>NC_139459.1:84750000-94750000 GCF_057233095.1 Heloderma suspectum
GTCCAGGGTCCTGCAGCCTAGCCCCACCCCTGCCCCCAAATGACCACCCAGAGAATGGCAGGAGACTAGAACAGCAGATGTATAAACATGTATGGAGCTCTATGCTTCAAACTCAACCACCCTTGCTACTGCTGGTTTTACTTCTAATCCAGCAATAGCAGGGAGGTTGAGTGTGAAAGAGGAACAGGAAGTGAGGAGGAGACAGAGGCAGAGAGTTAGAGAGGCAAGGAGAGAGCGGAAGGCCCTGTAACTGTTCATAAGAAACCACCTTGACAGTTTATCTGAAGGTGGGAGTAGCTCCTTTGATTACCAAACAGCAGCCACAAGCTCCATGTTATTCCTGTAGTCATGATGGTGCTGTGATTGAAGTGAATTTAAAATGCAAAACTGCACATGCCCAAGAGAGGTGTTTTTTTTAGATCGGGGTTGGCAAATAGTAGTGATGTTGTTCTAACATACCAGGAATGTAGAAGCAGTTGCACAGAACAGAATGGTGGCTGTGTGGGGGTGGAGGGGGAAGAGAAATGTTTGTGTGCTTGGCAACTTAATTAACATATGTGGTCATCTAAAGCTCCCCCCTCCACACTCACACACAAGATCATTTAGTCCAGGGTCTAAACTGCCTAGCTGCACCACGGACTGGGCCCCTCCTCTCCCAAAGGCCTTTAGAACCAACTGCACTGTGAGCAGGAGAAGTAATAGTACTGAATTGCTCTCATTCCCATCTCTTTAAGAGAAAGAGACAGAGGGCCCAATAGACAGAGGGCTCCAAGCCCTCTGCCTATCCTATGCCCTGCTGGCAAGAGCCAGGCATGGCAAGAAGGGGCCGGAGGCAAAATCTGAGCCCATCTAGCTGACTTATCTTTTGGTGGGTGGGGAGGGGACTGGAGAGGCCATAGGATACTGCGAGACCCAGCCTCTCCCCTCCCTGCCCACTAGAATGCCCCCCTTTCTTCCTCTCTGACTTCCCTTACAATGTCGTAATTGTGACCTGATAAGATCAGGTTTCTGCAGCAGCTGGGAGGACGGGAGGGCAGAGGATGGAAGATCTGCAATTGGACCTCCTCCTCTGTATTTATAGCTCCATCTACGGGCATGGCAGAGGAGACCTGCAGCACTTATGGTACTCCAGTCACTATCTAGAGGCCATAGGATTGCTTTCTAAATTGTCTAGTGTTTTAATGCCATATTATTGTTCTTATTGACCTTACATAATTTGCTCTGGGAGCCTTGTCAGCTGAAGAATGGGGTTAAAAATGCTTGAAATAATACACCGTAATGAATATAAGCCAGCTCCAGCTCCAGAACCAACTGGCAGACCTTCGGCAGCATAGTCTTAGCATCCACAGAGCTGGACCCTCTCATTATGCACGCACGCACACACGCACGCACGCACACATGCATGCATGCACACACACGGTATTCCAATATTCATCTTGTTTTGAGGCCCAAGACAAGACTTTTACTTGAGGGAACACTTTGCCCAAAACTCCTCCCCCACTCCATTCCAAAAAAGGATGAGGTTGGCAATCCAAGCAATGACAAGGAGTACAATGGTCAAGGGAGATGCCCTGAAGCTCACATGATTTTGCCTTTAGCTTTTTACCTTGGTTCAGGTGGCCTGAAGAAGCCAGTTGCAACTAAAACACATTGTTCCATCTCATGGTATTAACTCCGGCAGACTAGTTAATACCATGGGGAAATGAAAAAATCTTGTGTTCTAAGATATCAAAAGTTCTCACTCTTGCAGGAAATAAAATGCCATACTATGGACAGGGGGAATGAGGGAGTGAGAAGACATTTGGGGAATTAGATTACTCCCCTAATCCTGAAAATACAATGTCCATGTAACCTGATGTTCTGACAAATTTTGTAACATCCACCTTCACATAGAGGTAGCATAATATAGGCCAGCTTTTCCCAACCTGATGCCCTCCAGATGTGCTGGACTGCAACTCCTATCATTCCAGCCAGCATGGCCATTGGTATTTTTAACTAATGACATAAGTTAATCTAAAAAAAAAGAAAAAGACCATAAACACCATTATAATTTCCTAGGAGAGAGAAAGAGTGTATGTGAGATAGATATAGAGATAGATAGATAGATAGATAGATAGATAGATAGATAGATAGAATCTGTAGCCAAAAGCACATTTTGGGCATTAGGACAAATGATTAGGAAGCCTACGATTCTCGTATTTCTTCCACTAACTTCTGCTTCCTTAGCAAAGGAGTAATTCTGTTTATGTCATGCCAAAGGATAGGAGGAAGTATAGCCAAGCCATATTTTGTTGCTCTTTTCTGCCAGCAATATCAATACAGATGATATGGATGCTCGCCTGGACTGCTGCGCAATCAGATGAATCAATGAGTCTTCCATTCTGCACAGCAGCTGTCTTGCCGTTCAGTTCTCACACAAGTTTCATATCTATGACTTCTGTAAGTGAGACAGACCCCTTTGGCTTAACCTAGCCTGTTTTCAGCACAATGGAGATATAGATATATAGATATAGATATAGATATAGATATATAGATATAGATATAATGTTTGCCTTTCAACAAGTTTCACTGTATGTAAGGCTCTCAAACATGCTGAGCTCTTTGGAGGAAATTTCAGCATGCACTTGCTTACGTTCTTCAACTTCCTGACATTAATTATAAAGCCACAGGAAATTATTCCATGCGTAATCTAGAACTGACATCTGGTGGGTGTCCTATGCTGGTAAGTGAATATTCACATCTCCTAAAACTTCACACATAAGAGATTGATACATACTAGTTAGGTGTCAAGTCCCAGTAGCCTCCATTCTTTAGATTGGTCACATCTGTACTCAACCCAAACATGAGTTTAAAGCTGTTTGGTAGGACCTTTCATACATGGTATCAATACTATGGCAATTTTGTATGTCCCAGTGGCTTCTTCTTCAGTATCTAACGTGGTGCATAACTACTTACAGCAGGCTGCAGTTAAACAGCAAATATCTTTCATCCCTTTTTCCTCCAAGCCAGCCATTATAATTATTGGCATTCAACCAGCATAGATTTTTCAAAAATGTTCTCATTTCCTAAGCTATCTACCGTAAACTTGATAAACTTGAGGAGGCTGATGTTTTATGATTGTTCCTTTAACCACCCAGGCTTAATTAAAATAAGCCTTTAACTCTCTTTCTGTATACTCTGTCATTCTGATGTTTGTGATTTAAGCAAGCTTACTTGGAGATATATTTCATTAAAATGATTGCATTCATTTCTACATTTATAGGTTTTAGGGGGTCTCCCTTATTAGTAACTTATATCCCATTCATGTGCACACTTACTTACTTAGTAAGTATCTCTGGGTTCAATGAGGCTGTACTCTCCAATGTGGAGAGTGGGGTGGGGCAGTATCTGGCTTTCTATCCTAATCAGGTAGTCTTTGCATTGGTATTTGGTGCCAAAAATATCTTTCCACATTAAAATAATTTCAGTAACTCAACTTGGAAGACTGATAACATTCTGCCTTTAGTTTGTTAAAAACAGCTTGACTAAAAAGTAGAAATTTGCCTTTTCATTGTAAGCTTTTTTTTAATGACCTATATTCTCAGCAATAAACAAGCAGGAACAGCTAATGAAGAAGGACATACTGGGAAATGCTTGAAAAGCTTTGGGGTTCACAATTGCAGTTGGAAGTGAAATCATCAGGGACTTACATTAGTTGTACCAATGGAAACAGGAAATATGAAGGGGGACTCTGTAAAAATGTGTTCTTGGAGATTGTATCAGTCACAGTGTAAGCAACTTTGGTTATGGTACTGCAATGCATAGGTCTCTGAATAATATTCTCAGGTCATCACAGCTTCCTCTGTTCTGCAGGAGGAGAGCATCTCCTATATCCTCAGACTCTTTTAAAAAAGTAAGTAATTTCCCAATTCAATATGACGACTATTTCACATATTATACAGTAACAAATCTGAGGCTTGGGTGTAAGAAGGATGTCATATATGAGCCCTACATATCCAGCCATATAGTGTAGGCATCATGGTTACAATTGCTGTGTCACACAAAAGGGTTGGCAGATCATGTGAGTGGAATGTATGCACATCACAACATCGCAATCATGGAGCCTCACTGACAGGAATGAATCTGAGCGTATGGAAATGTCTGGCAGCTCAGTCAGATTCAGAATCAGAATAGGAACAGCCAGAACAGAAGGAGGCACGCTCCCAAGTGAGCCCAGATATGGTGAGACTTTCTTCCCAAGACCTTGACACACAGATGGCCCAGCCTGAATGGCTCCCCCATTCCTCCCCCATGAGAACCCAGGGTTCAGGGGAGGAGGAGGAGAGTGAGGGGTATGACTTGAGGGATGCTAGGGTCCATCGCAGAGTGAAGTGGGAAAAGTTAGGGGCAGGGCTCAAACGCTCCACCAGGTTGGCCACTTATGGACGCCAATGTAGGAGGGAACTACCCTAAGGGAGGGGCATCCCTGCAAAGCTAGTCTGGCCAAGAAGTTCTTGCCCAGACTGCTCACAATGTCTCTAACTTCCACTTCAGCTCCTCTATTGATACTTGTAGATGTGTAGATTTAATTAGCTGGTTCATTGCAGTCTCAGAGTTTCCTCAAATTGACATTTGTAAAGAAGCTAGTTGTTAACTAATAAAGTAGTGTTAGCCTGAAGCCTTGTTTCCTGGAGTGTGTTGATTGCGAAGGGAGAGGACAAAGGAATGTGACACTCACTTGCAAGGAGAGCTGGCATACCTCAGATCCTGAATCTCTAGACTCTAGAGTCTGATGATCTAATATGGGGTGGGGAACCTCAGGCCCGGGGGCCAAATCCAGCCCCCCAGGGTTCCCCAGGTAGTCATTTCCCCTTCCATTGGCCCTACCCTCTTTCCCCTGTTCACTGATAGTTTGGTGGAGACTTTTGTGCAGTTTCTTTCCCATTCTAAAAGGTTGAAATGCCTCCCCTACGGCATATTTACTGGCAGTAAGGGCATTAAGCTACAATACACTGGTATTTTTTGTATTTTTGCCCCAACCCCCTTTTGCTTTTGGCTTCACCCTCTTTGCCTTTGGTCCTGCCCATCAGTGCACTGCAGCCCCTGAGAGCTTCTCCAAAGTTCACTTCAGCCCTCAGGCTGAAAGAGGTTCCCTACCCTTGCTCTTATGCTGGCAACAGGATTATTCGCTAGTGGAGTATTATGGACAGAGATGTTGCCGTCCCAGCTCCTCCTCCTCTTCTCTCAAGCTTCCCTGTCATTATTGTCCTGGCCCTCTTCCCAGCCTTTTCTAGTCTGTCACCCTTGAGCTTACAATAATTTATTTACAGGGTATTACTGTAAGTGGGTATGGTAACACCACAACACTAAATACTAGGTCATCAGCAGTCAAATAGTGCAATGATTGAGCAATGTACACACCACCAGTCTGTACAATACAGGAACATGTACACACACAAAAGCTTGTCTTGGTGTATCTCTCAATGGAGCAACATACCATCAGGGCATATATTCCTTGGAGCATGAACAAATCTCTAATGAAACATAAAGAGTCTGAATAAATACTAACCCTTTTTTTTAGCTTGAATGTATCAGTTGGTCATAAAGTTTAAATCTATTTCTTGTTGTTTGACATATTCTGCTAATATCTTGCTGTTTTAGTAGATCTTTATGGATTTTGTGTAGAGGTTCATAAATTAAATGTCAACAGTCCACTGATATGTGAAATAATGTAATAAACTCCTTATATACTACTCTCTACAGGGTATATGATTTTTAGTAGTGATTGATATTTGGTCTCTGTACAGATGGATTTCTTGTAAGATATCCCCAAAAGTATACCAATCCCTATAAGTACTGCAAAGTAATAATAAAAATTATAAATTGTACAATACCAACTAGCTTATTTGTTTTTGTAGAAATCTGTTAATTGTTGGAACAAGAGTCCACCATACTTTTTCATCCCAGTTCCTTTCTGTTTCTGTCAAGAATTATTTCAGCAATAAACAGCCTATTTTGCTGGCCTGCAAATAAAGTGAGTAGGAGTTTTACAGAGCAATCCTACACTTGCGTGACACTAGGACCAGAGATATCGTACTGCAATGCTGTGAAACAGCTGCTGTATCTAATGCATGCTCCACCCAGGAGGAGAGAGGAAAACACACAACATAGAAATTCCAAAAATGGTGTAAAGAAGGCAAAAATGCCCCAGGATTCCTGGAAACCCAACAATTGGCCATTGTGAAGCTGCCACATGCTGCCTTCACAGAGGCAGTCAATGAACTCAAGATGATGGAGACATACACACTTCCTGCACCGCCACACACACAACATGCAAGAACATGAAACAGCATCCCCACCCTTTCAGCCCCAGTGTCACAATCAACAAATACTCTGCTTCTGCTCCCACCCGCCCTCCAGGCATCTCCAGAGGCAGGGGTTCAAACCCTCTTATGTTATTCTCCCCCCAACCATCCTCCCACTTTCACTGGGCCTTTGTAGGAAGATATGAGAATGTTGTTCCTTTTGGCAAATCAAGCAAACATGTCCCATTTGCAACCCCAAACACAAACATGAGCAGGAGTGCGGAGCAGAGAAAGGGGTGGGGGGATCTGAAAGTAGGGGAAGATGATATAGACCAGGACATTGACATTGGGGGAAATTAGGCCAAAATCATGGCACAGCAGTAGAACGTGGGGGAATTCAGTGCGATGTCACCAACAGCTGTCAGTTGATCCTGCTCACTTACAAGTGACTGTCACTTAAGAGTGACAGTAAGAAATTAAAAACAAACAAACTGGTGAACGGAGCAGTTAATACTGCAGTTACCGCAGTAACTGCTCCAAAAAGGAGCCAGGAAAAGGGGGAGCCAATATCTCCCCTTTGTAGATTTGCTGGAGACTTGGGGAAGTGCTGAATAGGAGGACGATGCTGACAAGTGTCAGTTCAACACTTACAAGTGAAAGGATTACATTGGCAAGTGGGATATATTGTCCCCCTTACTCTTTGATGCACTTACTGCTCTCACATTTCCCCCCTTTTTCACTGCTTCTTAACTGCGCAGATGGGTTCCTCCTCTCCCTTAGTATTATCTCCGCCCCCCGTTCTTCTTAACTTTGCACAAATTAGCCTGTCTGCAGTCTCTCCTTGTCAATTTCCTTGTGCATTACCTACTCCAATTTGGTGCCTCTGTTGACAGCTGCAACATACAAGGACATTGACAAGGCAAGACTACACAGACCAGACAGGTGAAAGTACACACTTGCAAAAGAATGGGGGGGGGGATAATTAAAAAAAATTACGAACACAGTTGTGTAATCCGAAGCACTGAAAAAAAGTGGTGAATGAAAAGGGGTAACAGTTGGAGCAGACAGGGGGCCAGGACCAGGATACCAGACAGGTTCTGCTGCAAAGGTTCCTGGGATACATGCCAGAGCCAGCTGGAGGACTGACAGGGAAGGAGGGGGAGAACAAGCCATGGCAAGCCTGATCATCTCTTGGGCATACCATGGGTTGTTCAGGAACAACTCACCTACCATGGCTTATTTGCAGGATGGCTTAGCATGACATGCAAACCCACCAGTGGGTCTTATGTCAAAGTAAATATGCATAGACTTGCATAGCACATTTCTCTGTGATCATTCCACACACACAAGTACAAAGGATTGCAACCCACTTTTTGTGCATCTGTCATCATTCATCTCATCTAGGGATGTATGAAAGTCACTTACCATTTCACGGATCTGCTTCGCGGTGGGGGGGGAGGCGCTCCGTCCCTCCCGCCAGAATCCTCGATGGGGGGGAGGCACTCCATTCCTCCCCCCGGAGTCCTGCCCAGCCTGCTCCACTCTGCGGGGATTCCACGCAGCTGCCGGCCGGCTCCGCCAACAGCCGGACATCCGACCGCTGGGTTGTTGTTGTTGTTGTTCAGTCGTTCAGTTGTGTCCGACTCTTCGTGACCCCATGGACCATAGCACGCCAGGCCTTCCTGTCCTGCGCTCTCTCCCGGAGCGTGCTCAAGTTCATATTCATTGCATCCGTGATGCTATCTAGCCATCTCATCCTCTGCCGTCCCCTTCTCCTTTTGCCTTCAGTCTTTCCCAGCATCAGGGTCTTTTCCAGGGAGTTTTCTCTTCGCATTAGGTGGCCAAAATATTGGAGCTTCAGCTTCATTATCTGTCCTTCCAAAGAGCAGTCAGGGTTGATTTCCTTTAGGATGGACTGATTTGACCTCCTTGCAGTCCAGGGGACTCGTAAGAGTCTTCTCCAGCACCACAGTTCGAAAGCATCAATTCTTCGGCGCTCAGCCTTCCTTATAGTCCAGCTCTCACAGCCATACATTACTACTGGGAAAACCATAGCTTTGATTAGACGGACCTTTGTCGGCAAGGTGATGTCTCTGCTTCTTACTATGCTGTCTAGGTTGGCCATAGCTTTCCTCCCAAGGAGCAAGCGTCTTTTAATTTCATGGCTACAGTCACCGTCTGCGGTGATCTTGGAGCCCAAGAAAGTAAAATCTGTCACTGCTTCCATTTCTTCCCCTTCTATATGCCAGGAAGTGATAGGGCCAGCTGCCATGATCTTTGTTTTTTTAATGTTGAGTTTCAAACCAGCTTTTGCACTCTCCTCTTTCACCCTCGACAAGAGGCTCCTTAGATCCTCTTCGCTTTCTGCCATTAGGGTGGTATCGTCTGCATATCGGAGGTTGTTGATAATTCTCCCAGCAATCTTAATTCCGATCTCTGATTCATCCAACCCGGCATTTCTCATGATGTACTCTGATTATAAGTTAAATAAGCAGGGTGACAATATGCAGCCTTGTCGTACTCCTTTCCCAATTTTGAACCAATCGGTTGTTCCATGTCTGGTTCTTACTGTTGCTTCTTGACCCTCGTACAGGTTTCTCAGGAGACAGGTAAGGTGGTCTGCTACTCCCATCACTTTAAGAATTTGCCACAGTTTGTTGTGATCCACACAATCAAAGGCTTTAGCGTAGTCAATGAAGCAGAAATAGACGTTTTTCTGGAATTCTCTTGCTTTCTCCATGATGCAGCGAATGTTGGCGATTTGATCTCTAGTTCCTCTGCCTCTTCTAAACCCAGCTTGTACTTCCGGTAGTTCTCGGTTCGCATACTGCTGAAGCCTAGCTTGTAGGATTTTGAGCATCACCTTGCTGGCATGTGAAATGAGCGCAATTGTGCGGTAGTTTGAACACTCTTTGGCGTTGCCCTTCTTTGGAATTGGAATGTAAACTGACCTTTTCCAGTCTTGTGGCCACTGTTGAGTGTTCCACATTTGTTGGCATATTGAATGCAGCACTTTAACAGCATCATCTTTTAGGATTTTAAATAGCTCGGCTGGAATACTGTCATCTCCGCTAGCTTTGTTGTTACTAATGCTTCCTAAGGCCCACTTGACTTCACTCTCTAGGATGTCCGGCTCAAGTTCAGTGACCGCACTATCATGGCTATCAGGGACATTCAGATCTTTCCTGTATAGTTCTTCTGTGTATTCTTGCCACCTCTTCTTAATCTCATCTGCTTCTGTTAGGTCCCTGCCTTCTTGGTCCTTTATCATGCCCGTCTTTGCACAAAACGTTCCCTTGAGATCTCCAATTTTCTTGAAGAGATCTCTAGTCTTTCCCATTCTGTTGTTTTCCTCGATTTCTTTGCATTGTTCATTTAAGAAGGCCTTCTTGTCTCTCCTTGCTATTCTCTGGAACTCTGCATTCAGTTGGGTATATCTTCCCCTTTCTCCCTTGCTTTTCGCTTCCCTTCTTTCGTGAGCTACTTGTAAAGCCTCATCAGACAGCCACTTGGCTTTCTTGCATTTCTTTTTCTTTGGGACGGATTTCGTTGCTGCCTCCTGAACAATGTTACGGACCTCCGTCCATAGTTCCTCAGGCACTCTGTCTATCAGGTCTAATCCCTGAAATCTATTCCTCACCTCCACTGTATATTCATAAGGGATATGATTTAGGTCATACCTGAAAGGTTTAGTGGCTTTCCCTACGTTCTTCAATTTAAGCCGAAATTTTTGCAAGAAGCAGTTCATGATCTGAGCCACAGTCAGCTCCAGGTCTTGTTTTTACTGACTGTATGGAGCTTCTCCATCTTTGGCTGCAAAGGACATAATCAATCTGATTTCGATATTGACCATCTGGTGACGTCCATGTGTTGAGTCGCCTCTTGTGCTGTTGGAAAAGAGTGTTTGCTATGATCAGCATGTTCTCTTGGCAAAACTCTATTAGCTTTTGTCCTGCTTCATTTTGTACACCAAGGCCATGCCTGCCTGTTATCCCGGTGATTTCTTGACTTCCTACTTTAGCATTCCAATCCCCTATGATGAAGAGGACATCTTTTTTTGGTGTTAGTTCTAGAAGGTGTTGTAGGTCTTCATAGAACCGATCAACCTCAGCTTCTTTGGCCTCAGTGGTTGGGGCATAGACTTGAATTACTGTGATGTTGAATGGTTTGCTGGGTAGCAGGATGCAAATGGTGGCTGCCATAGCCGCCACCGTTTGCGTCCCTGTATTCAACCATGATAGGCTACATAAATATATACGTAGCCTATCACATCTGGGTTAAAACAAACAACGCGTACGCAAATGGAGGCGGCTACGGCGGCCGCCATTTGTGTTCCTTATTTTTTGCCATCTTAGTCTACGTAAATATTTACATAGACTATTATGGCAAAAATAAAGGGGAATGCAATTAGCGTAGTGGGCGGTATTTGCATTCCTTTTTGATTCGCTGTTTTAGCCTACGTAAATATTTACATAGACTAAGACGGCGAAAAATAAGGAACGCAAATGGTGGCTGCCGCCATTTGCGTACGCTTTTTTTTTTTTTTACCCAGACGTGATAGGCTACGTAAGTCTTTATGTAGCCTATCACGTCTATGTAAAAAAAAAAGAAAAAAAGACCAGACTGCAAATGGCGGCGGTGGCAGCCGGTCGGAAGACTAGCTGCCGCCGCAGCTGCCAAAGCTGGCGCCGGAGCCACCGCCATCCGGAACATCCGCCCCAGGTAAGTCTCGTCCCAGGGGGGATCCGCGGCGGGGTGGGGGGGTGGCAGGCTGTTCTGCCATGGATTTCGGGGGGCCGAATGCCAGTGCATTCAGCCTCACTGAAATCCGTGGCAGAATTCTCCGCCATCCCTGATCTCATCATTGTACCATTTCTGGGCGCCCTCCCTATTCTCTCTGCCTTCCAAACTATCTTTTTTCCAAAAGAATTTTCAAAATTCTTATTCAAGACAATTGTCATTGTGTTATCTCTGCCCTGGCTTCCTTTTCTTCTGACAATTTCATATGTATTTGAACAGCTCTGAAGATGCTTTTTTATTCGGGTTGCTTCAGAGAAGCTGTTTGATAGTTAAGTCCGTATAAATCTGAGAGGATTAACAATAATTTGCAATTAGATAAATTGCCTTTTTCATGCCTTCTCTAATTAGCATTCCCTTTACATATCATTATCAATTGCATGATAAAATCAAGCAACAACTTCTGTTTTTCAGTTCTGTTGAATCTCTTGCTGTTTCAGACTATTATGGCCTGTCAAATACAAATATATTCCAACTGAAATACCATTTTGGTCACAGCACCCTTCAAAAGTGGAGAACACATTGAAATTCATAAGTTTACTTTGAAAAATGTCAGCATGGGGCAAAATAAAATAAAAAAATCCCATAACTATAAACAGATATTTGCTGTTTTGCATATATAAACATTCCTTCTGCCTTGTGGCTTAGATGGGCTCACTTTATCTCTTATTTTCTGCCTCCTGAAGAAGTGCCAGGTCACTGTTACCTGTTTAAGTCATATTGTCTTTTCTCTGTTTCTTGGATAAGCACCAGCTAAAATGCAAAATACAAAAAGCAAACACAAACAAAACACTGGTCAGGCTGTGTAGGGCCAGCCATGTTGTGCAACTGGATGGAGTTACCATGGACACTGCAGGTGGGGAGACAGATGAAAGCAGGAATTGGTGTCTGAATGGTGCAGCAAGTGTTGGCCCTAGTCAGGGTAGGAAGAGGGCACCATCTGTGCTGGGCTTTGCTTCAGGGGCAAAATGTCTTGGGCCAGGATTAAGGCTGTGTGATGTGGCTGAGGAGTTTGCTGCCCAGCTAGGCCTAAAACCTACAGTACTATAACATTCTGGATAGGCAGTACAGTGTGGTGAGGGGAAATGTAACACTCTCTCCTCACACTAACTGTACTGTACAAAATAGGAGCTGACCATACTAGTACAACCTCCCTGCCCCCCTCACTGGCATTACTTTGAGGCATATGGGCAGTGGAGTCCTTCCCTTTCCCCCTTGAGTTCTTAGAGTCACAGAATTGCAGAGCCAGAAGGTACCTTGGAAGTCAACTCAACCAACACACTGCTCAATGCAGGATCTGTAGTGCAGGGTGCAACCACAGCATTCCTGACTCCCTAAACTTATTTTGTATACTAGTTACTTCTTTTGCTGGATAAAATCTAGGCCTGCCAATTTAGCCAGCATTATATAGGAGGGCACAGTATGAAGGCATCTAAAACGTATGCTCACATGGTGGCACAACATAATCATGCTGTCATAATGTGATCAGTTTAATTGGGACTAGTTGTCTTCAGCCAGAAGAAAGGACATCCTGACAGAGTAAATTGAGCCTCCAGGGAGAAAAGATATATTGATTCATGATGCTTTTGTTTCTCATAAAAGCTCTAATTTTTTCACAAATGTATGATTTCAAACTGATTCTGTGTTCAAAAAGAACGGCATGCCAATGTGGATTTATCAGGGAGGCTGATAAAATGATTCATCTTGTATTTTTAAAACAGCCATCCCCAATCTGGTGCCCTCCACATCTGTTGGAATATAATTCTCATCATCCCCAGCCAACACATGATGGGTGTCATGGCTATGGATGAAGGGAGTTGTAGTCCAACTGGGGATGTACAAAATTTGCAAAATCCATTCTGTGTTTTGTGGATTGTCAGGTGCCTTTTGTTCCATCATCCACTCATTGACAGAATTAGATTTTTTTCAATTTCCCCAATTCGCACAAATTCACATTTGTGCAAGTTTGCACTTGCAAAAATCTGCAATTCCCCCCATGTGCATTTTCATACTTTTGACTATGTGAAAAATGTGCATTGTTGGATGATGTTTTTTTTATTTTACGTATTTTTCTAGGACTAAAGTTGCGTAAAATTTGAGAAAGTAAAACATCAACAACAATGGTTCACAAGTCCACAGAATCTGTGGAACTTCAAAAAAGCCAGCTGGCTGCAGAGTCTGTGGGTCAGATTCATAGAAATCTGAGCTCATTTGATTCCATTGCAGATTTCTCCAATATCCCTAAGTCCAATACATGTGGAGGGCACCAGGTTGGGGATTGCTAATATAAATTGTAGCAAGCATCATCAAAGTACCTGTGACTATCACTAATTGGATGTGGTTTTTTGTGATGTGTGAAAATGTGTTTGCAAATGTGGCAGGGGGAGAGAGAAAGATGTGTGCAAGAGAGAAAAATAACAAAATGAATGAAAGCGAGAGTAGATGAGGCTATTTTGAGGATATGCTTTGAGCTCTGTGATCTTCATGTTGTTGTTGTTTTCCTTGTTGAGTGTAGTGGCTGTAAAGATTGTGTTATTGTGAGTTCCTCAGATGACTTAGTTCTATGGGACTTTCAGCACCAAACCACATATCTCAGGGCCAAACGTCCAGAAGGAGTGATCAGGAATGGAAGAGAGAACATGTAATCTAGGGGTGGGGAACTGTTTAGCTCTGTAGGGCCATATTGTTTTCTGGCTCAACTCAGGGCCAGATAACATCAAGTGATGGACCATCCCTCCTGAAGCCCCTCCCTCAAAGCCCCACCCCTGTCTGCATAAAAAAGAAACTCAGCAGAGGAGGCAAGATGATCTCCTACCTTTCTCTGCACTGAAAATAACATCACTCAACTGAAAAACATATCATTGGCAGGGAAAATTGCAGATTGGAGTGATCTGGAGTGGGAAAATGACAGGCAGAGAAAGGGTTAGTGATGTGTGTGCCTGCTCAGTCTGCTGTCCAGCTGCTGAAAGTTGATGGGCAATTTCAAGGCCCCTGCCCTGCCTTCCTATGGTTCTTTATTTGGACCAGATTTGGACCAGGCAGCCCTTCAAATAGGGGATGCCTTCAAATAGAGGGCTATTCTCTGTCCTCTAGCAGCCCTTCAAATAGAGGACTATCCTCTGTAAAGTTGGACACATTACCAGCCTAATGGCTTGGCCTGGATAAAGTAGGATTTCTAAGCAGGTCCCCCAAATGTAGATAATTCAGAAAGTCCTTTGTTGTATGCAGTTTCAGAATATATCAAACATGGATGGTGTTGACCACTTCATTCCTAGGCCATTCCCAATTTGGAGAAACTGAAGCCAGGAGCTGTATCTTCTAAACAGTCATCAGAAGAATGGATACAAAAAAAGAGAGGAAGAGGAAAACTGTTGAAGAGAAGGCACTTCCTGTGCTGCCTCTTTTTAAAACTGTGAGCATTTGGGGTTGTAGCAAAGGGGATTATCCACTCCCTCTGACATGGAGTAATCAATATCTCAGAGGCTGGGCTTGTAAAAAAAGCCAATTAGGGAGGGTTATGCAAATACAGTTTCCCATTCCTCATGCTAATGAAGGCAGAAGGAAAACAATCTAATTATTCACCCTGGAGATATGGTGACTAACTACTAGGCACTGGAAAAATTCCTTTAGGGCAATTCAAAGACACTTAAGGCTGATTGAGCAGTGGACAGAAAAAACGTGGGGAGTTAGGCGTTGTCATGGTGACAAACAACTAAGCCACAAACCTTAAGATGACTTTGCTGGCTCCTTAAGCTGGGGTTTGTGAAGCTTTAAAAATAAAAACCAAGACAGCAAAAACCAGACAGTCAAGCAGGCATGTTGTATGTCACCATTGTCAAAATAAGTTCAGTTAATTGTGAAGTGGCTCTCCCTCCTGCTGCTACAGTGGAGAGGAAGAGGAGCAGTGGAGGCTGGTGGCTCTGATATAAGTGGGGTGGTGAATCTGCAAAGCACCTTGGATAGCTCCTTTAGAGTTCTGTCTGAAACCCAGAGCGGATTCACCACCCCACTGACTTCAGAGCCACCATCCTTCACTGAAGAGTAGCAATGGCATGGACACACCACTCTGCTCATGGATACTCCATAACAGACAGTACTAAAGAGGATGAGCACCCCCGATATCTTCAGTAGGATATAGAACTCACCTCCCACACTAAAGTGTGCCATGGCTGAGACCATTCTACTTTTACATTGGATTTAACATTGGTCTCCTATAGTTGGGCACATTATATTACCATTCACATGCACCTGTGTGCTTATAACGAATGCCCCATCCCCCCTGTATGTGGAGGGATGTGCATATACATTTGCATGTCTGGAATGTGCCTAGATTAGTGCAAACTATGTGCACATAGGCAGATATGCACAATTGGGCACTGTGCTTTTTGCAGGCCTCCCAACTGCCCCACAAAAAGCACAGTGCAAATACCCCTGCAAAAAGTATGCATGCCTACAGTTTGTACACATGGAGGCACTTTGCAGGGGAGGAGCTTGCCCTGATGATCCTACCTTCCCCTAAGTGCATTCATTATGCATGGCTAGGTCATCTGAATAGTGCTATTTGTTCCCCTCTAATGCTGTGCAAAATAGCCACTGTGTTCTTCTGAGTTGCAGGGAGTTTCAAGGAGTCCAGCCAACTCTGTATATGTGTGTGTGGGTGCGTGCACACGTGTGCATATGTGCTATAAAATCCTTTCCAATAAGTACAAAGTAATCACAGTGTTTGGATGTATGCCAGAGCAATTATACTTCAGTGGAACATTTTAAAACCAATTCAAATTCAAATAATTTCTAGATAAGTTTATTCTGAGTATAAACCAAAATAGCATTGGTTATTTTAATTCTGCTGCACAGTGATGGATTTTTCAAAAAGCTCATTGTTTTGAAGTCCCCACCCCTCCCAGCATGTACAGGCTTCAAGGGTGAGGAGGTAAAGGCATTATCGAACACTGCCTGGAAATACACACAGGATCAAGGCTTCCATCAGTCACAATGCCACACAGTGACTCTTGCTCTTATTTGTTCAAGAGTTCCCACATAGCCAGACCACTAGAGACAGAGAGTAAAGGAAAAATCCTTCCCTGGTTTAGTCACAGTACATTTGTTTCTTTTCAGAGCCAGATTGTGTTGTGTAACCAGTGAGAGCTGCTGTTAATTACTGTAAATCCAGAAGCTTCCTGACCTCTATGACAGAGATCCCAATCAATCCTTAGTTTCCACTGGAGACGAAATCCAGTCTGGTATGTATGTTACACGACAGTTGCTAGACAGCAGTTAAGTAAGACAGGAATCTTCTCAGACATTATTACCATTTGTGTACATTTCTGTGCCTTCTGCATTCCAGGCTTACGTAAATAAAGCAGTAAAATCATGCTTTGCCTTCCTCTGTGGCTTGCTCTGTGGAGTTTCTCACTGAATTAACAAAGGCATAAGGAGGGCACGGTGTGAAAGAGGTGGGTCACTCCTTAAAAATGAGTCATGGAGAAACAAATAGAAATTAAAACTAAACTGCTGCCTTTCCCTTGCTGAATAAACAGCTTTAGCTACAGAGCAAGGCAGCAGCTTGGGAATAGGAATGTTGGCCCCATTTCAGACATACTTATCTGCAGCCACCTTTCCGTTGATCAGATGGTAGGTGCTGAATAGTTCCATCTGTTGTGATCGCATATCTAGGGAGAAAGGGACAGTCTCCCCACCCTTAGCAAGCAACTGTTGTGAATGAAGTGAAACTGATGGTACTCACCATGTGATCACCACTGCATGCAGAGTTCCTGGTCCATCTTTGGAACTGAGTGCAACCCACCCATTTTTATGTGTGGTTCCCAAATCCAGAAGCTGATCCATATACAGAAGTCTGCTTCTGCATTACTCTTATTCAAGTGGGGCATGTATATCCATAAGGCCCTTAGGCTGGATTCATCCAGTTCCATAGCTCATTGGTTCCAAACTCTCCCCACCCCTGCAGATCACATGAAAATGGCTGGGGCCTCAGCAGACAACTTAGTAAACTTGCAGGGGGTGCCTACAACTCATGCACATACATAACTCATATTTTAATAACTGGTAGTCCTACCTTTCTAATACGAGGAACGTGCCTGCTTTTGCGAGCAATACTCTGTCAAGCTGGGTGTCATGTTTGCCTGCTTTAGCTTCTGGTAGGTTCAGCATTCACTCTACTTCTGTATTTGAAAGTACAGTGATGGTCAGCCTTTCCACAGACCACCTGAACAGACCTCACAGGCTGGTATGGGAACATTCGCTTTAGATGATCCAAGTTTTGTCACCTCCATGAGAAGGTTCATCTAAATTCTTGCTAATCAGTTTTTCTCTGGTAACATGGAGACAATTTACATGCTACATTTTCCAATAATGAGTTCACTCTTGCACATAATTATCCTTATACGTCTGTTAAAAAGTGATTTGGCACTGCGGTGGGCACTCTTTACCAACCCACAAAGTCTAGACCAGGCTCTAGAGACTGTCATAGAGGGACAAGTTGGGAAAGCATTTTTTCTTTCTGACCTATTCTTCAGTCCTGTCCACGGCTTCATCTCTATCTCTGGTTCCTGGCTCACCTTAGACCACTGCCCACAGCTCAGCACGGCAGCTCCAGTGGGTCTACCAAACTTTGGAAAAGTTTTAGTGGGGTGGAAGGCAGTGGGGGCCTGACAAGTCCTGATGTGTGTGTGGGACAATGATCATGGTCCTTTAGATCCCAGGTGTTGTTAATTTTAAAATCATTGTTGCTCTCAATGTTCTTTTCAGGAGATCATGTCTATTGCACTTCAGACTTCTCCCTTTTCATTATTAAAGATTCAATTAATGTTAATTAAATTATCTTCAAGGCCAGAAACCCAGGATGAATTTGCTTGTCTGAACAATTCTCTTAGAACTTTGTTTCAAAACCACTTATTCTAGAGGCATCAAATGGCTTTAGAATGCCTCCATCTGAACCTTATTGCTTTCTTTGTTCTTGAGGAAAAATATGTTATATTTATGAGCAGTTTCATGTTTCCAACCAAGGCTAATTTAGGGTTGCAATCTTTTCCATGTCTACTCAAATGTAAGTCCCATTGAGTTTAATGGAGCTTATTCCCAGGGAAGTGGGTATAAGACTGAAGCCTAAGGGTGCAATCCTATATCCATTTACCTGAGAGTAAGTCCCATTGAACTCAGTGGTGCTTATTTCTGAGTGGACATGTAGAGGATTGCATTGTATAATGAGTGAAAATGTTATATTAACTACTGCAGACTTTAGTGTTTCTAAAATAACTCATATCGTATTTTTTTTTACAGTTGGGTTGACATTGAGGAAGAATATAAAGCAATAATGTCATGGCAGGCTGCCAAATTGAAAACATTTGAAAATGTAAATGCTAGAATTTAGGAAATATAAAAAGGACAGCTGTGGGTAAACTCGGCTCTTTAGATATTATAGAGAGGCAAGTACACTGGATTCTATTGCTTTTCTTTTTAAAAAATGAATGCTGAATCTGTCTAACAGTTCAAAGATCTAAAACTTTGAGGATGCAAAGAAAAATGTTTGCTGAGATCTATCAGAAGAATGTAGGTTATAATTATACAATGGCAAGGATTTAAAGCCCCAAGGCAGTGGAGTCCCCCTCCTCTTCTGGAAATTATGTCAAATTTCAAGGTCAAAACTGCAATTAACTGTCTAAAACTTGACAGAAGTTAAGGTTGCTTGTCTTATACAAGCACACATACTTCCTCTATTTTCCCTTGCATTCAGTAGAAGAAAAACAGAGGGACTATTTACACTGCCAGTTAGGACCGGCCCTACCATTAGGCAGAGTGAAGCAGCTGCCTCAGGTGGCAGATGCTGGGGATTGGCAGTGAGGTGTTGAAAGGCAGGACTATGTGCATCATGCAGTCTGGCCAGCATCACCTAAGCTAGCCTGCTGCCTTCAGGTGCAGTGGAAGATGCTGCTCCTTTGCCAGTGTTGAAAAAAGTTTCAGCTGCCTGTCATGATGATGTTTTTATATGGAATGCGGAGGGTGGGGGGGCAGTGGCACCATCCTGTCCTTTGCCTCAGGAAACAAAATGTCTTGGGCCAGCTCTGCTGTCATTTGTGCACATGGAAATTGTGCATGCGCACATCAGTCCTGGCATTTGCGAAGGACTTTTCAATGCCAGCTGATCACATGGAGATAATCTGGTGTGAGCTGACCTTCCCTGCTTCACATTATGTGTGAGTACAGCTTATTTCATCGATTGCTGCAAGGCTGTAAAGTAAGGGTGCAGAACCTCAGTCCTACAGGGCAAATCCAGCCCTTTCCACTAGCCCTACCCCTTCCCCCCCAACCACCGATTTTTTGGTACTTTCCTAGGTTTTGTACAGGCCTCCCTCCCTCATTCTAAAAGATTCAATCTAAAAGAGGATTGAAAGCCTCTGAAGGCTTAGTTACTGGCAGTAAGGCCTTTAAGCTAAAATATGAGGGTAGTTTTGGTATTTTGCCCCATGCCTATGACTTTGGTCCTGCCCCATTTTGCCTTTGACCCTGCCCACCACTGGAATGTGGCCCCTGAGAGTGTATCCAAACTTGAATTCAGCCCATGCACTGAACACTCTTGCTTTAAAGTGAGGTTTTTGTGTGAACGAATGCATAGGCTGTTTTTATATATGATTGTAAAAATTAAGGCTTGGCTAGGGAAGCTGGAGAACTTCAAGATGGACTAAAATAAGCTTGGATTTCTAAGAATCTGACCTGCAGAATCCGCTGTGGAGTGACCCTCTCAGGTTACATGGACTCCATGGACTTTCGGATTTTTTTTTTTTTTTAACTTTGCCCCAAATTATGCAAATGTATTTGTAGAGAAATATGCAAGTTTCTGCTGAGGAAAAGTTGGATGGAATGGAGGGCAATATGCTACATGTTACATACTGAGATAAATTATGTAAATTATTACAAAACCTCTTATGTAATTATTTGCGTATTTTTCCACATGTCAAAAAAAAATTGCATCCGTCTGTGAGTGGATGACAGAGCAAAAGGCATCTGATAATCCGCAAAACACAGTCGGAGCAGATTTTACACAGTCCATATATCCCTAGGCTTGACTGCCCGCTGCCCCCCACTTTTACTGAAAAAATATACCCCTCAGAAAATGGGACCCTATTTTCTACTCATTTCTTCTTATTCAACCTTACAAGATGGCCAAGGGTTTTCCATTTCCCCTTGCTTTTAAAACTTTTTTTTTTTTAAGTCCCACTTTGGTCACAGATACACAAGGCTCCATTTGCAGCTCCCTACTGGCTGCACTTGCTGAATTGTTTCACAATTTTTGACCCAGCCTTACTAAAATTAAGCAATATGAAATCTATTTGCTGCTATTCTGCAATGTGTGAATGCTGTTGACACAGGACAGAAGGCAGAAGTGGAGTGAAATGTACATTCTAGCCAATGCAAGGTGTTGCTGGAGGAGTTTGAGCTTCACCTGCAAAAATGTATTGTCATTTTTATTTATTTCTAAAATGTATTAGTTGCTCTATAGTAAGTAGCTCTCAGGACATCATACAAATAAGATCTAAAAACCTATATACAACAAATCAAAACAAGCCAGCACAATCAAACAATATACTAAAACAGAAATGCTAAAAGAAAGCAGGCATCAACTACTCAGAGAGCTGAAAGGTATCAGAAAATTAAAACTACTTTACTAGAACACAGCAGCAAAATTATACAGAGCATTACAAGGCCTGTGAGAATAAAAAGGTCTCTGCCTGGAGCTGATACGACAACAAAATGGACGCCAGGTAGCCCTCTCTGAGGATGGTATTCTATAATTGGGGTGGAGGGCTACTACTGAAAAGGTCTATGCTCAAGTGGCCACCCACCATAAATCAACGTGAGAGGGCACTCGGAACAGTGCCTTTGATGAAGACGTCAGGGATTCGGTAGGGATATATTGGAAGGAGTGATCCTTCAGATGCGGTGGCCTCATACTGTGAATGGCTTATAGGTTAACACCAGCACTTTAAACTACCCAGAAACTCACCAGGAGCCAGTGAAGATGGTACAGTACTGGCTTTATACAGTCATAACACCAGTTAGTTCCCTAGCTGCCATATTTTGTAGTAACTGAAGTTTCTGGACCATTTTCAAAGACACCCCAAGCCAGTCGTCCCCTCCCTACTAGATGTAATAAACCAGAGGAGCAAAACTTTTTTGGCCCTGAGGTCTGCATCTGTAGGGTCAGCATATATATACACACACATGCAACATATACATGCACACACACACACACATACACACACACAGCCTATGGGCTGCTTTGGGGCTGCTGAGGAAGGGAGGAGGCTAAAACCTCCTCTCTAACCCAGTGTCCCTGATTGGGATTGTTCTTTGCAGTGGCAGGAAAACAGTGATCTTGGCTAGTCCGGGGTTGCTGGGAGAAGGGGCTGGGGAGGGAGCGCCACCTGCAGGCTCAGTGGGGACACCCAAAGAGCAGTGAAGAGCTGCATGCAGCCCACAGGCCATGGGTTGTGCACCCCTGTGATAAACCATGAAAGGCAAGGGTCAAGCAAACAAGTGGCATGTTGAACTTGACCAAGAATCTTGTACACATCCTTGTATCTTAAAAATGGAAATTCACCCTGCGGCAGAACCGCCCCACAGTTTTATTCATTTAAACACAGTGTTAAGGGTTTATAGCTTCTCCATAGATTGTAGGTTGCCTGGTGTGTGTGTGTGTGTGTGTGTGTGAAAATGTATGGAATTATGTGAGTGGCTGAATGCCTGGGGTAGTCTGGTTGTTCAGTGAAAATGATGATAGGAGGGGGAGTTAGAGTGAGTTAGAGTGAGTTAAGAGAGGCAATTTGAAGACAGAAGGGAGAGAGAGGGATTTGATCTCTTAGATAAAACATCTCCTGGGGATAGGGAGAGGTGGTTAGTGGTTTTAGGCCTTAGTTTAGCATACGTTAGGTTAAGAGGAATCTTTTAAAGTTTGATCTGCATAATAATCTATATAAATTATTTTGATTCTTTTACATGGAGTCTGTCCTGAAGTCTTCATCATGCTACTTATACTCAACCTAGGTAGAAGTTTTAAAAAGGGCACAACTCACACACACAATTATACTCTAGGGAAAAAAACGAGTATAAGAAAGGTGGAAACCTGAGGTGGATGGGAATAACCTGCCTAGGTGGAAGCAAAAGATGACCCCCACACACACCCGATCTTGAGGGACCATAGACTGGGTGAAGAGAGGAGGGGTTTCATCACAGGTGGTGGCAGTGCTGGGATACGAGAAAGTGTGTTTTATTACCACACAAGTGGTCATGAAAGTATATTGTGACTTCACTTGGAGGATAGTGTGTGCTAAGAGAAGCCCTTGGCAAAAGGCCAAGTTAAAACTGAACATTTCTCCTGTCAGGGGAGAAAGGAGGACTGCTGAGAAACTGTATTGTGGGAGCTAGAGCAATAGCGTAGTTCAAAGTTAAGATTGCCTGACAGAAACCCAGAAATTGGGTTTCTCTTCAAGATTGATATTTTAACCTTAAAGAAAGAAGGGCTATAGAGAGATGTAAAAGCCTCAGTTTGTTTTTTGAGGGAAAAACAGTGGATAAGCTTTGATTTATGATCATAGGACACTTGCATGCTAGTGGGACAAGACAGGCTGAGGTAAATCCAGTCAGACCTGCTCTTGGAGAAATGTCACCTCAGTATCTGGAATTTCAAAGAGAGAAACTAAGGACAGAGATGCATCTGAGGGAGGCAGAATTATGACAGAAAGAGCTGGATAGACAGGTAAGAGAAGCAGAATTAAAAGAAAAGAAAAAGACAGAGAGGTGGAATTGGAAAAAAAATTAAACAACACAAAGAAATTGGTACGGAGAGGATTAATCTGGAGAAAGTGAAAATGTTGAGGGAGGATAAAAGGAGAACTGAGGAAGAGCCAGACCTCCTAAATTATCCCCTAAAGATTTTTTCCCATATGTAATTGGGGAAGACCCACAGGTTTTTTTCCATACTTTTGAAAAAACTGCACTAATATGGGATGTTAATAAAAATGATTTCATGAAATACATTCCAGAACTTGTGAAGGGACAGTTGTCAGAAGTATATGTTAGCTTCTCAGCAGAAGACACTTCGATGGATATGTGGTTGGCAGTATATCAACTATTTAAATTTGGTCCAGAATTTTTTCAAAAGAGATTTAGATCCCTGTCAGTTACCTTTTTCAAATCTTATGTTGGATTTGGATGTAGACTCACAGAGGCCTTTGACAAATGGATTCAAAGTGCCAATGTGAATTCAAAAGAAGAGTTAAGAAATCTAATTATTTTAGATCAATATATTTTCCAACTACCAAGTGAAATTAGACTTTGGGTCAGGGATAAGCTTCTAAAGACAATAAAAGAGGCATCAGAAATTGCTGCTCTCAGGCGGGGCACAGGCATATATGGGAAATGCAGCAAAGAAGTCTCACATAAACATGTACATAATACTGGAGGATTTTAAAAGGACTTTGAAAAAGATAAGAATAAAATAGTCTCACCCACAAGTGAAAGAAAGCCCAAATTTACTTCAGTGTTTGAGGCTTTAGAGAAAACGTGTTGTAACTGTGGTAAAACTGGACACATAAAACCCGCTTGTCCTGAATTGGGCACAAAAAAGATAAAGCCTCTTCTGTGAGAAGAGTACAGCTAGAAAGTGTGAGGGAAGAAACAAACAGTAAGCCTGCTCAATGCTGCATAATTAAATTTGAATTTGAGTTTGACTCCTCATTAAAAGAAAGTGTCTCAATAAATGGACAGGGATGCTTAGCCATTGTGGATACAGGAGCTCAGATTTCTCTGATTCGCCCTGATTTAGTGTCAGAGGAAAATTATTTACCTCAGAAAGTTCATATTAAAGATATATGTGGGAATTAAATGAACTTAGAATGGCACAGGTTCTTGTAAATTGGCATGAAACTGAAAAGCTGTGTGAGGTGGGAGTCAATCCACATCAAGAAGAATCTTTCTTAATGGGGGTGGATATTTTGTGACCCCAAAAGGAAGTATTTGTAAATACTAGGTCTCAAAAGAAAGAAGTTACAAAATTAAATATTTCTGGTGAAGAAAAGAGCTCAGATCTGGTTGGAAACACAGTGCAGAGCAGTGAGGCAGCTCAGCCATTGCTTAGCAACCACAGCGTGACAACTGTTTCGAGAGATCTTGAGAGCCAGTTGCCTATTCCAATAGAAGAGTTTAAAAACGCTATACTGACTGACCCTAGTTTACAATGACTTAAAGATCAAGCTGAAAACGCAAATAATGATTCCCAAAATGAAGGGATTGTTTGGGAAAATGGCCTTTTATATAGAATATGGAAACTTCAAAGGGGGGAGAACATATTGAGACAGAAAAGCAGTTGGTTGTGCCTTGGGAGTTTAGAGAAGAATTAATACATATGGCACATGAACCAGTTTTAGCAGGTCATATGGGAACTGTCACGAAGAGAAAACTCACTGGAAAAGACCCTGATGCTGGGAAAGATTGAAGGCAAAAGGAGAAGGGGACAGCAGAGATTGAGATGGCTAGATAGCATCACCAATGCAATGAATATGAACTTGAGCACACTCCGGGAGAGGGAGGACAGGAAGGCCTGGCGTGCCATGGTCCATGGGGTCACGAAGAGTTGGACATGACTTAACGACTGAACAACAATAACATGGGAACTGTCAAAATGCAAAAATGTCTAGCTAATTTCTTTTGGCCACAGATTTCAAGACAAGTCACAGATTTCTGCAAGTTGTGTGAAGTTTGTCAGAGGGTGGGAAAAGGAGAGAGGAGCACACGTGTGCCCTTGCACCCTTTACCTCTGATAGGACAGCCCTTTTATCACTTATCCATGGACATTGTAGGGCAGTTCACAAAACCAACACAAGCAGGAAAAAATATATCCTGACAGTTGTGGATTTAGCTACATGTTTTCCTTATGCAGAGTCATTAAGAAAAGGAGATGCATTATCGGTGGCTGAAGCATTATTAAAGATTTTCATGTACTTGGGTTTTCTATATGAATTGCTTTCAGAGAGAAAGACTGTTTTCTTCTCTGAGGTCATGAAATATCTATGTAAGTGCAGTGGGTGGAAATATATTACAGCCTACCATCCACAAAGTAATGGTCTTGTTGAACATTTTAATGGGACTTGAAAAACTATGATTAAATCATATGTTGGCAAACACCCACAAGCCTGGGACAAGTGATTGCCCTGTCTATTATTTCAATATATGCTAGATCTGCAGGGAAAGAGACCATTAATATGGCTCAAGAAAATCTTGCTAAAGCCCAGTGTAAACAGAAACTCTGGTACAACCAGAAAGCTAGGTCTCAAAATTTTGGAATCAGTGACAAAGTAATGAATGGTCTTTCTACCTGGACCTACCAACAAACTGGAAGCCACTTGGGAAGTTCCCCGGATAGTAAGAAGCCACTTGGGAAGGTCCCTGCGTAGTAAGAGATAAAACAGAACCCCTGACATATATTGTGAGCGAAACTGGAGGAGGGAAATTTAAGGTAGTGCATGTGAAAATGCTCAAGCCATATTTTTCCAAAGAAGAGCCTTCCATTTATCAGTGGACCCAGAGAATGAAACCCATCCTGCAATAGATTTCTTACAAGCCAGTAAAGAAGCAGGGACAATACAACAAATCAAATAGGCTGCTGAAACACCTGAAGAAGGGTGCTCTGCCATCATGCTGCTTCTTCAAAAATATGCTCACTTGTTTCATTCTAAGCCAGGTTGGACTAATCTGATTAGTCACACTATTAACACTGGAGATCATCTGCCCATTAGAAATATAGCATATAGAGTCAATGGGAAGGTGTTAGGTGACATTAGACCAATACATTTGGGACATAAAGTGGGTAGCAGCAAACTGACACCTTTAGAAAACAAATTGACTGCTATAAAAGAATGTCCCATTCCTAGAAGCAAATTAGAGCTTTTTTAGGCTTAGCAAGGTATTACAGAAGGTTTATCAACAAATTTGGGGAGGGTAGCCACTCCATTACATGACTTCACCCAGAAAAATAAACCTGACAAGATTGTGTGGTCAGAGGCATGTCAGAGAATTTTTGATGTGCTAAAAAGAAAACGTTCTAGTGCACCCATATTAGAAACAGAGGGACCGTAGGCTGGGTGAAGAGAGGTGGGGTTTCATCACACACCCAATAATATCTGACCAGATTAAACTTTGTCAACTGTGAAAGCTAAGTCATTATAGGTGCAAGCAATTTTGCCCTCAAAATGCCTAGCAAACACGTCAAAGCATACTACCAAGAGTTATATCTGATCTCTCATGGGACCAGAATACAAAAGGCCCCAGACTACTTGGATGGATAACATTGGACATAAGAAGAGCCATGCTGGATCAGACCAAGGATCCATCTTGTCCAGCATTCTCTTCACACAATGGCCAACCAGCTTTCAATGGGAGACCCAAAAGCAAGACATGAGTGCAACAGTAGCCTCCCGCCCATGCTTATGTGCTTCTATTGCTGCTACAGATAAGGTATTTTCTTTATTTTACAACAGAAGGATGTGTGCCATTCCAAGTGATGGCAAAAGACATTTGGCAGCCCCACACTGCTGCAGAGGTGTGCTTTGAAAATGGGAACCAGATAGGGAAATGCTCCTAGGAGTGACTCTCGGCTTCCTCATAAACAGTTAGCAGTTCTAAAGTCCCCCCAACCCAAACATTAGCCACTGCCACTCAGACAGTCATCCTCTTCCTGATTTTCACCACCCACCCACCCCAAATGTGGATAAATTAGGCTGGGTCAGAAGTTTCCTGGCCTACTTCATAAAAGAAAGTAGTCAGCTATGAGAGAGGACTCCTTTAGAAGCACTGAAGCTCTCCTACTCGCAAGGCCTAATGATGATACTGGCCCTAAATGCCAGTGTGAGCTGCTGTTGTGGGAAATGAGTTTCAAGATGGAGCGCTGAAGAACTGAATGGGAAGTAGTACTGTTGAAAGAGGTCACAGTCTATAGCAGGGGTCTCCAATCTTTTTGGCTGAGTGAGCACATTCAGAATATTGAGAGAGTTGTGGGTGCTCTCACAAAATGGCTGCCATGTTGAGTGTGGCTGGTCACAACCACCCATTTCTTAGAAGGCCAACTAATGAGACTAAAAGAAAAGTAACTTGCCCAGAAACTGAAGTACAAGGCAGAAGTGGGATCTGAGCTCCAAAATCCTCTTTGGAACCCACATTTTTTCAGCTGCATCACCCACTTCACAGAAAGCAAACTGTGGAGGCTCAGAGATGACATTCTTGGAAATAAAAATGGCATTGGAGGCTACTTCACTTTGCAGCATGCCAGCCTTCCAAATACTCCAGTATTCTTGCCAAGAAAACCCCATGGAACGTATCACAAGGCTAAAAGATATGACGCTGGAAGATGAGACCCTCAGGTCGGAAGGTGTCGAATATACCACTGGGGAAGAGCAGAGGGTATTTTCAAGTAGCGCCAGAAAGAGTGAAGCAGCTGGGCCAAAGCCGAAAGGACACTCAGCTGCGGATGTGTCTGGTGGTGAAAAGAAAATCCGATGCTGTAAAGAACAATATTGTTTAGGAACCTGGAATGTCAGATCAATGAATCAAGGTAAGTTGGAGGTGGTCAAACATGAGATGGCAAGACTGAACATCGACATCTTGGGAGTCAGCGAACTAAAATGGACAGGCATGGGCGAATTTAATTCAGGTGACCATCATATCTACTACTTTGGGAAAGAATCCCTTAGAAGAAATGGAGTAGCACTCATAGTCAACAAAAGGGTGGGAAAAGCAGTACTGGAGTACAATCTTAAAAACGACAGAATGATCTCAGTACGAATCCAAGGCAAACCATTCAACATCACAGTAATTCAAGTCTATGCCCCAACCACTGAGGCCAAAGAAGCTGAGGTTGATCGGTTCTATGAAGACCTACAACACCTTCTAGAACTAACACCAAAAAAAGATGTCCTCTTCATCATAGGGGATTGGAATGCTAAAGTAGGAAGTCAAGAAATCACCGGGATAACAGGCAAGCATGGCCTTGGTGTACAAAATGAAGCAGGACA
This sequence comes from Heloderma suspectum, assembly GCF_057233095.1. Taxonomy (NCBI): domain Eukaryota; kingdom Metazoa; phylum Chordata; class Lepidosauria; order Squamata; family Helodermatidae; genus Heloderma; species Heloderma suspectum. Next base: position 84,778,160 of record NC_139459.1, read on the forward strand.
AAAGCTAATAGAGTTTTGCCAAGAGAACACGCTGATCATAGCAAACACTCTTTTCCAACAGCACAAGAGATGACTCTACACCAGATCACCAGATGGTCAATATCGAAATCAGATTGATTATGTCCTTTGCAGCCAAAGATGGAGAAGCTCTATACAGTCAGTAAAAATAAGACCTGGAGCTGACTGTGGCTCAGATCATGAGCTTCTTGTTGCAAAATTTCAGCTTAAATTGAAGAACGTAGGGAAAACCACTAAACCATTCAGGTATGACCTAAATCATATCCCTTATGAATATACAGTGGAGGTGAGGAATAGATTTCAGGGATTAGACCTGATAGAGTGCCTGAGGAACTATGGACGGAGGTCCGTACCATTGTTCAGGAGGCAGCAACGAAATCCATCCCAAAGAAAAAGAAATGCAAGAAAGCCAAGTGGCTGTCTGATGAGGCTTTACAAGTAGCTGAGGAAAGAAGGGAAGCAAAAAGCAAGGGAGAAAGGGGAAGATATATCCAACTGAATGCAGAGTTCCAGAGAATAGCAAGGAGAGACAAGAAGGCCTTCTTAAATGAACAATGCAAAGAAATCGAGGAAAACAATAGAATGGGAAAGACTAGAGATCTCTTCAAGAAAATCGGAGATCTCAAGGGAACGTTTTGTGCAAAGACGGGCATGATAAAGGACAAGGAAGGCAGGGACCTAACAGAAGCAGATGAGATTAAGAAGAGGTGGAAAGAATACACAGAAGAACTATACAGGAAAGATCTGAATGTCCCTGATAGCCATGATGGTGCGGTCACTGAACTTGAGCCGGACATCCTAGAGAGTGAAGTCAAGTGGGCCTTAGGAAGCATTAGTAACAACAAAGCTAGCGGAGATGACAGTATTCCAGCTGAGCTATTTAAAATCCTCAAAGATGATGCTGTTAAAGTGCTGCATTCAATATGCCAACAAATTTGGAACACTCAACAATGGCCGCAAGACTGGAAAAGGTCAGTTTACATTCCAATTCCAAAGAAGGGCAACACCAAAGAGTGTTCAAACTACCGCACAATTGCGCTCATTTCACATGCCAGCAAGGTGATGCTCAAAATCCTACAAGCTAGGCTTCAGCAGTATGCAAACCGAGAACTACCGGAAGTACAAGCTGGGTTTCGAAGAGGCAGAGGAACTAGAGATCAAATCGCCAACATTCGCTGCATCATGGAAAAAGCAAGAGAATTCCAGAAAAATGTCTATTTCTGCTTCATTGACTACGCTAAAGCCTTTGATTGTGTGGATCACAACAAACTGTGGCAAATTCTTAAAGTGATGGGAGTAGCAGACCACCTTACCTGTCTCCTGAGAAACCTGTACGAGGGTCAAGAAGCAACAGTAAGAACCAGACATGGAACAACCGAGTGGTTCAAAATTGGGAAAGGAGTACGACAAGGCTGCATATTGTCACCCTGCTTATTCAACTTATATGCAGAGTACATCATGAGAAATGCCGGGTTGGATGAATCACAGGTCGGAATTAAGACTGCTGGGAGAATTATCAACAACCTCAGATACGCAGACGATACCACCCTCATGGCAGAAAGCGAAGAGGATCTAAAGAGCCTCTTGTTGAGGGTGAAAGAGGAGAGTGCAAAAGCTGGTTTGAAACTCAACATTAAAAAAACTAAGATCATGGCAGCTGGCCCCATCACTTCCTGGCATATAGAAGGGGAAGAAATGGAAGCAGTGACAGATTTTACTTTCTTGGGCTCCAAGATCACCGCAGACGGTGACTGTAGCCATGAAATTAAAAGACGCTTGCTCCTTGGGAGGAAAGCTATGGCCAACCTAGACAGCATAGTAAGAAGCAGAGACATCACCTTGCCGACAAAAGTACCTCTAATCAAAGCTATGGTTTTCCCAGTAGTAATGTATGGCTGTGAGAGCTGGACTATAAGGAAGGCTGAGCGCCGAATAAATGATACTTTTGAACTGTGGTGCTGGAGAAGACTCTTACGAGTCCCCTGGACTGCAAGGAGGTCAAATCAGTCCATCCTAAAGGAAATCAACCCTGAGTGCTCATTGGAAGGACAGATACTGAAGCTGAAGCTGAAATATTTTGGCCACCTAATGCAAAGAGAAAACTCTCTGGAAAAGACCCTGATGCTGGGAAAGACTGAGGGCAAAAGGAGAAGGGGACGGCAGAGGATGAGATGGCTAGATAGCATCACCGATGCTATGAATATGTACTTGAGCACGCTCCGGGAGAGAGCGCAGGACAGGAAGGCCTGGCATGCTATGGTCCATGGGGTCATGAAGAGTCGGACACGACTGAACGACTGAACAACAACAGCCTCCCAAGTATTTGTTTTAAAATTAAATTAAAGCTTATTAATGAAATAAAAATCAGGAGGGGCAGGAAAGCCAAGAGAGGGTGCCAAGAGAGGTGCCCAGAGGCACCACATTGGAGATCCCAGTTCTATAGAGACAGGAAAAACTCACATCTCAGACATTCAACTTCCTCTTCACATCTGAATTTACTTTGGGGGAAAAACATGATTCAGGTGATAACAGCCAGTAGCTTAGATCCAGACTTAGTCATATTTAGGGAAGATCTATTGAAATCGATGGGACTTAAATTCATCATAATAAGTTAAGTCTGAATCCAACCCAGTGAGTTTACTACAAGTATTAACATGTGAATTTACTGTGTCTACTATGTTTCAATTTCAGGACCACGATGCATTAAATGAGACTTCGTGCTCTTCTTGCTTTGCATGCAAACATTGTTTTGTTTGGAAATCCTGGTATTCTTTTCTGTTTAACTTTTCAGCAAAGCTGCACTGAAGCTGGCCAGATATGTTTTTACTTTGTTTCTCTCAAGGGCTCTAGGAGTAATTTTGCATCTAGGGTAAATGAATGGCACTGATCCAGAGTTCTCAAGCTGCATCTTCAAATAATGTCAACTCATTGCCCCTGTCAATGTTAAATGGCAAGATAAGCTGGTTTGGGTGTTTAAAAGCAGGGAGGATTTCAGCTTCTTGTTTCTCACTTACACTTCAGGGTCTGAGTGAGATTCACAGCTTGTAACATCTCACTTTAGATATTACATAAAAAGGGAAGTCAGAAGCATGATCATCTCCAAATGGGCTCTTAGAGGACAAGCCTGCCACTATGAGAATCAAGTGGGTGCTTTCAGGGCATGCACAATGACCTAAGAGTCGAGATCAGAAGAGGTCCTACATGATTTATATGTTTCTGGGCTGTACCATTTCAGATTGCAGATGGGGGACTGAATGCTCTCCCATGCTCTCCCTACACACACAGCATGTCATGTGGAAGATTCTAAGGTAAGATTTCCCTAATATACTAGTTCTTAATATCTCAGGGACATTTTATTTATTTATTTATTTATTTATGCATTCATTCATAAATTTATAAGTCGCCTTTTAGCCTAAAAAGGGCTCCCATGATGACTTACAGTTAAAACTCGCAATAATGTAAAAACTTTAAAATAATTTAATTAAAAAACCATTAAAAAACCTTAAAAACAATTTAAAACTTTAAAAAAGCACCAGCATTTAGACATTCAGCCTTGTATCTGCAATCTGAAATGGTACAGGCTATCACTAGTGAGGCTTCTGCTCATCTGTTTAAATGATCAGTGAACAGCCTACAAGTCACCAAATCAGTAGAAGCTGAACACTCTGAGAAGCAGAGGTGAAGGACTCTAGCAGGAGACGCTGAGAGATAAACAAGTATAAGCAGTAGAAAGTTGGTAAGTACATGCTGCTGAGTCCAGAGGGTTGCTGGTCCTAAATGAATGAAGATCTGATTTAGTGTTTGCCTGGAAGGGGTGGATATTTCTTCTAGGTCAGGAGCTGTGGATGACATGTGACTTCTAAGCAAATAGAAATTTCCTTGCTTGACTCACCTTCAAAAAATGTTCTGGAACAACAGAGCTATCTAAGGCAAAACTTGGTGCTGAAACAGATGTGACACAGGGCACCGGTAAAGCATTTACCTGTGTAAATATTTTTTCATTCACCTCGTCATGTTTAAATGTACTTACATACATGTGATGGCCCAGTTGTGTGCAGTGATCACGTGAGGAACATAAGAAGCTGTCTAATAGCAAGTCAGGCCATTGGTCCATCTAGTTCAGTATTGTCTAAAATAATTGGCAACAGTTTTCCAGGGTTTAAGACAGGGGTCTTTCCAAGCCTTACGGGGCAGGGATTAGAAGCCGAGACCTTCTGCCATTGAGGCATAGCCGAAGCACTCAGCTACTGGCATATTAATGCAACATATGAATGAGCCAGTGCATGAGGTGAGCATGTTTAGACATGGCAAGGTATGTATACATGGGTAGGTGCTTCAATCATGGCCTGCATCATGTCTATTTTGGCCTTTGGGATAGTTTGTGGAAAAGCTAAAAATGATTTGATTATGCCTTGGAAGACAACCTAATTATTTTCGGTACAGCATATGAACACATTATTTGTTGTATAGGTAGGATAATACAGTTTCCCCCTCAACTACCACCCCCAAATTCTATGAATTTACTTAGAAGATAAATCTCAATTTTGTTGCATTAAATTTTAAGGGGGGGGGGTAATGACTTTTCAGTCATTGTGTTTATATAAATGTGCCATTACTGGTCATCTGCTGCATGGTATCCAGACATCTTCTCTCAAGCAAACACTTCAGTCTCTGGGATACCACATTCTCCTAGTACTCAAACAGCAATACCTTCTTGCTGAGAAAATGCAAGTTTGCAGTGTTGTCTGAAATGTAGTAGCTGAGGGCCAAACTAAATGTTTTGTCTAACATGTATGACTCCACAATCTGAATTAGGGCTGTGTACATATACACAAGGGAAAAAAACCTAGCACACATGTTGCGTTTGGCCCTGAGTGTCATGGACATTTGTTACATAGTGTCTGTGTGATACCACTAATGAATAACACAGCTCGCTCCCACTTCCTCACCATGTTGTTTCTTAGTGCACAGCAGCCTCTGAGTAGGCCAGCATGAGAGCTGAAATGCATCTGCCTTCAGGCAAAATGTGCAGAAGTTAAAGATTTTCTGAGCATTCTAACTGTTACACTGAGCACTATGCTTGCTCAGCACGATGGCTTAATTTTTATGCCATATATGGAACCGGGACAATGCTAAGGGACACAGATTAAGAAGGCCTTCCAATATTCTTCCAAGTATTGCTTTTCACTAAAAATTACCCAAGAACCCTCTTGGTGGGGCATTAGTCAATTACTGCTAGGAAATGTCATCTGAAAGCATTGCCTCCATTATATTAAACATGCAGTGATTTAGTAATAAGATTATGGGGGTCTTTTACTAAGAGTGCAGTCTTATAATATATGTCTACTCAGAGGTATGTCCCATTGAATTTAATGGGCAGGGCAGGCAGATGGTAGATCTGGATCTACTGGTAGATCTTGGGGTGATTTTCAATACACTGGCAAGGATTTCTCACTCCCAATAACAGCAACAAAATAATACCACCACCACCACCACCACCCCACACACACATTATGCTGCTGAAATTAAGACATCATGAAGTCTTAATTTCTTAAGTCTTAAAAATCCAGGAGTGGATTTTTGTGTGTGGAAGGATGGGAGCTCCATTCAGTTCTGGTACTCCAAACTAATTTCTGGGCTCAGAATTATTGAATTCTCTAACTGTGTGCCTTTTGCAACAGCCTTTGCTTGCTGCATCTTGGGGTTCTAGTAAAAAGCAAAGTAGATTGTGCAAGCCTGAAATCTGCCTACCCTTGCCTTAAGATCATCAATGGAGGCCCTTCTCTGAATACCCTCTCAATCTGAACTTCAGAAGGTGGCTACATGAGAGAGGGCCTTCTCCATTGTGGCCCCCTGGTTGTGTAATGTTCTCCACTGTGAGGCGTGCCTAGTGTCTACATTAACATCTTTTAGGTGCCAGGCAAATACTTTATTTTTAATTCTCCTAGGCTTTAAAAGTTTTTATTGTCTTAATATTTGTAATATTTTAATGCAGATGATATTAATGAAGTAAATGTTGCTGTGTTTCTATTAGTATTTTAGCCTTATGTAAATGCTGTCATGTTTGTTGTGTCTTATTGATGGAAGTTGTTTGTGCTGCTTGTTATTTTATCTGTTTTAGAGTTAATTTGATTATATATGATTTTTTGTTTTAATTTTTACTTATTGTTTGTAGCTCTGAGAACATTTTTGTTATAGAGAAACTCATAACTGTAATAATTGAATGAATGAATGAATGAATGAATGAACCCAAATCTATAATAATAAGACATGACCTCTTTACTTTATTTGGCTTATTTGGGGGATGAGCAAGACAATTTTGAATTTGAAACAGCATAAATCAGGTGCTGATTCAGAAAGACAATCTGAAAAAAGCCATAACTCAATTAATGTAATAATTTCTCTCAGTTGCCTTCAGTGTATTAGCACTGCATAGTCACATTTCCCAGGTTATAACAAATTTATCAGGCTATAAGTGGTTGGAGACTGGAGAGGAAGTTTAGTAATTCCTGTACTACCATTGCAGCATGCATAATTTTATAACCCCAAATTCTAAGACAATTCATGGCCTCCTTTTGCAGAAGTACCTTGGGATGTGGTCGGAGATAAAGTTCACAATTAGAATGAGTAATTTCTCTTTAGAATTCTATAAAGTGTTCATAAGCAGCTGTTCTCTCAAGCATGTCACTCAGCTGAGAAAGTTAGTATAGAACATTTCTACCATAATTATTTAGGATGGCCGATTTTTGTGAAGTAATAATATTAAAAAATCAACTGAATTTATTAGACAGAATTTCTTCTAGAGCACAACAGGGCTCTAAACAGAAGTGAAGAGAATTCATTTTCATATTCAAGGAAAGCTTCCTGGGCAAGAAAGATCTAACAGTGGTTTTCCATCCTACTCTAGTTTTGCTAACATTTTTAAGAACACCAAACACTCTGGAGTTCTTCACAGTGGAGGCTTGTGGCTCCGATTTTGATGGGGTTGTGCATCCATTCTGGGTTTTAGTCAGAACCAGCCAGAACCCTAAATGAGCTATCCAAGGTACTGAACCTATTTGGGGGGTAGGATTCAGAACCTTGGATAGCTCCTTTAGAGTTCTGGCTGGTTCTGACTAAAACGTAGAAGGGATTAACAGCAGCCACCAGCTTCCACTGGGTCTTCATAAAGCTTTTGAAAAGGGAATGTCTCTTTATTAATTCCATTTGTATCCCAGCCTTCCTCCAAGAAGCTCAGAACAGTACAGTCTCACTGGCAAGGTAGGTTGAACTGAGAGGCAGTGAATGGCCCAATGGCATCCAGGGAGCATGAACAGTGATTCTGTTAGGTCTGGACTTCAGGGCCAAACTCCAAGGCCCCAGAGCCTAGGGTCTCCCAAATGACTGCCAGCAGCAGCAGCAGCAGCAGCAGCAGCAGCAGCAGCAGGAGGAAACAGGTGCACTGTCATCATTCGGCACTGTGGCAGCTGCATATCAGGACTGATGCTGGTGCTGTGCAACATCCTATTTTAAAACATTTAGGGCATAATCTACATATGTCTAGACAGAAAAAAGTCCTACAATTCCCAGCATTCCCCAGCCAGCCAGGGGGAGTGGCTGGCTGGGCCCAGATGGCACCTTGTGCAAGACCCCCTCAAACCTGGCAGTGCTGCTAAGCTCCAATGCTGTGTAAAGATTTAAATCTAGGTCTCCCTAGTTCTAGTGTGACAGTTTATCTGTTACATGACAGCATCTTTGTACTTAGTGGGTTCTAGTAAAATATTTTATTAATATATTTTATTAATAGAATGAACTGAAAAGAATTCAGAGGCGAACAAGCAAAGATGAATGAGAGTGAAGTGTGTGGAACCCAGAAAATATGAGAAACTGAGCATGATTTGCTTAGAGAAAGGAAGATTCTCTATGGAGGCAGAGTAGTAATTTCCAAATATGTATGATTTGTGCTAAAGAAGAGGGAGAACATTAGTTTACTACAAGCAGGCAGCAATGTGTTGAAGCACAACAAATGATGGTTGGGGAAATTACAGCTGGTGATCAGAATTGGTTGAGTAGTGGAACAAATTGGTAAGGGAGCCAAAAGACTTAAAATTTGTGGTTTTAAAGAGGAAACTAGGGGTGCAAGTCCCTACAGAGTTAGGTTACTTAAATCCTATAAATGATTTGAATTTAGAGAATGGCATTATTTAAGATGATTGGACAATCTTGCTCTTGCAATTCCTTTCCATCCTATCCCTTTAAGGGCAAAGTATGGACAAAATACAGTTAAGAAGTCCAGTACTGTTGCCAAGAATAATAATCTTACTTGAAATGAATACAGTTGTAATTCAAAATGCGAAGCAACAAATTCTTGCTATACATATTGATTGGAATTGTTAACAGCAGTGCGTTATGTGTTACCAGAGGGCGTAACATTTAGGTGGAAGGAAAACACTTTTCGTGAAAGAAATAGTTAAGTTCCTTGCAGGTGAATCATGTAATTGCTTAGTAAATTGAACACAATGATTATATTCCATTATAGAGATCAAGATTTTGAGGGCTAAATACAATAAGCAGCAATGTTACAGTTCAATGGTACCATGCTTGGAGATGCTTTTCAGACTTTTTTAAAATCAAAAGATCCTCTGAGATAACCCTCAAATAAGGATTTAAAGATAATTTATTTGAAGTCAAATTTAATGCAATCCACTCCCAAACTCAGCACCTGCAAATAGGATGGTGAATTTGGGGGAACAATTTCACCTCAGCCCTCTTTGTATATCAAAATTCCATTTAACAAAGAATGCTCAGGCACAGAACCCAGAACATCTCCCAACGCTTCCTTGTCAAATGCATCTACTAGTGACATGACATAATGCACTTCTCTGAATGGTTAGTAATTGAGCATTTATCATGTTAAGTGTGGCATTCCAACTTGTGCATGCATCACTTCTTTGCCGTTACATGACATGTCTCCACACTTCACCTTTTGTTTCAAGGACAGCCGTTTCTGCTTCTCATCCCTTAAGGAATAAATGAAATATCTACCTTATAATTAATCACAAATGATCAGATTTTCAGACCCATCGTGCCTCACATGGGTAACAATTTCTAAAAAAGTATGCATGCATGGAGCAATGGTGGGGCACATGACGCTGTGACACTTTTCAAAGTATGGATGAACATTTTGCTGTCTCTCCTTTCCCTCACTATTGGCTAATTTTACAGTTAGAATAGGTAAACTTTTCTTATGCTGTCAGCTACAGAGGTCTTTTAATATCTGTTCCCTTAAATGACAATGACCCAGCAGCATCAGCAAAAAACCTTTTATGTATTCATGACAAACATCAAAGGCCTGCAAAACAAATTGGAAGACTGGGTTCCCAGCTTGGCTAGAAACCTGTGTAATAATGGCTGTGGCACAAATGTAGCAGAGACACACTTCAAAAGATCAAAGCACCATAGCTGCAGAACATGGCCTCTCAACAGTCATTTTTAGTAATGCCACAGATATGATGTCACTGTATAGAAAGCTGCACTGTCTGTGAATATGAGTTTGACTAGAACTCTTTTGGTATCTTCTTCTCCATATGCAAGAATGAATGCATGGAAAGGGGAGCTGGATTAAACTGCTAGTCCCACCCCTGCCCTCCATATGTAGAGCCAAAGGTCTGAAAAGGGACACCAACACGTTCACAGCTGTACATGTGTACTGTGAGATGAACCCCTCATGATCAGAGTTTTCAATTGCATGGAACAGCCCCATCCCCTTTTCAGACCTTCAGTTCTACTCACAAAAGTCAGATGGTGGAGCCAGATGGGTGCAGCAACTTTGAGGTGGGGACAGTGGTGCAATCCTGATCCTTCCTCCATACTTCACTCAGTGTGGGGAGAAGGTCTGAAATGGGCTATGGACAACTGTAAAAAGGCTGCAGCAACTGGTGCCATTGCTGGAGATTTCTTAAAAATGGGTTGAATGATATAGAATTAGTCATACTTGGAGTAGACTAGACTCACTGAAATCAGAGGGACTTAAATAAGTCACTTACTTGCACCCCACTGATTCCAAGGGGTCCACTTTAAGTATGATTAGGTCTGGATCATTCAACCAGATGTAATGGTGGCCTCAGAACCAAGCACATTACTTATGTGGTCAACATTTATATAGGGATGGATGGACCCACCCCGTCTGGTTTTGGTGGGTGCCCCCTGAAGCACTGCCCCCACTTGAGGCCCCCCCCAGTCCTGTGCTTGAGCCCCCACAAGCTCACCGAGCTGCCTGAACCATTTTCACGAGCTTGTTTTGTGAAAAAAGGGAGGTCTTTAAAAATGTGCATATTTAAATATGTGGAAATTTGGGCTGGGAAAAGTTGATATACTCAATATTAGAGGCATAAATGGGACATTTATCCCTCTAATGTTGCATAGATCAGCCTTTCCCAGCTCTAATTTGCACATATTTAAATATGCACATTTTAAAAACCATCCTTTTTTCATAAAAACAAACTCTGAAAAATGGTGGGTGCTCGTGGATGGGTCCAGGTGAGTGCGGGGAACATCCAGGAAGGCACAAGCAGGGGTGAGCAAGGCCAGAGGCTCAGCAGACACAGTCTGGGGTCACAGGCAGGGGGAGCCCAACGGACTCCCAGACCCAGTCAGGTGCCCGCACCATCCCTACATCTATACCCCATTGTAGAATTGCCACTGAAATGTCACTTGAAGTGAAATTCAGAGAAAATTTGGAAGGTCCTGTTCTACACTCATACAGCAGAATCCTGGAGTAGTAGAATAGATTACCACTTCAGAACACAGTTGTGGGGGTACCAATTTTGGATGCTCCCCTCATGAAACATTTCCTGCATGTAAAAATCTAGCCCTTCAGAAGTGAGTGAGTTGGTTTAGAAACGTTCTCTCTGTTCTGCTAGTTTTCCTACATGTGGGGAGATTTTTTGTTTGCATTGAACATTCACAAATGTGGTACAGTATGCTTTTTATCACCTTATTTTGCTGGATGTGTAAAACCTGCCTGAGGAACGTTCACTGAAGAAAAAAGATGTTTTTGATAAGACTAGTGAAATTTCCCAGGGTGGGTTTTCAGGCTGTTTGGCACAGGAACAAGGCAGTCCATGTGGCTTGATCTAAGGATGTCCATCACTGGAAATCCAGCCCTTTTGGGGCTTGCTGGAGTTCTGCAGCGCCCCTGACTCAGCTTGCATTTGCAAGCTAAGCCACAGGTTTTCCCCAAAATCTGGGAACTTTTCTTTTTAAAAAATTTGCAGAAATAGACATTTGCATAAATTGCAGCCACAGTTTGTGTAATTTGTGCACATTTCAGCTTCAATTTGCATAATTTGTACAAATTATGCAAATTGCAGCAGAAATGTGTGCAAATGTCTATTCCCACAAATAATAATTTAAAAAACCCTGAAAACCAAGTAGCTGCCCCAACTTGCTGTGGATTGAGTCAGGCCAGCTAGCAGAAGTCAAAGCGAAGTCCTGGGGGCCAAGCTGATGAAAGCTCATTGAGCTCCACCCCCAACCAGGCAGATTCCTCTGACATCCCTAGCTTGATGTCCCTTCCAAACACAGATCAGGTCATAGCTGGTTCTATGACAATGTCTCACTCTTTTTCTTTTTTTAAAATCTCTTACTTCTAGTTGGGACCAGAAGTGCTGAATTATAATGAAGGAAGCTGCACTGACTTAAGTTCTTAAAAATTATTTTCCAGATGGATTATAAATCCAAGATATGATTCCAAAGAAGAGTGAATTTAAAGTCAAGCAAAGGTCTCTCAGCATATTACATGTCAAAGATTAACAGAAATCATCATGCAGGAAGCAGCAGAAGGTGGGCTTGTCCAAGATTATGTCTGTTTAGCTGCAAAAGCTGAAGTGCAATGCAATTTAATTCTCAAGTTTGCTGCCAGTTGCAATCATGTGGCTCTTTAGATTAAATGTGGCTTTGCAGAGTAATTTTCTATTCTTAATCATGTATTTTCTTGCCCTTAGTCTACACAGCAGCAATTTCTTTAAGGAATAATATGGAGATACTTCCTTTGAAGTTTTAGAAGGGGACAAGAGATTCTGTGAGCTGTAGCGCAACAATGCACCCTGCAGTGATAATAACCTGAATTAATATGAACCTTTGGTTTATGTGACTGGAAAATGAATGCTTACGAAGGTGCATGTGTGTTTGTATGTTCTTTTGATTGGCTGCATAGTTTTATTGATATAATGCCCCATTGACATCTATTTCATTATAAAACAGAAGGAAGGCAAAATTAACCCTTTTATCTCCGTGCCACTGCATATTTCTGTTTCTTTTATTTTAGTAAAATAATGGCTACTTATTTGCTGAAAATAATTGTTTGTCCAGTGGTGCCATGACCCCAATGCATTTTACATCCATGTCTTAAATATCTTTAGTGATTGATCACAAGGCAGATTCTACACAACCACCCAATCCAGGAAGGAATATTCTGTCAGAGAGCAATTTGGGATGTGGGTAGCATAGCTGGATCAGAGTAAAGGAAGTACATTTGGAGATGATATAATCTGGAAAACCCAGATTGGACAGGCAGAGGATAAACTGAGTGGTCTAAGAAGGATTCAAGAAGGACAACAACAGATTTTGGAAAAGAGCTGATCAAAGTGACAGGACAGAGCAAAGAGGAGAAACAAAAAGGGTTCGTCCATGCATAAGCACAGGAGTAGGCACAGTCAAAAAGCTTCCCAAAATTTCAGCATGCCAGGTCCTTCATTCTGCTGTTATTTATAGTGGCTGCTGGGAGACTGGAAAGAAAGAAAGCAGAGACACTCAACTGGCCTCGGACGATGAGTCCAAGGACAATTCCTGATGGATCCTAGGGTGGACACTTCCACATTTCTACAAAAGGGGAAATGTATTGCCAAAAAAGAGCACAAAAGAGGATACTGATTTGCATATATTTGGTTTATGCATACACACAACACACACACACACACACACACATTTGGAAATGATTACTGTCATTTAAATGGAAATAATACAATGCATCTCCCCATAGTGGGGAAGACTCTGACCAGGTGACCTATGGGCCTGTTCAGTCTGCAGTTCAGGTGCTAATTGTTGATGGGCAACTTCAAGACCCCTTCTGCTCTCCCTCCTTATGGTTCTTTATCTTTCAACTGGACTTGGACTGGGCAGCCCTTCAAATAGAGGACACTTCCAAATAAAGAATTGTCCTCTGACAGCCTTTCAAATAGAGGACTGTAAGTAGAACACTTGGCCACCCTAACAGGGCCATGGAGAAAAAGGAGCAAACTTCTACATGGGAGATGCTTTGCTAGATGGGTAATTATCCTGTCATGTGGGATTCAGTTGTTCAACATGCTCCCACTCAGTCTGTGTCATGAGGATGAGGATGTGTAAAACGTTTCCATCTACAGGGGCTGGAACCTGACAAAGGTATTCTTAAGAAGGTTTTCTACAGTTAAGCCTAAAATACATCCCAGGCCAGCACTGCATTTATTTTAATTTCATTACTTTATACATTAGCAGAATTAATGACACTTGAGCCGGGTTAGTCATCTTCCTGACCCCAACAGATTTATTTCATATCTGTACTACTGAAAGTTAGGAACAAATCTATAACTTTAAAATGAGAGGAAAAGGTTCCTGTGAAGAAACTGGCCTACAAAAGAAGATTTATTGGGGAACTTCAAAGAGTGTCTCCTGTTTGACAAATGCCCTTTGATGCATTTGTTCTTGCTTAACCTAATAAATAATAAAATTATTGATATGCAGAATCTACACTGCAGATATCCCTGCCTGACACTTCTCCAATATCCAGGTGACCTTGGCTTTGAAATTCTGGATGGTCACAAGAGGCCCATTTGAATAGCTGTAAGGCATTAATCACAGAAGTGCTAAGGTGGCAGGCAGCAGCAGCAGCAGCCTACTCTCAGCTCATGTTATTCTCCCTAGTGAGGAATAGTACCATCCCTGAAAGTATAGTTTAAAGGAATACTTACTGCACCTGCTATGTCTGCATGACCTAAGCAGTATAAATAATACCCAAACATATCCCCTTTTGACAGGGCCAGACTTTGGGATTTTAACATCTTAGAGTAGGCATGGGATGCCATTCTCCATGCCATTCTTTTATTTTTCCAAGGATTCATTCTTTCCTAACTTCCACTCCTCTGGAATTCTGGTTGAACTAGGACAAATACAAAAATTAATCTGAAGAATGAACATGCATTCTTTGCAGCAGTTCGCTTATATTTCCCCTGCCTCCTTTAGCTGAAAGGAAGCAGAGGGGAAACAGTTTATACCTCTCCTGCCCCCTTTCAGTTAGTTTACATCTCCCCCTCTCCCTTCAGCATGTACACTGACGTGCACATGCACATCATTAAACACTGCAAGAAAGCTATCTCAGCATGCTTGCATTAAGATACTTTCCGTGCAGGATTTTACTGATGCCCACATGTGATTCTGTTCTGTGCACTGATAAACCACACAAACAGTATCTTTATAATTCTGTTGCAGTTCAGTTGCAGGATGTGTTTTGTTGGTACTGTTGTATGACTTTCAGTTGCAGCCTGAGAATATGGGCAAAGTGCTTGGGGAGGCCCAAACTGCCCTTGATCCTTCCCATAAACTCATAAACTCCATAGGGAGTGCCTTCTCCCCTACGTCCTAGTTTACCACCTAAGGTCCTCTGAGGGCTCTCTGTTATGGCTGCCTAATGTGAGGTTGCAGCCACATGCAAGAGGACCTTTTCCTTTGCTGCCCCTCAGTTGTGGATAGGGATGTCAGAGAATTCTGCCACGGATCTCGGTGAGGCCGAATGCCAGTGCATTCGGCCCCCTGAACTCCGTGGCGGAACAGCCTGCCACCCCCCGCGGATCCCCCCCTGGGACGAGAATTACCTGGGGCGGATGTTCCGGACGGCGGTGGCTCCAGCGGTGGCTTCGGCGGAGGCAGCAGCTGGTCTTCTGACCTGCTGCCGCCGCCGCCGCCATTTGCAGTCTCCCCCCCCCCCCATTCGTGATAGGCTATGTAAAGACTTACGTAGCCTATCACGTCTGGGTTAAAAAACAAAAACAAAATGCATACGCAAATGGTGGCAGCTATGGCCGCCGCCATTTGCGTTCCCTATTTTTGGTTAGTCTACGTAAATATTTACGTAGACTAAGATGGTGAAACTAAGGGGGAACGCAAATAGTGTAGCGGACGCTATTTGCGTTCCCCCTTATTTTCGCCATCTTAATCTACGTAAATATTTATGTAGACTAAGACGGTGAAAATAAAGGGGAACGCAAATAGCGTCCGCTACACTATTCGCGTTCCCCCTTTGTTTCACCATCTTAGTCTACGTAAATATTTACGTAGACTAAGACAACCAAAAATAGGGAACGCAAATGGCGGCGGCCGTAGCTGCCGCTATTTGTGTACGCGTTTGGTTTTTTTTTAACCCAGACGAGATAGGCTACATAAGTCTTTACGTAGCCTATCACAGCTGAATACAGGGATGCAAACGGCGGCAGCTACAGCCGCCGCCATTTGCATCCCTGCTAGCCAGCTGCCGGATGTCTGGCTGCTGGCGGAGCCGGCCGGCAGCTCTGCAGAATCCCCACGGAGCTGAGCCGGCCGGCCAGGATTCCGGGGGGGAGGCGCGGAGTGCCTTCCCCCCCGGCAAGAATTCCAGGGGGAGGGACGGAGCGCCTCCCCACCCAGCGGAGCCAGGTAAGGGGGGTTTTGTATATCCCTAGTTGTGGAATGACCTGCCAGTTGAAATGTGCCTGCTGACCTCGTTGAAGGTTTTTAAGCAGGCATTAAAGACCCTATTATTCCGGCAGGCCTTCCCTTTTTAAAACTCTTGTTCCTTTTGTTGTTGTTGTTCAGTCGTTCAGTCGTGTCCGATTATATGCTGCATATGGAGGCTGGATTTTAGCTAGGTCAGGGAGCGGGATGGATTTCTGGCAGTCCAGGGACCAATTCCCCCCCCCCAAAAGCCCCACAGGGCGGGGGACCTATGCCCTGCTGCTGCGCTGCTCAATTCCCTGTTGAAATTTGGTGGCAGGGAGGAAAAATCAGCAGTTTGCTGCTGAAATTCAGCAGCGCAGTGGCAGCAGTAGCAAAAAAAGGCCTATTTAGCTTTGTTTTAAAGCTAAATAGGCCCTTCTTGCCACCCCTGTGCTGCCCCAACATTCTTTCTGCTCCCACCATGGGAAATTCAGCAGTAGAAGTGGGCAGTAGGGGCTGCACGGAACGACGGAGGGCACAGGGGCGACAAAGACCATGGATCATGGAAATGAAAGGCCACAGAGACACTTTCCTTGGCCTTATAGTAATCTGAAACCTATGTCTACCTAACCTAATTGAACTATCCATGCACTCCGACCTAATGGTCTGTTGAGGATGTAACATTTTGAATGCACAAACAGAGCTCCCCAACTCAGAAGGGCTTCATCATCCATTTTAATGGGGTATGCAGATCTGTATGCCAAGTGTGCAGAAGCTCAAGACTGGAGTGATAGCTTCTTGAGCCATTCTGGTGTATTTATCTTTACAGTTTTCTCAACAAGGTCAGGATGTGAGATTTTTGCCATCTGAAAAAAAATAAATAGCAAAGCCTTGTGCCTTCATCTCGTAACATGAGAGGATGAGTTATGATAGGGAATAGAAAATTCATATGCAGTAGGGATGTACTGCATATGAATCCCTTGCCTTGCTCCGCTGAGGGGCATCCATGGTGGGGGGGAGGCGCTCCGTCCCTCCCCCCAGAATCCTGCCTGGCCAGCTCCACTCTGCGGCCAAGCCACCGAGCCGCTGGCCGGCTCTAGCCGCCTGTAGCTGGACATCCAGCCGCTGGGCAGCCCTGCAGGGACGCAAATGGTGGCTGTTGTAGCCGCCACCATTTGCGTCCCTGTATTGAGCTATGATAGGCTACGTAAATATTTACGTAGCCTATCACGGCAGGGGGAAAAACCCCAGCATACGCAAATGGCGGCGGCTACCGCCATTTGCGTATGCTGGTTTTTTTTCCCCCCTGCCGTGATAGGCTACGTAAGTATTTACGTAGCCTATCACGGCAGGGGGGGGAAAAGTTCCGCCGCCATTTGTGTACGCTGGGGCTACCCCCCCCCCTGCCATGATAGGCTACGTAAATATTTTCATAGCCTATCACGGCCTCCGCAGGGATGCAAATGGCATTCCTGTGTTAGCTGTGATAGGCTACGTAAGTATTTACGTAGCCTATCATGGCTTGAAGAGGAGGGAGCGAATGGCGGCCGCAGGATGGCCGCAATTCACAAAGCAGTGCGGACGGGAGCAGGTAAGTGCTCCGTTTTGCGCGCCTTTCGTGGGGTGGGGGTGGCAAGGACTTCGTCCCACATGCCTTTCGTGGGGTGGGGGGGCGGGGGCTTCGTTCCGCGATGGATTTCGGGGAGCCGAATGCACTAGGGATGTACAAAATGTACTTACCTTTCCGCAGATTATGTTGATGGTGGGGGGGAGGCATTCCGTCCCTCCCCTCGGAATCCTCGACGGGGGGGAGGCGATCCGTTCCTCCCCCCGGAATCTTCCACGGCCGGCTGTGCTCCGCGGCAGCTCCGCGGAGCAGCCGGCTAGGCCCAGCCCAGTCCAGAGCCATCTGCAGCCGGATTTCCGGCTGTGGAGGGCTCTGGGGGAAAAAACAAAACAAAACTGCGTACACAAATGGTGGTGGCTATGGCCGCCACCATTTGCGTTCCTTATTTTTGGCCATCTTAATCTACATAAATATTTATGTAGACTATGATGGTGAAAATAAAGGGGAACGCAAATAGCGTAGCGGGCACTATTTGCGTCCCTTTTTGATTCACCGTTTTAGCCTACGTAAATCTTTACATAGGCTAAAATGGCGAATCAAAAAGGGACGCAAATAGCGCCCACTACACTCTTTGCGTTCCCCTTTATTTTTGCCGTCATAGTCTACGTAAATATTTACGTAGACTTAGTCGGCCAAAAATAAGGAACACAAATGGCGGCGGCCTTAGCCGCCGCCATTTGCGTACGCGGTTGTTGTTGTTGTTTTTTAACCCAGCCATGATAGGCTATGTAAATCTTTACGTAGCCTATCACGTCGTTTTGGTTTTTTTTACAAGACAAAAGGCGGTGGCGGCAGCCGGTCAGAAGACCAGCTGCCGCAGCCACCGCCACCCGGAAGATCCACCCCAGGTAAGTCTCATCCCAGGGGGGATCCGCGGGGGGAGGCAGGGGGGTGGCAGGCCGTTCCGCCACAGATTTTGGGGGGCCGGAAGCACTGGCATTCGGACTCACCGAGATCCATGGCGGAATTCTCTGACATCCCTATAATGCACTGGCATTCGGCCTCTCCGAGATCCGTCGCGGAATTCTCTGACATCCCTCGTATGCAGTGTACAGCTTTTTGTGCCATCCTTGCTCTGTATTTCAGAAGAACTCTTGAGAAACAGCATTAAATTGCTTTGCTTTGTCCATCATTTTAGAAGACAGAAAATGCTTGAATTCTTCTCGTTATTTCACCAAAATCAATCAATGGTGACTCTGTTAAACCAACTGAATCTATCAATATAAGTGAAAAAATAACTATAAGGTAGAAGAGGTAAGGAAAAATAGGGGTATGTGGAAGAGGTAAGTGTATTCTTCATTTTAGGTTATATTTTCTCTTCCTTGGGGCAATGTAAAGCAGAACAAATGGAAAGAGGCTCTAATGGCAAATTCTCTACTCTTTCTATTCATTGTTGCTTTTCTTTGCCTTATTTCACATCATATTTCAGAACAAGTTATTATGTGAAAAGGCACTAGGTGTCTTACGCTGCTTCCAGGACCAGATGAGGCTTTTTTGTGCAATCACACTGTCTCATTCATGGAAATTTATGGGGGGTCCAGACAATGTCTTCAATTTGTAGCCCTCCCATGCTTTACCACCACTTTCTCTCTCTTTTCTTCTTACCAGAAAAAATACGTAAAGGAAAAAAACATGGAATAGCTGCATAATGCCTTTTGATGGTTAGCTCTAGGAGTCCTCCATCCGGAAGCACCTTTAACTGATTACAAGCTGAGCATGAGCCAGCAGTGTGATGGAGCTCTTATAAAGGCTAATGCAATCTTAGGCTGCATTAACAGAAGCATAGTGTCGAGATCATGAGAAGTAATTATTTCCACTCTGTTCTGTGCTGACCAAGCCACAGCTGGAGTATTATGTCCAGTTTTGGGTGCCACATATTAAGAAGTACATAGACTAATTGGAGTGTGTCCAGGGGTGGGCAAACATGATAATGCAGGGACTAGAAATCGGATCCTATGATGAATGGTTGAAAGAACAGGGTATGTTTAGCCTGGTGAAAAGATGACTAAGGGGAGACATGATAAAAGTCTTTAAATATCAGAAGGCTGTCATGCATAAAATGGAGCAGACTTGTTCTCTGTTGCTCCAGAGCAGGAGCGTTGCTAGGTTCTTAAAAGATCCGGGGCACAGGCACATAACAAAAATTTGCGCATCTATCTATCTATCTATCTATCTATCTATCTATCTATCTATCTATCTATCAATCATCTATCTATCTATCTACGTCTAATGTGTGTGTGTCTGTGTGGTGTGTGCATGCGGTGTGCTTGTGTGTGTGTATAGATTACATACGTACATACATAAGAAGTATGCACTGACCCCCCACCTCAACTCAGACCCCAATTCAGCGTTTTGGAAAACATCCCGCTTCTACTTGGGCCAATTTGTAGTCGCACCACTTCAGCTGAGCACTAAACCTGAGTCAATGTTTGGAAAAATGAGTATGTTTCCTGTTGACTACCATGGGAAATTAGAAAAAAAAATGTAACTTTTTTCTCTTGGTCAGAAATGCATGATAATTTCAGGCATAGTAGTCCCCTAGAAGGAGATTACACCTGCCCAATGTTGGGAGGGGGGGGGAGAAAAAGATGCACGGTTTATATTTTGATTTTATTTTAAAGGGAACTGCCAATAACATTTTTATTACTTGGAAGAAGTCGATAAAAAATTCAAGTTTCATTGCCCCATCAGAGGAGATCATGTCTGCCAAATTTCAGAATGAAAGCCACAAGGGTTTTTGTGCAAGGGTGGCCCTGACATTTTGAGGTCTCCAAAAGAGGACATACTTACCTCCCTATGTTCCTTGTGGACCATTGTTCTGAAAATTACGGACAGACTAGAGTTGTCCCTAAGTAAGAAACCAGCAAAGTTTCAGAAGGATAGGTGCAGCAGTTCCTGTGGAAGGGGAGTTTTCCAATTTGGGGGAGGGAGTGATTTGCTTTCCCTTCCATTCACCCCTTCCCCAACAGTT
This sequence comes from Heloderma suspectum, assembly GCF_057233095.1. NCBI lineage: Eukaryota > Metazoa > Chordata > Lepidosauria > Squamata > Helodermatidae > Heloderma > Heloderma suspectum. The sequence goes on from NC_139459.1 coordinate 84,798,481, forward strand.
TTGGGGTAAATTTCTATGAAAATGCACAGGTAATTAGAGGTGTCCCCCAGGCAAGAAACCTGCAAAGTTTATGAAGGATATACTAGGGATGGTGGAGAATTCCACCACGGATTCCAGTGAGGCCGGATTCTTTGGAATCTACCCCCCCGGAATCCGTGACGGAATGGCCTCCTGCCCCCCCGCTCCTCCACAGAATCCCCCCGGGACGGCACTTACCTGGGGTGGATCGGTGGATTCGGCAGCAGCGGCGGCTCCGGTGGCTGCGACTCTGGCGGCTGGTCTCCGCCGCCATTGCCGTCCTTGGACCGTGATAGGTTACGTAATAATTTATGTAGCCTATCACGACTAACCTAAAAAACCCCCAAACAACGCAGCGTACGCAAATGGCGGCTACGGCGGCCGCCATTTGCTTTCCCTATTTTTTGCCGATTTACCTTACGTAAATATTTACGTAAGATAAAACGGCGAAAAAAAGGGGAATGCAAATAACGTAGTGGACGCTATTTGCGTTCCTTTATTTTTCGCCATTCTAGCCTACGTAAATATTTTTAGCCTACATAAAAATATTTTTTACAATAGAACAGCAAAAAATAAAGGAACGCCAGTAGCGTCCACTACGCTATTTGCGCCCCCCTTTTTTTTCGCTGTTTTATCTTACGTAAATATTTACGCAAGATAAATTGGTGAAAAATAGGGAATGCAAATGGCGGCCGCCGGAGCCACCGCCATTTGCGTACGCTGGGTTTTTTTGTGGGTTTTTAGAGGTTAGCCGTGATAGGCTACGTAAATTCTTACGTAGCCTATCACAGCTGTCTGGCTGGACACAAATGGCGGCTGCTACGGTGGCCGCCATTTGCGCCCGCACCAGGCCATCCATGGCCGGAAATCCGGCTGCGGATGGCCCTGGCCAGCTGCTCCGCAGCCTGGCCGCGGAGCGGAGCCAGCAGTCGAGGATTCCGGGGGGGAGGAGAAGATCACCTCCCTTCCCGTCGAGGATTCTGAGCAGCAGGGGAACATGGGTGGGAAGGTGCTATTGCACTCATGTCCTGCTTGTGGGTTTCCTATGGGCATCTGGTTGGCCACTCTGTAAACAGAATGCTGGACTAGATGGATCTTGATCTGATGCAGCACGGTTCTTCTTACATTCTTAAATACAGAGTGCCTCTGAGAGTGTGCAGAATGTTTTTCTTTCACCACTTACATTTTCCCCCTACCAATTCTATTCCCCTCCATGCAACCATCCCTCCTCATCCTACCATCCTCCAGCAACTCTTCATCAAAACAGATGTCATGTTTTGTGCAACTCTCCTCTACATCCTCCTTGTTATGCACAAGCTCTCATTGTATATTCCTCCCATAACTTCATTTGTGCCAAGACTTCACCAGGATTCAGCCAATGAGTCTGTTTTCAAAACTAGGGCTAAGTTATGAACAAACTCTGAGCATGTACTAAGTGCCTTTCCCTCACCACTGAAGCTAGAGTTCATGCAAAAAACCCTCACATCTACAAATGACAAAACAAACACATATGACTGAGCTGAAAGGGTAGTCACTTCATTAGACAGAATTGGGTAGGGACTGTATTAGGCTTGCAGTCCCATGCTCACAACTCAGGACTTATTTCTGAGTAAGCATGCAGAACATCAAGGTGCAAACCTCTCTACAAAAGTAACTTGTACTGACATCCTATGCACACTTTCCTGAGGGTAAGCCTCATTAAACATAATGGGACTTCTCAGTAGGCATACATAGGATTGCATAAATTAGCAATATTTATCTCCCCTCCACTTAAAAAACAAACCCCAAACTCCTATTTTTTTAAATTAAAGCTTTCTATTCATAGGAACATAGGAAGCTGCCTTATACTGAGTCAGATCCTGGGTCCATCTAGCACAGAATTGTTGACACTGACTGGCAGCAGCAGCTTTCCAAAGTTTCAGGCAGGATTCTTTTGTAGCCCTACCTGGAGATGCTAGTAGGCAGGTGCAGCGGGGGCAGGGGCAGCGGGGGTGGCGGGTGTTGCAGCGGGGCGGCGGTGGCAGTGGCGGGGGCAGCGGGGGGGCGGGGGCGGCAGGTGCAGCGGCGGGGGCGGCGGCTGGTCTCCTGGCTGGCCACTGGTCTCCTGGCTGGCCGCGGCCGGGCGCAGCTTACGCAAATGGTGGTGGCTACAGTGGCCGCCATTTGCATTCGCTATTTTTCGCTGTTCTAGCCTATGTAAATATTTACGTAGGCTAGAACGGTGAAAAATAGCCAACGCAAATGGCGGCTGCCGTAGCCGCCGCCATTTGCGCATGCGTTTTTTTTTTTACTTTGCCATGATAGGCTACGTAAATATTTACGTAGCCTATCAAGGTTAAGTACAGGGACGCAAACGGCGGCGGCTACGACCGCCGCCATTTGCATCCCTGCTGCCCAGTGGCCGGATGTTCAGCTGCGGGCGGAGCCGGCTGGCGGGTCCACGGAATCCCCGTGGAGTGGAGCCGGCCAGGCAGGACTCTGGGGGGAGGGACGGAGTGCCTCCCCCCCATTGAGGATTCCGGGGGGAGGGATAGACCGCCTCCCCCTCACCGTGAAGCAGATCTGCGAAACAGTAAGTGACTTTCGTATATCCCTAGCTACAGCCCTTCCTATTGCTGGATAATGGCAACTGACAAACAAAACAGCCCCAGATTTGTTTATCTGTGACGATGTGAACCCACTCTTCTCAAAGACTTGACTGAGGAGAAGGAGAAAAACCAACCGTCTTGTCTGTTTGTATAAAGTTAAATACAGTTCAGAACTTCTCTTGCCCACCGAAGAGAATTCTCTTTAAGAATTCCCCAAGATATGCTCTGGGTAGAATAAAGAAGAGAGAGAGAGAGAGAGAAAGAAAGAAAGAAAGAAAGAAAGAAAGAAAGAAAGAAAGAAAGAAAGAAAAGGACAGGGAAAGGAAGGGAAGGGAAAGGAAAGGAAAGGAAAGGAAGAAGAAAAGAAGAATGGTGATTGGAAATGTGTGCGGGGGTGGGGGGTAGAGAGAATTCACTAAGCCAAGTGGCTCCTTTCAGAGAGGTAGTACTTCAGAGGAATTTAGGAGGCTGTGGAGGGTTTGCATGGATTGCACGTACTTAAATGAACTTTAAGAGGTGAGGTGGCTGAGAGCTTTTTCTAGCTTTTTTAAAACTGTAGAACCTATTTAAAAGCCCCAGCAGTTTCTCGATCATGACGCCACATAGTCCTAACCCTCCCTTTGGGATTATTTGAGTCCTACAGCTATTTAGGAGAAATTAAAGTGGATGGGGAGAAAGAAGTTTGTGGAGACTGATTGGATCCTTTGCTATACTGAAGTTACTAAACTTCTGCGGAATCCAAAGGTTCCAGTTCGGGGCAGTAAAATCAGATGCTGTGTGAAATACTAGTATTTTACAGGGAGCTCTTTCTTCCCTTCCTTCTCCCTCTTCAAAATGTCATTGCAGGCAAGCTCCCAACAGTGGGCATGTAAGAGCAGAAAGGAAAAGTAGGGGGAGAGAGGTTTTTTGCACCTCAAAGAAAAAACCTACACCAGAGATTAGGGATAGTGACCTTCTAAATGGTCATGTTAAACACCTTCTGATTAGGATCTCTAATCCCCTGGGTGGCTTGACAGTTTTTACTTTTTGTTTTAGACTTTGAGAAAAGGAAACTTTATGCATGGCTAACGCAAAAGCCACTGAACCTAACTGTCTGAAGTTTGGCAGGCTCAGTCATCTCCATAGGGACTGCCAGGTTCCCAAATTCCATGCACATATATGGAAGCACAAAAAATATATAGTTCTTTGCTTTGACACATTTTCTTGAAAATAGCACATTTTACCTGTGATTAGCACAAACACCACTGGACCTAACTGCCTGAAATTTGGCATATTCACTCACCTGCATGGGGACTACCAAGCCTCCAAATTTCATGTATTTATAATACAAACTCAAAAAATTATAGCCATTTTTGTTTTCCAATGCAAGTCAATAGGAAAATGTAAAAAAAAAAAAAAGCAATTAGGACAGCTCAAAAGATCCAGGTCACAGCTCAAAAAGATCCAGGGTCCATGCCCAGGGCGGCCTGCTTCTATGGATGCCCCTGCTCCAGGGGGCAGTACTTCTGCAGGGAAGTAGATTTCAGCCAAACATTACCAAAAAAAGAGAACCCCTTCTAAGCAATAAGAGCTGTTCAGGAGTGGAACAGACTTTCTCAGGAGGTGGTGCACTCTCCTTTGTTGGAGATATTTAAGCAGAGTCTGGACAGCTATCTGTCAGGGATGCTGTAGTTGCATTCTATATGGTACATCCTTCACTGAGCAGGGGGTTGGAATAGACATCCTCCAAAGCTCCATCCAGGTCCAAAATTCTTTGAACATTTTTAAAACACAAAGAGGGGGGCATTCTAAGAGAAAGTGACTGCACCCTTCCCTTAGAATAGGCCTTATCACTAGGGGTGCATGGATTCCCCACTGTCTGTTCTGGTGGGGAATCTGTGTGTGGGGGGAGGTGATCCGTTCCCCCCCCCCCGGAATCCTCCAGAGTGGCTCCGCTCCACAAGGATTCGGGGGGGGGGAACTGACTTGGGGGGCGCTTACCTTCCCTTCTGCCAGCCAGAGCCATTCGCCTCCTCCCTGTCCCTGCCATGTCTTTTCTTTAAAAATAAATAAATAAAAAATGGCGATCAGCAGGATGTGCCCATAGACTTATACGCAAAATAGAGCCGTGAATCTTACATATAAGCCTATGGACACATAGACTTAGATACAAGATTCATGACTCTATTTGTGTCTAAGTCTATGGGCACATCCTGCTGATTGCCTTTTTTTTTTTTTAAGAAAAGACATAGCAATTGGCAGGGACAGGGAGGAGGTGAACGGCTCTGGCTGGCAAGAAGCAGCCAAATGCTGCTCCACCTCCAGTCCTCCTGGAGCAGATTTACGTGGTCCTGATCCACTGCAGATTCCTGAGGCCGGATTCCAAAGAATCCAGCCTCATCTGAATCCGCAGCAGATTTCTCTGACATCCCTACTTATCACATAGGCAGCAGGTTGGTAGCATTATTTCAAGGTCTATGAAAATAGGCAGGACTTGCCTCCGCTAAGATTAGAACTAGGCTTGCCTGGGTAGATTCCTTTCAACAGCATCTTTCAAAGATCCCAGGGGAAAGGCCAAGCTCCTGGAATACTGTCCTCTACTCCAAAAGAGTGGGAAAAGAATAAAATACTTTTAAAGTGCATTATTTATGTCCAAATCAGAAACAAGCAAAGAAAAGTAAGTCAGGAGCCATACAATTGTAGACCTGAAGTCAGACTTTAATAAAAGTCAGACCAGATGTGAAAACATTTGTCTGTAACCATGGTTGCCTCCATCCTTTCACTGGCATGGCCTATACATGATTAATTTGATCTGATGTCATAACAGTGTCATCTTGCAGTCATTGTGGGCAGAACACAGTCTAAGTCCACAGCGAAGGGATACTGCAAAGATGGACTATTCATTCCTGGAGCTCAGTATTATTTCTTTAATCAGGCTGTTTAACCAGCTGACCAGGAAAGTTCCTTTTGCAATATACCTATTGGAACATAATGTTATAGTCAGAAACAGCGCTGAGCTACTGAAATATTTCACAGCTCATTTTATTGAAAGGAAGCTCTGAGAACGGAGCTCGACAGACATAGATTTCAGAGAGCCATCAAACTCAACATTTTGAATGTGCAAGTCAAACCTTCTTTCCCTTTTGCCTTTAAAAGAAAGAAAGAAAGAAAGAAAGAAAGAAAGGGAACTAAGAATGGCAGCAGGGAAGAGAAGATATCTCATATTTCATGTTCACCTATCATGTTTTCTATCTTATATTGAGAAGTAGATACTCATCTTCTTCGTGGTCTCTGTGCATCACACATATGGGCTCTGTGCCTGCGCCTCATTCTCTAGCAGAGGAAAAAGATTTTTGGCGGAACCCTCCCCCGCTATCTACTGCACATATGCAGGGGGTTCCTGCCTGTTCCCTCAGTTCTCTTTCGACTGCCTTGCTGTAAGGACGCCTTGTGAGGATTTCTCTCTTGTTATAACAAACACTGAGGTAGTTAGGAACTCTTTTTTCTTCCTTTGCTCTCTCTTGTTTCATGTGTGTGTGTGTGTGTGTGTGTGTGTGTGTTAGCTAGTTACTTCTCCTTTTATTTTTCACTATCTTTGATCGCCGTTTGGTGACGCATGGCTGTAAAGGCTCCATTTTGTAAATGCATCCAGTGCAGCAGTAAACTATCCCCTTTGTTTTGAACATTCACTTTGTTTTGCCTGGGGGAATCTCACGTTGTAGAGACCTGCAGACATTGAATGAGCTTTACGAAGCAAACTAAGCACCACCGTTCAGATCACTTAGAAGCCGTTGATTCAACAAAGCCTTCCACATCTCAAAGGTGGAGAAAGTTCAATCACTATCTGTGGATTGGGCCAGGACTCCATGGGTCACACTGATCCTCCCACCTCAGGCAAATCTTTGACAATCTCCACAGCAAAGAAGCTATCTAAGAAAGTGAAGACACCAAGGGCTTCTAAGGAGGTGACTGAGATCCCAAAGAAAAAGAAGAACGATCACAGTCCCGACCTATTTCCTACTAATTCTGCTGATCAGCACCAATTACCGATCCCACCACTTTTGGACTCTCCGATACAGAGAGCCCATTTGATTTTGTCATCGGTACCGAGAGTTTCCTTGGTACTGTTCCCTGAACCATTGCACACGGCTTCGACGTCCGAAGGGGAAATCGGGGAAGTGTCGCCACCGATAGTTTTGTGTGATTCCTCTCAAGAACAGTTGCTTCCTCCTCTGGTAGCAAGAGACTGTCTATATAGAGGTACTTCACCTGACTCATTCTGTTCTGGGAGATCTGGCATGCCACACCATGATCCCTATGAGAGGGATGTGGGCCATAGGTCCCATTCACCGATGCGTGATTGGGACAGATATGGCAACTGGTCTTTTCTGCCTGCAGCTTGCTATCAATATGATGATTGGCGTTATCATCATAACGTTCCCCATCATCGAATGAGGTATCTGGGAATGACATCCCCTCGATATTGGTCAGCACCTTCAGTCTTGGTTGCGAGACCACCTAGAGAGGAGCCCTTTTTGCATCCTCCTCCAGTTCCGCCACATTCAACTTCTCTGAGGGGGGCATTGACTTCATTTGCCTCTCATCTACTTCCACCTTCACCCACCTCAGCACAGAAGGAGAAAAACAAAGATTGGGATCAAGCAGAAGCAACGTCCCTCCTATCTATTGAAGATTATTTGTCAGATTTGATGTCTGTATCTTTGGTACTGCCTTCAGTCTCTTCCTCAGATGATGTGGTGGGTACAAGAGAGGGAGTTTCCCCTTCTGAAGATCTTTGCAACTTTGTGTTGTTTATTCATTCAGTCGCTTCCGACTCTTCGTGACTTCATGGACCAGCCCATGCCAGAGCTTCCTGTTGGCCGTCGCCACCCCCAGCTCCCCCAAGGTCGAGTCTGTCACCTCCAGAATATCATCCATCCATCTTGCCCTTGGTTGGCCCCTCTTCCTTTTGCCTTCCATTTTCCCTAGCATCAGCATCTTCTCCAGGGTATCCTGTCTTCTCATTATGTGGCCAAAGTACTTCAGTTTTGCTGAACAAATATTATGGATGGCACAATCTTTGGGCATCAAAACCCAACAACAAACTGAAAAGTTGCAGGACCCGGTCTTCGATGTGGTCTACATGGATGCTTCAGCTCCAGTTGCCATTCCCTTCCTTCCAACTTTACTCCAGACTGTTAAGGGATCCTGGAAGGCCCCTTCTTCGATGGCACCCACATTGAAAAGACTAGAATCCCCGTACAAGGTGGGAGAGAAGCATGCGAGGTTTTATTCACTCACCCTTGCCCTAATTCTATTATAGTAGAATTGTCTCAAGGCAAATCCCAGAGGATTCATGCTTCGCCAGCTGATAAGGAGGGGCAGTGACTGGATTTATTGGGCAGAAGAATCTATTCATCCTCTGCACTGGGTCTCCATGTGATGAATTACCATGCAACGATGTTGAAATATCCTTGCCAGTTTCATCCTCTCCACACACTACTTCATTTAGCCCAGCAAAGCCCTATTCTGTACTTGTCAAATAACCTGTCAATTCCCCACCCCCTTCGCTTGGAAATCACCAAAGTGGAGGATGAAATGGACAGGTTCTTTGACAGTTAATACACATTTCTGAAAATCTCCCCCGAAGTGAAAAATAAAAATATGCAAATCCCCCCCCCCTCCACATTGTCATGCTTTAGCCTATGGAGGGAAATGCACATGTTTGGTCAGTGTTTTTTTCCCTTTGTACTTTGGTATGATTACATTTGCTTACAAGACGCTGATGCTGGGAAAGACTGAAGGCAAAAGGAGAAGGGGATGGCAGAGGATGAGATGGCTAGATAGCATCACCGATGCAATGAATATGGACTTGAGCACACTCCGGGAGAGAGCGGAGGACAGGGAGGCCTGGCATGCTATGGTCCATGGGGTCATGAAGAGTCAGACACGACTTAACAACTGAACAACAACATTTGCTTACAATTCCTGTAAAGAAAAAAAAAAGTCTGCAAGTCTGCAAAATCCACACAACTCAGAAAAAGCTGGTCTGCTACAGAATGCATGGATCAGATTCATAGAAATGAACACATCTGAATCCGTTGCATATTTTTCTGATATCCTTAGCATGGGTGCTTTGGAACCGGGTGCCAAGGGGTCTGCTGTGTCTTTGCAGAAGTGTTGCTGTTTTCCCGGGTGTTTCACAGTGTACATGTGTATTTGCTGATGTGTACGGGGCTTTCTGTGGGCTGATTGGTTTACTGGACCTGTGGGTGGTGTGTGGGCTTGGCTGCCTCTGTGGATTCATTAATGAGCTTGTAGCTTCCTGGGCCACCACAAGTGGTGCTGCCCCCTTTCCCCTGTTTTTTGCACTTCCCCTCTGGGCTTTGAATCCTCCCATTCTGGCCTGGGGTCTCCTTGGAAGTTTTGGCACTTCTGAGCATGCTACTTTGGAACATGGCCACGTCCAAACTCTGGGTACAGGATTGGCCCATCAAGTAACTAGTAAGCTTGGCCATCACTGCATATTCCTAAGTTGTCTTTGAGGATCTTGCATAACACAACCTAGCAGCAACTATCTGTGACAAAATCACAAAGCTTGCCATGTGGAATCTATATTAATGTTTATATGTGTTTGCTGTGTTAAATAGAATGCGAGTAAGTTAGGGTTAATTGTTTGGCAGAGAGTGAGTGAAAAGTGGGAGGGGCTTGTGTGTGGGTGAGAGAGAGAGAGAGAGAAGACTGAGTTTATAAAAGGCAGGAGCAGACAGTGGGTTAGATAGAGGTAGGAGATGGAGATAGGGCCTTAGGGTTTGATGAAGCTATATCTAGATAGTAGGGTTGAGGGAAGAGGAGTTAGAAGGGGTAGAACAGGCAGGGTTAGACCAAGAACTGAGTGATTAATTATAAGATATAACGTCTCCTGTATTAAATAAACATAAACTTTAATTTGGTTTTAAAATATAAAATCCTATGTCTTGTTCATCTTTCTGCGCTACCAATGGTGATCATATTTCCTGGGTAGTTCTGGTTGGGTAAAGGGAACCAATTAGGGATATTTGGGTGTCTCTTTTACCTGGTGAATGTGTGGGCTGAAGCTTGTGGGATAGTGAGTACAGTTGTCACAAAGCAGAGGTAGACGGACCTGAGGGAGGGTTACGTCACACTATCATAGAGAAAATTAATTACCTTTGATTTCCAGGTAGTTTGATTTTACTTATGAAGACTAAGATGGGATCTAAAGCTAATAGTATGCCCACATTTCCTTCTATTTAATCTCTAATTTGCAACCAGAATAATTTTGGCTTATCACATGACCACCAGACATGAAAAAAAAACTTCCAGCATTTGATCTGCATTTTCTATATTTGTTGTCTAAATTCCAATTTATCCTATGAAGTCTTTCTGGTGTCATGTACCATCCGGTCATACCTTCTAGCAATGTTCACGTCTATTTTAACATCAAGAGAAATGCCCATTTGGCATGGTTAGGATGGACTCAGTAGCATTACTCTCAACATTCCAAAGCATATCAAATCAACAGACTGCTTTCATGCTTTCAAAGTTTAGTTATTAGCTATAACTAAACCAAGGGCAACAAATTAGGAGCTGTTTAGACTTCTCCATAGTTAGTGTGCTTTAAAATGAAGAATAGTCTCTTATGAACTACAGGATCTCTTCAGTGGTGCAGCTACATTCAATAACACACCTACTGTTATCTCAATGAGTCTTTCAGCAGGTGCAGGTGGGAAGAGCAGAGCCCAGACAGACGAGAGCTGTTTACCTTTGGCTGCAGAGTGTTTGGTCTGGAGGGCAGCCATCAGATCCTTCATCATTCGCTCCTCCATGTTACTGACCTCCTTGTAAGAATCAATCCATTTAGCTGCTGAGGTGAAACTCATTATTACATGATTATAGCCAAGATTTATAAAGAGACTTTATGAAAGGTGTATTTACTAAGCTAGAATATCGCCACCAAATGAAGTTAATTCAACCAGAAAAGACTGTGAAATAAGGAATCTATTCACATACACATGCACGCGCACACGGAGCTATCCACATTAGTTCACATGAATTGTGCTATTTGTTTTTAGGTGGGATCAAGAAGCTACCATATATTTACAGATGCCCTGCTGTATGGGGTGAGACATAGTGTGCAGAGAGGGGGATCCCCAGTAATCGCACAGAGGCACCTTCCATGAGCAGAGCCTTTCCATCGAGGGAAGGCAGATCCTAGCTCCAACCCCACAGTTTTGGTGATAACCTAGTGTACCTCAGTAGTTCTTTGTAAAGCTGAAATAAGGGCCAAACTTATTTCATGTAATCACGCATAGCATAGCTTTGCGTGATAGTTTTTCTTACTCTCCTGCAAGCGTGTGTGGCCCCAATTCAGATTGGGACCTCAGCACTCCAGGAGGAGGTGTTAAACTCCCCCTCCCCACCAATTTTTGTTCCAAAATTCTACCTCCTCCCCCATGGGGAGGGGAGAAGAAAAAAGCCTAGTCCATTGATTTCAGTGGATACTTTTATTCTTTTCTTATTTAATCACCTGTGGGGGGTGGAATTTCAGGACAAAAATGGGGGTAAAGGTTTAACCCCTCCCCACTCCCAGAGCACTATGGTTCTGACCCACATTAGGGGCCACAAGCGCTTTCAGGAGAGTAAGAAAAACAATCATGCATAGATATGCTGTGGTGCTGGAGAAGACTCTTACGAGTCCCCTGGACTGCAAGGAGGTCAAATCAGTCAATCCTAAAGGAAAACAACCCTGAGTGCTCATTGGAAGGACAGATACTGAAGCTGAAGCTCAAATATTTTGGCCACCTAATGCGAAGAGAAAACTCCCTGGAAAAGACCCTGATGCTGGGAAAGACTGAAGGCAAAAGGAGAAGGGGACGGCAGAGGATGAGATGGCTAGATAGCATCACCGATGCAATGAATATGAACTTGAGCACACTCCGGGAGGGAGCGGAGGACAGGAAGGCCTGGCGTGCTATGGTCCATGGGGTCACGAAGAGTCGAACACAACTGAACGACTGAACAACAACAACAGATATGCTATGACGATTAGCAGCACATTTAATTTGGCCCTAACATCAACCATGTAAACACTCTTCATCACAAGATAGTACCAACTGGATGTGTTTTTTAAAACCCAGGCAGCATTGGGATTTGCATAATCCAAGTGTAGACTCTGCCACCAAACTTTCACCTACTCATGCCAAGCACACATCATTATGGTGGTAAACAGATCACATTATAGTACAGAACATCTCTTTAGCTTCACATGAGAGGGGATGGATTTTTGTTAAGTTCTAGTTACTTACCTTCTTATGTCAGTTGCTTCCTTTTAGAATGCTGCATTTTAGTTTCTTTGAAGAATGGTGTGCATGTGTGTGAAGGAATGAAACTTCCAGCCATTTTGTATTGACTTTGGGTGGTTGTAAAATAGCTGCTCTTTGCTGGGGCTCTTCTGATCAGGAGGGTCAAAAGTACACAGAAAGGTTCAGTCCAGGAATCTAGCATTTAAGGAGAGAAATGAGGTCATTAATGTCTCTAGACATTAAAGAGAAATAGAAACTCTGCTGCCCTTCTGATTGGCCAAGTGTTTCAAAGGAAGAATGAAAATGATGTATGAAACTAATATAAAGCTGGGAAATAGAATAAGATAGGGAGGAGAGTTACTGATATAGAAAGGGGAAGAAAATAATTTGAGAGAACTGCCAGAACATGTTAGAGCACTGTTTCAGAAAGAAGCCAGGATTGAGGCGTGCAGTGGATCCAGGCAAGAAAAGTTGAACTGAGAAAGCTGGAAGCTGCCTTATTGATATGTATTAGCTGGGTTAGGGAAAAATAGGTTTAGCTGGATGCATTTTCTCTCTTTCCTTTTGTTTAACCTTATAATTAACTGTTCAAGCTGTTCTCAAATTAGGCAGTTTTTTTCTTTCTTTCTAAAAAAATATATTCTGAATAACAGGTTAACTTGTTGCCTTTCTAGATTTTTAAGTAAAAGATCTAGACACAGGACTAGGCACTCTGCACTTCGGGACTGGCGAGAAACTGGTGAGAAAAGAGACCTGGGGGGAGAGATTTGTTGCATCACGTTCCAGCTCCTTGAAACTACTTGCTATGGCTCTCCGCTCCCCTCACCTCCCAGTAACTTTGCCTTGCATCAGCCTGACACTGATTCTGTAGCGGAGCCACCTGTTAAAGATCTCCAGCCAATCAGAACAGAGCACTATCTCTTAGCTCTTTGAGACCTTCCGGCATCACAGAGATTTAAGCCACCCTGCTACGAGGTGGCGGACCACCACTGACAGGCTGTCCCCAAAGAAGGCGTGCCCCTTTGGTTTGCCCCTTTGGTTTGCCCTGAGGGTGAGGGTGCGGGTGCCTCTTACTTTCTCCTTCTTCCTTAGTTTGTTTACTCTCTACTTGTCTTCTGACCTGTTCTGTGTGAGTGGGGCATCCCTGAGTGAGACCAGGGATTCCCTGACAACAGGCGTACCTTCATTTCATTGTTTGCCCACCCTGGGTGAGAGACAGAGTTGCTTCTTCTGCCCAGGATGAGAGCCTGTGATAGTTATAAGCAGGGCCTCCCCTGAGTGAGAGAACTGCTTGCCACACTCCAGGTGAGAGATGGAATGAGCATGAATTAATGAAAGTAGGTTGAATGGCTAGGAAATAAGCATCTTCTTGTTCTTTATATTGCTGGGTTGGCTGGAAATCCTGATGTCTTAGTTGTGAACAGTGGCTGAATATAACCACAAGCTATGAACTATGATCGTGTTTGTTTGGCTGGGAGTGATTGTTGGATGAGTGGAGTGTATGTGTTGAATGGTTGAGGGTAGGGATGTACGAAAGTCACTTAACTTTTCGCAGCTTGGCTTCACGGTGGGGGGGAGGCACTTCGCTTTTCCCCCCGAAGTTCAGGTGAGGGCGGGGAGGCTTCCCACCTCGCCTGGCCGAAATTCAGGCCGGGGGGGGGAGGCTTCCCGCCTCGCCCAGCCGAAATTCAGGCCGGGGAGAAGCGCCCCGTCTCCCCGGCCGCGAAACAAAAAGTAAAAAAAAAAAAAGACCCCGTGATAGGCTACGTGACGATTTACGTAGCCTATCACGGCTAGATTTCCAAAGTCAGCCGTGATAGGCTACGTAAATCGTCACGTAGCCTATCACGGGTGACTTTAGAAAAAAAAAAAAAGCACGTACGCAAATGGCGGCGGCCATGGGGCGCTGCCATTTGCGTTCCTTATTTTGGCACGTCTAGTCTATGTAAAGATTTACGTAGACTACGGCGAAAATAAGGGCAACGCAAATAGAGTGCCCTTATTTTCGCCGTAGTCTACGTAAATCTTTACGTAGACTAGATGTGCCAAAATAAGGAATGCAAATGGCGTCGCCCCATGGGCACCGCCATTTGCGTATGCGCTTTTTTTTTTTCCCCCAAAGTCACCCGTGATAGGCTACGTGATGATTTACGTAGCCTATCACGGCTGACTTTGGAAATCTAGCCGTGATAGGCTACGTAAACCGTTACGTAGCTTATCACGGGTGTTTGTTTGTTTTTTACTTTAGTTTTTTTTTTTTGCAATGGCGGCGGTGGCAGAGGGTCCCGGGTCCGCCGGGACCCGCCGCCCAGAGGGACGTTCGCCGAAGGTAAGTCCCGTCCCGGGGGGGGGGCGGGGGGCCGGCAGAGAATTTCCCAACCAACTTCGGGGGGCCAAATGCGTCGGCGCTCGGCCTCCCAAAGATTCGGGGAGAAATTCTCCGCCATCCCTAGTTGAGGGTACATTTGAATGTGGGTGGGTGCTGGGAGTGTGTGGGTATTTCTAGTGTGTAAGGATGTGCTTTGGAAACTCTGACACAGGCACCCATGAAGGGAGCACCACTATCCCAGTGACTTGGGGCAGAAAGAGATATGGCAGGAGGAGGGGTTTGGACATCAAAGTAGAATAGGCCACAGGTGTTTATACACTATTCCCCTTCTACCCCCTTCCTCTAGCTCTCATGTGCCTGGTCCACAGAGCCCTCCTGTCTTGCGGTGTTGCTATTTAATGCCAGGTCGGTCCGCAATCAGACCGCACTCATTCATGATTTAATTGTGGATGAGAAGGCAGACCTGGCATGTATTACTGATATTTGGGTGGGTGAGCTGGGTGGGGTTGCCATGACTCAGCTCCGCCCACCTGGGTACTCAGTGCAGTGCCAGCATAGTTTGGAGGGCCGGGGGGGGGGGAGCCCCTATGGCTCACAGAATCTCCATCTCCATCACCAGGAAACCTCTCCACCTTAGAGCAGGCCTTGAGGGGTTGCACCTGCTGTTGGGCCATAGAGACAGATTGGGGATGCTGCTGGTGTACTGCCCACCCTGCTGCCCAGCATCCTCCCTGACTGAGCTGGCAGAGGCAGTCTCGAGTATGGTGTTGGAGGAACCCAGGACAGTGGTTCTGGGTGACTTCAACTTCCATGCTGAGGCTGTCTCTGGAGTTCGAGCTCGGGACTTCATGGCCTTCATGACAACCAGGGGGCTGTCTCAGTTCTTCATTAGCCTGACACTTGAAGCAGAGCATACCCTTGATTTGGTTTTTGCTCCAAGTTGTGAGCTGGGTGGTCTGAAGATGGGGTGGGGGTGTTTCCAAGTAACCTTGTTGTCATTGTCAGAGCATTTCCTGGTGAGATTTGAACTCACAATGTTACTTCTGTCCTGCAGGAATGGGGGACCCATTCGGATGGTCCGCCGCAGGAGACTGATGGAATCCAATGGATTTCTGAATGCTTTGGGGGATTTTCCAGTGGAGAGAGCTGATGATCCAGCCAGTGCCCTAGCCTTACTGTGGAACAGTGGGAGGCGGAGGGCCATTGACTTGATTGCACCTGTCCTGAGTGCCCTCTCCAGCATTGTAGAGCTCACTCCACTCCTTGGTATACCAGGGAGCTTGGGTCAATGAAACAGGCTGGACATTGGCTGGAGCGCAAATGGTATAAGACTTGAAGTGAAGCTGACCAAGCATGCTCTAGAGCACATAATCATGCCTATTGCAAAGAAGGCTTATTTTTCTGCCTCCATTGCATCCTTGAGTAGTTGTCCAGTGAAATTCTTCTGGGTGGTCTGGGGGTTGTTACACCTACCCCAGCAAACGGGGCCCAGGCCCTGTCAAGGACCCTCTATGACCTTTTCGCATGGCACTTTGAAGACAAAATCATTTGTTTCTACAGCGAACTTGATGCTGTTGTTATCACAGTTCCAGTCGAGGTGTCTGAAGCCACCATCTGCCTGATTTTGTGAGATCAGTTCCAGTTCTTGCAGCCTGATGATGTGTACAAGGTGCTTGAAGCAATATAACCAACCATGTGCCCTCTCGATCCCTGTCCCTCTTAGCTAATAATAGCTAGCCGAAGAGGTATGACTGGGTGGGTTCAAGGAGAGATAACTGCTTCTCTGTAGGAAGGGGTGATCCCTGCTGTACTTAAGGAGGCGGTAGTGCAGCCCCTCCTGAAGAAGCCCACTCTGGACCCAACGGTATTAGACAACTACCGCCCAGTCACAAATACCCCTTTCTTAGGGAAGATACTTGAGAGGGTTGCTGCGGAGCGACTGCAGGCACTCTTGGTGGATACTGATTATCTACTCCCATTCCAGTCTGGGTTTCTATCTGGTTATGGGACTGAATCATCCTTGGTTGCCATGATGGATGACCTTATTGAGAGAGGGACAGGGGGAGTGCAACCCTGTTGATTCTGCTTGACCTCTCATTGGCTTTTGATACCATTGACCATGGTAACCTCCTGGATCGACTCTGTGGGATGGCTATCAGAGGCACTGTGTTACAGTGGTTCCGGTCCTAGCTACTGGGCCAATTTCTAAGAGTAACATTGGGTGACTATTTCTCATCCCCTTGGCAATTTTGCTATTGGGTGCTGCAGGGCACCATCTTGTCCCCAGTGTTGTTCAACATCTATATGAAGCCACTGGGAGTGGTCATTAGGGGATTCGGAGCTAAGTGCCATCAGTATGCTGATGCCATGCAGCTCTATCTCCCTGTGACATCTGAATCAAGAGAGGCTGTGCAAGTCCTGGATCAGTGCCAAGACTCAGTAATGGGCTGGATGAGGGCCAATAAACTGAAATTGAATCCTGGCAAGATAGAAGCTCTGTTGGTGAGTGGTTCTCAAGTCTGGGAGATAGGCTCATTGCCTGTTCTGGATGGGGTTGCACTCCCTCTGAAAGATCAGGTTCATAGTCTGGGGGTACTCCTAGATCTATCATTGTCACTGGAGTCTCAACTGGCCGCTGTGGCTCTGAGTGCCATTTACCAGCTTTGGCTGTTTCACCAGCTATGGCCTCTCCTGTACAGGGATGGCTTGGCCACAGTGGTACATGCATTAGTAACCTCAAGACTGCATTTCTGCATTGTGCTCTCTGTGGGGCTGCCCTTAAGGCTGGTCCCAAAGCTGGAGCTTGTGCAGAATGCAGCAGCTCAGCTGTTGTCAGGAATTGACCCTTTTCAGCATGTAGCACCTTTGCTGAGAGAACTGCACTGGCTGCCTATTCGCTATCAGGCCAGGTTTAAGGTATTAGTACTAGTGCACAAAGCCCTAAACAACTTGGGACCAGGATACGTGAGACAGCGCCTCCTTCCTTACCAACCTGCCCAGTCACTGAGGACATCAGAGGGTATGTCCCTGGTGGTTCCACATGGACCTATGGCCCAACTGGAGTCCACTAGGAAAAGTGCCCCCCTTCCTGTAGAACTCCCTGTCTTTGGAAGTCAGGCAGGCACCAATGTTGTGTTGCTTTTGATGCCTCCAGAAGACATTGTTATTTCAAGAGGCCCTCCCTGAGTGACCAGCCATGGTTTATTCAGTTCAGAATCTGTTCTTTTAAAATGTTTTAATAGTTTTAATTATGGGGTTTTAGTCTTTTATCTTGGTGTTCATGGCTCCAAAATCTTTGATGTGGAGTGGTATATAAATATTGTTAAATAAATAAATAAATGCGATTTTGTTTTGGGGGAAAGAAAAAAAAACACCACACCTTTGTCTGAAGCCTGTCATTCACCTGACACCTTAGTTGCATACCACTACCAAGTACAGAGAGTTGACTGGTCCAACAATTAAGTTCGAGGGGTTAAAGGGCTGTTTATGGAGGCAACCAGAGAATACAGATTTCCACTTGGTGGCAGTGGTAAGGACTAAGAAGGAAAGGTTGGGTTATCTGGTTTCCTCACCTCTTCTCCCTCTGATGGTACGAGCTACCACTGTCACAGTGGGATTCACCACACACTAAACTATTTTAAACAACATCATTTACTGCATAATCTCTACAAAATGTCACAGTGTAATAGAAAAGGGCTTTTTCTGTTTCCATATTAACATAAAATACAAAAGAAGCACCAATACTGCAAAAGTCACTGTTTGAGTTTACACTGCTTTGGGAGGGCTTCTGCCCTGAAAGGCAGCCAAGAAATATTTTAAATAAATAAATAAATAAATAAATAAATAAATAAGTAAGTAAGTAAGTTAGCACTCCTTTATAGAGCAGTCCCAAATCAACAGGAGAGTCACTCATGGAAGCCTCTTTCTACGTATAGATCATGTTTACTTCAATAGACAATGTATTCGTGAAGATCTATAGCAACATTCTGTCTAGTGGCAGTCAATTTCCAGATAGAAGTGGCCGCCTCTTGAGAGTAATAAACTGCAAATTATACCAGCAGTAGTGAAATTCCCACCTACATGCAACATTGATATTTTCCACCTATCCTCAGCTTTGTTGAGATGTAATGTCATTGTCTTCTTGTTATACACAGCCACTGATTAATTAAACTAGTCGCCTGCAGTTGCTTCTTCCAGTGATCAGACACCAACCTCTAAGTCCCATCAAGCTTAATTCTGCTCTGCGTGCTGAATCCTTTTTGCTCATCTCATGTTCATGCTTCCAATCAACAGCAATCTCTCTCTCACTCTCTGCTGGCAACTGCTCCTCCCACAAGTGCGCTTTCTGAACAATCAGATTAGTTCTTCCCAATGCAGTAATGCTGATATCATCTTCTCAGGGATTTGCAAATAAATCTAAAGACCTATGCTGTACCTGTTTGGAAATTGTCAGACAGTGCACCATTATTAACCTATCAGAATTACCGATGAAGCAATTGACTTTAGATGCCTAAGCCTCTGCTGATTTGCTTTGGGGTGGAATTTTTAAAGAAAACCACTGTAGTTATCTGGTCACTTTGGTAGGGGATTATATAGAATTTTCCTAACTTCTTTCACTTTTCCTCTTAGAAAGAGAAGGTTGGCAAGTATTATAGAGTCAAATGGGACATGTTTTCATTAAAACTGAAATATTTTAAAATATTAATGCATCCATCTTCTCTGCTGTTACATAAAATTATGGTGTGTTTGAAGCTACAGGATTAAAATAATATTAATGCAGAAGCAAGAAAACGTGTGTGCTATTGAGACGATGTATATGGAGCCTAAGTGGAAGAAAATGCTTGAGTGACTCTTTCTCAGGGCCAGATAAAAATTATTCTGAGTTACTTGCATAGCACTTTATTATTTTAAAAAAGAGGTCAAATTTTTCCCTGAAAAGAAGAACACAGGAATTTTTAAAGAGCTAGATATTACCTATTTAAGATATCCTTTTCCTGCCTTCATAAAGTTTCAGAAACTGAGATAGGATCCACCAATTTTTATAAAAGTTTCGATTTCATTGAGAACAGGCCTGAACAACTTGTAACATCCACCAAGCAGACTGGCAGGCTGGCTCCATGCTTGAGGAGGCCCAGGGCAAGGTGCCTTTTAGTGGGCCTTCTCCTACCTCAGTGGATTGCAGGAGGCAAGCTAACTACTACCTGGTGGTAGGCAGCAACAGCACTCTGAATCAGTGATGGCCACCATTTTGATTTTCTACAGTGCATTATACCAGGACCAGGATATTGTGGGAAGTTAAAATGGTGACTCCTAGGGCAGGTGTCAATACAGTGGTGAGCCCTGGTCGGGTGTTGGCAGTTGCTCAAGGATGCACCAATGCTGACACCAGGCCTGGCTCAAGAAACTTGTTTTTGCTGCCTGAATAAACAGGAAAGGCTGTCAAACAACTGTCAGGCCACTAATGGGCTTTGTTCAGTTTGACAGGCCACAAATTGTCTAGGCCTGATCTAGAAGCAAGCAACTGGTGTGAACATTCCTTGCCTGTATCTTGTTCTAATGGCAAGAGCAAGAGATCTGTGTATTATGTCCCACCGCTAGCCTATGGGTGAAACTGATCCTAAGTGAGATTTGATTATTATTAATATTACTATTTAGGGTGGCCACTTGTGAATTGCCAAAAAAGATGACATGTATCACCAAAAAAGAGGACAAAAGATGGCAGCTATCTGCATCACATTTTCATGTGCTAATTTATATGTGTAAATACAAATTTAGAGGAGAAATACAGTACATCTCATCATAGCAGGAAGACTGTGACCAGATGACCTGTGTGCCTTGCTCAGTCTGCTGTTCAGGTGCTGTTGAGTGGCAACTTCAAGGCCCATCTTTTCCCTTTATCTTTAAACTGGTCTTGGCCTGGACAGCCCTTCAAATAGAGGAGACCTTCAAAGTAGAGGACAGTCCTTTGTCATGGAGGATTGTCTTCTAAAAGAGAACACATGGCCAACCTACCACCACTGTCATTTAACACTGATCTTTTTACATTTCTAGAAGTATCCATAGCTCCTGTACAAGCTTTACTCTGATTGATTAAACATGAGGCAATCTTCAGAGTAAGCTGTTGTTGTTGTTTATCTGACATTTAAGAAAAAGTATGTTCAGACTCGGTCTCAGAGGTCTTCTGGTTAGGACTGGTTGGAATTGGTTCTGTGTGGTCTCACTGACTGCTCCTCTGAAAGGGACAGTTTCTTTCTCAATACTAATGAGACATAGTTTGCATTTTTTTTCACCAAAGTGATACATGTATTCCAATAGCTGGTTCATGCAGGAAGATTAATTAAAAACTAGGAAAGGCTTCTCAGTTGGCAGTTCCATTTATAAAAGGCTATATGCTGTAATACTATGGCAAAATCATGATAAATGTCTGCCACTTTGTTTAATAGGACTGTAGGATATCTACTCCTGTTGATAGATGGCACTAAAATAGATAAAAACACCATGTTGGCATGTGGAACTAGCAATCCTGCCTAATCTCGTGGAGACTGCTTGAAGATAAACTCTCTTCCAGTGACAGTCTACTTTATAAGAGTCTTAAATAATAACATTAAAAACATCCATATTTATCACTTGCTATAATTAAATATAGGCTTGCCACAGCAGGAGAGCAGCCTGCCCAGCTCTCCAGAGTGCCAGTGGGCCGATGTCTTGCTCTGAGGACCCCTCTGAGTGAAGCATTGGCCTGGACACTCTCCAGAGAGCCTCTAGACAGCCCACCTGCCTGATGCATTGCTCTGACTGAGGCACCAGCTGGTTGCTCTGGAGAGCTGTACTGGCCATGGTCACTGGCTGCAGGAGAACAGCAGCCAGTGCAGCTTTCCAGAGCATCAGACAGGCCAATGTGTCACTCTAAAGATCCCCTCAGAGTGAAGCATAGGGGCAGCCCCACTCTGGATAGCACCCCCCCACCTTGATGCCTCATGTGGAGGAGACATCAGAGCAAGGCATTGCCCAGCAGAGTGGTGGCAGGGTGGAGGCAGGGAGCCCTCCCAGTGGGGGGCTACCCCCCCTCCAATCCACCACCTGAGGAGGAGGGCAGGCCCTGCTCATGACAGTCCCTCTTTCTACTGCTGCAGGGCCCAATGAAGCTATAGCGGCAGCAGTTTTCATTGCTGCTGCCAGGCAAATTTCAGCCAAAAAAGGGGGGGAAAACAGCTGCAGTGGTATTGAGGTCTGGATCTAGGTTAGGGATGGGAGGGTGGGGGAAATCTGTTCAGTTCACATTTTAATGTTAAATTACCTAATTTTGCACATGTGAAACTCAATTATCCTTTGAAATGTGCACTTCTCAGAATTTTTGCAACAAAGTACTCCAATCAAAAAAGGCCTATAAAAATGTGAATATTAGGGTAAGCACACACAAAAATGTGTATACTAGTGAAAGCAACATTCCAAATACATTATATTAGGAACATTACTTGCAAAATGTGTGTATTAAGCAAAAATGCATACAAAAATGCATGCATTAGGAGAAATGTACACAAAATGCATACAAATATGCATGCAAACGTCTTTTAAAAAACCCTCGATGTTCAAGACAAACCGAATTTAATACTGGAAAAATAAAAAACGAGAAACAATAATTCACAGTTTCATCCATCTCTAACGTAGGTCTCGGACCAAACTAATTACAAGCTAAGCCTGAACTTCAGACTCAGGTCATTAGCCCAGACAGTTGTATTCCAAACTCTCCAGTTTGGAACTTTGGGTTTATTTATTTATTTTATTTACAAGATTTATATCCTGGTCCACAACTGAACAGCTTCTGGAGAGGTGAACAATGAAAGCTAAAAAGAATAAAACACTATATTAAAAGTTTTTAAAAACCAATAAAAAGTGTGACTGGTCAGTCGAGGAAGGCATTTTGAAATAAAGATATCTTCAACAAGTGCTGAAAATGACACTTGTTGGTGTTTGCCTGACCTCAAGGGGCAAAGAGTTCCACAGAAAGGGAGCCACCACACTGAAGGATCTACTCTGGGTGGACTCCAGTCAGGCCACAAGGCCATGTAGAATCACCAGAGCATGCTTTCTGATGACAATGGAGATAAGGGAGAAGGTGCTGTTGCATAAGGATGGTGTGGGTGCCTGATTCAATCCGGAAATCTGGAGGAACCGCCCCTGACGGCACACCCGAGCCCCGCTTGCCAAGCCCCTGCTTGCCCCCTGCCTGTGTTTGGTGAACAGCCTACACTCACCCCAGTGGCCTCGTCAAGCTTTGTGGTCACCATTTTTTGAGAAATAAAATGGCAATCGCAAAAATGCTCACATTTGCATATGCGCGAAAATACGCATTTTTGCAAAAATGTGCATTTTCACGCATACACAGATATACGCATTCAGAAGAATGTGCATTTTTCATGCATGCGCAAATGTGCGCGTTTTACGATTGCCTTTTTTTTTTTAATGACTACAGCGGAGCTCAGTGAGGCCGCCAGGGTGAGTGTGGGCTGCTCACCGGGCACGGGAGGGTATTGAGCTTGGTCCAGGGACCAGCAAGCAGGGGCTGGGGCTGGGCAGGCACCTGGAGAACCCAGACAGGGGTGGGTTCACACATCCCTACTCTCACAAGTATCCTGGTCCCAAGTTGTTTAGGGTTGCCAACCTAACAGTTCGAAAGCAAGAAATTGCAAGTAGATAAATAGGTACCACTTCAGCAGGAAAGGTAACAGCGTTCCGTGCACCTCGGTGTTCAGTCATGCCGGCCACATGACCACAGAAGTGTCTTCGAACAGTGCTGGCTCTTCGGCTTAGAAATGGAGATGAGCACCACACCCTAGAGTCGGACAAGACTGGTTGGGGACACCTTTACCTTTACCTTTTAGCAAAACCTTATACTTGGCCCAGTAGTGAATAGGCAGCCAGTGCATTTCTCTCAGCAAAGGAGTTACATGCTGAAAAGAGGCAGCTCCCAACAACAGCTGAGCTGCTGCATTCTGCACTAGCTCCAGCTTCTGGACCAGCCTTAAAGGCAAAGACCACATTGCAGTAATCAAATCTTGAGGTTACTAGCACCTATACCACTGTGGCCAAGCTATATCCCTGCCCAGGAGAGGCTGCAGCTGACGAACCAGTCAAAGCTGGTAAAAGGCACTCTGAGCTGCTATGGCCACTTGGTCATGGGCCAGCAACAATGACAGATCTAGTTTGTAGTTTGGGGGATCCATCCAAATGATGGATCTACATTCATCAAACTACAGACCTGATATTTCAGAGGGAGTGCAACCCCATCCAGAACAGGCAATGAGCCTATCTCCCAGACTTGGGAACCACTCACCAACAGGGGTTCTATCTTGCCAGGATTCAATTTCAGTTTATTGGCCCACATCCAGCCCATTACTGAGTCTAGGCACTGATCCAAGACTTGCACAGCCTCTCCTGATTCAGATGTCACAGGGAGACAGAGCTGCAAGGCATCAGCATACTGATGGTGCTTAGCTCCAAATCCCCTAATGACTGCTCCCAGCGAATTCATACAGATGTTAAACAACATTGGGGACAAGATGGTGCCCTGAGGCACCCAATAGCAAAATTGCCAAGGGAATGAGAAATAGTCACCCACTGTTACTCTTTGAAATTGGTCCAGTAGGTAGGACCAGAAGCACTGTAACGCAGTGCCTCTGATACCCATCCCACAGAGCCGATCCAGGTGGATACCATGGTTGATGGTATCAAAAGCCAATGAGAGCTCAAGCAGAATCAACAGGGTTGAACTCCCCTTGTCCCTCTCTCAATAAAGGTCATCCATCAGGGCGACCAAGGATGATTCAGTCCCATAACCAGATCTCAACCACCATGGGCATACCCTCTGAGGACCTCAGTGACCAGGCAGGTTGGTAAAGAAGAAGGTGGTCTCTCAGGTATCCTGGTCCCAAGTTGTTTAGGGCTTTGTGCATTAGTACTAATACCTTAAACCTGGCCTGATAGTGAATAGGCAGCCAGTGCAGTTCTCTCAGCAAAAGGAGTTACATGCTGAAAAGGGTCAATTCCTGACAACAGCCGAGCTGCTGCACTCTGCACTAGCTCCAGCTTTGGGACCAGCCTTAAGGGCAGCCCCACATAGAGCACATTGCGGAAATGCAGTATTGAGGTTACTAATACATGTCCCACTGTGGCCAAGCCATCCCTGTACAGGAGAAGCCATAGCTGGAGAACCAGCCAAAGCTGATAAATGGCACTCAGAGCCACAGCAGCCACTTGGGACTCCAGTAACAATGATAGATCTAGGAGTACCCCCAGACTACGAACTTGATCTTTCAGAGGGAGTGCAACCCCATCCAGAACAGGCAATGAGCCTATTTATTTATTTATTTATTTATTTCATTTCTATACCGCCCAATAGCCGAAGCTCTCTGGGCGGTTCACAAAAACTAAAACCAAACAACACACAATAAAACAATTTAAAATATATAGAACATTAAAACCACAATATAACAATACAACCACAATAAAACCTAGCAGCAGTACAGGAGTTTAAAATACAGATTTAAAACAGCAAAGATAAAAATTTAGAAAGCTAAAATGCCTGGGAAAATAAAAAGGTCTTCACCTGGCGCCAAAAGGAGTACAATGTAGGTGCCAGGCGAACCTCACTAGGGAGCTCATTCCAGAGCCGGGGTGCCACAACAGAAAAAGCCCTCCTCCTAGTAGCCACCCGCCTCACTTCCTTTGGCAGGTGCTCACGGAGAAGGGCCGCTGATGATGATCTTAATGTCCGGGCAGGCACATATGGGAGGAGGCGATCCTTCAGGTAACCTGGCCCCAAGCCGTTAAGGGCTTTGAATGTTAACACCAGCACTTTGAATTGGGCCCGGAAATGGACTGGCAGCCAGTGCAGCTGGAAAAGTACTGGCGTAATATGAGCTCGCAGGCCAGTCCCTGTTAACAATCTTGCTGCCCTATTTTGGACCAGCTGAAGTTTCTGGACCGTTTTCAAAGGCAGCCCCACGTATAACGCATTGCAGTAATCCAGACGAGAAGTTATCAGAGCATGGATAACTGTAGCTAGGCTATCTCTGTCCAGATAAGGGCGTAGTTGGTATACCAGCCTAAGCTGATAAAAAGTGCTCCGTGCCACTGAGTTCACCTGTGCCTCAAGTGACAGTTCTGGATCTAAGAGCACCCCCAAACTACGAACCTGATCCTTTAGGGGGAGTGCAACCCCCTCCAGAACAGGTTGAATATCACCTAGCCGGGCAGACGAACCACCCACTAACAGTACCTCCGTCTTGTCTGGATTCAGTTTCAGTTTATTAGCCGTCATCCAGTCCATTACCGTGCCCAGGCACTGGTTCAGAACAGCCACTGCCTCACCTGGTTTTGATGAGAAAGAGAGGTAGAGCTGGGTGTCATCCGCATATTGATGGCGCCTCAGCCCACACCTCCGGATAACCTCCTCCAGCGGTTTCATGTAGATGTTAAACAGCATGGGGGATAAAATAGAGCCCTGTGGAACCCCATGGCACAATTGCCATGGCACAGAGCAATAATCCCCCAGCACCACCTTCTGGAATCGGCCATCCAAGTAGGAGCAGAACCACTGTAGTGCAGTGCCTCCAACTCCCAACCCAGACAACCTATCCAGAAGGATACCATGGTCGATGGTATCGAAAGCCGCTGAGAGGTCCAGGAGAATCAACAGGGTCGCACTCCCCCTGTCCCTCTCCCGGCAGAGGTCATCCCACAGGGCGACCAAGGCAGTTTCCATTCCAAAACCAGGCCTGAAGCCCGATTGAAATGGATCTAGATAATCCGTTTCATTCAAGAGTGCCTGGAGCTGTCCTACAACCACCCGCTCAAGCACCTTGCCCAGGAAGGGGATGTTGGCCACTGGCCTATAATTGTTAACATCCTCTGGGTCCAGGTTAGGCTTTTTCAGGAGTGGTCTAATTACTGCCTCTTTTAAAGCAGCAGGCACCACTCCCTCTCTCAAGGAGGAATTTACAACCTCCTGGACCCAGCCGGACAACCCCTCCTTGTTTGATTTAATAAGCCATGAAGGGCAAGGGTCAAGCACACAAGTGGTCGATCGGACTTGGCCAAGCACCTTGTCCGCATCCTCAGGCCTCAGTAACTGAAACTCATCCAATAAAACTGGACCAGACGGTGCTCTGAACGCCTCTACCAATGAAACTGCATTAATGGTGGTGTCCAATTCCTATCTATTCCTAATTCTGGCCTATCTCCCAGACTTGAGAACCACTCACCAACAGAGCTTCCATCTTGCCAGGTTTCAACTTTAGTTTATTGGCCCTCATCCAGCCCATCATTCAGTCTAGGCACTGATCCAGGACTTGCACAGCCTCTCCTGATTCAGATGACATGGGGAGATAGAGCTTTGTGTCATCAGCATACCGATGGCATTTAGCTCCAAATCCCCTAATGGCTGCTCCCAGTGGCTTCATATAGATACAACACTGGGGACAAAATAGTGCCCTGCGGAACCCCATAGCTCAATTGCCATGGGGCCGAGGAATAGTCACCCAATGTTCCTCTCTGAAACTGATTCTTCAGGTAAGACCAGAACCACTGTAACACAGTGCCTCCAGTGCCCAGCCCATGAAGTTGATCCAGGAGGATACCATGGTCGATGGTATCAAAAGCCAATGAGAGATTGAGCAGAATTAACAGAGGTGCACTCCCCTGTCCCTCTCCCAATAAAGGTCATCCCTCAGGGTGACCACCAAGGCTGATTTGGTCCCATAACCAGGTCAAAACCTAGACTGGAATGGGTCTAAATAATCAGTAACCTCCAAGAGTGCCTGACGTGGCTCTGCCACAACCCTCTCAAGTACCTTCCCTAAAATGGGGTATTTTTTTTATACCGGGTGGTAGCTGTGAATTACTACTGGGACTGGAGTGGGTTTTTTCAGTAGTATGGAATGTGGATGGCATGGGGTGTGATGTAGAGCTGATGCTGCATTCTGGTCTGAAGCAGGAGCCCACAGGACAGCAAAGCAGACCAGATGTTGATGCACCTAGGAGACCTCCTAGTGAGCAACTTGCTCTGACAATGTCTGAGACCAGACTGGAGCATTTATAGTTCAATCCAGAAGACTTTTCTCAGACTTTTCCTTCCTATGAAATGGAAACTCTTAAAGGGACAGCCCTTTGGCCTGGAGCCGGGCACTCTGTCTCTCTTATGCCAGACATGCTGCCGGCATTGGCGAGCTGGTTCCATGGATTGTGGAGATCTTGGAGACGGAGTGCTGGCCCAGTCCTGGAGCTAGATTTGGGGCTGCACTTGTTGGTCCAGGCTTAAGGGTATCGGGTTCAGGGGTCTCCACCATCTCAGGCTTGGAGGTCTCTTGGAGTAGGGCCCATTGCTAGCCCTACTGGCTCCTCAGCCCTTGAACAGACATCCAAGTCACTGCTGGACTCCAAAGTCATAATTAACAACTATGCTGAAAATTACTTCCACATTTTTTTCCAACCAATCTCATTCATTTTGATAGGAAAAAAATGCTTTTGTAAATGTTTTTCAAAGGAGAAAGAAATTGCAGTGGAATCCTTGCGGGTGGGTTGCAGATTTCTTGGGCTTACCTTAGTTACGAAATGGCCAAGGGGTGTGTGAGTGTTCTGTCTTTTATGGTATAATCATCTCTCTGGCAGAACTGCAGCCTCCCCAGTTTTCAGTGGATCAATTAAAGACCAGGGAAAGATGTCACGAGCTAACTCCTCCCATGGAAATTTGAGGGCAGATTTTGGCATTGCACTAGTGTGATGGGCTGCAATATAAGGTTCCCAGGCTTTATGCTCCATAGCCCTGGCACTGTGTGCTGCTCTTCCAGGCTTTAGGGTGTTAAAAGTGAAAGGATATGTTGTTTGATATAGAATTGTTACTGCCTGCTGGCAGTCCAGAATCAATCTAGATTAAGAAATGTCATTCTCCTTCTACGGAATGTCTATGACCAGCAGTAAAATAAAATGACAGCTTCTGAAAGAAACCCACATAACAGCATAACTGAAAAACAGTGGTGGAAAAGTTTAACAGTATATATGAATGTTATGAATGATGCATTTTATTTTGATCACTAGAACAGACAAGTGAAGAACGGATGTATTAAGATCCATGAAAAATAAACCAGTATTCACTTGCACTGGGAAACAATTTCGGAAAGGTTTTGAACACAATGTTATATTAGTTTGGGTAGTTTTCTTTAAAATGGTTCCTTTTCTTTTCAAGCAGCCAAGAACACAAAATACTAATGTGGGCACTGGTAAAGAAAACGGAACAATTTGATGCATTAAGAGCATCTATCTTTACAGCAAGGTTGAATTCCAAAGTAAATGCAGTAATTTTTATCTAACAGGGACAATCAGTCTTTCATTCTTTAAGTGGTTTTACTGCACCTTTATCAGCTTGACTGTGAAGTTAAGCGACAGGTCTGTTTTCAGTCTCTTGTCTGATGTCTTTCTTGCTCGCATCCAGAAGGCGCCATACTGTGACACTGCCTTTATCTGACAATTTACAAGCACATCTCTAGCCTAGCAACTGTGTGCTGACATTAGACATCTTATGGGAGCTGAAAATTCAGGAAATGATGTATAAATGCTCTCAAGCTTTTAACATATTAGTGGGGGAGGGGGCCAACCAGTTAAAGTAATGCTAATTTAATAGTAAGATTTCCCTAAGCACTGGTGTAAATGATCAATTAAAGAACTGAAACCCTTTTTTCCCCCCAGGAGTGAATAATTAAATCAACATTGCTGCATTTTTATGTGCATTTCAGTGCACTAGGCCTGGAAATGCCACCATCACCCAAACCACAAGCATTTCTACAGGTTTCAAAAGAGGTGCAACCCTGGAGCCTGCCAGTCCCATATGGGTCGACATTTCTCCCCTGTGATAAACCAGAGAAATATTCTTTCCCACCATAGGGCAAGGGAGGCTGGTGAATCTGATTTTGGTGGGGCAGAGATTCTATTCTGGGTTTTAGTTACAACCAGCTAGATGTCTAAAGGAGCTATCCAAGGTGCTGAAGCCTATCCCCAAAATGAGTCCAGCACCTTGGATAGCTCCTTTAGACTTCTGGCTGATTGTAACTAAAACCCAGAATGGAATATCCGCCCCACCAAAATCAGATCTACCAACCTCCACTGCCATAGGGGATAAGGTGCTAAAAATAAATACAAAAATTGGCCAGTTTCATTATGTCTTCACTGAAAATTATAGAAGTGGGCATAAGGTGGCCATTTTTGCATCACCAAAAAGGGGGACAGAGGAGGACACACATTTGCATACAGTCAGGGCCAGAAATATTGGAACAAGGATAACTGTTTTGGCAGTTGGCCTTTGTACACCACCACTTCGAAGTTAAAAGGAAACACACCCAGATGGAAGCGAAGTCAGGACTTTCAGCTGTAATTCAATGGGGTTGACAAAAGTGGGGTACGACCCATTCAGGAAATACAGCCAGTGGCATACACACACACCCATCGTTGGTTGCTCATAAGTAATGGAACGAATGGCTGACAAGCAGCTAGGGATGTATGAAACACTTACCTGGCTCTGTTCCAGGGCATCCGCGGGGGGGGGAGGCACTCCGTCCATCCCCCCAGAATCCTCCCTGGCCAGCTCCGCTCCGCAGCAACTCCGCAGAGCCACCAGCCAGGGCCAGCCGCAGCCGGAATTCCGGCTTCTGCCGGCCTGCTGTGGCCGCAAATCGCTGCCACTATGCCGGCCGCCATTTGTGTGGCTGCCAAGCCGTGATAGGCTATGTAAATACTTACGTAGCCTATTACGGCAAAGAGCAGGGGCGCAAATGGCGTAGCGGCCACCATTTGCACCACTGCTGTTTGCCGTGATAGGCTACATAAGTATTTATGTAGCCTATCATGGCTTAGCAGCCACACAAATGGTGGCCGCTATGACGGCCGCCATTTGCGGCCGTAGCAGCCCGGCAGTAGCCGGGAGACCAGCCGGAGCTGCTGCCGCCACTGCATCCACTGCTGCCGGAGCCACCGGAGCTGCTGGAGCCGCCAGAGCCACCGCCAGGTACACTCCGTCCCGGGGGGATTCCGCGGGGTGGCAGGGAGGGAGGCTGTTCCACCATGGATTCCAGGGGGGCAGATTCTTAAGAATCTGGACTCACTGGAGTCCGTGGCGGCATTCTCTGACATCCCTACAAGCAGCTGCATGGCCAGGTGTGGCCTGTTCCCTGGGTACCCCATGACCAATCAAGCAGATAAAAGGCCTGGAGGTGGTTCTGAGTGTTACATTTGCATTTGGTAGCTGTTCACTGGAACTCCCAACATGAGGTCCAAAGAGGTGTCCATGTGAGTGAAGGAGGCCATCATTAGGCTGAGGAAACCAAATGAACCCATCAGAGAGATAGCAAAAACAGTGGGAGTGGCCAATGCAAGAGTTTGGAACATCCTGCAAAAGAAGGAATTACCTGGCAAGCTCAGCAACAGCAAAAGGCCTGGGAGACCACGGAAGACAACTAAAGTGGATGACCGCAGAATTCTGCTCATGGTGAAGAGGATCCCTTTCACATCTAGCCAGGTCAAGAACGCTCTTGAGGAGGTAGGCATGTCATTGTCAACATCTCCAGTCAAGAGACGGCTTTATGAATGTAAATACAGAGGCTTCACAACAAGGTGCAAACCACTGGGAACGCTCAAGAACAGAGAGGCCAGATTAGCCTTTGCCAGCAAACACCTAAAAAAGCCTGCCCAGTTCTGGAATAAGATTCTTTAGATGGATGAAACCAAGATTAACTTGTACCAGAATGATGGGAAGAGAAAAGTATGGAGAAGGAAAGGAACAGCTCATGATCCAAAGTGTACCACATCATCTGTCAAACTTGGTGGAGGCAGTGTTATGGCATGGGCATGTATGGCTGCCAATGGAACTGGGTCACTGGTGTTTATTGATGACCTGACTGCTGATAAACGCAGCAGGATGAATTCTGAAGTGTATAGGGCTATACTTTCTGCTCAGATTCAGCTGAATGCTGCCAAACTGATAGGACGCTGCTTCATATTGCAGATGGATAATGACCCAAAACATACAGCAAAAGCTACCCAAGAGGTTCTCAAGGCAAAGAAGTGGGATGTTCTTCACTGGCCAAGTCAGTCACCTAATCTCAACCCAATAGAGCATGCTTTTCACTTACTGAAGACAAGACTGAAGGCAGAAAGACCCACAAACAAGGAGCAGCTGAAGGCAGCTGCAGGAAAGGCCTGGCAAAGCATCTCGAGGGAGGAAACTCAGCATTTGGTCACGTCCATGGGTTCCAGACTTCAGGCAGCCATTGATTGCAAAGGATTTTCATTCAGATATTAAAGGCAACCCTTAAGTTTGAAATGATGTTGGTTTGTTCCATTCCTTATGAGCCAGCAATGATGGGGGTGTGTGTATGCCACTGGCTGTCGTTCCTGAATGGTTTGTGCCCACTTTTGTCTAGGGATGTGCAAATGTCACTTACCTTTTCGAAGGGGGTGATTCGCGGTGGAAATCCTAACCCGGCTGGTTCCGCTCCACGGCAACTCCATGGAGCCACCGGCAGGGTGCATTCGCAGGCGTGCGGAGCTGGCGGCCGCCATTTGTGTTCCCGTTTTTTGCTGTGATAGGCTATGTAAATATTTACGTAGCCTATCACGGCCTCCGCAGGGACGCAAACGGCATCCCTGAATTAGTATTTACATAATAAGTATGTATTTAATAATTAATTTAATTATATTATTTAATTTAAATACATAATAAGATAAGTATTTACGTAGCCTATCATGGCAAAAATGGGGAAGCGAATGGCGGCCGCAAATGCGGCTGCCATTCGCAAAGCAGTGTGAACGCACCAGGTAAGTGCTCCATTTCGCATACCTTTCGCAGGGTGGGGGGCTTCATTCCGCCATGGATTTTGGGGGGCTGAATGCACTGGCATTCGGCCTCACTGAGATCCACGGAGGAATTCTCTGACATCTCTACTTTTGTCAAACCCCTTGAATTACAGCTGAAAGTCCTGACTTCGCTCCCATCTGGGTGTGTTTCCTTTCAACTTCAATGTGGTGGTGTACAGATGCCAACTGCCAAAACAGTTATCCTTGTTCCAATATTTCTGGCCCTGACTGTAAATGTTCCATATGCTGATGTATATGTATAGATGCAAATTTGTTAAGAATTACCATCATTTCGATAAAATGCAAGCTGACCATAGCGGGGGAAACTGTGACCAAGGGCCGATCTACATTGCACCCGCCATCGCAATGAATTCAGTGTCCCGTCAGGTTAAACACTCTCACATTAAAACGTGATTATTCACACTCACCCATTTTCCCCATTGCAGTGCTTCATAATGCACAAGCTCAGTTCACATTTGTACGCTGTGCTGTTTCCTGCTGTTTTCCTGTGCGCGCTTGTCTGATCTCGGATGCTAAGCGGGGTCAGCCCCTGTCAGTAGTTGGATGGGCGACTGCCTGGGAATCAGGCTTCCTGCAATGAGCAGGGGGTTGTTGTATCCCTTCAAATGAGACTAAGTTTTACCCCCTCCTATCCCCCGCTCCGGATGTTTTTTTAAAAATTAAGGCATTATCCTCGCAGAATCGGGGCTTCTCTGCGATGTTTTTTTTTCTAATTGAGGCATGATCATCCAAGCTTCGAAGTTGTGAAGCTTCACAACTTCAAAGCTTCGAAGATCATGCCTCAATTAGAAAAAAAACATCACGGAGAAGCCCCAATTCTGCGAGGATAATGCCTTAATTTTAAAAAAACAACATCCGGAACGGGGGATAGGAGGGGGTAAAACTTAATCTCATTTGAAGGGATACAACAACCCCCTGCTCATTGCAGGAAGCTTGATTCCCAGGCGGTCTCCCATCCAAGCACTGACCAGGACCGACCCCGCTTAGCTTCCGAGATCAGACAAGCACGTGCACATCCAGCCCTTTGCTTGTTGCTGAGAAAATAGGGGCTGCTGATGAAGCTATGCGATTGGTAGCCAGAAGAAGACATGGGGCTGTCAAGAGCTGTGATTGGACAGGAGGGAAATACAAACACCGCTGCATATGGACAGGCGGGGGAGGGGACTACGACTGGATATGGTAGCAAAGGCAGAAAATCAGAGCACATTAAGGGGAAATACCGGGATATTAGGGTATTGAAAGTGGGAGCACGGAAGTGGGAAATTCCGGTTCCAATTCGAGGCGGCTACTGCGTAGTGTGAAAGGTGGGTGGTGAAACCTCATTGGAAGCAAAAAAGGTGGTAAGTGTAGATCCAGCCCAAGTGACCTGTGTGCCTGCTCAGTCTGCTGTCCAGAGACTAACCGTGGGTGGGCAACTTCAAGGTCCCTGCATGCTCTGCCTACTTGTGGTTTTTTTTCTTAAAACAGACTTAGGACAGTCCTTCAAACAGAGGACTATCCTCTGACAGCCCTTCAAACAGAGGGCTGTCCTTTGTAAAATAGGATACATGGCCGTCCTATGTGTAGACTAAATACCTGTGAGATCCAGGGCAGTGCTTGATCCATCTGCATATAGATTGGAGCATTTTCTTTTGCAGCTGTCCTGCAGGCATAGAGGGGTGAGGTAGGGGATCTAATTCAATATATAGGAGACTCGAGTTCCAGAGCCTTGCATGCACAGGCTTCTATAACATCGTTTCCATCTGACACTGGTGAATCCTTGCCACAATTAAGCAAGGATATGGTGTCATCCACTGTGAAAGGCATAAAGCTGACAGCCGTACATAAACCTACTGGATGATGTTCTCCAGGATGATGACTAACTAGATTCTCTTTGGCATTATCATTAAAAGCAGTGGTATTCATAAAAGTAAGAAAGTGCCTTTGACATATAAATAGTATTTACTGTTTATAAATACATTCTATTTCCTGGGTTCCAGTACTAAGTTCTGCTGAGTACTAGATATGAGATATGTTTGAGCTGTGACTGCATTTGTGCTTATGTATAAAAATGAATGCCCTTGGCTTGGGTAGCCAATGAATTCAGAAGGCTCAAGATGAGCAAGGCATTCAAAAATCCTACTTAAGGTGAATTAATTCTATACATTTGATCAATTTACCTCACTCATATTACTCTTTTTAAATAGAGAAAATAAAATAGTCTTGCACTGGTGTCAGTGATAACAATTTTGAATGCTGACTTTAATGATTAATTATTTGGGTCCAGTTCTTAATTTAAACCAGGAAATGCAAAACCTAACAAAATATTTTGATACTAAAAGATCCCACCATAGATCTAGTTATTTATCTAATATACCACTACATGTATCCTTTGCAATATAAGATTTGCTTACACAATTCATGACATGATGCCACCACATGGTGAATCTTCCTTGCCATTTACATGAGGTGAGGGATTTTGTAAATATATCCACAGGTAGGACTAACCAAAGTGTTCCTCCCCATTTTGCTTCTCATTGAAATGGGGAGTCCTGAGTGATTGATTGATTGCATTTATATCCTGCCTTTTTTCTTCTTGCAAGGAACCCAAGGCTGCTTACATGGTCCTCTCCTCCTCTCCATTTTATCCTCACAACAACAGTCCTGTGAGGTAGGTTGGGCTGAGAGTCTGTGACTGGCCCAAAGTCACCCAGTGAGCTTCCATGGCCAAGAGGGGACTAGAAGCCGGATGTCCCGGCTCCCAGTCCAACACTCTCGCCACTACGCCATGCTGGCTCTCATTTTGGTTTTGGGGGAGGAAATAAACATTTCAGGAGGGTGTGCTTAACTTGGCATTTTTAAAAAAAGTAGTCCCAAGTGTTAAAAGTGGCCTCTTTTTCTTGCAGAGAGAAAGAAAGAGTGAACACTGCTGACTGCTGTTCCCTCATTCATGAAGATGATGACAGCAGCACTATATAAAGACAGCATAACTGCCATTAACTTTGATTGGAGGAAATGGTGACGAGCAGTGCACATACTCTTGCTTTCTCTGCAAAAAAGAGAGCCTGCTTTTAACATGTGGAACTACTTAAAAAACAACAACAGCAACAACCAACAATACAGCAAGGTAAACACCCTTTGAATTGTACTGCTTCCCCACCACCAACTTCCCCAAAGTTCCTTTCCCATTTTGGCAGCTGTTTCAGGGCTGTTTCAGGGCTATTTCAATCTAAACTATTTTAGCCCACCCTTAATTGATGGAAATGAATTTCCTATAGAACAGGCTTATAACGTTTGTTGCTTGTAATACTTGAAGTGTGTGTGTGTATATGAATGAATAGGGCATTGTTACCCTGAAACTAATGATGACATATTTTGCAGTGTTAAATAAAAAATACAAATGTGAAAGCCATGTTAACTTACTACGAATATTAACACAGAATAATCACATGCAAAACTTATTTTAATATTTTGGACTTAGCAAAATCAGGTTTTCTTGGAAATGAGCTGATGTGTGTGCACTTAGCCTAATCAGCCAACCAATCAATTATATTTCCTTGGAAGAAGGCAGAATGAGAGACAGCAAGGAAGGGAGAGGGCCACACTTCAGGGTATTAAGAGCCGCCAGTGGCCCACAGCCCTTGCAATGAAGAACAGTGCCTTAGCTGGTCTCAGTAAGAAACTGTCCGTCCTTCCTGGGCTGCATCTTGGTCTAGTCTTAGCATCTCTTTTGCTGGGAGAGGGTGGCCTCCCAATCCAAGTCCTGCTACCTGGGGTGCTTCAAGACAAGGCTTTTATCCTGCCATTGCCCTGCCTCATTCACAGAACTTTAGGGGTGGTCTAAGCAATGATGTCTTCCATTTGTAACCTTCCTTCCCCCCCCCCCACTTCTTCCATCCTTTGTCTAACCACAGAAAATCTGTTATGGAAGAAAAGGCAGAATAGCTACACAATGCTAATTGGTTGCACTGAGAGCCTTCCATCTGAAAGCATCCTTGCTTCCAGGATTCCTGCTTCTATAAGGAACTCATGCTGTCCTTAAAGCATAAGGAGGAAGGCTGCACCACTGGGACAGGCAGCCACTTGGCATCTGACAGGCAAGGCCTCTGCGGCCACTAGAGCTGCTGCCTCTGCTGCCTTCTCCTCCTCCATGTTCGAGCAGCCAGTCAAAGGCCAGAGTACTGAGACTTGTGACACATGACAAACAGGAACTTTGGCAATGTGCTACTGCTTGTCAGTCCCTGCACAATCAGAACTGTGAGAACGCAGAACATTATAACTCAATTTAGAACTCTCAACAGCTATCTTTTTCCAATTATTTAAGGAGGAAGCTCACAATTATCAGCCCAAATATGATTCATGCGAAGTGGGGTCCACACATCACAACAGAGAAGCTAGGGGGATGGGTGTTTGCATTCCTCTTTCTCCCAGTGAATTTTCTTCCACATTCCTTGGGCTTTTCTTCGTGTGTTTGTGTGTCATTCATAGCTAAACTTCATGTACCTCTGAGATGTCTGAGGAAGGTTGGTGTTAAATGGACATGAGACACAGAATGCTGCCAAGAATTACAATGCATCTGATTGCATTTGCACCTCATATATGTGTCTTAAGTGAGGAGGGGGAAAAAACTGTAGGGAGTCTATACATCAGTGACCGGAATCTCAATTAACCAAAGTGGGCAAGACAAATGAGCAGTGTTTGTATATGCACCACTTTACGCGGCACTGTACTTTATTAATTATGTTCTGTTGCCAGTCTCTCCAGAGTTATGCAGGCCAGCATTAAATGTAATGTTCCCCTGCTGAGATAGGGGAAAGTACCATTTTTTAAAAAGGTTTCCTCCCACCTCCCCCTACTTCTTAGTGTTTAATGTACTCTTCAATAAAGTCACTTTACTTGTACCTTCATGCGCTTTGATCCTGCCTCTGACATCCCCCCATATTTTTTGTGCCTATCACTTACACTGAAAGCCTTAAAAGTGCAGCTCAAGAAAGCTTAGTTGAATTTTATTAAGTATCTGATTAGTCAGAAAGGCAAAGCACTGAACATAGTCTAAGGCTGCTGCCAAAGCAAGGGTAGGGAAGAGATGAGATATGAGGGAGAAAGGAGGGAAAGGACTTCACTTCTTTCAGGTAAGAAGTGCAATGTCCATTTCTCACATCCATTTTCAACATGGTAAAGTTATCCATAATGTGGGCTTCATGTCCATTTTCATCTGAACGTGCCCTTACAGAGTGAAATAAGACATATAACAATGATCTTTGACTTCTGACCAAAGCAAAAATATTCCAACACATGGTAAATCTTAGCACTCAGCAGTTGGAAGTACATTCAGAAAAAGAAAGTTTTAGTTCACTCGGCCAATACGACAATTAAGGTTACATCATAGTTACTTTACCATCTCAAGAAGGAATGCAAAATGTAAGGAATAAGTAGCACTTCAGCTAAAGAACAGGCCTATAAGAGCAATGAATTGTACAGATTATAAAGGGACATGTATTTATTATATAGAGAGATTTCTATCCCATTCTTCTAGCTCAGGGTGATTTACAACAATTTAAAATCACAAGGTCCTAAAATACAATAAAAATACATTAAGAATACAACAAAGACAGAGACATCTGCCATTCTATCACTTTGACACAAGGGCATTGGAGTAAACTCTGATCTATCTCATTACCCGGGCATAGGACTTTGTTTTAGATGCAGTGGTGCAAATCATTACATGCTGAATTCTGGGGTCATGATGGAAGATGACTTTGCAGTAGGGATGGCAGAGAATTCCGCCACGGATCTTGGGGAGGCCGAATGCCAATGCATGCGGCCCCCCGAAATCGGTGGCAGAATGGCCTGCCCCCCCCCAGAACGAGACTTACCTGGGGCAGATCTTCCAGGTGGCGGTGGCTCTGGTGGCGGCTGCAGCGGCTACGCTACGCTGTGAACACTACGCCATTTGCATTCCCCTTATTTTCGCCGTCTTAGTCTACGTAAATCTTGATGTAGACTAAGATGTGCCAAAATAAGGAATGCAAATGGCGGCGGCCGTGGCCACTGCCATTTGCGTACGCGCATTGTTGTTGTTTTTAAGTCAGACGTGATAGGCTACGTAAACATTTACGTAGCCTATCATGGCTGACTGCAGGGACATAAATGGTGGCGGCTACGGCCGCCGCCATTTGCGTCCCTGCTAGCCAGCGGCCAGATGTCCGGCTGCTGGCGGAGCCGGCCGGTGGCTCCGCAGAATCCCTGCGGAGTGGAGCCAGCCGGTGAGGATTCCGGGGGGAGGTGCAGATTATGCAGTTACTTCTGGATTGGCTTTTCTTTGGGTAAAAGATTATCCCCCAAAGGTTCATGAAAACTAACATCACCCCCAAATACAAAGAGACACTCACAGAAACAATTTTTTATGTGGAACTCCCTCAGCTAGCTTGCATTTGAAGTCATCACTTGCAGGGTTGCTTGTAAGGATAAAGCTGGCAATCTCCTCCCTGCTCCTTCACACCCTGCCACACACACACACACACACACACACACACACACAGAGAGGGAGGGAGAACTGCATCAGAACTCACTACATGAGTTGGGCCATTGTGTCATGAATTTCACCATCCACATCCACATCATGTGTTGAGGAGGGGAATAGGACTCATGTTGCGATAACCTGGATTCATGTGGAGAGTTGTTCTAAATCAGCCTTCCCCAACCTGGTGCTCTTCAGATGTGTTGGACTGAAGCCCCTATCATTTCCAATGGCCATCCTGACTGGGAATGATGGGAGTTGCAATCCAACACATCTGGAAGAACCCAGATTGCAGAAGGCTATTCTAAATAGCATAGTGGGGAAGGAATTTGACATGGGGATGCTAATCCTTGTGGCAATTGTAATATTTGGACCAAATGATCAGCCCTTAAATGTGTTTAAAGAAATGGAGCAATGGCCACCTGCTTCATAACCATCATTTTGTGCATTGTAAATGTCTGGCCAGAGCTGGTTGGCCTGAGCTGTGTGTGGATTTCATATACAACCATTTCTCTATATAGTTTTTTTTAAGGATTGTCAACCATTTAACTGTCAAAATAACAGAATTTATGTCAAAGAGATGACAGAACATGTTGCCAGGCTTTCCAAACTGCTATACCATTAAATGTCATTTAATTTCTGCAGGATTTTACAAGAACCAAATTTGGAGATCTTTGAGAGACAGCTCCTAATGGTTGGGAATTAAAGCTTGTATAACCAAAGCCTCTCAGTCTCACCCCTTCCATTCTCCTTCTGTTGAATAAACGTGGGTGTGACTTGTAGAAGCTCTTCAACTGCAGCTGTGCCCTGTAAAACCCTTATCCCAAAGAATACAACTGATTGCTCGAAGGAAGAAGGATGAGATCAAAAGTCAGAAAAGTAGAGAGAGAAAAAATGGGAAAGTAGCTGGTCTATATTTAAGTAGCTGGTCTCAGTCATTGAGGGAAAAACACACACACACACACACTCACACTCACTCACTCACTCACTCAATGACTGAGAGGCATATAAAAATTGAAATACCATTTTCAGGGACTGCAGGCATGATGGATAGCTACCATGAGTGAGATTTTTCACTGCTCATGCCTCTACTATCCAGGGCTTTTAGGGATTTATATGTCCTATTGGCATTTTATGTCTTGTATATGTAGTTGCCTCTGCTTATATAACTTCCTTTCGTCTCCTGCAGTGGGACAGCTATACAAATAACAAACCTCATTGTAAAATCTATTACTTCCTGCCTATTTGACATCTTCAAACTTCTTTTTTTAAACCCAACAACTTCCAGTTAAGCGTGGTTTTTGTTGCCTCTCTTTAATTACCTGGCAGAATTGATAAGCTGTGCATATAGCCTACCATCTGTTCAGCACAATTGGGAGGATGAACCATCACAAGAAACTGAACAATCCAGTACAGGTATGGATTAACATACTAGAAGAATATTTCCCCAGCACTATCTTACAGTCATGGACTGGAACTTTGTGTCATGTACTGGTTGGTCAACACCCCTCCCGCTGCCTCCTGTATATTTATTTGTTGATGGCATTGCAAGTTTTAGGATTAGGTAAATGAGGGCTTCAGAATAGTATTGTTAAAATTGTCAATCAATGTTCTGAATGCTCCCAAGCTGCATCAGAGACAGATATATTCTGGATTGAGATGCTGCAAGCTGATGCATGATAGCAAAAATAGTTACATCAGGGGCACCTGGATCTTTTTAGTTTCAGTGGATTTTGCCCAATTCATGTGTGTATCATGTATGTGCTTCATTACTGAGATGCAAACTGCTTGTGTGCCACTCCATATGCTAAGGCACTTGTATGAATCCACTCCAGTATGTAAACCATAGAATTTGCATTCTTTATTTGCCCTGTTTAGGTGCAAGTCTTAAGAACTGCTAACTGTCCTTCCCAAGGTTCTGCTGTTGCAGTTTCTAGGGTGATGGAATTCATGGATTAGTTCACCAAACACTAATCAGGCACTGCCATGCTCCTTGGGCCTTGGCAACATGTATGAACTGGACCTATTTCTTAAAGACTGAGAACATATATATAGTTCTCACGTTATTGATTCATTATACTTGTATGAAACCAGACTTTCAGAAAGGACAAAGCAGGTCACTGGAAAGGGGGGGTACTTTTTTGGAGACTGCAGAAAGGCTACACTACTGCAGCTAAATATGACCGAGGCAGCTTATGTGCTAGGATAAGCAGGCAACCAGCATGAACTGAAGTTGCCAATCTATGATGGCTGTGAGGCTGGGGGTGCAAAAACTCCCTAGAGTGGCAGATGCATTCTCTCTATTAAAAGCACTATAGGTGATCTATCACGTATTGTCCAACTTATCCCTGCTTCACACATTCCCCACTCCAGAGCTGTTGTACCATATGCATGGTGGAGAAGCAGTGAGAGCCTCTTCCCTTCACTGTGCAGACAACGTCTGATGTGAAACAGGTGCTCCACATGAATGCCCGATCAACTGGAGACCTAGTTGATCCAGTTGATCTCCTCCCCCTGCATTTTTGAAGTGGAAGAATGCCACTAACTGGGCCTCCACATGATTAGAAATTGTATTTTTATTTGTTTGTTTCTTATTACATTTACTTCTCACTTTTTTCTTCTTGCAAGGAAGCCAAGGTGGCTTACATGGTCCTCCTCCTCCTCTCTAATTTTATCCTTGCAGCAACCCTGTGAGGTAGATTAGGCTGAGTCAGTGATGGGCCCAAAGTCACCCAGTGAGCTTCATGGCTGAGTTGGGACTAGAACTAGAACTTCAATCTCCCAAGTCCCATTCCAACACTCTAACTACTACACTACACTGGCTGGCTGTTTGCATGTATTTTGTATGTCGTCTCTGTTTACACTAGATGTTATCTGCATGTAGGTCCTCCACTATGTGATCTGAGCATCGGTCCCAAAGAATGCATGAACCAGGATCAAAAGAAAAGAGTAATTCATGTGTCCACAAGGTTGAGTCTAAGTGTAGAATACCTACTTCAGGGGGGTGGGGGGAGAGAAAAGACATGTCTACTCCTCCACCATCTCAAGAGGAATCCACCATTAGTAACATATGGGCCTGTGCATACAGGACAAGAATGGAGATTGTATAATAATAATAA
Source organism: Heloderma suspectum (assembly GCF_057233095.1). NCBI lineage: Eukaryota > Metazoa > Chordata > Lepidosauria > Squamata > Helodermatidae > Heloderma > Heloderma suspectum. The sequence continues at coordinate 84,840,258 of NC_139459.1, forward strand.
TATAGTATTTAGCTAAACCAAATACAGATTCAGACAGTGGTTCCTATTTAGCCATGGAAGGCCTTCAAATAGTGTAAATCATCAGTGACCAACAAAAACTTAAAAGGGTTTTCGTATCATGTGGGTTAAGAGAAACAGAGAACATACTGGTACATTAATTAATGCCAAATTCAAATTTAATTCCTTTGAGAGACCATCCATGAGAACAGTGAGAGAGTTTGTTTTAATCTTTGTTTTTACAGTGAATAAAATAAATTAACGGAAATGCAGAACATCTTGTTATGCTGCCATATTAAAGACAGTTTGTGGAAAAAATATTCTCTGCAGGCATAACAGATCCTCTAATTGGCTGCTTTGAGGAGAATTTTTTAAAATGTCAAATTTCACTGGGACAGAAGGAGAAAGTAACTATTGTCTGTTTCCAGTTATGCTTTTACTGCAGTAAAATGTGGAACTATGTGAACAATGTCCCTGGAAGACAGGAATAATGTAACCTTATTAAATGAAAGTGAAGGCTACATTTTCTATTTATTCATTTTCTGTAAAATGATCATATAGAGACACAAGTATAATAAAGTTCAGGAAAATCTTAGCAACTGAGGGGCCAACTCCAGTGGACATGGTAGGGCTGTGGTCCACAATCATCTGCTGATAACTTCCTAATTGCACACTTCAAGTAGTTCGTTATACTCTCTGGTGCAATAATTGTGAGAATTTTTGTTATTGAATCAAATAGAGATCTATCCATTCCAGCATTCCAGTTCCACCAGGGGCCAAAGAATGCACATGCCTCTGGATGTTTACATGTAATTCATGAAGATGGTGGCCTTCTAGGGTGGCCATGTGTCTTATTTTGCAGAGGACAGTCCTCTACTTGAAGAGTGGTTGGAGGATAGCCATCTATTTAAAGGCTGACAGCTGTTTAAAGGGCTGACTGCTGGTGTAAGTCTGGATTAAAGAGAATGAACCATAAGAAGGGAGAGCAGGGAGGGGCCTAGAAGTTGACCATCTTAGCACCTGGATAGCAGACTGAGCAGGCATACAGGTAGCCTGGTCCCAGCCCAGCCTTCCCCACTATGGTGAGATGCAATGTAGTTCTATTTAAATGACAGTAATAATTTCTAAATTTGCATCTATGCATAGAATTCATGCAAGTTTTATGCAAATCTGTGTCCTCATTTGTCGTCATTGTCGATGATGCATAAGTGGCCTTCCTATGGACTTTAGGGATGGGGAGAAACAGTGATTTGGTCAAATGTTTGTGATATTAACCCAGGAATTTGAAGATAAATGATTTTGTCAAATGGTTCCTCCTCCAAATTTGCTTTTCTCAGTCATTTCACTGATTCACAGCAGGTTTACTTGGGAGTAAGTCCCATTTAACTCAATAGGGCTTACTTCTGATTAGACATGCATAGGACTGCACCATTAATCTCTGATTTCCCCTTCCCCACCCCCAAAATAGCACAGGGTGCTTTTTAAATCTTTGGGTGTGCTTTTGAATAAAGGATTTTTGCATTTTTTGAAGATATCCTTACAAAGAGAAGAAGAAATCCAAACACACTCAACATGTTCTTCTTAGAAGTTTAGTTTTAAAACTAGGGTTGCTAGGAACAGCACACTCTGACTTCATATTTTTCGCACACCTTTTTAATCACTGACCTTTTTTTGGAGGGCCATTTTTTAAAACTTCACCTCTCAAATAAAACGAGCTACTAGAGAAAAGATCTGTGCACTCTGTAAAAGTGTGGGGTTATTGGTAGACATTCAAGTGCTGAAATGGCCTTCAGTGAGTGGCAAAAGAAGCAAACACTTTTTATGACAATTGCCATTTTGAATTTGAAAAGCACCTCAGAGCAGGCCTTTTGGAGGAAAATGAAATGGTGACCACTCTTTTTCTTTTGCCCTAAATAGGATTCTACCATATCTGCAAAATGTAGTTGAAACAAAACAGTTGATTTAGAGATGGGTGAAATTATAGACAGATGGTCCTTGCCAATTTGATACAACCCCTACTGGCTTTTCCCTGTTGTTTTTCTCCCACATCTGTTATTCAGTGCCTCTGTGCATGGAAGTTCCATTTAGTCGTTAAATAACAATTCATTTGTATAATCTAACTAAAGTAGATATCGTCACCATCTCTTTTGGTAGTGAATTCTATAAGTTCATTACATGTCCCACAACTGGAGAGAAACCTCTGTGATTTGTATATAGTAAATGAATACTGCTTTGACATTTAGAAAGGAATTTTTAAATCCCATGTTTAAAAAGGCCAGCATTAGCCACAAACCAGATTTATAGGGTTTCCAGATGTTCTTTATTTCTTCTTTTAAAGGTTTCCATTAGTCAGAAGATCACATTATAGAATCTCATTCATTAAGGCTGCAATACTATACCCATGTACCTGGCAGTAAGCCCTACTGAATTCAATGGTGCTGAGTAGACATGTATGCAAGTGTGTTGTAAAACCATTAAATGTTAACTAAATATGCAGCCTCCCTTCCCCCAGGTTACAGGATTAGTATTCTAGACCTCAGAAGAGTCATTGATGTGTCCAAATGAATAGCATGCTGTATAAGGATCTTTGCTTAGGCTACTGTGTTTGCTCAACTATTGTAGTTATTTATACTTATAGGATACTTTTCCACCTGAAGGCCTTCACTGCAGTGTACACAATAAAAACAAATAAAGCCAGTGACCACAGTTATTAAACTACCAAATAGAAAAATCCATGTCCAATAAATTCCCTCATATGCATCCATATGCCTATCATATGAAGTGCCACAATGCTGAACATTCTGTTGGTAAAACATGAGATTTTTTTTTAATAAAAGATAGATCATCTGAAAAGAATTTGCATTAAATCATAGAATAGTAGGGTTGGAAGGGGCCTATAAGACCATCGGGTCCAACCCCCAGACCATTGAGTCCAACTCCCACTGGCTTTGAATGAATAATCATTTCACCACTAGAGGTATTAATCTGCCCATCTTTAATATCTCCACTAGTAATCTCTTCAATTCATCATAATATATGATAGGCCCAGTATGTAGCGATTACTTGTACACAATATTTTTAAATCAGTAGATATATGCAGCAATCCAAGAAGCCCCAGTGTGCACCCAGGAGTGCTAACATAAGTAGTGAAAGGGGGTACCCACATCAAACTCTAAACCACACCCCTTTTTCAAAAGTGACAGGTGCCCTGTCCCCTTTGGAGATTGGAAGTCCTGCCTTAGCTGGAAGTCCTACCTTCAGAAGTCCTGCCCCGGAAGGAGCAATCAATTGATCAGGTCATATGACCTTCAGGTAGGAATGTACGAATTGTGCACCTTCCGTGCCGCTTGACTTCCACAGTTTGCAGCCAGTGCTCCGTACCGTCATTCACAAGCCCCCGGAATTCTCCTCTTTTTTTTCCCGCTCCAAAAATTACGAAGATAAATCCGTACCAACAACCGTAATTCCGGTGCCCAGCCATCTCTGTGAGTTTGCATAACTTCTGTAAAAAAGGCTACTTTTCGTAGATATTTATGTATTTTTTCCCCTGCCCTGAGACATGCAGTAATTACTTTCAGCCAAAACACTTCCTCCTCCTAGGGGCTTCCCAAAAGAAGGCTGTCCTAGGTGTGCCTGAGCGATGCACTCTTTATTTAAAGCAACGCTGTTTGAAAGAAAGAAAAAACCTTTTAAAATGACCATGCCGGTCTGGAGCCCTGCACGAGGTATTATTCTCCCTGCTAAGCTTTATATTTCCACATCCAGCGTTGTTGTTGACGTTCCGAGGCTAAAATGGAGAGGAGAACCAACTCTGTGAATGTCTACTCAGAAGTAAGTCTTATTGAGTTCAATGTGACTTACTCCTACACATGTCAGCACCCCACTTGCCCCCAGCTCAGCTTTGTATTTCCACATCCAGCTCATTGGCAAACCTCCTGTTAGTTATCTCACTGACTGGGTGACTTTTGGCTGGACTCTAACCACTACACCATACTTCTGTTATGAAACTCATGAAGAAAAAGAGACAGTATAATGGAAAGTTCTTTCTGAAGCAGGCACACTTCACTTGTACAAATGCAGCATGAAGGGAAAGATCAGCAACCTTCTCTCTGTTTGAATAAAAAGCACACTCTGCACATGCTCAGGGAATGGACAAAATGAGGAATAAACTTACCAGGGAATATGAAGAACTGTATTCTTCCATTATGTGTGTGTGGAATCTCCCTCAATCCAGCTGTTCCCTGGAAACCCTCCCCCCTTCACCCAAGGGTCTTCTGAGATAACTAACCAAAGGTGCGGGGCACCTGTCACTTTTGGAAAAGGGGCGTGGTTTAGAGCTTGATGTGCGTCCCCCCCTTTCACTACTAACATATACATGGAGCAATGCACAAGTGAAAAGATCCTTATTTACTCCAGAGTTGAAGTAATGCTGTGTTATACTGCATTTACAAGACTTTTCTACATGAGGCTTTTAGCGTGCACCTTTACCAAGCCTTCTGTTTCCGGATTCATTGTGGGATTAAGATCAGCTCTTTAGACGTGTTTTTCCCAGGGTTTTTCTTTCTTTCCCTTTCTATATGTTTCATTACACAACAACTAGGTGGCACTGTGGTATAGCAATATTGTGCAAATACACAAGGCTTCTATAACACCATTGAGAAAACACTAGACTTTCCTAGATAGGAAAAAAAACACCCCAAAATGGTTGCAAAGCATGGGAGAGGCCCTGGAGGGTTATGATGCTGTGCAAAGGCCCCACAAACTATCATGAGTGAGGAATCACAAGTGCACAATAAAAGCCTTGTGTAGCAAGGCTCATAATCTCATTGTGTGCATTAATGTTGAATAGCTGGTTCTCATCCAGAGCGCTATGTGTCTATCAGAGATACACAGCACTTTGAATAATGGCTGGTCGCTTTGATCCAGCCCAGCTCATAGTTCTGCTTTGCAGTGGGGATCCTTCCACATAAATAACCCTCTCCATTACAGGATGCAGACATATCCCAAGTTGCAGCAGGATTCAATATACCAGCTACAATGGATGTGAATGAAAGGGATGGATGAATCTGTCACCTTCAGTCTCTCTGAATTTCTCATTTTTCCAATCTTATGCTTGTTTCGTCCCAAATGTTGAGATTTTTTTTAAGGTTCCATGAAAATTTGTGCACATTCACCTACATTTCTCCTAATACATACATTTTTCTACATAATTTTGCCTAACATACACATTTTTTCAAGACCTTTTCCTAATATAATACATTTTAATGTTATTTTTACTAATATGTGCATTTTTGTGTGTACTTTTCACTAATATATCCCTTTTCTGCCCTTTTTAATTGTTAAACTTATTGCAACATTGAGGGAAATATGATTTTCAAAAGTTAAAGAGTTTTGATTTGTATATTGGTCAAAAGTGCAAAATAAGGCAAATTCTCATTAAAATGAGAACCAAATGCATTTCTCCCTTATTGCTAGCATGCAGCAACCCAGTTTTGCCCATGAATTGCTGTTGCTGGATGTTGTGGCTACTGTGACTTTCGACTTTGTTGCACTGTAAACAAGCTAGTCATGTTGGTTCTTCTCCCACCGTCGGCAGATACAGCTGAAAAGTCTGCCGTACTTATTGATCCCATGTGCACTACCATATGCATCCCATATGCACTCCCAAGTTCCTTGGAGGAAGGGCAAGTTACAAATGTAATCAAAATAAATAATATTGTTTGATGCAATGCTGTAGCTATTTCGAAGTCCGATCCACAAATCTGTCTCATGGTAGCTTTGCAAAATGTTTTTCATGCAGCAGCTTCCTTTTCGCTGTATGTGTCCTTATAATTTGCATTAATTGTACACAAATACTTTTTCTGGCTAACAGTAATAGCGAACAGCTCAGTAGCATACTAATATTAGGATTTTGTTTTGTTTTGTATTGGACAGGGCCTTTAGGACACTATCTTTCTCCCACCAAAGTTAATAGTAGCCCTAAATTAGTCTTGAATGTGTGTCAGTGAACACATTACTTATCTGAGCATTCTCTTTCCTTCAAGCTGTGTTTCTACTACTAATAAAGAAAATGTGGTATTTCCTTTCCAACAAGCACTACCAAAAAGAGTTATGCCTATTTTATGTACATAGTTTTTATATATCTTGTATGTGTCTCACAATAACCTTATAGATCAAAGTGAGATAAAATAAATTACTGGGAATCATTTTTTTCCCCTATATGCAGTAAATCTGGAGAGATTACTCAGCAGTGCAAACATGATACAGTACTTTGATTTGTGGAATTTCTGGAGAAAACCCATTCACTTGCAGCAGCAAACGTAAACCTCTGTCACAGTAATTCCTTTTGTGGCTTCAGACAGCTTCCTTCCCATAAATGTCATTCCGTGGCCTCCACCTGTTTCGGGTTTGCAGGGGTCTCTAGAGCACTGGCCATGTAGCCTATTTGGGGAGAAGGCATAGGAGCAGGCCACAGCTCCGTGGAGAGCATAGGTTTTCCACGTCAAAGGACAATTTTATGTTCCTTGGCACCGTATCAGGGTGAACCTTGTTATGCTCACAAACACAGGCCGGGTGCGCACAATTAGTGCACAAAACCACTCAGTATGGGTTGTTTCCCCCCACACACATGTGCCCACCATTTGCTTAATTACCCACTCAGCATCGCAGGTTGCCATGTCATCTGAACCTGGTGGGTGGTGTGGCAGGGGTGGGTTCTAACTCACCCCACAACCGATGGCTTGCAGTAGGGGTTGTGGGGTGGGTTAGAATCCACCCCTGCTGCACCGCCCACCGGGTTCAGATGACATGTCAACCTGTGATGCCACGTGGGCAAATAAGCAAATGCTGTGCACACGAGTGGCACTCGCAGGGGTGATGGAAACAATCCATAGGGTGTGCTTTCCCCCTGCGATCCTGCGAACCCAGCTATAAAGATGGATTTAGACTTAGCCATATTTAGAGAAGACCCACTGAAATCAATGGGACTTAAGATGACTAACTTAACTACCATTGATTTCAGTGGGTCTGCTCTAAGTTTGATTGAGTTTGTATCCAACCAGTGGTTTCTTGCAATCTTACCGCCCTCTGCCCGCCCCCCTGACATTCAGCCAGGCCAGGGGTTTAACCAGTTCATGAGGAGCTGCCTGATACTTCCAAGCAAATCCAGCAGGCACTACCTAATCCCATAAACACATCAAAATATATACAATAATTTCCCCTAACTGATGCCACTCCATGTATTCCTCAGTAAAGTATTCAACTGTTTAGTGCACTTTTACTTTCAAATTTGAGGGTTTCATTAGAATGCCATGAAATGAATGGGGCAACATGAAACACCGCACACCGAAAGTCCTGGGAAGGTGGGGTCATGAAAACTCTCATTTAACAATGCATAACCACTTCAGGTAGATGAATTCAGGTTAAAATAGGGAAGTATTAACCAATCTCTATCCCACCTCCCATTCATAACTCCAGGAGGCTTTGAGTTGAAGGGCAAAAGTGCATGAATCAAGTTTCTAGGAAGATTCCTTAGGATTTAACATGGAGAATCATTACACATAGGGATGGCGGAGAATTCCGCCATGGATTTCAGTGGCATTCGAATGCACTGGCATTCGGCCCCCCAAAACCTGTGGCTGAACAGCCTCCCACCCCCCGCCACCCCACGGAATCCCCCCGGGATGAAGCTTACCTGGGGCGGATGCTCTGGCGGCGGCGGCGGCTCCGGCAGCAGTTCTGGCGGCAGCGGCAGCAGCTGGTCTCTCAGCCAGCTGCTGCGGCCGCCATTTGCATCCTGCCAGGCTGCAGTGATAGGCTACATAAGTATTTACATAGCCTATCACGGCAAAGAGCAGGAACGCAAAGAGCAGGGACGCAAAAAGCAGGGACACCATTTGCGTGGCTGCCTTTACCGTGATAGGCTACGTAAATACTTACGTAGCCTATCACGGCAGCCTGGCAGGACGCAAATGGCGGCTGCTATGACGGCTGCCATTTGCAGCCGTAGCAGCCCAGCCGCAGCCAGAACTCTGGCTACGGATGGCCCTGGCCAGTGGCTCCGAGGAGCCATCGTGGAGTGGAGCCGGCCAGGGAGGATTCTGGGGGGAGGGACGGAGTGCCTCCCCCCCACCGCGGATCCCCCACTGTGGAGCCAGGTAAGGGATTCGTATATCCCTAATTACACATACCATTCTTGTATAGTTGTAACACTGCATGGTAAACAATAGTATAATTTCATTTTTACATTAGATTAGCATTTCTTTGTTTATTTATTTCATTTCTATACCGCCCAATAGCCAAAGCTCTCTGGGTGGTTCACAGAAATAAAAATCACAAACTGCAGCATAAAACAATATAAAAAATGAAAGCTAAAAACCACAATATAACAGTACAACCAGAATAAAACCTAGCAGAAATGCAGGGATTTAAAATACAGATTTAAAAAACTTGAGCTAAGAAATAAGGAAGCTAAAATGCTAAAATACTGTGAGAATAAAAACCTGGCGCCGGAAGGAGTACAACGTAGGTGCCAGGAGAACCTCTGTAGGGGGCTCATTCCACAGCCAGGGTGCCACAGCAGAAAAGGCCCTGGTAGCCACCGCCTCACTTCCTTTCGAAGGACCCCTGAGGATGATCTTAGGGTCTGGGCAGGCACATATGGGAGGAGGCGATCCTTCTGATAACCTGGCCCAAAGCCATTTCGGGCTTTGAATGTTAATACCAGCACTTTGAATCAGGCCCAGAAATGGACTGGCAGCCAGTGCAGCTGGAAAAGTACTGGTGTAATGCGACCTTGTTGGCCATTCCCTCATAACAACCTTGCTGCCCTATTTTGGACGAGCTGAAGTTTCCAGATCATTTTCAAAGGCAGCTCCACATATAACACATTGCAGTAATCCAGACGAGAGATTATCAGGGCATAGATAAGTGTAGCTAGGCTATCACTGTCCAAATAAGGCGTAGTTGGCATATCAGCCTGATAAAAGGTTCTCTGTTCATCAGATACATCTCATTATACACTGGGATCTATTTGATGCCAGTATTTGATTAGGAAAATTTTACAAGTGCACAAGGGATAAGCCTTGTTTCCTTATCATGTAGTATGGAGGTATTGTTAGTGGGTAGTTTGCCTATTCAGATGAGGGATGTTCAGCCTTTTCTAGGGATGTACGAAAGTCACTTACCTTTCACGGATTATGTCGATGGTGGGGGGGGAGGCGTTCCGTCCCTCCCCCCGGAATCCTCACTGTGGGGGGAGCCGATCCGTTCCTCCCACCGGAATTCTCTGCGGCCAGCTGTGTTCTGCGGCAGCTCCGCGGAGCAGCTGGCCAGGCCCAGCCAGGCCAGAGTCGTCCGCAGCCGGATTTCTGGCCGCGGAGGGCTCTGGGAAAAAAACAAAAAACAACCGCGTACGCAAATGGCGGTGTCCACGGCCGCTGCCATTTGCGTTCCTTAGTTTAGGCCTTCTTAGTCTACGTAAATATTTACGTAGACTAAGACGGCGAAAATAAGGGGAACACAAATAGCGTAGCGGCCACTATTTGCGTTCCCCTTATTTTTGCCGTCTTAGTCTACGTAAATATTTACGTAGACTAAGACGGCCCAAACTAAGGAATGCAAATGGCGGCTTTAGCCGCCACCATTTGTGTACGCTTTTTTTTTTTTTTACCCAGTTGTTTTAGGCTACGTAAGTTTTTACGTAGCCTAAAATGTCTGGGTAAAAAAAAAAAAAGGCGTACGCAAATGGTGGCGGCTAAAGCCGCCTTACGTAGACTAAGACGGCTCAAACTAAGGAATGCAAATGGAGTCTTTAGCCGCCACCATTTGAGTATGCCTTTTTTTTTTTTTTACCCAGATGTTTTAGGCTACGTAAAAACTTACGTAGCCTATCACGTCTGTGTAAAAAAAAAAAAGTGCAAATGGCGGCGCTGGCGGCCAGTCAGAAGACCAGCCGCCAAAGCCGCCACCGGAGCCGCCACCGCCCAGAAGATCCGCCCCAGGTAAGTCTCGTCCTGGGGGGATCCGCGGGCGGGCAGGCCGTTCCGCCACAGATTTCGGGGGGGCGAATGCACTGGCATTCGGCCTCACCGTTATCCGTGGTGGAATTCTCTGCCATCCCTAGTACTTTTCAGCCTGTTCTAGAGGGGGTTGTACGCCCCCTAAAGGATCATCTGCAAATCTTGGGAGTGCTGATTGACCCATCTCTGTCTCTAGAGTCACACATGGCTTCTGTGGCTCAGAGTGGCTTTTACCAGCCTAGGCTGTACACCAGTTTCTGCCCAACCTGGCTAGACAGCTGGGTTCAATGATTCATGACCTGGTAACCTCCCATCTGGATTCCTGCAATACTTTGTACTTGGGGTTGCTTTCAAAAATGCTCTGGAAACATCAGCTGGTGCAGCATGTATTTGCAAAAGTATTAACTAGTCCCAATGTTATGAAAATTTATGCCAATATTGTATCATTTTCATTGGCTCTATTTCTGGGACCAATTCAAAGCCCTCACTTTGTTTGAAGCCCTTCCAAGCTTGGGACTAGGGATGTACGGATTTTGTAAAATCCATTGTGTCTCCGTTTTGCAGATTATCTGGTGTCTTGTGTTCCATCGTGAGCTCATTGGCAGAATCAGATTTTTCCCAATTTCCGAAATTTGCACAAAGTTGCATTTGCACTTGTGAAAAATGCGCAAATCCTCCCCAAAAGCTTTAGCCTATGGGGGAAATGTGCATATGCACCTGTTTGTTTGTTTTTTAATTTTACGATTTTTTCTATGAATAAATTTGTGTAAATTTATGGAAAGTAAAAGAACTGGTCCGCAAGTCTGCGGGATCCATGCAACTCGGGAAAAGCTGGTCTATTGAAGAATCTGTGAGTCAGATTCATAGACATCCAAGCTCATTTGATTCTGTTGTGGATTTCTCTTGACATCACTACTTGGGATTGGGAGCTCAATATCTAAACTAAAGGATCATCTCTTCCCATATGTATGTACTCACCTTAGCCTTGAGATCCTTCTCCAATTGCCCCAACGAGCTGAGATAGGGCAAGTGGCTATGACAGAAAGGGCTTTTTCAGCAGTGGCCCCTTGGTTGTGGAATACCCTCCCCAGAGATGGTGCTGACTTTAATGTATTTTTAGTGTCAGGCAAAGACCTTTTCTTTCCCCAGGCCTTTTAAACCATATAGTATGCTGTTGTTTTAGCATGGTTGTTTAGCTTTGTGATTTTTTGATTTTTTTCTACTCCCTTTTATAATTGATTATTGCTGCGATGCGTCAGTCTCTTGATCTCTGTTTTTAAAGTGATTTCACTGATATTATAATTGCCTTATTTCCTGCTTCTTCATTTTTGTTTTATTGCAACTGTAATTTTTTATTTGTTTTTACTTTGTGTGTGGCCTGCAGGATGCTTATTACTGGGTGGCTGATAAATTGAATGAATGAATAATGGTGCAATGCTATGCATGTTTAGACGGAAAATAGTCCTACAACTGTCCCACCATTCCCCAGCTAGCCATTCTGGCTGGAGAATGGTGGGGGTTGTAGGACTATTTTCTGTCTAAACGTGCATAGGTTTTCACCGTAAATGAAATACAAAACAAATAATCCTTACTGGTGCAGTGTTAAAGAAGCTTCATCCTGGTCAACACCCAACATGCTCCTTGACCCAGAACTCTAAAAGGGACCATTACTATTGAAACACTCGGCAAGCCGCAAGAGTTGGATCCTTATTCCCAGTTCTTTGGACCACGGGCCAGGTCAGTGGGGTGTTAGGTGCCAAATACACTTTTATTGCTTGGGTTTTGAATGCTCCAGTAAACGAAAATACCCTGAAGAACTTATAATGCTATGCAAAGCATCACATTCTTGTAGACATGCTGGCTTCCTTGTTTCACACATGAATGGAATCATTCAGTTTAGAGCCACAATTGCAATTATTACAGGCATATTATTTAGGATCCCATTGAGAGCTCTTTGTTAATAGTCTCTATTAAATGTCGACTGAAGAGCAGATCTCTGATTACAGCTCGAAATGTCCTTTATAAATGTGGTACTCTGGTTATATAGCCTCTTACAGAAAAGTGCTCTTACCTCTCAGGCAAACCAACGAAAAAGTGATAAAGAAAGACTGCTGTGCAATGGAGTCGCCATCAGTCAATCAGAATAGCAAACTATGGCCCACACTAAGCTGTTCTGGCCCTTTCTCAATGTGACATTGAACATGGCAAAAAATAGCCATGAAAGAGCCAGTATAATAGTAGCACAGAAACATTACAGCATAGGAATGCTTTGCTGAGCACCGGCTGCCTTCACTTATCCCGTTCTCCAGACTTTCTAGTGAGCCCCCTTGATTCGATTATTGTATATTTGAATAAGTCCCAGGTCCTGTTAGCATAAAATGACTTTGTTATCTCTTACATGCACATTTAAAAATCAATAAAGAGGTGCAAAAAAACCAATCCAACAACAACTATGGAACAGCTTATAACATACTTATCTTTTACAAATAAGGAAACAAAACTGAATGTGTCCTGTACCACTGGGAGGACAAGAAAGACTTCTATATTGGTAGGCAGCCAAATCACAATTTTTGAGTCTTGGCCATTTTGGTTGCGGAGAGGGGGACCTAGTTCAGTGGTAGAGCGTGTGCTTTGCAGGAAGAAAGTCCTGGTTTCAATTCCTAGTATCTCCAGTTAAAAGAATCAGATGCAGAGCTGGAAAGACCTCTCTCTGCTCGGATCTTGCTATCAGTCAGAGTAGAGCAGGGCTAGGCAGAAAGTAGATCTCCAGATGTTTTAGACTTCCAGCTTTCCTGACCACTGGCCCTGCTGGCAGGGGCTTCTGTGAGTTAGTCCCAAACATCTGGTGATCTGTCTTCTGCCCACCCCTGGAGTAGACAATACTGTTAATTTGGTACTAAAAGGGTTATCAAAGAGTAAAGAGGGCTGATTTAATCTGGGGTAGGCCTACAAGAAGAGCCCCTAGAAGACCCCAGGCTCGTAACCAGCTTTATGTTCCAGACTCTTGACCCCTGGGCTGGAAGACCGTGAAGTTTGATTCTATGCTAAATGATGTTATTTCACTAACTGAGACTCTAACTGAGATTTTTCAGGACTGTCTTTGAAGAAGGGGGGAAAAATGTGGCTCTCTTTACAAGTGGCTTCACAGAGCTTGCTCAAGGCCACGACATGCTGGCAGAGTGTCTAAGTGAGATGAACAGCAGAACTGCGCATGCTCAGATGCCTACTGAGAGGAGGAAAAGTACTGTTTTGGCATCTCATGGTGTACACCTGCTGATAAGAGAATGTCCTTACTCGATGCTAGTTGGGCGGGGAAGTGTAGCCCTGAGCATGAGCGACAACTAGGAGGAGGAGTTTGGGTGGATATGACCAAATGGCCAAAGATGACTGGGAGTTCAAAGAGGATATACCAAAGAGAAATGCATCAATCAAGATAACATGCCCAGATGGCAGACTTTGGATCATATTTTGGGACATTTCAAAGTAACCCATTTGTAATGGTGCCAGACACATTCCCCAGACACATGAAATTGTGAGAGATAGATGAGACACCTTGCTTCTGATTGGTGAGCAAATGCTTTAACCACATGCACCCCATTTTTATTGGAGGCTGCTTGTCTCATCACTGCTTGGGCCCCACCTTTGACCAGAGCACAGAGAATGGGAGCTCCGGGTGGTGCTTTTGTTCCTGTTGCTCTGGTTCCTACTGCTGCTGCTGCTCCACTTCTCTCTTCCTGCTGTGCCACCAGACCCAAGGATTTGGGTAACTATGGACTTCTTTAGACTCTTAGACTTTGGAACTTAGGATGTTTTCTGAAAGTATAACTTAGAATTATTTCTGAGTTTAGGAATTAGAGTGCTTTCTGAGCGTGAGACTTGGAGGTTATTTCTGAGGAGGGGATTTGGAATCCCATCTTCAGAGGTGGCAAATGGAATTATTTCCAGGTCTTGGGTTTTCTGTTCACTCTAACACCTATCTCTATTCTTCATATGCCTAGAGGAACTTAGTAATGTTTTAGCATAGCTTTTGTATTCAAGTAAGAAGCAGGAGGAGGTAATGGGAGGGTTAACACTTAGTTTAGGTTGTTTTGGTTTAGTTTTGAACAACAAATAGTAAACAGGAGTAAGTTGGAGAGAGGAGTCATAACAGTGTTAGAGGCTCAAGCCGTTATCTTATTGGCCTAGTTTATAGTACCAGCTTTGCCATTTGCAATTCTTTTGATTTATCTTCTATTTTTGTTGCATTCTCTTTCCCTGTAATTGTAGAGAAGTTTCTAACGCTCCTTTAACCACCATGCCACTTTCTTTATTTTGTATTTTCCCTGCAAGAAAGCCTTGAATAGATTTCAATTTACAAATCTCGTCTGTAGTGATGTTTACCTGTTGGGATTGGCTTGGTTACCCACTGGGGTGCTTCGGACCCAATTGGTGCGGGTTCCAAGGGTAAATGGGACTGAATTTACAAATACAGGGCTAGGTGGATCAAAAATATGACCTGGAATAAGATAGCTTGCTGAGCTTTTACTAAGGATGGCAGTAAATTTGCAATCAGGAGAGTATGCAATATAAATCCCTGCTGCCCAAAAAGCCTCACCCCACTTCATGCCAGGTTCAGACTAGGGATGGATGGATCATCAGTCTTGATCTCATTGAAATTGTCGTGTGTGTGTGTGTGTGTGTGTGTAGCTCATCCTGTCCCATTTCTACATGAACATGCAATGGGTTGAGATAAAATGAATAAAATGGGATGACAGAAAATAAAATAGATGGGATTGGGGGTGGTTATTCCATCCCATAATAAACACCCTCATCCCCAAATGGGTAGTCTTCATTATAAAAGGGATGGGATGTTTAAAAATAAATAGGGTAGGATGTGGGTGTGTTCATTATGAAAAGGATGGGATGAGATAAAATGAATGGGATAAATTGAATAAAATGGAGTAACAAGATAAAATAATATATAATGCATGATAGGTGGGGTGATTAGGTTATTAATTTTGGCTCTGGATGCACCCCTTTTTGGCTCTGGACATGCCCCCATTTCTCATATGACCCCCAATAGGTCACCCAACATTCAGTGCAGCCTCCTACCCAAAAAAGGTCACACCCCTGAAATAGAGGACACCTTCAAATAGAAGACTGTCTCCTTTAAAGTAAGATACTTGGCCACTGTACTTGGAATTTAAAGTTGATCCATAGTCCATCATACAAGTACTATTACCACATTATACTAAAAGGAATTTGTTGTTGTTCAGTCGTTGAGTCGTGTCCGACTCTTCGTGACCCCATGGACCATAGCACGCCAGGCCTTCCTGTCCTGCGCTCTCTCCCGGAGCGTGCTCAAGTTCATATTCATTGCATCCGTGATGCTATCTAGCCATCTCATCCTCTGCCGTCCCCTTCTCCTTTTGCCTTCAGTCTTTCCCAGCATCAGGGTCTTTTCCAGGGAGTTTTCTCTTCGCATTAGGTGGCCAAAATATTGGAGCTTCAGCTTCAGTATCTGTCCTTCCAATGAGCACTCAGGGTTGATTTCCTTTAGGATGGACTGATTTGACCTCCTTGCAGTCCAGGGCACTCGTAAGAGTCTTCTCCAGCACCACAGTTCGAAAGCATCCATTCTTCGGCGCTCAGCCTTCCTTATAGTCCAGCTCTCACAGCCATACATTACTACTGGGAAAACCATAGCTTTGATTAGACGGACCTTTGTCAGCAAGGTGATGTCTCTGCTTCTTACTATGCTGTCTAGGTTTGCCCTAGCTTTCCTCCCAAGGAGCAAGCGTCTTTTAATTTCATGGCTACAGTCACCGTCTGCGGTGATCTTGGAGCCCAAGAAAGTAAAATCTGTCACTGCTTCCATTTCTTCCCCTTCTATATGCCAGGAAGTGATAGGGCCAGATGACATGATCTTAGTTTTTTTTAATGTTGAGTTTCAAACCAGCTTTTGCACTCTTCTCTTTCACCCTCAATAAGAGGCTCTTGAGATCCTCTTCGCTTTCTGCCATTAGGGTGGTATCGTCTGCATATCGGAGGTTGTTGATAATTCTCCCGGCAATCTTAATTCCGACCTGTGATTCATCCAACCCGGCATTTCTCATGATGTACTCTGCATATAAGTTAAATAAGCAGGGTGACAATATGCAGCCTTGTCGTACTCCTTTCCCAATTTTGAACCACTCGGTTGTTCCATGTCTTGTTCTTACTGTTGCTTCTTGAGCCTCGTACAGGTTTCTCAGGAGACAGGTAAGGTGGTCTGGTACTCCCATCACTTTCAGAATATGCCACAGTTTGTTGTGATCCACACAATCAAAGGCTTTAGCATAGTCAATGAAGCAGAAATAGACGTTTTTCTGGAATTCTCTTGCTTTCTCCATGATGCAGCGAATGTTGGCGATTTGATCTCTAGTTCCTCTGCCTCTTCGAAACCCAGCTTGTACTTCGGGTAGTTCTCGGTTCGCATACTGCTGAAGCCTAGCTTGTAGGATTTTGAGCATCACCTTGCTGGTATGTGAAATGAGCGCAATTGTGCGGTAGTTTGAACACTCTTTGGCGTTGCCCTTCTTTGGAATTGGAATGTAAACTGACCTTTTCCAGTCTTGTGGCCACTGTTGAGTGTTCCAGATTTGTTGGCATATTGAATGCAGCACTTTAACAGCATCATCTTTTAGGATTTTAAATAGCTCAGCTGGAATACTGTCATCTCCGCTAGCTTTGTTGTTACTAATGCTTCCTAAGGCCCACTTGACTTCACTCTCGAGGATGTCCAGCTCAAGTTCAGTGACCGCACTATCATGGCTATCAGGGACATTCAGATCTTTCCTGTATAGTTCTTCTGTGTATTCTTGCCACCTCTTCTTAATCTCATCTGCTTCTGTGAGGTCCCTGCCTTCTTTGTCCTTTATCATCCCCGTCTTTGCACAAAATGTTCCCTTGAGATCTCCAATTTTCTTGAAGAGATCTCTAGTCTTTCCCATTCTGTTGTTTTCCTCGATTTCTTTGCATTGTTCATTTAAGAAGGCCTTCTTGTCTCTCCTTGCTATTCTCTGGAACTCTGCATTCAGTTGGGTATATCTTCCCCTTTCTCCCTTGCTTTTCGCTTCCCTTCTTTCGTGAGCTACTTGTAAAGCCTCATCAGACAGCCACTTTGCTTTCTTGCATTTCTTTTTCTTTGGGACGGATTTCGTTGCTGCCTCCTGAACAATGTTACGGACCTCCGTCCATAGTTCCTCAGGCACTCTGTCTATCAGGTCTAATCCCTGAAATCTATTCCTCACCTCCACTGTATATTCATAAGGGATATGATTTAGGTCATACCTGAACGGTTTAGTGGTTTTCCCGACGTTCTTCAATTTAAGCCGAAATTTTGCAAGAAGCAGCTCATGATCTGAGCCACAGTCAGCTCCAGGTCTTGTTTTTACTGACTGTATGGAGCTTCTCCATCTTTGGCTGCAAAGGACATAATCAATCTGATTTCGATACTGACCATCTGGTGACGTCCATGTGTAGAGTCGCCTCTTGTGCTGTTGGAAAAGAGTGTTTGCTATGATCAGCATGTTCTCTTGGCAAAACTCTATTAGCTTTTGTCCTGCTTCATTTTGTACACCAAGGCCATGCTTGCCTGTTATCCCGGTGATTTTTGGACTTCCTACTTTAGCATTCCAATCCCCTATGATGAAGAGGACATCTTTTTTGGGTGTTAGTTCTAGAAGGTGTTGTAGGTCTTCATAGAACCGATCAACCTCAGCTTCTTCGGCCTCAGTGGTTGGGGCATAGACTTGAATTACTGTGATGTTGAGTGGTTTGCCTTGGATTCGTACTGAGATCATTCTATCATTTTTAAGATTGTACCCCAGTACTGCTTTTCCCACCCTTTTGTTGACTATGAGTGCTACTCCATTTCTTCTAAGGGATTCTTGCCCACAATAGTAGATATGATGGTCACCTGAATTAAATTCGCCCATGCCTGTCCATTTTAGTTCGCTGATTCCCAAGATGTCGATGTTCAATCTTGCCATCTCATGTTTGACCACCTCCAGCTTACCTTGATTCATTGATCTGACATTCCAGGTTCCTAAACAATATTGTTCTTTACAGCATCGGATTTTCTTTTCACCGCCAGACACATCCACAGCTGAGTGTCCTTTCGGCTTTGGCCCAGCCGCTTCACTCTTTCTGGCGCTACTTGGAAATACCCTCTGCTCTTCCCAGTAGCATATTGGACACCTTCCGACCTGAGGGGCTCATCTTCCGGCGTCATCTCTTTTAGCCTTGTGATACGTTCCATGGGGTTTTCTTGGCAAGAATACTGGAGTGGGTTGCCATTTCCTTCTCCAGTGGACCACATTTTGTCAGAACTCTCTGCCATGACCTGTCCGTCTTGGGTGGCCCTGCACGGCATAGCTTATGGCTTCACTGAGTTACGCAAGCCCCTTCGCCACAACAAGGCAGTGATCCATGAAGGGGACTAAAAGGAATACCATACTATTAATCTACCTATCTCATATAGCAGTAACATATTTAAAACAGAGGCTGAGCAGTGAAAAAGTGAAGTCTTTGGAAAGATATTTCCAGTCATACCTTTAGTAGTCTTAATTATTATGATTTGTTGTTCCACAGACACAAATACAATCTTTATTGTATCTTCACAAGGTGTTCTGTATTTGATTTGTAATGGCTCCCTGAAGTCTGCAATTTCCTTTACATTTGTGAAGTGTTTACTCTTGTAGGAGGTTTCCAGTTGTTTTCTCTCTTTTTTAAAGTATTTGTCTGAATGTGCATATACAAATAAAAATATTTCTACAGACCAGAAAGATAATTTTCTCATAGCATATTTCAATACTCATACTGAAAAAATGAAAAGGAGAATTTACCGGACACATAATAAATCACTGATAAGTGGCTATGAAATACTCCCCTCCCCATAGGGGCTTGCTTCCTGCCTACCTTGATAACATACTAGTGACAGGTGAAGACTGTTAAAGAAAAGTCAAAGCTTTTTAATCTGCTCTGGCTTTTATTCCAACTTGATTGTCCATCTTTGCTGAGTTATTTATGCCAATAGTTCATCTTCGGTATTTATATTTTTAGTTAGTCAAATCCAGACTTAAGTCATACTTAGTTTAGACCCACTGAAATAAGTGGGAGCTACGGCAGTTATGACTAACTCAAGTCCCATTGATTTCAATGGGTCTACTCTAAGTATAGCTAAATTTAGATCCACCCGATTATATTTTAACTTGCAATTATATTGATGTGTTGTATGCAACTGGTAGCACTCTACTGGTGTGCTTGTTCCAGTCTTGTTCCAGTGGAGGCTTCTTTGAATGGAACAGGGAGGGAGGCATTTTTTTGCAATTCCCCCTCCCCCATGAAGTCCCCCATGCCCCCCAAATCTGCTCCAGAGGTTTGGGGGATTGTTTGGAAGTAACAGCGTGGCATGGTGGGCTGCAGGAGGAGGGGGAATTGCTGAAATGCACCTCCCTTCCTGTTCTGCTTACAGAAGCTTCCACTGGATCAGAGAGCACGACATCAGCAGAGTGACAACACCTGGGCACAACTCATAGTTGTTGCACCCCATAAACTGTATGGACAGAGTATAAATATTCTAAATAAATAAGTGGCAATGAACAGACTGATATTCAAATAATACAGATTGTTGGTGGTTTTTTTAAATGAACAGGAGACAACACCAACAAATCTTTGATTTCCAAGCTCTAATTCTGTATTTCTCAAAGACAACCAGGGAGCTGCAAACACAGAAGGCATGGTTGACCAATGCCACAATCTAGGACTGTGTATGTTGCAGGGCTGGCCCTCCCATGAAGCAGGGCGAGGAGCCTGCATCAGGTGCCAGAGCAGGCGGAGCAACAAATTGTGCTGTTCCCCTCCCCCTGCCCTTCCACAGAGGGCCTGCCACCACCTCCAGTGGATGCTCTAGAGAGCCCTGCCAGCCGCTCTCTTGCTGTGGCATTTGCAGGAGCAAGAGAGTGGCCAGCAGGCCTCTCTGGAGCAGCTGCCTGCCCTCCATTTCCTTGTTGCATGTCTCCCTTTCCCTTATATTTGCTGCTGCCGCATCGGCTCTATGGAGAGCCACACAGCCAGAAGAATTGGCCACAGAGCTCTCATGAGAGCCCCGCAGACACTTCTTCCAGCCGCGTGGCTCTTGATAGAACTGACATGGTGGTGGCAAATGTAAGGGAAAGGGGGTGCATGATGGGAGGGGGAAGGGAAAGGTGGATACATGGCAGGCAGGAAGGGGTGTGATCTGGTGGCAGTGCATGTTCTCTCCCACCTTAGGTGGCATGAGAGCTTGCTCTGGAGCTGGCACGTTGGAGCTAATACCAGGAATACCAAACACATTGCAATTTATGTTCAGCTTGGATTAGCTTCAGTTTTTGCATGAATATTTGTTCATGTAAATGAGCTTCCTAGAAGGGAAGTTGGGAGTGTTATGGTGAGTAACAGAAGTCCTTTTTCAAGAAAGCATGAATAAGTCTAAGAACTAAAGTGCCAGCATATTCAGTACAGCTTATTCACATTAACTAAGCAAGACTTTTCTTCGCTTTCTGCTACTGTCATTTTCACGCCTTCTGCCTTGCTGTTCTTTTATGCCTGTATAAATCTTTTTCTTTTCTCGGTCAAGCCAACTCCCTTGCTTTCCCTAAATCTCTCCTTGCAAATCCCCCTTTAAAAATCCTCCATGGACCACCCTAGTATCTCTTCTGCTTTGCCTGTAGTCAGTTCACCCATTATCAGTTGCTATCCTTTCCCCTCATCTTTGTTCTCTCCATCTTGCTTCTGCATAGTTTTCCTACACTACCTAGCATGCCCTTGGCACAAACTTGCATCATTTAAAGCCTACCACCCACAAACTCTGCTAGGTTTTATCCCGGTTGTACTTTTATGTTGTAGTTTTAAGCTTTCATGTTTTATATTGTTTTATGTTGTACTTTGCGGTTTTAATTTTTGTGAACCGCCCAGAGAGCTTCAGCTATTGGGCAGTATAGAAATGAAATTAAATAAATAAAATTAACTCCTGAACATAACGCTGTGGGGCCACTGCCATACTCACAACAGTGCTCATGGAGAAGCGCTATCTGTGTGAACCGGTGCCTCCACAAGTGCCTTCTATGTGGCTTGCTGTGGTTTACACTACCTCAGTGACTCAAAGAGTGTAGTTGAACTCACGGTAGCTGCCGCACCAGTTCACAGAGACAGTGCCTCCAAAGCACAGAGATGTTTCTAGAGGGGCAAAGTGGGTGCTCACCTGGGGGACCAAGAGATCCAGGGTGCCAAATGACCCCCAGGCAGGCAGGCAGGCAGGCAGCAGCAATAGCGGCCAGGCAAAACTTGCCATTCAGTAAAGGAAAGCACTGCATTGGCCAGTCCATGCTGCAGCCAGGTGCCATTTTACACAAAAATATCATCCCTAGCGTGAGAGGCAGCGAGCTGAACCAATAAACTTGCTAACCTTGCAAGGTGCACAGCCAGTGAGGGCACTGGAGCAGTTAGAGGCCTGCCCCCTCAATGCCCCAGGAGCCATATTGCCTGTGTGTCCTGAAAGCATCATCTGATTGGTTCAGCTTGCTACCACTCTCATACTGGGGGAAATATTGTGATTTAAAATGGTGCGCAGCTGCAGCCGGGACTAGCTCATGCAATGCTTTCCTTTACTGTGTGCCAAGCCTTGCCTGGACAGTACTGATGCCTGCCTGGGGGCCATTTGGGGGCCATTACAGCCATCAACACTTGCCCCTGCTGCTAGGAAGGATGCAGAAGACTTGGGGGAAGCAGGAGACTCAGGAGTAAGGGAACAAAGGCTTCCCTTTTCCTAACTTTTTCCAACTTACTCACACACCCCCACACACACACACACATATGTACAGAAGGTGTTGTCTGTGCTGGAGCTTTGCTCCAATAACCTTTGTAAAATGCTTTTTAGAAGAAAAGAACCCATTTTTTCCCCTTCCTGCTGCTGTGTGATGTGTGTGTGGGGGCAGGCAGGGCGGGGAGCAAGTCACTGACTGACTAGACATGGGGAAGAAACAGCAGGACAGCAAAACAGCTGGGGGGGGAGGGGGAACAGCTTGCCCAGCCCTTTCCCAAGTGTAAAGGTGGATGAAACCACACTTACCTGGGTCCGCCGGGGGGGAGGCAATCCATTCCTCCCCCTGGAATCCTCTATGGGGGGGAGGCGATCTGTTCCTCCCCCCCAGAATCCTGCCTGGCCGGCTCCGCTCCGCGGCAATGCGCGGAGCCGCCAGCCAGGCCAATCTGCAGCCAGGCCTCCATCTGCTGCCAGGCTGCTGTGGATGCAAATGGCGTCCTGCATAGGGGACGCCATTTGTGTCCCTGCTTGGCCCATGATAGGCTACGTAAGTACTTATGTAGCCTATCACGGCTAAAGCGGGGACGCAAATGGTGTAGCGGATGCCATTTGCATCCCTGCGGGTAGCTGCGATAGGCTACATAAATATTTACATAGCCTATCATGGCTACCTGAAGGGACGCAAATGGCGTCCGTTACGCACGACACCATTCACGGCAGCACACCGGACAGAGGACAGCAGCGGCCGGATCCGGACTTGCCGGAGGCAGGTAGGGTCTGGTCCATGCAGGCTTCATGGGGTGGGGGGGATTGCTCCGTTCCGCCACAGACTCCGGGGGCTGGATTCTTAAGAATCTGGCCTCACTGGAGTCCGTGGCGGAATTCTCCACCATCCCTACGTAAGTGGCAGAAAAGCTAAAGCAGCAACCAGAAGGTCGCATTTCTGTTTTATAGGTATTGTATACCTGTTGAGACAGCCCTGCCTATGCAGGCATATAACTTGCTCACATGAGGTTTAAAACGGTGGATGAAGGTGTACACGGAAGTTCCACCTCCAGCATCACCTGCTAAATTCCTGGCCTTTCCATGTTGACAGGGGCGGTTTGAAGGGAGCTTCTCCTTGTGTCTGCTTGAATGTGAGCAGAAGCCCCTGCACAGGGCCAGCATCAAGGGTAGGCATGGTCGGGCATCTGCTGAGGGCCCACACACCCCAGCAGGGGCCCATTGACAAGAGCCCCTGGACTTCCTCTTCCCTATTGCAACCTGCTTGTTCCTCTGGCCTTCACTCTGACCCAGACAACGGTGGTGGTGGTGGTGAGGAGGAGCAGATGCCACCGCCTGCTTGTTCACTGGCTCCCTGCCTGTCGAGCAAGCAAGTGGTAGCAATGATGAGAAAGAGGACAAGGACCAATAGTAGCCGATGACAACGGCAGTGAGAAGGTAGACTCGCTGAGGGAGGGGGCCTAATAAGGGTGTCTTGCCCAACAGCCCTCAAAAACCTGGAACTGATGCTGCCTCTGCAAATTGGGAACCATGATACAGCAGAGTCCCCAGTCACATGGAGGCACCTCCTCATATTCACATGAATGCAGGTAGAAAGCCCCTTCTGGCTGAACACAGGAATGTGAGGAACTGAGCAGATAAGGGCAGGGAAGCTGGAGGCAGGGCTTGCATGTACGTCCTTCCCCCCAGTGCCCCTTTAGCTCTCATGTGAGCAGGCTGCATGCCTGCATAGGACTCGTGTGAGCCATGAAGCACTCCTGTGCTGCTCATATGGTGGCTACTATCAAGCGTGAACTAAGCCTAAAAGAAAAGTAGGCATTTTGTATACAGGCAATCATAAATGGCTAAAAAATAACCAAGAATATTATCCTCTGGCCTTGCCGAATTTTAGTTCCCCAAACCAAATGCCTCCAGCTGTGTGGACTTCCCTAAATGTCTTTGAGCTACTTGGGGCCAAGTCCTGAGAAGAGATGGTGACAATCACTCCCCTGCCCTTGACATAGCTGGAGCAAAGAGAAAACAATTAATTGATATTGGCCTAAAATGGCACTGTCTGGGAGATTTAAGATGCCATCCTTGCTTGAAGGTTTATCTTTTTGGATCCCTGACAGCTCTGTTCTTTTTATGCAAATAAGTTATGCACACTGGGATAGAGAGTACCTGAAGTCAAAAGCAATCAAATCTGACATACCAAGACAGCATATATCTTAAGATGAACATACTGCCATTCAGAGAATGCTACAGTATGTTTTTCAAGACAAGAAAAGCATTTTTTAACAATAAAAATTCTGAAACAGGGACAAAAGAGGCATTGCTAGGGTCTTAAAAGATTCAGGGCACAGGCCCATAACACAAATTTGCATGCATACACACACACTCACACACACACACACACACACATATATATATATATATATATATATATATGAGTCTAAGTGCACATCTAAAATATGTGTGTGTGTGTGGTATGTTCATGCAGTGTGCTTGTGTGTGTGTATAGATTACATACATACATACATACATAATACATACATACATACATACATACATACATAAGAAGTGTGCACTGACCCCCCACCCCACTTCAACTCAGACCCTGATTCAGCATTTTGGAAAACATCCCATTTCTACTCTGGCCAATTTGTAGTTGGACCACTTCAGCTCAGCACCAAACCTGAGTCAAGGTTTGGAAAGATGAGTCTTTATGCTTCCTGCTGACTACCATGGGAAATTAGAAAAAAAATGTAACTTTTTTGTCTTGGTCAGAACTGGATAATTTCAGGCATAGTAGCCCCCTAGAAGAGGATTACACCTGCCCAATGTCAGAAAAATAGATGCAGGGTTTATATTTTGATTTTCTTTTTTTAAAGGGAACTGCCAATAACGTTTTAATTCCTTGGAAGAATTGGATAAAAAATTCAAGTTTCATTGCCCCATCAGAGGAGATCATGTCTGCCAAATTTCAGAATGATAGCCACAAGGGTTTTTGTGCAAGGATGGCCTTGACATTTTGAGGTCTCCAAAAGAAAACATACTTATCCCTATGTTCCTTGTGGACCATTCTGTGGACCATTGTTCTGAAAATTACAGACAGCCTAGAGGTGTCCCTAAGTAAGAAACTAGCAACGTTTCAGAAGGATAGGAGTGATTTGC
Organism: Heloderma suspectum; assembly: GCF_057233095.1. Taxonomy (NCBI): domain Eukaryota; kingdom Metazoa; phylum Chordata; class Lepidosauria; order Squamata; family Helodermatidae; genus Heloderma; species Heloderma suspectum. The sequence continues at coordinate 84,865,254 of NC_139459.1, forward strand.
TTTCCCTTCCTTTCACCCCTTCCCCAATAGTTTTTGGGTAAATTTGTAAGAAAATGCACAGGTCATTAGAGGTGTCCCGCAGGCAACAAGCCTGCAAAGTTTCCAAAGGATATGTTGTTGTTCAGTCGTTAAGTCGTGTCCGACTCTTCATGACCCCATGGACCATAGCACGCCAGGCCTTCCTGTTCTCCGCTCTCTCCCGGAGTGTGCTCAAGTTCATATTCATTGCATCGGTGATGCTATCTAGCCATCTCATCCTCTGCCATCCCCTTCTCCTTTTGCCTTCAGTCTTTCCCAGCATCAGGGTCTTTTCCAGGGAGTTTTCTCTTCGCATTAGGTGGCCAAAATATTGGAGCTTCAGCTTCAGTATCTGTCCTTCCAATGAGCACTCAGGGTTGATTTCCTTTAGCATGGACTGATTTGACCTCCTGGCAGTCCAAGGGACTCGTAAGAGTCTTTTCCAGCACCACAATTCGAACACATCAATTCTTTGGCGCTCAGCCTTCCTTATAGTCCAGCTCTCACAGCCATACGTTACTACTGGGAAAACCATAGCTTTGATTATATGGACCTTTGTCGGCAAGGTGATGTCTCTGCTTCTTACTATGCTGTCTAGGTTTGCCATAGCTTTCCTCCCAAGGAGCAAACATCTTCTAATTTAATGGCTACAGTCACCGTCTGCGGTGATCTTGGCACCCAAGAAAGTAAAATCTGTCACTGCTTCCATTTCTTCCTCTTCTATATGCCTGGAAGTGATAGGGCCAGATGCCATGATCTTAGTTTTTTTAATGTTGATTTTCAAACCAGCTTTTGAACTCTCCTCTTTCACCCTCAACAAGACGCTCTTTAGATTCTCTTCGCTTTCTGCCATTAGGGTGGTATCGTCTGCGTATCTGAGATTGTTGATAATTCTCCTGGCAATCTTAATTCCGACCTGTGATTCATCCAACCTGGCGTTTCTCATGATGTACTCTGCATATAAGTTAAATAAGCAGGGCAACACTGTACAGCCTTGTTGTACTCCTTTCCCAATTTCGAACCAATCGGTTGTTCCATGTCTGGTTCTTACTGTTGCTTCTTGACCCTCTTACAGGTTTCTCAGGAGACAGGTAAAGTGGTCTGGTACTCCCATCTCTTTTAAGAATTTGCCACAGTTTGTTGTGATCCACACAATCAAAGGCTTTAGCGTAGTCAATGAAGCAGAAATAGATGTTTTTCTGGAATTTTCTTGATTTCTCCATGATCCAGCGAATGTTGGCAATTTGATCTCTAGTTCCTCTACCTCTTCGAAACCCAGCTTGTACTTCCGGTAGTTCTCGGTTCGCTGAAGCCTAGCTTGTAGGATTTTGAGCATAACCTTGCTGGCATGTGAAATGAGCGCAATTGTACGGTAGTTTGAACCCTCTTTGGCATTGCCTAGGGATGTACAAATTGTGTACCTTCCGTGCCACTTGACTTCCGCAGTTTACAGCCAGTGCTCCGTACCGTCGTTCGCAAGCCCCTGGAATTCTCTTTTTTTTCTACTCCAAGAATTACGAAGATAAATCCATACCGACAGCTGTAATTCTGCATAACTTCCGTGAGAAAGGCTATTTTTCGTAGATATTTACGTATTACTTCCCCTGCCCTGCGACGTTCATTAATTACTTTGAGCCAAAACACTTCCTCCTCCTAGGGGCTTCCCAAAGCAAGGCTGCCCTAGGTGTGTCTCAGCGATGCACTCTTTGTTTAAAGCAACACTGTTTGAAAGAAAGAAAAAACCTTTTAAAATGACCATGCTGGTCTGGAGCCCTGCATGAGGTATTATTCCCCCTGCTAGGCTTTCTATTTCCATATCCAGCCTTGTTGGTGACGTTGTGAGGCTAAAATGGAGAGGAGAACCAACTCTGTGCATGTCTACTCAGAAGTAAGTCTTATTGAGTTCAATGCGACTTACTCCTACACATGTCAGCACCCCACTTGCCCCCAGCTCAGCTTTGTATTTCCACATCCAGCTCATTAGCAAACCTCCTGTTAGTTATCTCACTGGGTGACTTTGGGCTGGACTCTAACCACTACATCGTACTTCTGTTATATGAAACTCTTGAAGAAAAAGAGACAGTATAATGGAAAGTTCTTTCTGAAGCAGTCACACTTCACTTGTACAAATGCAGCATGAAGGGAAAGATCAGCAACCTTCTCTTTGTTTGAATAAAAAGCACACTCTGCACATGCTCAGGGAATGGACAAAATGAGGAATAAACATACCAGGGAATATGAAGAACTATATTCTTCGTGTGTGTGTGTGTGTGTTTGTGTGTGTGTGTGTTTGTGTGTGTGTGTGTAATCTCCCTCAATCCAGCTGTTCCCTGGGGGGAAAAAAACCCCATTCACCCAAGGGTCTTCTGAGATAATTAACAGGAGGTTTGATAATGAAATGGATGTGGAAATGCAAAGCTGAGCTGGGGGCAAGTGGGGTGCTGATATGTGTAGGAGTAAGTCGCATTGAGCTCAGTAAGACTTACTTCTGAGTAGAAATGCACAGAGTTGGTTCTCCTCTCTGCTCAGCTTTGTAACAGGAGGATTGCTAATGAGCTGGGGGGGGAAGCGCGTACACAAATGGCGGCGGCCACGGCTGCCGCCATTTGCGTTCCTTATTTTGGCATGTCTTAGTCTACGTAAACATTTACGTAGACTAAGACGGCGAAAATAAGGGGAATGCAAATAGCGTAGACGCTACGCTATTTGTGTTCCCCTTATTTTCGCCGTCTTAGTCTACGTAAATGTTTACGTAGACTAAGACGTGCCAAAATAAGGAACACAAATGGCGGCGGCCGTGGCTGCCACCATTTGCGTACACGCATTTGTTTTGTTTTGTTTTTTTAAGTCAGCCGTGATAGGCTACGTAAAGATTTACATAGCCTATCATGGGTTTTTTTAAAAAACCTAGCCGTGATAGGCTACGTAAATCTTTATGTAGCCTATCACGTTTGTTTTTTTTTAAACTGGAAATGGCAGCAGCGGCAGCCGGTCGGAAGACCAGCCGCCACCGCCGCCGCCGCCGAACCACCACCGGAGCCACCGCCGGAGCCGCCGCCGGAGCCGCCGCCGCCGCCAGGAAGATCCGCCCAAGATAAGTCTCGTCCTGGGGGGGCGGGGGGGCAGGCCGTTCTGCCACCAATTTCGGGGGGCCGAATGCGCTGGAATTCGGCCTCCCCGAGATCCGTGGTGGAATTTTCGTACATCCCTAGCACAGAGTTGGTTCTCCTCTCCATTTTAGCCTCACAACGTCACCAACAAGGCTAGATGTGGAAATAGAAAGCCTAGCAGGGGTATAATACCTCGTGCATGGCTCCAGACTGGCATGGTCATTTTAAAAGGTTTTTTCTTTCTTTCAAACAGCGTTGCTTTAAACAAAGAGTGCATTGCTCAGGCACACCTACGGCAGCCTTGTTTTGGGAAGCCCCAAGGAGGAGGAAGTGTTTTGGCTCAAAGTAAACAGAGATGGAGGATTTCACTTGAAAAAGAACACCCACAAACAAGGTGGTGAGCACAATTCATTAAAAAAAAAACTTACATATTTATTATCGGAATATACTACCTTGCGTTTTTATTTACGAAAATTTCGCAACTCTGTGCGGATGACCAAAAAAAGCCGCATGACTGCTGGCTTCGCAGGACCTCGTGGTGCCGTTCTGCAGAGGATTCTGTGGCACAGACTGAATGGAATTTGATCCCATTTCAGTCCGTGGCGGAATTCTCTGACATCCCTAGCATTGCCCTTTGGGACTGGAATGTAAACTGACCTTTTCCAGTCTTGTGGCCACTGTTGAGTGTTCCAAATTTGTTGGCATATTGAGTGCAGCACTTTAACAGCATCATCTTTTAGGATCTTAAACAGCTCAGCTGGAATACTGTCATCTCCACTAGCTTTGTTGTTACTAATGCTTCCTAAGGCCCACTTGACTTCACTCTCGAGGATGTCCGGCTCAAGTTCAGTGACCCCACTATCATGGCTATCAGGGACATTCAGATCTTTCCTGTATAGTTCTTCTGTGTATTCTTGCCACCTCTTCTTAATCTCCTCTGCTTCTGTTAGGTCCCTGCCTTCTTTGTCCTATATCATGCCTGTCTTTGCACAAAACGTTCCCTTGAGATCTCCGATTTTCTTGAAAAGATCTCTAGTCTTTCCCATTCTATTGTTTTCCTCGATTTCTTTGCATTGTTCATTTAAGAAGGCCTTCTTGTCTCTCCTTGCTATTCTCTGGAACTCTGCATTCAGTGGGATATATCTTCCCCTTTCTCCCTTGCTTTTTGCTTCCATTCTTTTTCCTCAGCTACTTGTAAAGCCTCATCAGACAGCCACTTGGCTTTCTTGCATTTCTTTTTCTTTGGGATGGATTTCGTTGCTGCCTCCTGAACAATGTTACGGACCACTGTCCATAGTTCCTCAGGCACTCTGTCTATCAGGTCTAATCCCTTAAATCTATTCCTCACCTCCGCTGTATAGTCATAAGGGATATGATTTAGGTCATACCGGAATGGTGGTTTAGTGGTTTTCCCTACGTTCTTCAATTTAAGCTGGAATTTTGCAATAAGAAGCTCATGATCTGAGCCACAGTCAGCTCCAGGTCCTGTTTTTACTGACTGTATAGAGCTTCTCCATCTTTGGCTGCAAAGTACATAATCAATCTGATTTCGATATTGACCATTTGGTGATGTCCATGTGTAGAGTCACCTCTTGTGCTGTTGGAAAAGAGTGTTTGCTATGATCAGCGTGTTCTCTGGCCAAAACTCTATTAGCCTTTGTCCTGCTTCATTTTGTACACCAAGGCCATGCTTGCCTGTTATCCTGGTGATTTCTTGACTACCTGCTTTAGCATTCCAATCCCCTATGATGAAGAGGACATCTTTTTTTGGTGTTAGTTCTAGAAGGTGTTGTAGGTCTTCATAGAACCGATCAACCTCAGCTTCTTTGGCCTCAGTGGTTGGGGCATAGACTTGAATTACTGTGATGTTGAATGGTTTGCCTTGGATTCGTACTGAGATCATTCTATCGTTTTTGAAATTGTACCCCAGTACTGCTTTTCCCACCCTTTTGTTGACTCTGAGTGCTACTCCATTTCTTCTAAGGGATTCTTGCCCACAGTAGTAGATATGATAAACACCTGAATTAAATTTGCCCATGCTTGTCCATTTGAGTTCGCTGATTCTCAAGATGTCGATGTTCAATCTTGCCATCTCATGTTTGGCCATCTCCAGCTTATCTTGATTCATTGATCTGACATTCCAGGTTCCTAAACAATATTGTTCTTTACAGCATCAGACTTTCTTTTCACCACCAGACACATCCACAGCTGAGTGTCCTTTCAGCTTTGGCCCAGCCGCTTCACTCTTTCTGGCGCTACTTGGAAATTCCCTCTGCTCTTCCCCAGTAGTATATTGGACACCTTCCGACCTGAGGGTCTCATCTTCCGGCGTCATATCTTTTAGCCTTGTGATATGTTCCATGGGGTTTTCTTGGCAGGAATACTGGAGTGGGTTGCCATTTCCTGAGTCCTACAGCTATTTAGGAGGAATTAAAGTGAAGGGAGAGAAGGAAGTTTGTGGAGGCTGATTGGATCCTTTGCTGTACTGAAGCTACTAAACTTCTGCAGAATGCAAAGGTTCCATTTTGGGGCAGTAAAATCAGATGCTGTGTGAAATACCAGTATTTCACAGGGAGCTCTTTCTTCCCTTCCTTCTCCCTCTTCAAAATGTCATTGCAGGCAAGCTCCCAGCAGTGGCATGTAAGAGCAGAAAAGAAAAGTAGGGGGAGAGAGGTTTTTTGCACCTCAAAAAAACCCGACACCAGAGATTAGGGATAGTGACCTTCTAATGGTCATGTTAAACACCTTCTGATTAGGATCTCTAATCCCCTGCGCGACTTCACAGTTTTTACTTTTTGTTTTAGACTTTGAGAAAAGGAAACTTCATGCATGGCTAGCGCAAAAGCCACTGGACCTAACTGTCTGAAATTTGGTTGGTTCAGTCAGATCTGTAGGGGCTTCCAGATCCCCAAATTCCATGCACATATATGGAAGCACACACACAAAAAAAAGCTCTTTGCTTTGACACATTTTCTTGAAAATAGCGAAATTTACCGATGACTAGCACAAAAGCCACTAGGCCTAACTGTCTGAAATTTGGCAAGGTCAGGCATCTCTATGGGGGCTGGCAGGTCCCCAAATTCCATGCATGGCTGTGGAAGCACAAAAAAATATAGCTCTTTGCTATGACAGATTTGAAAATGGCAAATCTTACCTGTGACTAGCACAAAATCTTACCTGTGATTAGCAGACTAGACCTAACTGACTGAATTTGGCAGATTCAATCCGTTCCATGGGGGCTACCAAGCCTCCAAATTCCATGAATTTATCATACAAACTAAAAAAGTTATGGCCGTTTTTGTTTTCCAATGCAAGTCAATGAGAATATGTAAAAAAAAAAGGGGGGGGGGCAACAGCTCAAAAGATCCAGGTCCCAGTTCAAAAGATCTGGGGCCCATGCCCAGGTGGACCCTCTTAATGACACCCCTGAGGGATAATATCATTTCTTAAACTGTATTAGTTGTACAACATTACAGTGCTCTATTGCAGCACTGTTTAAAATAATATGTTATACAACTAATACAGTAGGGTAGCATTCTCTGCATGGCAGTGTGTTCACTTTAAGATATACAGTGCCTTGCATAAGTATTCACACACACACCCTTTGACTTTTCCACATTTTGTTGTGTTATAAAATTACATTTAATTTACTGGAAATTAAATTCCAGTAAATGTAATTCAATTTACTGGAATTAAAATGGATTAAATTAGGATTTCTTGTCACTGCTCTACACAAAATGGTCCATAATGTTAAAGTGGGGGGGATCTACATATTTTATGAAATGATTTACAAATAAAAAACTGAAAAGTCTGGATTGCTTAAGTATTCACCCCTTTTGCTGTGATATCCCTAAATAAGCCCTGGTGCAACCAACTGCCTTTAGAAATCACATTAGTTGAATAGAGTCCACCTGTGTGCAATTCATCTGTCACATGATCTCAGATTAAAAACACCTGTTCCTGGAAGGCCCCAGAGTTTGTTGGAGAGCATATCTAAGCAAACAGCATCATGAAGACCAAGGAGCTAGCAAAATAAGTCCAATATAAAGTTCTGGAGAAGCAACAAGCGGGATTGGGTTATAGAAAAATACCCCAAACTATGAACACCCCCAGAGCACCATTAAATCCATTATTACGAAATGGAAAGAATATGGCACGACCACAACTCTGCCTAGAGAAGGCCATCCACCACAACTCAGTGACCGGGTAAGGAGGGCATTAGTCAGAGAAGAACCAAGAGGCCAATGGCAACTCTGAAGGAGCTGGAGAGATCCACAGCTGAGATGGGAGAAACAGTCCACAGGACAACTATCACCCAGACACTCCACAAAGCTGGGCTTTATGGAACAGTGGCGAGAAGAAAGTCATTGCTGAAAAAAACCTACGTATATGAAACCCCTTTTGGATTTTGCCAAAACACATGTGAGAGACACAGCAAACATCTGGGGAAAGGTTCTCCGGTCTTATGAGACCAAAACTGAACTTTGGAGCCTTACCTCAAAACACTATGTGTGGTGCAAAGCCAACAGTGCCCTGAGAACACCATCCCCATGATGAAGTGTGGTGGTGGCAGCATCACATTGTGGGATTGCTTTTAATCATCAGGGACTAGGAAACTGGTTGGGATTGAGGGCAAGGTGGATGGAGCCAAATATAGGGCAATTCTAGAGGAAAACCTATTTCAGGCTGCAGGGGACTTGGGACTGGGGACTTGGGGTTAGGGGTGGACGAAAGTCACTTACCTGTCATCGAAGGCCGTTCGCGGTGGGGGGGAGGTGCTTCGCTGCTCCCTCCGCGAAGTTCAGGCCGGGGGGGAGGCTTCCCGCCTCGCCCGGCCGAAATTCAGGCTGGGGAGGAGGCGCCTCGCCTCGCCCGGCCGCGAACACGAAAGTAAAAAAAAAAAACGCCCCCTGATAGGCTACGTGACGATTCACGTAGCCTATCACGGCTAGATCTGCAAAGTCAGCCATGATAGGCTACGTAAATCGTCACGTAGCCTATCACGGGTGACTTAAAAAAAAAAAAAAAAGCGCGTACGCGAATGGCGGCCCCCATAGGGAGCCGCCATTCGCGTTCCTTATTTAGTCGCTGTAGTCTACGTAAATGTTTACGTAGACTACGGCGAAAATAAGGGCAATGCAAATAGCGTTGCCCTTATTTTCGCCGTAGTCTACGTAAACATTTACGTAGACTACAGCGACCAAATAAGGAACGGGAATGGCGGCTCCCTATGGGGGCCGCCATTATCCGTACACTCTTCTTTCTTTTTTTTTTAAAGTCACCCGTGATAGGCTATGTGACGATTCACGTAGCCTATCACGGCTGACTTTGCAAATCTAGCCGTGATAGGCTACGTGAATTGTCACGTAGCCTATCAGGGGGCGGGTTTTTTTTTTCTTTCATTGCAATGATGGCAGCGGCAGCCGGTCGAAAGACCGGCTGCCGCTCCCGCCTCGCTCGAACACCCACCGAACCGCCGGCCGGACCAGCCACCGGGAGGGACATTCGCCAAAGGTAAGTGCCGTCCCGGGGGGGGGTGCAGGGGGCGGGGGGGTGCAGAGGATTTCTCCCCGAAACTTGTTCGGGGGGCCGAACACGTTGGCGCTCGGCCCCCCAAAGTTTCGGGGAGAAATTCTCCGCCATCCCTACTTGGAGTTCACCTTCCAGCAGGACAATGGCCCTAAACACATAGCCAGAGTTACACTGGAGTGGTTTAAAAGCTAGAATCTGAATGTCTTCAATTGGCCCAGTCAAAGCCTAGACCTCAATCCAATCGAGAATCTGTGGCAAGTCTTGAAAATTGCTTTTCACCAAAGGTCCCCAGCCATCCTGACAGAGCTTGAGCAATTGCGGGTGTATAGGGGGGAGAAATGACAAGACGACACCAGTAGAGTTGGGATAAAACTGGGCCATATTTATTGACATATTACAATCTGCAAAGGAAGCACCGGAGGGCGCATAGAAAAATAAGTAATCATGGCAAGTATCGAGTGAGGCATTCATCGAGTGAGGCATTCATCATCTGAGGCGTGGCATCCACCGTAGCCACCCTGCAGATCAATCCACCCAATTCTTGGCTGGGAGACCTTCCCCTGTCACCCCCCCTCGAGCCACGGAACCCGAGCGGGTGAGGAGGGTCGGCCTCAGAGGTAAGCCGTATCTCCCAACTTGGGACCACGAAACCTGGAGCCAAAAGCCTCAGGCCTTACCAGTCAACTGAAATGGTGCCCACGAATGTTCACCTGTCCTCTCCCCCAGTGGAGTGCCCGCCCGGAACCGCCAGTACAGTTATGTGACCGGATGAGAATAGCAATCAGATGATACCAATCAGCCTACATTACTCCCTATCCCACCTGCAGTATGAAGTAGGCAAAAAACCCATAGCCCGGTCAATCTGGCTAAGAGCAAAAATTCCTACTTGGCCCCCAATCGGGCAACCAGTACAAACCACACTGCATGTTGGGCGGGAGGGAGGGAGCCAGAAAAGCCGCAATGAAAGAGGAGAGAGGGCGGTGCAGCCTAAATATCGGCCAGCTCACCCACCGCCCCACCGGGACATCGAGAGAGAGGGCCAATGGCCTTTAACCTCGTCCAGCCCTCCCCTCCACCTGCAACATCCCCCCCCCACGGCCAGGCAAGCTGGACACGGGGTGAGGGGACTTGCGGGTGCATAGGGGGAGAAATGACGAGACGACATCAGTAGAGTTGGCATAAAACTGGGCCACATTTATTGATATATTACATTCTGCGAAGGAAGCACCAGCGGGTGCATAGAAAAACAAGTAATCATGACAGGTATCAAGTGAGACATTCATCATCTGAGGCATGGCATCCACCATAGCCACCCTGCAGATCAATCCACCCAATTCTGGGCTGGGAGACCTTCCCCTGTCAACCCCCCTTGAGCCACGGAACCCGAGTGGGTGAGGAGGGTCAGCCTCAGAAGTAAGCCATATCTTCTAACTTGGGGCCACGAAACCCAGAGCCGAAAGCCTCGGGCCTTACCAGTCACCTGAAACATAGCCCACAAATGCTCACCTGTCCTCTCCCCCAGTGGAGTGCCCATCCAGAACTGCCACAGGAGGGTGACAAGCCTCTGCTTAGTCACCCCCCCCACCTATGCAGCAAAACACTCCAGGATACCCCTTCGCAGATCCGCTAAAAAGAAAACCTTGCCTAGGTCAGAGATGACCATCACCTTCAGAGATCCCAACCATCATTCCATGCCCCCCTTGGCAGCAGGTTGGACCCAATGGTGGCAATTCTGGGTCAGCGACATTAAATCAGCCGTAAATCTCAGGCTTGAAGAATCAGGGCCTTGCCCTTCAGCAGGCATAAATCATTCCCCCCATGTGCAGAACCAGAATCTGCGGGGGGAACCTTCACCAGCCCTTGTTGGAAGAACGTGGGCAGGAGGTGCTCCCAACGCATGCCGCATCTGCCCAACCACTGAATGGTGGCACACCGGCTGAGCCCCAGCCAGGCTCCGCCACTTGAGGAGGCACTCCAACCCGCCCAGAGAATCAAGCTGTGCCCCCAGATGAGCACCCATACCAGTTCCCTCACACTCCAGGTATCTGAAAGAACAAGAGACAAGCATGTGAACACCAACGTCCTCATATTCGAAAAGGCCCTGCAGTCTTTGCAGGTCTTGCAAAGGCCCGGTACGCTTTCGAGTGCCACCGGCCGACGGACTGCACTTTGTCTGATGTGAGCCTCAGAGATGAGGGGCAAATCCAACATTTTAAAGGCTGCAGAGTGACTACCCAGAATTGATGTTTGGTCAGGGGAGAGGAGTCACTAAGGCTGAAGAAGGGGTCGGGGAGACTCCCCCAGACCTCAAGAAAAAGCCCCTAGGGCGGCAACCGGACGAAGGTCCAGCACCAGGGCTGGGAAGAGCGATGCGCTGACCCCACTCCTGACCTGGTCGGTTCTGTACTTCCTCAGCCGAATAAAGACCACCCGCTGGGGAAATTGCACATCACCAAACTGCAAAGCCTCGTGTGGTGAGTTAACAAAAGCAGGCCACAGACCCCATAAACCCAGCACTATGTCTGGAGGCAGAAGGGCTCTGGAGTCTGGAGGCATCAGGGACCTCCAAGTCCAACCCTGGAGCACCTGCCTGACCCGGAAGTCGGCAGTGTTGTTGGCCCCATCCTTCATCTTAGCGCAGAAGGCCAGTGCAGCAAGCCTGCCCCCCAATAGTCCAGGCAGACAGCCATAGTTCCTTTCATGGGCTTTTGCAATTGATCGTAGTCCTAAATTGATTCCGGCTGAACAGTATGCTGAGGCCTTTGCTTGGGAAGAAACTGGAGCCAAAACTATGGTTACTCTGGCAGGATACCCTATGGGTAGGGTGAGAGAAAATCAAAGGAGCCTACACTAGATCTTACTTAAAGGCCAGGATTGGACTCATCTCCTGCACTGCCATAGTGCTGGGCATAGTAACGGAAGCTGAATAACAGGAAAACTCCTGCTATACGTATAGCCCAGACAGCACCCCTCAACTGTCACACAGAAAATCTTAACAATTTGTCATCTACTTCCAAAGACTGTCTCCATTCAAAAGTCACCAGGGGAGAAATGCGAGATAAGTTAGAAGCCACACAGTGAAACACAGAATGAATATTTGGACCTGTGAGTAGCATTCTAAATGTTTGTTAGCCATTCTGCTACTTAATGCTGAAGCACAGCACAGCAAACCTCTAAGTTTTAACAAGGAAGCTCGTTGATTTTTATTTTCTGTTTAACACACAGGCTTATAAAATATCAAATTCGAAGGTCAGGGGAGAAAATTAACAACAGGGATTAGCTGTTGGGTACAGTTAAAACTGGAAGACTTCAGCTTTTGCCACCCTCCAGGTGATGCCACCCTGGCTTCAAACACTGGCACACTAAGTTGGTGGTCTGAGCTTTCTCTTGCCTGTCCACCATGAAGGTGGACTGAGGGGCCTGTGATTGTTCCAACCCATTGCCCCTGGTTGGCAGCTGGTGAGGAAAACTCTGCTAGCATCACCCTCCGAAGCTGGCAGTGATATAAGTTGGGTTAGCAGCCCGTTACCTTCTAGAAGATGCTCCAGACGCATGCCGCATCCACCAACCACTGAATGGTGGCATACCAGCTAAGCCCGAGCTGGAATCCGCAGCTTGAGGAGGCACTCCGACCAGCACCGAAAACCATGCTGCGCTCACAGACGAGCACCTGCACTGGCTCACACACACTCCAGCCATCTAACAAAGCACATTCCTCCCATTAAGTTGAGGAAGCAAGCCGGACTGCTGATGGTTATCAGCGCATGACCTGAGAAAGGTCCTTGCCTTTCCCGCCCACAGGTTGTTCCTTCCTAGATGCAGCACCGGAACCTGCGGGGGAACACGCACCAACCCATAATGGAATGGAGTGGGAAGAAGGTGCTCTCGCTACAAGCTGCGCCTGTCAATCCACAAACACGTGCACATTGGAACAGGCTGCTCTGGGAGCTGCCACCTGACCTATATGCACTACAACCAGCTCGCAACACCATGCTGTGTCCGGACATGAGCATGCGTGTGCACGGGTTGACGTCCAATACATTGGTCTAAAGGAAGAAATAACTGTGAAGACAAGAGATGCCGAGCAGTAGAGTCCACACTTTAGGAATGGAAACAAGACCATAACTGTAAACTACTGGGAGGGCTACAACTGCTGCAGCTGAATGTGAGAGCAACACCCCAGGGCTCCCTATCAACCCAGGTACGGAAGGCCCTTGTCATGTGAGACATGAAATGCAGCATGGCTTACACTACTTAAATACACAACACTCAACGAGAGCCTCTTAGCATGGTCTCTGGAATATCCGACATCTGGGTATCAGAGGAAATGTTGGCACTGGCGTTCAACCTGCTGTTTGTATGCCTCATGAGAAAACAGGTGTTGCGCAGGGGGTGTTGCAAATTCAATACTACTACCTGATCCGTAAGGATCGGATTGCAGGAGGACTGTGTTTTACTGACCTGAATGGAGGCCTGCCCTTCACACACAAGGAATTTAAGGATGGATATAATGCCTTGAATCAGCCTGCATAGGCAATGCTGTGTATAAGAGAATTTCAAAAACTGGGAACTCAAGAGATCATAGGGCAGCCCTTGGGCATGGCACTATGCATCAGATGATCCTATACGTTGACCCTAACAGAGTAGTGTTGTTACTGCACAGTTGTAACCTTAATAAATTTAACCAGTTGGCTGAATTGGCAAAATTCCTGCCACTGACTGTGTGGAGTACGAAGCAGATGCCGCCTGTTCCTCAAGACCATGTCCTTGGTGAGAATGCTAAAGCCACTGCCCCACAATATAAACGAAGAACAACCCTTACAATAAATCCAGTGACGCAGGTTAGGCGGAGGGCCAGGGATTGGCCCAAAGTCACACAGTGAGCTTTACGGCCGAGTGGGGACTAGAACACATATCTCCCAGTCAGCTATGCTATTTGCGTTCCCCTTATTTTCGCCGTCTTGGTCTACATAAATGTAAATGTTTACGTAGACTAAGATGTGCCAAAATAAGGAACACAAATTGCGGCGGCCATGGCCGCCGCCATTTGCGTACGCGCGTTGTTGTTGTTGTTTTTTAAGTCAGCCGTAATAGGCTACGTAAACATTTACGTAGCCTATCACGGCTGACTGCAGGGGCTCCGGCCACCGCCATTTGCATCCCTGCTAGCCAACGGCCGGATGTCCGGCTGCTGGCGGAGCCGGCCGGCGGCTCCGCAAAATCCCTGCGGAGCACAGCCGGTCGACCAGGATTCCGGGGGGGGAGGAACAGAGCGCCTCCCCCCCCGGCAAGGATTCTGGGGGGAGGAAAGGAACGCCTCCCCCCCCCCAACCATAAACATAATCCGTGAAAGGTAAGTGCCTTTCGTACATCCCTAATTGTCCCATACAATTAGGCCTGACCCTCCTTAGCTTAGGCAGAGCGGAAGACTCATGCTCCTCCAGACCATGCCCTTAGAGCAAATGTTAAAGCTGCTGCCCCACAAAATGAATGAGGAACAACCCCTTACAACAACCCGGTGAGGAAGGTTAGGGAGAGGGGCGAGGGATTGGCCCAAAGTCACTCAGTGAACTCCATGGCTACTGGGGACTAGAACCCATACCTCTCTCAGTCCCAATACCGTGCTCTAACCACTGCAACAAGCTGGCACTCGAAGGTGCCCGGGAGGTATGTAAACAATAGAGCCTCAAACCCACAGGGCTACTACACAGGGGTCAGCAATGGCTCTACCAGGATGTCCCACCAGATTCTTGCCACGTCCTACCCGGGGAAGCTGGGGATTGAGCCACAGACATTCTTTAACAAAACAGGGGCTCTATGAAGTGCTCAAAGGCTCCCTGTCTATAATTTAAGCAAAGGGGGGGTCTTCCATAGGGGTGGACGAAATTCACTTACCTGTCCTCAAAGCTTTTCACGGTGGGGGGGAGGCGCTTCGCTGCTCCCCCTGCAAAGTTCAGGCCGGGGGGGAGGCTTCCCGCCTCGCCCAGCCGAAATTCAGGCTGGGGGGGAGGCTTCCCGCCTCGCCCAGCCAAAATTCAGGCCGGGGAGGAAGCGCCTCGCCTCGCCCGGCTGCGAACTCAAAAGTTTTTTTTTAAAAAAAAAACGCCCCCGTGATAGGCTATGTGACGATTAATGTAGCCTATCATGGCTAGATCTGCAAAGTCAGCCGTGATAGGCTACGTTAATCGTCACGTAGCCTATCACGGGTGACTTAAAAAAAAAAAAAAAAAAGCGCGTACGCAAATACGTAGTCTTTTTTTTAAGTCACCCGTGATAGGCTACGTGACGATTTCCAGATTACACCAAAGAAATTGCTGATAAAAGAAGGCAATTTACCAAGGCGAAAAACCTGGCAAAACAAATGAACTTACAATATCATTTAAAATATCCTGCTACATTTTGCCTTGTTTCTGAAGGTCAGATGAAGAAGTTTCTAAATCACGAAATGGCAGAGGCGTGGCTAATCAGAAAATCATGTGAGACTTCTGTTTCAGCCCCATGAACTGGAATCTATAAACATGTTTTGTTAACTGGCTATGTTTAGTCTGTAAGATCCAGGCTAGGCCAGAGATAATTGCTCATATATATTCGTCTTTTCTCTCTCATCCCCCCCCCTTTTCTTTAAATCCTTTCTTTTTAAATGGATATGTTATACTGTACTTAAATTTACTGTTTGAGGGTGTATAGAAATGCGCACGCTCTTTTATATATCCAGTACATAATATATTAGTGATTGCTCTAAGGTTGATTTTAAGCTTTATTATTATACAACAATATAAAATTTATTAGTGACTTATTATTATTTATCCTTTCTAATTTCCTTTCTTTTTTATTATTATTACTATCATTATTATGAGACTCGTTAGTAATATTTCAGGCTGGTTAAATTGTTAAGCTCTACTATTATATGTTAACTGAAGGACAATATATGGTGGTTATTGCAAATGAATTGTAGGCCTGCTTCCTTGCCTTAAGACTGATGATATGATATTGAAATGTAAGGTTGATCATCTATGCTGTACTGAATTGTAATATTGCCAATGTTATAGGTATAACTTTTAAGTAGAGTGGTATTTGAACTTTGTTTGCAATGGAGTTTAAATTTAATCCTTTTAAGTAACTTCTTAATATTTTTTCATTTTTGTCTTGCTTTCTTCTTCCTTCTCCTGTTTTCTTTTTTCATTTTTTTCTTTTTCGTTATTGCTGTATCCTCCTAAGAATACTGTATTGTTGGGAAACTGTAGATATTGATTAGCTTGTTGGTACTGTTTATTTCATTTATAAAGATAAAAATGGAATAAAAAGTATTTTCATAATAGGATCTTGCTTTAAAAATAATTGAATCAGAGCCATGGAGCTGGGAGTTACCCTTTCATCCATGCCATTCGATGCTATTTACCCTGTGGTGGAATAGATTCAGAGTATCTTACCTGCATGTTTCCCCCTATGGAGCGAATAGCAACTTCAGGGAAGTGATTACGCACCCTGGATAGATAATATGTGAAGACATAAGCAATCAAAACTGACATGCCAAGACAGCATACAGTGCCTTGCATAAGTATTGACCCCTCTTTGATACTCCACATTTGGTTGTGTTATAACCTGGAATTAAAATGGAATTAATTGGTATGTTTACCATTTGATTTACACAACATATTTAACACTTTGAAGGTGCCGTTTTTTTGGCACAGAAATTAGTTAAAAGCAAACTGGCATTTGTGGGTTGCATAAGTATCCCCCCCCCCCTGCCGAGGCAATACTTGGTAGAAGCACCTTTGGCAGCAATTACAGCTGTAAGCCTTTGGGGATAAGTCTCTACCAGCTTTGCACATCTGGATCCTGCAGTTTTTGCCCATTCTTTTTGGCAAAAGTCCCTTCACCCCGCGTCCAACTTGCCTGGATGTGGGGGGGATGTTGCGGGGGGGGAAGGGCGGGATGAGGTCAAAGGCCATTGGCCCTCGCTCTCGACGTCCTGGTGGGGTGGGGTGTGAGCCAGCCAATATTTAGGCTGCGCCGCCCCCTCTCCTCTTTCATTCTGGCTTTTCTGGCTTGTTTGGCGGCGCAGCGGCGGCATCTTCTGCAAGGCGGTGTCCTTGGGAATGGTGGTTCACCCCCCTCGTGGCACGAGCTTGCTCCTTCTCCCTAGGCCTCGGCCTTCGCAGGGGAGAGGTGGACGAGGCGGCGGTGGCGTAAACGGCACGCTCCTTCTCCCGCAGGCCTCGGCATTTGCGGGTGGGGGAGCAAGGTGGCGGCGCCATGAACAGCACATCCCTTCTCCCCAGGCCATGGCTTTCATCGGGGAGAAGCAGATGAGGTGGCGGTGCCATAAACGGCGCGATCCTTGTCCCGCGGGCCTCGGCATTTGCAGGTGGGGGAGCAAGGCAGTGGCACCATGAACGGCGTGTCCCTTCTACCCAGGCCTCGGCCTTCGCGGGGGAGAGGTGGACAAGGCGGCAACGCCGTAAACGGCGCACTCCTTCTCCCACAGGCCTTGGCATTTGTCGGGGGAGGGAAGCGGGCAAGGCAGCGGCACCATGAAAGGCGCGTCCCTTCTCCCCCGGGCTGCAGCCTAAGCGGCGGACGAGGCGGCTATGGCCAGCCTGCCAGGATGCAGGTAGGCCGCCATCATTGCCCGGCAGTGTGCAGTACCTTGAGGAGGGGATTCCGGTGGAGCGGCAGCAGGAACGGCGCCTTTCTTCTCCCTCGGTCCTTGTGGGAGAGGAGTGGAGGAGGCCGCGGTGGTTGGCTTGCTGTTTGTGGCTAGGCTGCCTGCCCTGTCTAGCAGGGCATGTGGCGGCTGCCGGCAGGGACACAATCGTGTCTCCTGCACCTTGTTTTTTCTTTGGGGCAGGGGATGGCCTGAGTTTTTGCCATGCCTACAGCAACATATTTAGCTGGCCCAGCGGCTGAGCAGCTTGAAGGAATTGCCGCAGACATGGCAACATGCATCTTTGACCCTTCTTGGGCCATCTGGCCCAAGGTTTGGCTGAAAGGGCCCTGCGGGAGCAGTGCAATCCCGGGCGGTAGTCTCTCCAGAGGGGGCAGGGCTGTCCAGCCCTTCAGGGCCCTGCAATCCCCAGGTGTAGGGATGTATGAAAGTCACTTACCTTTTCGAAGGGTGACATTCACGGTGGGGGGGAGGCGCTCTGTCTATTCCCCCAAAATTCTCTCCGGCCGGCTCTGCTCCATGGAGGTTCCACAGAGCCGCTGGCTGGGGCCGCCCGCTAGGGAGGTACGAAAGTCACTTACCTGTTCACAGATTATGTTTTTCTCGTTTTGATCCCCAAACAAGATTTCCGCCCCCTCTTGCCAGATGTAGGATATATTTTTTTGTGGCAATTCTTGCAAATTGGACTATAATCGTATAACCAGTCCCTTTGGCATTTGGCACACAGAACGCCTGCTCAATATCAAGTAAATAATCAGATGACACAGGGAGTATCTCATGCAGAAGCTTATCTACAAAAGTAGACAAATTTACATCAGTAGGTAGATCTTTAATACTAATAATACGTACATTTGCCCTGCACATGAGAGCCCCAAGTTGGGAGATTCTGGCCAAAACATTGTTGTTAAAAGCTTATGATGCAGTCTCGTTCGTTGCCACCCTATCTTGCAGCTCGTTAACCTTCGCCTCCATTTTTTGCCAAGAAGTGTTAATTAAGTCCACAGCCCCTTGCAGGGCGGTGATGGAATTTTGAATTATATCAAGCCTCTTAGCCTGTTGAGCAAATTGCAAGGACAAAGTTTTTATCAGAGCAAGCAAGTAACTCCTCTGTATTTTTGTTTCTTGGAGCCTTTGCCACGGGAGGTATGGGGTGGGGGGAAGATGGAGATCCTGCTCCTTTTTTCTTCCTTGATGTATCCATCCTTCTCTTCAAACAGATCTTGTGGGTCCTCAAATGTTGTTGGTTTTTCTTAATCCATAAACTACATTGGAGCACGTCAGCCCTTTTTTCTCCTAATTAGATAGGAGTTTCAAAACAGCTTTGAGTGATGGTTAAGCTCTGGCAGGCTAGCCTTGGAGCCTAGCCCCCCTGCCACTTTGCAAAGGGTGCTATTCTTCCAAGACTTCATCCAGATGCTGCTCTTGCCTCCCCTTTTAATTCCAGGGGAAGATGAAAACATTTTTCAACCTTTTAAAAGCTGTTTGAGATAGTATCCCGTGGAGGCTCCATGGAATGCTGCCAGGGCGACATTGGCTCTGACTGGAAGTCCAGCAAATTCCTATTATGAATCTCCTGATACCGCATTTCGTTTTGCCTTTTCCCATTTCACTTTTGCTTTTTTTGTTACAGTTATATTTCTTTTGTTCTCCCGCAGCATTCTTCATTCTTTCTCTGCTCTGGATATCCTTCCTTCCCATTTCTTCTTCCTGCTTTGAAGGTTGCCACCTTCTTCCCCTGTGCCTCCCTTTTTTACAAGCCTTGCCCCTACGCCATGAAAGCGAAAGTTTCCCCAGCAAAACGTCTCTGTGTGTGTCAGGCTGTGGTTAAAGCAGGGATGGACAACCCAGTGCTCTCCAGGAATTACAACGCCTATCAGACCTACCCATCATGGGCAATAGCCAGGAATTATGGAAGTCATCATCCAAAATATCTGGAGGGCACCAGGTTATCCACCCCTGCATTAAAGGAACAAGAGCCACTCCAAGAAAAAGGGGACCACCTCAGCTTTTCCACCATATTTTTTTTGCTGTCTTGACACGTGCCAGACTTCTTTTCTGTCTTCTTTTCCGTTCTGTTTGGTCATCACTGCCCCCACCCCTGCAATGCAAGTGGCTGTTTTACACTGCCCTCATCGAGGTGTGTTGTTCAGAGCACCACGCAAGCAGGGCTCAAATTACGGGGAAGCAGCCTGGAAATAAAGCTTGCATTCCTGTCTCTTTCCACGCTCATAGCACGGTCCCTTTGATCTTCTGCCCATCTTGATTCTTGAACATTAAGTGTGATGAAAACCCAGTATTAGGTGCCCACTTGAATATTTTCCTGTCTTAGAAGAGGAAGCAAGCAAAAGACAGTCTAGGAAACGAGCAGTTAAACTGCTTTCCAGTTCCCTCGTGCACCCAGGCATGGCATGGGCATTGTTCCACCTCCTAGTGGTGGTGTGGCGGTGGGAGGCTCACTCTGTCTTTTTTGCTTTCATTAACTTAGGACAATGATCTTCAATATTTTTCACGCGGCACCCACTCTGGCTCCAGGCACCACCGGTGGGACCACTGAGGCCACTTAGAGGCTTTTCCTGGGCCGAGGGGCTCTCCTTTTGCTGCCAGTCAAGTGGTGACCATGTGCACTTGATTTGGCTGAAGGCTTTTTTTTAGCCTCTCCTCCCCGTCCCCCTCCATGCCATCTAAGCAAAGTCTCCTCAGTCAGTCACCAGGCAGGCAAATTCCAGGAGGCTCATTTGGTCCATGGATTGGGGTGGATCTTTTCCTCATCACTTTGCTCTACTTAGTGTTGCAATATCTCCCAGCAAACATTGCTTCCCCCCCCACACACACACACATTCAATTTCACCTCCAACACCCTGCAATGCATTACTGCAGCTAGCCAGTCGCGTTGCTCTTTGCCTCTTGGGCTCCTCTCCTGCCACGGTTAAGTGGTTTGATGGCTCCTGCATTCTCCTCTTCCCTGCCCTTCACCCCTGCTCCCTGCCTGCCCCCCACCACTTCCAGCTGACAAATGGCAGGTCTCCTGACTCCCCACCCCCAAGTCTCCTCCAGTAGCCCCGATCAGGGCACCAGCCCACTGCTAAAGAAAACAACAAGGCAAGCTAGCAATTTCCTGCTGAGAATGAGTGAATGAGAGAGAAAGAGAGCTGGAGAGCTCCACTTGAGGTGTTCTAGTGCTGCCAGTTGCCCTCCGGTCTTGCAGCAAAGAACAACTGACTTAAGGGGTTCATATATATTGCTTGACTTGAATCTCTTGCAACCCCCCCCCCAAGCCTTTTGCCCCTAGTCTACAGACTGTGGAGTGGTCCAACTTGTGTGTAACTCCCCACCCCCTCCAGGCTGGTCTTGCCCTAGCTCCCCTAATAAAAAGACAGCCCTAAAGGGAAGGATTTGCTGGAATGTAAGAGCCAATCAGAGTGCAAGTAAGCAGCTCTTTGCCCACCCTTCCTGTATGTGAGGGCCAAACTAAATGTTCTTCAAATCACAGATAGCTTTGCTATTAGATTATTTACTTCAGGCTAAAGTATGTGTGGCCCCAATTTGGTTTGGGACCATGCATGACAGTCCTGGAGGGGGATTTTAAGGTTTTCATCCTTCCCATTTTCATCCCAAAATTGCACCCACACCCCTGCGAAGGGGTTCAAAGAAGAAGAAAAATGTCTCCATTGGAATAATTTGAATACCTAGTTTCGCCGTGGGAGGCAGGAAGGCGTAGGTTTTAATCTGAATCAAGAGATTAAAACTTTAGCCAAGCAGTCTAGAAGATTCAGCTGATGCCTCATGCCTGTGTACAATGCTAAAAGAAATGCAAAAAGGAAGCATCTAGAAATGCAATATGCTGCTGCAAAATGTCTTAAATTAAAAAAGTTTTTTTGCTAAGCACCCTTCAACTATTGCTGTTGCTACAACCACTGTTTCAGGGAAAGACATTTTGGAAGTAAAAGAGGGATGATATACCTCAAAGAAAGCAGAATATATCTGGGGGGGGGGAACTACTCCCCACAAAACAAGAATTAGAATCAGAACATAAGAAAGACATACCAAAAACTTACTAGCAAGTGCAATACAAAAGAGGCAACCAATGAAGAGGGAATCAGTTATTATCAATGCATAAGGAGGAAGATATGAGAAATTTGTTTCAGTTTGGTTTTCAGGATTTACCCAGTTTTCACCTCACAAACCAAACATGGACTCGAACACAATCTGCATTCAAAGTCTGTACATTTCTGAACTTGCAATGTGATTTGCAGACCAAAAAAATCAATTTCACAGCATGTGTGCATGCATGAAAAAACTGTACTTTTGAAAAATGCACGCAAACTTACTTTAGTCAATGGGAGAAGAATGTATATTTGTCAGAGGTGCACACAATTGATATGTACATCTGGAAAAATAAGCACAAAAACGTACATTTTTTTCTTAATGAATTTTCATGCTATAAGAAAAAACAATCTGATACAGACATAAGATGGAATGAGCTTTGAGGTGGAATTTGGACAAAACTGAGGAGCTTGAGTTTTGTTGTATGCATATCCCTAAGTATAAGGTTGTGAGATTATTTGTTTGTTTAAAAAAATATCCAGAACTATTACGATATAATATGTACTGCTTCATGTTTGGGAATCCTCCATACTCCAACATAGAAAACTCAAATCAAGGCATTCAGAAGATCAGCAGGACATACATCAGTTAAATATTCTGAAGGAAAAGATGCAAAAATCATTGTTTAAACAGAGTTCTGCTTTCATTGTAGCAGAGTTATCGGTGGCATATGGGAAATCAGCTTTCCTTTGCTCTGTTTTTATGGCACAGCAGCTTCCCTCTGAGAAACAACTAAAGTCATTCCTCAGACTGAGTGAGATGAGATTGAAAGAAACCCTAGGAGTAGCTCCTTCTGGACAAATTAAGCTTGGTGGGGGGAGTGCTGAGGACTGAGCAGAGCTTTTAGCACAGGTGGGCTTCTTTTGTAATAAACCTTATGTTCATTTCAGCAAAATCATTTCCCATCTATTCATTTTAAAACCATTATTTTAACCCTTCAGTACATAAATAAAACAGAAAAATAACAGTGGGTACTTAAGAGAAATCTGAGAGGGCAAAGCTATAAAGTCTGGCAGGTAATGTACAAGCAATTATATTTAGCAGATATACAGAGATAATAGCAAGAGAGCAGCCTTGGCCTGGGTCATCATTTACCTTTACATCCCCTCCCACAAACACTTCCAACAGAATAAAGTTGCAAATCTACTGTGGAGTGGAGTGTTTTCATGGAATGGTCATTGAAATCAGAGGGACTATCCTGGGATAAATGCATTCTGGATGGGGACAATTATATATAATGTGTTGAGATGGAACTGTTATAGATCTGCTCTGCATGTATCTTTGGCAAGTTCAGGTTTCAGTCCCAGTCATGCTTGGAGCTCTGTCAAACTCAGAGGCGACTGCCTATCCTAAGCAAGGCAGGAGAGGCATGGGGGGGGGGGAATCGTTCCCTTTGTGCCTCTCCTGCCTTGCTGTTTTTTGCTAAACAGCCATTTTCAGCTGTCTATGGGGGGGGGGGGTGCTGACTGGGAGAGGAAGCTGCTGTGCAACACATTGGATGTGTCGTACGCACAGCTCTGCTCTCCCCGCCCTGGAACGTCCCCCATCCCACCCTTTTTCAGTTGCTCCGCACTCATCTTCTGAGCGTGGAGGGTGGGGCTTTTCCACGCTGCCTCCAAGGCAGCGCAGATGAGAGGGGAGGTCAGATTTCCAGGAACCAACCTTGGAGTACAGGCTCCGAGGTCAGTTCCCAGAAAAGAGCATATCCTATGGCCCTCTAGACAGTGTCTAGTGGCCAAAGGATTGCTCCCTCCATGGGCTTAAAAACGTGTCTGTTGATTTTTAAAATGCTGAACTGTTTAAAATGATTTTGTGCTAACTTCTTGGGATATTTCTTGCTAAGTTTTCAAGCTGCTGCTTTGTAACTGTTTTGTATAGGTCTTTTTAAAAATGTACAGCCTGACACAACATGTGCAGTCCCAGGAAAAGATGTGCAGTTCCAAAGGAATATTTGTGCACAATGTTCAAAATTCAACTGCTCACAATTCTAGAAATGTAAAAGTTGTAATGTTAGCTGATGAAAATATGAAATATAAAACATAAAGTGAGTGGTCCAGATCAAGTGCACCCATTTCTCGTCTCCCTGCCAAAGGCACTCCCTACAGACTCCACTGCTACTCAACACAGAGTAAAAACATTAAGAATCTTGTGGCACCTAAATTGTTGTTGTTGTTGTTCAGTCGTTCAGTCGTGTCCGACTCTTCGTGACCCCATGGACCATAGCACGCCAGGCCTTCCTGTCCTGCGCTCTCTCCCGGAGCGTGCTCAAGTTCATATTCATTGCATCCGTGATGCTATCTAGCCATCTCATCCTCTGCCGTCCCCTTCTCCTTTTGCCTTCAGTCTTTCCCAGCATCAGGGTCTTTTCCAGGGAGTTTTCTCTTCGCATTAGGTGGCCAAAATATTGGAGCTTCAGCTTCAGTATCTGTCCTTCCAATGAGCACTCAGGGTTGATTTCCTTTAGGATGGACTGATTTGACCTCCTTGCAGTCCAGGGCACTCGTAAGAGTCTTCTCCAGCACCACAGTTCGAAAGCATCAATTCTTCGGCGCTCAGCCTTCCTTATAGTCCAGCTCTCACAGCCATACATTACTACTGGGAAAACCATAGCTTTGATTAGACGGACCTTTGTCGGCAAGGTGATGTCTCTGCTTCTTACTATGCTGTCTAGGTTTGCCATAGCTTTCCTCCCAAGGAGCAAGCGTCTTTTAATTTCATGGCTACAGTCACCGTCTGCGGTGATCTTGGAGCCCAAGAAAGTAAAATCTGTCACTGCTTCCATTTCTTCCCGTTCTATATGCCAGGAAGTGATGGGGCCAGATGCCATGATCTTAGTTTTTTTAATGTTGAGTTTCAAACCAGCTTTTGCACTCTCCTCTTTCACCCTCAACAAGAGGCTCTTGAGATCCTCTTCGCTTTCTGCCATTAGGGTGGTATCGTCTGCATATCGGAGGTTGTTGATAATTCTCCCAGCAATCTTAATTCCGACCTCTGATTCATCCAACCCGGCATTTCTCATGATGTACTCTGCATATAAGTTAAATAAGCAGGGTGACAATATGCAGCCTTGTCGTACTCCTTTCCCAATTTTGAACCAATCAGTTGTTCCATGTCTGGTTCTTACTGTTGCTTCTTGAGCCTCGTACAGGTTTCTCAGGAGACAGGTAAGGTGGTCTGGTACTCCCATCACTTTAAGAATTTGCCACAGTTTGTTGTGATCCACACAATCAAAGGCTTTAGCGTAGTCAATGAAGCAGAAATAGACGTTTTTCTGGAATTCTCTTGCTTTCTCCATGATGCAGCGAATGTTGGCGATTTGATCTCTAGTTCCTCTGCCTCTTCGAAACCCAGCTTGTACTTCCGGTAGTTCTCAGTTCGCATACTGCTGAAGCCTAGCTTGTAGGATTTTGAGCATCACCTTGCTGGCATGTGAAATGAGCGCAATTGTGCGGTAGTTTGAACACTCTTTGGCGTTGCCCTTCTTTGGAATTGGAATGTAAACTGACCTTTTCCAGTCTTGTGGCCACTGTTGAGTGTTCCAGATTTGTTGGCATATTGAATGCAGCACTTTAACAGCATCATCTTTTAGGATTTTAAATAGCTCGGCTGGAATACTGTCATCTCCGCTAGCTTTGTTGTTACTAATGCTTCCTAAGGCCCACTTGACTTCACTCTCTAGGATGTCTGGCTCCAGTTCAGTGACCGCACTATCATGGCTATCAGGGACATTCAGATCTTTCCTGTATAGTTCTTCTGTGTATTCTTTCCACCTCTTCTTAATCTCATCTGCTTCTGTTAGGTCCCTGCCTTCTTTGTCCTTTATCATGCCCGTCTTTGCACAAAACGTTCCCTTGAGATCTCCAATTTTCTTGAAGAGATCTCTAGTCTTTCCCATTCTGTTGTTTTCCTCGATTTCTTTGCATTGTTCATTTAAGAAGGCCTTCTTGTCTCTCCTTGCTATTCTCTGGAACTCTGCATTCAGTTGGGTATATCCTCCCCTTTCTCCTTTGCTTTTCACTTCCCTTCTTTCGTGAGCTACTTGTAAAGCCTCATCAGACAGCCACTTGGCTTTCTTGCATTTCTTTTTCTTTAGGACGGATTTCGTTGCTGCCTCCTGAACAATGTTACGGACCTCCGTCCATAGTTCCTCAGGCACTCTGTCTATCAGGTCTAATCCCTGAAATCTATTCCTCACCTCCACTGTATATTCATCAGGGATATGATTTAGGTCATACCTGAAAGGTTTAGTTGTTTTCCCTACTTTCTTCAATTTAAGCCGAAGGCACCTAAATTACCAATGATTTAATCTGGCATAATTGTTTATGAATTATGGTCCACTTTAATTGATGCATGAATTGTTATCAAGAGTTTCAGGTATATATACAGCACATGGGGAGGGGGGTTGTACAACTACATAGAGTGTTTGCCAATGTTTCCAAGATAAAGGAAATTATTCCAGAACATGGTGACCCTTTTCCTGAAAACTCATGTGAAATTGTAAAAGACAGAAGAACACTGATGCCAGAAAATATCCAATATCACATTCTTAGCAAGGACTGCTATACTGTGTGCATCCCATTTTTTCTTGTTCTTTTATATCCCTCATTCCAAATAAAGTTTTGGCGGAGTTCATGATGCCTGTTGTATGAAACTTTAATTTAACACTCTTGGGCATTAGTGTTGTCAGATTTCCAGTTCTAAGGATTTTCTGTCATTTTGTGTCATGGAATGTGACTCTAAGCAACAAAGCATGGGCATACACACAAGGAAAATGCACAGGTGTGTTGAAGCAGCATGCACTGTAAACATAAACTTGATGTTTACACCTTTTACTTCAATTTTTAAACAGGCATATCATATATTTCATTCAAATGTTGTAAAAACTACTAATTTACTTTATTCGGGTTTGCTGAGGAAGTAAATCTTTCATTGGTTTGGTGAAGTGTGGAGCAATGGCTCATTATAGTGGAGAATACTGTGGCGTTAAATGTTGATGTGCATATGCGAGGCTGAGCTCTTCTTCCTGATAGTTCTTCATCTTTAAACTGGACTTAGATCAGACAGTGCTTCAAATGCAGGATGTTTTTAGGAGACAGCTGTCCTCTAACAGCCTACTTCCCTCTGTAAAGTAGGACACATGGCAACCCTAAATGTTGGGAAGGGGATTGGAGCTCCGTGGTAGTGCAGCATATATTTTGCACACAAAAAGCTGCTGCTTGTCAAACAAGGCAACACTGCATCAGTACAAATAGTTTTACCTGATGGAAGCCAGCTTCCTTTGTGTGATCCATGTCGAACACAAAACATACTTCAACAAAGGTGATGAAGGACATGTCATTTTCAGCAGAGAAGTGAAGTCCATGTTGTAAGACACTCACCACACATGAATTAACCCCAAACCATCCCTTTATACCCTTAAGTATGCTGATGGCAGAGGGCCCATAGAGTCAAATTAGCTTCTCAAAATTCTGACCCCAATAGTCCGTCAAGCATCCCCCCCGCACAACTGTGCACTGCTTCCAAGAACCTAGCAGCAGCACTGTCTTGAAACAGAAGTGATACATTGGCCTCACATAAGCACCCAGCTATTAAACTCTTTTACATGTGTCTCATCAGCGTTGTCAAATTATAATAGCCATGAGGTGACACAATCATTTGCTTATCAGTCCCTACACTGTTCATTGTTCTCCAAGGCTGAAGATACCTTTTGTTGCCCATGTTTGCAAACCTGAGGCATTAGTAATTCAGCTACTGACCCCACTCCTTGAATGAACTGAGGGGAGGCAGCATCAAGTTAAAACAACAACAAGAGTAACACATACCAAGGAGCGGTAGTGGAGTGTTGCGATAACAAAAATGACCAGGACTCTTAGATGGAAAGCAAAGGCAAGAAACACCAGATGCTTCTTAGACCCCATGCAATTTCTCCTGAGAGAACACAAGGCTGTCCACAAGCACATGACACAGCTAGGATCACATGGTTGTATGCAGTGGCAGCTGGTGACTCCAGTTCTGGACAGGAAGTGATTCCATTCTGGGTTTTAGTTACCACCAGCCACAACTCTAAAGGAATTATCCAAGGTGCTGAACCTTATCCTCAAAATGGGTTCAGCACCTTGGATAGCACCTTTAGACTTTTGGCTGGTTGTAACTAAAACCCTGAATGGAAACTCACACCCTCCAGAACTGGAGTCACCAGCCGCCACTGGTTGTATGTATGGTGCAGTGCTTCCATGCACCAGGTGCATAGCTGCTGCCATTTGCTCTTTGTCATGCTGCAAATGACTGTAGCCACACGGCCACCACCACCACACACTGGTTCATACACACGGCACCTCGACACAACCCCTGCCCATGGGTGGCTTCACATGCTCCACCTCAGGGAGCCAAGAAGTGTCTGAACCAGACTTATAACATCCATGCACAATGGGAACCTATGGCTGCTGATTTCTGAATATGAAATTCAGACAGTGATTCAAAGAGAAAAGAAGTGGGGGAGAAGGATTACTTTCCAGAAGACTGAGAAAACTGAGTAAACACCAGGATGCTAGGCCTGGGTGTGGGGTTCTGCCTCTTCTCCCCAAAGTGTTTTGTGCTCATTTAACTGTTTAAAGGATCTGGTGCTGTGTGAGCCTCCCCTGCCATCTACTTGCATAAGAAGCTGCTAAGAGGAAACAGGCTGAGTCACATAAACAAAAAGAATAAGCAAACGTATTTATCGGAGCTTTGTAGAAACATTAGCAACACATTTTGGGATATTTATTAAGTTTAATAAAAGAAAGAAGCTTACGCCACACCATAACAGAACATACTGGAGGCAGGTGTTAGTCTCCTCAATAATGCACTTCCTCATATAGTATAAAACAGAGGTGGGGAACCTCAGGCTTAGGGGCCAAATCTGACCCTCTGGGGTCCTCAACAGGCCATGGCCCCTTCCCCTGGCCAATCCCATTTCCTTCAACTACTGGTTGTCTGGTGTTCATTCATTCATTCATTTATTACATTTCTACACCGCCCCATTCTACAAGGTTGAAATGCCTCTTATAAGGCCTAGTTCCTGGCAGTAAGAGCTTTAAGCTACAATATCCTGGTATTTTTGGCCCCACTGCTTTGTGCCTTCAGCTCCCCCCCCCACTTGAATGTGGCCCCCAAGAGCTTCTCTGCAATTGAATTCAGCCCTCAGGGTGAAAGAGGTTTCCTACCCCGGTAGGAAATAAATATCCTATTTCAGAAGAAGAGCATCCTTCAAAACTTATTAGTTTTCTTTCTAAGAGCATCTCTAGATTTTATCATACACATTTTTTCGCCCGAGTGGGAAAGCTGGTCTTCATCATATATAGTCTCTATGGCCTGGTGCCAAAAAGCCCCTTATGTGACGAGAAGGCACTTGTGCTTGCCCAAACCGAGTCTCCAATTTCTGCCATTTCCTCCCCTGAGCTACAGAGTCTGTGCCATAGTGCGCCATTCTAGAAGGTCCCCAACCCCCAGGAGTAGAATTTGCTGGGGGAGGTGGGGAGATAAGGTTGGAAGGGAGAAGACAATCCCACTCCAGAGTCCAAACTCCACCCATGGTTCTTATGATCTAAGCCTGTATCTAATTTTAACATATTCAAGGGTCATTAGTGATTGAGCATTAAAGTGGCAGATATGTGTAGTATTTGGAAATGGGAAGCTTTATCATCTTCGTTCTGTAGTCTAGACCAGGGATGGGGAACGTGTGGTCCTCCAGATGTTGTTGAAATGCAACTCCTATCATCTCTCACCATGGACTATACTTCTGGGGCTGATGAGAGTTGCAGTCCAACATTTGAGGGGTCCCTGACTGTCCACCTCTTGTAGAGATGAAAGAAGACCAATAGCGTGCAATCAAATACTTTATTAAATTACCACACTCTTTCATAGGTCTTCCATATTCATTTGAAAATACCCTGTGTTTTTAGCATCCAGTATTAAAGATAAGTAGGATCTAATTATAACTCATATTTAAGAAGTACCACTCTTTCAAAATCCTTGTAAATGTGAATAACTTCTCTAATTGAGCTGCTCGGGAATCTCAAGGTAGGCAGCACATAATTATGCAGACTAGAATGTGACCAGCTTGACAAGGTTAATACTGTACTTGGATGAATGCTTTTAAAAAAAAAAAAAAAATCTGTCAGTGTTCATCTGAATATTTATAAATATTAACTTTGACTTTATTTAATCTGTATGCATGTACAGTTTTTTGGGGGGGGGCTCACTGGCACCTTTAGCACTCCAGTCTCACTATTACATTTGTTCTTGCATTATTAGTAATTATTAACTGTTTTGATAACACACTGGTGGGATCTGTTAAATGGGGCTTATTTCCTAGTAAGTCTGTTTTGGAGTTAGCCTTACATGCAAATCTGCTCACTTTTGTCTGCTCAAAGGTAGGTTCCACTGACATCAATGCGGCCTTGCAAATGCATGGGTGGAGGATTGTAGCCTTACAATGCAATCCTATGCATGCTTACTCAGAAGTAAGCCCCAGTGTTTCCAGCTTGGCTTACTCTAGTAAGTGTGCTTAGGACTGCAGCCTTAGGGTGCAATCCTGTGCATGTTTAGAAAGAAAAAGGTTCTACAATCTACTGTTCTTCACATCTTTCATTCATGTGCCTGCCTAGTTATCACTCAGAATTATTTGCTGAAATTCTCAAGAGAATAATTGAGAATGAACAAATCCAAGAGAGCTTAATTTGTTTATTCTAAACAGGAAAATACATTATTCATATTTAATTATTTGCTCTGCTCAAGTTAGACTAATTTTTCTTGCAAGAATAATGTGGGAACAGTCCGTATAATCAAAGCTATGGTTTTCCCAGTAGTAACATATGGCTGTGAGAGCTGGACTATAAGGAAGGCTGAGCACCGAAGAACTGATGTCTTCAATCTGTGGTGCTGGAGAAGAGTCTTATGAGTCCCCTGGACTGCAAGGAGATCAAATCAGTCAGTCCTAAAGGAAATCAACCCTGAGTGCTCATTGGAAGGACAGATACTGAAACTGAAGCTCAAATATTTTTAGGGATGGCGGAGAATTTCTCCCCGAAACTTCGGGGGGCCGAGCGCCAACGTGTTCGGCCCCCCCGAACAAGTTTCGGGGAGAAATCCTCCGCACCCCCCCCTGCACCCCGCACCCTCCCCCGGGACGGGACTTACCTTTACCGAATGTCCCTCCCGGTGGCTGGTCCAGCCGGCGGTTCGGCGGGTGTTCGAGCGAGGCAGGAGCGGCAGCCGGTCTTTTGACCGGCTGCCGCCGCCGCCATTGCAATGAAAGGAAAAAAAACAAAAACGCCCCCTGATAGGCAACGTGACGATTCACGTAGCCTATCACGGCTAGATTTGCAAAGTCAGCCGTGATAGGCTACGTGAATCGTCACGTAGCCTATCACGGGTGACTTAAAAAAAAAAAAAAAAGAGTGTACGGATAATGGCGGCCCCCATAGGGAGCCGCCATTCCCGTTCCTTATTTGGTCGCTGTAGTCTACGTAAATGTTTACGTAGACTACGGCGAAAATAAGGGCAACGCTATTTGTGTTGCCCTTATTTTCGCCGTAGTCTACGTAAACATTTACGTAGACTACAGCAACTAAATAAGGAACGCGAATGGCGGCTCCCTATGGGGGCCGCCATTCACGTACGCGCTTTTTTTTTTTTTTTTTAAGTCACCCGTGATAGGCTACGTGATGATTCACGTAGCCTATCATGGCTGACTTTGCAGATCTAGCCATGATAGGCTACGTGAATCGTCACATAGCCTATCAGGGGGCGTTTTTGTTTTTTGTTTTTTTTACTTTCGCGTTCGCGGCCGGGCGAGGCGCCTCCTCCCCGGCCTGAATTTCGGCCGGGCGAGGCAGGAAGCCTCCCCCCCGGCCTGAATTTCGGCCGGGCGAGGCGGGAAGCCTCCCCCCCCGGCCTGAACTTCGCGGGGGGAGCAGCAAAGCGCCTCCCCCCCACCGCGAACAAGCTGCGAGAAAAGGTAAGTGACTTTCGTCCACCCCTAAATATTTTGGCCACCTAATGCGAAGAGAAAACTTCCTGGAAAAGACTCTGATGCTGGGAAAGATTGAAGGCAAAAGGAGAAGGGGACGGCAGAGGATGAGATGGCTAGATAGCATCACCGATGCAATGAATATGAACTTGAGCACACTCCGGGACAGAGCGCAGGACAGGAAGGCCTGGCGTGCTATGGTCCATGGGGTCATGAAGAGTCGGACACGACTTAACGACTGAACAACAACAAATCGTTATTGCTTTGAGTGTCAACCTGCTCCACAAGTTAATTAACCTATAGTATTTGTATTTTAGCTTGGCTTAGTACCTCTGAAATTAAAAGGATCGAAATCAGCTGTTGCCAAAACATTAATACTTGAGGGATCTTGGTCTGTTATAGGGAACTTCCCTAAATCCAGAAAACAGGGTTGTGCTTCCTCGAGTTTAGCTAAAGACATACCCGCATATTTCTAAAATTGGGGTCGGGTGGTATTTGCTAGGATGCTTCAGTGTGTACCATTAGTCATCTTGGCTGGCAGGGATGACTATTGCAGAATGAGCTCAAGTTACGCAGCCTGCAACACTGAATTTTGTCAGTAAGTGGGAGTACAATAAATGAGTGGAGTGTAACCTGTCCTTTATGGAGCCCTTGCATGCCGTAGTGCCCAATTAGGAGCTCCAGCAGCTGTCATCTGGACATGCTCCCAAACAACATGGTTCAGTGGGCTCTGAGCCCAAAGAGTAGTCTTCACTTTCTACCAAGCTGCAGGTAGAAAGTGAAGTCATATGGGGTCACAGAATGGGAAAAGGAAATCTAGGGTGCTTCCAGGCAGGGATCCTCATACTACCAATGAAAACACATTGTGCAGCTATTCCATCTTTCCCTCCTTAATGGAGTTTCTGTGGTAAGAAAAAAGACAGGGGGAAAACACAAATGGAAGACTTTGTAAAATGTCATGAATGGGGCAGGGCGATGGCACAACAGAAAGCCTCATCTGAAAGCACCCCTAGACATGAGGAAAGCCAACAGCAAAAACAAAATTCACAGGGTCCCTCAGTTTTACACAGTACTGATAAAAATCATTGGTTGAAAAGCTGGGAGGTAGGGCATATGAGAGGGCGCCTTCTCCCTTAGCAACCTGCCCAGTCACTGAGGTCATCAGAGGGCATGCTCCTGGTGGTTCTGCATGGACTTTTGACCCAACTGGAGTCCACCCAGAGAAGAGCCTTCAGTGTGGTGGCCCCCTTTTTATGGAACTTCCTGCCTCTGGAGGTCAGGCAGGCATCAACACTGTGTTGCTTCTGGCGCTTCCTGAAAACAACTTTTTTTCAGGAAGCCTTCCTTGATGACTAGCCATGGTTTTTATCAGTATTTCGCTTTTTTAAAATATTTTCAATGGAGTTTTATTCTTTTATCTTATTTTATCTTTTAATGTTCACAGCTCCGGAAGTATATAAAAGTTGTAAATAAATAAATAAATATCATCTATGGTATTCTATTAATTAGCACTAGGGATGGACGCATTCACCCATGCCTGGACGCTTGCTGAGCCACTGCTGCTGCCCGCCCCTGCTTGCAGCACTGCGTGAACTTTGTCATGGCCCCATAAGCGCCCCACAAAGCCGCGGGGCTGCCCATCCTCGCTCACTTGATCTGAGTTCCATTCATGCCTGTGGTGTTGCGTAAATGGGGCCTCTACAGCTGCCGAGTACACAACATTACCTACTCAGAACAGCCCAAACTGCCATGATTGTGCACAATGGTGGCTCACTAGGAAGGACAGGCAGCTGCCATGCACTCGCCAAGTCAGAGGGTGCTTTCTGAATGGGTCCATGAGCACCCTGTGGTTCATTGAGCAGGGTCTGGGAGGGTGGACAAGGGGGAGTCCATTGGACTCCACCCCCCCCACCCCTGTGGAGTCTCGTGACATCCCTAATTAGCACAGTGGTGGGCAACTTGTGGCCCTTCAGATGTTTTGGCCTACACCTCCCATCAGCCCTAGTCAACAAAGCTAATGGTGAGAGATCATGGAAGTTGTAGTCCAAAATATATAGAAGGCCACAAGTTGCCCACCTTTGCACTAGCAGGTGATGGTGATTGGTGTGTTCTGTAACAGCCTTCCCGAACTTGGTGCCCTCCAGATAGTTTGGGCTACAACTTCCAGCATTCCTGACTGTGTTGGCCATGCTTGGATATGCACATATATACCAGTTGCATTGCACATCTAGATGATACTGATGATCTGGGACCATTTCAATCAGGCTTTTGGCTTTGGTTGCCTTGGTGGATGACCTGTGCCAAGAACTGGATGGAGGAGGGGGTGGGGAGTGTGCCACTATTAATTCTCCTGGACCTCTTGGCTGCTTTTGATACTATCAACCATGGTGTCCTTCTGGGCTGCCTGGGAGGATTGTGTCTTGGAGGCACCATATTGCAGTTGTTCCTGTCCTTTCTGTCACGTCCAGGAAGTGGTGCTGAGAGACTACTGTTTGACACTGTGGCTTTTGGCCTATGGTGACCATATGGTTCTATCGTGTCCCCTATGTTGTTTAATATCTACACATTTGGGGTTTTTTGAGAGGTTATCCAGAGCTTTGGAGTGAGTTGCCATCAATTGTCAGATGACACCCAGCTCTTTGTCATCCAGCACCAAGGAAGCAGTTGTTACAATGCTGGGACTCAGTAATAGGTTGGATGAGGGTGAACAAGCTAAGATTAAATACAGACAAGATGGAGTTGCTGTTGGTCAGTAGAAAATCAGGCTTGGGAATTAGGATTCAATCTGATGTGGATGATCAGGTTTGTAGCTTGGGAGTGCTCTTTGATCCTGTTCTGTTCCTGGATTTCCAGGTGGTGGCAGTGGCAAGGAGTGCATTTCAACAACTATGTTTAGTGTGCCAGCTGCGACCTTTCCTGAGTTGGTCTGATCTGACAAGGAATCCATGTCATAGTCACATATTTAGCCTATTGCAATGTGCTCTAAATAGGGCCACCCTTGAAGAGTGTCTGGAAGCTTCAGTTGATGCAAACAGTGGCAGCCAGGCTGCTAACCAGCCCATGGTATCAAGATCTTATTACTCCAGTATTTGAAAGATCTGCGCAGGTTACCAGTTGTTATCCAGGCTCCATTCAAGCTGTTGGTTTTAATCTTTAGAGCTTTAGAAGGCTGAGAACCTGGCTATCTAGGGACCACCTGTCTTACTACATTAACCCCTCCGGTTATTAAGATCTATAGGAGAAGTCCTTTTGAAGTCACCATTGCTCATGAGGAGGCCTGCTTGATGGGTGAGGGGCTTTCTCTCCTGAATTGCTCCCCATTTGTGGAATGCACTCCCCTCAAAGTTATGATCAGTACCCACCCTCCTTGCTTTTAAAAAATGTGTCGAGACACATCTTTTTTAATTTGGCCTTTTATTGTTGTTTTTCTGTTTTAATGATGGTTTAATGTTGGTTTCAATATTTAAGTTGTTGTTTTATTTTATTTATTATTATTATTATTTATTATTGCATTTATATCCCACCTTTTTTCCTCTTGCAAGGAACCCAAGGCGGCTTACATTATCCTCCTCCTCTCCATTTTATCCTCACAACAACAACCCTGTGAGGTGGGTTGGGCTGAGAGTGTGTGACTGGCCCAAAGTCGCCCAGTGAGCTTCCATGGCCAAGTGGGGACTAGAACCCGGATCTCCCAGCTCCCAGTCCAACACTCTTGCCACTACACCCTACTGGTTTTCACAGAAAGGCGGTATAAAAATACTTTAAGGCTGCAATCCCATACCCACTTACTTGAGAGTAAACTCCATTGAAATCAGTGGGACTTACATCTGAGTAGGCATGTATAGGGTTGCACTGTAAACAAACAAACAAACAAATAAATAATGGGTCCAGTATAGCACTGATTTAGACCAGTCATCCCAAACCTGGTGGTTTCCAGATGTGTTGAACTACACATCTGGAGCCAGTGTGGTGTAGTGACTAAAGTGTTTGACTGGGAGTCAGGAGATCCAGGTTCTAGTCCCCACTCAGCCATGGAAGCTCACTGGGTGACTTTGGGCCAGTCACAGACTCTCAGCACAACCTACCTCACAGGGTTGTTGTTGTGAGGCTAAAATGGAGAGGAGAAGGATTATGTATGCTGCCTTGGTTTCCTTAAGGAGGAAAAAAATGTAATAAATAAATAATAAATAAACTAACACTCTCATCACTCCCAGTCAGCATGGCCAATGGCTGTGCTGTCTGGGGATGATAGGAGTTATAGTCCAACACATCTGGAGGGTGCCAGATTGGGGAAGTCTGATTTAGATAATTCCACTCTGATGTGGTGGCCTTCTAGGACCCAAAAGCATGATAAATGGTATGAGTTTGAGTCACTATTATGTTTTTGTTTGCTCCAGCTCCTATTATATTTCTTTTAGGAAGCAACAACACATTTTCAAATTGTGTAAAACAAAAAAGAATAACTTCAAATTAGGAAGGAAGAGAACAAAATAAGTCAATGAAATATATTCATGAACTTTAAATGAAAAGCAAAAGGGAAATTCATCTCAATGAAGTCTTGGAAAATCACAGTGTATTGCATTTATCCATCTTTTTCATTTAGCTCACTAAAAAAAATGGAATACATAGCAAAACAATTAAATAGCTTTCAAAAGCTGAAGTTGTTCATAAAACTGATATAAATTCTAAATTGGTTGGCTTTCACATAGTGATAGTACTAGGGCTGTGCACGGACCCACCCAATCTGCTTCGGATGCCGCTTGGGATCATCGAAAGCAACCCTGATCCTCCTCAGACTGATTCGGAGCCCTTCCAATCCTACTTGGATCTGAATCCAAAGAAAGATTCTGATATCCGGATCACGCGTTTTGGGCGTTTTCCCATTGACTTGCATGGGAAAACACAAATGGTCATAACCTTTTTTGTTTTTAAGATACAGGCATTATATTTGGGCGCCTCTCCACGCCCCTGGAGAGGAGGCCACCTGCAAAATTTCAGACAGTTTGGCCCAGCGATTTTTGTGCTAGGTGGAGTTGAAATTTGATGTTTTCCACAGAAACTCTCAAAGCTGTTTCCACACACACACGTGACACCTTGGCCTCTCCCAGCCCCCCTCCAGGGCATTGCACTCCCAAAAGCCCAGGCAGTTTTGCCCACTGGCTTGTGTGCTAGGCACTGGTGAAATTTGATTTTTTCCAAGAAAACTCCCAAAGCCAATAGCTGTAACTTCGCCCTGTTTCCATGGATGTGTGAGAAACCTGGGCTTCTCCCAGCCCCATTCAGGGCATTGCACCCCTCAAAGCCCAGGCACTTTGGCCCACTGGCTTGTGCGCAAGGCGCTGGTGAAATCTGAGGTTTTCCAAGGAGACTCAGAAAGCAAAGAGCCGTAACTTCTCCATTTCCACGGATATGTGTGAAAACTGGGCCCCTCCCAGCCCCCCTCGAGGGCATCCCACTTGCCACATTCCAGGCACTTTGGCCCACTGGCTTGTGTGCAAGGTGCAGGTGAAATTTGATTTTTTCCAGGAAAACTCCCAAAGCAAAAAGCTGTAACTTCTCCCCACCTCTGCCTCTGCCAACACCCCAAGGATGCCTCATATTGTGCTGAATTGCTTTGCCACACTGTAGACTGTTATTGGAATAAGATGGTAATTAATACAAATACTGTGTGTGTCGTGCTTTTTCAACACTGCCTTGAAATTTGGATGTATAGTGTTGGTGGAACTACAACCGAGCACGCACACATACATGGACACAGACACACAAGAGCTAAAGAAAAGCAGAACTACCTAAGTAAATGACGGGTGTCCTTAATTTATTGTTTTATATTTCATGTCCTTTTATAGAAGGCAGGATAACTTCAAGAAATACAGGGTGACAGTGCAGGTGATTAGATAACAGCCAAATCAAACTTCTTTTTTTAACCCTTCTTTAATTTCTGTTTTAGGAGGATCAACACAGATGATTCACTTCAGCATGGGGGGGGGGGACAAACACTACACACATAGGCTGCTATAATATGTCATTCTTTAAGGATTTAGAAAGAAAGAAAAAACTGAATGCTTGAATATGACTTAAAAGGGGGGGGGGAATTCCCAGAAGTCAATGTTTGTTTTTAAAATTCTAAATAAGAGTGAGTTTATAAAATTCTAATAGAGACACAGTTGACTGACAAAAACGACAAGGAAATAGAACGGAGAAAGCAGAAGTAAGGCTTGACATTACACAACCAACACAGCCTTTTCCAGAGTCCAAAATTAAGATAAACAAACAAACACAGGATTGGTGGGGGAGAGGGAGTATGGCAGCAGTTTGCAAGGAAAAGCTATGTTAGTTTGAAAAAATATGGAAAGGAGAGATAAAATCTGATCAAATACAAATAACAAATGAGTTGGAGGTACAAAGTTATAGAAGAAAGCAGCTGGATGAGGTGCTGCAAAAGACACTGTCCCAATGGGGATGGATGATCAAGGAGTGAGAGAAGGGAATGCTCCCAGTACAACCACGCTGTTTCCTTTTAATTTAAATTCTGAGGAAAGCCTAATGGCAATCAATATTGAATAACGCCTAGGCATGCACGCACGCACGCACACACACACAAACGATCATCTACCCACACCAACCCTCTCTCCCAAAAACACAGCTAGCGCAATGACTGAACAAAGCCTTTCGCCAAAGTATATACCCCCTTCTTCCAACACTCTCTCTGATTGGAGACTGCTAGCGTCAGTTCTGGCTGAGGGTTCCTATTCGCCAAAGCACACTCCCTCCTCCTCCTGCACTTGCCTTCCCACCTCCCCACATCTGCTTGCCTTCCCCCTCCCTCCCTCCTCCTCGTGAGCGTTGAGAAGTTGATACATTTTGGAGACAGCCTGTCTGGACTGCTGAGGCATTCAGTAGAGCTCTGAATATACTAGGGATGTACAAAACTCTTACCTGGCTCCGCACCAGGCAATCCACGGTGGGGGAGAGGCGCTCCGTCCCTCCCTCCAGAATCCTCCCCAGCTGGCTCCACTCTGCGGCAACTCCACAGAGCCGCCGGCTGGGGCCGCCCGCAGCCGGACATCCGGCCGCTGGGCTGCACAGGGATGCAAATGGCAGCCGCCGTAGCCGCCGCCATTTGCGTCCGTGTCTTTAGCTGTGATGGGCTATGTAAATATATACGTAGCCTACCACGGCTAAAGACACGGACGCAAATGACAACGGCTATGGCGGCCACCATTTGCGTTCCATCCTATTGCCATGATAGGCTACGTATATATTAACATAGCCTATCACGGCAAAAGACAGGGGCGCAAATGGCGTCCCTTCATTAGCCATGATAGGCTACGTAAATACTTAGGTAGCCTATCACAACCCTTCAAAAGAGGTGAATGGCGGCCGCAGATGTGGCCGCCATTCGAGGAGCACTGGAACAGCCGACAAAGGTAGGCGCCGTTCTGGGCCCATTTCGCAGGCGGTGGGGTGGGTGGCACTGGCAATTGGCCTCCCTGGAATCCGTGGCAGAATTCTCCAACATCCCTAGAATATATGAGGTGGAGGAGGTGCTTTGTGGGTCGCGCTCTTCTCCCTGGGGCACCTTGGTACTGCTCTGAACCACCTTGTAGTTTTTTGTTCCAAATCAGCTCGCTTCGCCTTGTTATTCAGACTTTGTAACGAGGCGGTGCACACAGCCCTAGATAGTACCATTAGTTACAAGGCTGCTCATTCAGTTTTAATGTAAGTCCAAATCTGCCTTCAAAGCTCATGCACCCTGGTTGGGTGGATCATGACCAGACTCCAGATTTGTTCTTTGCATCTCATTTTCTTTCTTTCACTTCCAATCTTTCCACCACCATCCCATTTCTCTCCACTCCAACAGCTTTCCAAACTGCAGTTTCTATCTTCCCTTCTCCTCATCAAAGGTTTGATACCATCATAGACCAGCATAAATACAATTAAACCCAAAATTTAAAACATTAGATCAGCATTTCTTGTTTTCATTGCATTAACTTTTTTTTTTTTGCAAAAACCTCAATCTGATATCTGTCATTTACAGAAATCAGAGGGTTTTTTTTAAAAAAAATCTAGCAATGCTTTTGATCTGATTTCTACATAAAATGGACAATATAATAAGCCATTTATAACAGACTCACCCTCTCCAATCTTACAAAAACATAAACATACAGTAAAATGAATGCCCTGAAATCATCCTTGTAGCAGCAGAGAGAGCAAAACATTGAGCTCAACTCATGTCAAAGCATGCCTATATTTAGGAAGATTTAACAGTTCTAAATATTTTGCCAGTCTGGTCCCATAAGTGGGGTTCATACTGACAAATAATGGGGAACAGGTTTTATTTGCTACAGCTGGTGTATTTTGGAGGTCTAAATCCCTACTTCTTTGAGAGAGTAAAAGTTTAGCCTGATTAGCCCCCATCATTATCAAAACCACTGCACCTCTTACCTAAATAGTTTGAAACAGCAGATTGGTTCTAGTATTCTCTTCACACGATCTACACGTGTGATTTACTGTGGAGGGAAAACACTTCAGGGTCATTCGGAACATGTGATGTCATGATCACCTCTCAGCCATCCCACTGCTTCCCCCTCTAAAACGCACATTTTCTGAAAGTCATTTCAGCATGTATTTTACTTAAATGCGGCTCCTGCACACTTCAGCTGCAGTGTGCCCCATTCACCCGAATTAAATCCTGCATGCTGGGTGTGCCTAGGGGTGTGTCTGTGCCTGGTCAGGAGAGAGGGGTTGGGATAGGAATGTCAGAGAATTCTGCCACGGATCTCAGTGAGATCCCCCCGAAATCCGTGGCAGAATGAAGCCCCCTGCCCCACCACCCCGCAAAAGGCGCGCGAAATGGAGTACTTACCTGGTGCCGTTCGCGCTGCTTTGCGAATGGCGCCCGCGTCTGCGGCCGCCATTCACTTCCCCATTTAGGCCATGATGCATGGCTAATGCAGGGATGCCATTTGCGTCCCTGCAGAGGCTGTGATAGGCTACATAAATATTTACATAGCCTATCACGGTAAAAAAACAGGGGCGCAAATGGCATAGCGGCCACCATTTGCATCCCTGTCTTTCGCCGTGATAGGCTACGTAAATATTTACATAGCCTATCACAACTAAAAACAGGAACACAAATGGCGGCCACCATAGCTGCCACCATTTGTGTCCACAGGCTCCACACGCCTGTGAATGCACCTGGCCAGCAGCTCTGCGGACTTGGCACGGAGCGGAGCCAGCTGGGTTAGGATTTCGGGGGGAGGTGTAGAGCGCCTCCCCCCCACCGTGAATCACCCATGCGAAAAGGTAAGTGACTTTCGTACATCACTAGGTTGGGAAAATAGTCCGCTAGGCCTACTCAGATGTAAAGAGCAGAGGTGAGAAAGCAAGCCAAATGGATAGCAAAGGGGCGCTGTAAGGAGCTACCATTCTGCTGCCCCCTGCCCTCCACACCACTTCCTTGGGCAGCCTGCCCTCCCCACCACCACTGTAGTGTCTTTCTCCTCCCCACCCTGGGCTGCTTTCCCATTATAGGCTTGACTCATTCAAAGGATGCAACCTGTTTTCTCCCTTCTTAAAGGTGCAGTCTTGCCATTCCAATGTGTCAGGATACTGGCTTGACTGATTCATAGAATGCAGACTGTTTTCTCCATTCATAAAAGTGAAGTTTTAATCTTTAATCTTTCACAATATCCCAAATCCCAATGGTGGATGAGAGGGGAGGTGTGGGGTTCAGTGCAAGTGGCAGGACTCCTCCCACACAACCCCAGAGTAAGGAGAATTGATGGAGATTCCAATGGAGATCTGGCCCTAGTCTGACAATGATGCATGCCTAGTCAGACGTAAATCCCACTGAGTACAGTAGGACTTACTTCCAAGTAAGTATGTGTAGGATTGCAGCCTAAGACCTGTTGAATGACAAAAAGGAACTTGGCAGAGAATAAAAACAGAAGGTGCTATAGATGATCTTCAGATCATTCCAGCTCTATAATTCAATGTTTTTAGATATGGGATCAAGACACGCTCTTTAAAACAACAAGTTCATAAAATAAAACAACCATGACCCAGACCTCTGCTTCTACTAATATACTTAATGAAGATTGTAAATAATTTCCTGTGTGTGTTGTTTCAGGGAAATAAATGTTACGTTATTCTGGCATTATGGCTTGATTGGGAATGTAAGGCTATGCACTCGCATCAGCAGAATGATAGTGCATATCCAGACACATTTTGCTTGGAAATGCTAGGACATAAAATAGCACCATAGATAGCCCAGGAAGAAAGTTTTCCCTTTCCATTCATCATCACTCATGTTGAAATGTAACTGTTCAAAAGCAGGATCTTATGCTGGAGGAAGGGGATTTTATACTACTGAAGCTGGAATTTTATTCTCCAAGAGTTCATCCTCTCCAACCAATGGATAAAGTTACCCAATTTGGCTTCTACTGACTTTTTTAAAACCTAGTACACCCTCAAATTTATCTCTGGCTTTATTGGGTTTTTTTTAACTGTCTGATTTCTTTCTACTTCTGTTTTTTACCTCCCCAAAGGAACCTATGTATTAAGGATTGAGACAGTTCCAAGTAACAGCTGGATTTTATATTTTCAAAAATGGGGGATCAACCATTATTTTTCTTCTTCATCATCCCAGCAGTCCTCGGGGCAGTCTCAGATGCAACCTGAAACCATTAAATTACCTGGTAGAGCCTAATTTGAATGTCTGCAACCTCCTTCCACATTTCTTCTTAAGATGTGGACCGTGCAGTATTCATGACTTCAAGTTCAAGTCAACCTCCCCCCTCCCCCGTTTTTGTAAGCTCTTGCCCGCTGAAGAGATCTGGAGATCTCAAAAGCTTGCAAATATTTTTTTTTTATCTCTGGGTTGACCCAATGAAGGTTCTACCCTAATATGGATCTTGTTGAAACAGAAAGAAATGAAGCAGCTGTGGGACCACCTGTAAAAATAATCAGAATCACTTTGTGGGAATGATTTCTGTTTGGGGGCCCTGTTGCATTTAGTTGCTGACAAGTGCTACTGTTTGGAGCTCTTGTTTCTGACCTTAAATATGCCCTGTCAGCTACGCTCTACCTACAGTCTCTGGAGTACTTTTTATGATGGACAATTCTAAGCAACGGAACCTGCTCAGTGCTTTTTGTTTTGAGTTTATGCATTGATTAGAAGAGCGACATTAAATGAGTAAATAAAAATGACACTTTGGGGAAAACTGTTAAACTGCAAGAGAAGAAACATTTCTTAAAGCTTCATTTATTTATACACTAATTTACACTCTACTAAGTCACCCACTTAGCTGGGAGCCAAGAGTCATATACTTGAACACCATTTTGTTCAATGTTTCTAAAATGAAATTGCCAGTTGTACAGTGCTGTTCAGAGAATATGTCATCTACAAGTGAATAATTCTTAACTGAAGATATCAAAGAAGGCTGATGGCAATCTCACATTGGTCAGGATGAGCAGTTAGACAAGCCTTGTCTAATTAATTGCTTGTCCATGCCCTTTGAAAGTCAGGGCAAATTACCACAGAGTTTGTTTTGGAAATATGAACAAAATGAATTCATTAACAGTCTGGAGTATTGATGCCATGATCTTTAATGGGTGAGGTGGAAGGCCTAATGTGCTCTTTAGTTCACTTATTGGGTTGGAAATGGGGGAAAAGCCATTTCTCTAAATTAATGACAACCATGAAGGCTGATCTTTTGTA
Source organism: Heloderma suspectum (assembly GCF_057233095.1). NCBI lineage: Eukaryota > Metazoa > Chordata > Lepidosauria > Squamata > Helodermatidae > Heloderma > Heloderma suspectum. The sequence goes on from NC_139459.1 coordinate 84,908,417, forward strand.
AGAGCAACTACAAACATTAGGATCCCACATGCAGCCCACTAAAAGGGTTGTTACTACTGGTTTTGGCTGTTCATGCAAGATTGAGACATCTAACAGAGGGGTTTTGTAAATTCTATGAACATCTACACTGTGCATACATTTACATGCACATAAATGGCTGCCCAAGCACACATGAAATCTGTGTATGACTCTGTCATATAACCAGGTCAGGACAAGAAAGCCTAGAAAATGGGCACACTTTCAGAAGAAAGGGGTACACCAAAATTCCCAACACCACAGCATAAATCATTTTGGGCAATGGTTTGACTATGGGGTTGGTTTACATATCTTCCCATCATCTCCAAGATGTAAACCAGAGGTCCTTTGGTATACTTAGGGCACAATCCTATTCAGATAGGCAGCTGCCTCCAAACTTGGAGATGACCATCTATCCAATGCAGAGCAGAAGAAGCACGGAGGGGATCATTACCTCCATGCTTCTCCTGCCCTACATTTTTGGCTAGACAGCTGATTGCGGCTGTCAGGCCGTGGGAGGGCAGAGCGGGGGAGGAGGCAGCTGTACGACACATTGGATGTGTCGTACAGGCATTTCCACCCCCCTGCCCCAGAACGCCCTCCAGGAACGCCCCTTTTTGGCCGCTCCATGCTCCTCTTGCAAGTGTGGAGCATGGGGCTGTTCAGTGCTGCCTCCGAGGCAGCGCGGAAGTGGGGGTAGGTCAGTTCTCTGGGAACCGACCTCGGAGCGTGGGCTCCAAGGTTGGTTCCCAGAAAACCAGATATCCTATGGCCATCTAGCCACTGTCTAGCGGCTATAGGATTGCTCCCTTAACTGAGCAAGAAAGCTGTTCTTGGCCCCTGGGCCATTGGGCAAGTGCCAACTCATGGTGCTACTGTGTAACAGAAAGGGCATCTAGATGGGACTTGAACCGTTAAAAGATCTAACAGCCTTTATGGACTGTAACTAAGAAGAACTTCTGCTGTTTGTGCAAGCAACAGCTCCCACTGACTCCTCCTAAAGGCTCACACCTACCCTAAACCGATTTGACTTAGAATGTGAAATTATCTCCAGTAATGCCAAGTAATCACACATATAAACTTTATTCTTATTGTTATGACAAGTGCATTATTATTATTTTGCTTCAGAGGATTTTTGTAAAATAGCATTTCATAATTTTCTAAGCTCCTATTGTGATTTGCCTATAGCTTTGCTATGAGCATTCAACATCTCCGTAACGCTTTCTCTCCAAGGTGTTTTGCACATTTTTATTAATTAATTGTCATATTCCAAAGTGTCATCTTCATTTTACAATTTTCTAAATTAAATTCACAACTTTTACTTGCTCAGCATTGCAGACCAACCTTAAAAAGAAAGAAAGAAATGCAGTGCCCACTTTATACTTCCAGAAAGTGAAAGCTCCCCTGAGTTTTCCCTGAGGAGACTTCCAATTAGATTATTCTGAATCTGTAGATCTATAATGGCTGAAGAAGTGAAGATAAGAAAGTTCATAAAGATAACACCTGCCCCTATTAATCCCATACCTAATTCTGATGCAGTACAGAAAGCAGGATAAATCTTCTCCTTACATTGGACGTACACCAGGACATAGCTCCTGAACTTGCCAAGTGTAAGCTGCTATTTTTAGTTTTTGCGGATCAGAGTGGGCTTTTAGAGTTGAGCTGAAAGTACTCATTATATTCTGTGCCCGTGCCCCCTCTTTCAGCAATTCTTTGATGATAGCTTTGAAAGTACTTCCCCATTCAGAAAGCACTTCACTCTGAATTGACTTTGTCTGCCCTCAGTGATATTGTCATGTAAGAAAATCGGACTACATCAGAGCATTATGATGTCATCCACCCCAAACTGGAAGGGAGGGGGTGAGAGCAAAAGAGGGTTGTTACCACGTGCCCATGTCTACACATGTCTGATTACACATGTGGACCCAAGGAACGTGTATAGGAACCTTTAACCTAGAACAGGGGTAGGCAACCTCTTGGACCCATGGGCACATTTGGAAATTTGAGAAACTGTCCTGGGCCCAACCATAAAATGGCTGCCATGGGTGGGCATGGCTAGTCACAAAGGACAAGTAACCTGCCCACAGGCATTCCTGGGAAATTAACATGGCAGCAAGTAGAGGCTCCTACTTTGATTTGAAGCAATCCCAGCTGTCAGTAAGAAAATGTTTTTTGAAAAATTAAATAAGAATTGGGAATGTCTGGGGGTACATTGCTGCCTGCGGACACTATGTTGCCTACCCCTGACCTAGAGTTACACTATGCCTTGGCAAAACTGCTATTTCCAGGAGGGTTAATGAACAACAAGACAACAAAATAGAGTTTAGGGCACTCAAATAAATGGTTTATTACAAAAAATAGTCATAATATGTATATGAGCAGCATTGAGATAGAACCAGCAATTATTTGCTTAAATCTATATTAGAGGTAGGAGACTGGGAGTGATGAAGCAGTGTGTGAGTGATACAGGAAGGCTGAGGAGGGGGAATTAAAACTAAAAAAAGGCACTAAATAAAAGGGTGATATAAATCAGATAGACATGAAGGAAGCTGAATAAAGTTAGAGAAAGGACTCAAGTTCTAAATAACACATTGACTGAAGTGGCATGGGTAACTGGAGAGTTAGAGAGGCATGAGAGGCAACAGAATTAAAGTGGGAAAGTAGACAAGAGCATGAATGTTACCTCTTCTAAGGTGGAGGGGTTAGATGGGAATTCTTCCTTAAGGGGTCTACTGTGAACCAGGAGATTATCCTTTTCAACCGGGCACTAGGGAAACATGTGGTATTCTGTACAAATTACCAATAGGCTAAGGCACCATGGTTCTTAGAGAACAAGATGGCGGTTGCCTATGAACATCCAGAAAAAAGACTGAAATGGAGCAACAGGAGTCTTGTGGTCATGTGCATCTCTTGGGTGTAAGTTCTTAACCTTAATAGGTGCTATTGCATTCAATGAATTGTTCTTACACTGGGTTTCCCAATGTTTCTTGTATTCTTTACCTTTGAGAACTCTGGATAACCAATCAATAGGTGTATAGTAAAGCTTGATTAGACTGGAATCAAGTAGGGAGTGGGGTGTTTACACATTCCAGATCCACATTTCAGATCAGGTGGTCTCCTAAGCCCTGTTCAGGCTTTCTTGAAGCATGTTCTTTAAACATGGGAGGAGAGGGAGTGCTCTAGCCCTGTCCTCCTCTGTCATCACTCTTGTTGCCCTGTACATGCGGACAGTGTGTAGTGAGTTGGTTAGTGGGCAAAAAAGTGGACTACACAGAGTTCCTACATGCTGGTAATAGACCTGTGTAATTTGGCTTAACCAACAGCTTAATAGTTAAAGTAGGCCCTTTCACACCAGGCCTTAACTGGTATTACCTCACCCTTTTCTCATATAGACTAGTGTCTAGGGATGTCAGAGAATTCCGCGATGGATCTCGGTGAGGCCGAATGCCAGTGCATTTGGCCCCCCGAAATCCATCGTGGAACAAAGCCCCCGCCCCCCCAACCCACGAAAGGTGTGCGGGACAAAGTCCCCGCTGCCCCCACCCCATGAAAGGCGCACAAAACGGAGCACTTACCTGCTCCTGTCTGCGCTGCTTTGCGAATGGCGGCCATCCTGCAGCTGCCATTCGCTGCCTCCTCTTCATAGCCATGATAGGCTACGTAAATACTTACATAGCCTATCACGGCTAACGCAGGGACACCATTTGTGTCCCTGCGGAGGCCGTGATAGGCTACGTAAGTATTTACGTAGCCTATCACGGCGGGGGGGGAACCCAGCGTACGCAAATGGCGGCGGCTACCGCCATTTGCGTATGCTGGGGTTTTTCCCCCTGCCTTGATAGGCTATGTATTTACATAGCCTATCACGGCTCAATACAGGGACACAAATGGCAGCAGCTACGACAGCCATCATTTGCGTCCCTGCAGGGCTGCCCAGCAGCCAGATGTCTGGCTGCAGGCAGTCGGAGCCGGCCAGCGGCTCCACGGCTTGGCCTCGGAGAGGAGCAGGCAGGGCAGGATTTGGGGGGGGGTGGAGCGCCTCCCCCCCCCCGTCGAGGATTTCCAGAGGGAGGGACGGAGCACCTCCCCCCCACCGCGGATTGCCCGGCGCAGAGCCAGGTAGGTGTTTCGTACATCCCTAGTAGTGTCTTATCTCATTCATGAGCTGGGAGTTTTCACTCCTAAAGAATGTTGACACCCCCCCCCCGAAATGCAATTAGTTTCCCAGGCTGGGGTGCTTTGAGACTTTGTGGGGAGAAGCCCCCGTTTTCCTGGGTGAGTGTGTGTGCCATGAGCTGTGGGTAGGCACCTAGTAGAGAAGCGTATAAGATCCAGTCCTCAGGCTTTGAGCTTTGGTCTCATTTCAAGGGGCAATGTGTGCACAACCAGCTTGGAGAACCTGTGGCTCTAGGATTGGCTTCTCTCTATTTTGGGGTCCCAGCTAGACACCCCAGCTGTGACAGCTTGATTAGCTGGAAAGAGGTGTGAACTTTCTTTGCATGCATATATTCTGCAACTATTTTCAATCAATAAACTGTTAACCTGATCAGACCTATCATTTGTGATTTGTCTCACTTCAGCAGCCACAAATCTGATTTGATTGGGACCTAACAAATTAAGATCCCATAAATCCAAGAGAGAGTGACTTAAGGGGCGAGCCTCCTCTATCCATGGCGGCTCTCCACAGAATCCAGAATGCTGGTTAATCAGTGTTCCTGATCCCATGGAGAGCCCCCACAGACAGAGGAGACTTCTGTTCAGTCACTGTCCACAAGCACTGGGTGACAAGAGTGATGATGGAGCATGTGGGGCTGGAGTGCTCCCTCTTCTGGTGTGTTTAAACAACACACTTCAGGAATGCCTGAATAGGGCTCTAGTGTGGAATGTTTCTGCTGACAAGACACAGTTGTTTGCCAGGGGTTTTCCTCACCATTAGCATTACCAGCTAGCCTGGTTATTTTAACAAGATGAACTTCTGTTTCAGTAGTGCTTTGTTGTGGTTTTTAGTGGTTTTATGATATTTTATTTTTATTTTATCTTGTGAACAATTTTGGGATTGATTCAAAATGAAAAAGTGGTATAATTTTTTTCTGAAATAAAGAAAGAATTCAGATTTTGAAACCACTTTCTGGAGAAACCCTCAAAATGCCAGGGGAACCTGCTGTCCCGACAACAGGGGTAGAACTGCCCACTCTCATTTGCCTTTCAGTGGGTGGAGGCAACACACACTGGTGCTCCTATGGACACTCTTCAGTTGTGACCTATCATTTTGATTTTCCAGTAATGCCCTGGAATTACACCGCATTGAGATGGCTGTGGCCTGCACTGGCTGTAGCAGTCTCAGTGAGAGGGCCGACCCCAAGGTAAAGTAATAAAAATGTTTCAGCAGACAGGTTTCACTTCAAGGGAATTCAGGCAAAGGCAGCAGTGGTCAAGATAACAGGCAAAGGTCAAAGCACAGGAAATCAGTCAGATATGTGGAGTCAGGTGAAAGCAGGAGCTGTCAAGGTAACGGGCAGTGGTCAAATACAGGTAGGCAGCCAGACAGGCACACAATCCAGTGGAAGAGTTAAGCAGGAGTCCAAGGTCTGTAGCACAGAGATTCAATGACAAGGGAGGGCCAGGAAAATGGGAGACAAGGCAGAAGGGGCTGACAAAATGTTGTTTCCAGCACTGCCTATGCAGACATTGAAGGCTTTTAACCAGGAAGGCTGCTGAACCCCACCCAGGCTCAGCTGCTGTCCATTGAAGCTCTCTGGCCAGAGTCCTACTCAAGAGGAGTCACTTTCTCCTGAGGAGACCTTCTCAGGTAAGTAAGCACTGCTTGTCACAGGAGCCCTGCTGGCCTGTCACTTGAGGCAACGATGCTCCTGAAGGCCAGGGGGTTGCTCAGCTTCTGCCTCTGCCTCAGAGACACAGTCCCCTCCACCTGACAAGGAAGGACCTGCAGCCATCTTCCCTGAAGGCCCAGGATCCTCTTGGTCTGGTGCCAGCGACTGATCTATTTGTGCCCTCAGTTTCGGGAAGCTCCAGTTCTTCCTCTGAGGAGGATTCCTTTCATGGAGCTGTTGTTTTACCCCAAAATGCCACTTGGAACAACACTACGGATTAGATCCAGATTATGTTAGTTGAACTGAAGTCATGTTGATCTCAGTGGGTCCTAGGCTGGATCTAATCCTATGTCATAGCACAGTGTTGGGGAAAAAAACTGGTGACTGCCAACCTCCGACAGCCAGGAAGAGCATGAGTTTCACACATACCCTGTCTTCAAATCCCCCTGCCAAATATAGCTAAAATGACCCCCTACCTTCATGGCCTATAAATGGGGCCTCTGATCACTGATTGACTGGGATCATCTATGTGACTAATCCAGAAAAAAAGAAAAAGCAGTAATTAGATGTAAAAGCTGTGCTAAAGAAGCAGCAGATATATGGGACACAATGTCAAAAAACAAGATTTTAAAAAGGTAAATATTCTAGGGATGTTAGAGAATTCTGCCATGGATCACAGGGAGGCCAAATTCCAGTGAATTCGGGCCCCCAGAATCCGTGGCGGAACGGAGCAACCTGCCCCACCACCCCACAAAAGCCCCACGAAACGGAGCCTACCTGGTTGTGGCTCCAGCGGCGGCAGCAGCTCTGGTGGTGGCGGTGGCTCCAGTGGCGGCGGCAGCTCCAGCCGCTGCCGGGCTGCGGCCGCAAGTGGCGGCCACTACGCCGGCCACCATTTGCATCCCTGGCAAGCTGTGATAGGCTATGTAAGTATCTACGTAGCCTATCACAGCTCAGAGCAGGGACGCAAATGGCGTAGCAGCCATTTGGCAAAAGCGGGGACACAAATGACGGCCGCTACAGCATTTGCGTCCCTTTGCTGAGCCATGATAGGCTATGTAAATATTTATGTAGCCTAGCCTATCACGGCAAAAGTGGGGCGCAAATGGCGTAGCGGCTGCCATTTGCGTCCTCGCTTTTGCCGTGATATTTACATAGCCTATCAAGGCTCAGCGAAGGGACAAAGACGGCCGCCATTTGTGTCCGCAGACCTGCCGTGCAGATGCACCCGGCTGGCAGCTCCACGGAGTCACCATGGAGCAGAGCCGGCCAGGGTAGGATTTTGGGGGGAGGTACGGAGCGCCTCCCCCCCACTGCGAATGTCACCCTTCGAAAAGGTAAGAGACTTTCGTACAACCCTAAAATATTCCCACAAGGGCTTGGAGAGAAATATTTCTACACACACACACCACACACTGTATTTTGGCCCTGACATTGTTATGGAAGAACATCCTGCACAATTCTTCTTAGTGCATTACCATCCTACTTAGGTCTCCTCCAATACGGCAGTTTTTCTGCATCATTGTTGCACTAGAGATAGTTATCACTGCAGATGGTAGTCTTATCCTTGTTCCACAGAATCTGGACTGGAGCAGGGCTATCCTTATAGTCCAAAGACAGCAAGCTGACTCTCCATGGTTGGAAAACTCAAAATAAATTAATTGTAGGGGGTATCTACTCCAGCATAGCAGAGGGATAAGTGCATTCCCCCCACCCATCCCTAAGAGAAAAGGAAATATAATATACAAATGATGGAAGTGGGGCAGGAAATTCGAAATGATGTGGGGAAAGAACTGTGATGTCATATGTTGTGTATAGGGATGTACGTGTTTTGTAAAATCCATTCTGTCTGCGTTTTATGGATTGTCAGATGTCTTTTGTTCCATCAGTGTGAGAGCCAGTGTGGTGTAGCGGCTAGAGTGTTGGACTGGGAATCAGGAAATCCAGGTTCTAGTCCCCACTCAGCCATGGAAGCTCACTGGGTGACTTTGGGCCACTCACAGACTCTCAGCCCAACCTACCTCACAGGATTGTTGTTGTGAGGGTAAAATGGCGAGGAGAATTATGTATGCCACCTTGGGTTCCTTAAAGAGGAAAAAAGGTGTGATATAAATGTAATCAATCAATCAATCAATCAACCACTCATTGACAGAATCAGATTTTTCTCCCCAATTTCCTGAAAATGCACAACTCCCCCTCAAAAAAGTGCAAATCCCCCCAAAATGCAGATTTTCATGCTTTAGCCAGCCTATGGAGGAAATGAACATTTTCAGCTGATGGTTTTTTATTTCTTGTATTTTCTATGACTAAATTTGTGTAAAATTCTGGAAAGTTTTAAAAAAATGGTCTGCATGGCCGCAGAATCCATGCAACTTAGAAAAAGTTGGTCGACTGCAGATTCCACGGGTGGGATTCACAGAAATCTGAACTCATTTGATTCTGTTGCGGTTTTCTCTGACATTCCTAGTTGTCATATGGCCACCGATTGGATGGTTCTGACATTAAAGCAAGGATCTTCTCCACATTGGAGAAAGTTTAACAGTGATGCTTTTGGGTGCTGCAACTGGCTGTTTTCCATGAACTTGTTTTAGAGGTTCTATGACTAGTTTTCTCCAGCAATAGGAGCATTTGCTGGGGAAGCAGCATCTGGTGGGTTCAGCCACTATACCCTTGTAATCCTTACATTGCAATCACATCTGCGTTATGTTTGATGCGGAGTTATGCGATCTCCCCAGTAATGATGATGCAGGATGCATCTGTTCATAAGATCTGGGACATAATCACTGAAGATGCTAAGAGAGATTCTGAATATATAAAGAATTGGGCGGGAGCAATCATATGGCTGCTAGACAGCAACTAGACGGCCATAGGATATGCTGTTATCCTAGAACCAACCTCAGAGCCCGCGCTCTGATGTTGGTTCCCAGTAGGGATGGGGGAGAATTTCTCCCTGAAACTTCGGGGGGGCAAGTGCCAACGTATTCAGCCCCCCGAAGTAGTTTCGGGGAGAAATTCTCCACCCCCCCCACCCCCCCGGGATGGGACTTACCTTTCCCGAATGTCCCTCCCGGCGGCAGGTCCCGGCGGCAGTTCGGCAGGTCTTCGTCAGGGGCGGCCATTCCAATAAAAGTAAAGTCACCGCCATTCCAATAAAAGTAAAAAAAAACAAAACACGCCCCCGTGATAGGCTACGTGACAATTAACGTAGCCTATCATGGCTAGATTTGCAAAGTCAGCCGTGATAGGCTACGTAAATCGTCACGTAGCCTATAACGGGTGACTTTTTTTAAAAAAAGCGCGTACGGCTAATGGCGGCCCCCATAGGGAGCCGCCATTCGCGTTCCTTATTTGGTCGCTGTAGTCTACGTAAAGATTACGTAGACTACGGCAAAAATAAGGGCAACGCTATTTGCGTTGCCCTTATTTTCGCCGTAGTCTATGTAAAGATTTACGTAGACTACAGCGACCAAATAGGGAACGCGAATGGCGGCTCCCTATGGGGGCCACCATTTGTGTACGCATTTTGTTTTTTTTTTAAAGTCACCCGTGATAGGCTATGTAATGATTAATGTAGCCTATCACGGCTGACTTTGCAGATCTAGCCATGATAGGCTATGTAAATCGTCACATAGCCTATCATGGGGGCGTGTTTGTTTGTTTTTTTAACTTTTTATTTCGCGGCCGGGCAAGGCGAGGCGCCTCCTCCCCGGCCTGAATTTTGGCCGGGCGAGGTGGGAAGCCTCCCCCCCAGCCTGAATTTCAGCCGGGCGAGGCGGGAAGCCTCCCCCCCCCGGCCTGAACTTCGGGGGGAGCAGCGAAGCGCCTCCCGCCCACTGCGAAGCAAGCTGCGAGACCAGGTAAGTGGCTTTTGTGCACCCCTAGTTCCCAGAAAACTGACCTCCCCTTGGAGGCAGCGCGGAGCAGCCCCATCCTCCGCGCTCACAAGAGGAGCGTGGAGCAGCTGGAAAGGGGCATGGCTGGGGGCATTCTAGGGCCAGGAGGGTGTAGCTGCCTGTACGACACATCCTATGTGTTGTACAGCAGCCTCCCTCCCTGCTTTGTGCTCCTGCAGCTAGACATCTGCAATCGGCTGTCTAGACAAAAAAGCAGGGCAGGAGAAGCAAAGAGGAAACAATCCCCTCCGTGCTTCTCCTGCCCTGCTTTGGATAGGCGGTCGCCTCCGAGTTCAGACTGGCCGCCTATCTAGATAGGATTGCGTCCTAACTCTGCTATTTAGTATGCCAAAATCATTAAAGGGCCACCTACCTGCAGGAATTAGCCTTCTTCCATGTAAGGCGAGCTTTTACTCAGCTCAGATTTCAGCTGATGATGCCCACTGAATATCTGGCTGGCAGATTTTCTAAAAAGTCAGCAACAGATCATTTGTATGTATCTGGATTAGGCCAAATTGAAGATGTAGCGTGTTATATTTTATACTGCCCCTATATAATCCACCTAGGGTTAAGTTAATTAAGTTCTCCCTTTTCAGACCTCTCTAGAAGGCCTATCTGATGATCTTAAGAACAGATGGCTGCTGCCTGATATAGACAAATTCATCAGTTACAAAGTAGCTCTGTTCATGCTAGCTGCAACAAAGTTAAGAGTGGCTTTTCTGAATCACATCAGTGACAAAAGCTAAGGGCAGTTCCGCTTTCTAATTTAAACATATGCTTTAAACCTTATACTTGTATATCCAAGGCCCTACTTGCGTTTTATTGGATTGATTGTTCAATGTTATATACATATATTTTCTTGTGTTTATATTGTAATGGCCATTGGGTATAAACAATAACATTTGAACAAACGAACATTGCAGTCAGCGCATTTGGGATGTTTCCAGATGAACAGCTCCTAGCGGCAATAGTTCGAAAGGATTGTGCAGCTATTCCATCTTTTTCTGAACAGATTTTATATGGTAAGAAAAAAGATGGAAGAAGCAGTGAGAAAACACAGTAAGAATACGAGAGGAAGACAACAACAACAGGACCCCCTGCAAAATTCTGTGAATGAGGTAGGGCGATAGCATGATAAAAACCTCATCTGGAACCATCCCAAGAAGATTCTTTAGTATGCTAGCCTGTAGCATGCATAGCATTATGGTTAACACACAGCTGGGTTGAATGCCAGGAACTGCCCATTTAAGACACATCATCCCAATTTCATTTGCATCCCATCTCAAATATATGCACCCAGACTGATTCAGCTTTTCCTTGTAGTTCCAAAGGAGATTGTCCCTTTGTTTTCTTAAAACAGTGTAGCATACAATCTTGTTCTTTTAACAAGAGTAATGTGTAGTATTGCATCATGGAAAAAGAAACCCCTTCTATATCTTAAAGCCTATAACACTTCTGTCAAACAGGAGATCAACACAATGAGAAACTCAACACTCTCAAAGGGAAAGTTGTGGTTGGTTTTTGGAAGCATGCCCCATAATATCTGGAGAAAGTGCTACAAGTTTGTAGACTGAAGCTCATAATTAAAAAGAAATGCACGAGGGAAAAGCAAACCAAAGCCGTTGTGAAACAGGATGAATTCTGAAGTGTATAGGGCTATACTTTCTGCTCAGATTCAGCTGAATGCTGCCAAACTGATAGGACGCCGCTTCATATTGCAGATGGATAATGACCCCAAACATACAGCAAAAGCTACCCAAGAGTTTCTCCAGGCAAAGAAGTGGGATGTTCTTCAATGGCCAAGTCAGTCACCTGATCTCAACCTAAGAGAGCATGCTTTTCACTTACTGAAGACAAGACTGAAGGCAGAAAGACCCACAAACAAGCAGCAGCTGAAGGCAGCTGCAGGAAAGGCCTGGCAAAGCATCTCGCGGGAGGACACTCAGCATTGGGTCATGCCCATGGGTTCCAGACTTCAGGCAGTCATTGACTGCAAAGGATTTTCATCCAGGTATTAAAGGCGATCCTTAAGTTTGAGATGATGTTGGTTTGTTCCATTACTTATGAGCCACCAATGATGGGGGGGTGTGCATGCCACTGGCTGTACTTCCTGAAGGGTTAGTGCCCCACTTTCGTCAAACCCCTTAAATTATAGCTAAAAGTCCTGACTTCGCTCCCATCTGGGTGTGTTTCCTTTCAACTTCAATGTGGTGGTGTACAGAGGCCAACTGCCAGAACAATTATCCTTGTTCCAATATTTCTGGCCTTGACTGTCTGTGTGTCAGACCAAGATTGGCAATATGTCCTCCTGGAGCACCATTTGAGCACTTATTAGGGATGGAGGAATCCATTTGGGGGGTGGAAATCATTTTCACCAGTTTTCACCAGTTCGCCCCCCCCCCCCCAGCTCTGGTTCGATTCTCCGCAAGTTGACCCAACTCGGCATGCAATGAGTCAGGCCAACTCGTGGATTTTTCGGGTTTGTTTTTTTAATCACCATTTGCACAAAATTGCAGCCATAAATTGTTTAATTTGCACAAATTGGACCATTTACAGCCACAATTTTGTGCGAATTGGCCTGTGATTTTGCACAAAAAACCTCAGCAAAGATCCCGGCTTTTGGGAACTATCATGCAGCTTGGCTTTTAAATGCAAGGTGAGCTGGGTCCATTATGGGGATCTGTCAGGCCCCCAAAGGGCTGGATTTCCCTGCGACACACAACCCTGGCACTTACTTGTATTTTTGACATATATTTAAGGAGTCTGAAAGTGGCTGAAGAAGAACTGAATCTTTTTTTGTGTGTCGGAATGGTCAGATCCAAGTCAGCACAGTTAACTATTGTTGAGGAGCTGTATGAATGCATGTATCAGACTTGCATCTGTCTCTGTTCTTATATTGCAAAGACTTGCGACTTTGGCTATATTCTTCATGCTTCTGTTTTAAAGATATGATTGGAGAAAGAACGCATACACATTTATACTGAGTATTTGGCAGACATCCAATTCTCAAGCTTTTTCCATGAAAACAAGAAACTTGATTTTTAAAAAGAAAGTCAAGAGACTTTTAGGATCTGGTACATATCACCAGATATTCTACTCTCTGTGATATCTTTGCAAATATGTTCTTTGCCAGGTGGACTGACAAGTTGGTCTGGCCCAGGGGTCACTTCTGCGGCCCCAGCTTCGCCCCGACGAGTGGCACTGCTCATTCTGCTCAGGCCTGTGCCAGTCAACCCCTGTTCTGCCCCTGTGTCTTTGAGACTTGATGCTGCATCTGTGGGTGGGATTGTTGAATTCCCCCCCCACTTTCTGCAGCCACTTTGCCTCCTGTGGCTGCTTCTGACCCTGCTTCTCAGCAGGCCTCCTCTGCAGCAGCTGCATGTGCTGCTGTTTGGCATAGCCCAGAGGGTAGCGGTGCTTCAGCTTCTGCTGAAATGGTGAGGGTGGAAAGGGATCCATATGCCAATGTCGATAAGGGTGCAATCCCAACCGGAGTGACGTCTACCCCCCTGGGTTATCATCACCTGTTACTGGCAACCAGGGAAAAAAATATTAAAAGTGGAATTTGCAGATGTCTTCTCCTTGTTATTCCAGGAGGCTGAAACAAAGGATAAGGAGAAATCCAGCGACAAGGACCAGGACAGGCTTAGACACAGGAAGGTCTCCCATATATGGGCCAGTTAGTTGCCCAGTTTTCTTTTTTATATGGGAGTCATACAACAAAAGTATCCAGAGAGGGGTTGGGTCCTGACTAAATATCTGGATATCATATACGGGGCCTATACTGAGTATGAGGATGGGGCCTGGCTGGCTTATGATGAACCATTTCATTTGCAGGTGGCCTTTGACCCCTCCTTTCGTTGGGATGCCAAGGATCAGGACCTGTGGCTCCAGTTTATGACCCCAGCCAGGCCGAGTTTTGGCCTGGCCAAGTTTTGGGGCCAAGTCACATAGTGGCCATATAATATCCAAGCAGCTGCCCGCTTCAGTCCCTAAGGCTGGTGCGGAGCAAGTGGTTCAACTAGGGTTGGCGGAGAATTTCTCCCCGAAACTTCGGGGGGCCGAGCGCCAACGTGTTTGGCCCCCCGAACAAGTTTCGGGGAGAAATCCTCCGAACCCCCCCCTGCCCCCCCCACACACACACCCCCCCGGGACAGGACTTACCTTCACCGAATGTCCCTCCCGGTGGCTGGTCCGGCCAGCGTTTCTGTGGGTGTTCGAGCGAAGCGGGAGCGGCAGCCGGTCTTTTGACCGGCTGCCGCCGCCGCCATTGCAATGAAAGAAAAAAAAATGCCCCCTGATAGGCTACGTGACGATTCACATAGCCTATCACGGCTAGATTTGCAAAGTCAGCCGTGATAGGCTACGTCAATTGTCACGTAGCCTATCACGGGTGACTTAAAAAAAAAAAAAAAAGTGTGTACGGATAATGGCGGCCCCCATAGGGAGCCGCCATTCCCCTTCCTTATTTGGTCGCTGTAGTCTATGTAAACATTTACGTAGACTACAGCGAATAAATAAGGAACGCGAATGGCGGCTCCCTATGGGGGCCGCCATTAGCATACGTGCTTTTTTTTGCTTTTTTTTTAAAGTCACCCGTGATAGGCTACGTGATGATTGACGTAGCCTATCACGGCTGACTTTGCAGATCTAGCTGTGATAGGCTACGTGAATCGTCACGTAGCCTATCAGGGGGCGTTTTTTTTAAAAAAAAAAACTTTCGCGTTCGCGGCCAGGCAAGGCGGGAAGCCTCCCCCCCCGGCCTGAATTTCGGCTGGGCCGAGGCGGGAAGCCTCCCCACCCGGCCTGAACTTCGCGGGGGGACCAGTGAAGCGCCTCCCCCCCACCGCGAACGGCCTTCGAGGACAGGTAAGTGACTTTCGTCCACCCCTAGGTTCAACACCGCTTGCTCTATTGGGAGATTATTTCCCCAGGTGCCTGTTCCAAATCCCCTTGCAGGTTCTGCCACAAGTGTTCCATTTGTGGGGGGCAACACACTGTCATTAGTTGTCCCAAGACCAGAGGATTCCAGGGTCCCAATCAGGAAGGGCATGGTGTCAGGAAGTCTGGTGGTGGTCAGCAGCTCCCTCTGAAAGGGGCACAGCCCAATTAAATTAGAACCCCTGAGGCGCCTTCTGAGGCAGTACCTGCATCACGATGATGCCCTTTACTTAGAGGAAGGATTTTCTCTGGGTTGCTGGATTCCTTTTCAGGGCCAGCATTGTGCTCAGTTTTCCCATAATCAGAAATCTATTGCTGGTTTAGAGCATTTGGTCAGGGAGAAGATTGACAAGGAGGTGGCTGCGGGTAGGGTCGTAGGTCCATTTTCCACCCCTCCCCTTCCCAATCTAAGAGTGTCTCCCCTGGGTATGGTGCCAAAAAAGGCAGCTGGAGAATACAGGTTGATCTGCAACCTGTCTTTTCCTAAAGGCAGATCAGTGAATGATGCCGTCCAAGAACACCTGTCCTCAGTACATTATACATCCTTTGATTCTGCAGTGGCAATGGGGAGGGCATCTGGTCATGGGGCCCCCGTGGGCAAATGAGATACAAAATCAGCATTTCGCCTGCTGCCTATCTGCCCGGATGATTTTGACCTTCTGGGGTTCTGCTTTCAAGGCCACTTGTATGCGGACAGAGCTCTCCCAATAGGGTGTTCTATTTCCTGTGCAATGTTTGAGAAGTTCAGTTCCTTTTTGGAGTGAGCCTTGAAAGACAGGACCGGGTTAGTAGGGATGGACGAAAGTCCCTTACCTGATCCCGCAGCTTGCTTCGCGGTGGGGGGGAGGCGCTCCGTTCCTCCCCCCGAAATTCTGGGCAGGGGGGGAGGTGCCCCATCCCTCCCCCCTGAAATTCTGGTCGGGGGGGAGGCGCCCCGTCCCTCTGGCCGAAATTCTGGCCGGGGGTGAGGCGCCCCGTCCCTCTGGCCACAAATCCTGCTGTCCTGCCGGGACGCAAATGGCGGCGGACGTAGCCGCCACCGTTTGCGTCCCTGCAGTCAGCCGTGATAGGCTACGTAAATGTTTATGTAGCCTATCACGGCTGAGTGGAAAAAAAACCCACGCGTACGCAAATAGCGTATGCTATTTGCGTTGCCCTTATTTTCGCCGTAGTCTATGTAAATGTTTACGTAGACTACACGTGCCCAAATAAGGAACGCAAATGGCGGCGCCCATGGGCGCCGCCATTTGCGTACGTGCTTTTTTTTTCTTTTCAAAGTCAGCCGTGATAGGCTATGTAAACATTTACGTAGCCTATCACGGTATTTTTTGAAAATCTAAAATTTTTATCACGGTATTTTTTGAAAATCTCATTTGTGGGCACAGCATAGTCTTCTGGGTTGGGTGGAGGGCCTCCAGGTCAAGCTGTGGATTTCAGCTCGGGCTCAGCCGGTATGCCAACATTCAATGGTTAGGCAGATGCAGCATGTGTTGGGAGTGGCTCCTGCCCACATTATCCCAGCAAAGTCTGGTTAGGGTCCCCCTGCAGATTTCGGTCTTGTGCCGGGGGGGGGGGGACGATTTGGGTTTGTTAAAGGGCAAGGCCCTGATTTTACAGGCTTTGAACAATATAACAGTTATACGACATTGCTGGCTGGGGATATTCATTATATGGTCCTGCTTATTGCTGCGGTTGGCCTGGAGGGATGGGCTCGACCCCCAGGTCCTGGATAGGTCCCTTAAGAAGGTGAATAGGGAAATAGGTAATGCTTTATCCAGGCAGGGTGATGGGATTATAATACATCCAGATATTTCCCATGCGTTGTTGTTGTTGTTCAGTCGTTCAGTCATGTCCAACTCTTCGTGACCCCATGGAACATAGCACGCCAGGCCTTCCTGTCGTGCGCTCTGTCCCGGAGTGTGCTCAAGTTCATATTCATTATGTCGGTGATGCTATCTAGCCATCTCATCCTCTGCCGTCCCCTTCTCCTTTTGCCTTCAGTCTTTCCCAGCATCAGAGTCTTTTCCCGAGAGTTTTCTCTTCGCATTAGGTGGCCAAAATATTTGAGCTTCAGCTTCAGTATCTGTCCTTCCAATGAGCACTTGGGGTTGATTTCCTTCAGGATTGACTGATTTGACCTCCTTGCAGTCTAGGGAGCTCTATAGGCAGGACGGGGTACGTCTATCTGACTTGGGCAATGATTTGTGTTTGGCCAATCTGCGAAGGGGTGTGCTGGAATTGGTTCAGCGTGGGGGGGTGGGGAGAATGACTAAGCAGAGGCTTGTCATCCTCCTGTGGCACTTACGTGCGAGCACTTTTAGTGGGGTATAGGGCTGGTGAGCATTCAGAGGCACTGTTTCAGGTGATTAGTAAGGCCTGAGGCATAACCTGAGGTTATGCGGCCTGAGCTGGAAGATACGGATTACCTTTGAGGCCAACTCGCCTCACCCACCCGGAGTTTTGCGGCCTGAGGAGGGGTGACAGGGGAAGGCCTCCCGTCCCCAAAATTTGGGCAGTTCTGAGGAGTGGTGATCAACGTTGCCACTCCACAGGCATCAAATGTCTCACCCAATACAAGGCCAGACTAGTCTGGTGTAGTGAAGTGCCTGCTTAAGTTTTCCTTCACAGATTGAACCAATTGTCAATAAATGTGGCCCAGTGTTTTACACCAACTACTTTTGTCTCGTCTCTTTATTCCCCCCCCCTTCCTTTCACCTGCAACAGCAATTTTCAATACCTCTGACAATATCTGAGCCTCCAAGGATGGATTAGTGAGAACTGTTAAATGCCTAGCATGAACAGAAAATGACCATTTTAAAAGATATTATTCTGCTTCATTATGTTTCCTTTGCTGGACAGATTAATTTCAGTCACAGGATTTAAAATCTGATGTGGCATAAAGACCGCTCACATTAGCACTTCCCTCTATTTTTCATTAATCACTCAGAGCCATCCCACCACCAACCCCCACAAAGCAGGAGACAAGATAGGAATCCAGGGTTCATTTGCTAAAAGAAACTCTTGTGTGACAAATTTGTTAAGCATATTCTGCATAACAAATACTGTACAAGTGTATACAAGGTTTATTCTTCTTAAATTATCGTCCTGCTAGCCAACAGGTATCACAATTTTGTTTCTTCAGCTAGATCCTTCCATGCAGTAGTCTGCACATGCTGCTTGCTGCACATAAAAACCTCTGGGTCAGAGGCTGTGTCTTCGCTATGGCGGCTATGGGCAGTTTCTAGTTGTATCATTCCGCTAGCACAAATGATGTTGTGCTAGCAGAAACTAGGTTCCAAACTATGCGCAAGAGGGGAATCCAACTAAAGTTACATTTGTGCAAGCACAGTTGCACACCTGTTGCTGAGCATTATGCTTGCACAACCAGTTCCACATTATGCTTGTGCAATCCATTGTGCAAGTGGTGGCGGATTACATTGGCCCAACTGGTTGTACAAGCAGCTGCACAACATGTTGCACAATGGTGTTGTACAAGCATACTGTGCAACCACTTGCACAATTGAAAGATTCAGCAGAGCTCTGCTGGCACTATTTGAGTTTGCTGAATGACACCACTGCATACTGCCCTATGTGCCCTAGCTTTACAGAGAACAGTCCTCGATTTGAGGGGTTGTCCAAGCCTGGTTTACAGATACAGAACCAGAAGAACGGGGAACAGGGAAGGGCCCACCAACACTTAGCAGCTGGACAGTGGACTTAGGAAGCACACAGATCACCTGGTCGCAGTCTCCCCACTATGGTGAGATGTATTGCATTTCCATTTAAATGATAGTAATTTTTTACAATTTGCATCTATACATATAAATTAGCACATGCAATTCTTAAAAAAATAAATCTGTTGCATCTTTTGTCCCTTTTTGCTGATGCATTTCCTCTTTCTTGCCGATGCATAAGTGGTGATCCTAATACTTGGGCCTTACTGGGTCTGTGCTTTATGCATCCTGCCTCCATCATAGCACTTTGCTGTGTGACAAGAAACAAGCATCGTAGATGTCACTGTTGAATCTTCATGAGCACAGAGATGGATCTTGGCCAGTTCTACCATGAGTCAGCACTGGGAGTCTTAATTTTGATCCTCCTAGGCACTCACAGTGGAGGCTGGTAGCTCCGATGTCAGTGGGGTGGTAAATCCACTCCAGGTTTCAGTCAGAACCGGTCGGAACTCTAAAGGAGCTCTCCAAAATGTGGAGCATCTTGGATAGCTCTTTTAGAGTTCTGCCTGATGCCTGGAGTGAACTGGCCGCCCCACTAACATTGGAGCCACCAACCTCCACTAGGTGCTTGAGCACTGACATTTCAGAGCGATTTATTTATGTATTTATTTATTTATGTATTTATTTATTTTTAATTTATATCCTTCCTTTTTCCTCCTTAAGGAACCCAAGGTGGCATACATAATTCTCCTCCTCTCCATTTTATCCTCGTAACAACAACCCTGTGAGGTAGGTTGGGCCGAGATTGACTGGCCCAAAGTCACCCAGTGAGCTTCCATGGCTGCGTGGGGACTAGAACCCAGATCTTCCAGCTCCCAGTCCAACAGTTTAACCACTACACCACGCTGGCTCTCAATTGGCCCTTTAAAGTTCACTTTGGTGTCCCCCCTCTCTCTCTTTCTCTCTCTCTCTCATGTAACACTTTCAATACAGTTTGAGCTACAGTAGCCATACTTAGTTGGGGATTAAATATTTGTGTCACAGTTACACAAAATTGATTTTTTGCAGTGGATGTTCAAATTCTTGGGCTTTTATGTTTTTGACATTTGAGGTTCTCATGTACTTTCTGCTCTTGCACATGCTTTGTAAGTTCATGATGTGTACTGAACTCTGTGGTAACAAGAATCAAAATAAATACTGAAATGACTGGAAACTATTTTTTTTTTTAAATAATCATAAAATAAAAAGCGGAAACTTTGCAATACAAAAGAGAGCATTAAGTTCCCTAGACACTCATAAACAAACATGAGAGAGAGCACAGAAGCATACGAAGGGAGTCTCACATGGGAAACAACGGGGAACATTTTGTATGTCTCATTATTGAATAATGAAAAGGCCTCTTTGGAATTCTCATACTTGGATTTTATATGAAAAAATAATCCAGACTATAAATGAACTGCTACACTCCCATTTCCCTGACCAGCCTGAAAGGTCTAGCCAGGGACAAGCTTTGCAGGTGGGGCCGTAGGAAGGTGAGGCGACATGACATGCAGACGTATGCCTTGCCAGCGTCCCAAACGAGGACAGAGCCCCACCTGATTTGAAGTGGCTCCACTCCCTGTGATGCTCTCTTTGCTGGAAGTGGCCACCTCTCCCACCCACCAAGTACACTGTGTAGGATTAGCCAGTGGTTCTCTTGTGGGGAAGCTGAGTAGGAATTTTGATCATCAACAAATTGGCTTAGTCGATGTGTTTTTGCCTACTATATAAGGTTTCAGAGCCTGGAAGGGTTAGCTGGTGGACTGCTTATGTAGGTTAATTTGGTCACAATTGGCGGGTTGTGCAGGTTGGGTTAAGAAGGGACGCCTTTAGGTGAGCACTTCGAGGCACTTTTATGGTAGTTATCCATAAGAGACCAAGAGACCTGCCTTTCAGGCCTGTGGGGTATGGATGGCCTTTGTGGCTAGCCTGTAGCATCCATCTGGAGCTGTGGGGCCCCGGGAGGGGATCAATCAGGAAGGCCAGCCTCCATACCTGGATAGGTGTGGCTTTGAGCAAGGGGTGAGAAATTATGCCCCAACTCTTGCTAAGGATGGGGTTATGGCTCACCCGATTAAACATCAGGTTAGTTCCCTGTATTTATTAGCTTAACTATCCCCACACATCTTATCCTCGTCTCCAGATGCTGAATTTAAATAAATGTGGCCTCTTCAATCAATCCATTTCCCATCTCTCATCTCTTATTTATCCATCTCCACCTGTAATTCTTTCTCCACTGTTTTTAGCTTCATTTCATGTGGGAAATTATGGATGGGCAAGATTCACATCATATATTTTACTACCAATGGGGTTTACAAACCTCTGCACTGTGGCTATGGTGTTGTGCAATATAACTTTCAGCACTCTTTGAGAGTATCTTGCTAGAACCCATAATGTTTAGAGAAATTTGTCTTTTTTTGGCAACTCGTCCAATAATTAGTGTTCCCTTGCCATTAGCATTAATTTGAAATGGTTAAAACTAAACTCAGCAAGGATATTCTGAGGAAAAAACTGTATGTCAAATCTTTAGTTCCCCTTCATGGATCACTGCCTTGTTGTGGTGAAGGGGCTTGCGTAACTCAGTGAAGCCATAAGCTATGCCGTGCAGAGCCACCCAAGACGGACAGGTCATGGCGGAGAGTTCTGACAAAATGTGGTCCACTGGAGAAGGAAATGGCAACCCACTCCAGTATTCTTGCCAAGAAAACCCCATGGAACATATCACAAGGCTAAAAGATATGACGCCGGAAGATGAGCCCCTCAGGTCGGAAGGTGTCCAATACACTACTGGGGAAGAGCAGAGGGTATTTCCAAGTAGCGCCAGAAAGAGTGAAGCGGCTGGGCCAAAGCCGAAAGGACACTCAGCTGCAGATGTGTCTGGTGGTGAAAAGAAAATCCGATGCTGTAAAGAACAATATTGTTTAGGAACCTGGAATGTCAGATCAATGAATCAAGGTAAGCTGGAAGTGGTCAAACATGAGATGGCAAGATTGAACATCGACATCTTGGGAATCAGCGAACTCAAATGGACAGGCATGGGCGAATTTAATTCAGGTGACCATCATATCTACTATTGTGGGCAAGAATCCCTTAGAAGAAATGGAGTAGCACTCATAGTCAACAAAAGGGTGGGAAAAGCAGTACTGGGGTACAATCTTAAAATCGATAGAATGATCTCAGTACGAATCCAAGGCAAACCATTCAACATCACAGTAATTCAATTCTATGCCCAACCACTGAGGCCGAAGAAGCTGAGGTTGATCAGTTCTAGGAAGACCTACAACACCTTCTAGAACTAACACCAAAAAAAGATGTCTTCTTCATCATAGGGGATTGGAATGCTAAAGTAGGAAGTCAAGAAATCACCGGGATAACAGGCAGGCATGGCCTTGGTGTACAAAATGAAGCAGGACAAAAGCTAATAGAGTTTTGCCAAGAGAACACGCTGATCATAGCAAACACTCTTTTCCAACAGCACAAGAGACGACTCTACACATGGACATCACCAGATGGTCAATATCGAAATCAGATTGATTATGTACTTTGCAGCCAAAGATGGAGAAGCTCCATACAGTCAGTAAAAACAAGACCTGGAGCTGACTGTGGCTCAGATCATGAGCTGCTTCTTGCAAAATTTCGGCTTAAATTGAAGAACGTCGGGAAAACCACTAAACCGTTCAGGTATGACCTAAATCATATCCCTTATGAATATACAGTGGAGGTGAGGAATAGATTTCAGGGATTAGACCTGATAGACAGGGTGCCTGAGGAACTATGGACGGAGGTCCGTAACATTGTTCAGGAGGCAGCAACGAAATCCATTCCAAAGAAAAAGAAATGCAAGAAAGCCAAGTGGCTGTCTGATGAGGCTTTACAAGTAGCTGAGGAAAGAAGGGAAGCAAAAAGCAAGGGAGAAAGGGGAAGATATATCCAACTGACTGCAGAGTTCCAGAGAATAGCAAGGAGTGACAAGAAGGCCTTCTTAAATGAACAATGCAAAGAAATCGAGGAAAACAACAGAATGGGAAAGACTAGAGATCTCTTCAAGAAAATTGGAGAACTCAAGGGAACGTTTTGTGCAAAGACGGGCATGATAAAGGACAAAGAAGGCAGGGACCTAACAGAAGCAGATGAGATTAAGAAGAGGTGAAAAGAATACACAGAAGAACTATACAGGAAAGATCTGAATGTCCCTGATAGCCATGATAGTGCGGTCACTGAACTTGAGCCGGACATCCTCGAGAGTGAAATCAAGTGGGCCTTAGGAAACATTAGTAACAACAAAGCTAGCGGAGATGACAGTATTCCAGCTGAGCTATTTACAATCCTAAAAGATGATGCTGTTAAAGTGCTGTATTCAATATGCCAACAAATTTGGAACACTCAACAATGGCCGCAAGACTGGAAAAGGTCAGTTTACATTCCAATTCCAAAGAAGGGCAATGCCAAAGAGTGTTCAAACTACCGCACAATTGCGCTCATTTCACATGCCAGCAAGGTGATGCTCAAAATCCTACAAGCTAGGCTTCAGCAGTATGCGAACCGAGAACTACCGGAAGTACAAGCGGGGTTTCGAAGAGGCAGAGGAACTAGAGATCAAATCGCCAACATTCGCTGCATCATGGAGAAAGCAAGAGAATTCCAGAAAAATGTCTATTTCTGCTTCATTGACTATGCTAAAGTCTTTGATTGTGTGGATCACAACAAACTGTGGCAAATTCTTAAAGTGATGGGAGTACCAGACCACCTTACCTGTCTCCTGAGAAACCTGTACGAGGGTCAAGAAGCAACAGTAAGAACCAGACATGGAACAACCGAGTGGTTCAAAATTGGGAAAGGAGTACGACAAGGCTGCATATTGTCACCCTGCTTATTTAACTTATATGCAGAGTACATCATGAGAAACACCGGGTTGGATGAATCAGAGGTCGGAATTAAGATTGCCGGGAGAATTATCAACAACCTCCGATATGCAGACGATACCACCCTAATGGCAGAAAGCGAAGAGGATCTAAAGAGCCTCTTGTTGAGGGTGAAAGAGGAGAGTGCAAAAGCTGGTTTGAAACTCAACATTAAAAAAATGAAGATCATGGCATCTGGCCCCATCACTTCCTGGCATATAGAAGGGGAAGAAATGGAAGCAGTGACAGATTTTACTTTCTTGGGCTCCAAGATTGTAGCAGCCATATTGGGAGTCAGACTAAGTAGCCTCATGCAGTCTCATGCTTCATGTTCCTGCTGAGCTCTTTCTCCCTTAAATATATTGTTGTAAGCTGATGAGACACAGGAATTCCTTATCTTGTCAAAGGTCATACAATTGTGTATCTTGTTCTCTGCTGTTCTCTTCTGTTCTCTCCTTATCATGGCTACCATATAACCCAGTTCTTGTATTATAAACAACAGTGCTAAGAGAAGAAATGTTGAGGATTGCAACCCCATGCGGGAGGGGGAGGAGGAGCCGTTTCATATGTGTCACAATGTCTATAAAACCAATGTGCTAATGTAAATCGGGGCTTCTGGCTCTTTGGAAATGATTCCAGCCTTAAGCCCGCGCGTTAAATAAAGAATCTCTTTTTCCTTCACTCCGTGGTCTCTCTGACTCTGGGTTCTGCAACATAAATGGTGCCGTGACTCGGATGTGGCAGGCTCTGAGCCAGACAGGTGGCATTTGCCTGCTCTTGATCGCTGCACCGGGAAGACGAGCTCGGCGCATGCCTCCCTTTCTTGGCGCCACCGACCTTTTTGTCGAGTGAATGGGAGAAAGCCTGTGCCGAGATCGCCCAAACGGCAGCGAGCAGCAAGAGAACCTTGGGAAGCGGAGGAAGGAACTTGAGCCCTGCCTGTATCACAGCTGCAATTGAGTTGAAACCCACATTGGAAGCCTTCAGGAGAAAGGCAAGTATATGGGAAAAAGAGGGCCCCGCCTTTAGGGAGAAAGGCCACTGGGCAGAAAAAAAGAGGGCCCCGCCTTATGAAGAAGGTCAGTGTTGGTGGTATACGTATACAAAAGAACCTACTCCTTGCGGGTAGAAGGGGGGCCTGATCACACCCCTGAGTGGGCGCCAGTACCCAGCACGCCAGTACTCAGTAGGAAGCTGAGGAAGCTGGGGAAGCCGTTTTCCGCTCTGGTAAAAAGTGGGAAAAGTGGGTGGCAGGGACATATGGATGCAGTGGAGGGAATGATTGTGTGAGTGGCTACTGTGGTTTCTGAAGCATACCGTTGACTGTCCGGGTGCCCAGGCCAGTAGCAAAGTGCGTGGTGTGAAAAATCGTCTTGTGTCGGCCAGTGAGACCCCTTACTCACTGACCAATTCCCATTCCCTAATTGTGTCTGTCTTCAATTTAGGAGGGAGGCTATGGGTGGTGGGGGAAGCAAACCTTGCACCCCCTTGAGATGTATGTCAAACAAAGAAGGAAAAAGGTTTTTTTTAAAAAGATTCAGAATAGAGAGAAAAAACAGTAAAAAGCTCAAGGTCGAGCTGAGAGAAAAAAGAACAAGATCTGAGGCTGTTAATTAGAAAAATGTTGCAGGACAGTCTGGCTTTTAACAAAGCGTGGGAGCGTGGGAGTGTAAGGCCGAAGAAGTAGCTGTTAGCCTAGCGCGCCGAGAGAGGGGGGGCAGGAAAATTGCCCACAACGTTCTGAGTTGTGCAACATCATCACCTTGCCTAATTGAGATGAAATCCCTAAGAAATGGAAACTGAAAATGAAGACCCAGAAGATGAAGGCAAAATAGAAAATAAAGGTGAAGAATCAGCCCCCAGAGCACAGGCTAGACCCCTCTTCGAGTGAAAAGTGTGCCATAAGACTGTCCCAAAACAGAATGAAGCGGAGAGACCACGTTGAAGATCTCTGTCAAGGTAACCGTGTTTAGCTTTGAACTGTGTTAGAATTGCATAGAGCCTGTAGCTACTGACCATCAGCTATATGATTTCTGAAGAGCGTAACCATTAAGCTTTTGCCGTGGGATTCCCTGCAATAAAGAAATCTCACTGATTTAAGTGTCCAGTGTTACACTGCCTAAGTGTGTGTGCTGAAGAGACCGAGAAACCAGACAGCATGTTCCTGGCCAAGCCAAAATCACGCTACTACCGTGCTCCTGAAAGCTGCAATAAACTGTGTAAGCTGGGAGACCCAGCCTGATTAAGAAGAAAAGAAGATATTGGAGCAACTGTCTTAAAAAAACAATGAGATCTGTGTAGCTGGCTGGCTGACGCTGTCAGTGATGTTACAACTTTAAATTAAGACTGTTTTCCTGTTTGAGACCCCAGCGAAGAAAGCTGACCCGAGTTATTTGTTGCCTGTGCCAAAGCAAGAATTTGGCTCCCCTGTACCTCATCGTGTCCTGTTTTAAGCTTGGGATTTACAAATACAAACAAACTGAGAAGCTTGCCTTTGAAGTCCTGCAAATCACCCCACCGCCTCCCCGAAGATTAATGGCTGCCTGAAAAATGCAAGTATAAGGCGATGCCCATCACCCCCCAGCGTCCTGAGTTTCGGCACTCAGTGTTTCAGTGCTTTCGTGTACCAGGTTAAAAGAAAAAAAAAAAAAGAGTAAGTTTTTAAAATGTCTGTGAGAACCTGACAGAAGTAGAATAAAATTTACAGAGGAGTTGCCCAGGTTAAAGCGTCACAGCTAGAGAGCTGAGCTGTGCCGCTCTGTTTAGACAGAGGCCTTGCTAAAAAGTTAAAAGCCCTTGTCTGTCAGAAGGGGTGTAGGGCCACACTTTCCCTTTTTAAACTGATGCAAAAGTGGAGAGCCTTTGCTGAAAACATCGCATCTTCATTGCCCAGAGCCTTCTCTGTTTGCCTCCATCATTGTCTGGGCTTTTTAGAGACATTCTGCACATGGACTAAAATTTTAAATTGTCAAAGACTTGCCATGGACAGTGCTATGAAGCTTTGGATAAACTTGAACTCTCATCGCTGTAGACCGTGTGTCTGTGTTTGTAGTCAGCTCAGTGTACAGCAAGCTGAGTTTAATCTATAACTTTTAGATTTCCTTCTGCCAGAACTCATGCAGCATAGAGTTGCCGAGGCAAAAATGGTGACCTAGAACTCTTTGCGTGTGTGGGTATGCCCGTCCCTTGATTTTAATGGGCCCTGAGCTTTCAGCCAGAAGAGCAGTATAATTGCTGGATCTGCTCCATCATGCCTTACCATGCAAAAAGTGTTTTCCATTCATTGTGTTAAATTGCAGAAAAAGTTTGTTGTGTATATTTTATGATTTCTTAGATATCATAAAATATATGTGATATTTGCAGATTAGTGTTAGTTGCAACTCCAAATAATACTAAGTGTGGTTCCCAATGGATGACAAGGAAAAAAAGACAGAAGCAAGTAGAAAAAAAGGAAATAAAGAAAGTAGAAGACAGATAGAGAAGGGAGGGGAAAAAAAAGAAAGAAAAGGCAAGAGGCAAAGAAAAAACATTTATAAAAAAGAAGCGTGGCCATAGTTGCCCCCAGGATAAATTAAAAGCAGCTGATTGTGCCTGGAGCTTATTACCTGGGGTAAAGTAGCCACAATAATGTAATAGTTCTTTAAAATGAAGAAAATGTAACTAGAAGGAAAAGAAGAGCCTATCCCAAATGTGTGTCATTGGGACTAGTGTAAGGCAGAAAGGTTTAAGTAAGTGAGTTTAACTTGAAAAAAACAAATAAAGAGACAAGGCTGGTGCATGGAGCAGAAAGTTTTATGTAAAAAGTTTGAAACATGATCTGCAATACAGGCAGATCAGCAAAGAAAAAGAAAGCAAAAGAAAGAGAAAAAATTTGTCTTCCCATACTAATAAATAAAAGTGTTATCAAGCACTTTGAGAAGCGAAGTTGTTTACAGGAAGCTGTGCCTGAGAACCAAACACTTCTAGCCTATGCTGAAAATGCTTGCTAGTGTTGTGCTGCCTCATGGGTAACATGTATGGTATAAAAACCCATTTAGCCCAATAGTTCGTGGTTCAGAGAAGCTGTCTGATCCAACCATTAAGTACGCCTGTGTGCTGTAAGTTACCCAATAAAACCTCCTTGTAAGTAAACCCCCCCGCTGGAATCCCAAAACACAAGTGGGGCTAGAGCGCCTCACCCAGTATCAAACCCTGCTGTTAAAAGCCGTAAAGACAGGTATGAAGAAGTCAATTAATATGACCAAAGTGTCTAAAGTGCTGCAAGGTGCCACCGAGGCCCCAGAGCGTACTTGGAGCGTCTTTCAGATGCCTATCGTCAGTACACCTCCCTCAACCCAGAGGCCCAAGAAGACGTAAACGAAAAAAGAAAAGAAAAAGACCCGGCAGAGGCAGAAGATTCTTAAAAAAGAACCAGTGTGCCCAGTGTGGACAAGATGGACATTAGTGGCATGAATGCCCAAATAAAATAAATCAAATACACAAAGGAGAAAACCAAAGGGGCCAGAATGGGTGAAGAGGGAAACAGCTTGAGAGGGGCCGTGACATTGACTGTGAGGGGCTGTGACATTGACTTCATGATTGACACTAGAGCGGCATCAAGAGCAAGCAAACGTTAGCCTTAAACAAGAAGTCCAAACACTGAGCAAAGTTCTTCAAGCCCAGCGTCGCTTTGTCTTAGAAAATAAGCCACTTCCCATCACAGAAGTTCATCCTTTCCAACCAAGAGTTAAAGTATGAGTTAAAGAGGGAAAAATAACCCTTTGACTCCCAGATGGAGAAGACTGAGAACTGTCATACTTTCCACCCCCGCAGCTATGAAAGCAGCTGGAGTTAAACCCTGGATACATTAGACACGAGTCAAGAGAGCGAGAGGGGGAGAGTAGACTGTAAACAGAAATCCTGAAAATCCTTTAAAAATCATTCTGAAAAAGCAGTAAGAAGACTCAGGCTAGACCTTACTGTGGACACACCGGGAGACTGTCCCCCTGCGTACGGTCAGACCTGCAACTGGAGAATTGAAGAAGGGGACTAGACCCTACTGCAGCTTGCCAGGTGAATAGCTGCCCGGCGTACGGTCAGATCCCAAAGAAGATCAAACATGCGTGTTGTAGTGTTAGTAGTGTTGCACTGTGTTTCCTTAATAAGGTGCAAAAAGGGGGGTCTGCCCCTGGAAGGAGAAGTTTGTCCCAGTGATTTGCTGATAATTACTGGCTTCACCTGGCTAACATCACGAAAGTAAAACATTTTTGTTTGCCAAGAGGCATACCTGCAAACAGGCTTATTAGCTCTTGCTTAATACCTGTCTGTAGACATCCTGGGAAAATTCAAAAAGATACCATGTTAAGAGTTTATAGTGTAAGTTTAACTTATTCCCAAAATGCTAATTGGGGCGTGGTTGCAAAGATCCTACCCCCTACAGAGTTCACTCTACGCACCCCCATCATTGCTGAAACAAATGCTACGTGTGCACAAATGCTTAATTGTCAAAAATTTTTCCAGAAAATATAAAGCTATCCCTGGCCCCCTTCCACTGTAATAAAATTCAAAACATATCTTTTAATGATGCCCACATGCTTTTGCCTCATAGATGGTTTTAGACATGTAGTTCCCGCACTTGGTCATTCATTCCTGCCAACTTGTCTAATAACCACCCATGTTGCCTCAGCCGCCAATTGAACTGGTGCCAATTCTTCCCCTGTAGCCCGAGAAAATCTATCGACGGCAGCCTCGAGCACGCCAACTAACTAAAAATTGTAATAGTCATGTGCAGTTATATTTTGACTCAGAAAAATTGGCCTTAGCAATGTCACTGGTTAGGGTTCCAGGTTTAGCCTTGGCTAATGGTCTAAAGATCAACCGGTTAGCTTGCAGCTTAGCCAAAAGCATAAATGCCACCTCACGAGCATTGTCATTGTTAAATAAAGAGTTGCATGATCTAAGAGGTGCAGTTCTACAAAATAGAGCTGGTATAGATTACCTCTTCCTTCTTCATCATTTAATTTGTGAGACACACCAAAAGCTCTGTTGTTTTAACTTAACTGATAATGGCAATGCTGTAAATGAACAAATCAACAAGCTGCACAATATAGTAGCTAACAAAACTACTAATAAGACAAAACAATTAGCTCAATTAGTTAACCCCTTGGCTTCCAGATCTTAGCTGGCTTGAAGCATTGTTCATCCTAATTCTACCAGTGTTGTTCATAAAAGTTCTGTTATGTCTCTGTGTTCCTTGTCTTATGAGCTGTTTAACCAATCTGTTTTATGTCTCAGCTAGTAAAACTGCTGCCCTCTACGCTCTAATAGCCCAACAAGAGGCTACGTAATATGTATGTCACAAAAAGCTTTGTATAGTTATCAAAAAATAATTGTAATGAAATTATGCATTTAAGGGGGGAATGTAGCAGCCATATCGGGAGTCAGACTAAGTAGCCTCATGCAGTCTCATGCTTCATGTTCTTGCTGAGCTCTTTCTCCCTTAAATATATTGTTGTAAGCTGACGAGACACAGGAATTCCTTATCTTGTCAAAGGTCATACAATTGTATATCTTGTTCTCTGCTGTTCTCTTCTGTTCTCTCCTTATCATGGCTACCATATAACCCAGTTCTTGTATTATAAACAATAGTGCTAAGAGAAGAAATGTTGAGGATTGCAACCCCATGCGGAAGGGGGAGGAGGAGCCGTTTCATATGTGTCACAATGTCTATAAAACCAATGTGCTAATGTAAATCGGGGCTTCTGGCTCTTTGGAAATGATTCCAGCCTTAAGCCCGCACGTTAAATAAAGAATCTCTTTTTCCTTCACTCCGTGGTCTCTCTGACTCTGGGTTCTGCAAGAAGATCACCACAGACGGTGACTGTAGCCATGAAATTAAAAGACGCTTGCTCCTTGGAAGGAAAGCTATGGCAAACCTAGACAGCATAGTAAGAAGCAGAGACATCACCTTGCCGACAAAGGTCCGTCTAATCAAAGCTATGGTTTTCCCAGTAGTAATGTATGGCTGTGAGAGCTGGACTATAAGGAAGGCTGAGTGCCGAAGAATTGATGCTTTCGAACTGTGGTGCTGGAGAAGACTCTTACGAGTCCCCTGGACTGCAAGGAGGTCAAATCAATCAATCCTAAAGGAAATCAACCCTGAGTGCTCATTGGAAGGACAGATACTGAAGCTGAAGCTCCAGTATTTTGGCTACCTAATGCGAAGAGAAAACTCTCTGGAAAAGACCCTGATGCTGGGAAAGACTGAAGGCAAAAGGAGAAGGGGACGGCAGAGGATGAGATGGCTAGATAGCATCACTGATGCAATGAATATGAACTTGTGCACGCTCCGGGAGAGAGCGCAGGACAGGAAGGCCTGGCGTGCTATGGTCCATGGGGTCACGAAGAGTCGGACATGACTGAACGACTGAACAACAACAAATCTTTAGTTACAAGAGCAATTATATAGCCAGGACCTGAGCTCAAAATTGCAGTGCGAATTGGCTGCATAAATAATGTTGATGGTGTCTTGAACATGAACACATGTGTACATGCACCCGCACATTTTTCTCTCTCCCTCCAGTTCTTCATTGTCTAACAGCACAATCCTATGCATGTTTTCACAGATGTCCCACTATGTTCAATTGAGCTTACTTCCTAGTGTGTTCAGGATTGCAGCCTAAGTGTTTCTTCAGACTCATTTCTATGAGCTCCTGAACTAACAACATGGGTTAAGGATGGATTATATCATGACTATCGTGCCTATCCAATTCCTTGACAAACAGTGGTACGCTAGGGTTTGGAAGTTTACTCAGAGCATCATAATGGTGCTGCAGTGTATTTTGGTGCTGCTACGGTTCAATCAGCCACATTTTCCTGATAGCGCACACCACAAACCAGTCTTATTGAATGGGAAGAGACTCAAAGTAGCACAAATCATGGGGTGTGGGATGATGACTCCTCCATGCAATTTCTCAAAGGCTTTCTAGTTTTCGAGAGTTACATTGGCACAAGCCTGCACAGAGTCAGTGCAATAATAAACTGCTTTGAAATTGGCACACATCACAGGGCCGACTTCCCTCCACAAAATGTTATAGTGGTTACATCAGCATATACCACTCCATGTTATATTACTGCAGTGCTATAGCCATAGAATTAGCATGTATTCTGTTCTTTCAGACAGATCAGATTAGCCCTGGTTTGAAGGTCATAGTGTTGATGTGGCAACGTATGGAGAGATGACAGTTAAGTGGTAAGGGGGAGTTAATTCTAAAATTGTAAGCAATGAAACTTCCTACCTGCCTTCAATCTGTTGCTAGTTCTTCATCTTAACATGTGTTTCTGAATCTCAGTCTATGTAAATAATGGCACATTAGTAGCTTCTATGATGTAATCATTCAAGTCTGGGTTTGACCTCTTAAAACTAGACTTCGAATTAGAGATTGCATCAATTACTTCTTTTCAAAGGAAGGTTTAAAAGCTATAGAGCTTTCTTCCAAGTTCTCAAAGCACTTCACATAATTTTTATTTTTAGTAATCCTTACAAAAAGTTGGAGATCTGTCTGGAATTAATATCTCCATGTGACAGATGAGAGGCTGAGAGAGAATGGCTTGCTTAAGACTACCCAGTGAGTTTTTAGTTGCACTGATATCTTGAAGGAGGGATTTCAAGCTCATGATTCACACCAGCTTTTCACACCAGGTGGCGGGTACAAGCCCACTTCTTTTTCATCCAAAGAACAATATTTATAACAGAGTTATGTATAAAGAAGGTATGCCCAAGTACTCATTAAACTTTCTACAGGATATCAGGGGTAAATAGTTCATATGAGGGCTGTGCACCACTTCGGCCCAAGGTCCAAACTAGGAGTTAAAGTGGGCCACTTTGGGCCCCTTCCGAGGTGAAGTGGAGGGGGAACTAAGTGACCTGAAGTGGGTTGGGGGCTCTCCGAAGTGCTTGGTGCACTTCAGAGGTTGGCATCCTGGCCCAGCTGTGCTAGGGCCTCCAGTTCCTTACCTGAAGCGAGTCACAGGAGTCGCTGCCACCGCCTCTGTCGCCATTGCCACTATTACCACCACCATCATCGCCAACCGCTGCTGCCAGCTCCTGAGCCCTGGATGTACATTGGCTCTTTTTGGCAGGCAGTGATGGTGGCAGCGGTGGCGACAGCAGAGGCTGTGGAGGCAGTGACAGCAACAGAAGAGGAGGAGGCAGAGGAGGAGGCAGCAGTGGCAGAGGAGGAGGCAGCAGCAGCCCAGGTAAGGAGCTGGGGGGTTGCGCAGGGGCGTCGGGGGAGGCTGGAGCAAGATTCGGATGGCCGAATCTTGCATCAAGTTCAGGGCCGAGTCGGGCCAGGGACCCCCCAAATCAGCCCAAGCCACATCGGGCCCACCTCCAAAGCCACAAAGTGGCTTCTGATTTGGATCGGGGGGTCCCTGCATAGCCCTAGTTCATACACACACTGTGAGCCAGTGTGGGCGTTGTGCTAAGTTCACATTCAGTGGACCTAGGTAGACAATTAGCTCTCAACCGCCACTCTTGATGCAAAATGAGAGTATAAGTGACCTTCTTTCAAGATGGTTGCAAGCTGAATGAGGTAAAGAGGAGTTGCCCACGCTGATCCTTATGGAAAGGATGGGCTATAAAACTACTTAACGTTCTTCCTCAAACCACCATCACTTCATTCTTCATTCAGCAGCATTATTGTGATGTTAACCTGACAGACCTTTGTACTTTATCCATGAGATAATCTCATCATGGCTAACCTTGAATTGATCCAAGTCGATCTTACAATCAAGAAAGTTGTGGCACCAGTCTTTGTCTCATCATAGAGTGCTTTCCTTAATGTGGCTTTCATATATTAATCAATACCCTCTTGTAAAAACTTGTAATAAGGAGTTTTGTAAAAAGTGGCAACACCACTAGGGAAGCGAATTACACAAACAAGAGTAAACAGGCAACGTGAATTCTTAGAGCCACTTCTTCTACAGAAGCAACAGAGGTTTGTGCCGTTGCAGCCAACCACACGATCCTAGACTAAGCAATTTAGGGATAGCCATACAGTTCTATTCTGTTTGCCATTTATGCATTACTTCTACTAACTGCCACCACACACACACACACACACACACACACACACACCAATGCTGGGATGCCAAAGTCATTCCCACAGCCCTCTGATTTGCATACATAGTGATGGGAAGCCTCACAGCCCTATCTACTCCAAACCTCCTTCCCTCCTCTGTTACTTGAAACATTCCTTGTTGAAAATACTATGAAGTATTCATTAACATATTGAAGCCGTGCAGGAGCTGGAACAAAACATTCACACAGCCACATGGGTGACAGTTGCTGTGCTGTGCTGGGGGCATGGCGGAGAAGTCACAAGCCTTTTCAAGGGAATACCACAAAGACAGTGCAAGGGATACTCAGAACTACGTGGCAAGATTCTGTGATCAGTGGTTTTCAAACTTCCTGTCCTGGGCTGTCTCCACCTTTGAGGAGGACCCCTGGGGAAATGCCCTCTTAGACTTCTCTAACCAGGACACAGATTTGCAGTCAACATGGTTTGAAGCTGGGGGGAGTAGTACAAGGGACAGAAATATATGCTTGCCCTTCTCCCTTGATCTTGGAATTGTAGATCACAAGCTGAATATGATAAGCCAACAATGTGATGTGGCTGCAAAAAAGGTCAATGCTATTTTGGGCTGCATTAATAGAAGTATAGCTTCCAAATCCCAGGAAGTACTAGTTCCCCTCTACTCAGCACTAGTTGAGCCTCATCTGGAGTACTGTGTCCAGTTCTGGGCACCACACTTTAAGAAGGATGCAGACAAACCGTAGAGGGTCAGAGGAGGGCAACAAGGATGATCAGGGGACTGGAAACAAAGCCCTATGAAAAAGGCTGAAAGAACTGAGCATGTTTAGCCTTGAGAAGAGAAGACTGGGGGGAGCTAGGATAGCACTCTTCAAGTCCTTGAAAGGCTGTCACAGAGAGGAAGGCCAGGATCTCTTCTCGATCCTCCCAGAGTGCAGGTCACGGAATCATGGGCTCAAGTGACAGGAAGCCAGATTCCGGCTGTACATCAGGAGAAACTTCCTGACTGTTAGAGCAATACGACAATGGAACCAATTACCATGGGAGGTGGTGGGCTCTCCCACACTGGAGGCATTCAAGACGAGGCTGGACAGCCATCTGTCAGGGATGCTCTGACTTGGATTCCTGCATGGAGCAGGGGGTTGGACTCAATGGCCTTGTAGGCCCCTTCCAGCCCTACTGTTCTATGATTCCCCTGCTGTGGGGTAGCCCCCCTCAGGGCAATGGGATGGACAGACCCCTCCCTCAGGGGGCTATAGGGGTGCACCACAACAGGGGCCATGCCTACAGATGCCAATGGGCATGGCTTCAGTCAGATGGGGCAGCCACAATGTGTCCAACTCTGGTAGCTGTGTAACTCTGCTTGAAGGCTTTACTATAGCAAACCAGTCCAAAATATGCAAAGCCTGGTCCATTTGCTATTTTCTGAATAAAGGAGTGCAACTGCATGACTAGCAGCATTTCTCAGGAGGATCCACACATTTGAAACGTACACCTCAACAATGCAGAAGTGATTCAGCAACACAGTTAACCAGAAAATATTCGAAAAACCTCAGCCCGAAACGCCCCCCCCAATTTACTATAAATGCCATTTTGAACAAAAACATTCAAACAAAGTTACAGATTTAAATGTAGAAACCAAAACCAACACAGTTCTTTGAACAATCAAAGTGTTCTGAACCCCTTTACATTTCTCTATAATCCCCCAAGGGAAAGATAAATGTGTCCAGTGGTTCTACCAATTCTGGGGTAGGGCTACTGGCAATCTAGAGAGCATATAATTTTTTTTAAAGCAGAAATGTAGCTTAACTTTTAAAATTGAAGGTTTTCAAATTAATTGTGTTTCAGCCTCATTTTTAGAAAGTCATTCTTAAAATAATTTCCCCCCATCCTATATGTCACAATGATGCACCTTCATTGCATTGTTGCCTGTCATTATGCCATGACATGACTGACACATCTCTGCTTCAGTTATCACACTAAAAATGTGTTTTCCCCTCTTCTGTCTTAAAAGTTACTGCCTTTATAGACTATTTTTAAAAAGCGTATTTTCTATAGCTATATGTGACTATGCCACTCATTCAAGCTGAATTCCTTTGAGAGCTGCCAAAACGACAGCGAGAAACGAAAGAGACTAAATAGATGATGGGGTGAAGAACAGCTTTGAGAGACACATTCTATAAATTAAGCTTCTCCTCTCTGGCAACAGGAGGTGTTTTCCCCCCTCCTGATTATCCTTTAATAATTTCCTGTGATGACTGCATGAACGAAAAGTGTGAAACTATTGTGGGGCTTACTTGCTTGATTTTAACAGTAGGAAACAAGACATGCTGCTCAATGCAAAGAATCAGCTTAAGGCACACACAGAGTCACCCTGCCTGGAACATCCTCCATCTTAATTTAAACAGATGGAGCTGGTTCGTGTGCACGTTCTTTTGCTTGTATGGATTTGTTCCTTCCACTGAAATAAACAGCTCTCCACCCCCCCACATGGCCTGATTGTAAGATAGTTTTTGGAAGCACCTTCTTCCATTGCAAAGCCCCCTGCCATTTGAGATTGGGAAGAAAGACAGTGCAAACTGTGCACCTATTGTACAGGTGCCAGGGCTGAGCCATAAACTGCTCTCAGAAAACAAAAACAAAAAACAGAATAAGAGCTGTGCTGGATCAGACCAAAGGTCTATCTTGTCCAGCATTCTGTTCCCACAGTGGCCAACAAAATGCTCTGATGGGAAGCCCACAAGCAAGACATGAGCACAATAGGGCCCTCCAACTTATGTTCCCCAGCAAGTGGTATACAGAAGCATACTGAAATAAATAACAGTAATAATAATTCTGCATCGGATACAGGAGGTGATATATAGCCATCATGACTAGCAGCCATTGATAGCCTTCTCCTTCATGATTCTGTCTGATCCTCTTTTAAAGCCATCCAAACTGGCGGACATCACTACATGTTGTGGTAGCAAATTCCATAGTTTAACTATGTGCTCTGTGAGCCAGAAGAGAAAGCCAAAGAATTAGAGCCAAGAGGCACACCAAAGCCAAGAATACCCATACTGCTCAGGCAAATTCTTAGCCCAAACAGGAAGCCTTCTATAGCCATTCCTGTCTAGGAGAGCCCAATGGCCAGTCTGGTTGTCTAGAACCTTCACTACCAGGGAAGATGTTCTAAGCTGCAGCTCTGACAGCTCATTCCATGGGGCTGAAAATTCCTGGTTCTACCATTGGCAGCACTCACAACCTCACATTGTCAATGCAACAGCATGTCCTCATTCTGTGAGGAAATGTCCTGGGGTAGGTAACGTCCAGGGGTCGTATCCAGTGCTGCCCACACACCAGTGGGACCAAACGGTAGCACGACAGGGAGCTAGCTCTTCCTAAAGCAACCCAAAATGAGCCAAAACACTCATTTCTAGAATAGAACAAGTTGGCAAAGCTAACAGACGGGAGCTCCGCTGAACTGTCCTGTTCCAGAAAAGGGAATTTCAGCTCGTTTCTAGCAGTTGCCCTATGAAGCACTAGTTTCCTATTGCTCTAGTGGTCCTCGTGGTGTGACACAGAGCAGAGGTGCAGTGGCAGCATTAACTACTGCCCCAAGAAATGAATGGAAAGATTAGGAATAGGACATACTTGGGATGTTATTGTGAACAGTTGCAATAGCGCCTTGACAAGACCCTCATAGAAGTCGAAACCTAAAGAATTCATAGCGCTTCCTTCAAACCTTCCATTTACCCATGAGCTATGAATATGGTTCCATCCTGTACTGGTACCAAAGTTCTCGTACAAACTCCCTCCAGCTTTCTTAAGAGTAAATAAAGTTCTCAGACCACTTCTCTGAATTCAGCTACCTGTGAGTCTAAACCATGCTGCTGACTTGTACATGCAGCCACTGAATAGCAACACTGCTTATTCAACTGCTTTCCTATCATCTTCATTTTATTTAAAAGGGATAATGTCAGTGGAGCAGAATGCAGTCATGGATAATTGTTTCCTGCTGTTATGTGGGTGCCAAGGGAAAGATGTGGCATAAACAGAACATTCAGATGTCATGTGAAGCCAAGAAGACTTTTTTCTCTCTCAAGGGTGGGAATCATTTTCTTAAATATAGTCGTTGTCACCCCCCAGTACCACTACCAGATGACCAAATTTTCCTCAGAATGGTTTGAACTACACCATACCTCATATATTCTGTTATTATTCTTGCAACGTTATTTAAATTGCTACACAGTGTCATGTTTTGCAGAGAAAGGAGATTGTGCTGGTTAAGGAACAATTGCATTTGAATCAAGCAGAGAGTCAGTTAGCTTATTCTGCCAAGGGCATATTATTTACTATTTGGCCAAAATCTGACTTAGCATTTATGTGCTCAAGCCCACCAATTTCAATGGGTTTAGAATGCTTAGTGCTGGATTGTCGCCTTTAGAATAAGTTCGCTGTGTCCATAAGGAACTTATAAAGTCCTGGAAAAATGTCACTAATTGTTCATTCAGATATTGTGAGACCACGTTTTACTGTATAAATAGAACTACTGCTTGTATAGTAGAAGGTGTACAGAATGGGATGATCCACAATGACCTCCCCAATTTTTGGTGGTGAATTGGGGAGGCTACTTTTGGAGGGACAAATGATGCGGATGGTTCAGGTACAGGGGATTCGCACCACGGCACTACCGCTGTTTCTGCTACTTTCTCTATTATAGAAAAAACACTGCTTGCTCTTGTGGTACCAGCTCTTTTAAAATGATTGTTTCTTTAACAGTTTAAAACGCCAGCTTGCTGTGCTGTTGGTGGCAGCTGGAGCACAGATCTCCAGGTGCAATGTTTCCTCCTATGCTTCCAGGGTCGATCTGGTGGGAAATACGATGGCAGCTGAACCACTGTGCTTCAGCTGCCATCATCACCAGCACAGTCATTAAGAAGGTGGAGCTGGTGCTGCTGCAGCAATAACATTGGAAGGATACACCTGTCCACAGGGCCAATCCCTCCAAAACATGGGAAAGGTACAAGTCCCCCAACTCTGCTAAGCCACTTCCACCATAGCGTCTCTCAGATGTACCCACCCAAAGCTCCTCCTGCATCCTTGACTCCCAACTCTGTCAATGGAAGCCCTTTCTATCACCCATGATAGCAAAATGGAGCTCCATATTTAGTGAAAACAGCCCTAGGCAGGTGTTTTCCTGCAACACGTGTAGGGCTAAACCAGGGAGATGGCAGTTTAGAGCTCTGTGCACCTTGTTAAAGGAATCACCACTGCCTATCCAAGAAACCTCTGCCTATCATCTGCTTTTTAAAAAAAGGTTTCAGAACTTGAGTCTTCCTCACGTCTTGAACACTGAAGTCAGAGCCAGCCCTACCATTAGGAAGAGAGGTGGCCACCAAAGGTGGTGGATGCTGAGGTGGTGGCAGTGAGATGTTGGAAGACAGAACTGTGTGTGCCAAGCGGCCTGCCTTGCACCCCCTAAACTAGCTGTCTGCCCTCAGGTGCAGTGGAGGATGCTGACCCTTTGCCAGTATTGAAGGGCACCTTCTCGCCCTTCACCTCAGGCACCAAATGTCTTGTGCTGACCCCAATAGGGGTGGTATCCAGAGATCGAGATTGAGATCCAGCTATTGCCCAAAGAGAACTTTGGGGAGACCAGCACACCAGCTAAGGAAGCTTCCTTGCAACAGGTGGTCAGAGTAGGTCAGGTGATCCTCCCTGACCTCTTATAACAAAGTCCAGGTTATGATTTCTGGCTAGGAGTTCCTTTCTTGCTGGCTACAAACTGCCTTTGCCTGCAGAGGGGTCGCATGTGAGTGTGAGAAAATGTATACCTAGATTACAAGTGCAAGGATAACCAGACAGACACCACAGAATGGACAATATCATACTGGATCACCCTTAATTTGAGAAAGGCGAAGCTTCCAAATCCTGTGTAAAAATTAAAATGCTCCGAAATTCCAAATGCTGCCAGAAAAGTATTAAAAATGCTTGTTTACTATGATAAAGACCTTTCATTCAAAATTAGTGTATAAAGCAAGCCTCAGACATCAAATTCATATGCCCGTTTGCTACAGATTATAAGAGTAGGGGGTCAATGGGAATGAAGTCCCAGTAGGGGTTCCATCTTGGTTTCTGGGTCCAGGATCAGGTTAAGCTTGGAACATGTGAAGAGAGTACCTCTGAGACCATGCAGAATGCCTATCCCTCTCAGCCCTAGCACTTCATGATGATGATGACGATGACGATAAAAATTACCACCACTGCCATGGAGATTATGATAGTTACAGCCACTTTTGGTGCCAGTGAGTTTTCCTATTGACTTTGATGGGGCCAAATTTCAACTTATGAAGAAAAACCTTCTTTACTCTTATCTCGGTTATCTGAAATATCCAGCCTGTCAGTGTGTTCCCATCCCCTCCTTACAAATGCAGCACGATGACATGAAGCCCTATATAAACAATGCTTCTTTTTATCCCGACTTCTAACTAAACAACAATTTAGGGTCCTTTAATCCTGAAAAGCTATACAGTATATGGTGAAATAGTAAGGCATAATTCCGTTTTAGTAACCATTATCATTTCTCCCCGTCTTTTCTTTGTTTCCTGTTAGTAGCATAAATTTCTAAATTGTAAGTCACTTCTGTACCAGACTAGTTGCTAACTGGATAGATTGAAAGAAGAACAGCTTATCATACATAATCCTTCATTTAATAAACTCTGTGGATATTATTTGTCTTTTTATAGCTTATAGGTCACACCAATTAAAATTTAATACGTTATTACAGTTGGATACCTTTTGTCATTAAGGCTGTCTATGTGAATGCATTTCTCTTGCATGTTTTTTTAAATGACTGCACTTGCTTTGAATATTTTGCAGCTGAAAGCAATAAATAGATAGATAGATTCAATTAAACCATCACGGTCTAGTCCATACTAAACTGCCATAATGTACGCAAAGCATTCAGCTTTTATTTTCCTTCCCTTTGCCTCTAACCACCCTATGTGCTACTCTACTGTTGTACGTAAATTATTGTTTCCATCTGGTTTCTTGCTGTAACGGGCTGTTTGAAAATTTAGTTTATTTATGCAGGTATGAATACAAATGCATCACCTTACAAGAAGAGGAGCAACTCTGTTGCCAGAACAGCAGCTGAACTCTCTCCCTCAATCTCAGCCCAGCCATATATATCTAACTGTACAGGAGACTGGGGTAAGAATTTCATTTGGTTCATTTTTTGAAAAGAACTTAACATTCACAAGCATCTTCCTGAATGGGAGAGAAAGAACTTGAGATTTTAAGAAGAGAAGAAGAAGAAAAGAATGTGGGAGAAGGTGAAACTTTTAGTGTTATTTCACTATTTAAAAAGTAAAAGAAAAGCAATAATGCAAGGAAACGTCATCCTCACAACAACCAGGAGCAGAAACTAGGTGTGTGTTTCAGATTCAGTTGAATTCCAAACTGAATCGGGTTGATTTTGGACAGATTCAGGACATGTTTGAATCTAAGTGGGACTCCTACAAAGCAGGCCGAATCGGAACACTCTTGGATATTCAAAATTCAAAGGGGCACACAGACACCAAAAATTGGTGAAAATCTGGATTTTTCTGTAACTATTTTAGTGCTAGCCCTACCCCATGCTCATAACATGTTGGCCCTTTTGAGATAACAATTCTCAGAGGACTGAATGTGCATGACAATGGGATTATGGTAACACACACCATCCTGACCTATGTGTGTTCAGAGACTATGCTGTTACAAATTGTAAGAATGTCCATGCAACTGGGGAACCTGTTGTTTAGGATTTCCAGTTGCACCTACCAATTGGTACAGTCTACTGAACACATATAGGACATAGGTTGAGGGAGGGGGCTGTGCTGTGATCCCATTCCCCAGCCCCAATTTCATTCAGCACCCACAGAATTGTCATTCTGTCCTTGCTCAGTGGACATGGGTAACCTTGATGCAGAAAGGGTGTGATCACTGGTGTAGTTTTTTTCTTTATTTTAATACGACACGTACATGTACTGAAGTATAAAGTGAAAGAGCTAATGGTCTATACCTACTTATAAAAATTCGCGTATCAAAGCCAGTGATGCTGTCAAGGCAGGACTTTAGGATAGACGACCTGGGCCCCACTCAGCAGAAGGGCAGTCTCAGTTCATTTCGACGCAAATAAGCAATAAATATTACTAATGAAAGGGGAGGCCCTAAGATCATTAAGTCCAGAGCCTTAAATGACTTAACTGCACACCAGCGGCCAAAGCCAAAAGCTATCTCAAGCTAGTCCAAGGATTTGAAGTTGAACACATGCAGCATAACTTTTGATATTTTCCCCCCATTAAGAACATACGAAGAGCCCTGCTGGATCAGACCCAAAGCCTCTCTAGTCCAGCATCCTGTTTCCCACACTGGCCAGCCAAATGCCTCTGGGAAGCCAACAAAGAGAACATGAAAGCAACAGGCCCCTCCCACTGCAATCACCAGTCAGAAGCAGACTGCCTCTGATCCTGGAGGAAAAGAGCAGTATGCTGTGGTGTATCATAGCAGACTGTTTTTGAAACTCCACTCACTTCGTATATATCAGCTTGCCATGTAGCATGGGCTGGGGCTATTACGGAAGAAAAAAAATGATTCCTTCTTGGGCTCAGAGAATTAGTTCCATTGTTCTTTGGATTCTGGACCAGTCTATGAAGTGTCTATAGACACCCTTGCCCTGGAACACTACAGTGATGCCGCTCAGCTCAACCACTTGTTCAAAAGGTCATAACATGGCACAGGCATGGTGGACCAGATATTGTTCATCCCCAGCAATGCCAAAGGCACTAGCACGCAGGCACTCATGATACTCATGGAGCATACTCATGGAACATGGATACTCATGGATACTCCATATGGTACTCTATGCTGCAATAGATGTGCTAGCTGGAGGCTGGGGCAGGAGGGGATCTTCCCTTTCCAGTAGCCTTCTACAAATGTTTTCATGGTGGGGAAAAGCTATTTCCCAGCTGCATGAGGGCCAACAGAGGCCTGCCTGGCACCAACGTTGTTATCTTTTCGGCGCCAGGTTAAGACCTTTCTCTTCTCCCAGGTGTTCGGCAGCATAGGATAAGTTTTAATCAATCCTGGAACGTCTTATATTATGGTTATGGTTGTTTGCTTTTGGGATTGTTTGTTTGAAGTTGTTTTAAATACATGTTTCTTTTGTGTATATTGTCTGTTCATGTGGGGTTTTTTTATGTAAATGGTTTTTAAACTCTGTATATTGTATTTTTAATATTTTTAATCTTTGTAAACTGCCCAGAGAGTTCCGGCTATTGGGTGGTATAGAAAAGATAATAATAATAATAACAACAACAACAACAACAACAACAACAACAACGATGTGGTGGAGGAAAGACGCTTGGCTTCTCTGCAACCCATGATTAACAAACGAGTCCTTCTTGCAAAATGCCTGAAAAGACCTTCATTTTCCTCCTCCCGTTTCATGTCTCTTGGCATGCTGCTCCATGGAACAGCCTT
This sequence comes from Heloderma suspectum, assembly GCF_057233095.1. Classification (NCBI taxonomy): domain Eukaryota; kingdom Metazoa; phylum Chordata; class Lepidosauria; order Squamata; family Helodermatidae; genus Heloderma; species Heloderma suspectum. Next base: position 84,951,291 of record NC_139459.1, read on the forward strand.
CCCCTCTCTGTCAAACTGCTCCCTACTTCCCTTTTAAGTCACTCCTCGGGACCCACTTCCTTAATATGAAACCCCTCCGAACCACACTAGCCTGACATTGTTTAACTTGCTTCTCCACTGCCACTTGACTCTCCTATAGTCCATCCTCTTTATTTATTGTCCATCCTTGACCACTTCCCAGGCCTGAAGCCCACAGCTTGCTCCACGTCTGCATAGGCCCTCATGTCCCCTTGCAAATCTGGAGGCCCCAGCTCCTCTCTCTCACTCTCCCACCACTCTACCCTATAAATGTCCATGATCAGTGGATGAGTGGAACAGCAGAACCTCCCTGCAAAAAACAGGGAGAGAGAGGAGAAGGATGTGGTGCAGCCGTTGCTGAAGGAGGAACAATGGAGGAGGGAAGGCAGTGGGCAGGAGTCAGTGCTGAGACCTTGGCAGCTGCCCGACAGTGCTGCATGGTGCCACCAGGCCTGCCCCATCCCCTGCCATCCCATCCAAGTGTAGCATTTTACCCAGGAGCTGCAGTGGCACAGTTCTCATCTAGCTTCAACATTATGGCGAGATTAATTTGTTAGAAAGGATCAGAGAGACACGTTGTCAAATACTGATAATTAAGTAGTAGTGAGAACGAGGCTCTGAATACAAATGCCAGTCCCTGCCGATTATGTCTTATAGCTCCAAAATTTCCTTCTGAAAATAGCCCATTTTAATGCCCTTGTTACTGGACTGTTAAATAGTAATTTAATCATGTGTTATTAATCCCCCATTTAATTAATGTCTTAGATATACTGTTGGATGATTATTTAGTCACTAACATGTAAAAATGAATTTCAAAATATGGAATGCTGGCCTCTGACAATTGATTTGTTTGAAAGGAAAGGGGAAATAAAGCCATCCATTCTTTTGCATTGCTAAAGTCCAAAGACAACTGTAATTGATTTGATCCATTTTTATACCTCACTTTGGCTTGAACATCTTACACACTGAATCTGCTTCCAAGGCCATGCAATTAATATTATACAATCAATTATTCTAAGTGTGCAAATTATCAGTATACATGACACTGAAGAAGCGAGTGGAATCAAAAGCATCTATTACTTAGGAAGCTTAAGGTAGCCAAGCAAGGAAATTACAGTGATTTGCAGCACGGCCAAGACAGAATATCAAGGTTGTTTCAAGTCCCCAGATTGATGAGAGCTGAAGATAGATACATGGACACAACACTCAGGAAATTAAAAGAGATTTCCTCAGGTAGGATAAGTTAGCTGTACTCTGGAGAAATGAATGGTTCTCTGCCAGTTTCCCATAGTTTAAAAATTAGTCCTAAACTCATGGCAAGCTCATATTACTGTTCTCTATTTGTCCCAGGCCTTTCTCTATAACAAATCAGTCAGTATTTTAGGTACTTTCACAGGCCTGCACTGCAATTTACCCACAGTGCAACATGCCAGGTGGTGCTGTTCACTCACAATTCCATGACACATAATGGCATTTCAGTTCTACAAAACATTTTAGGCAAAGGGCGTTGAAACTTCAACTATGAATATGGGTAAATACATCATTACAATGCAAAGCTGATTTGGCCAGTATTACTGAGACTTGGGTGGGTGACATGGGTGGAGTTAGTCTCTCCTAGCTGTATCCTCCCAAATACTCAGTTCAGCACCAGGATAAACCCAGTCTTACAACAGTATGGTGAATGAGATCTTTCCCCCAACAAATTCAAACGCTTCAGAAGTTTAGACTTGTTAATGAATGCTCCTTCCTTGATCTCCTCGACCTCTCAGCGGCTTTTGATACCGTTGACCACGGTATCCTCCTGGACCACCTGGAGGGGTTGGGCACTAGAGACACGGTATTGCGGTGGTTCCGGTCCTTCCTCTCTGGGAGGTACCAGAGGGTAGCACTGGGAGAGGAGGTTTTGGACCTGTGGCCACTCACTTGTGGGTTGCCATAGGGTTCCATCCTCTCCCCGATGCTATTTAACATCTATGTGAAGCCGCTGGGGGCTATCATCAGGAGGTTTGGGATGCGGTGACATCAATATGTGGATGACATGCAGCTCTACCTCTCGTTCAAATCTTCAACAAGGTTGGCTGTAGAATCCCTGTCCAAATGTCTGGAGACAGTGAGTGGCTGGATGGGGAAGAATAAGCTGAAGCTGAACCCTGACAAGACCGCGGTACATTTGGTGGGAGACAAGAGGGGGTTGGGGGATGTTGACCTGGTGTTGAATGGGGTACGGCTACCCTTGAAAGACCAGGTCCGCAGCCTGGGGGTCATTTTGGACTCCCAGCTGTCCATGGAGGCTCAGGTGTCAGCTGTGAGCCAGACAGCGCTGTATCAACTCCATCTGAAACGGAGGCTGCGCCCCTTCCTTCCCAACCATCTGCTCCCAACGGTAGTACATGCCCTGGTCTCCTCTCGTTTAGACTACTGTAATGCGCTCTACGTGGGGTTACCCTTGAAGACGGTTCGGAAGCTGCTAGGGATGTCAGAGAATTTCTCCACGAATCTCAGGGAGGCTGAATGCCAGTGCATTCAGCCCCCCGAAATCAGTGGCGAAACGGTCTGCCCCCCCGCCCCCTCCCAGGACAGGACTTACCTCGGGCAAATCTCCCTGGCGGCAGCGGCGGCTCCGGTGGAGGTTCAGCGGCGGTTCGGCGGTGGTTCGGCAGCGGTTCGGCGGCAGCGGCCGGTCTTCCGACCGGCTGCCGCTGCCACCATTTCCAGTAAAAAAAAAAAAGTGATAGGCTACGTAAAGGTTTACATAGCCTATCACGGCTAGGTTTTAAAAAAATTCCGTGATAGGCTACGTAAATGTTTAGGTAGCCTATCACGGCTGAGTAAAAAAAACAAAACGCGCGTACGCAAATGGCGGCGCCCATGGGCGCCACCATTTGCATTCCTTATTTTGGCACATGTAGTCTACATAAACATTTACGTAGACTACGGCGAAAATAAGGGGAGTGCTATTTGCGTTCCCCTTATTTTCGCCGTAGTCTACGTAAATGTTTACGTAGACTACACGTGCCAAATAAGGAACGCAAATGGCGGCGCCTATGGGCGCCGCTATTTGCATACGCGCGGTTTTTTTGGTTTTTTTAACTCAGCTGTGATATGAGTTAAATGCTATGTAAATGTTTACGTAGCCTATCATGGCTGACTGCAAGGACGCAAACGGTGGCGGCTACGGCCGCCGCCATTTGCATTCCCGGCCGGCCGCGATTCGCGGCGGGAGGGACGGGACGCCTCCTGCCCGGCCAGAATTTGGGGGGGGAAGGACAGGGCACCTCCCCCCCAGCCAGAATTTCTGGGGGGAGGGACGGGGCACCTCCCACCCCAGCCAGAATTTCGGGGGGAGGGACGGGGCACCTTCCCCCCACCTCGAATCAGCTTTTGGGGATAGGTAAGTGACTTTTGTACATCCCTAGAAGCTGCAGCTGGTACAGAACGCGGCAGCTTGCCTGATTAAAGGCAGCCACTGGTGAGATCACATCACTCCAGTGCTGAAGGAGTTGCAATGGTTACCAGTTGTTTTCCGGGCCAAATTCAAGGTGTTGGTTTTGACCTTTAAAACCCTATATGGTTCCAGCCCAGCCTATCTTAAGGAGCACCTCCAGCAACACCAGACAGGCCACTAAACAAGATCATCCTCGGATGGCCTTCTCTCTGTCCAATCAGCCAGGACAGCTAGACTGGTGGGGACGAGGGAGAGGGCCTTTTCTGTGGTGGCCCCACTCTGTGGAACTCCCTCCCTAGGGAACTCTGCCATGCCCCTTCTTTAATTAGCTTCTGCCGTGCATTAAAAATGTGGTTTTTCAGGCATCGATCACTGCCTTGTTGTAGCGAAGGGGCTTGCATAACTCAGTGAAGCCATAAGCTATGCCGTGCAGGGCCACCCAAGACGGACAGGTCATGGTGGAGAATTCTGACATAATGTGGTCCACTGGAGAAGAAATGGCAACCCACTCCAGTATTCTTGCCAAGAAAACCCCGTGGAACGTATCACAAGGCTAAAAGATATGACGCTGGAAGATGAGCCCCTCGGGTCGGAAGGTGTCCAATATATTACTGGGGAAGAGCAGAGGGAATTTCTAAGTAGCGCCAGAAAGAGTGAAGCAGCTGGGCCAAAGCCAAAAGGACACTCAGCTGTGGATGTGTCTGGTGGTGAAAAGAAAATCTGATGCTGTAAAGAACAATATCGTTTAGGAACATGGAATGTAAGATCAATGAATCAAGGTAAGCTGGAGGTGGTCAAACATGAGATGGCAAGATTGAACATCGACATCTTGGGAATCAGCGAACTCAAATGGACAAGCATGGGCAAATTTAATTCAGGTGGCCATTATATCTACTACTGTGGGCAAGAATCCCTTAGAAGAAATGGAGTAGCACTCATAGTCAACAAAAGGGTGGGAAAAGCAGTACTGGGGTACAATCTCAAAAACGATAGAATGATCTCGGTACGAATCCAAGGCAAATCATTCAACATCACAGTAATTCAATTCTATGCCCAACTACTGAGGCCGAAGAAGCTGAGGTTGATCAGTTCTAGGAAGACCTACAACACCTTCTAGAACTAACACCAAAAAAAGATGTCCTCTTCATCATAGGGGATTGGAATGCTAAAGTAGGAAGTCAAGAAATCACTGGGATAACAGGCAAGCATGGCCTTGGTGTAAATGAAGCAGGACAAAGGCTAATAGAGTTTTGTCAAGAGAACACGCTGATCATAGCAAACACTCTTTTCCAACAGCACAAGAGGCGACCCTACACATAGACATCACCAGATGGGCAATATTGAAATCAGATTGATTATGTACTTTGCAGCCAAAGATGGAGAAGCTCTATACAGTCAGTAAAAACAAGACCTGGAGCTGACTGTGGCTCAGATCATGAGCTGCTTCTTGCAAAATTCCAGCTTAAATTGAAGAACGTAGGGAAAACCACTAAACCACCATTAAGGTATGACCTAAATCATATCCCTTATGAATATACAGTGGAGGTGAGGAATAGATTTCAGGGATTAGACCTGATAGACAGAGTGCCTGAGGAACTATGGACGGAGGACCGTAACATTGTTCAGGAGGCAGCAACTCAAGCCATCTCAAAGAAAAAGAAATGCAAGAAAGCAAAGTGGCTGTCTGATGAGGCTTTACAAGTAGCTCACGAAAGAAGGGAAGCGAAAAGCAAAGGAGAAAGGGGAAGATATATCCAACTGAATGCAGAATTCCAGAGAATAGCAAGGAGAGACAAGAAGGCCTTCTTAAATGAACAATGCAAAGAAATCGAGGAAAACAACAGAATGGGAAAGACTAGAGATCTCTTCAAAAGAATCAGAGATATCAAGGGAACATTTTGTGCAAAGACAGGCATGATAAAGGACAAAGAAGGCAGGGACCTAACAGAAGCAGATGAGATTAAGAAGAGGTGGCAAGAATACACAGAAGAACTATACAGGAAAGATCTGAATGTCCCTGATAGCCATGATAGCACGGTTGCTGAACTTGAGCTGGACATCCTAGAGAGTGAAGTCAAGTGGGCCTTAGGAAGCATTAGTAACAACAAAGCTAGCGGAGATGACAGTATTCCAGCTGAGCTATTTAAAATCCTAAAAGATTATGCTGTTAAAGTGCTGCACCCAATATGCCAACAAATGTGGAACACTCAACAGTGGCCACAAGACTAGAAAAGGTCAGTTTACATTCCAATCCCAAAGAAGGGCAATGCCAAGGAGTGTTCAAACTACCATACAATTGCACTCATTTCACATGCCAGCAAGGTTATGCTCAAAATCCTACAAGCTAGGTTTCAGCAGTATGAGAACCGAGAACTACCGGAAGTACAAGCTGGGTTCCGAAGAGGCAGAGGAACTAGAGATCAAATCGCCAACATTCGCTGGATCATGGAGAAAGCAAGAGAATTCCAGAAAAACGTCTATTTCTGCTTCATTGACTATGCTAAAGCCTTTGATTGTGTGGATCACAAAGAAAGCTGGATCTATTTCTGCTTCATTGACTACGCTAAAGCCTTTGACTGTGTGGATCACAACAAACTCTGGCAAATTCTTTTTGCTACAGTAAGAACCGGACATGGAACAACCGATTGGTTCAAAATTGGGAAAGGAGTACGACAAGGCTGCATATTGTTGCCCTGCTTATTTAACTTATATGCAGAGTACATCATGAGAAACGCCGGGTTGGATGAATCACAGGTCGGAATTAAGATTGCCGGGAGAATTATCAACAATCTCAGATACGCAGACAATACCACCCTAATGGCAGAAAGCAAAGAGGATCTAAAGAGCCTCTTGTTGAGGGTGAAAGAGGAGAGTGCAAAAGCTGGTTTGAAACTCAACATTAGAAAAACGAAGATCATGGCATCTGGCCCCATCACTTCCTGGCATATAGAAGGGGAAGAAATGGAAGCAGTGACAGATTTTATTTTCTTGGGCTCCAAGATCACCGCAGAATGTGACTGTAGACATGAAATTAAAAGACGCTTGCTCCTTGGGAGGAAAGCTATGGCAAACCTAGACAGCATAGTAAGAAGCAGAGACATCACCTTGCTGACAAAGGTCCGTCTAATCAAAGCTATGGTTTTCCCAGTAGCAATGTATGGCTGTGAGAGCTGGACTATAAGGAAGGCTGAGCGCCGAAGAATTGATGCTTTCGAACTGTGGTGCTGGAGAAGACTCTTACAAGTCCCCTGGACTGCAAGGAGGTCAAATCAGTCCATCCTAAAGGAAATCAACCCTGAGTGCTCATTGGAAGGACAGATAATGAAGCTGAAGCTCCAATATTTTGGCCACCTAATGCGAAGAGAAAACTCCCTGGAAAAGACCCTGATGCTGGGAAAGATTGAAGGCAAAAGGAGAAGGGGACGGCAGAGGATGAGATGGCTAGATAGCATCACCGATGCAATGAATATGAATTTGAGCACACTCCAGGAGAGAGCGGAGGACAGGAAGGCCTGGCGTACTATGGTCCATGGGGTCACAAAGAGTTGAACATGACTTAACCATTGAACAACAACAAAGGGTATTTTAGAAAATGTTTTTATTGTAGAATTTTATTGTTTTAAACTGTTTTATTATACACTTGTACATCGCCTGGAGTGGCTGGGTGACCAGCCAGATGGGCGATTAATATATTTAATAAATAAATAAATAAAATTCTTAATGGTTTGATGTAGTCAAATACAAAAATTCACAAGCTGACAGCTGGCAAGTACTAAATACCAATGTCCTGTCTATCGACTTCTGCATGTCAGCTATCAAATACAGTCAAATACCAAATCACATTGCAATCATTGTATGTATGAAGTAATTCCATGAAACAGCTCTTTCTTTAAGGGAGAACTTCCTGTTTTGCTGAGATTGAAGAATATAGCCTGCATACATATATGGCAGAGAGCACTAGACCTGTTTGTTATAAATATGTGTTGCTCCTCCTGTTTTATTTATTTATTTCCATTTCTATACTACCCAATAGCTGAAGCTCTCTGGGTGGTTCACAAAAATTAAAACCACAAAGCGCACCATGAAACAATATAAATATGAAAGCTTAAAACCACAATGTAACGGTACCACCAGAATAAAACCTAGCAACAATGCAGATATTTAAAATACAGATTTAAAACACCAAAGCTAAAAGTCTAGGAAGCGAAAATACTAGGAGAATAAAAAGGTCTTCACCTGGTACTGGAAGGAGTACAATGTAGATGCAAGGAGAACCTCTGCAGGGAGCTCATTCCACAGCCGGGGTGCCACAGCAGAAAAGGCCCTCTTCCTGGTAGCCACCCGCCTCACTTCCTTTGGTGGGGGCTCATGGAGAAGGGCCGCTGAGGATGATCTTAGAGTCTGGGCAGGCACATATGGGAGGAGGCGATCCTTCAGATAACCTGGCCCCAAGCCGTTAAGGGCCTTGAATGTTAGTACCAGCACTTTGAATCGGGCCCAGAAACAGACTAGCAGCCAGTGCAGCTGGAAAAGTACTGGCGTAATGTGATCTCATTGGCCAGTCTCTGTTAACAATCTTGCTGCCCTATTTTGGACTAGCTGAAGTTTCTGGACCATTTTCAAAGGCAGCCGCATGTATAACACATTGCAGTAATCCAGACGAGTGGTTATCGGAGCACGGGTAACTGTAGCTAGGCTAATTCTGTCCAGATAAAGATAGTTGGTATACCAGCCTAAGCTGCTAAATGGTGCTCCGTGCCACCGAGTCCACCTGTGCCTCAAGTGTCAGTTCTGGGTCCAAGAGCACCCCCAAACTACGAACCTGATCCTTTAGGGGGAGTACAAGCCCCTCCAGAACAGGTTGAAGATCACCTAGCTGGGCAGACAAACCACCCACTAACAGCACCTCTGTCTTGTCTGGATTGAGTCTCAGTTTATTGGCCCTCCTCTAGTCCATTACCATGCCCAAGCACTGATTCAGAACAGCCACTGCCTCACCTGGGTTTGATGAGAAAGAAAAATAGAGCTGGGTGTCATCTGCATATTGATGCCACTGTAGCCCACCCCTCCAGATAACCTCCCCCAGTGGTTTCATGTAGACATTGAATGGCATAGGGGAATCTTGGGCCCGGGGGACAAATCCGGCCCTCCTGGCATCACAATCTGGCCCTCCAGGGTTCCCCAGTTGGCCACCCCCCCTTCCCCATGCCCCACCCCTTTTCCCCAACCACCAGTCATTGGGTAGTTTCCCAGCTTTTGTTCATTCCCCCCTGCCCTATCCTAAAAGGTTGAAATGCCTCTCCAAAGGCTTAGCGCTGGTGGTAAGTGCTTTATGATAAAATAGGCTGGTATTTTCAGCCCCATCCCTTTAGGCTTTGGTCCCATCTACCACTATAATGCAGCCCCTTCTCCAAAATGGATTTCAGCCCTTGTGCTGAAAGAGGTTCCTCACCCCTGTTATACGTTTACCCCTTGGTCTTCAAATAAAGTTTAATCAAAAATACCTTATGGCAAGGATAGGCAACCTTTTCATTCCCAAGGACACAATTGTAATTTGGAGGGGGGCAGGATTCTAACTCCCCATCCCTGGATTGTCTTTTCTTCCCCTACCCCCATTCTCTCTCTTCTTGCCACATCTTGCAAGATGTTTTTGCCCCCCTTGCCTGGATTTTGTCTCTTCTCCCCCGACCCCCAGCCTGGAATCCCACTATTTTCTCTCTCTTCCTCTCTGCTTCCCTCCCTCTCTCTCTCCCTCTCTCTCTTTCTCACACACACACACTGCCTGGAATCTCTCTATCTCCCCGCTCCCCCCCCCAATCTGGAATCTCTCTTTTTGCCACCTCCTTCCTGGAATCTCTCCATTTTCATGCCCCCACATGCACATTCCTCACTCCCTCAACCCACATGTTCCCCAGCCCCTAACCACAATTTTTCTTACACACACACACACACACACTGCCTACAGCTTACAGTATTGTTGTGGTGAAGCCTTTACTGAGCAATTGTCAGTTACAATTTAAATCAAATGTCTTTATATGGCAAACGCAGATCACAAATATTTGATGACTATCTGGAAAATTTCAAAGCACACAGAAACTGCCTGGAGAGTATGCAACATCAAAATTCAAAGGTGAGAATTTGAGGAAACAAATTTGCTTCTGTTCTGATGAGGACAGATTTTCAGTAGAAAGTTAGACTTTAAAAAACTGCCTTATAAGTTCCAAGAAACCTTCGGATTTGTATTCTAAGAGCCTTTTTATTGGCAATATCTTTTTTTCTTGACTTAGCATCATTATTTCAAAAACACATCATGTATAAACTGTAAAAATGATAGTTTAACCAGAAGATCAGATAGTTTAGCAATAGAAAGACTGAATGTGCAATATGTCAGCCAGACGGATCTGCCTCCATCAACCTTTAAAAAGTGATGACGAAAAGCATTTTATAACTTTGTGCATCCTTTATAGAGCATTAATAAGGTGCTTTATGTTTGTCAGCAGATTTTTTAAAACAGACTCCTAAAATTTACAGTTGCTGCTGAATTCTGGAATAAGCCAGTTTGTTTTACGGGTTCCAAGAGTCCAGTGTCCATGGATCTATTGAAATTCTAAGTGATTCAGTCCAGAGTGCCACAAAACTGGAGAAGAGTGATCGACCATCACCATATTTATCCTGGGTGCCTAATGGACCCTGCCACATTCAACAGAATGTGTAGATATGAATAGAACAGCAATGTATGGTCAGTTTTCTCTCCTGGCATTTTAAACACAGATATATAGAGGAGTCACCCTGTGTTGGTGAACATTACGTATCTTTGCACTTTGCAAGTAGTTACAAGCAAATCTGAAGCTCTAATCCAGTGCACAAGAACTTGGGAGAAAACCTAAAGAAGGCAACCTTCTGATGAAGAGGAGGAGGAAGGGAAGAGGGAGGAATCATCAGTGGTTTTTTACTACGTGTGCCTGCAATCCTAAAACTGTGGCTGCCCCTGAACGGAGGGTTAAACTGCATGTTACGTTAATTACGTAGTGTGTAGCTGACCCCTCTCTTGCTTTGTTATTTGAGAGGAGTATTATGTAGCTTCCTGGCCTACTCCAGCGGCTTAGCCAGGCAGGTTATTTTCCAGAGAAGGCAGTGATCCAGTTTAGGAACTCAACAGTTGCTTTACTTAGATTCTTCTTTCGGATAACAAACCCAGGCCTTCCTTCTTGAAACTCCACTCCATACACACATAATCCTTCCTACTTCTGGAACCCTCTTCTGGCTTTCTGGCCCCACCTCTCCACAGACAACTCTCCTACTAGGGGCTGCTCTTAAAGGTACATGCAGTATGAACTGCCTTTGTTACAGTAAGTATGTGAAGCCCTCATTCAGACTGGGACCCATGCACACTGGGAGGAGAGAATTAAACTTTCCCTTCCGCAGTTATTTGTTTCACAAAATCACCCCCCCCCCAAAAAAAAACCCTGGGGATTTTTTAAGAAGGGAAAAGGTCTCTATTGAAGCCAATGGATACTCCCCCCCCCCTTTCCTTTTAATCCTTGCACACACGTGTGTGGGTGGGAATAAGATCACTCTTGCCTGAGGTCTGAGCTGATCACATGCAAAGGGCTTTTGAAATTCGGCTGAGGGCCACAAGGAATTAGGCAGAGGGCCAGATGTGGCCCAAGGGCTGCAGGTTGCCCACCCATGTACTAGGATGCAAGCTCTACTAGGTCAGTAGGACTTACTTCTGAGTAAACATGTTTAGGATTTCACTGTACAAGCAAGGAATTTCTATACCTGTGTTGGACAAGAAGTATAATCTTACATTTTTCAGGAAGCCAATTTTAAAAGAGAGGGGGCAATAGGTGCTTGGAGATCTGGCTCATCTCCGCCATCAGCCTCATTAAACACATTCAAAATCTAGTTTTTTAGTGACCATTTACTACCAGTGGAAATGCTTATGCTTGTCCCCCGTGGACAGCTTAATGTTCTTAAAAACCCTCAGAAATCACATTTTACTCAGACAGATGTCCCTCTTGCAATAAAATTCACCATCAGAGTGGTGAAGCAAGTGCAGCTTTGCAATGACTTTTTACTTATGATAACTATTCATCCATAGTAGCAATTTAAAGAGAGCCAACCAGAATGCCGTATTAGTAGAAGCAGTCGCAATAAAGCCACTTAAAAAATAGTTAAAGTGCAAAATAAACTTATTAGAGTTAAATAAAAATACAAGCTCTGGAAATCAGAAATGGAAAGGAACACATTTCCTGTAGTTCTGTGATCATAAAGCGCATGGCATGTTGCAATCACCAGCCCCAGGCTCAGAAACTGCTATTTGTTTTCATGCTGCCTGCCATTTGATGGCCTCACAAGCAAACAAAGCATGAACTGTTTCTTAGTAATGGAGCATACAGTCCAAGAGAGGCATATAAAATTAGTTTCCTGACTCTCTATGTAAATGATAAGACTACATTTTCGAGTCTTTTTCATTCCTCTGAGGAATGAATCACAGAACTGTGTAAAGCTGAATAATATCATAAGAGTTACATGACCCAGTGCCCTGCAGTGAGATGGAACCCAGTCCTTCCAAACCATCCCTTTTTAGAGTTGCTTGCTGCAGAAATAAAAATGAGGGGGGAAAACTGGAATTTGGTTTTAATACTGCAGTGCTCTCACCTATAAATCCTTATCCAAAGAATATGGACATTATTTCAAAATCTGCTATGCTTTTGACTAATTCATTTACAAGTCACATCAAGGGTAAGCCACATTCAACATGGATCAGTGGAGTGAAAACCATTCATTTATTTATTACATTTCTATACTGTCCAAGGGCCAAAGCTGTCTGGCCATTCACGAAACAAAACTGAAAACCATAAAATACTATAATATAATAAAATATAACATAGCAATCTTTAGCTTAAAACAGAATAAAACCGGAGTGAAAACCAGAGTAAAAGCCTACAGCAGTGCAAAGATCTGAAAATGCACCAACACAATTTTTTGAAATGGAAGGACTGAAAAACAGTCTTGGGCTGATTCCAGGCAACCAGAGGCCCATCTCTGATTGTCAAAACCTTGGAGTGTATAACCTGAGAAGCCAGGCTCATGGGAGATATACCTATGTTGAGGGTGGAGAACGTATATGACATACATAAAAGTAGGCTGGCTCATCTCTCTTTTAGTTAGGCTGCTGAGGTTCTTGGAGTTTAAGGGGGGAGGGTTATCTAAGCTCAAGGACTGTGCAGCTCTTCAGATCCAACAAGTCCATCATAACCCATGCACTGGTGCTTGGAAACTTTTGCAAAGGGAGACCAGGTGCTTCCTGCTTGACCTCCAGGAGTTTTCATGGAAACCTGACCCTAGAATTTTGAGAGGTGAGTATTGTACAGAACAGGGGTAGCCCATGTGGTATTCTATAGAACAGGGTAGGCAATATTAATTCAATTTTTTATATATATATTTTCTTACTGGCAGCTGGGATTGCTTCAAAGCAAAGTGGGAGCCTCTGGCTGCTGCCACCTTAATTTCCCAGGAATGCCTGTGGGCAAGTTACTTGTCCACTTTGTGACTAGCTGTCAGGAGTGTTTCTGAGTGCAGGGAGTGGGATAGAAGTTCAGATTCTGAAGGAGAACCATCAGACATGGTGTTTTCCCAGGCTAGTCCAGATATGAGTAGGCCTGCTTCTCAGGTTACAAACATTCAGATGGCTGAGCATGAGGGTCCCTCCTCATGCCCCCCCCCCCGTGAGAGACAGTGAACAGGAGGAGGCGGGGTTTGGAGAAGATGACCTAATAGATGCTAGGTGCAGATGCAAAGCAAAGAGAAAGAAGGCAGGGGCGGAACTTAGATGGTCTACCCGATTGGCCTTGAGTGAAAAGCTACGCTTAGAGGCCTCACAAGAAGAGAGGGACCTCCCCCCCTTAAGTTAGGCTAGCCAGACCACCTCCCTCTTCAAATGGTGGGCAACTCTCATAAATCCCATTTGAATCCCCTGAAGGCATTCCTTTGTAGACAGAGAGTCTCTGAGAATTTGCATCTGTATGACACTGTGAAGTAATAGATTAAAAGCTATAGATTGAAGCCTCTCGTCTGTGTATGTTTGGGTGTTGAAGTAAAGTGGGGGCTAAGGGAATTCTGACACTAGCCATGCCCACCCATGGCAGCCATGTTATGATTGTGCCTAGACAGCATAGTAAGAAGCAGAGACATCACCTTGCCGACAAAGGTCCGTCTAATCAAAGCTATGGTTTTCCCAGTAGTAACGTATGACTGTGAGAGCTGGACTATAAGGAAGGCTGAGCGCCGAGGAATTGATGCGTGGTGCTGGAGAAGACTCTTACGAGTCCCCTGGACTGCCAGGAGGTCAAATCAGTCAATCCTAAAAGAAATCAACCCTGACTGCTCATTGGAAGGACAGATAGTGAAGCTGAAGCTCAAATATTTTGGCCACCTAATGCAAAGAGAAAACTCCCTGGAAAAGACCCTGATGCTGGGAAAGTTTGAAGGCAAAAGGAGAAGGGGACGGCAGAGGATGGGATGGCTAGATAGCATCACTGATGCAATGAATATGAACTTGAGCACACTCCAGGAGAGAGTGGAGGACAGGAAGGCCTGGCGTGCTATGGTCCATGGGGTCATGAAGAGTTGGACACGACTTAATGACTGAACAACAAAGACAATTTCTTAAATTTTCAAATGTGCCCATGGGCCCAAAAGATTGCCTACACATGCTATAGAACATTTGGGATGGGTTTTCCATTACTCTAATGAAGGCTGTGCTACTCAGTGGAGTAGATATTCAAGTGTTGTCTGTTAACTTTGAAGACCAGCCCTGTTCAAGCATTCAAGTATGTGTGATGCAAATTGAGTGAGGAGAGTGGTGCCTTGCTCGCAGACCCCTTCCTCTCTACTGCATCCTTGTCACCTCTTCCATGTGTTAGAAGGGGAACTGCTGCAGCAGGTACCTCCTTTATGTTTATAGTTTCCCTATACAGTTTAGAACCCTGAAAAATCACACTGACAGCTGGCTCCCTGCTGCAGAAGTTCCCCCCATTGAATGCATTTTCATGTGGGGCTGTTTTCGAATGAGCTCCCATGGGCAACTTGAGGATACAATCCCTCCAACAGGGATTATATTATTTCAGCTATATATGTCTGAATTGGCCATTCAATGTTCCAACGAGGGGCTCATCTTTCTGAAAACTAATAACGTTTTTCCCCACCCCCACCCACCCCTGCTGTTTTAGGATAAATTATGGACACTGTCAATGATATTATATAAATATAAATATCATTGTCTGTGGATTTCAGCCCTACTCTGTTGCTAGCATCTATAGCCATTTCTAGATAATGAATTGCTGAGAAAATAAACAATTGCTTCGGTAGATAAATAGCTGAAAAACTGTGATCATTGCTTTATCAACAGCTCTCAACAACTAGATTGCTGTTGGAGCTTTTGCACTCTGCAGTATTCTCTCTGCATCTAATACAGTCTGGTTCTATTGTAGAACAGAATCCTTTGTGTTATTGGTATCCTGGTCCTGCTCCATCATAACAATATGCAGCTCCAAGGGGAGGAAAGGATTTACATACTATTCCTCAGAGTCATGTTCTGGGATGCGGAGTAAGCATCTCTCCCAACCACTACATGCCAGAGTGAATTATTTCCCTGTATTCCTGGGTTCAGTCCAGTTTAAGGTAGCTGTGACTAAAACTGCAATCTTATGCACACATACCTGGGAGTAAGCCCCATTTAAATAGCGAGACATACAATGGGACTTTGCTCTCAATTAAATATGCATAGGATTGTGTTGTATAGCTGCAGCCCTAGCTCTTATAACAGACTAAGACTGCGGGGCTGTTTCCATGTTATCGTCTTCACTTTGTTTGCAACTTCGTTGCAATGTTTCCCCAATCGCATCTGCTCCTTTTCCTGTTTCCACAGCCCTTAAAGACCTGGCTTATCATCACTGTAGCCTGGGGCTCTGTGCTGTTTCCACTGAGCGCTAATCGAATTTTTTTCTTGATGGCTGGGTGGAGTCTGAGTGGAGTCTGGGTTGGGTCTGATTACCTCATCAGTGTTCCCACCTCTTCAGCCGTATTTCCAGGACAACGGAAGGAGAAGCTAATGGAGGAGCACCCAATTTTTTAAAAGGAATCAGCTTTGCTGTGAAGAGAGGCTTCCCCCCTCTCCCCCCTTTCTCCTTTCCCCTGAAAGTCTAGATGCACCGGCATTTCAGGAGCAAGCCTCATCCAGCACAATGGGAGTTGCTTCTGAGGGGACACTAATGGGTTTCTTGTGGGAAAGAGATGGAAACCAGCCCCCCCCCCCTTAACACACAGGATCTCTATACGGAAGCTGTGAAGGAGCCTTATATCCGTAAGAAGCCTTACGTCCTAAGGCAATGCATCAGAGCCTTGAGATCACACTTAATCACATTTAAGGAATTGGGCTTTGATATGTGCCATTTCAACTGAGGGACTTCTCTGTTATTTCTGTGGTTATTGAGAGGGCAAGCCTAATTCAGAACAATGGGAGAAAACACCCCTTGACTTGGGTCATGGGCTGTGTTCTTGTGCTTATTTTCAATGATGTTTTAAAAGCTGGTCCCTCGGCATCCTGCTCCAAAACAGCAATGAAACGTCCAGAAAACAGGGAGGGAAAGGGTTGGGTCACTGAAGTCAGGGCGGCACACCCACAAAGGCCAGGCTACACACCCCATGGGCAGGACTATGATACTGAACCCAGTGCAGTTGTGGAAATAGGTCAGTAATGGAGTTGAAGTAAGCTGGAAAAGTCAATCTATAACCAGTCTCAGAAGAAGCGGTTTTTCCAAGTTAAAATGTAGGGCTGGTGGTGAATGGCAACAATGTCATGGAAACACAGAGACCTCACCACACAGCCAAGTTGGAGTAAATAGCTGGTGGAAACACTGTGTGGAATTCTATATACAATGAGACTTACATATCTGGGAGTAAGTTCCATTGACCTCAATGGGGCTTACCTCTGAGCAGATATGCATACTGTTAGTCACTAGTGATGGGCAACCTGAGCCTGTATTGCTTCATAATTTGTTCACTGAGTTACAAATCCAGCATTATGAACTCAGATAAAAGTTCTTTGTTACTACGAGATTTGAAGTATCTGATTTTTGTGTATGTGCATCTTCGGAATGTCATATGCATAATATGGTGTCCCTTTCCACCCCACACATCATGAATGGTTAGCAATGTGCTCAAGTTCCTATGTGTGTTGTGAGCCATTTTGTGACTAACTATGCTATGGTAGCCATTTTGTGGTGGTGCTGACAACACTTTCTCAAAATTCCACATGTGCCCATCCACCTTAAAGGCTTAGAGACATTTGCTGTAAGAGTTCTAGGAAGACAGGTGTTAGCAATGTGCTGGAGTTCTTATATGGGTTGAGTGTCCAGGCTGCTTTTTGCTAAATGCTTCCTTTTGTGAAAGGTGCCCTTTCTCTATAGTTTCTATAACCAACATTCTCCACTGTGTACTGTAAGTATGCATGACATCAGTTCAGGGTGATATAGCCACATACCGCACATCTTATCATCTGAGTTAGGGTCTCCCCATCTGGGGTATATATACAGGTGTTGGTGTGCTGTGATTGGATATAGACTTACATCATATTCTATATTCTGTCATGGCAGTGTGAGTCAGGTGGGTCAGGTGTGTGTGTATCTATTCTTCTCTTTCCATTAAGTTCAATGGGAGGTGATGTACTTGAGCCAGTTCCATTGTTGGCATAAAGTTGCCCCAGTGACAGCAGTGTGGTCATAGTACGAAGAGGCATAGGATATGGTATAAATATGCTCCTCCCATGTCCCAACCACATCTTACCAATGTCTCCATCCCATTTTGGCTATTCCACCACCACCACAGCTCTGCCAGCGTAACAGACAAGCAGATGGAATATTATACTGGTCTATTTGAGCAGTTGCACCCATCTGTCTGTGGTTGCAGCGGTATGCCTCACCATCTGCCAGTGTAATGGGGCTCCTGCCATATCCTAGAGCCACTCGGCCAGAATTTCTCAAGCACAATATTGCACACTACAGCTCTTAAGATGCTGCCGGTATGTTCTGTGCTGGTATGTTCTCCATGAGCTTCAACCAATCAGGTACCTTTATGCTATCTATGTCTGTACAGATACAGCATGTTAAGAGGAGCAGCAAACTGGATGAAATATAAAGCTATAAATGTGTCTTTTGATTTGGGTGGAATTTAAATGGGCAGAAGTATTAAGTTGCTTAATTGTTTTGGAAGAATCCACCACACTAAAAAATCATGGAACACTTTAGAAACACTTCGCTGTAATGATACATGAATTGTCAATGAATTTCTTTGATGTTCCTGGGGGAATACATGACATTCACATTAATAGTGGATACGTTTATGACGGTCACAGGTCTTATAATAAATGCTCATTGCTTTGCAGGAAGTGCAACAGGACAACTGGTCTGCATATGGCTCAACATTCTTATCATACATTGCACACTTCTTATATTCCTACAGGAATTTCCCAGCGGAGGCAATACTCTTCACATAAGTGCTTATTAATGGCTTGATCGGGTTAATTGCATACTGAATTTTTCCGCAGTACATCTGGGTGAATGCCACACAACTCACATAAATTAAACTGTAAGCAAGGAGGTGTTGGTGCAGATTTCTGGCATTATCTCTGTAGTTCTTTGTCCCACTAGCCAATTGACTGAGAGTTGCTTATGTATATAAAGGCTGCTACTCTGTGATCATTAAACCAAAAAAGCCAACACTGGAAGCTACAGTTTAGGAGACTTGCAAGGCCCCACTTTTCCCAGGTCAGCCTCTCTGTTCAGTAAGGAGGTTCAATTCCAGGTAGAAAAGAAGGTTCCTCTCTTGGCTTCCCTGAGGACCTGGTGCTAAAATTACCGCCTTGCAGGATCATACCATTTGAACTTAAGCTGTGTGGGTGTGGCCAATGGTAGAACCCCAGAGGGGGAGGATCTGGATCACAGGGAGCCCAGATTTGGCCTTCAAGCCTGAGGTTCTGCAATAGAGGGGCCATAGCTCAATGGTAGAGTAGATATTTAACATGCAGAAGATCTTAGATTCAGTCCCTGTCATCTCCAGTTAAAAGCAGCTCAGGTAGCATGATGGGAAATACCTCTGCAAGAGACCTTGGAAACATGCTGCCAGTCAGAGCAGATGACACCTGACTTGAGTAGATGGACCAAATGGTCTGACATGGTATAAGACAAGTGCCTATGTTTCAAGCTTCTATCCCTCTTAACCGGTATCACCTGCATATTATGGGCAAATCTGGCAGCCCACAAACAAGTGAAGCCACAGTAGATACCTGAGCAGTGGTAACATAAAAATGGTCAGTCTCAATGAAGAAATTGCTGGTACAACAGTTCCTTGTTAACAATGGTTCCTTGTAGCCTAGTCTTGTTCCTTGTAATCCCCAGCTTTTGTTGCTCTGTGCTAGCATCTTGTTAGCTGGCTCTGGGCCTTCTCTCCACTATTATAAGAATATAGCAGAGTTGTGCTGGATCAGACCAAAGGCCCCTCTAGTCCAGCATTCTGTTCCCACAGGAGGCAACCAGACAGGAAGTCCACAAGCAGGACACAAATGCAATAGCCCCCACCCATCAACGTCACCCAGCAACTGGTACTGGCAGACATGCTGCCTCTGATATTGGAGGTAGCATATAGTCATCAGGACTAGTAGCCATTGATAGCTTCCTCCTCCATGAATTTGTCTAATCCCCTTTTAAAGCCATCCACATTGGCAGCCAGCACTACATCTTATGGTAGCAAATCCCATAGTTTAACTATGTGCTGGGTGAAGAAGTAGTTCCTTTTATTTGTCCCGAATCTTCTCCCATCACTCAGCTCTACTGGATGAACCCAGGTTCTAGTATTATGAAAAAAGGAGAAAAATGGCTCCTATCCACTTCCTCCACACCATGCATAATTTATACATCCCTGTCATGTTCCTCCTTATTCTCCTTTTTTTCCCAAGCTAAAAAGCCCCAAATGAGACTGTACGGTAGCAATCCTTTTCCCATCACCCTGAGGGTGAAGCTGGAAATGATTTTTCCACATCATTCTTCAGTATCCACGAGAAAGTTTTCATGTGAATGCCAGCTGTCTTCACCAACCACACTTAAGAACCAGTGTTGTATAGTGGTTAGAGTGTTGGACTGGGACTCAGAAGATCCAGATTCAAGTACCCACTTGGCCATGAAGCTCACTGGGTGATTTTGGACCAGTCACCAACTCTCAGCCTAACCTGTCTCATTGAGTTGTTGTCAGGATAAAATGCAAAGAAGAAGGACTATGTAAGCTGCCTTGGGTTCTTTGGAGGAAAAAAGGTGGGATATACATGTAATAATAAAAATAAAACTGAATTATGGGGAGGGGTGATGTGGAGAAGCCATCACATGCAGGTTGTTTTCAGGATCCTCCACATGAGGGTAATGCAGATCTTTTCTTCCCAGTTTTCTTTCACTTCTGTGGGTTCCCAACCTAATAAAGATTGTATACAAATACCTGGGTGAATGGATCCAACAGGTATTGAGCTTCTTCACCATCAAGTGACTGCAACATTATTAAGGGGCATTTACACATTATAGTAGGGATGTCCGAGAATTCTGCCACAGACTCCAGTGAGGCCAGATTCTTTAGAATCCTCCCCCCTCCCCCGGAATCCATGGCGGAATGGCCTCCTGCCCCCCACCCCCCTGTGGAATCCCCCCGGAACACAGCTTACCTGGGGGCTGGGCGGCGGCAGCTCTGGCGGCGGCGGCTCCAGCTGGTCTCCCGGCCGGCCACTGCCAGGCTGCTGCAGCCGCAAATGGTGGCCATCATAGCAGCCGCCATTTGCGTCCTTGCAGGCAGCCATGATAGGCTACATAAGTATTTACATAGCTTATCATGGCAAAGAGCAGGGACGCAAATGGCGGCTAGAACTCCGCTGCAGCCAGAACTCCGCAGGGGGGGGCTGTATTCTGAGACTACCCTCCCAAAGCGTAAAGATCACAAAAAGCTGTTTTGAACCTCCTATCTAATAGGAGAAAACAGGGCTGACATGTTCCATTGTAATATATGGATTAAGAAATATCAACAACATCTGAGGAATGGTTTAAGAAATATCAACGATATTTGAGAATATCTGAGGACCTGCAAGATTTGTTTGAAGAGAAACATGGCTACAGCGAGGAGAAAGAAAGGAACTGCATCACCTCCAACTCCCCCCGTACCTCCATTGGCAAAGGCTCTGAGAACCGAAGATATAGGGGAATTATTTACTTTGATAAAAACTTTATCTTCACAATTTGCTGAGCAATCTAAAAGGTTGGATTCAATCCAAAATTCCATCACCACTCTGCAAGGAGCTGTGGATTTAATTAACACTTCTTGGAAAAAAAATGGAGGAGAAGGTTAACGAGTTGCAAGATAGGCTGACAATGAACGAAACTACAACACAAGCTTTATTCAAAAATTTCTCTGTCAGAATTTCCCAACTGGAGGCCTTCACGTGCAGATCCAATGTACATATTATTGGTATTAAAAATCTGCCTAGAGATGTAAATTTGCCTACCTCTGTAGACAAGTTTTTGCATGAGATACTCCCTGTGCTATCTGATTATTTATTTGATATTGAGCAGGCATTTCGTGTACCAAATGCTAAAGGGATTGGCTATACGATTATAGTCCAATTTGCAAGAATCTCCACAAAGAATTATATCCTGCATTTGGCAAGAGAGGGTGGAAATCTTTTTTGGAAACAATATAAAGTTATGTTATTTCTGGATTACATCAAAGAGGTGGCTGATAAAAGAAGGCAATTCATCAAGGCAAAAAATATGGCAAAACAAATGAACTTACAATATCACTTAAAATATCCTGCTACATTTTGCATTTTTTCTTAAGGTCAGATGAAGAAGTTCCTAAATCATTAAATGGCGGAGACATGGCTGAACATAAAAATGCGTGAGACTTTTGTTCCAGCCCCATGAACTGGAGTCTTTAAACAAGTTTTGTTAATTGTTTATGTTTAGTCTGCATGATTCAGGCTAGGTCAGAGATAACTGATTATACATACATTCGTTTGCTTTCTTTCATTCTTCTTTTTTTAATTTTTCTTTAAATTCTCATTATAATATGCTGTATTTAAATACATTGTTTGAGGGTGTATTGTGCACACTCATTTATACATTTATCTAGTATAAAATATATACCTGACTGTTATAAGGTTGCTTTCAAGCTTTATTATTATATAACATTATAATTTCATCTCTTTTTTGTTACTATTATTATTACTATTATTATCATTAACATAAGACTATTAAGTAAGATTTTTCGTTGGTTAAACTGTTAAGCTTTATTATTACTATTATATTCTAACTTAAGGGCAATATATGGTTGCTGGGAATGAATTGTAGGCCTGCTTCCTTGCTATAAGACTGAAGATATGATATTGAAATGTAAGGTTGATTATTAAATTGTAATAATGCTAATGTTATAGGTATAGTTTCTAAATTAGAATGGGATCTGAAGCCCATGTGTATTAGAGTTTAAATTTAACCCTTTAAGAAAGAAGGGGGGGAATTCCCTTTTTTCTTTTTCTTTTTCTTTTTCCTTTCTTTTTCTTTTTCTTTCTTCTTCTTTTCGGTATTGTGTCCTCCTAAGAATATTGTACTGTTAGAAAATTGTAGTTATTGATCAGGTTGTTGGTATTGTTTATTTCATTTATAAAGACAAAAATAAATAAAAAGTATTCTCAAAAAAGAAACATCATAGCTGCTGTACACATTTTAAAAAATGTAAATGTAAAGAGACCCTGTGATGAGGATAAAGCAAACATGGCAATTTGCTCCAAGAGGAACTATGCACTGCCAATGCTTCTTAAGCAATTAGTTGTCTTGAATATATATCCCCAGAAGAAAAGGAAATGAAACTGTATTTTTACTATAGCTGAAATCAATACAAAAAGAAAAGAAAACTCAGAAACCTGTTAATTCTTTTATTATTACTGAAGGCTTGCCAACAATATTTTAATGCTAGCTTGAAATATTCCTATGATTGATGATTTTGAAGTAGTAAGGTAGATTAGTTTAGCTTTGCATTTCCTCAAGCAGGGCCCGTGCTGAGGAATATTATTAAGGTGGCAGCTTCCACAGTGAAGATAGCCCCAATCATCGCATAAAGATATTGAAGCAGTACAGACATTTGTAAAGTCCTTCCTGAACCAAATATACAATACAGAGCACTCAACTGATGTCATTTCTCAAAGCCATAATCATCACTAATTACTTCTATTCTCCTTTAACCGCAATATAAGCCAAACTGTGCTTATCTTCTTTGTATTACGATATTCAAAGAATGTAAGATGAAAAGGGTAGGCATGTGCACTAATCCAGTGAGGGCCATTCACATATGGAAGTCAGCTCACACATGCAAACAGTTTTTTGAATCAGGATGCTTTGAACATGGTTCGTGACATTGGAGTGGGACTGCACATGCAAAAGCATTCAGATGGTGGACCACCACACTATGATGACTTGAACATAAAGGGGCAAGCCTCTAATGGCTCACAACCCCCTAGTTACTGCTAGGGTGATGAATCCATCCTGTTGGACTGCATGAGTAGTGGGAGGAGATGGATAATAAGCAACAGGCAAATGAACATGGACAAGGTGTGGCTTGACAGATAAAGGGGACATCCTGTGGCATGACAGAACCAGGCCATTAGCGGAGTGGGGTTCTTGGTCTTTGGCCTTGCCTCTAGGCAGCCCTGTGACTGCCTCTGTTACTGCATTCTTTTGGGTGTCCCTATGTCTGGTGGCTAATCCATGCCCCCTTTCTGCTGGACGACTGCATCCAAAGTTTGAATCAGGAACCCCATGTGTACTGAGCCTGTGTTGTTCTGCTGGGCCTGGTGCCTGGGCTCCTTATCTAGCTCTTTCAGTCCTAGGGTCACCAGGCAGCAGCCATTCCAGCAGGCTGCAGCAGAGGGAGATGGAAAGCAGGGCCATTCCATCAGCCCTGCTGAAAGGCTAGCTCTCTCCAGTTCCTCTCCCTAAACTGTTTCCAATTAGTCATAATAAGAGTTCCTATTTGACTTGAAGAATTTTTTTTAATATATTTTTATTTATTTTACCTTTATAAATGAAATAAACAATGCCAAAATTACCAGCAACCTGATCAATACTACAATTTCCCAACAATACAATATTCTGATGAGGGCACCACAATAACAAGGAGAGATGGAAAAAGAAAAAAAGGAAAAGGGAGGAGAAAAAGAAGTGAAGAAAAAAAGAAGATTCGTTCCTCTTCCCTCCCCCTCTCCCTCTCCCTCCCCTTTAAAGAATTAAGTTTAAACTCTAATATTCCCTGGCCTCCGATGCCATTCTATTTTAAAAACTATATCTATAACCTTAACAATCTTACAGTTTAATAAACAACCTTACATTTCAATATCATATCACCAATCTTATATCAAAGAAACAGGTCTACAATTCATTTCCAGAAGCCTATATTATTATTATTGTTATGATTATGATTATTATGATTATTAATAAATATATATAGTGTTATATAATAATAAAACTTAATATAAACCTTCAACAGTCAGTAATATATTTTATACTACATGTATTATCTATTTTGAAATAAAAAAATATAAAGAAAAGCAAGAAAAAATGAAAGATGAAAGAGAGTAAACAAATATATGTATAATCATTTATCTTCTGAGCTAGCCTGGATCATGTAGACTAAACACAAACAGTTAACAAAGCTTGTTTAAAGATTCCAGTTCATGGGGTTGTAACAGAATTCTAACGCATTTTTACGTTCAGCCATGCCTCCGCCATTTCATGATTTTGAAACTTCTTCATCTGACCTTCAGCCACAATGCAAAGTGTAGCAGGATATTTTAAGTAATATTGTAAGTTCGTTTGTTTTGCCATATTTTTGCTTTGATAAATTGCCATCTTTTATTCGCCACCTCTTTGATGTAGTCTGGAAATAACATAACTTTATCTTGTTTCCAGGAAAAGCTTCCACCCTCTCTTGCCAAATGCAGGATATAATCCTTTGTGGAGACTTTTGCAAATTGAACTATGATTGTGTAATCAGTCCCTTTAGCATTTGGCACATGAAATGCCTGCTCAATATCAAGTAAATAATCAGATGGGATAGGGAGTATCTCATGCAAAAGTTTATCCACAAAAATAGGCAATTTTACATCATTAGACAGATTTTTAATCCCAATAATATGTACATTGGATCTCCTCATGAAGACCTCTGTTTGAGAAATTCTATAGAGGCATTTTTAAAACAAATTTGTGTCATAGTTTCATTTCCTGCCACTCGCTCTTCTAGCTCATTAATTTTCATCTCCTTTTTTTGCCATGATTTATTAATTAAATCTATAGCTCCTTGCAAGGCGATGATGGAATTTTGGATTAAATCCAACCTTTTGGCTTGCTCTATAAATTGCAAAGATAAAGTCTTTATCAGAGTAAATAATCCCCCTATATCTTCTGTTCTTGAAACTTTTGACACAAGGGGTGCAGGGGGAGTTGATGCCAGCTCCTTTCTTCTCCTCAGCAGAGACATGTTTCTCTCAGACAGATCTTACAGGTCCTCAGATGTTCTCAAATATTGTTAACATTTCTTAAATCATCCCTCAGAAGTTGTTGATAATTCTTAAAGCATATATTATTATGGAACACATCAGCCCTGTTTTCTCCTATGAAATAGGAGTCTCACTACAGTTTTGCATTGGTAAAGCTCTGGGGAGATAATCCTGGAATCCAGCCCCGCCACTATCTCGTGAGGGATACTTTTCTCCAAGATGTTATCCAGAGCTGCCTTGCCCCCCCCCCTTTTAATTCCAGAGGGGAGATGAAAAGGTTTTTCAACCTTTTAAAAAGTTGTTTGAGAAAGCTCCCATGGAGAACCCGTGGGGAAGCTGCCAGAGTGACATCGGTTCCATCCAGAAGTCCCTATTTGACTTTAAGAATTGATGCCTGAGTTTGCTTTTCCCCGGCCCTTTTTCCTTTTGTATCATATCTTTTCAATTGTAAGCAGGCAGGCAGTCATTGTCTCGTTTTTACTGATCATACATAAGCCACTCTGAGAGACTTTCGGGTGAAGAATGGAGCAGAAAAGCTATAAATAAACAAACAATTGTTTGTTTGTTTGTTTGTTTGTTTGCTTGTATGTATATATATACCACTTTTCCACCAAAAACATGGTACTCAAGGCAGCTAACAATAATAAAACCAAGATTTAAAAAAGAACATAATGAAAACTCTCATAAAAACAAATGAATTAAAAGCACAATTAAAAACACAACAATAAACTAAATTAACAGCACAACCTCTTTCAGCAACAACCCAGTTGTGGTCTGAGTGGATATGGCTGGTTCTGGGTGGCTGTGAGATTACAACAATGCTCCATTCTTCAGTATCTGTGACTCTGTGGTTACGGTGCACCTCTGAAGTGGGAGGCAAGGGTCCTAGTCCTGCATCCCTCCCGATTTTGGCCCTGACAAGATTGTTGCTGACTTATATTCCAAAAAGTGCTTTAAGTCCACGTGTTCCCACAGCAGAGCTCCACCCTCCATTCCCAGCTGCCCATATCAGTAATATTTTCTGGTGAGCCACAGGTTGTGAATGTGCAGTGTGTGGCTTCCATTGTTGCTTGCCTTGCTGTCCCCTGCCCCCATCCCGGCAAAAAGGGCCTTCCCTCACAGGGCCATTGTTCCTCCAACATTGTTTCTCCAACAATGGCCATCTCCTTAGCTTGACGTTAACAGAGGTGTGTGATTTATCACTAGAAAAGTTTGAACTTTGGAAGTGATAAAGGAAAATCCAGGGGTAATGACATCTCTAAAACAACAACTTTATCATTCTTTTAGGAAAGCAATTAGCGCAGTAGGGGTCACACAAAATTCTTCACAAGATGATGACATCCAAACAGACTCCCATTGAAGACTGTCACCATCTAATTTAGTTCTTGGAGTAGTAATTTTGATAATGTGAATTCTGCTACTCTTTTGCTCAACCCCCTCTGTGCATTTGATGAATCCTGACACAAAGGGAACGTCTGGTGAATCCACAGGCAGTATGTCTCCTAAATAATGTAGTATTGATCCCAAGTATGAATCTTTGAGTCACTTCCCAAGAAGGAAGTACTGAATGTTTGGGGAGGTGGGGGGAATAAGCAAAGAAACAGAGGCTGAGCTTTTACAAGTAAGACACAGTACCCAGATTGATGATTGAACCAGGGGTAAATTCAAATGTTATGGACCCCCGTTAAGGGCTGCTGGAAAGAGCTTTTGTGTGTTAACAATTACATGAAGAGACCACAATATTTCCAAGGGCGCACTCCTATCTATTGCACCCTTGATCCTCATAAGCCTCTGAACTCGGAGGCTTACGAGTATCCAATGCAGAGCAGGAGGTGCGACAGAGGCAATAGTCTCTTGCGTTGTGACTCCCACTCTGCATTTCAGCTAGACAGGGGTTTTCACCTGTCTAGCTGAGGCACTGAGGGGGGGGGGAAGGAGACTGGGGAGGCCCAGGGATAAAGCATGACCCAGCTCCTCCATCCCCTCCCTGCCCACAGAAACGCCCCCTCTCTGAGGTTGCTTTTCCAACCTCGGAGAGGCAGCCAGTGCAGTTCTCTCCAAGCCAGCTGCAAGGGGGAGTTGGGGGGAAGCACGGATTCCTGGAGCATAGACCCAGGAATCTGAAATATTCTATGCCCCCCCAGATGCTGTCTAGGGGTCATAAGATTGCTCACTAAGCTACTAGGGATGGGTGAATCAATTTCAGTTTTTCCCTGTTTATCCTTTTTTCCCATTCTTAAGTTCAGTTTATCTTGAACTTAGTGAACTTAGGACTGGAGAAATTCTCAATGTCCCAAACTTTGAGATTTTTTTAAGTTCACATAAAAATTCCTAAGCATTTTTGTGTACATTTTCCACAATACATGGATATTTGTATGCATTTTCCCCACTATGCACATTTTTTGCAACCACATTTCTTAATGTATACATTGTTGAACATTATTATCCCTAATACATGCATTTTTGTATGTATATTTTGATTGGAGAACTCCATTACAAAGTTCAGCATGCAAATTTCAAAAGATAACTGAGTTTTGGTTCACATAGTGATTCAAAAGTGCAAAGTTAGACAAGTTCACATTAAAATGAGAATTGAACAAATATCTCCCCAATTCCTACTTGCTGTATGGATTGATCCTAGTGAGTGGAAAATCTCCAAGCCAGAACCACACATAGGGATGGGAGGATGCACCTCCGTCCGCTCCCTTCAGGTGGTCGATGAGCCATCCTTGCTGCCCACCTGTGCGAGCTGCAGGACGGCTTGGCAATTGCCCGAAAAGCACTGTGGGGCCATCTGTCACTGTGCCGAGCTGCGATTGTACACAGAAATCGCAGCTCGGGTTAGTTCTGCATATGTAAAGTTGAGTCTATGGTTGCTTTAAAGGGGCAATGACTCAAGATTACAGGTGTAAAGGGCCCTTTATGCTGTATTCTTGAGTCATTACCCCTTTAAGGCAGCCATTGACAACTTTAAATGTACCGAAGTAACCAAGCCACCATTGTGGTGATCACAGTCAGTAAGGGGCAGACAGCCCCACAGCACTTCCCAACGGTTGCTGAGCAGGGAAATGAGCCCCCTGCAGCCTGGTGGGGTCTGGGAGGCCAGATGGGTGGGAGCCTGTTGGACTCCACACCCTCCTCAGAATCCTACTCTATCCCTAACCACACACTTCTGATAGGTGCTGATTCTGGAGGGAAAAACCTCTCTATCTGACTGGGTCAATCTAAGAGACAAGCAGCTATCAAGTGTTATCTGCCCTCCCTGGATGGAGCCACCTCCACACAGAAGTGGGGTTGGTGGGTGGGTGGGTTTGTAGGGCTGAGCAAAAATGGCATCCCAAAATTCTCCACTCTGTTTCCAGGAGGTGAGGTTGCAAAAGGGGTATTTTGCTAAATATTCTGCAGTTTGGGGGCCGTGGAATTCTCCAACTCTTGGGGAGGGTGAAAAAGAATATGCTGAAAAAAATTCTCAGAAAATTACCTTCTAAGAAATTTTGGCTCATTCAATACTGAATAAAGCTATATTATTGGTTTCAAACTAGTGGATGAA
This sequence comes from Heloderma suspectum, assembly GCF_057233095.1. Lineage (NCBI taxonomy): Eukaryota > Metazoa > Chordata > Lepidosauria > Squamata > Helodermatidae > Heloderma > Heloderma suspectum. The sequence goes on from NC_139459.1 coordinate 84,979,944, forward strand.
AGAAGCAATAAAAGGGGAGGACTGGATGGAAGAGGGACCAAACTTGCTGCTTCCTTCAACAACAGTAAAAACATAATAATATTAAAACTGGTTCCCAAAATTCTCTACCTATTTGTGGGCAACAAAATGGGAGAGGGGACATTTCACTGAATATTCTCCAGTGGAGGGGGCTGAAATTCTCCAAAAGTTCAGTGGCAGCCCCCAAAACAAATATTCTGAGCAAATGTATCAGAAAATTATTTTCAGATAACCTTTGGCCTGATTTGAATGATTGGCTCTCGCTATCCAGCCAAACATTTGCTATAAATGTTAGCACTGAAGTAGATAGGCCGCAATCTAGAAATGTGCATATTCTTCAGGGCATTGGTACTGACACTTCTGCCCCACTTCTTAGGCCGTGGGCACAGTGTGTAGAAGTATCTTGGGTGGCCAGTTATGCATCGCCAAAAATCAGGACAGGGATCTGTATAAAATCTGCATGTCCTAATTTATATGTATTAATACACATTTAGAAATAATTACTGTAATGTAAATAAGAATAGAATACATCTCACCTTAGTGGGGAAGACTGTGACCACATGACCTGTATACCCTGACCCTCACAGTCTGCTGCCCAAGTGCTAAGTGCTGATGGGCAACTTCAAGGCCCCTGCTGTCCCTTCTGATGGTTCTTTATCTTTAAACCAGAGTGAGACTGGGCAGCCCTTCAAAGCCCGGGCAGCTCTTCAAAGCCCTTCCTCTGTAAAGAAGAGCACCTGGCCACCCTGGAAGCATGACGTCTCCATCCCAAGATGGTGGTTGTGAATCCGCCACCTTTTAGCATCCTTCTTTAAACATATGGGAATCATATCCAGCAGGGTTCCAGTACGCAGCTGCAGCAGCACCCATCTCAAATCAGATTCACTTGTTTGCTTTGCCTGATATCCAGCTTTGAATTGGTACTATGAGAAATGTTTGAATTCAAAGTTCACTTTGCATACCCCTTTGACAAATATTAGAGGTTATTTGAAGTAAGCTGGCCCTAAAACCTTGCCAAGAAAGCACGGCAACTAGCAACACATATAATGGGAAGGGTGGAGGAGGATCCGTAACGTTTTAAATCATAGTTATTATAGAAAAGAAGAGATATTCTCACTGGGCTAATTGGATTTCTATCTGATAGTGTCATTAATAGCTAAAATTTCCCGAGGATGTATATTATTGATGACAGCCAATGTGCAATTACATTCAATGACACTTCAAAAATCATTCATGGCCTCAACAGCATTGTATAAGGGTTTCATTCTTTTTCCTTTAAGGACATATTAATTGGGAGAAAATGTTGTGCAGTCAGCTCAGAATTTCCTGTGCTTTCTACATCCAGGTACAAACACATGGGTCTTTTTAACTGGAGATCCAATATCACAGAATCCTGTTTATTTGAGGCTAGGCAATAATGAATTCTCATTGCCTCTGTGTATGCATGTGTGCATTGCCTTGTTAATCATTTTCTCTCCAGGAAGAGGGAAGCTATCCTTTCCTGGAAAGATCCAGCAAATTCCCTGATGGATGCTTTTCACCCTGTATTTTAATATAGTCCCTTTAATGTGACAGATGCAGCTTGGAGCTTCTTTTATGTTGCCGTTTTATATATTTTTTCAACCTCTCACATAAGAAAGACTGATGGAATAAGCTAAAAGCAGAATCTTTCAAAGTGGTGCAGATGAACTGTTTCAAAGCTTTCTCAAAGCATACACCCGGGGTGAGAGATTAGGATCATCCTTCTCAGTTACTTTCCAACTACCTATAATAGTTTTCCCGTGTGTGTGTGTGTGTGTGTATGTGAGAGAGAGAGAGAGAGAGAGAGAGAGAGAGAGATTTAACTCACACTCTTGTGGATATTATAGATACTTCCATAAATATTCATGAAAACGGGGCCTCTTCATAACAGGTAACAGGTGTGGGAATAAAAGCATGCTCACCTTGACTTCCATCCATATCAGTCAACTACAACATGACTGTGTTCATCTATGAGGACATGTAGGATTCGACTGATATGACTTTTGGCAAGCTACAGCAAACACTTTTACCATCACTACAATGCAGGGAGCGGCAAATCTATCAATTTTGAGTTTCACTCAGTTGCTCATTCTCCTGACCATATGTTCATTTTTGGCCCATTTCTTCATAAGTTTGAAATTCAGCACCAAAAACAGTCCCCACAAAAATATATATGCATTTTCATGTGCTTTTCCCCCCTAACATATGCATTTTTATATGTACTTTTCCTAGTGTGCGCACTTTTTTAAAGTGATTTTTCTCAATATAATGCATTTTTGTGCATATTTCCTTCCTTAAGATATGCATTTTTGTGTGCACTTTTCCTTAATATACATATTTCTGTGTGTATTTTTGGAGTTGTGAATTGCACTGCAAAATTTGGACAAGAATGTTTTTGTGCACAAGTGCATTCCAATTCACATATAGGTTTGTGAGGTGCAAACTGGGCAAGTTCATATAAAAATTAGCACCATGTACATGTCTCATCCCTCCCTATTGAAATATGCCTGAAACAGCCATTAGAAGAGGCTGAAGGGCTGTGTGAGGAGGTCCTGGTTATGGACTAAACAAAGAGAATGGAAAGCATCCAGTTGAACTGTAGCATTCTACTGCAGCCTAATTTCAGAGCAGCAGAAAGTGTTCCAAAACAAACACCCACAGAGGACATCCTTATAAAAATGGCACCATCCTTATACTGCTGCTTCTGACTGGCTAAAATGTGTACCCTGACCTGGGAAAGTGTAAGCTATAATATTTTAATGGAAGTTTCCTTATAATAGTCGTTTGGGTTGCGTGAATGTTCCCTACTATTATCACACAGCAGTGGTATTACAGCCAAGTCCCACTGTGGATACAGACAATGTTTGTCATCTTTTAGACTTCCTCTGTTTGACTCTAGAATATAATGCCTCATTGCACAAAGGTGATGTTAATAGTCCACTTTAATATACACCACTCTTCAAAGGCTGAAGGTAAAGACGGCTTAGGCTCCAGCACAATAAGGTGAGTATAGAGCTGTTTACACAGTTCTGCAATTTCTATGGAGATAACTGATCTGGACATTCTCTGCAGTCAGCATAAAGAAACAAGATCCAGCTACAGAGATTGCATCCCAGGACACCATTTTTTAAAACCCACAATGACATGGAATTATGGAACTTCCAAGGCACTATATTTTGAGAAAAGTAAGATGACAGCCACAGCCACCAGGGTCCTATAAGTGTTTCAGTCAGCCATGGAGCCAGTACTGGCCAAAAATGTGTGACACTGGCATGAAGATCTGTCACATAATTGGATTTACACACTTGCCAGTCAGCTACTGCTTGGTCCAAGGAACCACTGGAGTCTGCAAGTTCTAGAGCAGTCATGGATGACAACTGTGGAAAAATCTAGCACCGTGCTACCTACTTGGGGTTTCTGAATCTTAGTAGTAGTCAGTGTGAGACCTTGGCATCTTAGTTTATTATAAGGACCTGATGATGAAAGAGCATGTCGATTAAGATGCTACTGGGCGATCCAGAGGGACAAGTGCAAAGATGGGGAATACCTGGCTTGGCAATAGTGCATGTGAAAAGGATCTTGGAGTTGTAGTCAGTCCCAAACTCAATGAGTCAGCCATGTGATGTGGCTGCAGAAAAGGCAAATGTAATTTTTAAGGTTGCATAAATAAAGGTATAGTTTCAAAATCTTGGGAAGTAATAGTTCCACTGTACTCTGAGGTGATCAGACCTCACCTCGAAGTTTGTGTCCAGTTCTGGACACCACACTTTAAGAAAGATTCAAATAAATTGGAACAAGTTTAGAGAAGGGCAACAACAATGATCAGGGGACTAGAAACGAAGTCCTGTGTTGAAAGATTGAAGCAAATGGGAATGTTTAGCCTTGAGAAGAGAAGACTGAGGGGGGATATGATAGCACATTCAAGTACCTAAGGGTTGTAGTACAGAAGAAGGCTGCAATCTGTTCTCTATCATCCAAGACTGTAGGACACAAAATAAGATGCTTAAGTTATAGGAAGGCAGATTTCTGAACATCAGGGAAAACTTCCTAATGGCCAGAGCAGTCAAACAATGGAACCAACTGCCTAGGGAGGTGGTGAGCTCTCTGTCACTGGAGGTGTTCAAGAAGAGACTGGACAAATTAAACCACCAGACTAACACTCACACACACACACACATGCACACACAGCTTTCAGACTTTACACATTGTGCATGAAGTATCACCATACAGAAACCTTTGGGGGAGCTTTCATGTTGGAGCTGTACATGATGATGTACAAAGCCCTAAATAACTTGGGACCAGGACACCTGAGAGAGCACCTTCTTCTTTACCAACCTGCCTGGCCACTGAGGTCATGTCCCTGGTGGTTCCACATGGACCCATGGCCCAGTTGGAGTCCACCAGGAAAAGAGCTTTCAGTGTAGTGGCCCCCTTCCTGTTTCACTCCCTGCCTTTGGAGGTCAGACAGGCGCCAGTGTTGCGTTGCTTTCAGCACCTCCTGCAAACAGTGTTATTTCAAGAGGCCTTCCTTGAGTGACTAGCCGTGGTTTATTACATTCAGAGTCTGTTCCTTTTAAAATGTTTTAATATGGTGTTTTATTCTTTTATCTTGTTGTTCCCTGCTCCAAAATCATTGATGTGGAGCAGTATATAGATATAATAAATATAATAAATAAATAAATAAATAAATAAATAAATAAATTCCAGTTGGGATCTGTGGCATTTGTGCAGTGATTATCCACCCAGCAATCCGTACAGTGAGGGCTAGGTTGACCAGATGTCCTGCTTTACAGAAGACAGCTCTCTATTTTGGAAAGCTGGCTGAGGATAGTCCTCTCTTTGGATGGTCTGTCCAGCCAAGTTGGGTTTAAAGTAAAAGAACCAGAAGGAGGGAGAGCATACAGGGGCCATGAAGTTACCCATCAACAGCACTTGGATGGCAGACTGAGCAGTAGGCACACCAGGGGCCTGGGTGATAGTCTTCCGCACTATGGTGAGATGTATTGTATTTCTATTTCAATTATTTCTAAATTTGCATGGATACATATGCAAATGTTGTGCTAATTGGTGTCCTCTTTTGTCCTATTTTTGGAGATGCATTTCCTTTTTCTTTTCTTTTTTTTGACAATGCGTAAGTGACCACCCTAGTTTAGGCTTTGTGAGTGGGGAAGTAACACATGTTTCCTGGTGCAAAATACTTTGCATCCAATATTGGGAATAGAAGTTGAGGCCCGTATACAACAAAGAAGTAGCATATACATTACTTGTACTAAAAAAAACAGATCATGCAAAAAGACCCTAATTCTCTCGTCCCCAAAGTGCAACCAGAGTCCTTAATATTACATTATGAAATACAGTTAAAAATTCTCTGTGAGGAATGCAGTCACTACTAGAAATCAAACCAACAATATAATGTCTCCACTGGTCTTGTTTTGACTTGAGCAACATAAAAGGATTTCCTTTATTCTCATAAGTGTTTTAAAAGCTTCTCTCACGCCAAATGTCTCCATTGATAGACTGCAGGCATCACATGCTCACTCCTGTAGGTATTCAAGCATAACCAGCCCAGTTCTAAAAATACATCTCTGCATACACCATTCCCTGAAGCCTTACAAAGAAAGAGCTGTCTGCTCTCCTTCTGCTTCCCAAGCAGCAACATTTTTTCCCCCCCACTTGTAAGTAAAATACTGGGGAGTGGTCATCAAATACATAAGTACTGAAAATAATTACTGAAAATTGTAGCCACCACACCAGTGCACAGTCATTGCAGCAACAAACACAACAATGTGCTTCTCTTGAAATAGTAGGCAATAATATTCCATGCTTTTGGCAAAGGAAGCCGCAACAATATTTTAGATAAGATCTCTCTTTCAAACTGAAAATTGTTGTAAGGTTAAGGCAAACGATGAGGCTTGAAGAGGAGTTGGCTCAGAAGTACCTCATTATTGGTCAGTCTTATCAAAGCTTCAGATTTGGATGGAAGGATTTCAGGTGAACCCAGTTTGTCTTCCAGTGGAGGCTGGTGGCTCCTATTTTAGTAGGGTGGTAAATCCACTCTGAGTTTCAGTCTGAACCAGTCAGGAGCTATCCAAGGTGCTGAATCCATTTTAGGGATAGGGTTCAACACTTTGGAAAGCTCCTTTAGAGTTCTTACTGGTTCAGACTGAAATCCAGAGAATATTCGCTGCCCCACTGAAATAGGAGCAACCAGCCTCCACTATATCTCCTATCAACTTGGTCTCCTGGCACCTAGGGTTGACAAAATCCCCCCTCCCCAAACTTCCCACTGTACCTGGCAAAAATTGCTTGCTCATGCCCCAGGCTTCCAACGTATGCATCGACACCAAGTCACATCAATGTGGTGCAATCCCATGCTCCTGGGCCAGGCTCAGGAGAACTTTGCTGCCATCATAATCAGGGCTATTATCCCAAAGTTATTATCCTGAGGCAGGGCCAACATCAAGGGTAGGCAAGGTTGGCTACTTGCTGAGGGCCCACAACCCACAGCCCACTGGAGTTTCTTTTCCTCTTCAGCATTGCAACCTGCTTGTTCACCTGCCTCTCACTCTGGCCCAGACGATGGTGGTGGTGAGAAGGATGAGGTGCCACTGGGTGTCTGCCTGTCAAGCTAGCAAGTGGTAGCAATGATGAGAAAGAGGCTGAGGAGGAATAGCAGCTGGCGACACTGGCAGTGAGAACGTAGAGTCAGTCAGGGAGGGAAGCTACTGAGGCTGCCTTGCCCAAAGGCCCTCAAAAACCTGACCAGCACTGTTTTGAGGTAACCCTGCCTACAAGATGAACAAAGAATTCCATGGCATTTTTCTGCCACATGCCCTTTTTGACTAAGTTGTCTCTTTTACAGGTCATTTCCTCTATGAAACTAATTCCCAGAGATTCCCAGAAAATTGCCATGAACTCTTAACTCCATGTTAACAGCTATTGGTTACCTGTTCACTGATCTTTGGATCAAGGATGGATGAGTCATCATGAACCCCTAATATGGCCAGGAGTTGTTGTTGATGTTCTTTCTTTCATCTCCACATCTCATTCACTCCATGAATATGGAAACAGATCAGAGGTTGATGGGAGTGCAGGGCAATGTTATCCTAGCTACATGTGTCAATGGAGTCACAGATAAGTAGACACTACAAAATGTCATGCCCGCCAATTGCAAGACAGGGGCAAAACATTTCATGTCTGTTCTGGAAAATCCAAATCAATGTGTTGCCCTTTAATTCAATGTGGCATTGGAAATGACCTCCCAATGACAACGAAAATGACAATGTGGCATTGGAAATGACCCCAATGAGGAAGCCACCTTACTCTACCTTGTAGCAGGGCCAGCCCTTGGTCATTCATTCACATTGTGATGCATCACTTCCATTAACACTCCCCTGACTTAGTATCATAGAATCATAGGGTTGGAAGGGGCCTACAAGACCATCAAGTCCAACCCCCTGCTCAATGCAGGAATCCAAGTCAGAAGGAAGGATGGAAAGAAGATGGATGAGCCAAGTAAATGTAAATTGTACATCTAATCACTATCTCTAGTTCTGATATTCAGGCTGTGAGTGCCATCATATATGTAGCCAAAACAGCCCCACGCAAGCCAAGTATCAGCAGGCTTGGGGGTACCCCAAGGTTTCCAGAAGTACGAAAAATCTTTAGGACAAGAAACCCTTCTAACACAGCTTTCCCCAACCTGGTGCCCTCCAGGTGTTTTGGATTATTTATTTATTTATTTTTAACATTTATATACTGCCACTTACAGGTGGCCTGGGAGAGCCAGGGCCTGCAGGAGAAGCTGCCACCATCTGGGAAGAGGCGTGCCTGCTGCTGCCGGGCCTGCTGCTGCTGCTGCACCACCGCCGCCACCACCACTATCACTACTGTGGACTCCTGCCTGGCATTATTTTTAAGGGGATTTTTTAGTTGTTGTTGTTGTTGTTTTAATTTCTGGGGGATTCCGTTGTGTTTTTAGGGGTGGGTAGCCTGCCTGATAGGCAGGAGCGAGAGGGCATGTGTCCACCTGATGGAGGCAGTGGGGGGAGTGTTCGGGGCCAGAACATACCGAGGCTGGGCGGCAGGCGCTGGCAGAGCTCTAGGGGCAGGCCATGCCAGGTAAGGGGAACAAGGGAGAGATGTGTAGTATCTGTCCCATGCTCCGGGCCTGTCCAGAGCCAAGGGATGGCTGAGGGAGGCATGACTCCACCTTCTGGCCTTTGTTTGCTGCTCTGCAATGCCAGGTCTGTTACCCAGAACACCTCCCTCATCCATGACATGATCCTGGATGAGGGTGCAGACCTGGCATGTATTATGGAGACCTGGCCGAGGCTGCTGCTCCAACCCTTGCAGCCATGTATCCAGCCGGATTTTCATATGCACAGCAGCCGAGGGCTGGGGATCGGGAAGGGGGAGTGGCTGTTATCTACTGAGAGTCCTTGGTCTCCGGGAGACCAAGGTTGCTGAGTGCATGTACTGGAGGTTGGGCCCGAAGGGCAGTCTGGGGATTCTGCTCGTGTACCGTCCACCCTGCTGCACGACTGACTCCCTGGCCAAGGTGCTTGAGGTGGTCTCTGATGTGCGTGTGCAGTCCCCTAACTTATTGGTGTTGGGGGACTTCAACGTGCATTCAGAGGCCATCATCACAGGAGCACCTCGGGACTTCACAGAGACCATGGCTTCCTGAGAGCTGCCCCATATTCTAACTAGGGATGTCAGAGAATTTCGCCAAGAATCTTGGGGAGGCCGAATGCCAGCACATTCGACCCCCCGAAATCAGTGGCAAAACGGTCTGCCCCCCCGCCCCCCCCCCCCGGGACGGGATTTACCTTGGGCGAATCTCCCTGGCGACAGTGGCTCCGGCGGCGGTGCAGCAGCGGGGCAGCGGCGGCGGTGGCACCCGGTCTTCCGACCGGCTGCCGCTGCTGCCATTTCCAGTAAAAAAAAAAAAAAAACGTGATAGGCTACGTAAAGATTTACGTAGCCTATCATGGCTAGATTTTTAAAAAATACCATGATAAGCTACGTAAATGTTTACGTAGCCTATGCCTATCATGGCTGAGTAAAAAAAAAAACCGCGCATATGCAAATGGCAGCGCCCATGGGCGCTGCCATTTGCGTTCCTTATTTTGGCACATCTAGTCTACGTAAACATTTACGTAGACTACGGCGAAAATAAGGGGAACGCAAATAGCATAGCGTCTACGCTATTTGCGTTTTCCTTATTTTTGCCGTAGTCTATGTAAATGTTTACATAGACTAGACGTGCCAAAATAAGGAACGCAAATGGCGGCGCCCATGGGTGCCGCCATTTGCGTAAGCATGGTTTTGGTTTTTGTTTTACTCAGCCATGATAGGCTACGTAAACATTTACATAGCCTATAATGGCTGACTGCAGGGACGCAAACAGCGGCGGCTATGTCCGCCGCCATTTGCAGACCCGGCCGGCCAGGATTCGCGGCAGGAGGAACAGGGCGCCTCCCCCCCGACCAGAATTTCGGGGGGGAGGGATGGGGCCCCTCCCCCCCGGCCAGAATTTCGGGGGAGGGACGGAGTGCCTCCCCCCCACCATGACTCAAATTTCGTAGAAGGTAAGTGACTTTCGTACATCCCTAGTTCTAACTGGGCCCACCCATGTAGCCGGTCATACACTAGACCTTGTGTTGGTTTCTGGAGAAGAGGGGAGTGATCTGGAAGTCGGGGGTATATCCACCACCCCCTTGTCATGATCAGATCACTATCTGGTGATGTTAGACTTCTCGGTTCCACAACCCTTCCGCAGGGGTGGAGGACCCATTAAAATCGTCCGCCCCAGGCATCTTATGGATCCAAATGGATTCCTAAACGCGCTTGGGGATTCTCTGGGGCACGCCAACGGCCACTCGGTCGAGACCCTGGTGGGTGGCTGGAATGCCGCAATCACTGGGGCATTATCAGGTGGCTCCGAAACACCCTCTCCCCCTGAACAGGGCTCGGACTGCACCATGGTTCAATCCACGGTTGCGAGCTCTGAAACAGAAGGTGAGACGGCTAGAGCGCCAGTGGCAGAAGTCTCACTCCAAAGATGATCAGACACGGGCTAGAGCTGTATCTTCAGCCTAGTATCACGTGGCGGTGAAGGCAGGAAAAAGGAATATTATGCTGCCTCTATAGCGTCTACAGAGAGCTGTCCCAGGAGGCTGTTCCAAGTGATCCGGAGCCTGGTTGGTCCTGTGGCTCCTGAACCACTGGAGCATTCTAAGGCCTCCTGTGAGGCCTTGGCAAGGCACTTTGCAGATAAAATTGATCAGATTAGGAGTGTTACTCCGCATGCTGTGGATACAGTTAGTGAGCAAGAGGCGGCCTGTGGCAAACCGGTTTTGTGGGATCGGTTCCAGCTTCATCCTCCTGATGAAGTGGACAAGGTGCTTTCATCTGTAAGGCCAACCACCTGCTTACTTGATCCTTGCCCATCTTGGCTCATTATGGGCTGCAGAGAGAGACTGGGTGAGGGGATCAGCGCGGTGGTGAATGCCTCCCTTGAGGAGGGAGTGATGCCATCAGCCTTCAAGGAGGCAGTGATAAGACTGCTCTTAAAGAAGCCCTCCTTGGATCCTCAAGTTCTGAACAACTTTCGCCCAGCCTCAAATCTGCCATTTTGGGGCAAGGTGATTGAGTGGGTGGTGGCGATGCAGTTGAAGGCACACTTGGAAGAAACTGATTATCTAGACCCATTTCAGTCGGGCTTCAGGCTTGGGCATGGGACAGAAATGGCCTTGTTCACCTTGGTGGATGATATGAGGAGGGCTCTGGATAGGGGTGAATGCTCCTTCCTTGTTCCCCTCGACCTCTCAGCTGCTTTTGATACCGTTGACCACGGTATCCTCCTGGACCGCCTGGAGGGGTTGGGCATTGGAGACACGGTATTGCGGTGGTTCCGGTCCTTCCTCTCTGGGAGGTACCAGAGGGTAGCACTGGGAGAGGAGGTTTCGAACCTGTGGCCACTCACTTGTGGGGTGCCACAGGTTCCATCCTCTCCCCGATGCTATTTAACATCTATGTGAAGCCACTGGGGGCTATCATCAGGAGGTTTGGGGTGCGGTATCATCAATATGCGGATGACACGCAGCTCTACCTCTCATTCAAATCTTCACCAAGGTTGGCCGTACAATCCCTGTCCAAATGTCTGGAGACAGTGAGTGGCTGGATGGGGAGGAATAAGCTGAAGCTGAACCCTGACAAGACTGAGGTACTTTTGGTGGGAGACAAGAGGAGGCTGGGGGATGTTGACCTGGTGTTGAATGGGGTACGGCTACCCTTGAAAGACCAGGTCCGCAGCCTGGGGGTCATTTTGGACTCCCAGCTGTCCATGGAGGCTCAGGTGTCAGCTGTGAGCTGGACAGCGCTGTATCAGCTCTATCTGATACGGCGGCTGCACCCCTTCCTTCCCGACCATCTGCTCCCATCGGTAGTACATGCCCTGGTCTCCTCTTGTTTAGACTACTGTAATGCGCTCTACGTGGGGTTACCCTTGAATAAGGTTCGGAAGATGCAGCTGGTACAGAACGCGGCAGCTCACCTGATTAAAGGCAGCCGCCGGCGAGATAACATCACTCCAGTGCTGAAGGAGTTGCACTGGTTACCAGTTGTTTTCTGGGCCAAATTCAAGGTGTTGGTTTTGACCTTTAAAACCCTATATGGTTCTGGCCGAGCCTATCTTAAGGAGCACCACCAGCAACACCAGACAGGCCGCTTAACAAGATCATCCTCGGATGACCTTCTCTCTGTCCCATCAGCCAGGACAGCTAAACTGGTGGGGACGAGGGAGAGGGCCTTTTCTGTGGTGGCCCCCACTCTGTGGAACTCCCTCCCTAGGGAACTCCGCCATGCCCCCTCTTTAATGAGCTTCCGCCGTGCATTAAAAACGTGGTTGTTCAGGCAGGCATTTGGGGTGGGTTAGGGTATTTTAGAAAATGTTTTTATTGTAGAATTTTATTGTTTTAAACTGTTTTATTATATGCTGTACATCACCAAGAGTGGCTGGATGTCCAGTCAGATGGGCGACTAATAAATTTAATAATAAATAAAATAAATAAAAATTATCCACTAAGAAGAAAGTACACAACCATTTAAAACCATATGACCTTAAAACAATAACAAAATTAACATTAAAAACAGTTAAAACATTAAAGCGTTAAAACTATACATTGTGAAATGCTAAATTGAAAAGATGCATCTTTATACACCCTTTCTAAAGGCTAAGGAAGTGTGGGGCCCGTTGTAGTTCTTGAGGGAGCCCAATCCATTGTTTGAGGGCAACATAGGAGAAAGCCTTTTCCTGTATGCCTGACAAACAGACCTCTGTGGGTAATGGCACCCTCAAAAGGCCCTCTCCTGCAGATCTTAATACCTGGGCAGGTTCATCGCAAGACAAATCTTAGGCTTAGGGCTTTAAAGTTTAAAACCAACACCTTGAATTTTGCCCAGAAAGCAATTGGCAACCAATCCAGGTCTTTCAGGACAGGTGTAATATGATCCTGATACTGTTAGCAGCCTAGCTGCCATGTTTTACACTAATTGAACCTTCTGGATACTCTTCTGGGATAGCCCCAAGTAGAGCACATACACTGCAGTAGTCTAATCATGATGTGACTAAGGATAACTGTTGTCAGGCCAATTCATGACTACACCTCCCAGCATTCCTGACAGTTAGCTATGTGGGAAGCCCAAAACATCTGGAGTGCACCAGGTTGGGAAAGGCTGCTCTCAGGGGATGGGAAAACTCCAGAACAGGATGAAGCATACTCAGTGGTCCCAGAATGTGGCAGGGAGGTTGGGATGGAATAGAGTGGCTGGAATCCTGACCAGTAGGACTCCACACTGCAACATTTTGTTGCAGGTCCCCCTTGTCTTCTCTGGTATGGATTTGACTAGCCAGAATATAAGTAGAATTCAGGTGAATTAAGGCTGCAATCCTATGCACACTTACCTGGGAGTAAGTGCTGTTGAGAAGACATGCACAGGATTACACTACATGACATACTACACATGGCTGAAAACTGCCTTGGACTGCAAAGATGAAGCAGCTCAACAATGTTCACATGACACAAAAAGCTACATCTTTCTATTTTCTGTGTCGAATAGGTAGACTATTTTAAAGAGTAGCTGTTCCTGTACCGATAGAACTATGCCAAATAATTGCTCAATTTTCTCTGTTGTGATATCTGGAGGCTTTTAGCATGTGTCTGATACTTAGCATTGGTATTTTACATCTGATTTGTCATATTTTAGTTCAATATTTGGCAGTTTATTTAGATTGATAGTTGACCTGGGCACCTGGACAGCAGACAGATGCTATTTGACAGTTGCCATGCAATGGTACTATAATCTTTGTATGTAATAATTAGGGGTGGATGAGAAATTCATTTAGTTTGCATTTCAATGCAAACTTACCAAATTTACACTTCCTGAACCTAAATATTAACAGGAACCCAGCTTGTCTCAAAATCCATACATTTCCAAAGTTCGCAGTGCAGTTCACACATACAAATGTGTACAAGAAATGTGTACATTTGAAACAGTGTGCACAAAACTTTGTACATCTGAAAATAATTGTACAGATGTTTTGTTTTGTTTTTAAATACTCACAAAAATAAGCCTTGAAAGTGACCATCAAGAGTTAGCACCAGTTAGCACCTGGACAGCAAACTGAGCAGGCACACAGGGCATGTGGACACAGTTTTCCCCACTATGGTGAGATGTATTGTACTTCTGTTTACATGATAGTAAATTATTTCTAGATTTGCATCTATACATAGAAAACACCCTGTGCAAATTTTATGCAAATCTGTTTTGTCTTTTGTCCTCTTTTTTGGTGACACATTTCCTCTTTAGGGGTGATGTGCAAGAGGCCACCATGGGGCATTGCTTGGATGTTGGCAAGCAATGATATTATTTGGTAACTGATAATATCTGACACTTGGTAAAGTTGTTGTTATGATGAAGATGAGGTTGTAAAGGAAACTTTTGTATGTGTTATATTACTCATTTTAGCCTACTGTTGCTTCCATGTCTGACCTTTTTGTGTTTTTGTGGACTCCAGAATGTTACAACGCCAACAAATTCCATTCAAGGAGGAAATAGGTCAATAGTTGCTCAGGCTTAAATGGCCAAGTCAAGTCTTTGCACGTTTCTCAGTTCAGGGCACAATGAATTGTTACTTGTTCCAAGCTCCTGTTATGTTCAGCTAACTACCTTGGACATAGTACACCAAAATGCTGTTTGGCACAAGGCCAGGCCAAAGTGGCTTGGGATTCAACAGTTGTCAGTATAATAAATGTGACTGTTACCACACACAAAAGGGCTACCACTTGCCTGCATTTTTATCCTGTGTCGGTTCTTCACCTGTTATCCACCTAGCCCTACAACTGTTCCTTAACATCAAACATTTTAATTAATGGTCATCCCTATACAAAATGCATTTACTTGGACCTAAGTGCCATTGATTTCATCTGACATTACTTCCAAGCAAATGTGCTTTACTTTGAAGCCAAAACAGTATCCCATGATAACTGCTCCTTAGGTATTTGGGCACAAAGCTCCAGAAAACCTTGCTATGATATGGAAGAAATTTAAACTGGCAAGGACATACACTGTGTAGGGCTCCTGGTTACATGTAAAGAGCATATGCACATATAGATGTGGGGCCAGTGCATGCAATTTTGCCGTAGACATGGTTTGGAGGCAAGCAGAAAGCTTCAAGACTGGCTCTGCCATTAGGCAAAGTGAGATGGCTGCCCTAAGCAGCTGATTTAGGGTGTCGTGAAATAAATTGTTAGTTATTTAGGGAGCAATCCTACGGCTGCTAGTCAGTGGCTAGATGGCCATAGAATATGTTGGTTTCCGGGAACCAACCTTGGAGCCCGTGCTCTGAGGTTGGTTCCCCGGAGAACTGACCCCCCCCCCCGCGCACTGCCTCTCAGGCAGCTTGGAACGGCCCCACACTCCACGCTCAGAAGAGGAGCGCAGAGCAGCAAAAACAGGGCATTCCGGGGGGTGTTCCAGGGTGGGAAAGGCAGAAATGCCGGTACCACACATCCTATGTGTCGTCCGGCAGCTGCTTTCCCCGCTCCGCCTTCCTGTGGCTAGACAACCAAAATTGGCAGTCTAGACGCAAATGCAGGGCAGCTGAAGCACGGAGGGGATGATCCCCTCTGTGCTTCTCCTACCCTGCATTGGATAGGCCATTGCATCCAAGTTCGGAGGTGGCTGCCTATTCCCATAGGATTGTGCCCTTCATGTAAGTTATTGTATTTTTATTGCCAGGGAGGAGGAAGTGCTTGTGGGATTTTCTGCCTCAGGTACCAAATAATTTAGCTTGCCTTGGATACTATACACCTTGAATTTGGGGGTGGGGGGATCATTTCCCCATCTGCCCAAAATGCCTTGGGCCAGCCCTGCGGGACCCTGATCTCAAATTGCCCTGTCATGAGATATAGAATGCAGGGAGATTTTCCTGGGCCATTTTTCCATGACAATGGAAGGAGAAGCTAATGGAGGAGTACCGGATTTTTTAAAAGGAATCGGCTTTCCTGTGAGCATGGTTCCATGAGTAGATCCTCTGCAGCAGTAAAAATTGCTTCATAGAACATACTTCCTGGTAGGGGTGGGCATTGGCATTAACATCATCTGACTGGCAGGAGCTGCTCAACCAATAAGAGAAGGTTCCCCCTCCCCCCCTTCTCCTTTCCCCTGGAAGTTCAGATGCACCTGCATCTCAGGAGCAAGCCTCATTGAGCACAATCGGAGTTACTTCCAAGTAGACACACATATGCTTGTGCTGGGAAAGTGGAGGGGAGGGGAGAACACAAAGATGGAAACCAGCCCCCATTTTAACCTACAGGAACTAATTGACCACAATAGGAGTTACTTCTAAGGAGACAGTAATGGGTTTGTTGTGGGAAAGAGACCAGTAAACACAAAGACAGAAACCAGCCCTATTGTAACCCACAGGATATCTATGAAACTGTGAAGTATTTCCTAAGGCAATGGATCGAAGCTTCAAGACTTGAACATTTAATCGCACTTAAGGAATTGGGCTTTAAAGTGTGCCATTTCAATTGCAGGGGAATCTCTGTAAGTTCTGATGTGGGCATTCAAAGGCAAGCCTCATCCGGCACAATGGGAGTTGCTTCTGAGGAGACACTAATGGGTTTTTTGTGGGAAAGAGTCCAAAACCAGCCCCCATTTTAATGCACAGAGTCTCTATAAGGAAGCTGTGAAGGAGTTACATCCTAAGGCAATGGGTTGGAGCCTCGAGATCATGCAGTCACATTTAAGGAACTGGGGTTTGATATGTGTGTGTTAGTTGAGGGGCTTCTCTGTTATTTCTGTGGTCATTGAGAGGGCAAGCCTCATTCAGCACAATGGGAGGAAACACCCCTTGACTGGGGTCATGTGAAAGGCATATCCCTGGGCAGGGCTAGCATACCTGAGCTAAATGCAGGGGTTGGGGCATACAACAACTATACCAGGGAGAACCCAACTTAAGAACTTTAAGCAGTCTCAGGAAATCTGTTTTTTCCTGATAAGCTCCGGGGTGGCTGCTGGATGCCCATAACATCATGTATCCCTAACGACCTCAATACACAGCCGCTCAGAGTAAATTGCTGGTGGAAACACCCCCCTGGACTATTCTCTTAGCTTGAGTGAGCTAGATACCTTCCACAACCAATTGCTGGCAGTTATTTTCTAAGTGACTGTTGACTTGAAAGTGACTAAAAGTGTTCACTATACATGCTTGCTCAGAAGTAAGTACCACTGAGTTCAATGGGGTTTACTCCTAAGTAACTGTGTATGGGATTGCAGCCTTAATAGGTCATCCACTTTGTCTAACCATTTTTGTTTTGGTTTTTTAATTAAGTCTGTATTCCTTTGAAATGTAGCTAGTCTGGAAAAGTCTGCATTGCATCATTTCATACCACTGCATTCAATCAGCAATACATTCCGTTATTCCTGGTCCATACCAGTACATCTGGCTGCTCTCGGAAGCAGGAGGAATTAGCCTGTCTGAAAGAGATTGTGCCAAAGTCAACTTTAAAAATACTTCCTTTGTTTCATATTTGAAAGTATTTCCACCACAGACCTCAATTTGCCAAAGCCCAAATGTAGAGCATTAAATGACAGCAGCACCTAAAATGAAGGGTAGTGGAAAAGTAAAAAAAGAAGAAATAATATGAAAGGATTCTTGCAGCAATTTAGGATATATTTTTTTTAGCACTGATGCATTTTTTTTAGCAATGTGTCAGCACCATTACTGTCTGTAAGCACATCTAAATAAATTTTAGTAATTGAAGAGACAATCAAGTTCTGTGCTTCATTTTTAACAAGAATGTGATTACCAAAAGCAAAGGGATATGGTTCTTTAAATTAAATGTAAGATTGTTCTAAGAGGCATTAACTTGGTCGGCTTTTCCATAATGATGCAGTAGCCCTGAAAGCCTATGGTCCCAACTGAGCTGAAATTTGTTGTGACTAAGGTATTAACTAGGGATTGGATCCAGATTTAAGTTGGATCAACTCAACTGTGCTGGTGGAACAGGACTTCCCCATTCCCATGGTAGCCCCTCCAACCCCCTGAAAATGCTACACATGGACAGGGCCAGCCCTCCCATGA
This sequence comes from Heloderma suspectum, assembly GCF_057233095.1. NCBI lineage: Eukaryota > Metazoa > Chordata > Lepidosauria > Squamata > Helodermatidae > Heloderma > Heloderma suspectum. The sequence continues at coordinate 84,997,639 of NC_139459.1, forward strand.
AGCAGGGTGAGCCATCTGCTTCAGGAGGCATACTACAAGAAGCAGCAAACTTGGCCCTGGATTTACGTTCACAAATCATGCAGACATGTCTAGTTTGTAATCCCGAATGCAAATGTCAGCAGGAACACTTTTTTCTGGAAATGTTTGCAAATTCCCAAATTTGCAATCGCGTTTATAAAATTGCATTTTTTAGGTGCACTTTGAAATGTGCATTTTTCAGAAATGATACATTTTCAAGCTTTAGTCAATGGGGGAAACTGTGCGTTGTGAAAAATTTACAGAGAAATGCACACTTTTCCTGTTTGAAATGAACACTTTTCCCATTCAAATGAGCTGAAAAACAGGTTGAAAATGAATACAGGAGTGAGCTGAAACAAACTTTCAAAGTAATTTTCACAGAATTTAGGTGAGCTCAAAAATGACTGGTTCTCTCATCCCTAGGAAGCCAGGCATGCAGTCTGCTACCACCACTTTCTCCATTTGCTGCTGCTTCGTCAACCAAGGACTCTGGGCCCCTCCTCTACTCACAGAGGCCATTCCAACCAACCGCCCTGGCAGCTGGAGAGGAAGAGAAAGGAAATGTCACCATCACCTTGCCTTCAAACAGGCTTTTCAAACAATTTTAATGATATTAAAAATCCTCCCTCCCTATCCCTTATCCCTTGTGTGTCATGTCTTAAATTTAGATTGTAAGCCTGAAGGCAGGGACTATCATGCCACTTATCTTTGTAAGCCATAATTGGAGCCTTTTTGGCTGAAGGACAGGGTACAAATGCTGTAAATAAACAAATAATATTTGTCCACTGGATCCGGACATGCTCTTTGTCGCTAACAGAACCATCTCAGGAATAAGACTGTGTAACTTCCTATTCTGGCCATTTCTGAATCTGATTTGTTGAAGAAAAGATTCTATGAGCACAGATACACATATAAACCTTTTTCGGTCAAATCAAGTTGCATTCATTGAGCATTGCTTTGACATTGCTATTTTATTATTATTATTATTATTTCTATACCACCCATTAGCTGAAGCTCTCTGGGTGGTTTAAAAGGCAAAGCTTAAAAACATAAATACAATAACACAGTAAAATATAATATAAAATCCATAGGTTTAAAACATAAAGCCCCCCAAGTAATAACAAAGATAAAAGCCAGCAGCAGTGCAAAGGTAACATACTAATGCAATTTTTAAAACTGAATGGCTAAAAAGTTTGGGAAAATTTTTAAAAAGTCTTCACCTGGCATCGACCGAAAACCCCCCAATGTAGGTCTTTTCTCTGGGATTCAAAGAACACAAAGCAGAGCTGTAATCCGTGCTACCAGACTTGCTTCCATCTGGTTATTAACCCAAATGATCAATTCAGCTGGAGTGCAAAGGCAGTGCAGTGCTCCAGATCTCTTACACAAGCCTTTGCCTAAGACTTATGAAAATCTAAATTGTGTATAGTATGCACTAGTATTAGTTGCATCCCTTTCAGGTTGGGGGCCCTTGTGAACAATGTGGGATTGGGTGCATGGGGTTCCTGGGGGGGTGAGGGGAATCCCCCAAAATTTGGTTCACAGAAGGAGGTTCGTAGAAGAAATGTTCCTCATTCCCTCCTCCCACAAGCATCCCTTCAGGCCTCATCCCAAAGTGTTCAGGAGGGCCCCCTGACCTTCCAGAGAGGCTTTCTGGGGGTCACCGGTGGTTGCAATAGGGAGGAGGGGTTGGGAAACATTCCTTCTGTCAACTTTCTTCAGGAGGTTGACAGAATTCTGTGCCCACTTGCTTAGGATTGCGCTATTTATGGCCATGATTTTGCTCAAATCACGATTTGCACAAATTAAAAAAACACCCCAAAAGCCATGAGCTGGCCCGACTAGTTACATGGCAAGTCAGTCTAGCTTGCGGATGAGCAAGCCAGAAACTAGGGGGCTGAGTCGGCAAAAACTGATTGGGCTCCACAGCCCAAATGGATTTCTCCAACGTCCCTAATTAACACTAATGTCGACTTGCACAAGTGGAATGAAATTCTTGTATATTCCTAAAAAACTAAAAACTAAAAATACAATTCCATCAATGAGCAGACGATGGATGAAAGATGCCTGACAATCCAGGAAATGCAGATGGAATGGATTCATCAAAAGCCATATATCCCTAGGTGTCAGGATAGGACCCATCTGCTCAGGCAGTGCCACCTAAATATAGCCATTCACCTTCACTATTCTTCTTGGCACAAACAGTTCCACCTAAAGACATATGCGTTTGGAATCTCCTTCCTTCTTACAGGACCTCATTGTAATTCTGGTGTACTGTAAACAGACAGCAGAGATGCTTATAGATTGATGCTATATTAGAATATCCCTGAATGCTGAATTTCTATTAGGCTTAATTACATGAACTAAGCTATAAACAAATCCCAATAAATAGAAGTCAGCCCAAAGAAGAATCCTGTTTTCATCCCATTACCATCCACCAGCAGGAGCTGTAAGCTCTGTCAGCATGAACACGTTAAATGCAGGGATGAACAAGGCACGCGAAAAAGTGTTGATGCTCAAAAAAGTGACGGAAATGCCCCACTTGCAAGCATGAATGCAACTGCAATTTTCAGAAAACTTGCATGTTCTTGAACTTGCAATCACATTCACAAAATGAATCCTTTTAGAAAAATGTGCACATTCTCAAAAAAAGACTCATTATTGTTGTTATTATTATTATTATTATTATTATTATTATATGTATATCCTGCCTTTTTCCCAATACTGGGACTTAAGGCAGCTTTACAACATTAAAAACGTATACAGTTAAAACATATAAATGGAAATATACAAAAGTTAAAAATTAAATTCAATCATCAATAATATTAAAATTCTATAAAATATCAAAATTTTAAAATACAACAAACAATACAAACCATAGCATCAATCCATCATATTCTCACAGGTCCAGACTAACTATCCTGCATTGAGCAGGGAGTTGGACTCGATGGCCTTGTACGCCCCTTCCAACCTTACTATTCTATGATTCTATGATCCCCAAAGGCCTGCCGGAGCAAAATGTTTTTATCTTCCTGAGGAAACATACCAAGGAGGGTGCCACTCTCACCTCCCTGGGAAGGGAGTTCCAGAGCCTTGGGGCAGCCACCATGAAGTCCCTCTCACACATTCCCACCAGGCGAGCTTGTGATGATGGCAGGACTGTGAGAAGGGCCTCCCCTGAAGATCTCAGGGCACGAGCAGACTCAGAATACGGTCTTTCAGATAACCTGGACCTGAGCCATATAGGGCTTTATAGGTCATGAACAGCACTTTGAATTGTGCTGAGAAACATACCGGGAGCCAATGAAGCTGTTTTAGCAGGGGAGTTGTATGCTCCCTGTAGCCAGCCACAATCAACAGTCTGGCAGCAGCTCTTTGAATCAGCTGAAGTTTCCAAACACTCTTCAGAGGCAGCCCCAAATAGAGTGCATTACAGTAATCCAAACAGGATGTAACTAAGGCACGTGTCACTGTGGCCAAGTCAGACATCTCAAGGAATGGACACAGCTGGCGCCCTAGCTTTAACTGTGCAAATGCACTCCTGGCCACAGCTGAAACCTGGGCATTTTCATGCTTTAATCCTTGGAGGTGGAAATGCGCATTTGGGTGTGCACTTGGAAAAGTGCATTTCTCCTATTAAAAAATGCACACTTTTCCTGTTCAGGAAGAAAAACAACAACACTTGTTCACATCTGCTAGCAAGATCAAGGCAAAACGACCATTAGGGTAGGAAAAAGAGAGCGCCGACAAGCTCAAAAATAAGTTATTCACCCATCCCTAGTTAAATGCTCAATGGAACAAATGGAATGCTCAACACAGAGCAGAGACAAATTTACCTCCTCTTGACAACTAAGCCATTAATGGGTTGAATTCAGTTAAAAAGACACAAGTATAGAAGGCTGTTAAAGTAATTTGCCATTATCCTAAACAGGTAGGAAGTCTATTCTTTTTTTATTATTAAGTATGAATATTGGAGCAGGAGATAAAGCAGAACACAGCAATTTAAGGATGTGTTATTCCAGTCATATGTTACAGACCACACTGTAAGAAAGAATTTTAAGAGAAATTTAACAAGCTTGCTGTCAAAAGATTGTTGTGAAGTTACTCACTTTTGACCTGTCTTTACAACCCATTGGACTTACTGAATTAGGAACAGGTCCCAGATGAGTCCTGTTGTTAAGGAACAATTGACTCCCTTAAGATGGCGGGCCGATCTACATTGCGCCCACCATCGCAATGAATTCGGTGTCCCATCGGGTTAAACGCTGTTGCATTAAACCGTGATTATTCACACTCACCCATTTTCCCCGTTGCAGTGCTTCCTCGAATGCGCGAGCTCGGTTCACACTTGAGTGCTGTGCTGTTTTCCTGCGCGCACTTGTCCGATCTCGGAAGCTAAGCAGGGTTGGCCCCGGTCAGTAGTTGGATGGGCAACCGCCTGGGAATCAGGCTTCCTGCACTGAGCAGGGGGTTGTTCTATCCCTTCAAATGAGACTAAGTTTTACCCCCTCCTATGCCCCGCTCAGGATTTTTTAAAAAAATTAAGGCGTTATCCTCGCAGAATCAGGGCTTCTCCGCGATGTGTTTTTTCTAATTGAGGCATGATCTTCCAGCTTCCAAGTTGGTAACAGCTGCCCTCGACACAGTGCAAGTGCTTCACAACCAGGTGGCCGGAGTCACACTCTGCAGTTCAGGAGAAAATACTTCAGAGACTTGGTTTGCTGGAGGGCCAAGACGGTGTATTTGGACTGAGTCTAGGGCTGGCTCGCTCACAGTGCTGGCCTGCCAGGCAGATAAAGTGTCCCATCTCACCAAACAGTGTATTAGTACTCTGTGCATTCTGGCACCTTGGGATACGTGCATCTGAGCTAGGGATGGCACAGGAGTCCAAAGAGCGGGTGGAGTCCTATGGATACCTCCCCCCAGCCTCCCGGACCCCACTCACCAAGCCCTGGAGCACTGACAGACCCAGCCGCCGAGCGTCCCGGAGCTTGGCAAGCAGCTGAGCACACCACAGCACCCCAGTGCTATCGCCCTGGCCTCCTCCTGAGGAGGCCAGGGCACGAGCGCTGGGGGCTGGCTGTTCCGGAGCCCCATCCTGCCTCTGCCGGCTGTCAAGGGCTTCCTTAACAACCAGCATGAGGAGAAAGGGCCTTGGTGGTACCACAGTGCTCTTGCCCTGCCTCCTCCCAAGGAGACAGGGCAAGAGCAGTCAAGCCCTTGTGCGCATAAAGCACAAGGGCTTGACGGAGTCCTTGGCGTGGAGAGGAGGGGCGGCTTGCGTGGCTCAGCAGGTGGGCAGGGCGAGCAGGGAGGCTTGCTGAGTGGGTACAGGCTGCACAAGCTGGGGGGGGCAGCTCATTGAGCTCCCCCCTTCCCCGACAGAGATGGGTCCGTCCATCCCTAATCTGAGCACAGGCATACTACTTTTCCTTTGTGAAGAGAACCCTTCCCTGTCTGTTGAGAGATGGTCTGAAGCTGGATGGCTTGTCTGCACAGTGGTTGGGAGGAAGACTTGCGCAACCCACTCTGCAGAATGAAACCAGCCATCTCTCTGTGTCTCTTATTAAGGAGCATACTCCTTAATTATGGGATTATTTAGTAATGATGCCTCCTGTCAGAAAGGCAATTAGCAGAGAAAAAGGCAAAACAGAATGAGCATTTACCTGTCCCACACAGGCTATCTTAGAACAATAAAAGGAGACCACACCCTCCTTTAGTGAAGAAAACAGTTTTACTCACAGATATTCTTGCAGATACAATGCAGATACAGCATAGAGTTACAAAAGAGTTTGTTCAGCACTTTGTGTTCCATAACACCAGCTGGGGTGAGAGAGCAAAGACATGTGCTCCCAGCCATGGTGGAAAGTCAAAGAGAGGTGGGGAGGGGAGGAGCAAGAGGAAGAAATCACAGGAAACCACGTTATAGGCTATAGAGATCCTAAGGTTACCTGTGGTCAAAACTCCAATTAATTAACTAACTGTAACTCTGCCCCCTTCCAGTAACTTGCAGATGATGTTGCAATATTCCCAACAACTTCTACTTGGTGATCTAGTAGAGTTTATGCATTAGAATTTACATTGCAAGCTTGTATATAATACTTGAGTGTGCGAACGTGCTCTATGATAGCTCACAGCTGTGGTAGGTTTTTTTCTGGCTTTACATTAGGTCTACGCTTTACATTAGGTTCTACTGAATACATGTGTGCCTGTTCCATGTAGCCATGACACAGCCTTTTGGTTGGAGATACATTTGAGCATCATGCTGGTTTATTCTTATCACTTCATGGCAGCCAAGGGTGCTGTGTGTGTGTTTTCTTTCTATTACACGTCTGTTCATTGCTCTGAAGCCTCCAAGTCTGTCTGTGCTTCTTGAACTGAAAGCCCTGTGGGAGGAATTACCTCATGATGTCTTCCCCTGGGCTTTAATTGAAGTGTGGGAAGCCAAGGAAGCTACAGCATGCTGGAGAGATGATTCTACAATGAAAAACAGGACACTTGTGCATACTCCTTGGCCATCCCCTAAGTAAGGTAAGTACAGGAAACCCAAACCAAACCCATTAGAATGTCTCCAAAATGTTCTTCACTGCTGACTTGCTTTTTGAAAGCAATTTATTTTCTTTCAAAGTGAATGAGAATGGTTGAAAAAATGTGGGAGAAATTTTCAGCACAGCACTAATGGAAAAGATGTGTCTTTACACCCTTTCTAAAGACCAAAAGAGTGGGGGCCAAATTGAGGGGGTGCATTCCATAGTTTAGGGGCAACACAGGCAAAAGCTGTGTCATGCGTGCCTATCAAATGGACCTCTGTGGATAACAGCAACCTCAAAAGGGCCTCTCCTGCAGATCTTGATACCTGAGGACATTCACAGTGAGACAGGCAGTCCTTGAGACAGCGAGGTCCTAAGCCACTTAGGGCTTTAAAGGTTAAAACTAACCATTTGAATTGTGCCTGGAAAGCAATTTGCAACCAGTGCAGGTATTTCAGGACAGGTGTAATGAGGTCCCAATACCATTCAGAAAACTAAGTCTGTAGAGTTTGGAGGAAGGCTATCAATGGCTGCTAGTCCTGATGGCTGCATGCTTCCTCCAGTATCAGAAGCGGTATGCCTATGGACACCAGTTGCTGAGGAACATGGGTGGCAGGGTGCTGTTGCACTCATGTCCTGCTTGTGGGTTTCCCATGGACAGCTGGCTGGCCACTGTGTGGACAAAATGCCGGACTAGATAGACCTTTGGTCTGATACAGCAGGACTCTGCTTTATACTTAAGGCACTGGTGATGGCAAACCACCCCGCTATAGTCTGCCATGAAAATGCCAGTGAAAGCAGCGTCCCTCTAGGAGTCAGCAATGACTCAGTGCTTGCACAGGAGGAACCTTTCCTTTCCATACTGGTACATAGATATTTCTGTCTGTATGATTTTACTGAGTTGCAGAGCTCCTTATCTGACTAAAGGTTGTACTCTGTGCCTCTATTCAGATCATGTACTATAGTAATATAATGTACTGAAACATATCTGAATAAACATTGAATAGATACCTAACTCTTTGTCTTTCTTTTGTTTCTTTTCATCCATTTTTCAGTGGATGCGATAACGAACTATGGAGCATTGCTCCAATACCAGCCATCTGTGTCACATACACGTAACCTAATTAAATGCAGTTGTGGCGTGGGTCTTGATCTGATTTAATTCATCTCCAGAGTTATTTATGTAGCTGAAGCACACTTCCTATTTCAATTAAACTTAATTAAGAAGGTGCCATTATATCAAAGTTTTCATCTTTTACAGATTATTTTTTTAAAATATCTAGATAAGGCACAAAGCACTGGGTTTAAATATTTAAAGATTGTTATTGTTTAGCTTTGCTGAATGACAGGGGATTTGATGGTTCAAAAATTATTTTCATTTCCCTTTTGCAAAAGTATAAATGTTCCAGTTGGTTTAAGAAAATTAGGTTCTTGAGGCACTTTTCTCCAAAGACACGGGCTGCAGCGCAGTAGCAACAGCTGGGTAATATAGCTTGGTAATACAGTGTGTGCTTTCTATGGAGGAGGCCCAAGTTCAGCTCCTAGTATCCAAGATTTTCTTGCAGCAGAATTAGTAAAAGCTGACTGGGACCTTTAAGAACTGTTTTCAGCCAGAAATGGCAGGGATGGGCCAGTAGTTTGGTACAGGGTAATTCAGCTCCTTGTTTTGCCTCCAAATAAACATGCAGAATCACATACAGGAAATACAGTGTGCGGTCATTTAACCTGGCTCATGTGAGTGCTGCTAATTGTTCAGATTGCAGGTTATTTAGGGGCACAAAAAGTGAGGATTTTTCAAGTGCCAGGTAAACTAATTCAATCCCTGTATGATCCTTGCTAATCCAAATAACAGATTAGTAGGCTAAGATAGTCCCAAATGAGGAGTTCTTTTCTACCTCTTTTTTTCCAGTGACTGAGTTCTTGCACTTTTGGTTTAGTGCAGGGGTGAGCAACTTGTGGCCTTCCAGACGTTTTTGCCTACAACTCCCTTCAGTCCTAACCAGTATAGCCAGTATAATACAAGAGTATAATAAAAGATGGTATGTATCTTCCTGTCATTGCCATAGCTAGGGATGGTGCAAGAGTCCGAGGAGGGGGTGAAGTCCGACGGACCTCCCCCCACCCGACCACCTGGGCTCTGCTCACTGGGCTGTGGAGGGCTCGCTTGCCCACTTGCTGACTGGCGGGAAGCCTTACTGAGTCACCATTGTGCACAGAAATCAAGTCTTGGTTACTTAGAACATAAGAACATAAGAAGAGCCATGCTGGATCAGACCAAGGGTCCATTTAGTCCAGCATTCTGTTCACACAGTGGCCAACCACTGTTGACCAGGAACCCACAAGCAGGACGTAAGAGCAGCAGCACCCTCCCACCCATGTTCCCCAGCAACTGATGTACATAGGCTCACTGCCTCTGGTACTGGAGGTAGCACATAGCCATCAGGACTAGTAGACATTGATAGCCTTTTCCTCCAGAAATTTGTCCACCGCACTTTTAAAGCCATCCAAGCTGGTGGCCATCACTACGTATTGTGGTAGCAAGTTCCATAGTTTAACTATGCGCTGTGTGAAGAAGTACTTCCTTTTATCTGTCCTGAATCTCCCACCAATCAGCTTCATGGGATCACCCCAGGTTCTAGTGTGTTGAGAGAGAGAGAGAGAGAAATGTCTCCCTATCCACATTCTCCACACCATGCATAATTTGTAGACCTCCATCATGTCTCCCCTTATCCTGCTTCTGCAAACCTAATGTTGCGTCTATGGCTGCCTTAAAGGGGAGATGACTCAACATTACAGTAACATCACAGCCGTGTTTTCTGCATACAATGGCAACTCAGTAAGGTGATGGACAGCCTCTCATTGTTTCCTGGGTGGTTGCTGAGCCGTCCCATTGTTCCCACGATGCAGCTCGCGCAGGTGGGTGGCGATGGCAGCCCAACAGGACCAGACAGAAATGAATCCATCCATCCCTAGACATAGCACCAATACTGTGAAACCTGGACACCTGAAACTTGGCATGTATAGTAAGGGGACCCTAGGGGTGGGCACCTTGGGGTTATTTGTATTTTTAAATGAATTATTGATTTTTAATTAATGTTAATGTATTGATGTATTTGAAGCCTGCAGTACCATCTTCAGTCACTAGACGTCAGCTTCCCCAACCAGCTGGTAGGTTTGCAGTTGATTCAAGGGGGACTAATTTGAGGGACATGGTTATACAGCTGCATCTTGTCCCCTGCTAGAGGGGGCAAGGGAATAGAGTGACAGTCCCCTCCCTCAGAGGGCTTTAGGGGTGCATCATAGCAGGAACAGTGCCTAGGGGAGCCAGTAGCTGTAGCTTCAGGCATGATGTGTCCTGCTCTGACAGCTGCATAACTTTGGTTGAAGTTCTCGTTGTATCAAATTAATGGCTATTTTAACCTGTGCAAAGTAGGGTCTGTTCGCTAGTATGTGTGTGGGTATTTAGGTATATTAGAGGAATGCACCAGTCCCCCACTTCAACTCAGACTCCCATTCAGTGCTTTGGAAAATGGCCCTCTTCTGCTTGGACCAATTTGAAATTAGTCTACCTCAACTCAGTACCGAACCCAAGTTGAGGTTAGGAAAACTGAGGCTTCATGCTTCTCACTGATGGTCATGGGGAATCCAAAAATGGCTATACCACTTTTTCTTTTGGTCATAAAGTTCAGAAGACATTTTCAGAATGATAGACTGGGGGGGGGGGTGCAAGAGCAGCCTTGACATTTTAAGGGATATGTGCTTATCCACCTATGCTATGTTGCTTGTGAACCATTGCTCTAAAAATCACAGGCCTCCTAGAGGTGTCCCTAAGTAAGCTTCTAAAGGACAGGTGCAATGGTCCATATGGAAGGGGGTCTTCAATTGGGAGGGAGGACATGAATCACTTCCCCCTTCCCTTTCCCTGTGGTTTTTTGTTTGTTTTGTTTTTGGTCAATTCATATAGAAATGGCACATGCCATTGAGGTGTTCCCAAGCAAGAAATCTGCCAAGTTTCAGAAGGATAGCTTCAGCGGCTAGGGAATCAGTTTAAGGATTTTTCATAGTGAAGTGTGATGACACTGGAGGAATGGCCATCTCATGGTCCATTGTTGCCCTCCCCAAAGCACAGTGACTGGAGCCCATGGTAAAATGTGCTCTGAGTAATCCTGTCAGTCAGTCAACCGCACTCCTTTGCTCCTTCTTCTGTAGCATTTAGTGAAATGAAACCAAAATATGCTATTTGGAGACATAATGTCTGTGGGTGCATAGTACCATATTCAAAATTCAAGTCAGTAATGAAGCCTTGTTCTGAAGCAGCTTTGGTTCTGTTGGCTTGAGAGGAAAGCCTACTTTGAGATCCAATGGAACTAGACCAAAGTGCCCCAATTCTGTTCATGCTTCAGACTTCATCCAAATCTGATCAAACTTTGTTAATTCCTTTGGTCTTCCTTCGGTAATATTTCCATTCACAAAACGTGGTAACTGTAAATATTGGAACCAATGTAGATGATCACCTCTAAGTCTATATGTAGTCTCAGCTCTACTCAGACACAAGCACACTTTTCCTAATTTTGTAAGATACTATTTCATATCATTGTAGTGGGAAGGAAATGAGAAATGCTTAACATTCAACTTGCTAATAAGCCTGGAAAATGAATAAATAATTCATGAGCAAGGCCAAATAGCTACTAATAAAAGCAAGCAGAAGGAGAAACAAAGTTTTAAAATATACCTGCCTTCTTCCCCTCTGGCAAAATGTCATCTATTATATATGGGTATAATGCTTCCAATAAGGCTGTGCACAGCTCCCCAACCCGCTTCAAAGGCCGATTCAGAGGTCCTGAATCAGCCCTGACCCTCCTCAGCCTGTTCTGGAGCCAAAGCAAGATCTGGAGACCCAAAGCAGGGCCCCCGCCCCCACCGTGCCACACAAGATGCCATGCTCCTTACCTGGATCTGTCAGAAGCGCGCGCAGCCATCAGCCTCTGTAAGGGTGTTGCCTTTTTTTTTTTAATCGCGATTCCTCTTACCAGAAGAAGAGTTGGTATTTTCTTTCAAAATGGCAACTCCCCCCAAGGCAGCAATGGCTGCGTACGCTCCTCAGGGATCCAAGTAAGGAGCAGTGGGCTAACATGGTGGCTGTCCGGATCAGGCTGAAGCACCCCAAAGTGCTTCAGAGTGATCTAACCTGCTTCAGAGAGCTTTGGCCTGATCCTGACCTGTTCCAGTACCACACTGCTTCAGGCCAAAGCACCCTGATTCACCTCAGGATTCAGGGTTTGGACTGAAGTGGTGCACAGCCCTAGCTTTTAAGTCTAGGCAACTAATGGCACAATGGTTAAGCTAGCTGTAAGCAGGCTTATACCAAAGTCGATAAACTTGATCTGGTTCACATATAACGCTAATCCATGGTTTTTTTAACCCATGGTTTGTTGCTGTACCCAGGGTTGTTCTGGCAGATGATCAAACAGACTATGGTTTGTTCTCAATCTCTGAGTTGCTTGTTTCCCTCCTCCTTCACCCATTCTGCCCCTGTATCCCAAATGACTTTGTGGCACTGTAGTACAGGCATGTAGAGCAGCTGTTTGGTTTTTTTCACCATTCTTGTCAGCTTCCTCTGTAGCCTGGCCAATCAAACCATGAACAACCCACAGTTCTGAGTGCACATATAATAACAACCCAGAGTTTAAACAACCCAGTGTTTGCAACCCAACAACAAACCTTGGGTTCTCATTCTGGGTTGTTTCTGGTTAAGAAACCATGGTTTGTTATTCTGGCTGGGTTCAGACATCACAAAAACCCAGAATTCAACAACCCATGGGTTAAATAAACCATGAGTTAGTGTTATGTGTGAACCAGGTCATTGTGTAGCAATAGTTGGTGTTTCAGGGCATGTTGCTAAACACAAGCCCTTAATCTCAATGCTGATCATTAGATGGGGATAATTGAAATATATTACAGTTCCACTAAATAGTGCCTTGATGAGCCAGTTGTCGATTCCAAGTAAAACTAAAATGTGTTAATAGCATTCAAGATAAAAGAATTGTTTGGAGGCCAGCAAAGCAAAAGTGTTATTTGCAAATGTTCAAAATAGTTAGCTATAGCTGCAGTGCTGTAGTTAGAAATGGAAATTGTGGGTGTTACAGCATATAAAAAGATATGAATGAGAATCTTACATTTATTTACTGATATATTTAGGGTTCCAAAGGAAGACTTTGTCCTTGTTTTACAGACCCTTATTGTCAGATCCCACTGAAGAATACCAGAAGGAGCTATACAATCTTATGAAGGAATTTCTTACATATGTTCAGGATCTGGTTGTTTAATTGTGCTTATGGTTTTATTGTAAATCACCTCGTGCTCTCACTGAGTGGAGGGGCAATTCAGAAACATTTTAAGTGAGATGATTAATAAATAAAATGCTATTAGAAGTTGCTCCCCTGCTTTAGTAAGCTCTCTAAATATTCAAATGAATCCTTGCTACAAAAGATCTGTCTAACATGGCTTTTTGCTTTCTCCCGCTGCTCTGTGTCCCACAGTGCACTGAACTGAGTCACTTCAGCTCAGAAGCAAAGAAAGGTGCTGAATCCACCTGCCTTTGAAAGCTATCCCAAAAATGCCATAGATAAGAACCCAGTTCAGTTACCAAAATGGATGAAACTGCTTAGCCTGCACTGCTGGAGAGGTAACAGCCTTTGCCTCCCCCTCAGCAAGCCACTAGTCTCATCTGAACTCTAGAGTCTTTTCTGTATTTTGGACACTCTATTACAACCTTCCTCAAACTGGCATCATCCAGATGTTTGGGATACAGCTTCTATCATTCCTGACCATTGGCCATGTTGGCTATGGCTGATGGGACTTGTCCAAAGCATCTGGAGGGCCCCAGGTTGGGGGAGGCTGCTTTATTATGTCGTATTCAGGTGCACCTTTGTGGGGCCTCTGCAGCTGATTGTGACCAAATTTATCAGCTAGGAATGCCCAAGTGTACAATCATGTTGGTGTTATTAGCACTGTTTTTTCACTTGGTGCAGTCCATTCTCTATGCTGATGTGAGCAGGCCCTTTACTTCCCATAGGCCATGTAACTGTTAACCATGTAACACCATGTAACTGCTTTAAGTCTCTTGCACAAATGACTATGCCTCACAGTTGAGCCATAGCACCGTTTCTTGACATGCTTACTAAACTTCAGTATCTTTTGAGCCATACCAGTCAAGCCTCTGATATCTTTGTTACACGTTTTAACAGAGTTGTTCAGGTCTATGAGCAGCTCTTCTGGCTTTTATTTAAATAGAAAAGCAGCCATGAGGGAATTTGATTTTTACTGGAGCAGTAGCACTGTGGTAGGAGGGATTTAATCTTTGCTTCCTTGCTATTTTCCTCATTAAACCGGTTCCTCCAAAGCTGTCATTAGCCTCATTGGAGATATAAGACAGTAGGGCTAACAGGAGTTTTGGAAGGATGATACTGATCAGGGAAATGACATAGAGGGAAAGGGATAAACACTCGCTCTTCCATCACCACTGCTCCAATCCAAATTGAAGTGCCTCATGGCTGCTTTTAAGTTAAAAACAACAACAACACCCCATACATCTGCAGTCCATCCAATCATGGATATCCTGTATCTTGTCTGTTTTGACCTTTAGCCAGCATCTTTGCTTAGCATCCATTCCCCAGGCCTCCTAACAGCCTTCCTGTCTCATCAGTTACTGTAAGCTCTTCAGCCCCAGTTCTGTTTCTTCTCAAAGTTGTTTCCATCTACTGGTGTATCTATCAACATAAAATGGATCTACAAGATGGCATGTTCAGTGAAATGATGGTAAGCACTAACACAGCAGCACAAACCTTTTCCACTGAGTGCAAAATATGTCATAACCAAAGAATGTCTAACTCTAATATTTATACATCACTTAAAAACCAAATGGGCATCCAATACTTAAAAAAAAAATCAGGCAAAGTTCCTAAATTCAAACTGGTTTTTGGCATTAACTGAATAGAGGATTAACTGAATTTAATTTCCTTCTAATTATGTGTTCACTTTGTAGAGATATATTTGCACTAGAAGGCTGGACTTCATGACATGCAAAACCTGCTTTAGCCACTGGGCAATTAACATTCCCTGAAAAATTAACAGAAAAGCTCATCTTCTGAGGGTTCTTAAAAATAATTTCTGCAAGGGAAGCATAAAATGAGAGGGGGAGGAAGGGAGTGGAATGGGGGGGGGGATAACCTTTTAAACTTTAATTTCCAGCTAATATAATATCCCCCTGTGTGATTCTACATTTCTATTTTTGACTGCCTGTGCTATAGAAAGATTAATGATTTCGGGAAATGGCTCAAAGGGCACTTGGATACATTTGTTTTGGAGATTTTTTGTGTGTTTTAAAACACTGAAAAAGTGAAAATGGGGGAACAACCTAAACACTTTTTACTTTTGAAAGACCTGAATGTTCTTGTTTGTACATACACTCATGGGTGTTTTTCAAAGAGGCCAACCTGGGCATGAGCCCCAGATCTTCTGAGCTGCCCCAGTTGCCATCACCTGCCTTAATACAAGCCTGCTTCTTCCCTCTGAGCTCAATAGCCTTGCAGTTACTAAGGAGGCCTTAGGACTTGCTCCCTTAGCAGACTAATAGGGAATGTAGTGTGAATACATCAGCCTTTTAAACTAGAGGGGAGACTACCACCTTTCCTTCCACAGCTCTCTTTTTTTCTCTCCCCCCCCCCCATTACTTTTCTGTTGTGACTTGCCCACTTCTGGGAGCTTGCTTGCAATTACATTTTGAAGAGGGAGAGAGAAGGACAGGAAGACCTTCATGTGAAATACTGGTATTTCACACAGCATCTGATTTTACTGATTTTACTATTTTAATTTTATTTTAAAATTTTACTGATTTTAAACTGGAAACTTTGACTTCTGTAGAAGTTGAGTAGCTTCAGCACTGAAAATGATGCAATCACCCTCCACAAACCTCTTTCTCCACTTTAATTTCTCTTAAATAGCTTCAGGACTTAGAGTATTCCAAAAGGAGGGTTAGGACTACGTGACATCATGATTGAGGAAGTGCTGGGGCTTTTAAATAGATTTTACAGTTTTAAAAAAGCAAGAAAATGTCCTCAGCCGCCTCACCTCATAAAGTTAATTTAAGTATGTGTAACCCTAACAAATCCTCTACAGCTGCCTAAATTCCTCTGAAGTGCTACATCTCTGAAAGAACCTGGGGAATTCTCTCTCTCCCCCCTCCATTTGCAATCACCATTCTTCTTCCCTACCCTATGCTGGTCTTTCTTTCTATTCTTTATTCCGCCCAAAGCATATCTTGGAGAATTCTTAAAGAGAATTTTCTTTGGTAGGCAAGAGAAGTTCTGAACTGTCTTTGACTTCACACAAACAGACAAGAGTGTTTGTTTTTCTCCGTTTCCTCCTCAACCAAGTCTTCAAGAAAAGTGGGTTCCCATGGTTGCAGATGAATGAATCTGGGGCTACTTTGTTTGTCAGTTGCCATTGGGCAGCAACAGGAAGGGCTGTAGCTCAGTGGTGGAGCACCTGCTTGGCATGCAGAAGGTCCCTGGTTCAATCCCCAGCATCTCCAGGTAGGGCTAGGAAACAATCCTGCCTGAAACCCAGGAAAGCCGCTGCTGCCAGTCAGTGTCAACAATACTGGGCTAGATAGATCAAGGTTCTGATTCGGTATATGGAAGTTTCCTATGTTCCTATGAACAGAAGCTTTAATAAATATAGGAGGTGGGTGTTTTTGTTTTTGTTTGTTTGTTTGTAATGGCGAAGAGATAAATTCTGCTCACTTGTGCAATCCTATTTATGTCTACTTTTATTTGTGTTTGTTTATTTATTTCATTTCTATACCACCCAATAGCTGAAGCTCTCTGTAGAATTCACAAAAATTAAAAACACAGAGTGCAGCATAAAGCAATATAAAATATGAAAGCTTAAAACCACAATATAACAGAACAACCAGAATAAAACCTAGCAGCAATGCAGAGATTTAAAATACAGATTTAAAACACCAGAGCTAAAAGATTAGGAAGCTAAAATACTGTGAGAATAAAAATGTATTCACCTGGTACCGGAAGTAAGCCCCATTATGTTTACTGAGGCTTACCTCCAGTAAAGTGTGCATAGGATTCCAGCACAAGTTACTTTTGCAGGGAGGTTTACAGCCTGATCTTCTGCGTGTTTACTGAGAAATAAGTCCAGCGTTGTGAGCATGGTACTGCAGGCTTAATACACTGCCCACCTAATCCCAGTCTAATGAATTGACTACCCTTTCAGCTCAGTCCTATCCATGTTTTGTCTTTTGTGTTTTTGTTTCATTTTGCATGAACTCTAGCTTCAGTGGTGAGGAGAAAGCACTTAGTACATGCTCAGAGTTTATTCATAACTTAGCCCTAGTTTTGAAAGCAGTCTCATTGGCTGAATCCTGCTGAAGTCTTGGCACAAATGAAGTTTTGGGGAGGAAGATACAATGAGACCTTGAGCATAACAAGGAGGAGGTAGAGAAGAGTTGCACAAAACAAGACATCTGTTTTTATGAAGAGTTGCTGGAGGATGGTAGAATGAGGAGGAATTGTTCTATGGAGAAGAATGGAATTGGTAGGGCAAGAATGTAACTGCATATGCTCAGAGGCACTCTATACTTAAGAACATAAGAAGAGCTGTGCTGCATCAGACCAAAGTCCATCTAGTCCAGTGTTCTGTTCACTCAGTGGCCAACCAGCTGCCCATGGGAAATTCAGAAACAGGACATGCAAAAGCACCCTCCCACCCATGTTCCCCTGCTGCTAATATTGGTGAAACATAGGTAAATTCTAGTAATTCTACATTTGCCTGTGTATCTCTCTCTCTCTCTCTCTGTATGTGGGGAGAGAGGGAGAGAGAGAGAGAGATGATAGATGATAGATAGATAGATAGATAGATAGATAGATAGATAGATAGATAGAGAGACAGATGTGCATTGAATTCAGACCAGATCTGAAGCCCAAGCAGAATTGGGCATTATGTCTCAAAATAACATATTTTGCTTTAGTTTTGCTAAGAACTGCAGGAGTAGGGAGAAATTGTGGTTCAATGATTTATAGGTCCACCTTCTAATCCTAGGGCACATTTTTACCTGGTTTCTCATCACTGTGCTTTGGGGGAGGGCAAGGATGGGATCATGAGATGGCCATTCTTTCAATCAACCTAACTATGAAAAAACTGGATTTCAAGCATCATAATTCCCTAGCCCCTGCTTCTATCCTTCTGAACCTTTGCTGCTTTCTGACTTAGGGACACCTCTAGGCTGTCTGTAATTTTCAGAACAATGGTCCACAAGGAACATAGGGAGATAAGTACAGTCAGGGCCAGAAATATTGGAACAAGGATAACTGTTTTGGCAGTTGGCCTCTGTACACCACCACACTGAAGCTGAAAGGAAACACACCCAGTTGGGAGCGAAGTCAGGACTTTCAGCTGTAATTCAAGGGGTTGGACAAAAGTGGGGCACTAACCATTCAGGAAGTACAGCCAGTGGCATACACACACACCCATCATTGCTGGATCATAAGGAATGGAACGAATGGCTGACAAGCAGCTGCATGTTTCCTGGGTACCCCATGACCAACCAAGCAGATAAAAGACCTGGAGGTGGTTCTAAGTGTTGCATTTGCATTTGGTAGCTGTTCACTGGAACTCCCAACATGAGGTCCAAAGAGGTGTCCATGCGAGCGAGGCCATCATTAGGCTGAGGAAACAACATAAACCCATCAGAGAGATAGCAAAAACAGTGGGAGTGGCCAACACAACAGTTTGGAACATCCTGCAAAAGAAGGAATTAACCAGTGAACTCAGCAACAGCAAAAGGCCTGGAAGACCACGGAAGACAACTACAGTGGATGACTGCAGAATTCTGCTCATGGTGAAGAGGAACCCTTTCACAACATCTAGCCAGGTCAAGAACGCTCTTGCGGAGGTAGGCATGTCATTGTCAACATCTACAGTCAAGAGACAGCTTTATGAATGTAAATACAGAGGCTTCACAACAAGGTGCAAACCACTGGTAACGCTCAAGAACCGAAAGGCCAGATTAACCTTTGCCAGCAAACACCTAAAAAGGCCTGCCCAGTTCTGGAATAAGATTCTTTGGACGGATGAAATCAAGATTAACTTGTACCAGAATGATGGGAAGAGAAAAATATGGAGAAGGAAAGGAACAGCTCATGATTCAAAGCATACCACATCATCTGTCAAATATGGTGGAGGCAGTGTTATGGCATGGGCATGTATGGCTGCCAATGGAGCCAGGTCACTGGTATTTATTGATGACCTGACTGCTGATAAAAGCAGCAGGATGAATTCTGAAGCGTATAGGGCTATACTTTCTGCTCAGATTCAGCCAAATGCTGCCGAACTGATAGGACACCACTTCATACTGCGGATGGATAATGACCCAAAACATACAGCAAAAGCTACCCAAGAGTTTCTCAAGGCAAAGAAGTGGGATGTTCTTCAATGGCCAAGTCAGTCACCTGATCTCAACCCAAGACAGCATGCTTTTCACTTCCTGAAGACAAGACTGAAGGCAGAAAGACCCACAAACAAGCAGCAGCTGAAGACAGCTGCAGGAAAGGCCTGGCAAAGCATCTTGAGGGAGGACACTCAGCATTGGGTCATGCCCATGGGTTCCAGACTTCAGGCAGTCATTGACTGCAAAGGATTTTCATCCAGGTATTAAAGGCAATCCCTAAGTTTGAAATGATGTTGGTTTGTTCCATTACTTATGAGCCACCAACGATGGGGTTGTGTATATGCCACTGGCTGTCCTTCCTGAATGGTTAGTGCCCCACTTTTGTCAAAACCCTGGAATTACAGCTGGAAGTCCTGACTTCACTCCCATCTGGGTGTGTTTCCTTTCAACTTCAGTGTGGTGGTGTACAGAGGCCAACTGCCAAAACAGTTATCCTTGTTCCAATATTTCTGGCCCTGACTTGTGTCCTCTTTTGGAGACACTCAAAATGTCAAGGCTACTCTTGCTCAAAGCCTCCTATGGCTATCATTCTGCAGTTTGGCAGACATGATCTCCTCTGATGGGGCAACAAATCCTGAAATTTTCATCCATTTCTTCCAAGGAATAAAAATGTTGTTGGCAATTCCCTTTAAAAGAAAATCAAAATATAAAGGCACGTAGCACAAGAAACCCTGCACCTTTTTCCCTCACATTGGGCAGGTGTAATCTCCTCCTAAGTGGCTACTATACCTGCATTTACCATCCAATTCTGACCAAGACAAAAAAGTTACTGTCTTGTTGGTTTTTATTTCCCATGCTAGTCAACAGGAAGCACAAACACTCAGTTTTCTGAACCTTGACTCAGGTTTGGTACTGAGCTGAAGTGGACCAACTCCAAATTGGCCGGAGCAGAAGCGGGACATTTTCCAAACCGGTGAATTGAGGTCTGAATTGAAGTGTGTATGTTGGGCAAGGGGGGTGGGGTTAGAGCACATTTCTTATATATGTATGTATCTTCACACACACACACACACACATATAAGCACATACACATTTGTGTTATGGGCCTATTCCCCGGATCTTTTAAGAACCTAGCAACATGCCTGCATACACTCCCATACAGAGAACATCCGTACTGTGAACAAGACTGTTGCCATTAAAGGAAACATCAGTATAAAGCATTGTACAAGTGGGCAATGCTTGCAGGATTGACCTTGAAAGAAATATTCGTCTAAGCAACTACAGTTTTCCTTCATGGAGGAAAAGAAGAGAATTACACTTATGGAGGAATTATTCACATACCCCACAGCCTGTTCGGGATACTTTGTGACTTTTAGGACTGATTCACTTGAAACACGTGACTCTGGAACAACTTGATTATGTGAAATTAGATTTATGGGTGCTTCCTGCATATGCCAGATGGAAGAATTCAGGGGGGATTATATCCATTTCCTGATCCCGAACTACTGATTTCTGTGAAAACTCTGGCTGCCAATTTGGATTGTGGCTGGTTTTGGCAGTGCAACAGTTCATCGGTGGGAGGGGGGAACTTCATGACAACAGAATGAGAAGCGCATTGGGGTATTATCCAGATTTTCATGGAATCAGCTTTGGTCCATCAGGGACACATGAAGCAAGAAAAGCTGGGTGTACCATACCTTTAAAATCTGGTTTTCATGGGTCACACAGCACTTGAAAGGAAAATACTTCTGAGTTGGCTGGGGGGAGTAGAACTGAATGTCATCAACCTAGCAGGGGCTGCTCAACCAATGAGAGCGATTTGTTTCCTGCCCCTGTCCAGGCTCCCCCCTGCTATTACATTATTATGAATGGAGAGTAATTAATTCACAATTCCATTCCAGCAAACTGTTGCAGAGTTATTCCTCCTTCCCAGCTTTCCGGAATATGCACACTTTTGTCTGAAGAAGCCAAAATCCCTGAATCTCCAGTGCAGCATCTGATGGTTCCCCATGACAGCACCCACACACCAATTTCACCCCATTCCAGCAAACTGTCATGGAGTTATAGCTTCCAAGCCCCCTTTCTCCTTCCCTGGGCACTTCGCCCTGCTCAAAGTGACAGGCTTCTCTGCTCCCATTTTTCTAGGGATGTCAGAGAATTCCACCACAGAATCTGTGGCAGAACAGCTTCCTACCCCCTGCCCCCCCCCCACGAAATCCCCCCGCGACAGAAGTTACCCGGGGCGGATGCGGCTCCGGCAGCCCGGCTCCGGCAGAGGCGGGCTGGTCTCCCAGCCAGCCGCGGCCAGGCTGCTGTGGCCACCATTTGCGTCCTTGCAGCCGTGATGGGCTACGTAAGTATTTATGTAGCCCATCACAGCAAAGAGCAGGGACACAAATGGTGGCCGCTATGCCATTTGCGCCCCTGCTCTTTGCCGTGATAGGCTACGTAAGTATTTACGTAGCCTATCACGGTAAAGGCAGCCACACAAATGGTGTAGTGACTGCCATTTGCATCCCTGCTCTTCGCCGTGATAGACTACATAAATACTTATGTAGCCTATCACGGCTGCTTGCAAGGACACAAATGGCGGCCACTACGACGGCCGCCATTTGCGGCCGCAGCAGCCCGGCCGCGGCTGGAACTCCGGCTGTGGATGGCCCCGGCTGGTAGCTCCATGGAGCCGCCATGGAGTGGAGCCAGCCAGGGAGGATTCTGGGGAGAGGGACGGAGTGCCTCCCCCCCCACCGCGGATTCCCCCGTGCAGAGCCAGGTAAGGGATTCGTACATCCCTACATTTTCCTGAGATCATGCTAGATCGCTACAGTGATAAAGCCCTTATTAGCATCAGAGAAGCAACTTTATACAACATTGGAGAAGTGATTTAACACAACATCAGACAAGTGAAATAACATCAGAGAAGTGCATCATCATGGAAGCTAGTTGCTCCCAATGGTGAAAAGGAAGACCAGCGCAATCCGGAAGACTCGAAAGAGTGTTCTAGCACTTTGATGTGTTGGAAAGGCAGGCTAGTTACTTTAGTTACCTAGGTTACCAAGGGCACAGCCAGGTGAAAGATACCCCTCTAGGAATGCCCCAATCATACCAAATTTAAAACAAAGGGATGGGCACACAGCAGCCGAACTGCAGGGGAGCTGAATTAAAGAAAAACAACAGAGTAAAAGTACTCTGCAAAAATGCAGCTTCCCCACAGGTAAACTCCAGTGTGGCTGCAGAGTGGCCACAACATCATGTGTCCCTAACAACTTTTAAGCCATAGCAGCATCAGAGAAAATCTCCCATGTAGATGGGCCCCAGTTCTTCATTTTAACTGGAGGCACTGCATGCTTTTGTTAAGTTACCTTCACTCACAGAATGTGAATGGAATGAAGATGGTATGGCATGAAAAAATTAAAATGTGCAGTGTGCAACTCACTCAGATGAATTCCATGAAATGAGCTGCCCTACCAGATATTTGGGTTGGATTCGTCCATGGAATTTGGGGGTCTTGTAGCTCCTGAAATGGGATATTGGCCAGATTTCACCAAGTCTAACAGGTGGGTGCTAATCCTGCCAGGAGCGTTGAGCCCAAGGGCTGAATTCCATTTTGCAGAGGCTCTCAGGTAATGCATTCCAGTGGTGGGTGGGACCACAGACAAAAGCAGCAGAGCCCCAAATGCCATCATATCTTAGGAGAGACATTCTCCTTTCAGAATGGAGAAAAAAACCACACCAAAGCCAGGAGACCACCAAATGACTGATGGTGGGAGGAAAGGGTTTGGGGTCAGGAGGAAGGGGGCATGGCTGCCTGGGGAACTGCAGAGGGCCATATTGGGATCACAGGCAGGTTGGATTTGGCAGCCAGGCCTGAGCCTCTGCACCCCTCCTTTAGGACTAGAAGCCTTCAAACTAAGAACATAAGAAGATCCATGCTGGATCAGACCAAGGGTCCATCTAGTCCAGCATTCTGTTCACATGGTGGCCAACCAGCTGTCAACCAGGAACCCACAAGCAGGGCAACAACACCTTCCCATCTATGTTCCCCAGCAATTGGTGTACATAGGCTCACTGCCTCTGATACTGGAGGTAGCACATAGCCATTAGGACTAGTAGCCATTGATAGCCATTTCCTCCAGGAATTTGTCCAACCCCCTTTTAAAGCCATCCAAATGGGTGGCCATCACTACATCCTGTGGTAGCAAATT
Source organism: Heloderma suspectum (assembly GCF_057233095.1). NCBI lineage: Eukaryota > Metazoa > Chordata > Lepidosauria > Squamata > Helodermatidae > Heloderma > Heloderma suspectum. The sequence continues at coordinate 85,020,855 of NC_139459.1, forward strand.
CCATGGTTTAACTATGCGCTGTGTGAAGAAGTACTTCCTTTTATCTGTCCTGAATCTCCCACCAATCAGCTTCATGGGATGACCCTGGGTTCTAGTATTTTGAGACAGGGAGAAAAAACACTGGATGCCCCCTGTGTGCCATGGATGCAGGGTCCAGAGAATTAATAAAAAAGAACAGGAAGTCCTCTCATCCCTCTGAGATGACTCTGCTCATATCAGAGGGTAGATCCGAAACTGTTTGTATTTTCTTTTTTTAATGGAGGCAGTTCATGAGCCGCTATCAATGGCTGCGTCAATGTCAATTTGATGCCACTTTCACTCCCAGGTTCCAACAATGGTTGAAGAGACAGCTAGTGCAATGACTCCACTTAGTAGAAATGACAGCTATACAAAACTGGCATACTGTTCCAAAGTAACCTTTGCATGGACCTTAAGACATGGATCTCCAGAGAAACAACAAGAAACAACCCCGAGTTATTAGCAGAAACTGGCAGTGACTGCTGGAAATGGCTTATAAATAAATTGCCAGAGAGGTCAGAAGCAGCAATGTCACAACATTTCCAGAGAAGGAATAAGTAATACTGAGAGAAATAATAAGAAGTAATGTCAGAAGCAATCCTCAGTTATTAGCAGAAGCTGGCAACAAGGGCTAAAAATGGCTTTAAATGTCTCCTGCCAGTATACTACCAGCTGATTTAATGCCGTTATTTAATGTAACAGCGTCTCTCAATGGAATGAACTCTTTTATAGAAGTCTAACAATCCCTTCCAGGCAAAGGGCTCCAGGAGGCCTCCACCCACCCACCCACCAGGACTGCTTCCCCATCCTCTTCAGTGGGAGATGCAGCTACTGTATGCATGCATAAAAAGAGGTGAGCACTATTCTGTCTCTTCCACTGAACTGAATGGAAAGATTGTAAACATTAGGCGCTCTAGGTGCTCACACAATCTATGCAGCCTATGGATTGCATAATACCAAGGGAATAATTCTATGCCTTAATGGCTTTCTCTTCATTAGGTCATATAACTAAGACAATGTTTTAAAACTTTCATTCTAATGTGATGGTGGTTGTGTGCTCCCGCATAAATGGCTTTTCAAGGTGAAGGGTAACCTGTCCTCTCTTTCCTGGCATCCAGCCACAGCCAGAGGAAAAGTGCCATATCACTTTTTTTAAAGGGGTCTTGTATATTAAATTGCAGCAGCACTCAGGAGACTTCTCATGCCACTTTCTATCCATCTAAAAACTAACACTTTCATCTTCTTAATCTCTTAAAGAGGAGAGATGGATTGCTTTCGATTTTATTACCAGTCATGTTTAGGCTGGTGGGAAAGAGAATGCATTGGCAAATTAAATAGATTCAAATATATTTTAAAAGCGGGTCTGAAGGGGGCTCCTATAGACTTTTAGTTGAATGCCCTTTGAAGTCTCACCCTGATTGGGAATGCTGCTTCATCATAGACATATATCAGCAGTTCAACTAAGAGAGACTTCACAGATGACAAATTTCCTGCATGGTTATCACTTCATTATGATGACTTCCCATCAGTCCTGCCAGGTGAGTGGTAGTTTTCTTTCTGGAGACAAAAGCAGGGGCTGCAGCAAGGGAGGCAGCTCAAACTTGAACAAGAGACCCAAAAACCAACTATGAGAATACCCTCAGCATACTCCGTGTCCACAACAGGCAACATTAACCAAGGACACAATAGACAGTTGTTCTGCAGCATAGTAATGTCAGAGGAAGCCCAGCAAGACAAAAACCAGCAGCCAATGCTGCTGCTACTTCAGGCTTTGATGGATCTTTAAGCAGAATGTTGTTGCTCCTCTTCCCTTTCACAAATAGACATCACAAGTAATGTATCACAGTGGAGCACTTGCATTTCATATAGTAATAGGTGACTTATTGTTCATAATAATTCAGCCATGACACCTCTCTTTAATCCTGATGCATCATAGAATAGTTGGAAGGGGCCTACATGGCCCTGAACACCTTAGGACTGGTTCTAAGGTTACATTCCTGCACTCACAACTTACAGGTATGAATGTAGGGTTGATTCAAATCAAAACTGACCCTTACCTGCCATCTCTAAGTAAAAAAGAAAGAGAGGAGAACTGCATTTTTTTCTATTCAATTTTCATGGGTTCAACATTACTGAGAACCATTTTAAAAAGAACCTATAAAATCATGGATGCATTTTTAAAACATGCTAAAAGAAAGCTGAGTCCTACAGGGATCAATATAAATTCCTTTATGGATTCTATAAAAGTGAAGCACCATTGAGAGTTTGCACTGTCTTGGGAATTGTTTTGATGGGAGGCTGGTGGTGTGAGCTCCATTTCCTGACTATGTCTTCATTTTGGTTTATTACTTTATAGTGTAATCCTGTTCATGTCTACCCAGAAGTAAACCTCACTGAATTCACTTGCAGGTAAAAGTGTATAGATGTGCAGACTTAACAGCACAATTCTATGAATGTCTACTCAGAATAAGCCCCACTGAGTACATGTGTATAGGATCACAACCTTAATGGTATAGACTTTAAACTGTATATTACAAGCATCTTTGAGACAAATAGTGACTGAAGATTTATCCCCCCCCCCCCGACAATTGTGCATTTTTCTGTCAGCATTTGACTTAATCATTCAGGAGCAATTTCAGAAAGGCAAGAATGAACGAGCTTGATTTTTACCAGAGTCTGGAAAGTCTAATTGGAACCCTGACGCCAGAGGATTGTGGCTTTCCATTTCATTGATTTCACATTTTTGTCAAAGTGGAGGATTTTATTGCTTCTTTAGTTACTTTCGGGCTCCCTCTGCCACCATCAGGTTTCCAGGAGGCAAACTGGAGTTTTGTCTGACCTGATTGCTTGTAAATAAGCAAAGTCTGTTAGCAAAGCATAAACAACAAAGGCAGCTCCCAGTTGCACTGAGCCCCCAGTGAAACTGAGAGCTTGAAAGACGTGTGGGGGGTACTTGGGGATTAAGGTATAGTTTGTTTATTTATTATTAGACTTTTATCCCACCCAACTGGCAAAAGTCCTCAGGGCACTTTGCAACCATAAAACCAAGCAGCAGCAGCAGCAACATCAAAAATGCATGCATACATGAAAATAATATCGCTTCTGTGTCATGGTCCTCTTTCTTCCCTCAACTTGATCTGACTGGGTTTCTCTATAGTTACATCCCAGTGATATTCATGGTTGCATTGTCCAAGTTCACAGCCCATCAGTAGTGCCTTGAATAAAAGCCTAGGGGCTCTTTCCAGCCCCAGAAGACTAATGGACAAAAACCCTTGTAGACCAGCTAAGCAGGGTGAATGAAAGTGTAAAGTGGGTGAGCAGTACTATGGCAGATGGTCATCCACACCCAGACCGTATCTTGTGCACAGGTCCTATGTATGTACGTGTCGAGGTCAGTGGGTGGGGCCTGCTACTGTAACCCTCCATGTGTTTATTTATCCGGCATATTTGTCTGTAAAGGGCTTGATAATCAACAAAGTACCTCCCAGCCAGGGTTGGCCCAAGACATTTTGCTGCCTGAGGCAAAGGACAAGATGGTACCCCCCTCATTCCATAGACAGTAGCCAACCAGACTGACAAGTAGAGATCTTGGTAAATCTGTTCCATCTGTATTTCGCAGATTGTCAGATGTCTTTCGTTCCATTGTCCACTCATTGAGGGAACTGGGGGTTTTTAGAGTTGTATGAAAATTTCCCAAACTTGCATTTGGAAGTGTGCACTTGTGCAAATGTGCACTTCCAAAAATTTGTGCAAATGCGCATTTGTCCAAATTCCCATCAAAAGTAAAAAAACCCAGTCCACATGTCCACAGAATTTGCATGATTCCTGAAAAAGCTGGTCCACTGTGGAATCCGCAGGTCGGATTCATACAAATCAGAACCTATTTGAATCCGTTGCAGATTTCTCCAATGTATCTACTGACAAATGAACCTTAGTTCAATACTAGTAATGCGAAAGCATCCTTTACTGCACCTAAGGGGAGCAGACTGCAGGGTACAGACTACAGCTTACAGGGTACAGAGCAGGCCATGCGGTACACATACAGGTTACGGGGTACAGAGCAGGCCATGTGTAGGGATGTACAAAAGTCACTTACCGTTTCGTGGATCTGCCTCGCAGTGGGGGGGGGAGGCGCTCCATCCCTCCCCCCGGAGTCCTGCCCGGCCGGCTCCACTCCGCGGGGATTCCGTGGAGCCGCCAACCGGCTCCGCCAGCAGCTGGACATCCGGCCGTTGGGTAGCAGGGACGCAAATGGCGGCTGCCATAGCCGCCACCGTTTGTGTTCCTGTATTCAACCGTGATAGGCTACGTAAATATTTACATAGCCTATCACGTCTGGGTTAAAAAAAAATGCATACGCAAATGGCGGCGGCTACGGCGGCCACCATTTGCGTTCCTTATTTTTCACTGTCTTAGTCTACGTAAATATTTACGTAGACTATTACGGTGAAAATAAAGGGGAATGCAAATAGCACAGTGGGCGCTGTTTGCGTTCCTTTTTGATTTGCCGTTTTAGCCTATGTAAATATTTGCGTAGGCTAAAACGTAAATATTTTGTACCTGCACACACACGCACACACACACAGTCTGGCTAGAGCAGGGATAGATAACTGCCAGGGGTTGGGGAATTGACCCCCCGGAGCCCACAACCTTACTGCTGAATTTACTGTCAAAAGTTGGTGGTGTGGTGGCAGCAGGGGAGGAAAGTCTCCTTTTAAAAGCACAGAGACATGGCTTGCTGCAATATCGGCAATAAAAGGGGTTTAAAGTGAAATGGCCCCTTTTTGCCATTGCTGCCTGGAGCAACCAAATGATCCTTGAAAACAGTTTACATTAAAGCTCCCTTTGTCATCTTGCACAAATTATATATTGTGAACAGAGCTTCATTCTGAACAGAGCTTGAATTTGCTTGTAAGTTATGACACCTTTTAATAGCCCAAGGCTATTAAAATTGTGGTAGCAATATACAAATATATATCAAAGACAGCATCCTTCAACCAAGTTATGTTCTATGTATTCTCAAATCCAATGTCTACAGATATATAAAATCTGCATTGTCTTTCCTTCCCCACTATTTTTATCACCTTGCTCTCTTTCCTTCATTTTCCTTGGTAGGTTTTTCAGAGCTCTCTGTTCTGTCCTCATGGACCTTGTCCACAAGGCAGATTATAAATGCTGAAGACTGTTTCTTTTTTCAGATTTTCACTATTTCAAGTGAGAAATCGCTCACTGGGCTCACAGCTATAGAGAAACAAAACCAATTCAGTGGTAAACATTATCAATTTCAATGAGTCCCACACAAAGATTGTGAGAGAGGACAGTTTACTTCAAAGGAGAATGATCAGACATAAAAGTTGCTTCAGTTCATACTTTATTCCATACACATACTTCCCATCCCATGTTTCAATTTACTTCCCACAATGTTAGCTTAACCTACTGTTTCCATCACCTTGCTTCTCACTCACATGTGTACATCTAACACTGTATACTTCTGTAAAACAGTGTCAAAGGTGTCTGAATTCATTTGAGAGATGTGAATTGGAACCCAGGAAAAAAACAGTAATTATAAATGAGGTGATTGATTGATTGATTGATTGATTGATTGCATTTATATCCCACCTTTTTTCCTCTTGCAAGGAACCCAAGGCGGCTTACATTATCCACCTCCTCTCCATTTTATCCTCACAACAACAACCCTGTGAAGTAGGTTGGGCTGAGAGTGTGTGACCGGCCCAAAGTCACCCAGTGAGCTTCCATGGCAGAGTGGGGACTAGAACCCAGATCTCCCAGCTCCCAGTCCAACACCCTTGCCACTACACCACACTGGCTCTCTTGAGAGTTAAACATTCTCATCTGAATCATACAAATTAGTAACTTCAGCAAAACAAAGTGAAGTGATTTGTTAGCATGTAAACTACTCCTCTCTCAAACAGTATTTCTTTCTATTAAGAAACATACATGTGGAAGGACAAATGATCAGCAAGTTATCTGGAAAGGTATGCCCCTTTTCATTCACAATTATTGGCACTTCCATCCAAAAGACCCAGCTCGTCCTCATGTCCCATAAGGCATGGTACAACTGCGTTCCTCTGTGATGTGTCTATCCATCCAGGAAAGGAAATGGATTAGTTTCTGATGGGATTATTTAGTAATGATGCCTCCTGTTAGAAAGGCAATTAGCAGAGAAAAAGCAAAAGGCAAAACAGAATGAGTGTTTACCAGTCTCACATGCACACAGGCTATCTTAGCACAATAAAGGAGACCACACCCTTCTTCAGTGAAGGAAAGAAAACAGTTTTAGGGTGCAATCCTATGCAGATAGGTGCTGCCTCTGGGCTCAGAGGCAACTGCCAATCCAATGCAGGGCAGGAGAAGCACAGAGGGGATCGTTCCCTTTGTGCTTCTCCTGCCCTGCATTTTTGGCTAGACGGCCGATTTCAGCTGTCTAGCTGACAATAGATTGGATGTGTCATACCAGCATTTCCACCCTCCCCGCCCCAGAAGGCCCCCAGAATGCCTCGTTTTGGCTGCTCCACACTCCTCTTGCGAGCATGGAGCACAGGGCTTTTCTGCGCTGCTTGCGAGGCAGTGTGGAAGTGGGGGAAGGTTGGTTCTCTGGGAACTGACCTCAGAGTGTGGGCTCTGAGGTCAGTTCCCAGAAAACAAGATATCCTATGGCCGTCTATCCACTGACTAGCAGCCATAGGATTGCTCCCTTTGTCACAAATCTTCTTGTATATACAATGCAGGTACAGCGTAGAGTTTGAGAAGAGTTTGTTCAGTCCATTTTGTGTTCCATTACACTGGCAGCAGTGAGAAAGCAAACACATGGTGGAGGTCAGAGAAATAGAAGGGGGGGAAGGGGAGGAGCAAAAGGAAAAAATCACAGGAAACCACATTGTAGACTATAGTGATCCTAAAGCTAGCTGTGGTCAAATTTCCCATGAATTAACTAACTGCAACACTGCCCCTTCCAGTAACTTACAGATGAGGTTGCAATATTCCCAACAGTTTCCAGGTTCTTCTATACACCCTTCATACTCCCGTCAGATGCCATCAGCGTATGCCATATATGTGCATTTTTACAGTGCTTGCATTAAGTATAAGACCTCTGCTGGATCAGACTACAATCCATCTTATCCACCTTTCTCTTTTCAGCAGTAGCCATCCAGACCAGGAACCTGATAAGCAGACCATTAAGGTAACAAGAATCTAAGATTTCAAATGATGATCATAAATGGAATGCACTCTACCCATGTCTACTTAGAAGTAAGGCCCACTGAGTTCAGTGGAACTTGAAGGTAAGTGTGTATGGGTTTGCAGTGATAGCTAATGTACTTTATCTTTCTAATTTATGCTAAGCATTCCTGTTAAAACTATTGAAGCTACACCAAATCATGACATTCCCTCTCTAGTCCCCTGGAGATAGCTGTAAGGACAAAACTAATGGGTGACACAGTGGGCAAATCTTTGGGATCTTTAATTTAGAAACTACAAACATTTGGACTAAGATATATCTAGGACTGTTGCCAAGTTTTAAAATGGGGTCAAGATGGAAATGAACCCACTCTACCATTGTATTTGGAAATAGCAATGTGTTTACAATTCCAACCAAAATCTCTCTGAATTTTGGCTAGGATTATAAATATGTTCAGGCCATGTGGGGGGCATGTCCTGCCCCCTCCCCTCTCCCTAAAACCTATTTTCCACCACCAGTGATTGGGGTGAAGGTGAGGGATCATACAAAGACAAGGGCTATTCCTCAGGCCTTCATTGTTTTATTTATTTGCTCTATTTATCCATTGCAGGATAAAAACAGTTCTCTGTGTAATGTACAAGATAAAGACCAATTAATAATGCAGTCCTATACATGTCCACAGTGGGGCCGCGGTGGCTTAGTGGTTTAAGACGCTGAACTGCAGACTGGAAGGTCGGCAGGTCAGCAGTTCGAGACCCGAGTGCTGCGTGACGGAGTGAGCTCCCGTCTTCAGTCCCAGCTCCTGCCAACCTAGCAGTTCGAAAGCAAGAAATTGCAAGTAGATAAATAGGTACCGCCTCGGCGGGAAAGGTAACAGCGTTCCGTGCACCTCAGTGTTCAGTCATGCTGGCCACATGACCACGGAAGCATCTTCGGACAGCGCTGGCTCTTTGGCTTAGAAACGGGGATGAGCACCACACCCTAGAGTCGGACACAACTGGTTGGGGACACCTTTACCTTTTTTATACATGTCCACAAGAGCCTCGTGTGGCGCAGAGTGGTATGTGGCAGTATTGCAACTAGGGATGGCGGAGAATTTCTCTACGAATCTCCGGGAGGCCGAATGCCAACGCATTCGGTCCCCCGAAATTTTTGGGGAAATTCTCCACCACCACCCCACCACCACCACCCCGGGATGGGACTTACCTCATGCGAATGACCCTCTCGGCGGCAGGTCCCGGCAGCGTTTCAGCGGCGTTTTGGCGGGGGCGGCGGCGGCAGCCACCGCCGCCATTTCCCCGTAAAGTAAAAAAAAAAACGTGATAGGCTACGTAACGAATTACGTAGCCTATCACGGCTAGATTTTCAAAGTCAGCCGTGATAGGCTACGTAAATCTTTACATAGCCTATCACGGCTGACTTTGAAAATCTAGCCATGATAGGCTATGTAAATCGTTACGTAGCCTATCACTTTTTTTTTTCAATTTACTTTTTTTATTTTGCGGCCGGGGAGACCGGGCACTCCCCCCCGGCCTGAATTTTGGCGGCGAGGGATGGGGCGCCTCCCCCCCCAGCCTGAATTTCGGCCGGGAGGGGCGGGGAGCCTCCCCCCCACCAAGAATTTCGGGGGGAGAAACGGAGCGCCTCCCCCCCACCACGAAGCAAGCTGTGGGACCAGGTAAGGGACTTTCGTCCAACCTTAATTGCAACCGAAACTCTCCCCATGACCTGAGTTCGATCCCAGCAGAAGCCGGGTCTCGGGTAGCCGGCTCAGGTCGACTCAGCCTTCCACCCTGCTATAGTCTGCCATGAAAACGCTAGCGCAAACGGCATCCCTGTAGGGGTCAATAATGACCCAGTGCTTGCATAGGAGGAACCTTTCCTTTTAATTCATGTCTACTCAAAAGTAAGTTCCAATGAATTCAATGGGGCTTACTCCCAAGTTGGAGGTATGGAATTGTACCCTAAAAATCACCAGTTCAATAAAACAGAAAATAATTAAAGCACCCAATAAAACAATGATAAAACAAAACACATTATTTCAAAGATTGGGACCGTGACTCCATGACAATGGAAGGAGAAGGAAGGAGTGTGGAAGGAAACACAGGGGGATGGGGAAACCAGCTCCCATTTTAACCCAATGGTGCGCAGGATGCAGGATCTCTGTAAGGAAGGTGTGAATTGTTGTTGTTCAGTCGTTCAGTCGTGTCCGACTCTTCGTGACCCCATGGACCATAGCACGCCAGGCCCTCCTGTCCTGCGCTCTCTCCCGGAGCGTGCTCAAGTTCATATTCATTGCATCCGTGATGCTATCTAGCCATCTCATCCTCTGCCGTCCCCTTCTCCTTTTGCCTTCAGTCTTTCCCAGCATCAGGGTCTTTTCCAGGGAGTTTTCTCTTCGCATTAGGTGGCCAAAATATTGGAGCTTCAGCTTCAGTATCTGTCCTTCCAATGAGCAGTCAGGGTTGATTTCCTTTAGGATGGACTGATTTGACCTCCTTGCAGTCCAGGGGACTCGTAAGAGTCTTCTCCAGCACCACAGTTCGAAAGCATCAATTCTTCGGCGCTCAGCCTTCCTTATAGTCCAGCTCTCACAGCCATACATTACTACTGGGAAAACCATAGCTTTGATTAGACGGACCTTTGTCGGCAAGGTGATGTCTCTGCTTCTTACTATGCTGTCTAGGTTGGCCATAGCTTTCCTCCCAAGGAGCAAGCGTCTTTTAATTTCATAGCTACAGTCACCGTCTGCGGTGATCTTGGAGCCCAAGAAAGTAAAATCTGTCACTGCTTCCATTTCTTCCCCTTCTATATGCCAGGAAGTGATGGGGCCAGATGACATGATCTTAGTTTTTTTAATGTTGAGTTTCAAACCAGCTTTTGCACTCTCCTCTTTCACCCTCAACAAGAGGCTCTTGAGATCCTCTTCGCTTTCTGCCATTAGGGTGGTATCGTCTGCATATCGGAGGTTGTTGATAATTCTCCCAGCAATCTTAATTCCGACCTCTGATTCATCCAACCCGGCATTTCTCATGATGTACTCTGCATATAAGTTAAATAAGCAGGGTGACAATATGCAGCCTTGTCGTACTCCTTTCCCAATTTTGAACCAATCGGTTGTTCCATGTCTGGTTCTTACTGTTGCTTCTTGACCCTCGTACAGGTTTCTCAGGAGACAGGTCAGGTGGTCTGGTACTCCCATCACTTTAAGAATTTGCCACAGTTTGTTGTGATCCACACAATCAAAGGCTTTAGCGTAGTCAATGAAGCAGAAATAGACGTTTTTCTGGAATTCTCTTGCTTTCTCCATGATGCAGCGAATGTTGGCGATTTGATCTCTAGTTCCTCTGCCTCTTCTAAACCCAGCTTGTACTTCCGGTAGTTCTCGGTTCGCATACTGCTGAAGCCTAGCTTGTAGGATTTTGAGCATCACCTTGCTGGCATGTGAAATGAGCGCAATTGTGCGGTAGTTTGAACACTCTTTGGCGTTGCCCTTCTTTGGAATTGGAATGTAAACTGACCTTTTCCAGTCTTGTGGCCACTGTTGAGTGTTCCAGATTTGTTGGCATATTGAATGCAGCACTTTAACAGCATCATCTTTTAGGATTTTAAATAGCTCGGCTGGAATACTGTCATCTCCGCTAGCTTTGTTGTTACTAATGCTTCCTAAGGCCCACTTGACTTCACTCTCGAGGATGTCCGGCTCAAGTTCAGTGACCGCACTATCATGGCTATCAGGGACATTCAGATCTTTCCTGTATAGTTCTTCTGTGTATTCTTGCCACCTCTTCTTAATCTCATCTGCTTCTGTTAGGTCCCTGCCTTCTTTGTCCTTTATCATGCCCGTCTTTGCACAAAACGTTCCCTTGAGATCTCCAATTTTCTTGAAGAGATCTCTAGTCTTTCCCTTTCTGTTGTTTTCCTCGATTTCTTTGCATTGTTCATTTAAGAAGGCCTTCTTGTCTCTCCTTGCTATTCTCTGGAACTCTGCATTCAGTTGGGTATATCTTCCCCTTTCTCCTTTGCTTTTCGCTTCCCTTCTTTCGTGAGCTACTTGTAAAGCCTCATCAGACAGCCACTTGGCTTTCTTGCATTTCTTTTTCTTTGGGACGGATTTCGTTGCTGCCTCCTGAACAATGTTACGGACCACTGTCCATAGTTCCTCAGGCACTCTGTCTATCAGGTCTAATCCCTGAAATCTATTCCTCACCTCCACTGTATATTCATCAGGGATATGATTTAGGTCATACCTGAAAGGTTTAGTGGTTTTCCCGATGTTCTTCAATTTAAGCCGAAATTTTGCAAGAAGCAGCTCATGATCTGAGCCACAGTCAGCTCCAGGTCTTGTTTTTACTGACTGTATGGAGCTTCTCCATCTTTGGCTGCAAAGGACATAATCAATCTGATTTCGATATTGACCATCTGGTGACGTCCATGTGTACAGTCGCCTCTTGTGCTGTTGGAAAAGAGTGTTTGCTATGATCAGCATGTTCTCTTGGCAAAACTCTATTAGCTTTTGTCCTGCTTCATTTTGTACACCAAGGCCATGCCTGCCTGTTATCCCGGTGATTTCTTGACTTCCTACTTTAGCATTCCAATCCCCTATGATGAAGAGGACATCTTTTTTTGGTGTTAGTTCTAGAAGGTGTTGTAGGTCTTCATAGAACCGATCAACCTCAGCTTCTTCGGCCTCAGTGGTTGGGGCATAGACTTGAATTACTGTGATGTTGAATGGTTTGCCTTGGATTCGTACTGAGATCATTCTATCATTTTTCAGATTGTACCCCAGTACTGCTTTTCCCACCCTTTTGTTGACTATGAGTGCTACTCCATTTCTTCTCAGGGATTCTTGCCCACAATAGTAGATATGATGGTCACCTGAATTAAATTCGCCCATGCCTGTCCATTTTAGTTCGCTGATTCCCAAGATGTCGATGTTCAATCTTGCCATCTCATGTTTGACCACCTCCAGCTTACCTTGATTCATTGATCTGACATTCCAGGTTCCTAAACAATATTGTTCTTTACAGCATCGGATTTTCTTTTCACCACCAGACACATCCACAGCTGAGTGTCCTTTCGGGTTTGGCCCAGCCGCTTCACTCTTTCTGGCGCTACTTGGAAATACCCTCTGCTCTTCCCCAGTAGCATATTGGACACCTTCCGACCTGAGGGGCTCATCTTCCGGCGTCATATCTTTTAGCCTTGTGATACGTTCCATGGGGTTTTCTTGGCAAGAATACTGGAGTGGGTTGCCATTTCCTTCTCCAGTGGACCACATTTTGTCAGAACTCTCTGCCATGACCTGTCCGTCTTGGGTGGCCCTGCACGGCATAGCTTATGGCTTCACTGAGTTACGCAAGCCCCTTCGCCACAACAAGGCAGTGATCCATGAAGGGGAGGTGTGAATTAGTTACTTTCAAAACCAAAAAACCTAACACTGGAGAATCACAGCTTCAGTAAAGCACTTTACAGCCTTTAGGGAATTAGTGCTTTAAAATCTGCTATTTCTACTGAGGCGGATCTCTGTAAATTCTGATGTGCGCATTCAGGGGACAAGCCTCATTGAGCATGAAGGGAGTTACTTCTGAGTAGACACTAATTGGTTTGTGCTGGGAAACACAGGGGACAGGAAGCACCCCTTGACCTGGGTCACAGTGAAAGGCACACCCCTGGGCAGGGCTAGCATACCTGAGGTAAATGCAAGGGTCGGGGCACACAACAACTACACCATGGAGAACCTGACTTAAGGAAAAGAAATGGACTATAAGCAGTCTCAGAAAATCCAGTTTTTCCCTGATAAGCTCCAGGGTGGCTGCTGGATGGCCACGACATAATGTATTCCTAACGACCTCAACACGCAGACAGCTTAGAGTAAATTGCTGGTGGAGATACCCCCAGGAGGTTACAAATCACATCAATGATCAATAATGCAAAGAGCAAAAAGAATATATTTCACAGAGCTAGAACGACTGTGCTAAAACTACAGCAAAATGAAGAGATTTAATTTTTTAACAGTTTAAATCTAAAGATTTCAAAAGATTTAAAATATCTTTCAAGGCCTAAGAAAATAATAAGGTCTGCCTAGTCCAAAAATACTTTAAAGTGGTTAGCAGGCAGGCATCTCTGGGGAGGAAATTCTGCAAAAGGAGAGGGGAGCCCACTGGAAAGACCCTTTCGTATGACCACTCTTGACACCTCAGTTTGTGGAGGCTGTAAAAAAAACAGCCTCAGCTGATGATCTCAGAGCATGGCTAGGTACATATAGGACAAAGTGATTCTTTAGATCAGGGGTCCCCAACAGCACCCACAGGCACTATGGCGCCCACAGGGACCTCCAGCAATGCCCATGGAACTCTCCTCTCCCTGCCACCTTCAAAAATTTGTTTTTAAATTAAAAAATGAAAAATGTTAAGAGTGCCAGGTTCTCCTTCCTGTTCCTGAACCTGCCACTGATCAGCTGTTCAGCAAGTAGGAAGAGAAGAAAGAGTTCCTTCCTAGACCCACCCAAACTTCTTCCATCCACACAGACCTTTGCTCGCTCGCCCTCCCTCCCTCTCTCTCTCTCTCTCTCTCTCTCGCTCCGCTCCCAGTTTCTGGCCTTGCTATTTCTCCCCATCCAACCCCTTTCCTCACTATTTCTCACCCTTCCCCATCCCTAACCTTGTTCTTTCTCTCCCTTCCTAGCCCCTAGCCTTGCTCTTTCTCTCCCACTCACGCCTCTAGCCTAGCGATGTTCCCTGCAGCCACCTTTTGACCTCGCTCTTTCTTCCCCTTCTTAGCCTCTAGCCTCACTCTTTCTCTCCCCTCTACCCCTTTGTCTTGCTATATTCCTCCTCCCTTCCAGCCTCTAGCTTTGCTATTTCTCCACGCACACAGATGCCCTGACAGCAGCCATCATGTGACTAGCCACATCCTCCATGGGAATCATTTTGTGGTAGTGCACACAGGAGTTTCTCAAATTCCCAAATGTCCCCACAGGTCCAAAAAGGTTGAGGACCCCTGCTTTAGATACCAAGATACCATGCTGTGAAGAGTTTTAAAGATCAAAACCAGAACTTTGCCTTGAGCCTGGAAATAAGGATGGCCATGTGCCTTACTTTGAAGAAGACAGTTCTCTGTTTGAAGGCATCATCTGTTTCAAAGATGATTTGGTCCAAGTCCAGTTTAAAGATAAAAAACCCTAAGAAGGGGGAGCAGGGAGGGGCTTTGAAGTTGCCCATCCACAGTTACTACCAAGAGAGCAGACTGAGCAAGCACCCAAGTCACCTGATCACAGTCTTCCCCACTATCGTGAGATGTATTGTATTTCTGTAGTAATTATTTCTAAATCTGCATCTATGGATAGAAATTAGTATATTCATACCTTATGCATTTCCTCTCTTTTGGCAATGCTTTAGTGGCCATCCTACCAGAAATAAATTTCATTAGGCATAATGGCCTTAAAAATCGGCATTTACTGAATATGTGCAATTACTGGATATGTTGAATTGAGAGTGGTTTTCTCCAAATCCAGCCCACGTGCAGGCTGACTTTGAAGACAAAGCCTACAATCTGCATGTACAGGTACTATATTGTTGCAAAACCTTTGTAGTTTTGTGGCACTCTATATGCATAGCTCTTTACCCAAGTGCAAATGGAACTGTTGTAGTGCTGCCTGGACACATCCACTCCACCGGCTCACAAATAGATAATGTAATGCTTGCTTGGTAGGAAAGCTGTCAGCAAGAGGCATTAAGTTCCTATGCATGTCTTGTTAAATACTCTGTATAAGTACAACAGAAGTATTATTGATGTGGTAGCATCTTTTGATCTGCCCTGCACTATACATGACTGTCTAATAAAGCTGTATGGATTACAGCTGTACACAAATGGCCTCTCAAAATTCTCCAGCCTATCTGTGGGCAGAAAAATTGTGGGGACAATTTCACCAAATTTCTCCTTTGTTGTTGTTGTTGTTGAGTTGTGTCCAACCTTTTGTGACCCCATGGACCATAGCACACCAGGCCTTCCTGTCCTCTGCAACCGGCTTCCGGCTCTGCAATGCTGGCGATACGGCTGGCTGCCATTGCCATGCCATATCGCTATGTTAAGTATTGGACGCAAATGGTGTATTGGGCGCCATTTGCGGCCGTAAAGCTGGTGGATTAGCCTAAATGCAGCCATTTCCGGCTGCATTTAGGCTAATCCACCAGCTTTACGGCCGCAAATGGCGTCCGCTACGCCATTTGCATCCCTGCTTTTTCTTCACGCAATAGGCTACGCAAATATTTGCGGCTGGCTCCACAGGATCATCATGGAGCTGGCCTGGACGGACTCTGGGGGGAGGGACGGATTGCCTCTCCCACCCCTGCGGATGCCCCCCCAGACCTGGAGGTAAGGCGTCCGCCCACCCCTGTCTTCCTCATGATGGCTTCAACTGAAATGTGGGAAGCCAAGGTGGCTACAGGCTGCCACAGAGATGACTGTACAATGGCAGACAGGACACTCATGCACACTCCTCAGCCACCTCACAAGTAAGGTAAGCCCAAGAACCCCAAGTCCAACCCATACGAATTTCTCCAAAATTTCTCCTCCTTTGAATTTCTTTTCGAAAGCCATTTCTTTTCTATCAAACTGAACGATAATGGTCGAAAAAAATGTGGGAGAAATTTTTGGCACAGCACTAGCATGGATAAATCCAATGAGTTTAAGAAGCCTAATGGTGTGCAAGATTACAGCCATGCAAGTTTAAGATGATCTCTGAGAAACACCAGTATGGGAGGATTGCGGCTGCTTTCTTGTATGAGATGATTGCTGCTGCTCTAGAGATTTTTTTTTTATGTTCTGCAGGAAAGTTCCACCTGCTGCTGGCATCCACTGTGAAAAGAAGAATCAAATTAATGAACCAGGGTAAACAGACAACAATTGTTTTTCAAGTCATATAACTGGAAAACCAAGAACTGCTTTAGCTTGCCTGAAAGCCTTAAAGATTAAAAGAGTTTATCCCTGGGGTACATCAAACCTTGATTTCCAACGTGAGAAACAAATCCTTTTGATGATGGCAAAATGTATATAATAGGACTGAATGACCCCAAGTTAGAAGGCCCAGTGGCACCAAGCACAACAGCTGGAACCACCAAAACAGCCGGAACCACCAGGCACAACAGCTGGAACCACCTTTCCTTTTAAAAAAGGGAATTCTCAAGGCACAATTGCAAACAATTCCAACAAGAAAAAAAAGGTGGAAGACAACAGAAGAAGCCAATGTGGTGTCGCAAAAAGCTTAGAGATGACCTGAAAACAAAAAAGGACACAAATAGGAAGTGAAAGGAAGGCCAAGCGACAAAGGAAGAGTACAGGCAGGTAGCACAGAATTGCAGGGATGGCGTCAGGAAGGCTAAAGCTGAGAACGAGCTGAGGTTAGCGAGGGAGGCTAAAAGGAACAAAAAGGCTTTCTTCAGATACATGCTTAGTAAAAGACAGAGGAAAGAAATGGTGGTTCAGCTATTAAATAAGGGTGGCAAAATGATAACAGATGACAAAGAAAAGCCAGAAGTGCTCCATTCCTACTTTGGCTCAGTCTTCTCCCGAAAGAGGGTCTACGAGCCCCCTGGCAAAGGCAAAATACAGGCTGAAGGGGCAGGACTGGAGCTTGAGATCAATAGGCATATGGTCAAGGAACACCTGTAATTACTTTGAATGATTTCAGATCTTCAGAGCCAGATGAACTGCATCCTAGAGTAATAAAGGCACTGGCAGAAGAACTCTCAGAACTGCTGTCTATTCTCTTTGAAATCATGGAGAACGGGTGAAGTGCCAGATGACTGGAGGAGGGCTAATGTGGTCCCTATCTTCAAAAAGGGCAAAAAGGAGAAACCTGGGAACTACAGACCAGTCAGTCTGACATCAATCCCTGGGAAAATTCTGGAGCAGATTATAAAGCAATCCATCTGTAAGCACCTTGAAAACAATGCAGTGATTACTCAAAGACAACATGGATTTGTCAAGAACAAATCCTGCCAGATTAATTTGATCTCATTTTTTGATCAGGTAACCTCCCTTGTGGACAGTGGGAATGCTGTGGACATCATATACCTCGACTTCAGCAAAGCTTTCTACAAAGTGCCCCATGATACCCTGATTAGCAAACTAGCTCAAAGTGAGCTTGATGAAACAACGATCAGGTGGATCCACAGTTGGCTACAGGATCAGACTCAAAGAGTGCTGATCAATGGGACCTTCTCAAACTGGGGACAGGTAACGAGTGGGGTACCGCAGAGCTCAGTCCTGGGCCCAGTGCTCTTCAACATTTTGATTAATGACTTGGAGGAGGAGGTGCAGGGAATGCTGATCAAATGTGCAGATGACACAAAATTGGGCGGGATAGCTAATACTTTGGAAGACAGAAACAAAATTCAAAGTGATCTTGATAGGCTGGAGCGCTGGGCAGAAAACAACAGAATGACATTTAATAGGGATAAATGCCAAGTTCTGCACCTAGGAAAAAGAAACCAAATGCACAGTTACAAGATGGGGGATATGTGGCTCAACAACACTACAAGCGAGAAGGATCTTGGAATTGTTGTCAATCACAAGCTGAATATGAGCCAACAATGTGATGTGGCTGCAAAAAAGGCAAATGCTCTTTTGGGCTGCATTAATAGAAGCATAGCTTCCAAATCCCGGGAAGTACTAGTTCCCCTCTACTCAGCACTGGTTAGGCCTCATCGTGACTACTGTGTCCAGTTCTGGGCACCACACTTCAAGAAGGATGCAGACAAGCTGGAGAGGGTTCAGAGGAAGGCAACAAAGATGATCAGGGGACTGGAAACAAAGCCCTATGAAGAGAGACTGAAAGAACTGGGCATGTTTAGCCTTGAGAAGAGAAGACTGAGGGGAGATATGATAGCACTCTTCAAGTACTTGAAAGGCAGTCACAGAGAGGAAGGCCAGGATCTCTTCTCGATAATCCCAGAGTGCAGGACACGGAAAGGCGGGGTATAAATAATAATGATGATAATAATAATGATGGTGATGATGATGATGGGCTCAAGTTACAGGAAGCCAGATTCCGGCTGAACATCAGGGAAAAACGTCCTGACTGTTAAAGCAATGCAACAATGGAACCAATTACCTAGGGAGGTGGTGGGCTCTCCCACGCTGGAGGCATTCCAGATGAGGCTGGACAGCCATCTGTCAGGGATACTCTGACTTGGATTCCTGCATTAAGCAGGGGGTTGGACTCAATGGTCTTATAGGCCCCTTCCAACCCTACTATCCTATGATTCTATGATTCTACACATACAAGCCAGTTTTAAAACTTCAAGGCAGGTTGAAGTTTGAAAGAGAGTCACTTGAAGACCCAGAACTTATGGGCTAGGGAGAGATCCTCCCTCTTTCCCTTGGGTCCATGGGAGGCGGCCGTTGCTTGCGCGCCAAACGGGTGCTACGCCTCCTTTCCGCGCCCTCCATCACTCGTCGCTCCCTGCGTCTGTGTCAAGCGTCTAGCAAGCCCCGTTCCTGCACTTTCTCACTACTAGGATCACTATCTATCTCAGGAATGCCGGCAGGAGGAATCCCTGCCAGCTGCTGTGCCTGTGAGGGATAAGCTGGCTCCTCTCCCACAGATTGCTGATCCTCCTCAGAATCAGAACTGGTCTGGGGTTCTATCAGCTCAGTTTCCACCCTGACAGTGATCCAGCCACTGGGATTGCATTGGGACCCAGTCAGAAAATTGGTGACAGCAAACCTTTGTACTGGGGAGGGCTGTATGCCCTCTTTGCCACTGTCCTGCCAATGGAGCTCTGTGGTTTGGGTGCTGTGTTGTGCGGCCCCTCCTTTAAGCATGCCAATGGTCACATATCAAAAAGGAGGATGACAGCTGGACCAAAGTTGATCCACTGTGTTGTGATTTGCTCTTGCTTTTACATGAACACAGCTGTACTACCAGCCTCAATTTTCTACCAATTTAACTTTCATGGCATCCCCCCTGGGAATTGTAGTTTAGTGAGGGTGCTGAGAATTGTTTGCTACAGGTTCCTATCCAACCACTACCACCACCTCAACTACATTTCCCACATTGCACTTGGGGGATGAGAATTACAGTTTAACTAATTTAGGGCGCAATCCTACGCAGGGTTAGACAGACAAAAGTCCTACAATTCCCAGCATACCTCAGCCACTGCCTGGAGTTATACTGGGAGTTGTAGGACCTTTTTCTGTCTTTTTCTGCCTTTAGGCTTGTAGTGTAAATTTTCCTTCTAAGATTGTTTTTTAAAAAAGCCTGCATGGCTGTCATATAACTCTAGCATCAAGGGTTTAAAAACTACCAGTGAAAAATGTGCAGCTGTCCAGAAGGAAATCTGATCCCTATGGAGCATGGAAAACAGCCACATTTCACACTGAGGACACTTGGGGGGAATGTCCAGTGACTGGAAGAATGTATCAAACTGGGTGATTGTTTTGCCCCTGATAAGAGCTAGTATGTGGTAGCCTCTGCAGCCAAAGAAAAGCTTAATCCTTCCTCCCCAAGAGGCAGAGTAGAATTTGCAGTTATGGTGTTTATTTATGTTATGGACCATGGACACTGGCTTCTTTACTGAAATGTCAGAACAGCTTATTCAGATGAAGCTACCATAATATAAATGACTTCCTTTGGTAGAAAACACTGGAATTACAAGCAGTATAAAGCACTATTTAAACTGAATATCCAATTGCCATTTTCTCTTATCTTTTTTAGCCTGGATTCTCAAGGGTTTAGAGCTTAGGAAAATTGTCACATTTAGAAAGCCAGTTAGATGTGTCCCTAAAGCTGCAATTCTGTGCATGCTTATGTGGGAGCAAGCCCCATTTAACGCAGTGGGATATACTTCTCAGTAAACTGGCATAGGATGGCCTATCATGGCTGCAATCCTGTACCCATTTACCTGGGAGTAAGTCCCACTGAATACAATGGGACTTACTTCTTAGTAGACATGCTTAGGGTTGTGCTGTAAATGGAATGTGAAATTTCTGTAACAAGTATATACAAGGACAATTTCCAAATGCCATAAGATGTACATTTATGTTAAAGTACAATTACATCAAAATGTATATATAAAGTTGTGAGACTTCTGAAGTTATGAAATATAATACATCTATTTAATGTAAATTTATTTAAAGCCAATGGACTGCAAAGGACCACCTATTGGGGACTTGGATCTGGCATACCAGGTCCTTGGCTGAAATATCCCTGTGAGCATCAGAATGCTACATGTGCAGAAGTGCATAGTCAGAGATGGTCAGTGCTATTAGCTTTGAGAGCATAGCTGGATTAACCACAGGCTAAGTGGGCTGTAGGGAGCCCACTAACTAGTCCAGATTCCCAGCTTTCAAATAAACAAAACAATCAAGTATCTAGCCCTTGTAGAACCTGAGATATAAGTAAAAACATTCAAGTACATGCCAATCATTTTGTGAGAAAATGGACAATCATTTTGTCCAATCATTTTGTGAGAAATAAACCCGCTGCAACCTTTCAGTGCATTTAGCCAATGAGTGAAGTCTCAGCTACAATCAACATTTGGCATAAAGATAAGCACAGAGTGAAGACTTGTCTGCAGAAGGGACTTCCTGTTTCATCTTGAACACACACACAAACACCTTTTTGGGTCTACCCTTGTGGAATAATGATTTTGTTGTTGTTGTTCAGTCGTTAAGTCGTGTCCGACTCTTCGTGACCCCATGGACCATTGCACGCCAGGCCTTCCTGTCCTCCGCTCTCTCCCGGAGTGTGCTCAAGTTCATATTCATTGCATCAGTGATGCTATCTAGCCATTTCATCCTCTGCCGTCCCCTTTTCCTTTTGCCTTCAATCCTTCCCAGCATCAGGGTCTTTTCCAGGGAGTTTTCTCTTCGCATTAGGTGGCCAAAATATTTGAACTTCAGCTTCAGTATCTGTCCTTCCAATGAAGACTCAGGGTTGATTTCCTTTAGGATGGACTGATTTGACCTCCTTGCAGTCCAGGGGACTCGTAAGAGTCTTCTCCAGCACCACAGTTTGAAGGCATCGTTTCTTCAGCGCTCAGCCTTCCTTATAGTCCAGCTCTCACAGCCATACATTACTACTGGGAAAACCATAGCTTTGATTATATGAACCTTTGTCAGCAAGGTGATGTCTCTGCTTTTTACTACGCTGTCTAGGTGTGCTATAGCTTTCCTCCCAAGGAGCAAGCGTCTTTTAATTTCATGGCTACAGTCACCGTCTGCAGTGATCTTGGAGCCCAAAAAAGTAAAATCAGTCGCAGCTTCCATTTCTTCCCCTTCTATATGCCAGGAAGGGATGGGGCCAGATGCCATGATCTTAGTTTTTTTAATGTTGAGTTTCAAACCAGCTTTTGCATTCTCCACTTTCACCCTCAACAAGAGGCTCCTTAGATCCTCTTCGCTTTCTGCCATTAGGGTGGTATTGTCTGCGTATCTGAGGTTGTTGATAATTCTCCCGGCAATCTTAATTCCGACCTCTAATTCATCCAACCCGGTGTTTCTCATGATGTACTCTGCATATAAATTAAATAAGCAGGGCGACAATATACAGCCTTGTCGTACTCCTTTCCCAATTTTGAACCACTCAGTTGTTCCATGTCCAGTTGTTACTGTTGCTTCTTGACCCTCAAAAAGTTTTCTCAGGAGACAGGTAAGGTGGTCTGGTACTCCCATCTCTTTAAGAATTTGCCACAGTTTGTTGTGATCCACACAATCAAAGGCTTTAGCGTAGTCAATGAAGCAGAAATAGACATTTTTCTGGAATTCTCTTGCTTTCTCCATGATCCAGCGAATGTTGGCGATTTGATCTCTAGTTCCTCTGCCTCTTCGAAACCCAGCTTGTACTTCCAGTAGTTCACATACTGCTGAAGCCTAGCTTGTAGGATTCTGAGCATAACCTTGCTGGCATATGAAATGAGCGCAATTGTACGGTAGTTTGAACACTCTTTGGCACTGCCCTTGTTTGGAATTGGAATGTAAACTGACCTTTTCCAGTCTTGTGGCCATTGTTGAGTGTTCCACATTTGTTGGCATATTGAGTGCAGCACTTTAACAGCATCATCTTTTAGGATCTTAAATAGCTCAGCTGGAAGACTGTCATCTCCGCTAGCTTTGCTGTTAGTAATGCTTCCTAAGGCCCACTTGACTTCACTCTCTAAGATGTCCGGCTCAAGTTCAGTGACCGCACTATCATGGCTATCAGGGACATTCAGATCTTTCCTGTATAGTTCTTCTGTGTATTCTTTCCACCTCTTCTTAATCTCTTCTGCTTCTGTTAAGTCCCTGACTTCTTTGTCCTGTATCATGCCCATCTTTGCACAAAATGTTCCCTTGAGATCTCCGATATTCTTGAAAGGATCTCTTGTCTTTCCTCAATTTATTGTTTTCCTCAATTTCTTTGCATTGTTCATTTAAGAAGGCCTTCTTGTCTCTCCTTGCTGTTTTCTGGAACTCTGCATTCAGTTGGATATATCTTCCCCTTTCTCCTTTGCTTTTCGCTTCCCTTCTTTCCTTAGCTACTTGTAAAGCCTCATCAGACAGCTACTTTGCTTTCTTGCATTTCTTTTTCTTTGGGATGGATTTAGTTGCTGCCTCCTGAACAATGTTATGGACCTCCATCCATAGTTCCTCAGGCGCTCTGTCTATCAGGTCTAATCCCTTAAATCTATTCCTCACCTCCACTGTATATTCATAAGGGATATGATTTAGGTCATACCTGAATGGTTTAGTGGTTTTCCCTACATTCTTCAATTTAAGCCAAAATTTTGCAAGAAGCAGCTCATGATCTGAGCCACAGTCAGCTCCAGGTCTTGTTTTTACTGACTGTATGGAGCTTCTCCATCTTTGGCTGCAAAGTACATAATCAATCTGATTTCGATATTGACCATCTGGTGATGTCCATTTGTAGAGTCGCCTCTTGTGCTGTTGGAAAAGAGTGTTTGCTATGATCAGCGTGTTCTCTTGACAAAACTCTATTAGCCTTTGTCCTGCTTCATTTTGTACACCAAGGCCATGCTTGCCTGTTATCCCAGTGATTTCTTGACTTTTTGCTTTAGCATTCCAATCCCCTATGATGAAGAGGACATCTTTTTTTGATGTTAGTTCTAGAAGGTGTTGTAGGTCTTCATAGAACCAATCAACCTCAGCTTCTTCGGCCTCAGTGGTTGGGGCATAGACTTGAATTACTGTGATGTTGAATGGTTTGCCTTGGATTCGTACCGAGATCATTCCATCGTTTTTGAGATTGTACCCCAGTACTGCTTTTCCCACCCTTTTGTTGACTATGAGTGCTACTCCATTTCTTCTAAGGGATTCTTGCCCACTGTAGTAGATATGATGGTCACCTGAATTAAATTCTCCCATGCCTGTCCATTTTAGTTCACTGATTCCCAAGATGTCAATGTTCAATCTTGCCATCTCATGTTTGACCACTTCCAGCTTACCTTGATTCATTGATCTGACATTCCAGGTTCCTAAACAATATTGTTCTTTACAGCATCGGACTTCCTTTTCACCACCAGACACATCCACAGTTGAGTGTCCTTTCAGCTTTGGCCCAGCCTCTTCACTCTTTCTGGCACTACTTGGAAATTCCCTCTGCTCTTCCCCAGTAGTGTATTGGACACCTTCCGACCTGAAGGGCTCATCTTCCGGCGTCATATCTTTTAGCCTTGTGATACTTTCCATGGGGTTTTCTTGGCAAGTATACTGGAGTGGGTTGCCATTTCCTTCTCCTGTGGACCACATTTTGTCAGAACTCTCCTCCATGACCTGTCCGTCTTGGGTGGCCCTGCACGGGATGGCTTATCACTTCACTGAGTTATGCAAGCCCCTTCGCCACAAGGCAGCGATCCATGAAGGGGTGGAATAGTGATTACCTCCCATAGAAAACAATTGGGAGATCCCATGTTATAGCGTAGTAGTTGTGATTGGGCTGTAGCCTATGTAGCCCTAAACAATGGGTAGCAGGAATAGCAGGAGCTCATGTTATTTCCAGCTCATGTCTTATTTCATGTGTGTGTGTGTGCGCATGCGCGCGCGCACACACACACACACAAATCACTTTTTTAAACTGCATTTGTAACCATTAAACCTCTCTGCCAATCTAAATGAAGTGACACAAGACTGTTTGTTGTTTTTGCTGTTAATAAAGTTACATTGAATTGATGTTCATGCAGAAGATGGAGTCTTATGGTGTTACAGTTTTGACCATTGCTGAGAGTTTTCAATTTATAGTTCCAGTAGGAAGGCTTTGGCTGCCAGTTAATTACCCACAGCTGATCAAAACACTTCAAACAAAGCATACACCAAAAACTGTTTTAGGTGGATTCAATTTTGATTTTTTACTAACAAGAATTAGTACAGAAAAAAATCTTTTTGATCCATGTTTCATTTTTATTAGAAATATACTTGTAGCATCACATCAGAACATAACTTGCATAAAATAATATAAAAACATTTCTTGTTCTTAGTCTGTTAGTCTTAACAGCTAAAAAAGGAGACATCTCATTCTAAATATAAAGTTCCCCATACCATACTGATAGGCTATTTACCTAACAGGTACACAGACCTGGGGGCTGTCTTCATGAACAATTTAGTGTGAAGTTAGAGCAGTTTGAGGTCCTTCATGACAGATGACGCTGTCACCAATCTGCTCTGCTGCCAACCAACCGCTTCCCTCGTGAAAAGCCACATTTTCTTAAACTCCTTTTCCTCTGACTTTTTTTTACTGAAAGTGGCTCCCTGGCAGTTTTACCACAGTGTGCCATGTCCCCTCCCCCATTAAATCCTGGGCATGCCTAAGTGACCTGGCAGTGATGTGGTCAAGGGGGTGGGATGCCCCATTCCCTCTTGTTTCCCCAATGAAAGTAGTTTTTCCCATTGAGAAAATCCCCAGGAGCGCAGCAGTGACCCCTCACATTACCACAGTAATGGGGAAACTCATTCACCTTAGCTAGCCTGCTTTTAATCTTTAACATATCCCCCCCCCCCGCCTTTCTGTGCATGTTTACTCAGAAGAAATACATCTCTCTGTCCTGCAGTGAAAGGGTTAAAGGCTAACTTTAGTAACTCGCCCTAAAGCGCTCTTTCACTTTTCCATTGCTCTCTTAAATTGCTATTGCGATGTTGTGCTTCTTTGATGTTCTGTCGTTTATCTGTTGTTATATAACAACAGAACATCCCTTCTCCGCTTTATAGCAATAATGATCTTTCGGGTTTACAGGAGCTTCTCATTGTGAGCAGGGAGAAGGAGAAAGGGGAGGGATGGAAGGGGGGCTGGAAGCAATAGGCAAAAATGAACACATGGGGGGAAATGGGGTGGAAGCAATAACTCTGCAGCAGATTGGTGGGGTGTAGTAAAATGGGGGGGGTTCTCAGGAGCCTTCATATGCTGCACTGGAGAACTGGGGATTTTGGTTTCTTCAGGAAAATCTGCACACACGGGAAAACTAGTTGCTCTCCATTCATAATGTACTAGCAGCAGGGAGCCTGGACAGGGGCGGAAATCAAGCCTCTCTCATTGGTTAAGCAGCCCCTGCCAGTTTGATGACGTTCAGTTCTACTCCTCCTACCCCACCCAGAAGTATGTTCCTGTCAATTTATTTGTTTGTTTGTTTATTAAATTTCTTAATCGCCCATCTGACCGGTCACCTGGCCACTCTGGGCGATGTACAACAGTACAATTTAAAACAGTAAAATTACACATTAAACATTATTTTAAAATACCCTAACCCACCCCAAATGCCTGCCTGAATAACCAAGTTTTCAGTGCGTGGCAGAAGCTCATTAAAGAGGAGGAATGGTGGAGTTCCCTAGGGAGGGAGTTCCACAGAGTGGGGGCCACCACAGAGAAGGCCCTCTTCGTCATCCTCACCAGCCTAGCTGTCCTGGCTGATGGGAGAGAGAGAAGGCCATCTGGGGCTGATCTTGTTGAGCGGCCTGTCTGGTGTTGCTGGAGGTGCTCCTTGAGATAGGCTGGGCCGGAACCATATAGGGTTTTAAAGGTCAAAACCAACACCTTGAATTTGGCCCGGACAACAACTGGTAGGCAGTGCAACTCCTTCAGCACTGGAGTGATGTGATCTTGCCAGCGGCTGCCTTTAATCAGGCGAGCTGCTGCGTTTTGCACCAGCTGCAGTTTCCAAACCGTCTTCAAGGGTAACCCCACGTAGAGCACATTACAGTAGTCTAGACGAGAGGAGACCAGGGCATGTACTACCGATGGGAGCAGATGGACAGGAAGGTAGGGGCACAGCCGCCATATCAGATGGAGTTGATACAACGCTGTTTGGCTCACGGCTGACACCTGAGCCGCCATGGACAGCTGAGAATCTAAAATGACCCCCAGGCTGCGGACCTGGTCTCTCAAGGGTAGCCGAATCCCATTCAGCACAAGGCCAGCATCCCCCAGCCTCCTCTTGTCTCCCACCAAAAGTACCTTGGTCTTGTCAGGGTTCAGCTTCAGCTTATTCCTCCCCATCCAGCCACTCACCATCTCCAGACATTTAGAGAGGGATTCTACAGCCAACCCTGAAGTTTTGAACAAGAGGTAGAGCTATGTGTTATTCGCATATTGATGACACCGCGCCCCAAACCCCCAGCGGCTTCACATAGATGTTAAATAGCATCAGGGAGAGGATGGAACCCTGTGGCACCCCACACGAGAGCAGCCACGGGTCTGACAACTCCTCTCCCAGTTCTACCCTCTGGTGCCTGCCAGACAGGAGGGACCGGAACCACCGTAATACAATGCCTCCAATGCCCATCCTCTCCAGGCGATCCAGGAGGATACCGTGGTCAACGGTATCAAAAGCCACTGAGAGGTCAAGGAGAACGAGGAAGGAGTATTTGCCCCTATCCAAACGCTCCTCATATCATCCACCAAAGCGACCAAAGCCGTTTCTGTCCCATGCCCAGGCCTGAAGCCCAATTGAAATGGATCTAGATAATTGGCTTCTTCCAAGTGTGACTTCAACTGCATCGCCACCACCCGCTCAACAATCTTGCCCCAAAATGGCAGACTCGAGACTGGGCGAAAGTTGTTCAAAACTTGGGGATCCAAGGAGGGCTTCTTTAAGAGAGGTCTTATCACTGCCTCCTTGAGGGCTGATGGCATCACCCCCTCCTCAAGGGAGGCCCTGATCCCCTCATCCAATCTCTCTCTGCAGCTCATAATGAGCCAAGCACTGAAAACCAGATTTTAACGGTACGCCGCACTTGGCTTACCTTGCTTTGCATGTCCCTGATGGACCAAAGCTGATTCTGTGAAAATCCGGGTAATACTCCAACGCACTTCTCATTATTTTGTCATGAAGATCCCCTCAAGGTGAGTTTCTAATAACAAGCTCCCGCATGCTAAAATCAGCACATCTTTATGCTTCTTTGAGTAAAAATTAACTCATAGCTAATATTATCTACTGTCCCATAAATTAGGGTTCACAGTCTTAATTATCTCATTATTATTAAACATTCCTAAAAAAAAATAGAATATACAAAAAAGGCTTACATGTACATCTTTCAGGCCAAATACAATCACTTTTGAATTATACCTTTGAGAAAACAATTCCTTACTCAAAATTTGCCAATTACACTTAATACATTTTTCTAGACATGTATATATCACTTTTTTTGGATGTGTATACCCTACACAATATTTCTCATTAATTGATAAGCAAAAACTTTAAATACACTTTTGATATGGAATAATACTGTCTGACACCTGTTCATTCGTCAAATATCATTTGGGCCCAAGTAATAGGGCTTTAAGTCAGTATGTTCTCTTTGGATACTATCCAGGTCAACTTGACTTGGATAGTATTTTTTATGCCAGTTTCCCAAAATTCATTGTGAACCTACTTGTGAACCTGTATCTTGTTAATGCAATTACTACTTTTAACTTATTTACATTTTCAAATTCTTAATTATTTACCATTAACTATTTGGCATTTGCTTTTCATAATAAGACATTTTATATTGTTTTAAGAAAGGTGGATAGGATTTTCTCCATAGTCTTCCCAGCAAATCCAATAAAGCAAAATCAGCTATTTCCTAAAAATCCAGGACAATGGGTTGGGCATTTGCAAAGCAAGATGATGTTTTTCAAACTCTGAATGTTTAATAAGAGTTATAAGAGTTGGTGTCAGTGTTTAGGCTCCCTCCCCAGGTCTCTATAAGATAAATTTCCAAGTGGGGTACCTGATGCATCTTGTTTCTACTGCACGTGCCTGTAAATGGGTCCACACAGAAATGCAAGGCACAGGTGGCCATTTGACATGTTAGGGAGACTTATTATGAACATAGTATACAACAATTACGTTTTTCTAGTGTAGATTGCTTATTTTATTTATGAATTGCTTTTCCTCCAGGAACTAAAAACTTCTCCATTTTTACCCTCACAACAAGCCTGTGAGGTAGGTTAGTCTGAGAGGTAGTGACTGGCCCAGGTCATCCAGTGAGAAGTTTGCTGGTCCTCCACAGGCAGCAAAATATCCTGGGGTAACCTGCTGTGTATGTTTGTCTCCTTTTGGGCCATTATGTCTGAATAAGGCACTGATCCAGTCTATGTCTCTTTCTGGAGTGTGTGTGTGTGTGTGTGTGAGAGAGAGAGAGAGAGAGAGAGAGAGAGAGAGAGAGCACGCACTTCAGTGTGTGTGTATGTTTTCTATGTCTGTGTGCTGTAAAAGGTGAAGCTTGTGTTTGTATTTGTGCCAGTCATGCACTAGACCTTGTGTTTGTTTCTGGAGAAGCAGGGAGTGATCGGGAAGTCGGGGGTATATCCACCACCCCCTTGTCATGGTCAGATCACTTTCTGGTGACGTTGGACTTCTCGGTTCCACAACCCCTCCGCAGGGGTGGAGGACCCATTAAAATGGTCCGCCCCAGGCGTCTTATGGATCCAAATGGATTCCTGAACACGCTTGGGGATTCTCTGGGGCATGCCAACAGCCACTTGGTCGAGACCCTGGTGGGTGGCTGGAATGCCGCAATCACTGGGGCATTAGATCAGGTGGCTCCGAAATGCCCTCTCCCCCTGAACAGGGCTCGGACTGCACCATGGTTCAATCCGCGGTTACGAGCTCTGAAACAGGAGGTGAGACGGCTAGAGCGCCGGTGGCGGAAGTCTCGCTCCAAAGACGATCAGACACGGGCTAGAGCTGTATCTTCAGCCTATCACGTGGCGGTGAAGGCAGCAAAAAAGGAATATTATGCTGCCTCTATCGCGTCTGCAGAGTGCTGTCCCAGGAGGCTGTTCCAAGTGGTCCGGAGCCTGGTCGGTCCTGTGTCTCTGGAACCACTGGAGCATTCTAAGGCCTCCTGTGAGGCCTTGGCAAGGCACTTTGCAGATAAAATTGATCAGATTAGGTGTGTTACTCTGCACGCTGTGGATACAGTTAGTGAGCAAGAGGCGGCCTGTGGCAAACCGGTTTTGTGGGATCGGTTCCAGCTCCTTCCTCCTGATGAAGTGGACAAGGTGCTTTCATCTGTAAGGCCGACCACCTGCTTACTTGATCCTTGCCCATCTTGGCTCATTATGGGCTGCAGAGAGAGACTGGGTGAGGGGATCAGGGCGGTGGTGAACGCCTCCCTTGAGGAGGGAGTGATGCCATCAGCCCTCAAGGAGGCAGTGATAAGACCACTCTTAAAGAATCCCTCCTTGGATCCTCAAGTTCTGAACAACTTTCACCCAGTCTCAAATCTGCCATTTTTGGGCAAGGTGATTGAGCGGGTGGTGGCGGTGCAGTTGAAGGCACACTTGGAAGAAACTGGTTATCTACACCCATTTCAGTCAGGCTTCAGGCTTGGGCATGGGACAGAAACGGCCTTGGTCGCCTTGGTAGATGATATGAGGAGGGCTCTGGATAGGGGTGAATGCTCCTTCCTTGTTCTCCTCGACCTCTCAGCGGCTTTTGATACCGTTGAGCACGGTATCCTCCTGGACTGCCTGCAGGGGTTGGGCATTGGAGACACCGTATTGCGGTGGTTCTGGTCCATCCTCTCCGGCAGGTACCAGAGGGTAGCACTGGGAGAGGAGGTTTCGGACCTGTGGCCACTTACTTGTGGGGTGCCACAGGGTTCTATCCTCTCCCTGATGCTATTTAATATCTATGTGAAGCCGCTGGGGGCTATCATCAGGAGGTTTGGGGTGCAGTGTCATCAATATGCGGATGACACACAGCTCTACCTCTCATTCAAATCTTCACCAAGGTTGGCCATAGAATCCCTGTCCAAATGTCTGGAGACGGTGAGTGGCTGGATGGGGAGGAATAAGCTGAAGCTGAACCCTGACAAGACCGAGGTACTTTTGGTGGGAGACAAGAGGAGGCTAGGGGATGTTGACCTGGTGCTGAATGGGGTGCGGCTACCCTTGAAAGACCAGGTCCGCAGCCTGGGGGTCATTTTGGACTCCCAGCTGTCCATGGAGGCTCAGGTGTCAGCTGTGAGCCGGACAGCGCTGTACCAACTCCATCTGATACGGCGGCTGCGTCCCTTCCTTCCCGACCATCTGCTCCCGTCGGTAGTACATGCCCTGGTCTCCTCTCGTCTAGACTACTGTAATGCTCTCTACGTGGGGTTACCCTTGAAGACAGTTCGGAAAGTGCAGCTGGTACAGAATGCAGCGGCTCGCCTGATTAAAGGCAGCCGCCGGCGAGATCACATCACTCCAGTGCTGAAGGAGTTGCACTGGTTACCAGTTGTTTTCCGGGCCAAATTCAAGGTGTTGGTTTTGACCTTTAAAACCCTATATGGTTCCGGCCCAGCCTATCTTAAGGAGCGCCTCCAGCAGCACCAGACAGGCCGCTTAACAAGATTAGCCTCGGATGGCCTTCTCTCTGTCCCATCAGCCAGTATGGCTAGACTGGTGGGGACGAGGGAGAGGGCCTTTTCTGTGGTGGCCCCCACTCTGTGGAACTCCCTCCCTAGGGAACTCCGTCATGCCCCCTCTTTAATGAGCTTCCATCATGCATTAAAAACGTGGTTGTTCAGGCAGGCATTTGGGGTGGGTTAGGGTATTTTAGAAAATGTTTTTATTGTAGAATTTTATTGTTTTAAACTGTTTTGTTGTATGTTGTGCATCGCCCAGAGTGGCTGGGTGACCAGCCAGATGGGCGATTAATAAATTTAATAATAAATAAAATAAATAAATAAAATAAAATTTTATTTGAGTTCTCCACCCTGGGAGATATATTAGTCTTTTGCTTCCAGGAAAGAATGGAAAATTATTTCCACTAGAATACATAGTGATTTTTTCAAAAAAGTTCATTGCTATTGTACATTGTTGACTGTGTGTGTGTGTGTGTGTGTGTGTTGGCACAAATGTGTGTGAGTTCAGTATTGGGGGCAGAGTAGAGGGCCCATTACAGATGGCTAGCCCTGGAGCCCATCATGGCTTTAATCCAGCCCTGTTTGAGAGGGCTGGATTAACGCATTCCCCCATCTTGAAAGGTAATTTGTTCACTTTACATGAATCCCAGTGATCATCTCCTCAGGGCTGTGTTCATAACAACAGGAATTTTTTACACATCCCTGATCGCTGGATGCAAATATCTATCCATGGGGACCTATGCATGTAACTGTCTTTTTTACACATGATTTCTACTCCAGTGAAGGACCCACACAGTCAGCTTCCATACGTAAATTACATAAATAGGCAGCAGAGTTCAAATCCCACTGGATAAGCTTGATCTTTCTTAGTTTCAGATTTTGTCTACAAAATGGGAATAAGATTGTCCTGTAGCATTGCTGTGTAGATGAATGCAACAGAGGCTGTTAATCAGGACCAAACTATACTATACATAACACTGGGCAGTATCCAATGGGGCCCTTATGCCCCCATCAATTCTCTTGTGACCTGCGGATTCTGGGACGCAAGCAGAGCATCCTGCCAATTCTGTTGTGCAAGTGGGACCCACCCCTTGCACAACAGAGACTTAACAGTGCGTAGAGGAAGCCCCGAAACGAAACACAAATATCTGGATCAGGACAGGTCAGCTGAACTCCCTTATGTGAACTCCACTGACCTGCTGCATTCCAGAAACGAGTTTTTTTACTCAGTTTCATGTTCCCCCAGAAGTGCTAAATCTCCATTCCGCAAGCAGCGGGATGTAAGAGAACCAGCAGGGACCTAAGCACCACATTGGATACTGCCCATTAATTGCATGAACACAATTAACGTGCATGCTTTTTTGATATGCAAATAGTAGCCTTGAGGAAGCCTGAGCAGGCTCAAAACCACGGGGGCTGGCAGGGGCTGGCGGAGAAGCTTAACTCATTCCCTCCCAGCCATATTCTGGGCAAAAGAATGCCTCACTGAAATACCTGGGAAAATGCCTCTGGTCTGGGTGGCACCAATGGGAGCTTCCCTTGAAATGCAAATAGCAGCTTTGGAGAGGCAATTTTGATGAGGCTGTAGCAGGGAGAGAGCATATGAGTTATACCTCCTCCCCTCTCCCCCCACCCCCCGCAGTCTGGCAGCCGCTAAAGCTTCCCTGTGGCAGTTACTACTTAAATAAGAAGCATGAATATTAATTACATTCACACAATTAACACCATTCCAGGTTTGGCCTAAGTGTGCATATCAAAAGGGCTATAGATCTGGGGTTTTAAAAAAAAATAGAAGTGCAAAAGTACCAAGAAAAGTAAAAACAAATAATAATTTCCGAAGACTCCAAAGACGGCAGAATGCAACTAAGGCAATGCAAAAATTAATATATGCATGAAGAAAATGTTTGTGCAGCTTTGGGATGCAGAGGAATCTTATAGACACAGATGCTGAGACTTCCAAATTTAGGCTGGCAAGACTCATTTTAGGAACAACGATGAAGGAGTGAACTGCATGTACAGCTACTTCCTGTTAATGTCATTGTACATTTCCACCTGAAATGCTAGAGGCTTGTTTCAGGTGTTGGAGTTATGTTTCATGGCTTGCTGCTGTAGTAGCACACAAACCCTTTGGATTATGCATACTGAGAGCCCATCAGAATGATCGTTCAAATCATAACATGACATCACTGCTGAAAGGTTGTTTGCCACCCCAGTTTTCAGGCACGTTGTTGTTTAAAAACTGCTGCCAGCCCCTTCCACGTAGACAGCTTTTTCATATAGTGGTAGATATGTATGAAATAACTATGGGCCTAAGCAGACATTGCTTTCAATCTGTGTCTGGCTGCTATGACTTGTTTTCATTTTTACTCTAGAGTATGCACCGGGGGGGGGGGATCCAGATCTTTAAAGCCCCTCTATCCCCCATGCCAGGGTCCCAATACAGTCGCCTACTCTAGAGTAAAAGAGGAAAGGAAAAAAAGACATAGCTGGTAGACACAGATTTAAAGTAATGTTTGTCTATGATTTTCCACCATTTCTTTCCATACAAGGTTAGAAGATGCTCCCATATCCAAAGCTGTTTTTCATCCCATTGCAGGAAACCCTACATCTGATACAGGTTTGTTCAGACATTGCTCACCCCAGAGACCACTGAAAAAAGTTTCTGCATGGCTTCACTCCCCGTGGCAGTTGCTCTGAACTGCTACAAGTCAGTGCTGTGGCAGGCTGCTGTTGTGTCGCCATGCTTAGCGTGTTGGTCTTGGTTATTGGGAAACACCCATCCAAATGCTATCCAGCTATGCTTCATAGCTTATGGTCAGGAGATACAATAGTAGTCTAGTTTGCCTCACAACAGTAGGTACAATAGTAGATACAATACAGTACAGTACAGTACAGTACAGTACAATACAATACAATACAATAGGAGATGCAATAGTAGCCTGGTCTACCTCACAAGGTTATTGTGAAGTTAAAACAGATCTGTGGAGCTCCTCTGAGTAGGACAGGTAAGGTAGAAAATGCAATCAATGAAGAAGCTGAGCTGAGCCCAGAGTTCGTTAGTGAACTTTTTCAGCTCAGGATGAGGCTTTTCAGAAGGGAAGGTTTGACCCCCTCACCCATTTCCCTGCCTTTAACCTCCTATTTGTGGTAGAGATGCCATAAAAATTGTATTTTCACCAGGCTCAAAAATATGAATTTTAGGAGCTGATAATGCTTGCCTCAAAAACAGCAGTGGAGGCTGGTGGCTCCAATGTCAGTGGGGCAGTGAATCTGCTCCAGGTTTCAGTCAGAACTCTAAAGGAGCTAGCCAAGGTCTGACTGGTTCTGACTGAAACCCAGAGCAGATTCACCGCCCCACTGACTTCAGAGCCACCAGCCTCCACTGAAAAAGAGGTGAGTGTGAAGACTCCCCAATTCTTTGCCAGCACTAGGTATTGGAGAGGTAAGACCTCCCTCCTCCATCCCCTCTCTTGGTGGCTTGCTGGCACTGCCAAAGCTGCAGAACACCACTCCAACCTGTAAAGGGTGGGGGGTGAGGAAAAGGTGCTGAAGGATCAGAGGGAGGAGGGAGTTTGAGAGCTGGGGGGTGGGGATTCAGTTTTAGCTTGGAAATCATTTGAATTACTTCCCAATTCTGCGGGTAGGTCGATCAGCTCATTTACAAACCAGGCCAATATGAGCTACAGGTGGCTTGTCCTTTCTTAGTATGAGGGTCTTCATGGCAGCTATCACACTTTCCACTACTGCTAGGTGCCGTTTTTAACCTTACCATCACTTTGATTTGGCTTCTTGATGGTGCAAGGTAGCCAGTGAGATCTGGCTACATGATGACACCTGAAGCCAAATCAGAGTGAGGGCAACGGTACCTGCCCTCACTCTGGTATCTTCTGGTTAAAAAAGAAAAATGAATACAGGATGGCACCTTTCAGCACTGAGGAGCATGGTAACTACAGTGGTAAGTCAAGAGAACACTTCACCCGTTTGCAACGTTCCCCCACAGGCCCCATCACTGGAGTCCTATTCCCAGCCTATGAACAAGGCAGCAAAGTTCAGAGTGGGATTTCAGTTCAGTCTTGTAAATAAAGTCTCTGTGTCTGCATCACATGTAACAAAAGATGTACTGTGCTTTTCTAGTGTGCAGATATTATGCACAACTGGACTGATTCACATGGTAAGCCACATAGAAACGTTGTGAAGTGCAGCAGTGTTTTGCAGTAGCCTACGTGCAGGATAATATATGAATTAGCCCTTAGTAGGGATGCCAGAGAGTGAAGCTGGCACTTTGTGGATGTAGAGAGCTGGTGTGGTGTAGTTGCTAAGAGACTGAGCTATGAACCAAGAAGTCCCTGGTTCGAATCACCTATGCACTAGGTCAGCTTTTTCCAACCTAGTGCCCTCCAGATTTTTTGAACTACAACTTCCAGCATTCCTGACAATTGGACATGCTGGCTTGGGCTGATAGGGGTTGGGTCCAGGTCATCTGGAGGACACCAGGTTGTGTAAGGCTGCACTAGATGCTCTTAGACATGCCACTCTCTTTCAGCCTCAATCGCCCAAT
Organism: Heloderma suspectum; assembly: GCF_057233095.1. Lineage (NCBI taxonomy): Eukaryota > Metazoa > Chordata > Lepidosauria > Squamata > Helodermatidae > Heloderma > Heloderma suspectum. The sequence goes on from NC_139459.1 coordinate 85,056,458, forward strand.
CTGCAAAATGGGAGATAATGCTGCTGATGTGTTTTACAGGGTTCTTGTAAGGATCACAACTGGATAGTGTATGTGAAACACTTCGAACACTTGAAAGTGCTATGCAAATGCTAAGAATTGGTATTTTGGATGTGAATAGCTCAGCTGCAGCTTCTGTTTTTAGACGTTGCTCTTTCTTATAGATGTCGCATTAACTCAGGCCTCACCAAAAGTGGTGAGGGGTCTGCAACTTTTCCTCCAGAATAGTACGGGGCACTAACACTTTGATGGAAATTGAGAGTATGCAGGGGAAAATCATACTGCTGTAATGGGGGGGGGGTGCACGTGCTGCTCACTTTCCCAATAAATCTGGAGAGAACTGCAACAGTAAAAAATGAATAATAAATTTCCTCTTTTTGAAGATTAAAAACAAAATAATGACTTGTCTTAAACTCCACTTTAAAAAATAACAGTGAAAAGCATATGCTCTGTTGTTAGGATATTTTTGAGCCTTATTCCCTTCAGGTTCTTCATACATTTTCACTGCATTTTTTAATGACAACATGTGCCTTGTTAATCATAGAAGTGGCTGGCAAACAAGAACACAGCAGCAATGTTTTTCATTGCATTCCAAGTCTTGGGAAAACTTACATTTGCCCAGCAACTCAATTTTTGTCTCCCTGTTGCTTTTCCCCCCACTTAGGCGACAGTCCCCTTGCCCACTTTTGGAAGGAGCTTTAGTCAAAGCTAACGCCTCTAGGGGGATAAGCTCCTATCAACAGTCAAGATTTCACCCCCTTCACTGAAAATAGCCAGAATAAATTAAACTGGGTGAGGTTAGGCTAATATGTATGAATTATGTATATGGGATGGATGGCAGGGCATTACAGGGAAATTATTCTACAAAGCATCTGCTGACAGCATACATGATGGGAAAGAAAGCTGGATTCCATGATGAATTAATTTCCTGCATCTCTGCAGTTTCTGTTCTTATTTTTTAATAAATAAATAAATATGCCATCAAGGTAGCTAGTGATAAGGCTGGCTAAGCTAGGCTTCTAAGCAAGGAAATTGCTAATACTGAAGAAAAGTATCAGGCAATGGCCAGATCTTACGAGCGCAAGCAGCAGCAGCTGCGCAAGCAGCAGCAGAGAGAATTTGGTATAACTGCTGGTATTAACATGCAAAGCCCTAAATGGCTGGGGGCCAGGTTATCTGAAGGATCATCTCCTCCCATATGTACCTGCCCAGACCCTAAGATCTTCTTCAGCAGTCCTTCTCCAGGAGACCCTGCCAAAGGCAGTGAGGTGGGTGGCTACCAGGAAGAGGGCCTTTTCTGCGGTGCTCCCCAGTTGCAGAATGAGCTTCCCAGAGAGGCTCGCCTTGCACCTACATTGTGCTCTTTCTGGCACCAGGTGAAGACCTTTTTATTTTCCCAGTCATTTTCATCTTTTAGCTCTGTTAAATTTAAATCTGTTCTTGTATCTTAATTCCATGCATTGCTGCTAGGCTTTATTCTGGGTTGTACTTTTATACTGTAGTTTTTAAACGTTTACATTTTATATTGTATTTTATGATGTAGTTTGTGGTTTTAATTGTTGTGGGCCACCCAGAGAGCTATTGGGTGGTATAGAAATGTAATAAATAAATAAATAAATGCCCTAGCACTGGTGCAAAGTGACAGATCACGGAAGTCTTAAATCCTGGAACATGAACTGCAACTGCATCTGGCCCTGGGGGTCCCGGTGTTGCGCACATCCCACTTCTCGGAGGGGTGAGAAGTTCCAGGGATGCAGCACTTCGCTGTGTTTGGTTCTCTTTTGGAAGGAGCTCACTGGAGGCTTCTTGGCATTTTGTCGTATTTGGTTTATTTCATAGGCATGGTTGGGGTCGGGCACCTGCTGAGGGCCCACACCCCAGCAGGAGGCCACTGACAAGAGCCCCCTGGACTTGCTCCTCCTCTTCACCGTTGCAACCTGCTTGTTCACCTGCCTCTCATTCTGGCCCTTACAACAGAAGTGGGGGGGGGGAGATGCCACTGTCTACTCGTTCACTGGCTGTCTGCCTGTCAAGCAAGCAAGCGGGAGCAATGAGGAGGAGAAGGAGAAGCAATAGCAGCTGGTGACAATGGCGATGACAAGGTAGACACACTGAGGGAGGGGACCCATTGAGGGTGTCTTGTCCAAAGGCCCTTTAAAACCTGTCTGGACTATCATGGCTGTCAACACTTTTTTGTCCAGTCTTAAGAATCTGGCCCGGAATAGCCTCAGAGCAACCCTCCCTGATAGCCCTACTCACTCTATCAAACTATGTAGCAATGATGGGGCCCAGGAAGGGACTGAGTCCATCCTGATCTCTGCCTATCCTGCCGTTGGGCCTTATTGCCGGGGGACTATAAGACCTACAGGGACTACATAGATCCATATTTTCACCATAAGTAAGGCAGCTTTCCACATGGCTAACGGAGCATCGTGCCATTGTAGTACAAGACTGGAAGTACGGGGAAAGGCGCCCTGAGAAAGGGGCACCAACTGACAGAGGGAAATGTGTGTAGCTCTACAGTCCTCGTATTGGACTGTGTCACCCATGCAGCTAATCTCCAGGCTATACCACAGTCTGCCACAGTACTAAGAATCACACCACAATGACAGAGGCAGCAACATCATAAAGGGGGAGCTAGCAACTTCCATGGTGAGAGTGCTGGACTAGGACTGAGAAGGCCCCAATTCAAAGCCTTCCTAAGCCATGCAGATCAGCTTTGGACAGTCACCCGTTCTCGGACTCACCTACCTCCTAAGGTTGTTGTGAGTATTAAATAGGAGTCATTAGGGATGCTGGAGAAATTCTAGATGGACTAAAATGAGTTCGGATTTTTAAGAATGCAACCTGCAGAATCAGCTGCAGACCCACCCCCCAGGCCGTGCAGAGTCTGCAGACTTTTGGGTTTTTTTTTTAGCTTTCCCAAAATTTATGCAAATGTATTCGTAGGAAAATATGCAAGTTTCTGCTGAGACTGGAAAATATACGCAGGGAAAACTTGCATGGAATGAAGAACAATAAGTTAAATGTTACATATTAACGTAAATTACATTAACTGTTGTGAACCCTCTTAGGGAATTATTTGCATCTTTTTCCACATAACAAAAAAATTTCAAATCCATCTGTGGATGGACATTGGAACAAATGACACCGCACAATGGCAACACATGAAACACATACGGGATGGATTTCACAAAATCCAGACATTCCCTACGAGCCGTGCATGTTGCTCTCGGGACCTTGGAGAAAGGGTAGCATGAAAATCTAACTGAGAAGAACATTTTGGGGAAGTGGGGCAGAAGAAAACTGGTCTCCCTTGCTTGCTAGTCAGGTCCTGCGTTTCAAAAAAGAGATCTATTATAAAGCCACATCTCTAGAACAGGCTGTATCAGTATGAAGAATCTAGAACTAATGCAGCAGATATATGTGTTTTTGCCCAGCACTATTTTTCATTTTCCTCCGACAATAGCCAAAGAATAGTAAAGGAATAGGGAAGGAAGTAGCACAGAGGTCAGAACATAAAGCAGCATGTGCAGAAATGTAAGGTATGGAATTCCAAATCTGATTCCTTCTGGGTTTCGGTGCTTAAGACTTCCAAGAGAGTTCTACAATTTAAACGTTCTTCCTTGTGCTTGTTTTGCTTGTCTATATCAACAGTAGCAACAGTAACAAAAGAAGGCCCAAGGTGGGGGTGGAAGTTATTTGGCAATCTGTTCCAAGGACTAGTTTCGCAACTGACCGTCTGATAAGGCCTGGTGGGGTGAGGACTCCTGTGCCATCTCTGATGCATTGAGATGACCAGCATGAAAGCTGATGTGTGCAACAAGACGAATAAGGACATTTTGTTTGTGACATTCTCCAGAAGGGTAGCCATGCAAGCCTGTTGTAGCAAAAACTATCAAGAGGCTGGTGGTATGAAAAGGGTTTCCTCTTCACTTAAGAAGATTAATAGGAAAGCCTAATTAAATGGCCCTATCCACCCAATTCAGGTTAACTTGTCCCTTTAACAAGCAGTGCTGATTAAGATTCGTTCCCTTAAAATAAGATTTGACTTGCTTAGTACGTAAATGTCACTGCAGAAATACAAATACATGCAAGGTTCCATCTTGTGGTCATTTCAAACCTTGGTTAATGTGAGGGCACAAAGAGAAACAAAGGTCTATATTTTAAAAAATGGAACACATTACTCAATTGATTTTGGAACTGTGCTGATGAAGAAAATCACTTAAATCTTTGGCAGAGAGAGATCTCACACATGTATATAACTTCATTCTCTCAATGGGTCTTTCAGCAAAAACAGTACACAGAAGGGACTGGCAATTAAGAAGAAAATGTTTTCCGTTCATTTGCAACATTCAGTTCTTCTGAGCAACTGCCCATCTTTATGTGTACTTTTCACTACTTTAGAGCATTGCCCTAAACTTCTGCTTCACTCAGATCAGAAATGTAATGGAAAGATCTGACTACAAGCATCTCTACACCAGCCTAAAATCCCTCATTTAAAATGGGGCTTTCTGCTTCCATTTTAAATGCAGGACCACGATGGACTCCATCTACATGTACTTCCTCCCCCTCCCCACTTCCCCCTTATCTGAGTATTCCATATATTTCATTATACAGCCGCTAGTGGTGCTGTGGTCTAGCTCCTCTTATTGTGGGTTTTCCTCTTTTCACAGAGGGAACTCAAATGGAACTCACGCACGGTAATTTGATAGTTCATTATCTCCACTTTTTAAAAAAATGGAATAAAGGTCATTTAGTGCAGGAGACACCCTGGAGGTTGACAGTGTCATCTAAAGGACCCGCAAACTTCCATTCACTACATAATGTACTATTTCAAATGCCATTTTGCATTCTTCTTCTTTTGAGAAGAAAAAGTGAGAATGACAAAGAGCTAAAAATGTCATAAAGGAGCATTCCCTAAACCAGCACCCTCCAGATGTGTTGGACTACAGCTCCCATCAGCCCCAGACAACATGCCCTATGGCCTGCTGGCTGTGGGCGAAGGTAATTGTAGTCAAACACACCTGGAGGGTGCCAGGTCAGGGAAGACTGTAATAAAGAAACTTTTGGAAAAAAGAAAAGATAAATAGATTGAGTGCATCATACCCAAGAGACTGCCAACATCTGCAGTCCCTATCTGGATCCCCTGACATTTTGCCAATGGATGCTTTCCTGCCCATGCAAATAGCAGAAGCGGAGAGGGAAGGGATACAAATTGGGACCACTGCCAGGGGCAATGGGATAATCTTGCCTACTCCTTCTTAGGGTCCTGATCTGGATTGGAGTCCCCATGTCCGTGAATTCTTTTTTTAACATGCACACATTTGCAAATGGCATCACATCTTATTTTCGCCCCAAGATAAGCCCCATCTGCATCGAATGAGAGCAAGCAGGGGGAGGAAAATCCCCTTTTCCCTGGGCCAAAATAGCTACGGCCACCTTCACCCCTATGGTCAGCAAGGGACATAAGTTTACATCAATATCCTTAAGCACAATCTCCAATTTTGCTTCCATTTTCTTCTCTCTACATGATAATGTGCTTCCATCTAGGACCACAACTATCTGGACCCCTGGGCACTGGTAATGCAGTAGTAATAACTGACATGCAGTAGTATTTAAGGGCCTGGCATGGTGGTACTGGTCAGGAAATGGTTGCCCGGGACACACACCATAATTTGGGACCAGTTGAATGAATTACTGATATTCATATATGCCTTGGATAAAACCCAGTGGGTCTATTTTGTAATATTTATGTTGGCCAATAATCATGGGGCAGCCCCATCCTCAATGGAGTGGACAGACTCTCCCTCAGGGGGTTCTGGGATGCACCATGAAGAAGGGACATGATCAAAGTAAGAAATTCCTTGTTTTCTCAAAAAGAAGGCAAACATGCTAACTATGGCCCTAAAGGCCCCCAAGCTAGCAAAAATCTGTTAGCAAAAACCTGAGCTATGCAAAAAGGGGGAAAAACAATAGAAAGAAAGGAACGAAATTCCTCTCCTAGGGTTCAGTCACTTTTTTGATTCATTGACTCCCCTAAACTTTGGCCTGTGGAAAGTAACTAAGGCAAGGCCATGCCGTCTCATCTTCTTCATGCCTATGTGGCAGATTCCTCAAAAGCCCATAACTGTTGTCTTTGTTTCTTCCGTATAAAAGAAAAAACTGTTAGGACAGTAGAGATAAGTTATCTTGTCTCCACAGCAACTCACCCCAGACCCATGAATCATCGTCCTTGCAAAAGTTGCAGGGCTCTGAGAGAAAGCCAGAGGTGATGGTTCAGTAAAAAGTTCAGTTGATAATGAGCAGACATGCATGCTAGGCTTGGCTGATGTCATTTATTTAGCCACATTATGATTATAAATGTAACTGGTGAGTGTTGATCTGCGCTTCCTCTAAGCTGACAGAGCTGCCTTCGTTGTACACGAATAAACTTTGAGTTGAATCTTACCTGCGTGTCCAGAGCTTAATTGGAGGGCAGCTGGGCACGGACCTCCAAGTCCAGTTTTGTACTTTTACCACAGGCTTTTTTCCTTCTTTCCAGTTTCCAGGTAGAAATTTGATTCTGGATTGGTGAAAGATATATTGGGTAGGAAGAAACCTGCAAAAATAGTATTTTCCCATAGTTTTAGGCAGCTGGTGTTACCCTAGGCCTTATCAGGGTATACGGGAACATCTGGACTCATGGAGCTGCTAGCTGTGAGGAGTAACAAACACTGTAACGTCTTCTCATACTGGTCCATTGTTCCAGAACTTGACGACAGCTTTGTGAGCATGACTGTCTGCATCTCAGACTCCAGGCAAAAACTTTCTGCCCTCAAGGAAAGACAGGTCTGCTTGTGAACCAAAGTGTCACTCCCATTCCATTCCATGGCTTCCTTATAAACCCCCTGTTCCCAGCACCTGAACTCCAAGGAGACCTGAGTAACACAGCAGGGAGGAGGGGCAGGCCTATAACCATGTCCCTCAGCCAGACTTGAATCAGACAGCCCTTCAAATACAGGACACCTTCCAACAGAGGACTGTTCTCTGACAGCCATTCAAATAGAGGACTGTCCTCTGTAAAGTAGGACGCATGGCCACCCTATGTCAATGCATCCATTGACGGCCTCAGCAAAGGCCTCTCAGTACTCTTTGATAGTGCTCCAAGGCTTCTGCCTGGATTCTGACTTTCACAAACATGCTGCTGACTCTTCTTTCCTCGCACTCTGGATGGAGAGGAATTCTCACTTTGCAGTAGGGATGTATGGATTTTGTAAAATCCATTCCATTTGCATTTTGCAGATTGTCAGGTGACTTTCGTTCCATCTTCTGCACATTGATGGCATCTTTTCCAATTTCCCAAATTTGCACAAATCCATATTTGCACAAATTCACACTTGCAAAACTGCATAAATCCCCCCCGTGTGCAAATTTCCCCAAAAAATATGCAATTCCTACCAAAAATGCATATTTTCATGCTTTAACCTATGGGAGAAATTTGCATTTTCATTTAAAAAATGCATTTTAAAATTTTATTTATTATTTATTTGGAACATTTGTATACCACTCCATATCTAAACAGATTTATATTTTACATATTTTTCAATGACTAAATTTGCATAAAATTCCAAGGTTTGTTTCTTTGTTTGTTTTAAACAGTCTGCAAGTCTATGGAATCCATGCAACTTGGAAAAGCCAGTCCACTGTGGAATCCATAGGTTGGATTCATAGAAATCTAAACTCATTTGATTATTTTTCGGAATTCGCTGACACCTCTAGTATGCAGCAATGTTTGCTGTTGTAAAGGAAGGCCAAGGTCTTTTTGCACAGAGCCTGGGTAGCTCAGTTGGTAGAGCATCAGACTTTTAATCTGAGGGCCCAGGGTTCAAGTCCCTGCCCAGGCGTCTTATGTGCATCTTCCTATGCCCAGTAGGCATGTGTGAGGTTTGTCTCTTTCTTCTAAGTGCAAAACTACACATGCAGGTCTTTTTAAATGAAAATTACATCTGCAGAGCTGGCTGATAATTCGTGGGAGCAGGGGGATTTTTCCCTTTCCTCCTATGCTGCAATCCAGAGGAAAATCTCTCTTCTGAAGTTAGTATCTGCACTGGAAGGAAATCCTACATTGGCTCCAAAGGGAGATTTCCTCCCCACCCCACCCCCAAAAAACTTCAAACATCAGCTTCCAAAGAGGAATTTCCCTCAAGACTGCAGCAGGGGAGAAAAAGATTAAATTCTCCGTCTCAGTCCACTGATTCTCAGCCTCCTGGCCATGAAATTTGCACGTTAGATGCAAAGACGCATTTAACACCACATGCAGTTCAGCCCTTACTTGGAGGAGCGAAGGGCATCCTTCTTTGCTCTAGAGCAGAGGTACGAGGAGAGCAGTTGGAGCCATCAGCCACAAAGGCCTGGGAAGTGGGTGCCAGAGATCTCCCCTGGCCTTAATCTTTGCGTGCTGGGTAGGGAGGGGAATGAAGTCCTAAGCACTGTTGTGATGCTATCCTCCTCTCAGACTCAGGTGCACATGAGTGGGCCTCTTCCTGTGCCTGGGTAGCTCAGTTGGTAGAACATCAGACTCTTAATCTGATGGTCCAGGGTTCAAGCCCCTGCCTGGGTGAGTGAGGGGGAGGAGCTAGTCATTTTCCTCAGTGGAGGCCTCTGGAGGCCTCTCTTGCCTTTTGGAGAAGGATGTGTGATTCCCTGGAGGCTTCCCTCTCACCTCCCTCACTAGGTTTCTCTCTCACCAGTGGTCCATCTCAGAAGCTCCACACTAGCGCTGCGCAGAAAATTTTGATTCTTCCATTTTCAGCATTTCAAGAGTGGGGGGGGACAAAAACTCTGGTGAAAGAGGCTGGGTGAGGTGAGAATTTTGACGAATTTTCTCCTTGTGAGGGGGACAGGGTTTCCACATACCTTTTTAAGTGTAGGCGATTCTTGAGGGAACGTCTTTTTATTTTTTATTTTTTAAAAAACACCCCCTGCACTTGCAGGAGTCCAGAACTCTTCTCCAGCTGGGAGTTCTTCCTGAACTCCCAGGACACCAGTTGACCTCACCCTCTCCAATAGGCATTCAGGAAGAACTCCCAGGTGGAGAAGAGGCCTAGGCTCCTGCAGGTGCAGAGTGTTTAGAAGAAGGAGAAGGAGAAGTTCCCTCAAGAATTGCCTGCACTTTTAAAAGATATGTGGAAACCTTTTCCCCCTCCCCAAGGAGAAAACTCTCCCCCTGCCTGTGAAAGAGGCAGAAAAAGCAATGCTTCTTTCACAAGGAGGGAAAATAGGGGGGCAGGACTCAGCACAGCACTGCTCCACACAGCCATCAAAGGCCTCGGTGAAGGCCCCTCAGTCTTTTTCTTTATTGTTCCTGCCTGGCTTTTGCCTTTCACAAACGTGTGGCTGATTCCTCCAACTGCCCTTGCTCTCTGGATTGAGAGCAATTCCAGCTCTGTAGTGATGGCTATGAATTGCTGCCAGTAAGGATGACCGAGGCCCCTTTTGTGCAGATCCTAGATAGCTCAATTGGTAGAGCATCAGGCTTTTAATCTGAGGGCCCAGGGTTCAAGTCCCTGTCCAGACGTCTTCTGTGCATTCTCACAGGTGTCACGGGCATCTGTGTGAAGCTTATCCCTTTCTTGCTAGTTACAGTAGTAAAGAGCCCCCATCTTCTTCACAGGGAAGGGGGGCATGGGTAGGGTAAGCAGTTATGCATTGCTAAAAAAGAGGAAAAGCATCTCCCAAAAAGAGGACACCAATTTGCATAACATTATGCAATATGCATAATTTATGCAAATATATATGTATTGGTACAAATTTAGAAATAATAACTAACATTGAAACAGAAATACAATACATCTCACCATAGTGGAACAGACTGACTAGGGCTAGATCTGCACTAGCGCTTTTTGTCAGTATTGAAGCGCACTGAGAACTGTTGGGGCACATGATGCATTCCATATACCATTTTTCTAGCGTTATGTCCTGCTTTTTATTCTGTGTTATCCAAAATACACAACAGATGTCATTGTGTGTGCTATGAGGTATAAATGCAGCAGAGGGGTACAGTGTCACCAGGATGGGATCATGTCGATGTGACATGAGGTGTCAATATGGCCCAGGTGACCTGTGTGCCTGCTCAGTCTGCTGTCCAGGTGCTGAATGCTGAAGGGCAACTTCACAGCTCTCCCTTCTTGTGGTTCTTCAACTTTAAACCAGTCATAGACTGGACACCTCTTTAAACAGAGGACACTTCCAAAGAGAGGACTGTCTTCTGCCAGCTCTCCAAAATAGAGGCCACCCTAAGCATGGGAGCGGCGGTAGCTGTCATTCGCACAAGGTCTGGGTGTGTGCCATGGAGCCCTCTCTTGACCTTGGCCTGCTGTGTGTAGGTGGGGCAATGGCAGACATCCTTCTCTCTGGCATTGTGTCATTCGCTTAGGGTATGGACAGGCATTTCTCTGTGCCCAGGTAGCTCATTTGGTAGACTTTTAATCTGACAGTGCAAGGACTGAGCCCCTGCTTGAGCAGGTGAAGGAAAATCAGTTGCTTTTCTCAGCAAAGGCTTCTGAAGGCATCTTCTCCTCTTTGTAGAGAGGTGTGTGATCCCACCAAGAGGGCTTGGTGTCTGATTTGCCAACTGTCCAGCTCAGGATGCTCCAAGCATCTGTCTTCTTTCATGGTTCCTGCAAGGCTTTTGCCTTCCATACATGCATGGGTGACTCCTCCAACTTCCCCTCCTCTCTGAATGGAGAGGAATTCCAGCTCTGCCACCAGGACTGTGGCATGCTGCCAGAAAGAAGGGCCAAAGCCTGTTTTGTGCAGAGCCTGGATAGTTCAGTTGGTAGAGCATCAGACTGTTAATCTGAGGGCCCAGGATTCGAGTCCCTGTCCAAGTATCTTAGGTGTGCTCTCCATTGCCTGGAAGGCACATGTGAGGCTTATCCCTTCCTCCTTAGCTGGAGGAGCAAAGGGCCCCCTTTTTTCCCTTGGGGAGTCAGACAATTGGTGGGATCAGCTCTAGCTGTCATCCACACAAAGCCAGGATGTGGATGGTAGAGCCTTCTCTTTGCCTGCTGGGATGGGGATGGTGTGGCAGCAGGCCTTCTCACAGTCATGGCATCCTCCTTTCAGAAGGAGGTGGGTGTGGTTAGGTCTCCTCTTCCCTTGCCTCAGTCACTCAGCCAGCACAGCCATCATCTGATGGACCAGGGCTTGGGCTCTGCCAGGGCTGGTGAACTAAAGCAAGTCATCATTCTCAGCGGAGGCTTCTTTTGCTTTTTGTAAAGCATATTTCCTTAGAGGACCCTCACAGGACAGTTGTCTCATCAGCTGTCCAGCTTAGAAGCTAGGGATAGGGAAGAAATTGGTTCAGTTCTCCTTATAATATGAACTTGCCAAATCTTGTGCTTTTGAACCAGTATGTAAACTTAAGCTCAGTTATTTTTCAAAATTCGTGTTTCTCCAAACTTTGCAAAGGAGTTCTCTGGGGGGGCGGGGGGGAATGCCCACAAAAATGTTTAAATTAGTGAAAATAGCATTGAGAAATACAGTATATGCAGAAAATTGCTTGCAAAAAAATGTGCAAATTAGACAAAATTGCATAGAAAAATTAACGTATTCTGAGAAATGTGCACAAATTTTTCTACAAATTTTCATGCAAATTTTTAAAAAAATTCTCAGCATTCAGGATGAACCGAACTTAAGATTGGAAAAGTTCTCCAATTTCAGTATGAATTGAACCTAGGAACAGAATAATGAGAAACTGAGCGAAACCAAAATTGACCGATTTGTCTGTCCCTATTGGAAGCTCAGTGCACCTATCCATGGCCTCGATGGCCTCAGTGAAGACCTCTCAGTCTTCTTTGACAATGCTCCAAGGCTCTTGTCTGAATCTTGCCTTTCACAGACACACAAGGGACTCCATCCTCTCTGGATGGAGAGGAATTCCAATCTGCAGCAGTGTTTCCTGTCTTTTTGCACAGAGCCTGGGTAGCTCAGTTGGTAGAGCATCAGACTTTTAATCTGAGGGCCCAGGGTTCGAGTCCAGGCATCTTCTCTGCACTCCCCCTTGTCTGGCAGACATGTGTATTTGGTCATCTCTTTATTCTTAGTTGCAGTAGTGAAGTGCCGCCTTCTAATTCACCAGTGAATTGGGGGTGGGGGAAGGCCGTGGGAGAGGTTTTAGCCAGTGGAGGCTGGTGGCTCTGATGTCAGTGGGCCAGTGAATCCATCTGGGTTTCAGTCAGAACCAACCAAAACTCTAAAGGAGTTCCTTTAGAGTTCTGACTGAAACCCAGAGTGGATTCACTGTCCCACTGACATTGGAGCCACCCACTTCCACTTGTTTTAGCCATTGTCCCCACGGGGCCAACAGGCACACAGCACAGCTCTCTCTTGGCCTTTGACTTTGGTGTACTGGAAGAAGATGACATCAGTCCTTTTCACTGTTGCTGTGCCATCCTTCCAGAGTGAGACTAGCTTCTTTCTGTGCCTAGGTAACTGAATTGACAGAGCATCAGGCTCTTAATCCATTGTCCAGGGTTTGAGCCCCTGCTCAGGTGTATAAGGGAAATCCCGCCATCTTTCTCAGCAGATGCTACTGGAGGCTTTTTCTTTGTTTGTTTGACTCTTTGGAGAGGGGTGTTTGATTCCCGCCCCCGACGAGGGCCATTCCTAAGCATCTCTCTCACCAGCTTGTAAACTCTGTGCACCCCTCATTGACCTCATTGACAGCCCCTTGGTCTTCTTATGAGTTAAGAATAACCTTTAGGAATAAGTGATGACTGGACTGATGACTGGAATCACAGCACATTCCTTATGTCTAACCAATTTCCTTCACCTATGTAATGCTGTGCTATCTCTGTACGGAAGCTGCAGAGACACAGATGGCTGGAGAGGTCAAGGACATGATTATTTATTTATTTATTCAATTTATAACCCACCTGTATTCAAAATACTCTAGCATACAAAGTTAAAAACAATTTAACCAAAAAACCCCAACAAGAATACAAACAATATAGCATAAAAACAGCACGTGACAGTCAACCAAGAGGAATGAGAGTTCTAAAACGGGAAGGCCTACCGGAATAACAGTCTTTAATTCCCACTTTAAAACCTTCAACGAGGTCAGCAGGTGCATTTCAACTGGCAGGTCATTCCACAACTGAGGGGCAGGAAAGGAAAAGGCCCTCTTAGGGATGTACGAAACCCCCCTTACCTGGCTCTGCCGGGTTCGGCTGGGGGGGGAGGCACTCCATCCCTCCCCCCAGAATCCTCGCTGGCCGGCTCCGCTCCGCGGGGATTCCATGGAGCCTCTGGCCGGCTCTGCCAGCAGCCAGACATCCGGCCGCTGGCTAGCAGGGACGCAAATGGTGGCGGCCATAGCCACCGCCGTTTGCGTCCCTGTTTTCAGCCGTGATAGGCTACATAAAGACTTATGTAGCCTATCACGTCTGGGCAAAAAAAAAAAACGCGTACGCAAATGGCGGCGGCTACGGCTGCCGCCATTTGCGTTCCCTATTTTTGGTTGTCTTAGTCTACGTAAATATTTACATAGACTAAGACAGCGAAACTAAGGGGGAACGCAAATAGCGTTGCGGACGCTATTTGCGTTCCCCTTTATTTTCACCATCTTAGTCTACGTAAATATTTACGTAGACTAAGATGGCGAAAATAAGGGGGAACGCAAATAGCGTCCGCTATGCTATTTGCGTTCCCCCTTAGTTTCGCTGTCTTAGTCTATGTAACTATTTACGTAGACTAAGACAACCAAAAATAGAGAACGCAAATGGAGACGGCCGTAGCCGCCGCCATTTGCATACGCATTTTGTTTGTTTTTTACCCAGAAGTGATAGGCTACATAAGTCTTTACATAGCCTATCACAAATGGGGGGGAGAAAAAAGACTGCAAATGGCAGCGGCAGCAGCAGCAGCCGGTCGGAAGACCAGCCGCCGCTGCCGCCTCCACTGAAGCCACCACTGGAGCCGCCGCCATCCGGAACATCCGCCCCAGGTAAGTCTCGTCCCAGGGGAGGGATCCGCGGGGGGCGGGGGGGAGGCAGGCCGTTCTGCCACAGAGTTCAGGGGGCCGAATGCACTGGCATTCGGCCTCACCGAGATCCGTGGTGGAATTCTCTGACAACCTCTTGCATGTGGTTGCTAATCTCACATTAGGCAGCCGCAGCAGGTAGCCCTCAGAGGACCTTAGGTGGTGGACTGGGACGAAGGTGAGAAGGCGCTCTATGGTAGTAGGTAGTTGCCTTCTCTTTCTCCAGACTTATAGTCTCCAATTGTCCCTATATTCTCCCATAGATAATAACCCCCTTTTCAGATACTTTTCAACAATCTTTGCCTGGTGATGATGCCTTTCAAATTCAAAGTGTGGCCTTTTGTGAAGCTTGGCCATAGCTCAGTTGTAGAGCACCTGCTTTGCGTGCAAAAGGTTCCAGGTTCCATCACCAGGATTTCCAGGTAGGGCTAGGAAGGAATTCCGCCTGAAACCCTAGCGAGCTGCTGCCAGTCAGTGTAGACAACACTGGACTAGATGGACCAAGGGTCTGACTGATTATAAGGCAGCTTCCTATGTTCCACTATGAGCAGGTATACAACTGGTCTTACTGGGCATCTTTGCCCAGTGACTGAAGAAACATTACTGTGAACTCCTTAAACATTTCTAAACTATGTGACAGCAAAGATTATGAACATGGAAGGAGGACTACTTTTACATCCAGGATAGGTTTTATTGCCTAAACTTGGGATTGGGAACCCCTGGCCCACAGTCTGGGCTCAGCCCATGCCTGAATTCCATCTGACTCAGGGTGCCGGCTCATTCTGGGATCTCAGACAGGGCCTGCTCTGCCATAGTCACTATTTTACTGGAGCTGAGAGGCTGCCATTTTTTATGTTCCATGATGCAGTGCCTGATGCCAGGCATTACATTGTGAGGTACAACGAATGCTGGCCACCACCACTACTACTTCTGCTGCTGCTGCTGCTGCTTCCCTCCCTGCCCCCCAGACACTGCCACCTTTGCTGGGTAAACAAGCCTTCCTGAGAGGAAATGTTGGCTGCAGCTGCAGGAGTGCCACCCAAAAAACAAAAGTAATGCAAGTTCACACAATGCCAGTTTATTTTCTTCCTACATGCCCAATATTTCAGAGATATCCTCCTTCCTCAGGGGCTCGGGGGCGGGGGGACAAGTGACAGTGGGGGATATAGGGATAGGTAGGTAGTGCTCGGGAGGCAGAAAGTGCGTGAAAAAGAAAGTGAAAGTGTGTGTGTGTGAGAGAGAGAGAGAGAGAGAGAGAAACCCTTATATTCTGATGCAGCTCAAAAGTGCCTCTATAGCATCTGGCAAGTTGGTACCATGCTGGGATGCTGAATGGGCTTATCTCATCTCTTTCTTCCCCAATATGCATACAACCCCTAAGCTTTCTTGTACAATGGTTTGTCCAGATAGAACTGGCCAGCCCCTTTATAATTCATACTTGGAGTCATTGGCAAAGTGGGTCCAGCCACTAAGTCATTTTCTGATTTGCTGGCTAAACCAGGGACATCAGGAATGGGAATCAGCCTCCACTACAGGCCAACTTTTACTGAACTTATATTCCCATAGAAGTAAGTTGCTTTCTCTCGGACCATTCTCTCTGAAATGAACTCTGCATATGCTCTAGAATCCAAGAATCTAGTCAAATAGGTAACATGTAACTAACTAAATTAGATCAACTTCTTGATTTAATCTGGTATTCTTTGTGTATGTGTGTGATCGTTGCCTTCCCTTGTTTGTTTTGTTTTCCTTTTGCCCATTTTGCTGCACTGTTTTAAATGGGAATTTTCGTTTTTCACTGAAAACCCGTCCCATTTGGGTTCTCAGGATTTTTACAAGGTTTTGCTAACCTTGGCTTTGGGTTAAAAGGATTTTACAAGGCTTCGGGCAAGAACATTTAAAGCACCATGCTTTCTTTTTCTTGTTTTTCTTAGAGCCGGGCTGAAGGGAGGGGACCATGAAACAGGGCTCAGAAGCTCCTCAAGCAGCTGGACAGACTAAGGTGTGTCAAGAGGCTCATGCTGACTGGTGGCAGCCTATCAGTAATTGTTTCGTGGGGAAACCCTTGTTAAAGAAGGGGTCCACCAGCAAGGAAAGTCATCCCCCATCCCAATCCATAACAGTGTGAAAGAAAGAAAGAAAGAAAGAGTGTGTTATGTGCGTGCGTGCGTGCATGCATGCGTGCAACAGAGAGAGAGAGAGATTGTGGGAATAATTTGAGGATAGGATCACTGTGTTAATTTATCATTCCTAATTCAGATCACTTTTGTTTGTCTGGATAGGGGGAAGAGTAATGTGAAGTCTAGAGCCCTAGATTCAGCCTGATTGGATGAAAGTATAGATGACTAATTGGAAAACAGACATAGCTTGTAAGAAATGTGTAGATTTCCTATTGCAGGAGTTTGTAAAACTACTCTACCTAACTGAAGAGGGATTATTTTAAGGTTATTCCACCTGTATGATTTAGGGCTTGAAAAATTGTTTACATTGGAACAAAGCCTGAAGTTTTAAACAACAATGCCAACATAATTTTAAGCAAATCATTAGAGCACCTTTTTTTCCAGATCAGTACAATATCTACCACTGTGCTTGATGTCAGCACAGTAGAACGTATAATAAGATGTCATGGGGTTAAACCTCTGTGAGGATTTGCTTTTAAATAACTTCTGCATTAAAGGCCACTGAAGGCCACTTTATTCTGTGAAACATCAAAGGGTTTCTCCACATTTATCAAAAATCCCACAGCATTACCAGGGCTTTGTTTTCCAGGGTCTTTGCAGGTTTAATGATGGGCACAATACATGTGCTCTCCCTCACCCCACTCTTGTTTTTGCGGGTTTCCTTCCCATATGTTTCATTTATACCACCAGCAGATGACGCTGTTTTATTGTACGATTTTGATTTATTACAGCATTTTCAGGGTTTTATAAAATGGCAGATTCCTGCCTGAAAACAGCAGGAGAGGCATCAGAGGTTGACAATGTCATGAAAAGGACCTGCAAACTTCTGTGACTGAACAATCATGAGTGCACGATAAATGCCTTGTGTAGAGACACTCAAAGTCTCTCCGTGTATTTTAATTAGTTGGGTTCATATCTACCAGAAAACTAACTCATCTGAACAACCAAAGACAGAAGTTTCCCTTCTGTTTCCAATGATAAAGTATGCAAAACCTGAAGGATTTTTTAACTCCTCCCTCCCCCTTGACTCATTTTAACCAGTATTCAACCCTCTTGTGCCACAACATTGTCGCCACTGCCCCACCTCGAGCTCTTGCATATTTTATGGATGGTCCCAAAGAAGCATGAAAGTTATGAGCATCAATCTATTCACTTTCAAAACATTTCTCATTTCCATTAAAGGATGCAAACAATTTTATGTGAATCGATGCAATACCACTTTTTATGTGGTAATGAATCCCTCAAACGTATCCAATTCCAATTATGCATTTTTTGGTGCTTCCAGACAAGGCCTTTATTGTGCAATTACACTGCCCTATTCACAGAATCTTATATGATTGTCTTCCATTTGAATCCCTGCTGTGTGTCGGGAATGAATTTGAACGTGTGAAGATGTCTGGCAGCTCAGATTCAGAATCAGAATGGGAACAGCAAGAACAGAGGAAGGCACCCTCCTTAGTGAGCCCAGATATGGCAAGACTTTCTTCCCAATACCTTGACACACAAATGGCCCAGCCTGAATGGCTCCCCCATTCCTCCACCATGAGAACTGAGGTTTCAGAAGAGGAGGGCGAGGGGCATGACTTGAGGGATGCTAGGTTCCGTTGCAGAGCAAAGTGGGAAAAGTCAGGGGCAGGGCTCAGACGCTCCACCAGGTTGGCCATTTATGGAAGCCAATAGGGGGAGGGCCACCCTAAAGGAGAGGCATCCCTGCGAAGCAAGTTTGGCCGTGAAGTTCATGCCCAGACTGCTGGCAACTTCTCTAACTTCCACTTCGTTTCCTCTGTTGATATTCATAGATGTGTGGATTAGCTGGTTCTATGCAGTCTGCAAGTTTTGTAGAATCTGCATTTGTAAAGGAGCTAGTTGTTAACTAATAAAGTAGTGTTGGCCTGAAGTTTTGTTTCCTGGAGTGTGTTGATTGCGAAGGGAGGAGATGAAGGAATATGGCACTGTGTTTTCCCACCACTTCTTCCCACAAAAAAAATCTATGAAGGAAGGGAAGATGGAATCACTGGCCAATGCCTTTTGATTGTTAGCGCTAGGAGCCCATGAAACACCCATGGATGCATTTGAGGGCCCTGCTTCTCCATCAGGAGAATTGAACCTCTTTCAGCCCGAGGACAGAATCCAATTTTGGAGAAGCTCTTGAGGGACATGATTCAGTGGTGGGTGAGGCAAAAGATGTTGGGGCCAAAATACAAAAAAAAACAAAAACCAGCATATTTTTGCTTAAAGTTCTTACTGCCAGAAACTCAGCCTTAGGAGAAGCATTTCAACCTTTCAGAATGAAGGAAAATGCACAAAGGCCAGGAAATCACTAAACAGATGGTGGTTGGGGGGAAAAGGTGGAGCAAGGGGAAGGGGGGTGTCCATCTAGAGAACCCCAGAAGGCTGTATTGGAACCCCAGGCAGGCCGCATTTGGCCCACCAGCCTGAATTCTGCATGCCTCTTCTAGATAATGTTGAGAGAGAGAGCGCGCTCTTCCATTTATTATAGTTTTGTAAAAGCAATTTTTAAAAGGGCATTGGTGCTCCCAAAGAACTAGGGAGTAAAGTGAAAAATTTCTTCAGCACCTGAGTCAAGAAAGAGCTGTAAACTGATGAAAAGGGTAAGCTCACGACCAAATTTTCAAGCAGGCTATTGACTGCGCATTAGATTTATATCCCAAAGGAGAACAGCATGGGAGCAAAGTTGCTCACTCGGGAAATCAATAGGCTAATATCCTTTCTAGTTTTGCAGACATTTTACCCCCTCAGGATTGAGTTTTTTAATTTCACATGTGTGTGCTGCTAACAGAAAGCATTTGAAGTTTGGACCCCGTTGTCTCTTCAGAATATATCTCTTCTCACACAGTGCAGTGACCCCTTTGAATTTATGGTCACATCTGGTCATATTCATTAGTAGCTGGTATGTAGAATGGGACTTGTTCAGGTGACAGCTTCAAAATCAGCAGGGGCTTGTCTTGCCATTCTCCAAACACCCAGACAGCATTTTGGCAGTCAAGGGCAGATACAGAGTTCAAAACAAGCTTTGAGCAAGAGAAGGTAGCCACAGTATACTGCCCAGCCCATTCAGTAAATGTTCCTTTCAGACAGAATGATCTTCGTGTTATCTGTCTTTCAAAGTGATGAGAGAACACAGAGCAAACCTTGCTCATGAACATTCCTTTTCTCCCACACAATGTTGAAAAGCATTTGACCTTCCATAAAAAGAATAAAATGGATAGAAACATCATGTAAATTAGAAGTTCCCACACTTTCTTATGATGAGCCACTCCAAACAAAAGGAAAAAGTTTTCCACTCACCTACATTAAGCAAACACCACATGCAGACAGGCAGCATAGCTATTGCTGTTCATTCTGTCCCAGATTTGAGGACTGACAGATGAGAATTTAAAAGGGAACAGCAGGACAGAACAACAGCATGCTCGAAACTCCAGGAAGATAAGGCACAGTCCTGGTAAGATGTAACACTAAACCATCGTTTGTTAGCTTAGCGCTGTCTTGTTTGTTTGAATCCAGTGTGACTGCTTGCTTGGGGACAACAAAACAAGGTTGTAAACCATGGTTTAAAAATGGTTTGTGAATCTTGGCTTGCGCTAATTGGTTTGGTCATAATTGGTGGCATTGCAGCACTCCCACTCTCCTCCTGGCCCCCGCTGCCCAGGAGTTAACACAGCCTTCCTGAACCTGGTGCCCTCCAGATGTGTTGGGCTTGAACTCCCATTATCCTGGGGATAATGAGCTGGGCATAATGGGAGTTGCAGGCCAACACATATGGAGGGCACCAGGTGGGGAAAGGCTGAGCGAAGTGTAAGAGGCTCTTGCTAAGAGGCTCATGCAGTGAAAAGGCTCTCACTGGCACTTTCACAGACCTCTCCCTTCCTCCTCTTGTGCCTCCATTGACAAAGCCTTAATTTACCACCTCCCTGCATATGGAGCTCCCCGAGGTGGGGTAACCACTGTCCCCATGGGAGGCATCTGCACAAGAGTTGATAGCATGCATGGAACACTGTGTGAACTGATCTTTAGCATACCCCTGCATTTAGCCAGAACTAAGCACTTGCAGGGGCATGCTGAAGATCAAGGCACATCGTGTTCAGCTGTCACCCCTCACATGACGACTGTCCCTTCTCATAGCAGCTTACCATCAGCATAGGCAACAATTCCCATGGCCCAGGAAGGCTGCATAAATGGGTCGGCAGCAAATGAAGAATGGCTGCACTGCCATGCCACGCTAGCACAGGCAAGCTGTGCTCCATTTCAAATGGACCTTGTTTTTATACACATTGTTTAAAAAACCTTCTTTGATGTAGCCATGATTTCCTGGGTTACTCAGCTGTCCTGTTTCTTCACATTAAACATTTTAAGATAGCTTGTTCTCCTGTCAAGATATCCCAGAGGGGAGAATTAAGATACCTTTCTCAATTTCTACTTCAGCTTCGTATTGTACTTTCCACCTCAGCATGGGCCACACCCCAAAGAGCTACGTCCAAGGGTCAGAGCCTAAATATGCCTAAGTATCCTAAATAAATTTCCCAAATAAATTGCTGGTTTTGACCTTTAAGACTTCATGGCTTAGGACTGCCTTCCCCAACCTCCAGATGTTTGGGGCTACAACTCCCAGCATTCGTGACCATTGGCCATGCTAGCTAGGGCTGATGGGAGCTGAGGCCCAAAACATCTGGAGGGCACCAGGTTGGGAAGGCTGGCTTAGAACAGCAGCTCTTGAAGGATCTCCTGTTCCCACATGGACTGACCCAAGCTTAGGGATCTTCATCTAGGCCCTTCTTAGAGTGATCTTTCCAAATGAAGTACAGGAGATGGGTGCAACACAAAAGGCCTTTTTAGCAGTGGCACCCATGTTTTGCAATGCCCTCTCTATAAATGTCCACCTGGTGCTTACCTTAATACTTTTTCAACACCTGGCAAATACCCTTTTAAATCTTATAGTAACTTTTAACAGTGTTTTAGCTCCATTCATTTCCTTTATAATCTGTTCTCCATTTGCCGTATTCTGTTTTTTATCTTATTTAGTGTTCTTTTCATGATGCATTTTATCTCATTGTATCTTTATTAATGTTATGTTTTTTTATTTATAATTTTTATGCTATGAACTCTGTGTGTGCGTGTGTCTTAGAGAGTAAATTGGTCAGCTCAAAGAGCAAACAGTGGAGTTGTGGGCATGGCTTTTGTCTTCAGTAGATGAGATCTGATTTGAAAGACTAGGGTTAGCATCAGGTTTGATGGGGCCCTAGGCAAGGTACAATCTTCCACCACCACCACTACCCTTGCCAACCTGTTGGGACACCTCTCCCCTAGTAAGTTCACCAGGAGACAGCATACAGTGTTCCCTTTATCTCTCTACTGAACAACAACAATGGTGGGTGAAAGAAAATAAAAGGGATGACATCAACTGGTGTTGGCCCTGTGGAGCCCATGAGCCTCAGCATTTGCCCAACCATGCTGAATGCTAATACCAGGACTGTGTGTAATAATGTGAATCGTCTGTGGCACTAAGGCATCTCCAGCCTTCCTCCCCCTCCCCTGGCATGATGTTTCAGTAGTAAAAGGTACTCCTCTAGGATGTTAATGCCATTTCTTTAGTGAAACCTGCGATACACAGGAAATTAAATATGTCTTGTTTTCCTTTTACTTGATTTGGCCTGTTGATTGGATACTGGTCTCTAAGGGGATTTCTACACCACCCTAAAATCCTGCATTTAAAATGGGGCTTTCCACTTCCCCTTTAAATGCAGGATCACAAATGATTCCTTTTACACACACTTCCTTCTCTGTAGATAGCCATTCCCATAGCGTTATGTTTCCGTGAAGAGGCATTACACACACTCCAGGTTCAGCGATACTTGCTACTGGGTTCCTGCCCCTTTCCCTCCCCTTGCACATTACTAGTGGATGGGGACTGACACGCAGACAGCCCCCCCATCTCCCCGGGCCCCGCCTCCCTCTTCCATGCTTTTGGCCAGTCCCTGCCGCTCAGCCCCTCTGCTGCTCTGCTGTTCTGCCACTGTTTTGAACAGGAAGGCTGAAAATGGTGAGAAGCCAAAATGGCACAGGAGCGGGAAGGCTGAACACCCATCAGACCTTCATCACCACCTTCAACATCATGACCACACCCCCAACAACCACACATTCACACTAGGGGAGAAATACATGGGGAGGACATGGCGCTCCTTTTGCGCATATCTGGAAAAATACCCCATTTTTTCCATTTGAGAAAAACACAGGATAGGTGGGAGAAAATAGTGGAATAATGATTGGACAACAATGACATCATGTAATGGACCCACACAATTCAGTGAGTGAGCAACCATGAATGCGCAATAAACCTGAGGTGTACAGATCCCCTAACCCTCTTGTAAATAAGTCATTACAGGGGACTTATTATTTTAAACATTTTAGATTGATGTCTTATTGCAGTAAGGCTCCCTTATATCTCTGGTCCTTAAACTAGATCTCAGCTATTGAGAATGTTAACCTTTTTCCAGTCAGGTCGTAAAGCTGAAAGGGGCAAGTAAATATCTCAAGCAGAGGCTTATTACTGAACGTCTGGATTAACAGTGCAATCCTATATGTGCCTACTCAGTCAGAAGTAAGTCCTGTTGCATTCAAGGGGACTTACTCACACCTAGCTGTGCACAGGAAGGCACCCTAATTCTTGAAAGTTCTTGTTAGTCCAACACTAGTCAGGATGGGAAAAAGTGCTGCTTCTCCTAGTAATCTCCCTAGAGCTCAGTGGTAATACACATACAAGGGCCCAATTCTGTTTTCCTGGCATCTTCGATTAAAGGATTGCATGCAGTGGGGCTGGGAAAGACCCCTTCTTGATACTCTGGACAAGCAGCATCAGTCATAGTAAACAATATTGGTCTCGATGGGCCAATGGTCTGATGCTGTATAAAGCAGCTAGGGAGCTTGATATATTTAAGTGTTTAAATTATCAATCTTTCTATCTATTTTATGTATTATGGGTTGGATCTAGATTTGTGCTGGGTCAACTACACTGACAAAAGTGGCCTTCCCCACCCCTTCTGTCCCAGACAGCCCTACCTCCAGCCTCTAAAATGCTACACAGAGATGCTACACAGGGACCGTGTGGAATAGGGTGAGCTGTGGTGTCAGTGGTAGAGGGGATCCCCAAAATGTGGCAGAGGGAGTTTCCATGAGTGGAGCCCTCCCTCTTGCGAAAAGTCCCATCCTCTCATGGAAGGGAGATCCCAGATCCAACCCTATCTATCTATCTATCTATCTATCTATCTATTTCAACATTTGAATGCTACCTTCCAGGGCTAACCCTCCCAAGGCTTACATCATGTTAGGGATGGAGGACAATTTTGGTTGGTCTGCATTTTTGAGAGAACTGACCTTATTTGCACTTCCCAAACTAATATGTAGATCAGAACACAGTTATCCTTTGGATTACATAGTTCTCTGCATCTTGTAATATGGTTCTTGATGCAAAACATGCGTACAAAAATGAGTATATTAGGGAAAGTTGGCCCATGGGCCTGAAATGCAACAGTCCTGGTCTAGCACCTCTGTACTCAAACTTTGCTCACCGTGGCCAGTAACATCTGGCCAATGGATAAGAGCTAATAAACTGAAGCTCCACCCAGACAAGATGGAGTTGTTGATGGAGAGTGTTTCAGTGAACCTATTCTTGACAGGGTTGCACTTGCCTTAATAATTTTCTCCATAGTTTGAGAGTTCTTTTGGACCAGGTTTTGTTCTTGGATGGCCAAGTGGTGTCCATGATGTCAAGCTCCTTTCACTAGCTTCAGCTCCAGTTCTGTCTGTCTCCTCTTGGAACCAGAAGGTCCTGCCATCATCCATGCCTTGGTAATCTCCAAACTAGATTACCGCAATGTGCTTTATGTGAGACCAACCTTAAAAAAAAAAAAAAAACCTGGACAGATTGTTAACTAGGGCTAGAACTACACTAGTGCTTTTTATTGGTACTGATGTGCACTGATAATTGTTTGGGCACATCATGCATTCTGTATATCACTTTTTGAGGATGATTTCCTGCTTTTTATTCTGTATTATGCAACAGATGTCATTTTGTGTCCTACAACATATAAATGCACAAGAGGGATATAGCGTCACCATGATGGGATTGTAGCATATGATTTGAGGAGTAGATCTGGCCTAGGATTCAATGCCCTGAGCACATTACACCAGCACTTAAAGATCTGAATTGGCTCCCCATTTGTTTCTGGGTGCATTTCAATATGTTCGTATATCACACTAATATTAGTGAGGATACTTTAGAAGAAGGTCCTGAATGGCTGATGGGAGCAAAGAAAAACATACCTTTAAAATAGGAACAGATATTTCTCACCTAAATTGTCACTCCTGCTTCCTGTTACTTCACATGTTCCTGCTGTGCAAGTCCCACAGAATGAGATCACAAGTGTATATGGTCACCCGTGATAGGCTACGTGACGATTTACGTAGCCTATCACGGCTGACTTTGCAGATCTAGCCATGATAGGCTACGTTAATCGTCACGTAGCCTATCATGGGGGCGTTTGTTTGTTTTTTATTGGGATGGCGGCGGCGGCAGCCGGTCAAAAGACCGGCTGCCGCTCCCGCCCCGGACGAAGACCTGCCAAACCGCCGGCCGGACCCGCCGCCGGGAGGGACATTCGCCAAAGGTAAGTCCCGTCCCGGCGGGGGGTGCGGGGGGCGGGGGGTGCAGAGAATTTCTCCCCAAAACTTGTTCAGGGGGCTGAACACGTTGGCGCTCGGCCCCCCGAAGTTTCGGGGAGAAATTCTCCGCCAACCCTACCGATCAGCACGGAGGAAGCGAACTGCTCCAGTGGAAGACGCAGCTGAGTGCCATTCCGCCTCCAATCCTCCTGGAGCAGACGTAAGTAGTGCTGATCCGACGTGCATTCCTGAGGCCGAATTCCAAAGAATCTGGCCTCATTTGAATCTGCGGCGGATTTCTCTAACATCCCTACTTGTTTCCCTCCCCTGTCCAGGCTCCCCACTGCTACTACATTATTATGAATGGAAAGCAACTAATTTTCCCATGTGTACAGATTTCCCTGAAGAAACCAAAATCTCCAATTCTCCAGTACAGAATCTGAAGAGTCCTGAGAGATCCCGTGCCACCCCAGTTGCACCACATCCCAGCACTCAGCTGTGGAGTTATTGCTCCCACCCTATTTTTCCCCATGTGTACACTTTTGCCTATTGTTTCTAAGCCCTCCTTCCAACCCCCACTTTTTCCCTTTCTTCTTCTCCCTGCTTGCAATGAGAAGCTCCTGTAAATCCAAAAGATCATTACTAAAGCAGAGAAGGGACTTTACATAACAATGGAGAAATGACTTCTACAGAACATCAAAGAAGCACAACATCACAATAGCGATTTAAGAGAGCATCAGAAAAGCGAAAGAGCACTTTAGGACAAGTTAGTAAAGTTAGCCTTTAACCCTTTCACTGCAGGGGAACTAGATTTATTCCTTACTTCTAAGTGAACATGCACAGAAGGCGGGATCTGTTAAAGATTAAAAGCGGGCTACCTAAGGTGATTGAGTGTCCCCATTACTGTGGTAATGTGAGGGGTCACTGCTGCACTTCTGGGGATTTTCTCAATGGGAATGGGAAAACTACTTCCATTGGGGAAACAAGAGGGAATGGGGCATCCCACCCCCTTGACCACGTCACTGCCAGGTCACAGAGGTATTCCCAGGATTCAGTGCGGGGGGGGGGACATGGCACACTGTGGTAAAATCACCAGTGAGCCACTTTCAGTAAAAAAATGTTGGAGTAAAAGGAGTTTCAGAAAATGCAGCTTTTCAAGAGGGAAGTGGCTGGTTGGCAGCAGATTGATGATGATGTCATCTGTCGCAAAGGAATTCAGACTGCTCTAACTTTGCACTAAATCACTCATGAAGACTGTGATTCATGAGTCTAGGCCTGCTGTGACAAAAGATAGCACTATTTCTGCCTGAAAAGAAATGCACTAGTGTCTCTGGTGGCCAAAGAGAGTAATGGCACCTTCTAGGATTTCACTAAAATGTTTGAACAGTTCAAGGGAGCTTGCTGCCTCCTATGTATCCTTTTTTAAAAAACTTGTGCAATATCCTCAAAGAGTAGGTTTGTCATCTGTTCCTTGTGGTTCCTTCTCTAATCTTAAAATGTAGTGGTCCTTTTCAAGTTTTCAAGAATCACAGCTTGTTCCTTTTCTTTCTTTCCTTTCTCTTTTTTTCTCTTTCTTTTTCTTTCTTTTCTTTCTTCTTTTTTTTTTGGGGGGGGGGTATGCTCTAATAAATTACTACTATGTCCCACAGTGTGTTCCTTGTTTTGGAGCTCTTTGGCAACCCTCAAGGAGGACGTGATTCCTTCTGCACTTCATTAGGGGCCAGCGCCTTATGGAAGAGGTTAGGAAGGCAATCAAAGTTCTGACAGGCACATTTTCTTCTCCACTTCCTGCAGTGGTATAGTGGAAATTTTTGAAGTGCGGGCGCTAATCATGACAGTCCCCATAGCCATGCCCCCAAGGACAGCCTAAAAATTCGGGCATCTGGGTTGATCCATATCGATAAACCCATTCTAGTAGTTTTCACCTCTACCAGGAGCAGGTCTTTGGTAAAGCTAATGAGTCTTAATTGCCCATTCAAGATCAAGGCAGCGCAAAATACTTTGCATTACAACAATATATTGTTGGTGGGGAAAATTCATTTCTCCTGGTTACTGTGAAGATTTCAGCTAAGCTTACAGCAGTGGAGGCTGGTGGCTCCAATGTCAGTTGGGTAGTGAATCCGCTCTGGGTTTCATTCAGAACCAGTCAGAACTCTAAAGGAGCTATCCAAGGTGTTTTGCACCTTCCTCCTTTATAGCTCCTTTAGAGTTCTGACTGGTTCTGACTGAAACATGGAGCAGATTCATCTCCCTACTGACAATGGAGCCACCAGCCTCCACTGGCTTAGAGAGAGCAGCGAAGTCTGAGGGGGGTGACAGATTACTTCCACATCCCTGCCAATCAAAAAGTGTGTCTCTGTGAGCCTACGCTCTACTACACTACTGGTCTCCTGGCACCTTCCGCTGTGAGCAATCTCAGAAAGACTGAAGAACTGGGCATCAGCACTTGAGTTGCCAGATCTCCAAAACCTGAGACTCAAGCTTGGTGATGCCACAAAGTTCTAACAGAATTACAAACCCCTACAAGCTAAAAATCTGATATGTGGGTTGATCCTAGAAGCACAGCTCTGAGGGAAGGGGGTGGGACCCAGTAGTACAGGGGTGGGGCTAATAAAAGATTTGGTTTGGATCCCCATTTGGAAAACAGCCCAAGTCAAATTGGACCAGTTCAGAAACTGATTTGACTCAAGTCTGAATCTCGGTTCGGGAGATCCATAGCTTCATGCCTCCCCACTCACTATCCTGGAGAAATCAACAAACAGCTGTCGCCTTTCTGCTTTTTGATAGAAATGGATGACATTTGCAGGCATGGATGCCCCTTCTCTTGAGATCAAATCTGCCAAATTTCAGGCAGATTGGTGCAAGGAATTTTGAGCAAGAATCTCTTTTTCAGTTCAGGAATCTTCAAAAAGAGATTTACTTATCCCCATGTCTGGGACAGGAGGCCATTTGTGTGAAGATGACAGGCTTTATGAGGATGTCTCTAGGGAAGAAACCTGCAAAATTTCAGGATAGGTTTGGCAGGGGGTGGGGGTACTAGGTGCCTTTAAGGTTCTGTTTAGATGTGGAGCGGCATATAAATAGTGTAAATAAATGAAAAATAAGGTTGATTGGGGGGGAATAAAAGAGAATTTGCTTTTCTTTTTCCCACTGTGGTTTTGTGAGCAATTTATATCTACACATCATAGAGGTGACCCTAAATAAGTAGCCTGTAATTTTTTTAGAAGGATAAGTGCAGAGGCTAGAGAGTTACAATTAATTAAAGCAGTTTTAGGAATTTTTGTCCATCTCACTCTTGGTTTCAGAGCAAGCAGCCTAGCTCATCAGTGGCCTTTACATTAAGCAGTGAGAGGGCAGACATTGCACATAGAAGAAGCTGTCAAGCATGCAGGTCTGCCACATTAGCTAATGGCCCTGAGGCAGAAATTGCTGCCTTGAGTTGCTAAGAATGAACCTAAAAACCTGAGAGCTTTTCTACACAAGGTTGTTAATAGGCTGTTAATCCACTGTACCTACTTTCAGTTTCGTCACAGAATTGAGATCCCAGCACTACACGAGGAGCATTTCCTTTCCTGCTTTTCCACTCTATAACCTGTAGGTGGCACTGTGGTATATCAGAATAGCGTAAATACATAAGAGGAAATTGCACTTCCTTTTGCTTTCATAGTTAAATGCGCATTTTCCCTGTTCTAAAAAAATGCACCAAAAGTGCTAGTTAGACACAGAAGTGAAACTGGACTGTCACAATGTCATCTAAAGAACCAGTAAACAACCATGAGTAGGGAATGATGAGTGCATGATGAATGCCTTGTGAAGAAAAGCCCTGAATCTCAGGGCCAAAGCCCAATACCTGAAAGCCCTAGGCAACCTCAGTATTATGCTTACAGTTGGGTTCAGGTATGGATTGAATAGAACAGCCTTCCCCAACCTGGCTTCCTCCAGATGTGATGGACTATAACTCCCATCATGCCCAGACAGCACGGCCAATAGCCATGATGGTTGGGATGATGGGAGTTGTAGTCCAACAGGTTGGGGAAGGCTGCAATACACATTGCCAGAGGAATCCTACAGAGTGTATCCAAGGTCAGTGACTGATATCTCCCTTTGCTCCGCCACCACAGCGGTCCTTCGTGGTTGCTGCAATTCCCCTGTACCTGCCCCAACAGCCTCTTCACCCCCTTATCTGTCCTCATCTTGTTTGGTCACTATGGATGTGTATTGTCTATGGCTACTCTCCAGCACTGTTTCTAGTGGCAAACGTGTGAAATGTAAAAGTAATACACGAGTATGCATATGACATTAAACGTGCATGTGCACGTATCTGGGAAACTTGATTGGACCGGGCCTTGCTGCATCTGTTCTGAGGGCTCCTTTGATGAAAGCTGCAGCAAAGCACATGTTGGACTAATTTCTCTGCGGCAGTGTCATTTTAGACAATATGGCACCACCCTAGAGCATTTAAGCTGCCAACTAGGTTTCAACCTGCCAACTAGGGTTCACAATATTAGCATTCAAAGCATCTTAGGCATTCAGCTGTGTACATTAAAAAAAAAAGCATTTCATTTTCACAAGCCATTAAGAACATTGCATCAAAATATAATTGTATTCCAACATGGTATAATTTAATAAATAACCACCATGCAGCTTGGGAGTTAAGGTGTTTTCCAATTGCCAAAAATAAATAAATGACTTTAATATCTGTATTGTGGTTCCAACCTTTTCTATAAAGGCAAGGAATGTGGAGTCTTGTTATACAGACAGGTCTTAAAGAGGCAAACAGAGAGTCATAATCTCTCAGGCTAATGCATAGTCCCTATTCACCATGGTCATTATGACTGGTTATATTTAATATGCCCCCTCTCCCATTCTTGCCACCTGGGGCTTCCATTCTGCTTGCTCAGCTGTTTTACTTGCTATGTGAGTAGCCTGCCAGCAAGATGAATGAGTGCAAACCCAAGTGCATTTTGAAAGAATCTGCTGTTGCAGAATGTGTTCTCAACTAGGTGGAACAACATTCTTGACAGCTTGCTGAAAAGCTTGGCCAATGGCAGATTCTGATGTACCTCTCGATAATGATAGAGGAAAGAGCTTTTTTTAAAAAAAGTGCTTGTGTTTCAGGAAGGCCTTCATGACATTGGAAGGACTGAACTGCCATCTTGTGTGGCTCTTGAGTAAGGTCTTCCCATTACCAACCTTATGTTATCCAGACCTTAGTGGGTCTCAAGCAAAGCCTACAGAACAGGAGGCGCAGAACCTCTTTGGTTCCATTTTGGAGACACTCTCAGGGGCTGCATTCCAGTGGAGGATGGGGCCAAAGGCAAAAGGGGCAGTGCAAAAGAAAAGAAAAGACCAGCATATTGTAGCTTAAAGCTTTTACTATCAGTAACTAAGCCTTAGGAGAGGCATTTCAACCTTTTAAGAATGGGAAAAAAGTCCACAACAGCTGGGAAATCAGCAAATGATTGGTGGTTGGAGGAAAAGAGTGGGGCCAGAGGAAAAGCGTGGGGCAATCTGGGGCAACCCAGGAGGGCTGTATCTGGTCCCAAACCATTTGGGCTTTAAAGGTCATCTCCAATGCTGTGAATTATGTCTGGAAGCAAAGTGGCAACCACTGCAGGCCCTGCAGGATACTGTAGCATGTTGCCATGGGCGCACACCTATTCTTGCTGTTGCAT
This sequence comes from Heloderma suspectum, assembly GCF_057233095.1. Taxonomy (NCBI): domain Eukaryota; kingdom Metazoa; phylum Chordata; class Lepidosauria; order Squamata; family Helodermatidae; genus Heloderma; species Heloderma suspectum. The sequence continues at coordinate 85,087,030 of NC_139459.1, forward strand.
GCTAGGCCAGCTGCAGCTTCTAAAGGCTCTTCAAAGGCAGCCCCATATGGAGTGCATTTTGGCAATCCAATCTTGTGGAGTAAATGTGTCATCAGAGCTAAAAGGTGCTCTTTCTGGAAACCACAAACAGAGAGCTGGTGAAGCATAATAGCCAAGAGTTACAAGTCTGCATGGGGGAGGAATTTGTTGGGTCTGACTGCTGAAGCGGACTCGCCTGGTCCACAACTCCCAGACCAATGTGCAGATCAGATAGTGGCCTGCTTTCCTTGTTTTGGTACCAGTGAGGAAAGAGCAATCTGTATCAGCTTCACTGGGAGAGAAGATTTAACAGTGACAAGGGGGTCAAGGCACCTGTGGAGGGCCACAATTAAGGCTGCGGGGGGCACATACGACCTGCCATTTGTCTACCCATGCTATGTACACTTACCTGGGAGAAAGTCCCATTGCACTCAGTGAGATTTACTTCAGAACAGATATGCATTGGATTGTGCTGCAAGTGTAAGATTCGATTGTTGGAAGCCCCCATTCAAATTCCCCACTCACCTACCAAGCTCTTCCCAGCTGACAACAGACTATTTCTTAGTTTAACCTACTGCAAAGGGCTGCTTTGAGGATAACATGAGATAACCCCATTCAAGGTCCTTACTCTTGCCCTTACAGAATGATGCTCTTTGAGGGCTTCTGGGGAAAAAAAATGAGTGGGGGAAAGGAAGGAAGACAGATTAGGTTTTCAGTTATTTCTCCATTTTTCAGTTATTTCTCCATTCTCCATAGGCTGGGGATTAGGTTTTCAGTTATTTTTCCAATAATTGGTTGCAAATGTGCATTATGGTTTAAACTAAAGATAGGGTTTTAGAGAACCATGAGAAGTCTGCGATTGGACGTGCAGTTATGCCTACACGATTCACTTGGCTTCAGAATGAAATGAGTCATGTAGATGTCTGTGTGTCATCACCATATTGACAGAAGAGAAGCATTATCATCAACTGCCTAATGTTCCAAGGGGAGAATATCTCACCCGATCCGAGTGCATCATTATTTAAAGGTCTCTGGCCTTTTGCCACAGTTCTTGCTTGCAAGCTTCAAAAAGTATATTAAAAAAAAAAACAACTGCCTACCCTTATGTTCGTTTTGTATTGTTTAGGCCCACAAATGGTTGCTAATCTTGTTAATTAAAAACGTGCTGAGGGTTTGGGACTGCATGCACATCCCCAAGAGTTCATGATTCATCCGTTATTTATGACTTTTAAAGTGCAGTGGGCAACTGAGGTGCCAGATGAGTGAAGATTTGGGTAGGCAAAATGCTTATTGGTCTGCATAGGAGATTGCTGGGTGCCAGAATGGAACTTCCCTGCAGCGCTAAGTTCTATGCTGCATCCTTCTTTTTTTCCATCCTAAAGGAGAATAAACTTTTTTCTATGGGAGGTAGTGTGAGATAAATATTTGCATCGAAAGATGAACCACAACTGCATCTGAATCATATACATCAAGGGATATATCAGTAGGCCAAGTTTCAGTCAGCTGACTCATAATGAAAATGACATCTCAAGAGAACATTCTCCATATTCCACAGTTGAGCAGGATAATAAGAACAGAGATGTTTTGCTTCTAGAATATAATGTGATGCTGCCATTATGCCAGTTTACATAGGCTAAGATCCCAAGTTTTCCATCTGTGTGCCCAAGTATTTCAGGGAACTTACTGTGGTTTCACCTGCAACTCCTTGTACTGCATCAGATAATATTGGGGAAGGTTCCTTGTCTTCCAGGAGTGACTTTTCACGTGGCATGGGAAACTGCAGGCTCAGTCTCTTTGGATCACATGCCATTTAACCAACAAATTCCTTAACAAAAGATATGCATAGCCACTTTCCCACAGACTGTTAAGGAATACTTCCAGACATTCTGGCCTGTTAATCCTCTCTTGTCCAAACCCTCAGTCTTACAATAGTATAGTGTTACATATGCTGGATGACCAACTTCCGTTAAGCGGATTGCTTACTAATAGTCAAAGATTATTGGTTGATATTTCCTCAGCGGGTAGTCAGGGGCATAAGCAAGAGAACAATAATGTCCCTTGGATAGCTGGGAATCTGTAATTGTAATTGTACAGTTGGAATTGGAATTGGAATCTGTAATTGCCTCTGGAATGTAATGCCCTTCAGAATCTTGGAAAGTGACACCCTTCAACTACCACAAGGGGCAATAGCCGACGCTGGAGCTCAGGCTGGTTTCATAGGCTCAGAGGAGGAGGTCTTCCCTCTGGTCTATCCAGGACATCCGCCAGGCCCATCAGAGCCCCAATTGGCTCCTTTTCATGCCAGCCTGAGCTGGCCTCCAGGAAGCTCTGTAGCACCATCACCACAGCACCTTGAGGCCCCAGCTGTTCATCTCCCTTCCCGCACCCCACATCCTCACAATCAGTGGTGCCTTGGTAAGGTGGAAGCTGTTTGTAGCTAAAATTGGAGTGGATCCTGAAACAGTGGCTCTCTGGAAATCTGAGGAAGAATTAATCTGAGGAAGAATTAATCTGAGGAAGAATTAATTGCTGTGCTACCAGCTGTAGAAGGCTTTTTTTGCTTCCACCACTCTCCAGTTGTACCTTTATAAATAAACCAGGTATTACAGACATCCTAATTCTCCCATGCCCTGACATTCCAAGGAAAGTAAACTAAACCCTGCTGAGGACTAATTTGGATTATATCTCTGGATATAGATATAGATATAAACAACACTTTTTACATTTTCCTGTCAACTGTTCTGTAGCTGTGCTAGTTCGAAAATGACAGAGAAATAAATTCAGTGAAGTCGTAAAACCTGAGTAGAATAAAGACAGCATGATTGTAAACTCATGGCAGAAATGCAATCTTCCAACAGCAAGTTGTGCTTTATTATTGTGGGGCAGACATGAATTGTGGTCTGAAGCCTTGAAACAGTATAGGTCAAGAACAGTATCTTCTTCAGGCATAGGCTGAAATTAGTTTATATTACATTAGAATTTCTCTTCCATTTGGTTTAAATTGGTTCATGTTTCTCAAACTCACTTTGGAGGAGGTCAAAGAAAATCTCAGATAGGACTATATCGTGCCAATCTCCTCCAATCCATTGGAATGAGGTCAGAGAAATGCCATCAACATTTTAAACCCTGAGGGGAAAGCAAACTTTAATGTACTATTTTCAGGTGTTCAAAAGAAAACAAATAAATAAAGGATTTACAGACATATGCATGCAAACAAGCAGACCAGTCCTATGGATTCATGTTTGGCAGTGGTGCAAACCTCACCAGTTCCCTCTTCACAGCAAATGAGGAAGAGACATCTTCGCTATATTTGTCCCCTACAAAAGAGAAATAGGAGTGCGCATTTGCATCAGTGTTCCCAACCACAGGAATGGCAAAGAAGATGCCATCAAAGAAGATGCCATTTAAGGAGCTTTCACTGCACCCTACTTGCTGCCCTTGTGTGACTCAGCCAGGGTGAGGCTGGGCACTGGCAGACAATCACCCATGGCTGGTGCTACAGCAAAGCTCAGCTTAGGTCCCAATGCCTCCATCATTTACCAAGCAGTGTTGACAGACTGTTTGATCAGAATGCCCAAGAAACAATTCGCCTCAGTATGGTGCTATCACTTTAAGACATTCAGCCGAGCACCGAGTAAGTTAAGGCTTGGAGAACTTATGGGGCCGGCTGAATGGAAAAGCATTTAGCAAGCAATTTTCCTATTGGGGCCATTCGCATTTGGTCACATAGCCAGCCCAGGACACAGATTTAGCAGAATGTTTCATCAAGCCCCCCTAGATGACGTGCCTCACAATTTGATTAGGCACAAGAATTGGAAAGAAGCTATGAATACCCCTCCAGGCAAAGAATCATCTGTCCAAGGTATTGCATAATTATTGATAAGTACAGGGTCTGGGTGGGGATTCCCCACTGTCAAGCACTCCACTCTCAAGGAAGTACTGCCTTGCTTAAATTGAGCAATGCTTGTGGAAAGGATTTATCCAGTTGAGACTTCTGTTCACCTGGACCTAAAGTTGTCTCCCTTCTTTTGTCAGCTCTACCTTAGTTGGACCCAGAGCTTTTGTCCTTTGGTTCCCTTTGTTTAAACCCTATAAAAACCATGGGCTGCAATGCCTCAGTTGTTCCTGGCCTCCCCAGGGCAGGGTACAACTTTGCTGCTGAAACCATTTGGTTCTTGGCCTCCCCCACAAAGGCAGGATACCACACTGTGGTCCCGATGTGTAGCAAGCTCTCCAATTCCATGGCCTCCCAAGAGCCTCACTCCGGTTGCATGACAAACCCAGCTCCCTGGGGTGGGGGGTTCCTCGCAACAACAGAATGAGAAGCACATTAAGGGTATTATCTGGATTTTCATGGAAAATCCAGCGGGGAAGGTGGGATTAGATCCATTTCCTGATCCTGAACCACAGATTTCTGTGAAAACTTTGGCTACCAATTTGGATTGTGGCTGGTTTTGGCAGTGGAACAGTTCGTCCGGGGGGGGGGGGATCTTCATGACAATGGAATGAGAAGCGCATTGGGGTATTATCTAGATTTTCATGTAATCAGCTGTGGTCCATCAGGGACACATGAAGCAAGAAAAGCTGGGTGTACCGTACCTTTAAAATCCAGTTTTCACAGGTCACACAGCACTTGAAAGGAAAATACTTCCAGGTTGGCTGGGGGGAGTGCAACTGAACGTCATCAACCTGGCAGGGGCTGCTCAACCAATGAGAGAGGCTTATTTCCTGTCCCTGTCCAGGCTCCCCCCGCTACTAAATTATTATGAATGGAGAGTAACTAATTCACAAATCCATTCCAGCAAACTGTCACAGAGTTAGAGCTCCTCCCTTCTCCCCAGTGTGCAAACTTTTGCCTGAAGAAGACAAAATCCCTGATTCTCCAGTGCAGCATCTGAAGGCTCCCCCTGGCAGCAGTCTACCCCCCCATTTCACCCCATTCCAGCAAACTGTGACAGAGTTATAGCTTCCAGCACCACCCCTTTCTCCTTCTCTGGGCACTTTCTCCCTGCTCACAATGAAAGGCTTCTCTGTGATCCCGATACCTCAGCAGATTGCTACTGCAATAAAGCCCTAATGCACCTTTGTTTAATGCCAAAGGAAAGACTGTAAGTGCACTGCTCCCTCACTTTTCCAAGAAGAAGCCAAAATCCCAGATTATCCAGTGCAGCATCTGAAGGTTCCCCCTGAGAGCACCCCACCACCACAATTTCGCTCCATTCCAGCAAACTGTCACAGAGTTGTAGCTTCCAAGCCATTTTACTGCAAGCATCGAAAGAGAAGCAATGCAAAGAGAAGCAGACAAGTGAAGCAATGCACAAGGATCAGACCAGCCCTGAAGTAAAGCAAACATAAATGAAGGGAAGCAACACAAACATCAGAGAAGCAGCTAAGTAATGTAAGGACCAGACAAGTGCCCAGAGAAGCGAAGGAATGCAACATTGGAAAGGCGAATTAACACAACATCAGAGAAGTGAATCAATCCAACATCAGGCAAACATCAGAGAAGCACATATTGGTGGCTCTTGGGAAAGAGAGGCCAGTTACTCCCACTGGTGAAAAGGAAGTACAGCATGATTCTGAAGGCTTGACAGAGCACAATAGTGCTTTCATGAGTCAGAAAGGCAGACTAGTTACTGTAGTTACCCCAATTACTCTCCCTGGGGATAATAGTGCCAATGAGGGAAATGAGTGATGGGGAGGGGGGAGGGGTCCCCCACCCCTTGACCATGTCACTGCCAGGTCACAGCAACATCACAAAGACATGACCAGAGGAACACAGCACACTGCAGATCTCAGATAATGCAGCTTTTCAAGACAGAAGCTGCTGGTTGGCAGTGCACTGTCACAATGTCATGTGCTGCAAACAACCTCAAAATTATCCCAATAAACAGACCCCCCCCATGAAGGAAGCCCCCTGGTTGTATCCATTGGCTCTCTCTTGCTCCCCCACCAAAATCACCTGAAGCCACAGACCCCAGGGTTTTGCTACAGAGCCTCATTACCCTTTTTTTCCAGACTACCCAGCTTCAACTACTTAAGTCCCCATGTGTAATATATGAACTGATTACTCCCATCCTGGAGTTCATATAGTGCCTATTAACCAGTGAATCCCCAAAAGTAATTATTGTGTACATTTTTTTATTTCTGTGTGTTCAGTAAATAATCCCCTGTTTCAGAATAGACCTGTGTGTGTGCATGCGAGTATGCTCACTGGGACAAATTTGCCAAGATGTGTTATGGCCATGGTTAAAAGGTCCCTTAAACACATATATTCCTGAATGTGCATACACTTGCTTCCATGTTCAGGGAGGACCTTTCATTAACAGCAGTCCTCTTGGTTTAGCACAGAGATTATGCTCAATCATATCAGCAACTGTTCACAGGTTCAGGCTGTTAGTACTGAAAGAGACAATTAGAGCCATGACCCACTCCACTGGAAAGGATGCTTTCTCAGGTAACTAGAGTCAACAAAGCTCAAGCTGCATTTCAACTCCCAAAGAGAAGAATAGCTGCTGATACACAATTCTCAGGCTTCAGCAGTATTCAGGCTCCTCACTTGAGGATTAGAAGATGACTTATGTAATTTATGCCAGAGTGGACAACCCCTAGGAGTCTAGGGGCCACTGGGGCCACACCCCTGCCCTCCATCACCTCCAATGCATTTGCCACTGAAATTTGGCTGTGCAGCAATCGTGGCCAAAAAAAGCTGCCATTTTCTTTGAAAGTAAGGCTTGCAGGAAGTGTGCCCTTTGTCTGGAAGCAAAACTGAGCTCCTGGGAAGCTTCCAGTAGTGCGATTCAGCCTCCAGACAAGGGGCACATTCCCCACACCCCTTGTTTTGAAGGGAAATTGCTGTGGGTTTTGCTGCCACTACTGTTGCCATGGCAGCAAATATATATATATATATATATATATATATATATATATATATATTATTTCATTCATTTCTATGCCTCCCAATAGCCGAAGCTCTCTGGGCAGTGCACCAAAATTAAAACCACAGTTCAACAGCAATGGTAGCTAAGTGGGGGCAGTGCAGGGTGTGTGCGCAAAAAGGGGCAAGGGCCCAGCAGCCAGCTGCATGCAGCCAGCAGGCCACGTGTTACCCACCCCAGATTTATGTAACGGGATATGGCAGGGGGAGATTCAGGAAATTAGCCTAACTTTCATGCCTGGTAAGTTGGTGAAATTCATTATTAAAGTTAATATGCTAAATACATAGAATAATCAGCCTTGCTGAGGAAGAATCACCATGGCTTCTGTGAAGGGAAATCCTGCCTTCATGCGTGAATTATGAATTCATGAACGATTATGTGACAGAGTAAAAATGATAAACAGGAATCTGAAACACAGGCATAGCAAATAATTTTCTTTGGTTCACATTTTTAAGCAAGCTGACCTAATTTGCATGTCCTGGAGTAATACACAGAGTGGGACATGGTTATCCTTTGGATTACACACTTCTCCACATTCAGCCATGCAGTTTTCACCTCAAAATATGCATACAAAAATGCATAGGTTAGGGAAAGTTGCTTACAAAATGTGCATATTAGTATATTAAACTGCATGCAAAATTCTTACGTTAGAGAAAATTGCCTATGAAACCACATTTATTTAATTATTTGCTTATTTATATGCTACCCTTATAGTAATAGAGCAGTTTACAAAATGATTAAAAAAGAATTAAACACCATTAAAACCACAACGAACTATAACAAAATACTCTCTCTCAACACACTAGAACCCGGGGTGATCCCATGAAGCTGATTGGTGGGAGATTCAGGACAGATAAAAGGAAGTACTTCTTCACACAGCACATAGTTAAACTATGAAATTTGCTACCACAGGATGCAGTGATGGCCACCCATTTGGATGGCTTTAAAAGGGGGAGGACAAATTCCTGGAGGAAATGGCTATCAATGGCTACTAGTCCTAATGGCTATGTGCTACCTCCAGTACCAGAGGCAGTGAGCCTATGTACACCAGTTGCTGGGGAACATAGATGGGAGGATGCTGTTGCATGTTCTGCTTGTGGGTTCCCAGTCAACAGCTGGTTGGCCACTGTGTGAACAGAATGCTGGACTAGATGAACCCTTGGTCTGATCCAGCATGGCTCTTCTTACATTCTTATGTTCTTAAAAAAGACAGAAGATACATAAAATAAGCAGTTACACTACCTGGCTTCATAAACTGATTTAAAAGTCCTAGGGAAACAAACAGGTTTTGACCTGGTGCCAAAAAGAAGGTAATATCAGCACTGGCCACACCTCCATGGAAAGGATGTCCCACAATAAGGGTGCCACATCAGAGAAGATTCTCTTCCTTGTTGTCCTATAATGTGCCATGGGTTCTTGGAGTAGAGCCTTCCCTGAAGATCTGAAGGCATGGGCAGGCTGATATAGGGAGAGGTGCTCCTTCAGATATTTGGGTCTCAAGGCCTTTAGGGCTTTAAAAGTAAGTACCAGCAGCTTTGCATAGGTGCACATTTTCATGGGTATTTTTAATTTTAAAGAATTACGGAATTGCTCCCAGAGGAGCAGCCCTGAATCTCCTCTTCCTCTCTCCTAAGGCCAAATATGTGGTGGGGTGCCACCGGCAGGGATGCTTCACTCATTCGACTTTTGCAAATTCCGGTATGCACTCACCTTATCTGCACCTCCCAGACTAACATGCTGATAGTAATTTCATTATCTTCTTAAATGTTCTGATGCATTTCTCAGCTCAGAAAAGGTATCAAAATGCATTTAGAAATGCATGCTTTGAGACAAGATACATTTCAAAATGAGTATTTAAATTATTATTTTTAACTGCAAGTGAATGCAAAAAATGGGTCAGAATGGACATAAGGACTTGTGACAGTGACATGAACCAGAAATAGACTGGCCCATCCTTAGCCAATAGGTTGCATAGTTCCCCACGACTTAATTGATTGCCTCTTATGGGGGCAGGGAAAACTCAGAGCACGCACAGGGTGGCCATGTGCCCTCTTTTACAAAGGACAATCGTCTATTCAAACAAAGGGCTGCCAGAGGACAGTCCCCTATTTTGAAGGTGTCCTCTCTTTGAAGGGCTGTCCAGTCTAAGTCTGGTATAAAGATAAACAACCATCATAAGGAAGAGCTGAGCCTTGAAGTTGCCCATCAACAGCACCTGGCAGCAGACTGAACAAGGTATACAAGTCACCTGGTTAAATAGAAATACAGATGCACTGTATTTCTATTTCAATTATAATAATTATTTCTAAATTTGCATCTATACGTATACATTAGCATAGGCAGTTTTATTTCAAACTGGTGTCCTCTTTTTTGGTGATTCACAAGCGATCATCCTACAACACAGTGACATCCCATCTTTCTTGTTATATTTCTCAGCATTACTAGGAGAGAGGAAAAAAGGAGAAGACATGGGGCTGCTATTTTCAATGGCTGCCACACATTTCCTGTAACACAGAGACTTGGCTTGTCCTATTTATCAATCCGATAATGACTTGCCCTTTGGAGGCTAATGATACTTTCATGCTTTCTGCTTCTTGTGTTGCTCTGTACTTAACCTAACAACCCAAAGTTGTTCCTATAATTTAATTAGAATTGTTACAACCTATACAACTTGGTTGCCACTGCTTGGAGATGATACGTTGTCTGCTACCGTCCATAATAATAATGGTCTAACCTCACAATTCCCACTTTGGCTGGCCTGGACAGCTACTCAGCACCCCCATGTCATTCTTTTGCATTGTTCCATAATCCTTGTTTCTTGCTTCTTTTGCCTTTGAGAAGTCTGATTTCCCTGAGGGTAAATCATCCAACCATCTTCTTGAGACTGAATAGACTTTCAAGCAATTTAACATGGAGGAATTGTCCAAAATACTTGCTGCTCTGTCTCAGATGAAAAAGCTCTATGATAACAGGTCAGTAGATCTAAATGACGAGAAGCTAAAAATTGGGCAACATCTTACATTTTATGATAAGCAGAAGATAAAAAAATAAAATCACCTTTTAAGAAGTAGGTTATTTCAAATAGTCTTAGTAATTTTAAATGTTTTTGATGGGGCCACAAATCATCACCATCATACATTTGATAATATTCAATCTGAAACTCACGGAAACTGGAAGTGCTTATATCTTAAGCCCACTAAAAATGGAAATCATAACCATAATGCATGTAATTATTATACTAGTGCGTTGTGAAGCATGTCAGCGTTTTGGAAAGATGGAAGGGAGAGACATGTATTAGCAATATATTTTTCTTCTCGATCATCAGACTTTGGTGTTTTGAGATATTTCAAAATAAGCATTTATTTATGCTTATTTATTTATTTATTTAATAAGCACATTAAGAGCTATTTCCATCTGAGGGGTTCTACCTTTAAATTAAATTAAATTTTAAATTAAAAAATAATTTCAAGTAAATTAGTTTTGCTCTGAACATCTGTGCCTGAAGGATCTCGTAAGGTTCAAAGCTTGCAAAGAGATTATTTGGCCCAGTAAAAGATGTGAGTTGTATCTGCACCTCTGTTCTGTGAGACCGAGATGCATGTAGTTTCCCAACTGAGCACTGATAACCATTCAGGCAGGGTGGGTGGATCTTATCATTCCATCTTTCTTGGATCATAATCAGCTCTGCCCTTGTGAATTGCTAATAAGGTGTTTAATGTTTAATGTTTGGCTTTTAATATTCAACCGGTGCTGTCTAATCTATGCTGCACTGTGCACACAGAGTAATCTGGGATTTAACAGTCAGAACTGTAATTGTACGCACAACAGTAATTGTATGTAATCAAAGCACAAAAGTAGATTGCCAAGGAACTCTAAGCATACAGTGACACATTGTGACCCATCTCCATTTTGCATTCATCTCTGCTTTCTGCCCCTTCTCAGTTGGCCAGCCTTTAGCATTTCAATCTGATCTCAGCTGTCCTCTCCAGGGCATTGCTGTCTTTCCAGTCTTCAACCCCCTTCCAAAACTTGTCTCTTCAGAGCAAATAAACCCACCTTTGTCTTCTTATATAGAAAATGTAGTCCAGGCAACTGAAAATATCACATGAAGGCAAGGCCTTCTGGAGTCTATTTCCGCAGCTCACTCGCTGTTTCACCTTTATGGCATTGCTAGCCTTTCCTCAATGGTGAAATTGCACTAATGACCTTCTTGGGGTTGTCAGTAATCCACCATGAATGCTTTTAAGATTACTGCAACAAGCGCCTTCTCAATAAGACACATACACCTCATGTTTGGGGTGGGAGGCAGTTTCGAGGAATACTCTAGTGCCAGCAAGGGAGATGGAAGTGTGAGGTTTGCAGTGGGGAAAGAGCTTGAGGGTGCTCCATCAGTGATGTAGCAAAGCCAGGGGTCACAGGAAGACTGTGCCAGCACTTCTTGCTTAGCAGGGATGCTGACGTAATCTGCCTCCCCAGTCAGAATTCCCTGTGCCCTCTGAGCTTAGCTGTAGTAGAGGGGAAATGAATTTTCCCTACATTATATTGTTCGCAATTGGAATTCAATGTATTTCGGGGTGGCTCGGTCCAAATGGGCAATTACGACCCATTAGCTTTACAAAAGATCTGCTCCTGGTGGTGATGAAAACTGCTAGAACTGGTTTGTTGATATGGATCAACACAGCTGCCTGCATTTTTGGATTCTCCTTGGGGGCGTGGCTATGTCAACAGTCATAATGAGTGTCTGCATTTCAAGCTTTATCACTATACCACTGGGTTCTATATGCAGCATACATAGGCTGTTACAAAACTAGGGATGTACGAAAGTCAGTTACCTTTTCGATGGGGTGATTCACGGTGCGGGGGAGGCGCTCCGCACTTCCCCCCGAAATCTTAATCTGGCCGGCTCCACTCCGTGGAGATTCCACAGAGCCGCCGGCCGGGGCCGCCCGCAGCCAGACATCCGGCTGCTGGGCAGCCTGCAAGCAAAAAAATCAGCATACGCAAATGGTGGCAGCTACGGCGGCCGCCATTTGCGTTCCCTTTTTTTCACTGTTTTAGCCTACGTAAATATTTACGTAAGCTATTACGGCGAAAAAAATGAGAACACAAATAGCATAGTGGGCGCCATATGCGTTCCCTTTTTTTCACTGTTTTAGCCTACGTAAATATTTACATAAGCTATTACGGCGAGAAAAATAAAGGAACGCAAATAGCACCCACTACGCTATTTGCATTCCCCCTTTTTTCGCCGTAATAGCTTATGTAAATATTTACATAGGCTAAAACAGTGAAAAAAAGGGAAGCAAATGGCCATTTGCGTACACTGGTTGTTGTTTTTTAGCTTGCCGTGATAGGCTACGTAAATACTTATGTAGCCTATTACGGCCTCCGCAGGGACACAAATGGCGTCCCTGCGTTAGCTGTGATAGGCTACGTAATTATTTATGTAGCTTATCACAGCTATGATGAGGAAGCAAATGGCGGCCGCAGCACGGCTGCCATTTGCAAGTCAGCGCGGACGGCAGCAGGTAAGTGCTCCGTTTCGTGCGCCTTTTGTGGGGGAGGGGTGGGGGCTTTGTTCTGCCATGGATTTCGGGGGGCCGAATACACTGGCATTCGGCCTCACCGAGATCCGTGGCAGAATTCTCTGACATCCCTATACAAAATCACCATAGATCTTCAGTTATCTCTCATCCAAAAGGGAACTAAACCCTGTAGCACTGCCCTTGGAAACCTTTCACTGCTCAGGGAAGCAGGAAGTGTCAAACCATACTATGGAGTAACATCTTTCTTATGGGCATTATTGGAGTCAGAATTTTTCCATTCTCTGGATGTCTACTGCAGTACATATTTATGTTCCATTTTACATTCCAGACATTATGACTTGCTACACATACAAGCCAAATCCATATGAAACTTAGAAACCCGGGCAACAGGCAAATCTTTTCTGCACTTTTCTGCATTTCAAATAGCATATTAACAAAATTAAACACACATCAACACTTTGTTAATACCATGCTAGTTTGGCAGTTTATTTTTCCCTAGGTTTGAAATTCTATTTTTGTACGTTTGTCTGAGAATTTGTTTTTAATCATATGCAATTCAATATACTCCCTAACCACCTGTACAGTTAGGCCTTTTTAACTTTTAGCTTTCTACTTTTGAAAAGTCTGGCAAACAAAGGAAATACACTAAATGATAATAACGTTTGATCATGATTCACCTCTGGGAGTGAAAGAACAATGGATGTAGTCATCTGCAGATGGGGAACTGCTGTTTTACATTTGTGATTGAACTGACTAAGACTCCCACGGAAAGGAGGAGTTTATGTTTATAAAGCCTTAGCTGACAGAAAATACCATGTGAAAGCTTAATACTCAAGTACTGTTAATAATAGCCTGCAGCTTACTATGCACCACAAACAAGACTGGCATTTTTGCCACTGCTGAACCACGCCAGTTCTAAGTATGAGATAATGCAAGCACTGCAGAGACATTCAACCAGTGTTTGAGGCAGGCACATCGCAAATTTTATTTACTTATGAATTTAATGCATTTATACCCCACTCTTCAGCCAGAAAAGATTGCGAAGTGGCTTCCAGATCAATAAATACAAGACAGTCCCTGCTCTCCAGCTTACCACCTAGAAAGACGCAATGAAAAAGGGATAGAGAAACTCAAGCACCAGTTCTTAATGTTGTATGGTTCTTATAATGGCCAGTTGTAAAGACCAGAAGTTTTTAGACTTCTTATCATGAGCAGCTGGAAACAGTTCAAAGACAGGAGCCAAAAATTTGCTGGTCTCTCCGTTGAGTGGATGAAGTGGCCCTGCTTCCTATCTCTCCCTGTGCTACAGCCTGATGGTAGGGCTGCTGGATGACGCTTCTGGGAGAGGCAAAGCCTGAACGAGCTGGCTTCCCAGCAAAGCTGATGGGGGCTGTGCCTTCCTTCTCTGCCCCTGCAAAGAATGTTTGACAGTGGATTGTCAGCCTGAGGTGCTAAAGGAAATAGACAATTAACCAGCAGTCTTCTAACAGCTTTTACTAGAGTAATTCCCCTAAATTCAAAGAGAATACTCTGGAGCAGCTTAAGACAAGAAGGAGAGCCCTCAAGGAAAAGCGCCAAATGAATCAATGGACTCTCAATATGGCAAAGAAAATCAATTCAAATAAGGATATATTAAAAATGAAGAAACACACACACACACCAAACAAAGCTAGCTAAAACAAGTGGAAATACAAGGTCTCAAAGAGCCAGAGGACCAACATATCAGAAAAATTTAGCCAGATATGGTGACCATACAGTTAATGGCAAAAAATCTCCTCTGTGTAGCAAGAATATATGCATGACAATATTGCAAGCACAGAGTAAGAATAGATAACAGACGACTGGTAAACTTAGGGAATACAACTGGTGCAACATCTACCATACAAAGATAAGTGATTTATACAAATTAATGACAATGGTAAATAATAATAATATGCATCTACCTTGCAAGAAATAGCAATCAGAATGTCTCTTAATATTAACAATAGCAAATATACTCATACAGAAGTAAATGTACTCATACAGAATTGAATTAAGTTCATGAGTAATACTATTAAACCAGTCATAATGATAGTAAGCAGTAGTAAGTTATGACAACTCTGGAATGTAATGCTGTTTCTGTACTTCATCAGAAGAGGGAGCTTTTGTTAATGAGTAATCACTATATTGCCATACTATGTTCCTCTCAACATCATGCCCTGTTCTGAGAATTTGGAAAAACATTTGAAGCAATGGATTGGAGTACTTCAAGGACTCCACGGAAGTTATATCTCCGTTGGCCAAGTATGTTGTTAGGAAAATCTTGCTTCTGATAGCAAGCTTCTCCCAAGCATGTGGGAGGTGTCCGTGGCTTATTTATTTATTACATTTCCATACCACCTAATAACCAAAGCCCTCTGGGCAGTTCACAAAAATTAAAACAGCAAAATACAGCATAATACAATATAAAATATACTAGCTTAAAACTATAGTATAAAATTACAACCAAGCATTGCAGAGATTTAAAATGCAATAGCGAATTTAAAACAGAGCTAAAAGACTGGAATGCTAAAATGCCTGCGAAAGGCATATCAATGTGCTGAACTAGCTGCTGTCATACGGATACAAGCATGCTGCAGTCCTGCAAATGGCTCACTTGCACAGCACCAAAGAAAAAGTACTTTTAAGAATCTGAACCAATTTGTGCAGATTTGAAGAACTGATTAAAAAAAAAATACTGACCCCATTTGCACAGTTTTGAAGGACCAATAAAAAAAATACCGATCCCAAAGGATTCTGGGAAAGATCTCCTATCTTCCTCTGGGTCCACAAAAGCCTGTAGCTTGGTTCTCTGCTTGGGATAGGTAGCTATAGTTTTCCTTCTAATTTTCCCTTCTTTGGAACAGAATCATAGAATAGTAGGGTTGGAAGGGGCCTACAAGGCCATCGAAGTTTTAAGAATTGCATTTAATTAGTTTGGACTGGTGGGAGTTTAAGTAGAGCTAAGTAACAATTCAAACTGTTGCTAGTAGGCCTCTGTAAGATTTAAACTGTAGTTTACTTTGCATGGTGTGATTTTCACATGCAACAGTCACACTGCTTTTGGTTCATAGCTAGAATTGAATTTTCTCTGTAATCGTTACACATTTTACTTTTGCATGTGATGTTCTTCTGCTTTTACTTTTCTCTATGAACCATTCATATCTTAAGACTTTCTGTGTGGCATGCTTTCATTTGTCTAACAAGTTGGAAAGCATTCATTGTTTTCCTGCTGAAGTTTTACATGTATAATTTTTAATAGCCTTACGGTGCAATCCTATGGCCACTAGTCAGCGGCTAGACAGCCATAGGATTGGTCGGTTCCCGGAGAACCGATCTGCACCCCCTCCCATGCTGCCTCATAGGTGCCAGGGTTCCCTTAGCCCCCACTTCACTTCTAAGCCCAAACATACACAGACGAGAGGCTTCAGTCTACAGCTTTTAATCCATTACTTCATAGGGTCATACAGAAGCAAATTCTCAGAGAACTCTCTGTCTACAAAGGAGTGCCTTCAGGGGATCCAAATGGCATTTGTGAGAGTTGCCCACCATTTGAAGAGGGAGGCGGTCTCACTAGCCTAACTTAAGGGGGGGAGGTCCCTCTCTTCTCATGAGGCCTCTAAGCGCAGCTTCTCATGCAAGGCCTATCGGGTAGACCGTCTAAGTTCCGCCCCTGCCTTCTCTCTCTTTGCTCTGTGCCTGCACCTGGCATCTATTAGGTCAACCTCCTGTTCGCTGCCTCTCATGGGGGGGATGGTGAGGAGGGACCCTCAAGCTCAGCCATCTGTACATTTCTAACCTGAGAAGCAGGCCTACTCATATCTGGACTAACCTGGGAAAACACCTCCCCCATGTCTGATGGTTCTTCTTCAGAATCTGAACTGCTATCCCACTCCCTGCAGTCAGAAACACCCCTGACAGTAGGCAGCGCAGATCAGCCCTGTGCTCTGCACTCGGAAGAGCAGCATGGAGTGGCTAAAATGGGGTGTTCCAAGGGCGGGCTAGGGCAGGGAGGTTGGAAGTGCCAGTACGACACTTCCTATGTGTCATCCAGCCACCTCTTCCTACGCTCTGAGGTCCCACAGCTAGACAGCCAAAATTGGCTATCTAGCCACAAAAGCAGGGCAACAGGAGCACGGAGAAGATGCGCCACTCCTCCCACCCTGCACTGGATAGGCGGTCGCCCCCGGGATAGGAGGCAACCATCGATCCAGATAGGATTGCTCCCTTAGTTCTGGTTACTCTCTCACCCACTGGGGCAAAGTCAGAACCTCATTTTCAAATGTGTATAGGCTTGTGCAGTTGACATCACAGCTGAGGAGCAAAAGAATTGTACCATTAATTCTGTGCACCCGAGAGAACTTTGGGCTAGTCTTTCTCAAACGGCGGCCTCCTGCCCCATGCCACTGCTAATCATCTCTGAAATGGAAAGAAATGTCAAAAACAGTTAACATATGGCTCAGGGTTTGGCTGTTCAAAGAAAAAGTGATTTTAAAAAATCCTGCGCAGTGCATACAAAGTCCTGTCCTTGGCAGAGCTAGACGTCCTTGCTTCAGGCTTGGATCCTAGCCATTATTTGTGACGTTGGGCCAGTACAGTCAGTCTGAGGTCTTTCTGAAGTATTTATTTCCTAGCATTAACAGGCTTTCATTTTTGCATGTGTTAAGAGAACAGCAGTAATGGCTTCAATACCCAATCCAAACCATTAAACCTCTATGTCTAGGCCAATCCACACAATAAGAGGCAGTTACAACAAGTTCTGCATCATAAGAACATTCTGTCTATGATACCTGATTTCATTTCATACCATGGGGTCTCCAGTGATTGCACAAGCTGATCACAGCTGTGCAGATTTCTAGTTCTTTCCTATGTATGTATTCTAGCATGTATTTGTGATGAATTGTCAGCTTCCTTAAAAGCCTTCAGAAATCAGAATCTGATTTCATCTGCCTCAGCTTCTTCTTCTTTCAACAATGTATGACTGTGTGCCTTTGTGTGGTCTCAGATTTTTCTAATAAATGGTACTAAAACCTGCTGCTAATTCTGTTCTCAGAATCAGAACAAACAAGCTCAAGACTGATCACAGAACATTTTGTAGCATTTGAACTAAAACACTAATACGTGCAAAGCCTGTATTTGTTATGGAAGATGGGTTTAAAGCAAGGATGGGGAACTCCTGGCCTGCAAGACTGATCCCTTTAAACTTTAAAGAGTGCATGTTTGAATCTAACATGGAAAATAGTGGTGCAGGGGAAAGAACCAGTTATTGATGCAACCTTTATTGCACACATTTTATATATCATTAAAGGCTTTGGAACCTCCAAGAATAATCCATGTTTAATTCCATTCACTCAGAATAAATAAATTACTATGGAATTTGGGAGTCCCACAGGTGCACTGGCACCTACCAAGACCCCCAAGTGTGCCCACCAGACCTCTTGCACTCCCTTCACTCTCCACTGCTGCCCCTTCATCTCCCAGGGCCGATCTACACTTATGGGTTTTTTCGCTTCCAATGAGGTTTCACCGCCCGTCTTTCACACTACACAGCACCCGCCTCAAATAGGAACCAGAATTTCCCGCTTCCGTGCTCCCGCATTCAATTCCCTGATATCCCGGTATCAGGATACCCTGATATCCCCCCGGAATCCTCAATGGGGGGGGAGGCGATCCGTTCCTCCCCCCCAGAATCCTCCACGGCTGGCTGTGCTCCGCGGCAGCTCCGTGGAGCAGCCGGCCAGGCCCAGCCAGGCCAGAGCTGTCTGCAGCCATATTTCCAGCCGTGGAGTGCTCTGGGGGGGGGGAACAAACTACGTATGCAAATGGCGGTGGCTACAGCCGCCGCCATTTGCGTTCCTTCTTTTTGGCCGTCTTAATCTACGTAAATATTTACGTAGACTATGATGGCGAAAATAAAGGGGAATGCAAATAGTGTAGCAGGCGCTATTTGTGTCCCTTTTTGATTCACTGTTTTAGCCTACGTAAGTCTTTACATAGGCTAAAACGGCGAATCAAAAAGGGACGCAAATAGCACCCGCTATGCTATTTGTGTTCCCCTTTATTTTCGCCATCATAGTCTATGTAAATATTTACGTAGTCTAAGACGGCCAAAAATAAGGAACGAAAATGTTGGCGGCCGTAGCCGCTGCCATTTGCGTACGCAGTTTTGTTTTTTTTTAAAACCCAGCCATGATAGGCTATGTAAATCTTTACGTAGCCTATCGCGTCATTTTTTGGGGTTTTTTTTACAAGACTGCAAATGGCGGTGGCGGCAGCTGGTCGGAAGACCAGCCGCCACCACCGGAGCCGCCACCGCCCAGAAGATCCGCCCCAGGTAAGTCTCATCCTGGGGGGGATCCGCGGGGGGGCAGGGTGTGTGGCAGGCCATTCTGCCACGGAGTTCAGGGGGCTGAATGCACTGGCATTCGGCCTCACCGAGATCCATGGCGGAATTCTCTGACATCCCTAATCTTCGAAGATTCGAAGATTGGAAGCTTCCAATCTTCCAATTGTCGAATCTTCGAAGATCATGCCTGAATTAGAAAAAAAAAAAAATCGTGGAGAAGGCATGATTCTTCGAAGATAACGCCTTAATTTTTTTTTTTTAAAGCCGAAGGGGGTAAAATGTAGTCTCATTTGAAGGGATAGAACAACCCCCTGCTCAGTGCAGGAAGCCTGATTCCCAGGCAGTGTCCCATCCAACTTCTGACCACGGCCGACCCTGCTTAGCTTCTGAGATCAGACAAGCGCGCACACATTCAGCCCTTTGCTTGTTGCTGAGGAAACATTGAGTGCTGAGGAAGCTATGCAATCAGTAGCCGAAAGACGACATGGGGCCATTGAGGGCTGTGGGCGTGGAATCAGCAAAAACAGGAAAAGTTTCTGATCCTCCAATGAGAGCCTCTGTTTTTAAGAGCAGGAAAACAGCACAGCACTCGAGTGTGAACTGAGCTCATGCATTCGATGAAGCATCACAATGGGGAAAATGGGTGAGTGTGGATAATCACGTTTTAATGCAAGAGCGTTTAAACCGACAGGACACCGAATCCATTGCGATGGCGGGCACAATGTAGATCGACCCGCAGTCTGCTGATGTCCTGCTTTGTCACTAGGGCTGGTAGATGGAGGCAGGCAGCATCCAGCAAGGGGAGGGGGACCAGACCAAGGGGTGCCTTTCTTGGGTTCTGCTGAGGTGAGCACAGAACTAGCCAGCAGAAGTGGCAGGGGAGGGAATCCTTAGCAGTATTCTGCTATAGCTGGATCAGGTTCAGTATTAGGTTAAACTAAAGAGCATTCCAAATGCAAGTCAATAAACAGACAATGGTCAAAGGCACAGTTTTACCAGACAAGAGGGAGAGTTCCAAGAGAGAGAGGTCTGAGGCACAGCCAAGGTCCAAACACAGATAAGCAGTCAGATATAATACACAGCCTAAGAAACAGAATCAAGCAGGAATCCAAGGTCAGTAGCACAAAGATTCAATCACAGAGCAAGGTCAGTGATACAAGGCACTGGAGCTAGTAGAAGATGTTGTTTCCAGCAATGGCTAGACTGATACCGAAGTCTTCTTTTGCCAGAATTTCCTGAGTCCTACTCAGGTCTCAGCTGCAGTTCATTACAGGTGCTCTGGCAAAAGTCCTACTCACAAGGAGGACTTTGTTCTCAAAGAGGGCTTTTCTGAAAGCAGGTCGTCCTTCACTTGACCATGGTCTGAGTCTGTACCTTCAGGCACCACTGTTCTCGGGCTGGGTGGTGGCTCAGCACACACACACACCCGACTTGGATGCAGAGCTTTCCACCTTCTGAGGGGGAAGATCTGAAATCCTCTCTCCTGAAGGCCCAGCGCCTTCTTGGTCAGCCCCAAGATCCCCTGAAGCATCTTCTTCCCCAGTGACAGCTGACTCAGGAGGCTCCAGAATATCACCTGAAAAGGATTCCTCCAGAGGAGGCATAACAAGCAGGGATAACAGGCAAGGTGCACAGGGACTGAGGAGTTCCAGCAAGGGCTAGAGAAGGAGAGAAAAAGAAAAAAGTGAGAATAGCCAGAATCGGGGGGGGGGGGTGCTCCCCACATTTTGTGATTTGCCATGCTCCCCATGGCAATTTGCAGCAGTGCCCAGGACACTTTTTCAAAATGTCAAATGTGCCCAGGGGGCCAAAAAAGGTCTGCCTACCCCTGCTGTAGAGGATGAACACAACCCACTGCTGTGCCACTCAAACTCAGAAACACTTGACACACTTTGGCACAAATTGTGCCAAAACAAAGCAAGGGATTTGCGTTTCTCCCTTGTAAAAGAGCAGCAGAAAAGCTACACACACCCTCCTAATTTGCTGGTTTGAAATCTGGGATTAGGCGCGATCCTCTAAGGTTAAGCACTTTGGTATATCATGGAGCTAAGCACATGCTTTACTCTTTTCCATTTAAATCCACAGCACTTGAAATGATTTTAATTTGGCTACAACATGTCTAATGCCCAGGGCCTATCACAGGGAGGGCCGTTTGGTCCGGGCCTCACATTTACAGGGGGCCTCAAATTTAGACTTGACGTTATCTCCAAATGAGGTTATACATATAGACACATAAGGATAGTGCCAGAGTCTGGTTGGGGGTTCGAGCTCACCAGATTACCGCAGAATGGTGGCTTGGTGGAGGACTAGGACACCGCACACCACGCTCCCACAGACCATCCGGCAGCTTCCAACATGTGGCAAGCGGGGTCAAGCACTGGTGGGGGTCCAGCAAGCAGAGCAGTTGGGGGGGTGGGGTGAGTTTGCCGATCCCTACAGACAAAGAGATAAACTGACAGGATTGAAATAAGAAGACGTTCATCATACGACTTTAAACTTGTGTCCCATTACTAGGCCATACCATACTGTGAATTAATATTTTTTATAAATCCTATGATTAACTTGCGAATAGCACAATTATATTGTAGGAAATTGCCATTTGTGGTGGAACATTTAAACAGAATTAATTCTATAGATTACAAGTGATTAGCTATCATTCGAACGATAATTGGTATAATACTCTCTGTTTTATCAAAAATTCTAAAGCGACATTATTTTTAGGGAACTTCAAGCCAAAGTGGGCTGCTTCCAAGGCGAGTTGAAGGGGGCACGAAGTGGCATTAAGTAGGTCAGGTTGCTCTGAAGCACTTTGGTGCGTTTCAGCAGGATTTGGAAGCCCAGCAGCACCACTGCCACCCAGCCCCCCGCATCTCACCTGGCCCTTTGGGACGCATGCCGGCAGCTGTCTTCATGTTCCAGGGAGTCATCATTTTTAAAATGGCAACTCCCTGTATTTCCAGAAATAGATTCTACGCAAATGGTACAAAAATGCGACTCCCTAGAACAAGAAGACAGCTGACAGTGCGCATCCCGAGGGCCCAGGTAAGCAGCTCCTTACCTGGGCTGCTTACCCGGCAAAAAATACAAAAAATATAATGACTGGAATATTTTTGGCAGATACAAAACATCAGAATTTTTGCAGCAAAATAATCAGGGCTGTGCAGGGAACCCCTCCCCCCATCCACTTTGGAGGCCACTTCGAGGCTTCTGAGGCGGGCCTGATTTGCTTCAGCCATCCAAATCCTACTTCGGCTCCAGAGGCCAAAGCAAATCAGGCCCGCCTCAGAAGCCTCGAAGTGGCCTCCAAAGTGGATGGGGGGAGGGGGTTCCCTGCACAGCCCTGATTATTTTGCTGCAAAAATTCTGATGTTTTGTATCTGTCAAAAATGTTCCAGTCATTATATTTTTTGTGTTCAGAGAAATAAAATATTGCCCGGAAAAAAATTGTTTGTCCATTCTAATAATTTATTTTTCTCAGTGTGATTTGGCTTTATGTTTTTGAATTTATTTTTCATTCCATATTTTAATTTTCCATTCCATTCACCATGAAGAGGAGATCTGAAAGTGGTGCAAGCAAGAGATGGCGTAAACATTTAAAATATACCACAGTTTTTGGAACCCTGTTTTGGCATTTCTTCATTTTCAATATACCAGGAGCATCAAAAAATAGAAGTGGCCTGGGCCTCTCTCAACCTCTGAGAGGGCCTGCTAATGCCAACTTTTAGAAGGTGGTCTTAATGGAAGAGAGATGAAGCTCAGAAGGCTTGAATTTCAAAGTTACTTGTACTTGAACTTCTGCTTCAATCTGTGGTGTGGAAAAATTTTCTGTCACCCCCATCCACTCAACATCACATTAAAAAAAAAAAAAAATTCTGCTTGGATTGTAAATTCTCATCAGTGGCCTATTTAAAAAAATGTTTATCTGTGACATTATGCAGTGGGGTAGCCTTCCCCGCTGTGCAATCCAAATAACAGTTGCAATTGCAATAATGTTTTAAAAGACACCAAAAGGCCAACATTCAGCTTTAAGCAACAACAACGAGCCTGAATGCCTCTGAAACCATGTCCATAATGGGCACATTAAGGTTCCCTTAATCAGAATAGCTAATAGCCAACCCTTAATTATAGCTACACCAGTGGGAACCCATGTGGGTAAATGAAAAGGACAGAGAGGAAAGTATGAGGAAGATAGAAATGAAAATATGGAAATGAGACTCGAGTGATTAAAGGGGAGAGTTAATATTATCCAGTTGTTAATGAACCACTGGAGTTAGGCAATTGTTACTCTGTGTTACTCTATACCTAAGCAGGAAACCATGCTGGTGAGCAAATTAGACTTAGAGCACAATCTTATGCATGTTTAGACAGAAATAAGTCCTACACTTCCCAGCATGGCTGGCTGGGGAATGCTGGGAATTGTAGGGCTTTTTTTTCTGTTTAAACTTGCATAGGATTGCACCTTTAAGTAACCAAGCATTGGCATTTGGCATTTATATTTAGATACGTAGTAGAAGCAAGGATGCTTTCACACAAGTCACCAAACTTGCTTCCACACTAACCGTTTTGTCTCACTTTGCCTTCCTTGTTCACTCACTTTGTAAGGAACATCCAGACAATATAATCATCACTGCCCAGTGAGTTCCAGTGTTTTCTGTGTTGTCCTCCTGTGTTATTTCAGTCCTGATTTGTCGGGGGTGGTGGTGGTGGTTTGCAATAAAACCCAATTGCAGCACCAACCTGTCCAGTGTGTACAGGCAATGAATTATGGAAGCTTTTCTGACTCATGTGTTTTAAATTATATGTTTCCTGTTCATGGGTTTAGCCGGTTCTATTACTTTCTGTTTATCACAGCTGGGGTATTATAGCCTTTTAGGGCACAATCCTATGCACGTTGAACCAGATAAAAAGTCTTATAGCTCCAAGCATTCCCTAGCCAGCCATGCTGGCTGGGGAATGCTGAGAGCTGTAGGACTACTTTTGTCTAAACATGCATAGAATTGTGCCCTTAATTGCTCATTGAATAGCCTCTCTTAATTGCCCCAATATCAGTTGCTATTCCCACAAGAGAAACAGGGAGCATTTAATTACCTTTTTCTCCATTTGTATAGCCAAATAGCAAGATTTTTATTAATATTGGAAAGAATCTTCTCTGAATGATACTTACTTGTTTAATAAACTTTACAGAAGGGTCTTGGCCACAGGGAACAGCACTGCCGGATAATATAATGCTATATTAAATGCTGTGTGGAACCCCCAATTTAATTAGACTTCCAGCTAATTGCAGGAGAATAGGGAAGACCCACAGATCAGTTAGATATGAGCTCACTAATATTCCTAGTGAATATGCAGTGGAGGTGAGAATAGATTTAAGGGACTAGATTTAGTAGATAGGGTCCCGGAAGAACTATGGACAGAAGTTCGCAACATTGTTCAGGAGGCGGCAACAAAAAAGTCCCAAAGAAAAAGAAAACCAAGAAGGCGAGATGGCTGTCTGCTGAGATGCTGGAAGTAGCCCAAGAAAGAAGGAAAGCAAAAGGCAACAGTGCTAGGGGGAGATATGCCCAATTAAATGCAAAATTCCAGAGGTTAGCCAGAAGAGATAAGGAATTATTTTTAAACAAGCAATGCGCGGAAGTGGAAGAAGATAATAGAATAGGAAGGACAAGAGACCTCTTCCAGAAAATTAGAAACATCGGAGGTAAATTCCAGGCAAAAATGGGTATGATCAAAAACAAAGATGGCAAGGACCTAACAGAAGCAGAAGAGATCAAGAAAAGGTGGCAAGAATATACAGAAGATCTGTATAGGAAGGATAATAATATCAGGGATAGATTTGACGGTGTGGTCAGTGAGTTAGAGCCAGACATCCTGAAGTGTGAGGTTGAATGGGCCTTAAGAAGCATTGCTAATAACAAGGCAGCAGGAGATGACGGTATCCCAGCTGAACTGTTTAAAATCTTGCAAGATGATGCTGTCAAGGTGATGCATGCCATGTGCCAGCAAATTTGGAAAACACAAGAATGGCCATCAGATTGGAAAAAATCAAAAAATCCCCATACCAAAAAAGGGAAACACTAAAGAATGTTCAAACTATCGAACAGTGGCACTTATTTCACATGCCAGTAAGGTAATGCTCAAGATCTTGCAAGGTAGACTCCAGCAATTCATGGAACAAGAATTGCCAGATGTACAAGCTGGGTTTAGAAAAGGCAGAGGAACTAGAGACCAAATTGCCAATATCCACTGGATAATGGAGAAAGCCTGGGAGTTTCAGAAAAACATCTGTTTCTGTTTTATTGACTATTCTAAAGCCTTTGACTGTGTGGATTGTAACAAATTGTGGCAAGTTCTTGGTGGTATGGGGATACCAAGTCATCTTGTCTGCCTACTGAGGAATCTGTATAACGACCAAGTAGCAACGGTAAGAACAGACCATGGAACAACAGACTGGTTTAAGACTGGGAAAGGAGCATGGCAGAGTTGTATAGTCTCACCCTACCTATTCAACCTGTACGCAGAACACATCATGCGATGTGCTGGGCTTGATGAATCCAAGGCTGGAGTTAAAATCTCTGGAAGAAACATTAGCAATCTCAGATATGCAGATGATACCACTTTGATGGCTGAAAGCAAGGAGGAGCTGAGGAACCTTATGACGAAGGTGAAAGAAGGAAGTGCAAAAGCTGGGTTGCAGTTAAACCTCAAAAAACCAAGATTATGGCAACCAGCTTGATTGATAACTGGCAAATAGAGGGAGAAAACGTGGAGGCAGTGACAGACTTTGTCTTTCTAGGTGCGAAGATTTCTGCAGACGCTGACTGCAGTCAGGAAATCAGAAGACATTTACTTCTTGGGAGGAGAGCAATGACAAATCTTGATAAAATAGTGAAGAGCAGAGACATCACACTGACAACAAAGGTCCGCATAGTTAAAGTAATGGTATTCCCTGTAGTAACCTATGGCTGCGAGAGCTGGACCATAAGGAAGGCTGAGTGAAGGAAGATAGATACTTTTGAACTGTGGTGTTGGAGGAAAATTCTGAGAGTGCCTTGGACTGCAAGAAGATCAAACCAGTCCATACTCCAGGAAATAAAGCCAGACTGCTCACTTGAGGGAATGATATTAAAGGCAAAACTGAAGTACTTTGGCCACATAATGAGAAGACAGGATATCCTGGAGAAGATGCTGATGCTAGGGAAAGTGGAAGGCCAAAGGAAGAAGGGCCGACCAAGGGCAAGATGGATGGATGATATTCTGGAGGTGACGGACTCGACCTTGGGGAGCTGGGGGTGGTGACGGCCGACAGGAAGCTCTGGCATGGGCTGGTCCATGAAGTCACGAAGAGTCGGAAGCAATTGAACGAATAAACAACAAATGCTTCATCAGTGCTAAAGGGCTGTAGTAGGAAAGTATTGGGAAAGTGTTGGGTTGACCAACACTCCAACCCCATGCACACTTTCTTGGGAGTAATTCTCACTGAACTCAGTAAGTCGTCTCTGAATAAACTCACATACAATCAGCTGGCCTGAATGCCTTTTACCTCAACAATAAAACCTGGAAAGTTAACTCACAAAATTAAAACAAGATTGAAGACCTGGATATATTCCTCCATTGCTAGACCAGCAAATGAAGTGTGCTAAAAACAAAATGCATACTGCAACCACCCTTAGATAATGCCTCCAGAGGCATTTAAGTTCTTATGCAGCCCTGTGTTACTGATAATCAGTCTTCTTGCAGGAGTCTGAACCAGGTTTTGTTCAGCCATCTTTTGAAATAAGCCAACTTATTAAATAGCTTGTGTTCACAAGGATGGAATAGCACAGGAATGTGCTCTAATTAAGCTGTCTGAGAACAGTAATGTAAAGTAGGTGATTTTCATAATGGTTTCTATCACCACCTCTAATAGAGAACTCAGCTGGTGAGTGACAACAGGATTATAGCCAAAATAGGGCTGCTGAGAATCAAGGGGGAGTTATCAGCATTCTAAGGGGAACCCCAAGTTTTTCAGAAGTATGAACTTTCTTTAGAGTGAAAACACCTAAGGGACAAAATTCCCCCATCAATAAAACAAACAGCCCAGTGAGAACTGAGCGTGCTCAGGGGCCACAGAATACTGACTGTCTGTTGGAGGAAGAGAGAAACAGAGAATTGGATTGGAGGGAGAAGAATGGAATTGAGTATCCTGGAAGACGACATGGCTGCCTGGCTGGGACACTGAACAGAAGAACTCCATGGTGCAACATTTTATTGAAAGTCCCAGTTGTAACACACTAATCACAAGGATACCCAAACTGAAAACATTTCGATGAATATTTATTTGTATTAGGAAAGTGATTGATTACTTGCTCTTACCTGAGCACAAGAAATGACCTTAGGCATAGTGGTTGCCTTCTGTAGTGGGAACAGAAAGACCATTGTTATTTTGAGGACTTAGCAATGCACAACAATTGTTCCTTCACATGTCTAGACTTCTAGTTGGACCCGTTACTTAAGGATGGACGGATGCCCCAGAGTTGCTCTGGGCATCTGCCAAGCCGCTGACACAGCTTGCGCACCCCTTGACCCACGCTCGCATCCCCCCTCCACTCACCAAGCCAACCACACTCACCCTGGGCCCATCCACAAGCACCATTTTGCAAAAGAAAATGTGATCACGAACATGCACACATCTAGTCTGTGCAAAATGGTGCTGTGAATGGCTGATATACGCAAGATTACAGGCGTAAATGGCCCATTTATGCCTGTAATCTTGCATATGTTGGCCATTCACGGTGCCATTTTGTGCAAGACTAGATGCGTGCCTGTTTGTGATCACATTTTCTTTTGCGAAATGGTGCTTGCAGACAGGTCCAGGGTGAGTGAATGAGGTTCAGCAAGCAGGGGGGCGGGGCTCAAGTGAGGGCAGGGACTCGGCGGGCATGGCTTGGAGGTGCGGGCAGGGGGGAGTCTCTTCCTTTTATCATACCTGTTATTGCTTTTAATTGTTAGCTCTTCTTCCCACTAGTTCCCAATTATCGGTTTGAGACTGTTCAGCTTGAGAGCCTAGTAGATAAGCTAGCCTAGCCTAGCCTCTAATGAGAGCTCAAGGTGAGCTACTTGCTGTGAGAGTAGCCGGGATCATTATGTCTATATTGGCTTACTGCCAACCATTCTCAAGGTCACTGGAGCACAGCTTTGAGGAACGGTTACTATTAGCCCACATCCCAGCATGGGCCCACTGACAAGAGCCCCCTGAAACTGTTCCACCTCTTCACCTTTGCCACCTGCTTGTTCCCCTGCCGTTCACTCTGGCCTAGAAAATAGCGGTGTGAGAAGGAGGAGCAGTAGATGCCACTGTGTACTTGCTCACTGGCTCTCTGTATGTCACGTAGTCAAGAGGTAGCAATGATTAGAAAGAGGATGAGGAGCAATAGCAGCTGTGACAGTGGCAGTGAGAAGGTAGACTCAGTGAGGGATGGGCCCATTGAGGGTGTCTTGCCCAAGGGTCCTCAAAAACATAGAGCTGGCACTGTCCTTCACCCTCCTGGTCGGCAATACCTGGGACATATAATACAGTGATAACTGACTCTGAATAGAACTCCTGTTCAATGTGACTACTTTTGCTCCACTTAACACTGAGTGAATGCTTCTGAATTTGTCCAATGTCCGAATCGAATGTGATCTTGTTTGTGTGGTCTCCTTAGGTCCTTTGGAAATTGGGTGGCCTATGCTGTGAGCTGGACTATAAGGAAGGCTGAGCGCCGAAGAATTGATGCTTTCGAACTGTGGTGCTGGAGAAGACTCTTACGAGTCCCCTGGACTGCAAGGAGGTCAAATCAGTCCATCCTAAAGGAAATCAACCCTGAGTGCTCATTGGAAGGACAGATAATGAAGCTGAAGCTCCAATATTTTGGCCACCTAATGCGAAGAGAAAACTCCCTGGAAAAGACCCTGATGATGGGAAAGACTGAAGGCAAAAGGAGAAGGGGACGGCAGAGGATGAGATGGCTAGATAGCATCACGGATGCAATGAATATGAACTTGAGCACGCTCCGGGAGAGAGCGCAGGACAGGAAGGCCTGGCGTGCTATGGTCCATGGGGTCACGAAGAGTCGGACATGACTGAACGACTGAACAACAACAACATGCTGTGAGCTGTGTGTGCCAAAGTTCTCACCTGGAATGTGTGGTGGGGCCCCCCCACAAAAAGAAAAACAAGAAAAAAGAATGGCTACATACAAAACAGAGAATGATATTAAGCAGATGTTGAAAGTACTTTTCGCTCCAAAATTAGACTGTCTGAAATATTATAAGTAATAAATGGAATCCATTTAAAAATGGTCAGGAATGTTTGTTCTGGCTTCAAAAGTAATTGTCCAGCCCACATGCCTGCTTTCCTAAATAGGTTGACATTTTACAAAATGACCTGTGCTAAGATAGTACAGGATAACAGTAAATTATCCTTAGAAAAACGGCTTTCACAAAATTCAAAACCCCCTGCTAGTTTTCATTTCAAACTGTAATTTCATTTCCCGTGGCAGACCTCAAACAAAATTGTTCCAGAGTAGTCTCATTAACAGAACTGCTGAGGCACCCCAATCAAATAAAGTGCACAAAACAGTTAGAGCTGCACATATAACCCTTTGTTAAAAGTAAAAAATCCTGTCACTCGGCAGTTGGGAGGAAGGGAGAGGAGAAGAACTTAATCCAGTCCCCTGTTCTCTCTCCCAACCATTCAGTCATCAGGATTTTACTTCTTCTTTTTTAAAGGCTCTGTGTGTGCAGTTCCAGCTGTTAAACTGTAGTGTGGCACAGTGGTTAGAGCAGCCTTCCCCAACCTGGTGCCCTTCCAATGTGTTGGACTACAAGTCCTAGCTGGGAGTTCTAATCCAACACATCTGGGAGCACCAGGTTGAGGCAGGCTGAGTTAGCATGTAAGACCATAGATGCTTCCAGACAAGGCTTTTATTATGTAATTGCACTGCTTTGTTCATGGAATTTTACAGGGGGGTCCAGACATCATCATCTTCCATCTGTAGTGCTACTGTGTTTTCTAGCTGCTTCTTCCATCTTTTTTCTTACCAGGAAAAAAAAAGTCCAGTAAGGAAGAAAAGACAGAGCAACTGCACAGTGCCTTTGGATTATTAGTGCTAGAAGTCCTCTCTCTGGAAGCACTGTAAGACCAGGGAGACCCAGAGTAAAATCATCACTCAAGCATGGAGCTTACTGGGTGATTTGGGGCCTGTCCCTCTCTCGCAGCCTAACCTATTTCACAGGGTTATCGTGAGGATAAAATGGGGGGGGGGGATCTTATAAGCCACCCTGAGCTCCTTGGAGAAAGGATACAATAAAAAGGTAATAATATATACATAAATAAACAGTCCATTTACACTGCATATAGTTGTATGTTCCCCACTCAGCTACAAATACACACCCAGAAACCTGCTTATCTGTACATATTGCTCCTGGCTAGATTGAGGTGAGATTCTCTATGTGATGTTGCTTTTATACAACACAGTAGCCCTTTCCACAAGCCGCGTCCACATGAAGATTGAACACATGGAGTGGAAGTGGGACCACACCTGGTGACGTCACCCCAATGTCCCACGTCCTGCCAGTCCTGCCATCAGCGTTTGCACATTCAGTATGACATCTGAAAGGGGAGCCTGGGAATATACAGGTCCTCACCTGTACACATACTACGCTTGTTCAAAGGGCTTATGGGTACTTGGGTCAAGCCGAATTGAGTGACAACTCATGAAACTTTATTATTAGACAGAAGCCTTCCAGAAAATTTGCTATGGCTGGCATTTTTCAAATCTAAAGTGCAATTCTTTGTCAGAGGCAACTGTGAATATAATAAATAATAAAATAGATAAAAGGTTATAAAATCAAATAAGAAATATAGATTAGGATAACATTTGAAATCCTGAACTTTGTTTAAATTTAACAACAATACAAAACATTACCTCATGACTGCAATACAGGAATGCACAATGTAATATATAACCAATTCTATGCCCAAGTTCTATGAAGAAATGTCTTTTCAAAACAATTATTTGAAAACCATCCTAACGGCTTGCAATTGTACATACATAAACCTTTCCCTTTTTCTGATTCTTTAGGATGTGAATACAAATACTCTTTATTATGGTCCTTTAAACCTGTTCAGGTTAAAAGACAAAGACAAATATACAAATATCAGGACACAGACTACAATTTATTCAATTTAGCTAATATAGTCAATCAGCAGAGCTCTTGTTCGTGTGACGCTTAGGAAGAAATTAGCCACCTGTTCAGTGATATGTCGGACCTTATCCAAAAGACAACTGATTACCAGTCTTTCATCCGGATGCCCTGGGAAGTTGGTAAGAAGAGGATAAATTATACAACATCTCAAATGAGTAAAAAAATCAGTATAAGAGTTCATGTATCAGAGTTACAGGGACTCCATGGACACAATCTGCTTTGAAGTGGGTTTTTCAAAAATATGCCCTGAAGTACTACTGTTGGTAGAACATTAATTCTTGCAGGTATGAATGCTCTGTGAGCTTGTATATTCCTAAGAGATGTCAGATAAGAAGGTGAGTTACCATAACTGGGCAGAATCCCATGGACCATGGGAGAACAATTCTGTGAGCCAGACTACAGATCCCGTCTTTCAATATCATATAATCTCTGGATCAGAAATCAAACAAAACACCAATTGAGCTAATTGTATGTAAAATTATATGGGACCATTTACAAGAGTGTGATCCTGTTAGCATAAGATACAAAGCTAGATAGTGAAGAAGAAAAATGCAGACATAACCGGATGTTTAGTGCCTGGGGCCACGCTCTGGTCTCAACAAAGTCTACCCCTGTTTCCAAACACATGGCTGCATGTCCTACACAGTTTGGTATCCCCAAAATATGATGTAAGAAAAAGGCCTGAGCTTTTTCCAGAGCAGGATTTCACATCTCAATCAGGATTTGTCATCTCAAACTTTAGGATGCAATATTATGGTCCCTGAGGACTAAGCAAGACATCTGCCCTTGGTGAGCGGCAGCTGACCTTAAAAGTCTCCTCCCTGAGGCTGCAGAAAGGTCTGCAGCTGCTGCTTCTCCATCACTGGAGCTCCAGCATCAAAGAGGGTGAAAAAGAGGCATTTTGGAGGCATTCTGGGAGAGGCTGTGGATCCATATGTTCCAAAGCCCTTCAAAGCCATCTTATTTCCCCATATGCCAGAATAGGGGGGAAATTCACCAGCCCTGGAGCTGGTACAGTTTATTTCCCTCCCATTGGACTCAGTAGGAGGGAAATTGTTAAAAGTGGGGGGAACCTGTAGCAGAAGAAGGAGGGAAACACACATGCATGCATACACACACACACACAGAGAGAGAGAGAGAGAGCTTCCTCCCTGCTGGTGCAAGGACAGCAAGCATAGGAAATGGCAGTTCCTCCACCTGGGATTCTCCCACTCTATAGGATTGCTCTGCTAAAGGGACCTCCTTCTCACATAATAACTACTTGTCATAATATTCCACAACAGATTATGAAAGAAAGATGCTGACAAGATCTAACTTTAAAATGGTGCCCTGACTCTTTTTATAACACATTCTCCGAGCTACTTCTATTTATTCTTGAGAAAAAGAGGAGCAGGTGATGGAAGAGGCAGAGGGAGAAAAATAAATTCTTATGAAACTCTCGTCATGACAGTCTAGAAGAAAAATTGGTCAGCCAAAGCCATCACAAACTGAAAACATCCTTAGCTGAGAGCATATTCACACATTATATTTGTAGTCAAGACAAGCAATGTCAGGACCAACCCTCTCACATGGTAAGAGCACAGATGACAAGGCTGCAATGCTCATCATATGATGACCCCCCCCATCCAGCCACCCCACTGTCCACACAGAGGGGAGCCATGAGCCATGAGCCGGGGACATTCACACATACCAATGGACATGTGTAGAGCTCCTCCTTGTGATGGGGATGGCCTGCATGGCCTTGCAACCTTGTCCTGTGTGCTTTAAATTCTGGGGTCTCCAACGTAGTGCCCATGGGCATCAATGCACCTGTGGACACCTCTCTTGGCATCTGCCAGGCTCCCTTCCCCTCCTGATTTTTATTTTATTTCTTAAGATGTTTTAACATTCATTTTCTTTTTAATTGGGAGGGTGGCATGCTGCAAAGCTGCCTTCCAGTACCATCTTTATTTGCATTAAAAAGAGTGGTTTTGTACCTTGGAGCTCAGAACTCCTCCCCAACCTCTGCCTTGTACTTAGGTTCTTGAGCAAGTTACTTTTCTGTCAGTCTCAGCAGTTTGACTTCTGGGAAATGAGGATTTTGTGACTGGCCATGCCTATCATGGCAGCCATTTTCTGAATGGGCATGCGCACGCACACACACATGCACACACACGGCAGCCATTTTGTGAGAGCACCCACAACACTCTTGCAAAATTCCAAATGTTCCCACCAACTCCAAAATAGGGGAAGCTGTTTTAATGTGTGGTGTAGTTCACCTGAACTATCCTATTATTTCCCAAGAAACCCTTTTCCACAGAGTTGTCTCATTCTGTTCATGATTAGATCCTATTATTATATTTCAGTACTGTTGGGGATAGAAACTATGGGTTCAATGTGCAGGAGGAAGTTATTGGATTTGCCAAATGTACACAGCTTATGTGGTTAGGCCTACTGAGACACAAAGCATCTATTCATAAACAGATTGTTATATATTATGAACAAACCCCGATGATTTATTATCGAGAGATATCAAATTTTGGAATGTGTTGACGCTGTGACAGACAAGTGCCTTTATGAAAGCTACTTTAATCTATGGTGGTTGACTCCATATGGTGAGCCATTCATCTGCAGCCACTCACCATGTAAAGACATCTTTTGTCCTGGTACCACAGCAAATCATCAAGTTATTTGAGCCAAAGCAAGAGCAAAGACAAGAAGACAGACATTCCGAATGTCTCTTGATCTGTGGCACCACCTACAGGTTAAATTTGACCTTTACAGTCTTATTAATATGAGAAGACATTGTATTACACTTCTGACAGTGTTGAAAAAACCCTGCTGCAAACAGGGAGGATGAAGGAGAAACAGGAATTATGTGTAAAAGGACTTGCCACAGACTCAACAATGGTTGATGATCAGAGTAGGAGTCTACAGCTACTCAGCTACAGCCATAGAGTCCGTGGCCTGGTTCTCACATAACGCTAACCCACAGTATGGGTTGTTAGATTCTGGCTGTCATGATGTGTGAACATGGCCATGCTAACAAACCATGTTTTGTTAACCATAAACAATCCAGAAAGAGAAGCCATGATTGATTGTTGGGTTGTAAACTCCGGGTTGTTTAAGCCATGGGTTGTTCTGCCAGGTTACAAAGGTGGCAGGCAAGAGTGGTAAAAAAACCCACACACCAGCTGCTCTACATACCAGTATTACTGTGCCATAAAGGCATTTAGGATACAAGGAGGGATGAAGGAGGAGGGAAACAAACAATCCAGGGACTGAGAAAAAAAGCCACAATTTGTTTGCTTACCTGTCAGACAAACCCTGGGTAGGGCAACAAACCATGGGTTAAATAAACCATGAGTTGGCATTATGTACAAACCAGGCCCATGTCAGGCTTTAAGGCCATCCCTACCATTAGGGAAAGTGATGTGACTGCTTCAGGCAGTCCTCCAGTTGTTCCTCCCAAGCACATATCTGTCCCCTCTGTTAGAGGACAGAGCTGTGTATGCCACACAGCCTGTCCTGAGCCCCCTTAATTAGCTTGCTGCCTAAGGTGTGGTGAAGGACACTATCCTATCATCAGCAGTGGATTAAGATTCAACTGCTAGTCCAATTGGCTTCTATACACCAAATGGGAACATTTTAAAAGTGGATATACCTTTATATAACAGTGGAATAGGAATAATATATTCAAAAATGTTAAGACAGAAAATACTAAATTTAGTTTTAAAAAAGAGGTGATGCTTTGGAAAGATTTGGTCTGTGATGGTTATTTGTTGTACTCTTAATTTACTTTTGTTGTATTGGATTGATTAGTCACAGAGATGTTTTTGGACTCCAGATCATGGATCTGATGAGATTACTTTTAACCTTGTTTTTCTAATATAAAAAAATGCCAAGGGTGAGGGGAGAGAGTTCCTCTTTATATTCAGTGGGCAGGAGAGCGATATTATACAATGATCAATTCTAAAATCAGAACACAGTTTGCTGTTTAGATATTACAGGCTCCGTATAGCCATGACAGCAAAGAGAGAAAATTCAGCTGTTCTGTGATATAAAGGAAACATTTCCCCATGCTCCCGGTCTAGTATTAACTGCATACAGAGATACCCCAGCATTTTGATAGTGCTTTTAACTGTTTTTCTATCTGAAAAGCAGAATATGCAGGACAGGACAGGACAGGACAGGACAGGGCAGGGCAGGGCAGGGCAGGGCAGGACTTTGTAATAAAAGGACGTTAATCTCAAGTCCGTCTCTCAGGCAGAATGCCTTCCCAGGCAAACTCAATAGGCATGATTCATTGGTACAGCAACCTAGCCTGCAGAAAATTCTTTTCACTGTTGTAACAGTGGATAGCCCCAGTGCACTGGTTACAGGGATTCTTTCATGAACCTGTCACAAGGCCAAGTGACATCCTGCATGCAGTTGCATGTTTCTTTCCTTACAACATTTTGTACTGAAATTCAACCTTGGAATCTGTGATCAGGAGCATGGGATGCTTTATTTATTTATTTATTTATTTATAATTTATCTTGGCTGCCTTTCAGGGCAGAAGCCCTCCCAAGGCGGCTTACAACAATAAAATACATAAAAGCAATTAACATATTAAAAGTGATAAAAATATAAAAACAATAAAAGCCAACAATAAAATCAACAAAAATCTTAACAGCAGCAACAGCAACAATTGCAGTCATATCAATGGAAGGCCAAGGTAAAATAATACATTTTCAAGGCTTTCTTAAATGTCTGCAATGACGGAGCATGGTGGACCTCCGATGGCAGCTTGTTCCAAAGGTGTGGGGCCACTGCAGAGAAGGCCCTCTCATGTATGATCACCCACCTAACTTCTCTCACGGGTAGGCAAATGAGAAGAGCGTCTCTTTCTGATCCTAAAGTGTGGGCAGGCTGATATGGGTGAAGGCGGTCCTTCAAGTAACTTGGTCCCAAACCATTTAAGGCTTTAAAGGTCAAAAACAGCACTTTGAATTGGGCTAGGAAACACATCGGTAACCAGTGCAGCTGGTGCAGTATAGGTGTTATATGATTGAATCACCTCGCCCCCACCAATACTCAGGCAGCTGCATTCTGCACAAGCTGGAGTTTCTGAACCATCATCTTCAAAGGCAGCCCCACGTATAGCACATTACAGTAGTCCAGCCTGGATGTGACTAGTGCAAGGATAACTGAGGCAAGCTCCATCTTCTCGAGACAGGGCTGCAATTGGCATACCAGCCTAAGCTGGTAAAAAGCACTCCTGGACATTGCAGCCACCTGGGATTCCCCAGTTAGCTCAGAGTCCAGGAGGACTCCCAAACGGCGCACTTTGTCTTTCAGGGAGAGTGCAACTCCACCTAAGACCAGTTGTAAACCTCCATCTGAAGTAGTTGGTTTCCCAACCCATGGTACCTCCATCTTGTCTGGATTGAGTTGCAGCTTGTCCACCCTCATCCATCCCAAAACAGCCTCCAGACATTGGTTCAAGAGTTCCACAGCCACCCTGGGATGTGCCAATGGAAACGTGAGGTAGAGCTGAGTATCATCCTCATACTGATGACATTTCAACCCAAACATCCTGTTGACTTCCCCAAGCGGTTTCATGTAGTTGTTAAAAAGCATGGGGGACAAGATAGAACCTTGCAGCACCCCAGAGGCTAATGGCCATGGGGCTGTTGCTGTTGTTGTTGTTATATTTTTATATATCCTGCCTTTTCCCAATACTGGGACTCAAGGTGGCTTTACAAGATTAAAACTTATACAATTAAAACCTATAAATAGAAATATAAATGCGAGTGTACAAAAGTTAAAAATATAATTAAATCATCAATATTAAAATTGTAAAAATATCAAAACATTAAAAGACAACAAGAAAAATAGTATCCATCCAACATATTTTCACATGTCCAGACTAGTTATCCCCAAAGGCCTGCTGGAACAAAAAAGTTTTTACATGCCTATGAAAGCATATCAAGGAGGGTGCCACTCTCGCCTCCCTGGGAAAGGAGTTCCAGAGCCTTGGGGCAGCCACCGAGAAGGCCCTCTCCCGCATTCCCACCAGGTGTGCCTGTGATGGTGGCGGGATGGTGAGAACTGCTTCCCCTGAAGATCTCAGGGCACAAGTAGGCTCATGGGGAGAATACAGTCTTTCAGATAACCTGGACCCGAGCCATGTAGGGCTTTATAGGACATGACCAGGACTTTGAATTGTGCCCAAAAACAGACTGGGAGCCAGTGAAGCTGTTTTAACAGGGGAGTTGTATGCTCCCTCTAACCAGCCCCAGTCAGCAGTCTGGCAGCAGGTCTTTGAACCAGCTGAAGTTTCCGAACACTCCTCTGAGGCAGCCCCAAGTAGAGCGCGTTACAGTAATCCAAATGGGATGTAACTAAGGCATGTGTTACTGTGGCCAAGTCAGACATCTCAAGGAACGGGTGCAGCTGGGGAACTAGCTTTAACTGTGCAAATGCACTCCTGGCCACCGCTGAAACCTGGGCATCCAGGCTCAGGGCTGAATCCAAGCTGCGAACCTGTGTCTTCAGGGGGAGTGTAACCCCATCTAGCACAAGCTGAATCCCTACTTCCTGATCTACCTTTCAACTGACCAGGAGCACCTCTGTCTTCTCTAGATTAAGCTTCAATTTGTTTTCCCTCATCCAGTCCATTACTGCCAACAGACATCGATTCAGCACCCCAACAGCTTCCTTGGAATTAGATGGAAAGGAAAAGTAGAGTTGGGTGTCATCAGCATACTGGTGACACTAAACCCCAAAACTCCAGACAACCTCTCCCAGTGGTTTCATGTACATGTTAAATAGCATGGGGGGGGACAGAACCCTGAGGGACTCCACAAGCTAATGGCCAGGGAGTTGAACAGAACTCCCCCAGCACCACATTCTGGGTCCACCCCTCCAAGAAGGAATGGAGCCACTATAAAACAGTGCCTCCAAGTCCCATCCCAGCAAGGCAGCCCAGAAGGATACCATGGTCGATAGTATCGAAAGCCACTGAGGGGTCCAGCAGAACCAACAGGGACACACTCCCCCTGTCTAGTTTCCAGCGTCGGTCATCCACCAAGGCGACCAAAGCTGTTTCTGCCCTATAACTGGGTCTGAAGCCAGATTAAAATGGATCTAGATAATCTGTCTCATCCAGGAATCCCTGGAGTTGGGAGGCCACCACGCGCTCCAATATCTTGCCCAGAAATATTGGAGACTAGCCGATAATTATCCAGTGTGGTGGGGTTCAGGGAGGGCTTGTTTAACAAAGGTCTCACCATCACCTTCTTCAAGCAGGCTGTAACTCTGCCTTGCCTAAGGGAGGCATTAACCACTTCCCTTACCCACTTGGCCAGTCCACCTCTGGCTGCTTTTATGAGCCAGGAAGGGCAAGGATCTCATGGTGGCTCTCACCTCTCCCAGGATTCTGTCCACATCCTCAGGCTGTACAAATTGAAAAGTATCCAACAACACTGGACAAGCAGGGGCCAAAGTTACATCCACTGGGTCTGTATCAACTATAGCGTCCAAGTCAAAGCGGATCTGAGCGATTTTGTCTGCAAAGTGCTGAGCAAATTGTTCACAGCAGGCTGTCAAGAGGTTTAAATTATCTTCTTGCAGGATGCTGTGTAAAAGATCCCTAACCACTCAAAACAGCTCCCCAGACAGCTCTTTGCAGATGCAATAGTGGCAGAAAAATTTTCTTTGATGCCCGTATTGCCACAGACTAGGCCTTCAAATAGGCTCTAGCCCGTGTTTGATCGGA
This sequence comes from Heloderma suspectum, assembly GCF_057233095.1. NCBI lineage: Eukaryota > Metazoa > Chordata > Lepidosauria > Squamata > Helodermatidae > Heloderma > Heloderma suspectum. Next base: position 85,125,865 of record NC_139459.1, read on the forward strand.
TTCACTCCGAGTTTTCCGCCAATGTCGCTCTAGTTGTCTTCTCACTCATTTCATCACTGCCAGCTCCCTAGAAAACGAGGGTTCTGGTGCAGTTCCACTTCGTGAGAGAGGACACTCAGGAGTGATTGTGCCATGGCCCTGGTCATTTCTGCATTCCAGAGATCGGCCACGGCTTCGACAGAATTGCCTGCTGAGGCAACAGGAAAATCCCCAAGAGCCATCAGGAAACCATTTGGATCCATCAGCCTCCTGGGGCAGACCATCTTAATCAGCCCTCCACCCCTGCAGAGGTTCTGAGTGCCAGCAAGTCTAAACCCAACCAGGTAGTGATCTGTCCATGACAACAGAACTATAGAGAGTTCCTCCAATCTCAGATCACTATCACCCCATCCAGCACAGGAAACGAGGTCCAGAGTGTGCCCAGCAGCATGGATGGGGCCAGATACCTTCTGGGACAGACCCATGGTTGTCATGGCGGACATGAAGTCTTGAGCTGCTCCCGACGGGGCAGCCTCAGCATGGATGTTGAAATCCCCCAGCACAATAAGTCAAGGGGTCTCCAACACCAACACCAAGACTACCCCAGCTAGCTCAGGAAGGGAGACTGTTGAGCAGCGGGGTGGATGGTACATCAACAGAATCCCTATTCTGTCCCAGGCACCCACCTTCAAATACACACACTCGAACCCAGCAGACTGCAGGATAGAGCACCTGGTGAGGGAGATTGAATCCCAATAGACCACTGCCACTCCACCTCTCTGCCCCCCAGGTCTTGCCTGCTGCTGGACTAGGGATGTACAAAAGTCACTTACCTTTTTGCAGGGGTGCTTCACGGTGGGGGGGAGGCGCTTCGCTTCTCCCCCCGAAGTTCAGGCGAGGGGGGGGAGCCGTCCCGCCTCGCCTGGCCGAAATTCAGGCCGGTGGGGGGAGGCTTCCCGCTTCGCCCGGCCAAAATTCAGGCCAGGGAGAAGCGCCCCGTCTCCCCGGCCGCCAAAAAAAGTGTAAAAAAAAAAAAAAACATGATAGGCTACGTAACGATTAACGTAGCCTATCACGGCTAGATTTCCAAAGTCAGCCGTGATAAGCTACGTAAATCGTTACGTGGCCTATCACGGGTGACTTTGAAAAAAAAAAGCGCGTATGCAAATGGCGGCGGCCTATGGGTGCCGCCATTTGCGTTCCTTATTTGGTCCCGGCAGTCTACGTAAAGATTTACGTAGATTACGTAGACTACCGGGACCAAATAAGGAATGCAAATGGCGGCACCCATAGGCCGCCGCCATTTGCGTACGCGCTTTTTTTTTTTCAAAGTCACCCGTGATAGGCTACGTAACGATTTACGTAGCTTATCACGGCTGACTTTGGAAATCTAGCCGTGATAGGCTACGTTAATCGTTACGTAGCCTATCACGGGGTTGTTGTTTTTTTAACACTGTACTTTGTAATGGCGGCGGCGGTGGCAGCCGGTCGGAAGACCGGCTGCTGCCCCCGCCCCCGACAAAAGGCTGACGAACCGCCGCCAGGACCCGCTGCCGGGAGGGACATTCGCCAAAGGTAAGTCCCATCCTGGGGGGGGGTACGGGGGGGCGGAGAATTTCACCACCGATTTCGGGGGGCCGAATGCATTGGCGCTCAGCCTCGCGAAGATTCGGGGAGAAATTCTCCGCCATCCCTATGGACAGAGAACCCTGGAGGGCAGAGCTGAGAGAAATTAATCCTCCAGCTTCATCCAGCCAGGTCTCTGTAATACAGGCCAGGTCAGTGTGCTCATCCAAGATCAAGTCCTGGATAGCAGTTGTATTACCATTCACTGAACTGGCATTCAGCAGCAGCTGTTTCAACTCAGGGAGTCTGTTGTCAGGGCCATCCAGGTTATTTGAGTTGGGGGACAGTTTAGGGACAGTCAGCACCCTATTGTTACACACTCTGCCTTTAGAGTGTGACTGTCTCCCCACTCTGTATCTCCCACTGCCCTGTAGTGCTGCACAAGAAATCCTGGTGGACACATCTGGGAGAGACTGACTCCTCCAACCAAGTTTCAGTAACACAAGCCAGGTCGGCATGTTCTTCAGCTATAAGCTCAGAAATGATGTTACCTTTTTGAGTAGCCAACCTGGCATTCATCAGCAGCACCTTCAGACTAGAGGGGACTGCAGGCAAGCCACCAAAATCAGTGGTTGGAAGGCGGACTGGAAGGGGATAGAGCATGCAGGTGTCTCAATCGCCTTCCCCTCTTCCGATGTCATCGCCTCCCACCACCGTAACACGCTCTGCTTAACCCTTTCTGTTCCTGCTGTTTGCTCAAAATCACCCTCCTATGTTTCTTTTCTCCCTGCATGGGAAAAGATAGGGGGAACCCCAATTTCTTTCTTTCTTTCTTTCTTTCTTTCTTTCTTTCTTTCTTTGTGATACTTCTGTACTGCTTAATAGAATAAAATTCCTAAGCAGTTCACATATAAAGATTAAAATATCTTTTAAAATACATTATTAAAACAATTCCAATTACAATAATAGTACAGAGTAATATAAGGAGCAGTAAGATGGAGCAGCATGATTAATTACAATTAATTACAAGCCAGGGAAAGCCTGGGTGAACAAGTGCATTTTCAAGAGGAGTTTGAAATATGCCACATTTTCTGCCTCCTGAACTGCACAGGGGAGGGTTTGCCAGAGGGGGTGCACTGCGACAGAGAAGGCCTGCTATCGTGGTGTTATGTCATGACATTCTGTTGTTTTTGGAATGACCAGCAAGGCCTCCTCTGACGATCTTAAAGATTGGCTCGGTACATGTAAGGGAAGGTGATCTGCTAGACTGATATAGAGATAGAAATAGAGATATAGAGATATAGAATATATTCCCTGCAAATGGGAAGGGACCTTGGATGGGCAATTTTAAGTAGACAATTGGAAAGAAGATAAAGGATTAAGCAGCTTTGCACATACACACACACTCACACAGCTTTCCACTCCCAACTGCAGCCTCCAAGGCTCCTTTTCAGTTAAAAAAAAAACTGTTGTAAAGAATTAAACGTGCAAGTACATGTAACCCACATAATCAGACACTTATTAAATTTTGTCACGGACTTCTGCACCTTCCATTCACAATATCAATCCACAAACAATATAACCATAGGCTTTGCTTCCTCCACCCAAAAATAATGTAAAAAATCAGGACAGCCTGTGACAGCCTGGAGGAAAAAATTTGGGAGCTGATGCCGAACCATTTTGGAGGTCCATCTCATTCGCCATGTTTACGTCCCCAAATCTCTCTTTGCTATATTTTCACAGATACAATCACCATTCATACACACAGCCGCAGGAATACCTTGTACAGATATATTTTGATAAAGTTCTATTATGTGTTTGATACACTTTTCCATATCTCCTTACATATCTGTTGGTTACTGTGTATTTCTATGAAGGCCTTCTCATATAAATTTCCTCAGAATATATGCTGTGGGTGCAAATTGTACAAGATTTATACTAGCAGTCCAAATACAATTTAAAATTGTTGAAGTAACCCATCACATGGACAAAAAATAGTTTTACATTTGATTTCCCTTACTGGGTCATAATAAATTGCAACCTCCAAAAGAAAAAAGAAAAAAAGCCATAATTTCATGGATCAGTTAAATGAGCCTCAGAAATGTTCTTCATCCTTGTTACATTGTCATTGTGCATTTAAAATCAACAACCAACTAGTTTCTCAGGAAGGCCTGTTTCACAGATCAAGGGATAGTAAGCTGATAGAAAATTATGTAACCAATATCACCTCAAAAATTCCATACTTTTCAGTTCAGGTTATTCAGCTGCAATGATGGCCATGTACACATATACAAAACACTCTTGTTTGCCATCTTATGTCACAATTCCTTCACAATCCAGGGAACCAAGTTAACACCCAGCTAGGGTTTAGATGCTGGAACCTTGTCTCTTCCACTAGGGAGATCTTTATAGACTTTTAGACAGGAAAAGCCCTACAACTCCCAGCATTCCCCAGCCAGCCATTCTGGCTGGGAAATGCTGGGAATTGTAGGGTTTTTTCTGTCTAAATATGCATAGGATTGCACCCTTAGCCCCTTTTGTCAGATGCACTATTTTACTAAATCCAGTTGTTCTACATTAATCAAGGCCCAAAGGAGGCCTGGTCAGTCACTTTTTGTTGCAGTGTGATGGCATTTTACTCTTGCTCAGAAAAATGTTCTTGTCATTGCTCACATATATGCTATTATGCCAGTAGAAAAGTGCAAGTCCCAAAGCACCAGATGACAACTCTGTTTCACACTGGGAGGCCACTTAAAGACTTGCAGAGAGAGCCATCATGAAGGACCATGATGTGCCAGAATGGAGCCGTATGGTGGGCTGTCTTCACTCCTTCTAGATGGACAGTTCCTAGCGCTGACAACACCCTAAATAACTTAGGAGCAGGATAGCTAGCTCACTACTTTCCCCTATATACACCCAGTCAACCCCTGAAATCTTCTGAGGAGGCCTTATCGGTCATTCCATGACCAAACAGAGTGTCGCCAGGTAACAGCACATAAACAGGCCATCTCTGTGACCTCACCCACCCTCTGGAACACCCTCCCATCTATTGTCAGAGAGGCAGAAACTATGGTGAGTGTCAAATGCCTCTTGAAGACATATTTGTTTACACAGACTTTTCCCTGATTTGTAATGGACACTGCTCTGTTTTCTCATTGTTTCTGTTGCAATGTTTTTAATGTTTTAATTAATTAATTTTTGTTCTTACGTTGTTTTTAAATATATATTGTGAACTACTTAGAGATTTTAGGATATTAAGAAGTATCAAAGTAGTATAACAAAAAATGAATTAGAAGGCATTGTGCAACTATTCTGTCTTTTTCTCCTTAAAGGATTTTCTGCGGTGAGAATAAAAATTGGGAACGTGGTAGGAAAACATGGGAGGGTTATAAATGGAAGACAGCATCAGGACTATCGGCCCCCATAAAATTCTATGAACGAAGCAGGACAATTACAGACTAAAAGCCTGGTCTAGAAGCACACAGAATTTATTTTGTCCCCCTGAATAGTGTGCTCTTTGCCTAAAAAGGAATAACAAAAGCCTCCTGTACAGTGTGAAACTCATGTATTATATCCAAGGCATGTCCTCTTGACCATGACAATAAAAAGCATATCCCCTGGCCTGCAGCTCTGTCTCCCTTTACACAGTATGGATGAATAACTATCAATCAGACACTTCTCTGCAACATAAGAGGATGGCAGCTGTAAGTCCACCCCACCCCCTGCCTTTTTGGATAGCAGCCACATGTTTCTGAGAACATGGCATCATTGCTGGGCTTGCCACCAAAACGGGTGGAGCTGAAAAACATCTCTGAAAGTTATCGAGCATCCACAGCTGCTTTTCCTAATGTACTGGATCTTTCAGCCAGATCGGGGGTTGGAAAAACTCAGGTCCCAAGGCCAAATCAGGCATTCTCCCATTTCTCTTCCTGACTATGCTGACATTTCATGCGCCCTCTAATTAGACCCTGCCATGTTTCCCAGCATCTGCCGCCTGCTGTCTTAAGCAGTGCGCACTATGGCAGTGTGCTCTACCCTCACTGCTGCTGAGGCTTGGTGGTGAAGGGCAAGAAGAGAAGAGCAATGCTTGAATTACAGGGGGCAGCCCCCTTGCCTTTTAGTTTGGGCCCCTTAGCTACTGTTTTTTGAAGGCTACAGGAGGCAAACCTTGGAGTGAACCAGTTGGATTTAATTCAGTCCTCTTCCACCATAACTCAAGCACTGGACAAGAGGGCCTTTGTTACTTCCCATACGGTGTTTGCCCATCTGAGAGAGATGAACAGAGGCTTTCCCCACACAATAAGAGCAACAACAACAGTTACTCTTCTCCATGCTTAAGTACTTTTATAGAAGACACTTCCCCAGGATTGCTCATTGAGGTGGCTGGTTTTGTGCTAATGGTTACTATTTACATGAATGCCATTAGTGGGCATCACAATTTGCAGATTCAAAATGGGGATGTCATGAAATTCCATATTTGTACAGAATCTAGCAGCAGCTTTGAAGCCCTGTTCATGTCAGAATTACACTGGACTCATGAGAATTCATGAGGATTTTGCCATGGCTTGGAAGATGACATGATGTCACATCGGTGCAAGAGGTCTCTGCCTTTGCACAGAGCAGCCTCCAGTGTAAGCCTCCAGAGCCAGTGGAACCTGCTGAATTCCAGAGAGATTGCCAGGCAATGGTACTGGTATTCCAGAGTCAGAAGCAGATTCAAGATCACATTCTGGTTTATTTCAGTGGAATCCAGATCAGTGGAGAGCTTTCAGTATGAAACCAAGATGTTCCACCCATATGAAGAACAAGCAGATCCCTATCCTTTGAGTAGCTTGCAGTAGAGGCAATCAAAGAAGGAAGAGGGTTGAAGAAAGAGGCCAGAGCTACATACAACATTGTGAGCAAATGCAATTCATATATATTTGGGGTGCAGATGGACATAATTGGAAGGACATTGAATTGGATACACATATGCTGTCTGTTAGCCATATGGATATCCCTAATCCATATGCTCAGAAAATGAGAACGCAGGGCCAGAGTGGGATGCCCTGTCTGAATTACTCCACGTAAGTGTAGTGGAAACGTGGAACACCACTGTATATGGAGGAGTTAGTGGTGCGTCACAATTGTTCTTTTATTCATGCCCTAATCCACATGAGAGCCTGGCTCATGTCTGTGCCTGGATTTCTCTCCTAGGCCTTCTGTGTAATGCCTCTTCAGTCATACGCATTCTCCCAGCTTCTAGCTTAACTTTAGGAGCAAAGAGACCCAAGGTTGGCCATAGCTCACTACCACCATCTGGCTTGGCTGCCTGCCAATGATGGAGGCTCATTCTTTTCTCCCAGCTTGTGGGAAGATATGAGAGAGGTCAAGGAAGACCCCATTAGGTGCATACATCTCTGAGGGAGGTTTGAGAGGCAGAACTCACCGTAGGCCTAGCCAGACAGATGCTAAGGGGTCAGTCCATTATGGAGTCTGTTTGTCACTGCTCTTATCTGATTTGCTGATCTTAAGATAAAAGTAGGTTTATGCCTTCAATGTATTGTCTTGCTTTTTCTTGCTTTATTAGCCTATTTTAGCTAAATAAACGTCTTTCCTTCACCCATTGGTGTGTTCATTGCCTCTGAATATGCAAAAAGAACCATTGCCTATTGACAAAACAATTAACAAAACAGTAAGATAGCATGTTAAGAACCTCAAGGGAACTACAGAAAAAAAATAGGGACATAATCCATTGGGTCTTAGCATTTTCAAACAACATTTAGCATAGTCATTGTGATGCAAATAGGTAAATATGGGTTTAAAAATGTCTGCCCTGCCTTTAAACATCCTAATTGGCTTCTAAAATGACATGTCCAGACCCATCAAAGCATATCAATAGAAAGAGGTGGGGTGTGAAGGTCAAGGAAGAGGATTACCTATGCAACCAATCACCTACCCCTCCTTAGGAAGCACAGCTCACTTTTCCAGAAACAGCCCTTATGTCCTGAAGTGGGTTTTAAAACAAAACAAAACAAAAATGAGGCCTATGAAGGAAGGGTAGACACTGAAGCTGGCCTGTTTATATCTAGACACAGAAGAGATATGCAAATTAGAGTGAAAAATCATTGTGGGTTGGGCCTTTTCTTTTCTTTTCTTTTCTTTTCTTTTCTGGGAAGACAAGGAGAGGGAAAGGACAAAAGCTTTTGCATTATACAACCAAGCACCTGCTAAGTAGCATAACCTCCTGCTAATGATGGGGGTTCCAAGCTAGTTGTTTGCAGACAGAGTCAGGCCAAATTACATCCCATCCAGAGCTCATTAAAAAGCTGATTAATGACAGGTCTCTTTGTGGCAAAGCAATGTCATATTGCTTTGAGCAATAAAGCAAAAAGGGTAGCAGATTAATCAGAGAAGGGAAGCCCTTTCACCTGATAAATTATATACAATAGTTATCCACAAACTGGATAAAATGTTTATTTGGGGATATGTAGACAGGTAAAATGTTTCTCTTGGTACATCTTTTGGTACTGTAGATCAAATGTACAATACCAGGTGACTAGTGAGTCAGCTTTCCCCTCCATCATGTCAATAGCTATGCTAACGTGCTCATAGAAATGCATATACTAGTCAATAGCATGGGCATAATTGGACTAGCATGGGACAACATAAACCTAACAGTTCCCATTGTTACATAATCAAAGTGTCCTAGAATTATAGAGCAGGAGAGCTATCTAACCAAGCTCATGCATTGACTGCATCTTAGTGCAAGCCCTAAACCTTAACAACATGAACTCATATCATTCACTGATGGCCACTGCCATCACTTGGTTACCCGGGGTGCTTTTTACCAACTCTGTCTAATATGCCAACTGCGCCCTTTCCCTACCTGAGAGTAAGCCCCAGCAAACACAAGGGGGCTTAATTCTGAGTAAACATGAATAGGTTTGTACTATCCGTGTTTCTTGTAAAAATGCTCATAGAATCACTTGTCAATGCAAAGTGGACCAATGTAACATGCCTCCAGAGATTTTATGGCAGTCAGTTAGGATGGGTTCACAAGATCTGTGCAAGAAAAAGGTTATGATTCTGTTGTAGTACCTTCAATATTCTGTGCTGTGCTAGTTCAATTGGCAAAAGCATAGCCACGAACATAGTATTCCAAGCCCTTTTTTGTTCTCTCTTGTGGAGGCATGCCCTCCTGATAAGGTAAGATAAAATATAGATTGATTACAATTATTTTTAAGGACTCTCTCTAGGCAGAAATTGTACCTTACAATGTTTCTCCTCTTGCCAAGATAATGGGCCATTTAGGTAATCAAAATATCACTTGTTGGGAAGAGTCTGAATACATCCTTTAATAATATTGATTGTCTAGTAGTATTCATTAATAAATAACTCTTTAATCTTTTAAAACTTTAGGTACTCTTTGAACAGTAACAACTGGCCTCAAAAACATACTTCAGGTTTGATTATGTGCCACATATGGCCATAACCAAATCTGCAGATTTTAATGATGTCAACTGTATTAGATATTTTCTAAAATTTAGATTCTTACACTTCTAGTATATGTAGTTTTTATATAGAAAGTGGATCCCAGAGCATTCATATCAACAGAGCCTTGTATCAACAAGGGTAAATGAAAACTGAATTAGAATGCAATAAAATCCAATTATTTGTGCTGGCTCATCATGTGGTGACAGATGCTGGCAGTGTAAAAGCATCTTTAGATGGTGGTTTGGGAAACTGCGTGCATTAGGTGAGCCATCTGAAAATAAGATTGACTTGTGCTTTTACTTCAAGACTACCTTGTCCAAATATTCCATCTCTAGCACCATCAGTGTACGTGTGTTTATGTTGTCCCATGCTAGTCCAATTATGCCCATGCATAATGAATCCATTGATTCATTCATTCATTCATTCATGGCAATCACTCGTGACTGAGTAAGATTGTCTTCCAGAGATAGAGTCTTAGCAGTGGGTCTGCAGGTGACTGTTAAGGCCAATTCTGGATCTACACAGCCTCCCACAGTGAGGACATATGTTTCCAGGTGGAAGGCAGTCACAATGAGGGTTTGCTTGATGTGCCTTCCGCTGAGCTCATTTCTCCCCTTCGCTCTGTACTCGTGCTTCTTCAGAGTCCATAGCGCCTTTAATATAGGCTGATCTCCAGTTGGAATGCTCATGAGTTAGAGCTTCCCAGTTCTCAATGCTTATGTTACAATTTTTTAGATTAGCTGTAAGAACATCTTTAAATCTGTTTTGCTGTCCACCAGTATTCTGTTTTCCATTCATAAGTTGGGAATAGAGTAGCTGCTTTGGAAGATGATAATAAGGCATTCGAACAACATGGCCAATCCAATGAAGTTGATGTTGGAGAATCACTGTTTGAACACTGGTGGTCTTTGCTTCTTCCAGTACGCTCACATTTGTCCATCTGTCTTCCCAAGTCATTTGCAGAACTTTTCGGAGGCAGTGTTCGTGGAATCTTTCGAGAAGTTGGGAGTGGCATTTATAGATGGTCCATGTTTCACAGGTGTACAATAAGGTCGGTAGTACAATGGCTTTGTAAACGAGCATTTTGGTCTCCCTGCAAATGTCCTGGTTACTATATACCAGGGATGTCAAACCTCTTTCAGCCTGATGGTTAAATGCAATTTCAGAGAGGCTCTCAGGGGCTGCATTCCAGTGGTAGGTTTGGCCAGAGGGGTGTAGCCCAAAATACCAGCCTATTTTAGCTTAAATCTCTTACTGCCAATAGAGGTCTTAGGAGAGGCATTTCAACCTTTTAGAATTGGGGGAGGGGAGAACTACCAGGAAACCATAAAAGAGGTGGTTGTGGGAAGGGGGGTGTCCATCTGGGGAACAGGGCATGTCCATCTGGGGAACCCCATGGGCCTGAGGTTCATCACCCCTGCTCTACAAAGTAACATAGCAAAAGACAGGTCCCATCCTAGAAGAGCATCCAAACTATGGCCAGTTTGGCATTCTCCACCACCAAGTACAATCTATGTGTCAGGAGGCACCCTAGCGGCCTCTTTCAGTAGACTCCAATAGCCAACTCAAGACATAGACGAAAGGATTCTTTTCAAGGCTTTAATCCTTTCACAACTTAATGACTCTTTCAGATGCTAATCACCAGAGACTAAGCAAGGAACAGCAGAGTGGCCTATGTGCCGAGTAGGCAGTTGATCCCCATATGAAGGAGAGTCACTTGAAGACCCTGAACTTATGGGCTAGGGAGAGATCCTCCCTCTTTCCCTTGGGTCCATGGGAGGCGGCTGTTGCTTGCGCGCCAAACGGGCGCTACACCTCCTTTCCACGCCCTCCATCGCTCGTCGCTCTTTGCGTCTGCGTCGAGCGTCCAGCAAGCCCCGTTCCCGCACTTTCTCAGTGCTAGGATCACTGTCTATCTCAGGAATGCCAGCAGGAGGAATCTCTTCCAGCTGCTGTGCCTGTGAGGGATGAGCTGGCTCCTCTCCCACGGATTGCTGATCCTCCTCAGAATCAGAACTGCTCTGGGGTTCTATCGGCTTAGTTTCCACCCTGACACTATGCATGTTTCCTCTGAAGTACATAAGAAGCTGCTTTATCCCAGGTCAAACTATTTGTCCATCTAGCTCAGTAATGTCTACCATGACTAGCAGAAGCTTTCCAGGGTCTCAGTCAAACAAAGGTCTTTCCCTTAACTGAAGATGCTAGGGGTTGAACCAGGGACATTTTGCATGCAAAGCATGTGCTCTACCAGTGTGCTATGGTTCCAGTTTATAAAATAGGCTTATTCCCTACCAGTTGTGTTCAGGATTGCAGCCTTGATTCACTATAAGTAAAGTGAGAGTAAAAATGACCGGTAGGGTCACCAACCTGTTCTGTGCATAAATGCATGAATGAGCAAACAAGCAAATAATGTGTTTGGGAATTGTGGTCCTGTGGTGCTGCCTCAGACTCTACAGGGCAAGCAAAGTGACAAAGATGGCTCCAGGCATTCCCCTGTCTCTCTTTCTCTCTCCCAACATACGTCATCATACTGGGCGACCAAGGCTGTTTCCGTGCCAAACCCTGGCCTGAACCCCAACTGAAATGCTGTTGTCCTTGCATCAGCATAATAGAACCTGAGATCATGCTACCAGTCAGGAGTATTGAACCACTTTCACCCCAAGTGCTGAATTCCATTTCAGAGAAGCTCTCAGGAGCCACATTCCAGTGGTGGGCAGATCCAAAGGCAAAAGAGCATATTTTAGCTTAAAGCTGTTCTGCCAGAAACTAAGCCTTAGGAGAAGCATTTCAACCTTTTAGAATCATGGGGAAAAACATGCAAAAGCTGGGAAACCACCAAAAGACTGGGGAAAGGGAGAGGCGTGACCTTCTGGGGAAATCTGGAGGGCTGGATTGGGACTCCAGGCAGGCCAGATTTGGCCCATGGGCCTGAAGTTCCGCACCCCTGAAATAGGTTTTACAGCACAGTATCAATCTTACACAAATGCTCACTGTCACTTAATTGCAAAGAAATGGTGATAGAACACCTACAAAGTCTCTACAAAAATTAAACGCAATGATGCAGAGCATTGCAAGTTGGGATAATTCTGTTTAGACCATCTGCTTGAATAAAGTCAATGAAACCATTTCCTTTGGGCATATTTGCTGCAATAAGTTCTGCAAATGTCAGTGAAACACCGTTTCACTGGCTAAAATTAGATCTGATGTGGCACAATCTAACCTGGCTTGCGCCAAATCTCTATGAAGGAATGCATGGCTGTGCTCAAAATAGAGAGTACAACATAATCCCTTCCTCCACCACACTACGCTTCCTCCACCATTTTTCAGCCAATGATTTTTGTCCCAGCTGGGGTTACTTCTAATCACAGAAGCCCCACCAGGAGAAAAACAGCATTTAAAAACAGTTATTTTGGGTGGGAGAGCACAGTGAAAGAAACATGCGCCTCTATGCTCCCATCCATACATGCAGCATGATAAAGCTCCCACACAAAGCCTGCTTTATAGGCCTGCACTGGTGACTCAATCCTGAAACAACCCTACCATGACCATGGCTGGTTTGGCCCTCAGGCTCAGGTACAATGTGTGAAGGATTGTATGCCATAATAATCCCTTTCTCCAGGACTGAGTTTGATGCCTGGTAGAATGCCTTCTAGTTGTATTAGCTGCAGCTCTATGTGTCAAATAGTATTTATTAGTTGTTTGCAGTCAGCATCTGGCATTCATGCCTTTTAGTTATGATACCTGTTGGATCCAGCCACAATTTATTGCCTGCTGTCACTTTGCTGCTGATTTTTTATTGTCCTCCACAGCAGTTTGAAACAGAGTTGCCTGCTGTTCAGTGGGGAATAAAGTGGCAGACATTTTAGTCATGCCAACTAATATAGTTTGGGTTAATGGCTGTGGGACAATAATTCTGTTGGGGTTTTAGAAAATGGATATGTGTTTGTCTTTTTTTATCCAGGCGATGCTCCCATTACATGGTTTGGCTTGAGTTACTGGCTCACCTGAAGAAAAAGGCTGAGGAACGCATAAAGCTGCCTTATAAAAAGGCAGACCATTGGTCCATCTACTGCATTATAGCCTGCACCAGGGGTGCAGAACCTCTTTCAGCCCAAGGGACATATTCCATTTCAGAGAAGCTCTCATGAGCCACATTCCAGTGGTGGGAGGGATCAAAGGCGGAAAGGGTGGAGCCAAAAAATACCAGCATATTTTAGCTTAAAGCTCCTGCCAGTAACTAAGCCTTAGGGGAGGCATTTCAGCTGGCACTGTGCCAAATTTTTGTATGTATTTATTTTTGACAATTCATTGGGAGGAGGAAATTGCACCCAAAAATTGTGGGAAGGAAGGAATGAGAATTTCAGAGAAAGTTCTCAGGGTGCAGGGTTTCAGCGTTCACTTTACTGAAAGGCAGCGGCTGACGGGTTCATGTGTGTTCTTTATGTTTCCATTTCTGTTCCATTCTGCCTTTGCAGCCTCTGCGGCTGCTTGGGCTTTCTGAAAAGACCCCTAGAGGACTTAGCCAGGACTTCTTCCTTTGGGCCTTTCCAGTGCTGCTGCCTGCTGAGGGCCTGAAAGCTCAGTGAGCATTTGTAGTAGTAGTAATAATTGTTGCTGTTGTTGCTTGAAAGGACTTTTAACAACAACAAAACCAAACCAAAAATGCCTCACCAACCTACACCAGGAAACTGATGGTTCCATTAGGGTCCCTTAAGGCTCACAGTGGAAGCTGGTAGTAAGTTCAAGGCAAGAAGGAAGTTGGACCCTGGATAGCTCCAAGTGGGTTTTGTTGGCTGGAACTCCCTCCTACTAGGACAATAGAAGGATATTATCTCACAAGTAGGAAGAGCCAACTGAAGCCTTATGTAGCCTGACAAGACCTGTAATGTGGTCACCTCTGCCCCTCCTGGAGATGACTGGATTATTGAAGGACACTCACCTGATTTTGTAGCCTGTGACTTCTGCAAGGCTGGGGAGATGGAGGTTCTACCTATAACTCATCCTTTGAGCCAGATGATTATGGCAGAGCAGTGTCTGGGCGGGGGGTGCTGACTAAGGCCCTGACTGTCCTATCCCCAAGGAAGTCGCCCATCCTCATCAGAATCCTCTGTTGCATACGGAAGGCCCAAGGGCTGGGGGTCACAACACTGATAAAATGATCCAAATGGGATGAGTTGTAAATGCTAGTTTTCTTTCCTTTTACTAGAAATTGTCTATCATGATTAAGGTTTCTGAAAATAAAATTTACTTTGTGCTGCTATTCCAAAGTTCTTTTTTTAAAAAAAAAAATCATAATAAATGGGCCTGAGAGCAACCGCCACATCATAATAAAAGAGATTTGTTGGAGAGTGAATAGCTTTTTGTCAACAAACATTATCAATATCTGTAACAAATAGCTTGTCTGCCCAGTGTAATGAGCCTTGGGGAGGATATATTAGAAAAAGGTAAAAGAAGTAGGGACATGCAAAATGCCCTTATGACCAAACCTATTTTTAATCACCATCATGATACTCCTTTAATGAGTGAGAAGATGATAGTTTTGACATACAACCTAAGTCATATTATTAGTTCAGGTGACTAATAAGTATAATCCTTGCCTGAAATGTCCTAGTGTCAGTTGGATAGATGGAAGTGTAAGTACTGAATAAATCAGGCCATTCTTGACAAGATTTCTGCAGTAGGTGCTGACGCTCAGCCGTGTTCATGAATGTAGGTTTATATCTCTGTTCCAGCTAGATAATTATATCTCTGTTCCATAACTTTCGATCTGGTGGCTGTTGTTCTTGGACTAGACTAGTAATTGTAACAATTCAAAGAGAGGTTTTTCTTACTCCTTAAACATGTCTCTCTCCTCCTCCTTCAGGCAGCAAATCATGTTTCTGCTGTTGAATGGTGCCAGAATCAAGCAGTTTGATAGTCCAGGGGGAGAAAGAAAAACCCCTGGCACACAAAATATAATTTCAGTGTTGCTGTTTTTACTGCATCCCACTGGAAAAATGAGTATGCTATATGTTCTGACACACTGCTAAAATACAAGCAAAAATATTGGTACTGAAAGGGCTCAAATGTCCACAATTTCATATAGCTATCACAATCTTATATTGCATTTTGCATGTGGCAGTGATCCCTTGCCACTAACAGCACATGTTTCAGCCTGGGAGGAGGGGAGGGCAGGAAAGAGAAAGACAGAGAAAGGCAGGAGGTACATGTGAGAGAGGGACTTGGCCCAAGAAAGACATCAGGTGCTTCCAGAAGAGGCTTTAAAAATAATAATAATAAATTTGTATATAAGTTAAAACATATACTCCATACTAAAATCACCTTTCTCCAAAATAAAATCTATTTACAAAAAGCAGAAATGTTACCCTCTATATAGGATTTAACCAGTCAGGATCAAAATAGATATTACTTTAAATCCGTGTCTAGCAGCTACATCCTCCCCCCGCACACACACTTTTACTCTAGAGTATGTATGTATGTATTACTATACTGCCCAATAGCCAAAGCTCTCTGGCAGGTGCAGGGGGTATGTGTGATCTGGATCAGGGCCCTAGCACCTACTCTAGAGTAAAAATGAAACAGACATAGCTGGTAGACACAAATGTAATGTAATGTCTGTTTTGGCCCTCTGTTTTGGCTTCTTCACACCGCGCTTTTATCCTGCGAATGAGATTGCTCCTTCACGGAAGTTTGCAGGCTCTTTACATGACGCAGTGATCATCTCAGACATCTCCTGCACTAAATGCCCTTTGTTCTGTTTTTGAATACATCGCAGATAATGAGCTATCAAATTACCCCATTGTGTTCTGTTTCAGTTCCCTCCATTAAAAGAGTTAAAGCGGCAAGAAGAGGAGTGAAATCAATGAAGGATTCAGATATGGGGGAAGGAGGGGGGAAGGGGAGGGGGGAAAGGAAGTGCATGTAAAGGGAGTCAGTTGTGATCCTGCATTTAAAACGGAAGCAGAAAGCCCCTTTTTAAATGCAGGATTTAAGGATGGTGTAGAGAAGCCCAAAGAGTTCTTTATAAAAAGAAGAGGCTTTTATCCTGCAATCGCTTGCCTCAAACATGAAATTTGATGGTGGAGTCCAGATGATGTTGTCTAACATTTGAAACCCCCCAGTATTTTCCTACCACTTTTTCCTTTTCACAAAAACATCCATTAAGGAGGAAAAAATGAAATAGCTGCACGATGCCTTCTGAATGTTAGCTCTAGGAGCCTTCCATCTGGAAGCACCCATAAACAGGAAGCATGAATGCTCAGGAGAAACAGTGCAGGTCAGCATGGCAGGGTGTGGTGAGGTACGCTACTGTTCCTGCAAAGCAGAAGGGGAAGGGTGGTTTGGCCAACTGAGCTGGCAGCTGAAGAGACGATGACAGCTAGTCTGGGAATGAGCAGCATGGAGAGAAATGCTGGTCCAGTTGCCTTGGGAACTGGGACATAATCTCACATCATCATACAATGTGGTAGGCCAGGGAGAGGTGGCCCAGTTGCTGTGGTGACAAGCACATTCCTGACCCCACAAGAGCCAAGAAACAGGCCTGGCACTAGAAATTGCACTTAAGGGCTGGGAGACAGCAAGCCAAGGAAGGTCCCTTTCTCACTTGGCAGGGCACCAGAAGCATGAGTCACAGGTAGGCAGAGAAGCAGCACAGAGATGGTTGCTAACCTGCCTTCTGCCAGTGTGTCCTTGTCAGGGTGGAAACTGAGCCCAGAGAGCCTCAGAGCAGTTCGGATTCTGAGGAGGAACAGCTATCCGTGGGAGAGAGGCCAGCTCATCCCTCACAGGCACAGGAGCTGGCAGAGATTCCTCCTCCCGGCATTCCAGAGATAGAGAGCGACCCGGGTAGTGAGGGAATGCGGGAGGGGGGCTTCTTAGACGCTTGACGCAGACACAAAGAGCGACGAGCGATGGAAGGCGCGGAAAGGAGGCGTAGCACCCGTTTGGCGCGCAAGCAACGGCCGCCTCCCATGGACCCAAGGGACAGAGGGAGGATCTCTCCCTAGCCCATAAGTTCTGGGTCTTCAAGTGACTCTCTTTCAAACGGGGATCAACTGACTACTTGAAACTTAGGCTACCCTGCTGTTCCTTGCTTAGTCGCTGGTGATTAGCATCTGAAAGAGTCATTAAGTTATAAAAGGATTAAAGCTTTGAAAAGAAATCCTTTCCTCTGTGTCTTGAGTTGGCTATTGGAATCTACTGGGAGAAGCCGCCAGAGCCTCCTGACAGTCCTTGGCTGCAGCCCTGCCCCTTTCTGTGTTTCCCATTGAAGCTTGACTACTGAAGGTCACTTTGCTGATTTATTCACAAGGTCATATATCCTGGTAGGGAATTTGCTCTGCATTTACAACTGCATTTACAGTCATTGTTAGTTGAAAGTATCTGGCTTCTTTCAGAACAGGAGACTTTAAACAGGCTCATGGATAGCAGTGAGGCTTAAGTGTGAGCTGAAATCAAGCATCCTGTTTGCCATGCATGAAGTCATAAGTAGTCCTTCCGCCTCCCTTTTTTCTTCAGTTAATTGCATGTTCCTTTTACATGAAGACTGGAGAACAATCACATGCACCCTTTTCAGCATAGATTTTTGAGGTTGTCATGCTGTCTTTACTGTTGCTATGGAGAACAAAGAAGAAAGAGTGAGAAAGAGAAGGAGGACAAAGTGTTATCATCATTCAACAGAGCCTTCTCAGACTACTTAATAAAGAAAAAGTGCAGCACTTTGACAGACGAACTGTTATTCCATCAGTTTTCAGGCATGGGCCTTTTTATCCCCCCTCCCTCACTCTCCCTCGCTCTCTCATGCAAACACACACACACAATCACAGAATGAATCATGCATGATTCCTATGACAGGTTACTGAAATTCAACTGAAGCAGAAAGTGAACATTGTTCATACCTAAATATTCTATGCCAAAGAGAGACTGCTGACATGCCTGTGTTCTGGACAATAATAGGGCAATTTTGTCACAAGGAAAGGGAAAAGACAGGAACCAGCACTCATGTCTCACTGATACCATGGCTTTCCAAACTAGTGGTCAAGTTTGAATCTTCGGTCCTATTCATCATTATCATCTTGATTGGAATTGCCATTCTTTACTGTTAGCCAGCAGCTTGAAATGAACACAAAAGCGCATCAGACAAAATACATATTGATGTCAGATAAAAGACTATATACAGCTTCCAGTTAAAATTCTAAACTTATTTGCCAGGTGGGCTTCTCCACAACAATGGAAGGAGACAGAAGGAGAAGCCAAGCGTGGCTTACGTGGATTCTTCAAGGAGCCAGCTTTGCTCTCTGCAGGGCTCCACGAGCAAGTGTATCACAGTCACTTCACAGAACATACTTCCTAGTGGGGAGGGGGTTTGGAGTGAATGCCATCTGGAATGTTATCACAGTTCCAGTTGAGGTGTCTGATGCCACCATCTGCCCGATTTTGTGGGATCACTTCCTGCGGCCTGGTGATATGGACAAAGTGCAGCAATGCGGCCAACCACGTGCCTTCTCGATCCCTGCCCCTCTTGGCTGATAAAAGCTAGTCGAGGAGGTATGACTGGGTGGGCCCATGGAGTGATAAATGCTTCCCTGTGAGTAAGGGTGGTCCCTGCTGTCCTTAAGGAGGCAGCAGTGTGGCACCTCCTGAAGAAGCCCACTCTGGACCCAACGGTATTTGACAACTACTTCCCAGTCACAAATACTCCTTTCCTAGGGAAGGTACTTGAGAGGGTTGTGGCGGAGCAACTGCAGGCACTGTTGGGGAATACTGATTATCTAGACCCATTCCAGCCTGGGTTTCGATCTGGTTATGGGACTGAATCAGCCTTGGTCAGTCACCCTGATGGATGATCTTTATGAAGAGGATATATGCAACACGCTCTATGTGGGGCTGCCCTTGAGGCTGATCTGGAAGCTGGAGCTAGTACAGAATGCAGCAGCTTGGCTGTTGTCAGGAGCTGCTCCTTTTCAGCATGTAACTCCTTTACTGAGGGAACTGCACTGGCTGCCTATTCACTACCAGGCCAGGTTTAAGGTATTAGTGCTAGTGTACAAAGCCCTAAACAAGTTGGGACCAGGATACCTGAGAGCATCTCCTTCTTTACCAACCTGCCCAGTCACTGAGGTCATTGGAGGACTTGCTCCTGATGGTTCCACATGGACCTATGGTCCTGTTGGAGTCCACCAGGAAGAGAGCCTCAAGCATAGTGGCCCCCTTCCTGTGGAATTCCGTGCCTTTGGAGGTCAGACAGGCGCCAACATTGTGTTGCTTTCAGCATCTCCTGAGGATGTTGTTATTCCAAGAGGCTTTCCCTGAGTGACCAGCTGCAGTTTATTATGTTCATCTGTTCTTTGAAAATGTTTTAATTGTTTTAATTATGAGATTTTATTCTTTTATCTTGCTGACCACCACTCCAAAACCTTTGATGTGGAGTGGTATATAAATATTGTAAATAAATAAAGTAAATAAACGTCATCTGACTGGCAGGGACTGCTCAACCAATAAGAGAGGCTTTTATTGGTTGAGCACCCCCCCCCCATCCAATCTCTCCCTCCTTTTTCCTTTGATGAAATCCTGGGAGGTTTCCTCTCCTGTATCCACAGAAATCACTGTCTTTCTCTCTCTCTTCCCCCTCCCACCGGCCAACAATCATGAAAGGAACACCATGTTCTAGCTGCCTGCTGAGATCAGTCAGAGCTTCGAAGCTTTGCATTAAGGCTCTCTAAATGCGTTATTTTGATTCATGGGAATCTCGGGAGTTCGCAGTTCAGGGACAACCCTCATTGACCACAGTGGGAGTTTGCTCCTGAGTAGACACACATATATTTGTGCCAGGAAAGACAGGGAGGGGAAACAAATGTGAAACCAGCCCCCTTTCTAACCCGATGCTGTGCAGGATCGGGATGATCGAAGGCGGAAGTAGTTACTTCCGAATGGCCAATAACCAAACAAGGGAGACTCGCAGCTTCAAGAAAGTGCTTTGCAGCCTTTACAGAATGAGTGCTTTAAAATGTGCTATTTCAATTGGGGGGGATCTCTGTAAATTCTGATGTGCACATTCAGGGGACAAGCCTCATTGACCAGAATGGGAGATACTTCCGAGTAGACACTGATTGGTTTGTGCAGGGATGGGAAACACAGAGGAAACACCCCTTGATCGGGGTCACAATGAAAGGCACACCCCTGGGCAGGGGTAGTATACCCAAGGTCAGTGTGGGGGTTGTGGCACACAGCAACTATACTGGGGAGAACCCAATTTAAGGAAAAGAATCGGACTTTAAGCAGTCTCGGGAAATCTGGTTTTTCCTTGATAAGCTCCAGGATGGCTGCTGGATGGCCACGACATCGTGTATCCCTAATGACCTCCAAATGTAGCCAGCTAGGAGTAAATCGCTCATGGAGACACCCCCCAGGAAAGCAAAAACTGTAAAAATGTTTGTGTGTTTGCTACCTAGTAGGAATCTTATTTTATATCCAGGTGACATATTAATCAGTGCCTACTCCAGGTTTTTGAGGGCCCTTGGGCAAGGGACCCTCAATGGGCCTCCTCCCTCAGTGTGTCTACCTCTTCACCACCATGGTCACCAAATGCTGTTGCTCCTCTCCTGTTCCTCATCTGTGCTACTGCTTGCTTGAGGCAGTGGCAACTGCTGCTGCTCCTTCTTGCTACCACCATCACTGACCTGGTTCACACTTACTGACAACCCATCAATTTAAAAACCAATGGGTCATCATGCACCCGCCTCTTCCACTTTCCCACACAACCCATGACTGGCTCCATTGGGGGTTGTGCAGCACAACATACTGTACAATCGTGGACTTCTGGGTTGTTTAGGGGCTAAGCAACCCAGCAGTTAACCCATGGTGGTGCAGGTTTGCAGATCACACTGAACAACATAGGAAGAAGCCAATTGTTGGTTGTGTAGTAAAGCGGAAGAAGCAGGCATGCTGCAGGTAGCGCACACTCTTGTGCACAACATGCCATCAGTTTTTAAACTGATGGGTTGTCATTACATGCAAACAGACCCATTGTCTGGGCCAGAGTGAGAGGCAGGTGAACAAGCAGTTTGCAATGTTGAAAAGGAGGAGCTAGTCCAGGGAGCTGTTAGTGGGCCCACGCTGAGGTGTGAGCCCTTGGCAGTTGTCCAACTATGCCTACCCTATTAATGAAAGAATGTTGCAAATACTAAAGTGCAGTTCATATTTTCCTGCTTTTCTTTTTAAATAATTATTTTTTGTTGTTGTTCATATTGGATTGCAAAACACACAAACCCACCACAGCACCCATCTTCCAACCTGGATAACCCAATCCTTGGGTCTTCTGGAATCTTCCCTGATTCAAACAATTGTCATCTATTGGGGGCTGTTTCTGAAGAAAAACAAATTGTGGGCACACACTTCCTAATCTGGCCCAAGAGTAAGCAGAAATTGTCTTAGTATAAGCTGTTCTGAACTATGGAGGTGTTAGGAAATAAAGACTATGCATAGGGATAAGGGAATATTGACTGTGACATCGACATTACACATTCAAAGAAGGGCGGTCAATGTATTTCACGGGCCTGTGTGCTGGCAAGATGAGGCAAAGTAAGACAGATCTGCATTGAAAAAGAGTCTCACAGCACTGTGAATGCACACATCTCTCTTTTCAATGTATGTATAGCTGTGGCATATCAGGCAATTGACTGCTTGTGCTACTGCTACTAGTTGGCTGTTCCATCACTCCACCTCCTCTTTTAGTGGTGGGGGGGTGCCCCACAGCCAGTTGCCTAAAATGGGGGTGAAGGTTGTATCACTCCTGTCTCAGGCAGCCATCTACAGCACACTTTCTTTACCGGCAGCAGCAGGAAGAGCTGGTGATAGAGATAGCAAGGGCAGCGTCACTGTTAGGTCACTGGGCTGTGGGCAAGATGCTGTCTGCCCCCCTACCCCACACACACCCCACAACTACCACCACTTCTCTCTCTCTCTCTCATACACACACACACACACAACCACCCTGGTTCCTCACACACTCACCCCACTTCAAAAAAAAGAAAGAAAAATGGACTCATTCATTGCTGTCCTCCCCCACCCCCTCCTGCATACCAGGCAGTGGGAAGGAACTGAACAGGTCCCTTTTTCCTTGGTTGTTTTTTTTTTTTCCAAAAAAACATTTTACAGAGGTTGTCAGGCTTCACTCCACAGCAGCACACCCAATCTATAAAATAGGAAGGGGGGTGGTAAAAAAAAGGAAAGACATCACGGTAACTGCCACTAATGGGGCACTGTTGTTGGTGGCCCTCCAGGCTGCAGGGCCCCAGACCTGCACCTTGAGGCCTTGCCCTAGTGGTACTACTGAGAAGGGGGTAGGTTAATAAGCAGGCAAAGAAAGCGGGTAGCAGGGAAAGTGAGAAGGAAGTGAATGCACTTGACTGCAAGGATTTTGCTTTTGCTTTTCTTTTTTGAAGTGAGTATTTTCATGAAATCTTATTTTATTTTGAAATAAAGTTAAAAAAATATAGGCAACAAAAAAATGAAGAAGAAACATAATAATATAACAACAGGAGCTTGGGACTGGGGGAGGGGGGAATCTTCACGACAACAGAATGAGAAGTGCGTTGGAGTATTATCCAGATTTTCATGGAATCAGCTTTGGTCTGTCAGGGACATACCAAGCAAGAAAAGCCGAGTATACCGTACATTTAAAATCCAGTTTTCATGGGTCACACAGTGCTTGAAAGCAACATACTTCCAGGTGGGGTGAGGGGAGTAGAACTGAATGTCAACCTGGCAGGTGCTGTTCAACCAATGACAGAGGCTTGTTTCTCACCCCTGTCCAGGCTCTCCAACCCCCAGCTACTACGTTATTATCCCCAACAGCATCCGAAGGCTCCCCATGAGAGCACCCCACCAGCGCAATTTTGCCCCATTCCAGCCAACAGTTGGGGAGTTTGAGCTCCCACCCCCTTTCTCCTTTTCTAGGGAGTAAATACAGGGCCGCTTCACCCTTTGAAAGTCTGCAGCCTGTGTTGCCCAGTTATAAAGCCCCAGCTGCGCACTTCCAGGGACCAAATACAGTGATCTAGCTGCTTCACCCATTCTCAGTCTGCTGCAGCCTCTTTTACATGCTTTCCCCCCCACTGGGAATCTGTAGCATCTTTTTCCCATTGAGAAAATCGGAGCTGCACTGTTTCATGTACTAGCTATCTAGATAAAAGGAGGCAGACTGCAGCCCCAGTATTTCACTGTATTGATATGGCAATACAGTGAAAACTAAAGAATTTGGAGAGGGAGGAAAGGAGGCAGCCAGCAGCAGTGCTAGCAAAGGGAGGCAACTCCAGCCAGCCCTTTCTGTCCATGTGGAGAAGCAGAGAAGTAACACAAGAATCAGAGAAGCAAAGTTACACAAGCATCAGAGAAGACTCTCAAGGGGGACATGTGTACAGTGTGATTCTGAGGGCACAGAAGAGCGCTCTAGCACTTTCATGAGTTGGAAAGGCAGGCCAGTAACTCTACTTACCTAGGTTACCAAGGTCATGGCCAGGTGAAAGACACAGCCCTAGGAATGCCCAATCATACCAAATTGAAAGCAGAGGGATGGGCACACAGCAGCTGAACTGCAGGGGAGACAAGAAAGTTAAAGAAAAACAACAGAGTAAAAGTACTCTGCAAAAATGCGGCTTCTCCATAGGTAAACTCCAGGGTGGCTGCAGACTGGCTACGATGTCATGTGCCGCAAAGGACCTGCAAATGGTTCCAATCCGCAGCAAATCACCAGTGATGTCAGGCCCCTGGTTACCTGGCAGATCAGCTGTCAGGAGCGCCCTAGCTGCCTCTTACAGTCCCCTCCAATAGCCAACTCACAATACAGACGAAAGGGATTCCTTCCAAGGCTTTATTCCTTTACAACTTAATGACTCTTTCAGATGCTAATCACCAGCAACTAAGCAAGGAAACGCACTGGGGTAGTTAGCAGAGTAGCCTAAGCTCCAGGTAAGGCAGTTGGTCCCCGTTTGAAGGGGAAGAGCGGGAAACCTCTGAACTTATGGGCTATGGAGAGGTCCTCCCTCTTACCTGGGGATCCTCGGGACGTGACCGTTGTTTTAGCGCCAAGCGGGCAGAGCACCGCCTCTCGGCGCCCTCCATCAGGCGCCGCTCCCTCTGTCTCTGCTGAGCATCCAGCAAGACCCCATCCCCGCTGTCTCACTGCTAGGGTCACCCTCTCTCAGGAATGCAGGCAGGAGGAATCTCTCCCTGCCACTGTGCCTGTAAGTGATGAGCAAGCTCCTCTCCCATGGGTGGTTGGTTCTCCTCAGAATCAGAACTACTCTGGGGTTCTATGGGCTCAGTATCCACCCTGACATCACCTTCCCCAATACAGACCTGTGAGAACATTAAGATCACTGGAGGAGGCCTTGCTGCAGACTGGCGTCTTGCAGCAATCAGGAAGTGGGCCTTCTCCGTGGTGGTGCCCAATTTATGGTATGATCTCCCCCCTGGTATTTGAGAGGTGCCAACTGTAGCATGCTTTTGGTGCCAATTAAAGACCCATTTCTTTATCAAGGCCTTCCCTGAGTAAATGTGCTGCCCAGTCCGTCTGTTTGTAATTATAGTGTTGTATTGGTTTTAATTGGTTTTAATGTTTGTATTAATGTTTTATATAAATGTTTTAGCAATTTTATGTATTTCCATTGTATTTTAATGTATATTATAA
The DNA here is from genome assembly GCF_057233095.1 of Heloderma suspectum. Classification (NCBI taxonomy): domain Eukaryota; kingdom Metazoa; phylum Chordata; class Lepidosauria; order Squamata; family Helodermatidae; genus Heloderma; species Heloderma suspectum. The sequence goes on from NC_139459.1 coordinate 85,150,574, forward strand.
TTACGTTGTGAACCACCTAGAGATATTTTTAAATATGTTCAATGGTATATAAATTATAATAATAATAATAATAATAATAATAATAGAAACTCACTAATTATAATTCTTAGTCTACCAATAATGTTAGAGTAAAACAGCCTAAGTGGAAGCTCACTTTCTAACGAAAGAAGGAAAATACAAGTTATATGGCATATATAAAGGTTGTGAGTGTATGTCAGAAAAAATAAAAGCAACTGTATTTGGTTGTAATTTCATCAAATGTTTGAAGGACTTCCTCAGAGGAATTACATGGAAACCAAGGTGCCATAATGTCTTTCTTAAAATTAGGATGTCTTGATTGCAGTACTTACTGAGTAAATATATACATAATTATAATCTCCCAGATGTTATCAATGTACTGCTGCTCAATTGGTTGCTTTGAAGACTTCCAGTTATGTGCTATCATGACTTAGGGAGCAATCCTAGGGCCGGTAGACAGTGGCTAGATGGCCATAGGATATCGTGCTATCCGGGAACCGACCTCCCCACAATTCTGCACTGCCTCGGAGGCAGCACAGAACAGCCCCATCCTCTGCGCTCACAAGAGGAGCGCGGAGCAGCTGAAAAGGGGTGTTCCTAGAGGGCGTTCCAGGACGGGGAGGGAGGAAATGCCTGTGCGACACATCCAATGTGTCATACAGCAGCCTCCTCCCCCGGTCCATCCTCCTGTGGCTGGACAGCCGCAAATGCAGGGCGGGAGAAGTGCAGAGGGAATGATCCCCTCCGTGCTTCTCCTGCCCTGCTTTGGACAGGCGGTCACCTCCGAGCTCGGAGGTGGCTGCCTATCTGGACAGGATTGCGCCCTTAGGCCTTTCCTTTCCTTGCTCGCTTACCTGCCTCTTCACTGCCACAACATCTCTTCCTCCTGCTGGTGCTGGGAAAGTCAGCAACCTGCAGCTGAGTGCCTGAGATGGATGCTATGCAACCTCCCCCAGTCCCAGGCAACTAGCCACGCAGCACTTTGCTCTCCAAAACGAGGAGGAAGAAGAGTGCTGGCCCAGGACGTTTTGCTGCCTGGAGTGGAGTCCAAATGGCACCACCCCACAAACTGGGGCTAATATTTTTTAAAGTCCTGCTGCGCCATGGATTGGCAGAGCACAAGTAGCTACGCTATGGAGAGCTCTCTTCCCTAGACTATCTCAGTGGTAGGAGCCCAAGTGTGCCTAATCAGCCTTAGTGAGAAAATGGAGGTTGTGTCTCCTGAGATTTTCCATAACCCTGACAGGAGTGCCTCCAAACACAGCATTTACCTCTTGGTTACCCCACAAAAGGGCATTTTACTTAAAGCATTTCTCCTTATGCTGCCTTCCTAAATGAACAGTGAAGAGCAGCAGCCTGCTGTGCCGGCTCTTTAAATGCGCTACCTGCCTTCACCCTTGGATTGTTTGGGTTTGGCCCAGCATTGGAGTGGCTTAGCGATCAATGCAGCCCAACACAAGCTTTCCTTTGCTGGCACAGCAAGTCTCGGGCTTGGTCTGTAAGCCCATAATTAAATACAAAACATTTCCTTCAGACAAAAATCCTTCATAGAAATTTCCCCTAGGACCCTATTGTTGTGTTTGATAAAGAATTTTAATTTTCCTTTCCATTCGAAAACTGGCTTGTTATACACAAAATAAATCAATATTTTAGAAGCTCAGTGGCTGAACGCTCTGAAAGCAATAATATGATGCCAATACCGCACCCGGGGGCTTTTGTTTTAAGTACCAGAACGAATAAGGAAAGAAAAAGTGGGACACCACTGCAGCATAGGCAGGGCCGAAACCGAGTGAGCAAAAAAGTGGGGGGTTAGAGTTTTTAAATCTGTGGTTATTGTACGGCAAATGAAAATAGGATGGTTCTGATGGATGAGCCATAATAATAATGTATCGCTTCGGCACGATGATGCTCACTTATCCTAATAAAAATGTGTTGCTTTTCACTGTGCCAGACCACCACCAGCTTGCATTTTATCAATATTGAGTTCTTGGTAGCTAAGCATTTTTATATTAGGTGCAGGATATTACTTTGGAAATTTAGAGATGTCAGGAATCCCCTTTGTAATAGCTGTGTTTTGGGAGGGATGGCAGCTTATCTCAAGCATCAGTCACCCCATAATTGACAATAGTTCAAGGCAGGAAGCAGAATGTCTTGGTTACCCAATAACAGGTATTCTTCCCATTCTCTGAAGCTGAAACTGATATTTGCCTAAAGGGGCACAGGGGGCTCAAAGAGCCTTTTCAGCCTAATCAGAACCCATCTACATCGAAGTGCTTGGATTAGGAGCTGATGTGGAGCCTGGTCCTGGATGTCTTTAATCCAAGTAATCCCTGCTTTGTTTTACTTTGGCTCATTAAGTGATCAGTCCTTGGAGCAGGGCTGTTGCACCTCTTTCACCCGAAGGACCGAATCCCATTTGCACGGGGGGGGGGGGCGGTTCCTGTGGTGGGTGGGGCGGAAGACAAAAGGACTGGGGCCAAAGTACCAGCATATTTTAGCATGAAGGTCTTACTGCCAGTAAGTAACAAAGCATTCAGAGGGGCATCTCACCCTTTTAAGATGGGGAAAAAACTGCACAAACTCCAGTAAACCACACACTGATCGCTGGTTGGGCAGCAAGGCATGGGACTGGGAAAGGGGCATTGCCATCAGGGCACACACTGCCAGAGGGCAAGATTGTGACACCAGGAGGGACAGATTTGACCCCCAGGCCTGGAGTTCTGCACCCCTGGACTAAAGGGGAGATCCTGATCACAGAACTAATGCATCAAAGGGCTTCTCCACATTAATGGAAAAGCTCCCGGCCTTACCAGGGCTTTCTGCTCCTGGATTCATTACAGGATCATGATTGCCTCCATTACACAGATGGACATGGGTGACCATGGGGTTTGAATTGAAACTGTCCGTTTTGGCACTTTTCCTATGTTTTCCTTTAGACAGCGCCATCTAGTGCCTGAAATATAGCACTATGCTGGCATTACACACTACTGATTCTCTGCATTTTTTTAAATACCTGATTACATCCAGCATTTTTGACAGCGGACTAAACCTGAAAAAGTGCAGGAGGGATCCTGGATGTTGACGATGCATGTAAAGAACCCGCAAACTTTCGTGAGTGGCCAATCATAAATGTGCAATAAATTGCTGGTGTAGAGAAGCCCTCAGTCTGACTAGTCATAGAATCATTGAATAGTAGGGTTAGACGGGGCCTATAAGACCATCGAGTCCAACCCCCTGCTCAATGCAGGAATCAAGTCAGAGCATCCCTGGCAGATGGCTGTCTAGCCTCATCTTGACGGCCTCCAGTGTGGGAGAGCCCACTACCTCCCTAGAGAATTGGTTCCATTGCCATATTGCTCTAACAGTCAGGAAGTTTTTCCTGATGTTCAGCTGGAATCTGGCTTCCTGTAACTTGAGCCCATGATTCCATGTCCTGCATTCTGGGATGATCAAGAAGAGATCCTTCCTCTCTGTGACAACCTTTCAAGTACTTGAAGAGCGCTATCATATCTCCCCTCAGTCTTCTCTTCTCAAGGCTAAGCATGCCCAGTTCTTTCAGTCTCTCTTCATAGGGCTTTGTTTCCAGTCCCCTGATCATCTTTGTTGCCCTCCTCTGAACCCTCTCCAGTTTGTCTGCATCCTTCTTAAAGTGTGGTGCCCAGAACTGGACACAGTACTCCAGATGAGGCCTAACCAGTGCTGAGTAGAGGGGAACTAGTACTTCCCAAGATTTGGAAGCTATGCTTCTATTAATGCAGCCCAAAATACCATTTGCCTTTTTTGCAGCCACATCACATTGTTGGCTCATATTCAGCTTGTGATCGACAACAATTCCAAGATCCTTCTTGCTTGTAGTGTTGTTGAGCCACATATCCCCCATCTTGTAACTGTGCATTTGTTTTCTTTTTCCTAGGTGCAGAACTTGGCATTTATCCCTATTAAATGTCATTCTGTTGTTTTCTGCCCAGACCTCCAGCCTATCAAGATCACTTTGAATTTTGTTTCTGTCTTCCAAGGTATTAGCTATCCCGCCCAATTTTGTGTCATCTGCAAATTTGATCAGCATTCCCTGCACCTCCTCCTCCAAGTCATTCATAAAAATGTTGAAGAGCACTGGGCCCAGGACTGAGCCCTGCGGTACCCCACTCATTACCTCTCCCCAGTTTGAGAAGATCCCATTGATCAGCACTCTTTGAGTCCAATTCTGTAGCCAACTGTGGATCCACCTGATCATTGTTTCATCTAGCTCACTTTGAGCTAGTTTGCTTATCAGGATATCATGGGGCGCTTTGTCAAACAGCTTTGCTGAAGTTGAGGTATATTATGTCCACAGCATTCCCACTGTCCACAAGGGAGGTTACTTGGTCAAAAAATGAGATCAGATTCATCTGGCAGGATTTGTTCTTGACAAATCCATGTTGACTTCGAGTAATCACTGCATTGTTTTCAAGGTGCTTACAGATGGATTGCTTTATAATCTGCTCCAGAATTTTCCCAGGGATTGATGTCAGACTGGCTGGTCTGTAGTTCCCAGGTTCTTCCTTTTTACCCTTTTTGAAGACAGGGACAACATTAGCCCTCCTCCAGTCATCTGGCACTTCACCCATCCTCCATGTTTTCTCAAAGATAATAGACAATGGTTCTGAACTCATTCAAAGTAATTAGGTTTCCTTGACCATATGCCTATCGATCTCAAGCTGCAATCATAGAATCATAGAATAGTAGGGTTGGAAGGGGCGTACAAGGCCATTGAGTCCAACCCCCTGCTCAATGCAATAATCCAAGTCAGAGCATCTCTGACAGATGGCTGTCCAGCCTTGTCTTGAATGCCTCCAGTGTGGGAGAGCCCACCACCTCCCTAGGGAATTGGTTCCATTGTCGAATTGTTCTAACAGTCAGGAAGTTTTTCCTGATGTTCAGCTGGAATCTGGCTTCCTGTAACTTGAGCCCATGATTCCATGTCCTGCATTCTGGGATGATCAAGAAGAGATCCTTCCTCTCTGTGACAACCTTTCAAGTACTTGAAGAGCGCTATCATATCTCCCCTCAGTCTTCTCTTCTCAAGGCTAAGCATGCCCAGTTCTTTCAGTCTCTCTTCATAGGGCTTTGTTTCCAGTCCCCTGATCATCTTTGTTGCCCTCCTCTGAACCCTCTCCAGTTTGTCTGCATCCTTCTTAAAGTGTGGTGCCCAGAACTGGACACAGTACTCCAGATGAGGCCTAACCAGTGCTGAGTAGAGGGGAACTAGTACTTCCCAAGATTTGGAAGCTATGCTTCTATTAATGCAGCCCAAAATACCATTTGCCTTTTTTGCAGCCACATCACATTGTTGGCTCATATTCAGCTTGTGATTGACAGCAATTCCAAGATCCTTCTCACTTGTAGTGTTGTTGAGCCACAATTCTGCCCCTTCAGCCTGTACTTCGCCTTTGCTGGAGGGGGGGGGGAGGGTCATAGACGTTATTTTGGGAGAAGACTGATCCAAAGCAGGAACTGAGCTCCTCTGCCTTTTCTTTGTCATCTGTTATCATTTTGCCATCCTTATTTAATAGTTGAATCACCATTTTTTTCTTCTGTCTTTTACTATGCATGTATCTGAAGAAAGCCTTTTTGTTGCTTTTAGGCTCCCTTGCTAACCTCAGCTCATTCTCAGCTTTAGCCTTCCTGATGCCATCCCTGCAATTCTGTGCTACCTGCCTGTACTCTTCCTTTGTTGCTGACCCCTCATTCCATTGATGTGAGCTGGACCCACATAAACCTCAATCCAAAATACTTCAGCATCCCGAAATACAGATTTCTTCATACAGTGAGCTGGAGACAAGCAAGATGCAATTTTAGTTAAAGTGGGAAAGGAATGTAATATCAGACCGTTTTTCCTGGTCTGATATTTTGCACAGCACAGACCTATAAACAAGGCATTTCATTAATGCTCTGAAGGCAGAGGCAAATATTATCTATCAATATGATAGGTCTGATTTCTATTTTTTCCCTTCTATTTAAGAATCAATAAAGGTTTACAGTGCAGCCTTGATTTATCCACCTCATGTAAATGGAATACTCTCTTAAACCATGCTTGGCCAAATCTTCTTCTCGTTCTTTCTTTTTTATCCCATTAGATTGCTGTTCCGTATCATAAGATTTAACTCACATTTATTCTCATACATATACAGCTGGTTATAAACTGTATTTCAATATGTCGTGGACCACTGATAACAGTCCTAGCAACTGGCCAGGAAAGAAAGAGTCCTGAACCTTTAATGGTTGTGCAGAAGAAGGGATTTCAGCAGATGTCATGCAGGAGCAAGAAGATAAAATAAGACTACATTAAAGTAGCGTTTACCAACTATTTTTCAAAAGGTGGAAATAGCTGGCTGGGGATTATGGGAGTTGTAGTTCAGTACATCTGTAGGCCCCCAAGTTGGGAAAGGGTGCACTAAGGCACCTTCCACAGCAAAAGGCCAGCTGCCCACCATTTGAAGGAATGTATATTTATGAAATTCCTGAAGAACAGAATAGCATCAACAGCACTACTTTAAATTCAGTCCTCTGTTTTACAGGCAGAATTGCCATTTCAGATTTCAGTGTGAGGGGTAAGATTCTCTGCCAGGTTTCAAGGCCTGCTGCTGGATGAATTCGAGACTAAATTGGGAAGTGGGAATCAGTGTATTTTAAGAGCATTTTTTGTGCTTCCTTTTTATATCACACGATAGCTATAGCAATGTTATCAGTGCAAGTTGTTGAATGGTCCTGCTTGTTTTAAGCAAAGGGATTTGTGACTTTTGCAGCTATACCTTCTACAGAGGCCTATTTCATTGTTCATAAAAATGGTCATTCAGGGCACACTTCTATACTTGAGACCTATGCAGCTGTGGGGCTTTAGGATTTGGCAGAAGGAGACTCCACTACAGCTGTGGAACTGAGATATGCTAGTGGAACACTTCCACCAGTGTAGACCGACTAAACTAAGGTGGAGACATGGGCAGGATGTGAGCATCACATGTATACTGCATCCTATACCCCTTCAATCCACAACCACATGGCTCAAGCCTGGCACAAGAACTTTCAATGGGAGGGTATGTGTTTTTAAAGTCACAACTACATTGACAACTGCCCCATCCACATCATCACAATATGGTGGCCTTTTCCAACCTGGTGCCCTCCAGAAGTTTTGGACTATAACTCCTATCAGCCCCAGCCAGCACATCCAATGGTCACAGCATACTGCCACCGGTATATGAACCCCACACAGGAAGACAACTCAGATAATAGGACATGTGACAGGGGTCTCTCTCTGTCTGGCCTCAAGTTGTGTACTGTAGAGCTGACAAGGGAGAACTCTGGTGATGGAAAAGGGCACTTTGTACAAAACAGGCTGGCCTCAGCAGAGCCAGGGGGGATCTACATAAAAACAGAATGAGAACCACATTTGAGAAATATCCAGATTTTCATGAAACCGGCTTTGGTCCATCGGGGACACACAAAGCAAGAAAAGTGTATCTAAGACCCTGCTTTTCACAGGTTACACGGTGCCTGAAATCTGCATACTTCCGGCTTGGATGGGCTGAGTAAAACTGAACATCATCAACCTGCTCAGCGAATGAGAGAGGCTTGTTCCCCGCCCCTGTAGCTCCCCTGCTCAGGGAAGTTTGGGAGCACTGAATTAAGCCCCCTTACTTTAACCCCCCCACACACACCTTTTCCCTCTCATTCACCAATTGGAATTGTAAAAGATTAAAAGATGAATGGGAAAAACAAGCTGCAAACTATGAAAAGGTTAAGTCCCCTACTGCGGTATCCCGACTGATTGAAAGCATGCTACTGCACTTTGATGCATTGAAAACAGAAATGGCTACCTAGAATGTGGAAAGCAACTACTGATTAATTTCTGAAGGCTAAAACTCTGGCTGTGCTGCTCAGCAAAGAGAAATGCTTATTTCCCCCCTCCCCAACCCCCCATCCAGGCTCTCCCTTGCTACTGTGCTCTGAAATAAGACTACACAGAATGGCAAAAGCAACTACTGCTCAATTCTGAAGGCTAGAAACAGCACAAACGCGCTTTGATAAATGAGAAATACAGGCTAGATACTCTGAATGGCAAAAGCTGCTACTGTGCAATTGTGAAGCCTAGAAACAATGTGACCCTGCTTTTATGAATGGGAATGGGAAATAGGGGCTAGTTACTGTGAATGGCAAAAGCTACTACTGTGCAGTTGTGGAGGATACAAATAGTGCTGATGCACTTTTATGGGTAATACAGGTTACATATTCTGCATGGGAAAGCAGCCTACTGCAAATGGCAAAAAGAGGGGAAGGGGGGGAAGGGGGCAGCCCCACGCGTTAACCAGGTCGCAGCCAGGTCACAGGCAGGTCACATAATTAGGCGTGCCCAGGATTTAATACAGGGGGACATGACTCACTGCAGTGGAAGTGCTCCAGAGCTGCATTTAAGAACAATGCTCTAAAAGGACTTTTGGAAAATGTACCTTTTCCAGAGGGTAGGGAGGCTGCGGACTGGCGACAGTGTGATCTGTCACTAACAACACTGATGTGCTCTCCCTCCACATTAAATTGGCCATGGAATTGGCTCCAGAAATCAGTGCTACACAAATCTGGTTTCTTCTGAAACAGAGTACGCAGGGGAACTTGAGCACATCGCTAATACTTCTCTCCTTAGACCTTTAACAGGCACCTCACCTCTGAACACCAGACACAAACATCCAACTCTGTTCCAGTTCAACATCTGGGATGCCAGGACAGAATATCTCAGGCAGGGAAGGGAAATATATCCTGTGTTGTATCACTGCTGCAACTGTCTCCCAACATGGGGAGGGGGACATCAGAATTGAGTGTGGAGGGTAGAGAGGTTGCTTACTGATTGACATAAGGTCCAGTCAATCAGTCCTGCACATTTCACTTACAGAGAATATGCTTTTAACATGGATCAGTGCTGAATTTATGTGCTTTTGTGTCTAACCTTACTCTGCTTTTGGAAACAAGGTTAATAGATTCCAGACACTCATTACACACCATTAATGCACAGTGTCAGAGGAGATGGTATACAGAATGTGTTAAATTTGACAAGCAACACAGTCCAGAATTGTCCCATGTCACTTTTATCTGACTATCGGGATAGACAATCCAAGTTGCTGTTGTTGTTCAACAACATCCTGTCTTTTGTCCTCTTGTAAGGAACCCAAGGTGGCTTACATGGTCCTCCTCCTCTCCCTTTTTAACCTGACAACAACCCTGTGAGGTAGGTTAGGCGGAGAGTCAGGGACTGGCCCAAAGTCACCCAGTCAGCTTCATGGCCTAGGTGGGACTAGAACCCAAATCTCCTGAGTCCCAGTCAAGCACTCCAACTACTACACCACACTGGCTTTCCTAATGCAGCCATAATGTGTATATAACTCTGTGCCTTGCATCTGCACAAAAGTGCCTCATTTGCAATATCTTGCTGATATTCTGCTAGAATATTCAATGAAAACTGTGTAGCAAAAAGTGACCGCAGCCTTTCAACAATGCTCCTTACAGCAAGTGCTTTAACTCCCACTTCAGAAACAGCACAGAGACATCCAGCTCTGAGATAATTGCCTGTCTCCTTGCCGGATTTCTGGAGGAGTTTTTTCCTGCTCTTTTCACTGTCCGTGAAAGAAACAGTGTCAGTGAGGTTCTAGTTACCTTCACTGATTAAAAGAGCTTTATTTCCAGCACCTGACCTTACTGGAGAGTGCTGTAAATAATACCAACCATTCGTCCTCTGTCACTAGATTAATGCTCTGGGCATATCATGCACAATGATGCCAACATGCAACAAAAAAAACCCTCATGAAGATGGCAACGCTGCATCACAGGAAGACAGAATTCTCTTTGCATCTTCATTTAACCATATTGGTCCTGTATGCAAAAGAATAAAAAGACTGACACTCATTGAAGCTGTCTTCAAAATCAGCAGCCTTTTGTTTTCTTTTGTACTAACAAGGACTTTAAACAGAATGAGAAAGAAAACATAACCTGAAGTTCTGAAGAATCAGAATGGTTGCTGCGAGGTTGGCCTACTTTACAGAGAGGATAGTCTTCGATATGATGGTCTCTTCTGTTCGAAGGGCTGTCCAGTCCAGTTAAACAACCATCAGAAGGGTCCTTGAAGTTGCCCATCCACAGTTAGCACCTGGGCAGCAGACTGAGCAGGCACACAGGTCACCTGGTCCCACTTGAGAGGATCAATGGGATCTTCTCAAACTGGGGAGAGGTAATGAGCGGGGTACCACAGGGCTCAGTCCTGGGCCCAGTGTTCTTCAACATTTTTATTAATGACTTGGATGAAGAGGTTCAGGGAATGCTGATCAAATTTGCAGATGACACAAAATTGGGCGGCATAGCTAATACTTTGGAAGACAGAAACAAAAAAGCAACAAAAAAGTTTTCTTCAGCTACATGCAAAGTAAAAGACAGAGGAAAGAAATGGTGGTTCAGCTATTAAATAAGGATGGCAAAATGATAACAGATGACAAAGAAAAGCCAGAAGTGCTCAATTCCTACTTTGGCTCAGTCTTCTCCCAAAAGAGGGTCTATGAGCCCCCTGGCAAAGGTGAAGTACAGGCTGAAGGGGCAGGATTGCAGCTTGAGATCAATAGGCATATGGTCAAGGACCACACCTAATTACTTTGAATGAGTTCAAATCTCCAGGGCCAGATGAACTGCATCCTAGAGTAATAAAGGAACCGGCAGAAGAACTCTCAGAACCGCTGTCTATTCTCTTTGAGAAATCATGGAGGACGGGGGAAGTGCCAGATGACTGGAGGAGAGCTAATGTTGTCCCTATCTTCAAAAAGGGTAAAAAGGAGGAACCTGGGAACTACAGACCAGTCAGTCTGACATCAATCCCTGGGAAAACTCTGGAGCAGATGATAAAGCAATCTATCTGTAAGCACCTTGAATACAATGCAGTGATTACTTGAAGCCAACATGGATTTGTCAAGAACAGATCCTGCCAGACAAATCTGATCTCATTTTTTGATCAAGTAACCTCCCTTGTGGACAGTGGGAATGCTGTGGACATCATATACCTTGACTTCAGCAAAGCTTTTGACAAAGTGCCCCATGAAATCCTGATGAGCAAACTAGCTCAAACTGGGCTAGATGAAACAATGATCAGGTGGGTCCACAGTTGGCTACAGAATCGGACTCAAAGAGTGCTGATTAATGAGATCTTCTCAAACTGGGGAGAGGTAATGAGCGGGGTACCGCAGGGCTCAGTCCTGGGCCCAATGCTCTTCAACATTTTTATGAATGACTTGGAGGTAGAGGTGCAGGGAATGCTGATCAAATGTGCAGATGACACAAAATTGGGCGGGATAGCTAATACCTCGGAAGACAGAAACAAAATTCAAAGTGATCTTGACGGACTGGAGGTCTGGGCAGAAAACAACAGAATGACATTTAATAGGGATAAATGCCAAGTTTTTCACCTAGACAAAAGAAACCAAATGCACAGTTACAAGATGGGGGATACTTGGCTCAACAGCACTACAAGCGAGAAGGATTGTGGAATTGTTGTAGTTCGCAAACGATGTGATGTGGCTGCAAAAAAGGCAAATGCTCTTTTGGGCTGCATTAATAGAAGCATAGCTTCCAAATCCTGGGAAGTACAGTGCTCTACTCAGCACTGGTTAGGCCTCATCTGGAGTACTGTGTCCAGTTCTGGGTACCATACTTTAAGAAGGATGCAGACAAGCTGGAGAGGGTTCAGAGGAGGGCGACAAGGATGATCAGGGGACTGGAAACAAAGCCCTATGAAGAGAGACTGAAAGAACTGGGCATGTTTCGCCTTAAGAAGAGAAGACTGAGGGAAGATATGATAGCACTCTTCAAGTACGTGAAAGGTTGTCACAGAGAGGAAGGCCAGGATCTCTTCTCGATCATCCCAGAATGCAGGACACGGAATAATGGGCTCAAGTTACAGGAAGCCAGATTCCAGCTGAACATCAGGAAAAACTTCCTGACTGTTAGAGCAACACGACAATGGAACCCATTACCTAGGGAGGCGGTGGGCTTTCCCACAATGGAGGCATTCAAGATGAGGCTGGACAGCCATCTGTCAAGGATTCTCTGACCTGGATTCCTGCATTGAGCAGGGGGTTGGACTCAATGGTCTTGTAGGCCCCTTCCACCCTACTATTCTATGATTCTATGATTCTATGTCTTAATTTCCAAATTTGCCTCTAGACCTATAAATGAGCATATGCAAAAAAAAAACACGCAAATCAGTGTCTTCTTTCTTATTGATGCATTTTCTCTTTTTGGAGATGCATATGTAGACAGTTGCTGCTGAATGGTCCTAAAGATGTCCTAGTATGTGATAACATGGCTTTGTTCAGGGATTCCCTTTACACGTAATTCAGTGAATGCATGAGGTGGGAGCAGGACTACACCTGCTGGCCACATCCCTGACTGACAGACATTCAGATGAATGCATGAAAAATGCATAGTGGCTTCCACATGATTGAAAGCCTTGATCGCACAGTGATCAAACATGTACAGAGTAACCTGGATTTAGCATTAGATATAGCCTTTAAATCAAACCTCCCTTTATTAAGTAAATGTCTTCACAAATAAATTCATGGACGATAAGACAACATGGCGAAGTGGAAATGAATAAGACCATTGTTATTTCGAGGAGGAGGTGCACAAAGTCTAGAGTTCTGTTTGGGCCTGTTTATTGAGCTGGTTAGCTATGCCTTTTCATTAGCTCCTAGGGCCAATTCTGTTCAGGCTGGTAGTTAAGCCTCTGGCAAATTCTCAGTTAGGGCACTTCTTGTTGGCAGAGTAACTGGGATGGGAGTTATCCGGGCTCGCTGCCTGCCAGTGGTTTCTTTTCCAGTCTGAAGGAATGCATGAACATTCTTGAAGCTGGTGGGGGGGAACAGTCTGATAGATTAATATACAGATCTCTGAGACAGGCTTTAGAACCAGAACCTCAATGCTGGCTGATTTGGACAGTGGTGTGTAGCCAGGCCACACAGAGTCACGTTTGCCACTGAAAAGAGTTCCAAAGGGGTTCTCAGTGGCAGAAGGGACGTATGCTTTATGATCTTGCTCTATAATTTCTTTTTGCTACCATTATTATTCTGTATTGTTTTGCTTTATTGATTAATTAGTTTGTTCTTGCTAATAAATCTTTAGCCTTCACCCATTAGTGTATTCATTGTATTCTGAATCCTTAAAAGAACCATTGCAAACTGGCAACACACATGGTATCAAGAGTAAACACAGTGACTTTATTAAGGCTGGTGAGAGAAGAGGTGAAAATAGTCGAAGGATGGAGCAGCTGGAAGGACCTAGAAATTTAAGCTTGCCTATGGATGCTAAATATTTCATATAGGAGCTTGATTTATTTATGAAGGTGAGTGGATTGATCCCAAAGGATGATATCCTAAAGATGGCAATAGTTCTAAACATTTGAGGCATTTAAGTTGTCTATAACAGTTTTAGGCTGCCATCTGATACACAGTCACCTGGGACTAAGTACCACTGAACCCAGTGGGGCTTACTTCTGGGTAGACATGTATAGGATTGCCCTCTTAGGGAGCAATCCTATCTAGACAGGTGGCTGCCTCTGAACTCGGAGGCGACCGCCTATCCAAAGCAAGGCAGGAGAAGCATGGGGGGGATTGTTCCCTCCGCGCCTCTCCTGCCCTGCTTCTTCTGCTAGACAGTTGTTTTCGGCTGTCTAGCTGCCGGGGGGCTGAGTGGGAGAGGAGGCTGCTGTACGACACATAGGATGTGTTGTACAGGCAGATCCGCTCTCCCTGCCACAGAATGCCCCCAGACACACCCCTTTTCAGCCGCTCCACGCTCCTCTTCCAAGCGCGGAGGACGGGGCTTCTCCACGCTGCCTCCGAGACAGCATGGACATGGAGAAGGTCAGCTTTCCGGGAACCAACCTCAGAGCGCAGGCTCCAAGGTCGGTTCCCGGAAAACAGCATATCCTATGGCCACCTAGCCGCTGTCTCCCTTAATCTGTCAAACTTAAATCAGAACTATTATCACTCCCTCTAACAGTGAACTCGGGAGACTGGAAGCAAAATGCCACAGCAGCCCATACAATGAGACTGCAATGCAACAAACACCAAATTGTGCTCTGGGTACACTTGTTGACTTTTGGCGTACCTCTCCAGAGTACGGCGTTCCAGGCCTGTGATCAGAGAGTTACAGTCAGGGCCAGAAATATTGGAACAAAGATAACTGTTTTGGCAGTTGACCTCTGTACACCACCACATTGAAGTTGAAAGGAAACACACCCAGATGGGAGCGAAGTCAGGACTTTCAGCTGTAATTCAAGGGGTTTGACAAAAGTGGGGCACTAACCATTCAGGAAGGACAGCCAGTGGCATACACACACACCCATCATTGCTGGCTCATAAGGAATGGAACAAAACAACATCATCTCAAACTTAAGGATCGCCTTTAATACCTGGATGAAAATCCTTTGCAGTCAATGACTGCCTGAAGTCTGGAACCCATGGATGTGACCAAATGCTGAGTTTCCTCCCTCGAGATGCTTTGCCAGGCCTTACCTGCAGCTGCCTTCAGCTGCTGCTTGTTTGTGGGTCTTTCTGCCTTCAGTCTTGTCTTCAGTAAGTGAAAAGCATGCTGTCTTGGGTTGAGATCAGGTGACTGACTTGGCCATTGAAGAACATCCCACTTCTTTGCCTTGAGAACCTCTTGAGTAGCTTTTGCTGTATGTTTTGGGTCATTAGCCATCTGCATTATGAAGCGGCGTCCTACCAGTTTGGCAGCATTTGGCTGAATCTGAGCAGAAAGTATAGCCCTATACGCTTCAGAATTCATCCTGCTGCGTTTATCAGCAGTCAGGTCATCAATAAACACCAGTGACCTGGTTCCATTGGTAGCCATACATGCCCATGCCATAACACTGCCTCCACCATGTTTGACAGATGATGTGGTACACTTTGGATCATGAGCTGTTCCTTTCCTTCTCCATACTTTTCTCTTCCCATAATTCTGGTACAAGTTAATCTTGGTTTCATCCATCCAAAGAATCTTATTCCAGAACTGGGCAGGCTTTTTTAGGTGTTTGCTGGCAAAGGCTAATCTGGCCTGTCTGTTCTTGAGCGTTCCCAGTGGTTTGCACCTTGTTGTGAAGCCTCTGTATTTACATTCATAAAGCTGTCTCTTGACTGGAGATGTTGACAATGACATGCCTACCTCCTCAAGAGCGTTCTTGACCTGGCTAGATGTGAAAGAGTTCCTCTTCACCATGAGCAGAATTCTGCGTTCATCCACTTTAGTTGTCTTCCATGGTCTTCCAGGCCT
Source organism: Heloderma suspectum (assembly GCF_057233095.1). Taxonomy (NCBI): domain Eukaryota; kingdom Metazoa; phylum Chordata; class Lepidosauria; order Squamata; family Helodermatidae; genus Heloderma; species Heloderma suspectum. The sequence continues at coordinate 85,165,928 of NC_139459.1, forward strand.
TTTGCTGTTGCTAAGCTTGCCAGGTAATTCCTTCTTTTTCAGGATGTTCCAAATTGTAGTGTTGGCCACTCCCACTGTTTTTGTTATCTCTCTGATGGGTTTATTTTGTTTCCTCAGCCTAATGATGGCCTCCTTCACTCACATGGACACCTCTTTGGACCTCATGTTGGGGGTTCCAGTGAACAGCTACCAAATGCAAATGTAACACTCAGAACCACCTCCAGGCCTTTTATCTGCTTGATTGGTCATGGGGTACCCAGGGAACAGGCCACACCTGGCCATGCAGCTGCGTGTCAGCCATTCGTTCCATTACTTATGAGCCACCAACGATGGGAGTGTGTGTATGCCACTGGCTGTCCTTTCTGAATGGTTAGTGCCCCACTTTTGTCAAACCCCTTGAATTACAGCTGAAAGTCCTGACTTCGTTCCCATCTGGGTGTGTTTCCTTTCAGCTTCAATGTGGTGGTGTACAGAGGCCAACTGCCAAAAGAGTTATCCTTGTTCCAGTATTTCTGGCCCTGACCTTATTATTTTGAAGGTTAAAATTGTGACTGATGGTTCCATATAAGAAAGTATCAGATTCTGAAGGCACATGCCTCCAAGTGTTTGTGCCCCAGGACTTCTTCCATTAGTTTCTCCCCTTCATTTTACGCAACGGATGTTGAAGCGACATTTTTTTAAAAAAAATCCTTCAAAGTTATGTATTGTTTATATAGAAGGTAGCGTGTGAATGATTTTGAAAGCAAGCTTCTTGTTTTCCCAGTCCCTGGTGGGGAAATGGCTCAAATGTGTAGCAGAAAGATAAATGTGGGAACTGTTTGTCCTACAGTTTTCACTTCAGCAGTCTGAGGGAGGAGGGAGGTTGCAACCTCTGTCACTGAAGTTCACTAAGCAGCTTATTGCAAAGTGTGCTCCTTTCCCACAAAATCACAAATATCACTTAAAACTAAAGTGCATTCCTTTTCAGTCGATGCTGAGTGAAACCTCTGAGTTTATATTGCTAGTAAAGGCACTCTGTTTTACTGCTGCTAGGGTCAAAGTTGGAAAGCCTACAGTCACTTAGGTTTCTATCTTCAAATCCAATTTCAGACTGGACACGGTCATATTCTTTCATTTCTATTTCTTGGAGTCACAGAAAGAACTCACAGCTTGATATACTGAGCCAGATCAATGGTCAATTTAGGAGATTTTCCAGACAAAAAGGTCCTTTAGTGAGGGAGAACAGAGAACCATTTTTATTAGCACTTTGCCAATGCAAACTAAAGCTACAGATATTCCCACGGAATTGGAGAAGACAAACTAGCCTTGCTTCTGGGGTAGGGTGGCCATGTGACTTATTTTAATGAAGACACTCCTCTATTTGGAGGGAGCCTCTATTTGAATAGTTGTTAGAGGACAGTTCTCTATTTGAAGGTGTCCTCCATTTGGAGGTCTATCTAGATAAAGACAAAGAACCCTAAGAAAGGACAGCAGGCAGGGGCTTTGAAGTTGCCCATCAACACTTACAGCATTTCTACACCAGCCTAAAATACCGCAACTTTACCGGGACTTTCTGCTTCCATTTTAAATGCAGGATCACGACAGTCCCCCTTTACACATGCGTCCTTCCCCCCGCCCCATTTTGCCCATTCTCTGTGTGTTCTATATGTTTCATTATACAGCCACTAGATGGTGCTGTGGTCTAGCTCCTCTTATTGCGGGATTTCTTCTTTTCACAAGGGAACTCATTACTCTGTAATTTGATAGCTCATTATTTCCAATAGTTTAAAAAATGGGATAAAGGTCATTTAGTGTGGGAGATGGCCTGGCGGTTGATGACATTATGTAAAGGACTCGCAAACCTCCATGAGTAACCAATCTCAATCACAGGATAAAAGCCCTGTGTGGAGAAGCCCTTAACAACAGTTATTGTGACAGTACAGTAAATGAAACTTGTAAATTTCTGTCACCAGTCATGTCATAATCCTTGGGCCACCTAGCTCTGCCCTGCCCAGCCCCCTAAACTGAAACCATATAGATATGCCATTAAGAATACTTCACTGTGTACTGGCCTGCACCTGGTGTTAGCAACATCAAATTGATGGTTGGTACAAAAAGTAATTCTGAATGATCCAATTAAACAAATGCATCTGGATGTGGTTTGTGCCAGATCTCCCAAGGGTAGGACAAGGTCCTCAAGAACACTGCAATATTGCTTGAGCAAATCATGCACTAACTTAGAAAAATCACCACTCAAATCAATTCACACAATACATTTCTAATGCAAGGACTTCCTGGTTAAGTGCTCACATTGAAAAATATGTGTTCACCAGCTGATCGTTGATATAACAACTAGTGATGCCACCAAAACTTGTAGTTAGTTGGTCCATAAAATGAACGTAGAAGGTTCGTAATTCTCAACTGTATAGTAAGCCCTGGATTCAATCTAATGAACTTTAATGCTTTTGCAATTCAAACCGAGGTTGATTACAGATTAATTTATATTTTCTGTGCCTGTGCAGTCGAGTTGGCATGACTAAGCACCCAATCAAGTCAACATTTCCATACAGATTTCAAGAGGCAAAGAAACCCAACTAAGAGAAGAATTACAAACAATAGTCTTGTTCTGCCCTCATGTGGTCAATCCTGGAAACGCACAATCAGATAAATTGTACCACATCCAAATAAATTAGGTCAAGACAATGGTAAGGTAAAAAGCAAATTAAATACTATCTTACGCGTGAAGGGCTATTAAAGTGCACTAGCGCAACTTTTGCACTGAAACAGCAAGCTACTAAGAAGTTGGTTGGTTTTAAAAGCCAAATGGGCTACAGCTGAATAGGACTCCACCACCTGGATATCATAATAAAATGCCTCTTCAGATGCAGCAGTATAAGCCTTTGCTTACACCACTGCACCTACAGTAGAAACACAGAATTTGGTTGCTCTTCTAGTACTAGTCTTCAGTTTTGACTGATCTTACTTTTATTTAAATGTTCATTGTTTTCATCCAGTCATGTAAGGTGACTTGGCTAATACACAAATTTAAATATATCCAAAGGCTAATGGTTTCAGGTAATACAAGTTTCACTTTCCCAGCTAGCAGTGGCTAGAACAGTGATGCCATTATAAAATGTATTAAATATATTTCTACCCATTTTTTCCACCAAGGAGCTCAGGGTGGCATACATGGCTCGACAGGGTTTAAGTAGAAAATTGCCCAGGAAGTACAACAGTCACATTTGACTTCAAAAAAGGAAACTTCTCTAAAATGAGGGAACTGGTTAAAAGGGGGAGTCAAGAGGATTAAATCCCTGCAAAATGCTTAGCGATTACTCAAAACCACAATAATAGAAGCCCAGCTAAAATGTATACCACAGGTCAGGAAAGGTAGCACCAAGTCCAAGAGGTTGCCAGCATGGTTAATGAGCAGTGTTAAGGGAGCTATTAGAGAAAAGAGAGCTTCCTTCAGAAAAGGAAGTCTTGCCCAAGTGAGGAAAACAAAAGGGAGCACAAGCTTGCACAAAGGCAATGCAAGCAGACAATAAGAGATGCAAAAAAGCATTTTGAAGAGCATATCACTAACAATATTAAGGCCAACAATAAGGAATTCGTTAAATATATCAGAAGCAGAAAACCAGCTAGGGAGGCGGTTAGACCACTGGATGACAATGGAGTTAAAGAAGTACTGAAGGAGGACAAGGAGATTGCAGAGAAGCTGAATGAATTATTTTCATCTGTCTTCACTACAGAAGATATAGGACAGATACCTGTGCCTGAACTCAGGAAAGGAGTCTGAGGAACTGAGGCAAATAGTGATGACAAAAGATGAAGTTCTCAACCTTATTGATAAATTGAAAGCAAATAAATCACCAGGCCCAGATGGTATCCATCCTAGAGTGCTCAAAGAACTCAAATATGAAAATGCTGTATCTTCTAACCAAAATATGCAACATGTCCCTAGGATCAGCCTCTATACCAGAGGACTGGAAGATGGCCAATGCAACACCAGTTTTCAAAAAAAGATCCAAGGGGGACACAGAAAATTACAGGCTGATTAGCTTAACATCTTTTACGGGTAAATTGGTTGAAGGCATTAATAAAATGAGTAAGCATATAGAAGGACAAGCTGAAAAAGAATCAGCACTGCTTCCGCAAAGGTGTCCTGTCTCACTAACCTTTTAAAGTACTTTGAGAGTGTCAATAAACATGTAGACAGGGGAGATCTGGTAGACATTCTTTACTTGGACTTACAAAAGGTTTTTGACAAAGTCCCTCACCAAAGACTCCTGAGCAAACTTAGCAGTCATGGAATAAGAGGAGAGGTCCTCTTATGGATCAGTAACTGATTAAAGAACAAAAAGTAGAGAGTAGAAATAAATGGTAAATTCTCCAAATGGCGGGAAGTAAAAAGTGGGGTCCCTCAGGGATCTGTATTAGGACCAATTCTTTTCAACCTGTTCCAAAATTATCTGGAATTAGGAGTGAGCAGTGAAGTGGCCACGTCTGCGGATGACACCACATTATTTAGGGTGGTTAAAACAAAAAGGGATTGTGAAGAGCTCCAAAAGGATCTCTCCAAACTGGGAGAATGGGCATCTAAATGGCAAATGTGGTTCAATGAAAGCAAGTGTAAAGTGATGCACGCTGCGGCAAAAAAATCCCAACTTCAAGTATAACCTGATGAGATCTGAACTAGTGGTGACCAACCAGGAAACAGATCTTGGGGTTGTGGTGGACAGCTCGATGAAAATGTAAACCCAATGTGTGGCCACTGTAAAAAGGGCAAACTCCATGTTAGGCATAATTAGAAAATGAATTGAGACTAAAACTCCCAATATCATACTGCCCTTATACAAATCTATGGTGAGACCACACTTGGAATACTGTGTGCAGTTCTGGTCACCACACCTAAAAAAAGATATTGTAGAGCTGGAAAAAGTACAGAAAAGGGCCACTAAAATGATCAAGGGGCTGGAGCATCTTCCCTGTGAGAGAAGGTTACAACAGCTGGGATTATTTAGCCTGGAAAAAAGGAGGGTAAGGGGAGACATGATAGAAGTGTACAAAATTATGTATGGTGTGGAGAATGTGGATAGGGAGACATTCTTCTCCCTCTCTCAAAATACTAGAACCCGGGGTCATCCCATGCAGCTGATTGGTGGGAGATTCAGGGCACATAAAAGGAAGTACTTCTTCACACAGTGCTTAAACTATGGAATTCACTACCACAGGATGTAGTGATGGCCACCAATATGGATGGCTTTAAAAGGGGGTTAAACAAATTCCTGGAGGAAAAGGCTATCAGTGGCTACTAGTCCTGATGGCTATGTGCTACCTCCAGTACCAGAGGCAGTGAGCTTATGTACACCAGTTGGTGGGGAACATGGATGGGAGGGTGCTATTGCGCTCATGTCCTGCTTGTGGGTTCCTGGTCAGCCTCTGGTTGGCCACTGTGTGAACAGAATGCCGGACTAGATGGACCCTTGGTCTGATCCAGCATGGCTCTTTTTATGTTCTTACGTTCCTCCATCCTTCCCCCCCCCACTGCTTCCCCCACACAAAAACCCTGCAAGGTAGGTTGGGCAGAGCCCAAGATCACCAGTGACTTTCATAGCTGAGTGGGGATTTGAAGCAGGGTCTCTGAGGTGATAGCCTGACACCCTAACCACTACACCAAACTCTTCACACTGCAAACGGTCTTGAGATTCATAAAGGAACCTGAATATTATGCTTTTCCGTTAGCTCAGATGCCATCATTCATTGTGGGGTACCACAGGAGTCTTTATGGCAGGGGCAGGCAACCTGTTGCCCTCCAGATGTTTTGGACTACAACTCCCATAAGCCCCAACCAGCATGGCCAATAGTCAGGAATTATGAGAGCTGTAGTCCAACACATTTGGATGCATCAGTTTGCCTAGCTCTGCTTTATAAAGCAGGGGTGGCCAACTTGTAGTTCTCCAGATGTTTGGGGTTACAACTCCCATCATCCTTCACCATTGGCTCTGCTGGCTAGTGCTGCTGGGAGTTATAAGGCAAAACATCTGGAGGACCACAAGTTGCCTACCCCTGGTAAAAAGTTGAACATACTAGATTACACACGTGAGTGTGAACTCTACCCTAGCTCTCCGGGCTTAGAGTACTGGAACAGTATCTTTGGCTTGTAAGGTAGAAAAAAGGAGGAAACACTTCACTGGTCATAGCATTACATAGGAACATGGCTTAAATAGCAAGTCAGATCATTTGCTCATCTCAGTATTGTCTACACCAGTCTTCCCCAACCTAGCACCTTCCAGTTGGACTACAACTCCCATCATACCTAGCTAACACAGCCATAACTTTCTATTACTACATTCCACTTCCTGTTACTGATCAGGCATCAGTATCTGTCCATTGTCTTCTGCAGTGAATCCTGATGCAAAATATTGGTTCAGCATTCCTTCGCTAATGCTTGCATACCTTTGTGATGTCACAATCCCTGGCCAGTCCCCTGGTTCTGATGTCGACATTTTTATTATTTAATGTTCTTAGCTCCTCAAATTCTATTGTGCCTGCTTCATTGCCACTTACATTTGTTTTGCCCATTTGTGCTCCTTTTTGGTCTCCTCATTTTCACTTCTTAAATTACATCTTCTTGCCTTTTAGAACTTCATTGACTCTGCTAGTTAACCATGTTGGCATCCTCTTGGCCTCGTTTGTACCTTTACCAGACTGAGGTAGAGATCCCTCTGAGCTCCCATTATCATGCCAACACTCAAGCATCCTGAAGAGAGCATATCCCTTTCAACTTCATTTTATCTAACTCACACACACCCCACCTACACACACAAACACTTTTTAGAAGATGTTTTCTCTTTTGAAGTTAAATGTGACAATGTTGGATTTCCTGGACAACTTTCATACCAGTCAAATTTGTTAGCACTATGATGTTCCCAAGCAGTTCATCAGTACATCACGCTCTTGGCCTTGGCCACCATTTGGAACTAAGTTAAGGTGTGCCCAACCTTCCACCCCACCCCGCTCCGCTCCTCTAGTCAGATTCGTGACTGTTCTAAGGCACACTTATTTACCATAACTAGAAATGGTGTATCCTTGCTGCACAGACGGGAGCTCCAAATCCCTTTCAAGACAGTGGAGGTGGAGCTGGCTTGCCACAACCTGGGCTCTAAGCACCTTCCAGAAGGGATTTTACAGTTTGCTTTCTTGCTCTACAGTTCCAAAGTCTTGTCTAGGACAAAATACTAAGCCCTGCCAAAGAACCAGAAATTAATATTTGCCAATGCGTTAGAACAGGATACATTTTATTAAGTGGGTCACAGCTGCCCCTTCAAAAAGTTCAAAGAAAATGCCTTTGTCACTGTTCTTAAGGGCACAATCCTATGCCTGTTTAGATGGAAACAAGTCCTCCAACTCCCAGCACTTCCCAGCCAGCACTGCTGGTTGAGGAATGCTGGGAATTGTAGAACTTTTTTCTGTCTAAACATTCATAGGATTGTACCCTAAGGGAACAATCCTATGGGGATAGTTGGCCGCCTCTGAACTCAGATGTGCTGACATCAGAGCACGGGGTGGGGAGGCCAGATGACACATAGGAGGTGTCATACTGGCATTTGCAAACGCCCCATCCCCAGGAATGCCCCCTTTCCCCGGCTCCATGCTGCTCTTACGAGCGCAGAGCACGGGAGGATCCACGCTGCCTATGGGGCAGGGAGGCAGTTCTCTGGGAACCAACCAATCCTATAGCTGTCTAGCCACTGTCTAGCGGCCACAGGATTGTGCCATAAGTCATTTAAGATGTATCAGACTCCATGAAAATACAAGTGTGTACTTGAATCCAGTTCTTCTCAGATAGCAGAAAATTAACAAAGCTCTTATGGCAGGGAGGGGGTGCGGGAAACAAGGAGAAATCAGTCTGCTCCAAGAATGAAATACATTTCTTACAATGAAGACAGACAACTGAAGGCAAAGCTGGAAAGCCCCCAATAAACAGGCCTGTGACATCTCTCTTTTCCCACCATGGTTATTTTATCAAAACTACTTCCTTTTCATATTTATACACCACAAGGTACAAACTCTACCTCCCCCCCCCCCCGAGGTAATCTTAGAGCAAGTGTGAGCGAAAACTATACATCAACTTCAACTTTTTATATACTTTTATTTTGACAGTCAGTACCCTCCTCTTTATGAAGAACCTTGAATTCCTTTATGTGTATGGGTGTAGATTTTTGGTACTTGGCTTATTTCTTCTGTAATTTCATTTAACCCGTTGTTGGTAAAGGCAGAGACAGAGAATGGCGCAGTTTAAAAGAACCAAGAAAAAATAAAACTTTATTTACAAGGTTTGGGGTGTTTCAATACAGCTCGAGTTCCTTATTGTTAAATTGAGGTTTCAAATTAGTATTATTTCCTTACCTACTCAATCACTTCTAATATTAATACTTTAAACTAAAATACACCTCCCTCCCCCTCCCAGGGGAATCTAACCATCCCCCTAAGCTAGAGCCCAATTACCCTAACCCTACTCCCCCAAAAGCCAGTCCTTATCTACTCCCCCAGGGAAAAGAAAGAGGCCGTTATTTCTTCTTTCTCCCAACTGAAAACAGAACAGCCAATCAGGAGATGCCATTCAAAACTAGACATTCTCTCTCACACACACACACACACCCCGCCCATTACCATTGCCTGTAGGCGAAATGATGTCAAAGTACGTAAAGTATGCAAATAAACATTCAAATATGCAGCTAAACAATAAAATGAAATACCATGTCATCACAGGGCCATTTCAGGAACTGTGTTTGTGTGGTTTTTGCTTGTCTTGAGAATCCTGAGAACTGCAGAGCTATGCACAGCGGTTGTTTTCTTAAACACAGAGACGTTGTGACTCGAGGCAGTTGAGAAGCCCCTCTCTCAAGTCCCGAGTGCAAAGCCAGCTTTGGTGACTCGGTTCTGCTTCAGCTTGAACTGGCTCTCTTCCCACCCTCTGAGGTTTCATCCATAGCAGCTGGCCCTACCGCAGATTCACCTCCCAAGGCCTGGCGCAGCAGCAGTCAAACCCTCCCATTAAGGCTCCCAACAGCAGAGATTCCATGACAATCACTTCTTCCATTTGCTCCTGGATTGACTCTGCTCCTCTCGTTTCATCCTAGAGTTCCAGCAGCTGCTTAAAAGGGAGCTTGTAAGCATGGCAACTATTGCCGTTATATATGGAAGCTGTTCAGTTTCAGAGGAATAGGATTGTGTCAGCAGGACAAGGGAAAGCAATAGGATAAAAGGAAGGATTTTTTCATCCAGTCAAACCTATTGGATTGTTATAATTCTTATTTGCTAACAGTCCAACCTGCCCCATCAAAATCTCTAGGACTAAAATTACTGTCCTCATAGTTGGTGGTGCAGGCTATAAAGGCCTTGCTCAAGGGCTGTTTTGCCAGATTTCCCTAGCATCTTCCTACATGACTCCCCATTTCCCCCACCACAATTTGTTCTCCGCACTGCAACCAAGCATTCATCAGCCACAAAGTGGAAAGTTTTCCTTAAGCCATTGGAAAAAAAATGCTACTTGAAGAGGTCCCTAGCTCTCACACAGCTTCAGCTAGCAGTGATGGCTTCAGGAAAGCCTATGACTCCAATTTAGGGCCAGAATTCAGTTCCCTATTCCCTTATTGCATTCAGTAGGTTGGATCTCCCATGAGCAGAAGTCCACTTACACAATTGGACTTCCCCGTCCTCTCCTCCCCCCTGCAGCCCCACACACATGCCCAACATCTGCTCTGGAGTGTCTCCCAACCCTCTAGAGCAGATCTGGGGGCATGTGGGGGGAAGGAAAAATCTGTTCCACCAGTGGATTTCACTTCCACTGGTGGAATAAAACCATTCAACCACAGATGGATCCTGAGCAAGTCACTGCTTCTTGCAATTTAGCACCTCACTTGTAAGGTGCACATCCACCCACTTCATGTCGTTGTGAGGAAAGAAAAATATAGCACATAAATGGAACAGGGGGGAGCTTAATGGCTTTTGCTGCAGTAGGGCTATAGTCTGAACATATAAAAGGTAAAAAAAGGTGTCCCCAGCCAGTCATGTCCGACTCTAGGGTGTGGTGCTCATCCCTATTTCTAAGCCCAAGAGCCAGCGCTGTCCGAAGACGCTTCCGTGGTCATGTGGCCGGCATGACTGAACACCGAGGTGCACGGAACGCTGTTACCTTTCCCGCCGAGGCGGTACCTATTTATCTACTTGCAATTTCTTGCTTTCGAACTGCTAGGTTGGCAGAAGCTTGGACTGAAGATGGGAGCTCACTCTGTCACGCAGCACTCTGGTCTCAAACTGCTGTCCTGCCGACCTTCCGGTCTGCAATTCAGTGTCTTAACTACTAAGCCACTGCAGCCCCTAGTCTGAACATATACAAAGCTGCAATCATGCTGAAACTAAGCAGGTCTGGATCTGGTCAGTGCCAGGATGGGAGACGATCCAGGAATCCTATGCATGCCAACTTGAGTTCTACGGAGATCAGTGAAATACAAATATATTCAAGCTCAGTGAAGGAACTATTAAATAACCTGAAAGAAGAAAAAAAGTGGGGATCCAACATGCTTGTAACTTTATTGGACAAGGCTTGCATAAACGTTTATTGTTCTCCACAAGGTTAAGTGACTGGAGTTTATTCATAGTGGTTGGATTTTTCACAACATGTGTCAATCGGATTCAAGTGATGGTTTGAGGGCAGTGCTCTTTTATCCCTCCACATAGTCCTTAACCTGGAGGCCAACCCAACTGACGACCACCAAGGACATGCAGGTGTACATGGTAGACAGACTGACCACCATCTGGCCCTTCATTCACCACCATTCGGTATCCCCTGGTCAAGCCTAATTCAGTTGCACATTTCTTGCCGACAATTATTAAGTGTCCAAGGAGCTGAAAAGGAAAAAACAACAACACCATCCTAAGTCATTAAGGCAAAGACACAACTGAGTCTAAGCTGTAGACCTCACGGCCACAACATCTGGCTGAATTTTTAGACACGTCAGCGTACATATACAAGCGCTCAAGAGCTCTTTGTCCCCTAGTTAATGATCTAAGCCGTTACTGTGTATCCAAAAGTAATACTACAGCAATGCTTTTTTTTAAAACAATCACACTGAGTATTCAGTGCTGCACTACCACTAACATAAATGACGTCGTTCTAACTATCCCTACTGCAACACGAATAGTACTAGCTGGCATGCCGAGTTTTCTCAGGGAACCCATCACACCAGCAAGTGTGCTTGGGCTAGTTTATGCTAGTGCTAACATCAATGGCATTTCATTTACGATAGCAGTAGTGCAACATTAGCGCACTACTATTTTCTATTAGTTTCTGGCACAAGAGCCAAAGTGGAGGACACTCTTCCAAACACCCACGCGATGGAGGAATTTGAATTACATCAAAAAATATTCCTTTCTCCTGTACTATTTTTTGTTGCTGGAATGTGGGCTTTAGCTGTTGCCAACAATTATTAAGCATTCTTGTTATTGCTAGAGGAATTTTTAATATGAATGTCTTTATTTCACATCCCATGTAAATTTTGGACAAGTGTAATAAAACATTTGGTGCTCCCAAGTGTTTTTTTTTATACACTTTTGTATATATTTTTGTTTCTGAGCCAAAAGTAATATACATTTTAACACAGACCTCATATTCTACAACCACGTAAAAGCAGCTCCATTAATATCAAACTTGGTAACACAGGTCATACAAATGAATTTTAGCATCTCACATAAAAAAGTGAATGTTTTGTTAAACCATCATGATTTATATAACTTATGACCCACTTTTCCAAGTGTGCACAGAATTACTGTATTAGGGATCCAAAAGTATTCAGTTGTCAAAAGGTAGAAGGAAAAACCAGTTACTCATGTGTCAGGGCGACTGTCATTTCACTGTGTGCTAACCTGACTTGCTTTATGAGAGCATTGCTTATCATACAGTGAAATATCTTTGTCTTATAATATTTAACATCCTATAAATGTCTACCCCAAAATACATCCTATTGAATTCAATGGGGCTTACTCCCAAGTAGGTGTATACAGGATTGCAGCCTAAGAAATGGATTTTACATTTCAAATTTGAGGGCCACAGAACAAGGTCAGAATGCAATCTTTTAGCATTCTTCTGGCTTATTTAACTCAAAGTGGGCATTAAGGTAAACGTGCTGAAAGTGACTGCAATTCCTGACCTATTTAACCTAGATCAGTGAAATCCTCAAAATGGGTTTAAGGTTCCAGCAAGTTTCAAGGCACATCCAAGGATAATTTCTGACTGATCTAACATCTGAAGTGATCCCATGAGTGGTATTTGCATCAGAATTGGTTCACTATATAACTGTTCCAGAACTAAATGGATAAAAATAAGAGGAAACAAAGGAGTTATACTTTTGTTATGATTGCAACAACACTATGGTCTGGGTTGCAGCACTGTCTCAAACATGAGGCACAATGGAACACACCTAATAAAATGCACAAGACTGCATTGTGTGATGCAGCCACACACACTTTCAACATGAACAGGTATTGACAATTCCCCTTAACAACATGCCAGGAGTGAGAGATTTTCCCCCTTAGGGAGATCCCTGTCAATCTGAGCACTTCATGAATCCCAGAGAACACGAGGATGAGGAGGCATCCAGCTCCTCAATGAAGCATGCTTGCTGACAAGCACTCCCCTGGCATTTCATACACAAATATGGGACAGCAAGGTCCTGGTAAAAGGAAAACACAAGAGGATTTCTTTCAGGCCCATTTAACTATCAGCTATCTTTAATTATTTGCATGGAAGATTAGCTCAGAAGAAAGGGAAAGAGTATAAGTATCAGACCAAACTTTCTGGTCTAACATTAGACTTTGGCAACCTGTGCTAAAAGTTACAACAGCAGTGCTTGCTCGCTCTCTGGGCTCTTAAGATTTGTTTTCTTTTAAAAGCTGCTCATGACAGAGGTTTGGAGAAAGTGAGAAGGCATGCAGAAATTAGGAAATAATTAACCATGGCTGCTACTGTGCTAGAATCTTAGGCTTTAATGCTATGTATGCTTACTTTGGAGTAAGCCCTATTGAAAGTGAAATGTCATCCCCAGTAAACATGTGTAGGATTGTACTGTAAAATGTTTAAAAACTGCTTAAATGGTATATATAACTATATACCTATGAAGCAGCTAAACACAACTGGCAGCTCATTTAAATTGTAGACCTAAAAATCCTTGCATGGAAGTAAGAAATTGTAATGATTGGACTTCACAGCTTTGCTAGTAAGTCCACCTACGAGCTATAGAGACCCAAACGTGAAAGGCAGTATTACTTTGTCTTCCAGTATGGCTTGGATTCTGTGCTGAACATAGTTGGGTCTTTGCCTACCAAAACTATGAAATCAGAGCACAATGGCAGCCAAACTACTCAGTCAGAACAGCAGCCAACAGAGAAGAAGCCTCTGTTTTTAATCTTACCTGAAACATAAATGCCTTTCAAAAGATTGGCCTATACTTCTTAATGTATCCAGGGGGAAAGTCATGAAAGGTTTGAGTCCTGAAATGGTTTGAAAAGCTTGTTTGGAAGTGAGTTAATAGCAGATAATAGCAATAATAACTTACTCTGGTCTTTATTGAGAAGACGAACAGTACTTACACAATTAAAAAAATCCTTTTGTAATACTTACAGCTTCATCAGAATCTTGCACTTGAGATAACTGAGCAATAGGCTTCTTGGGGACCACTAGGAAATGCGTTGGAGCTTGTGGAGAAATGTCATGGAACGCAAGGCACTGAGGGAGGGGGGAAAGTCATCGTTTTTAGTAATTGTTCTTTTAAAATCCAAAAATAAAACACACAGGAAGTTTTTCAACCAATCTTGATTTCACCACACTACCCTAAACTACTCTTTACAATAAAGCTCTGTACACTGGAATTCATTGTTTGGGGCTCATTCTGACCCCCACACAAGAACTCACTTGAGCGGCTGAAGTCCTTTCATGAGGCAGTAGTGCTTGTCTTTTGAAGTAGTGGTTATCAATTCAAGCAAAACTTGAATAATATATGGGTTTACAGACCAAGGTAAATACAATTTGTTTTATTATTTTTAAGAATTCAGTTCTATTAAGGTACCTTATATCTCTAACATGATGTCATTGGATGGTATCCAATGTTAGTCCTACACAGAGCAGACATACTGAAATGAATGAGTCTACTCTACATACAGTTAACGTTGGACACAACCCATTCCTTCTAGTGCTGAACTCAGATGGTGAATGCCAAAAAGACTGTAGCCAAAATGAGGTGACTGAGAAACAAGAGGGAAGTACCAGTATGCTTGGGGAAACCAAAGTACAACCTAATGGGCAGCGCGCACCCGCGCACACACGATCCTTAGTTTTTCAACAATCCAGAATCACAAACCAGGGCTTATTCTTGGTTTATGACTCCTGGCTTGTTTGGAAGCGACAAGCAAGAAGTTAAGAGTCAGATGTAATGCTTTTTCCAGCTGGTGCGTTCCTGATTTGTTTCGCTCAGGGATAGAGAACTGGGGGGGTGCCCCCCCACCCTCTGACATCACCCTTTTTCTGGGGGCTGGAAGGAGGCACAGAGAAAGGCCAGGCTCCCCCGCCCCCCGCTACAATCTCCAGTCTGAAGTCGGAGCTAGCAGCAGAGATGCAGGGCGGCCTGGGCTGCTCTCCCTGGCGTGCCCAAGTCCTACCATGCCACCCACCCCGCACTGCTATTTCCAATCTCAAATCAGAGCAAGCAGCAGGGATGATGGGCTGCAGGGGTTAGGACCTGCTCACATACGGGGAAGAGCATCTGCTTCCCCAACCCCACACGGGCGAGTTCTACCACCCAGGCTGCCCCACATCCCCACTGCTAGCTCTGGTCTCAGACTGGAGATCACAGCAGGGATAAGAGGCATTGGGACTTGAGCTGGTGGGAGAAGCCATGCAGGAGGGATCAGGCAACATTTGCCAAAGAGAAGTTGGGATTCTCCAAAATTCTGGCTTATTGTTTTGTGCACAAGCAGCCACTTCCACATCACTGAGACAGAGCAACAACCAACATAAAGATGGCTAAAGCTACAATCCTATACCTGCTGTCCTGGGAGGAAACCCCATTGAACTCAATGAGCCATACTTCTGAATAATGTATAGGGTTTTGTTGCTATTTCTAGGGGTGGGGTGGGGGGTTCCAGTATAGGCAGCTGAAGAACTCTTAGAACCTATAAGGAAGTTTCAAACTTTGCTTAGAACAGACTTTGTAAGGTAATTATGATGACATAACCACTTGAGCTCCAGATATATTACAGGCTATTTTGGGATCTGGTTTCTAGTCTTTCAGACAGTTAGTTACTACCATTACAGCTGGCAGGAAGAATGGGATCCTTTTTCTCATGACTACATTCCAACACACGTTCAGATTGTGGTTTGCCAAAGCTTGAAAAACCTTTGAAGAGTGTTGAACCAAAACAGAACAGCAATAAATCAGAATATATGCCCAAAGAAGGGGGTGGGGGAGGCGCAACACATTTACATGCAAGCTATACATGTCTACTCAGAAGTAAGTCCCACTGCACTCAATCACTATTAATCTCAGGTAAGCAGGTACAAGATTACTGTCGAAGTTACTGGTCTGGTGAACTCATTTATTTTATTTGTGGCTAGCTGAGCCTGTTTCAGAATTTTATTGTTTCAGTTTTTTTATGACCTTACTATCTGTTTTAAAAGGCAGTTTGCTGCCTTGGTATCGTAGACAGGGATGTGGGTAGAAGAGAGAAAGGGTGCACGAAACATACTTCTCCATGTAAAACAGAGAGATAATATGACTTCACAGAAAACCAGAATGTAGAAGCTAACCTACCTTATACAGAACTAATCATTACATTACATTCCAGGCAGTAGAAGTGTCAAAAATAAAGTTTTCTACTTCCTTGCACCTCACCAATTTGTTCTATGCAGTCAAATATCTTTTTTTTTTTAACCCAAACCAGGAAGTCAGAATAAAATAAGGATGACACAGCCCCAATTGTTTAAAACAGGAAGAAAGTGAAAGTTTTGTGAACCCCCCAGAAAGCTTCAGCTATGGGGCGGTACAGACATATAATAAATGAAATGAAATGAAATGAATGAATGAAACTCTTTCCTAGTTCTGAATCGAGGAAGAACGGGAGCCAATGGAGGCTGCCCTTCAGTTTGGTCCTCAGCAGATCACACACACCAATTAGCCAAATAGGAAAGAAGTGCTGCCTTTTATTCTGAAGCAATTTGAATGAAAGAAAGGACACACCATTTCTTTGCACCATAAAGCAACACATTTTCTTTTATGACCCAGGGGGTTGGAGAAAGTTTCATTTTCAACTTATTCAAGATGCTGAAAAAAGGGCCCGTTAGCTGTAGGGCAAATTTTCCTTCCTCTTACTTTGGGGAGAAGGAGCGAGAAAGGAGGAACAAATGGTCAAACTCCCCAATCTGGCGCCCTCCAAATGTGTTGGACTGCAACTACCATGAGCTGGCTGGGGGTGATGGGAGTTGTTGTCCAACACATCTGGAGGGCGCCAGATTGGGGAAGGCTGACGTAGACAAATTCTTGGAGGTTAGCAGCGCAATCCTACGCATGTTTAGTTAGAAAAAGATCCTACATGGCAGGCTGAGGAATGCTGGTAGTTGTAGGACTTTTTTTGGTCTAAACATGCATAGGATTGCGCCTTAAGTCCATCAACGATAAGCCACGGTAGCTCAACAGAGCCTCCAACTACAGCGGCAGTATAGCCGCGAGTGCTCGGAAGGTAGCAACACGGGACGGCCGATGTGGCTTCCCAGAGCCATCTGCAATAGGGGAGAGCGCTGGGCTGGGAGAAGTGCGGCCCTCCGGACATTTTGGCCTACAGCTCCCATCAGCCCTAGCCAGTGTAGCCAATGAGGAGGGATCATGGGAGTTGTAGGCCACAAATCCAGAGGGCCACACTGCCCGCCCATTGGCCTCCACCAGCCAGGGCTCTCGCTGAGCCACCCAGGGTCGCTCCTCTGCAGGGCGGCAAGCGCCCACGCGCCTTTTGGTCGGCAGGCGGGCAGGCGCCGAGCTTCCCCCGGCTTCCCCCACCTTCTCGTCCTCGAAGATGATCTTGGCGGGGATCTCTTTGCGGATGATCTTCCCGAAGATGGTGTCCCCGCCCGGCTGGGCCACCTGCGCCTTGCTGATCTCATCGGCCATCGCTCCCTGCCTGAGGAGAGCCGCCTGCGCTACCCGCCCCGACGCGCGACCTACCCCCCCCGCGGTCCCGCCCCCGGCCCTTTGACCAATGGCGTCTTTCGGGGGTGAGCGAATGACTCGACGGCTCTCTCTGCGCGCCTCCTTCGTATAACGGTCTGCCTTATTGGCGCCCCCTCTTGTCAGTCATTCTCTTCCCGTCTCTCTCCAACCAAGCCGGCTAGGGGGGAGGATAATAAAGCAGAAGCGGAGGTTGCAAATTTGTTGGCCGAAGAATGGGGAAGGGAGGTGTTGAAGGCGCGACGAGTTGCTGTAAAGTACTGCAGCGTTGTTCATATTACGGCTTGTATTGAATTAGTCTAGCCATTTCCTTCCTGTGGTCTGTTGTTCATCCCATCTAGTAATGAACTCTATCAGTTTAACCCGTCCCTTTCCAAATAGCAAACCTCTTTTTTCTTTCTTTTCTAAACTGCAGCCAACAGCATAAGTGGGGCCGCGGCAAGGGGATAGGGTGGAGTATTTCTCTTTCCTCCCATTTTGTTGTTGTTGTTCAGTCGTTCAGCCGTGTCCGACTCTTCGTGACCCCATGGACCATTGCACGCCAGGCCTTCCTGTCCTGCGCTCTCTCCCGGAGCGTGCTCAAGTTCATATTCATTGCATCCGTGATGCTATCTAGCCATCTCATCCTCTGCCGTCCCCTTCTCCTTTGGCCTTCAGTCTTTCCCAGCATCAGGGTCTTTTCCAGGGAGTTTTCTCTTCGCATTAGGTGGCCAAAATATTGGAGCTTCAGCTTCATTATCAGTCCTTCCAATGAGCACTCAGGGTTGATTTCCTTTAGGATGGACTGATTTGACCTCCTTGCAGTCCAGGGCACTCGTAAGAGTCTTCTCCAGCACCACAGTTCGAAAGCATCAATTCTTCGGCGCTCAGCCTTCCTTATAGTCCAGCTCTCACAGCCATACATCACTACTGGGAAAACCATAGCTTTGATTAGACGGACCTTTGTCGGCAAGGTGATGTCTCTGCTTCTTACTATGCTGTCTAGGTTTGCCATAGCTTTCCTCCCAAGGAGCAAGCGTCTTTTAATTTCATGGCTACAGTCACCGTCTGCGGTGATCTTGGAGCCCAAGAAAGTAAAATCTGTCACTGCTTCCATTTCTTCCCCTTCTATATGCCAGGAAGTGATGGGGCCAGATGCCATGATCTTAGTTTTTTTAATGTTGAGTTTCAAACCAGCTTTTGCACTCTCCACTTTCACCCTCAACAAGAGGATCTTTAGATCCTCTTCGCTTTCTGCCATTAGGGTGGTATCGTCTGCATATCGGAGGTTGTTGATAATTCTCCCGGCAATCTTAATTCCGACCTCTGATTCATCCAACCCGGCATTTCTCATGATGTACTCTGCATATAAGTTAAATAAGCAGGGTGACAATATGCAGCCTTGTCGTACTCCTTTCCCAATTTTGAACCAATCGGTTGTTCCATCTCTGGTTCTTACTGTTGCTTCTTGACCCTCGTACAGGTTTCTCAGGAGACAGCTAAGGTGGTCTGGTACTCCCATCACGTTAAGAATTTGCCACAGTTTGTTGTGATCCACACAATCAAAGGCTTTAGTGTAGTCAATGAAGCAGAAATAGACGTTTTTCTGGAATTCTCTTGCTTTCTCCATGATGCAGCGAATGCTGGCGATTTGATCTCTAGTTCCTCTGCCTCTTCGAAACCCAGCTTGTACTTCCGGTAGTTCTCGGTTCGCATACTGCTGAAGCCTAATATTACAAAAACATGAGCATATCAATCACAATTCAACCCACACAGCAGTAACAGCAGCAGCAGCAACTGTTTTTGAAGAACCAAATGCTGACTGGAATAGATGTGTCTTACCAGCTGCTGTTTTTTCAAAGGCCAGCAGTGATGAGGCCATGCGTGTCTCACTGGGGAGGGAGTTCCAGAAGTCTGGGGCCACCACTGAGCAAGCCAAGTAGAGGTGGTAGCAGCTTCCTCTCACTTGCTCACTCTGGCTGGCCCTGCTGGGGCATTTTAAAACAGAAGAAGCATGGCTGTGACACATTTGGAGAAAAGTGGCCCCCAAGGAAGAAAAGTCCTTTCGGAAACACATTAGGTGTAATAAACATTTTTCAGGTACCTGAGAATATTTTATCTTCTGTTTTGGGACATATTCCTTCCCCTCTTACTGTTTCCAATTTACCACAATATACCACCAATGAGGAGTGATCAGGCTGGTAGCACCTTCCAGAAAGAGTGGACAGTTGAGCAATCAGAAGCATCAGTGGCCACTCCTAGCAGCCATAACTTGTCCAATCCTTCCTGCCACACCCCTGGGGAGGAACAACCATGCAGGGGCAGCCTCCTCCTCTCACTTGCCTGTGCTGTCCGTGTAGGCACCTTGGCATGGAAGATTGGATACAATCTGCACTGCCCAGAGGGAAAATGGAGGCAGATGAGAGGAGCAGGCACTGCCTCCTTTTACCTGTCCACCTTCCTTCTTTGGATAGTGTGATGAGGATAATTGGGTCCACTACGCCCATCCACAGGGAAGGAGTGGAAACTAACATCCCCTCTACTTGGCTGCGCCTTCCCACTGCTGTGGGAAAAGCAGTAGAGGAGATTGAGCTCACCGATGTGCCCGATCTCGTCTGATCTCAGAAGCTAAGCAGGGTCAGCCCTGGTTAGTACTTGGATGGGAGGCCGCCTGGGAATCAGGCTTCTTGCATTGAATAGGGGGTTGGACTCAATGGTCTTGTAGGCCCCTTTCAATCCTTTGATTCTATGATAACAGAACCCCAGTGCTGCTCCACCCAGAGAGGGAGAATGCACATGACAAGAAAATGGGCCGGTTGCTCCTTGCACAACCATCTGACTCTGCCCACTTGCACACCTACGCTCTCCCTCTAGGTTCTGAGACAGGCGAGTGGGCAGTGGTGGCCGTTCTCTAGGTGGTAGTGATGGCTGAGAAATCCACCATGGACTCCAATGAGGCCAGATTCTTTAGAATGCGCCCCCCCCGGAGTCTGTGGCAGAACAGACTACCCCTCCCCGCCACCCCTCAACATTTGTTTTAAAAGTTTGTTTTAAAAGTTGGACTTTATAAGCTCTGAAAAGAAATGGAAGGTGAACAGGGAAAATTAGGATGCTCAGAGTGGTTTACAGATAGAGTAGAAATGCTCAAATCATAATACAACAAAATAAAACTACTAATACAGGAATCCTACAAGGACCTATTTCCTTCCAGCTGGATCCTTCATTAGAATGAACTCCAATGTACATTATTATTATTTTGAATGCTTATATCCCGCTTTATAGCCCCAAGTGACTCTGAACCTGTCTTACAAAATAATCTCACAATAAAGCGGCATTTAGGGATTGTAAGGGCGGGGAGGCATAGTTTCCAGAAGGTGCCAAGATTATTCAGGCATTGTTTCATGTCCTTGTGCTTGGTCTTCCCTAGTGTCATCCTTCGGCCACCACCTACCAGGCAGCAGATCACAGTGAAGACCTTCAAGCCACATGAGTGGGACTAAGCTGCTAGAACTTGGGGCATTTCTACACCAGCCTAAAATCCTGCATTTAAAACCGGGCTTTCTGCTTCCGTTTTAAATGCAGGATCACAACAACCCCCTTTTTCACCCGCTTCCTTTCCCCCCTCCCCTTTCCCCCTCCTTCTCCCTGTATCTGAGTCTTCCATATCTTTCATTGATCTTGCTCCTCTTGCCGCTTTTCCTCTTTTCACAGAAGGAACTCAAGCAGAACACAACAGGGTAATTTGATAGCTCATTATCTCTGATTTATTTCAAAATGGGACAAAGGGCATTTAGTGCAGGAGACACCTTGAATGATCATGGCGTCATGTAAATAGCCACAAATGTCTGTGAAGGGGCAATCTCAATTGCAGGATAAAAGCTCAGTGTGAAGGAGCCCTAAGATTGGGGCGGGGGGGACAAATTTCCCTTTCCTCACAGCTCTTGAAGTGAAACCCTGTGTTTTTGGAAGTCCTTGCCCAGGTGCTTCCCTCATATAGCGCAAGACAATTTCCATTACTGTTATTTGCTCCATCGGAGTCTAAAGTGCCCACTTTTATTTCCATCACTTCCTGATTTCTGGAATCTCTCTACGCCACAGCAGATTTCAACACAGGGCATTATGGAGCTGCTGCTCTTGATATACACCAAAAAAGGGCTCATCATGAACTTGATTTGGATTGCAAACAGCTACTCGCAGGGGTGGGGTGGGGTGTATACAGCCTTTTGAGCCAGTTTTGGGTTTGCCATCTCTCAAATGTTCAAACTTTAGTGTGTAGGAAGTGCCATGCACTGATTTTATAAATACATACCACTCACACTCACAATCTGGTGTGAGTGTGAAGGAATAAAAGAAGCAATTTTGGCCAGTCAGAAACAGGGAGAGCGGCCCAAAGTCAGTTGAAGGCTGGAAGCATCTTGAGGTGCAGGCAGAGGACCTCTCTCCGATGAATAGTAGATTTACTTTATCGTGGTCATTCTTCTTAACATCCCCTGTGTGTAATGGAAGTGTGCATTCTAGTCCTCATGCAATGTGTGTGATAACGGAAGTGATGCTGCATCTTCATTTGAAATTGTTCCTACCTGTAGATGCAGAGCACTTGCTTTCCTTATGTGGGTTGTAGGATTAAATTCTCCACTAGGAGGCTGAAAAGTTCTTTACTTTTGTCTGCTGCTAGGTGAATTCTTCACTCATTTATCCACTGTGTTATGTCAAATCCTATGAAATCATGGTTCCAAATCATGTGCAACAGAGCCTAATACATTTAGGAAAGATAAAAGAAAGCTTTTCTTCACACAATACGTAATTTATGGAGCTTGCTGCCATAAGACGAGATGAAAGCCATTGGTTCATGGCCAAACTAGACATTATAAGGAGTTATATGTAATTTTCTCCCAAAGTCGAAAGAAACAACAAAGGCCAAAAGCAGCTGCAGGGGAATGTAAATTGAGGGAGAGAAAAATCTCGGGATGGGTCAGAGGGTAGAAGCAGCACTATTTAGACCAGGGTGCAGAACCTCACACCAAATCCAGCCCTCTGGGGTTCTTCAGAAGGCCTCAGCCCCTTCCCTGAGCCCACCCCTTTTCTCCCAATCACTGATGGTTGGGGGGGGGGAGTTCCCGGCTTTTGTGCAGTTTTTCTTCCCCTTCTAAAAGGTTGAAATGCCTCTCCTATGGCATGGTTGCTGGTGCTAAGAGCTTTAAGCTAAAATAGGCTGTTACTTGGGGTATACTTGGCCCTGCCCCTTTTGCCTTCGGCCCCACCCGCTACTAAAATGAGCCCCCCACAAGAGCTTCTACAAAATGGAATTTGGCCCTGGGGCTGAAGGAGGTTGGATACCATGACTTAAACCTTTCACCTGCAACCATTTCCCTGTTCAAAATCATCCCGTCACCTGCTTTTCTGGGAGATTTCATATATGAATATAATCAATGAAATTTTCAGCAGAAAGACAGCAGGAGTGGAAAGGATTAAGCCCCCTACACTTACAGAACAATCCTATGCATGTCTACCCAGAAGTAAATCCCACTGTCAGGATTGTACCCTCAAGGTGCGATCTTATGCAGTTTTAGATGGGGGAAAAGGCCTACAACTCCCAGCATGCCCCAGCCATGGGACATGCTGGGAGTTGTAGGCCTTTTTCCATCTAAAACTGCATAGGATTGCGCCCTTAAACTTGTAACCTCCCTAGGATGCTTTCCTTTAAAAAAGCCAATGGAAGGTTACATGTGTCTGTGCTAACAACTGCAGTGAAGTACACGGAAGGAGCCTCCTCGAAGATTGTTGTACAATCGGGCGTACCCTGGTAACGGTGCATTGCGCCAGGTAATCCTTCTACCACCTGATCGAACCGCAGCTCGGTGGTGTGGCGGTGGCTACATTTTGGCGGAGCGGCGTTTGGTCTGGACACGACATGACGACGACGACAACATCTGCAGTGTTTTGGAAATAATATTGGATGCTTTGTTTCTCCACCCCCAGTGTAAGAACCAAGATAATTTTAATTAAAAGAAAGACGCTTCAAAAATATAAAGGAAGACTTGAATTTGAAAGAGCATGGACCTCCCTCTTTGCTTCTGCTTGTATTTAATGTATGCTATCTTGAATTCTGTGACGGACGATAGCTGGAATAAAAATGTATTTACACTGATTTCTGTGAGTGGCCGTCAGTTTTGCCTTAAAACATACTCGTCAAAAATAACCAGGAAATCTGGTCTGTATTGAAAGGAAATGCCAGTGAAAAGTTTTCTTATGTCTATAGCAATATGGTCTATTTGTTCATTGAACTGCACGGAAAGGTTTAAAGAGCCTGTTATCCCTGCAGTTAGGGTGAGCTCCCATAGACTTAAAACGGGGAGGACTGACAATGCCAGTGGACGAAGCCGGGCTCCCGGGTTTCTTTTTCTTGTCTTGTCTCCCTCGAGGCGGAAGTGACAGTGACCTGCTGTTAAAAGACGGAGGAAACCAAGATATTTGCGTAGCTATGATGGGACTCCACCGTGTGTCCCCACCCGCTCCCCAACTTCAAAATGCAGAAACAAAGACAGGCGCTCATGTTCTTCTTAACTCTTGTGTTCTTTCAGGGGAAATCGTGTATTTATTGTGTGGGATTTAAGCATTTCACCCATCGCTCTGCCGATGCCAATGCAAACAACCACTCCCGCATTATCCCCGTCGCATTGCAAGTTAGGGCGGAAGGCGGGGCTGTAGCTGAAAGAGCAGAGCGCCTGGCAGCCCTGCAGTGTAGTCCAGTGTTATTATGTCCTTCGGGTTGCTAATGGTTGGCTTTGCTCCTCCCCGCTCCCCTCCTTAGGGTCGTGTCTTCTAGGCTGTACGCCTGAAGGCAGGGAGTTGGTCTTTTCTCTTACTGTTGGTCTTTATAAGCTCCTCCGGGGTAAAAATGCGTTAATAAATAATACGCCTTTTGTATAACACCCAGGGAGGTTAAAGGGGGTTTGCTTTAATACACTGCAGTAGCAGTTCTGTTCCCACTTGCTGCTGGTGGCTGCATTAGACTTCCAGTAAATAAAATACCCCATACGAAACACACCACAGCATAGTAAAACCGATCCATCCCCATGCACACACCTTTTCCCAACCCGAATTTTACGCTCGGTTGAAGGCGAGTGCTTCGGGCTCCATTCACGCAGGCACGTTGCGATTTTATCCCTCACGCAGAGTAAAGTGAGCCACCCCCGTGATCCGGGCGCTGTGCGTGACTCTACCTTTCTGTCTCTATGGCTCTCGAGACACACGGCTCGGTATCTTCGTAAGACTAGCGAGCTCTACGCTCCTGAGGAGGAGGGAAAGGGAGAGGGACGCCGATTTGTTGTTGTCCTCAGGGCGAGATTTTCTATTGGCTCGTGTGGAGCCAATAGCGGGCGTGCAATAGCGGGCGTGGCTCCGCCTCTTCTCGAAGGGTGTGCTGTTCTCGAGGGGAACTGTTGTTGAGATGAGAAGCCGGGAGGTCAGTGGTTGGTTCTGTGCGCCTGCGCAAACGCGGGGTAGGGGGAGAAGAAAACCCGGCATGGTGCTTAGGAGTGGGGAGTGGCAGGAGTAGCCGCGCTACCCTTAGGGGAGGTACGCGGTCGGCCAGATGGTCCTCGGGGTATGAATCTGGAGATGGGCTTTGAGCATCGGGACCTTCTAGTGTTTCAGTAAAGCACTGGCGAGCAGAGTATCTAGCAGTGCGATCCTATGCATACCTGCGCGGAAGTGCATCCTGTTGAGTTCAGTGGGACTTACTCCCACGTAAGTGTGCGTAGGGTTGTGGCCTACGATTCTCCCTTTCATTTGCTGCCATCAGATGAAAGCGGCAACAAATTATTTGCAAGGTCACTGCACGTGTAAAAGCACAATCCTGTGCGTGCTTTAACATCAGTTCCCCTCAGTTCAGTGGTGCTTTTACACCCAGGTAAGCATGCACAAGAGCCTCGTGTGGAGCAGAGTGGTAGGCGGCAGTATTGCAACCGAAACTCTCCCCATGACCTGAGTTCGATCCCAGCGGAAGCTGGGTCTCGGGTAGCCGGCTCAGGTCGACTCAGCCCTCCTTCCTTCCGAGGTCGGTAAAATGAGGGCCCAGCTTGCTGGGGGAAAGGTAGTCACGACTGGGGAAGGCAATGGCAACCCCCGCTATAGTCTGCCATGAAAATGCCAGCGCAAGCGGTGTCCCTGTAGGGGTCAGTAATGACCCGGTGCTTGCACAGGAGGAACCTTTCCAAGCATGCCTAGGAGGGAAGCCTAAGACTTCAGTCTCATGCACGCTTAAATGCAGGAGTAAGCCCGACTGAATGTTTGTGGGTGGGTTTTATAACATGCATGCACTTTGCCTGTAAGTATGTTTAAAGCAGCCAACCTGTTTAGCCCTTGCATAAGCCACCCTCGCCGCATTCACACAATACAATAAGCCACAGTGACCTTCTGGTGCAGCTTGAATATTCAAAATGGCCACCGGTACGCACCACAATGCACCAGGACTTAAATAAGCCACGGTGGTCTGCAGTGATCATGCAAACCCGGTCGTTAGTGTGATTTTATATTATGTTTTTCTTTGTTGTTATATTGTATAGTTTTAAGTTTAGTTTTGTGAACTGTGCAGAAAGCTTTGGCTATTCGGCAGTATAGTATTGTAATAAATAAAACAAATTAAGTTCTGCTACTGACAACATAAAACTCTTCTCTTGCATTTACAGATCTTGAAACTTTTCAAATCTTTGCACAGGACAAGACAACAAGTTTTCAAAAATGACTCCAGAGCCCTAGAAGGTAAATATTCTTTTTTTCTCAGTTAAAGAAAGATAAAAAAAGAAACAGTTAAAGATTAACACATCTGTTATAGTATAAACCTTTGTGGGCTTTGCTACAACAGACTAACATAGCCACACCCTTCCCCCCCTGTTGTTTTTTTTGGTAGGCTTGCAGCATCTTGGCTAGAGTGATAAACAAGGCCACAAAAGTTTCTAGCCTACACATTAAATTATTCTGGGGTATAGCAGAGGAGGTGCAGAGACCTCTGTCCTTCCTTCAGAAGCCCACTGCATTTCTCTGCTGGGTGTGGAGGAGGGACCAAATGTTCCTCCCCTCTTCCAGCAGCCTGCAATCTTGCATGGCTACCGGAAGAATACTTAAATACAAGGCCGGTGATAGGCATCTCTACCTTTCACAAGTTCAGTCTGACCCGAATTGCTTTTGTGCCAGCTTGAGCTTGGCCAGGTTATGCTTTAGGGTCATAGAAAGCTGCCTTATACTAAGTCAGACCATTGACTGGCAGCAACTCTCCAGGGTTTCAGGCAAGATTCTTTCCTAGCCCTACCTGGAGGTGCCGGGGATTGAACCTGGGACCTTTTGCATGCAAAGCAGTTGCTGTACCACTGAGCTATGGCCCCTTGTTCAGTCTGTTACCCTTCCCATCTGACTGAGGAAAACTCTTTGCGATCATAACCTGATAGATGTTGCTGATATATGGTGGGGATTGCATGTTTTAAGAGAAGAGTGTCAATGAAGCCAGTTTGAGTAAAGAAAATAAAATGGAGGAGCACATCAAATTTAAAATTCACAGGAATATAAATTGCTGCAGTGTTAAGGGAATTGCTTGAGGCACACACAGCACGTTCACAAAATAATTGACCTTGCTGAGGAACTTGGAGTACGTGAGGCTCAAACATAATGACATGCCAGTACTAGTCATTATATGGTAAAACTATGTGTTCTAAAGTAGCTCTTCTGTTGTACAAGAGGCTGATTGAGTTTCAAACATGAGGAAAGAAAGGCATTCAGGTTCTCCCACCCCTAGATGCCTATGGATTAGGGCTAGGAAACCATTTCAACAGGTGCCATCGTCATGTGTGTTCTGCACCTGGGATTTTCCACCCTCGCTATGGATATTTGAAAAATACTTAGGATGTTTTGAAAGAAGGAAGCGAGATGTTGCTTCAGTGAGAGAACTCCATGGGCCTTTCTAATTGACACAGAATCCAAATATTATTCTTAGCGCTATACTTCCCCAACCCAGCACCACATATCACAGTATCCTGTCCCCTGAGTAATGCACAGTGGGGAATTTTCTTTCTGGCTTTTTTAAAAAGTGGGAGATGTGTACTCCTGTGCTGGAGACCATGAATGTGGAACTTCCAAATAACTAAAAGAAAAATATGGCAACTAAAGGTCATCAATATGGCAGTATGTTGCTATAAAGCTATTTGCCCTTTTTTAAAGTGCTTCATGACTGCTGTTTCCCTGTTCTTCAAGACATGAGTAATATAGAAGGGGAGTGTTGAGCTCCCCCCAAATTGTTGTTGTTGTGTGTGTTTCGAAAAAAAAACACATTAAAAGTTACAAAGCAGAATGAGACTGGGGGAGGCCATTCAGTCATGTCGTCATTACAATCCATAAAGGTCATAGCACCTAGTACTTGGTAATGCTGTAGGTGTGCTAGCTGGGGGACAATCAGACACATACCTGCAATCTTGCTTTTCAGTATACACATCTTAATAATCATAGGCCTTGAGATGTTTTCAGCTCTCATGCTTGTCTGCTTTGCTGCATTTGACAGAACTCTGCAAGCTGACTGGGAAAGTGCCAGTCTTTACTGTGAAAGGGGCTTCTGTAACTGTTGACACCAGGTTTGCATGCATTTTTAAAATGCAGGTCCTGAGGGGGAAAAATGGAAGAGAAAATGCTACCCTGTCTTCTGAGTGCATTTTCTGCAACATATCACACTAACATTCAATCTAAGCTCGCCTTGGAGTGCTCTGCACAGATTTAATTCAACATGCTGTTCTTAACTTTAAAAGCTCTAGAGCAGAGGTGGGCAACCTGGTCCCTTCCAGATGTTTTGGATTACAACTCCAATCAGTTCCAGCCACCATGGCTAATGGTAAGGGGTTATGGGAGTCATAGTCCAAAATATATGGAGGGCACAAGGTAGCCTACCCATACTTTAGAGGATTTGGGGCCTTACTACTAAAAAGACTGTCTTCTCCCCTATATTTTGTGAAACTATTCTGCTGATGAAACCCTTCTTAGCTACATTATGTCACAGCATGATTTTAGTATCATTTATACAGGCATATAGTGAGGCAGTGTTAATAACTCTTAAACAGGTGTGGAGCTGTAGTCCTCTGAAACCTTGCCCTACAAATATCTTGTAGAAGCTTTATAAAGCATTTTTATTTAAGTTAGTACTAGTATCAGAGAGGACTGGGTGGTATTTTAGGGTAATTTTTTATATTGACTTGCTGTCTAACTGATACTTTATACACAGTTCTTGTCCCCAACATTTTGTCAGTTTAAAATGGGTTGTGCTGGAGCCAAAACAGCACGTGCTCTTAAACTGATTTATACTACAAACACTCATTTAAACTAAGCAGGTTCTTGTTCTAGTTCCTGGTTCTACAAAGGTCATACACCATCTATGATTTATTCTAATGTTATGCTGTATAGAATGGTTTATGTTCAACTTGTTCAGCATGTTGCAAAACTGTAATTTAGGGTGCACTCCTGTGCATGTTTAGGCAGGAAAAAAGTCCTACAACTCCCAGCATTCCCCAGCCAGCTATGCTATACTGGGGAATTCTAGTAGTTGTAGGACTTTTTTTTCCTGTCTAAACATGCATAGGATCGTGCCCTTAGTTTCATGAAATGTAGTGAAATCTGTTACTAGACTTAAAATGGTACTCTCTGGAGAAGCATTTAGAAATGGGTCATAGTACCATTTATTGTAATTAGGTCGTTGGGGAAACAAGCTCTATAATTTTTATCCTAATCCTAGTCCATGCAGTTATGGCTCTGTTAATAGAATTATGAAATTGTAATGTGCGTGTGTTTTGGTAATCAGGTTAGTGGCTGCAGTTATTTGCTATAGGTTTGCATGCTGTTTGTAGAGTCTACTTTATCTGCTTTATTGGCCAACATAAAGAGAGATATTAACTCCACCCTCTCTCTCCCTTTATCCAGCTGCAAGACTTAAGATAAATGAAGAATTCAGAAATAATAAAGATGAAACTTCTTCTGAAAGAATAGCTGAGGTATTTTCATAGGACTCCTTGCCACTGAGGAAAGGGCTCATTGCTAGCTTAAACTGGTTTAACTATCACAGGTCCTTTTTCCCCAAAGAACCTTGGGAGTTGGGAGGAGGCCAGGGACGTCTAGAAAGATTTCTGGGTACCTTTTTAAAA
The DNA here is from genome assembly GCF_057233095.1 of Heloderma suspectum. Lineage (NCBI taxonomy): Eukaryota > Metazoa > Chordata > Lepidosauria > Squamata > Helodermatidae > Heloderma > Heloderma suspectum. The sequence goes on from NC_139459.1 coordinate 85,195,335, forward strand.
ATATAATTCCTGTAAAACTACGATTCCTTTGTACAATTACAGTGTCCCACCCCTACCCCCGGTGAGGGGGAGGCTGTTGAAGTGAAACTGATTTAAAGCAAGTTACATCTGCAGGATCGATGTGGCCTGAACATACATGTTGGAAACCATGGGTTGGATCCAGACGTAGTCATACTTAAAGTAGGCCCGCTGGGACATCAGTGCAACTTAAGTTAGTCCTGAATATCTGAAGTCCCATTGATTGAAGTACGACTAAGTCTGGATCCAAACCAGTACCTTTAAAAGTCGGAGCCTGGGCACACATTTCACTGTGGTGGTTGTTCTTGGTTCAGCTTGAAAGAGGAAGATATTCCAAAACAATGATTAAAATGGGTTAGGAGCAGGCAACACCTTGGGAAGACTGCAGCCGGGAAACATGGCTAAGAAATGCATCAGATAAATAACTAAACAGGATCCCAGTTGTCCTTCTGCCTTTAAGAGAGGCAGTAGGCTCTGTTTAGCAGAGACAGCTTGCTTATTTTTCTTTCTCTTCTGGGAACTACCCCTTGAAGCAGTCCTCTTGGTGTGAGGACCAGAAAGGACTTCATTTTCAGTCATCTAGAAAGGGGATACATTGGAACTCTTCCTCTATTTGGCTCATTGTTGATACTAATGTCTCTTGCTATCAGAACAAAGGACAGTTGAATAGGGGAAAAAAATTGCTGGGGAATAGTGAGAGTTGTGGGACTTTTTTCTGTCTAAACATGCATTGGATTGCACCCTAAATCACTTAGACGTTTGGATTGTCCTTATGGCTATGCAACATGCACTATAGGTTTTCTGTTTTGCCACCTAAGTGAAAACAGCTTCTTTGTTATTCCCTTTCAGAAAAGCTTCCCCGTTCATTGAATTCTTTCCTTACAAATGCTGCTGTTCATAAATGTACACCAATTCTGGGAGTTCAGAAAGGAGAGGGCTTAGGCAGAATGGCATTTCTAAAGGGTCTATTGAGGAGAATAAAGTAACCTAAATCTGCCTCTGCAGTAATTTGCATGTAAAACTAGGACAAGCACTAGGACAAGCACACACACACACACAAGATAGGTAAAGTAATCTCTTTCATTGGACAAATCTTTGGTGTAAGAGTCTGCTTGCAGAAACTGGCACAGTAGAGAAGATCATGTTACTTATATTGTAACTTCCTCTCGCTCTTGCTTAAGCACTGATGTTTGTTCTTTCCAGCCTGGTGGGTGCAACTTGGCTCAAATTCAGCCTCTGAGGGTGCATTTGAGTCTTAAAATCTGTTTTTAATTTTTTTTAAAATAAGTTAAGCCTCTACTCCATATAGGCTTTGAAAAAGGGTTAAAAGATTGGAAAATGGTAAAAAGAAAACTCTCGCTAGTCTTTTCAAGGAATTATTTTGTGAATTATTTCAGTCAATATATTAGCCAAATCTGTTTCCCCTCCCCCCATATTTACAGGTAGCTATTCACACTAGAAGGACAACATGTCTACTAAATCTATAATTTTCACAAGCTTAATAAAATTAAAACTGGCCATCTGAAATTAAAATAACTCAATTTTATTGTGTTAAAGTAAGCCAATTATACTGTGGCCCTGTACCAAATTGCATATTTCTGTCACCGACCTCAGTATTGAATATGCTGGCCAGCAGTTTATGAGGACTTTCTGTCAGGCAAGTGGGCAGTAGCTTTGGAATTGCATCCTGCCCATAGTGTGGTGGTTGGCTTACTTTTCTAGCAGTGAGTGAGGCATGAACGTCTTCCTTTATTTAGAATATTTATATACCACTTCCCATTTTAAAAATCCTGAAGCGGTTTACAACATAACACAAAACAATTACACAGTTATAAAAGCACAACAACATTAGAAACAAGTTAATGGTTGGGAAAAACCAGGGTAAACAAGTAAGTTTTTAATAAACATCGAAAGTACATGGTCATCGGTGCCTGATGAAACATAGCAGATCTCCCTTTATGGCTACAGAGTCATGGATAAAAATGTATACCAAGAATATAAAATTATATATCACATAGTCATTACAGAGACAGACGAAACTGTGTCTCTCCCTAATAAAAGAAACAGGATGTATTTATTCAGACTGAAAATTGAAGAACAAAGAAAATACACTACACATGCTCAGAAACCAATTACTACTCAGTAACAGTCTTATCAGCACAGCGGCCTTCTTATCTTTAGGGATGAGTTACTTTGGTGGATAAGAATTTCTTGCTTATGAGCAAGTTACAATTACCTTCCCATGATCACACACACGCTCTCTCTCTCTCAATCCCATCAGGCACCTCGCCTGAACCAAACTACTTACAATGGCTAGTCAGGCCTACTTTCACAAGAAAGAAAGAGAGAGCTGCCATTAAAAAAAAATCTGTTGGCACTTTGGGAATTCCAGTAGATTATGAAGGGATTGAACTGAAATAGATGAATAGCTGGGATTTGTCTGCCCTGGAATGAATGTTATGGTCTATAGTCAAAGCTTTGCCCCTAAGGAGCTGCCTGAATTTCTCTTTCCAATTCTGGAAAAGCAATATTCTGTATTTTGACATGTGGGATCTAACCGTAGTCCTTTCAGTACCGAAAGTAACACCCTTTGAATATTTCAAAGATGAAGGGTCCTATAGAATTGTTAAGGTAACTGGTACTTTCATGATATTCAACAAACACAGAGAATGTCTTCAAGAATAATTCTGTGCCATTCAGTCAATTTTGTTTTATTTTTTTCTGTACAGCTTATAAAAATAGGTTCAGATGTAGAAGTTATACTCAGAAAATCTGTCATTCAGGGTGTTCATGTGGACTCCAACAGACTCTGTAAGTAAAGAAACTTCATTTTGGAAAGTTGTAAATGCTACATATCTGCTTAACACTGAATAATGCAAGGTTTGTTCACCATATGCTACTTGTGAGTCATTGGTACATACAGGTACATGCATTTATAACTATGGCATTAGGGCAGCAGTCCTAAACACTCTTACCATGGAGTGAATCCCATTGAACTCAGTGAGATTTACTTCTGAGTAGAGACGCATAGGATTGCAGTGTAAACCAGATTTCAGATTTATAGTGTTTTCCTTCATCTTTGTTTTTGGTTCTGATTATTAGGTGCTCTTCCAGGTGCCAGGTTAATTTGGGACCAGCGAGCTGAGCCATCAGTGGCTCAGAAAAGCAATACTGGTTTGGTAGTCCATCTAGTTTTGGACAGTACTGAATAGATTTGAAATTCATGGGAGATGTGCCAATATAACTCAGTTTTGTTGTTTCACTTCCACAAAATTTGTTTCATTATCTCTAGTTCCATCTGTAATTAGTATTCCTTCTATATGCACACCTCAAAACTTATTTTTTGTTTTTGAGGGTAGGATATTTCTAGTCTTCTTAATTTTGGCAGTTCTACTATTCCCATGAATATCTTTTCTGTAATATTGTATCTCATGGGTTCATTAGATATATGAATCTGAAAGTTGCCCAATAAAAGAAGTATGTGCATATTTGCTATACGTACATCTGTAGCCTATACTTTCTGAGCCATGTGGGATATGTAACAATCCATATTTTAAAGTATAAGGTATTACCATGGTTGACATTAAACAATCCACTTCATCCTAAATGAGCATCGATTCAGATTGTAGTTGCTCACTTGGAGACTTCCAATAGTATTTCAAATTAATTCTGGCAAATAGGACAAAACTGAGCCACCCATATCTCAAACTCCAGTTCTGAGGTTGCAAGTCTTGCTGAGTAGAAGCAAGTGTGCTTAAAGAGAAGGGCAGCATTGCACCAGTACATGGGTTGTGTACGTAGCCTTGATACATAGAAAGCTACACCACTTGTTAGCTCAGTACTCTACGCTGACGGGCAGCAGCTTTCCAGGGTTTCAGGCAGGAGTTTTTCCCAGCCCTGCCTGGAGATGCTAGGAATTGAGCCTGGGCTCCTGGGACTTGTTGCATGCAAAGACTATGCTCTTAACACTGAACTATGGCCTGTGTCCCATTCCTCCCATCCCTTTTTGCAAGAAATATACTTATTTTTAAGCTGCTTCCTTCTTAGGCAGAAATGACAACATTGGCTTCTTCTGGCAGCTGGAAAGAGGAAGGAAAAGAAGCAACAGAGCGGAAGATTTTTTTGTGTGCTTAGGGGCCCATGAAGCTTGGCAGCACTGCAAGTAATCTTGTCCTTGGCCTGGTCCCAGTGGGCACAACGTGACTCTAGTTCTACAAGTAAATTGTCAGGATTTACCCATTCAAGTTGTCATCCAGCAGTGTTTGCTTAAAATGAATTGTCAGCATTGCTGTTGGAGATGTGCAGCACAATCCTACATGTGTTTAATCAGATGTAAGGGCCATCCCCCTCTCAACTGGCTACTCCTCCACTGTACCAAATATGCCATCTTTTTCCTTCCCTATATCTTTCTCTGTTTTCTTCCTTCCCTTCTTTTTTTAAGCACACCACCACCCTAAACTTTTTTTTTTAAGTAGATGGAGAGTAGTGGTGGAATCCCTGGTGCATCTCAGCTCAGCATGTGTTACAACCCACCATGTGAAGAGCAAATGTAGAGTGTGTGTCATATAGAATTGGCATCAGGCTGACGTTTTCCTCCATCATCTGCTAACTGATCCTTTCTTACCTAGTGATAGCTGGGATTCCAGCTGCAACCATCTGCATGCAAGGTATCCGCTCTGTGGTCCCATCTCCTGATACCTTGAGCTTAACAGATTTCTGGGCCTTTTGATTTGTACAAGCTGCCCTTCCACTCCAAGACTAGTGCTAATACAGAGAGTGTATGATAGGATTGCAGGTTTTGTCTCTAGGCTTTTAAGTAGGGCTACAGAAACTAATCTGACAGCCTTGAGGAGCATTGGTTGCTTAAGATGCCAGATGGTCAGAACTTGGGTAGAGAGAAAGACTGATAAGGAACAGCACAGTCAAACAGAACCTAACTGGCTGCTCTGATACTGGCTGTATAAGTTAAGAAAACTTACACAGACAGGTAAGTAAGGCAGTAACCCTCACTATAGAATGAAGCTATATTAATTGAAGGCAGTTGTTCACTAATATTAAAAATTGTTTTTCTCTCACTGGACAGCAAGAAATAGCATAGTGCCGCAACAGTAACAAATTGCTAAAGTCCTTGCTAATTATGTTGGGTACTTCCAGATGGAGGACTCCTAACACTATCAATTAAAAGACATTGTGCAACAATTCTGCCTTTCCCTCCTTTGTGGATTTTCTGTCATAAGAAGAAAGACAAAAGAAGTTGTGGGAAACACTGCAGGGTTACAAGTGGAAGTCAAGAACATCTGGACCTGTAAATGGAACACAGGAAACTGCTGTATTACAGCAGAACTTTGGTCCATCTAGTTCAGTATTGGCAGCACTGACTGGCAGCAGTGGCTCTCCAGGGTTTCAGGCAGGATTCTTTCCTAGCCCTACCTGGAGATGCTGGGGATTGAACCTGGGACCTTCTGCATGCCAAGCATGGGCTCTACCACTGAGCTATGGCCCCTCCCTCGAGGCAGGGTGATTGCACAATAAAAAGTCTTGCCCAAAAACACTCACTATTACAGTGTCCAAAATGTAAAGAACTGCTCTTTCCAGTGGACAGGAAATTTTAAAAGATGTGTAGAAAAACAGCTGATCTCTCTTTATAAAAATCATGTAAAATCTTACAGGAAGTGTTCCTCTCTTCCAGTGCTTATCCCAAGAAAAGAGATGCTGCTGGAGAACATGTCTTTCTGCGACACACCAAAACAGAAGTCATGAATTGGAGGCAATAAAATGCCATGTCAATTGTTAACGATGCCATGTGATTCCTTTGCAAACTAAGATTTCCTGTAATATCACCCTAAACAAAGCCTTTTAAAAACAAATATTTATTGTATTCGTCTTCAGACTAAAAGCAGAAAATACTCAGTATTGTTGGTGGATACTGGAAGTTAATTTGGTTTTATGTATTTTGAGTGAGTCAAAACTACTTTCAAGCCTTTCCATAACTTTCATTACTCCATTGGAAAAGATACATTTTTCATATGTGCAACAAACATATATACTTTCCCCACCATCACCAAAACATGCCAATCAATTGGTAACCTTTAGTTCAGAGTTTAAAAATATTTCAATATTTGGGAGTGGGGGTTGGATTTTAAAATATAATTGGGCCTGGGGGTTTGGGAAAAGAGTGGCAGAAACGTCCAAATAAATTATCAAACTTTGGGTTTTTCTGTCAATATTAAAAGGTACACAAAGTCATATAATTAAAACCAGGTTTATATACATTATTTTAAGGCTTTATGCTTGAGGAATGGACTGTTGTTAGAAGTATGTAACATACATGTTTACTCAGAAGTAAATTCCATTTAATTCAATGGGACTTCCTCACAGGTAAATGGGTATAGGATTGCTATGTCAGTTTCTCCCCCCCCCCCCCCGCCCGTCTCATCATAACATTGAAGCTAAGCCTGAGTATATTTGATATTTTCTGTATAGGTACAAGAGTGACTTGTCCCTGTGGTATTAATGCTTATCATGCAACAGTGTCTTGATAACTGTGTAAATATAATGGAGAAGGAGAGATCCTTAGAGCAGGATGAAAAACCTTTATTCCTAATACAGTGACTAGAATGGTGCAGTTGATTGACTGACTGAACCACGTCTCAAGAAAATTCTGGTTTAGTCAGTTCCACTCCTAAGGCAAACAACAACAGTGTGCTGGAGCCTGGGAGGCACACTGAGGTATTTAGAACTGTGTGACGGTTGTGAATATCTGGGTCCCTTCATGATGGAGAGGCTGGTACATTTGGTGCCAGTTGCAAGGGTGGTGGGGTTTGTTTTGGTTTTTTGTGGATAAAATATCTCATATCCGTATTTTAGGTTGTCTATATTAGAAGCATCCAGGTCCTATTCTTACCAGGTTTCTTGGGAAGTATTTAAATTGTTGGCAGGTGTTTTTAATGTGTGCATGTTTTTGCGTTTTAATATATGTTTGTTCCGTATTTCCTGTGTTGTGAAGCTGCGCTGAGTTCCCAATGAGCAGAAGCATGGGGTATGAATAAAATTATTTATTTATTTATTGTATCTGAGAATGTGGACAGGGTGCTTCTTGGTGATGCCTGTGCCATTTTGTGCCTGCTTTATTAATGCTAGCCTTGGCTTGTGGTTGTCTGCTGCAGGGGATTGGCCCAGGTCCAGAAGATTATTCCTGCTTCCTTAAATGAGGGCACTTTCTCCATAGGTGTTTATTTATTATAGGGCTTTCTCTCCTGCCTTTCACTTAACCACAGGGTGCTTAAGGCAGCTACAGTTAATTAAAAATAACCCAAAGGATAAAACTTAGTTGTTGTGTTTAAATGCAAATTGTCAATGGTCAGGCCAAAACAATGTCTTTAGCCAGCATTGGAAGACTGATCTTGGGCAAGCCAGATGGATTTCCCTGGGCAGGGAGTCCCACCTGCTATGTGCTGCAATGTAGAAGGCTTTTTCCAACCATACTTCAGATTAATCTTCCCCAACCTGGTGCCTTCCAAATGTTTGGGACTTTAACTCACATTACCTCCAGCCAGCATGGCCCATAGTCAGGAATTCTGGAAGTTAAAGCCCAAAAGATCTGGAGGGCACCAGGCTGAGGAAGGCTGCTTCAGATAGTGAGTAGACACACAGAAGGGCTTATCCCACCGAACTCAGTGGATGGGCAGGAGGAGGCAGTCCTTTAGGCATGCCTTTGAATTATACCCAGAAATGGACTAGTGGCCGGTGAAGATGCTATAAAACAGGAGCCACATGATCCATGAAACCAGCTCAAAATGTTTGCCCTTGCATTCTGTACTGGATCTGGCATTTCCAAATGCCCTTGAATAGTAAATGAAGTTCTGTTTAGAGCTCTGTTAAAGAAGCCCTCACTAGATCCTTGTGAATGACATAACTAGGAGTAAGTTTCTAATGTGTTTTTCCTAGGTCAGGTTCTAGAGCAGGTGGTGGCTGGCAGCTTCAAGCCCTCCTGGAGGAAATTGATATTCTAGATCCATTGCTTCTGGTCAGTGTTTGGGACTGAAACTACTCTGATTACCCGGTGATGGCCTTTGAGCAATTAACTTCTTGCCAGCTTCAGGTATCTTTCTGTAAAATGGAGTGTTTGACCTGTTCACATGTTGGTTGTGAGAATGAGAGAAGAACGAGACCATGCTATAGAAATGAAAAATACCTATCAGAGAGTGAAGGCTGATCTAGCATGTGTACTTGTAAGAACATAAGAAGAGCCATGCTGGATCAGACCAAGGGTCTATCTAGTCCAGCATTCTGTTCGCACAGTGGCCAAAGAGCTGTTGACCAGGAAACTGCAAGCAGGACTTCTGATTCCAGTGTATATTAAACAATATATATTTTTGTCTGACTCCTAATTCTGTTGAATAATTTGATTGCATTAATTTCATCCATTCACATCAGGAATATAGGGCTACCAACCTGCATCCTTCCTCAGAAAAATGCCTTTCTTTATAGTTAAGGTGCTGCCGGAACTTTAAAACAGAGGTGGGCAAAAACCTCAAGCTTGTGGCATCTACTTACCTACCACCACTGCATATACAAGTACAAATCTATATCTGCATTACTACAGATCAGGGATTCTAATACCAAACTCTAAAACTGGACAGTAGAGCTGCGCAAAGACGTGGTCAAAAGCAACCAGCTGATACTCAAGGTCAGCCATGGCAGATATATTTTTTCATTTTTTACTTGCAATTTTTAAGCTATTGAGAGTCAGAAACCCTTTGAGATATTCTACCAGTCACTCAGATCTACCTGTGCACTCCGATCTACCACTGGCCTGCCCCACTTTAAAACCGTCTGTATTCGTACTACCTTTTAAAATTTAGTTTTGACCCTGAGTTGATGACGTTGCTCAATTATTTTTACTAACAGTACAATTCTGTGTAAGGTGCCATTAAGTTTAATGTGGCTAACGCCCAGGTAAGTATGTATAGCATTGCAGCCTAAACCTACTTTTTCCCTTTAATACGCTCTTTGGATTGAAAGTTTTAGTATCTGTCCACAAAGGTGTTTGAGCAAGAATTGTTTACAAAACCTAGAGATGCCCACAGCAGATGGTGCTCTTTATTTAAATTAAGGAAGCAGGCTTTAAAATGAGTTCACAACTGCATCCTATATGTATTTTGTATTCAGAAATAAGCTGCCTTTAATTCAAAAGGTGTTTTATACATGCTTTATTAAATAGAATTTACTCCATCTGTGTTCACTAAAGCTTACTCCCAAGTAAGTGCAAATAAGAATGCAGCTTTAATGAAGTTCTCTCCATTCCATTCTCTTGATTCTTTTAAAAGAGGGAATATAAACTTAAAAAACAATTACCATCTTTGCTTATGCTTTCAAGCAAATTTAATGGAGTCTTATCCGTTAATAGCACCTGCCAAATATGTTTTTTTCTTTGATAAGCCACAGGTTACCCAATTCTGATTTAATATCAATGAACAATGCAATCCTATGCATGTCTACTCAGAGGTAAGTCCCACTGAGCTGAAAGAGACTTACTCCCAGGTAAGTGTGTATAGGATTGCAGCCTTAGACTTCCCTTTTGTCTTGGTTCAGAGGATGAATATTGCTACACCTTTTAAAATATGACTCCTACAGGTATATGTTTTCATTCCTGCAATTTCCCGCCTCTAAAATGCTGAATTGGCGTCAGCCTCACAGAGCTTAACTGTAATGGTTTGCATCATATTAGATCTGTAAATAAGGCAATTTAATTTCAAGTACTGGCAGTTCCTTACACTTCCTTTGTAAAAAAATGGGAAAAATATTGACACTGGAAAACTAAAAAAAGGCCAACCAACCTTTACAGGAAGAGCAGAGTCCTTGCCTTTCCCTGCATGAGACAACTCTTTCCAAAAGGTTTCCTGGTTCTTAGCATAAAAACAGTTCACTCTGTTATGATGAATGGGAAATGCAATGTCATGATTGCAATTAAATATTTGTGTAACCTTTATCTGCTATGGCCACAATACATAGGAAATTTCTCCTGCAAAAATCCCATTAAAAAGAATGGAAACTGTACACATGCATGAATACACTTTTGCACAGATGACATGTATTTCAGTGGGAGACACTCAGGAGAATTTCTGAGGCTTGTGACCCATGTATAGTAGTCCTTGCATCCGATAGTAATTGGGATCTATATATTTTTAGTAAATAGGGGAAATAGACCATCATTTTTTATTAACTGTATTTCTGAAGTTATATTTATATCTTGCTTTTTGACCCCAAAGTGCTCTCAAAGCACTTAACAGTTGTTGTTGTTCAGTCGTGTCCGACTGTGTCCCTCCACATGTTTTTGCCTACAACTCCCCTCACCATTGGCTAGGGCTGATGGGAATTTTAGGCCAAAACGTCTGGGAAGTCACAAGTTGCCCACCCCTGTACTGGGGTGTGGATTATGATGCCCCTCAAGCTTGAAGCAATTAGTGTCTTGAAATCAAATTGATTCACCATTTGGCTGTATGCCGTTTCCTTTCTGAACTTGTTCTCTCCTCTCTGTACGCTGAGCTTTAGGATTGTAACCTGCAAGCCTACAAAAGTAGGAAATGGTCAGAACTGGTCTAGCCATGAATGTGTCGTAACGGCCAATGTTCCACATTAGCTGTCTTACACTGAGTCAAACCATTGGTCCATCTTGCTCAGTATTGCCTCCAGCATTTCAGTCCAGAGTCTCTCCCGGCCCTATCTGAAGGTGCTGGGGATTGAGTCTGGGGTGTCTGCAGGCAAAGCTTGTGCTTTACCACTGAGCTACAATACTTCCTGTGGCCCAGTGGAGTTACCAGCACTGATGTCGTGCTGCTAAAGCACCCTGGATAGGCATATGCTTCACACTGGATCTTCCAGCACTAGTTAGATCCATTTTCTAACACTCATTTAGAACTGGATATGTTGTGGAAATGGCTCGGGAATATTTCCCACTCTAAAATCTGCACTAGAAGCAATTGGAGGGAAAATATATTCCTATTCCATTCACATCCCATCTTTTCACCATACATGGTCATCTCTATTTTCATCCTCACAACAACCCTGTGAGGTAGGTTGGGTTGAGGGTTGGTGACTGGCCCAAGGTCGGTCAGTGAGCTTCATGGCCAAGTGGGGATTTGAACCTGGGGTTCCCCACTCCATGTCCAACATAACTACTATACCACACTGGCTCGCTAGGCTGAAGGCAGCATTGGTAGGACTGACCGGAAAAGCGCCACTAGTTGAGTGCTAGTTTAAGCCCAGTGTGTGTCTTCCAAAATTCTTGAGACCTTCACTGCAGTTCACTCTCATCTTCACTTCTGGCTTTTCTGAGATTACAGTGGCCATTTCCCTACATGCATTTTCACAACCAAAATCAGGAAATGTGACCTTGAAATCAGCCCAGAAGGAACAGTCACAAAGGCTGCAATTCTATACTCACCTGGAAGGAAGGCCCATTGAACTCTGCGGGACTTGCTTCTTAGACAGGCATAGGATTGTGCTATAAATGGGTGGACTCACTGATGTACTGTGAAAGGAAATTCTTCTTGGTGGAAGATGGTCCTCGGAAGCAGCCTTGCTTCAGTGACTCCTGTACCTTCTCTTACATGCTCTTTGTATACTAGACCTGCAGTGGTGGGGAAGAGGTTTTGAGGTCCCCTTTAACAGGCATAATCTGGGGTGTTAAATACTATAGTCAAGACATTCATATTGCACGCGTGTGCACACACAGAGGAGAACCTCTTTGTGAACCGCCCAGAGAGCTTCGGCTATTGGGCGGTATAGAAATGAAATAAATAAATAAAGGAGAGAGCAAATCTAATAAGACAGCACTGTTTTTGATCGCTTTATTTTTGTTCTCATGGATATTTTCTGCATTTCATCTTGTTTCATTTGCATCTTGCTGGCCAATCTGTAGCCTGGAGTCAATTCTTGTGGTTCATATATGGTGCATGAAATTCGAATGAATTGGAAAGAAGAAAAAGCAGCACCCTTCCACATAGCAGAGAATGTCTGAGACAAACAGAAACCTTGTCAGACGGTCGTTTCCCCTTGCACAATTTCAAATGCTGACTGTGTTATGCAGCTACCATCTGACTAAAGCCGGGGTTAAATGATGTCCTGAGCAAGAATATACTTGGAGAAGGAAAAACAAGTCTTGTTCTCATCTGGAGAGGCTCTTGCAAGTGTTCCCTTTTTTACTGGCATAAAATGGTTGGGTGTTTAGTTCTAGTATCTAATCCTCTATGGAGTTCTTCCTCAAGATTTCAAGCTTGATTTTAGAAGCCCAAAGAGAAGAGTGCCTTGCATTACCTAACTTGGTACCCTCCAGATGTGTTGGACTACAGCTCCCAACATCTCGCAGCCAGTCAACACATCTGGAGAGCTATGGGTTGGGGAAGGCTGAGGTTAAGTATGTGTGAGCCTCTCTGCAGTCATTGCTTCAAAGTGGGCAGTTGACCAAAGAAAACAGAGCTGTGACACTCACAGTAATGCAAAACAAATGAGAACATGAATGAGGATGAGAACATTAACATTCAGAGAACAGGAAAACAAGACCAAACCAGAGACCACAAAATAAAGCATTGTCATCATGCTGCTTCTTAATTTTCAGAGGGTATCTGTCCCCTTCCTTCCTAACATTGCTGAGTGTGGATAATTCTATGGAAGCTTCACCCCAAACTCCTCTCCGACCCTCCCTTTTGGGTCTCGCAAGTGGAAGGGTAGCTGCTTGTGGTCTTTTGCAACTGTGTACCCATGTACGTCTAACAGCAGGGCTGGTAACAGCAGGGCTGGTGACAGCAGTCTCACGTGATATGACACGTGATGGCTCCTAGTCCCCAAAACAGCAGTGTTGCCTGTTAATGCGCAACAAGAGGGCTGAAGTGTGCCTTGAAAAGTGAAGCCACTGTGGTTCCCCTTGGAGTTAGGAGACCTTAGGCAGCATTGATTTGTCCCGTTGACCCCTGCTTTGCTAATATATGGGCAGTGACATCCCAAGGGATGGAGTAAATAAGGAAACATGGGATTCCCTGATGCAGTTTACACTACAGATGAGAGACATAGGGCCAAACAGACTTTAAATGTGTTTCTAGCAGTGATGTTGCCTTTTCATTTTTACTCTAGACTAGGTGCAAAGGGCCTAGTGCAAATCTTAAAAGGCCTGCTACCCCCCCTTTCATGCTAGGGTCCCAGTCTGAACTGGGAGCCCTCTGTCTACTCTAGAATAAAAATGGGAAAGGCATAGCTGCTAGTCACACATTTAAAATAATGTCTGTTTTGGTCCATGGGGAAATTCCAGAAGCATATCTGCTATCAAAAAAGCATGGCCCCATCCACACCACTACTGGAGACAATCATCCTGTTGGTTGTATTGTTTACTGTGGTTTTAATGTCTTATATACTTTGTATTGTTTTATTGTGCGCTCTTTGGTTTTAATTTTTGTGAACCACCCAGAGAGCTTCGGCTGTTGGGCGGTATAGAAATGAAATAATAATAAATGCTACAGAGTGGTAGGCAACCTGGTGCCCTCCAGTCATTTTGGATGACAGTTCCCATAATACCCATTGGCCATGTTGGTTGGGGCTGATGTGAGTTGTAGTCCAAAAATGTCTGGGGGGCACCCGTTTGCCTACAACTAACCCTGATTGTGGTCAGGGGGCAGGATCATGGTGACAGGCCCTACTCTGCCCTGACCTCCAGCCAGCTGAACTTAGCACTGAGCCTCTGTGTGTACAGCTTGTACGTGATTAGGCTCTGTGTATGTGATCGTGAACCCTCCGGAACAGGATCTCTGCTTGCGCAAAAGAACTTGTACATGGAGAAGTTGTCACATGGATATTCTGTGCGGAAATTTGGCTGAACATAAGGATGGCCTCTTGATATGAGCCTTCCCCTTGCTCCACAAGTTCATTGTACCTTGCTTGTCAGTCTAAAATGGGGCTACTTCTATTAACTGGGCTGTCCTGCCATTCCAAGGAGGAGGACTGGCCTGTGTATGTGTCTTGCAAACATAAGGTTTGCTTCCAACTTTAATCCGGCAAAAATACCGTTCACTGGGTGCTAGGTGTAAGAGAAACTGTCTTAGAGTAAGGCAGCTTTCCCCAACCAGGTGCCCTCCAGATCTATTGAATGACAACTCCCAGCACATCTGGAGGGCTGGAGTAAGGGTACACCAGAGATTGGGCTACAGTACAGAAGGGACCCTTCCCAACATATGATAATGGACTTTGGAGTGTCTAAGTTAGCTTTTCTATAGTGTAGTTTACTAGGATCAGAACAAAAGAAAGTGTTGAAAGGGCCACTGATTGCAAAAACAACTATTGACTAGGCTTGAGGGTTTTGATCAAGAAAGCAACATTGTAGCTTGCATGAGAGAGCTCAGGCAGATGCTTTGCTTACAGTAGGAATGGTTTTACTATAACTAAGCAGACGTACAAATATTTAATATCAATATCACCTTAAGATTCCTTTTTATATTGCTATATAAACATTTGTTAATAATAATACTAAATGATTGAACTAACTACCTTCATTAACTAAAAGGGAAAATGGAAAGGATTTTGGAGGCAAGAGAAAAATCAGAGTAAGGATTAATTATACACTTCTAGCCTTCAATGGACCATCATTGTGTTCGGCGGTGAATGTTCATCTGTAACCTCTGACTGACTTCAAAACATGCCAGCAAGAACAAGCTTCCTCTTATGTCATTCAGCAGTATCTGAGAGCACAGCAACAACCCATAATACTGAATCCTAGACTGTACTTACATCTCTAGCAATGTAATAAAAACGCATGCCTACCTAGCCCAATAATGATAAATTTTTATTTTGAATTGCCTACCATCTGTCATGAGCTGATAACAAAAGTTGATTGGATTCTGATTTATGGCTGTTGAAAGAAACAGACAAATGTCAAACACAATTGTAGCAAGATCTCACAAAATTGGAACTGATAAGCAACCTTGATTATATTTCTCAAGGACTGGACAGGGATTGTGACTGGATCTCATTGCAAAACATTAATGGTCTCCTATTTGGTTATGAATTGTTCTCATGATCAGATCAGCGCCCCAGCAATCAGGGTGTGTTTTGTATTGCTGTGCTCTAGTTCACACCCAGTTAACTGGGCATATCCTCCCCTGTTTATTATACACCCACACCTGTGTGTGTGTGTGTGTGTGTGTGTATGTACACACACTTCATGCATACAATGGAGCTGGATGCTGCCATAAAAATAGCTTAACTCTTTAGGTAGCCATAAGTATGGTAGAGACTTACAATGCAACTAGAATGATTCTTAACATACTCATAGGAGACCAATTCCCAGGGGCTACTCAGTTTTTCAGACAACGGTCTAAGGTTACATATGTATTTTGCTACTTAAACTACTGATCCCTTCACGGATGGTCAAGCCATATAATAGTCAACACCACATAGCAGTAAGAGATTTGTGATTATGTAGTGCATACTTGCAGGCATCTCTGTGGGACCACAAAAGCCCAAAGGGATTGAACATCTCTGCCTTTTACAACTTTTGCAAACCAACTTGTTTTCTTTCTAAGCTAAACTACTGATAAACTTTGCACTGTGCTGCATTAACATTGGCTTGTCAAGGGCCAGATGAAATTGCTTCAGGAACTGTAGACAGTGTTCAAACACACTCAGAGTTTATTTTGCATGTTTTTGTATTGGTGGTCGTCCTCGGTCTCCAAATTAGTCGAAATAAGTTAGATGGAAATGGTTTCTTTTAGTATTTTAAAGAGGAGTCGGATAACATCTCCCAAGACTGGTCTAGCCACAGAAGCAAACAAGCTGGACCAGCAACAAAATGTTGCAATGTAGAGTTCTCCTGTTCAGAGTTCTAGCCTGCCATGCCTTCTTTCAGGATATTCCACACCACCACCATGACCCAATTTTACTGAGCATGCTCAACTGTCGGGGGGGGGGGACGACTTTAGGGAAAAAACCTTAAAAAGGTGTTTCCACCTTAGGGTTTTCCCCCTAAAGGTTTTTTGTACTTCTGCAAACTGCCATTCTCCCGCTTATACCTCCCTCTTGTGCATGGATGGTGCAATTTGGGCTACATAAAGATCCACACTCAGCGAATCCACTGGTTCGCACGACTAAACATGCAATGGGTTGTTAACCATGGTTTGTTTGGGAACATGCTGGAGCAAGTGAGCATGCTGGCTCCCACCCACTCGCCTGCTTCTGGTGCACTAAACAACATATAGATGCCCCATTCTTAGGTTGCACTCTGTGCCGTGCAAACCTGGAACTGGGTTGCTGAGAAAGAAACTGCTTGTGGGTTTCCCACAGGCAGTTGGTTGGCCACTGTGTGAACAGAATACTGGGCTAGATGGACCCTGCTCTGATCCAGCATGGCTCTTCTTATGTTCTTAACGCAGAATTATAACACAATGACAAACCATGGATTCTAATTCTGGGTTGTCTTTTTTCCCTCAACAACCCAGGGTTGTGGGTTTACACATCACAGAGAACAACACAGGGATGAGGTAACACACCAGAAGTGGTGAACGCACAGGAACCAGCATGCTCGCTCACTCCCACACACTCCCAAACAACTCATGCTTAACAGACCATGGGCTGTTTAATCATGCAAATTGGGTGAATGAGTTCATTATTAGTAGATAAGTCTAGCAACTGCCTAGTTTGCCCGAATTCCAGGGGCAGCTGTTTCAGCTATGTAAATCTCTTGGAGAAAGATTTGTTTCCTGCACCTTTGGAGGAGACACACTGAGCAAGCTTTGGCAATATCCCCGTATTCCAGGAGATGTGATTAAAAGCTTTATGACCCCACCCCACTCCAAATACCAGGACATAGACAAAGTTGTAAAGAGGAGGAAATAAAGCAGCAACAGACATTAAAAATAAGGAAAAAATAGTAACACAAGTCAACTATTGATCATGCAATGTGTTTTTGTTAAGTTGATCATCTTACAGTGAGATGCAGGAGGGTACAAGACGTTAAACAAGGGCAGCCAGAAACCTTGGGCTGATCCTGTTTTCTCAATTCCTGACCTTAAGTATTTTACCACACCCCTTTTTTTCCAGAAAGCTTTCTGTCTTGCCTTCAGTATGCAAACTACATTATCTGTCCTTGTTTCATCTTTTCTGGCAAGTGGCCTTTCCACAATTTTCCCAGGGTCCATCTGAGGTAAAGTTGGGATCCAGGGTAGTTGGCTGTATGAAACTTACACAAGGCCAGCTGACAGAGAAAAACAACTAAAGGAAATGGAGGAGGTTTTAATTGCTTCCTGTACCAAGAGAATGCACCCACCTTTTGTTTCTCAGTGAATCAGTTCAGAAGAATATTTTGCTTGTTTTGTACAGTGGACTAAAACTGATGAAGTTATATTCTCTGAGAGATAGTTCTAGAGAAATAATTGTAGCGAAAGCAGCAGCTCCTTAAACTGAATGTTTTGGCATGTATGCATACCTAAACCCTTCCTACTCTCTCCTAACCATTATGTGCATGTCTTTCTGTACTACAGGGTTGTTGTTGTTCAGTCGTTAAGTCGTGTCCGACTCTTCGTGACCCCATGGACCATAGCACACCAGGCCTTCCTGTCCTCCGCTCTCTCCCGGAGTGTGTTCAAATTCATATTTATTGCATCAGTGATGCTATCTAGCCATGTCATCCTCTGTCGTCCCCTTCTTCTTTTGCCTTCAATCTTTCCCAGCATCAAGGTCTTTTCCAGGGAGTTTTCTCTTCGCATTAGGTGGCCAAAATATTTGAGCTTCGGCTTCAGTATCTGTCCTTCCAATGAGCAGTCAGGGTTGATCTTCTTTAGGATTGACTGATTTGACCTCCTTGCAGTCCAGGGGACTCGTAAGAGTCTTCTCCAGCACCACAGTTCGAAGGCATCAATTCTTCGGTGCTCGGCCTTCCTTACAGTCCAGCTCTCACAGCCATACGTTACTACTGGGAAAACCATAGCTTTGATTATATGAACCTTTGTCGGCAAGGTGATGTCTCTGCTTCTTACTATGCTGTCTAGGTTTGCCATAGCTTTCCTCCCAAGGAGCAAGCGTCCTTTAATTTCATGGCTACAGTCACTGTCTGCGGTGATCTTGGAGCCCAAGAAAATAAAATCTGTCACTGCTTCCATTTCATCCCCTTCTATATGCCAGGAAGTGATGGGGCCAGATGCCATGATCTTAGTTTTTCTAATGTTGAGTTTCAAACCAGCTTTTGCACTCTCCACATTCACCCTCAACAAGAGGCTCTTTAGATCCTCTTTGCTTTCTGCCATTAGGGTGGTATCGTCTGCGTATCTGAGGTTGTTGATAATTCCCCTGGCAATCTTAATTCCGACCTGTGATTCATCCAACCTGGCATTTCTCATGATGTACTCTGCATATAAGTTAAATAAGCAGGGTGACAATATGCAGCCTTGTTGTACTCCTTTCCCAATTTTGAACCACTCGGTTGTTCCATGTCTGGTTCTTACTGTTGCTTCTTGACCCTCGTACAGGTTTCTCAGGAGACAGGTAAGGTGGTCTGGTACTCCCGTCTCTTTAAGAATTTGCCAGGGTTGTGTTGTGATCCGCACAACCAAAGGCTTTAGCGTAGTCAGTGAAGCAGAAATAGATGTTTTTCTGGAATTCTCTTGCTTTCTCCATGATCCAGCGAATGTTGGCGATTTGATCTCTAGTTCCTCTGCCTCTTCGAAACCCAGCTTGTACTTCCAGTAGTTCTTGGTTCACATGCTGCTGAAGCCTAGCTTGTAGGATTTTGAGCATCACCTTGCTGGCATGTGAAATGAGCGCAATTGTACGGTAGCTCGAACACTCTTTGGCATTGCCCTTCTTTGCAATTGGAATGTAGACTGACCTTTTCCAGTCCTGCGGCCATTGCTGAGTGTTCCAAATTTGTTGGCATATTGAATGCAGCACTTTAAGAGCATCATCTTTTAGGATCTTAAATAGCTCAGCTGGAAGACTGTCATCTCCACTAGCTTTGTTGTTAGTAATGCTTCCTAAGACCCACTTGACTTCACTCTCTAGGATGTCCGGCTCAAGTTCAGTGACCGCACTATCATGGCTGTCAGGGACGTTAAGATCTTTCCTGTATAGTTCTTCTGTGTATTCTTTCCACCTCTTCTTAATCTCATTTGCTTCTGTTAGGTCCCTGCCTTCTTTGTCCTTTATCATGCCCGTCTTTGCACAAAATGTTCCCTTGAGATCTCCGATTTTCTTGAAAAGATCTCTAGTCTTTCCCATTCTACTGTTTTCCTCGATTTCTTTGCATTGTTCATTTAAGAAGGCCTTGTCTCTCCTTGCTATTCTCTGGAAATCTGCATTCAGTTGGGTATATCTTCCCCTTTCTCCCTTGCTTTTCGCTTCCCTTCTTTCCTCAGCTACTTGTAAAGCTTCATCAGACAGCCACTTTGCTTTCTTGCATTTCTTTTTCTTTGGGATGGATTTCTTTGCTGCCTCCTGAACAATGTTACGGACCTCCGTCCATAGTTCCTCAGGCACTCTGTCTATCAGGTCTAATCCCTGAAATCTATTCCTCACCTCCACTGTATATTCATCAGGGATATGATTTAGGTCATACCTGAATGGTTTAGTGGTTTTCCCTACGTTCTTCAATTTAAGCCAGAATTTTGCAAGAAGCAGCTCATGATCTGAGCCACAGTCAGCTCCAGGTCTTGTTTTTACTGACTGTATGGAGCTTCTCCATCTTTGGCTGCAAAGTACATAATCAATCTGATTTCAATATTGACCATGTGGTGATGTCCATGTGTAGAGTCGCCTCTTGTGCTGTTGGAAAAGAGTGTTTGCTATGATCAGCGTGTTCTCTTGGCAAAACTCTATTAGCTTTTGTCCTGCTTCATTTTGTACACCAAGGCCATGCTTGCCTGTTATCCCGGTGATTTCTTGACTTCCTACTTTAGCATTCCAATCCCCTATGATGAAAAGGACATCTTTTTTTGGTGTTAGTTCTAGAAGGTGTTGCAGGTCTTCATAGAACCGATCAACCTCAGCTTCTTCGGCATCAGTGGTTGGGGCATAGACTTGAATTACTGTGATGTTGAATGGTGCCTTGGATTCGTACTGAGATCATTCTATCGTTTTTTAGATTGTATCCCAGTACTGCTTTTCCCACCCTTTTGTTGACTATGAGTGCTACTCCATTTCTTCTAAGGGATTCTTGCCCACAGTAGTAGATATAATGGTCACCTGAATTAAATTAACCCATGCTTGTCCATTTTAGTTAGCTGATTCCCAAGATGTCGATGTTCAATCTTGCCATCTCATGTTTGACCACCTCCAGCTTACCTTGATTCATTGATCTTACATTCCAGGTTCCTAAACAATATTGTTCTTTACAGCATCGGACTTTCTTTTCACCACCAGACACATCCACAGCTGAGTGTCCTTTTGGCTTTGGCCCAGCCACTTCACTCTTTCTGGCGCTACTTGGAAATTCCCTCTGCTCTTCCCCAGTAGTATATTGGACACCTTCTGACCCGAGGGGCTCATCTTCCGGCGTCATCTCTTTTAGCCTTGTGATACGTTCCATGGGGTTTTCTTGGCAAGAATACTGGAGTGGGTTGCCATTTCCTTCTCCAGTGGACCACATTTTGTCAGAACTCTCTGCCATGAGCTGTCCGTCTTGGGTGGCCCTGCACGGCATAGCTTATGGCTTCACTGAGTTACGCAAGCCCCTTCGCCACAACAAGGCAGTGATCCATGAAGGGCGTACTATAGGGTACAGTTCAACAAAAACCTGATGGGAGGGCATTTTAGGCATTAATTAGACCGGATGCAAATTCAAAAAAGTGAAGTTTGCATAACGTTTTCTCACATTGTAGAATGTGGGTTTGTTTTGTTTTTTAAAGGAACCTTTAAAAAGGTACTTGACCAGAAAACCCATCTTTCCACTTCAGAAAATAATATGGAGGAGAATTTTAGCAGTCTGTGACTGGGTTCAGTTTATTTAAACCATTGTGGGTTATTGTGTCATCTGTCGGGAGTTTTAAAATCCACTATGGCTTATTTGTCCAAAATAACCCACGGTCTGTAGTAGGGGTTATTTAACCCACTGTGGGTTATCGTGTCGTCTGGCGGGCACCATGAGTTATTTTGATCACCTACAGAGTTATGCTGCAAGAGTGGTTCAGCTTGCTGCGTCTCTGCTCCTGCAGATGTTCTCTGTGTTGAAGGAAATAGCCTACACGGGCTATTTCAGTAGTGTTTATGGGGGGAAATGCAAGTTGGGAACACCTTAAGGGCTCCTTTACACCAGGCTTTTATCTTAAGATTGAGATTGCTCCTTCACAGAAGTTTGTGGGCTCTTCACATGACACAGTGACCTTGCCTTGACCCTCTGGCCCTTTGTTCCGTTTTTAAATAGATCACATAATGACCTATCAACTTACCCTGTTATGTTCCTCTTCAGTTTCCTCTGTCAAAAGAGTTAAAGCAGGAAGAAAAGGAGCAAGATCAGTGAAAGATAATGGAAGACTCAGATACGGGGAGAAGGCGGGGGGAAGGGGAGGGGGGAAGGGGAGCGCATGTAAAGGCAGTCAGGATCCTGCATTAAAAATGGAAGCAGAGCCCCGTTTTAAATGCAGGATTTTAGGCTTAGAAATGCCCAAAGTCTGCAGGATCGGGACCAAACGTCATACAGAGCTGTAGCACTCATTTGCTATAGTGCTATAATGAAAAGGTGCTACAGCACTTGTGCACTACAACCTCCAAGGCTTTATAGCCACTACCCCCTTTGGGGTGCAGTTGGGATTTTGCTCCTTGGTGAGTAGTCATGCAGGGTTTTGATGGTGGATTGGGTGCCTTCTTACTAGGGGAGGGTTGGTATGAAGTTTGGTCCCGATCTTGCAAACCTCCATTACTTTAGAGCAGCGGTCCCCAACCTTTTTGGGACGAGGGACCGGTCCGTGGAAGACCATTTTTCCACAGACTGGGGGGGGGGATGGGACCGGACCGCAGTAGGGGTGTGGGAACCCCCCTTACCTTGGGTCCGTGGGGGGGAGGGCGATCCGTCCTCCCCCCCCCCCCCCCGGAATCCTCGCTGGCCCTGGACTTGCCGCAGAGCTGCTGGACAGCTCCAGCCGGGGGAGGACTTCTGGCCGCTAGGACACAAATGGTGTCCGCGTAGTGGACGCCGTTTACGTCCCTGTTCTTTGCAGTAATAGGCTATTACTGCAAAAAACAGGGCTGGAGCCGGCGGGGGGGGGAGGGATGGATCGCCTCCCCCCCCCGTGGACCCAAGGTAAGGGGGAGTTCCCACACCCCTACTGCGGCCCGATCCCTAACAGGCCACGGACTGGTACCAGTCCATGGCCCGGGGGTTGGGGACCCCTGCTTTAGAGCCACCAAATTTATGCCACATGTAGACTAAGACATAGTGATCATTTTCAGAGACTGAGGCATGCGATGTTGCACATGTGTGTGCATGCACAGCCAACTAATATCTGAGCATGATCCTGGAGGCCTACTTTGAAGAGGACAGTCCTCTGTTTGAAGGTGTCATCTATTTTGAAAGGCTGGCCAGTCCAACTCCAGTTTAAAGATGAAGAATAGGTGCCCTGAAGTTGCCTATCAACAGTTAGCAGCTGGATAACAAACACACAGGTCACCAGGTCACAGTCTTCCCCCCATGGTCTGATGTATTATATTTGTTTAAATTATAATAATTGTTTCTACATTTACGTCTTCACGTATAATTAGCATATGCAAATCTGTGTCCTTTTTTCAGCCATGCCTAAGTGGCTAGTGAATATGAACTTGAGCACACTCCGGGAGAGAGCGGAGGACAGGAAGGCCTGGCGTGCTATGGTCCATGGGGTCAGAAAGAGTCGGACATGACTTAACGACTGAACAACAACAACAAAGTGGCTAGTCTTGTTCAGCATCCCCTCCCATTGCTATATCTTCACTTGCAGTCATCACACTGACATGCCCCAATCCACTTGACAGCTGTTCAGTGGCAAATTCTGCCCTCAGACTCTGGAAAACCAACACGGCAAGTTAAGGGAGAAATTCTGTTTTGAGTTAAGCAAAAGGCAGGTAATAAGTCTTCAGAATAAATATCCAGGCTGGAGCTTCTCTTCTGCTATTTAATGATACGAAACTCAAGCGGCGTTTTGCCCATCAAGTTTGCCATATAGGAGCCAATTTAAATGCAGGCATATAGGGATTTTAAAAATATATAAATTAACATATCTAAATGAAGAGGTGTCTGATATATTCGATTTGGATCTGCAACAAGCTGTTGCGGTGCAGAGCTCTTCTGTTCAGGTTTTCAGCCAGAAAGCAATGCCCTCTTCCAGGAGACTCCATTTCCCCTCTGCCCATCATTTTAGGTTTCCCCCTCCAATAGCCAGCCAACATTCTGTGTGTATTGACCATGCTCAGTCCTCATTGGGGTATTTAGGGCTTTTTTTCCCCCTAAAGGGTTGGTTTTTGTTGGTACTCCTATATACCTTGGAGTTCCGCCAAGCCTGCTGACATTTCTCTCTTATTCTTTATGCATCAGTGTTTTGGTGACATAAGGATTGACCCTTGGAGAACTAACTTAGTTATTAGTTTATATGATATACTTAAGTAGGAGATTGTAGCCTGAACCTTGTGTGATTCAGCCTCAAGGGAAGACACATTCTATTGCAAAATGAAATCCATCTGTGATCATTGAACCCAAGATAAAAATGCAAGGGGACTCATTAATGAATACCAATTTATTAGACCATGCACCAAAAACTGGAGATGTTGTTCCTCTTTTAAACAGTGAAACAGAAAATGATACTGTCATCGGTTATTGTATTATTTAATGTCCTTTTATCTCTGGCTTAATAGTTAAGTATAAACTGGAAATTGTATTGCATTTTTTAAAAATGTATCTCATGCTTGGCTTGGGAAGGCAGATGAAATTCAGATTTCACCTGATAATGTTGTTGTTTGTCCAAAAAAACCCAAAACCCATTGCTTTGTGTACTAGATTAATTTCAGGTCTTCGTTCTCTCAGACTGCCTTGAGGGCAGGGGGGCTGAATGATTCTCTAAATCTTGCGGTAGAATCCCCCACCCCACAGCATCTCACAAAACTGCTTAATTTGGAGTGGGGGCGGGGCAGGGAGAGAGAATCCTTAGCACCAGAATTACTTTTATTTGGTTCTAATGGCTATATTTTTTCTTGTGTTTTGTTTCCATGGCCTTGGTGCCATCTTTTTCTTTTACAAAAGGCATTACTGCTGTAAGAAGAAAAAGACACCCTTTGCAGATACGTTCCTCTTGTCACACGTTAACAAGAGCTGCCATGGTCATTTTACAAAGCCCTTCATAGACAAGCAGCAGCATGTTCAATGCTTACCCATATTGATGGGGAAGGATTTGCCTGTGGGGACTGCATACTGTGTTAATCTTTTTGCACTGCACAGTAGGAACTCTTGATATATAAATTGCTCGCTAAAAGCTGCTGCAATTAGGTGCTCAGCAGAATCATCATACTCCAGCAAATTACATAGAGATGTTAACGGTCTTAGGTTACAAATTAATCTTGGAATATACCTTTAGTAGTTATGAGCATCATATCACACACAATCAAAACATGCTGTGCAATCCTAAACATCCTAGTAAACATGCATAGAACAATGTTTTCTAGTTACCACAGGCTGGCAAATACGAAGGCTCTCTGATTTCAATGGGTAGTATACAGTAGGGGCCATGCACACACGGCCAACCTGCCAGCCCTGGTCTGCACGGGCCCTACCACACGCAACCAAGATATAGCGGTTCCATGTGCAAGTGCCGACATGAGTGAAAACGCTCATTTCTGGAAGCAGCGCAACCTGCCCCGTCCAGAAACAAACATTTTCGCTTGTGCTGGTGCTGTGCACACAGCCCCTGTTGGATATGACCCAATGGCTTTATTATCATGTAAAGCTCCCTGCGCAAGGAAAGCCCTCACATTCATAAAAGTTCAGAGGGGGGAGCAGCAGAGCTGCACCACTGGCCCAGTCCACAGTGTCACCACCCACACTGGCTCTGCCCTTCTGACATCCATACATTTGGCGGAAAGTCTGAAGTTCTTGAATGTATGGAAGGAGCTGAAGTGCAGACCCCACCACCACCACCACATTCTTCCTGAGCTCCCTGGCCTTTCCCCTCTCTTACTACCCACACAGCCTGTCCTGCACCATCGAAACTAGCATGTGGCCCTCAGGTGAGGTGGTAGAGGAGAGCCCTATCCCACTGGCAGTGTTGAAGTAAGATTCACCTGCCATTCCATTCAGCTTTTGTATGTGGAATACAGTGTGTGTGTGTGGCGGGGGTGGGAGTGCCATCTTGACCTCTGCCTCAGACTGCAAAATGTCTCGGGCCGGCGCTGCTTCGGTGTGCATAGGATTGGATTTCAAAGCAGCAGCCATCCACGGTTGCCTGGGAGAAAGCCCCACTGAACATAGAAGGACCTCAAAGTAAACATGCATAAGATGATGCTGTAATAATACGGTCTACTTACCTCCAGATATATAAAATTGGTTGGCAAGTTCTGTACAAATTATTTCACTGTCGTACTTCCATTTTGTTCCATTTCTGTAAGGTCCTTTGGATGAAAGAAATGCTTTTTTGTAGTTGTGCTCATCTGAAATGTAGCACAGGCCCCAGTTCTGCACAATTTAAGGCTGATAGGAGATGCACACATGCCTGGCTGCACACCAGCAGCCACCCAGCCACAGAGATGAAGCAGGCCACTATGTGACTGCCTTGGGGAGAGTGCCACCCCTGCCTTTTTAAAATGTATACTCTTTTTCAGTGTATGCTTGTAGGTTAGGAGCGTTGAACCTCTTTCAGCCTGAGGGCCGAATTCAATTTCTGAGAAGCTCTCAGAGGCTGCATTCCGATGGTGGGTGGAGCCAAAGGAAAAGGGGGAGGGCCAGAATACAAAAATCACCAGCATGTTTCAGTTTAAAGCTCTTACTGACAGTAACTACGCCTTAGGAAAGGCATCTCAATGTCTTAGGATGGGGCAGGGGGGAGAGGAACCGCCAAATGATTGACAGGCAGGGGAAAGGGGGCAAGGCCATCTGAGGAACCCCAGAGGGCCAGACTGTGACCCCCAGAAGGCTGGATTTGGCACATGGGCCTGTTATAGGTGATATTGGGCTTCTACTAGTATATTTTAATGTTAGTTCCAGACTAAGTGAGGATAATATTGAGACAAGATTAACTAACATGGACCACAACAGTGTGATAATGAAGTTACTGGAATTAAAAATGAAAAGAACATAGGATCCTAGTTGACTCTTAATCATTTCATGTGCTACTGTTATCCTGCTCAGTGTACATTAAGACTCAGGAGAGAAATTTTAAGTCTTATGAAAACAGTTTTTTAAAATCCCATAGCCACAACAAAAAACACTCAGGTTGGACTTACTACCCACATTGAGTTCCAGCTACCAGTGATGTGTACTGCGACAGTTATATGAAAATTGATCGCATACACCAGCCTTCCCCAACCTGGTGTCCTGCAGATGCTGCAGAGTCTAGCTACCAGCAGTCCCAGCCAGCATGTCTCCAATTCCAGTCTGGACAGCCTCTTAGGGCTTCTTCACACTGAGCTTTTATCCTGCAATTGAGATTGCTCCTTCACGGAAGTTTGTGGGCTCTTTACATGACGCTCTCCAGGGCGTCTCCTGCACTAAATGCCCTTCGTTGGGTGTTTAAACAGATTGCAGATAATGAGCTATCAAATTATCCTGTTGTGTTCCACTTCAGTTTCCTCTGTGAAAAGCGTAAAAGTGGCAAGAAAAGGGTAAAAGCGGCAAGAAGAGGAGTGAGATCAATGAAAGATCATGGAAGAGTCAGATATGGGAAGGAGGAGGGGAGAAAAGGAAGGGGAAAAGGAAGCGGGTGAAAAAGGGAGTCATTGTGATCCTGCATTTAAAACAGAAGCAGAAAGCCCCGCTTTAAATACAGGATTTAGGCCGGTGTAGAGATGCCCTTAGAAGATCCTCATGGTTAAATGGGGTCTAAAGACCTTTCTGTTTCAGTCAGCTTTTGTATGCTTTGTGTTGCTGTAATTCAGCCATCTTTAGCCTAGTGCCTGCCAAACGTTTTGGACTACAACTCCCAGAATTCCTGGCTATTGGCCAATTTGGAAGGGGCTTAGGGGAGTTGACGTTCAAAACATCTGGAGGTAACCTCATTAAGCAAGACTGCTGTAACTGATTGAACTGCTGCACTACCACTATCTTAATGTTGCTTTTATTTGCTGCCATTATTTTTTCTGATTGTTTAATCTGATATATTGGTTCTTTAA
Organism: Heloderma suspectum; assembly: GCF_057233095.1. Classification (NCBI taxonomy): domain Eukaryota; kingdom Metazoa; phylum Chordata; class Lepidosauria; order Squamata; family Helodermatidae; genus Heloderma; species Heloderma suspectum. Next base: position 85,222,668 of record NC_139459.1, read on the forward strand.
TTGTTTAATGCTGTTGTTTTTGTGGTGTTTGCTGTTTTATTGACTCTTGCAAAATACCTTTGGATGATGATGTTATCCGGAAAGGCAGTTTAAACATAGATTAAACAAACAAACAAGCAAATTCCACCCTGCCTGATAGGACCTCCACTTGCCTTCACCTTCATTTCAATCACACAGGAACCAGTCCCCTGCCTTTGTGGAGCAATCCTGGCTGCCCTGTCACAAGGCCTTCGATTCTCTTAACAACCAAATCTGTAAAAACATACTCTTTGAATGTCACAGCTTTTCTCCTTACATGAAATGCTCACCCACACACCCAATGAAGGCCCTTTCATGGGCACATAAAAGCTGTATTTGGAGCTGTATGCATACGATGAGTCAGAAACAATACTGCAAGGATGGCTTCCTTGACGTAAAGAAAGCAGCTGGCTGCAAATTTAATAAGCCTGTTTTGTGTGTTTGTTTATGGAACCATAGTCCCCACATGTAGGTGCTAATAAGTAATTTAGTTTTAATGCCAGTGTAATTAAACAGACATGGTTGCTTAGATATTCATTATTATTATTGTGACCATTATCAGTGCTCCTCTTCAAGGTAAGGAAAGGGGGGAAATTAAAACTAAAATTATGGTTTTAAATCTCTAGGTAACTTTGCTGGGAAAATGAGACAATTCAAACTATATAGTAAAAATTAGAGTTCCCTGAGGAATTTGATGACAAAGAAGTGAAACGGGTTCTCAGGATGCAACATAAAATTTATTGTACAAAGCCCAACATGTTTTGGCCTTTTTTAATTTTGGCCTTCTTCAGGGAGCTGTAACATAAATGATAATAAAATTTACAAATAGCACAGCACATAGTTAAAACATTACTGCAATACCAATTGCCATAAGGGCTAATACATGCATACCATTATTTTTTAAAAAACATATAAAACCTATTTTATTCCTAAAAATAACATATAAATACATACTTACTAAAGAAAAAAGCCTGCAGATTTTTTTCAGCAAAAGATTGTCTCCTATGTCTACTGGTGACTGGAAAAAAATATTTCTCGAATCTTAATCTTATACTCATTTAGTCCATTTTTTCTTACTGTCAGATGTGTCCACGTTGATGTAATATCGTCAAAGTCAGATTTGAGACTACTTGGGATGCTCACCTTCTGTTTCCCTGAGGAATTTGGACTCTGTCAGAATGCAAAGCTAGATGGACTATTGATTTGACCTTGTATACTGGAGTGGGAAAACTTTTTTCTGTCAAGGCCCTCATTCCCTTGGGAATAATTTCTTGGGGGCCGCATGCAGCCTTTGGGTGGAGCTGAAGCCAGAGGTGAGTGGGCCAGAGCCATCTGCCCATAGGGTCAGTTCAAGATGTAGCCATACTTAGAACAGACACATTCAAATGAACTGGACTTAAGATAATCATGACTTGTTCTATGACTAAGGATTGTATCCAATGTTAGTCTAATTTTATGTCTTTTTCATTTCAATGGGTCTACTCTATGTAGGTCTAACATTTAATACAACCCTGAAGATGCAGGATTGCAGTCTGGGTGTGTACTCTTGGACTTGGCTCTGAATCTGAATGCCCAGGTTTCAGCAGCGGCCAGGAGTGTGTTTGCAGAGCTGAGCTAGCAGGCCAACTGTGACCGGTCCTAGAGACCTCTGATCTGGCCACAGTCACACATGCCTTAGTTACATCCCATTTGGACTACAGTAACATGCTCTACATGGGGCTGCCTTCAAGCACTGTTCAGAAACTTCAGCTGGTCCAGAAAGATGCATCCAGACTGTTGACTGGGACTGGCTGCAGAGAGCGTGCAACTCCCTTGTTACAACAGCTTGGGATCTGGCTACATGAAAGACTGCCTTCTACTATATGAGCCTTCCCAGTTCTTAAGATATTCTGGAGATACCCTTCCTCTGAGACCACCACCTTCGGAGGCGTGTTTGCTGGTGACCCAAGAGAGGGCCTTTTCAGTGGCTGCTCCCAGGCTGTGAAATTCCCTCCCAAGGGAGGCTGGGTTTGCGCTCTCTCTCTCTCGTCCTTCTGCCAGCAGGCAAAGACCATTTTATTTAAGATGGACTTTAGCCTGTAAGTGGATTTGTTGGGTTGGGTGCTGTTTTTAATATTTGTTTTCTGCAATTGTTATGTTTTTTAATTGTATTTTTAATGTATTTATTGTTTCAATCAATTTTAAGTGTTTCTGTAAGCCACCTTGAGTGCAAGGCAGGGCACAAATGAAGTAACTAAATAATAAATTAATAAATCCTAAGCCTAGATCCTGCCCAATGTCTGTAAGCAGGAGAACCATTCTGTTGCTTTACAGTAGGAGGCAGAAGCTGGGCCTTCTAACACTACATGCTATGGCCCTCCAGATGTTGCTGGACTGCCAACCCCCATCAGCCCCAGCCAGCATGACCAATGGTCAGGAATGATGGGAGGTGCAGTGCAATGACATATGGAGGGCTACAAGATCGCCCACCCTCCAGATAAAAGGTCAGGAGGGCTGTATGGCTTGCCCAAGGGCGCACATGCTGATCCACTGAAACCCAGCATTAAGGATGAATTTCCATGTTACAGCTACAAAGGATTTCCCCTAGAGGACTGCCACAATTAATCTTCCGCCTTCATCATAATGATATAGTAGAGTATATGCTCCAGTACTAAAGATACAAATGTTGGAAAGCTTTAGGCATGTATGTGATTAGCTGATTAGCTTTGACTCCTCCAAGCCAACTTTGCTCAGTCAGCAACTGGCACGAACGATTAGCCGCTGTGTTTCCGGATATGGGTTTATTTTTCCTAAGGCAGTCCTGAATGCATTCATACTATTAAACCATATGAATGTAACATTAAAAATAGCTTTGTTAGTCTTTTATTCAACAATTTCAGATTATATGTGGCAGAGAAGGTATTTTTACATAATAAAAAGTTTCTGGCAAGTGATGAGGTATAATGCATAGAAAAGAGGCTGTATTCTCTTTCAACTTTCTTGTCCAGCCTTTCCTAACATGGCATCCTCCAGATGTGTTGGTCTACAATGCCCATCACCCCAGCCAGCTGGCTGAGGATGATGGGAGTTATAGTCCAACACATCTGGAGGGCACCAGGTTGGGAAAGGCTGCACTAGTCTGACTTGCTCAGCTTCAGCAGAGGGTGTGACAAGCTTTTTCTTTTTTTGGGGCTTCTTAATTTACTTCTCTGGCAAATTTGGTCTTGGGACTAAACTAGACATTATAAGGGATATACCCCAATCCCACTTTTCCTCATATAGGGTAGGTGGGTTGGGATTTGCAAGGGAAAACCAGTGACTGAGAGGGAGTTCATGACTCTTCTCCTGTCCAGCAATTATTTTCTGCAGTGCCCCCACCGCCGCCCCCACCATTTTAAAATGTTGAGCTTTGAAACAGAACTGAGGTCAAATGAGAAAATAATCAGAGCAGATGAGAAACCATTGCAGGAGAACAGCAGCTGACATTGGTGGTGGTGGTTGGAATCTGTTCTCCTGTCCACTGATTCTCCTCTAGAAATCCCCCTCCCCCCATTCCTCATTACCTGCAAACATGGGATTGGGAGCTTACTCACCAAGATAACATCTAGTTTGTCTGCTAGATACTTTGTTTATATAGTGGCCTCCTTCACAGTTCTACTGATCTGTTTATGCAGGTGGCATGCCTTTTTCCAAAACTTAGTTGGTGTTCATAGTTCTACTACTCCAACTCTTCCTGCTTACCCAGTTTCCTTCCACCTGTGAAGCCATCAGATCTCTACCCAGCCAAGCTTCTTCCACCTACCTCAGTCCCCTGCCCCCTTTTCATCTGCTATTTTTATTACTTCACCTTCTGTGCCTCCACGATCCACTGGTCTATATGTATATGAATCTGTCCCCAAGCTATGAATCTGTTCCCAAGCTGATATCAGACTTCTAGTCACAGATTAGCAGACTACAACCCATCTAGGTTGACCATGAGTCCTCTTTTAGAAGGGTTGCCAGAGGACTGTTCTCGTTTTGAAGGTGTTTATTTGAAGGGCTGTCCAGTCCAAGTCTGGTACAAAGATAAAGAACCATCAGGAGGAATAGCTGGGCCCTGAAGTTGCCTCTCAACAGCACTTGGACAGCAGACTGAGCAAGGCACACAGGTCACCTGATCACAGTCTTCCACACTATAGCAAGGTGTACAGTATTTCTACTTAAATTATATTTATTTCTAAATGTGTATCTTATACATACAAATTAGCATATGCACATTTTATGCAAATCAGTGCCCCCCTTTGTCTTTGTTCTGGTGATACACTTCCTGGGGGGGGGGGGGCAGCAATTCGTAAGTGGCACATCATGCTCAAAAGGACCATCTGCCTAGCATGATGGCTATCTGGTGATGTCTTGCACTATTTTCATGTAGTGTAGCCCAACCCATACAGTCCTGAGCTGCCGGTGTGCAACAACCCCCTCACAGACAACCAGCAACTGAGAAGAGTTGGGACTGGGAAGAGGGTTCCCAGTGGGCTGGATGTGGTCTACATACCTTGAGTCACCCAGCCCTAGTGCATTTCTCTATCTTTTATCTGTGCTGGCTGTCTCCTGCAAACTTTGTGAGCTGTGATAGCTGATTATCCCCATGTACTAGTGATTTCTATTGCACTCTTGTGTCATTAGAAACATGGTGAAATCACTGGTAAAAGTGGGAGAATAGGCTCAAGGTATACTGTAAAAATATTCAGTAATCTTGAATCAGTGTACACTTACGGAAACGCATGTTGGCTAGTATAAGGTTGATGGTACAAGGAATACTCTTTCTTACTGGCTATAGCTACCTAGTATAAAGAGATGCTTTCATATACTAATAACCCTCGCAATTTTCTGCACCATCTGCTACTAAAAATGGCACAAGTAGGAGATACGATCCACGCTGTATCCTATCATAGGGCACCTTTTCTTCCTGTTTAGCATTCCACACCCATAATTTCTTAAAAGCCCAACATAATCTTAAAAGATTGGGGGTTGAGCTGGATGATCTTTCCAGAGATCCCTTCCAACTCCACGTTTGTAAAAAGAGCTGGCTAAAGCAGTCAAAACTGGTTGAACAAGTCTGCCAGGAACATTGTATTATTAGGTAAACAAAGGTGATAGATTGTCATTGAATCAGTGGATTCTTTTTCCTTTTTAAACCCTTCCATGGGGGAGGGGGAATTTCAGGGGAGAAATGAGTCTGTGGGGGAAGGTGTCCCCCCCCCAGCATCATGGTCCTGATCTATATCAGGGCCACACACACAAGAGTAAGGGAAACGCTACACTATGTGTGATTAGCAAAACGTTTAGTTTGGCCCATGGAGACTAAGTGTTAGACCATCTTCCTTTGAATGACAAGGAAATAGCCAGGGACTGTTATGGAAAACGGCTTAACTTCCCCACACCTTTCACTGGGGATGATATCAAGTTGTGTGCATATAAAAACTTAGGCTGGCATTTTTTGAAAAATACAGATTGAGCGGCAGAGAGTGCTGAGATGGCTCTGAAAGCATCTTAGGATGCTGACTGTTCCCTTATACATCAGATGTGGAAGCAATGAACTTTGATACATGTGTCAGACTGTTTAATGCTCTACCTCTACCCATGCTCAATCTGTATATTTGTAAATAGATGCAAGTATAACAAAATGCCAGTAAGCTGCCAGTAACCTCATTCCAAAGAAAACCAAAACCCAAGTAAGCATTGCACCCCTGGCACTTCTCACCACACAGAGAATTGGGGTGTTGTTGTTGTTGTTCAGTCGTTAAGTCGTGTCCGACTCTTCGTGACCCCATGGACCATAGCACACCAGGCCTTCCTGTCCTCCGCTCACTCCCGGAGCGTGCTCAAGTTCATATTCATTGCATCGGTGATGCTATCTAGCCATCTCATCCTCTGCCGTCCCCTTCTTCTTTTGCCTTCAGTCTTTCCCAGCATCAGGGTCTTTTCCAGTGAGTTTTCACATTAGGTGGCCAAAATATTTGAGCTTCAGCTTCAGTATCTGTCCTTCCAATGAGCACTCAGGGTTGATTTCCTTTAGGATTGACTGATTTGACCTCTTTGCAGTCCAGGGGATTCATGTCTTCTCCAGCACCATAGTTTGAAGGCATCAATTCTTCGGTGCTCAGCCTTCCTTACAGCCCAGCTCTCACAGCCATATGTTGCTACTGGGAAAACCATAGCTTTGATTATACGGACCTTTGTCGGCAAGGTGATGTCTCTGCTTCTTACTATGCTGTCTAGGTTTGCCATAGCTTTCCTCCCAAGGAGCACGTGTCTTTTAATTTCATGGCTACAGTCACTGTCTGCGGTGATCTTGGAGCCCAAGAAAATAAAATCTGTCACTGCTTCCATTTCTTCCCCTTCTATATGCCAGGAAGTGATGGGGCCAGATGCCATGATCTTCGTTTTTGTAATGTTGAGTTTCAAACCAGCTTTTGCACTCTCCTCTTTCACCCTCAACAAGAGGCTCTTTAGATCCTCTTTGCTTTCTGCCATTAGGGTGGTATCATCTGCGTATCTGAGGTTGTTAATAATTCTCCCGGCAATCTTAATTCCGACCTGTGATTCATCCAACCTGGCGTTTCCCATGATGTACTCATGACTTTGCTTATATGCAAAGTTAAATAAACAGGGCGACAATATGCAGCCTTGTCGTACTCCTTTCCCAATTTTGAACCAATCGGTTGTTCCATGTCCGATTCTTACTGTTGCTTCTTGACCATTTCCTGTGATTGTTCTGGACAAAAGTCCCACGCTGTCCCCTTTTCATCCATTAGCCCAGCCCTCCCCTTCATCATGTATCTTTTTATTTATTTTAAAAGATGTATTTGTGCCATCACAGTGGTAACCCATTAAAAAAAAAACTCCTGCTAGTTTCTTCAGTCAATTTTGTTCTCATTTCGAGCTGAGAAACCAAACCTATTGCTGAAGAGCTACTTCATGATCCCTTATCAGTCCCCCCACCGCCCCCGCGCACACACACGAGGGCACAATTTTTGGCACAGTGCATCAAATGTGTTGGCATATAACTGTAATTGTACAAATTCAGCATTGCAGGAAAGGAATAAGAACCCAAAGGCTTCTGGAAAGAAGACACATGTATGAATAGGAAACAGAAGAAGAAACAGAAACTACTGCTGGGCAGCAATGAAGAAAATTGCTGGACTGGACATAACCTAGGGGCGTAACTAGACGTGCTGTGGGAGACCTATGATCAGAATCTTCCATCATTTAAGCAGGTCAAAATGTTCTTCAGCAAATTCAGTATTTTCTTTATTTGTTTATTTTGATTAAACTCATCTGGAAGGATATTGTGCAAACAAACTTTCTCCTGGTCCTATTGCATTTTTGGGTTTCTGTTGCAATGAAGAAGAAAAGAAGTGCCTCTCTTGTTGATTACTTACACATGATAGCCGAAAGCAATCCATGTTTATTCTAAGTGGGCTTAATTCCTTTCGGAACCCTCTCTTTTTCAGTGTTCTACCAAGGGAAGTGGCAGGAAAGCCCCAGCAAGAACAATAGAACAACTCTGTTTCTGTTCTTGCTTTTCAGAAATTCTGAGAAGCAGTTCTTTTGGGTCCTTGCTGCCTGATAAATGTCTACATAAGCCCCTAAGTGAAATGATAGATGCTTAAATCTAATCACATGCTAGAAGGTTTGGCAAAATTGACTACAAGACTTCCTTGGACATGGCACAGACTTTATATTTAATAGAATATGGATTGTCTTTGTGTCAAATTGACTTCTCAGATTCAGGCCGTGTGTTAAACAGCCTAGTATAAGGGGCGCTGTTAGACAAAGAATCAGTGTTGGAGTACATAAGGCGAGTCAGGAGTCAAACTGGAGTGAAGAGGGAAGTACTGCTATGGGATGCAACATGGGGTCAAAACGAAGAGATTGACAGCTGCTAGAAAGGCAAGCAAAAGGCCTACAAGTTTAAGTGGAACTAGTACTTAAAATCCATTCTGGAGGCCCTTCTGTATGTATATTCCACACCACCAAGAAAGGATAGGTTGATGGGAGCACAGGATAGAGCCTTTTCTGACCTGGTTTGCATGACACTGCAGGGTCCTCTGGCACATGTGGGTAACATTCTGAATATGCAACACCTACTTGGGGGTTGTTGTGCCATGTGAACCTGGCCACTGAGGATTATTTTAGGGTTAAACAACCCTTGCATAACTCTCAGTTTGTTGTAGGGTTATGCAAACTTTGTTTAACCCTCAAATAACCCTTGGCGGCCGTGTTCGCACAACAAAACAACTCTCGCTCAGGGTTGTGTATTCAAAATGTTGCCCAACATGTGCAATGGCTATTGTGGGCTAAATAACCCATGGTGAGCTGGCAACGTCATATGAACCAGCTCTCTGTGGTGGCACTCCAACTGTGTAACTCTCTGCCTAAGGAGATTAGACTGACCCGTTTTTAAGGTGGGCCATTAAACCCTTTTTGTTCTGCAAGCAAGGCTTTTGAGTATTTATAAATGTATTGACTACACTCTGTTTTTCAAATATTGCTTTTGCCTGTTCTTAATTGCACTGTGTTATGGTATTTTAAACTTTTAAAACATCACCTTGGGAGACCTTTGAAAAGCAATTCAGAAATGAATGCATGTACAAATAAACAACGCAAAACAAAACAAACCACTTTATGGTCAATGCATGTACAAATAAACAACGCAAAACAAAACAAACCACTTTATGGTCAATGCATGTTCTCAAATCTACATTTGCTGAGTTAACATGAACAATGGGGCAGAAGGCGCATTTCCCCACCCAGCTGAGCTTACTGCTGGTTTTGAAGCATGGCTGCTACTGGTGGTGGGACATTAAAACTGAGACATTTGCAGGGGAAAATTGTAACAGGAATGTTTAAGCATTCCCTCTCATCTCCTAATTTTACCCTGCAAACATCTCCCCGTGTCTACATCTCCTTAAGAGCAAAAACATGGAGCAGCTAATTTTGGGAGCATCTCTACACCAGCCTAAAATCCCACATTTAAAACGGGGCTTTCTGCTTCTGTTCTAAATGCAGGATCGCAACAGACTCCCTTTCCATGTGCTTCCTTTCCCCGCTCCTTTCCCCCCTTATCTGAGTCTTCCATATGTTTCATTATACAGCCTCTAGATGGTGCTGTGGTCTAGCTCCTTTTATTGCAGCTTTTCCCTTTTCATGAGGGAACTCAAGCGTTGTAATTTGATAGTTCATTATCTCCGATCTTTTAAAAAACAGAATAAAGGTCATTTAGTGTGGGAGATGCCTTGGAGGTTGACAACGGCATCTAAAGGGCCTACAAACTTCTGTGAGTAACCAATCTTAACAGCAGGATAAATGCTCCGTGTGAAGAAGCTCCGGGTTTTGCTCTTAACTTATGGTTCAAACCAAAGGGTCACTTCACAGAACTATTTTATCATACAGGACTTATGGGAAAGCCTTGCTTTTCCTTGCTTCCAGCTCTTCCAGACTGTGGCAAGATGTATCTGCTAGTGATCTGTGGGCATGCACAAGTTTTAGCTTTTGATACAAACACAAAGTTCCCTAGATTTATGGTAGTGGATAGGACAAATCTTATGCATCCTTAATGCTAGAACAGATGAAGGTGGAGGATGGCAAATAGGCCAACTGCTCCAATGTCAGAGAGGTGGATGTCAAAACTGAAAATTGAGCTCCAAAAGGTGCATAGTATGGACCAGTTGGAATGAGGAATTGCTAGTAAAATGCCAATACAGACTCACCTCTTGATCATCCAACCCTTCTAAGTTCTAACATCCAAGCATTCTATTAAAGAACAATCCAGTTTTCAGTTAATACTCTACCTTTTATGTATCTTGCGTTTTTAGATATTCTACTCTGGGTAGGAACTGGACTTTAGAAAGAAATATGGCTTTTATGGCTGTAAAAATCATTACAAACCATTTATCCACAGTTGTCTCCCTGGCGCACCTGGCTGCCAGCTGTAGCTGGACCCCTGCAAGAAATAATATAAAGAATGTAGCTGATAGTGCCACCAAAACACAGTAACTTCTGCCTTCCATCAGCATACAGTTGCCTACAATTTTGCCATTTATTATTCCTTGGACAAAGGAAGCATGAAATGAAAGCTGGTTTTTGGAATGTAAAGCCTTAAACCACTAGCAGCTTGTGGCCTTATAAAGAGAGAGATCTCTCTATCACCCTTTTAGTTATTTCTCTCTTGATAGCAGCCTTGGCAGTAAATCAAGTTTACGCCAGGATTTGCAGCTTGCTCGCTGATACAATAAAGAGAGTACAGTAAAAACTGAAGAGATTTTTTCAAATTACATTTGCTGCCATGCCCACCTCATCTGTAAGAGATGGGAGTTACAGTCATTTATTTAATATTTTATATGTAGCTATTTAAAAAAAAACAACAGTTTTTGCTATATGCCCAACCAAATATAGCTGTATGAAAGGCAAAGGCTGTAATTCTAACTCCACTTTAGGTGGATGTAAATAAGGATTGAATAAATGTGTTTAAGACTTACCTGGGAGTAAGTCCAATTGAATTTAACAGGACTTACTTCTGAGTACACATGCATAGGATTGTGCCATCATATCAGAATACAGCACCCTAATCCTATAGACAATTTTATTTACAAGTTTTTTTAAAAAAAACAACACACCTCAGTTGTAAAGGCACCTAGCACATAAAGCCCTCTACCTATTTGTTTGATATTTGGCAGGCTTTATCTACTCAGAAAGGGCTACCCTGCCTGGAAATGTCAACTGTTTCTGTAAAACATTAAAAAGTTATAGCTGTTTGTTCATCTCCCTGTGTAAGTCAGTGGGGAGACATATGATGTCTTGGATTTCCAAAGCAAGGCTCTGTTTCAGACCCTGGGGCACAACAGGTCATCCCTGAAGCACTCCAAAGTGAAGAGATCTATTTTTTGAACTGCCAAAACTGGATCCAAACTTAATCTTAGATTAATCTTACACCCGTAGATTCAAGCTGTTGCAGCAGATTTAGAAACTACAAGATAGACTGTATTTTACCCATTGCAAAAAAAAAGTTTCTAAGGGTGCAATCCTATGGCCGCTAGTCAGCGGCTAGACGGCCATAGGATAGGTCAGTTCCCAGGAACCGAACTTGGAGCCCGTGCTATGAGGTCAGTTCCCTAAGAACCGACCCCACACCCTCCCATGCTGCCTTGTAGGCAGCACGGATCAGCCCCGCGCACCGCGCTCGTAAGACCAGTGCAGAGCAGCGAAAATGGGGCATTCTCAGGGGTGGGCTGGGAAGTACGACACATGCCAGTATGACACATTCTAGCTCTGAGGTCCTGCGGCTAGACAGCCGGCACGAAAACAGGATGGGGGGAGCGAGGAGGAGATCCGCTCCTCACCACTCCTCCTGTCCTGCACTGGATAAGCGGCCGCCCCCCGGGATCAGAAGCAACCATTGATCCACATACGATTGCTCCTGAAATCCTTTATTACTGCTAACATGCACAATCCTATATATCAGCATTAGCAGCTGCTGTGGACTTCTATCTCCTATGTGACTCCAGCGTAGCGTCACACAAGTGATTCACCAGCTCTCATAGTGGGTTTTAATCTTATAAAAACATACCAAGATATTTAAACAATGTGTTTTGTGGCAGAAAAGCGCTTTAGATGACCAGATGCAAGTGTCTTCTGGGGGATTTGGGGGTTCCTTCGAAACTGGTCAATGGAAAGATCAGTATTTATTTTTAGTAGAACAATTTTATCCTACCTCTTCAGTTCCAAAAGCAAATACTCAAGATGGCTTACACAACTAAAACCAAAACCAAGTGATAAAATAAAGACTGATCAGTCAAAAACTCAAAAGAAAAAAGATAAATTAACTAAGCAGCAGCCAATGAGCAACAGAAGAACCAATCAACAAATGGAAATAAATTCCTGTGCAGCTGATAAATCACCAGCCAATTACTGAATTACTGATATTGCCCTGCAGTGCCTAACTGCAGAGGAGTGTTGAGAGCTTTCTAGGACATAATTTGGATTCACAGTAGGGATGGGCGAGTGCTCCTCAGATTGATTCAGACATGAACCAAACTATTTCCACGTTTGGGGGGAGAAAACTGAACCATTTTCCGAGCAAACTTGAGGCTCAGAAAATGGCCCCCTGCCAGCCCACTCCATCCCCAAACACTGTTCCCTTGACTTACCTGGCCAGTGACAGCTGGAACAAGGAGGGAGGTCTAACAACAGGCAAAATTCTCCTGATCACTCTGCTCCTGTACTAGGCAAAGTGCAATTTGAAGTTACTTCTGGGTAGACATGACTCTGCTCTCCCTGTGCCCACCCCCTGCCAATTTCCCTTCCACCAATCAGTGCTGCTCCAGCAGCCCACAGCAACGGCAGTTCAGCTCACACAGACCCTGAAAGCGCCGTGAAAGTGCCGCGATGGGATAATCCGTCAGAAAAGTGACTTCAAAAGCACCGAATTTTAGAGCTAGAAACAGCTCACTGGCTACAGAGAAGGGCATGCGTCATTTGACTCTATCAACTTTGGGGTGCAGTAGGACTGGCGTAGAAGTCCCATATAGATCCGGCAGGTCAACAAATCCTAAGAGTGGTTATGCATCTCTCCTCCAGAGCAAAGGAGAGGGAGACTAATGTGCCAGACCTCATCATTTCCTCTCCTGGCTCACACTGCCACTGCTGACCTGGTAAGTAAAGGGAAGTCAGGGGAGTTTTGGAATGTGGGGGTGGGAGTGTTCTGGGGCTAGGAGGGTTATGAGGAGAGAAGCCAAGAATTCTTCTCTGGCTCAGATTTTAATCTGAGCTGGAAAAGACTTCAAGGGCGCAAGCCTATCCACGTAGGTGGCCGCCTCTGAACTCGGAGGTGACCGCCTACCCAATGCAGGGCAGGAGAAGCACAGAGGGGATTGTTCCCTCCGCGCTTCTCCTGCCCTGCATCTTTGGCTAGACAGCCAATTGCAGCTGTCTAGCCACAGGAGGGTGGAGCAGGGGAGGAGGCTGCTATATGACACATTGGATGTGTCGTACAGGCATTTCCGTCCTCCCTGCCCCGGAACGCCCCCAGACACGCCCCGTTTCGGCTGCTCCGCACTCCTCTTGCGAGCACGGAGGATGAGGCTGTTCTGTGCTGCCTCTGAGGCAGCGCAGAAGTAGGAGGAGGTCAGTTCCTGGAAAACAAGATATCCTATGGCCGTCTAGCCACTGTCTAGCAGCTATAGGATTGCTCCCCAATTTATTTCCTTTCTTTCTTTAGAGGCCTGTACAACTCACCTCTCCATGGAATCAGGCTTTTCCAAGCCCTTGAACTTCTTATCTGAGTCTGGTTAGGGATCAGTTTGCCCTCTTGTTTACACATGTTGGCGAGACCCAACATGGCTGGCCAGTGCCTTGCTTGAACTAAACTGGTCAGTCCAGAACATTTCCCAGAGTCCTCTGCAAATGCACTTTGGTTGCATGGCAGACTAGCTGATGTGGAAAACATCCCCAGAAAGTAAGAAGATTTAAAACCACTGGAGGAAGGGGATTTTTGGCAGATTCAGCTTTCCTTTACCCTGCATGATAGGCTGCGCCTGCATTGCAGTGGTTAGGGGGGAAAGAGGGGCTGAGCATTAGCAGGAAGTGGATAAGAAGTTCAACCACACACCTTTTTTGCTGAGAAGACCACCCTCTTGAAGGCCATGGTCTTTTCCCATTGAGATGGCATGGATGTTTTGAAGCTGCCTTTCTTTATAGCAATATATTCTTTCAGGGTATCTTTTAAATATCCACTATTGGCTGGTGGATATTTTTGTAGCTTATTGAGTTACACCCAGAATGAACTTTGTCCCATGTCAAATAGACACTATATAAAATGTGTTTATCTCACGTTGGCTGAAATGATTCACCAGACTCTGCCTTGACATAGTGTTTCTATAACTAAAGAAACTAGTGATGTCTGTCTAGTTCAAGCTCTGGATTCATCAGTATCCTACTTCCAGAGAGGCTTTGCTGTAGATACAGATCTTTTCCCATTTGTTGGGATCTGTCAAAGATAAAAGGAGGAGTGCGCAAGAGTCCTGAAACGGACTGTGGGGTGGGTGGATAGAATTATGTATTATAGTTGATAGATATGAAATTATAAACATGGGAGAGGTGTTTCAGCCTTCTAGAAATAATGAACAACATGATGTTACACTTGGAATCAAATTCCCGCTCTACCATGGCCTTCCTGTGTACAGCTACATTGAAAAATTTTATTGATGTTATACCAGTTTTGCTATCAGGGATTAACCCAAAGCATCTCAGGAGTTATAATTTGATGAAATTGCTGTGAATTCCCCACTCAATCCCTAGCTGTCCTTCTACAACTACAGCTGTCCTGGAGAAGAGGAATGAGAAGAGATAACATCAGGGCTGATGTAAAGGGTTGGCATGGTTGGGCACTTGCCAAGGGTCCACACCCCAGCAGGGGCGCGCTAACAAAAGCCCCCTGTTGCTCCTCCTCTTCATCATTGCAGCCTGTTTGTCCCCCTGCCTCTCGCTCTGGCCCAAACAATGGTGATGGTGAGAAGGAGCAGCAGCAAATGCCATTGTCTACCTGTCCACTGGCTCTCTGCCTGTCAAACCAACAAGTGGGAGCAATGATGAGAAAGAGGGTGAGGAGCTAGAGCAGCTGGTGACAATGGCGCTGAGAAGATAGACACACTGAGGGCAGGGCCCGTTGAAAGTGACTTGTCCAAGGGCCCTCAAAAACCTGGAACCGACGCTGGATAACATAATCGGCCCTGTTCCTGTGGTTCATTCATACACACATGCCCTGATCTGGGTGGAACTGGACCACAGGGAAACTGTTCCCATACCACTTGGGATACAAGCAAGTCAGCCACTTATCAGTGAGACAGCCACTGAATCTTCTGATACCATCACCCTCTGCCTTTGAACCGAAGCAACACCACTGCTGCTAGAAATACGTTTTTCAGCCGCATGCCATCTTTTATCAGTCCAGAATATCAGGTTTGGATCACTAGACACACCCCAGCCTCTCAGAGGCTGGGGTGTGTGGGAATACAAAATGGCACCCCCACCAAGCATTCGCCTTGAATGACCCTGATATCATTTGTATATAGCCCATGAACAGATCTTTCCCCATATAGGGTTTTGTTCTGTTTGAGGTTTGTTTGTTCAGAAGGGATCCCATCAATTTTGGTAGCCAGGAATAAAAATTATCAAAATTAGACTAGAAAACTGGCTGCAAATCAAAAATGCCAACTATGTCTGAGTCACCATGTACTGTGAATGCAACTGGCAGTCAAATAATTACGGAACACAATAATAGATGGCCTGCATCAGGGCCAAAATATATTTGCCAGCCAGCTTCCAGTATCACACATCCATCAACTAAATTTAATTTTGCTTGCAGGTTTATAAATTAAATATCCAGTTAAATTAGGTGGATTAAATTATGGCTCTAACAGAGTGAAAAAGGAAGGGTGAAAGACTAAAGCCCTGAAGAGGAAAGGGTTTTGGAAGGAACAAAGATAGGTGCAGAAACCTTATGGGGATTCTGTGTCTGTAAAGCCCAGTTTACAGCACAATCCTGTGTCTACTTAGAAGTAAGCCTCATGAATTCAGTGGGACTTACACCCAGGTAAGTGGGTACAAGATTGCAGCTTTAGGCTGCAATCCTATGCCCATCTATCTGGAAGTTAGCCCCACTGAACAAAGTGGGACTTACATGTATAGGATTACACTGTTCAAAAGTATTTTCACCAATGGCATTTTTGCCACTCAAATACAGTCTTTCTTATTATATTTTAAAGAGCACATGATATATGAAGAAGGGCTGGAATTAGGCAGGTTAAGCATGATATTTAATTTTAATATAAGAGCTTATAATATTATAACAGCTGTAAAGCATACATAAGAAACAGGTTGGCAGTGTAATAAAGACAAGAGAAACAAAATGTCAAATTAAAAACTGCAGGCAGAAAAGGATGCCAAATTAAAATGCCAAATTAAAACCATAGCAACTTAGTTGTAGGCTAGTTTAAATAGATGAAGGCACAATCCTACACTTGAAATACACCAGCTGAATGGCTATATATGACAGAAGCCTCAGTATGCTGCTGGTAAAATGTACGATACACTGCTATGTGCAACTGCTCAGACACCCTGGCTGACATGGAAGCGTAAGAGGGAAGCACACTTACCCCATATCCTATATTCCTTCAGAACCCAATCACACAGAGCCAGTGTCATGTAGTGGTTAGAGTGCTGGACTGGGACTTGGGGGATCTGGGTTCTAGTCCCTACTCAGCTATGAAGTTCTCAGCCCAACCACTGACTCTCAGCCTAACCTACTTCACAGGGTTGTTGTGAGGACAAAATGGAGAGGAGAAAGACCGCCTTGGGTTCCTTGCAAGAGAGAAAAAGGTGGGATAGAAATGTAATTTTTAAAAAAAAAACTCAGTGAGGATAATGGAGCTGGTCAAGGAAATTCTCTGCCATTGACCTCAATAAAGACAAAAAAGAAACCAAATCGAGAATTAACTATGCATCTCTTTTTATTTAATCAAGGAAACTCTAGTTAAGGACCCTACTGGTCAAGTGCTATCTTATTCTATTCCCATGGTTTGTCAACCAAGTCAACATTTCTTTTTCATTCTTTCTATTATCAAGTCAACATTTCTTTTTCATTCTTTTTATTTAACGTATAGCCAAAGCTATACCTATGAATAATACGGACTCTTTTCTCGCTTACCAACAGCACCCCGTCCCTAATTTAGCCTGTTAATGCATGGTTAGGAGTGAAGTACACACTCGAATTTGCACTCCGGGTTGGGAAGGTGGACCTCAGAGGAGCAGCTATTCTATTCCGGTGTTAGGAGGAGGAGTCCTTTTGCCCACGTGCCGCGCTAAAGAGACAGGACTGGGACTCGACGGCCGTCCCGTTGTGTTCCTGGTCTGTGCGCCAGGCGGCGCTTCACTTCTCCCCAACTCGGCTGCGCGGGCTCGGACGGCTGTTTGAAACCTCCGCGGCTGCGCGAGAAAGTCTGGAAGAAGAGAGAAGGGCTGACGAACTGAAGTGGCTGCAGTAGCTGCGTACTGTATAGACTTGTTTTGGTCCCCACCCGCGAACCCGTCAAGCGTAAGCTGCTTGCGGAGGGAGAATTGAGCTCGCCTGGTTTCTTGCAACGACTCCCGGACTAGCCATTCCTGCCAGGGGAAGCGCCCCTCGCCCTCGTCTTGTTAAAACGGGGGGAGGAGCAGAGGACGCTTTCCGACGGCGCCAAGAGCGCCTCTGTTACTCGGTTGCCCATTCACTTGCACGTGGGATGCAAGAGCGCTTTGGGGGCATTTTTCTCGCGTGCCGCTAACTTTAATTTTGTTTTCGTCTCCTACTGTGCCTATTATTCAAGTGCAAAACCTACGCTTGCAATTTTGTGCGTGCCTACATGCATGTCTGTATCATTCCCCTATGCTTTTAGGGTTATGTGTGGAGAGAGAAAATCCCTTTCAACGAACTAACAGGTGCAAGCAGTGCAAAAAGCGAGGCTTTCTTGGCCTTTTCCTTAAAGGCTCTGTAACGTGCGTGGATAAGTTGTTTTGCTGATAATGTACACTCAGTTTCTCGTCTGCATTCTATCCTGATTATCTTTATTCACGCATGTCTCCCTGGCTAAAACATCTATGTTCTGGAGCAGTTAGATTGATGGATCCATTTATTAAGAGATGGTTACCATTATGGGTTAGCAGGAGGTGTAATGCAATTAGAAGAGACAAACAAACCGTACATTTTCTCCTTATTTGCCTTCACTTCCATTTTCCTATGTTCTCTCCGTTGCCTCCCCTGTATTGAATTTTAGATTGTAAGCTCCTCAGAGCCAGGGACTTACCCCTGTCTTGTTGCTCCATAAAATGCCATGCACATTCGCTGATGATACTATATAAGAAATAGCACATGGTATGAACAATAGAAGAGAGACTGGAATGCACTTCAAAGCATTTTCTATGGTTTACAGTTTAATCCTAGGCATGTTTACTCAGAAGTAAGACCCACTATATTCAATGGAACTTATTGGGTAGTAAGTGTGTTTAGGATTGAAGACTTGTCAAAAAGTGCTGCCTCTGGTTCAAACATATTAAATTTACTAAGATATAATTACAAGGATAGTAAGAGGAGGTGGAAGAGGAATAACAATACAGGAGAAATTATGAACTCTGGCAGCTATTGGAAACTGGGTAGAATAGCAGACTGGGGTTATGCTGCTGGGAAAGAGAAAAAAAGGTGTGGCTGTAATGGTAAGGAAGCCAACTACTTGCTTTGTGATAATGTGGGAGCTAGGCAAGTTCATTTGTAGAAAAACCTATTGCCCCTTCATTTTCTAATGGATGTCATAATGGTAATTTATTCCCACTAGTGATCGTGAGAATGCCCAAAGCTAATTGATAGAGACTAAGGCTGCAATCCTATAAACTCAATGGGCTTTACTTCTGAGTAGTCATCTGACTGCACTGCATAATAAAGACTGCATAATAAAGACATGCAGACTCAAAAGATTGTGAAAATATGCGCAGAAGCTGTGAATTATAACACTGGGATTGAGTTTTTAATTAAGTATGAGGATGGCTATGAATGTTTTAACAAACAGATATTAAGGACCTTGAGAATTATCTTGGAGTGTGTTAATTCTGCTTTAGAAGTTGTGCTGCTAACAGAACATGAATGTGGTATATGTTGTATATTCATCTAGAACAAGAGAGAATACCCCTGAGGAAAGAAGGTTTGGGGAGTTGCATAGGTGAAATATGTTTTTCTATAGAGACAATAATTTGGCCCTCACTTAAGCTGCAAAGAGCTCCCCACACTTTCCTGGGAGTAATTTCCATTGAACTTAGTAGGACTTCTCAATAGACATGGATAGGATTGCATTGTTATCTCACCTACTTTTAACTAGGGATGTACGAAAGTCACTTACCTTTTTGCAGGTGTGATTTGCGGTGGGGGGGGGAGGCGCTCTGTCCCTCCCCCCAGAATCCTCCCTGGCTGGCTCTGCGGAGCTGCCGGCCAGGGCCGTCTGCAGCCAGAGTTCCGGCCGCGGCAGCCAGCTGAAAGACCCGCCACTGCCAGAGCCCCAGGTAAGTTTCTTTCTGGGGGGATTCCGCGGGGGGTGGGGGGCCATTCCGTCACTGGTTTCGGGGGGCCGAATGCCAGTGCATCCGGCCTCACTGAAATCCGTGGCGGAATTCTCCGCCATCCCTACTTTTAACCATCAGTTTGTAGACATGGCAAGGGTGTTTAAAGAATGGCAGAAAAAGTAACCCCCTCATTATTTTAATATGAGTTGTATCCAGTGTTATCTAACTTAAGTCCCATTCATTTCTATAGGTCTGTTCGAAGTAGGACTAACATTGGATACAACCCTTATGAGTTTATATTTGGAGTAAGTGGGAATCTTAATGCGACAGTGGTTGTGAGCACGAAATCAGATGGCTGGAGAGAAGGACATATAAACAGCAAGTGTTTTTGTTTCCAATGAACGTCCATTAAAAGTCTTTGAAACCACTTGCCTGATTTACAGCACCAACAAAGTGTCATTTTAAAGCCCATGGCAATACTTGCTGAGTTTAATTTAAGCTTGCTGATTGATGTAATGTTCCAGTTTTAAGGTTGTATAAATCTTTCCCTCCCTGCTAACATCAGCATTTGGCTGCCTAACCCTTACTTCCATACAAATTAGAATGCCTCTAGCAATGTCCTTAGGGGTCTTGCATTTTTCTCATCTAACCTCTCTGCACTTGCAATCTCCTCCTCGACCTTTGATGGTCCTTTATGTCTTCATCTCTGTGACATTAGAGTAGCTAAGTCACAGCAGACTGTGACTCCTCTGTCCATAAAGCCCCACTGTAACCCCAGTGTAGCAGATCAGCCAAAGGCATCAAGAGAAGCAAGGAAGGACCATCAAAGGTTGAGGAGGAGTGCAGAGAGGTTAGATGAGAAAAATGCAAGACCATTAAGGACATTGCTAGTGGCATTCTATATGATGCTGCTGCTTTCTCATTGTGAGATACCATGCACATATGATAGTCTTTCCAAAACGGATGCAGATGCAAATAGTATGGTTAATACATATTAACTACCTTGTGTTTCAGGCATTTTCCCCCAAGACTTCTTCCTTTCCAAGCTGTGCTTTGTTCAGTTCACTTTCTTCTATGAAAACTGTCTCTTTTGATATATTTCTATTTTATATGTATGTAGCTCCTGTTCTAATTTGTATGGAAGTCTATACTGCATTTTGCTTGTGGCAGTGAAGCCTCTGACACTGATCAGCTGAGCTGTCTGGTGGTATAGAATGTTCAGTTGCTCAGGGAACTAAATTGTTTGCAGTGTGGTTGGTATTAACACTTGGCACAGGGGCAGGCTGAAGACTGGGAAAAGGTTCCAGGGTGAAAGGAAGCTAAGCTAAGGGATAGGGAGCCCAGAGACAAGGATATTGAACAATAGGGAACAGGTTGAGAAAAAGAGTCTTAATGTCAGGAGGGACTGTGTGTTATGGATGGTGCAGCTATCCACAGGAATGTGGGGCAGGCAGTTGGTTAAGAGAGAGAATGGCTAACATAAGTGTTTGCTAGGTCTAGACCCCATGTGGGTTTTACTATTACTGTAACACCAGCAACACATGGCAACCCTAAGGCTCAAGAAGCAACCAGACAGGCTGAATTTCACATACTGATTTGAACTAAGCAGCCAGTTCTTTGGCTGCAAGCTTCTAGTATTGCACTTGAGGAAGCTGGCAGTAGGTTGTGACTTATGCCACAAGAAACCAATTTGAACATATATTTAATCACTATAAACCAGTTAAGTCCCCCAACATACCGTACAGCAGCCTGAACCAACCCGATGTGTTGGACTGCAACTCCCATCATTTCCAGGCAGCGTGGCCAAGCGGGAGGGCACCAGGCTCGGGAATGCCCTGTTACAGACTCGCTGCAAATTTGATGGGGGGAATGAAGGGTTCCCTGACAGAATCCCTCCCCCAAACTACAACTCCCAGAGCCCTTTGGGGGATGCGATGACAAGCTTAACCCCGTTTAAGTTTGTAGCGCAGTCGTCTCCCAACTTCCCTCTGCGGTCGCTGCCGTTTGACAGCATCCCCTCCCTCCTGGGGCCAGTTGGCCTTCCCCGTACCGACCCGCATTGGTGTTCCTTCCCGCACCCCCCTTGGCCCGCCGAGGCCGCTCATGCGCGGCTGCTCTCCTTCAGTCCACCGAGGGGCGAGCGTGTTGGCAGCCCCTCCATGCGTCTCCGGGGGCATTCGCTCTGTGTCATCGGGCTGAGCAGGTTCCGCCCCTACGCGGCTGCCGGGGCGCTCCGGCGGGGGGCGGGAGGGGGCGTCGGCAGAAGCCGCATCCATCTGCTACCACCCGGGCAGCTCCCTTTGCGCGGAATTCGCCGACTGCTGCCCTCGAGACCGAGCGAGCCCAGCCGGCGCGAGAGGCAGAGCTCGCTTTGCGTAGCAAAGTGAAAGGAAGGGGCTGAGGGCGGCGCCTTCGCCTTCCTTCCCCACCCACCCCCGCCTGCCTTTCAGCCCGCCTCGGCTCAGAGCAGCCCTCCTCTTCGTCTTCGCCATCCCCAGAGCGGTGGGGAGGGGACTCGCCCGCCCGCCGGCCGCGCAGCCGACACGCAGCACGGCGAGGCGCCGCCGGTGCAGAGAAGAGCGACAGAGGAAGCCAGACAAAGGAGAAAGCGCGCGAGGTGGCCGCGGGGGTAGGGAGGTGAGTGCAGCCGGAGAGCAGGCTTCTCTCAGAGGCTCTGCCTTTCCCTCTCCCGCCTGGTCGCGTTTCATGCAGGGCTTATGGGGGCTGGCGGTGAGGCCAGGTAAGCGTGTCCCCCCCCCCCCGCGCGCTGTTCTGCTACTTTCTCTCGCCGCACGCACACCCGAAGCCTGCAGCAACAAGAAGCCAGTGATGGAACGGCGCGCTCTGGCTCCTTCCAGCTGAAGGCGAGCGGGAACGCTGCAGAAGTGGCTGGCTGGGGTGGTCTCGTGGCTGCCGGCAAGAAGCGGCGCTTCAAGCGATAAGGTGTTCTTGCGAGGAGGGGGGGGGGGTCCCGCCCGCGCGTGGCCTCAGCGGTGTGGAGTGCGAGGCCGCTGTAGCCCCCTGTTCCGTTCGGGGGAGGGGTGTTAAAAATCTCTCTGCTCCATGGCGCTGCCTTTCCTTCCACGGGAAAAGAGGGGTGTTGAATGTGAAATAAGAACGTAAGAGCCATGCTGAATCAGGCCAAGGGTCCATGTAGTCCAGCATTCTCGTCACACGGTGGCCAACCAGCTGCCTTGGTTGGCCACTGTAAGCTGGCAAGACCGTGGAGCCGCAACAAGCCGTTCCGCCGCAGCGGGGAAAGCATCAGGAATGGGCAGCGTTGATTGATGTGTGTGTGTGTGTGTGCGCGCGCGCGCCCGCGCGTCTTGCTGAACTAGCCAGTGTTGTCAGGAGCAGGGGAGGTCTCACAATGGCACGGAATAGGAATAGTGTTTGTACCTCTGCTTTCCTCTGCAGAAACTGAGACCCCATTGATTGGTTCATTACACATGCAGAGGTTGATAAAACAACATTAGCAGTGGTTTGTGTCATCTCTAAATCCTGCGATTGGCTAATGATTAAGCAAAGGACCAAGAGGCTTTTCCTTTGCTCATTCCTCTCCGACTCACATAGTGTATCTGAATATGAACAAAATTAATGCTTTGGTTTCTCTTACGGTGTTAAAGCAGGCAAAGGCAAAAGGCACCCTTGCATTTTATCTTCTCCTCTTTTCCCCTTTTTCTTTATGATGGCTCAAGATGCCAGATTGACTCACTTCTCCTTCTAGTATAAGTTTTCTTGTGAGCATATTAATGCTCTTAATAAGAATTGCTCCCTGGTAAATGGGAGAAGAAGTCCCTTAGTATTGAGCCTCTTATGTGTGGTGGAAGTGGAAAGCATCAACCATTTTAAATAATTAAAAAATGCTGGCTCTGGATGTGTGTAAGACGAAGGTAGCTAGTGCTTTGAACAGGTTGCTCAGTGTCAGTATTTCTTGGGCTGAAGGACAAATGGAGGCTTTACTTTTTTTTCTTTCCTTTCCTTGGCAGAGAGGGTGTGGTAACTGCTCTGTAATGCAGCAGTACTATCAGTACATGTAAGCAGGGTGCTTCTGCCTGTGCATATGTAGGAAAATATCCCGGTCTTCTTTCTGTGATTTGCAGGTGGAGGAATGTTATGTTGGGCTTACATTTTTAAGCTTCCAGACAAATATTACAAAGAGGGGAGACAACCTAGCAGTATGCATCAAACCTCTTCATAAAATTCATTGATGGGTTAGCCACTCCTACGTATGGTTCTAGTATTTCATATATGAAGTTATTTGAATTTAAATACAATAATTATGAACCAAAATGCATTTTGTTTCCAGTTGACTTTAAACCCTCAACCTTCTGCCACACATTTATCCTATGTATATTTACTCAGAAGTAAACCCCCACTGTGTTTAATGGGGCTTGTTCCCAGGTAAATATGTTTAAGGTTGCTTACTTGTATGTGGTGAGTTTTGTCCAAACTGTTGATTACTCCAGGCTACAAAATGTATAGATTCTACCTTGTAAGTGGCCAATTTGATGTAAAAACATTTTTATTATATTTCTATAGTACCCAATAGCCGAAGCTATTGGGTGATGGATGGTTTGAAGTGAATATGATTTAAAAGCAAATTTCTGCTTTTCCTTAAAGTTGTGCATATATTTTAAAATGTAATGGTATACGAGAATCTTGAAATGAACCTGCTACTCTGATTTAAAAACCAGAAGCAGTGACTGTGGTAGTGTTAAGCTAGATGTTTTTAAATGATGAGTCCATGTTTTAACTAAGCATTTTTACAGAGGAGAACTTGTATAGTTCTAATTATTTTGGCTACACCCATTTCAAGATTCATTTCCAGATGAAGGTTATATATATGCATCCAGATGCGTTTATGAGGACACAGTATATTTGAAGATGGACATGGTTGTACCAGGTTTGCTCTTTTTACCAATATATTCATTGGGAAGCTGTTTTCTGTATCCATTTACCAACACTTGTATTGGGGATGAAGGGGGAATACACTGGCATGGCTGTTCACATGTTATGAAATAGTTGTACGGACCTGCACAAAAATGAAACTTGGAAATTGGGTTGCAGTCTGTGGTAACTCACTTGATTACATTAGTGTTATTTTGGAGATACACTGTAGCAGAGCATTTTTAGTGTTTTGCCAGTGACCCTTCCCAGAGCAGCTAAGATGTGATGTCTGTTAAAATTTGCTCTTGTCCTGGAATCAGACAGATCCACAGAAGGGAGGGAGGGAGAGAGCACTAGATAGACTCTTCTTAATATGCTTCATGAACCCAAGGAATGACCTCAGAGAGGCAAAAAGACCCTCTCCATTAATTATCGGTATTTTCAGAAATGCTTTAAATATTAGGACTGTATTGTTATATTCATCTGGCTCTAGGGTGGCCATCTCTTCAGCTTTTCTTGTTGATGAGACCTTTCCTGTTCTGACCTCATCTTGCCTTTCTGCCCATGCTTTGCATAAAACTACTGTGCTACATCTGTTGCTGACATGGAAATATTAATTCATGCTTCTGCAGTGGAGCCACATCCTGGTTTCTCTCATCAACCACCACGGTGCAAGGCCCCACAAATTAGGACACTGCACCGGTCCAGCAGCACTGCCCCATCCTAAATATTTGTTTTGTTGGCATGCTTCTTCAGTAGCTTAGCTGGTAAAATGGAGGATTATATAATAATAGCTGTTAACCTGAGGTTCTGGTCTGATTTCAGCTCAAAGGGTAAGATGCTTGATGCTTAGTTTTTATACCTCAGCCTTCTTGCCTCTGCCCAGGACTCTGCCATCAAAATCATTCATGTCTCTAGCCACTCAGTCCTTATGAAAATCGTAGACCATTCTTAAATTCCTATACCGGCTTCCTGTCAATTCAGGTTCCAGCATAAACTTTTCATCCTTACCCTCAAACTCTTCTATGGCTTTGGCCTTCTTAGTACCCTGCCCATTTCCCAACACCTCCTTGTCCCATGTCCTTCTCTCTTCCTCCATCGACTGTCCAAAGATCTCCTGCTCCCTTAAACACCTCTGCTCCTTGTGCCTCAGTCTTTCTCCCAGAAAGTCTATGTCAGAGGTGGGCAGCGTGTGGCCCTCCAGATGTTTTGGCCTACTTCTCCCATCATCCCTTACCATTGGCTATGCTGACTAGAGCTTATGAGAGTTGTAGGCCAAAACAACTGGAGGGCCACATGTTTCTCACCCCTCGTCTGTGTGGTGCCACTTCTCTTTTCCCTTTCAGATTCCTCCTTAAAAGCCACCTTTTCTGTGATGCTTTTGGCACAACCCCTGAGTCCTCATCCCCTGGTGAAACAAGCCTAGCTGTGTGCAACTGAAAAGTCTCCTCTTCCTCTGTTGCCTCCCCTGTAGCAAATTAAGCTCCTTTTCATTGTTGTCTACAAAGTGCCGTGCACGTTGATGGTACTAAATAATAATGATAGTAGTAATATGTAGTCATAAATTTGATCCTTGGTCTATTTTGCCAATTCAGTTTCCAACCACTTAATGGAGCTTTATAGGCTGATGATCAATATTTTATAACTGCCCATAATAATTTCTTGTTTAATTTTTTATTATAAAGTAAGATGCACATTTTCTCATTCACCTTAATTTCTGCTATTTTTTTAGAGTGTCTCTGATTATGTCAACATTCTCCAAATCTTAATTATTTCACAGCTTTTTGCCTTTAGTCTTTGTGTTTTGTTTCTTTTAGGTTTTTACTGCCATTTCCTCCTTTGCCCAAGCATGCTCTGTTAAAGATAAATGTTGAAATGTGATAAAGCTCTTTGGTCGTGAAATGCTTACCCAACTGAGTATTATTATCAATCTTTATAGTCAGGTCAGTAATATTCATGAACATTTTAAAGTATGTAAATATTTCCAGGACTGGCTCCATGTATATATGTGTGTATACACACACACACACACAAGTAACTTGTCTCCTTGTAGCTGCTCTGTTGACAGTGGACATATATTTGGACTTAAGTGTCAAATACCTTTTATCACCAGAAAAAAAAATGTTTCTTACAGTACAATCCTATGCGTGTTTGCTCAGAAGTAAGTTCTACTTTGTTCAGTGAAGCTTACTCTCCAGTTGGTGTGCTTATGATTGCAGCCTTGAAGTTCTTCTGTAGCTACTTAACACCACCATTTTCTCACTGGTTTGGCGTTTGAATTGCCCCGATTTCTAGTTTCACAAATTCCCCATAGTAGTTCTGTGTTGGTTTAGTTGTTGCTGCTAGGTCCATTAATTGTCTCAAGGAAACCAGGTGAAAGAAACATACAGACGATCTTTATATTCAAAGTAACTATTTTTCCTGTCCTCTTGTGCATTGTTTTTATGGAATGCAGCAATATCATCTATATTTTCTTGTTGAAAGGGAGTGTGAGACAGCCAATTCCCAGCATAATGTGTAGAAAGGAAGAGATTGGAGCAAATAGACAATAATTTCATCTGGAAAAATGATAGACACAACTAGTTAATGTGGGAAGAGCTTTGCTCAGCTCTGGAAACAATAGTAAGTGTGACTGCAACCTCTGAAATTCTAATCCACTTCTAGGGAATAGCTTTGTCAGCTTTACAAGGTTTTAGTTACAACCAGTGTTGGCAATTCTTTATGCCAGAAAAATCCAGTCCTATGCCAAGAAAACCCAAATGTTCGGAAATAAGACAGAGCCATTTTACACAGTTGCTTAGTTTGCATGATCTTTTTAAAATATAATGTGCAGAATTCAGAATACTATTGCAAGGACTTAGGTGGACAGAAAGATGTGTTGGTTTGAGAAGTCTGTCTCTCTGATTTCTTACAGATTCCTTTTGGGTTTCTGACCTTTCAACAAATATTGTCTACATACCTTCAAACTCTTCTTCACAGCATTAAGGCCTTGAAACTTAGGGTATGAATCTGACAGCAGTTAAGTGTTGATAGATCCAGTTGAACTTAACATTGTTGGTAAGGCACAGAACTTCAGCCTTAAAAAGAAACAGAACTGGAGGACTCAGGTAGCTGCATATCTGTACCAGATGTGCAAAATACAGTACAGGCAATATTCCTTTGGTTCTAAGGCTCATAAATAGAATTATAGAATCAGGGTTGGAAGGGGCCTATAAGACCATCAAGTCCAACCTCCTGCTCAGTGCAGGAAGCCTGATTCCCAGACAGTTTCCCATCCAAGTACTAACCAGGGCTGACCCTGCTTAGCTTCCGAGGTCAGACAAGATTGGGCGCATCCAGCCCTATCCTGTGATTTCATAGTAACACCCCGCAGCAAGGGAAAACAATCTGTCTAGTGGCATTTCAGTAATTCTGACCCCCACGTTGCTTGTCATAACTCTACTGTAGCCTGCTTCACTTGAACTGTCATTATGTGAGTAAAGGCTGTGTCTTGTCATGACAGAAAGACAGCAGGGGCTTTTTCAACATCTTGTCATGGTATTTCTTCTCTGTGACAAGAAAGAAAGAAAAGAAAGAAAGAAAGAAAGAAAGAAAGAGATTGACTTCAGTAGAAAGGGAAAGGCAGGCTAAGTAATAAACGGAAAAACAGCAACGGTACTCAAAGTAACTAATTTTTTGTATTGCTTCAAAGTGACATTTTTTCTGCCATAGAGGTTTTAAAGATAAATGATTTAGTAATAAGGTGTTTGGTAAAATAATATTATGTGGAAGTGTTACAGTGGGTACAACTATGTATTATTTTCAAGAATAAAGGCCATATTAAGTTCTGTATGCATGTAATGGAAAATGGATTGTGGAGATAAATCAGTTGACCTCTGCCTTGTAAATGAACAACTAATTGTGATAGAGGCTACTGGTTATCACTCTTGTTGACAGCATTTTACTTCTTTTTAAAGATGAGATTCCCACCCCCTTTCATTCTTCCGTGCTTTAGTTTGTTGTTGGGATCCAAAGCCATGAATGACTTCATTTAATCCCTTGGAAGCTGGATCAATAGTGTTGTACCTTTACTACTCTATTAAGCTTATTTGTATTAGAATTTTAAATGAGATTTGCAATGACATTTTAAGCAGTTATGGTCTCCTTTCTTTCCAAGTGATTGATACATGAGGATTAGAAATGAGGCCCTGAGGTTCATGCATTAGTGATAAGTCTTAAAGGGGAAAAAAATCACTTTGCTTGTAAGTGTACCCTAGAACTATCTTTGGTAGCTTAGTGTTAGTGTACCATATTTCCTTGTGCTAACTATATTTACTTTGAGATGAATTTGGGAACACTTATACAGGAAGTCAAGCAAAGTGGTTCATGTTGTTTTGATTTTGAACAACCACATCAGAAGATTTCCAGGATTACTGTTAAACGTACAGTCATGGCAGTTAACGAAACCTAATGGAATTCAGTAGAGAAGGATCTACAAATTTTGTCTTGGCTGTTCACCAGATGTAAAACCGACGTGCCTGGACAATATGTGTAGTAGCCCAGAATGGTAATATGTATGGCGCTAACCTTAGGCTGACACTCTGTACGGAGCAGTAGGATAACTGGCCTTAAAGGGCTGGTTCAAGGATTTGAATATTTGGCACATCCCTAATTATATCTGCAGATCCACAGTGCCTATTTTTACAAGTGCGGTAGTGGGAAAATGCGCTGCTACGCTCAAATGAATTGCCACCAGGAAGTGATAGTTGTAACTGTGAATGTGCAGGGGCAGTCATAGCTATATAGTTGCATCCCCTGATTTGTGTGGACAGACTGTCAGTGTGCAACCTCGCCTAGAGTCATAATAATTGAACAGTACAATTTGAAGGGCAATTGACATAGGCAGGTTTAGAATTGGAATTAATTAATTGATGTTGATCATATTGGCTAGGTTTTGAATATGATTATGGATGGGTTACTACATTAAATAATTTTACACAGTGTATGTACTACATCCATGTTATTTAGTACTCTGGTGTGCAGATTATGTGTTATGTATTGTCAAAAAAGAGGAAATGCATCACCAAAAAGGGGGACAAAAGGGGTAGTGATTTGCATAAAATTTGCATATGCTAATATACATGTATAGATACAAATTTAGAAATACTGTAATTTTAATAGAAATACATCTCACCATAGTGTTGAAGACCCAGATGATGTGTGTGTCTGATCTGTCTGCTGTCAAGGTACTAACTGCTGATGGGCAATTTCTAGGCTCCTGCTCTCCCTTCTTACGTATCTTTACACAAACTTAGACTGGACAGCCCTTCAAGTGGAGAACTGTCTTCCGTAAAGTAGGACACACGGCCAGTACTGTTGTAGTACTGTTATCTTTAGCTTTCACTTCATTAACTTGATTACTTCAGTCTACCCATGTTTCTGTATGCCTGTTGTATCTCAGTCTACTTCATGCATCGGATGAAGTAACAAACAAATCAGGCCACAAATAAACCAGTTAGTGCTCTGACATTTTAAATATCGTCGCTGTCATCATCTTGCTGCTTAAATGTGGTTATTTCTGGAACGGTTAAGTTGAGAAGTTCCTTAGACTTTAAGATGATTGGTTATTTCTTGTTCTAAATTTTATCTCATGTATCTTCACAGTAGAGTGTTTGTAGTAGTACTTTGAGACACAAGTAGGGATAAAATATTTAATTCTCTGCAACTATTTTTGTGCAGAACAATGAGCTATTTGTTTTCTCTATGTATAAAACAGGATCCAAAGACAGCAAGCCATTTGTTTGCTGAATAACTGGAGGTCACATGTGGCTTCTAAACATACTACAGCATTATCAGTTTATACTTCTTTGAGGATAATTTTTTCTCTCTTTTTGTCCTTCATCCCAGATTCAGTTTTTGTACCAATTGAAATCTGAAGTACAAAATTCTTCAGAGAGAGGGAAGTTGCTGGGGTGGGGGTATCATATTCTACTACATCCATTTTAATGCAGGTGTGTCGTTTTACAGTTTTTATGAAAGGCGAGAAAATTTCTGACCCACAAGTCTTTGTCCCATGCTTGTTCACTAAAAGCAACCCCCTACAAATTTAAGACATTAATTCTCAGCATGTATAACTTTGGTCACCTAGCAATAGTGTAAAGCTTATATTGGCTCTGTAAATCATGTAGTTGATCAGTCCCCAAGAAATGTTGCATTGATGCAAGTCATTTGGTTGGGAATCCTTTTCATAAACCAGATTAAAGTCTGTAATGCAGGCAAACACTTAGAGAGTAATTTTTAAACTGATGCATGCTTTTCTCTCTTTTTGTTTCCTTTAAAAGACCCAACGATCATTTTTGTCCTTCTAGTGCCAGTACATGGTTGCTAACATTTCTGAAACAATGGGACAATTTTGATGTTACAAGAGACCTGGGCTCTAGATGATATAGAACTAAATGGTTTCGTTGTCTACCAACTTCATGCCTCCCCTAGTGATAAGAAGGGATGGCCTAGGAGTGGCCTAGGCATTTTTGTCTCTATACAGCTTCGCATGTCATTGACTAATCTTCCCTCTTTTAATCAGTTTGCACTTGCAATAATAATTAGATCCAATCAGTTCAATATGTTACTCCTGAACGTATGTCTTCCTCCTCAACGACAGATTAACACGCTATGGCAAGATCTAGTATTATATATTGGAAATTTGATATTAACCACCCAGATTACACAAGTACTTATTGGGGGTGATTTCAATGCCAGATTGGGACCAGACGACACTGTCCTCTACGCTCATCATCATCTCTGTCCTCCTGAAAGGCCAACTTTCTTTCCTACAAACTCCCCCCCTTTCAAAACTCCCGCCTTTCAAAGCCACCTTTCTGCAGTTATGCTGGACTATGCCTGGCCCAAATGTCATACTGTTTGGATTTATGTATTCTAAGTGGAAGTGTTACCTGTGACATCCTGGGAAAATACACATTTTGGTCAGGTACTAGGATGAGTGCTATTGATCACCTGATTTCCTCATGTAACCTGTTAAAACCTGTGGATCATTTGGTGATAGACAATCGACTTGACAGTAATCATATTGACCTTAGCCCTAAAGCCCCTTGAATGCTATATGCACGTCGTCGCTGCTTTTCAGCCTAACATTGAGGCTTGGAACCACTAAGATCAAATGGACAGAGAAGGTGGACAGGTCCATTACGAAGTTGCTAAATGCTGATCATTTCCACAGGATTCGTTCTTCCATCCTCACAACCGGTGCAAACTCTGCAATTTTAGATGTTTTTGAGATTTTGATCAATGAATTAAAGGCTCATTTAACAGTTAAAAACCCCGGGAAGTATCAGACTACCCAGTTCAGATCTAAGAGCTGGTTTGACCAGGATTGCATTTGTGCTAAGAAAGGCCTGATTGCTAAATTCAGGGCCTACAAGGAAAACCCCTTAGCAGTCTCATTGGCTGATTTAATATCACACAAAAAACGCTATAAAACCCTGCTTAAGGCCCAAAAGGAGTGTGCTCAAAAAGCAGGGTGGGAACAACTCATCCATGCTGTGAGGCCCAAAGATATGGCCTCCTTCTGGCACTTGACTACAGTGCTTCCTACCTGTGGTCCACAACGTCTGGATTGTCATATCTCTTCTGAGATATAGGAGACACATTTTCATGCACTATATGCACAAAGAAGAGGCACCTACTTTCCGGATGAAGCGTATCTCAGGACCCCTTATTGAATGGCCTCCTGTCTCAATCTCTGAGATCACTGATCTGTTAAACCAACTAAAACCTGGCAAGGCCCCTGGCTGCAACTATATACCTCCAGAGCTAATCAAAAGAAATATTGATTGGTGGGCTCCTATTCTAGCTACTCTCTTCACATACATAGATCGAACTGCCCATATTCCTCCAGATTGGGGCTTGGCTATCATCATCCCCATCTTTAAAAAGGGAAGGAAAGATGACCCAGTCAATTACCGCCCAATCAGCTTACTTACCATTATTAGCAATGCCAGGCACCTCTAGTGGAAATTTCAAACTTGGATGGAACATGAAAACATTCTGGCTGATGAACAGGCTGGCTTTAGATCAGGCCAATCCACTATGGACCAAGCTTTAATCCTTCAACATTTTGTGGAGAAACACATCAATAAGCTTAAAACTTCCTGTTCACAGCTTTTGCAGATCTTAAATCTGCCTTTAATTCCATCTCCAGAGATAAACTTTGGCATAAACTTGAAGCTACTTCAGTGGATCGCTGCTTACTACTTCTTATGTATAAGTTACATGAAAGCGCCTCTTCAAAAATTAGATGCAACCCAGCAGGTCTGTTGTCTAGCCCTGTTTCAGCATTCAAAGGTATAAAGCAAGGTTGCATACTTGCTCCTCTGTTGTTTAACTTTTACATAAACTCATTAGTTAAAGCTCTTGACCGTTTTGACATCCACCCTCCCAAGCTAGCTGATAGACACCTCTTGGTGCTACTTTATGCCGATGCCGGCATAAAGACAGAATCCTGGCTCAGTCACCTATAGGCTTGAGGAGAGCCTTTCATGCCCTGGCCTAATATTGTCATGAATGACATCTGCAAATAAATTATCAGAAGACAAAGGCCATGGTCTTTGCCAAAAGACCGAGGACATACAGTTGGCTTGTTAATGGCCATAAGACTGAACAGGCAAAGATCTTTAAATACCTGGGTGTTGTTTTCCAAGCCAATGGCAGCCGGAAGGTGCATGCAGAATATGCCACCCAGACAGCCCAAAGAAGTGCCACTGCTATTTTACATTTCTTCCGTACAAGAGGAGGTCACTATGTACCGGCAGCAGTAAAGCTGTTTGTGGCCAAATCATTAGCCCAACTCTTGAACAGCGCACAACTTGGCCGCATCCCAGTTTTGCCCCCATGGAAGCAATACAATCAGAATTTCTGAGGGCTGTCCTCCAGGTGCCCCGCTGTGTTTCCAATGCTGCTTTGAGACTAGAAGTTGGCCTCCAGAAGGTTGAAACTAGGGTTTGGCTTTCCATTTTTAACTTTTGGTTAAAGTTAATTTTTTCCCCAAGAGGCCTAGCTCCATTATTCTTTCAGGATGTATCTGAATCTTTTTGGACTAAAGTTTTATCTCAAAACCTTTTGTCTTGAGGACTCTCCCCTAGTTATTTGATTTCTCTGGGGTATGAGAAGGCCATATCAACGCTCAGGCAATGCCTAGCAGATATTGAATATCAAGTTGACTTGAGTTTATCGTCAAATTCCACTTTAATTGATACTGCACTTCGACTTCACAAACTAGCAAATTACTTCTATTCACTCTCAGTCCAGAAGTACCACAGAGCTTTTACATTGGCACGTCTCAATTCCCTCCCCTCAGCTGTCTTGGAGGGCAGATTCCATAAAACTCCCTACTACGAACAGAAGTGTCCCTGTAACTCAGGAGAGATTGAAACAGTGACCCATGTTCTTCTGTACTGTCTTTTTTATTGTGACATTTGTAAAACTTTTATTGATTCCATTTTATCTAAACTGCCAGGACACTTGGAAGCATTTTATGTCCTTTTACTTCTCTCTGATAAAAAAAGCATCCATTACTCTTATTGCTGCCAAATGTTTTGCAGCAGCAAGCAAAATCTGTCAAGAATTTACTCCACTCATTCAGTATATTCTTTGAAATGTCTAGAACTTTTTTGAAATGTCTAGAACTTTTATAATTTTTTGGTTTTATACATTTATAGTCTTATTTCCTGTTACTGGTCAACGTGTTTTATGTTGATTATTGTGCTATTTTAGTCATTCGACCGTAATGAAGAGTGAGTGAACATCCCTTTGCATTCCCGAGGCAGCTTCTGATTGAGGAAAGAGGGGATTTCCAGTGACAGTCAAGAAGTTATTTATGCTTGCAGAATGCAAGCTGTATTTACAACGAACTGCATGCCCAGGTAGAAAGTTCAGTTGCAGGCTATACTATGCACACTAATAAGTATTTGCTGCCGTTGCATAGTATAGCTATGAGTAGCATAGCTCTTCAGTATTACAAATATGGGTTAGGTTAGTGTGTGGGTTAAAAATACATTACTTTATAAAATTAGGCACTTTTCTGCTTGAAAAGGAACTGCAGGTTCTTTTTTCTTTCTTTTTTTTACTTATGCTCATTTCATAATGTCATTTCATAGGATTTACTGTATTATTATTTTTTTAGATAGACCCTAGAATCATGAATCTCAAAGTGCAAGACAGGTTTCCCTAGGGATGTTTGGTAGGGGGGCTGAGAGAGAGAAGTGGAGAGGGAAGGGGGAATAGTGAGATGTCTACATCTTGGCTCAAATGCATTTGTTTCACCATACATTGGGTTGAGTAGGTGTAAGGGAAAATGGTGGATTTCTCAGAGATCACTTACCTCAGTTGTTAACTTACTTGCCATCTTCGGTGAGCAACAAAAATTACTGAATTTGTTACAGGAGCAGACTCCAAAAAGCAGCTTTCCCAAACTTGATGCCCTCCAGGTGTGTTGTCCACAACTCCCATGATCCCCAGGCAGGATAGCCATGCTGCATGGGGATAATGGGAGTTGTAATCTAGCACATCCGGTGGGCACTAGGATGAAGAAGTCTGTCCTAGAAGGATTAACATACATCTGTGGAGAAAAAGGCTTTTGCTACTGCTAACAAAATTCTTTCTGTTGGTTTCATTTTTGCAGGACCTTAGCCTCATACTTGCCATAATGAATGCCAAGTTGAAACTACCTTGCAGTTTCTTCTTAAATTCTGTCATTTTCAGAATTACTCAGATCATTGCCTGAAATGCTTCCTTAATCACACGGCTTTGATGAAAGCATCTATTTGTTCTTGCATACAGGATGCCACCTTTAATAAATCCCCCTTTACAAAAATATATAGTCCATTATCTAAGCTGTTATTCTTTCTTCCCAGAGAATAAATTTGATAGGAAACCATAATGGATAGTCTTATCTCATGCCAGGCAGGTTGTAGTTCCCAGAGATAGCGACCTGTTTGGGCAGTGGAAGCATTTGTAAGCACCTGATTTATGAAACACTGCACAATCCACTTGTTGAGTGATGAGACTGCTCAGCTAAGACTTGTAACATTTGCCAATGCTTTTTTAAAAAGATGTTTAAAACTTAGAAGCTTTTGTGATGTCAGCTTTTAAATAATATGACTCTGTGCTAAGTAAGGGAGTTCTCACTTTTACCAAATATGTGTAGAATGTTTGTCCCAGCTACACTTTTCTAGTTTGAACATGCACAGAATCAGTGATAATACTTGAACAGGGAGAATTATTTTGACCAGCAGTATTTAATTTTCTCAAAAGAGATTCACTACTCATGAATGAATGGAAGTGAATGCACCTAACAGTAAAGCCTTTCCCCATAAACCCTCATGAACTCTCTGTTATGACTCGGTGGTTTTGGTCAGGCACAGGTCAAGAATTTTTGAGCCTGTGCAATGTTGCAGGGAATGCTAAGAGGGAAATCTCAGATCATGTGCATTTGCCCAGCATCTTCTGTGAAGTTTAAAGGGGATCCTTCGGTGCACTTCTCCAGCTGTACACTTCTTCCCTGATGTCCTAAAAATATTGCTGCCCCAGGCAACTGAGTTCTTTGTGCAGTTGGGCCAGCCTTGGATGTGAAGGAAGGAGACGCTCTGTACATGCTCCGGAACTTGGGTTGGATCCAAACTAAGTTCCTTTTGAAATCAATGGGTCATGAGTCATTTCTCTCATTGAAATCAATTCAGCTAACTTAGTTTGGATGCAACCCACAGTCTTTATTGCTTCCTCTATTGAAGAGCTTCGGAAACCAGATCTGAGGCTGCCTTGTAAACTGGCCCTGAATAGTCAAGTAGGGAAATATATGGCATAACCTGTTACTCTGTAGGATTTCTTTTTTTTTTAAAGGGCAAAAATGCCATGGCATCAGAAGGTCAAGCTACATGTTATTTTGAAGATATTACTAGTAGTTGTATCTATCTTACTTACTCTAAGGTAAGTACAGGGGCCTATTCTGGATTGGGATCCTAGCCTGGGGGAATTTTAGAGGGCTTTAACCCTTTGCTCTGCACTGTGGTCCCAGTGTGGATAGCAGTCCCTTGTGCCTGTAAATTTCATTCTCCAGAAGTGACCCATTAAAACAATAGACCACTTTTTAACAATGAAAATCTGGATTGGTACCCTAGCTCAGGAACAAAGGGTTAAAGCTGTACTACCACCATCTTAGGGCCCTAATCAAGATATGGCCTTCTGTGCTTTCTTTAGAGTAAGAAAGGAAAAGCATTGCTTCTAGCTACATGTGCAAAGTGATGTATATGGCCTGGGCCTCAGGAGCTTTCATAGGCCACAACCTCCTTCTCATCAGATGAGAAGGTATACGCTGGGCAAGTGTATACACAAAAGGGTTACAGGTACACTTGGATAAAGCCATCCAATAAGGTGGTAACAGGCTAATCCATTCAATAAGAAGATAAGAGGAATTCAAAAAACATGAGTACAATATGAAAACATAGTCCAGTGTAATACGAATTCTGTAGCATGATCTTTCAATATGGGATTTTTTGTTCTTGGCATTTAAACTAAGGCAGATTAGATGGAAATCCCAGGCCCTGCAAATAAATCATCAAAAGTTACATATTCACAAAGTTTTGCTAACCTGTTTGTGTGCACACATACGTATGTTTGCAGCCTAAAAGAAGATAAATGTAAACTCTGTATTGAAATTCTTTTTCTAGTCACCTGGAGGTGATTCTTATGTACTAAAGTTATTGAAGAGAATATCTAAAATGCTGGCTGACTGCAGTTCTAATTAGACTTCCCTTTTTAATTAGGTCAAAATGCACTGAAATTGGAGGCTGCTGTGACTATCCTGTGCAGGGCAGCTAGAACATGGAGGGGATCCTTTCCTCCGTGCTCCAGCAGCCCTGCATTTTTGCCCAAACAGGTGGTTTTGCCAGTCCAGGTGCAGCTTTGGGGATGGGGAGGGAAAGGGCCTGGAGACCTGATAGGAAGCTGTGTAAAACAGCTTCCGTGGTCTCCTCCCTGCCTCCAGGACTCCCCCCTTTTCCTGCCTCCACTCTCCATTCTGAGTACAGAAAGACAGCTGGCAGAGGGAACTGCACCACCTGTGAGGGAGCGGGAAGTGTAGTTTCTGGGAACTGAGGTTGGATCCGTTCCCAGAAACAGAGCAATCCTATGGCCCTCAGTGTCTAGTAGCCATAGGATTTCTCCCTCCATCGACTTTTAAAAGAAAGCTGCTCAGTCTTCTCTAACTCCTTCTGTTTCTGAACTTACATTCTGAAAGCACTTGTTCATCACAAGACTCAATCACACTTGTGATAGTTTGCTTTGACTGTGTAGTCTAAGTTCTCTTTTCCAGTTCTCTAAAATATTTTCTTCTGTAGTAGTATGCTACTCACTAGCATATTGTCATGGAATCTGTGACTTGCCAGCTAGTTCCTTCACCTCTGTTTTGGCAGAGACCTCTGCTACTTAAAAAGTAATAATTAAATACACTTTAACTGCTTTTAGGCTCTTATGATTTGTCTAATAGTTCAGATATTGGAAGGT
Organism: Heloderma suspectum; assembly: GCF_057233095.1. NCBI lineage: Eukaryota > Metazoa > Chordata > Lepidosauria > Squamata > Helodermatidae > Heloderma > Heloderma suspectum. The sequence goes on from NC_139459.1 coordinate 85,260,234, forward strand.
GGGGAGATTAGGTCTCTTCGTTAGTATTGGAGCATAACACCCCTAGTGACACACATTAAATTGTACATTTATTGTATATTTATAAATGTTATTGTATGTAAACATTGTGTATTTTAAAGTATTTATAAAATGCTTATTTGACCGACATACACACACTTTCTCCTTTGAGGCTAGGAGCTAGATTACTTCTGGAAGTTTACTCCATTTTAGCTTTTGAAGGAACAAGCAAATATTCCACTTAGGAAAACAAACAAGGACCGCTATCCAAGAATGTAGTCCTTATTGAGATGTGGGAGCAAGGTCTGGCTGTTTAAGAGGAGCTAAAGGCAGGGATAGCAGGCTCAAGCTGATTGGGCGGTTGGAGTAAGAATCAAGAGAATCTCTGAAGCACAAAAACCACCAGAATATAGAAAATAAATGTCACATTAAATCTGTATTTTTGCATTTGTGTATGTTTAAATATCTGCTACGACTTTAAAAAAGTTTTAAAAAATCAATAAATAGCTGCCACAAGACGCCGAAGTCTTGTTTGGGAATGCAACACAGGTAGAGACAGGCTAACCCCTTTTCTCACATGCTACTGTCGTGGTTTCTACTTCCTGATGCCACTGTTTGCCCTTAGAGGGAAGCTGCTGGCAGTACATGGACTCCCCTCATGCATTTTATTCCTCACATCCCTGTGAAGTCAATTAAGCTGGCTGCCAAGGCCACCCAGTGAGCTTCATGGCCAAGTAGGGTCTTCCCTCAGTCTAAGGCCGATGCTGCCCACTGCCATGCCGCAGTGGCTTCACAGATGTAAAAAAGACTAAGCTGGGTAATTGACTTGAGTACAGCTGGATGATACTTCAGGTATAAATACTTAGGGCTCCATCACACGGGCAGACAATTCCACATCAATTCTTTCCCCATCTGGTATCATTGCAGGACTAGGTCATTCTCTTTAGATGGCTGTCCCCTTTGTGTTATTTTTCATTTCTTTCCTTCTCAGGGGGATAGTGACGCTGCTCAGAGTGTAGCCATAATTCCTCCCTGGTTCCTGCCCCTTTCCCTCCTCTTGCACTTTACTGGTGGATGAGGACTGAGAGCTGTAAGTCTGCAACCCTCGGCACACTTACTTGGGAGTAAGCCCCATTGAATTTAATGAGGTGCTCTGAATCAACAGAGGACGTTGATTCTGAGCTTGGTGGGGTGGGGGATCAGATCTGTCTCCCTTAGCTGTAGGGAGGCATTTTACCCTCTTCCTCCTCCAATCAAGAAATGTGCTTAAGCATTTACATGGCAGACACATGGTTTGAAGGCAATGCACTTCTTTAGCACCCTGTTGCTAAGTGGGCAGCATGCTGTGCTGCTGCCAGAATTTGGGCAGTTTGGTGGAGGGGGGTTGCCTTGAAGCAAAGGGGAAAATTGACAGCAGGGGGCAGTCAGGCGCAGATCTTTCCTTAGCAAGACTTGAGCAGAGGCAGGAGTCGCCCTCAAACTGTGCACCATCCCCTTGCAAGAAAGGGAGAGAGCGCAAGCCCTCGCGCCTGTCAAATCCGCCCACAGCCCATTCTCAATGCCTTCGTCATCCTGACCGTCATCAGCCCCAACAACTGAAAACAAATGCCCGCAGCCGCTTTCTTCCGCTATTGGGGAATTTCACGGGGAGGTCATGGTGGTCCATGGGATGGAAAAAATAACACATTTTTTGTGTTTGGGGAAAACACAGGATAGGCTGGGGGAAATGGCGGGAGACACCCTGGAGGGTAATGCTGTCATCTAAAGAGCCCGCAAACTTCCGTGACAGAGCCATCTCAGTAGCAGGATAAAAGCTCCATGTGAAGAAGCCCTTAGATGTGTTGTAAAGTAATGTCAGTGAAACATTTCCAAGTAACACTGAAGAAGATGGCAGCCTTGTAACTACAACCCCTTGGCCCCATATTCATAAGTCTCATGTAGAGAATCATCTTTGTCAATAGACATGCAGAAAGAGGTGGGGGGACTACCCTTTTACCAATGTGATGGACTTAAAAGAAGGTGGTTAAATTAATCTAGACTGAGTGAATCTTAACCACTTTATCTTAACCCTATGAAGGTGGTTTGAGTGACAAAAGAGTGTACTGAGAACTACACAGGATGAGAGGCACTGAGGGCATTTCTACACCAGCATAAAACCCTGCATTTAAAATGGGGCTTTCTGCTTCCATTTTAAATGCGGGATCACAACTGACTCCCTTTACACGCACTCCCTTTCCCCCTTCCTTTCATTGATCTTACCCCTCTTCTTGCCGCTTTAAGTATTTTCATGGAAACTGAAGCAGAACACAACAGGGTAATTTGATAGCTCATTATCCCCGATCTATTTAAAAACTGAACAAAGGGCATTTAGTGCAGGAGGGTCATGGCCTGGTCACTGCGTCATGTTAAGAGCCCGCAGACTTCCATGAAGGAGCCATATCAATTGCAGGATAAAAGTCCGGTGTGAAGGAGTCCTAAGTGTCTACTACGATGTTCAGTCAGCCTGAGAGAATCAGGGTCTTGGTAGTCCTAGGAAGAGGATTCATCACTAGTACCAGCAGCTTCACTGTCATGAGTTCAGAGGCGTCCTGGAATGGGATGGGGGAATGAAACCTGAAAGAGGGCTTGGATGCAGTCATCTCTGAGATCACTCATTGTGGATTTGGTTAATCAAATATGCACTCAGCACTACTGACTGCTGCCAAATGGCTCCTTCCTACTGCGATGGTAGGCTTGCCACCATCCAGCAGCCACTTTCCATCAGCATGAGGCTCTTTCTGTTTTACTGTTTTAAGTGCACTCTGCTGCTTTTGCAGTAGTCAGAACCCCTTCTCAAAACAGGATGGGATGCAAGACCTGCCCCTTGGGCCCATGTAGACCTGGGTCTGGCAAAGAAACGAGCAGGCTGCGGTGTTTCTTTCTTGTAAATTACTTCAATTTGCAAGAGGACACAATGCATATAGAACAACCTCCTGAAAACAACTGAAAGATGTCATTTGAAGAAACTCAGTAGCTGTGACTAATCCATTAACTATGGAGACTTGATAACCACCGGAAACTGTATCCCTTATAAGAAGTGAACCATTAGCAATATGGAATTGCATATTGTTATGTGTGTCCTGCTAATGGTGTAGTACTGAGTAAACTAATGTAAAGAGGTAGCTCCACAATTCTAATAAACTAGATCCTTATGCAAGATTCTGTAGCTGGGTTGCTGTGATGCTAGTAGCAGTCTGGAACATCTTGAGGGTTTAATGACCAAGTTGGTTTCACAGCTAGCTGGAGCAGGGACAATAATGTATGTGTACACACACACACACACACACTTGCACATACATGCTCATAAATGCAATGCGTGGCTTAGGCACTTTGAGGTTGGGGAAGAGCTTTTTTTTTTATCCCTACATCTCATGTGTGCCTTCCTGCCAAGTGTCTCAGAAAGAAATGTATTTGCTTTCACATTTCTTTGGTATGCAAAAGGAAAGTATTACATTGTGTGAAGAGCTTCTTGAAAATGCATATTTCAAAGAGAATTGGACCCATTTTCACCCTGGATTATGTGGCCACAATGATAAAGTAACTGTATTGGGATCAGGCCATATTTTACTACAGTGTTCATGATCAAATTCATACTTGCATATCAGTGTGTTTTAAGCATTCTAAATAACAGCTGAGTTGAGCATAATGGTAAGGTTTAGGATTTTAAAAATTGTATTTAACAAAATATATAACAGTAACAAATTCATATAACACAAAACAGGTAAAATTGACATATACACAAGTTTCAATGTAGTTAGTGTAAAGATGCTGATGAATTGACAATTTAACAGACTGTATACAATTACGCAATAGTCATTATCTATTTTAACTTCTCTTAAAAAAAAACCCTCTGCCTATTATTAAACTATGCCTATTTTAAAACTAGTCCTAAGAATAGGATTTTTTATGACCAGTTTTATAATAGGTATGGTTTTAGATTTATGCATAGTTTCAGATAGGCGAATGTTTACTAGCATATGGTCCCTACAAAGAGGCCACATACAAAAAAAGCTCCTCCACCACCACCATCAGTGTAACTTCGTAAATAATTATGTGGAACCCTTATGGGAAAGACATTGAATGTGGATTCTTGGGAATCATAGGGAACCAGAAGAGATTCTGTGGTCACTACTGAGAAGGGAAGCTTCCACATATATGAAAGGGAAATGGTGTTTTCCTCTGGCTAAGCACAAGTTCCTTTCCTCCACATTTATGTCAAGAAGGAGTTGGAAAGATGTAATCAACAGGGAGGACAGCTGTAGTCCTAGAGTGCTCCTTCTTCTAGTACTCAAGGGATAATAGAAATGAAGAGTCAACTCTTGTCTGAGTGTTGGGAGAAGTGATCCAGGCGGAGACCACTTTGCTGATGACACCGGAGTAAAGAGGAAAACAGGACTGGTATGTGTCTGCAGTACTTACAATGACACTACAGCTGAGGCTTTCCAGCTCTCTCAACTTGTGCGGGGAAAAGGAACTCTTGTGCTTCCCCAGAGGAAAACTGGGGTTGCACTGGCTACCTAGTTGTTTACTGGGCCAAATTCAGCGTGTTGGTTTTGACCTTTAAAACCCAGCAACACCAGACAGGCCGCTCAACAAGCCTCGGATGGCCTTCTCTCTGTCCCATCAGCCAGGACAGCTAGGCTGGTGAGGACAAGGGAGAGGGCCTTCTCTGTGGTGGCCCCCACTCTATGGAACTCCCTCCCTAGGGAACTCCGCCATACCCCCTCTTTAATGAGCTTCTGCCATGCATTGAAAACATGGTTGTTCAGTCAGGCATTTGGGGTGGGTTAGGGTATTTTTAGAAATACGATGTTTTAATGTGGGATTTTATTGGACAATTAAGAAATTTAATAGAAAATAAATCTCCATTTCCCTTTCATACATGTTCCCTTCAAGAAGTTTGCTCCATGCCATGGCTTTTCCCCTTGAACTACTGCAACGAGGAGCATTTTCCATAAAAACCTCCATCACGTGCATATGGACATACTTAACAGGTATTGCATTCCATGTGAATTGTATCAGAACTGCTGCAAGATCCATATTTCCAACAGTTTAGATCTAAACTGCTGGCAGAGCTTTTCCCTTGAAGACTCACGTGCATGAGATTGCCAGACAAGTGGCAAGAGCCAAAAATCCAAACACTGTTTTAAACGATATGCTATGTAATGTTTCTTTTGTTAGTTGGGGTGATGTTATTATGCCGTTTGTGTAACTGTTCTCTTTGAACAATTACAAACTGATTCTAATTGGGTGTGAAAGCTAGGTGTATGTCTCTGCCAGTGTAGACTATTTTGATTCCCCCCTTGCACTGCTCACAAGAGTCAAAGTAGCTACAAACAGCATTATATCTCTTTACAATTGCCTCTTGATGCCACTACATACACAGTATTTCAGGGACATTTCTGCATGCTACAAATGTCTTCCCCATAGGCAGCACATTTTCTCCCTATCCACCTTCAGCTTTGGTGGTTCAAGGCAGCCCTTTTTTGCCATGGAGTTTAGTAATGCATTAATATTTTAAATATTATTTTATTCATCTTTAAAATTATTGTACTAAGTATTGTGCATTTCCACATTCCATATTCTAAATATTTTGTTCTATATTTATAACAAAGCAGTAATTCATTGCGGTTGCTTTGTATTTGAGTTGCATTCTGAATTAAGAAGTGAGCCTGAAAGCACTGCAGTGCATCATTATTTGATGCTGCAAAGGTTGTCTTCTATTTCAGATTCTCCCTTAGGAAGGTTTGTATTCATGCACTTCCTCTTTCTGGGTTTCTTTTTGGCTGCATATAGCTAACAATGAGATTTGCCCCTTCAGGGTTTTAACTCATGTCTTCCTTTTCTCATATAGAGTAACATGCTACGCAGCTGGCTTGGATACAGTTTGTAATTGAGCTGAATAAAGATGCTTCCCTTGCAATTCCCATGCTTTCTTAGCTAAGGAAGATATTTAAAAACTTAGTTGTACAATCATGAAAGCTGTGGCTAGAAGTGTGTTCATGCATACACTTAATTTCTCACTAACTTTAGATTTACTGTTAGAAATCATGTGAAGTGGGGCGGGGGAGAAAAATCGTAGGATGAGCTCTAAAACTCTGTTATCCTGAGTGGAGAAGAAAGGGGTAGCTTGTGTCATGACATTTGTTTTCTTTTAAGTTTGGCCACTAGTAATGTGATCAGGTGTCATATGGTAACATCAGCCAGGTTCTCAATTTGTCAGATGTACAGTTCTTTGTGGAATGAACAGAGCTGGCCCTGACATGCTTCAGTGTAAAGCAATTTGCTTTAGATGGCATTGTGGGGCCAGGGGTGAGGAGAATAGATGAAGGCAGATAGGGGTGACGGATAAAGCAAGTGTTCACCTAGCATAGTGTCCTGCAATTTGGTGCCCTCCAGATGTGTTGGTACTACAGCTCCCAGAACCTGGGAGTTGTAGTCCAGCACATCTGGAGAGCACCAGGTTGGGGAAGTGCTACCTAACAGGTGGGGGTGCTATTGGGGCTCCATGTCAGGCAGCAGAATGTCTTGGGTCAGCACTGGGAGAGAGTAGGAAGGATAAGAAAGCCTCCCTTCCACCTTCCGTTTGATTAACGGTTTGATCCTAGGCGTGATTGTACTTATAGCGGTGTTATGTGGTGCTGAGGCCACCTGGTTAAGACACTCGATTACATGCCTGAAGACTCTGGGCTCAGACTTCATGTCCATCCCTAATCTGCCCTGTTTTCAGAGACTTGATCTATTGGTATGGGGAATCCAATGAAGGTTTGTTGTGGTGTTGATTGTATCACTTCATTAGCCTTATTCAAGCGTTCTACTTCTGTGTTTAATCAATACATGAGGGGGGGAGAGCAAAGACAAGTATGCTAGCTCTGCCTCCTCAGCTTTGTCACCTGCCATGAATTAGAGGGATATAACTTCTGCAGCGGGGAGCCTTCTCTACTCAAGTAGGCTCTTCACACAGTGTAGAGCCTATAGCAGGGGTAAACAACATTTTTGGGCCGTGGGCACATTTGACAATTAGAGAAATTGTCCTGGAAATTGTCCTGGGCACCACCACAAAATGGTTGCCATGGGAGACATAGCAAAGGACAAGTAATCTGCCCCAAAAGACAAGATAGAGCCCTGACACACTAAACTACTCCTTTGAATCCATGGTTTTCAGCTTCAACAAACCTATTTCACAGCAAAACGTGTTCATTTGTTTTAAAAAGTATGAGGGATAGGGTATTTTGGCAGGTGCCAAGAAAGATGACCAGGGGCATATTGGTGCCCACTGACGTACATGAGTAGTGAAGGCCCCTCACTGCACAGAAGTTATCTTTGAACTTGTGGATGTTGACAGTGACTGTGCACTCCTCCATGCTTTCCCCTTTTGTGTTGATTCTACAGACACTGAGGCTGCCTTTACACTAAAGAAACCCCCTGTAGTCCTCCCGTTCTGGAGCCTTTCCGTGTTTATCGCAGGCTCCCAGACAGCGACCACATGATTGGTGAGAGGGGAAGCTTTAAATTTTCAAGGTGCCGTAGAACACAGTGAAAAGCACCATCTAGTGACTGTTTTAATCACATAACACCCCGAGTTTAAAAAATGGTTCATTAGTTCCTAATCTTTTTGTGATGAAATAAGCAGGAAATACCTCTGGATGTGCCCTGGAAGTTAACAACGTCATGTAAAAGACCCACAAACTTCCATGAGTGAGCAATCTCAGTAGCAAGATAAAAGTTCCATGTGAAGGAGCTCATAGACCCCTGGCTCGGGCTATCGTGTGTGAGGTATGGAGGAAGTGGTATTCCACGGTCACTGGTCTAATGCCACCAATGCTGATCCTGCTCTTTGGTTAAGAATACTCAGTTCCTAAATAAATTGTAATGCATTTGGTATGTTGAATCCTCTATCTGGTAGTGCCCTAAGGCAGCTTCTGGTGTTCAGTTTGCCAGATGTCTTGTATTTTAGGGCCTCGTTCCTTCTAAATATCCAACTACGATAAGAGCATAAAAGGAATTTCTGCAGGCATGTAACATAATGTCCCTTGTTTTGAAGTAACCATTTGTCAATCCCATTGGTAGTGCCAGAAGTAAAATGCTATCTAAGAGGGGCTCACTTACAGGGTAAACACAGGTAGGTCTCTGAGGTATGTGTGTTCATTATTTGTCAGAATAACGTTTAAATACTTATATGAAAGCATATTTACTTTGAGATTGCCTAATCTTGCTGAGTGCACCCTGTTGATATGAATGTAAAATAAGGCATAACGAAAGTGCAAAGGTTAACTGAGTGCATATAACATGCTATAATTTAAAATAAAGCACACCACACTTGTTTTCAGCAGTGAATGTAGTTTCCACAACTGATTGATTAATATCATTCCCTTCTTTTACACTCTCCCCTTCCCCTTCTGCTGTCAGTGGCATTAAAGACCATGCATATCTCCAGCAATCAATTGAGTGTTTTGATAATACAATAGAGTTGGAAGGGTTCCAGGCTCTGTGCTGTTTAGCCTAACTCTGTGCTTAGAACACAGTATGTCCTAATCCTAAAAGCATCTCCAGCAAGTGCCATTTCAGCCACAAAAACTTCTGCAGTAGGAGCAGATTATCATATTACTATGATGCTCTGAAAATTAGAATGTTAGATTGCACTTCTCACATTTCTCCTCCTCAAAAAACACTACATAAAAAGCAGTCTGCATAACCAACAAATGCCACCTGTGATAGTGACTCCACTCTTTTTTAAAAAAAATTAACTTTGAGGCTTTAGTCAATAGAACATGCTGCCACAGTTTTTAATAAAGTGAATTAGACCTCACCACTAGGGAATGCTGCATGAGCTATAAAACTTTAGCTGGTACCATTAGAATAAACTCTCTCTGCCTAAAAGAAATTCAGTAGCCTGTTTCCTATGTTATATGCATGGGATATTGAAACCACCACTAGAGACAATCTTTCAAAATGAACAAAAACTAAAATATTCATTACTGGAAATTACCTACAAAAAAGGAATTAAAATGTCACTCTTCAAATGAACAGGTTGGGTTTGCTTAAAGGTTCTTAAATTAAATATGCTTGATTACCATTCCTAATAGGTAAGAGAGTCTTCCCCAGCAAAATAAGCTATCAAAATTAAGTCCAGGTTTCCCTAAATACCAGGTTTCCCTGCAGGTTTCCCGCAGGTTTCCCGCGGTGGCTTAGTGGTTAAGACGCTGAACTGCAGACTGGAAGGTCGGCAGGACAGCAGTTCGAGACCTGAGTGCTGCGTGACGGGAGTGAGCTCCCGTCTTCAGTCCCAGCTCCTGCCAACCTAGCAGTTCGAAAGCAAGAAATTGCAAGTAGATAAATAGGCACCACCTCGGCGGGAAAGGTAGCAGCGTTCCGTGCACCTCGGTGTTCAGTCATGCCGGCCACATGACCACGGAAGCGTCTTCGGACAGCGCTGGCTCTTCGGCTTAGAAACGGGGATGAGCACTGCACCCTAGAGTCGGACACGACTGGTTGGGGACATTTCCTTTCCTTTTCCCTAAATTGCACCCCACAAACAGGAACAGGTTTAGGCAGTTCGCTGAATGTACTCACAAACAGGAATAGATGTTTTCCTCTGCTTCTATCTCTTCCTGTTTCTTCTGACTTTTAGGTTGATTCAGATGTTTCAAGGACTACTTGCTGAAGTTCTCTCTGGTCAGACATAGGGAACTTAAAATGTATTATGTATAACAATCTTTTTAATGTATCTTGTATCATAGTGCTTTGCAGTCCTAATATGAATAGGATTGTCCTCCTGTCCTTGCCTCTCAGGTAGAGCAGTATCTTCTGCCTGCTTCACTTCAGGCTCCAGCTCAAGGCCTTTATTCTATTCAAGCTCCAAGTCTAGCACCCAAGCTTAAGGACAGGCCTATATTTTGGTATATCCCTCATGGCCTCGACCTGACTCTAAAATCCACCCCTCTTGCACATCAAAAGTAGCCTGTTTCTTCAGGCTTTCCACATGCAGTTTGGTTTAAATCGTCTATAATTCTTGTAGCTCTTTAAGTGCGATCTTGGTAGTGCTGATTTATTAAAGCAATGCTATTCTTTGGAAGATTAGGCTTTCCTCAGAGTAGGCTTTCCAGGGAAGAAGAAGAGGAATCTTTCCATTTACTAAACTGTTTGTAGTTGAGGGGGGAGAGTGTCTGGTTATGAAGCAATGCAGTTGGAAATCTATCTGTTTGCTTTTAACCCTGGAAATTGTTAGGCTAAATAGCAAGAACAGATGGGAAGCAAATTCATCATGGTACTGCGCTCATCAGAGCATGACAGGGAATTTAACCTTAAATAGATTGGATTTGATTTCATGGCACTTTCATGAATTTCTAAATAGCAGTTGAAGTACCTCTCTGGTAATGAGCCTCCAAAGAGCAGTACATTGGAATTATGATATGCAAATATCTTTTGTTTCCACAATAAAAACAGACTGATTAATATTCATATGTAATATAAACTAACTTTGACAGAAGGTCCAGGTGCTTCATGACCCTGAGTTAATTGAGTGAATTATTTTTGACAGCAGTTAATTCTCCTGTTGCTCCTGCTGGCATTGGTATTTATGGTATCTATCTACATTTCATTTAGAAATGTGTTCTTATTTTTAATTTTCTAATTTGCTGCTTCTTGCTTTTCTGGAATGGGAGGAATAAGTCACTAGTCAATATGAGGCAGAAGGCCATAGTTCTCTTCAAAATTGCTTTAAAGGGGAATTGTTCCTTGGAAAAATAACTTATTTTATGTTGAAACAAGTTGAATGTTTACAATGGACAATACAAATGTATTAGTATGTTCTGGATTTGAACTGTTTTTATATCATCATAGTGTATGTGCTTCTATCCAAAGTATTTTTCTCATTCCTGGAAAGTGCTGAATTTCTGTGACTTATGAATACTACCTCCCACTAGAAGAATAGGAGGTTGAAGAAAAATTGCATCCCTTTTAGTGGCCGTTCTTGTGAGTTTTCTTTTAAGAATACTAATGGGGCATTTTCTCTAGCTGCTTATATGACACCACCGTGATTAAATTCAATATGTATAGTTTACTTGAACTTCGAGGAGGAGGAGTAATTACAACTAAGTTTAATATAAAGCTACCAAAGCACTTTTTCTCAGTCAGTCTATTAGCATTTTATGAGAAACTTAAGTTCATTTTATAAAGCTGTAGGTTTTTGGATGGATTTTAGCCATATGGTCCAGATCACCATGTTTTACCTTGATTCTAGATATGCCACCCAGTGCCCTTCGAGGCATTAGGTGGCCCAGGTTCTTAGCCTTCTTTCTTTTCTTTTTTTTTCTTTTTAAGTAAGTCTCCAGCCCTTGTAATTTGAGAGATGTGAGGGAAAATGTGACAGCACAGTATTCTGCTCAATTGTTCAGTAAGAAGCAAGTGTGCTCCTCCCTCCCAAGGTGCATAATCTGCAGGCCACATGCAGCCTCCCCAAGGTCCGTTGTGTGGCCACATGACCCCTTTGCTGCCAGATCTGCCCTAATGGTGGCAGGGAAGCAGCAATCCCGATTGGGGTAGCTGAGGTGGAGAGGAGGTTTTAACCTCCCTCAGCGACGCTGAAGTAGTCGAGCTGTTTCTGCACCACAGGTTCAGATGTGGCCACAACACTCCCAATCGAGGTCACTGGGGGTCTCCCCTTCCTTCAGCAACCCTGAAAGAGCCTCCCCCCACCCCAGCAATCTTGTTGGGCTGGGGCGAGGTTAAAGCTACCTTGGAGATCCTAAGCCTTCCCCCACCCCAGTGTGTGTGTGCTTTCGTGTGTGCACAAGTGTGCACACTTGTATGTGGCTTCTAGCCCTCAAGCTGACACCAGCTGCAGCCTCCTGGGCTGAAAAGATTGAACACACCTGTTCTAGCCAATAAGTGGAAGCCACTGTCCTGATTATTTTATCCTTGTTGACCAATTATACCAATTATACATCAGCAATGGCTGTTAATTGGTCTGTGTCTGCTGGAGAAAAACTAGGAGAACGTGAAATCCAGATTGGCAGCCATAATTAAAGGTGCGCCCTTAAAATGGAATCATTTGAAATTATTCTCACTGCAGCATCTCTGGCACATTTGCAAACTGTTTATGCCTCACTGTGGTTTTGGAATCAGAGACATATATGTTGGGGGAACTGCTTCATGGGCAGTCTTGCCTTGCAGCTGTGGACAGGCAGACTGAATTTGTAGACATTTTATTCTTTTCCAATTTAAAGATTCTAGAAGTAACATTCATTATAAAGTATGATTGATTTTTCTTTATTTGATGAAATTCTGATCTTTAATGTCAAACTCTGCAACTGGTAACATGGAGATCAGTGATATTTCTGCATATAACCAGCAAAAGCTATTCTAATATTAGCAGATCAAAATTTCATTTGTGTAAGGGACTTTAACACTGCACTATTTGCACCATAGAGTTCTGTGGATAATAGGCAGAGGGGGTGGTATTCTGAAGTGAGGAAAGTGTTGTCCCCTTTTATTGACAACAATTCTGATACCTATGGCTGAGTGCCTTTTGGCATCTATGGTATGTCTTTCTTTATGAAACCCTGTTCAGGTGTGCTGTGCAGTCTGATGTCCTGTGTCTCAATTTCAGACAGCTTTCCTAAGATAGCAAGTCTTAGACTTCCTAAGATATGGTAAGTGAAAGGTGAGATGGCTGAGGAAGAGAGGCTTAGGTACTGCTTGGGTCTGGCTTAGAATCATAGAATAGTAGGGTTAGAAGGGGCCTATAAGACCATCGAGTCCAACCCCCTGCTCAATGCAGGAATCAAGCCAGAGCATCCCTGGCAGATGGCTGTCTAGCCTCATCTTGACTGCCTCCAGTGTGGGAGAGCCCACCACCTCCCTAGGTAATTGGTTCCATTGTCATGTTGCTCTAACAGTCAGGAAGTTTTTCCTGACGTTCAGCCAGAATCTGGCTTCCTGTACCTTGAGCCCATTCTTCCGTGTCCTGCACTGTGGGATGATCGAGAAGAGTTCCTGGCCTTCCTCTCTGTGACAACTTCTCTGTGTATCCAGTTTTTTAAACTGGATATGCCTGGGACTGAACCTTCGACCTCCTGCCCACAAAGCAGTTCCTCTGCCACTAGGTTACAGCCCTGCCATTAATCGAGCGATGTGCCTGCCCTAGGGGTGTACGAAACCCCGCTTACCTGGCTCCGCCGGGTTCCGCTGGGGGGGAGGCGCTCTGCGCCTCCCCCCAGAATCCTGGCCGGCTGGCTCTGCTCCGCGGGGATTCTGCGGAGCCGCCAGCCGGCTCCACCAGCAGCCGGACATCCGGCTGCTGGCTAGCAGGGATGCAAATGGCGGTGGCCATAGCATCCCGTTTGCATCCCTGTAGTCAGCCGTGATAGGCTACGTAAAGAGTTAAAAAACAAAAAAGTGTACGCAAATGGTGGCGGCTACGGCCACCACCATTTGCGTTCCTTATTTTTGGCCGTCTAAATATTTACGTAGTCTAAGACGGCAAAACTAAGGGGGAATGCAAATAGCGTGGCGGATGCTATTTGCGTTCCCCTTTATTTTCACCGTCTTAGTCTACGTAAATATTTACGTAGACTAAGACGGCGAAAATAAGGGGGAACGCAAATAGCGTCCGCTACGCTGTTTGCGTTCCCCTTATTTTCGCTGTCTTAGTCTACGTAAATATTTACGTAGACTAAGACAGCCAGAAATAAGGAACGCAAATGGCGGCGGCCATAGCCGCCGCCATTCGTGTACGCGTTGTTGTTGTTTTTTAACCCAGATGTGATAGGCTACGTAAGTCTTTACGTAGCCTATCACAAATGGGCGGGAGGGAAACGGACTGCAAATGGCGGCAGCGGCAGCCAGTTGGAAGACCCGCTGAAGCCGCCGCTGGAGCCGCCGCCGTCCGGAACATCCGCCCCAGGTAAGTCTCGTCCCGGGCGGGATCCGCAGGGGGCGGGGGGGTGGCAGGCCATTCTGCCACAGAGTTCGGGGGGCCGAATGCACTGGCATTCGGCCTCACCGAGATCCGTGGCGGAATTCTCTGACATCCCTAGCCTGCCCTTCCAAGGGCCGAGGGAGGGGTACCCTTCTGTGGGGTGAGCCCCTAATGACTGCGAACCCAACATATATGCAGTGCATTTTAGCCTACTTCCACATAAAGTATTGGAATAAAATTTCATGTTTTCATATTTTTAAACATCAAGTTTAAACGTATCTAAGAAATATGACTTAGATAGGTTTCCAGATGCATATGCAGTGGTGTTTACAGACAGTGTATATGTAGATTTTACTTCCACACTGTTGTTCACTGGTGTAATACTAGGGGTCTTCCTGTAACAGCCAGAATTTATAGCACTACCCTGAGGCTGTGTTCTTAAGCACATATGATTTAAGTAAGGTCCCATAGGCATAGAATGGATGAAACAACCCCTCTGAAATAGAACTAAGTTGTTAGAATTTGTCACACAGATTAATCATTTGATATCTTGCCCAAAGTGACAGCAAAATTCTCTTTCTCTCTCTTACACACACACACACACACACACACACACTATAATACTTGAAGGAAAAGGTTTAAAATAACAACAAAATCCAAAGGGTTTCAGATATGCAAATACAATTATATTTGCAAAGGTAGAAAGTCCATTAATTTCAGCTCTGTTTAACAAATGGTTGTTACATGGATTAAGTGATTTTATTGTTGTTGGAAGCCATTAGGTTGCTAATAATATACGACCATCTGTAACAACACAGTCTGCTGGGATGTTTACAACCAACTATACTCATGTTTTCACAGGACCATTGCATCCACTAATCAATCAATCATTCATTATTTATAGCATTCAATCTTTTACCTATAGCGCATATATAATACAAGTGACAGGATCTGTTGCCTGTAGAGATACTTATATTTGAGACACTATGCATATATTACTTGGTGCAATACTGTTAAAATATAATGTAGCTTAAAACTTTGCTATAAGTTTGTTTTAATGACATTTTGCTATGAATGGGCAGCAGAGATTTTGACATGGTGTTTGGGTCTTATATGATGTGCACAATTAGAAATTTCTCAGAAGTGTTCTGGTTTTGGTAGGCTGCTAACTATTGACCATTGATCTTTCTTTCAAACCTCCATATCACTCTCCTGTTCTTTTCTGCCAGCCAAAGTTTGCTTTCATTATTGACTGAATCTAATATTAAATACATATAGTACAGTAGAAATACAAATAAGCTTTATGCTGACAGCTGTCCCAGAAACTAATAATCTGTTGTTTTCTTGACTGTGGGTTTACTGAAAGGGGATAGATAGAATAGGGATGGCAAAAGAAGGCAATGCTTCTTTTATAGTGGGTCTTTGCCTGCCATTTGTTCTTGCAGCATTTAAGTCCATATTGATAGTGCTCCAAGGTTTCCACAACCCAGAAGCACCTTGGAAATGTAACAGTAGTTCTTCCTCAGTGTTTGATCAAAGATAAGCCTCAAATGGACTGCTCCCAAACTGTGTTTGTGGTCTTGGAAAGCTCAATGTCAATTGGGGAACAATTCTATGACCACTAGACAGTGGCTAGACGGCCATAGGATATCTTGTTTTCCAGGAACCAACCCCAGAGCCCATGCTCCAAGGTCAGTTCCCGGAGAACTGACCTCCCCCCACTTCCACGTTGCCTTGGAGGCAGTGCGGAACAGCCCCATCCTCCGTGCTCACAAGAGGAGCGCGGAGCAGCCGAAAAGGGGCGTGTCTAGGGGCGTTCCGGGGCGGGGAGGCAGAAATGCCTGTACGACACATCCAATGTGTTGTACAGCAGCCTCCTTTCCCACTCAGCCCTCCCGTGGCTAGACAGCCACAATCACCTGTCTAGCCAAAAATGCAGGGCAGGAGGAGCACTGAGGGAAAAATCCCCTCCATGCTTCTCCTGCCCTGCATTGGATTGGCGGTCACCTCTGAGTTCTGAGGCGGCCACCTATCTGGATAGGGTTTCACCCTTAGCTTATTAAGAATGGCTGGAAGGATTCTGGGAAGTGTAGGACTTTTTTTCTGTCTAAACATGCATAGGATTGCTCAATTCCTATCCTGGGCATTTCCTGATCCAGTGGGTACCAAATTGCAGCATGTTCAGAAACTAGTATTTTCATTTAGTATTTTCATCTAGTGTCCCTGAGGACTTATGTATTTCCTGCTCGGTGCTGATGCTGAAGGAAAGTTCTCTTCATCTTGAATGAAAACACAAGATAAACTACTATGTATATTTTTCTGTAGTTAAAGGGGTGGGGGGATCCTTCTCTTTCTAGTATTTAAGAGTTATTTACTCAATTGTGATAAGTCTTTATAATACTGTTAATGACAATTAAGATACTAATACTTAAAAAGTTTAGACATTGTCACACAAAATAGATGCTTGCTTTAAACCAATTATATATATATATATATATATACACACACACACACACACACACACACGTGTATATATATATATATATATATATAACAAAATTATTTTTATTGCTGTAACAGTTCTGGGTTAATAAAGCTACAAGATATAAACAGTTGTACCAATGAAGAAAGATGGTCCTACCAAGCATCTAAGATTATATCACGAGGACAATGAACAATCATTATACAGTGTTGAATGAATTACTCTAAGACTTATGCTACCAACTGAGTATACTATCAGTCTATCTACTTCCCCCATTCTTGCTACTCTGCCCCCTCGTCAAAATTTGCCCCTTGCCATTGCATCCCTCACTTACTGTAACTACAACTGAAAGTTTACTGGCACTTTAGGCCACTTCAGATAGTCAATTTCTGATGTGATATTATCCTGTAACTTTTTTGTTTTGATTTTTCACACATAGCATCATTTTACATAGGATTTTATGGAACCGATCAATCCTTGTGTAAGAGCCCATGATTTTGTCATTGGAGGCTGAATTCCTGGGTCAATCCACTTTACAAATTGTCTCCCATTAAGTTTCAAGAATGATTTCTTCTGACAAAATGTTTTCAGATGTATGTAATTTTGCTTCTATTCCAAGAGTTTTGTGGCTGAAAAACACTGTGTCACTGTAATGGGTCCTCAGGTTTTCCAATTTTGGAAGGAAAAAACCCTTAGGAGCTAGTTTTAAAAGTAACAGCATAACTTGTCAAGTGTATTTCCCCCTTCATTTTATTGTATGCCTAACTCTTAAACATTATTTAAATATACTTCAAAGTTAACCATGTTCAAGTTATTGGTTTCTCAATTAATGGACCTGAAGAACATTTTGCTTTCTTGGAACAACTTCTGGCAGACACATGTGACTTGTGAAGCTTGGTTGGGCTGGATTTCCCGCATGACTCTTCATATGTAAATAGTCATGATTGAGTGGCTGGAATTATTTGGGGGGGGGGAGCGAGGGTTCCATTCTCTCTCTGTATATACGCTGAGAAAAGATAATGAAGGCCTTTGTACCCCCTCCAAAGACCTGCATTTCAGCAGGAATTGGCTGTACAGCTGCAACCCTGGCAACTAGACTTAGCAGAGAATAATTAAGGCAGTCTTCCAGGCAGAGAGTGCTCACATTTGCGGATGAGTGAAATGCCAAACTTCTGCGATAAGCAAGAGCACCACCTTCTAAGGCAGACGGGTAGATTTTTTTTTCTTTATTTGTTTTTAAACAATAAAATACTAACTTTCCAATTGCTGTTGTTAGTTTTTTTGGTTTTTTAAATTGCTAATCTAATTGTAAGACATTTTGAGCTGGAGTCTGAGAACTTTGCAGCTACCTGAGGAGGATTTGCATGCATGTGATACTTTAAATACCCTTAGTTTCAGTCCCCTACTAGGTAGCAGAGAAAACATGTATTTTATTACACCATGTATGTAGATGACATTCATTTGATAAAAATAATACTTTTTAAACACGTGTAATATTTCTAATGAGTTCTATTTCTTGCTCCCCATCTGTCTATTGCTATATCATTTTTTTTATAGGATGTGGGTTTTTAAACCCTTGCTGGTGAGCAGCACCTATTGTAGCATAATCCTTTGAAGGAATTTTCAGTGGGAATAAGATGTATGTCTTCAGCCATGAGACTTGCTGTTTACAGAAGCACTGATTTAATCAGGATAGTGCTGCTGATGTGAATACAATAGGCTTCATTAATTTCCCAGCTGTTTAACGTGATTCACCAAGCAGAGTTGCACTACAGGCTTGTGGAGGGGAGATGGATGTACCATATCTTTTTCTAAGCAAGGGTTGAATGATAATACTTCATGCCAAATCACCTGTGACTGAGTGGCAGACAAATTGATTTTTGGTATGAATGTGCAAGAAATTGTAGATGGCACCTCTAGAACACAAGACATCACACCATCCTTTCTTCTAGCAAGCAGGGGAACATGAATCTAGCTATGGACTGCATAGCTATTTTTTCAGTATACTTAGCATAGACAATATGTAAAACTGCAGATAACTTCTAGAAACGTGAGTTTATGCAAACAACAATTTTTGGACCTTGTTTGCCATAGCACCTGGCAAAAGCAATACAGATCCATAGAAGCCTACAAATGTCTAGATTCTCCTTCTCCATACTCGAGAATCCAGTACAAAGGAGATCAGTGCTATCAGTTCTCTTGTTCCTCTCCACAGTTTAAACAGCTGTGCTTCTATGCACATCAATACACAATTCAGTAATACAGTGCTCTGCATAGGAACCTATTGCAAGGCCTCGTGGAACTAGAAAGTTTGGGATAGGTCTCACTTTTGATAGAAATAGAATAGTGCAAAATCATGGAATGCACAGCCAGTTTGAAAGCTCAATGATGGAATTGCTAGTCTTGAATGCACATTATAATTCTAGCTAGATGGAGGATAATATAGGCCATGATCCACAGGGCTACAAGAAGAAACAATGCTATTCTTACAGGCCAAACATGGATGTGTGCAAATCATTGCACAACCCATGGGCTGTATCCAGTGGAGTCCATCTGCCAGAAGAATGGATTCCTCCTCCCTGCCCCCTAGCCCTCCACACCCCCTCAAATATGCTCCCAAGAGTTGGGGAGCCTTGGGAGCAGATTTGTAGGGGCTAGGGGGAGGAGAGGAAGGGAAAGCCCCATTGTGTGAGTGGGTCTGCTCATGTGAGATTGAATGGAACCTTCTGCAAAATTGAGTGAGGCTTCTGCAAGCAAAAGAGGTTCTCTGAATGCAATGTGGTTTTCCTCATGCAAGGGATGTAGTAGTTTTGCAGCAGGAATCAGCTTTGTGTATAGAAGAGGATCTCTGGATCCTGGCCATGTAACACTGTGAGCTTGGCATTCTCCTGTCTTCTATCTTGGAATGCATACTGTATGAAATGCAAGCAAATAACCCCTGGCCTTTCTGCTTCACTTGCAGAGGTGCTACTTTTGAGCGCAAACACAGCGAGGTTTTTGAAAGGGTGATGGTAAATATCTAGCTGCTACAGTCAATGCATTTCTAAAACATCATCCTAGGTTTCCCTTTTATCTCTTTCAAATGCCCACATGAGTTGTACAGTCTGCAAACTGAGGTATGTGTTTCTGAGTCCATGATAAGAGACCTGCCTTTGAACAGCATCCATTTGGATGACTTCCCACATCTCAGGTTTACCTTAGAGAAGCTGCTATCAGAAGTGCCTGCAGCTTTCTACATGAATGGTCAAAAGTGTGCTCTGACCACATTTTTAGGCTTTGCACGATAGTCTTATCTTTTCAGCGATTTGTAATGCAATTTCACAGGTAATGATGGCAGGGTGGGATACCGCCTTGCTGCAGGGTATAGTTATGTGGCTGTTACCCTTCATACTGTTTTAAAATCCGACTAAACGTGATTTAGTGCAGGAGGGGAGTCCTTGTTCACCAAGGCACATTCACATGTTTAATTATTATTTAAAAAAAAAAAAGAAGTAACGAGAAAAAGGCAAAATTGCAACAAGAAAAAGAGAACATAGGGTGAACGATGAGCTGGAACTTATGGCTGCAGTACATTACAACCCTAACCATTTGTTAATAAGTTACATTTTCCCTATTTGTCCTCATATTCTCTTATATCCACTTCTTCATCCTTCTTGAATCTGGATTCCTGCCTCTTAGCTTCTCTTCTCTGCATCATGAAACCATTTCCCAATTCTTGGGGTGCCCATGTGTGAGATTTTTAATCCCAGCCAAACTAGCAACTTCCACTTGCTTCACAGAAGCTGGATTGGAAACTGTTTAGCTCTCTGAGCAACTGAACATTCTATGTCAGGACAGTACTTCAGCTAATCAGTGACAATAACTTCACCTCCTCAAATGCTGAACAATATAGATTGTTTCTTTGGGCAGCATACAGGTTCTCTCAAGTACAAGAGCTCAAATCAAGCAGAGGATTTTGAGGCTTCAAGGCAATAGTTAAAGTACTTATACATTAAATATGATACATATCATGTTGCTGACAAAGCAATAGTCCTGCTAAATATTAGTCTCTCTGATTAATGTTTCACATATCTCATTTTTTGTCTTACGTTTCAACAAATCATTAATTTACAACTGAACTTTCATTGCACAGTTGAGGGACTACAGGCAGCTTCACACCTTCATGGAAAGCAAGGCTGCAACCCTAGCATTTTTACTTGGGCCCTGCATTGAACATAGCGGAACTTATTATTTAATTAACAAGTAAATGATTGGGCTAGAAATGGGCAGGAAAATACAATTAAAATAGCCTTCCCCAACCTGGTGTCCTCTGGATGTGCCTGACTACAACTCCCATCATCCTTAGTCAGCACGGTCAACTACATGAGAGTTGTAGTCCATTACATATGGATGGCGCTATTTATTTATTTATTTATTTATTGGCTTTGTTTAGAATTTAGCTTTAGAATTAAGCTTACTTGGGACAAAAGTTATAATACGAACTGTTTAGTTCACAAGCAAATTGTGGAGTTAAAAGAGTAAAAATGTCATATTTAAATCTACTGCCTTCATATGTGCACGCACAACAGTTTTACAATGCTACTGTGGCCCTTCCCCCTCTGGAGAATAATTTGTGGTGAATAGTGCTGAATTCTTATGTGTAATGTCAGCCAATTCTAAAAGCCATTATTATTTCATGTCCTCCAGAAATGGGAAACAACAGCAGTGTGAGGACATACTACCTTTGTTTTTGCAAGATGAGGTAAGGCAATGAAAAGTGATCATTTTACTTAATGAGCAGCTTAGATGTGGTTGTACCCCCTTATTAGATAAGTGTCAAAGGCTTATATATTCATAGATGAGGGAAATAAAATAATAACTGTACTGGTTGTTTGTGTTCAGGCAGTGTATTGCTACAGGCAGGATTTGGTTGAACTATTGTACATCTTTGATATGCTTTCTAAACTTCCTGTGCTATGTCTACATGTTACCGAGTCTATTAATTCAGTGATTCATGTAACATATAAGAACCTCAAAAGCACTTTTGAGAAGTAGCAGTCCATTTTGAGTCCTGGCTGACCCAGTAGTCCAGGCTCCTGAAAAGAGGTGTGTTTAACTCAGAAGCAGAAATCTCCCCGTGTCTCCCAACTTGAACAAAAACATTGAAGGCGTAGGTGGTTTCATACCTTTCCCCAGAAAATTCCCTTTCTTTTAAATTACCTCCACTTGTAGGCGAAACTTTGTGCGTGTGGTATTTTTGTTCAGCTTTTTCTTTTCTTTTTTAGAAGAGTAAGCTATACATGGATTTAAAAGCCAGACTGAAAAACAAAAATAAGTTGTGCCCACCACAAACACTGGAAACTGGCTCGAACTCTTCCTCTTCTTCCCCTCCACATCACCCACGCAATAAATCCTAAATTGAACTTTTAACTATTGTTTTTCATTCTGAATTTTAGTTTTCCCTGTGTTGCCTTTGAAGGATTGAACATTTTTAAAACTGTGTGTGTAAACCACTATACATATTAAATCCATTTGGCTTTTTGTGCCTACTGAACTGGGCATAAATTCCATATTTGTATTTATAACTGGTCGACCATATTTTTAAGAGATTGAATTTTTCTAATACCAGATTGGATGCAGACCAAGTGATACTTAGAACAGACCCACTGAAGTCAATGGAACCCAAGTTAGTCATGACTAACCTAAGTCCCATTGTTTTCAATTTGTCTATTTTAAAGGTGCATCCAGACAAGGAATCATCCTGACTTTTTCATGGAATGTTGAAGGGTTCCAGATGTTGTCTTCAATTTGCAACCCTCTTGCGTTTCCCATGGGTTCTTCCATCTTTTTTCTTTCCACAAAAAATCCATTAAGGGAGAAAGACGTGGGTTAGCAGCACAGTCTCTTTGATTGGTAGTATGAGGAGCAATGTGACTAAGGATTCTTCCTGATGGAGGGCCACCATCACTAGCTATCAAAAGGCACTGTGCAGCTATTTTGTCTTTCTTGTAAGAAAAAAGGTGGAAGAAGCAGTGGAAGAACACAGGAGGGCTACACATTGAAGACAATGTCTGGACCACCCGTAAAGTTCCTTGAATGAAGCCTTATCTGGAAGCATCCTTAGTCTGGATCCAACCCTGTAAATGTTGTGTTCTTTTGACTATCAGAATTTTACTTGTACAAAGAAGTGAAAAATATGAAAGTGCAGCTGTCAGTGTCACTGATGTTCATGTAAGAATATATATCATGATTGCTTTGTGATGATCAAAATGCTTAACCAGAGAATTGTCCAGAGACTGAAAAAACTGCTAGATCATTTCACTTCAACAAGGTGTTGTATATGTTCCTGTAGACAAAACTCTGCAGACAAGCCATGCCCACAATTAATCTGAATACTCTTTTATTTTAGATGCCCTATTTATATATAGATATAGATACACATACACACGCGCGCGCACACACCAGTGTTGATGCAGCTCTTCCCTTTAGTCATGCAGCTAGGGCTGGACATCAGGGTCAACATCCAGGGTCCCACAGCTGAGGGGGCCTCCAAATGATCAGCCAGAGTGACAGGTGATGGGGCGCAGCGACAAACAGGCCTGGTGTCAGCACCTGGACCAGCATGACCAGCTGGGGCCCACCACAGCTGACATTTCTCGCTGCAGCATCCTTCTTATTTCAAAAAACATGTTGTTAGGGGCCAACCAGCTGAGTATGTACATAGTTACACACGCTCATTTTGTTATATTTACTTTAAGTATCCTTCTCCACAACAAAATGGCACTTCTTGTTAACAAATGTGTTTAGCATCAGGGCTGAAGAAGCAAGCTCCACTTTATTCCAGTAGTTATAATGGTACTATAATTTTAGTGAGTTTACAATATGAAACTGCACATGCTCAGAGTATTCCTATTTTTATTGGGGTTGGCACACAGTGTTTTTGTTTTGCCTTTTGCTCATATCAAGAATGTGGAAGCATGGAACAGTGGTAGAAGGAGGGAGAAGAGAAATTTTGCTTGCGTGCTTTGCAACTGAAGTAATAGACATGACCGTCTAAACTCTCCCCCACCCCGCATAAGACCACTAAGTCCAGGGTCTAAAATTACCTAGGTGCACCACTGCTTCCCTTAAGATCATTTTATTTGTGCATAGTATATATTTGTGATTGACATGGGGCAGCAGGACTAGAGTGTTGTGAGGAGAGCCACTGCAGATCTTACTATATCTCTGCAATGAGCTTGTGAATACTGACCTCTGGAAAAAATGTATATAACCTATTATACAAAGGTCAGTAGACCACATTTCAGGACTGGTAGTAGTAAGTACATAATTCCTTTAAGATATATTTCAGACCTGAGGAACTACAACATTATATTCAATTGACATGCAACTTAAGTTTATTTTTCTCTCAGTTGATCAAAACAGATTTGAAGCAGTTGGTTATAAGCAAAACCAACTGAAGGAGCAGGAAGGAAATATACGGACAATCTGGTGGACTGAAAGCTAAGATATGGAAATGTTAAGTGTCATTCCTTAATTGGAAGGTAATCTGTTTAATCAGTTTTGTAGATGGTAGAAGAGGAAACTAAAACAGAAGTATGAGATAGAATATGTGCCTTTGTTTGAAATGCTGCAATTTTAAAAATATCAAACAATACATGGCAGGAAAGTATACCAAAATACCAGGGAATAAATCAGATTTCTAAAAGATCTGGTAGTTTGCTTTTGAGCTGCCAGTATGTTTTAACTGAGACTTTTTGAAAGATTGCTTGTGTAACCAAGGGAACTGATGGTGCTGCATAACAACAACAAAAAGATGCCTATATTAATAAACATGATGTTTGGCAATGCTACATGAATGTTGTGCTATAGATGGAAAGGTATATTGCTCTCACTAGATAAAATAGTGCCGACTATAGAGCTGCTACTTTCCACTGCTGATATTTTTACTTGTTCGGTAAACCAGAAGACCTTTCTAGGAAATTGAACTCCAGTGTTCATGTTGAGGTCAAATGCTGTGAAAAAAAATGGTCTGAGATTGTCAACAGTGCATGAAAATCCATTGAAATGAATAGGACTTCTGCATGCAGTTCTTCTTTAGAATATTTGGTTATGGTTCCCTTAGCGGACTGTCTATTTTACTAAGAACAATGGATCAAAAATCTTTGCAAAATGGAGGAGCCAGCCAGATTTTCTAGAAGCCAAGTGTGATAGGGGAGAGATAGAGATAGGAGTGTACAAGTGAGAAGATGGAGCTATCCTTGCTGGTGTGTTCTGTTCTCATTCTCTCACCCTTTCTTCCACACAGTGCTTAAATGAAAAGGACTGGAGCTAAACCTTAACATGAATTCATACTTTCTGACTGGGGTGCCCACCCTTCCTTCCTCCAGTGATTGGCAGCTGGTTTAAATTAGAGAGTAAGAAAGTAAACCAAGGAAGTGGTCAGGTTCTACACATAACACGTGGGAGGAGGAGAAACTTTAAGCTGGACACTTACGCATTGCCCCCAAAAGAGGAAATGTATTGACAAAAAAGAGGACACAGATTTGTATAAAATTCCATATATGCTAATTGATATGTATAGATGCAAATTTTGACATAATGGCTATCATTTAAATAGAAATACAATATATCTCACCACAGTGGGGAAGACTATGACCAGATGACCTGTGTACCTGCTCAGTGTGCTATCCAGGTGTGCAGTGTTGGTGCACAGCTTCAAGGCACCTGCTCTTCCTTCTTAGAGCTGTTTATCTTTCAACTGGGCTGGCACTGACTAGATAGCTCTTCAAATAGAGGGTGCCTTCAAATAGAAACTATCCTCTGTAAACTAGGACACCTGGCCACCCTAAGAAATATTCTTCCAATCCTCTTTAGCAGCCTGGGGGCCAGCTACCAGAATTTAGGCATCAGTGACAATTGAGTGCCCGGAGGTTTGTTCTCTAAAGCATTCTTGTCATTCCTATATTTGTATGTAGGAATCAGTCTTTAAAGTATGTATAGGTAGATTTGTTTAACAGCAGAAAGGTCTTTTATGTGATATTTAGGTTGGTTTCTTGGAGTATTCTAACAAATGATGGCCACAATATCAGGAGTCTCTTTAGCCACTTAATGACAATCAGATCATAGATTTGCACATTATTAGAAAGTTCCAAAAGGAAATGAATTGTACTTTTTCTTTTTGCACTGCTGAGCTGAGGTATCAAGGGGGAGCCTTCCAGAGAGATATATGAACTTTTTCAGTACCTGGAGCAGTGTATTACTTTGATTCCATGACTCACTCATGCCTCTTCTTCTGGCATGTTCAGGTAATGTGTAAAATCAGCCTCAGTATAGGTTCATGGAAGCATCCCTGTCAGAGTAAGGTGCACGCAACAGTGCAAATAGTATATTTGGTCTGATTTACAGCTTGATCTTGTTTACTCATGAAAGTCCCATTGATTTTGTTGGAGCTGACTTGCCCCAGAAAGTATACGGAATAATGGGCTCAAGTTATAGGAAGCCAGATTCTGGCTGAACATCAGGAAAAACTTCCTGACTGTTAGAGCAATACGACAATGGAACCAATGACCTAGGAAGGTAGTGGGCTCTCCCACACTGGAGCCATTCAAGACGAGGCTGGACAGCCATCTGTCAGGGATGCTCTGACTTGGATTCCTGCATTGAGCAGGGGGTTGGACTCGATGGTCTTGTAGGCCCCTTCCAACCCTACTGTTCTATGATTCTATATTTAGGATTTCAGTTTCAAGCTGTGGTCTTAGACCAAGATGCAAAGAACTTGTGCATCTAGGGAGACTTTGGACTTGATGTGTCTTAGCCAGCAGTCCCTTATGAGGCAAGTCCTAAAAGCATTTTGTGATGGGCCTGCTATATAGAGAGAACAATTGCACTGGATGCAGGAAAGCTCTTGAGTGCACTTTGGACCCGCCGTCCTAAATTGGAAACAAGTTCCATGAATGAAGTGGGACTTAGTTAATGGGTTGGATCCAGACTAAGTCATAGTTAGAGGTGAAATCAATGGGACTTAAGTAACAATGAATGAAGGTCTGATTAATGTCAGTGGGCCTACTCTAAGTATGACTAAATCTGAATACAACCGATTGTGCCTAGGATCAGAGTGTTAGTGTAGAAAGATTCTGCACGACTTCCTAGAAACCATGGTCAGTTACATGATGGATGGTTCTAACATATTGTTGCTTCCCCAAAGATACACGAGTTCAACAAGCAGTGTAGTACAAGGGAAGTTGCCTATGTGCTATGAAGAAGTTGGGCTGATGGAAGAACCTGATGCAGTTACTTGTAAACAAGAGGATGCGAGGAAGTAGACTTTTTAATCTAAAGCAATTTGCTTGGCAGTTAGTCATTTGGTAGTTATGTCTTGGATTGATTAGAATGAACTACTAATGTAAAATAGCAATATGAAAGAAAATCAAGGAAGGCCTTTTTAATTTGCATGAACTGTATGATATGCTGATTTGATGAGATGTCTTCCAAATTCTGAAAGTAGGTAATGAATATAATCAAGTTTCATGTAACCAAACATGTTTGTAATTATAGACCTTAAAGGACACATTTCTATAAACCATTTGGGTACCTTGGCTAGCTGCTTCTTTCTCTTGTCATAAGGTTACTTTAAGTTATTGTGTGCTGTTGTTTCTCTCATAATAAAGCTGTAATAACATAAGTCTTCATCATACTAAAAATCTGCACCATATTATTCACCAGTAAAATGCCTGCTATTATTCGCTGTCATATGGTACACCATCATAGGAATCACTAAACATTGTCAGACTCCACATTGTCATATCTTCAGCACCATAAAATCTAGCTTATCTGTGTGAGTTCTTGTCACTTTGCCCTTCATTTCCATTGATTGGGTTCTACATTATTTTGTCTCAGAACAGCTGTTCTAGCAACACTTTTTAAATTTTAAAATGTGCAAATTATATCCATGTCTATTTGTGTTTAAGTCTAAAAATTGAGATTTCTTTCCTTGTTCCAGTTGAACTTGTTGTCTCGTTTGGGGCTTTTGAATATTTTTAGATCAGCTTTCTCCAACCTGTTGCTTTCCAGATGTGTTGGACTACAACTCCCATCATTCTGAGTTAGCATGGCAAAGGTGCTTTAGATAAACAAAAGAAGCATGCAGGGGAAAAGTACTAAACAGTGGGTTATTGTTGCTGTTTTTGTAGAGTAATAAAAAACTAGAAGCTCATATGTTTTCTATAGGAATAATTAAAGCAGAATACAGGGAATGCATGAAATTCCATTCAACGATGAAATTGATTTCTGAAAAAGAATATATAGGTGCAAGGTGGTGAGATTAAAAACACTCCCCTCTGCTCCCCACACCCATTTTCTTTCCAGTTGATATAGTTTCACACGACAAAGTCACTTGCAAACAACTGAACTGTAGCACATGATTTCCTGGCCTTTTAGTACTTTTTATAGTTTTTCACTTCCTCTGTTATAATATTTGTGTTATGCCAGAATGAGACATTTTTCTCCGTTTTTATTGTGTCTGCTGCCTTTTATGAAGTTCAATAACTTCAAGCATCCATGTAATATATGAGCTCCTCTAAGCAGGTAACCTTTTACTAATAATCAGTAGCTGACATCCCCATTCTCTCCTCCCCCTTCAGTGCCCCCCCATGCTGGAGCAGATTTGGCTCTGTCTGTGTGTGTGGGGGGGGGATGCAGTGGGGAGGGGGCAGCACCAGTCTGAGGTATCTTGCCACCTGAGGGGATAACCTTCACTTTCGTCACTGCTGCCTCCTTCTACCTCCACTTAGTGCTCCTGCCTGGCTGTGAAACCCTTGCAAGAGCTTGCCCAAACCCACATGGGTCCTGTCCAAGCTCTTGTGAGACCTACAGCTACTGTAAGGAGAAGTGGGGGACGCATGATGGGAGTGTGGCTGTTGCTCCAGAGAGCTCCGTCAGCCACACTCTCACTGTGGTAAGTGCCACGGCAGAAGAGTGGTTGGCAGGGCTCTCCATAGCACGCACTAGAGGGGCCCCCACCACATGCCCTCCTGGCTGGGAGAGCAGCACAAATTTGCCATTCTGCCACCTCATGCACGCACATCAGTCCTCAAAATGGTAGGGCCGGCCCTGAGAAGGGGAAATCTGTTCCACCACCAGTTCCCTTCCACTGGCAGAATGACACAACTGGATGCAACCCCTTATTTAGAAAACCGTTAAATATTATGACTTCTAGAAATGTCTTAGTCAGTACTCATTAATAGAGACAGAAAAGTAGCAGCTCATTAGTTCTTTGCTTAATTGTCTTAATCTAGTCACAGAGATGAAATGCTGGAGAGTGCAAATTAGAGCTGAAATGAGTATATACACACTTTAAATTTGAATTTCATAAACATAATAGAAATTGATGAACCTTTCAAAGAACGCAGGGGCTCAGATTTGATTTATGAACTCAACCTGTTCTATTTTCTTAACCTTAAATTTAAAAAATGCCTACCTTGCCTACTTTAAGATTTCCCCCCTACACTCCCCCCTGCATCCATAAATGATTAAAAGGTGGCTAATTCTAGAAATTCTAAAATGACATGAAGGATATAAAATTAAAGATGTGCAAACAAGAATGTTAGAACTCTCTCTCAACCTTGTTAGAATACAGTGATCTGATATTGTAACTTGCAGTACTAGTTTCCTGGGACTTCGGGGGATACAACTGTGTGTCTTTTTATGTCCATATGTAACTTATGGACATAAGTTACCCACCATCTTATACAAGAATGGGAACTGGATATCCCCCGAAGTCCCAGGGAACTAGTACTGCAAGTTACAATATCAGATCACTGTATTCTAACAAGGTTGAGAGAGCGTTCTAACATTCTTGTTTGCACATCTTTAATTT
This sequence comes from Heloderma suspectum, assembly GCF_057233095.1. Classification (NCBI taxonomy): domain Eukaryota; kingdom Metazoa; phylum Chordata; class Lepidosauria; order Squamata; family Helodermatidae; genus Heloderma; species Heloderma suspectum. Next base: position 85,289,529 of record NC_139459.1, read on the forward strand.
TATATCCTTCATGTCATTTTAGAATTTCTAGAATTAGCCACCTTTTAATCATTTATGGATGCAGGGGGGAGTGTAGGGGGGAAATCTCAAAGTAGGCAAGGTAGGCATTTTTTAAATTTAAGGTTAAGAAAATAGAACAGGTTGAGTTCATAAATCAAATCTGAGCCCCTGCGTTCTTTGAAATTTGCACATCTGGATCTTGCAATTTTTGCCCATTGTTCTTGGCAAAATTGCTTAAGCTCTGTCAGATTGGATGGGGACCATTGGTGAACAGCAATTTTCAAGTCTTGCCACAGGTTTTAAATCAGATTAAAGGTCTGGGCTTTGACTGAGCCATCATAAGACATTCAGGTTCTTGTTTTTAAACCACTCCAGTGTAACTCTGGCTGTGTGTTTAGGGTCATTGCCCTGCTGGAAGGTGGACAATCCACCCCAGTCCCAGGTCCCTTGCAGACTGAAACAGGTTTCCTTCTAGAATTGCCCTGTATTTGTCTCCATCCATCTTACCCTCAATCCTGACCAGTTTCTCAGTCCCTGCTGATGAAAAGCATCCCCACAACATGATGCTGTCACCACCATGCTTCATCGTGAGGATGGTGTTCTCAGGGCAATGAGCACTGTTGGCTTTGCTCCACACGTAGTGTTTTGAGGTAAGGCCCAAAAGTTTAATTTTGGTCTCATCAAACTAGAGAACCGTTTCCCACATGCTCTGTCTCTCACATGCCTTTTGGCAAAATCCAAATGGGATTTGATACGTTTTTCTTTCTTTCCAGCAATGGCTTTCTTCTTTTCACTCTTCCATAAAGCCCAGCTTTGTGCAGCCTCCTGGTGATAGTTGCCCCATGGATGGTTTCTCCCATCTCAGCTGTGGATCTCTCTAGCTCCTTCAGAGTTACCGTTGGCCTCTTGGTTGCTTCTCTGACTAATCCCCACCTTACCCGGTCACTGAGTTTTGGTGGACAGCCTTCTCTAAGCAGAGTTGTAGTTTTGCCATATTCTTTCCATTTTGTAGTTATGGATTTAATGGTGCTCCAGGGAATGTTCATAGTTTGGGATATTTTTTTGTAACCTAACCCTGCTTAGGGATTCTCCAGAACTTTATCCCGGACTTGTTTTGCTAGCTCCTCAGTCTTCATGATGCTGTTTGTTTAGATACCATAAAATAGTAGAGTTGGAAGGGGCCTAAAAGGCCATTGAGTCCAACCCCCTGCTCAATGCAGGAATCCAAGTCAGAGCATCCCTGACAGATGGCTGTCCAGCCTCGTCTTGAACACCTCCAGTGTGGGAGAGCCCACTACCTCCCTAGGGAATGGGTTCCATTGTCGTGTTGCTCTAACAGTCAGGACATTTTTCCTGATGTTCAGCTGTAATCTAGCTTCCTGTAACTTGAGCCCATTATTCTGTGTCCTGCCCTCTGGGATAATCGAGAAGAGATCCTGGCCTTCCTCTCTGTGACAACCTTTCAAGTACTTGAAGAGCGCTATCATATCTCCCCTCAGTCTTCTCATCTCAAGGCTAAACACACCCAGTTCTTTCAGTCTCTCCTCATAGGGCTTTGTTTCCAGTCCCCTGATCATCCTTGTTGCCCTCCTCTGAACCCTCTCCAGCTTGTCTGTATCCTTCTTAAAGTACTGGACACAGTACTCCAGATGAGACCTAACCAGTGCTGAGTAGAGGGGAACTAATACTTCCCGGGATTTGCAAGCTATGCTTCTATTAATGCAGCTCCAATAGCATTTGCCTTTTTTGCAGCCACATTACATTATTGGCTCATATTCAACTTGTGATCTACAACAGTTCCAAGATCCTTCTCGCTTGTAGTGTTGTTGAGCCACGTATCCCCCATCTTGTAAATGTGCATTTGGTTTCTTTTTCCTAGGTACAGAACTTGGCATTTATCCCTATTAAATGTCATTCTGTTGTTTTCTGCCCAGTGCTCTAGTCTATCAAGATCACTTTGAAATTTGTTTCTGTTTTCCAAGGTATTAGCTATCCCGCCCAATTTTGTGTCATCTGCAAATTTTATCAGCATTCCCTGCACCTCCTCCTCCAGGTCATTCATAAAAATGTTGAAGAGCACTGGGCCCAGGACTGAGCCCTGCGGTACCCCGCTCATTACCTCTCCCCAGTTTGAGAACATCCCATTGATAAGCACTCTTTGAGTCCGATCCTGTAGCCAACTGTGGACCCACCTGATCATTGTTTCATCTAGCCCACTTTGAGCTAGTTTGCTCATCAGGATATCATGGGGCACTTTGTCAAAAGCTTTGCTGAAGTCAAGGTATATGATGTCCACAGCATTCCCACAGTCCACAAGGGAGGTTACCTGATCAAAAAATGAGAGATTTGTCTGGCAGGATTTGTTCTTGATAAATCCATGTTGTCTTTGAGTAATCACTGCATTGTTTTCAAGATGCTTACAGATGGATTGCTTTATCATCTGCTCCAGAATTTTCCCAGGGATTGATGTCAGACTGACTGGCCTGTAGTTCCCAGGTTCCTCCTTTTTACCCTTTTTGAAGACAGGGACAACATTAGCCCTCCTCCAGTTATCTGGCACTTCACCTGTCCTCCATGATTGCTCAAAGAAAATATGCTCTCCAGCAAACTCTAGGGCCTTCCAGAAACAGGTGTATTTAATCTGAGATGATGTGACCCTTGAATTACACACAGAACCAGACATGGAACAACTGATTGGTTCAAAATTGGGAAAGGAGTACGACAAGGCTGCATATTGTCACCCTGCTTATTTAACTTATATGCAGAGTACATCATGAGAAACGCTGGGTTGGATGAATCACAGGTCGGAATTAAGATTGCCGGGAGAATTATCAACAACCTCCGATATGCAGACGATACCACCCTAATGGCAGAAAGCGAAGAGGATCTCAAGAGCTTCTTGTTGAGGGTGAAAGAGGAGAGTGCAAAAGCTGGTTTGAAACTCAACATTAAAAAAACTAAGATCATGGCATCTGGCCCCATCACTTCCTGGCATATAGAAGGGGAAGAAATGGAAGCTGTGACAGATTTTATTTTCTTGGGCTCCAAGATCACCACAGACGGTGACTGTAGCCATGAAATTAAAAGATGCTTGCTCCTTGGGAGGAAAGCTGTGGCAAACCTAGACAGCATAGTAAGAAGCAGAGACATCACCTTGCCGACAAAGGTCCGTCTAATCAAAGCTATGGTTTTCCCAGTAGTAATGTATGGCTGTGAGAGCTGGACTATAAGGAAGGCTGAGCGCCGAAGAATGGATGCTTTCGAACTGTGGTGCTGGAGAAGACTCTTACGAGTCCCCTAGACTGCAAGGAGGTCAAATCAGTCCATCCTAAAGGAAATCAACCCTGAGTGCTCATTGGAAGGACAGATACTGAAGCTGAAACTCAAATATTTTGGCCACCTAATGCGAAGAGAAAACTCCCTGGAAAAGACCCCAATGCTGGGAAAGACTGAAGGCAAAAGGAGAAGGGGCGGCAGAGGATGAGATGGCTAGATAGCATCACCGATGCAATGAATATGAACTTGAGCACGCTCCAGGAGAGAGCACAGGACAGGAAGGCCTGGCGTGCTATGGTCCATGGGGTCACGAAGAGTCGGACACGACTGAACAACTGAACAACAACAACAACAGACTCCATTCACCAAATTGTGTGACTTCTGAAGGCGGTTGGTTGCACCAGAGCTTATTTTGGGGGGTCACAACAAAGGGGCTGAATATGTATGCAATCCAGATTTTTCAGTTTTTTATTTGTAAATCATTTTGTAAAATATGTAGATTTTTCTCGACTTCAACATTATGGACCATTATGTTTAGATGAGTGACAAGATATCCTAATTAAATCCATTTTAATTCCAGGTTGTAACGCAACAAAATGTGGAAAAGTCAAAGGGAGGTCAATACTTATGCAAGACACTGTATTTGATCATATATCAGACTTGTTGTGTCACACCCAGACCTTACTTTGAAGATCATTTGTGGTGATATTTGCAAGTCTGTAAACCAGCTATAGGTGTTGTGCTATGTGTTGGCCTGCTTGGGTAAACAGACTTCAGGAGGTGGGACTGAGTAACATTAACCTTAATCCAAGTAAGCTATGCACAATAACCAGTAAGGGAAACAGTTTTAAAAATATTGCAGGGTAGAGAAGAAAACCTGAGAGTTAAAAATCCAGCTCAGAGATTGCATTAATGTATGTTTGTCTTCAAAGTGTTCTTCTTATTCAAAAAGGTTTATGTATTAAACAATTTACTTTAATTATGGGGTTGATAACCATGTGTTCTGACATAAATTGCTTGTCTCATTTTAAAGCTAAGATGGGGCCAGCAGGAGTGGTGGGGGGAGGGGAGTATTTTTTATGTTGTGCAGATTATACAGGATCTCCTTATAGTCAGGCTTTGGCTACTGCTGTAACACTCACAAAGCAACAAAAATCCAAAAATAACCACATTACTTACAAGACCTTAAATAGTCATATGCCCCGTTAGCTGCAAGAGGAAGTGGCGTGGGAGTAACTGCAGCATGATGTATTTTGTGGAAGATAATATATATTTAATTTGTAATTTTAAAATATATAAACTTATAAATGATGATTTAATGTGGGGGAAGAGCTACATGCATGATGCACTGGAGTGTAGGAAATGGCGTTATTCAGGCAGTAATGATAAGCCAGCAATGCAATATAGTTTTAGTATCCAGATGCACAGTGAACTATTTATAACAGCTTTATGCAGCGTTTCGGCTGAAGAATGTTGCATTCTATAGTGGCTTACGTAGGAGTACTTCCATGCTGTTGCTCCATCTCTGGCCCTGAAAGATAGAAGAATGATTCAGAACTCTTTGCTCTTTGGGCCTGCAGTAATATTAGAAGGTATTGAATGGGGCAAAGGGTGGGCACACGTAGTCTACGAGACTGCTGCAGCCTGCCAGGCCCTTGATAAGCCACCTGTTTTTGCAGACTGTGCGGCCTGAGTGGGGGAAGACTGTAGGCCAGCTTTCCCCTGGTGCCCTCCAGATCTGCTGGATTGCAGTTCCCAGAATCTCCCAGCCAGTTATTTTAAGCTAACGTATGGGGGGATACATATGTTATTGCGACGGCACAGTAGCCGCTCACACTGCTATGGTTATATCTAGACGTGGCTGAAGTAAAATTGCATGACTCCTTTCCACGCTAGTGTCATCTCACCTCTAGGGGGTGATACTACTGTGGGAGGGAACTAATTCTTGAAATAATTTTTCTGATAGCTGTCAGGCCCTGGGCGGAGTTTACAGTGGAGCCTAGTGCAAAAGCTAAATTTCTCTATTACGTATTTTTATTAGTTTTCTGCCACTGAGCAGGACTATCCATATATGAAATTGGGCCTCCACGGCTACCACACAATCCAGACTACAACTATGACACAATCAGAAAGCAGAAAATAACCTACTTGCCGAGCAAATGGCTTAGGAAAGGGAATAGTCACAGACATAAGGTAAAAACACACACATGCATTATATGATCAAGGAGTACAGCATGTAGGTTACACCCCCTTCCAAATACATGTGCTCACACCCCTTTCCATACAGATTCAAGAAGCAGCAACACACATTCATGCATGCACAGATGGACAACAACCTTACAGAGATGGTTGGTCCCTCTTTCACCCACACGAGTGCGTACACATGATGGTGGTCTTGACCTGACATCATTTCCATTACTGGCAGAGCATGAGTGCTCCACTGGTCCTGTCTCCACCAGTCGCACTCACAAAAAGGAGGCTTGGGCGACAGGAAGCTAGAATTTAGGAGATCAGCCTGGGCCTTAGCAGCTCTTCAAAATGCATGGGCCTAAGCCTATGCAATAATGAAAGAGAGGGCACCCCCACATAGCTGCAGAGTGTGTGTATGCGTGCATTTGCACGTGTGCATGTTACTAAAAAAAAATATTTTTAAAAAACTGAAGAAAACTATCTAAAATGGGAAAAGAGATAGAATGTCGTGTTTCAGGCTTATTTAGCCATATATGTCACTTGCACGTGCACATCTAGAAGTTACTGAAGGGGTGCGGGCTGCAGCCACAGGGTAGAAGTTCCTATACAACAGTGGTAGCATACAAAATGGCTCATGGATGGATGGGATAGGGTGAGCCACACATAACACTGACAGTATGTCAAGGCTGTGTTGGCGCAAATGTTGTGTGATCCTAATTTCCAGGCAGCATTGCCTGACACGTAAGGAAAATTACACCATTGTGGAAAGGAGAGTAAAGCACATGAGAAGATCTTTTTTTTTCTTTTTACTTAGATCACCACATGCTAGTGCATTTTGTCCAGTAGTTTTTCATGAGTCGAGAATGATTTTGGTATTAAGCTAAATCAAGACCTATTTGGAAAGTGTTGATTGCTTCAAATTTTCTGGCATTGCAATATGTGTTGAGAGTATTGGAGAGGAAGGAAAATAAGTATAGATAAGCATATAATCTTAAGTAGTTTGCATATCTCAAGCAGATAATTGAATATTTAACCTTGCTGTTAGAAGAAACACTTAAATCCTTGCATAGAAAAATATCACCCCAAGGACAAGAGCCTGGATGTAGGGTTTCTCTGTAAGAAAAAATAGCAACCAATGTGCATCTTTAGGACCATATCTAATTACAGAAAGAGAAAAATGTGCACCCACCGGATCATTTGAATTAAATACCTAAATATAGTTAGTTCCTAGAATGTGTATTAAAATGGATGTTTCCCAGTTATCTGCCCCATTAACCATATTCAGATGTTAAGTGTAGAGAGATAAAAAGGCATCTTGCAGTGCAGTCCTAAGCATGCTTACTCAGAAGACCCACGGTGCGGAGTTTAATAAAACTTCCTCCCTAATAAGTGTGGTTAGGATGACAGCCTTACAGCGCAATCCTATATGTGTCTTCTCAAAAATAAATACCAATGAGTTCAATTGGGCTTACTCCCTGTCCCTGCTTAGTATAGGATTGCAGCCTTAGCACCAGTTTGAATGCAGCAACATTTCTCTTGCATTTGAAACAGTGATCCTAGGACATATTAAGTTAGACCCAATGCTAGTAGGGTATGCTATCAGATTATTGTAAATGGGCCCATGATTGAGGATGTTATTTAAACTCCCGTTGTTCACACTGTGGCCAGCTAGGTAGAGAAAGCAAATGGAATAATATAAGTAAGATTGCTTCTGCTGAACATGGGATTTCAGGCCATCTTCATGTCCTAGTGCAACTTGTAGAGTAGCTGATTAAAACAATGTAGCTTCCCAAGATACTTCTCAGATGTCTCTTAGACACTTAAACAATACATATTCAGACTTCTTCTTTAAAGCTGCTCCAACTTTTGCTGTGGAATTACTAGTTTGCTTGTGCTGTCGAACTCCTCCGTCTTTCAGAGAGAATGCAGGGCAAACAGAACGTAGGACATTTTCAGAAGTGATGTGTTTTTTTAGGTCTGGAATCTGTTGCATGTTAATGTAATAGAGAAAGCAGAAGAAAACCATTCAAAATATGATGGACTATGTAGCCTATGCCAACTTTTAATTTTATTTATAAAATGCAGGAATGCTAATATGCCAGTGACGCTGGTGAAAATGGCTTAACCAAATGTCCTATGTGCCCTCTCAGTCCTGCATGCTTGACAGCGATTTTCTCTGAAGTTATGGATGGTGTTACCTCTTCTCAATCTAAACAAGAACACCAGTTGCTGCTTGGAAGTGCCTTCTAGCACACTATATTTATAGCTAAGACTTTAAAAGTGGTATTGTGGCCCTTGTTCGAAATCATGGAAACATGCTTGTCTTCCACACCCACTATTAGTCCCAAGAAGATGTTTGTGACAAAAGCATAGATTTCTCCTCCTCCTCTTCCTTCTTAGGTTGCATCTCTCTCTGTCTGAACATAAACTTAACACTTTCAATGAAATGGTTTCCTCTCAAATATGAACTTGGATATTAGAAACCTACCATAATCCAGCTAGCAGATTTACACACATTGCTTCTCCCTCCCTCCCTCCCTCCATGACACTCTCTTTTTTTTGTTTCTTTTGTACGCTGAGCCCAGACAAGTGAGACACAGGGAGACAAAAACCTTAAGTTCAAATGATACATTAGCTAGCACCTGCAGTCCTCCTCCTTCTTCCTCTGGGTTTCTGTGCTCTTTATCTGTTCCTCCCAAAACTGAAACAGCCCCATTACCACATTTCCTGTCTGAGGTTGCAGCAAAGAAATGAGGCAGCCAGAAGGCAAGAAATGTTGACCCATAAAGTGAGCATGTTAAATATTTCAAAATGGGGAATGCTGTTCTTGGATGGTAATTAATGAGGAATTTCATTCAAATGTCTTTATCTCAACCTGTCTTTATATTTGGATTGAAGCTATGAGAGACACGTGGATCTTGTCAAAAAAGCTTGTTTTCTCAGTTTCTTATTTTGGGTTATGAGAGCTTAATAACATTCTTAATTCAAATTAAATGTCTACTGCCACTCTAAAACCATCCTGGCTCCACTAGCTTCTCCTTGCTTCAGATTTATAGCTGATATGTAACCATTTTTCAGTTAGTAAATTTACTCTCTACATCATGGAAATTCATTAAGGGATTTGATTCAGGAATGAAAAATTACTGTTCTTGAGAGACAGCATTATCTCTGCATAAGGAATTTAAATAGAAAGGCCCCTCACTGACACAGCACAGCTTATGCTAGCCTTCCCCAACTTGACACCCTCCAGATGTGTTGGACTGCAACCCCCATCATTCACAGCCAGCATGGTGAATGTTTAATGGAGTGGGGGTGAATCACAGTTGTGATGGTGAGGTGGGTACCCCTCACACACTTGTCAGGCTACTGTAGGTTATGGGGAGCATCGCAATGATGGACTTCACCAAACATCTGAAGATGCCATGAGCAAGAGGTGGGAAACTGGGCTATTTAGGCAGTTTCCTGCCCTCTGCTGCAATGTATCCCATTCCCCTTTTTTGTGGTGGATGCTGTGAGTGAGCCTGGTTGCCTTTTGCAGGGGCCTTGCCTAATTAGCCATGGCTGGGCATCTATTTTGTTTCTCCAGGGCACCGCCTTGCCTGTGTTGCAATTTAGTTATGCTATTTGTTCATCACAGCTGGGGTAGGTGGGCCATTGATGGAGAGAAGGATAAATTTAGAGAGCAAATCTGTGAGGGGGGCAGACTCCGAATTTAATGGGGTTCATTAGGAGATCAGGAGAAGTTAACATCTCTATCGGGGTGGACAGGATGGTATTTGTGTGGCAGTGTCTGGGCAGCAGCTGCTTAGTGACACTCTGTTCACCCTCACAGAGAGGGCAGGCTTGCCCAAGAAAACTGTTTTAGGAGCTGGTAGGCCCAGGGAGACAGTTGTGGCAGGACAGTCAACCCACTCTTCCTGGTCACAGATACCTTATATGCAGCTCTCCTCATCAGTGGCCTGTTGAATTGTGCTTATCCTGTTAATAAGAGCTATATGGCCTGTTTAATCGCAGCATGGTGTCCTGTCCCTCTGTTTCTTGTCATCTCCCATGTAACATTACACTGGATAGTTTCAATATTAGTGGCTATGACACTTAAAAGGTTCTTTTGAGCCATCAGGCGTGGTGAATGCTTGATGCCAGCTCCTTGGTGGGCTTTGAGTCACAGCCAGGTAGCGCCTGTATAGAGCTACTTTTGTCTTTGGGGCCTTATATGCATAAAGTGGGATTTACATGCTTGGTCTGCACTTTTTCAGGCTACCATGCCAATAGAAATTGCCACGTATAGAGTGGTGCAAGTTCATGTAACCAGTGTGTGCCGCAAATCTGCCAGGAGCCCTTTGTGCTCCTGATGCACTAAGATGCAGGCTGTAGACAGCTGTGAATTGGCTCTTATCTTCTTATACTGTCCAACTAATACCATACACCTGGTCGTGCATTAATATCAGTTGGAAAGGCTCTCCACTGTGTCCCAGTATCAGAAGTACAATTGGTTGGGATGTGGGAGCATGCCTTCTCAGCAGCTGTGCCCAGAGTTGTAGAACTCCCTGCTGAGGGAGGCATGCCTTGCCCCCTGTTTGATGATTTTTCACTGCCTCACAGAGACCTTATTTTAATGAGCATTTTGGCCTGCTGAGGAGTTGATGTTGCTATGCTCCTTGGCATTTCTCATTTTATGAGCTGTCCCTGGCTCCTTTAAAGTGTGATAAATTGTTTCTGAATCCTTCCTCATAAGATTCAATTCAGACTATTCTGTTTCAGAGAGTGTAACCTTCTGTACAGGTACAAAGACACACAGGAATGAATCAATAAACGCGCCTCCCCCCGCATAGTCACACATGACCTTCCAGGTAGCTCTAGCACACCGTCGGGGAATTATCTTTATGCTGCGCCAACTCTGTTCACAAATATTAATAATGGAACATCAGTCTGCATAATTATCTGCTGTATGCATTGCTGCATAGGTGCACGTGTGCTCAGGAATATAAAAAGAACAAAAAACATGAACACAGTAGTGAGGATAATACACAGACTACTCCAGCAGTGTCCCAACACACTACAGTCACAATTAATACCACGATTGAAGGATTGTGCGCCATCATTAAGCAGAACATATTGCACCGAAACTCAAAATCTGAATAATGCATTGAGGAAACTCTATCTACATATCACCAAACTTCTATGCTTACAAAAGGCATGTGACACAACTAGGGATGTCAGAGAATTCTGCCATGGATCTCGGTGAGGCCGAAATCCATGGCGGAACGAAGCCCCCTGCCCCCCCCCCCACGAAATGGGCCCGGAACGGAGCACCTACCTGCTGCCATCAGCGCTGCGTTGCGAATGGCGGCCGCATCTGCGGCCACCATTCGCTTCTTCCATATAGCCGTGATAGGCTACGTAAATACTTACGTAGCCTATCACAGCAAAACTAAGGGAACGCGAATGGCAGCGGCTATGGCGGCCGCCATTTGCGTTCCCTTTTTTTTGCCGTGTGATAGGCTACGTAAATATTTACGTAGCCTATTACAACAAAAGAGCGGTGCAAATGGCATAGTGGCCGCCATTTGTGTTCCTTTTTTTTTTTTGCCGTGATAGGCTACGTAAATATTTATGTAGCCTATCACGGCAAAATACAGGGACGCAAATGGCGGCTATGAGAGCTGCCATTTGCGTCACTGCAGGCTGCCCAGTGGCTGGATGTCTGGCTGCGGGTGGCCTTGGCCAGCGGCTCTGTGGAATCTCCGCGGAGTGGAGCTGGCCAGAGAGAATTTTGCGGGGAGGGACAGAGCACCTCCCCCCACCGCGAATGTCACCCTTCAAAAAGGTAAGTGACTTTCGTACATCCCTAGACACAACTAAGCAGTATAAATAGAGCTGTCACTGCGCATGATTCCTTTCTGTGTGATCCGGGAGGAGCAAATGTGACTTATAGAAAAAATGTGTCTAAAATGCCTCAGCACCAGAACAGATTAGCCCTAAGTAAGTTGCACATACTTCCCACTGGAATCCATGGAACCTGAGTGCCATTAAGGTATTAATGAGTTATGGTCAATTAATGTAGTTTGGATCTAAACCATTACATCCTGGTTGGCTTAATTATATGTTGCTTTAAGAATATTGTTAGCTGCCTTAAGAATATAAGAGCCCTGCTGGATCAGACGACAGGACTGTCTAGTGCAGCATCTTGTCTTCCATAGTAGCTAACCAGAAGCCTATATGGGAATCCCACATTAGGACATGAGAGCAATAGCGCTTTGTTGCTGTTATTTCCAGTGATCCGTATTCATAGGCAGGGTGCCTTTGAACCTGGAGATAGTATATAGCCATTTTGGCTAGTAGCCATAATATTATCCTCCATGAATTTGTGTAATCTCCCTTTTAAGCCATTTAAGTTGGTAGCCATGACCACATCTTTTGGTAGTGAATTCTATAGTTTAACTATGTCTTGAAGTAAACAAATAATCAGTGTCAAAGGCCTTAAACGTACACATACGTCTCTTATCCAGAACTTGAAAGCTTGCACACACTTTTATGACATTTTGGTAAATCCTAATGAAGGTACTGTCCAACTGTGGATCTTGGAGTCTTTTCTCATGGAGCAGTATGACTATCTTTGCTTCTTGTATAGCTTAAGTACTAATTGTTGTTCAGTCGTTCAGTCGTGTCCGACTCTTCGTGACCCCATGGACCATAGCACGCCAGGCCTTCCTGTCCTGTGTTCTCTCCTGGAGTGTGCTCAAGTTCATATTCATTGAATCGGTGATACTATCTAGCCATCTCATCCTCTGCCGTCCCCTTCTCCTTTTGCCTTCAATCTTTCCCAGCATTGGGGTCTTTTCCAGAGAGTTTTCTCTTCGCATTAGGTGGCCAAAATATTTGAGCTTCAGCTTTAGTATCTGTCCTTCCAATGAGCACTCAGGGTTGAGTTCCTTTAGGATGGACTGATTTGACCTCCTTGCAGTCCAGGGGACCCGTAACAGTCTTCTCCAGCACCACAGTTCGAAAGCATCAATTCTTCGGCGCTCAGCCTTCCTTATAGTCCAGCTCTCACAGCCATACATTACTACTGGGAAAACCATAGCTTTGATTAGACGGACCTTTGTCAGCAAGGTGATGTCTCTGCTTCTTACTATGCTGTCTAGGTTTGCCATAGCTTTCCTCCCAAGGAGCAAGCGTCTTTTAATTTCATGGCTACAGTCACCATCTGCGGTGATCTTGGAGCCCAAGAAAGTAAAGTCTGTCACTGCTTCCATTTCTTCCCCTTCTATATGCCAGGAGGTGATGGGGCCAGATGCCATGATCTTCGTTTTTCTAATGTTGAGTTTCAAACCAGCTTTTGCACTCTCCTCTTTCACCCTCAACAAGAGGCTCTTTAGATCCTCTTCGCTTTCTGCCATTAGGGTGGTATCGTCTGCATATCGGAGGTTGTTGATAATTCTCCCGGCAATCTTAATTCCGACCTGTGATTCATCCAACCCAGCGTTTCTCATGATGTACTCTGCATATAAGTTAAATAAGCAGGGCGACAATATGCAGCCTTGTCGTACTCCTTTCCCAATTTTGAACCACTCGGTTGTTCCATGTCTGGTTCTTACTGTTGCTTCTTGACCCACGTACAGGTTTCTCAGGAGACAGGTAAGGTGGTCTGGTACTCCCATCACTTTAAGAATTTGGCACAGTTTGTTGTGATCCACACAATCAAAGGCTTTAGCGTAGTCAATGAAGCAGAAAGAGACGTTTTTCTGGAATTCTCTTGCTTTCTCCATGATCCAGCGAAAGTTGGCGATTTGATCTCTAGTTCCTCTGCCTCTTCGAAACCCTGCTTGTATTTCCGGTAGTTCTCGGTTCGCATACTGCTGAAGCCTAGCTTGTAGGATTTTGAGCATCACCTTGCTGGCATGTGAAATGAGCGCAATTGTGCGGTAGTTTGAACACTCTTTGGCGTTGCCCTTCTTTGGAACTGGAATGTAAACTGACCTTTTCTAGTCTTGCGGCCATTGTTGAGTGTTCCAAATTTGTTGGCATATTGAATGCAGCACTTTAACAGCATCATCTTTTAGGATTTTAAATAGCTCAGCTGGAAGACTGTCATCTCCGCTAGCTTTGTTGTTACTAATGCTTCCTAAGGCCCACTTGACTTCACTCTCTAGGATGTCCGGCTCAAGTTCAGTGACCGCACTATCATGGCTATCAGGGACATTAAGATCTTTCCTGTATAGTTCTTCTGTGTATTCTTTCCACCTCTTCTTAATCTCATCTGCTTCTGTTAGGTCCCTGCCTTCTTTGTCCTTTATCATGCCCATCTTTGCACAAAACGTTCCCTTGAGATCTCCGATTTTCTTGAAGAGATCTCTAGTCTTTCCCATTCTGTTGTTTTCCTCGATTTCTTTGCATTGTGCATTTAAGAAGGCCTTCTTGTCTCTCCTTGCTATTCTCTGGAACTCTGCATTCAGTTGGATATATCTTCCCCTTTCTCCCTTGCTTTTTCGCTTCCCTTCTTTCGTCAGCTACTTGTAAAGCTTCATCAGACAGCCACTTGGCTTTCTTGCATTTCTTTTTCTTTGGGATGGATTTCGTTGCTGCCTCCTGAACAATGTTACGGACCTCCGTCCATAGTTCCTCAGGCACTCTGTCTATCAGGTCTAATCCCTGAAATCTATTCCTCACCTCCACTGTATATTCATAAGGGATACTAATAGAAAGTGAGTAAACTTGGTGTTGAACCATTGCTTATTGTTCTGTAGAGAAAAAGGTTTGAAAGCTGATCTATATTGACTCCCCCCCCCAATCCAAATTTTCAGTTTTAATCTACAGGAGATGGGCAAAATGCCATTTGTTAAAAGTGGACAACAGCACAGCCAGTTTTAATGAGGAAATGTGTACTTCAGCCTTGATTCCCCATCTATAAAATTGGAGTAGTAGTCCTCTACCTCACACCACATACAGTTACGGATGAAAAAGATAAGGAAAGATCTTCAACAATGAACTGGCTGTAAATCTAAGTTGTTAATTCTTCACTCAAGCTAATAAGGTCAGGGATATAATATGCTTAGAAATGCACTGTAGGGTTCTCTTTTACTTAGTATGCCATTGCGGAATTATGTAACAGTAAAACTTTATCCAATTAAAAATATTAGTCCTCCACATCTATACCTCAGTCTTGTTTGAGAGGATAATCTTGTGGGCCTTCATTAATCTGAGACATCTAGACAGGCAAGTACTTGTACTATGTGTAAAGCAGGATGGCTCTTAAAATGCACCTTATAGTCTTGCTCCTTCCTCTCATTCTGCTGTACTTTCCAATGATTATTAATAATTATACTTTCTGTTTAGGATGCTCAGCACCTTTTTATATTTATGAACAGTGTAAATAATGTATATATCTTTAAATCTCCTGATGTGGCAGGAGACAAGCAGCTGCGAGGCTCACGCCTGTTCTGTCTAGTGCCCTGTTGTCCACTCACCTCCTGTAGTAGCTGTGTGGCATACCTGGGGCCCTGATCATTTAACAGCAGGTCAGGAAAGGGCAGTCAACAACAGGGCTGGACAGGAGAAGCCATGGTGGCCTCCAGCAATTTAAAGGTATATGCACATATCCTCCAGCTTCAGCCTGACTGCCCCTAGTTGCTTTTTACTTCTTTAATACGTTCTTCCTAAGCTGATCACTACTCTTCTCTACTGAAAAAGAAAAAGGAGAACTAGAATAAGACCATCCTTCCTCTGGCTGTAATGCCCCAGCATTTCAAAACATTTTCTTTATGTTTCATTGTTTTTCCTGTCTGTGAAGCATATGCACTCTTTGCCTGTTCCCCAACCCAGCACTGGAGCTCTTGGCTCCTATTGTTTCCTTCTTCTTTTTTCTCTCCTCAGCAGTAAGGTTTGCCTTCTGAAATTAGGATTACCACTTTTTTTTACTGGCCCTAGTCCTGTGCCTTAAAAGAAGCCTAATTACACAGAAGTTTAGCCGGTGATGCTTCTTACCCTCACTTATCTCTGTGCCAGGAAAAGCTTTGACTACTGTATTTTGATGTGTTAGGCTACTGCCAAAGGCACAGGAGCAAGGATGAAAGTGCCACAGGCTCATTGTGTTCAGATCTATCCAGTAATTTTTATGGAGAAGGGTTTCCACCTGGTTCTGCATAATCTCAGGAAGTTATTGAAGGCAGAGAGCCTCTGTTGGGAGAGGAGGAACTAACAAAACCTATTAAGGAGGTTGAGAAACTTTTGTACAAGTGGTGGTGTTGGGGAAGTAGATAAACAACAATCTTTCCACCATACGTTAAAAGGAGAGACTAAAGTATATGTGGGAGTAGAAGAAATGTATATAATTTGTTCTCCAATGAACGTTTTGAGTAATAGTGCTGGAGTCCAGCACAGGCATTTTAGAACATAGTTTTGTGACCTCCATTTTAATAGTCAGTTAGCTTATCGGAAGAATAAAGATTTGGCTTGCTTGTTATCTGCGTACTATGCAACATGATATCTAGCCCAATAAAATTAACAAACTTTCACAATAGAAGGTGTGATCAGGAACACAGTCACTACATATACCAGTCCTCCCCAACCTGGTGTCCTCACAGATGTGTTGGACGGCAACTCCCATCATTCATGGTGACTGGGAATGATTAGAGGTGCAGTGCAACGTTTCTGGAGGGCACTAGGTTGGGAAGGCTGACAGATTATGACTGCTGTCAATTTCATGTACAAAAGAAAAAAAAATGCTACATTGGGGTACTCAATTGTTTTTATTCAGCTCTTCCTCCAAAAAGCTAAAAGTGGTGTATATGGTCCTCTTTCCCTACTCCCCTCCCTTATCCTCAAATAACCCTATGAGAGAGGTTGTGCTGCAAAATGGTGAATGTTCCAAGGTCATCAAGTGAACTGAGGAGAAAGTGGAGATTTGAATCTCTGTCTCCCCAGTCTAAACCTAATTTCTCAACACTTTATGACAAAAGGATAGCCCACCTGATTTTTTTGGTGCTAGAACTAGCACAGAAAGAGCTGTATGGCATTCATGGCCAGAATGAGCAGTTCTGGAGTGTTCGGGCTATAGCAAGAGTAAGACTTAGACTTCTGCTTGGTTTTGCAGCGCTCAGGTAGTGCCTGCTCCCCAGTTCAGTGGCCTTGTGGGAAAATCACTCCAAGGCATGGGGAAGCTACGTTTGTGGCATAATTTATGCTAGACTGGCACTATATCATATTTTGGACTTGTGGCACACTTACTAAAAGATTGGCCACCATTAATACAGAGCTGTCAGTGAAATTTAGCTCTTGTTAAAAAGGGGCGTAAGGACCGTAAGGGGCCGCGGTGGCTTAGTGGTTAAGATGCTGAACTGCAGACTGGAAGGTCGGCAGGTCAGCAGTTCGAGACCCGAGTGCTGCGTGACGGAGTGAGCTCCCGTCTTCAGTCCCAGCTCCTGCCAACCTAGCAGTTCGAAAGCAAGAAATTGCAAGTAGATAAATAGGTACCGCTTCGGCGGGAAAGGTAACAGCGTTCCGTGCACCTCGGTGTTCAGTCATGCCGGCCACATGACCACGGAAGCGTCTTCGGACAGCTGGCTCTTCAGCTTAGAAACGGGGATGAGCACCGCACCCTAGAGTCGGACACGACTGGTTGGGGACACCTTTACCTTTACCTTTTTAAGGACCGTTTACACAGTGTCCAATGCTTCCTCATTGATCTGGACAATACAGCCCCGCAAGAATGCTAGTGATACTGGGGCAATTCAGACGTAACATTCCTGGCTTCATAAAAACATGGTTATGAAGCCAAGAACAAGTATCATGGCCTGCACACACTTCCCTTGTTCCTCCCCTCATGCTTCAGCATGGAGATCCCAGTTTGTTTAAACCAAAATTCCCCTTTTCTTCCCAAATGGCAGAATATTAATGAATGAATGGGAATAGGGCATTCTGGAAATAAAGGGATATTTCTACTTGACACAGATTCGGTTTTCCTCAAGGCATCTCTTCCATGCCAGGACTACCCATGACCACATCACACCATTTTCTTTTCAGGCCTTGCTTTCCCATTTGTCATGCATATGTATTGTATTCATGTATATGAAAATTCCCTTGTATCAGAAAGCAATGCTAAATCCTGAGTCCCATTGATCTGTAAATCTTGCAGTAGCAGGCCCTTGTTTTTGAGGAAAAGAACATACTTCTGTAAGTTACCTGTAAAATATTAGACCTGCTTTTGGGGGAGGTCTTAATTTGGGGGGCCCTGTAAATTATTAGAGAGACCTAGTTTGGGTGGGGGGGGGTTCTATTTTCCTGAAACCATGATCCCTAAATTTATTTTGGGGTGGCGCAGGAAGAACTAAAAGGTAAGAAGGACACATAGAAAGGGCAGTTGCAACCCTATCAAACCTTTTCCCAGCATACAAGCTTAATATTCCAACTGTATTATTTCAGAAGAAATTAGATATACCATAGAATAGTATAGTCAGCTACACATTTGGAGCTTTGCACAGGCAAGTTTACTCCCATTGTTTCCAGTCTCTCTTCTCCTCCCACCCCTGTCCCAAAAAGGATAGCCGCTTTCATTTTACTTGCTCAGAACCAGAAAATTTCAAACTACAGCTTCATTCCTGTGAACTACTTAATATCTCCTTTCCCCAAAACAATAAAGATTAATTTTTAACTAGAGGAATTTGGTGTACTGTCACATGATCACTTGCTTGAGATCTGATAATAATTATATGCCTGACCCAGCTTAATTATACTCCATGTAATAAGCCTATGTTTTTTATAGTACTATTTATACAGGAAATCGTGAGAACGAATTGGAGTGCCCAGTCTGCAAGTGTTGGGATCTGCAAATGGAAATACACACAAGGGTAGGCAGAGTTTCCAGCTCTTGCTTGAGTTGGATCAATGGAAGCAGACTGCAGTCAGGGCCAAGAAAGAAAAGTTGCTTACCACACACTCAGTAGTTGTGTGATTTGGCCCTCAGCCTCCTGAGGTGAAGTGTGCCCAATGCTAAGTCAATGAGTAGACAGAAATAGGCTTTCTTTACATCCAGTGTCAACAGACTGAGTCCACTTCTGATAGTGAAAGCAAAGAAACAGAAGCTTCCCCACTCACTGTGACACAAATTGTCCCCAGACTTCAAAACTGCATGTGCTCTTACATGGTTGAGCAGATTTGTGTAGTTTCCTTCCCCATTCCTCACAGCAAGAGGCTTGTGCAGTTTTCTTCTCTGTCAGACACACATTGACCTGGTTCAAACGACATGCAGTACATGCTGTAAGCCAGTAAGAATATGTAACCCCCAACTGAAGGGGGTGCCGTGGTTTGCCATGTCATCCAAACCTGGCGGGAGAGAGTTATTTGAGGGCTAAACAGCCCTCACATAACCCTAGAACAGGCCAGGTTCACACAACATAAAAATTCACAGCAACCCGCAGTTGCGGGGGTGGGGTACATATTCATAATGGTGGCCAGCATGCACCACAGGGTAAATAGAAGGTAAACTAACGCTCAGTGGGCTGTCTTGTCATGTGAACTGCCCACTTTCACACAATCAGAAAAAAATCTTTCCCCTGTCCCTATCTGTGTGAGGTGGAAATTACTGCTCCCACTCAGATTTCTGTTCAGATGTGAATGTTAGGTTACATTTCTCCTCACTTCAAAGATAGGTGCTACAGACCACCAGCACCTCACTTGATTATATAACCACTACACTATGTTTCATGAACATAGATTATGCCTTTTGGGGAAAGAGAGGAAGAAGGGAGCTTTGAGAAGGTACCCCCAACCCCTAATAGGAGTTCAGTTCAGAGCTCCAGCCAGAACCTGGGAAGGGTGGGGGAAGTGGGACACTTTTTCTTTCCCAGCCTCATGATACTTTCTGTCACTGCTGTATAGTGCTAAAGGGCCCAGGGTCAGGGCCAGCTGCCAACCCAAAACCAGAGTGTGCATATGTGTGGGGGAAAGGATTTGGGAGAATGGGGAATGCCTTCTTTCACCTGGTATGCAGAAAAGACTGCCTTATTTTCTGATTGCTCCAGCCGCTTCCAAACTGATAGGTGCAGGATCACGTATGTACAGTATTAGAAGGAATTTTGAGATTATATCAATTCACAAAAGGCTCCTAATGGTTTCTGTTCTATATCTTTCCGTATAATATGTTTTGACCTTGCTATTCAGGTGTAAGACTGGAAGAATAGGTAATATGTCACCTGGCCAAAGTAAATGCACTAGGAGAATGCTTCATTACCCTTTCAAAGTATAACAGTTATATAGTTTCAAGTTAGAGATTAACTAGCCCTTCAGTTTCGCAAAAGACTGGATGGAATCTTGCATGTGTCAGTTCTTCCACTCCAGGAGCTTAAACCCTTTTAAGGTAACAGTTCATACTTGAAGTATTATTTTCCATTTTGAAAACACTATTACTTAGAGCAGCAGGGTAATAGTAGTAAATTATATTAGTTGACAGCGCGCGAGCTTGAACACCACGCGGTTGTTGAAACACACCTAAATGAGGTTGGGTTATTTAATAGGATGGCAACATGAACAAAGGTGATGTGGAGGGGTACCCCGTCAGAACCTTAATTGTGCTAAGAAATAGGGATTACTTTCAAAGAACTGGAAGAACTTCATTGCCCTGTCACATTGTGATGCCGTATAGAAAATTTTCATATGAAGTATGGCCATTTAGGGCATTAGTGAGCATCTCAAACTTAGGGAATAGGAGGATAAGCAGCATAAAGGGCATACTTCAGTTCTCTGCATTTTGAGATTTATTCCTCACTGACTTCATTGTAGAAAAAATATAAGCCTTTTATTTTCAATTCTGTGCAGCGTATACTGTTGTGGAACCTAGAATGTTCTGTAAATAGAACCTAAGTATTAACCAACAGGATTTTAACCAATTATTTCAGAAATTACGTAAAGAGCAGTGTGACACTTTTTTGTCTTCTTTTCCCAGATTACTGCTTGGAAGCCACCAACTGAAGGAAAACATCATTTTTATGATGCTGGGGCCAATATCTTGAAAGAGAAAACAGAGAAAAGAGAACTGCTTTGGTACCAACTTGAACTGTGTTTAGAGAGAGAAACTTAAAGGACAGATTTTATTTATCCACTGTGGGAACTGTGCACATTGACTAAGTACTAGGCGAAGATAGTATCTTACAGATTTGGGCTTTGTGTCTTGCTCCTAACGTTGGTATTTGCACTTTGAACTATTAACAAACATGAGTGAGTTCTGGTTGTGTTTCAACTGCTGTATTGCAGAACAGCCTCAACCTGTAAGTATGAATCTTACTTTATTTTCAAAGTTTAATTATGTTTGTTAACTATAATTGGTTTTCTTTCGTGGTTTAGTACATGGCTTATAAAATTGTGTCTAATGAATTGTAGAAGCAGTGAAATTGCTGTCTTTTGAGCCGTATGCCTTTGAGACTGGTTATTCCCAAATTCTGCTACTGCCGTGAAACAGGTCCCTTTTGATGTTCCTGGTTGGATTTAAGGCAGCCTCCTAATGTGCCAGATTAACCTTCTTGAGGAGAGAATTCCAGAGATGGGTGCCACCACTGAAAAGTCCACCTCTCTAGCTGCCACTTACTTCTCTGATGGCACTGGAAGCCAGAGAAGGCATCTGAGGCAGATCTTAATACACAAGCAAGCCCATATGGAGCTGACCTGCCTCCTCCCCTCAAATTTATCTGTTGAGAAATGAACTAGTTTGTAGGTTAAACAAGTAACTGAACCGATATATGTACTATGACCAGATGGCTTTGAACTGATTTTAGGAAAGTCTGAAACATTTGCATAAACAAAAGCTTAGCTACGTTGCTGTGACTGTCAAAGAATGTAATTTTGAAGATCCTGACAAATATTCTAAACATGGCAGTAATGTTAATAATTGTTGGACAAGGTACTCCCCCAGAGTTCAGGCTGTAAATGTGACCAAATGCCAGTTTTAATGAAGAGAACTTGGGAGGGTTTCATATCCTGAATACCACACTGGGGAGTTATACACTCTCTGAAAGGAGGAGGAAAGTTTTGAAAGTTATTGACTTAAATACTCAGAGTATACTGGTGCTCGTTGGCTATGCTGGCTGGATATGATGGAAGTTGTAGTCCTGCACATCTGGAGAGCACCATGTTGGGGAAGGCTGATCTAATGTTTCAAAACAAAGTGTTTTCATGCATTGTTTGTTTATTTAAGGCATAATAACCCACCTTTGAGGACACATTGCCCTCCTAAGGTGGTGTGGAAGCAAAATGTTAAAAATATAAAAACTTCATGAACAATAAATAAGCAACAAATTACAGTTTCAGGACGTTAAAAAAATCAGCAACTGCTAAAATAGTTTTCCAAAGCTGCATATACAAGTCATGAAGAGTTGCTGAGAAAAATCCAACATAATTAACACAACTTTAATCTTTAAGAACCACAGCAAATGCCGAAAGTTAAACAATATTTGCCTTCCTTTCATAGGTTATGACTTTATAAGACAGAGGAATGTATCTTACTTGGGAATGTAGGATGTTATTGTTATTTAATTGATACAATAAAGAATGCCAGTATTTCTCAGAATGTAAGTGACAACTATAGGAGAGTATCTCGGGATTAGAACTTCGCCTTGCCTCTCTTTCACAAATGCTAACTGGCCTGTTCTTCTACCATTACCCCTTGTAAGAAGCAAGCAAGAGTCTGGGAGGGATGGTAGGAGGCAGCACACCTGTTCTGCCCCTCTCCTAATGAATTCTTCAGTTCCATGAGTTGGTCAGAACTAGGGACAGAAGGGGCAGCTAGGCTAAGTCTAAGCCTTCCTTTTTGCTTTTCCCTACCCAGTAAGTGACAGCATTGATCACAGCAATATATACACAGTGTAGGATTCAACCATTTGGATGGGATCTGCAAGTTGGGATCCTGTTGAACTGGGGCAGAAATAGGGATGTTGTAGAATTGTGTAGAATCCATTATGTCTGTGTTTCACAGGTTGTCAGGTGCCTTTTGTTCCATCTGCCCATTGCGGGAATTGGATTTTTTTTACCTTCTGAATTTGCACAAATTCACACATGCAAAAATCTGTAAATTCCCACAAAATGTGCAATTCTCCCCAAAATGCAAATTGTTCACGCTTTAGCCTATGGGAGAAATGCACATTTGTGGCCGTTTTTTAAATAATTTTGTATATTTTTCTATGACACAAAATTCCCTAAGGTTAGAAAAACAATCCACAAGTCTGCGGAATCTGCCCAACAAGGGAAAAATCAGTCTGCTGCAGAACCTGCAGATCGGATTCATAAAAATCTGAACTCATTTGGTTCCGTTGTGGATTTCTCCAACATCCCTAGGAATAAATTCTATGTTAACTTCTGTGTGCTTTCTGTAACTTGGCATTTATATGACACTGCAGCATTCAAAGCTTATAGGGAGCTGAGACTGGGAAAGGATGGCCTAGGGACCCTTGTGCAAATTCTTGGTAGGGACAAGAATTGAATGAAAGACTTCCTGATACACCAGCTCTTGCTTTAATCTATCCAATGAAATGGGTGTAGTACATGACTGTAGCTACAGGACAGCCTTCCCCAGCCTGGCATCCTCCGGATGTATTGGACTATAGCTCCCATCATCCCAAGACAACAGCCACACTGGCTGGGGATAGTGGGAGAGGTAGTTTAACACATCTGAGGGGCACTAGGTTGGGGAAGGCTGTCTTGTAGAATATTTGATGCTTACCAGTAAAATAATTCAGTTCGGTTTTAAATAGGGTTTTTTTGACACACTGATGTTAAACCATTTATTTTGCAAACATCTGGTCTATATGTTCTCACTGTTTTTGCTAACAATTTCATCTGCAGTTAATGAAATGGCATTAAGATCACACTGACTGCTATGTTTCTAAGAGTTTGGGGTAGATGTAGTTTCAGCAGGGCCTGCTAAAGATACTTTGCTGCCTGAGGCAAAACAGCAGAGCCCCCACTACCCCAAGTCAAGGTTCCTAGCACCCAAGACTGACCAAGTTATTTGGTACCTGAGACAGAAAATCTCAGTGCCTCTCCCTGGGAATAAAAGCACAATCAGATTTATAAAATATATTTTTAATATCCACAGCCGGACCCAGAAAGTTCCTGGCTTTCTTGTGGTAGCAGTAGGCTACCGCAAGAACGGTGGGTGGAGAAGGCATCCGACAGCAACAGTAGGCAGGCAGGGAACGTGGCAGCAGTGATGGGGGAGGGGAGAGCATGGAAGTACCCAGCAGCTTCCAGCAAACAAAATGGTAGGAGGCTTTGTTAGGCAGGCAAAGCAGGCTTTGATCTGTTGTTTCTCCCAGTCCACAACCTGAGACATAGCTCAGTGTGGTTCTTTGGAGGGCCTGGCCTGAGATTTGGTAATAAGGATTGGACTGCTAAGCAAAATAATACATCGTGGAATATTTTAATGTATCTATTTATCTGTAGTACAAATGGCCATTGTTCCTTTTTAGATACATTTCCAGAACTTGGAACGCACAGATTTCTACAGGAATTCAAGGTCGCAAAAGAGACGGTTATTATGATTATTTCCAAGTCATATTTTTAGACTTCAGCTATACTTTATACACTTTAAAAATTGTAAATAAGTACTGCTGAATGTTATCTTTAGTTGGTATGCGGCTTTAACCCTGGGGTATAGCAGAATGTCCACAATAATTGAAGCAGAATGCTGCCATTGAGAGCAAACTAATTGCCCTTGAAATGTAGATGAACCAATTAAATTGGGCCCTGAGCCTTGCATTGTGGTTAAATGTGGTTTTCAGATTTTTGTTGGCAGTTGTTAATACTAGCCAAAAAAAAGTGTGTCCCCTCCTGGGAAATCTATTTTAGTGGAAAGGTGGTATATAAAATTGGAAAAATAATATTGGTAATCTCTCAGCCAGACATCAGGTGGTTTATAAGCCTTTTTGCAAGCAAACCTTTAGATATATGGTATTTTAGGTTGGCTCACAGTTCTGTTTGTTTCTTTTTAAAACATAAAAGCATTGTTCCTGGAAACATGTACCTGATCCTGTGACTGTGTGTGGTCACTGATCTTTCAGTATATACATAGAACATTCTCAAATGTAAGTGCTTTCCTACTCATTTAAATAGATAGGACAACTCTGTGCCAATAGTGTGTCATCCCTGGTGTTTACAGGCTTTGAAACACTTTTCCATAGTGCCATAACATAGTTCAGAAAGCTATAATGCTCAGGAATTGCAGACAAAATACTGCTTAGTGCTATGATCCCAGCACCTAAGGCCAAACTAGACATGGGGTTGTATCTAATGTTAGTTCAATTCAAGTCCCATTCATTTCAATATTGGATACAACCCATGATGTTAATTACATGGTTGCAATTAATGTATCTATTTTTTTAAAACTGAAGTAGCTGCTGGGGAGGGGGGATGTCAGGACTCGTAACATGGGGGGAGGGGAAATTTAACCCTCCCCGCCAATAGTCCCAACAAAAATCACATGTGCACTGAAATTCTTTTCACCCCAGGAGTGAAGCTTTCATTGGTCCCAATCTTGATTTCTCTCCCATCCCGCATAGCTGCTAATTAAATTTTAATAACTAGACATGTTAATTGCAGTCACATAATTTTTGTGCTCTGTCATATCTTCTTTGGTCCTTGATTCATTTAAAAACATAGACTTGGTTCATTGGGCCAAGTTCCTTGCTAACGTCCTCACCTGAACTCTGCTGATAATATGTGTGTGTGCTCTCTCTTTGAAAGGTCACATACTTTTTTTGACCCCTCTGAGACAACTTCAGTCAGTGGAATCTCTATCTCTGGTAATTCAAACTTGGCTATTCTGTGAGATCAGAGAGCACCAAAAGGGCATGTTTGTACATGTAGCCTCACTCCTTTTGAATTGTGATCTTATTCAGTGGGATGTCAATATACATACGGTCTAAGTTAAATAGTATTTGCAGTGATGCCAGCTGATTAAAGGTATTTTGATGGCACAACTATCTATGTTCTAGTGAATAATTAATGGATGAACGCTGCCCATTTTAAGAATACAAATGGTATTTGTGGTATTAAGTTAAAACATAAAAATACTTTGCAAAATTATCTTAAATGATTCCAACAATGCAACAAAATAGGTGTTTTGCAGTTCTCAAAATGCTTCCCTCACACAGTGCAAAACTGCTGATCTCTTAATGTTCTGCTTGCGCATGGAGGACAATTGCCAGGTTTTTAAAAAATATTGATGTTTAACCAACATCTAATTAGATTTCAGTGTTTTCAATCTAATGAATTGTACAATGCCTTGCCACTTGCAACTCTTCACCCACTCCATGGTATAACCTCTCCCCACATCCAGTAAGCAGTGGCATGACAGAAGTGACATGATGCTGCTCATGCCAACATGAAGACACCTTGATGCACACCCTCTGGGACTATAAAGGCTCGCAAAGGGCTGAGCAGGGGGAGAAGCAGCAGCAGGAGGTGCTGAGAAGACCTGCGTAATAGTGCAGGTGCATTTGCCAGAAGATGAGAGCATTTGGGCTTGGGAAAAGAGGAGATCTCCAGAGATGAGTGCCCAGCAGAAAGAAACTTACAGGAACTTGGGTGCCAGAGAGCAGCCACTGAGCAAAAATATTGCCCCCTGAGGCAGCAGTGGCAGACCAGGATCCACAAACGAATTGCTTATGTCACCTGAGTAATGTGTCAGCTTTCAGTCTGCCTTGTTTTGTATATTAAACTTTATTCAGCTTAGAACTGGCTAAGACCTAGAATTTATCTTAAAATATGTATATTCCATCCTTCTTTGTAAAACCACAGTGGCATCCAGTAACTAATGCTGTTGCTGAGCTCCAAAGACCGTGCATTGAGCACCATATCTACACTGGGCTGTTCCAGAGGACCCTTCTCACTGCATATTTATTTATTTATTCGTTCGTTCGTTCGTTCGTTGGTTCATTTCATTTCTATATTGTCCAATAGTCGAAGCTCTCTGGGCGGTTCACAAAAATTAAATGGCACACAATAAAACAATTTAAAATATGTAGAACATTAAAACCACAATATAATAATACAACCACAATAAAACCTAGCAGCAGTACAGGAATTTAAAATACAGATTTAAAACAGCAAAGCTAAAAGTCTAGAATGCTAAAATGCCTGGGAAAATAAAAAGGTCTTCACCTGGCGCTGAAAGGAATACAATGTAGGTG
Organism: Heloderma suspectum; assembly: GCF_057233095.1. Lineage (NCBI taxonomy): Eukaryota > Metazoa > Chordata > Lepidosauria > Squamata > Helodermatidae > Heloderma > Heloderma suspectum. Next base: position 85,316,168 of record NC_139459.1, read on the forward strand.
CCAGGTGAACCTCACTAGGGAGCTCATTCCACAGCCGGGGTGCCACAGCAGAAAAAGCCCTCCTCCTAGTAGCCACCCGCCTCACTTCCTTTGCAAGGGGCTCACGGAGAAAGGCCGCTGAGGATGATCTTAAGGTCTGGGCAGGCACATATGGGAGGAGGTGATCCTTCAGATAACCTGGCCCCAAGACGTTAAGGGCTTTGAATGTTAATACCAGCACTTTGAATCGGGCCTGGAAATGGACTGGCAGCCAGTGCAGCTGAAAAAGTACTGGCATAATATGAGCTCGCAGGCCAGTCCCTGTTAACAATCTTGCTGCCCTATTTTGGACCAGCTGAAGTTTCCGGACCATTTGCAAAGGCAGCCCCATGTATAACGCATTGCAGTAATCCAGACGAGAAGTTATCAGAGCATGGATATCTGTAGCTAAGCTATTTCTGTCCAGATAAGGGCGTAGTTGGTATACCAGCCTAAGCTGATAAAAAGTGCTCTGTGCCACTGAGTTCACCTGTGCCTCAAGTGACAGTTCTGGATCCAAGAGCACCCCCAGACTATGAACCTGATCCTTTAGGGGGAGTGCAACCCCCTCCAGAACAGGTTGAATATCACCTAGCCGGGCAGACGAACCACCCACTAACAGTACCTCTGTCTTGTCTGGATTGAGTTTCAGTTTATTGGTCCTCATCCAGTCCATTACCATGCCCAGGCCCTGATTCAGAACAGTCACTGCCTCACCTGGGTTTGATGAGAAACAGAGATAGAGCTGGGTATCATCTGCATATTGATGGCACCTCAGCCCACACCTCCGGATAACCTCCCCCAGCAGTTTCATGTAGATGTTAAACAGAATAGGGGTTAAAATAGAGCCCTGTGGGACCCCATGGCACAATTGCCATGGCACAGAGCAGTAATCCCCCAGCACTACCTTCTGGAGTCTGCCATCCAAGTAGGAGTGGAACCACTGCAGTGCAGTGCCACCAACTCCCAACCCAGACAACCTATCCAGAAGGATACCATGGTGGATGGTATCGAAAGCCACTGAGAGGTCCAGGAGAATCAACAGGGTCACACTCCCCATGTCCCTCTCCTGGCAGAGGTCATCCCACAGGGCGACCAAGGCAGTTTCCATTCCAAAACCAGGCCTGAAGCCCGATTGAAGTGGATCTAGATAATTCGTTTCGTTCAACAGTGCCTGGAGGTGTCCTACAACCACCCACTCAAGCACCTTGCCCAGGAAGGGGATGTTGGCCACTGGCCTATAATTGTTAACATTCTCTGGGTCCAGGTTGGGCTTTTTCAGGAGTAGTCTAATTACCACCTCTTTTAAAGCGGCAGGCACCACTCCCTCTCTCAAGCAGGAATTTACAACCTCCTGGACCCAGCCGGACATCCCCTCCTTGTTCGATGTAATAAGCCATGAAGGGCAAGGGTCAAGCACACAAGTGGTCGATTGAACTTGGCCAAGCACCTTGTTCGCATCCTCAGGCCTCAGTAACTGAAACTTATCCAATAAAACTGGACCAGACGGTGCTCTGAACGCCTCTACCAATGGAACTGCATTAATCATGGTGTCCAATTCATGACGAATCTGAGCGACTTTATCGTCAAAGTGCCTTGCAAACTCATCACAGCGTGCCACCGAGGGTTCCACCATCTGTCTCCCTGGCCCAGAATGTAACAGGCCGTGAACCACTTGGAAAATCTCCGCCGGACAACACTGAGAAGATGCAATGCTGGTGGAAAAGAACTGTCTCTTTTCCACCCTGATCGCCACAGAGTAGGCTTGATAGTGAGCTCTTACCTGTGTTCGGTCAGACTCAGCACGAGTTTTCCTCCACCTGTGTTCTAGCCGTCTGCCCTCTTGCTTCATTGCCCTCAGCTCAGGTGTATACCAAGGAGCTGGCCGGGCTCTGCTCAGAGGGAGAGGACACTTGGGCGCGATCGTGTCAACCGCCCGAGTCATCATTCCACATCATTCCTCTGCATTCCACAGAGCGACCTGGGCTTCGACAGGAACACCAGCCATACCAGCAGGAAAATCCCCCAGAGCCCTCTGGAATCCATAAGAATCCATTAGCCTCCGGGGGTGGACCATTTTAATAGGTCCCCCACCCTTGCAGAGGGGGAAGGCTGCCAAGAGTCTAAACCTCAACAGGAAGTGATCTGACCATGACAAAGGGACAGATGTTAATTCCTCCACTTCCATATCACCATCCTCCTGCCCAGTCGAGAAAACCAGATCAAGTGTGTGTCCTTTTATATGTGTTGGGCCGATGATATGTTGGGACAGCCCCATGGTTGTCATGGCAGCCATGAAGTCCTGAGCTGCCCCGGATACAGTGGCCTCGGCATGGAAATTGAGATCCCCTCGGACCATCATCCTAGGGGTCCTCAACACCAAGTCCGAGACCATCTCCGTCAGCTCAGGTAGGGAGTCCGGTAGGCAGCGGGGTGGGTAGTGCACCAACAGAATCCCTAATCTGTCCCGGGTACCCAACACAAGGTACAAACACTCAAGATCTGCACTCGAATGAGCAGGAAGCCTAGAGAGTGAGATTGAATTCCTATTGACCGTGGCAACCCCCCCCTCCCTGACCCTCGAGTCAGTGTTGGTGCTGCACTGAGTACCCAGGAGGGCACAGCTGGGAGAGAGTGACCCCTCCCAGTTCCCCCATCCAGGTCTCAGTAATACATACCAGGTCAGCCCCCTCATTGACAATCAAATCATGGGTGAGGGAGATTTTATTTTGGGCTGACCTGGCATTCAGCAGCAGCACTACCAGGCTCGAGGGCAGACTGGTAAGGCTGCCAGGAACCATCAGGTTGGGGGAAGAATCAGAAGAGGGGACAGCTGTAAAGTGTCTAGGCCCGCTTCTCCTCAGCTGACCTGTTAATCCCCCAACGCCATACCTCCCCGTGCCCGTGACCACAGTTATGGTGGCACCTCTCTGACTCCCTGAGTTGCTCAATAGTCCTCCCAGGCACATATTAAAATGTTAAGATATAAAATATTCAACAGTATAAAAGAATATAAAAGATAAACGAGATAAAAGAGAGCAGCAGCTAAGAAGGAGCAGATAAAATCTATGTTTGCCCCTTTCTCGCTGGTCTTTAAAGCTGCTGCCCTCTGCTGCTCCTATTTGCAACTGGTATCTGTGGCTTCTGGTGTTTCTGGAGAGGCGGTGGGTGGGTCTTCAGGTACTGTTCCATGCGACTCCAAGTGCGACGCTAAGTGCGCACTTGGCGCGACACGAGGCACATGCCAAGGCGCTGCCTCTGGCAGCCCCGCCTTAAGTACCTGTTTGGCAGGGGCAGAAGCAGGCTCAGGATCCACCTGGTGCAGCTGGCTGGTCCTCCTTCCCACAGGCATCCCTCCCACCCGGTGAAAAGTTGCTCTTGAAACTGAGGGGCCCACCAGAGCAGAATTCAGATGCAGTCAGAAGGGGGAAATGCTGGAATACGGAAATGCCTTTAATCCTGTAATGGAGTTTTAAGGACTGTGCTAGGAGCACATAGAAACATAGGAAGCTGCCTACACTACCTGTCTGTTTTATTGGAAATGGTCCAAGTTTTATGAACAAGGAAGTAAAACTTCTGTCCATCCACTTTCTCCAGACAATACAGAATGTTGTAATCCTGTGTCACATCCTTGGCCCTTTTAAAACTAAAACGTCTTTCCTATAGGCAAAGCACTTCAGTTCTCTAATCACTTTGCTTGCCTTTTTCTGCATGACGCATCTTGAGATGAGAGCACTTCTTTTTCTGATTAGTTTTACCTGACCCAAGTTTTAAACAAATTGGAAACAAAGCCAAAAAGTCCCTGAATACTTTGAGGAATTTAATTGGCCTTAATTCATTTTGAGATAAATAATAATGTATATAATAATATGATAATTATCTTAAATATAGAGAGGTAGGTAGTCTCCTTGCGGTCTCTAGAAATGGATAGTGATCAAGTTGTAATGGGTAGAATAGAATTACCCTACTCCAGGGTCCCTTGCTTGGTCAAAATTGTTCTTTCACTTAGAAGATAATGAGAGAGCAAAACAAGGGGACTAATAGAGAACCTCATATTTGTTCTGAACAGCGCATGCATTGGTAAAGTGATGCTTTTCTCAGAGAAATACACAAAAGTAGCAATCTGGAAAAGATTGATCCCTCGCTCCTATGTAATTTACTGAGAGAAGCACCAGCTATGTAAATGGGTGAGAACCATTTTCAGACTGCATGTATCTCTATCCAAGTACAAAATTTCAAGTGAGAAGCATCAGACATTAAGGTTTCTCCTGCATATCAGCAGTATGGAATGCCACCGGACAATGTTCTGTCTCAGTTTTCAGTTACAACTAGAATTGCGATTTGTAGACGCTTTGCTGTAGATGGGTAAAATAGAAGCATTTTTTAAAAAATTCAGCAGATTCTGTGGTTGCTACAGTTCTGATTCCTTTCTGGAACTCTTTAGACAGTAGTATGTGCCAGTGGTGGCACTAGCACTTGGAAGCCTCAAAAGAGACCCAGCAAGAAGCATTAAGTGTTAGGGCTGTGCAGGTCAAAGATTCTGCAAATCCGGTGGCATCTGTACCTTTTACTGTTTAGATTTTTTCCTCCTCCATATTTAAAAGACACACTCAGAAGAAACTGACTTGATTGCCTCAGAAACCAAAAGCAATGTGATTTTCTGCAGGCAAAACCATTGTACAGATGTGCTGCTATTGCACAATGTCTTACAAAGTTGGACTGTTCTTTTTTACTTGCACTCCTTCCCTAGGTGGAGGAAGGAATTCCTCAGCTTAGCGAGCTACCATGTTTCATATCCCTGCCATAGAATTAAAACACAGACAAGTATATGTCATCTAGCTGTTGACTTTAAATAAATCTTGTTCTAAATGTGTTGCTCTTCCTTTCTAGTAAATTAAAGTAATTTAATTACTTGTCTGCTGAAATGATATGAGTGATAAACCAATTCTAAGTAGGCCATTACATTCCTTCTAGGCAGATACAGCAAACAGAGCTGTGAGAGTGACATAGACTTCAACAGTCTTATTCAGCTGTTGACACCGATACTTGGGCATTTTCCTAGCATTGAATAAATATTAGTTTTTAACTAACTATATCAGTTTTTAACTATTTAACTATTGTGTGTTAGTGTGTCAAGTCCTTATTTCATGTTTTGATATTCAGCTGGTACCTGGTCGCAGGATATGTTCATCTAATGTAGGTCAGATTCCCATCAATGGCAGGATGTAGTTCTTCTTCGTAGTCTCTGTGCATCACATATATGGGCTCTGCGCCCGCGCGGAGACTTGTTCGGGAAACTTCCAAGCTGCATAAATTTTTGGTGGGAACCCCTCCCTCACCATCTCTGACATATATAGCGTGGGTTTCCGCCTTCCCCTCAGCTCCTTGAGACCACAAGTAGTCCCAGACCGAAGAGAAGAACACCTCGATACCAACAGACCAGTGACACCAAAGTGGGGACAGTGGGGGGGGGGGTGGATGTACAGATGACCACTTGAAGAACTACAGTTACAGGTAAGCAACCTGACTTTCTTCTTCGTGGTCTCTGTGCATCGCACATATGCGATATGGGCGAGTAACAATCTAACTTACAGGAGGTGGGTTGGTGTCTCAGTGTAGTACTGACGAAAGCACAGCCCTGCCAAAGGCACAGTCCGCTTGAGCTTGGACGTCTAGTCTGTAGTGCTTAATAAAGGTAGAAAGCTTAGACCAGGTGGCCATCTCACACAAGTCTACGATGGGAACCCCTCTTGCAAAGGCAGTGGAAGTCGACACTCCTCTTGTCGAGTGCACTCTGATTTGAGTCGTTCAGGGGTTTTCCCGTAGGGATTTCCCGGCGACCTCGTACACCAGTCGAATGGTGTGTACAATCCAGGATGCCAGGCTCTAAGAGGAGACTGGAGAACCCTCATTGGGACCCCCACAGCATAGGAAAAGCCGTTGTGAGTTGCGGAAAGGCTCAGTCCATGACTTATAGAAGGCAAGTGCTCTCCGGACATCTAGGGTGTGTAGCTGTCGTTCCAAATCAGAAGTTGGGGTGGAAAGAAGGCAGGGAGCATGATCAGTTAAGATGGAAGTCCGTGACAGTTTATTCTGAGTGTCTTTTAAACATGGAGGAGGAAAAAATCTAAACAGTAAAGGATACAGATGACAATATGTGTGAATGCACAGATGACCACTCAAAGAACTACAGTAACAGGTAAGCAACTTGACTTTTCCGTAGCTATGAATGGCACAGTAACATCTCAGTGTATGAATTGGACATCCATGATCTTTACATGACACCTTTTCTCTGAAAGAAGCAAATTGAAAGAACCATGAATGGAACAGCTCTGTGAACTCCTTGTTACAGTGGGTTGTATCCAAAGTTAGTCATACTTGGAGCAGATCTATTGAATGCTTGAATAGGGCTACTGGAGATAGGTCCTAGAATCCTACTTAATCCATGGTTCAGCTCCTATGTACAGAAGAACCTGGGCTGAATGAACACATACTTCTGTGAACTTGTTAATGCAGGTTCACTTTAGGTGTGTTCACACATTATTCATTGCACATATAGTCCGTGCAATCATTTTATACTATCACCACAGCCACAGTCTGTTAATACATTTTATTTTGATTTGCTTGTTACTGGGTACAAGAATGAATGCTGCTTATGAATTGCTGCTTCCAGCTCACTTATTCTGATTTGCATCTTAAGACTGGGTTATCAAATTGCTCAAGTATGTGTAAAAATATAACTTGTTTGTTTAACTTCCCAAGTAAGTGTGTTTTGGACCAATACATTTATGTGGGAAGAAGGGCACCCATCTGACTCTATTTATTTTGGGGTGCATTTGCACATATCTACAACTCACCAAATCTTAATGGGTTTCTTCTTTTTTTACTGTGGAGCTCATGCATAACTGCACATGTAATTTTCAAGAAAGCTCATATGGGCACCTGAAAGCTGTGGAAATGGGGCAGGGCGGGGGGAGTGGGCAGGAGAGACCTGTGTGTCCTTTGTAGGAGCATTATAATCCAGGAATGAAAAGGAATTCTCCCAAAAGCTTGTTTTCCACTTTAAGTACAATTAAGGTGTTTCTCTTTCAGCGCTTCAGTCAGATGAAACAGCCATAGAATTTATGATGCTTAATAACTTGTGAAGTCTCCTATCACAACCGAAAATGATAGGATTGTGATTGTCTGACTGAAAACAATTTATTTGGAACTTTATGAAGGAGAAAAACATCTGTGTTTCATAACTATTATGTGAGGTCTTAGGCAATCATATATTTTCTCTAGTAAATATGTTGCCTGGTATCCACCTGTGAAATATGGCTACTACGTTGTAATTTAGAATACATAGAAAGGTACTGCTGTTCTGTCTGATGAGAAGATTAAAGTGGTCCAATTTTAAAATGTTACACAGCAAAGGGCAAACTCATAAGGGGCATAACTGAGGCTCCTAGGCCCTGCCCTGGTGTTCAAGCTCAGTACAGATCCTGGCTACACCTTTTGTTCACCCAACCCAAATCTGCTTTTAAGTCCCTTAACTTCTACCAGCACCTTTATGGCGTCCTTGGGGCTTTGAGCCCCAAGTTGTCTAGGGGTGTATGGCAGTGGTGAAAGAGACCAGGAGGAATGTGAGTGAGGTACAACTGCAGAGCCGTGCAGGAAGTTGAGGAAAGAGAGGCTGTCTTTCCCCCACCCAACCGTGGCTGCTATTTGACTGGAAAGCCTTACAGATAAGTCTGCAAAATTTTACTAGCTCATAACATTACCTAGCCTTTTGACCTGTGCTAGTCATTTGTGGCACACTGTTGTGTTTAAAAGAGGAGGAGGAGGAGGAAGAAGAAGAAGAAGACAAAAAAAAATCCAAAACAGTTCTCTGCCCGGTCATCTAGAAGTGATTTCTTACTACTGGTGAGCAGGTGAACAGTTCTTTATAAGTGTACTCTAAATATGGAGCAGAAAGTTGGTGCATGGTTTCTCAGTGTCAGAGATCAGGTTGCAGCATTAGGTAGGCTACCTGCTTAAGCGCCTGCTCTTGCATTCTACTTGTCATGGTCCAATGTTGGCCCAAAAGAGCTCAGGTTTTGTACTATGCAACGTACCAGAAGGCACTATTTTGTTTTGCTTTTCCTTCAGGGTAATAAGAATCTATTGGACAAGTATGTTTGATGCTGGTGTTTTCCTCTTGCCTATAATGAGAGCAACCTTGTGATGCCTAAAAAATAGAGTTTTACTTGGCATCTGAGGGACAAATGAGACATAATGAGGCAACCATCCACGTGTCTGCACCATTCACATATAAAGCGGTGTGTGTGGGGATATTGTTTTACATAAAAATGGAGGTACTCAAGGAAGGGGAAAGAAAGCATGTCCCATCTCCCACATCCCCACTTTATCTCACTGCACTCCACTGCTTTAAGCAGATTTCTCCCAGCTGGACTCCAGTACTAGTTTCACTCCTCTTACAAAGATAGGCCCTCCACCCTATGCCTGCTTTCTATGTGAATGGGGCACGTACATGGCTAAAAGTCATATGCCTGACCAATGCAATCTGTTTATCCCTCGGAAGGCTGTTTAAGAAGTACAATACAAAACATATTTGATGAGATTTTGAGTATTAATTTTCCTGTAAACAGTATGTCCATATATTCTGTGTGTATGCATTATTTGGTAAGTGAATGGTAGCAGGGGAGAGAGACTTGAACTGTCTATTCATCCATTGAACTACAAGGCTAATTATCCTAACAAAAAGTAATAATGTGAAAACTAGAAGGGGAGCCTGTTTCACTCACAATTCTCTCTGATAGACTCCAGGTTCTGGCTGAGATGTTTCTCTCTATGCAGGTTTTCTGAAAGGCAACTCTGCTTTTTTTCCTTCTCAAATGGATATGACATTTATTTGGTTGAATAGGAAGGATTTCATATTGTAACTACTGACACATATCCTGTCATGGAGCTGTAATGTTTCATCATGTTGGTTGACCTCTCTCCAAATATTTCCTGTGTTAGTTTCAAGAGACTTGACAAATGAAAAAATAATAATTTTTCTTGTTTGCTTTCTTCTTTGCTGCCTTTTATTTTTATTTTTATTTTTTTTTGTTATACGCATCTATCACTTGAGCAGCTGCCAGGGTTCTTTACATATTATCACATTTTATTTTAAGGTGATATTTTTTAATTAGCAGGAATGTAGAGTGTTCTTCTAGCTAAAATCATTTCTGGGCCTGTTCACTTATTACTTTGTCCTTGAGATTCTACCTGGATTGAGTTTGGGAGCAGGCCTCAGGCTTCCCTACAAAAATCTATCTTGCAAGATCCTCCATTCAAATAAATATGGGATCTCTCAGTCAACTGTTACCTTCTTCCTGTGATGAGGGACAGCAGATGTGATCTCATCCCAGGTAGACCCAGGGGCCCAGTAATAAATGAACACACCTCAATTTTGTCAGAAAGATGAGTATAGTCTCCACATTAAGCATTTCATAAATTATTATCTCCTGGTAAGAGCATTAATTTGGCTGGGGCTTTCCACCATAACATTGATGCTGTGAAGATTAATCAAGCCCTGATACTTCTATCTTGCCTGTCACTGCCACTTGTACCTATAAGGTACATCTTCAGTTGGCCAGTGTTTCCAACATGACAGCCATTTAGCACAGTAATAAGGATGTACTTGAGGGTCAGTTTTCCAAAAGCCAACCACTTCTCTTGATGTCATTATAAAACTTGCTATTATTATTATTATCATCACCATCATCATAATCATTATTAATTACATTCCTATACCACCCCATAGCCGAAGCTCTCTGGGTGGTTTACAGAAGTTAAAGACATTAAAATGCAGTTTACAAAGTTTAAAAGCCATTTACATAAAAGCACACAGACAATATACATAAACAGTATATAACTAAAAACAACTTAACAGTCACTCATAACTAAAGACATATCCAGGACCAATTAAAACTCATCGTGTGCTGCCAAATGCCTGGGAAAAGATAGAGGTCTTAAACTGGTGCCAAAAAGATAACAATGTTGGCTGCAGGTGGACCTCATTGGGAAACTCATTCCACAGATGGGGGGCCACCACTGAGAAGGCCCTTTCTCTTGTTTCCACCTTCTGAGCTTCCCTCGGAGGATGACCTTAGATGCTGAATGTAGAGTAAGGGTAGGTTCATTTCAGGAGAGGTATGCCTTCAGGTACTGTGGTCCCAAGTCGTGTAGGAAATAAAAACGATTCTCCGGTAAATTCTGGATTACTGTGTTCTTAAATCAACATTAGTTTGTCAGTTTATTTTGTATTTATAATTAAATAAATGCCTATAGATTCAGGATTATTACTACAAGGATTTTACAAACTGCTGAATAAAAAAGACCTTTTAAATTGTATTTTCCATTTTCCTCTTTTTATAAGACATCAGTTAATTACAAATTTTAGATGAAAGAAAGCATTCAGTACAGAAAGCTGACTGTAACTGAAACCATTCAAAGATGTTAAAATATTAACAATAGTTTAGAATTCTGGCTATATGAAAATCTGAGAAATAGAAGTTCTAGTTTTGTCCTGTTGCAAAACATTTCATTGATGTTAGTTCTAATATCCCATCAGTATTATGGGATAGTATATTCACTGAATATTTTTAAATGGAGTTTGTGCAAAGTTTTAGAATAGTAGATGAGTTTCCCCTGCCATCTAGTCTAAACATGCTTCTTGAAAGAACTATTATTTTCAAGAATCATTTGACAAATCTTACTGTTTAAGAAGTAAGGCCTGAAATTGCTAGTTTTATCATGTGATGAGTAACACCACCGTAATATAATGGCATATTGGATAAACAGTTTAGAGACGGCATTCTTTACTTTCAAAGATTGCTAAGGTGATGGTGTGCTGAGCTAGCTAAACAGACAGGAACTTTGTGACCAAGCAGTGCAACATCAGTGTGTGAGGTCTTTGCTTCTGAAGTATAATCAGTTTGGTAGAAAATCAAGGTCTGTTTAATGACTACAACAAAACCTCAATACCCCAAATGCACACACCTGACTGTAAGAGGGTAAGTAATGGAGATCGACAATTGTTCAGAACAAGGCAAACCTGATATATCCCCCTCATTAAGTCAGTGACATGGTTGATCTTTGTGCTTTAATATAGCCCCCCAAATACAGCCTGAAATACCGTATGCTCGGTAGCCATGAAATGTCACCTGGAAAAAAGAAGAAACAGAGAATGGGGAAGGGGAATAGGAGTATACTGAAGGAGGATGTAGCTAGCTGGAGTCCTCAGTGGGAGCACTTCCCACTGCAACATTTTTGCCATAGGGAGCCACTTCTTGTTTACTTAGTAGATGATCCCTGAGTAGATTTCCCCACCCCAACTTGGAGGAATTATCCATAAAACTGAGTGTGTGTCTGAGTGGAGCTCTCTGTGTGTATTACATTCAGTGTTTCCTTAAGGCAGGGGTCCCCAACGCAGCATCTGTGAAGGGATTCCCAATGTGGTGCCTGTGGGCACCTGCAAAACTTTTATTTATTTATTTGTTATTATTTTTTTAATATACATTCATGGATTTGTATATATCCATAGCAATGAATACATAAGAAATGCATAGCATCAACAAAAGCAGACCAGATATCCAAATAAGTATCCATTTGAAGGTGGTGTCTATAAACTACCCCTTCAAATATTAAAACTGTCCTCAGTCCATTGCATTATTGGAGGTGAATGTTTATCCTTCCAGTGTTGTAATATCAGTCTTTTTGCTGTCAAAAGGGTGCAGAGAATCCATCTACGCTGACCATTGATTAATTTCCATGAAGCAGGCAAATAATTTAAAAGAGCATATTATAGATCAGTGAATATTAAAGACTGCTCCAGTACAAAATTTATCTGTGTAATAACCTCCTCCAAAAAAGAAGCAACTACTGGACATTGCCAAAACATATGTTTAAAAGAAGCATTATCGATATTGCACCTCCAGCAATTAGATGAATTAGACAATCCCTTATTAAAGAGACGTTGCAGTGTCCAATAGACATGAAACAAAAATTTTGCTCAATACGATGCAGCCTAAGATCCACAGATGAGACAGGTAGATGCCAAAGGGTGATCCACTGATTGGTCATTTTATGATGGTTCCCACAGTTTCTCAAATTCCCAAATGTGCCCGTGGGTCCAAAAAGGTTGAGGATTCCTGCCTTAAGGACTATAGGACATAAGGAACTATCATACGTGGTGCCAGACCAATGACCCAACTATCCCAGTGCTGTCAGTAGTTCTCCATGATCTCAGTTAGAGATACTGGGGATGAAACCTGGAATCCTGTACATGCAGAACATGTATGCCACGGAGCTATGGCTGCTTTCTGTCACTTATGATCAAATTTGATAGTTTCTAGACTGAAGGACTTCCCAGAAAATGCTTGGCTCTTTTTTTAGGTGCCTGTTTCAGGTACATAACAGGGGGTATTTCAAGACAAGACTTTTATCATGCAATAGCCCTGCACAGGTCATGGAATTATCCAGGGGATCCAGACCACATCTTCTTCCACTTCTAGTCCTCCCGTGTTTTCCCATTGCTTCTTCCATCTTTTTTCTTACTGCAGAAAATATGTTAAGGAGAAAAAGACAGAATAGCTGCAAAATACCATCTCATTAGTAGTGCTTGGAGCCCTCCATCTAGAAGCACCTTTTGAGTGCATCTACACTACAAACGTATCAATTTTACACCACTTTATCTATTATGGCTTCCTCCAAAGGGATCTGGGAAGTGTAGTTAGGAGACTTCTGTTAGAAGTCCTTCATCCTCCAAAATGTAGTTCTCCATGGAAACGAAAATGACGGTTAAACTAGTTAAAGTCTGTAGCATAAGATCTGTCCTAAGCGTAGTACAGAAAGGAGGAGTGCGGTGTAGAGAGTTTCCACAGAAGTTATTTTCTACTTAGATATGCCTGTTAATGCACTAGAACTGCTGCAACACTGGTGTCAGTTTTCTTGGTGGTGGTTCTACTGTGATACTTGTGCACGTTCTCCTCTAGCAACAGATGAAGGAGATGAGCTAAAAATCTTGGAGTAATATGAAGAGTTGCCTGCTGAAAGTTGCAGGGATAACTGAGAGGTAGAGAGAGGTCACACAGAAATAAGCTGAGCAAGTAAAGGCAGTAGCATGAAGAGAAATTCATGCCAAGGTTATGTAAAAGCGTCGATACTGCTAATTGGAGAAATAATCCAGCCTCTGCTCATAATCCTTTGAAAGTTAGATGCATTCCTAGCCCGTGTATAATTGAACAATACCTATGTTTGCAACCATTAATGATTTAGAATGCCAGAAACAAGCTTTTTGAATCCCTCATGCCTATTTTTCACGCTCGACAGTTCAGTATGGGGGTGGGAGATTTAGCTTTAACAGGTTAGTGTTTTCCCATCTTTGCCACACAAATACATGACAGACTGTAGAATATATTTTATTTTAAGTTGAAGATATGAATTAGTAAGTAGCAGATCTAGCTACTCCCTACATAATTTTCAGATAGGTAATCATACTGTGCTACTACACTGAGAGCTGCTGCCACAAATAATGAATTTCCTATGAGGGTATTGCTTGTGGGTAAGAGATATGGTGGTGCATGCATTGCACACTCAACTTCCTGCATGGGTGAGAGATCTGCATAGGAGATTTGTCTTGTATAAAATGAGATGGGGAAAGAGTGTGGGAGTGAAAAGGCATACAAATATACATTTGAAAAAATACAGAGACTAGATCCTATACATATTCTAGTAGTGCTCTGAGTGGGTGTAAAGTTGTGCTTAGCAGCTTTAGAACAGGAACAACTTCAGCTAGTGCCTCAGTTGTCATAGTAACTGGAGCATCCAGTTAAAAAGGTTCACCTCTTGAACGTGTGGAGAAATTGTACAAATGACTGCAATGTGGCTTAATTGCATTTTAGAGCTATCATTTAATAGTGTTTGTGTGTTGTACTGTTTTATGTGGTTTGTTAGCCACCCTGTGTTCCTTGTGAGGAAGGGCAGGATATTAATTAATTAATTAATTAAAATAGGTGTTACACTAAGATGATTTTGTGTTCATCTTTATCCACCTGATACTTTAGGAGTCTTGAACACCTCCAGACTGATTCCCCTACTCTTGCTGGGTCGGCAAGAGAAGATGCCTAGAAGGCACCACCAGCTGTACTGATGCTTATATCTTTGTCAGCTATTCTCAGCACATTCGCTTCAATCATCTAGGAATACATATTTGTAGTTATGTGGGTTTTTCATAGTCACTCTCCTTTGTCCTCCCCACAGTTATAACAGTTTTTTTATAACATTTCACTGCAGTGGCTAAAGTGAGTGATAGAATAAGAAGTAAATTCCATTGAAATCAATGGAACCCACATCCAAGTACATGTGTTTAGCATCATTGTACCAGCAGCTCTTTTCTCTAGATCTTGCATGCTTTTATATGCTTAACATTTGTGTAAAGGAGTTCAGCAATCCTGGTGTGTTAGTTATCCAGAAAAGGCGGGGGGTCCCTGGAAAGGGCATGTCTGTTGTGGGCTTGAGTTCATTCCAAACATATCTTGCTTTTATGGGCTACGGCCCATGATGTATTTTCAGCTGTGGCTTTGATTTGCAGTGACTCAACTGAGACAGTGTTTGGACAGCAGAAATCCTGCTGATGAGATGTGTAAACTCCCACCCAAAACTCTAGGTGGTCCTACCATCTTGTCACATACCATGAGTAGGAGGATGCTGATCCTTTTAAAATATGTGATGGAGGAAAAGTTTGTAGGGCTAGTAGTAACAGGGTCAAGAAACCTCTTTAGGGCAATTGTGCAATATTTAATTTCACCGTGGTGCTCTTTTTTTTGTTAAAATCCAAAGCCCAGATTTTATTGTTCAGAGGAAAAACATGGACTCTTTACTTCTGCAATGATAGATAAGGGGGCCGTCTATATTAGATTCTGGAATTAATATTGTCATTTCTTTTTGATAAATTTAGAGAGAGAAACCTATCTCACTTTTGTGTTTTAGATCAGGAGGGTGGCTTCTGCCCACAGCATCAGGGTGTTGCATTTGCTGCCTGTCATTAGGGACTGCATCAGCTGTATTTGGCTCCATCTTAGGTAAAATGAAGCAGCAGATCCTTCTGAACTCTATAGGAACATAGGCCCTAATATGCTGTGTTCACTTACAGGGTGTGAAAGGCAAGCTGTTCAAATAGGTATATTAAGTGATAAGCAGATGTGTAGTAATTAGCATATGTTGGCAAGGAATTATTATGAATGTAGTGAAAGCAAACTGAAAACATACCTGATCACACACACACCTGCAACATACATAGGGTTCATGACATTTAAACACACACACACACACACGCTCTGTGCTAGATGGCCGAAGACTTCACTGTTCCTTTGGCAGGTGACAGGGATGTATATTGAAGAAGAAAGGAAAGGAGCAGAAGATTTCACTACTTACCCTTGTCTTGCGGACTGATCTTTAGCTCTCACTCACATCCATAAAAATATTTTTTAAATTACACAGTGTGGACCTTGGAGAGGTCAACTACCCAAACAAATGTGAAAAACGAGACCATGGGCATTTCTACACAAGGCTTTAAGACTGGGGAAAGTCTGGCATTTTTTCTAAAAGTGCGATAATGGCTGCATGTACTTCTGCAATTCCGCTATACCACAGCACCATCTAGTGGCTGTATAATGAAAACATAGAACTTGCAGAGAAAGGAAATCCCTGAAAAACTGCACTTGTAAGCACATGTAAAAGAGCTGATCTTAATCCCACAAAGAATCTGGAAGCAGAAACCCCTTTAAACATGCAGGATAAAACTCTGGTGTAGAGAAGCCCCACCACTAGTGGGCCTGGGTCTTTGGACATATATATATACTGGAGAGAGAGAGAGAGAGAATATGTGTATGTATATAGGCGTATGCACACGCACGTACGTATGAGAGAACAGATAAAATGTAGATGTCACTCAGAGATTAGATATGAATTTAAATATAAAAGGCTTCATAGATAACACAGGGATGTGCTTTTAACCAAGAATTTGGGTTCTGAACTAAAACTACATTAAAGTTTCTGTAAGTAGTTAAGAGTAGCTTTCCAGGTACGCTTCATATCTGGACCATGTCTCAGATTTAAATCTCAGTTCCCTTTGGATTAAACGGATGTCTTGTTCCTCCCATTTAGAAGAGACGACGGCGGATCGATCGGAGTATGATTGGTGAACCAACAAACTTTGTTCACACGGCTCATGTAGGTTCAGGAGACCTCTTTAGTGGAATGAATTCGGTAAGTGTTTTTGCCAGGAATCCTGCAGCATTTTATAGTGTCTCTTTGAAAAGTGATAGATTTTAGAGCATTAAACAATTTAGATTGTTTAACCCACTCTGTCACAAGTATTAGAGAAAAATGACAAATATTTATTGCTTTTATTTTTTTTTAAGGCACAGATGTTCAATGGCTCACATTACAAATTAAATTATTTGCTGATGTCATAAATCATCCAGAGTTTTATCATGATGGAGCTTACTAAATTAGGTTAGATACCTTTTGAACATGCAGTTTTGTAGCTCTAACATTTGAACTGAAAAACAAGCCAATCTTTATACAAAAGGGAGAGAGGAAATGCATCGGTACAGGAAAAGAAGAGAAGAGGAAACCTCAAACGTGCCAAGGAATCCATTACCTTATTAAGGCCTAGCTCATTTCTAGTCAAGGAACTCTTCCTCAGGGACAACAAGAAAACAAATATACAATACAGTTGCAGCTCAACACTATATATGTTCTCCTGTTCAGAAGTAAATCCCACTGTGTCCAATGGGGCATACTCCCAGGCAAATGTGTATAGAATTATAGCCTTAGCATGCAATCCTATGCATGTTTAGGCAGAAAAAAGTCCTACAATTCCCAGCAAAGCTGTCTGGGAATGCTAGAAGTTGTAGGACTTTTTTCTGTCTAAACATGCATAGGACTGTGCCCTTAGGATATTATTTAAAAACAGTAGGAATTCACTTGTATTTTTAAAACGCTAACATGACTGTTAGGATCAGCATATTCTACAACATTATTCATTCAGATGAGTAATAGGACAAAGCCTAGAACACTGACAAACTGAATCACGTATAGACTGTTTCAAATTTGCAAGTGGTGGGGAGATGTAGAATACAATGTAGGAAGCATAGTTTTATTTCTCCTTGAAGGAGACTTGCTCTGTTATCTAGCACCAAACAGAAAGCATAGAACTTTTTCACCAACACATATCATAGTCTATCATAATAAAAAAAATGTTAGCATACAGACAGCTGTAGCTTCCTCCTTGTGATCTAAAATGCTCTTTCCTGTATTGCTTTTATTATACAATAAACTCTTACAATATGAGAGTTTAGATGTCATGCTAAACTGTAGTTTAGCATGATGAGAAAGAGCTGCAGCAAGCCTCAGGCCCACATGCTCCCCACTCCCCTCCTCTGGCACAGCTACGAGGAATTTGGAAGCTTTTGTTTCCATTTTTGCTTAAATTCAGCTTGATATGCCATCCAAACTCACAAACTGGCATCAACTTTCAAACCATGGTTTTGCAGCTGGCTTGTTTAAACTAACTAGAATTAACATTAACCACAGTTTATGGTTCGGAAAATGTACTTCACTGTGGTTAATGGAAATTTGAAGTGAAAGCGCCTGATCTATTCATAGCCATGCTAGAGGAGGAGGAGGCGCATGCAAACATGTGGCTTGTACAGTTCATCCCCATCATAGTAAACTATGTTGTAGTGGTCGTCCGAACACAATCATGGTGTCTATTTAAAAATAATCCAGCATATAAAAAACTGCATGTTAAATAGTTTCTTATGAGGAATCAGCTAAGCCATCCTTAGTGCCGTCTACCTGAGCAGCTTTGAGGGATTGTTATCGCCCCGGGTCCAAAGACCAAAAAGCACATTTGCCTCCAGCTACCACATGGTGCTGGAGGAAAATTCTGAGAGTGCCTTGGACTGCAAGAAGATCAAACCAGTCCATCCTCCAGGAAATAAAGCCAGACTGCTCACTTGAGGGAATTATATTAAAGGCAAAACGGAAGTACTTTGGCCACATCATGAGAAGACAGGATACCCTGGAGAAGATGCTCATGCTAGGGAAAGTGGGGAAAGCAAAAGGAAGAGGAGCCAACCAAGGGCAAGGTGGGCGGATGATATTCTGGAGGTGACGGACTCGACCTTGGGAGAGCTCGGGGTGGCGACGGCCGACAGGAAGCTCTGGCGTGGGCTGGTCCATGAAGTCAAGAAGAGTCGGAAGCGACTGACTGAATAAACCACAAAACCACATAAAAAAGAGGGAGAACATGAATACACACACCCACAAACACCATGGATAGAAATAATGAATCTACTGTATAGTTGGACTCTAGTATTGATTTGATGGCATGACCTTTGAAACATCTCAAAGAAAATTTGTATAACCCTAGAACCTGTACAGGTAGAAAACCTCAAAGGCACACATTCCTATGTTAACACAGTTTGCTGGAAGCAAGAAGCAAGCTGCCAGTCTTTATTGGGGAGGGGAGAAACAGTATATATACGCAAACCTATGATTGTTTTCATTCAGCCTTGTTAAAACAGGGCAGAGTTAAGGTTTCATAGTTGCACATATCTGAAAGCAGCTTTGGACATTAACCTTGCCGCACAAGTACAGGGTAAACAAGTTTACCGTGCTTTCTGTTTCTCTCCAACAGCAT
The DNA here is from genome assembly GCF_057233095.1 of Heloderma suspectum. Taxonomy (NCBI): domain Eukaryota; kingdom Metazoa; phylum Chordata; class Lepidosauria; order Squamata; family Helodermatidae; genus Heloderma; species Heloderma suspectum. Next base: position 85,334,925 of record NC_139459.1, read on the forward strand.
CATGTCCAAAATGCAGCAGTTGCAAATAAAAGGTCGTTAAGGAATAGAGGAAATCCAGTCCTTTGCTGAGATGGATTGGGAACTTCCTGCTCAGGGATGGGAGGGGCAGCCGAGTGAGCTGCTTTAGAGTCACAGATATTGGGGATTTCTACACCAGCCTAAAATCCTGCATTTAAAACGGGGCTTTCTGCTTCTGTTTTAAAGGCAGGATCACAACTGATTCCCTTTACGCACACTTCCTTCTGTGTAGATGGCCATTCCCATAGTGTTATGTTTCCATGAAGAGGCATTACACACACTCCAAGTTCAGCAATACTTGCTCCTGGGTTCCTGCCCCTTTCCCTCCCCTTGCACATTACTGGTGGATGGGGACTGACACGCTGACAGCCCCCCCCCACCTCCCCCTTCCATGCTTTTGGCCAGTCCCTGCCGCTCTGCTGCTCCTCCGCTGTGCCTCCCCCCTTGCTGCCGCTCTGCTGCTCTGTTTTGAACAGGCAGGCTGAAAGTAGGGAGGAGCCAAAATGGCACGGGAGTGGGAAGGCTGAATGCCCATCAAACCTTTATCACCACCTTCAACATCATGACCACGCCCCCAGCAACCACACTCAGCGCTTCATTCACGCTAGGGGAGAAATACACGGGGAGGACATGGCGCTCCATTTGCACATATCCAGAAAATACCCATTTTTTCCATTTGAGGAAAACATGGGATAGGTGGGAGGAAATAGTGGAATAATGACTGGACAATGACGATGTCATGTAATGGACCCACACAGTTCAGTGAGTGAACTTGAGGTGTAGAGATCCCCCCAGAATCAGTGTTTCCCTTCTCAACCAGTCATTTTATGCGGCGTGGGAAGAAGAGGGAGCAAGTGCTTTGGTACTTGTACATCTGAATAACCCATCAATACATTTTCAAACCAGTTCCTCTCACTACATAAATATATACATGCGAGAGAGAGAGAGAGAGAGGTTGGTGAAAATCAGCAAAACAGCAAAACAACAAGGAAGCTCTGGATCCACTGTGGATGCAGCCAGTCTTAAGGTAAAATATATAAGAAAGATAGAAAGACTAATAACAGAGTATTCAAAAAATATATTTAAGCTAAATGTTTCGGCTTCCGCCCTCATCAGGAGCTGTGCTGTTAAATATATATCAGGAGTGGCCAATATATATATATATATATGCACACACACGCACACAGAATCAGAGAGAGAGAGAGATTAATATATTTGTGGTATGGACAATCGTGTATAAAATTATACAAGAAGGTTGAGTTCACACGACATGTCAACCAACCCGGCGAAATAAGCCACAGAGTGTGGGCTGTCATCCAAACAAACCACGGTGAGCCTGACAGACAATTGGGTTCACTGTGGGTTTTTACCCCTCCTTCCCCCTCCGTTTTCCTGATGGCACCAGCAGGTATCCCAGGGAACCCATCTTGTCTGCCTCTTAAGTCCCCCTTGCTGCGGGAACCATGACCCTGGTCACGGTTCCCAGCTTTTTTGAAATATTTCCTTCCCCACATTTGTGTAAATTGGGTCCAAAAAATATTTTTTAAATTATTTTTTTCAGCACCAGTAATGTGCATCCATGTCCCTGTATTTGTTGTTGTTGTTTTATCAGACCTGCACAAGTGCACAATTCCAACTGCCCAAAAAAGATAGGCTTGCCTTGTCTAGTACCTTGTATGTTTCAGCTGTCAAACATGCAAGGTAACTGACAAGGGGGGACTGTATATAGGCTGACTTTATAGCCTTTTACAGTTGACAGGTGGAGAAAAGGGGTGCAGATCACCCGCTTACCAGGGTGGTCCCCAGAGCTTAAGTATTGCCCCGACCCTTGGAGGTGCCCTGCTAGGAATCCCCTCTTCCCTGAATCCCCAGTATGTGTGCTTCATAGAGAAGTACAAACCACCCCCTTTTTTGCACCCTTTTGCCTTAACCACAGCTACATTTGACAGCTGTCAAAGGAGCTGTCTAAGGTTGCCACAGTTAGTGCAAACAGGAGGGAAAGGGGGTGGTGGCGTGTAGATCTCTCTGAAAAAAGTATCTACTACAAAGCAGAAAAAAAATATTTTGCACCAGTTTACCTATTACCAGCATAATTTTTTTTTCTGAAATCACAGTCTCCACTATCTGTTCAGTAGCCAGTTCATTCACACGTTTTTATATCTGCTGACCTAATTGTACAGAACGATTTTGAGACATATACTTCAATGCACATATACTGTGAAAGAGAGACCAAAACGGTTTTACATAGTACGATATTATTTACCTCCTTTAAAAAAAAAAAGGACAAAAATCCTTCTTTATTGTCAAACCACCTGTATTGCTTGAGTTTGTGCATTTAGTCATTAATTTATTACATGTATGTACCACCTTTTCCTCCAAGGAGCACAAGGCAGTGTACCTGATCCTCCTCCTCTCCATTTTAATTCTCACAACGACCCTGTGAGGTAGGGTAGCCTGAGAGTCAGTGACTGATCCAAAGTCACCCAGTGAGTTTCATGGCTGAGTGGGGACCTGAACCCACGTCTCCCCAGTCCAAACACTCTAACCACTACACCACACTGGCTCTCATGTGCACCAGTTCACATGTGCATGTTTGGTGCAACATCAAGTGATGACTTATGTATGTGAAACAGCCATCACAGGCAAAACCATTTATATAGTTTGATGTTATCTCAAACACAGTACTTTTCAGTGGAGACCACTCACACTGCAGCTGTGACTGACCAAAGCCCCCTTCATGCATTACTCACATGCAGGGGTGCTCATGCCGTCGAGGGGCTGGAGGGTGTCACCACTAGCCCTGCCCCTGAGGTCCTGCAGTTCCCAGCTCTGCTGTCAACACATTAGACCTGAACATCTGCAAGGGGAAAGCCTATGTGTGTAGAGATCCTTGCATGTAGGTTTCCTGGGACATAGTTCCAAGCTTCAAGGATGCCTAGGTGCATAGAAATCCATGTTTGTAGGCTTTCCCCGTGCAGATGTATACACTTAGCACATGGACATTGAGGACAAGCCTGAGAAAGCCAAGTGGTCTTGAGGGTGACCAGTGGTGCTTCCTCTTGATTGTGTGAGTGAATAATGCATGAAGGGTGCTTAAGACATCGAGTGATGTGCATGTATTAATCAGGACTTAGAGGACAATACTGTAAGAGGTTTTATTAGTTTCATAAGAACTAGTCAAGTCTGTGTGGAGTGAAAAGATTAAACTGCAAGAGAAGTTGAGGGGGGGGGGCAGGATAAGCATATAAATCTGCACTGTCCTTTTTCCTGCAATAGTTTGGCTTTCTATAGTCCATGTTCAAAAGTGCCACCAAATCCACATTCTTGCAATGATCTCATGCTGACGTATTGAGCTTGAGAAGCACCAGTTCATTGCTGACCATGTACCTTTCTTTCCCATCCTATTCCTCTTTGTCTAGGTGAGTTCAATTCAGAATCAAATGCAGTCCAAAGGAGGCTATGGAGGAGGCATGTCTGCAAATGTTCAAATGCAGCTTGTAGATACAAAGGCAGGATAACTGTGGGACATATTTCCAGTGAGTATGATAACATTTGCCAATGCTCTTACTTACTTCTTCTGCCTATCAGCAATAGAAAGGACACAGGTTTGCAAGCTAGTGTGCTCCTTTTAAACAATCCTTTGTAAATCACTAACTCATTTACATTTTATACCTCAAAACTCTTTGCTCCATCTGGCAGGAGCTGAATACAAGAAAGATATGCATGTAATTGTGTGTTCTGTATTATGCAACAAGTGACAAGAGCAAGTATTTCCAGTACTAATTATTAAAAGAAGATTGTGGTAAATTTTGTACACTTACCCATCAAGAGTTAGCTTTAACTCTTGTCTTTGTAGAGGGTATTTACACTTTAATTTTCCAGCAATACCAAAATCTGAAGAGTTAAATGGGATAGTGGGGAAGGGGCACTACGGTACCACTTCTCATAAGTAGGGTATAAATGCATTTATTTCAGATAAGAAAAGGTGGTTTTATCAGATGACCACTCAAGGTGGTCTTATGCTACTCAATTCCCTGACTCCTCCACACATTATTGGCTGCTGGGGGTGGGGACATCATTGGAATGATGTCAGAACATGGGGTCAGTTGTGCTACATGTTACGGTTAGGGAAAACTAAAGCAAAGATTCCCATATTCAGTGCTTGCTACCAGTGGAAGCTGATGGCTCCAATGTCAGTGGGACAGTGAATCCGCTCCAGGTTTCAGTCAGAACTCTAAAGGAGCTATCCAAGGTGCAATTACCACCAGCCTCCACCAGTTGCTACAACATGTTTTTTGCAAGCTATCTGTCTGCCGTCATTCTGAAAACATAGTTTTGCCTGTCTTACTCATTCATTGCTGTGTTCTTTGCAGGTCCTTGTGAATTTCTGTACCTTCTTTCCTGTGTCCCTCTCTTTATGCCTTGGTGACTGCTTCCTGTGCTCATGACGAGAGAAATTGATGGCTCATCATCCACCCCTTGTGATTACACCACTGAAACATTCTTGTTCTGCTGTGAGGATGATATTTATCAGACTGGTCTTGTCGTGCCTTTCAAGTGGCAGGCTTACATCTCACTGCTACCAAAACATCTGTGACATAGTATTGGTTGAGTTGCTTTTTGGAGCTTTTTTCCCCCATTTACTCTCAGCATTTTAAAACAATATTTTAAGCAATCTAAAGTCTTAACATATAGTTTGGTGTTGGGTTGAATTTTTTTTTGTGCTTCCTCTGCAAGGCCTTGTTTACAACATTCCCATCTGTGTTGATTTTTAAAATCTTTATTTCCTTCTCAGTAATTAGAAAGCGAGCAAGTTCCTATTAATGTGTTGACTCCATCATGGTTAATATAGGTCTTCTTCGTTTTTTTAAGGTCTGGGGCCTGCAAGCACAATGACCATTTCACACAGTCAGAAATGAGCAGAGTACATGACCGCATGCTATGTGAATTTGCTTGGTATGGTGGCCTGTTGGGTGCCAAAAACATTTTTTTTAAAAATGCTTGTTCTTGCAGATGGATGATACTATTGCTGATTTAAAAGTTGTGCAATGGCACCAGATCATGCCAATCTCTCTGGGGGAAGAAAGGACGTGCAACTTTTAGCTGCTTTGGAAATTCGTCATCTTAGGTTTTTGATCCAGCTGGTCTTGAAATAATAAAGAGAGCTTGCATTCATAAGGCATTTTGTTGTAAATGTTCAGTATATTTATTTTGAAAGAGCTGACCTCAAGATTGTAAGCCAGTGTAGTAACGTACAAACTAAATGTTGTGGTGGCGCTTTTGTCTGGTTAAAGAGGCATTTGTTATGTTGGCTGCTTTTCTTGTTTTCTTTGTTTTCTTTTTTTAAATGCTTAATTTTAGGCCATTCCGGCATTTCCAGTAGCAGCATGTTGAACTGCCTGCAATATTATAGCTGGAATTTAGTTGACCTCCCTAAGTAGTTGGCAGTTTCCGCGTACTAAGTATTTAGGGGCCATGTAAGTTGCTAAGAGCAACATAGTAACCTGGCAGGAACTGATGCCAGCGAAAACAACATACAGGGTGGCTTTTTGCTATATTGGTAAACAAGCCTTTTGCTCAGGTTCCAAAGCATGTTCCTCTTTCACAGAGTGTGAAAAATTGTGTTTTAATATTGCACTGTTTTTGAAATATTTCTCTGAGTGGTCCTTTTTTTTTTTCTTTCTGTCTTCCCCACCCTCATGCCCCCTTGGTCACAAGAAACTGAAGTCAGTTGATTGAACACTAGCAAAATATTTTTAAACCACATATTAGAATCCTCCTCATGCAACATTTTTAACATCTTAACTGGCAAGTGAAATAACTGAGCCTAATTGGAGAAGTTCTTAAAGTGACAAGCACACACACTCACAGACATGTTGCTGCAGAAACTCCATTTCAACAGGAAATATATATAGGAACCTCATGCAGGCCTCATTGAAACTAAAGGGGATTACACTGTACCATTGCTTTGTAGTTAATGCCTATTGGTATTTTCTCCACTCCCATTCATAATTTGTAAGGGGCAGACACAAGAATGAGGGGTAATCACATTTCACCTTTCAGAAAAAAAATTCTGGGTACTACTCCATATATAAACATTTTTCAAAAGGTAATGGGATGATATCGTTATCCAAGACCACTGCCAGGTCCAAGCCACTGAGGAGGTAATCTGTGTAAACATCTGATATGAGTAGAATCCCTTGCTCCAGTTCAGTCCATATCTATGAGTGAGCCCAGAAGTTGTTCATGGTGTATTGTGCCCACTAGCTTCCTGGGGCAGCAGGGAAACATGGCTGTAATATGATTTTATTGAGAAGGTACCTGGCTCAGGTAGTCTAGTCTGATATCTTCACTTGACTGAAGTACCTTGGGCCAAACGCCTTGTGGTCGTCATGGTCAGGATTTCAAATGTGTAAGTTCTTAAAAACTCTCTTCAAAGTGTTCTAGAGTTTCACAATTATTTTTGCTTTTATCCTCGCTGACTGAAAATCAATTCCAGGGAGCATTTTTTTGGTCCAAAATAATGATGATAATAATCTTCAGCTCAGTCGCCAGAAAAGAGAGACATATTTTTATAACAAACATACTTTTTTTGTACATTATGTTCATTCTTAAATAATGTAAGTTCAGTGTTGTCTTGTAGATATTAAAAGGAGAGTATTGACTTTTGATTCAATAAATGTTTTCTTTCAGTTGCTAGTTTATTTCTTTATCATAATCAGTATCTATCTGGAAAAACCCACTGGCCTAGATAAACATTTTAATCTTTTCAAAATTAGTACTTTTGTCTGTAAAGGAAAGGTTGGGACCATATTGGGACAGCTTTATAGATTCTCTTTTTTTATCTATTTCATTTACATACATGTACACGTACACACACACACACTACAAATTAAATAAATAAATATTAGTGCATGGTACTTGATTCTGCCATGCTGTCCTTTAAGGGTATCTTGACCCATTCTAATATCAACAAACCTATGGAGTTCAGTAAGCAGCAGAGCCAGTCAGCTTGCATGAAGCACAACTGACTATATTTGAAATATAACTCTCTCATTCTACACTTTGCGTTAAACTGCCTACCTTTTCAATACCTGTCAAAGCCAGTAACAGTGAATGCCTAATAAAAGGAAGTGTTGAGGACCAATTTTTCCCCAAAGCTCAAAAGGTGTTATTTTCTCTTCCTCAGCAATAAGGGAGGATGCACTCTGCTTATGTTCAGAGACAGCCACATTTAGTTTCCTTCACCTATCATTCAGAGAAAATGCTGTAGTTGATACCTGTAGTGCTGTAGTGTGCTGTGATAAACCCTGAAGCGCATTCTGGTTTAACCTGAAATGCAATCTAATCGTGTTGCTTATGTACTGCCATAGTTCTAAATACAGAACGTTCTGTTTTAATTCTTCGATTAGCTTGTACATAACAAAATCAAGTTCTGCATCACAGAAAAGTACCACTTTCAGTACAGAGTTGAGTGGCAGAGTGTTGATACTGAATGAGAGAAAGGAGAAATACTGATTACCTAGACAAGATATGCACGTCCTTTTAAAAATGCATTATTTATACAGTGAGCAGTATCCAACCGTGTCATTCCACTAATGCAAATGACGTTGTGCTAGTGGAAACTAGGTTCCAAACTGTACACAAGAGGAGAATCCAACTAAAGTTTCATACACTTGCGTAACTGTTGGCGCAAGCATAACTGCTTGTGCAATGGAAAGATTTGGCGGAGCTCCACTAGTACTTTTTGAGTTGGTGGAGTGACGCTATCAGATAATATCCAGTGTCATGGCTATTTGATACTTCTCAGCTAAGCAGTTAGCAGAATAAATTAAAGATTTTAAATTTATCCATCAAATAACTTTATCGAACAAGTTTAGATTTAATTAGCATCATCATTGATGAGTATTCCAGTGCCAGGATTTCATGGATTGTCAGGTGCCTTTCGTTCCATTGTCTGCTCATTGGCAGAATCAGATTTTCACCAATTTCCTGAATTTGCAGAAGTTCGCACTTGCAAAAATATGTAAATCCCTCCTCAAATGCACAAATCCTCCCAAAATGCACATTTTAATTCTTTAGCCTGTGGAGGAAATCCACATTGTCGCCCGGTGTTCTCTTATTTTACATATTTTTAATGGCTAAATTTGCATGAAATCCTGGAGAGTTTTTTGTTGTTTTGTTTTACGTCTACAAGCTGCAGAATCCATGTGACTCAAGAAAAGCCAGTTTGCTATGGACTTTGTGGGTTGGATCCATAGAAATCCGAATTCATTTGATTCCATTGCAGATTTCTCTGACATCCTACTGCCAGGTTATGAAAGCAAGAACTGCAGTTCAAGGAAGGATGTTTGGTAGCCAGAGGTGATAAATCAAATCAATAAAGCTATTCTATTCTGTGTTGACTGGCAATTGGTGAGCTCATTCGCTATAAAGGATACATATATTAATGAGGACATGCCAATGCTGGGTGTGTGTGCATGTGTGTGTTTGAAAGAGAGAGAGAGAGAGAGAGAGGTCAGTTGGCTCTTTAGCTGCTATGATAAGAGTCAACCAATTTTAAAAAATGCTAGTGTCACTTCCATTTCCACTGTAGTAGCATGACATCGTCTGCCTAGCTGAGTTTACAGCAAGCGTCTGTGGCTTATGCACACTTCTGGCCTACTTCTGACAATCGTGGCCTACTTCTGACAATCTCTATCAGGTACCACTAGAGAGGGAACCTAGTTTATCTGTGCAGCTTGGGAGGTGCTTTGATTGGTTCCCTTATGGTAGATTTAAAACTGCTGAGTGAAGGGAGGATGAGAAATCCAGGGAAAGGTCTAGCCATTGAAAAGATACACCAGCCTAGTCCCACACTTGCTTATAGGATTCCCCATCTCCCTTTGTAATGTTGGACACCTCCTGCTGTGCACGGGTGCAAGTCATAGTACTTAAGTTGTAACATAAGCAAACAAAGCTGTTTGTCAGTTAATTTTGAGTATATAGTCTGCCGTGACCAATTTGCGTGACACTTTGCGGATAAAATCAATTGTATCTATGCTGACTTAGATGCCATAACTGATACAGGGCTGGTGGATGTAACTTTGGCCCCTGCCAAAGTTACATCCACTTATACCGGACACTTCTGAGGTTGTACAGCCCAAGAATGTGGATAGGATCCTTGAAGAGGTAAGGCCTATCACTTGTGTGCTGGAACCTTGCCCTTCCTGGGTTGTAAAAGAAGCCAAGGGGGGACTGGCTGAGTGGTGAGGGTAGTGGTGAACACCTCTTTTTGGCAAAGTGTGATTCTGACTTGCCTAAAGGAGGCTGTGGTAAGATGTTTGTTTTTTAAAAAACCTCCCTGAATTCCACTGTTTTGGATAATTTCCAGCTGGTCTCCAGTATTCCATTCTCGGACAAGGTGCTGAGTGTGTGATGGCTTTTCAGCTCCAGGGATTTCTGGATGAAACGGGTTATCAAGATCTATTTCAATGTGTCTTCAGGCCTGGTTATGGGACAGAGACTGCTTTGGTCAGCCTGGTGGACAATCTACACTGGGCACTAGATGCGGGGGGGGGGGGTTGTCCCTGGGGGTGTCCCTGAGCTATTTACTCTGAGCTGGCCACATTTGGAGGTCGTTAGGGATACATGACGTCGTGGCCATCCAGCAGCCACCCTGGAGCTTATCAGGGAACAACCAGATCTCCTGAGACTGCTTAAAGTCAGATTCTTTTCCTTAAGTTGGGTTCTCCCCGGTATAGTTTCTGTGTGCCCCAACCCCCCCATTTACCTTGGGTATGCTAGCCCTGCCCAGGGGCGTGCCTTTCACCGTGACCTGGGCCAAGGGGTGTTTCCTGTCTTCTGCCCCTGTGTTTCCCAGCACAAACCAAGTAGTGTCTGTCTACTCAGAAGTAACTCCCATTGTGCTCAGTGAGGCTTGTCCCCTGAATGTACACTTCAGAATTTACAGAGCCAGCAGAACAACAGTATCAATCAAAATAGCACATTCTAAAGCACCAATTTCCTAAAGGCTGTAAAACACTTTACCAAGTTGCAATTCTCCATTGTTTGGTTTATTGTCTTCAGAAGTAATTAATTAACACCTCCTTTACAGTGATCCTGCGCACCATCGGGTTAGAAAGAGGGCTGGTTTCCCTTTCATGTCTTTCCCAGAACAAATAGGGATGTCACAGAATTCTGCCACGGACTCCAGTGAGGCCGGATTCCTTAGAATCCGGCCCCCCGGGATCCATGGCGGAATGGCCTCCCCCCCCCCCCGCCACCCCACAGAATCCCCCCGGGATGGAGCTTACCTGGCGGCGGCTCCGGCTGGTCTCCCGGCCGCTGCCAGGTTGCTGTGGCTGCAAATGGTGGCCATTGTAGCGGCCACCATTTGCGTGGCTTCCTTTTGCCATGATAGGCTACGTAAATACTTACATAGCCTATCATGGCAAAGAGCAGGGGCGCAAATGGCAGCCGCTATGCCATTTGTGCCCCTGCTCTTGCCATAATAGGCTACGTAAGTATTTACGTAGCCTATCACGGCAAAAGGAAGCGATGCAAATGGTGTAGCGGCCGCCATTTGCGTGGCTGCCTTTTGCTACATAGCCTATCACAGCTTGATAGCCACGCAAATGGTGGCCGGGGTAGCGGCCGCAGCAGCCCGGCCGCAGCCATAATTCTGGCTGCAGCCGGCCCCAGCCGGTGGCTCCACAGTCGCCATGGAGCGGAGCCGGCCAGGGAGGATTCGGGGGGAGGGATGGAGCGCCTCCCCCCCCACCACCGATGCCCTGGAACGGATTGGTGAGTGGGATTCGTACATCCCTAAGAACAAACCCATTAGTGCCTACTCAGAAGTAACTCCCATTGTGTTCAATGAGGTTTGTAATTAAGAAGAAAGTGGGGGGGGAGCCTGGAGGGGGGGAGCCTCTCTTATTGGTTGAGCAGCCCCTGCCAGTCAGATGACATTCACTGCAATCCCCCACCCCACCCAGAAGTATGTTCTGTGAAGTGACTTAGAATGGTGCGATGCACTTACTCGTGGAGCCCTGCGTGGAGCAAAGCCAGCTCCTTGAAAAATCCACATAAGCCACGATTGGCTTCTCTTCCCGTCTCCTTCCACTGCTGTGGAGAAACACCCCCCTGTTAGTTCTGCTGGACCTTTCAGCAGCTATCAGTACCATTGATCAGGGTATCCTTCTGTGGCATCTGTCTGAGGTGGGACTTGGAGACACAGTTATAGGATAGAATCTTATCCCCCATGCTATTTAACATATATGTGACACCGCTGGGAGAGATTGGAGTCTGGGGGTTTGGTGCCATCAGTATTCTGATGACACCCAACTCTCTCTCCTTTCTAGCCAAATCCAGGTTCTAAATCAGTGCCTGATGTTGATAATGGACAATGGATAGGCAAAAAACCCTGAAGCTTAATCCAGACAAGACAGAGGTGCTCCTGGTCAGTCGAAAGGCAGATCAGGGAATAGGGATTCAACCTGTGCTGGATGGGGTTACACGCCCTCTGAACACTCAGTCTTGCAGTTTGGGTGTGTACTCTTGGGCTCTGCCCTGAACCTGGATGCCCAGGTCTCAGCAGTGGCCAACAGTGCATTTGCACAGCTGAGACTAGTGTGCCAACTGTGCCCATTCCTAGAGATGTCTGATCTGGCCATGGTCACACCTACCTTAGTTACATTCTGTTTGGACTACTGTAATGTCGGGCTGCCTTCAAAAACTTTTCAGAAACTTCAGCTGGTCCAGTATGCTGCAGCCAGACTATTGACTGGGGCCCATTACAGCGAGCGTGTGACTCCTTTGTTACAGCAGCTTCACCGGCTACCAGTCTGTTTCTGAGCAGCATTCGTAGTGCTGGTTATGACCTATAAAGCCCTATACATCTTGGGACCAGGCTACCTGAAAGACCGCCTTCTCCCATACGAGCCTGCCCGGTTCTTAAGATCTTCTGGAGAGGCCCTTCTTTCAAGACCATCACTTTCAGAGGTGCATTTGGTGGCGACCCAAGAGAGGGCCTTTTCAGTGGCTGCTCCCAGGCTGTGGAACTCTCTCCCAAGGGAGGCTAGGGTTGTCCCCTCTCTACTGTTGTTCGGCTGGCAGGCAAAGACCACTTTATTCAAGAAAGCCTTTGGCCTGTAAATGGGTCAGTTGGGTTGGGTGCTGTTCTTATTCCCCCCTCTAATTGCTATGTTTTTATTGTATTTTAATGTATTGTTTTATACTTTTAATCAATTTTAATTATTTTGGTAAACTGCCTTGAGTGCCAATTTTTTGGGTAGAAAGGCAGGCTACAAATCAAATCAATCAATTAATAAAATATATGGCCAAGGAATCCTAAAAGTATAAAAATCATTACACAACGTGTGGGAGGTTCTTACCATGGAGAAATTTTTCCATCATATCAAAGGAAAAATGGGCCATGTTATTCTGAACATTTCCTTCTAATGTGGTCACTATTTCTTTCTACTATACTACTTATGTGAGCCCCAAAATTCCATCTCTGTATTTACTGACTGAACTCTTGTTTTTAATCTGCAGTAATAATGGGTTATCACAACAGTGTTGATTCAAAATAGCTTGCACAGAGAGACACTGCTAGAAGAATGAAGGTTAAGCATATTTCAGATGTGTTTAATATGCTTGGGTTACTGTAAAGCTTTGTCATGCTAACATATTACTTTAAAGTGTTCTATAATAATTGATTATCAGTGGAAATTAATTAAAAAATATAGTTATAAAAAACCATTTCTGTTGTGGGGAATGTATGAAAAATTGGGATATTTTGCACATACCTACTCCATTAATAACATGTGCCCCCATTATTCTGGTAAAGAACTAGGTTAGAAAAAAGAGAGAGAATACTTGCAAAGCACTTTGTACCATCATGTGACTACTGGAAGCCACATAGATCTCATGTAGTTTCTAAGCTTTTTGAATCTGGAACAGGAAAGATTGTTTAGTCATAAGAAATAGACACTTGCTCTTAAAATTCTGTGCAAGCCTATATGAATTAAAGATTACAAGGGGGAACTCAATCAGAATTCCTTTTTATGCATGCATGCATAGGATTGCACTGTTAAGGAACTGGAATAGGATGCAGTTTCTATGTAGGCTAGGCTTTGGGGGAGACAAATAGGGATTGTGTATTTTTCACACAGATGCTATAAAGCTGGACAGGAAGCATGAACAAATTTCTACACCTCTCTAAACATGAGCTAGAAAACTGTATTTTAATAGAACTGCATTTATTTGAATTTGTGTGTAAAGGCTGAAATGTTTTAAGCTTCACGAACACCCAGCTCTTAACATTGAGGCTGATAAGGCTGTGTCTGGGGCCAGCAGCCAGTGGCCCGTTCACCCGACTGTGGTGTGGTTAACAAGCTACAGCAGCTTATTTCCCCTGTTGCATGTGCTGGCCAGATTTCCCTAATTACCTGTGCTGGCATGGCTTGCTGTGTCATCTGAACCCAGGCAACATGGCTTGTTGGGGGTGGGCAGCAAACCTCAGCTAATCCAACAACATCCCATGGGTTATTTGAGGGTTGCTGCCCCCTCAACCAAGCCATGCCACATGGGCTCAGATGACACAGCAAGCCACGCCAGCACATTAATTAGGAAAATCTGGCCAGCATGCAACTGGCACATGTGGCAGGGTTAACAAACCACTGTGGCTTATTAACCATGCTGCAATCATGCAAACCGGTGAGTCACTTCTGTGTTATTTTCAATACTGAGTATGCTGTAATGGGAGCTACAGAAATGATAAATATTAGCAAATACTGGTACTTGACAACTGGTGTGAGACAATTCTTATGAAAGAACAAAAACAATATGGAGTGAGAGTAGGAGGAGAACACAGAGGGAAAAACAAGGGCAAGCTTTTACATGTTTTTTAAAGGGGCAGGAAAGAGTTGGGAGAGGAAGGCTGCAAAATAAAAAAATCTGATATTTTTATAAAATCGTTGATTCATTACTGGGAATCTGCATTTCACAGCTGTCGTTTTCCTGCTTTAGCACAATTGGGAAATTTTGCAAAGCTTTTTTTTATTAACCACAGTCTGACATTTCTGCTGACATGCCATATTATCTGTCTCTAAGCCCCCACTTTTGTATCCCTGGTGGGAGCTTTGAGAGTGAAAAGCAAGTAGGAGGGAGGGTTTTCTTAGAAGTTCATTGCTACTGTGTTTCCCACCTGAGGTTACTCTAATCCTTTCGTGCTGAATGGCATCAGCATCATATTCACAAGGGATTATACGGAATAAGCAGTGGGAACTAATGAACTTAAAAATCTAGGATCCTTTTTTCATGCAAATGAGCTTAGCCGTAAAGAATGTGGGGAAAGTAACGAAATATAACAGTCAAAAATTCTGCATATACATTTTTCAATTAGTGCTTTAGCTTGTTCTTCACCAATTCAGTCAAATAGGTCAAGTTCATCAAAGCAATTGCCTCTCTTATGTGCCAAGGGTAGAATAATCCTGCATGAATCATCATTCCAATATTATGTTGCTGTGTTCCAGAAGATGCTGCTGAAGGAGTGCTTTTACCAGTTTTGATAGGTTCACCAGCTGCACACTTTCCTAGAGAATAATGACCCAACCATGGTGATGAATGCCTTAGCATCTAGATTAGAAATCTGCAGTGCTCTCTATGTGGGGCTGGAAGTGCTAATGCCTTTGAAAAGTACACTGGGCTCAGAAGGATGCAGCTGTTAGGTTATTGACTGGAGCCATATGCTTGGAGCATGTAACTCCACACTTATAACTACTCCCAATTTCTGGCTGAATTTAAAGTGCTGGACTTCACAATCTGGGCCCAGGATACCTTCTGTTCCCATATAAACCTACACATACATAAAGATAATTTTTGGAGGGCTTGCTCTGTGTGCTTCTACCATCTAATGTATGATGGATGACTGTGCAGGCAGAGGCTTTTTTGCACTGGCACCAAGGTTGTGGAACATCCTCCATTGAAAGATTCACCCCACTCCTTATTTATAGACTTGTAGATGTCAGGCCAGGCCAGTTCTGTTTGAGACAACATTTGGAGCATTTAAATGTGAGGCTTTTATTGCATGCTCATGATTGGTCACTCACGGAAATTTACAGGTCCTTCACATGACATTGTCAACATCCATGGCATCTCCCATGTTTTCTGACCTTTATCTGGGTTTTTAAAAGACCAGGAGTAATGCAGTAATAAATGTTAATCTACTTTAATGGCCATGTGAAATTGCTCAGTTCTGCTATAACACAGCACCATCTTGTGTCTGTATAATGAAATATTATATAGCGCAGGTGATGAATCCAAGGCTGGAGTTCAAATCTCTAGAAGAAACATTAACAATCTCAGATATGCAGATGATGCCACTTTGATGGCTGAAAGCGAGGAGGAGCTGAGGAACCTCATGACGAAGGTGAAAGAAGAAAGTGCAAAAGCTGGGTTTCAGTTAAACCTCAAAAAAACCAAGATTATGGCAACCAGCTTGATTGATAACTGGCAAATAGAGGGAGAAAACATGGAGGCAGTGACAGACTTTGTCTTTCTAGGCGCAAAGATTACCACAGACGCTGACTGCAGCCAGGAAATCAGAAGATGTTAACTTCTTGGGAGGAGAGCAATGACAAATCTTGATAAAATAGTGAAGAGCAGAGACATCACACTGACAACAAAGGTCCGCATAGTTAAAGCAGTGGTATTCCCCATAGTAACCTATGGCTGCGAGAGCTGGACCATAAGGAAGGCTGAGCAAAGGAAGATAGATGCTTTTGAACTGTGGTGCTGGAGGAAAATTCTGAGCGTGCCTTGGACTGCAAGAAGATCAAACCAGTCCATACTCCAGGAAATAAAGCCAGACTGCTCACTTGAGGAAAGGATATTAAAGGCAAAACGGAAGTACTTTGGCCACATCATGAGAAGACAGGATACCCTGGAGAAGATGCTGATGCTAGGGAAAGTGGAAGGCAAAAGGAAGAGGGGCCAACCAAGGTCAAGGTGGATGGATGATATTCTGGAGGTGACAGACTCGACCTTGGGAGAGCTGGGTGTGGTGACGGCCGACAGGAAGCTCTGGCGTGGGCTGGTCCATGAAGTCACGAAGAGTCGGAAGCGACAGACCAAATAAACAACAACAATACAGCGCAGGAGGGGGTGAAGGTCGGTCCTCCAGGAACTGACCTCGGAGTGCAGGCACCAAGGTTGGTTCCCGGAAACTGACATATCCTTTGGCCGTCTAGTCACTGACTAGCAGCCTTAGGATTGCTCCCGTATGTGCTTTGTCCCTTTCTAACAACATGTTTAAAACATACACACACACACCCCTTTACTAATATTAGCCTAATCTATAGTAGTGGGTTTTTACGTTTTCAGTTGTAAGATACCTGATTTCTTAATAATACAGCTATTTGTCTATTGCACTAATATAACTCTTTAAATCCATTATGCCTGCCTACTTCAAACATTTTGGGTAAAATCCAACATAGGTCCTCCTTAGAGGAGACCCATTGAAATGAATGAGTCATGAATTTGTCATCACTAAGTCCCATTTATTTCAGTGGGTCTACTCTAAGTAGGACTTACATTGGATTTTACCCTTTGTTGTGAAATATGCTACTGGTAAACAATATTTTGGCTGTATGAGAAACTGAGACATCCCCTTCCCCTCCTCTCAAAATGCCATCCAATAGGAAGGCCCATTTGGGGTAGTAGCAAGTGATGTCTGTTTTATTTTATTTTTTTATTATCAATGAAAGAACTAGCTGAGCGTGCAAAGTTGGGAGAGGCTTCAGGTCTCTCATACTTTCATTACAATAATTAATGGTTAAAAAGGTTAAACCAGTATACAAGGGTTTGAGACAAATGCCCAAGTCTCTCTCCACTCCTGATCTCGCACCAAGCCCTTACCTCTAGAGCTTCTACTTCCACAAGCAGGATGATGAAGCCTTATCTTCCTCAGCTAAACCAATGGCTCTGACCCCACATGGTGGCCCAACAGTATTCTATTAAAAATAAAATTGTATTCTTTAACTGAATAGCTGCACTTTTTCACATAAATTATTGTTGTTGTAATTTTCTTGGAAGCAATCAGAAGGAATATACCTCATCTTAGCAGGGAGGAATCTACCTTTCCCCTCCTGCACAGGGCCAGCGTCAAGGGCAGGCATGGTTGGGCACCTGCCAAGGGTCCACGCCCCAGCAGGTTCCCACTGACAAGAGGCCCCTGGAGTTTCTTCTCTTCAGCACTGCATCTTGCTTGTTCACCTGCTCTTGCTCTGGCCCAGGCAATGGTGATGGTGAGAGGAAAGAGCAAAAGATGCCACTGCCTATTTGTTCACTGGCTCTCTGCCTGGCAGGCAAGTAAGTAGTAGCAATGATCAGAAAGCTAGTGACAATGGTGCAGCTAGTGACAACTGCAGCTCAGGACAATGGTAGTGAGAAGGGAGGGAGGGGGCCATTGAGGGGGTCTTGCCCAAGGGCCCTCAAAAACTTGATGCCCGCACTGTGAGTCCCACACATGACACCCTGTTTTTTCAGTACATTCACTATCCTGGATGTTGCACTGTAGCATTCCAAATAATGTTTCTGCGTAGTTTTCTTGCCTGTAATTGGTATTTAGCTTCTTCCTTTGTTATTCCCATGCATATAGAGGGATGTAATTCTGAAAGGGTTACACCTTCCTAGATTCCCCCCAAGAGTGTCTGCCAAGGTTTCCTGGCACCATTCCATAGATATGGGGGTATCTCCTTTTGTCCAGAAATGCAATCTGTCTGTAGTGTAAAGGCATTCAAAGTGCAGTGGGCATTCATCCCATCCCTTTATCCGCAGTAAGTTTACACCCATTAAACACTCTCCACCTCTTCAGACACTGATCTCTGCCAGTACTATGCAGAATTCCTTGGGTGATATGGGTGGGGTGCTTGTGATTTTAATTTTTTTTTTAAATCTTGGAACAGTATCTTGAACATTTCAGACCAAAGTCTAAATACAAGTGTTGAGCATCCCATAATTGCTCTTCTTGGCTTTCATTTAACATATTGCACTCTGCTGTTTGAAACGACTCCACCTGAAATCTAATCTAATACTCCCAATTTGTGCCAATTTAGCAGGCAAAGTTCTGATCTTACCTGTCTACATCCTGTGATTCTGAAGGAGAATTAGGGCTACAAAGCCAAGACCTGTCACCTTAACTAGGACATGAATGACCAAGATTAGATCGGATTTATCAGGAAAAAGTGCTGTCTTAGAAATGGTGGTAATTGGGCAGTATCCAGTGGGGCGCTTATGCCCCCGCCGATTCTGTTGCCCAAGCAGTGGGTCCTGCTGAGGTCATTGCACAAGCGGGACCCACTGCTTGCCCAACAGAGATTTAACCCTTTCTAGAAGAAGCCCTGAAACAAGCAGAAATGCTCATTTCTGGATCGGGACAGCTTGGCAGAGTTCCCTTATGTGAGCTCCACTGACTTGTCCTTTTCCAGAAATGAGCATTGCTGCTCATTTCTGGTTGCTCCCAGAAACGCTCAGTCTCCATTCTGCAAGAGGTGAGTGCCACTTGCGGAAGGGAATTGGTGGGGTGCAACAGAATCAGCAGGGGCGTAAGTACCCATTGGATACTGCCCCTTGTCTCCTCAGACAAAAAGCTGGAAAGATATCCTGTTTCTTTTCTAACATAATCTGGTCCAAAATGGGGGTTGGACTCGATGGCCTTGTAGGCCCCTTCCAACCCTACTATTCTATTATTCTACTATTCTATGAAAACCCTTTGTCATTACCTCTATTAGCCCATTAGGCACACAATGGAATATTCTCTTGGCTTGTGAGTGAATCAGACATCCCCTGTTACAGGTCAGCTGTACTCATCCGACTCCTTTGGGAGACCTAACCAGAAGATGAACTATTTTCCAGGACTACATTTTGTCAACAAATCTAAATTTAATGATACCAGCTGATTCTTCCAGGACAGACTATTAAAAAAAAACAAAAACACTCTGCTGTTTGACTCTCTATCTTTTACTGTTTTTCTTTCTTTTTATGTTTCTAGAATTGCTAAAACATTATTCTTTGTGAGCCACTTTCTGGTTTATTGGTTACTTTGGCATGTCTTCTTTTTTCAATCACACTTCCCCCCCTTTAAAAAAAACTAGCACAAACTTGTCATTGTAAGAGTTCGATTCACCTCTCCCCTAGGCCCAGTGAAATATATCATGTTCTCTGGGGCAGCATATTGGTGTCCAAAGGATGTGAGATGTAGCATGTTCAAGAGAGCACAAGCCCTTCCTGGTTGGTTCCAATAGCCCTGACTCTAACTTATGTTGGTAAATATTCAGCTGCTCCAGTGGATCTCATTTATGCTCGAGTCTGAGTCTGCAAAATGCCTAGAACTGGCAAAACAGCAACAAACCCAATGTAAGCCAATAATTAATGAATCGTTGGACTTTGGCTGCAAGTTTGTGTGGGTGCTTCCAAATGCAAAAGTGTCTTATGCTGACTATCAGAAGGCATTGTGCAACTATTCGGTCTTTTCTTTATTAACAATTTTTCTGCCCTAAGGGGAAAAAAATGGAAGAAGCGGTGGGAAAACACAGGAGGATTCAGTGGAGGCTGGTGGGTCCAATTTCGGTGGGGCTGTAAATCCATTCTGGGTTTAGTCAGAATCAGCCAGAACTCTAAAGGAGTTATCCAAGGTGCTGAACCCATTTTGGGGATGTGGTTCAGCACCTTGGATAGCTCCTTAGAGTTCTGGCTGGCTATGACTGAAACCCCAAATGGAATCACAGCGCCCCCCCCCCGAAATTGGACCCACCAGCCTCCACTGGGAGGATTACAACTGGATGACAACATCTGCACCCCCGTAAACATCTGTAAATGAGGCAGAGGGGGTGCACATTAAAGCCTCATCTGGAAGGAAGCACCCTGTAACAAACCAGCCTATGCACTTCATCACAGGATAACGGGGAAGTTCTGAGAGGTTTTCTGAGTCAGGAGGAGAGAGCAACAGAGGGAGAGGACTAGATTTGCTTGGTTTGGGAACTGAAAACTGCCCTACCAGAGCTCTTCTGGAACTCCATGCCAAAGGGAGCTAGGCTGGCTCTGGCTCTGTTGTCCTTCAGTTGACAAGAAAAGAGGTTTCCAGGCAGGCAAGCCTTTGCCAGGTAAGCTGATTTGTTGCTGAAGGGGTCTTTAACCGGTTAGCTGCTATTCATTTCTTTGTACTGCTGCGTTTTTAATTGATTTGCTTTTACGTTTTCATCCAGGTTCTGTTTTTATCTGTGTTTTATTATTGTCAGCCACTTTGAGTGCCATTTTTGGCACAAGAGCAGGATATAAATGTACTTCTAAATAATAAAAATCAATAAAGCTTTATTATTGTTGTTATTATATAACAATTAAAAAAGGGTATCTGTGTTGTGTGAAGGGGCCAGGAACCCAAGTAGCAAATTGGAGGGCATTTCCAGGCAATCAGATGTGACGGATCAGCAGCACAGATGTTTATAAATGCTTCCCCCTGCCCACTTTTTTGCTCAAAACCAAGCGCTCACCTGCAGAGTACATAATTTCTCTTCTGGCTGAAGATTTAGGAGGTAGGTTAAAATGACAGACAGACTTCATGTAGCCTGAGGAGCTGAAGCCAGAGTGTGGAATTTTGTGCAGGAAGTGGAAAAACCAGTGACCCCTTCTTTTAATGCTTTGTTTATTTTGTGCTGCCTGAAGCTTTGTGTCTGAATCAGATCAGACAGCCCCACTCTAGCCAGGAACAATGTCAAAATACCACATCTTACAATGTGAAAATAAAGCTACTGAAACCAAGACTTGATGTAATGTGATGTTACAAATGTTTGGTTACATTGTGGTAAGACCGTGCTACTTGACACCAAGCATTTGAATGAGTAGCTCTGGCCCTGACACTTAACTTTCTGCATTGCCTGTCAAATCTCATGATTTGTGGCCCATGGGCAGTTAAATGTGTGCAAGCTGGCATGGTGGTCAGTGTTAAGTCACCCTCGGTACTTATTTGCTGGCATTGCAAATCCGAGGACTGTGGTACCCACTTATGGTTTATGTTGAGTGTATCCTAGCATCCACTTAGGAATTCAAAGAGACCTACAATATTTGAATTTTAGGGAATGATTGCCTCTCTAGAAAGGAATTCTGGTCATGTGCAAATCTATACATTTCTCTGTGGATGTAACCTGCATGGGGTGGGGTTACATTCCCCCTGAAGACTCAGGCTCACGGTTTGGGTGTACTCCTGGATTCAGCCCTGAACCTGGATGTCCAGGTTTTGATGGTAGCCAGGACTATGCTTGCACAACTAAGGCTAGTGTATCATTCCTAGAGATGTCTGATTGGGCCATGGTCATGCATGACTTAGTTACATCCCATTTGGACTACTGTAATGTCCACTACAGGGGGCTGTCTTTGAAAACTGTTTGAAACTTAAGCTGGTCCAGAATGCTGTGGCCAGACTATTGACCAGGTCTGGCTACAGAGTGCATGTGACTTCTTTGTTGTTGCAACAGCTTCACTGACTACTGATCTGTTTTCAGGCATAATTCAAAGTGCTGGTTATTACCTTTAAAGCCATATACGGCTTCAGACCAGACTAAATGAAAGACTGCCTTCTCCCATACAAGCCTCCCCGGGTTTTAAGATCTTTGGGGGAGGCCCTTCTCTCACACCTGCAACCAGCAGAGGCACATTTGGTGGGCATGTGAGAGAAGGCCTTCTCAGTGGCTGCTCCAAGGCTCTGGAACTCCCTGCTGATGGAGTCTGGGTTGGCCACCTCTTTGTTGTTCTTCCACTGGCAGACAAAGCCATTTTTATCTAGCCATTTTTTTAATCCACTTTTCCCAACATAGGGATGATTGGATATACTTCTGTTACATCTGGTTTTAACTGGTTCTTTGCTTTGCTGGTGAGTCCTCACATACATAACCTTTCACCATATGAAGTGTGTTCAATAATAGGCCTTACTCCTTTAGGCTGATTTGTGGCTTAAGGAGTTTTAAGTTGATTGATGCTGCTTATTTCTTTCACTATTGTGTTTCTAATCCATTTATTTTTATGTTATGATTTAATTAAGGTTTTGCTTTCAATCTGGATTTATTGTTAGCTGCCTTGAGTGCCAATTTTTGGGCAGAAAGGCAGGAAATAAATAAAATAAATAGAACAACAACAGCAACAACATAATAGTGATAATTTAGTACAGACAGCAATTGCTTTGCTGTTCCAACAGGATAAGCATTGCTGGCTTCAGGTTTTCGACAAGTTGCCCTCAGTAGGCCCCCTCCTCTCCAAAGTACAACAGCCCACTTGCTTGCCCTCTCCCTCCCTCGGGGCCCAATCTGCACAACTGCCGAGATGGGAGGGCACAAGGGCCGTAGAGGAGACTGCTCCATCTTCTCACTCTTGTCATCAGGGCTGGCCCTACCATTAGGCAAAGTGAGGCAGCCACCGCAGGTGGCAGATGCTGAGGGATGGGAGCAATGGTGAAGTGTTTGGGGACAGAGCTGTGTGTGCCAGGTGGGGTGGCTCCACTCCTTAAACTAGCCTGCTGCCCTCAGCTGCAGTGGAGGATGCTGTCCTGTAGCCAGCCTTTTGCAAGTTTCAGCTGCCAGCCTGGTCCGCTTTTCTACATGGAATGGGAGGAGGTACCATCTTGTCCTTCATCTCAGATCTCAGGCCAGCCCTGCTTGTCACTACATGGCTTTAAGCAAGCTGTCATTTCCTCAGTCTCTGCTTCCTCTCCCACATCTCCAAGGTGGGGAAGAGAATATCCTCCTGCACGACTGTTCTAAGGATTGTAGAGATAATTCAGGTCAAGAGGTCTGACTATGTGCAATGGGCTTTATAAAGGACCATTCAGATGAAGCATTGGTAAGGTAAGACTAAGAGCAGAAGGATTTCAATGTTTAAGACCTCCCAGAATGGGATGGAGCCATTTCAAACTGTGGGTAATTTGAAGTATGGCACACAGCAGTTACAAATGTAGTGCCAATATTGTTCCAAGTGGCAGGAAGTTTCACAGGTCAACTGGGTACTCTGAACAGTTGTGTTCATTTCATCGGATGTTTCTAGGGCTGAGTGTTGCACAAAAGGCCTAGATGACTCTCCACTTTTCCCAACATAAGGATGATTGGATATACTTCTGTCACATCTGGTTTTAACAGGTTCTTTGCTTTGCTGGTGAGTCCTCACGTACATAACCTTTCACCATATGAAGTGTGTTCAATAATTTAATTTAATGTTTGTGAACTGCCCGGAGAGCTTTAGCTATTGGATAGTATAGAAATGTAATGAATGAATGAATGAATGAATGAATAAATAAATAAATACATCCAATATCCTCAATAACCTTTGGATCCAGGCCGCAGAACTGTTGTCATTGTGGCTTTTCAACCCTGCAGCTCCTTTTAATCCTTTTGCCTTCATTCAACCACAGCAACCACTGCTGCTCAGTGGCTCTGTTCCCTATAACCAAAGGAACGCCTCCTCACTCTCCTATGTGACTGTGGGCATTTCTACACCAGCCTAAAATCCTGCATTTAAAACAGGGCTTTCTGCTTCCATTTTAAATGCAGGATCACAACTGACTCCCTTTACACATGCTTTCTTCCCCTCCTTCTCCCCATATCTGAGTCTTCCATTATCTTTCATTGATCTCAATCCTCTTCTCGCCGCTTTTACTCTTTTCATGGAGGGAACTGAAGCGGAACACAATGGGGTGATTTGATAGCTCATTATCTGCAATCTATTTAAAAATGGAACAAAGGGCATTTAGTGCAAGCGACAACCTGGAGGGACACAGCATCATGTAAAGAGCCCGCAAACACAGCGTCATGTAAAGAGCCTGCAAACTTCCGTGAAGGAGCAATCTCAATTGCAGGATAAAAACCCAGTGTGAAGGAGCCCTGTCTCTCATTTTTGACATTTCCAAAAGCTTATTTTAGCACATTGTGGGGAAGGGACTGGAAGAAGCCTGACAAGAATAGACAGAGATCCCAGCAAGGTGGAATTCCTCTTGTGAATTCCTCTGACATACCAAAGCAACACATCGCTGAGCAGGTTTGGACGTGTTCCCTTCAATGGGATAAAAGCAGTCAGCAGCTTAACAATGGGCATAAGAAAGTTTGCCCAGTTCCCGACAGTCTTCTTTAAGAACATAAGAAGAGCCCTGCTGGATCAGACCAAGGGTCCGTGTAGTCCAGCATTCTGTTCGCACAGTGGCCAACCAGCTGCTTGTGAGAAACCCACAAGTGGACATGAGTGCAACAGCACCCTCTCGCCCATGTTGCCCAGCAATGGGTACAGATAGGCACAGTGCCTCTGATACTGGGAATAGCATTTAGCCATCAGGACTAGTAGCCATTGATAGCCTTATCCTCTATGAACGGTGTGGAAGCTGGGCTCCTTCTGACCTCCCTGCAATTTGAGCTCTGTCTTTAGCTATTTAAAAAACCAACTGATTTGGCTGTTATTAATCCATCTACCATAGAAATGTTGCTGACTTCTTTGAGGGAGAGGGAATGGGCTATCCCTGACTTTGCACAGCCCTAGGTACTTCAGTATCTCACCATCTTAAGGTACTTTCTTTATTCTTGTATGCTGCATAGAAGTTAATGGGGTTCTCATCTGTATTCAGGGCTGCCTAGGCAGGAGGAGAATTGGGGCTATTTGCCCTGGACAGACATCCCTACCCCCTCAAGGCAGGCATATCTCTACCTCCACTCCTATGCATTGCCTCTGTCTTGGCCATGCCAGATTGCTCACCAGAGGCCTGAGCACACATGGGTCCTTGCAGGGGGCCGCAGCAGGGCCCTCAACATCATACCAGGCTCCATAAACCTTCTGTACAGAGCACTTGGTTAAAAACAAATACAAAACCTTACAAAACCAAAGGAGGAAGTGCATACATGCTGTAAATGAGTAAGGTCCATCCTCAAGGACAAGAGATGAAGGACCCAGCCAAACATTTGCCCACTCCATGTTTAAAATTAAATCGTCTCCGGCCCCCCACCCCACCCCGACCCTGGCTTTTTAACAGTCTCTGAGCAATAATAAATCTCACAATGCTAAATACTTCCAGTGCTCTGTTGACAGAAGAACTGAAACAATTCAGTGATGTTTCTACAAGCCCTTTTGACTTTCTGACCTCTGCATATTTCTGGCTTTCAAATGCAAACCTGAGACATCCATGCTGTATGGACCAGCCAGTCACTCACAAATTACCTCATAACCCACTGACCAGCAGTGTGCATTGTGGATCAGATAACCAAGTCTTCGTCTGAAATAGCTAGATAGTTATCTTGCGAAACCACTTGTAGGTGTTGGTGATAACACACCTTCCATTCAGTACACAGATAAATCAAAAGCCCCAGGGGCCGCTCTCCTATCTACAATAGCTTTTGATTATTATAGCATTTCCATCTTAAAATAAAGGCATTCACAACACAGATTTGCAAGTATGGATGATCAGAATAGGTAGGAGACCATCTGGTTCGGGAGAAAAGATTCTCAGGCAAATTCTTTACTCAAATTTGGTTCCAAATTTTTAAATATATCATCTAGTTCATTCTCTCTGATGACCGTTCTGAATTTGGCAAGTTAACTTCACAACCTTGAAAGTCATTAATAAGCCAATTCCTCAAAATGAAATCTCAATGTGAAATCTGAATGTGTTTGGAAATCAAATGTAAGCAGCTGAATTTTTAATTGGGGTAAAATTTTGTCTCAGATCTGCAAGCATCCATCCCAACTTATGAATGTATTTTTCTTTCTTCAGAATCGGAATGCTGGGCTTCTTTGCATCCCTAAAAGAAATTCCATGCCAAGGGAAACAGCAGAGTATGCTCAGACATATGCTTCCCTTGTGCTTTGCTGTGTGCTTTCTAGAAGTTCTACCTTTTTCACACCGGAGACTTTAACATTGGCATAACCAGTAGAAATCAACTTTTTCCCATCCTAGGAATGGGTTGAGTTTAAGGAGCCTCTGTTCCTCTAAAACCCATGTGGGCAACTTCTGCTGGTTCAATTCTCCCCCTTGGAACCCAGCAGGGCCAACACCCTCTCCAGAATTCCCACCGCCAAATTTGCTGGATGCTTCTGGAAGCAGAATTTTGCTTTAAAACAGCATGTGCACTCCCCACATGTCTCATTTTTAAGGAAAATTAACATTCTGCCCCCATCCCTGCCATCACAGTGGGGATCTGCAAAAATTGACCGTGGCCACATGTGGGCCTTGTACTGCCTACTCAGTAGGGTAGCCACATGCACATCATCCAAAAAGAGGGGAAAAGAGGATGCGTATCTGCACAAAATTTGCATATGCTCCTTTATATGTGTGACCTGTGTGCCTGCACAGTCTGCTGTCCAGGAGCTAACTTTGTGGGCAACGTTAAGGCCCTTGCTCTCCCTTCTTATGGTTTATTATCTTATTTATTTATTACATTTCTATACCGCCCCATAGCCTAAACTCTCTGGGCGGGCTACAGACATTAAAATGTTAAAGTCCAATTGTTGTTGTTGTTCAGTCGTTAAGTCATGTCCGACTCTTCATGACCCCATGGACCATAGCATGCCAGGCCTTCCTGTCCTCCGCTCTCTCATGGAGTGTGCTCAAGTTCATATTCATTGCACTGGTGATGCTTTCTAGCCATCTTATCCTCTGCCATTCCCTTCTCCTTTCGCCTTCAGTCTTTCCCAGCATCAGGGTCTTTTCCAGTGACTTTTCTCTTCGCATTAGGTGGCCAAAATATTTGAGTTTCAGCTTCAGTATCTGTCCTTCCAATGAGCACTCAGGGTTGATTTCCTTTAGGATTGACTGATTTGACCTCCTTACAGTCCAGGGGACTCGTAAGAGTCTTCTCCAGCACCACAGTTCGAACGCATCAATTCTTCGGCGCTTAGCTTTCCTTATAGTCCAGCTCTCACAGCCATACATTACTACTGGGAAAACCATAGCTTTGATTATACGGACCTTTGTCAGCAAGGTGATGTCTCTGCTTCTTACTATGCTGTCTAGGTTTGCCATAGCTTTTCTCCCAAGGAGCAAGTGTCCTTTAATTTCATGGCTACAGTCACCGTCTGCAGTGATCCTGGAGCAAAAGAAAATAAAATCTGTCACTGCTTCCATTTCTTCCCCTTCTATATGCCAGGAAGTGATGGGGCCAGATGCCATGATCTTTGTTTTTTTAATGTTGAGTTTCAAACCAGCTTTTGCACTCTCCACTTCCACTCTCAACAAGAGGATCTTTAGATCCTCTTTGCTTTCTGCCATTAGGGTGGTATTGTCTGCGTATTTGAGGTTGTTGATAATTCTCCTGGCAATCTTAATTCTGACCTGTGATTCATCCAACCTGGCGTTTCTCATGATGTACTCTGCATATAAGTTAAATAAGCAGGGTGACAATATACAGCCTTGTCGTACTCCTTTCCCAATTTTGAACCAATCGGTTGTTCCATGTCCGGTTCTTACTGTTGCTTCTTGACCCTCGTACAGGTTTCTCAGGAGACAGGTAAGGTGGTCTGGTACTCCCATCTCATTAAGAATTTGCCAGAGTTTGTTGTGATCCACACAATCAAAGTCTTTAGCGTAGTCAATGAAGCAGAGACGTTTTTCTGGAATTCTCTTGCTTTCTCCACGATCCAGCGAATGTTGGCGATTTGACCTCTAGTTCCTCTGCCTCTTCGAAACCCAGCTTGTACTTCCGGTAGTTCTCAGTTCACATACTGCTGAAACCTAGCTTGTAGGATTTTGAGCATCACCTTGCTGGCATGTGAAATGAGTGCAATTGTATGGTAGTTTGAACACTCTTTGGCATTGCCCTTCTTTGGAATTGGAATGTAAACTGACCTTTTCCAGTCTTGTGGCCACTGTTGAGTGTTCCAAATTTGTTGGCATATTGAGTGCAGCACTTTAACAGCATCATCTTTTAGGATCTGAAATAGCTCAGCTGGAAGACTGTCATCTCCGCTAGCTTTGTTGTTAGTAATGCTTCCTAAGATCCACTTGACTTCACTCTCTAGGATGTCCGGCTCAAGTTCAGTGACCGCACTATCATGGCTATCAGGGACATTCAGATCTTTCCTGTATAATTCTTCTGTGTATTCTTTCCACCTCTTCTTAATCTCATCTGCTTCTGTTAGGTCCCTGCCTTCTTTGTCCTTTATCAGGCCCGTCTTTGCACAAAATATTCCCTTGAGATCTCCGATTTTCTTAAAAAGATCTCTAGTCTTTCCCATTCTATTGTTTTCCTCAATTTCTTTGCATTGTTCATTTAAGAAGGCCGTCTTGTCTCTCCTTGCTATTCTCTGGAACTCTGCATTCAGTTGGATATATCTTCCCCTTTCTCCCTTGCTTTTCACTTCCCTTCTTTCCTCAGCTACTTGTAAAGCCTCATCAGACAGCCACTTTGCTTTCTTGCATTTCTTTTTCTTTGGGATGGATTTAATTGCTGCCTCCTGAACAATGTTATGGACCTCTGTCCATAGTTCCTCAGGCACTCTTTCTATCAGGTCTAATCCCTTAAATCTATTCCTCACCTCCACTGTTTATTCATAAGGGATCTGATTTAGGTCATACCTGAATGGTTTAGTGGTTTTCCCTACGTTCTTCAATTTAAGCCGAAATTTTGCAATAAGAAGCTCATGATCTGAGCCACAGTCAGCTCCAGGTCTTGTTTTTACTGACTGTATAGAGCTTCTCCATCTTTGGCTGCAAAGGACATAATCAATCTGATTTCGATATTGACCATCTGCTGATGTCCATGTGTAGAGTCACCTCTTGTGCTGTTGGAAAAGAGTGTTTGCTATGATCAGTGTGTTCTCTTGGCAAAACTCTATTAGCCTTTGTCCTGCTTCATTTTGTACACCAAGGCCATGCCTGCCTGTTATCCCGGTGATTTCTTGACTTCCTCCTTTGGCATTCCAATCCCCTATGATGAAAATAACATATTTTTTGGGTGTTAGTTCTAGAAGGTGTTGTAGGTCTTCATAGAACCGATCAACCTCAGCTTCTTCGGTCTCAGTGGTTGGGGCATAGACTTGAATTACTGTGATGTTGAATGGTTTGCCTTGGATTCATACTGAGATCATTTTATCATTTTTGAGATTGTGCCTCAGTACTGCTTTTCCACCCTTGTATTGACTATGAGTGCTACTCCATTTCTTCTAAGGGATTCTTGCCCACAGTAGTAGATATGATGGTCACCTGAATTAAATTTGCCCATGCTTGTCCATTTTAGTTCGCTGATTCCCAAGATGTCAATGTTCAATCTTGCCATCTCATGTTTGACCACCTCCAGCTTACCTTGATTCATTGATCTGACATTCCAGGTTCCTAAACAATATTGTTCTTTACAGCATCGGATTTTCCTTTCCCCACCAGACACATCCACGGCTGAGTGTCCTTTCGGCTTTGGCCCAGCCGCTTCACTCTTTCTGGCGCTACTTGGAAATTCCCTCTGCTCTTCCCCAGTAGTATATTGGACACCTTCCGACCTGAGGGGCTCATCTTCCGGCGTCATATCTTTTAGCCTTGTGATATGTTCCATGGGGTTTTCTTGGCAGGAATACTGGAGTGGGTTGCCATTTCCTTCTCCAGTGGACCACATTTTGTCAGAACTCTCCGCCATGACCTGTCCGTCTTGGGTGGCCCTGCATGGCATAGCTTATGGCTTCACTGAGTTACGCAAGCCCCTTCGCCACAACAAGGCAGTGATCCATGAAGGGGTAAAGTCCAATATACAAAGTTTAAAATCCATTTACATAAATGCACACAGACTATATATACGAACAACATATAACTAAAAAGAATTTTGAACAGTCAGTCATAACTAAAGACTCATCCAGGACCGATTAAAACTCATCATGTGATTCCTGCACTGAGCACTGGTTGGACTCGATGGTCTTATAGGCCCCTTCCAACCCTACTCTTCTATGATTCTATGTGCTGCCAAATGCCTGGGGAAAGAGATAGGTCTTAACTTGTCTCCAAAAAGATAACAATGTTGGCGCCAGGCATATCTCATCAGGGAGCTCATTCCACAGATGGGGTGGCCACCACTGAGAAGGCTCTCTCCCTCATTGCTGCCTTCTAAGCTTCCCTTGGAGGAGGCACTCAGGAGATGGGACCTTAGATGCTGAACATAGAGTACGGGTAGGTTCATTTCAGGAGGGGCATGCCATAGGTATTTTGGTCCCAATCCTTTAAACTGGACTTGGGCCAGACAGCCTTCAAACAGAGGTGACCTTCAAACAGAGGGCCGTCCTCTCTGAAGTAGGACACATGGCCACCCAATCTAGCAATTAGGCCCAGTTCATGCATGCAACCATCCATATAGGTGGTTCTGTGTGAGAATCAGAACCATCTGGAAGTAATTGCAGTGTAGGATACCACAAATGATTTAAATTAAATACACGGTTAGTTAGAATGAGGCTTTCTCGGTCTCTGCAGGAGGTCTAAGATAGGGCAATTGATCTTATCCATTAAAACAAACAAACCTGAATTCAACATCAACAAAAATATGCACAAGATCTTGATCTTTTTCTTAATGCAGCAGACTTATTTGAACACTATCTAGTAATCTGTAGAAATTTAACTAAATTCATTTCCCGGTAGGTGCTGGAGGGTGAGAGTCTACACTTTCCAGGGAGCTGCCTGGCTATATAAACAGTGATTGAGGGAAGCACAATCTGATATTTTCCCCACATGAACAATGCAGCCTTTTTGAAACTCCATGCTTGCCAAGCTCTGTTAAACTAAATGCCCTCATGCTGGGTTGCTGCCAAACCTTCCAGATGTGTGCATTTCAAGTATCAGCTGATATCCAGGACTGGGCTCTGGAAAACATAGGACTAGCTCAGTGGAGGTGGTGGCTCCAATGTCAATGGGGTGGTGAATCCACTCCAGGTTTAAGTCATAACCAGTCAGAACTCTAAAGGAGCTTTCCAAGAGGTGCGATGCGCTCTCCTGAAAATCCACAAGATGCTAGGAAAGCCAAGTGGAAGTTCAGGTGAAAACTGCAGGTTTGTTTGCTGAATCATATTTGGAAGCTAGACAAAACATGTAATCAAGATACGTGGCCATGCAGGAAATGTAGTTCATCTTCTAAAAGACCGCTAATTACTTAATCACAAAGCAACTATGGGAATGGAGGAAGTATTTTACTCTCTAGTTACGCATAAGAGTCAGTTTGAGTAGATCAGCATGGTGGGATCTTCATGACAGCAGAATGAGGAGTGTGTTGGAGTATTACCAGATTTTCATGGAATCATCTTTGGTCCGTCAGCGACACATGAAGCAAGAAAAGCAGAGTGTACTGTACCTTAAAAATCCACTTTTCACATGTCACACAGTGCTTGAAAGCAACATACTTCCGGGTTGGGTGGGTGGAGTAGAACTGAACATCATCAATCTGGCAGGTACTGCTCAACCAATGAGAGAGGCTTATTTCCCAACCCTGTCAAGGTTCCCCCACCCCCAGCTACCATGTTGTTATCCCCAACAGCATCTGAAGGCTCCCCATGACAGCACCGCACCAGCGCAATTTCACCCCATTCCAGCCAACAGTCAGGGAGTTTGAGTTCCCAGCCCCTTTCTCCTTTTCCAGGGAGTAAATACAAGGATCTAGCCACTTCACCCTTTGCAGCCTGTGTTGCCCAGTCATAAAACCCCTGTTGCACACTTCCAGGGAGTAAATATAACAATCTAGCTGCTTCACCCATTCTCAGTCTGCAGCCTTTGTTGCCTGCTTTCCCTCCATTGGGAATCTGTAGCATCTTTTTCCCACTGAGAAAATCAGAGCTGCATTGTTTCAAGTACTAGTTATCTAGTGAGAGGAGGTGGCCAGGAGCAGGAGCCTGCAGCCCTGGTATTTTGCTATATCAGTAAGGCAATACAGTGAAAACTAAAGAATGTGAGAAAGGAAGGAGAGGTCGCAGCCAGCAGAGGCAGCAGCAGCAGTGCTAGCAGAGGGAGGCAGCTTCAGCCGGCCCTTCTATGTGGAGAAGCAGCAAAGTAACACAAGCATCAGAGAAGCGCATAATGACAGCTCTCAAGGGGCTGGGCTGGGAAATGGAAGCTAGTTACTCCCACTGGCAAAAAGGAAGTGCAGCAAACACTGCATTCTGAAGCCATGGAAAAGCACTCTAGTGTTTTGATGAGTTGGAAAGGCTGACTACTTACCTAGGTTACCAAGGGCATGGCCAGGTGAAAGACACACCCCTAGGAATGCCCGATCATACTGAATGTTAAGCGGAAGGATGGGAACACGGCAGCTGAACAACAGGGGAGCTGAATTAAAGAAAAACAACAGAGTAAAAGTATTCTGCAAAAACGCAGCTTCCCCATAGGTAATCTCCAAGGTGGCTGCAGATTGGCCACAATGTCATGTGCCACAAAAGACTTCCAAATGGTCCCAATCTGCAGCAAATCTCCCATGAAGACAGGCCCCACATTGCGACACTAGTTCCCCATCATTAGCTTCACATGGCATAAGTGGTGGTGCTAATTTCATGACCTGTACAAATCAATCAGGAAGAAACC
Organism: Heloderma suspectum; assembly: GCF_057233095.1. Classification (NCBI taxonomy): domain Eukaryota; kingdom Metazoa; phylum Chordata; class Lepidosauria; order Squamata; family Helodermatidae; genus Heloderma; species Heloderma suspectum. Next base: position 85,367,479 of record NC_139459.1, read on the forward strand.
AAAGGGAAATCAATGGCTGGATGTTTGCTAAATTCTCCCCAAAATCCACAAGTCAGCTTTACCTGCAACAGGCTCTTTGATACACACCCTGTTCCATTATTATGCTTTGTTTATACATGCCACAGATTTGCTCTAGAGACACCCTTGTTGATTTTGTAATGAATAGGTATTGAGAGAGTTAAGAGCGAGGTGCCTGCTGTACCAAATGTTTATGCTAAGGTCAGGGCCGGCACAGGATATTTTGCTGCCCGAGGCAAAGGACAGTATGGTGCCTCCCTCAGTCCATATACAAAAGCAGACGGGACTGGCAGCTGAATCTTACTTAGCACTGAAGTAAGTTCTTTACTTACTGAAGTAAGAACTGAAGTTCTTTTAAAATGTTTTAATTGTTTTAATTATGGGATTTTATTCTTTTATTTTGCTGTTCACTACTCTGAAATCTTTGATGTGGAGTGGTATATAAATATTGTAAATAAATACACAAACACTGATGATGGTACAGCATCCTTCACTGCACCTAGGGGCAAAATGCTAATTTCGGGGGCACAGGGCAGGCTGCACAGAAACACACAGCTCTGCCTACTTCTTGCCTTTTAGCATGCACCACCTGAGGTGGCTGCCTCCCTCTGCCTAATGGTAGGACCAGCCCTGGCCAAGATGGAATTTCCCAAAATATAACATCTTTTCTGAAAGACGAAATCCCCTGGTACAGTCAGGGACGTATGAAGAGTTGTTTCAACACTTCGGGGAAAGTCTAAAGAAATTTTTTAAAACTTTCCACTTACCACCACAGACATATTTTTTCCTTGGGGATCATACCCTGTTTTCCTTTTTTCCTGTTAGCATCTCACATCCACCCATAACTTGCAAAGAAAGCAGTAAGGTTTCTTCCAGATGGAAAGGATTTTCAAGCGTCTGGTATGCTGATACAGCACATCTGAGAGCTGCAAAAGGGCTGCGTCAATCCCTGGCCCAAGTTTTTCAATGAGCTTGTTTAACTGCAGGGTCAACCTACAAGGAGAAACAGACGTCCCTTTCTGACCTGGGAACACCACCACCCTGGCCCCAGAATATGCATCTGGGAGCCCACTTCTTAATTTTCATGCCATATGTTTGCACAGTGGTAGTGCTGCTGTTGCAAGCCATTTTAGGTCAGTCATGGGTCCCAACCAACCAGCTGAAGACCAAAGGAGTAGGACACACAGGTCTCATTGATGTGACGTTGATTCTGGGTCAAATTTACCTCACTTGGCAATGAGAGTGAGATTGAATCTACAGGGCTGGCCCAAGACATTTTGCTGCCTGAGGCAGAATAGCAAATGGCACTCCCACCCACCCGCCACCGCAGTCCAGCTACATTGGACCCAAGGTTCAGTCACGTTATTTTGACAAGCTATTTATTGATTCAGTTTAGTTATTTTGGCACCTGAGGCAGAAAATCCCAGAAACCTCTCTCCCATCCATGGCAGTAAAAATCCAGTAATAATACATTAAATAACTAACAATTTGCTGCCCTTTTGTGGCACCCAAAATCCCCTGCCTCATTCTGCCTAATGGAAGGGCCACCCCCAGGAAATGCACCAGCATCTTCTACTGTACCTGACGGCAGCAGGCTAGCTTTGAGGGGGCAAGCCAGGCAATGTGGCACACACAGCTCTGTCCTCCAACATCTCCCCAGCCACCTGCAGCACCTGCAGCCTGAGGCAGCCTCCTCACTCTGCCTAATGGTAGAGCCACCCCTTTGACCAATTAGATTTACCAAACCAGTCTTCTATAAGTAAAGCCTGCACTTTATAGGAAAACTGTCCAGGTGGCAGATATGCAAACAGCCAAAGGAGTGGGTGGGTAGCAGGATCAGCATGGTAGGAATTGTCCAAGGGTTCAATTGTACTGTGATATACATACATGCACATATACACCAGCTGGCATTTCTTGCCTCAGTTTCTTATATTTCCTCTTATTTCTAATTCAGTACAGCATAAAACAAGCCACCAAGGAAGCTGTTCTCTGGACGAGCCCTACAAATGAGGAATAATAAGGGAAATAGTAGAACACAATAACACACAAACAAATCCTTAGAAAAGTTGCCAGTACCGATGCACACCAAAGGGCTTCTTAAGAACAATAAATTCACCAGGCAACAATCAGGCATCAGCGTGACACATCTTCCCACCTGCAGGTTTATCCTCATGAAAAGAGCTATTCATGGACTGCTTCTGTTGGTGTAGTTCCCAATGGTCAGTGTGGATTGTAAGCATTTTTGTTACACTGTTGGTTCCTAAAGATCATTTCAGGAGCACATACCAAGTCTGAAATTGAGAAATCCACAAACGTCTATTTGCTTCTTTATAAAGACCAGACATTCCAGATCGTCGCCTGCCAAAGTAAGAATGCGCCCTACTGAACGGACACTGGCTTCAGTTTAGCAAACCTAACATATCTTACCTTACTGAGCAACCGCACTCACTTTTCTGTGCGGTGATATAATTAAATGAAATGCTGCTCTACTGACCTTGATTCCCACTTTCTGACAGCTTCCCTCTCAGCCTGTGCGGTTCAGAAAGTCGCGCAGAACTCCCTAATGTCTTTAGATCGCCCTCTACTGGTGGCAGAGAAGAACTACGCACATACAGAACTCGCCTGCTGCTGTGTGCTAGACCTGATCTAGCAATAGGACTGATCTGCTCAGGAAAGTATGGTCCCTCCAGGATTCAGCTCCATGCACATTGTTCCCGTTGATGGATCTCTACATCTCAGGCTGCACATGCTCCTCACTGCTGTATTAGAGCCCCACCCATGCAGCAATGAACAGATGGCTGTCAGTGGTAAGCTTTAACGACACCGGGGGAGGACTGAGTTCGGCGTCATCATGCACCTTGCATACATGATCAATGCTGTCAAAGCTGAGAGTGACTCTTCAGTGTATGTTCCCATATGCATATCCTCATGCAGAGCAGCATCAGGGGTGCTGAACCTCTTTCAGCTGACAGCCAAATTCAGTTTCAGAGAAGCTCTCTGAGAAACCTATTCCAGTGGTGGGCCAAAGACGAAAGGAATTATGCCAAAAATACCAAATATGCCAGCATATTTTAGCCTAAAGCTCTTACTGCCAGTAGCTAAGCCTTAGGAGAGGCATTTCAGCCTTTTAGAATGGGGAGAAAACAGCTCAAAAGCCAGGAAAGCACCAAGCGATCAGTGGTCAGGGGGTGGGGCATTCAGCCCTCGGGGCTGTGGTTCTGCACCCCTGGTTTAAACTAATCATAATTTGAGCTTCTCCACATGAGGTTAAAATCCTGCACCCTTACCGGAGCTTCTGCTTCCGGATTCCTTGCAGGATTAAGATTGCCTCCTTTACCTGTGGTTGTTTCTGAGTTTTTTTCTTTTGGGGCAAGTTCTATATGTTTCATTATACAGCCACTAGATGGTGCTGCAATAAAGCCGGAAATTCACCGGAAATTTATTGCACTTCAAAGCATTATAAAATCTCTTATCGCGCTATCCCTGTTGGGAATTATGGTGCTATAATGGCAAGAAAGCACGGGACGGGCCCTGGAGGTTGACGACGTTGTATAAAGGACTTGAAGAAAACCGTGAGTGACCAATCACGAGTGCACAGTAAAAGCCTCATGTAGAAATGCCCTTTATCTCTATTTGGACAAAAATAGAAAGTGTGTTTAGCTGAAAACAAAAGAAGATATTCATCCTCATGGCTGGACCAGAATAAGAAAAGGCAGGGAGACACATGCAAGCCGGAGGCTCATTCACATATGTCAGTCTTCCCCAGCCTGGTGCCCTCCAGTTGTTTTGGACTACAACTCCCAGCATTCCTGACCATTGGCAGCTCTAGCTGGGGCTGATGGGATTTGAAATCTAAACCATCTGGAGAGGACCAGGTTGGAGAAGGCTGATGTAGGTTAGTTCATGTTACATCCACATGGGGTGTATATCTCAGCTGGCCTATCCCTTAGCTGTACCATCCTTTTTTATTTCACATGGCTTTCTCCTTCACAAAAGATGGTCAGACATTAAAGAGAATTGCAACTTACTGCCAAAGCCAGGACTGATCCTATCATGAGGCAAACTGAGGTGCCTGCATCAGAGCAGTGACTTGTGGCGCTCCCCACACCCTGCCAGAAAGGCTCACTGCCACCTCCAGTTGGTGCTCTGAAGAGCCTGGGCAGCCACTCTCCTGCTGTGGCATTTGCTGCAGTGAGAGAGCAGCTGGCGGGCCTCTCTGGAGCAGCCAGCCACCTTGTCTCCCTCATGCTGAGTCCCCCCTTCCCCTTAGCGTTGCTGTTCCAGGGCTCCAGCTGGCTGGCTGAGCTCTTGCAAGTGCCCCATGGCCAAGATCTCGCGAGTCCTAGCCAAGCTCTCACAAAGCCCCGCAACCAGGAAGGGGCACGAGGCAGCAGTGAAGGGGGAGGGGTGCGAGGCAGCAGCAAGGGGTGGGGAAGAGGTGCAAGGCGGAGGCGGTGCGTGTTCTCATCTCAGGCAGCAAGATGCCTTGGCTGGGGCTGACCAACACCTCACAGACTGGGATGGGGGGAGCTGCTTCTTCCTTATTTTCTCCTGATCATAAATTAGCATTTAACATTACCATTTATCTTGTACAGGGTTTCTTGTTTTTAATGCTGTATGGATTTGGGATTTTTAACCTGTATGTACAAGCGCTGTATGAATTCATCAACATATGGATGCAAGCACCATGGATCTGCTCTGTTCCTTTCCTCACATGCCATTTTGACCAGTAAAAACAAAGTTTTAATCATCTTGTTGTGCCAATTGGCTGCCTGGGGTGGAGCAGTAAATGGCACCCACTGTCCCCTTAGTCAAGGTGCATGGTATCCAAAGGAAGCCAAATCGTATCGATAGCTCACCCTCCTTGACAGTAAGAATTCAATAATTATACATTCAATGCCTTACAATGTGTCCCTTCAATAGCCCCCCCAAATCAGTTGCCTCACCGTGTGTAAGCAGGGCCAGCCCTGGCTTCTCATGCCTGAAGGGCTACGGCCACCTACGATTAATTTATGCTATCAGAAGCTGGTGTATGTAAAGTCTCCCTCCAAATCTCTTTCAGTTGAAAGGAACACACTAATTAATAGGACGACGGAATGGTGATTTGAAATATCAAAGGATGTTTTGAAGCTGAATATTAATGAGTTGAGAACATGCTTCCTTGGGTGCAGCTGCGGGATCTGAAACAAATCAGCTCCCTTAGATCACCTTTGTCGTGTCACTTCAAAGCAACTCCCAGGACAAAGTTCACTTCAGGCTGATCTTCTCTAAATTGCACTGGAGTGAATTACTTCCCCAAATGCTTTTATGCCAAGGGAACGGCCTCTTCTGCTAGCAATGATGGGGGAAGAGAGTAGGTGGCACACCGCCAGCCAGCCAGCCTGGCCAGCTCATGCACTGGTTAAGGAAACTGCATTTCCCCTTTGGGCTACCAGCATGAGACTAAAGGAGCCATTGCATACTATGTACTCTGAGGTAACCTAAAATTAAAATCTGTACTCTGTCATACTCAAGATGTTGACTGGGTCCAAAATGTTTCCAGTGGTAGACTTTAATTGGAATAATGTCTTGTTTGTTAGGTTGTGGTACACCCTGAAGAAGATGATTAGCATCATTGCATACACACATACAATTTGCTCTGTACTACACACATTAGAAAACAAGGACCCATTTCTTCTTGCCTATGATTCTTCTTTATACACATGCACCATCGGAAAGATATATGCAGAAGATATGGGAAAGAGCATAACTTCAACTTGCCAACAATCTACAGCCTCAAAATGGCAGATTAGAGCAGAAAACAGGTGCCTAACCATGTCTACCCTTGACATGAGCTCTGATGGTTGGTACTCCTTTACAGATCATTACACTTAGATTAGCAGCATGTTGATTTTGAAAGCTCTTTATTCTTTATCTGCAAGATGCTCCAACATGCTGATATTTGTAGCTTTACCCGTTTACATGAAAAGCATATTTTACCTCCTTTCCCACTGTATATATTCCCTACCCCTCTACTTTCCTCTTTTTACCCAACCCATCTTGTGTTATAGAGCCTTTCTACATGAGGCTGTTGTTGTGCACTCATGATTCTTCACTCATGGTAGTTTGCTGATGTTGTCATCCTCCAGGTAATTTGTAGACATCCTCATCCTCCAGCCCTCTCCCGTACTTTGCACCCATTATCACATGCTTTTTCTTAACAAGGAAAGTCTGGTATTTTCTCTGAATCCTGTTATAGAGCTCTCATGCATTTGCCCAATTCTTCTACACCAAAGCACCACCTAGTAGTTGTGTAATGGAATATATAGAAAGGCAGAGAAAGAAACCCCTCGAAAAAAGCACGTGTAAAGGAGCCAAGCTTAATCCCACAAAGAATCCGGAAGCAGACGCCTTGGTAAAGATACAGGTTAAAAGCCTCATGCAGAGAAGCCCATGTTTACTTTCTTTGCTGAGTTTTTAACATATGTTGTATTTCTCCTAAATTTTATTATTAGAAAACTCAAAACTTTTTTTAAAATTAAGAAGTCCCTCAGAGGCCATCTGTTCCCTTCTCCTGCCTTAAGAACAAATAGAAAAGTGATAGGAAGACTCGTGAAATATATCAGAGAAACTGGCCTTATGATACAAGGAGGCAAAGTGTGGGAAAGGCAAATCTCCAATCATTTTTAATTTGATTTGCTCATTAGTTAAACGTTCTGGCAAAGACTCTAAAATTAATGTTCATTTCTCCCCCCATTATTCCAAATGAGACCAGCAGGGTCTGCCTGTACTAAGATTAATGCTAATGGGTAAAACTCCAATAGATCATTTGTTTGATTCCATTAGCCTCATTTTCTTCTTGCAGAATATCTTGGAGTACAATCCCCCCCCATCTCTGCAACCTGTCCCTCAAAGTGCAAGATGAATAGGGCTCAAGTGCTGGTAGAATTAGATCCCCATTATTTGCTAGATTTATACGGTACAGCATTTTCAGTATATAATGGAACTCTTATTTGGTCACTCAGAACACTTTGTGTTATGGGGCGGCATACAAATGTCATATATAAAATGAGTAAATAAATAGTTTGGTGCTGGCCAATGACATCAAAAACTGGAATCTTCAGTCCATTTAGTCCAGTTAGTCCACTGCAAACCACTTCTACTGGGTTGTGCTATGATGTGGACGGCATCATATCAAACCACCTTTGACATCCCTGATGCAAATGATAGGCCACAGTTTAGAGCTGAGAAGACTATGAATTCTGTGTACCATTTGTTCAGATCAAAAGCCATCAATAATGTGGTCAAAATCTACAGCTTCTTGATTAAGTGATATATTACATCAGGGCTGCGGAACCATTTTTAGCCCATGATTGCATTCCCTTCCAGGATTGCATTCCCTCCTTGCGAGGCTGCATGCTAGAGGTGGGCAGGGTCAAAACTCTTGCTCTTTTTCTCTCATGCACCACACCTACATTCATACTCATTGATGGAGAACACACATTCCCATTCTACACTCTTTCCTTCACATACACATCCATTTTTTACACATAACACACATCCTTTCATTCACACACATATTCATTTCACACATAACACACACATTCATATCACATGTAACACCAATGCACTTTCTCTCTCTCTCACACACACACACACACACACACACACACACTAGGCCTGTTTGGGCATTCGCTTGAATGCATGAGGGCGTAAAGTGGGTAGAGAGTCGGGGCCACACACGCTGAACTGCCCCTCAGTTCAGACTGTGCTGTGTTGAATTGGCAAGATCCGAAAGGGAGTTCTACTCATGTTTGCTTGAATGCGAGTAGAACCCTCTGCGCAATCGGGAACCCTGATAAGGCGGAGTCTGCAATTGTGAGAAGAGTTCTTCTCACATTCAAGTGAACCTAAGGAGAGCTCCTGTTCAGACGCTGCCGATTCAACACTGCAAGGTCTGAATCGAGGGGGACCAGGCCAGCTCCCCTGCAGATGTAGGGGGCAGGGCCAGCATGCATAGTCCCATCACTGTCAGTACCCACTTTAAGCCGTTAGGCAAACGCCTAAACAGAGTGACTCGTACATTCATATGTGATATACACACATTCAGAGTCCACAAAAAGGCACACTGCACAAGTTCCCTGTGTTTTCCTTTGTGACTTTGGCTCTTTTCACAGCTGGCATTTTATCCCACTACAAACTGGTCCTTTTGATTTCGGATCCTTTCTGGGATTTAGACTGGCCCTGTATACAGGCATCTCTCATAGCGCTTCCCTGCGTGCTGTACTTTTCATGGTGGGCAGAGCTGCACTGAACAATCAGGACAGAAGGGGGCTGCTGGCCCCATGCCCCCTCCCCTCCCCTGATCACTGGTTCCTGTAACACGATTGATGGCTCAGCCCATCCCTCCACTCCTCCACAGCAGGAGGGACATCAGAAGCCCTTCTAGTGGCCAGGATAGTGGGCTATGGGAGCTGGTCCCCTGCCCCCTCCTTCCTCCGACTTTGTGGCGAGGGAGAGACAGTCTTCTCGGTGGCTTACCCTGAGGTTGCTGGCTCTGCTAGTCCTCTGGGGTAAGCCACTTCTCTGCTAAATATGTCAGCGTGTGATGGAATTAAATGCAGTACGTTGCTTGCACTACTGAGTTTGAAAGGTATACCGATTTCCGGATTCCCAACTACAGAAGTAAGAAATCCACAAACAGACTTGTGTACAGTCAATGCACCAAGCCATCCCTAGCAGCCCCCCCGCCTCCAAGCATCTGCTTCACGGGGACACTTCCTTCATTAGACCCAGCTTGCGCACACACACCGCGCACTGTTGTTGCTCTTCCCCTTTATTCTGGCTTCTCAACGACCCTGCTGTCAGGGTAGACACTGAGCCCATAGAATCCCAGAGTAGTTCTGATTCTGAGGAAGAGCAGTCGCTCCTGGGAGAGGAGCATGCTCCTCTTTCCCAGGGCTCACAGCTGACGGAGATTCCTCCCACCAGCATTCCTAGCTTAGATAGCAGTCCAGGGAGTGACAGAACGCAGATAGCAGACTTGGTGGACGCGCGACGCCGACGCAGAGAGCGGCGCCAAATGGAGGGCGCAGAAAGGAGGCGTAGTGCCCGGTTGGCGCGCAAACAACGGCTGCGCCCAGAGGATCCAAGGGAAAAGGGGAGGGACTCTCCCTAGTCCTTAAGTTCAGGGATCTGCCAGTAATTCCCTTTCAAACAGGGACCAACTGTTCCAACTTAGGGCAGAGGTACTCTGCTGCTCAGATCTAGTTGCTACCTCTAGAGTTGTTAAGTTGTAAAAGAAGAATAAAACTTTGAAAGGAATCCCTTTGTCTGTGTCTGGACTTGGCTACTGGATTAGACTGAGAGAGGCCTCCAAGGAGCCCTTGACACCTGCAATGTGGGCTAAGAGAAGAGGTGTTGTCTGGCTTTCTCCCCCTCCCCTGGCACTGTTGTTGCTCTTCCCAATATTCTGGCTTCCCAATGACCCTGCAAGGTGGACTAGGAGAAGAAATAGTGGCCAGCTTTCTCCCCCCACACACACCCTGCGCTGTTGTTGCTCTTCCTTTTTATTCTGGCTTCCCAACAACCCTGCAAGGTGGGCTAAGAGAAGAGATAGTGGTTGGCTTGCTTCCCAATCATACGGATGTTTTCACAGGCATGAGTGCAAGTCCATTCAATGGCTGTATGAAAAAAGACCATCAAACTGGTGAACAAAAGGGAGAAGAAGCAGTCAGTGATGTCAATGGGAGGGAAGAGAGAGGGGAAGTTGTGAGATAGCAGCAGGAGAGCAGCAGCGTCTTTAAAGCTCCCGTGAAAACCAGTGATTAAAGAAGAACAATCCTGCTAAAAAAAACAATGTGTGGAGGTGGCCTGTATCTTTCCAGTCTTATGTGGATAATATACATGAAAGCTTTCATGCATGGTGTTGTTCGGCAGCGCTTATAAACATGCTTACAAAGGACATATGTCCAGTGAATTCCAATAACATGCTTATATATAACATGCCACACCCTCCTCCAACAATGGCATATTGAACATTGCCCTGAAAATATACATAATACAAGTGTGTGTGTGTGTGTGTCCTGCTAGAAACTCTGCATATAAAAATATGTGGCTTTTGACATAAGTACACATTTGAAACCATCCTTCCTTCTAAAAAGCAAGGATATTTGCCATTTAGGTCGGACAGGCTGTCTCCTGTTCCTTCCCTTGTCTCTGCTCTAATTATTGGCCTACCCCTAACTAATCTAGCAAATTTGTATTGCTGATGGAGAGTCAGGTGAATTATTTGTGAACTGGGAGAGGACGACTGGCAGAGAATTTATTCACAAAGTGTCTTTCCTCTCCTCTCTATTGGCCACCTCCTGTTTTATTTCCACTAAAGTCTGGAAAACAGATGTGCACAGATGACTGCAAAGGGACCCCTAACCAGATGTATGGGGTTCCACTTTACAAACTTAGCCTTCTTTTCTCCAAGAAAATTGGTGCTTTCTTCTACGTAGTACTGCTTCTAAGCACAAAGAGTCTGCTTCCAGACAGAAGGAAAACCTTGCATCCAGCTTCGTCTCCAAAGGTCAAGTTTGTGTCCAAAAGTTATGGGGAGGATGAAGATTGCTTTCATTTCTTTCATGACTATTTTCTAGCTCAAACCTCCCTTTTCCATAGCCTGCCTCACCATAATTTCCTGGCAAAGCTTTTCTCCATTATGAGAGAGCTGTTCAAGTCATGATGACCCTGTCTGGAAGCACATTTGAAGCTCTGCTTCAGCTGACTTTTCCATATTAATTGGTACTGCTGCAGCGTGGGAAGAATATGGCACTGTGATAGCATGTGTCTACCCAAAATACCCCAAACTGTTATTATTTTTATGAATGATAAGCAGGCAAGTGATTGGCTGGGGTATTTTGTACCTTAGCAACTGCGCACCTGGGCTTGATTATTATTATTTTTTAAACCAACAAACAACTTTTTATTCAAGAATACCTATGGCACCCTTCCCCGACTTGCTGTCTTCCAGATGCTTTTGGATTTCAGCTCCCATCAGCCCCTGCCAGCCTTGACAATAGTTAGGAATGCTGGGAGTTGTAGTCCAAAACATGCAGAGGGCACCAAGCTGTGGAAGGCTGACCTATGGTCTTTTAAAGCCCTACTTTTTGTGAAAGTGAGATAAAAGCCACAGTGCAGATCAGGGGTGCTGAACCTCTTTCAGAGGGGAATGAAATGCCAGAAATACAGATTGTGATAATTATGTTAAACTTCAACAGTTTCACACCAGCATATTTTGGTCACTACTCAGAATTAAGTCCCATTGATGTAACCTGTAAGTCCCATTAAGTAAAAGTGAACGTCCCAGTGAGTTAAAGATAAAAATGTAGGATTACAACCTGAATTACTCTTGCATAGATCACCGTCAACACCACAAATTGCTCTGCTGCTTGGGCACGTAAATATTCCTAACGGAAATTAGTAATGCCAGTAATACTTAATTGACAATATAACTTTTTTCCCCAAAAGAAAGGGATCATGTTTAAAAATAACATTCCACTTTCTAAATGGTGACCTCACTAAATGTACCTCTAGAGGGAGCTGCAACTTCAACGTTCAGCATGCTACAATTTGAAATTCAACTCTCCCCCCCCCACACACATACACTTGGCAGGGGGCATGGGGGGGGGATTCTAAGCTTCCCCTTTTAAACTTGAGCGAATGGTGATCCGAAAGGTTGACCAAAAGAGCTTGCCCCACCTTGCATTTGGAAAAGATTCAGTTGCGAAGAGAAAGCAGATTTTCTTGCTAATGTTTCCTTGGAAAATGTTAGTCGGATTCATTACGTAACACAGATCTCTGAAGTGTTTGATGTGCAGCCAATTATTGCAGGCAATGGAGGGTACCTCAGAAACATAGGAGCTTCAGGTGAAAATAAGAGAAATTCCAATAGGTTGTGACTGGTCCAAATCATTACACTTAATGTTTTATTACTTTCAATTTAAGACAAAAACATAATCCAGGAAAAAAAATCCTTGCATTTACTGGTTTTACATATCCCCAGTCTCCATGGCAAGCTGTTTCTTTTCCATCAGGATTTCACACTTGACATCATAATTTGCGGGGCTTGACTCCATTGGTTGAAATAACACAGTGTGGATTTTTATGAAATTTGGCAGCTATGGCAATCACACGAGCCTAATACAAAACATGTGTCCTGAGATTTGTAGAGCTTAAATTCAAAATTGAATTGCATGCTTTTGTTCAAGAGGCCATTCTGTATCACGCCACATAGAGGGCCTTTCTCACAGCAAAATTCTGTCTCCTCTTATAAAAAGAAACAAGCTTTTCAGAGACGGAGTCAGCCTGAGATGTGAATGTGACGAAACATGGCAATACACAGCCACAGCTATTGATCACCTGCAGGAATCTGGACGCAGATGCTGGTATCCATTTTGCCAGTCCTTCATCAAACACACATGTTGGCCCTTGAGTTTACATTTTTAGCATTGGGGATTGTTGAAACAGTCTTGAGTCCTCATCTCTCCTTCATATTTACTTATTTATTTGTGATATTTACATATTGCTAAATCGAATACAATCCCTATGTGGTTTACATATAAATATTAAAATCACATTTAAAATACAATATTAAAACACAACAGTAAAAACAATTCCAATTACAATAAAAGCAATACAAGGCATAGCAAGATGAACGGAATTACAACCCAGAGAAAAACGGGGTGAACAAGTATGTTTTCAGGAGGTGTTTGAAAGATGCCACATTTGTTGTTGTTGTTCAGTCGTTCAGTCGTGTCCGACTCTTCGTGACCCCATGGACCATAGCACGCCAGGCCTTCCTGTTCTGCGCTCTCTCCCGGAGTGTGCTCAAGTTCATATTCATTGCATCGGTGATGCTATCCAGACATCTCATCCTCTGTCGTTCCCTTCTCCTTTTGCCTTCAGTCTTTCCCAGCATCAGGGTCTTTTCCAGAGAGTTTTCTCTTCGCATTAGGTGGCCAAAATATTTCAGCTTCAGCTTCAGTATCTGTCCTTCCAATGAGCACTCAGGGTTGATTTCCTTTAGGATGGACTGATTTGACCTCCTTGCAGTCCAGGGCACTCGTAAGAGTCTTCTCCAGCACCACACTTCAAAAGCATCAATTCTTCGGCGCTCAGCCTTCCTTATAGTCCAGCTCTCACAGCCATACATTACTACTGGGAAAACCATAGCTTTGATTAGACGGACCTTTGTCGGCAAGGTGATGTCTCTGCTTCTTACTATGCTGTCTAGGTTTGCCATAGCTTTCCTCCCAAGGAGCAAGCGTCTTTTAATTTCATGGCTACAGTCACCGTCTGCGGTGATCTTGGAGCCCAAGAAAGTAAAATCTGTCACTGCTTCCATTTCTTCCCCTTCTATATGCCAGGAAGTGATGGGGCCAGATGCCATGATCTTTGTTTTTTTAATGTTGAGTTTCAAACCAGCTTTTGCACTCTCCACTTTCACCCTCAACAAGAGGATCTTTAGATCCTCTTCGCTTTCTGCCATTAGGGTGGTATCGTCTGCATATCGGAGGTTGTTGATAATTCTCCCGGCAATCTTAATTCCGACCTATGATTCATCCAACCCGGCGTTTCTCATGATGTACTCTGCATATAAGTTAAATAAGCAGGGTGACAATATGCAGCCTTGTCGTACTCCTTTCCCAATTTTGAACCACTCGGTTGTTCCATCTCTGGTTCTTACTGTTGCTTCTTGACCCACGTACAGGTTTCTCAGGAGACAGGTAAGGTGGTCTGGTACTCCCATCACGTTAAGAATTTGCCACAGTTTGTTGTGATCCACACAATCAAAGGCTTTAGCGTAGTCAATGAAGCAGAAAGAGACGTTTTTCTGGAGTTCTCTTGCTTTCTCCATGATGCAGCGAATGTTGGTGATTTGATCTCTAGTTCCTCTGCCTCTTCGAAACCCAGCTTGTACTTCCGGTAGTTCTCAGTTCACATACTGCTGAAGCCTAGCTTGTAGGATTTTGAGCATCACCTTGCTGGCATGTGAAATGAGCGCAATTGTGCGGTAGTTTGAACACTCTTTGGCGTTGCCCTTCTTTGGAATTGGAATGTAAACTGACCTTTTCCAGTCTTGCGGCCATTGTTGAGTGTTCCAAATTTGTTGGCATATGGAATGCAGCACTTTAACAGCATCATCTTTTAAGATTTTAAATAGCTCAGCTGGAAGACTGTCATCTCTGCTAGCTTTGTTGTTACTAATGCTTCCTAAGGCCCACTTGACTTCACTCTCGAGGATGTCCGGCTCAAGTTCAGTGACCGCACTATCATGGCTATCAGGGACATTCAGATCTTTCCTGTATAGTTCTTCTGTGTATTCTTTCCACCTCTTCTTAATCTCATCTGCTTCTGATAGGTCCCTGCCTTCTTTGTCCTTTATCATGCCCGTCTTTGCACAAAACGTTCCCTTGAGATCTCCAATTTTCTTGAAGAGATCTCTAGTCTTTCCCATTCTGTTGTTTTCCTCGATTTCTTTGCATTGTTCATTTAAGAAGGCCTTCTTGTCTCTCCTTGCTATTCTCTGGAACTCTGCATTCAGTTGGATATATCTTCCCCTTTCTCCCTTGCTTTTTGCTTCCATTCTTTCCTCAGCTACTTGTAAAGCCTCATCAGACAGCCACTTGGCTTTCTTGCATTTCTTTTTCTTTGGGATGGATTTCGTTGCTGCCTCCTGAACAATGTTACGGACCTCCGTCCATAGTTCCTCAGGCACTCTGTCTATCAGGTCTAATCCCTGAAATCTATTCCTCACCTCCACTGTATATTCATCAGGGATATGATTGAGGTCATACCTGAATGGTTTAGTGGTTTTCCCTAAGTTCTTCAATTTAAGCTGAAATTTTGCAATAAGAAGCTCATGATCTGAGCCACAGTCAGCTCCAGGTCTTGTTTTTACTGACTGTATAGAGCTTCTCCATCTTTGACTGCAAAGGACATAATCAATCTGATTTCGATATTGACCATCTGGTGATTTCCATGTGTAGAGTCGCCTCTTGTGCTGTTGGAAAAGAGTGTTTGCTATGATCAGTGTGTTCTCTTGGCAAAGCTCTATTAGCTTTTGTCCTGCTTCATTTTGTGCACCAAGGCCATGCCTGCCTGTTATCCCGGTGATTTCTTGACTTCCTACTTTAGCATTCCAATCCCCTATGATGAAGAGGACATCTTTTTTGGGTGTTAGTTCTAGAAGGTGTTGTAGGTCTTCATAGAACCGATCAACCTCAGCTTCTTCGGCATCAGTGGTTTGGGCATAGACTTGAATTACTGTGATGTTGAATGATTTGCCTTGGATTCGTACTGAGATCATTCTATCGTTTTTAAGATTGTACCCCAGTACTGCTTTTCCCACCCTTTTGTTGACTATGAGTGCTACTCCATTTCTTCTAAGGGATTCTTGCCCACAGTAGTAGATATGATGGTCACCTGAATTAAATTCGTCCATGCCTGTCTATTTGAGTTCGCTGATTCCCAAGATGTCGATGTTCAATCTTGCCATCTCATGTTTGACCACCTCTAGCTTACCTTGATTCATTGATCTGACATTCCAGGTTCCTAAACAATATTGTTCTTTACAGCATCGGATTTTCTTTTCACCACCAGACACATCCACAGCTGAGTGTCCTTTCGGCTTTGGCCCAGCCGCTTCACTCTTTCTGGCGCTACTTGGAAATTCCCTCTGCTCTTCCCCAGTAGTATATTGGACACCTTCCGACCTGAGGGGCTCATCTTCCGGCGTCATCTCTTTTAGCCTTGTGATATGTTCCATGGGGTTTTCTTGGCAAGAATACTGGAGTGGGTTGCCATTTCCTTCTCCAGTGGACCACATTTTGTCAGAACTCTCTGCCATGACCTGTCTGTCTTGGGTGGCCCTGCACGGCATAGCTTATGGCTTCACTGAGTTACGCAAGCCCCTTCACCACAACAAGGCAGTGATCCATGAAGGGGATGCCACATTTCCCGCTGCCCAAACTGCATGGGGGAGGATTTCGCAAAGGGTGAGTGCCGCTACTGGGAAGGCCCGCCGTTGAGATATTGCATGGCAACATTCCACTCATTTCAGAGTGACCAGCAAGGCTTCCTCTGATGATCTTAAAGGTCAGCTGGGTATATATAAGGGAAGGTGGCCTGCTAGCTATCCTGGTCCCAAGTTGCTTAGGGTTTTGTATGACAATAACATAACCTTGTTATGGGTTTGGTAACTAACCGGCAGCCAGTGCAGTTCTTTTAGCACAGATGTGATGTGAGCATCGCTGGGTGTCCCGGTGAACACTCTAGCTGCTACCTTCTGCACCAGCTGCAGTTTCTGAACCACACACAAGGGTTTTTCTGAACCACGCCCTATGCAGAGCACATTGCAGTAGTCTAATCATGAGGTTACCTGTGCATGGATCACCATAGCTAGGCTATCTCTATCCAGGAATTAAAGTTGGTAGTGGGTGCTCAGGGCCACTGAGGTCATCTGGGCCTCCAATGACAAAGATGGATCCAGGAACATCCCCAAACTACGTACCTGCTCCTTCAGAGGGAGTGCAACCCTATCCAGAACAGGGAAACAGCCCAATTCCCAGACTGGGGAGCTGCCAACTCATAGGGTCTCTGTCTTATTGGGATTCAGCTGCAGTTCATTAGCCCTCATCCAAGCCATAACTGCATCCAGTTCAGAATGTGCACCGCCTCTCCCACTTCAGATACCACAGAGAAATAGAGCTGGGTATCATCAGCATACTGGTGACACCTTGCCCAAAATCTCCTGATGACTGCTCCCAATGGCTTCATATAGATAGTAAATAACACTGGAGACAGGATGGTGCCATGCGGCACCCCACAGTTCAACTGTCATGAGACTGAGCTGCAGTCACCCAATGCTATTCTTTGGAACCAAAGCGGAAAGTATGAGTCAAACCACTGTAGAACAGTACCTCCAACTCCCAACTCATGGAGACGGTCCAGGAGGATACCGTGGTCATCAGTAGCAAAAGCCACTGAGAGATCAAGAAGAAGTAACAAGGTCACACTCCCCCTGACCCCCTCCCAAAGAAGGTCATCCATCAGGGCAACCAAGACCAATTCCAGGCCTGAATCCAAACTGGAATGGATCCAGATAATCAGTTCCATTCAAGAGCACTTGCAGCTAAGATGCCACCACCCTGCAAGCACCTTACTCAGAAACAGAGGGTTTGTGATCGGATGATAGCATAGATCTCTGAATCCAAGGAGGGTTTTTTCAGGACTTTTTACACAAGCCTGTGATGAACTAAAGCTAAGTCCCTGGTAGGGTTCTGGAAGCTCTAACTCTATCAGCTCTCAGTTGGAATTTGGGAGTTGTTGGCAATAACGCCTTACCTCAGCTTCCAGTGCCTTGTACTCTTGTTTTGTTGAGCCTGCCTTGTTTTTGGACCTCCATGCTACTGACCCATCGACACCTGCCTGACTCTGTTTTGGAGCTGTGTTTTCATTTGACTGGACTCCTGGATTTTTTGACCTTGGCTGCACCTCAGACTTCGCTTCTGGAAACCACCTACTTGCCTGATAAAACTGTGCCTTTGACTTTTTGCCTGTTTATTGACCTGCCTTTGGATTTTCCCCTCAATTACCTTAATGCTGAGCCTGACACAGCCTGAGCGGGGATTGACTGCATCATTGTGTGATGGGGTGGTGGTGCGACCACTCCTAAAAAGGTCAAATAAGCCATGGAGGGCAAGGGTCGAGAGATCGTGTGGTGCATCATACAGATACAAGTGCCTTATCCACATCCTCAAGCTCTAAAAACTGAAATTGATCCCACAAAACAGGATAGGACAATGCACTGGACACCTCAACAGACACTGCATCAATAGCAGCGTTCAAGTCAGCATGAAGGTGAGCGGTTTTATCCTCGAAGTGTCTTGCAAACTCATCACAGTGGGCTCCTGAGGGTTCTAGTACTGGGATGACTAGGTTTAATGAAAACAACCCCTGAACTACTCAGAAAAGCTCAGGTAGAGGGCTACTCAAGCATGCAATGGAGGTGGCAAAGTAAGCTTTCTTTGCTGTTTTCACTGCTACGCAGTAAGCGCAATTATACAGTCTTACACATGCTCGATCACCTTCATGATGAGTCTTACGCCACTTGCACTCCAGCTGACCTGTTTCATTGTCCGGAGCTCCCCAGTAAACCAGGGACAAGGACCTCAATAGATCTGCTGTTTCTGGCTACTGAAAAATCCCACGTAGCATTCAGGAATTGCTTGGATTCCATAAGTCAGACCATCTTAATGGTTCCCCCACCCTAGCAGGGAGGTACTTGCACCGTGACACCAAATTTTACCGGGGCCCAATCTACACTGGAGATTTACTGCAGTGTGACTGGTCCTCGCACACTGGTGTGACACATGACATTTACTCCTCTTTGCAGCAACTGCAGATTTTCCTGCTGTAAAAGCTGCATTTTTAGAAAGAGGTTTTGTGACGGTTTTTCTCTGTCGCAGTTTCCACACGGTTCTGTCTGAGTGTGCCCCATATCCCTAAAGTGAATGCACATTAGTGGGTGTGGCTAGGGGTGTGTCTGTGCCTCAACACTGCAGGGTTTTGATGTTGCATCACCATAAGTTGTTGTTGTTGTTGTTGTTGTTCAGTCGTTCAGTCGTGTCCGACTCTTCGTGACCCCATGGACCATAGCACGCCAGGCCTTCCTGTCCTGCGCTCTCTCCCGGAGTGTGCTCAAGTTCATATTCATTGCATCGGTGATGCATGCTATCTAGCCATCTCATCCTCTGTCATCCCCTTCTCCTTTTGCCTTCAGTCTTTCCCAGCATCAGGGTCTTTTCCAGAGAGTTTTCTCTTCGCATTAGGTGGCCAAAATATTTCAGCTTCAGCTTCAGTATCTGTCCTTCCAATGAGCACTCAGGGTTGATTTCCTTTAGGATGGACTGACTGGACCTCCTTGCAGTCCAGGGGACTCAGAAGAGTCTTCTCCAGCACCACAGTTCAAAAGCATCAATTCTTCGGCGCTCAGCCTTTCTTATAGTCCAGCTCTCACAGCCATACATTACTACTGGGAAAACCATAGCTTTGATTAGACGGACCTTTGTCGGCAAGGTGATGTCTCTGCTTCTTACTATGCTGTCTAGGTTTGCCATAGCTTTCCTCCCAAGGAGTAAGCGTCTTTTAATTTCATGGCTACAGTCACCGTCTGCGGTGATCTTGGAGCCCAAGAAAGTAAAATCTGTCACTGCTTCCATTTCTTCCCCTTCTATATGCCAGGAGGTGATGGGGCCAGATGCCATGATCTTAGTTTTTCTAATGTTGAGTTTCAAACCAGCTTTTGCACTCTCCACTTTCACCCTCAACAAGAGGATCTTTAGATCCTCTTCGCTTTCTGCCATTAGGGTGGTATCGTCTGCATATCGGAGGTTGTTGATAATTCTCCCGGCAATCTTTATTCCGACCTGTGATTCATCCATCCCCGGGGTTTCTCATGATGTACTCTGCATATAAGTTAAATAAGCAGGGTGACAATATGCAGCCTTGTCGTACTCCTTTCCCAGTTTTGAACCACTCAGTTGTTCCATGTCTGGTTCTTACTGTTGCTTCTTGACCCTTGTACAGGTTTCTCAGGAGACAGGTAAGGTGGTATGGTACTCCCATCACTTTAAGAATTTGCCACAATTTGTTGTGATCCACACAAAGGCTTTAGTGTAGTCAATGAAGCAGAAATAGACATTTTTCTGGAATTCTCTTACTTTCTCCATGATCCAGAGAACGTTGGCGATTTGATCTCTAGTTCCTCTGCCTCTTTGAAACCCAGCTTGTACTTCCGGTAGTTCTCGGTTCGCATACTGCTGAAGCCTATCTTGTAGGATTTTGAGCATCACCATAAGTGGGGTGTCCCTTTTTATTATTTTTTCCTGCGTCAGCCTGTGCAGCTCCACTTCTCCACTGCACAGCACCCCTTCGGAGCTTCTGTCTGCCATTTATCATTTCGCAAGAGTTCCTATGATTCCACCCAAAATGACCCCCCCCCCATGTCAAAGAGATTGAGGATTAAGTATTTTCCCAGAAACACTACGCTTGCTCGCTGAATCTCCTACCGTCATTATACAAAGCCACAAAAGGGTGGATAGAACCTTCGTAGAACCTGATCTTGGTCCGCGGAGGGTGGACGCTACCACAGACT
Source organism: Heloderma suspectum (assembly GCF_057233095.1). NCBI lineage: Eukaryota > Metazoa > Chordata > Lepidosauria > Squamata > Helodermatidae > Heloderma > Heloderma suspectum. The sequence continues at coordinate 85,387,682 of NC_139459.1, forward strand.
GCTTGCTTCTCTGGGCTGTGGCCACAGCAAGGAGAGGAAAGGAGATGCAAGAGTGGCGTCAGCTATTATAGTAATAATAATACTACTACTAGTAGTAGTATTGCTGCTGCTGCTCAGACATTCACTGCCAGGACCAGAGTAGCTCCCCAGCTTTCACCGCAGAACTACTGCAATGTCACTGGGAGGAAATGCATGTGAGAGAGGGGTGTGGAATTTCAAATTGCTTTTGGGATGACTTTTTTTTTTTTAAAGCATGGATAGCCTCTGTCTACTTGTAAGTAAATCACATTGTCTTCAATTGCACTTACTCTTTCTCCCCCTGCCTTCCCAATTCTCTCCTTTACTGGATACTTGTTGATGATGTGTCGTTCAGTCGTGGGACTCTGCCCACATATGTACAAAATAATGTGGTTTCTCCTGCTGATGTCTGCCTGATGACAGTGGTTTTTCCCCAGGTATACACTGCATTAGCTGGTAATATGTCCATGGGGAGAGCAAGTCCGAAATGATGAAAATCCAGTTTTAAACTGAATTGCCTTAGAAAGCATCTCCATGTAGATGGGGCCTAGGAAGCCTTCTGACCATGACATCCCCCCCAATATCCAGACCACCCCCTCAAACCCGGAGGCAAAGCCCAGATCAAGGGTCTGCCCTGCCCTATGAATTGGGCCAGCTACAAACTGAGACAGCCCCATGGTTGTCATGGAGGACATGAAGTCCCATGCTGGCCCTGTTAAGGCAGCCTCAGCATGGATGTTGAAGTCTCCGAAAGCTAGAGCCCTAGGGTTCTCCAACACCACATCCAAGATGCTTCAGCCAGCTTAGTCAGGAAATCCACTGGGTAGCAGGGTAGGCGGTACACCAACAGTATCCCCAATCTTTCTCTTTGGCCCAGCTGAATGTACAGGCCCTCACAGCCTGTCCCAGGGCAGAGTGAGATGGCTGAGTGAGACTGAACTTTAATGGATCATGACAACTCCCCACTCCACCTCACCCTGCCCTCCAGCCTGGGCTGGTGCTGCACCGAGTAACTAATGGGCAAAGCTGGGTCATGTCTACTGCCCAGCAAATCCACCCAGGTCTCCATGATGCACACCAGGCCCACTCCCTCATCCACAGCCATATCATGGATGAGCGGGGTCTTGTTATGAACCAACGTGGCATCCACCAACACCACAACCAGGCCAGAGGGCACAGTAGCAAGACCATCAGGGACCTGCAAGATGGGGAGAGGATCAGAGAGGGAAATGGCTTGTAGCCATATGGGTTTCCCATGACTGCAATGACATTTCCTCCCCATGATACCATTTCCTGAAATGACATTTCCTCCCCATCATACTGTCCCTTACCCATGACAACAGTTATGGGGTACCCTCTACCTCCATATCACACTCCCTTCCACCTCGACACATCCTGGCTTATAACCACTACTTTCCCGAGAAATTAGCAAGAAGAGAAGAGAGAGAGAAGAAAAAGAGAAGGAAGAAAAGAAAGGAATGAAAGAGAAAGTGGGAAAATAAGTGCCACAGGGCAAGCAGTAATAATAACACATATGCCTAAAGCGACAGAATTCTAAAATAATGAAGCCATATAAATTACCACATGTATACTGTCCTACTGTATACCTTAATGCTGTGTTAAAATCAGCATAAAGGTAAATCCAAAGGCAGGGGAAAATCCAAAGGCAGGTCAATAAACAGGCAAAAGTCAAAGGCACAGTTTTATCAGGCAAGTAGGTAGTTTCCAGAAGCAAGGTCTGAGGCACAGCCAAGGTCAAAATCCAGGAGTCCAGTCAAGTGAAAACACAGCCCAAAAGCAGAGTCAGGCAGGCATCCATGGGTCAGTAACGTGGAGGTCCAAAAACAAGGCAGGCTCGAGGAAACAAGAGTACAGGCACTGGAAGCTGAGGTAAGCCATTGTTGCCAACAATTCCCAAGTTCCAACTGAGAGCTGACAGAGCCAGAGGTTCCAGAACCCCACCTGGGGTTCAGCTGAAGTTCATCATGGGCTTGTGTAAAACGTTGTCTTCATGAGGAGTCCAGTTGCTGTGGCTTTTGAGGCGTGAGCTTCACCTCTGTGTGGTGGCCTGTGCCTCTACCTTCTGGCACTGGCACATTCTAGGGCTAGGTGGGTGCTTGGCATCCTCAGATTCTATGGGGTATGTATTGTCCTCAGGGGCATCATCCCGGGGTTCCTCAGTGTCCACTAGTACTAGAGGACCTGGTGTGACTTCACTGGAGGTGCTAGCAAGTGCCAGTGTCAGGATGATGCACGGGATCACTGGACTCCGCGATCCCAGAATCCTCCTCCTCCATTGAGTCATCCTGGCCTGGGTCAGGCATGACAGCCAGGAACCTGACAGATACGCATTCACCAGAATGAGGTGGGAATGAGGTGGCAAAGTCTGTGTGTTTTATTCTGTATTTTGATTTCTTTTCTCTTTTTATTGTTCACCACCCAGGAATCTTGCCTAATATAGATGGGTCTATAAATTTTGTAAATAAAATAAATAAAGTAAGTAAGTAAGTAAGTCCTGATGTAGTAGAATAAACTGGACCACTTTGGACTGCAGCTGATAATATCATTTCTGAATGAGCCCCCATGTTGTTGTTGTTAATCCTCTGCAAGTAAAAATCTAGCACATCAGGAAGGAAGTTCAAATTCAGTCTGATGCGCATGTGTTTTACTTATAGGGAATTTTTTTTTTAAACACCCATAACATATGAGAGCATATACTGTAAAAATGGCACTACTCACCTGCAGTCTGAAGTGGTACAAAGCACGTTACCACCTCAGCACTGCGCTCACTCACAGCTCTGCATGTGTAGAGAAGACGTTAGAGTAGCACCTGGGACTATTGAGATACAGTGCTTTCACTTCTGACAGTGCCTGGTCCAAGTGGAATCAGTTCTAAAGTAGAACGCAAATAAGAAACAATACTACGAGAATCTAGTGATTAGACTTGGACTGGGGAGAACTGGGTTTGAACCTTCACTCAGGCCCTGAAGCTATAAAATAAATCAAAGAAGTGTACCAGGCAGGATGCAAGTAAACTTACTTTCTAGTATGCTGGGAGTTACTGAGTTCCATGCATTTATATGTATGTATGTATGTATGTATTCTGTGCCAAAATAAACTGTCATTTTTTTCCCCTGGAAGCCAAGTAAACAAGTAAGAGGAAGTCTTTCTGTCATGTTTTAACAGCAGTTGATGTTGAAGGATATATGTGTCAGGAGCGCCCTGGCGGCCTCTTTTAGTCTACTCCAATAGCTAACTCAATACACAGACAAAAGGATTCTTTTCAAGGCTTTAATCCTTTTACAACTTAATGACTCTTTCAGATGCTAATCACCAGTGACTAAGCAAGGAACAGCAGAGTAGCCTATACTCCAGGTTAGGCAGCTGGTCCTTGTTTGAAGGAGAATCACGGGAAGACCCTGAACTTATGGGCTAGGGAGCGTTCCTCCCCCTTCCCCTAGGGTCCTAGGGACACGACCGTTGCTTGCGCGCCAAACGAGTGCTACGCCTCCTTTCCACGCCCTCCAGCTGTTGTCGCTCCCGGCGTCGGTGATGAGCGTCCAGCAAGCCCCCCTCCTGCACTCTCTCACTGCCAGGGTCACTATCTCTCCCAGGAATGCTGGCAGGAGGAATCTCTGCCAGCTGCTGTGCCTGTGAGAGATGAGTGAGTTCCTCTCCCATGGATTGCTGTTCCTCCTCAGAATCAGAACTGCTCGAGGGTTCTATCGGCTCAGTTTCCACCCTGACAATATGCTTCCTCTGTCTTTGATTTGGTAACTATAGAAGTAATGCCTTCTGTTTAAATTCAGAAGACTTCTGGGGAACATGAACATGAGCACCTGCTTTACTTTTGGTCTACTGTTGCCAGCTTTTCTACTTGCAGCTTGAAGAACAGACATTAACACAGGCATGGGCAACTTGTAGGCCAAAACATCTGGAGGTCCTGCAACCCCCATCATCCCTAGCCAGGATAGCCAGTTGTGAGGGATCATGGGAGTTAGAGTCATAGAATCATAGAATAGTAGGGTTGGAAGGGGACTATAAGACCATCGAGTCCAACCCCCTGCTCAATGCAGGAATACAAATCAGAGCATCCCTGACAGATGGCTGTCCAGCCTGATCTGGAATGCCTCCAGTGTGGGAGAGCCCACCACCTCCCTAGGTAATTGGTTCCATTGTCATGTTGCTCTAACAGTCAGGACATTTTTCCTGATGTTCAGCCGGAATCTGGCTTCCTGTAACTTGAGCTCATTATTCCATATGTTGCACTCTGGGAGGATTGAGAAGACATCCTGGCCTTCCTCTTTGACAACCTTTCAAGCACTTGAAGAGCGCTATCCTATCTCCCCTCAGTGTTCTTTTCTCAAGGCTAAACATGTCCAGTTCTTTCTGTCTCCCCTCATAGGGCTTTGTTTCCAGTCCCCTGATCATCTTCATTGCCCTCCTCTGAACCCTCTCCAATTTGTCTGCATCCTTCTTAAAGAGCGGAGCCCAAAACTGCATACAGTACTCCAGATGAGGCCTAAACAGGGCTGAGTGGAGGGGAACTAATACTTTACATGATTTGGAAACTATACTTCTATTAATGTAGCCCAAAATAGCATTTGCCTTTTTTGCAGCCACATCACATTCTTGGCTCATATCAGCTTGTGATTTACAACAATTCCAAGTCCTTCTCGCTTGTACTATTTTTGAGCCAAGTATTGCCCATCTTGTAACTGGGCATTTGGTTTCTTTTTCCTAGGTGCAGAACTTGGCATTTATCCCTATTAAATGTCATTCTGTTGTTTTCTGCCCAGCGCTCCAACCTCTCAAGATCACTTTGAATTCTGTTTCTGTCTTCCAGTGTATCCGCTATCCCACCTGATTTTGTGTCATCTGCAAATCTGATCAGCATTCCCTGCACCTCCTCCTCCAAGTCATTCATAAAAATGTTGAAGAGCACTGGACCCAGGACTGAGCCCTGCAGTACTCCGCTCGTTACCTCTCCCCAGTTTGAGAGAAGCTCATTGATAAGCACTCTTTGAGTCCGATCCTGTAGCCAACTGTGGATCCACCTGATCGTTGTTTCATCTAGCCCACTTTGAGCTAGTTTGCTCATCAGGATATCATGGGGCACTTTGTCCAAAGCTTTGCTGAAGTCAAGGTATATGATGTCCATAGCATTCTCACAGTCCACAAGGGAGGTTATCTGACCAAAAAATGAGATCAGATTCATCTGGCAGGATTTGTTCTTGACAAATCCATGTTGGCCTCAATTAATCACTGCATTGTTTTTAAGGTGCTTCCAGATGGATTGCTTTATAATCTGATCCAGAATTTTCCCAGGGATTGATGTCAGACTGACTGGTCTGTAGTTCCCAGGTTCTTCCTTTTTGCCCTTTTTGAAGATAGGGACAATATTAGCCCTCCTCCAGTCATCTGGCACTTCCCCCGTCCTCCATGATTTCTCAAAGAGAATAGACAGTGGTTCTGAGAGTTCTTCTGCCAGTTCCTTTATTACTCTAGGCTGTAGTTCATCTGGCCCTGGAGATTTGAACTCATTCAAAGTAATTAGGTGTTCCTTGACCATATGTCTATTGATCTCAAGCTGCAATCCTGCCCCTTCAGCCTGTACTTCACCTTTGCTAGGAGGGTCATAGACCCTCTTTCGGGAGAAGACTGAGCCAAAGTAGGAATGGAGCACCTCTACCTTTTCCTTGTCATCTGTTATCGTTTTGCCATCCTTATTTAATAGCTGAACAACCATTTCTTTCCTCTCTCTTTTACTATGCATGTATCTGAAGAAAACCTTGTTGTTGCTTTTAGCATCCCTCGCTAACCTCAGCTCGTTCTCAGTTTTAGCCTCCCTGACACCATCCCTGCAATTCTGTGCTACCTGACTGTACTCTTCCTTTGTAGCTTGGCCTTCCTTCCACTTCCTGCATGTGTGCTTATTTGTTTTCAGGTCATCTCTATGCTTTTTGTGAAGCCACATTGGCTTCTTCTCTTGTCTTCCGCCTTTTTTTCTTGTTCGAATTGTTTGTAATTATGACTTTAGAATTTCCTTTTTTAAAAAACTCCCACCCATTTTGGACTCCTTTTCTCATTAGAGTCGCTTGCCATGGGACCTTACTGATCATTGTTCTATTAAAATGGGCTTTCCTAAAATCCAGGGTACACGTTTGGCTACACTTGGCTTTTGCTTCCTTTAGAACCAAGAACTCAAGTATAACATGGTCACTTTCCCCCAGAGTTCCTGTAACTGCTACTTTATCCACTAAGTCATCTCTGTTCGTTAGGATCAAGTCAAGGATAGCCGATCCTCTAGTTCCTTCCTCTACTTTCTGTAGGAGGAAATTATCAACAACACAAGTCAGAAATCTCTTGGAGGGGCCGCATTTTGCAGAATTTGTCTCCCAACAAATATTGGGGAAATTGAAGTCCCCCATTACTACATCATGCTTCCTTGAAAGACTGACAATTTGCTTTCCAAAAGTTTCATCCTTATCTTCTCCTTGATTGGGTGGCCGGTAGTAGACTCCGACCACCATGTTCCTTTTATTCTTTGCTCCATTTATTTTAACCCAGATGCTCTCCATGGGGCTACCATGCTCGTCCTCCTGTATTTCTGTGCAGAGATATGTATTTTTCACATACAGTGCAACCCCACCCCCCTTTCTGTTCCTCCTGTTCTTTTTGAACAAGTTGTATCCTTCAATTGCTGTATTCCAGTCATGGGAGTCATCCCATCAAGTTTCAGTTACACCTATCAAGTCATAATTTCCCTCCTGCATTAAGAGTTCAAGTTTGTTCTGTTTGTTTCCCATACTCTGGGCATTAGTGTATAGAAATTGAAAACCATGTGCTTTGTAGTCTGGCTTTCTTCCTACATGTTTCTGAAGACTATTATTGGGCACTATTAGAGCTGTTCTCTCCGTTGCGGTGCATGAGCCTTCATCCATTGTTACTCCCAACTTTACCTCTCCCACCCCCGTAGGATTCAGTTTAAAGCCCTCCTGATGAAGTTCTTCATGCTGTGGCCAAACACAGTCTTCCCAGCTTTGTGAGGTGCAACCCATCCCTTGCCAACAGTCCATCTTCCAGGAAGTATAGCCTGTGGTCCCAGAATCCAAATCTGTCTCGCTAGCACCACCTTCATAGCCAATCATTCACCTGGAGTATTTTTCTTTCCTTCTCTATCCCTCTTCTAACTACTGGAAGGATGGATGAGAAAACTATCTGGGCCCCAAAGTTCTTGAGTTTCCTTCCCAAAGCTTCAAAGTCTGACGTGATTTCTTCGTAGCTCTGTTTGGCGGTATCATTTGTTCCCACATGGATGAGAAGAAAGAGATACCTGTCAGTGGGCTTTATCAGTGTAGGCAACCCTTCAGTCACATCTCTAATCCATCCTCCTGGGAGACAGCATACCTGGCGAGTCCACGGGTCTTCGTGACATACTTGGGTTTCAATCCCACGCAGCAACGAGTCTTCCACTATTACTACTGTTCTCTTCTTGTTGTTGTAGGCCTTGGTTTCATCACCTCTGCTTGACTGACCTTCAGCCTCTTGCTTGCTCTCATGCAGGTTCCCCTGTAATTCTTCCTCTGCAGGCTGTCCTCCAGTCTCATCCTCAAGTACCTGAAAACGGTTCCATCGTTCCAATGCTTCCACTGGTGTAGAGTGGCTTCTAGTAGTTCTGCTCCTAACTGTCACCCTTTTCCAAGGAGTATCCTCAACTTCATTTTTCCTCACCTCAGCATTTTCCTCTTCTGCCTCAGCTTGCTGTTGCTCTTCTAGCTTCTGTTCTTCACTTTGCTGCTGTAGTTCCACCATTCTGTCCAAGAACTCTTTGTGTTCTCTTATTTCCTGAAGGGTCGACACTAACTGCTCCAGTCCTCTTACTTTTTCTTCCAACAGTGTGATCAACTTGCAGGTGTTGCACATGTAGGCCATGTTGTTCTCAGGCAAGAAAGCAAACATTGCACACACCTTGCAGGTCACCACCACTGGAGAGTGTTCTCCTTCCACAGTCTCAATTCCTTTTATGCTTCTAGCTTTCTGATTGTACTGGAATAGCCTGTGCTTTGTCCTCTGTTCACTGGAGGTTAAAAACACAGTCCCACTGGTATGGAAGTGTGTGTTACAAGAAAAAGAAATGAAAAAAGAAATGAAAAAAATGTTAGGGGTCTCCCCCTTGACCTCCCCTGCTGAACTCCCCTGGCAAACTCCTGTTTGCTCTCCCTGTTTGCTCGCTATCACTCACTCTCTGGGAGCTTGCTTCCTTGTATAGCCCCTAGACCAGCTGGAACAGCTTCCTTTGCTCTGCTCAGCTAGGAGACAGGAAACAGACTGAAACTTCCTGCCCACACAGCTGCTGGGAGTCCTCAGGCCATGCCCCTTCAATTCATTTGAAGCTCTCAGGAGCACGTGGTGAGCACATGGCAACTCAGAATGGAAAGTCCCCTGGGCTTATGCCAGCCCTCTCACTGCTTTGCCTTTGTCTCCCTTTCCACTGCAACTCCCCTGGCAAACTCCTGTTTGCTCGCTCTGATCACTCGCTGTCTGGGAGCTTGCTTCCTTGTATAGCCCCTAGACCAACTGGAGCAGCTTCGTCTGCTCTGCTCAGCTAGGAGACAGGAGCAGCTGTAGGCTCTTGTAGGCCAAAAAATCTGGAGGGCTACTGTTTGCCCATCCCTGCATTAACATGTGAGAATGTACACCTCCTGGCTGTGAAAGGGTTGACTTTGGCACATGAAGCTGCTGTTCAGTCACAACAGTAGGCCAGGCACGTCTTATTTTCCTTGCCAGTTGGCAACACTCCTGTGGCCTGATCATGCTTTCTCATCATGCCCCTTGAAGAGCTTTTCGTGTAATTCTAGGGTAGCCACTTATGCATCGTCAAAAAAGAGGACAAAAGAAGACACCGATTTGCATAAATTTTTCTTGTGCTAATTTATATGTATAGCTGCAATTTTGGAAAAAATTATTATAATTTTAGTAGACATAAAATACATCTCACCATAGCGGGGAAGACTGAGACCAGGTGACCTGTGTGCCTGCACAGCTTGTTGTCAAGGTGCTAATTTTTGATGGGCAACTTCAAGGGCGTGTTTCCACACTATTGGCTTCACTTTGTTTGCAACTTTGTTGCAATGTTTCCCCAATCGCATCTTCTCCTTCTCCTGTTTCCACAACCTTTAAAGACCCGGCTTATCATCGCTGTAGCCTGGGCCTCTGTGCTGTTTCCACTGAGCTCTAATCAAATTATTTTCTTGATGGCTAAGTGGAGTCTGGGTTGGGTCTGGTTACCTCATCCATGTTCCCGCCTCCTTGGCCATGTTTCCAGGACAACGGAAGGAGAAGCTAATGGAGGAGTACCGAATTTTTAAAAAGGAATCAGCTTTGCTGTGAAGAGAGGCTTCCCCCCTCTCTCCTTTCCCCTGAAAGTCCAGATGCACCTGCATTTCAGAAGCAAGCCTCATTGAGCACAATGGGAGTTACTTCTGAGTAGACACACACAAGCTTGTGCTGGGAAAGGGGGGGTCACAAAGAGAGAAACCAGCCTCCATTTTAACCCAGAGGACCTCATTGACCCCAACGGGAGTTACTTCTGACGAGACAGTAATGGGTTTGTTGAGGGAAAGAGAGCAGTAAAAACAAAGACAGAAACCACCCCCCATTGTAACCCACAGGATATCTATAAGGAAGCTGTGAAGTGCTTTCTTCCTAAGGCAATTCATCGGAGCCTCATAATCCTGTAACCCTGCTTGGTCGCTTAATTGCACTTAAGGAATTGGGCTTTAACGTGTGCCATTTCAATTGAGCGGGAATCTCTGTAAGGCTGAGGTGCTCCATCCCTCCCCCCCCAAATTCTGGCCGGCGGGGGAGGCGCTCCGTCTCTCCACCCTCGAATCCTGGCTGGCCGGACCACAAATGGCGGCGGCCATAGCCGCCGCCGTTTGCGTCCCTGCAGTCAGCTGTGATAGGTTATGTAAATGTTTACGTAGCCTAACACGGCTGAGTAAAAAAAAAAAAAAAAGCACGTACACAAATGGCAGCGCCCATGGGCGCCGCCATTTGCGTTCCTTATTTTGGCACGTCTAGTCTACGTAAACATTTACGTAGACTACGGCAAAAATAAGGGGAATGCAAATAGCGTAGACGCTACGCTATTTGCGTTCCCCTTATTTTCGCCGTAGTCTACGTAAATGTTTACGTAGACTAGACGTGCCAAAATAAGGAACGCAAATGGTGGCGCCCATGGGCGCCGCCATTTGCGTACACACTTTTTTTTTTTTACTCAGCCGTAATAGGCTACGTAAACATTTACGTAGCCTATCACGGTATTTTTAAAAAATCTAGCCGTGATAAGCTACGTAAATCTTTACGTAGCCTATCATGGTTGTTTTTTTTTTTTACTGGAAATGGTGGCAGCGGCAGCCGGTCAGAAGACCGGCTGCCGCAGCCGCTGCCACCGAACCGCCGCCGGAGCCGCCGCCACCAGGAGGATTCGCCCAAGGTAAGTCCCGTCCCGGGGGGGCTGGGGGGGCAGACCGTTTCGCCACCAATTTCGGGGGGCCGAATGTGCTGGCATTCGGCCTCCCCGAGATTCGTGGCGAAATTCTCTGACATCTCTACTTCCTATGATTCTTTGTCTTTATGCTAGGCTTAGATTGGGCAGCCCTTCAAATAAAGGACACCTTCAAACAAAGAACTGTCCTTGGACAACCTTTCAAATAGAGAACTCTCCTCTTTAAAGTAGAATCCATGGACTCCCTTTGTCATTTGCACCCACACTCCATTTAGAGGACAAGAAGGAAGAGGGCCTATGAAGTATCTGTCACTGCCAAGCAGTGACCAAACAGGGGGCAAAGGTGTGGTGCCCATTGATAACAGATGACAAAAAAAAGGCAGAGATGCTCAATTCCTACTTTGGCTCAGTCTTCTCCCAAAAGAGGGTCTATGACCCCCCTGGCAAAGGTGAAATACAGGCTGAAAGGGCAGGATTGCAGCTTGAGATTGATAGGCATATGGTCAAGGAACACCTAATTACTGCATCCTAGAGTAATAAAGGCACTGGCAGAAGAACTCTCAGAACCACTGTCTATTCTCTTTGAACAATCATGGAGGATGGGTGAAGTGCCAGATGACTGGAGGAGGGCTAATGTCCCTATCTTCAAAAAGGATAAAAAGGAGGAACCTGGGAACTACAGACCAGTCAGTCTGACATCAATTCCTAGGAAAATTCTGGATCAGATTATAAAGCAATCCATCTGTAAGCACCTTGAAAACAATGCAGTGATTACTTGAGGCCAACATGAATCTTTATTACTGCCAGATGAATCTTATCAATGAGTGCTTATCAATGGGGCCTTCTCAAACTGGGGAGAGGTAACGAGTGGGGTACTGCAGGGCTCAGTCCTGGGCCCAGTGCTCTTCAACATTTTTATGAACGACTTGGAGGAGGAGGTGCAGGGAATGCTGATCAAATTTGCAGATGATACAAAATTGGGCGGGATAGCTAATAGTTTGGAAGACAGAAACAAAATTCAAAGTGATCTTGATAGACTGGAGCGCTTGGCAGAAAACAATAGAATGACATTTAATAGGGATAAATGCCAAGTTCTGCACCTAGGAAAAAGGAACCAAATGCACAGTTACAAGATGGGGGATACGTGGCTCAACAACACTACAAGCGAGAAGGATCTTGGAATTGTTGTCGATCACAAGCTGAATGAGAGCCAACAATGTGATGTGGCTACAAAAAAGGCAAATGCTCTTTTGGGCTGCATTAATAGAAGCATAGCTTCCAAATCCCGGGAAGTACTAGTTCCCCTCTACTCAGCAGTGGTTAAGTCTCATCTGGAGTACTGTGTCCAGTTCTGGGCACCACATTTTAAGAAGGATGCAGACAAACTGGAGAGGGTCAGAGGAGGACAACAAGGATGATCAGGGGACTGGAAACAAAGCCCTATGAAGAGAGACTGAAAGAACTGGGCATGGTTAGCCTTGAGAAGAGAAGACTGAGGGGAGATATGATAGCGCTCTTCAAGTACTTGAAAGGTTGTCACAGAGAGGAAAGCCAGGATCTCTTCTCTATCCTCCCAGAGTGGAGGACACAGAATCATGGGCTCAAGTTACAGGAAGCTAGATTCCGGCTGAACATCAGGAAAAATGTCCTGACTGTTAGAGCAATACGACAATGGAACCAATTACCTAAGGAGGTGGTGGGCTCTCCCACACTAAAGGCATTCAAGATGAGGCTGGACAGCCATCTGTCAAGGATGCTCTGACTTGGATTCCTGCATTGAGCAGGAGGTTGGACTCGATGGCCTTGTAGGCCCCTTCCAACCCTACTATTCTATGATTCTATGTTTCTGTGTTGTGACACTGCACCTGTGCAAAGGTCTATATAGGCCTACACAGACTGATTACATCATCCATCCTCTTGCAGAGTAGAAGAGGGCCTCCATAAGACTTTGCACAAGCTCAGCTCTGCAGCATGCGTGCCACATGAACTGAGCTGTCCCTCCATTCTAAGTCACCATGCACTAGTGCCAACCGGTAGGGGCACAGAGGCCCTTTTGGTTCATCACTTGGCATGGAGCAGGGGGAGTGCAGCATGCTCCCCAGCCCAGGCCGTTATAGGAACATGAGCCGAAGGGGAAGGACAATCTATGATAAAGAGTTGCTGCCACCACCATTGGATACAGGCCACGGGAGGAAAATCAAGAGGAGTGCAATTACTCCAGGAAGCGAAGCGAAGCAATTAGAAGCGAAGAAGATAGAGACCCCCTCAGTCTGTTATTAAACTACAGAAAGTCAAGAGGGAGCCTTTGGAAGGTTTTGCCATTCATGGCTTAAGATGCAGTGATTTGGCATGGTACATTTAGCCAACAAACAAATCAACAGAAATCTCGAATGGAAGTCCAGTGTTTAAATCTCAGCTCAGCCTTGGACTTCATGGGTGGTCTTCAGGCAAGCAATAGTTTCCCAGACTGCTATTTGTAATGTGAGGCTGATAATACTAGCTTATATTATAGGGTTGTTGTTGTAAAGGTTGGCAGTGATTTTGGAAGGGCCTTTTCCATAGCAGTGGAATCCCTTCCCCCTGGTTTTCCCCCATGCTGCAGGCCTCTCGTGGGATTCTCAAGACTCTGCTATTTGGCTGGGCTTTTGATTTGGTTGTTGTTGCCTTGCCATGTTTTACGGACCTGTGGGGTTTTTTGTTTTGTTTTTTTGCTGTTGCTGGTGTTCCATTTTATTATAGCATTTTAATTGTTGATTATAGTTTTATCTGCTAGCTGCCTTGGTGGCCTTTGGCTTTCAGGCAGAAAGGCAGCATCTGCAATTTTAAATAAACGAATAACATCAAAAAGCACACATGAACTTTAACTGTGTTCAAGAGTAGGTCCAAAATAAGAAAAGACTGGCTTGGGTTAGATCTGTACTACCGCTTTTTATCGGTATTGAAGTGCCCTGAAAGCTGTTGGGGCACATTACGTATTCCGTATATCACTTTTCTAGCATTATTTCCCGCTTTTTATTCCGTATCATCCAAAATACCACAGCAGATGTCACTGTGCATGCTATGAGACAGAAAAGCGCAAGAGGGATATCGCATCACCAGGATGAGGTCGTATCGATATGACATGAGGTGTAGATCTGGCTTAGGTGTCTGTGTTAAAATAGGTGAGTGACAGTGTTACCAAGCAACAGCAAAACGCTGGATTTGTAGCTGTACACCAAATTGCCTGTTAGTGCTGGTTTAGTGGTTCATTTAGTAGCTCAGCAGAGTTTTGGATAGTTTTTTCAATTTCACTCAAGGTGGTGACACATGACAGACAAGACGTTCTGAACTGTGGTGGATGTGGTTTTGACAGCTATTTGCTACACTCTGAAACATTCATTTTCAGAGCGGAGAATGCATGTCAAAACCACTTCCAGCACACATTAAAATGTATGTTGGTCCCCACCCTCAGTTAAGTGGTAATTGCATATATTCCATTGCAGAGGGCTGGGGAAACTGTGGCCCTCCAGATCTGCTTGGACATCAACTCCCATCATCACCCCTAACCATTGGCCATGCAGCTGGGGCTGATGGGAGTTGGAGTCTAACAAAATTTGGAGGGCCACAGGTTCCCCCCTCTGCCATAAGAAAACAACAAAATAGCAATTGGTCAGTTATGATGGTTTCAGCATGCTCTGTAACAAGGCTGTGGAATTTGAATGGAGGGGAAAGACAAGCTGTGGAATGAATCTTGTGTTCAGGATGAGTATTAGATGTGTTGATATTTCCAGCATACTTTGCTTGATCAACAAAAAGAAGCATCATTCTAAGCTCTGTCATGAGTTAAAGACTATCAAGGGGGACTTGTGTTAGCTTGACATGGTTTAAGGCACATTTCAAGTCAGCAATACTGCAATCAATTTTAAAAGTTACATTTTTGCTAAGCTATAAAAAGTCTGGTAATTTATTTTCACAGCTGGTTGAAACCTTAAAAAAATTATTTCATAGTCTCTAACTCTTCTCTGCCTTATTAGAACCAAGGCCAAATGGAGATTCTTGTACACCACACTGTGGTGAACATTCAGTGTAGATGGTAGAAGATGAGTAATGCGAAGTTGATTGCTGGGTGTGGAAGGCTGGGGAGAGGACAGCAAGGCCAAGTCATCATTACAATATTTTTTGCTGAAACAGCTGAGAATTGCCATTTGCCCTCAGTAGTCATTTAAAAACAAAACACTTCTCCGTATTTGGAATACTCTTTAAAAATTCGCTCTTTATTTTTTTTTGTACTTTTATCAGCCCAATACTGTGCATGTTTACTCTGAAGTAAGTCCTACTATGTTCAATGTGGCTTTCTCTCAGATAAATGTGTATAGGGTTGTATTTTGGGGTTGCTTCCACGCAGCCAGTCTGGAGTTATCTTTTGTTAACTCTCTTTTTACAGAGAATCTAGACAACGGCTGAATCTACACACAGCAGTTATACCATTATCATACCGTTATCATAAGTGTTGGTACACATGACACCAATGGGCACCAACAGTTATGATAACGGTATAACTGCTATGTGTAGATTCAGCCAACATTGATACCAACCCATTGCATACCAGTATTGTCCTTCCATCTTCTTTCAGACATGATTTATGGCCATTTTCCTTTTAAAACTCAGTCATAGTGCCAGTCTGTCCAATGTGAACTGACAAAGTACTACTGAGGCTTTTCAGAGCTACTGAGTCCTTAATTAGAAGCTTCCTTCTTGCAGTTTCTGCTTCCTGTTAAGTGCGGCTAATGAATTGCCCCTTGATTAGTCAGTTCCTTTTCCCATCGTTGAGTGGGCTTTTACTAGCTTTCTTTCTTTGTTTTAAATTTGTAGAATACTGCTATTTCTAGATAGAAAAGCAAAGAAAAATTAATAAATGAAACCACTAATTATAGCCCCCCACCAGAGGAACAGAAATTGACACATTAAGGGACAGCAAAATGTAATTCATTGGCCATGCTGAACAGGAAGTAAAGAGGAAGGGATCACAAGGGGGAAGCTTCTAATTAAAATGGCAAGGGACCTTTGCTGTACAGGACTTATTTCTGAGTAAATATTATGCAAGATTCTTAGCCATGGGGATGGTGATTGCTGGATAGTAAGTGCCATGTGGAACCACCATTTTAATTCCACTTCCATCTGATTGCAGAAAAGCAATGCTTCAGCAGCATTAAGTGCCCTAGCATGAAAGCAAGCCAAGTCTTGTATCTTCTTCAATGACTCAGAACTCAGTATCTGCCATCAGTGATGTGTCTTTTCTTCTTTCATTTGGGCATGATATTTCTGACCCATTGTAATGGAAAAACATGAAGCCTACTTAAACAGAGCCACGCCAAACCACCACACTGCTGTATCTGTCTGTAACGTGTGTGTGTGTGTGTGTGTGTGTGTATAGATCACTAACATAATCACATTTTCTGGGACTGCAGCAGTTACTTATTTCAAGCATGCATGAGGTCTTAGAGCCAATATTTTAGACATTTTCTTGGTGGTGTTATGCAAAGTCATTGATTTGCTTTTGTTCTACATGAAGCACAC
The DNA here is from genome assembly GCF_057233095.1 of Heloderma suspectum. NCBI lineage: Eukaryota > Metazoa > Chordata > Lepidosauria > Squamata > Helodermatidae > Heloderma > Heloderma suspectum. The sequence goes on from NC_139459.1 coordinate 85,403,769, forward strand.
TTACTGCTACAGCTCTTCCACAAAATAGCATCCATCCCATTTTATAGACTGAAATACAAATCAGTAGCATCTTAAATGTGCAGAATTTGAAAATAAATAACTTCAAATTTAATTGAGATGACGCACACACACACACACACACGCCCAAGAGCACAAATAATAAGAATACTGTGCTATTGAACTAGATTATATGTTTTCTGTAAATTAGATATGTTGACAAGAACACAATGAAAGAGAAGGTGGTCTCTTTGCATATTGAACATCATTATTTATAGGGGAAACCTATCATCTGAAGCAAGCCTTATGGCTTCCAAAACAGTATCTGTGAGCTAGCTTAGATATTCTGCACATGGCAGGGCTTTTCCTGGGTTGCACCACTTATGTCTGCAAGTTGGGGAGGGTGCATGTCTGAATGTTGGGGAGGGTGCATGTTTGAATGCAGCCCCTTGGGGGGGAAATCTTTGCTCATAGAAAAAAGCATTACATATGGATGTGCCATGGTGGGAAAGGAACCAGTTGGATTCTGAAGAGCTTATTTACACACACACACACACACACACACACTCACTCACTCACTCACTGTACTGAATAGATTTACTCGAACGGTAAATCTAGGGTAGCCAGTCATCTTTTTGAATGGCTGCCAGAGGACCATCCTCTTCAGGGCTTGGCAAATTGTGGCCCTCCAGGTGCTGTTGGATTGCAACTCCCATCAACTCTCACCATTAGCTTTGCCAGCTAGAGCTGATGGAAAATGCAGTCCAACAACATCTGGAGGAGCACAAGTTGCCCACCCCTGCTCTGTTGGAAGGGCTGTGCAGTCCAAGACCAGCTTCAAAATCAAGAGCCATAAGAAGAGAGAGCAGCAGGGAGCTTCAAGTTACCCGTCACCTGGGAAGCCAGGCAGACTGAGCAGGCAGGCACAGAGGTCACCTTGTCACAATCTCCCCCACTATGGTGAGACATATTGTATTTCTAATTAAATTATGGTCATTATTTCTCAATGTGTACAAATTCATTGGGCAGACTCCAACAGGGCACTTGCACCCCAATTCTTTTTGGTCCCACCGATTCCCTTCCACAAGCAGTGGGCCCTGCTGACTGCATTACACAAGCGGGACTCACCACTTATGCACAGGAGATTTAACGCTTCCTAGGGGAAGCCCCCAAATAAGCAGAAACTCTTGCTTCTGGAATGAGGCATGTTGGTCGAGCTCCCTTATGCAAGCTCTGCCAACTTGCCTCCTTCCAGAAACTAGCGTTTCCCCTGGTTTTGAGTTGCCTTGGACCCAAAATCACTGTTGCACAAGCAGTGGGGGCCACTTATGCAATGCAGTCCGTGGGGCAGAAGAGAATTGGCAGAGGTGTAAGCGCCCCCATTGGATTCTGCCCATATAAATCAGCATATGCAGTTTTATGCAAATCTGTGTCCTCTTTTGCCCTGTTTTTTGTCATGCATTTCCACTTTGGGGGGCAATGCGTAAGTGGCCACCTGAATCAGGGACAGCCGGGCACAGCAGCACTGCTGGTAGTTCTCTGTTTCTGGCTGCAAAAATGAGAGAAATGTCATGCTTCCAAATGTTTGTAGCTTCCAGTTCTAGTTCGGGGGGTGGGGGTTAAAACTGAAGAATAGGGCCCCAAAATATAAAATTGATCCCCCCTTCTTAAATTGAGAATAACTCAAAATAAATATCCCAGTTCTATTATTCAACAAATAAAACCCTCTGGAAAGTTTCTAGGATCAATGTTTATATGAGCATTGATACAATCAAAGTTTTCATCACCACAATCTTCAGCACTTCCCAAAACTGGGATGGTTGCGCACGGTCCGCAGTTTCTCTGAAAATTTTAATGCTGAGGTTTCTGGGCTGCAGTGTTCTGGAAGGTCTAGGCCAATAGAGAGAATCTGTAAAGCTTTCCAATATAATCACTGGTACAAACACGCTCTGGGGCCTGGCAGATTTTGGGAGGAAGTGTCTGCATTTCTGAGTCATTCCTGCCCCACTGCATCATCTGTGATTTTCAAGATATTTGCTTTGTTTATTTTTAAATGTATCCCCCACTTCTTTGTCCTCTAGGGGTTCTCTCAATGTAGCTTAGGTCATAAAACAATAAAAACATAATTGTGACCACTTAAAAAGCATTTTAGCTAACTAACCTAAACTGGTTGCCAGATGAAACATAAGCAACTGGTTCCTAGATCTCAAAAGCATAGCAGGTGATGGGAGTCTATTTTTCTAAAAGCCCTGTTAGAACTAGTTTGTCAGGCAGGACCGTTGCAATACATTTTGCTGCCTGAGGCGGAGCAGCAATAGGTGTCCTACAGCCTTCCCCTCAAAGACAAAGACCCGGTTCGCACGATTGCAGCATGGTTAGAAAGCCACCATGGCTTGTTAACCCTGATGCTCATGCCAGTCACATGCTGGCCAATTTCTCTAATTACCCTTGCTTGCTGTGCCCAAACCCAGGTAGCATGGCTTGTTTGAGGGAGCACCAACCCTCAATAACCCATGGGCTGTTGTTGGGTTATTTGAGGGTTGCTGCCCCCCACCCCCAACAAGCCATGTTGCCTAGGTTCAGACAACACAGCAAGCCTTGCCAGTGAGGGTAATTAGGGAAATCCAGCTGGCATGCAACTGGGATGCGCAGTGGGGGAAATAATGCACTGTAGCTTATTTCCTTTGCTGCAATCCTGCAAACCAGCCCAAAGTCAAGGTGCACAGTATTCATACTGAAGGCTGGTCAAGTATTTTGGCAGCTGAGCCAGAAAATTGGACAAGCACATATCCCCATCCCTGGTAGTAAAACTACATAATAATAAACTTAATAACTAACAGCTTGCTGCCCTTTCATTACACTGAAAATTGGCTATCCGGGATGACTGCCTCTCCCTGCCTAATGGTAGGGCCATGTGAAGGAAGCTCCACAAAAGGGAAGAAGCTCAATTTCCAATGCCAGCAAATCTTGCTTCTGGTGGCAGTAACACCTGAAATGGGACACCATTTGCAGACACCATCAGGGTTGTTTGTGCGCACACAGATATGAGACAGAGTTAGAAGCAGGCATTCCCTAAGGTACCCTGATCCCAGACCTTTTAGAAATTCATGGTTGAAATCCTATGCCCCCTTACCTTGGCATTTACTGTGAAGCTAAGGGTTCTTCCAGACAAGGCTTTTATCATGCAATCTCACTGACTCATTCATGGAATTTTACCGGGGGTCCAAATGACATCATCTTCATCTTGGAACCCTCCTGTGTTTCCCTACCATTTTTTCCATCTTTTTTCTTTCCATAAAAAAGAACTGTTAAGGAAGAAAAGGCAGAATAGCTTCACAATGACTTTTGAAGGGTAGTGCCAGGAGACCTCCTTCTAGAAGCAACCTAAGTGTCAAACACAAGAGCTTGTAGTATTGGTACAATACACTTCCTGCAGCTAATGCAAGCCCAAAGCCCTGCTGCCTTATTCTGGAATCTTCCATACATCTACAAGGGCAGCTCCACATGGAGGTAATTACAGAAACTATGTTAAGAGGTTACTAAGAGATGTAAGACAGCAGCTAGATCATTATGTGAATGATGGTCCTCTTTCCTTCTGGATCAGAGGGCCAAAGGCTGAAGCATAGGCAGTACACAGTTGTTTCCTGATGCTTCTATCCTCTGAGGTGGGTTTTCTCCTCAGCTTTCTGTCTTGGTTCCAGACATTCCCTCTCTATGTAGACAAGCCCTTGAACACACACACATGCATAGTGAAAAATAAATAATTCTAAAAATCAGATTTGTTTTGCATAAATAAATTTCTGGAAATATGTGAGAATCAAACCATAATACAGTATTGGGTTTGTCACACTTCATGCCAGTACATTATTGGTAGTGAAGCCATGACAATGCTGAGGAGAAGGTAGAAAACAGCTGCTAAACAACATACAGTGTCTACTGTGCAGACCAAACATCAGTAAAGAGGACAAGAACTGTCTGCTGTTGTGTTTGATCCAATCATTTGGGTACAGCTAAGCTCAAACTGCTCAAAGCACCACCGATGATCAATCAATATGGGCCCCTAAATGCCTTTAGTGGTTGGAAACATATGCAGCATGGTTAATAATCCTAATGTCATGCTGTGTAGTGGAAGCTTGTGACTCATCAGTGTAGTCCAAGAGTGCAAGGATTTTTTGTTTTCCTCTTGGAGGTTGAGATAACATTTGGTTTGCAAGTCAACGCTTCAGTAAAATAAAAAAGGATTTTTAAAAAAATCCCTGAAGGAAAGACAATAAGTATATTGACAATTGAGTGGAACTCTATGTAAGAGATGACAATTTCTGTAAAGACAGAGCATGCTCCAACCCATTTGATTAAGCTCTAATTGAATACTCGGGACATTACCTCACTAATAACTGCAAAAAGACAAGATTCAGATACAGTTTGGCCTCCCTTCTAGCAGCAATGTAGACTAGAATACTGCCAAACTAAACACATTTATTTGGCTAGTGCGCACCTCACCTAAGGAGGAAAGAGGCCTGCTCAGTTACTACATTACTAACACAGAAAGGCATTTTTGCAACTATGTACATAGGAAAAAGCCAGAGGATACAATAAAGAATTTAATCATCTGTAAATTTGGCAATAATTGCTCCCAAACTACTTAAAGGCAGTGATATTTGGGATTCATTAATCCCCCTCTGATTGATCCAGATGTCTAGGTATCTAACTGCACTCCTATGCATGTCTACTCAGAAATAAGTCCCAGTAATTTCAAGGATTTATTCCCAGGTGTGTATAGGATTGCAGCCTAAAAGACCTAAAAGATAACCAGGCTGATCTGAAAGATTTTATAGAGGCAGCTGAGGGAAAATATTGGACTAGCCATTCCTTATAAAAATCAGTTTATCCACATGCTGAGTGGACCCATATGCTAAATTCCATTACTCTTAATTGCAGTATACACATGGTACTCTGGGGCTGAATTAATCTTTCTTCAGTATCCGCAGTGAAACGTGGACTCCCATGTATTTCCTTTTAAGAGTGTCAGCTGCACAGTTTGCTGACGTGGCAGGCCTAGGCTGCCTGCTTTCGTCCAGAGTGCTGCTAATAGGACGTTGCTGTTGCTCTTGCTACTTATTTGCTCAGGATATTAGGACGTTGCTATTGTTGCTGCTGCTGCTGCTACTTCTTTGTGCAAAGTTGTTGTTGCAGTTGTTTTTGTGCAAAGTGCTGTTTTTGCTGTTGTTACTTATTTGTACAAAGATCAAGTTCATAAGTCTGGGAAGGAAGGGAATAATGAGACCTTTGCCAGTGTCTGAAGCTCAGACTATGGGATAGTTCACACGGCACAACAGCCCACCATGGGTTATTTAACCCACAGCGAGGCTGTGGTACATAAGGGGTGTGTGCAGCCACCATTTTGTGTATGTACCGCCCGCTCGGGGGGATAAAACAGACCATGGGTTGTCTAGACCTCACATAACCCATGCTTGCTGGGTTCACATGACACCACAATCTCTGAGCAGCAGCTGGTTATGTAAAGTGGCACCCATGGGCATCACAGCTCATCACGGGTTAAATAACCCATGACGAACCATGCTGTGACATGCAAATCAGGTATATATGTTATGGAGGTCCCATATGTTTTCCCCCATATGTTTTTCTTTAAAAAAAATCTAAATCAGCTTGGGAAGGCTATGGGTTGGGGTATAGAAACAACAGACAAGAGAAGCCACTTAACCCTTCCCTATTCGATCATTTTCCAACTTACAGTCATCCCCCACCTGCTTTTTCACCTGTGGAGGAAAAGATGGGGTCCCTCCCTGTAACTTTCCCCCTGCAGGTTGCCGACCAAAGAACTAGATCAGACACAGCCAATTGGCAGCCTGTTTAGCCCCCAAAAGTTGGGCACTGTCAGGGGCATCATTAGAAAAGGCCCACTTGGGCACGGGCCCTGGATCTTTTTTGAGCTGTGCCCTGGATCTTTTGAGCTGTCCTAATTGCCATTTTTTTACATTTTTCCATTGACTTGCATTGGAAAACAGAAACGTCCATAACTTTTTTTAGTTTCTGTGATAAATATATGAAATTTTGAGACCTGTCAGCCCCATGGAGCTGATTGAACCTGCCAATTTTCAGACAGTTAGGTCCAGTGGCTTTTGTGCTAGCCATGCGTAAAGTTTCCTTTTCTCAAAGACTAAAACAAAAAGTAAAAACTGCCAAGCCCCACAGGGGATTAGAGATCCTAATCAGAAGGTATTTAAGGTGACCATTAGGAGGTCACTATCCCTAATCTCTAGTGCAGGGGGGGGTTTGTTTTTTGAGGTGCAGAAAACCTCTCGCCCCCTACTTTTCTGCTCTTACATGCCCACTGTTGGGAGCTTGCTTGCAATGAAATTTTGAAGAGGGAGAAGGAAGGGAAGAAAGAGCTCCATGTGAAATACTGGTATTTCACACAGCACCTGATTTTACTGCCCCAAAGTGGAACCTTTGGCTTCTGAAGAAATTTAGTAGCTTCAGTACAGCAAAGGATCCAATCAGCCTCCTCAAACTTCTTTCTCCCCCACCACTTTAATTGCTCCAAAATAGCTGTAGGATTCAAATTATTCCAAAGGGAGGGTTAGGACTATGTGGTGTCATGATCGAGGAACTGCTAAGGCTTTTAAACAGGTTCTACAGTTTTAAAGAAGTTAGAAAAAGCCCTCAACCACCTCACCTCATAAAGTTCATTTAAGTACGTGCAATCCTTACAAACCTTCCACAGCCTCCTAAATTCCTCTGAAGTACTACCTCTCTGAAAGGAGCCACTTGGCCTAGGGAATTCTCTCTACCCCCCCGCCCCCGCATTTCCAATCACCATTGTTCTTTTCTTCTTTCCTCCCCTATCCTGTTCTTTCTTTTTCTTCTTTATTCCACCCAGAACATAACTTGGGGAATTCTTAAACAGAATTGTCTTCAGTGGGCAAGAGAAGTTCTGAACTGTATTTGACTTTATACAAGCAGACAAGTGGGTTGGTTCTTCTCCTTCTCACTCAAGTCTTTGAGAAGAATAGGTTCACATGGTTGCAGAGAAACATTAGGGATGTGAGAATCCATCCCAGCTCGGGTTCTCCAGGCATCCGTCAAAGCGAGTTGCCCAGATTCACCACAAGCTTGGCGAGTTGCCAAAAATCCTGTTTGGTGAGCACCCAGCATTTTCCCGCCTTTGTTGTGTGTGCAAAAAGGAAGATTAAAAATGTGCATGTTTAATTATGTGCAGTTTGGGGTCTGGGAGAGCTTAATATATGCAATATTAGAGGCGGTATGCCTCTAATATTACACACATTAAGCTTTCCTGGCCCCAAACGGCGCATATTTAAATATGCACGTTTTTAACTTCCTTTTTGCACACACAACAAAGGTGGGGAAACGGCGGGCACTCACCGAACGGGATCCTGGTGAGTCCTGGAGGACGCAAGCGGGGTGCGAGCGGGCGCAAGCGGGGGCGAGTGAGGACAGTGTCTCAGCGGGCGCAGGCAGGGGGTCGCAGGCGGGGGGGGTCCTGACAGACTCCCAGACCCAGTTGGGTGCCTGCGCCATCCCTAGAAACAAATCTGGAGCTGTTTTGTTTGTCAGTTGCCATTATCCAGCAACAGGAAGGGCTGTAGCTCAGTGGCAGAGCACCTGCTTTGCATGCAGAAGGTCCCAGGTTCAATCCCCAGCATCTCCACGTAGGGCTAGGAAAGAATCCTGCCTGAAACTTTGGAGAGCCATTGCTGCCAGTCAGGGTCTACAATACTGGCCTAGATGGACCCAGAGTCTGACTCAGAATAAGGCAGCTTCCTCGGTCCTATGAACATAAAACTTTACTAAAAATAGGAGTTTTGGGTTTGTTTTTTAAGTGCAGGGGAGATAAATACTGCTTATTTATTGGAATGCCAAAGCAGGAAGTCAAGAAATCACGGGGATAACAGGCAAGCATGGCCTTGGTGTACAAAATGAAGCAGGACAAAGGCTAATAGAGTTTTGCCAAGAGAACACACTGATCATAGCAAACACTCTTTTCCAACAGCACAAGAGGTGACTCTACACATGGACATCACCAGATGGTCAATATCGAAATCAGATTGATTATGTCCTTTGCAGCCAAAGATGGAGAAGCTCTATACAGTCAGCAAAAACAAGACCTGGAGCTGACTGTGGCTCAGATCATGAGCTTCTTGTTGCAAAATTTTGGTTGAAATTGAAGAACGTAGGGAAAACCACTAAACCATTCAGTTATGACCTCAATCAGATCCCTTATGAATATACAGTGGAGGTGAGGAATAGATTTAAGGGATTAGACCTGATAGACGGAGTGCCTGAGGAACTATGGACGGAGGTCCGTAACATTGTTCAGGAGGCAGCAACGGAATCCATCCCAAAGAAAAAGAAATGCAAGAAAGCCAAGTGGCTGTCTGAGGAGGCTTTACAAGTAGCTGAGGAAAGAAGGGAAGCGAAAAGCAAAGGAGAAAGGAGAAGATATATACAACTGAATGCAGAGTTCCAGAGAATAGCAAGGAGAGACAAAAAGGCCTTCTTAAATGAACAATGCAAAGAAATCGAGGAAAACAATAGAATGGGAAAGACTAGAGATCTTTTTACGAAAATCGGAGATCTCAAGGGAATGTTTTGTGCAAATTCGGGCATGATAAAGGACAAAGAAGGCAGGGACCTCACAGAAGCAGATGAGATTAAGAAGAGGTGGAAAGAATACACAGAAGAACTACACAGGAAAGATCTTAATGTCCCTGATAGCCATGATAGTGCACTCACTGAACATGAGCCGGACATCCTTGAGAGTGAAGTCAAGTGGGCCTTAGGAAGCATTACTAACAACAAAGCTAGCAGAGATGATAGTCTTCCAGCTGAGCTATTTAAAATCCTAAAAGATGATGCTGTTAAAGTGCTGCACTCAATATGCCAACAAATTTGGAACACTCAGCAGTGGCCACAAGACTGGAAAGGGTCAGTTTACATTCCAATTCCAAAGAAGGGCAATGCCAAAGAGTGTTCAAACTACCGTACAATTGCGCTCATTTCACATGTCAGCAAAGTTATGCTCAAAATCCTACAAGCTAGGCTTCAGCAGTATGTGAACCGAGAACTACCGGATGTACAAGCTGGGTTCCGAAGAGGCAGAGGAACTAGAGATCAAATCGCCAACATTCGCTGCATCATGAAGAAAGCAAGAGAATTCCAGAAAAACGTCTATTTCTTATTCATTGACTACGCTAAAGCCTTTGATTGTGTGGATCACAACAAACTCTGACAAATTCTTAAAGAAATGGGAGTACCAGACCACCTTACCTGTCTCCTGAGAAACCTGTACGAGGGTCAAGAAGCAACAGTAAGAACCGGACATGGAACGACCGATTGGTTCAAAATTGGGAAAGCAGAACGACAAGGCTGCATATTGTCGCCCTGCTTATTTAACTTATATGCAGAGTACATCATGAGAAACGCCGGGTTGGATGAATCACAGGTCGGAATAAAGATTGCCGGGAGAATTATCAACGACCTCAGATACGCAGACAATACCACCCTAATGGCAGAAAGCGAAGAGGATCTAAAGAGCCTCTTGTTGAGGGTGAAAATGGAGAGTGCAAAAGCTGGTTTGAAACTCAACATTAAAAAAACTAAGATCATGGCATCTGGCCCTATCACTTCCTGGCATATAGAAGGGGAAGAAATGGAAGCACTGACAGATTTTACTTTCTTGGGCTCCAAGATCACCGCAGACGGTGACTAGCCATGAAATTAAAAGACGCTTGCTCCTTGGGAGGAAAGCTATGGCAAACCTAGACAGCATAGTAAGAAGCAGAGACATCACCTTGCCAACAAAGGTCCGTCTAATCAAAGCTATGGTTTTCCCAGTAGTAATGTATGGCTGTGAGAGCTGGACTATAAGGAAGGCTGAGCGCCGAAGAATTGATGCTTTTGAACTGTGGTGCTGGAGAAGACTCTTCTGAGTCCCCTGGACTGCAAGGAGGTCAAATCAGTCAATCCTAAAGGAAATCAACCCTGAGTGCTCATTGGAAGGACAGATACTGAAGCTGAAGCTCAAATATTTTGGCCACCAAATGCGAAAAGAAAAGTCACTGGAAAAGACCCTGATGCTGGGAAGGATTGAAGGCAAAAGGAGAAGGGGATGGCAGAGGATGAGATGGCTAGAGAGCATCACCGATGCAATGAATATGAACTTGAGCACACTTCAGGAGAGAGCGGGGGACAGGAAGGCCTGGCGTGCTATGGTCCATGGGGTCACGAAGAGGTAACGACTGAACAACAAATGTATGCCTACTCAGAAGCCCCATTATGTTTAATGAGGCTTACCTTCAGGAAAGCGTGCATAGGATTCCAGCACGAGTTACTTTTGCAGGGAGGTTTGCACCTTGATGTTATGCATGTTTATTCAGAAATAAGTCCTGAGTTGTGAGCATGGTATTGCAGGCTTAATACAGTGCCTACCCAATTCCATCTAATGAATTGACTACCCTTTCAGCTCAGTCCTATGCATGTTTTGTCATTTGTGTATTTTTTTCATTTTGCATGAACTCCAGCTTCAGTGGTGAGGGAAAGGCTCTTAGTACATGCTCAGAGTTTCTCCATAGCTTAGCCCTAGTTTTGAAAACAAATTCATTGGCTGAATCCTGGTGAAGTTTTGGCACAAATGAAGTTATGGGAGGAATATACAATGAGAGCTTGTGCATAACAAGGAGGATGTAGAGGAGAGTTGCACAAAACAAGACATCTGTTTTGATGAAGAGTTGCTGGAGGGATGGTTGCATGGAGGGGAATAGAACTGGTAGGGGGAGAATGCTCAGTGGTGAAGAAAAGCATTCTGCATATGTTTAGAGGCACTCTATATTTAAGAATATAAGAGGAGCCATGCTGCATCAGACCAAGGTCCATCTAGTCCAGTATTCTGTTCAAACAGTGGCCAACCAGATGCCCACAGGAAACCCACAAGCATGACATGATAGCACCGTGCCACCCATGTGCCCCTGCTGCTAACATTGATGAAATGTAAATAAATTCTAGTAATTCTAAATTGGCATGCATGTATATCCTTCAAGAACTTTGCAGGTTTGCATTTTCTTACAAATTTACCCAAAATCTAGGGTGGGGGGGTGAAGAGAAAGTAAATCACTCCCTCCCCTAAATTGGAGAATGCCCCTTCCACATGAACAGCTGCACCTATCAGTCTGAAACTTTGCTGGTTTCTTACTTAGGGACACCTCTAGACTGTCTGTAATTTTCAGGACAATGGTCCACAAGGAACATAGGGAGATAAGTATGTCCTCTTTTGGAGACCTCAAAATGTCAAGGCTACCCTTGCACAAAACCCCTGTGGCTATCATTCTGAAATTTGGCAGACAGGCTCTCCTTTGATGGGGCAATGAATCCCGAATTTTTTCCCCAATTCTTCCAAGGAATAACAATGTTATTGGCAGTTCCCTTTAAAAGAAAATCAAAATATAAACCCTGCAGCTATTTTTCTGACATTCATAGAATCATAGAATCATAGACTCATAGAACAGTGGGGTTGGAAGGGGCCTACAAAGCCATCGAGTCCAACCCCCATTGGGCACGTGTAATCCCCTTCTAGGGGGCTACTATGCCTGAAACTATCATCCAGTTCTGATCAAGAGAAAAAAGTTAGTTTTTTTCTAATTTCCCATGGTAATCAACAGGAAGCATAAAGACTCATTTTTCGAAACCTTGACTCAGGTTTGGTACTGAGCTGAAGTGGACTGACTACAAATTGGCCTGAGCAGAAGCGGGATGCTTTCCAAAATGCTGAATCAAGGTCTGAGTTGAAGGGGGGTGCACACTTCTTATGTATGTATGTAATCTATACGTGCACATGCGCACACACAATCACACTGCATGCATGCGAACACGCACACACATATTAGAGCTGCGCTTAGACTCGGACATATGCACATGCAAATCTGTGTTATGGGCCTGTGCCCCAGATCTTTTAAGAACCTAGCAACAACCCTGGTGACGGCAGCACTCTGGGTTCTCCTAGCTGGCACCAGGAGCCACAACCATATACCCCTCTGTTGCCTGGAAGACCGTGCATGGAGCAGCAGGCCAACGCCTAGCTCTGAGGGGTTCTCAGAGCAAGACATTGGCCTTCCCAGTTCTCTGGAGAGCTGCGCCAGCCACTCTCATGCTGGAGAATGCCCAGCTCTGCTCTCCAGAGCGCCACCCACCTCTAACTCTGAGAACCATGCCTAACTCTGGGAATGATGCCTAGCTCTGGGAACATGGAGTGAGACAGGCTCTCAGGGAAGCCCCACCAGCTGCTTCCCTCCTGCAACAAATTCCGTAGTAGCAAAGCAGCCCGCAAGGCTCTTCAGAGAGCCCACCTGGCCGCAGCAGCCCAACTACCTCAGTGTGAGGGGTCCTTCCTCATACTGAGGTATTGAGGTGGTCTTAGAAGCTGCCTGTGTCACAGCAGCACAGGCAATCTTCAGGGCCTTGCCAGTTAGGACTCTTCACAGCAAGGGAGGCACCCAGGCAGCAGCCAGGGGGAAGCAGGAAGAGTGGTGGTGGCCGGAGAGGATGGGGAGAAGGGAAAGAGAGGAGGTGGCGGTGGTGGCAACCAAGGGGGATGTATGGGGAAGGGAAAGCGAAGAAGAGGTGAGGAGACGGCAACAGTGGTAGTGGTGACCAGGAGGGAGGTGGAAGTGGCGGTGGAAGCTGGGTGGACAAAGCAAAGAAGAGGAAGGTAGTGGTGGCAGCGGTAATGGTGGCAGCTGCCATTTGGGGTGGAGGCAAGAGAGAAGAGAAAGCATATGGGGTGCCAAAAAAAACACCTTGCCCAGGGCAGCAAAGTAGATCAAGACAGTCCTGGTGGATGCATTTTGTGAAGAGGCCTTTCCTGTCCTTATCTCTCTCCCCATCCTGCATTAGGACCAAAGGTCAAGTTTGGAGTTTTTGTTTTGCTTCTCCTCCCCCCTGAATTTTAAAAGCTGACCAGACTGTTTCTTTCTTGTTTCTTGTTCTACAGAACCCGTGTTGTTCTGCTCCTGTTACAAAGGTCATCCTCTGCCCTGTTTGAAACACCAATAGGACAGTGAACAATGTGAAATGTAAGCAAAATGTATACTGGGTGATAGCCAGCTGAGCAGCGCCTTCCCTTTGTTGAAGGATCGTTTGGCCATCCCAAGGGGGTTCCCATTCTTGTTTCCATTCCAATGAAAGCAAGAGCTGTGATTCCACATCCTGAGACTCTGTACACTCTGCAGGAATTGTATCAGCATTTAGTTAATCACAAAAGCCAGCACTGACCCTTTTAGGAATACTCTTGTACCTTTAACATCTGGTTGGCAGTGAGAGGTTTGACAGCTGCAGTTACTCCTATCACCTGATAGAGCTGAGTTGGGAGACATTGCATCCCCACACATTTCTCCAGGTGCCTATTAAAGGAACAGGTGTCTCCATTTAGGTCAACCTCAATATTAATTTTTTGCCAGGATTTCATTTCAGTGAGCCCTTTCAATTTCTCATTATTTTTCAATAATATTTTATTAATCAGCTAGATTACAAGTCTGGTGTATTACGATCTGCCAGTCACCCGTTCACCTAGGGTGAATAGCAGTTGCCTCTGGGTAAGCCTTAAAGGCGCAAACAGCAGCTGTCTTACTGACAGGCACTCTATCAAGATCCATGAGTTTAAGATCCACATCATAGCATTAAGTTAACATGGGGCAAAAGCAGTAATACATACAGTTTCTTGTCTATTTCAGGACAGTAAGTTAGAAGAGGTACCACAACCATGTTGGCTGCACAGGCAATTTGAATTGTGCTTTTGGCCTTTCAAAGCAACCTTTTGAGACTAGAAGAGGAAGAACGAGAGGGAAACTACACATAACTGTGGCAGGCCCATTTGAGTCTGCTCGCATTATACATTAAGCCAAAGGACTGTCCAATTTTTAGAACAGAAAGCAAGCAGGGGTGAGTGACCCCGCTCCTCTTTTACTTGCAATGTACTTCTCACCAGCTCCTCTCCCTTCTCCACAGCAGTGTACTTCTCCAGCTACTTTTCTCCCAGCAGAGCTCCCTTCAGTATTGGAGCTCAGCTGAGGAGAAAAATACCAGGGATGGGTGGATTTAATATGTTGACTCTATCTGTCATTGGGGCAGGGCCAGTTTAAAAAAAAGAGGCCTGTCAACATTATGCCTAGGTTGGTACAGAGCCACACCTGTGCTGACACTGCCCCCTTGTGTTGGTGACTATGAGCCTGTTTGCATGTAACAGCAGCAAATCGTGGGTTAATTAACACACGATTTTCCGAGTTGCATGCCCAGCGCATGCCACCGCCATTTTGAATATGCAATCTCTGATAATTTGATCGGAGATTATTTCATGACATGCAAACCTGTCTGTTAATTGTATGTTAAACAACCCATGACTAGCCTTAGAACGAATTGTAGTTTAACTGTGGGTTGTTTAACCCACAATTACCCCATGGTGTCCAGGATTGCATGTGAAGAAATAACCTCCAATCAGGCTGATCAGAGGATGCATATTCAAAATGGCGGCAGCACACAACCCCAGCAAATTGTGTGTGAACCAGGTCACTGTCATGAACCAGGATGCGGGCAGCATTATTGAAAAGACTGAGCCCAAGTCCAGTTTCAGAAAGAGCTAAAGTTACTTTACATCTGTTTCTAGCTGCTATGTCTTTATAAATAAAATTCTCTACAGTAGGCAAAGGGGGCTCAATCCAAACCTTTAAACCCTTTCCCCCGTCCCCCATTCTAGAGTCCCAGTACAGATTGGGGGCCCTGTGCCTACTCTAGAGTGAAAATGAAAAAGCATGTCACTGCTAGATACAGATCTAAAGTAATATCTGTTTTGGCCCAGAGATACATATTCAGAGCAGGCCAAGATTTAAGACCTGGCTGGGAGGCCTGATTGGGAAACTGCCTCACCAAAGAGGATGTGGGTTGTGGGAGACTACCCAGTATGTGGGAGATGAGTTTGAGGAGACAGAAGGGAAAACAGGCCAGGGACTGGAGGATGCAAACAAGAAAAACCCAAGCATGGGCGCAAACAGACAGGAGTCAGGGAAGAACAAAGGTTGCAGTCCAGAGAATTACATGCAGGGATATTTGTTATACATGTGACAGAAACTATAGAGAAAGCAGAACTTAAGGTTAGCCAATTAAGCACTCCTGGGGATGGCAAGAAAGAGAAGGTAATATAATTCATGAGCTTCTCTTTAACTATTGTACTGTTCCGGTCCAATTGGGAAAGGTTTAGACTAGAGTTGCCAACACAATTTTCTAAGAAAACTCCTGTGACTGTCACAGCTGCACAGTGGTGTAGTGGAAAATTTTGAAGTGGAGGCCTTCACTGTGACAGTCCCATAACTACATCCCCAAAGACAGTCCAAAAATGCAGGAAGTTGTGTTGATCCATATCAGTAAACCAGGTTCTAGCAGTCTTGTCTCCACTAGGAGTAGATCTTTTGTAAAGCTAATGGGTCTTAATTGCCCAGTCAAGTCCAAGCCCCCCTGCCCCCCCAATCCGGCAAAATACTTTGTATTACAACAGGGAACGATATATTGTTCCTGGGAAAATTTATTTCCCCCAGCTATTGTGAGGATTACACAGCTCAGAGGGAAAAGGGAATTCTGATGGGGGTGGCAGATGACATCAGCATCCTGGCTTATAAAAAAAGTGCCAGTGCTGCGTCCCTGCAAGTCCTGGCTCCACTGCAACACTGCAGCTATATGACAAGCAGAAATTCAATTGATTAAACTTGTCCCGGCCTGAACGAACTTCACCTGTTGAATTTGCTCCTGTAATGCAGCAATTACAGGCATTGGAGCCTTGCTGGAAAAAAATTGTTTGCAGCCCTACATTCCAGGGACCCCTGATTTAAGGGTAATGGGAATTTACAATAGCATGTGCACATAGTTACTTGTAATAATGATGGACTTCTACTCCCAGGTATATGGTCCTTTCAAAACTAAAAAATTTAGCCCTTGATAGTGTTCTCATATTCAGTGGTTTATGAATATATTGGTAGAGGCTAACTGGCTTTCATGAATGTTAATGAAACAATATCTTTATCAGATATGTCCTCAGAAATACATTCCATTTATTAATGTAATAAATTTGCCTCATATCTCTAGAACATTTGAACTCTAAATGTGTGTTTGGAATGTTAGGAAGAAAGGTTAACTGTCCTGAAAATAATTAGTTTTTGGATTATCTGCTCAAATGCACATAACCTACAATACTAAAAAAAAGAAAAGAAGTTGTTCCAGGTCTAATTAGGTTTTTGATTGGCAGCGGCGGGGGGGGGGGGTTGCCATAAGAAGTGCTTCATGTGTCGCAACCTTGGAAGGTAGGACCTACTGGCAGCTTTCCAAAGGTTTGAAGCTTTATAATTTGCAAGTATTGTTGTACTTAGTGCAGAACTGCTCTCTAGTGGAAAAGACTGACCACTACAGATTATATCTGGGCCTAGCTGTGACATTCTGAAACCAGTTAAGCATTTTGCCTTCACAGACAATCTCTAGCTGAATTTCTTTTCATATTTATTTATTCTGGGTGGGATGTTGCTGCTAGATTAGTTTCTGTGAAACATGCAATTCTGGAAACTGGCAAAGCTAGAATTTCACTGGGTTGGATCCAGCTACTTTTCCACCAGCAGGAATGTTCCCTGACCAGAGTTCTACTTGGAGGGTGTCTCCACAAGTGATTTACTGCAAGTTTGCTGCATTTGGAGGTCATTCAGGGCACATGATGTCATGGCCATCCCACAGCCACTCTGGAGTTTTGCACCAAAAAACCCATTTTTCTGAGACTACTTTTAGTCCAATTGTTTTCCTTAATTCAGCTTGCCTGCACTTCTGCTGCGGTGTGCATCATAGAATCATAGAATAGTAGAATTATAGAATAGTAGAATTATAGAATAGTAGGGTTGGAAGGGGCCTACAAGGCCATCGAGTCCAACCCCCTGCTCAAGGCAGGAATCCAAGTCAGAGCATCCCTGACAGATGGCTGTCCAGCCTCGTCTTGAACGCCTCCAGTGTGGGAGAGCCCACCACCTCCCTAGGGAATTGGTTCCATTGTCGTATTGCTCTAACAGTCAGGAAGTTTTTCCTGATGTTCAGCCGGAATCTGGCTTCCTGTAACTTGAGCCCATTATTCCGTGTCCTGCCCTCTGCGATAATCGAGAAGAGATCCTGGCTTTCCTCTCTGTGACAACCTTTCAAGTACTTGAAGAGCGCTATCATAACTCCCCTCAGTCTTCTCAAGGCGAAACATGCCCAGTTCTTTCAGTCTCTCTTCATAGGGCTTTGTTTCCAGTCCCCTGATCATCTTTGTTGTCCTCCTCTGAACCCTCTCCAGTTTGTCTGCGTCCTTCTTAAAGTGTGGTGCCCAGAACTGGACACAGTACTCCAGACGAGGCCTAACCAGTGCTGAGTAGAGGGGAACTAGTACTTCCCGGGATTTGGAAGCTATGCTTCTATTAGAATCTGCCTTTTTTTGCAGCCAATTCCAAGATCCTTCTCGCTTGTAGTGTTGTTGAGCCACGTATCCCCCATCTTGTAACTATGCATTTGGTTTCTTTTTCCTAGGTGCAGAACTTGGCATTTATCCCTATTAAATGTCATTCTGTTGTTTTCTGCCCAGCGCTCCAGTCTATCAAGATCACTTTGAATTTTGTTTCTGTCTTCCAAGCTCCAGTCTATCAAGATCACTTTGAATTTTGTTTCTGTTTAGCTATCCCGCCCAATTTTGTATGATCTGCAAATTTGATCAGCATTCCCTGCACCTCCTCCTCCAAGTCATTCATAAAAATGTTGAAGAGCACTGGGCCCAGGACTGAGCCCTGCGGTACCCCACTCGTTACCTCTCCCCAGTTTGAGAAGGTCCCATTGATAAGCACTCTTTGAGTCCGATTCTGTAGCCAACTGTGGAGCCACCGGATCGTTATTTCATCTAGCCCACTTTGTGCTAGTTTCCTCATCAGGATATCATGGGGCACTTTTTCCAAAGCTTTGCTGAAGTCGAGGTATATGATGTCTACAGCATTCCCACGGTCCACAAAATTCTGCTCCAGAATTTTCCCAGGGATTGGTGTCAGACTGACTGGTCTGTAGTTTCCAGGTTCCTCCTTTTTACCCTTTTTGAAGATAGGGACAACATTAGCCCTCTTCCAGTCATCTGGCACTTTACGTGTTCTCCATGATTTCTCAAAGAGAATAGACAGCGGTTCTGAGAGTTCGTCTGCCAGTTCCTTTATTAGTCTAGGATGCAGTTCATCTGGCCCTGGAGATTTGAACTCATTCAAAGTAATTAGGTGTTCCTTGACCATATGCCTATCGATCTCAAGCTGCAATCCTGCCCCTTCAGCCTGTACTTCGACTTTGCCAGGGGGGTCATAGACCCTCTTTTAGGAGAAGACTGAGCCAAAGTAGGAATTGAGCACCTCTGCCTTTTCTTTGTCATCTGTTATCGTTTTGCCATCCTTATTTAATAGCTGAACAACCATTTCTTTCCTCTGCCTTTTACTATGCACGTAGCTAAAGAAAGCCTTTTTGTTGTTTTTAGCATCCCTTGCTAACCTCAGCTCGTTCTCAGCTTTATCCTTCCTGACACCATCCCTGCAATTCTGTGCTACCTGCCTGTACTCTTCCTTTGTTACTTGGCCTTCTTTCCACTTCCTATATGTGTCCTTTTTTGTTTTCAGGTCATCTCCAAGCTTTTTGTGAAGCCACATTGGCTTCTTCTGTTGTCTTCCACCTTCTCTTCTTGTTGGAATTGTTTGTAATTGTGCCTTGAGAATTCCCTTTTTTAAAAGCTCCCACCCATCTTGGACTCCTTTTCTCATTAGTGTCACTTGCCATGGGACCTTACTGATCATTGTTCTGATTTTATTAAAATCAGCTTTCCTAAAATCCAGGGCACGTGTTTGACTACACTCGGCTTTTGCTTCCCTTAGAACCAAGAACTCAAGTACAACATGGTCGCTTTCCCCCAGAGTTCCTGTAACTGCTACTTGATCCACTAAGTCATCTCTGTTGGTTAGGATCAAGTCAAGGATATCCGATCCTCTAGTTCCTTCCTCTACTTTCTGTAGGAGGAAGTTATCCACCACACAAGTCAGGAATTTCCTGGAGGGGCCATATTTTGCAGAATTTGTCTCCCAACAAATATCGGGGAAATTGAAGTCCCCCATTACTACTACATCATGCTTCCTTGAAACACTGGCTATTTGCTTTTCAAAAGTTTCATCCTTGTCTTCTCCTTGATTGGGTAGCCGGTAGTAGACTCCGACTACCAGGTTCCTTTTATTCTTTGCTCCATTTATTTTGATCCAGATGCTCTCAATGGGGCTACCAAGCTCATCCTCCTGTATTTCTGTGCAGAGATATGTATTTTTCACATACAGTGCAACCCCACCTCCCTTTCTGTTCCTCCTGTTCTTTTTGAACAACTTATATCCTTCAATTGCTGTATTCCAGTCATGAGAGTCATCCCACCAAGTCTCAGTTATACCTATCGAGTCATAATTTCCCTCTTGTATTAAGAGTTCAAGTTCGTTCTGTTTGTTTCCCATACTCTGGGCATTAGTATATAGACATCGGAGACCATGTGCTTCATAGTCTGGCTTTCTTCCTACATGTTTCTGAAGACTATTATTGGGCGCTATCAGAGCTCTGCGTTGCAGTGCATGTGCCTACGTCCATTGTTACCCCCAAAATTACATCTCCCTTCCCCGTAGGATTCAGTTTAAAGCCCTCCTGATGAAGTTCTTCATGCTGTGGCCAAACACATTCTTCCCATCCTTTGTGAGGTGCAACCCGTCCCTTGCCAACAGCCTCCGCATTTACTCTGGCATGAATGCCCTGTCCAGGGATGTGTCTTTCTCCTGGCCGTGACCTCATTGAACCCGGTCAAGGAGTGTTTCCCCAATGTTCTCCCCGCCTGTGTTTCCCCGATCTTTATGCTGTTTCGCACATTGAACAGGAGTAGCTATACCCCTACAGCACTACAGCACTATTGCAAAATAGCTCCTTTGAACAGATGTATTTATACCCCCTATAGCAGTGTACCACTATCGCGAAATAGCGCATTTGAATGGGAGAAACTATACCTGCTATTGCGCTACTGCAGTTTTAGAGGGGCAGTAATAAAAAAAATGGGGGGGTATCGGGCATAGGTCGTGGAGGAAAGCACAAACACACATTGGCCAGAAAACGCAGAAAGGGTGGTACAAGGTGAGAGTAGGTGGGAGTGGGTTGGAGGGAACAGGCTCTCTAGGTGATGATGTGGATGAGACTCCACCCGGTAGCCACCCAGCCACAGCCACGCCCCTTCTAAGATTGTACAACCTTGTATGATATACAGCCTTCAACTGGGATCCAAAAACAGTGCAGCTGAGAGTAAGGCAGTGGCATTTCAATTGGACGTCTGAGAAAAAATGCAGGGGTGTTAATCTTTTTCACTCACTCACACACAAACATTTTAGGTTTTCAAAATATGATACTCTATGGAAGCTTCAGCCTCTCAACTCAGCCCTCATGGACAGATCCCTTCTCATTTAAACAACCCCCTTGCACACGCCCTTAGCACCCCAACATTACCCATTAGCCTTTCCTAAGCTCCTTCGTTACATCTCTCCCATCTCGCAACAAAAATATCCACACACCCAGCTGGATTGAACCACACACACACACACACCTACCTTCTTTCTCCTCTCCCCCCAACTGATATGTTTCTGTTTCCCTTCCCTCCACCAGGGTTTGTTTGCCCAGATACATGACAACCTTGTACCAAAAAGTGTAGCTGACAGAGCAGGTCGCATTTGGGAATTCCGCTTACTGTAGAAATTAATGTTCAAGAATTAACAGTGCGGTCCAATGTGTGTTTATTTCAAATTAAATTTACAGAGATCTTGGGAAGGCAGCTAAGGCTACAGTCCTATGTACACTTACCAGGGAGAAAGCCCAATTGGCAATTGAACATAGTGGGACTGACGTCTGAGTAAACATGCATAGGATTGTGTGATAAATCCTAAAAACTGGCACAAACTAGCCACCTGCCCTGCCCCATAAGTAAATAAATAATGGTGGCAGCACACCCCCCCCCCGCGCTGCTGCTGTGGCCCGTATGTCCCCAGACAGAGCAGATCTGACTCCAGTAAAAACCGCAGCAAAGTGGAGAGTGAACTAGACCTGTCGCTGTGGAGATACCCCCTCAGAATACTCTTGTCAGTAGAAAGGGGTGGGAGGTGATCTTTGCCAATGTCCCCCTTCCTCTGCAGCCCCCAGTGCCACTTTCCCCGCAGTACAAATCTCCCCAGAGATGACTGGAGAGGGAGTGGTCTTAGGGGATTGCCAGGAGAGGGGCTAATCAACAGAGATAACTTTTCCCCTTTCCCCCAGTGGGATTTCTCAGAAGCTTCCCATGGATGGAAGAAACTCTTTTGACCCTGGAAGGCTTCTCCTAGATCAACCTTATGACTTTAATCATCTAAAAGTTGGTTGCAATGCTATTGGATTAATTCACACACCATGGCTTCCTAATAATATTTAAACAAGGGACAGGCAACCTGGTGCCTTCCAGATGTTTTGGATTAGAACTCCCATAATTCCTGACCACTGGCTATGCTGGCTGGAGCATATGGAAGTTGAACTCCAAACATTTGGAGGGCACTAGGTTGCCTCCACCAGATCTAAAAATAAGGTTCTGTAAATACGTATTTTAATATGTTTTAACCTAGTTTACAAGGTCTTCCAGACACAGTCTGTTTAAAACATAGGGTGCTTCCAGATGACGCTTTTATTGCATCACCGCCCTCCCTCGTTCACAGGATTTTACAGGAGGTTCAGCCAATGTCATCTTCCATTTGTAACCCTCCCAAGTTTTCCCACCACTTTTTCCATCTTTTTTTTCTTACTGCATAAAATCTATTAAAGACAAAAACCATGGGATAGCTGCATAATGTCTTCTAATTGGTAGTGTTAGAAGCCCGCTGTCTGGAAGCACTGATGGTCTATTTATTTTAGACCCTGGAAAGTTCATTGCTGGGGAAACTGTTCTTTTTACAATGTTATATTGAAACAATATCATTACGTGCACAGCAGTGAGAATTTCAAGCATTGAACTGCTGAGCCCAAGTTTGGAATGACGTCACTGCATGCTGATTGGGGTTTTCTATTTATTTACAAAAGTACAGGTTGAGCATAGGTGGAGGCTCACAGTTTAACACTCCAAGAGACACTCTAAAGACCACTGTACCCACATCAGAACTTCCAGAACTTTGCCCTGAGATGCTCCAAATCAATTCTCTAACTTGTTCTCATCTCTCTCTGACTCAAACTGCTTTCTTTTATATCAAAGGTGGGCAATTTGGGAGGGCCTGGGGGCAATTTCTGCCATTGGAACCCACCAGAGGCCACCCTGCCCCTGGCACTACCACTGCTGAAACTGTTCTTTTTACAATGTTATATTGAAACTATATCATTACATGCACAGCAGTGAGAATTTCAAGCATTGAACTGCTTAGCCCAAGTTTGGAATGATATCACTGCATGCTGATTGGTGTTTTGGGGTTTGCCTCCAAATTTTGGCAGCAATTCGACAGCAAGAAAAAAAGCCTCATTTTCACTTTAAAACAAGACACATGGAGGAACCCATGCCCCCTTTTTAATGCAAACATGCTCCTTGAAGCCCCAGGGAGCATGGAGCCATTTGATCTCGGGTGAGGGTTCTTCTTTAATATTAAATCTTATTGTGTATACAAGTGCAATATCAAGGTGCATCTTGGAAGCTGTAGTCTGAAATTGCAAAGTGCATCATGGCGTCATGTATCTCCACATTCTGTGGCACCTTTCTGATTGGTTGTTTTCACATGGCCTGCCTGCATGATGATGTCATGTGAAGTTTACTCACCGTTGCTGATCACCAGTATGAAGATGGACTTGCAGAATCCTCTTCCTCCTTGGAGCCAGAGCTGTGGTGGTGACAGCCGTGAGGGCATCAGCGAATAAGTTTTTGATGGGTCTAAGTGGTAGGACAACTGAAAATTTAGTGTGGGGAATCTGTGTACTACTTTACTGCACATGTTCCAAAGCTTGCAATCAATTCCAAACTTAATAACAATTCATAATACATCAATCCAGGCTCACTACAACGGTGAGCATTACAAACGGATTCCCTGGTATGCAAGCTAGATGGGCTGAGAATCTCCACAAAGGTGGGGGAAAAAACATTAAATTTGTGCAAATCTCCCTGAAGGTGGGAAAAAATGTTGCTGACTAGCGAAGTGATGAATTGGGGGAGTAAATAGACTAGTGTTATCTCAAGACATAACAGAGAGGGAATATTGTTAGCAACATCATGAGGAGCGACCTGCTTTTGCCAGGCAGCTCTGTAGCCCTTTCCAACCAGCCACACACAAGCCATCGTGCTGGGGTCACATGATACGACAAGCCACTCTGAAACAAGCCACCTTGAACAACCCAAAAAACTATGAGTTCTCAGGCTGTCTTGTGTATAGTTAACAAACCATGCTGAGGAAACTGTGCCGGGTTCAGACATCACAACAAGCCACCCTGAAACAAACAAGGCTGACAACTCACTGTGGGTAGTCGTGTCGTGCAAACCAGGTAAATGCCTTAAACCTTTATTTCCATTTTCATAAAGCTGCCTTATGGCAGGCTTTGGATATTCAAAAACTCAACTAGGCTTGCATTTCCTGATTAAATTTGTGTCCTAAAAAGTCTAACCACTATTTATTTATTTTTTTGGCTATGCCTTTTCAGTTCAAGAAAACTGATCTACAGTACAAGGCATAAGGACTGCAACCCACAAATAAATAAATAAATAAATAAATAACCAACCAACCGGTTATTTCATGCTGCAGTGATTCGTTTGACCATTGCAGGAGCTTCTTCGGGTGTGCTGTTTTCTCCCTTGTAGCAAAATTTTGTTACAGTACTAAGTTGCTTCAAGTGATCGAGGGAGTGTGAAATCAACAATAGGACATGCTCTCAGTACATGTGTGCACATGAAGGATACTTCTACACATGGAGATAAAGCTTCATCCTGTTCTAACCACAAGATTACTGCTTCTCCCTTTTCCCAAGAGGAGGAGGAAGAAATGGGCTATTTCTTGTAGTTATGGTAGGAAAAGCTCCAGTGGATTAACCTGTTAGGTCTGCTTTGACTAATAGATGACATAAACAAATGTGTGTGGCAGACTTCTTTTCCAGTGTAAACGTTTCATAGGAGCTAAATTGAAAAATAGTAAATGCCCTATGCTGGTGAGGAATGTTGTGGGAAAACTGTTCAGATATGAACTTCATAAGGCAATTCACAAGCCACTCCTTTCTTTTATCTTTTTTATTTCAGATGTATTATTGTGGATTTACAGAGATGATGCTGAGGTCAGAAACTGGCCTATAAGCCTAACATTTTGAGTAGAATGAAGGGGATATTGATGACACCACTTATTTATGGCTACAGTTTGTACATTGTTTATTACAGGCCTACTGATGCTAATAAGGCTTCTCTGAAACAAGCAGACTATGATTTTTAACCTAATTTTTACTTGCTACCCAAGTTTGCTAAGTAGTCCTGTTTTCTATTTATGTGCCACCCGCACAAAAAAGAAACAAATTGCAATCTACAGTGGTGGAAATGCTAGGGTGGCCAAGTGTTCTACTTTACAGAGGACAGTGCTCTATTTGAAGGGCTGGCCAGTCCAAGTCTGTTTTAAAGATAAAGAACCATAAAGAGAGAGAGCACCCAGGGGCCTTGAAGATGCCCATCAACAGCTAGCACCTGGACAGCAGACTGAACAGGCACACTGGTCACATGGTCAGTTGTCTCCACTATGGTGAGATGGGAATTCATGTCCATTCAAATTATAGTAATCATTTGCACATTTGCATCTATACATATAAATTAACATATGCAATTGTTATGAAATCTGTGTCCTCTTTTTTGATGTTGTGTAAGTGGCTACCCTAAGAACTCCTTTAGATAAAACAGATAAAAAATCAAAAAGGGCAAGAACTGAGAAGTACAGAGTACTATCTAAAAACTCTGGAAATCCATCAAAACATTTTGCCCACATTCGTCACTGTGTTTAAAAAATCAGCAAAGGATTATGGGAGTTGCAGAAAACATGCAATCCATTTTTATCACTGAATTACAAAAAAGTTTCCTCTTTATAATGTAATTAGTAGCTGTAGACAGAAATGTCCTTCATCATTTGACGTGCAGTAGGGGTGGTTCCAAAGCCACATTTGCTTCTACCAGAGTGTTTTTGGCATTATTCTTATACTCATGTAGAACTCATGTAGAAAATGTCAGGTAGCCATCTTTGTGGGTTTTTTATTAGGAAAGATGTGCGTGCTAAATTGCTGACAGCCGGTGTGGAAATTTCCTGGTGGATATTCTTAAATTCGTGCAGATAACCAATTCTGAGCTAACACTGCCCACAGGTTTTACTCCATACGCGGTATTCCAAAAGATGCACATGCGGTGCCTTTTATCAGCTCAGGTTGGTATCCCAGCTATGGCAATATTTAGACATGGATAACTTGACTTCAGTGATCCATGCTTGGCTCACCTCCTGTTTGGATTACTGTGATCCATTGTGCATGGGACTGCCTTTGAAGACAGTCTGGAAAGTTCAGCTGGTGCAGAACATGGCAGGGAGAATTTTAACCAGGGTCAGGCATATTGGGCCAGATCTTTCTTGCCTTCACTGGCTTCTGATTTGTTTCCAGGCCCAATTCAAAATGCTGGTTTTGACTAGTGCTGTGCCGAATATTTTGATTCTTTCATTTCAGCAGTTTCTGAGGGTTAGGAAGTGAAGACTCCAGCAAAAGGAGATGGGAAGGGGGAGAATTTCAAAGAATTTTCTTATTGGGGAGATGTTCTGTTTACGTTTTAAGGTAAAAAGGTGTAGGAGGTGGCTGAGGAGTCTTCTTTCAATTTTTTGATCTACATGTTTTACTTGTTCTTGCTTGCCAAAGGCCACGTCTTAAAAAGGTAAATGGAATCCCTACCTCCGTTCCCCAATGAGAAAATTATTTTAAATTCTCCCCCTCCCTGTGAAAGAGGCAGAAAAAGCAATGCCTCTTTTGCAGGGAGCAAAGAATTTCACAAAGTAGGGGGAAGGGTTCAGTATGGCATTAGTTTTGACCTCTAATTGCTTGGGACTTTGGTACTGTCAGGAGCACCCTAGCTGCCTCTTACAGTCCCCTCCAATAGCCAACTCAGGACACAGACGACGAAAATTCTTTCCAAGGCTTTATTCATTTATTACTTTATGACTCTTACAGATACTAATCACTAGCGACTAAGCAAGGAACTGCACTGGGGATAGATAGCAGAGTAGCCTAAGCTCCAGGTAAGGCAGTTGGTTCCCATTTAAAGGAGAACTGCGGGAAGACTCTGAACTTATGGGCTATGGAGAGATCCTCCCTCTTACCCTTGGGACATGACCGTTGTTTTAGTGCCAAACGAGCAGAGCGCCTCTTTTCTGCGCCCTCCATCTGTCGCCTCTCCCTGCGTCTGCGCTGAGCATCCAGCAAGCCCCCCTCCAGCGCTCTCTCACTGCCAGGGTCACTATCTCTCTCAGGAATGCTGGCAGGAGGAATCTCTGCCAGCTGCTGTGCTTGTGAGAGATGAGCGAACTCCTCTCCCACGGATTGCTGTTCTTCCTTAGAATCAGAATTGCTCTGGGGCTCTATGGGCTCAGTTTCCACCCTGACAGGTACCTGAACAGTACCCTATTTCAGCCCACACACACCCCATCTGAAATTCAGAGGGTGGTTATGAAGGAGAGGGCATTTTCAGTTCCGCACCCATTTGTGGAATACTCTCCTTAGAGTAAGCTGACCATATTTCCTTGAGACAAAAACGGGATATTGGGATGACAAAAACAGGACGGGGTTATGTAATATTCCGTATTCATGAAAAACAACCTAAACTTACTGCAAAAGAACATGGAAAGGGGCACAAATAAATAACACTAATTTATTGCATATACACAAAAAACCCCTCATAAATATACATATATAAAATACTTATAAAATACCACATGACCAGTAAACAAATCTGTATGGCACTGAACACTCTAATGCAGGACTGCAGTGGCCAGACTGCAAAAAATCATAAAACATACAGCAAAAAGAGAAAGAAAAAATGAATGAACACCCCAACTGCTATCACAAGCCGGTATATGCTAATGTCCCACCGGAGAGTTCCGCTGTAATAAAAAAATAGCTAACAGTCTGTTGAACCGAAATATGAGTCTGAAAAGTCCGAATCAAACTGAATGTTGGGCAGAAAGAATCTCTATGGGCGGAATGATGGTAAAAATAACAGTAAGACTCACTCTCCTGGCTCCCAAGCGCTGAATGAGGCTTAGCAATCGCCTCTTGAATTCCCCGCCACTGCAGACAAGCAAGGGGGCGGCATCTGATCGTTGCTAGCTCAAGAAGCCTGGCCCAGACTGGATAACGTAAATGGAACTTCCTCTTTCATCACACTAGTAGTTTTACTGCACACATTGATTAGCATAGAGCCTTATGATAAACGCATTCAGTTTATTACAAGAAGTTAAAAACGGGACAAAATTGACATTTATATTAAAATGATGGGATGGTCGGGAAATATGAAAGAAACGGTACTGTCCCGTTTAAAACGGTACGTATGGTCAGCCTACCTTAGAGAGACTTGCCTGGTATCTTCAATAATGTTTTTCCGGCACCAGACAAAGAGGTTTTTTTTTAAAAAAAATCTCCCAGTTCTTTTAAGTCTTTTAACATCATTTTAATATCACTTGAACATTGCTTTATTTTCTTTAAAGATTAATACTAATACAGTCTCTGCTGACTGATAGTGGTTGCTTGTAGTTTTTGAGGGTTTTTTTTAAAGCACTTTATATGTATTGTGTGTTTTTTTAAAAAAAAAATCTTGTGTGCTGTCTTTGGTTCTAAGTGTGCAATTTCATTATATTATGTTCAAGTTTTAAAAACTTGTTATATATTTAATGGATAGAGCAGGGGTAGGCAATGTGGTGCCCATGGGCACGAATACACCTCCACTGGACACCTTTCTTGGTACCCACAAATGTGCTCTGCCCTTCCCACTTTTTGAAAAAATTAACACATTTTCTTTCTAGCAGCTAGGATTGCTGTGAAATAAGTTTCTGTTGGTGCTGAATACTGCGAGTTCAAAGGAGTTTAGTGTGTTGGGGCTCAGACCCCACCTTTACCTTGCACTCAGTCTTTTGGCCAGGTTACTTGTCCTTTGCCATGCCTCCCATGGCAGCCATTTTGTGGTGGTGCCCAGGACAGTTTATTGTGCCCAGGACACAAATTGCTGATTGTGGCCACGTCTGAAAAAGGTTGCCTAGCCCTGACCTAGAGAATTTGTTATGATGCAACTAATAAATATAAATAATAAATGCAGTCCCAGAGAAGAAAAAGGATTGTCAGCAAAGGCCCATAGTCACAAATGGTGTAAGGTGTTTCTGTAATGGTGTAATGCAAATATCTGAGTTCAAGGAGGTGTTTAGCTGAAGGCATAACACCTTCAGCTTTAAGAATAAGGACATATCTTTTTATTGGGCAATATGTACTGTGGATCTGGAAGTTATTTCTCAGGCCTTACTCAGGATGGCTCCTGTATTTCCTAAGACTGGAGACAGAGGAAATCCATCATCTGTTCAAATATTCCATTCTCTGCACTCTGTAATGCTGTGGGTGTGGGTGGTGAACTTATGCAAAGTTCTTGCTGCCTGTCAGACGTGAAGTGTTGTGCCATCACCTTCATACATGTTTTACCCATAACTAGAAGGAAATCCTGTTTGCCCTCTCATCTAGATTACATGGATCTGTAAACACAGCAATGCCCTTATGAACTTACGTAAACTGGCAAGATCTACAGGTTAGCATTTTTTCAGTTGACAACTGGATTTTAAGGATACCAAGGCTGGCCTGGTCTGGTGGTCTGAGCATCAGCTCTCTGGAATTCACATTTTAAACAACTATGCAATATTGAAAATTACAGACTACGTTTGCCGTGGAAAAGCCTACGACTGCACGCTGGCATTCGAGCTTTATGGAAAGATGTACTGTATGGTAAACTCTTCCATTCCAAGTACTTGTTCTTCTGTGAGGTTTGCCCTACTGATCACCACAATGCTCTTCAGAGAAATATTATGATTTCTTTCATAATGGCTGCGGCTTACACTTGTGGTTGTAGTGAAAGGTTCATGGTGCAAATGCCTGGTTCATGGTTTTTACTATGCAGAAGAAATAAAGTACTGACTTACTTAACATCTAAATTGCTAGTCACTTCAATGTAGGGCAGGTCTTCTCAGGAATGTCCTGTATTTCTGGTTCGGTAAGTAAGCACACTTTTGGAAGAGCAGAAACAGACAGTACAAGAAGAAAAATGGCATGCAATGGAACCTTGCAAGGGTGCCTTTATGCCCACAAACTCTCATTGCTCCTGCAAGGCAGAACCTCTTCCATTTGATCATCTTCTTTGCACCAAGGAAAATTTGGTAGCTGGCCTTTCTTTTTTCTATATTCTCCATTCTGAAGGGCAAGAGTGGGGTGCCTCCCTCCTCTTGCAATGTTTTCAGCCATTTCTTCTTCATTTTTTTCATTGCCTGCTGTTCCTTTGAAGTGCATTCTATCAGCCCCTTCTACTACCACCTCGCCTCTGCCTGGGGAAGATCACACTCTCCTTTTTGTAAATGGAGGAGCAACTTAAGAGCCCAAGCCACTACCACTAAGACCAAGATTGAATGCAGTTTGAGAGCTGCAATCATGTGCATTAATGTCCACATAATGGAGGTGCTACATTGATAACAGGGGAAAGAATCCCCGCCCCCAAAAGAATAGCTGCTCATTTTGTTTATTCTATTGTTTAAGAATTTAT
Source organism: Heloderma suspectum (assembly GCF_057233095.1). Classification (NCBI taxonomy): domain Eukaryota; kingdom Metazoa; phylum Chordata; class Lepidosauria; order Squamata; family Helodermatidae; genus Heloderma; species Heloderma suspectum. The sequence continues at coordinate 85,433,725 of NC_139459.1, forward strand.
ATCCCACCCTCCAGTGTTTCTACTTTCAGGGCCTCTTTCATTTTCACATGAACCCCTCCACCATCAGCTGCTCTCCCCATCCTTTGAAGGAAATCTCTGTGCCAGTGAAGTTCTTTTGCTGGGTCATCTGCATCACCCTATGCTATACAATGCAGGGCAGAACTGATGCTGTTTTCAAGGCTGCTTCCAGATAGAGGGGTCCTACTGCTACTGTCAGGGTTCCCCTTAATCTGGGAGCTGCCCTCATGGGGGATTTGCTGCAAATTGGGAGCATTTGGAGGTTGTTCGCAGCAAATAACGTCATGGCCAATCTGTAGCCACCCCGGAGATTTCCGGTGGAGAAACTGGATTTTCTGAGACTATTTTACTCTGTATTATTTCTTTAATTCAGGTTCTCTGTGCTTCTGGTGTTGTATGCCCCTGTCTTCCGCATTTACTTCAGCAAGATAGTGCTGCCCAGAGTTGTGTTTTTTATAATGATATATGCAACAATAATATAGAATAAAGGAACCTTTAATATCATGTCAATCACATTAGAATCATATCTCTTAATCTTTATAACAGTTCACACCGATGGCATCCACAAACTTTTCTCCACATCTAGTGGCTTTCCTGCAAATACCATGATGCTTTGTATCACATATGGATTGGTTGATTGTAATAAATAACTCAGTTTCCCCTATAAACCCCATGTATTTCATTTTCTTTAGAAGAAGCTCTAAATAACTTTCCCTTATGTCTCTATATAACTGACACTCAAGTACATAATGGATCCTCAAGGACTGGTTCTCAACAAACACACAATCTATCTTCTACTGGTATACCATGAAATCATTTCATATAGTATTAGACATGTAAAAACTTTCCTATATTCCATTTTCATAGGAACTGACAAATATTTCTCATATTGGTGCAGTTGTTTGGTACTAGCTAACCATTTTGCTGTTTGATTATGTAAGAGCTGTTATATCAGTTACATCAAGCACTCTTCGTTTAAAAATATTACTGCTAGCTTTCAGCTTTGGATTTAGTGCCTGGTCAGAGAATCCAAAACCTGGGGATGGAGGGAATTAAGAGTTTTTGCAACCAAAAGTTTCTGTGTACAGATAATCTCTGTTCCTCCTGATGTTTGCATTATTTCACTTCTCCATTGTTGTGCTAAATCGCACCTCCAATATTGTGTAAAAACACTTCTTTGATGTTATATAAAATCGCTTCTCCAATCTGGCGAAGTCTCGGGAGACTGTCATTGCAAGCAGGGAGAAAGTACCCAGAGAAAGAGAAAGGGTGTGTGTAAGCAATTACTCTGTGACAGTTTGCTGGAATGGGGCAAAAATTGGGTGGGGGGGAGATGCTCTCAGGGGGAGCCCTCAGATGCTGCACTCAAAAATCAGGGATTTGGGCTTCTTCCTTGAAAGGCGTGTACATTGGGGAAAGCAGGGGAGCAATAACTCCGCAGCTGGAATGGAGGAAAAATTGGGGTGGTGGGATGCTCTCATAGGGAGCCTTCAGATGCTGTACTGGAGACTGGGGGATTTTGGCTTCTTCATGAAAAATGGGGGAAGCCTGGACAGGGGCAGGAAACAACCCCCTCTTGTTGGTTGAGCAGCCCCTGCCAGGTTGATGACATTCTGTTCTACTCCCCTCACCAACATGGAAACACATTCTTTTCAAGCACTGTGTGACCTATAAAAACCCAATTTTTAAAGATACAGCATACTTGGCTTTTCTTGCTTCAAGTGTCCCTCATGGGCCAAAGCTAATTCCATGAACATCCCGATAATACTCCAATGTGTTTCTCATTCCATTGTCATTTAGATCCACCCCCCTGAGCAATTCCTTAAGGAGCTCTTGCCTTCTTAAGAGTCTCACCTTCCCTCTTTTAAACTTCTCCTTCCCAGTAATGTGGGGTTTAGGCTGTAAGTGTAGGGCGATTTACAGGGTTTAACCACAACAGCTTACTGGTAATTTAAAGCAAGCAAATCACAACTAAAGGTATCTTTACATACAAATGGCATTAAGAGAGAATGAAAGTTGCAAAACACAAGTTCCTTTGCCCTAGCGGTACTTGACCTCTCCAGGCTACTTCTTCCGGTTCCCTCTTCAGGCTCTGGTCTCCCCAACTCTCCTTATTGGCTCTCTCGCTCCCGCTCTATACCCTCCTCCCTCAAAACCAAAAGTACTGTTTCAACCCTGAAGAAATGAAACTTAACTGAGGAAATGAAACCGCTTCTCTCAGAGATACCTCCTCCAAACAACAACAACAACAACAACAACAACTACTACTCCAGGTCTCTAGGCCTGACCTTTGTCTTTTCCTTGGCTCTGTATGCCTCAAACCTTCACAGCAACCTAAAGGCACTGTGTAGCTGTTCTATCTTTTCTGCCTTTACAGATTTCTTTTTTCCTGGTAAAAAACAATAATGATGTAAGAAGCAGTGGGAAAACAAGGGCGGGCTACAAGACCCATCCCCCGGTAAAATTCAGTGAATGAGGCAGGGCAATTGCTCAATAAAAGCCTTGGCTGGGGCCTCCCCACCCTGGAAACAACCCACTGATGATAAAATCAGAAGCAGATCCATGTAGGAGGAATGCATTTTCTGCTGCTTTTAAACAGAAGAATGTGAAGTGTGTGTGTGTAATGATAACCTTATTTATTCAGATTGTTGCTTCTAAGGCAAAGCAGGGCAGGCAAGGGAAAGGGTGTGGCTGTGCTGAGCAGCTACAAAACTGCAGTCCTGTTTCTCTGCTTGTTTTGCCCCTGGCCACCAGCTGAAATGTATTATTACTTCAGTCCCTACTCCCACACACTTTGCTTCCCATCTGGCATTATTACAAATGACTGAAATTACAATGTTTCATAAACTGTGCTGGATGTTTTGTGCGTGGGGGTTGCTACACTGGTAATTTATCACAACTGTAATATTAGCATTGATCCCACATGAATTCTTCTCTTAGGAAATACTGTGCAGGTGAGTGGAAGTCATGGGAAATGTTATTCCTTCAAAATACTGGTGAGCCGGTAGTACTAGATCTAAATTATGTTTCATCCTTTTATCTATACATGCATGTCCCCTTAAGTTGCAACAGCTTGCACAAACAAAATTAGTAAGCACCTGAAGATGAGGAAGGTCCTCTTAATAATCAAATGGCTGATTTAAATTGGGTTTAATTCTACTAATGAAAAAGGAGACTAACAACCTGAGCCTAAGTACTGCTACTCAGAAGTAAGCTCCACTGAGTTCATAGGCACTTAGTTCCTAGTAAGCATGCTCAGGGTTGCAGGCATCATCATAACAATGACTGACTTTTAAAATTAATATTTGTGTTTTTCTATTTTCTGTATGAGATATTTAAAAATATTGGACCCAATCATGTTAGGTGTTTGGAGTAAAAGTAACTTGCTTCTTCATACCCTAGTATGAGGTTAAACCTACCATGCTAGCCGTTAAGAAGGAATAACCCTTCTTTCTCTGGGTGGCAGCAGGAAGAATAGGAGCTGTAGAAATTGAGAAGCTACTCCTCCTTCCTTATGGTAGGTATGTTACTCCTGCAAATTCGTTCATGCTAGGGTGGCCATGTAGTCTACTTTCCAGAGGACAGTCCTATATTTGAAGAGCTGACTGACCCAAGTCTGGTTTAAAGTCCAAGAACCATATGAATGGAGAGCAGGAGCCTTGAAGGTGCCTATCAACAGACCTGTCCCAGGCTAACCCATGATGGTGAGATGTATCTCTATGTAAAACTATAGTAATTAGTCCTAAATTTTTGGAGCCTGGTTTACAATAGGGCCAAACCTGACACAATGCTGAACATGTCATTACAAACCTTGTCAAGTTTTCTTTTATTTAATACCAGGCACCGGGGGGGGGGAGCTCTAAATGGTGTAACCCCCCCCCCCCACACACACACACAAAGCTTATAGCAGTGGGGAGCATTTTTGTCAGGAGCATGGCTAGGGAGGGAAGGGAGAAACCTCTTGTCCCCTACTGTTATGGTCCTGATGAAAAACACCCCCATGCCTGCTATTAATCTTTTCTTCTTCTATCTTCTACTTATCATCTTCATACATACATACATATATGGAAGTGTTTGTATGTCCTCAAAAACCTACATCTGATTGTTATGAAACTTTTGGGTTTGTTCTACTTCTATCTGGGATGGGTTTAGGCACAGTGAAATTTTCATCCACAATCTTGAAACAAAATGGCAGCCAATCAAATTTTTTTTCCAGATTTGCTGCTTCAATACCATTTGAGCGATTTCAACCAAACTTGGCATGACGATTCAGCACTGCAGTGAGCAAATTTTAACCATACAAAAAACACTTAGCAATTTATTTTAAAAAAACTGAAATTGGCTGAAAAGTAATATAAATACATACACAGGTAACTCCATGGCAGAGGCAATGCCTAGGGGTTCCAGTGGGCAAGGCTTCACTCAGATGGGGCAGGCACAATGTCTCCAACCCTGACAGGTGTGTAAGGCTTTGTTGTATGGAACTAAGGGCTCTTCCCAACCTGTGCAAAGCTGGGTGTGTTTGTTAGTTAATAATAAAAACTTTGATATGGTTTGTAATGACATCTTTAGTGTTACATGCAGTTTGGCCCACAGTTAGGGTATCTCATACCCACCCTTCCTTGGCTCAATCCTGAACTCAGTGCTAAACTGTCATGGAAATACACAATTAAAGAATGTAAGGATGTCGAATGTTACTCTGTAAAGTGCCAGTGTGCACTGATTCTACTACATAAAATAATGAAAAAGAAACCATTTAGATCAGGAGTGCAGAACCTCAGGCCTGGAGGCCAAATCTGGCCCTCTGGGGTCCCCCAACTGGTCATGCCTCCTTTTCCGGCCCCTGCCCCCTTTCTCCTGACCACCAGTCTTTGGTGTTTTCCCACCCCTTTTGCATTCAGCTTAGCCCATCACTAGAATGCAGCCCCCAAGAGTTTCTCCAAAATGGAATTTGGGCCTTAGGCTGAAAGAGGTTCAACATCCCTGATTTAGAAATCCAACCCTCTGCTTTCCTTTCTCATTGTTCCCTGTTGCTTAACACTTTGCCTAATCTGGTTTTAGTTTGTCACATATGATGTGACTGCTGTGACTATCTTTGGGAAACTTTTGTAAGTTAAAGCATCCTTTTGTCACAAATACTACTTCAACTTCAGTTAAACCTGAGTAAAGGTGTAATTCTATGGCTGCTAGTCTGTGGTTAGACGGCCATAGGATTTTTCAGGTTTGGGCAACCGCCTTTCCGCCCCCTCTTCCGCCACCTCCTAGGTGGTGTGGTTCATCCCCAGCTCTGCACTCAGAAGAGAAGCGTGGAGCGGTGTAAAAGGGGGCATTCCTGGGGGGCAGGGCGGGGAGGGGAAGAATTGTAAACAGGTCAGAAGGAAATTAAATGCAAAAAAAGGGACAATTCCATGATTAATACTACATTCAGCTATGCTCACATAACATGTTTTAAAACAGCTGCACTGGCTGCCTATTAGCTACCAAGCCACGTATAAGGTTATATTATCATCATACAAAGCCCTAAACAACTTGGGACCAGGATACCTAGCAGACTGCTTTGCCTTATACATATCCAGGCAAGTCTTTAAGATCATTAAAGGCTGTCTTACTGATCTTTCCGAAATTAGCAGAATGCCACCATGCAATACCTCCACGGTGGTCCTTCTCGGTAGCAGCACCCACCCATTGGAAAACCCTCCCTTGTGGAGTTTGAGAGGGAGAAAATGTATCTTTCAAACAAGTCCTGAAAGCACACTCGTGCAGCCAGGTTTTCCCCTGGTTGTCATTAATAATGCTGCTTCATTTTACTGCGTCTTGTAATGCTTTCATTGTGAACTGGAATTGGTTTTATGTTTTAATACTGTGTTTAAATGTGATTTTAATATTTATATGTGAACCGTGTAGGGATTTTATTATATTAACCAGATTGCCAAGAGAATTACCAACAACCTCAGATACGCAGACGATACCACCCTAATGGCAGAAAGCGAAGAGGATCTAAAGAGCCTCTTGTTGAGGGTGAAAGTGGAGAGTGCAAAAGCTGATTTGAAACTCAACATTAAAAAAACTAAAATCATGGCATCTGGCCCCATCACTTCTTGGCATATAGAAGGGGAAGAAATGGAAGCAGTGACAGATTTTATTTTCTTGGGCTCCAAGATCACCGCAGACGGTGACTGTAGCCATGAAATTAAAAGACGCTTGCTCCTTGGGAGGAAAGCTATGGCAAACCTAGACAGCATAGTAAGAAGCAGAGACATCACCTTGCCGACAAAGGTCCGTCTAATCAAAGCTATGGTTTTCCCAGTAGCAACGTATGGCTGTGAGAGGTGGACTACACGGAAGGCTGAGCGCCGAAGAATTGATGCTCTTGAACTGTGGTGCTGGAGAAGACTCTTGCGAGTCCCCTGGACTGCAAGGAGGTCAAATCAGTCCATCCTAAAGGAAATCAACCCTGAGTGCTCATGGGAAGGACAGATAATGAAGCTGAAGCTCCAATATTTTGGCCACCTAATGCGAAGAGAAAACTCCCTGGAAAAGACCCTGATGCTGGGAAAGACTGAAGGCGAAAGGAGAAGGGGCCGGCGGAGGATGAGATGGCTAGATAGCATCACCGATGCAACGAATATGGACTTGAGCACGCTCCGGGAGAGAGCGCAGGACAGGAAGGCCTGGCGTGCTATGGTCCATGGGGTCACGAAGAGTCGGACACGGCTGAACGACAACAAATGTCACAAATAAATAAATTAAAAATTAACCGTAGCCATTCACAGCGTAGCTATTGCTGGTGAGACAAACTCACTGGCACTAAGTGAATGAATTGACACATTCAGGGCGCCATCCTCCGCACGTTCAGACAGACAAAAGTCCTACAACTCCCAGCATTCCCCAGCCAGCGTAGCTGGCTGGGGAATGCTGGGAGTTGTAGGACTTTTGTCTGTCTGAACGTGCGGAGGATGGCGCCCTCAGGGTGATGTTTAAAAAATCGTTCCGACTCAGCGTACAAACCGAACGGACGGCCTTCAGTCGGGCCCGCCTTGCGCCTGGAAGAAGACGAAGAGCCGGGAAGGCGGCAGGCGTCGCGCAGCCCCGAGCAGAGGCTTGCGGGCCGGGCTCTCGCGTAGTCTGCCATAACGGTCGACCGCCCCTCCTCTGCACGTCGCGTGACGTGCCGCGCGCGTCGGGACCCGGAAGCAGCTCGAGGCGATGGCGGCGTCGGCGGGCATGGGGCAGCAGTGGGTGCTTGTGGAGATGGTCCAGGCCTTCTATGAGGTGAGGGGGCGGCGGGGGCGGGCTCCGGGGCCTGCTAAGCCGAGCGCTTGGGGGAACATCCCTGGCTGTCCTGAGAGACAGGGCGGAGGGTTGGGTTGGGTTGGGTTGGGTTGAGGGGGGGGGGGAGAGAAGAGGCTTCAGGCGATGTTGGGGTTAGGGAAGGAAGCAGGAACAAGGGTCGGTGACCGCCCCCCCGCTCCCCTCCCGCCGTGCTGTGAGTGAGCGAGGCCGAGGCTCGGGAACGTAAGAGGAGGAGGTCGGACGCCTGTAGGAGCGTAATAGAAGTTGGGGGACCTTGTGCGGACGGGGGCCCCTGTCCAGTGCTTGTCTAACCTAAGCCCCATTCATTTCAGTGGGTCTGCTCTAAGGAGGACTAACATTGGGTACAGCCCACTGTAAGGAATATCCATGTCTGGCTAGCGCTGGGTGTGTAACGTGGGTGTGTTTTCACACACGCACACACACACACACACACACTCAGAAACCCCAAGCGCATCCCAATGTGAGGAGGAGGCATTTTGCAATTGAATGTTGAACATAACTGGTAATGGACGTTTGATCCTCGCTGTGACTCGACTCAGCCCTGCCTCTCGCTTTTTAAAAAAATCTCTTATGTTTGTGCCTACAAATGATGCCCCTCTGGATTGGGTCGATAAAAGTTTTCTCTCCCTCCCACTCCAAGAAATATACTTCTGCTTTTGACTCAGGAGAAGAAAAATGTCATGCCCATGTTTAACCAAACGCTGAGAGTGACATAACTACGTATATACAGTCAAAATATACCTGAGCCACATTGATCTTAGAACAGAGCAGTCTAGGTGCAGTCTTATGAATGCTTCAGAAGTAAGCCTTCCCTGTTCAACATGGAGGAGCTTGCATGCATATGACTGGACTGTAAGTTGCTGCTGTTCAAGAATTATTGGCAGTTTCCCATTAAGGGAGGGGTAAGTTGGATCTCCCCTTCATGGATCACTGCCTTGTTGTGGCGAAGGGGCTTGCATAACTCAGTGAAGCCATAAGCTATGCCATGCAGGGCCACCCAAGACGGACAGGTCATGGTGGAGAGTTCTGACAAAATGTGGTCCACTGGAGAAGGAAATGGCAACCCACTCCAGTATTCTTGCCAAGAAAACCCCATGGAACGTATCACAAGGCTAAAAGAGATGACGCCGGAAGATGAGCCCCTCAGGTCGGAAGGTGTCCAATATACTACTGGGGAAGAGCAGAGGGTATTTCCAAGTAGCGCCAGAAAGAGTGAAGCGGCTGGGCCAAAGCCGAAAGGACACTCAGTTGTGGATGTGTCTGGTGGTGAAAAGAAAATCCGATACCGTAAAGAACAATATTGTTTAGGAACCTGGAATGTCAGATCAATGAATCAAGGTAAGTTGGAAGTGGTCAAACATGAGATGGCAAGATTGAACATTGACATCTTGGGAATCAGCGAACTAAAATGGACAGGCATGGGCGAATTTAATTCAGGTGACCATCATATCTACTACTGTGAGCAAGAATCCCGTAGAAGAAATGGAGTAGCACTCATAGTCACCAAAAGGGTGGGAAAAGCAGTACTGGGGTACAATCTTAAAAACGATAGAATGATCTCAGTACGAATCCAAGGCAAACCATTCAACATCACAGTAATTCAAGTCTATGCCCCAACCACTGAGGCTGAAGAAGCTGAGGTTGATCGGTTCTATGAAGACCTACAACATCTTCTAGAACTAACACCCAAAAAAGATGTCCTCTTCATCATAGGGGATTAGAATGCTAAAGTAGGAAGTCAAGAAATCACCGGGATAACAGGCAGGCATGGCCTTGGTGTACAAAATGAAGCAGGACAAAAGCTAATAGAGTTTTGCCAAGAGAACACACTGATCATAGCAAACACTCTTTTCCAACAGCACAAGAGGCGACTCTACACATGGACATCACCAGATGGTCAATATCGAAATCAGATTGATTATGTCCTTTGCAGCCAAAGATGGAGATGCTCTATACAGTCAGTTAAAACAAGACCTGGAGCTGACTGTGGCTCAGATCATGAGCTTCTTATTGCAAAATTTCAGCTTAAATTGAAGAACGTAGGGAAAACCACTAAACCATTCAGGTATGACCTCAATCAGATCCCTTATGAATATACAGTGGAGGTAAGGAATAGATTTCAGGGATTAGACCTGATAGACAGAGTGCCTGAGGAAGTATGGACGGAGGTCCGTAACATTGTTCAGGAGGCAGCAACGGAATCCATCCCAAAGAAAAAGAAATGCAAGAAAGCCAAGTGGCTTTCTGAGGAGGCTTTACAAGTAGCTGAGGAAAGAAGGGAAGCGAAAAGCAAGGGAGAAAGGGGAAGATATATCCAACTGAATGCAGAGTTCCAGAGAATAGCAAGGAGAGACAAGAAGGCCTTCTTAAATGAACAATGCAAAGAAATCGAGGAAAACAACAGAATGGGAAAGACTAGAGATCTCTTCAAGAAAATTGGAGATCTCAAGGGAACGTTTTGTGCAAAGACGGGCATGATAAAGGACAAAGAAGGCAGGGACCTAACAGAAGCAGAAGAGATTAAGAAGAGGTGGCAAGAATACACAGAAGAACTATACAGGAAAGATCTGAATGTTCCTGATAGCCATGATAGTGCGGTCACTGAACTTGAGCCGGACATCCTCGAGAGTGAAGTCAAGTGGGCCTTAGGAAGCATTAGTAACAACAAAGCTAGCGGAGATGACAGTCTTCCAGCTGAGCTGTTTAAAATCCTAAAAGATGATGCTGTTAAAGTGCTGCATTCAATATGCCAACAAATCTGGAACACTCAACAATGGCCGCAAGACTGGAAAGCGTCAGTTTACATTCCAATTCCAAAGAAGGGCAACGCCAAAGAGTGTTCAAACCACCGCACAATTGCGCTCATTTCACATGCCAGCAAGGTGATGCTCAAAATCCTACAAGCTAGGCTTCAGCAGTATGCGAACCGAGAACTACCGGAAGTACAAGCGGGGTTTCGAAGAGGCAGAGGAACTAGGGATCAAATCGCCAACTTTCGCTGGATCATGGAGAAAGCAAGAGAATTCCAGAAAAACGTTTATTTCTGCTTCATTGACTACACTAAAGCCTTTGATTGTGTGGATCACAACAAACTGGCAAATTCTTAAAGTGATGGGAATACCAGACCACCTTACCTGTCTCCTGAGAAACCTGTACGAAGGTCAAGAAGCAACAGTGAGAACCAGACATGGAACAACCGATTGGTTCAAAATTGGGAAAGGAGTACGACAAGGCTGCATATTGTCACCCTGCTTATTTAACTTATATGCAGAGTACATCATGAGAAACGCCGGGTTGGATGAAGCACAGGTCGGAATTAAGATTGCCGGGAGAATTATCAACAACCTCCGATATGCAGACGATACCACCCTCATGGCAGAAAGCGAAGAGGATCTCAAGAGCCTCTTGTTGAGGGTGAAAGAGGAGAGTGCAAAAGCTGGTTTGAAACTCAACATTAGAAAAACGAAGATCATGGCATCTGGCCCCATCACTTCCTGGCATATAGAAGGGGAAGAAATGGAAGCAGTGACAGATTTTACTTTCCTGGGCTCCAAGATCACCGCAGATGGTGACTGTAGCCATGAAATTAAAAGACGCTTACTCCTTGGGAGGAAAGCTATGGCAAACCTAGACAGCATAGTAAGAAGCAGAGACATCACCTTGCCGACAAAGGTCCGTCTAATCAAAGCTATGGTTTTCCCAGTAGTAATGTATGGCTGTGAGAGCTGGACTATAAGGAAGGCTGAGCGCCGAAGAATTGATGCTTTCGAACTGTGGTGCTGGAGAAGACTCTTGCAAGTCCCCTGGACTGCAAGGAGGTCAAATCGGTCAATCCTGAAGGAAGTCAACCCTGAGTGCTCATTGGAAGGACAGATACTGAAGCTGAAGCTCAAGTATTTTGGCCACCTAATGCGAAGAGAAAACTCTCTGGAAAAGACCCTGATGCTGGGAAAGACTGAAGGCAAGAGGAGAAGGGGACAGCAGAGGATGAGATGGCTAGATAGTATCACCGATGCAATGAATATGAACTTGAGCACACTCCGGGAGAGAGCGCAGGACAGGAAGGCCTGGCGTGCTATGGTCCATGGGGTCACGAAGAGTCGGACACGACTGAACGACTGAACAACAAAGTTGGATCTGGGGTGTCTTCCTGCACACATTCTTTGCTTCAAATCAAATTCCAGAAGTCTTGAACATTAAGATTGTGGTAATGGTTACTGGGAATTAAACCTGTGCCCTTAGGCAGAAGCATCACTGAATTCAGTGGGACGTGCTTCTGAGTGTGTGCATCTCTATCTATTGATCTATCTTTCTATATCTAGGTTTGGGTTATGTACCACTTAATCCAGTGGGGCTGACTCTGGGGTTATTGTGTTTAGAGTTAGTCTTGGCTATGGTCTAGAATCCTTTGCTAAAATAGCACCTAGTTCTTTTCTGTAGACAAAGACCTGTTCAGGTTTTTAAAGTTCCCATTTTGTTCGTTTAAGTATTGACTTCTATCTGCTGATTCATCTTCTGTTTGTGGTTTTGTAAACCACCCTGGAATCCATTCTGAGAAAGGCTGATGTAAAAATCTGTTAATTTAAAACATTTTTATAACAAAAAATTATTAACTAAATTATTATTATTATTTAGTTTCTACTAAATATATCTCGGAGTGCAGAACTGTGGAAAGTTTGTTTTCGGCAATAGGAGAGTGGGGTGGGGGAGCTGCGAGAACTCAGCGGTAGAGCTTATATTCCATGTTCTAAATTCAGTCCCAGGACTTTCCAGTAAAGGATCTTGGGGAGTCCACGCAATAACCCCTGAAGAGACCTTGGAAAGCCATTGTCAGTCAGCACTGACATAGGGTGCAATCTTGTACATGCTTACATGGGAGTAAGCCACACAATGAGACTTATTTTTGAGTTGATATGTGTAGGATTGCACTGTTAGTGATTTGACTTCGTACAAGGCAGCCTCATGTCTATATGAGCTACAGTATCCCAATATTCCTCTGGTTTAAGCCTTTGAGGGTGTAATCCTATGCATATTTAGACAGAAAAAAGGCCTACAACTCCCAGCATGTCCTAACTAGCCATGCGGACCTTTTTTCTGTCTAAACATGCATAGGATTGTGCCTTAAAACTTGTTTTTAAAATTTTGTCAGGGTTCAGCCGGCATTAGCACAGCCTGGAATCTGAAGCTACGTTTTGTAATCCAGATTGATAGACCATCCTCACCAATAAATACAAGATTGTGCCAGCTACATAGACTGTGTGTCTCAGAGCAGTTTAGTTGGTCAATCAAACTATTTGGCAAGAAGGGATTATTCTTGCACTAGGTGAGTAGCAAACTATAAGGCTATTACAGAAACATGAACACATAATTCGTAGTTATAAATGTAATCTCTAACCAAATGAACACAGATACCGCTGTCTGAGACCTTTTGCCCTTTGCTTCAAAGGCAGAAGTATGCACTTAATCTGTTCGTTCCCACATTAGGTGTTGACCTAATAGTAGTTAGAGCAATCTTGCCTGAGTTTCATGAGAACCACTGGACTTCATGCACTTCTACAGTCTGACCCCATAATGTTGGGCCCGGCAGTCTTCCCTAATATGGTGCCCTCCAGATGTTTTGGACTTCAACTCCCACCAACCCCAGCCAATATGGTCAATTGTCAGGGATGACAGGATTGTAATCCAAAACATTTGGAGGGTACCACATTTGGGAACGCTGCATAGCGGTATAGAGATTGTCAGTGTAGAAGTCAAGTGCATAGAGGTTATGTTCTGAGCTATACCAGTAACACTGTGCACACATCACCTGGGAGAGACCTGCCTATCATGAACATGGAATTCTAATAGCATTTCTTTTTTAGTTCATGTTAGTCTCATCAGGTTCATGTTGGTGCTCCCATAATAAGCGTTTCAGTTTGAAAGCTGCAAAACACTTGCATGCGTGAGAATACATCCAGCCCCATTCCAGCATCTGTCATGAAAATTTGATTGGACAATAGTGGGCCTCCTAAAAGTAATCCTTACTCGGACATAGCAATCATGTTGCAAGTTGAGCTAAAGCATAGCAGTAATGCTGAATTTAACATGTACAATTTGAAAGAAATGGAAATCTTAGAGGAACTATTAATGTGCAGCCAATATTTTTGTTTAATTTCTAGGCTCCAGCCTACCATCTTATTCTGGAAGGTATTCTTATCCTATGGATAATCAGACTGCTTTTCTCCAAAACATACAAGCTTCAAGAACGATCTGACCTCACACCTAAGGTTTGACGCTTTAAAACAATCTTTATGCACATCACTGCTGTAATGAAGAACTAATGCTCAATATACTTGATGGCTGTAATGCCTGAAATAAGAGCTTCCAACTAATACTAACTGAGTATACAATTCCCATTCTTTTCAGTGGGATTCCACAACATCACACTGTGCTCGATTATCGCTGTTGTTGGATTATTTCATATTATTAGTAGCTTGGCTCTAAAGAAGCCTGTGTGCATAAGGTGGGGGAGGGATTGCAGTTGGCAGTCAGCATCCCCTCATAGCAGATGAGGTGCTGATTAGGAAGCAGGCCCCTCACCTTACCCCTCTTTGGTTGCAAGCCTGTGTAATAACTTGCCATGTTTAGAGGTGCTACAGTCAAAGAAAAACTGTTGGTTTCCATGTAGCATAAATGTTTGCATTGTAATGGTTACTCTTTCAAAGTGGTGAGTTAGGAATGGAGAAAACATACTAGTTTTACAATACATTAAATCTGAAATGGATGGTTCTAGGCTACAAGCAGCTTTATTTTTTCAGTGCCAGCTTAGAGACAGTTTCCACAGCCATAATGAGAAGCAGCCCACGCAACAGACAGCTACCCATCAAACAAAGCAGCTTTTTAGTACAATCTTGATGTTAATAAAGCACCTAATCCTAAATTATCCTGAAAAGGGATTGCCTAGTTAAAGCAAGCAAGGCTATTAATTTAGCAAGCACTCTCCATGGTACATAATTTTGTCACTCAGCATTTGTGCATGGGAGCATTGACATAATGGCAGAATGGCAGCATGGCTGAAAAACACCCTACCTTGCCCCTTATCAACTCCGATGACAGGCTTCTTCACAGCTGTTACTAATGACAAAGTACAGCAGGGCTATAACTCAATTAGTACTGCCAAAGGTCCATCTGCCAAAGGTCCATCTAGCTCAGCATCGATTTCCAACAGCAATCAGCCAGATCTTCGGAAAGTTCATAAGCAGGGTATAAATGTGTCCTCAGTATTTGGTGCTCAATGGTATGCTGTCTCTGTATGTTGAGTGTCTGTGTGATTATGCCTAATGACAGGCATTTTGTCCAGTCTTTTTTTTTAAAAAAAAAACTATCTAAGCTAGTGGCTATCAGCACATCTTGTGGTATAAATTCTAGGAGTTAGGAAGTTCATGAAAAAGTCTTTCCTTCAGGCTGCTAGGCATCTTCCTGAACCACTGCTGATTTATGGCCAGGGAGATCCAGCGTAAATACTGTATTTATTTTCCTTAATTACCTAAACTGCCTCTAGTTTTGAAGACAAGGAGGAAGTGTCAAAGTGGAACTGACAATAACCTTCAGTGTTGTTTTGTATGGCCTGGGAGGCAGCCACTTCTGTTCTTCCTTTTGTGAAATTAATAGTAATGATTATTTACTTATAAGTGAGATGGAGTTTTTAAAGCATAATGTGTGTTGAGGCTGCAGCAAGAACAGAATATTAATCATTGCTGCTTTCATAGCTGGTTGTGTTTATTAGATCACATCCTGAGTTTCTGCCAAACTTGTGTATTTTTCTTTGTCCTTTAATTCAACTTTTAAAACAATATTGCCCAAGTGAGAAAGTGACCATGCACATTATGTATTGCTACGTTAAAATGAGTCTTTCGCTGGGAGACAGAACTGTGATAACATGTTAGAATTTGTGGCAGTTTCAATTAAGTGATCGTGCTTTGTGCCTCTTTAAAGAGAAATCCATTAACTTCACAACCATTCCAAGTCTTTAAACAGCTGTAAGTCTGTTGGGAAAGAGACACATTTGCTGCATAATCAAATATTTTGTAATATGCTCCTAGGCAGTATAAAGGCTCTAGTGCAACCCAATATGTTGTAATTGCTATAGCAACCAGTTAGCATACATAGTATGTGAATTACGAAATAGGACACTCTATTTAAATAAATGATTTAAAGTGTTCTGTCTCTTGATGGTTTAAATAAACTTGATTTATTCATCTACCCTGATTACCTCTAACTTGTGTATCCCTTTAATTTATCAAACACATATATAAATGTTGCTATCTACTTAGATCAAACAATCTTCATCACTTATCACAGTAAAGTTAATAAAATTCAATATTTTGGCTTCTATCTGTTTTAGGAAAAGGAAGAATTGATTGAAGACTGGCAGCCAGAACCTCTTGTTCCTCCTGTATCAAAAGACCATCCAGCTCTCAACTACAATGTTGTTTCAGGGTAAACCTAGAATGAAGGAATTTCATGTTTGACTTTACATTCCAATCCTTTGCTTACTTACTTGAAAATCACTCCTACTGATTTCAGAGGCACTTGCTCTCTAGTAAGTATGCTTAGGATTGCAACCTTGATCACTTTCAGGGATCATTTGATCTCTTGCAAATTTTGAGGACCATGTTATAGCATGGATTGAAATTTGGCCGTGCCATTGAGTTCTGTAATACTTGAAGTAGTCACAAGGATATTTGATGAATGGGTCACTTTGTTTGCGTCAAACTGCTTAATAGGTAGTTACATTCTTACAAGCAGCATATACATAATTTAGAATGACTTGAGTGAGTGAATGACTGCTTAGTGGTAGCAAAGTAAATAATGTGGAACAAAATTACATGTGTTACATTGAGGAATTCACTGTGCTTTTATGGGTTATGTTAATGAGTAGCTATGTTGAACTAGCTTTAGTTTTCAGTCATAGGCTAAGAAGTCGAGTCCTCTTACAGATCACTAACTGGTCAAAGAGTAGGAAGGAGAGAATAGCAATAAATAGACAAATCTCATGATGTAGGAAAGCAAGTGGTGGAGTCTTCCAAAGATCTCTTGAGATTGGTGGTATTTAGCTTTCATAAATGAGTTGGGGGTGAGTAGCGAGGGAGCCAATTTTGCAAAGCACACCAAGACAGCCTGTGAGGAGCTCCAAAAGGATTTCTTCAGACTAGATGAGTAGGCATCAATAACAAATAAGGATCGTTGTAAGTGTAAAATGCTGTATGTTGAGGGGAAAAAATCCTAACTTCACATACAGTGCTGAGGTCTGAAGTGGCAGTGCCATAGCATTTTGGTGGTAAGGAATATTAGTTGTAGAACATAGCACCTTCTCACATGCTAATGCTCATAAAACATTGTTCCTCAGCTTGTATGATAGCCTTCTAGTGACCTAATATGCTGTGCTTGCAAAAGTGCTCCAAAAGGTTTTCTGACTGTTGTCCCACCATGGTCTCCAGTGGTGACTTGGTCCTACAGTTCAATATAGCTATTCAGATTTTGAAGAACAGGTTCTTGGAAGCTTCTTTTACCCATACAGATCAGTATTTTGGTCCCAATAATCAGTTATTTTGTTCTAGATGCATATTCCCTTAACATAAAATATTAAGACTATTAGCTTTGTAAATCAGGGCCTTCTAGTTGTTGCATATTGAAGTTAGTGACCTTCAAAACAAAGGTTTGTCAGGCTGGGACTGAATAATGAAAAGGGGACTTGCCATGTCATTCATCTGTAGGCTGTTGGAAAATAATAAGGGTCAATAGAGTAGATTAATCCTTCAGTATCGTAAGTGTTAAATACGTCTTAAACTCAGAATGAAGCTTTTAGGTCTGCCATTGAATGGATGCTCAAGTATAACCTTGTGCATTTATTCATTCAGTGTTGGAATTTTCAATTGTGTGTTCAATAATTAGACATTTCTGGTATTATTAAGTATCAGGGGGCATACTTAGACCACAGTCCAGCACCAAATTAATGCACTTAAGGCCATTGACTTCAGTTGGCTTAAGTTGTGTTGGATTGTGGTCTTGGCTAGGACCCAAAGGTGCCCTTGCATGAGTGGATGATACCCACTAGCAAACGGTAGCCCTGCCAGTTTCCACCAGTTCCCCTCTCCCAATTCTGCACCCCATCCCATGCTGTTCCAGAGGGTCCCTTGACTCTCAAACTGGCTGGTGGTGGAGGACGGCTTGGGATCACAGTGGGGAAGAGAGGGTGAGGAAACCCTTTTGTTAAGTACAGTTTTGCTAGTGGGTCTTGGGATCCAAGTCATAATAACATGAGGCATTATTCACTATACAGCAGTTATACACAACATTTCTACAGAACATGTGCAGAATTGTCACAGCCTCTTGACAAGTGATTGCTTTAGTATGATTTTCTCTACATAGTTCATTTTATTTGATTAGTTTTTATTACATTTCTTGATGGTGTACTTTGCAAGCCAGTTGACCCAGCACAGCCATCACTGAAGTGAGGCTGTCCTGTATTTTTATGAATTAAATAATGAATCTTAATGATTTCTTGGGCACACTAGAATTTCCTGAGTGTGGTAGGAAATTTTATTTACCACGTAATTTTGACTTTGCTTTCTGTATAGTATTATGTTCCCTTATATCTCTTTTATTAGGCAGCCAGCAGGAAATATTAAAACTACATTTCCTTTCCTATTCTAATATATATTATATATATATATATATATATATATATATATATATACACACACACACACACACACACACACACACTTTTAGATAAAATAATACGTTTTCCAAAAACTTTAAAAGTACACCTTGAAAAGTGCAAAGGCTTGGCTTCATCAACAGTAATGCAGTTGCCTTTGCAACTCAATATCTATGTGTGATACTAAGGTTTCTTTGCCAGAACTTTGTTTGTTATAATAATAGCAAAAGCAGACAAATAACCTTAACTAAAAGATGAGTCTCTACAGCCCCCAAATCTCCATAGTTGGGTAATTTGATGGAAAACTGCTGGGGGCAGGGCAGGACCAGTGGCATCAGGATCCAGCACTGGGCCGCTACAGCATGAAGTTTGAAAGTTTGGATCAGTCTAGAGTGCTGGAGCTCTAAATCCCCTGACCTTTTCTAAAGGCTTTTACACTGGATATGTCTTCCTTTGTGTAATATCTTTGCCATTTATAGTGGGTAGCTTATTCCTGAAACTTTTTAACTTTTTAACTACTGTCTTCCCCAGTGGTGAAGTACCAAAAGACAACCTAAGAAGAGGGCTACAAGTAGGACACCCATCCTCCACCAACAAATTATATTTGGTTTCCAACTGATACCTGGCATGTGGTATCTTTCCATAATAAGATCTATTGGCAATTTGTAACTCAACATTCCCCTACAACCTGTTGAAATATGGATTTTAATAATATATATAAAGCTGAAGTTCCATACAGAACCATTAACATATTTATTTATTACATTTCTAATCTGCCCAATAACTAATGCCATATAACAGTTAAAATATAAAGTACAGTACAAATATTTAAAAGAATAAAATACAATACAATGTAAACAGCACAGGAATCAATAGTTATAGTAACTTAGAACTAGGTTAAAATGCCTGGGAGAAAACAGAGGTGTTTGCCTGGTGCCCAAAAGACAATCACATAGGTGCCAGGCAAACCTTTTTGGGGAGTTTATTCCATAAGTGGGGTACAAGAGACATCCCTCTCTTGTCGCCACTTGCCTAGCTTTCTTTGGCAGGAGCACCTGGAGGAGGGTCTCTGAAGATGACCTAAAGGTCCAAGCAGGTACATGTGGGAAGAGACATGACTTTAGTTACTCTGGTCCCAAATTGTTTAGGGCTTTAAAGGTCAACGCCAGCACTTTCATTTGGGCTCAGAAATGGACTGGAAGCCAGTGCAGCTGTGAAATCACTGGCATCACATGATCAAATTGGCCCATCCAGGTTAGTAACATAACTAACTGAAGTTTCTGAACCATCTTCAAAGGTAGCCCCATGTGCAATGCATTTCTGTAATCCAGCCAAGCAGTTACCAGAGCACGGATAACTGTTGCCAGGCTATCTCTGTCCAGATAGGGTCACAGCTGGTATATCAACCTAAGCTGATAAAAGATGCTCCTAGCCACCTGGGCCTCAAGGGAAACTTATGGATCCAGGAGCACCCTCAAGCTGTGTGCATGATCTTCCAGGGGGATTGCAACCCCCTCCAGGGCAGGTTGAATGTCACTCAACTGGGCAAACGAACTACCTGCTAACAGTTTGTTGGCCCTCATCCAGTCTATTGCCCTGCTCAGGCACCAATTCAGGACATCCACTTGCTGCACCTGGGTTTGATGAAAAGGAGAGGTAGAGGTGGGTGTCATCAGTATATTGATGGTACCTCAGTCCACATCCCCAGATGACCTCCCCCAAGAGTTTCATGTAGATGTTAAAGAGCATGGGGGGATAAAATTGAGCTCTGGAACCCTGTGACGTTATTGTCATGGAACAGAGCAATAATCCCCCAGCACCATCTTCTGGAAGTGACCATCCAAGTAGGAGTATACACCAGCTCCATTTTTAATTGAAAATTGTATTTAATTGGACAAAAAGCAGCCTATTATCTTGTGTCATCCATAGTCAGGTAGCTAGATTTTCCATTTCTGACATTGCTTTATGTATGTGTGTGACTCCAAAGCCATGCAGAATTGAACAGAGTTGTCTTCCTAAATACAAAGGTTATGTCTGAAACAAAGTTATGGTGACAATTACTAAGCAAAACAATGTTGTATTTTTGTATTTTTAAGGCCTCCAACTCATAAAATTATTGTGAATGGCAAGGAATGCATAAACTTTGCATCATTTAATTTTCTTGGGCTTTTGGATGATGAAAGGGTTAAGGTAAGTGCTCCATAATTGCTGAAATATAGGTATTCTGTCAAAGGATTAATTCAAATGTAACCATTCTTTATTAAGCCAGGAATGAGCACTGTTCCCCTCTCTTCCTTGTATGCTACCTTTGGCATGCCTGTTGTGGTTATTTTAAACCAGGGGTGAGAAGCCCTTTTTTGGGGGACAGCATCTCCTTGTGGATAATTTGTTGGGAGCTCTGTGCTGGTGGTGGCCAGGTCCAGGGCCAAAACTGGATGGAGCCACCCCTTTTTCTTGCTTTCTCTTTTTCTTCCTACCTAGCTGGTGGACTGCTGGGGTAGGGACATAATTGTGTTTGCCAGAGGTCTGGGCTGATCTCTTTCAGAGGGTTTTTGAAACTAGGTTGCTTTACATCATAGTTTCCTGTTACATCCCAAGCAGAAGACACTGATTTAATCCAAACCATGATGTGGTCCTGTTTTCATATTGTTCAGTCGTGTCCGACTCTTCGTGACCCCATGGACCATAGCACGTCAGGCCTTCCTGTCCTGCGCTCTCTCCCAGAGCGTGCTCAAGTCCATATTCATTGCATCGGTGATGCTATCTAGCCATCTCATCCTCGTTTTCATATTACTTCTATTTATATCCTGCTTATAGCAGTGTATATGTACTTCCCAGGCAATCATTACTCTAGGCACTGAACCTAGACCTCCTTAGATTCTGAGATACAAGCTGTATCCAAGGACTTCAGACATTCTCAGGTTGTGACAGCTGTGTTGCATTGATCTGTACTAGCTCTAATATGGGAGTTTCGGTGTAACAGTACTGAACAGTACAGTAATGATTTCATTTCTGCTGTAGAATTGCACTTAACATGGCTTCTCCTGTTACGCTTCTTTAAAGAATGCAGCTCAGACATCTCTAGCAAAATATGGTGTTGGCGCTTGTGGCCCTCGAGGATTTTATGGAACCTTTGGTAAGTATAGCATGTATTTCAGTACAGTATTAAAAGTATTCATAGCTAATTCAATTTTAACTTCATGTGAAGGAATGGGCAGCCATGCATATATATTGCTAATTCAGTTAAATTGGTATGCAAGCAGGTTGTTTTGTTTTTCATGTAGCACCATCAGTGTGCATGACACTTAAAAGCAGGAGGAGGCCACCTTTTTTCCCCGTACAGGGCTGCATTTCCTCAGAGATAATGTGTCGTGGCTCATATACAGGCAGTGGGTGTAGCTGGAATCACCTCACGCTCTTTCTGTCTGGATCATTGTTACTTCGCATTGTTTCTTTCTCAAGAATATTGGGAAAGAGAAACAGGCCACTTTCGGACGATGGCAGTGGGAAAAGGAGCCATCATGGCTGCTTCTCCCACCTCCGTGTGTGTCGCATGTGTCCCATTTGTGTTACTCCCCATGCTGCAGTGCAGATTGGCGTGTTGTCCAAACCTGATGCACGTGGGGGGGGAGCTTTGTGCCCACGCTACAACCTCCACTGTGCATGTTGTAGGGGGGGAGCTTTGTGCCCACCCTACAACCTCCACTGTGCAGGTTGGTGCAATGCCATGCTGTGCAGTTTTGGGGCGACACACCCGCCCATGCTGCAGCGCAGAAAATAATGCAAATGGCAGTTGTGCATGTGGGGAGCAGTCACAATGGCTGCTTCCCCGCTGCGATCATCTGGACCTAGTCACTGTGTGTGTGTGTGGGGATGCTCTTAAGAGAGAGAGAGTGGAGTGATGGTGATCACAGCCACACCCATCCATTCACATATTGTATAGGATGCAGAGGGCTGGAATGGGATGTGTGTATCCCCATTCATCCATACGCACACTCCTCTCACTCCATCCATTCACATAGCTAAGCAGTGAAGACGGGGGCGTGGCTCCAGCCTCTTTTTTCCTTGATGGTCAATGTGGAGGGAGGAGGCTTAAACCTTCCCTCCCTGCAATCTTAAGCTAAGGGGTGGGGGGTAGTTTCATCAGGTTCATTTTCATCCCTTAGCCATTGCTCAGCTGATTGGAAACAGCTGAGCAGCAGGGGAAAAGGAGGCTGGGCTGCAGATAAAGTTAATATTTTTCTGCAGGGTCACACTTTTCCCAGCTGAGCAGCAGGGCTCTACAGCCATGCCCCCTCTTCCCCACTGCTCAGCCGGTTGATGGGGAGGGACTTGTGGCTGCATAAATCTAAGCAGTGGAAGAAAAGGTCCATGCCCCAAGCTTGCAGTCTGAAGTGTGATATGGATGAGACAACAGAGATGAGAGGAAAATGGAGCTGAGGGTAAGTGGAAAGAGTTGAAGGTGAACGGAAAGACTGTGTAGTCAATTCAGTTAAATACTCCTAAGGAAATTCAGATGTCTTTAACTTGTGAGTGCATTTTGGTTGTAGAATTTGACATTACTATGAGGAGAATACGTGGGGTCTTGTTGAGTAATGTCTCAAGCTTGTTCCCAGAATATTACTAAGGATTTAGCCCCCCCACCCTCCCATGATTGTTTACATGGCTGTGAAAATGTCATGTAGGGAGAATTGGCTGAGCTGACGTAAAGACTGAAATATGTCAAACACTGAGTGGTTGTTTTCAAAGAGGCCACAAGAGGGCAGTCTGATTTCTGGATGGAATGCTTGGACTGCTTTACAAACACTGTAACACAGTTATTGCCGACATACTATATCTGTGTGCTAATCAAGAGATTTGAATGCAGACCTGAAGCAGAGGGTTTTTGTAATCCACATCCTGCTACGAAACTCCCAAGTCTGTGTTTAATCATAGGATGAGACGGTGTTTCACGTTCCTGTTCCGCCACCACAGAGTACTATATAGACAGCAATACAGTGAACCTAAACATTTGCTTTATCTTCGCTATGGCCTGACTTTTTGAAAGTGCTAGACTTGCTGGTGTTTTTGCCCAGAGGATTAAAAATGGTTTCCATGGGGCTATTGAGGTGCCTGGGTTTCACAAGGCAAACTATGTATATTATCAGTGGCTTTTTTGGCTTGCGATTTAATATTTCACTATATGAAAATAATTTTTTCTGCCCCCTCCCCTTTTTCTTAACCATTGAATGGTAGTAAATCCTCTCTACTTTCCATTTTTGGGAAGATAGCGTTGTGGTGAAATTCTTTCTCTGACCACAGCACTGTTTTGACTAGATCCCCATCTAGATATCTGACTTTAAAGCCATATGGTCTGTGTATGGGTGAATGATTTCTTACTATGATGAACAATCAGCTGCTCTTTTAAATATGTGTGCTATCTTTTCAGCTTCTGATGTACTCTTGTTTTATAGACTAGTATCTAAAGTGCATAGGAATATCTAAAGTGTAAGATCTAAGAGTTTCCTCACATTTGTCCTTGGAATTGAATGGCAAATTCTCTTAAAAATGTTGGTAATCCAAATTGGGCCTGAAGACAAAAGGCTGTGTGTTTATTTTGAATATTTTACTGGATGAGAAAATGTGAGCTGGAGAAACTGTAGCAGTCCTTGTTGCCATTATGAAATGCATGCACAATGTTCCCTAGCCTGTTCTATAGTTTCCAAATATCTAAAGGAGTTGATCTTTATTAATAGGTACGAGAAACAGTTTATATGCCAAGCAGTGTCCACATGTGGAGGAGTTCCACAGCCCAGTGCCCCCGCCCCTTGTGCTTGGAAGGAGTGTTGGATGAAATCCACAGACCTTCCATTCTCTGCAGTGCTCAGTTGCACTTCCTAAGCTTGTTATCATTTGCTCATGTTGGCAATGGGATGGTGGGGAGGGGAGGGGAGCAGGCAACAGAATGATTTTGAGCTCTGTGGAACTCCTCTGTGTACAGGCTACCTAAGCTTGTTACCATTTGCTCATGTTGGCAATGGGATGGTGGGGAGGGGAGGGGAGCAGGCAACAGAATGATTTTGAGCTCTGTGGAACTCCTCTGTATACAGGCAGTGTATCTGTGCTCTCCTTGATTGAGCCTGTTGTTTCAAAATAGGGCTAATGTTAATTCACATTTTCCCATCATGGTTGAGATTAAATTTTAGAATGGGAACTAATATTTACTGGTTGATCTGTGGAATAGTATTCAGTATTTAAGACTAAATGTTAATGTCTTTTTCTGAAAGAGAAGTTCAGCAGAATAAAGAGTTTGGGAGGGGTTGGAAAGGAGGGTGTGTGTGGATGTGGGGAAAAAACCTGAATTGTGTGGGGCAAAATGTGAGCTAGGAATAAGTGTCTGGAGAAGAGATTTTACTCCACTGATTACTTCATTGGTTCCTCTAGCTTTTAGCTTGCACTGTGTTAATATCGAACCAAGAGAATTCTGAACAAGTCTTTGAAATATTGTCCTGTTGCTTCCCTCTGTCCTTAGTTTCCCAACAGCAGGCATATTTCAGTAATCTTTTCCTCAAATATTTCTGATAGGTATATCAGTATGGCTGTATCACTCTTAAAATATTAGTGCCCTTTTAAGGTAATGCAGTACAATGCTGAAGTGAGTTATTTTGTGCCTGGTAGAATGATAGGATATCGGTCAGTACTTGCTCCCCTTTTTAAAATGTTTTCTAGAAAAATGTGGTGCAATGATAGTTTCATACTTCTAATACTCAAGTTGTGTGGATTTTTGTGATGTTAATGACCCTGAGTACTTGTGACTCTTTTAAAATAAGCATTCTGTTTATAAATGCATGGACTACGCTTCTCAAACAGATGTACATTTGGAATTGGAGGAACGACTTGCCAGGTTTATGAGGACGGAGGAAGCCATCTTATATTCCTATGGATTTGCTACAATTGCCAGTGCCATTCCTGCCTATTCAAAACGAGGAGACATTGTGTTTGTGTATGTAATCTTCATGTTCTCAATACTACAGATAAAACTTTCAAGAGGGGGTTCTTCAGAACCTTGGTGGTATTTCTGCTACTGTTTGAAAGGTTGAGGTACTTCATAGCGCAATTAACTTATTTCTAGCTGCGCCATTCCACAAACAATAATAAACGTATTTATTTGTTACATTTATATCCCACCTTTCCTCCAAGGAGCCCAAGGCAACATATATGATCATCCTCCTCTCCATTTTATCCTCACAACAACTCTGTGAGGTAGGCTAGGCTGAGAGTCAGTGACTGACCCAAAGTCAACCAGTGAACTTCAGGCCATTTCACAGTCTAGTATCCTGGACTCTTGTGTTCATAAACATAGAACATGTGAGCCATGTGGCTGCAGTCTTGTGACTACAGCAACTGGAAAAAGTGCCACTGGGGTTATGCCCGTTCCTACTGTGTCAATGATTTGCCTGGTTCACAGATTTTGTTTGTGCACAAACATATCCAGGAATCATAGAATCGTTTGTGGATAGTGTTTTGTGTGATCAGCTGAAACCCCCCAGCTCCCAAGAAAATAAATTTCTGTAAAACCTAAGCAGCATAATCTCTTCTTTTACCACTTCTACTTAGAGCCAATTCAAAGAAAATAGTCTCAGAGCATTTACAAAAGAATTGCAGGCTTCAGGGGATAGATTTCCAAAGTGGACGAGAGTACAATTAGCGTACACATTCAAGTAGAGACTGTGTGTCTTTTCCAACTGCCTCTATGCCCAAAAGTGCATGGGGAAATGGGCATATAAGCTGGGCTGTACAGTGAGGCATCTCATTGGAACAACTTCCTCAGTTGTGGTAGCACTTCCCAGCGATGGCAATCTCAGGAATTGTTGTCAGCAGCTACTGGCAACATCTGTGTACTACTGTATACAGTTGTTATAGATTTTTCTCTGTGTGATCCCATACCTGGGAGAGAAATTACGGGAGGAAAGAACTTACAGGGATAGAAAACAGTTGCTGCCTGTATCTGTGCAAACCAACTCTTAGGATTCTGTTATCTGTTTTAGTGAATATTACAACATCTCCACCTTGATTTAAAAAGCAATTTTATGAATAAGAGTTGGATACATTAACCTCTATAAAAGTGCCTCAGTTGGCCTTGCCATAGGAGAAAGGTGGGAATGGAACTCCAACTATGAGGAAAATGGTCACATGCAATTTTTTAACACTGATTTAAATTAGACATTACTTAAGGTTTCTTATTTGATCTTGTCAGTTTCAAAGCTGTGTCTTGCTGCCATTTTAAAGGCTTGATAAAGTACGGTTTTAATCACGTATGAAATGCTTTTAAAATAACTACTTGCTTTTAATGATCCATTGCTGCTTCAAAATAAACTCTTTTAAAAATTAGTAACAGCTGTTGAAATGCTTAGTCAGTATCCCCATAGGTTACAGCCAAGCAAGGAAATGCAGTTGACAAGAGTGGTTGAAATGAATTCACTTAATGTCAGACAAAAAAAATTGTCTACATCAGTTGATACTAACTGCAATCCTATGTCTTTGTACTCAGAAGTATTGCGTTCAATGAGACTTAGCTCCCAGGCAACTCTGTATAGGGTTGCAGCCTAAGTAGTCTCTTTATTTTTTTCTTGGTCTGTGTAACCTGTGCACTGAGTGTTGCAATGGTTAGAAATTATTGAGGCATGTAAATTAATCCTTATTTATATTCAGCACTTCTGTCCTACCTTTCTAAAAAATAACAATCAAAAACTCAGGGTGGCAAACCAACAATACAAAAAGCAATTAATAAAGCAATATCAAAGTAGGCATTAAGTTTACAGCTACAATTAAAAGATCAAAAATGGGCACAAAATGGGTACATGAAATAAAAACTTATTCAAGAAACAATAACTAAAAATACCTACTAAAAAGGGCAGAGCTCACCTGCTCTTCCAGAGGTAAGCATCAAATGAGCCAGGAGAATTTTTTTTCAGAAAGGCATTTGTCTGTCTTGGCGTCACTACAGAAAATGTCCTTCTTGTCAG
This sequence comes from Heloderma suspectum, assembly GCF_057233095.1. Classification (NCBI taxonomy): domain Eukaryota; kingdom Metazoa; phylum Chordata; class Lepidosauria; order Squamata; family Helodermatidae; genus Heloderma; species Heloderma suspectum. The sequence continues at coordinate 85,460,764 of NC_139459.1, forward strand.
TCCACCCACCATATTTCTGATCACGGGGAACATGGAGGGGCTGCAGGGCAGCTAGACGTGACTGTGAGCAGCAGAACCCTCACAGTTCTCTTCATTTACCAGGCATTTGACAAGAAAATCACCAAGAGAAATCAGGAAATCGTCCTGATCCATAAGCTTCTGGGAACAGACCGTTCTAATATGGCCCCAACCCCTGTGGAGGCATGAAACCACTATGAGCCCAGTCCTCAAAGAGTAGTGATCTATTTTGTTCAGGGCAGGAGTGTGGTGATCAGTGGGTCATTCCTTTATTATGGATAGCTCAAGAGTGTGCCCTGCCCTCATGCCTTAGTGTGTAACTAGTCTAGGTTATAGTAACACACTCTGTAGAACTTCCTTTGAAGAGTTTGCAGAAATGACAACTGGTTCAGAATGTAGCCATCAGTGTGTTAACTGGGCTAGGCTGTATGGAATGTATGATTCTGAGTATAAAATGTCATCTTTGATTCCTGAGCGCAATTCAGAGTGCTAGTTTTCACCTATAAAGTTCTAATATGTATAGCTCTAGACCTCAAAGACTGCCTTCTCCCTCTATCAGGGGTCTCTAAGTATGAAGAGGTATTTTGATCTGTTTCTATTGGAATTTTAACTTTTTGTGTGTGTTTTACTGTTGCTGATTTACTTTCTGTTTTCCCGCTTTGCTTTTTGTGTGCTGTCTGCTTCCACAGTTTTAACTGAATTTAGATTTTAAACCTGTGAGCCACCTTGGTGATTTCTTTGGATCAAGAAATGGGATATAAATATTTTAATAAGCAAAAGAAATGTTGTTAGTAGCAATTCCTGTGAAAACAGCAACAAGGGACATTTATATGGTGGTCAGAGGAATTGATGGGTAATTGATTGCTCTATTCACACATACTGCTTCAGATGTAACAAACTCTGGTTTCTCTTTATACGAATAAGCCTGAGGCTCAAGCACTCTCTCTCTCACTCTTCCCCCACCCTTCTGCAGCGCAGCCACAAGGAGAAGACTGGAAGCTCTCACTTCCATTTTTAACTAACTGCAGTTTAGGGTTACAAACTGTGGTTAACGTTAACTATGATTTACTGAAATAAGCCAACTTCAAAATCTGACTCACGAAGCTGGCTTGTTTCAATAGACCATAGTTAAGATTAACCGCAGTTTAGGATTTGGATGTAATGCTAAAATGTGGTTAATCAGAAACTGAAGCAAAAGCATCCATTCTCCTTGCGTCCCCTTCAGAGTGGGTAGCACAGGAGCTCAAGGCTTGTTCACATAATGCTAAACCATAGTTTCTTGTACATCCAAAGACTGTCTTACTGACTACCTGTGCATAGCTGGGGAGAACTGGGGCTGCTTATATGGGCAAAAAGTTATTGTAATGAAGCAACTGTTCATTAAAGTACATCATGGAAAGAAATCAGCCTCGAAAAGGCAGCTTCAGCTAAGAATCTACTGACAGAACTCTGTGTATTTACAGTGATAAAGCAGCTTGCTTTGCTATCCAGAAAGGCTTACAGGCATCCAGAAGTAACATTAAGTTTTTTAAACATAATGATATGGCTGACCTTGAGGATCTACTAAAAGAACAAGAGATTGAAGATCAAAAGGTAGGGTTCCTTTGAAGAAAATGATCTGTAGTAGGATGTATTTTTTAACTAGGTGGAATATTTGAATGGTTTCATTGCTCATTATTTCTCTTCTGAGCCATTATGGAACTGAATGCTGAATAACATTTGAAGTAAGGTTTGGTTGCTGAGTTGCATTTACTGTAATAGTAATGTTTGGGAGGGGAGCAAGGTAACTTAACAAACAGAAGAAAAATCTGCAGGTCAAATTGTAGATACAGTTAATCAACTTCTTCCTGTCTTTTTAAAAAGTTGTAGAAATATGACAGGTAACCAGAAGCTATATTATTACTAATATCAACACAATGTAAAAAATATTCAATCTTTTATTTCACAGAAGAATAGTAAGGGCCATTTTTGTACCCCATCCTTGTTGACAAAACCTGTATTGAAGTAGTTTAGGTGGTGTAACAGGACGGTGTGCAGTTCTTTATACAACAACCTTAGGTTAAAAGGCTAGGAGAAAACAGTATTAAGCATGTCAGCAAGCTAGTGGGGATACTGGTCTAAAGAATATTTAAGATCCAGATCCAAACTATCTGATTAAAAATGTGTTTGATACAGTTGACCTTTGGTAATGTAATCTTGAGACTTTGTTCTCAGCATTGTCAGCTTTTGATGGCACCCTAACAAGTTCTTCAAATAAATGTAGTCATACTAAATTGTATCTCTGCAGAATCCTCGTAAAGCTCGTGTAACCAGAAAGTTTATTGTGGTAGAGGGTGTGTATATTAATACTGCAGATATTTGTCCCCTTCCAGAATTGGTAAGTAGGTTTTGTTTTAAGTATATACCCTACCAGGTTTTATGCACTGTGAACTAAAACTGGACAACACTAGGGGCAGTATCCAATGCCCACCCCTCTGACCAGTTTTGCTGCATCCCCTCAATTCCATTGTATAGGTGTTGGGTCCTGCTGATGGCGCAATGGAGATTCAGTGCTTCTAGAGGAAACCCCAATATGAGCGGAAATGCTCATTTCTGAATCGAGACAGGTTGGCGGAGCTCCGCTGACCTGCCCCATTCGTGTTAGTTCCATGTTAGAGCATGTGCTTTGCATATAGGAAGGTTCAGTCTCCAGTTGAAAAAGAAGAAAGATTAAGCAGCGGGTGCCTGAGGTCCTGGAGAGCTACTGCTAGTCAGAGCAGGCAGTACTTGGCTAGATGGACAAGTAATTGTATCCAAATGGAACAACTGACCTTAAATGGGATTTCATATTCCACTAAATGTGCTCTGCTTAGTCTGTCATAACTATTTCTAAGAAATGTCCAAGCCATCTAACGCTGATAAGTTTTGCATGCTGCATTCTGTATAGTAAATTGTTCTATCAGACAAATTTTGCATTAGAATTGTTCGCAGGATTATAGGGTAAAGCAGTTCTTTTCTTTCTTTAAATCAGGGTTTTTTTTCCCAAGCACATAATGAAACAAAAAAATATCTAGCTTAAACAACAAACTTTGAATAAAGTGTACTAAAAAGTAGGGCTGCGCAGGGACCCCCCAATTGTACTCGGAAGCCGCTTTGCAGCTTGCAAGGTGGGCCCGATCTGGCTTGAGCAGATTCGGGGGGCCCCAACCTGCCTTGGCCCCAAACCCAAGGCCCCCACGCAACCCCCCAGCTCCTTACCTGGGCCGCCGCCTCCTCTGCTGCCGCCTTCTCCGTTGCGCCACTGCCGCCACCCGCTGCTGCTGTCGTCGTCTTCTTCGCCACTGCCATGTCCTGAAGCCTGGACGCACAGCAACTGGTCCTCTTCCAGGGAGTCACCATTTTTAAATGGTGACTCCTGCTTTTAACTGGTCCCTCTGCTTTCACTGCTGCCACCACCATTGCCCACCCACCACTACCTCCTGAGGCCTGGACGTGCAGCAACTGGTCTTCTTCCAGGGAGTCGCCATTTTTAAAATGGCAACTTTCTGGAAGTTCCAGGAGGTTGCCATTTTAAAAACGGCGACTCCCTGGAAGAAGACCAGTTACTGCGCATCCAGGCGTCAGGAGATGGTGGCGGTGCGGCTGCAGTGGCAAAGATGATGACAGCAGCAACAGCGGGTGGTGGCGGCAGTGCAGTGGAGAAGGTGGCGGTGTGGCGATGGAGGCGGCAGCAGAGGAGGAGGTGGCCCAGGTAAGGAGCTGGGGGGTTGTGTGGGGGCGTCGGGCAGGGGGGCTGGGCCAGGGGTTGAAGCTCCAAAGTGCACCAAGTGCTTCAGTGAGCCCCTGACCCGCTTCAGGCCCCCTCCGCTTCACCTTGGAAGGGGCACAAAGCGGCCCAAAGCGGTCTGCTTTGACTCGGAGTTCAGGCCTCAGGCTGAAGCGGTACACAGCCCTACTAAAAAGGCGTTCAAAATTACCGAGTTCACATCATCCTTTCATACAACAAACTAAACAAAGATGCATGCTTGCAACAGTTCAGTTAACAGAATTGTATTAATATAGTAAATGTTATTAAAATAGTTGTTTTCATTATTTTAGTTAGGTTTTATGCAATTTGTCAGTTTGGCCATTGCAGGAGAGTCCCTTATTTTTGCAATCCACTTCTTTGGAGTTGGTATTTTAGATAGCTTCCAATATTTGGCACATAGGGTTGTATCCCATCTTGATTCTATTTTCAGTAGAGCCATTGAAATGAATGGTCCTTAAGATAGACTAACATTGGATACAACCCATTGGATACAGTTAACGATTGGAGCAGCAGTTGCCATATGTTTACCACTTCAAAGTGTCCATTTTTGTGTCTTTTTCATATTTTAATAGTTATTGTTATTAGTATTTATAATTGTAATAATAAAAACAGTGCATTCTAAAATTATTTCCATTAGAATCCTTAGCTTACTCCAGTATTTTTTCCATAGAGGTCAAGTTCACTACATATGATAGAATGCAACACAGTTGCTTTACCTTAAGACTCACTTTTTCTTTTTTTTAATAAATGGTTTACTTCTAACAGAAACAAACCTTGCAGTGAAAAGATAGGACACTATCTAGGTCCGTCTTTAGCACTCACCACTAACCCAGCCTTCTACATGGTACAATTCCTAATTTTTAACAACTTTTCTTCCTTTTGTGTATCTCCTTACAAACCATGAAAGGAGAAAGACAGATGTTGATGATTCTGCTCATGTGATCCACCTTAGCTTGCAGTATGACCCACAAACTGAAGACCAGTGGTCTGGGCAATTGCTTAGGACTATTTTAATAGACAGGGTTTTAAAAGTTATTTTTTAAAATTTCTCCCCCTCCTTTCTGCCCAGAAAAAGGCCCCCTAGTCAACTTCCAACTTAAAACAAATATACATTTAAAGATTACAAAAATACAACCAACCATATCAAACAAAGCAAAGAGCAGTTAAAACACCAGCAAGCAAAGAACATAAAGCTGGGTTAGCTAAAAACAAAACTCTTAACAGCAGGAGGATAACAAGTCAGAGCAAATTAAAGGCCCTGTGGCGGGGGGGGGGGGGAGGCTTTTGTTGTCCTCCTAAACCTAGCATTAGCATTAAAACTATGCAAAATATTCTGTTATGGAGAAGTTGCAAAACGTGTTGTAAGAGGGTGTTCTGTGTGTTCCTTTAAAGAAATCTTTCCCTACCTTTGCCAAAGTTTTTAAGATGCTACTTCTGTAAAATCAGAACTATTAAAATACCTTTAGATATATACATATAAATAATTGTTCCAACTTTCAGTATTACCCCACTCCTGTCCATAAAAAGTTAGCTTGAAATAAGAAAGTTAGAATGGTTCTGGTAGATGCTTAAAGCACAGAAAGTTGTATCCATGCATAATAAGTAGAACTGCGTTTTACAACCATGTCTAAGAACTAAAATACCTGATACTTAAGTTCTAGGATTAAGGTGATTGTTTACCAGAAGCAGAGATAGTGTGGCAACTTGTGCGTGAATCTAGTTCCTTGTCCTGAGCAACAGGTAATCTTATGTTGTTTTGTGTCGCTTGTAAATTGAATAAATCTGCAGGTAAAGTTAAAATACAAATACAAAGTGAGGTTATTTTTGGAAGAAAGTCTTTCTTTCGGAGTATTGGGAGAACATGGACGAGGAGTTACAGAACATTTTGGAATAAATGTAAGTGCATGGCTGTTTTGAGTGAAAATAGAATTTTGTGCCAGGAAAATGGTAGAAAAAAGCAAGGTTTGATAGATGTTTTCTTGTTTATAGCAATGGCTTTGCCAGCCATAAAAAAATATGCAAAATGTATGTATGGCAGTCTTGTCCATTACATAGTTCCTCATGCTTAATCCCTTAATCATTAGCTTTGCATAGAAATGCTAACTGTAGGCAGAATTATTACCAGAAACAAAACCATAAAGTATCTTCAGGTTATCACAGTCTTTCCTTAAATGACCTTACCTCTTGCAACTTGCCCAGCTGCATTTCTGTGAATTGCCTAGGAATCTGAATTCAGCAAGAATTTGTTTTGGACTGTGACAAAGGAATGGGAGAAAAAAATGGACATAAAAATATACCTATGCCATTCGTTTTTAACACTTCAAAGAAACCATATGTAACAATATGTTTGCATAATGTACATTTGCATATGATACAATATAAATCCTTTGGGGCATTTTACAAAATACTGGCCAGGATCCAGAAGGCTACGTGCAGTACATGGTGCGTGATCACAAGCATTTTAGCCTTCACCTTCCAGCAACTGCCGTTGACTCTTCCAAAAGCCATCCCCAAATATTGAAAGGCAGTCAGAGCAGCACCAATAGAGGTGTGACGAGCTAACACTGGAAGGGACAATTGGCAGTGTCCCTCCTCATGCAAGGGAAGTGCTTTGTGCATGGGCTTCTTGGATCCTGGATAATTTTTTTCCAGATAACTTGTTCCATCTTAATTATTCTGAGAAGCTCATGTAGCAATCTACAATACAATAACACTTGGGTCAAATGCATTAACTACATGTATTCCAGGGCTGAATTGAGAACAGTTTCGTATACATTTTACTCCTTTAGATCTTTATAGATAGAATCAAGAAATTTAAAATGAAGTATATGTCTTAACAAGACTGTTACTGACAAGAGAAATTTGTGTTGTGTTTTACTTGCATCTTGTGTCATGTAACTTACTGTGGTCACATTTTGTGTTGTTTGTAAAATTATTTCTGAGTCACCTCTTGGCTCAAAAAGAGCTTCCAAGGCAACTTAAAATTTAAAACATTGCAAACTCTAAAACAATCGCACACAACAACATTAAGAGTAGGAGAAAAACAATCTGAAAAACAGAGCGCAGGGCTGATACATTAAAAATTGCTTAAAATGCAGAACAAGAAAGTTTTAACAGCCCATGTAAAACTAAATAAAGAAGGGGCTAGTCTAACTTCCGTAGGGAGATTTCCAGCCAGCATGCCTCCAGAGAGAAAGCTCTGTCCCATGTTCCCACAGCCGAGCCCCCTAGTGGCAGCACATCAGACTTACAGAAGGGTCTCTGAAGCATGTCTTAAGCTACAGGCAGGCTCATACAAGAGGCCTCAAACGGTTTCGGGCTTTATAGGGAAAACCCAGCCCTTTGAATTGGGCCTGGAAACAAATTGGCAGCTAGTGCAGTTGATGCAAGGCTGTGTAATATGGGCAGTTAGGCACATGTCAGAAAACAATCTGGCTACCACGTTTTGCACTGGCTGCGCTTTCCGAACACTCCTCAAGCACTGCCCTGCATAGAGTACATTGCAATAATCGAATGTATCACTCGTTATATCCATTTAAAGGGTTACATGTTTCCAAAAAATGGTGAGTATGGTTACCAAACATGCAGTTTTTAAGACTAAACCATTGTCCTTTTTCATGCAATAGGTAGATGACATTGATGTTATAAGTGCAAATATGGAAAACTCTCTGGCTTCTGTTGGAGGATTTTGCTGTGGACGATCCTTCGTTATTGACCACCAGGTATGTGTAGATTCTTGAAATTCAAGGTACATTTCTTATGGAGTTAAATTCCAATAGAACGCTCTGACCAATGCAGGTATGAGGGGGAGGGGCCACACCCTACCAGTTTCGCGGCTGTTGGGGGAGATTACATGTGTCTGTAACGTGTTGTCAGCCGAGAATTGCCTCACTCGGGTACAATCCCGGGAGTATGCAGCGTCAGCATCTGTTGCTGGGGAAGGCGATGGAGCCTTCACTGAACACAGGGGAATTGGTGCTTCCCCTTTGCCATGGCTGTGCTGCCTGGGAAATACAAGGGGGAGTGGCTGACCAGGTAAGGAGATGGGGAGAAGCGGACAGGAGAAGAAAGGTGCTAGAACAGCCTTTGCCAACATGGTGTCCTCCAGCTGTGTTGAACTACAACTCCCAGCATCCCCCTGCCAGCCAGGATGGGGAAGGCTGTGCTGGAGTAAGAGAAAGCTGGCTATCTTGTTCATCTCTTGACCTGATGGCCAGAGTAATTGTGGCTATGTGACCACTGAGACAACAGGTGGAGCTTAAAAAAATTTAAGCCGCCCAACTTTGGACATTGGCAGGAATACAAGAATGCCATTGCAATTACAAGGGAGCCCAGGTTGTTTGCTCGCAGTACTGCTGAACCTCCCAAAAATGTTGGCACTTAAGATGATACATACTGCATTCCGTGGTGGGTTGGAAACTGATGCCAGTTTGGACATAGAAACAACTTTGGATTAATTCAGTTTTAGGACAGGAAAAGCTTAACATCTAACTTCACCTTGTTTAGCAGTGGATTATCCATATAAAGGGTCGCTGGAACTCCACTCAGTCAGTACTGTTTTTTCCTTCCAGAGACTGTCTGGTCAGGGGTACTGCTTTTCAGCCTCTCTGCCTCCTTTCCTAGCTGCTGCTGCCACTGAGGCCCTCCGTATCATGGAAGAAAAACCAGGTATCTTTTTTTAAAAAAACCTCAACACATTTTTAGCATAAATTGCAAGCAATGCTTTGAGAAGTCATTGAGATGTGGGAGATACAGATTCAAATCCAAATTCTGCTCTGGACTTACTAGGTGGTTTTGGTTATTCACAGTTCCCTGTAAGTTAATGGTTGGACTTGCAATTCACATTTGACATGCTTGAAACTCTCCCGGGTGTTAATGATTCTTTAAAACATCTGGAGAGGCATTCATAGTGTAGTAGTAAAGCTTGCTATCATCTGTAGACTTATTGAGGATAGTGAAATACTGAGCAGACTCCAAAGGAATCTCTCCCAAACCAGGTGACTGGGCAGAAGACTTTCATTCTATGCAAAGTGACCCACACAGGTGGGAATGGCGGGACTCTTCCAACATGTTATAGATGGGCTTCATTGCCATCAGCATGTTTTACATCTCTTTTGCTGCCATGAGTTTTCCTGTTTGAAAAAGAAAGGAGTTATAATAAATAGACTGACTGACTGTCTGTCTGTCACCAAGAATGATCATGAAGCTCAGCTCAGGGTGCTGCAGAAAAGGCTAATCCAGTAGTGGAATTTATTACCAAAGGGATTGAAAAGAGCAAGTGAGATAATGTGTTTATTCATTCAGTCGCTGCCGACTCTTTGTGACTTCATGGACCAGCCCACGCCAGAGCTTCCTGTCGGCCATCGCCACCCCCAGCTCTCCCAAGGTCGAGTCCGTCACCTCTAGAATATCATCCATCCATCTTGCCCTTGGTTGGCCCCTCTTCCTTTTGCCTTCCACTTTCCCTATCATCAGCATCTTCTCCAGGGTATCCTGTCTTCTCATGATGTGGCCAAAGTACTTCAGTTTTGCCTTTAATATCCTTCCCTCAAGTGAACAGTCTGGCTTTATTTCCTGGAGGATGGACTGGTTTGATGTTCTTGCAGTCCAAGGCACTCTCAGAATTTTCCTCCAGCACCACAGTTGAAAAAATCTATCTTCCTTCGCTCAGCCTTCCTTATGGTCCAGCTCTCGCAACCATAGGTTACTACGGGGAATACCATTGCTTTAACTATGCGGGCCTTTGTTGTCAGTGTGATGTCTCTGCTCTTAACTATTTTATCAACATTTGTCATTGTTTACTTCTTGGGAGGAGAGCATCTTCTGATTTCCTGGCTGCAGTTAGCGTCTGCAGTAATCTTTGCGCCTAGAAAGACAAAGTCTGTCACTGCCTCCATGTTTTCTCCCTCTATTTGCCAGTTATCAATCAAGCCGGTTGCCATAATCTTGTTTTTTTTTTGAGGTTTAACTGCAACCCAGCTTTTGCACTTCCTTCTTTCACCTTTGTCATAAGGTTCCTCAGCAACTCCTGACTTTCAGCCATCAAAGTGGTATCATCTGCATATCTGAGATTGTTAATACTTCTTCCAGCGATTTTAACTCCAGCCTTGGATTCATCAAGCCCAGCACGTCGCATGATGTGTTCCGCATGCAGGTTGAATAGGTAGGGTGAGAATATACAACCCTGCCGTACTCCTTTCCCAATCTTAAACCAGTCCGTCTGTTCTTACCGTTGCTACTTGGTCGTTATACAGATTCCTCAGGAGGCAGACAAGATGACTTGGTATCCCCATACCCCCAAGAACTTGCCACAATTTGTTATGATCCGCACAGTCAAAGCTTTAGAATAGTCAATAAAACAGAATAGATGTTTTTCTGAAACTTCCTGGCTTTCTCCATTATCCAGCAGATATTGGCAATTTGGTCTCTAGTTCCTCTGCCTTTTCTAAACCCAGCTTGTACATCTGGCAATTCTCGTTCCATGAATTGCTGGAGTCTACCTTGCAAGATCTTGAGCATTACCTTACTGGCATGTGAAATAAGTGCCACTGTTCGATAGTTTGAACATTCTTTAGTGTTTCTCTTTTTTGGTATGGGGATATAAGTTGATTTTTTCCAATCTGTTGGCCATTCTTGTATTTTCCAAATTTGTTAGCATATGGCATGCATCACCTTGACAGCATCATCTTGCAAGATTTTAAACAGTTCAGCTGGGATACCATCATCCCCTGCTGCCTTGTTATTAGCAATGCTTCTTAAGGCCCATTCAACCTCACACTTCAAGATGTCTGGCTCTAACTCACTGACCACACCATTAAATCTATCCCCGATGTTATTATCCTTCCTATACAGATCTTCTGTATATTCTTGCCACCTTTTCTTGATCTCTTCTGCTTCTGTTAGGTCCTTGCCATCTTTGTTTTTGATCATTCCCATTTTTGCCTGGAATTTACTTCCAGTGTTTCTAATTTTCTGGAAGAGGTCTCTTGTCCTTCCTATTCTACTATCTTCTTCCACTTCCACGCATTGCTTGTTTAAAAATAATTCCTTATCTCTTCTGGAATAATTCCTTATCTCTTCTGGCTAACCTCTGGAATTTTGCATTTAATTGTGCATATCTCCCCCTATCACTGTTGCCTTTTGCTTTCCTTCTTTTTTGGGCTACTTCCAGCATCTCAGCAGACAGCCATCTTGCCTTCTTGGTTTTCTTTTTTTGGGGGACAGTTTTTGTTACCACCTCCTGAACAGTGTTGCGAAATTCTGTCCATAGTTCTTCCGGGACCCTATCTACTAAATCTAGTCCCTTAAATCTATTCTTCACCTCCACTGCATATACATGAGGAATATTAGTGAGCTCATATCTAACTGATCTGTGGGTCTTCCCTATTCTCTTTAGTCTGATTCTAAATTGTGCAATAAGAAGTTCGTGATCTGAACTACACTCAGCTCCAGGTCTTGTTTTTACCGACTGTACAGATGTCTGCCACCTTTGGCTACAAAGGATGTAGTCAATCTGATTTCGTTGTCGACCGTCTGGTGAAGTCCATGTATAAAGTCGTCTTTTAGGTTGTTGGAAGAGAGTATGTGTTATGCACAGTGAGTTGTCTTGGCAAAATTCTATCAGCCTATGCCCCGTTTCATTTTGTTCTCCCAGACCATGCTTGCCTGTAATTCCAGGTGTCATTTGACTACCCACCTTAGCATTCCAGTCTCCTGTAATGAAAATAACATCTCTTTTTGGCGTATTGTCCAGTAGGTGCTGCAGATCCTCATAGAACTGATCTACTTCTGCTTCTTCAGCATCTGTGGTTGGGGCGTATATTTGGATCACTGTGATGTTAAATGGCTTGCCCTGAATTTGAATTGAGATCATTCTATCGTTTTTAGGATTGTATCCAAGCACTGCTTTAGCCACTTTATTATTAATTATGAAAGCTACTCCATTTCTTCTGTGGTCCTCTTGTCCACAGTAGTAGATCTGGTGGTCATCTGATGTGAAGTGGCCCATTCCAGTCCATTTCAGTTCACTGACACCCAAAATGTCTATATTTAATCTTGACATCTCCCCAGTAACCACATCCAATTTGCCCTGGCTCATAGGTCTTACATTCCAGGTTTCTATGGTGTGTTGATCTTTAGAACATCGGATTCGTCGTTCACCACCAGCACCGTCGGCCGCTGGCCACCCTTTCAGCTTTGAGCTAGCTGCGTCATCACATCTGGGGCTAGTTGAACTTATCCTCTGTTCCTCCCCAGTAGCATTTTGACCATCTTCCGACCTGGGAGTCCCATCTTCCGATGGCATACTGACATATCTCTGGTTGTGCTGATCCATTTAGTTTTCATGGCAAGGATACTGGGGTGGGTTGCCGTTACCTTCCCCAGGGATCATATTTAGTCTGACCTCTCTGCCATGACCTTCCCGTCTTGGGTGTCCCTTCACGGTTTAGCTCATGGTGTCATTGAGGTGCTCAAGCTCCAGCACCACAACAAGGTAACGATCTCCTTTGCTGGAGAAGTGAGATAATAGCATTATATAAAACTGAAGATGGCCACACCTAGAAAATTGTATACAGTATACATATTTTTAAAAAGATATTATAGATGCGGAAAAGGTGCCCAAAATGGGCAACTAAAATGATCAAGGGGAAGAGCATCTTTCCTATCAGTCCTCCAAGCATTTCCCTCTCTGTCCTTTGTAAGTGGATCAGTGTGCTGGAACAATGGCTTATGTTGCTTTCCCACAGTAAAAAAAAATGGCTCCTCTAAAGGCCCAGACTATTCCATCACTATCCTTCTTGCCTCTTTCCGCATAAGTGAAGAGAAGGGAGCCTTCTCAAAGGCCGCATTTTTTCTGCCTTTGTGGCAGTCCCTGCAGGGTTTTTGCTATTTGGAAGTTCTCCAACACTTCTTCTGGTGGAAAGAAGGGGAAGCTTTGTTTCTCAGTTGTCTGTTTCTCAGTTGTCAGATGGAGAACATTTCAGATGTGATGGCAGTGATTCCTGGGTTGTTTATGCCAGGAGTTGCGGAAACGAACGGAGTGCACAAGCCACACACTCAGTTTCCACATTTAATCAACAACCCAGCAGCGCTCCATTCCTGGGTTGTTTTGTGATGTTCAGACCCAGAAACTCTAGGTTGTTAATGGGTTAAACAACCTGGAGTTAAGACAGTAACAAACCATGGTTAGTTATTGGGTTAACTCGGGCTTGTTTAACCCATGAACAATGCAGTGTTGTCATGAAGCAACTCAGAAACAGGGACATTCCTGAGTTGTAGATTAAAAGTGGAAACAACGAGCACATGGCTGTTGTACTCCAACAGTCCCTTTAATTCCTGGGTTGAACAGTTCAGGAATTGTTGCTGTGATGTCCAAATCACCTCAGCAAAAGGTTCCACTGCAGACATGCTTCTGCAGCCACAGCTTCTGTTATTGGGTACCCACTATCTCATTCCTGATAGCCTGGGGCAGCATCTCAGGGCCCAATGTTTGTGTGTCTAAGAGCCAAGTTACAATCTTTGTATATGATATCTTAAGTAGTAGATGGGCAGATGGGTTGTAGAAGTAGCTTGGGCATACTCTAGCACAAGCCTTAAATAGTTGTTTAAGGGTGCAATCCTACGCAGTTGTAGACAGAAATAAGTCCTACAACTCCCAGCATGGCTGGCTGGGGGATGCTGGGAGCTGTAGGACTTATTTCTGTCTAAACTTGCATAGGATTGCGCCCTAAATTATCTATCTCAGTATTAGATAACGAAACTGAAACTGTTTTGTTTTTATGTTTTTGTTTAGACATTTTTCGGATTTTACAGCAAAAATGTAAGCGAATACACAAGGCTTTACAAGGGTAAGTAAATACATGTTTTATTACTTAAAGCTGAACTTTGAACAGAAGATGGCTTCTAAAGAGTTCATATTTGTTCAGACATGTAATTGTTCTTCAAAAGTAGGCTCTGTTGTAATTTGAGCCACTTTAGGAAATACAGCTTCTGCCCTTGACTGCAGTTGCAGTTATATCTTAAAGTGATAAACTTGAGAAACATTATTTTAGAGTACAGAGCAATGTCTTGAAATACAATATGGGCAAGTTACCCATAATTCATCTTTGAGTTAAAAATGCTTTTCCAAGGCATTTCAGTGGCAGAGATGGATTAAAGTGACCATAGTTCCTCCAGTAGTGCTATATTAAATTGTAGTTGAGATAAATAAATATGTCATGTGCAGGATAGCTTTTCTAGGCACTCACAGTTTTTTTCCCATAGAAGTTTATTTATTTATTATTAAATTTATTAATCGCCCATCTGGCTGGTCACCCAGCCACTCTGGGCGATGTACAACATACAACAAAACAGTTTAAAACAATAAAATTCTACAATAAAAACATTTTCTAAAATATCCTAACCCACCCCAAATGCCTGCCTGAACAACCACGTTTTTAAAGCTCGACAGAAGCTCATTAAAGAGGGGGCATGACGTTGAAGTTGAATTGTTAACAGGGAATATAGTGTTTGGATGATTCCAAAGATACAGTCCATGTTTGTAAATAAAAGTGGAGGCATAAAATGAAATTTGACAACCTGGCAGAAAGCATTACAGAGTCACTTTTTTAAAAAGATACTAATGGACAGTTATTGGCAAGACTCTTCTCTGTGGTCATCCTGAAAGATGTCCTATGCTCCACTTACAGTCATTTAACCCATGACTCCATAGAAAGACCAGTATCAAGACTTGGGTTACAGTAATCAGAACCTCTCTTGTGCAGAATTAATTTCCATGCACTTCAATAGATTTTGCATGAGAGGTTCTGCATTATGTACCCCATATCTTGATTAGGGTCTCTCCTTGCTTTAGTGTATTAAGCATTTCTTTTGGGATTGTGAGATGCCTCTTTCAGGTCTGCAGAAGAGAGCCTAGGCAACAGCATAAAATTGGTGCCTATTGAAGATGATTCCCTCATTCTTGTTTCCCCAGTCAGGCACATCTTATTTATCTGCCTACCCTTGACTTTTGCTTAAAGCCCTAGTCCCATATATTTGCTATGTTTTCTCTAGCGTGTGTGTTTATTGTGAATAGATTGTGCCGAATTCCCTATCCCTCCCTATGTTAAATACCCTTTTTAGAATATAGTTGGCATTTAGACAAAGCCAGCCTCTCTCCTCTAGCACAAGCATTAACTGACCTTTTGTCTGAAAGAGCTGTGTCTGGCTCTTGGCTTTGTTTATTGTTCCTCTCAAGCTGGATGTGTACTTGTGTCAGGTGATGGTTTATTTTAAGTAACTGACAAAAGGAACTTGGATATCAACTTGGGATTTGTATAGCAGCCTCTAGAAATAAAGAGTATATTTATGACAAAGTGCTGTTCAGGCAAAACCTGTGAATATCAAAACTTTGAATTAGCTGGAGTTCAAAGGTGATTTCTCACTTTAAAGTGCTTTTAATTGTTCCTTTTGTACCAGTTATCTTCATTTCTGAAGCATGTTAGTGTTCTGACTTAAATGTCTCAGAATTTGACATGAAGCATTAATATCTTTCTTCCTAGAATTAAGGGAGCAATCCTATGGCCCCTAGACATCATCTGAGGGGCCCATAGCATGCTGGGGATTCCCCCCTCCGAGGTTGGAGACAATGCTCCAACCTTGAAAGGGGGGAGTCAGAGGTCTGACACACACACACCACCCCCCACAGCCAGTTCAGAAGGGGGCATTTTGTTGAGCAGGTAGGGGAGGAGACTGTAGAGGCCAGGATACGAGCTATTCTGAGGCCTCTCCAGCCTCTTTCCCTCTGAAGCTCCCTGGCTAGATGGGCAAAAAAGCCCATTTAGCGAAAAATGCATGGTGGGAGGACAGGGATGCGAAATTCACCTCCGTTGTTTCTCCTGACCTGCATTGGATGATTGGAAGTCTCCAAATTTGGAGTCTTCCGGTAATCATGGACATAATTGATAGAATTGCGCCCTAAGACCTGTTTATGTACATGTTTACCTTGTAGCCTATAGGCATCAGTTGCCTTTGGTAAAATACTATTTCCCTTGTTAGTGGCTTCGAAAGCAATCCTATGGCCACTAAACACTGTCTAGAGGGCCATAGAATTTTTCAGTTTCCTGGTTCTGAATTCAGAGACAGTGCTAGGAGCCAGGAAACCATGCTGTCCTCCCCCTTGTAGGCTGCACGGAAATAACTGTGGCTGTTTCCTCGCCATGCTTGTAAAACAGAGCTCAAAAAGGGGGCGTTGAGGGGAGGTGTCCGTGGAAGTCCTCTTACGCTGCTTCCTGTGGGGTCTCCAGGCCCATTCTCCCCCCCTCTCTGAAGTCCTGGCTAGATGTGCGAAATCGTGCATCTAGCCAACAGTGCAGGGTGGGCAGAGCGCAGAGGAGGATCCCCTCCGTGCTCCACCCAACCCACATAGGATAGTCGACAGCCTACAACTTCGGAGACTGGTGTCTAACTCGATTGTGCCCTTAAGCTTTTGCATTCTTCTATTTCTAGACATTTTGTCTACTTGTGATTTAAAAGTTCCTGTTTTCTGAATAAAGTGGTAATTTAAAAACTTACCTAATGACTGTCATCGTCCAAAACAGCACTGTGTTTGGGGTTGCACCAAACTGCTCTTGATGGTGGCATATTTGTTTGTTATGAACCCCTGTGGTTCTAAGTCATTATTGAATTATTGCCCCTTAAATAGTTGCAGTTCTGGATTGTGTGTTTTTGGCAGAGGATGTGGGATTTAGATACCTACCACAATATTTAAACTACCAAGTCCCATCTTAATGTGGCTTGACAACCTGTGCAGAGTAGTTAGGTAATTTACATTGGCCCTAAATTTTCATATTAAGATGAAAGAAAACACTGATTTTTATTATGTGATGAAGACATGTTTTAAAGTGATGAGACACACAAGCCCTTTATATGCTTGTATAAAAATCTGCTTAGGGTGCATGTTTAGACAGAAAAAAGTCCTACAACTTGCAGCATTCCCCAGCCAGCTGTTCCTGTGCTGGGAGTTGTGGGACAAAGGAGTCGTAGACAAAGTAGACAGAGGCTAAGAGGTAAGTGGGCTGCAGGAAGCCCAGGGGGCTGCCCTTTACCCTTCTGAGTGGCTGTGAGCTCACCAGGTGCTTCTGAGAGCTCCAACTGAATTGGGGGGGGGGTGGCCTGAGTACTCCCAGCAGCTGAGGGGGCAGGAAGCTTCAGTCTATTTCCTGCCTCCCAGCAGAGCAGAGCAGAGCAAGCTGCTCCAGCTGGTCCAGGGACTACAGAAGAAAGCAAGCTCCCAGAGAGTGAGCGACCAGAGCAAGCGAACAGGGGAAGCAAACAGGAGTTTGGCAGGGGAAGACAAGGGGGAGGCCCCTAATATTTTTTTTCTTTTTTAACTAACTTTTTTTTTCATTTATTTGTCTTGTAACACACACTTCCACACCAGTGGGACTCTGCTTTTAACCTCTACTGAGTAGAGGAGCAGGCACAGGCTAGTCTAGAACAATCACAAAGCTAGACACAAAAAGGGAAAAGAGGCAATGGAAGGACAGGACTCTCCAGTGGTGGTGACCTGCAAGGTGTGTACAATGTTTGCTTTCTTGCTTGAGAACAACATGGCCTACACCTGCAACAAGTGCAAGTTGATCACGCTGCTGGAAGAAAAAGTAAGTGGACTGGAGCGGTGACTGTCGACCCTCTGGGGAGTAAGAGAACACGAAGAGTTCTTGGACAGAATGAGGGAACTACAGCAGCAAAGGGAAGACTAGAAGCTTGAAGAGCAACAGCAAGATGAGGCAGAAGTGGGAAATGCTGAGGAGAAGAAAAATGGAGTACAGGATACTCCTTGGAAAAGGGTGACAGGAGCAGAAGAACTAGACGCCACTCTACACCAGTGGAGCTATGGAACCGATTCCAGGTACTTGCGGATGAGACTGGAGGACAGCCTGCAGAGGAAGAATCACAGGGGAACCTACGTGAGAGTGAGCAAGAGGCTGAAGGTCAGTCAAACAGAGGCGATGAAACCCAGGCCTACAACAAGAAGAAGAGAAGAGTGGTAGTAGTGGGAGACTCCTTGCTGCATGGGATCAAGACCCAAGTATGTCGCGAAGACCCATGGACTTGCCAGGTATGTTGTCTCCCAGGAGGACGAATTAGAGACGTGACTGAAAGGTTGCCTGCACTCATAAAGCCCACTGACAGGTATCCCTTTCTTCTCATCCATGTGGGAACAAATGATACCGCCAAGCGGAGCTATGAAGAAATCACATCAGACTTTGAAGCTTTGGGAAGGAAACTCAAGAACTTTGGGGCCCAGATAGTTTTCTCATCCATCCTTCCAGTAGTTAGAAGAGGGATAGAAGGGGAAAGAAAAATAATCCGGGTGAATGACTGGCTACGAAGGTGGTGCCGACGAGAGAGATTTGGATTCTGGGACCACGGGCTATACTTCCTGGAAGATGGGCTGTTGGCAAGGGATGGGTTGCACCTCACAAAGGCTGGGAAGAATGTGTTTGGCCACAGCATGAAGACCTTCATCAGGAAGGCTTTAAACTGAATCCTACAGGGAAGGGAGATGTAAAGTTGGGGGTAACAATGGATGTAGGCTCATGCACTGCAACGGAGAGAACAGCTCTAATACCACCCAATAATAGTCTTCAGACACATGTAGGAAGAAAGCCAGACTATGAAGCACATGGTCTTCGATGTCTATATACTTATGCCCAGAGTACAGGAAACAAACAGAACGAACTTGAACTCTTAATACAAGAGGGAAATTATGACTTGATAGGTATAACTGAGACTTGGTGGGATGACTGTCATGACTGGAATACAGCAATTGAAGGATATAACTGTTCAAAAAGAACAGGAGGAACAGAAATGGAGGTGGGGTTGCACTGTATGTGAAAAATACATATCTCTGCACAGAAATACAGGAGGATGAGCTTGGTAGCCCCATGGAGAGCATCTGAATCAAAATAAATGGAGCAAAGAATAAAAGGAACCTGGTGGTCGGAGTCTACTAGTGGCCACTCAATCAAGGAAAAGACGAGGATGAAACTTTTGGAAAGCAAATTGCCAGTGTTTCAAGGAAGCATGATGTAGTAGTAATGGGGGACTTCAATTTCCCCAATATTTGTTGGGAGACAAAACATGGCCCCTCCAGGAAATTCCTGACTTGTGTGGCGGATAACTTCCTCCTACAGAAAGTAGAGGAAGGAACTAGAGGATTGGCTATCCATGACTTGATCCTAACCAACAGAGATGACTTAGTGGATAAAGTAGCAGTTACAGGAACTCTGGGGGAAAGCAACCATGTTGTACTTGAGTTCTTGGTTCTAAGGGAAGCAAAAGCCGAGTGTAGTCAAACGTGTACCCTGGATTTTAGGAAAGCTGATTTTAATAAACTCAGAACAATGATCACTAAGGTCCCATGGCAAGCGACACTAACAAGAAAAGGAGTCCAAGATGGGTGGGAGCTTTTAAAAAAGGAAATTCTCAAGGCACAATTACAAACAATTCTAACAAGAAGAAAAGGTGGAAGACAACAGAAGAAGCCAATGTGGCTTCACAAAAAGCTTAGGGATGACCTGAAAACAAAAAAGGACACATATAGGAAGTGGAAAGAAGGCCAAGTAACAAAGGAAAAGTACAGGCAGGTAGCACAGAATTGCAGGGATGGTGTCAGGAAGGCTAAAGCTGAGAACGAGCTGAGGTTAGTGAGGGATGCTAAAAGCAACAAAAAAGCTTTCTTCAGCTACGTGCACAGTAAAAGACAGAGGAAAGAAATGGTGGTTCAGCTGTTAAATAAGGATGGCAAAACGATAACAGATAGCAAAGAAAAGGTAGAGGTGCTCAGTGCCTACAGTGGCTCAGTCTTCTCCCAAAAGAGGGTCTATGACCCCCCTGGCAAAGGTGAAGTACAGGCTGAAGGGGCAGGATTGCAGCTTGAGATCAGTAGGCATATGGTCAAGGAACACCTAATAACTCTGAATGACTTCAAATCTCCAGGGCCAGATGAACTACATCCTAGAGTCATACAGGAACTGGCAGAAGAACTCTCAGAACCGCTGTCTATTCTCTTTGAGAAATCATGGAGTATGGGTGAAGTGCCAGATGACTGGAGGAGGGCTAATGTGGTCCCTATCTTCAAAAAGGGTAAAAAGGAGGAACCTGGGAACTACAGACCAGTCAGTCTGACATCAATCCCTGGGAAAATTCTGGAGCAGTTGATAAAAGCAATCCATCTGTAAGCACCTTGAAAACAATGCAGTGATTACTTGAAGCCAACATGGATTTGTCAAGAACAAGTCCTGCCAGATGAATCTGATCTCATTCTTTGATCAAGTAACCTCCCTTGTGGATCATGGGAATGCTGTAGACATAATATACCTCGACTTCAGCAAAGCTTTGGACAAAGTGCCCCATGATATCCTGATGAACAAACTAGCTCAAAGTGGGCTAGATGAAACAACGATCCGGTGGATCCACAGTTGTCTACAGAATCAGACTCAAAGAGTGCTGATCAGTGGGATCTTCTCAAACTAGGGAGAGGTAACGAGTGGGGTACCTCAGGGCTCAGTCCTGGGCCCAGTGCTCTTCAACATTTTGATGAATGAGTTGGAGGAGGAGGTTCAGGGAATGCTGATCAAATTTGCAGATGACACAAAATTGGGCAGGATAGCTAATAGTTTGGAAGACAGAAACAAAATTCAAAGTGATCTTGATAGACTGGAGCGCTGGGCAGAAAACAACAGAATGACATTTAATAGGGATAAATGCCAAGTTCAGCACCTAGGAAAAAGAAACCAAATGCACAGTTACAAGATGGGGGATACGTGGCTCAACAGCACTACAAGCGAGAAGGATCTTGTGATGGTTGTCGATCACAAGCTGAATATGAGCCAACAATGTGAAGTGGCTGCAAAAAAGGCAAAAGATCTTTTGGGCTGCATAAATAGAAGTATAGTTTCCAAATCCTGGGAAGTACTAGTTCCCCTCTACTCAGCACTAGTTAGGCCTCATCTGGATTACTGTGTCCAGTTCTGGGCATCACACTTTCAGAAGGATGCAGACAAACTGGAGGGGGTCAGAGGAGGGCAACGGAGATGATCAGGGGACTGGAAACAAAGCCCTATGAAGAGAGACTGAAAGAACTGGGCATGTTTAGCCTTAAGAAGAGAAGACTGGGGGGAGCTAGGATAGCACTGTTCAAGTACTTGAAAGGTTGTCATAGAGAGGAAGGCCAGGATCTCTTCTCGATCATCCTGGAGTGCAGGACACGGAATCATGGGCTCAAGTTACAGGAAGCCAGATTCCGGCTGAACATCAGGAAAAACTTCCTGCCTGTTAGAGCAATACGATAATGGAACCAATTCCCCAGGGAGGTAGTGGGCTCTCCCACACTAGAGGCGTTCAAGACGAGGCTGGACAGCCATCTGTCAGGGATGCTCTGACTTGGATTCCTGCATTGAGCAGGGGGTTGGACTCAATGGCCTTTTAGGTCCCTTCCAACCCTACTATTCCATGATTCTATGACCTTTTTCTGCCTAAACATGCATAGGATTGTGTTCTTAGTTAACTGTATTTCAGGCCTAGAGTTGTTTGAATGATTCTCATTATGACTAGATACTGCTTGCTTTATACAGTTATCCATTCATTGCTCCTGTGTGTATCCCTCTTGTTGATGATTTCCTATCATTAAATAGCTTTTACAATAAACTGTTGTAGCATTGCAAACTTGTTACAATATACTTTTCCAGCCATTTTAATTAATGTGTAACTGTTGGAAATTGATACTTCTCTGGAGATGATCACTGGCCTCCTCCACAGAAGTAATTTAAAGGTACTGTTAAAATCAAGTTAAGCAAAACTCGTAATACACAGCTTTAGCAGTGGTATGCAGTGTTCTTGCATCCCCTAGTTAGAACATTGTTCACTTGCCCAATCAGATGCAGTAAATCTGGGCTGGCAGAGTTTTTTGGCATCTGTTAACAGGAAAATGTATGCTTTCACTGTCCAAGGAAATGCCTTTTCTCACCCATTCTTTCTTTAGAAGTACAGTTTAGGCACCCCTTGCTTGTTACTGGGTCAGTTACCAGTGACAACTGTGGGCAAGCAGGAGCTGAAACTGCCCATAGAGTTTCAGATTTTGCCTTTCTCATATCAGATTCCATCGGCCCAGTACTGTCACCTCTGCTCCTTTTAGGAACACTAGCACATTTTTTTCATCAAAATGTTTGGCAGCTAGAGCAAGAACCCACGCAAGCTGTGAGAAGGAAGGTTGCTGCAAAAACAATGCAGAGTCATGCTAGGGGTTCTCAAGACCATTTCCAGATGTGGCCTTATACACTCCTTAGATTATTTGGA
Source organism: Heloderma suspectum (assembly GCF_057233095.1). Lineage (NCBI taxonomy): Eukaryota > Metazoa > Chordata > Lepidosauria > Squamata > Helodermatidae > Heloderma > Heloderma suspectum. Next base: position 85,482,911 of record NC_139459.1, read on the forward strand.
CTTGGATGATGTTCTAGGAAAGTGACTGTTGGTCTAATCCAGGAAAGCTTTTCTTGCTGTAGTAGAACATGTGATGCTCTGAATTTAGGAAACTAGTTCCATTCCCCAAATTGTTTATTTTGGATATGGTGTATCTTCTAATCCAACAAGGGTTGGGAGAGAAACATTAGTCAGGCAGGGGAGATGGGAGGTTTATTTGTGCTTGTCCATGCCTAAAATGGTGAGCCTGCGTTAATGCACGTGGTTTGCTTCTGCTTTATGTGCTTTATGGCACATCATGGCTTGGTTGATGTGAATAAATGGATGGAAGAAGGTGGCGGGTCCTAGTGGATGGCGTAGTCTCCCTTGAGGTAAGGATTGGACTTGACCATGTTTTTCATCCAGACTCATAATCCTACACTACAGCAAGCAGTGCATTACATTCATTTGTATCAAAATTAATTAATTTTTACATACAGTTTTTATTTTAATTGCTGCCTGTATAGATGATTTTGATGTGCTGGCTTTTTTTAGGATTCCTGGTCTACGACTGGTGGGACAGTCGCTTTCTCCGGCATTACACCTCCAATTGGAAGAGAGCACTGGATCCCGAGAGAGTGATATGAGGCTACTGAAAGAAATTGTAGATTATGTAAGATTTGTTTTTGGAAATCTTTCAAGCTAACTATTAAAAGGAAGTAATGCGGACATTCTGTATCAGTTATGTCATCTTGAATTGCTCTGTGAGCTGAAGCTAAATGAAATTTGAAAAGTAGCAAATGGCTACAACAATCGTTTTTATAAGCCATATGAAAGACAGTCTAAAATCCTAAGTGTGAGTATACTAGAAGCTGAGCCCGACATGTTCAGAACTGTTTTATGGTACTACGTTTTCTGGAGAGTACTGCTTCAAACACAACTGCTCATCCGCAGTCTGAATTGCTCCTGTGGAAACTTAAGCTGTCGGTGGAGAAGGCTAGGTTACAAGCCTAGATCTTACCTGGCAGAGACTGGGGAAGGAATCAGATACACAATTTGAAGTATGAAGTAATACACTCACAGTAGTGTTTGTACCATGTGATCCTTCTGAACATGGAGATCAAATTTAATCCAAGTTTTGAGCCAAAGTAAATAGTGACATTCAGACATAATGCCATATCATAGTTAGGCATTATGTCTAAATGCAGCCAATGTGCTGCAGATTATTTTGCCAGTAATACAAGCCTAACATATACAGCTCATATTCCTATTATCTCTCTTCCACTAATTACCATATAAAGTTGGAGAAGAGAATTCCCTGCTTTGACTCAACTAATCAATTCAATAGGTTCTAAATGGTCAGTACTAATATACTTAACTTGAAAATTCTCAAATGACGTGGGGTGTTAATCTTCACAATACCAGACCTGTTTGAGCATTATTTCCTTCCCATCCACCCACAGATTTCTATGCATAGTGTTATCCAAATCAGCTTTGGGGTTTGTGTACTTGCTCCATACAGGTTCCATATTCTTAGCATAATGGATTTCCCATTTGAAATAAACACAGGAGCTCCCACTGCAGGCATTGTTCTAATCAGAGAGAGGCAGCATATGTGCCCAAGATGCCTCCAGATTGGCCCAAAGACTTGCTAAGAAGCATGGCTTACTTGAATAGTTTATGTTACATGTATGAGCCCCAGGCTTCTGGGTTCCCTTCTCCCCTCTCCTCCTTCTGGCACAGGTTCAAGGAGAAGATTGTAAGCCAGAATCATTAAATACAGTTTGAAGTTGGCTTGTTACAGTAAACCAACTGAATTTCAGAGGGAGGAGCTGCAAGCCAGAAGCTTGTGCATTTAATCCTGAACTATGATTTAGGATTATGTGCAAACATAGCTAAACTGTTGATTAACCTGGAGAAAGGAAGAGTGATGAGGATTGATGGAGGAGGGGTTGCAGTGTGAAAACCAGAGGTGGTGAGGATGCCTAGAGGGGGGAAAGAGTAGTGGCAGCAACTAAGACTGAAAATGCCACCGTATGTAGTAGTAGTAGTAGTAATTGTTAAATATCAATATGGCATCTTATGTTTGTAATTTGATAACTGCTTGTGTATCTATCTCCCCAGTGTATGAACAGAAGTATTGCACTAACTCAGGCTCGCTATCTGGAGAAAGAAGAGAAATATCTCCCACCACCCAGGTTAGTAGATACTCTCTTGCCTTCCTAACAAAACCAAACTGTTCAGATCCAATGTACTTCATGCATGATGGGATGTGGTGGAAAGCTTGCTGTAGCTTGTGTTGGAACCTCTGGACTGTAAAGATCACTGTTGTATTATAAGTAATGGATTGGTTTACTGCAGACTTCCCTAATTTGGTGCCCTCCCATCATCCCCAACCAGCATGGGCAATAGTCCAACACATCTGGAGGTCACCAGGTTGGGGAAGGCTGGTCTACTGAATAGGCAGACTTTCCTAAAGGGTTTACAGATTATCATTTAGGTTGCTAGTCTACCATTATATAGGGTTTGTAATTGTTATAGGATTTCCTTGAAGAGGAAAAACAGCTAAAACTATAGTGTATAAAATTTGAGTTTGGGAAAGGGGAGAAATGATTTGAAGCAGCAGAATTGGATCCATGTACATTTTGTAGCTATTGAGCCATGCAAATCACCAGTTTTAAATTTCATATTCCATACTACTGCATCAACAAAGGAAGCTGTAATATGAAGCAAGAACTTTGAAACAATCTGGGCAAAAGAAAGCAGCAAACTGTTATTGGATGGAGACCTTACTTAGGAAGTTGCCTTATTCTGAGTCATAGCACTGGTCCATCTAGCCCGATATTATTCCCGCCGACTGGCAGCGGCTCTCCAGAGTTTGACTGTCCTGTTTAATATTATTGTATTTATACTAAATTAGCGTCATGAAGGCACTCTCAGCAATGAATAATTCAATGGTTACAGTGGCAATAAACACAGCAGCTACAAACATCATAAGAAAAAGAAAGCCAGCAGCATGTGGGCCTAGGGCAAGATGGGGCGGGCCACATGCAGGCCTAGAACGTCAAATCCAGCTTGTAAACTAGCTAGATTTGACATTTTTGGCACCCCTTAGTGCTCCAGACGCTATTTTTTTTCCCAATATTTTTTTCAGGTCACCCTGCAGACTGCGGGGGAGGGCATTCTGGTGGCAAAAATGGCCCCTAGACCTCCCAAAGTTGCCCAATCCTGCTATAGCAAATACTTATCAATTTATGGGAGCAGCATTCTGCACCAATGGAAGTTTCCAAATGGTTTTCACAGACAGCCCCAAGTAGAGCATTTTAAACAGTAGTCCAATCAGTTGCATTAGTTAAATCGCATCAGCATGGCCAGGTCTGACTATATGAGTCTGTGTATTGTAAGGTGACATTTTTGCTGTGCAATAAGCAAATATTGACTGATATGTCCTTGCCCTTACCAGCATTCGAGTTGTTGTGACAGTAGAACAAACAGAACCGGAACTGGACAAAGCTGCCTTGGTCATCAGGGAAGCTGCAGAATCTGTACTGAATTGAGACTGGCATACTTGGATATTTCTTCCTCACCCACCATCATGGGTAGATACACATTTTCTACTGTCTGGTTGATTGGCTTGCACTCCAAAGGCTCAAGTGCTTCAGTTTATTATCTGATGGAACTAAAAGCTTGACTTCCACTGAGTCATTCCAGAACCAAAAAATGGAAATTTAGGAATACAAAACAAATATAGGAATACTAAACATACATTGAACGTACAGGACTCTGCTCTACTTTAAGTACCGTTGAAATTGCCATTGTTACACTGGTATCTTAGGCTGGTTTCACCTCAGTTCTTAGAGGGCCTTATTCCTTTCCCTAGTTCTCTAAATGAGTACAAACAAAATGAACTATTTTTGAGAGTTCATGTGTAATGCTAATAAGCATAAAAGAATATGAAACTTACAGAGTATTCTTAATTAACAACTCCTAATAGAATACTGTGTTAGATAAAAATTTTCCAAAAATTTTCCTATTGTCGAATGGTAAATGGTATTATAAGGTCCTGCTTTTGAATTATGTATGTAAGTAGCTTTTATTACACTGGGTATGTGGGAATTTATACACTAACTTCTTGTAGATCTGCTCATTTTTGAAATTCCCAGAAGAGGCAGTTTTCTAGCCATTTGTAAATTTTACATCAGAGTCTCATCTCACGCCAGTGCTTTCACTCCGTATTACTTGGCCTTTCCCTTGATTTGCCCATATATTTAACCTTTATACCAGTGCTATGCATACACAGGATGCTCTCTAATGTAGGCAGAGCTCCCCATTTTAGCAGATTAGGCAGCGCCATGAGCACACAGGGATTTTTGCATGGAGATGCCCTCTCCATTGAATAGAGTCAGAGAGAGTGCCTATGTGATTGGTGTGCCAACCAAAGTCCTCACAGGTGCAGAGAGAATGTCTTCATCTAGGCAAGTAGATACTAATACCATACTGTAATCTGGTAGGTGCATAAATTGATGGACAAATTAATTCCACTATGATCTTTATAGTGTACACAATTACACTATTCTTTTTCGGAAAATTTTGAACAAATTAGAAGTTTTTACATTTGGTCGCATGGGCATATATTGTCCTGTATCCAAGAAGTTCCAAAGACTCTATCCTGAAAGTACTTGCTTGAGATCTCCATTGAAGTCTGCAGGTAAGATTTGTTGATGGGTACAGATAAAATAGTCATTTATATTGCAGAAGTTACAATATGGCACCTTTTTCTTCTTCTGTTCTTCGAGAGAGTTGGCGTTTTGTAACTTGTGTAATATGAATCACCATAAGTAGTGTCAACATTTCTGGTGAAGACTGCTTCTAAGACTGTGGGTTGTTTCTACACTTTTGTGCCTTTTTGGTTGCTGCTACATGGACTCCAATGCTATATTTGAGGCATAATTTTTTTTTAAAAAAATAAAGCATATATTTGATCCAGTTTTGAGTCATACTTCATAATCTGAATATTGTTGCATAGTCATTACCTACCTTTAGCTGCATTATCTGCTATTGCATTAAGGGTGAAATAATAGGATTTAAGCTGCAATCCCATGGAAGCATCCCAGGGACCATAGGACTTTGCATGCCTTTTCTACCAGAGGCCTCATTACAGCAACAGAAGCTTCTGGTGCTGGAGCTCTATAGCTATAGAGAAAAAAGGAGTGTGTCAGGGTGGATCAAGGGAGGCCTTGGATTCACATGATCCAAAGCTGCTTTCTTCCCCGGCACACTCCCAAAACAGGAAGGACCCCCCCCACACACACACACACACACAGTGGGCACTGGCTGTAGTGGTTCCTCCGGTATGGACTCCTCACTTGATCAGTCATGGATGCAGTGTAGTGAAATCAACTTAAAGTGCTTCGTATTAACTTGAGATGGGCATCAGGCTTGTCTTCCAGTAGTCTGGGGTATGTAATCTGACCGCTGCCCTTCACATTACACTGCCTTTCTACGTAGCAATGAATATAAGATTGCAGTATTAAAGCCACTTATCCAGAAACTCATCAACTTCAGTACGATTTTTTCAAAATGTGGTTTTGGGACTGTGGTCAAATATGCCAAACAGTCCAATATAATTTAATCAGTTGCTTTAGGTTGTAGTGAAGGCTCCCCTTCTATGAAGCCTTCCCTTTGAGGCTTCCCATTTCTTCTCATGGCATTTTAGAGACAGTGGAAAACCCATTCTTACAAACCACACTTGAGTGTGGAAGAAGAATATGGCGCCTTCCATATCCCCACTCGCACCAACACTAGATCATCCACTTTTCTATGTTGCCTTAAAATGCCAGCATTTCAAAGGGTGGGAATCTGTTGGGCTATACATGAAATGAGATGTATACATAAAAGGTTTCCTGATACCAAGAACTCAAGGAGAAGCTGCAGAATGTGCAAGTAACCCGGTTGTGAATTCATCAGATTATACATTTGCTACCAATGTTCTCACAGAATTTGCATCACTTTGCTTTCTGATGCCCTAGAACAGACTTCCCAAACCTTGTGCCCTCCAAATGGGGATAATTGGAGCTGTAATATCTGGAGCGTACCAGGTTGGGGAAGGCTGCTATTGACATTTGCAGTAGGGAAAAGAGAGAGAAATGATGGGGGGGGGGGCAGCCATACATACTCCTCCCCCAAACACCCCAGCAGCTGCCCTGCTGGGCTGAGAATGATGTATTTTCAGCAAGTCTGCCTTGCTATGAAGAAGGTGGCTTCCCCTCATAGATACACCTGGCAATAGAGGCCCAGCTGATATCAATGTCTGTCTTCAGGCAGGTCTTTCTCCTGGAAGTACAGACTGTCTTGCTGTCCTGGTAGCGTCCCCTGAGAAGACATGCATTTTAATGTACTATCTTTTTCTTAAAAATCCATTTTCTTTCACTTCTTTTTGAATCCCAAAGTGGACAGCTAAAAGGACATCCTGGAACAAACACACACACACACACACACACACACACACACAAGCTAAGAGGAGGGTGAGTGCATTACCCTCTCCAGAAGGAAAAGCCAAGAAGCAGAACAAAACCATGTTTGCACCCTAACTACATTCTCCATGCAGAACAAGAAAAACACGTTTCTGTGTTGTTAATCCTTGAGAAGGGCAGCATCTCTGCAGTCCATATTTAGAGAAATACGAAAGCACTATTTTGACCAAAAGAAGGTGGCAGTCCAGCACAACACCTAGTTACAAAATACCTGATTGCTGCAGCACAAAAAAACCCTCCTTATTCTAATATAGGATTGGCCGTAACTAGCATAATTTTAACCAGATCCCTTCTCCCTGGTAGAAGGAATATTAAATATCCGGCCCTTTATCATATGGTGTAATGGGGCATAAAGAGACAGAGAAGAAGGCCTTGGGATGAGTAGGACCAGCCTGAAGCATTCCTCAACCTAGTAGAATTTGGGATGTGTCATCCCTTTCTGCAGCCTATTCTTGCAACTCTGGAATTTTGATGATTATGTTTCCACTTTTTGCTTTTCTGTACGCACCATAATTGCAGCCCTCACCTTCAAATCGTAATTTGACATTCTGTGAAGAATGTCAAACCTCTTTTAATGTTTTAACCTCTTTCATTCTGGGCACCTGGGCTAACATATTTTGGTGCTGAAACCAAGGATTGAACCAGGGACCTTTAACTATTAGCCCAAAACAACCCAAAGAGGGGGCAGTATGATTTATGGGTCAGGCATAATTTGGCATAAGGACCCCAGTCTTGTAATTGGAACATGGGATCCATGTATGTAATTCATTTCCAATATTAGAAGGAATGATCTGTCAATCACAAAACATTGAAACAGCTTTTCTGGAAGCTACTCTCCTAGGAAGATTTTCTTAGGATATAATAATGCTCTGGGCTGCCTCCGATATGTGTTTGGACAAATGTATGATTATAACTGTTTATTACTTTGTGACTGCATGAAATCAGATTTTTCATGTATGTTCTATTTCCTAATCCAATAGACTCAAGGAAAAGTTCACCTTTCTTTTTTTAAAATGTTTTTAAAGCTTAGATCTCTGCATTTGATTCTTAATCCCACTTGACCAAAGAAAATGATAGATTTGTAGTGTGGTGATAGCGTGTGGTATGGATTTCTGTTTAGATAAATGTTGGATGAGGATAATCAGAACACTTCTAGTGTTGTGATAGCATGATTGTGTGCAGCGCTGTCAAAAAAAGATTCACCCTAAGCACTTTACATAAGGCTGACCAGCTGAAGGAGAGATGGTTTGAAAGTACCTTCCTTGCCTTGGAAGCAGGAAGGTACTTGTGTACATGCGTACATGTTATCCTGCAATATGCTCAGGTGTAAAGGACCAAGTTTTGTAACGTTTCCAGTGCATTGGCAAAATGGCAGCTGTGTTGGGCACATACTAGCCAGTTCCTGTGGGATCACCAATATGCCCAATTTCCAGAATGGTTTTGCAACTGCTTTTTAAATGTTTCTGAATTGGGGGGGGAGGGGTGTGATGAGGGGTGTGTGTGTAAATTCATATATGCTATTAAAAATTGTTCTTTTTAAAGGACAGTTTGAAGCACAAGGGGAAGAGCAAGATAGAGGTGATCTAGCATTAAGGTAAACTGTGAATTTGGGTTCCCACTGTGACTGAATAACCCGCTCTTAAGGATGCTGTGTGTCCTCAACCTGTGTTGCTTTGTCACAAGGAATGTTAAGAATCACTTTTCCCCCAGCTTCTGATTAGAAGTATTCGTAAAGTGCTGCCATTGTAAGATATTCCAGAGTAAATAAGGCCACACACTCACTAGTACTTGCTTTAATTGTTTTCTAGCAGTAGCTAGACTAGACAGCAAATGTTTGAAACAGCAGTGCTTTACTGAAACTGGCTGGTGCCAAAACAGTCCTTAGGCAAGTAAATTGGATTATCTGCCAGTATACAGTTACTGCTGTTTCCTTACCACCTCAAAGACTGAAAAAAAATTAAATCAACAGAAACATTTGGAAAATAACGTGTGCTCTTTAAAGGCGGAATCTGTAATTCTCAGTTGATGCTTATATGGAGGTTAAGAGCTGTAATACACAATGAAAATTGTGTACTAGAAGCAGAGGTTTGCCAAAAAAGCTTTGATTCTCTCTCCCACCTCCCTCCCCACCCACCCTCGCTTTTGCACTTTTGAAATGTGATCCTGGTCACTGCAAAGAATGGTGGATTGTCTTCGTTTCTTCTTTTTTTGTCACTCCATCTGGTCTTTATTACTTCAAAAAGGGTTGTGGGGTGTTGTCATTTGCCGATATCTGAAGCTGCTACTGCAAACCAAGCTTGCATCCTGTGATGATTCAGAAAATGTACAGAAGCTGTAAATGCTACTCCAGCAAATGAAATATTTAAGGTTAACTCCAAGCATTTAACAATTTCAGTGCTCCAATAAAAGGAAATGTCTCTCAAGTGTGTGTGTGTGTGTGTGTGTGTGTGTGTTGTTTTGTTTTGTTTTGTTTTGTTTTGTTTTGTTTTGTTTGCACATAGTATGAAGAGAGTAGACTGGGCCTATATTTAAAAATGACTTGTTCAAAGATTTTCTTCTAGACATAGAACCATTCAAAGCATGCACTATAAAAAACATAACCCTTGATAAATCAAAATATCCATTCTGAGTACAGCATCCTTAGCCAGCTTTTATCACATCTTATTTTCTGTACCTGGTGTAGTGGCAAATTTTGAAGTGCAGGCACTCATCATGACAGCCCTCATAGCCACAGCCCTGGAGGATCCAAACATGCAGCTAGCTGCGTTGATCCATATCAATGAACTACTTCTAGCATCTTTCATCTCTACTAGGAGCAAGTCTTTATAAAGCTAGTGAGGCTTAATTGCCCATTCGAGACCAAGCCACCCCCAAAATACTTTGCATTACAACAGGCATAGCTTGCAACAATATCTTGCTGCTGGGAAAATCCATTCCCTCCCCCAGCTACTGTGATGATTGCACCAAAGGGAGCAGAGAAGCCTGAGGGGGATGGCAGTTGATATCATCCCTGCTAATCAAAAAGTCCCAGTGCTTTGACACTGTGAGCCCCAGTTCCACTACACCACTGTATCTGATGCTGCAAGACCTGGAATGCAGAAGCCAAATCAGTTGGTGGATCAGATCCACCAAATCAGTTGGTGGATCATTCTATGCCACTGTCCTTCCTTTGATGTATGCTCATTTATTCAGTGTGATGTTAGCAAATAAGGCTGCAAGCCTATGCATGTTTAGACAGAAATAAGCCCTACAACTCCCAGCATGCTCCAGCCTGCATGTGAGGCAGTGGGGGGGGGGCACTCTGGTAGTGCCCTGACTATGGAATATCCTCTCCACAGACATGCACTTGGCTCCTCTGTTCCTAGGTCCCAGGTTAAAAAATATGTTTATTTTCTTGAGCATTTGGTAAGGAATAAATGGGGTGTGTGTGTGTGTGTGTGTGAGAGAGAGAGATTTTCTGCCTACCTATTCTGCTGCTGGTGGTTCTGTTACTGTCATGTGCATGTGTTTTTGATGGTTTAAATGTACAATATACACAGATTATATTTGACATTGTTTTTCTTTTGAAATGAAACCTGCCTTGCAGTGTAAATGCAGGGTATAAATGTTTTAAAGAGTATAACGGGCTGGATCTGGAGTTAAGATGGCAGAAGTGAAGTTCCCCACCCCCTCCTTCACATGGCAACCCCTCCGGCCCTCTGAAAATGCAACACAGAGATCTGGTTCTCACAATATGACAACCCACCATGGCTTAGCCCACCCAAGAGCGCCTTTTATGCGTGGCACCTGAGAGCGCCTGGCTTTCCCATGGGTTGTTTTAGCGTTATTTGAGGGTCGTCTAATCCTCAAACAATCCCTGATGCCTGGGTTTGCACAACAAGCAGGCCAGGCACCATGCACCATTTTTCCAGGCACCGTGCAAAAATGGTGCCTGGGGCACCAAGCATGACACAGCAGCTCCCGCAGGTAAATTAAGCCATGATTGGGTCTTGTTTCATGTGAACCAGGTGTGAGAGAGACCCCACTGAATGGGTTGAGCCGGGGGGGGGGGGTGTGAAATCGCCCAAAGTTGAGTTCAGGGTCCTTCCATGAGTGGAGCCCTTTCTCTTGCAAAAGATCCCTTTCTCTCATGAAAGGCAGATCCTGGATCCAACCTAAAGTAAATAAACAAACGGGCTTTTGTGCATACACATACATGCTTGGCTATGTTCTTTGAGCCCAGCAGGACAGAGTCGTCCATCCCCCCCACAACCTCCACAAGTCAACCATTAAAACAGATTTAGGTTGAAATCCTATTGCCATTTACCTGGCCATAAACCACTGAACTCAATGGGGCTTCCTTCTTACTAGACATATATAGGATTGTGCTGTTACACATGCATGCAAGATGTCACCAGTGACATCAGGTAACCCCCAGTGCAACTATTTCCCTCTTCAAACAAAGCCAGACGTCATCCTATGAAGAATTGAGTATCCACATAACACCCCCTAATCCACATTCCAAGAGATGGGAGGAAACCCCAGAAAGGAGCATCCCTAGTCCTAAGCCAGCCAGCCATCAAAATAACAAAGTGGTGCTCATGCATCGAACATGCTTCTGCTGGGACTGGAGCTCCAAAGCCTGCAAGAACAACACTTGTTTTTCGACAATATTTCTCCCCACTTCATCTCATCCCATCCCAGGTTTGGAATTTCGTCAGACCATTTGGTTGTTGTTTTGCATTTAGCCTTAAGGACTAGAAACTTGCTTTAAAGAGCAAAACAACAACAACAACAAAAATCCACAGGATGTTAAATCTTGTTAAATCCAGTGGCTAGGGCTGGGCCTCAAGGCCAAAGTCCAGAGCCCCACCACACCAATTACCTCCCAGAGCGTGGCAGGTGATGAGAACAGTGGCAACAATTAATTTGTAATTTTTCCTACTGATGAAACGCTTTTGGGTTTGGATAGTACGTATGAATATAACCTTTTTGGAAACCAGTATTGTCACTATGTTTGTATGTAAAACTTTGGACTGTTAATTCATTGCTCTTTAAAAAAAGTCTATATGATGTATCCATTATTTTAAAAATAGTTTTTTAAACTTTTTGTGTTATATTACTTACATTAAAATTTGTTTTATCTCAGGTACATTTTTATTCCTACAAATTTCCTTATACTTTGTTTGCTTCCCCAGGAATAGTAGCAAAGCAGCCGGACATCAGCACCTCAACCAGCAGACCCCACAAAGGATGCATATGATCCTTTTCTACAACAAAATCATGCTTAATCCCAAGTACATTTGTTTAGGGCCACAGCAGCAGAAGCAAACTTCATTTCATTCCTATGGTCCTAAAATGCTATGATTTAAATGAATTTAAAATGCAAAGCTGCACACATGTTCAGAGTATTTTCTCTTTTTTTCCAATGAGGATTGGCAAACAGATTCCCCCCCCCCCCATATCAAGGATGTAGATGCAGTTTTGAAGCTTGGAATGGAGTTTAAGGGCAGAGAGAGAAGAGAAATGTTAATTGTGTGCTTGGCAACAGAAGTAATGCAAAATATCTGTCTGAAGGGCAGAGGGCATAAGACCATGAAATCCAGAGTCTAACTTTGCCTGGCTGCACCACTGTATATCCAAGACCAAGGTCTGCACTGGCCAGGCACAATTCCAAAATACACCTAAATCAGATTTAGTGGATACATGAGTCCAGGAAAGAGTGAGAAGAATGCAATGTGATCCAAAACTACACCAACTACAACTGGCAGTGTTGACATGACCCAAAGGTAGTGTTAATTGTGTCAGTAGCATATAGGTGCTATTTTCTATCACAAAATAGGTTACAGAAAACTGTTCATGGGGAAACTATTTTCATCCTTTCTTACCATCTAGTCTGCATATATTTTGGTTATGTTGTGATACACACACACATCTGTTTTGTGAAGAAACATCTTTAAAAATGTCATCCTCTGCTTGGCCTAAAACATCCTTCTGGAGTTTGTTTCAGGCTTGCTCTCTCTCTTTCAGCCAAAAGCCTGACAAGTCAAATTACATCTTCTGAACAGTGAAATAAAACACTTAATTTTCCGACAATAGTTTTGCACGTACGTATATAGGTCATTGCTGTCCGCTAACAACAAATGCAGTCCTTATTGTCTTGCTTGTAGGGCTGGAGATCTGGGGTGTGGAGCCAGGCTGAGCCTGCCTTCACAGACCCACAGGTCATGACTGCAGCCACACAAAATTAACATGCAGAGAGTGGCAGCAAGTTTTAATTGAGCAATGGAGGATCTTGTGTGCCCACATGGGCCTTTTAGTCCACCCCGCTGCATGGAGACAGGATTATCCACACCCAATCTGTACATCTTAGCTACCCAGGCACTAAACAGCAAAGAAGTCTCCATATGAAGTTGAGTACATAGCATTTGCTCATATTAACATGTTCCCACCCTTGCTTCTCCTATCCCTCTCTTTCCTAAATTTTTCCCTACTGTCAAGCGTAAGATTGTAATCTCCTTGGGGTAGGGGCTTCCAATTCTTTTGCTTATACTGTAAAGGAGGCTTCCCAAACCTGGTGCCCTCCAGCTGTTTTGCTTCAGCTCCCATCTCTGACTGGTTCACACAACACAATAATCTACATTCAGGGCTAAGTTGAGTGTGGATTGTTGTTGAAAAGTGGGTTATTGTGTTGTCTGCACCCAGCTGCACTAACAAACCATAGTTTGTTAACCATGAACAACCCATGAAGAGAACCCATGGTTTATTGCTGGGTTGTGAACTGTGGGTTGTATGTGGTTAACAAACCATGGTTTGTTAGCATAACTGGGTTCAGACAACACGATAACCCGCATTTCAACAACAACCCACAGTTGCTGTTTTTGTATTCCTTTTTTTCTGTTGTGAGCCACTTTGGGCAATTGTGTGGAAAAGCAGCATACAAATTAAAGTAATGATGATGATTTTTTGTGAAGGCCAGGATTAGAGAGCATGCTTTGCATTCAGAAGTCCCCAGTTTGATCCCCAGCATCTCCAGGTAGGGCAAAAAAACCCTCTTGCCTGAAGCCCTGGACAGCCACTGGCAGTCAGTGACTGAGTTTGCACGACATGACAACCCACCATAGGCAGCACCCTCCCCCCCTGATGCACTTATTGCTCTTGCATTCCCCCCCCTTTTCTGGTGCTTCTCGACTGTGCAGATGCATTCCTCCTCTCCCTTGGTATTTACACACACACACACACACACACACACACACGGTCCTTGTCAACTGTGTGCAAATAAGCCTATCTGCAGTCTTGCCTTGTCAGTTTCCTTGCATGTTACCTACTGCATTCCGGACAGCTGCAACATACAAGGACGCTGACAAGGCAAGACTACACATATTGGACAAGTGAAAGTGTGCTTTTGTGTACTTGCAAAATAATGGGGCGGGGGAACACATTTGTGTAATCCAGAAGTACTGGAAAGGGGTAGTGATTGGAGCGGGGAAGGGGCTGGGACAGGGAGACAAGCTGGGTTCTGCTGCAAATGTGCCTGGGATATGTGCCAGAGCTGGCTAGAGGACAGAGTGGGAGAACAAGCCACAGCAAGCCCAATTGTCTGTCGGGCATACCAACCAGCCAACCGTGGCTTATTTGCAGGATAGCTTAGCATGACATGTGAACTTGCCCAGTGTCAACAATACTGGGCTAGATGGATCCATGGTCTGACTCAGTATGAGGCAGCTTCCAATGTTCCTATGGTGATGAATATCCCTTCATGAAGATATCCTTTTTGTCTATTGGCTGCCCAAAGTAATGTGGTTCAATAAACACACACATACACATACACTTATTGGGACTAGATGAATAGTATGTGGGGAGTAATGGTCATGTAGAAATTAATCAAGTGCAAGAGTGGAAATGCAGAGTCTTATCTCAAGATTTGGTTTCCTTCTTTTAAACATGTAGAATCTCCAGAGGAAAAGTGAACATTCCCCAAAGATTCAGATGTATTTCTTTAGATTCATTTGGGTATGGTTATTTTCCCCCCTATGTATTGTTATTTAAGAAATCCTTCAGTATATTTGTGATACCTCTGTTTAGATTTCTAAGATTTGAAATGCCCTGTTGGGGTGACTTTAAAAAAAAAATAATTGAGGAAGCATGGCAGCAAATATTTGCATATTATATGTGTTACCTGTTCTTTTTCTTTTCTATATTTATTGTACATCATCTATCATTAATGGCTCAAATAAATAAATAAACATATTGATTAAGAAACCAGTTGAAATTTGCAAAATGAAAAAAAAAAGTGCAAAGACATAATTCTTCTTAGAAAGATAGATCAGCTCCAAGCTCCGGTTCAGGAACATATTGTTGACAGTGGTCATCAAGTGGGATGTGTGAGTTCCAAACTGGATGAGTGGCAGGTGAGTCCCAAAGGCATATGAGATGTATTTTGGGGGACCACCTTAATTCTTGAAGGTAATGTCTTTAAGGCAGCAATCCTAAACATACTCGCTAGTGATTAAGCCCCATTGAATAAAGTGGGACTTATGAATAAGTATGTATTGTGGTGATCCTCTTTCAGTGTCCCAGGGACCATAGGATGGCTTGGAAAACCCCTTCTGAGACTGGAGACAGTGCTCCAACCTTGGAAGGGGGAGTTGGTGATCCAACCCCCAACCCTGCCCTCTTGCCCCTGGCATGGAGAGAAAATCAGCTTCAGAGAGAGGGAAATCTGGTGGGTGGAGAGGGGAGGAGACTGGGCAGGCCAGGATATAATTGATCCTAAGCCTCTTCCAGCCTTCTTCCCTCCCCCTCCAAAACGTCCTCACTAGGTCAGCTGAAAAGCCCATCTAGTGAAAATATAGAAGATTGGAGGACGGGGAGGCAAAGCTTGCCTCCGCCGCTCCTCCTGCTCTGCTGGCTTCAGCCCACCAGGGCAGAGGAAACTTGGAAGCCTCCACGTTTGGGGGTTTCAGGGCAGCGAGGGTGCAGTCCATAGGATCAGGCTCTCAGAGGCTGGGAGAGGCCTGGGCCACTTCCATTTTTTGATGCTCCTGGTATATTAAAAAAAAGTGAAGAAATGCCAACACAGGGTTACAAAAATTGTGAAATATTTTAAAACTTTACATTTAACAAATTAATGGTTTTAACAAACAATTACAATCCAATAACATGCAATAAATTTCCTTTTTTATTTAACAAGTGGATTTCTAGCTTTTTTCTGTGCCAATTCACCAATTACTCTGGAAAAAAATAGTTTTCTTGCAATGTCATGGTTTACTTTAAGCACAGCAAGGCCATTCAAATGGTCTTGTCCCATAGTTGAACCGTAATAGCTCTTGACCAGCTTCAGCACATCAAAAAACTGTTCACCTGAAGCTACTGATGCAGGTAGACTGAGAAAAGTCCTCAATGCAACGGTGACACTAGGAGACACACCAGCAAGTCCAAGTTGGAGTATTCCCTGAAGCAATTCCTTTGGCTTACAATCCAGTTTAAAGTTATATGTTTAACATCTTTCAATTCTGTCAGTTTATCTCTGTGTCTGTATGTATAACCTCATTTGGAGATAATGTCAAGTCTAAATTTGAGGCCCTCCATGAATGTGAGGCCTAGGCCAAACGGCCCTCCTGCTGCTACCCCCCCACCCCCCGGGTGATAGTCCCTGCATAGGATTGCACTCTAAGCCTTCGAAGAGGCATTTAATCCATTTAAAATGAGGGGGGGAACTGCAAACACCGGGAAAACACCACAGTTGGGGGGAAATGGGGGGGCAGGGAAGGGAGCATTGCTATCCCAGGAAACCTGCAAGTGGCCTTTAGTGTTCTAGAAGTGACTTGCAATGGATTTCTAGCCATTTGGATCCTTTGCCCAATGTTGTTTGGTGTGTGTGTGTGTTTTTAAAACTATCCTATCCTACCTTTTAGGATTGGTAACAAACAGTTTTAAAATCCAATGTCTCAGCTAAATTGTCACGTGCAGTGCAATCATTTGCAGGTTTACTGGAGAGGAAGCACCATTCAGTTCAATGAGACTTACTTCCAAGTTCTAAGTAATTGTGTACAGAATTGAACCTAAATCCCATTGAAACAAACGACCTAAATTAGTTGTAATTAAATTTCCCATTGGTTCCAGTTTGGACTTGGCAATTTAGTATGCTACTGAGATCTGAACAAAGGTTGGGATTTACAGTTTTAAGGTTCTCGCCTCACATTCTTATAAAGAGAAATAATACACATGGGATCATTCATTTGGACAGAAGACTTCCTTTTTCCCTAGCCATATCAGTACATTCATCATTGACAGGTCTATCCTAGATAGTATATGGAACATAATTTAAGTTTAATTAATTGCCAGATTGAAAAAGTAACACTTTCCCCCCTCCAGGCAGGTGGTTATGTTTTTGACCTTGTATACACATAGCCCCTTTAATCATTTAGATATACAGTAGAGCTGAGAAGGTTCCAGATGGAAGCTGAACCTACGACCCTTTTACATAAAAACATCTCTGACACCAATTACACCATCTGTTGGTCATAAAACCACATTCGCTATCTCTCCTTGGCTCTTGTGTTATATGAAGCTGAAGGTTGAGATTTGGGACTGTTCAAGTTTATCCAGGAACTTTAATATAGAACACATTTCCACCAGGAGAGAACAAAGCACAAAAGCTCCAAACTTAAATTTACATTCTGAAGTCAGTGAAAACAAAACAAAATATGAAAATAAGAAAGTTGTCTAAAAGTTGTTATTTATACCTAAACTATGGCTGCAGAAGTGAATGTCTTCCCATGCTCATTATATATATATATGTATGTATGTATGTATGTATGTATATATATAAAAAATTAAAAATAATAGTTAGAAAAGTTTTAATTCTATTTTTTTTAAAGCATAAGGCTAACTAAACTGGTAATTATTTCTTAGTGTCCCTCCCCCCAACTTTTTTTAGGCCTGCCTTTCTGGAACTCTGATAAGAAAGCACATTTTGAGTACATTATTTAGAAATAGATCCTTTGCATAAAAATGCTTGGGAATGCAAGGTTATTTTTATAGTTGGAAATAGGTCAGACCTGCAACAAAATGTTGCAGTGTGGGTTGCTCCCTGTTCAGGATTCCAGATAGTCCATTCCATTCCCCAGCTCACTGGTTTCTCCTCAATTGTCAGTCAGCATTCTGTGGCTACTGAGCATGGTGCTGTTTTTTGAGTCCCACCCTCCTCCCTCCCAGCACATTTTTCCTGAAGATTTTTTTGTGCTTGTGCAAACTTTGGGGTTGTTCCCCCAAGCCTGGTGATACCTCCCTCCATGGATGGTGCTGTTTTAGCTACAAAAACAACAGCATCTTTCCCCTAAATTGGAATTATTATATATAATAGGAGGAATACTAGTGCAAAAGATGTGACAATTAATTCTGTGGAATGATCCCACAAGGTTTCTGTCTGGTTTTCACTGTATAGCTCCAATTCCTTAAAGTTTAGTTTTGATCACAAAATATTATTTTAAAAATTGAGAAATGGTGAGCAAAGGACATTTGACTAAAACTGGGTCGGGCAACTTCTGGCCCTCCAGATGTTTTGACCTACAATTTCCATTATCCCTCACCATTAGCTATGCTAGCTAGGCCTGATGGGAGTTGTGGCCTTCCAGATGTTCTGGCCTACCACTTGCCCAACCCTGAAGTAAAGTTACCACAGGCTTTCTTTTGAAGTGAGATTACATAAGCATTCACTATTTTTAGATACAGTACTGTGGGGAATTACTGTTCAAGGGAAGCAGTGAAAAATGTGATGTTCAGGCATTCAAAATCATGTTCAGTTAATTCATGGGAGGCGGCACCATATTTCCCTCCTTCAACCTCTGCTTATTCATTGAATGTCTTAATCACGTCGCCATGTGTATTACAGTATGTGGAGGGGCCCTGTTCATGGCAGACATTCAAATGAATGCATGTAGGTCAGGTGGAGCCTCCCTCCCTCCTTTGAATGTGATTTTGAACGCCAGTGCATCTCCACGTAACCAGGGACTCCATGGCAAGGTGGCACCAATCATGTCTAGCTTGGCTCTTACAGTGAAGTCCAAAGTGTGGTCAGGAGGGAGCAAAGAAGCAAATCTACTGTACTATATTATCCAAAGCCCTGGAAGCTCATGCCAGCCAGGGCAAAAGGTGAGGACTGGAAAGGCTTTGTTTTGTTTTTCCCCTTGTGGTGAAGGTTTTTTTTTTAATCCCCCCACTGTTGGTTACAATAGGAGGGAAATTTTCTATCCCAACTCCAGGTTGGCATAGGTGAGGGACCTTACCTTGGGGCCTTTCAGGGGAACAAAGCATCTTTGGATCTGGCAGATCCAAGACAACCATTGCCCCACCCTGTTTCCAGAATGCCCCATTTCATAGGAACGTAGGAAGCTGCCTCATACTGAGTCAGATCATTGATCCATCTAACCCAGTATTGTCGACACATACAGCAGTGGCGCTCCAGGGTTTCAGGCAGGAACTTTTCCAGCCCTAGCTGGAGGTGCCAGGGTTTGTATCGGGGACCTTCCTCATGGAAAGCATGTGCTCTACCACTGAGTTACAGCCCCCTCCATTGGCCTTCCATTGGCTACGGCTGGTAGAAGGTTTGTAGACGGTACCCTTACATCCTTGGAGCTCTCCACAGGCATAATGGAGCTCTCCATAGCAGCAGGAGGCTTAGCAGCAGGCTTAACATCAGTGGTTTTCTTTTTCAATAAGTAATGTCACTGTTACAGAAAAGCAGGTGATGGTTTATAGCCACAATATTACCAACCTGACAGGTTTAAGGAGCAATCCTATGGGAACTGACCTCGGAGCTCACGCTCCAAGGTCGGTTCCCAGAAAACTGATCTCCCCCCACTTCCGCGCTACCTCAGAGGCAGTGCGGAGAAGCCCTGTCCTCCATGCTTGGAAGAGGAATTCAGAGCAGCTGAAAATGGGCGTGGCTGGGGGCATTCCGGGGTGGGGAGAGCGGAACTGCATGAACAACACATCCTATGTGTCATACAGCAGCTTCCTTTCCCTCTCGCCCCCGCTGCAGCTGGACAGCTGAAATCAGCTGTCTAGCAGAAAAAGCAGGGCAGGAGAGGTGTGGAGGGAATGATCCCCCAATACTTCTCCTGCCTTGCTTTGGATTGGCGGTCACCTCTGAGTTCAGAGGCAGCCGCCTATCTAGTTAGGATTGTGCCCTTAATCAACTAGCATAAGGGTAGGCAACTTGGTGCCCATGGGCACCAGTGTGCCCCCATTTGGTGCCCACCAAGATACTATACACCTCCCACTGAATTTTTAAAAAACTAACACCTTTTCGTATGGGCAGCTGAGATTGTGGTAAAATAGGTTTCCGTTGGTCTGAAAACTGTGGTTTCAAATGACTTGTTTAGTGTTTTGGGGCTCAGGCCCCACCTCTGCCTTGTAGTCAGTCTTTTGGGCAGGTTACTTGTCCCTTGCCAAGCCTTTCATGGCAGCCATTTTGTGATGGTGCTCAGGACAGTTTCTGAAATTGCCGATTGACCCACAGCCAAAAAAGGTTGCCTACCCTTGACTTAGCACATAGATGTATTCTTATTTATTATTAATGTTTATATACCACCTTACTTGCTAAAAAGTCATCAAGGGGGTGTACTTAAAACAATACAGACAAGAGCATGGAAAACAGTAAAACCATTAAAAGCCTTAAAACAACACATTTTAAAAGGCTATATTGAAATATGTATCTTTATACCCTTTCTAAAGGCCAAGAAAGGGGGGGCCAGTCATAGTTCTTGAGGGATCACGTTCAGTAGTGTAGTGGTAAATCCAGAAGTGCAGAGTCCCTTCATGATAGTCACAGCCACGCCCCCTTCTAAGATTATACAACCTTGTAAGATATACAACCTTCAACTGGGATCCAAAAACAGTGTAGCTATGAGTAAGGCAGTGGTATTTCAACTGGATGTCTGAGCAAAAATGCAGGGGTGTTAAAATCCTTTTTCACTCACTCACTCACTCACAAACATTTTAGGTTTTCAAAATATGATACTCTATGGAAACTTCACCCTCTCAACTCAGCCCTCATGGACAGATTCCTCAGCCCTTGCACATTCCCTTAACATTACCAGTTAGCCTTCCCTAAGCTCCTTCATTATATCTCCCCCGTCCCCCTCCAACAGAAATGTCCACACACCCAGCTGGATTTAAGTACACACACACATACACACACACACACACCCTCTTTCTCCTCTCCCCACTACTGATTTTTTTTTCTGTTTTCCTTCCCTCCACCAGGGATTGTTTGCCCAGGTACATGCCAACCTTGTACCAAAAACTGTAGCAGACAGAGCAGGTTGCATTTGGAAATTCCGCTTACTGTAGAAATTAATGTTCAAGAATTAACAGTGCGGTCCAATGTGTGTTTATTTCGAGTTAAATTTACAGAGAACTTGGGAAGGCAGCTAAGGCTGCAGTCCTAGGCACACCTACCTGAGAGAAAGCCCAATTGGTAAATGAACATAGTGGGACTGACTTCTGAGTAAACATGCATAAGATTGTGTGATAAATCCTAAAAACTGGCACAAACCACCTCTTACAATGAATATTAATAATAGCTGAACAAGATATCATCTTGCTCCTCATTTGCACCACCCATGTACCTCCCTCTTGTTCATGTTCATCAAGATGTGAAAGAAACTTTTCCATAAAATTTATCCAGCCCCTCCCCCCCACACACAAAAAGGCACCAATCCTAAACACACTTACTGAGGGAGGTGGTCTATTGCTGTAGCCCTGTTCTCCTTTCCTGCCCTGGAATTGTGGGAGTGAGATAGGATGGTGCTCTAGCTGGCTCTGGCTGCTGGTACTGGGGTATAGTTTGGAGAACTGCCAAGAACAAGTTTAAACATCAGGAGTTTTAAGGATTATGCAGTAAGGAGCCCACCCACCTCAGTTAAGGGTATGTAGATCAGCTTTATGTATGTTTTTAAATAAAAGGTACAAAAGAATGGGAGCATATTTTGAAAAGGAGGACAATGGTCTAGGCCATTCACATCTCCACACCGTTACTTCCTAACGGCACATTATATCTAAAAGGTGTGAGGAAAAAGAATATAATAATAACAGTTGTATAATCAAAAATTTAGTTTCAAACAGCTATGTAACTTTAGATGACAAATTAAATTTCAATTTCAATTTAGATTGTAAGCTTCTAGGGGCAGAGACCTGGCTTTTTTGCTTATGATTCTCTGTAAAGTACCACATATATTGTAAACACCAAAGTATGTGCATCTTCCGGAAGCAGCTGAAGACATGTTTTATTCAAACTGTCTTTTGGTGACCAGCAACAGGGAAAGATAAAGTAGATTGATTAGCATATTGTTACCAGCCCTGAGCCTTTGGGATGAAGTAGACTATACATCCAATCAATTAAATAAATAAATAATACATCAAATATGGACAACAATAGTGATGTATTTTTTTCTACCTCAGATAAAATACTGACCCTATCATATGGATAGAATAAGGCATCATGGCCGTGGGGCTTACTCTCAAGTATGGGGGCTTACTCTCAAGTAAGTACAAAGCAGATATATGGAGGAAATGAGTGAGTTAGAATGTGTGTGGGGGAGGAGAGGGAGAACAAGAGAAAAGCTGCTTTACTTAACACATTTATTTAAAGGCCGTCTGGGTTGCTAGTTATGTGCACTTTAGGCCCTCACCCTCTGCAAGAACAGCCAAGAAGAAATGCAGTAGGCTGCAGACTTCTCCAGATCTGCTGCCCCTCAGATTTGTTGGACAACTCCCATTGGCTCCAGGCACTATATTGGCTATGCTGGCTGAGTGGGGGTGATAGGATTTGCAGTCCAACACATCTGGAGGACACAAGGTTGAGAAAGGCTGGGTGAGAGATGTGATGGAGAAGTTCTGTGGCCCCTGTCCAGAGCTATGCGGGCTGTGCAGAGGCAGGCGAGGGGGCCACTGCGTCGGGGCTCTCAATATCCACATACAAGTCTTCTTGGAAGGAAAGCATATAGATTTCAATGGGGTTTATTCCCAGGTATTTCTTATTTTAGTTTAATTTTTTGAATTTCTTTTGATTTATTTTTCACTATATAGACTTCCTCCTTCTCTCTGCCTTCCCCATGCCCCACCCCCTTGCCTTTTTCAGTCGCTGCCACCACTAAACTGACTGAGCTGACCTATCTGAGTCTGACGTTTTTCCTCGGGTGTGTCTGCCATTGCAGCGTGCTGGGTAGCCTTTCTACAACTGTCTGGGCTTGCTAAGGGGGCATGGAATTGATGATCCAGCTCAGGATCAGTGTCTTCTCTCCAGCAAACAACTTAGCCTGGCCCACGTGCTCCTGTCCTTCTCCAAAACCAGATGGCTGCGGCACAGGTGGTGTGGTGGTGTGGTGTAGTGGCAAGAGTGTTGGACTAGGAGCTGGGAGATCCGGGTTCTAGTCCCCACTCGGCCATGGAAGCTCACTGGGTGACTTTGGGACAGTCACAGACTCTCAGCCCAACCCACATCACAGGGTTGTTGTTGTGAGGTTAAAATGGAGAGGAGGAGGATAATATAAGCCGCCTTGGGTTCCTTGCAAGAGGAAAAAAGGCGGGGTATAAATGCAATAAATAAATAAATAAATAATAAACAGGTGCAGTCTCAGACAGAGGAGCAGCATTAACAGCAATGCTGGCAAAGGAATCTGGCAGTGGGCAGCTCCTCCAGCTTGAAAGGAGGGAAGGCAAGTTGCAAGAGAGGGTATATTAACCCTTTGCCAGGCGAGGCTGCCTTTCCCAGGCGGGCTCTCCAGGTGGGGGAGCAGGGAATTTGCCGCTCTTTCTGCTCCATGCCTGGCACTTCAGGGAGAGTAGCGGCTGCAATAGCAGCAGCAACGGCTGCTCTAGGGCTCACCACAGTCTCTCAGGCTCTTCCAGCCGCTGGCCTCATAGCATAGGCTGGAAGTGGGAGGGACCTGGCTCCAGAAAAAGTGCCGGGTTTTTGACCTGGTGAGACCCCTCATGACTACACCTCTGATCACATTCCATCATTTGGGGACAACACAGGGGAGGGCCTTTTCATACGTACCCGACAAATGGGCCTCTATGGCACTCTCAAGAGGGCCTCTCCTGCAGATCTTAATACCCAGGCAAGTTCATAGCAAGACAGGGAGTCCTTAAGATAGCCAGGTCCTAAGTCATTTAGGGCTTTAAAGGTTCAAATCACCACAATGAATTGTGCCCAGAAAGCAATTGACAACCAGTGCAGGTCTTTCAGGACAGGTGTCATGTGGTCCTGATACCATGCAGCCTAGCTGCTGCATTTTGCATCAACTGATGCTTCCAAACACTCTTCGGGGTAGTCCCGCATAGAATGCTTAGCTTGTTGACCCTCATCCAGCTCATTATTCAACCCAGGCAATGTTCAAGGATTTCCATTTCTTCCTTGGTGTTAAGTAACAAAGACCAGTAGAGCTGGTTGTCATCAGTGTATTGGTGGCACCTTACTCTAAAGCTCCAAAAGAACCCTCCAGTGGTTTCCCGTAAATATTGAACGACATGGGGGACAAGATCGAACTCTGTGGGACACCACAGGCCAATGGCCATGAAGTCAAACAGTAATCCCCAGCTCTACCTTCTGGACACAGCTAATAGATGGAGAATTCTACTAGACCAGGGGTCCCCAGTGTGGATTCCATGGACACCAGGGACCTCCAACAGTGCCCATGAAGTTCTCCTCTCCCTGCCCCCTTCAAATAATTGTTTTTATGTGACCTTGAAAAGTGTTAATGCACCAGGTTCTCCTTCCTGTTCCTGAACCTGCTGCAGATCAGCTGTTTGGCGTGCAGGAAGAGACAGAAAGAGTTGCTTTGTGGCCCTGCCCAAGCTTCTTCCACCCACACAGAGCTTTCCTCTTTCTCTCCACTCCCAGCCTCTAGCTTCCCCCACATCCCTTTACCTTATGATTTCTCTCCCTTTCCTGTCCCTAGCATTGTTTTCCTCCCTTTCTAGACCCTAGACTTGTTTTTTTCTCTCCCTTTCATCCCTTAACCTCACTCTTTCTCCCCCATCCTAGCCTCTGGCCTTTCTCTTTCTCTCCCTTTTACCTCTTTGCATTGCTATGTTCTTCTTCCTCCCAGCCTCTAGCCTTGCTATTCCTCCCCATCCCTCTACCTGACTCATTTGCATGTGAGGACAACCTAGAGTATGGGTAGCAAATGGGTTGTCATTGAATAGTGGGTTGCTGTTAAATCATGGGTTGTCCTTATATGAGAACCCTGCATTATGGTTTAATTATGGGTTATTAACCATGAACAACCCAAAGTTCACAACCCAACAACAAACCATGGGATTTCTTCCTGGGTTGTTATTCATGAACAACCCATAGTTAAACCATGGCACAGGGTTCACACATAATGACAACCCACAATTCAACAACCACCCATTTTGCAATGACAATCCATTCTCTTGCTTGCTGTTAAGTGCAAACCAGGCCACTGTTTCTCCTCCCTCCTAGCCTCTAGCCTTGCTCTTTCTCTGGCTACTTTCCTCTCCCTCCCAGTCCCTAGCCTTACTCTTTCTCTCCCTCTCACCCCTTTATCACTCTATTTCTTTTTTCTCCTAGCCTTACTAGTTTTCTCTCCCTTCCCAGCCCCTTCTCTCTCTCTCTCTCTCTCTCTCTCTCTCTCTCACACACACACACACACACACACACACACAGAGAGAGAGAGAGAGAGAGAGAGAGAGAACAAACACCTTTCTGCATGGGAGCTGTGATGGCAGAGGAGGAGATAGGAGTGCCAGGTGGTGAATGGAGTGGCTGAGTCTAGGTTCAAAGTAAGGAGATTCTTTCCTTTCCTTTTGGAGCTGGGTGCATTTTCCTTTCCTTTGGGGCTGGGGAAAGGTGTGTGGATAGAATGAGTAGAGCAATCCTGTGTAGGCCTGCACAGAAGTAAGTCCTACTGAGTTCCATGTAAGCATGCATAGGATTGCAACATAAGGAAGGAAGTGTGGGATAGATGAGGGGAGGAATAGGGGTGTGTGTGTGTGAGAGAGAGAGAGAGAGAGAGAGAGAGACAGAGACAGAGAGACAGAGATGGGGGGTGGATGGATCTCTGGTGAGAGATTGTCTCTCATCCTCACTAGTTTACCTTTCTGTGAAATGGATATTTTGTTGTGCTTTTGTGGGGTCAAATATGTGGATTGGCTTTGGAGTTCAGACCCTTTCTTTTCTTGTACTCCATTTCTTCAGTGAATTTCTTGTCCTTTGACCAGTCAAGCCCCCATGGCAGCCATTATATGACTAGCCACATCCTCTGTGAGAACCATTTTGTGGTGGTGCCCACCGGAGTTTCTCAGATTCCCAGATGTGATCACAGGTCCTTCTGGACTGTTCTTAAAGCCAGTTTAGTTCCACACTATTAAGTGTTTACTGCTGGAATTAATAGCCAGATGTCATAACCAATACAGAGAACAAATTATATAGGATTTGAGGCTTTTAGACACACCCTGAATTGGTTTGGGGATTGGGGTGGGTGGGGAGAAAGCAGGATTTCTCATGGTCCTTTCACTTGCTCAGCCCAGAAATCTCTTGGAGGGTTCTGGGAAAACAAGAAGTCTGGATTTGGATGTTATATGTCAAGCTATCATTTTCCTTCCCAGTAAATGGGAGATAAAAGAACTGAAAGGGGAGGGAACTCATAGTTTTATCATTGCAAAATGGGGGTAAAAGTTAGCTGAACCAGGAATGAATTTGGCTCATTGTTATTATTACATCTGACTTGAATTAAAACCAAGAAGAAATTATGTTCTGTCAGGAAATGTCTTATAATGTGATAACGGCACACTTTGGACACACTCTTTCACTGGTTTCTAGACTCTTGATATGAAGATAAATGATAATAATTTTGGCATGTATTTGATTAGTGTCCAGGTATGAATGTATGTGACTGTTTCAGATATTTTAGCTTGTGAGTCATGGGAGAAGGCTGGATTATTAACTGTTACATTAAATGTGATATGTATACAATCAAGTTCCTGATAAACTCACAATAGCTGAATTGTCAAAGGCCATGATGAGGACATATTGGGCCAGATCCAGTGCACCGCAGGTGATATTCCACTCATGCATGGGGAATTTCCAGTTACTCCCTTCCAGCAACGGCCTTCCATGTCACTTGAAAAGCCCTTCTTCAGGTAAGAGACCCTCTGGAACAGCATCTCATAAGGTACAAGAGGCCACCATGAGAAGGATACATTGTCCCGTCCACTGTGCAAATATTTTCCACTTGTGCATGGATAGGTTTAGAGCTCAGCTGTTGCACAGCTGTTCTATCTAAAACTTAATTATACTTCCTGTGTCTCTATGTATTGGGTTAAATCTGAGCTATCCCTGAAGGAGCAATCTCTGTGGTGAACAGCTCGTTGAAAATGTCAGCCCAGTGTACGGCTGCTGTGAAAAAGGCAAATTCCATGTTAGGCATAATTAGGAAAGGAACTGAGAATAAAACTGACTATCATACACCCTTATACAAATCTATAGCACAACCACACTTGGAATACTGTGTACAATTCTGATCACCACACATAAAAAAAGATATTGTAGACTTGAAAAAAGTGCAGAAAAGGGCAATTAAAGGCACAATCCTATGCATATTTAAACAGAAAAAAGTCCTACAACTCCCAGCATTCCCCAACCAGCACTGCTGGCTGGGGAATGCTGGGTGTTGTAGGATTTTTTTCCCCTGTCTAAACATGCATAGGATTGCTCCTTAAAATGATCAAGGGGTTGGAACAACTCCCCTACGAGGGAAGGCTACAACAGCTGGGAATGTTTAGCTTGGAAAGAAGGTGAGTAAGGCAGACATGACAGAGGTGTACAAATTATGCACAGTGTGGAGAAAGTGAATAACGAGACATTTTTCTCCCTCTCTCATAGTACTAAAGCCGGGGTCATCCCATGACACTGATTGGTGGAACATTCAGGACCGATAAAAGGACGTCTTCACACAGCTCATAGTTAAACCATGGAATTCGCTACCACAAGACATAGTGATGGCCACCAATTTGGATGCCTTTAAAAGGGGATTGGACAAAATCCTGGAGGAGAAGGCTATCAGTGGCTACTTGTCCTGATGCCTCTATGCTACCTTCAGTGTCAGAGGCAGGATGCCTAGGTACACCAGTTGTTGGGGAACATGGCGGGAAGGGTGCTGTTGCACTCATGCCCTGCTTGTGGGTCTGTCATGGGCAGCTGGTTGGCCACTGTACGAACACATGGATCCTTGGTCTGATTCAGCATGGCTCTTCTTCTGTTCTTATTTACATGTGTTGCTTGGTTTGTCATCATCTTACAGTTTCAGGGTTTGTTTGTTTGTTAAAAAGAAAAAGCTTCCAAGAAATAGGCAGCTGATCGTTTGCATATTGTACCATATCTGCTTTGGTAGGGAACATGTGTAATCAAGTAGTTCACTCATTCTCAGTGTGGCTGTTCCTCCCTGAGCAGATTAACGTATAGCACAGAGGTCAGCAGCATGGCCCCAGGATATGGTCCAGCAAAAGGCCTTGTGATCCAGCGCTGTGATAGAAAATGAAGCAGTATAAAATTGGCCTACTTTTAAACTAGTGCACGTTCAATGTATGCAAAAACTGCCAAGAACATGTTTCACTACATATCAGTAAAATATGGTTGGGCAAAGTCAATGAGGCTGTATATGCGATATCTGATAAAAATTAGTTGCTGATTTAACAGTGTAAAATGGCTTCAGTGTTGGTATAGTGAGGTGCTTGACTTCAGTTGCTGAGTTCCTTGCTAGCATTTATTTTCTGGTACTGCAAGTCTTAGGGCATCTCTACACCAGCCTAAAATCTTGCATTTAAAATAGGGCTTTCTGCTTCCGTTTTAAATGCAGGATCACCACTGACTCCCTTTATATACGCCCCCTTTCCCCCCTCCCCTTCTGCCCTCCTTCTCCCCATATCTGAGTCTTCCATTATCTTTCATTGATCTCACTCCTCTTCTTTCCACTTTTCCTCTCTTCAGGGAGGGAACTCAAGCGGAACACAACGGGGTAATTTGATAGCTCATTATCTGCGATCTATTTAAAAACGGAACAAAGGGCATTTAGTGCAGGAGACGCCCTGGAGCCTATTTCTGAAACAGGACTGTGGAGCTTTCTGACTTGGGAATGGGAATGTATGCTGTGTGTGGACATGATTTGGCTAGCAGAGCTAGCTTTTGGTTGGCTTGTGTGTGAACGTGGTATTATGTACTTACACACATGTGTGGAAAGAGCACTTCACTAAGTGCATGGCTATATATACCATTTGCTGGGCAACATGGGCGAGAGGGTGCTGTTGCACTCATGTCCCACTTGTGGGTTTCCCACAGGCAGCTGGTTGGCCACTGTGTGAACAGAATGCTGGACTACATGGACCCTTGGTCTGATCCAGCAGGGCAATTCTTAGGTTGTTTTAGTGATAACCTATTAGGTCAGATATGTAACTTACCATTCCCTTGGATGCCTGGCGTACTGTGGCCATGTGTCCTCTTTTACTGAGGACAGTCCTCTATTTGAAGGGTGCACCTGTCCAAGCCCAGCTGAAAGATAAATAAATCATAAGATGGGAGAGCAAGAGCCTTGAAGTTGCAGCTGAGCAGCGGATTGAACAGGCAGGCACACGGGTCACCTGGTCACAGTCTCCCCCACAATGAAATTGTATTTATATTTAAATTATAATAAGTATTTCTAAATTTGCATTTATACATTTAGATTAGCATATGCAAATTTTGTGCAAACCAGTGCTGTCCTCTTTTTTGGTGAGGCATAAGTGGCCATCCTACGCATGGCAAGTCTGAATTACCTCTAGATGATCAGGCAAAGAGGTTTCACAAGGTTTCTTATTGTTGTTTTGATTACCTTAATATATCTGTGAGGCAGGTGGCTAGTGAAAATGTTTGTGGGCTTTTATCTTTTGTGGCCTTATTCGCAAAGGTGTGGTGGCAGCCCCTGAATCCAGTGCAAGGTGGGCGGAGCGCAGAGGGGATATTCTCCTCCATGCTCTAGCTGCCCTGCATTTGTGGCTAGATGGCCGATTTCGGCCGTCTAGCCAGTGTGCCTCGGAGAGGGGGTGGAGGGAAGGCCAGACGGAGCATAGGAAATGTCATAATGGTTCTTCCACCCCCAGGAACGCCTCCTTTCCCCATGCTCTACACTGCTCTTGTGAGTTCGGATCCAGGGACTAACTGTGCTGCCTATGAGATGGCAGGGGAGGGGGCGGGAAGGCAGTTTTCTGGGAACTGAGCTTGGAGCACTAGCTCCAAGCATGGTTCCCCAAAAATGAAAAATCCTATGGCCATCTAGCCATGGTCAAGTGGCCATAGGATTGCACCCTTATTTTTTATTATAAACTGTGTTACTTTATGAAATTCTGGATTTTTCTGATCTCTTCTCTGTGTTCTAGCAGACCTATCAAGGTGCCCTGTTAGAGAAACATAGACAGCCATTTGTCATAAACTTTTATTTGCATTGCAATTTTGCAATAAGATTCTTCAGTTGACAATATGAGCTTTGTCTTTCTAAAGGCTTGCAAAAACAAAAGTCTCAATGGGAGTTCTTACATAAAGAACGCAGATAGAATTACCTTGTAAATGTTAATGTGACTGAATGCAGTCTTCTTCAGCATGAGGAATAAAGTTTGTAGGTGATGTCCTGATACAGATGCATCTTATCAATTGCTCTTTCATCTATGGAGTTTTCCTGTTCAAAGCTTAGTACCATAAAACTGTGATTCATATTTCTATATATGGTAATTCTGCAAAAGATGGTAATGTTAAAATGTAATCCCTTTGTTGGAAGGTATGTGTGTTTTTTGTTTATATAGAAGCTGGTTACGTTACTTTTGTTAAATATGTCTGATTAGGATTTGCCAAGAAGGTTGTAAACTGGCTCCCATGGGAACACTCCTTTTCTTTTTCTTGCACTGGAGATTTTATTATTTCCATAAGCTTTCCATCTTATTCAGCTCTTTGTTTCAAGTCTGCTCCCCCTCCCACCCGAACAAATTCTAGTTGTTATTCTTCAAATCAACTTAATATATTGCATCAGATTTTAAAATAAATGCTGACAGCAGCAGTACTGGACCTAAATACCAGGCAGATAACACATGGTTTGAATTACTGAAAGCACCCCATGGAGTGTGGATCAAATCAAAATCCTTGGACAGTTATTGCTTAATGTTGATTCAAATCTGTCTTTAAAACTTCTCCTTGATTTTTTGAAATAGAATCTTTGGGGGGTATATTCTTCTCTGGATGTATTTATGTAATTCCCATTGAAGCTAATGAGAGTTTCCAAGACTTCCTGGAACTGTAGTTCAGCTACTTGGTCATCTTAAGCCTTCATTCTGTACTGGCAATTCAGGCATAAACATATGTTTATCCAGACTCTCTTGGATGAAACAGATTTTCTAGATCCATTTCAATTGGGGTTTAGGCCTGGTTTTGAAACAGAAACTGACTTGGTCGCCCTGTGGTCACCTATATGAGCTCCAAGGCTGTTCTTGGCAGCATCTCCTGGATCCTAGCACTGTCTTGCTAGTCCTTGGGTCTAGTAGGAAGCTCACAATAATAAGCAAAATGGCTTATTGTGTAAGTTATAATGCTTTAGCTTAACATCAGGTATGTTTCCCCCATAATAATAAAAAAAACCACACAGCCTGAGTCAAATCTGTCTGACAGATGGTCATCATATTGGGTTGGATGCAATACTGGCCATCCACTAGCGACTCAGAAACCACTGGTAACATGGATTTTCTCTCCCCACCAACCCCAAATCTGCTCCAGTGGGTTGGGAAGAGCAAAGGGAAGTCCACTTGCATGATGTTGGATCTAACACTCCGCTTTAAAAGATTGCAAGTGGGACACAGGAAACTGTTTTATACCAGGTCAGGCGACACAACAGCCCATCATGGGTGAATTTATCCTTGAAGAGGTGTGATGCAAGCCAGCCACCATGATGAATATGCAACTCCAAACCGGGTGTTGTCATGTTCTGTGAACCCTGCTGGTGGGGGTTATTTGAGGACTAAACAACCCTTGCATAACCCACAGTCTGCTTTAGGGGTAAGTGAGGGTTGTTTAACCTTCAAATAACCCCCACGAGCCAGATTCACATGACGCAACAACCCTCAGTCAAGAATTGCAGATTCATAATGGTGGCCAGCATGTGCCACAACACCTCAAGGGTAAATTAACCCACAATGGACTATCGTGTCGTGTGAACTGGCCCTATTTCTCTGTCTAGCCCAATGTTGTCTATTCTGTTTGGCATCAGCAATCCAGCACCTCCATCTTTCCTATCACATGCTAGCCTTTAACTGGACTTGCCAGGGATTGAAACTGGGACCAGCTACATGTAAACCATGTGCCTTTCCATTGGGCTACAGTCTCTTCTCCAGGTGTAGACTCACATGTTTATTTATATAAAGGTCAGCTTTTATTTTAAACCTGTTTTTTTAAAGGGACACTTACGATAATGAAATTTTAAATACAAACAAATTTTTGAATCTATCCTGCTGAGGGGAATCTCAGACATGGTTGGCTGACTGGCTGCAACAGGCCATTAAAACTAGCACCAGTTCTAGCATGCACCTCTGAATCTAGGGAAAGATGAAGCAATGCAGACTAGGGATGTCGGAGAAATCTGCAGTGGAACCAAATGAGTTTGGATTTTCATGAATATGACCTGCGTATTCTGCAGCAGACCAGCTTTTACCCTGTCTTGTGGATTCTGTGGACCAGCTTTCTAAATTTCCAGATTTTTGCACAAATTTCACTTGAAGAAAAAATACACTTTTTTTTTTTAAACCTGGCCAAAAATGCACATTTCCCCCATAGGCTAATGTATGGAAATGCACATGGGGGTGGGTGGGTGGGTGGGAGATGTGTGCATTTTCGCATGTTTGAATTTGAGCAAATGCAAATTTGGGCAAATTTGCAAAGAAAATCAGATTCTGGTAATGGGTGGGTGATGGAATGAAAGACGCCTGACAATCTGCTGAACACAGATGGAACAGGCTTCATACTATCCATACATGCCTAATGCAGACAGAGAGCCTGTTCACACAATCACAGATGGGGAAAGAAACCACAGTGGTTTATTTTTCCTGCCCCAGGAACCGGTCACATGGCAGGGGTTTTGCATGACTACCCTCACCGGCACAGGTTGCTGTGTTGTGCAAACTGGGTGAGAATGGCTTGTTGCCATGGTTAACAAGCCATCTCAGAACCCTACAACAACCCAGGGGTTCTGGGTGGCTTATTAACCATGGCAATAAGCCACCCTCGCTGGGTTCACACAATACAACAACCTGTACTAGCGAGGGTAGTCATGCATGTGACCGGCATGTACGGCAGGGGAAACCTGGACATAGTGATCATTCAAACCTGGCCACTGTGCTGCAGTTATTCTCCCATCCCCTCATTTTTATGGACTTGGGAGGGCTTTAGATTTCCCCAAAAGAGAAGGAAAATAGCCGTATATAATAGCTGTTTGGAATTTTACCCATAGGGTGGCTATGTGTCCTATTTTATAGAAGACAGTCCTCTATTTGAACAGCTGTCAGAGAACAGTCCTCAGTTTGAAGGCATCTTTTGTTTGAAGGGTTGTCCAATCCAAGTGTGGAATAAAAAAAAACACACACAAGAAGCCTGGCCATCAGCAGCATTTGAACAGCAGGCTGAGGAGGCACACAGGTCACCTAGTTACAGTCTTCCCCAGTACATGAGATGGGCTGTATTTCTATTTTAAGCTATAGTAATTATTTTAAAAATTGTGTTTATGCATATCAATTAGCATATGCACATTTTATGCAAATTGGTGTCCTCTTTTGACTCCTTTTTTGGTGGTGCATTTCCTCTTTTGGGGAGATGGGTAAATGGCCACCTCACAAGCCTTGTGTTTTGTAGGCCTGGTTAAAGAAATCTACTTTGTAGATGGTAGTATTCATCTTGGAGGCTTAAAAAAAAAAATCACACATTTGAACCAAGGTAAGTACTAGAAAAACTGAAATCTGCATGTAGTACTGTTCATATTCTGTGTGATTGGCTGAAACTAAAACAATTCCGGAAAGAGGTGATAAAAGGGATGCATGTTATGACAGGGTTTAACTTGCCAGAAAATCCACAAATAATTCTGATGGGATATATCTATGAGGTAATAAAAAGGAGGATTATTCTGTATCTGCTAGCAGCTGCAAGGACTGAAACTTTGGAAAGACAATACGGTCCCTGGAGTCAAATGCTGGACTTAAAAAGCTTTGTGAATTAGCATTAATGGGGAAAAAAAATTCCTTTGTTAAATTAAAAGAAGTGAACACAAGAGCCAATACATTTAGAACTGGATGAATGTCTTTTATATCTTCTTGGACAACTTGTGCCTGTGAGTATTTTCTCCGCTGGTGTAAGACTGGAAAGCTTACGGGGATATAAATATTTACTTATTAGAATTTTTTATCCTGCCTCACTCAAGGTGGCTCACACCAGTCACATTTCCCAATAAAAACACAGGATGGAGAGGAGGAGGACCATATAAGCTGCCTTGCATTCCTTGCAGGAGGAAAAAAGACAGGATATCAATGTAACAACAACAACGACGACGACGAAGATCAATGGAATGCAATAGAAACAGGCATGACAGATAAAACAAACTTCAAATTGAAATGTTATCTAACCAGTGCAGAAAAAGTCTGCTGGGATAGAAAAGTCTTCACTAAAAGAACAGCAAGAGAGGGCAACATCCAGACTTCCCAGGGCAAGGTGTTCCAGAGCTTGGGTGCAGCCATAGAGAAGGCCCTTTCTCTAATCACTGCCACGCATGACTCAACCATAAGCAAAATTCAGAGAAAGGCCTCCACTAGATCTTAGGCAGCAGGCAGGCTGGTATGGGAGGAGGTAGTCCTTTAGGTATCCTGGACCCCAGGCCATTTAGGGCTTTGAAGGCAATTACCAAAATGTTTATTTGTCCCCATGGACAAATTGGCAACAAGGGCAGCTGCTGCAGGACAGGTATACCAAGACCCCGTTGGCAAGTGCCCACTGACATCCTTACTGCCACATTCTGGACAAACGCAAGCTGCTGAAGGCTCTTCAGAGGCAGTTCCATGGAGAATGCATGGAAATAATCCAATCTAGATGTGACTATGGTGTGTGTTACCATAGCCAGATCTGACAACTCAGGAACAGATGGAGTTGGCATACCAGCCTATGCTAGGCAAAGGCACTCCCAGGCACCATCTCCACCTGAAGTCAGTGCTGCCCCTGGAGGTTCAGGAACACCCCCGACCGTGAACCTGTTTCTTTGGTGGGAGTACTACCCCATCCAAAACACATGGAATCCCTATTCCAGAGTCTGTCTCCTTTCTAACAAGGAGCACTCCTGTCTTGTCTGGGTGAAGGGCAAAATATGAGTATTTTGAGTAAACACGTATAGCCTGTTGATATCAGACCTATTGCATTAACAAGTACATTAGCGAGTGATTGTTTATTATGAGGTCCACTGGATGTTGCATGAACACAGTGTTATGAAACATGATGCTATGTTAACGTTACACAGATGCTGCACATCCATTGGAGAGAAATCTGCCACATCTAGGAGTAGATTGCTAATACTTTTTGATGTTTAACAGTATGAGCTAGTGTTGAGCAAAATTGGGGGGGGGGGTGATTTGCAAACATTTTGGTGAAATATCCCCTCCCCCAATTATCTCTATTTCTCGGATAAAAATATACATCTAGCAAAATGTCCATCTACTGGTAGTATACAACACATCAGAATATTTATGCATAGAGATGCATACACAGAGTATGCACAGAGCACAGAGTATGCACGCTGGGTTGCAGTTAAACCTCAAAAAAACCCAAGAATAATCAGCTTGATTGATAACTGGCAAACAGAGGGAGAAAACATGGAGGCAGTGACAGACTTTGTCTTTCTAGGTGCAAAGATTACTGCAGATGCTGACTGCAGCCAGGAAATCGGAAGACATTTACTTCTTGGGAGGACAGCAATGACAAATCTTGATAAAATAGTGAAGAGCAGAGACATCACACTGACAACAAAGGTCCGCATAGTTAAAGCAATGGTATTCCCCGTAGTAACCTATGGCTGCGAGAGCTGGACCATAAGGAAGGCTGAGCGAAGGAAGATAGATGCTTTTGAACTGTGGTGCTGGAGGGAAATTCTGAGAGTGCCTTGGACTGCAAGAAGATCAAACCAGTCCATCCTCCAGGAAATAAAGCCAGACTGTTCACTTGAGGGAATGATATTAAAGGCAAAACTGAAGTACTTTGGCCACATAATGAGAAGACAGGATACCCTGGAGAAGATGCTGATGCTAGGGAAAGTGGGAGGCAAAAGGAAGAGGGGCTGACCAAGGGCAAGGTGGATGGATGATATTCTGGAGGTGATGGGCTCGACCTTGGGGAAGCTGGGGGTGGCGACGGCCGACAGGAAGCTCTGGCATGGGCTGGTCCATGAAGTCACGAATAGTTGGAAGCGACTGACCGAATAAACAACAACAAAAATGCACAGAGAGTTTAAACCCAGAGGCAAATTAGTGGAAGAGATAAAATAGATATATTTTCTATAGAATTCACATGTAATCAAAAACATAAAATAATATAATATATTCTAAATCTGGATAAAAAGAAAACTTTCTTTGTCCATTCATGGCATAAAGAGAAAGGTACACAAATGCCTTATTTACCTAATTTCTAAAGGGCTATGTTGGGGGGGGGGGAGGGGCTTGTTTCAGACTTTTTCAAAGTATTCAACATTACACCAACCACATGGTCTCAATGTTCCAGAGCACCCCTAGCTCAGATATATTATCTTTTAGCATGCCTCGGGGGGGGGGGGGAGAAAAGGAAGTAGAATAACAAGAGTGCCTGGGCCCACCTCTTCTAACCTCCGCCCCCATCCATCTAGATTGAGTAAAAAGATTTTCTAACCCTGAGATATGAATCAGTCAGTATTTTACAAGGCAGCAAGACAGCGAGCTTTGGGCATGTAAGTTAGAGCTAGGTGTGACATGGATGACATTTTGCAGTTTTTATTGGTATAAGATTCAAGACCAATTAGCATTTAAAATGAGATTCCATGCAGTTAAGGAGACAGACAATACATTAAATACTTCCTGGAAAGGTCAGCCAGGGAAAATGGTAGAACATCCCCTCAACTGTATGTTGCACACCTGATTCCACAAAGAGAATGCAGTTGGACACCAACATGGAGGATTGCCTTTTAAAATGGTGGCCAGTTATGTCAAACTCCCCAAACCGAGCCATTATGGCCAATATAGGCATTAGGAACATAGGAAGCATTATACAGAGTGAGAACTTTGGGCCACCTAGCCCACTATTGTCACCACTGCCTGGAAGCAGCTCTCCAGGGTTTCAAGCAAGATTCCTGTGGATCTTCATCAGAAGTCAAGAGGGAGATCTGACACAAGTGGGCCTTTGAATCATGGCTACCTTCCTTTATTTCTTTTTTAATGGAATGGGCTATAAAACACAGAAAGGCCAGCACTGATTTCACTGAGCTCATATAGAATACTCAGTTGTAGAGCATATGTTATATTACTGATGACATTTTTTCCCCATTTTTCTCACTTCATGCTTCTTGTATATAAAGCTTTAGCATGTCTTGGTTACATTATGCATGACCAAGAAACGGGGACAAAGGTATGTAAATAAGAGTATTCAACAGTTTTGTCAAATGTGCATTATTTCAAATGTTGCTATATTTGAAAATAGTGTAATCCACAGTTCGTATGAAGAGCACCCACTATCAAAATGCACTTTATCTGTGTAATCAAGACTGTATTTTACACCATGTGACTGCAAAATGCCACAAGAGAAATGGTCTAGATAAATGCAGGTGGTGTCAGATGAGAAAATGCCCACAGAAAATGTTCTCAAAAATGTTCCTAAATAATAAGGACAAAAGACCCCAGCCAAGTTGTTCCTGAGTAAGCAGTAATACCCAATAGCTTTGGTTGGGGAAGATATTTCCACTGCAATATGGGTGTCTTCTTTGATGTTTCACTGTGGTAGCTGTATTAAGTATGCATGCCAGATGTGCTTAAGAAGTCCAAATATTCTGCCATATGCAGCTGCTCATGTATGGTTTTGTCCTAGTTGACTGAGTTTGCCCCATGTAGGCTCTGATTGCTTCTTAACTACATCCAGGAGAAGTTATGGCAAAGTTGTATTCCATAGCATTTTTCTACCTGGGGGTATATCAGATATGATGGTATCTAATTTTCTTTCCTGGAAGATGTTTTCAGGAACCTGGTAATATTGTTATGTAGCTTTCCAGCCCGCACCAGGAGAGTATTCCTCAGGGATCAGCCGGGGGAAGAGAAGACTGTATGAAGGAGTATATGATAACACTCTTCAAATACCTGAAGGGCTGTCACATAGAAGAGGGAAAATACTTTTTCCTCTGCTTCCCCAGAAGGCATGACTAGATCTAATAGGCTTAAGTAAGAGGAGAATAGATTTCAGTTGAACATTTGGAGAAACCTCTTGATAGTAAGAACTGTTTGACGATGGAGTCAACTACTTGGAGTGGGTGGTAGGCTTTGCTCACTGGAGGTCTTCCAATAGAGACTGGACAGCCATCCATTGGGAATGCTATAGCTAGCTCTGGTTTGCCTTCATTGAGCAGGGGTCTGGTCAAGACGGCTGACAAGGCCCCCTCCATCTCTATGAGTCTATGAACAGAAGTTTTATTTAGCAGCCAGGCATAACAAGATGCCAGGCCTCTGTAATTCTTGTCACAGAATAACTCCTCCCACACAAGACAGCCCTTCAGGCTTTGACGGACAACCTGCCTGCAAGTAGCCTTCTTGCCTGTACAGATACATACAACATACACTCCAGTGTTCTGTTACAATCTGGAGAAAATGGATAGGGCATCTTTCTCCCTCTCTCATAATATTGGAACCCGGGGTCATCCCATTAAGCTGATGGGTGGGAAATTCAAGACAGATAAAAGGAAGCATTTCTTCACACAGCACATAGTTAAACTATGGAATTCACTTCCATAAGATATAGTAATGGCCACCAATTTAGATGGCTTTCAAAGGAGATTGGACAAATTCATGGAGTATGAGGCTATCAATGGCTACTAGTCCTGATGGCTATATGCTGCTTCCCATATCAGATGCAGTATACCAATGTACACCAGTTGCTGGGGGAACATTGGCAAGAGGGTGCTGTTGCACTCGTGTCCTGCTTGTGGATTTCCTGTGGGGAGCTGGATAGCTACTGTGTGAACAGAATGCTGGACTAGATGGAATTTTGGTCTGATCCAGCATGGCTCTTATGTTCTTAATATATTGGGGGGCTCCATAATTGGAAATTTATCTAGGCTGAATGCAGCACAATTCCTGTATAGAATTTTTGTAAATCCCATTTAGTTTTGCCAGTCAGTTGATTTTATTAGGTTGTTTCAGATAGTAGGTTTTAATTGCATTTTTGTACTAAGGTACGTGACGATTTTTAGCATATAACCAAAACATCAACAGCACGCAATACATGCAGTTTGTCTCACATTGTTTGTCAGATGGGCTAGTCAATATGGGAGACTTTGAGATGAGATACATGATTGTAAGTACGTTTCCTCTTCTATTGCTACCAATAATGTTCTTGTTTTGGTTTCCAGTCTTCCTATCATTCCCTTCCAGAAATATGACTGTTGGGGGGATGCTGGTCTATGGAGCCTGTATGAATAATTATTCATGGTTACAAAGAGAAGGCATATTTCCATGAGCAGTGACCTCTTGAAAATGCTTTCCCAACTGCAATGGTGCCAGTGGAGAACACGTGGTTGAGAAGGCAGTGGAGGCTTTTTTAAAAGCTCCATTGCAGTGTGGGAAGGGTGATGTGTGTGTGTGATGGTGCATGTATATATGAGCGTGTGAGGGAGTGAATGTGGTCTTGGCAATGATGCCAGCCATGGCGTGCACCCTCCCAACATGCTTGCCCAAAACTAATTTGGGTCTTGAGCCAACAAAGGTTGCTCACCCTGACTTAAAGCATTCCAAGGGTGCAATCCTATCCATGCTTAGACAGACAAAAGTCCTACAGCTACAAGGATTCCATAGCCAGCCATGCTAGTTGGGAATTCTGGTAAATGTAGGTGTTTTTTCTGTCTAAACATGCATAGGATTGTGCCCTAAATTGCTTTACTTCATGACAACCAATAAAAACAGCAAAAGTTATTATTTTTCAGTTCTCACGGTGAGAGTAGCTCGAATATTTCAGACTAACCTTCAAGGAGCTTCAAAAGGAGGATAGGTTGGACTTGACTCACTACCAACTCTTCAATGTGATTTTTTTTAAAGAAACCATTACTCTGTTTTTCCATC
Organism: Heloderma suspectum; assembly: GCF_057233095.1. Classification (NCBI taxonomy): domain Eukaryota; kingdom Metazoa; phylum Chordata; class Lepidosauria; order Squamata; family Helodermatidae; genus Heloderma; species Heloderma suspectum. The sequence continues at coordinate 85,522,795 of NC_139459.1, forward strand.
CTGAAGCATCATCAAAACATGTTTCCAGTACAGTTGTAATGTTCCATATTTAAGTTGCAGAACAGCAGACATAGAGAAACTAGAATGAATGAAACATTCCCTTTCCCCCATCCCCTTTTAAAAAGGTGTTTCTGGTTTTATGGGGGTCAGAAGAGTTCACTGCAAAATACTACTCAGGATCTCATTAATGCAGATCACTGGGGAACGATGGGACTGAGATCTGTTCCTTTGAACAGATCTGAATGGTTTCATTTTTCTTTCTTTTCAAAAATCATAAAAAGTAAGTGTTGAGTTTTGCTTTTGTTTTCAGGAAGGGGAAATGCCAGAAATATTATAGTGTGTACCCTTTCCCACATATCACTTCTGATGACATGAAAGCTCGTCAGCATCTGTCGGCTGCATGGGACTGTCTAACATCTGTTCCAGTAACATGTGGTATGTTTACAGAGGCAAGACAAACCCAGAGCCAGATGTTTTGTGTGTGAACTTGAAAGGGAAGGAAACCAGGAGAGAGAATGCCTTCAAAATATTTTTTAATGATTTAGGAAATTACATTGGGAGATCATACAATATACTAAGGGTCTTTCTAAAATATGAAGTATATATGCGTGTGTGTATCTATCTATCTATCTATCTATCTATCTATCTATCTATCTATCTATCTTAAGGCCAGGACCCAAAGAACCACTCAATTAATTCCAGGTGCAAAATGGGACTTTGGCTGTGGTTTCTCAAACAGCACCCTCTCCCCCATGTAGAAAACTTCTTTTGAAACTGGACTTTCAAAAGCAGTTTGGAATGAGGGGACCGCTGTTCAAAGAAAAAAACAAAACAAAACAAAGCCAAGAAGACGTTGGCTGGGTTTGCCGGACACAACAGGGCTCGTCATGGGTTATTTAAAACAGACCATGGGTTATGTGAGGGTTGTTTAACCCTTGCAACACCCACACTCTCCAGGTTCTCATGACATGTTATACATGGGATTCCTCTATACCTGGCAAATATTTTATAAAACTCAATGCTCTGTTTTGTAAATTGGGTGGGGGGTTCTTCCCCACCACAAATACCCTTGAAAAGGCTGCAACTTCCTGTCAAAGAAAGTGGGTCTGGCTTTCTGGATCTTGCTTTATAGCATTGGGCCTACTTGTTGACCTGTACTAAATTCTGGCCTTTTCCACTTAGATCATATTTTCCACCTTGGTCAGTTTTAGAATCTTCTTGCCTGGATCCTCTCTCTACATGGATGGCATTAGGTTCTCAGAACATTAAATGGATAGGGTTCCTCCCACAGTTACGGCTGTTAGAGAGGTGTGGCATATAATGTCACATCAATTACATTTTGATCCATTTTCTCCTGCTAAATTGACTCTATGGAGAAACCCAGATTTAAAAATTGGCAAGAAAATGTTTTTGTGGCAGACTTGATAAGTTGATTTTTACCTTGGATCCACTAGTGGATGAGTTTTTGTCATTGTCAGCTTTACGGGCCAAATACAATTTGCCTGCTATGGCTGAATGGCAATACTTGCAATTGCGACATTTGTTAGAATCTAGGTTTGGCCCTGCCGCTTTTACAGCTTCAGAGTCTCTGTTGCTATTTGAAGCGCTCATTGAGGCCAATCAGTCATATTGACCCATGATCCAAGTTTATAAATATTTATTATTGGTGAATAATGATGATACATGGGGTCTTAAGCAGGAATGAAATAGGGAACTGGATTGTCCCATTTTACCTAATCAATGGATCACCACTTTAGTGTCTGTATCTGAAGTGTCTATGGATCTCAGGTTACACCTTATTCAGCAAAAACTCTTGTTCCATATCTGTTGGATGCCACAATGTCTCTTTAACAAGGGTTTGTCTAAGTTAGTTAATTGCTGGAGGTGTAACACAGCTAATGCTTCTTTTGACAACATCTTAGTAATGTCCAAGAGTTGCCTCTTGGGAAGGAGGTTATTATACAGATACATTTTTTATTGGAACACTCTTTAATATTTGCTGATGTACATGCCCTCTTAAATTATCTACCTGCTTCCTGGAAGCTAATGCACGGTCAGTGCAAATGGATTCTCTGCACCCTTTTGACAGCTAAAAGACTGATATTCTCTGCCCAGTTTACCATTGGACTCATGCAGTCATGTGCATCAGTAACCTGGATGGAAATAAAATACATGCAGGAAGAAAAGAAATAACTGAAATTTGCAGCAAATTACACAAACCACCTTCAGCACTAATTTTTGAAATGCATTTGTTAAATCAGAAGAAAAGTAGAGTGGAACACAGGGCAGAGCAAACCAATGGAACAGAATGAGGGATCGCCACTCACCTCTAGTTCTACTATTTGATTACTGCAATGTGTTTACTGCATGGGGTTGCCTTTGAAGAGTGTCTGGAAACTTCAGTTTTCCCAGAATGTGGCAGGCAGACTGTTGAGTAGAAACACATATTTGGAGCATACGACAACCTTCATTGGCTTCGCATTTTTTTCCTGGTTCCAACCACTGTTTTTTGAGGGGCCCAGTACAAACTTGTTAGATGGGCCAATGCCCACACTCACACTATCAGTGTTTGCTACAGGAAACAGTACACTGCACACATAATTACTGTGTAAAGTGAGAAGCCACCCTTGGACCGAGTGATTTGTAAATCACTAGTCTAAAGCTGCAGTCATAAGAACATAAGAATGTAAGGAGAGCCATGCTGGATCAGATCAAGGGTCCATCTACTCCAGCATCTGTTCACACAGTGGCCAACCAGCTGTCAACGGGAGACCCACAAGCAGGGCATGAGTGCAACAGCACCTTCCTGCCCATATTCCCCAGCAACTCGTGTACCTAGGCATCCTGCCTCTTATACTGGAGGTAGCATAGAGGCATCAGGACTAGTAGCCATTGATAGCCTTCTCCTCCAAGAATTTATCTAACCCATTTTTAAGGCTATCCAAATTGGTGGCCATCACTATGTCTTGCAGTAGCCAATTCCATAGTTTGACTATGTGCTGTGTGAAGAAGTACTTTCTTTTATCTGCCTGGAATCTCCCACCAATCAGCTTCATGGGCTGACCCCATGTTCTAGTATCATCAGAGAGGGAGAAAAAGGTCTCCTTATCCACATTCTCCATGCCATGCATAATTTTGTACACCTCTATCATGTCTCTCCTTATCCTCCTTTTTTCCAAGCTAAACAATCCCAGCTGTTGTAAGCTTCCCTCCAAGGGAAGTTGTTCCTGCTCCTTGATCGTTTTAGTTTCCCTTTTCTGCACTTTTTCCAGCAATACACTATCTTTTTTTAGGTAGCGTGACCAGGATTGTACTCAGTATTCTAAGTATGGTTGCACCATAGATTTATATAAGAGCAGTATGAAATTGGCAGTTTTATTCTCAATTCCTTTTCTAATTATGCCTAACATGGAGCTTGCCATGTTAGGCATAACATGGAGAGCCAGTGTGGTGTAGTGGCTAGAGTGCTGGACTGGGAGTCGGGAGATCCAGGTTCTAGTCCCCACTCGGCCATGGAAGCTCACTGGGTGACTTTGGGCCAGTCACAGACTCTCAGCCGAACCTACCTCACAGGGTTGTTGTTGTGAGGATAAAATGGAGGAAGGAGGAGGTTCATGTACGCTGCCTTGTGTTCCTTGGAGGAAAAAAGGCGGGATATAAATGCAATAAATAATAATAATAATAATAATAATAATAATAATAATAATAATAATTTGCCTTCTTTGCAGCAGCCACACACTGGGTCAACATTTTCATTGAGCTTCCACCAGAACCCCAAGATCTCTTTCTTGCTCAGTCACTGGTAGCTCAGATCCCATCAGGTTATACTTGAAGTTGGGATTTTTTGCCCCAACGTTTATCACTTTACACTTGCTTATTACTTGGGAGTAAGGTCACTTGAATACAGTGGGTCTAACCTCTAAGTCAGCCTTACTACAACACAGGGTCATCCAATGAAGCTGATTGGTGGGATATTCAGGACACATAAAAGGAAGTACTTCTTCATACAACATATACTTTACTTATGGAATTCACTTCCACAGGATGTAGCAACTGCCAACAGAGTAGATGGCTTTAAAAGAGACAAATTCCTGGAGGAGAAATTCCTTGAGGAGAATGCTATCAATGGTTACTAGTCCTGATGCCTCTAGTATCAGAGGCAGTATGCTTATGTAAACCAGTTGCTAGGGAACATGAGTTGGAGGGCACTGTTGCACTCATATCTTGCTTCTGGGTTTCCCAAGGGCAGCTGGTTGGCCAGTGTATGAACAGAATGCTGGTGTAGATGGACCTTTGGTCTGATCCAGCATGGCTCTTCCTATGTTCTTCCCCAACCTGGCACCCTCCCAGATGTGTTGGACTACAACCTCCACCATCCCCAGCCAGCACAGCCCTGCTGGCTATGGATGATGGGAGTTGTAGTCCAACACATCCGGGAGGGGTTGCCAGGGTGCGGAAGGCTCTTCTAAATGAATGCACACAAGCAATTTCAGGAATGGTGCGTTGACCAAATAGATTACTTTTTTTTGTCCCCCCCCCCCCCGCACTACTGCTTTTATGGAGTATGCCGCTTCTGCCAATTTTTTCTTGCTTTTCAGAAAACAGTGTGCTTAGATTACTAGACATGTGCTGCTTCGTCCATGAGCTGTCTTGCAAAGCAGCCTGTGGAGTGCAGCCTTCATTTGTTGTTTTGCTTGTATGCCAGCCTCCCCCAGCCCAGTGCCCACCAGATGTGCTTGGACGACTACTCCCTAGCCAGAATCATCCTGCTGGCTAGGGATAATGGGAGTTGTAGTCCAAACACTTCTGGAGGGCACCAGGTTGGGAAAGGGTGTTTTATGCCATTCAGTTTTTGCTTTTTAAAAAAACTTTATACCTACATCATGACTAAAGAAGATTTTATTAACAGGGATGAAATGGACTTCTGTACAGAAAGTCTACACCCTACCCATGTCTTGTTTTGAGACTTCAGTAAGAATGTAAGTGGAGCCTATGTCATACCCTGGCTGTCCTCACAGCAATTGATTTCACCACAACGCACCGAGTTGAAGTCAGCAGTAAAAATAAGTTTCCACTTTCAGTTTAAGGAGAAAATCACATCTAACTGAGTTTTATGCAGAGCATTATGAGTCCTGTGCAATGTTTAAGTTCCTCACAGCACTAGGTCTTTTGTTATGAACTGTATATGTATTTCATAGATACACAAGGATACAGCTGAGCAAACAAATACCTCTCCAGCAATTCTATTTATTCCAGTTATTATATTATGGCCAGCCTAACCTGGGGAAGTTTCCTCTTGCACCAACTGTAAGTGGATGGTGATTAATAACGAATTGGAAATGAAGGACTTGATAAGCTGATTGCCTTGTAAACGTGTTTGGTTGTACTCATTATTGGTAACTTTGCCAACTTTGCCATTTTCATCTGCAAGCACTGAAAACTCGGGTAAAGATGAATGATATAAACTCTAAAATGTAAAACAGTGCTGATGTAGGCTTTTGCTCAAGACTTTTGTGGAATGGCAGCCAGTCAGAGCAGACAGCACTGAACGAGGTGAACTGAGAAAATATAGGACAGTTCTGTACAGCCTTAATTCAACTGCCAACCATCTATCTTTAGCATATGTCAACCAACTCCCATCTTCAACCTTCAGCCTTCCAACTGTCAACCTCCAGATGTCTTGGACTTCTACTCCCATCAGCTCCAGCCCACATGGCTAATGGTCAGGAATGCTGGGAGTTGTAGTCCAAAACATCTAGAGGGCACCAGGCTGGGGAAGACTGGCACCTATCATAGACTGCCAGGACTGAGAGCTTGGTATGTCATGTCATACAGAGAGACTGGGAGATCAGAGGAGGACAATGGCAGCAAAATGCCTTGCTACCAGCCTGTTAGTGGAGCTGGGGCTCACAGGGCTGAAATGCTGGGACTTTTTGATTAGCAGGGCCAACGATGTCATCTGCCACTTCCTTCAAGCTTTCCTGTTCCCTCTGGGCTTAGCTGGGGAAGAAATGGATTTTCCCAGCAACAGTGTATGGTTGTGAGCTATCCCTGTTGGAATGCAAAGTATTTGGGGATGGCTTGGTCTTGAAAGGGCAATTAAGATCCATTAGCTTTACAAAAGACCAGCTCCTGAAGGAGATGGAAATGTCTATAACTGGTTTGTTGATATGGATCAACCCACCTACCTGCATTTTTGGACTCTCTTTGAGGGTGTGGCCATGAGGACTGTCATACTGAGTTCCTACACTACAGCATTTGCCACTATACCATTGCATGTGTCACAAGTCAGGTGTCCTACTTTGTGCAAGCAAAAGTACTTTCTGCTAGCACAAAATCACTATTGGATATGACCCATTGACCAGGTTCTCATGATCAGCAGGGGAAAAGAAGCCACTGTGGCTTTTCCCCCTGCCCCCGCATGCGCCACTCGCATGCATGCCATTTGCCTAATTACCTGCAGTGCAGCATGGGTTACTGTGTCATCCAAACCCGCTGTGGTGTGCACTGGGGGTGGCTTCTAAACCACCCCACACAACCCATGGCTTGTTGTAGGCATTGTGGGGTGGTTTAGAAGCCACTCCTGCCATGTGCCATGCTGGGTTCAAAGGACACAATAACCTGCACTGCATCATGGGTAATGAGGCAAATGGTGGGCATGCAAGTGGCAGGGGCTGGGGAAGAAGCCATGGTGGCTTCTTTTCCCCTGCTGATCGTGGAAACCTGCCCATTACGCAAGGCCTTCACAGACTTTAATTGCCCCATTTCGATCACCTACAGTGCCATATGATACAACAAGTTTATGGGAAGGCTAATGCTGTTCATACTAAGCAAACAAAAAGTTGGGATTATCTTATGGTCCTTCATAAGAAGTAAGAAAGTACAGGGGATACTGTGTGTTCAAAGGATATTCAACTATCTCTAGTGACTTTTCTCCTCTCCTTCCTTGTGCTTTTTACAGCTGTGACAGGCAGAAAACCAACAAGTGAAGCATTCCGTGGCAAGGAGATCTGTTGATAGTGGGAAAAATCATCTATCAAATTTCTGCCCACCGATGAAACTTTTAAAAGGACCAAATGCTGCTCTTATAAAAGATAGCAACACTATGCTAAATTAGACTTTTTATGGAGGGCAGAAGTAGTGACTCTGGGCTCCTTCACACAGTGCTTTTATCCTGCTACTGAGACTGCTCGCTCATGGAAGTTTGCCGGCCCTTTAGATGACGTCGTGAACCTCCAGGGCGTCTCCTGCACTAAATGACCTGTATTCCATTTTAAAACAGATTGGAGATAATGAGGTATCAAATTACCCACTTGTCTGCCTCGTGAATTCTAGGGCTGTGCAGTGACACCCGATCCGACTTGGAAGCTGCTTTGCAGCTTCCGAGGTGGACCCAACCTGCCTTAGGCAGACTCGGAGCCCCCCCGACCTGCATCAGCCCCAAACCCGAAGTGAGTTCCCCCCCCACACACACCCAGCTCCTTACCTGGGCTGCCTCCTCCTCGGCTGCGCCGCCTTCGCCACCGCCTGCTGCTGTTGTCTTTACCACCTCCACCACCTCCTGAGGCCTGGATGCATGGCGACTGTTCTTCCAGGGAGTCGCCATTTTTAACTTTTCTTTAATGTTTCCTGTGGGGAGCTGGATAGCTACTGTGTGAACAGAATGCTGGACTAGATGGAATTTTGGTCTGATCCAGCATGGCTCTTATGTTCTTAATATATTGGGGGGCTCCATAATTGGAAATTTATCTAGGCTGAATGCAGCACAATTCCTGTATAGAATTTTTGTAAATCCCATTTAGTTTTGCCAGTCAGTTGATTTTATTAGGTTGTTTCAGATAGTAGGTTTTAATTGCATTTTTGTACTAAGGTACGTGACGATTTTTAGCATATAACCAAAACATCAACAGCATGCAATACATGCCGTTTGTCTCACATTGTTTGTCAGATGGGCTAGTCAATATGGGAGACTTTGAGATGAGATACATGATTGTAAGTACGTTTCCTCTTCTATTGCTACCAATAATGTTCTTGTTTTGGTTTCCAGTCTTCCTATCATTCCCTTCCAGAAATATGACTGTTGGGGGGATGCTGGTCTATGGAGCCTGTATGAATTCATGGTTTGAATTCAAATTACATTCTTTGTAATTCATGGTTACAAAGAGAAGGCATATTTCCATGAGCAGTGACCTCTTGAAAATGCTTTCCCAACTGCAATGGTGCCAGTGGAGAACACGTGGTTGAGAAGGCAGTGGAGGCTTTTTTAAAAGCTCCATTGCAGTGTGGGAAGGGTGATGTGTGTGTGTGTGTGATTGAGTGAGTGTGTGATGGTGCATGTATATATGAGTGTGTGAGGGAGTGAATGTGGTCTTGGCAATGATGCCAGCCATGGGGTGCACCCTCCCAACATGCTTGCCCAAAACTAATTTGGGTCTTGAGCCAACAAAGGTTGCTCACCCTGACTTAAAGCATTCCAAGGGTGCAATCCTATCCATGCTTAGACAGACAAAAGTCCTACAGCTACAAGGATTCCATAGCCAGCCATGCTAGTTGGGAATTCTGGTAAATGTAGGTGTTTTTTCTGTCTAAACATGCATAGGATTGTGCCCTAAATTGCTTTACTTCATGACAACCAATAAAAACAGCAAAAGTTATTATTTTTCAGTTCTCACGGTGAGAGTAGCTCGAATATTTCAGACTAACCTTCAAGGAGCTTCAAAAGGAGGATAGGTTGGACTTGACTCACTACCAACTCTTCAATGTGATTTTTTTTAAAGAAACCATTACTCTGTTTTTCCATCCTGAAGCATCATCAAAACATGTTTCCAGTACAGCTGCAGTGTTCCATATTTAAGTTGCAGAACAGCAGACACAGAGAAACTAGAATGAATGAAACATTCCCTTTCCCCCATCCCCTTTTAAAAAAGTGTTTCTGGTTTTATGAGGGTCAGAAGAGTTCAGACTGCAAAATACTACTCAGGATCTCATTAATGCAGATCACTGGGGAACGATGGGACTGAGATCTGTTCCTTTGAACAGATCTGAATGGTTTCATTTTTCTTTCTTTTCAAAAATCATAAAAAGTAAGTGTTGAGTTTTGCTTTTGTTTTCAGGAAGGGAAAATTTTTTAAAATGGCGACTCCTTGTAAGAAGAGTCGCCACACATCTAGACCTCAGGAGATGGTGGTGGGCAGCGGCGGGCAGTGGGTGGCGGCAGGCTGCTCCTGCTTTTGCCTCTGGTGCCGCCAGAGGTGCTGCCATCTCCTGAGGCCTAGACGCGTGGTGACTCTTCTTTCAGAGAGACACAATTTTTAAAATGGCAACTTCCTGGAAGAAGAGTTGCCATGTGTCCAGGCCTCAGGAGGCGGCATGGTGGCAGAGCCAGCAGCGAGGAAAAGGTGGCTCAGGTAAGGACCTGGAGGCACCAGCGGGGGGGCTGTGCCAGGGGCCAAAGCACACCAAGCCCCCAGCTCATTCTGGGCTGCTTCGTGCTCCCTCTGCTTCGCCTCGGAGGGGGCACAAAGTGGCCCGAAGCAGCCCTCTTCGACTTGGGGTTCAGGCTGGGCTTCTTCACACAGCTTTTATCCTGCTATTAAGATTGGTTACTCATGGAAGTTTGCGGGCCCTTTGGATGATGTCGTCAACCTCCAGGGCGTCCCCTGCACTAAATGGCCTATATTCCATTTTTAAATAGATCAGAGATAATGAGGTATCAAATTACCCACTTGTGTTCCGCTTGAATTCCCTCCATGAAAAAGGAAAAGCCGCAGGAAGAGGAGCGAGACAAATGAAACCTGTGGAAGACTCAGATAAGGGGGAGAAGGAGTGGGGGAAAGAAGCACGTGTAAAGGGAGGTGTGATCCTGTATTTAAAACGGAAGCAGAAAGCCACCTTTAAATGCAGGACTTTAGGCTGGTGTAGAGATGCTCCCTTTCTGCAGTAACTGGGAACAATGCATCCTCAATGACACAGGGTTGTATCCAACAATGGTGGCTTTGCACTACTGCAAAATGCTTCTGATCACACAAGTGGGGCACCCCAGGGCTGGCTCTACCATTAGGCAGATTGAGGCAGTTGTCTGAGGGAGCAGGTGCTGGGAGGTAGCAGCAAGGTGTTGGAAGAGAGCCATGGGCCATGCAGCCTGCCCTGCACCCCCTAAGCTAGTCTGCTGCCTTCAGGTGTGGTGAAGGATGCTGTCCCATTGCCAGCGTTCAAGTAAGATTTGACTACCATTCCACAGAATGGGAGGGGGCGCCATTTTGTCCGCCTCAGGCAGCAAACTGTCTCAAACTGTTGTTCCACTTTGTGCAAGCAGAAGTGCTTTCCGCTAGCTCAAGACTAGGGGATACTAGTTGGATACCACCCATTGTGTGTGCCTTCACAGACCTTAATCACCCCTTTTCCATCACCCACACTGGTAAAGGGCGTGGTGGTGAAGATTCTTCGCCTGCTTTTCAGAATGTATTCTTACATGTGAAGTGATGATGTTAACCTATATTAATGATCGTAAGAACAGAATTAGAGTACGGTTATTATTATTCGAGATGCATTCATCTGGAATGGAGGAGTGTGATCTCTGTCCTGAGAAGCATCTTCATGTGCTAATTAGATTAGATATGACACTGACTTATCACTGGGGAAGTGTGAACACTGCAAAGGCAGCACCAGTGACTGGGTTAGTTCCAATGCTGTATTTTTAATTGGCAGGGACGGGGGTGGAGTCCAGCGTGGCTCCTTGCACGGCAGTAGTGGAAGGATCAGGTCCCTAATAAACTGCTAGCTTTTGTAGTAGATTTAGCATGCTCAGCCAGAGTAAGTTTCCTAGGACTCTGGAAACAATTACAAAATCATTGAAATTTTATGAACTAAAGCCTTAGCAGCACCAGATCTCAACAGCATCATGAAAGAACAGTCAATATACAAATATAAAACAGCACGTGGTTTAAGAAATAAATAAATCCAAAGTTCATCAATGGTTTTTAAATTATTTGGCTTTAATCCTAAGCGCCCTTACAAGGATGTAAGCCCCACTGAACTCAGTAGCACTTGCTTCCAACAAAACATGCTGAGGATTGGGGTGGTAGTCAGCTATCAGCAGTATCTATGGCTTGCAGCTATTCGCATCAGGCACATTTTTAAGCCAGATGGTCTTGCAAACAGATCTCTGCATAGATCTTTTTTCATCAAACAGAAAGCAAACAGTTTGGGACCAGATGTTAAAGCGCACAAGCGTACATTCTAAAGATGTAAGGGAATAGGGCGAGCAAACCAGAAGCTGTCTGTTCTTTTGTACTTGTGGGCCTTTATTGTTATTTTTTTTCAACATGGAGTAGGAATTTGTATGGTGGGTGGTTTGGTTCTTCACTGTAATTACTAGGCTAGGACTTTGGGAGCTGACTCTCCCAGCTGCCTGCAGGGGGAGCATCATATAAATGTACAGCGTTGCCCATCCTGGTGCCCTCCGGATCTGCTGGGCTGCAACTTCTGTCATTCCCAGCCATGATGGCCAGTGGAATCATTGACTAGCAGCAGCTCTTAGGCCTAACTATGTGTTACACACGCACGTATGCAGTGTAGAGTGACGACTTATGCATAGCCCCCAAAGAGGAAATGCATCACCAAAAAAAGGAGACAAAAGAGGACACTGATTTGCATAGAATTTGCATGCTGTGAAGGATTGTTGGTTTCACACCAACTCTGCAAGGTAGGCCAGGCCCAGCTTGGCCCCAAGGTCCCCCAAAGTTGACCCAGTAGCTCCCTTCCCAGGCCAATAGGCACTGTATTTAGCACTGAAGTCATACAGGACACACCACACCAACTGGAAGTTGGATAAAAGTTTATTAGGGTAAAGGAACAAAGAGGAAGAAATGGGGAGAGGTGGTAGGTTGTACAGGAAATTACAAGCAAGGTACAATACTCTAAGCAAAACCTGAAACACCCAACACCAAGGCACACACTCCCAAGAGCAAAACAACAAAACTAGCTAGTCTGTCCTATACATACCAAAGTATGGGCCTCTCAGGATAGCCATCGTCCAGCAGCACACCCTAGTGCCGTCAGGGCCAAGAAGAGACAGCCGCCCCTTCTTTAGCCCTCTTTTTATTGCCCAGCCCTAGCAACTCAGGGCAGATTTGAAACACCCAATCCAAGCCCAGTCCCAGGAGACCCCACTCCACCCGCAAGGAGGCTGAGTCTTCCCACCAGGTGCCGCTGTTATCATTTTCCCAATTAGCCGGAGCAGAGCATGGCCTTGAGCTGCAGGGCTGAGAAACGGCCAAAAGACAATCAACCTCCAGGTGGCTGCTTCGTACGTGACTACCCAAGCAGCCCCGCATGGCTCCCGCGTCTACTAACCCATTCTTAACACATGCATTTATTTATATGTATAGATACACATTTAGAACGAATCGCTATAATTGCCGTAACAGTACTATACATCTCACCCTGTGGGGAAGACTGCGACCCAGGTGACGTGTCACAGTGTGCCTGCTGCTCAGTCTGCTGTCCAGGCGTTAACTGCTGATGAGCATTTTTAAGGCCCCTGCTTTTCCTTCTTACGAGTCTTCACCCTTAAACTGGACTTAGACTGCGTAGCCCTTCCAATTGAGGATAGAGGACTGTCCACTGTAAAGTAGGACACACAGCTGCCCTAGACTGTAATGGCACCTTGACAGGCCCTTTTTTAAAAGGCAAAACTGCCTTAGGAGGGGATGATTTGACACACAGAAGTGCTGGGAAGGAAAACAGTTATGCACCCCCCACCCCACACCACCGTCCACCTCATTCTCACTGAGGGAGGTGATTTTTGTGCAATGTGTAGTTTGGCCCCAGTTATGCTACCTGAGATACTTTTAACTGGTGATGCAAGGGATGGACAGTGACTGCCTGCATACGAAGTATGCACTCAGTCCCATTGCGCTACTGCCCCTCAGCAGCACAATATGGACTGGCATGATCGTAGTCCTAAAGATATCGGTAGGCCTGCCCCAGAATTGGAGAATGTAAGCGATACAGAAACAACATGCCTTTGCAGGCTTTGGTTTTGGATCATTGAGGGTAGAGTGGCGAGGAAAAGTCCGTGAACCCCTTAGGATTGTCACGTATTTCCAACGAAAATGTTATTCGATCTTAATCTAACCCCATAATCCTAGATAAAGAACAATTGATAACCTGATTAAACAAATGACACATGAACATGATGCTTTTTCAACATTTATTTATGCACAACTGATTCAACATTCAATATCCATGTGTGAAAAACTATGTGAATCTTTAGATTCAGTACCTGGTGGCACCTCCTTGAGCAGCAATGATTTCAAGTAAGCATTTCCTTTAACTGTTGGTCTGTCTCTCACATTGGTTTTGAGGAATTTTGGCCCATTCCTCCTTACAAAACTGTTTCAACTCAGTGACATTAGGGGGCTTCCTTGCATGAACAGCTCATTCCAGGTCCTACCACAACATTTCAATAGGGTTTAGGTCCGGACTTTGACTCGGCCATTCTAAAATATGAGTAGATCTGCTTGTATCATTGTCATGTTGCATGACTCACTTTCAGTTCAGCTTCAGCTCACAGATGGATGGCCTGACATTAGCCTCTAGAATCTTCTGATACACTGCAGAATTCATGGTTGTGTCAATGATGGCGAGCTGTCTAAGGCCTGAGGCAGTAAAGCAGGCCCAAATCATCATATTCCTACCACCATGCCTGATGGCTGGGATAAGGTTCTTCTGTTCGAACTCAGTGTTTGTTTTTCTTCAAACATAACATTTCTCATTGAGGCCAGACTTGTCATTGTTACAGAAGTCTTGGGATCTATATGATCTTTAGCGAAGTTCAGATGGGCAGCAATGTTCTTTTTAAGAGAGCAGTGGTTTCCTCCTGGCTATCCTCTTATGAACACCATTCTTGTTCAGTCTTTTTCTGATCGTTGAGTCATGAACACTCACATTAGCCAAGGCAAAAGTGGCCTGCAGATCCTTGGATGTTACTCTGGGGTTCTTTTTACTTCCTGGATGTGCTGGTTTGTTCTTGGAGAGATTTTGGTAGGATGATTGCTCCTAGGTAGAGGGACTGTGGTCTTGAATCTTCTCCATTTGTAGACTATCTGTCTGACAGTGGATTAGTGGAGCCCTAAATCCTTAGAAATTGTTTTGTAACCCTTTCTGAATTGATGAACAGCAATAACTGCTTTTCTGAGGTCCTCAGAGATGTCTGTTGATCGTGACAAGATGTGTTTCTACACAACAGTATGGTGAAGACCAACCTCACAAAGTTTCTGATCCTTTTATAGGGTTGGGCTTCCCAAACTCACCCCTGAAGATCTACCTAATTACTTAAACACCTGATTCTAATTATTCCCTTTGACTGAGCTGATGTAACCAGGGGTTCACTTACTTTTGAACATACCCTGACTCTTAAGTACTCATTGTTTGCCTGATTTATACATAGTTTTATTTCACAAGACATGGAATTGTTTAATATAAACTCTATTAGATATTTAGAAAAGGACTGGTTTTGATTCACGGAGGCTATCATGGTAAAACTATGGAATTTCTGTAATTATTATCAGCGTTCACAACCCTTTTCTCCACACTGTACATTTTTTAGTCTTTAAGGCAGATATGGTCAACCTGTGGTCGTGTGGCTGCATGAAGCCTTCAGTCTAATTTCAGAAGCCCTCTGCATGGGATCAATTCTGACCTCTGGCAAGAGCAATTGGTCTCTTCCCTGGTAACCCATTGCACAGGGAAGAAGAGGCAGAGAGAAAAAGTGGGAGGCATAAAAAGAGAAAAGAGTGGCAAAAAAAGAAAGCGAAAAGGGTGGCCAATCTGGTCTTGGCTCTGGCTCTGCCCACCACCGGCTTCAGCCCCATTCACCATTGGCATGCAACCCCTGCCAGATCACCAACAAATGAATGTGGCGCTCAACAGAAAAAAGGTTGCCGACTCCTGGTTTAAGGTGCCATTAAACTCTTTGGCTCCAGTCCTATGGTCCCTGCTGGGGAAGGTGTCCCAGGGACCACAGGATGTTTTGGATCTCGCCTCTGAGGGCAGAGAGAAAGGTCTGGAAACTTCTGTGGCTGTTGGCTCCCAACGCTGGAGCTCTGACATTGGTAGAGGCAAAAAGGTGGGCCATCCATGGGCATGTGGATCAGGGAATGATATGCCTATGACATGGGCTCAGAAATGAGGGAAATGTATAACAGCCCTGGAGCTGGTGTATATGATTTCCCTCCACTGCAAACAATCAGAGGGGAATTGTAAAAACAACAACAAATGAAAAGTGGCGGAGATAGGAGGAAGGAGAAAAGTGTTCCTCCTCCCTTCCTTCCACCAGGCTGGCACCAGCCTGGCAAGAATTTGGATAAGATTATTCTTCTGCCTTTGGACCCTCCTCCGTCTATGTGCGCGTGCGCGTGTGCGCACGCACACACACACACCACCACCACCGCTCTGTTGTTGCATTTTCACATGAAGTGTTTATTTTGTTTTGAAATAAAGTTTAAAAAGGCAACAAAAAAGTACACATATAATAATATAATAAGATCACTAAAGAAATAAACACACTAATAATCATTTTTAGGGAGCAATCCTATGGCTGCTAGACAGTGGCTAGACAGCCATAGGTATCTAGCTTTCCTGGAATTTCCTGGTTCCCAGACACCTGCCTCCCCCCACTTCTGCACTGTCTCGCAGGCAGCATGGAACAGCCCTGTGCTCCGCGCTTGCAAGAGGAGTGCAGAGCGGCAGAAATGGGGTGTTCCCGGAGAGCATTCCAGGGCGGGAAGGGAGGAAATGCCTCTACGACACATCCAATGTGTCATACAGTAGCCTCTTCCCCCGCTCTGCCCTCCCACGGCTAGACAGCTGCAATTGGCTTTATAGCCGCAAATGCAGGGCAGGAGGAGCACGGAGAGAACGATTCCCTCCATGCTTCTCCGGCCCTGCATTGGATAGGTGGTCACCTCTGAGTTCAGAGGCGGCCGCCTATCTGCATAGGATTGTGCCCTTAGTCTATCACCAATATGCTTGCAGAAGCGCTAGCGTAAAACAGCTTAAGCAGAAGCTCACTATCTAATGAACGAATGAAAATACACGTTATATAGCATATATAGGGGGGTGTTATTGTGTATGTGTGTTTATTAGTCAGAAGAAATATAGGCAATTGTACTTGGTTGGAATTTCATCAAATGTTTGAAGGACTTCCACAAAGGAAATAAATGGAAACCATGGTGCCATAATACGTTCCTTTCTTTTGTTTTTCTCTTAACAATACTATCTCTATACCACATTTGGACTGCAAAGGTGTACAGAACAGTGTTTTCAGTGTCTGTCCTTCGAGTATGGAAAAACTTCCCCTTGGTGATTTGCCAAGTACTAAGTTCAAGCATGTTCTGGAAGTGATACACATTTTTGGTGGGAGGTTAGCAAGAAGGCTGTGTTTTAATCTTTTCAGATTTTCTGTTGTTCAGGTTATCCAGCCTGAACCCTTGAAATGGAGAAGGCTACAAATCAAGTATTAAAAACAAGGGCATGATCCACCCTAATGTTCCTCTGCACTAGGAGATGAAGAACCCCCTTCAAATGAATGGGAAGAACAAGAGGTCAAAATAAGTAAAAGCACCCTGGGGGAAGCAATCCTATGGCTACTGGACACTCTCTAGAGGGCCACAGGATTGTTTGGTTTCTGGGAACCGAGGTCAGAGCCAGGGCTCCCACCTCAGTTCCCAGAAATGGTGGTCTCTACCCCTTCCTCTGCCCTTTCGTAGCCAGCGTGGTTCTCTCTGTGCTGGCTACATCTCCACGCTCAGAAAAAGAATGCGGAGATGGAGAAAAGGGGGTGGTTCCAGCACCAGGGAGGGGAGGAGACCATGGAAGCTGCTTTACGCAACTTCCTATTGGGCCTCCAAGCCCCTTCCCTTGCTGAAGCTGCGCCTAGACTGGTGAAATTGCCCATCTAAGCAAAAATGCAGGATGGCCGAAGCACAGAGGAGAGGATCCCTTCTGTGCTTCAGCCACCCTACATTGGATAATTGGCAGCCTCCGATTTCAGATGCTGGTGGCTATCCAGATAGGATTGCGCCCTTAATTTAAAAAAGGGCATGAGAGTGCTCAGTTAGTTTTGTTGTTGTTGTTTAGCCTTTATTATGTTCAGTAGATAAGAGTTTGAAAATTGCCCTGACACAGATGGTAACTGACTTATGGGTTAAGGCAAGTAACCAATCATTCTCCCTGTCCAAACTATAATCAAGAAGTGACAGCAAACATTTAAAGATGCATGAAAATATCATCATGAAGTTTTAATGTGTTATCTATTATTTAGATTCTAAAGGAGAAGCTGTGTTGGTCCATGACAGAAAATGCACGAAGAGCCCTCCAATGGCAACCTAAAGACTAACTTATTTTTTTAATAAAGAGCAACCAATGTATTGTAGTACACGTTTTCACAGGGAAGAGCTTCCTTCATCAGAGGAGCATATGTCTTTGAACATATGGTTTGTGAGGTTTACTGAGATAGGAGAAATGTGCTATTTCATTTAAAAATTAATGAGTGGATAGTGTGGATCCTAAATATATTTGCTTGAAAACAGTTGCCTTTTGCGTCAATATAACTGTTTTCCAATTACAATTTATTTATTTTATTTATTATATTTATATACCACTAAATATAATAAAACCTCTAAGTGATTCACAATTACACAAAAGGATTAGGATGCTGGTCTCTACACCCAGCTGTGTTAAAAGATGTTGGCCATGGATTTTATTTTCAAGCTATTCAGAAACGTTTGCACATAAATGAGCATACCTCCACCGACGTCAGTTGGATGCAGCCCTCAATAAACAGCCCCACTAACCTACTCCTAGAAATTTCTCTGGATTCATCATTCAGTGTGTAATCACAAACAGAACAGGTGAAGGATAGCCCTTCCAGAAACATAGGCAAATCTTTGTGTTGCTATGCAGTTCAAAAGGGTTCTGGGTCAATGTGAAGAATGAGCTTTGGATTAAAAATTTCCCTTAGAGTTCCTTAAACAAGTTTTGAGAGCCACTGACCTTCATGGCAAAGAATGCAGCTTTGTAGCCACGTCCTCATGTGAAATGTACTCAGAATGTTTCTGTGGTTGCCTTACCGAATGATTCCTTCAAACTCTCACATGCGTACAAGACAAAATAACTCAAATTAGCAACACAACATACTGTTTGAGTTCTTTTCCAAATGACTTTGACAACTGCAATTAATCACTTTTGAAATGTTTTGCAAATTTCAAAGGACAAACAGAAAAGAATTTTTGGTCCCTTACTGGGTCAAGTTACACAATGTACTTTTAACAGTGAAATGAGTGAAATATAATCCCCTGTGTTTTTGATAGAAGCTCATGTTCTCTGGGACAGTCTCATCTTAGACTGTGGGTTACTCTTATAATGAATCTGGACACTTTGTTAGAAAGAGCAATTGGTTTTTGATCACTTTACTTAGAAGTGACATAGATGCTCAGGCTGCAGTTAAAAACAAGAAAACAAGCCTGGTTAAAACAGATGTGTGGCCGTCTTTTTCTTTATGCAGGCGTAAACGATTATGAGGTCCTGTAAACATTTTCCTCCCCTCTGCCCCAATATTGCTCTATAGTTTCCCACAGAATGTGTGTGACTGTGCTTCCAAACACATTAATGCTATACTATGCAGCTTTTCCTATGCATATTTAGTTATTTATTAAAATATTAGCGGATGGACCTGGCTTTGTTCAGGGTGGAAGAGCCCTTGGTTGTAGCAAAGCTTTCCAGCAAATTGATGCAGCAGTCAGAGTTGGACCAGTGGTGGCCCTAGACTAGCTGCCAGCAACTGGTGCCCTGGGTGAACCATGCGATCAGCACCCCCACCCCCAAGGGTAGATCTAGGCTGAGGTTTTTGGTAAGCAGGGAAACATTTTGTCCCTATTTCCCCTTTAGTGTTTTTTAAGCATATTTATTTAAACAGAGTCATAATTATTCAGTTTTTCCATCTGCCTGTCTGTCCAACCACTGTTCTGAGATCAGATAAAATAGAGACACAGATTTTCATTTTTATTTGCATTTTTTAAATTTTGTATTCCCCCCCCTCAAATTTGGCGCCCTAGGCGACCATCTCATTCACCTATATGGACGAGCTGCCCCTGAGTTTGACACATTGTGCCTACCCTGTCTGAGTGAAGCCATGGTCTCTCACACTCCTAGGCATGGTCCCTGCCATGTTGCACCCCTATAGCTCCCTGAGGAAGGGGTCTGTTGAATCCATTCCCCTGAGAGGAGGCTGCCGCACAGCATGAGGGAGGGGGCAGCCATATAACTCTGTTCCCTGGACTACTCTCCCCTGGCTTCAAACTGTATTAACTGCAAAGCTATATGCTATTTGGGGAAGTCTGTCACCTAGTGACTGAAGATGGTACTGTAGATGTCAAACACACATACACATAGAAATTTAATTAATTTCAGTGTGTGTGTTTGACATCTACAGTAATTAATTAATGACTGTGTTTTAAGACCAAATAACCCAGAAGAGCACACCCCTAGAGTCCTTTTAGTATGCATGTAAAGTGTCAGGTATCTAGGCTTCATGGTCTTGGAGCTTTGGTGCTGACAGACAGATGTACATATTCTTCTTATTATAGATTTCTATCCCTTGTTTCTGTCCTACAGAACTACAAGGCAGATATTTAGTAGGCCTATTAACTGGTTAAGGATTTTTAACTGTTTAACTGATCACTTAGTTGATTAATACTACTAATCAATATTTAGTTAATCTCTTTTTTGCTATTCATTTAAAAGAGATACTTCATACAAGTTTCAGTCAACACGTACAAGAGAATAATTGCAGGTTGGTGGAAGATTCATGAAATAATATCCACCAGTCTTCCTCACTTCCCCACCATTCAGTCCATACTGCACGTTATTGTTACCTATCATACGAAAAAGTGTCTATTAAGTATAAGAGCCTATTAGGGTGCAATCCTATGCATGTGTAGACAGAAAAAAGTCCTACAACTTCCAGCAACTCCTATGCTGGTTGGGGAATGCTGGGAATTGTCAGACTTTTTTCTGTCTAAATATGCATAAGATTGTGCCCTTAGTTACGCAACCCCTGAATTTTATTGGGATTTTATTTGTATTACTCGTGTCTGTATTATTATGTTTTAAATTGTACAACATCTAAAAAACATTTATTTATGAGATGATTAATAAAATAAAATATTACCAACATATATAGAATCTCTTATAAATTTCTGGCTTCATATGCAATTGTGTGTGTTCCAAGTACTCAATGAGAATGTCTTCATAAAAATGATTTTTTTTCTGCCTGTGGTGTTTAACTTGAGAAAAAGCTTATTGATCATTAAAATGTCCCATAACTTTTGTATCCAGTCATCTGTAGTAAGCGCTCTTGAGTTTTTCCAAAGTTGAGCAATTAATATGCAGGCCGCTGTCAACATAAGTTGAATCAGGGGTTTTACAAGAACGGGAGATATCCTTTCAGTATAACCTAAGAGCACTGTAAAGGCATTTAGCTCTGATGGAAAGACAGTTACTTCTCCTGGGCATAACACGCATAATCCTATGTGTGTTTTAGACAGAAAAAAAGTCCTACAACTCCAGCATCCCCTAGCCAGCATGGCTAAACCTGATTTCTGTCTAAACATGCATTGGATGACACTCTTAATTATTGATGGATTGTTGTCCAAATACTTTGCTGTGCAGGGTATGACCATTCAGTATGAGGTCCTTTCTCATGTCATTGTCTCCCAACAATTAACCAAACTTGCATATAAACATATCCTATCTTATTAGCGATTAGATACTAACACGTCATGATTTCAAAATTATGTTTTTTGAGAGTGACACTTAAAAGAATGGGCAGGTCCATAGATAATGGGTTGGATCCAGAGTTGTGAGGTGCGAACTCCACAAACTGGATGATCCCGTGAGTGGAATAGGGAAGGATGTTTTTGCCGATTCCCCCTGTCCCCTGCAGCCACTTATGTCCCTTAAAATCTGCTTTGAAGGATTGGCTGACAGTGTGTGTGATAGTGCTGCAGGGGGGAGAAGGAATAAGCAAACACTGCTCTTTCCTTCAGCTGGGAGTTTCCGTTTGATCCTGGTTCCTTCTGCCAATGGAAGGTGCCCTTCCATTTACAGTGGGGCAACTTTGAATCTGACCCAGTGTTTTATAGTATGTTGTAAACTTATTTCCTATTGGTCCATATATTTCGTCTTAGGTTACTGGGAGACATCTACACGGCACCGCATTCAATCGTGACTCCATCGTAACTGCACAACATTGCAGCTGCAAATTAGCGTCTGCTGCGGTACATGCACGATTTACTGTGGACTTCTCCAATGGGAAAATCCACTGTGCCTTGACACATGGCTGTTAAAGCGAAGTAAACTGCGGCAGTTGCGCTGCTCTGTTTTTTGTTTTTTTACCATTTATATGTGCAGCTGCACAGGCATGTAAGGGTAGGGGTGTGACGTTTCAGGTTTTAGTGGCTGTTTTGTATTTTAGGGGTTCTTTTGTGTCTGTCTGTTTCTCGTTAGGTAAAATGTGGGTGGTCTACTCCTTCATTACCATGAGAAATGTTTGGCAGCCCGAGACTCTCGTGACGGTTCGCACACACCAAGGCGTGTGGTCATGAGAGGTACGTGCCTACCCATCATTCCAAAATGGTGGCTGGAGCGAAGTTGGTCCTGGACCTTCTGCTCCCCCAGCACCCCCGCGGCCCTTGGCTACTGACTCCAAAGCAGCCATTACGAAGATATAAGCACGCTTGAAGAAATGAGCATGCTTCTTCGTGCCTCTGTAACTGTGCAGCTGCGAAGGACCGGGGAGAGGTGAAGGGGTATCACAGAGTGACACAAGCACTAGGCACGCCTACCACATGCCCACCACAAAATGCGAAGTTGGTTTGGGGAAGGGACAGACAGCTCGCAACCACGGGAAACCCACAGCAAACCAAAAACATCGCAGCAAAACGCCTCTTTGGAAATCTGCATTTTCAGGGTGAAAACCACAATTTGGCTGTGAAGTGGTGATTGTATCGTATGTCCCGGAGGACCTTGAATCGCGGCAGCCCCAGAGTAAATGGCTCATGTAGATGGGGCCCTTGTGTTTGTTGTTGCAACAAGATCATGGAAACAAGTTGCAATTCCATTTGCCAGGTCCTGCAAGGATTCAAGATGAGCTTCTATTCCAGGAAGCGTACGGGTAACCTGTTTAATAGAGTTGTGTTTAGCAGCAGCAGCAGCAGAAGTGTAACTGTAAAAAATAAGATTTATCAATTGGTAGACTAAGCAGGTGACTATCGCCACAAACATTTAGCCTCAAAATCTTTGAAGGAAGATTATTAGAAATGCTTACAATAATATAGTATAGGAGAAGTCCTTCATGGATTTATCTTGAAATCCTCAGCTTCATCATCACATAATCCAATCTAAAGGGGCCAGCCCTGAAATTCTACTCAGTCAAAGCAGATGCCAGATGTGTGTGTGCATACATATAACGTGTGTTTGTGTGTATGCATACATAAACACACACACACACACACACTTACACACAGGATTACTGTGTTTTCAGTCAAACTGGAATGATAACTAGGTATGGCTTGAGAACTGGAAGGACAGCCTCAATTTGCGAAGTGACTACAGCCTCCATAAACCTATATTTGGGGCTGCTTTCCTTCATTTTTGTTTTTTAAACCAACAACTGAGGGAGATTTCCCCCAGTTATACTCAGCCCCACCATTTTCTGAGAACAACCTGACCTGCTTCAGCGTGAGTTAACAAATTCCGGGATACCTTCCTCTCTCCTTCAGAGCAGACACTTTGGCCTAACAGGAGAGGTTCATTTCTCAGGGCTGGTTTTCAAATCTGATCATTTCCCAGATCAAGAATATGGGGAGGATGGAGCAATCTGTGGCTTATTTAGGAGCAAGATAATACTCCCACATACGAAACACCATCCTTTCAGTTTCTGTTATGCCTGGGGGTCATTCTGCTGTTTAGATTCTCACTTCAGCGGTCTTCTAATCTTAACATTGCCACTCTGACTTCTGAGATTATCATTTTTAAGATGATTTCTCTCTGAGTGGAATCAATAACCCTAGTGACTGGGCTGGTTGGTAAGGGAGAAGGTACTCTCTCAGGTATCCTGGTCCCAAGTTGTTTAGGGCTTTGTACACTAGTACTAGAACCATACACTTGGCCCGGTAGTGAACAGGCAGTGAGTGCAGTTCCATCACCAAAGGCATTGCATGATGAAAAGGGGCAGCTCCTGACAACAGCCGAGCTGTTGCGTTCTGCACTAGCTCCAGCTTCCAGACTGGCCTCAAGGGCAGCCCCACATGGAGTGCATTGCAGTAATCCAGTCTTGAGGTTACTAGTGCCTATACTACTGTGGCCAAGCTATCCCTGTCCAGGAGAGGCTGCAGTTGGCGAACCAGGTGATGCTGGTAAAAGGCATTCCGAGCATCCATGGCCACTTGGGCCTCCAGCAACAGTGATGGATCCAGGAGTACCCCCAAAGTACGAACCTGATCTTTCAGAGGGAGCGCAACCCCATCCAGAGCTGCTGTGCATTGCCCCCCATGTCAACACATATCTGGGGATGGGGAGGGCCCCTGACCCACCCACATCATGTCTCCTGGTAGCCTTTTGGGGCTACCAGTGACAGAGCTCTGATGTCATAGATGCAAGGACCCTGAACGTTTCCGTGGGGCCTGGGAAGGGGCATCCAAGGTCAGATTTCTCCCTCTAAGGGGGAAATCTGAAGTATCGTGTGGCCCCTGGGAAACTCTCTCAGGGATCATAAGACTGCAGCCTAACAGTGCAATCATACACATATCTACTTAGGAGGAAGTCCTTTTGAGTTCAATGGGGCTTGATGTCAGGGTGGAAACTGAGCCAATAGAGCCCCAGAGCAGTTCTGATTCTGAGGAGGAACAGCAATCCGTGGGAGAGGAGCCAGCTCATCCCTCACAGGCACAGCAGCTGGCAGAGATTCCTCCTGCCAGCATTCCTGGGATAGATAGTGACCCTGGCAGTGAGAGAGTGCTGGAGGGGGGCTTGCTGGATGCTCGGCGCAGATGCAGGGAGCGACGACAGATGGAGGGCGTAGAAAGGAGGCGTAGCGCTCACTTGGCACACAAACAACGGTCATGTCCCAAGGACCCAAGGGAAAGAGGGAGGATCTCTCCCTAGCCCATAAGTTCAGGGTCTTCCCGTGGTTCTCCTTCAAACGGGGACCAACTGCCTTACCTGGAGCTTAGGCTACTCTGCTATCTTTCCCCAGTGCTGTTCCTTGCTTTGTCGCTAGTGATTAGTATCTGAAAGAGTCATAAAGTAATAAAGGAATAAAGTATCGGAAAGAATTCCTCGTCATCTGTGTCCTGAGTTGGCTATTGGTGGGGACTACAAGAGGCAGATAGGGCGCTCCTGACACTTCATTCCATGTAAATGAGTATAGGATTGCACTCTAATCCTGTGTTGATAGTCAGCAGCCTCCGAAGTTGGAGGCTGCTGAGTATCCTAATGCAGGGTGGCTGGATCATGGAGGCGATACTTGTCTCTGTGCACCAGCTGCCCTGCATTTTTGCTACATGGGCGATTTTCCCCATCTAGCCATGGCACTTTGGAGCAGGAGGGAAGGAGGCTGGGCGAGCATAGGAAGCTGCGTAAGGTAGCTTTCCCATTCTCCTCCCCTCCCTGCCCCCAGGGCTGCCCCCATTCCCCATCTCCCCGCTCAGGTTTCCAAGTGCAGAGAGGTAGGCAGAGAGGTTCTCTATGCCAGCTATGAGGGGGAAGGGAGCACGGTTTACTGGCTCCGAGGTGGGAGCCCTGTCTCCACCCTCAGAGCCAGTAAACTGAACAGTCCTATGGACCCCCAGACACTGTCTAGGGGCTATAAGATTGCTCCCTATGTGTGCTTAAACCCACTGACTTGGATAGACTTCAGCAAACCTAACCCTGCGAAGGATCATACTACAAACGCATTACACATAAATATATTTAAATATATTTGAAAATCTGTTTGGAAGGATCCTGAAGGAGGGGGAATTTGTCCCCTGTAAGTTTAAGGTAACTTACAATTTAATGCATGTAAGCAATCGGTCATTGCTAGAAGGAAAGTATATCCATGATTGTATTTTTTTATTAGATTTTGGATTTATCTATTTGTTTAATGCATTTATATAATGCCCCTCAACCAACTGGTTCCCAGGGCAGCTCAGAGTAAGATAAATAGCAATAAAAACAATAGGGAATTAGAATAAAAACAGACAATAATAAAAACAACAATACCAGAAATTAAACGCAGCATATTTTTAATTAAAATTTAATTAAAATGAATGTTAAACAGACAATATTCCTCACTACAGTAACCCACAACAGCCAAAATATACTTTTAAATTGTCCATGGCGCATCAGAATTGCAGACAATCGGGTTTAAAAGATGCATTGACATAAGTTTCTTTCCCATCAAATTTACTTTAAGAGTTGCACATGTGAAATAGTTACCAGATGCTCCTAATTTTAAGGAGCATCCCTTATTTTAAATACCTGTGCCCCTTTGTTACAGATTGGGAGGGTGGATGACTTTTTCTCCTGGTGGACCACTTCTTTACAAGGATTCCCCAGAAAAAAATCACTGGTAGGCTACCACCAATCAGGATGAACCTCCGGATGCATTCTATGCTGCTTGCAGAGTTCCTGAGCCCTATTGCCAAGGCCCAGCCCTAGGAAAAAATATAAAGAAAGGCGCTTTGGATTATCTTGTCCAGGAACATGTTGTTCAGTCGTTCAGTTGTGTCCGACTCTTCGTGACCCCATGGACCATAACACGCCAGGCCTTCCTGTCCTGCGCTCTCTCCCGGAGCGTGCTCAAGTTCATATTCATCGCATCGGTGATGCTATCTAGCCATCTCATCCTCTGCCGTCCCCTTCTCCTTTTGCCTTCAGTCTTTCCCAGCATCAGGGTCATTTCCAGGGAGTTTTCTCTTCACATTAGGTGGCCAAAATATTTCAGCTTCAGCTTCAGTATCTGTCCTTCCAATGAGCACTCAGGGTTGATTTCCTTTAGGATTGACTGATTTGACCTCCTTGCAGTCCAGGGGACTCGTAAGAGTCTTCTCCAGCACCACAGGTCGAAAGCATCAATTCTTTGGCGCTCAGCCTTCTTTATAGTCCAGCTTTCACAGCCATACATTACTACTGGGAAAACCATAGCTTTGATTAGACGGACCTTTGTCGGCAAGGTGATGTCTCTGCTTCTTACTATGCTGTCTAGGTTGGCCATAGCTTTCCTCCCAAGGAGCAAGCGTCTTTTAATTTCATGGCTACAGTCACCGTCTGCAGTGATCTTGGAGCCCAAGAAAGTAAAATCTGTCACTGCTTCCATTTCTTCCCCTTCTATATGCCAGGAAGTGATGGGGCCAAATGCCATGATCTTCGTTTTTTTAATGTTGAGTTTCAAACCAGCTTTTGCACTCTCCTCTTTCACCCTCAACAAGAGGCTCTTGAGATCCTCTTCGCTTTCTGCCATTAGGGTGGTATCGTCTGCATATCGGAGCTTGTTGATAATTCTCCCAGCAATCTTAATTCCGACCTCTGATTCATCCAACCCGGCGTTTCTCATGATGTACTCTGCATATAAGTTAAATAAGCAGGGTGACAATATGCAGCCTTGTCGTACTCCTTTCCCAATTTTGAACCAATCGGTTGTTCCATGTCTGGTTCTTACTGTTGCTTCTTGACCCTCGTACAGGTTTCTCAGGAGACAGGTAAGGTGGTCTGGTACTCCCATCACTTTAAGAATTTGCCACAGTTTGTTGTGATCCACACAATCAAAGGCTTTAGTGTAGTCAATGAAGCAGAAAGAGACGTTTTTCTGGAATTCTCTTGCTTTCTCCATGATCCAGCGAATGTTGGCAATTTGATCTCTAGCTCCTCTGCCTCTTCAGAACCCAGCTTGTACTTCCGGTAGTTCTCGGTTCGCATACTGCTGAAGCCTAGCTTGTAAGATTTTGAGCATCACCTTGCTGGCATGTGAAATGAGCACAATTGTGCGGTAGTTTGAACACTCTTTGGCATTGCCCTTCTTTGGAACTGGAATGTCAACTGACCTTTTCCAGTCTTGTGGCCACTATTGATTGTTCCACATTTGTTGGCATATTGAGTGCAGCACTTTAACAGCATCATCTTTTAGGATTTTAAATAGCTCAGCTGGAAGACTGTCATCTCCGCTAGCTTTGTTGTTACTAATGCTTCCTAAGGCCCACTTGACTTCACTCTCTAGGATGTCCGGCTCAAGTTCAGTGAGCGCACTATCATGGCTATCAGGGACATTCAGATCTTTCCTGTATAGTTCTTCTGTGTATTCTTGCCACCTCTTCTTAATCTCATCTGCTTCTGTTAGGTCCCTGCCTTCTTTGTCCTTTATCATGCCCGTCTTTGCACAAAACGTTCCCTTGAGATCTCCGATTTTCTTGAAGAGATCTCTAGTCATTCCCATTCTATTGTTTTCCTCGATTTCTTTGCATTGTTCATTTAAGAAGGCCTTCTTGTCTCTCCTTGCTATTCTCTGGAACTCTGCATTCAGTTGGGTATATCTTCTCCTTTCTCCCTTGCTTTTCGCTTCCCTTCTTTCCTCAGCTACTTGTAAAGCCTCATCAGACAGCCACTTGGCTTTCTTGCATTTCTTTTTCTTTGGGATGGATTTCGTTGCTGCCTCCTGAACAATGTTACGGACCTCCGTCCATAGTTCCTCAGGCACTCTGTCTATCAGGTCTAATCCCTGAAATCTATTCCTCACCTCCACTGTATATTCATCAGGGATATGATTGAGGTCATACCTGAATGGTTTAGTGGTTTTCCCTACATTCTTCAATTTCAGCCGAAATTTTGCAACAAGCAGCTCATGATCTGAGCCACAGTCAGCTCCAGGTCTTGTTTTTACTGACTGTATAGAGCTTGTCCATCTTTGGCTGCAAAGGACATAATCAATCTGATTTCGATATTGACCATCTGGTGATGTCCATGTGTAGAGTCGCCTCTTGTGCTGTTGGAAAAGAGTGTTTGCTATGATCAGCGTGTTCTCTTGGCAAAACTCTATTAGCCTTTGTCCTGCTTCATTTTGTACACCAAGGCCATGCTTTGCTGTTATCCCGGTGATTTCTTGACTTCCTACTTTAGCATTCCAATCCCCTATGATGAAGAGGACATATTTTTTTGGTGTTAGTTCTAGAAGGTGTTGTAGGTCTTCATAGAACCGATCAACCTCAGCTTCTTCGGCCTCAGTGGTTGGGGCATAGACTTGAATTACTGTGATGTTGAATGGTTTGCCTTGCATTCGTACTGAGATCATTCTATCGTTTTTAAGATTGTACCCCAATACTGCTTTTCCCACCCTTTTGGTGACTATGAGTGCTACCCCATTTCTTCTATGGGATTCTTGCCCACAGTAGTAGATATGATGGTCACCTGAATTAAATTCACCCATGCCTGTCCATTTTAGTTCGCTGATTCCCAAGATGTCAATGTTCAGTCTTGCCATCTCATGTTTGACTACCTCCAGCTTACCTTGATTCATTGATCTTACATTCCAGGTTCCTAGACAATATTGTTCTTTACAGCATCGGATTTTCTTTTCACCACCAGACACATCCACAGCTGAGTGTCCTTTCGGGTTTGGCCCAGCCGCTTCACTCTTTCTGGCGCTACTTGGAAATACCCTCTGCTCTTCCTCAGTAGTATATTGGACACCTTCCGACCTGAGGGGCTCATCTTCCGGCGTCATCTCTTTTAGCCTTGTGATACATTTCATGGGGTTTTCTTGGCAAGAATACTGGAGTGGGTTGCCATTTCCTTCTCCAGTGGACCACATTTTGTCAGAACTCTCTGCCATGACCTGTCCGTCTTGGGTGACCCTGCACGGCATAGCTTATGGCTTCACTGAGTTACGCAAGCCCCTTCGCCACAACAAGGCAGTGATCCATGAAGGGGAACATAGGGCTCAACAAAAGCCTTGTGAAAATCCTAAAAACACAAATGTTTTGTAACCAGGCAGTCCTTCGTGTGAGGAAGAGCTTAGTGAGAATTCAATTTTAAAAAGAACACAGCCAAATATCCAAATATAAAAAGGAATGGGGGCGGGGGGAGAAGAGGAAGCAACAATTGCACACACAGAATAAGTCAATCTAACTTATCTAGTCACATGTTACCTACCTGAGAAGACTCTTGTGTTCTAGAGCATATGCAGAGTTCATTGCAGAGGGGATAGTCTGATACAGAACATCTTGGCCTCCAATTAGTTGACATAGAGAAGGTTCCTGAGGAGTGAACAAACTTACTTTTATGGGAATCTGGGTTCAGTAAAAGTTAAGCGCTGAGCAGAGACTGTTTTTCCCCAATCATGCAATACCCTCAATTTCTGATGTCAGTGGTCCAGCCAGAAAATTGGCTAGTGGTTGGACTAGAGATGTAAAATTTCCAGAAATTTTGAGGCCATGGGGAAAAAAATGGCATTTTTCCGTTCTATTTTCTGGAAAAACTGGAGGTTTTGGAAAAATGGAAACATAAACAATACTAATTTTGTATTTACAGATCTAAAGTCACTTTCTTGCTTTAAGACAGCCTTCCCCAACCTAGTGCCCTCCAGATATTTTGGACTTCAGCTCCCATCAGTCTCAGGCAGCATGGCCAATGGTCAGGACTGCTGGGCAGTGTAATCCAAAACTTTCCAAAATCCGAAGGGCACCAAGATGGGGACGCTGCTTTAGGAACATAAAGCAACCGTTCTCTTCCTAAAGTTATTTTATGCATGACTTAGTTCATAAAATAATTAAAGTAAACTCAGTAAATTTGTAATCATTGTCTGAATAGAATAGAACTATATTAAATGACTGCTACAGCATCAGAAACACAGGACTTTATAGAACAAAACCCAAGCTGTCAAGAATGCACCTTTACTGCCAAGAACGCACAATGTTGACTCTACTTACTTGTTGGGAAACTGAGCATAAATATCCATCAGTAACATATTTGTTGTTGTTGTTCAGTCGTTCAGTCGTGTCCGACTCTTCGTGACCCCATGGACCATAGCACGCCAGGCCTTCCTGTCCTGCGCTCTCTCCTGGAGTGTGCTCAAGTTCATATTCATATACTTTAAATCAATAATTTTAACAAGGAATGAAAGAACTAACTATGCTGGAAATCTTCCAGAGAGGATTAAAAAGAAACATTTTACATCTCTAGCCTTTCTATAAAATATTCTGATTACATAGTTTTTAGAAATCATTTTGGGGGGAGTAATGGCTGGGTAACAATATATAAATACTTTGTCTTAAATTCTAAAATAAAATATTTCGTAATCCAAAGCTGTTCAATTTTTCCAGTTTTTTGGGAAAAAAACAAAAACAGTTGGGGGCACACACACACACCTTTTTTTCTGGATTTTTCTGGTTTTTTTCTGGGCCTTCACATCCCTAGTTTGGACCCAGCTTCCTGATGACTTTAAACATGCATTTCAAAAGAATCAACCCCACTGAATCAGTTAGCCCATTATTTTAAAAAAAAATCTTATGTTTTTGGATGCATACTGGGAAAGGGAGAGATGACATCAGCCTATTCAGGTTGCCCAGCATGGTGCCAACTTACCAGACACCCTATGAGACACTGTTGTATTACATACATAAGTCTGTAGGGGGTTGTCACACCCTTGTATTATCATAACCCCATGGAACAGCCTTCCCCAACTTGGCGCCCTCCAGAAGGGCTGGACTACACCTCCCATTATCCCCAGCATGTGCAAGGGCCTGCATAGGGGTTTGTAGGCACATTCAGTGGAACACGCTTACAGAGCTCCCTTGTCTGGGAACTTATCACAATTCCCAATTAGGGAGCTCATGATCAGCCAAACATGCTCACAAGCCCTTTTGCAGATGAACAGAGGCCTACGAGGCGGCTGGGAGTACAGGGATGTTTGGGGGCAGGGCATGCTTGAGCATGTCCCATCCTCAGTTTTTCCATTACTGTGTTGCACAGCACTATTATCTTTATTATTTCTTTCCATATTCCAGGACTAAGGCCAACCATTGAACTGAGATGCCTGGCTTAATCCTTGTTGGGCCCTGGCTGACATGCCTTTTTACTTCTTTTGTGTATTGGGCATTTTCAAAAGCCCAGTTCTGGCAATCACTTGAACACAGGAAGGAAAAGAGCCATGTGTGTAACCCTGCCCTCAGTGTCCCTGCCGGTTGCAGCCTCAGATCTTCACATGTTAAGCAGTAAGGTCTGAAGGGAGAATCTTTATGTGTGCAGCCAAACAGCCTTGCCCTATTCAGGCATTCTAAATACAGGTATAATAAACATGTGAGGAGGGGGACTGGGGATGTTTTCATTGCCCTCCACATGTAGAGGGTGACTTTCTGAAGGGGAGACTATCTGCAGAGGCTGTCTTTGTGATTTGGAACCCCAGAAACTCAGGGTTCCAAATCACAGGAAGAGCTTCTATGGATAGTGTAGGTTTTTCCCTTCAGAAAGTCACCTTCCTCAGAAATGTCTGAGGAGGGGAATATCTGAGGAAGGGGTGGGGCTAGTGCACTTTTCCCTGCTGCCCCTCCATTTACTTTACCACTTTAAAAACCCCTGAAAGGAGCTTTACAATCCTCCACACACTCGGAAACCCCGCTCTTAGGTTTTCCCATTGTGTGGAGGAGTTTAATGTGTGCGGCTGAATGTGCAAAGGTCTGAGGCTACAGCCGAGGAAACAAGAAATAAAGGTGGGGCACATGCCCCTACTTTTCCCTCCACGCATTCTCAGTGCACACCTGAACAGGGATAAGGACAAAGCCTACAGTGGTTTGTGTTGGAGAGAGCAATCCTATGGTTCCTGGGAGAGCGTCAGAAAAAACTCTTGTTCAGATTGATCAGAAAAACAATTTTGAGGCCAGAAACAGCGCTCCAACCTCGGAAGGAGTCAGAGATCCACCCCCTCCTTGCCCCCTCGCAGCTGGTGTGGAAAGGATCGTGCTGGCTGCCCTTCGAGGCTGGAAAAGCGATCTTGGAAGAGGAAAGTGGGGGTGTTCTGGTGGGCAGGGAGGAGACCAGACTGGCCAGGATATGAGATATCCTGAGCCTCCGCCTCCAAAGCACCCTCGCTAGATGGGCTAAAAAGCCTGTCTAGCAAAAATCGCCAAAGATGGGGGATGGGGAGATGAGACTGCCTATGCCACTCCTCCTGGCCTGCCGGCTTCAGCCCAGCAGGGCATAGGGATATTGGAAGCCTCCAACTTTGGAGGCTTCGAAGTTGCAAAGGCGCAACCAGTAGGATTGTGCCCTAAATTACTAATGGAAAAGCTCTATCTGCAAAATGTCCTTTCTCTTCTGCAGCCTGTGTTATATGGACAACATCACAAGGGTCAAATCCTCCCATCCAGGATTTTGGATCAAAAACTACCCTAGTTGCCCTGGTGGATGATCTTCATCAAGAGAGAGACACGAGGGGAGCTTGACCCTGTTGGTTATCTTGGGCTGTTTGATACCATTTGTCCTGGTATTCTGATTTCTAGACCAACTGCAGGGGCTGAGAGTGCTGCTTTGCAGGAGTCTGCTTTTACCTTGCAGGTGGGTTTGAAAAGATGGTGCTGGGAAATTACAGTTCAGCTCCTGTAGCAGCTGCTTTGTGGAGTCCCACAAGAATCTATTTTCAATTTATTGCTGGTGCTATTCAACACCTACATGAAATAGCTGGGAGACGTTGTTTGGAAATGTGGGATGGGGCGTCATCAGAATGCTGAGACCCAACTCTGATTTCTCCTTCCTATCAGACCCAGATGTCATAGCCTGGATTCTTGTATCTGCCTGAGGTCAGCGGCGGAATGGATAAGGGCGAATCCACTGAAATCCAGTCGTGTAAAGACAGTTCCTTACGGTGAGAGGCCAGGGGGGCCTGGAGAATGGTGCTCATGGCTGATGTATACGTGTTTAAAATAAGTGCCAGGCTGGGAATAGATTTGGCCCCTGGTCCTAGGTTTATTGAATGGAAACCAGCCATTTGAAAATGCCCTCACCATTGGCAGGTCTGCACGTATATTGTGCGATTTCAACTTGGGAATCGTTTTGCAACCGAGGGCAAAAAAGCAACGTCCGAATGGGTCCAGGGTGGCTATTTCGGAGAGGCAGAGTTCTTTTTAAGAAGACAGTTGAAACAACCGAAGTTCTATGCGTGGCACCGCGTAGTCGCGCTTCTGTGCAGGTTTACTCGGAAGTAATTTCCAGGCTCTCGCTGCGTTCAACGGGGCTTGGGCAGCAACCCTAACGTACACACACCTGGGAGTGAAGTCCCACTGAACTCCATGGGGCTCGGTCCCGGCTCTGCGTTGTATCCAGTGTTCGTCCTCCTTCGAGTCGGCCCATTGCCATGAATGGGACTGAAGTTAGACTACCGTGGGATACAGTCCCCTGGGCAGGCCTGTATAGGATCGCGCGGTGTCCTCCACGCGGGCCATGCGTCCCTCCCTGCCTGCCTCCGTTGCACGCACGTGGGTGAGGAGCGGGGGCCCAGGCTGGCCTTGCGCCCTCCTCCCGGCCCCTGGCAGAGCGCGAGAGCCGGGCCCCCGGGCCCCATTTCCCCGCTCCCGAGCGAGGGACGCCGGAGGAGGAGGAGCGCCTCCCGCCCCCTCGGCCTGGGGACGGCCGCTCGCTCGCTGGGCGGCAGGGCAGGGCAGGGCAGGGCAGGGCAGGGCGGGCAGGCTGCGCAGCCGCTGGCCGGCGAGAAGCGCGGCGCGCGCCCACCAGGAGGACGCCGCGGCTCCCGCTCCTTCCTCCCCGCGGCCAGCGTGGGGCGCGGACTCGGCGCGGAGGGGGCGGGGCGGCGGCAGCTCCCCCTCGGCCAGGGCGAGCGCGCTCGTCGGCCGGGCAGGCAGCATCCTCGGGAGCGCCGGGAACAGCCGCCGCCAGCGCCGAGCCAGAAGACGCGAGCGCGGCCACAAAGGGCCCTTTGTGCGGCGGAGGCGGCGGCCCCGCGCTCTTGGCCGGCGCCAGCATGGGGGCAGCCCGCGCCGCCTTCCTCGCCCTGCTGGCGGCGTCCGCGCTTCCCCCCCTCGACGCGGCAGGTAAGACCGGCGCGCCCCGGCGCCTGGCGGCGGCTCGCTACCCCGGAGGAGTCCCGCTGGCAGCCTGGTCAGAACGGGGCGCGGAGGCGCGGGCGCCCCGCTCTAGCGCAGGACCGCGGGCGCACTCGGAGCCGTCCACGCTGGCCGGCTTACTCCAGAGCAGCCCTGCCGAGCGCGCCCAAGCAGCCGCTCACGCCCAGGGAGCGCCCTCGACTCCCAGGTTCGCCCCCTCGGCTGCAAGGGCGACTCTCGCGTGCCCGTGAGCTTCGGCCCCGCGAGGCGTGGCGAGCCAGCTTCTCTAGAGTAGCCCTGCAGAAGCCGCGTGGTGCGGGGCCGAGACGTGCCCTGGCGCTAGAGCAGCCCTGCCGGGCTCAGCCGCGGGGCGAGCGCCTTCGGCCACGGAGGCTGGCGGGCTTCGTCGAAGAGCCGGCCCCGCTGCGCGGCCCGCCGTGGCTGCAGAGGAGTCCTGCCGACTCCTCTCCGCCCGGGCTTCGGCGAGGACGGGAAGCCCCTGGCCACGCGCCCTTCCTCAAACGGCTTGCTGGGTCGCGCTCGGAGCGCGCCCCTTCGTCCGCTTGCTCGGAAGCGAGCGCCGCGGCGTTCCGTGGGGGCGCCCTCCTAGCAGGAGCCGTGCCGGCAGCCGCAGCGCGAGGCCTGCTGCTCGCGAGTAGCCTCGTTGACGTGCGGGAGGGATCGCGGCTGGGCGCCTCCTTCGACCCGCTCGCCCGCTTTCGGGGGAGGTGTCGCTCCGTGGCTTTAGACGACGAAACTGCCCTGAAAAGGCCGCTCAAGGCTGCTCTCCTCTCCAAGCGTTTCAGCGCCTTTTAGAGCACAGGAGGCTGGCTAGCAGGCAGTCGTGTTGGGACTGGAGTTGTGCAAACCCCTTTATCTCCCTCCCTTTCTTTCTCTCTCAACGTCTGTTGTACAGAATAGAAATCTAGCATTACTCTTTGGGGTGAGGTGGGGAGAAAAGAGGGGATGGTGATTGTCTGCCCTCCCCAACTCTGTTGGAAATACAAAGGCTGCTGCAGATAGTCGTATTTGCGGGGGAGGGGGCGTATTTGGAGAGGAGAAAATGAGGGGACCCCCCTTTAATCACACAGTATTTTCTAGGGGGTGGGAGAGATAATGGGGCATGTTTGCTTGGGAAGGAGAGTACCTGTGTTTCAATGGAACCCAAGACTAACAGAAAACGCGGTCTCTGCTGCCTCCCTTGCAGCGGCTCTAGGATGTTATTTGGTTGTTGAGTGTAGCCAGAGGCGGGGGGGGGGCAGGCGGGAAGGGTGTGAAACAACTGTGCTAAGGGCATGAAGGGTTCTCTTCCCTTCCTCTCCCGACCCTCCCCATGCATTCTTGAGTTCTTGGAGAGTCCCATTTCCTGTGCATTACCTGGCTGACCTACTCTAGAAAGAAAGCTGAAAGGCTGTGGGGATCAGGAAACATTAGGACTCGGTTCAACAAGCCTTACGATTGCTTTTAGAGAGCCTGAATTCAAGCAGCCCTATTAACATCTGACCTTGCACCGTGGCGGACTGACTGCTGTTGCTGCTGCTGAACTGTTGCCAATTCGTCCAGCATATCTCTCTCTCTCTCTCTCTCTCTCCTCTAACAGCAGCAAGATTTATGGGAGAGCTTTGGAGAGGGAGGAGTGGGGAGCGTGTTGAGTGAATATGAGACTCTGGTGGAAGACTTAACAGTCCTTGCAAAAGCAATTGCCCGACTTTGCATTTTATGTCCAGCTGTGGGTTTGTGGCGCTTTCTTCTGAGGCGGACTAAACAGGGCTCGTAGTTTAGTTTTTCTCCTCACTTTGAAATGAAGCAGGGAGGAAGACAAGCCCCTTTGATCCCTGGGCTAAATCATTCCATGGCTAGTCCTCTCCCTTCCCTTACATTTTCCAGAAAACTTTGTCTCTTTTACACTCTTCCCTATGGTTTGTCCAGTAATGGAAGAGAAGATGAAATCCTTCTTTCCCTTGAGTTGTGCTCAACCACTTGGCAGTGGGGCCATTTGGCAGGTAGCCGGTGAAGTTTCCATTATTTTATTTTTAAAAGAAATTGTTGTTAACTTTGGTTGCCCTCAAAAGTAATAAGAGAATCCATCTCAATGGAGGAATAACAGGCCAAAGCTTCAGATTAGAGAGGGCCGGTTAATCAGTTGCATGTTTAAAAGAGCTTTTCTTCCTTTTGTTGAATGCTCTAATCCATTTACCTCTCCCCAGGAGGTGACAGATGCCTAGATTTCCTGTTATTCAGCTCTGGGGTCTCATGGCCTTGCCATTTGTTACTTTATCATGGGGCAGGAGATAACATTTCTGCGTTTATTTTTTGGGGGACCGTATGGCTGCCTTGAGGGACTTTGTGTGTGGGGAGGGGGGTGGAGGGGGAAAGATTGCAAAATCAACAGGCGCTCCAGCAAGTTGCAAATACCCTGCACTTCTGCCCTGGTTTTCCTCCCAATGGGCTTCAGTTTCTGTTGCTGATGTGGCTTCCCAGGGATGGGAAAACAGGACTGAAATACCCCCAGGACTTGGAGATTGCTGCAAAATGGTGGGGGGATTATATGCAGAATCTGTAAAAAGACTTGGGGACTGCTTAAGTGAGGATGACAGACACTCTCTGCTGGAGTTCCAACCCCAAAGTGAGATATAACCTCCCAACCCCCCATTTCCTTTCAACAGCTGGATCTGTTTTAAGGGGGCCAGCAGTGAAAGGCACAGAACAGTTCTCCCCCCAACCTCCCCCCCCACTTCTCACTACAAGAAGTTCTCCTTCCTCTGATAGATTTCAGGCAGTTCTAAATTCCCTTCACTCAGTGTCATAATGGAGCCTTGTTCTTTTCAACAAGAGTTACTTTTGCTCCGATAACGTTACTGACCTTTGTACTCCTATGAATCAAATTCTTGTTTCTATTTTCCTTTTAAAAAAAAAGTTCTTGAGGAATGACATCTTAGCAAAAAACTGGAAATATTTTAATTGCGAAATAAGCAAAGCTGGTTGGATGTCTGCTTTGCCCTTCCTTTAACTAATCTTTCCCTCTCTCCCTGAAGTGCCCACTGTTTAAGAATCCTATGCTTTTTCCTCTCTGGAAAACCTTCTCTTGGTTGAGTTTTTAACAGTGCAATCCTATACATGTCTGCTCAGAAGTCCCATTGGATTCACTGAGACTTACTTCCAGGTAAGTATGTATATGATTGTAGCCTAAAACACCATTTCCTGGTAGTGGTCACACTCTTACTTACTAGGGAAGTACCTAGTAAATACCATGAATTGACTCTAAAACACATTGTGCACAGTTTCAGATAGAGATGGGGGCCTTTGCCTTTTTCTGGGTA
Source organism: Heloderma suspectum (assembly GCF_057233095.1). Classification (NCBI taxonomy): domain Eukaryota; kingdom Metazoa; phylum Chordata; class Lepidosauria; order Squamata; family Helodermatidae; genus Heloderma; species Heloderma suspectum. The sequence goes on from NC_139459.1 coordinate 85,560,263, forward strand.
TAACATAAAATCTCTGTACTGGGATGTGCTAGGAGTTAGGACTGCAAGGGACAAAGAGTGCCAGCCAAACTATTAGTGAGCAGCATAAAAAATATCCACATATGTTAGTGGTTTACTTTGACAAAATGTCTCTTGCTATGGCCAGCCTCTCTGAATTTCTGTAAGGGTAGATTCAGTAAATGTGTGTGTCCCGGCCCCTGGGACATAGCTGGGGCCAGCTCCAGGTTTTTGAGGGTGCTTGGGCAAGACACTGTCAATGGGCCCTTTCCTCAGTGAGTCTCCATTCTCACCAGCGGCTGTTGCTCATCAGCGTCATTCTCATTCTCATCACTGCTACCACTTGTTTGCTTGACAGACAGAGCCAGTGAGCAAGTAGGCAGTGGCATCTGCTCCTTGTCCTTCTCACCACCACCATTGTACAGATCAGAGCGAGAGGCAAGAGAACAAGCAGGTGAAGAAGAGGAGAAAGTCCTGGAGGCTCTTGTCAGTGGGCCCATGCTGGGGTTCAGACCCTTGGCAGGTGCCCAACCATACCTACCATGGACATAGGCTTAGTTTATACATTAATGGAGTGGAATGCATGGTGGAGGAGCTGGGAAATAAATGGAGGGCCAGTTTGAAGACTGAGCAGTAAACTGAGGGGAACTTAATAACTACTCTGAGAAAGAACCACGAAAGGAGGGTTGGGGAGCTGGGGAGGCCCTTTCTGGACTTGCTGGAGACTTGGGAAGTGTTGAAAAAGAGGAGGACAATGACAAGTGTCGGTTCAACACTTAATAGTGAGAGGATTACATTGCCAAGTGGGAGACATTGCCGTCCCCCCACCCTTTGGTGCACTTACTGCATTTGTTTTTTTTCTTCTGTTTGGTGCTTCTGAATTGTGCAGATGGGTTTGTCCTTTGTCTTACTATTCCCCCCCCCACACACCAGTCCTTCATAAATGTGTGCAAATTAGCCTATATGCAGTCTCACTTTGTCAGTTTCCTTGTATGTTAGCTACTCCAGTTTGGTGCTCCTGTTGACAGCTGAAACATACAAGGAAATTGACAAGGCAAGACTAGACATATTGGACAGCTGAATCTGCGCTCTTGCAAAAGACTGGGGGACAATAAAAACCCCCTACCCCATTGGCATAAATTTCAAGATTCACAACCCCCTCACACACAAAAAAACAATTTGCCCAAATTACTATTTGCACAAATGGTGCCCCCTCCCCCAAATGCGCAAAACATTTCTAAAATCAGAAAAAAAAAATCTGCTACAGTACGCCGCCACTTACTGGAACGGAAAACCTGCAGAATCTTGTTGCGGTCAAGCAGAACAGAATTCCCAGTGTTGCACATTGCTGGAAAGCAAGAAATTGCAAGTAGATAAATAGGTACTGCTTCAGCGGGAAAGGTAACAGCGTTCCGTGCACCTCGGTGTTCAGTCATGCCGGCCACATGACCACGGAAGCGTCTTCGGACAGCGCTTAGAAATGGAGATGAGCACCACCCCCTAGAGTCAGACACGACTGGCTGGGGACACCTTTACCTTTACCTTACCCCCCCTTTTGAGTAGGTTAAGTTGTGCAAATGGTGCCTTTACATAATCAAGCATTTCTGAGGAGGCTCTTGCAAACATGATGAGCTGTTTGTAAGGTAATGTCAGGGTGGCAATGGGAACATTAGAAACAAAATGGGGTGCTTATCAGACTGACCTTTAGCATCTTTACTCAGAAATACATGCCATTCACTTCCATGGGATTTATTTGTTTAGGATTTGTTTAGGACCCTCCACAGGGGAGCTTCTTCTTTGTGGTATAATCCCAGATAGTTGCAGTAGGTATATGAATACCACAACTACTTGGGTGGGGCTGATGGTGTTTTTCAAACCTAATAGTCATTCTCCTTCCCAGTGTAGAGCATGTCTACTCCAGAGTAAGCCCTATTAGGTTTAATAGGACTTGCTTACAGGCAAGTCTGTATAGGATTGCAGCCCAAGTCTAACTGAATTTAGTGGTACCCAACCTATGGAATAAATATCAAAATATGAAAGTTTATTGTAAGCAGGAGTGGGCACCTTATAGATCTCCAGATGTTTTGGCCTACAACTCCCATCACCTCTAGCCAGCATAGCCAGTGATGAGGACCGATGAGAGTTGTAGGCCAAAACATTTGGAGGCCAAGAAGTTGATTACCCCTGTTTGAAAGTAAGTGCCATTGAGCCTTGGACTGCAACCCTAAGCATACTTAGTGGGAAGAAACATTCTTAGAACCCAGCTGTTAATGTCACATAAATGCGTGAATGATAGAGGACTAATTGAATCTAAATTAAAGTTTGACTTCTCTCCCCCACCCCCTGACAGTCTAAATTGATTGTATTAGAACACAAGTCTTAAGGTTGTAACTCTTTCTTTGATCCACGTGAATTTCAGACCTTTTAATAAAACACCTTTATTAAATATGGTAGTTACACTAGAGAAGTGGGAAAAGGTAAATGAGATTTTATAACATATGGACTTGGAAAGTTTTTTTTTTTAAGATGCTGAAGGCAATGTCATTCTGTTCTTTCTTATTGGATCACATCCCTATAGACAGTGGATTTAAGAAAGTAAAGGAGAGAGTGAATCTTACACACCCACACCCACCAGATTAGTAACCAGATGGCTCTATGCAATAGAGCCATCAAATAGTTGTTACTAGGTATGAATCAAGAGCTAGGAATTACTATAAACAAACCATAAATGTATATTGTTGGGAAAACAATGTAGAACTGGTGTGTGTTTTTAGTTAATAAAAGCACAGTTATAGGGAAGCTGGTAAGAAAAGAAAATGTAGAAATAGACTACTTTGTGATATTTATCTGAAGTTAACTATTTTTTAATTTTGCTGTGCTACAAGTGTACATGGCAGTTTATAGCACTACACTCTTTCTCATTCACTCACACAGTAATTGGGACTTTCTGTCTAAACATACTCTACTACACGTGTTGGCAACCTGGTGTCCTCCAGATGACTAATTTTGACTAATGCTAGAATTTCTCAACATCCGCCATGCTGCCTAATGCTGATGGGAGCTGAAGTCCATCTGGAGGGCTCCAGGCTGGAAAAGGCTGATTTAGGGCTTCCCAGCCCAGCACTGTGTGTTCTGTAGGTGAGTGTCTAGAAATTCTCCCTCACACATTCACACATGTACAGTCTGCTGCTGTGTGGAAGCATCTGTGGATTAAAGCAATAATACAGCGCTGGCATTAGAAGAGGGCAACGCTTGCCCTGCTCCCAAGGGCAGAACTGCGTGTTTACCCTTGGCACACACCTGTTCCAAAATCCATCTTTGCAGAGATCACATGAATGTAGGGCATTTGTAGGGGAGAACTGATGGGTGGGAAGGACATTTAAGTTCTCCCGTACTCACTAACTTTCCCCTGAAAATGCCCGCATCCCTGTGGTTTCTCCTTGGCTTATACTTCCAGTTTCAGAGCCTGGCTGACGGGAAAATGGTTAAAAAGTGTTGAGAATTGGTAGGTGACAAAGGGTTAAATGTTCTCTTTGTAGCCACAGGTTGGTAACATTAGGATTGGCAAAAAGTTAGGCAAAGGCTTTACAGAAAAGGTGTTAGAACATTTCTTCAATAAAGTTTGAGAAATGCTGCTGTATGGGATCATGAAGCTTAATGTAGGACACACCATTAAAAAAATGTTCTTTAATGCATTTAGGGTGCAATCCTATGCATGTTTAGACAGGAAAAAGTCCTACAACTCCCAGCATTCCTCCCAGCCAGCTAGGACTTTTTCCTGTCTAAATATGCATAGGATTGCACCCTTAAAATTTTAAGATTTAAAAATTTTGTCGGCGTTATTAAAAATATTGAGACTTCCAATGTTTAACTGGAGAACTGTTTGAGTTTAAGAATATAGGATTATGGCTGCAGTCCTATGCACACCTGAGAGTCAGTCCCATTGAATGTGGTGGGACTTACTTTTGAATAAAGATGGACAGGCTTGGGCTCGCTAACTCCATGAGAAGTGTCAGGGAACTGTCCTTCATCCAATTTGTAATGCATTTAAGCTGACCTCCAGCATTTAATGTGAAAAGGCTTCTTTAGTTAGAAAAATCCATCTCCTTTCTTTTACAGTTACAGTGACAATTGTAGCATCTTCAGTTTATTCTTAGGTCAAGAAGCAGATAAGGGTTCCACCCAAAAGAGTTTTCCCCTGGGAGTGCCCTGATTTTGTAAATAGATCTGTCACAAAGACTTTCCTCCACAGTCCCTTGTTTTCTTCAGAAAGCACAGAAATGCAAGAGAAGGGAGAAGTCAAGGAAGATTGACAAACCTGGAGGATTAATCCTATTTAGGAGCTTTCAGCTCTTTGCAGGAAAGCTGATCTTGCTTTTAAAAAAAATACACTTCACTTTGGGCAAGGTGTTAATGGCATCCAGCATTTGTCATTTGTATGGAAGCAATTTGACTACTAATTACAAAATGACCATTCAAGCTCTGGGTGGTTAGGATATTGAAACGAAAAAAAAGGGAGCTTTGTTTTCATCTACCACAAGATGTGCTTGATAACTGTGTATTTCTTTACTAAGGTTTAAGGTCTGTTGCTTGTAGTTTGAATAATGACTGCCAAGTTAAAATTTTATTCAATGAACATCGTATGTTAAAAGCATGTAGCAACTGAAGTGTATATTTAAATGCCAGAAAAGTTTAATTATGTTCTTCTCAATGGCCTGAATATAACAAGTATAGCCAACGTTTTAAACAAAACAAGCCCACTTTTAGCCTGGTATGCATCAATTGGAATATCTTTGCATTGCTGTATATTAGTTCCATGAAAGAAATTGTGATGTTAACGTTACTATTGTAAAATTCTGTTACTTTTTGTAGCAGTAGGCTCCCTCCTGCGAAGGAGGAGGTGCAATTTAAGCTTGTTTGTTCTCTCTGGGGCTGTTGCTTTTTAAAAGGAAGCTGTCATTAAGCTCAGTATGTCTGGAAAGTATGCAAGTGCCCAAGTCTTCTAATCCAGTGAGTACAAACTAGTTAGGACTTCAAAGAAAAGGAATGACAGGTTTTTGCAGCAATGAAAGAAGAGGCATTGTTTGTTAATGCTGTTTTTTTTATTGTTATTTAGACTGCTGGCTCCTGTAGCATACCCTGTAACCATTTGGGACAAATATCAATTTGACTTAAATGATTGTCTTTCCTTTGTTTTTGACTGAATCATGTGAGAGGTTTGGATTAAAGGCCCCTTCCCCACTTGTACTGCCTTTCCTTAAAAAAAAATAAAATAGAGTCTTATTTGGAGGTTTTAGCCTAATGCAAGGGTCCTCAAACTTTCTACCCCCAGGACCCTCTTGAGAGAGCTACAAATGACCTGAGACCTACCAGTCACAAAATGGTGTTGCAGCGCCAGAGCCAGTCAGGGCCAGCTCCAGGTTGTTGAGGACCCTTGGGCAAGACGCCCACAGTAGGGCCCTTTCTGTGAGTCTACCTACTCACTGCCATTGCCACTAGCTGTTATTGCTCCTCATCCATTTTCTCCTTATTGCTACCACTTGCTCATATGATAGGTAGAGAGCTAGTGAGCAAGTAGGGAGTGACATCTGCGTCTCCTCCTTCTCACCATCGCCATTGTCTGGGATAGAGCAAGAGGCAAGTGAATAAGAAGGTTGCAATGGTGAAGAAGAGAAGGAGCTCCAGGGGCTCTTGTCAGTGGCCCCTTGCTGAGGTGTGGGCCCTCGGCAGGTGCCCTCGATGCCGGCTCTGGAGCCAGTCACAAAATAGTGACAGACAGAGACAGAGTTTGGCATAATCAGCCGGCAATTGCTGATATCATTTCATACTGATATCTAATTCCTCTTTGAAAATTGCTAAATTCTTTGCTACAGCTATTTTCTTGTAGCAGGGAGTTCCATAATTCAGCTTTCCTCAAGTGAAGTACAGGCATTGGCTCTGGACGTATCATTACTCAGCTTCCCCATTTCAGGAAGAATGTGCTGATCCAGAGGCTTAAAGCTGGAGTTTCCAATATGGTGCCCATGGACACCTCTCTTGGTGCACATCTGGCTCCCTGCCTCTCCTGATTTTGATTTTATTTCTTAAGATTTTTTCTTAATTAACTGGGAGATTTTTTTAAACTGGGAGGTTAATAATGATTAAAAATCTTTATTTGGTTTCAAAAGAGTTTTGAACATTCTCAAAGTTCCAAATATGCCCACTGAGCCAAAAAAAGTTAGGAACTCCTACTCTAAGTGAAGTGTTTATTTTATATTGTTTTTCTCATCCCCTCACATGCCTCTCAAAGTCCTCTTACCCATCTCCTGTCTTTTCTTCTCCCCTTCTTCTTTCACACTTAACTTGTACCTTACCCCAGCTTCCGGTTTCTTTCATCCCTCCGTCCTGCTGCTTTTACATTCACTTCCTCTTATAACAGCTTCCTTCTCTTATCCCCTTCCTCTTTATTCCCAGTTTTAAAAGATGATGATGATAAATATTAGCCCTGCTCTCTAACCACCTCCCACTGCCACACCTGCCTATGCATTGTGCATGGTGTGGCATGGTGTGGCACAGAGCGGTCAAGCAAAGAGGGACTGGGCAGTCTGTAACACTGAGACCCACCAGAAAGTTGGCTGAGACTCACTGGTGGGTCCTGACCCACAGTCTGAGAACATAGGAACATAGGAAGCTGCTTTATACCGAGTCAGACCATTGGCCCATCTAGTCCAGTATTGTCGACACTGCCTGGCAGCAGCTCTCCAGGGTTTCAAGCAGGATTCATTCCTCACCCTACCTGGAGAAGCCGGGGATCGAACCTGGAACCTTCTGCATGCATAGCATGTGTTCTGTCACACTGACCTATGGCCCCTCCCCTACACTGGCCTAATGTATTCTGTGTTTTTAAAAAAGAACATATAAGTTGTTAGGGTTCGTCCAGCACTCTCATTTCAAAATGAAATCTGCATCAAATCAAAAGTTGTCATATCTTCAGAAGAAAACTTGAGTTTCTACCATTTTATTGAATGTTCCATTTTGAAATTTGCAACCAGCTAGAAAGACACCAGATTTTATGCTTTGACACGTTTCTTGCCATATTGTTTATATCCAAATAAGCTCATTTAAGGCTAAGATGCTGTGTATGTCATGGAGAGCTGTTTTAGCTGTTTGGAAAAGCTTCCCAATTTACATTTCTAAATGTGTGTATATGACGAATGAAGATTTCTAAAAAACACACAAAAATGGTGTTTAGTTCAGTATGTGAACACAGCCAAGTAGTTTGAAGTGGCAAACACAAATGAAAGGATTCTGTAAGATAATAGCGAGATGGTTCGTGGAGAGAGGTCATTGCTCAATTCTTTCTACGCCTTTGGTGAAAGATATTCCAGGAAGAGTTTGATGTTGTATATGAGTAAGGGGCAGCAGAAACAAAAGAACTTGACTGTTTTGATAATCAGAGACTGGTTGGGCAGACAGTCTCCTCCAACTTTGGCCGTTGTCAAACAGTTAATTAGTTAAGGGAAAATGCTGCACCTTTATATCATCTTCTTCACAGCTTAACCCCAAAGAGAAATAGCTGGTGTGTTCCTTTGGCCTGGTTCCCACGATCACAGGGTGGTTCCCGTGGTGGCTTGCTTTCCTTTCTTTCTGCCCCTTTAGCTCTTTTCACAGAATCATAGAATAGTAGGGTTGGAAGGGGCCTATAAGACCATCGAGTCCAACCCCCTGCTCAGTGCCTTTTGATGCCTTCACAGTACACAGCCTTTTCTCTTCTTCACTGCCATGTAGTGTCTTGGCCCATGTAGCTGCTTCCCTGCCAGCTGGCTTCAGGGAGTGGCAAGGTCAGACATGGCAAGGTCAGTGTTTATTTTCCAAAGCTCTGAGACTGGCAAAAGGGCTGTTCTCAGTTGGCATGGACCCCCTGATCCACCTTGGAGGCTGCTTTGGGGCTTCTGAGGCGGGCCCAATTCACTTTGGGCTGATTCAGCCCCCCCCCCCGTCCACTTTGGCATCTGGAGCCAAAGCGGGATTTGGACTTCTGAATCCTGCACCCCCCTACACACCACCTAGCCCCCAGCTCCTTACCTGGGCCCTCTGGAGGTGTGCTGCCAGCTGTGTCATCGTTCCCGGAGGGGGAGCCGCTGCTGCTGGGGGAGTCTGCGCTGCCGCTGGGGAGTCGTTACTGCTGCCGCCACGGCAGCCACCGCTGCCAACTCCTGGGCCCTCTGGATGTGTGCCAGCAGCCATCTTGTTGTTCCAGGCGCGGGGGAACCCATTTTAAAATGGCTCTCCTCCGGAACAACAAGACGGCTGCTGGCATGCATCCAGAAGGCCCAGGTAAAGAACGGCGGGCTGGGTGGTGATACGATGGGGCTAGGCTTCCAGATTGCACTGAAGCGTGCCGAGGTGCTTCGGAGCAACCCAGCCTGCTTCGTGCCCCCTTCGCCTCGCCTCAGAGGTGGCACGAAGCGGCATGAAGTGCCTTGCTTCGACTCAGGCTCAGGCTTCAGGCCGAAATGGTGCACAGCCCTACTTTGCATGGTGTGCCCAAGTAGCCTCGAGGCAGCATGAAAGGATTGTCAGTTAGCATGACCCTGAGGGACCAACTGAAGGTGCCTTGCCTGAGGACTCCCAAATCCTGGAGCTGGCAATGTTTCCTTTCCAGGTGAGCTTTTTATAAGGCTAGAGAGGTATCACATTTGAAACCTAATCCTCTGAATAGTGGCATGGAGGGGCGGGGGATGATGCCTTTTCTCTATCAGATGTATTCCTTTGGAGGTTTTGTTGCAGTCGTCCGCTGTACGACTGACTCCCTGGCCGAGGTGCTTGAGGTGGTCTCTGATGTGCGTGTACAGTCCCCTAACTTACTGGTGTTGGGGGACTTCAACGTACATTCGGAGGCCATCCTCACAGGAGCACCTCGGGACTTCATGGAGACCATGGCCTCCTGGGAGCTGCACCATATTCTAACTGGGCCCACCCATGTAGCCGGTCATGCACTAGACCTTGTGTTTGTTTCTGGAGAAGCGGGGAGTGATCTGGAAGTCGGGGGTATATCCACCACCCCCTTGTCATGGTCAGATCACTATCTGGTGATGTTGGACTTCTCGGTTCCACAACCCCTCCACAGGGGTGGAGGACCCATTAAAATGGTCTGCCCCAGGCGTCTTATGGATCCAAATGGATTCCTGAACGCGCTTGGGGATTCTCTGGGGCATGCCAACGGCCACTCGGTCGAGACCCTGGTGGGTGGCTGGAATGCCGCAATTACTGGGGCATTAGATCGGGTGGCTCCGAAATGCCCTCTCCCCCTGAACAGGGCTCAGACTGCACCATGGTTTAATCCGCAGTTACGAGCTCTGAAACAGGAGGTGAGACGGCTAGAGCGCCGGTGGCGGAAGTCTCGCTCCAAAGACGATCAGACACGGGCTAGAGCTATATCTTCAGCCTATCACGTGGCGGTGAAGGCAGCAAAAAAGGAATATTATGCTGCCTCCATCGCGTCTGCAGAGTGCTGCCCCAGGAGGCTGTTCCAAGTGGTCCGGAGCCTGGTCGGTCCTGTGGCTCCGGAACCACTGGAGCATTCTGAGGCCTCCTGTGAGGCTTTGGCAAGGCACTTTGCAGGTAAAATTGATCAGATTAGGTGTGTTACTCTGCACACTGTGGATACAGTTAGTGAGCAAGAGGCAGCCTGTGGCAAACCGGTTTTGTGGGATCGGTTCCAGCTTCTTCCTCCTGATGAAGTGGACAAGGTGCTTTCATCTGTAAGGCCAACCACCTGCTTACTTGATCCTTGCCCATCTGGCTCATTATGAGCTGCAGAGAGAGACTGGGTGAGGGGATCAAGGCAGTGGTGAACGCCTCCCTTGAGGAGGGAGTGATGCCATCAGCCCTCAAGGAGGCAGTGATAAGACCGCTCTTAAAGAAGCCCTCCTTGGATCCTCAAGTTCTGAACAACTTTCGCCCAGTCTCAAATCTGCCATTTTTGGGCAAGGTGATTGAGCGGGTGGTGGCGGTGCAGTTGAAGGCACACTTGGAAGAAACTGATTATCTAGACCCATTTCAGTCGGGCTTCAGGCCTGGGCATGGGACAGAAACGGCCTTGGTCGCCTTGGTGGATGATATGAGGAGGGCTCTGGATAGGGGTGAATGCTCCTTCCTTGTTCTCCTCGACCTCTCAGCGGCTCTCGATACCGTTGACCACGGTATCCTCCTGGACCGCCTGGAGGGGTTGGGCATTGGAGACACTGTATTGCGGAGGTTCCGGTCCTTCCTCTCCGGCAGGTACCAGAGGGTAGCACTGGGAGAGGAGGTTTCGGACCCGTGGCCACTTACTTGTGGGGTGCCACAGGGTTCCATCCTCTCCCCGATGCTATTTAACATCTATGTGAAGCCACTGGGGGCTATCATCAGGAGGTTTGGGGTGCAGTGTCATCAATATGCGGATGACACGCAGCTCTACCTCTCATTCAAATCTTCACCAAGGTTGGCCGTAGAATCCCTGTCCAAATGTCTGGAGACGGTGAGTGGCTGGATGGGGAGGAATAAGCTGAAGCTCAACCCTGACAAGACCGAGGTACTTTTGGTGGGAGACAAGAGGAGGCTGGGGGATGTTGACCTGGTGTTGAATGGGGTACAGCTACCCTTGAAAGACCAGGTCCGCAGCCTGGGGGTCATTTTGGACTCCCAGCTGTCCATGGAGGCTCAGGTGTCAGCTGTGAGCCGGACAGCGCTGTATCAACTCCATCTGATACGGCAGCTGCGCCCCTTCCTTCCCGACCATCTGCTCCCATCGGTAGTACATGCCCTGGTCTCCTCTCGTTTGGACTACTGTAATGCGCTCTACGTGGGGTTACCCTTGAAGATGGTTCGGAAACTGCAGCTGGTACAGAATGCGGCGGCTCGCCTGATTAAAGGCAGCCGCCGGCGAGATCACATCACTCCAGTGCTGAAGGAGTTGCACTGGTTACCAGTTGTTTTCCGGGCCAAATTCAAGGTGTTGGTTTTGACCTTTAAAACCCTATATGGTTCCGGCCCAGCCTATCTTAAGGAGCGCCTCCAGCAACACCAGACAGGCCGCTTAACAAGATCAGCCTCGGATGGCCTTCTCTCTGTCCCATCAGCCAGGACAGCTAGACTGGTGGGGACGAGGGAGAGGGCCTTCTCTGTGGTGGCCCCCACTTTGTGGAACTCCCTCCCTAGGGAACTCCGTCATGCCCCCTCTTTAATGAGCTTCCGTCGTGCATTAAAAACATGGCTGTTCAGGCAGGCATTTGGGGTGGGCTAGGGTATTTAAAAAAAAAATTTTTATGGTAAAATTTTATTGTTTTAAATTGTTTTATGGTGGGTTGTACATCGCCCAGAGTGGCTGGGTGACCAGTCAGATGGGCGATTAATAAATTTAATAAATAAATAAATAAAAATTGTTGTTTGCTACTGCTGTGTGTGTTTATTTAAATGTTTCTGCAGTGTCATTGTTAATTGTTACTGTGTTGTGGCAGTATTTGTTATTTACTCCAGTCCAGTCCATTGTGCAGTCAATAGCCCAGTTTGGATGTAACATTAAGTCAGGGGTACCCCAAATATCATTCATGAGCAGCAGGCTTGTGTATGGTGCCTGACCACTCCCACTGCAAGTGGGAGCAGCTAAACAAACCACTGTCCGTGGTTTGTTTAGCATTACGTATGAACGGAGAACTCTGGCTTGTCTGTCCTCTGACAAGCCAGAGTAATAAGCCATGACTCATAAGCTGTGGAAATGACTGGGCAGCATTTACGAGCAGGCTCGGCCCAAGGCATTTTGCCACTGCCCCACTTCTTCTGGTGGTGGTCGCTCCCACCAGTCTTCCACCCACTCAAGAAAGCTCCCACCCACCTCACACCCACCCAATCTGCTTGGGTGGCTGGCCGGCCAGCCAAGCCAGCTGGCTGTGCCTGCCCACCCACGTCCTCTCTTTGGGGGGTGCCTACACATGGCTGCTTGGCCACCACTCCCGCCCATTAGCTTCTTCCTCCTTGTGCCGCAGCCGCAGGGAGAGGTTGGCCAGACTATTGCGAGAGTTTCCAAACTATCACGAGAGGGCTGAAACCTCTTGCAATAGTTCCAGGCCTCTCACGATAGTTTGGCCCATATCTTCCGGAAGCCCTACATCTTGGGGACAAGGTGGGAGTGGCGGGCAAGAGCGAGCGGCCACTTCTTGGTCCTGCCAGCTGCCTACATGGCTGGCTGGACAGGTCAAGTGGCCGGCCAGCCATGCAGGTGGCTAGCAGGACCGAGAAGCGGTGGGCTCTTCGGAGGGGGAGAGCGGCTCAATTCGCTCCCCATTCCACCACCTAATGCACCCTCATCAGGCTGCTTCATGGTAGGGCTGGCTCTGTTTATGAGCATGCTGCTTGTAAAAGATAAGCCATGGCTTCCCCCCAAACTCTGGCTTATCATGTGTGAACAAAGGGCTGGATGTGTCCGATCTCGTCTGATCTCGGAAGCTAAGCAGGGTCAGCCTTGGTTAGTACTTGGATGGGAGGCCGCCTGGGAATCAGGCTTCCTGCATTGAGCAAGGGGGTGGACTCGATGGTCTTGTAGGCCCCTTCCAACCCTATGATTCTATGATTCTAACTGGGCCAATAACTTGTTTTTCTTTTGAGTTTAAATGTGCACCTAAAATGGAAGGCAAGCAACACATTCAGAGTTCAGTTCCAAGAGCATTCAGTAGGAAGTAAATGTCATTAACTAAGGCTTACTTCTGAATAAACATGCATAGGATCATGATGTGTGTGTATTATTGCACCCTCTCCTCCCCACAAACAAGTTAGTACTGAAGGAACTGAGATTGTGGTCTTCAGAGTTAGCAATGGAAAAATAGCACCCATTATAATCACTTACACATCCAAAGGATGTTGGTAAGAAAAAATACATATTATAAATAAGAACTTAGGGATTGAACATGAAATGAAAGAATAGTGCTCTGCTCGTTTAACTTCCACTACATGGAATATTTTACTTGGAGCAGAGTAAGGGCATCTCTCTCCAGTGATTTGTTGTAATAAATTAAGGAAGCAGACTCTAAAGTCTTTATAGACATACAATCATGTTGTTCTCTCTGGCTTCTGCCTATAACTGCCCTCTATCTTGATTCACCCTACATTTATATGAGCTTTTGGGAAAGGGGCTATCATTTGATTTTGGAGGGAGCAATCCTATACTGGTTAGACAGCCATAGGATAGGCTGTTTTCCAGGATCCGACCTCGGAGCCCGTGCTCCAAGGTCAGTTCCAGGAAAACTGACCTCCCCCCACATCTGCGCTGCCTCAGAGGCAGCGCAGTGAAGCCCCATCCTCCATGCTCGGAAGAGGAGTGCGGAGCAGCTGAAAAGGGCTGGGGCTGGGGGTGTTCCGGGGCAGGGAGAACAGATCTGCATCCTATGTGTTGTACAGCAGCCTCTTCTCCCGCTTGCCCCCCCCCCCCACGACTTGACAGCTGAAATCAGCTGTCTAGCAGAAAAAGCAGGGCAGACTAGGCATGGAGGGAACTATTCCCCCATGCTTCTCCTGCCTTGCTTTGGGGAGGCGGTCGCCCAGAGGCATGGAGGGAACTATTCCCCCATGCTTCTCCTGCCTTGCTTTGGAGAGGCAGTCGCCCAGTTCCGGAGGCAGCTGCCTATCTAGATAAGATTGCACCCTTAGTCATTCATAACAACAAGCCTTTGTTTGAATGGCATTATTCATCATTCCATGATACAACATTAGCAAAGCCTTTATATCACATTCTTCACAGCTTAATTTACATGTGAAGTGGGGTGGGGGGGAGGAATGACCCAACATTTCCCCTGGTAAATAAAAGCCTCCCTGTCTCCTGGCAACTTTTACCTGCCATAGATGACCAGGCAAGTCGCTATTTACACTCCTAATATGCAGACTTCAGCTGTGTCTGCACAAAATCATAGAATCATAGAATAGTAGAGTTGAAAGGGGCCTATAAGACCATCAAATCCAACCCCCTGCTTAATCTAAGTCCAAGCATCCCTGACAGATGGCTGTCCAGCTTCATCTTGAATGCCTCCAGTGTGGGAGAGCCCACTACCGCCCTACGTAATTGGTTCCATTGTCGTATTGCTCTAACAGTTAGGAAGTTTTTCCTGATGTTCAGCCGGAATCTGGATTCCTGTAACTTGAGCCCATTATTCCGTGTCCTGCACTCTGGGATGATCGAGAAGAGATCCTGGCCTTCCTCTCTGTGACAGTCTTTCAAGTACTTGAAGAGTGCTATCCTATCTCCCCTCAGTCTTCTCTTCTCAAGGCTAAACATGCCCAGTTCTTTCAGTTTCTCCTCATAGGGCTTTGTTTCCAGTCCCCTGATCATCGTTGTTGCCCTCCTCTGAACCCTCTCCAGCTTGTCTGCATTCTTCTTAAAGTGCGGTGCCCAGAACTGGACACAGTACTCAAGATGAGGCCTAACTAGTGCTGAGTAGAGGGGAACTAGTACTTTATGGGATTTGGAAGCTATGCTTCTATTAATGCAGCCCAAAATAGCATTTGCCTTTTTTGCAGCCACATGACATTGTTGGCTCATATTCAGCTTGTGATCTACAACAATTCCAAAATCCTTCTTGCTTGTAGTATTTTTGAGCCAAGTATCCTAGGTGCAGAACTTGGCATTTATCCCTATTAAATGTCATTCTGTTGTTTTCTGTCCAGCCCTCCAGGCTACCAAGATCACTTTGAATTTTGTTTCTGTCTTCCAAAGTATTAGCGATCCCGCCCAATTTTGTCATCTGCAAATTTGATCAGCATTCCCTGCACCTCCCTATCCAAGTCATTAATAAAAATGTTGAAGAGCACTGGGCCCAGGACTCAGCCCTGAGGTACCCCATGCGTTACCTCTCCCCAGTTTGAGAAGATCCCATTGATCATCACTCTTTGAGTCCGATCCTGTAGCCAACTGTGGATCCACCTGACTGTTGTTTCATCTAGCCCACTCTGAGCTAGTTTGCTCATCAGGATATCATGGGGCACTTTGTCGAAAGCTTTGCTGAACTCAAAATATATTATGTCCACAGCATTCCCACAGTCCACAAGGGAGGTTACTTGATTAAAAAATGAGATCAAATTAGTCTGGCAGGATTTGTTCTTGACAAATCCATGTTGGCTTTGAGTAATCACTGCATTATTTTCATGGTGTTTACAGATGGATTGCTCTATAATCTGCTCCGGAATTTTCCCAGGGATTGATGTCAGACTGACTGGTTTGTAGTTCCCAGGTTCCTCCTTTTTACCCTTTTTGAAGATAGGGACCACATTAGTCCTCCTCCAATTATCTGGCACTTCACCCATTTCCATGATTGCTCAAAAATAATAGACAGTTCTGAGAGTTCTTCTGCCAGTTCCTTTATTACTCTAAGATGTAGTTCATCTGGCCCTGGAGATTTGAACTCATTCAAAGTAATTAGGTGTTCCTTGACCGTATGCCTATCGATCTCAAGCTGCAATCCCGCCCCTTCAGCCTGTACTTCTCCTTTGCCAGGGGGCTCATAGACCCTCTTTTGGGAGAAGACTGAGCCAAAGTAGGAATTGAGCACCTCTGCCTTTACTTTGTCATCATTTTGCCATTCTTATTTAATAGTTTATTTCCTCTGTCTTTTACTATGCATGTATCTGAAGAAAGTTTTTTTGTTGCTTTTAGCCTCCCTACCTAACCTCAGCTCGTTCTCAGCTTTAGCCTTCCTGACACCATCCCTGCAGTTTTGTGCTACCTGCCTGTACTCTTTCTTTGTAGCTTGGCCTTCCTTCCACTTCCTGGATGTGTCCTTTTTTGTTTTCAGGTCATCTCCAAGCTTTTTGTGAAGCCACATTGGCTTCTTCTGTTGTCTTCCACCTTTTCTCTTGTTGGAATTGTTTGTGATTGTGCCTTGAGAATTTCCTTTTTTAAAAGCTCCCACCCATCTTGGACTCCTTTTCTCGTTAGCCTCGCTTGCCATGGGACCTTACTGTTCATTGTTCTGAGTTTATTAAAATCAGCTTTCCTAAAATCCAGGGTACGCGTTTGGCTACACTTGGCTTTTGCTTCCTTTAGAACCAAGAACTCAAGTATAACATGGTCACTTTCCCCCAGAGTTCCCATAACTGCTACTTTATCCACTGAGTCATCTCTGTTGGTTAGGATCAAGTCAAGGATAGCCGATCCTCTAGTTCCTTCTTCTACTTTCTGTAGGAGCAAATTATCAGCAACACAAGTCAGGAATCTCTTGGAGGGGCCATGTTTTGCAGAATTTGTCTCCGAACAAATATCGGGGAAATTGAAGTCCCCCATTACTACTACATCATGCTTCCTTGAAACCTTGTCAATTTGCTTTTCAAAAGTTTCATCCTCATCTTCTCCTTGATTGGGTGGCTGGTAGTAGACTCTGACCACCATTTTCCTTTTATTTGAGCCATTTATTTTAACCCAGATGCTCTCGATGGGGCTACCAAGCTCCTCCTCCTGTATTTCTGTGCAGAGACATGTATTTTTTAACATATAGGGCAAGTCCACCTCCCTTTATGTTCCTCCTGTTCTTTTTGAACAGGTTGTATCCTTCATTTGCTGTATTCCAATCATGAGAGTCATCCCACCAAGTTTCAGTTACACCTATCAAGTCATAATTTCCCTCCTGTATTAAGAGTTCAAATTCATTCCATTTGTTTCCCATACTCTGCGCATTAGTGTATAGACATTGAAGACCATGTGCTTTATAGTCTGGCTTTCTTCCTACATGTTTGTGAAGACTATTACTGGGCACTATTAGAGCTGTTCTTTCCGTTGTGGTGCATGAGCCTTCATCCATTGTTACCCTCAACTTTTTGTCTCCCTCCCCCGTAGGATTCAGTTTAAAGCCCTCCTGATGAAGTTCTTCATGCTGTGGCCAAAAACATTCTTCCCAGCCTTTGTGAGGTGCAATCCATCCCTTGCCAACAGTCCATCTTCCAGGAAGTATAGTCTGTGGTCCCAGAATCCAAATCTCTCACGCTGGCACCACCAAAATGCTGAGCTGGAATTCTTCAGAATCCTGGCCTATAGTTAACAAGCCAGCGTGCCGGTGCATGCTGCCTGATTGCTTCCTCTTTGCTCCTCTTGCAAGTGGGGACAGGCTAAACTAACCAGGAACTCACTAGGGCAGAAAAGCTTATTGTGACATCTGAACCGGGACGTCTCTCTTGCTACTCATCTAACAAGTCAAAATTTGAAGCCAGGGTTGAAGCTGACTTGTGAATCCAGGCTTGTCAGAGGAGCAACAAGCCAGGAATCCTGGTTCAGATGTAACACTAAACTCCTCTGGCCTGATAAGATCCTGGTTAGCTTAGCTGCTCCTGTTTGAAGGAGGAGCCAAGAGGTAGTGAACAGGCAACATGCTTGTGAATGATAAACCAGGATTCTGAAGAATTCTGGCGTAGTGTTATGTGCAAACACAGCCTTTGTAAGGTAACTTTGCAGGTAACTTTGCTAATGTATTTTAAATGTTGCTCTTGGGAATAAGCCACCCACTTTTATTTAGTTCCGTTAGTATGCTAGGAACTTACAGGTCAGTAGAGGATGATTGCTTCGTTTCCCCACCCCTTCCTCAAAAGAGAATTCTGATAGGTATAATGAAGTATCTTTTATTGGACTGGTGATATAGCATGCAAAATTCTGCAGCTGATAGGGTTTCTGCCTGTTTGTGAATTATATTGTATGAAATTCAAGAGACAGCTTATTTCTACACAACTCCCTAAAAACATCTCCTAATAGCTGTAACTTAAAACATTTTCTTCGGTAGCTTTAGGCCAAGTCTGCTTGTCCTGCTAGAGTAGTTTTAAGCCATTCGGTAACAGTTCATCTGGTAAGTATTATATCACAACGAAGTGGCTGCTCTAACTGAATTTCCTTGCTTTTTCCAGTTTAATGCCCTGACATTATTTTTCTATACTTTTGTGTATTTAACTAGAATGACTTTGCATGCTATGTAAAGAAAAGATAAATTCAGCTATGGTTCTGTAGCAGGTTAAGAGTTGGGATTAATTGAGTGTGAAAGTTAACTTTTCATCACAGGCTATATAACTGTCCAACTGAATCATAAAACTATCCCAGAAAATGTTTTATTTTTTGCATTGTGAAGATCATGCATGATATTTTTCAGGTTCAGAGTAATTAGTATGGAGATAGCTGATGGGCATTATTAAAAACCTGTGTTTTTCAAGGAAAATAAGCTCAAATTAAAATGGCACAAAGAGAGGGCTCTGGGCATGTGATGGCCAATCAACAAGCATGTTTATGTTGGGCCCTTCACGTACGGTGAGCCAGTTGCATTGAGTGTACTTGCCACTGTGTGCGTGTATAGCTTGCATCACATGTTGTCAAGTAGGATTTTTCTAGTTCTAGCCAATATGTGCTGATAAGTGAATTCTACACCAGGGCAAAGATGCAGAAGGGCAGACCAGCTTTCCATGATCTAGGGCTTCTCCACATGAAGCTTTTATCTTGCAATTGAGATTGGTTACTCATGGAAGTTTGCTGGTCCTTACATGATGTCATCAACCTCCAGGGTGTCTCCCACGCTAAATGACCTTTACCCCATTTTTTAAAGATCAGAGATAATGAACTATCAAATTACAGTGCGTGGAGTCTCCTCCTGAAAAGAGGAAGTCGCACAGTAAGAGGAGCTAGACCACAGCACCATCTAGTGGCTGTATAATGAAACATATAGGAACACAGATCGGGGGGGCGGGGAAGGGAAGCACATGTAAAAGGAGCTTGTCATGATCCTGCATTTAAAACGGAAGCAGAAAGCCCCGGTAAAGTTGCGGGATTTTAGCCTGGTGTAGAAATGCTCCTAGAGGTACTGTGTGTAAGCTTTTAAAGCTGTGCTCAGATTTTCATGTGAAAAAAGTCTTTTTGCATTGGCCAGTAGGCTGAAATTCCTTCCTTCCTTCTCTTAAGCATGTCTTTCAGAAAATTACATTGCCATAAAAATATATAACACTGGATCTAATGTATACTGAGAGCTAGTGCATTACACTACATCTAGATTTCAGGAACCTGCCCAAGAATCATTTTCCTGATCATCCTTTAATAATTTGACTTGAATCAGAGCTCTGGGTTTGATTTGAGTGCATTGTGATGATTAGGAAGGACGGCACAGAGTTAAGTGGCCTAAAGAAGAAATGTAAGCAACTTCAAAACTTTTATAGGGGTGTTTTTTCTAGGAACATAATCCAGTATTAGTAGAACTGTCCCTGATTTGTAAATGGACACATTTCTAGCAGCCAGATTCTATGAAGATTTGTTCAGAAGTCAATCCAGTTGTACTTAATGGGACTTGCTTCAATGCAGGAACACATCCATGGGATCAGCTACAACTATGATTTTCATGGGACATTTTCATTGGAGGTGCATAAGCCAGGTTCCTACGTCCTTATGTCTGGCATGCCCTTGGAGAGCCACTGACTTCTTTGGTTTTGGGAAAGGAAGCAGGATCTTGTCAGAACTGTTTTTAAAAATGCGCTTTTCATTGGAGCCTGCATTATGGACTTCAGTTCCATCAGAGGCAGTGCTATAAATTTATGAAAGGGATCCTTAGCATTGAACTTGGCTTTTTTAGTGCCTCTTAGACCAGTCTCCCGTCAAGTCTAGGGGCAAGTTCCTGGAAGTGAGAGAAGGCTAAATGTAGTGGTTTGGGGCGTGTATGAGGCACAGCTGTGAGGAAAACTAACAGCAGCAACAGAGTTTCATTATTGCTCAGGACATGGAAGCCAGCCTGCCCCTGGTAACATTTATAAGGCTCAAGCTTTACCACATGACCTGCTCTGGCCTATTGCTGCCTAAGAGGCTGCTTTGCTGGACTGATTTGTTGCCCTGCTTTGGCCAGAGCTCTGTGGCGATGTTAAATCCCTGCCTGACATCGCTTAGGTTCCATGTTCAGGATCCATACATTTGAGTCCTGGCATTGTTCCAACATACTGAATTGTTTTAGTGAGGGATCTGCAATGACTCCAAGATCTGTTTCCTGGGTGGCTTTAGACAGTTCATACTTGATTTGTTTGTCCCAGTGTGCTTCACTTTGCATTTGAAATTATCCTGGTTTGTTGTCCAGTCACCCAGTTTGGAGAGAGTCTTTTGAATCCCTTCTTAAGCCCTATTCAGGTGTGCAGGAACTGTGTAGTATAAACGTGTGGAGAGGGAGAGCATGCTAGCCTTGCCCCCTTCGTCAACATTTCCGACTTTCTGAAGGGGAGAGCCTCCTGTATTCATGGAGGCTTTCCATGTGATTTTGAATGCTGATTTCCAGTGTATGAAAGTCTCCCCTTCAGAGAGTTGCTCTCCACATGTAGAGGGGGATGAAAATGATAATGGAGGGGGTGGGGCTAGCGTGCACCCCCTCTGTGTGTGTATTCTACACAGTTCCAGAATGCCTGAATAAGGGTTATGTTTTTGTTGAGATTGCATGGGCTATATTCCTGAAAGTCTGAATAGGGTTATGGTCTCCTTGAAATTTCACTGGACTTCATTCCTGAATGCCTGAATAGAGCTTTGGTCACCTTGACATTTCACTGGGCTATATTCCTGAATGCCTGAATAGGGCTATGGTCTTGAGAATTCACTCTCCTGAATATTTTAGTGTCATCTTGGGCTACTTGGGCAAACTTGGGCTACTTCAGAGCCCATGCCTGAATCCAGAACATTAAAAAAATGGTTAGACAGAGCAGGTTCCAATATAATTTTTTTATCAATATATTATAGGAAGGTGTGTGAGAGTCCTTTTTGTACCTTTTATATTTGAATTGCCAGGGTTTGTCATTCTGCTAAATTCTGAGTCGATCAAGTCAGATGCTGGATGGCCCTGTTTAGCAGAGACTTCCAAACTGCCCTGAAATGCATGGTCATTTCATGATTAGGAAGAATGTCCAAAGGGGATGGAGACTTGCCGTCCACCAAATGTCTTTAATTTAAAACCATGACTTGGAATGGAGCGATGAGTCTCCAGGGGAAAAAAAGGGCCAGTGCTTTTATTTATACTACTTCGTCATCGTCCTCCCTCACTGGCCTTTTGTTTTGAAAGTGTTATGGTTTACATTCCCTTAAAAAAAAAAAAAAGGAAGGCGGGGGGGAAAAGCACAAAACTGAGTTCACTTGATTTAGTGTTCTGCTTTATGATGAAGTGTCCTGTGTCAGTCATAGTTTAGCAGTTAACAAGATATTTATGGAGTGATAAGGTTTCTCTACTCTGTGGTCAATTTAGTCTTTGGAATGGGGCAGGAAAAGTTTTTTTAGCTAGTTAAATCTCAGAGCAGCTTCACATTATGCATTAAGACAAAATATAAAGTCTGTATTATTTAGAAGTTGATTTATTTAAGTGCTCTGAGCTATTGTAAACCTTTACAACAGGGGAAAATTAAATATGGCGATCTGTAGGTACCATACATGGCTGTCCTCCAGTAAGTTTCCAATTGAAGATGCAGCATTGTTTTTATTTTTACCATTTATGGTACTTTAATAGGTATCTGTTCCATAACCGTGGTAGCCTTTGAGTATGCTTGGCTGTTAGCCGTTATAAAGAAGAACTTACAAGATTTCACCTGTGATACCCAATAGCTCCAACACCATCAGCTAAGCTCATCCAAACCAGCTTAAACTGATGTCTAAGTCCATGTTCTAAAGCTCTTCTGCCCGTTCAAAATAGCTACAGAAAATACGTCTCTGGAATTGTAGTACGTGAAGGGCTTGTTCAGCACCCCGCTTCCTACTGCAGATCATGGTGTGTGTGTGGAAGGCTTTAACCTCCTCCATGCCCCTGATCCCAGTGATATGAATAGCATCACTGGGAGGGGGGCAAGGTGAAAACCTCTTCCCCGTTGTAGCGATTCTGCTGAAGATTACTGCTGTAGAGAGGAAGCTTTAGCTTTGCTCTCAGCTCAGCAGTTTTCCAACTGACTTCTTGCACATCCTCTTTCCCTGCAGCATCAAGTTCCTGAGAGCCTGCCAAGCAACACGCAGCAGGATGGCGAGAGCCCAGTGCTTCAGGGCAGCACTTTTGGTGGTGGTTGGGCAGCAGGGGGGGAATATGTGGGGGTGCATAAATGGCCCCACAGGACTGCATGCAGCCCACCCCTGTTCTAGATAAGGGGGTAATGTTGTCTTCCACCTTGGACAGCTCTTGGGCAACTGATACGTTGCTTTAATGATGATCAGAACTTAATAGGAGCCCTAAATGATAGCTCATTTCTCATTAATATGCAAGGGCTGCCACTCAGCTAGCTTTCAGCTGTGCTTTTTGGTATTGCTGGGTAGTTTCCATGTAGACTATAACTAGGTGCCTACAGGAAAGTGAGGGACCCTGGGTGCCTGGGGAAGTGGCGGAGCCACATATTTAGGTTTTGCTTGAAGAGTCCCAAGCTCTTGGTTCTAAAGGAAGAGACAGGTATCAAATCCTCTTGACCCACAACTGTACAGATTCCCGCTGTCTCAATCACTGTCGGATGCATCTGAGGGCTGGGAAGTAACAGGTGGAACAATCACAGGCTGGACCATCATCTTGTGTAAAATACTTCCACCATCATCAGTGTCTGGACTGGTTTACAATCAGACAAGCATTAGCCTGCCCTAGACATTCTTTTTCTATTGCTTGTCTTCAGACAGATTTCTTTTTCTTTTTCTGACATTAAAAGAATTTCACCATAAAAATGTTGGTTTGCTTTAAATATGGACTTCTTCAATGGCTCCAGTCATATTCTGGCAGCAAAAAATGTGGAACCCATCAAATTTAATTTAAAATGGTTTCACAGTTCTTTATTTTACTGTTGAGTTAGTCAACAGTCGTTGTTAATAATTTTGTTTGTTCATTTACTATTGGTGCTAGGCTTTGACCATGATGTTTTTGAATAAGAGATGAACGATTGAAGAACAGCTCCCATTTGGATTGAAATTAATGACTACTGCCACTTCTGGTGTGTGTGTGTGTGTGTGTGCGCGCGTGCATGCGCACATGCACATGCACTTTACATAAACATCTTTACAATGCAATGAGTTTCCAGTCCCATCTAGAATTTGGTCATTTAAGTCTCCACCTGCTCCCGGTCTTTATCTGCTAGAGAAAAAACCCTGTGTAATTGTTATGATTGGCCCCAGATTCCCTCCGTTATTAATTGTAAGCTTCCCAGAAGTTTAGTATTCCACCAAGACTTCACATGTGTATTTCTTGCTTCAGTCCTGTGGTATTAATAGACCATTCAATGAGATAAGTGGTATTACTTCTAGTGAAACCAAACAGTTCAATCTGTGCAGTAAAGCAGTTTTTGGGTGGTCTTCTTAGAGGAGGAAATATGAGAAACTGATCCTGGGAGAATTTCTGGTCTTATTGTAGTTTGGGATAGAAGAAGGGAAACGTATGGATGAGCATTTGCACATTAGTTTTCTTTAAGTGCATATGTATTGGGCAAATATGTGCTTTATTCAGTATTAGCATTCTAAAAGTGTTTCAAATACTGCACAGCTTTCCGAGGGTGATAGATAATGGTCGAATGATTTCTACCCAGAAGCAATATCTGCATAGAAAGTTGTGGTGTGAAGGGACTATGAGCAGTTCTTTGACACATGTGTTTTAAATCTGGCACTGTACAGCATCCACTCTTTGTTTGATAGAGCCTAGAACTGCACAGGTTTAGGCAAAATTTGAACGTTTTATTTCTGTGCTTCATCTTACTGAAATCACTGTGGTGATGAATTTGAGGAAGCCTTTGGCATGTGATTGTGTGGGAGCGCCAATCTAGATGACAAGGAATGACTATGGTGTAAAGCCCTATATGTCCCCACATCCTCCCCACCCCTGAAGCAACCCCAAAAAGTCTTTAAAGACTTCCTGGGGCACCAAGAGGCATAACATACCAGCCCTGATTCTCCCCTGGTTCCTGTTGACCATGTGCTAGAGTTCTGGCTGACACAGCTGTTCTTTCTATGCATTTTTGATTGTTTTTGCCACTTATGTATGCTGGCTGCATTCAGATGACCAGAGGGGGGGAAAGAAGCCACCGTGGTTTCTTTTTCTCTCTCTGTGCATGCTGATTGCGTGACCGCAATTTCCTAATTACCTCAGATGTGGCACAGGTTAGCATGTCATCCGAACCTGGTGAGGTGCACGGTGGGGGTGGCTTCTAAATAACCTCACAACCCCTACAATAAGCCATGGTTTGTGGGATGGTTTCGAAGCTACCCCTACCATGCACCTCACAGGGTTCTTCAGATGACACGCCAACCTGTACAGCATCCCGGGTAATTAGGGAAATTGTGGCCACACGACCAGCATGTGCGAGGTGGGGAAAAGAAGCCATGTTGGCTTCCTTTCCCCCTCTGATCATCCGCACTGAGGTTTTGCCTCTCTCCTTTGTAGCTCAGTGTAAAAATATGATGTTGTGTTTTGTTAATCTGTTTATTTTTAGGCCAAAAGCTGGTCAGTTTTTTTTTTTTTTAAAGGTGAGGTTATATGCTTCCTTTTCTACTGGGCTTTTCTAGATTTTTGGAAATACTACCTCCATTTACAGGTTTTCCAAAGGTAAAATACATTCTGTTTTCGGAGGGAGTTGGGAGGATTGGCAAAGAAGACAAGAGAGTTAGAAAGGAATAACACAGTACTGAAGGTTGTGGGTGGCCATAGATGGCAGAAGAACTTTGAAAGAATGATTGTCCCGATTGTTGTTGTTATGTATTTATATTATACATTTTAAAAATCTGGATATTGGATTATGTAGTGTGAGTGTTGTCTTGAACTCAAAAAGAGTTCTGAATTCTTTTGTTCTGTTTCTGAACATCTGCCTTTTTCAAAACCCTTTGGAGGTTTTATGGCTTGGGTTGATCCTACTTGGTTTTCCTAAGGCCTCCTTCCTTTCCTACAAAGAAATCAACCCTTTCTTTTCAGGTAGTCTTTTCTTGGTTTCAAGGGCTGTCTGTTCCAACAACAGGAGGTTATAAGCTTTGTCATTCTCTAACAAGGCCAGTGCAGTCCCTTTTGGTTTGCCCAGGGCCTATCACTGAGGGGCTCAGGAGGGCCATTTGGTCTGTGCCTCACATTCACAGAGGGCCTCAAATTTAGACTTGACGTTATCTCCAAGTGAGGTTATACATACATACACAGAGATAAACTGACATGACTGAAAGACAAGACATTCATCATACAACTTTAAAATGGATTGTAAGCTAAAGGAATTGCTTCAAGGAATACTCCAGCTTGGACTTGCTGGTGTGTTTCCTAATGTCACTGTTGCATTGAGGATTTTTCTCAGTCTACCAGCATCAGTAGCTTCAGGTCTTTCAATGTGCTGAAGGAGGTCAAGAATTACTACTGTTCAGCTATGGGACAAGATGGTTCGAATGGCCTTGCTGTGCTTAACATAAACTGTGACATTGCAAGAAAACTATTTTTTTCCAGAGTAATTGCTGAATTTGCATAGAAAAAAGCTATAAAAGCACTTGTTAAATAAAAAAGGAACATTTATTACAAATTACTGCATTGTAATTTTTTTGTGTTAAAAGTGTTAATTTGTTAAATGTAAACATTTAAAATATGCCACAATTTTTGTAACCCTGTTGACATTTCTTCACTTTTTTTTTAATATACCAGGAGCATCAAAAAATGGAAGTGGCCCATGCCTCTCTCGATCTTTGTCACTTTTCTATACCTGCTTTGCATCTAGAATAAGAATCTTGAATGGGACTCAATGGGCTATCAAGTGCAACCCTACTGTAAGGCAGGAACTCCAGGCAAAGCATGTCAGTTGTCTAGTCATCAGCACTGCATTTTGAGGCATCTGGGATATTTCCAGCAGTGGGAAAGCCTATACCTCAAATATCCTTGCCAGATAGCTACATCCCCTCAAAGATGTGTATTCCCTTCCTGTACCGCTGTTGCAGTTAGGACTAGAACTACTTCCCTCTAGTCAAAATTCGTTGTTTCTGGCCTAAGCCACTTTATGTCCTAAGTAGATATTTCTGGGGCAGCCAAATCTGTTTGTTTGCATGTCTGTTCTATTCAGGTATGGGGCCCCAATTTTTACATGAGAAGGAGGGCTCAGACTTCCACACCCTACGCTCTGTAGCTTTAGGCATGATCCAGTGAGGGGTAGTGGTTAGAGCTGGGATGCAATCAAAGCCCATAATTATTTTCTACATTTCTTTTTTTCACTTCTGGTTGCAGAATATGGATAGAATACCGGATGTAGATGTCATAGGATTGGGTAACTGATGTTGGGCTATATTTATAGAATTGGGAATCTGTTTTATCATGCATCACTCGGAAATGCAGCAGGTATTTTGTTACAAGGTAATAAGTATTGTGACTATTTTGTAATTGGCATTTTAATGTATTAATAAGCAAAAATTGTGACCTTATTCTGTGTTTGCTGGATAAATTCCATGCCATTTTAAATCATCAGATGAACAAAGTTATAGAGAGCACACATATTAAGGGCCAAACTAGAGCCTTATTTGAGGGTTCTTAATGTGGGTAGAATGTGGGGAGAGTGAGGATGAGCACACTACTTCTGCCTCGCCCCCAGTCATCATCCTCATCAACATAAGAACATAAGAAGAGCCCTGCTGGATCAGACCAAGGGCCTATCTAGTCCAGCATTCTGTTCTCACAGTGGTTGACCAGCTGCCCACGGGAAACCCACAAACATGACCCGAGTGCAACAGCACGCTCCCGCCCATGTTCCCCAGCAACTGGTGCACATAGGCATACTGCCTCTGATGCTGGAGGTAGCATAGAGCCATCAGGACTAGTAGCCATTATAGAATCATAGAATAGTAGGGTTGGAAGGGGCCTACAAGGCCATCGAATCCAACCCCCTGCTCAAGGCAGGAATCCAAGTCAGAGCATCCCTGACAAATGGCTGTCCAGCCTCGTCTTGAAGGCCTCCAGTGTGGGAGAGCCCACCACCTCCCCGGGGAATTGGTTCCATTGTTGTATTGCTCTTACACTCAGGAAGTTTTTCCTGATGTTCAGCCGGAATCTGGCTTCCTGTAACTTCAGCCCATTATTCCGTGTCCTGCACTCTGGGATGATCAAGAAGAGATCCTGGCCTTCTTCTCTGTGACAACCTTTCAAGTACTTGAACAGTGCTATCATATCTCCCCTCAGTCTTCTCTTCTCAAGGCTAAACATGCCCAGTTCTTTCAGTCTCTCTTCATAGGGCTTTGTTTCCAGTCCCCTGATCATCTTTGTTGCCCTCCTCTGAACCCTCTCCAGTTTGTCTGCATCCTTCTTAAAGTGTGGTGCCCAGAACTGGACACAGTACTCCAGATAAGGCCTAACCAGTGCTGAGTAGAGGGGAACTAGTACTTCCTGGGATTTGGAAGCTATGCTTCTATGAATGCAGCCCAAAATAACATTTGCCTTTTTTTGCAGCCACATCACATTGTTGGCTCATATTCAGCTTGTGATCAACAAAAATTCCAAGATCCTTCTCGCTTGTAGTGTGGTTGAGCCACGTATCCCCCATCTTGTAACTGTGCATTTGGTTCCTTTTTCCTAGGTGCAGAACTTGGCATTTGTCCCTATTAAATGTCATTCTGTTGTTTTCTGCCCAGCACTCCAGTCTATCCAGATCACTTTGAATTTTGTTTCTGTCTTCCAAAGTATTAGCTATCCCTCCCAATTTTGTGTCATCTGCAAATTTGATCAGCATTCCCTGCACCTCCTCCTCCAAGTCATTAATAAAAATGTTGAAGAGCACTGGGCCCAGGACTGAGCCCTGCGGTACCCCACTCGTTACCTCTCCCCAGCTTGAGAAGGTCCCATTGATAAGCACTCTTTGAGTCCGATTCTGTAGCCAACTGTGGATACACCGGATCGTTGTTTCATCTAGCCCACTTTGAGCTAGTTTGCTCATCAGGATATCATGGGGCACTTTGTCGAAAGCTTTGCTGAAGTCGAGGTATATGATGTCTACAGCATTCCCACGGTCTACAAGGGAGGTTACTTGATCAAAAAATGAGATCAGATTTGTCTGGCAGGATTTGTTCTTGACAAATCCATGTTGGCTTCGAGTAATCACGGCATTGTCAAGGTGCTTCCAGATGGATGGCTTTATGATCTGCTCCAGAATTTTCCCAGGGATTGATGTCAGACTGACTGGTCTGTAGTTCCCAGGTTCCTCCTTTTTACCCTTTTTGAGGATAGGGACAATGTTAGCCCTCCTCCAGTCAACTGGCACTTCCCCCGTCCTCCATGATTTCTCAAAGAGAATAGACAGCGGTTCTGAGAGTTCTTCTGCCAGTTCCTTTATGACTCTAGGATGCAGTTCATCTGGCCCTGGAGATTTGAACTCATTCAAAGTAATGAGGTGTTCCTTGACCATATGCCTGTCGATCTCAAGCTGCAATCCTGCCCCTTCAGCCTGTACTTTGTCTTTGCCGGGGGGTCATAGACCCTCTTTTGGGAGAAGACTGAGCCAAAGTAGGAATTGAGCACCTCTGCCTTTTCTTTGTCATCTGTTATCGTTTTGCCATCCTTATTTAATAGCTGAAACACCATTTCTTTCCTCTGCCTTTTACTATGCACGTAGCTGAAGAAAGCCTTTTTGTTGTTTTTAACATCCCTTGCTAACCTCAGCTCATTCTCAGCTTTAGCCTTCCTGACGCCATCCCTGCAATTCTGTGCTATCTGCCTGTACTCTTCCTTTGTAACTTGGCCTTCTTTCCACTTCCTATATGTGTCCTTTTTTGTTTTCAGGTCCTCCCTAAGCTTTTTGTGAAGCCACATTGGCTTCTTCTGTTGTCTTCCACCTTTTCTTCTTGTTGGAATTGTTTGTGATTGTGCCTTGAGAATTTCCTTTTTTAAAAGCTCCCACCCATCTTGGACTCCTTTTCTCGCTAGCATCGCTTGCCATGGGATCTTACTGATCATTGTTCTGAGTTTATGAAAATCAGCTTTCCTAAAATCCAGGGTACGCGTTTGACTACACTCGGCTTTTGCTTCCCTTAGTACCAAGAACTCAAGTACAACATGGTCGCTTTCCCCCAGAGTTCCTGTAACTGCTACTTTATCCACTAAGTCATCTCTGTTGCTTAGGATCAAGTCAAGGATAGCCGATCCTCTAGTTCCTTCCTCTACTTTCTGTAGGAGGAAGTTATCTGTCAGGAATTTCCTGGAGGGGCCATGTTTTGCAGAATTTGTCTCCCAACAAATATTGGGGAAATTGAAGTCCCCCATTACTACTACATCATGCTTCCTTAAAACATTGGCTATTTGCTTTTCAAAAGTTTCATCCTTGTCTTCTCCTTGATTGGGTGGCTGGTAGTAGACTCCGACCACCAGGTTCCTTTTATTCTTTGCTCCATTTATTTCAACCCAGATGCTCTCGATGGGGCTACCAAGCTCCTCCTCCTGTATTTCTGTGCAGAGATACGTATTTTTCACATACAGTGCAACCCCACCTCCCTTTCTGTTCCTC
Organism: Heloderma suspectum; assembly: GCF_057233095.1. NCBI lineage: Eukaryota > Metazoa > Chordata > Lepidosauria > Squamata > Helodermatidae > Heloderma > Heloderma suspectum. The sequence goes on from NC_139459.1 coordinate 85,589,690, forward strand.
CTGTTCTTTTTGAACAGTTATATCCTTCAATTGCTGTATTCCAGTCATGAGAGTCATCCCACCAAGTCTCAGTTATACCTGTCAGGTCATAATTTCCCTCTTGTATTGATGGCCTTCTCCAGGAATTTGTCCAACCCCCTTTTAAATAATGATGGCCAAATTGGTGGCCATCATTACATCTTGTGGTAGCAATTCCATAATGCAACTATGTGCTGTGTGAAGAAGTCCTCCTTTTATCTGTCCTGAATCTCCCACCAATCAGCTGCATGGGATGACCCCGGGTTAATCATCACGCACATGTTGAGGGTGACTGTCTTCAGCAGGGATCCTTCTCTGTCTATGGAGAATCTCCATACAGTTTAGAGCTCTGGTTTTCCAGGTTTCTAAATCACGTGGAGATCCTCCACAGATAGAGGAGGCTCCCCAATGCGGACAGTTGCCGTCACCACGTGGAGGGTAATGAGCACACTCAGCCCCATTCTCCTTTGCATGTAGAGTCTACCCACATTAGGAACATCTGAGTAGGGCTTGGATGTGATGTTAATTGCAGGAGTGCAATTGACGTGCATGCTTTCTTAAAAAGGTGGTAAAGAGCAGCTGTGAGGGAGCCCAACCAGCATCAGGACCATGGGGGAAAGGTAGGGAGAGTTTAACCTCCCCTCGCCACATTGCTGTGGTCCAGACAAAATCCCACCCACCCATCCAAAGCTGATGTTTGCACCTGGAGGAAGCCTCGATTGGCTCTTGATGCAAGTAGCAGCTCTCTCTGTGTGTATTTTTGTCTGTACTACTACAGAGGGGGCAAGTATTAATCTTCCCTTTCCCTGGTGGTTTTGATGCGACTCAGGCTTCTATGACCCCAGGCGCTATGTACTTAAAAAAAAAAAAGTATTCTAATTGCATTCATGCAATTAACATCACATGTAGGGTGTCCCTGAGGTTGTCTGTTTTTAACACAATCCTGGCTTCTGTGGGTACCTGCACGGAATAATAAAAAATAGTGGTAACAAATTGGTGTATGCTTGAGTTTCGGGTGTGGTAAGTGATGGTATAAAAGTTATTGTTAAGAGATTTATTTTGTACTGTTCCATGGTGGTCAGTCAATTCTCATGATTATTTGGAGTATACACAGGCTATACAATTTGGGGTGGGGTGGTATCCCAAACTGCTGAAATAAAAATCCAGGCAGTATAATATGTTAACAATTAATGGAATGAACATTTAAACACAATTAAAAATAAGTGTGAATCGCCCAACTGCTTGTTGATTACCCAAATGCCTTTGCATTTTATTGACCAGAATGCTGAGAGTTGGGCGTGGAATTACTGTTTGCAAGCAGTTGGGTAAAATGCTGCCTGCACACCTTTTCCTTCTAAGCTCCAGGGCCAGAGGCTTACTTTAAAAAGAAAAGAAAAAGAAAGCTTAAACATTAATAGAAGGGGATTGGTATATCTCTGAGACAGCATGGCCTCAAGAGAATGTCTTGTGACTATATCCCATCCATGGCCCTAGTCCATTTTTTTTTAAAAAAAATCCACACTTTATTTCAAGCACCTTGTATAGTTTTGTGTCCCAGGATACATGAATGCTTAAGAAGTGCCTCTTTTATGCCCCAGGAGTTGCTCTTTCAACCTCACCCACCAGACAGATTGGTTCCAGCAAATAAATAGTTCCTACCTCTTGGGATATTACTTTTCTGAATGTTTTTCTGCAACAAATATGTGACTAGTGTGGGCTGTGCTGTTCCAGGATTCCCATACTGACCCCAAAGGTGTCCCAGGAAAAATATATCTACATGTCCAGTTGTTATGCTTGAAAAGTTCAATTGGAACTCTTTTTGTAGCCATTTAAAAGTTCCAAATGAATGCAATTTAATAACTCTTGTGTTGTTTGATTTTCCTTCCTTACTATCTGGTTTCTTTCTGTCGCTCTTCCTTTCAGGATAAAAAGTGTTTTTTCAGCTAACATTTTAAATGTCAGGCATGTCATCTGAACATTTAACTAGCTCTGAAACTTACTAATGAAATTTGTTTTCATGGAGAGGGGCTCTATATCCTCATTCATGCTTTTCTCTCTCACTTATGACTGGAAGCCGAAGACAAGCTAGAATGGCAGGAATGCAGTATCTGTTCTTTCATACTCTAATATTAGTTGAAGGCTCATTACAAGTAGAGTTATAATATGGCAGTTAGTTTGTCTAGATTACCTGTTCCTGTTGCTGCAACTTAATTATCAGGGCAGAACTTAAGTTTCTATCTCTCTTTTGCAGAACATTAAAATTGTATTTAAGGTTACTGGTAATGGTAATCTTTTATTTTCCTATAGAAATGGAATGATGATCTAGTTTAGCCTGGCTTTTCTTTTCAGCAAAGTTTTGTTGATGATGTTAAAGATCTTTTATTTTTTATCTTCTTTATCTTTTTTATTTTATTTTGTTTTGTTTTTATCTTTTAGGCAGGACATAGCTTTTGTTCCTCAATTTGATCTTCATCTTTGGCAACCCAGCTTCTCACCCACAGAGAAAATGTTCACAAGTAGACACTAAAATTGTTATTTGCATATCCCACTGCAGAAAATTGAATGGAATTACTGCACTGCATATGTGCTATATATATATATGTACTACATATGTCCAGCTAAAAATTGGTCTTTCACTTTCTGTAATGCAGCAGCTACATTCACTAGTTGCACATTCTAAATGGAAAAGCATTGTAAGCTCCACTTATGAATAGGGATATATGAAAGGCACTTACCTTTCGCGGATTATGCTGATGGTGGGGAAGGGAGGCACTCCGTCCCTCCCCCCGGAATCCTGGATGGGGTGGGAGACGCTCCTCCCCCCCCCCCCGGAATCCTGGCTGGCCGGCTTTGCTCTGCAGAGATTCTGCGGAGCTGCCGGCCGGCTCCGCCAGCAGCCGGACATCTGGCCGCTGGCTAGCAGGGACACAAATGGCGGCAGCCGTAGCTGCCGCCGTTTGCGTCCCTGCAGTCAGCCGTGATAGGCTACGTAAACATTTACGTAGCCTATCATGTTTTTTTTTTAAAACTTAGCCGTGATAGGCTACGTAAATCTTTACATAGCCTATCACGTTTTTTTTTAACTGGAAATGGCGGCAGTGGCAGCCGGTCGGAAGACTGGCCGCCGCAGCTGCCGCCGCCTCACTGCTGCCAGAGCCACCGCCAGAGCCACTGCCGCCGCCAGGAAGATCCGCCCCAGGTAAGTCTCGTCCTGGGGGTGGCAGGGGAGGGTGGCAGACCGTTCCGCCACCGATTTCGGGGGGGCCAAATGCGCTGGCATTCGGCCTCCCCGAGATCCGTGGCGGAATTCTCTGACATCCCTACTTGTGAAAACACTTCCAAGCCCCCAAACCTAAGGTAGCACATACTTGGCTGATGGATGACCTCTCCCATTCACAAGCTAGTGATTACTTAGCTTAGCTGCTTTTGTCTCTCAGCTGATGCCTTGTGCAGAGGAGAGAAATGTGTTTCCCCCATGCAGCTGGAAAAAATAGAAAGGATTATTCCAAACGTGCTGTGAGTGTATGTTTAATAATGCTCAGTCAAGAAATATCATCCAGTTTATTTTAAGCTTGTAAGACGGTTCATCCTGGAGCTAAAAATGTAGTTTTAACATCTTATAAATTGGTAAAAAACATTATTCTGCATTGCTAAAGTATTTCTTGGTTATATAAATAATGAGCCCAATCATCATCCTTCTGCAGTCAGATAAAGCAGATGTGCAGCTGTGAATAGGTACATACATGTGGAAGGGAGGGAAGAGATGGGCTTCTTCCTCTGCCAGCCATCGAATGGAGCTATCAGGTGTTGGCCTGTTATGGATATCTAGATGTTCCAAATCTCACTACAGGGGGGCAAGGGAGCTTGAAAATGGTTTTGGCTACACGACTGATGCACCGTGAGTACAGGATCGAATTTTCACTGAAGTTTCACATTTGGGATTTATTGCTAATTCAAGGTGTAATTGCATAGTCCCTAGACATTGCCTGAGGGGCTGTAGGATACTGGGGATTCCTCTCTCTGTGGTTGGAGACAGCGCTCCGACTTTGGAAGGGGTAGTGGGAGATTTGACCCCACTCCCCTGCCCCCTTGCAGCCAGCATGGAAAGAAAAGGGGGTATTCCAGTGGTCAGGGAGGGGAGAGACCAGAAAGGCCAGGATATGAGTTCTCCTGAGCCTCTTCCAGCCTTCCCTCCCCCTCTGAGGTGCCCTGCCTAGGGGTGGACGAAAGTCCCTTACCTGTCCTCGAAGGACATTCGCGGTGGGGGGGAGGCGCTTCGCTGCTCCCCCCGCGAAATTCAGGCCGGGGAGGAGGCTTCCCGCCTCACCCGGCCGCAAACGCGAAAGTTTAAAAAAAAAGAAACGCCCCCGGATAGGCTACGTGACGATTAACGTAGGCTATCACGGCAAGATCTGCAAAGTCAGCTGTGATAGGCTACGTCAATCGTCACGTAGCCTATCACGGGTGACTTAAAAAAAAAAAAAAGCGCGTACGCTAATGGCGGCCCCCATAGGGAGCCGCCATTCGCGTTCCTTATTTGGTCGCTGTAGTCTACGTAAATCTTTACGTAGACCACAGCTACCAAATAAGGAACGGGAATGGCGGCTCCCTATGGGGGCCGCCATTATCCGTATGCGCTTTTTTTTTTTTTAAAGTCACCCGTGATAGGCTACGTGACGATTGACGTAGCCTATCACAGCTGACTTTGCAGATCTTGCCGTGATAGCCTACGTTAATCGTCACGTAGCCTATCCGGGGTTCGGAGGATTTCTCCCCGAAACTTGTTCGGGGGGCCGAACACGTTGGCGCTCAGCCCCCCGAAGTTTCGGGGAGAAATTCTCCGCCATCCCTAGCCCTGCCTAGACAGGCTAAAAAGCAGATGAAGGAAAGGCATTAGTGTTGTTCCGTGAACTCTTGTGCAAGCTAGCAGAAGAGTTCTTATAGTGCAGTGCCATAATGTATTAAGGGTTGCATTGCAGTATGAGAAACATGGCGAATAAGGAAGTTTCAGGCTGCTGCCTATAAACCATAGTGGGCTAGTATGCATTCCCCAGTGAGGTCTGCTTGGTGCAAAAAAACAACAAAAACAAGCTACATCTTTTCAGCACCAGGTTAAGATTTTCCTTTACTCCCAGGCATTTGATGGCCTGTGATAAGGTCTTAACTGGCCCTGGGGTTTTATTGTTTAGTGTTTTAAATTGCTTTGTAAATGGATTCTTATATTATGTTTTATATTGTATTTTTAAGGTTTTAATTTTTGTAAACCACCCAGAGAGCTTTGGCTATTGGGCAGTATATAAATGTCAGTTGAGAGCTTATGCAAAGTCTTTTGCAGGTGCTTACGCAAACAGAAGCACTTTGCTGGATTTTGGGTCTCGATTCTTCCACTTCCCCCTAATCTCTCTCTCTCGCTCTCTGTCTTTTATATGTGATACAGCATTCAAAAATAATACCACACAAAAGGAGAGGTTATAGAGTGCAAATAATACATCACTTGTTGCATTTTCACGATGTCCATGTGCTTTTTATCCTTGACTGTCCAGAACAACATCTTAGGCTGAGACAGTCTCGGAACAAAGGATTGTCATTCACAGGGCATGACACAGGGCATTCACAGGGAATACCATGTTGTACAGAAGTAATCAAGTGTGGCCACATTTCTTGACAACCTTGATTCATGGGTCAAGTTTTCCCACAAAGCTACATTGCATGTGTGGGTGTACAATCCGTCTAAAGAGCCAGCATCAGAGTCTTTACATCCTGCCCATTGGCTAAGACAGAGACTGCTCTTCTATAAGTGGAAAACACTTCCTGCTGGCAGAAAGGCACCTTTCCATCTAAGTCAGAGTGCTTTTGATGTAAATGTTTTTATTTTGTAGTATGCCCAATATACACTGCATGAGGTAATTCTGAAACCAAAGTTTGTAGATGTAGGTAGGATTTTGGGGGGGGGGGAATCTGGATTTATTTGTTCAAAGAGCTGCATACTTAACACCCAGTAGCTATGCTAAACTCTTAATGGATAATTGTTTATATTACCTGTATAGAGTGCCAGTATAGTATAATTGCGAAGGCTGAAGTCTTAGGCACACTTATAGAAATGGTCCATTGAACTCAGTGGAGCTAACTTCTGAGTAGGATTGCACTGTTTGGGACAGAGCTGTAAATCAGAATGTTCCCAGTTTGTATCTTGTGTCTGCCATGAACTGGCTAGGTGGCGTTAGGCAAGCCATTATAGCTCAGTATAGATGTAACCATGGGTAGGAGATTGGACGTTACATATGTACTGAATCCACTCTTGGCCTTGGCCTACTCCCCACAATATGGATGTTTCAAAGTTGGTGTACTGCACCCCACAGACTCACACAGACTCTGCCTTCCAAACAAACCTAAGTTTTATTTAAACAAAGCCTTTCCACTGAGCTCTCTCAGGCTGTGGCCTCTCTTTCCTCAGGTCAGCAACTGTGGGTGTTGCCCTAAGCCACTTCCTGGTTCCTTTCTACTCAATCTAGTCAGGCCACATCCAGTATTTCCTTTATATTGTTACAATGGAGATAATAAAGCTACCCTACCTTAGAGTTGTAAAGATGACTAAGATAATGTATATGAAGTACTTCAAAAATTTCAAAGAACTACGTAAATACTAACTACTCTTATAATGCAGAGATTTTTCTCATCTCTCTTTGTATATAGGTTCATAAACACTTCAGATGTAGGTTATAGGTCAGGATGTTGTAGTGGATCTTAATGGTTTTGGAAAGTGTGCTATGTCCAGTAAATAATGGATATATTTTCTGTACTGGGGGTTTAGAAATTTGATTGTGCAGTGATAATCTGTTGTTCACCAAATATTCATGGACACTGGGAAGTTCAATCTGCTGGGAAGTTCTCCTATCCACTGTCATGGAGATGGAAGTATGTCTCATTTATTTCTGTAAGGCTTGGAAAACTTCTTGGTAGATTGCACACTAAGTAATTATACTTTTTAAAAGGTATCTATAATGGACTGTAATAGATTTTACTGTTTTTCCTCCTCCTGAAACAGTTTAATACATGTGTCCAAGCTACTTGCCTCCTAGTCATGGAAGACAGATGTTCTCATCTCCATTGGGAAATTAGTCTCCACTCATTTTTTTGTCAGCCATGAAACTGGTTTGGGAATTGTATAAGTCTGTTGTATAATATTACTCCATATGTTCAGCAGAGTATTCATGACAGGATCTTGCAAGATAGTTAACGGAATGTTTCCATTATCTGTAATTAAGCAGTGTAATGCCAACTAGTCTTGTGTCTGCTTCTGTGGTTAAATATTACATAAATATGGATAGGAACTTCTCTTGGGATCCTAAACAGCACTAAATGTAAAATTGGAAGATTAGATACATTGCTGTAGTATATTTAATTTAGTCCTGGCTTTGTACCTTACCAAATTGACTATACCAATCTGGTATCAGGGTCAAATGTACCCCAAGAAAGCTGAACAAATAAAATACCTGGTGAAAGTTACTAAGCATAAGACAATTGCAAGTAAAAAAAACACCCCTCTTGCTATTTTTGAGATCTTCCCTTTTTCAGTAAAACAATGTTGTTCCACATTGTTGTGGAACACATTATTGGGGTCAATAATATCTCACAATATAAAATACAAAAACCTACACAAATGTACCTAACTCCACCGTTTTTTAAACATATTGTGCCATTAACATACATTTATCATAATTATAAACATTGTGCAAGTATAACAGTGCAATAATAATGAGTTGTGAATTACTGGTAACAATGACAATAAACCTCACTGACCTTACAGGCATAGCTCATACTACCTGGGCAGCCCATGTGCAATCATCACATTTCTCAGTGGAACAGTTACATGAAGCATACAATTGCCATGATTTTGTCATTGCCTACTCTTGATGTCAGCAGTGGCAGCCCTACCAGTTCTGAGGCTGCCTCTCTTGACATCCTGGGCAAGCTGGTTGGGTCCCTAGACTCAAACAAAGGTTTGATCAACTCTAGACCCAGTTCTTCTAGAAAGAGACATCTTTTAAGATGTTCAAACCATTGTGGGTTCTTCAGCTTCCAAAAATATAGGTATTTAAACAGGCAAGGTCCCCTATATTTGAAACAAACAAACAAACAAACAAACAAACAAACACAGTTGCCCATTGTTTTCTTTTATATTTACTGTAAGGCCCTCAGAGGGCTTTCTGTTACAGGGCGGCATACTACGTTTGTTAATAAATAATGAGTATAGACAAAGTGGAAAGCATCCATCACAGATCTACGCAGACAGAATGTGTCTCAAGATGGTGGAAAATATGTTATTTTCAATACAGCCCAATGTGTTCCGGCCCTATTGTTTTTAGGAGTCTTCTTCAGGGGTAGCTTTAAAATTGCCTTCTGAGAACTCAGATAAATCTCAGAACACCATATCTCTTCAGCTCAGTAATGGTTTTTCAGTTGTCCCAGTCATTCCTATGAGTAGAATTGACCTCCAAACTGTAGGTGTACTAATGTTAATTTTTCTCTAAATTAAGGCAGGGTGGGGGGCTGAAACTAAGGATGTCTAAGAAACTAAGAGAAATTCGAGACGGACTAAAATGAGCTTGGATTTCTAAGAATCCGACCTGCAGAATCTGCTGCGGAGTGACCCCTTCAGGCTGCCTGGAGTCCGTGGACTTCCAGATGATTTTTTCACTTTCCTGAAATTTACACATATAAATTTGTAGGAAAATATGTAAGTTTCTGCTGAGGAAACGTTGAATGGAATGGGGGACAATATGCTAAATATCACGTACTAAGGTAAATTATGTAAATACTTACATAAATACTTACATAATTCTTTGTGTATTTTTCTGCATGACGAAAAAAAATATTCGCATCCATCTGTGGGCAGACAACGGAACAAAAGGCACTCAACGATCTGCGAAACGCAGATGGAGTGGATTTTACACAGTCTGTACATCCCTAGCTGAAACATCACATGGCAATTAACACCTTGTGAGAGGTCTACCTGGAACACATGGAGTTGTGAAAGACTTGACACAAAGGTTTTATGATTTTTTCCAGTGCTTTTGGGGCACATTTGACCCCACCGGTTGATCGAGGGTTAAAGTGGAGGAAATACGCATTTTAGGAGCAAATACTAACCCCCTTTTTTGTAAACTATGGTGGAGCTCTGCTGAAGGGTGGCATATACATATTTTAAATAATAAATAATCACTTGAATAGCTATGTTAATTTATTTAAAACATTTCTATCCCACCCTATATAGATCTCAGGGTGACGTACAGATAAAATCAGTGTAAACAGTATGAAACAATAATTTAAACACCTAAAAACATATAAACTATTAAACAAGCTAATACCAGTTAAAATCTAAAACACTAAAACAGTTAAAACAATGTGCTAGGGAATGCATTTAGCCCACAAAGGCTTTGGTAAAAAGCCACATTTTTACTTAGCACCAAAATGAGACCAATGTCTGTGCCAATCAGGCCTCCAAGGCGAGGGCATTCCACAACCGGGGTGCCACAGCAGAGAAGGCCCTTTCCCACGTCCCACCATAGTGTATGTCTTGTACCGGTGGGATGCAGAGGAGGGCCCCTTCAACAGATCTCAGTTCTTCTTCATGGTCTCTGTGCATCACATATGGCCTCTGCGCCTGCGTGGAGACTCATTCAGTGAAACTTCCAAGCTGAAGAGTTTTGGCGGGAACCCCTCCCCCACCATCTCTGGTATATATAGAGTGGGTTCCCACCTTTCCCTCAGTTCCTTTTCGACTGTCTTAGCGTTACTTCATGGGGAACTTCTTCGACATTCTCTCAAGCTGTTTTTCTCCCTTTATCTTATCTTCTTTGCCTCTTTGCCTCTTTTCCTTCTTTATCTGTTTCCTTCTTTATCTAAAAAAACAAAACAAAACAAAAAAATGAGAGAGAAAGGAAAACAGGAGAGCATTTTGGAGAGCTTTGATTGCCTCGGCGGTGATGCATTTTTTCTCCTCGAGCTTATGGCCCAAAAACCTCTGTTCAGAAAGTGCACGGCTTGTGGCAGTAAGGTGCCCTCTTCGGATGGTCACTCCTTATGCCTAATCTGCCTGGGAGAATCCCATAAAGTTGAATCTTGCCACCACTGCCAATCACTATCGAAGCAGGCTAGCAAGAATAGATCCGATCGACTAAAGGCGATCCTTTGGCAATGGGCCCTTCAAGCAGTCGATATGCCAAAGGCTCAAACTCCTTGAGAGCAGCCCGCCGTTGCCCCTTCCACAAGTACTACAGGAGCAGCTCCTCCAGCTCAATCTTCCCCTCTCTTAACCACAGAGCCAGTTCAAGTGGATCCACCTACTCCAGGAAGAAACTTGACTATCTCGGTAGCTAAAAAAACTTTCAAAAAGGCCATAACGCCCCAAACCGGCAGCGGACGCACCGGAGAAAAAGAGGAGAAAGAAAACCTCTAAACAGCAGGAGAAGGATCAGGACACCCCGCCTCCCCCTCCTCTACTTGATTCTCCCATCCGTGTTGTGGTTTCTCCCACACAGGTAGTGACTTTGGATCTGACCTCCACGATTTCAGAGGGTGAGTTGAGGGACATGACATCTCCACCACCCCGTCCAGCTCAAACAGCTCTGGACTGGAGATCTAGGTCTCCAACGCCACGCCGTTACGATAGTCAATCACTTCAGTATCGGCCAACACCCTCTCCTCGGCAGCCTCCTCGATACCCATCTCCAGGTCGATACCGTATGGACCATTGCCAGGGACAATACGACTGTGGTCGCTCCCGCTCTCCAACCCGTGATTGGGATTGTTTTTCCGTCTCATCCTCTCCTCCCCACAGTCAGCAACGTGATGCAGATTGGAAACTCAGGAGGGACCACGACCTTTTTCTGGATTGCTCCCATTACTTAGGAGTGACTTCTCCGTTACATGCTCCATTTCAACCCAGACAACGACTGCAGCTCGAACTCTATGACACTTTTTGTCCCCATCCTCCAGTACCGATACGTTCTACGTCTCTTAACGCTACACCAATCCGGCTGGGACCAGCAAGCTCCGCTGCCACCAATTCCACCTCATGGTACAACCGATGTGGCTCAGCGACCTGCCCCCTCACAGGAATCCGGTGAGGATCACCAATCCTCCTCCTCCTATTCCTCAGTTCCGCCATTGATCTCATCCGCAGATGATGTTGTTGGGACATGAGATAGAGCTTCTCCTTCTGAGGATATGGCGCACTTTTCTGAGCAAGTGCTTAGAATGGCACAATCTTTGGGTATCAAGGTGCAACAACCCCCACTCAACGATCTGGTGTTCGACACCGTCACAGCAGAACTGTCCACCCCGGTGGCCGTTCCCTTTCTTCCATCTTCTGAGCACAGTGCAATAGACATGGAAAACGCCTTCATCCTTGACCCCAACGTCTAAGAGGCTTGAATCGATATACGGGATTCAAGAAATGGATGCTTCTTTCCTCTTTGCACACCCAAGACCGAACTCAATAATAGCAGAGTCTGCTCAAGGCTGCTCTCAAAAATTGCATGCCTTACTTGTGGATAAGGAGGGCTGTAAATTTGATCTTGTCGGATGCCGCCTTTATTCTTCAGCGGCATTGGGCCTTAAGATTTCAAACTACCAGGCAATGATGGCCAGGTATCAATTGTTCCTTTGGGAAAAAATGGATTCTCTCATAGCATACCTCCCGGAGGATCAACACAGCTTAGCCAGAAAGTTCCATGCGGATACAAAATAGAATTCAACACCCCACCATCACTGGGTTCCATCTGGACCACCCGACCCTCGAAGATCCTTCAGGAAGAAACACAAATCTCTCCTAAAGAAAGGTGCCATTCAACACGTTCATCCAACCCTCAGTACGAAGGGGTTTTTCTCCAGTTACTTCACTGTACCGAAACGGGACGGAGGCTTCCGTCCCATTCTAGACCTTCGGGACCTACACAAAGTTGTCGCTCCCAAGAGATTCAGGATGACAACCCTAGCCACGATTCTCCCACTCCTCCGTAAGGGTGCATGGTTTGCCACGGTCGATCTCGAGGATGCTTATTTCCACATAGTGATAGAAGAGTCACACAGGAAATTTCTCCGTTTTGCGATTGGAGCGGAACTCTTTCAGTTCAACATGCTACCATTCGGTCTCTCAATAGCCCCACACATATTCACGAAGTGTATGGCCGTGGCTTGTTCTTATCTCTGCCTCAATGGAGTAGAAATCTACCAGTATCTTGACAATTAGCTGCTAGTGGACTCCTCTCGGGAAGCCCTATCGCGTGCTATTGTGGTTGTCCTCAACCTCCTTCAGGCGCTGCGACTAAGGATCAACAGGGAGAAATCCCATCTGAACCCCACAGGAACAGTTCAATTCATAGAGGCCACCCATGACTCCAGAACTACCTTCCTGCAAGTCATGTCAAAAAACTCGTTGCACATGCCACTTTGATGTTCCTTGATTGCCGTGCCAGGGCACACAATATTCAATGTGTACTGGGTCATATGGCAGTGACAGTATCAGTTGTAGAATGGGCCCGGCTCCAGATGAGACCCCTCCAACACTGGTTCATCCAAACCTTCGAAATGACTGACAACCCCCTTCTCATCACACTTGCGGTACTGGAGGAGGTTGCTCTCCGTCTGAAGTGGTGGATGGACCCCAAACATCTGACGCAAGGGATGCCATTGTCCTCGCTCCTCCATCCAGAGTCCTGACCACAGATGCTTCCTTATTGGGTTGGGGAGTGCATTGCAGACCTCTACAAGTGCAGGGTCTTTGGTCATCCACAGAAATGCTCTACCACATAACTTCCTGGAGTTGGTGGCAGTTTGGAAAGCCCTCTGCACCTTCGAACCATGCCTCCGACATCGACGCATCCAAATCCTCACAGACAACACCATGGTTCTTTGGTACCAAAACAAGCAAGGTGGGACACACTCCCCCCACCTTCTTTCTTTGACTCTGGACATTTACCACCGGGCAATTACAAGGAGCATTCGTCTGGCTGCTCTCCACATCATGGGAGAAGACAATCTCTTGGCAGATTCTCTGTCACCTCCTCCGGTGCTCCCACGAATGGCAGCTCACTGAGACAGCCCTGCAGCTGATATTCAGGCAGTGGGGTCACCCTGAGATCGACCTCTTCATGACTCCAGAGAACTCGATCTCCAGACATTTCTGCTCCAGGGCGGGAGCCGGTCGAGGATGGCTAGGCGATGCCTTTTTCCTGGAATGGAAGGATCGCCTATTCTACCTCTTTCTTCCGTTCCCTCTCCTCACGAAGGTGATCTCAAAAATCAGACAGGAAGCCACAAACTGCATACTAATTGTCCCTAGGTGGCCCAGGCAACCTTGGTTCAAAATGCTGAGAGACCTGTCGCAGGTACTCTATCTACTGCTTCCGTGGATAGACAACTTAATTTCTCAGGACCAAGGTCTAATTCTCCACCCCGATCTCCAGACCCTGAACCTCACAGCGTGGAGGATCCAACCCCTGGGCATCGCTCCATACCGATCCTGGTGGCAGTATGGGCTATACTTGATGCGGCGAGAAAGCCATCTATGCACCGCTCGTACTCAGCTAAATTGGCTTCATTTGTGAAGTTTGCGACGGACAGCAACTGTAACCCCAATGACTGTCCTCTTATGGATATTCTGTGCTTTCTCCAACACTTATACAGCAAAGGACTGAAATATTCTTCCATCAGAGTATACGTATGTCTCGGTGATGAGGGGTCACATCGACGGGTGCTCCATCTTCACTCATCCCTTATGCAAACAATTCCTGCAGGGACTTAGAAATTTGGCTCACCCCATGAGAGACCTCGTCCCTCAATGGGACTTGTTGCTAGTGCTCAACAGTCTTACATCTCCACCATTTGAACCTCTTGCTACAGCAGACTTGAGGCTGCTTTCTTGGAAGGTTGCGTTCTTGGTAGCGATTATAACCTCGAGAAGAGCAAGCGAGCTCTCTGCTCTCCAGATAGACTCGCCTTACACCATCTTTCACAAGGAAAAGGTGGTACTCAGACCGGACCTAGCTTTCCTCTCTGAAGTGTGACGGACTTCCATGTCAATCAGCCAGTTGTCCTCCCTGCTTCCTTTCCATCTCCGACTTCTGATTTAGAGAAGAGACTGCACACTTTAGATGTCCAGAGAGTCTGGCCTTTTACAAATCATGGACAGAGTCTTTCCGTAAGTTGCAACGACTATTTCTATTCTACGGCGGACATAATAAAGGCTCTCCAGTCTCCTCTCAAAGAATAGCCTCCTGGATAGTACAGACCATTCGCTTGATGTACCACCTTTTTGGGGAAGAGCTACCGCCTCGAATCCGAGCACATTCAACAAGGGGAGTGTCGACTTCCACGGCTTTTACAAAGGGTGTTCCTCTAGTGGACTTGTGTAAGGCAGCTACCTGGTCTAAACCTTCTACTTTTATAAAGCACTACAGGCTAGATGTTTGGGCCTGAGCGGACTGTGCCTTTGGCAGGGCTGTGCTCTCTTGGGTACTCCAGTGACACACCGACCCACCTCCGGTAAGTCAGCTTGTTATTTGCCCATATGTGTGATGCACAGAGACCATGAGGAAGAAAGTCAGGCTGCTTACCTGTAACTGTAGTTCTTCGAGTGGTCATCTGTGCATTCACACAACCCTCCCACCATCCCCACTTCGGTGTCAACATGACTCTTGGTACCCAGGTGCTCTTTCCCCTCGGTCCCAGACTGCTTGCGGTCTCAAGGAACTGAGGGAAAGGCGGGAACCCACTCTACGTATACCAGAGGCGGTGGGGGAGGGGTTCCCGCCAAAACTCCTTAGCCTGGAAGTTTCCCGAACGAGTCTCCGCACAGGCGCAGAGCCCATATGTGTGAATGCACAGATGACCACTCGAAGAACTACAGTTACAGATAAGCAACCGGACTTTCTCGGGTAGGCATATATAGGGAAAGGCACTATATGGGGCAGTGTTAAATATTTGTTGTTTTTTAATGGTTACTTACATTTTTAGATTTATACCTGCTGCTCGCGGGACTCTAGATTTATGTACATAACAGTGCAAAATAACTAAAGGCTCAATCCTATTGGGATTCCCATCAGCCTTCGAACTCGGAGGCTGATGGGGATTCTATGCAAGAGTGGTACAGAGGTGATCTTTGCCTCTGTGCTTCCCCTGCTCTGCATTTAGCTAGATGGGCAATTTTGCCTGTCTAGCTGGGGCTCTGCAGAGAGGGAGGGAAGGAGGCTGGGATGGTTGGTGTGTTCTTTGTAAGCTGGCTGCCCTGGTCTCCTCCCCTCCCTGCCCACAGAACTGCCCCCTTTCCCTCCTCTCTTAGCTTGCATTTGCAAGCTTGTAGAGGCAGCTGGCACAGTTTTCTCTGTGTTGGCTGTGAGGGGGCTGGGGAGGGACAGAGAGCTTGGACTCCCAGGTCTGAGGTCGGAGCGTTGTGTTTGACCTCTGATGAAGGAATCTGAAGTATCCTGTGGCCCCCCAGATGCTGTCTAGGGGCCATAGGATTGCTCTCTAAATTATGCAAGAAGAAATACAGGACTACATTTGCAAAATGTTAAGATTCACAGAGATTAAGCCCTTGAAGTTTTCTTTTCAGGGAATACCCATTAAAAACTGCTATTGTACCAAATATTTACAGGAGAGTTTTTTTTTTCCTGATTTAAATTTAAAGCAGCAAAGGGGATGATGGTAAAATGATGTGCTATATAAAGTTGTGTTGGAAGACTTCATTTTGGGTCAATTTCAGATTAATCTCCCTGAATGATTACCAGTGTCCAGTAGGCCCCGTTATGGCCTAGGGCTCCGGTTTGCACTCTTCCTTGTTTTGGTTAATCTAGCAGTATTCTGTAGAAAGGCTGTGTGCTGTGTGATTCCATGGGATTTAAGGGTGGTGTCCTCATCAGTCCCATGGACCATGTTGTCTGGTCACTGAAGTGGCTGCGTTGCTTGAGCGTTTAAGAACTGTGTGTGACAGACCACCCAAGATGGAAATGGCTGTTCTAGTTGAATTCCGTGGCATCATCAGCTGCATTTCATATGTGACATTCAAGCCGTCCTTAAGAGTTCATTTTATTGTTTTCTAAATGGCTACAGCAGGAAATGGCGCAGGGCCACAGCAGGAAATGGTAGGCAGTCACATCTATTTCATGTGGGATATATTTTATATGGTATTCCAAGGGTCTGTTTTATGTGAATATTATTTGCGTCCTGGTGGAGTCTGGAACTAAAATAAATGAAAGCTCAAGTGAATGATTCCCTATCATCAAGTGCAGATATGCTCTAATGTAACCTTTTCAGAATTACAACATACTTCAAGATAAGGACAATGATGAATAACTGTAACCACTTAATGCTTAGACTGGAAGATGGGGGTTTTGATGACCATACAGGTCTTTTGATTGCCTTATTTTCTTAGTTGTCAGTTGTGCTTTGAGAAACAGACTTTGGCATGCTTATTTATTGCATTTATATCCTACCTTTTTTCCTCTTGCAAGGAACCCAAGGCAGCTTAGGTTCTCCTCCTCCTCCTTTCCATTTTATCCTCACAACAACCCTGAGAGGTAGGTTGGACTGAGAGTCTGTGACTGGCCCAAAGTCATGATGGAAAATGCAAAGCCCCTTTAACTGATAGGAATGTCTGTTAAGTTCCTAATTTTGCAGAGGGTATTCTTGTGTTGGATCCCAATTTAGCCATACTTGGAGTAGACCCACTGAAATCAATGGGACTAAAGTTAGTCATGACTAACAGTCTCATTGATATCAGTGGGTCTACTCTTAAGTATGACTAAATCAGGAGCCAACCCATGATCTATATCTGCTTTGCAGGAGTTTGTTCACAGTAAGTGTAGAACTCCTTTGTTTTAAAAAGAATTTCCCATTGTTTTTAACTTTTTATTTGTAAAGGATTTTTAAATGTTGCCACATTTAATGTTCCAGTATCTTAGCATAAGTGTGGACAGTAACGCAGGACCCTAAAAAAATAAAATAATTCATAGAATCATAGAATCATAGAATAGTAGGGTTGGAAGGGGCCTACAAGGCCATCGAGTCCAACCCCCTGCTCAATGCAGGAATCCAAGTCAGAGCATCCCTGACAAATGGCTGTCCAGCCTCGTCTTAAAGGCCTCCAGTGTGGGAGAGCCCACCACCTCCCCAGGTAATTGGTTCCATTGCCGTATTGCTCTGACACTCAGGAAGTTTTTCCTGATGTTCAGCCGGAATCTGGCTTCCTGTAACTTGAGCCCATTATTCCGTGTCCTGCACTCTGGGATGATCAAGAAGAGATCCTGGCCTTCTTCTCTGTGACAACCTTTCAAGTACTTGAAGAGTGCTATCATATCTCCCCTCAGTCTTCTCTTCTCAAGGCTAAACATGCCCAGTTCTTTCAGTCTCTCTTCATAGGGCTTTGTTTCCAGTCCCCTGATCATCTTTGTTGCCCTCCTCTGAACCCTCTCCAGCTTGTCTGCATCCTTCTTAAAGTGTGGTGCCCAGAACTGGACACAGTACTCCAGATGAGGCCTAACCAGTGCTGAGTAGAGGGGAACTAGTACTTCCCGGGATTTGGAAGCGATGCTTCTATTAATGCAGCCCAAAATAGCATTTGCCTTTTTTGCAGCCACATCACATTGTTGGCTCATATTCAGCCTGTGATCGACGACAATTCCAAGATCCTTCTCGCTCGTAGTGTGGTTGAGCCACGTATCCCCCATCTTGTAACTGTGCATTTGGTTTCTTTTTCCTAGGTGCAGAACTTGGCATTTGTCCCTATTAAATGCCATTCTGTTGTTTTCTGCCCAGCACTCCAGTCTATCCAGATCACTTTGAATTTTGTTTCTGTCTTCCAAAGTATTAGCTATCCCTCCCAATTTTGTGTCATCTGCAAATTTGATCAGCATTCCCTGCACCTCCTCCTCCAAGTCATTAATAAAAATGTTGAAGAGCACTGGGCCCAGGACTGAGCCCTGCGGTACCCCACTCGTTACCTCTCCCCAGCTTGAGAAGGTCCCATTGATAAGCACTCTTTGAGTCCGATTCTGTAGCCAACTGTGGATCCACATGATCGTTGTTTCATCTAGCCCACTTCGAGCTAGTTTGCTCATCAGGATATCATGGGGCACTTTGTCGAAAGCTTTGCTGAAGTCGAGGTATATGATGTCTACAGCATTCCCACGGTCTACAAGGGAGGTGACTTGATCAAAAAATGAGATCAGATTTGTCTGGCAGGACTTGTTTTTGACAAATCCATGTTGGCTTCGAGTAATCACGGCATTGTTGTCAAGGTGCTTCCAGATGGATTGCTTTATGATCTGCTCCAGAATTTTCCCAGGGATTGATGTCAGACTGACTGGTCTGTAGTTCCCAGGTTCCTCCTTTTTACCCTTTTTGAAGATAGGGACAACGTTAGCCCTCCTCCAGTCATCTGGCACTTCCCCGGTCCTCCATGATTTCTCAAAGAGAATAGACAGCGGTTCTGAGAGTTCTTCTGCCAGTTCCTTTATGACTCTAGGATGCAGTTCATCTGGCCCTGGAGATTTGAACTCATTCAAAGTAATGAGGTGTTCCTTGACCATATGCCTGTCGATCTCAAGCTGCAATCCTGCCCCTTCAGCCTGTACTTCGCCTTTGCCAGGGGGGTCATAGACCCTCTTTTGGGAGAAGACTGAGCCAAAGTAGGAATTGAGCACCTCTGCCTTTTCTTTGTCATCTGTTATCATTTTGCCATCCTTATTTAATAGCTGAACAACCATTTCTTTCCTCTGCCTTTTACTATGCACGTAGCTGAAGAAAGCCTTTTTGTTGTTTTTAGCATCCCTCGCTAACCTCACCTCGTTCTCCGCTTTAGCCTTCCTGACGCCATCCCTGCAATTCTGTGCTACCTGCCTGTACTCTTCCTTTGTAACTTGGCCTTCTTTCCACTTCCTATATGTGTCCTTTTTTGTTTTCAGGTCATCCCTAAGCTTTTTGTGAAGCCACATTGGCTTCTTCTGTTGTCTTCCACCTTTTCTTCTTGTTGGAATTGTTTGTGATTGTGCCTTGAGAATTTCCTTTTTTAAAAGTTCCCACCCATCTTGGACTCCTTTTCTCGCTAGCATTGTTTGCCATGGGACCTTACTGATCATTGTTCTGAGTTTATTAAAATCAGCTTTCCTAAAATCCAGGGTACGCGTTTGAGTACACTCGGCTTTTGCTTCCCTTAGAACCAAGAACTCAAGTACAACATGGTCGCTTTCCCCCAGAGTTCCTGTAACTGCTACTTTATCCACTAAGTCATCTCTGTTGGTTAGGATCAAGTCAAGGATAGCCGATCCTCTAGTTCCTTCCTCTACTTTCTGTAGGAGGAAGTTATCCGCCACACAAGTCAGGAATTTCCTGGAGGGGCCATGTTTTGCAGAATTTGTCTCCCAACAAATATCAGGGAAATTGAAGTCCCCCATTACTACTACATCATGCTTCCTTAAAACATTGGCTATTTGCTTTTCAAAATTAAACAAGGAATTTAACATTCCACTGTTAAATCTAGTAAGAGACCTTTATTCAGGGTTTGTTTTTTGTCCAAAAGACAGTGTTGGCAAAATTCCCATATCAATATAACTGAGCCAGTTTTGCTTGTTAATCTTTCCTCCACAAATCCAGTCATTTCTTGCATGGATGTAGGAGCTCTGGTACTTCTATGGAGCTCCCCTATCTGCAGTCCCTTCTCTGTTCAATAGAGGGAACACATATATTGCCTGTTTGCACGTAATTGTAGGTTAACTTTGGGTTGCTTAACCCACAAATAACCTATAGTGTCTAGGTTTGCATGTCATGAAGCAACCTTTGACTGGGCCGATCAGAGTTTGCATATTCAAATTGGAAGCAGCTCGTACATGGTACACAACCCAGCCACTGTTACATGCAAACAGAGTTATTAAGGGCACAATCTTATGCAGATAGGTGGCCACTTCCAAACTCGGAGGCAACCGCCTATCCAATGCAGGGCAGGAGAAGCACGGAGGGGATAATTCCCTCCACGGTTCTCCTGCCCTGCATTTTCGGCTAGACAGCTGATTGCGGCTGTCTAGCCACGGGAGGGTGGAGTGGGGGAGGAGGCTGCTGTATGACACATTGGATGTGCCGTACAGGCATTTCCTCCCTCCTTGCCCCGGCACACCCTTAGACAAGCCCCTTTTCAGCCTCTCTGCGCTCCTTTTGTGAGGCAGCGCAGAAGTGGGGGGAAGTCGGTTCCCAGAAAACCAGATACTCTATGGCTGTCTAGCCGCTGTCTAGCAGCCATGGGATTGCTCCCTCTGTTGTTAACACCATGAAAGTGAATGGCGAAGCAGTACCTGCTACAAAATAACTATGTAACTATGTACTAGATATCTAGGCATGAGAAGATATATCCAGGGGTAGGAAGTCTTCCTAATGAGAAATCTGATCTTTAAAGCTCATAAATGAGCAGAATAATGACATCACGCTTTTCCTGGGCTGTATCACTTCAGGCTACTGGTGGGAGATTTCCTGTTAGAATTTTATACTTCCCTCTGCTCACTTGGCAGCAGTGGTAAAAGGGTGTATAGACACAGAGCTCCTCCACGCAGCTGGGACCCCTGATTGCTGCAGGGTTTGCAGTTGTGTGCAGAAGCTCACGGTGGAGCTTTCCACACTAATGCTGAATGCGAGGGTGTTGTTGGTGTTGGTGTGAGGGCATGGGCAGTTGGTGCACAGACATTGAGAGCACGGCCAGCGTACACAGTCCCACTGCCCTTTCTGCGCATTCTGCTGAGGGTGAGAGAACATGTGAAGGCCTCTAATGAGACCTCGGCACTAGAATATGTGGGCTGTGATGTGCCTTTTCTGGAAAAATGTGCACCAGAAACTCCTCACAATGCCTTAAATCAATTGGGATTTGATTTAGCATGTTTACATTATGATTACTTTTGGTTTTAATTTGCAAATAAACTATATTTGTAAACTAAATATTTATATTGTATTTCATATTTTAACTGTTATATGCATTTTAGGTTTTTTTAACTGTTTGTAATATGCCCAGAGACCTTTAGTTATTGGGTGTGTGTGTGTGTGTTTGTGTGTGTGTGTAAGAGAGATATCCCATCCAAGGGATAATCATCTGAAAAAATATAACGGCAGCTTCGAAATTGTCCAGTTTGATTGGTATTGTGTTCTGAAGTAGTTTTATGAAAGAATGCATTTTTAGCAATATAAACATTTCGATGAAAAAATTTAGTAGTGGAAAAATTCCCATCCTATGTCATTGTATATGGAGTAATAATAAGGCATAGAGGATGCCTCTGAGGATGTACAGTGGGCCTTTCCTGAACACGAATTGAAAGCCCACAAGGAGGTTCCTCATATCTAGAATTAGAATAATGTCCAGGCAGGCATGGGCCTGGACATTTCTTGTTTTCGATATTAAGCACTGTGTGAATCTAAGAAAAACCTTGTCCCTGTGCCAACGGTGTCCTCCCTAGATGAATCCTGTGGCAAGTTGTAACCTTTGAAATGAGGTATGTTACCCAAAGGAAAAGGGTATGGAGAGGTATGGAGAGAAATGAAGTGCAGTAGAGCACGACTATGTTTTCTGGGGCCAGGCCAAGTGGAAAGTGGATGCATGTCAGAACTGATTAAAGAATTCTTCATTGTAAGAGCACAGCACCTTGTATAACAGTGATGGAATGAAGAGAGTGTAATGAGAAAAAATACAGGTTTGGACTGAACATTATTTTGCTTTAATCAGCTCTAAATCATGGATTAAAATTAAACTACCCCCGCTTCCCCTCCCCAGCCAACAAAATGTTTAAACACAATGATTTCACCCAAAATAAATTGTCACTCTTCTCTCTGTTCTTCTATAAAAATGGAACGTATAGAGTGGGCATTGTTTGAAAAATCATACGGTGAATGATTTTATCATAATTGCTGCCTACACTCAAAGAAAAGATTCTTCGGATGACATGTTCGGATGACATGTTGTGGCTTGTCTTGGGTTATTTAATGCACAGTGAGCCATGGTGCCCATGGGTGCCAAGTTGCATATCCAAACCCCACTTGGGTCTGTGTCGTACAAACCCAGTGAGCGTGGGTTTTGAGAAAGAGTTAAACAACCCTCGCATAACCCATGGTCTGTTTTAGGGCATTGCAAGGATTAAACAACCCTCGCATAGCCCATGTTCGCTGGGCTAGCACGATACGACAACCCCAAGCAGGGGTTGCATATTCAAAATGGTGTCTGCGCATGCCCTGCGCATGCCACATCCTCAAAGTGGGTCAAATAACCCACAGTGGGCTGTTGTGCTGTACGAACAGCCTCCAATTCTGGGCTTTATACTAACAGAACAGCAGGAGTACCAGGCTGCCACATATTGCTTACTCCTTAGATACACATTGTAATGGGCTCCTTACCCATCCATACACACATACATTCCATGGCATGGGAGCGGCGTCCTCATGACTTGCTTGTTCACTGCTGGGGAGTGTGTACGTAAATTATGATCATGTGAGAAGGATGATCACATGGGAGTCCCCCACCCTGTTGGCACCCTCCTTCCTAGAAGGCTGCCTAGTGGATGGCAAAGACCCACATGGATTGCCCTGCCTATCTGCTTGCAGTATTTGTGTATGCCTGCGCTGGCGCGCACACACACTCACCCAGCCTAGTAGCTTGGGATCAGATAATGGGAAAGTGGCTCCATATTGCTGCTGTGCATGAAGGGGGCTTACTAATAGACATGACATCTTAACAGGTTAAGACGCTGAACTGCAGACTGGAAGGTCGGCAGGTCAGCAGTTTGCGACCCGAGTGTTGTGTGACGGAGTGAGCTCCCGTCTTCAGTCCCAGCTTCTGCCAACGTAGCAGTTCGAAAGCAAGAAATTGCAAGTAGATAAATAGGTACCGCTTCGGCGGGAAAGGTAACAGCGTTCCGTGCACCTCGGTGTTCAGTCATGCCGGCCACATGACCACAGAAGTGTCTTCGGACAGCGCTGGCTCTTCGGCTTAGAAACAGGGATGAGCACCGCACCCTAGAGTCGGACACGACTGGTTGGGGACACCTTTACCTTTTTTTATTATGTACAGGAGTTTGTCACTTCAGCCATTTTTAATTGAATATAATTTCACATGAGCATTCTAGTCAAATATACTTTTGTGCACATCGGTGTGTTCTGCACACTTACCATTGTTTTTTTTTTTTTTCATTCTGCTTGGAAGCCCTACTTAAGAGGGATTTAAATACAGCAGGAAGTGCTGTTAGGAGGTACATTCTTAGAGAACTCAATTATTATACTTTCAAGTTATTTAAGAAAGTAAATTGGTCTGGCAAAGGATTTGGATTTATAAACCTCCTGCAACTCCATTTGCTTCATACGGCAGCAGAGAGGAACTCAACCTGAAGGATTTGTGGGAAAAGGACTCCAGTCACAAACGTAAACATTTGCTGGATTAAACTTAGTTTTAGGTTATAATATTAAATGACATTAATATTATGATATTAATAATGATATCAAAATGATATTTGCCTCTTCTGTGATGCAAATATGCAGTATAAGTGACTAGAAATTCATTAGTTATAAATCACTATGGGAAAGCAGTTCATTACAGGGTAAATGGCAACCCTTCATTAGATTTTGGAATAAAGGTAAATGTTAGGCCAGAAATATTAGCAATAATATGGACAAATATTGTTTTAAGTTTTCTTATTTATGCTCCACAATACATGTTTATTATATGATTTACATTTTTTTGGCGCTTGGAGATATTGGATTTACTAATAAGGTAGAGTGTAAATAAAAGAAAAGAGGTAATGAGTAGTTTATTGTAAATTGTGTTGTGTGATGCTGTTTTAGATCGTCTGTATATTTTATTCAAAATGTTTAATGATAACATTTATATTAAAAAGAGGATAACAATAATGTTTGTGCTAAAGGTTTTTAAATGTAACCACAGCTTCTGGCATGCTTATTTTTATTTTAAATGAGCTCTTGACATTACAGTCAAAAGTAAATAAACTTGGCATCCTTGAAAAGCAATTGGGCATGTCAGGAGCATCAATTTCATAGGGTTTTGGGAGAGAATAAATGTAAACCAGAATAATTTTGAACTCTGAAAAGTCATTGCTAAACTTGTCAGATTACTGCTAATGATATTTATCTAGGATACCAATAATCTTGTGATAAAATTCAGGAGCTTGGGGTTTTATTTAATATTCTACCTGAAAGGCACCAAGTGCTGTATAATTCATATGGTTGCCACTGAATTTTAAAGCTTTTAAACTGACTTTCACATATGAACTATTGCAAGATTGGAATGTCGATACATGACTGAAAAATTCCAAGTTAGGCTGGAAAAGGTCTAACAGTGCAATCCTATACGTATTTACTCAGAAGTAAGCCCATTGATTTCACCGGAGGTTACGCCCAGGTAAATGGGCATAAGATTGCAGCCTGAATTACCAGGTTCTGATTTTTTTTTTTTAGGGGAAAACTCCTGTAAATCAGTGTTTAAGAGTTATTTGATCCATTATCCAAAATTCACATGAGGGCAATTAGCACCATCTGAAATGTCATAAAATAATGAGCAAGCTTTCCTAATTAAGGTATTGTCCTACTGTGGATTTTTTTCCTAATGGACCAACATGACTGCCTATGTGATGTATGCTCTGTTGATCCATTATGACGTTGATAAGATTGACACTTAGAATAATTAAGAACCATGACAGTTTTAATGTGTGGTAACTCCACTTTTTTTTGCTATAGAGCAAACTCAGATTTAATTGTAAAATCTAATTAGCGGGGTTTAATTTAAACAAGCAGAGTGCCTTGAAATCTGTTCTCGGTGTCAGTGGTATGTAACATGGGAGTTGAATGCTCTCTATATCCAGCCCCAGTTAGTAGTCTGGCTGCAGCATTTTGAGCCAGCTGAAGTTTCCAAACAACTCTCCAGAGATGTATAGCACATTATAGTGGTCCAGGCAATTTGTATCTAAGGCACATATCACTTTGACTTCGAGATGTAAAATTTCTGGAAATTTTGAAGCCATTGAAAAAACCCAAAAGGAAATGTTGGAAAAAAATTGAAAAATAAGCAATACTTATTTTTAAGCACTCTTTGTTGCTTTAGGACAGCATTCCCCAACCTATTGCCCACCAGTTATTTTGGAAGTCAGCTCCTATCAGCCTTATGCAGGATGGCGAGTGGTCAGGAATGCTGGCCACTGTAGTCCAAAACATTGGTGGGGCACCAGGTTGAAGAAGGCTCCTTTTAGGAATGTAAAGCAGCATTTATGTTTCTAAAGTTATATTATGTATAACATGGTTTGCTCATAAATTTATCATTATATTTGAAAACTTTGAAAAGTGAACTTAGTAAATTTGCAACTATTGTCTAAATAAACTATATTTTAAAAATTTAATATAGCAAACATGATTAATTTTATGAGAAAACCAAGTTATACATAACATACTTTAGATTTATAGTTTATGTCTGGCCAGTGGAAACTTCAGCAAATAGTCCCTGAAATATCTGTATCATCCTAGAAGCCAGAAGAAGCAGGAAGAACTGGAGGCAGAGGAAGACAAGTCCAGAAACACAGGACTCTGTAGTACAAAACCCAAACTCTCAAGAATGTACATTTTCTTCCATACTATGATATGGTGACTCTGTTCCCAAGTTGGGAAACTGAGCATGACCTGGAGCCTCCCAAAATGTCTATAAGTAAAAGATACATTGGATCAATAATTTTAATAAGAAATGGAAGAAATAACTATGCTGAGAATCTTGCAGAGAGGATTAAAAAACATTTTCCCCATGGCTTCATCATTTACAGACATTTTACATCTCTAGTTTTTCTATAAACGTCTTCTTATTACATAGTTTTTAGAAATCGTTTGGTGGGTAGTAAAGGCTTGGTAGCAATATATAAAACCTTTTCTTAAATTCTAAAAGAAAATGTTTCATAGTCCAAAGCTGTTCAGTTTTCCATTTCCCCCCACCCAAGGACTGCTTTTTTCACATCTCTACCTTGGTCAGATATAACATATCTAGGAACGGTTTCAGTTGGCACGCTAGCCTTAGCTGTGCAGAAGCGATCCCGGTCACCAAACTGGGCTGCTTCAGTTTTGTGCCATTTTATGTAATTGGTGAGAGGTTTTTTTGTGGAGAAAAAAAGAAAAGAAAAGATCTATGTAAGTTCTCTTCAGAAGAAGACACAGGTTTGTATGTGACCAAAAAACACAGCTTCTTGCTAGTTTCATTAAAGTCTGTCTGTTCAGATAAGGTCCCATGGCATGATCTGAACACACATGGTGGAGCAACCAGGGGAGGGGGTGTCTCCATAAGTGATTTACTCCAAGCTGGTTGCATTTGGAGGTCGTTAGGGATACATGATGTTGTAGCCATCCAGCAGCCATCCTGGAGCTTATCAGGGAAAAACAAGATCTCTTGAGACTGCTTAAAGTCCAATTCTTTTCCTTAAGTTGGGTTCTCCATAGCTGCTGTGTGCCCCAATCACAGCATTGACCTCAGGTATGCTAGCCCTGCCCAGGGTGTGCCTTTCACTGTGACCCTGGTCAAGGGGTGTTTCCAGTGTGTTTCCTGTCCCTGCACAAACCAATTCGTGTCTACTCAGAAGTAACTCCCATTGTGGTAAATGCAGCTTCTCCCCTGAATGCCCACATCAGAGCTTACAGATATCCCCCCTCAATTGAAATGGCACATTTTAAAGCCCAAATTCCCTAAGTGCTGTAAAGGCTCAGATTCCCTGCTGTTGTATTTACTGCCTTAGGAAGTAACTACTTCACACCTTCCTTATCGAGATCCTGGGCAGCATCGAGTTAAAAAGGGGGCTGGTTTCCCATCCCTGTGTTCTCCCCCCCTTTCCCAGAACAAGCATATGTGTGTCTACTTGGAAGCAACTCCCATTGTGCTCAATGAGGCTTGCCCTGTGAATGCCCACATCAAAATTTACAGAGATCCTCCTGAATTGAATACAGAGTTTAAAGCACTGATTCCCTGAAGCCTGTAAATTGTTTTACTGAACTTGTGAGTCTCTGTGTCTTGATTTATTGCTTTAGGTAGTAACTACTTCACACCTAAATTATAAAGATCTTGCAGCTGGTTTCCCATCCCTGTGTGTCCGCCCTCCCTTTCTCAGCACAAGCATATGTGTATCTACTCAGAAGTAAC
This sequence comes from Heloderma suspectum, assembly GCF_057233095.1. NCBI lineage: Eukaryota > Metazoa > Chordata > Lepidosauria > Squamata > Helodermatidae > Heloderma > Heloderma suspectum. Next base: position 85,616,907 of record NC_139459.1, read on the forward strand.
TCCCATCGTGCTCAGTGAGGCTTGCTCCTGAAATGCAGGTGCATCTGAAATTTCAGCGGAAAGGAGAAAGGGGGGCAAGCCTGTCTTTTTGGCTGAGCAGCCTCTGCCAGTCAGATGATGTTCACTCCAACACCCACCCCCACCAGGAAGTATGTTCTGTGAAGCAATTTTTATTGGTGAGGACAACTTGCTCATGGAGCCCTGCATGGACCAAAGCTCAGCAAAGCTGATACCTATTAAAAAATCCAGTACTCCTCCATTCGCTTCTCCTTCTGTTGTCGTGGAGACATGGTCTTGGTTGAAGTGAAGCAGGGGTGGATTGGGTTAGTGCCTGGATGAGAGACCGCTTGGGAACCTTGTGTGTATTATCTTGAGTTCTACAGAAGATTGGAAGCATATACACGTAATAAATATAACACAACTCTTCCCCCCTACCCCCAAAGCCTTTTGAAATAACTGCTATTGTGGTCATGTTTTCTCTTTTAGTGCGATTTTAATGGGCCCTTAGGGTAGTTTCTGTATGGGGGTGGGAGCTTGTTAACTCACCTCTCCCGGTGACAGTGGCTTTTCTTTACCTCTTGATGTGAAATAAATTGCTGGTTGTTATAAGTAACAACGGAAGGCTTGGGGGCAGGATTGGTGATAATGCAATCTGAGCGTAGTGGGAAGAAGGAATCCTGTGAAGTCTTGAGTAGCGTCTCTGTTCTTGTTATCTTACAAGGCAGATGAAAGTCAATTTGTCAGAGGTAATTTATATCTTGCATTCTCTGAAAACTCTTGAAGATTTTTTAAAGAGCATATGGCCAGCCCTGATGCTGTACCTTGATTACTTTAGACATTGGTTTCAACTGCCCCTGCTTCTAAGCATAAATCACAGGCTTCTTTCTATACTAGCAATTCATATGTATGATAAAAAATACAATTTTAAGGATTAGAAAGGGTGCCTTGGCTAAACCAGTGAGCAAACTTGCATAATGTCTTGAAAGGCTACATGAATTTTTGTCTGAGTAAAGAAAAGGCCTTGGTTTTAACTTGTTCATTTTCCATTTTATTTGTTTGTAATGAAAGAATTTTGCAAGAACCCATTCATTATCTTTATTTCCCCCTGTTAAAAATAAGGCCTCGTACAGAATATCCTAAGGACGTTCTTGGATGTGGTGTCATTATGTTTCTTGTATCTGTCATGTTTCTGCTTCTTTTCGTATAAATGTTGTGGTGCAGAAGCCAGTCAGGTTGCATAACTTTTTTTAGTAGGGGCTGGTGTTCATCAACTAGTGTGGTGTTAAGTCTGTAGTGATGGTCATCTAATTGCTCTGCCACATGGCCACATTTCAAAACTGGACTGAGTGATGGCATGGTGAGCAGAGATCATGGTAATTGGACCCATTTAATACATTGATCTGTGACATGAAATGTCACAGTGCAAGGAAGAAGGGATTTACCCTCGCCAAAAATGCTGAACTACTAATCATTATATCTGTTGTAGCAGTATTATTATATTACTGTAGAAAGAAATTATTTTTGCTGGAAGCCTAGGATGCTAGCATCTCATTCTGACACCTTTTTCTTGGAGGACAGGTACTTAGACTTCTTCCAAGCAAGTGTGTGTAAGATGTGCCTTACAGCAAGTGTGTCCATCCCCATGAATCATTGGGTTGGATCCAGATTAGGTGTGTACAATGGGACTGACAGAAGTGGACTTCCTTGCCCCTCCAGTTCTCCTGAAAACGCCACACACAGGGTTGGGGGACCCTGCTGAATGTGGTAGGTTGTGGTGCAGGCAGCTAAGGGGAAGGGAGGGTTCCCCCAAATTAGGCAGGGGTTCTTCCGTGAGTGGAATTTAAATTTACTTAAACAGTTAACAGTGCGGCTCTATCTGAAGTTCAGGTTGGTGGCTAATATGTTTGTTCTTCTACAATGGATTGCCCCATTGTTGTATCTGAGAAAGCTGTTTATTGCTTGGATACAGCTCTTACAAAAACAGCTAGTAGAAGCTTTGGACCATAAACATTAAATAGAAGCTAAAATTGCTATAATCAAAAACTGCAGGTAATTAAGAGAATCCTCATCCGGCCACCACAAGAAAACTAACTACAAGTTTGGTGGCCACAGAACTGAATGTTCTTTAGATAATGTTTTGTGCACCTGGGAAAAACATTTATGCACACCAACACCAGGTTTCACTTAAAATCCATTCCATGACTGTAGCCAGAAGCAATTCCATGCTGCCTGAAATAATGTATTCCAGATATCTAAAATAGGAAGGAATTCTCTTCCTTCTGACAACTGCATTTTACATTTGATTTGGCTTTTTAGTGAACACTAAAATGCTTTTTACTTGGACAATCCATCACACTCAAAAAATTCTGTAAATATAGTAAATGTCTAAAAAAAAGTTTTAAATCTAAAAATTTGCAAAGGGCGAGTCTCCTTAGTTATGTTTATGTGTGTGTGTGTGTGTGTGTGTGTGGTATTTTTTATATTGCTTTGATTTTACATCTTGATTTGATTCTGTATTGTTTTATGTGGGGTATATTTTGTAATAAGTGATATGTAACTGATTATAATGTTTTTGATATGTAACTGATTATAATGCTTTTAAGTATGAAGCAGTGGGCTGACACATATGTGTGCTCATCACCTGTGTGAAGGAGTTGTTGCTTCAAATACAACTCTTTTCAATGAAATTAATTCACACAATCATAAAGTGTTGACTAATCAAACAATGAGAAACCAAGCAATGGGCAAATTGGGCTTATTTTTGGAGCAGAGCTTTTCTGCCTTTAAAATGTGATCCTTTTAACATTCAAAATAATAAACAGCTATAAAACAGAAATTATATATAATATTTGATATGTTCAAATTATACGATTTAATAGGAAGTCAACTGTAAAGCAAGGAGCTGAATCCAGAGGAAGCTAGTCATGCTTCAGTCCCACTGAAATCAATGAAACAAGTTAGTCATGACAAATGTTCCATTGATTTCACTGGGACTAAGTATGACTAATGTCCTCTGGATTCAACCCCTGGTCTTTAACTTGAGAAACAGAATCAATAATGCATGTTTCCTTCTGTTTTATATTGTTCTTTGAAATAGGTTTCTTTCCACATCAAACTTAAAGCATGATTATTTTGTTTTAAGGCCTATTGATTTCCATGGAACTTCCTCTCAAGTCAATAAGTTCATTCCAGAGTTAATCACACATAATGGGGTTGGCGGAAACTGGCTTCCCTGCTCCCCAACCCTGGTATATGGGCTGGGCTGTGGCACATGGGGAGATCCCTGAAATCGGGGCAGAGGCACACTCCCTTCAGCCGAGTGTGGTCTTCTTACTTCTGGCCACGATCTGTCATGTTCCAAAAAGATTGCACCCTAACTGAGACTTCCTTATAGAATACAAATCTTTTGCATCTGCATATTGCTTGGTTCAGAGGAGCACTTTGTGATTTCTGTTCATCACTACTTTGTGTGTGATAGTTCTTCTGTGCCCTTCTCTGTGTCAGCATTCTATGAAATGAAGAAACAGGAATTATTTAGACACTGCTGAACTGTCAACTTTTTTTCCTCACCTATGGTAGTCGACTGCCTGGTTTGCACCTGGCTTGGAAACTGCCCTTCTCGTCTGGGGGTTGAGGATTTTTTTCTTGCTTGCATAGATTTCAACAAATTAATACTTTCAAATGAGCAGTGTTACCTAATTATTTTTCTCTCTGAAAGAACTGACAACTATTCAGTGTCGTGCCTTCAGGGTACTGGCTTCCTCTCTGTGGAACTCATTGACATTTTTTTTTTTGACACCTGCTGAAGACATTTTCATTTAAACAAGGCTTCCTGGATTCACTGGCCACAATTTTATTGTTATAATCTGATTTTAAATATTTTAATCTTGAGCTTTGATTCTGTTTGGTCTTTTATTATTCACCAGACAGGAATCATGTTGGGCATAGGGCAGTACAGACATTTTGTAAATAAATAGCATTAAATAAATATTTTGTTCCTTTAAAATGATTCTGTGGCTGCCATATAATTCTACTATCATTCAGTGATTCTTAGTTATTAGAGCTATTTTCACACCTCCTCTGTGCACAGATGGAATGGGTGGAGGGCTGGGAGCAAGAGCAGAAGAGCAGCTACCACATCCAATACTAACAATGCATAGGATCAGATATTTCTATTAAAGGTGTTTAATAGCCTCTTTAAAAAGGTTCTCGTTGCTTTTGATAATGGATTCACGCTTCTGAAATAATTCTGCTTTAAATGAGTAAACATATGGTAGCAAATCTAGAAGGTATTTCTAGTTGCCAAGATGGATGTGGGCCATATTTTTTAATAGACAATTACTACTTTTAAAGGCCAAATTTATTGTTCTTGTCTGAAGTCCACCTCCCACCCCCCTTGTGTGCAAGACCCTTTAAATGTGCTTGCAAACATTTTTCATGAACTCATCTTAGTCCGGTTGCTGTTCTACAAGATGGGTAGTTATGTTTGGTTTAATTTCCTTTCGCCCATACTTTTTGGAAACTCTCAGCTACCAAATTCACTAAAGATAACTTGCAACCCCCCCCCCCCGCCACCGCCCCCAAAGCTAAACTAGCGGATTCGTAGTTTGTTGCCAGCAGATATCTTTGCTTAAAATTGCTTCCAAGGTGGTAAATTTATTAGCTGCCCATGTCAAACTCCATTGATGAAAAAAAAAAGGTGGTAAAACCCCAGGTCTTGAAAACAATAATGGACTTATCCTAGTGGTGGCCAGTATTTTCTGGTGTGTGTGTTGCAGGTCAATCCAAGATATGAGAGAGTGCACACTGGAATGGTTGTATAATAATATTTAGCACACCCCACTATGCCTTGACATGGCTTTCCCTCTAGTTTACTGAACTGTGGGAGGACTCTTGACTCTATGCTATAGTTAGGTTCAAATACCCTCCCTGTTCCTTACCAGAAGTGCCACAAGTTGGCCACCATTAGTTGTGTATTTTTTGTGTGCACATAAGTTCAAAACGGAAGTTTCTGTGTGAGAGAAGTGCTTCCTTTGGGGTGAGGAGTTTTTCACTGGATGTACAGGGTTTCTGTGGGCCAGGGGTGGGTATCCAGCACCATTGGCACATTTAACACAACGCAATATTCCTGGTTTGTGGTTCTTGAAATATAGACAACCCTTCTGGGTTCTTTAGAAAACCAGGTATGTAATCATAATAACAAAATTATTATTCTAATATGATGACCACCTTCCTTTTAATTTACAATTTCTTTCTGAGGTTTTTTTTTCATATACAGGAGGCCAGAATAAGGGTAATTCTCATATATAAAGAACTACATTTTGCTTAGAGCATTAATATAAAGAAACGCAGGGATGAAGTACTGATTCTTTTATTACAATTGCAATGTTTTGGGAGAGAACCAATTTTGTGAATGTTTTATAGTGGTGTATAACCAATAATTGAGAGAAAAAGGCCACCTGCATGAATATTTCCCTTTGTTTTCTTATGTTCAGTTGGGCAGGATTTATGCTTGATTAAGTTACTGTCTTTTATCATAATTAAAGAAAAATGTTGTGGAGAATGAACTAAAAACACTGCTCAATGAAAAACAGATTGTCAGAGCTGAAGGGAAACAAAAGGTACCCTGTCACACAAGCTGCCTCCTTTTTCCTGAATAATGACCAGTCAGAAAGATTTATCTGCTGTGAGAATGAATCTACTATGTTTTAACCATTGGAAGAAAAAGAGAGCATATTTATATTTTTCAGAGAAGATGCTGCAAAGTTTGGCTGGGATGATACCCATATTTATTATATACAATCTTGTTTCTTCTTATAGTTTCTAACCCCAAAAGAAAGTTGGTTGATTTCAACAGCATTTGAGTTCATGACTGTATACACATTGCTCTTGACTTACAAACGAGTTAAGTTTTCCTCATGGTGCCTCAGTGTCTCATTTTAAACAGCGTAGCCAGCTTTCCTCCTTGAAATATGTATGCTTCTATCCGACTTAATTCCACAGTTTGTTACTAGCTGCAGTTACCCACAAAGAGCAGTATACTGTATGAAAATTTGTAGTGCAATACCGTAAGTGAATGAAGGGAAATCGAACACGTCTGAAGTGTTTTCTCTCTCTCTTCCTCACCCCTTTTATTTTTAGGTTAACTCTGCCAAGTTAGAGCAGACCATTTTAGGTTCACTAGAATTTTTTCCTGGTGCAGAAGGAATCTTGATAACACATGTTGTTGAATTATTTAATGTTTTGACATGTTTATAGTTTTAATTATGTAAAGTTACTTCCAAAGCATGTTAGGCAGATGTCAGTTAGTTCAATTTTTCAATATTTAGCAGCACTTGCCATGTGTTTTAAGGCACTCGTGTTGATTTCTCCTTTAGTCCTGCCCTAGCATCCACCAATAATAACTGACTCCATGTTGGCTCTGAATCATGTAGTGAGTGCTGCTAAATATAATGGCCGGTCCAGGGGGGATAGAAGACTCACCCTAGGAATGCTGATCTTCCAAGCGAGTGTAGCATATAGGCCAGGCCATAGTCATTTGTGGCACATCAGCAGCTTCAAACTATAAAAGAAGCAACCCATAGAGGTTTCCCTGGAAGTTATTTTCAACTTTCCACAGGTGAACAAGAATAGCTATTCACAAGCCACATAGTGGTGTTGACAGTCCTGTAAGACCCAGAGCGAAAGGCAATGTGTGTTGACTCACTATATTTCCCAAAACAAAGAATCAGCCAAGGTGAATAAGGAATGTATGCTGTAAAGGACAATGGGAATTAAATAGCATACCCTGAACTATAATTTGACCATCAAATTATAGTCATAGTTACTGATGATCTTCACATTTATTCCCTTTGTTTATCATTTGTATAGCCCTTTTCAAGTGTAAAAGCGTTTTCCAATTCTTATCTCATTTCCTATCTCCTTTATCGTCTGATATTCTTATCTTTCTTTGGATAATATTGAAATATTAAACACAAAGTCCTTTGAACAATTTGGATGCGACGTTGTGGAACACCAGTGCACTAAAACTCGGTTTTCTATTTTTCTCTGTGACTGCAGATTTTTTCTTAAGCCCTTATATTTCTAAAATTTGTGACTTGAAATGAAACTCTTTTAAAAAATTCTTTTCATCATCTACTTAAGTTTAAGACTCAATGAAGTATCATTAGTGGTGAGCCACAGGTGATAAGTCATCCCTAGTTCCTAATTTAACTGCAAAATTGCATGATATAAATAACATTTCTTTAGGGTCATCTGTTTTTCATTTCAGAGGGAGTTCATCCACCACCACAAAATGGAGTAGGAATTACAATGGAAATATATGTGTTTCCCTTTTCAGAATTAATCTGCAAACAGGTTTCTATCAACATCAAAAGGAGAACCTTGAACTCTTGGAGGATGGATCTGGTTTGTGCAATGTGGGGCTATATCTGGTGGTAGCAATGATAGATTAGATCCTGCTGTTGTAATCTGCATAGAAATTTGCTTTGAGTGGCTATATATTGCCCCCCCCCCCAATCAAATATCATTAAAGTAAGACTGAACTAAAACAGCTTTCAAAAATGAATCTCAGCCTGTATATATGTTGTGATGTGCACCTGAATAAATAAAAGTTTTGGATTGGCTGCAATAAGTTCCTGCTGACTTCCTTTCTTTCCACCACCACCTGGGATTATTTTGCATGGGAATGAACTAAATCAGATGAGGTTTGCTTGGAGTATTGGGGGTTATATTGTAAGGACCTTTTTCTATCCGCCAATACCACTTCTGCTTCTTTTGGTAACTACTTGCCATCGAGAGCAGTGGGTCAGATAGCCTGATATCTGTGCATGTGAGCATTTGAAATGAAATGGAAAGGAAGAGAACCTGAAGGTTTTAATCTACTATGCTACAGTTTAGTTCTATGAATAAGTATTTAGTAATTCATTACAAAATTTCGATTTTGAATATAAATGTCTATTTAGGAAGCTTGTCTGAGCTGATTATAAAGACATTTGCTTTGGGTTGGATCCAAAGCTGCATGAGTAGAAAGCCACTCACACCACATACTTCCCCTGTCCCGTGCGGGATCCACCACGATTTTCATTTTAACAAATGACTACAGCACTAATTTTTGCTGGATTGTTACACCTACTACAGCACAGCAATAGGAATAGACTTTTTAACAACCTCATTTTCTGGGCTAGGCTTGGGAAGGCTGCAGTGGGAGAGGGAATTGCACCAAATTGTGGGAGGCACATTTTGCACAAGTTACTTCTAACCAGTTTAGGGCAATTTCTCCTCCCGCTACAGCCATCCATGCCACAGCCCATGATGTCCAACCAGGATTCCCAGACCAGGGACTGCAGAAGGCGGAGGAGCAGTTCGTACATATCCTTTGAATCCAAGCTTTTGTTTCTTAACAGCTAACTGTCCATATCAGTGGGATCAAGAAGGCCAATTTATAACTGCATACTGTCATAACTAATTATAAGGTAATCAAACTAGAAGGCCCACTGTAATTTTCATTTTAACAAATGATTACAGCGCTATTTTTTGATGGATTCTCACACCTACTACAGCACAGTGATAGGATCAGACTTTTTAACATGTAATTTTCTGTTCCTAAACTTAATTACTCAATTTTTCATCCATTAAATGAATAGGAAAAAGAGAAAAACTGGGTGTAGAGAAGAATAACATAACATTTTAGAAATATGCCTAGGGTTAGTCAAACAATTGAGCATTTATGTTTCCATTTTCCCTGGCCTTCCCACCCCTATCCACAAGTCTGCTTTGTGATTTAAAAAAAAAAAAAAAGACAACTCCAAAATCATAAGGTGCACTGCAGCTAGACACAGTGAGCTGGTTCACACAATCAGAATAAGCCACTGTGGTTTGTAAGCCATGACGTATGTGGGGTGCGATTTCTATAATCACCGTCCAGGTGCAGCTTGTTGTTTCACCCAAACCCAGGCTGCATGGCTTGTTGGAGGGGGAAACAATCCTCCAGTAACCCATGGACTGTTGTATGGAAACTGTTCCCAGCATTTGCCACAATTTAAATAAGCCATCATTGCTTATTTTGATTATGCAACTCTGCCTAGTGTGTTCCAGTCTTCCTATGGATGGTTTGAGCAAGATTTATTATATATTTCTTAATTATATAGGGTGGGATACAACAGTTTTAAATAAAATAAATAAAAATAAATATTTGTGAAGAGGAAATTTTGGGACAAATTCTTCAATTCTGAACGAATCATTCTTACACCCTAGCAAGAAGTTGCTGAAAGTAAAGTGGAAAAGTCACTGTGTGCTCACCATGTGCTCCTGAGAATGCCAATTGAATTGAAGGGGTGCGGCCTGAGTACTCCCAGCAGCTGTGTGCACAGGAAGTTTCAATCTGTGTCCTGCCTCCTAGCTGAGCAGAGCAGAGCAGAGGAAGCTGCTCCAGCTGGTCTAGGGGCTATACAAGCAAGCAAGCTCCCAGAGAGTGCGTGATCAGAGCGAGCAAACAGGAGTTTGCCAGGGGAGTTCAGCAGGGGAGGTCAAGAGGGAGGCCTCTAACATTTTTTTTAAAAAATCTTTTTCTTGAAACACACACTTCTATACCAGTGGGACTCTGTTGTTAACCAGCAGTGAATAGAAGACGAAGCACAGGCTATTCCAGTACAATCAGAAAGCTAGAAACAAAAAGGGAATAGAGACTATGGAAGGACAAGACTCTCCACTGGTGGTGACGTGCAAGGTCTGTGCAATGTTTGTTTTCTTGCCTGAGATCAACATGGCCTACATGTGCAACAACTGCAAGTTGATCATGCTGTTGGAAGAAAAAGTAAGAGGACTGGAGCGGCGAGTGTTGACCCTCCAGGGAATAAGAGAACATGAAGAGTTCTTGGACAGAACAGTAGAACTGCAGCAGCAAAGTGAAAAATGGAAGCTAGAGGAGCAACAGCAAGCTGAGGCAGAAGAGGAAAATGCTGAGGTGAGGAAAAATGAAGTAGAGGATACTCCTTGGAAAAGGGTAACAGGAGCAGAAGACCTAGAAGCCACTCTACACCAGTGGAAACAGTGGAGCTATGGAACCGTTTCCTGGTACTTGAGGATGAGACTGGAGGACAGCCTGCAGAGGAAGAATTACAGGGGAACCCGCATGAAAGCGCGCAAGAGGCTGAAGGTCAGTTAAGCAGAGGCAATGAAACCAAGGCCTACAACAAGAAGAGAAGAGTGGTAGTAGTGGGAGACTCCTTGCTGAGTGGGATCGAAACCCAAGTATGTTGCGAAGACTCCTGGACTTGCCAGGTATGCTGTCTCCCAGGAGGATGAATTAGAGATGTGACTGAAGGGTTGCCTACACTCATAAAGCTCACTGACAGGTATCCCTGATGTCAGGGTTGGATCTGAGCCTATAGAGTCCCAAAGCAGCTCTGAGTCTGAGGAAGAGATACAATCCGTGGGAGAGGAACCCGCTCATTTTTCAGAGGCGCAGCTGGAGGGAGAGGCACCCCCCACTCACATTCCTGGGAGCAACAGTGACCCTGGCATGGAGAGGGAGGGACAACTTGAGCTTCTAGATGTGAGGCGCAGGCGCAGTCTAGTGAGAGGTTGCGGGTGCCAAGAGGATGCACTCCGCCTGCTTGGCATAACGACAACAGCTGCGTCCCAATGCCCCACGGGAAAGGGAGGGACTCTCCCCTCCTACTCCTTAAGTTCAGATAGATGCCGCACTTTTCTCCAAACGGAGACCAACTGACTTCCTAATGTCAGAATCCCTGGTAGGCTGCTCCTTTGAGTTTTCCACTTAGTCTCAGGCAATTATCATCTGTAAGAGTCATTAGGATGAATAGAAATAAAGCCAGAATGCAGGACACAGAATAGTGGGCTCAATTTACAGGAAGCCAGATTCCAGCTGAACATCAGGAAAAACTTCTTGACTGTTAGAGCAATATGACAATGGAACCAATTACCTAGGGAGGTGGTGGGCTCTCCCACACTGGAGGCATTCAAGATGAAGCTGGACAGCCACTTGTCAGGGATGCTCTAACTTGGATTCCTGCATTGAACAGGGGGTTGGACTCGATGGCCTTGTAGGCCCCTTCCAACCCTACTATTCCATGATTCTATGAGAATGACATGGAGAAGCCACCATAGCCTAAAGTGTTCTTCATTATTTGGTCATTTCAGTGTTTTGTCATGTCATATGTATGGCGAGATTCCAGCTCACCTGAATATGTATATAATAAGGGTTGACCCAAGAAGTACTGAGATATAATATCACTATGTGAATATGCCAACTCGGAGCACTGAAATGACACCTGCTGCATTCTGAGACATTTGTTTACGGGGCACTGAATGTGTGTTCAAACCTCTTCTGCCATACTTCAGAATGTATGTATGTATGCCTTTACTCTAAGAAAGCCAGATGTGCTAAAGTGTGGTGAAAGTAGTTAGAAAACAAATTTGCTGTCCTGAAAACAAGTGCTTTGAAATGTAGTGAACATACATTCCACTGCAGTTTAGAATGAATTGTATGTATAGCCTTCTTTATGCGTGAATTGCATGAATGATGCCTCACATGATGCATCCATGGTCTGGTGTGGATGTCTGCACTGTAGCAATTTGTGTGTAAAGGAACTTATTGTTTACTGTGGTTTTAATGTTTTATATATTTTGTATTTTTTTATTGTGTGCTCTTTGGTTTTAATTCTTGTGAACTGCCCAGAGAGCTTCAGCTATTGGGCGGTATAGAAATAAACAAACCAACAAACAAATAAATAAAATGTCTTCATGTCAAGATTTCGAAAGTATATAATATCAACCCTTTTTCTGAATACAGCTCTTCTGAAGTCTTCTATAACCTTGGGTGAGTGGGGAATGCTTGCTTACCAGCTTGTTGTATATTAAATTTCCAAAATTTCTAAGTGTCCCAATTCTGGGTGCCACATTTTAAGAATGACATTGATTGATAAACAAGGTCATGCTTAGAGAAGTGTGACAAGAAAGTATGGGGACTAAGTCCTATAAGGAACAGTTGAAAAAGAAGAAGAGATTAAAGGAAGCCATGATAGTGGTTTGTGAGTATCGGAAGGGCTGTCATGCTGAAGGTTGAGCAGACCTGTTCTCTGTTGCTCCAGAGGATAGGACTAGAAACAATGGGTACAAATTTCAGGGAATCAGATTTTGGCTAAACCGTAGGAGAAACTTCCTAATGCTGTGAGCCAGGCCTGAGGCCAGGGGTGGGCTGAGGGGGACCTGCCCCCCTTAAATTTTCTCTTCACTCCCCCCCCCTTTTTTTTTTTACAAATAATTAAAAAAACACTTTACAACTTTGTCTTTAAAAGCCCTGCAAACCAGATGACTGCCTCCCTACTTTTTTGGCAGCCCCCACCCCAAATGTAGGCTGGCTATGGGCCTGGCATGAGCTCCATAACCAGGGATATCGAAGGAATTTGGGGGGTGGAGCTTGCCAAGCTTTCATCAGCTCGGCCCCCCAGACTGTGGCTCATTTCCCCTCAAACTGGCCCTTCATTGAGTCAGGCCAGCTCGCAGATTTTCCAGGTTTTTTAAATGTACACAAATAGAAATGTGTGAAAATAGTTGATGTAATTTGCATGATTTATGCACATTTCTCCCAGAACATGCATATGTTGCACAAATTGCAGCCACAATGTGCGTAAATTACACTATTTGTGACTGAAATTTGCATAAATTATGCAAATTGCACCCAAAATTCGCATAAGTCATGCACATTGCACCCTGCAGTTTGCACACATTTCTAGTTCTATAATTTAAATAAATAAATAAATAAATAACAGAAATAGGCCCCGGATTTTAGGAAAATCCCCATGGGCTGGCCCGCAAATGCGAGTTGAGTTGGGTGTTTGGTGGGAGTCCATCAAGCCCCCAAAGGACCGGATTCTACAGTGATGGACATCCTTATTCATAAGTATTTGAGAGTGCCTCAGGGGGTGATGGGTCCTACTCCATTGGGGGTATTTAAGTAGAGGCTGGATAACTTTCTGTCAGGGATGCTGTATTTGGATTCTGCACTGAGCAGGGGATTGGACCTCATGGTTTCCAGGGTTGCTTCCAGCTCTATGGTTCTATTAAGTGTTTTAGGTACAGTTATTAACAGTGGAGGCTGGTGGCACCACTGTGCTCCTTTGGAGCCCTGACTAGTTCTGACTGGAACCAGAGTAGATGCAGTGCCCACCTGACATCGGAGCCACCAGCCTCCACTGATTATTAATTGAAAACAAATTGTTTTTGCACAAAGTTTGTTGCCTTTACCATCATTTAATTGGTGAAGAACATCCGCTCAGAAATAGTGACTTGTTGATTGATCAGGAGCTCATACTTGGGGCTTTCTTAAGTCAAAGGCCAACCCAAAAGGTTAAGGTGCATATTAGAAAACAAACAATGGAAAGGCAAATGATATCATAAGGGAATTGTATTTATTTATTTATTTGATTTGATTTATACCCTGCCTTTCCACCAAGAAAAGGGTGCTCAAGGCAGCTAACTGTCATAAAAACATTTTTAAAGGAAATCTATAGTTAAAAACCATAATAAAAGAAATATACAAAAATACATATAACACGTACAAAAGTACAGAATAAAAATAGCATGCAATGCATTTGTGTTTTTTTATTGTTTTTAAATATTTTTTTAAAAAGTTGTTCAACCCAGAAATTGCTGGGGACAAGCAGAGCATATGAGCTGCATGCAAACCATTTCCTCTTTTAATTAACAACCCAGGAATGGAAGTTGTTTTGTGAAATGCAAACCGAGAAACTCTAGGTTGTTTATGGCTTAAACAATCCTAAATTAACCAACAGCAAACATGGCTTAACTCTCAGTTGTTTAATCCATAAACAACCCAGATTTTCTGGGTTCACATCTCACAAAACAACCCAGGAATGTAGCATTCCTGGGTTGTTAATTAAAAGCAAAAATAGTTCACACATTCTGCTCTTCCCCATGATTCCTGCGTTAAACAACACAGGAATTGCGGCTGTGACATGTGCATCAGGGGAAACTAACGTATCATTTAAAATAAGATTTGTGGTATGTCGATTGTTTTGCCCAAGGTCAGGTTGCATAAATGTCTATGGCCCACTGTGAAATTATCCTGGCGGTTCGTTGCATAACTGCCATGCAAGAACCAAAAAGTGTACATAAAACAACAATGCATTATTAAATATAGTACATCTCAACAACAAAGCCTTCAAGTTGTTATATAACTCTCTCAGTGGTATTTCTAAAACACTTGTGATAATGCTCTATTGTCAGACAATAATGGGAAGTGTTGCTTAATTTAGGGCGCAATCCTATGCAGATAGGTGGCCGCATCCGAACTCAGAGGTGACCGCTTATACAAAGCAGGGCAGAAGAAGCACAGAGGGGATCGTTCCGTCCATGCTCCTCCTGCCCTGCATTTTCATCTAGACAGCTGATTGCAGCTGTCTAGCCGCAGGAAGGCGGAGTGGCGGAGTAGGCTACCGTACAACACATTGGATGTGTCGTACAGGCATTTCAGCCCTCCCTGCCCCGGAACGCCCTCAGGGAATGCCCCATTTTGGCCGCTCCGCACTCCTCTTGCAAGTGGGGAGCATGGGGCTGTTCCATGCTGCCTCCGAGGCAGCACGGAAGTGGGGAGAAGTCGGTCCTCTGGGAACCAACCTCAGAGCGTGGGCACCGAGGTTGGTTCCCAGAAAACCAGATATCCTATGGCCATCTAGCCGTTGTCTAGTGGCCATAGGATTGCTCCCTCCAGGCACTTTTCAGATGCCACTGATTTTTCCAGAGGGTGGATCCCCTACCATTACTGCCAACATCTGCTGGCACAGTTTTCCCTGTTTATCTCTGGATATGCATCACAAGCATTTCCGTAAGCACACTTCTTTTGGGGCCACTGATGGTCAGTCAGGAGTATTATCTGGAAGTATTCTTATTTACTCAGATAGGAAGCTGCTCAGCATTGCTCTTCTGGTTTTTAGGCAGCTGTCATCTCTGAAAAGTTCCACTTACAACCTCAGAATAAAGATAGAAAACAAAATATGATTATTCTGTGGCAGTCAGCATGCAGGCAGATACTAGAATGCATGTAAGCAGCAGAGTAAATTGCTGGCTTTCAGTACCCATTAGTTTCAAATTTAGATTAATTTTTCTTTTGGGAAAGTTTCCCATGTCTTTTGGTTAAGCAAAACCGCTCTAGTTTATGATTGACAGGATGATTAATTTTTTCAGCAATTTTGTCAAATGTACGTAAATCAAAGGTGCCAAAACACTTGATGGCATTTTGTCTTTCTTAACTGTGGGCTGGAAAGTTGCTAGGAAACACGCAGTCATTGCTAAACCACTTTTCTGCTGACTTCAAACCGGTTTGTGGTTTTCTAACGGCAGACTACGGGGAACCAGAAGATATCTGTATTCTACCCACCCTTTCCTAAATTACTGACTGCTTGTGTGTGTGTGTGTGGTGGAGTGAAGGGCGTATAAGTACAATTGCTGTTCTTTCACCTAGCCAAACAGTCAAGCAGTACTAGAAGGCAAAATGCCTAATTGCGTGAAATTCACATTTGTTCTGAAGAGCAGTTTTATTGTCTTAAGTCCTGATTAGCAGCCAAGTGGACTTGTTTGTGGGGATGGATTTTTTAGGAGATATAAGTGATTTTTATAAATGGAAACTGAGTTGGTGTTCTTTGAAATGGGAAGTGGAATGTTTGGGATAGCTATAACAACTCGCATCAAGAGCACCTGTCATCAGACTAGGTATTTCGTAGGAAAGATTTATGAAGGTAGCAGCTTGAGGAAATAATCATTGCCGTTACCTAAGCAGAGTGCATTGACAAATATGAGCCTTAAGAGTTCCTTCATTTTATTTCTTTCACTTTATTGTGCCATTTTTTTTCCAACGTGTTTTTGCCCCAATTCACTCTGCCTCATTTCTCGTATGGATGGTCAGGATTCCCCCCTGCCCCCAGCCTTACAGCAGGGCTCTGCAACACCTATGCCTTGACTCATCATACTCCTGCAAGGCTCCTAAAGCAGGGTTGCTCAGTACCATTCAGGAAGTGCTGAGTATCATTATGGACCTGGCCTCTATGGTGGATGTGTTGGGAGGTCCAGCCAAGGAATCGGTCATGAATTATTTTTCCTTTCATACTTGTTCTCTGAGTCTCTGGTGCAAATATTTCTTCGTCCTGGCTTTCCAAGCCGGATCTCAGTCTTCTGCTTATGCTTTTAAGGAGACTTTACAGGCCGTTTAAGTAATCTTGAAAGAGAAGAAAGGAATATATGGCAGTATCAGTGAACATAACATAAAATATGATCTTGTGAACCGGAATCTTTGTTGTTGATTTCATAGAACTCAGATGGGGAATGATTGCAAGCGGTGGAGTGAAGCCACAGTTGCCTGAAACAGCTACTGGCTCATGCAGCATGATTTGAAAGCTTGCTGTAAATATACTGTACTTGCGGTTCCCTTCATAACCAGTGGCGCCAGGAATTGGTCCCAGGGTTTTAATTTTTCCCCTTAAAAATGTTTCATATTTTATTACATTATTAAGTTTTTTAAGTGCTGTTGTTCCATATTTGGATCATTAAAGGCTTTGAGGTATGCCTTCACGCTTATAAGGAGTATGGATGTCATCAGGATCCCAAGTAGTGTATGTTTTCTCTATCTTTATTTTAATGTCGTTCTTGACTCTCTGCCCAGGTTTGGGTTATTAGGTTTTCCTCTCTGCTAGAACAGAAATTAATCTAGTTTTCCTTTTTGAGTGCACAAAGGAGCCTTCTTTTTAGTTGTAGTGAATTAAAGTTTTACTGTAGGCAGCATAACTGTATATTATTGTTCTTTTTTTTTTTTAAGTAGGAACAGTCCATTTATTTTTTATGAATGTCTCAATTGTAAAAAGGTGCTGTGTCTAATTATGAATTTTTTGGTTATATTTTGAATGGATTCTCCTACTTTTTAATATCTTTTACTGCAGTAAGCTTCTTAAATATGAATGTTGCTAAATATATAGTTCAGTTTGAAAAGTACAGATCATTCATCTCTCTTCTTTAAAAAACACACACCCATGTACTTCACCTTTCTTCCCCAAAGCAGAGCATGGTGCAAACTGAGGCTGTGAGTGTTATTTAGCTAGATTGGTATTGGAAGAATAGCTTGAAATGTGGAGTGCTGAAGCATATTGAAAAGACTGGAATAGATAGGATCTGGTGTAGATTGGGGAAGCTAAGAACATGTATGTATGTATGTATGTATGTATGTATTTAGTTATTACATTTATACCCTACTTTTTTTCCTCCTTAAGGAACCCAAGGCAGTGTACATAATCCTCCTCCTCTCCATTTTATCCTTACAACAACAACCTTGTGAGGTAGGTTGGGCTGAGAATCTGTGACTGGCCCAAAGTCACCCAGTGAGCTTCCATGGCCGAGTGGGAACAGAACCTGGATCTCCAGGTCCAGTGCTCTAACCACTACACCACACTGGCTCTCACGACATTAAATGTGATGTCTGATATAATTGACAGCAATAGAGAAAAAACTGAAATCGTCAAAAGCAAGCAAGAGTCAGAGTGGGACATAAGTAGCATAGAGGAGATGATGGCCCTTTTGGAGATGTGCTAAGGGTTCCATGGGCAGTGTCCTATAGCTCAATAGACCATTTGCACAATAGGAAATAGCTGTTCCTGAAACCCCCCCAGAAACTAGCGGCAATGGTAGGAGCTCTGCTAACCTGCCCTGTTTTGGAAATTAGTGTTTCTGCCAGTTTACATGCTTATTTTAGGAACTGCTAGTTCCTGTTGTACTAGCAGTCCGCTCCTCTTGCGCAACAGAACTAGAGGCGGCACAGTGGCAGTATAGGATACTGGCCCATATGTAAGGAACAACTTCTCAGATAGTAAGAACAAAATTCTCCTAAATAATAGGACATTAATGAATTGCATAGGTGTGGCTAATTCTACATGTTTACTCTGCTTGTTTTGTTGTTGCATTCCACCCCCACCACCCCCGACCCCTTCAGAATTGTTTGTGTGGTTACTCAAGCAAACAAATTTGGGAAAATTAAATTTACTCAGTCCTGACTGCTTTATGGACCTTTGTGGTATGGAGGTTTTACGTATATGGTGTGTGAAAATTGAATTGGAAGAGCAGTTGCATGGCACACTTACACTTTCTCACGAGGCTGTGTGTTCTTTGCATGGCCCATTTGTGTAAACTTTCCATTCTCAGCACTGGCCTTGGAACAGTTTTTCAGAGAAGTGTTATTAGAGAGCAGGTTCTGTGTAATCAGGGTGAAGATATTATTTTCAATTCTCTTGGAATATTTAGAGGCCAAGCTAGACACCTCATGGCAGATATATGAAACAGCCCCCCCCACACACTCTTTTTAAAATCATAGAATCATAGAATAGTAGGGTTGGAAGGGGCCTATAAGACCATCGAGTCCAACCCCAAATTGAAAGCACTTGTGGCATGGGGAAGCAGTGAGTTTGTACAGAAGAATGACAGGGGAAAGGACTGCTTAATCCTTTCCCCTTCAGCCATTTTCCCCACTCAAAATCAACTCCAGCTGGATTTCTACTAGCAGTGGGGACAGACACATGTCTATATCTCTTCCCCTTGCTGGTGGATGAGCAGCGGGGGAGGAACAGAAATTCTGAGTGGAAAAAATGGTGGAAAGAGTTAAGCAGTCCATTCCTGTGTCATTGCTCCCCTCATTTGTCTGTTTTTTATTAAGAAAAAATTGGTCTGGAGACTGTTCCACATATCTGCCATGTAGTATCTAGTTTGGCCTCGTTAGCATGCACCTGGCCCATTATCCAGCTGAAACTGAAATAGCCTACCATAGATGTTGCTTGTGGCCAAAAAGCTATCTTGATTTAAAGAATTATGCACATTTATTATGCATAAAGGGATATACACATCCCTTGCTGGATATAATGAAGGTCCCAGCATTTATTCCTTGCCTTTGCTATGTGTTTTCTTTTTTCTAGCAAATTGGGAAAATCTTTAACTACCACATTTAAAGCCTTGGAAATTTTCCAGCCTGGAATTTATATAATCAGCAGTGCTAGGCAATGGACAGTCTTGTTTGCAGGTTTGATGTCCCCTTCCTAGAGACTTGCTAACAAGGGGAATTGAAGTTGCCCATCAACAGCACCTGGACAGGTGACTGAGCAGGAAAACAGATCACCTGGTCACAGTCTTCCCCATGACATACAATACATGATGTGATGTATTGCATTTCTACTTAATTATAGTAATTATTTCCATATTTGCATCCCTAAATATAAATTAGCAAATGAAAATTTAGCAAATCTAGATCCTCTTCTATTCTCTTATTTTGACTCTGCATTTACTCTTTTTTGGCAATGTGTAAATGGCCACCCTAGTTAGATGCTGTAGCAGGGGGTGGGATCCTGCATCTCATCGCCTAACCATTAACCCTGGGTAGTGTTACACATTTATTTATAAAATTATTTATGAGTTGCCTTTCAGCCCAAAAAGACCTTCAAGGGCAACTTGAAATTTAAAAACATTAACTTAGGGAGCAAACCTATCAAGATCAACTGTTGCCTCCGACCCCAGGGGCGACCGCCTGTCCAGTGCGGGAGGGGTGGTAAGGAGCAATGCGGACCTCCTTGCTCCCCCAGCCCTGCTTTCGTGGATAGACAGCCAATTTTGGCTGTCAAGCCATGGGACCTCAGAGCGTGGGAAGCTGTGCCCGGACAACACCTAGGATGTGTTGTACCAAATTTCCAACTTCCCCACCTTGCCCCAGGAACACCCCGTTTTTGCTTCTCCACGCTGGGGGGCTGATCCAAGCTGCCTATGAGGAGGCGCAGGTGGGAGCAGGGGGCAGTTCTCCAAGAACTGACCTATCCTATCGTCATCTAGCCACTGACTAGCAGCCATAGGATTGCGCCCTTAAAAACTTAAAAACAATATAACAAACATATTAGACTGAAGGAAAGCTCATCTTTAAAGAAAACAAAGGGAGGGAGGAATCAACTGCATTTAAAACAATCCCAAATCTGTGTGGAACATAGTTTAACAAAAAAAAGTTTAACAATCTGCCTAAAACTAAACAAAGATGAAGCCAGCAGTCCCACTATTGTGGCGCAGCCACAGAAAAGGCTCTGTCTTGTGCTCCCACCAACCTAGCTTCTCTTGATGGTGGAACATACAGCATGGCTTCTGAAGGAGAACTTAAAGTATAAGCAGGTGCATACAGTAGGGGCTGAAGAACAAGCACCTTGAATTGTGCCCAGAAACAGATTGGAAGCCAGTGCAGTTGGTGTAAAACTGGTGAAATATGGTCAACAAAGTGTAGGATAGAAAGCAATCTAGCTGCTGCGTTTTGTTCTAGTGATGAGACCCAACCTCAAAACTGTGTATGATGTACCATGTTGTATATGCATAGAACCTTAAATGATCAGTGACTGTGGACACCAGCAGTTAAAATTCTCCTTATCATGGAACAATTACTATAGCGTTGATCAATTTGGTATTGTATCTGTATCAATGCATGCAAAATTACCTAGTATTGCCTAGCATTGAAGGTGACCTTCAGAATGATGACATACATTTTAAACTGGTGAGAAGGAAACAGCTACAGAATATGGCATGAAGTCAGTCTCCAGCAGCTAATGGCGCCGAGCAGCACTTGCGAAGCAGACCAGTGCAGCTTTTCTGCTGAAGAAGGCCGCTCAGTCACTGGTAGAAAAGTGACCGTGCTCCTGAGGCTTCTAGTTGAAGAAGCTTATCATTTGTGTGTTAATGATTTTAAGGCTTTGACTACTCATCTGCCCGCCTACAAGACTGCTTGATTTAGTTGTGGTTATTGTTAGTGAAGTCTGACCTTTTAGTATTATGAGAGTAGCAAGGCAGGGAACATGGGGCACTTGACAGTATTTGGATGGCTCTCTGGGATAAGATTGATACATAGGCAAAGGGCTTTGTGAAAATAATCTTTCCCATGAGACATTAATTGAGAAAAAGGCATTCCCCCTTAAACTTGGCTTGATGGATGGTATGAGGTTTATGTTCAGTAATGTCCAGATTGGGTTTCAGATTGTAAACCAGGAAGCAAATAATGCCTCTGCCAGAGGGAAAAACTTTCTTTGCAAATGCTACATGATGTTGAATGATCCACTTCTTTTTTAGAGAGGAAGTTAAGCCATATTAGTTGGGTAGCTATTTTGAGAACTCTACACAAAGTTTGCTACCCAAAAAGATTGTTCCTCCTGTTTACATGAACATTACACCTATGGAGAAGAGCACATGGTAATACATCTTACTTATGAGCTTCTTCCCATTTATATCATGACCAATTAACAAATGTAATATTCTAATGAGACTGGACTCTCCTGCATATGCAGCTTATAGAACCAACAGCTGGAACACTAGGATTGGGCTGAATTTTGTTGCCATCTTATCTTTCCATTCCTTTCTGCCACTTGGAGCTCCTGCAGAGAGGTAAAGAGAACAGTTGTGGGCTGTGTTTAGATCTATGGCTTGGCAGAAGAGAAGCCTTGCCACCCTGTGTTATCTGCCACCGTGTTTTCCTGGCGGCTGTTTCCCACTCATGTGAATGCTCGTTCTCCTCTTTGAGGCACTGCAAGATGTGGCATTGCTGCTTTAGACACTGGTGAAGCAGCCATAGTGGAAATAGCAGGACATCAAGTTCTTTGCCTCTTCAAATTTCAAGTAGTGCCTCCCTCTGGGTTTTTCCTTCACAGGCTTTCATTCATCCCACAGGTTTGGGGCCTTCAGGTGGGGGGGCCTCTCATAGGTTCTATTCTACCCATTCAGCCCCTACGGAATAGTGCCATGAGTGATCAGCTTCTCCTACTAGGAGACATAGATCCGGTTTGCATGTAACAACAACCATTCTATGGGTTGTTGAATTGTGGGTTGTTGTGTCTGAACCCAGAACCACTGGATAACTATAGGTTGTTCCCATGAAGAGAACTTGTAGCTTGTTGTTGGGTTGTGAACACTGGGTTGCTTAAACTATGGATTGTCATTACATGAAAAATCTGAACTGTGGGTTGTTCGTGGGTTGTTTTGTCAGGCTACAAATGTGGCAGGCAAGAGCAGTTGAAAAGCCCAGCTGCTCTACATGCCAGTACTACAGTGCCACAGTGGCATTCGGGATACAGGGAAGGAACAGCCGAAAGGGGTGGGAACCAAACAACCCAGGAATTGACTAAACAGCCAGCTGGCAGCCAAATTGTGAGTTAACTCTGGCTAAGGCAGCAACCCATGTGTTAATTAAACCATGGGTAGTCATTACATAGGAACTGGCCCTAAATCTCTTTCTCCAATAATAGATTGATAGCACCTGTGTCTCCTCTCTCGGGGTGGGGGTTCCCAGTAGAGGAACCAAGGACTTGGCAGTCTTGTAGGATGAGTATAACATCTTTCTCAGGACCATGATTACCCATCCCAGCCAGAGGTGAGGAAATCCACTGAAGTGGCTTTCCCTCCCTCCATCCCACAAAATTCTTTGAGACACTTCTAGGCAAGACAGGTTAGTCAAGTCCAAGCTTCTACCAATCCCATTCACACAAGGGCATCTCTAGAAGCCCCCTCCCAAGCCCTTTCTTTTCAGTGCATCCTAGAAGATTGGAGGATATTTTATGTTGTGAACCCACAACTACAAATATTGATAGCTTTGTATTGCTCCAGGTCTCTCCCCAATGGAATGTTCCTTTCTGGAGCCAAGGATTCTCGCTCTCCTCCCCTTTATTTTTAAGCTTTCAGAAAAATTTCCCATCCAGAATAAGTCTAGTTTAAACAGCTGCATAAGTCATCAAATGGTGAGCAAACCCCAACTACACAGGAGTAATCTTTCAGTTGAACTTTGTGAAGATATTGGCACCTGGGGGATTGGCCTGTTCTGTTGAAAACCCTGCAGAGTTGGGTAGATGAAAAAAGGATGTATAAAATACAGGCCAACCCCTTCTTTCAATATTTAGCCTTTTCTTTTTTAAAAAAGTATGTTTTGGGATATTACCTGGTCTCCAGGCTAGAAATACTATAGAAGATAAGGTCTGCAGAAAACAAAACAAGAATTATGCATAGCCTGCTGCACTTGACTTTTCTTCTCAATATATTGTCACCTATAGTGTAGTATTTTTAAACATTGATTTTAGGTGTCTGTGATTTAAAATCCCATTTGACAATAACAGTATTATCTAAAAATCAATATGATAGATGTGTGTTAATCGTTTTAGCACTAGTGACTTATCTGTCATCATAATAGGCTGCTTGTTGTTTCTAATTAAGGCTGCCTTTGCTGTGGTGAGGAAGATTGCCAGATAACTGCTGCTTGGCAAGGGAGGAGTGTGGCTTTATCTCTGCATCATGGTATGAAAACTAGGCCCATTTTTCACTCTAAGACAACACTGGGCAGTGCATTCCTCTTCCTTATCCATCATTGTTCATGGTCCTAAAGGTGGTAAAGGGGTTCACATGTAATGGTGGCAATACCTGCATTGTTTAACCCAGGAATTGCCAGGGACGAGTGCCGTGTATGAGCCATTTCAAATTTCAGTTAACAAGCCGGGGTTCTTTCGTGATGTGTGAACCTGGAAACTCTGGGTTGTTTAAGGGTTAAACAACCTAGAGTTAACTCAGCAACAAACCATGGGCAATTGTTGGGTTCACTCTGGGTTGTTTAATCCATAGTTTCCAGGTTCCCATGTCATGAACAGCATACTGGTGTTGTTCAAATTAGAAATCAGGGCTCTTGTCCCTGGCAATTCCTGGGTTAAATAACCCAGGAATTACACACAAACTGGATCTTTATGTCTGAAAGCTCTGTGCACATACAGACACATTGTGTCTCTCAGGGAATTTGTCAGTGTTCATCCTCTGTTTTCTGAGGGTGGGGATATATGTCCATGTGTGTCTGTCCATTCCCTACAGCAGAAGGGGGCACACAATATTGAAGCCCAGTGTGATTAGTAGACAAAATGTGTATGCATATTGTTTTAGACAAAATATTTTTATCTGACACATTTTGTTGTAAAGCCTATAATATTAAAAAAGCAGGTTCTCCTTCAGGTACCTGGATCCTAAGCCATATAGGGCTTTAAAGGTAAGCACCAGCACTTTGATTGTTATTGGATTGTTATTGGCTTTCATTGAACCAAAACCCTGTGAAAGCCAGGAAAATGGTTACTTTTGAACTGAATTTCAAAGGAATTTTTTCTGAGTGATAATCCATACAATTGGAACACAACCTAGATACACATTTATAGCTTTTTCTGTTCGCTTCAGTTCTCAAGATACATTTCTTCCTTGTTCATGATATTTGTTAATTTACAACATAGTCTGTAAAGGAATGTTGTATTGATTCCTCATTAGGGGGTGAATTATTTGAACAACCCCGACCCAGGTGCATAAACTGGCTTTCTCTATCCCAGCTGCTGACTCCAGAGTGTCCTGTGCACCATGCATCCACAGAACTTGGACAAGTGGTTCTCCTGTGGAATGATGGTTCTGCAAGATGCCGTGTGACTGCTCCTTGCCCCTCTTCCAAACATCAGGGCCAAGCGTTAAACATTTCTGAACATACATGCATTGTGAGATGTGTATACCAGGAAGACAAAGAGTTTTATGATCAGGTAGTTCCTTCTCTTTATGTCAGCACTTCAAATCCTGTATCGAATCGAATTGGTCCTAGTTCATAGCTTTGTGTTGAGAAATTCCAGGTGAAGAATTATCTTTACTGCATTTCTCCTGTGGCTGACTACTGGTGTTCTTCCCTTACTGCCATAATTCATTGAGCAGCATAGAATGTGGCATTCTGTATATTTAACTAAAAATGTGCCTTACCACTTTGCATTAATTTTTTATCCTTTTGCACTTTTTCTACAAGAGTTTGGCTCCAAGGGTTAAGCACCTTGAATAGCTCCTTTAGAGATCTGGCTGGTTCTGACTGAAACCCAGAATGGATTCATGGCCCCATTGAAATCGGAGCCACCAGCCTCCACTGCCAAGAATGGAAAACCTCAGCAAAATATTTCATGTCAGGGTTTTCTGGAGTGTCCAAGGACAGGTAGGAGGAAAATGACCTCATCAATCCTGAGAACTGGAAACACATTAGTGACACTATGGGCAGATGCTCCAGGAACTTATACTTGAAACATAGATCCATATTCTGATAAGGCTGCATTCTGGGGAGATAGCAGCCATGTTTATACATTATTTGAGGTGTATAAAATAATGTGTGGATAATGTTCTCACTGGTGAGAATAATGTTCTCACCAAGGAGAACTCCTCTTGAAGTTCCTCAGTCTTCAGTTTGTATCACTGTACAGATGTTTTCCTCTGAACTCTCATTTTTCAGGTTTGGGGGCCTCTTATGTGTGTTTCTCTGCTTTGACAAATGCTGCCACCCTTTGTTTAAAAGAAGTGAACCCCTCTTCCAACAAACAGAAACTATATTTAGAAATCTCTCACAACTGGTTGTCTTAATAGTTTTCCTAAACTGATCTCATCTACCTAATCTTCTTTGTAAAACTACAGTCTCCTCAGGGCAGGAACTATCTTAATCCAAAATCTTGTAAAGCACTGCATGTGCGTATGACACTGTATTCTTGTTGAATTTTTAAAAATATACTGTTTCTTTGTGTGATCAACATTCAACAGTAACTAAAAGACACTTGTGAAATTAACATTTAAAGCACAACTCTATGTCTGTGCATAGTTCTCTCAAGCCTTTGTGAAAGAGTAACAAGTGGTTAATAATTATGTTAGCCACTAGTATTTTTTTCATTGTGCAATTAAACAATTTTAAGTGATTATGACACTGATCCTCTGGAAGTTTTTAATGATAACTGAACTGAAAGGATTATGTAAACAAATCTACAATTGATTCTCCTGGACCTCTCAGCGGCTTTCGATACCATCGACCATGGTATCCTTCTGGATAGGTTGTCTGGGTTGGGAGTTGGAGGCACTGCACTACAGTGGTTCCGCTCCTACTTGGATGGCCGATTCCAGAAGGTAGTGCTGGGGGATTATTGCTCTGTGCCATGTCAATTGTGCCATGGGGTTCCACAGGGCTCTATTTTATCCCCCATGCTGTTTAACATCTACATGAAACTGCTGGGGGAGGTTATCCGGAGGTGTGGGCTGAGGTGCCATCAATATGCGGATGACACCCAGCTCTACCTCTCTTTCTCATCAAAACCAGGTGAGGCAGTGGCTGTTCTGAACCAGTGCCTGAGCACGGTAATGGACTGGATGAGGGCTAATAAACTGAAACTCAATCCAGACAAGACAGAGGTACTGTTAGTGGGTGGTTTGTCTGCCCGGCTAGGTGATATTCAACCTGTTCTGGAGGGGGTTGCACTCCCCCTAAAGGATCAGGTTTGTAGTTTGGGGGTGCTCTTGGATCCAGAACTGTCACTTGAGGCACAGGTGAACTCAGTGGCACGGAGCACTTTTTATCAGCTTAGGCTGGTATACCAACTACGCCCTTATCTGGACAGAGATAGCCTAGCTACAGTTATCCATGCTCTGATAACTTCTCGTCTGGATTACTGCAATGCGTTATACATGGGGCTGCCTTTGAAAACGGTCCAGAAACTTCAGCTGGTCCAAAATAGGGCAGCAAGATTGTTAACAGGGACTGGCCTGCGAGCTCATATTACACCAGTACTTTTCCAGCTGCACTGGCTGCCAGTCCATTTCCGGGCCCGATTCAAAGTGCTGGTGTTAACATTTAAAGCCCTTAACGGCTTGGGGCCAGGTTACCTGAGGGATCGCCTCCTCCCATATGTGCCTGCCCGGACCTTAAGATCATCATCAGCGGCCCTTCTCCGTGAGCCCCTGCCAAAGGAAGTGAGGCGGGTGGCTACTAGGAGGAGGGCTTTTTCTGTTGTGGCACCCCGGCTGTGGAATGAGCTCCCTAGTGAGGTTCGCCTGGCTCCTACATTGTACTCCTTTCGGCGCCAGGTGAAGACCTTTTTATTTTCCCAGGCATTTTAGCATTTTAGCTTTCTAAATTTTTATCTTTGCTGTTTTAAATCTGTATTTTAAACTCCTGTACTGCTGCTAGGTTTTATTGTGGTTGTATTGTTATATTGTGGTTTTAATGTTCTATATATTTTAAATTGTTTTATTGTGTGTTGTTTGGTTTTCATTTTTGTGAACCGCCCAGAGAGCTTCGGCTATTGGGCGGTATAGAAATGAAATAAATAAATAAATAATACAAAATTGCAAACAAATTTAAGTTTGAATGAAATACTTGGTTTCACTTAACCCTGTTACTAGGAGTGGCCTTGTCTATTTTAAACTTTTGTATAAATTTAGATAATTCTTATCTGATACTGTCATTTGATACTTTCTAGCCAGTCAGATTCTGTTGTTTATAGCCAATGGCCATTACAATATAAATCACAAAACAAAACTTATGTAAATAAGACAATTATCCCAGGAGAAAGTTAACATATACACTTTCAAAAATGCAAATCATTACTTTGCACAGTGCAATTAAGTATGATTCTGCCAATCAGTTCCATAATGGATGTTGAGGTGCATGGGGATTGTTCAAATATATATGAGGCATTCTTTTGGCTGCCATTTTAGGTTAGGATTATCAGCGTTTGAATCAAGTGCTTCACTCTCCATATAGAGGAGCACGGTTGCTGAAAACATACATTATGAAAGGTTCAGAATTGTCAAACCACCATATGAACTTCACAGCTTTAAAAAGAATTCTGATGTTCAAGCTCTGACCTTGATTTTTTATGTCTCAAGTAATGAGGTATTTGATATCAAGTGAGAGTATTTCTATTTTTAGATTCTGGTGACTAGGGATGGAGGATAATTTTGTTTGGTCCACATTTTTAAGCAAACCAACTTAATTCTCATTTCCTGGACTAATATGTGAGTTGGAACCAGTTATCCTTCCATTTGTCCTCTTCTCTGAGTTTTGCGATACAAACATGTGTATAATAGGAAAGTTGCAAAAATGTATATATTAGGGGAAGGTGTGTTCAAACTACATGTTTTAGGGGAAATTGCCTATGCAAATTAATGCAATTTTGGTGTGGATTTTTAAAAAAATACAGACTGATGCAGAAATTGGATGGAACGGATGGAACAGAATACATGACAAACTGATACAGACTGGAAATAGATGGATTTGTCCACCCCTTCACATTGCACATTGTTAAGCAGGAAGCAATGGGTGTCATCTCAGTCACTGGAGCATTAATAGAGTTGGCATTAGTGGTGTTTACAAGACTGTGATTTAGCAGTGGATACTGGCAGGAACAGTGGCCAATCGTAACCTAATATGCAGTTAATCTTATGAGCTTAGAGGTTCAGAAACTAAGACTGTGGGCAGCGCCACACTTTACATGCCAGGCATGATTGCTGTGTGTTTCCTGCAGCAAGCAACATATTTGGCAGGGACCATAGCTCAGTGTGATGGAGCACCTGCTTTGCATGCACAAGGTCCTGGCTTCTCCAGGTAGAGCAAGGAAAGACTCCTGACTGAAACCCTCAAGAGCTGCTGGCAGCCAGTGCTGACAATACTGGGCTCAATGTACCAATGTTCTGACTCAGTATAAGGCTCCTATGTTCTATGTACAGTATATTGTGCTTTATAAAGAACAAGTAAAACAGGTCTCTACCCCAAGGGGTTTACAATGTAAAATGGACACAAGCAAACAACAGAGGAAGGGAGAATGGAGGCATGGGTAAGCAGAGTAAGAATATGACTTAGTTACAATAAAGTATGGGAACTAGAGGGATGATCCAAATGCCTCCCAGAAAAGGTGAATTTTGAGGAGGGTCCAAGGAATTAGGGAGGTGGGTTCACAGAGGCATTTGGGGAGGTAGTTCCAGGCATAAGGGGCAGCAAGAGAAAATGGGTGGAGTTACTTCAGGGAGCAGGAGGAGAAGCCTTTGGATGGCTGAGGGTGGTAGAGCTGGGTGAGGGATGGTTACAGGAAGGGATGTGTCAGGATATAAACAAGGAGAGATAAGGAAGAGCAAGGCTATGGAGGGTTTTGAAGGTGAGGACAAGAAGGTTGTGCAAGATCCAGAAGTGATTAAGAAGCCAGTGAAGGGATTTAAGAAAGACAGTCTCATGGTCAGAGCAATGAGAGAGGTGAATAATTTTGGCAGCAGAATGCTGGATGGACGAGAGTTGATAAAGGTGAGACAACAGAAGACCAGAGAGAAGAAAATTGCAGTAGTCAAAGTGAAAGATAATCAGGGCATGGACAAGAGTTTTCGCTGAAGGCACAAAGAGGATTGCTGTGTTCTTGGAGAAGCAACATGAGTTGACAGTGGACTGAATTCAGGCAACAAAGGAGAGAGAAGAGTCAAAGAGAAAACTAAGGTCTCATGTCTGATCAACAGGGTGGATGGTGACAAGGAGATGAGGTCTTAGAAAAGATAAAAAGTTTGGTCTTGGGCATATTGAGTTTGAGATGATGAAGCACCTGTGCAAAAATATCAGAAAGGCAACTGGAAATGCAGGGTTAGATGGTGAAAGATCTAGGATAGTTTGATGTCAGCATACAGGTGGTGCTAAAAGCCATGGTAAGTGATGAGGCTATCCAGCGACAAAGTACAGAGAGAGAATGGTAAAGAGGGCCGAAACCTTAAATTTAAATTCCTTTAAATCTTTATCTAGCAGCTATGTCTTTTATTCATTTTCACTCTAGAGTAGGTGCTGGGCTGCCAGTCTGGATGAGGACCCTAGTGTGAGAGGTTGTGGGGCTTAAGTCTGGATTGGGGCCCTTGCCCCTACTCTAGTGTAAAAAAATGGAATGGGGAAACGTAGCTGCTAGATACAGATTTCAAGTAATATCTGTTTTGGCCCTTGGCCATCCAGAAATTCTGGGCTCAGAGCAAAGAAGGAGCTGAAGGCAGCTTAAACCAGCCCCATGGCATTGTTAGTGGATGAGGGCAGCTTTTTAGGTAGAGACAATGTCGTGTAGAAGATCAGTATCTGAAGTTATTTTCAAGCTATGTGCCTTTGTGGATTTACTTACTGTGTGTGTTTGTGGATTTACTTGTAAGTGTTGTTGCTACCCTGCTTCTGCTCTCTCCTGCTACCTGATTAACTTTCTCTTGTTTTCTCATTGCCATAGTGTGCATGCTCATGTGTAATGTGCAAACTGGCCACCATACATAAACATACATGGGGACAGTCTCCTCATGCTGCCGCCCTGTCCATGTGAAAGGCTGGGGTGAACATGCTGACTGAACTGCTCTACCAGCAAAGGTTCTAGTGTGAGATCAAAATTCACAGGCACATAATACCAAGTCTGGATGGAAGGTACTTATTTGCTGTAACTCACTCCAAGGGGATAGATGTTGATTGGCATACCTATTAGGGAAATAGTCTTGAGATGTTTCTGCTTGCAGGGTTAGCATGGTGTCATAGCAGGCTAGAGAAATCTTAACTACAAACTAAATTGCTCTAAGATATAAAGCACTTTCTTACAAGAAGCCATAAAGTGTGTAACATCTTAGACAAGGGAGCACATGATGATTTCCAGGGATGTCCTGCAAGTTATATAAATTATACATTAGTGCTGTAAACTTTGTTATGGTCTGAATAGCAATATATACTGTGTTGAATAGATTTGAAAGGAAGAAAAATAGTATTAGAAAACTGTGTAATATATTAAATGCTACTTTTCTCATGTATCCGCATGCTGTTCCTAACAAGAGCAGCATGACATGAGTAGTAAAACCTGGGACTAAATCTTAATCCTGCCACCATTATCTAAGACCTAAATGTTGCCTGAGAATCCTCCCTCTTTAGCCCACCCATAAACAGAGACATTTTTGCCAGCAGACATAAGGCAGAGCAGCATTCTTAGCCTGAACGGGAAAAGCAACAATTTCCTGGCAAAGAACACACTTGGTCAAGTTATAAAGTGGTTTCACTTGAACAGAGCCCTTGCTATCAACTTTTATTAGGGCACTGTTTATCTTGGGCCTTGTGGGAGTCAGAAGAAGTTGTTCAAATGGAATTTTTAGGTAAACCTTTGTGCTACGTCTAATGGACCATATCGTCATGAAATATAGGACTGAGAAAAGTGTTTTATTTAACTTTAAAGTCAGTTTTCAGTTTTGAAAATTATTATTTGGGTAAGTGTGTTTTATGTTAAACAAAACTAAGCTAGACCTATTGCTGTATTTCTAGTCTATTTTGAATGATAGCACTTCAGTAGAATATTGTCTTCAGTTTAATTAAAACATAACTGTCGACACTGCATTTTTGTGTGCATAGCATAAAGGTCTATGGAATGTTTACCTGCACTCTGTTGGACCCATACGAAGTAATTTATGGATTGTAATGAGTGTTGATACTTTAAAATAGAGGCAGTATGGCAATTAGTCTCTTGGTCTTGTTAACCTTCTGCTATCCACACTCCCTGTTCTGGCTTTTTTTTCTATTGGTGGTAGATGCTTGGCCTGCTCCTGAGTTCTGAGAAGCCCAATGTGATGTCAGATATCTTATCAGCATACCTGAGGTTTGGGGGGAAATTTTTATTCTTGATGCACAGCAGTTCCTTCAGAACAGTTTTTTTTTCCTACAAACCTGCACACAGGAAGTTGCCATATCCCAGTCTCAACCTTCCACAAACTGGAGCCCTCCAGATAGGTTGGGGAAGTCTGGGTTATCTTGCTGAATATTGTCTTCTACACTGACTGGCAGTGGTTTTCCAGAGTTTCAGGCTGGAGTCTTTTCCAGCCCTACCTGGGATCTTTGGCTTTCAAAGCATGTGCTCGACCACTGAGCGATTGCCAATTTAGGACTTGAAACAAACCTCATGGATAGCCATGACTTCCAAATGTGGCCAGGCCCTGAAGTCTCAAGTTCAGGGGTCTCTACCTTCATGAGGCAAAAGGGAGGGGCCTGTCATTTGAACCTGCTTCTTACTAACTTCTGCTGCACCCTGCTGTACCACAGCCCTAGTAAGAACATTTTCTATTCTACTTCTGCAGATCTGGAAACTGGATTGCTTAGAAGTGAAACGTGGAACACTTTGTTCTCCTTCTTGGCTCAGGCTGCATGTAGGGCAGCAGCAGTTGTAGCTCATCCCAGGTGAAGAGAGAGGTGGAGCAAAACCAGCCAGCAGCATCTGTTGGAATGAGGCCATGAGTTCGAAAGGCAGGGAGCTGGTAGGCTGTAGAGCGTTCATATGAGACATGAAGGGACAGGATAAGGATGAAAGGAGGTTTAGGAGAGAATTGAAAACATATTCAGGAGAAGAAAATGAGGCACTAAGGTAAGTGAGCCAAATCCCAGTGAAAGTTCATATAAAGTGCTCAAAGGAAACTCTCGAACTGGTCCTGCAGGAGTGTCATAGCATATTTGAAAAGCCTAGAGTAGTTTCATTCTTCTTCATGGTCTCTGTACTTTACATGTATGGGTTCTGTTCCTACTCAGAGCAGCATTCCTGTGCACACATACTTTTGGAGTAAGCTCCATCAAAAACAGGACTGAGGACTGGGATGTTAATATTCCAAGATAGGTAAATTTATATTCACTGCTGGGAATAATAGTGGTTCACTAACTAATAAGTATCACGCTGACAACAAAGGTCCGCATAGTTCCCCGTAGTAACCTATGGCTGCAAGAGCTGGACCATAAGGAAGGCTGAGCGAAGGAAGATAGATGCCTTTGAACTGTGGTGCTGGAGGAAAATTCTGAGAGTGCCTTGGACTGCAAGAAGATCAAACCAGTCCATCCTCCAGGAAATAAAGCCAGACTGCTCACTTGAGGGAATGATCTTAAAGGCAAAACTGAAGTACTTTGGCCACATCATGAGAAGACAGGATACCCTGGAGAAGATGCTGATGCTAGGGAAAGTGGAAGGCCAAAGGAAGAGGGGCAGACCAAGGGCAAGATGGATGGATGATATTCTGGAGGTGACAGACTCGACCTTGGGGGAGCTGGGGGTGGCGACGGCCAACAGGAAGCTCTGGCGTGGGCTGGTCCATGAAGTCACGAATAGTCGGAAGCGACTGACCGAATAAACAACAACAAAACTAATAAGTCCTTTAGCTGTCAGTACTGAAAAACGTATTGTTCTGTCTTCCTTACTTAAGATCAGTTTCAGACAGCAAGAGGCAGAAATGGGTAGATTTCTGCCTCTTGCTGGTTGGGGAATGCTAGGAGTTGTAGGCCTTTTCTCTGTCTAAACATGTATAGGATTGTGCCCTAAGAAGCCAAAAGAGGTGAAATGCCCAAATACTTCGGAGGGAAACACCTGCATTCTATTTTAACTAACAAAGGGTAGTGTTTTATTAGGGAAAAACTTTTTTTAAAAAAAAGTCCTGGGAAATAAGCAAGTAATTAATAATAAAGTTCTGTCTTCTTGATAGTTGAGGGTGGCACATAGATGATGATTTTTCAAAGCCCAAACCTACAGATCCAGGGAAATAATAGTGTAGCTGGAAAATAGTGCTTGTGTGATCATCACTGTGTATTGCACATATACGAGAATGTATAAATAATAAAATGTGTGTCTGTACATCTGTCTGTGTGTTTGTCAACACCATAACACCAAGACCAGGAAACCAAGGCACAAGACCAGGAAACCATGGCACACCTACTAAGGGGACCTTAGAGATATGTACCTTGGTGGTGTTATGTTTTTAAAATGCATTAATTAATTAAAATTAATTTAGGGTGCAATCCTATGGCTGCTAGACAGCGGCTAGATGGCCACAGGATTTTTCCTTTTCTGGGTACTGAGCTCAGAGCCAGTGCTCCGAGGCCGGTTCCCTGAAAACTGCCTCCCTGCCGCCTTGTAGTTGACGCGGTTCGTCCCCAGCTCTGCACTGAGAAGAGCAGTGCAGAGCAGGGGAAAGGGGCCCTTCCCGGGGGCAGGAAGGAGGTGATGGAAGCACCATTACAATGCTTCCTATGTGCTGTCTGCCCCCCCCGCCCACTTCAAGGCTGAAATCAGCCATCTAGCCTCAAATGGAGGGTGGCCGGAGTGTGGAGAAGATCCCTTCTGTGCTCTGCCCACCCCGCATTGGATAGTCGGTTTCCTCCAACTTTGGAGGCAGCCAACTATCCCCATATGATTGCGACCTTAAATATGTCCATGTGGTTGAAGCCTGCAGTGACATCTTCAGCCACTAGGGGCAGATTTCCCTACCTAGCACAAGGTTTTTCAGTCCATACAGTCTGGAGCTAGGGAGATGTTAGGTTGAGGGATCGAGTTATACTCCTGGCCCCTTCCCCTGCTGTGGGGCAGTGCCCCCTCAGGGGAATGGCATGGACAGACCCTTCCCTCATGGTTCATCATGGCAGGGGCCATGTCCAGAGGTGTCACTGGGCATGGCTTCACTTGGGTGGGCTGCACACAATGTGTCCAGCAGTGTAAGTTTGGTTGAAGGTTTTGCTGTATTAAGAGCCTCGTGTGGCGCAGAGTGGTAGGCGGCAGTATTGCAACCGAAATGCTCCCCATGACCTGAGTTCAGTCCCAGCGGAAGCTGGGTCACGGGTAGCTGGCTTAGGTCGACTCAGCCCTCCATCCTTCCGAGGTCAGTAAAATGAGTACTCAGCTTGCTGCGGGAAAGGTAGTCACGACTGGGGAAGGCAATGGCAACCCCCCCCCCCCCGCTATAGTCTGCCATGAAAACGCCAGTGTAAGCAGGCGTCCCTCTAGGGGTCAGCAATGACCCGGTGCTTGCACAGGAGGAACCTTTACTTTCCTTTGCTTTACTTTACTTAATATTAAAGTAAGGGCTATTCCAACCTGTTAAAAGCAGGTCCATTTACTAGTAAGAAAATAAATGTATCTATAGTTTCATGCAAAGTCCAAATTCCTTTTAATTATTCGCTACTACAGAGAATGGTCAGCCAGTATAAATAATTGTTTAAAAATACTAAATAGATTAAGGGAAGGTGAATTTTGATGTCTACTATCTTAAGCCCCCAAGGCTCAGAATTCGTTTCAGTGAATGAGAATACTGTTTATACCGAAGCTATTATAGTAAGCGGACGTGTATAGTCGTACTCATCTTAGCAAAACAGATTTTCAAGATGTATATTTCAATGACACACTCGTTTATGTAAGTTTATATATTTTGTACCAAAAGCTTCACCTTTGTTAAGCTTTCTGGAGTTACACTGTAGGATTGATTCATTTTAATTGATCTGCTTTTATGGGAGACAGTTGCTGTAGCTTGACCTGCTAATTGCTGCATTGCCTTCTCCCTCTCAAAAGCAGGCTCTCTTTATTCTACAAAAGGGAAGGAGAATGCCTGGAATGTCAGCTCCCTCCTGTTAGCCTGCAATCATGGGGTCAATTTGCACTAATTGCACCAAGGCAGCTGTTGCCCTGAAGGGGACAGAAGTGCAGCATCGCAGCCAGAGGCCAAAAGGAATAAGAGCTTAGTTGCTCTTTCAGGAGCATTATCCAAACACCACCAGGGAACATGAAACACAATAAGAGAGGGATCAAACTAATCCACTTGCTGCATCAAAGGCAATGAAACCTTTAAAGTCCCACTTCATCTTACATTGGCAGCAGTTTTCAGTTAGGCCTTTATTGACAGATTCAGATAGGCAATATCAACACACTAGTTCATTCAGCTCCTGTATGATTGTCCTGCATAGGGCAATCAAAGATCTATTTTTCATGGTAGCCTATATTAAAGCGTTTGAGATCAGTAGTCAGGAGACACTTACATAGCCCTCTCATCTTCTTTGGCTGGGTGAGAAGCTGAATGTATCGTAGATATCATTAATGGAATGACATCCTTCAGATCAGGACATCGTCCTTCAAGCTGTATTTCAGACCAAAGCAAGTCCAGATGATACATTTCTTCATGTGGAACAAGTAAGGTAATTCGAGGCTCTGACTTTAATGGTTGTACCCCCCCCCTTCTTTAGATGGCAATGTGAATTATTTTGTTTACTTCAAAATGTGCTAAGTCAGCCCTAATTTATTTGAAAACTCTTCATTTTGCTGAGTGGGGTTCAGAACGACTCTTGCACTGGTGCCACCATTGCCCTTTGGGACAAAGATTATGGAAGAACAGTGGAAGCTGGTGGCTGTGATGTCAGGGAGGTGGTGAATCCGCTCTGGGTTTCAGTCAGAACTAAAGGAGTTTAGAGTTCATTAGAGACTCCCTTAGAATTCTGATTCTGATTGAAACCTGGAACAGATTACTGCCTCACTGATGTCGGAGCCACCAGTCTGCACTCTGGAAAAAGTAACATCTGACTCAGTGCCTCCTCAGATACAGCCACTGCCTCCTTGGGGTGTTACTTGTGAGTAATGTGCTAACATCTGAACGGGCCATTAGACTAAAGACTGTTTCAGTGATTGTAAACTGTTGTTGCTTTATATTTGGGGTTACAGTAGTCTGATAGAATGGCCACCCAGCCACCTGAAGGTATTTCCAAAAACTCTGTGGTACTTTTCAAAGTTCCTGTTGTTTGTTACTTTGTCAGAGCCGAATAATGTTTTCCTGTGGTCCTCACAGCATGTTCACTATCTGGAGAAGGAAGCATATAAAACATAAATTTCTTCCTTTTATGTTTTACTTTATCACATGACATATAGGCACTTGGCTGTGTAATGAAAAAATGCACGTAGTAATTGTTGAAATTAGAATGCGGTAGTGTCTTCAAAATGTTCATATCACATACGCCATCGTGAAGAATAATTATAGAGTACATAAATGCAATGATAACAATGTGAAATATATCTCATGTACTCTCCTTTCATCTCCAGTCCTTCCCATATGGAGGCAAAGTTAGTTTGTTTTTGTGGTATCTCGATATATTTTATATCCATCATCTCCTGTATGGTTGAAAAGAAAAACAGATGCACGAAGGGGGGTGGGGGAGGGAGGGAGGGAGCATGAACAAAAAGGAAAGGAAGAATCTTTAAAGGTCATGAACAGACTCCTTAGGATAAATTGTGCTAATCAAAATATACACGAATTTGGCTCAACTTGCATGCTTTAAGATAAACTATACCTTTTAATATTTAGTACAAAAACTTGAATAATTTTGTGGGCCAGCAAAAGAGGTATGGGTACATAAGGGCTGCAAGCCTGCAGCCCTTATGTTATTGGTACATATGAGCTCCTTATCCTAAGCAGTCTGTTCATGACCTTTAAAGATTCTTCCTTTCCTTCTTTCTCACGCTTTCTTCCCCCCTCCCTCCTCCCCCCCTTGCCTTGTGCATCTCTTTTTCTTTTCAACCATACAGGAGATGATGGATATAAAGTGTATTAAGAGCCAGCGTGGTGTAGTGGTTAGAGTGTTAGACTGGGACTTGGGAGCTCTAGTCCCCACTTAGCCATGAAGCTCATTTGGTGACTTTGGGCCAGGCACCAACTCTCAGCCGAACCTACCTCACAGGGTTATTGTGAGGATAAGATGGAGAGAAGAAGGTCCAGATAAGCTGCCTTGGGTTCCTTGCAAGAGGAAAAAAGGTGGTATATAAATGTAATAATAACATGTAACAACAATAATAGTGTAATCATAATAAAGAGTCTATGAAGAAGAGACACTCCATAGGCTCTAGGAGAGGTAAAAGTAGCCGTGCAAAGCAATTATATTTCCCTTGATCTTTTCACAGATTCCAGCTACTATTTTTAAATATACCTTCAGAACTGTGTTGTGTTCATAACTCCGCAGTTCAGGCTTTTACTAATCAAAACTCAAATCTGGATTTAAAATCCAGATTCTGCACCATATTCTGCATGTCAAATCTCAGAAAACAGACAGCCTTATAGGAATTTAACTACATGGCTGTTAGTAATGCACAGTTTGTCAACCAGAAGGAACCCTGTAACTAATTACAAACATATGGGAGTGTTTATAAGACCAGGAATAGGCTC
The DNA here is from genome assembly GCF_057233095.1 of Heloderma suspectum. Taxonomy (NCBI): domain Eukaryota; kingdom Metazoa; phylum Chordata; class Lepidosauria; order Squamata; family Helodermatidae; genus Heloderma; species Heloderma suspectum. The sequence goes on from NC_139459.1 coordinate 85,654,773, forward strand.
TGAAAGTGACTGGCCCTGTGATCTGGTGTAGCATATATGTCTGACAGCCTTTCTCAGCTCTGCAACTTGTCAGATGAACTCTGGTTCCTCAGCTAGTGAAAGAGCACAGCTGCTGCATTGGTCCAGAGTAAACCAAAATATTTCAACAGATGAAGAATGTGGTAAAGGTAACTGCTGTTTGGAAACGAGGTTTTCTCTCCCAGCCCAAGTAACCATACCCTGTTTGTTTGTTATTAATTACATTGTGTACTGCTTGAGTCCTCCTGCATTTTGGTCAGATAAATGTGAATTACACAGAGCATCTTGTCAAGGAGAATCCTGTGTCGCAGGTGTTTTTCCCCCCCCTGGTGGCAGTTTTTTAAAAGCTTTGTTTGAGTGCTGGAGGACTTGGAATGGAAACAGCTTCTTAGTTGTGTGTTGACCTACAGAAGAGAGTGATTAAGGGCACAGTCCTATTGTGATTATCGTAAGCCTCTGAACTCTGAGGTTTACGGCCCTCCTATTCAGGGCTGGAGGTGAGATGGAGGTGATCTTCACCTCCCTGTCCTCCTGTCCTGCATTTTCACTACATGGGCTTTTTTGCCCATCTAGCTGGGACGTCTCAGAGCAGGAGGGAAGGAGGCTGAAAAGGCCTCAAGGTAGCCCCTCCCTGCCCATTGAAATGCCCCCTTTCCCCCCGCTCTGAGGTCCCATTCCTGAGAGGCAGTCCATGCGGTTCTTTCCACATTGGTGGGGAGGGGGGGTCAGAGCTCTGAGGTCGGAATGCTGTCTCCAACCTTGGATCTGGGAATCTGAACTATCCTGTGTCCCCTCAGACACTGTCTACTGGCAATAGGAACATTCCCTAAAAGCCTTAATTGGGGGAACAGTATAGTTAATACAACCTAAATCACCAAAGATTTCAGTTCCAAACTATTGGCAGGTTTGCCGTATCTCATACAAAAACGTAAAAGCTTTCTTCCTTTTATAAATTGCAGGATTTCAATGCATTTCATGTTAGTCTGTGGCAACAGAAACAACAAATACTGTTGTGGCGCTCTGAAGACAAATTTATGTTGGCCAGAGCCTATTTCATCAGATACATGACGTGGTAATGTAGACCACTCATATTGCTTTGCCAATTTATCACCTGTGAAGAGTGGGTTACACCCATGTTGCCACACTTTTACTTTTTTGACTGGATCTGGACTTTTTTGGCCCATGTAAATTCATTCCACAATAAATTATGTAGTGCTTAAGGTGCCAGAAGGTATCCTACTGCCATTTCAAACAAGTAGGTTACAGCTGATTGGTACTAATAATTATGGAGTCTTTATAAGGTACTTCCAGATGGATGGCTTCTAGCATTACCAATTAGAAAACATTATGCAGTTATTCAGTCTTTTCCTCATCTATTTCCTCTTAATACCTTTATTAGCATTGGAGAGGAATGGGAACCAGGGACCAAACTCTCAAGTACTTTAGTTGATGATAGAGGTAATGTTTCTACTTTAAAGAGAAAATAATTCCAGCTTTATCTATTTCCCCAGTTTTTATCAACCGTTTTACCTTGATCCATGAATGTTGTGTTCTGGATTACTGATTAATCCTTTGTGCACTTACATCTTTTACCAATGTATTTTTTCTTTACTCTGTATGTACAAAGGGCAACTGGAAAACGTAGTGCTTTGGCCTGCCTGACAATCAAGGCAATATTACATTTTCCAGCAGAGGAACAGAATCTGTGCTGTATGGTTTAACAGGCAGGTCTTGCTTCAAGAACAGTATTCACTTTGTTTATCTGAGGATTAGTGAAAATCCCATAATTCATCACTAGTCTGTCAGAAGCAAGTTTTAGTTGATTTAGTGCTTCATTCTACATTGGAAATGTATACACTTTTACCTTAAATGTTTAATGTTCTTTCTCAAGTACTACTTTGTGGCATCATGTTCTGTTTCAAATGGCTTCAGTTTACTTTTTGAAATGACAGATCATATTAATGAATTAAGAAATACTTTATAAAACATTGCTAGGAAGATAAAGATGTATGACCTGATAAAACGTCTGCAGAAGACAGTTATAATACTGACTTTTAGGGAGACTATAATTTATTTCACATATACACTAGCCTATCTAATACTGGATGATAAAAGTTTCAAGGAGGTTATTAAATCCAAAGCAGAAGTATACTTTTACTTTACTTTCAGTTTTTCTACAGTAGACCTTAAAGCTACTGTATGGGACACAGTGGCCTATTAAAGCTATAATTAGCCATTTTCTATTGCAGATCTCTCTCTTTTTATTAAAGTACACTAGTATGTCTAAGGCAAAGTAAAGTGAAAATTAGCAGAAGCTTAGAGGGATGTAGAGGCACCAGAGTTTTCCCTAAGAAGACTCTTTGTCAGTTACTTTCCCTATTCTTAAGGGACTCAGTCCTACCGAAGTTCCCATATTTTGATTCTGTACGTACATAATTTTCTTTCTGCAGGGCTTCTTCCACCATAGCAAATCTTTCTCCCAATGGCAGCTTCTGTGTAAGAGTTAGTTAAGGGCATGCTAGAAACGCCTTGGCTTCTGAAAGGAAATCCCATCTCACTAAGGTCATAAACACTCACCTTCATGCTGGGTGCATGGAGCCTACCAAGTTTAATTATGAGTTCTGTGACATCTGCGTTAGTTGGGCTAAGAACTGGAAGGCCAGGTCAATAAAATTCTGCCTTATGGTATGTTTTTTAAGCCCTGATTTAGAAGGCTTCCTTTGTGTACAGGTAAACACATTAGCATATTATGTATTGTCTCAAGGCCAAATTTCCCTGGGTTGATATTCCTTTTAGGATAAGAAGAAAACCAGAGGGGCAAATAGAAACAGGAAAAAGTATACTTTGTGCATTAGCATAGAGCCAAGCCTATCTATGATCTGTATCTAATACATCATTTCCAGTTTATCAGGAACTCTAGAATCCTAAAAATGAGGCCATTCAGCTGCAGTAATTGTGTATTGTGTATTGGAACAGTGGTTTGTACACTCTATTTTGGATTGTTATAGCAAGTTGTAGAGATGGGATTCATTGAACCATTTCATCCACCACAGATACAAAGGAACATAAAGTATTTATTTATTTATTACATTTCTATACCGCCCCATAGCTGAAGCTGTCTCGGCAGTTCACAAAAATTAAAACCACAAAGTACAGAATAAAAACAGTATAAAATTGAAAAGCTTAAAACTACAGTATAAAGTACAACCAGAATAAAACCTAGCAGCAATGCAGAGATTTAAAATAAAGCAACAAATTTAAAACAGCAGACCTAAAAAACTAGAATGCTAAAATGCTAAAATTCCTGGGAAAAGGAAAAAGGTCTTCACCTGGTGCTGGAAAGAGTACAATGTAGGCACCAGGCAAGCCTCCCCAGGGAGCTCATTTCACAACCAGGGTGCCATAGCAGAAAAGGTTCTCTTCTTGGTAGCCACTTGCCTTTGGCAGGGTCTCCCAGAGAGGGACTGCTGAAGATGATCTTAGGGTCTGGGCAGGAGGAGACGATCCTTCAGATAACCTGGCCCCAAGCTATTTAGGGTTTCAAATGTTAATACCAACACTTTGAATTGGGCCTGGACATTGACTGGCAGCCAGTGCAGCTGGAAAAGTACTGGCATGATATGGTCGTATTGGTTATCTGAAAATGAGGTGTTGATAGATTTATTTTATTTAATGCATTTCTTAGCCACCTTTTCAAGACTGCAGTCTTCCAAAGTTGCAACTTTTTAAAAAAAGTACAATACTGCAAAACCACCAAAATATAGGAACAAAGAAGAAATATAAAATAACTTATTTATGAACACCTCCATTAATTAACACTCTTGCATTCTCAATTGGAGAAATATCCCTACAACATTTTCTACTGTTCCATCTGTTCAGGTTTAATCACCTCTATGCAAATCGAAGATCCCTAAAACAGCCATGTTACTGTTTAAACAACTAGTATAAATAGTGAACTGCTCCATTACCAAGAGTATAAATAAATTGAGACAGGTAAGAGTTCTCTAGAGCTGAAAGTTTAGGTTATGCAAAAATTTCAACAGCTGTTATTTGTAAGTCCTTGCAGACTGAGAGGTGCGAGTGATGTGAACTGTGGAAGTCAACATTTGGTGAATGTGTATTTTGTCACGTTGCCAAAAGTCCGGACTTCGCTAATGCTGCTTTTGCTGTGTCCAATTTCTGAATAAGGATGCCTCTAGTGATGAAGGACTTCTTCTGAACAGCATGAAGATACACATTTTGCTTACCGAACATGATGAAAGCATTAGAGATGAATAACTAGTGTATCCGTGTAATACTACTTGATGATAAGACAGCATTTAGAACATAGAGACGAGCGTCTAATAGCTTTTATCATGGCATATAAACTTTTGTGGACTAGAATCTACTTCATCAGGTGCACAAAGTCTTATCCTCAGTTGGCAGATGTATATCTTATATATGGATATGAAAGAAAGTGGTAAACTGTAGGGCTGAATAGCTATAAAACACAAGAGGTACCAGCTGCCTTCGGAAGTATCCAGCAGAGGCTGGTGAATCCAATGTCAGTGGGGTGGTAAATCCGCTCCGGGTTTCAGGCAGAACCAGTCATAACTCCAAAGGAGCTATCCAAGGTGCTTTGCCCCTGATGTCATACCCCATCCTCTTGCCCCATGCTCTGCACGTGCAGCGTGAATATTTGCAGAAGGAAGCCTTTGTGCATATACAAGAAGTGCTGTAGCCACCCATGCTGCACATGCAGGTGCCAGGGTGCAGGGGAGACCAGAGTGTCTGATGTTGGAGGAGAGGCTAGTCACTGCTGCCCCAGTCAGTGCAGATCTGCTGCCATTGTATCAACCTGTGCGCAATACTTCTGAAACGGGCTACAGTCTGTAACAATTCTATGCAAAGCTCAACTATGTACAAGATCAAGTCAGTGATTTTTCACAACAGTAATTGGTGATAACACAATCATCCTGTTATCAAAACTACAAATGATCACCAGTGGTCATTGTGAGTGGTCATTGTGTTGTATACATGCATACAACAATACAACATGTATACAATCTTGTATACATTTAAACTGTAACTTTCCAGAACTCAAGAGTCACACACCCTTGTGCACAAGCTCTTGACACAAGGTAAGCAAGGGATTCTGTGTGCATTCTTGGACTTGGATGCGGTCTTTCCCCTGCCACTTAGCAATATTGACCCAGTCTGCATGTAACAGTGGCAAATCTACCAGGTCGTGTGCCCGGTGTGTGCCATTGCTACTTTGCATATTCATGTTCCAGTTGGCCCAATCGGAGGTTGTTTTTGTGATGTGCCAACCAGACACTGTGGGTTATTTGTGAATTAAACAATCTGCAATTAACATGTGATTTGCTCTTAGGTTAACAATGGGTTCTTTAACTCACGAATAATCCATAGTGTCTGGGTTCACACGGTATGAAACAATCTCCAATCAAGCCAGTGGTTACGCAAAGCAGCAGTGGCACGCGGTGGCCATGCGACCAAGCAAATTGTGGGTTAACTATTTTCTCGCATTACATGCGAATGGGCCCATGCTGTGCACACCCTACAGCAGACCTGCATATGGATGCCTGTTTTTCCCCCACACAGATTGCATTACCTGGATCAGTGCAAAGGAATGTGAGCTTTTTAATTGCTTTCTGAGCTTTTAGTACACCTACTTGAATGTCTTCCTCTCTGTGCAAAGTATTTGAGAAATGGTGTCAAAAAAGAGAGCATAAATTTAAGTGTTGTAAAAGTACATCAATATAAACAAAAGGAAATAATTTCCCAGCTTTAAAGGGGAGGGGGCGATATAATGACACAAGTGTGTTTCATGGGGTAGGCCTGGTGATTACATGCCTTTTTAAAATAATATGGATAGAAGCATTTGGGTGGCTGGGAAATAAGATTTCATAAAAGGACATTCATCAGATTCTGAACTGTGTGTGCCAAAGCCAGCAAGACTGAAGGGGAGATATATACCAGAAGTGGCATAAGAGTGACTTGGCTCTTCCATTTGTTGGGAGATGAGCTTTTTTTTCTCCCATATTTGGCACCTTCCATTGGGGGTTCAGTTACAAGCTGCAGTATTATAAATATTGCTGCAAAGACATTACTCCCCAGCATGCTTAGCCTGACTGACTTATGAAAGTGGAGAATATAATTGGTACTGTTTCCATTACATTTTAGAGCCATCTTTTGTTTAGACATAACCATTAAAAATTACAGTGAGATATAAAGTGAATGTATGCATATCAGATGCACAAACAATGAGGGACTTCCCTTATCTGTTTGAAGAACTTTTCTTGTATAAACACTACCAACGGTATGTTTCTGGTGTGACCGCTGTTTCTTTTCCTCTAGAGGAGTGCTTACGACAGAACAATAGTGTTTCAGAGATGTCATATATATATGGAAATGCAAGTCTTCAAATATTTTAAGCTTCAGATATAAACTTTCAAATGAAATTATGGCTAGCTGGTTGCCAGCCATGCTTTATTCGTTGAAGTAGAACATGTGATCAGAAGTTGACATTTTAATTCGTTTTTTGTCATTGGTGATTTACAGTGGCCTCTGAATTCTTAATGCAGTTAAGCTGTGCACAGCTTATGTGCATGTCTTTTATGGTAGTTCTTCTGGGCCTATTTTTGTGGAGCAAACAGAACCACCCACCTGCTTAGTGCATTTAGAAAACTGGAGAAATTATTATGCCTATCTAACGAATCTAAGGCCATTTTCATGGCAGATGAAAGTACCCTTCATCACCCCACCCCCCAAACCATATCTATATAACTGTTATATTATTACATTTTATTAGTGTTGTTCAGAGGGAAAATTCTGCTCAGTTCAGATGTAGAAAATATTTAAGGGAACTGTAATTTTTTAAAAACATAAGTTACATTCAGAAGATGTTAATATTTACTTGTTTGTTTGTTACATTTATATCACACCTTTTCCTTCAAGGAGCCCAAGGTGGTGTACACGATCCTGCTCCTCCTCCTCTCCATTTTATACGCAGAATTACCGTGTGTGATGGGTTAGGCTGCAAAGTCAATAAATGGCCCAAAGTTACTCAGTGTGAAGATCACTTCCAGGGCTGCTCCTTCAGGTTTTCTCTTTTGCTGTCTCATACTCGTGTTCACACGTATACATACACCATGTGTTGTGAGCTTTCAAATTACCTTTTTCTGTTATAAATGCATAGTTGTTCTGAGGTTATAGCATGGGCTTTCACAGGCAACAAGGAGAGATGTGAAAGCCTTGGAAAAACTTGGTCATTCCTCTTTTGAAATAAGTGAAATGGTTTTTAAGGCAAGGTTTTACTAAAAATGTTTGTAGCATGAAAATTTTTATGTAAGAAAACCTATAGCACAAAGAATGATAATACACTATTGAAGAATTCTGTTCTGTTGCAAAGTTTAACTCAATGTCCAAATATTCTGCTGGTCCTTAATAATTTGACTGCAGAGACTATTTCTGCCTAAATAATACACTTTCTTTTGTAAACTACAAAACATGTGTTTCTGTTTTCAACTTTTATTTTTTACTACTTCCTAGATGGCAAAATATGTGCTTTGGTAGCACAGGGTAAAGCATTTTGCATCTCTCTCTCTAGTATTAGGTATATTCACAAATTTTGCTTTTACAAAACTAAGGTATTCATACTTTTGAGGCTCCAGTTCTGTGCACACTTACCTGGGACTAAACACCACTAAACAGAATGGGTCTTTCTTCTGCATAAGCATGCATAGGATTCTTTTATGTAAGCCACCTTGAGTGGATTTCTATGCCAACAGGGCATAAAAATATTTAAATAAAACTGCTCTGTAAATTTTATAAATATGCAAATAGTACAATTTTATATGCCAAGTTATAACATGATATATTTTAATGTTGATAAAGCAATAATGTAGGTTTAGATTTAACAAGAAAGTAAACATTGCATATCTTTCCATTTCCACCCAAAACTTGTATTTGTCCTGGGGCGGTGTGGAAACGTGCATTTTCCATGGCTTCAAAATTTCTGGCCATTTTGCAGCTCTAGCAGCAAGGTAAGTGGTTAATTGGTAAGCTTTGCCCTTTTGGTGTTCCCATGGCCCCCCAGACCTACCTTTCATAATCTGCATTGTTCATTAATGTCGATGTCGGTTCGTTTTCCACAAGGAGCATGAATGTCCTTTTCTTTTTCCAGAAGTTACCCTTATGAGATAGTGCAATCATTCCTTCTTATTTATTTATTTATTTATTGCATTTATATCCCGCCTTTTTTCCTCTTGCAAGGAACCCAAGGCAGCTAATATTATCCTCCTCCTCTCCATTTTAGCCTCACAACAACAACCCTGTGAGGTAGGTTGGGCTGAGTGTGTGTGACTGGCCCAAAGTCACCCAGTGAGCTTCCATGGCCGAGTAGGGATTAGAACCCAGATCTCCCAGCTCCCAGTCCAACGCTCTCACCACTACACCACACTGGCTCTTGTTTTTTAAACACTTCATAGGATACAACAAAAGGAATGCAATTGTTGCGATTTTTAAAACTCTTTTTAGCAGGGAAACACCTTTCATTGTATATCTGTGTACACCAGTTGCTGGGGAACATTGGTGGGAGGGTGCTGTTGCACTCATGTCCTGCTTGTGGATTTCCTGTTGACAGCTGGCTGGCACTGTGTGAACAGAATGCTGGGCTAGATGGATCCTTTGTCCGATCCAGCAGGGCTCTTCTTATGTTCTTATCATGCAGGACTGTACCTCTGAGCAATTTAAGGATTGCCACTTAAATAATATGTGGACAGGTGGCTGTTACAAACTGTAATTGCTGTATCCTGTGCTTGCTTGTTAGTTACAGCTAATAATGTACACCTTGCTAGCTGGTGTAATGTTTGAATCACTGTTCACTCGGGCCAGCTGGGCACTTTTTCAGAATTTAATAAGAAAATTCCAGCCTTGAGACCACACTCCGGGCTCTTCTGGAATTTTTGGCTGCAATTGAAAGCTTTAAAATGTTGGCTAGACAAGGTTTTGCAAGGGATCTGAGTTTCTTCTAGAACACAGTGTTGTTGCTTTCATGTCACATAGCTCTTTTCACTCATCATTTGCTTCTTGAGAGAGTAAGTTTTAAAGTTAGTTTGAAAAATATATCTGTAGCCATTATACTATGCTAGCTTATGTTGGAAGGTGGCCAGTGGTGGGTGGGGCAGCTCAGTTCCTTTCTGCTCCTGGCGCTTCCTCTTGTGTATATAGTTCCCCTCTCCTTGTCTCAGATATTGCTTGTTCCAAAGTTAAATGCTGACTGTACTCTTCTAGGCCAGGGATGGGGAATGGATGCTCTCTGCAGGCTTGATGATGTCAGCGGGTGGAGCCCTGCCTGCTGGTGTCATTGGTTGCTGAATGAAGCACTGACAGGAGCTCCTCCAGTCATGGCTTTGGTTTGGGACCTGGTTGTTGTGCACCTTCCCTGTTAGGGAGGACACGAGGCGGGTGAAGCTGCCCCGACTGAGTGAGTGGGTGGAGAAGTTCTCCTCCACCTGGCACCTCTGCAAGAAACTCGGTTTCACTGTGGTTAAGCTTTCCATCACCAGAGATAACACACAGCTAGCTCTGAAAGGGGTCGGAGAGGGTTGTCAGCCATGTGGGCCAGATGGGCAGCCAAACTGAGCTGCAGTTCCGAGGTTCCTCATTCTAGGAATTTGGGGACTGGTCGCATTCGGTATAGTAGAAATGCAGAGAAATAATAATGGCCAAGATGAACCCCAAATAATTGTTCAGTGAAATAATAATCAACAGTACTTTGTATTTACATAGCTGTTCTCATAGCCCTTCACATATAACAAGTAGTATTTTAAAATAATCCGTTTTAACTGGTCCACATTCAGGAATGACATGAAAAGATATAAAAGATTTTTGTGTGTGAGAGTCTGTTTTGCTTCCAAACTGAAGGCACTTGAACCCCTGAATTCTCTGACAGAGACAACAACCTGCTTTTCATTATAAAACAATGCCAAAGCGGTGTAAAATATCAATCACACACAGTAAAATCATACAATCACAGAATCATGTTGCATTGTATCTGTCTCCTAAAAGAAATGCTGCTTTTCAGGGTTCCGGCCAGTCAATTTCCACCAAGCAGAGCATCCCACTCTTCCTCCACCTTGTTTTTCTTTTCTAACTATCATTATGCATTTCATAGTTACTAAGGAGGCTCGGCCCTCATTGGGCTATCTTTTTAAAAGTGTTTCTGCCCCCTTAGGCTTTTTTTTTTTTTTTTTTTAAGTATTTGGTAGTTCTGTGAACTTTGGGGTTTCCCTGAGCATGTTGAGCATCCCCTTGTTTCTCAGTGGTCCTGTTTTGGCACACCTCTTGTCAGCACACAGCACCGGAGTTTGCTATTAGAAGGAGTGATGATAATGGAGGAGAGTGTTTCTCAGCTTAATTAGAGGGATAGATCAAGATCCAAAGAACCATGAACATATCTCTGTGAGCCCTGTTTTAGACTTGTTTTTTCTTAAAGACCACCTTCCTCCCAATGCTGCCTTGTAAACTGCTTTTGAAACTGGGTAGAGTTTCAAAAACAATTTTGTGTGTGTGTGTGTGTGTGTGTGTGAGAGAGAGAGACAGAGACAGAGACAGAATCAGAGAGTGACAGAGACAAGGAGGGTGGGGTGGGGTGGGGTGGGGAGAGAGCTGTTCCAAGAAGGTCAATTCTATTGCCATACCACGAACTCCATGCATTAGCCTAAGCAGCTCTTTGGATTTTAGTTGTAGTGTTTACGATATCAAAGAACTCTGATAGTGCTGCCAGCTTGGTATACTAAAAAGAGATACAGAGGTAGTAGAAAAAGAAGGCAAAGTCAGTGGGAAATAGCTTAATCTCTCGAGTTTCTGAGTTCCAAATATTTGCGGAGCATGTCTAGGAATGATACCAATCCCTTCACTGACTATAGAATCCTTTGACCATATCTTATCTCCCTATGTGTATGTAGTAGGCTTGTAAATCAGATACTTTCTTTCATGTCAGCGACTCTGCCCTTAGTAGAAAATCTTAATGACTTAGTGGAAAATATGAAAAAGCATTGAATGGAGAGTTTGAAGGGTTTGCCTTTTTTTTTAAATAAATGGTCATTTATAATGGAGAGGGCAATGTACATAAGTTATTGCTCTTCATATTTCAGTCCTATGTTTCTTTAAACTGGGAGATTCCCCTTTTGCTAGGGGCAGGGTCCGAACAAGAAAGGGGAACATAAGAAACTGCCGTATACTGAGTCAGCCCATTGGTCTGTCAAGCTCTGTATTGTCTACGTAAGGGGTGGGCACCATGTGGGCTCCATGCAGCCCCCTGCTGCCCCCAGGTGTGGCTCCCACCACTGCAATCTCCATTTTGCAGCTGAATTTTGGCGGGAAACCACTACAGAGGATGAAAAAGGACAAACTTAGCTTGAAAACGAACCACCTTTTTTTGCCACTGCCACCAGATTCAGCGGCGCAGCAGCAGGCATGCAGCCCATGTGGGGTAGGGTGGGGATTCGAAGGTGGCCCCTGGGCCCCCCAAAATTGTCCACCCCTGGTCTATGCTGACTAGCAGTGGCTTTCCAGCTCTTATATGTCCCGATCTGGCTGGGAACATATCAAGCAGTATGGTTTATCACTGAGCTATGGTGCATCTCCTGTTTTAAACCATTGGGATATAACAATGATTTTAAATCTGTGCCTTTAAGCACACTGTGAAAAATAAACTGCAGGAAATTTTGTGGAAAAAATTCCACAATTTTTTCCACATGGTATGTAAAGTTCCCATACAGTGTAGGTCAAGGAAAACCTGATAGTTCCATGTGACTAAGTTTGGAAACAATTGCTTCAGAACTCAGTAGTCAGGCTTTTGACCATATAATGCCAATCTTAAAGGATCACCATTGGCTTCTGGGCTCAACCCAAGTTGTTAATAAGCCATAAACGGACCCAGGAATTGATAGTGCAGTTCTGTGCATGTTTACTCAGAAGTAAGTCTGGCTGTGTCCAGTGGTGCTTATTTCCTAGTAAAAATGTTTGGGATTGCAGCCCTAAAGGACCACCTTCCTCATAGGAACCTGCCCAAAGTTAAAAATCTGTAAAAGATTTGCCCTTCTCCAGGTTGTGCTGCTGATCGGGATCAGTTGAGTGGAGATCAAAAAGAGGGCCTTTTCAGTTGTGGTGCTTCATTTGTAGAATGTCCATCCCCAATCACAACCCTTTTATCATTTAGGAGACAACTTAAAACCAGCTTATTTGCTGAGAGTTTTAATGGTTTAAAAACCATTAATAATGGTTTATTAAATTAAAACCATTTTGGTTTTAATTATTTTATTATCTTACTGCTGTCATGTTTAAATTTGATCTTCTTCAAAGCTGTAAAAGATTTTGTTTATTCATGTTGCTTTTATCGTTATGTTTTTTTTCAAGCAAGCCTCTTTGAATATTATTTTAATAGAAAAGCAAACTATAAATATTTTTAATAAATAAAAACTACTCACTGACATAGCAAATACTGTGCTTCCTGGAATACAAACTATTTATTTTAATTCATTATATTCCTGACAGTGTTAGAAACATAGGTCTCTCTTTCCTTTCCTTTTACACATTTCAGAGGCAAGGGTTTACCACTCATCCCTGTAAAAGAGATGACAGGGGAAAAAGTTAAATACTCCATTTCTCCTATTTTGGGGAAAAGAATTACTGTAATTGGCATTTGCAAGGCTAAATTTTTCTCCTTTTTAATTTTTTTCAAATCTGCTGTAACTTTAATAACTAAAGGTATTTTTAAAATTAAAACATTATAATAAATTACCATGTGTGTGATGTGACTTTTTGTTGTGTGTGTTTGTACACTGTTAATAGTGTAAATTGTAAAATGTTTCTAAATACAAAATTTAAAAAAAACATAGTAAATGTTGTACGCACTTGTTGCACTTGTACGCTAGACCATGTTTCTGGTATATGTCGGGGGGATTATGTTACAGAAACATACTATTTGTGTGGCAAATACATCTACTTTTCTCACAGATCAGTTCTAAACAAAACGCGGTGTTTAGCCTGGTGGAAATTGTTCTTCATCTCAGGACTTCAGTAATTTAACAGCTTTTTAGGTCTTTTTCTTTCTCTTGTTTGTAAGATCTTGTTGCTATTTTTCCCCTAAAGCTCTTTTGAGTTGCATCTTTTAAAAGGTTGGGGCTTTGTCGCCCAAACAACGACTGCAATATTGGCTGGCCTCCTACAGTGGCTGTCTATATTATATGCTTGGTAGAGCAACTTTACCCAACTGGTGACCTAGAGATGTGTTTGGACTACAGCTCCCATCTTCCCCAGCCAGCAGGGCCTTTGGGGGTGTGTTTAACAAATCTGGAAGGCAGCAGGTTGCAGAAGGCTGTGAGTATTGCTAGCTAAGCAGCATGTCATAGAAACATGTGCACTTAGTCGCTACATTTTTATTTCTAGGACTGTCATGGGTTGCCTGTTCCAAATGTAAAATAATGACTCTTGAAATAAAATAGCAGGCTTCCATTGATATTTTTCCCAGTGCATTTTTTTAAACATAAGTGGGTATTTTTAAAGTCAAGAAAAAATTATTTTAAAAGTGTATTGCTGTATCTCTGTTTGATCATGTTGCTACATACTTTCTTTTTAAAAAAAATCAAATTGACTGAAGTTTTATCAAAGCAATGCATATGTTTAATGGTTCTTGTGGAAGAACAGCTATATTTTTCTTTCTAGCCTTACAGGTTTCAGTCTAAAATGACAAACAATACTTATATATTGTTTATGTTTACTCATTTTAACAAAGAAGGGAGTCTCTAAAATTATTTGTTCTTTATGGAGTGTTAGGCCCATAAAATATAATTACTTTGCAGGCTTTTGGAGATACTTGTTTTGTTTTGTGTTTTCATAGCCAGAAGCAGTAGAATAATCAATCATGCAATAATGTCATGGATAATTATCATGTTACTGGGTGCTCTTTATGCTGCAGGTGTGTGCTGCTATTCAGTGTGTTTAAGTCGTGATATTTACTGCTCAGGCAGTGAAAAGTTTTTGGAATGATTCCTCATTTTCAGGAAGTATTTTTATTTGGCATAATACTTAACCGACATTTACCATCTGTTGTGAAGGCAAATATGCATTTCATTGTGTGGTTTAATGCTGATCCCCATTCATTATCTTCCATATTTCAATTATATTCCTGCAAAACTAAAGATTAGCAACAGATGTGATTTCTACAAATAGATGTGTGTAATTGTTATCTAGACAGTGCATTTAATGCTTCTAAAGTAAATAAGGGTTCGAAACTGCAAGAATTGTCTTCTTGAACTGACTCAGACTAATATCCCCTGTCACCAACTTATCACTTTGCCTAAAATTATTGACATGTATTCCCTGAAGAAAATAAAACATTTTCATTTCTTTCTTTCTGTCACTTCTAAAAGAGAAATCCCAGTTGGAGCAGCTAGCCAGTTGGAGCAGCTAGGCAACTAAAAGGGTATCCTGGAGCCTCCTTAAGCTGACAGCGTGGGGGTGACATGCAGACATTTCTTATCGGCCCAGGAACAAGCCCTGTGCCATTTGCTTCCTCCTCACCCCTCCCCATCACTCCTCCTTTGAAGTGCATGGTGCTTGCGTGTCTCTAAAGATGGGTATAGGGCACCCTGGCCTACTTGGTGAACTAACAACATAGAAACAAACGCACGTCTATCTCCTTCCCTATGTTCTGTATGGAGAACTCAGAAACCAGGTTCAAATGTTACTGCCTTGGTCCAATAAACCAGGTGTATTGGCCTGAGAACAAGATCTGTTCCTGTGCAGGCATTTCTTGTCCCTCCTTTTCCTTCCTCCCCTTGCAGCCCCTTGAAGCCTTTGGCATGTACATCCTTCTATCCTTTCATGTCCTGGTTTGTAAGCAGTGTTTAAGCCACAGTTTCCCAGTTCAGATGTCTTCAGATGTGACATAACAAGAAAGAATATGAAGTGCTGAAGCCAGAAGAAGGGAAGGAAATGGACAGAGAGAGCACGTGCAGGCATACACCCTCTTCTCAATGTAGCAAGGGACAGTGGGAGAGGTGACGCTGCTGACATGGCCACTCTACGGATCCCATCTCCAAGGGAAGTTGTGTGGGTGCTTTTACTGTTGAGTGTGTGTATTAGGTTGTGCCCATTAAAAAGATTGCTTTAGAATCCACTTTGGAAAAGATGGCACTTTGCTTTGGACTGCTTTAGAGAAACCTTGCTTTGCTTTGGGTCTGGGCTGGAGGCTCTCTTCAGATATCTCTCCATCAACTACCATGCATGGGGAAAGCCACAAATGGGGATAGTTTTTTTTCCTGTCTTTGGCAGAATCAGATGAAATTGGCAGGCATGGGGTAGGTGAAAGTTGCCAAATGTCAGATAGATCGGTATAGGGGAATTTGTGCCAGGTGCCTTTAAAGTTGATTCTTTGGATGAGTGGGAACAGGAATCTACCTCTCCTCTCAAGAAACAACCTTGGGGCAACAGGATCTTTGTCATGCTCCTGCTTCATCCTTGATGGAGTGGATGGCACTTTATTAAACTCTGGAAGTTTACACTAATATGGTGCTTGTGCACACTGCAGCACTGAGTGTGAATATAACATTCACACAACACCTCCCCCCGCCCCCCAAAAACCCAGATGCAGTCAGACACTACACTGAGATATACAGAACTACAATTATTTAACACTGCATTTAAATCAAAGGCCCCTGGGACCCAAATGGGATGGGCAGGTGGATAGAAGTGACTCACTCAAGAACGAACACACAAGACAGACACAAACAAAAACCAGCAAGAGTAAATAAGAATTAGTATGCAAGGGACTAGGTTTTAGGAAAGGATTGATATAAGGATTGGAATAAGGTCACACAAGCAAAACACAACCACCAACAACTCCACAACTCCTTACTGATGCTGCTTCTCGGAAGAGTCAACTTACAAAAGAATATTGAAAACACTGGAACAACTTGTGAAATGTTACTTCAGTGCCCCTCCCCAAATCACTGTGATTGGTGAGCCCCACTAAACTCATTCCCTGGTTGGAAACTCTAGCTGTCAGTTACAAAACTACACCCCCCCTCACCCCCCCTTCCTACTGTTTGGCAATTCCCTTTTATGGAAAGCTTCAGGGAGGTTCAGAAATGTATAAATTGACAACCAAAACAGCTCCCCTCTGAAGTGGGTCTGAAGCTTTGGGGGCAGCCTACTTTGCTTTAGACCACTTTGGACAAGACCCACTTGGCTTGGAGGAGGTCTGAATACCGCTTTGGTTCAGTGTTTGGGCTTCATCCAAAGCGGATGCATGTTTGCATGCTACCACCTTCCCTTGTGCACTCCAAATTAAATTAGCTGCTTCTCCGTTAGCACAAAGCATAGTTTGCCGTTATATCCAAATTGGCAAACTATGTATGACTTGCACTTGCCCTCAAAACTAGGATTGGAAAATAGTTTCAAGTTGCAACTAGCTAGGGCAAAACATTGTTTGCTGGTTCAAATGTTACTGCAAACAATGGTTTGCACCAAAGAGAAACAATTCATTGAACAAGAGCATGTGAGGGGAGAAGGCTCAAGCACAAAACTGTTATGCCTCAACTGAGCCTTAACAGCTGTCAAATGCAGTACCAAACCATGGTTTGGTATTACAAAAATGAGTTTTGGGGGTTGCACTCTTGCAAGCTGAGGTTAGTAATGTTCAATCCCTATTTGATAAAACTATGATTTTCTGCAAACAGGCAAACTATGATTTGGTGTTTGTCTGCAAACCAGGATCAAACCCTGGTTTTTGATCCTAGTTTCCTGGAAAGTCCAAACCATAGTCCACCTATTCAGACAAAATGGCAAATTATGGTTTCCTGAAAACCAGAATCAGAGCTTATTAATTTCTTTCTAGTGCTCTATTTGTCCATTACACTTACATGCAAGCTCAACACATGAGCAGGGCCACGCCAAGTACAAGAGGTGAAAGGAACATGAAGCCGCAAGGCTCCTTGGTGCTTGTCCTGGCTGAATGCACTTTTACAAATTCTAGGAAGGCTGCCCAAATTTTCCTTTATTTGTCGGGGATTTCTAATTGAATGTCAGCCGAGTTGCTTTAAGAAAATTACGTTCTTTCTGCTGCAGAAACTTCTACTCTCTTGTCCCAAAGCTGATCAAAGGTTTACTGCCCAAGGCCCTATCTACATGGGGCTTTTACTCCAGTTTTACTCCACTCCCAAATCAATAGTGTCAGATGACGCACGCTGCTCTCGGTAGCTAGCCTGGCATTTCTTGCCCTAAATTTGGTGGGTTTTTTTTCAAACTCATTTTGTGTCTGATTTTCCCATCACAGCAGCTTTAGTGCTGTTCAGGAGTCCGTGTGACCTCAGCTGGCTGTGGCATGGGCTGGTGGAAGTGGCGCTGACTGGCGGAAGAGAAAGTTGTGTGGGGCGTGGCGTGGGGAGAGCAGAGGGATAAACATGTCTACCTGGAAGTAACTCGTTGCCTTCAGTTCCACTTTGCCGAGTACAGGAGCAGCCCTGCTGCTTTGAAACTGCGCTCTCGCGAATGTGGCTCAGTTGCTGCCTCTCACTTTAAATAGTCATTGAGCTTGGGAATGGGGAGGGGAGGGGAGGGGAGCCAGCCCTGCTGTTCCCAAATTGTGCAGCTACGGAGGAGCACACCTAGGAAACTGTGAACACCTGTTGATTCGAAGCTGCGCAGCTAAGAAAGGGTGGATGCCAGGGCAGATGCTTTTCATGAACATGTTATCAGAAGCACTTCATTAAGCCTGTGTGTGTGTGTTTGGGGGAAGCCTGCTGATCGGGCAGTTAATATACATCAAAGACATGCTCTCCCTTCTCTCTGCTCTTGGCGCCTCTTGCACTCCACTCATTCTTCTCAGTCTCTGGGTGGCGGCAGCTGCCTGCTTGTCTGCCCGCCTCATAAATGTGTGTGTGCGCGCATGTGGGGTTTGTCATGAATGTCTACTCGTAAGCAAGTCCTCCGTTGCACTTCATTGAACTCGCGAGGGAGGAGGAGCAAGCCTCCGCTCATCCGCTGCCCCGCACCTGCGCAATGGCTGACGCTCGTTTCTACGTGCGGTGGGACTTGCCCAGCCCAGCCCAACTAACGCAGCTTCAGTTCCCCTTTACCCCGCAAAGGCGGAGGAATACAGCACTTCACGCACCGTGGAATCTGTAAAAATCCGGACGGTGCCCAAATCGCTTCACAAAGGTTGGCTCCAATTTGTTCATTTCCAACTTGAAAATTATGTTTGTTGATGTTACGCATATGCCCTGGTGTCTTCTTACCTCTACAAGATGGTCCTAAACATTGATTGGTTGATTTACTTGATTTGTACCTCACCTTTCTACAGAGGAAAATGGCACTCGAGGAGGCTTATAATCATAAATAAAACAAATGCATTGAGACACAATTTAAAACAAAAAACAATAACAGAATAAAAACAGCATCCAACTCAACAGACCTACTTACATGCCAAAGGCCTGCCAGCAGAAGGATAGCAGAGAGGGAGCAAGTCAGCCTCCCTTGGGAGGGAGTTCCACAGCCCTCGATAGAAAATAACAGAGCTGTGTGCAAAGGGCCTCTTCTCCAGCCTATTTGTGGGCAGAGAAATTGGGGGGACAATTTCACCGAATTTCTCCTAGGGGAGGAGAATTTCCCTGACAGTTTGTCACAGATAGGGCTCACTATTGGCAGGGGTTGTAGCACAGGGGCTTTCTTTTTTCCTAAGGGTTTTTGGTTTATTGCACTCCTTCTATAGGTGGCAACAGCATCAACTGTGATAAGGCTTCCACTTTTCTGAGGCAGAATTTTGAATTTCTTTTGGTGGTATTTTTGAGCTTCCCTAATCACTACGAGATGGCCAAGGGCGCTGTGTGTGTTTTCTCTTTCTAATGCACATCTTTCCATTGCTCTGCAGCCTCCCAGGCCACCTGCACTTCCTGAACTGAAAAAGCCCCATGGGAGGCATGACCTCATGATGTCCTCCTCATGATGGCTTTAACTGAAGTGCGGGAAGCCGAGGAGGCTGCAGGCTGCCACAGAGATTACTGTACAATGACAGATAGGACACTCATGCACTTTCCTCAGCCACCTCACAAGTAAGGTAAGCACAAGAACCCCAAACCTAGCTCATGAGAATTTCTCTGAAATTTCTCCTCCTTTGAATTTCTTTTCGAAAGCGATTTCTTTTCTATCAAACTGAATGAGTATGGTTGAAAAAAGTGTGGGAGAAGGTTTGGGCACATTACGAGAAAATAACATAAAAATGACTTCCCTTACATTCTGTTCAAGACCAGGGAAAGAAGGCTTAGACATCATGCTTCTAAGGCTTAGAGTCTTAGGGCTACTTATGAATAGTCAAGGAGAACATGCATGCAGTCATTCATTTTCATTTCTTACATTTGTATGCCACCCAATAGCTGAAGCTCTCTGAGCAGTTTACAAAGATTAAAACCTTAAAAATACATTATACAAACCATTTACATACAAACATATAAACAGAGAGCACAAACAGAGAGGCACACATATATCTAAAACGATTTTAAACAATCAACAATATGAAATAGTAAATGTAACATACCCTGGTCGTTGAGGCTGCAATCGCACGTACCTGGGAGAAAGCGAGATTGAAATCAGTGGACTGACTTCTGAGTAGACAGGAATAGGATGTTCGCAAAATGGCTTTTTTTGTCAAAAGCCCTATTTGGGTGTTGTACTTAGAGTGGGGCGACGTCAAATAGTGTTGCCCATGACACTGCACACACAGAATAACTCCTCCTCTTGGTGTCCACATGTGCAGTGCAAAGGGAGAGGGCCTTCAATGGGTTCCATGGGACCTAGAACCCTGTGCTGTCAGTGTTCCAGGTCACGTGGAAGCCTTTGCATGTGTGCAGGTGCATGGGCAAAGCCCCTCTCCCTGCAGATGTTCACGTGGTCCTTGCGGGCATCGGGGGGAGGGTCTACGTAATGCAAGTGACAGTGGGAGCACGTCTGCTTGGTGTGGCCCTGCTCATGTGTTGAGCTCACTGGTAAGCAGAATGCCCTAATGGAGCTACAACTGTATGTGGCCAGACATTTTTTAGAGGACGGAATGGCTAGCAAAGTTGACTTTAAAAAGTTGACATTGCTTAGGTTCAAAATTCCTGCACCGGTTCACATTGTCAGCCAAGTCTAGGTGACGTCATCTGATGCCAGTCTTCATGATCTTCGTGCTGCAGAATTGCGTTGACTCCGAATTCAGCATGAGAAGAATGTAACAGTCCCCCCCTGCCTCTCCCCGGTGATGATTCAAAAATACATTGGCATTGAAATCATTAGCTTTGCTTATTTAAGGAAGCAAAATGCCTGTACATGTATATGTTTATCCTATAGTTTAAACAGGAAGTCTTCAGACTTGCCCATTTGGCCCCGCTGTTTTTATTTCAAACAGGAACGGTAAGTAGCTGAGACAGTGGAGGTCCTATCTTTGCATCACTATGAAAGGGATGTGCTAACTGTAGCAGTAACGGCCTCTTTGTAGGCATTTCAACACCCTTTGCCGTTTTGATGTCTGTTGCCAGGAGCTGCAGATGTTGGGGGTGGGGAGGGAGAATTCCCGTGAAAGGCTATGATTCAGCAACCTAAGCAGCTTGCCTTTCGCAGCCAAAGTAATTAGATTGGCAGCTGAATTAAAAACCTACAGTGGCTCTTTTGTTTGAGGGGCTATAGACGTTGGTAACCGACAGTAGGCCAACGAGAGTACAGCCCAGGAAATAATAGAGAGTCGGATCACATTAATTTGAAAGACAAGTTCATTTTTATCATGTGTTCCACACGTACACTTGTGGCACAATCATTTCTAATGCTGTGAATGAATAATCTTTTGGGAGGTAAACTGAAATGGAAGCCATGTTGAGGCGGGTATGCAAACATGAGTGAAGGGCTTGGAGCTGCGGGCACTGACCCTGCCCCCTGCATACTCATGCCTGCCTGGCCCCTCTGGCCCTGATGGAAAGTCTGAGGAGGGGCTAATGTCTGCTTGAATGAGATCAGGGTCCCTGATAAAGCAGGGTCCATGATTGTGCAGCAAGTAGAGTCCCACTTCAGAGCTCTCTGCTCAACATGGGGCGGTTGAGGACTCAGGGGGTTGAGCTGGACATGGGGGCAGGGCTAGTATGGATGGCTCTATGCCCTGACTCCCGTTTGTGTACCCTGTTCAGAAGGGTTAGAGTCTCTTCCGTTTGTCCAACACTATCGCTGTTTTCGAGTATTTGCATCTGGACACCCATCTTTGTTGAGACACAGTTGGGTTGCATCGTTTCTTCATTTTCTCCCCTCTCTCATTTTTTCTGCCCGTATATACTCCTGGAGCAATACTTTAAGGAAATAACCTAAATGTACATGTATAATATCAGATAATAAATGAAGTCAACCCTAAAGTTAATATCGTCCCAGCAACTTTTATTTTCACTTTATAAATCTCATGAGATCATGTTTTGCTGGCAATTTGAACAGTCTTCTGAGAGAGGGATATTATTCCTGTTACCACTCATTAGCCTTGCATAATCTTTCGAGAAGTGGACATTAATAGTATCGAGAAATGGACATTAATTGCTCCTGCTGCTATTAATGAGTGTGATTTGAAAGAACTGTTTGAAAATTATTATGCAGAACAGAAGCATACCCACCTAAAATATGTCTTCTTGAATCACTGTTTTTTTAATTGTCATCGGAACTTTGTATGTCCACATTATGGAGTCTACTGTAAAATGATGTATTTCCTATTTAGAGATTGCATGTACACACTGAATTATATTTCCATTGATGTTTTCAGATGCTTGTGGTTACCCACTCATTTGTTTTTTGTGTTGGCGATTATACCATGATACCTGTAAGCATATATAGGATCCTCTCCAAGTCAGGGCCCACAATTTTTGCCTGACCTTGGTAGCCAAGCCAAACATTGTGGTAGGCAGGATCTTGCACCTCTGGACAAGGTCAGAGACAATCCTGTCTCCCTCCTTGCTCCATGTTCGAAGCTGGAGAGGGTGACGCAGGCTTGCCAGTTTGGCTCTGCACTAGCAACACGCTCCAGGATCCCGGCAATGCAGCAGTGAACAATCCCCTTGCCACCCATTCCAGCTTCAGAGGTGAAGAGGGTGGTGGAGGCTTTTTGGTTTTGTCCTGTGCTGGCAGGGTGCCCTGGAAGCTGCAGCAGTGCAGCAGCCAAACAGCCCCCAATCTTCTTCTCAAACTGAGGAGTCAGGGGAGATTTGCCACACAAATGCAGGAATATGCCTGCCCCACCCTGCAGTTCCAAGGTTTTTTGGGAGGGGGCAGATGGCACATGTGCCATGGTGAGCAAAAATATGGGCCCATGTTTCCCGGGTATTGTGATGGCAGGTACTGCTGTTTCTCCATTTTACTGATGATAAAAGTATGCTAGGGAGTTCACACTCTGGACAGCCCAAAATCTGAGAACTTCATGATAGTGCCAGGTTAGGCCACAAGTAGTCCTAGTGAGAATGAAGATGAGTTGCTATACTGATGCATATGCCCCAAAACAGCAGCAGCAGCAACAAAGAAAGTAAACGGCTAGAACCATCTCCCTACAATCTAGTTTTGAACATGAAATAAAGCTATAAAGTAAAAAGATTGTGTGTGTGTTTTCATAAAGGAGTGTTCAAAGATTCGATTCCCAACCCCACCCTGCAGCCTTCTGTGGTACGATCTATAAATAACGAGTGAAGCACATAGCTTGCCTGTAGGGGAGCGGCCATCAGATTTATTGGGGGATATTTATTTATTTATTTATTTCATTTCTAGACTGCCCATTAGCTGAAGCTTTCTGGGCTGTTTACAAGACAAAGCTGAAAGCCATAAAATACAATTATATAGTAAAATATAACATAAAACCCCAAGTTTAAAACAGAATAAAACCTATGTAGCAACCAAAATAAAAGCCAGCAGCAGTGCAAAGATCTACCAAAATTTATAACTGAAGGGCTGAAAAGCCTGAGAAAATAAAAAGGTCTTTACCTGGCATCGAAAAGACTGTGCATTGTAGTATATGAGAATTTTCTGTTCCTAGGGCTCTGTGATATCGCTCCTGAATTGTTTGTCTTCTGAATTAAAATGCTCCAATCTTTTGCGTTTTTCTTTGTATGAAAGATGCTTTACCCTTAAACAACCCTTAACATTTTAATTGCCCTTTTACATACCATCTCCGGCTCTGTGTTGTCCTTTTTCAATATGAGATAACCAGTTCTTCATAAATTGATATTATTGCATAATGCTAAAATATATTTTGATATAATCTAGACCTTATAAAATATTAATAATAATGCACTGTTCCTTGCTGTTCAATTTTCGATCACTTTCCCTACTAATTTCCAACACTAGCAGTGCCATCCATGCATGTTTACAGAGAAATTAGTCCCATTGTATATAAAATCAGGATACCAGGCTGGGCTTGGTAACTTAATCCCATTCATTTCAATGAGTCTACTCTAAGTAATACTTTAGGTGGATTCTACCCTTTGTGTTTGCAACTCATTCAGACTCTTGTCAATCAGGGGCAATATCCAATGTTAGTCCAATGTAGAGTAGACCCACTGAAATGAGTCGCATTTATTTCAGTGAATCTACGTAAGACTAGTATTGGATAAGTGCCAATCTGCTCTGATAACCAAATTAGATTGTAATAGGTACAACTTGTCATTTCACTATATGTCCAGGCAAATTTATAGGGAGTTGGCTGTCTGTGTTTAACTACAAATTGTTTAGTTGATTAAGGTGAATCACCAATACTGTGAATGGAACAAATAGGACATGTAAAATAAGTAGAGGCTGTGTAGCCAAATCATGCGTGCCCAGGCATCAGGTTGTTTGAATTCACTCCCAGCACACCATTTCACAGAAAGCTGTATGTGAGAACGCATAGTACTTGAGCATCAGTATGGCAATGTGGTAGCAGTAGCAGTGGGGAACGTTTTCAAACCAGCTTCCTTAAATGGACCTGCCCTGTGCTATCCTCCCTTGCCCTAACCAGCTGCAGGATTTTCTTTGAAAAGCAAAAATTAGGCACCCAAGCTGGGAACACCTGCTCTTAAGCTGTTGGTATCATTGCCCAAAGTGATGATGTGACCTTAAAAGTCCTTTCGAGAAGCTGCATCAGTATGCCACTTCCTAGATTTGGGGGCTCCTTTGCTGTGTTATTGCCACTGTAATTGTTTGAGTGACTACTCTGCCATTGGATTTGTATCTAATAGTTGGGTGGGGGGTTGCAGATTTTACTATTTATTGTTTTTGTTTGTGGTTTTAATATTTTAAGGCGCTTCAAGGTTGGTCCAGAAAAGCAGAATATAAATGGATGAAATGAAAAGATAGAAATGTGAAAAGAGGTGGTATGGCAGAAAGACTGCATGAATGGGATGGATCAGGCATAAAGGTATTCTGACCACAGTCGTCTGGTTTAGTTCCAACCCTACATGCCAGCAGTAAGAATATTATTGGCAATGCCCCCCTCCTCCAAGGTGCCTGTTGCAGGAACCATTGAAGTTTCTTCTCCATACAAGAAAAATATGAAATTCCATATTAGTGTAATACCTTTATTAGGCTAACCAAAGATTCCCCCCGAAGTGCAAGCTTTCGAGATCTTTGGATTCCTTCATGTGGCAAGATGTTTTTTTTTAAAAGCGGGCTTGGGGTGGGGGGAAATAGGGGAGAGAAAAAATTGACTGGATGGTGAAGTCACCATGTCTGCATGTTCAGAGTCCCAAGTTGAAGTGGGGGTGTGCAGACATTCAAATTAGGTTGTGCAGGTCATGTGATGGTTACAGGTTAGACCTGGACTGCCCCTAGGAATTCTGGGAGCAAGAAAGGAAGAAATGTTGGGTTTGGGGAATATAACAGGCAGCTATTACTTAGAAATGTTTCGAACCTGAATGAAGCATAGAGGCTCCTTTTACCAGCAGGTCACAGAGAGGAACAAGGCAAGCTTTACCCTAACTCAGTCTGGAGGCTGTAGTGATGAAACATACCTGCCATATCAAATTTGGCTATCAGTTCAGTTTAACTGCTTAGCACCCAAAGGTCATTAGTTCACTGCACATACCTGTCTGTGTGTAGATTTTTATGACCAGTGTATAAATCAGCCAATGAAGAGGGAGAGCGATGTTATCCCACAATACTCTCTTTCAGATAAGGGTCTGAAAAGGAAATTATCAGCAGGTTGTGTTTGGGGTCCTTTGTGCGTTTATTATATTGATCATTTAGGTCTGAGGAATCCTTGTTTTGTGTCAGATTTTCAAAGGTTATTGAGCTGCTGGTTATCAGGTTCCACAGTAGCTGTGGTCATTTGTGCAGCTGGACAGTATGAATATATATTTTTCATGGTAGCATATCAGTCAATTGATAGCATTCGTAATTATTTGAAAATGGAGTATCATGGCTTTGCTTCATATATTGGTAAGAGAGATTATATAACTCATTCACATGCTTTAAAATACCAACCTGAAATTTAAATGTGTTGGGAAGAATGAACCTGTATGAGTTGGATATGTGTCTATAAGAATGAGCAGTGGTCATGTTTGTGTTTGGCTGCAGGAATAACTTCAGCAAGGAGGAGCTTTGGGCCTTTTGCCATAATTTATTGGACTTGTGAGATGACATTGTTCATTCAATTCTGTTTGTGTGTACATCCCAATTTGGAAGTCATTGGGCAGTACACATAAGAGAGCGCTGACCTGCCTCCTTCCAGAAATGGGAGTTTCCATTAATTTCTGGGCTTTCCCTAGGAAGCGCTAATTTTCCCTTGTGTAAAAATGGGTCCGACTTGCATAATGGAATCCCCTGGCTGCAGAAGGGAATTGGTGGAGGCGTAAGCCCTGAGAGATTCGGCCCTGAATGTCAGTGACCAAGGCCATGTTTGGATGATTGTATCTCGAGCTGTGGTTTTAGGTTCTGGCTTATTCTGAATCTGATACTGTAGTTTCCCAGTTTGGATGAAATTTTAGTTGTTGTTTAGTTGGAGACTTCCATATCTAATTGCTGTGTGCTGCAAAGGGAGGGGAGAAGGGCTGTATGTATAGGCAACAGGGGTATACATATCTTGGCTTATTCAGCCAATATAATGATAAACCAAACCATGTCCAGGACTCTGGATATAATTAATATTTATATATTCTACTCTATTACATATTTCCTCCGAAGAGAGGAAAATCTGATACTGTTTGTCTTCATATGGGCCAGTATTAAACTATTTGCTTTTCTTCTGTATCACAAATGTAAGATTTCATGACCAAAGAACTTTTGACTGGTAGACTACTGGGCACTGTTTTTGCATACACTAAATCAGGAAACTGCACAGTTCCATGGTTGTGGTAGCAGTGTTGATTACTTCTTGTTATGGGGAGTTGAAAATGTGGAATGTTGGATCTTAGCAAGGCTTTGGTTGGGGATAATTCCCTACATGGAAATGTATCAGTTGTAAGCTGGGGTGTACGAGTTGCAATGATTCACCTCTGGCAGAAGAAAATCAGTTAACAGAGTAATCCTATACATGTCTACTCAGAAGTAAGCCCCATTGAGCTCAATTGGGCTTACTCCCAGGTAAGTGTATATGGGATTGCAGCCTAGGACTGTTTGTTTGAAAAACCTTGTGAAGAGTGGTATAACTCGGGCTAGACCCCAGGGCTGAAACCCAGGGTCCCACAGTGCAGGGAGCATCCAAAGAACCATTGAGAGAGCAGCAGGTGATGGGGCAGTGGCAGACCCGGTATCAGCGCCTAGGCCAGCTGGGAACTGTGGTAGTTGTAAGATGGTAAAATCAACCACAGAGTCTGAATTATAAGAAACAGACTTTACTTAGCAGTGGGCTGCTATGCAACTATATGCAGTTCAGTGTCAGCATGTGTAAAGTCATGCACATTGGAGCAAAAAAAATCCTAACTTCAAGTATAACCTGATGGGACCTGAACTAGCCATGACCAACCAAGAAAGAGATCTTGGGGTTGTGGTAGACAGCTCAATGAAAATGTCAGCCTAGTGTGTGGCTGCTGTAAAGAAGAAAAGAAAAGGCAAACTCCATGTTAGGCATAATTAGAAGAGGAATTGAGACTAAAACTGCCAGATCATACTGCCCCTATACAAATCTATGGTGCAGCCACACTTGGAATACTGTGTAAAGCTGTGGTCACCACACCTAAAAATGGATATTGTAGAGCTGGAAGAAGTACAGAAAGGGGCAACTAAAATGATCAAGGGGCTGGAGCATCTTCCCTATGAGAGAAGGTTACAACAGCTGGGATTGTTTAGCTTGGAGAAAAGGAGGGTAAGGGGAGACACCAGTTGCTGGGGCACATGGGTGGGAGGGTGCTCTTGCACTTGTGTCCTGCATGTGGGTTTCTGGTTGGCCACTGTGTAAACAGAATGCTGGACTAGATGGACCCTTGGTCTGATCCAGCATGGCTCTTCTTACGTTCTTATATACAAAACTGAAAATAATCTGATACTTAGCTTCCTTTCCCTGCTGATCTCACCCAGAACTTATTCCTTCCATACAACCATTTCTAAATCACTTTAGTTCCTAATCACATAACTGGCATGCCGGGGCCCATGAGGGCTAACACCGCTCGCCACCATTTCCTTTGTTTGTATTTTTAAACACTTTAGAGTTAAGGGGGTAGCCGATTGGGCACGTACATGGTTATAGATGCTCATTTTATTAGTGTTTACTTTAAACATATTTTATCCTTTTCTACAACAAAATGCTGCTTTTTGCCAAGTAAATGAATTTAGCATCAGGACAGCAGAAGCAAACTTCCTTTTATTCTTGTTGTCATGATAGTGCTATGATTTAAATGAGTTCGCATGCAAAACGGCGCATGCTTTTCTTTCTTTTTCTATCAAGGTTGGCAAACAGGTTTATGTTTCTTGCTCTAACGTATCAGGAATGTAGAACTGGCTGTGAATCATGGAATGGCAAGGAAAGAAAAAAGAGAAATAATAGTTACGTGCTTCACAATGGAAGTAATACACATGGCCATCTAAAGCTGTCTCTCTCCCCCCACCCCACCCCGCTTCCCCAAGATCACGAAGTCCAGGATCTAAAATTACCTAGCTGTACCACTGCTTGTGAAAGGAGTACTAGCCAACAATGGGACGAAATGGGTGCTTGGGTAGTTTCTGAAGCTTCTTTAAGAACTTTAAAAGTTGACACTGTTATTATGAAAGGAAATCAGTTTTCATTGAGCCAGATTGCTTATTGGCAATTTTGTAGAGACATGTAGAGTGATAAAGCTGTGACGCATGGCATGTAGAGGAGTCTGGTGTTTTATTGAATTCAAATTTAGAAAATGTCTAGCCCAAACTTAAAAGATACAATTATTTATGGAGAATTTTCCAGATTAGAGTACCTTTTTTAAAAAAAATGTAAATTTTAAAGGAAAAAAATTGAAATGACATGTCTGTTTCGGATGTATAATTTACATAATGCAAAGAGGATCTTTCAAATTAAACATAGCTTATTCATATAGATTTTTGCTGTTTTGTACTTTCTGTGGCTTGTAATTATCCACTGATATGGCACATCTGGAGGTAGATGTTTTTGCCAGAAACAAGCATACCGAGCACAAGAAAGAATTGCACAAAGCTATTATTAAAGAATTTTTAAATGAGCAAATGCTTTTGTCTCTTTCCATCTTGATTTGAGGGATTTAGAAATCAGTTAGGAATGCAGCAGGGTGGGTGCTGGGTAATGAAACAGCCCCCCACCCTGGGGTCCAGTCATCTATTGACTTGCCTTGTTTGTCTGTCTCAGGCATTTCAGTAAACAACTAAAGAATTTGAAAACACATGGAAGGAAGTTGAATTTTCTCTAAGCAACAAACATTTTAGTGTCTCATTATTTAGCGTATGTGTGGTTTTCTTTTAAACAAACCCAACGAACTGAAGATTATATTTAGGAGTTATGGTTTGGGTGTGTAGTGTAATGGTTCCCGGATATTAGAAGTATCCAGGATCATTTTCTAAATGATACTTTCGCCTGGCCAGTAAATTCTGTACAACTGAAGGACCCTTTTGCCAGTGTGCTTTCAAGAACACCGTATCAATTCTGTTGCATGTTCCCACCCTATGTTCCACTGCAACTTCTAGCATGGCCCAGTGCTCAAATAACGGGTAGTAGGAGTAGCTACAAGATATTTTTCCTTGTTCCTTCTCCTCATTCCCTTCTTTAGTAGGAGTAAAATAATAAGGCTCATGACAAGTGTAATGTAGCTTCTAAAACTAGTAAAGGTGCATTTCGTCCCTATCCAGATTATGATCTCATGACATAAGCAGCTCTTGGAGCTTACCTTTGTGCAATCCCAAATGCATTCCATCCCAAGAATGTTTTGGGGTCTTGGTGATGAAAAGTACAAAGAGGTTACAATCCACTGTTAGGCTGTAGAAAGATTTTAGAACTGGGGAGTTGCAAAACGTTTTCCCTTGGTATTTTATTCTTTGACTTTGAACATGGTGCAAGGTTTCTTCCCAAACCGGTGAAGATGGGAAAACAAGGCATAAGGAAGCATTTCTTCCATACCCATGCTCTCTACAAGTCAAAGTATATATGCGCACCAAACAGTTCCATTGCACACATGTTTTTGATGGTTCAGTTCAAAACGTCTCATTTCAAGGCCCTTTTCTAGGAGAAACCCATCCCCCCATGAAACTTGTGTCTGCCTATCACTTTTGTTCTGACTCCAGGACAATGTGGCTCCCCTTCCTTTTGGAAGTGAGGACAAAGGAAACTTCAGACTTACTGGGATGGAAAGAGGATTTTAACAGGCAAGGAAATGGGCGAGGAAAGAGTGCTACTTTACAAGTAGAAATTGCAGGAGTAATCTGCGGACCTAGGAGAATAGTCATGTAAATAGCCATTAGTATTTACATGCAGTAGGTGGGAAAATGAGACTGTACCACTTCAAACTACAGGTATAAATACAAAACTATATAGAGGAGAAAGGTTCTAGCTTATTCCTTTGCTGATGTGCCAGTTTTCTATTTTGCAATGAGTTGTAACCCTAGGAGAATATTTAAAAAGATGTGTTCCCCTGCCTAAAATGGGGCAGTCCATTCTTTCCCCTCATGCTACTTACTGTGTGTATAGACCAAGTTTTAGTCATCAAAATGTTTTGCAAGTGTCATATGAAAGAATCATAGATTTTAAAAGCCTTGTTGTCCGATTCCCTTCATATGAAGCAGTGTCATCCATTAAACATCTCTGCAGTATCCAGAGATACTGGTAAAATTACCTTCCAGGTTTCTAGCCAGGTGATCACACTGACTGAGCTCTGTGGGACCTTAGCCACCATCTTGGAGAGTTTTAAAGGGGGATTATGCAAATTCATGGATGATAAGGCTATCAGTGCCTACTAGTCATGACAGCTATATATTGCCTGCAATATGCCTCTCAGTGCTAGTTGTTGGGGAACATAAGTGGGAGGGTGCTATTGGTCTCAAGGCCTGCGTGTGGGCTTGCCATAGGTATCTGGTTGGCCACCGTGGGAGCAGAATGGTGAATTAGATAGGCCTTTGCTCTGATCCAGCACATCACTTCTTGTGTTCTTATGTGTATTTCTACAAAACTAAGGATTGAATTTTATTAATGTATTTTCCATAGCATTGGTGGAAATCAGTCAAAGGATGTCCCAGGAGCGGGGGGTGGGGGGTACTTTAAAGACAATGAATGAGGTGTGTGCTCTCTGTACAAAAGTATAATCTGAAGAAAATTAAATGCTTATTTCATGGTGGTAATGTAAATTGTAAAAGGAATAGTTCTTAAAACACACTTCAGCTTTTACCATTTCAGTTTAGTTGCTCTTGTGTGGGATGGGGTGACTAGTAAAAAAAAGAGAGCTTATGCTCTGATTCTCCAATGAGACAATGACCTGGTTCACATGATCACTGCTGCCTGCCATTACTTGTTTAAACTATGGTGAGTCGCGGTGAATGCCAGGTGTTTTTTGAATATTCAGACCAAGGCTTCTCTTGTCATCTGAACCCAGGTGGCGGCAGTTGTACAAGGACTAAACAACCATCCCATAACCTTAGACCCCGCTTCCCAAGTTCGGATGACACGACAAGCTGTGGCCATGGCTTGAATATTCATAATGGCTGCCCACATGCGCCAGCATGTGCCGCAGCCCACTGGGGGTTAAAGAAGTCACAGTGGGCTGTTCGATCATGCAGACCAGCCCACTGGAAGTTTGAATATAAATTTTTGTAGCTTCGCAAATCTGCAAGTCAAAATAACATATTTGTAAGGGAGGAAAAAGGCAAATGGAACATCTGAGCTAGATTAATGTTAAATAGCTTGTATTTTGTTGTTGTTGTTTAGGTGAATTGGAGATACCGGATTCTGATGATCCTTTAGGCCAAATGGATGGACATGACAGACCAGTTCCAACACACAAAGGTAATCATAAGAATTTCTTATTCTACTACTAGCTTTATCAAAATGTGGCAGCTAAAGGTTTTATTTTTATGACTTTTTAATTTTATTATCAACATGCAAATTGTTTCCTTATATAAAACTATGACCTACATTTCAAATGCAAAAGGTTTAATAATGATATACAATGTCTCCAGAAGTCCCCAAGATTCATCTTGGGTTATTAGTCAGTCAGTGTTTGCTGTTGCCATGGTTGCTTTTTCTGCCCATTTCCTCTGTGCAGAGGACTAGTGGAAGGTTCTGTCTTTTAAAAAGACACAAAGTTAAGCAAAGCATAGCTCCTTTCCCTAAGTCCTCTTGTATGTATAGAGTGCATGGGAGGGGGGAGTGTCACAGTACTGTTTTAGTACTGCTTTCACTCCTAAAAATGTCCCAGTTAAGCTCCGACATAAGATACTACTTTTCACGCAACTAGGAATGTTTTTTACAAAAAGACAGTAAGACAGAGGGAGCCCTAGTGTGACTCCAGATTCCCTTGCCAAAATTCCATCAAGGTTTCCTGCTTTTGCTGATTTTTCCATGGCGTTTGCGATTGACCAGCCTCACGGTCTCCAGAAAGTTGGCATCTTTGGTTAAAGTGCAGCAGCTGTGTTTTGTGGTTCAAGAAAAGTATTCCTTCCCCAACCAATCCACCTAAAATTAGTTGTCAAACCTCCTGACCTTTGGGTCAATTTAATGCAGAGGTAGCACTGTGATTTTCCCAAGCCACCCTTCAAGAAATGAGCCGGGTAAGGTCGAACATCCTTTTATATACAGCTTTTTGTACTGATGAGCCCATTAGCGAAAACCCCCACGTCCCATTTCTGTTTTCTGGAAGTGAATTCTACCTAAATGTCTTGAATAGCATTAGACATGAAGGAATGAAGTGATCAATGAAGAAATGTTTCCAGCTAGTAACACTACTCTAAAATTGTGTTTAATTTACTCTGCTGTGAATTAAGTTTAATTTACTAGAAAGGTATGCTAATGTCTGTGTACTTATCTTTAAATATCCGAGAGTTGCATCACTGAACCTTACGTTCCTGACACTACTATTAACATGCATTCTGCTTTCTTGTGTATCTCAGAACACGGTTCTTTAGAACAACCTTTTGATTACCTTAGGCCTTTTTCATTACAAGCTATTTCTTAGCACAGACTGCAATTTGGAACGTTGTGCTGTGGAACATTCTAATAATTGGACTTGGCTGTACACCAGCGTTCATGCTTTCTGGCAGCATAACACATACTGTCTGAATCAACCTGTCAGGCATCTGAACTCTGTATGGAGTAATATGCAGTATGGCTAAAGTAATGAAGTATGAGCATATTCTTAATTTAGATGAGTATTTATGTGTTAACTTTGGTTCTGTTGGTCTTATTTTGGAGCTACTGTATTTTATTAGCAGATTTGTTTGCTTCCACTGAAGAACTGTTATTGAAATGCAATCCACATGTTGAATTTGGGACAGCTAGATTAGGTACACATTTGGGTCCCTGCTGTGGTTTATGGTACTCAGTGGGTTTTATTTCCTACTATCTCTTAAGTAAGTCATTAAACATGTAAACAGTCTGTACATACCAGCATACTGCGTCAAGTTTTTATTAATAGCAGCAACAACAACAAACCAAAAAACTGAAGACAAATGCAACTGACTGTGAAAGTAAGTTTCATGTGGGGTGCCTTGGAAGAATCACTGACTAGATATAATTGACCTATTAGAGGTTTTAGGAGAATAAAGAAGGATGAGAACTGTTACATGTAATGAGAGAGCATGCAAATATAATCATGAAATGACCTGTGAACACTGAGACTTTGGAAGTGTCTGTAGAGGAGCCCTGAAAAACATGGGCCCACCAAACTGAATGCAATCCACCTATCTAAGCACGTTAGGCCCCCACCCTTTTGCAGGCCCAGACAGGCTATTGAGCCCCCTTAGCTGCATACACAGGTGATGGACTACATTTGGCTCGCTGAATTGCATGTTATCTAGAGTCAACAGACATTTGTGTAACTTGAATGCAGTCTTGTCTTAACTAGCATGATAAAACGTCATCATGCAATATACAGTTCATTTAAAACAGCAACAGCAACAACTTTGCTCTGAATATCTCGACCCAATGAAAACCCTTGAATGATTTGAGAATTTGTGCAATTAGTGTGCGATTACTGGTTGTGTCAATGCTTCCCTCCTCCTTTTGGGGTCTTTAACTTTTGCCACTAGCCTAAGCTGGCCCTTACACTTACCAAACATATGTGACTTTTTGCTTTCAGCCACTGTTGGGAATCTTGCTGGGTAAGGGGAGACCATAATAATATGACAGTTGCCATATACTAATATAAAGAGGGTTCACCTGAAAAATATCAGCTAGGTTTGAAATAAGCACAAGAGTGAACTATTAGAGGTTTAAACCTTTATTACAAAGACTATCTTGATATGTTCTCCTGTGCTACAAAAGTGGAATGTTATCCTAGGACTCAGTTTGGTCAGAGACTTGTAAAGTGAATCCAAGCATCTGATTAATTTAATGGCTTGGATCCAACAACTGCATGACTAGTTTTACATGCCCAAGGGAGAAAGAAACGGCTGCCCTGCTCCTATGCCACATGGCAAATCTCTTGAAACTGAAGGAAGTTTCAAAAGCAATTTGTGATGTAGAAAGCAGGGGAAGGGGGTGATGCTTGACATAGAGAAAAGACCAAGACCAAGGTTCTATTGGGCTCATCCAAGCCCTGGGATACTTCTAGAGTTGCTCTTTAGATCCGAGCCAATGAAAGCAACTATAACATTTCATTATCAAAATGAGATCTGATGTAATACAATTCTAAGGCAGGCGGCATACATAAATTTCTTGCTACCAGGCTCAGTTCTGTCCCAAACTGATTTACCCCCAAACAACTGTATAGACAATTTTCAATAATATTTAACTAATATTATTGCAAATTTTAGTATTAACTGTAGTAATTACAGTTTTAAAGAAGCAATTCAATATTCTACCCAGTGCCTTTGTCAATATCTATAAAATCTGAAGTAGCTCTGTGACAGGACAGCCAGCCATTGTTAAATAGTCTTGGTTTTTTGGCATCCATTTGAGGTAACCCATAATTGTAGACCTTCCAAAACAGAGCAACAATTTAACCGGTTCTATTCCTCAAAAACTTTTGCTTCTTTAATGTCTGTAGTGTTAATGGACAGTTGCCTTTTATAGAATACAGTACACCACAAATACCATGCAAATTCCCCTCTGATGAAATGGTTTGGGTTAGTACAAACCGGTGCTTAGATTTGAGTGCTTTGCATTAAAAATATGTATGTGGCACCCTGTCTTGTTCTACACTTATTCTGTAAAAAAAAAAGTGTGGCATTTGGATCTATTAAAATAATATCTTGTTGAACAATATATCATACTGTAAAAGTAGACTTTTCTAACTCAAACCAGATTTATTAGTAGGTTGTTACAATTGCAAACATAATAGCAAATATTTGTAAAGCCCTCATAAATTAGTTTTAGCTTAAGAGTGTCATTGGAGTTGTAAATGTCATCTATTACAACTGTTGCTTTAGCTTTGGGAGTCAGTTATTCAGACGGAAAATACGTCTTCTGAAATGCTTGGTATATCGCCCATTAATCTTTTGTGGCTTTGTTTCAAATGCAGTGGACATCAGCAAGGTTTCTCTTACATCAGTGTCTTTGGGCAGAACTGAATGTGACATTAATTGCATGACAGCAATGAATGTGTACTTACAAAATGTAAATAGTCGCTACAGGGAGGCCAGAGCAGGACTGGGGTGAGGAAATGGAGAGTTCCACCTCAGGGCTAAGAGCAGCTCCGTTGGGGATGTGAGCAGTGGGGCAGTGGGATCATCTGGAGTACGGCATGAGGGCATGGGTTAACCTGCTGTGGTCTCTGTCCTGCTCGGAGGTGGTGGTGGTGGGGTGGCTGCATTTGCATTTACATTTTTAAAAAATGCTGCGACTTGCTCTCGGGCACTTAACTTCATGTTTAGTTTGGCTCTCCATAGTCCATCCGAAGATCAAGTACACTGCACAAAAAATTCCATTTGCAGAACACATCTGCATTTGACCATGAGCAAGACTGAATTTTCAGTCGTTTATTCTCATTGGTGATGCATATTATGACTAATTATACTGATATGGTTTAACATTATGCAATCAGATACTTCTGACTTTACTCAACATAACTGTCTGGCACAGGACTAATGCCTTCATTCCACCATAGACTCAGTGGATAAAGCAGATTTCTCCACCTTTGAACTGCATTGCATACCATGGGAATGTTTGGCACATGGTTCAGACTGGGCTGCTCTTAAACTTCCCTTCTACAGCTTAAGCGTAATACAAAACTGGGAAGCTAACTGTTGCTAGTCCCTTACTTACTTGTTTCCCTTTTGCTCTTGTGCGTTATTACTTGCACTGTGATTTACATAAGCATATATACCTATTTTTCCGCTTGATTTTGGTTTTTAAAAATCCTTCCTTTTTTTTAAAAAAAAATGTGTGGCGTGCATTTGTCACAGTCCTGCTTCTTGCCTGCTTATGCATCACCAGGAAACAGCCCAACAAGTCAGCATAATCCAAGATGTGTACAAATGGAGGATAAAGAAAAAGCAGACCACATTTTAGAAAAGGAGAGGAGCAGATAACAATAGGCAAAAGCAAGCCAAAACTCCAGGAGAACAAAGTTATATTACCTGCAATTCAGGCTCAAGCTTTGCCAAGATCTGAAATAGAAGATCTCATAACTGCTACAAAAACACTTGAGAATAATTAGTTATTGTTGCTGCATTACAAATGTAGACGTGATAGCGATCCAGGAGTGGGAGGAACTTCTTGCCCTAAAAAAGATGACAAAACCCAGGACCTCCTCTGGTATATAGACAAGCAGAATCCACAAAATTGAATTAAACAGTTGCAGTTATCCTATGCGTACAACTACATATTTTATAAGGCAAGTTTTTCCTGCAGACACAGGCCAGTTGTCACCATACCCATAAATTCTGGTTGCATTAAGGACTGCATCTGCTGTTGGAGAGCCTGTGACTCTCACCTACAGTTTGGAGAGCTGGAATTAATGTACTAGTCACAAAGCTGGCTGCAAGGCAAAGGTTTTAGCACACCATCAGGCTAATTGCATTGGGGGGAGGGGGGTTAATTTGATGTTAATTTGGAAATTATTTGGCATTTGGGATCCTGGGCCATTGCAGAACTATATGACTACTTAAAATGTACCATGCTTTGGATCTAACTGTTTCTTGCTTTCTTTGATGCTTTTAACAAGTAACAGAATAAACTAGGTAAACAAGATTTTTCTGTTGAGGAATGTTTTGAACCTGATAATTTTAAGCTGCAACAACCAGATTTCCTATTAGCACAACATTGTCATAAACCATTAAAGTGAGGCATGAGGAATTCTGATCAAGTGAAAAATCAAATTAAAATAAATCTCAAGAAAATGTTGGCACACAACTAATTCCTAGAGAAGCACAGAATTACTTGAGGGTCAAAACTGTTGTCAGTCCATTGCTCAGAGAATTATGTATCTGCACAAAGTATGTTTCATAAAAAACAAACCAGAAATTCTTCTTAAAGCTGTTCATAAATAAATGTCCTTAGGCAGTTGCTTATCCCAGCTCAGCTTTGATCTCTCCTGACCTTCACCTTTTCAGGTTACTTTTTGACCTTTTTGGAACCAGTCAACAATATCACCATAGTCCAGGGCCAGACAGCAATTCTCCACTGTAAAGTAGCAGGAAATCCATCCCCTAATGTCAAATGGTTAAAAAACGATGCACCCGTGGTTCAAGAACCAAAAAGGATCATCATAAGGAAAACAGACTATGGCTCACGATTAAGAATCCAAGATCTTGACACCACCGACACTGGTTATTATCAATGTGTGGCCACAAATGGGATGAAGACAATAACTGCAACAGGAGTTCTATTTGTAAGACTGGGTGAGTCACTTTCTTTTAAAATGTGGCTTTTATAACTAGGTTTATTGCTTTATAGACTAGCTCCTAGTTTTCACAATCGCCAAATGAGAAATTAATTCACTGGTGTTTTTCTTTTTCCTTTTCGAAAATAAATTGCAACATGAAAGAAAATCAATAAAGGCATTGCCTGAGGCTTCCTCCTCAGCACAAAACGTCTGGGTTGAACCTGATACCATTTACTAGTAATAAAAGAAAGTAGATACAGATGGAATGGTCTGTAAATATGAAGTTCAGAGAACAGCACAAATGTGAAATGAGCTTTAGTGTAAGGTACAGAAAGGCAAACTTTACATTTCACAGTACTGCTTGAACTCTTTGTGTTCTCGCTGCCCAGAAGAATAGGTAGCAGCTCTCCATCTGGTATTCATAGCTTTGGCCCCAATCTTTCTAAGATCATACATGATGTCTGTGGCAGCTGGAAGCTGACTACCTGCTAAAAAATCAAGGCACATAGTTCTTTCTAGGATGTGTAACTCATTTTGGGACAGGACTGGGTAGCATAAGGCCTATGGACCACATGCAGACATAAAAGCGTCTTTGATGCTCTTTCATCAAAGAGGAAGGGGAAATGTGGTGGGGACGGGATGTAACTCAGTGATAGAGCACATATTGTGCATGCAGAAGGTTCCAGGTTCAATCCCTGACATCTCCCATTAACAGGATCAGGTAGCAGATGATAGGAAAGACCTCTCTGAAGGACGTTGACAGCTGTCAGTCAGAATCCTTAGAATTCCACCTTTCATTTCTATAGCCACCCTGATTACAGAAATATATATGTGATGTGATGGTGAAGTAACAAAATGATCACAAAGAAATATGCAAGGAGATATCCTCCATTATTTGTTGTACACTTGGAAAGACCGGTTTAGTCTGTGTTTTTCAAGGCTGGTTTAGAGTGTGTGTGTGGCAGGGAGGGCGCAGGTGGGAACAATTTTCAGAATAAGAATATGTATAGAATAAATCTAATGTTTTAGCCAACAGTAGTTTGGCATACATTATGGTGATACGGTGATGATCTGGCTCATGAGACATTTACAAAGTGACCTTCAGCAATGAACAATGCAGTTATCTTTCGTTTAGGAGCACTATGTATTGCATGCTTTGATCCAGAGCTCTGTGAGTATGGAGCTCCCCTATGTGCAGGCTTCATTTCAATGGACAGAAATTATCTACATTTGCAAAGGAAAGCACAATACAAATTGGGTCTTCCCATTCAAATTAATAGAGAAGTTCATGTAGATAAAAAGAAAAATCCATGTGTACACTCAACCTCTAGCACTGTATGTATGTTTTGATCAAAGTGATAAGCTAAATGCTGGGTCTTATGATGGGTAACTGACTAGTTTTGAAGTCTTTGATGTAATGGTACTAAACCTGAAGGATTTTGTGCATTCTATACATATCTTATTTTATTATAATGAATAATACTGCTGTTTGTTTAAGTAATTCATTAAATTACAGGACTTTAGTATCTTATCTGTGTTTGCAGCAAGGATCTTTAAAAACCCTGTTGGATTCATTTTAATAGGATTTTGCAAGAGACCGGTCATTATGAAGTAAGATAACATTGCGCATTGAAGAGTGAGAGAAGTTTTCTCATACTTACAGAAATCTGTTTAAATATTTACTTCAGCAGACACAAGACATTGCTCTGTGCTTCTGAAAACAACAGTATGTAATGATGGTGCATGAAAC
Source organism: Heloderma suspectum (assembly GCF_057233095.1). Taxonomy (NCBI): domain Eukaryota; kingdom Metazoa; phylum Chordata; class Lepidosauria; order Squamata; family Helodermatidae; genus Heloderma; species Heloderma suspectum. The sequence continues at coordinate 85,693,977 of NC_139459.1, forward strand.
ATACACTTTTTGTTTGACACTGAGGAAGAAATGGTGGTTAAAAATTGTACGCTTGTTTTCCAAGTGCTAAAGCTGCTAATTATATTTTGTTTATATATTTACAGGTCCAACACACAGCCCGAATCATAATTTTCAGTAAGTATTACTTGAGACTCACTTTTGGGGTATCTAAAGATTTTGATGCAAAAGATGGATAATACAACCATTAAATACTGCCTAAAATCACCTCATCCCTTTACTAAACTACAGTTGGATTAGAAACTTTTGGAACATGAGGAAATCTTCTCAAACAAGTAGAGCATTGTTTGGTTTCTATTTTTGGTTTCTATTTGACGAAATTGTCTTGCTTTGTTTCTGCATGCAGGTTTAATATGTTGGAAGAGCAATACAGCACAATGTTGCAATAGCATTTGTGTGGCAACCATTTCTGAGCACCTGCTCTTAGTAGAGAACAGGCATATGTTATTGTAGTTTTATGTTTTACCCAATTTATTCTACTGTAACTCAGAAAGCTTACTTCAATGATATTCTGGAGGAGAAGATTTTGAATTATGATTGTAATATAAATCACAAGTTTATATTTCATGATAACCTTTTTGGGGGCTATAATCCAGTATTGGCCATAATTTTATTTGAAATTTACACTGGCTGGAAATGTTTGTCTTTCTCTTATCAAGATGTGTCTGAATATCTTTTACATTCTTTTGTATCCTTTACACAATTTGCTTGTATAAAGTCTTGGAGGGTAGTATCATATAGTTGATGAGGAGATAAAGCTGAGCATATTTGGAAAGTACATGCATAATATTGTCGGATTGGCCTGAAGGACGGCCAGAACAATTAGTCAATGGTTCAAATATGATATTTTTATGAAAAGGTTTCACGTGTTCAGGGCTAAATGGGGCAGAAATGTATAGGAGAATATATGTTTGTTTGGAGAGAGGACACATTCTACCAAAACAATGACTATAAAAGGCAGTTGAATTGTCCAGCCTTTGACTCAGGAAGGGTTCACATGATCTGTTTTCTGCTCAGGATTCTACTCCTAAGTATAAAGCACACATTCATACCATCAATTACTGCCAGCTCCAAGGTGTATTAGAGTAACTGGAACCATCCAGTTTTACTCTGGAAAAAGTTCAGGAGGTCTGGACTTTCCATCTGACCAGTACCCATCCCAGAATTCATTCTGGCCTCTGGACATCCTGTTTCGGTTGCACATTTACGAGGCTACAAGAGCACATGATAGTGATGCATTTCTGCCCCCACAAAAGCAACCTCTGTCAAATTGATGTTGTTGTGATAAATAAAAGAATTTGCCACTGATGCTCTGCACAGGCTTTAGTGCATGCAGAACATGATGTAATTATTCCATGTCACTTTAAGAGGCCTCAATGCATATGGGGCAAGGCAAACAGTACCTCTAAGGACTTCTAGACAAAAACCTTGGGATTCTAATAAATTCCTGTTCCATTACAAAGCAGTTCTGCCATGGGATGAACTGGAAATTTGCTGCTGAATTCCCCTTGCCCCTTCTTTGAAATTCAGGAGCAACCTTAATCCTATATAGTAGGGGTGCAAAAAGCAGTTTCTGGCAATCCTCCCTCCCCAAACTCCTAGCATCTGCTGCCGCCCCAGAAAAAGTAAAAGGGGTAAGTCCCATTGCAAAGCTTTACTTCCCAGTGTCTTCCTCCTTCCGGGCCTTCTCGGAACAGGGCTTCTATGGCAGGGATGTGCGAATGTCACTGTTTCATTTCGTGGCATCCACGGTGGGGGGAAGGCACTCCGTCCCTCCCCCCGAAATCCTCACTGGCCAGCTCCGTGGCGACTCCACAGAGCCACCAGCCGGGGCCACCCACAGCGACATCCAGCTGCTGCTGGGCAGCGCAGGGACGCAAATGGCGGCCGCCATAGCCACCTCCATTTGCGTCCCTGCCTTTTGCTGTGATAGCGTAGTGGCTGCCATTTGCGTCCCTGCCTTTTGCTGTGATAGGCTATGTAAATACTTACGTAGCCTATCACGGCAAAGGGCAAGGACGCAAACGGCGGCCGCTATGTCATTCGCGTCCCCACCTTTTGCTGTGATAGGCTACGTAAATACTTACGTAGCCTATCACGGCAAAGGGCAAGGACGCAAACGGCGGCTGCTACACCATTCACTTCTCCGCCTTTTGCCGTGATAGGCTACGTAAGTATGTACGTAGCCTATCACGGCCTCTGCAGGGATGCAAATGGCGTCCCTGCATTAGCTGTGATAGGCTACGTAAATACTTATGTAGCCTATCACGGCATTTGTGGGCCCCAAATCCTGATCAAGCTGCTAGCATTAGGGGTTGGGTGGGTTAGAGGGTCTTTTAAGATCCAGATCAGGACTCCTGCACCTACGCTAGAGTAAAATCGAAAAGGAGAAAAGGAGACATAGCTGGTAGACACACATTTCAAATAACGCCTTGTTTTGGCCCTGAGCGTAGACGCTCTTTGTGAGTACGTCTGTACCGTGGAGAACTCTTTCTCATGAATGTCAACTTAGAGGGGAAGCAGTGTATGGGTCTAACCCATGTGGCCCTAACCCCCCCCCCCCATTGTGAACATCTAATGTGTGATTGGTCAGGTGTCAATTTTGCTACTACCACTTATGGCTTCTCAACATGTGTATACCCAGAAAAAAAAAAGAAAACTGCCCACAAGAAGATATCCACTGAAGTACATTCCCACCACCACCACCCACTCCAGTGTTTACCTCTGTAGAGAAAATGTTGTTTTGTTGTTTTATTTAACTCGCTTTTCAGGCAAGGTTGGCTTCCAAAGCATCTAACAATAACCAAGAAGGTACAATGTATTAGAGTTATGTAGAGATGCTTTTGGCATCTTGTAGTTCTGGCAGCTGATGCCATTCTCCAGGTTCTAGGCTCACCTTTCAAGAGAGAGAGGGCAGGAGAAGCTCTGTAGACTGGGGCTGACTGATGGTAAAGATGCCAAGATCATATGTGAACCAGGAGTAGATGTGATTCAAAATTTGCAAAGAAGACTAGAATTAAGGAAGAATTAGAGATAGAGCATGTGCTTTGCATCAGAAGGTCCCAGATTTGATCCCCGGCATCTCCAGGTAGGGCTAGGAAAAAATCCAGACTGCAACCCTGGAGAGTCACAGCTGCCAGTCAGTGTCATCAATACCGGATTAGATGGACCCAGGGTCCGACTCAGTAAATGGCAGCTTCCTGTGTTCCTGTTTTTTATATTCATTAGTCTCAAAGGCAGAAGGTACGAACTTTTTGGCACCTAGTAGTGTTAAGTGTGCTTCACTGAAAACAAGCTTAAGACACAGTATCACGCTAAGCAAACAGGTTTTTACTGCCAATGAATAGAATAGTTTAATACATTGGTATTATAAAAGTTTCCTTATTTTGCTAATAAGCTGATTGTTTGTGATTATAGTAAAGATAACAAAATGCAGTTCTCTAGAGTTTAAACAGGTGTATAATGACAATCTAAATAGATTACCCACTGTTGTATAAATCAATTTACAGTGCAAGCCTCTACATATCTTTTCAGAAGTAAGCCTTATTGAGTTCCATGGGAATTACTCCCAGGGGGTGGGAGACTTGTGCCCTTCCAGATGTTTTGGGCCCCAACTCCCATGAGTCTTAGTCAGCATAGCCAATACTGAGGAAAGATGGGAATTGTAGGCCAAGATATCTGGAGGCCCACAAGACTCCTGGTCTATAAGATTGTAGCCTTCGTCTTTAAGAGTAATCAAACTGATCAAACACGACAAGCCACATTTTATTATTTACAAGTGCCTTTTAAAATCTCCATTTGATTTCTGTTGACTGTAAGGATGGATAAACATCAAATGTTCTTTCTCTGAAAATCTTATAGTTGATGATAATAATTTGTTAGAGAACATGATTCAAGAATTATTCTAAAACAATCTCAGTCCCTCATCTAAAATGTATTGCCATGGTTGTGAGTTCCAATTTGCCACAAGTAAACCAAGATAAAATAAAGGACTGAGAGTAGAAACTCATTAGGAGGTGGCTCTTCAGGGTGAAGAACAAAAGATCAGTAGTTGTGTGTATATGTGTGTGTTTATGTGTATTTGTGAAATACCATACACAACTGATATGCTGGTGCTTTTTCTTGTATTGGCATAGGGTCAGCTCAGAACATATTGCTTTGGATCCTAAGTTGCCCGTCTACAAATGGAAAGGCTCCTTCTGTTCATAGAAGGGACTAACACTCTTTGGGGACTCCTGCTGGCAGAAGGAGGGGAGGAAATGTTCTCCAATTCCCTATTCTCCCTAGTACAATATCTCATATTGTTCTGGAGGGTGTCCTAGCCTCCAGAGTGTTTTTTAGGGGGTACATGGGAAAGGGCTAATCAGCAAAAATTGTTTTCTTACTTTTTTGCCAATGGGAGCATCCCATGAGCAGAGTTCTGTTCACAGGAAGTTAAGATCTAAGCCAATGGCTTAGAACATTCAGATGTTGTGATGGAAATAAGCCAGAATGAGCCTTGGGCTCACCTGTTCCCCTCTCTTCCTCCAGTGCAGCCATGAGGAGCAATCCATGCTGCAACATTTTGTTGCAGAACCCACTTGTTCATTGGATTTTAACAGTCCTTTCTGCTATTGTCAATGAAGTACTGATTAGATTCTACTATCTTGGTCTATTTTTCTGCGAAGAACCGTTTTCTGTTTATACATGCATCTTTTACTTTATATCTTTTTTCCAAGCTATATTTAAACTCCTGTCACACCATAATGTCATAATGTTCCTAGGGACTCCTCCTGATTCCCTTTTCCAAAGTATCCATTTCAGTTGGCAATAGAAATGAGCTTAAAGCTGATCCGTAGTGTAATCTACCCTCACAAGGAATCAATGTCTACAGCCGCATCTGCTTCTTGCTGCTGTTGTACTATCCTCATGCATGTCCAGAGTAGACTGATTATATCTCTCCAGTAAATTCTTTGGCCAGAGGCACCATTATTTCAGTAATGGAGGAATTCTGCCTTACTTCTTATGTCAGTGGTTAATTACTTGCCTTTCTTTTTGGTATTATTTGCTCTTGCATAGCTAAAAAGATACTAAAAACAGCTCAGTTATGTGTAATTAGATGAAGATATTAATGTACTGATGTAATTTAATATGGACACTTCAGAGAGGACCTGAAATTCATCAGGATTGTTTATTTAACAATATTTATGAATCGCTTATATGGAATAACTTTCTAAGTGATGTACAAAGGACAAGATTGCTTTTCTGGGAATGCCTGTTGGAAAAGGTATGATTTCAGTAGGCACTGAAAACCCAGAACGTTTGGCACTTGCCTAATTTGTAGTTGTAGGAATTCCAGAGAGTGGGTGCTATGATACTAAAGGCCCTATTCCAAACTGTTACAGACTGGACTTCCACAATCTTGAGTACCACCCTGATGAGTGCAGCAATGGAGCAGGCCGGTAGGGGATCAGGGGATCTCTTAAGTATCCTTGTCCTGAGTTGTTTAGGGCTTTGTAAACAAGTATCAAAACCTTAAACCTAGCCCGGCAGCAGATAGCTAGCCAGTGCAGTTCCCTCAGCATAGGTGTAATATGCTGGCAATAAGCTGCTCCTATTACCAACCTGGCTGTGGTGTTCTCCACCAACTGCAGCTTCTGGCCCTTAAAGGGCAGCCCCACAACAAGTCTATTGCAGTAATCCAGTGTTACCAATTGGTAACCAATGCATGGACCACAGAGGTCAAGCTATCCCTGTCTAGATCCATGAGCACCCCCAGACTACACACATGTTCCTTCAAGAGAAGCATCACCCCATCCGGACCAGGCAGCTGACCCCATTCCTGGAAATGGGAGCTACTCACCCACAGAGCTCCCATCTGCCAGGATTCAGACTCTGTTTATTAGCCCTCGCCAGCCCACCACTGCATCCAAGCACTGGTCCTTGCCCAGCCTCCCTTGATGCAGATGTACAGATAAAGTGAGCTTGCTATCATCAGCGTATTGATAGCACCTCACTCTAGATCCCCTGATGACCACTCCCAGTGGCTTCACGTAGGTGTTAAATAGCACTGGGGACAAAATAGTGCCTGCATCACCCCACAGCCTAAACGCCCGTGGGCCAATGAGCACTCCCTCAAAACTGCTGTCTGAGCCTGACCCTGCAGATAGTACTGGAATCATTAAAGAATGGTGCTTCCAATACCCATCTCACAAAGTCGGTCCAGGAGGATGCCATGGTATCAAAAGCTGCTGAAAGATCCAGTAAGGGCAACGTGATAGCACTCCTCCCATCCCTAGTTATATTGGATCATATTATATTGCCATTGGCTAAGAATAGTCTGTTTCCAAAATCTAATTGATTTAATTAGCCAGTTACTGCAGTATGTCTATGCCGTGAAAGAACATGGGGATATTTATTCATATGCTTGTATAAGAGCAGTATAACTCTACACATCGGAGCTCAGGCCAGCATGGATGGAGAGGTTTGCAAGAAACTTAATCCCAAGCCATAGGAGAAGCACAATAGATGCAAAGTTTAAGTCAGGATTCACCAGTCTGATGCCCTCTGGATGTTTTGGACTGCAATTCCCAGGAGCCCCACCAGCATGGTCCATGGTCAGGGTAGATGGGTGCTGTAGTCCAAAACATACAGAGGGCAACCTTTCAACAAGATTCAGACAGTAATGGCTCTTCTTCAAAATAGACCCCAAAAGGAGAGAAATGTCCCAGGATGCAAAGATTTTATTTGTGGAAATCCCAATGCATTTCGGATTTTTTTTTTTTTTTTTACTTTTAAGACCTTCTCAAGGGGTTATAAAAACAACTGCAGATATTCTTATAACAAAATGACCCTTGCTGTAATTCACTGGTGACAGCAGTAGATATTTTCTTATAAAAATCTCTGCAGACGTTTTTGTAACCCCTTGAAGGCTTTAAAAGTAAAAAAGATGCCGAAATGCATTGGGCTTTCCACAATTAAAATCTTTGCATCCTGAGATGTTTCTCTCTTTCGGGGATCTATTTTGGATACTTACCAGCCTTTGCATCCCCTTTTCTTCAAAATAAGAACCTTAATGAAGTTTAATGCAAAGCCAGTTCATATTTCTACTTAATTCCGCCCTGAGTAGAGGACTGTGTAAAGAAATGAACCTGACTGTATACGACTGCCGCCCAGGAAGACCAGCAGCTGTGTTTTCAAACCACCCAATAGAGGCTAGGAATGTAGCTCATGCAGCATGAAATTGCAAAGGCAGTTCAACGTAATCACACTTGACCATTCTAGACCTATTTGTTCATTCATGGGAAGGTTTCCAGTGACTGTGCCCATTAATGAATTATCGTGTAAAGTTGCATAAATGAAGCAAAGCAACTGTGTGACTGCCCTGCTTGGCAATGTAACCCTAATTTCAAATGCCTGCAATTCTTGGACATGTCATTGAAGTAGTTAGGCAGTGATAACAATGCACCACAAGTGTAGAAGTTTCTGTGTGCTTTTAGAAGCCACTGGCTTAGATAAGCTGTACTAGCACATGCTTCCAATGCATCCTTCCAATGCAGCTGTTATCTTCCCCACAAGAGTGACACCACTGTTGCTCACTCACCAATGTCACTGTAATCTTGCATGCTCCTTTTGGGCCAAGGAAGGCACTGGCTGTAAAAGGAGCCTCTGCAAGCCTGAGCAAAATTTCAGGCTTGCAGGCTTCCCCCTCCCCTTTCCTCTTCCTGTGCAGTCAAAAGGAGTACTTAACCAAGATTCAGTTTCTATGATTCTCAGCTTGTCGTTACGTATGAACCAAGAATCATGGTTTAAGAAAAACTATAGTATGTGTTTTTAAACAAGCCAGCTAAACAATCCAGAGCTTGTTGTTGGCTTGTTTAGCAATTGACTAGAGTTCGTTTTAAACCATGATTTCTGGTTCATACAGAATGACGAGTCAGGAGTTATAAGAAGCAGTAACTGAATCCTGATTAAGGCTTCCCAGCCACAGGAGAGGCCTGTTCATATAGGCCTAGTTCACACATAATGACAGCCCAGAGTATGAGCTGTTGTGGAATCATGGTTACACAGAAACATTGTACTACGGTTTAACGGTTTAATTACAAACAACCCGAAGAGAGCCGATGGTTTCTTGTTAGGCTGTGAACCCTTGGTTGTTACTGGTTAACAACCCATAGTTAAATCCTAGTGCAGGCTTCACATGTAATGACAACCCACAATTCAACAGCAACCCACGATTCAGTGACAACCCATACTCCAGGATGTTGTTACTTGTGAACCCGGTCACAGTGCTAAATCCTGGGTTAGCATTACTTGCAAACTGGGCCAGTTCGTCTGCCCTGTTCTCTCTTGAGTTGGCTGCTCTTGCAATCTCTGTACTGCCATAAAGTTGTAGGCAAGAGTAGCAGGAGCATATAGCTGAGCAGTGACTTCCTTGTTCCTGAGTCTTCCAAGACAAATAAAGGCTTGTGTAATGATAGAGAGTAGGTGGCAGTGGTGGCAGGCTTTTCTTTGCAAGGCGCATAAGACAGAACAAGGTTAGAAAGAGTTGGTGCAGCAGTTTTTGCCCGTAGAGCTGGTCTAAGCTGGTGGCTCAATAACACTGACTAGAGATGAAGAACAAGAGCAGCTTTATTCACCTGAAGAGATAAGGAGTAGATATGAAACAAGAAAAAGATTCCTGCAAAAAAGCATCAGTCATTTATATTCTGCATATTATACAAGCATCTGTCATCCATCCATTCTAAGTAAAAGAAGTCTTAAGACTTTAAAACTTGATTTTATGTTCTCAACACTGATTAGGCTGATATGTGCCTACCTATTTTCTTGCTACTGAAGACAATATAGTTATTATTTTTCTATTCCCTCTGGCTTATTCATATGACACCGTGCATACAATAGATGTGTTAGACAGTTAACAGGCATCATGTTCTGTCTGTATTTATTCTGACATCTAGCTTATTTGCTTTATAAAGAAAAGCTCCTTTGTTCCATGGGTACTTTTGAAAGCTTTCCCTGGGTGGTGTTAGTATATTACATGCCTAATTGCAGAAACCTGTGAGCCTAATGGCACAGAGGAAGTTATATCTAGTAAATCTACAAATATTGCTTCGTCGTGAAAACTACAAATCTGAGTTCTAGTTAACGAGAGAGGCAAATTCTCAACATCACTCAAGAAATCTGTGGCATCTTTTCTTCATTAGTCACTAATTCATAAAATCACCTTTGCCAAAGCCATTTGTCAGTGCTAATGAATTGGGCAATGGTACTGCTGATAAATGCGTTTTATGGCATAGGGAGAGATGTTGTTGATTTTAAGGAATATGTGACTTTTTGCCTACTCGTAAACAGAGCAGTTCCACTAGTTAAGTGTAACATACCTGATATTTCTTTAGGTATAAAAATATGCCACATTTCAAGTGTCATTGCTATAAAGATACATATATTTAATTAAGTAAAGCTCTGCAATTTTTGTTGAGTATTATTGGTGCGATGGTACTGTCATATCTCTTTTGTTAAGGATAGGCAGTTGATGCTTCTGTTTTTATATCTATTTTACACAGGAAAGGGATTTGGGAACTGAAACACATATAAATCTGAAGCACTGGCCTGGTTGGAGATGTCAAAGCCAAACCATTCTTTGTTAATTGGGTGCATGCATTGTGCTTGTGTGCTCTTTTGTCCTCCCTTTCCATCAGTGGTGGGCAACATGCAGGTCTCATGCGGTCTCTGTGGGGCCACTGCCTCCACAGCTTTATTCCCAGCACCCTGTTTTCCAGCAGAATTGCAGTTTCTGCAGAGAAACAGGGCACAGAGTGGTGGCATGCCCACAGGATCCAGTGGTGGCGTGCCAACTTCGGGTGTTGGGGTGAGGCACGGGGTAGAAGCAATGCAGCTCCTGAGCCTACCAAAGCTGCCCACCCCTGCCTTACATGTTAGAATTCTAGATGCTTCACATTCTCATTTCCTGGTGCACAGTAACCATAGTTTGCAGCAACATTCAGACTGGGCAAACAATGATTAACACAAACCATGGTTTGCCTACAAACCAGAACTGGAAACCTATGTCAAGCCATGGCAATGTGGGGCTAGTCACATGTTTGATTGCTATTCCATGTTTAAAAAGAACTCAACCCTAAACTCCTGCTTGTGGAGGAGGAGGTCAGGCTAGAATCCTCTCTGCTTACTAGCTTTCCGTAGACAGGGATTTTTAACATAGGGAAGCATTCAGATATGCTGTTCTACATGCATTCTGAAGTGGTCCTGGGAACACGTTAAGTGTATACTTAAAAGTGTAAAATATGGATGCTACAAACAAATTATTGAAACTGTGTTTAGCACACTGATATGTGTAATGATGTTTGCATTGGCTGTGTCTCCCTGCTGAGTATACTGTGTAATGTGTGAAGTGGCCCTAAGAGATTACTTAAAGCTAGTCTGTGTTATTGAGTTCACTGCTAAGGCCATTTTCACAAGTGGCATTTAAATTTTTCTTTGTATTTCCTGCAGCCAGTGGCTCTTTTTCATTTTCTATTCCATGTTAACACCGGTCAAAAGAGACACATTTCAGGCTAAAAGACTGGCAGTATCCTTTGTTATAACTATTTTAGAGCTATATTTCTGGTTAATTTATTCAATCATTCCTTAAAATACAGGATGATAAAATTAACAGCCCAGCTCTCTGGTTTTCAAAAGCAAAATAAAAAATAAATGTAATAAATAAATAATAACCATGTTATTATGATGAAATCAACTGAAACTTTGTGTAATTAATGAGGCAATATTTAAACAATCCTTTGAGTGTCAGTATAGGCAAGTACAAGTATTGTTTCACTGTTTTAAACCATCTTTAGGTTTTGAATTACTTGATGTGATGAAGATATAAAATCCATTTCAGGTTGAACCTAAGTCAAGTTTTTAAATAACGGACTATCATGCTAATTTTTTAAAAGCTTGTGCGGCAAGAATGAGAAGAGTTCCTTCTCCTTCCATTTGAGCTCTGGTCTGCAACTGAGTCACTTTCATTTGGTTGGTGAAAAGTATATTGAAGCTTTACACCAGGGGTGGGCAGAGGGTAGTTTCTATGTGTGGCTTATTTGCAGTAGACCAGCGAGGGACTCCAATTCCCATAACAATCATGATTTTTAGGACTAAATTGGACTGTCAGGATCCAATTTAGGTTGGATTGGACTTGATGGCCTTATAGGCCCCTTCCAACCCTACTATTCTATGAATCCCTGAACTTGAATGTAGATTAGTATTTGGGTGTGCAGGTCAGCCCAGTATATGGCTCATGGCAGTCTTCTCCAACCCAGGCAGGGGAACGCTGGCTCACAGGGTTCAGTAGGTAATTGGCTCTGACCCACTGAGGCACCATTTTGCATCTGGCTCCAGTTGGACCGGGGATTCTAATAAAAAGCAAAGTAGTTCTATGGCTCCAGAAACCCTTTCTGAAATGAGATGGGTCTGTTCTTCTTTTCTTCTGTAAGTTTCTCTTTTTACTTTTCTGGCTGGGTTTTGTTCCATGATGAGTTTAGTTACTGTAAAATTTATTGCATGCCAGTCACAGGAAGGCGGGAGTGTCTCTAACTGATGCTAACAAAAGCATCTAGTGAAGTTTTTGTTAGAAAACAGTAATTCCATGTGTGGGGAAATGGGTTCATGTAAAAAATATTCATCCTACATTGGTACATTTTATTAAATTATATACGGCTGTGCTAAACATTTCCTACATCCATTGTGTTCCTTGATCATTTTTCTAATGAGAGTGCCTGACTTAAAGCTTAAAGTATATAGCGTTGTTTAGCCTTTTTGTTCAGTTGTTTCTATCTGTAATTCCCTAATTGCCATACAGTTGTGAAACCTACCTTTGACCTCCTCTACAGAGGCAAACTTTGCACATTCATTTTAAGAAACCAAGTGCATGAAGAAATCCAGCTGAAACTCTATCTCATCTTCTCTCTCCCCTGCTCCATTGCTTCGTACTCTCTAATAAGGTACAAATGGACAAATATGATACTCTGACTTTAGAACAGGGGACTTCCCTTCTGGCTTTTGCAGGCAGTTGCTGATTAAACTAAAAGGGGAATTGTGGTGCCTTACTCAAAACATCTTTACAAACGAGCTTAAACCATCTTTACAAACCATAAGGAAGTAGCTGACCCATTCAGTTTATCAGACCATGAACTGTTTTATGCCTGTTAGGTGAAATGAGGGTATGCATTTTTCTCCAGGAAATGTTAGAATGTATGGGTCCCTCAGCCACTACCACCTTGTCCCTCCTATACTGCATGTCCCAGGTGCCACTTTTAAAAACATTATCCTAAATTCCCCCTCTCCCTTTCCAGCAATCAGAGCCCAGCAGCGCAAAAGCTGATTGTCAGATCCAGTTCCTGTCAAGTGAGGGAGGGCCCAAGGCTAGGAATGTTGGAGAAATCCACATTGAATTCAGATGAGTTCAGATTTCCATGAATCTGACCTGTGGATTGTATAGCAGACTGGCTTTTTCCGAGTCACATGGATTCCGTGGACTTGTAGACTGTCCTTTCACTTTGCAGGAAGGTTTTCGCTAAATTCAAATTAGCACAAGTAGAATAAAATTCTGGTAAAAAAAAAAATCTGATTCCATCAATGAGCAGATGGCAGAATAAAAGATGCCTGACAATCCACAAAACACAGATGGAAAAGACTGAACAAAATCCTATATCCTTAGCCAAGGCGAGGAGAGAGGCAAAGGCAAAGATGATGGTCACTCACAGGCTTGATTGCAAAATGAGATGATTTGTTTTGCTAATAAGGTTCAGCTGAAAACAGCCTTAAATTAGTAGTACACTTGAGACACCGCTTCTGGTGTTTTGTCTCAGACGCCTTTGAATGAAGCACCAGCCGAGTCCAAAATGACAGGGTCTCTCACATGCTACTTTTGCCCTCAAGTGACTTTAGCTCAGGGACCATCTGTGATGAAGCCAAAAGCTGGTGCCACGTCCAGCTTGACAGGTGTCTGTACAAAGTGACAGCATGAATCAGCTCTCAAGTAACAAAGGTTTCAGCTTTCAAGATCTTAGCAATTGGTTGATTCTGGCATTATGAGTATGGACGTTTTATATCAGTGTTACTCTGGAGCCATCTCCATTTGCATTGGCTGCGTTAAACTGATTTTAAAAAGTAGGACAGAGTTCAACCCAGACAGTAACTCAACATGTGAATTAGGTTCTATACTGTGAAAAGAATTTGGCATTAAGTCTTACGTTAAAGAAAGGGGCCAGGGGAGGTGGGGAAAGCACTGATTTCTTTCTATTTATCTAAGCCATAGTTCAGAATTACGCCATATTTTAATTAAATCTTGGCAAGGCCTGTTTTGCTGTTCACTGAAGGAAATGAAGAATTGCAGAACTAGGTGGGAGAAGAGAAACAACTGCTTGCCTAATTGCGGAGTTTGCCATTCGATGCCAGCAATGTATTATGAGGTGTAACATGACACATATTACTGTCTCGGTTGAACAGCTTTTTAATAGAATATCCTGTCACATCCCATTATCATTAGCATTAGATTTCTAGGATAATTCTTGTTTTCAATTTGCAGAGGTTTCCCCCGCCACTTCCGAAATTAAAATGTTCATTGGTGCCCTTCTTATTTCCAAAACAGTGTCAACTGAAACCGAGGAGGAAGAGCAGAGTCTGGAGGAATTAACAATGTCAGATTTACCATCTCCTTTCCCCATTTCCCTTAAAAACCGTAATTCTTTAAAATTCATCAGGGACAGGAGGACATCTGCAGATGTACTTAGAGGCTCCCAATTTGTCTTTTGCTTAGGGAAGATTACCATGAAGATGGGTTCTGCCAACCTTACAGGGGAATTGCCTGTGCTCGAATCATTGGAAACAGGACCATTTATGTGGACTCGCTCCAGATGCAAGGCGAAATTGAAAACCGAATTACCGGTAAGCCTGCATGCTTCTCTTCTAGTCAGAAAATGTCGTATTTCATGGAGAAACTTGAAATCCAATGTTAGCACCATAATAAATGGAAATCAAACCAGGCAAAGCTTTTTGAAGCTTGCATCTTCAAGTGAATTGAGACAATCTGTTTTTCTATTATGCAGTAACTTTCAGCAGTCATATGTTGGAATCCCCATGGATTTCACGTGTGATGGATATCTTGTGATTTATGGCTTCAAGACACATTCAGGGAAGTGTTTCTCCCTACACCTTAGTTCCAACATCTGGGCATCGGGAGTACAATTATAGCCTTAACGTAGTTTTGTACACACATATAAAAGAACATTATTTTGAAGGAAATAATGAATTCGTCCAGGGTCTATTTCAGGGGTGGGCAACATCAGAGGATCCGTGGGCCAATTTGCAACCTCCAGAACCCATTGGGGGCCTCATCCTTCCCAACTGCCAGTTGCCACCAAATTCAAAACAAGCACACCCCTTGTTTAATGCAAAAACACACTCCCAGAAGCCCTGGGGGAGCACAGATTGCATTAAAACAAGACATGCATCCTACAGGCACTTTGTTTTAAAGTGAAAATCCTGTTTCTTAGCTGCTGCTGCCAAATTGCCAACAATATTCAGCGGCAATTTATCAGCAGTGACTTGGGGGCGGGAGACCGCAGCAAAGGCTAGGGGTCCACATGTGACCCAGAGGGCCTGTGTTACCCACCCCTGACCTAATTGATTGCCTTGTTTGGAGCTGGAGGTTCCAGGTCAAGGAGGGGATCCTTTAATTCCCCCTGAAGCAAACATCTTTGCTCACTTACATCTTTGCTTACTTGTGTGAATAATTTGATGCTACATTTTCTGTTGGCACCTTGGTGAAATACACCCTGCTCACTACTTATGGCACACAGGTGTATAGGGTATGTGGATGAACTTAGAGGGTGTGGTTATAATATATTACGGATTGTCCTTTGACAGCCCACCGTGAGTTAATTAACCCTTGGGGTGCCACAGCACATGCTGTCCATCATTATGAATATGCAAGTCCCACCCCAGGGTTGTTGTGCCATACGAACCCAGCCGGTGGAGGTTATTTGAGGGTTAAACAACCCTCACATAACCCACCATCTGTTTTAGGCTATGCAAGGGTTGCTTAATCCTCAAATAATTCCTGCAGCCCAGGTTTGGAGGACACCACAAGCCACAGCAACCCTTGGCCGGAGCTTGCATATTCATAATGGTGGATGGCACATGTCGCAGCACCCCGAAGGTTAATGAACCCATGGCGAGCTGTCGTGTCATGCGAACTGTCCCTTCATGCTTCATTATTCTGTGGCCTCCATGGCAGTATAGTTATAGCTGGTTGTCTCAAGGTGTGTCCCTTTGTGCCCTCCAGCCAAGGACCAAGTACTGCTCTAATACAGGCTGTTAAGTAGTGTGGATGCAAAACCAAGGAAAAAAAAAGGAACTAATCTGCTACAACCAAGCGGAGTTGTAGGTGGTGGTAAAGAAAAGCACCATATATTAATATACTCCCATCTGGCTTTCAGGTATAACTGAGGGATCTGACCTGGTGGATATTTCACCTCCTGGGCGATATGGTCAAGTCTTTTACTGCTGACTCCATGCCTCTCCCTAAGTTCTTATTCTGCCAATGCCATACATGCAGTTACTTTTAAGAACAAGATTTACGGTGCTTTTCTCTGTGTTGAGAGATCCTGACAGCTCCAAAGACTGAGCAGTACAGCCCTACTACTGCTGTTGGAGGGGTTTTGTGAGTAACTACAGCTGCACATAAAAATCCACATGAGTGCCAGATAAAAGTTCACTTTGGGTAGGGTTATGTGACTTCTTAACTTAGTGATTATAACTTAATTAGCTTTTCATGTGAGCTCTGTTTTCCATTCATAGGTAAAGGTTGCACAGGATGAAAAGAGAGCTGAAAATGAAAGGGAATGCTAAAAAGGAAAATACTAGTCTTTCACATTCACATGAAAGTCGATCCTTGCAGTCCTGCTTGGTCTGGCTGTCTTCTAAATCTAGGACACCAAATGTCCAGTTCCAGTTCAGCATCCTAACATTCAGTGACAATTCAACAATTAATTTCAATCCCAGTAATGCATTTTTCTAATTTCACCTCTCTATGCTTAATTAAAAGCTGTGCTATGCAGTTACATATTTGTGTAGTACCGGATATCAGATATCCATTAATATTGGAACTCGCTATGCAACTGGGTTTTTTAAAAAATCATCTGTATGTACACTTCGAAGCCTATTTCAAAAAATAAATTGCTTGGTACCGGTGGACATTTTTCAGGAAACATAGCAATTTTTACATTTGTTTTTTTCCGACTGAGGTACCTTGGACACACAGATATAGACTTGCAAATATGATGCAGAGTATTGAATGGGTGTACATTTCTTTATTCATAGGTTTCCATAGTGTAATCTCCTTGAAGGACCAATGGTTTGGATCCAGCTTTTCCTTCCACCAGTAGTAGTATTCCCAGAGCAGAGTTCTGCTCAGAATGTTCCTGCTGGAGGAAATAGGGGGAGGCCATTTTTTCTGATTTCCCCCTCTCCTTGTCATCCCCGAGCCACCTTCCCCACAGTTCCAGAGGGTCCCCCAACCCGCCAGAGCAGATTTTTGGAGGCATCGGGAGCTGCAGGGGTAGGAGATATCAACAAAAAAAGAGTCCTCCCTTATTCTACCAGCAGAATTCCTCTGCTGGTTCAGAAGCCTTCCATGAATGGAAGGAGCCTGCGGAAGAAAAATTCTGGATCCAAGCTGTTGTTTTTAGCTCAGATTTCATGTTGTACCCTGACAACTTTCAGAGAACTCTGAGTACACATGAAGGGCTCAATGATACATTGAGTGAGTTCGCACAACACAGCAACCTACCCTGGTGAATAATCCACGCAGCATCGGTTGTTCTCCCCGTCAGTCCCCCAGCCAGCTCCAGCAGGTCTCTCAGGGGGCTTGGAGGCCGAAAACATCTCCCCCTCCCCACTCCAATCACGAGTTCCCCAGCTTTTTTTTCTTTCAGGCATTTGTGCAAATTAGGCCAAAAAATTATTTTAAAAATATTTTTTCATCTCCGGGGATGTGCACAAATGTCTTCCTGACTTTTTTTTTTTTTAATTTCCCCAGGATTTTCACAGTTGTGAAAGTCCATACTTAGGGCTGTCAAACTATATATAGCCTTGCTTTGTCTATTGCCTTGTATGTTTCAGCTGTCAAAGGGAACAAAGTATACTAGGAAACATACAAGGTAATTGACAAGACAGGACTGCCCAGGGGTCAGTGCAACACTTAGGGATCACCTTGCTTAGGGACAGATCTGGTCCCATCTTCCTGAGCTGTCAATTACAAAAGGAGAGATTGGCAAACAAGTGACCGTCCCTCCAAAGTGCCCTTTGGGCATCATTGCAGGGGCAGTCACTGGTGAGGAAGGCTTGAGGTGGCACAGGCAGGTGCGATCACCAAGAATGGCATGGTGTTTTGCTGGTCTTGCTGAATGGCTTGCTTGCTGCTTCCCACAACCCATGGTGGGTTGGCTGTCCTGGGTTCAGATAACAAGCCAACCCATTGTGGCTAGAGCAACCCCTAGAACAAGCCATGGATTGTTAGGGTGGCTTGTTGCCCACAAACCAGACATCCTGCGGGAAGGGGTCCAGGTTTGGACAACATGACAACCACCTGTGATGGGTTTTCGTGTCGTGTGATCCCAGACACTGTGTATAGCTATCAGTGCTTCTAAGGAACAATCTAGAGAACCTGCTACGCATAGGGACACAAGCTTGTACACATAAAATAGTTGTGTTTCTGCAAAAAAGACGTGAGCAAGCTTGCACACAGGAGATGCATGCAGTAATACCAAGGAGCTATTTATGTGTGTGTGAAGGAACTGAAGATCTAGCCAAGGCTTTCAGTGTTGCAACTGCAGTTTCCACTGACGAAGGGGCAAGCAGCTTTTAAAACTGTCAGGGCGCAATCCTATGCACGTTTAGACAGAAAACAGTCCTACAACTCCCAGCGTTCCCCAGCCAGCACTAAAACAACTTTCCTTGTTGACTGTGGGAGGTGCAGCAGTAAAAACTTGAAGGAGCACTCCAACTGCGTGCCATTGTGGTCTACTTGCCCCTGCGGAAAAGGCTCTGTGGGGACTGCAACCCTGGTAGTATGCACAGTGGGACACCTTTTAGGATTGAGACGATTATTTATTACACATTGTTTGAAAGTAAAACAGTTCTAGATGGGGAGAATTTTTGTATGAGGAAAAAGCAGTTTTATTATTATTTTAATAAAGAAAACCTAAGCTTGCATCCGTTAATTTGCATTTAACTTAAGTTAAAGCCAGTGAAGTGTGTAACTATGGGAATGAAAAGTAGTGACACCTACTGTCCATGTCAGAAATTTTATTTAAAGAGGTCACTTGAAAAGCATTTTGGTCTTGAAGCTCTTCAGTGTAAAGTAGCTCTAACATATCTCCTTTTTGTGACGCAAATATGTTCCAAGACGTACATGAATGTTCTTTTCTTCTGTTTCTATCTGGCCACTTCCGTACTCAGGGCTGAAACTTCCTGTGCCCTTCTCCAGTTCAGAACTTTATGCCCAATGATGTTTGCCTTGGCTTCTTTAAGCCCAGGCGACCTGAGTGGTTTATCTGTATAGTACTTCTCTCGGGACTGATGTTGGCGTCAGAGCAACCCAAGAAAGGTCCGAGGGCTCCTGCACTATCAAGAGTTGCCGTGGCCAAATTTAGCACCAGTGTTTTAGGGAAGTCAGCCTTGGAATGAGCTACATTGTAATATTTCTAGGCAATCGGTGACAAAAATCTACACAGTGAAAGTACTGTCCTGCTTACTCTGTCTGTGATGTGTATACATATAAATAACACATGCAGACATTATGCTAACAAGTTCAAACAGCTGCTGGGGGGAGTGGGGAAGGGGAGGTCATTTCCGTACCATGTATCTCTAACAAGAAGCCCAAAATTGGTTTATATTGAGCAGTGAACCTCCTGAATCCCTGGCACTGTTAGTAGTTAGGAACATAGGAAGCTGCCTTATCTATCTAGCCCAGTGTGGCCGACACCGACTGGCAGCGGCTCACCTGAGTTTCAGGGAGGATTCTTTCCTAGTCCTACTTGGAGAAGCCAGGGACAGAACCTGGGACATTCTACATGCAAAGCAGGTGCTCTACCAGTGAGCTACAACCCCTCTTTTTCTTTAAACAAAACAATTTTTTGTGATTTGTAACAAGATATTTCTTTCCAAGGGGGTGTCCACAACCAAGCTGTGTACCCCTGACTAAAGAAAGGCAGCATGCATGTAGGGCAGCTGTGAGACCAGCCAGTATCCAGCTGAAGCTGGGGCCCTTCGGGCAGAATCCAACAAGGTGCTTATGCCTCTGCCGATTCTCTTGTGCCCCCCTGATTCTGTGGCGCAAAAGGTGGGTCCTCCCAATTCCATTGCATGAGCGGGACCCACCACTTGCGCAACAGCCATTTAGCACTTCCAAGAGGAAGCCCTAAAACGAGTGGAAACACTCGTTTCTCGAGCAGGTCAGGTTGGTGGAGCTCCTTATGTGAGCTATACTGACCTGCCCTATTCCAGAAATGAGTATTTGTGCTCATTTCCGGTTGTCCCAGAAGTGCTATATCTTCCTCCTGCAAGTGATGAGTCCTGCTTCTGGAAGGGAATTGGTGGGGTATAAGGGAATTGGCAGAGACGTAAGTGCTCTGTTGGATTCCACCCTTTGAAACCCCATTTCCCAATGCACCCACCACAGCATGGTCATCTTTGGGCACTTCTTCTCATGTCAGTGATTCTCAGACCCGTGCTGGTGTAATTGTGTCCATTGGGCAAAACAAGGCACTATCTCCGCCTTTCACTCAAACATCTTCTATGGAGGCCTTACCTGTTCAGCTGTCTTGTCATCTCTGCTGCAGGAAATATTACTTACTTAGCAGCTGGCCAACTTCCAGAAATTTATCAGAAGACAAATCTACCACCCTTTTCAGCTTAACTATCCTTAAGGTTGGTTCAGATTGTGTATAGACAAAACATCCAATCAGTCCTGACTTGTCGTCAAGATGTGTGCACACTTTCATGAAGATGTACAAGTGCAAACTGTGCTGTATGTGGGTAAGGTCAGTAGCAACATCATTTTCATAGCAGCTGGACAAACTACAGTCTCACTTGTAGGAATTGCTTGGTGGCTGTGCCTGTGCAAATTCACACGCATATGCAATCACATGAACAACTAACTGTGTGTGGTCAAGGATGGGCTGAGATTGCTCATGTGTAGGCAATTAATCCCAGTGCTTATTGTCAGATAATTTCTTGTGTTGATTTTCCTCCATCTAAACCAAGCAAATTTGATCCAGTGTTGCCAAGGAGATAAAGTCTCTGGCAAGAGTTTTTCCCAAATATGAACATTCCTTCACTACTTTATGCTCCTTTCCAATTATTTCTTTTGTGATGGGTCCAGTATCTTCACTTATCTTGGCCTTCTTCTTATCTGCATTCTTTTTAAGGCCAGCTTGCTCAAGGATGCTTTGCCATTGATTAAAGTGGGTTTGGTAATTCATTATACTCTTTAGTGTAGATTACTGAAGTCATCAGCAAACATCAGGCTCCTTCTGATGTGCTCATGCTTTTCACTGAACACAGCCATGACTGATGCAAAGAGAAAAAGGCATAACACGGAATTCTGATGCAACCAAAGCTTAACTGCAAACTCTTTGTTGTACTTATTTGGCATTCTTGGCTATTGTTCTGTTCAGTTACTTAGCTGTTTGACTGCCCACCCATGAGAAGCAATCAATACTTTGTTGTCACTGGGCATTTGAATCCATTGTAATCCTGCAGGTGTATCCCACTCTCCATCAGTGGTTCTCCTAATCACAAACCCTTTGCATAGAAGTTGGTTGACTGAATACTGAGTGAATATTGATACTCCATTGGTTGACTCTATTAACTTGTGTGATGAGAGAAAATGGTTCTACCACTGGGGAAACCAATGAGGGGTCCTCAGCCAGGGCCCTCTTCAGGGTTCTGAGCTAGAAGCTAGTATGGCCTCCTAGATGCTTCTGTTTCAGTCATCCTTCAAAGCTCTTACCACTTTCCTGCATCTTGACTCCTGCCATCTTGTCCTGCTTCCATCACCATTCCTATGTAGCTTCATCAGAAGTTCCCAGTGGTTACACTTGAGGTGATGGTGGCAGATCTGTATTTTTTATTTTGAATCATTGGGGGGGGGCATGAGCCAAATTTAAGGAGCAAGGGGCATGCAGAGTAGGAGAGCTGAACATTCCTTTGGCTTACCCCTCTGTAGCACCTCTCCCAAACAGCTTTTCTATCAGACTCGAAGCTGGGCGGATAGTGCCTAGGAAGAGGGATTGTGGAGTGATATGCCACAGGTGGGGGGGAAGGTTGTGCACTCCTCCTCTGTCAAATTGGACAGAACCCACTTTCTATGTGATTGTGGCAGGTATGGGTCTAAACAAGCCTCCCACAATCCAGTGCTCTCCAGATGCCATTGGACATGATGATTGGAGATGATGGGAGGTGTAGTCCAACATATGGAGGGTACCAGGTTGGGGAAGGCTGGTCTAAACACACTGATTTGCCACCATCACATCTAGTTAACCATGTTGCTGTTCTTTCTTTTTGACTGTTGACTTGGGCATATTCCCCTTTTTAAATCAACTCCAGTGTGATGTGAACTTGAGAAATAAGAGCTAGAGGGAATGGAGGGAGATTTGCAGGGAGATGCAGGCTTTAGAGAAGATACTTTTGTACCATTGGCCCATATCAAATGAAAGCATAGCTGTCCCAAGAAGCTAGGGTGGGATAAAAAACAAGACAAAAGACTTCATTTGTACAAGCTAGGCATCCCGCTTGATAAGAGGGTCCTTCAGGGGCTTTTTAACACAGTAGGAGCATGATGTGGATGAGCCAATAGGATGACTAACAGGAGAACAGCTATGTAATCCAAACTGGCTTGCTATACATTCAGAAATCCCTACCTCCAGAGAGAGAGAGAGAGAGAGAGCTGTTGCTGCTCAAGGTGCCCAAGTGAACCTCATTCTGCTTTGCTTGGGTGAAGGGGTGGAGCATATGGCTTTCCCTGAAGGGGTGATTGTGCTTGCGCAAACAGAGATGTGATTAACAGTGTGCATGCCTTTCTGTATGTGAATTTGAGTAAGCGCACTACATGCATGGGTGAAAACTTCCTTGTGCTTTTGGTAAGGCCTGATAACCAATTTAAACTTGACAGTACATTAAGGGTTTGTGTGCAAGAATCTTCTTTTGCCTACTGTAAAAATCC
Organism: Heloderma suspectum; assembly: GCF_057233095.1. Classification (NCBI taxonomy): domain Eukaryota; kingdom Metazoa; phylum Chordata; class Lepidosauria; order Squamata; family Helodermatidae; genus Heloderma; species Heloderma suspectum. The sequence continues at coordinate 85,716,256 of NC_139459.1, forward strand.
AAATGAATGAATATCACTACCAGATGTTGTACAACCACAATGAACATGTACTGAACTGTAACAACGGGAAGCGAAAGGGACGGAGATGATTTGTCAGGGCACTAAGTAATTCCATTATTTTATAATGTTCTTGCTCGTTACAATTTGTGTTGGCAGGCCGTGCAGACCTGTAACTAACTCAAAGCTATATAATGAGTGGAAATGTGGGGATATACCTATATTTGGGGCTTGATTCATGCATGAAACCTGTGATACATAGTGTCTTATATTTTGTCTAACTTTTAAATATTCAAAAAAATACAAGTGATAAATATCATCCCAGAGAGCAGGACACGGAATAATGGGCTCAAGTCACAGGAAGCCAGATTCCGGCTGAACGTCGGGAATAACTTCCTGACTGTTCGAGCAATACGACATTGGAACAAATTCCCTAGGGAGGTGGTGGGCTCTCCCACACTGGAGGCATTCAAGACGAGGCTGGACAGCATGAATCAGTCCTTTGTTACAAACAGTAACCAGATTTACACTGGTTTAACTGCCACCACTTCAACCAAAGAACTCAGCAAATTGTAATTTTTATGAGAATGCTTAAACTCTCACTACTCTATCAGTCCCAGAGGTTATTTGGATTAAGGCTTGAGACCCAAATGTGTCTGCGTGTATAGTGCAGATATGCATTACTGTGCTTTGTGAGTATGATGTTGTCAAAATATCTACATGGGATACCTTGGTAGCATCTGTCCTCTGTTCCAGAGTGGTTAGCTTTTGTTAATGACCTTAGTGTGGTAGCTCTCTTTGAAGATCTTTCAGATATATGAAATTAGGGCTGTGCACCACTTTGGATCCAGATCCGAATTCTGAGCTGAAGAGGTCTGGATCTGAAGTGGGTCAGATTGATCCAAATCACTTTGGACTGATTTGGATATTCTGAATCCCCCCCCCCCATGTGCCTGCTAAGCTGCGCAAGCCCTCTGCTCCTTACCTGGACGTGTCGCCAGCGCCCACAGCCAGCGCCCTCTTCAAGGGAGTTGCCATTTTCTTTTAAAAGAAATTTTCTTTTTTCCGGAAATCAAATCTTATGCAAATGGCAGCTGTAACACATACACAACATTCCAGGCAAAATGGTGACTCCCACAAAGAGGGCAATTCAGATGTCCGAATATCACTTTGGATCTGGAGTCCGAATCTGGCTGAGGCAGGTTGGGGCCCATTTGGAAGCTCCAAAGCAAGTTGGGGGGCCCTATATGAAATCAATAATAATGCAATATGTTTCATTTCTTATATAAACAAAGCCTTAATGACTGCCTTTTCTTTCTTTTCAGCTGCATTTACTATGATTGGCACATCTACCCATTTATCTGATCAGTGTTCCCAGTTTGCCATCCCATCTTTCTGTCACTTTGTGTTCCCCCTGTGTGATGAACGTTCTCGGACACCTAAGCCAAGAGAGCTATGTCGGGATGAGTGTGAGGTTCTGGAAAATGACCTCTGTAGGCAGGAATACAACATTGCGAGGTCTAATCCACTCATTCTGATGCAGCTCCAGCCACCAAAGTGTGAGGAGCTGCCATTGCCAGAGACCTTGGAAGCTGCCAACTGCATAAGGATTGGAATACCTGTAGAGCGGCTCAATAGATGTAAGTTATCGTTCTTGCTTGATCCTTCTGCTTCCCCCCCCTTTGTGTTTATTCTAATAGAATAAGTGGTTTATGTAGGGCTGTCAACCAAATAATTTTCTTTAGCTATTTAGTCATCTAATTTTTAATTGATGAATCAGTTAGTTAAGAGATTAAAGCCACACTCTTATGCATGCCTACTTGGGAATAAGCATCATTGAACACAGTGGAAGTTACTCCTGAATAAACATGGATAGGGCTGGGTTGTCACTTAAAGTATATTTGCCAGTGGAGGCTGGTGGCGCCAATGCTAATGCGGTGGTGAATCTGCTCCAGGTTTCAGTCGGAGCTCTAAAGCAGCTAGCCAAGGTGCTGCATCCTGTTCCCAAAATAGGCTCAGCACCTTGGATAGCTCTTCGAGAGTTCTGGCTGAAACTCGGAGCTGATTTAACACCCCACTGGCATTGGAGCCACCAGCCTCCACTGATATTTGTATATTACTGAACTCTCAGAATAGGTGCCTTTTTGAGGATGCTGAAGGAGAGACCTAGTTTCCCATAGGTGGGACACAACACCAAATTTGATAAACCAAAGCCATTATATTAATCACTAGAAGGAAAAGCCATCTTAAGTATATTCTTGTTCATTGATTTAGTAATACAGCGTAATATCCAATGCTGCGCAAATGGAAGGCAAGCTCTCGCAAAAGAGCTTTCTCTTCGCCCATGCAGCACCCTCCAAAAATCCTCTCTGAGGAGTTGGGGGTCAGAGAGGACCTACCGAACACTGTAGGCTGTGTCTTATAGCACTGCAGTGAGGAATCAGGTGGAGGGATTTTGCACTGCTTGCTCAAGTGTCCTGATTTTGGTGGCTGCCCCTCCCACTGCAGCCCCAAGACATAACTCACAATGTTCAGTAAGTTCCCCCCAAACCCTCTAAGAGAAGCTTTTGTGGGGAGGGGCCTGCAGAGCAGAAGAGGAGAAGAAAAAGATTGCCTTCACTTGCACGACATTGTAGATCAAGGATTTACTGTACTGAGAGGCAAAATACCTTTGGGAAAAAATGAACAATTTCTAATCCCATCAACACTCTTAATTATGTTGTTTTGAGTTAGCTGTTTATTGATACATTATAGAAAATAAAAGATGTTGGGAAAGACATCTAGGGAAAAGAGGAGTGGGAAATACAATGGAAAAGGGGAGGAGAGAGAAAAGGGGCAATAAGGGGAAATGAGTGCAGGGATGAGGCTTTTCAAAAAGTTACTAATATTCAGTCATTTTATTCTACTTGTCTTTCCTTCTCAAATAAGGAAGTTAGACATCAGTTGTCTGGCCAGAGTTAATCATTTATATCTATATACTCAGTTGACATTGATGTCAACCAACCACCTTCAACCTGATTTGCTGCCTTACTGCTAGGAGGAAAGCCATGATATTTTCACCCTTTTGATACAATACGTATCGAAGTGTTGGAAGCACTCTTGGAGATGTTTCTAAAATGTTTTCCTGTTCAGGTTCTTCCAGCAGGGTTCCAACCAAAATGAATGAGAAACCAATTAAACAAATCAGAAATTAATGGAGTTTTCATTCAGAGTTCATTCCTCAGTTATATGAAGAAGTACTTCCTTTTCTCAGTCCTGAATCTTCCACCATTCAGCTTCACTGAATGACATCAGGTTTTAGTATTATGATAGAGGGAGCAGAACCTCTTTCTAGCCACTTTCCCCACACCATGCATCGTATGGAAAAAGTTGATAGGGAAACTTTTTTTTCTCCCGCTCTCATCATACTAGAACCCAGGATCATCCAGTGAAGCTGATTGGTGGGAGCTTCAGGACAGACAAAATGAAGTACTTCTTCTAGTTAAATTGTGGAATTTGCCACCACAGGATGTGGTGATGATGACCATGAACTTAGACATCTTTATTCCTGCTAATCCCTAAAATACATGTGGGTAATCCACAGCCCTTGAGCAGGGGAAGTCTCTCTCTTGCAGCCTGCCAGGTGTCCTAGCTGCCTCCATTAAGTTCTCGCACTGCTGATTTACCCACCACTCCAAAACTACCTCCACCTGCAACATAGTTAGAGCTGCTATTGGGATTCTTCTTGTGGGAGCTGGCCCACTCCATGGTTGGCCCTCTTGAGTGCAGATACCGTGGCATCTTCTAGCAGACTCTCTGGGAGCCATGCTCAGATGGCTAACAACAGAGAGCACCAGGTAGAAGCTCCACTCAGCAGTCTATCTGGCACTCTCTATTGTCAGGGTGCTGCTGTAAATTGTGCTCCCTTGAGCCTGTCAAACAGCTCTTTGGTGGGCTGGCAGAAGCATGACTGTGATGGATAGGAATGTTTATCTAATTCCTGCTAGGCTGCCAAACAGCTGTTTGAGTGAATGAGTGAGCCTGTTCGGACATCATGCTAAGCCATGATGGTTAGTTTTGAACCATGGTGGCTTGGCGCGACATTTGAACGGGGGTCAGACCCAACTATGCCAGTTATTAACCACACACAAACCACGGTCAGTAACCACCTGCTGCAAGATGGTTAGCAGCGCTTACCATGACATCTGAACAGGCCCTGTGGTTAACGGAGCACTTCCATAGAGCTCCGCGGCAAGAGCAGCCAAAAATGGCTATTACAGGAGCGGGGCTGCTGATGGCTGTTGGCAGCCATTTTCTTCTTTCTGTCTGATTCCGTTACAGAAATAAGCAAAAATTAAATAAAAACAGAAGAAAATTGTGCAAAAATCGCCATATTACTAAAATGTGCATTTGTGCAAAATCGCTATATTGATATAGTGATTTTGTGCACATGTGCAGTTTAGCAATATATGGGGATAATGTACATTTTAGCAATATGGTGATTTTTGCACAATTTTCCACCATTTTTATTTTTATTTTTTGCTTATTTCTGTAACAGAATCAGAAAGAAAGAAGAAAATGGCTACCAATAGCCATTAGCAGCCCTGCTCCTGTAATGGCTGTGTGACCCACTGAGGCTGCTGGGATGTGTGACAGAGAAATTGGAGGACTGCAGGAGGGAGGATGGTTAGAGAGCGGTTCGGCTAACCACACTATGGGCTATGGTTAGCTGCATGTGTGGCAGGAGCTCTCGCAGTGGTTAGCACTAACCACCCTGCAGCACGGCAAGCCTAACCACCCTGTCCCAATGTGTGTCTGGAAAGGGTCAGTGTGTGGCTGCGTTGGCATGCTTGGCGGCTAGCGGTGTGTACTGGTTGCCATTGTGAATATTTGAGCCGTGGTGGGTGGTTGCCACAGCTTATCGTTTCATGTGAACCCACAGCAGAGTGACTTGTTACCATGGTTAAGCCACCCAAAACCTATAGGCTGTTGTTGGCTGCCATTGCACGTGCCACCATTGTGAATATTCAAGCTGCAGTGGGAGGTCACTACAGCTTATCATGTCATGCGAATTTGGGCAGGGTGACAGTAACAAATCACCCTGCCCAAATTCGTATGACACAATAAGCTGTAGTGACCTCCCGCTGCAACTTGACTACTCATCATTGCTGCAGGCATGCACCACAAGCCACCGTAGCTGATTTAAGCCACGCTGCCGGCCGTCAATCATGCGAACCAGCCCAGTGTGTGTGAATGTGTGAAGTGGATGCTGGCCCCAGCTCCAGTCACCACCCACCCCAGCTCTGACTACAGCCACTGCCATGTGGCCCTGACTGCCCACCCATCTCTGCACATGTCCCTCAGGGCAATAAAGGTTGCCCACCCCACCCTAAACCATACATTAAGCTTTCAGTCCTGTGTCTGAAAATAACTGACAAAACATTGCATTCTGCATCTACTGAAGTGGGCTCTGGCCACAACAAATTGCCATGGATGCCACAACGAGAGTGTTAATTTTAAGGTGTTGCAAGACTCGTCATTGTTTTGACTTGGATTCTTGGATTGTATAAAGCATGCGTTCTATGTTTATGTTCAAGGTTTTTGACCCACTGGTGTTGCAGTGTGGGGGGTCTCCTGCTCTTGCTTTTCAGGTCTAAATTCACAAGTGAAAGGAGTCAGCTTTGAGAGCAATTAGGCATCTGAAAAGGAATGAATTGAATTGGGCACAGGACGCAAGATGGATGAGTGAAGTCTTGCTTCCCTGGTGAAAAATATGCCTTGATTTGACGTCCTTGTTTTCCGCCCTTACTCCAGTCTATCTTGGAAAGATAAGGGGATTGAAACTAAGAACACAAAAGGCTATGAACTGATAGATCTGTTTTCTTCCATGGAGAAATACATAGGAACAGTCTCATTCCTGAATCCAATGTTTATATGGATTTTGTAAGAGAAATCCATGAGCAGGAGGCCAGACTTTTACCTGTTCCTGACTGCAAATCTTTCCTGTACGATCAGCATGGATTTGTCATTCCAGTGTAATGTTTTTCCATGTGTATTCCTCCATGGTGCAAAAACACATTATATTGCATTTGGCTTTTTCTCTTTCTTGACTGCTTGGGGCTTACTTGGAAGGGGTTGCCATGTGGTGGTGAGAAAGAAGAACAGCAGATGTCAGATCTCTCTTCTACAGCCTCCGTCTGTATGATGTAAACGGTTACTGCCAGAAGAATGCAGATTCTGCCCCAGGCACCTGAGTAACTGCCAGACCTCCCTGGTAGGAAGGGCTGCCCTCACACATACTAACTGCGTTCAGCTTTGTTGTTTTCAGTAAAATGTAGTGTATACAGGATACTCTGGCATAACCTTTACGCTGCTGCAAAGTACTTGCTGCAGTGTTAGGAATCCACCATGGAATAGGCCTGGTGGAAAAGTGAAGGCCTAAAATCTCTGGAAAGGGATTTTCTCTGCCCAAGGAATAACACACGAGAGGCAGCAGGTCTGCCAGTACAGATCACCTTGTCCAAATGGAGCAATTTTTAATGGGATATATAAATATTATGAAACCGGAACAGTTCTATGTTTAGGGAAGTAAAGCAAAACCAGATAGAGAATTAAAATAACGAACAGTGCTTGGGAGATTGAAAGTTGCAAGTTTAATTCACCCAGTAATACAAATAAAAATAAATACCATACAAACACAGTCTAAAAACAATACAATATGAAAAGTGTTCATCTACAAATACACAAAATCTGCTGCCACTCACAGCCTAGAATGATCACCACAAAAGCAGCCTGCAACTGCGCCATAACTAATGTCCGAATGCCTGAGAAAATAAATACATCTTTGCTTTTGGCCAAGAAGATGAGTGTCAGCTCCAGACAAACTTCCTTGAGGAGAACATTCCACAAGCATGGGGATATCACAGAAAAGGCCCGTTGCCATACTGACACCCCCCCCACACACACACATGCCAAGCTTCTCTTGGAGGGGACACACAGTGAAGGGCCTCTGAAGCTGACCTCAGGGACCGTGTAGGTTCATACAGGGAGAGGCCCATCTTGCCAAAGTAATCTATTTGGTTTCTGAATTGCTTCTGTATTGGTATAGCTGATAGGAAAGTCATACATGCTGGGTTATTCTAGGTTGTCTTTGCAAGCTCAGGCCTTTTCGACATCTTTCATTTTGGGATCAAGCAGTTAATCTTACATAGAACCAGATGGGTGTTATATAAAACAGAGACTTAAATCATGTTGAAGCAGATGAGTTTGCTAAGAATGGTTTATACGCAGAGTACTGCACTGCATCATTCTCTGGATTTGCCTTTACCTTACATCCTATCATGTATGGGTAGCCAAATATTAGATTTACTGGGCATATGAAAGTATTTTTCAAGGGAGATGGGATGATTGCTTCCTATTAATCATGTATCTTTTGCAAAATCACTTCTTGCAGATCACCAGTGTTACAATGGCTCTGGAGTAGATTATAGAGGGACTGTTAGTGTCACAAAGTCCGGCCACAATTGTCAGTACTGGGACTCTCAACATCCTCATTCCCATGACTTGACAAGCACAGAATTTCCAGAGCTTGGAGGGGGACATGCATACTGTCGCAATCCTGGAAGCCAGATGGAAGGTCCCTGGTGTTTTACTCAAAACAAAAACGTACGCATGGAACTGTGTGAAGTACCTTCTTGTAGTATGTATTGATTTTTTTCCCTGCTTCTAGAGTGTTTGTAGTAAAAATAGCTATAAAGTGAATCACTCTTAAGGGCCTTTTTTGTTATACTTTTCTAACTGAAATTAATCCAAAATGCTGTTATTTCCTATTAATGCATTGTTTATTCATGGACGCTGAAGCCAGTGGGATTTAGGTGCATGGAGCCAGTGGTCTAGATTGTTGCTGTTGTCCTTCGGTTTGAGGAAAATGAGGCCAAGCACTGGAGAAATCATGCAAGTTTGCAGTGTGGGACAACAAGTTTGCCTAATGATTTTCTCTGAGTCAAGAAAACAATTGTTCAGCCACCCCAATTTTAACCTTGCTGATCATGCATGGGCAGAGATATTTCACCTGGCCCTCTGCCTAGCAGAGTGAGATGTTTCATCTAAGTAGCACACCCTAATCCAGGGACTTTATCCAAGGTAAAAAAGTGGGACTGGGAAGAGACAGAACTACCAGACTTGTAAGATTCCTAGGAGAGGAGAAATAAGAACGAGGCTTGATTTACAGCTCCCTAGCACTGAAATCACAGGATCATAGAATAGTAGTAGGGTTGGAAGGGGCCTATAAGACCATCAAGTCCAACCCTGCGAGAGGAAGACAGCCTCCTCTTTTGCTCTGTTTATTTATACATGGTATGGATGAATATGCTTTGGTACTCTTGACATCTAGCACAACAGCAACATATTCTGTATGTATTCATTGGATTTTTATATTTTTCAATTATTACTTGACACCTTGAGTCTGTCTTGAATGTGATGGGTTCTAAACTGAAAAAAAGAAATAGGTAGAAGTTGCAGGGTAAGAGGTTATGGAAACACTTGTGGGCCTTCCTTTCAAAAATAAATTGCTTTGGTTTAGACTATGCAGATGCTTGCCCAGTTCAGACATAATGCAAGCCATTGTTTAAGTGCTGCAGGAATGACCCTTAGTGAGCCTTGGGCTCACACATTACCCCCTCCACTCCAGTCCTCCGGTGTGGTGGTGAGGCAATTAAAAACATCCAGTACTCCTTTTAACCTAACATCTGACAAGGACAAGCTGTGATTAGTTTAAACTATGGTTTATTTCCACCTTCCCCAACTTGGTGCCGTTCAAATATTTTGGACTACAACTCTCAGTATTCCTGACCATCAGCCATGTTGTCTGGTGCTGGTGGGAGATGATTTCCAAAACATCCGGAGGGCACCAGGTTTATTGGGAAAGCCTGGTTTATTGGGACAAACCAGGATCAAACTGTGGTTTCTGTCAGTTTTGTCGGGAATGGCTGACCACTACCCCATCTAGTGAACCACGTAGTTGCACCTTCTCATGAAAGAGCTTGTTCCACCCAGGCTAGCCATTGGCCTCTCCTGGGCAGGAAGAGGTATAAAGGATTTCCTTTTCCAGCTGAGCCTTGCTTGAGCAGAAGGTCTACCTAAGCTCTACTGTGTCCTGCATTTCTGGTTTCACTGTTGGTTCTGTCTTCTGGCTTATTCTGTGGAACTGTGTCTTGGTTAGTCCTCTGGTCCTGACTGCTCTTCAGTTCCAACTCCTGGTTTGTGCTCTAGATCTTGATTGCTGTTCGATCTTGTCACCAACTTCCAGGCTCCTGACTCTCCAAGGCCCAGCCCTGACAAGTTTAAACTAATCAGAGCTCCCAGTACAGATCTCATGTGAAATTCCAGTAAGCTTAATTCAGGAAGTGGATGCTTCTAATCCCCTCAATGTGGCTGCCCCAGAAGAGGGGAGGGGGGAGCTTGCAAGCCAGAGACATCTTTTTGCAATGCTAGACTATGGCAACCCGGTGCCCTCCAGATATTTCAGACGTAAACTTCTATCAGCCCCAACCAGCATGGCCAATGGTGAGGAATTCTGGGAGTTGTCATCCAAAACATCTGGAAGACACCAGGTTGATAGCTTAACATTATGTCTGAAGCAGGACACGGTTGGTAGCTTGCACTATGAATGTCCTTTAAAAATGTTCTGCATGTGGGTGCAGAATTTTATATTTGGGAGTATATTCTAAAATTTCATCTTACAAATGCCTTGGATAAGTGGAAGCTTGGTGCCCATCTCAAACAAGTACCAATAATACACATTTTTGAGCCACACTAAATTGTTATATCATGGATCACTGCCTTGTTGTGGCGAAGGGGCTTGCGTAACTCAGTGAAGCCATAAGCTATGCTGTGCAGGGCCACCCAAGACGGACAGGTCATGGCAGAGGGTTCTGACAAAATATGGTCCACTGGAGAAGGAAATGGCAACCCACTCCAGTATTCTTGCCAAGAAAACCCCATGGAACGTATCACAAGGCTAAAAGATATGACGCCGGAAGATGAGCTCCTCAGGTCGGAAGGTGTCCAGTATGCTACTGGGGAAGAGCAGAGGGTATTTCCAAGTAGCGCCAGAAAGAGTGAAGCGGCTGGGCCAAACCCGAAAGGACACTCAGCTGTGGATGTGTCTGGTGGTGAAAAGAAAATCCGATGCTGTAAAGAACAATATTGTCTAGGAACTTGGAATGTCAGATCAATGAATCAAGGTAAGCTGGAGGTGGTCAAACATGAGATGGCAAGATTGAACATCGACATCTTGGGAATCAGCGAACTAAAATGGACAGGCAGGGGCGAATTTAATTCAGGTGACCATCATATCTACTGTTGTGGGCAAGAATCCCTTAGAAGAAATGGAGTAGCACTCATAGTCAACAAAAGGGTGGGAAAAGCAGTACTGGGGTACAATCTTAAAAATGATAGAATGATCTCAGTACGAATCCAAGGCAAACCATTCAACATCACAGTAATTCAAGTCTATGCCCCAACCACTGAGGCCGAAGAAGCTGAGGTTGATCGGTTCTATGAAGACCTACAACACCTTCTAGAACTAACACCCAAAAAAGATGTCCTCTTCATCATAGGGAATTGGAATGCTAAAGTAGGAAGTCAAGAAATCACCGGGATAACAGGCAGGCATGGCCTTGGTGTACAAAATGAAGCAGGACAAAAGCTAATAGAGTTTTGCCAAGAGAACATGCTGATCATAGCAAACACTCTTTTCCAACAGCACAAGAGGCGACTCTACACATGGACATCACCAGATGGTCAATATCGAAATCAGATTGATTATGTCCTTTGCAGCCAAAGATGGAGAAGCTCTATACAGTCAGTAAAAACAAGACCTGGAGTTGACTGTGGCTCAGATTATGAGCTGCTTCTTGCAAAATTTCGGCTTAAATTGAAGAACATCGGGAAAACCACTAAACCGTTCAGGTATGACCTAAATCATATCCCTGATGAATATACAGTGGAGGTGAGGAGTAGATTTCAGGGATTAGACCTGATAGACAGAGTGCCTGAGGAACTATGGACGAAGGTCCGTAACATTGTTCAGGAGGCAGCAACGAAATCCGTCCCAAAGAAAAAGAAATGCAAGAAAGCCAAGTGGCTGTCTGATGAGGCTTTACAAGTAGTTGAGGAAAGAAGGGAAGCGAAAAGCAAGGGAGAAAGGGGAAGATATACCCAACTGAATGCAGAGTTCCAGAGAATAGCAAGGAGAGACAAGAAGGCCTTCTTAAATGAACAATGCAAAGAAATCAAGGAAAACAACAGAATGGGAAAGACTAGAGATCTCTTCAAGAAAATCGGAGATCTCAAGGGAACGTTTTGTGCAAAGACGGGCATGATAAAGGACAAAGAAGGCAGGGACCTAACAGAAGCAGATGAGATTAAGAAGAGGTGGCAAGAATACACAGAAGAACTATACAGGAAAGATCTGAGTGTCCCTGATAGCCATGATAGTGCGGTCACTGAACTTGAGCCGGACATCCTAGAGAGTGAAGTCAAGTGGGCCTTAGGAAGCATTAGTAACAACAAAGCTAGCGGAGATGACAGTATTCCAGCTGAACTATTTAAAATCCTAAAAGATGATGCTGTTAAAGTGCTGCATTCAATATGCCAACAAATCTGGAACACTCAACAGTGGCCACAAGACTGGAAAAGGTCAGTTCACATTCCAATTCCAAAGAAGGGCAACGCCAAAGAGTGTTCAAACTACCTTACAATTGCGCTCATTTCACATGCCAGCAAGGTGATGCTCAAAATCCTACAAGCTAGGCTTCAGCAGTATGCGAACCGAGAACTACCGGAAGTACAAGCTGGGTTTAGAAGAGGCAGAGGAACTAGAGATCAAATCGCCAACATTCGCTGCATCATGGAGAAAGCAAGAGAATTCCAGAAAAACGTCTATTTCTGCTTCAGTGACTACGCTAAAGCCTTTGATTGTGTGGATCACAACAAACTGTGGCAAATTCTTAAAGTGATGGGAGTACTAGACTACCTTACCTGTCTCCTGAGAAACCTGTACGAGGGTCAAGAAGCAACAGTAAGAACCAGACATGGAACAACCGATTGGTTCAAAATTGGGAAAGGAGTATGACAAGGCTGCATATTGTCACCCTGCTTATTTAACTTATATGCAGAGTACATCATGAGAAATGCCGGGTTGGATGAATCAGAGGTCGGAATTAAGATTGCCGGGAGAATTATCAACAACCTCCGATATGCAGACGATACCACCCTAATGGCAGAAAGCGAAGAGGATCTCAAGAGCCTCTTGTTGAGGGTGAAAGAGGAGAGTGCAAAAGCTGGTTTGAAACTCAACATTAAAAAAACTAAGATCATGTCATCTGGCCCTATCACTTCCTGGCATATAGAAGGGGAAGAAATGGAAGCAGTGACAGATTTTACTTTCTTCGGCTCCAAGATCACCGCAGACGGTGACTGTAGCCATGAAATTAAAAGACGCTTGCTCCTTGGGAGGAAAGCTATGGCAAACCTAGACAGCATAGTAAGGAGCAGAGACATCACCTTGCCGACAAAGGTCCGTCTAATCAAAGCTATGGTTTTCCCAGTAGTGATGTATGGCTGTGAGAGCTGGACTATAAGGAAGGCTGAGCGCCGAAGAATTGATGCTTTCGAACTGTGGTGCTGGAGAAGACTCTTACGAGTCCCCTGGACTGCAAGGAGGTCACATCAGTCCATCCTAAAGGAAATCAACCCTGAGTGCTCATTGGAAGGACAGATAATGAAGGTGAAGCTCCAATATTTTGGCCACCTAATGCGAAGAGAAAACTCCCTGGAAAAGACCCTGATGCTGGGAAAGACTGAAGGCAAAAGGAGAAGGGGACGGCAGAGGATGAGATGGCTAGATAGCATCATGGATGCAATGAATATGAACTTGAGCACGCTCCGGGAGAGAGCGCAGGACAGGAAGGCCTGGCGTGCTATGGTCCATGGGGTCACGAAGAGTCGGACACGACTGAACGACTGAACAACAACAAAATTGTTATAAAGGGATGAGCTTCACAGCAATATGATGTGAGGGGTCTTCCTAGATGGTACTACCTCAGATGTCAGGTGGGAATTGGATAATGTTTTTGAATAATTCCTCATCCTGATGTACTACTGCATATTAATATTTTAATTGCTGCTATTTTATTATTAGTCATTTGTTGTTTTTAACTTTGCTTTTATTTTTGTCGGATTGTATTTCCCTGTTTTTCTGTGAGCTGCTTTCATTGTTTTTTCATTAAAGCAGGCTATAACTATTAAACTAAACTAAACATGATCCAAGGACTGTAACACATGATTTTGCTTAACAGATAAATTAATTGGTTTTCTGTGAATTTTATACAGTTTTCATAGGGAGTACTTTTTTACAATTTGGCTTTTTAATGAGGGTCACCGACTATCATACGTTTATCTCAAGCCTTAAATTTTGAGATTTGGATTCCTACTGTTATAGTTTAGGACAGCAAATGAGTTTGGATTTAGTGCGTAACAGGAATCACTGATAAGTTACAAGGTTAAACTATAGAAATGCGTAATTGCTGGTTACTGTATTTGTGTTCATTTGTTGTGTTTGTGAATAAGTGCTGAGGATGCTCTAGTGCAGCCTGCCTTATTTACTTCAGTGGAGAATTAATTCGGGATGTGCATATGAAGCTGCTGCCTTTTCTATTGAAATGAATGGGGTAGTCCTTGTGGGTGCAAAAGTTCTGCACACATCAGACTCCAGTACCAGGAGCAAAGCCCTAGACCTTGATAAGGCAGTGGTTTAGTATTGTGCCCTATTTAAAGCAGTCCATAGAAGTGCTTGTTGAATTATATTTTAACAGCATGTTTACGTGGAAGTAAGTCCCATTGCATTCAGTGGGGCTTAGTCCCTGATACGTTTTCAGATCATAATCTCTGTGCCCCCCCCCCCCGCATTGCAGGCTCTACCACCCCCTGTTGTCCCCCCTCAAATACTTTAAGAAAATATTTTTTTGCAGGGGGAGGCATCTGTAGTGGCTACAGAGTGGTTTGCCACTAAACTTCAGCAGCAAACTCACAATTTCAGCAGGTCGGGGGGGCACCCTGCAAACTGCACCCTGCACTGGGGATCCTGGGGTCAAAAATGGCCCCCAGGCCTCCAGAGGTTGCCCAGCCCTGTCATAAGCAAATACATTGTTCTTTACTTGGGAATTTGGAAATTCCATTTAAAGGGATTTGGAAAGGTCCATTTAAAAGTATTTGGAAAGTCCATTTAAAGAGGTTTATGTATCTATGGCCAGTGAATATCAGGAGCACAAACTGGTTGGATCTGTACATCTTGTATTTCTTTTGAGTACCAACTCCTTTGAATCATAGTCATCATTTAGACTTGGGAATATTGATTAATGCAATTTTTCTTCTCCCTACAAGTGTGTTTATGTGAACTTAAGTTTAATCTCTTAATGCTAGTTGTATTTTGTGTTTGCATCTTGAATGTTTGCACCATCTGAAAACGTGAAATACTTTAATCTAAATAGGTCCACGTGACAGCAGCAAAATGGGGATCCTCTACATCCTTGTTCCCAGCATAGCCATTCCTTTGGTTATTGCCTGCCTTTTCTTCTTGGTGTGCATGTGCAGAAACAAGCAGAAGGCATCTGCTACTACTCCACAGCGTCGGCAGCTGATGGCATCTCCTAGCCAGGACATGGAAATGCCTCTCATTAATCAGCATAAACAGGTATAATTTAAAAACGCACGCACCATGTTTATTCAACACAACCAGTGATTTTAAAGTCTTCAGTAACTAGATGTTCAAACTGAAATCTATTGGCTGTATCACAGTCTTCCAGTGTGTTCCTGCCATTTACTGCTTTCTCAGTTGTTTGACCGAAGCCCAGGTGCAGAAAAATACCAAGGCAGTAAAAGCGTTGTGAAAGAAACTGCAAATTTCAGCTGCTTTGATATGGAATGTAACCAAAGCCTTTACTTTTGACTTGAGTTAGGTACACATCCAAGTTCATTACTCCATGTCACCAGCCACCTGAAATGCCATTTTTTGGTAGAAAGGCAGGGTGCAAATCAAATCAAATCAATCCATAAAATGCTTTGATATCCTTTCAAACTTATGACTTCAGAGGCCAGTGCTTCTGACTTCTAAGGGAAGTATAATGAGCATTTTGTGGAAGAGTAACATCAACATTTTTTTTAACATGAAAAGCTGATAGTCCTCAGAATCGTAGAGTTGGAGGGGACTTCCAAAGTCATCTAGTCCAACCTCTTTCCAGTGCAGGAAAACTGCTGCTATAGGCTCTATGATAGGTGGGCATCCTATCTTGTTTATGAAAAGAATAGTGGTCTGTTCTGCATGCTGCATTGGTCAGTTGAAATACTCTGATCTGAAATATTTTATTATTTGAGTTGGAAAAAAACCCCAAGTGAGACGAATTAACATAAGTTGAAAGTGCACTTTGATCCAAAGCTTTTTTCTTGAGGGAACCTTCTAACAATTTGTATGCTTTCTGTTAATTTGAAACAATAAGACATTTTGTCTCTTTACTTTCAGACTAAACTAAAAGAGATCAGTCTCTCCACTGTGAGATTTATGGAAGAGTTAGGTGAAGAAAAGTTCGGAAAAGTTTATAAGGGTCACCTGTTTGGTACAACTCCAGGAGAGCAAACACAAACAGTGGCCATCAAAACACTGAAGGATAAAGCAGACCTAAGCCTCCGAGAAGAATTTAAACATGAAGCAATGATGAGGTCAAGATTACAGCACCCAAATATAGTTTGCTTACTGGGAATAGTGACCAAAGAACAGCCCATCAGTATGATTTTTAGCTATTGTTCCCATAGCGATCTCCATGAGTTTTTAGTTATGAGATCCCCTCACTCTGATGTTGGCAGCACCGATGATGACAAGACAGTGAAGTCTACGTTGGAGCCAGCTGATTTTTTTCATATTGTGACTCAGATAGCAGCAGGAATGGAATACCTCTCAAGCCACCATGTTGTGCACAAAGACTTGGCCACTCGAAATGTACTGGTGTTTGACAAACTCAGTGTAAAAATATCTGATTTAGGTCTTTTCAGGGAGGTTTATTCTGCTGACTACTATAAACTCATGGGCAATAATCCGCTCCCTATACGATGGATGTCCCCCGAGGCGATCATGTATGGCAAGTTTTCCATTGATTCAGACATCTGGTCATATGGAGTGGTGTTGTGGGAGATCTTCAGCTATGGCTTGCAGCCTTACTGTGGCTATTCCAACCAAGATGTCATTGAGATGATAAGAAATCGGCAGGTTTTGCCATGTCCTGATGACTGCCCTGCATGGATGTACTCATTGATGTTAGAATGTTGGAATGAATTTCCCAACAGAAGACCAAGATTTAAAGACATCCACAACAGACTGCGAACATGGGGAAACCTGTCTAATTACAACAGTTCTGCACAAACCTCTGGTGCAAGCAATACCACACAAACCAGTTCCCTCAGCACAAGCCCTGTGAGTAATGTCAGCAACACGAGATATGTTGGACCAAAGCAGAAAACACAAGCTTTCCCTCAGCCACAGTTCATACCAATGAAAGGACAGATACGACCAATGGTCCCACCTCCTCAGCTCTACATTCCTGTCAATGGCTACCAACCAATGCCTGCCTATGGGGCCTATTTGCCAAATTTTTATCCTGTCCAAATCCCAATGCAGATGGCTCCCCAACAGATGGCTCCCCAGATGATTCCAAAACCAGGATCTCATCATAGTGGGAGTGGTTCCACGAGTACAGGATACGTAACAACAGCCCCCTCCAATGCTTCTGTGGCCGACAGGGCTGCTCTGCTGTCTGAAGGCACAGAAGATGTACACAATGTGACAGAAGATGTTGTTCAGAGTCTGGTCCAGGAAGAGGAAGAAGAGGAAGGCTCAGTGCCTGAAACAGAATTATTGGGTGATAATGACACTCTTCAGATGGATGAGGCAGAGTTTCAGTCAGAAGCCTAGGATGTTGCCTTATTACAAAGACAAAACTGGACATCTCTTCAGGACGCTGGAGACTATAGTCGTTTTGACTTGTATAATCAATGTTTTCTTCAGACTCTTACCCACAACTACGAATCTGAAACCACATAAAATAAGCAATAATGACGTACCATGTTTGTGGACTTTTCTTTTTTAGCAGGTATTTGCAAACGTGAAGATATGAAATTGCTGTTATTAAATCTAGGGTTGATTGCAGTCCTTGCAGGGAGGCTGCTTTTATAATATACTGTTGCTGTGCAACATATAGTGGAAATGCATTGCACATCATGTATATCTTGAACTCTGATTGTAATTTTTTTTAATGAATTCTGGTTAAATCAGGAACCAGAAAAAGAGCTGAATCACACTAAGACACAGGGGGTTGTTCTGCATGTGAAGAGGTGCCCAGTGTGTAATGCACATCCTGTTTATCTCACTGATTCAATAGATTTGCAAGGATGTTATTCAGATATGCATAAGACACAGGTAAGAATATGTTCTAAATTAGAAATACAGCTAGAGTTCAGGTGAGAAAGCAGAATGACATGCATGCATTTCTCTCAGTAACTGAGCATTGCAACATTTTCCTGCACAAATCAGTTAATTTCTTTTGCAAATGAATGGACGTCTGACAAATGTTTTAGCAGGAAATATATATTTGCTACCCAAAAGAAATGACAGGGTAGGCTATGCACTAACTTAACAAGCCAACCTCTTTTGTCTGTTTGTGGTCAAATTTTGATAAAGGGCCCAGAAATACATTAGCACATTTTATTGATCTCATTGATCAGTAAGAATTTTAAACTTATTTTGCTTTTCGATAAGATGGTGCTAGAAAACTACACACACAGCCTTCTTTGTTTAAAAAAAATATTTTTAGTGATTGTAGATCTTTAAAGACCAAAAATAAGCAATATTGTACAGAATGTGTGTGTGTTTAATGCTGTTTTGTGAGATGAGTCATGTACAGACTTTGAAATGTAATTTATGTTTTGTTACATTTTATATGTGTGTGTTTTGTTTTCATTGCAGCATTTGGATCTTTGAAAAGAATGCCTATATAATTTAACCGTTTACATTATGATTTGTAATATTTTATTGGGATTGGAATTTGTACGCTTTGGTATGTTGATAAAATTGGTCCATACATTTCATAGCCATTTCTGCAATACAAATTCTCCCTGAGTTATTTTATAATGTAGCTACACATACATTATAGTCCTTGGCTGTAAATCCAACATGTGGACTATCTAACAAAGCAGCACATAAATATTTGATTAATTTTAACACGTTGTAAAAATAAATAAGTACACTGTAGAAGTGGAAACTCATAGGTTTCCCTTATGTTTTACCATGTGAACTGTGCCTTCTCTAAGTACATTTGGATTCACTTGAGGGTGTATCTTTGTGATCTCTGCAGCCCATGTTTGTGGCAGGAGCTGCTTTACTGGTTTCCAGTTTCTCTCTTGAAATTGGCTATGCACTGGTAGGTAACAATGAAAAGCTCTCTTGCTTGTTAATATAAATGCGAGTTGGAGACTATTAATAAATCATACAAATAAATGTGGAGTTTACTTACTTTTTTAACTGTGGAGCTTTGATACTATAATGTTATCTTATGTACACTGAAATGGCAGTACAAATAAAGTTGTAAGTCCAGAGATATATACTGTAGTGGGGGGGGGGGAGAGAGAGAGAGAGAGACTGATTCATCAAGATTTTTTTTAAAAAATGAATCATTATGGTACTTTGTTCTTTTTAACCCTCCCCCAACTCTCTCCCTGCCCCTCAACTTCTATAATTATAACACAAGACAAAGCAAAAGAACAAATAAGATAAAGGAAATGGGGGGGGGGGATGGAGGGCTGTATGATATCTTTGGCCCCCTAATGATAAATCTTCATATGCCTCAAGATATTGTCTCCAATTTCTTCTTAAGGTGACTTGGTGCCCACTTCTGTGCTACATTGCCCTCTCAGGTCACTCAGGTTTGTTTGAATTAGTGACTTACAGGCCAGCAGTACCTTGTGCACTCTTAACTCAATGGAAACTACATTGATGTTTAAATATTTCCCAGTTCTCCAGAATATATCCTAGAATAACTGTCTTAAAGTTAATATTAGCCAGAACTAGAATTGCATAACCTAGTGGGTTTCCAACATCATACCAGAAAGATGTTACCATAAGGCAACTCCATAACCCATGCATCACTGTGGCTTCTGATTTATTGGATCTACCCATTATAGAAAACATTTCAGTAGTTAGTTTAATCAATTTTTTTGTTGGACTAATCACAGTCACAAATCTAAATAAGAGGAAGAAATTGTCTGAAGAGATGCTTCCAGTTCTTTGTGAAATATATATATGCTAGACTCCACATTCTACTTGGTGTGTAAATGTAAGTTTTATTTAGGTGGCTATATGAGAAAGTTGCAGGTCTTCTGATTTTTAGAACCTCAGCCAGTGGTGGGGCATCTGTCATGGCAAGAGTGGTCCCAATTCCATCTTTAGCAAATTCATAAGCTTCTAGTGTTTGCTTCTTGTTCAGGCTTGGTGTCCAAATTTATCTACTAAACCTCCTGTAAACAATATTAATTCTTGAGTTTCTAGTGGACTGTACTTCACATTTGATCTGTGCTGGCCAAATTAATTTTTGTCCCACCATTTTTAAGGCTGGGTTTCCCCAAAGAAACACTCCTTTTGTGTATGGGTCAAAACTCACTATATTACCAATTTTCATGCAGTTCTTCATTGCTTCAAAGATAATGGGGTGACCACAAAGGGGTCACCCCATTATCAAGCAAAGGGGCATCAACTCCTGGAAGTGGTTTAAGAAGTGTTTGCTTTATCACTACCCATGCTTGAAGGATGTCTTGTTTGTCTTTCTGCCATTTCTATGGCTTTTCCCCCCAAAAGGAAAAAAAAAGCAGTATGATAAACTGATAGCAAGATTAATTACATCTAGATAGCAAAACATTTTGTAAAATTTGTGGTATCTTATATAATCAAACACCTCTCCAACTTTAAATTCTTATATAGAGTTTTGTAAAGAGTGAACCTTCAGCTTCACTCTTCATTCATCACATTCCTGCAGCTTCTTAAATATGGTATATGGAAGTACGATCCCCTTCATGGATTACTGCCTTGTTGTGGTGAAGGGGCTTGCATAACTCAGTGAAGCCATAAGCTATGCCGTGCAGGGCCACCCAAGATGGACAGGTCATGGCGGAGAGTTCTGACAAAATGTGGTCCACTGGAGAAGGAAATGGCAACCCACTCCAGTATTCTTGCCAAGAAAACCCCATGGAACGTATCACAAGGCGAAAAGAGATGACGCCGGAAGATGAGCACCTCAGGTCGGAAGGTGTCCAATATACTACTGGGGAAGAGCAGAGGGTATTTCCAAGTAGCGCCAGAAAGAGTGAAGCGGCTGGGCCAAACCCGAAAGGACACTCAGCTGTGGATGTGTCTGGTGGTGAAAAGAAAATCCGATGCTGTAAAGAACAATATTGTCTAGGAACTTGGAATGTCAGATCAATGAATCAAGGTAAGCTGGAGGTGGTCAAACATGAGATGGCGAGACTGAACATCGACATCTTGGGAATCAGCGAACTCAAATGGACAGGCATGGGTGAATTTAATTCAGGTGACCATCATATCTACTACTGTGGGCAAGAATCCCTTAGAAGAAATGGAGTAGTACTCATAGTCAACAAAAGGGTGGGAAAAGCAGTACTGGGGTACAATCTCAAAAACGATAGAATGATCTCAGTATGAATCCAAGGCAAACCATTCAACATCACAGTAATTCAAGTCTATGCCCCAACCACTGATGCCGAAGAAGCTGAGGTTGATCGATTCTATGAAGACCTACAACACCTTCTAGAACTAACACCCAAAAAAGATGTCCTCTTCATCATAGGGGATTGGAATGCTAAAGTAGGAAGTCAAGAAATCACCGGGATAACAGGCAAGCATGGCCTTGGTGTACAAAATGAAGCAGGACAAAAGCTAATAGAGTTTTGCCAAGAGAACATGCTGATCATAGCAAACACTCTTTTCCAACAGCACAAGAGGCGACTCTACACATGGACATCACCAGATGGTCAATATCGAAATCAGATTGATTATGTCCTTTGCAGCCAGAGATGGAGAAGCTCTATACAGTCAGTCAAAACAAGACCTGGAGCTGACTGTGGCTCAGATCATGAGCTTCTTGTTGCAAAATTTCGGCTTAAATTGAAGAATGTAGGGAAAACCACTCAACCATTCAGGTATGACCTAAATCATATCCCTGATGAATATACAGTGGAGGTGAGGAATAGTTTTCAGGGATTAGACCTGATAGACAGAGTGCCTGAGGAACTATGGATGGAGGTCCGTAACATTGTTCAGGAGGCAGCAACGAAATCCATCCCAAAGAAAAAGAAATGCAAGAAAGCCAAGTGGCTGTCTGAGGAGGCTTTACAAGTAGGTGAGGAAAGAAGGGAAGCGAAAAGCAAGGGAGAAAGGGGAAGATATATCCAACTGAATGCCGAGTTCCAGAGAATAGCAAGGAGAGACAAGAAGGCCTTCTTAAATGAACAATGCAAAGAAATCGAGGAAAACAACAGAATGGGAAAGACTAGAGATCTCTTCAAGAAAATCGGAGATCTCAAGGGAACGTTTTGTGCAAAGACAGGCATGATACAGGACAAAGAAGGCAGGGACATAACAGAAGCAGATGAGATTGAGAAGAGGTGGAAAGAATACACAGAAGAATTATACAGGAAAGATCTGAATGTCCCTGATAGCCATGATAGTGCGGTCACTGAACTTGAGCCGGACATCCTCGAGAGTGAAGTCAAGTGGGCCTTAGGAAGCATTAGTAACAACAAAGCTAGCGGAGATGACAGTATTCCAGCTGAACTATTTAAAATCCTAAAAGATGATGCTGTTAAAGTGCTGCACTCAATATGCCAACAAATTTGGAACACTCAACAGTGGCCACAAGAATGGAAAAGGTCAGTTTACATTCCAATTCCAAAGAAGGGCAACGCCAAAGAGTGTTCAAACTACCACACAATTGCGCTCATTTCACATGCCAGCAAGGTGATGCTCAAAATCCTACAAGCTAGGCTTCAGCAGTATGTGAACTGAGAACTACCGGAAGTACAAGCTGAGTTTCGAAGAGGCAGAGGAACTAGAGATCAAATCTCCAACATTCGCTGGATCATGGAGAAAGCAAGAGAATTCCAGAAAAACGTCTCTTTCTGCTTCATTGACTACACTAAAGCCTTTGATTGTGTGGATCACAACAAACTGTGGCAAATTCTTAAAAGTGATGGGAATACCAGACCACCTTACCTGACTCCTGAGAAACCTATACGAGGGTCAAGAAGCAACAGTAAGAACCAGACATGGAACAACCGATTGGTTCAAAATTGGGAAAGGAGTACGACAAGGCTGCATATTGTCACCCTGCTTATTTAACTTATATGCAGAATACCTCATGAGAAACACTGGGTTGGATGAATCACAGGTCGGAATTAAGATTGCCGGGAGAATTATCAACAACCTCCGATTTGCAGATGATGCCACCCTAATGGCAGAAAGCGAAGAGGATCTAAAGAGCCTCTTGTTGAGGGTGAAAGAGGAGAGTGCAAAAGCTGGTTTGAAACTCAACATTACAAAAACTAAGATCATGGCATATGGCCCCATCACTTCCTGGCATATAGAAGGGGAAGAAATGGAAGCTGTGACAGATTTTACTTTCTTGGGCTCCAAGATCACCGCAGACGGTGACTGTAGCCATGAAATTAAAAGACGCTTGCTCCTTGGGAGGAAAGCTATGGCAAACCTAGACAGCATAGTAAGAAGCAGAGACATCACCTTGCCGACAAAGGTCTGTCTAATCAAAGCTATGGTTTTCCCAGTAGTAATGTATGGCTGTGAGAGCTGGACTATAAGGAAGGCTGAGCGCCGAAGAATTGATGCTTTCGAACTGTGGTGCTGGAGAAGACTCTTACGAGTCCCCTGGATTGCAAGGAGGTCCAGTCAGTCCATCCTAAAGGAAATCAACCCTGAGTGCTCATTGGAAGGACAGATCCTGAAGCTGAAGCTCAAATATTTTGGCCACCTAATGCGAAGAGAAAACTCTCTGGAAAAGACCCTGATGCTGGGAAAGACTGAAGGCAAAAGGAGAAGGGGACGGCAGAGGATGAGATGGCTAGATAGCATCACCGATGCAATGAATATGAACTTGAGCACGCTCCGGGAGAGAGCGCAGGACAGGAAGGCCTGGCGTGCTATGGTCCATGGGGTCACGAAGAGTTGGACACGACTGAACGACTGAACAACAACAACAATGGAAGTATGATAACTCACTTGTGCTTCATTGTTCCCATTGTATTGTAATGTACAAAAATGTCCTAAGTGTGTATGTTTGGGTAGGTGGGTGGCAGGGGAAGGTTGATTCCCGTTTTTTAAAATGGATTTGATGGAGAAAATATCATGATCCATATGCTGAAGCTCTGCACATGAACAGCTTGCATATAGAGACAACTTCCATAGGAAACCATTATATGGAACATCTGAGCCAGTGTGGTGTAGTGGCTAGAGTGCTGGACTGGGAATCGGGAGATCCGGGGTCTAATCCCCACTCGGCCATGGAAGCTCACTGGGTGACTTTGGGCCAGTCACAGACTCTCAGCCCAACCCACTTCACAGGGTTGTTGTTGTGAGGATAAAATGGAGGAAGGAGGAGGATCATGTATGCTGCCTTGAGTTCCTTGGAGGAAAAAAGGCGGGATATAAATGCAATAAATAAATAAATAAATATCTGCATGCCAGCCCTTCCTTTGTAGGTCATACTGGGTAATATGCTTCTGTTGAACAACTGGGTAACCACCTTTTGCATCTGCCCTTTATCTTCCCACTTTGATAGTCTTGGGAAATGAGCAGAAAGAGCAGGAGCCACTTGAAGAACCACAGTTACAGGTGAGGCTCTTTTAATGAAAAAGGGTCTGAAGTCAATAGAAGTCTTCAATAGTTAAAAAGAGTCAGCAAATACTTCACCCTGTTGTGAAATGCTTTCGACATTGTATTCAATGTATTGAAATACACTTAATACGCTAGTTTCAAGGAATAGCTTCCAACATATATGCTCCAGATAGAAATGCTAGATTTCCTTTCTGTAAAAAGTAATTTTATATGCTTGATTGATGTGTCGGTATATGATCGTAATACTGTGATGTGTCCTATTATATAAAATCATGAGATGCATTGTATTTCCCCTTAACAGTTTTCATTAATATGATTATGCCTATGGAACTTACTTTTGCAGATGTAATTGGGCATTATGACTGTCTGTGTTAGCAAGGATGGGTTTTTGGATAGCAATGGTTATTTTGATAATGCACATATTTTCAAAATAGGTTTGTGAATTACAAGAATTATGGTCTGAGTGGAACAGATTTAAAATGCATGGTTTTTTGGCAGGGTAAACCTAGTTAAATAAAATGCTGGATTTAAATTGTGGAACTGGGGACAGGGAGGTGGGGAGGAATAGGGCTTTTATGAGCCCATGAAAACTCAAAATGCCTTAACAATACATCACACCACCAAACATCATGATTTAGCAGTTGGTTTTCCTATGCTGAAGTAGCTTTGTCCTCACAGAAAGCTATTCTGCACAAACAAACATGCACTGGATGTGGCTATACATCATGTGGGCAAAAGGACAGGTCTAAAGATCCACCTTACATGCATGTAGGATACCATCCCCCACCACTGCCTGGATGTAAGCTGACTACAACACACGTAGTGCCTTTTGCACACTCCCTTTAAAGGGCAATAGACTAACCATGCGTACCCATTAAATATACTTAGGCCATGCTTAGCTCTACTGAAGCATGCCAGATGTGAATTCACAGGTGCACTCAATCAGTGCAATGCAGTCCCCAGCATCCTTACCCAAGACAGAGATCAATGCACACTTCCACCCACATCCCATCTGTGTCTTGGTGCAGAAGGGAATGCTTAGTTGCTCATGCTGACATAATTCCATTGTGTAAAGGGTTTCCCCAGCACACCATTAGTCCTGCACAATGTCTTGTTTCATGTAGCTGTGCCTGGTCAAAGAGTGGAAAAGAGAAGGTGCAAACTGTTGGGTATAACCAGAATGAGACCCCTAACTCCCATTCTCAAATAACAGAATCAGCTAACTGCAAAGAAAGAGCACAGACTCATTGTCATGTACATCCACACAGGTCAAACATTTTTGTTACAGAAGAATGATATTTATTGGTGCATGTGATACTTTTATGAACCATCTTGCTATTCATAATTTGTCCAGAAGCCGACCTTTATGACTAACTTCACCACATTGTTTATCCGTTGCAGAGTCTAAGAATAGCTCCCCTTTGCATTCCTCCATAGTACTGCGGAAGTCCATCTCCAACTGCTGTTGCTTCTCCTAGGGAAGGGCTTGGAACAATTGATTGTATGCCCAAATGCTGTTTTTATAACTTTACCAAGATGGGGATTTCTCTAGCTGCCATTCTCAAATATATCATTAGCACTGAAAGTTATCCCACTCCTGGGCCGGATCTACATGGCAATGAATGTGAAGCGCTTTCATGCTTAATGCAGCTTTTCATGAAATAGACTTTGGTCTGTCAGGAGCACACGGAGCAAAAAATGTGGAGTAGACACAACCTTAAAACCCACTTGTCACAGGTCAAATTGCACTTTAATCTGCCTTGCTTTGCAGCTGAATGGGTAGAGTCCCACTAGTAGATGTGAGCGTCATCAACCCCATAGATGCTGCTCGGCCAATGAGAGAGGCTTGCTCCCCGCTCCTCTCCATGCAAATTTCAGGGAAATTTAATGGAAGAGATTAGTAATATCAGATAGTCTACCCTACACCTCTCCCCCTCACATCCACCAACGGTGAACCGGCAATATTGAAGCCCAGGGACAGACTGACAGGTGGGCAGACAGGAGGTTCCTAGGTCTTGCATGGAGGGAAAGGGCTGGAGTTGGCTCCCTCTGCTAGTACTCTGGAGTCAGCAGCCTGGCTGCTGCTGCTGCATCCACTTCCCGGACCGGAACTAAGCCTCCACCTCCTTCTCACAAACACACAGGCAAATCACACACACACACGGGGCTATTCTGAAGGGGAGACATGAATGAATCAAAGGCTGCTATTTGTGAATGGACAAAGCAAACGGCTCCATTACTCTGAAGGGGCAACCCAGCACGATTCAGTGACTGGGGAGGCTTGATCCCAACCCTGTCTGTTCTCCCTTGCTGTACTGGCCACCACTTCTCCTCCCTTCTCTGTGTATTCCTTAGTTGTAGGTGTATCACATGACTGTGAAATAGGTGTATCACCACTGCGAAATAGCAGCTGGCCGCTATTTCTCCTCCCCCCTCTGTGTATTGCTTAGTTGCAAGTGTATCACAGGACGGCGAAATTGCAGCTGACTGCCCTTTGTCCTCCCCCCTCTGTGTATTCTTTATTGTGCACTACATATATACTGGCTACTCCATTCTACTGTGAATGAAGCAGGGCTACTGCTATTATGAATAGGAAAAGGAGGCTACTTATTGTGGAAGCAGCCCTACTGCAAATGGGGGGAAACGAGGGAAAAGGCGATTGGCCTTGACCACATCACTTGCAGGTCACAGCGGCACACCCATGGTTTCATGCGGAGGGACTGGGCATACTGCAGGGGAACCGCCTGGGAGCGGTTTTGTTGTTTTTAAAGGAGTAAAAGGATTTTCAGAAAATGTGGCTTTTCAAGAGGGATACGGCTAGTTGGCTGTGGATTGGCCATGACATCATGTATCCCTAATGACTGAGCCACAGCAGCACTGGAGAAAACCTCCCATGTACATGGGCGCCTGGTTATCCCAAGCTTTTGTCATTTCAGCAGTATAATTTAGGGAGGGGAGGTGTCAATTTGTTGCTGTTATTATTAAACAATTTGGGAGTCAGTAATTCTTGCCAATCTATTACCACAGAGATATACAAATTAATTTGTTTCTGTCTTCTGCCCACCCCTGGCCTAGACAATGGGGATGGATATCCAGTCACACATGCACACTCTGAGTGAGGGCAATGGGAAATGGTATAGTAAAGTTTAATATATGGAGTCATGAGAATCATGTTCACTATGTGATCCCTCATTTGTTGGGATCATGCGGTGAAGGAAGAAGCCCCCCAAATGGTGTCAAAATTAGCAGGATATCAAATCTGTGAACAGACATGAATACAGTGCAAAACACCATTGAGATGGGGTGTTTTTTGTGTAGTTAAGCCACTGTTTCACAACCAATTAATACAAAGGCATAGTTGAAAATATAAGTAGTAGCTGATGAGTGGAAACATCGATGGCCATTAGTTTTAAAGAAAAGGAACCATTAAATGCCCATACCTTAGAAAAGCATGCAAGCTTTCTCTGCAACAGACATCTTGATGGAGATGCATATGATAGCTTCACAAAGGGATGCAAAAACAAGTGATTAGAAATTTCACTCCGTACTTAGCAATGTGTGAATCCTTATAATGTGATGACGGAAAAGGAATGGAAAAACTTGCTCAGCCAATGTTTTCTTAATTTTAATTACTTCTGAAATGAATTTTCTGCTGAAGTGAAACATTGGAAATTGTGTTTGATGCATTAATTTTTGCTCTCCACTTTCAGCTACCACATACATTTGACTGTTGAATAAAATATCTTATAATTATGTTAATTTAAAGTGATTTTATTCTCAGTAGGCCTGAAGCACTTAGTTCAGTTGAATTATACTTCAAATTACTTTTGAAATGAAGCAGAGATGTAATATGACAATAGCCTGCTTCTCAACAGTAGAATGCCTTGTGTTACATAATAATGAACTGGGAAGGAGTTGCTAAAATGGTTAATACACAAAATATCCTAAGAGTGGATGGAACTGCACTGATCATACTTGTCCATGAGTTTTTGGTAAGTACACTTTCTTTAACACACCATATAGCAGGGGGTGGGACCCTGTGATCATCCAGATGTCCCATCAGCTCCAGCCAGTGTGGCCAATAACCAGGGATGATGGGAGTTGAAGTGAACATCTGGAGTGCCACAGGCCCTCTACCCCTGTCCTTTAGGAATTGCAAGTGAAGGTGATACTCTGAAGAATTATACTGGTTCATATATTCTTGATGAGAGATCACATATACAGAAGACTCTTGGCTGGTTTGCACAGCAGTATGTGAACAAACCTTTGCATATTCAGAAGTGCCCAGGTACCTTAGCAACCATCGGGTCTGATCATTGTGATTTGCAACCACAGATACCCTTCTAGTCCTCTCAGTACAGTGCTACTAGTGCCACAGCTTACCCTCCAGCTGTGCTTAGTTTCTTCTGGCATTGTTCCTCTGTGCACTTTTCCCTGAGGAGTAAGGAGGGTAACCTCACTGTATGCAGCACAGAGAGACAGAGCGGAGCCCCCCCACACACACACTCTTATTATGAACTTGCACCCCTCAGGTCCATCCTTTTATGACTTGAGGGATCACTGTCAGCAGTCGGAACTCCCAGCAAAGTCCCAGTAGGATGGAGAATAAGCTGTTCTCTGTCCTATTCAGAGAAACTTAATGAAGTTCCACACTCCACCGCACAGATGTCAAGGGAAGAAAACTAGGGGTGTGCATTGACCTCAAGATTCAGTTCAGCCTCCAGTTCTGTGATTTGGAAAACAGCCCAATTTGGCTCAGACAGATTTGGGGGCTGTGCACTTTGACTTGGGTCCAAATCCAAATCTCAGTCTGGAAATTCAAATCTTCATGCCTCCCATTGAGTATCATTGGAAACAAACAAATGGCTATAACCTTTTTCTGTTTGTCAGAACTGGGAGAACTTTGCTGGCATAATATTCCTTTATGTGGGAATTGCACCTGCCAAATGTCAGACAAATCGTTGTAGGCAGTTTTGTGTTATATGCATTTAAATTATGACTTTTTAAAAGAACTGTTGATAACTTATTTATTGGCAGAATATGATGAAATTTGCAGGAAAGTTGCCTCTTCTGAGGGGATCAAGCCTGTAAAGTTTCACATAAATAGGTGCAGAGAGCTTTGTGCAAGAGCAACCTTTACATTTTTTAGAGTATCCAAAAGGGGATGTACTTATTGCCCCTATGTCTCTTGTGGACAATTGTTATGAAAATTACATACAGTATAGAGGTAATATACCCTAGGTAAGAAAACTGCAAAATTTCAGATGGATAGGTGCAGCTTTTGTTGTGGAAGGGAAGTATTCAAATTTTAGGGGGAAGGTAAGTGATTTCTTTCCCCCTACCCCCTTTCCATGGTCTTTTGACTATTTGTATGAAAATATCATAGAGATGCTCCTGGGCAATAAACCTGCAAAATTTCAGAATGATGAGTGCAGGGGCTGAGGAGTTACAATGAATGAAAAACAGTCTGAGATATCTTTGTTTTCTGCTTAATTGGCATCAATGTCACAAAGTGCAATAGGACAGGGGTGGATGATGTTTGTGGAGCATACAATGTCAGAGGACGGAGGGCTTGAACATCCAGCATTTTCAAAGCCGGCACCCAGCCCTACACCACCTCTGGTCTCACAGACTCCACCAAACTTCTTTTATTGTTCCTGTCCTGGGAGAGAACTAGCAAAGAGCACTGAAAACTGGATCATTCCTGCTATCGATTCCTTCAACATCCCTCCCATAAAGCCTTGTGATTGGAGAGCCCTGGTCAAGCTATTCACTGTGACTAGGATCTAGAGCTGCCTGCCACTACATTCTCTCCTCTCCTTCCCTGCTCTCCCCATCCTGGTGTTTTCCTTACAGAGAGCTTGCAGGAAAATGTACCAGTTTTTGGAGACCTGCTGTCTGTGTCTCTGCGTCCCTCTGAATTTTCAAGGGTTCAGATTTGGTCTGCTTCGGAGGAGCCCAAATCTGTCTGAATCAGCCCAATTTGGTTCAGGATTCAGCCAAATTTGATGGATACCCCTAAAGCAAACCTATCTTGGTTTCAGCTACTCTCTCCAATGGGGCTGTGTATTCTGAAGGTTGAACATGTTCCTCCTAGGAGGGACATCTTGGATAAAATTGCAACTGCTTCTCTAATGAGCTCCACAGGAAGCTCCTTGCAGTATAGTTTTGCGTATGTTTCGATATTCTAAGAGTAATTTTCGTGTATCAAAGTGATTTTATTTTATTACTGTAAGGGAAAGTTATTGATTCTTATTATAAAAGTACTCCAACCTTCACTGGTAAATAAATTAGGTTTTAAAAAGTGTAATACATTTGCAATTAGTGAGACTAATTCAATATAGTTCAAAGTACAAAACGGTGAGTCTACATAGCCAACTGCTACAAAATATGACTAAAGCCCAGCTACAATAATCTCATCCACAAAGAACCTTTTCGTGTTACACTGTGGAAAATTTTGAGTTGCCATGCTGGGGGCTATTTTCTTCTAATCAAATAAAAATGAAGGAAGATCTCAAAATAATTTGTAGCGAGGTCAATGGCTCAAATGGGAGCCAAGTGGCTGATTCACAGAGCCATTCAGAGAGCAAATAAAGATGTGTGACTCACTGTCACTTCTCACTCAGCTTTTAAAAGTCACCATTCCCCCTCAGAGGTCACAATTAGTGTAATATCAAAGCTGTAATGCATCTCTCTCAAAGAGAATATGCATGTATGATGAAAGTCCAAAAGCAGCCTCAGAGTTCGCTTGCCCTTCATTCCACCCCACCTCATCCACACACAGATGGAGATATTTGACAGTTCCATCATGATGATGCTTATAAAGTGTGTGACTTCAGAAAAACATATCAACCCTTGAAGGTAAGAAGTGACCTTCAGTTTATATTAACTGAGGCAGCCTTTGAATAGCCAATTGTGGTAAACAGATTGCTCTAGAGGGCAGTTTCTCAGAACAGTTAACTTACTCTTTGCCTGCATTTATCACTTGAGCAAGGTTGACTGTTTCTGTAAAGGTTATTTCCAGGGCTGGTTTTACTCACTGTTTGTGTAGCTCAGCCTTCCCCAACTTGGTGCCCTCCAGTTGTGTTGGACAAGGAGTTGGCCCAGAATACTGGGAGTTGTAGTTTAACACATCTGGCAGCCACCAGCTTGGAGAAAGGCTGGGTGCTGCATGGCATTGCACTCCACTTCAAATTTTCTAGTTTGGGTGTGGTAACCTCCCACTATTGATGTGCGTGCATTACTTTATCTGCAGTATGTTTGTAGCTGCAGGACTGTGGGGAGAGAACAGCACCATGATGCTTGTGCTCAGAAAGACGGTTGTCGAGAAGCAGTGGAGAAGGCTAATAAAAACTGAAAGGAGAGCACAAGGCATGGGGCAGTGAGCGGCCGGGTGACCCATACAGCACACAAAGGTGCACACAAAGGTTGCATATACACAGTATCTTTTAAAAAAACTTTTAAAAATTAAACAGAGCCCCCCCCATCTGCCATAGAGTACAATCCTTTTCAAAGAACACTCAGTTTCAAAAGCAGTTTGCCATGTGGCATGAAGAACTGTTGTTTAAGGAACACGTAATCATGTGGAATGGGTTGCATGGCTGGAGGCACATCTGAAGTCATAAAACAGATTATTAAAGATAAATGTTATTAAAGACAAAATGATCACAGATACAGAAGGACAAGTCCTTCTGTAAAACAATCAAAATGGTGTCAAGGTTCCCCTTATGACCTGGATCCCCTAAGCAACTCCTTAAGAATCTCTTGCCTCCTTAAGAGTCCCACCTTTTACCTTCCCCTTTCCAAAAATGTGGGGTTTAGGCTGTAGGCATGGGGTGACCGACACTCTAGAAATAGGGTTTAACTACAACAGTTTACTGGTAAATTAAAGCAAGCAAATCACAACTAAAGGTATTGCACAATAGAGCTGAGTGATACAAAAGGCATTAAGAGAAAATAAAAGTTGCAAAAACATAAGTTCCTTTATCCTAGTTGTCCTTAGACTTCTCCAGCCTGCATCTTCCTGCCTCCTCTTCAGGCTCTGGTCTCCCTGACTCTGCTCTTACTGCTCTGGTCTGTCCAACTCTCTCTTTATATACCCTTCTCCCTCAAAACCGAAAGTACTGCTTCAAACCTGAATAAATGAAACTTAACTGGGGAAATGAAAGTGAAACTTAACTGGGGAAATGAAACTACTCCTCTCAGGGATACCCCCTCCCAACAACAACCCCCCCACCCTGCCCAGGCCTCTAAGCCTGACCCTTTTTCCCTTTGCCTCTGTAGGCCTCAACCTTCACACATGGATTCTGAAAAAGGTAAGTCCTGTCTCACTAACCTTTTTAGAGATCTTTGAGCGTGTCAATAAATACATGTATAGATAGGGATGATCTGCTAGACACTGTTTACTTGGACTTTCAAAAGGTTCATGATAAAGTCACTCACCAAAAACTCCTCAGCAAACTTGGCGCTCATGGGATAGGAGAACAGGTCCTCTTAAGGACAGATAGCTGGTTAAAGGACAGAAAGTAGAAGTAAATGGTCAGTTCTCACAGTGGAGGGATGTAAACAGGAAGATCTGCATTGGGACTAGGGATGCTGGAGAAATTTGAGATGGACTAGAATGAGCTTGGATTTCTAAGAATCTGACCTGCAGAATCCACTGTGGAGTGACCCCCTCAGGCTGCACGGAGTCCTTGGATTGTCAGATTTTTTTTTTTACTACCCTGAAACTAATGCATATTTATTCATAGGAAAGTATGCAAGTTTCTGGTGAGGAAAAGTTGGATGGAATGGGGGACAATACGCTAAGCTAAATTGTGTAAATTGTTGCAAATCGTTTTATGGAATTATCTGCATATTTTTCCACATAATGAAAAAAAAATCGAATCTATCTGTGAACAGATGACAGAACAAAAGGTGCATGACATTCCACGAAATATAGATGGAGCGGATTTTACACAATCCGTATATCCCTGATTGGGACCAGTCCTGTTTAACTTGGTTATAAATGAGCAGTGAGGTGGCTATATTTGCTGACAACGCCAAATTATTTAGGGTGGTTAAAACAAAAAGGGATTGTGAAAAGTTCCAGAAGGATATCTCCAAACGTGGGAATGGGCATTACAATGGCAAATGTTGTTCAGTGCAAGTGAGTGTAAAGTGATGCACATTAGGGCAAAAGATCCTAACTTAACATATATGCTGATGAGCTTTAAGTTGGCAGTGACTGACGAAGAAATAGATCTTGGGGTTGTGGTGGAAAGCTCCATGGAAATGTTGACCTGTGTTGTTATAAAAAAAGCAAATTCCTTGTTGTGAATCACTAGGAAAGGAGTAAAAAATAGAATGCCAATATCATACTGCCCTTAGACAAATCTATGGTGTGACTATGCTTGTAATGCTGTGTACAGTTCTGGTCACAACACCTCAAAAAGGATATTGTAGAGCTGGAAAAGATGCCGAAAAGAGTGACAAGAATGATTAAGGGGGCAGAGCAACTCCCCTATGAGGAAAGGATACAACATTTAGAGCTTTTTAGCTCAGCAAAAAACTGAGAAAATGGGGTCATGATATAGGTTTGTAAAATTATGCATGCTGTGAAGAAAATACAAAGTAGTTCTCATAATATTAGGGTCATCCACTGAAGCTGAATGGTTGGAGATTCAGTACAGATAAAAGTACTTCATACAGCACATAGTTAAACTATGGAATATTTGCTACTACAAGATGTAATGATGGCCACCAACTAGAATAGCTTTAAAAGAGCATTAGACAAATTTGTGGAGGATAAGGTTACCAGTGGCTACTAGTCATGATGGCTAAATAGTACCTCCAGTATCAGAAGAAATATGCCTCTCTACGCCATATACTGGGGAACTTGAGAGGGAGGCTGCTATTGCACTCATGCCCTGTTTGTGGGCTTCCCATGGGCATCTGGTTGGTCACTGTGCAAACAGAATGCTGGTTTAGATAGGCCTTTGGTCTGATCCAGCACAGCCTTTTTTACATTCCTAGGTATCTAAAAGGTATATCCTGAAGCTCACATCCATGTTGACCATGTGCACTCATTAATCATCCTGTTGTACTAACAGGGGGAAGAGTATCTATTTTGAGGGGTGCACAAATGTTCTAACTGGTATTTCCCTTTAAAACACATGGCCATAGGAGGGGCACAGACATTTCCTACTTGCTGCCTTTAGGAAAAGTCACATGTGAAGCATGCGTGTAGTCTTTACAATTGACATGATATAGCTGTATTTTGTACTTCGGTATCCATACCAATGTGCAAATCATTTCATGAGGTGTTGGCTTAAGGAAGTGGGGTGGAGGTGGAGGATGTTTAAGTCTAGTGTGAGTACAAGTGGAGCTTCAGTTCTTCTCTGCTGGATTCTCTGCCATCACACACTGTTCATTTTGTTGGATCAATGACTGGGAAGAGCCATAGCTCAGTGGCAGAGCAAATGCTCTGTATGCAGGACGTCCCAGGTTCAATCCCTGGCACCTTCACGTAGGGTTGGGAAAGACTCCTGCCTCAAACTTTGGGAGAGCCACTGCCAGTTAGTGGTGTCAATACTGAGTTAGATGGACCAACAGTCTTAACTAAGGCAGTTTATTATGTACTGTAAAAGGTTTCTTTTCAAGACCCAAATAGAGAAAAGCTGCATCCCAAGTTGCCTTAATACAGAGGTGATAATTGCTGTGGTGAAACAAGGGACCTTTGGAAGAAGTTGACATTCTCATAAAAAGACCAGCAAGGAGAGGGGTATGTGCTCTTTATTCCTTTGCCATTGAAATCTTCTAGTGAGAACAGAAAATGTGTTGGCTTTTGTTGAGAGCCTAGTATACTGAAGCAAGTGTTTGTAAGACCCCAGGGTCTTAATTCCAGTGCTGGTGCCTGCACTGAGAAACCATTGTTGTCAAATTCTGAACTGGTGCAGATGTGTTGTAGTTAGTGTCTTTCCCCACTAGATGGTGCACGCAATCAGTTATTGAGTCTCACTGGTGCAATGCTGTTTTCTGCATTCTGATGGACAGGTAGGCCACTCTTAGCAAACTAAGCATTAACAAAGCAATTACAAAATAATGTTCCCAGCTGAGAAAATAGCATTTGTTGTTGTGCATTAATAACTGATAAAACATTTGGCAAGGATGAGCATATCCCTCCTGTTTGTTGACTTAAGGCTATATGACCGGTTGCCTTGCTGAATGATTTTCACGTAACATACATGAATATTCATGGCATGTACATGAATTAAATTATAAAGGCATCTGTTACACCATGAGGGACTTACTGCTACACTGGTCACTTGCTGCTTGATTGGAAAATACAAAGCATTTGAGACAATTCATCCAGATGAAACGCTAAACCTTAAACCTTAGTTTTTGCAGGAGTCCATCAAGGTATTAAGCATAACAAGTTTTTTTAAAAATGCAAATAAAACTTTTTTTAAAGGACCACTGTAAAATAACCTGAGTACCAGGCTACTAATAGAGACTTCTGAAATAGTAACTAAGGGTGCAATCTTATCTGTGTTTAGACAGAAAAAAGTCCTAAAATTCCCAGCACTTCCCAACCAGCATGGCTGGCTGAGGCATGCTGGGAGTTGTAGGACTTTTTTTCTGTCTAAATATGCATAGGATTGAACCCCGAGAATGGACACAATGACTAACATGGTGTTTGTGGTAGCATCTGGAAGCTGGCATCTAAAGAAGAAGCAGAAACATGGTTGCTTTCAATAATACTGAGTATTAAAGATAGCAATTGTTTCTTGCACTGCAAGAAAGAACACAGAAGAAACCTTTGGTTTCTTTTCTAGCATGTCATAGAAGAGACATGCTGGAAAACAAAGGCAAAGAAACACAAGCTTTCTGCTCTGGACA
The DNA here is from genome assembly GCF_057233095.1 of Heloderma suspectum. Lineage (NCBI taxonomy): Eukaryota > Metazoa > Chordata > Lepidosauria > Squamata > Helodermatidae > Heloderma > Heloderma suspectum. The sequence continues at coordinate 85,752,134 of NC_139459.1, forward strand.
TCCTCTAATAGCGTCCAAGAAACATTGGAATGACTAGTCCCTGGGTTCTAAAATGAGATATAAAGGTAGAAGTTGGAGCAGATGGACACTGAAGAGGCAGAACAAAGAGGTTACAAGAGACAAGGTAGCAGGACAATGGAGCATGGATGAAGCAGGCTCAACAAAGGGGCAGGAAAAACATTGGCTTTGGGGTGGGGACCATGGTTGCCCCTTTCAATGCTGAACCAAGATCCTACCAAATCTAGAGGAAAGGTTGGGTGCAGTGCAATCAAGGTGGAGCAGGCACAAATGAAGGCAAGGCAGCAGTGAAGGGGAATGGAAGGTCTGTGGCAAAGGCCAAGGATTCTAACTGACCATTACCCTGAAGTTTGGCCAAAGCATGATGGTGTTCTGTGGGCTGAAGTCTTGTTGGATGCCCTTTGGGCATCCTTGAAGCTCCAGGATCAGAACCTGCTGTGGCTTTGAGTTCTAGGTATTGGGAAAGGAGAATTAGGTTTCCTGACTGCAGAATCAGGAACTTACAATGTAAGTTGTTCCGTTAAACTGTATGGGGAGGGGGGGGGGAGTGGAGGTTCTGTAGCTAAAGACCAGTTTGGTGAACATTGGACTAGTTTGTAGTGCTTAGTAGCATCTACTAAACCTGGTGAAGCAATGCATTTCATCCTGCAGTTATTATTTAAATGTGCACACAGGGAGCTAATAAAATCAATTGAGAGTGATCTAAGGAGTAGTTTAGTATCACCTGGATACTGGGGAAAAGGTATACATGGATCTTGGGTGGGGTGTATTACATTTCTATATTCAATTAAATATGATGCCTATGCAGCATGTAGTTGTTCCTATTATTAGAATGAAAAACTTGCCCTATTCAGGTGTTATAAAATATTAAGAGTGGAGAGGATGGAAGCACAAGTGCAGTGGCCCTGCCCCCCCCACTCCCTAACTGCCCTGTCTTGACAGGGAATGTCTGAAGAGAAGCTATCCACATTTGGTTGAATGTGTTTACCGTGTTCCATATGACCAGGAACCCTGCAGAATCGGGGTTCCCGACTGCACGGAGCACTGTAACTACATTCTGCTGAAGGAGATTACATTTTCTCTTCAGATCTTCTCTGGCAACAAGGGAAGGTCCCTGTATACCCTCCATGCTTAGGATTTTATAATGCCTGAATAGGGCTATTGCTTTGATAGCAAGGGCTGGCTCAAGACACTTGCAGCTTGAAGCAAAGGACAAGATGGTGCTGCCCCCCCCCCCCATACACAAACTAACCGGACTGGCAGTTGGCTTTTACTCAATACTAGGAAAGCCTTCTCCACTGCACAGAAGGACAGGAGGCCAGCTGCGAGGTCACAGGACAGGCTGTGCATCACACACATAGCTCTGCCCTCCAACACTTCCCAGCCCCCTACAACTGCCACCTCACTCTGCCTAGTGATAGGGCCGAGCCTGTTGATAACCAATGCTGCCATTTAGTGATTTAAATTATTTCCACAAAATATTCCCAAGGTTAACAACAGTAAAATCTACAATAAAAAAACATAAAACCAATATAAAACCCCCTATAAAAATCAGATCAGAGCATATCAGTATAGCAACCAGTTAAAACATTATTAAATTTAAATACAAGTAAAGACGCTGAGCAGAAGATAAAGCAAATCAGTTCTATTGGCCAAATGTCCGTCGTAATAGGTGTGCAGTAGAAACAGACTGCTGGCAGCACAGATGACTGAGCACTGGTTGACCACCAGCTGCCCCTGTATCTCACACATGCACACACAGGACCTTGCAACAAATCAGTTACATGTACAAATATGTCTTGTCTCTTCATTAACCTGGAAGTATTACGTTGTCAAGCATAGTCAGAGTCAGTATGCTATATACACCAGTTGCTGGGGAACATAGGTGAGAGGATGCTGTTGCACTTGTGTCCTACTTGTGGGTTTCCCATGAGCAGCTGGTAGGCCACTCTGCGAAAAGAATGCTGGACAGGATGGACCTTTGGTCTGATCCAGCATGGCTTTTCTTATATACTTATGTAATAACACACAAATTCTAGTGTAATCTTCCCCACCTGGTGCCCTCCAGATGTTCTGGACTACAACTCCCATCATGGAAGTCTTACCCAAGTGAGGAAAACAAAAGGCAGCACAAGCTTGCACAAAGGCGATGCAAGCAGACAATAAGAGATGAAAAAAAGCATTTCGAAGAGCATATTACTAACAACATCAAGGCCAACAATAAAGAATTCTTTAAATATACCAGAAGCAGAAAACCACCTAAGGAGGCAGTTAGACCATTGGATGACAATGGAGTTAAAGAAGTACTGAAGAAGGACAAGAAGATTGCAGAGAAGGTGAATGAATTCTTTTCATCTGTCTTCACTACAGAAGATATAGGACAGATACCTGTGCCTGAACTGATGCTTTCAAGAAAGGAGTCTGAGGAACTAAGGCAAATAGTGGTGACAAAAGATGAAGTTCTCAACCTTATTGATGAATTGAAAGCAAATATATCACAGGGCCCAGATGGTATCCATCCTAGAGTACTCAAAGAACTCAAATATGAAATTGCTGATCTTCTGACCAAAATATGCAACATGCCCCTAAGATCAGCCTCTATACCAGAGGACTGGAAGATGGCCAATGTAACACCAATTTTCAAAAAGGGATCCAGGGGGAATCCAGGAAATTACAGGCCAGTTAGCTTAACATCTGTTCCAGGAAAATTGGTTGAAGGCATTATTAAAGATAAAATTAGTAAGCATATAGAAGGACAAGCCCTGCTGAAAAAGAATCAACATGGCTTCCACAAAGGTAACTCCTGTCTCATTAACCTGTTAGAGTTCTTTGAGAGTGTCAATAAACATGTAGACAGATCTGGTAGACATTGTTTACTTGGACTTCCAAAAGGCTTTTGACAAAGTCCCTCACCAAAGATTCCTGAGCAAACTTAGAAGTCATGGAATAAGAGGAGAGGTCTTCTTATGGATCAGTAACTGGTTAAAGATCAGAAAGCAGAGAGTAGGAATAAATGGCAAATTCTCCCAATGGAGGGAAGTAAATGGTGGAGTCCCACAGGAATCTGTATTAGGATCAATGCTTTTCAACCTGTTCATAAATGATCTGGAATTAGAAGTGAGCAGTGAAGTGGCCAAGTTTGCGGATGACACCAAATTATTTAGGGTGATTAAGACAAAAAGGGATTGCGAAGAGCTCCAAAAGGATCTCTCCAAAATGGGAGAATGGGCATCCAAATGGCAAATGCACTTCAATGTAAGCAAGTATAAAGTGATGCAAATTGGGGCAAAATATCCCAACTTCAGGTATAACCTGATGGGATCTGAGCTAGCCATGACTGACCAGGAAAGAGATCTTGGGGTTGTGGTGGACAGCTCAATGAAGATGTCTACCCAGTGTCTGGCCGCTGTAAAAAAGGCAAACTCCATGTTAGGCATAATTAGAAAAGGAACTGAGAATAAAACTGCCAACATCATACTGCCCTTATACAAATCTATGGTGTGACCACACTTGGAATACGGTGTAAAGTTCTGATCACCACACCTAAAAAAAAGATATTGTAGAGTTGGGAAAAAGTGCAGAAAAGCACAACTAGAATGACCAAGGGGCTGGAGCATCTTCCCTATGACAGAAGGTTACAACAGCTGGGATTATTTAGCTAGGAAAAAAGGAGGGTAAGGGGAGACATGATAGAGGTGTACAAAATTATGCATGGTGTAGAGAATGTGGATAGGGAGACATTCTTCTCCCTCTCAAAATACTAGAACCTGGGGTCATCCCATGAAGCTGATTGGTGGGAGAGTCAGGACCGATAAAAGGAAGAACTTCTTCACACAGCGCATAGTTAAACTATGTAGTGATGGCCACCAATTTGGATGGCTTTAAAATGGGGTTGAACAAATTCGTGGAGGAAAAGGCTATCAATAGCTACTAGTCCTGATGGCTATGTGCTACCTCCAGTACCAGAGGCAATCAGGCTATGTACCCCAGTTGCTGGGGAACATGGGTGGGAGGATGCTGTTGTGCTTATGCCCTGCTTGTGGGTTCCTGGTCAGCAGCTGATTGGCCACTGTGTGAACAGAATGATGGACTAGATGGACCCTTGGTCTGATCCAGCATGGCTCTTTTTATGTTCTTATACCTGCCCATGCTGGCTGGGGATGGTGGGAGTTATATTTCAGCACATCTGTAATGCACCAGGTTGGGGAAGGCAGCTCCACTATTTTAGTTCTTGTGATCTGTTGTAGTTGACAATTCAAAATTAACACTCTGCTACAGGAAATATTGTTGTGAGTTGGCCTATTTGATTAAGCTGAAAGCAAGAGTCCATATAAGAGGAACAATGAACTTTTCCTGTTGAGATTCATGACCCTGTTGTTCATATTGCTCTGACCTCAAGGCAATTGAGTCTTGTTTAATCCCTGGTTAGAAAAAAGGATGTACTTATATCATAGATTGCTGCTATTGAAGGGGAAGAGGTTACTATCTGTCAGAGATCCCTCTCACCAAACTGCGCTGCTTGTGATTGCGATGGTAGAGAGAGTAAGTTAGGGTTTTTCTACATGAGGCTTTTAACCCGCACCTTTACTGAGGCTTCTGCTTCTGGATTCTTTGTGGGATGAAGATCCGCTCCTTTACATGTTTCTTCCCCCCAGGGGTTTTCTTTCTCTGTCTTTCTATATGTTTCATTACACAACCACTAGATGGTTCTGGGATATAGCATATTGCACGATTACACAAGAGTCTCATTCAGGGCCAATCCTAATAGGATTGCGCCTAGGGATGTATGAAAATCACTTACCTTTCAGGGATTATGCTGATGGTGGGGGGGGAGGCGTTCCATCCCTCCCCCCGGAATCCTCGCTGGGGGGGGAGGTGCTCCGTTCCTCCCCCCTCCCCCGGAATCCTGGCCGGCCGGCTGTGCTCCGCAGCAATTCTGTGGAGCCGCCGGCTGGCTCCGCCAGCAGCTGGACATCCGGCCGCTGGCTAGCAGGGACACAAATGGCGGCGGCCATAGCTGCCGCCGTTTGCGTCCCTGCAGTCAGCCGTGATAGGCTACATAAATGTTTACGTAGCCTATCACGGCTGATTTAAAAAAACAAAAACAAATGCGCGTACGCAAATGTCAGCGGCCATGGCCGCCGCCATTTGCATTCCTTATTTTGGCACATCTTAGTCTACGTAAACATTTATGTAGACTAAGACGGCGAAAATAAGGGGAACGCAAATAGCGTAGCATCTATGCACTTTTTTTGTTTTTTTTTTAAAGTCAGCTGTGATAGGCTACGTAAATCTTTACGTAGCCTATCACGTTTTTGTTGTTGTTGCTTTTTAACCTGGAAATGGCGGAAGACTGGCTGCCGCAGCCGCCGCCGAACCACCGCTGGAGCCGCCGCCAGAGCTGCCGCCGCCAGGAAGGTTCGCCCAAGGTAAGTCCCATCCCGGTGGGGTGGTGGGTCGTTCCACCACCGATTTCAGGGGGCCAAATGCGCTGGCATTCGGCCTCCCCGAGATCCGTGGCGGAACTTTCGTACATCCCTAATTGCGCCCCTAAAGATGATCAAAGAAATGAGTGAGTGTGCTCTTTTCATTGACATTGAAACATTAGCATGTAATGTCTTTTTCTCCATTTTCCAAAGAAAGCACTACTCAGACTCCCTTTGCAAAAGAATGCCTGCCCAGAATAATTAAGGGAAAGCCAAGAAGCAATGCTTGTTTATGGGATACTACTATGAGAATGAATAAATAATAGGAAGATAAATAATTGAACTACTTTTTTTTTTTTGAGGTGGGGGTGTTTGGCGGAAATGTTGTAAATGAAGAGAGGAAGAAGACATTGGGGGAATCTTATTTTTCTCATCTTGCATTCTTGGCTCATTCCATTAAAAGTTTATTTGATTCAGAAGTGACTGCATGAATAAGCTTATGTTCACTGCATTAATTGTCTCTCTCTTCACAGTCATAGATCATCAGAGCAGTGTGTGACTTTGGCAAGTACAGCATATTCTCTGCTCAAGGAGGTTCTAACCAAAAACAGCTGTCATCCCATCTCTTTGCTCCCACCGTCTCGCCCTGCTTTTCTTCTGTTCTACAAGAAACATTCTTGAAATCAGTTAGGATTCTTTTTCACACTTACTGCTGACGTAGATACTACAGGCCAATGTATGTTACAATCCCCCAATGGTCTCCCCATTCAAAAAAGCAGCTTCAGGAGGGCTAGATATGAAACAGGTGGGGGGATGCTTAACCTTCCCTGCCATCCCTTCTCTGCTCTTCATCTTCCTCTAGCTACTCTTCTTCCTATGAGGTTCTCAAACTGATATTTGGAGCCATGTAGAGAAAGTGTCTTTGGGGAAGGGGTAATTGGAGACAGAGAAATATTGGGCAGGAAAGGGATAGTGCCAAAGCAGGCAGGGCCAAAACTGTTTGCTTTTGGCTACCAGCTGGTACCAACTGCCCGGTGGAAGTTGTATGTGTATGGGCACTTATCAACCACTAAGGAGGAACACACCCTCTAGCATGTGCAGGGATAGGACACTTTCCAAAGTGGTCCCAGAACGCAAGTGTGGAAGTCCCCAAGAGACCACGGAGCCTAAACAGTGCTCTGCAGGACACAATGACCCTCTCTTGAATGCCACCCCAATGGGCCCCAATTACTCCTTACATGGATTTTTCAAATGTGGCTTACCACATAGGATTTGTCATGCAGTTTTTATGCAAAACCTCCAACCCCCCCCCCCACAAATGCTCAGAAATGTCATACTGCCTAAATTATGTGCTGCAGAGCAAAATGTCCTTCTGCTTGATACCCACTCCAACAACCACTACCCTGCCCCCAAATATCACATTCATACGTTCATCAGGCACATCTGATATATTCTTTACTATGTTTTCCATGATTTGACAAAACATGGTGGGTAAACGAATGAAGAAAAATCCCAAGTCAATTATGGCGCCAAAGGAGGCTTCTCTTGAAATGCAAATAACAGCTTCCAAGAGGGTTTTTTTTTAAAAATTATGATGATGATGATGATGATTATTAGGATCATGGCAGGACAAGAAAGGGTTAAATTCTGCCTATCCAGCCCCCATAGTCCTTAGGCTGTACAGGCCTCCTGGTGGCTGCTATTTACAAAACCCCAACATTTACATGTTAATTGCATTTATGCAATTAGCCTCCCTTCAAGTTTGGCCCTGAAAACATAAATATTGTCTCATACCCTGTGAAGGCATGGAAGAAGGGAAGTTGGTGAGCTACATCAGCAAGAAGGTGTTACTGTCACAGCTCAATAGGCAGATCGCTATAGTAGTTCCCAGCTCCATAAAGCATAAATCTCCTTGGTTTGGAATGTGCAGTAAACCAAACGATGCTACCACAGAATCAACATCAGAGTTCAATAATTATTTTGTTGTGTCCATTCTTTACAGCATGAATCTTCTACAGCATGAATCTCATTATTTGTTGAATTCTTCTTTGATGCAAAATATTAGGGGAAAATATCTTGTTGGCTTGCTAAAAATCAGTGCTAACTGGCCAGTTTGCCAGAAGGTAGATTTCTTGCTTTACCATAAGGGCATGAAGATTTTGAGAAGAGTTGTCGACTTCCTAATGGCACGAGCTAAAATCCACACCAAAGTTAATAAGACAGATGGAAAAGGTTGTACTGGAGAAAATTGCTTGTTTAAAATGTTTGGATTTTAGCCTCTTATGTTGTATTTGTAGTTTGGTAATTTTTATAAAAACTGGAAGTTAGTATCAGGGAATTTTATCATTAATTTTAGTTTGCTAGTTCCAAATTATTTGTCATTTTCTTTGATCTATATTTAATTCATCCATTTTTAGGGTGCATTTGGAAATTTGAGAAACTGTCGGGGGCACAGCCATAAAATGGCTGCTATGGGTGGGCATGGCTCATCACAAAGAGGCTCACTCTTTGCTTTGAAGCAATCCCAGCTGCCAGTAAGAAAACATAAACATATTTTAAAATAAAATTTGGGAGGAGTAGGAAGTCTTGGTGGGTACCAAGGAAAGTGTCTCAGGGCACATTGGGCTCTGCCTATCCTTAGAGTAGACCCATTGAAATCAATCTGATTTAAGCTAGCCATGATGAACTTAAAAGTCTCATTGATTTTAATGAGCCTACTTGAAATACAACTAAATCTGGATACAACCCACAGTAAATAACATATCAGATGAGCCTAATGCACATATGAAGGTAATATTTGGGCTATTTGATAGTTACTTTGTGGTGCATGGAACCCCAGTCTGACTTGGAAGCTGCCTCAGGGCTTCCAAGGTGGGCCCAATTTGGCTTGGACTGATTTGGGAGGCTGACTCACCTCGGCCTAGGAAGCTGAAGTGGGATTCGGCCATCCGAATCCTGCTTTGGCCCCCCAACATGCCGCCCAGCCCCCAACTCCTTACTTGGGCCCTTGTTCCGTGGGGAGGGGCACCGCCCCCAGGGCAGCTGCCACCACTGCTGCCGCTGCCCATCACAGTCCGCCAACTGCTTGTTCTGCCCTCTTTGCAAGGAGGAAAGGATGGACGATTGGCGGGAGGCACCGGCTGCCTGTCAAACCTGCACAGCCTCTCCTTTGCACGGAAGGAGACTATGCAGATTGGACAGGCAAGAGGGCAGGAGTCGCCCTCCAACGGCACCCTCTCCCTTCCCTGCCTCTGCTCAAGCCTTCATGGGTTCCTTGCTTGCGAGGTGCCCATGAAGGCTTGAGTCTGGTGATGGAGGCAGGAGACATGGCCAGCTGAGCTCTCTCCCTTCCTTGCAAGGAGAGGAAGTCACCTGGTTGGAGGACAACTCCAGCCTCTGCTCAAGCCTTGCTTGCAAGGAGCCCACGAAGGCTTGAGTTACGCCAGTGGCAGCAGCTCGCAATGAGGGCAGGCTGCTGCTGCTACTCCCAGGGAAGCTGCTGCTGCTGCTGCCAGCTCCTCAGCATTCTGGACGCGTGCTGGCAGCCGTCTTATTTCTCTGGGGAATGGGGGAAGCCATTTTTAAAATGGAGACTCCCTGTATTTCTGGAAGTCCGGGGAGTCACCATTTGAAAAATGGCTCCCCACCTCCTCCAGAACAGCAAGACGGCTGCCAGTGTGTGTCCAGAGGACCTAGGTAAGGAGTTGGGGGCTGGGCAGTGGTATGGCTGCTGGGCCTCCGGATCGCACCAAAGTGGCCCGAAGCACCCCACTTTGAGTCTGAACTCAGGCTTTGGGCCGAAGTGGTGCACAGCCCTAGTTTCAAAGAAAGTCATTTTGCTCTACTTTAGGTGGTGTGACTTTTTTAAAAGAGGATTTTCGTCCTTTGGCATGAAATGCAGGAAAGGCTGGGCTTTAAAATAACTTTCCTGCTCCTCAGCTTTTCCATGAAAAAAGGAGATTCCTTTTACAGAAACCATATGCCAAAAGATTAAAAGGATACTTGTAATTAAAGGCACAGGAGCCCTGAAGAATTTTAATAGCACTTTTCCTCTTTACACTGAACAGGCTGGTGCTGCAGTTGTGTCATTGTGCAAACCCCACTACAAATCAGGTGTGATCATACAGGACCACAACACCGAAAATACTGGAATGCAACAGGCTGAGGGTCAAAACACATTACTTTAAATCCATATCCTGGAGCTACGTGTTCTTCTTTTTACTTTTTTTTATTTTTTAACTTCAGAGCAGGTGCAAGAGGCCCAATCCAGATCTTAAAAGCCCCCTAATGCCCCCAACTACAGTCCTGATCCAGAACAGCCCCCTTCATGCGTACTCTAGAGTAAACATGAAAATTGTCATCGCTGCTAGATATGGATTTAAAGCCATGTCTGTTTTGGCCCTAACAATGATGTCATCCAGACGCTCTGTAAAAAGTAAGCGAACAAAGAATTCCAGACAAAGATGTGAATGCAGACATCGCCAATTGTTGTGTAGCTTCTGTTCTGACAGCAGTATGATGCAGCAGTATCTTAAATATCCATACCATACCAGAACATAAAATAACTTGCCTGTGAGGAGACCCAGGCTTCTCTCTCCTTTCCCCTTACCACAGGTTGTTTTCCTTTGTTTACTGCAGCTGCTTTAAAACAATTCTGTAGTATTTTGTGCTCCAGAAATGATGTTGAGATAGCTTGACAGTGTTATAAGACCACATACAGCTTTCAAAGAGATGCAGGTAGTTTCCTCTTCTAAGGGAAAGTGATTTTGAAGTGCTGGGGGTGGGGGGACACCTGCCATTTATTATTGAGCTTCGTCCACTGCCTTTTTAAAAAGGAAAGATGTCTTTTGTATGAGACATGCTTATCTTCCAAGGCTCCTTTCAGAGATCTTCAAGGAATCTCTTTTTTCAAGGATGTCAATTATTTAGAGACAATTTTGTATAATCTCATTGCTGAACTAAATGGAGTTCTTAAGTGCTAAGCTTTACAACTCTGAGAACCAAAACACTCCCGCTGAAGTGAATCATGTTTTAAATGCTGTAGTGCAGTGGCTGGGGTTTGTGTTTGAAATGTTAGATTTCTCTCTTCCTCCATCTCAGTTCTTCTGTCTCTCACGAGGTGTCCTATAAAAATGTGCTGTCTTATCTTCCCAGGAAACTCTCACAGCAGTAGTGCTTAATGTGTGTGCTTTATAGTACTGCTTGTACCATCCTTCACTGCACTTGTAACAATGATTGACCAAATTTAGTTGAGTATCAGCTTTCACAAGGGAAGCTGACCATCCTAGCCGATTTTGTGACTGTACCAAAACTCAGATACACACCTGTAAATGTTTACAGTCCACCTGCATGCAATTGTCAATATTCACTAGCGTATTCCAAAATGTAGGGAAATACATTCATCTGTTTTTAGATATTTACAACTAAGGCTGACTTGGGGACCTTTGTAGGCATCTCCCACCCACCGCCCTGCTCCCAACTGCTTCTGCTATGCCTATCCCTCTGCTAGGAAAAGTGTGAGTTCCATCAGTCAATGAAATATACAGAAACTGATCTACGCTAGGCTTAGACCATTTACTCCTTGACTTCCTTGTTATGACAAAGTTTGAGAACTCCTTTTCAGACAATCAGCATTTGGTCATTTGTATGAGTTTCCAGTATTGCAAAATAAACCAACATTTTCCCTTCCTTATTCTCATAGAATCATAGAATAGTAGGGTTGGAAGGGTCCTATAAGACCATCGAGTCCAACCCCCTGCTCAATGCAGGAACCTCAGTCAAAGCATCCCTGACAGATGGCTGCCCAGCTTCATCTTCAATGCCTCCAGTGTGGGAGAGCCCACCACCTCCCTAGGTAATTGGTTCCATTGTTGTATTGCTCTAACAGTCAGGACGTTTTTCCTGATGTTCAGCCGGAATCTGGCTTCCTGTAACTTGAGCCCATTATTCCATGTCCTGCACTCTGGGATGATTGAGAAGAAATCCTGACCTTCCTCTCTGTGACAACTAGGCCCCATCATACATTACTTGCCTGAAGGAGTGCTCATGTGTTCAAGGGGTCACACCCAAGGTCATATAGCTTTCCCCACTGCTGACATCCACAAGTTAGGGCTCCTTCACATGGAGCTTTTATCCTGGGATTGAGATTGCTTCTTCACGGAAGTTTGCAGGATCTTTACATGATGCCATTAACATCCAAGGCATCTCCTGCACTAAATGCCCTTTCTTCCATTTTTAAATAGTTCACAGATAATGAGCTATCAAATTACCCTGTTGTGTTCCGCTTCAGTTTCTTCTGTGGAAAGAGTAAAAGTGGCAAGAAGCGGAGTGAGATCAATGAAAGATAATGGAAGACTCAGATATGGGGACAAGGAGGGGGAAAGGGGAGGGGGAAAGGAAGCATGTGTAAAGGGAGTCAGTTGTGATCCTACATTTAAAACGGAAGCAGAAAGCCCCATTTTAAATGCAGGATTTTAGGCTTGGGTAGAGATGACCTTAGGCAGGAACATCTGTAGAGGGAGAATCTATAGGCCAGCCTTCCTAGGCCAGATGTGTTGGACTGCAACTCCCATAATTCCCAGCCAGCAAGGACACCCTGGCTGGAGATATGGGAGCTGCATTCTAACACATCTAGAGGGGAGCACCAGGTTGATGAAGGCTGTTACAGGAAGTGTGTGTAGATCACCACACGTGTAAGCTTCCCTGGGCCTTAGAACCCTGATCATAGAAGACTCAAAATCCCGGGGAAGCCTATGCAACATTCTAGACAATATATATATGCCACACTTTGCATATTTAAATTGATTTAAAAATCACATGGTATTTCATGAAAAACCATTCTATTAGTTGTGCAAAAAATGTACAGGGAAAGTTTTGTGTTGGGCCTTGAAGTTTAGCTCAAGAAAGGAAGTTTAGCTCAAAGAAAAGGCCATAAAACCACTCAGTGGTTTGGGGAAAACAAAAGCCTTACAGTAGAATCCCATGTCTACTTAGTAATAAGCCCCATTGAGTTCAATAGGACATACATTTGAATTGACATAGCATTGTACTGTTAGTTAACAATCTGTGTTTCCATCACAAGGCTGAAATCAAATACAATTAAGACTATAAGTAAGCAGTTTGCATATTTAGAAATATTAAATGACATATCTATATATCTTTGTATATAATATATAAAGTTGCTTATATATTTAAATCTCTGGGCTGGGTCCAGACATATTAATGTTTAGAGTAGCCCATTAAAATCTATAGTGAATGGTCAAATTTAACTATGATATAGATACTTAAAATATTAAAATGCTATATCTATAATATAGATTTAAATATATAAGCATCTTTAAATCATAATATCCTGCAGCATTCAAATGCTTGACATTGCAACTTACTAGAAACATCTGTGTCTATATGGCTTAAAGTACTCATTTCATTAAAAAAAATTCACACAAACCCCAGTCTTCTGGGGATTGTTCCATAATGATGAAGAAACTAATCAAATAGCATTGTAAAAAAACAAACAAAAAAACCACTTTGTGGTGTATGAAAATACTTGGCCAAAAATAATCCACTCTCACAAATTAAACTTCATCTATATGATGAAAATGCTTTAGACTTGCTTCAAGTTCTCTCATCCCCATGGGGTCTCTTATAAAGAGAAACTAATCAAGCAAAGTGTCAATCAGAAATGGGGACAACAGATTAGAGGAAAGATAATATTTGCAATTGTTAAACTTTTCTACCTCAAAGGGTTGCCTGCTAATGGATCACATACTATTTTTCTGGTATTGATCTGACATAATAGCATATGCCATAGGAGTATAAGAATTAGTCAATACAAGCAGATGTTCTATAATGAAGAACCCATTTTCTCTGCAAGAGTTCATAATGAGAAGCCAAGTTCCTTCACAGCAAACACTTGTAGCTGATTCTCATAATGCCTTTTTTGCATGTGGAAACTCATAGTGCCTCATAGGGCATAGTCTGCATACCCTCCCCCCCCACACACACTTACGATTCAAGCATTGTGGCCTTGTTGCACACTGATGTGGATACTGGCTACCTGACATCTGTATCAAGAAGGCCACACTGTATTGTAAAATATACATAAAGCAAGAGATAAGTTAAGGCAGTGGTGGTGGGGAATGGCATTGCAATAGTCTCAGAGGAGATTAAAGTTTGATATTGCCCTGGATCTACTGGAGCTCAAGGGAGACCTCTGTGGTTAGAGTGTTGGACTGGGAGTTGGAAGATCTGGGTTCTAGTCCCCACTTGGCCTATGGAAGCTCATGGGGTGACTTTGGGCCAGTCACAGACTCTCAGCCCAACCTACCTCACAGGGTTGTTGCTGTGAGGATAAAATGGAGAAGAGGAGGATTGTGTATGCCACCTTGGGTTCCTTAAGGAGGGAGAAAGGTGGGATATAAATGTAATACATACATACATACATACATAAAATTACCCTCAAAAGTTTCCACCAATTTAATTCCAGCTGAATTACTTCCAGGTGGTACGACATCTTTCTGCTTTTTTTATCACGAAATTTTATTTTAATTCGAAACAAGATTAACAAAATAAAGCCAACAAAAAGAAGAACGTGCATAATAATACATCACAATCACTAAAGGGATTAACTAGTTATAAATCTAAGTTGCAGCTCAATTTCTAAGGAAAGTAAAAATGTAGGGTCTACAACATATGAAAGAAGCGTGTGCAGGTATATGCCATTTGGTGTGTTTGTGTATAGTAATCAGAAAAAATACAGACAACTGTATTTTGTTGGAACTTCACCAAACGTTTGAGGTGCCTCAGCATAGGAAATGAATGGAAACCATGCTGCAATAGTATTATTCTTCAAGTTAGGATTCCTTGCTTGCTCCACTTGCTGACTAAGCTTATGCATACTCATGGTCTCCCAATTTTTATTAATCCACTGCTCTTTTGTTGGTTGCTTTGGAGACTTCCAGTTACAAGCTAAACATAACTTTGCAGCTGTATACAATTGCCTAAGAAGGTCTTTAAGCAGGAATCCAGGACCACTGGATTCAAAAAGATGAAGCAGCATTGCTTTAGGGGCTACCAATTGTCTAACATGAAGAAATTCCTGACAGTAATCAGCAACCATGTTCCAAAATTCCCTATCCTGTAGAACATTCCCATCAAAGATGAAAGTATGAACCAATATGACCACACCCCTTCCAACGATATTGACTATAATTTGGCTGTATTAGGTGAAGCCTTGCAAGAGTAATGTACCACCTACTCAGAACTTTGCACTGTGTATTTCTGCTTTTTAAAGTTATGTGGACAGCCAAAGCTTTTTTTAACAAAAAAAAATCCATTAATATGTTGCATATTGAAAAGAAAATTCTGAACTCTGTTTGGAAGAGAATTCAGAAAAATGTATTAAGGGTGCAATCCTATGGCCACTAGTTAGCGGCTAGACAGCCATAGGATAGGTCAGTTCCCGGGAACCAACCTCGGAGCCCACACTCTGAGGTCAGTTCCCTGAGAACCGACCTCCACCCTCTCCTGCTTTGTCTTGTAGACAGCGTGGATTGGCTCCACGCTCATAAGAGGAGTGTGGAGCAGCAAAAATGTGTTGTTCCTGGGGGTGGGCTGGGGCGGGGAGGGCAGAGGTGCCTTTCTGAAGCTTCCTGTGCATCGTCCAGCATCCACCTCCCCCACTCCGACTTCCTGTGTCTAGACAGCCAAAATCGGCTGTCTAGCCACAAATGCAGGGTGGCTGAAGTGCAGTGGGGACGATCCCCTTCGCACTGCTCCTGCCCTGCATTGGATAGGCAGTCGCCTCTGATTTCAGAGGCGGCCGCCTATCCTGATAGGATTGCATCCTAATAGAATTATTTTTAAAAGTCTGGCTTTCAAACAACGTTTCCTAAGAGACTCATGGAACTTTTTTTAATGTTATATAATGGGTTTCACTTTTAATAGTGAAACCCATTATATAACATTAAAAAAGTGAATTATATATTCACTTCTGAGAGCACCAACTGAATTGGGGGTGTGTGGCCTGAGTACTCCCAGCAGCTGAGTGGGCGGGAAGCTTCAGTCTGTTTCCCGCCTCCCAGCTGAGCAGAGCAGAGCAGAGCAGAGCAAGCTGCTCCAGCTGGTCCAGGGACTACAGAAGCAGGCAAGCTCCCAGAGAGCGAGCGAACAGAGCGAGCGGACAGGGGGAGCAAACAGGAGTTGGCCAGGGGAGTTCCAGTGGTTGAAGAGACAAAGGAGACAAAGGAGACAGAGGCTAAGAGGTAAGTGGGCTGCAGGAAGCCTAGGGGGCTGCCCTTTATCCTTCTGATTGGCTGTGAGCTCACCAGGTGCTTCTGAGAGCTCCAACTGAATTGGAGGGGTGTGGCCTGAGTACTCCGAGCAGCTGACTGGGCGGGAAGCTTCAGTCTGTTTCCCGCCTCCCAGCTGAGCAGAGCAGAGCAGAGCAGAGCAAGCTGCTCCAGCTGGTCCAGGGACTACAGAAGCAGGCAAGCTCCCAGAGAGCGAGCGAACAGAGCGAGTGGACAGGGGGAGCAAACAGGAGTTGGCCAGAGGAGTTCGGCAGGGGAGGTGAAGGGGGAGGCCCCTAACATTTTTTCCATTTTTTTTCATTTTTTCATTTTATTTTTAACTAACTTTTTTTTTTATTTATTTGTCTTGTAACACACACTTCCACACCAGTGGGACTCTGCTTGTAACCTCTACTGAGTAGAGGAGCAGGCACAGGCTAGTCTAGAACAATCACAAAGCTAGACACAAAAAGGGAAAAAAGACTATGGAAGGACAGGACTCTCCAGTGGTGGTGACCTGCAAGGTGTGTGCAATGTTTGTTTTCTTGCCTGAGAACAACATGGCCTACACCTGCAACAAGTGCAAGTTGATCACGCTGCTGGAAGAAAAAGTAAGTGGACTGGAGCGGCGACTGTCGACCCTCCAGGGAATAAGAGAACAAGAAGAGTTCTTGGACAGAATGGGGGAACTACAGCAGCAAAGGGAAGACCAGAAGCTTGAAGGACAACAGCAAGATGAGGCAGAAGTGGGAAATGCTGAGGTGAAGAAAAATGGAGTACAGGATACTCCTTGGAAAGGGGTGACAGTTAGGAGAAGAACTAGACGCCACTCTGCACCAGTGGAAGCAGTGGAGCTGTGGAACCGATTCCAGGTACTTGCAGATGAGACTGGAGGACAGCCTGCAGAGGAAGAATCACAGGGGAACCTACATGAGAGTGAGCAAGAGGCTGAAGGTCAGTCAAACAGAGGCGATGAAACCCAGGCCTACAACAAGGAGAAGAGAAGAGAAGAGTGGGAGTAGTGGGAGACTCCTTGCTGCGTGGGATCGAGACCCAAGTATGTCGCGAAGACCCATGGACTCGCCAGGTATGTTGTCTCCCGGGAGGATGAATTAGACACGTGACTGAAAGGTTGCCTGCACACATAAAGCCCACTGACAGGTATCCCTTTCTTCTCATCCATGTGGGAACAAATGATACCACCAAGCGGAGCTACGAAGAAATCACGTCAGACTTTGAAGCTTTGGGAAGGAAACTCAAGAACTTTGGGGCCCAGATAGTTTTCTCATCCATCCTTCCAGTAGTTAGAAGAGGGATAGAAAGGGAACGAAAAATACTCTGGTGAATGACTGGCTACGAAGGTGGTGCCGACGAGAGAGATTTGGATTCTGGGACCACAGGCTATACTTCCTGGAAGATGGGCTGTTGGCAAGGGATGGGTTGCACCTCACAAAGGATGGGAAGACTGTGTTTGGCCACAGCATGAAGAACTTCATCAGGAGGGCTTTAAACTGAATCCTACGGGGAAGGGAGATGTAATGTTGGGGGTAACAATGGACGTAGGCGCATGCACTGCAACGGAGAGAACAGCTCTGATAGCGCCCAATAATAGCCTTCAGACACATGTAGGAAGAAAACCAGACTATGAAGCACATGGTCTTCGATGTCTATATACTAATGCCCAGAGTATGGGAAACAAGCAGAATGAACTTGAACTCTTAATACAGCAGGGAAATTATGACTTGATAGGTATAACTGACTTGGTGGGATGACTCTCATGACTGGAATACAGCAATTGAAGGATATAACTTGTTCAAAAAGAACAGGAGGAACAGGAAGGGAGGTGGGGTTGCACTGTATGTGAAAAATACATATCTCTGCACAGTAATACAGGAGGATGAGCTTGGTAGCCCCATCGAGAGCATCTGGATCAAAATAAATGGAGCAAAGAATAAAAGGAACCTGGTGGTCGGAGTCTACTACCGGCCACCCAACCAAGGAGAAGACGAGGATGAAACTTTTGAACAGCAAATAGCCAATGTTTTAAGGAAGCATGATGTAGTAGTAATGGGGGACTTCAATTTCCTCGATATTTGTTGGGAGACAAATTCTGCAAAATATGGCCCCTCCAGTAAATTCCTGACTTGTGTGGCGGATAACTTCCTCCTACAGAAAGTAGAGGAAGGAACTAGAGGATTGGCTATCCTTGACTTGATCCTAACCAACAGAGATGACTTAGTGGATAAAGTAGCAGTTACAGGAACTCTGGGGGAAAGTGACCATGTTGTATTTGAGTTCTTGGTACTAAGGGAAGCAAAAGCCGAGTGTAGTCAAACGCGTACCCTGGATTTTAGGAAAGCTGATTTTAATAAACTCAGAACAATGATCAGTAAGGTCCCATGGCAAGCGACACTAATGAGAAAAGGAGTCCAAGATGGGAGGGAGCTTTTAAAAAATGAAATTCTCAAGGCACAATTACAAACAATTCCAACAAGAAGAAAAGGTGGAAGACAACAGAAGAAGCCAGTGTGGCTTCACAAAAAGCTTAGGGATGACCTGAAAACAAAAAAGGACACATATAGGAAGTGGAAAGAAGGCCAAGTAACAAAGGAAGAGTACAGGCAGGTAGCACAGAATTGCAGGGATGGCATCAGGAAGGCTAAAGCGGAGAACGAGCTGAGGTTAGCGAGGGATGCTAAAAACAACAAAAAGACTTTCTTCAGCTACGTGCATAGTAAAAGGCAGAGGAAAGAAATGGTGGTTCAGCTATTAAATAAGGATGGCAAAACAATAACAGATGACAAAGAAAAGGCAGAGGTGCTCCATTCCTACTTTGGCTCAGTCTTCTCCCAAAAGAGGGTCTATGACCCCCCTGGCAAAGGCGAAGTACAGGCTGAAGGGGCAGGATTGCAGCTTGAGATTGATAGGCATATGGTCAAGGAACACCTAATTACTTTGAATGAGTTCAAATCTCCAGGGCCAGATGAACTGCATCCTAGAGTAATAAAGGAACTGGCAGAAGAACTCTCAGAACCACTGTCTATTCTCTTTGAGAAATCATGGAGGACAGGGGAAGTGCCAGATGACTGGAGGAGGGCTAATGTTGTCCCTATCTTCAAAAAGGATAAAAAGGAGGAACCTGGGAACTACAGACCAGTCAGTCTGACATCAATCCCTGGGAAAATTCTGGAGCAGATGATAAAGCAATCCATCTGGAAGCACCTTGAAAACAATGCAGTGATTACTCGAAGCCAACATGGATTTGTCAAGAACAAGTCCTGCCAGACGAATCTGATCTCATTTTTTGATCAAGTAACCTCCCTTGTAGACTGTGGGAATGCTGTAGACATCATATACCTCGACTTCAGCAAAGCTTTGGACAAAGTGCCCCATGATAACCTGATGAGCAAACTAGCTCAAAGTGGGCTAGATGAAACAACGATCCTGTCGATCCACAGTTGGCTACAGAATCGGACTCAAAGAGTGCTGATCAATGGGACCTTCTCAAACTGGGGAGAGGTAACGAGTGGGGTACCGCAGGGCTCAGTCCCGGGCCCAGTGCTCTTCAACATTTTTATGAACGACTTGGAGGAAGAGGTGCAGGGAATGCTGATCAAATTTGCAGATGACACAAAATGGGGCAGGATAGCTAATAGTTTGGAAGACAGAAACAAAATTCAAAGTGATCTTGATAGACTGGAGCGCTGGGCAGAAAACAACAGAATGACATTTAATAGGGATAAATGCCAAGTTCTGCACCTAGGAAAAAGAAACCAAATGCACAGTTACAAGATGGGGGATATGTGGCTCAACAACACTACAAGCGAGAAGGATCTTGGAATTGTTGTCGATCACAAGCTGAATATGAGCCAACAATGTGATGTGGCTGCAAAAAAGGCAAATGCTGTTTTGCGCTGCATTAATAGAAGCATAGCTTCCAAACTCCGGGAAGTACTAGTTCCCCTCTACTCAGCACTGGTTAGGCCTCATCTGGAGTACTGTGTCCAGTTCTGGGCACCACACTTTAAGAAGGATGCAGACAAACGGGAGAGGGTTCAGAGGAGGACAACAAAGATTATCAGGGGAAACAAAGCCCTATGAAGAAGAGAGACTGAAAGAACTGGGCATGTTTAGCCTTGAGTAGAGAAGACTGAGGGGAGATATGATAGCGCTGTTCAAGTACTTGAAAGGTTGTTACAGAGAGGAAGGCCAGGATCTCTTCTTGATCATCCCAGAGTGCAGGACACAGAATAATGGGCTCAAGTTACAGGAAGCCAGATTCCGGCTGAACATCAGGAGAAACTTCCTGACTGTTAGAGCAATACGACAATGGAACCAATTACCTAGGGAGGTCGTGGGCTTTCCCACACTGGAGGCATTCAAGATGGTCTGGACAGCCATCTGTCAGGGATGCTCTGACTTGGATTCCTGCATTGAGCAGGGCGTTGGACTCGATGGCCTTGTAGGCCCCTTCCAACCCTACTATTCTATGATTCTATGATTCTAATACCAACAACCTGCACAAACATGGACAGCCTATAAAATCTTTTGTGAAACTTTTCAGTGAAATTTCATTCATCTTTCTTACATGATCATGAAAATACTTATGTTAATTTCCTTTTTATAGTGGAAGGGGGAGGAAAGATAATAGGTAGTATCCAGTATTTTTTTTGGTATGGGGATATAAGTTGATTTTTTCCAATCCGGTGGCCATTCTTGTAGAAAAGGCAGAGGAACTAGAGACCAAATTGCCAATATCCACTGGATAATGGAGAAAGCCAGGGAGTTTCAGGAAAACATCTATTTCTGTTTTATTGACTATTCTAAAGCCTTTGACTGTGTGGATCATAACAAATTGTGGCAAGTTCTTGGTGGTATGGGGATACCAAGTCATCTTGTCTGCCTCCTGAGAAATCTGTATAATGACCAAGTAGCAACGGTAAGAACAGACCATGGAACAACGGACTGGTTTAAGATTGGGAAAGGAGTATGGCAGGGTTGTATACTCTCACCCTACCTATTCAACCTGTATGCAGAACACATCATGCGACGTGCTGGGCTTGATGAAGCCAAGGCTGGAGTTAAAAGCGCTGGAAGAAACATCAACAATCTCAGATATGCAGATGATACCACTTTGACGGCTGAAAGTGAGGAGGAGCTGAGGAACCTTATGACAAAGGTGAAAGAAGAAAGTGCAAAAGCTGGGTTGCAGTTAAACCTAAAAAAAACCCAAGTTTATGGCAACCAGCTTGATTGAGAACTGGCAAATAGAGGGAGAAAACGTGGAGGCAGTGACAGACTTTGTCTTTCTAGGTGCAAAGATGACTGCAGACGCTGACTGCAGCCAGGAAATCAGAAGACGTTTACTTCTTGGGAGGAGAGCAATGACAAATCTTGATAAAATAGTGAAGAGCAGAGACATCACACTGACAACAAAGGTCCGCATAGTTCAAGCAATGGTATTCGCCATAGTAACCTATGGCTGCGAGAGCTGGACCATAAGGAAGGCTGAGCAAAGGAAGATAGATGCTTTTGAACTGTGGTGTTGGAGGAAAATTCTGAGAGTGCCTTAGACTGCAAGAAGATCAAACCAGTCCATCCTCCAGGAAATAAAGCCAGACTGCTCACTTGAGGGAATGATCTTAAAGGCAAAACTGAAGTACTTTGGCCACATAATGAGAAGACAGGATACCCTGGAGAAGATGCTGATGCTAGGGAAAGTGGAAGGACAAAGGAAGAAGGGCCGACCAAGGGCAAGATGGATGGATGATATTCTGGAGGTGACGGACTCGACCTTGGGGGAGCTGGGGGTGGTGACGGCCGACAGGAAGCTCTGGCATGGGCTGGTCCATGAAGTCACAAGGAGTCGGAAGCGACTGACCGAATAAACAACGAATCCAGTATTTAGTCCTACTTAGAGCAGACCCATTGAAACGAATGGGAGTTGAGTTAGGACTAACTTAAGTCTTGTTCATTTTAATGGGTCTACTTGAAAAAGGATGGATACTGCCCATTGCATTTAGTCTTACAAATCTACTCACACTTTTCTCACATGGGGAGCATGTAATAGAGATTCTGTTTCATCTACCTAAGATTTTTCTCACAACTGGTATCAGTAATAAGCATGAAGTCATATACACCAGGGATGGACAGCCTTTATCGAGGGCTGTTTTCCCTTGCTGGTATTCGTTGGGGC
Source organism: Heloderma suspectum (assembly GCF_057233095.1). Lineage (NCBI taxonomy): Eukaryota > Metazoa > Chordata > Lepidosauria > Squamata > Helodermatidae > Heloderma > Heloderma suspectum. The sequence goes on from NC_139459.1 coordinate 85,774,063, forward strand.
CTCAGTGTCAGTGATGAGTGGAGCCAAAGTGAGTGCTGGGTGGAGCTGGAGCCAAAACTTGGTGCGTCACCCCCTTTTTCTCTCTTTCTGCCACTCTCTTTTCTCTCTTTCCACCACTCTTTTTTCTCTCTCTGTTCCTCTCTCTTCCCACACCATGAGCTGCCAGGGAAGAGACAGTTTGCTCTTGCCAGGGGTCTGAACTGATCACAGGCAGAGGGTGTTTGACATTAAGATGAAATTAAGCCCCTGCTATATGCACTTACACAGAAGTCCCAGTGAAATCAGTGGGGCTTATGTCTGGGAGCCAAACTACAAATTAAACAAATTGCATAGAGTGCAGCTGAGGCTTGCCTTAATTTTTGCTGTAGTGTAAGAATCTCAGTTGGGGCCATACATGCTTACACTAGAGTAAAAAAATAAGTAAGACAAGCCTCAGCTACATGATATGCTGGGGGAGGAGACTGTGAAGGATTGGGGGGGGCATCATTGGACCTGCCAGAACCCTCTGGAGGCTGCACCCAGAAGTGACCACACAACTGCATTTCCTATATTTCTGCTGGGAATCAAAGATGGGGGGGGGGGACAGGGAGTGCAGTTCTGCTGGGAAAGAAGTTGCGTGTTCCCCGCGAGCCTTGTTTTCCATCAGAATTACAGGGAATCTGGCAGCGTGGCAGCAGAGGGAGCTGGACCGCCAAGGCAGGGGACCCAGCAGGGGCTGTAAAACTCCCTCTGGGGGCCGCATGTGGACCATGAGCTGTGAGTTGCACACCCCTGCATGGTACAATTAACATAACATGAAATTTGGCCCTGAGTAGACATGTATAGGGTTATACTGTAACTGTGTTTGAACCCACTGGCAACCTTGGCCTTCATAGCGCTGATAATCTCACCAAACCAACCCAAACCCCCTCTCACCGCCAAACTAAGGCACAACTGTAGCTCAGTGGTAGAGCCCCTGTGCATGCAGAAGGTCCCAGGTTCAGTTTCCAATATCTTCAGGCTGGGCTGGAAAAGTTCCTGGCTGAAACTCTGGAGAGCTGCTGCTGCCAGTCAGTGTCAAGAATACTGGGCTAGATGGACCAAAGGTCTGACTCAGTATAAGGCAGCTTTCTATGTTCCTGTCTACATCGCTAGCGCTGAATGCTACTCTAAATGAACAGATTAGTTAGGATCCTATCCTCAAGCCCACAATAAAGATTGTCACTTACACTAATCCATTGCTGTGCAGAGTACACACGACTCCTTAAACTGAAATGCAAGATCATGCCCAATAGGGCAAACATCACACAAACACCAACAAATAATGAATACAATTGAAAGTTCTGTTCAAAGATATGTTTTCTTCTTCTTCTTTTACATAGGCAGAACCTGTGAAAATTGTCTATATACCCATCATAGGAATATATCTTCTTTTCCATGCATATGTAAAATACAGGTGGGTTGGATGAAAGCTCATAATGACTTGGTTCTTAGTAGGTACATTTTCCAAGATCAATTTTCAGGTTGTTCTTCCATTTTTATATCAAAATTCTATCCGAGTTTGGTTATTGTGCAATATGCATTGCTGCTGGCATTGGTGTGATGATTTTTTCGACACTGGGTGTTTTGAGGCACATTTTTTCCAGATCGAATATATCAAGCCATTACAATAGGATGGGGCTTAGTGTTTCCAACATGGACTGTGAAGTGAAAAGGCAGATGAAATAAAATGCAGTTTCATTAGAAGTTACTCTGTTCCATGCTTGCTGCCTCCCGAAATGCTCAAGCACACCACGGCTTTTGTAAGCGATTGGAGAACACCATGCGTGTGCACACCAGCTGCACCTCCGTCCATCCAGCTGCATTTTTTAAAATTGTGAATTATGTTTTAGTCTCTGCCTCATTTTCATTCATGCGATAAATTGCAAGCTGCAGACTGAAACTAATCCACAAACGCTTATTTCAAAAAATGAAATTGGCATAAGTGACTGGGGTGGGGTGGGGTGGGGGTAGGAGAAGGGAGAAATTAAATATTCTATGTATTGTACATTCGGTCAAAGTAATAAAAATAATAAATGAAACAATGCAATTGATTTTCTATGATGTGAATCTGGGTTTGTTTGAAGGCTGTGGAATATACACTCTGCCCTGTATAGCACAGTTGGGTATCCGATGCTACTGAGCCATAAACTCACACCTACTTAACTTACATCTTTGACAGCCTGGCCCTATTCCTCTCATCAAGAACTGTGTGAACAGGACAAGATTGCATGTGAGTGCCCATAGCTATCCACCCTATTACATTGCAACACAGACCCTGTTCCAGGTCTAGCATCAGGGGTCGGCATAATTGGGCACCAGCCAAGACCCAAACCTCAGCAGAGGGCCCAATGTTGAGACCTCGCTGTACTTGCTTCCAGGCCCATAGCCAGCGGCACTAGGGGGGGGCCTGCCTCCCAAATCTCCCCCCCCCATTTCTTTTACAAATACTTTTTTTAAGTTAGAATTTTGTCTTCTGGCAAACCAGATGAACTGGTCCCCATACTTCCCCCCACCCTGAAATGTTATGCTAGCTGTAGGCCTGCCAGCTACAATTACTTCTCCCTGCTACTGACACCAACTTGTCCACCTACCCTCTGATTCTGGTGCAGGTGCAGGGACAGCAAACAATTTCAGAGAGGAGAAACCACAGCGGCTGCAGCTAGTGATGGTGGAGAAATCCCCTGTGGATTCAAATCAGGCCAGATTCTCAAGAATCTGACCTGCAAAGTCCACAGCGGACCAACCCCACTCACTTCTGGGTCTGTCGGATTTCCCGCAGGGTGGCTCTCCATTCTAAATGGCGCTGGGGTGCTGCCAAGGCCCTTTTTGCGCACTTGCTGTCAAGGGCTTCCTTAACCGCGATGCGGGGAAGAAGGGTCCTGGTGTGGCCAGCCCTCATGGAGAAGAGCCACCCCACAAAATCCAACGGACACAGTAAGGCTCCAGGGAAATCTGCAGGGCCCCAAATGGCTCGGAATTCCCTGCTGCAGACACACACACCCTGGACCAGAAGTTGTGGGTTCATACACCCCTAGCTGCTGCTAGTTTGCCAGCTCTCTGTCCGGCGAGTGAATGGATGGCTGTAATGACATGATGGAGGAGGAGGATCTGGCACCAATGGTGGTAGTGAGGAGAAAGGGCACTGAGGGTGCTTTGACCATGAACCCTTTGTAACCAGGAGCTATTTATGACTCCATTTGTGCAGCAGCTAGAAATAAGACCAGAGGTTTGTTTATTTATTACAAGTAGGCAGTGGGGGCAAAAACATGGCCAGGTTAGTCAGTATCATGTCCTCAGTGCCAGGACTTGGCCTGCTATTTGCACATTGCTGTAACACTGTGCACAGGAAATGGGTAAAGTGCAATGTCCTGGGAGCTGTTTTCATGGGAGATTTCCTGTGGACTGGGTGCATTTTGAGGTTGTTTGCAGCACATGATGTTGTGGCCAGCGTACTGCCAACCAGCAGCTTCCGTCTTGAAAAGCCACATTATCTGAAAGTCCTTTTACTCCTTTTTATTTCACTTAAAGCGGCTCCCATGGGGTTCCGCTGCAGTGTGCTGCGTTCCTCCACATTAACTTCTAAGTGTGCCTTTGTGATGTGGCTGTGACCTGGCAGTGATGTGGTCAAGGGGCAGGGCCGCCACTTCCTGCCCCTCCTTCACTAATTTTCCCCATTGGCGCTACTATCCCCAGGGAGAGTAATTAGAGCAAGTACAGTAACTAGCTGGCCTTTGTGATTCATCACAGTGCTATTGCACTCTGTCGAGCCTTCAGAAGCGCGCTGTACTTCCTTTTCAGCAGTGGGAGTAACTAGCCTCCCTTTCCACCACTGAGAACTGTTATTATGCGCTTCTCTGATGTTTGCCTGATGTTAGGTTGACTTGGTCCTTGGATGGTGTGTTAATTCGCCTCTCCAATGTTGCATTACTTCACTTCGCTGGGCACTTGTCTGGTCTTTGCATTATTTAGCTGCTTCTCTGATGTTTACATTACTTCATTTCTTTGATGTTTGCTTTACTACGGAGCTTGGCTGATCCTTGCTCATTGCTTTGCTTCTCTACTTCTCTTTGCATTGCTTTACTTCCCTGACGCTTGCAGTAAAAAAAATTGGAACCTACAACTCTGTGACAGTTCACTGCAATGGAGCAAAATTGGGGTGGTGGGGTGCTCTCGGGTGGATCCTTCAGATGCTGCACTGGATAATCTGGGATTTTGGCTTCTTATTGGAAAAGTAAGGGAACGCTGCATTCATGCTCTTTCCTTTGGTATTAAACAAATGCACATTAGGGCTTTATTACAGTAGCGATCCTGGTATCGAGATATCAGGATCATGGTAGTGGAGAAGACTTTTATTGTAAGCAGGGAGAAAGTGCCCAGAGAAAGAGAAAAGTGTGTATGGAAGCTATAACTCTGCAACAGTTTGCTAGAATGGGGTGACATTGGGTGGGTGGACTGCTCTCAGGGGGAGTCTTCAGATGCTGCACTCAAGAATTGGGGATTTTGGTTTCAGGCAAAAGTGCACACATTGGGGGAAAGTGGGGAGAGGAATAACTCTATGACAGTTTGCTGGAATGGGGCAAAATGAGGGGCTGCTTTCAGGGGAAGCCTTCGAAAGCTGCACTGGAGAATCGGGGATTTTGGCTTTTTCAGGCAAAAGTGCGCACATTAGGTAAAAGGGTGGGGGGACAGGAATAACTCTGCAACAGTTTGCTGGAATGGAACTGTGAATGAGTTACTCTCCATTCATAATAATGTAGTAGCAGGGGGGAGCCTGGACAGGGGGTGAGAAACAAGCCTCTCCCCTTGGTAGAGCAGCCCCTGACAGCTTGATGACGTTCAGTTCTACTCCCCCCACCAAATCCCGAAGTACGTTCCTTTCAAGTGCTGTGAGACCCATGAAAACCAGATTTTAAAGGTACTGTACACTCAGCTTTTCTTGCTTCATGTGTCCCTGACAGACCAAAGCCAATTCATAAAAATCTGGATAATACTCCAATGCGCTTCTTATTCTGTTGTCATGAAGGAACCCCCCCCATTAGCCAATACACTGCACTGGGGCTGTGCAGGGACCCCTTGACCTGCCTTGGAGGCTGCTTTGGGGCTTCCGAGGTGGGCTCAACTTGCTTCGGGCCACTTCAGGTACAACCCAACCCACTTCGGGCTCTGGGACCAAAGTGGGCTTCCCTCTCCCGACACCTATGCCATGCTGTGTGGTGCAGGCCCCCTGGGGGCACTGTTGGCCTCTTCAAGGGAGTCACCATTTTGGCAACCCTCTATTCAAAAATTGAATCCTGTGCAAATGGCAGCTATAAGGCCATCATGTATGCAATATTACAGGCATTTACGCCTGTAATGTTGCTTATATGACAGCCTTATGGCCACCATTTGCACAGGATTCACTTTCCAGCAGGTTGCAATGGTAACTCCCTCAAAGAGGCTGCCAGCGCGTGTCCCATCAGCCCCAGCCAGCACGGCCAATGATCAGAAATGCTAGAGGTTATAGTCCAAAACATCTGGGTGTGTGTGTGTCAGGTTGGGGAAGGTTGACCTACCAAGGAGAGCAGCAAACCAACAAGGTCCAGGGAGAGCAGCAAACTATCCAGGTCTTTTTAGGGCTTATCTAGCTGCAACTTGTATAGCTGGTGTTAAGAATGTCGGCCTGCTTTTCCGCCATGAAGTGAGGCCTTGCTGTCACGTCTGATGCAACCACCTGGGAGTGTGTTATCTGCAAAGCTTCTCGGTCCTGCCACTCAAGGCCAGGCTCAGTCCCCGTTAATTGGGAAAGAGATAACAGCTGGGTTTGGTGGGAAGATCCTGCCACCTCTGGGGCAGGGGTGGCGCACCCAGGAGCTGAGCTGACAATTGGCTAAGGGAAATCTGCCCTGGGCTACCAGGGCTGGGCTTTAAAAGCTGAAGTAGAAGTGTAGTTGTCTCCCTTCATTGTGGTGGTTTTTGGACCTGGCCCGATAGCTGGGCTCTATCCCAGGAGACCCTTATTTCAGTATGTACAAGGATAGGTTAGCCAGCTTTTGTTATTTTGCTTGGGTGTATGGTTAAAAGGCTCTCTATGTATCAAAGTTTCTTTTTTGCATATTCCAGCTTTGTACCCCTTTGTACAACCCATGACCTCCATTCCTCCATTTTCCTCTACCGCTTTCCCCTTAATAAACATTTATCCAACTTAAGGTTGGTGTGATTCCTTCTGAGTAACCTCAGTGCTAATTTCAGTGCCTCTTGGCCTGGGACGGTGGCTACTGGATGTCTTTTGGGGATTTGAGGCCAGGATTGGTCTGTTCCTACCTTGTAGGAGGGTTGGAATTATTTCCAGCACTCCTTCACAGCTGGCATTATTTATTTATTTGTTTGTTTGTTTATTAAAAAAACATTCTGCCCCGCCTTTCAGCAATGAGGTCTTTTCCCCTCCCCCACCCCCAGGTGATTCCCAGCCATTAAAAAACAATATAAAATAAAATCACAACCATCAAATACAGTTTTTGGACCCTACCCCCACATGACATCACATGTGAACTTACAACACAATGCAACCATTGGTTTCCATCTTCTTAGGGGCCATAAGCCTCTACATTTCACAGTGAAATGGACGAAATGCTTTGGAGCTTCATTGATATTAACGGGTGGGCAGAGTTTTTATGCTTATTTTTCAAGTTATCACTATTTGTGCTTATGGAGTAAATCCCTATTTATTTTAATGGGGCTTGCTCAGGAGGCACTGCTGGTGGATTGCACTCTTAGTGCTGACTTACAGCGTGGAGACTTTTAGGGGGGCGGCGGCAGTGGAAATCAGAAATGCATTTGCCGATGCTGACTTTGCACCGCATCATAGCATTCACCGTATTACTTAGTTTTCTACATAAAAGGAGAATGTTCCAGCAGTTATTTTCCACCCACACGTAAAAGCTCTCTAAAGAGCGCAATTCATATGATTCAGGCTTACACCAGCCGTGTGGTAAATACTCTTCAATTGCCTTTGATTACAAAGGTACAGCAAAAAGAGGTGTATATATTTTCCACTGGAAACAGAGGAGGTTATCTTTTGAGTTAGAACTTCCAGTTTGAATGCAATATCACCTTGATCGCTGAATTTTCTCTTCTGTATAACCCCCCCTCCTACCATGCATGGAGGTTACCTGAGGAGGCTCTTCTGCAAGTGACCCCAACCCCTGAATCAATACATATAAATTAGCATATGGAAATTATATGCATATTTGTGTCCTCTTTTGGCCTTTTTTTGACAATTCATAAGTGGCCATCCTATGATGTGAAGCTCCCTTTCCTTTGAACTAAATCCAAATTATGTCAGAGCAAACCTGTTAAGAAATGGACTTGATTATGTTGTTTTTAACACTGTGGCCTAAGGCTCTTAGGACACTTCTGTGTTAGAAATCTACATTCCAAAGTGCATTCCCACACAATGTTTAAAATGAAGCCTGGCTATATTTCTTTTATACTTTTCATATTCGTTTTGCTAGAAAATCTGCACTGGCATCCCAGGAAATGCATAATATTATTCAGGGGACTTGAGAATCAAGTCTTAGGTTCAACCCCCAGTTGGTGTCATACACTTTCTCTAGTTTAAAAGTCTTGTCTCGTTTCTATTATTTTATTTTTATTTATTAAAATAAAAGTCTTGTCTCGTTTCTATTATTTTATTTTTATTTATCTATACTGCCCAATAGCCGAAGCTCTCTGGGCGGTTCATATTTCTATTGATGACAAAGGGATTTCCCCCCCACAATGGATAACTGCCCACCAACCTTACTGAACATGAAAGAAACGATTTAAATATTTTGTGCAAAAATAGCTGTGTTTAGCATGGCATAAGCCATTTAAGAAAGACTCAGTTTTCTGTGTTCACATGCTTACTTAAAGTTTTTGATTGTTTTTCTTGTGTTTAATGCCCTAACATGTAAAATCAAATGCTTTTAATAAAGGCTATTAACTTTACAATCTTCAGTAAAGTCTTTTCAATCTCTTATCTAGATTTTTAATCTTTATTACAGTCTGAAACTACCCTTTTCCCAAGCGACTGGTAGTACAAAATAAGAAAAAACATCTGGGAAGACAGACATAATTTAACCATTTTTGTCACAAGCTGACAAACATTTGAGAATGGCTGCTGTTCACAACCTAGGCTTTAAGATAGAGCCAGAGTCATGCTTTTGATGCTTAACATTTTACAAGTACACATTTTAGCTACTTCTAAACAAGGCTCGATGTTTGCTCATTTATATTTAATATCTATGCACTCCCATATTAAAAATAATAATCCATTAAAATGGAGTTAAGTTTGGGAGTATAAATAATTCAAGGATTAAGAAAATCATGGTTGCAATTGAATCCCAAATAAGAGCAGAAAAATCAGCTTTATGGGCAAATCTTAATGAAATCCAGTCATGTTATACTATACACAGTCAAGGCATAGGCATATCCAATTGTTCTGTTGCCAGTTGGACATTTGATCAACTAAACTGGATGAAGCAGTGATCCAGAAATGGTGCCCCTACATTCCATGGGGTTTTATGAACGAGGTCACTCTCGTATTCCCCTTGGACCACAAAACTTGCATCAGAAGCCCGTGGACCAACAGGGCAAATCTGGACTAAAATGCCCTTAAGATATGGACTACGGGAACTGGGAGCATTAAGATAGTGCTTCCTTTCCTCCCCTGCAATTCATATTCATTCAACAGTCAGCCTTCAATGCAAGGAACAGTGGTGTAGTGGAGGCAGGGCTCGTAGGGACGCAGCCCCAGCACTTTTTCATTAGCAGGGACTCTGATGTCAGCTGCCACCCCTCTCAGAATTCCCTGTTCCCTCTGAGCTTAGCTGTGATCCTGACTGTAGCTGTGGGAGGAATGAATTTTCCAAGCAACAATATATTGTTCCATGTTGGAATGCAAAGTATTTGGGATGACTTGATCTGGAATGGGCAATTAAGACCTATTCACTTTACCAAAGATGTGCTTCTGGCGGAGATAAAAACTCTTAGAATTAGTTTGTTGATATGGATTGACACAGCTGCCTGAAATTTTTGGACTGCCCTTGGAGACTGTCACAATGAGCTCCTGCATTTCCAAATTTATCACTACACCAGTGTGTGTGTGTGTGTGTGTGTGTGTGTGTGTTTCAATCCAGCTGGGTGTGTGGATGTTTCTTTTGGAAGGGGAGCGGGGAGATATAATGAAAGAGCTTAGGGAAGGCTAATGGGTAATGTTGGGTTGCTAAGGGAGCATGCAAGGGGGCTTTTTAAATGAGAAGGGCTGAGTTGAGAGGGTGAAGCTTCCATAGAGTATCATATTTTGAAAACCTAAAATGTTTGTGTTTGAGTGAGTGAGTGAGTGAAAAAGATTTTAACACCCCAGAATTTTTTCTCAGATGTCCAATTGAAATACCACTGCCTTACTCTCAGCTGCACTATTTTTGGTTCCCAGTTGAAGGCTGTATATCTGACAAGGTTGTATAATATTAGGAGGGGGTGTGGCTGTGAGGGGGCGTGGCTGTGACTGTCACAAAGGGCCCCTGCACTTCTGAATTTGCCACTACACTACTGGCAGGGAGGTTTGGGGGCTTTCCCCCCAAGCAGTTAAGATTTCCAGCAGCGAATACTCTAGACCTCAGCATTTCAATACTTTCCAATAGGTAGAATGACTTTATGAGAACAGGAAAAAACGTTTACATCAAAAATGGATGCCTGACCATGCAGCTGGTGGGTGCAGTCCTGTTGATACTAATTGGTGGCCAGCAGCAATTGTGGCCGTTGTTCCTGGCTCTGAAGCCATTGCGTGCCTCTCCAGTCTGCTCCTGAAGCTCCGGCCTAGCTGAAGAAGCCAGCTAGTCATTAAAAGACAAGAGACCGGGCAGGGGCATTTGGGATTTTGGCAATTCTGCAACAAAAATCAGGCTTTCTCCTCAATGAATCAGCCTTTCACAGAGCCAGCAGTTACAGACCTCTTCAGTCAGTTTGACTCACTGGGTCATGGAAACCTTATGCTAGAACCAGCCTGCTCTGTTTGGCAAATATTGACTTTTCACTGCCTGTTTCATTTTTAGTCCCAGCCAGTGCAACTGTGGGTTATTTAGTAGCTTGTAGATGAAAGCAATGGTGGAACAGCTGATTATCCCAATGATGTTATTACTGCCAAAAAAGGAAGTTGATCAGGAAAGACTGCAAAATAGAAAATTACCTATCTGAACATGCATGGATATCTTTTGGCTTCCTTAAATGTGGAATGCTGCACTTCCTGTCATGAGTTAGGCCCAGTTCCTTGTAGGCATTGGCCAGTCTGGCTGGGAATGATGGGAGTTGCAATCCAACTCAACTGGAGGACACCAGGTCGGGGCAGGCTGTTCTAATGGATCATTGGCAGCTGGTAATTGGCATGAATCAGTCACTCTCTAGTTACTGGCTCTGATCTAACAGATACATGTGTGTTGCCCCTTTAAAAAAAGTGGGGGGGGGGGAGGAAGCAAAACCCTTGCCCAAAAGCTGTTGGAGGGGAAGGGAGGAAGGACTGGATCCACATCCTGTTCCCCCTCCCAAACAGCTGATTGGTGAGATTTTGATTTTTTGAAGAGGGGCTAGATGTGTGCATGCCTAGGTGTTGGACTGGGTGTGGGGGTGCATCTGCACAGCATGTGTTTGTGGACGTGACCATCTAGCTCAGGAATAGACAGCCAGGTGATTTCTAGGTGTTTTGGACTTTGACTCTCATCAGCCCCCAGACAGCATGTCCAGTGGTCAGGGATTATGGGAGCTGTAGCCCAAAACATCTAGAGGGCTCTAACTAGGGTTGCCAGATCCCCGGCCCTGCCCCGAGTCTCCGGGCCCTGCCCCTGACCTTCAGGTGGGAGGGGAGGGGGGAATATCCGGCCAGGCAAGAGGCCTCCACCCATTCCCTCCCTTTCTCCCTCCCTCCCACACCTGCTGCTGCTTTCCCATGAAAGCTTTGAGGAGCATGCCAGCCCCTCCAGCGCACCCCGTGACTGCTGGCAACTTCCTGGCCAACTTTGCAGCTCTCCATATTTCTCTCTCTGGCATGAAGATCTGCCAAGACTGCCCCCACTGGGAGAGATCCCGCCACCTTATACAAGGCGAAATCAGGATGAGAGCTTTCGCACCCCCAGCCCAGGGATGAGGGAGAAAGCAAGTAAGGAAGAACAGGATAGGGTTCCCAGGACAACAGAGGTGGCTGATGCGCCCTACAAGTTTAAGAGAGACTGGCTGGTGTCTAGGGCAGGAATTCCTCTCCTGCTGCTGCTGTCTGTGGCTGCAACACTGCAATGCTCTTTGTCTCTCTCAGTCGGGACCTGAGGTCATTAACGGTCACAGAGATGGCAGCGATTAGACCAACTGCTTATACAGTGCAAGGCTGGAAGGGAAGAGTAGAAGGGCTAGGGCCATAGCAGCAGCAGCTGCCCAAACAGCATCAACCCTCTGAGGTAGGGGAGGCCAAGAGTACATTCCTATACCTGTCTCTTCCAAAGTGAGCCCCACTGAGTTCAATGGGACTTATGTCCAGGTAAGAGCTTATGGGATTGCAGCCTGAAGATTTAAGAGGGAAGCAGACAAAACCACAATCAGGAGGAAATTCAGATCCAGAGAGCTGCTGAAGCTTTACTTCCAGGAATATCTCCTAATTTCATATGCCGTAAAACTAGTTTAAGATCCTTTCTTTGAGGAACAAACTACCCACTCATGTTATTTAAAAGTTAGGGGCTTGGGAAGAAGGTAAGAGTTTGAAGATACACTTCAAACTTTGACCTTAATTCCAAGTCTCTAACCCTTTGAAAAATGTTACTGGGTAGTTTTCTCAATTTGTTCCTCAAAGAAAGGATCTTAAATATGTTTTACAGCATATGAAATTAGGAGATATTTCTAGAAGTAAAGCTTCTTAGTCTGCCCCTCCAAAGAAAACATCCTAAACATGTTTACATAGGTCCCACAAAGTTTGAGGGGATTTCCTAGTAAGTATGCTTAGGATTTCAATCAAGGTCTGTCTGTCTCAAATGCTTACGGGATTTCATCTTTCATATTACACAGTCCCCTTTTCACACAGGGCATCTCTACACCAGCCTAAATTCCTGCATTTAAAACAGGGCTTTCTGCTTCCTTTTTAAATGCAGGATCATGATGACTCCCTGTTTCACCCCCTCCTCCTCTCCATATCTGAGTCTTCCATTATCTTTCATTGATCTCACTCCTCTTGTGCTTAAACTCTTTTGAAGGAGGGAACTGAAGCAGAACACAATGGGGTAATTTAATAGCTCATTATCTGCGATCTATTTAAAAAGAGAACAAAGGGCATTTAGTGCAGGAGATGTCTTGGAGGTTTACAGCGTCATGTAAAGAGCCTGCAAACTTCTGTGAAGGAGCAATCTCAATTGCAGGATAAAAGCTCTGTGTGAAGAAAGCCAGAGGTATACAGAGCTTCTCTTTTGAAAGGAAGATGGCCTAAATCCAATTGTTACTCCCAACTAGAGTAGACACACTGAATCAGTGGGAACTTGGTAAGTCCACACTTATCTAAGTTCCATTGCTTCATTGGGTCTACTCTGGTGGGGACTTGCAACTGAATTGGTGATCTGACCTGTTTCTGTTATAGCAAGAAGTGCGGAGAGTGGTACTGCTGGATCCAGAGTTCAGCCACCGGAGAATCTGTGTTTTCCTTTTTAAAAAAAGGTTCTAGCCCTTACAGCTGCGAAGGTGTCAATGAAAGTGTGTCATAATTTCCGAGTGTTTTGCGGCCTGTTACATTCTGGGCCAGGGAGAGAGACGGTGGAACCCTCGGTAGCATGCTGTGACAAGTTTGCACAGCACTTTGAAGATAAAGTTGCTCAGATTCGTCATGAATTGGACACCACCATTAATGCAGTTCCATTGGTAGAGGCATTCAGAGAACTGTCTGGTCCAGTTTTATTAGATGAGTTTCAGTTACTGAGGCCTGAGGATGTGGACAAGGTGCTTGGCCAAGTCCAATCAACCACTTCTGTGCTTGACCCTTGCCCTTCATGGCTTATTAAATCAAACAAGGAGGGGATGTCTGGCTGGGTCCAGGAGGTTGTAAATTCTTCCTTGAGAGAGGGAGTGGTGCCTGCCGCTTTAAAAGAGGTGGTAATTAGACTACTCCTGAAAAAGCCTAACCTGGACCCAGAGGATGTTAACAATTATAGGCCAGTGGCCAACATCCCCTTTCTGGGCAAGGTGCTTGAGTGGGTGGTTGTAGGACAGCTCCAGGCACTGTTGAATGAAACAGATTATCTAGATCCACTTCAATCGGGCTTCAGGCTTGGTTTTGGAATGGAAACTGCCTTGGTCGCCCTGTGGGATGACCTCTGCCGGGAGAGGGACAGTGGGAGTGCGACCCTGTTGATTCTTCTGGACCTCTCAGCAGCTTTCGATACCATCGACCATGGTATCCTTCTGGATAGGTTGTCTGGGTTGGGAGTTGGAGGCACTGCACTACAGTGGTTCCGCTCCTACTTAGATGGCCGATTCCAGAAGGTGGTGCAGGGGGATTATTGCTCTGTGCCATGGCAATTGTGCCATGGGGTTCCACAGGGCTCTATTTTATCCCCCATGCTGTTTAACATCTACATGAAACATCTGGGGGAGGTTATCCGGAGGTGTGGGCTGAGGTGCCATCAATATGCGGATGACACCCAGCTCTACCTCTCTTTCTCATCAAAACCAGGTGAGGCAGTGGCTGTTCTGAATCAGTGCCTGGGCACGGTCATGGACTGGATGAAGGCCAATAAACTGAAACTCAATCCAGACAAGACGGAGGTACTGTTAGTGGGTGGTTCGTCTGCCCAGCTAGGTGATATTCAACCTGTTCTGGAGGGGGTTGCACTCCCCCTAAAGGATCAGATTCGTAGTTTGGGGGTGCTCTTGGATCCAGAACTGTCACTTGAGACACAGGTGAACTCAGTGGCACGGAGCACTTTTTATCAGCTTAGGCTGGTATACCAACTACACCCTTATCTGGACAGAGATAGCCTAGCTACAGTTATCCATGCTCTGATAACTTCTCATCTGGATTACTGCAATGCGTTATATGTGGGGCTGCCTTTGAAAATGGTCTGGAAACTTCAGCTGGTCCAAAATAGGGCAGCAAGATTGTTAACAGGGACTGGCCTGCGAGCTCATATTACGCCAGTACTTTTCCAGCTGCACTGGCTGCCAGTCCATTTCCGGGCCTGATTCAAAGTGCTGGTGTTAACATTCAAAGCCCTTAACGGCTTGGGGGCAGGTTACCTGAAGGATTGCCTCCTCCCATATGTGCCTGCCCGGACATTAAAATCATCATCAGCGGCCCTTCTATTTGAGCCCCTGCCAAAGGAAGTGAGGCGGGTGGCTACTAGGAGGAGGGCTTTTTCTGCTGTGGCACCCCGGCTGTGGAATGAGCTCCCTAGTGAGGTTTGCCTGGCGCCTACATTGTATTCCTTTCGGCGCCAGGTGAAGACCTTTTTATTTTCCCAGGCATTTTAGCTTTCTAAATTTTTAGCTTTGCTGTTTTAAATCTGTATTTTAAACTCTTGCACTGCTGCTAGGTTTTATTGTGGTTGTATTGTTATATTGTGGTTTTAATGTTCTATATATTTTAAATTGTTTTATTGTGTGCTGTTTGGTTTTAATTTTTGTGAACCACCCAGAGAGCTTCGGCTATTGGGCGGTATAGAAATGAAATGAAATGAAATGAAGAAAGAAAGAAAGAAAGAAAGAAAGAAAGCCTGCTGCAATCTCAGCATTTGATTTCTTTGATGTGATGTAACCCACTTTTGTTTTAAAGAGACATTTTTGTAAAATAAAAAACAAATTCTGTTTCCCAGGCACTGTTGATTCTCCTTTTCTCTCCTCTTTTCCTACCTTTACCTTAATGCTAAAACTAACTTTGTAGTTGTGATTGTCCTGTCAACACAAAGGATGTCAAAAGAAAAGAAAAGAAAGGAGCTGCTTGCTTTGGACTCATCTCAGTTATCATGCTGGTACGGCTGTGTAGATGTCAGCAGAAGAGTAGCATTTCACATGACTGGGTGTGTTTTGACAGTGGTGGAACCAGTGCAAAAATCCCACTACTCTAGGATGTAGTATGTGGGCAAATATCTTACAGTTTCTGTTGTGATGGCTACATATGTGTAACAAATGCAGTCATGCTGGGTTTCCTTACTGTTATAGTTGGATGCAAGGTTGCAGTGTAGCTTGCTGTATTACAATCTGAATTGAGGCATCTTGTGAAAATAATAGTTGGATTTCTTTGAACAGAGAATGATCAACACAAGAAGCTTCAGAGGGCTATGGATAATTTTGAGAAGCCTTACCAACGACAGCAGAATCCTCACGATATCTACACAGAAGTAAGTCCCATTGAGTTCTATGGAGTTTAGTCTTCACTCATTAAGCGTGTTTAGAATTGCATTGTTCAGGGGCATCAGTCTTTACCATTGAGTGTTCCCATCTAACTAACATCTCTACAACACTAGGCTCCCCTCTTCCTACAGTGGCCTTCAGGTGACTGGCCTGAGGGCATTTAAACTCTTCTTGCCAGAAGTCAATAGGCTAGATTAAATGTTCCCTACCCAGGCTTTGTAAACAGGTGAGAAGGAATGGTCCCCTCACTTCAGCTGGACCTGGGAACACCCCCTTTTAGCTAAGATTTGTATCTTAATTTCGAACCAGAGGAACATTTTCTAATTTGTTAGACGTTGTGTTTTTTATTTGAATTACATGCTCCGAGCAACTGTGGTTGATGCTTAATGTATCATGCTTAATGACATCACCGAGGCCTGCCCCCTGTGACATCACCTGACTCTCTAGGTCTCAGGATTGGGCCCTGAAATCTCAGGGCCTGGGATGTTTTGGACCTGGCAACCTTACTCCCAACCCTTGATCTCATTTCTGTGACTGCATATCCCACTTCTACACTCATATGTCTCTTCTAGAATTATTGTCTTTAAATTGGGTTGGGTTTTCAGTGAAGGCTATAAATTTCTTTTGCTTCATTGGAAGTGGGCAAAACATCGTAGTAATATAAAAGTCCTATCCTAGCATTATACCAATAAATGTATTCCTTGATAACAAGAGTCATCTGCATTGACACTTTATTCTATTCAAGGAATATTCTATTTGTTACAATTATTCAAGTGTCTTATTATATAACTGGATGTCGTAGAATTCTGGTGCAATAGATAAACTTATGTCTTGCTTAAGGTATGCTCTAACCCAGGGGTATTGAACCTCTTTCAGCCCATGGGTCAAGTTCCATTTTGGAGAAGCTTTGGGGGCTGCATTCCAGTGGTGGGCATGGCCAAAGACAAAAGGGGCAGGGCCAAAATACCAGCATATTTTGACTGTAACTAAGTTACTAAGCTGTAGGAGAGGCATTTGAACCTTTTAGGGGTTCAAATGGGGGAAAAAGTGCACAAGCCTGGGAAACTATCAAACAATCAGTGGTTGGGGGAAAGGGGGTGGGGCCAGGAAAAGGAAGACATCGGGTGGGCCAAATTTGGCACCCAGGCCTGAGGTTCTGCACCTCTGCTCTAACCTGTGCTTCAGTCTTATGGTTTGGAACAGGTATCAGAGTTTGAATACAAATATGAGCTATATAACACATAATAAAACCTGACTGAAATAGAAAGTCTGAACGAGAAATCCTTTATGACCTAATATTGGCTGAATCCCTAGTCACTGAAAGCCAAACAGGAAGGGCTTGCTGTTTATTTATTTATTTATTTATTTGTGCCCCACCTTTGTACCCAAAATGAAGGCAGCTTCCAAGAAATGTTTGCGCTTTTGTGGACCTTCAGAAGAAGGAACATCCATAGTTTCAGAATTGTGTTTCTCTGTGGTTCAAGGGGTAGAAAGTACCTGTGCTAGACAGGCAGATGAACGATCAGCATGCAGCACTCAAGTGGCAAGCAGGTGGTAGACTTGGCAAACAGTAAGCGGGCAGAGGGCAGACACCAATAAAACAAGACTGACAGAGTCTGTTGTTACAGAGGAATGGCGTGGTGGCCTTCCACAGAAACACATTGTCCGGACTGAGTGAGGACACAAAATCTGGGAGCTTTAGAGCAAGTAGTGGGACAGGATTGGCTCTCTCGGTGTCACCTGTTCCCCAGGAAGATTCTGTGCTGTGGCATCAACCTCCTCTTATATGAGACATTTGAGTGTTTGAGACTGTGTAATCCTTGTGTGTTTGAGACTGAAATATGACAATTAGCATATATTTTAGAGCTTCTCTTTCTGCATGCTGAACTATTGAGCAACAGAAAGCAAAAAGGACATTAGAGACGGAGATTTGGAGTTCATGATTTTGTGGTTTAGGAGGGGGACACAGCAGGGGTAATTTTATTCAGCCAGTTTTTCTTCCTCAAATGCTCTTTCATCAAAAGAGCTTTATTACATTATGCCATGTTTTGTGCTCGTGTTTCTAATATCACACTGACTTATCCGAAATGGCTTTGAAAATGTGCACTGCCTCCTTCTGAGTCAAATTCAGGCCTCATTAAAATTCATCCACAGTCAGTCAAAAGCTTGGAGCACTTGGGCAACGCTGAGAGGAGGAAGGGCCCTTTATTATATTTTATTTTTCTGATAGCATTATTATTTCAAAGAGTGTCCACATTTAGAGGCACCTTGGGTTGATATCACTTCGGGCTTCCTATTGGGAGAGCTGGTCTTTTATTAAAGCATTGTGACACGCAAACTAGTCAACAGTCTCTCAAATCAGCACCATTTCAGTGCATAATTACATTACTCCAATCTGGGGGGGGAGTAAATCTTGACACTCATTAATTTCAAACTCCTCATGGTATCAAGTGTTGCAGCTGGTGATTTGAAGCAGCGTATGAGAGCTTGGAACTCAGGCTGCACAGGGCAGTGTGTCTGAGTGATTCTGGCTTGGCGGGAGGGTTTACTGTCATTTGTTCTCATCTGGCACAAGTTTCCAGTTCCAGCTCCTTTGCACACTAAGATGACCATTCTGCAGATAAGGGAATGAAGCTTGGGGCATTTCCCCCCATGAGATACTGAAAAGAGGCTTTGACCTTCTATCCTGCTCTGCGTATGCCATTTGTGAATTTTATTGATGTAACAGAAGACATAAGAGAAACCTAAGGTACACTGGATCCACTGCAGGTTTTGTGTTGGTGGTGGAGATTGCTGTGTGTATTGGCAGTTTTTAAGAACCGCAACCGTCCTTTGGCAGCCACACCTCACAATTTTGAATTGGTCATGTGGAGTTCACAAGCACACAGAGACCTCTTTGCGCAATGACTTTGAGGATGCTTCTCCCAGCAGTACTTGGTGAGGACTCTCGATGATGTGCTCAAAGTCAATGGAGACAAAGGTTTGTGCATGCCTTTGGCCTGTGCATGACTGCTTCCATGCATGGCAGCAGTGGATCAAAGTCGGTGTGAGCTGCAGCTTATGCACCAGGCATGGTTCTGAGCATTGGTCCCTAAGCAAAGGCAGATTTACATTTCTTTTTGTGGAAATGATATAGTACACTCTTTATTCAGCAACTTGTAAATAATACGTCAATGTGAGATGAAAAGCAGAGCAGAGCCATTTTTGAAATGTACATTTGTGTCAATGTAGCATTTGCATTCCATTTCAGGTGGGAATGCAGAAACCAATTAAGGTCTCATATGTGAAAAAGGCCTGATGAATAGTCACTTGTCTGAAGCCACCTGTGAGATTCTAGATGAGCAATGATAAACCAAAGGCCAAGACCAACATGCTATCAACTGTACCACACTAGCTGTCATTTTTTCACTACTGTTACTGATACATGCTCTTTTAAATCCATTCCTAATTCAGGGGAAGATACTTATTATTTTATTATTTATTTCTCTGATGGTTTTCACATTTATCTGTTGCAGGCATAGGCAACCTCCAGCCCACAAGTCACATATCGCCCATGGGGAATTCCCCATCCAGCCTGCCAGCTTCGTCCCCAGGCCCCACTCCCCTTTTAGGAAAGTTCAGTCTGCTTTCTAGGTTCTTCTCTCACCTCATTATCAACTTGATATTGTATTAAATTCATACAACTTCAGTGGGGGATTTGAATACCTGGTGGGGGCGTTTTCCTGCCAAAACTGAAGTAAATACAGCTTATAAAAACCAGCACTTCATTGTATTGTGTAGCCAATTTATTTATTTATTTCTCTTACTGAGAACCTGATTTGAGACAGGATACTCTCTTTTGAACTCTGCTAATTCTATTTAATGATGGTAATACTATATGAGCTTATTCATATTTATCCTTAACGATTAATGAAAAGAAAGGCTAATAGCTCATGCATCATCTAGTACAATTAGGTCGCAATTCCATGCATGTTTAGACAGCAAAAACTCCCTGGCTGGGGCATGCTGGGAGTTGTAGGACTTTTTTCTGTCAAAATATGCATAGCATTCCACCCTTAGAAAATGAACATTTCAAGCAGTGGAAAATAATGTTATCTACTAGTTTCAGTAAGGATAGCTGCTTATATGCACAAATTAAATGGATTCCAGTTATGGCAGCCCATTTTTGGTAAACATAAACTGACCTATGCAGGTCTTGAACTCAGAATTCCAGATGTTGTGTTCAAGTGCTTATTTAAATGGTTGAAATAACTGGCTAACTGGGATATTTTCTTTTTGGATTATTTATTGTACAGGTGACCTATTCTTTTGGATGAAATAGACAAAGCTGAACACTAAAAACCATTTCAAAGCAGTCCTATTGAATGAGATGGAATTTTGTTTGCTTGTCTGTATTCAAAACTCTAAGAACACTGCACCAGGGTGGGCTGGGACAGAAACTGTCTACTATTTTGCTTCTGGCTGTATTGTTGCTATACAATACTTACAACCATTTGCTTTTCATGGTATTCCCTTGCACATTAGACACAGATTCTGTATTTTCATGGGTTGAGGTATTTGGATTTGAGGTGTGATCAAGGTGAGATGATGGGAGGCAAGGCTGAACTGAATCCAGAAAATATTCTAGGGATGTCTGTGGACCTATGAGGCAAATAAATAAATTTAGAGTTTTGTGGCTATGACTTTGTTTCAGTCATGTCCCCTCCTTCCACTTAAAGAATTTCCAAATTTTTATATGGAGACCATCATGAAGCAATGAAAGAACATACGGAGTTGTGCAATTGTCACATGCAGATCAGAATTCAGGAGTCTGGCCTAGACTCCTGCTCATCTCTCTTGCACTGCACTACAGCCTCCAACCCACTTGAATAAGGTCAAATCACACCAAGGTCGTGCATGTGTGCATACATGCATGCTTGCATATGTGGTACATCTTAGACTGTGCTGTCAGATAATGGACTTGACCTGTTGGCCACCAATGATGTAAAGAATAACCATGCATATATATGCTCTGTCATAAGGTTCATAACCAAGGAGTTTTTGCGGTTAGGAAAATACAATGAAATGAATCCTCAATAGAATCTGATAGGTATGTAGTTATTAAATGATAATCTTGCTCATTTTTTTCTTTTTCTCTTGTTTGCTTGTTTCTTTACCCTGCCTCCAGTGCAGGATATAATGTACATTCCATACCCGGTTAAACCTGATAAATTCTTGCTCTTATTAGTTGAAGCTTTCACATAAACTGAAATTACCCAGCCATATCTAATTTTTGTTGTGATTATGGTCATTTATCACTGTTATTTTCATTCTGGCAAATACCCCAGGAATAACCCAAGCTACCTTTATCACTTACTGGAAACCGCCAGTCATCTGGTTCCATGCTCACTGATACAATAACACAAAAACACTCAGTTCTCCGCAGTGCACTTTTATTGTGGACTTAACACATTCTCCCGTGCAATTGCATGACCTGATTTAGAGGTCATGAAGTGTTCTATTGAACCATATCCTGGAGCTATACTTATCTCCTACCCATTCATATCAAGGCCATCTTTCTTTTGCCCTTTTATCTTTTACTCTGGGCAGGCCACTGGTGTTTAAATGCTACCCCCTAACTTGGGAGCTTGGTTACTGATACTCACATCCTATGAAGAAATGCATCCTAAGCCAGCGGTAGGCAATGTGGTACCCATGGGCACTAATGCACCCCTGGACATTTTTCTTGGCACCCACCAAGCTGCCCTCCCATGCCCAATTCTTTTAGAATAAGGTAACAGCAGGTGGGATTGCTTCAAAATAAAGTCAGGGTTGCCAGCTGCTGCCATCTTCATTTCCCCTTAATGTCTCTGAGCTGCTTCTCTGCCTTCTACTCAATCTTTTGGGCAGGTTACTTGTCCTTTGTGACTAGCCACATTGCAGCTATTTTGTAGTGGTGCCTAGCTCAGGGTCAGAACCAGGACTGCTCCTCTTTCAGTCTCCTGTTTATACTGTAGAAGTGACTCCAATCCGACTGCTTTTCAGTGATGGCTTTCAAAGTGAGATGGGACCCACACTAAGGAGATGCAGGCAGTTCTAAGGGAAGTACCTATTTGATAGCCGATTAACCAGGTATTTTGGGCCTGCTTGCGAGAGGTAAAGATTAAATTTTTCATATTGCATTTCCTTTGTTAGCTATATGGTTCTCTTGAAGGGTTGGCACTATGGCATACAGAATGCTGAATTGGAGTTAGGATTTGACCATTCCTTATACAAAGATTTGTACAAAATAGTTAAGCAGAAATTTAATATCTGACTTACCATGGAGCCACTATGGTCAGGGCCGGCTCTGCCATTAGGCAGAGTGAGGCAGTGCAAAGCAACAGATACTGGGAGGCAGGGAGTGGCGGTGAAATGCGGGAGGACAGAGCTGTATGTGCCATGTGGCCTGCCCTGAGCCCTCTGAGCTAGCCTGGTGCCCTCAGATGCAGTGGAGGATGTTGTCCCATTGCCAGTATTGAAGTAAGATTCAGCTGCCATTCCAGTTGGCTTCTGTGCATGGAGTGGCAGGGGGGCGAGGAGCACCGTCTTGTCCTTTGCTTCGGGCAGCAAAATGACTTGGGCCAGCCCTGACTGTGCTGCATGCCTTCTTATACAGCTCATGAAAGAACTTTACTTGTAGCTCAGTTAGGGGAATGACTAATTCTTTCTGTATTATAGTGACTCATTATTTGTTCTGAGAAACAGCTTTTCTTAAGTTATGGTGCCCACTCAGTTATTCCCTCCCCAACCCTGTCAAATGTACTGCTTATCAACCCAAGCAGACTAATGGCACCCCTGGAAATGATCCTGCAGCTGTCTTCCACTATGTTTTATTAATAAAACTATTATGTGTTACATGACTATATGTAATTGAGTTGTTTTCTGCATCTCCATGGAAAATGTCTGTGTTAAATCTGGAATGTAGTACAGAATTTGGATTTACGAGCATTTCTGTTATACGCATACCTGCAATAGAAAAAGCAGACTTCTAGTCCTCAAGAATTTTGAAAATGGGCAGGCAGTAACTGTGCACCAGTTTATACAGTATGGCTTTAACATTACAGATATTAAAGTGTTATGAAATGTGGGTTTTGTGTGTTAAAGAAGGACGTTCTGATATGATGTATTTCTTGTATAAAATTCAGAACCGCAGGAGCTACAGTCAAACTGAGCGAGTGGTTTTTTCTAACGGGGACTCTAACGGGGCTATCCAAGGTGCTGGACCTATTTGAGGGATAGGGTTCAGCACCTTGGATAGCTCCTTTAGAGGTTTGGCTGGTTCTGACTGAAACTCAGAATGGAGTCACACCCCACCAAAATCAGAACCACCATCCTCCATTGGCTGGAAGTACTAAGTAATTACAGTGGTGTCGTGGAGCCAGGGCTCACAGGGATGCAGCACCAGCGCTTTTTTATTAGCAGGGGCACTGATGTCATCTGTCAGCCCCTCAGACTTCTCTGTTCCCTCTGAGTTTAGCTACAAATCCTCTAAGTAGCTGAGGGAAAATGAATTTTCCCAGCAAAAATATATTGTTCCCTGTTGGGAAGCAAAGTATTTTGGAGTGGCTTGGTCTTGAATAAGCAATTAAGACCCATTAGCTTTACGAAAGACCTGCTGCTGGTGGAGACCAAAGCTGCTAGAACTGGTTTGTTGATGTAGATCAACAGAGCTGCCCACATTTTGCTTCTCCTTGGGGGCGTGGCAGTGGGAACTATCATGATGAGTGCCTGCATGTCAAAATGTATCAGTATGCCACCGGTAGTATACGGTCATCTGTATTTGCCCTCAGCCTTGCATATGGTGCAACAGTGCCCATAGCATTTCTGTCTTTTCCAGCTCTCTCTTGATAGACAGACTGAGTGGTAGGGAAAGCTACAGAATTACTTGTACTTTAGCATGACACACTACTAAACAGACAGCTTGTTAATGGATTAGAATCCACAAGTTAAGTGAAAACCTAAATTTGTGCATCACAGGAACATTTACCAGCATTTTGCTTGTTTCTTAGCTTCCCAATACAGTATTCCATCATTCGTCTGACAAAATGATTCAGTCATAAGAATTGCTTCTGGGCGATTGCTTCTTTTAGTGTTGCCTTCTGTTGCATCTTTGAATATCTTAGAGACAGGGAACACGTACAGCAGCCTTCTCCAACCTGGTGCCCACCAGCTGTGTTGGATTACAACTCCCAGAATCCCCCAGCCAGCATCTGGAAGGCACCAGGCTGGGGAAGGCTGATGCAAAGACACCTTAATTCTGATTGGGGAATATGAAGTGGATAGATCTATTTCAGCATATAAGAAGCACTTTTTATAGTCTCCTGAGATGAAGATTTTGCTAGGTGAAGATACCAGAGGTAACTGAATGCATCACTGAATTGGCAGGGAAAGATGAAACTGAGATTCTTAAAACATGAAATTATTTGATAGCTTAATCAAAGTATGGGTGGGGGGGAATTAATCAAAGGGCAGCATTGTATTTTCCAGCCACATTTCTTTTATTTCAAAGCAAAAGGAAGAAAAGAATATCTCCCTTCATCTTAGTCAAATATGTATAACATTTGTTAAGTGTTAGAGAGCTGTGTTCTTTCTTTCTGCTGTACTTTATGTATATGACAGTATGTATATTTTCTCCTACACAACATTTTCCTCCATGTAGGAAAACTGTTATGTGTGAAGCAGCTCCTAGATGTCCAAAACCGATGCACATTCTCATGCAGCATAGCACAGTGATGACTACAAAATGGAGACTAAATTGTAAAGCACAAAGCTCACTCCAGAACCAAAAGGTTCTCTGTTTAGCTGGTGTGCAATAGGGGCAAGGTGGGTTGGGGCAAGAGAACGGAAACTTTAGCCACATTTTCTGTTCTTAGGTTCCTCATATGGGTGTATACATAACAAACTAGACTCAGTTACAGTGTAATCCTATGCACATTAACTCACAAGTCCCATTGACTTGAATGTGGCATAATCCCAAGTAAGAGCTTTTCTGCACAAGGCTATTAATCTGCTACATAACCTCTAGGTACCACTGTGGCATAGTGGAATAGTGCAATTCACAAGTGGAAATAGCATTTTCTTTTGCTGTATTTAAATAATACCGCATTTTCCATGCTCTACCACCCTCCTCCGAAAGTGCTTTTTAAAAACAGAAGCGAAACTGGAGGGTCATGACATCGTCTAAAGAACCCATAAACAACCATGAGTAGGGAATGATGAGCACACAGTAAATGCCTAGTGTAGAAAAGCTCCTGGTGACTATGGGATTTCTCAAGATAGAAGTTAGGATCTGGAGGGGAACAAGTGAGAGGGTGACTGGGTGGAATTGGAGAGAACCTGCCCTGACCTCAAGTGGAAAATCATGGGCTGTGATGGAACACTGGGCAGGCCAAAGGCATTTTGCTGCCTGAGGCAAAAATGGAACCCCCTTCTTCCCCACCCCCCATTCCATGTTCAGAAGCTGATTGGACTGGCAGTGCAGTGTTATTTTGACACTGGAGATGGCACAGCATCCTCTTGAGGGCAGCAGGATAGCTTAGGAGACACTGAGCCAGCCACATGGCCCATATAGCTCTATCCCACAACACTTCACCACCACCCAGCACCCAGCAAACCTAATGATATGGCCAGCCTTGATAGAACAAGGCGGGCTGGAATCACAGTACCTCAGAGAGCTCAAAGTGAGCAACTGGCTCCGACATGTCTTGAGGCTGACGTGAGGCCTTTTTTCGCTGCAAGCCAGATCAACCCTCAGATCATAAGCCATCCTCATCCTCTGGCCTGGAGCTTAGCACTCTGCCTCCTTTCTGTTAGTTCTCTCGAGGCTCATTCCCAGCACCAAAAGGCAGGCATTGGGGTGCGTGGTGCACTGGTGTGGAGTGGGCCCATTCCGGAGTGGGGCAGGTACAGGAGTTACTATCTCTGGAGGTCCAGTTCAGGGGTCCCTGGCTAAGGGTGGGGGCTGTAGAACAGGCTCAGGCTTGATGATGGGGACTGTTTCAATTGGTATCCAGCACTCTGCCTCCAGTGCTGCTAGCCCATCTGGTCCCTCCTTGTCTGGGTCAGAGACAGGGTTTGAGCTGTTGCTCAGGATAGGCGGCACTGACTGCAGTGGGAGGAATTTGTGTATGTTTTTAAATTTATTTGTATATCAGCCTCCCAAAACAGAAGTATTGATACAGAAAAGCACCAATAAAAATTCATAGAATAAAAAGACCAGCAACTACACTCTAGATAAAATGCCAGCGACAATTTGCAAAAGCTAGATAAAGCCATCAGACCAGGCTCCCCCAATCTCATGCCTTCCAGATGTTTTGGACTACAGCTCCCAGCATTTCTGACCATTGACCATGCTGGCTGGGACTGATGCAAGTTGAAGTCCAAAACATTCTGAAGGGCGCCAGGTTGGGGAAGCTAAAATATCACAAGCCTGAGAGAATAAATGTGTCTTCACTCGACTCTAAACAGACAACAGAGTTTGGTGCTAGGCAAGGCTCTCTTTGGCAACTGTTCCAATGTCAGGGTGCTACAACTGAAAAGGCCTTACCCCAGGCCTGAAATGCCTTAACCCAGATGGTAGAATGACCCTCAGATGGACCTCCAATGAGCAGGTTTGTGGGGCAGGAGGATGTTTTGAGGTAGTCTGATTCTAAACTATTTAGGGCTTAGACAGCTGACCATCAGCTTGAAAAGGACTTGGAAATGGGCCAGTAGCCAGTGCAGCTGTTTCGGGACTGGTGAACTGTTTCCCATTCATCCATCCTAGCTAGTAACCAAGCAGTTGCATTTGGACTAAGGCCGCGGTGCTGTCTGGATGAGATATGCAGCCATGGATGTGACAAGGAAAGAAAGTGGGAGTCAACATGATGGGTTACACATTATAATAAATTCCAAAGGATGGTGGCTGCAGAAAGATTGTAGGGGCAAGATGAAATATTTTTGTAAATATTTTCCAGAGTATTTGTGATTTTCGTTATAGTTGCAAATATAGTTTCTGAGGTGATAGTGAGTTATGCCAGCAGAACTTGTGACCCACCAAGCTGAACACATCCCATCAGCCAGGGATGAGGGACCACCTGGGTCCCAATTGACCTTGTCTTGCTTTCTTCCTTGGACTGCAAAAAGAGGAATGGTGCCAAGCACCTGGCAGAGCAAAATACATGGCTGCTAGGTGGCCATGTGTCCTAACAGTCATCTGAAGGTGTCTTCTGTTTGAAGGGCTGTTCCAAGTCTGGTTTAAAGATAAAGAACCATAAGAAGGGAGAGCTTTGCTCTGAAGTTGCCCATCAACAGTTAGCTAGACAGCACACAGGTTACCTGGTAACAGTCTCCCCCACTATGGTGAGATTTATTTTATTTGTATCTACATGATCGTCATTTCCAAATGTGCATTTAAAAATATAAATTAGTGTATGCAAGTTCTATACAAATCTGTGTCCTCCTTTTAGGTGCTGCATAAACAGTCATCCTAAAGTTGTACAGCACTGTACTTGGTATTGGACACTGGTATGATGCTAATGGAAAACATCCAGGTCCCTCACCAAGTTCCAAAATTCATGGTCTTGTTTTCTACATCACTTTACATCCCAGAGACTTCTACACAATTTAGTTTAGAGTTACATTTGCAAGTATTTAGAGAGATATTATTTTAATGTACATTTTTTCCTGCTAACTTCCAAAGGCCCTTTTATTGCCTTTTGTAAAGTTCATTTAAATGAAAAGCTGTTTTTCTTTCTATGCTTTGTTTCTGATAAACATATCTGAGTTCTTTCCATTAGACATTTATGCAATTATGGTTCTCTGTGCTCTGAGTCCATCATATACATTATCCCCATAACCCTTACAGTAGGGATGGGGAATATGTGCCCAACCAGATGTTGTTGGACTGCAGTTCCCATAATCCCTCACCATTGGCTATGCTATCTAGGCTGATGGGAGTTGCAGTCTGACAATATCTGAAGGCCATATTTTCCCCACCACTAAACCCACTAAAGAAGCAACCCACTAAAGAAGGCCAGTATTATTAACCCCATATTTCTAATGGGAAGCTGAAGCTGAAAGAAGATGGCATATTAAAGGCCATCTAGTGACCATGGTAAGATTTGAGCCAAGGTTGTCTTGGCCCATTGCTCACATTTGTAGTCATTAGACCACACGTTAAGGCTAAAAAATAAATAAATCATGTGATTATTGTGGACTTCCACATCACTGGCATCACCTTGTTTGAACTGTGCCCTTGGAACTTTTTGAATTCAATTATTTCCTTTCAATCCGTATCTGGTCTCTAAAAGGCCACCTTTACTCAAAGGCACAACAGATGACATCTTCCATTACGTTTAAATTAAACATTAAATGCATCTGCATCAAGTGCTGTTTGAAATATCTTTAGGTTCGTTCTTCCATTTTCTATTTTAATTGGCTGCTTACCTTTCTCTCATTTTTAAAGATAGGGTCATCTTATCAGGTAGAACATGGGATAGGTCTTGTTTTTATTCTCATATTATCTTTTGAAAGACATAGTTACAAAAAGTTTTACAAAAGATTCATCCGTAATGTTTCCATACCTGTTGTCAGCAACAATTCATTCAAATAACCATCAATAGCTTGGTTAACCCAGCCAATTACAGCCAGTTCACCTTTTGTGGAGGAAGGTTGCTAAGCGTGTGTGGCAGAACAACCCAAGGGCTTTCTGGATAAGAGTGGAGACAGCTTTGGTCATCCTAGCAGAATAATCTGTATTTAGAGGTGGATTGACAGTAGGAAATGCTGGTGCTGCTGCTACTATGACTACGATGACGACTACTATAGTGATTTAAACCTCTTTACATTCATTGTCTTGTTGCAATCCTTAAAACAATCCTGTAAGGCAGGCCAGTATCCTTAATCCCTGTATCACAGATGAGAGGCTGAGACTGGCTTGCTTCTGCCATGTCACCTACACATAAAAGGCCATTTTCTGTGTACATGGCCGAAGCAAGATTCCAGCTGTGGACCTTCTGGGTCATTGTGCAGTCTTTGAGCCACAAGGCAATACCTGAGAGTTTGTCCCTGTAGATATGTCTAGATTTCTCTGTCACATTTGATACTGTGACCAACCATATTTCATTGCCTTGTTTGGATCTAACTAGTTTGCTTCCAGGGGGCGCAGTGGAGTGTTAGGACATGTGCTTTAAATTCATCATCATCATCATCCTGCCTTTTCCCCAACACAAGGCGCCCCATACAACATTAAAACTTGTACAATTTACATGGATGTTCATATCACATACATGTAAATCAAACACATACACGAGGGATCTTTTGGTGTTTGGGAAAACCTGATACTCCAAATCTGAGAGAATCAGAGACCACAACAAGGTCTTTGAAAGCAATAGAGCCAGTGTGGTGTAGTGGCTAGAGTGCTGGACTGGGAGCCGGGAGATCCGGGTTCTAGTCCCCACTCAGCCATGGCAGCTCACTGGGTGACTTTGGGCCAGTCACAGACTCTCAGCCCAACCCACCTCACAGGGTGGTTGTTGTGAGGATAAAATGGAGGAGGAGGATTATGTACACTGCCTCGAGTTCCTTGGAGGAAAAAAGGCAGGATATAAATATAATAAATAAATAAATAAATAAATAAGCAATTCTTTGTTTTATTAAAGAAGAATTTAAAATGAATTAAAATCATGCATCAGGGGAATCAGAATCAGACATTAGCACTGAGAAGGTTAAAGATAATCAAACATTTAAAGTCAATAGTGAAGCTAGGTGCACTGGGATGCATAGACAATCGTGTGTGTGTGCGCGCGCGCGTGCACGTGTGTGTTTAAAAGAGGTTTGATAGAAGTGCAGCACCTCAGAGAGCAATTTTAACTTTTAGTGATGTGTGTGTGTGTGTGTGTGTGTGTGTAAGTAACTGATCATGGAGGAAGGGGGAGAAAGTGTGGGAGGGGGAGAAAGAAGTTTCAGCTTGGGAAAATCTGAATGGGGAAGAAACAGACTCTTTGGGGGAACTGTGAGAGTTTGGAGGAGGGGGTTAGAGCAAAGGTGGGGGTTTTGGAAGAAAGTGGATGAAGAGGCATAAAAGAGCAACAAGAAGCTCTAACGCCAAGGGGTTTTGGAGTTTGGAATGGGATAGAATATTAGGAAAAGGGGAGGAAAGAGAATAATTGGAGTATGGAGCAATTGGAGTACAGAAGAAAAACAGAAGATAATGCAAAGATATAGCTCTCCTTATTTGCTGAGTTGTGAAGCGATGGGAAGCTTTGTTGAGCTCCTTCTCTGGAAAAGAAGGGGTGATGGGAGGAAAGGAGGGGGTTCTCTTCTGAGCAGAAAGGTTGGAAGGAATTCTCTTTCCTTCTCTCCCTCCCTGTGTGATCCATGAATTTGAGTTGCTGTTTTTATCCTTCTCAGGTTTTAGTAATCAGAATAAAACAAAATAGTATTTCTTCTAAGATTGCTTGTGGATGTTGGAAAATGGATTTTTAGGTATCAGACATTAAGGGAAGAGAGAAGACAATGGGATTCTCTGACTTTCCTGATGTGAAGAAAGGATGGGAGTTGCTGGGTGCATATCTCTGGCTTTCACAGGTCCAGGTGAGCAAGATAGCCAGAGGGATTTTGGTGACTTGGTTTTGGGTTTCAGTCAGAGCTCTAAAGGAGCGATCTAAGATTCTTCACACCTTGGATAGCTCCTTTAGAGCCCTGATGAGTTCTGACTGAAAGCCAGACTGGATTCACCTCCCCACTGACATCAGAGCCACCAGCCTCCACTGTGGGGTTGGCAGGGTGTGGGAGGTGTGTCCCTGAAGTGGTTCCATTCATTCTTTAGTGGTTAAGAGCTGAAGGATCCAGGGGTCAGGAGAACATGGTATTTCCTTCTTTATTTCTGTGGATATGGATGAGGGAACACTCACTGGGACAGATGAGCTTCCAACTTCCCTACCTTATGGCCAAGAAGAAGCAGGAGCCACAGTAACTTCAATAACCTTCTTTATTCATAACAACAGAGCATCTTGGTAGCTTAGACTTAATTATATAGACCAGGGATAGTGGAATGTGTGGCCCTCCAGATGATATTCGACTGCATCTCCTATCAGCCCTAGGTAGTATAGCTGTTGGTGAGGGATGATGGGAGGTGCAGTGCAACAACATCTAGAGGGCCACACATTGTCCATCCCTTATGTACACAAACACACACAAAACCAGTTCTAGCTGGATTATGGCGTCAACCACCCAAAGTGGAAGGGGAGTTACAATCCCAAGCATGTCGCTTAAAGAGATACGTCACACATGCTACAGAGGGAGGAGCTGGATCTAGTTTCATTTTGCATGGGGCTTTTGCAGAAGGCAGAAGCAACACAAGCCTCTTGCGCTGCTTTTGTCTTCTGCACAGCCAGCACGAAGAAAGATGGACGTCTCTTGTCCCCTGTGTGCTCTTCAGTTCAGGGAGAACATGGGGGGAGTGGTGATTATCAGAGTGGGAAGGACCCATGTCATTGGTGAACCAGTCAGATGATTTTACTTGTGAAGCCCTGCCAATCGGACAGAGCTTACAATCATGTTTCTTCCAATAGTGTGTTAATGTTTGGAGCTGCTGTTATGATCTTAGCTCATATTTGCCTTATGGTCCCAAGCTTCATGCAGCATGATCATCTCTAATACTTATTCTGTTATACTTTTCCTCCCAACAACGTAAAAAGAAAAAAGTAAATTCCCCATTTAAAAAGAGTAATATTTCCTGAATTCTACGCATAGTGCAAATCATGCTTGTAATATGTAACCCCATTTGACCTGGAATGAAGCTCCTGTCGCATCTACTGATGTAATGATTTTGTTATTGTTGACTGCATCTATGCCCTGTTAGATGTTTCCTTTTACACAGGCCATGTATCATGAATCTGTTTGATCCTTCTTATTCAAGAGGTTTATACATATTTCCAGTTCGTTTGCCAAAGTATTTAGAAGCATAGAGGCTGGTGGAAAGATTTTGATTTTCCATGCTTTTAAAGCTGACAACAATATTTTGCTCTGTAAGCAGTTTGTTTTGGCTGGCCAGACTTAAACCATGCCAAGAGCTTTAGTTAGTAGCGAGGGTGTGTGGCAGTGTCTCATTTGGTCTGGAAGGTGTCCAAAGCATTTCAGTAATCAGGTGCTCATAGAATGGAGCTATTTACAAAAGGTGACATTGAGTTAAATGGGAGTTGGGGTGAATATGGAGAAAGAAGAGTCTTCCATATACGCAAGTGACATAATATCTCAGCTGGAAAGAAACTGATGCCTTTGGTCTTACTTTCTGAAGATGTTTAAACCACCTAACAGTGCAACCCTGAACATGTTTACTCAGAAGTAACTCCTGTGAGTTCAATGGGACTTACTCCCAGGTAAGTGAGTATAGGATTTCAGCCTAAATAGAATTGTTATGGTCATCTCTATCACCTAAACCAGGGGTAGGCACAGTGGTGCCCATGGGCACCAATGTGCCCCAAAACACCTTCCTTGCTGCACACTGAAACACCCTGCTTCTCCCAGTTTTTATTAAAAATATTTATTTATATTTGCTTACTGGCAGCTGGGATTGCTTCAAAGTGAAATGGGAACCTCTAGCTGCTGCCATCTTAATTTCTCATTAATGCCTCTGGGCAGGTTACTTGTCCGATGTAATTAGCATTGCCCATACATAGCAGCCATTTTATGGTTGTACCCAGGACAGTTTCTCACATTTCCAAATATGCCTACAGGCCCAAAAGGTTGCCTACCCCTGACCTAAACTGTTTATCTAATTTAGGGCGCAATCCTATGGCCACTAGTCAGTGGCAGAGCAGATCAGCCCCATGCTCCATGCTCAGAAGAGCAGCATGGCACAGGGGAACCAGCGCATTCCTGGGGGTGGGCCAGGCCAGCGAGGTGGGAAGCACTGGTATGACACTTCCTATGTGTTGTCCGGCCTCCCCACCCCATGCTCTGAGGTCCCATGGCTAGACAGCCAAAATCAGCTGTATAGGCGCAAAAGCAGGGCGAAGATGTACTCCTCACCACTCCTCCTTCCCTGCAGTGGATAAGTGGTCACCCCAGGTTCGGAGGCGACCACTGATCGCCATAGGATTGCTTTCTCCGGGAATGTCTCTTAAGAGTAGTATAACTGAGATATTTGTTTGTAGGGATTCATTGATCAGTCAGTCTTAAAAATGGGCCTTGCTATTAATTGAACTCCCCTTCATGGATCACTGCCTTGTTGTGGAAAAGGGGCTTGTGTAACTCAGTGAAGCCATAAGCTATGCCGTGCAGGGCCACCCAAGATGGACAGGTCATGGCAGAGAGTTCTGACAAAATGTGGTCCACTGGAGAAGGAAATGGCAACCCACTCCAGTATTCTTGCCAAGAAAACCCCATGGAACGTATCACAAGGCTAAAAGAGATGACACTGGAAGATGAGCTCCTCAGGTCGGAAGGTGTCCAATATACTACTGGGGAAGAGCAGAGGGAATTTCCAAGTAGCACCAGAAAGAGTGAAGCGGCTGGGTCAAAGCCAAAAGGACACTCAGCCGTGGATGTGTCTGGTGGTGAAAAGAAAGTCCGATGCTGTAAAGAACAATATTGTTTAGGAACCTGGAATGTCAGATCAATGAATCAAGGTAAGCTGGAGGTGGTAAACATGAGATGGCAAAATTGAACATCGACATCTTGGGAATCAGCAAACTAAAATGGACAGGCATGGGTGAATTTAATTCAGCTGACCATTATATCTACTACTGTGGGCAAGAATCCCTTAGAAGAAATGGAGTAGCACTCATAGTCAACAAAAGGGTGGGAAAAGCAGTACTGGGGTACAATCTCAAAAACGATAGAATGATCTCAGTACGAATCCAAGGCAAACCATTCAATATCACAGTAATTCAAGTCTATGCCCCAACCACTGAGGCCGAAGAAGCTGAGGTTGATCGGTTCTATGAAGACCTACAACACCTTCTAGAACTAACACCCAAAAAAGATGTCCTCTTCATCATAGGGGATTGGAATGCTAAAATAGGAAGTCAAGAAATAACTGGGATAACAGGCAAGCATGGCCTTGAAACAGGACAAAGGCTAATAGAGTTTTGCCAAGAGAACACGCTGATCATAGCAAACACTCTTTTCCAACAGCACAAGAGGTGACTCTACACATGGACATCACCAGATGGTCAGTATCGAAATCAGATTGATTATGTACTTTGCAGCCAAAGATGGAGAAGCTCTATACAGTCAGTAAAAACAAGATCTGGGGCTGACTGTGGCTCAGATCATGAGCTGCTTCTTGCAAAATTTTGGCTTAAATTGAAGAAGATAGGGAAAACCACTAAACCATTCAGGTAAGACCTAAATCATATCCCTTATGAATATACAGTGGAGGTGAGGAATAGATTTAAGGGATTAGACCTGATAGACAGAATGCATGAGGAACTATGCACGGAGGTCCATAACATAGTTCAGGAGGCAGCAACTCAATCCATCCCAAAGAAAAAGAAATGCAAGAAAGCAAAGTGGCTGTCTGAGGAGGCCTTACAAGTAGCTGAGGAAAGAAGGGAAGCGAAAAGCAAGGGGGAAAGGGGAAGATTTATCCAACTGAATGCAGAGTTCCAGAGAATAGCAAGGAGTGACAAGAAGGCCTTCTTAAATGAACAATGCAATGAAATCGAGGAAAACAATAGAATGGGAAAGGCTAAAGATCTTTTCAAGAAAATCGGAGATCTCAAGGGAACGTTTTGTGCAAAGACGGGCATGATCAAGGACAAAGAAGGCAGGGACCTAACAGAAGCAGATGAGATTAAGAAGAGGTGGAAAGAACACACAGAAGAACTATACAGGAAAGATCTTAATGTCCCTGACAGCCATGATAGTGCGGTCACTGAACTTGAGCTGGACATCCTAGAGGGTGAAGTCAAGTGGGCCTTAGGAAGCATTACTAACAATGAAGCTAGCGGAGATGATAGTCTTCCAGCTGAGCTATTTAAAATCCTAAAAGATGATGCTGTTGAAGTGCTGCACTCAATATGCCAACAAATTTGGAACACTCAGCAGTGGCCACAAGACTGGAAAAGGTCAGTTTACATTCCACTTCCAAAGACGGGCAATGCCAAAGAGTGTTCAAACTACCACACAATTGTGCTCATTTCACATGCCAGCAAGGTGATGCTCAAAATCCTACAAACTAGGCTTCAGCAGCATGTGAACCAAGAACTACCAGAAGTACAAGCTGGGTTTCGAAGAGGCAGAGGAACTAGAGATCAAATCGCCAACATTCGCTGGATCATGGAGAAAGCAAGAGAATTCCAGAAAAACGTCTGTTTCTGCTTCATTGACTACGCTAAAGCTTTTGATTGTGTGGATCACAACAAACTCTGGCAAATTCTTAATGAGATGGGAGTACCAGACCACCTTACCTATCTCCTGAGAAACCTGTACGAGGGACAAGAAGCAACAGTAAGAACCAGACATGGAACAACCGAGTGGTTCAAAATTGGGAAAGGAGTACGACAAGGCTGCATATTGTCGCCCTGCTTATTTAACTTATATGCAGAGTACATCATGAGAAACGCTGGGTTGGATGAATCACACAGGTCAGAATTAAGATTGACGGGAGAATTATCAACAACCTCAGATACGCAGATGATACCACCCTAATGGCAGAAAGCGAAGAGGATCTAAAGAGCCTCTTGTTGAGGGTGAAAGAGGAGAGTGCAAAAGCTGATTTGAAACTCAACATTAAAAACAACTAAGATCATGCCATCTGGCCCCATCACTTCCTGGCATATAGAAGGGGAAGAAATGGAAGCAGTGACAGATTTTATTTTCTTGGGCTCCAAGATCACCGCAGATGGTGACTGTAGCCATGAAATTAAAAGACACGTGCTCCTTGGGAGGAAAGCTATGGCAAACCTAGACAGCATCGTAAGAAGCAGAGACATCACCTTGCTGACAAAGGTCCGTATAATCAAAGCTATAGTTTTCCCAGTAGTAACGTATGGCTGCGAGAGCTGGACTATAAGGAAGGCTGAGCGCTGAAGAATTGATGCCTTCGAACTGTGGTGCTGGAGAAGACTCTTATGAGTCCCCTGGACTGCAAGGAGGTCAAATCAGTCCATCCTAAAGGAAATCAACCCTGAGTGCTCATTGGAAGGACAGATACTGAAGCTGAAGCTCAAATATTTTGGCCACCTAATGCGAAGAGAAAACTCCCTGGAAAAGTCAGTGATGCTGGGAAGGATTGAAGGCAAAAGGAGAAGGGGATGGCAGAGGATGAGATGGCTAGATAGCATTACCAATGCAATGAATATGAACTTGAGCACACTCCGGAAGAGAGCGGAGGACAGGAAGGCCTGGCGTGCTATGGTCCATGGGGTCACGAAGAGTCGGACACGACTTAACGACTGAACAACAACAATTAATTGAACTAATTTTGATCATTGGACTGCATACTTGTTCCTTCTAGAGATGCTGAATTCATGTTTTAACCACTTCATTACTCTTTCGGATAAATATCTATTCATATAGAAACAAAATGGCATTCTCTCTATCTGCTGGTTTAGCCTCTTAGATATTGGACTTCTCTAATGACTTTGCTTTGGACCGCGGTGGCTTAGTGGTTAAGACGCTGAACTGCAGACTGGAAGGTCAGCAGGTCAGCAGTTCGAGACCCGAGTGCTGCGTGACGGAGTGAGCTCCCGTCTTCAGTCCCAGCTTCTGCCAACCTAGCAGTTGGAAAGCAAGAAATTGCAAGTAGATAAATAGGTACCGCTTCGGCGGGAAAGGTAACAGCGTTCCGTGCACCTCGGTGTTCAGTCATGCTGGCCACATGACCACGGAAGCATCTTCGGACAGCGCTGGCTCTTCGGCTTAGAAACGGGGATGAGCACCGCACCCTAGGGTCAGACACGACTGGTTGGGGACACCTTTACCTTTACCTTTTTTAATGACTTTGCTTTGAATATGCTTGATGTTTGTCAGACACTGATGAAGTGGCAAAACAACTTGTTTAAAAATGTCAATTGAATTGAGAAACCTTAGTAACCTCAGTATCACAGTATCACATGCCGGATCATACTATGGGTAGGTTCTATATTCTATGAGATTGCACAGCTTATTGGGTAAAGGGGGCCTTCTCTGCAGTGGCCCCACACCTTTGGAAGAAGTTGCCATTGGAGGTCCGCCGTGCTCTCTCATTGCAGGCTTTTAAGAAGGCCTTGAAAACATATTATTTTACCATGGCCTTCTCTTGATATGACTGCTGTTATTGTTGCTGGTTTTATTGTCGGCTTTTATTGTTGTTTTTATTGCTATTTTATTGTGTTTATTTTTTTTATCAATTTTAATATTTTAACTGTTTTTATGTATTTTACTGCTGTGAGCCACCTTGGGAGGGCTTCTGCCCTGAAAGGCAGCCAAGAAAATTTTAAGATAAATAATAAATAAATAAGTGGGACAATATGTAGTACCTAATTTAGCCTTCCCTGACCTGATGCCCTCCAGATGTGTTGGACTGCAAGCTGCATCATTCCCACCCTGCATGGCAATGGTCATGCTGGCTGGGAATGATGGACACTGCAGTCCAACACAACTGGAGGGCATCAGGGCCAAATTGACACCTCATGTCATATCGATACGATCCCATCATGGTGATGCTATATCCCTCTTGCGCATTTATACCTCATAGCACTCATAATGACATCTTTTGTGATATTTTGGATAATACAGAATAAAAAAGTTGGAAATAATGCTAGAAAAGCAGTATATGGAATGCAATAATGTACTCCAACAGTTATCAGTGCACTTCAATCTTGATACAAAGCACTAATGTAGATCTAGCCCAAGTTGCAGAAGGCTGGCCTAAAGGGATACATGAGAAGCTGAAACCAGGGAATGGAATTCCCGACTAAGTGGAAATGGGAGGACAGTCCTACAGTAAAGAAGCTATTATCATTTTGAGAGGAATTGCTTGAGTTCTTCTGGTTTCTAGTCAACCTTAAATCGAAGTGAAGGGCAGGCCTTGAGCAGATGTGGTGTCATTGTGGCTGTCTGCCTGTTTGTTTCTTGCTTATTATTGTATGTGTATATGGTGCTTTAAGAATAATGTCAGCAAGAGATGGGTGTCTGAGGAGTTTATAATCAACATTACAAAGTGGGTCAGACAGAGCAGAAACTTGTTCGTACAGTTCTTGACTGGCTGATGGTAGACATATTACCAGTTCTCACCACTAGAGGAAATCTTCCTGGATTATGCTCAGCCCTGTGACCTCTGCTTCACTGCCTCTCGGGGCGTCACTTGGATTTGCACGGATCATTTTAAAATTGCAGATACCAGCTGCTGGGGGACTGCAGCATCTGCAGCATCTTGCAAGAGGGGTTTACCTCTGGGTAAGAGAGAAAAATAACCTGCCAGTGCTTTCTCTGCCAGACTACCAGTTCCTCTGCCTGAGAGCCAAATTGGATGGGACAAGGTATGTATGTATGTATGTATTTTGTTCATTAATTTCATTTCTATACTGTCCAATAGCCAAAGCTACAGAGGGGACACAGCTTTGGAGCCAGCCAAAGAGGATTCCAGGGGGAGGAATGGATTGCTTCCCCCCTGTGGGCGGATTCCCCACGGACCGGCAGGTAGGGAATCCGCCCATCCCTACTTTTGCCAACAGGCTCAGCTGGGAGAGATGAGAGGGAGAGCAGGGCCATTCCACCAGCCCTGCTAAAAGAATTACCCCCCCCCATTCCTTTCTCCTGGCATGTCCCATCTTTTTAGATTGTAAGACTGCAGGCAGGGACTGTCTTGTTTAATTGATTACATGTAAGCCACTCCAGGAGACTTTTTGGCTGAGGAGTAGCATAAAAATACTTCAATTAAATAAATAAATAAATAAATAAATAAATAAATAATTTTGACTCAGTTGCAGGCTTTGTTTTCTTACTTCCATCCCTTCCAAATATGCTGAAGCAGCTCCAGTATCTTAGTATAACTGTGAACCAAACTCTCCAGCAGTTGAATAATACATTATACTAATATATACAGCTTCATGGCTGAACTGAGACATTTTGCTACCTGAGGTGGAACAGCAAATGGCACCCCCAGTCCCAAAATGCCCCTTCAAGGATCACTGCCTTGTTGTGGCAAAGGGGCTTGTGTAACTCAGTGAAGCCATAAGCTATGCCATGCAGGGCCACCCAAGACAGATAGGTCATGGCAGAGAGTTCTGACAAAATGTGGTCCACTGGAGTAGGAAATTGCAACCCACTCCAGTATTCTTGCCAAGAAAACCCCATGGAACGTATCACAAGGCTAAAAGAGATGACGCTGGAAGATGAGCCCCTCAGGTCAGAAGGTGTCCAATATACTACTGGGGAAGAGCAGAGGGAATTTCCAAGTAGCACCAGAAAGAGTGAAGCGGCTGGGCCAAAGCCGAAAGGACACTCAGCTGTGGATGTGTCTGGTGGTGAAAAGAAAGTCCAATGCTGTAAAGAACAATATTGTTTAGGAACCTGGAATGTCAGATCAATGAATCAAGGTAAGCTGGAGGTGGTCAAACATGAGATGGCAAAACTGAATATCGACATCTTGGGAATCAGCAAACTAAAATGGACAAGCATGGGTGAATTTAATTCAGCTGACCATTATATCTACTACGGTGGGCAAGAATCCCTTAGAAGAAATGGAGTAGCACTCATAGTCAACAAAAGGGTGGGAAAAGCAGTACTGGGGTACAATCTCAAAAACGATAGAATGATCTCAGTACGAATCCAAGGCAAACCATTCAATATCACAGTAATTCAAGTCTATGCCCCAATCACTGAGGCCGAAGAAGCTGAGGTTGATCGGTTCTATGAAGACCTACAACACCTTCTAGAACTAACACCCAAAAAAGATGTCCTCTTCATCATAGGGGATTGGAATGCTAAAGTAGGAAGTCAAGAAATAACTGGGGATAATAGGTAAGCATGGCCTTGGTGTACAAAATGAAGCAGGACAAAGGCTAATAGAGTTTTGCCAAGAGAACATGCTGATCATAGCAAACACTCTTTTCCAACAGCACAAAAGTCGACTCCACACATGGACATCACCAGATGGTCAATATCAAAATCAGATTGATTATGCCCTTTGCAGCCAAAGATGGAGAAGCTCTATACAGTCAGTAAAAACAAGACCTGGAGCTGACTGTCGATCAGATCATGAGCTTCTTGTTGCAAAATTTCAGCTTAAATTGAAGAAGGTAGGGAAAACCACTAAACCATTCAGGTATGACCTAAATCATATCCCTTATGAATATACAGTGGAGGTGAGGAATAGATTTCAGGGATTAGACCTGATAGACAGAGTGCCTGAGGAACTATGGACGGAGGTCCGTAACATTGTTCAGGAGGCAGCAACGGAATCCATCCCAAAGAAAAAGAAATGCAAGAAAGCCAAGTGGCTGTCTGATGAGGCTTTACAAGTAGCTGAGGAAAGGAAGGAAGCGAAAAGCAAAGGAGAAAGGGGAAGATATATCCAACTGAATGCAGAGTTCCAGAGAATAGCAAGGAGTGACAAGAAATCCTTCTTAAATGAACAATGCAAAGAAATCGAGGAAAACAATAGAATGAGAAAAACTAGAGATCTTTTCAAGAAAATCGGAGATCTCAAGGGAACGTTTTGTGCAAAGTCGGGCATGATAAAGGACAAAGAAGGCAGGGACCTAACAGAAGCAGATGAGATTAAGAAGAGGCGGCAAGAATACACAGAAGAACTATACAGGAAAGATCTTAATGTCCCTGACAGCCATGATAGTGCGCTCACTGAACTTGTGCCGGACATCCTAGAGAGTGAAATCAAGTGGGCCTTAGGAAGCATTACTAACAACAAAGCTAGCAGAGATGACAGTCTTCCAGCTGAGCAAGTTAAAATCCTAAAAGATGATGCTGTTAAAGTGCTGCACTCAATATGCCAGCAAATTTGGAACACTCAGCAGTGGCCACAAGACTGGAAAAGGTCAGTTTACATTCCAATTCCAAAGAAGGGCAATGCCAAAGAGTGTTCAAACTACCATACAATTGCGTTCATTTCACATGCCAGCAAGGTGAT
The DNA here is from genome assembly GCF_057233095.1 of Heloderma suspectum. NCBI lineage: Eukaryota > Metazoa > Chordata > Lepidosauria > Squamata > Helodermatidae > Heloderma > Heloderma suspectum. The sequence goes on from NC_139459.1 coordinate 85,814,552, forward strand.
GCTCAAAATCCTACAAGCTAGGCTTCAGCAGTATGCGAACTGATAACTACTGGAAGTACAAGCTGGGTTTTGAAGAGGCAGAGGAACTAGAGATCAAATCTCCAACATTCGCTGGATCATGGAGAAAGCAAGAGAATTCCAGAAAAACGTCTATTTCTGCTTCATGGACTATGCTAAAGCCTTTGATTGTGTGGATCACAACAAACTCTGGCAAATTCTTAAAGAGATGGGAGTACCAGACCACCTTACCTGTCTCCTGAGAAACCTGTATGAGGGTCAAGAAGCAACAGTAAGAACCAGACATGAAACAACCGATTGGTTGAAAATTGGGAAAGGAGTACAACAAGGCTGTATATTGTCGCCCTACTTATTTAATTTATATGCAGAGTACATCATGAGAAACGCGGATTGGATGAATCACAGGTCAGAATTAAGATTGCCGGGAGAATTATCAACAACCTCAGATATGCAGACGATACCAGCCTAATGGCAGAAAGCGAAGAAGATCTAAAGAGCCTCTTGTTGAGGGTGAAAGTGGAGAGCGCAAAAGCTGGTTTGAAACTCAACATTCAAAAAACAAAGATCATGGCATCTGGCCCCATCACTTCCTGGCATATAGAAGGGGAAGAAATGGAAGCAGTGACAGATTTTATTTTCTTGGGCTCCAAGATCACCGCAGATGGTGACTGCAGCCCTGAAATTAAAAGACGCGTGCTCCTTGGGAGGAAAGCTATGGGAAACCTAGACAGCATAGTAAGAAGCAGAGACATCACCTTGCCGACAAAGATTCGTATAACCAAAGCTATGGTTTTCCCAGTAGCAACGTATGGCTGTGAGAGCTGGACTATAAGGAAGGCTGAGTGCCGAAGAATTAATGCCTTTGAATTGTGGTGCTGGAGAAGACTCTTACGAGTGCCCTGGACTGCAAGGAGGTCAAATCAGTCCATCCTAAAGGAAATCAACCCTGACTGCTCATTGGAAGGACAGATACTGAAACTGAAGCTCAAATATTTTGGCCACCTAATGCGAAGAGAAAACTCCCTGGAAAAGACCCTGATGCTGGGAAAGATTGAAGGCAAAAGGAGAAGGGGACGGCGGAGGATGAGATGGCTAGATAGCATCACCAAAGCAATGAATATGAATTTGAGCACACTCCAGGAGAGAGCGGAGAACAGGAAGGCCTGGCGTGCTATGTCCATGGGGTCACGAAGAGTCAGACATGACTTACGACTGAATAACAACAAATCCCCAAATGCATGGTACCCAAGCCTGGCCGAATTATTTCTGAAAATCCCACAAGCACCTCTCACCCTCTCTGGCACAAAAAATACAATAATACATTATATAACAGAGGGAGCAATGCTATGGCCGCTAGTCAGCGGCCAGACGGCCATAGGATATGTCAGTTTCCGGGAACTGACCTCAGAGCCCGCGCTCTGAGGTTGGTTCCCGGAGAACTGACCTTCCCCCCTCCTGCGCTGCCTCTCAGGCAGCTCAGAATGGTGCCACGCTCAGAAGAGGAGTGCGGAGTGGTGAAAATGGGGCATTCCGGGGGGCTTTTGGGGGCAAGAAAGGCGGAAATGCTGGTATGACACATGGTATATGTTGTCCGGCAGTCGCTTCTCCCACTCCACCTTCCCGCAGCTAGACAGCCATAATTGGCTGTAAAGCCACAAATGCAGGGTGGCTGAAGTGTGGAGGGGACAATCCCCTCCATGCTTCTCCTGCCCTGCATTGGATAGACGAATTTGGAGGCAGCCACCTATCCCTATAGGATTGCACCCTAATTTGATTTCTTTCATGACACTCAAAATCAGCTGGCTGGGGCAGCTCCCTCACTCTTCCTAATAGTAGGGCCAGTCTGGCGATATGCTTAACAGAACAAATGAAATTAACACATTTCTAAGCATAAGTTTAAAAGCCCATACATGTTTACAGTGGTGTAGCTATGTAAGGCCCCACAAACCTGAGAACAATATTTTGTGTTCTCTCATCTCAGTATTGTGATGCTTCACTGAAATAGCAGTGGGTACACCAAAGCTTAAGGATTTATTTATTTATTGGTAAGGAACACTTTAGGATATGTTCAAAAATGTGCCTCAGAGAAAATAGAACGTATGTTTTAATAATTAATAATTGATAGAGGAGGAAGAGGAAGAGGCAGAGGAGGAAGCTCTCAGTGTTATAGCTTGTGGTGCTATGTAGACTATTTTAAACATTTTTTTTTGCTGCTGCATTGAGTCTTAGGATCAGACCATTAATATGTTTGCTGAATTGATTCAAAACTCGCTGCATTGATACTGGAAATGCTGTGCGTGTCATATGTGTATACTTAGCATAAGACACCCTACCAGGAATGTTAAATAGGCTGTTGTGTTTACAGCTTTCTGAAATGGAAGAAGATCAAAAACTGAAAATAGCTTTGACTTGTACAGTATTTGAAGAGGCTTAATGTATTTTCTGTCTATTTTGAATCACGATCACTATTAACAGGGAAGGGATGGAAATCTGAACAGTGCAGCCTTCATAATTTCAGTTCTCCATTGAGATCAGGCCAGGAGCAGTCTAAAATATAGTTTCTTGGGATGGGCACATTTTTGCTGAAGTAGGTCAAAAGGGTGAAATCCCAATTTCCTCTGCCTGCCTTGTAAAAAGAAGCCACAATGTATTTCTGCCTCTGATGTTTATTTTCTCTTGGGAAATTTTGTTTGATTTATAAAAAATAATATATAGAAGTAGCAAACTCCAAAATACCTGGGATTTTCAGTGTTCTGTACTTGTGTTTTGCACGTTTCACATAGCTTAAAAACACAGAATAACACAATGATGCTTTGCAAATTGTTTTATTCGTTATATTTTATTTAGTGACATGGCATGAATGACCCCTAATCAGATTACAAGAATGAATGAGACCAAACAGCACCTTACATAAACATGTAGTAGCCATAGTGAAGGCTGGAGAGTTGTACATGTGTTCACAGATTTGGCTAAAGATACAGAGGTTGGGGAGCAGGATCAGTGAGTGTGATCCTGCTCCTATACATTCACACACATTACACAGTGGAATTGTGTGAACTGTTGTGTAAATCTAAGGCTTTCATTGGTCTTGCATTTGTGTAAAGGCTCTGCCCCCATCCTATGCTCATTCTTTAAAATGTCTGTAGGGAACCCCTGGATTTCCAGCTATGTATGCAGAGGCTCCCTCCCCCATATATGCAGAGGCTCCAATAGGGGTTGGAATATACCTCCCCCCCACACCGCACTTGTTCTACAGAAATGAATAGCTTACATTTGAAAAGGGCTAAAATGTCACCTGAATGTAGCCCTCACTCATGTCTAGCATTACTTGGGTTTGATTACTTGTGTGTGTTTGCGTGGGCTTGGGAGTTCATCCCATTCTGCAAGCCACACCGAAACAGTGTTCTGTGCTAATCTCTTGCTAATCTGCATAGCAAACAAAGGGAATTGTGTGGTCATCACTGTGAATGGCACAAGCCTTACAGTGAAAAGATGCGCCAAACCTAGCTGTGTGGTCCTTTTTTGTTTCACAAATCTGCTTCCTTTCCATTAAAAGGCTGAAGTGAGAGCATGGGGTATGGACACGTGTGCCTCTTGTCTCTGTGCAAGTGCTGGGGGAGAGAAGCATAGTGCTTTAATTGCACCATCGCCTTACCTCATACAAGGAATTTTACAGGGAATCTAGAAATGTGCTTCCACTCATTCCCCTCCTGTGTTTTGCTAGAGCTTCTTCCATATTTACGGTTCTGCACAAAACCTACTAAGGAGAAAAAGATGGAATAGCTGCACAGTAGCTACCTTCTCACTGGTAGCACTAGAAGCCCTCTGTCAGGAAGCACCCACAGAATCTGGGACAGGGTACAGAATTAATTCAGTGTCCCAAGAATCTCTATTTTCATTTTGGGCCAATCTACACTTATGCGTTTTTTTGCTTCCAATGAGGTTTCACCACCCGTCTTTCACACTATGCACTACCTGCCTCGAATTGGAACTGGAATTTCCCACTTCTGTGCCCCGCTTTCAATACCCTGATATCCCGGTATTTCCTCTTAATGTGCTCTAATTTTCCACCTTCGCTACTGTATCTGGTTGTAGTCCCTTCCCCTGCCTGTCCATATATGGCAGTGTTTGTATTTCCCTCCTGTCCAGTCACAGCTCTTGACAGCCCAATGTCATCTTCTGGCTACTGATCACATAGTTTCTTCAGCACTCAGTGTTTCCTCAGCAACAAGCAAAGGGCTGGATGTGAGCGCACTTGTCTGATCTCGGAAGCTAAGCAGGGTCTGCCCCGGTCAGTAGTTGGATGGGTGACCACCTGGGAATCAGGCTTCCTGCATTGAGCAGGGGGTTGTTCTATCCCTTCAAATGAGACTAAGTTTTACCCCCTTCTATCCCCCGCTTCGGCTGTTGTTGTTTTTTTAATTAGGGCATTATCCTCGAAGAATCGTGGCTTCTCCATGATTTTTTTTCTCTAATTCAGGCATGATCTTTGAAGATTCGAAAATTCGAAGATTTGAAGCTTCAAATCTTCAAATTTTTGAATCTTCGAATCTTCGAAGATCATGCCTGAATTAGGAAAAAAAAAATCACGGAGAAGCTACAATTCTTCAAAGATGACGCATTTCATGTGAACCAGGGCAGACCGACCAACCGACCAATATAATTAACTAAAGATCTATAATGTTCTGGGGATGTAGATTTCAGATTTCTGTGCTGTTATCTCACAAGCACATTGATAATTGGGCATTGTGCTGTTCAGTAAATCCTTCTTCAGCATATTATTAGGCAATTTAACATTTCAGCAGGCCCTGAAGTGTCTGAAATAGTTGGGGGATTTGTGCAATGACAGAAATAGATAAGATGTTTGAGAAAAACAGTTTTGCTCTGTTTGGGAAAATCTCCACAGGATTTAAGAACACACTGATGTAATACAATTGGTGGTTTTATTAACATTCTTCTGGAATAACATCTACAGTAAAACCATAACCATATCCCCATTACAACCTTTTCCTGACCTCCACATCAGAGGCTGAGGTAAATCCCTCTTGAATAATGATGTGAGTCAAGCCAGTTGAAACAGTGCAGGAGATAGAGGGAACAAAATGAAATATGAAATATTTAGGGAGTTTTAGCCCAAATTTTATTCTTTTAATTGAGCTACAGTGGGTGTGGAAACTCTGGCATGTCAAGCCTCTGCACCTTCAATGAAAAGTACAGTTAGAAGATGGCCTGCCAGATGCCTTTTGAATTATAACAGGCTTGAGCAAATCATGCGATAATGCCTGGTTCCTATAAGAGGTTCAGGGCCAGGCTTCCTCTTTGACCTGAGCTCCAAGGGGATTCAGCTTGCGGCTGCTGCTCCCTTATATTTCCTTGGCCACCCTTCACCCCACCCTACCTGGATTTTACTCCCCCTGGCAGGACCACTATAGTTTATTGCTTATTTGGATGGTATTCCAATCATAACAAACTACATAGCTATGACTCTGGAAATAGAACTTAGAATGGCACCTGGGAGTGAGAACAGTTGCAGATAGGGGGGGCATTTACACATTGCCAAAAAAGAAGAAACACATCACATAAAAAAGGACACCAGAGGACACAGATTTGCATAGAATTAGCATATCTCAATTTCTAAGTGTAGATGCAGATTTGGAAATAATTACTATAATGTAATAGAAGTACCATAGTGGGGAAGACTGTGACCAAGTGACCTGTGTGCCTACTCAGTCTGCTGCTAGCTGTTGACAGGAAACTCCAAAGCCCCTCTTTGCTGTCCCTTCTTCTGTTTCTTAAACTTTAAACCAGACTTGGACTGGAGAGCCCTTCAAATAGAGGACAGCTTCAAATAAAGGACCATCCTCTGACATCCCTTCAAGCCGAGGACTGTCCTCTGTAAGATCTTTCCCCCTGCCTATGCTATTTATACTCATACCTTTCCGGCTGCATAGGACAACTAATGATGGGAGGACTACCACTGATATGTTGGACTAAGATGATGTAGTCCAAAGTATCAGGCGGGCACCAGGTTGGGGAAGGCTAGCATTGGAACTGAGCCATACCCTGAACTCTTCTTAGACTAGGAATCCCAAGGAAGAAGTTATTCATAATTTCCCATCATGGTTATCTCCAGTGTGTTGATGATGTGGGAGGATGTGTGCCTTCTTTGCATCTGTCCCATCAATTCTAACTTCAGAACTGTTGCTTCGGTCCCCTGCTGGGATATTCATAACAAATGCTTGAGGCCTGAGTAATCTGAGGCTGGGAATCCTTTTCAGTCCATTAGGCTGAGTAGATATCATGAATTGTTTTTGTTATTGTAAGTTTCTTATATGCCAAGACTAAAGAAAGTTATATAATGCTATAAAAGTGCTTGCATTATGCAGAAGAAGGCATTTCTGGTAAATTCTTTGGAAGTATTTACATGTTAACATCTCTTCTATACAGTCTGTAGACAAATGTATTTCTTTGTCTTCAAAGATACCTGTGTATGAAAGTGTAGATCTTATATAATTATATGAAAATTACAGGGCCAGATATCAGCATGCTGACAAGTTATAAGCAAGCATGGAGTCATATTAAAATGGCAATTATGAAATGACAGTTAGGCTCTTTTTCTTCCAGTCTGTTGCCACTATTCTTGAATATATCACACCAGCTTCATATTAAGGACAGACGTTGCCAGTAGAATTCATATTTTACATAATATTATCTGGAAGACATGGCTAGTGTGTCAAGACAAACATACTGTTCATATCAGTGGGGAAAGTGAAATAAAAAGGGAAGTGGTATTTGTGGGGCTAAGAGATGAATTGCCATGCTATTGAATTTGAAGTCTAGTTCTCTCCATTGAAATGAGAAGCTTATTTAATGAATGCTGAGCCAAGGAAAGGAAAGAAAAAGGTGTGGAAGTAGGAATTTGGCATTTCTCTCCATGCCACAGCAGGATGCATAAAAGTGCAATCTATTTTCCTGGATGAGCACAGAAATTATACCTAGAGAGAGAAAATGTGCTTAGAAATATACAACTAACTGTTAGTTTTCAAAGAGAAACAGTGCCTTTCATCCAGAGCTTGCTGCGTGTTCTGATATTGCACAGAGCTTCCCCTATTGAAATGACTATTAAATTCACATCCAGAGATATGGGCATCTCTCCTTCTGCTCCTTTGGAGCAGGTTTGGGGGATGCAGAGGCTGCAGGAGGAATCAGTTCCACCAGCACTGTCTGTTCCACTGGTGGATGGATTCTGGTGGATGGACACAAGTGGATACAACCCATTGGTGTTATTTTGCCCACAAGGAATCACTGAGCATTTCAGCATCCTTGTCATACTTAACTTTGAGTATGTATTTTTGTACATACAAGACTAGTACACTTCTCCTGACAAATAGTTTAATTAAACGCTTGACATGAATTGAGGGCCATGTACACCAATTGTATTTTGTTATGCTTTTCTGTCTTCATCTCTTCTTTGCCTACTGCTGGTAGGTAGATGTTGGTATTGGGTAGAGTTTGGACAAAAAGCTGCAAGGTATTATACTCATATAATACCTGAGAAAGGGAGGTGTATACAACTATCATAATAAAGAACAAGACTATGCAACATCCAAACAAACTAGGTAGTTCCATTAATTTAAGAGCTCTGGGATGGGAAGATGTTGATCGGATCTGCTATTCCCATCCCCAGTGCTCAATTTATGTGGTCATGATCAGTTACCTAATTCCCTCTTCTACTTGCTGTAAAGGTGAATAGACAGCCAAACTACAGGAATACGAGGCTCCTTGATACGGAAGGAGTACTCTCTCTGAGCCAGGAGGTGGCAATGCTAGCTGTAAGTGGTATAAAAAGTATGTTGATAGATTTTAAAAACTCTATTGTCCAAAAATAAAATAAACATGCATATGCATCTTTAATTTTGCGAACAGTATTTGCTATGATGACCCCATTCATCAAATCTCAGTTTCATTTATAAATGTAAAGAATTTTAGGGTGAGGTGGGGGACAAAAACAGAAGAGTTGTTAGAAAACTGCATTGAAAGTCAGTGTGAATCTTTTAAAGCTTAACTATGCTTGTCAGAATCTTTCATCCCAGTCTGCTGTACAGGGAAAATCGTGTATAACTTCAAGTTTATATGTTGCATCCTCTGATACTATCCTTAGTATAGTATCTCTTAGAATAGTATCTCTGATACTATTCTTAGCCACTTTATGTCCTCTCATGCTCTTTATTGTTGTACAAGCAGAGTAATAAATCTTCTGTTCCTATATGTTCTAATGTAATTATGTCCAACAAACTACGCTGCCAAGAGACCAGTATAGTAGAGCAGGAAGATCTTTTTAACTGGCAAATAACAAAACTTTTTACTGGCATCACTTCTTTCTCATGCCATCTTCGGAACATGGAAAAATAGCACCCAATTTATGTGACATAATAGCTCTTCTTGCAGCTACAATAAACATACAAGGAGGGAGAGTGTTTTTTCCAGGGATCTGAATCATGCAGGGAGCCTCCACAGACAGAGAAGTGGTTGTCCTCTCCACCCACTGCAGACAGCTCACCCTCAACATGTGGAGAGAGATGAGAATGGCAACAGAGGGTGGCAGAACTACCTTGCTCATCCTTGCTGTCCCTCTTCACATGTTCATTGAACCCACAGCAAGAATGCCTGCATAAAGCTTATGCTGTCTTTATATCCACCGCCTTTGAGTATATGAGCTTTTCTACATGAGGCTGTTTATTGGGTCCTGAGCCCCTGCATTTACTTTCGGATTCACCACAGAATTGAGATTTAAACACTACATAGAGTGTTTCCTGCTTTCCACCACATAACCTCTAGATATCACTGTGGTGTAGTGGAAAAGCCCAAATACACAAGAGGAAATCACGCTTTCTTTTGCTTTCACAGTTAAATACCACATTTTCCCTGGTCTAAAAAAACTTGCCAAAAGTGCTGGTTAGATGGAGAAGCAAAATTGGAGGGTCACAACATCATCTAAAGAACCTATAAACAATCCTGAGTAGAGAATGATGAGTGCTCATTAAATGTCTTGTATAGAAAAGTCCTGTGTTTCCATATCCTTGTTTCCTTTTTTTAAAATCTCCTATTTACTCCAAAGCAGTGGCCACAAAGGAACTCAGAGAATGCCAACACCCATAGTAACTCCAGTTTCCTCCAAACGCTTGGAACTGCATGGATAGGGAGAGGGGGCAGCCCCTGTGATGGGGGGCCAGGGCCAGCAGGGACATGATGGCAGGGCTGGGGCCTGCAGGCACAGCTAGGGTGGCTATATGTCCCCTTTTACAGAAGATAGCCCTATATTTGAAGGGCTGACAGAGGACCATCCTTTATTTTGAACGCGTCATCTATTTGAAGGGCTGTCCAGTCCATGGTAGTCTACAACCTATGAAGGAGCTGATCGTGGATTGTGGGGTAAAAGGGGAAGCGGTTGTCATGCAGTGCAGGCAACACACCCGCTTGTGCACAACAGTCCATCGGTTTTTAAACTGCCTTCTCCCTTATCAACCTGCCCAGTCACTGAGGTCATCAGATGGCATGCTTCTAGTGGCCCCACATGGACCTTTTGGCATGACTGGAATCCACCAGGAGAAGAGCCTTCAGCATGGCGGCCCCCTTTCTTTGGAGGTCCCTGCCCCTGGAGGTCAGGCAGGCACCAACACTACGTTGTTTTTGTCGCCTCCTGAAAATAGCACTGTTCCAAGAGGCATTCCTTAATTGACCAGTTACGGTTTGTATTGGCATTGTGTGTTTTTTAAAAACACGTATAATTTTAATGTGGTGTTTTAATCTTTTTATTCTTTTATTGTTTTATTTCTTGTGTTCACCACTCCAAAATCTGTTCTAGATATGGAGTGGTATATAAATATTATAAATAAATAAATCAGTAATTGCACATTTATATAAACAGAATGTCTGAAAAGCCCCCAAGTATACTGACTTTAAAGTATCCTAGGAAATCAATAGGACTTAATGAAAGAAACCGCATTTCAGAATGACGTTCTTTCCCCTCCTCACCCCCCTTAAAATTTCCATGTACTTAATAGGCATCTGAAAAGTTGCTGGGTGGTGGCCCTTTCCAGCTAGCTGGCAATGAGCTATTTTTGATCATAACCCTGAAGAAACTTATCCTAATGATCAGCCTTTGCTTGGCAGAAAAATAATCTTCCTCAACAAGTGGATTAAGTTTGAAACAGTAGGAGCATTGAATAGTGTAGAAGATTCCAGTGCTGATAGGTGATTTGTCATAGAGGCTCTAGTACACTGTGTACTAACTAAGAACAGTTTACGGGTGGGGGGTGGGATGTCTAGACTAGCTTCAGCATACAATGCCCTCAGCATTTCTTTCATCCTTCCTAGTCAGAGACGTAAGTATTGCAAAACAGCATGGGTGTTTAGACTGCAAACCTGGTTGCATATACTTGAAAGTACGTTTCACTGAAATCATTCAATCTTCTGAGCAAATATGTCTAGCATCAGGATGCCTCATTTCCACACATCTCGTTTCTAAATAATATTGCTGTAAACTTGCTGTTTGGTTTCCACATGACTAGAGATCAATGCAGAGTGTTTTCCTTTTTTTAATCCCTGTGTTTAAAATGGCGAATGACCACATGTTTTGTTCTTTTTTAATTTGGGGATTGGCATCTGGTTTCTTAACCCCTGATCTGGAGCCACTTTCTTATCTCCTGGCCTGCAGCACACGTTGCTCTACGTCTCTGCAAAACCCTTTCCAGGTACACAGTGATGTGTGCAGTTCAGCCAAGATTACAGTCTGACCCACAAAGAACAGCTTGGTCTTGGAAATGAGAAGACAAACAAAGAGCTGCATGGGGAGAAAAAGCAGCAGCATTCTTGCCATGTTGATGGCCTCACATCTATAAAACATGCTTTTTATAAGATCCGCAATGATTTCCTGCATTGCCCCTTAGGAATTCCAGATGCAGTCTCCTCCAGTGGAAAGAGCATTAGAGACTTACGACATTGCAGAAAATCTGGGGGGGGGGTTGTACTTTTGAGCTGTAGGACTGCCAAATGTCCATTGATTTTAAGACAGGGATGCAGAACCTCTTTCAGCTCGACTTCATTTCAAAGAAGCTTTTGGGGGCCGTGTTCCAGTGGTGGGTGGAGCTGAAAGCAAAACCAGTGGGAGTGAAACATACAAAAAAAAAAATCACTACATTCTAGCTTCAAGTTCTGAGCGCCAGTCACTAAGCTTTAGGAAAGGCTTTTAGAAAACCTTTTAGAATGGGGGGAAAACTGTGCAAGAGCTGGGAAACCACCAAACCACTGGTGGTTGGGGGGAAAGGGTGAGGGGGGAAGACCTTCTGGGGAATCGCCAAGAGTATTTTACAGAATTAATTAATTAATTTCATTTCTATACTGCCCAATAGCCGAAGCTCTCTGGGCGGTTCACAAAAATTAAAACCAAGGAACACACAATAAAACAATATAAAATATATAAAACATTAAAACCACAGTATAACAATACAACTAGACTAAAACTAGAATAAAACCTAGCAGCAATGCAGGGATTTAAAATACAGATTTAAAACAGCAAAGCTAAAAGTCTAGAAAGCTAAAATGCTAAAATGCCTGGGAAAATAAAAAGGTCTTCATCTGGCGCTGAAAGGAATACAATGTAGGTGCCAGGTGAACCTCACTAGGGAGCTCATTCCACAGCCAGGGTGCCACAGCACAAAAAGCCCTCCTCCTAGTAGCAAACCACCTCACTTTCTTTGGCAGGGGCTCATGGAGAAGGGCCATTGATTATGATCTTAAAGTCTAGGCAGGCACATATGGGAGGAGCTGATCCTTCAGATCTCCTGGGCTATCTTTCTTCTACACATCCCATTTCTAAACTGTATGGTTTTCACTTGTAATCCTGCTCTTTGGCTATGCCAAAAAAAGGCCTCTCCCTCAAGACTTTAAAAGAATTGTTTGCTTAACGGTGCATTGATGGCTACTCCAAGCCACTGGAACCTGGGTCACACCCCACCTGCTTGGGGGTAGCGTAGCCTGAAAGAAACAGTTCTGCCATAGTGAACCAGGCCGGATAAAGCCGCAGACATTGCCTCTGGTTGGCAAGAAGCAGCCTCGGGGAGCTGGAAAGGTGTGCTGTTGCTTTGGGGAACTGCTTTAACATCAGCCCTGCCTGCCTGGGCTCATGTTTCCTGTTGCCGCATCCTGTTACAAAAGCATCCTAACTCAGGTTCACCCTCTCTTTTGTACCACCTTCATTTATTTCCCAGGAAGGCCCAAACTTCTTATGTGCTGACTAACCAAACAAGGGAGGAATCCATCAAAAGAAAAATGACAATGCTCACATGATGAATGCATGCAGTCACCATTATTTTGCAGGGATATATCTCAATCCAGATTTACTCAGATATTTTGCTGCCCCAAGCAGCTGCACTTCATAATCAGAGACGTACCCTTGCAATGGATTACATGCCACAATAAAGGTGTTAGTTTTAAGGGGCCATGTGGGTCTTTGGTGCTTTTTATACAACAGGATAATGTGGCTTCCCTTCACTTCTTATCTTCAGTGGGTGGATTTCCCATGGCTGTCTCTCTCCATCAATGAATCCTCTCCCAGAACTGGCCAAGATGGTAAATGGAAAGATGCTGCTTGGAAGATCTTAAAAACTGGATCAGATGGTTTTCAGGCATCCTGAAATACATTGATGTGCGCCTTGTTTATTTGCATACTGCATCCATGTCATTTAGGAAGTAGGGCAGTCTGAACTGAAACTGATTCAGTCAACAAACTCGCCCAGGTGCAGCTTTCACAGCACCATTTTTAATTAAAGGCTAATTGCTGCTCCTTGAGTGAATCCAGCAGCATTGACTGATGTAAGACATTGGCAGGCCTGAAATCAAAACCTTCTGAGGTCAGATCAGATCCAGCATAAGGAAAGCTTGATGCAATTTTCTGCTTTTGCCAAAGTGGTACTTAGTCATTTAAAAAGGTACAGGAGAGCTGTTGTAGACAGGACAGGAACATGCTGTGGCAGAATATTTATGCAGTAGTAGGAGGAAAAACAAAAGGATTTGTATTTGATATGGGGAAACCTCTGGACTAGTTAAGCCTAAAAGAAAAAAAAGCATTATGAGCTGGGCTGAGGAGTGGTACGCCAACTTGTGGCAGTCCGGTGGCCATGAACTGTGTTCATGGGGCCCCTGGGTGGGTTCAAATAATCACTGGTGGATGTGGGTAGCTTGAAAAATGTACTATGTGATCCTGACCCTGTAGGCTCCAGAGTAGTCTTCTCCAACTTGGTGCCCACCAGATGTTTTGTACTTCAACTCACATCAGTCCCGCCAGTATGGCCAATGGTTAGGAATGCTGGGCATTGTAGTCCAAAACATCTGGATGGCACCAGGTTGGGGAAAGCTGCTCCAGACACTTAGTCTTGATTCTCACATTGAAATGGAAAACCTTTTTGGGGGTACTCTACCTTTTCTGGCTGCAGGTGGAAGGGTGTCACATTTATGAATGCTCCTCCATACAACAACAACAGATTTCCCTGCATATAGAAAACTTGCTTGTCAGGGAGAATAGGCTATAAGCTTTCTCTCTGATAACTAGTATTCTATGTGCAGCAAATATTTTTGTACAGAGACAAGTTCAACCATTTGAGATACACATACCTTGCAGTTTGAAGCGGTACAGTCCAGAAAAATTTACCAGCTCATTGTGAGAGCTAGCATCACCCTACTCCCAAAACAACTTGGAAATCTGTGGAAGCAGCAGCCAGCAAATGATATTTGAATCCATGTCATTCGTAGACTATTGAGGCATGAGGTGATTTCTGTGGTCAAATGAATGGAAGTTGTTGTCTGTCCAATCAGCAGGGAAGACATATAGGGAGGACCTGTCTTCCTATCTGAAGATTGCCAATCTCGTATTCAGAACTGAGGCTGGCCACAAGTTTATTTGGGCTCCCAGACAATCAGAAGACTAAACCAGAAATCTCTTAACTTGTCTGTAAAAGTGGGGGGGAAATCAGTGTAGGATCAGTCTAGCTAGTTGGTTGAGTCATAGGAACACAGGAAGCTGCCTTATACTGAGTCAGACCATTTATCCATCTAGCCCAGTATTGTTGACACTGACTGGCAGTGGCTTTCCAGGGTTTCAGGCAGGATTATTTCCTAGCTCTACCTGGAGGTGCCGGGGATTGAACCTGGGACCTTCTGCATGCCAAGCAGGTGCTCTGCCACTGAGCTACAGCCCTTCCTCCTAAGCCTGTAGGCCCCAAAAGCCTGAGAGTTGTTCCGGCCAACACAGACAGACCTTTTACCTTTTCATACTTGAAGTCTTCATCGTTTAAATGTAGATATAAAACATTTCTTGAGAAATGTTAAAATGACAGCCTTTCTAAAAATAATTTTAAAAGGGAGCAAAATCACCTATTGTAAACGTCAAGTCCTGTTTCTTCTTCCTGCCCACTTCCTGCAACACTAACTGAGGTCTGTACAGAGAAGGGGACTGGGGTAGTTCCTACTTGCCTGTTGTAACAGAAGGCCTACACTCCGCTGCACTGGTGAGGCAGAAACAGGCTGAGATGCACTCATAGGGAGGCCGTTTATGCATTGCCAAAAAAGAAAATGACAGAAGACACAGATTTGCATAGGAGTTGCTGGAACTAATGTATCTGTATAGATGCATATTCAGGAGTATATTCATACTATAACATAGATAAAAGTCTCCTTAAAAGTATGGGAGATGATCCTGTGACTAGATCTAGTTCTAGGACTTGTCAGGGGGAGGCGCGTTGTCTCTCCTAGAACCCTGCAGGGACCTCACCCCTCCCCTGCCACTGGGAGAGCTGTTTGGCTGGCTACATTGGGAGCCCAATTATACTGGGACACAAAGCGTACACTGCCCACGTGCCTTGTTTCCCAGCAGTATCGCAGGGATTTTTCGTGGGGATGGCAGCAGAGACTGGGTGGGGGCTGCACAAGTAGCCATGGGCTGCATGTTGCCCACCCCTGGGGTAGACAGAGTGCATAGTCAACTTCAGGCTTGTGATTTAAAGTATATTTTTATTAAGGAGTCAAGATAAAGCAGGATAGAGAGATAGGTTGAATTAAAAATAAAAGTTAGAATAAGATTGTCTATCTCTAATCCTTACACTTCATATAGATTCTCAAGTAAGTTCCAGGAACATACATCCAAGAAGCATCTGTCTTCATGTCAAGAAGCATCCGTCTTGTCTCCTGGAGGGAGACAAGAGTTTACTCAGGCAAAACAATGAACAGAGACAAAAGCAGCCCTACGTATGGTGGCTTGCGACAGAGGCACTTCCACTATACACATATATGGTAAAAAAATGTAAGGAGCCAGTCCCCAAATGTGTGTTTGGGGTGGGGTGGGGGCTAAAGCTGGGTCCTGGTTCCGCTTTAAATTATAGGCCTACATACAGAAGAAAATGTAAAACCACCCATGTGGCTTTTGCAAAATGTTGCCATCAGTCTAAAGCTACAAATAGAAAGATGCTGAGAGACACTCAACATCAAATGTTTGTGCCAGTGCCAACAAAAGCAGCCCTCTGCCAGAAAGCATGAATTGCATCAGTGTTTATTCAGTGCTCTTAAATACAAATAAAATGATTGGGCCAAAGCCAGCCCTGAGGGAAGCAGGCTGAATTCCAAGAATGCTAGGCGTGCTGCTCCCCATTTTCACCAGAACTGAATTAAGCCTACTGGTCTGTGTTTTAAATGATGCAAAGTTTTAAAATGGGTTATACTTGGATTGATGCTCTAGTCTTAACCAGCAGAGTGGATTCTTGGGTGTGAATCAGGAAAGAAGTGCCAGGTGTAATTTTGAAAGCATTGGGAAGGATAGATAAAACACAAAGCAACTAGACTTTGTTTCAGACTCTCTCAGGGTTCTTCAATCACAAGACTACTGAGGATTATAATACTAAGCATGGGGTCTCCAGGACCCTCATGGCATGAGACTTGGACCAACAGTAGCGAGCTACTGTTAGCTTTGTATATGCACTCTGGGTCTTTAGCTGTGGTAAGAATCAAGTGTGTGCAACCACAACCCTTGCAACTGGTAGGTAGTATGAATCCTCTGGTTTGGACGAGCCCTTTCTCTGCCTGTTTCATTTCTGGTTCCCATTTTCCAACCACTGACCTTGAAGAACCTGAGCTGGAAAACCATCCCACAAGTCTAGATTTGCGTATGTCTGGCCATGACCAAGCCCTGTTTGTATCAAATAGATGTGGTCTATTAAGCTGATTTGTCTTCAAAATAGGCTTCCATTTTTCCTCACAGGCTGCCTTGAGGACAACAGTTTAATGAAAGGTGTATTTCTCACGGGGGAACCATTCACACAACATGCTAGCTCATACTCAGTGGTTGAGTGTGGGTTGTTTTGAACCAAGGGTTGTTTGTTGAACTGTGGGCTAGTGTGTTGTCTGAACACAGCACAGGGTGGGTTTTCGTGTTGTCTGAATGCAGCCAGGATGGCTTGTTAACCATGCACTGCGGCTTGTTTCTAACAACAACAAACCATGGGTTTTCAAGGTGGCTTGTTTCAGAAATAAGCCATGCTGCATGGTTAACCAGCCACCCTGGCTGTGTTCAGACAACTTATTAACCCACGATGCAACAAACAACCGATGGTTCAAAACAACCCACACTCATTCGCTGAGTGTGGGCTAGCATATTGTGTGAACAGCCCCAGGGAGAATCTCTCTACTGCTTCCTATAACCACAGGCTATAGGAAGTTTCCTTATATTAAGTATAACTGGTCCATCTAGTTCAATATTGCCTTTACTAACTGGCAGCAGAACTCTAGCATCTCAGTTTGAAGTCTTTTGTATTATACCTGCCAGTCTTTTGGACTTGGGTGTCTCACTCATACTTCGTATGCTGCTGAAAGGAGGAAGGAAACAGACTGAGCAAGGAGAGGCCCCATCTCTCCCTGAGCATCCCTTGTGAGATTAAGAGGCTGGGACTTGGGAAAGCTACCAAAACAGGGCTGCAGCTTGCAATTATGTTCCATCAGCATTCCCCCTACCCATGGCCATTATAGTCACAGGTGGATTGTATGATGCAATATGCAAGTGAACACATGGTTCTCTTTCTTCTCAATCTGCCATGGCAGGGAAGAATAGAGGCTAAATGGTCTCACAGAACCAGTTTCAAACCTATATTTGTTGCCGTGAAAACTAGAAACTTACTTAAAGAAAATGAATATTATTTGAATGCTAATCTCTGCACTGAGTACAACATTCTGCACTTGCACCAGACAAAGGCCATAAGGAAGCACACATGGACAGCAATCACATGCCATGGTGGTCATTTAGGGCTAGCAGTATGTTTAGTGAAGCATGTGCAAATGTATTTATTTAAATCATTTTAACCCCACTCTTCACCTGAAAAGGCTCATGGTCAGCTCTGGTGCAAACTCTCCCACTGCATGAGGCGGGAAAGCATCTGTGCCACCACTGGCCACCCCTGCTGGCACCCTCTTCCTCCCCCGTGTCTGTCTCCCTTCTCCACCTGCTGCGTCTCCCCCCCCTCCGCCTGCCTACCTGGCCTGTCTCCCTCCTCCCCTGCCTGCCTGCCCACCGAGCCCATCTCCCTCCTCCCCCATCTCTCCCCCACTACTGACTGCAGTGCTGCCACTACTGCTGCCTGCTCTGCAGAGCAGCTGAGCTTCCTGAAGACCCACATCAGCTGGAAAAGAGGCTGGTGCAGCTCTTCAGAGAGGGGGGCCATGCCTGGCTTGAAGGGTCCTTCCTCAGAGCGAGGCACTGGGGGATGCCTGTACTGCAGGCGAGCTCCAGGCAGCCCCCTCCTTCTTCAGAGAACTCGGCCATCTGGTGGCAACAGTGGGGCAGTGGGGAGGGGGCAGAGCAGGTGGGTGACATTGTGGTGGCGGTGGTGGCTGCAGCAGCAAAGGGTGGGAGCGCAGTGGAAGCAGGTCTTCCTGGCGTGGTGTGGGGAGGGTACAGTTTGCTGCTACTCCTGCTCCGCTCCTAAGGCAGGGGCTTCACCCAGCCTCATTGGAGTAGGGGTGGACAAAAGTCACTTACCTGTCATCGAAGGCCGTTCGCGGTGGGGGGGAGGCGCTTCGCTGGTCCCCCCGTGAAGTTCAGGCCGGGGGGGGGAGGCTTCCCGCCTCGGCCCGGCCGAAATTCAGGCTGGGGGGGAGGCTTCCCGCCTCGCCCGGCCGAAATTCAGGCCGGGGAGGAGGTTTCCCGCCTTGCCCGGCCACGAACGCGAAAGTAAAAAAAAAAAAACGCCCCCTGATAGGCTACGTGATGATTCACGTAGCCTATCATGGCTAGATCTGCAAAGTCAGCCGTGATAGGCTACGTGAATCGTCACGTAGCCTATCACGGGTGACTTTAAAAAAAAAAAGCACGTACGCGAATGGCGGCCCCCATAGGGAGCCGCCATTCGCGTTCCTTATTTAGTTGCTGTAGTCTACATAAACATTTACGTAGACTACAGCGACCAAATAAGGAACAGGAATGGCGGCTCCCTATGGGGGCCGCCATTATCCGTACACTCTTTTTTTTTTTTTAAAGTCACCCGTGATAGGCTACGTGATGATTGACGTAGCCTATCACGGCTGACTTTGCAGATCTAGCCATGATAGGCTACGTGAATCATCACGTAGCCTATCAGGGGGCGTTTTTTTTTTTCTTTCATTGCAATGGCGGCGGCGGCAGCCGGTCGAAAGACCGGCTGCCGCTCCCGCCTCGCTCAAACACCCACCGAACCGCCGGCCGGACCAGCCACCGGGAAGGACATTCGGTGAATGTAAGTCCCATCCCGGGGGGGGTGCGGGGGCGGGGGGGGTGCAGAGGATTTCTCCCCGAAACTTGTTTGGGGGGCCGAACACGTTGGCGCTCGGCCCCCCGAAGTTTCGGGGAGAAATTCTCCGCCATCCCTACATTGGAGGGCCAGACCTGTTCGCAGTTTACATGCAGTGAAGAAAAAGAAGACAGTCTCTGCCCTCAAGCTTACAATGTAAAGGCTGACACAAAATGAAAAGAGGATGAAGAGGGAAGAGGAACAAAGCAAATTTGGACAGCAATCCATAAAGTTTAATAGTAGTTCTTACAGTGACCAGCTGGAATAGAAACTGTTAAGAACATAAGAAGAGCCATGCTGGATCAGACCAAGGGTCCATCTAATCCAGCATTCTGTTCACACAGTGGCCAACCAGCTGTTGACAGGAGACCCAAAAGCAGGACATGAGTGCAACAGCACCATCTTGCCCATGTTCCCCAGTAACTGGTATACATAGGCATACTGCCTCTGATTACTTGAGGTAGCACATAGCCATCAAGAGTAGTAGCCATTGGTAGCCTTCTCCTCCAGGAATTTGTCTAATCCCCTTTTAAAGCCATCTAAATTGGTGGCCATCACTACATTCTGTGGCAGCGAATTTAACTATGCACTATGGGTCCTGAATCTTCCACCAATCGGCTTCATGGGATGACCCTGTGTTCTAGTTCAGGGAGTGGGAAGCCAAATGTAGCTGGCCTCTCAGCTGAGCTGATGGAATGCCCCTGTTTCCCATCCCTCCCTCTGCTGCAGCTTGATGGAATGACTGCTGCCAGGTGAAAGTTCAAGGAGCCTGATGGAGCTGGTCAGTGGCTTGTGCCCGATGGAGCCCAAGCCACTGAACTGTGCCACAGAAGAATGAAAAACTAGCCACTCAGCAATAACAACAAAGATCAGGGCCACCCTATAGTCTGATATTTGTAGGTCAATGGTGGCAGGTGGTTCAGTGAGAGCAGTACCAAGGAGTTCCTATGCTCTCTTCCCAAGTAAGTTGAGTAGTTAGATTATGGGAGTAAAAGCAAAGTGCATCTGTTAACCACTGTATATGTTACCCTTTAGTCCTAGCAATTTCTTTACCCCTTGATTTCTGTCCCTCCTTCTAAGAACAATAAAACACCAAGACTGAAAAAGAATGTGGTGAACCACATGAGTTGAGAATGTGTTTTTAAAACCTGAGTAATAAGTTTATCATCATGAGTCATGTGTACTGTTAATATGCAGGTAATACATCTGATTAAGTTCACTAGTTAATACATTCATAACTGTTTTCTATGGTGTATCACTTGTACATGAGGAAGTCCGATCACATTCTTAAGTACTGAAGGCCATGAGTTATATTATTGTCATACTCCACACAACTCTTGGCTAACACTGTGTACAACAACAAGATTTTTCATTTTATTTTTTATTTTTACAGCAAGTCAAGAGTAAATTTCATCACAGAGAAGTAGCACTGTTTGGATTCGAGAGTTTGGCAGAAGTGACATTATATATTTCAGCTCCTTTGAAACAAATCCCAAAGTGGTTTACCAAAGAATAAAAACAAGACAAACCAAACAATAAAGACCACATACACACACACACACACACACTAGTATCACAAGGATGGTACAAAGATAGTGCTTGACTGGGGGAAAGCCAAAGCAAACAGAAATGTTGTCAACGAACACCTAAAACACCCCGGAGTTGAGGCCTGACATACTTTGGAGGGGAGATCATTTCACAGGGTGGGCACCACTGCAGAGAAGGCCCATCTCTGTGTTGTTGCCAAGCAGAAATCCATAGGCCATGGCACGGACAACAGGGCCTCCCCTGAAGACTGCAATGGATTGGGAGGTTGGTATAGGAGAAGACGTTCCTTGAAGTAACCTGGTCCTGAGTTGTATAGGGCTTTGTATACCAGCACCTTAAAACTAGCTTGGTAGCAGACTGGCAGCTAGTATAGGTCCTTTAACACAGGTGTAAGAGATACATGGTGAGGCACCCCAGTCAATAATCCCACTGCTGCATTCTGCACTAGCTGCAGCTTCTGAACCAGCATTAAGAGCAGCCCCACATCAAGCACGTAACAGTAAGCCAGTCTCGAGGCTACCAGTGCATGGATCACAGTGGCTAGGCTGCCCCTGTCCAGGAACACGTGACGTTGGCGTGCCTGCCTAGGATTGTAGTAGGCACCCCTACGTGGTCACTTGGGCCTCCGATGACAGGGATGGATCCAGGAGCACCCCCAAACTGCAAACCTGTTCAACCCCATCCAGAGCTGGTATTTCCTGAAACTGCGAACCGCTCACTTACACACAGTGGCTCCGTCCTATCGGGTTTCAGTTTTAGCTTATTGACCCTCATCCAGCCCACCATTGCATTCAAGTAATCTATGTTATTAATGGCCTCTCCTGATTCAGATGTAATGGAGCAATACAGCTGGGTGCTATCGGCATACTGATGGCAACTTGCCCCAAATATGCCGATGGCTGCACCCAGCGCCTTCATACAGATATTAAACAGCACTGGGAGACTGTGGCAAGACTGCCATGGCCCAACCTATAGCCCCCCAACACTATTTTCTGAAACCTGCCCTGTACATAAGAGTAGAACCACTGCAAAAAGTTGCCCCCAACCCCCAGTCCACAGAGGCGATCCACGAGGATACCATGATCAAAAGCTGCAGTGAGATTGAGTAATAGTAACACAACTGGAGTCCCTCTGTCCCTCTCCTCACAATGCCTTGCTTTGAGGAAGGACTCCTCAAAGTGCAGCATTCTGGCCTGGGCAGGTCTCAGGAAAGGCTGCCTGCCTGATCTCTTGTTTGGGGGAATTCTCCCAGAGGGAGAGTTCAGGCAGGCCGGCTCTCTGGAGTGGCCACCTGCCTGCCCAATCTCTCGCTCTGGGAGAATCCTCAAAGCAAGTGATTGGGTAGGCAGGTAAGCAGCCTCCCCAGTGGACCCACCTACCTGATCTCTCACTGAACCCTCTCATGTTGGGGTGCTCCTTCGAGGATTCTGGCTTGCCACTCTCTTGCTGTGGCATTTGTGGTGCGGTGGTTACAGTGCCTGCAGGGGCTCTCCTGGCAGTGGTGGTGATTCGCCACTCCTCCTGATCCACTGCCTGAGCAGGGGCTTCACCCTGCCTCATGGGAGGGCTGGCATATTGTTGCTAGGAAAATCCATTCCCCCCACCCCCGCCTACTGTGAAGATTGCAGCTATGCCTAGAGGGAACAGGGAAACCCAAAGGAGGTGGCAGATTATGTCTTCCTTGCTCATCAAAAAGTCCTGGGTCTTCATCTTTGTGAGCCATGGCTCTACACCACCACTGAAGGGTGAGACAAATGTTCACTCTCTGAGTTGATATAGTCATCTTATGGGTCAACCAGTTCAAGAGTAAAGTGAGAAGTCACTTGTTTGGAAACCCTCCCATATGAAAATTGGGCTCTGTGCCCAAACATACTCCCTCACAAAGAAGGTCAATTTTCAGGACTTCTTTGTGTGGTGGAAAATGTAGATGTGCAGCAGCACAGTTGGAGTGTGCGTGCGTGAGCATGCGCACTTTCAACTCTCTTTGTGTAAGCTAGCATGCTACAATCTGGCAGGAGAGAGAGCAGTATCTCTTCAGCCAGTCAACATTTGAATTGGCTCAACTTGTTACCCTGTTTTCCTTCCGTTATCACATACCAAAATAATGAAGTTTACAGACTCTTGTGTAGGTGAGTAGGTAAGATACATCGTGTGCTTGTAGGCTATCTAGTCACTTGTTTGGCACAAGCCTCACTTAATTGACATTTGCTGAACAAACCACTTCTCTGTGACATATCTCACCCACTTCCAAATCATCCAAAATCATGATTTTGTCAGCATATTATAACTTCAAGGACACAGTGTTATATGCATGAAACTCCCTTTTCTTAGCCCCTGTGGCCAGTGGGGGTAGGGGGGAGGATTTTGGGGAAAAGGTTTAAACCTCCCCTAGCTGCGCATGGTGGTCCCAATACCCAATATGAATCAGGGCCCCGCATGCATACATTAAGGCAAGATCTGCATTAGTGTTTTTTTTATCAGTATTGAAGTGTACTGTTAACTGTTGGGGCACATTACTAGGCCTGTGCATGGACCCCCTGATCCGACTCAGAGGCCACTTCGGGGCTTCCAAGGTGGGCCTGATTTGGCTCGGGCTGATTGGGGGTGTGTGTGACTCACTTCAGCCTATGAAGCTGAAACAAGATTTGGACATCCGAATCCTGCTTCACCACCACATGCTGTCCAGCCCCCAGCTCCTTACATGGGCCCTTTTTCTGTGGATCAGGGAGGCTACAGGGGAGCCACTGCCAGGGGAGATACCAGGGAAGCTGCCGCCGCTGCCCATCACAGCCCACCAACTGCCTGTTCTGCCCTCTATGCAAGGAGGGAAGAATGGGCAATTGGCAGGAGGCATCGGCCACCTGTCAAGCCTGCACGGCCTCTTCCTTGCATGGAAGGAGACGATGAAGATTTGACAGGTATGAGGGCAGGAGTCGCCCTCCAACTGCGCCTTCTCCCTTCCTTGCAAGGAGGGGAGGGTGCACGGTTGGATGACGACCCCTGCCTCTGCTCAAGCCTTCATGGGTTCCATACTTATGAAGAACCCATGAAGGCTTGACTGAAGCCAGCGGTGGGAGCTCGCAACAAGGGCAAGCTGCCACCACCAGCTCCTAGGCCCTCTGGACATGCACCAGCAGCCATCTTGTTGTTCTGGGGAATGGGGGGAGCCTTTTTAAAATGGTGACACGAAATATAGGGAGTCATCATTTTAAAAATGGCTCCACCCCTCCAGAACAACAAGATGGCTGCCAGTGCATATCCAGAGGACCCAGGTAAGGAGCTAGGGGCTGGGCAGCAGTAGTGGTGGCAGCATGGTGGCTGGGCCTCCAGATGATTCCAAAATGCACTGAAGTGCTTCGGAGCAACCTGATTTGCTTTGGGCCACTTTGGGCCCCCTCTGCCTTGCCTCGAAGGTGAGCCGAACTGGCCCGAAGCGCCCTGCTTTGACTTGGAGCTCGGGCTTCAGGCTGAAGCAGTGCATAGCCCTTCACATTACGCATTCCGTATAATGTTTTTATAGTGTTAATTCTAGGGATGTACGAAAGTCACTTACCTTGAACGAAATTTTATTCGCGGTGGGGGGGAGGCGCTCCGTCCCTCCACCCCCGAATCCATAGCCGCCGCCATTTGCGTCCCTGCAGTCAGCCGTGATAGGCTACGTAAATGTTTACATAGCCTATCACGGCTGAGTAAATAAAAAACAGAAAAACACGCGCGTACGCAAATGGCATTTTGGCATGTCTAGTCTACGTAAACATTTACGTAGACTACGGCGAAAATAAGGGGAACGCAAATAGCGTAGCGTCTACGATATTTGCATTCCCCTTATTTTCGCCGTAGTCTACGTAAATGTTTACGTAGACTAGACGTAAAAAAATAAGGAATGCAAATGGCGGCGCCAATGGACGCCGCCATTTGCATACACGCGGTTTTTTGTTTTTGTTTTACTCAGCTGTGATAGGCTATGTAAACATTTACGTAGCCTATCACGGTATTTTTTAAAAATCTAGCCGTGATAGGCTACGTAAATCTTTACATAGCCTAGCACTTTTTTTGGTTTTTGTTTTTTTTTACTGGAAATGGCGGCAGTGGCAGCCGGTCGGAAGACCGGCTGCCGCCGCCGCCGCACCACTGCTGCACCGCCGCCACACCGGAGCCGCTGCCGCCAGGAGGATTCGCCCCAGGTAAGTCCCGTCCCGGGGGGTGGGCGGGGGGGGGCAGACCGTTTTGCCACCAATTTCAGGGGGCCGAATGCACTGGCATTCGGCCTCCCCGAGTTTCGTGGCGAAATTCTCTGACATCCCTAGTTAATTTCCACTTTTTATTCTGTATTATCCCAAATACTTATTCTGTATTATCCCAACAGATGTCATTGTGTTCTACGAGGTATAAACGTACAGGAGGGATATAGCGTCACGATGATGGGATTGTATAAATATGACACAAGATGTCAATCTGGCCTAAGGTAAACAAAATGGTAACATTCAGCAGCATGCCCCATATTAAAATAGTGTATAGTTGAGCCCTGAAAACACTTGAAATGCAAGTTGGGTGGGATGAGAAGACAAAAGTCATGCAGGGCCTGGTGAAGGAGGGGGCAAAAAGACAGTTAAGGACAGTAGTCAATGACTGCAGGGTCAAGGAAGCGGCGGTGACCTAAATTAGGAATGTGAGAAGTTTCAGCAGCATTGGATGTGTGTGTGTGTGTGTGTTTGAAAGAGAGATAAGTGAGTGAGAACATAAGGAAAGTGACCAAGGGAACATGAATAGGTACAAAGAAGTTGCAACCCTATACAGTTTCTCACAGTTGTTCTCACTAAAGAGGAGGCTGCATACAAATCTATCTAACAGGTGTGATTTAGGTCTAGGGCTATTGCTCTTGGTTAGCTAACTTTATGATTCTAAGACCAAAAGTACAATTACAATCTAACAAAACAAAATTAGAGTGAATAAGGAAAACTTGGCAGCTGCTTACAGTAAAATTAACAGTATACCAGAAATTTTGTGTCATGTATTAAAAAAAGAAGAAGAAAAAAGTAATAGACGACTGGAGACTGGGAGTGGGTGTAGAAACGTTTCCACAACTTCTATTCCAGATCTTGGTTATTTGAATTTGTTCTTAGCATTTTGGTTATATTAACTCATAGTATTTTTTAGTGCTGTGCCGAATCCTGCCTCCTATTTTTGGAAACTTTTTCTCTCCCTGCGAAAGAGGCATTGTTTTGCAGGCAGAGGGAGAATTTGGGGGAATTTTCTCCTTGAGGAGAGGGACAGGGTTCCACATACGTTTTTAAGTGTGGGCAATTCTTGAGGGGTCATCTTTTTTTTTTTTTAACACCCCCTGCTGTTGCAGGAGCCCAGGACTCTTCCCCAGCTCGGCAGCTCTTTCTGAACTCTCAGGCAACCATGTGACCTCACCCTCTCCAATAGGCATTCAGGAAGAACTCCCAGCTGGAGAAAAGTCTTGGGCTCCTACAAGTGCAGAGGATGTTTTTTTTTAAATAAATAAAAAATAGAAAGAAGACCCCTCAAGAATCGCCTACACTTGAAAAGGTATGTGGAAACCCTGTCCCTCTTCCCAAAGAGAAAACTCTCCAAAATTCTCACCTCTCCTTGCCTCTTTTGCCAAGGTTTTCATTTTGCCCCTGGCCCCCTAGCCCCACGAAATGCCAAAAATGGAAGAACTGGAAATTTTGGCACAGCATAAATATTCTTATTGTTTAGTATTGTAGTAATGAAAATTGAAATTTTGTCTCAACATGCATATGTGAGATGTTTTAAGAAATGTTAAAAAGTGAAGGGGCTGAAAACAGACAGAATTCTGTTTCTTAAAATCAAAAATTATGTTATGATTTGTGTTATTGAATCCTGACAGCATGAGCTTTCATTTAAAAAACAAGTTTGTAGCCCTTAAGTCTACAAAAATAGTCTAAGAGCACAATCCTGTGGAGGCACTGTGGAGCCCGTTCTGCTCCCTGGTATAGTGGGGAACCGCGGTCAATGAAACAGGCTGGATGTCGGCTGCAGCGCAAATGGTGCAAGACTCGAAGTGAAGACGACTGAGCACGCTCTAGAGTGCATAATTGTGCCTATTGCGTGGCAGTGCGGGCAGCAAAGAAGGTTTATTTTGCTGCCTCCATTGCGTCCTCAAGTAGACGTCCAGTGGAGCTCTTCCGGGTGGTCCAGCGGCTGTTAACATCTTCCCCAGTAAATGGGGCCCAGGCCCCGTCAAGGACCCGCTGTGACCTTTTTGCATCGCACTTTGAGGACAAAATCGCTTGTCTCCGCACGACCTTGATGCTGTTGTTAGTGCACTACCAGTTGAGGTGTCTGATGCCACCGTCTGCCCGATTTTGTGGGATCAGTTCCAGTTGTTATGGCCTGATGATGTGGACAAGATGCTTGCAATAATATGACTGACCACGTGCCCTCTCGATCCCTCCAGGGAGTGATAAATGCTTCCCTATGGGAAGGGGTGGTCCCTGCTGTCCTTTAGGAGGCAGTAGCGCAGCCACTCCTGAAGAAGCCCACCCTGGACCCAACGGTATTAGACAACTACCACCCAGTTGCAAATACCCCTTTTCTAGGGAAGGTACTTGAGAGGGTTGTGGCGAACCAATTTCAGGCACTCTTGGAGGATACTGATTATCTAGACCCATTTCAGTCTGGGTTTCATTCTGGTTACGGCACTGAATCAGCCTTGGTCACCTTGATGGATGACCTTCATCGAGAGAGGGACAGGGGGAGTGCAACCCTATTAATTCTGCTCGATCTCTCATCGGCTTTTGATAACATTGAGCATGATATCCTCCTGGATTGACTCCATGGGATGCGTATTGGAGGCACTGTACTACAGTGGTTCCAGTCCTACCTATGGGGCCGATTTCAGACAGTCACATTGAGTGCAGAGTCACATTGGGTGACTATTCATCGGCCCCTTGGCAATTGAGCTATGGAGTGCCGCAGGGTACCATCCTGTCCCCAATGTTGTTTAACGTCTATATGAAGCCGCTGGGAGTGGTCATTAGGGGATTTGGAGCTAAATGCCATCAGTATGCTGATGACACGCAGCTCTATCTCCCTGTGACATCTGAATCAGGAAAGGCTGTGCAAGTCCTGAATCAGTGCCTAGACACAGTGATGGGCTGGATGAGGGCCAATAAACTGAAGGTGAATCCTGGCAAGATGGAAGCCCTGTGGGTGAGTGGTTCCTGGGAGATAGGCTTATTGCCTGTTCTGGATGGGGTTGCACTCCCTCTAAAAAATCAGGTCCGTAGTCTGGGGGTACTCCTAGATCCATCATTGTCACTGGAAGCCCAAGTGGTTGCGGCAGCTCGGAGTGCCTTTTACCAGCTTTGGCTGGTTCACCAGCTACGGCCTCTCCTGGACAGGGATAGCTTGACCATGGTGGTACAGGCATTAGTAACCTCAAGACTGGATTACTGCAATGTAGGAATGTCAGAGAATTTCACCACGAATCTCGGGGAGGCCGAATGCCAGCACATTCAGCCCCCCGAAATCAGTGGTGGAACGGTCTGCCCCCCCCCGCCCCCCTCCAAGACGGGACTTATCTTGGGCAGATCTTCCTGGCGGCGGTGGCGGCGGTTCCCTGCGGAGCAGAGCTGGCCGGCCAGAATTTCAGGGGGGAGGGACAGAGCACCTCCCCCCCCGGCCAGAATTTTGGGGGGAGGGACGGAGCACCTCCGCCCCCCACGAATGTCACCTTTTGAAAAGGTAAGTGACTTTCGTACATCCCTACTGCAATGTGCTCTATGTGGGGCTGCCCTTAAGGCTGGTCTGGAATCTGGAGCTAGCGCAGAATGCAGCAGCTTGGCTGTTGTCGGGAGCTGCCCCTTTTCAGCGTGTAACTCCTTTGCTGAGGGAACTGCACTGGCTGCCTATTCGCTACTGGGCCAGGTTTAAGGTATTAGTACTAGTGTACAAAGCCCTAAACAACTTGGGACCAGGATACCTGAGAAAGCGCCTCCTTCCCTAACAACCTGCCCCGTCACTGAGATCATCAGAGGGCATGTTCCTGGTGGTTCCACATGGACCTATGGCCTGGTTGGAGTCCACCAGGAGAAGACTTCAGTGTGGTGGCCCCCTTCCTGTGGAATTCCCTGCCTTTAGAGGTCAAGCAGGCGCCAACATTGTTTCTTTCCAGCACCTCCTGAAGATGTTGTTCTTTCAAGAGCCCTTCCTTTCATGACCAGCCATGGTTTGTTGAATTCCACTTCGTTGGGATTTGTCTTTTTAAAAATGTTTTAACTTTTTAAAAACTCTTTTAACCATTGTTTTATTCTTATCATGTTGTTCACCACTCTGAAATCTTCTGATGAGGAGCAGTATATAAATATTGTAAATAAATAAATAAATAAACAAACAAACAAACCCTATGCATGTCTTTTCAGAACTAAGTCCCATTTAGGCTGCAATACTATACCCACTTACCTGGGAGTAAACCTGCAGAACTCAATGAGACTTACTTCTGAGTAGACAGGTATAGGATTGTGTTGTGAAAGTACATGAGCAATGCCTGACAAAATAGCAGAAGCTAGAGAAAGGTGCAGGGTTAAAAAGGAATTTACTGCCTCAATGCATTGCCTAGCTCTGTGTCCCTCCCCTTGACTAGCAGAATTCAGCAAGAGAAGTACATATATGCAGATCTGCATAATATATTCACTTTGTGAAATTCAACATTTTGAATACAGCCCTTGGCTATAGATGTATTTTTGTTCAATCTATAAGACTCCTCTATAAGAGGCAGATGAGTATCGTAAATATACTTAAAATTGTGATGATCTTGCTGTTCTTTCAGCCAGCCCTGTTGAACAGACTTTACTATGGTTCTGTATGCAGGGTTCAGAGCTGACTGTATGCCAAGATGCAGCTTTCTTGATAAGAGTGGAAATATCATAAATTAGAGGGCTTGGATGCCCTCCCTTTCTCTTCTTCCCCTGCCTCATTGTCCTTGTATGAATCATTCTGGATTGACAACACGTCTGAGGCTAAGATCCGGCTAAGATTATGTTAGCAGCTTTGCTTGCCCACAAGCATTATTAAATGATACTACAATATTAGATACATACGCAGAGTACTTATTCTTCCTGTGCTACCACCCGGGGGGCGAGGGGGAATAAAAGGAAGGAAAGTAGTTGGTGGCATATTGGAACAAGCCCTGGGTCAATGCAGCAGATGCTCATCCAGCCACGCAGTGTGGATGATTTCAAAGATGAGCTGAGTTTATTCACCAGTCACACACTCTGCTTTCCCCCGCCCCCTCCAGTACTGAGTCATCACTCCTTGACTGTATGCTGTCAATGGCAAAAAGTAGAATACTACAGATATGGTCATGACCTTTCCTCGTCTTTATCCAAAATGATTTTTCTGTGCCTCGGTTCCAAGCTAATCCCCTTGTGTGTTTTTTCAGATCTGGGATTATTTTTGTAACTTGCATTGCTGGCATGAAAAGAAATTTACCACCTTTCAGGTTAATAGTAGAATAATCCATGTTAATAGTAGAAAAACTGTTTTCCTTAGCAGCCGTATTTTCCTCCCAACATGATCCTACTGCTTAAATGCAAATCAAAAATTATAAAGAAGGTAAACATTCTGTTTTTTGAAATAGGGGGAAAGAAATGTTCCTCCCCCCACCGTCTTCTTTATCAAATCTCATTTTAAGAGTTTTCAATAAGGAAGTAATTATTTTATATAAACCACCAAAGTGCAAAGCTGGCGAAACAATTTCTAGTGCAATCTTATGCGTGAGTTCAATGGGGCTTATTCCCAGGAAAGTGGGTATAATATTGTAGTCTTAAATCCCTTTGTTTATTCCAAATGCAGCAATAACAATTGTTTTTACTGAGTCTAAAAACAGCCACCCCTGCATATAGAAGCTAGCAATACTTCAAGCAGAGCATTATAAAACTAGCATTATGAAGGCAGGGAAAAGAAAGTCTCCCAAACCAGAGAGAGTATCTAATTTGTTTTCCTGTATCTTGAGCTCAGTTTTTGATAACTTACAGTAGGAAGCACTGATTCTGCATGCATTGAAGGGGAAGTGAAACAACAGGAGTCACAAGCCAATTTAGATCCTTTCTTCAGTCAAAATGAGACAGCAGAAATTCTTTAACTCAGCTGTGGAGCCGCAGCAGCATGGCACATACAAACTAATCACTGTTCACAGTTGGTGTGTGGTGATGTGTGTTCTTTAATTCTGCTTCTTGCTATTGGTGCACTGTGATCTGGGTCAAGTAGTTTAATCAGGCTGGATTGATGTGTGAATGATGCTACTGCCTTAGAGCAGGTGGTTAATGGCCTTCTGCTGCCTGGTAGCCCTGTGTTTCTGTTTTTAAAAAAATGTAGCCCAACTGGAGAAGAACTGTATAGCTCAGTGCTAGAATATGTGCTTTGGAGAAGCTTAATCTCAGGCCCAAATCAAATGTGACATTAGTGGCAGGTAGAAGCTGAAAACTGCATACACATGGGTGGGGTGGCATAATTTGAGTGTCATGTTTGCAAACAATGAACCACCTTTTGGGTGCTATCATTGGGTCGCCTCTCTTCTAAGGCAGGGTGCAGTATTGACATAAGAATGTTCCATAGGATAGCATTGTAGAACTGTATAGTTCCCTGTTTACCAACAGGACACTTTGGAGTGCCCCACCTACAGGGAATCCATTTCCAGGGGCTACCACAGTAATGTAACATTTGAGTTGGGCCTCTAGCGCTCAGTGGCATCTGTGGAGAGTACAGTTTCTCCCTATTCAGACTTCCTGATTTCAGGCCATAGGTTCCTATGTAGAGCATCGCATATAGCTTTGTTTGAAAGGCCTAGTTTAGATGGACCATTGATCCAGCTCAGTATAATGCCTCTGTCATATATTTACCGAAAGCAGAGAATTTTGAGCAAATGCCAGGGCAGGCCCTACCATAAGGTTAAGTGAGACAGCTGCCTCAGGCAGCAGATGCTGAGAAGTGGGGTGTGGCAGTGAAGTATTGGGAGGACAGAACTGTATGTGCCACAGGACCTGCTCTGCACCCCCAAAGCTAGCCTAGGGCCAATCTACATTGCATCTGCTAGCACATCGAATTTGGTAGACTGCCGAGGTAAATGCCATCGCATTAAAATGTGATTATCCACACTCACCCTTTTTCCCCGTTGCAGTACTTCATCAAAAGCACAAGCACGGTTAGGGGTGCACGAAAGTCACTTACCTGGGCTCGCAGCTTTTCGCGGTGGGGGGGAGGCGCTTCGCTGCTCTCCCCCTGAAGTTCAGGCTGGGGGGGGGAGGCTTCCCGCCTCGCCCGGCCGAAATTCAGGCTGGGGGGGAGGCTTCCCACCTCGCCTGGCCGAAATTCAGGCCGGGGAGGAGGCGCCTCGCCTCGCCCGGCCGCGAAATAAAAAGTAAAAAAAAAACAACACACCCCCGTGATAGGCTACGTGACGATTAACGTAGCCTATCACG
This sequence comes from Heloderma suspectum, assembly GCF_057233095.1. Classification (NCBI taxonomy): domain Eukaryota; kingdom Metazoa; phylum Chordata; class Lepidosauria; order Squamata; family Helodermatidae; genus Heloderma; species Heloderma suspectum. The sequence goes on from NC_139459.1 coordinate 85,846,449, forward strand.
GCTAGATCTACAAAGTCAGCTGTGATAGGCTACGTAAATCGTCACGTAGCCTATCACGGGTGACTTTAAAAAAAAAAAGCGCGTACGCAAATGGCAGCCCCCATAGGGAGCCGCCATTTGCGTTCCTTATTTGGTCGCTGTAGTCTACGTAAATCTTTACATAGACTATGGCGAAAATAAGGGCAACGCAAATAGCGTTGCCCTTATTTTCACCGTAGTCTACGTAATCTTTACGTAGACTACAGCGACCAAATAAGGAACGCAAATGGCGGCTCCCAATGGGGGCCGCCATTAGCCGTACGCGCTTTTTTTTTTTTAAAGTCACCCGTGATAGGCTACGTGACGATTTACGTAGCCTATCACGGCTGACTTTGCAAATCTAGCCGTGATAGGCTACGTTAATCGTCACGTAGCCTATCACGGGGGCGTGTTGTTTTTTTTTTAGTTTTATTGGAATGGCGGTGGTGGCAGCCGGTCGAAAGATCGGCTGCCGCCCCCACCCCTGACGAAGACCCGACGAACCGCCGCCGGGACCCGCCGCCGGGAGGGACATTCGGGAAAGGTAAGTCCCATCCCGGGGGGGTGCGGGGGGCAGGGGGGTGCGGAGAATTTCTCCCCGAAACTTCTTCGGGGGGCTGAACATGTTGGCGCTCGGCCCCCCGAAGTTTCGGGGAGAAATTCTCCACCAACCCTAAGCACGGTTCACACTCGAGCGCTGTGCTATTTTCCTGCTCTTAAAGACAGCGGCTCTCATTGGAAGAGCGGAAACTCTTCCTGTTTCTGCTGATTCCCTGCCCACCGTCCCTCTCTTCCTGTATTCCTGTGTGTGTGTAGGGATTGCATGAGCAATTTACCCCCCCTTGCACACCAGTTCCCTCAGCAAGAAGAGGGGAAAAAGGCAGCGCCTCTCATCCTCCCCCCATCATTGCTACAATAGCAGTGGCGCGGGAGAGGCTGGTAATTTTCTTCATGTTTTCCTGGCCTTAGGGAAAACAACCAGCTTGTCCCTTGCCGCCGCTGCTGTAGTAACTGGGGGTGGAGGGAAGAAGGAGGCACTTATCCTCTTCTTCCCCCCTCACCTGCTGGAGGCCAGGGTGAGAGGCTGGGGGGCGTCTGCCGATGCTCTTTTCCCCGCGCGAGCCCTTGACAGCAGGCGCGAGGAAGAGGGGCAGTGGCGGCAGCACACAGTGCTCGCATTTGGGGTAGGGTATTAGCTTCTTTGAAGCTTCACATCTTCAAAGACCGCCCTGTGTTAGTCCCCCACTCCTGAGATGATGTTAAAATTGTCCACGGACATTTTTATCGATCTTAGTCTGTGGACACTGAGAACTGTCTGCCTGGATATATGTGTGTTTTTCTTTCCATGCAGTGAGCATGGATGGGACTATGAAAACATCTCCACTTACCTGGGCTTGCCCGGGCAAGTTTGCAGAGCAATCGGGCTGGAGAAGTTACAATTCTTCGAATTTTCGCTTCTTCGAAGATTCGCTTCTTCAAAGATTTGAAGATAACGCCTTACTTTTTTTTTTTTTTAAGCCGAAGTGGGGGATAGAGGGGGGTAAAACTTAGTCTCATTTGAAGGGATAGAACAACCCCCTGCTCAATGTAGGAAGCCTGATTCCCAGGTGGTCGCCCTTCCAAGTACTGACCGAGACCAATCCTGCTGAGCTTCTGAGATCAGACAAGTGCTAACACATCCAGCCCTTTGCTTGTTGTTGAGGAAATGTGAAGTGCTGAGGAACCTATGCAAACAGTAGCTGGAAGATGACATGGGGCCATTGAGAGCTGTGATTGGACAAGATGGAAATACAAACAGCACCGTATATGGACAGGCGTGGGAGGGGACTACGACCAGATACGGTTATGAACGCGGAAATTTTTTTGCATTTGCATTACAAGCAAGAGTAAAAAAAATCTCTGATAACTTTCAGTTCCAGAAAACAGAGATACAAAGTCCTACATAAAACAAACAAACAGCAAAAACCCATAGTGATTTTCAATGGAGTCTCCGTTGAAAAATCTCTCTCAGGAGTCTTAAGCCTGTGGATTTGTGTCCATAGCAAATGTGTGCAATGGGAGGTGGAAGTGCAGGGACAGAGAAACATTTTTTAGTAGAAAGGTACATTTGACCAATAGGTTCAAAGTTTAGTCTGCAACACAGAATTCCAGGAACCCTGACAATTAAATGGATAGCGAAGGAAAAAGAAACAAAAGTACTGTGGCACATTTTGTAAGGAGTCTTTAATAAAATATTGGATGTTAGAAACAGCCAAAGGAAACTAGAGCTATATCCTTACAGAAGGCTACATGGGTCCAGTATCGAAGCATCAACGACAGTCAACTAAGCTATTCTCTGGCCATAGTATGTACACAGTTATTTTAAATGCAAACAGTGTTGCACTTCACATTCATGAACAAACTACCATTTTACTTTCAAAAACCCTATGGCCCCTTCCTGCTGGCACTCTATTTCCATAGAAGATGCTTGTGTGTGTGCATGTCCATATTTCCCATATCTGCATGGTGATGTCACACTGTTTCACATTGTGCATGTTCAAATATTAATGCTTTTATGCTCACAGAAATATTTCATTCACCATTTTTCGTGGTGACCAGCCCACCCACCCCAGGAGGAATCACAGGATGCTGTATTTTTCTATGGAAAAATGTTATTTATCAGTGGCAGACAACATCTGTTCTTCAGAAAATACATCTGCCACATCGTACAAATTAAATAATCACGTTTCTAGTAATTTTTAAAATGTATTTTCCCCCATGATGCACCTCTGTAACAATATTGACAATTTTTTTTAAGTGTTAGGTAATCTCTCCCCCCCTTCCCTCCCTCTCTTTCTCCCACTCACTGCACCCATTTCCCACCAGAGCTTCTCTCCTGACCCCTCCCTTCTCCAAGGGGTGGGGGCTTCAAAGGCACCTCGGTGGCCAAATACAGCAGGATTGTTCTTGTGTTCTTATGACATTTTAATTATCTGGACACGAGACTAGTGTGACACCCATGCTATCAAAAACTGTCAACATATATGTCCTGGGAGACATTCTACCAGGAGTCATTAACAGAAAGTTTTACCTATTCTCCTTTGATTACATAGTCCCAATTTTCATACATTCACCCACTGCTGCAGTAGCATGGTAAAGGACTAGTAGAAGCCCCAACTACCACAATACAGATAGCATGTAAGTGTGACCTGCGCTCTACATGTTAATGGTCAATCTTGGGGGTCTGGTCTGGGTGATCCCCTGTATTTTTTGAAGGAGGAAAATGCAAACTGTTTAAACATTTGTACAGAGGCCCCAGTTCACATTGCAGGAGAGTTGCATAAAGGGAAAGAGGGGCTTGCAGTAGTACTATTTTTATTTTATTATTACATTTCTATCCCGCCTTTCCTCCAAGGAGCTTAAGGTGGCTAACATATGTCTTCTCCATCTTTTATCTTCACAACAACCATGCAAGGAAAGTTAGGTTGAAAGATAGTGACTGGACCAAGGTCACCCAGTGAGATTCATGGTGAAACGGGTATTTGAACCCAGATCTCTCCAATCCTAGTCCAACACTCTAACCGCTACTCCACACAGTGCAGCCACCTCTGTCCATGATGTACCAACATGGGCAGAATGTGGAGAGCTAGTGAGTGAAGCTCCTCACCCATGGAGGTAATTGTTGAGCATATTGGCCTACCGTTTAGCAGGTGATTGATAACTTTTGATCCCCTCCAGCTCTATGACAGTGTCCTTGCTGGCCTGGCTTTGAGCCACCCAGTGCCTGAGAACTGATGTGTAGCCCTAAGCATATTACTGTACAGTATTGTTTGTTCTGACCCTCTGAATGTCATAGATGTTCTCAGAAGAGGAACCCTTGAATTCTGTCTTCCATTGCTGTGCTGTTTAGGAGGCTTGGGGATGATGGCATAAAAGGGACCAGGCTTATGACTTATACCAGTCTTCCCCGAATTGGTGCCTTTCAGATGTGTTGGACTGCAATTCCCATCAGCATGAGGAAGGCTGACGTAGGGTGAAATCCTATGCATGTTTGGACAGAAAAAAGCCCTACAGCTCCCAGCATTCCCCTGCCAGCATGTAGGACTTCTTCTGTCTGAACATGCACAGGATTGCATATTCTGCCCAAGTAGAAGAAATAGTCAGTCCGACTCCATACCTATCTGCTTCCCTAGTGTACCAGGCACAATTTGGAGAATTCGCAAAAGAACAAATGCATTTTGTTAGTGTACTTGAAACAATTTGGTCCTGACAAAAGCCTTTTGATAATGATGACATAAGGCAATTTAAATTAAGTTCCTGACTTTGTGGACCTCTGGAGGAAAACTGATAGGTGCTGATGAACATCTGGTTCAAAATGACTCATCTATTAGAGATGATGTGCTTAAATGTGATGTGTCCTCTGGCAAGCAGCACATGAAAATGAAGGGGAACTAAAGTGTCAAAGGGAAAATTACACACCCAGGGGTCTTTAATGAAGCATAACATATGTAGGTGTTTATATGCAAATGCTAGAAGCCTCAGTGCCAAGATGAGTGACTTAGGGCACAATCCTATGTGGATAGTCTGCCGCCTCCAAACTCAGAGGCGACTGACTATCCAGTGCAGGGTGGGCAGAGTGCGGAGGGAATCTTCTTCTCTGCACTCCAGCCCCCTACATTTGTGGCTAGATGGTCAATTTCAGCTGTCTAGCCTGGGTGGCTCGGAGCGGGTGAGGGGGAGGCTGGATGCTGCATAGGAAGCATCATACCAGTGCTTCCACCACCCCCTCCCCTCCCCACCCCCAGGAACGCCCACTTTTTGGCCACTCCATGCTGCTCTTATGAGCATGGAGCCGGGGATGACCCGTGCGCCCTACAAGGTGGCAAAGGAAGGGATGAGGAGGCATTTTTCTGAGAACTGACCTTGGAGCGCTGGCTCTGAGCTTGGTTTCCAGAAAATGAAAAATCCTATGGTCATCTAGCTACTGTCTCGTGGCCATAGGATTGTGCCCTTAAAGTTCCTGGAACTAAAAAAGGTATAGTGGATTTAAATCTATTGGAAACATGGTTATCAATGGGATATTATAATTCCTGGACATGAACTCTATAGACAAGTAGGGGTCACAATGCATCATATGTAAAAGGGTGGGGGGAAGGCATACAATTGGATCCAGATGTAGAGAAACTTAGAGGGGACATAAGTCAGTTATAACTAAATTAAGTCTCATGTTTTTTAATATGTCTGCTTTGAGGATGGCTAAGTCTGGATCCAAGTCATTGATTACAAAAAGTTTGAAATCTTACAAGAAATACATGTAACCATAGAAGGTGCAAACCCACACACAGTTGAGCACAAGTAAGCCTGCAGTGAACCTAAGTATGGCTAATGCAATTGGATTGTGACCAGAATTCTTGTGAGTATAAAGTTCAAGCAAACAAGCAACATCATATTAGGAACTGCTATCAACCATTTGAGCAAAATTCATATTGTGATCTTGAGGTGCAGACAGAAACCAGGAAGACAGCAAAAGAAGAAAATGTAACAATAGAGGGTAAATCCAGCTGTACTTGAATTGACTTGATAAATTTGGTCATGACAATGATACATATTTTAAAGTACATTAAATGATAGTGACTGTTCAGTTTTTTATGGAAATGGCAAGAGGAGAGGAGCATAGGCATTTATCAGACACACATCTTCTGGTGCCACTTGGAAACAGTGCTCACAGTCCTACCAAATATAATGAACAGGTGAGGGGAAATTTTCCCCCAAAGTCATATTTGATTTCAGAAGCCAATCTCTCAAAAATTAGTGACTCAGTTAAAAAGAAGCTGCAGGATGTGGTTAAGAGGGTCCAATTTCTTCAGGAAACTTGGGTGTGGTTTTTGTAAAGAAGTGATAATAGATTATCAAACAAAATCTACCACAGATTAGGGCAAAACATTAAGGAGGCTATACATGACAAGAATATTTGTTTTTAAAAGTGGAAGTTTTGCTCAGATTTGGAAAAGAGAACAAACTCTTTCATAAATATACAGGATGGAATTTGAAAAGCAGATTGCTAATGATACAAACAAGTAAATTTTTCTTTCTTTCAGTCAGAAGCAGCAGTTCAGCCAAAGACTCAATGGTACAGTTAGATAACCAATTTGCCATACGAGCATTGAAAGAAGACAGGGAAATTATTAGAGAGAAGCTAAACATGTTACATCAGTCTTTTACTGTGGAAGATGTTGGAGGAATACTCAAATGGAAACATTTGTTTCTGGTGATTCATGAGGAACTGTGTGAAATCAGAGCTGAATAAGAACTACGTTTTAGAATGAAGTCACCTGTTAACAGGTAACAAGCATCTCGTGCTGAATGGCATTCTCTAAGAGTTCATAAAGAACTCAAATATGAAGTTCCAGAATTACAAATTAAAATATGAAACATCACTGAAATCAGTGCCTTCTTACCAAAAGTGGTCAATGTAACACTGTCACAAAGTACAAATGTAACATGTATTGTTGGTAAGAATTCATTGTATTTCACTGGGGTATATTCCATAATAATCTGTGTATGCTAACTGTCAGTATAACGTGACTAGCTATGTATGCTATAAGCTAGTTTGAAGTCCAAAAAGTCAAGATGCACAGATGTGTGTTTAAGATAAAAGAACTAGAGCTATTATTAGGGTTAGATGGTAGAACTAAGAGTAGAGGTATGACCAGGTCCAAAACTTAGGATGATGTCATCAACATAAGGATGAGGTCATCAACAAACATAATTATAAAAAGCAAGGGTTTGATCTGATATCTCAGAGAGATCCTGGGAGAAGGAGAAGCCTATGAAACACAGATGCTGAAGAAGCAGAAGGAGATCAGTTCTATGAGGATCTGCAGCAACTACTGGATAGTACACCAAACAAAGATGTTATTTTCATTACAGGAGACTGGAATGCTAAGGTGTGTAGTCAAATGACACCTGGAATTACAGGCAAGCATGGTCTGGGAGAACAAAATGAAGCAGGACATAGGCTGATAGAATTTTGCCAAGACAACTCACTGTGCATAACAAACACTCTCTTCCAACAACCTAAGAGACGACTTTATACATGGACTTCACCAAACAGTCGACACCGAAATCAGATTGACTACATCCTTTGTAGCCAAAGGTGGCGGACATCTATGCAGTTGGTAAAAACAAGACCTGGAGCTGATTGTAGTTTAGATCACGAACTTCTTATTGCACAATTTAGAATCAGACTGAAGAGAATAGGGAAGACCCACAGATCAGTTAGATATGAGCTCACTAATATTCCTCATGTATATGCAGTGGAGGTGAAGAATAGATTTAAGGGACTAGATTTAGTAGATAGGGTCCAGGAAGAACTATGGACAGAAGTTCACAACATTGTTCAGGAGACGGCAACAAAAAACGTCCCAAAGAAAAAGAAAATGAAGAAGGCAAGATGGCTGTCTGCTGAGACACTGGAAGCAGCCCAAGACAGAAGGAAAGCAAAAGGCAACAGTGCTAGGGGGAGATATGCCCACTTAAATGCAAAATTCCAGAGGTTTGCCAGAAGAGATAAGGAATTATTTTTAAACAAGCAATGCACGGAAGCGGAAGAAGATAATAGAATAGGAAGGACAAGAAACCTCTTCCAGAAAATTAGAAACATGGGAGGTAAATTCCAGGCAAAAATGGATATGATCAAAAACAAAGATGGCAAGGACCTAACAGAAGCAGAAGAGATCAAGAAAAGATGGCAAGAATATATGGAAGATCTGTGTAGGAAGGATAATAATATTGGGGATAGATTTGACGGTGTGGTCAGTGAGCTAGAGCCAGACATCCTGAAGAGTGAGGTTGAATGGGCCTTAAGAAGCATTGCTAATAACAAGGCAGCAGGAGATGACGGTATACCAGCTGAACTGTTTAAAATCTTGCAAGAGGATGCTGTCAAGGTGATGCATGCCATATGCCAGCAAATTTGGAAAACACAAGAATGGCCACCAGATTGGAAAAGATCAACTTCTATCCCCATACCAAAAAAGGGAAGCACCAAAGAATGTTCAAACTATCGAACGGTGGCACTTATTTCACATGCCAGTAAGGTAATGCTCAAGATCTTGCAAGGTAGACTCCAGCAATTCATGGAACGAGAATTGCCAGGTGTACAAGCTGGGTTTAGAAAAGGCAGAGGAACTAGAGACCAAATTGCCAATATCCGCTGGATAATGGAGAAAGCCAGGGAGTTTCAGAAAAACATCTATTTCTGTTTTATTGACTATTCTAAAGCCTTTGACTGTGTGGATCATAACAAATTGTGGCAAGTTCTTGGTGGTATGGGGATACCAAGTCATCTTGTCTGCCTCCTGAGGAATCTGTATAATGACCAAGAAGCAATGGTAAGAACAGACCACGGAACAATAGACTGGTTTAAGATTGGGAAAGAAGTACGGCAGGGTTGTATACTCTCTCCCTACCTATTCAACCTGTATGCAGAACACATCATGCGACGTGCTGGGCTTGATGAAGCCAAGGCTGGAGTTAAAAGCGCTGGAAGAAACATCAACAATCTCAGATATGCAGATGATACCACTTTGATGGCTGAAAGCGAGGAGGAGCTGAGGAACCCTCTGACGAAGGTGAAAGAAGAAAGTGCAAAAGCTGGGTTGCAGTTAAACCTCAAAAAAAAACCAAGATTATGGCAACCACTCCAGCTTGATTGAGAACTGACAAATAGAGGGAGAAAACGTGGAGGCAGTGACAGACTTTGTCTTTCTAGGCGCAAAGATGACTGCAGATGCTGACTGCAGCCAGGAAATCAGAAGACGTTTACTTCTTGGGAGGAGAGCAATGACAAATCTTGATAAAATAGTGAAGAGCAGAGACATCACACTGACAACAAAGGTCCACATAGTTAAAGCAATGGTATTCCCCGTAGTAACCTATGGCTGTGAGAGCTGGACCATAAGGAAGGCTGAGCGAAGGAAGATAGATGCTTTTGAACTGTGGTGCTGGAGGAAAATTCTGAGAGTGCCTTAGACTGCAAGAAGATCAAACCAGTCCATCCTCCAGGAAATAAAGCCAGACTGCTCACTTGAGGGAATGATCTTAAAGGCAAAACTGAAGTACTTTGGCCACATCATGAGAAGACAAGATACCCTGGAGAAGATGCTGATGCTAGAGAAAGTGGAGGGCAAAAGGAAGAGGGGCCGACCAAGGGCAAGATGGATGGATGATATTCTGGAGGTGATGGACTCGACCTTGGGGGAGCTGGGGGTGGCAATGGCCGACAGGAAGCTCTGGCGTGGGCTGGTCCATGAAGTCACGAATAGTCGGAAGCGACTGACCGAATAAACAACAAAAAGCCAACCATTACTATGGTGCAGTGGTGAGAGTGTTGGACTGGGAGCTGGGAGATCTGGGTTCTAGTCCCCACTTGGCCATGGAAGCTCACTGGGTGGCTTTGGGCCAGTCACAGACTCTCAGCCAAACCTACCTTACAGGGTTGTTGTTGTGAGGATAAAATGGAGTGGAGGAGGATTATGTATGCCACCTTGGGTTCCTTGCAGGAGGAAAAAAGGTGGGATACAAATGCAATTAAATAAATAAATAAATAAATAAATAAATAAAATCTTAATGATGACTGCTTTGTTGGTTGAGAGGAATAGAACTTTAATTTTACTAAGACAGATGCTAGCCAGTATTTCTATTATGTTCTAATCATCCTAATTGCATTGTATGTAGTAATGTGTTCTGCTTGTTTTATCATTTCAAAGTTTTGTTATTCTTTAATATTGTTTGAGCAATAAATATATACTTTGTGGTACCACTTTGTGTTATTTGGCTTGAATGGTGTTTCAGGGACCACAACCAATATAAATTAATTCTTGAAGCCCAGAACACTCAGCTGGGATTCATACATCTGTTGCTGAGTGGGGTCTGCTCTTGGGCAGGTGAGTCACAGACACACCTGTTCAGGGAAGAGAAACAAGCTAGTAGGATGAAGTGGGAATGGGTCTCCTGTCTCAAGACCACAGTCTTGTGGTCCCTGGGAGTGTGTCCCAGGGGTCACCGGATTTGACAGATCTGCCTCTCTGCCTGTGGAGAGGGAGATGTGTGGGCAGAGAAGAAGGCCTGCCCTTGCAGCCCCCACTCCTTCATTGCAGGCATGGAAACCTTCCCTGCCCTTGTTGCTCCAAATACCTGAACAGCAGTACTGGCAAGTGCATATGCTGGTTTATTTATTGATTTATTACATTTATATCCCACCTTTTTTCCTCAGTAAGGAACCCAAGGCGGTGTACATAATTCTCCTCCTCTCCATTTTATACTCACAACAACAACCCTGTGAGGTAGGTTGGGCCGAGAGTCTGTGACTGGCCCAAAATCACACAGGGCCGATCTACACTTACGGGTTTTTTCGCTTCCAATGAGATTTCACCGCCTGTCTTTCACACTATGCAGTACCCGCCTCAAATTGGAACTGGGATTTCCCGCTTCCGTGCTCCCGCATTCAATACCCTGATATCCCAGTATTTCCCCTTAATGTGCTCTGATTTTCTGCCTTTGCTACCATATCTGGTTGTAGTCCCCTCCCTTGCCTGTACATATATGGTGGTGTTTGTATTTTCCTCCTGTCCCATTATAGCTCTCGATGGCTCCATGTTGTCTTCTGGCTACTGATCACATAGCTTCCTCAGCACTCAATGTTTCCTCAGCAACAAGCAAAGGGCCGGATGTTCACGCACTTGTCTGATCTTGGAAGCTGAGCCAGGTCGCCCCAGTCAGTAGTTGGATGGGCGACTGCAGGGGGTTGTTCTATCCCTTCAAATGAGACTAAGATTTACCCCCTTTGGCTTTTTTTTTTTTTTTTAATTAAGGCTTTATCTTCGAAGAATCATGCCTTCTCCGCATTTTTTTTTCCTAATTCAGGCATGATCTTCAAAGATTCGAATCTTTGAAGATCATACCTGAGTTAGAGAAAAAAAAAATCACGGAGAAGCCATGATTCTTCGAAGATAATGCCTTAATTAAAAAAAAAGCCCAAGGGGGTAAATCTTAGTCTCATTTGAAGGGATAGAACAACCCCCTGCTCAATTCAGGAAGCCTGATTCCCAGGCAGTCACCCATCCAGCTACTGACTGGGGCCGACCCTGCTCAGCTTCCGAGATCAGACAAGCACACGCACATCCAGCCCTTTGCTTGTTGCTGAGGAAACAGGCAGTGCTGAGGAACCTATGCGATCAGTAGCCGGAAGACAACATGGGACCGTCGAGAGCTGTGAGCGTGGTGGGTGTGGAATCAGCAGAAACAGGAAGAGTTTCTGATCCTCCAATGAGAGCCTCCATCTTTAAGATCAGGAAAACAACACAGCGCTCGAGTGTGAACCGAGCTCGCGCATTCGATGAAGCACCGCAACGGGGAAAATGGGTGAGTGTGAATAATCACGTTTTAATGCAAGGGCATTTAACCCGACAGGACACTGAATTCATTGCGTAGATTGGCCCCCAGTGAGCTTCCCTGGCTGAGTGGGGACTAGAACCCACATCTCCCGACTCCTGGTCCAACACTCTAGCTACTACACCACACTGGTGGTGGATCAGGGGAGACTTTGAGTTTTCTGGATCCAAAACCCTCCCATTCTTCTGACATCCACCTCCTGAACAGGGGGTGGAGAAAGTACATTACTTTATTTCCCCTCATGAGCTCAGCCTGGCTTTGGATTTGGTGATTCCTCCACCTTGAGTTCTCATCTCCCCCACTACTTTTGGGTTGCTCTGCAGCACTGCCCATGAATAATTCCACAATTTCATATCTTAGTTCTTTATGAACTCTCAGCTGAATGCCATCTGGCACCAGACACTTGTCAACGTGTCAATTAATTCTAGACCTTTTTTCCTCCTTTTGTCAGCTCTCTATTTAACACAGTTCCTTATGCACCACCAGAAACAAATGTTTCAGTTTGGTCTAATCCAAACATGAAGTTCTTATGTTCACAGAAGACTGGGAAATTGTATGTTGTGATGGGGAGACCTAAAGGTGGACAAGTGGTCTCATCTGAAACCTTTCCACACTTGTGGCTCCAGAACGGAAGGGATCGAGAGTGTGTTTTCTTCCCATCCTTCCTGTTCCATTTTTTAAAAAGCAATTGAATGAGTTTTCTTCCATTGCAGCCAATGGCAGGCAGTGGTGTAGTGGTACATTCTGAAGTGCAGGTGCCTATCATGACAGTCCACATAGCCATGCCCCCAACGAGAGTCCCCAAATCCAAGCAACTGGATCGATCCATATCCACAGTTCTAACAGTGCTTATCTCCACCAGGAGCAGGTCTTTTATAAAATGTAATTGCCCCTTCTTGAGCAAACACCCCCAAATACTTTTCATTACAACAGAAAACAACATATTGTTACTGGGAAAATTCACTTCACTTCCAAAGTTCAATTAGACAGGCACCAACCCTCCTGGATTTTTGGCACCTACTTGTTCCAAGAAGCTTTCCTAGAATGGTGATCTTGTCTGGGTGTTAGTTATATGAAGCATGATGTCCTATGAAAGTTTGCCATATCCATTGTGTTACTTTAAATCAAATCGGAATGACTCATTTCTTGCCAGCTCAATTTGGATAATGTACCTCTGGATATGAATGCATGGTTTGGGGGGTGGGGTCAGTGGGAGAGTGGAGTTGCTTTGCCCACACCCTAGCTGTGAATGCAGCACCTGCCATACAGGTGCTGATATAGAAAAAGTTTTGAGGGGTGGAACTTGGCGGGGTGTGTGTGACTCGGAAACTTCACAATGAAGACTGAGCATGCTAAGTGGATGTCAAATGCTGATTGACTGTTATGGGGAGAGGCTGGAAACCTGAACAGAAGTACTCTGCAGTATAACATTTTATTGCAGGTCCTGCTTATTAATTCTAACATCCAAGCTGCCGGAGCATAGATTCATCCTGGCTGGTTAAGAATCAGGTTAATGCTGTGAAGATCAAACCAGGGGACATGTGCCTTGATGCGTCAGGGATGGTGCCTTCATGGCTAGCACTTGAAAGTATCCATGGGTGAGCCCTCAAGTGTTCTACAGGGCAATGTCCTGCTGGATTGTGTCCATAGCTTTCAGCTATGGACAACAAGTTTAAAAACTTGTTGTTTACGCCAACAAGTTTAAAAACCAGTCTCTGTGCTTTTCCTCCTGTAACTGACTTCTGAACAAATGTTATAAATGGTTTGTTCTTACAAATTATTGCTCCAATAGTGTTATTAGATAAATTGCTTTCCTTACTTTGGTGGTCAAGGATGACAGAAATCCAAACATTTTGGTGCAAATGCAAAAGCACCTAATTACCACAGTTTAGTACTGTAAACCTTTCTTCTTCATATGAATAATTATCGATAATCCCAAATAATTACTCACATGAATAAGACTTGTGTAGTTTACGTGGCTGGACTAAACAAAGTAAAAAAGCAAACATACAGCTTTAATGATCAGACACAATTAATTGCTACCATATTAAACTAGAGCAGCTTCCCTCAACCTGGTACCCTCCAAATATGTTGGACTACAACTCCCATCATCAACAGCCAGCATGACCAATGGGAATCAGGTTGAGGAAGGCTGAACTACAGATTCACTGATGGATGTGATATCAATCATACGATATTTGTTATCAGGCAGAAAAAAGAAGGCCTGATATGAATGCCGTCAAAGGCCTGAACAACTTTGAGAAATAGAGTTTTGGTTGAAGAATGCTCAACACTAAATCTCCAACCATTAATATGTGATCTAACTCTCTGCCTGTTTGTGCAAACAAAAAATAACATCCATCTCTGCAAGTGTAAAAACTTAACTGCAAGTCTGAATCAGTTTGATCAGTTTAGATGAGTCAACTAAAGCTAGAGTTGAATAATGGGTGAGGACCAGTTTTGATCAGTGGGGCTGCATGTTATTTATTTTTGAGACTACTTACTGCTGGTAATTCTATATTATTAGAATAAGGAATGAAAAAGAAAATATTAAACACCTTTTCCTTCTAACAATGAGGTAACTTTGCCTGCAAATTTAGCCATCATGACTAATAGCCATTGGTAGGCATGGTCATACAAGAATATGACATGGCTGGCTGGGGAATGCTGGGAGCTGTAGGGATTTCTTTCTGTCTAAACATGCATAGCATTGCAACCTAAATCAATCTAAGATAGCAATCATCCCGACACCTGTGGCAGTGAATTCCATCAAATTATTATCCATTGTGTGAAAAACACAGTGTTTCTTTTTCCTATTTTTGTTTCTTTCTCTTGTTGCAAATCAATTTTATCGGATGACTCCAATCATGAGGGAGGGAGAAAAAATTTCTCTATCCACTTCTTCACATCAGGTTTAATTGTATGAATCTCTTTCGTGTCAACCTTTCATCACCTTTTTGTTAATCTAAGAAACCCCAATCATTGCAGCCTCTTTTTTTCCTCGTAGGGATGGTGTTCAACCTTTTATTATTTTGGTTGCCCTTTTCTGCACCTCTTCCAGCTCTAAAATATCCTTTTTGACATGGGGCAGGCTGGAACTGTACACAATATTCCAAGAGTGACAGTGCCATAATTTTGTATAAGGGCATTGCCATCCTGAAATTTTTCTTTTTAATCCCTTTCCTAATAATCCCCAATATTTAAGTCTCCTTTTCCACAGCTGCTACACACTGGGTTGATATTTTCATTAAGTTATCCACCACAAACCCATTGCCAATTCATACCCCATCAATGTATATTCTATTTATTAACTTGTTTATTCCATTGATATTCCTTTTCCTCCAAGGAGGTCATAGTGCTTGCCTCATTATTTCCTTACAACAATCCTGTGAGGTAGGCTAGTGTGTGCGTGTGTGCATGCATGTGTGTGTGAGAGAGAGAGACTGCCACAAGGTCATCCAGTGAACTTCATGGCTGAGTTAGGATTTTTGTCCCAAAATGTATCCCTTTACATTAGCCTTCCCTAACCTGGTGTCCTATAGTTTTTGACTACAGCTCTTAGCAACTCCAGCCAGTGTGGCCAAGGGCCAGGGATGATGTGAATTCTAGTACAAAACATCTGGAGGGCATCGAGTTGGGGCAGCTGCTTAACACTTACTTCAAACTTCTTTCTCATTTTGCTGTCCATGCACCTACTCTGGAGAGATCATTTTGGAGCTCTTTGCAGTGCTGTTGGGTTTTCACCATCTTGAATAATTTGCATCATCATCAAACTTGGGCTCTATGCTGCCCACCCCAACTCCAAAAGCACCAGTCCCAACACAGTGAGAACTATCCATTTATTTATTTTTATCAAATTTGGGCACCTTGCTGCCCATCCCAACTCCAAAAGCACCAGTCCCAACACAGGGAGAGCTATCCATTTATTCCTACTCTCAGAATCCTGTTTTTTTAACCAGTTACTAATAGATAAAGGACCCATGGATGGCTAAGCTTACTCAGGAGTCTTTCACTGAGTGTAAGTGTGATCTATCCATCCCCTCCCTCCCTCCCTCCCTTTATACAGGGTTGAATCTAACATCACACTGGCAGAAGGGAGTTCAAGCTGCCTATCTACCTGTCGTGTGGGTTGGGAACCCTCCTGAATGGACTGGGTTGTGGCATGGAGAGTTGAGGGGAAGGGGAGATTCCCCCCAAATTGTGCAGAGACACTTTCCATGGTAGAACTCCTACACATGGAAGATGCCTCTGTCCAATTTTGGGGGATCTCTCCTTCCCTTCAGCCCCCACCCCCAAGCCCTAACCATTCAGGAAGTTCCTAACCCTCAGCAGAGGTAAGGGTGAAGAAATCACCCTCTGTGAACTCCCTTCTGAAGATGCTTTTGGGGGACTTCTGGGGGCTGCCAGGGGAAGAGGAAGACACCTTCTGTGAGCTCCGTTCCAACCAGTGTGCCATTACATACAATTGGTGATGTCTTCTAGATTACCTTATCCACACATTTGCTGAACTCCAAAAAGCTGGTGAGGCAGGACTTCGCTTTGCAGATATATGCTGATTGAATTAATTAATTAATTAACTGGATCTGTTAATAGGCAGATGAGTAATCAAATAACATCTTTATTTTATTTTATTTTAATGTGATAAGAGCCCTAATACTTTTTATTTTGGGGGGGGGGGGTTGGACTTGATGGCCTTGTAGGCCCCTTCCAACCCTACTATTCTATGATTCTATGATTCTAAGGATTTCTTCCTTACAAGAAATCTGGAGAAATACCTTATTTTGTCATGGTAATCTCACTATCAACTTGTTCAGGCAATACATGAATTACAAAGTGGGGAATTGGTTTAAATAAATGATTTAATTCCATCTTTTTTTCTCCTTGAAAATTTTAAATCACCAATTAATTGTCTTTATTTAAATCTGTTCACTCTGCTGATTGGAGAAGGCATCTGTGCAGTGCAGTCTCATACAGTGCAGCAAAGTTATGGATTGCAAATTTTATTTTTGCTTTAATTCTTTAAATATTTTGCATTCCAGTATCACTATGGGTTTTTGCTGTTTGTTTGTTTGTTTGTGTTATGTAGGACTTTGTATCTCTGTTTTCTGGAACTGAAAGTTATCAGGTTTTTTTACTCTTGCTTGTAATGCAAATGTTATGAATTAACCTTAAATTGGCTGCTGCAGAGTAAATACTGTAATGGCTGTTAAGTGACCATCTTTCGAACTTGATTGCTTGCTGATGATCCATGGTTGTTCTCAATGGGCACAAATCTCTGCAAAATATTTCTTCAGCAACCTATTAAGTTCAGTGGCTAGGACACACCCTGCTGGCTGGGATGGGCTGTAGAGAAGTAGTGGGAAGAAGATGCAATGTAGCAAGCAAGGGAGAAAGGCATCTGAGTTTTGGGTGGAGTTTTGTGTGCCAAGTGAATGCTGATTGCTTTTTGGTGTGAGGGCAAGAGCTGCTGCTTTGCAAATTAGTCCTGTCCGTCTGGGTGCTCCTCCATATGCATATTTTGTGAATAAATTGATATCACAAAACATCTGTACATCCCTAGTGCTTTCTTATCCAAAAGGGAATGGGTTACACTGATGGAAGTTTCCAGAGTGGTAGCCGCGTTAATTTAGTGCAGGAAAAACAACAAATAGTCTTGTGCCACCTTAAAGACTAACAGATATATTCTGGCATAAGCTTATATGGACTATTGTTCACTTCATCAAATGCATGTCGCAAGGAAGTGGAGAGCTCATAACAATACACACAAGTTTTCCTTTTCATTCTGTGCAGTGATTGTGCAATATCTGGTGTTTCTTCACACTGAGCAGCTCCAGTAAACATTGCCTCATTGGTCTCAGTTACAATGTAACCATCAATTTATTTTGGCTTGCTCTTAGTAAATGTACATTAGAGTACAAATAGGAAGTATGCAGTTGGCTCAACCAGTGTTGCAGCTGCAAGCAGCTGCTTTGTTTAATGCTTTTAACAACTCTTAGAACTGGACAATGAATGCAATTTCTAGCCTTCCTGTATTGTAATGATAGTAATCATTTATATTAGTTAACCTGAGAACCCCTTAAGCAGAAGTCATTGGACGAGGTTGTTAGCTTAGGTCATTTTTTTAATACCCCAGACGTCTGAAACATAAAGTAATACATGAAGTTATCTGGTTAGGTTTTAAGATATTGTGGTGCCTGTAGAAAAACTAAAGGGCATCAGGAAATGATTTGTGTATTTACTTCTGTTTAAAAGCAATTTTGCCACCACCCCACCCTATCCCTCCACACACACATGATTTCTGCTTGACAGTATTGTACTGTTTGACCTGGTAAATATTTGCAAAATGTATTGCATTTCATAATTTTGCTGAAGAAAGTCAAAAATAAAGATTGTGTGGTGTGTCTGTGTGTGGTGTATGGAATCAATGTGTTTGTATGGAATTTCAAGAGTATGAGAGGGATTAGGACATTTCATGTATCATTTTGCATCATTTTGTTGTTTTCTGTTTCTGCTATGCAGCCTCTTTTCTGACTTTCTGTAACTGAATTTAATTTTGGATCAGGAAGACACCACTCTATATCTGTTTTTTTTTTTAATATATGTACTGCCACAATAATATGTACCTGTTAAAAGCCAGTACAACTGTCAAATGATGCTGTGAAAGTGGAGTGAAGGGACAATCTTGCCAGTGAAGGAGCCCAGGTTCACTTACTAGAGGGCTAAGATTAAGGCTCTTAACCCACCCACTGATGTGAGTAAGACTGCTAGGGACAGGTATGGAGTGCTAGCAGAACATTTTTGCCCACTTACTTTGCTAAGCTTAGGACAAGAACAAATGTTTTTTCAACCCACAATCCTGCCTGAACCTTTTGCTCATTCTCAGAAGTCCTCCTCTGAGCCCACTGCTTTCTGAAGTTAGATGTGCTTGACCAGGCAATGGGACTTCTCAGCTGTGACACCCCATATGTGGAATCTGACATCCTTTTGGAATCTGACGTCCAGATCTGACGTCCTTTTGATGCCTGGCAGTTTCCAAGTTGTCCCTCGTCTTGACAGTAACGCCCTTCTTTTCAGTGAAGCACTCGTAAAGCATTCGGTCCTAAGGTAGCTAATTAGGTTTTCTCAAAAGGATCACTGTTCAAACTACTTACAGTCTTTACAGACACATGCTACAGAATACATCCAGCTTACATTTTAATCACATTTTATTTTTATTTATTTTTAAAAGACAACTTCGTGTCAGTTGAGAGGTTTAAGATAGTAGCCATAATAATAATAATAATAATAACAACAACAACAACAACAATAAATGGTTTTGATCAATTGATCCATTGCTTCTTGAGGCAAATTTTTCTTTCACGCAATGGCAAACCAACCCGATTCTCATCTCAGAATGACACACCCAGACTACACTGATCCATCCCCACACACCCCACATCTGCCCACTGCAAACTCATTTTGTGTACCTGGTGGTCTGGCGGTCTGGCGTGTGTATTTATGTGCGTGCGTAAGTTCTCTAAGCTTCGGGGCTCAGCGTAGAAGCAACGCAGCCATAGCAGGAGTTTTTAAATTGTTGTTGTTGTTATTATTATTTGCATTTGGGGTGGGGACGAGGCCAGAGCGCGCGCGAGCGACTGCCTCGCTGTGTTATTTTCGACCCTCGTTCCAACACCCTGCCCGTCTGTGATGTCAACTCGACAATATGACTACACATTGCCGAGCGTGTTTAACAGTCTGGAAGGCAGAGAGAGGTTGCGGGCAGCAAAGTCTCCACCTTCATTCTGGCCTCTCCGGCTCTCCATTGGGCAACTGCGTAAATGTCAGCAGCCTTCTCTTTCCTCCTCCCTCCCTCCCCGCCCGCCCGCCTGGTTATGCAATACCCAGCGCATACATCTACTGTACCACACGCACCGCTCCGACAGGGCGGGGAAAGTGTGAGGGGAGCGAGGGCGGGCTGGGAGAGAAGGACAGCAACGGGGAGGGGGAGGAAGGGGTTCAATTCAAGTCTGGTCCTGCCCTTGTCACTTCCCTCCTGGAGGCCTCCATTGGCTGCTCCCGGACAAGCGCCGAGCTCTGATTGGGGCCGAGCAACCGCCAGTCATCTGCAAAGGCTGGCATGAGGATTGTACGTTGTGAGGAGTGTACAGTATTGACCTACTAACACAGATCTCTCTCCGGCGGCGGCGGCGGCGGCATTAGCGGCAAAGCATTAGCAGCGACGGCAGAAGACGCACTCTCTGCTCCGCCTGGCTCATTCACTCACTCTCTCCTGCTCCTCGCCCTGGAACTGCTTCGGGCTCTTTCTGGGCGAAGGCGGCGGCGGCAGCAGCGCTCCCATTGACAAGGGGATCTTTCAGAGTGCCTGCCCTGCCTCCAGGCTGCCCAGCCCGGAGCCCTTTCCACCTCTCAGCCTGCGCCCCCCTCCAGAGTAATCAGCAGGCGAAGGAAGCGTGCGGATGCCCTAAGAATCTCCTGGGAAGGCATACGCAGCGTTGTCGCACTCCGCCGGAGGAGACAGCCGAGGTATACAACCTTCCGTGCTGGAGCTGTACGTTGTAATGCTTTCCTGCCGTGGACCCTTCTCCTTCTTCTCCCTGTTCCTTTTGGACATTTCTGTCTTCGCGTGTGTAGACCTTTTAAATAATAATAATAATAATAATAATAATAATTTTAAACCTAGCTAGATCTATATACGTGCCTGCCTTTAAAAAAAAACACATTTGTGTGCATCTTCCTCTATCCATCTAGTAACTTTTCTCACCCTTTGGCACGTCAGCGCTCGGGAGTCGGGACTCGCCACCTTACGGTGGTTGCTTTGATTGCAGCGCCCCTCGGCTCGGAGCGCGGGCTGCGACTGTGGCGGCGGCTGCTTCTGCTTGTTTGTTGGCTCTTTTTGGCTCCACATTGCTATTGCATAATGCGACTCCTTGTTTGAGGAAAATTGATGTCTTGAATGAGAAAAGCGACAGGGGGGAGGGCTTGATCCGGACACCGAGCATGCCCGCCAGGGCAAGAGAAGGACGCTTGTTGTTTGAGTCGGGGTGGTGGCAAAGGAAATGAATCGGAGCTGGGTTTTTTTGTTTTCATGGGGAGCGGGGTGGGATCTGCTGAAGACGTTCTTGGTGGTGGGGAAAGGATGAGAAAAATGTCAGTTTCCAAGTTGCATGCGTTTGAGAAGAGTTCTTTTAAACATACACGTCCCCGCGCCCCTTGCGAATGCCATAACAACCGGAGGGGGGGAGGTTGGTGGGGCTTGTTATTTCACATATTGCATAATCCGTCCGCTGTGAATTAATGGCAAGCGTTAAGCTGGGACGTGAGCGTGCAATGCTTTGATAATTTTTTTGGTGCAGAGTGAGGGAATTCTGCCACTACTTACACATCACACCCATTCTGGATATTTTATAGGGGGAAATGTTTTTGGGATTTTTTTTTTTAAGCCACATGATTGATTAACTATCGGCTCCTGCACGTAAGGAATTTTATTTTTAAAAATCCTTACATTGTGTTCCAGGATTCTACTTTTCAACAACTATAAAAAGAATGCACATCGTTTCATTCTCCCTGGGTTTTTTGTTTGTTTTGCTTTTATGTGTTTGGGTGTGTAGTTGCGTGTGTTTAATACTAGCCGATGCCGTTTGCTCCATATTGGCAACTGGATTTCAGGCAATGCGTTTCCTCATCGTTCCTGGAAATGTTGCATTATGTAACCACAGAATTTGCTGGCAGTCAGGCTAGGGAGGTAATTACGCGATTTTATAAATCTCGCCACAAAGAAACTAGCGCAATCTCGGCCTTAGAAACGTCAGGCTAACAGATTTCCAAAGTCGTTCCTCTTGCTCCCCCCTCCCGTCCGCCTCGCCCCTTCCAGAAAAGTAGATCGCTGTGTAAAGTAGGGAGGCAGCTCGGCTTGTTGAATGTGTGCCATGTCCCTTAAAATGAAAATTGCGCACGACTATATTTAGCCCTATCACATTTGAGCAATTGTAGCTTCATGGGCTATTTCTAGTCTTTTCTCCAGAGCTGTGCAAATAGACGTTCAAGGACACTTGGTTGCGTTCGGAACTCCACGCCTTCGGAGACGTTTTGATAAGGCTGGTATTTTTAGGAAGGCATTTCGCCCAGACATCAAGTGGTTTGGTAGGTTTGGCTTTCGTGTATGATCCCCCGTCCCCTCGCTCTCTGCAAAAGAAAAGAAAAGAAAGAAAGACCTTTTAGGAGATGGTTACGCATTTCGGGGAAAGTGCGTGTCCATCACCTTCTCGCCCCTGCAATTGTAGTGAAGAATGACAAAGTCAGGCTGACGCGGAGGATGACGGCGAGCAGTCTTCTGTATCCGTATATGTTATGGTCCGGGTAACATATTTTGAAAACCCTTCATCTAGGTCAGTATTACATTTTAAGTGGCCATAAATCTAACGTGTGATCGTGACATTTGTTGCTCGCACAGTCTCTCCCCCTCCACACTTGCCCTCACTTTTGCAACAATTTAACCCACCTGCCCCGGGAGACGGGGAGTGGGGATATGATCCAGAAAGCTGGTGTGTGTGTGTGCGCGCGCGGGCGCACGCACACGCACACACACACACACACACCGGATTCCAACGTCTGTTTATTTTCTATCGCTGAGCTCCGGGTGGCTCTTTTAGTGTGTGTGTGGGGGGGGGGGAGAGGTATTAATTACATTCAGAGAGCTCATTCCCAGATTTAAAATGCGATCATTCCGACCCCTTTGGAATCAGTCTCTCGGGTTGGTGCCTGAATGCGTGGGGCCTTGAGGGGGGGGGGGGTTCGGCCGGGCTGGGGTGAGTCTTCGGGGAGTCCAGGGAGAGTCGTCCTTTCCCGGGGCAACCGGGGCTTGCGGCCCCGCGGCGGAGGGCGACGCGGGTGGGAGGGCTGGAGCGCGAGCTGCCGGCCGCACGAGTCTGAGGAGGCTCGCAGAAGCCTGCGGCGCGGGTTGTTATGGCTGAGAGAGGAGCGCGCGCTGAAGGGGCTGGATGGCGCTGCCGCCGCCGCCGCGCTCCGCATTCCTTTGTTCTGCGGAGGGGGAGAGAGAGACGAGGCGGCGGCGGGGGCGGGGGGTGAGCCGGGGGTGGAGAAAGAGAGGGAGACGGCTGGCTTGAGCCGGGGAGGCGAGAGGAGTAAATAAGGCTGGCGAACAGTTGTTTTGTACCGACAGGGAGCGAGAGCAGAACAAGCTGGCCGGAGGGAGGGATGCGTCTCCAGTCACGTAGTGCGTGTACTCGCGCTGCTCTACACGGGCATGAGAGAGGAGGGAGGCTGGAGAGCCGCTCTTCTCCCTCGGCCCGCCCGCCCTCGCTCGCCCGCCCGCCCGCCTGCTCGCTCTGCGCCTTCTGGCTTGGGCATGGAGCCGTGTTAAGCCCGTCAGGCGGCTCCCGCGTTCCCCGCCGAGCCACCCAGAGGGGCCCTGCCCCTTTGGGCCTCGCTTTGGCAGCCTGGAATGCTGCCTCTCCTTTCAGCCCGACGGGCTGGCCAGGACTTCGCTCGGGCTTCAGTGCCGGCCGCTTGCGTGCCTTCACTTGTCGCGCTGCCAAGACCTGGTTGTTTGCTTTATATTTTTTAAATGGTCTTTAATGTAAACTGTGTGGGAAATGGAAGCCAAAAATACCCTGGACTATGTATAAAGGAGGGCTATTGGCTCCCACGTAGCACACAGTTGCTTCAAAGCAACATCCAGCCGGATTTGCTCACTCTACCCTCCTAGGCCCAAAGCTTTCGTCAGAGGTTCCATCTTCTTGAGATTTATTGGTTGGGGGCAGGGAGGTAATTCTTGTAAGGCAGCCTTCCCCAAGCTGGTGCCCTCCAGATGTTTTGGACCACAACTCCCAGCCTCCTGACCATTGGCCATGCTGATGGGAGTTGAAGTCTAAAACATCTGAAGGGCGCTAGATCAGGGAGGGGTGCTTTATGGGATGTTTACTTGAGGCAGAAAAGTTGCTATTCTGGTTAAAACAACACTGGCATGCTCTGAGGGTCATATCCATTGCCAGTTCCCACCAGCGAAGGGGTTTCGATTCTGCAGGTGCCATTTTCAGAACAGAAAAGGTTTACTGCTACCGCCAATAGTGTTGTTACTCTTGTCATTTCCAGGCCTTGTATATATGAGAGTGTTGTTGTTTTGCACAGTAGTTATGAATTAATTGGTACCCCACTGGTGTTAACTGCTGCCTGGAAAACAAACTTTACCATCCAGCAAGCAATTCCATGCATATTTATTCAGAAGTAAGTGGGACTTGCACTTCCATCCTATACATGTTTACTTAGAAGGTAGTCCCACAGTGTTCGGTGGGCCTTACTCCCAGGTAAGCGTGCATAGGATTGCAACCTTAATCCCATATGTAAGTCTCAAAGGACTAGAGCCTAAACTTGAGAGCAGTTATTAGCTGTGCTAGTAACAGCTGTGTTCTATGATTTAAAAATTGCCATATGCCACTGGTGGTGACAGAGAATAACTCCAGTGGCAAATGTTTGTACAGCCAACTCTAACTAATTATATCAGGTATTACTTCACAGGTAGTATTAGCTCTTGTATCTCCAAAGTAGCTATTACCACACAAGGAATCAGAAAATAACTACTTGGTGACAGTTTATTAGCTATATAAACTGAAAAATTCCACCCGTACTATATTTAGAATGTTTAGTTTAAGTACCCTTTAATGTTTTTCTTCTAGAACATTACAATGATTAGAATATTTTTGGGTTATCTTTCCCTCCATTGTCTGACTCTCCCTGCTATTGTTGTAGGAATTTCTAGCAGTTTTCATTGATTGTGAGTTCCCTGATTTCACTGAAAATCTGGCAGTGCTGATAACCTTGTAAAGAAGTTTAAGAAGTATTGACTTACTAAAATGCTTTGCCATTTATGTCTCTGGGCTGATCCACAGCCTACTGAACCTGAGTAGGCAGTTTCACTGCTGACTTCGTTGTGCTTGTGCCAACACATAGGCTGAACTTCTGAATCAGTCACCCAAATAATGACATTGAAACAAATTTTGATGTGTTGCTGTTAAAAAAGTATACCTTTTTTGTTAAGCCTTAAGGAATAATTTTTCCAACCTTTTTGGAATTATGAAAGAGAATGTGTGACTCTCAGTATCATGTGATTAAGGTCATCCTTGCCCTTAATCTCATGTTCTTTTTTAAAACGAGTACATGAAAATATTTTACGTACAAGTTCATGTAATCTGTGAATGTAACATTCCCATAGTTGGCAAACATATGCATCATATAAATATACTCAATCTGGAGCTGGAAATCCTGGTTTTAGTAGTTCATAATGTTTCATTGGCTCTTAGAAGAGCAACAAAGTAGCAAAGCAAGAGCATGAGTTTGGAAGATGGAGGTTTCCAGGGCAAGGATGACCGTATGTATGTGCCCCATAAACAGTTGGGTCAGAGACATGAACTGTGAAGATCTTCCACATCTTCTGGGACACTGTCCAACTCCATATTGGCTTGGGAGAGACATATGACTTCCTCTGACCCCTATTAAAGCTTCTTGAATGGTCTCAGAAGATAACAAAAGATGTTGGTCATTATACTTTTCAGGATGCTTGCATTGAAATTTTGGTCCCTTACATTGCCATGATTTCACATATGTTCTAATTTTCACTGGGCAAACTTAAGGATAACTTTTGAGAAAATGCTTTAAAAGTTTGTTCTAACTGTTGGTATCATAAATAAAAACAAAAGATTGGCAGCTGTCCAGTTTTATTTCCCTTGAAAGTTCATCACAAGGTGGCAAAATATTTTAGTGGCATAGCCATGCAGAAATGCAGGTTTGGCCCATTGCCTGCGATCTGGCTTTCTTAATGTTAATCTACTGAATTTATAACAAACCGTAAACATAGATTTCATATAAGGTAGTGTAGTGCCATAGTACTGAATTATCTTATTACCAAACTTCCACAGTTAAAATAATATAGGTTCCTTCATGATTATTTCTGGAAAGATCGTAGGAAGTCAGGATGGGCAGTGAGTTCCCAAAATGTGCTCACTTGGCAAATTATGTGCTGCCATTATCTTCACACTTAACACTATATGCCATGCTTGCAGAGCTGGTGATGATGATAAATGGCACTCTGCGTAGTGCATCAGATAATTAACAGAACAATCGTATGCATGTCTAAGTTCAATAGGACTTACTCCCAGGCAAGTGTGTGTAGAATTGCAGCCTGACTGGCTGTAGTTACTCTAGTGCACTGAATCATTTAGGGTGCAATCCTATGCATGTTTAGACAGAAAAAAGTCCTACAATTCCCAGCATGCCCCAGCCAGGCATGCTTTTTTCTGTTTAAACATGCATAGGATTGAGCTCTTAATAAACTTCTTCAGCCTTCCCCAATCTGGTGCCTCCATTGCTTATATACTGCAGGTACTATGCTACCTTCCTATTTTACTTCCATACTCATTCGGGAGAAAACAAGCTTCAGTACTGTTAAATACACCCTTATTTGTATACAGAAGCCTCAGACATTAGTTAGTTATCATGCGTAAGACATTTTCCTGCAGTTCAAGCACATGAGGAGCTTTAGGCACACTTGAGCACCTTTCCTTTGAACCCAGAACCACACAGAGGTTTAGTGGCAGCACTTAGATGGATCCCCTTTTCATATGTAGGACAATCCTTTCTATACAGAAAAGCTATTTGTTGGTTGCTGTTGCTTAGAGACTTCTGGTTTCTCATTTTATCATCAGAGCTACTTTCCTACTACTGGCAGTATTCCTGAGAAACTTAGAAGAACCAGATTAGCAGAATCTGTTGCTATTCTGAGTTCGTCTACCTTCCTGTCCACAGCTTTGGACTTTGGCCATTCAGTCTCAATCACATTTACTGTTCTACTTCTTTGGCTCAACACATCACTTTGCCTGATTGGGCATCTCAGTCTGTGCCACAGCATTGCATCTTGTTGTGACTTCTGATTAGCTGGCGTGATCCTGTTTGTATGCACCATGAGTTCACTGCCCTGCAAGGCTCCTCAGTCTCTTCATGCCAAAGTTGTGCAGTTCTAATTCATCCCCCTCCATTATTCCATAAGAGCAATGCAGTTCTTATTTTTGTCATAAATATATATTACTATTTTTCCTGAGTAATGGTTATAAACTCTGGCTCCAAGATTTAAATAATCAATATTATTTATAATCCTCCAGAATGCTCATTGTGCAAAGTGCTTTGCAATGTTTACTTCATTTCATTTCACAAACATCAGGTTATGTGTGTGTGTGTGTGTGTGAGAGAGAGAGAGAGAGAGAGAGAAACTTAAGTTGAGAAATAATTATTTGCCCAAGGCCACCCTCAGACAGAGAAACTGAGACAAAAAATGGATTCCAGATCTAAGACAACCCTCCATCCTCTTATCTTCTCTGGCGCTCAAGGAGATCCTTTCTACAATATCAATATGGGATATTGATAAATTAATGCCTACAATGAGGATGCCTTTCATTGGTCATTAATGTGTTACTAGGTTTCACAACAATTATTCTCGCCTTTCTGTTTTTAATCACCTTCTATTTTTAATCTTCATTATTCAAGGAACTGCTACCTAGTCCTTACACTTTCTAGTTTCCTGGATCTGGTCTTACAGTTTCAGAGTTCCATTGAAATTTATTTCTTTAAGGCAATCGTTTTAGAATTGTTAAAAAGCTTAGCTTGCCCATGAGCAATTTGAGCTTTCTCAGATTTCTTGCAGTTTATCTTCTCCTGTGAAGGAAAATAGTGTTAGTAATGCATGTATAATCTCTACAGGACATCAATCACGGTTGTGTACCTTTATCTTGAAACAAAACATACACCTTTAGCTTATTTTAAACAGGGCTTATTTTGCTAAAGGTTGTGCAAACTTCATTTATGTAATGACGTTCTTTTGTCCAGATGGCTGCCTTGTTACATTATTGTTCTGTTCTGCTGTTATTATAACATCACTGTGATGCAATAACCTGAACAATAAATGCTTTGTTTCAGGGTTATTGCATGCTGTTAAGCAACAAATCTGACTCACTGGCTTAACAGATTCTTCTAGATGACCTTGCTATGGTTGTGTGGTCTTTTGTGAGGGATACATCTTGCAGTCCTCAGGCAAAACCTCAAATGATTTTCAACCAATAATATATTCAATTTAAAGCTCACTTTGTAGAAACGTTTCAGTTGCAATACTTGCAACTTTACAGCAATGGTGGCAGGTTTGACAGCCAAAAGTAAGACACCAAAACAGTTAAATTACATTCAGCTTCTGATCAAACTTGTGGTATCAAAAAGCACTAGAAAACCTTTGTATTTTTTGTTTGTTGAGAAATTGCCACAAGTTATCAGCATTACTACAATGTCTGATATCTTTTTGCTTTTCTAAATTACATTTGTGTTGGTCTTTGCCCAGATTAGCATTACATTAATGTTTGGCATGAGTATTATGTAAGAGACCTTTACTCTAGAAGAGGTTACTTTTATAATACCTCACTGCTGGGAGTAGATTATTATGAAATACAGTGACAGTTATCCATTGCTGGAAAAGAGTGTGAAAGACTGACAGACAAATAATTGTTTAACTTTAAATGCACTTTGATATTTTTTAAAATGATAAACTCTGCTTTGAGATAATAGGATTTTTAACGTATTTTGTTCTGAAAGTTCATAGTGATTAAAAATCTTGCTTAATTAGGAGATTTTCAGTCTCTGTAGTCTGAAACTGCATGGGTGGGATCATTTGGGGAAACTTGGAGGTGGAACTATAGAATTGTCATTGTCTTCACATTCTTCTCCCACCATGGTCTGTGATCTTGTTTTCCAGGTTTTCAAGGTCTACCCTGAAAAAACTGATACAAGCCCCCAGAAGCATGACTAACAGGCATACATACATTTTTGTGTGATTCTTATAGGGATGTATTTCTTTTCTACACATGTTCTTGTGTAGTCCTTAAAACCAGAAAAAAAGTACAATATTTCCTATAGGAATGAAATTGGTTAGCCTAAGGGTGGCTTTTAATTTGGTATAATCAAGTTCATATCTCCTTGAATTTGGCGACTATGGAAAACAGCGGTAATTAGGAAAATCAGCCAAAAAGAATTTTCCATTCACAGAATAGCTTCCCTCTCACCCCTGTGCTGGTGTGTTTTTTCACTGTTAATGGCCAAAATGGATATCCAACAGCCGCCTTACATGACCTAATGAAATCAGTAGAACTTCTTGTGATAAGTAGTTCTCACAGGGAGGCCCCTTATAAACATAAGATGCACACATCCTATTACAGTTTTGCCATTTAGTATGACTGTAAATGTGTTAAAAGAAGGAGACCCCTTTCTTTCTTTCTTTCTTTCTTTCTTTCTTTCTTTCTTTCTTTCTTTATTGCATTTATACCCCACCTTTTTTCCTCTTGCAAGGAACCCAAGGCGGCTTACATTATCCTCCTCCTCTCCATTTTATCCTCACAACAACAACCCTGTGAGGTGGGTTGGGCTGAGAGTGTGTGACTGGCCCAAAGTCACCCAGTGAGCTTCCATGGCCGAGTGGGGACTAGAACCCGGATCTCCCAGCTCCTAGTCCAACACTCTTGCCACTGTAGTGTGATTGACTTCAGTGTGGCCATTTGAGTGTACACCAATTAACAGCGGATTCAGTCCATCAGGTCTGGCTTCAATACGCTAGGGATGGGGGAGAATTTCTCCCCGAAACTTCGGGGGGCCGAGTGCCAACGCATTCGGCCCCCCGAAATCGGCGGTGAAATTCTCCGCCCCCTGCCCCCCCCGGATGGGACTTACCTTTCACGAATGTCCCTCCCGGCGGCGGGTCCCGGCGGCGGTTCGTCGGGTCTTCGTCAGGGGCAGGGGCAGCAGCCAGTCTTTTGACCGGCTGCCGCCACCTCCATGACAAGTGCAGTAAAAAAAAACACAAAACCCCGTGATAGGCTACGTAACGATTAACGTAGCCTATCACGGCTAGATCTCCAAAGTCAGCCGTGATAGGCTACGTTAATCGTCACGTAGCCTATCATGGGTGACTTTGAAAAAAAAAAGCACGTATGCAAATGGCGGCCCCCATAGGGAGCCACCATTTGCGTTCCTTATTTGGTCCCTGTAGTCTACGTAAATCTTTACGTAGACTACAGGGACCAAATAAGGAACACAAATGGCGGCTCCCTATGCGGGCCGCCATTTGCGTATGCGCTTTTTTTTTTCTCCAAAGTCACCCGTGATAGGCTACGTGACGATTTACGTAGCCTATCACGGCTGACTTTGGAAATCTAGCTGTGATAGGCTACGTTAATCGTTACATAGCCTATCATGGGGTGTTTTTTTTTTGTTTTTGTTTTCGCGGCCAGGTAGACGGGGCGCTTCTACCCGGCCTGAATTTCGCCGGCGAGGGATGGGGTGCCTCCCGCCCGGCCTGAATTTTGGCCGGGCAAGGCGGGGCGCCTCCCCCCGCTCGCATGAACTTCGGGGGGAGAAGCGAAGCGCCTCCCCCCCACCACGAAGCAAGCTTCGAGGACAGGTAAGGGACTTTTGTCCATCCCTACCATAAGCACACGATGGAAATAAACAGGAACTATGTGATCAGTGGTTGATGCATTACACTAACCATGGGGTTTTGAACGGATGGAAATATACTAAGGTTAATCCAACAGTGAGCCATTTGTTTTAAATAGAATAGAAACTTTATTTGAGTATCAGCTTTAGAATTCCATTATCCTTTTGCTTGCTGTGGAGTGGGGAGGGAAACAACAACCCCCCAAAAGTCTTTATCATCTGCAAATCTTCAATTATTTTATAAAAGTCAATTTATTACCAAACAATTATAAACATGGGAAAATAAAATCAGGGAAAAGATCTATAATACACTATGTCCATGTGTGTGTTTGTGTGTAAGGTAATTGGCCCACTGAATTCTGTGAAAATATATAAGTGATGTGAGAATTGCCTTTTAAGGCAATGCTGAGCTTAAAATAGTGATTCTTTAGTGTTACTTTTCTTTTTCCTTTTTAAAATCTATCATCTATCTGTATAATTGTGGATTACTTGTACAAATCTCCCCTAGGCACTCTACATTAATGACAATTATTTTTCTGAGTCAAGTATTACATACTTATTTTGCAAAAGAGATAGAACATATGTAGCACCATCCTTTGCATGTCTACTTAGAAGCAATTCCTATTAAGTTAAATGGGAACTAGTCTTAGGTAAGTATGTATAGGACTGCAAACTAAATTAGACTCTCTAGGTCAGTGGGAAAAAGGTCAAATGTAGGACCCCTAAGTTTAGCTGCCTAAAAAACAATTTAAGCATGTAATTTCTGTAACTTACTTCTGATGTATAGATGTCCTTTGGTATATAGCTGCCCCTTGGTATATAGCTGTGCTTCAATGAGTTACTTTGTAGTTATTAGAATAGCCAGTAATGTTGTTATTCATAATAAGGAAAATGCATCAGTTTATGAATCTTACAGCTTGGTAAAATAGAAGTGGTATAGAACTGCGTGTAGCTCATTTTTTCATTTGTATATGATTGAGAACAGCGTCCCCTGTGAATTTGATTTTCTTATATTTAATGTATTATTATTTATTAAAACTCTAGACCTGAATCAACAGGGTTTGGGGGGGTAGGGCTTTCAGGGGAAGGAGGAATCTCCCCATTCTGCTCACAGAAGCCATCCATTGGTGGAGGATTTTACCCTTAGACAAGCAATTGACTTGCGAGATTGGTATGTCCTCAGCAGCACAGGACTGAGTGTTAATAGCATGACATCAGAGATGCAAGTACTAATCAAGAAACACAGTAAAGTCTGTGCTGTAACATAAAGTATTGTTTTTACCAGTGTGGCCACAGAAAATCCAAATTCTAGAATATAGAACTGCTTTGACTTACAATCCTGTTGCACCAAGCCCCTTAGCAGGTAATCTCTCTGTTACTTAATATAGACTTAGTCTTGTTAATAACTGCCTGTGTCTGTTTCAGCTTTTGTCCCCAGCAGCATGGGGTCTCCTTATTAGGTATGAGAAACCTCTTGCTTAGCTATGTCTCTCCTCTGTTTGCAACCTAACTTCCCAAATACTATATTTTATTATCAACTCATTTTATTGGCAAAATAGGAATGGTAATACTTCTAACAATTTTTGGGAAATATGAAGTGGAGAAATGCAAAGACATCAAATCGATGATGATTTATCAGTTATATAGCCTTTTAAATCAGTAAGGGAGCAATCCTATGGAGATAGGCAGCCGCCTATCCAATGCAGGGTGGGCAGAGGGCAGAGGGGTCTTCACCTCCGTGCTCTGGCTTCCCTGCATTCAGGCCTAGACAGCCAATTATGGCTGTCTAGCTGCCAGACTTTGGAGCGTGGGAGGGGGGGAGCCGGATGGTACATAGGAAGCATCCACTTCCACACTCCCCGCCACTCTCCACCCCCAGGAACTCCCCTTTTTGCCCCACTCCACACTGCTCTTCTGAGCGTGAACTGCGGGGACAATCTGTGCCACCTACGAGGCAGCGGGGGAGGGGGCAGGGACGTGGTTTTCCAGGAACCAACCTTAGAGCACTGGTTCTGAGGTCAGTTCCCAAAAACTGAACAATCCTATGGCCATCTAGCCGCTGTCTAGTGGCCATAGGATTGTGCCCTAAACTTTATAATTCTTACTGTGTTCATCATTCCAATAGTCTTGTGATAGTGACCGTGTGCCATTTTACAGAGAAGCAACTGAGGTTAAGACTGACAATGCAATCCTATGCATGTCTGCTCATAAGTATTTCCATTAAATTCAGTGAGATTTACCGATAGGTAAGTATGTATAGGGTTGCAGCAGTAGTGATTTATCAAAGCCAAACCTAAATTTGTGTTCTAGGCCAATAATCAAAACAGTTGGCAACACTCTCAGTTCAGTCAGTTGATATATTTAGTATCCTGAGGACAATACTGTTAGCGTTTCTAATTCTGGACAGTAGAATTTTAGCTTTGCTTATTTAGGTACCACCATGATCATATTTTAGCTATGACTTTAAACATAAATAACATTTTACAAAGCTATTGTAGAAAGCTGAAGTGCAATTAAAAGAGATGTTTTCCAACAGTAGTATAGTTAATCTACTCAGTCTAAAAAGAAGATAATTAAATATACCCATATAAACAACCATTGCTAAAATGTTGCGAGTTCTGTCCTTCAAGGTGTGGAACTTAGTATTAAAGCATAACCATTTGTGCTTAATGATAAGAACTCAATTAGATCCTTTGATGTAAAATGAAACTGTTCACTTGCTTAGAATTAAGTGTGTTAAGTATTTTGCCCCATCACAGAGAAAATTGTGTGCATCTTGCAGGAAATAGTAAAGGTTTTAAGGTCAGCCCTGTTGATAATGTATATTAGAAATGTTCTTGGTACTCAGGTATGTATTGAAAAATGTTGGTCTTTAGTAGTCTTGATATCTATTTCATTTTATTTTTTATGTTTTATATAATAACCTGATACTGCTCACAACTTATTCACTGGAAAATGGTATATAATTGGAGCAGTATTGGTTCTCTAATTTTGCTTGCAGTAGGGGCAGGGAGGACAAAAGAGAGAACAGCTTTCAAAGCTGGGATGATAATAACCTGCAGCTCTATGATTGCAAATGTATAATGGTCTGGAAATAGATGGCAGGGACAGAAGCGTTATGGGGCCCTGTTCACTTCTTAGTTTCTGAACTGGTAGGAGAATGATATGAAGCATAAGCTGATGTAGGTTGGTGATAGTTGCCTGTAGCCAAACTCTGATGATATGGATTTTAATGGGGACGAGCCATGGCTCAGTTGGTAGTCTACATGGCATGCAGAAGGCCCCAGGTTCAGTCCTCGTCATCTCCAGGTAGGGCTGAAAAACTTCTGCCTGAAATCCCAGCTAGCCATTGCCAGTCAGTGTCGACAATTCTGGGCTAGATGGACCAATGGTCTGGTACAGTATAAGGCAGCTTCCTATGTTCCTAATCTCTTTCCCAGTTGTAGGAATAGTTTTGTGGGTAGCTTTTTGAATGTTTACATAATGATACCTGAATTTCCCACATGGTGTACAAATTCTAGTTGTAGCACACACACACACAAAATAGGAGACCCAACTGCACATCAGGTAATGGTCCCCCCACACTTGCTCATTATGGGAAAGGCAAAACAAGAGAATATAGCATTGTCTCAAAGCCAATCATACTATAGCTTTGTGGACCTTCACACCAGCCTGAGCACCCATCTTTGGCATCTCTTCCACGCCCTGGAAGGAATCAGGCCCACACCAAAAGACTTGAGGCTGTAGACCTCTCCAGCTACAAACAGGTTATTACAATCATAATAATACTACCCATGCAAACCCGTTGGCAGGATTGTGACATTAAGTGAACAGGGCAGTGTATTGAACTGATACTCAACAGTGCAAACTTTTAGCAGCATTTTTAAAGCCTCAGATCTTTCAAGAGTGACTAATGGAAGGCAGTATTCAGTATTGGCTTTAGACTATTTTATGAGGGAGTGATAAAGTAATTGCAAAATTAATCATTGGGGGAAACGGTAGAATTTGAAATACATTAACAGGAGTCATTACAGTTTGTTAGTTTATATGTAAATATTCATGCTTTCCAGGGAAATTATAAGTAACAGCCAATGTTAAAATAGCTTGTTTTATTAAAGATATGTTGCCATTATCATCAGAAGATATTTGAGTAACAGAGAGAGAAGGGGGAGAAAGAGAGAGAGAAGGGCTTTGTCTTTGTCATTTGGATAACTTCTGGATAATAAACTGTCCAGGGTAGACATTGATAAAGCAATTGTAGTCATGTAGGGGTTTGGTGGATATACCAAAAGCATGTAGTTTAGAACAGTGACCCTTTCAAAAGACACAATGTGAGAAACGAAACCACTGTAGCTTTGTGGCTAGTGTAAATATTAAGTTTGTTATCAGAAAATTAATCCAATTCTAACCTCAAGAATACATTTCACATTGACAAAGGAAGTGGCACTTCATCTACCATTTCCTTCATACAAATTATGTTTTTAAAGGTATAGCATAACAAAAAGGTGCGTCTGTCTTTGAAACAAAGCATGCAGTCTACACATCCTAAATCTACTCCTAGCTGAAGCAGTGTGAAATATGGATTTCTGTATCATCATAATGTGTTCTCCTTCTTCATTACTAGCTTTCTACATACCCATCACTATGACACTACGGCAATAAAGTAATTTTGCATAGATATGGGATAAGTAAGACTGAATGCCATATTTAATGGTAAAGTCTAATTCAGATAACATCTGCAGTTAATGGTACAGGTTGCCATCTTGCCCCTTTGTGAGTGGAGCAGGATCTGGTGGGGCCTTTCATAAAAACCTGATGTAGTCATGCCTCACCAGAATTACTCCACAGTTTGCCACTGACATGTTGAGCACATTGCATCTCAGAATGTCCATCCCTCTAAACAGAGGCCCTTTTCACATCAGGGCCCCCAACAGCTTGCCATTACTTAGGCCTCCATATGCAGGTCTGCTGTTATTCACTGGAAACAGTTGAGTGTCAGGGTCAGGATGAGCTGTTGGATGTCTTTAGGTATGGCATGGAGGGTCTCCCATTTAGAAGAATGGGCCTGTCAAGATAAATTGCATTTGGTGCAACTGCAGTACAGTAATGGCAAAAGTACCCAGTTGGGTGATGGGAGACTGTTTTGGCTTGTTCTACACCCTGCTGCAGTTGCACAGTGGACACAATTCCTGCCTTAGACTGTTTTCCTTGGACCAAGCCTAGATCTTCCCTTCCATTTTTCATTTGAAAATGAAAATAATTATTACAATGGCCTGATTCACACATAATGACAACCCAGAGTATGGGTTGAGCATGGGATGCAATTGAATCATGGTTTCTTGTTGAATCATGGGTTTTTGTTATGTGTAAACCCTGTGCTATGGTTTAACTATGGGTTGTTAGCTACAAACAACTCAGTAAGAGAATCCATGGTTTGTTGTTGGGTTGTGAACTCTTGACATAGTACTATGCATATCTTTCTTAGTTTACCTGACTTTCCAAACTGCCATTTAACCCTGCTATATCAGGAATACAATGTTTCAAAGCAGCTAAAGTAAAGTTAGGCAAAGTTTCTGTACAGCAAGTACAAGGCAAAGAAATAACAAAAGTAATATTTATTTAGGAAAGCAGAACATAAATTTATGTAAATACAGTGTAAGAGAAAATAGCATTCTATCTACTGTATCATCTTAATTTAAAATGCTAAATAACCTAAATAAGAGTAAAATATTTAGGGCACAATCCTTACTTGCTCAGATTTTAGTCATTTTTTCTTATTTGTGTGTGTGTGTGTCTGTGCACGCGCTAATTGTTTACTGGAATTTTTTAAATAGATTGCTAGTGAAAGGTTATGTCCCGTATGGAATTGTGACATAATTATATATTGGAGGGGACTTTCCTTGAGTTGGCCAAATGAAGGAGGCTGGCTCGACAGGGATATAGGAGGCATGCACAGGTCTTATGTTCCCTGTAATGCTCTGGCACTCTGACTGTACATGAGGCCATACCTCTGTTGAGAGGGGAGTGGGGGTGGGAGGAGAAACAGGGATTTGTAATGCCCTGCCTTCCATGCACATCCATAGAATTAACAGACCAGACTTCTAGAAAACCTCTCTGAGTCTGTTTGCAGTGGACATACAGCTTGTATTCATAGAGATGATGAGTCTGTAGACAAGCCAATTGACCTCAGTTAAGCAAACTTGTTTAATCATGGAGGAATTT
This sequence comes from Heloderma suspectum, assembly GCF_057233095.1. Lineage (NCBI taxonomy): Eukaryota > Metazoa > Chordata > Lepidosauria > Squamata > Helodermatidae > Heloderma > Heloderma suspectum. The sequence continues at coordinate 85,882,659 of NC_139459.1, forward strand.
GGTGATGTCTCAATCCTATTTAAAGATTTTCAGTGGAAAATGAATTAATTTTACAAGCATATGAAATGCAGAGGGGGAGCACAGTAATGGAAGTGACTAACTAAAATCTTATGAGGATAATAGATATCCTAATAAGGATCAAAGGATACTGTCATAGATGTCTGACAGTGTAGCAGGAGTTCACAAGGTCACATAAAAAAAGGATGCTGAGAGTTTTCATTATTCAGTATAGGAACTAATTTAGTGTGGAAAGCATAACCTTTTGACACGACATAGGCCTGGCATTTAAGATTACTACTTTTTTCCAGCCAAGATAGTTATAACATTAATGTACAAAACAAGCATATTCATTCCAAGATACCTTCAGATTTCTTGGCTTTTGGAGATACTTTTATATTCATATTCTGTCTCACCAATAGCATGTGGAATGTGAATATTTAAAATCATAATTTATCATCTGGGGACCCATCAGAACTCTGTCCTTTTTACCTGCCTTTTAAAATTACATGCTCAATAGTTGGAGGTGCTGCTATGCTCTTAGCCATTCTTTCCTTATCTCTTGCCCAATGGTTGTAGTGTGGAGGAAGGCTGATGTATTTTGAACAAAGAGGTGGCTTGGAAAAAGTGAATGAATTGTGTCCCCTTCTGATAATGACATCAGCCACTCCCACAAAGATAATGTGAAAGGTAACCAAGGAAAATATAGTTAGGCTACCATATTGGCCTATAGATTGTATTAGTAACCCTAGGTTACTAATTTTTACAATGGAAAACTTTAGTGGCAAGTAAAGCAATCGTAGCTAAATTCACATATAGAATAGCATTCTCTTATCAAAGGCCATAGTCATTCATTACAGTTTGTAGTCTAAAATATTTTTAATAAAATATAAAATATTTTCTACAGCAAGAAAAAGTCCACTTGACAGTGATGATCAGAGAGGTGGGATAGAGGTTAGTTATCAGCCACCACTGTTGAATGTGGAGACTCAAATGGAGGGGACCCAAAACCTCTAGCAGGTTTCATGAGTTAGTAATGGAGACAGGGGTGCTAATTCAGGCCAGCAGCACCCAGCACATCTACCAGTATCCTAGCTAGGGTTCTGCTGGAAGTTGGAAGCAGCAAACTTGCACAATGCTGATCCTGCAGTCTTTGCTTTCACCACCACCTCATGATGACTGCCAGCAGGAGAGTGCCTCTCCTTTCCTAGTTGCTGCTCAGTGGCAGCCAGTTTCTACCCCCTACTCTGCCTCACCAACTCCCACTGCCACTTGATATCAGACTAAGTACTCCCCCATAATGGCAACCAGTGCTGGATGAACAGGAAACAACTCCTTACCTATTGCACAGCTACTGTTATTCCACATAAGCCACCTATATTATGCTTGACACAGTTCCTGACAAAAGGTCATGAACTCTTGGTTTCCCCAAGAGTCCTATATAATAATATATTGTTAGGTTGCTTATACATGGTAGCAGAAATGCAGATATAGATTCCTTCGTAGTGAATCCATTTGCTACAGGACTGAGCAATCTAGCATAGAGAATATGTCCAAAAGGTGCTTTTTAATACCACAAATTCAGCCCTAGAAGCATTCAAAAGGGGGGCACTCAGGTCTAATCTTATAATATCTGGATTTTTCAAAATATGTAAATTTGCAAAATGGAAATTGAGAGAGAAGGAAATAGTTTCACTTACTTTAGATTTTTATTTACAACAACCTATTTATGGCTTGATTCTAAACATTAACTTTGAAGTGAAGTACAACTGATGTAAATCAGTTTCCTAGTAGATGTGCTTTGGACTGCAACAACAGTTAAACTGGTACAGCCTTATGTAGAACTCGCACTTAGCATTGTCTTGTGAGCCACCACAAGACAATATATATTTTCTTCTGCTGGCATTATTTTAATTCTTTTTAGATAGGCAAATACTATGTTTATTAAGATATAACCAATAACTTAGTGGCTCAGTGATTTATGACTTGAGCTTTTTCCTCTTGTTTGTAGGGTTAATGACTAAAAAATACTTTAAAATGTGTTTTTTAAAAGAGGAATCTAAAACCAATAACTGAATAATTATTCTTTTGTATGTCACAGGTTTTTTTTAGAAGATTGCCAACTGAATCTGCTCAGAAGCAAATTTGATCAAGACAGTTTGATGCTTGAGAATATGGAATAAATGGAAGAATGCTTATGGATTTAAAATTATTGTATTTACCCAGTTGTTATGGTTCAAGAAGTCCTGGAAGATTAATTTACCCTGTTACTATTTGCACACCTACTAAAAATTGCTTCTGATGCAGCTGAGGAAAATGCAGTCCATTAAAACAGAACAGGCACCTGCTGATACAAGTAGCAATGTGGACAAAATTATGGTACTTAATTCTACATTAACAGATGTATCTGATGACTTAGCTACTGGAGATGAAATGCTACTCACTGAAGGAGGTATTGTAAAAAACAAGTCTTCAGCATGCCGAAGAAAGCGGGAATTCATTCCTGATGAAAAGAAAGATGCAATGTATTGGGAAAAACGGCGTAAAAATAATGAAGCTGCCAAAAGGTCTCGTGAAAAGCGGCGACTGAATGACCTTGTGTTGGAGAACAAACTAATTGCACTGGGAGAAGAAAATGCCACTTTAAAAGCTGAGTTACTTTCACTGAAGCTAAAGTTTGGTTTAATTAGCTCTTCAGTATATGCCCAAGAGGTTCAGAAGCTCAGCAATTCAACGGCTGTTTATTTTCAGGAGTATCAGAATTCCAAATCAAGTATTAACACTTTCATTGATGAACATGAACCAACTATGGTGGGCAGTAGTTGTATATCTGTCATTAAGCACTCACCACAAAGCTCTTTATCTGACGTATCTGAAGTGTCATCAGTAGATCATACTCAAGCAAGCCCTATACAAAATAACTGCAGAAATTCTGAAAATAAATTCCAGCTCATAAAGCAGGAGCCTATGGAACTGGAAAACTATGCAAGAGATTCACGAGATGAAAGAGGCTCCTATACAACATCCATGTATCCAAACTTCATTGGAAGCAACTTTAGTGGCTATTCACATTCCCCTCCATTGTTACAAGTTAACAGATCCTCCAGCAACTCTCCAAGAACTTCAGAGGCTGATGATGGTGTTGTAGGAAAGTCGTCAGATGGAGAAGATGAGCAGCAAGTTCCTAAAGGTCCAATCCACTCTCCTGTTGAACTTAAAAATACTCATGCTATAGTTAAAGTTCCAGAGGTGAGCTCTTCTGCACTGCCTCATAAGCTTAGAATTAAAGCCAAGGCCATGCAAATTAAAGTGGAAACATTGGAAAATGAGTATGATGCTACCCAGAAACTATCATCACCAATTGATATGTCATCTAAAAGACATTTTGAACTTGAAAAGCACAATGCACAAAATTTGGTACATTCTTCTCACACTCCTTTCTCTGTTCAAGTGACTAATATCCAAGACTGGTCTCTGAAGCCAGAACACTGGCAACATCAAAAAGAACTCACTGAAAAAACCCAGATTGGCTGCAAAACTGCAGTGGCCGATGTTAAAGACAATTCCTACAACGTGTCCGAGACAGAGAACTTGTATCTGAAGCAGGGCATAGCAAATTTGTCTGCAGAGGTCGCTTCACTTAAAAGACTTATAAATACACAACACATCTCTGCTTCGGACTCTGGCTAAATGACTACTGAAGAAATGCTTATTGTTTTAAAGGATGTCATTTGCAGTAGATTGATATGTTTTGTATTTTGCTGAATTTTCACTGGACTTGTGATGTCATTTCACTGTAATGTTCACATAATGTCTGATGGATGGTGTCTTTTTGTGCACAGATGACAATGGGGACTAGATTGTCACGATCACTATGCCTTGTGTATAGTCAAGTAGCCTGTGCAAAGGCTGTATATAGTGAACATTATTTTTCTGTTGTTCTGTTACTATAAAGTGTGAAAGTTGCCAGTTCCAATAAACAATTGGTGACAAGCACAGAACTGGTGTGCAGTCAGTCCATTTCTATTAAACAGTTAATGCTCACCACAGTTCTTAGTTATGTATTAGTCAAGGGGCAGGGGAATTTTCCCCCGCAAACCCTGTCCTGCATGGCAGGCTGCTTCTGAAAACCAGGGGAGTTTGAAAGGTAATTTTAAATGAGGCATCAAGGGGGCAGTTACAAGACAAGAACAAAAGACATGCAGAAGACCTTGGAAAAACCACAGTGATCTTTCTAGATTGTGGTCATTGTGTTTTAGATTGGTTTATTAAATTATATTATTGTGATCACAAAAGTTTATTTTTTAAAAGAAATAAAAAATAAGTGCAATTTATGATGTACAGATATAGGGAAACTGAAATATTTTTTCTCATATGAACTTGATAAAGAGAATGGAGACATTCTCATTCAATACATATCACTCAAAAGCTGTCAGATTGAACTGGTGTGACAAAGATCCATTATATACATAGGAATGATGCAGACACTGCTGATTATTCAGTCACTGTCTGATTTATCCAACCTATTCCCAGCTATTTCTCAGAGGATTAGAGATGTCTTTGTAGTCCAAGATATTGTGAGACTCAAACCTGAAGCCTTCAGGATAGTAGGTGAATATCTTATTTTTACCCATGGTTCTTTGAAAGGATTAGTAATTAAATACACTCATCATCACCAAATAGGTAAATATAACTTGAATTTGTCTCTTGAAAAACCAGCAATACTGGCATGCTTTCCTGCAATCTCCAGTGCTTTCCCCACAGACCTCAAGTACATCTTCTTTCAAGAGAGCCAATGAACATTGGTATGTCCCATCATGACTGAATGAATTTTCAAATTAATTTTAAGTAGTAGTCATGGAGAACTAACCTATGAGAAGCCTGATTTCCCTTTGGCCCCCTTTGTTACATGAAAAGAGACAATTATCCATGCTGATTGATTGTAGGTATTTCATGTGATCAGATTAACTATAATTATAATGTGCTGGAAATGTATCCACATACACATTGATTTTTGTGTGACTTGTACAAGTAAACATTGCTAACAATGTGCGTAGCCTACACTGAATGTCCTTTGGACTACACTTTCTAGGTTTTAGAAGTTCTAGCACTTCATAAAATAAGTACTAAGCTTCCCACAATGTTCATTAATGCTAGAAGCGTGTGTTTGAAGTTTTGTAACGTCTTTTACCTTGGCAAAGCTCCCACTTCTTTACCTCCAACAATAGCAATGCTTTTTGTCCTTCACAAAATACATTACAATGTTCATGTGAAGATGTATCCAAAGTAATATTTTCCAATAGGCACTGTATTTCATCTCTCCAGCTCTCTTGCCTTGCCCATTTCTGTGTACTTCCAAAATGACAGATGCAGCTCTCCTCCATTTTATTTTTTTTACATCCCAGGAAAGTTAGCATTTAAGGCAGGGCTGGGGAAGCTCTTTCACCCTGAGGGCTGAGTTTGATTTTGGAGATGCTCTTGGGGAGTGCATTCCTCTGGCAGGCAGGGCCAAGGGGGTGGGGCCTATGACAGAAGTGACAGGGCAATTAAAAACAACAACAGTATATTGTAGCTTAAAGCTCCTAATGCCAGTAACAAAACCGTAATATGTGGGGGAAAACTGCACAAAAGCCATGAAACCACAAAGTGATTGGGGAAAGGGGGTGGTGCCGGTAGAACTTAGAGGGCTGGATTTGGTCCCCAGCTCTAAGTTCCCCAGCCCTGCTCTAAGGGCTATTTCACATACATGTTCACTTCACCATTGGTTAACTGTAACACCAAGTTTTAACTTGCACATGTGAATGAACCACAGAAGTAGAAATACCACAGATAGTGTGAGTGTATTTCCTCACATCACTTCAAATGCAACACATTTCAGTGGAATCACCTCACACATTCAGCTGCCAGTCATTCATGTACATTAATGGTGACTGGCAGAAAAACAGGCAATAAGAGAGGTATTTGTCTGGACATATGTAAATCTGAAGTGATTCAAAATTATATAAATTAAGCCCAACTTCAAAACACTATGGATCACACTCAGTGATACATCCAAAGTATGGAGTTCAATTTTCCTTGGTTTGTAAAATTTAGATTAATTAGAAGGAAAGCCCAAACCTCTCTGAAGTTTAGTCTCAGCTCTTAATTAGTTTGGTTCACTGTCCCATTATCACCTAACAATGGTGGAAACTGTGATGATGAGATGGCTTCATTAGGGCCTATATCAGTACTGTATGTGTGTCAGGATTCCAGGGTCCTTAGTAATCCTGGTGTTCAGGATACTGTTCTTGCAGCATTCTGTGGCTAAAATGAGGTTCTCCCTACTGCCACAAGGTAAATATGGGGAAAGAAGGTGAGGCAGTGTAGGGGGGACTTATGAAGGGGTTCTGGTAGGCTTACAAACCGGTTTATGTTTCCTAGCAAAGGGCGGCTAAGCAGGATGTTGGAGAAGGGAAAGACTCCAAGCCTCATTTGCTCCTGTTGACATAATTGGGGGGTGCAAGAAGAGCTGGAATTCAGAAAATAACTAATATTAGCTCATAATATTAGCCGACTTAGCTCATTTTAGGTGGGCCCATTCTGAACTGAATCCAGGGAAGTTCACCCACCCCTAATCAAAATGGAGGGACACAGGTGCAGAAACAGCCTAATACTTAATGTATACGCTTCCCTTGATAATGTTATTAGATTGGTTAAATATAGGGAAGGTAAGGAAACAGAACAGCTGACTCAGTTTTCTCTAATAGTGGAGCTCTATAACATCTATTCTCCTAAATATGTTGCTATAATTTCATATTCTAAAAATACAGTGTCTCACTCTAACAAAGAAACGATAGGCAACGCTAATGATTACCACATAAAATATATGCAAATATCCATATCCACATATATATTGTCCTTTAAGGTTGCAGTCCTAAACACACTTGCTAGGGAATCAGCTCCACTGAATGACAGTGAGATTTACTTCTGAGTATACATGCTATAAAAATATAATGGTAAGGGTTTTTTAAAAAAATTAAATATGAAGGACTTCAGCAACGGCTTCACTACACAGCTAGCTGTAATGTGCATTGAAGTTATCATGCAGCCATGCCTAATTTAATTGATGCCTATACACATGCTTAAGAAGTTATTTCATTCCATTATTCATTTATTACATTTCTATACCACCCAACAGCCAAAGCTCTCTGGGCAACTGATCCTCAGGAACACCTTTTTGAGGGCACAACTGCATGTTACAACAGACATGGGAGCCCTATTCATGTATTACACACACATAAAGCACTCAGGTGTTGAAGTAGGAACGGGGTCATGCTGATGACCTTGTTTCTGACATTCTGTGCCTCAGCTTGCCTCACCCCTAATGTCCAGTGTCAGCATGTAGATATCAGTAGGAGCAGCTAACTGAGGCATGCAATGTCAGGGGTAGGGCCAGCAGCACTCCTACTTGAAGATATGAATGCCCTACGCACATGTAACATGAATAGGTTTGGGGCTGCTGCTGAAAATAGTGCCTCCATATTGAGTCCTTTTGCCCCTGTACTATGTAGTATGGTTTACTTCATGTCATGACAACATTATACACTTCCCAGCCCCCACTCTATAGCATTCCCTTCTGCTGGAGGGGATATGGAAATGCTCAATGTGATGTCAGAGAATGGGGGTAAGTGATGCTAGACTTTTCAGTGAAGAAATTGGCACAGAAATGCTATTTTTTTCTGGTAACAGTTCCATGTCAGCATAACATGTAGTTCCTCCCTGTGACACCAAATCCTGTATCACCCTATGACATGAAACCGGGATTTTAAAAGCACTTCAGAACTAAATTGCAAGCAGTGTTTGAAACCCTGTGTAAGGGTTATTCTCTTGCCTTCTTTACTTGTCTGCTGAAGCAAACAAGAATAATCCATTTCACAGTTGGTAGGTGAGGGAGGTTGTACAATAAAATAAAGGAAGTGCAATACAAGGGGAGGTATTCCAGTTTAAAGTTATGCAGCTCTCTACTAAAATGTGGGGGATGGGACAGGGGGAAGAGTTTGTTTGTATGTATACGTGGAGAGCCTAGCCTTGGTGGGATCCTCTGCTCTAGGGCCATCCCACCACTAACACCAAATATGGAGAATCAGCCCTCACCACCAGGCAATCCCTCCCTTCACTTCTGCTGTCACCATTAAACTACACCCCTTTAATATAGGTCTTTCCCCCCCTAAGGTAGCTGGTCATTAGGCATGAGACAAAACAGACCAGAGGTACCAGGAAAGTAAACAAAAATATATGGTATTTTATTAAAAAATAAAACAAGACAGTTTATTATTTAAGATTGCTGTTACTGCTTTCAAAACAGGGCTTCTACATGGTTAAATTCACCACCAATCAGGTGTTAGAAGCCCCAGTTCCTAACTCTAACCAAACTTAAGCTAATTCCCCCATCAAGCTCTACCTGTTAACTCACAGGCCTAGCACTGAGGCTTGAAAGGCAGTCTTCTTTTTGGTAGGGTTTGACTTCCACCTGCAACCTTTAAGCCTGTTCACCTGGCTTCCCCTGAAGTCTTCAGTTAGGTCCAGCAGCTGGTCTGTTTTCAGACTACCACCACCAGCTGACACTCAGGCTTCAGCTCTTTCCTCTGTGGGCTGCCCCAGGACTCTTCCTCTCCTCACTTGCAGACTTTCCTCAGCTTCTGCCTCAAGAGCTCTCAGCTCGGCCTCCCAGTCTTGCTGCTGCTCTTATTCCTGGCTGATGGCTTCTTCAGTACTCCCCAGCCTCTCTCAAAGACTCCTCATGAGGACTCTTCCTCAGGCAAAACTCTCTTGACAGACTTCTCCAGATGTCTCACAACAGCCCCTTATATTTGCTCAAGTCAGAACCTGCCAGCCAATCAGCTCTGGTGTGGCCAACCTTCCATAACACCACCTCTGTTTAAACTCAGGACCAACTGACATCTTTAGAATATTCAGTTATTTTCCAATCAGATGGTACTAATTTTGATCCTACCTTCCCATATATAAAGACAGAAACCTAGCTTCATTTTCACCTCTTAATGGTAACAGGAACAGCCACCACACAAGCACACTGTATTTACAATGTCAGAGCAGTATCCTATTAAGCACTGATGCTAACGTAAATTACATTGCGCTGATGTAAGCTATCTCTAGCACAATGCCAATAGTGACGGGTTTCTGGAGTGACAGGTTTTCTGGGGAAATCCAGCAAAAGCTGTTGGTGTTGCATTAGAGTAGCTTATGCAAGCACAATGTAATTTACATCTTCATCATCATCAATCATTATTATTTCCTGCCTTTCCCTCCAATACTGGGACTCAAGGCGGCTTTACAATGTTAAAACTTATACAATTAAAACCTATAAATAGAAATATAAAGCCAAGTGTACAAAAGTTAAAACTATAATTAAATCATCAATATTAAAATTGTAAAAATATCAAAACATTAAATGACAACCACCACAACAAAAATAGTATCCATACATCATATTTTCACAGGTCCAGACTAGTTAACTAGTGTGAAAAGGATACTGTCCTTACTGTTCTCAGGCAGAAGCCTTGTGTAAAAGGCGAACATTTTTCTTCCATTCTTTAATCCATTCAGTCCTTTAGTCTTTGAAACAAAACGTTCCAGTTAAACGTTTACCTCAGTTTCTTCACAGTATATAAAATCAAAACAGCTGCATTCTCATTACATACTTGTATAGCAACCATTTTAAAGTAAAAAAACACACACAGTACTTTCAGGATTTTTATTGAATTGGTTTCAAATTTTAAAGTTTCATTTAATTTCTTCATAGTGATATATGGCCATGTAATTCAAAATGCAAAACAAAACACTGCTGCTAGATGAATGCCAGTAAAATGAGTGGAGCACAAGTTAAAAATATGGCCTTTATTAACACCATACTGTTTTTAAAATGCTTTTTACAGCTCATTGCACAACATAAGCCGAGTAACCACATGATTACAACAAAACAATTTTCATTGCAAAAGTTTAACTAGCATGAGTGTTCTGGTACAGAACATCACGTCCAAGAGTAAAAGATACAAGGCCAAATGCTAAGATCCTTATTTTATGCACAATTCTGAAATGAAAGGTTCCGTGACTGCAAGAAAACATGAGAACTCTAGCTCCCACCCTTCCAGCACAGGGTAACAGTTTTTTGTTTTTGCTTTTACTACACCATGGAGTGAGAAGCTAGGAGAAAAAAGTGTCAGCCTGTTATTTTATACAGGCTCCTATACAGAATGTGGAAGTTTGGACTTACTGACCCTGGAGATCCATTACAGAGCTATGTGGCATAAGAGATATAGTGAAGGATTGAGCCTGGAGCATCATTCCAGAGTCCCGAGAGGGCAAAAAGCTACTCAGACTTTAAAGTTGCAATCCTAAACACACTTATTAGGGAGTAAGCCCCACTGAAGACAGTGGGACCTACTTCCAGGTAAACATGCATAGATTCCTCTCCTCATCTTCCTCTCATTGGTGAAATGGGGCAATGCATTTTAGAGGATAACACTCCTGGGAAGACAGAAATCTAACAATCACTGTGGAAATTATGGCAGAAGCAGGCTACTGTTTGGTTGGCAAACACATGACTGCAGATGAGCTCATTGGAACTACACGATATAAGGGCACCAGAATTTTGAATTTCTATAGAATACGTTACTCAGATCTTCTGGCAAACACCCACTGATTCTCAGAGGTTTTGTGTCAAAATGTTCCTGACATTTGTATTATTTATATGACTTATTTCATCTGCCATGTTAGGTTATTCTTAATTTAACTATGTGCTTATAATTTAATTGAATTTCTAGTGGTACTTATGGGAAGGGCTGTGGCTCAGTGGAAGAGCACAAGTTCTACATGCAAAGGGTTCCAAGTTCAATCTATGGCATCTCCAGGTTGGGCTGGGAAAACCCCTGTCTAAAACCATGGCGAGCCACTGCTAGTCAGTGCAGATAATACTGGGTGGATCAAGCAACTCACTTGATATAAGCAACTTCTTGTGTTCTTCACTACTAGTGTAAAGCAAAGCCCATGTTGCCATGGGCGATAGTCTGAAGGCAAAACATACTGTTACTTGACTCATGCTATGTCAGTCCTCCAGAAGCTGTATGGAGGTTACATTCGCTGCCACCTCCACCACCTTCGCTGCCACCAATATGGCTGCTCAGAGAGTGGGCTTGACTCACAAAGCCCAAGGCCCTCCTTCTGTCCCCATCTTTGTGTGTTTTTTCCCTGTGTGCCTGTGTGGCGCAGAGCTACATGGCAGCTATAGTTCCCCAACTGCCTCAGGCTCCTAGCCAGGGTATGGAAACATACTGTTTGGGTATTGAAGCTCAAGCTTTGAACTTTTTCAAAGTTTCAAAAATTTCTGCATGTTTATACTACTCAAGCTTCAGTTTTTAAAAAATGAGCAAAATCAGTTTGGTAGATCTCTAGTAATAAGCGTTACACTAATGTATTCTTATATAAGAAGATGAGCAAAATCAGTTTGGTAGATCTCTAGTAATAAGCGTTACACTAATGTATTCTTATATAAGAAGATGAGCCATTATAAGGACTGAACAAATTATGAATTGCAACTATGGAAGACACTGAATTACATTGCCACAGGAGTACCAGAGCAAGAGGAAATTATGAACAAATTCACATGAACAAGATCATGCAACCATACCATTCCTGTTTTTCTGAGAGTAATCTCTGGTAATTTGCATCTAAGAATATACATTTGCTCCCTGATGTAATTTTCCTAAATTGCTGTGGGACCACAAACATGTGTTTCCAAGAACAAAATTAATTACCTTGTTTCCCCAGACTATTCACATGAACAATTATTTTCTGGATCATTCTGCACAGCTATGATGTGTGAGGGAATAAATTCTTTAATCAAAATATTGAAAATATTCCTATTTGAGTCTAAGTAATTCCAAAGTAGAGGCACATCCCACAACAGATGCAACAGAGGATTTATCATTTGATATATGTGACTCACTACAAACATTCTAAAGAAAGGGAAGAGCTGAACCATAGGTGCTTTCACTCCCCACACTTAGGGCAAAATAAAGTATGAAATTAAAAAGAACTTGCAGAGCTTAAACACACCCACTCTTTCTGTCTGGCATTTGCACATTTAAACTGTGCAAGTTCTATTTCATATGTTACTATTATTTTCCATAATGTAGAAAGAAGAAGCCTATGCTTCCACTCCCTGACTTCTACAGAATATTTAAAGCTGATCCAAGAAGTACGCTTCATACACAGGTATGTGTGTGCTCATGGATGGACAAAGAAGGGGTAAGTCCTCTCCTTCAGAATTCTTTCTGTCTATACCTAACAGTACGGATATAATTTTGTGTTAAGGCCTAATTACCTGAACATATGAAGCAGAATGGCTTATCCATTGTACATCTGAAACATTTCTCTCAGGTGCTATCCTTGAAGAGACGCAAACTGCTGGGTATTCTTACTGCAGTGATATTTACTGGGCAGTAGTACCACTAGGGAAATAGGAAGCAAGTCCTGAGAGAGACAAGGAATTTGAGCTGAGGTAGCAGGGTTATGTGAAAGACAATCATCCAGCTTTTTAGTCCTTCAGTTTTGTTTTTGAATGTGTTGTTGTGTATGAAGATCTTTCTTTGCTGGTGTTTTTTTTACTCTGGCTTTATTCTGTTTTAATTTTTTTAAGGTTTTATATTATGTTTATCATGTTGTATTTTAGGGTTTTAATTTTGTGAACTGCCCAGAGATCTTTGGTTAGTAGGCGGTATAGAAATGTAATAAATGAAAATAAACCCAGCTTAGTGCAGGACTAAGTATGAGTGAAGGAATACTGGGCTGAGAATAAACAAGAATAAAAGCAGGGACAGAGACATCCCTTTTGTGACCATTACTTAAGGGCAGGGGTGAGCGAATTGTGGTCCTCCAGACTACAACTCCCATCATCCCTCACCATTGTCTATGCTGGCTAGGGCTGATGGGATTTGTAGGCCAAAACATCTGGAAGGCTACATCTTGCCCACCCCTCCTTCAGGGCTAAGCACAAAAAGGCTCTAATTAGGGCTCCTAAGAATATATGGAGATTGTTTTAAAACCTGACCTTGATTACATTTGTCAACCAGCCCTGAAGCCAGAAATTTGGCCAAATTTTTAAGAGAAGAATATCTACACTAAATTATTGATGAGTCCAGATAGTTTGGCAGACATCACAACAAGTGTTTATACTAAGGAACACCTTGTTTAGTTAGGGGTAGGCAACGTGGTGTTTGCAGGCACCAATGCACCCCTGGATGCCTTTCTTGGCACCTGCCAAGGCCCCTCCCAGTTTGTTTTTAATTTTTTTATTTTTTTACGGGCAGCTGGGATCGCTGTGAATAGGTTTCTGTTGGTACTGAAATCTGGGTTCAGATGAGTTGTTCAGTTTGTTGGGTTGTAGGCCCCACTTCAGTTTTGTACTCCCAAAAGTTTTGCCTACCCCTAAATGTATGGCCATAACTATATGAATTTATCCTTACATACATTTCAAGCACATTGTGCTCATTTAACACCCCAATGGTAACACAGGGACTTGAGTCATCTGCTGGGTCATCTTCTCACCTGTTCACTGCCAAGGGTGGTTAGGCTGGTGAAAACAAGGTCATTGGTTGTCCTGCACCCCTAGAATTGGCATTCATCAGGGGTTTGTCAGGGCCCTTCTTTGTTCAGGAAGTTTCTGGAGACCCACTTGTTCTTGCTGGCCTTTCCACAGTCTGTGGGCTGCAGGATTTATTGGTGTTATCTGTTTTTAATAGTATTTTTAATTGAACAGTTATTTATTGCTTCATTTCTGTATTTATTTCTTTATTTGCATATATTTATATTTTTATTGTTATATTATTTATATTATTTAATATATATATATGTTTATTTATATTTTATAATATTTATATTATTTTTATCTTGTACACTGCCTTGAGAGGGTTCTACCCTTAAAGGCAGACTAACAATCATTTTAAATAAATCAAAACAATAAATTAGGTTGCAAAGAGGAGAGGGTATTAAAATCGAACTAATAGCAATTTTTTCATTATTTTAGCTGCCTAGATGGAAAATGGTTTATTTTTATTTATTTATTTATTTATTTATTTCTATACCGCCCAATAGCCGAAGCTCTCTGGGCGGTTCACAAAAACTAAAACCAAACAACACACAATAAAACAATTTAAAATATATAGAACAATATATATTTGTTATAAACCATATAACATGGTTTGTTATAATGGCCAGCTTTTTTTCTCTTTAAAAATCCACCTTATGCTTTCTGGCTTAATTTCAGTTCATAGTCATGTATGTTGAATAGTGATATTCCTTGTAACCACGTCTGTTTTGCTCCATTCAAAATATAGGAAAAAAATAACCTGTTCTGGACACAGATGACTTTAGAAATATTTCCATTGTTTTGACAGGTGCAAAACTGCCATCCCAATTACACCTGAGCAGCATAGATTGCATTGGGCTGTTGAAGGAAAGAAGCAGAATAGATCTTCTTGCCAACCCTTTGCAATAAATCTCTTCCAAGTTAAGTACACTACTCTGCAGGCATCTGTATATGTCAAGACATGGGTTTCACAAGGACAGCCCTACCATTAGACAGAATGAAGCAGCGTCCTGAAGAATCTTATTTTGAATGTCATGAAAGGGCAGCAAATGATTAGCTATTTTATTTATTATCAGTGTATTTTAACTGACATGAAGTGGGAGAGGCATATGTGGAATTTTCTTCCTCAGGTACCAAAATAACTTGGTTAGCAGTAGTATACACCTTGACTTGGGAAGGGTGGGGTGTCATTGCTTCTCAGCCTCATGTAGCAAATTATCTTGGGCCAGGCCTGGTCAGGAATGGTGCCAGATTGTTATGAAATGAGAACTACTTTAAAAAAAGGAGATAAAAAAAAAGAGAAACATGATAACTGCTACAGCACGTCTATGACTAAAAGATGGGCAGGCAGTGACTGGGGGCAGGGGAGAAAAGAATATCACATGACATGTAAAGAAGAGGGCAAATTTCTGGAACATGAATTGTTTTTCTTGGAAGTGTTATGGTCTACTTTGCTGCTTGTTTATTTATATTAGGAAAAGTGATCCAAGCATTTTTTTTCCCTGCACAACATGTAAAATGTCTAAATTGTGATTGTAGATATAGCAAGACATTGAGAACTGAATGCAAGTGAAAACAACAACAACAAAATTATGGTCCAACAATTCTACCTTTCCCTCAGAATTGATGAGGGTACCCCAGGAAATTATATATATTTACAGTAGTTGTAAGCATTTGATCTAGTACATTTCATTATGGTTTGAGATAATATAGAAATATTGGACTGAATTTCTACCAGCTGTCATTCCCCCACCCAAGCCTGAAAATCTACATTGGCTGCTGAAAATGGTCTGCTGTTTGTTTTATGCCTCAGCACATTTCCCCAATTCCACTAGTGCAATGGGAATTCTTCTGTTCTGGTGTTTGACTAATTCTGGCACTTAAAGGTTATGGGAACTAACATTAAAGTGGGGTGAAATGGCAACAAAAATATAATGAAATCAAAAGAATTTCTCTCAGCATAACTGATTAACTACAACATCAGGCTGAAAGTTAAATAAACAGAAAGTCATGGGAAAAACTACACAAGGGAAAATGGATAGATATCACTTCCCCCCCACCTCAAAACCCTTTCATTACTAAACGTTGAATCTGCTTTTTGAAGCAGGTCCTGTCAAACTGAAACCATAACCACTTGCAGCATGGTGGGGGGAGCAATTGGGGAGGGGAAGAGAGCATTTGGCCTGTATGGCAGATGTCACTAGACAATGGACTTTGCATTTAGAATGCTGTCAACAGATCAGGAAGAAACACTTTCTGATCATCTGCCAACTGTTGCACAAGCATTTAAATCAATAAATAATCTTCTGGCACAGGAAGTGTATGTCCATGTTCCCACAATCGTTTAGCAAAACGGCTTAGCTTGTATGTTTCCCAGATGTTTCTTCAAGACTAAGAAAGCTAGATAGAGCACCAAAGAATACATTTGTCAAAAACCATTTGAGACATCTTACAAAGTCACACACAAAGCTGATGTGTGGAGGTTTGTTTGTTTACTAATGAATCAAATCTAGCAATTAAGGTCCCTTAACAAACACTTTTATTTATTTGTTTGTTTGTTTATTTATTTATTTGTTTGTTTTCACACACATTTCTATACCACTTTATAAAAGGATACCAAAGTGATGAACAACATAAAAATAATAGTATAAAATACAAATAAATCACCATGTGATCAACAGCAAGATAAAAGATTTCAGGGAAAGCCAATGTAAAAAGATAGACCTAAAACTGTAGGTGCTTGCCTAATATCCACAGGGAGAAAGTTCCACAAGGAAGGTGCTGCACCACTAAGGGAGCAATCCTATGGCCGCTCATCAGCGGCTAGATGGCCACAAGATATCTGGTTTTCAGGGAACTGACCTTGGATCCCGTGCTCCGAGGTCAGTTCCTGGAGAACCAATGTTCTCCCCCATTCTGCACTGCCTCACAGGCAGCGCGGAAGAGTCCCCTGCTCCACATTCCGAAGAGGAGCACAGAGTGACCAAAACGGGGCGTTCCAGGGGGTGTTCCGGGGTGGGGAAGGCAGAAATGCCAGTACGACACATCCTATGTGTCATCTGGCAGCTTCCTCCCCTGATCCATCTTCCCATGGCTAGAGAGCCAAAATCGGCTGTCTAGCTGCAAATGCAGGGCAGGAGAAGCGCAGAGGGTTCCTGCATTGGATAGGCGGTTACCTCCGAGTCCGGAGGCGGCTGCCTATTCCCATAGGATTGCACCCTCAAAGTCTGCTTCTGGTGATCAGCACTAAACATGTGGTGTCACATGACTCAGAGGACTGCAGTTGACCAGGCAGAGACATAAGAGGTAAGGCAGTCCCTAAGGTAGCCTGGTCCCAAGTTGTTTAGGGCTGTATATGCTAATACCAAGACCTTTATATAAACAAATCTTTCGCGTTGGAAGATGTTAATTTTGTTTCAGCTTTTTAAATGCTGGTACAATCAACCAGTCATGAGTCTTACTATTTCACGCAAAGTATAAAGATGGGATAGGAATATTGTTCAAAAGAAGTTATCTGCATAAATATATACTCATATCATTTTCTTAATCCAATATCAAATACGCAATACTCCAATATCAAGTGACAATCAAAACAATCATATATATTAATAGGGAATTAATTCTCCAAGTGCCTATTGTTAAGTAGCCAAGACAGCACCATCCAGGCACAAGAGAGAAGTAGCAGCAGTCCGGAGGAACTTCAAGCTTTGTGGAAGTACCGCCCTGCCCCGCCCCCCAAGAAACTTTAGGGAAAACAGCCTAAGGTGGGAAACCCCCTGAAAACAGACTAATGAGGACGGAGCATGCTCAGTGGGCACCAAATGCTGACTGATTGTTGAGGGCAGGGATGAAATGGAGAATCCTGGAAAAGGGCATGTTGCTACACAGCAACATTTTGTTGCAGGTCCTATTTGTACATCCTACTAGCAAACTGAGATGCCAAATTACAATGGCTATGTTGCCAAAACAGGGCTACTGAAAAACAAGAAGGAAGTCTCAGCAGGCTAGGAGGAACCCCAATGTTTGAAGAAATAGGGAAAAAAATCTTTAGAAGAAAAAAATAAGGGGGTAAAAAAATCAAACCGCCCTGAAAGGGCAGTCCTCCTTAGTGACTAATCATACTCAGTGGCCACTGAATGCTAAGTGTTTGTGAACCGCCCAGAGAGCTTCAGCTATTGAGCGGTATAGAAATGAAATAAAAATAAATAGTGTTTGCTGTGGGGTGGGGTGGGGTGGGGGGGAGGAAAACTGGCTGTGGCGGGGGGCAGGGGCTTGGAATGCCTGATAAGTCATGGCTGAGTGTCTGGAATACGGAACTGGAGCACTCCACACTGCAATCATTTTGTTTCAAGTGCCATGTCAAAGTCTTTATTCTTTATTAACTTGCATTTCATCACTATATTCTGTACCTTCAACTGGCAATACATTCTGAAAACCTATTAAAATTACCCCAGAAAAAAATTGACCATGTTTCACTTGACATAAGATACTTGTCAGAGAGATTTTAAGGAAGGTGGATAGGTCTGTTACAAAAGCAAAGTCATATTCCAAATTTGCAATAGACAAGAAGAGACTGCTGTCTATTCCAGAGCATGATGATAAATAGAGATTCATCGTTTTCATTATTTATGTGCATTTTAATCCTGCATTTTCTCCCATCTTAGCCACAGGTGGCACCACAGGGAACCGGGGGGGGGGCAGTTTGTCCTGACCTCTCCCCTTGTAGCTGGGCCCCTAAGGTTAATAGAAGGAAAGGCACATTTCACATACAAATTCTTATTACTGAGTCATAAACTGGAAATTAAAATAAGTCTGCAGTCCTAAACATGCACACGTAAACATTATTTCCCTCAACATCAACAGGACAGCAAGGATGTGTTGTGTTCCTATGAGAGCCAGTGTAGTGTAGTGGTGAGAGTGACGGACTGGGAGCCAGGAGATCCGGGTTCTAGTCCCCACTCGGCCATGGAAGCTCACTGGGTGACTTTGGGCCAGTCACAGACTCTCAGGCCAACCTACCTCACAGGGTTGTTGTTGTGAGGATACAACAGAGAGGAGGAGGATAATGTAAGCCACCTTGGGTTCCTTGCAAGAGGAAAAAAGGCGGGATATAAATGCAATAATAAAAATAAAAAAAATAAATTCCTATGGCATCAGCATGCTGGTTATCAATGTACTCTGTTTTCAGTAGAAAAAAAGAAAGTGTTATTTCTGTGAAAGGACCACTTTTCCCAAGAATGATCAATCTGAAACTCTTCTAATCCAGCTCAAACAATGGTTTCTTTGATCCAAGACAAACCACCATCACCCTCAAAGAGGCAAGAACTTTCCCTTGCAAGGAGAGCTTACCAACAATTTTCACAGATGATTCTCTTGTGTCATATTAAAACTAACTAGGATTAGGAGTGGGTAAAGAGCACATGCGATTTCTGCACATTTATGCAATGATCCAGTCTGCCCTCTCAGATAGGAAACTGATGCAAACAAATGCATTCAGTTGGCAACAGGAAACCTTCAGCTTAAGCCTTCCAGCTCTTGTTACCGTACTTGATTGGCGCCCTTGGCAGATAGGTGTCTTCCCTGCTGCTGCTACACTCAGTGGACCCAGCCTGTGCTGCTGCTGTTGTTTCCAGAGATCTAGAAATTGCTGCAGGCAATAGGATTCCTTCCAGCTTTGATGTTACAATCAAAAATTTGAACCCATGTCATTACCATTATTTTATTTGTCCCCTGCCCAAAGAGCAGCCCTCTGTCTTAGCTTGATTTGGAAACTAAACCAACTGCCGCCTTTGCTGGGATCCTTTTATATTTCTATTGTACTGCGCATAAGAAAACATATGCTGCTCTAGATAGTTTTTCCGGGATACACTGTGCAGGTTATGTTAAGAGAGATTTGGTTCTTGATGTCTTTCAAATGCAAAGATAAAACAGAGCTATGCTTATACATATGATACTTTTAAGGGCGGTTTATTATGCGAAAAGCTAAACTGTGTGACAAAGAGTTCTTTTTAAAGGAGATTAACTGAGTCAGCTTCTTAATAATGTGTGAATATCTCAAACTGTAAGCTGAGAAGTTTATTTAAAAAAACACTTCTGAAGTATTTGCAATTTTCTGAGCTCACTATTTTAAATAGAATTCTATCTCAGGCAAATAGTTGAAATTCCACAGGATGAATCATAGGAATTTGAGGACAAAACTAATTAGGTCTCATCTTCTTCAACAGTGCTGGAATTTGGGAAATAGGTGGTGAGCAACCACACACACATGCTCTCTCTCTCTCTCTCTCTCTCACACACACACACACACACACACACACACACATTTTCTGCAGTCTTCAGCTAGCCCTGACCACAAGCCCACAAGACTTCGTCACCAGCAGTTGTACTGCAGGAAAAAAAAGTACATCAGGTTCAGTAATGTGAGGGGGATTTATTTATGAGCAAATGGTTTCAAGATTGCCACCTTAGCTTCAAATACTGAATTATTTTATTTAAACATGTCCCACCCTCTCATGACAGAAGCTAACATTCCCATAAGCTGGGGCTGAGTGGCTCTCCCAGTTGTCTTTACGGCCCATTAGAGTGAACAGCAATGAGCATCTCTATGGCTGCCATTCTTCCAAGGAACTCAAGCCAACATGTGCTCTCCCATATTCTTCTTCTCACAGCATATTATCCCACATTATTGTCATACCAACCCTGTGAGGTAAGTAACACTGAAAGACAGTAATTTGCCCAGTGAGCTCCATGGCTGAGCACAAATGTTGACCTAGGGGGGCCTAAAGATACACCTTTAAAAGAGGACACGTAGTACTATATTTCTCCTGTGGAGCTCACCATCTTCCTCATCTTCAGAGTGCATTTGACAGACAGTGAATCCAACGTTGATTTTAAGTCATTTGAGTTGCTCCTCTCCCAATGCTTCAGGCAGGCTGTCTGTTCTTTTTATTTCTTGAAGCACTGCTTACAATTTTATCCAGTTTGATGCTTGTCTGGCACTTAATTTGCTTTTTTTTTTAATGCACCTTTTTTGTTGTTGAAAGAACTGCTGTGAGGAGAGGGATTGGTGATACCAGGACTCAAGGGATAGTATCCAGTGTTAGTCCTACTTAGAGAAGACCAATTTCTCTAAGAGAAATCTCTCTACTTAAAGAAGACCAATGGAAATAAATGAATTGCACTTAAGTTAGTCATGACTAGCTTAAGATCTATTTAAGTGGATCTATTTTATTTTATTTATTGCATTTATATCCCGCCTTTTTTCCTCTTGCAAGGAAACCAAGGCGGCTTACATTATCCTCCTCCTCTCCACTTCATCCTCACAACAACAACCCTGTGAGGTAGGTTAGGCTGAGAGTCTGTGACTGGCCCAAAGTGACCCAGTGAGTTTCCATGGCTGAGGGGACTACAACCCAGATCTTACAGCTCCCAGTCCAACACTCTCACCACACTGGCTCTACTCTAAATAGGACTAACATTGGATACTACCCAAGAGATGCAGATTCAAATCCTCACTTAGCCATGAAAGTGACCTTGGCTGGAAAGTAGGGTATAATGTTTCCTTTTAAAGACACATAGTGTTTATGTATCATTTTTGAACAATTTTATTGTCATCCCCCCTCAAACAGAATCTGCAGAAGTGGTTAGCTTCTGTGTAATATGAACTATCCAACAATAGATGCTAAGGCTAATGCATAAAAGACACATTCTGTATATTGTGTATATAACATAGGACAATGGCCCTATATCTAAATGAAAACTGTGTAAGGCTGAGAGTAGAGCAGTAATTTCCTCTTAATAAGCTAATTTGTAGGAACATCAGAATTTACCAAAACATCCCCTGAGCAAATACTATAAAGCCACATTAAAAATGTTGAGCTCACTAGCTGATACTGACCTGCTCATCCAATTATGCCCATAACTCATTTTTTCTACAGCAGACAAATATACACCATGTTTCTTTTATGCATTAGCCTTACCATAGATTGTTGGATAATTCCTATTACACAGAAGCTAGCCACTTCCACAGATTCTAATTTGAGGGGAGATGACAATGAAATTGCCCCAAAATGGTCATAAACACTGTGTGTCGACAATAGGACACATTAAAAGTAAAAGTCTGCACAAAATCATCATGTGAAAACCTATTAATCTACTGTTATTACTTACAGTCTTCATTAACTTTAATGAGGTGTTTGGATGTGTAAATCTTATTTGCCAACTGCTGCCAGCTCTAACAAAGCACAAGATCTAATTTCTTGCAAAGCAGATACAATTTCATTTTCCCAGCTAGCTGCACAAACTTGCCAGTTGTACCTCCCAGACAAAGGGCTATGGATCCAGGCTGTATATAGTGACACATGAACAGATGCTATGTGAAAAGTAAATATTTGTTTCTAACTTGTCTATGACACTGACACTAAAAATCAGTCTTTCTTATGTGAATCCTTTGTTCCCAGTTCAATTGCAGTCTTAGGCAAAGCTTTTGCAAGCAAATAAAAATAAATTACAATTTAACAAAAAATAGGGGCCTATGCTTTGCTGCTACATTTTAGTAAGGACAAGGTAAGAAGCTGGGGGCAAGCCCTCAGAAGATTTAAACTATAGTATTATTTAATTTACTAAAACAGATACCCAACCTCTGGTTTTCAGAGCAGTAGAAGAGGACTGACCTGCTCTGAGGTTATTTTATTTTTTTAAAACT
The DNA here is from genome assembly GCF_057233095.1 of Heloderma suspectum. Classification (NCBI taxonomy): domain Eukaryota; kingdom Metazoa; phylum Chordata; class Lepidosauria; order Squamata; family Helodermatidae; genus Heloderma; species Heloderma suspectum. Next base: position 85,905,002 of record NC_139459.1, read on the forward strand.
CCTCTGTGAGAGAAAGAGGAATGGAAATATTCCCAGAGAAGGTATGGAGGAGAACTCCTTGTAGTAGTTAGATCCTTGATGGAGGAAGCCTGCATGTAATGCATACACACATACAGAGTGAGCATGGTGTTAAGACATTCGCTCACCTGTGATGCACTTAGTTTCATCTGAAAGTGAAGAGTTCCCAGATTTGGAGAAAACCAACAGCTGGGTTCAAACTAGCATTTTCCAGACTTATTCCTCCTGGATATTTACTAACCCAGCCATTGAGATTCCAGAGTATTAAATCCATGGGCCAAGTAACCAGAGGGTTTGGGGAGGGGTGCCCCTTTCTTTACTGAGAGGAGAGGTTGATTTGGGCTGCTCACCCCCCCCCCCCAAGTTTGCCTCCAGCTTCTTTCTGATTGCAGCTTTAGACTTCAAGAACACTCACTATTTCTGTGTGTTTTCTTTTCTGGTGGTATACTCAGTTTAACTGACACATGCTCCTATAAAATGAAGCCAAAAGAAATATAGCTGTCAGGTTTCCTTTTTTGTCCCTGCTGTAAACTTCAGAACCCAAATCAAAACACAGACAAGAGGCTTCTATCCATGGCTCTTTAATCCTTTTACTTCAATGGGTCATTCAGATGCAAATTGTCAGTAACTCACAGTCTACAAAGGAAATGCCTTCAAGGAGTTCAAAGGGAAGCTACCGAGGTTGAAAGTTGCCCACCGTTTGAGAAGAGGCAGGCACGCTTTCCTAACTTAAGGGGTGGGGGGATCTCCCTCTATCTTGTGAGGTCTCTAGGCATAGCTGTTCCCGCAGGGCCAATCGGGCAGATTGCCTAAGCTCCACCCCTGCCATCTCTCTCTTGGCTCTGCGTCTGTGTCTGGTGTCTAAGAATTCAGGCTCTCCCATCTCTCCCTATTCACTGTCTCTCACAGGGGTGTGTGAAGAGAGGCCCTCTCCATCCAGTTGGACTACTGAAACCTGAGAAGTCTGTCTCTCCCTGCCTGGAAGAGTCTGGGAAAGTTCCTCCCCCACATTTTGCGGTTCCTCTTTGAAATCTTAGCTACTCTGCCACTGCCTATGCTCAGAGGAACCCCTGACTCCCATGAGGCCCCCTCTCTTGCTCCCCCCCTAGGGTCATGGGCTTCTGGGGGTACTGACGGTGGAAAAGGCGTAGCAGCAAAGGGGCATGCAAATGTTCGGCCAGTTCCCAGGAACGTTCATCCGGGCCAAACCCCTTCTAGTCCACCAAGTATTGCAGGTATCCTTGGAAAAGGCGCGAGTCCAGGATGTCAGTGACTTCAAACTCCTCCTCCCCCACGTTTTGTGGTTCTTCTTCAGGAATCTGAGCTACTCTGCCACTGCCTATGCTCAGAGGCACCCCTGATAATAGCTGTTTTGGACAGTGTTTGCCTTTAGTTTGCCAGTATCATTACATGGATCACTGCTCCATTTGTGGAGTCTAGAGTCTATAGCAGGACCCTAGACTCTCTAGATTCTCTTTCAGCCTGGGGGCCAAATTCCATGTCAAAGAACCTCTTGGGGGCCACATTCCAGTAGAGGGTTGGACCAAAGTCAAAAGGGGTGGGGCAAAAAATACAGATACCAAATAGTTTAGCTTAAAGTTCTTACTGACAGCAACTAAGCCTTTGGAGAAGCATTTCAACCTTTTTTTTTTTTTGTGGGCTCCCCACAAATTTGGAAAACTTTGTGGGATACAAATTTGGAAAACCACCAAATGAGAGGTGAGCAGGGGAAAGAGAATGTGGCTATTTGGAGAAAACTGGAGGGGCAGACGAGGATCCCAGGTGAGTCAGGTTTGGCCCGCAGACCTCAGGTTCAACACCCTTGGTCTATAGTCTACTGCAGAGGTGGGCAATATGTGGTCCTCCAGATATTTTGGCTTACAACTTCTATCAACCCTAGCCAACATTGTCAATGGTGGGGGATGATGGGAGTTGCATGCAAAAAAATCTGGAAGGCTACAAGTTGCCCACCCCTGGTAATGGTATGCTTGCTCCACTTGTCTGAATGGTGAGAAATTCCAGGGGCACAGTGCTTATCCAGGTTTCATTTGCTTTGGAGGGAGGGCACTTGTCAGTTCTTGCCAGCTGACCACAGCTGGAGGCAATAACTCACTGTTCATAAACCTGTCCAAGGCTGGGAGAGGGAAAAGGAGGCTGAAGAAGGAAACTTTAACAGTTCATTCAAATCCAAGGCAATGTGGCAAAGAGAAGTCCATTTTCCAGTCCAAAGCCCAACACATAACGGAACATGAGCAAGGCTGAGGTTCGGGGTCAAGGTAAGGCTGACGAGATCTGGCATGTGAAAACAACATTGTTCTCAAACAGCCCTGCCCCAGCCTATTTCCTGCTTTTAACTGCAGTGTTCTGAAGCAGCTGCATGTAATCAGTCTTCTTAACTCTGAGAGCTACTCTGTCTTAAATGGACAGAGGCCTGCCTATGTTGTTCTCTTACATGCAGCCGCTGTCGCTTTGCTGGGATTGGTGGCATTTCGCCCTCTGAATCCTCTGGGGAGACTGCAGCTGGGCAAGGAACATCCACAGGAGGTGAGGGGCTTAGGCTCCTTCTGTACTGGTCCCTACCCCTGGGTCTGGAGCCTACCATTCCCCTTCATCCTCGGAGGAGTCCAAGGGAGGCATGACAGCACTAGAATTAGGGATGTACAGATGTTGTTAAATCTGTTCTGCTTGTGTTTCGTGTCAGGTGTCTTTCGTTCTGCTTTTCACTCATTGAGTGAATTGGACTTGCGGGGTGGGGGGTGTATGAGAATTTAGTTGCTGTTTGCAAATGCAAATTTGTGCTAATGCACATTCATGAAAGTGCACACTTGTGCAAATTTGTGCATTTGTGCAAATCCCCCCAAAGGTTTTAAAAAAACAGTCTGCAAGTCTGCAGAATCTGTGCGACTTGGAAAAAGCTGATCCACTGCAGAATCTGCAGGTAAGATTTATAGAAATCTGAACTCATTTGAATGCATTGCAGATATCTCTTACATCTGTAGCTGGAGGCCTCCTATGGCACTTTGTAGTATTTCAGTTGATTTAGAAATATAAAGCTTGAGCATTGGTGGTGTCAAATAGGTGGAAGCAAACAGCTTAAGACTAAATAGCCACACACCATTTCCCTGACCTCTGAAACTGAGGGAGATAATGAAAGCAGGTTGTGATCAGACATGGTTTCTGTATATCTTTGGACTACTATTCAAAGGGTGGGGGTCAAAAATTCTACTGGGCTAGCTTAAAGATGGCATTTGTATCCTGATTGCCATAGGAGTGGGCAGGTAAAATAATGGATGGATTATTTCCATTCATAATTGTGATCAATAGGGACATTTTGTCAGAAAGGGAAGTTACTGAATCCTATATTAATGGATTAAAAAACTGATGTGAAGTAGGGGAGAATGGTAGAAATGATATTGTTGTTAATAAGAGAGGGAGAGAGAGAATATAAGCCTAGACTTCCATAGTAGCTAGAGAAAAGATGTGTGTAGGAGAGAGAAGGAACTTGTGATCCTTCTCCTAACAGTAGACAGACAGACAGACAAATAGACAGATAGATAGATGTGGCTCTTCAGTAACTTGGAGAGGAATGCAAGATTTCACAAGTGTTTGGATTTTTCCTAGCATACTGACAAAATAACCTCAGTGACCTGGCACTTCCCCTAATAGTAAGTATAGCTTTGGAAATATAAACATTATATGGCATGATAACAATCAAAATTACATTTCCATCACTGTATCTTGACATTTCACTTGTGAATACTTTCTACATAATGTATTATGTTCTCCCCAAAATAGCTCTACAGTTGGTTTTCAATTGAAAATGAAATCAATAACAATTTGGTAAATATTGTCTCAAAGTTCATGGCAACGACTAGAATCCATTCATTCACTGTGAGCTCAGTAATTGTCTTTAAGCATTAATTGTTGCTGAAGTAAGGTAAAGAAACCAGCCAAATGGAAATGTAATTATGCCACTCTGCAGTTTAGCATAACCAAGAAAATCCTTGGTTGATTTGATTCCAATAAAGCTTATGCCCAACAAATAACATATATAAACTGTGGTTGATCCTCTCATATTATAAGACCTAATTTTCTCTTCCATTTTGCTATACACTGATTTGTCAGCTTTTTGGTGACTGACCTTTTCTCTTAGCTTGAAAACATCACAGCACTGCAGACAATGGTGGCGGGAGAATGGGACAGGAAGATGGGTTTGCAGGTGTCAGGCACCACATTTTGGGATCCAAATGAAATGTGACATGCAATGGTATGTTAATCGTCTCTCAGAAGATAGGTGTTTATAGTGGGGGGTGGGGGGAATAGTTTTACCTCTGGAAGTTTTTCTTTTCAAAAGTAGCCATCCAAGCTGTTTTTATCCCCTCAGGGTGGGGAGGGGAAGGTAAAGGTAAAATGGAAAGGTAAAGGTAATCTGAGGAAGTTGGATCCTTTTACCTATAGGTCTACCTATTATTCTGACCTATTCTGATGGAGCTAAATCCTTCAGGAGCTTTGGTTCAGCTACTACGAGCTTCTATATATTCTAATCGCCTATTCCCAGCTAGAAGCAACCTGGTTGTTGTTGTTGTTGTGAGCGTATATCATTGAACAAGGTAGGGTATTTTTTTTAGCTTATAGGGTCACATCAGTCCAAGGGGAAGATATTTTTAATGATAGCACAAGGAGAAATAAGACCATGCAAAAGAAAACAGGCAAACGTAACAGAAAAAAATGCTTCTAATTTTACTACTCTCTCTGCAGCACTGGTACCATGCTGGGCAGGTTTTAAACTTACATCTTCAGATGAATAGAAATGCCCCAGAATCTTTGCATCCTTGTAAAATGAAAGAATCTAGACTTGCAGAGTTCATTACTTTTGGCAAGGGACTATTTTTGCATTTGACAGTGGGATCTACTCCCAGATAAGGGTATATAGGATTGCAGCCTGATTTCTAGAACAAAGAGATATTTAGCAATTATCTTGAAATAGATATTTCCTAGGGATGACACTTGAATTCTATCATATGGAGGTGAGTTTATAGAAGATACACTGTAATAAAAAATAAAATGAATCCAAAAAAGAACTTTTCATCAAAACAGATATCCCTATCTACTGATTGGGAGAAAAGCAGGGTTAAGCAGCTACACCTCCTTGCCGTTCTTCATCTCAAATGCCCAGCCTCCTGAGTCTGTTTTTACTTTTTAAAAAAGCATTGGGAGACTGTACATGCCACTGCATGTCATATCTGGTTCATAGAGTAAAGGCCAAACAAGAAGAGGCCGATGAAGTTTCAGCAGGGAAGAAGACATGTGACAATGGAAAGCCACACTTGCATCAGAGAGATGCTTCAGGAACAGTCCACTCTGGACTAAACTTCTTCTGTTCTCCAGTTATCAGAGAGTTTGTGTCTTCTTTATGTTGTCTGGGCTCTGTCTTTCTCTGCAGTGAGTCAGTACTCTGGAAAGACCAATCCATGTGGCTGGACATGCACAAAACACACCCATGCTCATTTCAGTTAACTATTTTTTTTTATTTCTTTATGATATTTATATTCTACCCAGTAACATAAATTCTCTGAACAAATTCTAAAAAATGTAGCTATATAAATACAAAATAAGATCTTAATGCCATAAAATCTAATAAAACATAAAATCACTGAAAAGGCCCTCTCATAGCCACCCACCATATGTCATTTGTGGGGCACCCGGAGAAGGTCCTCAGAAGATGATCTCAAGATCCAGGAGGCATATCTGGGAGGAGAGAATCCTTCAGGAAACCTAGTCACAAGCCATTTATGGCTTTAAAGCTTAATACCATCACCCTGAATTGGGATCAGAAACAGACTAGAAGCCAGCACAGATGACAATGTATTGGTATAAAATGATCATTCCATCCATTCCAGTTATCAATCTATCTGCCCTGTTTTTGCACCAGCTGACGTTTCGGGATCATTTTTAAAGGCAGTCCCACATATAACACATTGCTCTTATCCAAATAAGTGGTTACCAGAGTGTGGATCACTGTAGCAACACTGTAACTGTCTGTCCAGTTAGGATAACAGTTGGTATGTCAGCATAAGCTGAGAAATGGTACCCTGAACCTCCAAAGCCATTTGTACCTCTAATGACAATGCTGGATCAAAGAGCACCATCAAACTGTGATCCGGATTCTATAGTTGGAGTGTGATTTCCTACAGAACAGATTGGTCACCACTCAGCTGGGCAAACAAATCACCCACTAACAGTATCTCCATCTTGTCTGAATTGAGTCTCAATTTATCAGCCCACATCCAGTCCATTAACATGCCCAGGCACGGATTCAGAACACCCATTGCCTTGCCTTGGCTTGATTAAAGACATACAGATGGGTGCCACTGAATATATTGGTGACAGTCCACATTTCTGGTTTCATGTAGATGTGAAACAGCAGAGGGGATAAAACAGAACCATGTGAAACCTCATAGCCTAACTGCCAAGGGATCAAGTATTAATCCTTCAGCACTACCTTCTGGAATTGACCATCCAAGTAGGAGTGGAACCACTGCAGCACAGTACCTCCAGCACCCTATTTAGATGGCTACCATATTGATGGTTTCGAAAGCTGTGGAGAGGCCCAAGGAAATGAACAGGGTCCTACTACCCCCGTCCCTTTCTCAGCAGAGGTCATCCAATGGGACAACCAAGGCAGTTTCCATTCCAAAACCAGGCCTGAAGCCTGACTGAAATGGATCTAGAAAATCCATTTTATCCAAGGGTCCTTGAATGAAAGCATAGTTCTATCGATAAAGTAAAAATGGCCAAATGGAAACTCCTCCTCCATTTACCCATCCCCTGGCTCTCATTGCTAACCACTCTCCACACCAGTTAAATAACCCCTAACACATGAATTCACCAACCCAGAATATATTTGTAGCATAGGCTTTAAACTTGCTTCAGCTGAAATCAATGGAACTTGGTTCTAATCTGTGTACTTAAGGGCACAATCCTATCTAGATAGACAGCTGCCTCCGAACTCGGAGGCGACCACCTATCCAAAGCAAGGCAGGGGAAGCACGGGGGGATCGTCCCTCTGTGCCTCTCCTGCCCTGCTATTTCTGCTAGACAGACGATTTTGGCTGTCTAGCCGCGAGGGGCTGAGTGGGAGAGGAGGATGCTGTATGACACATAGGATGTGTCATACACACAGATCCGCTCTTCCCGCCCTGGAATGTCCCCAGCCCTGCCCCTTTTCAGCTGCTCCATGCTCCTCTTCTGAGTGCCGAGCTTGGGGCTTCTCAGTACTGCCTGCGAGGCAGTGTGGACGAGCGGGGAGGTTGGTTTTCTGGGAACCGACCTCGGAGTGCAGGTTCCGAGGTTGGTTCCCAGAAAACGGCATATCCTATGGTCATCTAGCTGCTGTCTAGCAGCCATAGGATTGCTCCCTCCGTCTGGGATACTAACAGCCTAAAATCCATTTCATGTACCTGTGTGCTGGATATAAAAGTATCTCAAAGTTATTACCAAAGTTATGCTTTTGGGATAAACAGGATTTAAAAAGGTAGAAATCTTAAAAGAGAAACGAAAATGTTCAATCTACATGGGGTTTATTTAGTCTTAGAAATTTAATGCTGCACTAAACAAAGGGAATAGACAATTTGAGGAAACAGATGCCTTTGAAATACACTACAGAGGCAGAGCGCCAAAGGGGGAATGCCATGTGTGCTGCTTGTTTATGAATGATTGATAACAATTAGGGAATATGTTTCTGTCATAGCATTGTTTAAACAAAGAAAACAGGAGAAGACACTTAAAAAGCTTGAAAACAGGACTGGTAGTGTCGTTCCCAAGGCAATAAAATATAACTGAACAGCCACAATAAAGAAGAAAACTGCACTCTTACACTTCCGTGGCAAACATAATAGAATACGTTCAGTACACAAAAGCTCCAGGTAGGTGGTATGCTACTGAGAACTTTCATGAGCGTAACTATTCGAAAGACAGCTCCTGGAGTCCACTGATAATAAGGAAAAAGAACCAAGAAACCACAAAGGCATTGAATTTACACATTATGAGATATGCATGAGTGGCTTCATCTGAATAGCAAGGGCTGTGACTCAGAGAGTAAGCATTTCTAGCTATTACGCATTTTAGACGCCTTTTCTCTCTCCAGTTTCTATTAACATAACATGTGTTTATTAAAAGAATTACAGCAGTGCTAGCCCCAAGTGCCATTGACTGGAATGGAGAGCACAAGGGGCTGCAATCATGAAAGAAGAAGAAAAGAAATTGAGGGGCACACTTGCCCATCTCCCCCAGATTCTATTGACCTGGTTTGCATGATCATTTTCAGCCACAGTGGCTTAAATAACTCACCATGGTTTGTAGCACATGCTGGGTGCTGACAGGCACCCGTTCCGTAACCCAACCCTCGCTCGTAGGTTGCTGTGGGTTGCTGGTGTGGTTAACAAACCGCCCAGAAGACATGAGCTGTTTTAGAGTTGTGGGTGGTTTGTTAACCATGCCAACAACCCATGCTTGTTGGGTTCAGACAACACAACTCATGAGTAGGGGCTGGGTTATGGAATGGGTGCTCGACCCATGCCACAAACCACGGTGGCTTGTTTCAGTCACTGTGGCTGAAACTGATCATGCAAACCTGCCCATTGTCTCCAAAGCCCAAGACATGGGGAAGGGTCTCCTCAAAGGATTCTCCTCAACCTTCTTTATCCTGCCTCAACCATTCCCATCACAACTGCCTCCTTGGCTTTCTGCCTGACTTCTCCTTTTGTGTCTCAGTGACCACATTGAAAAATTATCTTAGTGGCATGTTCCACTGGGCCACATTTGGGAAAGCAGGTTGAAGTTCACAGCCCTCTGTAATGGGAAAAGCTGGAGAAAATGACCTTATCAGGTCAAACCTTATCAGTTCATCTAATGGGTGTAATGTTTGAATATGCCATTTATTATTACACTGCAGATTATTTTTGCCATGTTTATTATTTATTTATTTTACTTATTTATTGCATTTCTGTACCACCCAGTAACTGAAGATATCTGGATTGTTCAAAACAATTCAAACCATAAAATACAGCAACATGATAAAATATCAGACTTTTAGAACTTCAAAATAGTATAAAACCAGAGTAAAAACCACTAGCGGTGTAAAGATCTAAAATACAACAACAGATTTAAAACAATAAAAAACTGTAGAATTTAAAATGCCTAGGAGAATAAAAAGGTCTTCACCTGGCACCAAAAAGAACACAATGTAGGCACCAGGCAAACCTCTCTGGGAAGGGCATTCCACAACCAGGGTGCTATAACAGAAAATATCTTCTCTTTAGTAGCCACCCTCCTCACTTCATTAGGTGGGGGCACCCAAAGGAGGGCATCCGAGGACAATCTTATGGCCGAGCAGGTACTTATCATATTTATCTGATCTGTTTTTGTTATTTAGTATATTGTATGATTGGCTTTACACTATGCCATTGCTAGCCACCTCAGGCATCTCATTATGAGCTGGAAAGGCAGGGTATAAATGTATTAACAAATAATGTGGGTCTGTAGGCCTTTGAACTTGAGAAGAAAATGGGAAATGTTACATTGGCAGGAGGTGAACTGCTCAGTGGCACAATACATTTCAAAAATTCCTATCTTCACTTAACAGGGGTGAGTGAAGGGGAGAAAGGATGAATAGTAGCTGGAACAGAACATGATAAGGAGTTTCATAGGCTTTAACTTTAATTTACTAGCTGCATGACAGTTATATATTTAGCCAGCAAAACTTTCCTGTTACTGTAGCAATGTGACTTAGACCTGCCACATGCTTTCTTGCTGAAATAATTAAACATCCTCTTGGGTCAGGAGCTGGCAGCTTTAGCATGGGCACCTGTGGTTTCTATAATGTTTCAAATCAATTTCCATAACTTTGAAAATATATCCAGCAAATTCATATTCAGTTCTTTCTGCTATTCTTGCTCTTAAAATGAGTGGGATGAAATAAACCACAGTGAACAATGAAGGAGTTCTGTATATGGAAAACTTTGCTTTCATCCAAATCTTCTGACTCATACTTGAAATGCCAGTGCAAAGGGAGGAGTTGCTGGGCATTTTGAAAACGGCATTGTGACACTAAAAACAGCAACATACAGCAGGACTTTTCCAGTGGATTATTCTGTCACAAAGAAAGGTATTATTCAGAGAGAGAATGCACATGATTCATTATTAAGAAAAGCTACGTATACAGTGTACAATATTGTTTTATTAACCAGTTATATTAATTAATTAATTAATTAATTAATTAATTATTAAAACAGTTATATTAAACCTCTAGTGCAACACCAATAGTGCTTGTTGGATCAACAGCAGTGTCTTATTAGATAATCTCCATTATATTGTCAATGTAAGTATGATTTAACTGTCTAGGAAGTTCCTAAACTTTTCCTCAGCTGCTGAGCCAAGTCAGGGTGGCCTCATTTCAATATGATGCCAGATAATTTACAGCCAATACCTAAGGAGGTTTCAAAGACTGCAGCCCATCTTTGAAGCTTCTTGTTCTGTAGTGCATTTTGGGAAAAGCATTATTTTGCCTGCAAATATAAATGTTCTGTTTCACCATTGTAAGGGCCCTTACAGATTACCCAAAGCTGGCTTTGGACTTGTCTGTATAAGACAAGTGGGGACTTGCAGTGGGGAAGGGACAGAGAGAAGGTGTGGCTTTTCTTTCATATTTTCTCCCTCTTTTGCTCATACATACACATGTTCAAGTGCATACACCCTTCACCTTTCCCTTCTCCCTGATAATACTTTCTCTCACAAATATGCATACATCTAATCTTTCTCTTTTGCACACATGCACAGGCACTCGCACACATGCATATAAACACTCTGTATAGTGGGAATTTCATGGCTAGGATCAGAGTGCCATCTTCACCTGCTGGGGACCCTGGCAGCTTGAGGAAAGTGTACACCAGATTTTCTCAGGCCATCTCAATACTGGGGCACAATTTGACACCCATCTTATTTTCCTGCTTGAAAGCAGGAAATATATACTGTCTTATTCTGCCGTATTGCCAAATGTACCTTCTTGGTTGTTCACATCAAGAAATAGTTGGCAAATTGCTATAATAATATTGCAATAACTGAAAAATAATGCAGGCAATAATAATTGTAGGGCTGTTGAAACTGTTTATCTTGCACATTTGAAGATAAATGTTCTTCGTACAATCATTATATTTGCTAGAATAAGCAATGGACTGCCTTTAAAAAGTGGAAGTCTTCCCCAAGTAAGGAGGTAAGAAGGAACACAAATTCTGGCAAAACAAATGTAAGTTAACAGTAAGACAAGTGGGAAAAATATGCATTTATTTACAGCATTTATACCCTGCCCTTTAGCCAAAAAGATTATCAGAGCAGCTTGCAGAGACACAAAGCATGAGTCCCTGCCCTCAGGCTTAGTCTAAATGTAAGACATGACACACAAGGAATAAAGAAGAGGGAGGGAGGGAGGATTTATATAATTAAGACCAATTCTTTAAATAAATCAGAAACTGGAAACCAATAAGGGAGGTGGTCAGACCACTGGCCAAAAAACAAAGTGAAAGATTGCTAATGGAGATTAGGGAGACTGCAGAAAAACTGAATATATTATTTGTGTTGGTTAGGTCTTCATTGAGGATATTAGACAGACATCCATGCCTGGATGTTCTAAAAATGACTTTTGTTGGGGAATGTGTTATAAAAAATGAACTTATAGGACTAATTCACAAATTAAAAATTAAATTCTTAGGTCTGGATGGCATACACTCAAGTTTTTAAAGAACTGAAAAGTGAAATTGATATTCTAGGGAAATTATGCAACTTCTCCTAAGATCAGCCTCCATGTGGGCTGATTAGAATGTAGCAATCAAAGACCAGTTTAAAAAACAAAACAAAAACAGATTCACAGGGAATCCAGGATGTACTGAGAATTATGTTATTTAGTTTATTCATTCTGGAATCAGCGGTAAACCCTGAAGTAGCCAAGTTGGCAAATGACACCAGATTTTTCAGGATGGCGAACCCAAACAGACTGTGAAGAGCTGTGAAAAGATCTGTCCAACCTTGGTGAATGGGGAACAAAATGGCAAATGAAGTTCAGCGTAAGTAAGCGTGAAGTGAGTTATGCACATTGGCACATTAAACACAGCAGCAGCAAAACTAAAACCCACAACTCAACGCATACTAACTTGAAAAAAGGTTTTGAAATTGTGCTGGGGAAAAAAGACAAATTCCATACTAGGGATTATTAGGAAAGGGATTGAAAATAAAACTGCCAGCATCATAATGCTGTTATTTATGGTGTAGCTGCATTTGGAATACTGCATTGTTCGGGTTATCACATTTCAGAAACTATCATAGAGCTGGAAAACGTGCAAAGGGGGTTCGATCAAGGGTTTGGAACACCTTCTCTATGTGGAAAGGCTAAAGCGTTTGAGGTTGGGATTTTTTTTAAACCACCTTGATTAAGGCTGCAGTTTTATGCTTACTTGTGAGCTTATAGTTCTGACTAAAGATCTGTACTATAGGTTCAGGATACAAGTGTCAACATAAGAGGTTTATAGAATTATGCATATGGAGGAGTTTCAGGTTACTCAAATTGATAGACAGTAGATTCAGGACAGGCAAGTGCTATTTCAGTCAATGCATAATTATCTTATAGAATTTGTTGCTACAAATTGTAATGGCTACTGACTTAATGGCTTTAAAAGAGGATTAGATAAATTAGATGAATTCCAATTGTTGAAGAAAAACTGGGTGTAGAACTGTTGCCTTCACATCCTAGTTGTGGACTGCCCAAAAGATTCTGGATGACACTTGTGGGAAACAGGATACTGGACCAGATGGCTCTTAGGTCGCATTCAGCAGGGCTCTTCATATACATATAATACAACTTAAACAGGGCTGGAGAAGTGGTGGAAAAGCAGGATATATTCATAAACCTGAAAAAAAAAAGTTTACAGGGACAGAAAGAACTGCAAAGTTATTGAAGATCATCATTCTGTGGATTGAAACACAGGAGAGAACCTCCCCTGTGCAATGGGATTTAATTCCAATGGTACATGTACACAAGGTTAACTAAAGGAGCAATCCTATGGCCGCTAGACAGTGGCCTGATGGCCATAGGATATACGGTTTTCCAAGAACTGAAACGGACTTCCTCCCATGTTCTGGTTCCCAGAAAACTGACTTCCTCCCACATCCGTGCTGCCTCGGAGGCAGCATGGAGAAGGACTCGGAAAAGGAGCATGGAGCAGCTGAAAAGGGGGTGGGGCTGGGGGTGTTCCAGGGCGGTGAGAGCGGATCTGCGTGTACGTCACATCCTATGTCATACAGCAGCCTCCTCTTCTACTCGGCCCCCCCACAACTAGACAGCGGAAATCAGCTGCTGTCTAGCAGAAAAAGTAGGGCAGGAGAGGAGTGGGAGGAACGATCCCCCCGTGCTTCTCCTTCCTTGCTTTGGATAGGCGGCTGCCTCCGAGTTTGGAGGTGGCCGCCTTTCTAGATAGGATTGTGCCCTTACTGCCTTTGGCTACAATGTTACACTCAGCTGGGGGTAAATCCCATTGCCTGAGCAGGGCTTGCTTTTGATAGATAGGGCTAAATTTCCTGTAGACTGCATTGACATTTAAGCCATCCTCATTTGCCCACTACTGCAAACATTAAAGGTGCATGCAAGCAGTCATCAGTAATTGGGTACATTATGTGGCTCAGGACCGTGCAATGTGTGTAGGGGGCTTTAACCTTTTGCCCCTGACCCAGATCGCCCTCTCCCCCGCTATTTGCAGCGGGAGGGAAGCGCCCATTGGTGTTAATGGAGAAGCGAAAAAAAATTGGCTTCAGATAGTTCCTTGAAAGTTTAGAGTAAAAAAAAAAAAAAAGCGTTTGGACAGTATGGACTGCACACACTTTCTTGGGGGAAAGAAAGCCCCATCCAACACTATGGGGCTTGTTGTTGTTCAGTCGTGTCCGACTCTTCATGACCCCATGGACCATACCACGCCAGGCCTTCCTGTCCTGGGGCTTACTTCCGAGTAATACCCAGGTGCATAGGATGACGTTGTCAGGGGCCACCTAGGCAAAAGCCCCATTCACGTCCCAGGGCTTTGGGCTTCCCTCAGTCCCGCAAGGACTGCGGAGGACGGGGCACCAGAAAGGAGAGCCACGCCTTGCTTATCCCCGCCCCGTCCGCCCACGCGCCCGCTCGGGAGAGCCCCGGCGTGAAGCGGGCTCGGGCCCGTCTGCTGGGCTCTCGCGCTCGGAGCGGGGCGGCCGCCGGAGATCCGATCCGACTTCGCGCGCTGGGGAATCACGTGCCCTTCCTCCCGGGCGCGCTGCGGGCCGGACCCGTGCCGCCCGCCGCTCGCGAGGGGTCACGTGGCGCCTCGCTCGGAAAGGAGGGGGGGCGCTTGGCTTGGCGCGCGCCTGTAAACAGGCAGCATGGCGGCCGCGGCGGAGGTGGCTTTCGGCCTCCTTCAGCGTCGAGGGGGTTTGGCTGCGGCCGCCGCCACGGTCTCTAGCGGCTGCTCCCCCTCTTCTTCCTCCTCCTCCTCCTCCTCCCTGGGCCGCTTGGGCCTGAGGGGTTTAGCGCACGGGCGCAGCTCGGCCCTGCCCTCTTCCGCGAGAGGCTACAGTTCTGAGGCGAAAGGAGGCGAGGAAGAGCTGCGGGTCCGGTACTTGGACGACGAGCATAAAGGTAACGGCGACGGCCCCAGAGTGGGGAGGGCCTCATTCACCCCCCGGCGGGCACGTGCCCTGCTACGGAGCCCCCTCCCGAGGAGGGTTGTCCGCTCCCCTCCGCCCGGCCCGTCACGTCACGGGGAGACGCGTGGCCGCATCGCGCTGCTTCCCCGCGTTTGCCGGCTGCGGAGACTCCTCGGCGTGACGCGCCCGGTCTCTGTCAAATTAGCTGGCGATTTCCGAAGGAATGGTGACGTTGCGCAGCAGCCCTTTAAACCCCCGCGGGGCGGGTTCGTTGCCTTGTCTCCATTGCGCATGCGCAGCTCCCTCAATGTCAAGGAGTCCCAGTGCATGTTGAATGCTGATGGTCAGTTCCGCGGGGCTCTCCCTTACTCCCCCCTCGTCTAAGAGAGTGATGTTGGATATGTTCAGGATGTTGGATATATTTGAAAGTTGAAAGTACTGTCTCTCATTAGATAACATTAGAACCTCGTTTTGCTTTTTGCCTATTTCAGATCATCATTGTTCTAGACTATGAGAATACAATGGTAGACCCTATTTCAGACATTAAGGGTGCAATCCTTTTAAAAAGTTTTACAGCTCCCAGCATACCCCAGCCAACCATGCTGGCTAGGGAATGTGGGGAGTTGTAGGGCTTCTTTTCATTCTAAACATGCATAAGATTGAGCCCTAAGGCTGTAGACTTGTACACCCTTGACTGGGAGTAAGGCATTATGAACTCTGTGGAGTTTGGTTAGGCTTGTGTTTAAAAGCACGGCGGTATTGCTTATATTTAAAAACTTGATCTGGCATCCCCCAATACGAATATGTGTGTGAGAATCTTTGCCCTGACAACCTAGGAATTCTGATAGATTTCGTTTGGTTCACATTTTGAAGAAAACTGACTTCATCTGTGCTTCCCAGGCTAATGTGTGGATCGGAATGCAATTATCATTTGGATTCAGATCTCTGAATTTTGGAATGCAGTTTTTGGCTCAAAAATGTAGCAAAATATATACTAAATTAATAGTGCATATTTTAGGATAAAATACATTTAGAAATGTGTACTTTGGGAGAAAATACATTTAGAAATATGTATTGTGTGAGAAAATATGGTTTAAAATCCATACTTAAATACAAATTTACATGTGGGTTTTTTTTTAATTGGAGTTCAATGCGGAAATGAGATGGAATAGATTTATGAATGAACATGTGCAAAACTGACACAGACCAGTAATAAACTGATCTGTGCATTCCTATCCATAGCCAGTGTGGTAGATTGGGACCAGGGAGATCTGGGTTCAAATTCCTGACCAGTCATGAAACTCACTGTGAGACTTTAAGGGTGCAACCCTATGGGGATAGTCGGCCGCCTCCTAATTTGGAGGCTGCCAGCTATCCAACGCAGGGTGGGCAGAGCACGAGGGGGGATCTTCTCCTTTGAATTCCGGCTGCCCTGCATTTGTGGCTAGACAGCCGATTATGGCTGTCTAGCTGGGATGCATCAGAGCGGGGCAGCAGGCCGGATGGTGCATAGGAAGCATTGTAACGATGCCTCTGTGGACTCCTCCCCACCCCGCGGAATGCCCCCTTTTTATCTGCTCGATGCTGCGTTTATGAGCATCGAGATGGGGATGCACTGTGCTACCTTTGAGGGGGCGGGGAGGGAGGTTTCATGGAACCAAAAAATCCTATGGCCATCTAGACGCTGTCTAGCAACCATAGGATTGCTCCTTCCGACTATGACCTTTCTCACAGGGCATCAAAAGGATATTCAACTGTGAATGCTGCCTTGAACTCCTTGAAAGAAGAGGAGAATGTTTAATAATAATTTAAGGCTGTGAGGTTCACGATTCTTTAGTGATATTACTCCAGCTCACCACAACATGATTTTCGTTTCCTCCATATGGCATAATGTACTCTCTTGCTTCATTTACTTTTGCTACTGTTATTGTTCTAGACATCAGATTGAGGAAGTCCAGGGTTCTGGGCTTATACCATAGTTAAAAGTCCTGTGACTTAGCTTCCTTCTTTTCCTTAAGGACCAGACTACACCTTATGTGAGAGGTCTGTTCTGTGATTGGATTGTTGAGGGGAATTGGATTGGAGTGCCAGCAAATTATTCCTTTCCCCGCTGCTTTTAGCTACAGGGAGGAACTCATATATTACATTTCATTTCATTTATTACATTTCTATACCGCCCAATAACCAAAACAATCTGGGTAGTTTAGAAATATTAAAACCTTAAAAATACAGTATTGTACATAATATAAAAACTGTTTACATACAAACATATAAACAGACAGAACACCCCCCCCCCCAACAATTTTAACAACAATAAGAAATCCAGGACCTGAATTAAAAATCTGATCACAGGCCACCAAACACCTGATAGTAGAGGAAGGTCTTAACCTGGCTGAAAAGATAACAATGTTGGCATCAGGTGAGTCTCACTGGGGAGATCATTCCATAATGGGGGGGGGGGGCACCACTGGGAAGACACTGTTCCTTGTTTGTTCCTTGTTGCCACCTTCCGAGCCTCCCTTGGAGGAGGCACCCAGAGAAAGGCCTTGGATGATGAGCATAGTATGCAGGTAGGTTTGTGCTGGGAGAGGTGCTTTGTTACGTACTATGGTCCAAAGTTGTGTAAGGCTTTATAGGTCAAAAGTAGTACCTTGAATTGGGCTCGGAAACATACAGGCAGACAGTGCAGTTGGGCCAGAATCAGTATGTTCGAACCTGCTTGTCCCTGTTAACAATCTGGCCACCTCATTTTGCACAAGCTGCAGCTTCTGAACTGTCTTCAAAGGCAATCCCACATAAATTGCTTTGCAGTAATCTAATTTGGAGGTTACCAGAGCATAGACTGAAATGAGATTATCCTTGTCCAGATAGGTATGTAACTGGGCCACCAACTGAAGTTGGTAGAAGCCACTTCATGCCACTGAGGCCAGCTGAGCCTCAAGTGACAAAGATGGCTCTAGGAGAACCCCCATGTTACAAACCTGCTCCTTCAGGGGGTGTGCAACCCCATCCAGAACAAGTTGAGCACCCCAACAGGCACACTCCTGGTTGAATTGTTGGTTGCTTCAGATTAAAACTGGAACTTTGATTTCTCTTCTGTGAGACATTTATTCTGTACTAAAAAAAAAAAAGTGACATAAAAGGGAAAATGGCAGTATGCATATATAAGTAACCCCACCCCATCAAAGTGACAACACACAAAGTAGTGAAGTTTAATTTTTTTCCTTAGGAAACCACACTAGAGTTGGTGGGAAGATTTCAGTGAATTTTTATATTGCTGAATAGATTTATTATGCATTTTTAGATTCATAGCACCCTCTCTGTAGTATGCTTGTGTGTGTATCAAAGGCTTTTAATTCAAAAAAGCCACAGAAATGGGTGGGGAAGAGGAGAGAAAGGTTTACTCACCTATCCAGTTCACCCAAGGAGTTCTCTCACAAGCTAAACTAAGTTTCCATCTCTCCTGTCAAGTATGTCAGGGGTCTTTTATTAGACAAGTTGTTTGACATTAAAATACTTCTATATTTAAAAATAATGTGGACAAATGTTTTACATAGGGCCAGTATGTAGCAGTTTAATGTTGGTTTGACATTACTAACTCTAAAATTATATACCAAGTGACTTTGTCATAGAGTTTTCCAAATCATCAAAAAGAGTCATTGGTGTATAAGAGATATATATTTTAAATATTTTTATGAACTAATTTGCAGTTATTGCATATTCTAACTTCATTTAGTCTGGTAACAATGTGTTTACTTACTAGCTCACCCATCTTGAGAGGGTGCACTGGTAGGGGCTGGCCAGGACTGGAGAGGCCATAGGATTTCTCATATCCTGGCCTCTCCCCTCCCCCCAGAACTCCCCCTTTTTTTTCCCTCCAAGGGAGTGCATTTGCAATTTTGGGAAGCAGCCAGCACGGTTCTTCCTGTGGCAGCTGCGAAGGGGCAGAGGATGGGGATCCGAACTCAGGAGTCCCCCTCCCAAGATCATAGCAGTTACAGCCTCAGGAGGGGAACTCTGAACATTCCTATGTGCGCTGGGACACTCTCCCAGGGAACATACAATTGCTCTCTCTACCTTCTTCCATAGAGGACTGATTTCTTGTTATTTTTCCCTCCTGTTTATAGGAATTGTTGTACTTGGAATAAACAGAGCACATGCAAAAAATGCACTTAATAAAAATCTTGTAAAAATGGTAAGTGGATGAATCTTTAACCTTCTATTAATGTGAAATACTGAAAATAAGTGTTGATAATTTGCAAACTTTTCTCTATAGATATCAAAGGTTACGGAAGCATTGAAAACTGACAAAAAAGTACGGACTGTTATATTCCGAAGTGAAGTTCCTGGGGTATTTTGTGCTGGTATGCAACTTTAACTTTTACTATGCATTTGGAAATCCATACTTTATCAAACTCAATAGAAATTGCTAAGAATCCAAAACTTATTTCAGCAAATATAGGTAACTTCTATAGTTAAGAAACTTCTGCTGGTACCCTTAGAAAAAATAAACTGCTATACTATGCAGACACATAGTACAGAGCAACATACCTGAACAACAAATACACGTATGTGTATTGTGTGTGTGTTTAATTTCTAAAATTTGTCACATAGCCAAGAGTAAGTTTGGCAGCATGTTCCGAGAGGATTTATGACTTGGTCTGCAATGCTTCTAATCTAAGCTAATAACTCTCTTTATTGGCAATATCAAATATTCTACATCTTCTTTTCTGCTGTCAAGTTAAGATGAGTAGGAGATGGAAGGCCTGAAAATTTAGTAGTCATCTGTCTGCTGTGATGTTGCTGAACAAGTCTGGAAGCTGTCGTTTGCACAGTGTTTAGCACAGACTACCCTTGTGGCCCTCATTGCTTGAGTGCACAAAGAATATAAAAGAGTTATACTCTGCCATTTATGTGGCAGAGGAATTATAAATAGCCACTTGCAGGATTACTCTGAAGTAGATCCCTTTGTGGGGAGCATCCAATAATGTTTGTGTGTGAGTGGTTGCTTATCAGTTTCATGGGATCTTTTATCTGGGATCATGCAGCATCCATTCTGTTCCTTTCTCAGTAGGGCTGTTGAGCAAGATCGTGTAGCGTTTTTTGGCGAAGAGGGGTGGATATATCAAGTATTAGGATACAGTTCTTTCACTTTACAGCCAATGAAAATCCTCCAATCACAGGACAAGCTCAGTTTTAGACCATAGTAGAGGACTAAATTTGAGCTAGTTAATTGAAGGCTAATCTAGCCCAAACTGAAGTAATGATGACTGACAATATAAGAAGCAGACTGTTTCTCACTGCTTGGGTTAAGGGGGCATATGGAGTAGATTTGCTATGGTATGAGCGGGTAGTTTATTCTATTTTAGTTTTAATTTGTTTTTTAAAATATTAGCCATCCCAAGCTCCTGATGTGGGTATGATGCATTATTGAAAATCTATAAAAGCCACTTTTTATTCAAGCTCTGACACATGGCTTCAGTTTTATTACAGGTTTTTTCACTTGTTAAACATTCTTTTTATGTTCTCTTGGCAAAAGAAAAGCATACTTAGTACATCACTACATTTTTGTCATCTTTGGTTTTTAATATACGTCTTAGCTATTTCTGTAATATGAGTGGGATGATTATATGAAATGTTTGAGTCACATTTAATTATGCATACACGTGCATTTGGTCTACAAAGCACAACACTTTCCCCCCTTTATGTAGACAAGTGGTTTGTTTTTAGACTAGGTAAAAGACTTAAGTTGCTGGCTTTAAATTTTAGTGGGTTTTTTTCCTCTTCACATTCATTGTAGATACAGAAGTCTGTAACAGCTGTTATGGAGTCCTCTTCCTGAGGGAAAGCTTAAACATGAAATCTGAAACAAAAACTGTTTCTGCAGCTTTGACACACACAATCTCATAAATTCTTTAGGAAGTCCTTGCTATTTCTCATTTATATTTAAAACAAATTATTTTGTTCACAAGTGTACTCTTTCACACTAACCCTCTACTGGGAATATATGGCCATGTTTATGCCATAGAGATTCAGTGGTTGTTTTTACAAATATCTCAAATTAACATATCTTTTCTAGGTGAACAGCTGCACCCACTTGGTAACCAGCTTGGCTTATTTACTGATGACACTTTCCCCCTCCCCCTGACTTGCCCTTCTAAAAACACAAATGTGAACTGCTCTGTCTGGATGTTATTTTTAAATCTTCCTCTTCCTCCTTAGGTAGTATGTTAGTTTTGAGTTCTTGGCATAGGCCAACCAAAACATTGGTGTCAATGGCAAGGAGTAAAATAGGGAAGAGGAAAGAGTTTGACTTCTGATTACTGTACTTGCTGAGTGGCACTTTGTAAAACAGTATCAGTTCCACAATGTAAGCTTTCATCCCATATAATGATCATTGTGTTGAGGAAGCACTGAAAAGCTTGTTATTTGCTTAGGCCTTCCCCATATGATTTACCCTCTACCCCTTTTTCTTGGTCCAGTGCCGACAACATTCCTGATCTCCTTGGTTGCAAACTCTGGTTTGAAGCTAATCATGGTTAGTGTTAACATCAGTGCAGGTGTAACGCTGCACTATGATTACCTACAAAAAGGGAAGGGTGGAGTGAATTTGTGAGGGTGAAGTGGGAGGAGGAAGGAATGCATGAAACAGGATGCTCTCAATATCCTAACCATGTTTAGGGGATTTGGGTTATTATGTATGCACTAGGCCTTTTGTATTTTAGGTCTCTTAGATTGTCCCATTAATCTCTCTGTAAGGTGTCTAGTATGTTTTAACTGCTTGGCAGATTATTTGTATCAATATTTATTTACATAATATGCATGATTTTGAAAAAGAAGTTAGTTAGGAACTTCTTGCCAGGGGCTAATCACACACTAACATTTTTGGTGCTAACACTTAGGTTGCTTTTCCTGAAAGTATGAATGATACCATTATGGTTTATCTGAGCAGATACTACTATAAAATTTGTATATGAATATAACCAGAAAATGTCATTTGCAGGTGCTGACCTTAAAGAAAGAGCCAAAATGCACTCAAGTGAAGTAAGCTCTTTTGTCTCAAAAGCAAGAACAACAATTAATGAAATGGGTAAGTGAAAATCCCATTGATCATAAGCAAAACGGTATTATTAATAGTTGACCTCAAACCTTGGACCAAGCAAAAATATCAGCAGACATATTTAACATTTATAGATATTTGGTTTTCAAAAGGGAAATAACAATTAGGACATTTGTAAAGAACAAGTAATTTAATTCAGTAATATGCCCAATTCTTTGAGAGCGTGTGTTTATAGAATAACTGATTATACATATGCATTAGGGAATGTGAGTGGGTTTTTTGTTCTGTTTTCTTCTCCCATTGTAGGACTGATCCAGGGTTCAGTGCTCTTTTGCTAGTTCTCTCTTCCAAAAGCAGGAACTTTAAAAGACGGTTTGGTGGAATCTGTGGGACCTGGGAGAATGTAGCATTGGATGCTTGCTTCAAAATAGGATAGCGCTGGGCCCAGTGCTCTTCAACATTTATATTAATGACTTGGAGGAGGTGCAGGGAATGCTGATCAGATTTGCAGATGACACAAAATTGGGCGGGATAGCTAATACTTTGGAAGACAGAAACAAAATTCAAAGTGATCTTGGTAGACTGGAATGCTGGGCAGAAAACAGAATGACATTTAGTAGGGATAAATGCCAAGTTCTGCACCTAGGAAAAAGAAACCAAATGCACAGTCACAAGGTGGGGGATGCGTGGCTCAACAGCACCACAAGCGAAAAGGATCTTGGAATTGTTGTTGATCACAAGCTGAATATGAGCCAACAATGTGATGTGGCTGCAAAAAAGGCAAATGCTGTTTTGCGCTGCATTAATAGAAGCATAGCTTCCAAATCCCGGGAAGTACTAGTTCCCCTCTACTCAGCACTCGTTAAGTCTCATCTGGAGTACTGTGTCCAGTTCTGGGCACCACACTTTAAGAAGGATGCAGACAAACTGGAGAGGGTTCAGAGGAGGGCAACAAAGATGATCAGGGGACTGGAAACAAAGCCTTATGAGGAGAGACTGAAAGAACTGGGCATGTTTAGCCTTGAGAAGAGAAGACTGAGGGGAGGTATGATAGTGCTCTTCAAGTACTTGAAAGTTGTCACAGAGAGGAAGGCCAGGATCTCTTCTCGATCATCCCAGAGTGCAGGACACGGAATCATGGGCTCAAGTGACAGGAAGCCAGATTCCGGCTGAACATCAGGAAAAACTTCCTGACTATTAGAGCCATACGACAACGGAACCAATGACCTAGGGAGGTGGTGGGCTCTCCCACACTGGAGGCATTAAGATGAGGTTGGACAGCCATCTGTCAGGGATGCTCTGACTTGGATTCCTGTATTGAGCAGGGGGTTGGACTCGATGGCCTTGTAGGCCCCTTCCAACCCTACTATTCTATTATTCTATAGGATGTTGAAGTCCTTCTACCTCTGTCACTGTATGCTCCACATCTATCATCCACCACTGTCCTTTGCACTTTCTGTGACTTTGGTGCCAAGTGAGCAGAAAACAAAAAAAGTCTTAAACTGTTTTTCATTCATCATAAGTCTCTTGCCCCTGCACCTATCCTTCTGAAATTTTGTGGTTTAGCTGGCTCAGGTTGACTCAGCCTTCCATCCTTCCGAGGTCGGTAAAATGAGTATCCAGCTTGCTGGGGGAAAGGTAGTCACGACTGGGGAAGGCAATGGGAAACACCCCACTATAGTCTGCCATGAAAATGCCAACGTAAGCAGGCGTCCCTCTAGGGGTCAGTAATGACCCGGTGCTTGCACAGGAGAAACCTTTCCTTTCTTTACCAGGGCTGCCCTTTGCTGTATGTAATTTTTATTTTATTATGTAACAATTCCGCACAGAATTGTAGGAAGATAAACGGATCTTTTTTGGAATGACCTAAACTGTAAGGGCTGCTCCTCTACAAACCTCCCTATACCTATGGATCAGAAACTTGGCAGGCTTGATCCCCTCAGAAAGGGGCAACTGTCCCTGCAACTTCTTTCCAGTTCTACCAAGAAATAAAAAAATTGTCGACAGTTCTCTTAAAAAAAAAAAAAAAATCAAAGTACAACAGCCCCTGTACTTATTTTTCTGAAATTTGGCAGGTGTAATCCCCTTAGAAGGGATTACTATGCTTTCAGTTTTCATCCAGTTAAGGTGTTGTCCAGGTTTGGACAATCACGGGGGTAAACGAAGCCATCATCATTCCCCACTGCCCGCCCCTGCGTGTATCCTTTGTTTGTATAATTACCTGCGCTTGTTTGTATAATTACCTGTGGTTGGGATGTTGTCCAAATGCGGCATGGTGGGGATAGCTTCATACCCACCCTACAACCCACAACTTGTAGTAGGGGTTGTAGGGTGGGTATGAAGCCACCCCTGCTGCGCCACACCCTGGGTTCAGACAACATGCCAACCTGCGTTGCAGCGTGGGTAATCATGCAAATGAGGTGTGTGTGGCAGGGAAAGAAGTCACAATGGTCTCTTTTATGTCCGTCATTATCCGAACACTCCTAAAGAGAAAAATGGTTTAACCATTTGTTTATTTCCAATATAAATCAGTGGCAGATATGAAGATTTGGATTTCTTAATTGAGATTTGGACCCGAGTTGAAGTGTGTGGACTCCAATTTGGTCTGAGCCAAATCGGGCTGTTTTCCAAATCTTGTGGCTGGTGCATACCCCTTTGTCTGAGTACACATGTATAGGATTAACTAGCCACAATGGGTTGTTATGTCATCCTGACAGTTCTAGAAAAAAACCTGAGAAGGTGGCTGAATGGGGCGGATTGAATGGGGTCCCATGGGGGTGGGGGTGTAAATACTGCTGGTACCAGCACCCCACTTGCTCTGTCCCATTCTTCCATGGGAACATTTAAAAAAAAAAAAACACTATCGGGAATATTTGGCAATTTTTTAGATTGAACATATACACAAATTTAATGGTTGGGAAGTAAATGGAGGGGAAGTTGGTACACCTGCAATAACAAAGCAGTTAATGCAGGTGTGCAAATTTCTGTTCCATTTTCTTCCCAGCCATTAGATTTATGCAACATTCCCTTCCATTTACTTCCCAGCCTTAAATGTGTGCACATTTCTGCATTTTTTTCACTGCTGTCAATGGAATCACAGTGACTGCAGCAGTAAGTGCTCCGAAAAGGAGCTGCAAAAAGTGGGGTGAGCCAATATCTCCCCTTTCTGGAGTAGCTAGAGACTTGGGGAAATGTTGAAAAAGTGGAGGGTACTAATAAGTGTCAGTTCAACACTTAAAAGTGACAGGATCACATTGCCAAGGGGAAGATGCTGTCGTCCCCACCCCCCCTTCTTGGTGCACCTACTTTTGCCACTTTTCCCCCCTTTTTGGTGTTTTTCAATTGACAACTGGGCATTTGGTCCCTGGTAATTCTGTGCAAATTAGCTTATATGCAGTCTCATGGTGTCAATTTCCTTGTATGTTGCCTACTCCTCCAGGCCACCTTTGACAGCTGAAATGCAAGGAAATTGACCAGGCAAGACTACTTTCTCCTTAAAAAATAGCCACATGAACACACTTAAGACTGATAAAAAAAAAAGTTACGAACACAATTGCACCATTTTCTGGGACCGAAAAAAGAAAAAAAGGCAACCCGAATTCTGCATTTTTGAGGCTCCGGAGAAAACAAAACCTGGCCGTGAACAAAAAGGGGTAGCAATCGGAGCGAGGTGGGTTCTACTGCAAAGGACACTGGGATACCAGCTCGAGGACTGAGGGGGAAGGAGTGGGAGAATGAGTGACGGTGAGCCCGATTGTCTGTCAGATGCACCATGTGTTTTGTGAACAATCCACACTGCGTAGCTTATTCACAGCGTGGCTTAGCGTGATGTGCGAATACAGCCACTGAGTTTAGAAATCAGTGTTAGTTTTAGTAGTTTATTTGTATTTTATTTATTAAATTTCTTAATCGCCCGTCTGGCCGGTCGGTCACCTGGCCACTCTGGGCAATGTACAACAGTACAATTTAAAACAGTAAAATTACACATTAAAACATCATTTAAAAATACCCTAACCCACCCCAAATGCCTGCCTGAACAACCAAGTTTTCAGTGCGTGGCAGAAGCTCATTAAAGAGGGGGCATGGTGGAGTTCCCTAAGGAGGGAGTTCCACAGAGTGGGGACCAACTACCACAGAGAAGGCCCTCTCCCGCATCCTCACCAGCCTAGCTGTCCTGGCTGATGGGACAGAGAAAAGGCCATCTGAGGCTGGTTTTGTTGAGCGGCCTGTCTGGTGTTGCTGGAGGCGCTCCTTGAGATAGGCTGGGCTGGAACTGTATAGGGTTTTAAAGGTCAAAACCAACACCTTGAATTTGGCCTAGAAAACAACTGGCAGCCAGTGCAACTCCTTCAGCACCAGAGTGGTATAATCATGCCAGCAGCTGCTTTTAATCAGGCAAGCTGCCACATTCTGCACCAGCTGCAGTTCTGAACTGTCTTCAAGGGTACTCCCATGTAGAGCACATTACAGTAGTCTAGACAAGAGGAGACCAGGGCATGTACTACCGATGGGAGCAGATGGTTGGGAAGGTAGGGGCACAGCTACCGCCTCAGATGGAGTTGGTACAGCACTGTCCGGCTCACAGCTGACGCCTGAGCCCCCATGGACAGCTGGGAGTCCAAAATGACCCCCAGGCTACAGACCTGGTCTTTCAAGGGTAGCCGTACCCCATTCAACACCAGGTCATCATCCCCCAATCTCCTCTTGTCTCACACCAAAAGTACCTCGGTCTTGTCAGGGTTCAGCTTATTCCTCCCCATCAGCCACTCACCGTCTCCAGACATTTGGACAGGGATTCTACAGCCAACCCTGGTGAAGATTTGAACGAGAGGTAGAGCTGTGTGTCATCCACATATTGATGACACCGCACCCCAAACCTCCTGATGATAGCCCCCAGCGGCTTCACATAGATGTTAAATAGCATCAGGGAGAGGATGGAACCCTGTGGCACCCCAAAAGTGAGTGGCCACGGGTCTGAACCCACCTCTTCTGGTGCTACCCTCTGGTACCTGCCGGAGAGGAAGGACCGGAACCACCATAATACAATATCTCCAATGCCCAACCTCTCCAGGCGGTCCAGGAGGATACCGTGGTCAACAGTATCAAAAGCCTCTGAGACGTCAAGGAGAACAAGGAAGAAGCATTCACTCCTATCCAAAGCCCTCCTGGTATCATCCACCAAGGCCGTTTCTGTCCCATGCCCAAGCCTGAAGCCCAATTGAAATGGGTCTAGATAATTGGCTTCTTCCAAGTGTGCCTTCAACTGCATCGCCACCACCCACTCAATGATCTTGCCCCAAAATGGCAGATTTGAGACTGGGCAAAAGTTGTTCGAAACTTGGGGATCCAAGGAGGGCTTCTTTAAGAGCGGTCTTACCACTGCCTCCTTGAGGGCTGATGACATCACTCTCTCCACAAGGAAGGCATTCACTACTGCCCTGGTCCCCTCACCCAGTCTCTCTCTGCAGCTCATATTGAGACAAGATGGGCAAGGATCAAATAAGCGGGTGGTTGGTGTTACAGATGAAAGCACCTTGTCCACTTCATCAGAAGAAAGAGGCTGGAACTGATCCCACAAAACTGGTTTACCACAGGCTGCCTCTCGCTTGTTAACTGCATCCACTGCACATGGAATAACACTCCTGATCCAATCAGTTTTATCCACAAAGTGCCTTGCCAAGCCCTCACAGGAGGGCTTAGAATGCTGCAGTGGTTCTGAAGCAACTGGACCAACCAGGCTTCGAACCACTTGGAACAGCCTCCTGGGACAGCACTCTGCGGATGCGATAAGAGGCACCATAGTATTCCTTTTTTGCTGCCTTCATCGCCATGTGATAGGCTGAAGATATAGCTCTAGCCCATGTCCAGTCGTCTTTGGAGCGAGACTTCTGCCACCGGTGCTTTAGCTGTCTCACCTCCTATTTCAGAGCTGGTAACCGCGGATTAAACCATGGCGCAGTTTGAACCCTGTTCAGGGGGAGAGGGCATTTCAGAGCCACCTGATCTAATGCTCCAGTGATTGTGGCATTCCAGCCATCCACCAGGGTCTTGACCGAGTGGCTATCTGCATGCCCCAGAGAATCCCCAAGCACATTCAGGAATCCATTCGGATCCATAAGATGCCTGGGGCGGACCATTTTAATAGGTCCTCCACTCCTGTGGAGGGGTTGTGGAACCGAGAAATCCAACATCACGAGATAGTGATCTGACCATGACAAGGGGGTGGTGGATATACCCCCAACTTCCAGATCACTCACCGCTTTTCCAGAAACAAACACAAGGTCTAGTGCATGACCAGGTACATGGGTGGGCCCAGTTGCAATAGGGTACAGCTCCCAGGAAGCCATGGTCTCCATGAAGTCCCGAGGTGCCCCTGTGAGGATGGCCTCTGAATGTACATTGAAGTGCCCCAACACCAATAAGTTAGGTAACTGCACACGCACATCAGAGACCACCTCAAGCACCTCAGCCAGGGAGTCAGTCATGCAGAGGGGTGGGCAGGACATGAGCAGAATCCCCAGACTGCCCTTTGGACCCAACCTCCAGTACATGCACTCAGCAACCTTGGTCTCCCAGCGAGGGGGTCTGGTGAAAACCAAGGTCTCCTGGTAGATAACAGCCACTCCCCTTCCCCGATCCCCAGCCCTCAGCTGCTATGCATATGGAAATCTGGCTGGGCACATGGCCGCAAGAGTTGGAACAGCGGCCTCAGCCAGCCAGGTCTCTGTAAAGATGCCAGGTCTGCACCCTCATCCCGGATCATGTCAAGGATGACATGTTTTCTAGGTAACAGACCTGGCATTGCAGAGCAGCAGACGAAGGCCAGAAGGTGGAGTCACGCCTCCCTCAGCCATCCTTTGACTCTGGACAGGCCCAGAACAGGGGACAGATATTACACATCTCTCCCTTGTTCCCCTTACCTGGCATGGCCTGCGTCTAGGGCCCCGCCAGCACCTGCCACCCAGCCTCTATATTCTGGCCCCCAACACTTCCCCCACTGCCTCCGTCAGGGGCACAAATGCCCCCTTGCTTCCACCTAGCAGGCAGGCTACCTACCCCTAAAAACACAACAACCCACCACCACCAGTTAAACAAAAATCAACAAAACACATCCCCTTTACCGATACTGGCTCTCCCAAGCCACCTCAGCCAGCCAGCTTATATAGTCCTTCCAGGAAGGAACAGGGAGAGGTAGTCAGCAGCAGCTGGCTCAGTATCTGGGGGCCTGGTCCTGCAGGGAATGGCAGTCTGCCAGGCAGAAGTCCACAGGGAGGGTGGTGGTGGTGGCAGCTGCAAGCAACAGCAGCAGCAGGCACTCCCTTTACCCTGGATACTGGCTCTCCCAGGCTACCTCAGCCAGCCCAAATAGTCCTTCCAAGAAGTGACAGGTGGAGGTAGCCTGCAGCAGCTGGCTCAGTACCTGGGGGCCTGGTCCTGCAGGGAATGGCAGTCTGCCAGGCAGAAGCCACAGGGAGAGTGGTGGCGGCAGCAGCAGGCACTCTTCCCTGGATGGTGGCTCTCCTATAGTTACTGGCTCCTACAGATACTGGCTCAAACTAGTGTTTGATCCAGATAGCATGTTTTTAAAATCCAGGTTGGTAGCCATGTTAGGTTGTTGAGCAAAAGCCACAGAGTCCTGGAATAGCTTAAAGACCAGTAAATGCTTCCATGGGCTAGAGAACTTTGTCAGATGCTTAGAGAAATAAGAAGAGATATTTCATGGATAGGGTATCTTTATAGGAATGGAATTGCATTTTTTCTGTTCTTTAAATGGAACATACTTTTAGATCAGTTTTAAAATGTATAATTCTATGGTCTCCCTCTTTTTTCAAAGAATAAAGCAGCCTCTGAATGTATTAGCTTGGTACTGTGATCAAATTACCTTGCAAGATGATTATTCTTGATGTAGATTAGAGTCTTTGTTTCATGCCTTAGTTTAATGCTTTTTGCCACCTGGTAAAGATTAGAACACTATATATCGCAAAACAGAAGAGGATTTAATCTCAGGGTTTAAAGGTTTTATGTTATATTAAATAATCTATCCAAAAATTACAAAGTCATAATATGGAAATTTAATGGTTTATGTACAAGCCTTTGATGTTTCTTGTCTTATGAATAAACCAGACCCTAAAACCTATTTCAAAAGGTACACTTAATAAAACAATCATAAATGAATTATTAAACGCTAGCTTTTTATTTTTAAAGCCTATGTTAAGACTGTACAGTTATCAGTTAAATTTTAAACATGTTTTAGAACTCCCTTCAGTACTTCCTAACCTGAAATAAAGCAATTGCTTTAGTGTACTCTAAAATTAATATTCACAGTGTACCCTAATATTCATCAATGTTAGAGTACACTAATATTGGGACAACTATTGCCCCGAATCTCTTGCACTTCTGTGATAAAGCTTTTTTTGGGTTGAGTCAGTTTTGATCTTTGTATTGGGGCAACAAAATTAAATAAAATAGAAACTCCATATTCACAGGTGGTATTTATCTGAATACCCGATGTTAGTGTCAAAGAACAGAGGAGATCTGTTACCTTCATATCCTGTTTGTGAGCTTCCCAGAGTTGCCTAGTTGGTTGCAGTTGCCAACAGGATGCCGGACTAGATGGGCCCTGTTCTGATACTTAGAACTCCTATTGGATTATTTTATTTTATTTATATGTTTTTTTTGCACCTTTCTACATAATGTACTCAAGGTGGCCCACAGTAAAACAGCTACTACAACATAATAACAAAGGAACAATAAAATAGAAAAAAGCAGTTAAAATTAAAGATGTACAGATTCCCCACCATCCCTTCCGGTGGGGAATCCGCCTGGGTAGGGGGATGTGATCCGTTCCTCCCCCCGCTGGAATCCTCCAGGGTGGCTCTGCTCTGAGAGGATTATGCTGAGCTGCCCGACTTGAGGGCCGCTTACCTGACCTGTTCGCCTCCACGCCGATCGCCATGTAGCTTTAAAAAATGGTGATCGGCAGGATGTGCCCATAGACTTATATGCAAAATGGAGCCATGAATCTTGCGTATAAGTCTATGGACACATTTTTTAAAAATGGCAGACGGCTCCGGTTAAGCAAGCAGCCGAGAGCCATTCCACATGGAATCCTCCTGGACCGGAGGTAAGTGGGGCCGTCCCGCTGCAGATTCTGGAGGCTGGATTCCAAAGAATCTGGCCTCATTTGAATCTGCGGCGGATTTCTCTAACATCCCTAGTTAAAACATCAGTGAGACCCATTAGTAGAACGCTGTCTGGAATAAAATGGTTTACACTGCCTGTCAAGAGGCAGACATTGAGGATGCCAAGTATCTCCCTGTCTCCCTAGACAAGCTGTTCCACAGTCTGGGTGCCACAACGGAGAAGTCTGTATCCCATGTGCCCACTCACTATACTTCAGACAAGACAGGAACATTTGAGGAGGACCTCTGTAGTGGAATGAGCATGTTCATATGGAAGATGGTGATTCCAAAGTTTCTCTGGGTTCTGGCCATTTAGAATTCTAAAGGGCAAAGCTAGCACTTTGACATGAGCTTGGAAACAAATTGATAACTGGTGCAGTTGGTGAAGGATTGGAGTGATATACTTCAATCTCCTGGCCCTTGGCAGAACTCTGGAGGCCACATTCTGGACCAATCGAAATTTCCAGCCTGTCTTCAGTGGCAGCCCAATGTAGAACACATAACAGTAATCTAACCTGGAGGACATGAATGACAAACGACACATTTTGAAGATAAGGGCAAAGCCGGTGTACCAGATGGAGTTGGTAAATGTGCATTCTTAATGGCTACATAGATATGCAGATTAACTGCAACAAAAGTGAGCAGCTAGTGTTACTGTCCAAACTTAAATTAAGTATTTTAAAATTATGTGATAGTTATCAAATAAAAATGTTTGATCCTAAGGAAGTGGAGGTTGTTGGATTACAAAACAAAGCAGAAAACTGTGTTGTACAAACATGTTCAGTTTGAACGACTGAACAACAAAATGTCTAAAACAATCACATCTAGATCTTGCATGAAACAGGGCCAGGTGTTCAGAGTCTGATTTAATAAAACATTTTAGTGGAAATAAACTATGGAAGCTTAATCGAGTCCATCATGGGCACAGTGGCCATGCATGGAGGGATCACCATAGGACATAACAGATTCCTGTCTCAGCCAGCTGTGCAAGCATCATACCAGGCCATTATTGGAAATGGAAGGCTTGTGCGTATGTCTCCCATATTTCCATCCAAGTAGGGATGGCGGAGAATTTCTCCCCGAAACTTCGGGGGGCCGAGCGCCAACGTGTTCGGCCCCCCGAACAAGTTTCGGGGAGAAATCCTCCGCACCCCCCCCGCACCCCGCACCCCCCCCCCGGGACGGGACTTACCTTCGCCGAATGTCCCTACGTGATGAATGTAAATCATCACGTAGCCTATCACGGGTGACTTAAAAAAAAAAAAAGCGCGTACGGATAATGGCGGCCCCCATAGGGAGCCGCCATTCCCGTTCCTTATTTGGTCGCTGTAGTCTACGTAAAGATTTACATAGACTACGGCGAAAATAAGGGCAACACTATTTGCGTTGCCCTTATTTTCGCCGTAGTCTACGTAAACATTTACGTAGACTACAGCGACTAAATAAGGAACGCGAATGGCGGCTCCCTATGGGGGCCGCCATTAGCGTACGCGCTTTTTTTTTTTTAAGTCACCCGTGATAGGCTACGTGACGATTAACGTAGCCTATCACGGCTGACTTTGCAGATCTAGCCGTGATAGGCTACGTTAATCGTCACGTAGCCTATCACGGGGGCGTTAAAAAAAAAAAATGGAGTTCGCGGCCGGGCGAGGCGGGAAGCCTCCTCCCCGGCCTGAATTTCGGCCGGGCGAGGCGGGAAGCCTCCCCCCCGGCCTGAACTTCGCGGGGGGAGCAGCGAAGCGCCTCCCCCCCACCGCGAACAAGCTTCGACGAAAGGTAAGTGCCTTTCGTCCACCCCTACATCCAAGTGACTCCTTCTGCTTAGTCAAGGAACCAGAGCTTGGAGTTTGCATTCTTTGAACAGAGGGCTGAATGGGAATATAGTAGATGCACATAGGCCTCCTGCTGCCCATAATAACTAGGCATGCTTAGTATCCATGAATGCATACCAAGTGGGAGGAGGGTTTCCATTATTCCTTATTATGAGAATCCATGTGTGTGTGGACATACTGTGATCATCGTGAACTGGATCAAGTCACAGATATTCTGTAAGTGTCATCTAGTTTGTGACTCCTGCAAGCAAATTCCACTATTGGTTTTGAAACACTTCAGTGTGGATTAGCTCAACAGCCTGAAAGTACTGACTTTTCCAGGCAGTGTACAGTGAAGTTTACAAATTGTATCCACAAGCTGTAATGAACTAACTGTTTAATTTGGATTTCAGAATTGATTTTAGCGTGTGAAGAATTGATTTTCAAGTCATATGTACTGTAACCAGTACCACTTTTTCCAGGAAGATGTTTCAAATGTTGCTATATGATAACATTGTTTATCATGTCAAAATCCATTGAGAAATCCAATAAAGTCAACTAGTTATATTTCCCTTGTTTATCAAGATTTGATGCTCAATCCTAATAATGTTTGTTTAGGACTGAATTCAATAGGACTTTCTAGTAAGAGTGCTTAGGATTTTGTTTTTAGAATATCTGATAAAAACGATATAATATGTTTGTGTCAACCAGAGCACCCTGGAGCTGAGCTGTAGCTACATTTTGTTTACCTTTCTCATATTTTTGTTTATTTATTACATTTTTATGTGTAATAAATATATAATAGTCCAAGAGCCCATGTCAAAAATACAAAAGGTTTGACTATCTGGACATCTACAAATGTTATAGCATCTCCAAAACTGTCAGTCCTACGAGCAACTGCTGGGATGTTTCCCTATCCACATTCTCCACACCATGCATACTTTTGAAGACCTGTATCATGTCTCCCCTTACCCTCTTTTTCTCCAAGCTAAACAATCCCACCTGTTGTAATCTCTCATAGGGGAGGTGCTCCAGCCCCTCATCATTTTAGTTGCCCTTTTCTGCACTTTTTCCAGCTTTATAATATTTTTTTTTAGGTGTGATGACCAGAACTGTAGAACTATTCTAAGTGTGGTCGCACCACAGATTTGCATAAGGGCAGTATGATATCGGCAGTTTTATTCTCAATTCCTTTTCTAATTATGCCTATCATGGAGTTTGCCTTTTTTACAACAGCCGCACACTGGGTTGACATTTTCATCGAGCAGTCCACCAGAACCCCAAGATGTTTTTCTTGCTCAGTCACCGCTAGCTCAGATCCCATCAGGTTATACTTGAAATTGGGATTTTTTGCCCCAATGTGCATCACTTTACACTTGCTTACATTGAACTGCATTTGCCATTTAGATGCCCATTCTCCCAGTTTGGAGAGGTCCTTTTGGAGCTCTTCACAGTGCCTTTTTGTTTCAACCACCCTAAATAATTTGGTGTCATCTGCAAACTTGGCCACTTCACTGCTCACTGCTAATTCCAGATCATTTATGAACAGGTTGAAATGCATTTTTCTTAATACAGGTCCCTGTGGGACCCCACTATTTACTTCCCCCTATTGGGAGAATAAGAGGACCTGTCCTCTTATTCCATGACTGTTAAGTTTGCTCAGGAGTCTTTGGTGAGGGACTTTGTCAAAAGCCTTTTGGAAGTCCAAGTAAACAATGTCTACTGGATCACCCCTATCTACATGTTTATTGACACTCTCCAATAACTCTTAAAGGTTAGTGAGACAGGACTTATCTTTGTGGAAGCCATGTTGATTCTTTTTCAGCAGAGCTTGTCCTTCTATACGCTGACTAATTTTATCTTTAATAATGCTTTCAACCGATTTACCCAGAACAGATGTTAAGCTAACTTGCCTGTAATTTCCCAGATCCCCCCGGATCCCTTTTTGAAAAATGGTGTTACACTGGCCATCTTCCAGTCCTCTGGTATAGAGGCTGATCTTAGGGACATGTTGCATATCTTGGTCAGAAGATCAGCAGTTTCATATTTGAGTTATTTGAGAACTCTATGATGGATACCATCTGGGCCTGGTGATTTATTTGCTTTCAATTTATCAATAAGGTTGAGAACTTCATCTTTTGCCTCAGTTCCTCAGACTCCCTTCCTGAAAACATCAGTTCAGGCACAGGTATCTGTCCTATATCTTCTGCAGTGAAGACAGATGAAAATAATTCATTCAGCTTCTCTGCAATCTCCTTGTCATCCTTCATACTCCTTTAACTCCATTGTCATCCAGTGGCCCAGCTGCTTCCCTAGTTAGTTTTCTGCTTCTGGTATATTTAAAGAATTCTTTATTGTTGGCCTTGATGTTGTTAGTAATATGCTCTTCGAAATGCTTTTTTGCATCTCTTATTGTCTGCTTGCATCGCGTTTGTGCAAGCTTGTGCTGCCTTTTGTTTTCCTCACTTGGGCAAGACTTCCTTTTCTGAAGGAAGCTCTCTTTTCTCTAATAGCTCCCTTAACACTTCCTGTTAATCATGCCAGCGACCTCTTGGACTTAGTGCTCCCTTTCCTAACCTGTGGTATACATTTTAGCTGGGCTTCTATTATTGTGGTTTGGAGGAATCTCCAAGCATTTTGAAGGGATTTAATCTGCTTGACTCTCCCTTTTAGCTTCCTTTTCACCAGTTCCCTCATTTTAGAGAAGTTTCCTCTTTTGAAGTCAAATGTGACTGTGTTGGACTTCCTGGGCAATTTTCCACTGAAATATATATTAAATTTGATAGCGCTGTGGTCATTGTTTCCAATTGGTTCAACAACATTTACATCTCATACTAGGTCCTGGGTGACACCACTTAGGATTAAATCTAAAGTTGCCTCCCCTCTGGCCAGTTTCATAACCAACTGGTCTATGGCACAATCATTTAGGACATCGAGAAATGTAACCTCTTTGTCGTGACTGGAACATGCATTTATCCAGTCAATGTGGGGGTAATTGAAGTTGCCCATTATTATAACACTTCCTTGTTTGGAGGCCTCCCTGATTTTGTTTTCCATCACAAAGTCACTCTGAGTATTATTATTTCCCAAGTGTCATTTTTGTATCAGTGGGGGGACGGACAGCACTGAGAAAGGAGGTAGCAGTAGCAGGAGGAGTGGCCGTGTTTTTCCCCGCTCTTTCCAGGCAACTCTGTAGGCATTTGGGACAAGTCATTCACAAGCCATCATGCCAAGTTCACACATCACCACAAGCCATGCTGATCAACCCAACAACAAGTCATGGGTTCTTAGGGTGGCTTCTGTATGATTAACAAGCCAAACTGAAGAAACCACACCAGGTTCAGATGTCACAACGAACCATTCCGAAGCAAACAAGGCTGATAACCCACCGTGGCATACTGTTTTGTACCAAACCTTGGTCTGATACAGCACGGCTCTTAATATTATGTTCTTAAAAGCCCTCAATAGCAAAAAGGAAAATAGACCTCTCTCAGCATCTGGTTTGGAACTGCAACTATACAGGAATAGACCAAGTCTATTGGTCTCTGATGTGCATGTACAGTCCCCTAACTTATTGGTGTTGGGGCACTTCAACGTACATTCGGAGGCCATCCTCACAGGAGCATCTTGGGACTTCATGGAGACCATGGCCTCCTGGGAGCTGCACCATATTCTAACTGGGCCCACCCATGTAGCCGGTCATGCACTAGACCTTGTGTTTGTTTCTGGAGAAGCGGTGAGTGATCTGGAAGTTGGGGGTATATCCACCACCCCCTTGTCATGGTCAGATCACTATCTGGTGACGTTGGACTTCTCAGTTCCACAACCCCTCCGCAGGGGTGGAGGACCCATTAAAATGGTCCGCCCCAGGTGTCTTATGGATCCAAATGGATTCCTGAACACGCTTGGGGATTCTCTGGGGCATGCCAACGGCCACTCGGTCGAGACCCTGGTGGGTGGCTGGAATGCCGCAATCATTGGGGCATTAGATCAGGTGGCTCCGAAACGCCCTCTCCCCCTGAACAGGGCTCGGGCTGCACCATGGTTCAATCCACAGTTACGAGCTCTGAAACAGGAGATGAGACAGCTAGAGCACCGGTGGCGGAAGTCTCGCTCCAAAGACGACCATACACGGGCTAGAGCTGTATCTTCAGCCTATCACGTGGCGGTGAAGGCAGCAAAAAAGGAATATTATGCTGCCTCTATCGCGTCTGCAGAGTGCTGTCCCAGGAGGCTGTTCCAAGTGGTCCGGAGCCTGGTCGGTCCTGTGGCTCCGGAACCACTGGAGCATTCTAAGGCCTCCTGTGAGGCCTTGGCAAGGCACTTTGCAGATAAAATTGATCAGATTAGGTGTGTTACTGTGCACGCTGTGGATACAGTTAGTGAGCAAGAGGCAACCTGTGGCAAACCGGTTTTGTGGGATCAGTTCCAGCTTCTTCCTCCTGATGAAGTGGACAAGGTGCTTTCATCTGTACGGCCGACCACCTGCTTACTTGATCCTTGCCCATCTTGGCTTATTGTGGGCTGCAGAGAGAGACTGGGTGAGGGGATCAGGGCGGTGGTGAACGCCTCCCTTGAGGAGGGAGTGATACCATCAGCCCTCAAGGAAGCAGTGATAAGACCGCTCTTAAAGAAGCCCTCCTTGGATCCTCAAGTTCTGAACAACTTTCGCCCAGTCTCAAATCTGCCATTTTTGGGCAAGGTGATTGAGCGGGTGGTGGTGGTGCAGTTGAAGGCACACTTGGAAGAAACTGATTATCTAGACCCATTTCAGTCGGGCTTCAGGCTTGGGCATGGGACAGAAACGGCCTTGGTCGCCTTGGTAGATGATATGAGGAGGGCTCTGGATAGGGCTGAATGCTCCTTCCTTGTTCTTCTCGACCTCTCAGCGGCTTTTGATACCGTTGACCACGGTATCCTCCTGGACCACCTGGAGGGGTTGGGCATTGGAGACACCATATTGCGGTGGTTCCGGTCCTTCCTCTCCGGCAGGTACCAGAGGGTAGCACTGGGAGAGGAGGTTTCGGACCCGTGGCCACTTACTTGTGGGGTGCCACAGGGTTCCATCCTCTCCCCGATGCTATTTAACATCTATGTGAAGCGGCTGGGGGCTATCATCAGGAGGTTTGGGGTGCAGTGTCATCAATATGCGGATGACACGCAGCTCTACCTCTCATTCAAATCTTCACCAAGGTTGGCCGTAGAATCCCTATCCAAACGTCTGGAGACGGTGAGTGGCTGGATGGGGAGGAATAAGCTGAAGCTGAACCCTGACGAGACCGAGGTACTTTTGGTGGGAGACAAGAGGAGGCTGGGGGATGTTGACCTGGTGTTGAATGGGGTGCGGCTATCCTTGAAAGACCAGGTCCGCAGCCTGTGGGTCATTTTGGACTCCCAGCTGTCCATGGAGGCTCAGGTGTCAGCTGTGAGCCAGACAGCGCTGTATCAACTCCATCTGATACGGCGGCTGCGCCCCTTCCTTCCCGACCATCTGCTCCCATCGGTAGTACATGCCCTGGTCTCCTCTCATTTAGACTACTGTAATGCGCTCTACGTGGGGTTACCCTTGAAGACGGTTCGGAAACTGCAGCTTGTACAGAACGCGGCGGCTCACCTGATTAAAGGCAGCCGCCGGCGAGATCACATCACTCCAGTGCTGAAGGAGTTGCACTGGTTAACAGTTGTTTTCCGGGCCAAATTCAAGGTTTTGGTTTTGACCTTTAAAACCCTATATGGTTCCAGCCCAGCTTATCTCAAGGAGTGCCTCCAGCAGCACCAGACAGGGCACTTAACAAGATCAGCCTCGGATGGCCTTCTCTCTGTCCCATCAGCCAGGACAGCTATACTGGTGGGGATGAGGGAGAGGGCCTTTTCTGTGGTGGCCCCCACTCTGTTGAACTCCCTCCCTAGGGAACGCCGTCATGCCCCCTCTTTAATGAGCTTCCGTTGTGCATTAAAAACGTGGTTGTTCAGGCAGGCATTTGGGGTGGGTTAGCGTATTTTAGAAAATGTTTTTATTGTAGAATTTTATTGTTTTAAACTGTTTTATTGTATATTGTACATCGCCCAGAGTGGCTGGGTGACCAGCCAGATGGGCGATTAATAAATTTAATAATAAACAAATAAATAAATAAATAAGTCACTTCCAGGTGGCGTGCGCCTAGCACTACTAATCAAAAGACATTGTGCAGCTATTCTGTCTTTTGTCTTTAATGGATTTATTGTGGAAAGAAAAGGTGGAAGAAGTGGTGGGAAAACACTGGATAGTTACAAATGGAAGATGACAACATCTGGAACTCCCTGTAAAACTCCATGAATGATGCAGGGTGATTTACAATAAAAGCCTTGTCTGGAAGCACTCCAAAACTATCAAGGAGTAGATTTGTACCACTTGATGATGGGAAAAGATATGTAATACTGGATAATTATGAAGATTTCATTGTGCTTGACACTATGTGGATGATGTCACTGACACTGAAGAAAGAGGGAGGTCCAATGTGGACAAGGGTTGAATACCAACGTTTTGGTAGATAAGGCTCCCCAACAGAAAATGAGATTTTTCTCACAAATTAACAAGTACCCAACATCGCTACAGCTTGTGGCAGAAACAATTAAAAGACCCCACAAAATAGCTAAGGAGTGCCAGCAGAGGCACATTATTGTGACATATGATTTGGCTATTGTGAAATTGTATGTATAATAAATGCAGACAAAAGTCCTAAGTTTGACAAGTTAAACTTTTATATTCTATTTTATCATGGCATATTTTGGGGGGTTTAATTGCTGTGAACCACCCAGAGAGCTTCGGCTGTTGGGTAGTACAGAAATGCAATAAATAAGTAAATAAAGTTCCTAATGCTTGATGGATTTCACATCTGCCTGGCATATATTAAAACTGGATAGGACAGTTAGTCCATCAATAAAAGTCCCTGAATAAGACAGAAGAGCCAACATTAGCTGCTGTGACCAGCAGTATGTAATTCCTGCAGTGGAAATTAGATGACCTTATGATTTCATTGTAGCACTAAAGAATTGTAACTTCAAAGAGGCTCTGGTGTTGTTTCTAGCAAAAGCATGGAAGTCTGATAATTACATAATTCTATGTTCTAAGATATTGCATGGAACCTTAAAAGAAAAGAGTTATGTTTTCCATATTGCAGATTGTAGTATGCAATGCAACAAAGAGCTGCTTCGAATGTACCCATGAACAGGCAGATTCCCAGCTGATTTACTGCTTTGCAAAGTCATGTACCTCACCAAGTAACATTGTCCTACACCACAGTGACATAGATGGGTTTATCATTCTTTTCAGAAACATTTCACACTTAAATGTTGAAGTACATGTTTAGATGGAAATAGGCCTGCAGCAAAAGGAGAATTTGAGGTACACAGGTTTTAGAATGCTAGCAGACTCATTGGAATCATCAGTGTGCAAATCCTTATCTGGATTTCATTGCTTCACTGGATGTGACTACACAGCAGCCTTTTCAAGGAAGGGTATGATTCTAGGAAGAAATGAGAAGTTCATAAACTGCCTTTTCTTCTTTTTGGGCTGGACTATGAAGGGGGAATAGAGAGTTTATACTGGGCTTTTCTGGGGGTTGCACATTAATTTTTTCAGTATTTTTGTAACTTAAATAAATAAATGCAAAGTATTCTTGTAGGAAAACTAATACTTTGCTTTGACTTTATTGCTAAAATATTCATGTTTCAGAACTGATGTACATAGTTGCAGTTAAGTATATTGGAAATTGTTATGACCCTGTATGTATTTAATAGTCTGATTTGGGGTTGGTCCCACATAAAGCTGTCAGATTGGATATTTTAAGATACAGGAAGGTGGTCCCCTTTTGGAGGAGTCAGAAAGGGGGTATGTCCCAACAAAGTCATTCAGAGTGGATAATCTGGGATTTTTGTTGGCTATTCCCCAACAGATACTGCTTGTTTCATCCATGTACCTTATGTCATAATCATTGGCCCCAAAAAGGGATTTTGAGGGGCTACCACCCCCGAAACACCCCAGCAGTTGTGCATAAGACTGGCAATTTTGGAGGGGCCACAACTTTTGTAAGATATCCAAAAAGTCAAACCTTTTGTATCTTGCAAGGTAAGTATTTCAACACAGGCTCTTGGACTACAATGGGAAGGTGAGAGACAGGATGAAAGTTAGAGGGATCACCTACATTCAGTGTGGATTTCTTCAGGAGAAGTTTTCTAATGATCGTTTTCTTGACAGAAGATGGCAATTTTCTTTCTTTCAAGGATCCATTTTCTTCAGCAATGCTGGTTTTCATCCATACATCACATCTCTGGATTGTAGCTTTAGTGTTGAATAGATGTTGAAAGTGAGCTGTTAGATTTGGTATGCCTTTCAAGAATTTTAATTTGTATGAATATGTCATTCATCTACTATTCTTCTGCCATTCATAAGTGATAGAAATTCTTGAGTACTTCAAATCCAAATACTTTCTAGCAATCATAATTGTTTGGTGCTTTCTGCTTTTTGTGTATGGATATTTTACTTCATACCTAATCTTTGTTGATGTACTGGCTAAACACCACTTTAATATAAAAATAAGCATTTGTATTGAGCTGGAAGCTATGGATTGTAGGCACTGTGACTGAGGAAAAACATCAAAGCCTTCTATTTTTAGTATTACTGTTTTAATTCTAAAATTAAAATTGCATTTTTTGCAGTACAGGTAAACCAAGTCTAATTTCCTGCTTTTGTATTCTAACTTGAGGTTTTTAATACTTATGCAGGCCCATGTGTATGTTAAAAGTACTTGGCTAAAACAGAACATTAATATTTTGTTCTGTTTATAAAATCCAGTAGGAACATATTGCTTATCTGAAACTGGAAAAATAATTATTTAGATCAGGCCCTCAGTTAATATAAACAAGTCAAAGGACTATTCAACTCAGATGCAGTATGTATTATTGCATGAATATAGAGCTTTCTACTCCGGTTGGGTCCAACTGTTTGTGCCATAGATAATTTTTAAAAGACTAGTGATATGTGGGTTTTCTGAAAAATTCTGGGATCCGATTTAACATGTTTGATTTACATTTAGTAAACAAAATGAAGAAAGTACACCAGGTCTATATAAATATCTCAGTTCTTTTCAGTAACCAATAATAGATGAACTGAAAAACCTGATTAAGAAAAAAAGTTCACACTTTTGGGTGCAGTCCAGTGGGTTGCGCCCTCATTAAATGGAAGCCTCTGAACACAGAAGCTTCTGTGTATCCAATGCCCTGCCAGGCCAACAGGACAGGAAGAACAATGTAGGCAATTTATGCCACTCCATGTTCCTGCTCTTTTTTGTCTTTTTCTTTTC
The DNA here is from genome assembly GCF_057233095.1 of Heloderma suspectum. Classification (NCBI taxonomy): domain Eukaryota; kingdom Metazoa; phylum Chordata; class Lepidosauria; order Squamata; family Helodermatidae; genus Heloderma; species Heloderma suspectum. The sequence goes on from NC_139459.1 coordinate 85,947,132, forward strand.
TCTAGATAGGCCTCTCTGTCCATCTAAAGGAGGCAATCTGATGGGGCTGGGACTGGGACTGGGACTGGAGAGGCCATAGGAAACATAATACCCTGGTCTCTCCTCTTCCTGCCCACCGGAACACTGCCCTTTCTGACCTTTCCGAGGTCCTCCAAGACTGCTTTTACGACTCTGGAAAGCAGCTGGCGTGGTTCTTTCTGTAGAAGCTGCAAGGATTGGATTCTGGAGTCCCCCTTCTGAGGTCTTAGCAGTGTCTACAGTTTTGGAGGGGGGACTCTGAAGAATCATATGATCCCTGGGATGCTTTCCTCGGACTATAGAATTGCTCTCCCCATTATAATCCTATGCACAGTTACCTGGGAGTTAAGTCTATTAAACTATTTGGGATGGAATTCAAATAGGTATACATAGGATTGGGCTACTAATGTGTTTTAAATGTTATATTCAAAGCTTTACTTGGAATACTTGAAAATATTCCAATTCGACTGCAAATACTTCTCTTACGTTTCTTAAATTTTAAGGAATGAAATTAAGGCACTGAAAACTGTAACATACTAACTTTAGCGTGCCTACAGAGCTGTACATGCGATATATGCTACCAAGGCATAGTCAACTGAAAAAAGTTAATTACAGCTTTAAAACTTCCATAGAGAGAATCTGCATCCATTCACTATATTGCATCCATTCACTATATTGCTAATTCTGTTTATAAAATAATGTGTTTTTTGAAGTGGAAAATTTTCTGTCCCTCATTACTGAAAGACTATTCTGTGGGAGTTGAAACTGCAAATAAATCCTTCTAAGCTCCTAAACTGACCTGGTTCGCATGTCACAATAAGCCACAGTGGGTTATTACTCTTGTTCGTTTCAGAGTGACTTACTGTGACATCTGAACCTGGCACGGTTTCAGCAGAAGCCACCCTGAGAACCCATGGGTGGTTGTTGGGTTGCTCAGGGTAGCTTGTTTTCAGGATGGCTTGTCATGATGTGCAAACCTGGCATGATGGCTTGTGAGTGACTTGTCCAAAGTGGCTACAGAGTCACCTGGCAAGAGTGGAAAAACATGGCCACTCCTTGCCATGTCAGTATTGCCTCTTCCTCCTCCCTCGTCAGGGCTGTCACCCCTCCACTGAAACGCATTTGCAACCTCTTTTCCCCAGTGCTTTGGAATTATGCAGATGGGATCAATTTGTTTTTCCCCCCTGTCATTCTCAAGAGTGCACGATCTCCTGTCTCCTAGTTTCTTTTGTCTTATCAGCAGGACATACCCGTATCCCCTTGTAACTGTTGAAATCCCACTCATCAGTTTCATCCTTTCACTGTATTATGTCTTGAACTGACACTTATTAGTTTCCTCTCCCCACTTCAGTGCTTCCCTTGACCCTGAACTCTGATGAGATGGAGCTATTGGGGTGGGCAGGTGTAATTACTGCTAGAGTATGGGTGTATTTGCTGTGGGAGTATGGGTGTATTTACTGAACAAATAAGTTCACTTTTAAAAAATACTTTTCTGTTTGCAATTGCGAACGTGCTTTTGCAAGCCTAATTTTCATGGAGTCATTTGCATAGGGAATTTTTTGGTAAAAAATCACATTCAGAATTTTCTGGAGAACCTACATCAGTGCCTCTCCATTTAAGAAGCAAGACCAAGTTCTTGTGTAGCTAAATAGTAAAGGAAACTACTCGTTTCAGTTCAAAGTTACGGCTTTTTCTGTAAGTATACAATCAATAGTAGATGACTTTACCAACTTTGATTTTTAAAGATTACTGTTAGTAAACTGTACCTCTTTCCATACCTCCAGGTCTCTTGGTCATGTAGTCACTCCCACTTGGCAGGTCTAAAAGAATTACTTGCTCACCATCATATACATAGACCCAGAAACTGCTCCCTAGTCACAGCTGCTTTCACTTTTATGGTGAAAAGTAAACAGTTAAATGAAAACTGCTAGGTCTGAATTTCAAAATCATCGTGCCATTTAGTTTTTCATTGCCATTAGTATCCCAAATATCTTTTTGGTCAGAGTTTAGATTGCATTGAGAAAAAAAGCAGGCAGTGTAATTTGCCTACAGAAAACAGTAATTTCAGGGAATCAGCTTTGTGTTAGAAAAAAATGCCTTGAGGGCTAAATGAAATATACTATACAAATGATTCCAGTATCTTTGTGGTGCTAATTGTTGTTTTCCTTTTCAGCTAATCTTCCAGTACCAACTATCGCGGCAATCGATGGCATTGCATTAGGTGGTGGCCTAGAATTGGCTTTAGCCTGTGACATAAGAGTGGCAGGTAATGTGTAGTCTTGTTTTTACAGTTATAGCACAAGAAAACTTGTCCAATTCTTGCTTAGGAAAGTGATTTTATTTTTGAATAGTGGATTTTAATGTAATTTTTAATGTAGATTTCTGTGTAGTTTTTAACATACATCTGAGGTAATGACAATGTGCAACCTTTGCAGTTTTTTTATTGACATGATACTTTTTGGTGAGCATCTGGAACAGATAAATATAATTCAAACTAAGCAGTTTATAACTTTTGTCATTGTATGTTCAGGTACTGACATTTAAGTCAGTGCATAAGGGGAGTGCCTAAGTTACTGACTAAAAGCCTAGGCAGTTGCCCACCAGACTTGCCAGAAGTTAAGTGGTTGAAAAGCCACTGGCTGGGTTCACACATGACAACCCACACTCAAGGTTGAGCGTGGGTTGAGTGTGGGCTGTTGTTGAAACATGGGTTGTGTTGTGTGAGCCCTGCCATGCTAACAAACTATGGTTTGTTAACTACAAACTACTCATAAAGAGAACCCATGGCTTGTTCTTGGGTTGTGAACTGTGGGTTGTTTGTGGTTAACAAACCATGGTTTGTTAGAGTGGCTGGGCTCACACAACACAACAACCCACTTTTCAACATCCAACAGTTCAGTGACAGTCCACACTCAACCTTGAGTGTGGGTTGTCGTGTTGTGTGAACCCAGTCACTGAGTGTTCTTGGTAATGCCCACAGATTCCTGAGAGGAGAAAAAATGAGGCAAATAGTCAGCACCAACCTTGCCATCTGTTCCTGTTTCAACAGCTGAGACTGGTCCCTTTCCCTAACAGAGAACCACTCCACCTCCATGTTTTGCAACTACTGATATCTTCTGCTCCTTCATCCCCTTGTAGCAGTATATTTAGATACCATATATACTATTTTAATCAAATTTTATTGGAAGGAAGGGGAATAATACTTTTAAATAAAAATACATTCAGTGTTCTGGGGTGAAGAGAATTTAAGAAAAATGTGTGTATTTTGAGAGAGATGCATTTGAAAAGGAGAATTATAGGGGAAAAGAAACTTTAGTGGGAAAGAAATGTATATATATTACTTTTTAAAGTTTTTTGCCCTTGTTATGTTTTCTCAAATCTTTTATAAGTACTTGGACTGTAAGGCCTTGGGTAAAAGTTAGTGATACATGGATCTTGTATGAAATTGAAATTTCTAAGCCTGCAGAATAGGGCAGACTATAAATTAAGGCTAACAGTGTTCTTGTCAATGCAGTTTTTTTGCTCTCTGCCTCTGTAAGGAGTTATCTGCTTGAAGAGATTGTTTTATAACAAGAGTGGGCAACTTGTAGCTCTCCAAATGTTTTCGCCTACAACTCCCATCAGCCCAATCCAGCCTAGCAAATGGTGAGGGATCGTGAGAGCTGTAGGCCAAAACATCTAGAGGGCATCAAGTTGCCCATTCCTGTTTTATAACCTCTGACCCTGATTGTTTGAGACTATTCAAGAATAATATAGTTACTAGAATTGCAGCTTTACTTCACTCTTCCCCCAAGTAGGACAGAGTATGTGCATCTATCCCATTATATTTTTTACAATATTTTAATATTTATTTTAGGGGTCTTGAAAAACCTGCGCTGGTTTCCAGTTGCTTTCTGGGTTCAATTCAAGATGCTGTTTTTAACCTTTAAAGCTATAAACAGCTTAAGACCTGGCTGTCTGAGGGACTGCCTGTATTGTTATGCACCTGCCCAGGTATTAAGATCTGCAAGACAGGCCCTTTTGAGGGCGTCTACAGAGAACCATTTAGCAGGCGTGGATTAAAAGGCTTTTTCCTGTATCACTCTCTGGAACAGGCCAGGGTTTCTTTATTTTGCACTGCAGAATGGATAAGGAAAAAAGCAGGAGTTTGCTGTTTTTTATCTTCCTGAAACTGCTGCAGGAGTGAAAGGACCCCATCTCTTTCCCCAGAGAGCTTTGGCTATTGGCTGTATAGAAATGTAATAAATGAATAAAGTCCTCTAGCACTAACACAGGACTTGGAAGAGAGGTGAAATCTTGTCTTCATGTATTTTCTTATGCAAATAAATCTCAGTATAAGAAAAAAAAAAAAACCCATCTCTCTTCCAAGTCCTCTGATTGCTAGAGGGAGCAGAAAATACTTTTCTAACTTTGGAGAAGGACAAAATAAGCAGGATAAATTCTTGCTGTTTCTATCCCAAGCTTTCTACAAATTGGAAAAATATTTTCCTCTTCCTTGAGCCCTGTAGCAAGCATGGAGGGCTAGAGAAAGGTGGGGTCTTGCAGAAAGCTTTGGAGGGGGAGCAAAGCAGCAGGCATTTCTCCAAACCTTTGTACAAGATCCCACCTCATCCTCAAGTTTTCCAGTAAGCACAGAGGGCTGGAGGGAGAGGCACATCTTGCCTCACTTTCTCATAGGCTTGTATAAGAAACAGAAACAGTGGGAGAAATCATTGCTGTTTCTTTTTTTTTTTTTTAATCTAAATGGCTGCTCTAAGGATACCTTGTCATAGACTGCCATGAGTCTTTCTCATCAGGGGCCAAGGGCTGCTTGCCCCTGTCAAGAAGCCAAGTGGCATTGTTGATGCCTGTTTTTGGTTCACCTATCATGCATCTCTACCTAGTAGGTGGCCATATTGTATAGGCTGATGTCCACACATACCATTTTCTCTTAGATGTATCACAAGAGTATTGAAGGCTCTGAAATGTCATGTCTTGTCCTTTGAGCAAGGGAGAAGCTGCTGCCTACTGCATGCTACATAGGCTGTACCATTCTACACTAGCTTGTTCTGACAAACTGACTTAATTAAGTCATCCGGACATAACTTCTCTTTGCTTTCTTTAACCAGTGGTTTATGCTGTACCCCCTAGATCAAAAGTGAAGTTGCTCTCCATCCTGAAGAAATGAGGGCGCAATAAAATATTTAGGATTAATTTTCCTGGCCTCTTTCACCCTGTATGTCTAGGGCTCCAACTAGACAACACCATGTGATGGTCTAGCTTTATTTTTCAGTTTAGAAATAGAAGTTGTGAGGGACTGACCCTTCTCTTTCATGCCATTTTGTCACTGAAAGTGGCAAACAGCAGTTTCTGGAGTGGGGATTTTGGCATGAAAATGTCACAGAGGGAATGACCAACCCTCTTCCCCATTGGCTGCTCTTTCTAAAACACCAAGCCCAGGTGAGACGATCATATGGCAAATGTTATTGTCCTGATCTAAAGGAAAGAGTTCACAGGAGGAGTGGATGAAGAGCTTCTCTGCTGAAGAGCATCAACATCTTGAACACTTCATTGTTTGTTTATGTAAGAAGCACTGGTTGGACTGCTCCAATGTGATATAACTATTTCTTTTCAGCTGGGAAGTACTACATTGACAAATGGACAAATAGTGAAGAGTCAGTAGAAAGTAAGGAGTTCAAGATCTGGTAGCCTTGTAGGTACATAGAAGCCAACATTCCAGGGTTCAAGTCTTAGAGTGTAACTCTGTACACACTTACTGGTTCGGTAGTACTTAGGCTTCAATCCTATATACACTTACCTGGGAGTGAGCCCCACTGAAGTTAATAGGACTTGCATCTTCAGTAGACATATATACTACTGTGTTGTTAGTAATGGAATTATAAAAGAAAAAGTAGGTCCCTTTAATGAAATTGAGAAGTTCTACTGCCTGACTCCTCCAATTTAAGCCAAATCATGTTCCTCCAAAGGCTTCTAAAAGTAGTGGGTTAAGGGGCTCTTTGGTCTTCCTCCGGTAATTTGGGCAACTGGGACTTACTTCTGAGTAGACATGCTTAGGATTGCACTCTTTCTGTGTTAAGCTATTCAAGAAGCCCAGATGAATGAGCAGAGTGAATGACCTACTGTGGAGAATTCCTTGAATTTTTCAAAATATTTTGAATGCTAACAAAGGTTGAGGGAGCCCGAAGAAAAGATCTTTCTGTTGTAGGATGTTGCTAGCCTAAGATCCTCTGGCATCAAATTTGAGATTAAACAAAAGAAGGCAATTCATCAAGGCGAAAAATCTGGCAAAACAAATGAACTTAAAATATCACTTAAAATATCCTGCCACATTTTGCATTGTTTCTGAAGGTGAGATGAAGAAGTTCCTAAATCATGAAAGGGTGGAGGCGTGGCTAAATGCAAAAACACGTGAGATTTCTCTTCCAGCCCCATGAACTGGAATCTACAAACATGTTTGGTTAATTGGCTATGTTTAGTCTGAATGATTCAGGCTAGGCCACAGATAATTGTTTATACATATATCTGTCTGCATTTTTCTCTTTCTTTTTTTTAAAAAAATCCTTTCTCTTTAAAATGGATATGACATACTGTACTTAAAAATACTGTTTGAGGGTGTATAGAAATGTGCACACTCATACTACTAATTGTTGTAAGGTTGTTTTAGGCTTTATTATTATATAACATAAAATTTATTAGTGATTTGTTACTATTATTATTTATCCTTTTTAATCTTCCTTTTTTAAATTATTATTATCATTATTATAAGACTGGTTAGTAAGATTTTTGGCTGGTTAAATTGTTAAGCTTTACTATTATATGTTAATTGAAGGGCAATATATGATTACTGGAAATGAATTGTAGGCCTGCTTCCTTGCTATAAGACTGATGACATGATATGATTATCTATGCTGTATTGAACTGTAATATTGCCAATGTTATAGGTATAATTTTTAAGTAGAATGGGATTTGAAGCCCATGTGTATTGGACTTTAAATTCAATCCTTAATAATTTTTTTATTTTCTTCTTTTTGTTATTGCTGTGTCCTCCTAAGAATATTGTATTGTTGGGAAACTGTAGCTACCGATTAGGTTGTTGGTACTGGTTATTTCATTTATAAAGACAAAAATAAAATAAAAAGTATTTTAAAAAAATTGAGATTAAACATAAATATCAGCTTTGTATCTGGAAATGTATGTATTGGATTGTCAGAAGCTTGCAGTCGGCAGCTAAACCACCTCTCTTTCAAACCAGCACATCTAAAGAATATGCTTCCTAATCTCCCCCCACCCTCCAAAATCAGTTTTCCCCCATGGTAACAAACTCCCTTTCTGAAAATGTATATTTGTTTTTAATCTCAAGTGACTATAGTGACTGTTTTATACACAGATGCCCATTTTGTATGGGACAACTGCATGCACACGTTCACGTAACATGAGCATGTGCATATGTATTCTGCATTTCATGCCAATTTTAGCTTCTCACTTTGTACAGGAATGGACCCATAAATATGTTAAATTTGACAATATACACATTTTTTTACATCCATGGTAGTCCTGTGTAAAAACTGGAGGGCAATGTTACCTGTTGATAGGATGTATTTGTATTTTGCTTTTGGACTTGCCTCCATAAATAAATGCCTTTTTAAATTTCTTTTGTTTTTATCTTAAAACAGGTTCAGTGTGTTGGCAGATTATTTTACATGTTCCTGTTTATTTTGTTAAAGCAACACAGAACTAACATCTTTTTTTATTTTCTTTTTTTAGCCACTTCTGCAAAAATGGGTCTAGTTGAAACAAAGTTAGCAATCATTCCTGGTGCAGGTATGACATTTTCTCATAGTAATATAGTAGCTCCCATTAGTACTTCTGATTTTGATTGTTGACATATTAAATCCCTCTGCTCAGGTACGTTTGACCATCAGTCAGACAGTTTTGAGTGTCTGCACCAGGTGTTGGGTACCCGAGACATGACTGAGATTCTGTTGTTGTACTGTTGTCCCTGCTGCTAAACAATCTCCCTGATAGAAGTAGTCTCTGAGGTGGTGTTGAGGATCCCAAGGCTTTTGTCTTTGGGGAGACTTTAACATTCACGCCAGGGCTGCCTTTTCTGGTGCAGTTGGAAGTTCATGGCAACCATGGGCCTGTCTCAAATTATTTCTGGCCCAATGCATTTGGAGGGCATACTTTGCATCTGATCTTATGTTTGGAGGTAAGGGTAAATTATCTGTGGGTACAGGAGCCAGTGATGACTGTGTTGTCATGGACATGATAACCTGATTCTGTTTGATCTTATGACCACTTGAAGCCCCAACCTATTGGGATGGTCTGCCCCAGAGACTGATGGAACTACATGTTCTGGGGTCTGCAGGAGAATTTCTTGTAGCAGTCCTGCTGTAGCTTTGAACTGTCTTTGGGATAGGCAGATGACCCAGGCTATCAGTATGATTGCTCCTGAATGCCTTGATCCAGCCATAAAGCCATATCAGGTTCCTGGTACTCTAGAGAGCTGTGGACAATTAAATGTCTGGACCAATGACTAGAGCACAGTTGGTGAAAGACGCTTGAGTAGTACAACTAAACATGATGAGAAGCCATTATAGGGTTTACTCTTTGACAGAGATGGCAGCAAAGAAATCTTACTTCTCTGTCTCCACTGCATCTGCAGAGTGCTAGCCAGCAGAGCTTTTTTGAGTGGTGTGGAATCTTTTGCATACAGGCTCTGGGAGCTAACTGACAGAATCTTTGAAGGGACACTGGGACTAGTTTGTGTTGCATTTTGCAGATAAAATCGCTTGCAGATAAAATCTGTACTGGCTTGGAAGCTGTAGTTTTGACAGAGTTGAAGAGAAATGCAGTCAGTATACTGCTTGGTCAAGTTGTTTTGGATGTGTTGGGAGCCAAGGAGCATCCATTACGGTTCTGCAGGGCAGAGGGAGATACGGAGTGGGGAGACAGTCACGCTCTAAGGGCAGAGTGTATAACAATAGAGTGCTGACTCTCCCTAAATTGTCCCACAACTCAAATAACATGGATGGCCCTGGCAATAGACCCCTGGATTGAAACTGCTGCCAGATCAGTGAATGGTAAAACAACTGCTATCCAGAACTTGATCCTGGATGAGCACACCGACCTGGCCTGTATTACAGAGACCTGGTTGGATGAAGTTGGGGGGTTAATCTCTCTCAGCTCTGCCCTCCGGGGTTTTCTGTCCATCAGCAGGCAAGACCTGGGGGGTGGGGAGGTGGAGTGGCAGTGGTCTATCGGGATTCGATCCCCCTAACCAGGTGCCCTATCCCACAGTTTGCTGGGTTTGAGTGTATGTATTTGAAAGTAGGTGCTAGTTTGGACCGAATAGGGATTCTGTTGGTATACCACCTACCCCACTGCTCAACGGTCTCCCTTCCTGAGCTACCCTGGTAGTCTCAGGGTTGGTGTTGGAGACTCCTCGGCTTGTTGTGCTGGGGGATTTCAACATCCATTGCCCTGTTGGGTGTGGCTCAGGACTTCATGTCCGCCATGACAACCATGTGTCTGTCCCAAGAGGTATCTGGCCCCACCCATGTTGCTGGGCACACTCTGGACCTCATTTTCCATGCTGGATGGGGTGATAGTGATCTGAGAGTGGAGATACTCTCTATAATTCCGTTGCCATGGACAGATCACTAGCTGGTGGGATTTAGACTTGCTGGCACTTGGAACCTCTGCAGGGGTAGAGGGCCGATTAAGATGGTCCACCCCAGGAGGCTGATGGATCCGAATGGTTTTCTGACAGCTCTGGGGGATTTTCCTGTTGCTTTGGCAGGTGATTCTGTCAAAGCCCTGGCCGATCTCTGGAATGGAGAAATGACCAGGGCCGTGGCACAATCGCTCCTGAGTGTCCTCTCTCACGAAGTGTAGCCACACCAGTGCCCTGGTTTTCTAGGTTGCTGGTGGCAATTAAACAAGTGAGAGGACGACTAGAGCGACATTGGCAGAAAACTTGGAGTGAATCTGATCGAACACGGGCTAGAGCCTATTTGACGGCCTACTCTTTTGCAATACAGGCAGCAATTTTTTTTTTCTGCCACTGTTGCATCTGCAAAGAGCCGTCCAGCGAAGCTGTTTCGAGTGGTCAGGGGTCTTTTATTCACTAGCCCACAAGAGGAGAATTTAAACCTCTCGACAGCCCGCTGTGAACAATTTGCTCAGCACTTTGCAAAGAAAATCGCTCGGATCCACTCTGACTTGGATGCTATAGTTGATACAGACCCAGTGGATGTAACTTTGGCCCCTGCTTGTCCAGTGTTGTTGGATACTTTTCAATTTGTACAGTCTGAGGATGTGGACAGGATCCTGGGAGAGGTGAGAGCCACCACGAGATCCTTGCCCTTCCTGGCTCATAAAAGCAGCCAGAGGTGGACTGGCTAAGTGGATAAGTAGAGTGGTTAATGCCTCCCTTAGGAGGCAGTGGTGAGACCTCTGTTAAAAAAAGCTCTCCCTGAACCCTACCATGTTGGATAATTATTGGCCAGTCTCCAATATTCAATTTTTGGGCAAGATATTGGAGTGCGTGGTGGCCTCCTAACTCCAGGGATTCCTGGATGAGACAGATTATCTAGACCCATTTCAATGTGGCTTCAGACCCGGTTATGGGACAGAAACAGCTTTGGTCGCCTACGCCAGGAACTAGACAGGGGAGTGTGTCCCTGTTGGTTCTCCTGGACCTCTCAGCAGCTTTCGATACCATTGACCATGGTATCCTTCTGGGCCACCTCGCTGGAATGGGACTTGGAGGCACTGTTTTACAGTGGCTCCATTCCTTCTTGGAGGGGCAGACCCAGAAGGTGGTGCTGGGGGACTTCTGTTCGACACCCTGGCCATTGGCCAGTGGAGTTCCTCAGGGTTCTGTTTTGTCCCCCATACTATTTAACATATACATGAAACCACTGGGAGAGGTTGTGCGGAGTTTTGGGGTTTGGTGTCACCAGTATGCTGATGACACCCAACTCTACTTTTCCTTTCCATCTAATTCCAAGGAAGTTGTTGTGGTGCTAAACCAGTGTCTGTCGGCAGTAATGGGCTGGATGAGGGCAAACAAATTGAAGCTTAATCCAGACAAGACAGAGGTGCTCCTGGTCAGTCGGAAGGTAGATCAGGGAGTAGGGATTCAGCTTGTGCTGGATGGGGTTACACTCCCCCTGAAGACACAGGTTAGCAGCTTGGGTGTACTTCTGGATTCAGCCCTGAGCCTAGATGCCCAGATTTCAGTGGTGGCCAGGAGTGCATTTGCACAGTTAAAGCTAGTGTGCCAGCTGCACCCATTCCTTGAGATGTCTGACTTGGCCGCAGTAACACATGCCTTAGTTACATCCTGTTTGGATTACTATAATGCACTCTATGTGGGGCTGCCTGTTTGGAAACTTCAGCTGGTTCAAAGAGCTGCTGCCAGACTGTTGACTGTGGCTGGCTACAGGGAACATACAACTCCCTTATTAAAACAGCTTCACTGGTTCCCAGTCTGTGTCCAGGCACAATTCAAAGTGCTGGTCATGACCTATAAAGACCTATAAAGCCCAGCTCAAGTCCAGGTTATCTGAAAGAGGATATTCTCCCCTATGAGCCTGCTCATGCCCCAAGATCTTCAGGGGAGGCCCTTCTCGTGATCCTGCCAACATCACAGGCTTTCCTGGTGGGAACTGAGGAGAGGGCCTTCTTGGTGGCTGCCCTAAGGCTCTGGAACAAACTTCCCAGGGAGACGAGAGTGGCACCCTCCTTGGTTTTTTTCCACAGGCAGGCAAAAACTTTTTTGTTCCAGCAGGCCTTTGGGGATAGATAGTCTGGACCTGTGAGAATATGATGGATTTATACTATTGTTTATATTGTTGTGGTCTTTTAAAATTCAGATATTTTATACAATTTTAATATTACTGATGATTTAATTATATTTTTAACTTTTGTATATTTCTATTTATATGTTTTAACTGTAAAATAATGTTGTAAAACAGCCTTGAGTCCCAGTATTGGCAAAAAGGCAGGATATAATAATAATAATAAGTAGTAGTAGTAGTTTCAGTTGGTGCAAACTGAGGATGAGGACAACCTGCCTGGATGTTTCAGAGCTATCAGCTGTACTCTGGACCCTTGTCCTTCCTGGCTGTTAAAAGCTGCTAGAGTCAGGCTTACTGCCTGGGACTCTGAAGTAATTAACGCTTATTTGAGGGAGGGAGTTGTACCTACTGCTCTTAAAAGGGCAGTGGGGAGACCCCTGCTGAAAAATTCAAATTTGAGCCTTATTGTCCTCAACAGCTATCGCCCTATGTCAAATGTTCCATTCCTAAGCAAGGGCATGGAGAGGGCGGTGTTTCAAATCCAGGCAGTCCTGGATGATTCTGATTATTTGGACTGATTCTAATCTATCTTTTGGTCTGGTTATGGGGCAACAACAGACTTGGTAACCCTGGTAGATTACTTGTGGTGGGGAGTTGATGGGAGGACCCTGTTCTCCTAGATCTCTTAGAGGCTTTGGATACCTTTTGACCATGATATCCTTCTGGGTTGCATGGCTGGATTGGGAGGCATGATGATATGGAGGCTCTGGTCCTTTTGGGTGGGATGTACTGAGGGACTTCTATTCCACCTCATGGACTTTGGGTGTCACCTGGTTCTATCTTTTCCCCTATGCTGTTTAATACGTACATGAATCCATTGTGGGAAGTAATACCAAAGTTTGGGCTAAAGCAGGGATGGGCAACTGGGTGTGTGTGTGTCTGGGGGCCATTTTCGCATCTCATGGGCTGCACTCTGTGGGGTGCCTGCAAAAAAAAAAAATCATTGGCTTGCCACCAAAATATGGCAACAAACTGCTATGGAGAGCTACAAGGATCAAATATTCTGTTTTGAAGCTAAATTTGACCCCTTTAGTGCTCCGTAGCACTAACATTGGTAATTCTACCCCTGGGTGCAGCAAGGGGTCACATGTTGCCCACCCCTGGACTAAGGTGTCATTAGTGTGTGGATGACACACAGCTCTACCTTTCATTTCCATCTACTGATCTAAGTGAGGATGTGTAACTTCTGATCAGGCTATTTGGAGACAGTTTTCAGATGGATAAGGGTGAATAAGCTGTAGTTTAAACTGGACAAGATGGAGATGTATGGGTTGGGGGAACCAACAAACCTGTATAGAGGTGCTCAACTGGTTCTGGATGGGTTTGCATTCCCTCTGAAGAACAAAGTTCACACCTTGAGGATGCTCCTGGACTCATTCTGTGTGGAAGTGCAGGTGGTAGTGGTTGCTAGGAGTGCCTTTTATCAACTTAGGCTGATACACCAACTGGAACCCCATTTTGTGTTGACAAACTTTCCCTCAGTTACCCATGCCCTCATCACATCCTGGTTGGACTACTGAATAAGGGTCAGAAGTTTCAGCTAGTTCAAAATGTAGCTGCAGTGATGGACCTGACGGACTCCCGATGGCATCTTATTCCAGAGGTGGGGGGCCACTGTGGAAAAGGCCCTCTCATGTGTGGACACCCACCTAACTGCTCTCATAGGTGGCCAGATGAGAAAGGCCTTTGTTGCTGATCTTAAAGTATGGGCAGGCTGATATGGGTGAAGTCAGTTCTTCAAGTAATTTGGTCCCAAATCATTTAAAGCTTTAAAGGTCAAAACCTGGACTTTAAATTGGGCTTGGAAACACACCAGTAACCGGTGCAGCTGGCGCAGTATAGGCATCATGTGATTGCATCACCTTGCCTCACGCTATGCACCTGGTCTTTTTGAGGGTGGGGGATGCAACCCCATCTAAGACCAGTCATAAACCTCCATGCAGAGTACTTGGTTTCCAAACCCACGGTACCGCCATCTTGTCTGGATTACATTTCAGCTTGTTTACCCTCATCCAGCCCAAAATGGCCTCTAGAAACTGGTTCACAAGTTCAACAGCCCTCTTGGGATGGGTAGATGGAAACAAGAGGTAGAGCTGAGTATCATCCACATACTGATGACACTCTGATCCGAACCTCCTGATGACTTCTCCTAGCGGTTTCATGTAGATGTTAAAAAGCATGGGGGGGGCAGAACAAAAGTCCCCCAGAACCACCTTCTGAGACCGCTCTACCAGGAAGGACCAGAACCACTTTAAAGCTGTGCCTCCCTAGTCCAGTCCAGATAAACAAACTGGGAGAATACCATAGTTGATGGTATCAAAAGCCATTGAGAGGTTGTATTCCCCCGATTCATTCCCCAGCATATGTCATCTACCAGGGCGACCAAGGCTACTTCTGTCCCATAAACAGGTCAAAATGCTACTGGGAAGGAACAGAGGATAAGTTCAACTAGCCTCAGATGTGATGACGCAGCTAGCTCAAAGCCGAAAGGACGGCTAGCAGTCGATGGTGCTGGTGGTGAACGACGAATCCGATGTTCTAAAGATCAACACACCATCGGAACCTGGAATGTAAGATCTATGAGCCAGGGCAAATTGGATGTGGTTACTGGGGAGATGTCAAGATTAAGTATAGACATTTTGGGTGTCAGTGAACTGAAATGGACTGGAATGGGCCACTTCACATCAAATGACCACCAGATCTACCACTGTGGACAAGAGGACCACAGAAGAAATGGAGTAGCCTTCATAATTAATTAAATGGAGTAGCCTTCATAATTTATAATTAATAATAAAGTGGCTAAAGCAGTGCTTGGATACAATCCAAAAAATGACAGAATTATCTCAATTCAAATTCAGGGCAAGCCATTTAACATCACAGTGATCCAAATATACGCCCCAACCACAGATGCTGAAGAAGCAGAAATAGATCAGTTCTATGAGGATCTGCAGCACCTACTGGACAATACGCCAAAAAGAGATGTTATTTTCATTACAGGAGACTGGAATGCTAAGGTGGGTAGTCAAACGACACCTGGAATTACAGGCAAGCATGGTCTGGGAGAACAAAATGAAGCAGGACATAGGCTGATAGAATTTTGCCAAGACAACTCACTGTGCATAACAAACACTCTCTTCCAACAACCTAAGAGACGACTTTATACATGGACTTCACCAGACGGTCGACACCGAAATCAGATTGACTACATCCTTTGTAGCTAAAGGTGGCGGACATCTATGCAGTTGGTAAAAACAAGACCTGGAGCTGATTGTAGTTCAGATCACGAACTTCTTATTGCACAATTTAGAATCAGACTAAAGAGAATAGGGAAGACCCACAGATCAGTTAGATATGAGCTCACTAATATTCCTAATGAATATGCAGTGGAGGTGAAGAATGGATTTAAGGGACTAGATTTAGTAGATAGGGTCCCGGAAGAACTATGGACAGAAGTTCGCAACATTGTTCAGGAGGCGGCAACAAAAAACGTCCCAAAGAAAAAGAAAATGAAGAAGGCAAGATGGCTGTCTGCTGAGACACTGGAAGCAGCCCAAGACAGAAGGAAAGCAAAAGGCAACAGTGCTAGGGGGAGATATGCCCACTTAAATGCAAAATTCCAGAGGTTTGCCAGAAGAGATAAGGAATTATTTTTAAACAAGCAATGCGCGGAAGCGGAAGAAGATAATAGAATAGGAAGGACAAGAGACCTCTTCCAGAAAATTAGAAACATGGGAGGTAAATTCCAGGCAAAAATGGGTGTGATCAAAAACAAAGATGGCAAGGACCTAACAGAAGCAGAAGAGATCAAGAAAAGGTGGCGAGAATATACGGAAGATCTGTATAGGAAGGATAATAATATCAGGGATAGATTTGATGGTGTGGTCAGTGAGCTAGAGCTAGACATCCTGAAGAGTGAGGTTGAATGGGCCTTAAGAA
Organism: Heloderma suspectum; assembly: GCF_057233095.1. Lineage (NCBI taxonomy): Eukaryota > Metazoa > Chordata > Lepidosauria > Squamata > Helodermatidae > Heloderma > Heloderma suspectum. The sequence continues at coordinate 85,962,953 of NC_139459.1, forward strand.
GCATTGCTAATAACAAGGCAGCAGGAGATGATGGTATCCCAGCTGAACTGTTTAAAATCTTGCAAGAGGATGCTGTCAAGGTGATGCATGCCATATGCCAGCAAATTTGGAAAACACAAGAATGGCCAACAGATTGGAAAAAATCAACCTATATCCCCATACCAAAAAAGGGAAGCACCAAAGAATGTTCAAACTATCGAACAGTGGCACTTATTTCACATGCCAGTAAGGTAATGCTCAAGATCTTGTAAGGTAGACTCCAGCAATTCATGGAACGAGAATTGCCAGATGTACGAGCTGGGTTTCGAAAAGGCAGAGGAACTGGAGACCAAATTGCCAATATCCGCTGGATAATGGAGAAAGCCAGGGAGTTTCAGAAAAACATCTATTTTTGTTTTATTGACTATTCTAAAGCCTTTGATTGTGTGGATCATAACAAACTGTGGCAAGTTCTTGGTGGTATGGGGATACCAAGTCATCTTTTCTGCCTCCTGAGGAATCTGTATAACGACCAAGTAGCAACAGTAAGAACAGACCACGGAAGAACGGACTGGTTTAAGATTGGGAAAGGAGTACGGCAGGGTTGTATACTCTCACCCTACCTATTCAACCTGTACGCAGAACACATCATGCGACATGCTGGGCTTGATGAATCCAAGGCTGGAGTTAAAATCGCTGGAAGAAACATTAACAATCTCAGATATGCAGATGATACCATTTTGATGGCTGAAAGCGAGGAGAAGCTGAGGAACCTTCTGACGAAGGTGAAAGAAGAAAGTGCAAAAGCTGGGTTGCAGTTAAACCTCAAAAAAACCAAGGTTATGGCAACCAGCTTGATTGAGAACTGGCAAATAGAGGGAGAAAACGTGGAGGCAGTGACAGACTTTGTCTTTCTAGGCGCAAAGATTACTGCAGATGCTGACTGCAGCCACGAAATCAGAAGACGTTTACTTCTTGGGAGGACAGCAATGACAAATCTTGATAAAATAGTGAAGAGCAGAGACATCACACTGACAACAAAGGTCCGCATAGTTCAAGCAATGATCTTCCCCGTAGTAACCTATGGCTGCGGGAGCTGGACCATAAGGAAGGCTGAGTGAAGGAAGATAGATGCTTCTGAACTGTGGTGCTGGAGGAAAATTCTGAGAGTGCCTTAGACTGCAAGAAGATCAAACCAGTCCATACTCCAGGAAATAAAGCCAGACTGCTCATTTGAGGGAATGATCTTAAAGGCAAAACTGAAGTACTTTGGCCACATAATGAGAAGACAGGATACCCTGGAGAAGATGCTGACGCTAGGGAAAGTGGAAGGCCAAAGGAAGAGGGGCCGACCAAGGGCAAGATGGATGGATGATATTCTGGAGGTGACGGACTCGACCTTGGGGGAGCTGGGGGTGGCGACGGCCGACAGGAAGCTCTGGCGTGGGCTGGTCCATGAAGTCACGAAGAGTCGGAAGCGACTGACCAAATAAATAACAACAACAACAAACAGCATCAGAAACACAGGACTCTATAGAACAAAACCCAAAACTATCAAGAATGCACATTTACTGTCAAGAATGCTCAATGGTAACTCTATTCATGTGTTAGGAAACCGAGCATAAATACCTATCAGTAAAATATACTTTAGATCAATAATTTTAATAAGGAATGAAATAAATAACTATGTTGAGAATCTTACAGAGAGGATTAAAGAACATTTTTCACCATGGGTTTATTATTTCTAGACATTTAACATCTCTAGAGTTTCTATAAAAGTGTTGTTATCACATAGTTTTTAGAAATATTTTGGGGGTAGTAAAGGTTGGTTAACAATATATAAATACTTTGTCTTAAATTCTAAAAGAAAATATTTCATAATCCAGTTCAATTTTTCAGAAAAAAAAATTCTGAAAGATCCTTAGAAACAAAACATTTTTTTCCGATTTTTACGGTATTTTTCTGAGCCTTCACAGGTCTAGACAATGATCGAAAGAACCAGTAGTAGGCCTCAGTCCTCCAAGCAGTTTGTTCACATCCTCAGGTTGCACAAGTCAAAAGGTTTTGATAACATGACTAGATGGTGCACTAGCCGCATCCATCTCAGACTCTGTCAAAACGATGGCATCCAAGTTGGCACTAATACAAGTGACTTTATCTGCAAAATGTCTAGCAAATTGTTTACAGTGGGCCTTTGAGGGTTCGAGTTGTTGTGTTCTAGAGTCTACACCCAAGAGGCTTTTAACCACCCAAAAGAGTTTTGCTAGACGACACTGAGCAGATGCAATGGTGGTGGAGATGCAATGGTGCTGCCATCATGCCACGGAATAAGATCTCAAAGGGATTCTTACCCATGTTCATCGTATTCGTTACAAGTCTTCCACCATTTATTTATTTATTACATTTCTATACCACCCAATCTGGGCAGATCACAAAAACTAAAACCACAAAATACAGCATAAAACACAATATAAAATATAAGAGCTTAAAACGACAGTATAAAAGTACAGCCAGAATAATACCTAGTAGCAATGCAGAGATTTAAATACAATAGTAGCTTTAAAACAACAGAGCTAAAAGACTAAAATGCTAAAATGCCTGGGAAAATAAAAAGGTCTTCATTTACATATTAATTGTTGATGCAGTCATTTCTTTGTCCTCAGCTCCTTGGAATACCAAGGAGATGACATGATTCTATAACTAGATCGAGGACTTTTGAGAGTGATCATATTGATAGGCCAGAGCATCTCCTCATTCAATGCACTGACGAGGACCTCAGCAGGACTGCTGGCTAAGCCTGTAGGGAATCCCCAAGACACCTTAGAAATCTATCCATACTCATTCATCTCCCTTGAGACCACAAGCCTTGGGGTTAGCTCAAAACTGACTGACTGTTGGATGGGGTATCTGACCAGGGCGATGGAATCCCTATACACCAAGGCTACCTGCCTCGCCAATCGAGCTTGGTACTGCACATGAAACCCTGGTGGACACATTTGGAAGAGTGTATCCACTCCCCCTTCATCCACGCTGATCGCAACATGGCAGGAAGGTGCGATGGGCAAATGGTCATCATGCCCCGCTGGGCAAGAGCATCAGGGATTTCTGCCGCTCTTGCCAAGTAGTTCTCTAGCCAATGCGCTCTACCCATGGTGGAGTGCCAGATGACATGATAACCCACAGTGGGTTAAATAACCTTTACTGCAGACCGTGGGTTAAAGAGTTGTTTATTTCAGCAAAATGAGCCATCATGGATTTAAAAGTGCTTGACAGACAGCACAATAATGGGCTTATTTAACCGATCATGGGTTATCTTGTTGTTCGAACCTAGTCTGTCTCTTGCATATCTCTCATTTCGGTGCCAAGTTAAAACATGGCTTTTCACCCTTCGAGGGCTAATTGAATTCTGTAAAGTTGCATGCTGTTTTAACTGTTTTATTGTTTTAGATTTTCTAATTCATATTAGCTTGTTTAATGGTTTAATATGCTTTTAGCTGTTTACATTATGTATTGTTTTATACAGTTTAAATTGGTTTTATCTGCACTCCGCCCTGGGATCTTAATGATATAGGACGGGATACAAATGTTATAAATAAATAACCAACCAACCAACCAACCAACCAACGGTCTCCATGTTTGCATGACTCGGCCCCTGAGCGAGGGTCTCCTATGCAATCTGGTGCCTGCGGGTTACATAACCATTGCTGAAAAGTAAATGTGTTAGGCTAATTGACTTACTTGGAAATTTCATGTGTTTGTCAGTATTGTCTATCCATTTGTGACTTCTGGTCTGAGCATGTAGATATGGAGAGTGGGAAATTGGGACTAATGGAAGTGTCTACCCATGGCAGAGATTCCCCACTCTTAGCTGAAAATTAGCAAAGATCTGAACAGTGTCCCACTGCTGTACAAGACCCTTCCCCTGTGGCAAGGGTGGGTGTGTACGTTGGCTGTTGCTGCCAGGGTAGAGTCCTAGCAGTAGAGAGCAATTTGCAAATGCAGCCCTTGGTTGCTAAGATTTGAAGTTTGGATAGTCTGCTACTGGTTTCCCTTCAGTCCAGCAAAACCCCTGCCATTGGTTCAAGGATGAAGGGGAAAATTAGCTTGTTCACCTCCCTTGCCCTTTAGTACCAAGACAGTTGCAGTAACTACAGCACCTTGGACTTTGGGGAGAATACTCGAATTGCCCTAGCCCCTGTAATAGTTTGGGGGTTGAAAGAAAGGGATGACCAAGTTTATTCTATAACTTTTTTACTGTTTGTTTCATGTGAGCCAGGTCATCATTTCCTTGGGGTCCCCACACCCACTGACTGAGGAACTTGCAGGGGTAGGTAGAAGGTGTGGGGAAGGAACTATTGGGTAGGTAGGAGGAGGGAAAAGACGTTGTCTTCTCTGTCTGCTCCATCTTGCCCTCCCTGCAGGTTTCTTGTAGGCCCCACTTTTAAAATTCTTATATGGAATGGAATAGTTTTCCTATATCATTTAGTCACTCCTGGTGCTGATGAATATGGTGATGTATATTTTTTATATTACCATTATTATTTTTAGATTGTAAGCCTATGGACATGCACCACCTTTTTTGCTGCTGATAAGCTGCTCCGGGAGCCTTTTTTGGCTGAGGATCAAGATAAAAATACTTCAAGTAAATCAATAAATCAGCCTTCTTCATTTATTGAAATTAATATTTTGAAGCTTGGTTAACATGGATAGTGGCAAACATGGCTAGTGTTGTTGCAGATGTAGTGCCAAGTCATACTTAAGGCAAACAAGGGAATGGAGGGGGCTGTTTGTGCCAGGAACAAAGGGAAGGAGCATGTGCTCCTGTGGTTGGCTTCTGAATTGCAAATCACAGTTTGCAGGGAGCAGGCATTATATCTTCTCTGGACCTCAGTAATGAGCACACTGTAGTTGCCTGTGTATTTCAGAAATCCTTCAAAGTCTTTTGTTTGTTGGATATCTTGTACAAACAATGGGAACTGTTGAAAAGTACAGAAACATTTTCTTCACTCCTCACCCCACTACTACCAAAGTTTGTGGTGCTCACCTTCATTAATAAGGTTGATGAAGTGTTTGAACTCTTAATTTTGCATTTTCAAATAACAACAAAAATCTATATTATCAATTCAGTGTTTACATTTTTAATATGCAACATTACAATAACTATAGTCGACATGGTCCAGAATCAGTTGCCCTCTTAAGATTAATATGAAGGCTTCATTTTGCAACCAAAATATTTCTCAGCATTGCCAGTATGTCGAAAACATGGTTTTATTTGCTTTTATAATTTTTGATAATGTTTGTTTTCTGTTTCCTTTTTAAATAAATAGCCTCAGGATAAATTGTTAATCGTGTACAAACCAGATGTTTGAACAGCCGCTCTTGTTTCCAAGTAATTAAACCAAGTATGTAGAGTGTTAATGGAAATAGGTGGATTAGTTCTGCTTCTGTAAATTAGGGTAAGTTGTGGTTTATACATGATTCCTGCTTTTTCTTCTTAAGCAAAAATAAGACAATTCAAATGAATTTCTCTGTAAGTGACTTGATAAATTTTTCTACCAGCAGAGGTAGAGTACAGAAATATTATACTACAAGCCTGTTCAAATTACTGTTGTATATTACGCATCTAAGCTAATGCGTAATGCTGGACTCTTCATGGACTAGGGTAACTTTATGCTGAAGTTGTAAACGCTTTGGATATTTTAATAGAAAAATGGTATATAATTATTTTAAATAAATAGATGATCTAGAAAAGCTATTAGATTTAGTTTGCACTTTAAAAGGCAGCTGCAAATCTGTTCATCGGGGCAAGTGGTCCTGGCCCTCTGGCAGAAGGAAACCTAGCAGCATACATCTCCTTCCCCAGACTCAGTTGCTTCTGGTTTACTTCACTGCTCACCTTAAGCACTTTTCTAAGCACTCCTTTCAGTGGGGCTTTCTTCTGGTATTGGGGTCTCAGTTGGGATAAAAGAACCTGGGGAAAAGGGCTGTGGGGAAGTATGTCACAGCGAGGGTTCTTGCTTTCTATATGATTGTGGCAGATTTGATTTTAAAAATGTATCTGCTGCCCTTGCTTTAGTTTGGCCTTAATTTTTTGGTTAAATTGCTTAATTTTTCTCCCTACCCCTTCCTCCAATATGACTACAATGCATATGGAATTTTTCCAAAATATCTGCATCTCCTACAGGATTTCCCTCATTTCTATTGCATGGTTTTGATTCTTGCTGATTGAAGTGCATTGGCTTTCTATAGTCTGTTCCTCCCCTAACATATCCTGAGCATAACATATAAAACCTCTAAATCAAGGGTGGACAACTTTGGGAGGTCCAGGGGCCATTCTCCCCTGCTCCCCTGGGTGGCTAGCTGTCCACGGGGTGACCTTAAAAATGTAAGGGTTTTTTTTAATTAAGAAAAAACATGGTGTCCATAGCTGCTGTGAAATGCCAAAAAGATCAAATTTAGCTTACTTGAAAACAAGCTAAATTTGACTCTTTTGGCACTCTGTATTAGCTATGGATGCCATTTCCTCCCCCCACAATAATTTTAAAATTGCCCCAAATTCAGCAGAATGGTGGGGGGCTGCATATTGGCCACCCCTGCTCTAACAGGAGACGTGAAGCCTCAAACTGCTATTCAGAAGTAACTGATATGTTTAAGTTGTTGTTGTTGTTCAGTCGTTCAGTCGTGTCCGACTCTTCGTGACCCCATGGACCATAGCACGCCAGGCCTTCCTGTCCTGCGCTCTCTCCCGGAGCGTGCTCAAGTTCATATTCATTGCATCCGTGATGCTATCTAGCCATCTCATCCTCTGCCGTCCCCTTCTCCTTTTGCCTTCAGTCTTTCCCAGCATCAGGGTCTTTTCCAGGGAGTTTTCTCTTCGCATTAGGTGGCCAAAATATTGGAGCTTCAGCTTCATTATCTGTCCTTCCAATGAGCACTCAGGGTTGATTTCCTTTAGGATGGACTGATTTGACCTCCTTGCAGTCCAGGGGACTCGTAAGAGTCTTCTCCATCACCACAGTTCGAAAGCATCGATTCTTCGGCGCTCAGCCTTCCTTATAGTCCAGCTCTCACAGCCATACATTACTACTGGGAAAACCATAGCTTTGATTAGACGGACCTTTGTCGGCAAGGTGATGTCTCTGCTTCTTACTATGCTGTCTAGGTTTGCCATAGCTTTCCTCCCAAGGAGCAAGCGTCTTTTAATTTCATGGCTACAGTCACCGTCTGCGGTGATCTTGGAGCCCAAGAAAGTAAAATCTGTCACTGCTTCCATTTCTTCCTCTTCTATATGCCAGGAAGTGATGGGGCCAGATGCCATGATCTTCGTTTTTTTAATGTTGAGTTTCAAACCAGCTTTTGCACTCTCCTCTTTCACCCTCAACAAGAGGCTCTTTAGATCCTCTTCGCTTTCTGCCATTAGAGTGGTATCGTCTGCATATCGGAGGTTGTTGATAATTCTCCCAGCAATCTTAATTCCGACCTGTGATTCATCCAACCCGGCATTTCTCATGATGTACTCTGCATATAAGTTAAATAAGCAGGGTGACAATATGCAGCCTTGTCGTACTCCTTTCCCAATTTTGAACCAATCGGTTGTTCCATGTCTGGTTCTGACTGTTGCTTCTTGACCCTCGTACAGGTTTCTCAGGAGACAGGTAAGGTGGTCTGGTACTCCCATCACTTTCAGAATTTGCCACAGTTTGTTGTGATCCACACAATCAAAGGCTTTAGCGTAGTCAATGAAGCAGAAATAGACGTTTTTCTGGAATTCTCTTGCTTTCTCCATGATGCAGCGAATGTTGGCGATTTGATCTCTAGTTCCTCTGCCTCTTCGAAACCCAGCTTGTACTTCCGATAGTTCTCGGTTCGCATACTGCTGAAGCCTAGGATTTTGAGCATCACCTTGCTGGCATGTGAAATGAGCGCAATGGTGCGGTAGTTTGAACACTCTTTGGCGTTGCCCTTCTTTGGAATTGGAATGTAAACTGACCTTTTCCAGTCTTGTGGCCACTGTTGAGTGTTCCAGATTTGTTGGCATATTGAATGCAGCACTTTAACAGCATCATCTTTTAGGATTTTAAATAGCTCGGCTGGAATACTGTCATCTCCGCTAGCTTTGTTGTTACTAATGCTTCCTAAGGCCCACTTGACTTCACTCTCTAGGATGTCCGGCTCAAGTTCAGTGAGCGCACTATCATGGCTATCAGGGACATTCAGATCTTTCCTGTATAGTTCTTCTGTGTATTCTTGCCACCTCTTCTTAATCTCATCTGCTTCTGTTAGGTCCCTGCCTTCTTTGTCCTTTATCATGCCCGTCTTTGCACAAAACGTTCCCTTGAGATCTCCAATTTTCTTGAAGAGATCTCTAGTCTTTCCCATTCTGTTGTTTTCCTCGATTTCTTTGCATTGTTCATTTAAGAAGGCCTTCTTGTCTCTCCTTGATATTCTCTGGAACTCTGCATTCAGTTGGGTATATCTTCCCCTTTCTCCCTTGCTTTTCGCCTCCCTTCTTTCGTGAGCTACTTGTAAAGCCTCATCAGACAGCCACTTGGCTTTCTTGCATTTCTTTTTCTTTGGGATGGATTTCGTTGCTGCCTCCTGAACAATGTTACAGACCTCCGTCCATAGTTCCTCAGGCACTCTGTCTATCATGTCTAATCCCTGAAATCTATTCCTCACCTCCACTGTGTATTCATCAGGGATATGATTTAGGTCATACCTGAACGGTTTAGTGGTTTTCCCGACGTTCTTCAATTTAAGCCGAAATTTTGCAAGAAGCAGCTCATGATCTGAGCCACAGTCAGCTCCAGGTCTTGTTTTTACTGACTGTATGGAGCTTCTCCATCTTTGGCTGCAAAGGACATAATCAATCTGATTTCGATATTGACCATCTGGTGACGTCCATGTGTAGAGTCGCCTCTTGTGCTGTTGGAAAAGAGTGTTTGCTATGATCAGCATGTTCTCTTGGCAAAACTCTATTAGCTTTTGTCCTGCTTCATTTTGTACACCAAGGCCATGCCTGCCTGTTATCCCGGTGATTTCTTGACTTCCTACTTTAGCATTCCAATCCCCTATGATGAAGAGGACATCTTTTTTTGGTGTTAGTTCTAGAAGGTGTTGTAGGTCTTCATAGAACCGATCAACCTCAGCTTCTTCGGCCTCAGTGGTTGGGGCATAGACTTGAATTACTGTGATGTTGAATGGTTTGCCTTGGATTCGTACTGAGATCATTCTATCATTTTTAAGATTGTACCCCAGTACTGCTTTTCCCACCCTTTTGTTGACTATGAGTGCTACTCCATTTCTTCTAAGGGATTCTTGCCCACAATAGTAGATATGATGGTCACCTGAATTAAATTCGCCCATGCCTGTCCATTTTAGTTCGCTGATTCCCAAGATGTCGATGTTCAATCTTGCCATGTCATGTTTGACCACCTCCAGCTTACCTTGATTCATTGATCTGACATTCCAGGTTCCTAAACAATATTGTTCTTTACAGCATTGGATTTTCTTTTCACCACCAGACACATCCACAGCTGAGTGTCCTTTCGGGTTTGGCCCAGCCGCTTCACTCTTTCTGGCGCTACTTGGAAATACCCTCTGCTCTTCCCCAGTAGCATATTGGACACCTTCCGACCTGAGGGGCTCATCTTCCGGCGTCATCTCTTTTAGCCTTGTGATACGTTCCATGGGGTTTTCTTGGCAAGAATACTGGAGTGGGTTGCCATTTCCTTCTCCAGTTGACCACATTTTGTCAGAACTCTCTGCCATGACCTGTCCGTCTTGGGTGGCCCTGCACAGCATAGCTTATGGCTTCACTGAGTTACGCAAGCCCCTTCGCCACAACAAGGCAGTAATCCATGAAGGGGGTGTTTAAGTAGTCCAATCCATTTGATGACAGCCTTCCTGAGTTGGAAAAAATCTTCATATATCTTATGCTAGTATATCAGTTAAAACAACTTACTCAAAATGTTTTTTATAGAATATCGAGACAGTGGCTTGGATCCTAAGATAAACTAACCTATGGAAGTTCATAGAAGGAAAGTTTCCACATCCCCCCCCCTCCGCAGCCACTCGTGTCCCTTGAAAAGCCTCTCTGGAGAGTTTGGTGTACTTTTGAACAATGTGGGATTCACTTTGCCGGGGGGGAGGGGGGCTGCTGGGGGATGGGAAAACCATCCAGAATTATGATAAGGTAAGGCTTGGATCCTGGGATAAGTTAACTTATGTTCATGAAAGGAAAGTGTCATGGTGGACACTGAGCCCATAGAATCCCAGAGTAGTTCTGATTCAGAGGAAGAGCAGTCGCTCCTGGGAGAGGAGCGCGCCCCTTTTTCCCAGGGCCCGCAGCTGACAGAGATTCCTCCCACCAACATTCCTAGATTAGAAAGCAGTCCAGGGAGTGACCCAGCACCGATAGCAGACTGGTTAGATGCACAGCGCAGATGCAGAGAGCGGCGCCAAATGGAGAGCGCGGAAAGGAGGCGTAGCGCCCGGTTGGCGCTCAAAGAACGGTTGCGCCCAGAGGATCCAAGGGAAAAGGGGAGGGATTCTCCCTAGTCCGTATATTCAGGGGTCTGCCAGTAATTGCCTTTCAAACGGGGACCAACTGTTCCAACTTAGGGCATAGGGATGCTGCTGCTCAGATCTACTTGCTACCTGTAGAGTTGTAATTTGTAAAAGAAGAATAAAGCTTTGAAAAGAATCCCTGTGTCTGCATCTGGACTTGGCTACTGGATTAGACTGAGAGAGCCCTCCAAGGAGCCCTTGACAGCTTGGTCCCCTTTCCTCTTTTTTTTTCTCTCCTCTCTCCCTCTTTTCTCCTACTGCCTTATGGAGGGTGCCGGGAACCCAACGGTGCAAGCTCTGGCGCAAGAGAACCAGATGCTCCGTGATCAGATGGCTCAACTGACGGCTGCTGTGCAGAATCTACAGGCAACGTTTCAACCCCCCACACCTCCGATTCCCCCACGCCGCAAGTGGCCGGTGGCGTTGCCAGAGAAGTTTTCTGGTGAGAGAGGACTTTTTCAGATTTTCAGGGCCCAGTCAGAGCTGTACATGCATCTTAGACCTGAGGATTTCCAGACGGAACAGGTTCGTGTGGGTTTTGTTATTAACCTGCTGTCGGGCATGGCCGCTAAATGGACTTCGGGAATTCTTCTCGCTAATGACCCCCTGCTCGGGGACTATCAAGGTTTCATGACAGCCATGGCATGTTTTTTCGATGACCCCCTGCGCATGCAGACGGCTTCTCGGGAGATTCGCCGCCTCCGGCAGGGCAAGGACTCAGTTTCCAGTTACGCTACAACCTTTCGCTTGTTGATGCAGGATTTACAGTGGAATGATGCCACGCTAGTGGCTCAGTTTTTGGATGGTTTGAACGACAAGATCTTAGATGAGTTGGCGTGCACGCCCAGCCCGCCTACTTTGGAGGACCTCATCCAGACCTGCCTTCAGATAGATAGTTGGCTGGAGGGGTGCCGGCAGACCCGGCGGGGCGCCAGGGGCCGGGATTTCCCTCCTCCCATTCCCTCTCATTTCCTGCCCCCTCCCCCCCCACTCCGGCGCTGGAGGTGGAGGAGACCCCGATGCAGCTGGGAGCTACCCGAGCCTCACTGCCGCCAGAGGAGCTTGAGCGCCAGCAAGCTGAGCACCGATGTTTTCGTTGTGGAAAGCTGGGACATTTCGCCAAAACCTGCCGAGTTAAATCCACAGCTCTGCTGCCTCCTCCTCCTCTCCTTCCCCTTCCTCCTCCTCCTCCTCGTCCCCAGGCCTGACTAGACTGCCCCCCAAACTTGTTGGGGGCCTCCAGTGTGAGGGTCAGTTCCCCACCGGCTGGGTGCCTTCCCCAACCCCCCCACCCTCCCATCTGCTGTTGCATGTTCACCTCCGCTCCTCCCAGTGGGGTGGGGTGGAGGCCCTAGCTTTAGTGGACTCGGGGGCTATGACCAGTTTCATGGATGAAACGTTTGCACACTTCCACAAGATTCCTACCCTGCCCCTTCCTGCCCCCTTGGCAGTGGAGACCATTGATGGGCGTCCTCTCTCTTTGGGCGCGGTGACCCGTATTACAGTTCCGCTCACTCTGCGCGCCCAGTCCCATGTTGAGCAGATTCAGTTTCACTTAGCCAAGGTTCCCTTATACCCAATCGTGCTGGGTGTTTCCTGGCTCTCTAAGCACAACCCTCAGATTTCTTGGGGGCTTCAGCAAGTGGAGTTTGTGTCTCCCTACTGCCGGGAGCATTGCCTCCCGGAGGAGGTGCCAGTCCCAGCCCAGGCCTTAACCCTTTCCTCCCCCTCCTTGTCTGCTTCTGGCAGTCCTTCAGCTACCGTGATCCTCCCAGAGAAGTATGCAACTTTTCGGGATGTGTTTGACAAGAAGGAGGCTGACCAGCTTCCCCCCCACCGCCCTTTTGACTGTGCCATTAACCTCATTCCGGGGGCGACCGTCCCCGCTGGCTGGCTGTATTCGATGTCGGAGCCGGAACTTCGAGCTCTGTGGGAGTTTTTGGACAAGAATCTCAAACGCGGCTTCATTCGCCCTGCTTCCTCCCCTGCCTGCGCTCCTACCTTCTTTGTGGCCAAACAGTCTCCATCCCTGACAAGTACCCCCTCCCCCTCATACCTGAGATGCTGGTGCACCTGGGGCGAGCCAAGACTTTCACAAAGTTGGACCTGCGTAGCGCATACAATCTCATTCGCATCCGGGAGGGGGATGAGTGGAAGACCTCTTTTGGGACCCGGTACGGAGCGTATGAATACCTAGTAATGCCTTTTGGGCTCGCCTGCGGCCCCCCCCCACACACTTTTTCACGTTTTATGAATGCCATCTTCCGGGACTATTTGGACACTTTCCTCATTGTATATCTCGATAATTTACTTATATTTTCTGAGGGCCCCCATGCCCACCAGTGTCATGGCTCCGCCATCCTCCAGTGCCTCCGTGAGAACCATCTTTATGCCAAGCTGGAGAAATGTGCGTTTGACCTAACCTCTTTGGACTTTCTTGGCTACATTATTTCGCCTGATGGTATCAGGATGGATCCTGCAAAGGTCCAGGCTGTCCTCTCCTGGCAGGCTCCATCCACCAAGAAGGACTTGCAATGTTTTCTGGGTTTTGCTAATTTTTACAGAATGTTCCTGTCCAGTTTTGCTTGGCTGACTTCTCCTCTCACGGACCTCCTTAAGGGCAAGAAATCTCCTTTTCATTAGATGGCATCTGCCCAACAGGCTTTTGAGGAACTTAAGAAGCTTTTCAGTTCTGAGCCGATCCTGTTACATCCCAACCCGAGGAAGCCTTTTGTAGTGCAGACTGATGCCTCTGACTTTGCGGTGGGGGCGGTGCTCTTTCAGCCAGATTGGGAGGGCGGCGGGCTGCAACCCTGTGCCTACCACTCCAGGAAGCTGACCATGTCTGAGAGGAATTATACCATTTGGGAGAAGGAACTGTTGGCCATCAAGTCCACTTTGGAGACCTGGCGTCATCTCCTGGAGGGGGTGCTGCACCCAGTCGAAGTTAGAACTGACCATCGCAACCTCGAACATCTTCAGACAGCCCGTGCTGTCTGAAACCAGCGGCAGATTAGGTGGTCGCTTTTTTTTTCTCGGTTCCACCTTAAGATTTGCCATGCGAAAGCCTCCAACAACCTACAAGCAGATGCTCTTTCTCATAAGCCTGGCCTCCAGCCAGGGAGTGAGGAAAATCCCCCCCCCTCTGATTCTTCCCCCCCAAGGCCTGGCAGCAGCTGCGGTGCCTCGTTCTTGGGAGGAGCTCCTTCTCTCTGCACAGGCTCAGGATGCTTTTGTTCGCACAAAGGTGGAAGAATTGGGGCTAGCCTCTGCCCCCCCCACTCTGCCCCTTCTCTTTGCGAGGTGGCCTGCTTTACCATTCTGGCCAGGTCTATGTGCCTTCTAGACCCCTCTGCGAGAAGGTCCTCCATCAGTGCCACGACTCTCCCCCACAGCTGGGCATTTTGGCGTCGCCAAGACCCTGCATGGAGTGACAAGGGATTTTTGGTGGCCTTGTGTGTGTCGGGACGTCAAGTCCTATGTTGCCTCCTGCCCAACCTGCCAGTGGGCGAAGGCTCTCTCAGGCAAGCCCACAGGCTTGCTTCACCCCCTGCCTACCCCCTCAGGACCTTGGAAACTGCTCTCCCTTGAGTTCATCACTGACTTGCCTCGCTCACACGGTAAGACCACCATTCTGGTGGTGGTGGATTTATTTTCTAAGATGGCCCATTTCATCCCCTGCTCTTGCCCACAGCCAGGGAGACGGCAGAGCTGTTCTTGGCGCATGTTTTCCGCCTCCACGGATGGCCCGAGGGTCTCATTTCGGATAGGGGGGCCCAATTCACTGCCCATTTCTGGAGAAAGCTACTTGCGTTGCTCCATGTGACACTCCGTCTTTCCTCCGCCCACCGTTCGCAGATGGACGGTCAGACCGAGCGCACCAATGCGACTCTGGAGCAATATTTGCGCTGTTATGTCAATTACCAGCAGGATGACTGGTTTTCCTTGCTGCCTCTCGCAGAATTTGCTTATAACAATGCCTGCCATGCTTCCACCCGCCAAACTCAATTTTTTGCCAATTTTGGTTACCATCCCAAGGCTCTCCCATCCACCCTAGCTCCCTCTTCGGTGCCAGCGGCCCATGACTTTTTAGAGGAGTTGCGAGCGGTACACCACCTCTTACGGGACTCCTTCGAGCAAGCCAAGACAGCCTACAAGGCCTCTGCGGACCGGCGGTGCCAGCCGGGTCCGTCTCCGCAACCAGGGGACTGGGTTTGGTTGTCCACCCAATACCTCCCCTTTCACTCGCCCGCAAGGAAGCTTGCGCCTTGCCGCACAGGGCCTTTCCAGATTACGACCCAGATTAACCCTGTTGCGTTTCGCCTGGCTCTCCCCCCCTCCATGAAGATCCATCCTGTTTTTCAGTGCTGGTGGAGGGGGAGGAGGAGTTTGAGGTCGTGGAGATTCTGGACTCCCGCCTTTCTCGTGGCTGCTTGCAATATCTGGTGAACTGGAAGGGGTACGGGCCTGATAAGCGATCCTGGGAACCCGCGGAAAATGTGCATGCTCCGTTGCTGCTGCGGCGCTTCCACCAGCTGTACCCCCACAAACCCAGGGCCCCAGGGGAGGAGCACGAGGGGGGGGCCTCATGGGAGCGGGGATGATGTCAGGGTGGACACTGAGCCCATAGAATCCCAGAGTAGTTCTGATTCTGAGGAAGAGGGGTCGCTCCTGGGAGAGGAGTGCGCTCATCTTTCCCAGGGCCAACAGCTGACCGAGATTCCTCCCACCGGCATTCCTAGCTTAGATAGCAGTCCTGGGAGTGACAGAGTGTGGGAAGCAGACTTATTGGATGCGCGACGCCGACGCAGAGAGTGGCGCCAAATGGAGGGCATGGAAAGGAGGCGCAGTGCCCGGTTGGCACGCAAACAACGGTTGTGCCCAGAGGATCCAAGGGAAAAGGGGAGGGACTCTCCCTAGCCCTTAAGTTCAGGGTCTGCCAATGATTCCCTTTCAAACGGGGACCAACTGTTCCAACTTAGGGCATAGGTACTCTGCTGCTCATATCTAGTTGCTAACAGTAGAGTTGTGAAGTTGTAAAAGAGGAATAAAGCTTTGAAAAGAATCCCTTTGTCTGTGTCTGGACTTGGCTACTGGATTAGACTGAGAGAGCCCTTGACAGAATGGGAGGAAGACACTGACGACTGTCAGTTCAACACTTAAAAGTGAGAGGATTACATTGCCAAATGGGAGATATCCCCCCCCCCCCGCTGCCTTGGTGCACTTACTGTTCTTGCATTCCCCCCACCTTTTTTGGGTACTTCTTGAGTGTGCAAATAGGTTCCTCCTCTCTTGTAGTATTTTTCTGCTGGTCCTTGTCAACCATGCGCAAATTAGCCTATCTGCAGTCTTGCTTTGTCAATTTCCTCGTAGGTTACCTACTCTACTTTGGCACTCCCATTGACAGCTGCAACATACAAGGAAATTGACAAGGCAAGACTACACATAGTGGCCAGGGAAACATGTGCTCTTGTGCACTTGTGAAAGAACAGGGTGGGGGGGAGGGGAGAGAATAAAAAATTACGAATACATTTGCATACTCCTGAAGCACTTTTTTTTTTTAAGGTGGCAAACAAAAAAGGGTAGTGATTGGAGCAGGGAGGAGGCCAGGGCAAGGAGACAAGATGGGTTCTGCCGCAAAGGCATTTGGGATACATGCCAGCGTCAGCTGGAAGGCTGAGGGGGAAGGAGGAGGAAAGCAAACCACGGCAAGCCCCAATCACTTGTTAGTCATACTATGGGTTGTTTGTCTGCTAAACAACAGACCATGGCTTATTCACAGGGTGGCTTAGTGTGACATGTTAAATTGGTGTTTTACTGTGGTAATGGACAGATGATGGCTATCAAACTCTGTCTTAATCCAGACAAGACAGAGGTCCTGTTGCTTGATGATTTCTTGGTCCAGATTAGTGAGATTCAACCTGTTTCGGAGAGGGGTGCTCTTGGATACATTACTGTCATTAGAGGCTACCTCTGTGGCATGGAAAGCCTTTTATCTGCTATCCCAGCTACGACCCTATCTAGAAAAGAATAACTTGGCTGCAGTGATCTATTCTGTTGTAACCTCCCGTTTGGACTGTGGCAGTGCATTGTATGTGGGCCTGACTTTGAAGATGGTCTGGAAACTACAACTAGTGCAAAACATGGCAGTGAGAGTTTTAACCAGGACTATTTATTTATTTAATAAATAAATAAATTTATTTAATAAATACTCGATGGTCTTATAGGCCCCTCCCAACCCTGCTATTCTATTCTATGATTTATTTTACAATGTTTATATACTGCTCCACATCTAAACAGACTACGGAGCAGTAAACAATAAAAGATAAAAGGAGTAAAATACAATATTAAAAGTTTTTTGGAAAAACAGAATATCAATAAAAACGGTGGCTGGTCAGTCAGGGAAGGCTTGTTGAAATAAAAATGTCTTCAGCAGGCACCAGAAACAAAACAGTGTTGGTGCCTGCCTGATATTCAGAGGGAAGGAGTTCCACAGAGAGTGAGCTACCACATACTCCAGGTAGGTTCCAACCGGCCTGTAGGTTCATGCCAAACCACCAGGAGTGCCTAATCTCAGAGACAGGGTAGGTTGGTAAGGGAGAAGGCACTCTTTTAAGTATCCCAATTCCAAATTGTTTAGATGGCTTAAACATACTACACCAGTCTTACCTCACTTGTAGTTTCTCACAGTTAGTTTTCGAGCCTGGTTCAAAGTGCCAGGTTTTATGTTTTACCTATAATGCTCTTCATAGCTTGGGACCTTGGTATCTGATGGAATGGCACCTCCCATATGTGCCTACCGATGTCCTAAGGTCATTTACAGAGACCCTTCTCCAAGTACACCCTCATTCTGAAGCACAGAGGGTGGTTACTAGAGAGGGGCCTTCTTAGTGGTGGCCTCCCAATTAAGGACACTCTCCGCAGGAAAATTTCTTGGCACCAACGTTGTTTTCTTTCCATTACCAGGTTTTTCTTTATTCTTCCAGGACTTTTAAATCTTTGCTATTTTAATCCCTCTTAAATGTTGCTGGTATTAATGTTTAATTTCTTGGCTGATTTTAGCTTTTAATTTTTTTGTAGTCTCAGGTTGGCCTTGTATTTTTATCATGTTTGGCTTTTGTATTTGCTTGTGTATTTTGATCATGTTGATTGTTGTTGTGTTTTTATATCTTTTTATTGTCTTGTTATTTTTAATTGTACAATGTCTAGAGAACTTGCTTTATAGGCATCTTCTAAATATGGATAATAAATAAATAATAAACAGCACTCAAAATCTCAGTTTTGCTCAGCTGTTGAAACCTGAGTGTTTCCCATTGGACTTAGGACTCCAAAGACTGCCTTGCCATTTCCCTAGTGCAAACCATAACTCCCTGCCTCCATCTTCTCTTGCTCTGCTGCTTCCCCCTGCTAGAGGGTAGTATACCCTCCAATTTTTATTTCTGTAAATTTCTATATAACTTCTCTGTTTTAAGCTAAAGCCTTGTCAGTATTATTGAGCTAATTTCCCCCACTGTATCTAGCATCGTACACAGGTCACCATGTGTACACTACACCTCAAGTCAGATTCGATGGGTTATGCACCAGTCGAAGATCTGGAGCATAAGGTTGAGCAATGGGAGAGATCTGGTACCATCCTGCTTGTTCAAATACACAATGACAGTTGTACTGTCTGACGTGATCCAGACCAGTCTGCCTACCAGTTCCAGTTCAAAGGCACAAAGTGTGTTCAGTGCTCTTAACTCCAGAAGGTTGATGTGCTGTGTGGCTTCATTAACAACCCATCGTCCATGGACCATGAGGGACCATGAGGCCTATACAGTGAGCTCTCTATCCCAAGAGCGATGCATCCATAGTCCCAACTCTGGATGGAGAATGCTGAAGGAATGGCATGTTCTGGGTTAGACTGCTTGGCACTGACCACCATCGGAGAGAGTCTTTGACGTCTGGAGGCAGACAGCGTCTGGTTCGCCCAGCACCTGATCGGTATTGAGGTTGCATATGAACCAGTTTTGGAGTAGTCTCATATGCAAACGTGCATAGCAAAGACAACCATAGTCACAGCCATGAAGCCCAGGAGAAGTTGGACTTTGAGCAGCATGGTAAATTTACTCATTTGCAGTTCTGATGCTAGAGGAGTCAGTGCCTTTACCCTGGTTGGGAGTTAAATAACACCCCGATGAATTGGATCTGCTGTGTCGGTACAAGATGTGATTTCTCTGCATTGATGTAGAGTCCAAGCTACTGGAGGAGATTGCAGGTCGCCTCTATCAACCAAAGAAGTTGATCTTTTGTTGACGTTACCGACACCGTCTATGTACGGATAGACCTCTATGCCTTGCAGTTGCAGGTCGGAGCAGACCACTGTCATGCACTTGGTGAATACCCACAGGACAGTAGCAAGACTGAAGGATAGCACCTGGAAATGATAGGCATTGTTACCAATGGCAAAGTGGAAGTAGCTTTGGTGCGATTCCTCTATGGTGATGAGAAAGTAGGTGTCCTTGAGGTTGATAGAGATTAACCAATCTCAGAGAGATTTGAGAAGCAGGATAGACACCAGAGAAACCATGTGGAACTTCCTAGGTGAGATTGAACAGGTTCACCCGTCGAATGTCCATGATTGACCAAAGCCCTCCATCCTACTTGGGTACTGTGAAGTACCTTGAGTAAAACCTGCCCTAAAGTTGAGTTCGAGGGACAGGCTCGATCACCTCTTTCTCGAGAAGGGTCTGAGCTTCATAATGGAGGACCGGGGACAGCATAGTCACCAACACAGTACTGAGAGGAGGGAGGGTATTGAACTCCAGTAGCCCCTCTGGACTATTGCAAGGACCCAGGAGTGGGATGTGATGTTGCGCCACACTAGATGATAAGCAGACGAGCACGCTCCAAAAATGGGCATTTGGGCCACAAGGTGAGGAAGGATGGCAGGAAGTGAGTCAAAGGTGCTGCTTACTTTTGCTGTCGGGTTTCCTACAATAATTGCAGAATCTTGAAGTTGGGAATGGCTTCCCTGACTGACCTTCCTGAGACCGTTGTTGTTGATGCTGTTGTGCTGTAGCTTGCTGATGGGGTTGGTACCGAGTGGCAGACGACTGAAACCAGCACCATTGCCTGGGAAGTTGCTGTGACATAAAACCCATACAACGCGCCATGGAACCAGCCTTCTGTACGGAGTTGAGCACATCATCGGTTTTTGTACTGCACAAGCCTTGCTCATCAAAGAGTAAGTCTTTGATATGGATTCTGGTTTCCTGTGGAAGACCGGATGACCTCAACCAGGCATGGTGATGCAGGACAATGGATCCAACTAGCACCTTTAAGTCACAATCAGCTTGGTGGCACAATGTATTTATTTGCTGTCTGGACAGCTTCAGAGTCTCCGATTGGAAGAGGAGACCTAGCTCCTTCTTGTCATCCAGAAAATGCTCAAGAAGATGGCCCACTTTGTCACATAGCAGTAGCTGGTACCTCAACATTGCTGCCTGGTAATTTGATATGTTTTGAGGCCCATCACTGTGAAGGAATGTAGTCTTCTCTCAAGTAAATCAAGGTGTCTGCCCTCATCAGTTGGAGTAGCAGAGAAAGTTGAGATGCCTCTGCCAACCCTTGCCTGGTGTGAGCTGGAAGAGTATGGTGGAGGAATGAGACTTGTCTCTGTGCCTACCAGGTAGTTAAACTCCAACCACTGGCAGAGAGAGAAAGATGGCAGAGGTGCTTCCTTTTGTCCCTGACTTCATGCTGGGTTTCAGAGATGCAGACCCTACTCCTTTGGGCAGGGGCATGTCATGACCACAAATGTTTGCCTGGCCACCCAGGCCACACAAAATTTGTCAAACTCTTAAGAGAGAGGATAAAACTGACATTCACTTAATGTTGCCTTGTGTGGACAACTAAGTTATTTTGCACAATTAAAAGCATTGCACCTATTACTTTAGTCTCTTATGCTTGCAACCTGTGCTGAAAAAGAAGCCAGTTTAAGCCATCTTGAATGCATTGCCACATGTCCTTGATCACACGTACATGTAAACACGCATCTGTACATATGTATCGACAGACATGGAAATACCAGGATCTTGGGCAGAGGTGTAGTGTACACACGGTGAACTGTGTACGATGCTAGATACAGTGGGGGAAATTAGCTCAATAATACATGTGGCTGGTGTCAACAGTGTCCTGGTCAATCAGCTCAGCCAAACCATGCTGACCTCCTATCAAGTGGGAGTTAGACAGAATGGTTCTGGACAGCCTCTTCCAGCTTTGGGGAATGCCAGAAATCGATCTCTTTGCCACACAGGAGAATGCAGTTTGCACAACATTCTACAGCAGAGTGGGCCAAAGCCCAGGATCTATGGTCCTTTGTTTTTCAGTGGACAAGGGTGTTATTCTACCTGTTCTCCCCCTTTCCACTGATAACGATGGTCCTAGCGAAGATTGCTGTGGATGGCACTGAGTGCATCATCATGACACTGTGATGGCCATGTCAGCCTTGGTTTGCCCCACTACTCAAAATGGCGAAGGGTCGGTACCAATGGCTCCCTTCGTATCCGTCTCTCCTCACAAGAGAGAAAGGCCAAATCTGACACTCAGACCTAACAACTCTCTGCATTAAAGCATGGAATTGATGTTATATAAATGTTTGTTAAAATTGTCAACATTGTGTATGTTTACAAATCACTTAAAATGTTTAAATTAAATACAGTATTCCTATTCTATTAAATAATGTGGAAGTCACAAAACATTTAACAGTTCTCTTCCACTATATCTTGATGGACTGTGTATTCTAAGTAGTTATTTTAAAGATTGGGTGTTACTTCCTTTCTCTGATTATGGTTGACAGGAAGTACACACTTCTTGTATATTATCATTGAAGAACATCCATCAGCATTGTACACTATCAGTTTGTGCTTGATTGAAGCTGATGCCTAGTTGATATGGCTTACTGGTCTATTGGTTCATAATAACTTGAATTGGTTATCTGTTAGGCCAAGTACCAGCTTCTATGTTTCTCTTTGATTTTTGATGAGAGAGCTACTTCATAAAAAGATGAATATATGAATTCATCCAGAGAGGCTTGTTCTGACATAGCAAGTTATATTTTAGTATCTCTTGTAGTGGGCGTGTGTGTGTGTGTGTGTGTGTGTGTGCATGCACATGCACATCATCCAATTCTGTGCTGGGATGTTGTTGTTGGGTAGAGGTGACCTCTTAGAGCTGGATATGTGTGTCTGCACACTGCTGTCTTATACATATGGGGTAGAGGGAAGTACAAAAATGTGGTGAGCACATTCAATTTTAGAGGACAGAGACACAATAAGGGCTGTGTCTCTCCAGTCCATCCCCTGAATAACAAAATACTGGAGCAACCTTCTTGACTTTCATGTGCTACTGCTGAACACCATGTGGATTGAATGAAAAGACCTCCACCATCCAGGATCATCCTGAATGAGTTTCTGATCTAGAATGTATTATCAAGACCTTACTGAATGGGGCTGGGGGGTTAGTCTGTCCCATCTATGCCTGCTGGGTTTTCTTGGTAATACAGCAGCTTAGACCAGGGTGGGCAAGAGGGTAGCAGTAGTCTATAAGAACGCTATCTTCATAGCCAGGTGCCTTGCCCAGTGGCCCTGATTTTTAAAATGTATGTGGTGGGTGTTTGAAACAGAATAGGGACTGTACTGATGTACTGCCCACCCACTGCCTCCCTACCTGAGGTGGCAAAGGTAGTCTCATGTGATTATTTCATCATCATTGTTATCATCATCATCATATTTCTGTTTCTGTAGTTTGTGCATTTCATTCGCCTGTGACCTTGCTGTTTACAATTCTCTCCCTTCCTCAACCATATGTAACCTGTAACATCAAGTTAAGTGGACTCCAGTCCACAAAGCCGTGTGCCATAATAAATTTGGCAGTCTTTTAAGGTGCCACCGGGTTTGCGGGGGGGGGGGGCATGCAGGAGGCTAAAGAGGGGAGAAGAGCAAGGGGATGTCTGGTTGCATGAGTGAAAGGTCGCTCACATGACATTGGATTTAACCCCATGTTTCTATGCCAAATTAAAATGATGGTTCTTACTTCTTAAAACCCTAAATGGTTTGGGACCTGGATATCTGAAGGATTGCCTCCTTCTGCATGTACCTATCCACACACAAAGGTAATCGGAAGAGACCCTTTTGCATATCCCTTTTGCCTTGTGAAGTGTGGAAGGCTAGGATGCATGACTGGGTCTTTTCATCTGCAATGCTCAGACTATGGAATTCTTTACCCCGGGAAATTTGGCTCTCCTCTTTTCTCAGTGTATTGTTTGAACATATTTTTTGTAACCTTGTTTGAGAGTTTACATCTCCTGCTGTTTCTGTTCTTTGGGGGTTGGGGGGGGGGCGGATGTTGCTGCAATCATTTCAGTTTTGCTGTGTTACGTATTTTATATTATTGTAAACCACTTGGAGGACCCTTGTAGTAGAAGATGTGGGTCACAAATAATATTTCACTGGTTTATGGGACAACTTGGTCAAGCTAAACTAATGCAGAATCAGCATTTGCCATTTCTTTCTCCCCCTCCTCCCCCAACTACAGGAGGAACTCAAAGGCTACCTCGTACAATTGGAGTATCTCTAGCAAAAGAACTAATATTTTCTGCACGTGTACTTGATGGTGAAGAAGCAAAATCAATAGGATTGATCAGTCATGTGGTAGAACAAAATGAAGCGGGGGATGCTGCCTATAGAAGAGCTTTAGCCCTGGCAAGAGAATTTTTACCTCAGGTACAATCCAAATGGAGGGTGTTCTTTAACCTTTCTGTTTATTTGTGTTGAATAATGAATGAGTAACTAAGAAAATAATTGGGAAAGCTAAAAAAAAAAAAAAATGATGATCACAAACATTCTGATTAAACAAATGGAAACCAAACCCCATATTACTTACTAGTGGTGCTACTTGGGCACAATCTTATTAATTATTTTTTTCCCGTGTGCTGTCATAGTATCTATGTTTTGAGTCTATATTTTTGTTATAGCTTTTGTAATGTTGAATTAAAGCTAACCCTTTGAGATTCTATCATTATTTAAGCTTAACCCTTCCAAATATGACATTCATGCTTAACACCATTCATTTTTATGTGGCTATCATTAGAGCAGGGTGTGCCTTTTACTGAATCCTCACTATTATTTCTTTGTCTCTAGACTTCCCAATTCAGTTTTCCAAACTAAAATCTACAGATTCTCTGCATGAACAAAAAGTATTGAAAAGTATTGTAGTTGGAGGCCCACATTCTAAACACAAGCAAATTCCATTAACTGATGGGATTTGTGTGCATGTAAATGTGTTTAGGTATGTAGGTTTATATATTCTTAAAATTTTCTTCTATAAATGTTTAATTGTTTATTTGGTTGCTCTCTGATCTAGGTGTGTTGATATATCATTGTGATCTCACACTCATTTGGATAATGTTACAAAAATCACATTACGTATAAACTGAAAAGCATAAGGCTAAGAAAATTTGAATGCCAAAAAGCAAAGATAGGGCAATTCCAATTCTCTCTCTGTGTAGAACATAATAGCAATAATGTTGTGCTGTCAGAGTTCAGATCTGTCAGACCTTTCATGTGGCTTCAGTGAGCACATGTTTATATTCTTTTCAGTGATCATTTTTGTGGATGATAGAAATCCATTTTGTTACCTTCTACTGATGGCTTTGCACCAGACACATCTGATTCATGTATCAAATTATGGTAGTCACTGTTTCACCTCAGTAATACTTTCCCCATGCTGGATACAAAGAAAAGTTCACATTTAATTGATATCTACATTTCCCATTTCCTTATGTTCTTCTTCCTTATATGTTAGAATTATTAGTCTGCCAATGTATTTTGTGGAGGCTGTTAAGAATGACAAACTTGCCCATGCACCCTCCCCGTGTTCTCCTTCAGGCGTGGGGAACCTCAGGCCTGGGGGCCATATCTGGCCAGCCCCCCAGAGTTCTCCAGATGGCAATGCCCCCTTCCCCTGGCCTCACCCCCTTTTCCCCAACCACTGTTAGTGGTTTTCTGGCTTTGGGACAGTTTTTTCTCTGTTCTAAAAGGTTTAAATGCCTCTCCTAAGGCTTAGTTACTGGCAATAAAAGCTTTATGCTGCAATATGCTGGTAGTTTTTGTATCTTGGCCCCACCCCTTTTGCCTTGCCACCTTGCCTTTGGCTCAGCCCGCCACTGGAATGCAGGCCCCGAGAGTTTCTCTTAAATTGAATTCAGCCTTCTGGCTGAAAGAGGTTCCCTACCCCTGCTCTGCTTCAACTGACTACTATCTGTGTATATGTAAATGTGGGTTCAGTGCTATTTTAGGAGTGCGATGGGCCAGGGGGAATGTTGTTTTGTTTGGTGCAGTTGGACTAATACCGCAATCAACTGGTACACTCAGTAAGATTGTGGAATAACCTGGACTTGAACCTGGATCTATCATTAGTTCCTCTAGCTTTTGGCCAGGTGAAGCAAACGGTTACAGCTAACACTCGAATCCAACTAATGCTGCTTCCAAGAAGTAATTTGCAAACATACCTGTGACTTATTTTATGCTCCTTCTTGTCGGATAGCATTTAATGAAACTTTGCTCTGGTTCTATTATACAATATAAAAAGATACGCATTACGAACACAGGAATGAATTGAAAGTGGTAGGAAACTATGAAACATACTCACTTTATTGAAAACTGATCACTCATATGGGGAAAAAGTGGACATATTTTTCCTCATATGGGGAAAATTGTGGTCCACCACTCCCTTAGAGTTCAAGACTTTGATAAATACCAAATTAAAACTAACCTCCTTTATCACTTCAGTACAGCTGTATTGAAAGGAAAGGGGAAATGGTCACATCTGAACAATAGTATTTTCAGTGTCAATTATTGGCAATACTTTACTACAGCGGTTTCAGAGCAAAGATGAAATTGAGTTTAACACTGAAAAATTTAGTCTTTGAAGCAAATATGTGGCAGTTGCAATCATAAGAAAAGATGATGGTGAAAACTGAAACAAACAAACCAAAATAGTGGTACACTTTCTGAATAATAAATAGTTGTAGTTGGGTTACCTGAAAGATTACTTTCTCCCATGGATGCCTACATGGGTGTATAGCAGGTGGCTACTAGACAGAAGGCTTTCCTGGTGATATCATCCCAACTATGGAACTTGCCTCCCCAGAGAGATTTGCCTGGCACTATCTTTATTGTCTTGCTGTTGCTAGGTAAAGACCTTTTATTCACTCAAGCTTTTAAAGCAAGGCCTGTTTTTAAAATGTTGGTGTCTTAATTTATTATTCATGTTTTTATTATTATCTACATTATTAAATGTTTTATTTCTTCCTCTGCCACAAAGATCAACTTTTATGCTGTTTTTTTACTGTTTTGATATTGTATTTTAATATTATATTTTAATATTTTAATATTATACTTTATTCTTTTTAAATTCTGTGAGCCACTTAGGGAACATACGTTATTGGGTGGCCACACAAATATAATAAAACAAAACAAAATGATGCTGTAGCTTAAAAATTGCTGCTCTATGGATAGACAGGAATTTCTGAAAAAATGGTGTTCAGAAGCATTTTGGGCAATAAAAAGTTGGAGCCCATCTTTAACATAATTTGGGCATGCCTGATGTCTAAATATCTTCTATAGCAGTTGTTATTTTCCACTTGTGGAAGAGCTTACATAAGGTTTCTTACAAGCAGAAAATCATTTTTGGATTTAATGTCACTTTTCTCATGTAGAGCTCTAGCGTGAGATATTTTAAAAAGTCCTTCCCACAGCAGAAAACACATTCAGCATGCAGAACTGTTGAATCCAACCCCACATTTTTGAAATCAGCGTGCTAACATTATTTTAAAAATTGAGGCCCCAGCTCTTACCCCCAAATGTGGTATTTTCTCAGACATCTAACTGACTAGTCTGGCTCCTGTCACCTTAATAAATACTATCAGATTTTCAAAGTTATAAAATGAGATGTTAATATTTGAACTTTTAAAATCATAAATCCTGCTTTGTGTGTGGAAACATATCTGTTTTTAATTCTAGGGTCCAGTAGCAATGAGAGTTGCAAAATTGGCCATCAATCAAGGAATGGAAGTAAGAAAACATGTTTGTGCCTGCTATCTGAACTTACCATTTAAGGGGCAAAGTAGATATGAGAACCCCTGATGTGGGTTATGTCTAATTTCTATAAGCAGGGGCTGAGGAAATTATTTAAAGCATAGTAGAGTAAGGCATGTGTGCTGAATCTCTCCTCTGAAATTGCTTCTCCCTAGCCCTTTTCCTCTGGCAGGGTCTAGTCTCAGAGCCCCACTGAAAGTAAACTGGCTGGAAAAGTGTTTTTTGCAGGGTATGGAAAGTTCTGGTATTACTCTGCTGTTCATCTGTGCAGCAATTTAAATCCTGACCTGCACATACTTCATAGGAATTAGGACTCAGTTCTAATATGCAAGTACGTTATCACATCTAGTTTAGTCCTCAGTTTAAAAGAATTAACTTTTTTGCCTATAGCTTCACCTTTCTCACAAAGCAGCATTTATTAAACAAAGTAGGACCTGCTGAGTTTGATGCCCTCGAGTATGATTTCTTTGTACATTCAAGTATCACTGTTTTGTTCATAATATGTTCTTATCAAAGACTTACAGTCACTGGGCAGCATCCTACGCTGCTGCTGTGCCTCCACTAATTGTGTTGCACCAGCAGGACTCACTGCAAGTGCAACAGGAACTAACAGTCCCTGAAACAACCCCCGAAATGAGCGGAAAGGCTTGTGTCCAGATCGGGACAGGTCAGCAGAGCTCTCTTCTGTGAGCTCTGCTGACCTGTCACATTCCAGAAATGAGCATTTCCGGTTGTTTCAGGAACTGCTAGCGGTAAGTCCCACTGATTTAGGATACTGCCCTTTGGTTTGACTAAAGAAACTTAATTATTTATTTTTCCCGGTTGTGCTGAGGAGACTTTTTATATTCTATACATAATTGGAGTGTAGATATGGTGTATTTAGGCTTAGGAATTGAATACTGTCAGGCATATCTCAAATGTTCATTGAGCAATATCCTTTAACCTGCTTCTGGAAGGCAATTAGTCAAAAGCC
The DNA here is from genome assembly GCF_057233095.1 of Heloderma suspectum. Taxonomy (NCBI): domain Eukaryota; kingdom Metazoa; phylum Chordata; class Lepidosauria; order Squamata; family Helodermatidae; genus Heloderma; species Heloderma suspectum. The sequence goes on from NC_139459.1 coordinate 85,990,613, forward strand.
AGCTTGCTTTGTTTTCTTTGACCCAACATTCTGAAAGTTTGGTACTGATCTGTATTGCCTCATATGAATACATGGGATCTATTTAAAATAAAGAACTTATGAGTACTTCTGTATTCCAGAGTACTTAAGAGATATTGATCAGAAACACATAAATACTCAGCATAATTATTGGTTAGATTTCCTTGAAATGGCTTCCCAAACTGAACTCCCAAACTGTGTTTTTTAAATTCCCCTAGGTTTAAATGGAGACTCTATCCTGATATATGCACCTATTTGTTTTAGAATTTGGCAGAAGGCTTGAACTGCTTTTTAAACTCAGAGAAACATAAGGGTGCACTTTAAATTCCAGCACTCTTTTGCATTTCACTTCACTGTCTCACTTTTATTGCTGTGGTCCCTGTACATAAACACCTAGTACTAGAATAATAGGCTCAGAGTTCCTTTTCAATTCAGTTTATTTTTTATTAAATAGTACCTTATTTGTCACTGCACACAGACATTTATATTTCAATAAATTGGATGCAGCATGTAAAAAAAGAGAGAGAAAGAGATCCTTGAAATTACATAGAATCATAAAGTAGCCAGAATACAGGATGATAAAGTAATCTATGTTTAGGTTCTGCTAAATGTAATTTGAAGACATTAACAAGGTCTTTGTATTGGTGCAATTTCAGCATAATAAATAATGAAGGAATGTTTTTGGTAATGTAATTCTGCAATAATAAAGAAAATCAGATCAGTGCCAAAACTTAGTATGTCCAAAAGCTTAGGATATAAATATGAAATTTGGGCCTGAAATTTTTTGGAAGTACTTCTCAAGTTTGCTTATTATTTTTGCTAAGAATTCATTTTTTATTTGAGCAGTATTTATGATGTTAACATTTTTTTTCACTACATTCCATGTTTTTGTTTCACAGGTGGATCTGCTAACAGGTTTAGCCATTGAAGAAGCATGTTATGCTCAGGTATGTAACTCAAATTATGACAAACAAACCGCCCTCTCGGATCCAAGATGGTTAGTATTCTTCCATCTCTGAACACTTAATCTGTGAGTTGCTATTTCATTGGTATACGCTTAATATCAAACTAGCTTATGCTGTTGATAGTGCACAGTTTGCTAGTGGAGTTCTACAAATATCTCCTTTGAGCATTCTCTATTTTTGTGAGGATGAAGCAGACCTTGTTCATGCACTATGATTCAGTTGTTAGATGATGTATTTTCAATTTAGTGTCTTCATTTTAAAGTGAGCGGGATATATTTTCATGATTTACTAAAGTATTTTATGAATGCTGCTGTGCCTTCATTAGGATCAGCAGCATTGTGGGTGCCCAAAACAATTATGGGTTCCTAATAATGTCTCAGAATTTCTGGGGAACTACAATTCCCAAAGATCTTAGCACCCAGGATGCTGTTGCCATAGTGCCCAATTTCATCACTATCTCCATATATATTTTGGAGGGTAGGGGGAAGGAAAGAGACGTGGGTAGGTGGGAAGGCAGATCTCCAGCCATCTTTTTGTATTGTTGATGGCATCATCGACTTGGAATGGGCCTGTGCTTCAAACATGCCAACTTGTCCCTGTGCCAGTTCCAGCCCAAATTAGCTTACTTTGGACAAGCCCATTTCAAATCAAGGCTGGGAAAGCTCACCCATTAGTAGTCAAGGTGCTGTATGAATGTTTAACTTTGCTGTGAGTGCTAGGTTTAGGAAGCCACAAGTATTTTCCTTCATTGTTCTTCTCAGCACAGAAAGAACATCACAACTGGGTTCGGCGACATGATAACCCACGATGAGTTGAATAAGCCACAATAGCTTATGTAAGCCATCGTGGGTTATTATGTCATCTGTCAGGAATTTTTTAACCCATGACAGCTTATTTAGCCAAAATAACACACTCTAATAACCCACAGTCTGCATTAGGCATTATTTAACCCATTGTGGGTTACCATGTCATCTGGCTCTGGGTTATTTTGGTGGCCTACAAATTTGTGTGGCAAGAGCGGTTCAGATCGCTTCCGCTCTGCTCCTCCCAGGCTTTAGCACTATTGGGAACATGTTAAAGCGACTAAGCCAACAGTGTCCATGGGGGGAAATGCGCAGTTGGGAACAGAGGCGTCAATGCCAGCAACGGCTGTTGGGGGGGGGAATGCACAATTCCACTTTAGCGTTAAAGCGCTATAGCAGTTTAGCGAGAATTGGAACATAAGCGACTCTGCCAGCAATGTCTATGGGGGGGGGGGGAATGCGTAATTGTGTTTTAGAGCTAAAGCACTATAGTATTTTCATGAGATTGGGAACACTTAAAGGTGTCTGTGCCAGCAGTGGCTATGGGGGGAGAGGGGGAATGTGAAATTTTGCTTTAGCACTAAAGCACTATAGCATTTCAGCGAGATTGAGAACACTTAAAGATGTCTGCAAGCAATGGCTATGGGGGGAAATGTGCAATTGAGGGTTTTGCACATGTATCAGGTGCCTCCTAACTAAGGGAGGCTGCCTATGAACTTCTGTCCTAATCCTGCAAACTTCCAAGGGTTTATCTGTGCCACCCCCTTTTTGTTGCACCCCAGATTTTCCTTCCTCTGAATGTAATTGTGCAGGGTTTTGATGGTGCATCGGGTGCCTCACAACTAGGAGAGGCTGTATGTGAAGTTTAGTCCCTATCCTGCAAACCTCCAAGGTGTTATAGCTGACACCCCCTTTTTTGCTGCACTTGGGATTTTCCCTCCTCTGGGGTAATTGTGCAGGGTTTTTGATGGTGCATTGGGTGCCCCCTGACTAGGAGAGGCTGTGTCAAGTTTGGTCCTGATCCTGTAAACCTCCAAGGTGTTATAGCTGCCACCCCCTTTTTGGTGCACCTGGGATTTTCCCTCCTCTGGGGTAATTGCACAGGGTTTTGATGGAGCATGGGGTGCCTCCTGATTAGGAGAGGCTGTGTGTCAAGTTTGGTCCCAATCCTGCAAACTTCCAAGGGTTTATTTGTGCCACCCCCTTTTTGGGGCGCACCGGGATTTTGCGCCTTGTAGCCCCTGCTGTGAGGTAATGAATGTATGAAACAGCACCACTGCTCAGGCGGGAGGACTGCAGTGGGACAGGGGGCGGAGGGATAGGTCAGATTAGGCACAGTAGTTATGCACAGTAGCTTATCAGCCTGGTCATGCGGTAGGGCATTGTGGACTATTTCAAAAATAAGCTACTGTGAGTAGCCTATCAAGCCACCATGGCTTAAAGTGATGTCCAAACGTGCCCCATATCTGAAACTGCCCTCAGTGTGCTAGCCCTTCCGCTGGTTATCAGCAAAACATTGACTACAAGTGATGGATTTACAACAGCTGCAGAGTATTTAATTATCATAGCTCAACTTACAGTTTTCTTAGATTTCTCTATGTATATTATGAATGGAATTTAACAGCTCTAAAGGTTGAAGGTCTCTATGGAGATGTCACTTACTTGTAATGTAGACACTGAAAATGATTTTCTTCATTGTAGACTATTCCAACAAAAGACAGAATTGAAGGCCTTCTTGCTTTTAAAGAAAAAAGACCCCCATGCTACAAGGGAGAATAGAAAAAAATGGATGCCCTTTAAAATACAAATGAAATAAACACACTGCTAGAAGGACTTTTCAGCTGTACTTTTGCCTCAGCACATGGAATATTGCAACCATGAAAGTAAAGTAAATGTAACCACTCATACTTTGATATCTATAATGCACTCAAATGTGTATACAGGCATATGCTTTATGAGAGCTTCTCAGTGTATTTGCAAGGTCACTGAGTTGCATAGCACCTTATTCCATATGTTTGAATTACATACCGTATCAGCTAAAAATATAAATTCCAAATGTAGACGAACTTAAGGTAATCGTTACATGTATAAGTCATGCTGTTGGAAGAAGATACTTTAATTCTGCACAACAAAAACTGTGAAATGTACCTCATCAGGTTGCTAAATTGCTAAATTAATCTGTAAATTGAAAAGATCATGTATATTCTAACTGAATGTATAAATTTACTAATAAAGTTAGCTGAACTGATGAGAGTGAGAGTAATTAAGAGATCATTTGTTCATATGTTCTAAATTCCATAATCAACCTGAAAAGTTTATTACGTTGTGGTATTGCATAATTGTAAAGGGTTCCTTACTATATTGATTGCACTGAAGTTCAACCTCCACCATTAATAAGATTTTAACAATAAAAGGGACACTGGGCAGTATCCTGTGGTGTCATTCCGCTAACATAGTTTACGTTGCACTAGTTTAAGGGACCTCTAGCATAACGCCAGTAGCTTTAGCTTGTATGACAGGATTCCCCTAGAAAATCCATCATGCAAGCTAATGCTATTGCCATTGCTCACAAATCGATTCTTTGTCTTTAAAGTCCACAGAAACTGGCACCATATACATTCTCTCATATGACATGGAAAAGTTTAAAGATGAAAAAAAAACCCACTGCCATTTTTATGTGGCCACCACCATATTGGAAACTGTGCATTTTCCAAAGTAGCTCCACATCTGAAAATAACTGATTGTAAAACTGATATCTACAATACTGCTAAAGGGACCTTCTCATAGTAATTTACCATCTAGCACCCTAACTGTATTTCACTTTGTTTAACCCTTTAAAATTATTGGCCCTTCTGTGATTCTTTTATAAGTTTGAATGTATTTAGAACTTAAGGTTTAACCTTAACTGTTTGTATTGCACTCTACAAAACCTGATGTGGCTTCCAATAATGTCAACAATAAAACAGTAATAATAAGTCACAGCTAATAAACACTTTTATAGTTATAGTACTACAGTAGAGAAATGCCCCCCCTTCATGGATCACTGCCTTGTTGTGGCGAAGGGGCTTGCGTAACTCAGTGAAGCCATAAGCTATGCTGTGCAGGGCCACCCAAGACGGACAGGTCATGGCAGAGAGTTCTGACAAAATGTGGTCCACTGGAGAAGGAAATGGCAACCCACTCCAGTATTCTTGCCAAGAAAACCCCATGGAACATATCACAAGGCTAAAAGATATGATGCCAGAAGATGAGCCCCTCAGGTCGGAAGGTGTCCAATATACTACTGGGGAAGAGCAGAGGGTATTTCCAAGTAGCGCCAGAAAGAGTGAAGCGGCTGGGCCAAAGCTGAAAGGACACTCAGCTGTGGATGTGTCTGGTGGTGAAAAGAAAATCCGATGCTGTAAAGAACAATATTGTTTAGGAACCTGGAATGTCAGATCAATGAATCAAGGTAAGCTGGAGGTGGTCAAACATGAGATGGCAAGATTGAACATCGACATCTTGGGAATCAGTGAACTCAAATGGACAGGCATGGGCGAATTTAATTCAGGTGACCATCAAATCTACTATTGTGGGCAAGAATCCCTTAGAAGAAATGGAGTAGCACTCATCATCAACAAAAGGGTGGGAAAAGCAGTACTGGGGTACAATCTTAAAAATGATAGAATGATCTCAGTACGAATCCAAGGCAAACCATTCAACATCACAGTTATACAAGTCTATGCCCCAACCACTGATGCCGAAGAAGCTGAGGTTGATCAGTTCTATGAAGACCTACAACACCTTCTAGAACTAACACCAAAAAAAGATGTCCTCTTCATCATAGGGGATTGGAATGCTAAAGTAGGAAGTCAAGAAATAACTGGGATAACAGGCAGGCATGGCCTTAGTGTACAAAATGAAGCAGGACAAAAGCTAATAGAGTTTTGACAAGAGAACACGCTGATCATAGCAAACACTCTTTTCCAACAGCACAAGAGATGACTCTACACATGGACATCACCAGATGGTCAATATCGAAATCAGATTGATTATGTCCTTTGCAGCCAAAGATGGAGAAGCTCTATACAGTCAGTAAAAACAAGACCTGGAGCTGACTGTGGCTCAGATCATGAGCTTCTTGTTGCAAAATTTCGGCTTAAATTGAAGAACGTAGGGAAAACCACTAAGCCATTCAGGTATGACCTCAATCATATCCCTTATGAATATACAGTGGAGGTGAGGAATAGATTTCAGGGATTAGACCTGATAGACAGAGTGCCTGAGGAACTATGGACGGAGGTCCGTAACATTGTTCAGGAGGCAGCAATGAAATCCATCCCAAAGAAAAAGAAATGCAAGAAAGCCAAGTGGCTGTCTGATGAGGCTTTACAAGTAGCTGAGGAAAGAAGGGAAGCGAAAAGCAAGGGAGAAAGGGGAAGATATATCCAACTGAATGCAAAGTTCCAGAGAATAGCAAGGAGAGACAAGAAGGCCTTCTTAAATGAACAATGCAAAGAAATCGAGGAAAACAATAGAATGGGAAAGACTAGAGATCTCTTCAAGAAAATTGGAGATCTCAAGGGAACGTTTTGTGCAAAGACAGGCATGATAAAGGACAAAGAAGGCAGGGACCTAACAGATGCAGATGAGATTAAGAAGAGGTGGAAAGAATACACAGAAGAACTCTACAGGAAAGATCTGAATGTCCCTGATAGCCATGAGAGTGCGGTCACTGAACTTGAGCCGGACATCCTAGAGAGTGAAGTCAAGTGGGCCTTAGGAAGCATTACTAACAACAAAGCTAGTGGAGATGACAGTATTCCAGCTGAGCTATTTAAAATCCTAAAAGATGATGCTGTTAAAGTGCTGCATTCAATATGCCAACAAATTTGGAACACTCAACAGTGGCCACAAGACTGGAAAAGGTCAATTTACATTCCAATTCCAAAGAAGGGTAACGCCAAAGAGTGTTCAAACTACCGCACAATTGCGCTCATTTCACATGCCAGCAAGGTTATGCTCAAAATCCTACAAGCTAGGCTTCAGCAGTATGCGAACCGAGAACTACCGGAAGTACAAGCTGGGTTTCGAAGAGGCAGAGGAACTAGAGATCAAATCGCCAACATTCGCTGCATCATGGAGAAAGCAAGAGAATTCCAGAAAAACGTCTATTTCTGCTTCATGGACTACGCTAAAGCCTTAGATTGTGTGGATCACAACAAACTGTGGCAAATTCTTAAAGTGATAGGACTACCAGACCACCTTACCTGTCTCCTGAGAAACCTGTACGAGGGTCAAGAAGCAACAGTCAGAACCAGACATGGAACAACCGAGTGGTTCAAAATTGGGAAAGGAGTACGACAAGGCTGCATATTGTCACCCTGCTTATTTAACTTATATGCAGAGTACATCATGAGAAATGCCGGGTTGGATGAATCACAGGTCGGAATTAAGATTGCTGGGAGAATTATCAACAACCTCCGATATGCAGACGATACCACCCTAATGGCAGAAAGCGAAGAGGATCTAAAGAGCCTCTTGTTGAGGGTGAAAGAGGAGAGTGCAAAAGCTGGTTTGAAACTCAACATTACAAAAACTAAGATCATGGCATCTGGCCCCATCACTTCCTGGCATATAGAAGGGAAAGAAATGGAAGCAGTGACAGATTTTACTTTCTTGGGCTCCAAGATCACCACAGACGGTGACTGTAGCCATGAAATTAAAAGACGCTTGCTCCTTGGGAGGAAAGCTATGGCCAACCTAGACAGCATAGTAAGAAGCAGAGACATCACCTTACCGACAAAGGTCCGTCTAATCAAAGCTATGGTTTTCCCAGTAGTAAAGTATGACTGTGAGAGCTGGACTATAAGGAAGGCTGAGCGCCGAAGAATTGATGCTTTCGAACTGTGGTGCTGGAGAAGACTCTTACGAGTCCCCTGGACTGCAAGGAGGTCAGATCAGTCCATCCTAAAGGAAATCAACCCTGAGTGCTCATTGGAAGGACAGATACTGAAGCTGAAGCTCAAATATTTTGGCCACCTAATGCAAAGAGAAAACTCTCTGGAAAAGACCCTGATGCTGGGAAAGACTGAAGGCAAAAGGAGAAGGGGACGGCAGAGGATGAGATGGCTAGATAGCATCACCGATGCAATGAATATGAACTTGAGCACACTCCGGGAGAGAGCACAGGACAGAAAGGCCTGGCGTGCTATGGTCCATGGGGACACGAAGAGTCTGGCATGACTGAACGACTGAACAACAACAGAGAAATGCTCGCTCAACTGCTACAGGCCTTTTGAAAGAAGCAGGTTTCACATCCTCTCTCAAAGGCTGCAAGAACTGTATCACTTCAGATTTCATTAGGGAAGTTCTTTGTCCATCTTGGATCATGGGGGAACATTGAGCAGGGCCTGCCCACCGTGTTTATGTTATATAACAGCTGAGTTAATATGGGGAGAACTGGTATCTGAGATATATCTATCCCTGGTCAGGGAGGGATTAGAGATTAAGAACTGGCATTGTGAACTGGGTCCAGAAGCTTATTAGCAGCCAGTGCAATGGCTACAATATAGGATGAATATGTTCCTATATTCCTGCATCTGACAGGAGGCAGTCAGTGGCATTATGGATTAACTGAAGTTTCCAATATCATCAAAGACAGCCCAACATAAAGTACATTACTGTAAACAGTTCTGGAGATTACAAAAGTATAAAACATAGCAAAATCTCTCTTCCTCAGCAAGGGGTGTAGCCTCCTTAGGCAGATAAAGGTGATAAAAGGTGTGCCTGACCATCACTAACACTGGCCTATCATGGAAAAAATGGGCACTCATATGCCCCCAACCTGATTAGACAGCAACGTTACCACTCCATCTTCCTGTCTAAACCACTCCCTCCAGAGCATTGGGATTACTTACCAGCTTCTTATCTAGATTCAGGTTTAGCCTTGTTATCCTTGTCTTCTCATCCACAACCTCCAAGCATAGGTTTAAAACTGAGACAGATACTCCTGGTTGCTTAGTTTAAAAAATTGTATTCTGGGTGTAAAAGTATCAATGAAGCCCAACTCTAAAGTCAGATGGTGTCTCATTTTGGGTTTTTTTAAAAGCCCTTTGACTGTTAACTAAAGTTGGATGCTAAGCCTTTGAAGTGAGGCTAATACTCACTGCATGACTCTGCAGACTGTCATTTATTAATACGATGTATTTTAGATTTTTCAAACAACCTTGTTATGTCACATTGTCTGCTGTCACAGCAACATTACATATGGTTACACTCCAGCTGTATGGTAATAAAAGAGCTGATCAATATGAAATCGCAAGAGCTCATTAAAATTAACTTTCATATATTTATATGAAAATTGATTATATATACTGCAGTAGGTTTATCACTTTGTTGGCTAACAAACCTGCTAGCATGATCATTTCATGCATTATAATTATTGAAGGAAAAATGAGAGCAGTTTTGTCTCTAAAAATGTTAAAATGCTATTTTTATCCTGCAAGATGGAAATTTTACTGCACTCCTGCATTCAGTTATGCATGCTCAGGTGCATTGACTTCAGTGGGGCTGAGCATATCTAAGCAATAATATTAATTCTACGTTGAATGCCATGGATTACTTCGTCATAATTGTCAGTTGTAGAATGCAGAAATGCTGACTAAAAACTGAAATCTGCAGGCACTTTCTGAAGTTTTGTGTTATAATGATGACTAATTCTGATATAAGCAAAAATACCCATCTATATCATACTTTTTTCTTGGGAAAAATATCTTATTCTGGTACTGCAAGACCCTTACCTTGGAACTGTTGATTTTATTACAGAATATAAAATATTGCGGTACTTAAACTTAAACTGCTTTCAGCAGAAAGATAATTCAGAAAACTAATATTCTTAAGCTTCCACCTTTTAATCTTTTTGCTTGTCCACATGGGACAGTAGTATCTCATATCTCTTCCTCATTTTTCCTTGATTTTGTGTTGGTTTCACATTCCCTGTAAAAAATGGAAATGATTAGTGATTGCCATAAAAGTCATGTTTATAAACTGTAGCCTGGATAAAGTGATCCTGTTGTGTGAGTGGAAAGCACTTTACTCAGGCAGGGGAATGTTGTGGATTCTCCACTGCTGCCATTTGCAACTACCGCTTCCCCCTCAAACCAATCTGATGGGTTGTCCAGTCCTCTTGGGGAGGGGTCAGACAGTAGGGAAAAACGTTGACCTCCCCGGATGGCTTTCTTCCCTCTTGCTTCATTGCCCTTGGCTCAGGTGTATACCAAGGAGCTGTCTGAGTTCCTCTCAGAGGGAGAAGGTGCTTGGTCATAATTGTATCAATTGTTCTAGTCATCTTTGCATTCTACAAGTTAATATCTCCTGCATTTAAGTGAACGTTCCCTTGATACATAATTTATAATGCATTAAATTATTTCTCTCTAGATCATCTCAAAATACATCAGTGCATGGATTATTAGACACTATAGGTTGCTATATTTCTACAGTGAAACACCTTACTATGGAGGGGAGTGGTGGTCATCCCATTCCTCCACCATGCGAAGCTCAGTGCTGGTCCATGAACCAGACCAAAAGCAGGGCACAGACTGTAAAGTAAATGAAGAGTAGAGAAGCAATCTTGTAATGTCTCCTTTCTCCAGAACCACAATTGTCAAACCATTTACATGAAAACAGGCTTATTACAGTCTAAAATTGCAATCCTATCCCTATTTACTCAGAAGTAAGTCCATTGAGCTCAGTGGGACTTTTGAGTAAGCATGCATAGTGCCAAGATGCAGGTCATAAGCTTTCCCCAAACGTGTGACCTCCAGATGGTTTTGGACTACACTCCCATCAGTTCCAGCCCACATGGCCAATGGTCAGGTATGTTTGGGGTTGTAGTCAAACATATCTGGAGGGCATCAGTTTGGAAAAGGTTGCTATAGGATGGGCATCTGTGACAATGGTAAGTAATACATTTGCAACTTCCACAGTTTTCTTTTAGAAAAAAAATTACTGAAATTACTTCTAACATCTACAAAGAAAATTGCAGTTCCACATTAATTTGTCTTAATGTGTAGTGTAACAAGCAGTGCTACAGATAGTTCAAGACCATAGTCATCGTTCAGTCGTGTCCGACTCTTCGTGACCCCCTGGACCATAGCACGCCAGGCCTTCCTGTCCTCCGCTCTCTCCCGGAGCGTGCTCAAGTTCATATTCATTGCATCGGTGATGCTGTCTAGCCATCTCATCCTCTGCCGTCCCCTTCTCCTTTTGCCTTCAGTCTTTCCCAGCATCAGGGTCTTTTCCAGTGAGTTTTCTCTTCGCATTAGGTGGCCAAAATATTTGAGCTTCAGCTTCAGTATCTGTCCTTCCAATGAGCACTCAGGGTTGATTTCCTTTAGGATTGACTGATTTGACCTCCTTGCAGTCCAGGGGACTCATAAGAGTCTTCTCCAGCACCACAGTTCGAAAGCATCAATTCTTCGGCGCTCAGCCTTCCTTATAGTCCAGCTCTCACAGCCATACATTACTACTGGGAAAACCATAGCTTTGATTAGACGGACCTTTGTCGGCAAGGTGATGTCTCTGCTTTTTACTATGCTGTCTAGGTTTGCCATAGCTTTCCTCCCAAGGAGCAAGCGTCTTTTAATTTCATGGCTACAGTCACCGTCTGTGGTGATCTTGGAGCCCAAGAAAGTAAAATCTGTCACTGCTTCCATTTCTTCCCCTTCTATATGCCAGGAAGTGATGGGGCCAGATGCCATGATCTTAGTTTTTGTAATGTTGAGTTTCAAACCAGCTTTTGCACTCTCCACTTTCATCCTCAACAAGAGGCTCTTGAGATCCTCTTCGCTTTCTGCCATTAGGGTGGTATCGTCTGCATATCGGAGGTTGTTGATAATTCTCCCAGCAATCTTAATTCCGACCTGTGATTCATCCAACCCGGCATTTCTCATGATGTACTCTGCATATAAGTTAAATAAGCAGGGTGACAATATGCAGCCTTGTCGTACTCCTTTCCCAATTTTGAACCACTCGGTTGTTCCATGTCTGGTTCTTACTGTGGCTTCTTGACCCTCGTACAGATTTTTCAGGAGACAGGTAAGGTGGTCTGGTAGTCCCATCAGTTTAAGAATTTGCCACAGTTTGTTGTGATCCACACAATCAAAGGCTTTAGTGTAGTCAATGAAGCAGAAATAGACGTTTTTCTGGAATTCTCTTGCTTTCTCCATGATCCAGCGAATGTTGGCGATTTGATCTCTAGTTCCTCTGCCTCTTCGAAACCCAGCTTGTACTTCCGGTAGTTCTCGGTTCGCATACTGCTGAAGCCTAGCTTGTAGGATTTTGAGCATCACCTTAGTATCAAACGTCAATTTCAGTCCAAGTGTGTCTATGGTCCACTATAGAGTATAACGTTTGGACCTGATGGTCATGCTTGAGATGTATTAAGAAAGGCTTACAGTATAAACAGATTACAGCTGATTTTAAATGAATGCTCACTATAAAAATAGATTGGTCTTGACCTCATTAATCACAATTTCACCACAGCTACTTGAAGCAGGCAGCAAATGCTAACTCCTACTGACTTAAAAAAATGATTTATTTTAAAAGGCTAGGCACTGTTCTTATAGGAAAGACTAGTTTCATCAGTCTGATATATGTGGGGGGGGGAGGGCAACCTGGTACATTTCTGATCTGAAGCTCACTACACTTCAGACATACTTTCCACTGCCATGTTTTTTCAGTATCTACCACACAAGGTTAACTTCGTCCCCACATGCACACATACTAGATGTATATCTGTTCCCTATTTTCAAAACTCAAACTTAATTGTTTCTGCTGTTGGTTCACATTTTGCCCCTTCTTAAATCAATTAACTATCCCTTACTGCAGCCTTCCGCAACCTGATGCCTTTCAGATGTTTTGGACTCCAACTTCTATCAGCCATAGTTAGCATGGCAAATGGTCAGGAATGCTGGGAGTTGTAGTCCAAAATATCTGAAGGGCCCCAGGTTGGAAAAGGCCGTTTTACTGTGTTGCATAGAAACTCCCGAGACAATTGGACTAGTGCACATGGCAAGAGGCTTGCAAACATTACAGTTCTATGTGAAGCATTGCCCCATGAAAGTGGTTTTCACCAGCCTCCACATAGGGACTGTAATATATGAAGGAGTCCTGAAAAAGCTCTTAAGAATTGTCATGATGGATTTGACCAAACTTCCATAGAATCCAAAATTCTATTTGTTGGAGGGGAAAAGTCCTAAGGAGAAGGAGAAACAGACATTGAGGGTGCAATCCTATGCCTGTTTAGACAGAAAAAAGTCCTACAACTCCCAAAATGCCTCAGCCAACATGGCTGGCTGGGGGATTCTGGGAGTTGTAGGACATATTTTTGTCTAAACAGGCATAGGATTGCACTCTTAGACAATGCATGACCTGGCTGTGGGCTGCTAAGGTTTGGAGGTGCCGAGATAATGATAAGCCAGACCCAGGTTTGCTTAAAGGAGCCTTTATTGAGTACTTGCAGCACACAGGCGTACCCAATGGTTGGATCAGACAGCTTCTCTGAACCTAGAGCTATGGAGTAAAATGGGTTTTATACCATACATGTCAGCAGTGAGGCAGCATGACAGCAGCAAGCGTTAATTAGCGTTCATCTGCAACTTTCCCAGCATAGATTAACAGTACTTGTTCAGAAGGAAAACAATCAGAACTTTCCCAGCACAGACACCTGTAACTCCACATAAACATAGCCTCACTTCTCAGGCACATCCTAGGCCCTGATAAGATACTAGCCTTCGTTAGCATGGAATATGCTGAGGCCTCGCTATCGACCTTTGACTCATCTCACATACTCAGAGGCCCACTAGCAAGGAAATTGCACCAATAATGAACCTAACCAAAGCATTATGGATCTCTAGGCCCCTCTAAAACTACAGGTGACTTGGTTACACTTCTGGGGCCATTACAGACCACCACATGTTGATTCAGCCAAATCAATTATGGGGAAAGCACCATGGCTTGGAGAGATTCCCAGTACCCCCCAACAGTTACACAATGGGAGTAATGTGGCTGGTAAAGTATAACTTAAAGGAGTATACCTTACATACCCAACCAATGGTAAGCCAACGTAAAGGCCCCCCAAAAAGAAAAAAGGGGGATATAGAAGGACAAATGGTTCTTAATGTGGGTCACTATCAAGAGAAACATACAATCTGCACTGTAATCATAAGTATATGTCTTACCCATTTCAGCAGGCACTTTTTAGGTAACTCTGCTCAGGTTTTGAAAGAAAAGATTTGATGCCATTTGTGCTACTAGTAAAGAGATGGGAGTACCAGACCACCTTACCTGTCACCTGAGAAACCTGTATGAAGGTCAAGAAGCAACAGTAAGAACCGGACATGGAACAACCAATTGGTTCCAAATTGGGAAAGGAGTACGTCAAGGCTGCATATTGTCGCCCTGCTTATTTAACTTATATGCAGAGTACATCATGAGAAATGCCGGGTTGGATGAATCACAGGTCGGAATTAAGATTGATGGGAGAATTATCAACAACCTCAGATACGCAGACAATACCACCCTAACGGCAGAAAGCGAAGAGGATCTAAAGAGCCTCTTGTTGAGGGTGAAAGAGGAGAGTGCAAAAGCTGGTTTGAAACTCAACATTAAAAAAACGAAGATCATGGCATCTGGCCCCATCACTTCCTGGCATATAGAAGGGGAAGAAATGGAAGCAGTGACAGATTTTATTTTCTTGGGCTCCAAGATCACCGCAGACGGTGACTGTAGCCATGAAATTAAAAGACGCTTGCTCCTTGGGAGGAAAGCTATGGCAAACCTAGACAGCATAGTAAGAAGCAGAGACATCACCTTGCCGACAAAGGTTTGTACAATCAAAGCTATGGTTTTCCCAGTAGCAACGTATGGCTGTGAGAGCTGGACTAGAAGGAAGGCTGAGCACCGAAGAATCGATGCTTTCGAACTGTGGTGCTGGAGAAGACTCTTACGAGTCCCCTGGACTGCAAGGAGGTCAAATCAGTCAATCCTAAAGGAAATCAACCCGGAGTGCTCATTGGAAGGACAGATACTGAAACTGAAGCTGAAATATTTTGGCCACCTAATGTGAAGAGAAAACTCCCTGGAAAAGACCCTGATGCTGGGAAAGATTGAAGGCAAAAGGAGAAGGGGACGGCAGAGGATGAGATGGCTAGATAGCATCACCGATGCAATAAATATGAACTTGAGCACACTTGGGGAGAGAGCGGAGGACAGGAAGGCCTGGCATGCTATGGTCCATGGGGTCACAGAGAGTCGGACACGACTTAATGACTGAACAACAACAACAACGTGCTACTAGTAAATGGTCCTTAAGGGATATCTATTGAAGGTTAAAATATGTGCATATACACACTACTGCACTATTGGTTTTAAGATTGCTTTCGGACGCTTAAAAGACATTGCTTTCTTTGTTCTTGCTAATTAAGCCACGTCTCTATAGATATTTGTACAAAGGTCTGTAGACGTCTTGTGCAGCAAACCCCTTTTTTATTTCTTATAATTATAGCATGCTTGTCTGAAAAATTTCACAAACGTTCTCGGTAATACTGGTAGGAGATTAGGTAAGCATTTCTCACTAACGTTATTGCTCAAGAACTTCAAACGCCATTGTTATGTGCTGAGATTTGATGTGCAATGCATTCCTTTGGCTGTCTTTGTTCCCCTGACCTTTATACTCGTTTGGCTCATCAAGTGATCTTGTAAAAAATACATGTGTTTTCTCTCACACAAATGCCAGGAACCACTTGAACTGCACATTTGATTCCCGCTTTCACAAAAGGCGTTCCTAATGGACAACAGTAACATATCCAAGCCAACTTGGCCACAGTTATGTTTACTATGGCAGAAAGTAAAACTTCAAAGCTCCTTCTTAAGTCTTGAAAAGAAGACAAGTTTGTCTTCCTTCATATCATCAAGCTTAATTATCAGCAATAAGCTACAGTTGGCAAGAAGAGTCTATCACATGGTTCCATTTCTGTCTTGGGAAAGGTCAGCATATGGCACAAACACTTTTTCTGTATTATGTAGCCTTGTACTCTGATCACGAAACACATGTTTTAGAAAGCATTATGCAATGTTATACTCCTGATTAATGACTGCTTGCACAAGAAGTTTTTCATTAGCCTGAATGCTCGTATCCTGGGAATGATTAACTTTGTGACATAACTCTCATCACATAAATATGGAAGATTCAGACTTAACTCTAAACTCATGTTTCAGGAATAACAACACTTTCTACTTGATAGCATACATGATTAACAACTGGTTTCAGCTTCAGAGCTGAAAACAGAGCGACATATTTGCGGAAAAATAAAAGATTATTTTTAGGGGTTAAAATGTCACCCATGATTAATTTTTGGAAATGGTGACAAAAGCATCTCACTCAGGATCTGCCCCCCACCCCCCCTGGAATGATCATACAGTGTTATCAATTTCTTCGAAAAAGTCAGCTTCTCTTTTTCCAGTAACCACATTTGACAGTTGTTTTCTGGTGCTCACTATTTGGTTCATTTTACACCAATCCTGTTTCATCTGCACTGGTTTTCTTTTTGTTTCCAGGCCCAGTTCAAGGTGCTGGTTATAGTATCTATAAACCCCTGGATGGCTTGGGGCTGGGATATTTAAAGGCCCACTTCTATCCATACAAATCTGCCCATCAGTTTGAGTCATCATCAGAAGCCCTGCTCTGTGTTCTGCCGCCAATGGAGGCATGCTTGGCAGTGACACACGACACTGCTTTTTCAGTGGCAGCAACCCTGTTGATGGGTTTTAGGTGGGCTGCCAAGGTAGTTTTATTCCACCTAACTTTTAACGGTTTTTCAATGTCTTGTTAATCATTTTCTTTTCAAGTTGTTTTTAAGTGATTGGGGGTTTTAAAGGACGTTTATTGCTTTTAGAGTTTACTCTATTAAAATACATTCTTATAATTGTAAACTGCCTTGGGGGCCCTTTTGAGAGCTGAAGGGTGATTTATAAATAACAAAATTTAAATTTAAATGGTTCAGATCTATTCACTGTTAATAATGATGTTTTACACTGGGTAAATTAAGGATGGATTTTAGTCAAAACCGAGTAAAAGCTGTGGGTACTTCTGGATAGCGGGTTCCTAGCACTACCAATCAAAAGGCATTGTGCACCGGTTCCTATATTTTCCTCCTCAATGGATTCTTCCTGATAAGAAAAAAGATGGAAGAAGCAGTAGAGAAACACAAGAGGGTTCCACATGGTCCACACAATGTTGTTTTCCATTTGTAACATTCTGTGAACGAGGCAGTGTGATTTGACAATGAAAGCTTTGTCTGGAAGCACCCTGTGTATTAGTGATACACATTACACTAGTTTGGGCTCTTGATAATGCAAGACCCGAGTAAAGTCTTCTGGATACACGGAAGACCAGTCCACATGCACACGGGTATCTGGTTTTAAAATAGAGCCACCTGCTTGTTCTCAATCATAGCCTGAGCAAACTCCCCCCCCCCAACCCTAATCAGAAATAGTAAGTTGACAGAAGTTGTGCTAGAAATCTACTGACACTTGCTGAGGTGTTATATTGGAATCAGTGATATAATTATTTTTCCTTGTAAGCCATGGTACAAAATCAATCAGGTTTCAGAGAAGTTGCTATAATTCCAACTTCCTCTTTATCTTACTGAATAGCTCCTGGCATGATAGCTCCAAGTAGAAATATTGCTGTAACACTATAGTATATTGCTCTTGAAGTTTCATGTGAAGTGTTTCATATTTATACTGTATAGAGAGGATTCTCACATTTCATGTGATACTTTATTCTTAAATAGGGAGATGCCCGTTTGTGTTCACATAAATCTTTGAAAAATACCTTACCTTGTATAGGTTGTAGTGGTTAACACAGTCAACTATTCTATTTAACAGAGGAGGAAGTTGTATGCTGATCAGCTAAGCACTCAGTTGGAAAGGGCATCCTTCCTTCACATTTCTTCAGAATACAGTACTACTTTTGACCTGAAAGCTATCCCAAGTACCAACTAAATATTGTTTGGTCTGAAAAATGGTCTGCTCCAGCAACTCCTGCTAGAGTGAGTAATACTTACTCATGTGAGTTGTCCATGAGACTTCAGTGCAGCTATATGTAAAAATGACAAAGGGCTCGAATAAGAGCTGCAGGATCTGGTATCCCTATTCTGTCAGCAGAGGCAGTTTAGGAATGCAACAGTGTTACCTCACGAGGTCCATTCCAAAGAATAAGCTCAGCCAAAAGCAAATAGAAAGTTAAACATTGACTTTAAGTGTGTTCTTAGAAACTTGGGCAATGCCTCTTCCTACATTCCGGTTCCAGCAAGTAGTAGGAACAGCAAGTGAAAAGGAAAGAGATTTGGTTACCATCATCATCTATCAGTACGCTCCCTTTATAGCTGAGGGTCCTTTTCTTGCCCTGAGCCTACGTGCAGAGCCAGCTAGTATTTCAGCTACGATGACGAAATGTCATGCCTTTCTTCCTGGAATAGTACACAGATAAGAGGCCACTTGTTGTGCTGAGGTTTCAGATGAACTCCACAAAGAGTTTCAAAACACTTGTGTCACAATTCAATCAGGTTTCTTTAGCAACCAATTCATTACAGAAGACTTCCAGATAAAAGAGGGAAGAGATGTGTGTGTGTGTGTGTGTGTGTGTGTGTCTGTCTGTCTGTCTGTCTGCATGCGTGTATTCATTCCCTTTGTGGTTTGGCTGTTTTCAACTCACAGGATATGATTATGGAGCCTTTAACTTTTACATAATCTCACATCACTGTTGTTGCAATGATATGGCAATGCTGTGCCTGCCCATCAAATCCATATTAAAAACAACTGCTCATGTGGTGAAGAAAATGTTATGATTGCCAAACATTGTTGTAAGAAGGTGGATTTTATGATCTGAAGTCCTTCTGACAGAATCTGGAGTGAGCTCATAGAATATCTTGAGGATGGTGCAGGATTTGGTATTGATGTCTTGTTTGTGTAGCTTAAACCTTTTAGATATGTTTCAGCTCTTAGAAAGCTGACCCAAGAAACCAGACTTCTTGATCCATGCCACTCACATTGCATCTTTCTGGAACATCTGCCAGGGGTTGATAGAGCCATAATCACACACTTTAATGAAAGAGCAACTGCTTGAAAGATCCGATAGCAGTACAGGACGGCTTCCTGTTTGGCAAGGAGGTCAAGGTAGGGGAGAGTCTTTACCAACAGTAGGGACCCCTACTCTTGCAGAAAAATATTGATATCAAAATGACACCCTGTTTCCTATGTATGTTTCAAAATGACACCCTCTACACACACACGCGCACACACGGAAAATGTGATACATGCCTGCTGCTCCAATTCTTCTTCCAGGTGGGAGGTGGAGAAGATGAATGGAAGCAAACAGCATCTTGAACTCTCCCAATTCACAAAAAATATTTTTTTTTTTCCAGCAGTGGTAATGGGCCTGTGAAGAAGCGTACCTTCTGAGCCCAGTCCCCCGCTCCAGGGTTTCTTTTAGTGGAGAAGGGAACTTTCCCTTCACTGCTGAAAGGATTTTGGGGGGGGGGGGTTAATTGGCCTTGAGGGATGGGCACATATGTCTTTAGGGTGGCTACTTACTCATTGCCATGGGGATAAAAGAGGACACAAATTTGCATATGCTAATTCATATATAGAGATAGTTTTGAATATAATTAGCATAATTAAAATTGGGGTGGGTCACATGTGCTCCCCTGGCCTTTTTTGAGGCCCACATTTGCCCTGCTGCCATGCGGCAGGGAAATGAAAGCACCTTTTAAAAAGGAAATCTGCAGTTTACCACCAAATTTTGGTGATGCAACAGTGGCAGCAGCAGCAGCAAAAGGGTGCTATTTTAAAGCAAAATAGACCCATTTTGCAGCCACATTGCACCACCAACAGTTTCCTTTTAAAAGGGGCTTGTTTCCCTGCCACCAAATTTTGGCAGTATAGCAGCAGAGAAAGTGGAGACAGGGGTGTGGCCCCCACTAGGGTCTGGGGGAGCCAATGCAGCACCCCAGCCCCTGGGAATGCCCAACGCCTGATTTAAATATTTATTTATTTAGGACTGTATTTCTATACTGCCTTTTTGAGACCAACCAAGGCGGTTTACAAAATGCTGAGACAATAAAAACCATAATCGAAAATACAGGAAAACATTAAATACAACCTTAAAAACCATAACAATGATGTCAAAATCCAAGTTAAAAAGATGTGTCCCTTCCTGCAAATTGAAAGGGAGAGTAGGGACCAGGCACAACTCCAAAGCAAGTGCGTTCCAAAGTTTGGGAGAAAATATAAATACAATGCATCTCACTATAGTGGGGAAAACTGTGACCAGGTGACCAGTGTGACTTGCTCAGTCTGCTGTCCAGGTGCCGTAGATGGGCAAGGTCAAAACCCAGCTCTTCCTTCTGATGGTTCTTTAAACCACACTTGGACCACACAGCCCTTCAAATAGACTCTATTTAATAGATGATGCCTTCAACTTGAGGACTGTTCTGTGACAGCTATTCTGTGACAGCAAATAGCGAACTACCCTTTGCAAAGTAGGACACATGGCTACCCTACATGGCAACCAAGCCCACATCTTCTGTCTCTTGCCCTGTGAACTATTCAAAGGTATTTGTTGGTAATTATAATACTTAGCTCACTAGAACACAATTGGAAGTGGTCCACATACATAATCATGTGTTTCAAAACCCATAAGGATATGTCCATGCCTCTTGAGGGCCTGCCACAGAGCAGCTTCCTTGCAAGGTGGCCAGAAAAATCCATTCTACCAATCACTACTGCACATGCTGTTATGCAGAGGTAATTTGCACTGGCTCTCAGGGACAATATAAGAATGGTGACTTCTAGGGGTTGCCACCTCTTATCTGGCAAGAGTCCTTATGCTTTTAACAACAATGTTATTGTTGTTAACAACGCAGATATTCAGCAGCTGAAGTGTATCCTGTAAGTTCATCTGCATGCCAGCAAAACGTCTCATTGAATTGTTGCTTGTTACATAGCCGTGAAAGGCACAGAAGCCTTGCCGGGGGGTGGGGTGGGATGGCAATCCTCATGACTCGGGTCCTTGTGACTAGGACACGAGCAACTTACTTGTGGAAGTAAGGGCAGGTTTCCATAAAGGTGTTGGCAATTTGGTCCAAAATGTCAGAACCCAGTGTATCAACATTTGCTGATTTGGCTGACTGTCAGTTTTAGAGTGGCCATGTGTCCTCTTTTATGGGAGACAGTCTTCTATTAGAAGGGATGTCCAGCCCAAGTATGGTAAAAAGGTGAGGAACCCTTCAGAAGAAAGAGCTGGACCTTGAAGTTGCCCACCAACAGCGTCTGGACAGCAGACTGAGCAAGGTGCATACGTCACCTGGTCACAGTCTTCTACACTACGTATGGTATTTCTATTTACATTATAATAATTTCTAAATTTGTATCTATACCTATCAATTAGCACATGCACATTTTGCAATTTGTCCATTTTGCCCCATTTTGTCTTCCTTTTGGGGCGAGTCACAAGTGGCCACCACAGTCAGTTCTGTTGCTGCTTTTTAATGTGTGGCTGCAGAATCCAGCTAAGTCAGGATTTGGTCACATACCATGGTGAAGCCTCCTGTTGTCCTATATTCTCTCATAATTTCGGCAAGAAGGCAGTATGGTGATGGGGTCTGCTTCTGGGTGGTTTTTGCTATCCAGTGTTTGCACCATCTATACGTAGTCTTGTAGGACTTCTGGCATAACCTTTTATGGACCGGAGGTGCTTAACTGCGGTCCTAGAGAGAGAGAGCTGTCACTGCTGTTCCATTGTATTTTAAGTATTATGATTTTAAGGATGTTTATATTTTTTTATGTTATGGTTGTTCGGTATTTTGTGTTCCAGAATTGGAAGAAGGGTGGGATATTGAATTAAAATAATGTTTGTCTTTAAGGTGACACAAGACTCTTGTTTGGTTTGTCTGCAATAGACAAGCATGGCTACCTCTCTGGGGATTGTCGCTGTCTCTAACAATGATTTAATAGATCTAGTGTGAAAAATCTAGCCCTGTCTACACAGTCCACATAACTAAGTTGGGACCTAAATACATTTGGCACAAGCCTGCAATATTACATGCATTTAACTCAAACAGCATCATTAGCATCAAGCGACATACCTAGATGTTGTCATTTAAAGGCAGGGAAGAAATAAGATGTACATTCTCTGTGTTATGTCCTTTTGTGTCAAAGAGAAACAGCTATTAATGCACATGAGATGTTTGAACACAGAGTTTTTGTCATCTGATTCTGGACTAGCAAGAAAGACAAGCACATGTTATTTTCAGGGTTTTGTGGCATTTTGTAGACATTGTCTGTCTCTCTCTTAACAGGGGATGTGCCATGGTTTCCAGCTGTTCTTTAATGGTGCAATTCAGCAACATTAAAGCATTCCAGCTGATGTCTGCAGTTGTTTTATTAACACGGTAATTCCCAAGTGGGGAGTTGAAAGTCATGGCCTGCAACAGCTCTGTCAGGGAAAAGATGGAAGGCATCACTCATCAGAATCCTGGCAGGACAGTGTGCAACAGAGAAATAACTTCAAGTATGTCTATTGGAACAAAGAGCGGGGGAATAGGTGGCCTTAAAGGAAAAACAGGATTCAATTGGCAGCACTCTATCCACATTTTGGGAATCCCTGCCTCCTGTGCCTTAACTAAGTGCTGTCTTGTACATATTGTTCAGATTTTAGAGTACTTAATTAAATGTAATACAAAGGAAGATCAAACAAATCTATGCTCTTTGATTTCAACAGAGTGATCATAGAATATTTAAAACAAAAGGCTCAGATTTTTTTTAAAAAAACAAGGCCTTTTTTTTAGTTGTCACAATGGTATACCATTATGGAATAAAATATATTGTGGTGTCTGTACTAGAATTGATCCCATGACTTTGATTCAATTGACAGTCTTGTCAAAGATGCGATACAATGCAATCCTAGACATGTTCACTCAGAAGTAAGTTCCACTGTGTGCAATGGGGATTTTTCCTTGGTATTCCCTAGTAAGGATTGCAGCCTAAACATTTAGAAGCTTGCTGCAGTACTTTTATGCTTAGACACCTGCATCATATCTTTCCTCTTGTCTGTTTGCATGTTCCTGATTCTCTTGCTGTTCTGACAACATGAGCAAAAGCTACATCCTTCCCCCACCCTCAGTCATTTGTGTTGAATGACTCCAATCAACATTGCCACTGTGTTGCTTGCTCCATGTTCCATCAGCCAGAAAAGAGCTTCAGACAAGTGTTGCTATGCTGCAAGTGTGCTATGGCATACATACTGGTATCATCCACCAAAGGCATACAACAGTTCCTAGGATCAGGTCACAGCAGCACAAAGCCCTAGATAGTGCTTTAACACCAACCTGGTGCCAACTCTGACTCTAGTGCATGGATGTTCATGAACTGATGAACTTGCTTTTGACATGGTCCCTCCGGATCTTTTTGGGCACAGCACAACAGCTGGAGAGAGAATGTACCTTTCTGGGCTGGCTTCCCATCCCCTCCTTGCTAGGTATAGGATGCTATGTGCCTCAGTAGTGCAATCCAATGTTTTCACCACTGGATCAACAGCACCAAGATGTCAACCTTCCTGCCTGTCCTCAGCAAAGACCATGTCAGGCTAGGCACACCAAGTCAGAAGGGTTGGTGCCTGACCCCAGAGAAAGGAGAAAGAGACAGTAGAGGTCATGCTGCTAGCAACTGAGGCAGGCAGATGGCTGCAAAGTGGAATGACACTGGTGGCCAAGGCAGAGCATAGTTCATGTCACTCACTGTTTTGGGATATTTGATCATGTTGAAGAGTCTAACAGTGCAATCCTGTACACATCTACTCACAAGTAAGTCCTGGCAAGTTCAGTGGGACTTAGTGTCAGGTAAGCGAGTATAGGATAGCAGCCTAAAGGTCAATGGAAATCTTAAGTACTCCCCCAGAATTAATTTATAATGTAATCC
This sequence comes from Heloderma suspectum, assembly GCF_057233095.1. Classification (NCBI taxonomy): domain Eukaryota; kingdom Metazoa; phylum Chordata; class Lepidosauria; order Squamata; family Helodermatidae; genus Heloderma; species Heloderma suspectum. The sequence goes on from NC_139459.1 coordinate 86,014,419, forward strand.
ATTCATTCTAAAAGAGAATTGAGTCTTGGATTTCATGGCCAAAGTACCTACATATGATGTAGCTATTTTGAAGATCATTATCACTTGCCTTGACTGAACTTTCAACTTTGCCAGTGGGTAACCAATTCAGCATAATTATAATATGTGTAGTGATTTTGAAAGGATGGGCTATTTGAAGCAAGAAACACATTTTTGAAGAATCACCCATCTTTCTGGAATGCATTATAATAATTCAACAGCATACATTGCTGGCTTTCTAAGAGGGTAAATGAACATCAGAATTGATGCTACTTCCTCCAAATGTCGACCTTTTGCTTTGGGTTGTTTTTTGTTGTTGTTTTGTATGCAAATCGGAATTATTATGTTAACTGTTGATCAGAAGAATGTACAAACTGAACATTAATGAAAAATAAGTGACTACTAAACAAAGTATTACTTCAATATTAATTGATGGTTATCTCATTAAACAGGCACAGTCAGTGGATTCTGTCTACTGGGAGTTGTGCATAACCCCAATTCATTTCCTTAGGGCTTGCATTGCTCATTTCCTACCCTGGAAATCAACAGTAAAGGTTGTGGTGGCAAGAGCTCCTTTTGGGGCCTCTGGCATGGAAGTGTAGGACTGAACATAGGGATGTTGGAGATATCTGCAACAGAACCAAATTAATTCAGATTTTTATGACTCAGGCCCATGGATTCCACAGTGGACTAGCTTTTTCCTTTGGGGGCAGATTCCGCTGACTTGCAGACTGTTTTTCTAACCTGTGGAAATTCTGTGCAAATTTCATCTTAGAAAAATATATAGAAATGTTTTTAAAACCTGGCCAAAATGCCCATTTCCCCCATAGGCTAAAGCATGAAAATATGCATTTGGGGGGAATTTGAGCATTTTGGGGAAATTTGCGCATTTTTACACATGCACATTTGCACCAATTCGGAAACTAAAAAAATCCGATTCCATCAATGGGTGGATGATGGGGCGAAAGGTGCCTGACAATCGGTGAGACACAGACAGAATGGATTTTACACAATCTGTATATCCCTGTCTGAACAGATGGACAACCCTCAGCCCTTAATGATGGTCAGTGCCAAAACTGTTAGGCAGCAGTTCCATTTTCATTAAATCTCAAATCTCTCCATAATGGGCCCCAAACTTTACAGGTTTTTGAACATTAATGTCCTTGCCTTTGATATTTGTATATAATATTTAATATTTAATAATATTTAATATATTAAATATTCAATAGTTAAATAATAGTTAACATCTAAATATTAAATATTTAATAACATTTACTATTTGTATATTTGATATAAGGTCCTGTAAAACATTACAGGTTTTTGAATGTTGATGTCCTTGCCTTTGATATTTTTGGATGACCTCATGTAGGAGAGCAAAGTTAAGTATGTTGCGACTTACTGGAGAGGGAAGATGGAGATCAGCTCATTATTGTTCTCCTATGCATGCAATCCATTCTTCTGAGCATAGTTTTATTAGTAGAAGCAGATGGTAATTTTAAAAAGAAAAAGAAAAAAAGGCCTCATTACTATTTCTGTCTCATTATTTAAAGGAATAAAAATAGTTTGAATTTACCGTGCTCTGCAAAAATACACTGTCAGCACATTTCTTTCTTGAGTTGAAAACAAATCTGTCAGCAATTTCTTTACGTTATAAAAGGCATACATGTGCTTTCTTTCTTTAAATAAAGTTTATAATGAAGTCCGTTTAAAGTGTTAAGTGTCAACAAATTGCCATCTGTCTTGTAAAGGCTCTCTGTCATCCTGATGAGGTCAGCACTCTGGTTAATGTTGAGAAGCAGTGATATGAATTAGACTTCAAAGTTTGAATGGCCTGAAACTGACACTTTGAAGAGAGATGCAACTGACTTCAAGGCCTTTGTATGCAGCTATGCAAACATAAGCGAAATTAATTGTGATTGTATGAAAATCTTTTCAGCCCTGTTTTGGTAAAAGTCTTCAAATATTTTCACACAGGCATGGGCAGTGTTGTAAGAGGCCCACCTTGGCTCGGGCCCCAGATCTTTTTTGAGCTTTGCCGAAGATCTTTAGAGCTGCCCCAATTGCCACCATCTGCCTTAACACAAGCCAGCTTCTTCCCTCTAAACTCAGTAGCCTTATAGTACTAGGAGACCTTAGGAGTCACTCAGTTAGCAGACTAAGAGGGAGTGGTGCCATGAAGGCACCAGCATTTTAAATTAGAGGGGAGACTGCCACATTTCCTTCCACTGTCTGTTCATTATTTTCATTAAGTCAAGAGTCCAAAATTTCTAAAAGCACCACTGTCATCTGGCTTTCTCAGAGTGTGCAATTGCCCAGCCAATTCCTACTGGGCAATTGCAATTGTAGGCAGCGAGACCCTGACAAGAGGAAGTGCAGGTGCATTGGCTGCTTACATATCAAATGGCGTGCCAGAGGCCTTCCCCATCTGTTGTTTCCTCCAAGCTGGTCCAAGCCCATTACCTTGGGGAAGACAGAAGTGGGCTTGTTTGCGAAAAGGGTTTGAATGAGCAGCAATGTCTGAAATTGGGGCAAGGTAATGTGTGAGTGAATGGCTTGCCATGGCTTGCTTGTGCATGTCTCAAGCTCCTTGGCTCTGCAATCATCTTTCTGGAGTGCACCTGCTTTTTGCATGATCCATGTGGCCAGATTCTGGTGGGTATGTGGTCTTCCTGGGCATCAAAGATTTGCACTAGGCTAGAGAAAAGTGAATAGATGTGGGAGGAGGATAGGGGCTATCATTGTGGCAAAATAAGCTTTCATGGACAGGAATCCACTGTACCGAAAGTTATTTTGAAAGATGTTGCTTTTCCTATAACTGGATTAAAATGGTACTTGCTGAAATAAAGGTACAGGACCCCTGATGATCTCTGTTGCATCTGAGCCTTCTGGATCAGCTGGGTTTTTGCCCACATGTGCTTCCCACCCTGCTGCCTCCCTTGAATCTTTCTGCCTGAGTTTTTTTCTGAAATCAAATGTCCTCCTCTGCCCTATCCATACATCACTTTTTACAAATAAGGGTGTCCTTAGGAGACAGGGTCCTTTAAACACACACACACACACACACACACACACACACACACACACTAGGGCCTGAGGCAGTTGCCTCAGACAGATGATTTAGGACATCATGAAAAAGCAGCAAATTATTCATTATTTAATGTATTAATTATTATTGTATTTTCACTGCCAGGGAAAGGGAGAGGTGCGTGTAGGATTTTCTGCCCCAGGGGCCAAAGCAACTTGACTGGCTCTGAGTGCTACTATGCACCTTCACCGGGGGTTGGTGGCTCAGGCAGCAAAATGTCTTGAGGCCAGCCCTGGACATGGCTAGAGAGACCTGTGGGGTGGGGAAAAGTAGCTTAGATGGTACAGGAAATGTTGCAGGGTAGGGAAACAACTGGGGATATAGAAAGACTGTGGATGGGAAAACATGTTCAGGATTACAGCAAACTTGCTGTGTAATCCTAAACATGTTTACTCAGAAATCAGCCATGCTGAGTTCAATGGGATTGACTCCCAGGTAACTGTATGTAGGATTGTAGTCTTACTCCTTAGTGAATGTGCTCAGAGCTGCAACCTGCCTTATCCACCCTGAAGATAGTTCGAATATCTGGATCTAGAGAGAAACCTGAGGATTAATAACTGTGGTAATTTAAAAAACAACCAGCCAAAAACAAAGGTAGCCATGCTGCTCCATAAGAAATAAAAACCCCAAATCTACAGTTCAGCAATACTGTTAATTAGGAATTTTGGTTGGTCCTAATAAAGGTATCCACCTATGCATTTTGGTACTTTAAGAGTCCTGTGATGATGAGGTTGCTAGAAATTTAATATTTAATATTGCAATGTTTGCCTCCTCACCTGTTCCGAGGAACAGGAGCAGCAAAGCAACATCCTCCAGTCGTGAGGTCTCTGTCTGGTGCTGTTGTGCTTGTTGCCAGTGGGGTGGGTGCATGAAGGGTAAATTTTAAGCAAGCACAATTTGGGACATTGCACAGTTCTGTCCTGAAAGCAAGGAAGAGGTTAAGTAGCTTGCCTTCTATACAATTTAAATTAGAGTAATTATGTCTAATTATGCACATATATTTGCATATGTAAATTAATATATGCAAATTTGTGCAATGTTTTTGTCCTGTGGGTCTGAGCTCCGGATCTTTTATGTACCTAGCACCATCCCTGTTTAGCAGTATTTGTTCAATTACTTTAATTTAGCAGATTATCTGTTAGCAGGTTACCTTTTATCTTCACCAACCTGGTGCCCTCCAGATCTTTTGGACTACAATTCCAGAAGAGGGGTGGCAGGAAAAGTGAAAATCCAGAGACAGGGGCAATCCCAGCATTTTACCTCCCATGGCAATTTGGGGTGGTCATATGAAAATCCTTTATGGCCTGTCTTGGTAAAAGTCTTCAAATGTTTTCACAGTATTTGCTCAACGACTTTAATTTAGCAGATTATCTGTTAGCAGAATATCTATTATCTTCCCTAGTAGATACTGGGTACTAGTTCCCCTCTACTGAAGTACTAGTTCCCCTCTACTCAGCACTCGTTAGGCCTCATCTTGAGTACTGTTTCCAGTTCTGGGCACCACACTTTAAGAAAGTTGCAGACAAACTGGAGAGGGTTCAGAGGAGGGCAACAACGATGATCAGGGGACTGGAAACAAAGCCCTATGAGGAGAGACTGAAAGAACTGGGCATGTTTAGCCTCGAGAAGAGAAGACTGAGGGGAGATAGGATAGCGCTCTTCAACTACTTGAAAGGTGTCACAGAGAGGAAGGCCAGGATCTCTTCTCGATCATCCCAGAGTGCAGGACACGGAATCATGGGCTCAAGTTACAGGAAGCTAGATTCCAGCTGAACATCAGGAAAAACATCCTGACTGTTAAAGCAATACGACAATGGAACCAATTACCGGGGGTGGGGGCTCTCCCACACTGGAGGCAATCAAGACGAGGCTGGACACCCATCTGTCGGGGATGCTCTGACTTGGATTCTTGCATTGAGCAGGGGTTGGACTCAATGGTCTTATAGGCCCTTTCCAACCCTACTATTCTATGATTCTATGACACTATGATCCCCAACCTGGTGCCATGTTTTGGACTACAGTTCCCATCAGCTCCAGCAAGCATGGCCAATTATGGGAGTCCAAAACATCTGGAGGGCACCAGGCTGGGGAAGGCTGTATTAGGTGCTTAGAAGGATTTGTTATGTGGAAATGTAAGAATTAGTACTGCAGAACTGCATTGCTGGGCTGCTACAAGGTCTAATCATTTTTCAAAATTTCAAATGTGCCTGCTGCCCCCAAAAGATTGCCTACCCCTTGGTTTAATGCTACAAAGAGCAAAGGGAAGGTCAGACTATTGAGCCATCTGAATCTACATCTGAATCCTGGGGCTGAATATAAGGAAAGGGTAGGTCACAGCCCATTGAGATCGAGGGTCAGGCTTGTCTGAAAGACAGGAATGCAAATGGGTGAGCCATGGAATATCTGGCTGGGACAGATGTAGAAAGAGAGGTGGGGAGGAGAAATTCCAGGGCTTCAACAAGCTACAAAGTCAGGAGAATGAGATAACTCTTGTAATATTTTGCTTCAGGTTCCATAGCCCTAGGGCTGGCATCCTTCTTCCTGCTGCTCTAGATTTTGAACATTCAAACATGTAATCGATACCCTGCATGCCATTTCAGCTGGTAGAGTCTCTCACAAAGACTGCATGCAACCCATAAACTTTGCAATAATTTGAATTGGTTCTGATTTGGACATTCTTAAAGTCCACACTGTTCTCTATTGCGTGTTTGATTGTAATAACCTCGGAGACAAAGTCTGCCATCAAAATAACAGAGGAACATAAATCCTGGGCCCCATCTACATGGAGATGCTTTCAGAGGTGATTCCGTTTAAATCTGGATTTTCATGAATTCAGGTCTGCTCCTCCTGGGGCAAACAGTAGCCAGTAAAACAGTGTATACATTTTTTTTTAAAAGCCCACTTTCATGGGGCAAACAGCACCTGAAACCACATTAGTTTGGACTCTTTGGAGTTGGGAGAGCTGAGTCCCATGAGCAGAACTGAACGTCATTAGTTGCGGGGCAGCAAATGAGCAGAGTCACGCTCCCCGCCCCTCTCCCTGCTCCCGTGAAGTGCAATGGAAGACAGTGAGTTACTTCCAAGTAGACATGCTTAGCCAACGCCTCTCTTTGTGTCCACCCTTTCATGACGCAACTTTCCCTTCCACCTATCAGTGCTGCTCCCCCCAGCCTGCACCAAAGCCAATTGGGGTCACGTAGACTCCCAAACTGCACTGAAGCCACCGTGATGGGAAAATCTGGTGCAAAATGACTTTGTGAAAAAGTGACTTTGGGGGCAGAAAAATCCACCATTGATGTGGCGTGGGGGTAATGTCATCGCCCATGATCACCTGTGAGGTGTAGTAGAACAGGAGTAAATTCTCCATGTGGATGGGGCCCTGCAGTCAAAGGGCCTTATGCCAGACCAAACTGTATACATCGTCCACAGCTATCCATCTAGTACTCAGAAGAGATTAGAGAAGTAAATTGCAGTTCCGATACTTTAAACATCTGCCCTTCATGTCCTAGGGCATCTGCATTGGTGCCTTACACTCGTTAATAATATCTGTTTAATGAGTATTGCATCTGTACAATGCTCAGCCTGGAACTGATGTGCCACTGATTTATCATGCTGAAAATTAGAAGGGCTAATTTTCAATGCTAGAGTTTAGAATGCTTGGAGACACAGAGAGAAAGATTTGCTTTAGTACCAGGAAATCAACCACCTTGACCCTTACGCTGAGCAAGTTCAGCCCTTGAACCTTCCCTTTGCTATTCAAAGAGCAGAGCCTTATTTGGTACAGGACTTACAATGAAAACACAGACACAGGCCTTCACCCAAGATACCTACTCTTGTTAACTGTTTGAAAGTCTTGCTTTCGAAAGCAGCAAATAAATCCTGGAATACTCAGCATCTCTCAGAGAATTAAACATCTAAACAGCTAGCAGTCTGGTTTATGACTTATTTATACCGATTCATTGCTTAAATTGAAACAGGCCCTGTACAGATGGCAGAATGTAGTAATGTTGTAGTACTGTCTCAGCAACTTCATTGCTAGTACTAAAATAAAGGAACAAAAATGTGAAAGAAATGTGCTCTACGCTAGAGTCTTGCTGTTCGCAGATTTATTCTTCTAGTTATTTGGGTCCATCATGGGGAGCAGAGAAGTGAAGTCAAGAGCAACTCACACAGCTGGGTGAAAAAATGGCAACTTTACTAAATACATTGGAGGCAAAAAGAAGGCAGGGACCCAAGCATTGCAGCACCCAGGCCATCTTAACATTGGCCATGGTGCCCTTAGCCATTGTGCCCCATTAAGTGGCAACCAACCTTGTTCCATTGCAAGTCTTAATGGCAGAATCAACCACATTGTCCTGGGTGAGATGTCATGCTACAACTGAAGTCCTGTGTAGAGGCTTTTGTGACATGGCACAGTGGGGTGTCCTCGGAGGAAGGCACAGAAACACACACACACACACACTGCTTTATAGGGATTGATCGTACCCAGTGTGTAAAAGAATGTTTTCTTTCTCTCTTTTTTTCTAACAGCGTTTCTGCATACTCATACAGGGCTTTCTGCCTTCTTGTGTATTATGAGAGCCATCAGGCACATTACATTGCATAACCCTGTTGTGTTGCAAAAGCATTCCCCTGCCAAGATAGTTTGCATTATTTCATAATAAGGAAAAGTGATATTGCAAAACACACTTGTCCTGAAAGGAAAATGCCTTTATGAGTAAGTATAAAGTACTAACAGATACCAGTTTCTAAGAACCAGTTGAGGTTATGATGATCCTCCATAATCTTCCAAGTATATCTTAACTTTTTGTGTCGGTGTTACAAATATAGTGGCAGGTGACATCCATGAATGGATTCTTTAGGTCCAGGCAGCAGGTCCCCTGGTCAGCAATATTCGAAGAGGTGTTTGTCAAAGGAGCTGAATAATATGTAGCTCCATTATAAGTAGATGAATTGCTGTGGAGCAGAATAGTATAGGCAGGAAGGTAACATGAGACTGATGATATAAGAAGCCAGCTTATATGAAACTGAGCCACTGTTTTATCTAGTCTTCTGCTATAAACTCGGAATGGTGTTGGCTCTCCCAGATATTTATTTTATTTTATTTTATTTGTTCCCCACCTTTCCACCAAGATAATGGAGGTCAAGGCAGGTAACCATCATAGGAACTAAAGCATTTAAAATAAAACTTGGTTAAAACAATAATAAAACAAATATATTACAAGCACAGTTAAAGAGCACAACAATAACAGAATAGAAACAGTACCCAACCCAACAGTCCCACTTACACGCCAAAGGCTTGCTTGAATAAAAAGGGCTTTGCCTGCTGGCGGAAGGACAGCAGAGGAGGAACCAACCTAGGTTCCCTCAGTAGGGAGTTCCACAGCCTGGGAGCAGCCACTGAGAAGGCCCTCTCTCATATCACCACCAAACATGCCTCTGAAGGCAGTGGTACTGGGAAAAGGGACTCCCCTGAAGATCTTAAAACCTGGGAAGGCTTCTATGGCAGAAGATAGTCTTTTAGGTCTATCTTGGATAGGAGTCTTTCTCAGTCTTGCTATTAACTTTCCTTTGGCTAGAGATGCCAGGGAAGGTTAGGCATGTAAAGTATATATTCCATCATTGAGCTGTGCCTCTTCTCTGGAGTAAAAAAACAAACAAGCACCATCTCCCAGTCCTTCAGGCACAGATTTCAGGCTGCCTCCAATTGGTAACCACAGTGACATATCACAATAGGATTCTTCTAAGAGGCCACCAAGCAGAATTATGACATTTGATTAGCAACAAGCATTCTGAAAATGAAGGTTACTCTAATTCTGTTTATGTTGCTGACAGGGAGCCAGAATTGGGGCTTGCAATTTATAACTTCAACCTTGTGGCTTGTAAATCAGCATTTCTATTTCAATAAGAAAATGTTGATTTACCGCAAAGAAGTGAACACTCCTTCCCTAAAAATATATTTTATGGATTGTGGCCTGTGGCCTGGGTGTCTAGGCTTTTATTTGTTCTAAATATACGCTATACGGTTTTCTCCTTGTGGTTGTCAATTGAATAAATAACAGACAAGAAGGCACAGGACCAGGATTTATGCCTATGAATTATAGAGAGCAAAGCTGACATCCTCTGAATTATAGGAGAAGAATCCTCTTGAAGAGTTATTCTGATGTGAAGCAAAACAAAACAGGATAGTGAGCCTTACACATTGCATGCACAGATAAAAGAAACTCCTGTGAAACTGGAGCTGTTAATTTGCTGTATAGTTTTTGTTTTCTATATATCTGTTGGCATTTTGAACATATGTCAAACATATCTGTTGACACATGCCAATCCTGCCCCCAATGGCCCTTTGTATGCTGTCTCCATCCCAACTTTCCTGTGTTGAGTGGGAAGATCTGCAAGGGGATCATGAAGGGTTTCCAATAGCAGGAAGGATTCTAAGCTTACTTAGATGAATGCACTTAGAATCTCGTTTCAGTCTTTCTTGCTCAGTGGGAAGGTTGGAGGTGGCGCTGGTACACAGGGGGCAGCATTGGGGCAGGGCAAGCATGCATGCCCTCACTGCCACTCCATGGATCCAGTAAGAACACTTGAATAGGGCTAAGGCAGTTCTCAGAGATGTAACTTTGGTGAGATTCAGCTGTCAAATAAAAGTAGGTGGGCCATTTTGGGACTGAAAAGCACAGCTCAAAAACAAATGGTCTGGACAGTCAGTGGACATGGTGTCATTTTTTCCCCAAACCCACTCTAGCTAGACTCTAGTTGAGTTTAACAGGTACAGGGGCTCCATTACCACATGCCTCCCATTCCCTGACTACAAGAACTTCCCCATTCGCACCAATGGAGGGGACAGCTCCACATGCATTTTCCTTTATACATGACTAGCTGCTGCCCCAGTACTGGTACTCCATTTGCAGCAGCAGGGCCAGCTGACTCTGCCATTGGGCAGAGTGAAGCAGCCACCTTTGGTGGCAGATGTTGAGGGGCAGAGAATAGCAGTGAAGATTGGAGGACAGAGCTGTGTGTGCCATCACGTGGCCTGCCCTGAGCCCTCTGAGCTAGCCTGCTGCCTTCAGGTGCAGTGGAGGATGCTGTCCCATTGCCAGTGTTGAAATAAGATTCAACTGCCAGTCCAGTCCAGTTTGCTTCTGTACATGGATTTGGGGTGGCAGGGTAGGGGACATCTTGTGCTTCACCTCAGGCAGCAAAATGTCTGAGGCTGGCCCTGTTCAGCAGACACAAATTATCCCATCACTGCAACAATATTACGGCAAAAGCCAGGCCTGTTGAGCACTCTGCTGTGTTCACCTGAACGGCTACTTAAGTTTAACAACCACTTAGCAGAGTTTAATGACTATTGTTGTTGTCAAGAGAAGTTTCAATCATTGCCAAAAAAAAAAGAGGAAAGGAAAGGAAAAGAAAAGCAATCATGCAAATGACTTGACTGCTACTGTTTGCATAATAGTGGCAGTTTGAAAAAGGATTGTGTGGGAGATGAAATGGGCCAGAGTGCAGGGCAATAATCTTGTACAGACCTCCTGTAGGGAAAATGCTAGAAGACATTTTTGTACATAGAGAGCATATGAAGAGTATAGAAGTAAGGCAGGCAATCTTGAATAACCCCTAGAGAAGTACTTAATGCTGGTTGAATTTATTGATGTGAACGCAACCATTGTTCTTAAGCATACAGAGCCCCATTCAAACCAGATACTGTCCCCTTTTGAAAGCTATTCTGAGCAGGTTTGCAGACTGTCTCGCCACCGCAATTCCAGTGCAGGTAAGTCCTACTCCTAGAATGATCAAGAAAGTGATGTAAGGATGGGCAGATCGGGGCCATATGTAAGGGGGTGAGGGCTTCTATTAGCCTGCATTAATATTCCACAAACACAGAGAGCCAGTTCTTCTTCTCATCTGTCATAAGGTAGGTTAATGTCCCCCTTCATGGATCACTGCCTTGTTGTGGCGAAGGGGCTTGTGTAACTCAGTGAAGCCATAAGCTATGCCGTGCAGGGCCACCCAAGACGGACAGGTCATGGTGGAGAGTTCTGACAAAATGTGGTCCACTGGAGAAGGAAATGGCAACCCACTCCAGTATTCTTGCCAAGAAAACCCCATGGAACGTATCACAAGGCTAAAAGAGATGACGCCGGAAGATGAGCCCCTCAGGTCGGAAGGTGTCCAATATACTCCTGGGGAAGAACAGAGGGAATTTCCAAGGAGTGCCAGAAAGAGTGAAGCGGCTGGGCCAAAGCCAAAAGGACACTCAGCGGAGGATGTGTCTGGTGGTGAAATGAAAGTCCGATGCTGTCAAGAACAATATTGTTTAGGAACCTGGAATGTCAGATCAATGAATCAACGTAAGCTGGAGGTGGTCAAACATGAGATGGCAAAATTGAACATCGACATCTTGGGAATCAGCTAACTCAAATGGACAGGCATGAGCAAATTTAATTCAGCTGACCATTATATCTACTACTGTGGGCAAGAATCCCTTAGAAGAAATGGAGTAGCACTCATAGTCAACAAAAGGGTGGGAAAAGCAGTACTGGGGTACAATCTCAAAAACGATAGAATGATCTCAGTACGAATCCAAGGCAAACCATTCAACATCACAGTAAGTGAAGTCTATGCCCCAACCACTGAGGCCGAAGAAGCTGAGGTTGATCAGTTCTATGAAGACCTACAACACCTTCTAGAACTAACACCCAAAAAAGATGTCCTTTTCATCATAAGGGATTGGAATGCTAAAGTAGGAAGTCAAGAAATCACCGGGATAACAGGCAAGCATGGCCTTGGTGTACAAAATGAAGCAGGACAAAGGCTAATAGAGTTTTGACAAGAGAGCACACTGATCATAGCAAACACTCTTTTCCAACAGCACAAGAGGCGACTCTACACATGGACATCACCAGATGGTCAGTATCGAAATCAGATTGATTATGTCCTTTGCAGCCAAAGATGGAGAAGCTCTATACAGTCAGTCAAAACAAGACCTGGAGCTGACTGTGGCTCAGATCATGAGCTGCTTCTTGCAAAATTTCAGCTTAAATTGAAGAAGGTAGGGAAAACCACTAAACCATTCAGCTATGACCTAAATCATATCCCTGATGAATATACAGTGGAGGTGAGGAATAGATTTAAGGGATTAGACCTGATAGACAGAGTGCCTAAGGAACTATGGACGGAGGTCCATAACATTGTTCAGGAGGCAGCAACTCAATCCATCCCAAAGAAAAAGAAATGCAAGAAAGCAAAGTGGCTGTCTGATGAGGCTTTACAAGTAGTTGAGGAAAGATGGGAAGCGAAAAGCAAGGGAGAAAGGGGAAGATGTACCCAACTGAATGCAGAGTTCCAGAGAATAGCAAGGAGAGACAAGAAGGCCTTCTTAAATGAACAATGCAAAGAAATCGAAGAAAACAATAGAATGGGAAAGACTAGAGATCTCTTCAAGAAAATCGGAGATCTCAAGGGAACGTTTTGTGCAAAGACGGGCATGATAAAGGATAAAGAAGGCAGGGACCTAACAGAAGCAGATGAGATTAAGAAGTGGTGGAAAGAATACACAGAAGAACTATACAGGAAAGATCTGAATGGCCATGATAGTGCGGTCACTGAACTTGAGCCGGACATCCTAGAGAGTGAAGTCAAGTGGGCCTTAGGAAGCATTACTAACAACAAAGCTAGTGGAGATGACAGTATTCCAGCTGAGCTATTTAAGATCCTAAAAGATGATGCTGTTAAAGTGCTGCACTCAATATGCCAACAAATTTGGAACACTCAGCAATGGCCACAAGACTGGAAAAGGTCAGTTTACATTCCAATTCCAAAGAAGGGCAACGCCAAAGAGTGTTCAAACTACCGTGCAATTGCGTTCATGTCACATGCCAGCAAGGTTATGCTCAAAATCCTACAAGCTAGGCTTCAGCAGTATGTGAACCAAGAACTGCCAGAAGTACAAGCTGGGTTTTGAAGAGGCAGAGGAACTAGAGATCAAATCGCCAACATTCGCTGGATCATGGAGAAAGCAAGAGAATTCCAGATAAACGTTTATTTTTTAGGGTTGTCAGAGAATTTCTCCACGAATCTAGGGGAGGCCGAATGCCAGCGCATTCCGCCCCCCCGAAATTGGTGGCGAAACGGTCTGCCCCCCTACCCCACCCCGGGATGGGACTTACCTACAGAGAGCTTCGGCTATTGGGCGGTATAGAAATGAAATGAATGAATGAATAAATAAATAAATAACCTTGTGTGAATGTCCCTGGCGGCGGCGGCTCCGGCGGCGGTTCGGCGGTGGTTCGGCGGCGGTTCAGCGGCGGTTCGGCAGTGGTTCAGCGGCGGCAGCCGGTCTGCCATTTCGAGTTAAAAACAAAACAAAACAAAAAAACGTGATAGGCTACGTAAACATTTACGTAGCCTATCACGGCTAGATTTTTTAAAAATACCATGATAGGTTACATAAATGTTTACGTAGCCTATCACGGCTGAGTGAAAGAAAAAAAAAACACCGCGCGTATGCAAATGGCGGCGCCCATGGGCGCCGCCATTTGCATTCCTTATTTTGGCACCTGTAGTCTACGTAAACATTTACATAGAGTACGGCGAAAATAAGGGAAACGCAAATAGCGTTCCCCTTATTTTCGCAGTAGTCTACGTAAATGTTTACATAGACTACACATCCCAAAATAAGGAACACAAATGGCGGCGCCCATGGGCGCCGCCATTTGCATACGCGCGGTGTTTTTTTTTTCTTTCACTCAGCCGTGATAGGCTACGTAAACATTTATGTAGCCTATCACGGTTGACTGCAGGGACGCAAACGGCAGTGGCTACGGCCGCCGCCATTTGCAGTCCCGGCAGAACAGGATTCGCAGCGGGAGGGACGGGGCGCCTCCCCCCCAGCCAGAATTTTGGGGGGGGAGGGACGGGGCGCCTCCCCCCCGGCCAGAAATTTGCGGGGAGGGACGGAGCGCCTCCCCCCCACCACGAATCAACTTTCGTCAAAGGTAAGGGACTTTCGTACATCCCTATTTCTTCTTCATTGACTATGCTAAAGCCTTTGATTGTGTGGATCACAACAAACTCTGGCAAATTCTGAAAGTGATGGGAGTACCAGACCACCTTACCTGTCTCCTGAGAAACCTGTACGAGGGACAAGAAGCAACAGTAAGAACCAGACATGGAACAACTGAGTGGTTCAAAATTGGGAAAGGAGTACGACAAGGCTGTATATTGTTGCCCTGCTTATTTAATTTATATGCAGAGTACATCATGAGAAACGCCGGGCTGGATGAATCACAGGTTGGAATTAAGATTGCCAGGAGAATTATCAACAACCTCCGATATGCAGACGATACCATCCTAACGGCAGAAAGCGAAGAGGATCTGAAGAGCCTCTTGTTGAGGGTGAAAGTGGAGAGTGCAAAAGCTGGTTTGAAACTCAACATTCAAAAAACTAAGATCATGGCATCTGGCCCCATCACTTCCTGGCATATAGAAGGGGATGAAATGGAAGCAGTGACAGATTTTATTTTCTTGGGATCCAAGATCACCGCAGACGGTGACTGTAGCCATGAAATTAAAAGACGCTTGCTCCTTGGGAGGAAAGCTATGGCAAACCTAGACAGCATAGTAAGAAGCAGAGACATCACCTTGCCGACAAAGGTCCGTCTAATCAAAGCTATGGTTTTCCCAGTAGTAATGTATGGCTGTGAGAGCTGGACTATAAGGAAGGCTGAGCACCGAAGAATCGATGCTTTCGAACTGTGGTGCTGGAGAAGACTCTTACGAGTCCCCTGGACTGCAAGGAGGTCAAATCAGTCCATCCTAAAGGAAATCAACCCTGAGTGCTCATTGGAAGGACAGATCCTGAAGCTGAAGCTCAAATATTTTGGCCACCTAATGCGAAGAGAAAACTCCCTGGAAAAGACCCTGATGCTGGGAAAGATGGAAGGCAAAAGGAGAAGGGGACGGCAGAGGATGAGATGGCTAGATAGCATCACGGATGCAATGAATATGGACTTGAGAGGACACTCCGGGAGAGAGCGCAGGACAGGAAGGCCTGGCGTGCTATGGTCCAGGGGGTCACGAAGAGTCGGACACGACTGAACGACTGAACAACAATAAGGTTAATGTCACTTACGTGAAGTAGGTCATTCAGGCTGATAAGTGCTGCAGTTTCAAAAGTCACATTAATCGTAACCTTTGTTGCTTAATTGCTGTCTCTCAAGCTTTTAGGCAACTTGCTGCAAATCCCCAATGTTTACTGGGCTTTGTTTTATTAACTAGGACAGGCTGGCACTTTCATAATGTACATAAAAGGCATGTGGTTAATTACAACAATAATCATGCACCAAAGCTCTTCAGTATTATTATATAAACTATGTTACATCAGCTTGTTGATAGCTTGGTTTAGATGGTATTTTATTGGGTGAATAGAAACAATGATCAGAAGTGGTCTCATTACTGTGAGCCACAAGTATAAAAATAGCAAGAGCTGACCAAGTCATTAACATACAATAGAAATGTTATCACTCTGTAAAATCCCAATCCACAGGCCATTTGCACTGGAACAGAGCCAGCCCCATCTGACTGACTTCAAAAAGACTTGGATTCAAGTTGGCTCCCATTCAAGCACTTCTGCTTAGCTGGTTTGTGGATCAGACTTTGTTTGCAAGCCTGAACCCTAGCCATGCACAGGATTGCTATCTTTAAAAAACAAAAAATCAGATCTCACATTTGCTGTGCTAGATCAGCCTTCCCCAACTTGGCACCCTCCAGGTGTGTGGGACTTCAACTCCCATCATTCCCAGGAATTACAGTCCACAAATCTGGAGGGCACCAGGTCGGAGAAGTCAGCGCTAGATTTTTGGCTGAAGTTGTCAAAAGCCACGGTATCGATGCGGATTATGTTATGAGTTTCTATTTTTGGATGGTTGGTAAATATTTTGCCAGATGTAGGCGGGGCGAACTCTCAGAGAAGCCGTGAGAGTTCTGCTTTTATTAAAGAGCTGTAGTTTTCGTAACACAGAAACTTGAACTTGTTTTTATAGGTCTTTTTCTTTGCTTTGTTTTTTTATTGCTTCGAGGATTATGCAACTCAGTTTGCAAAAGACGGCATGAATCATTATCACCATCTCATTTTTGTTCTTTCACTTACATAACTTCTTCAGTTGAAATCAAAAGAAAGTTAACATTTTGAGCATTAAGGGGAAAAATTACAAATGATGCTGTAGGCATACATATACATACATATACATATACATATATTCCTGGTATCGTTCGTGTGTGTGTGTGTGTGTGTGTATCAGATAAAGCAAATGCGAAGGAGATGTGCTTTGAATTTCTATGTATTTTCCTTCGTGGAGCTGCATTTTGCTGACTCATTCTGGGTTGAAGTTATGGAGGCTTCATGCAGGCAGGAGTGCTAAACTTAGGCAGCAAAACCATTAGCTGTAGATTTCACTCATTATGTATGCAGCAGTTACAGCTATAGGTAGCAACGGATATAATGGCTCTTTCATCCTGGTGCAGTCTTAAATGTATGGTATTACAGTGCCGAAGTGCTTGTTGTATAAGCCAGGTGACAAGTTCTCCTCCTTGAAATGTATAATAACAGGAGATTCCGCACCATCATGATTATTTTGAGTATCATGACTGGAATGGCTCCACATGGCTGCACATTTGTAGGCCACCATATTTTCAAGGCATAGGGTAGGTAAGACCATTTTGGCATTTTTATTTTTATTTTACTATTAGCTACATTGGATTTTTCTTTAAATTGAAAATCCGGCTGTAGGTATTTTTTTTTAATGAAATAAAAATATTGTGTTGGATCCAGACTTAGTAATAAAGGAGACCAATTGAAATCACTTGGGTAACTTAAGTCCAGCTGATTTCAATGGGTCTACTCTAAGTACAACTAAGTCTGGATCTAACCCACAGTATATTCTATGTCTTCAGTGTTCTCTTAGGCTCTTCAGGAAACCTCAATCCTTTTCCTGTTTGCACTTTGAGTACCTATCTCCCCCTTTGCATGGTTACCTTTCAGGTTGCCATTTACATTAATTGTTATTATTGTCAAGATATCCAGTCTAGTATAACATAGCTGCCTGCCCCAAATTACCCCAGCACCATAAGTCACTGTGATTACTTTCCCTGTATACTGCGTGGAATTATTCAAAACATGTTGTTATCAGCATAGACCCTTGGTAGTCCCTGAGGCTGTGAGTCAACCCTGCCAAACCCTTGTCTGGCTGCCAGCGTTTTCAAAATGATATGGACAGTCACAAAGACGGTTGGTGAACAGGAGGTCACCTCTATTTGCATCATTTATCAGAATCCTGTCTAGTTTGCTTTAATATAGTTCAGATGACGACAGATAAGCTGTAGCTGGAATACCGGTTTCTGTGTTTTATTCATTAAGTATTACATAAGTGTAATGGAGCTGTGTGCAGAGTAACCGCACCTTTTCCTGGACACGTAGGCAGGAACATTCCTGGCCTCTCCATCCCAGCCCTCTTGAACCGGAATTAAGCTGGTTTATCCCCTCACTTATAAGAAATGTTTTGCTCAAGGTCTGCATTTAACTCTCAGATGAGGTTGATACACACCTTTCCCTTGTGCACAGCAATGAGTGAGTGTCTCTGGAAAGCTTTGTTCTGCCTTCATGCATTCTCATAACAATATGAAGCTGTCTTATCATGAATCACACCGTGCATCCTTCTCGCTCAACATAGTCCACACTAGGGCAGTGGAATATCAGGCCCAGTGGCCAAATACTGCCTTGAAGTATTTGGTCCTAGTCTACCCTTCCTGGATTCCCCAGATGGCCACACCCCCTTCCCCTGGCCTCATGCCACTGATCATTTGGTGGTTTCCACTTGTTTTCCCCATTTTAAAAGGTTGGAACGCCTCTCCTAAGGCTTAATGACTGGCAGTAAGAGCTTTAAGCTGGACCTGTTTACCCTTGAGAAGAGAAGACTGAGGGGAGATATGATAGCACTCTTCAAGTACTTGAAAGGTTGTCACAGAGAAGGAGGCCAGGATCTCTTCTTGATCATCCCAGAGTGCAGGACACGGAATAATGGGCTCAAGTTACAGGAAGCCAGATTCCGGCTGAACATCAGGAAAAACGTCCTGACTGTAAGAGCAATACGACAATGGAACCAATTACCTGGGGAGGTGGTGGGCTCTCCCACACTGGAGGCCTTCAAGACGAGGCTGGACAGCCATTTGTCAGGGATGCTCTGACTTGGATTCCTGCATTGAGCAGGGGGTTGGACTCGATGGCCTTGTAGGCCCCTTCCAACCCTACTATTCTATGATTCTATGATAAGCAACAATGTGTTGGCTTTTTTGGCCTTGCCCCCTTTGTCTTTGGCTCTGCCAAACACTGGAACACAGCTCCCAAGAACTTCTCCAAAATGGAATTTGACCCTCAGGCTGAAAGAGGTTTAGCACCCATGGTCCACACAGACTGGCAGTGGGTCTCCATGGTTTTCAAACAGGAATCTTTTCCAGACATACTTGGAGATACCAGGGATAGAACCGGAGTCCTTTTGCACTCAAAATATGTGCTCTACCACTGAGTTACAACCTTTCTCCATGAACCCATGGCAAATGAACCCTGAATATCTGTCTGCCTGGAATTTGTCTGAAATGTACTGTAAGACTCTTCAGGCAGATGGTGCACAGTGGTTGTGTATTTGTGCAAAGTAGAAGATGTTGTCATTACCTTTTACATTGTCCTCTGTTTAAGGAGCCCAGGGCTTGCTTTCTGGAGGATCATTTGAAAATAGATCTGGCTGATATTATCTGTGAGTTGTTGGCTGATTACAGTAAATCTAACCCAAACAAGGTTGCTACTTTTGCAGTAGCAACACAGAACATTTGTTGTAAATTTTGAAAGATGTTTGCGGCAGTCTGTAAGAGAGATGATCTGTTATAGACCTTTTGTAAATGTGTGCCGCTTATTGGTTCACTTTTATTTGTATACTGGTATTTTATCTGGTATTCTGCATTGCTATATTTTATATACTGTTATATTTGAAATGTTTTTTGTGCCACAGACAAATTAATTAATTCATACTAATGCAGACAGATGTGAGAAGGGGTTCAAGGCAACTAACCTGTGTAGGCACAAAGTCAGAGTGTGGCCTACATTAATTGCTGCCTGACCAGGTCCCACCTGTGTAGAGACTGAACCTTTGGTAAAACCTAGCTTGGTTGGAAGCGCTCTACATTCCAGTATACTAGAACCAATACAAAACATGGAGTGAGTTTCTAAAACATTATACCCACTTTTAGGCATAACTTAACCATGGAGTTCAAATGCCAGAATTCTTCCTTATCTCTTTGTTCCAGCTGTTTTATCTCCTTGTTATAAGAAATGAAAAGATGTATATTACCTCCTAGGGATCTGTGATGAGTTTGCAATTGGGAGAAGCTAGTGAAGTGTATAAAAATCTTGATGGTGCAGCCAAAATGTCTTATTGTTCCACTTGGAGGTAATGTGCACCCAATTTTCTCTGTTCTCTATTATGTTTCTTAACAAATGTTCACAGTTCCCTCTCTCCTATATTAGTTGTTTTATAGCAATGCTTTCAGACTGGTACTCGTACCACTTGACATACTGAAGGACTGAGAATCTTGCATAGGGTTTCGGTATCCTAAAATTCTAGCATCCATTTAAAAGTAACATCCACACTGCATTTCTAGTCCTTCAAGGAATTTCTTTCCAGTGGGCTACGAAGTGCCCTAAGAGTCCCCAGCCTCAGCTATATAATTCTCCTATTCTTTGCCCTCAGCCATTCCAAGTCTTGCCAAACGGTTCCAGATTTTGTTGAAGCCCAAACATTATACAAATCAATTGTGTATTTATTTATTTTATATTTATTTCTTCATTAAACACCTCATAAAATAAATTTCTCTAGGCATTTTGCAATAATGACAAAAATAAAAAAATATAATCACAACAAAACCAACAATATAAAACAAATAAATGTGGCAACATAGCATAAAATACTATACATAAAATCACACTGCAGGGACTAGGGTAATAAACAATATTACAGGGACAAAGATAACAAAACACAAATGCGCTAACACATTTAAAAGGACTTTAAAAGACTTGGATTTTTTTTAAAAGCCTTGAGAACAGAAAAGCATGTTCCCTGGCACCAGAACAATAGTCAGGCGAGCTTCCTTTGGGATAAGTCTCTACCAAAAAAAATTGCTCTCACTTGTTTCTACCTTCCAAGCTTCAGAATGAGGGGCGCTTGAAGAAGAGCTTCTGTGGATGACCTTGAAGTATGGACAGGTATATATGGGAGTACAGGCAGGTATATTGCCATGTGCTCCTTACTTCTTTGATTGGTGAGACATTCCAAGGGCAAAACTACCAGGATTTCACTTCCTTTGAAGAACAGAGCACTGGAATGTTATGGCATTTAAAAAATAACTTTATAGAGGCCATTTCTACACAAGGCATTTATTGTGCACTCATGATTGGTCACTCATGGAAGTTCGCAGGTCATATATGTGACATCGTCATCCTCCAGAGCACCTCCTGCTCTTTGCAAGCTTTATCGCTTTTTTTTCATGATGAGAAAAGTCCAGCATTTTCTCTCCTCCTGCTATGAACTGCTGTAAATCTATTATGTACTGATGAAATGGTGCTTTATCACAGCAACAGCACACCATCATCTAGTGGCTTTATAATGAAACTTATAAAACTTGCCCAGGAAAGAAGGAAGAGGAGGAGGAGGAGGAGGAGGAGGAGGAGGAGGAGGAGGAGGAGGAGAAGAAGAAGAAGAAGAAGAAGAAGAAGAAGAAGAAGAAGAAGAAGAAGAAGAAGAAGACGACGACCAGGAAAAGGAGCTGATCATAATCCTGCAAGGAATGTGGAAGCAGAAGCCCCGATAAAGTTGCAGGATTTTAGCATCATGTAGAGAGAGCCAGATAAAAGCCTTCACACAAGGCTTTTATCATGCACTCATTGTCGGTCACTCAGAGAAGTGTGCGGATCCTTTTCATGACGTTGTCAACCACTGGTGCCCCTCCCGTCATTTTAAAGCTTTATTCTGCCTTTAAAAAAAATTGCTGAGGCTCTCTCTATGGTGGCTAGGTTGGCTAGGGCTGATGGGAATTGTAGGCCAAAACATCTAGAGTGTCACCTGTTGCTCTAGAAATACACAGAAGTGCTGATGAAGTTGTCAGTAATGGTCTCTAACCTTTTTATTATAACTTTAAATCCACTAAAGATATCAGAAAGATGTGAACATAAATTGAATTTCTTTTTACTGCCTTCAGTTCTACATAAGTTAAACTGATCTGGTCCCAGTCATTTAATACAAAATCGATCTGCAAGAGAACTTGAAATAATATGTTTCTGTCTGAGGATAACACATACAAACAGATGCAATTTAATAATGGAACCATCTGCCGTGTTCCCACTACACATACGGTTCTCCAGTGGCCTCCTCAAGAAATAGAGCAGTGCTGGAGTTGGTACATACAACTCCATGGCAATCATGGTACACTGCAGAGCATGTTTGCAGCATGAACAAAATAGCATTCTACAGTCTGTTTTACAGTTAAACCTAATGACTTCAAGAAGAACAGCAGATGCTGGTGGGAGGTCTGACAGTACTGGTATGAGTAATGTGTTATGATGCCAATTCTTAACCTGGTAATAGACCAGTAGGGTATGAGAGTGCAGCTAATGTGGGTGGAAGTGATAGACAAGCATGGATCCAAAGAAGCATGAGCAAGGAAACTTTCTTGTCCCATCATGACCCCCTGTAGTCCCTTGAGAGCCTTGAAATTTTTTTCTAGAAGATCAAAGGTCCATCCTGAAAGAGTGGGATGGGACATGGCCTTAGCCACAGTGGGAGAGTGGCTGGCAGGGCTTCCCAGAGCACCCACTGCAGTGCCGCCAGATGGGCAGCCACTCTGGAGAGTCTTGCCAGCCCCACAAGTGCCACAGTAGGAGAGTGGCTGGTAAGGCTCTTACCTCACACTCTCCTGTGCCACACTGTCCTGCTGTGGCACTTGTGGGACTGGCAAGGCTCTCCAGAGCACCCTCCGTAGTACTGTCTCGCTGGCGGCAGTGGTGGACACTCCTGGCATGGGGGGGGGGAGCACACAATCCACTGCTCCCCCCACACCACTATCTAAAGTGTGGGATTCAGCCTGCCTTATGAGAGTAAGGCCCTGAGTAAGCCTAACTGAGTAAACATGCATAGGATTGCACTGTTAGCAGGAGAAGAGCTTAGCCCATTAACACAGCATATTGTACTACTAACTCTGTTACAGCATGGATATGATCATATAGTAAACCTTTTACGCTTTTTAATTGTATTAGAAAGTGAATGTTCATCCTTGCGTAACATTTTCCATTTATGGTTTCAATTCCTGCAAACAGAAAAGGAAGAAGAAAAACCATTTCAAGCCCTCTTGAGAATGTCACTAACAAGGAAATACTTGCATATGAAATGTTTGAAATAGTTTTCTTCAAAAACCAGACGTGGTAGTAATTAAGCTGGGATAATTAAAGGAACAGTGCTAATTTTTTGGTGAGAATTAACACTGCTTTTTCTCCAGGCAGTCAGTCATTTAACTCAATTGTCTCTTTGTATTATGCAAATACGATATGTGTTAATCTAACGAAAGTGGCTGACAACTCAAAGAGACATATAATGAAGAGTCTATATTGCTGTTAACTCAAATTCATCCAACAAATATAGTACAGGAATAGAAGGTGACAGTGGGAGTCTTACTGTGCTCTAGTTTTATCTTTATTGATTGTTTATTTACCAGAGGCCAACTGTTTTTGATCAGTATAATTGTGGAGCCAATACCCTTGTTTGAGCAGAGCAAAAATCATCATAGGTTGATGCATGCTATGGGGGACTATATGATTTGTTTCATGCACTGGCGGGGTGGGGTGGGGAAGGGAGTTGTCTGATTTCTATTTTAGGACAGCGTGCAATCTGGTCCACTTATGCTACACATATGGCTAGTGTAAGTGACCTCTAGCGGTACACCAATAGCATAAGCTGGCACAATGGGTTCTCTGGAAACCCATTACACACGCTTACACTTTTGGCATACCATTAGAGGTCACTTACACTAGCCATATGTCAATAGTGTTAGTGCACTGGGCGTGTTTGATACTGCCCACTGTCTGGTTCTTTGATATTATGTCTGGTTGCTTGCAACATATTAGAAGTTATATTTATGTTTGTGCTACAGAGAGTGGGTGCTTCCAGATGGTGAGCTCCTAGCATTATCAGTCAAAAGACATTGTGCACCTATTCAGTCTTTTCCATATTTTTTGTGGAAATAAAAAAGGCAGAAGCAGCAGCAGTAGGTGACATTCCCATCCCACAGTAATATTCCATGAATGAGGGAGGAAGATGCACAATAAAAGTCTTATGTGGAAGCAACCAGGATCACAGTTACGAGCAACCTCGACTTGTTGTTGTTGGTTGTTATGATCAATAATTGTATACACTGGAGCGGCTACCTATACTCTAGTTTTTAAAAATATGTGTACCAACTATTGGTATACATATTATAAAAATACTATTTATATAAGATTTGTAAAAAGCCAATAGGTACCGAGATAGGATATCAAGTAAAATCAAATCAAATCAATCAAAATAAAGGCCGTCATCATCATAATAATGGTGATGGTGAAGAACAAAATCAGTACAAAGTATTTTTTAAAGACCTCACATTCAGTACCACTGCCAACCTGAATGTGGCAAGGGAGAGTATAGGAACCCACCTTTCCCCTGCATTCAGTTTGCCATCGATGAAGGGGGCCTTCAATCACTTCTTCTTGTTTTTAATAGGAAAAGTCATGACTAAATCTTGCCCTTATAAGCAGCAATGATGGGTGCTCCTGTTGGGGCTCACTTGTCACCTCCCCTATGCAAGAATGAGAGACAAAGAGGGGGGGGGAAGGGGGGGGAGAGAGAGAGTTATCTGGAAATAACATGTCAAATATTGGATATGAAGGCCTGTTTGCCCTATCTAGAATGCAAAAGGGCATTCCTGACTAGTGCAAAAATTTCTCCAACATTTTTTCAACCATTCTCATTCAATTTGATAGAAAATAAATTACTTTTGAAAAGACATTCAAAGGAGGAGAAATTTCAGAGAAATTCTCATGGGCTAGGTTTGGGGTTCTTGTACTTACCTTACTTGTGAGGTGGCCGAGGAGGGTGCATGAGTGTCCTGTCTGTCATTGTACAGTAATCTCTGTGGCAGCCTGTAGCCTCCTCGGCTTCCCTCCTCACACTTCAGTTAAAGCCATCATGAGGAAGACATCATGAGGGAATTCCTCCCATGGAGCTTTTTCAGTTCAGAAAGTGTGGGTGGCCTGGGAGGCTGCAGAGCAATGGAAAGATGGGTAATAGAGAGAGAAAATATACACACAGCACCCTCAGCCACTTCACGGTGATTAGGGAAGCTCAAAAATACACCAAAAGAAATTCAAAATTCTGGAGAATTTTGAGAGGCCATTTGTGCACAGCTCTATTCCTGAGAGAAGATGGCATATATCACATTGGAAGATGAGCAAGTGAATGAACCCGTAATAATACATCTAGTATCACACTACATGCATTCACTTACCTAATGCCAGGGTTTTTGTGCTATCAGTAATAACTGCACTGTGAATGACCACTGTCAATAATGTGCTTGTCCTTTTTTTACATTTAATTTCCTTCTGATTGCTCTCATGGTTTTCAATTCTCTCCCAACCAACACCACCATATGTATTGTGTATAAACTTGACACACTTCATTTGTGCCATGCATCTTATGAAGTCGGCTACAGTCCATGACAGCTTGTGCCAGAATCAGGGCGCAATCCTATGCATGTTTAGACAGAAAATAAGTTGTGGAATTTTTTTTCTGTCTGAACATGCGCGGGATTGAGCCCTAAAAGAATGTTAATGTGTAAACAGTGTAATATGCTATGTGTGAAGAGTGTAATATGCTATGTACAATAACATATTATACATATACTATGTGTAATAGTGTAATACCGTGGCTGGCTGGGGAATGCTAGGAGTTATAAAACATTTTTTTCTGCCTAAACATGCACAAGATTGCGCCCTTAGTGGTGCAGAAAGGGATTGACCTTTGGGCTGAAGCCCAGTGCCCAGGGCCCCCCAAAATGACCACTCAGAGACTGGCAGATGACCAGGGTAGCAGAAGCAAATGCCATTTTATTCCTGTAGTCATGATGGTGCTATGATTTAACTGAGTTTAAAATGAGAAACTGCCCGGAGTGTTTTTTTAAAGTCAGGTTGGGCCAACAGTTTTGTTGTTACCATTCTGATATACCAGGAATGTAAAAGGAGCTGCAAAGTGTGGAATGGTGGTTTATTCATTTGCTTGTTGCATTTATATCCTGCCTTTCTCCCAAGGAGCCTAGGGCAGTGCACATGATCCTCCTCTTCTCCATTTTACCCTCATAAAAACCCTGTGAGGTAGGTTAGGCTGAAAGACGGTGATCGGCCCAAAAGGTCATCCAGTGAACTTCTTGGCTGAGTGGGGGCTAGAACCCGGGTCTACCCCGCTCCTAGCCCAGCACTGTAACCGCTACACTACACTGGCTCTCAATTGGTGTGTGGGGGCGAAGAGAAATGTTATTTGCATGCTTCACAACTGAAGTAATACACATAGCCATCCAGACGGGGCCTCCATAAGGTCATGATGTCCAGGGTTTAAATTACTGAGCTGCACCACTGGCCAGAATAAATTGGTTAGTCTTTAAGGTGCCACAAGACTCTCTGTTGTTTTTGCTGCAATAGATGAACACTGCTACCCCCTGGAAATAGTTACATACAGAAGTTACTCTCTCTTTCTCTCCATTGATATATGGAGGACTTAATTTTCCAGGACACACCAGCTGGTGTGTTTCCCTGCCACTAAATTCTCTTAAATCAATTGCATTAAAAATGGTTAAAGCTCCACGAGAGAGGCAAAAAAGCCCAGCCTTGCCCCTCCCCATGCAGCAACTGACCTGCCCCCCCAAGTTAACCAACTAGCCCACTTCCTCCCCTTGCCCACCCCCTTTGCTTCTCTCCCCCGCATAAAGAACATGTAAGCCTGTTTCACTTTACAAGAGACTCCTATAAATAGAAGAGGGAATGCGAATCTCTGTGGCTTTGCACTGTATTCTAGAAAATGTAACTCACAACCCTGTGCCGGTGGGTGGACGGTGGGGGAAGATGAGAAGGATGAGGAAGAGACACTATCTTGCCTAAAAACCTGGCAGCTCTCTTTAAGGGCCATTGCTTTTAGTTTAAATGCTCATTTCTTATTCTATTTTCAGGTCCTCTCTGGGATTTTAGGAATGTTGAGACGTGCTGGTTATAAAGCCCTAAGTACAAGATGGTCACGGCTGGCTGGAACGAGGCATGTTCTAATGGAAACAAATCACTTGTCAGTAAGCAGCCTTCAAACTCTGAACAAAAGCTCAAAGGGCTCAGGGAAAAAATACATGTTTGTTGGCTTAGATTGGCTGGATGCAAAGCTCATAGCCACAAGGCATCCGAATTATTGGACGCCAAGTAAAGGTAAGACCACAATTTGGAAGGGGTGAAGTGTTAGGATGGCAATAGGTACATCTGATAAATAATTTAAAAAGTGGATCTGTTCAAAGGAAATACTGTGAATTTCTATCCTTCAGAGCTCAGCTTGCTTAATGAAGCAGGATTAAGGTACAGTTTCAGCCCAAGCTCTTAGCAAGTAAAGTACATTTATATCCCACCTTTTTCCCATCATGGAACTCAAAGCAGCATACATGGGGTTCCCATGCAGTCTCCCATCCAGACACTGACCAGACCCAGACCTGCTTAGCTTCAGTAAAGTGGTTGTATCATGTGCCCTCAGACCATATGTGTGAAACTCCACACAAATGAACCCCTTTCACTGGTTTGAAACAGGTCGGCTACCATTCATTAAAGCAGGGATGGACTGCAACTCCCATCTTCCCTCACTATTGGCTATGTTGGCTAGGGCTGATGGGAGTTGCAGTCCAAGAACATCTGGAAGTCTGCATTACACTGCATTAAAGACTCTTTCAACTAAAACAGGTGGTCTGTGGCAAACCAGTTTTGTGGGATCGGTGTCAGCCGTGAGCTGGACAGTGCTGTATCAACTCCATCTGATACAGTGGCTGCATCCCTATCTTCCCAACCATCTGCTCCCATCGGTAGTACATGCCCTGGTCTCCTCTCATTTAGACTACTATAATGTGCTCTTCATGGGGTTACCCTTGAAGATGGTTCGGAAGCTGCAGCTGGTACAGAACGCGGCAGCTCGCCTGATTAAAGGCAGCTGCGGGCGAGATCACATCACTCCAGTGCTGAAGGAGCTGCACTGGTTACCAGTTGTTTTCTGGGCCAAATTCAAGGTGTTGCTTTTGACCTTTAAAACCCTATATGGTTCCAGCCCAGCTTATCTGAAAGAGCGCCTCCAGCAACACCAGATAGGCCGCTCAACAAGTTCAGCCTTGGATGGCCTTCTCTCTGTCCCATCAGCCAGGACAGCTAGGCTGGTGAGGACAAGGGAGAGGGCCTTCTCTGTGGTGGCCCCCACTCTGTGGAACTCCCTCCCTAGGGAACTCCGCCATGCCCCCTCTTTAATGAGCTTCCGCCACGCACTAAAAATGTGGTTGTTCAGGCAGGCATTTGGGTTTGGATAGGGTAATTTTAGAAATGTGATGTTTTTAATGTTGAATTTTATTGTTATGAACTGTTTTTAATGTTGTACATCGCCCAAAGTGGCTGGGTGACCAGCCAGATGAGTGATTAATAAATTTAATAAACAATAATAATAAAAATAGGAGGCTGTTATTTAGTACAGAGATATCTGTGGCAGAACTGGGATTGGTTGCTCTCGTTTTTCCAGAGCATAGAGCCAGATCTGATGAGAAAATAATAAAAGGGAGTACTAAACAAGTGCTGCGCACCTTTCTTTCACCACACCTGGACTTAGGGAGAAGGGCACCTCAGGGTGCTTCCAGGCAGAGAATTCCAGCTCTAGCACTCAGAAGGCACTGTACAGCTATTCTGCCTTTTCTTCCTTAATGGATTTTTTATGGTACAAAAAAAGATGGAAGAAGTGATGGGAAAGCATGGGATGGGCCACAAATGGAAGACAATGACATCTGGACTCCACGTAAAATTCCATGAATGAGGCAGGGGGGTGGCACAATAAAAACCTCATCTGGAAACACCCTTGGCCAGAGAGTGCGATGTCCAGACAGATCTGAGCCACAGCAACCTACTTACTTACTTACTTACTTACTTACTTACTTATTTAATTTCATTTCTATACAGCCCCATAGCTGACGCTCTCTGGGCAGTGTACAGAAGTTAAAACATTAAAAACAATATAAAAAGTTTAAAAGCCATTTACAAAAAAGCACATAAAAGCACAGAGACAATATACACAAACAACGTATAACTAAAAACAACATTGAACTATCAGTCATAACTAAAGACTCATCCAGGACCGATTAAAACTCATCATGTGCTACCAAATACCTGGGAAAAGAGAAGGGTCTTAACCTGGTACCAAAAAGATAATAATGTTGGTGCCCGGCGGACCTCATCAGGGAGCTTGTTCCACAGATGGGGGGCAATCACTGAGAAGGCCCTTTCCCTCATTGCTGCCTTCTGAGCTTCCCTTGGAGGAGGCACTTGGAGGATGGCCTTAGATGCTGACCAGACTGTACGGGTAGGTTCATTTCGGGAGAGGTGTGCCATCAGGTATTGTGGTCCCAAGCCATATAGGGCTTTATATGTTAAACCCAGCACCTTGAATTGAGCTTGGAAGCATATAGGCAGCCAGTGCAAGTGGGACAGAGTCGGTCTTATATGTTCGGACCTTCTGGTCCCTGTTAAGGATCTGGCCGCTGCATTTTGCATGAGCTGCAGCTTCCGAACCGTCTTCAAAGGCAGTCCCACATGGAGTGCATTGCAGTAATCTAACTTGGAGATTACCAGAGCATAGACAACTGAAGCCAGGTTATCTCTGTCCAGATAGGGGTGTAGCTGAACCACCAACTGAAGTTGGTAGAAGGCACTCTGTGCCACTGAGGCCATCTGAGCCTCAAGTGACAAAGGTGGTTCCAGGAGGTCCCCCAAGCTATGGACCTGCTCCTTCAGGGGGAGTGCAACCCCACCCAGAATAGGTTGAACACCCGCCATCCGTTCAGCAGAACCACCTACCAACATCATCTCAGTCTTGTCTGGATTGAGTTTCAGTTTATTAGCCCTCATCCAGTCGATTGTCGCAGAGAGGCACTGATTCAGCACATTCACAGCCTCACCTGAAGAAGATGAAAAGGGGAATTAGTGCTGCGTGTCATCAGCATACTGATGACATCGCACTCCAAAACTCCAGATGACCGCACTCAATGGTTTCATGTAGATGTTGAACAGTATGGGGGACAAAACTGACCCCCGTGGAACCCCATATTGGAGAATCCATGGGGCTGAGCAGTGTTCCCCAAGCACCACCTTCTGGAGGTGACCCTCCAAGTAGGAACGAAACCACTGCAATGCAGTGCCTCCCACTCCCAGCTCGGAGAGCCATCCCAGAAGGATACCATGGTCAATAGTATCAAAAGCTGCCAAGAGATCAAGGAGAATCAACAGGGTACACTCCCCCTTTCTCCCAACATACGTTATCATACTGGGCGACTAAGGCTGTTTCTATGCCAAAACCAGGCCTGATTCCTGATTGAAATGGATCCAGATAATCAGTCTCATCCAAGAATGCCTGGAGCGAGTTGGCAACCACTCATTCAAGGAAAATGCCCAGGAATGGAACATTTGCAGCCGGCCTATAATTAGTAAGGTTTTCCAGGTCTAGGGTGGATTTCTTCAGGAGTGGTCTCATCACTGCCTCTTTCTGGCAGCCTGGAACCACTCCCTCTCACAAGGAAGCATTAATCACCTCCCTAGCCCAGCTGGCTGTTCCCTCCCTGCTAGTTTTTATTAGCCAGGAAGGGCAAGGATCCAATATGGAAGTGGTTACATGAACCTGTCCAAGCACTTTGTCCACATCCTCGAGCTGTACCAACTGAAACTCATCGAAGAAAACTGGAGAAGACTGTGCTCTGGATACCTCACAAGATTCACCTGCAGTAATACTGGAGTCTGTCCTGGTGGGTGCAAGAGATTTTATTCTGGAAGTGCCTAGCCAGTACATTACAGCAGGCCTTAGATGGTTCCATAGCGTCCTTAGGGCCAGAATGTAAAAGGTCCCGGACAACCCTAAAAAGCTCCACTGGGCGGCATATGGATGCTTGAATAGAGGCAGTGAAATATTTTTTCCTTACAACTCTCACTGCCTTTGAATATACCTCGCCATAGGCATGCACCAGAGTTTGATTGCATCCACTAGGAGTTTTTCACCACCTGCCCTCAAGCCGTCTCCTATTTTGTTTCATCACTCTCAGCTCTGGGGTGTACCACAGAGCCATATGAGCTCTACTCTGGAGAGGACACTCAGGAGCAATCATGTCAACTGCCCCGGTCATTTCTGCAGATCAAACAGGGTTTTGACAGGAGCACCAGCCATATCAGCCGAAAAACCCCTCAGAGTGCTCTGGAAACCATCTGGATCCATTAGTCTTCAGGGGTGGACCATCTTAATACATTTCATTCATGGAAATAACGAGATGAGCATGCATCATTGCAGCACCGTTTGTCTCGCTTCGAATGAATGCTGTTGTCTTCCATCTTAGCTTTAGCAAATGAGCTCCGGGGGGCTCAGGGGGGAGTGCACAGATCCAGGGCGTTGAGGGTCGTACGACCCGCCTCGAAAAGACCCGACCCCTCCTCACTAAAATTGGTGACACCCACCATCAGTTACTTACTCATCACTTCATTTGCAGCCCTGCGTGCCCTGTAGCCCTCCTGGGAAAAGACATCTTGACAAAACTTCCTGGGAAGAGACATCTTGACAAAGTCTTTGCCGCTTGACCAGACCGTCCACCCTTTCCACTCTGGAGACCAAGTACTGGTCAAAAAGTGGAAAAAGGAGCCCCTGACTGCCAGGTGGGACAGACCCTATACTATGGCCCTGACTAGCCACACAGCGGTAAAACGTTTGGGGTGGGATAGGTGGATTCATCATACTAGGATAAAAAACCAGACCTCGGCATCCTGTCCCCAAGGAGACCCGGAGTCCACAAGCAACAACCCTCTGCCCTCCCCGACCCCGGACGCTCGGGGAGGCACAGGGCAAGATTTAGAGATGGCATGGGAGTATCAGGCTCTTGAGGGGCTGAAGGGACCTTTTCGCCGAAAATGAAGTGGCTGTGGGTCCTAGCGCTACTTTCCAATGGAGTAGTGGGAGTGGGGCAATCTTGTTGTCAAGAAAATGGCCAAACAGTTTTCAGAACTTCTTTAGGGGCAGAATATTATAAATCCATGAAGTCCATCACCTGCCTAAGAAAAAGGGTTTTTGAGGTACAACAGATTAAACCTTACACCTACTACACTGGCAGCCAGAAAAGCCAGTTACCACTAGGGATCAAGGTCTGCCTCACCAAGGGAGGACAGTGGGGATTAGATCAGTGGAGCCCGCCGCGGGTCCATAAAACCATCAAGCAAGTCATACAACAGGCCAAATTAACTACAAAAGCCCATCCCAAGCCAACCTTACTGCAAATCCCAGAAATAAAAGTCCGCCCCTGGAGAGCCCGGTTAGGGATCCCAATGACAAAAGAAACTGATAATGTATGGCTAGAGTGGGTAAAATACACAGCCAAGTCCTTAAACAAATCTAACTGTTTTGTATGCGCAGCCGGAAGATCCTTCGCCAAGGTATTACCCCCCCCCCCCCCCCCGAGTAGCTGCCACTCCTGCAGCTGGTTAGAACCAGTTCCAGCTAGATAGCTTCCTGCCCAGCTTGCAAGGACAGGTCAGCCGTAGAGACATGTCAACTACGCATGCTTAATGAAGTTCATTAATATTATGTGGCCCACCCCGCATAGCTAATGAGGTCATTATACTGAATGTATATAAGCTGTACCAAAACCATCTAGGGTGTGGTTCTCGTTTGTGGCATTAGCCACAAGAATCCACCCGAACAGCGCTGTTTGTCTCCTTCCAAATAAAACTGCGTTGGACTGAATCTCAGAGTTCTGTGTGTCTCTAAGGGGATATTGGCATACCCCTCCTAGAGGGAATGGACTTAAGCATAATTTGTGCAACAGGAGTGTTACAGGTGGAAGTCAATAGCATCTGCCCCTCCCCATAAAATGTTGTGAGTGAGGCAGGATGGTGGTGTGATGAAAGCCTCATCTGGAAGCACCTCTTATCTCTCAGGCTTATCTATCATGCTGGAAGGTTCATTCATGAGCTTGGACTATTGCTAGTCTCCTGGTTCAGAGAAACAAAACAGGGACTGAACATTGCTTGCATGAGGTATAACTGGCTGCCACACACCAGACCATTAACCAAGTTTTAAAGAGATACCCTTGCAGATCAACAGCTTGTGGAGGAGGCAGGCCCAAATCAATGCTCTTTACAGACAAAATGGGGAGTCACCCCTGCTAATTGGTGTCCACCATCCTGAAAGCGCACAACTAGGCACTTCTAAAAAAACGAGTGCCTTCACACACCAGTATTGGCTCCTTATAACACAAGCGTGGGCAACCTGTGGCCCTAATGCCACATGTGGTCCTCAGCCTGATTTCAGAAGTCTTTGAAAACAATCCATTCAGACCTCTCGCAACGGCAATTTATTCCTTCCCCAGCAACCCATTGGGTGGGGAGGAAAAGAGAGAGAGGGGTGAGGGAAAG
This sequence comes from Heloderma suspectum, assembly GCF_057233095.1. Taxonomy (NCBI): domain Eukaryota; kingdom Metazoa; phylum Chordata; class Lepidosauria; order Squamata; family Helodermatidae; genus Heloderma; species Heloderma suspectum. The sequence goes on from NC_139459.1 coordinate 86,047,364, forward strand.
GGTGGCAGAAAGAGAGAGAAAAGGGGTGGCAGAAAGTGAGAGTGCTGTTTCTAGATTTTTCTTGTTCACCAAGTCTCATCTTAAATATTGATATGGCACGTCATCTCATTACAGAAGCTTTGCAGAGCATTTCAGGAGAATATTACCTTACAAAACTGAAAATCTGGAACAGTGTTTCTGTCATGTGTTACAGTACAACTAGGGGGTTCTTGTATCCCATCTACCTTCTATGCTGGTCCAAGAGAATGTGGAGAAATGATTCACACAACCAGGTAGTGCATGTTTACCATGCTGGCCTGACATTTTGACTGCCTACATTGAATGTGCCATGGTTAAATGGCTGCATGTTCTAGCCAGTGAATCTAAAACTGGCTATTCACAATTAGAAGAAGCTGCCAATGTAGCCAAAATTATTCCAACCTCCCCCGCCCTACAAACCACAGAGATGCTTGAGCTTGAGGTAAATTTGTATGACCTACTTACCCCACAGCCATGTTCAATCTGGGTTTGCCAAGAGTACCTGGTTTGAGAAACAACCCTTCAAAGTGGGAATGCAACTTGCTCTGAAAAACATGCAGTGGATTCTAACAAGCCCACTTGTTGCCACTAAATAGTGTCTTTCGGAACCTCATTAAAGGAGGAATCCTGGGAACCTATTGTTTGAAAAGTATACCACTTTGCAGCCATCACACTTAACAGTAAACTTTGCGAGGATCAGACAGCAAAATGACTTTTGTAGGGAAAAGATACCCTTCTGTATCCATGCATAGAATAGGTAGACTGACATCTCTTAGGGTTCAATCCTATGCATGTTTAGACAGAGAAAAGGCCTACAACTCCCAGCATGTCCCAGTCAGCTATGCTGGCTGTGGCATGCTGGGAGTTATAGAATCAAAGAATAGTAGGGTTGGAAGGGGCCTACAAGGCCATCGTGTCCAACCCCCTCCTCAATGCAGGAATCCAAGTCAGAGCATCCCTGACAAATGGCTGTCCAGCCTCGTCTTGAAGGCCTCCAGTGTGGGAGAGCCCACCACCTCCCTAGGTAATTGGTTCCATTGTCGTATATCTCTAACAGTCAGGAAGTTTTTCCTGATGTTCAGCCGGAATCTGGCTTCCTGCCACTTCAGCCCATTCTTCCATGTCCTGCACTCTGGGATGATCAAGAAGAGATCCTGGCCTTCTCTGTGACAACCTTTCAAGTACTTGAACAGTGCTATCATATCTCCCCTCAGTCTTCTCTTCTCAAGGCGAAACATGCCCAGTTCTTTCAGTCTCTCTTCACAGGGCTTTGTTTCCAGTCCCCTGATCATCTTTGTTGCTCTCCTCTAAACCCTCTCCAGTTTGTCTGCATCCTTCTGAAAGTGTGGTGCCCAGAACTGGACACAGTACTCCAGATGAGGCCTAACCAGTGCTGTGTAGAGGGGAACTAGTACTTCCCGGGATTTGGAAGCTATGCTTCTATTAATGCAGCCCAAAAGAGCATTGGCCTTTTTTGCAGCCACATCACATTGTTGGCTCATATTCAGCTTGTGATCGACAACAATTCCAAGATCTTTCTCGCTTGTAGTGTGGTTGAGCCACATATCCCCCATCTTATAACTGTGCATTTGGTTTCTTTTTCCGAGGTGCAGAACTTGGCATTTATCCCTATTAAATGTCATTCTGTTGTTTTCTGCCCAGCGCTCCAGTCTATGCGATCACTTTGAATTTTGTTTCTGTCTTCCAAAGTATTAGCTATCACACCCAATTTTGTGTCATCTGCAAATCTGATCAGCATTCCCTGCACCTCCTCCTCCAAGTCATTCATAAAAATGTTGAAGAGCACTGGGCCCAGGACTGAGCCCTGCGGTACCCCACTCGTTACCTCTCCCCAGTTTGAGAATGTCCCATTGATCAGCACTCTTTGAGTCCGATTCTGTAGCCAACTGTGGATCCACCGGATCGTTGTTTCATCGAGCCCACTTTGAGCTAGTTTGCTCATCAGGATATCATGGGGCACTTTGTCGAAAGCTTTGCTGAAGTCGAGGTATATGATGTCTACAGCATTCCCACGGTCTACAAGGGAGGTTACTTGATCAAAAAATGAGATCAGATTTGTCTGGCAGGACTTGTTTTTGACACATCCATGTTGGCTTCGAGTAATCACGGCATTGTTGTCAAGGTGCTTACAGATGGATTCCTTTATCATCTGCTCCAGAATTTTCCCAGGGATTGATGTCAGACTGACTGGTCTGTAGTTCCCAGGTTCCTCCTTTTTACCCTTTTTGAAGATAGGGACAACGTTAGCCCTCCTCCAGTCATCTGGCACTTCCCCCATCCTCCATGATTTGTCAAAGAGAATAGACAGCGGTTCTGAGAGTTCTTCTGCCCGTTCCTTTATTACTCTAGGATGCAGTTCATCTGGCCCTGGAGATTTGAACTCATTCAAAGTAATTAGGTGTTCCTTGACCATATGCCTATCGATCTCAAGCTGCAATCCTGCCCCTTCAGCCTGTACTTCGACTTTGCCAGGGGGGTCATAGACACTCTTTTGGGAGAAGACTGAGCCAAAGTAGGAATTGAGCACCTCTGCCTTTTCTTTGTCATCTGTTATCATTTTGCCATCTCTATTTAATAGCTGAACCACCATTTCTTTCCTCTGCCTTTTACTATGCACGTAGCTGAAGAAAGCCTTTTTGTTGTTTTTAGCATCCCTTGCTAACCTCAGCTCATTCTCAGCTTTAGCCTTCCTGATGCCATCCCTGCAATTCTGTGCTATCTGCCTGTACTCTTCCTTTGTTACTTGTCCTTCTTTCCACTTCCTATATGTGTCCTTTTTTGTTTTCAGGTCATCCCTAAGCTTTTTGTGAAGCCACATTGGCTTCTTCTGTTGTCTTCCACCTTTTCTTCTCGTTGGAATTGTTTGTGATTGTGCCTTGAGAATTTCCTTTTTTAAAAGCTCCCACCCATCTTGGACTCCTTTTCTCGTTAGCGTCGCTTGCCATGGGACCTTACTGATCATTGTTCTGAGTTTATTAAAATCAGCTTTCCTAAAATCCAGGGCACGTGTTTGACTACACTCGGCTTTTGCTTCCCTTAGAACCAAGAACTCAAGTACAACATGGTCGCTTTCCCCCAGAGTTCCTGTAACTGCTACTTTATCCACTAAGTCATCTCTATTGGTTAGGATCAAGTCAAGGATAGCCGATCCTCTAGTTCCTTCCTCTACTTTCTGTAGGAGGAAGTTATCCGCCACACAAGTCAGGAATTTCCTGGAGGGGCCATGTTTTGCAGAATTTGTCTCCCAACAAATATCGGGGAAATTGAAGTCATCTACTACATCATGCTTCCTTAAAACATTGGCTATTTGCTTTTCAAAAGTTTCATCCTTGTCTTCTTCTTGATTGGGTGGCCGGTAGTAGACTCCGACCACCAGGTTCCTTTTATTCTTTGCTCCATTTATTTCAACCCAGATGCTCTCGATGGGGCTACCAAGCTCCTCCTCCTGTATTTCTGTGCAGAGATATGTATTTTTCACATACAGTGCAACCCCACCTCCCTTTCTGTTCCTCCTGTTCTTTTTGAACAAGTTATATCCTTCAATTGCTATATTCCAGTCATGACACCAAGTCTCAGTTATACCTATCAGGTCATAATTTCCCTCTTGTATTAAGAGTTCAAGTTCGTTCTGTTTGTTTCCCATACTCTGGGCATTAGTATATAGACATCGAAGACCATGTGCTTCATAGTCTGGCTTTCTTCCTACATATGTCTGAAGACTATTATTGGGCGCTATCAGAGCTGTTCTCTCCGTTGCAGTGCATGCACCTACGTCCATTGTTACCCCCAACATTACATCTCCCTTCCCCGTAGGATTCAGTTTAGTTGTATGCCTTCTCTGTCTAAACATGCATAGGATTGCACCTTTAAAGATTTATATGCTACCTTTTGGGTATGCCACAAGGTGGCTTACAGAATATAACATGATATAATATAAAACAATTTCTAAAATAATAAAACAGCAGATTGAAAAGAAATAAGCCAAAGAACTACAAATTCATACATCAGCCATCAGTCCTATTAAAAGGGGGGGCATCAAATGCCATTAAAACATGCTAGACACCTGAAAGATAGTAAAGACGGTGCTAGGTGTACATGCCTAAGTGCACATAACTTGGGGGCACTACCACAAAAAAGCCCTTTCTCCGGGTGCCACTCACCTAAACTCCAAAGGTTGCCCAGAGAGAAAGGTCTCAGAAGAAGATCTCAATTGACAGGCAGGTCCATGTGGAAGAAGACAGCCCTTCAGATTCTTGGGCCCAGGCCATTTAGGGCTTTAAAGGCCAAATCTAGCAACTTGAATTCAGCCTGGAAACAAACTGGCAGCCACTGAAGTTCTTTCAGTACTGGTGTGATGTGTTCTCAGTGGTCAATCTCAGTTAATAATCTGGCTCCCGCATTATGTATCAGTTGTGGATTCCCAAATGCTCTTCGAGGGCAGCCCCACACACAATACATTTCAATAATCTAGACTGGATATTACTAGACTAGAGCATGGATAGCTGTGACCTCATCATCTCTCTCTAGCAAGAGAAAGAAGCAACAGCCAAAGCTAGTAGAAGGCACTGCAAACTGTGAGCTGCTAATGCTAGCTGAGTAGCCAGCAACAATGCTGGATGCAGCAGCACTGAGAAGCTCCGAGCCTGGTTATTTGGGAGTGTGACTCTATGCGGGACCAGGATCTCTAGTACTCCTCTCCTTGTGCCCAGAGCATAAAACCCTTCCTCATAATAAGTGTTGTGAAGTTTCTTCAGAGGCCCCCACCCTTGATTATCTCACCTTTCCATCAATCCCTTGTCCCCTGCCTCAAGTCTCCTTCTTTACGAATGTATGAACCAGCAAAACTTGAGCTTGCCAAAGTTCTCGGAATTCTGTCCTGAAGCTCATTCTGACTCAAGTCCATCATATCAGATTGTGAGCTTTGTTTTTTTCTTTTCGCATGAAAATCGGTGTGCCTTTTCCCAAATGTACCCATCTTTGAAATGTACCCGTCTGCATCTTTGAAATGTATGCATTCTTCTCCCATTGAGTAAAGCATGTGTGTATGCATTTTTCAAACACACATTTTTTCATGCACATTTTTCAAATGTACGCATGCTATCAAACCCATTTTTTTGGTCTGCGAATCACATTGCAGGCTTGAAAATTTGATGGCTTCGACCACAGATTGTGTCCAAGTCCGTGTTCTGTCTGGAAGGTACGAACTGGGTAAATCTTGGTAAAAAAAAACCTGAAATGAATTTCTCGTATATCCCTATCCATCTTTCAGGTTCTCTTTTTTACTTGACATGACAAGCCATGGCAACTCTTGGCTGGGCTTGCATATTCATAATGGAAAATGGCATGTACAACGGCACCCTGAAGTTTAATTCACCCGCAGTGGGCTTTCGTTTGGTCTGAACCAGGTCATTATCTTTTATTTCACTCATTCTCATGTCTCAGTCCATATAGCATCATGTCTGGGATCTGGCTGGTACAGCATCTGGCCTCCAGATAATCTGATCTTGCATTTTGATAAAAGATATATTTTGCAGTCATCACAATTATGCTGGCATTATTTTTGCTTAAGATCCAGATATCCAAGGGTGCCTCAGCCAGAATGTTCAGTGGTCAAATATTGAGGCTTATCCATACAATTCTGTCCCTCCTTCTGGTTTTTAGTCTCAGTTTGTTGAACAAATATTCCAAATTATTCACCAAAATTACAGAATTTGAATAATTTATTTTGAATCTGGAATCTCTTGTGGATTTTGGATTTGAGTATATTTAGCCTCAGCTGCAGTATTATCCATCCATGCAAAGAACATGTTCAAGGACTTACCCAATATAATCAACCATCTGTAGCAGAAGATCATCTTCTCTATATGTCACTCATATAAATGATTTTGCTCTGAGTTCTTCTAGTTTGGTGAACAGTCTGTTATGTAAGGTGTGATCACTGTGTGTGTGTTTAGAAGGCTCTTGATTTTCATAAGCAAATATTGTGGACTCTAGTAATCTGGCTTGGTAAGCACAGTAGTTATGAAACAACTTTTAAAAAATAATTTTGGAACCTTGCCTCTATTTCTGTTTATTTTAAGGGATTATTTGCAAGGGATAATGTGTCTCTGTCCTCAAGGATACTCTAACTGAACCCTCTGAACCTAGCCAATTAATACCTACCATTAAAGTCATTCTTTGAAGCTAAGATGCAATGTTAATGATGTCCACAAGCGTTGCCAGCATTTTCATCATCCTAAAACATTTAATCTCCATTTCAGAAGGTAAGGTAAGATCAGGACATTCTGTGCAGAAGGGGAATGGAGGGAGCACAGGGTTCAATCTGCTCATGGTGTTGTATCATGAGAAGACACCAGGCAGGTCTCCAACATCAAGATCACAGTTCTCAAATGTCAATTGAGCCAAGGGCCTCTGGGTTACCTTTGCTACCTGCCCCTGGAAATGTCTGGGGACATTGGGTCAGGCCTAACTTTCTTCTCCTTTGTAAATATGTATTGTCAGACTTATTTCATGCTGTGGCTCAAGGAGCACATTGTTGGCATATTTTGGAGACTTCGGATGAAGTCAATTTGCATGAACAGGGCAATGCACTTATTCTGGAGAACAAAACTGATAATCTTAATACAGCCAGTGTGGTGTAGTGGTTAGAATGTTGGGCTGGGACTTGGGAGACCTGGGTGCTTGTCCCCACTTGACCATGAGGCTCACTGGGTCACTTTGGGCAAGTTACTGATTCTCAACATACCTCACAGGGTTGCTGTGAGGATAAAATGAAGCAGAGGAGGATTATGTATGCTACTTCGGGCTCCTTGGAGAAAAAAGTGGGATATAAATGTAACAAATACATAAATAAAAATATTGACACCTCCCTGACAAAATATTTGAAATAATCCTTAGAATGGTAGAATCTGAAAAACAATGCATGTTTACTTGAATTTTGGTTGTGAAACCTTTAAATATACTACCACCATATTTTCAAAGTTACTTGCAAAACTGTGAGTGTTAGAAAGAACTACTTTGATCTTACAGTTCTAACAAAACCTAGGAGGTTGCACAATGGTGTTTTAGCAACCACATGCTGCTTCCCACTGGCCAGGTATTGCCAAGCAATACTTAACTTTAATTTTTTTGAAAAAGGAAACGAATCAATTTATGGTTGCACTTTTACACTTGGCCTACAGACGGACATAAAATAAGTACTTACACATTTTCCTCAGGTTCAAGATCCCTTAGCCATAGAGAGGCATAAGGAGAACTAATACAGCATAATGTTGGGTGACAGACAAACCCTGTGATATGGGTTATTTCATACCAAAATGGCTGTCACAAGATGATTTGTTGTTGCTTTCTTATCGACAGCACTGTTTGCCATCCTTAGAGACTGAGAGACCACAGAGAAATTAGGCATTCCTGCCTCACTGAAGCAACATTATTGTGCAAACGTATGCTACACATTAAAGCAACAGTGCGATGGATGTAGAACTGTGAACCAGGAGGGTAATAAGTTTAGTAATACATCAGTAGTGTTGAACCTCAGACTATGGGCTGAATTCAGTCTGCTTGAGGTTGCAATATAGACCACTGGGTTTCCCAAATGGCCACATACCCTTCCCCTGCCACCCTTTCTCCACTCCTCACAAGAATGTGTATCATTTCATGCTTTCTTGGCTTTTGCAGTTTTTTCCCCATTCTAAATGGTTGAAATGCCTCTTCTAATGCCTAGAAGAATGCCTCTTCTATTGCCTCTTCTAAGAATGCCTCTTCTAAGGCTCTTGAATGCCTCTTCTAAGGCTCAGTTACTGTCGAAGCTAAAATATGCTGGTATTTTTTGTATTCTGCCCTGGCCTCTTTTGCCTTTGGCCCCACCCACCACTGGGAAGCAGCCCCCGAGAGTGTCTCCAAAACTGAATTTGGCCCATTAGCTGAAAGAGGTTCAACATCCTTGTAGTCCATGGCTGCCTGCTGTGCCAGGCAGGAGGGGCAAAAGACACGCAGTGGAGAGCAAAAGATCAGTCCGATGTAGCGAGCACATGATAACAACAAAGGTCCAGCATGTGGGTCTGATGGGAATTTGTTCTCATTTTTTTGTATGTTCACTTTTCACAAGACCACTTCCCCCTCCTTCAAAGCCATGCCCTGAGTCATGCAAATACAGCCTACAAGAGCTCCTATGCAGATTTCCTGATGCTTTCAGTGTGCCAATGTAGCAGGTTGGCTAAATGAACTTCTCTCAGGTCTGACCTCATAACGCAGACAAATCTTCTTTCTTTCTCCTGCCAGAGAAGACCCAGCAGCCACAGCTCACTTAAAGGTAGAAACTGGGACATTGTGTCATGAAAGGCGTATTAATTTCACCTGTGCAACTGGGTGGTAGGATGAAGGAAAAGAGCTTCCCCCATATATGGGGTGATGGTATTTGCTGTGAAGGTACGCTGTGCTGGGTATCCTGGAACATCATGTGCAGTGCCTGCCTGACAGGTGTGAATTCTTCTGAAGGGAAATGGAATGACTTCAGCAGCATTAACGTCAGTTGCAATGGAGGAAGGAACATTGTCAGAAAGACTCAGTACAGCTGACCTACAGTTTGGCCAGTCCTGTTTGAGTTTGCCATCTCAAAATCACTCATACCATTTTCTAGCTGTGGTATTGGCAAGTTGATATGCATAATATGTGTATAACAATAATTAACACACAACAAACTACTGCAAATTAATGTTGCATAAGTCTTTGTTTCGAATTGCAGAGAAGGGAAGCAGACTGCAGAATGAGGATGTTTCTGAATCTAAAACTGGTTCTTTTAAAAAAAAATTATACCTAAAAACAATATAGCAATATCAATACACACACTAAATTACTATGAAGCTATCATATCATCTAAGAAGTATTAACTGTTCAATCAAAATGATCTCCATAATACTATATATAAATGTAATCATATGTTAAATTCCATATGATTAATTTAGCTATCATTAAGTTCAATTCCTAATAGAATAAATAACACATAACATCAAATTTTATTTGCCTTTACAGCAATAATTTGGGTAGTAACAAAGCAAGAATATATATTAATTTCTATACCATAATGATTTTTCCAATATTCAATAATAGTTTGCCAGTCATCCATGAATTTTGGATTCTTCTGTCTCTCATCTCTTAATCTAACTACCTCACTAATTTTCAATAATTGTGCAATTTGCCATGCTTTAGTAAACCATTATTTACATGTAATTGGTTTTGCATTTTTCTAGTTCTTGGCAATAATATTTTTTTCTTGCCATTAGCAAATGAGATGTTATTGGCTGGTGCGTTTTGGGGATCTCAGATTGAAAGAGCTCTAATAACATTATTTTAGGGCTAAAGGACAAGGGCTGGATCTACACTTACTGCCTTTTTTTGCTTCCAATGAGGTTTTACTGCCCGCCTTTCACACTATGCAGTACCCGCCTCAAATTGGAACCGGAATTTCCCACTTCCGTGCTCCCGCTTTCAATACCCTCATATCCCGGTATTTCCCCTTAATGTGCTCTGATTTTCCGCCTTCGCTACCATATCCGGTCGTAGTCCCCTCCTCCGCCTGTCCATATATGGCGGTGTTTGTATTTCCCTCCTGTCCAATCACAGCTCTTGATGGCCCCATGTCTTCTTCCGGCTACTGATCGCATAGCTTCCTCAGCAGACCTCGTTTCCTCAGCAACAAGCAAAGGGCTGGATGTGCGTGCGCTTGTCTGATCTTGGAAGCTAAGCGGGGTCGGCCGCAGTCAGTAGTTGGATGGGCAACCGCCTAGGAATCAGGCTTCCTGCACTGAGCAGGGGGTTATTCTATCCCTTCAAATGAGATTAAGTTTTACCCCCTCCTACCCCCCACTCCTGTTTTTTTAATTAAGGCGTTATCCTCGCAGAATCGGGGCTTCTCCACGATGTTTTTTTTTCTAATTGAGGCATGATCTTCGAAGCTTCGACGTTGTGAAGCTTTCCAATTCGAGGAGGCTACTGCGTAGTGTGAAAGGCGTGCGGTGAAATCTCATTGGAAGCGAAAAAAGGCGGTAAGTGTAGATCCAGCCGGAGTTGCATGTTTGCAACAAAGAGTCTTTCATGTGTCCCACTCTTCTCAAAAGCAAGTCAGAGCCAAAAGCTACCACATCAGTCAGGCTTGCTATAATGAACTCCAGCTTCCTCTCAGTTTGGACTCAGCAACTTACTCTATACATAATCACATCATAAGAAACCACTAACCCTAACCAGGAAACAAATGTATCCATTTCTGTTCAACATTTTCACCCTGCATTACATCAAATGACTCTGGTGGTGCAATTGATATGCTGTTAGTAATCACCTGTTCAATACAATGGAAAGGCAGGCTTCAGTGATTAAAAAAGATCCTTATGACAAATGCTGCACAACTGTTTGGCCACAACTATAAAGCAAATGGGCTATTTGCATCTGAAAGGGGATTTTTATACATTTGTGAGTGATGGAATAAGATCTATATATGCAGCAAAGGAAAGGGACATGAAATGCTTTCTCCTCTTATTATCATTGCTGATGATAGTGAAAGGCATCGGTTTTGCATTTTCTGTTCCAGAGCTACTGATTCATATACAACTGATTTCTGGAATGTTACTAAGTGATTTAAGTATCAGAACTAGGAAAGATGTGCGCTAGGAGGATAATTTAAGAGAATTCCCTTGGTATCCATCAGTAACTTTTTGGAGTGTGTGTGTTTAGTTAAATGGAGAAACATAGTGAGGGAAACATTAATGTGCTTGAGCTAAGGCCTGTATATACATTCTGAATGATGTTATCAGCATCAAAGACAAGAAGGCTGGATGGATTTAAGTCAGGGATCCCTATGTGAAATTGTATTATGGAACCCCACAAAAGTCTGACATGCACTTTGAAGGAAGGATTCATATGTACACAGGAGCAGGTAAATACAAGCACTCGCAAAGAAGAGTGCATTTGTGACTGAGTGTGACTACTGCCTGCCCAATGCCCAGGGTGCCACTTGTCTCTCCCCCACCCTCCCCCCACCTTTCCTAATATAGAGAGCATGATAGCAGTAGCTCAAAATGGCAATGATCTTTTCAAAGCCATTTCACTCACATAGAAATTTACTCACATTGATTGTGGGCCACACGAGTCTAAAATCCTGCACCCTTACCAGGGCTTCTGCTTCCAGAATCTTTGCGGGATTAAGATCAGCTCCTTTACACAGGTTGACATGTGCTGTTTTTATTTCTCAGCAAGTTCTATATGTTTCATTTTACAGCCACTAGATGGCACTGCTGTTATAGTGCCAGTACAAAAGTACAACCAGCAAGTAAAGCACTTTGTAGTGCTTCCTAGAGAAAAATTGGACTTCCTCTGCACTTTACAAAGGAGGGATAAAGGTCATAAGCCTCAGGATGAGCCCTGGAGGTTGATGACGTCATGTAAAGGACCCGCAAACTTCCGTGAGTAACAAATCTTAACCGTACAATATAAGCCCCGTGTGGAGAAACCCTGTGTGTGTGTGTGTGTGTGTGTGTGTGTGTGTGAAATAAATAAGGACATCTTGCAAAACTCCAAAGATGCTTTATTCACAAGTAGAGGCAAAGGTTTAAAAGTTGCCCCATGCAGTATTTTGGGTAGGGGGGAAGGTGAGAGAGGGGTAATCACAGATGAACAGTGCAATCTGATGTGTGTCTAATCAGAAGCGCCTGAGCTCAGTGGAATTTGCTCCCAAGTAAACATGCTGAAAAATCAGCAAACTGAATCAAGCATAACCAAGCAAAACCAATTTCACAAAACCATTTCTCCTTGAACCACTGGGTCAATTTCAGATATGTTTGATCAAATGACTGTTTCTTCCAGCTCTAGAGCATGCCCATTGTGCTGCTGGTACTGAATGAGGCCACTGCTATTATGATGCATGGTGGAGGTTGAACTCTCATCCAGTGTCAGTTCCCACAATGTTTTGGTGCCCTCTATGCCCCCACCCCAAAATATGTCCTCATCTTTGCCTCTGGAGCACCAGAAAATCAGGGGTAAGGAGGCTACTGATCCTCACTCCTCTCATTGTTTGCTCCCTCCAGGAGGGCAACTGAACAGGTAGGATTTGCAGCGCAAAGTAGAAGCAACAGGACCAGGAGGCTCCAAGGATTGCTTGTGAGCCCCTCTATTGGGGCATAAGTCTTGGCAGGTTCCCAATAACACCAACCCTGACACCACTCCTGCTGCCCTCGAATTGTGAACCAGGGAGGATTTAAAAAACTCAACATCTAAAATGTCCCATTCTAGATAATTAATAACAGAGTTAGAGCTCCAGGTTAGATGACACTTTTCTGTATTTTAAATTTCTTAAGTCATTTCCATAGGATCCGTTTGAATACTGTTTTGTTACAGTTGCACCAACTCCCCTGAGCAGTGAGTTTCCAGCGATGCAGCGCTTAATCCAGGTTCAGTTTTCCTTGGAAGGAGGACATTGGGAGGTAGGGAGAAGTTGTTCTCCCCACCTCATAATACCAGAAGCCAGGGTCATCTGATAAAGCTGAATAATGGAAGATTCAGGACACGATAAACAAAACAATTTCTTCATGAAGTGCAAAGTTAAACTATGGAATTCATTACCTCACGGTGCAGTGATGGCCGCCAACCTGGGCAACTTTAAAAGGGGATTAGACACATGCATGGAGAATAAGCAATGTCTACCTGTTGTGATAGCTATATATTACCTCCTGTACCTCCTGCTGGTGAGCTTTGGGTTTACCACTGTGGGAACCTTTGATAGGCCTTTGGTCTGATCCAGCACATCCCTTTTTATCTTCTACCTATTCGGTATGGATGGTGGCATTTTGGTAACATCAGGAATGGCGCTCAGATAATTAGTTTGTTGTTAATATATATGACATACAGGTTGAGCGTTGGTGGAAGCTTAAGCACTCCAACCAACAGCCAAATCCACTGTCCCACAGCAGATATCCAGACAGAGGTGGCCAGCACCCCAAAATGCTATTAGCTTACTGAGCCCAAATCTCAGCTTTTTCCCTGCCTCTGCCTGTGTTTCTCTCAAAAACTACAGTTTGTCTCCCCAAAATGCTTCTATTACATCCCCCACTCACATTTCAGTTACTCCTTCCCTCTGGCTAGAGGGATGGTAATATGAATGAGTCACTTTCTCCAACCATCTCCTTACCTTTTGGGGTCATTCACCTGTAAGTTCCCTAACAGAAGATGTGGGTACTTGGCAACTTACGGAAAATTTGCAGTCATTCTGGCCACATTAACTCTCTTTTGTTTAAATCCCAATCTTAGAACAGTAGAATATATTTCTGGTACGGGGGTGGTCTTTAAAGATTCTGTTAGTGTTTCATGGAAACATATTTGTATGTGACATTGATACTTGTTAGCAGACTCGAGTCATTTTATGAAAAGATGAGAGATAACGAAACAAAACTGTAAAGAGAACCTAGCATAAAGACTAATCCAACTGTGCTCTGAGAACTGATCCAATTAAATCATACATTTGCTATTCATCCCTTTTAATGAATGCTTCCCTGCCTAGTTTACACCCACATTAAGTCAGCCCAGAATTATGGCTCTTGGCTCTCACAGGTTAGCATGACATGAGTTTATTAACCTTGCAAAGATGGTGATGGAAGGAACAAAGTGGGTTTTATGTGGCAAGAACTCATATCTCTGTACTGAGTATGCTACCTTACTCAGGCCTCCATGTCATGATGCCTTCCAACTTCCAACACAGTTATACTTTTTAACTGGGTAAGAGTAGCCCAGAGTGGGGCAGATAGCAGAGTCAGGAACAAGCAGTTTAGCAGCTGGCATGTTCCAGTATAAATTTATGTGAGGAAAAAACTTATCAAAACATACATTTCCTGGCCACATAGAAAACACATATTCACATTTAGAACTTATAGGCTCCCATGGGCTGAGGTTCTCACAAGGGAGTTGCACCAGGAATTGATGTCACACTGATACTGTGTCAGCTGCACTGGTTGCCCATGAGTTTCTGAGCCCAATTTAAAGTGCTGGTTTTAACTTTTAAAGCCTTCAAAATGGTTTGGACCTAACTTACTTGAAAGATGGCCTTCACCTGTACCAGCCTGCCTGAATTCTGAGGTCAGTAACAGAGGCCCTTCTCATTTGCCTGCTGCCAAGGGTGGTTAAGTTAGTGAGAACAATGGACACAGCCTTTTTGGTAGTGTCTCTGTACCTCTAGAATGAGCCTTAATTGGGGGTTTGTCAAGCCCCTTCTTTGCAGGCCTTCAGGAAAGCTCTGAAGACCCACTTGTTCTCACTGGACTTTTCTTTACTGTAATTTTGGGCTGCTGGTTTTATTTGTTATTGCTGTTTTATGGATTTGTACTGTCTTGTATTGTTTCTTTTATTATGTATGCTGTTTTGGGAGGGTTCCAGCCTTAAAGTTATGCATCGCCCCAAAAGCTGAAATGCATGGCTACAAAAGAGGACAAAAGAGGATAATGATTTGCATAACATTTACATATCATAGAATCATGGAAAAGTAGGGTTGGAAGGGGCCTATAAGATCATTGAGTCCAACCCCATGCTCAATGCAAGAATCTAAGTCAAAGCATCCCTGAGAGATGGCTGTCCAGCTTCATCTTCAGTGCCTCCAGTGTGGGAGAGCCCACCGCCTCCCTAGGTCATTGGTTCCATTGTCGTATTGCTCTAACAGTCAGGAAGTTTTTCCTGATGTTCAGCTGGAACCTGGCTTCCTGTCACTTGAGCCCATTATTCCATGTCCTGCACTCTGGGATGATCGAGAAGAGATCCTGGCCTTCCTCTCTGTGACAGCCTTTCAAGTACTTGAAGAGCGCTATCATATCTCCCCTCAGTCTTCTACATATGCTAACTTATATGTAGAGGTGCAAATTTAGAAATAATAACTATAATGTAAATAGACGTACAATACATCTCACCATAGTGGAGAAGACTGTGGGCCTGCTTAGTCTGCTGTCCAGGTGCTAACTGTTGATGGGCAAATTCTAGGTTCCTGCCTTATGGTTCTTTGACTTCAAACCAGACTTAGACTTGACACCTCTTCCAATAGAAGATGATTTCAAATAAAGGACTGTCCTCTGCCAGGTCTCCAAAATAGAGGACAGTCATCTGTAAAGTAGGGCACCTGGCAACCCGAACACTGCTTAAAAATAATCATTAAAAACTAAATAAATTGAGCCTGTGATGGTCCTCAACCCGTCTGTGGGGTACAGAGTAATCATGTTTTGGCCTGGAGGTAAGCATGTACTTTTAATGCTCAGAAGCAGTGAGGGAGGGTGTACCTGCTTCATCTCACACTGCAGTCCTCTGCCAGTCTTCCTTGCACATCCTCCTTCCTCCCCACCTTTCTCCTGTGCTCAGCCTCAACAGGATTTAATTTTGATACACAGTAGGTGGGGAGGAATGGGGCAGGAGTCACAGCAGTTGCATTCTTTCTCAGGGCCTCTGGACATTTACAGGGCATGAAAGGAGGAAGTGAATGTGGCAGGGCCGGTTCTGGTGGCTTTGCCTGCATGAGCCAGGGAGGCTAATCTTTGCCACTACATTCTACCTACATCTGTACAATTATACTTTGGTACATAGAGAGTGCACTGAGGCCTTTTCCTCCCTTAGTGGCCCTGGAGTGTGTGGGAACCACCATTTATACTGAGGTGCCATTTTTGAGATCTGGTGCCTCCATGAAGAGGCATTTCTTTCTTTCTTTCTTTCTTTCTTTCTTTCTTTCTTTCTTTCTTTATTAAATATATAAACTACCCCTCATCCACAGGATCCCAACACAGCGTATACAACATCAAAAACAGACAAGTACAAAAAATATATATACGCAGTATATAATTACACTCTATGTGAGTGTATTTATGTATGTGGAGCGTAAGGCCTCCCAGACCCTGCAGGACCTGGTTGCCAGCAGAAAGCAAACCCACAAAGCCAGGCTCTTTTGGAGAGCCATGGAAGCAGAGCCAGCATCAAGGGTCAGCATGCTCCTCCTCGTCACCACTGCAACCTGCTTGTTCACCTGCCCCTCACTGTGGCCCAGGCAGTAGTGAGAAGGAGGAGCAGTAGATGCCATGGCCTACTTGGTCACTGGCTGTCTCCCTGTCAAGCAAGCAAGTGGTAGCGACAATGTGGAAGAGGAGGAGAAGCAATAGTAACTGGTAACAATGGGGGTGAGAAGGTAGCTGCACTTAGCAAGGAAGGGATCCAATGAGGGTGTCTTGTCCAAGGGTCCTCAGAAACCTGGAGCTAGCACCACATGGAAAGTGAACCAGAAGGAACAGTTGAACGCACCGCCATGGAAAGGTGTGGCTTCCCCCTCCTTGCTCTACTTGTTTGTTGTAGCAGGCAGGAAATGGTAGGAGATCAAAACCTGGTAAGGCCTGTGGCAGGAGAATATATACTTAAACCCTCCTTTGCACTCATGAAGATGTTAAATAGACATGACTTTTCAAACGCCATGTTCCCACAACCATTTACCATGTATGGGGGGGGGGAGTGGGATTGCGGTGGCAAACCCCACATGCATTCCATTGGTTGCATGAACCAATTGATTTAGTTGAGTGCATGCAGGCAGGCCGGGCTGGACCTTGGCCAAAGTCCAGGGTCCCAGAGCACAGGGCCCCCCAAATGAGCAGCAGGTGATGTGGGCATCATGGAAGCAGAAGCCAGCTCCATTTTATTCCTGTAGTCATGATGGTGTTATGATTTAAGCACATTTAAAATGCAACAATTATATAAAAATCACTCAGATGCTGAGTCCTCTGCCCTATTGCCATTCTTGGGGCATCTCTACACCAGCCTAGAATCCTACATTTAAAACAGGGCTTTCTGCTTCTCTTTTAAATGCAGGATCATGACGACTCCCTTTTCATGTACTTCCTTCTCCCCCACCCCCTTCCCCTTCCTTCTCCCTGCATCTGAGTCTTCCGTTATCTTTCACTGATCTCGCTCCTCTTCTTCCCGCTTTAACTCTTTTCACAGAGGAAACTGAAGCGGAACACAACGGGGTAATTTGATAGCTCATTATCAGTGATCTATTTAAAAATGGAACAAAGGGCATTTAGTGCAAGAGACGCCTTGGATGATCACGGCGTCATGTAAAGAGCCCGCAAACTTCCGTGAAGGAGCAATCTCAATCGCAGGATAAAAGCTCCGCGTGAAGAAAGCCTTGTACTCTCAGCTTGTTTCCCAACCATCTTATGAGACATGAAGTGTTCAAGCACTGAATGGAATCTGGAGGCCATGCTTGCAAGATAAATATCTGTCTGTCTGTTTGTATGTAAATGGTTTTTATATTATGTACAATACTGTATTTTAAAGGTTTTTAATCTCTGTAAATTGCCCAGAGAGCTTTAGCAGTTAGGCGGTATAGAAGTGTTAAAGAAAGTGCACATGCTCAGACAATTTTTTTATTATTATTTTTTAAGATCAGGATTAGCAAACAGTTTTGCTGTTGCTATCATTCTAACATATCAGGAAGGAGCATGAAATGATTTGGGGATGGGGAAGATAAATGTTAGCTTCACCACTGATGCAATACACATGACTGTCTAAAGGTGAGGAGGCATAAGACCATTAGGTTCAAGGTCTAGAATTACCTAGCTGCACCACTGGATGAAGCCTTAGAGTGGCCAACTGTCTGCTTTTCAACTGGATCAAGCAGTATTTCAAGAGCACCCTGGGAAACCTTCTGGTCCCTCTCCGTCTCTTACTTGGCATACAGGAGATGAGAGGAGATGGGTTATTTCTCTTTTTGCTGCCTTTAATCCTTTCTCTGCTATGATTAATAAGCAAAGGAAGCCATTTTGGGTTGAGCCAATGCACTCAATGCTGGGAGCTGGAGTGCTCTATCCCTCGCTCTTACATCAGAACTGCAAGTCCCATCAAGGGTGGGAGGAGAGGAGGGAATTTTAAGGGCAGGAAGAGACCTTTCTATAGATGAGAAGTGGTGTTATGGTTACTGCTTCTTAACTTGCAGGAGCAGGTGAGGCAACAATGCTTCTCCCCCCACCCCATCTTACATTGTCTTGACTGCCCTGGTGCGGATGCAGGCAGTGGCTGGTAAAGGATGCGTTTAGTTGAAGGATGAAGGGGCAGGGAAGGTGTATGGGGGAGAAAGAGGAAGGGAGGCTGTTGGCATAATGAAAGGAAAGGATGTTTTCTATCCTGCAGAACAAGTTACATTTTTTTTTAATGTAAATAAAGTGGAGGGTCGGCTCCTTTTGGTTGAGGAGTAACAAATGGATGGGGGGGGGGATTCAAACAAAATTAAGACTTCATAAGAATTAATCACGAGATGGGATTTATTAAACCCTGGCTACTTATTAAAAATAAGTAAGATTGCCTAGGTTTTGTTCAAAAATTAGAGAAATAGAAATGGTCCAGTTAGACTGCAAGCCTATGCACACTTATCTGGGAGTATGTCCCATTGAATTCAATATGGGTTGCTTATAGCCACCCCCACCAGAGAAATCATAATGTGCAGCCTACCTATCTATGCTGAGTGTGATTTGATTTGGAGGACAGTAATGATGTGATGATTAACTTGAATGGGGTGACTATGACTGAAGGGAAATTGATTTTGGAGCAGGATCTGAGTCATCTGGGAGTATATTAATTACATAAGGGAACTGATTGGGGTGGGATGCAAACTAATTTAAGAATTTGGGGGTGATTTGGATAGATAACAGATTGGTTTGCCTTCTGTGAAATTTACATTATAATGATTATTTTAAATGTATCTAAATTAGTGTATGCAAATAGGCACCCTCTTTTGTCCTTTATTTTGGCAATGCATAAGTAGCCACCCTATGTGGGCCTTGTATAATTGTTTGGGGACCCTGCAAAAGCCACTAGTCCCTGATCATGCAGGTAAGCATAGAGTTCATGTGCACATAGGGGCTGTTCAACAATAGAATGTGCGAGAGGGAGGTGCACTGTCATAATCCTGCTCTCCATCCCCCCGTGCATATTCACTCTACCCAAACTGGTTGCGTGAAGAGTGCTAAGGTTGCAATCTGGCAACCCACAGGAGCTCCATTTCTCCCCATGATGGTTTAATTCTAACATATTCAGTCTAACTGAGAAGCTGCTTTCTCTGGACTTCGCACATGGTGTGTGCGCGCGTGCATGCGTGTACGTTAGAAGACTCCTCTTTAACCACTAGCTGACAGCTAGAAATTCAGTAAGTTAAGCTTTCTCCATCACTTAATTCTAGGATCAGCTGACCTTGCTGAATTTCTGCCTCTCGCGCAGCTTTTGGAAGTTCAAATGCCCAGGGCGAGCAAAAGGTGACTGGTATTGGGCCCAACCAAGGCAGGATCCAAAGAGCAATGTAACTAGTTCTGGAAGTCTGAGGGGGCTTTAGACTTGTGTTTATGGGGAAAAACTCTTTGGAACTGAGGTAGGGTGGCCACTTGTGAATCACCAAAAAAGAGGACAGATGAGGATGCTGATTTTCATAAAATTTCCATATGCTAATTTTTTGTATAGATGCAAATTTAGAAAGGGTTATTATAATTTAAATAGAAATACAGTGTATATCACTATAGTGTGGAAGACTGTGACCAGGTGACGTGTGTGTCTGCCTCCTCAGTCTGCTGTGCTGTTGATGGGCAACTTCAAGGCCCAGCTCTTCCTTCTGATGGTTCTTTACCTTTAAACTGGACTTGGACTAGACAGCTCTTCAAAATGGAGGACAGACCTCTGGCAGCCCTTCAAATAGAGGACTGTCCTTTGTAAAAGAGGACAGATGGCAACTCTGAGCTGCCTGAGATGAAGGACAAGATGGTGCCTCCCCTTATTCCATTTACAGAAGGCAACTGGAGTGGCAGTTGAATCTTACTTCAATACTGAGAATGTATTCTCTACTGTGCCTGAAAGCATCAGCCTAACTACGGGGGTAAAGAGCAGGTCATGTGGCATATACCGAGCTCTGTCCACTCTGTGCTCTTCAGTATCTGCCATCTGAAGCAGCTGCCTCACTCTGCCTAATGGTAGGGCTGGCCCTGAATTTTGCTAACAGAAGCCACTTGCCTAAACCTAAGCAGCTCTTTGGATTTCAGCTTTGCTTACATTTACTTACGCCTTATATCTTTATATGCCTAAGGCTTCCTTCTAAGTTCCATTGAAATCAATGGGACTTACTTCCAAGTAAGCAAATATTTTTTCTTAATATAAGGGACATTCCACATCTTTCCTCTCTCCCTATGAAACCCCATGAGGCAACAGTCTGAAAGCCAACCTATATAAATCCATTGCGATTGAATACTGTTATCACTGAGTTAATAATCTGTTTTCACAAAAGCACTTGAATAGCTTTCTGCTTCTGTAGAGATGGCAGGCCAAGAGATATTTTCCCTATAAGCTTGCAAGAAATAACATTCAGACATTCTTAGTGATGAAACATTAGACCATTCGTGTGTGTGTGTGTGTGTGTGTGTGTGTGTGAGTGGAAGGGAAATACTATTAAGGAAAAATTAAGCTATGGCAACTGTTAAGGTCACCGTTTGACGCTGTATGCCTATTCTTGGAAACACAGGCTAACAGCTCTGTGAAACTGACTCTCCAAGAAAGAAAGAAAAATAGTGTTTGATAGACTTGGATCTTAGGAATTTTACATCTTTCTGAACATGCCAGTGTGAGTTCAACGTAGCTAAAATAGTTGCAAACATGACATGCTACAAATCAATGGCATGGCTGAAACAATCAGCAGAGCAAACAAATAATGATTAAACCTTTAATCAGAAGTATTATATGTTGCTGTGTTCTCCTTGTAGCTGCAGGAAAAGATGCTGTAACAGATCTTTAAATAGAAAACCTGAGGCTAAATTCCACTTCATCTATCAAAAGCAGCTGCTAGGAGATGACCTAATTTTAGCAGCTTATCAATTCCTTAGTGCTTGTTGGTTGATGTAACTTTGATCCTCTGATACTAGATGACTTTTGTGCTGAATATAGCTAGTATTTAATGTGAATCTTTTGGATGGCTGCCCAGCCAGGCTGCATAATCCAAACGGGATTGTAAAGGGGGTGGGGGGAGAAAGAGAGAGAAGGAGCAGTAGATGATTCAAACTACTCACGTGTACGATAATACATTTATATACATACACACACGTGCACTGACAGACAGGCACATGCACACCATGCATGTCGCCAAGCACATTTTAAATATAGTACAGTTGGTTTGTTTTCTCTCCCTTTCCATTTGCTTTTACATGGCAAACACCTGAATGTTGTAGGATTTAGCTGCTGCCAAGCAGGAAGGATAATTGCAGGATGCCTATAATGAATGTTTTCCAACCAAATCATTGTCATTTCATAGGGCTGTTATTTCTATTTATGCACAGATTAGCTGACGTCTTATCAAGAGGAGAGAGAGAGAGAGAGAGAGAGAAAAAAAAAAGCTTTGTGCGTGTGTGTTTTATCATCTACATTGCGAAATGTCTTTTGTTTCCCTTTCTGTTTTTTCCTCCTTTCATTTCCCTTTCTGTTTTTTCCCCCTTTCATGTGGATTCTAACTTGTCTTTCTGTTCTTTTTTTGGCTTTTCCATAAAACCATCTGGGGCACACATGCGGCTTGTTGGGGATGTGGCTGATGCTTCACAATTCTTTCCTTGCCCTACTTGGCATTATTTGTTAGTCATGCTGGAGGAGGAGTGTAGTGCCCTATTTTTTTTTTAAATGTTATGAATAACTTTATGTAAAGGGGGATACAAGGCAGAGGATAGCCTGAGTCATAGCTTTCCCAGTGTTCTCAAGCCCTCTCAAGGACCTGGCCCATTTTGTGGTATTGTTGATATTGAACATGACTGTGAGTCACTACTTTACTTCAGGAAAGTCAAGTGGGGCTCTTTTCCCTCACAAAGTGACCTTATTATCCATTTCTGTTCCTTAGTTTATGAATGTAAACTAGGAATGATAGGACTGTAGAACTACAAGGTAAGCAAAGGCATGTAGACTAGTCAAACCCTCTGCTTTAACCTTCCCCAACCTGATGTGTGTGTGTGTGTGTGTGTGTGTGTGTGCGCGCGCGTCTCCACCAGTGATTTACTCGGAGCTGGCTGCGTTTTGAGGTTGTTAGGGATATGTGACATGGTGGCTATCCAGCAGTCACCACAGAACCTATCAGGGAAAAATCGAATTTCCTGAGACTGGTTAAAGTCCAATTCTTTTACTTAAATTGAGTTCTCCACGGTATAGCTGTAGTGTGTCCCAACCCCCACATTTACCTTGGGTGTGCTAGCCCTGCCCAGAGGTGCACCTTGACCCCGGTCAAGAGGTGTTTCCTTTCCCCTGTGTTTCCCAGCACAAACCAATTAGTGTCTACTCAGAAGTAACTCCCATTGTGCTCAAAGAGGCTTGCACACATCAGAATTTACAGAGATCCCCCTGAATTCAAATACAGATTTTAAAGCATTGATTCCCTGAAACCTGTAAAGCCCTTTACCGAACCCGCGATTCTCCATGGTTTGGTTTATTGCCTTAGGAAGTGACTACTTCACACCTTTGTTATAGAGATCCTGCTGCTGGATTCCCATCCCTGTGTCCCTCTCTCCCTCCCTTTCCCAGCACAAGCATATGTGTGTCTGCTTGGAAGTAACTCCCATCATGCTCAATGAGGCTTGCTTCTGAAATGCAGGTGCATCTGGAGTTTCACAGTAATGTATGGCTGTGAGAGCTGGACTATAAGGAAGGCTGAGCGCCGAAGAATTGATGCTTTTGAACTGTGGTGCTGGAGAAGACTCTTACGAGTCCCCTGGACTGCAAGGAGGTCAGATCAGTCAATCCTAAAGGAAATCAACCCTGAGTGCTCATTGGAAGGACAGATACTGAAGCTGAAGCTCAAATATTTTGGCCACCTAATGCTAAGAGAAAACTCTCTGGAAAAGACCCTGATGCTGGGAAAGACTGTAGGCAAAAGGAGAAGGGGACGGCAGAGGATGAGATGGCTAGATAGCATCACGGATGCAATGAATATGAACTTGAGCACGCTCCGGGAGAGAGCGCAGGACAGGAAGGCCTGGCGTGCTATGGTCCATGGGGTCACGAAGAGTCGGACACGACTGAACGACTGAACAACAACAACTGGAGTTTCAGGATAAACGAGGGGGGAGAGGGGGGAAGCCTCTGTTATTGGTTGAGCAGCCCCTGCCAGTCAGATGGTATTTACCCCCACCAGGAAGTATGTTCTGTGAAGTTTTTTAGTGGTGCAGAACACTTGCTCGTGGAGCCCTGCATGGACTAAAGCGCAGCAAAGCTGATTCCTTTTTTTAAAAAAATCTGGTACTCCTCTATTCGCTTCTCCTTCTGTTTTCATGGAGACATGATTGTGGTGTCCTCCAGATGTTTTAGACTTCAACTCCCATCAGCCATAGTCAGCATGGCTAATAGCCTGGAATGCTGAAAAATGTAGTACGAAACATTTGGAGGGTACCAAGTTAGGGAAGGCTGCTCTACTTTCACCTTCTCTGTACCATGTTGAGGCACTGTATTAGAACATTACTGCATGATTAAGTTCACATATCAGAATATGGGTAGGTAATTATGAGTGTGGATAAGAGTGTTGGGTTGGACTCTGGAGGTACAAGTGAAAAATCTCCACTTGGCTGAGAAGCAACTTGGATGGCCCTGCATAAACTGCTTTGAACTGAGCCCAATCTACACAATGGATTTAGTGTGGAGCGACAGCACATCAGGGTTGTTTGCGACAGATGACTGCCAGCAGTCCACAGTAATCAGCTTCCCTCTGGAAAAGTTGCATTTTTTGAAAGTCCTTTTAATGCTCTTTTCCCCTTAAATGTGGCTCCAGTGCAGTTCTGCATCAGTGTGCCCTGTCCCCCGTATTAAATCCTGGCTATGCCTATTTCTGTGGCCTGGCTGTGGCCTGACCAAGGGTGGGGCCACTCCCTTTTACCCCCCCATTCCCCCCTTTTCCCATTTTCAGTAGGGCTGCTTTCCCATTCACAATATCTAGCCTCTTTTTCCTATTCACAGTATCCCAGTTGCACTTTTTCAGGCATTCAGAATACCAGAGTAGCTGCTTTCCCCATTCACAGTATGTAGCCTGCATTTCCCAGTCAGAATGGCGCAGTAGTACAGTTTCAGGCATTCACAATAGCGTAGCTGCTTTATGCATTCAGATTATGTAGCCTGTTTTCCCATTCACAATAGCGCAGCATCTTTTAATCTTTCACAATCTCCCAGTGGTGGATGAGACGGGAGAGGTGTGGGGTAAACTACAGGGGCTTAATTCACCACTTCCAGTAAACCTCTCTGATCAGGGGAGCATGGACAGGGGCAGGGAACAAGCCTCTCTCATTCACTGAGCAGCACCTACTGGGCTGATGATGTTCAGTTCTACTCCACCCACCCAGCCTTGAAGTATGGGTGTTTTAAGTGCTGTGTGAACCATGAAAGCACTTTCCTTGCTTTCTGTGCCCCTGACGGACCAAAGCAATTTCATGAAAATCTGGATATAACCAGAAAGTACTTCTCATTCAGCTTCTATGTAGACGGAGCCAGCTGAAAAAGAAATTTGGGGGTATTACGTTTTCTAAATAAAGAAGTGGTTACCAACCTAGTTGTGAGGAGAAAATAAGTCCTGTATGCCACCTTAAGCCTTTAATGGAAGCTAGACCAGCCTAATTCTGACAGCTGGCTTAAGATGTGGGTACGCATTAATTATTTTATATTTTGGTATTCTGTCCCATTAATGCAAATGAATGAAAAACATTTGTTAATTATTTATTAAAATCACATTCATTTTGTTATACATTTGGTACAATTATCTTGGTACTTAATATTAATTTTCTTTGGGTTTTTTAAAAACTTTCTTTCCTTGTTTCTTTCTCTTGCTCCCTATGGTGGCAGCAAAGCTGATTTTGGCAGCTACTCATGGTGGCCACCATTTTATTTTCCCTGAATACCCCCAATATTGCATGATTCCAGGGCATTGGGCGGGGGGGGGGTGGATGGTAGTTACAACAAAAAAGGACTCTCATCCCCAGTGATGGCCATCATATCCACAAATGTCCCAGAATGATGCAATGTCTGGGGCATTCTGGGAAAATTAATTGGCTCTGTTGCTGCTGTTACCACTAGAGATAAGTAAGACCCCCTCCCATTACTGAATGAATGGGTGGGTTCAGGGAGTGATAAATGCTTCCCTTCAGGAAGGGGTGGCTCCTGCTGTCCTTAAGGAGGCAGTAGTGTGACCGCTCCTGAAGAAGCCCAATGGTATTAGACAACTACTGACCAGTCGCAAATACCCCATTTTTAGGGAAGATACTTGAGAGGGTTGTGATGGAGTAACTGCAGGCACTCTTGGATGATACTGATTATTTAGACCCATTCCAGTCTGGGTTTTGATCCGGTTATGGGACTGAATCAGCCTTGGTCACCCTGATGGATGACCTTTATTGAGAGAGGGACAGGAGGAGTGCAACCCTGTTAATTCTGCTTGATCTCTCATTGACTTTTGGTACCATTGACCATGGTATCCTCTTGGATCGACTGTGTGGGATGGGTATTGGGGGCACTGTGCTACAGTGGTTCTGGTCCTATCTACAGGGCCGATTACAGGCAGCAACACTGGGTGACTATTCCTCTGCCCCTTGGCAATTGAGCTATGGGGTTCCGCAGGATACCATCTTGTCCCCAATGTTGTTTAACATCTATATGAAGCTGCTGGGAGTGGTCATTAGGGGATTCGGCGCTAAGTGCCATCAGTATGCTGATGACATGCAGCTCTATCTCCCTGTGACATCTGAATCAGGAGAGGCTGTCCTGGATCAGTGCCTAGGCTCAGTAATGGGCTGTATTAGGGCCAATAAACTGAAGCTGAATCCTGGCAAGACAGAAGCCCTGTAGGTAACTGGTTCCTGAGTCCGGGAGATAGACATTGCCTGTTCTGGATGGGGTTGCATTTTCTCTGAATGATCGGGTCCGTAGTCTGGGGGTACTCCTAGATCCATCTTTGTTGCTGGAGGCCCAAGTGGCCACTGCGGCTTGGAGAGCCTTTTACCAGTTTTGGCTAGTTCGCCAGCTACAGCCTGTCCTGGACAGGGATAGCTTGGGCACAGTGGTACAGGCATTAGTAACCTCAAGACTGGATTACTGCAATGTGCTCTATGTGGGGCTGCCCTTAAGGCTGGTCTGGAAGCTGGAGCTAGCGCAGAATGCAGCAGTTTGGAGCTGCCCCTTTTCAGCATGCAACTCCTTTGCTGAGGGAACTGCACTGGCTGCCTATTCACTACTGGGCCAGGTGTAAGGATTTAGTACTAGTGTACAAAGCCCTAAACAACTTGGGACAAGGATACCTGAGAGAGCGCTTTCTCCCTTACCAACCTGCCTGGTCACTGAGGTCATCAGTGGGCATGTTCCTGGTTGTTCCACATGGACCTATGGCCCAATTGGAGTCCACCAGGAAAAGAGTCTTCAGTTTGGTGGCCCCCTTCCTATGGAGTTCCCTGCCTTTGGAGGTCAGGCAGGTGCCAATGCTGTGTTGCTTTTGACGCCTCCTAAAAATATTGGTATTTCAGGAAGCCTTCTTCAAGTGACCAGCTATGGTTTATTAAATTTGGTTTTATCAGAATTCTTTTTCTTTAAAAAAAAAAAAAATCAATCTTTTTAACATGGTGTTTTTATTCTTTACCTTGTCTACTGTTCACCACTCTGAGGTCTTTGGATGTGGAATGATATAAAAATACTGTAAATAAATAAATAATGGGATAGCAAATGTTGTACCTATTTATTACTTAATGCATTCATTTCGGAATGAAACAATGGAGCCAAATGAGCCATGTTCAGTTTTATTTTTCAGTTGTTCCAAAATGAATTCATGCCCCTTATTAAGATGTACAGTGTGGCTAACAGTGCAAATATATAGAGTGTTTGCTACTCAAAGTCTCACTTGTAATGCAGAAGTTCTCAGTTATTTTTTTTTTGCAACTGCAGCTTTGCAGATTGTACTAGATACTATTGTTGTTGTTCAGTCGTTCAGTCGTGTCCGACTCTTCGTGACCCCGTGGACCATAGCACGCCAGGCCTTCCTGTCCTCCGCTCTCTCCCGGAGTGTGCTCAAGTTCATATTCATTGCATCGGTGATGCTATCTAGCCATCTCATCCTCTGCCGTCCCCTTCTCCTTTTGCCTTCAGTCTTTCCCAGCATCAGGGTCTTTTCCAGAGAGTTTTCTCTTAGCATTAGGTGGCCAAAATATTTGAGCTTCAGTTTCAGTATCTGTCCTTCCAATGAGCACTCAGGGTTGATTTCCTTTAGGATTGACTGATTTGACCTCCTTGCAGTCCAGGGGACTCGTAAGAGTCTTCTCCAGCACCAAAGTTCGAAAGCATCAATTCTTCGGCGCTCAGCCTTCCTTATAGTCCAGCTCTCACAGCCATAGCTTTGATTAGACGGACGTTTGTCAGCAAGGTGCTGTCTCTGCTTCTTACTAGGTTTGCCATAGCTTTCCTCCCAAGGAGCAAGCGTCTTTTAATTTCATGGCTACAGTCACCATCTGCGGTGATCTTGGAGCCCAAGAAAGTAAAATCTGTCACTGCTTCCATTTCTTCCCTTTCTATACGCCAGGAAGTGATGGGGCCGGATGCCATGATCTTAGTTTTTTGAATGTTGAGTTTCAAACCAGCTTTTGCACTCTCCTCTTTCACCCTCAACAGGAGGCTCTTTAGATCCTCTTCGCTTTCTGCCATTAGGGTGGTATCATCTGCATATCGGAGGTTGTTGATAATTCTCCCGGCAATCTTAATTCCGACCTGGGATTCATCCAACCCGGCATTTCTCATGATGTACTCTGCATATAAGTTAAATAAGCAGGGTGACAATATGCAGCCTTGTCGTACTCCTTTCCCAATTTTGAACCACTCGGTTGTTCCATGTCTGGTTCTTACTGTTGCTTCTTGACCCCCGTACAGGTTTCTCAGGAGACAGGTAAGGTGGTCTGGTACTCCCATCACTTTCAGAATTTGCCACAGTTTGTTGTGATCCACACAATCAAAGGCTTTAGCGTAGTCAATGAAGCAGAAATAGACGTTTCTCTGGAATTCTCTTGCTTTCTCCATGATCCAGCGAATGTTGGCGATTTGATCTCTAGTTCCTCTGCCTCTTGAAAACCCAGCTTGTACTTCCGGTAGTTCTCGGTTCGCATACTGCTGAAGCCTAGCTTGTAGGATTTTGAGCATCACCTTGCTGGCATGTGAAATGAGCGCAATTGTGCGGTAGTTTGAACACTCTTTGGTGTTGCTCTTCTTTGGAATTGGAATGTAAACTGACCTTTTCCAGTCTTGCGGCCATTGTTGAGTGTTCCAAATTTGTTGGCATATTGAGTGCAGCACTTTAACAGCATCATCTTTTAGGATTTTAAATAGCTCAGCTGGAATACTGTCATCTCCACTAGCTTTGTTGTTAGTAATGCTTCCTAAGGCCCACTTGACTTCGCTCTCTAGGATGTCTGGCTCAAGTTCAGTGACCGCACTCTCATGGCTATCAGGGACATTAAGATCTTTCCTGTAGAGTTCTTCTGTGTATTCTTTCCACCTCTTCTTAATCTCATCTGCTTCTGTTAGGTCCCTGCCTTCTTTATCCTTTATCATGCCCGTCTTTGCACAAAATGTTCCCTTGAGATCTCCGATTTTCTTGAAGAGATCTCTAGTCTTTCCCATTCTGTTGTTTTCCTCGATTTCTTT
The DNA here is from genome assembly GCF_057233095.1 of Heloderma suspectum. Classification (NCBI taxonomy): domain Eukaryota; kingdom Metazoa; phylum Chordata; class Lepidosauria; order Squamata; family Helodermatidae; genus Heloderma; species Heloderma suspectum. The sequence continues at coordinate 86,076,119 of NC_139459.1, forward strand.
GCATTGTTCATTTAAGAAGGCCTTCTTGTCTCTCCTTGCTATTCTCTGGAACTCTGCATTCAGTTGGATATATCTTCCCCTTTCTCCCTTGCTTTTCGCTTCCCTTCTTTCCTCAGCTACTTGTAAAGCCTCCTCAGACAGCCACTTGGCTTTCTTGCATTTCTTTTTCTTTGGGATGGATTGAGTTGCTGCCTCCTGAACAATGTTACGGACCTCCATCCATAGTTCCTCAGGCACTCTGTCTATCAGGTCTAATTCCTGAAATCTATTCCTCACCTCCACTGTATATTCATCAGGGATATGATTTAGGTAATACCTGAATGGTTTAGTGGTTTTCCCTACGTTCTTTAATTTAAGCCGAAATTTTGCAAGAAGCAGCTCATGATCTGAGCCACAGTCAGCTCCAGGTCTTGTTTTGACTGACTGTATAGAGCTTCTCCATCTTTGGCTGCAAAGGACATAATCAATCTGATTTCGACATTGACCATCTGGTGATGTCCATGTGTAGAGTCGTCTCTTGTGCTGTTGGAAAAGAGTGTTTGCTATGATCAGCGTGTTCTCTTGGCAAAACTCTATTAGCTTTTGTCCTGCTTCATTTTGTACACCAAGACCATGCCTGCTTGTTATCCCAGTGATTTCTTGACTTCACTGGGATAACAGGTCCCACCACCAGACACATCCACAGCTGAGTGTCCTTTCGGCTTTGGCCCAGCCACTTCACTCTTTCTGGCGCTACTTGGAAATACCCTCTGCTCTTCCCCAGTAGTATATTGGACACCTTCCGACCTGAGGGGCTCATCTTCCGGCGTCATCTCTTTTAGCCTTGTGATACATTCCATGGGGTTTTCTTGGCAAGAATACTGGAGTGGGTTGCCATTTCCTTCTCCAGTGGACCACATTTTGTCAGAACTCTCTGCCATGAGCTGTCCGTCTTGGGTGGCCCTGCACGGCATAGCTTATGGCTTCACTGAGTTACGCAAGCCCTTTCGCCACAACAAGGCAGTGATCCATGAAGGGGACTAGATACTAGATACTATAGACACTGTCAAAAATTGGCTCCATGTAGAAGTTTCCTTAAGTGATGCAACAGCAAGCAGCCTGGTCCAGCTGACTGTAAAAAAAAAAAACCCTGTTGATTTATGTGCCCTGTTGCCCACTAATCATTTATATAGCACTTTTAATATAAAAACTCTACATACTTTACTGTGCTTACTCAGACAATGCAATCCTGTGAAATGCATTCCCTTTTACATATAGATGAGTGAGAGCTAACAGCCTATTGCCGATGGGGAACTTGAAATCAGCTTTCCAAAACCTGCCGCTCAAGCTACCAGACTACACTGTCCTGCAGTGCCTCATGCCATCTCATTTTAATTCCTAAGATGATCGGAAGTTGTGAACTGTTCCAGATGTTAGCAGTGGACTGCCTGGTTGCCAATTATGGGTTAGGCACATTCGAACCTAGAGAAAGGAAAAGGCGTGTATACATACACTGCATCTGGTCTGCTGCACTATGCTGCTAGGCAACACGACTAACTAGCTCAGTTGGAAGATTTATACAATACGCTGGCAAAGGCGATTTGGTAACCTAGATGCATCTCATTAACCCCAATGCAACAGCTAGATCTCTTTCACTTATGCTTCACCTACATGCTTGGTATCCAGGAGTATGGGTTAACTTAGAAGCTTCTAATCCATCGCTATGGATTAATCTGCAAAGTGCATTTACAGCAATGGGCATTTATTGTTAACTGGACTTATATATTAGCATAACCAAACAAGCAAAGTAAGTCATACCGATGTTGACAAGAGCCAAAAAAATATAGCATATGGATTTACTCTAAATCAGTCTGTAGAGGCCTGTTCTCTCTTCCCGCCCCCCTATTTATGAACCCATACAGCATATTTGTGTGCGCATCGTCATTAAAGGTATAAAAAAGGACCAGTTAATATTGGTCTCTTGTGATCCAGAGACACAAGCAATCAGGGCTGCTAATGGTTCCAAACTAGTGAAAGCCCTGACCCATGACTAGTGGTACCAACACAGAAACGTAGTGACAGCTGTGCCTGTACAATATCATAAAACAATATTTCACCAGCTTCGGGAGGATCATATATTAGTGTTGCAACAGAAATGTTGTAGAGATATTGCGGAAGTCATCATTACCTGTTAAGATAGAGATAATGTTTTCTCCCTCTCTCATAAGACTAGAAACTTGGGGTCATCCAATGAAGTTGATAGAAGAGAGATTTATGACTAAAGCAGGGGTGAGCAACTTCTGGCTCTCCCTATGTTTTGGCCTACAGCTTCCATCATCCATCTATGCTGGCTGGGGCTGATGGGAGTTGTAGGCCAAAACATCTGGAGGGTCACAGGTTGCCCATCCCTGAACTAAAGGAACTACTTCCTCAAACAGCACAGTTAATTTATGGAATTTGCTGAAAGATCTCATGACAGGGACTAGTTGAAAAGGGAGGGTGAACAAACCTGGTGAAGACAGCTTATTGATGGCTACTCGTCATGGTGGTGGTATTCTACCCCATACTGCCTTTGAATACCAGTTGCTAGGGAACAGCAGTGGGAAAGGGCTATTGCTGTCATGTCCTGCTTGTGGGCTTTCCAAGAGGAAGCTGGGTGACTACTGGGGAAACAGACCCTCTTGTCTGATCCAGAAGTGCTCTTGTTATGGTTTGGAATATGGATCTGTCCAGCTTGTAATTGTCAGATGCATGACAATTGAAGCATTATTTCTCCCACTCCCATCCAAGACCTTCTTCTCTAGCTTGGAATGCAAAACAAGATTCTGCACATGTGTGGGCAGCATTCAGGCTGACAGGCTACTTTGGAAGTTCATGCACAAATGTTATTGAATGTTAGGTGCAGTGTTAGCTATGCACAGTTGTCCAATGAATGTCATTCTCAGCTTTCAGGAAGGCTGCCGATAGGAACTAAAACAGGAAACTACAACACATGGAAGAGTGTGTATGGAAGAGGCTGTGAAAGGCACAAAGGGTGCTTGGATCAGGGCCTTGGCTTTTCAACAGATCTGTCCCAAAGAGAATACTAGTGCTATTATGAACCTTAACATAATTCTGCATAAATGTGAAATCGGAGTTGCACTAGTAGAAATAATGTTCTGCTGTAATGCTTTCCATTTGCTGTTTTTTTGTTCCACACATTCCTATTTTGTTGGGTGCAATCCTATGGACCCTTGGGAGCATCTCAGGGACTATAGGCTTTTTCAGATTTGCCCTCTTGAAGCCATAAACACGGATCAATTCCTCCCCATCCCCCTGCTCCTTCACAGTTGCCGCAGAAAGAACTGCAGTGCCTGCTTTATGAGGTCCCCATAGAGGCCTTGGATGACCTCATAGAGGTAAAAAAGGGAGGCATTCCAGGGGGTGGGGAGGGGAGGGGAGAGGCCAGGAAATGTAAAATCTCATGGCCTCTCCAGCCCTGCCCCTACCCCCAGCAGTGTATCTGCCCTAGACAGGCTCAGTGGTCTGTATAGAGGAAAAAGTTAGAACAGGAGGATGGAGAAGTGAACATCACCTCGGTCATTCCTTCTGCACTGCCAGCAACAGCTTGGCAGGACACAGGATACTCTGAAGCCTCTGAGATTGGAGGCTTTCATCTAGCGGGTGTCAGTTCGATAGGGTCGCGCCTGTAAAGTTTCTTCTTTATTTTCTACTCAGAATTGATCATATTGTCTGCTTTATTCAGGTATCTTCAGAGCAGGGTATTAGCCTTTGAGGTAACCCAGCAAGCACAGTGGCTTTTTAAGACATTCCCATTTTAGGACATCCTTGGTCATGTCATGAGGATCACCACTTCTAAGACTTGGGAAATCAAAGTGCCATTCCATTCCATTGCAGTTGCCATCACTACTACCAGGGCTATGACTACTTTTATAAGGCCATATTTGTACACTGTGCTCCGTTCAGGATGTGTCTGTCTGGAAATATTCAGAGGCCAGTGACAAAGATGATGAAGCACAACATATATCTAGTTTGATTGCTTGCCTCATTGAAATAACAAATTTTGCAGAACTCATGACTTAGTAATGGACTATGAAATCAGTCCACTGATGTCTTTGGCATATGTCTTCATTTTGTTAAGTTTTCGGCTCCGGCACACATTCAATTTAAAGACCTTCCGATGAATATATCTACCGAGTATATCTACGCTATACCGGGATGATCACTGTTGTGCTGAGGAAAGTCAAAAGAAACATTCCCAGCATCAAAATAAATAAATGAAGAAAGGCTTTGCTAGTTCTGTGCCAGCTTACAAGGCTGACACTGGCAGAGGTTTTGGCAACAGAAACTGTGTCACCAAAAAGGAACAGTCCGCCATACTTTACTCATCGCATCACCTGAATAAATAGTTTACTGTGGCTGCTCACTTGTGGGGTGCCACAGGGGTCCATCCTCTCCCCAATGCTATTTAAAATATATGTGAAGCTGCTGGGGGGAGGTTTGGGGTGCAGTGTCATCAATATACGGAGGACACGCAGTTCTACCTCTCATTTAAATCCTCACCAAGGTTGGCCGTAGAATCCCTGTCCAAGTGTCTGGAGACGGTGAGTGGCTGGATGGGAGGAATAAGCTGAAGCTGAACCCCGACAAGACTGAGGTGCTTTTGCTGGGAGACGAGGGGAGGTTGACCTGGTGTTGAATGGGGTATGGCTATCCTTGAAAGACCAGGTCCTCAGCCTAGGGGTCATTTTAGACTCCCAGCTGTCCATGGAGGCTCAGGTGTCAGCTGCTCCCATCAGCAGTACATGCCCTAGTCTCCTCTCATCTAGACTACTGTAATGCACTCTACGTAGGATTACCCTTGAAGACTGTTTGGAAGCTGCAGCTGGTGCAGAACATGGCAGATCACCTGATTAAAGGCAGCCGCTGGTGTGATCACATCACTCCAGTGCTGAAGGAGTTGCACTGGTTAACAGTTGTTTTCTGGGCCAAATTCAAGGTTTTGGTTTTGACCTTTAAAACCCTATATGGTTCTGGCCCAGCTTATCTCAAGGAGCGCCTCCAGCAGCACCAGACAGGCCACTTAACAAGATCAGCTTCAGATGGCCTTCTCTCTGTCCCATCAGCCAGGACAGCTAGGCTGGTGAGGACAAGGCAGAGGGCCTTCTCTGTGGTGGCTCCCACTCTGTGGAACTCTCTCCCTAGAGAACTCCACCATGCCCGTTCTTTAATGAGCTTCTGCCATGCATTGAAAACCTGGTGGTTCAGGCAGGCATTTGGGGTGGGTTAGGGCATTTTTAGAACAGGATGTTTTAATGTTTAATTTTACTGTTTTTTTTATTATTGTTGTACATTGCCCAGAGCGGCCGGGTGACCAGCCAGATGGGCGATTAAGAAATTTAATAAAATAATAATAGCAACAACAGCAACAACACTCGTTGCATCACCTGAATAAATTCAGAATGAACCCAAGAAGTGTAACTGAACTCTGAGCAAGCCTCTTTAGGTTTTAAATTGCTTTTTAAATGATGCATGTATTTCTTAATGAGCAAGTCAATAACATTTATTCATTGTGATTCAGGGGTGGATCATAACTCACAATAAAATAAGCCATGACAGAGCAGGATGAAATATCAGGATAAAAGCACTTCCAGACCCCCTCCTCCTCAAAAAGGAAAGAAAAAATGGAAGGGGTGAGGCAAATAAAAAGGTTTTTTACTTGGTGTTAAAAAGAAAACACAGACTAAGGTGAGCCTCTCTAGGGAGGGAATTCCAAAACTGGTGTGCCACAGCAGAGAAGGCCCAGTCTATGGAGCCACCTACCGGTTGTCAAAAGACAGAGGGACCCTGAGCAAGACTTCAGAGGTCAATCTTTATACCCAGGCAGGTTCATGAAGAAAAAGGTGGCACTGGGGAGCTCTTTGCTTTCCTATTTTGGTGTTTTAGGACTGAGCTCAAACTATGTGAAAATAATCCTTCCTTTCCCCAAAGCAAGAACAATGCGTTATAAGAAAACCCTACTTTGACATTATTCAGGTAATACAGATTACATTACTTTAGTTCTGTGCTTGTTAGCATCCCTGTCTAAAAGGCAGACGACCTGCACAGCTGACTAACTCTAATGGCTTGTGGGACTAGAGGTACTGAATGAACCAACCTAACCCTTTAAAACACCTTGTGAAGGCACACCCTTCCAGATTTTATTTAGCTTTAGTATTCATTCATTCATTTCATTTCTATACCACCCAATAGCTGAAGCTCTCTAGGCAGTTCACAAAAATTAAAACCAAAAAGTACACAGTAAAACAATACAAAAATATAAAAGCATTTACACCACAATGTAAGACTACAACCAGAATAAAACCAGAATAAAACCTAGCAGCAATGCAGAGATTTAAAATACAGGTTTTAAACAGCAAAGCTAAAAGACTAGAAAGCTAAAATGCTAAAATCCCTGGGAGAATAAAAAGGTCTTCAACTGGTGCCAGAAGGAATACAATGTAGGTACCAGGCGAACCTCACTAGGGAGCTCATACCACAGCCGGGGTGCCACAGTAGAAAAGGCCCTCCTCCTAGTAGCCACCCGCCTCACTTCTTTTGGCAGGGGCTTATGGAAAAGGACCACTGAGGATGATCTTAAGGTCCAGGAGGGCACATAAGGAAGGTGGCGATCCTTCAGATAATCCAGTAATCCAGAAGAGAAGTTATCAGAGCATGAATAACTGTAGCTAGGCTATCTCTGTCCAGATAAGGGTGTAGTTGGTATACCAGCCTAAGCTGAAAAGAAGTGCTCCTTGCCACTGAGTTCACCTGTGCCTCAAGTGACAGTTCTGGGTCCAAGAGCACCCCCAAACTATGAACCTGATCCTTTATGCAGAGTGCAACCCCCTCCAGAACCGGTTGAATTTCACCTAGCTGGGCAGATGAACCACCCATTAACAGCACCTCTGTCTTGTATGGATTGAGTTTCAGTTTACTGGCTCTCATCCAGTCCATTACTGTGCCCAGGCACTGATTCAGAACAGCCACTGCCTCACCTGGGTTTGATGAGAATGAGAGGTATTGTTGGGTGTCATCTGCAAATTGATGGCACCTCAGACCACCCCTCCAGATATCCTCCCCCAGCGGTTCCATGTAGATGTTGAACAGCATGGGGGATAAAACAGAGCCCCCTGGAACCCCGTGGCATAATTGCCATGGCACAGAGCAATAATCCCCCAGCACCACCTTCTGGAATCGGCCATCCAAGTAGGAATGGAACCACTGCAGTGCAGTGCCTCCAACTCCCAGCAAAGACAACCTATCCGGAAGGATACCATGGCTGATGGTATCAAAAGCCCTGAGAGGTATATATATGCGCAAGGGTGGGAAAAGAATCTCCTTTTAGTTGAAATCAAACAATTCAATTAGAAAAAGGATGGACAGAAGTTAGTCAGAAAGATGGAGCGCGGGGGCAGGGGGACATCATCTGATGAGCTCCCAGTGGGGTGGCCATGTTAGTCTATTGCAGCAAAACCAAACAAAAACACCTTAAAGGTTAACAAATTTATTATGGCATGAGGGGAAAAAGTAAACCAAGGTTAAATTGTAATGAAATACAGAAAGTACAGCATGTGACTATTCAATTAAAGCTTAAATGTCTACAAAAGAAGCACATCTGATGACCTAAGTAGAGATTGTATAGTCACTCTTTATGGAACCAAAGAACAGTTCCACTTGCATTGTTTGAGGTCTACTCATTTCCTGCTGGATCAGCATCCCAGGTTGCAGAAGAGCGTAAGACTCATTTGGCCCAGCTCCATGATCACACCAGGCCATTAGAGGTTTCCAGGCAGGACTGGCATCAAGGGTGGGCATGGTCGGGCACCTGCTGAGGGCCTACACCCCAGCAGAGACCCACTGTCAAGATCCTGTTGGAGTTGCTCCTCCAACGCAGCCTGCTGATTCACCTGCCTCTTGCTCTAGTTCAGACAATGGGCTGGTTCGCATGATTGGCCTGAGATGCATGCTAGTGTATGTGTGGCCATCTTGAATATTCAGTGCCTGGTTGTGGCTTGTCATGTTGTGCAAACCTGGACTCTGGGAGTTGTGCAAAGGTTAAACGACCTTTGCATAACCCAGCAACAGACAGTGGGTTATGCAAGGGTTGTTTAACTTTTGCACAACCCCCACCACCCAGGTTTGCACGACACAATAAGTTGCAGCCTGGTGTTGAATATTCAAATCCCACCCAGCCTGGGCCACAGCCCACCATGGGTTATTCAAGCCAATGTGGTCTATTTTGATCAAGCAAACCAGATCACTGGTGGTGATGAAAAAGAGGAGCAGTTGACACCACTGCCTGCTTTCTCATTGGCTCTCTTCCTGTCAAGCAAGCAAGCAAGCAAGTGTTATCAATGATGGGAAAGAGGATGAGGAGCAATAGCAGCTGGTGATAATGTCAGTGAGAAGGCGGACTGCCCTTGCAAGGACCCACTGAGGGTGCTTTTCCCAAGGGCCCTCAAAAACCTGGACCCAGCACTTCTTCCAAGCCCTCGATTAACTGTTTCGTACCAATTGTGCCTTTGCCATGTAGGGTTTAGAGTTTGAACATCCATATGGTGAAGGAAACCAGAGAGCAAGATAAATGTATAAGAAATCATGTTTGTCTTCAAAAGTTTTTATTATCATAGGATAGGAAGCAGATTCCTAGCACCAGTATGGCCTGTCAGTCAATAATTAGGACCGGCACTGGTAACCAGATGTAGTCAAGACGTTATTACAACAGCGGCTTATTTGGAAGTTTAGACATGGCTTGGTCAATAGATTCTTGAGTTTGATCCAAAATATGTGTAGTGGAAGTATATTCATTAGTCTACACTTTCTCCAAGGACCTTGGGGCGGTGCAGTCACCCCTTTTTAGTTTCCTAAGGGGTAGAATTGGGTTATAGGATAGAGATGTGCCCAGTAAGTCAACCAGTAAGCTTTGGGACTGAGTAGGGATTTGAACCTAGGTCTCCCTGGCCTTAGATGAAGAGTGCAGAACCACTGGCCTATGGGCCAGTTCTGGCCTGCCAGGCTCTCCAATCTGGCCTGTGGAGTCTCCTTGGTTTCTCCAGGGGGTGGGGGAGAAGTGGGGTGAGTGTAACAATGTCATTTCTTTGAAGGTAGCAGTGTCCCCTATTTATTCTCCCTCCCCTGTCTCACAGAAGTCTGTTGAACAGCTCTGGAGAATGTCCAGTGAAGGGATGTAGACAAAAAGTGTTTGACATGTTTTTAAAAGTCCAAGAAGTGCATATTGATGAGCCTGGATGGAGATTTATACCTGGTCCTAGATTGGATTGCACTCCTCCTGAAGGACCAAGGGTGCAGTCTGGGATTTCTCCTGGGGAGGCTCAAGGGGTGACGGTGAGCAGGAGTGCTTTTCACCAGGTTAGGCTGGAAAGCCAGTTGCAGCCCTGTCTACAGAAGTGAGTCCTTGCGTTGGTTATCTCTGCACTACTGACATCCAGGTGGAACTACTGTAATGTTCTCTTATATGGGATTTAAAGATGATCAAGAAACTTCAGCTCGTGCAGAATGCAGCTGCCTGTGTAGGTGGGGGCCAAGCAGTCAGTTCGCTTGACACCTATATTGCTCCAATTGCACTGGTTCCCAGTGCATTTCTGAGCTGAATTTAAAGTGCTAGTTTTAACCTTTAACTCCTTAATGGTTTGGGATAACATTACTTGATGGACCCACCTTCACCCATATCAGCCTACCCGCACTTTAAGATCTGCAACAGAGATCTTTCTCATGCACTCTCCTCTGAGAGCAATTACAGTGGTGGCCACAAGGGAGAAGGTCTTTGCTGCAATGGCCCCGTGTTTGTGGAATTTATTACCAGCTGAGCTCAGTCTCCATAATTACAGGCCTTAAAGACTCATGTGTCTTGGGTGGCTTCCTCATGGCATGTACTTTATTGGACTGCTGGAGATTTTTAGCTATTAATATTTATTGGATTTTTTGTATATTTTAGGGCTGCATGTTTGTTAGTTTTATTATTATTATTGCTGCATTTTTTCATCAGTTTTTGAAGTGTATTGTTATTTGTATGTTTATCTTGGAAGTCACCTTGAGAACATTTTTACCCTTAAAGGCAGCCTATTTTTTTAAATAAAAAAAATAAAATAAAATGTCAGTTTTAACATTTACATCTAACAAGTCAGCTTTTATATGGTGATTTCCTTCATTTGCTGGTTTCACAGGCAAGATCTTCCCTCCAAAGTAATGATGGGGAAAAAGAGGGAAGTAAGAACCATCAGACTGTAACAACCTAATAGCATTGCTAAATTGTTTAGTCCCCCCGCCCCGCTTTACAGATATGCACCACTGTCACATCCCAAATCTATCCATGCGGGATGGCTCATATCTTGGCTGGGAATAGCCACAAGTCTGAGTACAGTATGTGTATCTTGTTTCACTTCATTGCGCTGCTTCATTACTATGGTAATCTTCTTTCTCTCTGTGTGTTTATATAAGGCTCGTTCCCTAGGTTAGAAAACAAGAATTGCTTTCATTGTTGGGCTTCCTCCAATATCTCCATCATTAATTATAAACACATTTTCCCTGTCAAATCTTTTCACACCCTTTGATCTCCAGCTAGTTATTTAAAGACCTGGGTAACAGCACAACACTGAAGTTTGGCAAGACCCATGAAGTCTGAGGGGGGAAAATACCCTGAATGGAAACACTTACCTTTTTAATTGTTATTTTCCCCCTTCCCACACCCCGAGTTCCTCAGTGGTTCCTCACTAATTCTCTGGTGAGCTGGATTTTTCTATTATCAGAAAATTGTTCTGAGTGCACCCTGATTTGGCAGTAATAGGTCCCTGGATGAAGCTGGACTGAATACTAAGGTTGTTTCCATATTATACCCCTTTAGTGCTGCTGAGGCATTGCTTCCAGCTGGTTCCAGAAAAGAAGCACTGAATGGTTTAGTAAGATTGGCGACTGTGATCTTAAAACCACCACTACAAACAACAACAAAATTAAGGAAAAGTTGCTCTGGCTGCAAAGAGGAATCCTGCCATTATCCCCAAACAGAGAACAGGAACTAATTAAGACCCTGTTCAGGAATGCTGGGGCCACATGTCCACCAGGAGGAGACTAACTAAGGGGGCAGAAGCTACTTTAAAAGAATGGGGCAAGGAGGAAACCACCAATTAAAGGGCCAGTCACAGGAAGAAGCCTGTGGTGTTTTGCCAATCCACACTGCATAGGCTGGCACTACAATTTGCTTTTTGAAGTAATTTTTAAAGAATCACCACAAATTAGTTTTGAAAAAACTCAAGAGAACAACATGGGAAGCACTGGAATGGAATAGCTTGCAAGTATCGCCTATTCATATATTCTGTACTTGAATAGGGCAAATGTTGCCAAGAAAACCCCATGAAACGTATCACAAGGCTAAAAGAGATGACGCCGGAAGATGAGCCCCTCAGGTCGGAAGGTGTCCAATATACTACTGAGGAAGAGCAGAGGGTATTTCCAAGTAGCGCCAGAAAGAGTGAAGCGGCTGGGCCAAAGCCGAAAGGACACTCAGCTGTGGATGTGTCTGGTGGTGAAAAGAAAATCTGATGCTGTAAAGAACAATATTGTCTAGGAACCTGGAATGTCAGATCAATGAATCAAGGTAAGGTGGAGGTAGTCAAACATGAGATGGCAAGAATGAACATTGACATCTTGGGAATCAGCAAACTAAAATGGACAAGCATGGGCGAATTTAATTCAGGTGACCATCATATCTACTACTGTGGGCAAGAATCCCTTAGAAGAAATGGAGTAGCACTCATAGTCAACAAAAGGGTGGAAAAAGCAGTACTGGGGTACAATCTTAAAAATGATAGAATGATCTCAGTACGAATCCAAGGCAAAACATTTAACATCACAGTAATTCAAGTCTATGCCCCAACCACTGAGGCCGAAGAAGCTGAGGTTGATCGGTTCTATGAAGACCTACAACAACTTCTAGAACTAACACCAAAAAAAAAATGTCCTCTTCATCATAGGGGATTGGAATGCTAAAGTAGGAAGTCAAGAAATCACTGGGATAACAGGCAAGCATGGCCTTGGTGTACAAAATGAAGCAGGACAAAGGCTAATAGAGTTTTGCCAAGAGAACACGCTGATCATAGCAAACACTCTTTTCCAACAGCACAGGAGGCGACTCTACACATGGACATCACCAGATGGTCAATATCGAAATCAGATTGATTATGTCCTTTGCAGCCAAAGATGGAGAAGCTCTATACAGTCAGTCAAAACAAGACCTGGAGCTGACTGTGGCTCAGATCATGAGCTTCTTGTTGCAAAATTTCGGCTGAAACTGAAGAACGTAGGGAAAACCATTAAACCATTCAGGTATGACCTCAATCATATCCCTGATGAATATACAGTGGAGGTGAGGAATAGATTTCAGGAATTAGACCTGATAGACAGAGTGCCTGAGGAACTATGGATGGAGGTCCATAACATTGTTCAGGAGGCAGCAACTCAATCCATCCCAAAGAAAAAGAAATGCAGGAAAGCCAAGTGGCTGTCTGAGGAGGCTGTACAAGTAGCTGACGAAAGAAGGGAAGCGAAAAGCAAGGGAGAAAGGGGAAGATATATCCAACTGAATGCAGAGTTCCAGAGAATAGCAAGGAGAGACAAGAAGGCCTTCTTAAATGAACAATGCAAAGAAATCAAGGAAAACAACAGAATGGGAAAGACCAGAGATCTCTTCAAGAAAATTGGAGATCTCAAGGGAACGTTTTGTGCAAAGATGGGCATGATAAAGGACAAAGAAGGCAGGGACCTAACAGAAGCAGATGAGATTAAGAAGAGGTGGAAAGAATACACAGAAGAACTATACAGGAAAGATCTGAATGTCCCTGATAGCCATGATAGTGTGGTCACTGAACTTGAGCCAGACATCCTCGAGAGTGAAGTCAAGTGGGCCTTAGGACGCATTAGTAACAACAAAGCTAGCGGAGATGACAGTCTTCCAGCTGAGCTATTTAAAATCCTAAAAGATGATGCTGTTAAAGTGCTGCACTCAATATGCCAACAAATTTGGAACACTCAAGAGTGGCCGCAAGACTGCAAAAGGTCAGTTTACATTCCAATTCCAAAGAAGGGCAATGCCAAAGAGTGTTCAAACTACCACACAATTGCGCTCATTTCACATGCCAGCAAGGTTATGCTCAAAATCCTACAAGCTAGGCTTCAGCAGTATGCGGACCGAGAACTACTGGAAGTACAAGCTGGGTTTCGAAGAGGCAGAGGAACTAGAGATCAAATTGTCAACTTTCGCTGGATCATGGAGAAAGCAAGAGAATTCCAGAGAAACGTCTATTTCTGACTCATTGACTACGCCAAAGCCTTTGATTGTGTGGATCACAGCAAACTATGGCAAATTCTTAAAGTGATGGGAGTATCAGACCACCTTCAAAATAGGGAAAGGAGTATGACAAGGCTGTATATTGTCACCCTGCTTATTTAACTTATATGCAGAGTACTTCATGAGAAACGCTGGGTTGGATTAATCACAGGTCGGAATTAAGATTGCCGGGAGAATTATCAACAACCTCCGATATGCAGACGATACCACCCTAATGGCAGAAAGCGAAGAGGATCTAAAGAGCCTCTTGTTGAGGGTGAAAGAGGAGAGTGCAAAAGCTGGTTTGAAACTCAACATTCAAAAAATGAAGATCATGGCATCTGGCCCCATCACTTCCTGGCATATAGAAGGGGAAGAAATGGAAGCTGTGACAGATTTTACTTTCTTGGGCTCCAAGATCACCGCAGATGGTGACTGTAGCCATGAAATTAAAAGACGCTTGCTCCTTGGGAGGAAAGCTATGGCAAACCTAGACAGCATAGTAAGAAGCAGAGAGTCCCAGAGACATCACCTTGCCGACAAAGGTCCGTCTAATCAAAGCTATGGTTTTCCCAGTAGTAATGTATGGCTGTGAAAGCTGGACTATAAGGAAGGCTGAGCGCCGAAGAATTGATGCTTTCGAACTGTGGTGCTGGAGAAGACTCTTACGAGTCCCCTGGACTGCAAGGAGGTCAGATCAGTCCTAAAGGAAATCAACCCTGAGTGCTCAGTGGAAGGACAGATACGGAAGCTGAAGCTCAAATATTTTGGCCACCTAATGCGAAGAGAAAACTCTCTGGAAAAGACCCTGATGCTGGGAAAGACTGAAGGCAAAAGGAGAAGGGGACGGCAGAGGATGAGATGGCTAGATAGCATCACCAATGCGATGAATATGAACTTGAGCACGCTCCGGGAGAGAGCGCAGGACAGGAAGGCCTGGCGTGTTATGGTCCATGGGGTCAAGAAGAGTCGGACATGACTGAACGACTGAACAACAACAACAATGAGAAGAAGTGCTCCAGCTTGGTCCTGTTCTTCATCACATCTGTTGCCCTTGTGGAGGACAACTGTCTGAATAGGAGAGCCTCCTCTACCCATGAAGGCTCTCCACACAAGCTAGAACCTGGGTTTTCCATGGCTTGCAAGGGGAGCCTTCACAGATACAGAAGCTTTCCTCTTCAGACATGAGTAGAGAGCAGGGAGCAGGGATGGGGCACTCCTTCTCCTCACTTGCTTGCCCTGTTCAGGAAAATGGTAGCTTGATGCCCACCCAATTGTTGGAAAACATGGAGCATGGCAGGCAGAGGATGACATCCCATTCAAGATCAACTAGCAGATGGGTCTTGAACAAAGTCAGAATTCTTAGTAATGGTTTTGGAATCATTGCTAATCCAGGTGTATTTCAGTGATAGTCTGTCTCCTTTTCTGAGAACAATGACACGGACAAAGGTTTTCGTTAGGACTTTTTTGGAGTTAATGGAGACTTAGACTTTTTATGTTTAACTGAATTAGTTGTCTTGTTTTTGAGTATAAAAGAGTATGCTTTCATTACTTGCCATTCAACGCTCCCTACATGTTTAAACCAGTATACAGGAAGCGTCAGCACAAATGTTGCTATACAAGTGCATGGTAATCAGAACAGAATGAAAGTATAATCACATGTCTTGTATTACCTTGGCTAGCAGAGAAATTGGTAGGGATGATACATGCTGGTTAGAATCTTATCTTTCCCCCCTCTGGCTATAGCCAGGAGAAGTACAGAATCTGTACTTTTTGACTGCACAATTTTCAATTTCCCATCCCAGTGTATTACTCAAAGATCATACTACCCATGAGTTTAGATTTGCAATGAACAAGGAAATGTGGAGAACAGTTTTGGATTATTTTCCTTCTGTCCTGAGTATGATGACCAGATTAAATTTAACTGTGGTGATGGAAATACAGATAATATTTTAGCAAATGCAAAGGATTTGAGATATCCATGGCAGATACATATGAAAAAGTATATGTTATCTATATATCTGATGGTTATTTACCTAGACACATTTCGGTGGCAATCTTGTCTAGAAGACAAGGTCATGACAAAGTAAGCCCCCTCCCACTCTCTAGACATCAAGATTTTCCTTTCATATGATTTGTTGGTGATGGACTTGTGATTTAATAGTAATTTCCATGACAACACACAGGCCTTGAATGGAGCATTTTTACAGCTGCCGTTAAACCAACATCAAAGCGTAGTATTTAGAGATAAGAGTTGAACCAATAATCTTAATCTTAATATCTCTGTACTTCCGGCATTTCATACACTTGAGAACATGTGTTTCTACTGACTGCTTTGCATAGACAGTATATTCAGTGCTAAGCAACCTCAGGCAATACGTGCATTGCTAAGATCTGCTTTTCTTTTCACACACCGGGAAAGTTCCAGACTACCTACTTATTGCAGTCCTACCAAGGTCAATAAGAATACCATCATCTCCACCACCACCCAGAGGGAAAATCAAGCTGAGGATGCTGCCCCATCTCTGTGCTCTTTTCATTGTTCACATGTTCAGAGAGGGCAGGTGAACAGGCAACAAAAATCAGAAAGTGGGAGCAGGAGTGCCAGGGTGCTCCATTATTGGCAGTGGGCCTATTTCTAGGTGTGGATCTTGGCATATGTCTGACAATGCTGATCTCTGGCACCACACTACTGATTCCTGCACCTGCTAGTTATATATCTCCAGTCAAGTTCAGAATAAGAGCTAGCAGGATGCTCAGAACTTGAAGGGCCAGAGGCCTGGGTGGCAGTGTTATGTTTAGGGATCAGGAGAGGAGAGTGGAACCCAGCCGTGACATATGAGAATCAGAGTTGAGCACAGAGACAGAAGGAGGACATATGTCAGAATTAGAATTAAGTAGAGAAAGAAGGATGAGACTGACATGCACGCTAAAGAAACTTGTTCCATCTCAGGCTCATTTCGCTCTTAGGTCAGTACGCTAAGCAGTAACCCCTCCTTCAGCACCCAGTGAGGAACCTGATCACTTTCAAGCTACTTTAGTTTCTCTAGCCAAAAAACAAAACAACAATGCATTGATGATGTAACTGATGGGACAGTTGAGTATGTGGAGTTCCAAACACTTAAACAGCTGAATAAAGGAACACCTAAGTCTTGCTATGACTTATAATTGCATTATTTCTTTTTGCCTTTTCACATCTTCAGGCAGGGTTTGGGAAATGAGGGGACTTATCATGTTCCTTTGAAAAGAATGACATATCTGAAGACTGAATGGCAGAAAAGAAATTCTTTGTGACCTCTGTCAGTGACAAAGAAACAAATACACTTAGGCCAGTTCTTAAAAAAAAGAAAAGAAAAAAGACCCAATAGTTGTATATCAGGGCCAAAACAGACATTACTTTAAATGTGTGTCTAGCAGCTATGTCCCCTTCATGGATCACTGCCTTGTTGTGGCAAAGGGGCTTGCGTAACTCAGTGAAGCCATAAGCTATGCCATGCAGGACCACCCAAGATGGACAGGTTATTGTGGAGAGTTCTGACAAAATGTGAACTCTGGAGAAGGAAATGGCAACCCACTCCAGTATTCTTGCCAAGAAAACCCCATGGAACGTATCACAAGGCTAAAAGAGATGACGCCGGAAGATGAGCCCCTCAGGTCGGAAGGTGTCCAATATACTACTGGGGAACAGCAGAGGGAATTTCCAAGTAGTGCCAGAAAGAGTGAAGCGGCTGGGCCAAAGCCGAAAGGACACTCAGCTGTGGATGTGTCTGATGGTGAAAAGAAAATCCGATGCTGTCAAGAACAAAATTGTTTAGGAAACTGGAATGTCAGATCAATGAATCAAGGTAAGCTGGAGGTGGTCAAACATGAGATGGCAAGATTGAACATCGACAACTTGGGAATCAGCTAACTCAAATGGACAGGAATGGGCGAATTTAATTCAGGTGACTATTATATCTACTACTGTGGGCAAGAATCCCTTAGAAGAAATGGAGTAGCACTCATAGTCAACAAAAGGGTGGGAAAAGCAGTACTGGGGTACAATCTCAAAAATGATAGAATGATCTCAGTACGAATGCAAGGCAAACCATTCAACATCACAGTAATTCAAGTCTATGCCCCAACCACTGAGGCAGAAGAAGCTGAGGTTGATCGGTTCTATGAAGACCTACAACACCTTCTAGAACTAACAAAAAAAAGATGTCCTCTTCATCATAGGGGTTTGGAATGCTAAAGTAGGAAGTAAAAAAACAACCGGGATAACAGGCAAGCATGGCCTTGATGTACAAAATGAAGCAGGACAAAGGCTAATAGAGTTTTGACAAGAGAACACGCTGATCATAGCAAACACTCTTTTCCAACAGCACAAGAGGCGACTCTACATATGGACATCACCAGATGGTCAATATCGAAATCAGATTGATTATGTCCTTTGCAGCCAAAGATGGAGAAGCTCTATACAGTCAGTAAAAACAAGACCTGGAACTGACTGTGGCTCAGATCATGAGCTTCTTGTTGCAAAATTTCAGCTTAAATTGAAGAACGTAGGGAAAACCACTAAACCATTCAGGTATTACCTAAATCATATCCCTTATGAATATACAGTGGAGGTGAGGGATAGATTTAAGAGATTAAACCTGATAGTGCCTGAGGAACTATGGACGGAGGTCTGTAACATTGTTCAGGAGGCAGCAACTCAATCCATCCCAAAGAAAAAGAAATGCAAGAAAGCCAAGTGGCTGTCTGATGAGACTTTACAAGTAGCTGAGGAAAGAAGGGAAGCGAAAAGCAAGGGAGAAAGGGGAAGATATATCCAACTGAATGCAGAATTCCAGAGAATAGCAAGGAGAGGCAAGAAGGCCTTCTTAAATGAACAATGCAAAGAAATCAAGGAAAACAATAGAATGGGAAAGACAAGAGATCTCTTCAAGAAAATCGGAGATCTCAAGGGAACGTTTCGTGCAAAGATGGCCATGATAAAGGACAAAGAAGGCAGGGACCTAACAGAAGCAGATGAGATTAAGAAGAGGTGGAAAGAATACACAGAAGAACTATACAGGAAAGATCTGAATGTCCCTGATAGCCATGTTAGTGCGGTCACTGAACTTGAGCCGGACATCCTAGAGAGTGAAGTCAAGTGGGCCTTAGGAAGCATTACTAACAACAAAGCTAGCGGAGATTACAGTCTTCCAGCTGAGCTATTTAAAATTCTGAAAGATGATGCTGTTAAAGTGCTGCACTCAATATGCCAACAAATTTGGAACACTCAACAGTGGCCATAAGACTGGAAAAAGTCAGTTTACATTCCAATTCCAAAGAAGGGCAACGCCAAAGAGTGTTCAAACTACCGCACAATTGCGCTCATTTCACTTGCCAGCAAGGTTATGCTCAAAATCCTGCAAGCTAGGCTTCAGCAGTATGTGAACCGAGAACTACTGGAAGTACAAGTGGGGTTTTGAAGAGGCAGAGGAACTAGAGATCAAATCGCCAACATTCACTGGATCATGGAGAAAGCAAGAGAATTCCAGAGAAACGTCTATTTCTGCTTCATTGACTACGCTAAAGCCTTTGATTGTGTGAATCACAACAAACTGGCAAATTCTGAAAGAGATGGGAGTACCAGACCACCTTACCTGTCTCCTGAGAAACCTGTATGAGGGTCAAGAAGCAACAGTAAGAACTGGACATCGAACAATCGATTGGTTCAAAATTGGGAAAGGAGTATGACAAGGCTGTATATTGTTGCCCTGCTTATTTAACTTATATGCAGAGTACATCATGAGAAACGTTGGGTTGGATGAATCACAGGTTGGAATTAAGATTGCCGGGAGAATTATCAACAACCTCAGATACGCAGACGATACCATCCTAATGGCAGAAAGCGAAGAGGATCTAAAGAGCCTCTTATTGACGGTGAAAGTGGAGAGTGCAAAAGGCTGGTTTGAAACTCAACATTTAAAAAACGAAGATCATGGCATCTGGCCCCATCACTTCCTGGCATATAGAAGGGGAAGAAATGGAAGCAGTGACAGATTTTACTTTCTTGGGCTCCAAGATCACTGCAGATGTTGACTGTAGCCATGAAATTAAAAGACGCTTGCTCCTTGGGAGGAAAGCTGTGGCAAACCTAGACAGCACAGTAAGAAGCAGAGACATCACCTTGCCGACAAAGGTCCGTCTAATCAAAGTTCTGGTTTTCCCAGTAGTAATGTATGGCTGTGAGGGCTGGACTATAAGGAAGGCTGAGCGCCGAAGAATCGATGTTTTCGAACTGTGGTGCTGGAGAAGACTCTTACGAGTCCCCTGGACTGCAAGGAGGTCAAATCAGTCAATCCTAAAGGAAATCAACCCTGAGTGCTCATTGGAAGGACAGATACTGAAGCTGAAGCTCAAATATTTTGGCCACCTAATGTGAAGAGAAAACTCCCTGGAAAAGACCCTGATGCTGGGAAAGATTGAAGGCAAAAGGAGAAGGGGACGGCAGAGGATGAGATGGCTAGCCTAGATAGCATCACTGATGCAATGAATATGAACTTGAGCACACTCCGGGAGAGAGCGGAGGACAGGAAGGCCTGGCGTGCTATGGTCCATGGGGTCACGAAGAGTCAGACACGACTGAACGACTGAACAACAACAACTAGCAGCTATGTCTTCTTTTTTCCCCTTCTTTTTTCTTTTTTACCATAGAGTAGGTGCAGGGTCCATGATCTGGACTGGGACTCTAGCATGGGAGGTAGGGAGGCTTTTAAGATCTGGATCAGGCCCTCTGTGCCTTCTTTAGAGTAAAATTGAAAGGGATGTAGCTGCTAGGCACACATTTAAAGTAATGTCTGTTTTGGCTCTCAGTTCCCTGCTGTGGATCACTTGAAACACAGTTTTAAGATCGATAATGCCACATGAAGACTCCTGATGGAGAGAAATACAGTTTGTAGAAAGCAACTCAGCACAATTCTTTTGACCCATCATACTTCACACCCCAAATAACAAAGAAAACTCTGGGAGACTGTGTTCCTGTCCAGACATCAGCACACTCAATTGTACATGGCTGAAAACTGGCTAGAGAAGGATGTTTCTGTATGTCATAAATGTCTCTCTTGTGCAATTCTGGAGCTCAGCAAGCCAGAACATAGAGGTCAATATGCCCTCATTTCCTTTCTCCTTGTTAATTCTACTAACCAAGTAAGCTAGAATTCCTTCAGACATGTGATTCTGCAAAGGAGATGAAGCCAAGACCATGTTCTCCCTACATATTCACAGCGTTCAGGAAGTTAAATATACCACATCTGAAGTGGTTGTGCTGTGCACTCTCCTTTGATAGGTTTAGAAGTTTTCTTTTTCATAATTCTCAAATTATCTATCCCAAACCCAAGTCCTTTCAGGAAAAAGTGTGTGTTGTGGTGGGGGAGGGGAGGGGAGGGGAGGGGAGAGGCAGGAATGTGAAGAGAATGAAACTTCTTCATCTTCCCTTGGTTCTTCCTCCTCACATTCATTCTCACCCTTGTCCAATCTTCCAGTGCCTCAGTAATAATTATCATAATACTGCTGCTGTTGTTTTGTTGTTGCTAGTGATGCAGAGACCACTCTCGCATCTGAATATTTGGCTGTGGAGGTCCTTGTCCATTCCTTGTGGGAGGCTGGGTTGGGGCAGTGAGGTATACATTCCCTTCCCTCTGTTAGTTTCTAACAGCCCAATTCGATTCTGATTTTAAGCTATCCGGGCCGGCTCTACCATCAGGCAGAGTGAGACAGCCACCTCAGGTGGGAGGTGCTGAGGGGCACAGAACAGTGGCAAAATGTTGGAGGGCAGAGCTGTGTCTCCCCCACTCAGCCTGTGTCCCCTATGCTAGCCTGGAGGATGCTCTCAGGTGTTGTGGAGAGTGCTGTCCTGTTGCCAATGCTGAAGTCAACTGCAGTCTGGCCGGCTTTTGTACATGGAGTGGTGGGGGGTGGGGTGGGGTGGGAGGTGGCATCATCTAGTCCTTTGCCTCAGGCAGGAAACTGTCCTGGGCCAGCCCTGTAAGCTATGCTTT
Organism: Heloderma suspectum; assembly: GCF_057233095.1. NCBI lineage: Eukaryota > Metazoa > Chordata > Lepidosauria > Squamata > Helodermatidae > Heloderma > Heloderma suspectum. The sequence goes on from NC_139459.1 coordinate 86,097,509, forward strand.
AAAATTGTAAGCTACCTTGATGGTATTGTCAGAAATACAACATATAAATATAGTTAGTATTAAGTAAGAAAGAAATCATATGCAAATCTACTCAGCAGTAGGTCTCATTGAGTTAAATGAAACTTACTCCCAGGTAAGTGTGCATAGGATTGCAGCCTAAGGAAGCAAGTAAGTACTGTTTTTCTACTGCTAGGTGATGTCAGATGTTAATGAATGTGCAACCCTTTTTTTATGTGTAGGAGGTGTCAGTGTCTTGGTATTCTGTCATGAGTTAATGAAAAGTGCTTCAACAGAAGAAAATGACCATTAATGGACAAAGGAGTCTTATTTGTACTTTAGTGTATAAAGATGACTCAAACTTTGTAAACTGGGAGACTTGTTCCAGTGTTGAATCATAGCATTTGCTGAGGCCAGAAGGCCTTTGAGTCCTGGTTCAAGGAACTGCTCTCTTCCCCGCAACACACTCCCCAAACAATCCATGCACAGCAGGGCTTCAACCCTTCCTGGGCAGCAGTCAATATCTCCCACCTCGGGAGGCATCACAAACTGATTTTTAAAATTCCCTGAACTACTCTCAGCGGAGAACATTAAAATTCTGATTAATCCATACATTCCCAAACATGGATGCAAAGCAAGCCTGGATTTTGCCTAAAGAGGCCTCCTCCAATCTGGTGCCTTCCAGATGTTTTGGACTACAACCCCCAGAATTCCTGGTCATTGGCCATGCTGGCTGGGGCTGATGGGAGTTGGAGTCCAAAACATCTGGAGGGCATCAGCTTGGAGGATGCTGGCCTAGCATTTGTCACAATCAGCAAAGCAAATGATTCCAGAAAGATAAGACAAAACACACATTCAGGGCCAGCAGCAGACGTGAGGCGAGAAACATAAGGGCAGCCATCTACTAGCACTGACACCAACACTGTCTTGGCCCTCGTTATTGCTGCCAATCAAAAACATTAATTAGGGCCTCCATCTCTGAAGCTGCAGCAATCAATCAATCAATCAATCAATCACACACACACACCCAATCCCGGTGAGCTTATCTGCCTGTGGTGATATTCTCTGTATGGAAGCTGAGCACTACTCAGCTCTGACTGGTGCCAGGCGGCCACCACATTAAATATCCCATCATGCAATGCCTGTGATGCTAGTCGACCCAGGCAGGGTAAATGTCAGATGCTCCCGGATGGCATTATGGGAAATTTAACATTGTGGCTGCCTGGCACGATACAAAGAGTGCCTATTCCACTGGGTAGGCCTGCCCAGGAGTGGGGTGTTTGGTGCTTGTGGTGGCTTTGGCAAGAGTGCCACTGGGGCTCCCAAGTGGTGGCAGCGATACTGAGGGCCACATAAGTGGCGGTGAAGCTGGGGACCCCAAAAAGAGCAGATGTCATCACTGGTGGGTCTTCCAGGGACCCTAGCAGATGGCCAGGGGTGCCAGATACAGTATATGTACTGACTAGTTTGGCCCTGAGTTATGGAACAAGGCCATTTAGGACATTAGATATAAGAACATCATCATGAATTGTACAAGATGCACAACAGCAAAGGGTTGAAATAATTGGCTTCACCCAGAAGAACGTGGAGCCAAAACACCAACCTAATGGATATCGTTCCATCATAAGACATTTGCTAGTGCTGTGCTGAAACTCCACCTGCTCTTTCACAGCTCCTTCATTTCCCTGAGAAAGAGGCAGCCACATTTTTTGTTTTCTTTTGTTGTTGCTAAGAGTCTGAAAGCAGCAGCAGCAGCAACCAACTCCTTGTTCAGCTTTCAGGCACTTACTAGGCAGCAGCACAGGAAAGCCCCAAGGAAGGAAGTCCTGGCTAAGACCTCTAGGGGGCTTTTCAGAAAGCTCAAGCAGGCAGAGAAGCTGCAAGGGCAGAATAGGATAAAAATTGGAAAGTAAAGGGCATACAGAGAGAGAGAGGGAGAGGGAGGGAGAGAGCTCTTTACAGTGAGGTAGCCACCGAATCCCTGCACTGTGAGAAATTTCTCTGAAATTCCCACCCCTTCCCACAATGTTTAGGTGCAAATTCTTTTCGCCCATCCCCTTGACAAATGGTCAAAAATAAATAGATTGAAAATTTCGCACAGTGCTATCATTTACTAACCACATTAAAACAAAATTGCTGGGAATGCAGCGAAGTGGAAAAATAAATGCCTTGGATTAGGCAACCAGACAGCCTGACACACATTGCTTCTCAGGCAACTAGAAGATGTCAGAGGACAAAAACGGAGAATGTAAGGGAAGAACATCTCTAGGGTTGCCACAGAATCCAAAGAAAGAGAAACAATTTAAGCCCTGTTGGTGTACATATCACATCACATCCAGGCCACCATGTGTGAGTCTGGAATGGGATCAGTGACTTCAGGAACAACAATCTGCCCCCAAAGTGGATACGGATTTATTGATTTATTACATTTCTATACCGCCCAATAGCCTAAGCTCTCTGGGTGGTTCACAACAATTAAAACCACAAAATTAAACCTATTTAATTGACACCTTATTCAATGGGAAACAATGACTCATAGATAGTCTAGCTTAGTCCTTGAGTGGGTGAGAGTTTTAACAATAACTCAGATTCTGCAAGTGCAGCAGAGGTTTTGTAACCCATTCACAACCTAGTTATAATGTAGCTGTGCTCTTTCTAAATGCAGACCTTTTGTGAAATTCAGCCAGATGTCATAGAATCATAGAATCATAGAATAGTAGGGCTGGAAGGGGCCTATAAGACCATCGAGTCCAACCCCCTGCTCAATGCAGGAATCCAAGTCAAAGCATCCCTGACAGATGGCTGTCCAGCTTCATCTTGAATGCCTCCAGTATGGGAGAGCCCACTACCTCCCTAGGTAATTGGTTCCATTGTTGTATTGCTCTAACAGTCAGGACGTTTTTCCTGATGTTCAGCCGGAATCTGGCTTCCTGTCACTTGAGCCCATTATTCCGTGTCCTGCACTCTGAGATAATTGAGAAGAGATCCTGGCCTTCCTCTCTGTGACAACCTTTCAAGTACTTGAACAGTGCTATCATATCTCCCCTCAGTCTTATCTTCTCAAGGCTAAACATGCCCAGTTCTTTCAGTCTCTCTTCACAGGGCTTTGTTTCCAGTCCCCTGATCATCTTTGTTGCTCTCCTCTAAACCCTCTCCAGTTTGTCTGCATCCTTCTGAAAGTGTGGTGCCCAGAACTGGACACAGTACTCCAGATGAGGCCTAGCGAGTGCTGAGTAGAGGGGAACTAGTACTTCCCGGGATTTGGAAGCTATACAACTATTAATGCAGCCCAAAATAGCATTGGCCTTTTTTGTAGCCACATCACATTGTTGACTCATATTCAGCTTGTGATCAACAATTCCAAGATCCTTCTCGCTTGTAGTGTGGTTGAGCCACGTATCCTCCATCTTGTAACTGTGCATTTGGTTTCTTTGTCCTAGGTGCAGAACTTGGCATTTATCCCTATTAAATGTCATTCTGTTGTTTTCTGCCCAGCCCTTCAGCCTATCAAGATCACTTTGAATTCTGTTTCAATAATCTCTCTCAAATCCTGCTTTGTGCCAATGCTTTCAGGCAATCTCGATGGATTATCTCGGAGTTTCTCAAGCAGGAAAAGAAAGCTGGGCTGTCAAAGGAAAAGTGGAGATAGCAGGATCAGCAGCAAGTGGAATGATGCATATTGGGAGAGAACAAGTGGGGGACTGTGGGCGGATCAACGTACATTCGGAGGCCATCCTCACAGGGAGCACCTTGGGACTTCATGGAGACCATGGCCTTCTGGGAGCTGCACCATATTCTAACTGGGCCCACCCATGTAGCCGGTCATGCACTAGACCTTGTGTTTGTTTCTGGAGAAGTGGGGAGTGATCTGGAAGTCGGGGGTATATCCACCACCCCCTTGTCATGGTCAGATCACTATCTGGTGACGTTGGACTTCTCGGTTCCACAACCCCTCCACAGGGGTGGAGGACCCATTAAAATGGTCCGCCCCAGGCGTCTTATGGATCCAAATGGATTCCTGAACGCGCTTGGGGATTCTCTGGGGCATGCCAACGGCCACTCGGTCGAGACCCTGGTGGGTGGCTGGAATGCCGCAATCACTGGGGCATTAGATCAGGTGGCTCTGAAACGCCCTCTCCCCCTGAACAGGGCTCGGACTGCACCATGGTTCAATCCGCGGTTACGAGCTCTGAAACAGGAGGTGAGACAGCTAGAGCGCCGGTGGCGGAAGTCTCGCTCCAAAGACGATCAGACACGGGCTAGAGCTATATCTTCAGCCTATCACATGGCGGTGAAGGCAGCAAAAAAGGAATATTATGCTGCCTCCATCGCGTCTGCAGAGTGCTGTCCCAGGAGGCTGTTCCAAGTGGTCCGGAGCCTGGTCGGTCCTGTGGCTCCGGAACCACTGGAGCATTCTAAGGCCTCCTGTGAGGCCTTGGCAAGGCACTTTGCAGATAAAATTGATCAGATTAGGTGTGTTACCCTGGACGCTGTGGATACAGTTAGTGAGCAAGAGGTGGCCAGAAGAGGTGGCCAGAGGTGGCAAACCGGTTTTGTGGGATCGGTTCCAGCTTCTTCCTTCTGATGAAGTGGACAAGGTGCTTTCACCTGTAAGGCCGACCACCTGCTTACTTGATCCTTGCCCATCTTGGCTCATTATGAGCTGCAGAGAGAGACTGGGTGAGGGGATCAAGGCGGTGGTGAACGCCTCCCTTGAGGAGGGAGTGATGCCATCAGCCCTCAAGGAGGCAGTGATAAGACCGCTCTTAAAGAAGCCCTCCTTGGATCCTCAAGTTTTGAACAACTTTCGCCCAGTCTCAAATCTGCCATTTTTGGGCAAGGTGATTGAGCGGGTGGTGGCGGTGCAGTTGAAGGCACACTTGGAAGAAACTGATTATCTAGACCCATTTCAATTGGGCTTCAGGCCTGGGCATGGGACAGAAACAGCCTTGATCGCCTTGGTAGATGATATGAGGAGGGCTCTGGATAGGGGTGAATGCTCCTTCCTTGTTCTCCTCAACCTCTCAGCGGCTTTCGATACCGTTGACCACGGTATCCTCCTGGGCCGCCTGGAGGGGTTGGACATTGGGGACACCGTATTGCGGTGGTTCCGGTCCTTCCTCTCCGGCAGGTACCAGAAGGTAGCACTGGGAGAGGAGGTTTCAGACCCGTGGCCACTTACTTGTGGGGTGCCACAGGGTTCCATCCTCTCCCTGATGCTATTTAACATCTATGTGAAGCCGCTGGGGGCTATCATCAGGAGGTTTGGGGTGCGGTGTCATCAATATGTGGATGACACGCAGCTCTACCTCTCGTTCAAATCTTCACCAGGGTTGGCCGTAGAATCCCTGTCCAAATGTCTGGAGACGGTGAGTGGCTGGATGGGGAGGAGTAGGCTGAAGCTGAACCCTGACAAGACCAAGGTACTTTTGGTGGGAGACAAGAGGAGGCTATTGGGGTATGTTGACCTGGTGTTGAATGGGGTACGGCTACCCTTGAAAGACCAGGTCTGCAGCCTGGGGGTCATTTTGGACTCCCAGCTGTCCATGGAGGCTCAGGTGTCAGCTGTGAGCCGGACAGCGCTGTATCAACTCCATCTGATACGGCGGCTGTGCCCCTTCCTTCCCGACCATCTGCTCCCATCGGTAGTACATGCCCTGGTCTCCTCTCGTTTAGACTACTGTAATGCGCTCTACGTGGGGTTACCCTTGAAGACGGTTCGGAAACTGCAGCTGGTACAGAACGCGGCGGCTCGCCTGATTAAAGGCAGCCGCCGGCGAGATCACATAACTCCAGTGCTGAAGGAGTTGCACTGGTTACCAGTTGTTTTCCGGGCCAAATTCAAGGTGTTGGCTTTGACCTTTAAAACCCTGTATGGTTCCGGCCCAGCCTATCTTAAGGAGCGCCTCCAGCAGCACCAGACAGGCCGCTTAACAAGATCAGCCTCAGATGGCCTTCTCTCTGTCCCATCAGCCAGGACAGCTAGACTGGTGGGGACGAGGGAGAGGGCCTTTTCTGTGGTGGCCCCCACTCTCTGGAACTCCCTCCCTAGGGAACTCCGCCATGCCCCCTCTTTAATGAGCTTCCGCCGTGCATTAAAAACATGGTTGTTCAGGCAGGCATTTGGGGTGGGTTAGGGTATTTTAGAAAATGTTTTTATTGTAGAATTTTATTGTTTTAAACTGTTTTATTGTATGCTGTACATCGCCCAGAGTGGCTGGGTGACCAGCCAGATGGGCGATTAATAAATTTAATAATAAATAAATAAATAAAAATAAATCAGTTGTGTGGCTGTCTCTTCAGCCAATGCCCTCTTCACTTCAGTGCTGGTGGAACGTCCTACCCATATGCAGTTGGGAATGGTCTGCTTGCTCAATTAATAGTCAATTGATGTAGTAGCTGCAGCTGGCATGGAGTCCTGTGAGTATAGAAAACCTGCACTATTTTGGGTCACATCCATTGCCTGAGTCACAAGACAGACCTGTATCTTCTTTAGCAATATCACCAGGATTGAGGTCCAGAGGTGGCAACTTTGATTGAAGTACATATTGCAGGTCTGCAGTTAATTATGCTATTAATCTGTCAAATATGCCGATTAATGTCCTCAGACGTCATACAAATCTTTGAACGATGGCTGATTAGAATTTCTCACATTATTTCCCAAATGGAAATAAAACTAAGCAGAAATCAGTTATTTTTGGTGCTCTACATTTTTCCCTTCCTATGAACAGATACGGCTGTGTGTGTGTATTGTTGTATCAAAGTCTAACTTAAGTCCCATTCATTTGAATGAGACTAAGTAAGGCTAACATTGGATAAAACCCACAATTTGCAACTTTTTGCCATAAAGAACTCAACACACCATGTAGGCTCTCCTCCAGGGTGTGGGGCCAATCCTGAGATAGAGAATGATACCATATACATTTCTAGGAGGCAAGAATTGAAACATTTGAACATGCTTGATGTGGGTCAGAATGATGGGCAGATGTGAAAAGTTTCAAAATGGGGTTGAACGTCTAGTGCAGGGGTGGACAATGCATGTCCCCATGGGCCGCATATAGCCCCCGCTGCCCCCTCAGCAGCCCCTGCTGTCTCCCAAAACTTAGCATCCATAGCAGCTACAGAGCACCCATATGGCCAAATTTAACTTGTTTGTGGATTTGTCCCTTTGCTTTATAGCTGCTATAGAACACTGAAAGGGTTAAATTTATCTTGCAAACAACCTAAATTTGGCCATTGTAAAGCTTGTGATGGGGGGGGCAGTGCCTTCCAGACAGCATGGCCAATGGTCAGGAATTCTGGGAGTTGTAGTCCAAGACATCTGGAGGGCACCAGGTTGGGTAAGGGCTGAGTTAAACTTACAGGGGAAGCCCCCACTTCTGCCTAATTTACAGCAATAGGCTCACCCCTGCCTTGCTCCCTGCTAATAATGGCCCAGGGTTCTCAGTTGCTCATAAGCTAGCCAAGCCTAAACATACTACGGCTAAAACAGCTGACTCTCTTCTTGCCCTGAGAACAGCCTGACCTACTTTTCAGTGTCCCTCCCTAATACAAAACATGCCTCTTTCATGATTCAGGTCATGAAGACCTTTCTAACCCTTTGGAAGTGTAGAAATATATACACGGCATATCACACTAAGCATCTATTTGGCCGTAAGCATGGAAAATGCCAGGGTGAAGATGTTTTATAATAATGTTAGGAAAGATTTTAGTTGCCCTCTTATCATGTTTTGGGCCCTGCAAAAGGCATCTTAAAATAATTTGCCTCAAGGTTGCCATCTACTGACCACCTTGTTGCCATTACAGGCCTCCTTTATTATAACCTCAGTGTGGTTCCACATCTGCATTCAAATGATGTAATTTAAATTTTTTGATGTGGAAGTACAGTGGATGGTAATGGAAAGTGCTGTACAATGCAGTTCTACCTTCAGCAAAGGAGAACGGTCAGATGTCATTTTGTAAAGCTGTGCTTTTTGTGACTCTTAATCTGGTTCTTGTGTGGATAGACTTTACCACAGGATGCCTGTGGACTCCTTAGAGTGTATATGTTCTCCACTTAGGCAAAGTGCGTTCAGATAACATTCATATGATAAATAAGGCAAATACAGGTGATGTACATACCAGTATTTGTGGGCATTTGTGGAACAATGTATCTTGCAGATCAATGTTCATTTTCTTCTTCTCACCCATATGGCACATTTATTTATTTTGTTATGTTTGTATCCAGCTGTTGAGAGAGCTCAAGAAGATGTAAAATTGGGGCATCCTCCATATGCTTTTTAACATTATCTGTATGTTAGACAGAATGACATTCCATTCATGTGTGAATAGGCCCATCAGGACTTATCTTTTTCTCTATTATGGCGATTGCCTGCATGTTGTGTTGGAAAGACTACAGGGACTGAATCACCTGACTGCTTTAGCATGGTAAAATCTGAGCATAAGACACCTTGGCTAATGCTGTGCTCAAGGTGCACCCATCACATAAGGGATTCATCATGAACATGCAGTACTGAGAGGACATACATAAGTTGGCTTATTTGGAGGATTTCTCTTAGGATGAATAAGCATGATGTATTTACATAGCATTTGAATTTGTGCAAAATGTAAAACCTTCCATGCCATCTTCATTCTCATGATATTTCATATCAGTTTCCTTGATTCTCGTGATGTATTAATTCTTGATAGAAGATCAACCACAAGTTGTTGATCTAAAACAAATGCATGTAGACCTAAATTAAATAAGTAAATAGCATGAAGGAAACCATGATGCAGTGTGACTGCAAATGAAACATGCACAGGCAAAATCTAAAATCCTTGATTTAAATGGAAGAATTGATAATATTGAATAAATTCATGCTGAATTGGAACTCACTGACACATTGGACAAATTGTTCTCATTAACTCAGTGGATTCCTTGTATAATACACAACCCGTTCTTGAGGTATGGGCTATTTGTTGAAAGTATGGCCATGCAGAAGTTCCTTTAGTTTCAAGGTTAAATACCATTTAGTGATGAAAAACATAATACATCTAATTTAAGAACTATTTACACCTTTGGAGAGATCAAGAATTCATTCATAGCTGATCTAAAGCTGCCGTGGTTGAAACAAGAATGACGTTGAATGAGTGCCACCAAGTGTCCTTTAGAGAGATGAGGCCCCAGCAGTGTCTAATGATATGAAATTGGACATATTTCAAGTGGAAGGAAAAAAAAGGATAACCTTATCAGAAATATTAAAAGATTATCCCAGGAGCAACGTGCAGTTAGACTTCCAGGCTTACAAAGCTTAATCTTTCACTTCACATATCTATTTCTGTTATATGCAGCCATAGTATTTCAGTATTGTTTCTAGTAATTGAATGAAAATCAGCGTTTTTCTTGCTCTTGCTCCTGCTTTAGTGTTTGCCCTTGAAGTGAGAGTGCAGGAGCTATTCTTTTTAGAGCTAGAGACATACTTTATTTTTTTCCAGAGAGTTAAGGGGTGGAACGATAGAGCCATTTTTGCTTACAATACACCCAGTCACCTCTCTGTTGTCTCTGTTAACCCCTTTTGTAAGTTTTTAAGAACATCAGAAGAGGCCTGCTAGATCAGACAAAAGACCTAGCCCAGCATCCTGTTTCTCACAGTGTCCCATCAAATATCTATGGGAAGCCCTAGAGTAGTGCTTCAAACACCTGCTAAACCTGTTTGGCCCAAGATGATAGCAAAAGGAGACCAAAAGAACTTAGTGTTTACATACGCTATCGGAAATGATACCATCTTCAAATACCCTAAGAACAATTGTTTGTCTCCAGTCTAGGAATAGGTAGGATGTGGCTCACCCATCAACATTGCTCCTGCTCCTATATAGACTAACACAAACTATGCACTCCCTTCTTACCTGCAGTAAAGACACCTGGAGGGTCCAATGGGAGCTGAGAGTGATGTACTGGGGACATCAGGACTCATATATACACCTGATCTTAAATAAATGACCTAGATAGTTACACCATGAGAGGGCATATCTTGGAGGAGTGGGATAACCCACTCTTATCACTGGGTGCTTCCAGACAGAGGGGTCCTAGCACTAGCAACTAGAAGGCATTGTGAAGCTGTTCCATTGTTTTCCTCCTTACTAGATTTTCTGCATTAAGGAAAAAACAGAAAAAGTGGTAAGAAAAAATGGGAGGGACATGAATAGATGACAATGAATTGTTGCACACTCAAGTTGTTGTTGTTGTTGTTGTTGTTGTTATTAAAATGATTTTTAATAACAACAAAGCAAAGCCAAAATGTCTCTCTCAGCTTTCAGACACTCAGCAGGCAGCAGCACTGGAAAGCCCAAAGAGAGGGAGTCCTGGCTAAGTCTTACAGGGGGCTTTCCAAGAATCTCAAGCAGCCAAAGAGGCTGTGAGGACAGATTGGGGGGAAATGGTAGAATAAAGAGCACCCCCACCCCCTCTGCCACCTCCTTCCAATAAGTAACCACTGAAGCCCTGCACTCAGAGACATTTCTCTGAAATTCTCACCCCTTCCTACAATTTTCGGATGCAGTTCCTTTTTGCCCCTCTCCCCCAACGAATGGTTGAAAATAAACAGGTCGAAAAATTCAGTGCAGCACTAGTGGATACTAACTAATGGTGGGCACTTCAGATAGTACACCAAAGAGAGAGAAGTGAACCAAGGCCCACATCATACTTTTAAGATGTCTTAGGAAGGTGGGGGAGTGTGAAATGATATGATAAACCAGCCAAGCTGGCCCAAAACATTTTGCTGTCTGAGGTAAATAGCACCTCTTCGCATCCCATGTACAAAAGTTGACCAGACTGGTGATAGAACCTTACTTCAACACAGGCATCAGGACAGCATAAAATATTTGTCGGAGCCTTTCCTCAGGTTATAGAAAAGAGACTGAATATACGATTAGCCACTGGCCTGCACATATTCTTAATGGTCAGAATTCACAATACCTTTTAAAAGACCCTTTAATGGAAAGATCATAGCTCAGCCGTAGAGCACATGATTTGCCTGCAGGAAGTCCCATGTTCAGTCCACAGCTCCTCCAGTTCAAAAGCTCAGGTAGCAGGTGATCGACACGGCCTCTGCCTGTGAGAGACTAGCAAGTGGCTTCGAGTCAGAGCTAACAATACGATGCTAGGTGGACCAATGGTCTGACTCAGTATATGATCTAAGATCTACATTGATGCAGAATAGGGAATATTACACCTGTGTCAGTAACCAAGTCTTAAGGCCCTCCCGTCTCATATAAAGGGAATCTTCGCCAACAGGAATCTGCCAAGCTCCTCATATGTTGGAGTATAAAATCACCTGTATATATCCCTCTAGTGTAATGCCACCTGTTTCTGTAAGTGCAAGTCGACAATGATGTAGAATGATATGTACATTTTGTTACACAGACATGGCCAGCCCAGTATGCTCTGTGCACATGCCCCCGCACTGAAGAACATAGGGAGCACAGACTATGTGTCCACCTAATCCAGTACTATAATCTGAAAGGAAATCATAGAATCATAGAATAGTAGGGCTGGAAGGGGCCTACAAGGCCATCGAGTCCAGCCCCCTGCTCAATGCAGGAATCCAAGTCAGAGCATCCCTGACAGATGGCTGTCCAGCCTCGTCTTGAAGGCCTCCAGTGTGGGAGAGCCCACCACCTCCCTAGGTAATTGGTTCCATTGTCGTATTGCTCTAACAGGCAGGAAGTTTTTCCAGATGTTCAGCCGGAATCTGGCTTCCTGTAACTTGAGCCCATTCTTCCATGCCCTGCACTCTGGGATGATCGAGAAGAGATCCTGGCCTTCCTCTCTGTGACAACCTTTCAAGTACTTGAACAGTGCTATCATATCTCCCCTCAGTCTTCTCTTCTCAAGGCTAAACATGCCCAGTTCTTTCAGTCTCTCTTCATAGGGCTTTGTTTCCAGTCCCCTGATCATCTTTGTTGCCCTCCTCTGAACCCTCTCCAGCTTGTCTGCATCCTTCTGAAAGTGTGGTGCCCAGAACTGGACACAGTACTCCAGATGAGGCCTAACCAGTGCTGAGTAGAGGGGAACTAGTACTTCCCGGTAATAGGAAGCTATACTTCTATTAATGCAGCCCAAAATAGCATATGCCTTTTTTGCAGCCACATCACATTGTTGGCTCATATTCAGCTTGTGATCGACAACAATTCCAAGATCCTTCTCACTTGTAGTGTTGTTGAGCCACATATCCCCCATCTTGTAACTGTGCATTTGGTTTCTTTTTCCGAGGTGCAGAACTTGGCATTTATCCCTATTAAATGTCATTCTGTTGTTTTCTGCCCAGCGCTCCAGTCTATCCAGATCACTTTGAATTTTGTTTCTGTCTTCCAAAGTATTAGCTATCACACCCAATTTTGTGTCATCTGCAAATTTGATCAGCATTCCCTGCACCTCCTCCTCCAAGTCATTCATAAAAATGTTGAAGAGCACTGGGCCCAGGACTGAGCCCTGCGGTACCCCACTCGTTACCTCTCCCCAGTTTGAGAAGGTCCCATTGATCAGCACTCTTTGAGTCCGATTCTGTAGCCAACTGTGGATCCACCGGATCGTTGTTTCATCTAGCCCACTTTGAGCTAGTTTGCTCATCAGGATATCATGGGGCACTTTGTCCAAAGCTTTGCTGAAGTCGAGGTATATGATGTCTACAGCATTCCCACAATCCACAAGGGAGGTGACTTGATCAAAAAATGAGATCAGATTCATCTGGCAGGACTTGTTTTTGACAAATCCATGTTGGCTTCGAGTAATCACTGCATTGTTTTCAAGGTGCTTCCATATGGATTCCTTTATCATCTGCTCCAGAATTTTCCCAGGGATTGATGTCAGACTGACTGGTCTGTAGTTCCCAATCCCAGGTTCCTCCTTTTTACCCTTTTTGAAGATAGGGACCACATTAGCACTCCTCCAGTCATCTGGCACTTCACTCATCCTCCATGATTTCTCAAAGAGAATAGACAGCGGTTCTGAGAGTTCTTCTGCCAGTTCCTTTATTACTCTAGTCTGTAGTTCATCTGGCCCTGGAGATTTGAACTCATTCAAAGTAATTAGGTGTTCCTTGACCATATACCTATCGATCTCAAGCTGCAATCTTGCCTCTTCAGCCTGTACTTCACCTTTGCCAGGGGGGTCATAGACCCTCTTTTGGGAGAAGACTGAGCCAAAGTAGGAATTGAGCACCTCTGCCTTTTCTTTGTCATCTGTTATCGTTTTGCCATCCTTATTTAATGGCTGAACAACCATTTCTTTCCTCTGCCTTTTACTATGCACGTAGCTGAAGAAAGCCTTTTTGTTGTTTTTAGCATCCCTCGCTAACCACAGCTTTAGCCTTCCTGACACCATCCCTGCACTTCTGTGCTACCTGCCTGTACTCTTCCTTTGTTACTTGGCCTTCTTTCCACTTCCTATATGTGTCCTTTTTTGTTTTCAGGTAATCTCTAAGCTTTTTGTGAAGCCACATTGGCTTCTTCTGTTGTCTTCCACCTTTTCCTTCTTGTTGGAATTGTTTGTAATTGTGCCTTGAGAATTTCCTTTTTTAAAAGCTCCCACCCATCTTGGACTCCTTTTCTCGTTAGCGTCGCTTGCCATGGGACCTTACTGATCATTGTTCTGAGTTTATTAAAATCAGCTTTCCTAAAATCCAGGGTACGCGTTTGAGTACGCTCGGTTTTTGCTTCCCTTAGAACCAAGAACTCATGGTCGCTTTCCCCCAGAGTTCCTGTAACTGCTACTTTATCCACTAAGTCATCTCTGTTGGTTAGGATCAAGTCAAGGATAGACAGTCCTCTAGTTCCTTCCTCTACTTTCTGACGTTATCTGCCACACAAGTCAGGAATTTCCAGGAGGGGCCATGTTTTGCAGAATTTGTCTCCCAACAAATATCGGGGAAATTGAAATCTCCCATTACTACTACATCAAGCTTCCTTAAAACATTGGCTATTTGCTTTTCAAAAGTTTCATCCTCGTCTTCTCCTTGGTTGGGTGGCCAGTAGTAGACTCCGACCACCAGGTTCCTTTATTCTTTGCTCCATTTATTTTGATCCAGATGCTCTCGATGGGGCTACCAAGCTCATCCTTCTGTATTTCTGTGACGAGATATGTATTTTTCACATACAGTGCAACCCCACCTCCCTTTCTGTTCCTCCTGTTCTTTCTGAACAAGTTATATCCTTCAATTGCTGTATTCCAGTCATGAGAGTCATCCCACCAAGTCTCCGTTATACCTATCAAGTCATAATTTCCCTCCTGTATTAAGAGTTCAAGTTCGTTCTGTTTGTTTCCCATACTCTGGGCATTAGTATATAGACATCGAAGACCATGTGCTTCATAGTCTGGCTTTCTTCTTACATGTGTCTGAAGACTATTATTGGGCGCTATTAGAGCTGTTCTCTCCGTTGCAGTGCATGAGCTTACATCCATTGTTGCCCTCAACTTTACATCTCCCTTCCCCATAGGATTCAGTTTAAAGCCCTCCTGATGAAGTTCTTCATGCTGTGGCCAAACACATTCTTCCCATCCTTTGTGAGGTGCAACCCATCCCTTGCCAACAGCCCATCTTCCAGGAAGTATAGCCCGTGAACCCAAATCTCTCTCGTCGGCACCACCTTTGTAGCCAGTCATTCACCAGAGTATTTTTCATTCCCTTTCTATCCCTCTTCTAACTACTGGAAGTATGGATGAGAAAACTATCTGGGCCCCAAAGTTCTTGAGTTTCCTTCCCAAAGCTTCAAAGTCTGACGTGATTTCTTCATAGCTCCGCTTGGCGGTATCATTTGTTCCCACATGGATGAGAAGACAGGGGTACCTGTCAGTGGGCTTTAAAGTGCAGGCAACCTTTCAGTCACATCTCTAATCCATCCTCCCGGAAGACAACATACCTGGCGAGTCCACGGGTCTTCGCAACATACTTGGGTCTCGATCCCACGCAGCAAGGAGTCTCCCACTACTACCACTCTTCTCTTCTTCTTCTTGTAGGCCTGGGTTTCATAGCCTCTGTTTGACTGACCTTCAGCCTCTTGCTCACTCTCATGTAGGTTCCCCTGTGATTCTTCCTCTGCAGGCTGTCCTCTAGTCTCATCCACAAGTACCTGAAATCGGTTCCACAGCTCCACTGCTTCCACTGGTGCAGAGTGGCGTCTAGTTCTTCTGCTGCTAACTGTCACCCTTTTCCAAGGAGTATCCTCTACTCCATTTTTCTTCTCCTCAGCATTTCCCACTGCCTCATCTTGCTGTTGCCCTTCAAGCTTCTGGTCTTCCCTTTGCTGCTGTAGTTCCCCCATTCTGTCCAAGAACTCTTCTTGTTCTCTTATTCCCCGGAGGGTCAACAGTCGCCGCTCCAGTCCACTTACTTTTTTTTTCAGCAGCGTGATCAACTTGCACTTGTTGCAGGTGTAGGCCATGTTGTTCTCAGGCAAGAAAGCAAACACTGCACACACCTTGCAGGTCACCACCACTGGAGAGTCCTGTCCTTCCATAGCCTCTTCTTCCTTTTTGTGTCTAGCTTTGTGATTGTTCTAGACTAGCCTGTGCCTGCTCCTCTACTCAGTAGAGGTTAAAAGCAGAGTCCCACTGGTGTGGAAGTGTGTGTTACAAGACAAATAAATGAAAAAAAGTTAGTTAAAAAATAAAATAAAATGAAAAAATGAAAAAAATGTTAGGGGCCTCCCCCTTGACCTCCCCTGCTGAACTCCCCTGGCCAACTCCTGTTTGCTCCCCCTGTCCGCTCGCTCTGGTCGCTCGCTCTCTGGGAGCTTGCTTGCTTCTGTAGTCCCTGGACTAGCTGGAGCAGTTTGCTCTGCACTGCTCTGCTCAGCTGGGAGGCGGGGAACAGACTGAAGCTTCCCGCCCACTCAGCTGCTGGGAGTACTCAGTCCACACACACCCAATTCAGTTTGAGCTCTCAGAAGCACCTGGTGAGCTCACAGCCACTCAGAAGGATAAAGGGCTTCCCTGGGCTTCCTGCAGCCCACTTACCTCTTAGCCTCTGTCTCCTTTGTCTCCTTTGTCTCTTCTACCACTGCAACTCCCCTGGCCAACTCCTGTTTGCTCCCCCTGTTCGCTCGCTCTGGTCGCTCACTATCTGGGAGCTTGCTTGCTTCCATAGTCCCTGGACCAGCTGGAGCAGCTTGCTCTGCTCTGCTCTGCTCTGCTCTGCTCAGCTGGGAGGTGGGAAAACAGGAGTTCAAAGGCCTTTCCCAACACTTCCCACCTGATCCATTTAACTGGAGATGTCAGAGACTGAAACTGGGATCTTATTTATGCAAAGCATGTGCTCCACTACTGAACTATGGTCCTTCCCTAAGAGAATGGGGCAACCCCAGGTCAGGTATACAATGTGTGCAGAAGTGAACCACAGGGCTCCATGTACATCCTTAAGCATACTGGCACAATGCATTTATGCTATCATTCCTTTCCATGTTTTTGAGGATGTTCCATTTTCACGCATGACATTCTTTAGCGTTGATGGGAAGCACTTTTTTTGTTAGATGGATACTTCTGGTCCCAGAGGGTGTTTCTCAATTACAAGAATATTAGTATGAAACTTAAATTAAAACTTAGAAATGTTCCTCTGTTATAAACAAAATATTCCCTTTGGCAATTAAAAAAAAAAACCTTGTGGTTTTAATTAAAAGGGCTTATGAGCTTATCAGAGAAATAACTGATTTTCAACCATGCTAATTATTTTTGTACATTTGCTGTTTAGAGTTGCAAATTACTTGACAGTACATCTAATTGCTTTTAAGGGATATGAATATTTAATGTGTGTACAGTGCTTGAAAAGCAGGATTTTCTCTTTCCCTTTTTTATTAGGAATTGTATATAGACTAAAGTAGTGCAAGGGTTTATTGGAAATGAAAGAAAAGATGAAGAGGTCTCCATACCCACAAGAAGCAAGCTAAGCAAAAGATGCCTAGATTAAAATTTACACCACTGACATTTTTTAAGCAGGCATTTTTAAAGCAGGCATGAACCAAAAGAAATGTAGATACTATGATGTCTGCCTTCTGTTTGGGGGGCTTTGTTTTCATTAATATTGGGGAAAGAAGGAATGGGTATTGATGTAAATGTATCTGAAGGCTGCCTTCTTCTATATGAACTTGCCTGTACAAGCAAGGCTTTTATTGTGCACGCATGATTGCTCACTCACAGTAGTTTGCAGGTCCTTTACATGACGTCATCCTCCTCCAGGGCCTTGCCCATGCTTTGCAACCATTGTTGTTGTTGTTGTTGTTCAGTGATTAAGTCATGTCTGACTCTTTGTGACTCCATGGACCATAACACAGCAGGCCTTCCTGTCCTCCGCTCTCTCCTGGAGTGTGCTCAAGTTCATATTCATTGCATCGGTGATGCTATCTAGCCATCTCATCCTCTGCTGTCCCCTTCTCCTTTTGCCTTCAATCTTTCCCAGCATCAGGGTCTTTTCCAGTGAATTTTCCCTTTGCATTAGGTGGCCAAAATATTTGAGCTTCAGCTTCAGTATCTGTCCTTCCAATGAGCACTCAGGGTTGATTTCCTTTAGGATGGACTGATTTGACCTCCTTACAGTCCAGGGGACTCGTAAGAGTCTTCTCCAGGACCACTGTTTGAAACCATCAATTCTTCGGCGCTCAGCTTTCCTTATAGTCCAGCTCTCACAGCAATACATTACTACTGGGAAAACCATAGCTTTGATTAGACGGACCTTTGTCGGCAAGGTGATGTCTCTGCTTCTTACTATGCTGTCTAGGTTTGCCACAGCTTTCCTCCCAAGGAGCAAACGTCTTCTAATTTCATGGCTACAGTTACCGTCTGCAGTGATCTTGGAGCCCAAAAAAATAAAATGCTATGATCTTAGTTTTTTGAATGTTGAGTTTCAAACCAGCTTTTGTACTCTCCATTTTCACCCTCAACAAGAGGCTCTTTAGATCCTCTTCGCTTTCTGCCATTAGGGTGGTATTGTCTGCGTGTCCGAGGTTGTTCATAATTCTCCCAGCAATCTTAATTCCGACCTGTGATTCATCTGACCCGGCATTTCCCATGATGTACTCTGCATATAAGTTAAATAAGCAGGGCGACAATATACAGCCTTGTCGTACTCCTTTCCCAATTTTGAACCAATTGGTTGTTCCATGTCCGGTTCTTACTGTTGCTTCTTGACCCTCATACAGGTTTCTCAGGATATAGGTAAGGTGGTCCGGTACTCCCATCTCTTTCAGAATTTGCCACAGTTTGTTGTGATCCACACAATCAAAGGCTTTAGCGTAGTCAATGAAGCAGAAATAGATGTTTTTCTGGAATTCTCTTGCTTTCTCGATGATCCAGCGAATGTTGGTGATTTGATATCTAGTTCCTCTGCCTCTTCGAAACCCCGCTTGTACTTCTGGTAGTTCTCAGTTCACATACTGCTGAAGCCTAGCTTTTAGGATTTTGAGCATCACCTTGCTGGCATGTGAAATGAGCGCAATTGTGCGGTAGTTTGAACACTCTTTGGCGTTGCCCTTCTTTGGAATTGGAATGTAAACTGACCTTTTCCAGTCTTGTGGCCACTGTTGAGTGTTCCAAATTTGTTGGCATATTGAGTGCAGCACTTTAACAGCATCATCTTTTAGGATTTTAAATAGCTCAGCTGGAATACTGTCATCTCCGCTAGCTTCGTTGTTAGTAATGCTTCCTAAGGCCCACTTGACTTCACTCTTGAGGATGTCTGGCTCAAGTTCAGTGACCGCACTAACATGGCTATCAGGGACAGTAAGATCTTTCCAGTATAGTTCTTCTGTGTATTCTTTCCACCTCTTCTTAATCTCATCTGCTTCTGTTAGGTCCCTGCCTTCTTTATCCTTTATCATGCCCGTCTTTGCACAAAACGTTCCCTTGAGATCTCCGATTTTCTTGAAGAGATCTCTCGTCTTTCCCAGTCTATTGTTTTCCTTGATTTCTTTGCATTGTTCATTTAAGAAGGCCTTCTTGTCTCTCCTTGCTATTCTCTGGAGCTCTGCATTCAGTTGGATATATCTTCCCATTTCTCCCTTGCTTTTCATTTCTCTTCTTTCCTCAGCTACTTGTAAAGCCTCATCCGACAGCCACTTTGCTTTCTTGAATTTCTTTTTCTTTGAGATGGATTGAATTGCTGCCTCCTGAACAATGTTACGGACCTCTGTCCATAGTTCCTCAGACACTCTGTCTATCAGGTCTAATCCCTGAAATCTATTCCTCACCTCCTCTGTATATTCATAAGGGATATGATTTAGGTCATACCTGAATGGTTTAGTGGTTTTCCCTACTTTCTTCAATTTAAGCTGAAATTTTGCAACAAGAAGCTCATGAACTGAGCCACAGTCAGCTCCAGATCTTGTTTTGACTGACTGTATAGAGCTTCTCCATCTTTGGCTGCGAAGGACATAATCAATCTGATTTTGATATTGACCATCTGGTGATGTCCATGTGTAGAGTCGCCTCTTGTTGGAAAAGAGTGTTTGCTATGATCAGCGTGTTCTCTTGGCAAAACTCTATTAGCCTTTGTCCTGCTTCATTTTGTACACCAAGGCCATGCTTGCCTGTTATCCCAGTTATTTCTTGACTTCCTACTTTGGCATTCCAAGCCCCTATGATGAAAAGGACATCTTTTTTTGGTGTTAGTTCTAGAAGGTGTTGTAGGTCTTCATAGAACCCATCAACCTCAGCTTCTTTGGCCTCAGTGGTTGGGGCATAGACTTGAATTACTGTGATGTTGAATGGTTTGTCTTGGATTCATACTGAGATCATTCTATCGTTTTTTTTATTGTACCCCAGTACTGCTTTTCCCACCCTTTTATTGACTCTGAGTGCTATGCCATTTCTTCTAAGGGATTCTTGCCCACAGTAGTAGATATAATGGTCAGCTGAATTAAATTCGCCCATGCTTATCCATTTTAGTTTGCTGATTCCCAAGATGTCAATGTTCAATCTTGCCATCTCATGTTTGACCACCCCCAGCTTACCTTGATTCATTGATCTGACATTCCGGGTTCCTAAACAATATTGTTCTTTACAGCATCGGACTTCCATTTCACCACCATACACATCCACAGCTGAGTGTCCTTTTGGCTTTGGCCCAGCCGCTTCACTCTTTCTGGCGCTACTTGGAAATTCCCTCTGTTCTTCCCCAGGAGTATATTGGACACCTTCCGACCTGAGGGGCTTATCTTCCGGCGTCATCTCTTTTAGCCTTGTGATACGTTCCATGGGGTTTTCTTGGCAAGAATACTGGAGTGGGTTGCCATTTCCTTCTCCAGTGGACCACATTTTGTCAGAACTCTCCACCATGACCTGTCCGTCTTGGGTGGCCCTGCATGGCATAGCTTATGGTTTCACTGAGTTACACAAGCCCCTTTGCCACAACAAGGCAGTGATCCATGAAGGGGTTTGTAACCATTACTGTGGTGTTTTTCCTTATGAGGAAAGTCTGGTATTATTTAGAAATGGCACAATGAGACTTTCATATAATTGTGCAATTCTGTTATACCACAGTGCTATCTAGTGGTTGTATAATGAAACACATAGGAAGGCAGAGAAAGAAAACCCCTGGAAAATGCACGTATAAAAGAGCCGATCTTAATCCCGCAAAGAATCTGCAAGCAGAAGCCTCGGTAAAGATAAAAGATAAAAGCCTCATGTAGAAATGCCCTGAGATCATCTACTGATGCTCTGCTCTAAAGGTCCCCACCTTCTGAAGTTAAGAGATTGGCTACTAGGGACAAGTTCTTTTCTCTTGAGATGCCCAGACTATAGAATGCCCTCCTGATTTCTTTAGGCACCAGATGAAAGCTGTCATTTTTACTAAAGCCTTGGGTGGGTTTTAATTCTGGAGGGATGATGTTATTTATCTGTTTAGTGTTCCTGTGTTGAATTTATATTTGTATTAGATTTTCATTTGGTTTTATTCTTAGTTTTGAATGGGCTTTTATTTTTGCAACCTGCCCTTGAATTTCAGTTTGATGGAAAGGCTGTTTGAAGGGAAGGCAAGGTTAAAATCTTTCACACAGATAAATAAGAAAATAAATAAATAAATAAATAAAATTCTTCATTGCTATGGAAGATGCAATTGTATATTTAGAGATGAACTTCTGCCCTCTATCACTTGGTCATACTGCCCTTCTAGTATGCTCAGTGCCAGCTCAGGACTTGGGGTTTCAGTTGGGTACGGCACTCTCTGTGGGGTCTGTTAACCTGAAAGTGATGAGATATACAAATGTGGTATTCTTACACAATGCCTTTGACCATTTTGGATGAACTGTGCAAGTGGGAATGGCAGTGCTACAGAAACTCTCATTGGGTCCCCACAAATGCTTGACCATAACATCCTCTGAAGCCTGCTCTGACTGAGCATACCTATGCTCAATAGCAGGAAATATGCAGCCTGAAGGGATAGCATGGCCATGTGACATTGGAAGAAGGAATGGGAGAGAAATCTGTTCAGCCCGCATTTTAATGCGAACTTATCTAATTTCGCACTTTTGAACCTATACGTGAATTCACAGTTTAACAAATTTTTCCATGGAGTCCTTAAATTTAAAAACGCATACACAAATACAGATATTAGGGGAAAGTGCACAAAAATGTGTATATTAGCGAAGTTAAATTTAAAAATGCATCGTATTAAGAAAACTGCATGCAAAACTCTGTATATCAGGCAACCATACATACCAGCATGCATGCGTTAGGAGAAATGCACACAAAAATGTGTATGAATTTTCATGCAAACTTTTTTTTTTTAAGTCCCTAAGTTTGGGACAAACCAAATTTAAGATGAGAAGAATTAGAAACTTGAGAGAAACCAAAATTGACAGATTTATCCATCCTTAATTGGAAGCTAGGCCTTGTGAAAGTAGTTGCTACAAGGAGCCATGCTATGCAGAAGGAATGCGGGCACCTCCTTCTCTTGGGGGCACAAAATGGCATAGGGCACTGTCCGATGGCACAGAAAAGGTACCTCTACAACCGCAAGACAACAAACAGCTGGTTCTCTGGTTCACCCAGCCAAGCTCACATCTTCCTCATGGGGCAGTGGTAGCTTCGATGATGGACTACAGGAAGGCAGATGGGAGAGGACTGCCTTCCTGCCCCCATCATCTTGATAGGCACTTCCATTTTAAAGGAATAAATTCCCGATGCTTCTTGAATATGGGTGATTATGTGATATTAAAACTAGGACAGACTTCCTCTCCAAACACCACTTGCACTTTCTGGGAAAAAGCTCATGGATGTTACTGAGGCTGACTACAGGGGAACTAGGGGAAGAAGAAGAAGAAGAAGAAGAAGAAGAAGAAGAAGAAGAAGAAGAAGAAGAGAAGAACTATTAATACATTTCTAGTGGTTTGAAGTTGCATCTCTCCACATGCGTTATGCCACCAAACACCAGCTGCACCCATTTACTGAAGTGGCACAGACCAGTACAGATAAAACCAAGCTGTATAGCTGTCAGTTTAAATTTACTCACAATGCTTCATGTAAAACAGCCCGCAAACAGAGAACTGGAGGGCACGGGCCCCTACAGATCTAACTAAATGTCTGCAAAATAGCTCTGTTGGAACATAGCATCTGCTTCATGCAAATCGTTGGCCATGAGCTGCTATGCAAATATGTTTGGAGCAGGCACAATATGCCCCTAATTCATTTGCATTGGCCTGTTATAGTAGGCTGGCTATACAAACGTACGTACATATGTACATACGTGTGTGTGTATGTGTGTGTATGTATATATATGTTGCTGCCATTTGCTAAGTGTTACCATGGATTGAGGGAGAATTTGCATGACATTGAGGCAGGGAGGGGGCAGCTTATCTGCACTGTGGGAAAGAGAGTGCCACAGAAAAAGCCATCTTCATTTCTTCAGCATGGCCTGGCTCTTCGAGAAGCTACTATTACTCAGAACCCAAGCCACTGTATGCAAATAGTCAGGGCTGGCATCAGAGATAGGCATTGTTGGACAAAAATTTGGGACAGATCAGACAAGGGGGAGCTTAGCTATGCCCACAAAACTGACTTTTTGCCCCTATAGGAAAAATGCGCGAAATGGTGTTCCCAACTATAACTATAGGTGGCCCAGTTGGGCCACCCACAGTAATGTACTTAAGAACAGTTAAAAGCTTTCACATTAAAGCTGATAAATGTATATAAAGTTAATGCAAACTTACTGCATATGTACATGTTGAGGCATAGTTCAAAGATGTATTGCCCTAATCATCCTCCCTCCTTCCCCACACTCTCCTGCTTTTGTTTGGGACGTTTTAAGGTTACAAAAAGCAACACCCAGCTCCTCCTCTCTCTTCTTTATGATTTTAATTATGCTAACATTCAGGGCCAAGGTGACAAAGAAATACTCTGGCCCAATAAAGAGTATTGGAGTATTTGTTCCAAGGATGCCTATTTTCCAACTTCAGCTAAGCCATGGATTCATTGGGCATCATATGTCATATCTAGACCTTGTTTTCACCTAGGTGCCAAACCTGTGTTAGGGTTGCACCACTTCATACAAGTAAGTGGGGGCTGGCATGATTGAATGTGCCTCCTTTAAAAAAAATACCTCCACATTGAAAACAAAATAGATATCACATTTAAGGATTCTATCATAGTCTTTTGTCTAGCATCCTAATTTTCTCTGTGGAGGGACTTGGAGTGAGGCAGGGGGAGAAAACCACTCTTTCACATTCAACCTCCCATCCACAGTTTTGGGACAAAACTAGACATGGCACAGGAGATCCATGATCAGGATATCTCAGGGTGTTTTTATTTTTATCTTTAAGCAATTATCAGCTCCACATGGCTCCTTTGAATATCGAGGAAGTGGTAACCCCCCCCCCCGGTACCCCTTCCCTGCTCAAATCAGACACATGGGTCTGAAGTGGTACAGCCTAGACTGGAGTTGGACAGACTTCAGGCTTGTGGGGTCTATTCTGCTTTTTGTTTTACTGGAACCCCAAGATCCACCAACTAGAACCCAGTGCAAAAGATATAGAATTAAAGAACAGAGTGCCTTTGAGTACATTTTGAAACTAGGAATTTGTGTTAAGTCCCAGATAAGGTGGCCACTTGTGAAAACAGGGTATGTATCACCAAAAAGAGGACAAAGGAGGAACCTATTTGCATGAAATTTGCATATACTAATTTATATGTATAGGTGCAAATCTAGAAATGATTATTATAATTTAAATAGAAATACTGTACATCTCACCATAGTGTGGAAGACTGTGACCAGGGGGTTGTCTCCACAAGTGATTAGCTGCGAGTTGGCTGTGCTTGGAGGTTGTTTGTGGCACATGATGTTGTGGCTATCTCACAGCCATCCCTGAAATTTTTGCGGAAAAAATGGTTTTCCTGAGGCTACTTTTAGTCCTATTGTTTTCCTTAACAACTTCTTTGTGAACCCAGTCCTCCAGAGCTCCCCCATCCACCCCAATTTCCCAGCATCCTAGCAATCTGCTTCAAATTCAGTCTTCAAATTCAGATTTCAGCTTGCCCATTTGGGAAGGGATTCTCCTTATCAGCATCAGCATCATCATTTCCTCTTTTTGTTTCTCTGAATTCCACTGGGAGATGTTGGCTGCAATACTAAACCCACATACAAGGGAGAATGGGGCTTACTTCTGAGTAAAGATGCATAGGATTGCAATGTTCCCTATTTCTACCTCCCCCCCACCCCAATTTCCCCACATTCCAGCAATCTGTTTCAAATTGTCTTCAAATTCAGATTTACGCTTGCCCATTTTGGAAGGGATTCTCCTTCTCTATCGTCATCGTCACCACCATCATCATCCATTCCTCTTTTTGTTTCTCAGAACTCCTCTGGGAGATATGGGCTGCAATTCTAAACCCACTTACAGGGGAGGAAGTGCCATTGAACCCAATGGGGCTTACTTCTGAGTAGAGATGCACAGGATTGCAATGTTCCCCACTTCTAGCCCCCCCCCCCCAATTTCACCGCATGCCAGCAATCTGCTGCGGAGTTACTGCTCCCCAGCCGATTTCCCCCCATGTGTGCACTTTTGCCTACTGCTTCCACCCACCTCTCTTTCTCCCTTTCTCCTTCCCCCTGCAGTGAGAAGGCAAGATCATTACTGCAATCAAGTGGAGAAGTAACATAACAGAGAAACTACAGAACATCAAAGAAGCACAACTTTGCAATCACGATTTCTCAGAGCAATGGAGAAGCGAAGGAGCGCTTTAGGGTGAGTTACCACAGTTAGCCTTTAACCCTTTCACTGCAGGGGAATGAGATTTATTTCTTACTTCTGAGTAAACAAGCACAGAAAGGGGGGGATGTTAAAGATTGAACGCAGGCTACCTAAAGTGATTTGAGTGATTGAGTGTCCCCATTAATGCAGTAATGTGAGGGGTCGTATTTAGTCCTGTTGCTATTGTGCTATTGCAGTTTTGGAGGGTACATAAATTTTAAAAAAATGGGTGAGGGACAGTCAGGCATAGGTTGGGGAGGGTGGGGCTGCTAACATACACACTGGCCCGAGAAAGCAGAAGGGGCAGAACAAGGTGGGAGTGGGAGGGAGGGAACAAGCTCTCTAAATGATGACAGGGACAAGCCTCTACCCAGTAGCCACCCAAACAATTCACAGTAAACTATGTCTGACCTGCCCAGCTAGCTCTGGAATAATCTGCATTTTCAACCCCTCTGTGTCCCCAGATGGAGCTGATTCAACTCCAGTAAAAACCGCAATGAAGTGGAGAGCGAACTAAACCCGTCGCTGTGGAGATTCCTCTCGGTGACCTGTGTGACTTGCTCAGCCTGCTGTCTAGGTGCTGTTGATGGGCAACTTCCCATTATCTTTAAACCAGATTTGGACTGGATATCCTTTCAAGTAGAGGACACCTTCACAATAGAGGACTGTCCTTTGGCAACATTTCCAATAGAAGATTGTCCTTTGTAAAAGAGGAGTCATGGCCACCCTACATCACAGCCCTTTCACACAAATGCCCACTCCTGGTTACCCCAAGCTTTCTGTATTTCAGCAGAAGAATTTAGGGTGTGTGTGTGGGGCAGGGGGAGTCATTTTATGGTTACTATTGTTAACCACTGGGAGTCAGAAACTCTGGGTGATCTATTGCAAATCTATTGCAAATCACCCAGAGGTCTACCAGTAGATCCTGATCTGTCTTCTGCCCACCACTAGCCTAGACACATGTTTACCACCACAGCGGGAATTAGGACTGAGCTTCAAATGCGTCTGTACAGACATATCTGCAAATCTGCATACACATCGAGATGACTGTACTGAATGTCCCCCTCCATTGGTTGGAGAAACCAGCAGGTAGAGGAACTGTGGATCAGAATGCAAGACTGTAATAGAGCAGCACTAAGTAAATATGTCACAATAACAATCTTTTTTTTTTTAAGAGAGAAATTTCTCTGTATGCCAGGCTTGATAATGTTCCTGCCTACATATGCTACTGTTTTAATATTTAACTCAGTACGATAACACTTTTAGCAAGACCTCCAATTTAGCCATTTTTAAAAGCTAATTACAAGGAGGCTTTGATGTCTTTCCCCTGGTGCAATGCTTTAAAAAGGCTTACAGAGTCCTGTGGACAAATGTGGCAGAGCTGGATTTGGTAGTTGTTCTGCTGTTCTCCAGACTAGGTTAATTAGAAAACATATTAAACAAATGGGGAGCTTAATTAATTTCTCTGACTCTAGATGGGAAGGCTGATTATATCTGGGAACAATCATGATAATCCCAGTTGCTTAATAAGGGTAATTCAAGCCAAGGTCAGTTTCATTTGCAAAGTGACCTTTTGGAAATGTGTTAATACATGTTTTGATTAGAATCTGGTAAGTAGTTATAAGGATGGTTATAAAGATGGTTATAAGGATGGTTATAAGGATGACAGCCTACTCCAGATGAAGGTGGTTCTACATAAGGCTGAACATGGACCACCCGATCCTCCTCGGAGGCCACTTTGGGGCTTCCGAGGCAGGCCCAATTCGCTTCAGGCTGATTTGGGGAGGAGGGGGGCTTCAGCCTCTGGATCCAAAGAGGGATTCAGACATCCAAATCCCACTTTACTCCCCCCGCCCGACATGCTGCCCAGCCCCCAGCTCCTTACCTGGGCCTTCTAAATGCATACCAACAGCCATCTTGTTGTTCCATGGGAGGGGAAGCCATTTTTTAAATGGTGACTCTCTGTAGTTCTCGAAATAGATCCTGCAGGATCTGTGTCTCCCCAGAACAACAGCACACGTCCAGAGGGCTCAGATAAGGAGCTGGAGGCTGGGCAGTGTTGTGTCTGGGCTGGGCTTCCAGATTGCTCCGAAGCCTGCTAAGGCACTTAAGAGCGACCTGACCCACTTCGTGCCCCCTCCATCTCGCCTCAGAGGTAGCACGAAGCACTCCACTTCGACTAGGAGTTCAGGCTTTAGGCCAAAGTGATGCACAGCCCTAGTTCTACAGCCCAGATAGTTCTAGAACGGAAGGAGAATTGGATGTCTTGGCAGTAGTTATTAATTTTTTTAGGTTTACAGATTTTTTTATTTTAAAAATTTATTTTAAAGAAAAACCCTTCATCCACAGGATCCCAGGGTGTACACAGCAATAAAACAAACGACAAATCCAGTATAAAAACCATCCAATTATGCAATGAAAAGCAAATTAAATAACAACGACAACTCTTCAAACAGCAAGCCAAACAAAAACACAACCATCAGTTTAGTTCAGTTTAAAGATAAAAGTCAAAATTTAAAAAGAGTAAAATTGAAGTGTTGAAATGCCTCTGCAAAAAGAAACATTTTAACTTGGCGCCAAAGAGAAAACAACATCAATGCCAATCATATCTCCTTTCCAAGGATATTCCAAGGTCGGGGCACCACCACAGAAAAGATCCCCTCCTTTATAAGTACATAGAGTGTATCTCCCACTGATGTCATTCAGAAAAGGGCCTCCTCTGACGATCTGCACAGACAGGATAGTATGGGAGGAGGCAGTCCTTCAGGTCCATTTATTAATGGTTATTGATTTGAATATAATGTGTATTAACTGGATATTTCTTGGCCTATTGGAAGGTACTTTTCTGTTTTATGCTTTTGACTTGATTGCTTTGGAATGGCATTATGAACGAATATTTATTATTTGACTTGTTACATGATTGATCTTATGTTAGTTATGCTTTGATGAATTGTTTAATTGCTTAGTATTTAAAATTTTGATATTTCTGTATTGTCTTATGAATTCTTCTATACTGAGATATTGTAGATTAACTGTTTCTGATGTTACATTTTTGTCAGTTTGATGTAAACCACCATGAGCATAAGACAGAAAAGATGGTGTATAAATAGCATTGACAGTGATGTTGTTGTTCTCTAACAGCAGTTCCCATAAGAAATGTAGTGATACGGTAGGTGACAAGTCAGAAAATGAGAAAACCTAAATACAAAAATAGGATCCTGTGTGGACCACACTTTAAGAAGGATGCAGAAAAACTGGAGGGGGTTCAGAGGAGGGCAACGAAAATGATCAGGGGACTGGAAACAAAGCCCTATGAGGAGAGACTGAAAGAACTGGGCATGTTTAGCCTTGAGAAGACTGAGGGGAGAGATGATAGTGCTCTTCAAGTACTTGAAAGGTTGTCACAGAGAGGAAGGCCAGGATCTCTTCTCAATCGTCCCAGAGTGCAGGACATGGAATAATGGGCTCAAGTGACAGGAAGCCAGGTTCCGGCTGAACGTCAGGAAAAACTTCTGGACTGTTAGAGCAATTTCACAATGGAACCAATTCCCTAGGGAGGTAGCAGGCTCTCCCACACTGGAGGCATTCAGGAAGACGCTGGACGGCCACTTGTCAGGAATACTTTGACTTGGACTCCTGCACTGAGCAGGGGGTTGGGCTCAATGGTCTTGTAGGCCCCTTCCAACCCTACTATTCTATGATTCTATGAAGAACTTGATAGCTCTTACGGAGTAAGGGCGCAGTCCTATGGCTGCTAGTCAGTGGCTAGACAGCCATAGGATAGGTCAGTTCCCTGAGAACCGACCTCCACCCCGTCCTGTGCTGCCTCGCAGGCAGCACGGATCAGCCCAGTGCTCCATGCTCATAAGAGGAGTACGGAACAGCGAAAACGGGGTGTTCCTGGGGGCAGGCCGGGGAGGGGAGGGGGGAAGTGCCATTCCAACGCTTCCTATGCATCATCCGGCATTCCCCCACCACCACCCTGCTCCGACTTCCCGCAGCTAGATAGCCGAAATTGGTTGTCTAGCCGTGAATGCAGGGCAGCTGAAATGCGGAGGGGATGATCCTCCCTGCATTAGATAGGCAGTGGTCTCCGAGTTTGGAGGCGGCCACCTATCCTGATAGGATTGCGCCCTAAGGCATTTTAAAGTTTGAGGTTGTTCCAGGCCCTTCTAGGGTAACGTGGTGAACCAGGGAGTAGTGCCAATGGAACTAAATGGCTAAAACTGGTCATATTCCCAGCACTGTGATGTGTAGTACCCAACCCATCACACACAGACATCTCATTTTGTTCCCAGAAAGTCTGCTCTCTGAGTCAGGAATCATGTAGAAGCACTGAAGTGTTAACAGAATAGCAACCTTTATTTCAACTACAACATAGCCTAGAACAGCTTTCCCCAAACTGTTGCCCTCCAGTTTTCACTACATGTCCCATCATCCCCAACCAGCATGTACGTTTCTCACATACTACTAACACTAAAGAGAATAGCATTGGTGATGATGAGCATATATACAACCAAGTTTACTATAGCCACTGTTTGTCCACTTGTGATACTTCTTTTCCTCTGACCCCATTATAGTTCTTGACATATTTTCACAGGCAAAGTAAGTTGTTTGCAAATGATTTTATACCTACACAAAAGTGACTTTATACCTGCCATCAATTCCAAATCTTTACCATTGGAGGGGGTGTGTTGTGTGAGCTAAGGAAAGATGTTTCTGAGAATTCAGGCCTTGAGTCCACATTGGATGTGTCGTACAGGCATTTCCACCCTCCCTCCACATTGGATGTGTCGTACAAGCATTTCCACCCTCCTCGCCCTGGAATGCCCCCCAGAACGCCCCGTGTTGGCCACTCTGCACTCCTCTTGCGAGTACGGGGCTTTTCCACACTGCCTGCGAGGCAGCACGGAAGTGGGGGAAGGTCTTTTCCCGGAAAACCATATAGCCTATGGCCATCTAGCTGCTGACTAGTGGCCATAGGATTGCTCCCTCCGGCAATTACCACATTTGCTAATAACGATGGGACCCAGACCAATATATGTAACTTGAAATAAAACCACACCATTATTTTGTTTGCTTTTCTTCATCTCTTCGCATAATGACAAAGGAAGCACAGGCGTAACAGCAACAAGAAATGTGGTGCCCTTCTTGTGTTTTGTTCTTACCCTTTAGCCTAACCCAGGAGGAGCATGGCCACTTACACATCACCTAAGAAAGAGGACAAGCAATGGCATGGATTTGCATACAATTCAGATATGCTAATGGATATATACAGACACAAATGTATTACTATAACTTAAATAGAAATACACTCCATCTCACCATAGTGGGGAAGACTGACCAGGTATCTGTGTGGCTGCCTGCTCGACCTGCTGTTCAGGCCCTAACTGTTGATGGGCAAGTACAAGGCCTGGCTTCTTACACTTGTTTTGGGTTTTTTTTAAAAAAATTATGCCAGACTTGGACTGGACAGCCCTTCAAACAGAGGATGCCTTCAAAGAGAGGACTGTCCTCTGACAGCTCTTCGAACAGAGGACTGTCCTCTGTAAAGTAGAGAGCATGGCCACCCTATCCAGGAGCAGAAGGTAGACTGGGATCTATCGGTAGACTGGGCCCGCTCATAAAACGTGCCTCTTCCTGCTCCCTCTTTTGTCGCAACTTTGTGATTCCCTGCTGATGTGCGATATACTTTATAGTCTCATGTCTGATATAGACATGCGTTCCCCATGTCTTCAGGTAAGGTCTTGCTTAATTATTCTTGATATAACAGAACACCCTGAGATGGAGAATATATCATAATCAGCCCTTTTAATTGTGCTTAAGCCTAGTTAAGATTTTACTCAATATTGTCTCATAAACATTTCCCAGTTGTGTCAAATCAAAGCATTTGCATTTTAAACATTGTCCTCTCATGTATATTACAGTGTCCTCAGATGAGTTACTGATATCATCCTTAAGTGAAAACACACTTTGCTAGGAATTTCAGCAGTTTGATCAAGCAGCCAAAACATCTTCCTAACATCCTCCCTTGAAATAGCTCAGTAGTACAGACAACAGGGGATGACTTTCTTCTTCAGACCTGACAAATTTGTACTGTGAATAGGGGAAAGGAAGGAAAGTAGTTGCAGATAGCTGATTAAATAAGGCAGCATATGGACAGCTAGTGTTGGTAAGCTGGGTTGATGTGACCTGGATCCAATATTCCACCAAGGAATGAAACTCACTGCATACTTACACTTCACTGCCAGTTTACTGTCTTTTACTGGAATCTGCTCTACTTTACAAGAAGTTGCCAGAAGGCTAAGAGTAGGACACCCCTATGGCTGGCCTTGGGCAAATCACTACCATTCTTCATAGCCTACTTTGCAGGGCCATTGTGAAACATAGAGCCCAGTTCTATTCCTGTTTACCCATTAATAAATTTGGTGGAACTTACTCCCAAGGTAGCCAAAATCTACTTTCCTGGAAAGTAGATTTCACACATGTTCATGCATTCACACATGTAGATCCATCACTCGTTGACAGCTGCACTGAATGCTAACTTGCACGTGTGAATGAACTATCACATCTCAAATCCTACATATATAACTATCATGACACCTCACATCATTTTGACCACAAGGGAATCAGTTGTGAGTCATCAAGTAAGCGATTGCGTTGATGAACTGGCCCCTACTCATTCAAATTGCCAGACAGTTTCAAATGCAAGTGGGAATTAAGCAGGGAGGAAATTGATCTGATATCCACTTCTGCATCCCAAAAAGAGAGAGCAACAGAAGACTCAGGTTTCCATAAAAGTTGGATGTGCTCATTTATATGTATAGATGCCAAGTTAGAAATAATAATTCTAATTTAAATAGAATTACAGTTCATCTCATCATAGTGGGGAAGACTGTGACCCAGTGACCTGCTTGCCTGTCTTGCTCAGTCTGCTGTCCAGGTGCTGTTGATGGACTGTTTCAAGGCCCAGCTCTTCCTTGTGATGGTTCTTTATCTTTATGCCAGACTTGGACAGGACAGCCCTTCAAATAGAGGATGCCTTCAAGACAGAGAATAGTCCTCTAGAGGCTCTTCAAATGGAGGACTGTCCTCTGTCAAAGAGGACACACGGCCACCCTAAATTCCCGCCTATTGGAGGCACTGACAGCAATGGAAAGGGAAAACCGGCTTCCTTGTACCATCTACTCTGGCTGCTGAGTGGTAGCAGAGCTCTGGCAGTAGCTTTGCTGTAGATCTCTCACCCCAGGACATAGGATTTGTCTGCCTAGCTGGACCCAAACCACTATATTAATTTCATTCCACTGCATTCTTTCTGGGGGTTGAGGTCAGATAGCTATATAGTCAGTACTGGAAATCTAAAATCTTCTGTCATTGATTTGTAGATGGAGTTTTCAGCAGACTTAAAACAGACTGACAATCTGAAATAAGCATAGGCTTAGATTTCTAACTGTTTTTCCTTGAAACAGCCACTTAAGTAAAGCAGTCACTAAGCAAATAATCACCTAAGCAGCCAACCCTTTGAAGGGGTAGATGGCGGTTCCAGTGGTGGAATTTTGGCAGTTGAACCACTGTGGACTCACATTGTTTGTATGTTTTTATGAATGTCTGCATGTTCTCCCTCTGTATATCTATGTATCTATCTCTGTAATAAACCCACACATACACCTGCTTACAAAATCAAAATCCTCCTATAATTAGGAGATACAGATGCTGTGGTTCTGCTTGTGTGAACCACAAGGTTAAGGCCGTACCTATGCTGCTCACAAAATAACATTATAATTATTGTTTTATTATTTTTTTGGTTCTGCATTCTCTATTTTTCACAAAATCCATGTCAGATGGAAACAGACGAGTTGATTGATATCAGCTTTGTATGAGTTGGGTTTGGGAGTTTCCCCTCTCCATTTAACCATACCTGAAAAGCAGTCCTAGGCTGTGGCTTTATTCATCAGCTTTGTGAGGGCAGCTGAATTCTGTCAACTCCCACAAATGGTGCCTGGTTTCCGGCAGATGTCCCAGATGCGAGGCTCTTGTATTCCACCACAAAAAACAGTTGTATAAAATGTTATGCTCTCTCTAAGCTGTCAATAGAACTGCTTTCAACTTAGCTGGGTTTTTAAAAAAAAATTACAGAAGCTTCCCAAATGATTTGTGGCTTTTGTCCACTAAATCTTTTCTGTTTGTGGTACAGCAAAATGCCTCTTTATAAAAAAGAAAGAAAAGATAAGGGGATGTATTTTTCTTATGGCTCATCATTAAAATTTGGATGCTATTAATAATTCCTATGGCATTTGAGCCCACAAACCCCCTTTACAGACCTTCACAATTACAGGGCCTCAGCTCTGGGCCTAGTGAATGGTTTGAAGGCATGACACGTGGGGTTGGATCCAATGCCGCCCTTACGCGGGCGGCCCAGGCATAACCTGCCCTTCCAGAAATAGGCGTTTCCGCTCATTTTGGCGTTTGCTCTTGGAAGCACCACATCGCAGGTGCCAGTTGGGGCCACATGCGCATCACTGCTGGCGTACCTGGGCCACCCATACAAGGGCAGCATTGGATCCAATCCATGGTCTGAATGTTGAAACAAAGCAAGTTCTCTCTTTTAAGTTACCCTGGTGGGACAGTAATTGGAAGGGAATCTCTCAAAGTGTGTGGCGATTTTGGGAAGGAAAAAAAGGGGGTAATAAGTAAGGTTAGACCTCAGAGACTCCGGTGGCACTGGGCTATAAATGAAAATATATATTTCAGCAGCAGGAACTAAGAAATAGCAGTTTGCTCAAGCAGGGACAGCCACCTCACTGTTACTATAACTACAGCCAATTCTTAGCACATCTCAGGCCGTGCTTGACAGGCAGTGCCTGAATTCCATCTTGCCTGGTTTCCATTGGATAGGTTTTCACATTCTTAGATTGGTTTGCTAGCCCCTTGACGTAAAGGGGGCTCCTGGGACTTTCAGAATCATAGAAGGGAACTAGAAGGCCCTCAAATCTAAGTCAGGGCACCTGATCGTCAACCTTCCTCACCCTCCCCGCAATGCACCGAACAGCCTACACAGTCTAGGCCATTGTGTGCTACATGCCAAGATCAGGTACATTATAGAAAAGGCACCTGCAGATCACTGATCCACTCAATGCAAATGAGTTGAACCCCTTTGCACAGGTAGCAACGTGGGCTTCTGTAGCTGCAAAGGGAAACTTCACTAATGGAACTAACCAATGTAATGCAGTGAGCTGTACTCATGATTGCAATTGGCTTTTTGTATATTGGCTACCATGCTAAAAGTCCTCTCTATCCCCACAAACAACGTATGTGGCAATAACTTTGGTTCTGCAATGTTGGATAACGATGGAACACAGTGAAATAATCAGCATGAGATCAACATGAGAAACTTTATTGGGAGCCTGTTGTGTTTCCTTGTGAAGCTGGTTTAATACATTAATTGGCTGCAAGGCTTTACAATGTGCTTGTTGTAAACAAGGACGTGCACATTAAGGCTACAGTCCTGTACATGCATGGTGTTATGTTACAATGCTGCATTAGCAGAACATGTAAGCTTGTGCTTAAGGTTTCTGATTCTAGCTGAAGAGCAAAACAACACCATTTGTAATGCATCTGTATCTGTGTTTAACTCTGCTTCTGTGGCAGCATAAAAATACTATGCAAGGGCAAATATATTTAAAGGGCAGTAAATAGGCAGAGTCAATTCATTGGGATAGGCTAAATGTGGCAGTTCATTGCTTGAGTCAGGGCTGGATAACATGTGGCCCTCCAGATGTTTTGGCCTACAACTCCTATCATCCCTCACCATTGACTCTGCCCTACTCAGTGAGCTTATTATGACCCTTTGCACGTATTTGTCACTAGGGAGATGCAATGTGCCAGAGAAGTAAGATTTCTTTGCCATCATCACTGCAACAGAGTAGGACCTAATATGGGCTCTGTCCTGGCCTCAACACATGTTGGGCTGTGTGTCTATACATGCAGTTACATTTATTCCTAATCCACTTTTGTACAACTCAAATCTTTATTTAACATAACATAAACAATAAACAACTAATAAATATAAAATCAGTAGAAGGCTGAGGGAAGGATAAGGTGGCTGAAGGGATGAACTGGAGGTGATGAGATGAAGTGGACTTGAGAAGTGAAAAAGCAATGCTAAACCAGGCTTTCAGGCTACAGTCCAAACCGGCACTAGAAAACTAGGCCTGGGGGAGGTTTCTTCCCAACTGAGGAAGAACTGGGGCAAACCATATAGAAACTCTTCTTAGGGATAACTAATCAATGCATGGCATCAAGGCCTGATCAGTTGCTAACAGATACATACAGCAATTGCAAATGCCTGGGGGTAACATAACAAAATAACCTGATGCTCAATTAGGGCAGAACACTCCCTGCCTGGAATCTATAGATTCCACTATCCATATAATTTGCTGACTTTACAGTATAACAGCTGTTGTTGTTGTTGTTGTTGTTCAGCCGTTCAGTCGTGTCCGACTCTTCGTGACCCCATGGACCATAGCACGCCAGGCCCTCCTGTCTTCCACTCTCTCCCGGAGCGTGCTCATGTTCATAATTCATTGCATCGGTGATGCTATCTAGCCATCTCATCCTCTGCCGTCTCCTTCTCCTTTTGCCTTTAGTCTTTCCCAGCATCAGGGTCTTTTCCAGGGAGTTTTCTCTTGGCATTAGGTGGCCTACTGATTAATGAAACCATATTAACTCTTTGTGTGCCTTTTCACAGGACATGAGCTGTACAACCTCAACAGGTCTAAAAAATGTTTTTACTGACCCTTGCTTTGTTGTCTTCACTTCAGTCTTATAGAGGATGTCTTTTTCTGCTTGAAATATTTCATCCAATGTACGTGGCCCAGTGCACAGATTCCAGTGGTGGCAGCTGCTGGGCAACTTTTCTGGCAACTGGTGAAAACTGTGTGCAGTGTGGATGAGACATGCTATAGCTCGTAAGAGCGTTGTCCACTTGGAGAAGCGGTTGAAATGCTGAGCACTCAAATAACTTGTGTGTGTGTGATACTGGTTTCAAGAATGGCCACCTGGGGATGAATATCTGCATCTGTAGTTGGGTTCACAAGTTCAAAACAGGCTTCTACCACTTGGGAGACATTATCTTGGTACAAGAGGAACTCTGGTCCCTTTAGCCACACAGACTGTATCAGATGAGCTGCTGGAATGGACCTTGTAGCATGGTCTGCAAGATTCTGATCTGCGGTAATGTAGCGCCATTGTTCTGGTTGCATTGATCTCCTAATGCACTGCATTCTGTTGTTTACATAGACATAGAATCTCCTGCTCTGATTGTGTATGTAACCCAGCACTTCTTTACTGTCAGTATAAAAAAATGACGGGTTGGATATCCATCTCACCTAATATTAGTTCTGCTGTCCCTACTGCAACCACTGCACCACATAGTTCCAGTCTTGGAACGTATGTTCAGGTTGTGGTGCTAGTTTTGCCTTGCCCAAGCATTTAAAGTCATCTAAGCTAGTGGATACTGCCACATCTTGGAGTGAATCTAAAAATAATGGTGACTTAAGAAGCATTAATTCAAGTTACAGAGATTATTCTGTACTTCAGGGGTGGGCAACATGTAGACCCCCAGATGTTGGATTGCTGTGTGGCATGGGCTGATGGGAGTTGCCACATGGTGCCCACCCAGCCCTTCCTTACCTTAAGAGTGACAAAGAAAATGATAATGTTTGGCCTTTCACTGGACAGATGAAAGTCCCCTGTATTTATCATCTGGAAATAGCATGGATTTGGGGGAGATGTTTTTTACCCCAAAACTCATGTTCTTGTGATTATTCAAAATCCTTTTATTCCTATTAATCACCAAACTAATATGCAAGTCTACTTATTCTAATGAGATTGAAGTGGCTGTAATACAAATTTTCAATTCCTCCATTTATTTTCTTATTTGGTACTGCCTCTCCAAAAAAAGAAATAGATGTCAGTACTTGTCGGAGGTTCAGTGAGGGTGGAGGTGAGGTGGAATATCTGTAACCAACCACAGTGTAATGGACTTAGGCATAGATGTGTCCTACATGTGATTAACTGGCTATTTCTGACACAGGGCGAGTCATATGAGTTACTCAAATGGGTGAGTCATCCATTCTGACCTTCTGTTCATAAACCCCCAACTGGACAGATTGCACTAATATATTCCATATTTTCATGGCACTAGAATCAGAAGGCTGAAGGCATACTCTTGAAATGGCAGCTATTCTGCTCTGGCCTCTATATTGCCCTTGGAGGCTCAACGAAGACCTAGTTCAGATGTAACATTCCCAGTCCAACAAACCATGATTTGCTGGAACAGGAATGAGCAACAGGAGCAAACATGCCTCCTCTCCCAACATGTGTCCAGTTCCAGAGAAGACTTCCTGATTTGTTAAACCACAGTTTCTTGTGATAAGGGAGTATTTAAATATAATTTCCCAGTTCAAAATATAGTTTAAACACCCTGGTATGTAGGATTTAAACCACAGTTTCCTGGTTTGGATCTCACTGGAAACTAGTTTACAAACCAGGAAGCCTCTGATCTTGATTACATTAGTGAAGGAGGGAGCGCTCAGGTTTGTTTCCCTTTCCTATGGTTTATTGGACTGGGAGCATTACTCCTAAATGCAGCCACTGTCTGAACTTCAGCATTACATCTTTAAGAAGCATTGTGACACTTTACTTGGGCAGGTATTTTAGGGAGCACCTGCTTCTATATGACCCCTCTCCCAGTACACTACAATTATTAGGTAAAACTATCTTCCAGATACATTTGCCTTCTGTGATTAACAACCACAAGGAACAGGGCCTTTTATGTGATGGCACCTTTCTTATGGAATCTACCCTCCAGAGAGGCTTGCCAAACCAGTTTTATAGAAGTTATACAGAAACTTTCTTGATGTGGCAGTTTATGTTGGATTTCTACTGCCAACTGTAGTTGTACAGCATTCTATTTGGTCTTTGGAATTATTAATGTAAGTTTTATCATTATTTTATTATCTTGCTTTTATGGCTTTATTGTGTGGACTGCCTTGACACCCCTGGAGGACAGAAGGGTGGCTACAAATACAAAAGTACATAAGCATAAATGCAAATTACATAAAACCTATTGGGCGTTATATAGGTGAATGGCAGCAATTGTATACATTTAAGACACAATCTAGCCAAAGTTAAACACTTTCTGTTCCTCTTGATTTCAACAAAAGATATGTTACCACATGCTGACTTCTCTCACCAAAATCAATGGAACTTGAAAGTTGTTGATTTTGGCTGGATTGTGTCCTCAGTACTTATTATTTTTAGCTTTCGTTAGAAAAACCTAGCATGTCAGTCGGGAAGAGAAGCCTGGTGCAGCACATAGCATACTTGTGCAAGCGCCATGGGCCTGTGGTTCTGGCGGGCCACACTGCTACTGCTGCTGCCCCTCCTGCCCTTGTTGTGGTTTCTGGGGGGGTGGCAGCCACCTCCACTAAGCTTGCTGCTGCTGTGCTGCCACCAACCACTTGCCCACCCACTGCCTGTAGGGACTGGGGGTAGCCTGAAAGGAGCTCTGGGCCCCTGAGCTTGAACTCGCCGGTGCTGCGATCTTCATTTCACTGCCCCTGCCTCAGTATTCATATGTCAGGAGAACTGAGCTCAGGGGCATGGGGTGTGCTGGAGCACAGTTTAGTGCCACTGCAGTCAGTGAGCAGTAGGGCCGTACTCTATGTCAGTTCAGTAGAGAATCAGTTTAGACCCAAATTTGGCAACTCTGAAAACAGCCCAATGTGCCTCAGACCGATTCGAAGTCTGTCTGGGTCTCTGTGGTCCTCCAAATCCGAGTTGCTAACAAAACTTTGGGAGGGTTCAGACTTTGCTTTGGAGGAGTCCCACTTTGATTCAGACTTCTTCCAAATCATTCCAAATCAGACCGATTCGATTCAGGATTCCAATGAATCCAAAGCATGTCCCAAGTAAGCAGGTTTCCCCCGTGCCAACTAGTAAACTACCGGGGACTGGTGCATACAGGAGAGTGTCTGCCAAAGGCAGCTTGCCATGGTCCCCTAAAACGTGAAGTTGGGCCTCAAGCACAAAAGCTGATTGTGACAACAAGAGAGATTGCAAAGTGAACTGAACTAGAGATTGAAAAGTGAACTGAACTAAAACTACTGGTGTGACACAGCTCTTCTACTGATACCATCCTCTCTCTGGCTGGGTTTGTATGTCACCTTAAGCCATAGTGGTTTATAAGCTATTCACAGTAGCTTATAAACCACCATGGTTTATTGTGTCAACTGCAAACGGTTTTCCCCAGCCATAGTGGCTTATTAAGCCAAAATAAGCCACCCTGATAAGCCATGGTCTGCAGTGAGGTTTATTTAAACCATCATGGCTTATCGTGTCATCTGGCGCTCCACAGTGGCTTAAAGATCACCTACAGAAGCTCTTGACAAGAGCGGTCAAAACAGCTTCCCCCGCTCTGCTCCAGCCAGCAGATCTCTGTTCCTGAGATCTGCCTAGCAACAGATTGTGCTCTGAGAAGGGAAGATGAAGGGATTGGGGAGCAAAAGGAGTGTCAAGAGGAGAGTCCACACCCCTCTTTTGGTGCACATGGGTGGGAATAAGGGAACGGCTTTGAAAACTGGCTGGGAAGTGGGCGGCAGAAGGAAGAGGCAGTGGG
The DNA here is from genome assembly GCF_057233095.1 of Heloderma suspectum. Taxonomy (NCBI): domain Eukaryota; kingdom Metazoa; phylum Chordata; class Lepidosauria; order Squamata; family Helodermatidae; genus Heloderma; species Heloderma suspectum. Next base: position 86,137,392 of record NC_139459.1, read on the forward strand.
AGCAGGAAGGAATGCCATGAGGATCAGGGTGCCACTGGTTGGGTGGGGGGGTGGGGGAGCGGAAAAGTAGTTAACAATTGGCAACACGCCGATAATGGTGGGGATCCAGCAGAGACAGGAGAATATGCTCCTAGCGTGAGACAGGCCAATTGGAGAGATGCAGGTGACGTAGTGGCGGCCCAGGGGACACTAGGATTTGGTTTCCAACTCAAAGGAAGATGGGATACTATCCTGGCCAAGTGGGATGACTGTAGAGAGAGGAGGGGTGAAGGTGGGGAAAATAAGCTATGCACAGTAGCTTATTTGCCCGATCATTTGGGGGATACAGTGCCCACACTGCGGAAATGCCTGCGTTCAGACAATACAATAACCTATGGTGGGTTAGCGTGTTGAGTGAACCCTGTCTGTGAGTAGCTTATAAATCATCATGGCTTAAAGTGACAAGCGAACCCAGCCTCCATCTTTCATTCCATTTACACTTTGCAAGCTGTAAAAGTACAAGCTTGTGCTGCTGATGACCTGCCAAAGAAAATGTATACCAGAGTAAGTGAACAGCAGTGAAAAGGCAAGAAATAAAACAGGAATATATGGGACGAGAGAGAGAGAGAGAGACAGAGAGAGAGAGAGAGATCTGTGTTGCACTTTATGGCTGAGCCGCTTGAGTAGGGAACGCAGAGCAACCATTCTCAGAGCTGCTTGTTTTAGTACATTATGTCCTGCTTGTACAATACTTCAAGCAAAGCACATGGAAATTAAATGATAATAGGACATTGTCTCATCTAGTATGATAGCTTTTTTGGACAATCAGAGGACATTATCTGAGAACTCCGTTTTCCACGGCAAATCAATGTTTTTATGCTGTCAATGCCAAGCAGATATATCAGTTCATAGATACTAGTTAGGCTGTGGATTTTCCTCCTTGCTTCCTGCAACAATTGCCTTTCTTCATCTCCCCCTCCCCCCAAGTAGGAATAAAGACAAACATGACTGACAAACTAGAATAAAATGGTTGAAACACACCCCTCCATGCTTGTCCTGCTATTCTTATGTTGCTAGGTTGAGATCCTGAGATCCAACAACATGTAACAATGCTTAGTTATCTGTGTACATTAAACATTATTTCATTTGCAGCGAATGTAGCCATATTTGCCCTGATTGAGCCCGGAGCCATATGCATGGAAGCACACTTACAGACATGTCCCTAGCTAGACTGAGAACTGCAAACAAGAAATGCTACAGGCAAGACAGCATAGAAATGGAATGAATGAATGAATGAATGAAGGTTACATAAGGCAAACCAACAGCAGGGGCTATAGCTATGTAGCCCTTTAAAAGGAGCTGGAATCCCACCAACCAGCCATTTGGGAGGAATGAGTGCGGGAATGTATTCACTCATCCCCATTCCCTTCTTCCTAACAAACAGCTGATCAACATGATTCTTTTAAAGGATGATGCATGCACATTTTTGCATGCTATGTTCATATACCATAATATTAGACTGAGGCCTCTAGCTTCAATGGGTTTTTTTGTTCAAGAGGGGGGAAGGCCTCCCACAGTCTCCAGCACAAATGCATGGGCAAAGGGTTGGGTGTCTGACGGTCTTAGGTATTTATTGACTTACTGAATTTTTATCCCACCCAATGAGCTTCATGGCCAAGTGGGGATGAGAACCCGGGTTTTCTGAGTCCCAGTCTGACACTCTAAGTACCACACCACACTGGGCCTCCACTTGTTTTGACTATTTAGATATAGGTACTGGTCAGCACTGGATCCAAGCTGGTCCCAAGGGTCTCCCCATTTGCTGCCTTACTACCATAGATCCTTCAGCATGCATCTGGATAGGGGCGAATGCTCCTTCCTTGTTCTCCTCGACCTCTCAGTGGCTTTTGATACTGTTGACCACGGTATCCTCCTGGACCGCCTGGAGGGGTTGGGCATTGGAGACATCGTATTACGGTGGTTCCGGTCCTTCCTCTCCGGCAGGTACCAGAGGGTAACACTGGGAGAGGTGTCGGACCTGTGGCCGCTCACTTGTGGGGTGCCACAAGGTTCCATCCTCTCCCCGATGCTATTTAACATCTATGTGAGGCCGCTGGGGGCTATCAGGAGGTTTGGGGTGTGGTGTCATCAATATGCGGATGACACGCAGCTCTACCTCTCATTCAAATCTTCACCAGGGTTGGCTGTAGAATCCATGTCCAAATGTCTGGAGACGGTGGCTGGATGGGGAGGAATAAGCTTAAGCTGAACCCTGACAAGACCGAGGTACTTTTGGTGGGAGACAAGAGGAGGTTGGGGGATATTGACCTGGTGTTGAATGGGGTACGGCTACCCTTGAAAGACCAGATCTGCAGCCTGGGGGTCATTTTAGACTCCCAGCTGTCCATGGAGGCTCAGGTGTCAGCCGTGAGCCAGACAGCACTGTACCAACTCCATCCGATACAGCGGCTGCACCCCTACCTTCTCGACCATCTGCTCCCATCGGTAGTACATGCCCTGGTCTCCTCTTGTTTAGACTACTGTAATGTGCTCTACGTGAGGTTACCCTTAAAGATGGTTCAAAAGCTGCAGCTGGTACAGAATGCGGGGGCTTGCCTAATTAAAGGCAGCCACCGGCGAGATCACATCACTCCAGTGCTGAAGGAGTTGCACTGGTTACGTTGTTTTCCGGGCCAAATTCAAGGTGTTAGTTTTGATGATTCCGGCCCAGCCTGTCTCAAGGAGCGCCACCACCAACACCAGACAGGCCGCTCAACAAGATCAGCCTCGGATGGCCTTCTCTCTGTCCCAACAGCCAGGACAGCTAGGCTGGTGAGGATAAGGGAGAGGGCCTTCTCTGTGGTGGCCCCCACTCTGTGGAACTCCCTCCCTAGAGAACTCCACATGCCCCCTCTTTAATGAGCTTCTGCCACGCATTAAAAACATGGTTGTTCAGGCAGGCATTTGGGGTGGGCTAGGGAAAATTTAGAAATATGATGTTTTTAATCTAGAATTTTATTGTTTTAAATTGTTTCTATTGTTGTACATCACCCAGAGTGGCTGGGTGACCAGCCAGATGAGCGACTAATACATTTAATAAATAAATAAATAGATGAATACATTAAATAAATAAATAAATAAATAAAATGCACCTGGAAGCACAAACCTGCGGCCCCAGACAGCGGCTGGGGGGCCATAGGATTTTTTGGATTCCTGGATCCAAGGCCAGAGACAGCACTCCAACCTCAGACCTAGGAGTCTGAGCTCCCCTTCCCCTTGCGAATTCAAACTCGGAGAGGCGGAAAAGGGGGCATCCTGGTGGGCAGGGAGGTGACTGGGGAAGGGGGGATATGAGCTATCCCCAGCCATCCCCATGCTCCGTCCCTCTTCCTCCCCGAAAACCCATCTAGCTAAAAAGCAGAGCAGGAGAAACGATGCACCTCCCGCTCTGCACTGGACACTTGTAAGCATTGCAGTTCGGAGGCTTATGAGTACCGAGGATGAATCTAATAGGATTGTGCCCTTGGCTGGCTCGCTTATTTATTTATTTATTTATTTATTTATTTATTTATTTATATAACCGTTGTTATTTAACATTTATTGAAGTCTTACAGTAGAATGTTCACTGTTTTTAGCCCTGTTTGGAAAACATTTTATCACACCATTAACAGTCGCCTGAGTGCCTGCTGGCCCCGACCTGTCTACTGTGCCTCTGTCATCCCTGCCCCCCCATCACACATGTTGGAAGACCAGAGCCTGCTGTAGGTGTGTGTCAGCTCCCTCCATAATATAGAACTCTGATGACACAGGGTTACACATGGCAGGGTGAACTTATGCGCATAGAATTGGGGCCCATTTGCACATCACCCAAAAAGAGGAAATGTAGCACCAAAAAAGAGGACACAAATTTGCATAATATTTGCATGTGCTAATTTATAAGTAGAGATCCACATTTGGAAATAATTACTATACTTTAAATAGAAATTCATCATTTATTCATTTATTAAATTTCTATACTGTCCAATAGCCAAAGCTTGCTGGGTGATTCACAACACAATAAAACATCAATAAACTACCAGGACTCTATAAAAAACTACCATTAAGAAGACCTATCATATGCCATCAAACACCTGGGAGAAGATACACTGCATCTCACTGTTGTTAGGGTAACTGTGACCAGGTGACCTGTCAGTCTGCTGTCCAGCTGCTAACTGTTGGTGGCCAACTTCAAGGTCCCTCCCTGCTCTTCCTTCTTAGGGCTCTTTATCTTTACACCAGAATTAGGCTGGACAGCCCTTCACATAGTGGATGCCTTCATATAGAGGCCTATTCTCAGTAAAGTAGGTCACATGGCCACCCTGCAAAGAGTAGACTCCCCACAACATGTGTATGGGTTGGAGCAGGGCTGCAATGGTGAGAGTAGGACCAACAGGTATGGTCCTGCTCTTCCCTTCATGTGATTGTTTATAGGGCAAGGGGGAATGCTTGAATAGGGTTTTTATTCTAAAGGGGAGTCAGCTCAACAGGGAGAGTTAGGGGTGTGAAAGATTTATGACATGCATCCCCACTTGTACCTTATTCACTGCAGCCACTTGTTGATATGCTTTCTACCAAGAAGAGACATCAGACTGGGAGCAAGAAACATCACTCTCTATTATTTCCCTTGCTCCGATCTGACTTTATGTTGACATGGCAATGTGGCATCCTCATTAAGCCAAATCAGAAGGAGGGCAGAAGCAGCAATCTGTTTTTTCAGCCCTCAATGTGGTATCATCTGGATGTAACGCATTCAAAGAAAACAGTGCTGAATGGTAGCAGGAAACATGAACAGTGCCACTTGCCAAGTGGGATGAACACTTTGCCCCAGTTTGTGCCCTACAGAATCACCAAAATGCACCCTCAACAACACAGAGCATCTCTACAGCAGCCTAAAATCTCTAACTTAAAACAGGGCTTTCTGCTTCCATTTTAAATGCAGGATCATGACGGACTCCTTTACACGTGCTTCCTTTCCCCTACCTTCCCTCCCTTATCTGAGTCTTCCACATGTTTCATTGGTCTAGCTCCTCTTTTTGCAGCTTTTCCTTTTTCATGGTGGGAACTCAGAACTCAAACACTGTAATTTGATAGCTCATTATCTCTGATCTTTTAAAAAACAGAATAAAGACCATTTATTGCAGGAGATGCCCTGGAGGTTGACGACAACATCTAAAGGACCCACAAACTTTCATGAGTAACCAATCTCAATAGCAGAATAAAAGCTCCATGTGAAGAAGCCCACAGTCTGCGAAAAGGGTGGCAAAATGTGTGATCCCCCCAAAGATATTCAACTGAAATTTCCCATCATCCTTCATCATGGGAGCTGATGGGAGTTGCAGTCCAACAACACATTCTCCACTCCTGTAGTACAACTTCAGTGCATCTTCTTTCCACAGATACTTTGCATTTCTTTTCTATATGGAATTTTTCATGTTGTCATTGCATTTGTACCCTATTTCAAAAGCATCTTTACACAGCAGCATGATCTGCACAGGCATCCATCTGAGTCCTTAATTAAGGTATTGAAGAACAGTATATCAAGGACTGACAATGCAGGACTTTACTCAGATGATGATGCATTTTTTTTTACAAAGCATTCATGATTCTGCTGAAAGTTTGCAGTTCACTAACAACAGCAGCAGCAATACTGGGAAGAAAAAAATACAGAACAAAGGAATAATATATATTAAAAGACTGCCATCTGTTGGTCAAATGCATTCCTTACACTTTAGAGCTAATAACACTATTAGTATGGACATACTGAATATAAGGAATACATAAGGGGCTCTGATTAATAACAGGGGCCAAACATGGAAGGGTGTAGGGAAGGGAGATTTCAGCTAAATTCTAAAGGGGCCCAACTTGGGCTATAAGCCCATTACCATGAAGGAAAAATGTGTTTAAGGGAGCCATCCTATGCATGTTTAGACTGAAGAAAGTCCTACAACTCCCAGCATGCCCCAGCTAGCCATGCTATAGGATTGCGCCCTGAATGTTAGATCATACCAAACAGGAAATATATCCCAATCCAAAATCAAGAAGCAATAAAATAATTGGGATAAGTAAACTGATGAAGATGAATAATATCCAAAAAGTCTGATAATGTTACTTTATCTATACAGGCTACAAACATGCAGTCATTAAGCAACATAACATATCATTCAACACAAGAAATAACCGTTTTGACCATAAGTTTTCTTCAGTGGTCTAATATATAAAAAGGTACATGAAAAAGTATGTTTAGCGTGCAATCCTATGCATGTTTAGACAGAAAAAGTCCTACAGTTCCCAGTGTGCCTCAACCAACCTGACTGGCTGGAGGGACACTGGAAGTTGTAGGACTTTTTTCCATGTAAACATGCATAGGATTGCACCCTTAAAAACTTATATATATATACACACACACACACACACATTTCAGTGCAAGCCTCTCACACTTACTGACAATATAGAATACCGCAGTGTCTCCACCTGCAATTATAAAAACAAGTTTATTATTTAAAATACCGCTTCCTAAATATGATAAAACAGATATATGTTTAAAAAAAACCCTCACCAATTCAGACACAAATTCATGGACCTTGCCAAACCAAAAATAATATATACACGTGCAAAAGCATATGCTTATCTATGTACTGTCAAACGCAAAGGGGCCTTAGGCTCCACTGTGAATACATAATTCTGAAAAAGGCAAGGAACTGTAGCAGTCCTGAAAACAAATTTATAAAAGTATATTCATATACCTTTTTATATACTAGATCACTGAAGACCTTTGGTTGAAATGTGTTTGATCATTTCTGGCACTGAATGATATGATTGAACAACTTTTACTCTCTTCTATTGCTTAATGACTGTATGTCTGTAGCCTGTATAAGGTAACACTGTAAGACTTTTTGGATATTATTTATCTTCACCAGTTTACTTACCCTAATTGTTTTATTGCTTCCTAAATTGTAGATCATTTTTGAGGATGCTTGTTCAAACATATTTCCATTTATATCCAGACCTTGTGTGATATGCTGGAGTCAACTAGAAGCCATGTTAGAACAGAACTAGCAACATTCCAAACAGTGAGCTGCTGATCCAGGCTGTCTTCTTAAAGAGGGAAGGTCTGTACAGGAAACTCTTGGACATGTAATTTGAGAGAAATATGCCTCCTTATATGACAGGCTGTCTCAGGCTCCAGAGTTCCGTAGATCCTGCTAGTACTTCTATGCAGACAGGAGGAGCCAGTAGGCTGTGGTGAGCTGGAGGGAGGCACAAACACCATCATAATCAGAGACTATACAGCTGTTGAGAAGAGCCCCCTCCATAGGCTTTCTTTGCCTGTGGGAATGCTGCTAATGCAGAGAACCTACATGTACAGAGCTGTACGTACGCAGGGCCACCCTTACCAATGTTGTTTGCAGTAGTGTCCGTGGAGAAGTATTTTTCTTCCAGGAGGTTTTGAGCTCTTCAGCTGGGATCCCATAGATTCACTATGTATACTTAAGATGCAACATGCTTTGGCGCTGTCTTGCTATTGCAACTGGAACATCAGCCTTCCTTTCTCTGTGTGGCCCTGTCTACCTGGTAGAAGGGTGGCTGTCTGCAGGCTATTTGTGGTCATGCTGTCATTGTTGAGTGGCCATGGACAGTGTAGAGTGTCTACCAGTGTTGCTATATTATCTCATTTGTATTGGTTTTCTTTTGCTTTCTCCTTTGCTGCTTGGACCACAGCTATATTATGTCGGCAAGCATTAGCAACTGCAGGCATAGTGGCAACACAGGATTGCCCTGCCCATGAAACAGAGAAAGGCAATACACTGAAGTAAAATATTTACTAGCAATTTAAGGTAGAACAGCTTTTCCCAACCTGGTGGCCCCGGATGTGTTGGAATACATTCCAGTCACCCCAGCCACCATTGCCAATGATGATTGGCCATGCAATCCCACATTCCCAAATTCATACCTTTCCTACTATTTATTCTGTTGGGATTCTTGCAGGGCTGTGTGTCCTGCATACTAAAAAAAAAAAAAAATTAAAATTCTGCCCCAAGATCAATTCTGTAACCTGCATACATTAGTTAAAATATGCAAAACAGAAAAAAATATACTACATTTGTTCTGCCATTTGACTACTCTGCATACTTGCTGACGTTCCTCATCATAGAGAGGAACAAGGAGTTAAGACAGGGCCTTGAAGCCCTAGCATCAACTCTGGAAGTTATTCAGCTGCAGCTCAATGATAGATTACATGCTTTGCTTGCAGAAGGTCCCAGGTTAAATCCCAGTCATCTCTAGGTAAGCCTGAGAAAGACCACTTCTGAAACACTAGAGGGCCACTGCTTGTCAGTGCAGACCCCAATAGCCCAACTAGGTATAAGGCAGCTTGCAATGTTCCTAGTCACCTCTCTGGCCTTAGAGATTTCAGTAGGCACTGCCAATACAGTGTCAGTATATATTTCAGCTGTTTCATTTTTAAAAAGTGAAAGCTAAAATTCTCAAGCAGTTGAATTTTGCACCTGGTACAACAGATGGAGTGTATTCTGCACTCCTACATAATATAATAAACACAACACAACCCTGGGCTTATGCAGGACACCTTTCCTGAGGACTAGGCTCCAAGTTACTTGTGCTTCACCTTTCTGCACTCTTGATCTGGGTCACTCAAATACTGTATAATAAGTGCTTCATCAGCCAATTAGGAAGGCCTAGGCAGCTGCTGGCCATGCTAATATTGGATAATAAGTACAGTTTGGGCTATGGCAGGTATACATGTGTGGAATACCATATTCCTAATGCAATTCCTTCACTATCTGTGGGAGTTCTTCTGATATAAAATGGTACTGAGCACAGAAGCTGAAGAACTTGACCAAGAAAGACAACCAGCCAGAAAAATTAGCTAAACAGATGTTTGTTTTTTTAAAAAAATCAAAATGTAGACAATGGGAAATATAATAGAAACATTTTTCGGTATATCAGTGGATGATAAAACAAAACTGCATTTTAAAAATGCATTAAATGATGTTCTGTATTCATAGGATTTAGTGCTAATATTTCTGGATGTATTGTTTGTATTCTAATGCTCTGCTTACATATAAAAGAAGACTGTACTGGTTCTCCATTTACTGCCATTGCAGAGTGAACTTCCATAATTGTGGCATCTGGTGGTAAAAGGAGCACACCTGTTACTAAGGCTTCTGCATGCAAGATGGGGAGGCAGATTTCTATAGCAACTCTCCCCTTTCACTTGCTTGTGTATATTTAAAGCTTTCATGGTAAGTATTCCTAAAGGAAGAAGTTGATGATGAATGTGTGCACATGTATGTATGCACACGTGTGTGTTTGGGGACTGGGGGTCTCCTTGTATTCCTTCTCTGTCAATGAAGCCAAATGGAAACATGGTGTCCTGTTTCCCTGTTGAGCCACCAGGAAAAATGGGGGATATCTGGAAGATTGCCCCCTAAATCAAAGTGGGCCTGACTTTGCAAAGTAATATAAATTTTAGGTGACCACTGAATTGTCTTTGAGACCCCAAAGGAGAAATTCTGCATCACCCCTATCATTCATACTCCCATCTGCAAAACACAATATAGGCCAATTCTGAAGACTGTCCAGGACTGAAGTCTAGGATTTTATCATAAACATGATTTAACATAAAATATATTTGAGTTAAGATTCCTTTAAAAATTGCTAAGGTAGGCAAGAAATAGACATTTATATCTCTCTCCTTCAACCTAGCTACTTACATCAAACTTTCAGAAGAAGAAATCATGGATTTTGACCACTATCATACAAACTGAAGTGGGAGTCTTTCGTACAAACTCCATTACTAGATTTATATTCCATCAATGTGTGCATAAGAAATGTTGATATTTAGCTTCCTCCCACCAAGAAACTATGGTGCAAACACTGATCATATTTATTATACAGAAACTACAAGTGGTTTTGAATTACGCTACATCACCATTTTATTTTGCAATGGAAACAGAAAAAACACTTGTAGCCATCTATTATGATTCCTGAGAAGTATATAAAAATAGCAAAACAGCGTAATTCAGCACTGCTTATTGAATTCAATTATTCAAAGCCTTATTCAATTCAATTATTATAGAATACACATTAATAATATTTACATTCCTAAAGAAATATGTAAAATATTAAGTTCAAGTCAAAGTGACTTATGCTTCAGAATTAAAAACAACAACTCATACCTCTGTAGCGTAACTTAGTCTCTTCCTATTCCTAAGTCTTCATGACAGGACATAGGGCTACAATTGTCGCTGGACTACATGGCTACAATTAAGACAACAAACCTCTAAGAGCTTTAAAAGAATACCAAGTACAAAGCCTTTCAAAAAATTCAGCAGAAGGCTGCAGAATGGATCTAGCATTGTTTATAGACAGGCAGTGCATAAGCTCATGCATTCCAGTAAGCTCCAGTCCTAGAATCTCCAGCTATTATGGGTGCTTCCATAAAAACAGCTACTCGTGATACCAGTCAAAAGACACAGTGCAGCTTACTCATCTTTTCTTCCTTAACTGAATTTCTGTAGTAAGAAAAAAGACGGAAGAAGCAGTGGCCAAACACAGGAGGCTTACAAATAGAAGACAATTATGTCTGGACCCCCCTATCCCTTGTAAAATTCCATGAATGAGGCAAGGTGATTGCACAATCAAAGCCTAATTAGGAAGCACCCTAAATCCAGAGGCTCTATTAGTGGTAAGGAATGGAAATCCAGAGGAACTGTATTTGCCAGCTAGCACTACAGAGATAAACAGTCCCAATAATGCAGGTTCTAAGGGCCATTCCAAATGCTAGACTATATATGCAGGGCACTGAGAAGCCTTTGTGGGTGCAATATTTGAAAGCCCTTATTTTATTCACCAGCTCAAGCACACCCAGCACCTCCCTGCCAGAGCAAACCAATTCCTGGGATGCGCAGTGGTTGTCTGGAGATGTGTGTGATTGGATAGATCTGCCCAGCACATTTTTTGAAAACGTCATGCTGGGGTGTCTTCCCATTAAAGGACATTTTAGCAGCCTACAAGTTGGGACTGTAACATATAGCACATCTAAAAGATACAGATTCTAGGATCTAATGCTGGCTCTTGAGTACAGGGCCTGATATGCGTAGGATTGAGCTTAAGTGCTGATGTTAGTTCATCTGTTTTTTCTTACTGTGAAACTGATTTACACTGCTGTCTTAAATATGTACACTCAGAAGTAAGTCAATGGGACTTACTCTCTAGTAAATGTGCAGAGGATACATAATACATCCTCTGCTTTAGGTATACAGACCAAGACCAAGGCAGTGGATGCAGTATGTTTCTATTGCAGGAAACAGACTGCAGAATCAAGCCTAGCTTTGAGAGTCCCAAGGGAAGTGGTGGTATCAATATCCCATAAAGAGCAAGTACAAAATAAAACGCTGAAGATCTCCTGACCTTACTGAAAGCAGGAAATGTTCTTACAGGAGGGCTCAGACCCCTGGCAAAGTCCATACCAGCCTATAGTCAAAAGATTAAAAGCAAAACTGAAGTCCAAAACACTTACTAGAACCTGACCATTTCAAAATGTTACTTTAGACGTGGAAATATTCTGAAAAGCAGCAAGGCAATTCCATAGCAAAGCTCTTTTCTCAATAGTTATGCTGGAGAGCATTTTAGTACTGTCACAGGTTGTTTTGAAAAGGTGAAAATTCTTGTTGTCTCCTGTGGTATATTGATGTTTGTAAAAGAATACAAGTCCACAGTGCACTTATTGTGCAATGTCATAGTAGGAGTTGCGCAGCCTTAACTCAACTGTAGAAAATGATGGCCGATCATCAACACTGGAAAAGAGAAACAAATGTTTTGGTACGCACGTAACTCTTTGCTTCCTTGTTATTGAAGGCCTCTTCAGCAATTTCCAGGCTGCCTTTTATCTCCCTTATACCAGCTTACTAAACAGTGATTTGGGATCCTGTTGTCATGTAACAGCTTCAATTACTGTGCATCAACCAACTCCTTATCACATAACCTAATAGTTCTCCCACAGCAATGGCAGCAACAGTGGCCAGGCAAAATACTATATAGCAGATTAAATATTTTGGAGGTGAGTCTTGACCACAAATGTAGATAAATGCCACAAAATGTGCTTTTGTTTAATGTAAAATGGGGGAAATCTCACTGACCAGCATTTTGTGGAGCTACAAGATGGGGCCACCAGAGGGCAATGCACAAATCCTGCCACTAGACCTCAGCAACAGAGTCCAAGCTGCCACCACTGTCCCCTCCTCACCACATGAAGTAGATAATGGATATGATAAGATGTCATATATAAAGGACGTTCTCAGTGGGATATAAAAAAGAGTCTACTTTGCACTTTTGGAGAGCACTTGTGGAGGTTAGGAGGCATGAGCCAGTTCTTGGGCCTCCCTTGAACTCCAGGAGTGGAACTGGAGGTGCATCCATAGTGTTCCCTTACATCAGGCAGCATCTTTCAGAGAAATATATAGACCTCAGCCTAAACATTTGAAGGGCCCTTGACCAAGGACTGTACTTCAGATTAGTCCATTCTAGGTATGCATGGAACAATCATGCAGTGGTCCACTGTCTACCTGGGGTTGTCTCCCATATCCTCAACTACTGTCACCAGGACTGCTGTGCTCCAGTTGGAACAAAAACTTAATTGCATTTCACTGGTACAGATTTGGTGAAGTGATAGGAAGAATACGAAGATTGCTGTTGCAATGATTTATGACACCCTTGTTACTGATGGAATGGTTCTATGCTTGTGTGCTGACATGGGAAGAGCATCACCGTGGGCTGGTTCAGATATAACCTTAAACCATAGTTTAGCACAAACAGAAAGAGCCTAGGAAGCCTCAGGTTTCCACTCTCTCCCTCCAGTGTGACTGTGAGGAAGAGTTCAGAAGCTTTTGCTTTTGTTTACAGCGTTGTCCAAATCTGGACAAACTGTGGTTAATCCTAATTAGTGGAAACAATTCATAACCCATGGTTTAAAACATGGGGGGGGGGGGAGAAACAAAAACGGAGTGGAGAGAGAAAACCTGAATCAAGACAACTAATGTTTTTCTCAGAAAAAACATGAATATGATTATACTCACTCATATGTCCAACACATTTTCATTAACTCATAGATCTCAGGTGGGCAGCCTGATGGACAATCCATTCGTTCTCCTCTTTCAATCATCTGAGCAACCTCCCCTCCTTTCATACCCTGCAATAGAGTGACAAATCTATTATAGACCAAGAAAAGTATCAGGATGATGGCTCTGGCTCCAACTGAAATAGGAACAATACAAGCCCAGGTCCCTGCTTACCTGGGGATTCCATTTGTGCTGTTGTACAGGTGCCAGGGTGGGGTGAAGAGAGCAGACTGGGTAATTGCTCTGGCTGCATGGCCAGCTGGCCCAAGAGGCTGCACAGCCATGCAGCATGCTAAGAGCTCCCCTAGGGACAATCAGCAATGATATTTGATTCCCAGGGGCAGAGCCCAGGGAAGCTGACCTAAGAGGGGAAGTTCCCTCACTAGTCTGATTCCAGAGCATTTAATAAGAGCTTCCATGTGGCTTCAGTCAGTACCAGTCCAGACATCCTGAACCTGCCCTCCTTAACTTTTAGACTGCTATGGACCACTTTTAGTCACCAATTAATGGAGTACCTGTGGGCATGACTAGCTGTTAGTCCTCACAGTTTTTGCCTTCCTTGTAGCAATAGGTTTGCATGGAACATTCCTTTACTGTTGTTTTCTGTCACAATTGTATAGTGTTGGGTGTTGTAGACATGAAATGGTCCAGATCCATTTCAGGGGGTAAGTGGGGTGGGGCATCCCACTCCCCGAGAGAAGAGGATTCTCAAAAGGGACCCTGGGGGTGGGACCACAAGGCTCCAGCTCAGCTTGGGGACTGCTGCACACCCAGAATGCAGGAGGGACCAATGCAACTGGTCCATCCCATGGTGGTAACTCCAAGATCCTTCCTCTCCATATGTTACCCCAGCATGCAGGCTGGGGTGGAGAATTGGCCAGCAGGTGGGCAGCCGGATGACCAGATCTATGCCCTATGCCATGCCAAAACTCTGTGAACTGTAACCAATCTTGACTACATGTGATTTATTGCCATCCGCTCCAACCCCTGTACCCAATATGTGCTGCTGGCACAATTTCTGGATTATTTTTCTCCCAAATAGATGCTGTAATGGGCAGTTTTAGATTTATCTTCATGCAGGATTTATCTTTTGCCAAACTAGATTGTTTCTAGTTCTATGCTCAAGAGCTAGGAAGGGAAGTTTAATGGTGAAAAACGAAATAAACCTACCTTATATGGCTTTTGCCCATAAGAAAAAGCCTCCCACATTAATACACCAAAACTCCAAACATCACTCTTGCTTGAAAACTTGAAGAAGTTCATGCATTCTGGAGCATACCACTTGACTGGCCATTTCCCATAATGTTCTGCCTACAGTGACCCCCCAAATGAAAGGAAACAAAATTAGTTGATATTATATTATCCACAATATACAACAATAGGAGAAGTGTTTGTATATATTTTGAGTTAATAAAGCCCAGCCTGTCCTGTCTCTGCATCTACAGAGAGGAGAGGAGAGAAGGACAGTCAACCACCACCAGATCCCACTTTCCCCAGTACAGGATCATGCAGTGAACCAATTATATCAGTTGGAGGCAAACTGCTGGAGTCACCTGAGGAAGCGTAGCACAGCTGGACCTGCTGGACCTTGTTTCCTGCTTTGCTCAGCTCCAAAAAGTTATGGCTAGTATGTTTTCTAAAACCATCAAACTCTTTCCAGAATGTGTATACCAAGAAAAAAAATGCTTTACAGTAGCATCTATGTTACCCTGATAATATTTTATGTTGAAGGGTGGCATATACATTTATTAAATAAAATAAACTACAACATGATCAGGTTTTTAGGCAAATATAGGTAATTCCAAGAACAGATATTCTGAGCTACTCTGTTTTCTCTGAATGAGTTTGTAGATGATAGCATGTCCTGGTGAAACATCAGAATACACAGTGACAACATGAGAAATTTCCATCAAGAGGAGTTCAAGTGTGAAATATTACCTTGTAATAATCATTAGAGCCAAGAGCTTTTGAAAGTCCAAAGTCACTGATTTTGGCATAATGTTGTGTAACCAGCAGCACATTTCTTGCTGCTAAATCTCTGTGCACAAAGTTGTTTTCTTCCAAATATTTCATCCCCATGGAAACTTGATGAACCAGCTCTATGATATTCTTTTCTGTGACATCTCTGGAAAAATATTAAAAAGAGCACACTTTAATTCCTCATTATTTCATTCCCCAGTTGTATTGTATTTTAACTGGGCTTTATTGTATTTTGTCTGTATTTTTATATGGACTGCAGGGGGTGGGGTGGGTTTAGGGCCTACACTTAAGAATAAATGTGTCCCACTTCCAATGGTTACCCAGTAGAGGACAGAAACCAATAATGTACCTGACAAATATCCCAACTTAATTTGCTTTGAGAGTTACACTATGGAATTTGCTACCACAAGATGTGGTATGGCCATCACCAATTTGGATGGTTTTAAAAGGGGATTTGACAAATTTATGGAGGATAAGGCTATCAATAGCTACTAGTCCTGATGGCTATATGCTACCTCCAGTATCAGAGGCATGTACACCAATTACTGGGGAATGTGACCGGGAGGGTGCTCTTGCACTCTTGTCCTACTTGTGGGTATCCAACACTCAGCTGGTTGGCCACTGTGTGAACAGAATGCTGGACTACATGGACCCCTGGTCTGAACTAGCATGGCTCTTATGTTCTTATGAGAGCACATCTCTTATGTACACTATTTGTATGTATGTATGTATGTATTTATTACATTTCTGTACTGCCCAATAGCCAAAGCTCTTTGTGTGGTTCACAATGAGTAAAACCATAAAATACAACATGTTTAAAGTTTTTGAACTGCATTATAAAATTTAAAAAACCCAAAATAAAACCTAGCAGCAATGCAAAGATTTAAAATATAGTAACAGATTTAAAACAACAGAAACTGATAGACTAACATGCCTGGGAAAATAAGGTCTTCCCTGAAAAGAGCACAATGTAGGCACCAGGCAAGCTTCTCTGGGAAGCTCATTCCATAACTGGGGTGCCACAACAGAAAAGGCCCTCTTCTTAGCAGCCATTCCCACTTCACTTCCTTTGATGGGGACTCCCTGAGACAGACCACTTAGGATGATCTTAGGGTCTGGGCAGATATATATGGGAGGAGACGGTCCTTCAGGACCTGCCCCAAACTGCTCAGGGCTTTGAATGTTAATACAAACACTCTGAATCGAGCTTGGAAATGGACTGGAAGCCAGTGCAGATGGAAAAGTACTGGCATAATATAATCATGTTGACCAGTCCCTGTTAACAATCTCACCCTTGTTAACAATATTGAAATCATAACAGTATGATCATGATGACCTGTCCCCATTAACAATCTATTTTGGACCAGCTGACATTTCAGGACCATTTTCAAGGCAGCCTCACGTATAACACTTTGCAGTAATCCAGGCGAGAGGTTACCACAGCATGGATAACTGCATCTAGGCCAGATAAGGATGTAGTTGGTATGTCAGCCTAAGTGGATAACAGGCGCTCCATGCCACTGTGTCTA
Source organism: Heloderma suspectum (assembly GCF_057233095.1). Lineage (NCBI taxonomy): Eukaryota > Metazoa > Chordata > Lepidosauria > Squamata > Helodermatidae > Heloderma > Heloderma suspectum. The sequence goes on from NC_139459.1 coordinate 86,154,055, forward strand.
CCTTTGCCTCTAATGACAATGCTGGATCCAAGGGCACCCTCAAACTATGAACCTGATCCTTTAGGGTGAATGCAACCCGCTCCAGAACAGGTTGAACACCAATTAGCTGGGCCGACAAACCACCCACTAAGAGTAACTCCATCTTGTCTGGACTGAATCTCAGTTTATTGGCCCTCATCCAATCCATTACCATGCCCAAGCACTAATTCACAACAGCTTTTGCCTCACCTGGATTTGATGAAAAGGAGAAATAGAGCTGGGTGTCATCTGCATATTGATGACACCTCAGCCCACACCTCCTGATAACCTCCCTCAGCAGTTTCATGTAGATGTTGAACAACACAAAGGATAGAAAAGAGTCCTGTAGAACCACGTAAAATAGCTGCCAGGGCACAGGGCAATAATCACCCAGCACCACCTTCTGGAATCAGCCATCCAAATAGAAGTGGAACCACTGCAGTGCACTGCCTCCAACTCCCAACCCAGAAAATCTATCCAGAAGGATACCATGACTGATGGTATTGAAAGCTGCTGAGAGGTCCAAGAGAATCAACAGGGTTGCACTCTCCCTGCCCCTCCCTAAGCAAAGGTCATCCCACAGGGTGACCAAAGCAGCTTCCGTTCCAAAACCAAGTCTGAAGCCCAGTTGCAATGAACCTAGATAATCAGTTCCATTTAAGAGTACCTGAAGTTGACCTGCAACCACCTGCTCAAGCACCTTGCCCAGGAAGATGTGGGCTACTGGCCTATCATTGTTAATATTATCCAGGTTAGGCTTCTTCAGAAGTGGCCTTATTACTACTTCCTTTAAAGAAGCTGGCCCTACACGCTGACTCAAGGATCAATTTACAACCTCCTGGACCCAGCCATATATCCCCTCCTTATTTGATGTAATAAGCCAAGAAAGGCAAGGTTTGAGCACACAGGTGGTAAACTGGACTTGGCCAAGTTCCTTGTCCACATCCTCAGGCCTCAATAACTGAAACTCATCCAATAAAACTGGACCCAACGGTGCTCTGAACGCCTCTACCAATGGAACTGCATTAATCATGGTGTCCAATTCATGACGAATCTGAGTGATTTGATCTTCAAAATGCTGTGCAAATTTTTCACAGCATGCTACCAAGGGTTCCACCATGTCTCCCCCTGGCCCAGATTGTAGCAGGCCATGAACCACTTGGAAAAGCTCCACTGGACAACACTGAGAAAATGCAATGGTGGTGGAAAAGAACTCTCTTTTCACCACCATCACCCACCACAGTGTAGGCTCAATAGTCTATGGGCTTCTTCACATGGAGCTTTTATCCTGCTATTGAGATTGCTCACTCACAGAAGTTTGTGGGCCCTTTAGATGACGTTGCTAACCTCCAGGGCGTCTCCTGCACTAAATGACCTGTATTCCATTTTTAAACACATAGGAGATAATGAGGTATCAAATTGCCCTGCTTGTTTGAGTTCCTTCCATGAAAAAGGAAAAGCCGTAAGAAGAGGAGCAAGATCAATGAAACATATGGAAGACTCAAATAAGGGGGAGAAGGAGGAGAAAGGGAAGCATGTGTGAATATTGTGATCCTGCATTTAAAACAGAAGCAGAAAGCCCTGTTTTAACTGTGGGATTTTAGGCTGGTGCTCTGTGTTTTGTCAGACCTGGCACGGGTTTTCCTCCACCTGCATTCTGGCCATCTTCCTTCTTGCTTCATTGCCCTTGGCTCAAGTGTACACCAAAGAGCTGGCTGGGTTCTGCTCAGAGGGAGAGGGTGCTTGGATGCAATGATGTCAACTGACCAAGTCATCTCTGAATTCCACAGAGTGACCTGGGCTTTGACAGTGAGCTGGGCTTTGAATACTAGCAGGAAAATCCCACAGAGCCCTTTGGAATCCATTAGCCTCTGTGGGTGGACTATTTTAATAAGCCCCCCACCCTTGCAGATGGGAAAGGCCACTGCGAGTCTAAACCTCAATAGGAAGTGATCCAACCAGGACAATGGAATAGATGTTAATTCCCATACTTTCAAATCACCATCTTCCTGCCCAGTTAAGAAAATCAAAGCAAGCATATGTCCTCTTACATGTGCTGGGCTGATGACATATTGAGACAGCCCTATGCTTGTGATGGTGGCCATGAAGTCCTGAGCTGCCCTGGATCTAGCAGCCTCAACATGGAAGTTGAGATTTCCAGAACCATCATTCTAGGGGTCCTCAACACCAAATCCAAGACCACTTCTGTCAGCTCAGGCAAGAGACTGAATGGTAGTGGGGTGGGCAGTACACCAGCAGAATCCCTAATCTGTCCTGGATTCCCGAATCAAAAACATTCAAGATCAGCACTCAAATAGACAGGAAGCCTAGATGGGGAGATAGAATTCCTACAGCCCACAGCAACCCCCACATCCCAACCATCAAGTTGATGTCAGTGGTGCACAGAGTACCACTCTTGGGGGTTGGACTCGATGGCCTTGTAGGCCCCTTCCAACCGTACTATTCTATGATCTGTGATTCTATACCCAGGATGGCACAGCTGGGAGAGACTAATTCTTCCCAGTTCTCCCACCCAGTTCTCCATAATACATACCAGGTCAGCACTCTCATCCACAATTAAATCACGGATGAAGGAGACTTTGTTTTGGACTGACCTGGCATTCAGCCAACCTGGCATTCAGATACCATCAGATCTGAGGGCAAACTAATAAGGCAGCCAGGAACCATCTAGTTGGAGGAAGAACCAGAAGAGGTGATAGGTGTAAGGTGTCTAGCTCTTCATCTCCTCAGCTGGTCTTTTAATCCCCCAATGCCATACATCCCCCTGCCCATGAGGACACTAACAGGGGCACACACACACAGAGGTTATCCAATGAATTTCCCAGGCACATATTAAAATAACAGTAGAAAATAGAGAGCCATGGCTCTCAGCGCAACAGCTAACAAGGAGCAGGTGAATGTCTGCAATTTCTCCTCTGTTCTCTGAACTGTTGCCCTTTGCTGCTGCTGGAGTGTATTGAGCTGAACAGCTGTGAAGTGCCCACTTCTGCTGGTATCTGTGTCTTTCCTCAAGCAAGCAGACAAGGCACCCTAGGCAGAGGAAAAAAGCCTTTCTGCCAGCAATGTTTGAGTTGCCCGGGCTGCTCTCCCCAGTAATGCCACAGGCTCTAGAGAATTTACTGTCATATTGCTAAAATTTAGATTAACCTATCAGTCATTCCTACAGTCTAGCTCGGCAGATTTTCAAAGCGTGACACCGACAACTGAATAGACAGAGGTTCACACTGGGAAGTTATGATGATCCATGGAAGTTAGCACAAACAAAGGATTGCCCAAAGCAGGCAATGAGTGTATAATTGGCAGAAACCCACTGCCTATCATGGCTTTCTATTATATGTATTTACACGTCTAATAGGCATATGTGCACTTATGATACGTGACTTTTCTATGTGGCAGTGATTTCTGGGCAGGAAATTCTCCTGTGGACTAATAAAGCCAGCAAAATGGCAGTCAAGTTCAGTGGGCTCCAGATAAGCAGGGATGTTTATGAACTTAGGATGGGCAGTCAAGGTGCAAGAGAAAATGCCATCCCAAGCAGGCCTTAACAGAGTCAGGTCTGTTAGCAATATCAGTGCTTCCTTAATGGTTCAATAGCCAATGTTTTCAAACATAACATAAATCATGAATTTCTGGAGTCCATTTTAGTGATTAATGTAAGCACTGTGCAGACATTTGTAAAGTATGTAAGCTCTACACATAATGATGGGAAGTGGGCACAAATATGCAAGCTCTGCCACCCCACCACTCACCCTGGGCTGGGTCCCCATTTTTTTCGCCCTCTACATGACAAAGGTGACTGTAATGGAGAGACTACTCTATTCATGGAGGCTCTCTGTGTGATTTAGAACCCCCTACACGTGGAAATCAATGACGGCAGGGGAGTTAGTGCACTTCTGTGTGTTCCCCTTCTTATGTATAGAGCTTACACACTTTGCAAATGTGTGCATAAGGCTTTAGGTTCTATCTATTTTGTTTATTAATGTTCAAATATTCAATAAAGGATAATGTCATGGAGGCCCAGGTGACCTCAGTGGTCCAGAGCACCCATTACCAACTTTGGTTGGTGTGCCAACTATGTGTGCTCTTGGATAGGAATAGCTAGCCGCAGTGATACATGCACTGGTAAGTTTAAGATTAGATCACTCTAATGCACTCTATGTGGGGTTGCCTTTGTGCCTGGTTTGGAAGCTGCAGCTAGTACAGAATGCAGCAGCTAGGATGCTCAGTGGAGCACCTAGCTATACACATATTACATCTGTGTTAAAAGAACTATACTGGCTGCCTATTAGCTACTGAGCCATGTTCAAGGTTTTGTTGTTGCTATTCAAAGCCCTAAAAACTCGTGACCAGGATACATTGCAAACCATCTTCTCCTATATATGTCAGATCGACCCCTGAGGTCTTCTGAGGAGGCCTTGGTGGTTGTCCAATGACAAACAGCATGTCATCAAGTAACAGCATATAAGTAGGCCTTCTCATTAGTGGCACCCACCCTTTGGAATGCTCTCCAATGTGTGATCCGAGAAGGAGAAACTGTGGTGAACTTTAGATGCCTCTTGAAGATGCACCTATTCACTCAGGTTTTCTCTGACATGTAATTGCACTGTTATGTTTTACTGTTTCTGTAATATTTTAATGTATGTATTATTTTATATTGTTTTATATTATATTTTATGTATTTATGTAATCTGCTTAGAGACCTTATGACATCAAGTGGCATGTAAGTTGTTTAATTCATTAATTAGTTTACTTAATTAATTAAAATGAAGGCCAACTTACCTGTGTTGTATCAAATATTTATTCAAGGGGCCAAGTTCAGCCATTTCCATTACCAACATCCAGGACTCAGCTTCGCATATACCAATCATTCGGACAATATATGGGTTATCCAGTTGTTGCATTACATTTGCTTCCCTCAGAAGTTCATCTTTTATGGCTGGATCATTACTTTCATTCTTGAGAATTTTCACAGCTACTGTCTTCTTTCCCCTGCAAAGGAATTTCCAGGACACTTAATTATATACAGTGCTTTTAAGTATTCTTATCTCTTTGGCATGTGCTCTATCTATCCAGTATTCTACTTCTAACTGTGCCTATGTGCGACACCTCAGAAGAGAGGCAGGCTACATTGCTTAATTCATATGCTGCATCCAGCCTTGCAAAGCTCCCTAGAATAAGCTTTGCTGGGCCAGAAATAGCCCTCAGGCCTTGCATGACTAAAGGTACAATCCTATGCATGTTTAGACAGAAAAAAGTCCTACTACTCCCAGAATTCCCCAGGCAGCAGTTCTGGGAGTTGTAGGACTTTCTGTCTAAACATGCATAGGATTGCACCTTACACCTTTTATAAAACAGGGAAAGGTACAAGGGAAAGTTCTCTGTAAGTTACATAGACTACTACCAAGACACCAGATTAAAATCAAGAGAAGTGCTACATTTTCTTCCTCTCTTTTTGACAACCACAGATTCACTCTCCTTTAAGTGCAAAATGAATATCATTTCTATGCTCTGCAACAAGAATATTTGTCTAACAACATGGTAATGAAAAATAGACTAAATTACAAGTGATTAAATAACAAGAAACAAACTCAAACAAAACAAAAATGCTAATTCAAAAGATGGGACTACTAACAAGTTGTTTGGTTGCTACCTGAAACACATTTACTAGGGAATAAGCCCAAATGAACCCAGTGTGACTCACTTCTGAGTAAACATGCAGATGACTGCATGTTAAGACTACAATCCTATGCATATTTACAAGGAAAATTCAGGCTGAAATCTATACCCACTTACCTGAGAGTAAGCCTGACTGAATTGAATGAGACGTACTTCTGCCTAATACATATAGGACTTCACTGTCAGTGGTCTTACTTTTGAGTAAACACAGCTAGCTTGAGCTGCAAAGCTGCAATCCTATGCAAACATCTGGTAATGTCTTACTAAATTCAGTATAACATCTGAGTAAAAATGTGTATGGCTTGGTATATTTTTTAAATTATTTAGTGAAAACAACTCTATATAGCCTTAAATTAATAAATCAGTTTGTAGATTATAGACAAATGAATCATAGTCATTTGATAGAACACACTCTTTTTAAAGTATACATTACTGCCTGCCATATCAAGGGTTTAAAGCATTTAATAGCCCTATCAAAAGACATATGACAAAAAGAATAAATAAGAGTCAAAATGGAGGAATAGCAAGATGACAGCATTTCAAAACTTACTTTTTCATTTCATAGGTGCCTTTTTTTACAGTGCCAAAATTACCAGAACCAAGTTCCTGTTCTTCCAGAGTCAGCAAATTTCTATCAAGGGTGACATTTTTAGCCTTCACCTCTTCTGGATCTGCATATGGACTCTCATAGACCTCTGTATCCATGGGCAGGGCTTCTCTCTGATCACCTGTACATTGAACAGCAGAGCATATTTTACTATCACATTCTTTGTGATCTGTTTTTCTGTTTTTTCTGTTTTTTACTGAGCAGAATACTTCTGAACTTCCAAATATTAGCTCTCTCTGTCTCCTTTTTCATCCCTGACTTTATGCCTTCTACTCAACAGTGCCCAATGCTAGCAATGGTCTCTTCCACTATTTGGCAAACCCCTTCCTTCCTTCGCCTCTCTCTCTCTCTCTCTCTCTCTCTCTCCCCCCCCCTTCTTCAGCAAAACTTCTTCTGGCAACCTTCCTGGTTCATTTTAGTTGCATTCCCATTGTTATATAACTCCCTCCTAACCCCATCTTCACTACCCATTTGTTATCCCTTAACCTCTTCCCTCCCACTTTCCTCTACTTTGTTGGTAGTTTAATACAGATTTTGAACCTTCTGGGCAGGGACTCGGCCACTTCTATTTTTCATATAGTATCTAGCACAGCCTTCCCCAACCTGGTGCTCTCCAGATGTGTTGGGCTGCGACTCCCATAATTCCCAGCCACCATGTCCAGTGCTGGTTGGGAATTATGGGGGTTGCAGTCCAACACATCTGGAGGATACCAGGTTACAGAAGGCTGATCTGGCACATTATTAGTAAATATTAAATAGTGGCGATAAAATTAGCAATGGCAAAGGAGTGGAATACTTTAAATGGTAATCCAAGATCATTTCATGTACATTAGTGATTATATGTTGGACCTGGCAGGGTGGAGTCCCCAACCTTTTTGGATGCTGTGCAGTTGTGACAGAGTGAAGGGTGAAAGTGGTGTCATGTATGTGGGGCCTTGGACTTTCTGGAAGGTGAGAGTTCATAAGATCATTCTGTGGTTTGGGCTTAAAGGCATACCCAGTGAAAAGGTAACTGATTTTCAGTTCCATCCTCATAAAATGGATGTTGGTCTTGGCCCAAAATGGTGACTTGGGAGAAGAACATCTGAACCAGCTTCTTGGCCAAAGCTGACCTATGCTTACTATCTAATTAATCTGAATTATTTCACAACTCTCATATTGATGCTACAATCATCTGGCAGATTTGATTTTTGACAATGATACCGTAATTCCACTGGTACAGGCGATTATATGGAATCCACCTTTGGTCCATTAACTTTTCTGTCAGGGGAAAAATTACAAGTGGCAGCTGTATGCACACACTCTTGTGCAAACCAGCTGGGGATGCACATACTCTTAAAATGTTATTGTTTTAAACTGTTGTATTATTGTATATTGCCCAGAATGGCCAGGTGACCAGCCAGATGGGCGATTAAGAAATTTAAGAAATAAATTGAAAGCAAAGATATCAAGACGTTCTGTATCATTTCCATAGACATCCAAGACCGCAGGATATAAAAGTGGAAAAGTCCATGGAAATGAAGGGGCAGATCTAACACATCCGTCATTTAACTGTTGTTTTAACTAACTGAAATTAGAAATGCATTAAAGCAGGGGTGGGCAACATGCAGCCCTGCAGTGCAGCCCCTGCCATCTCCTGAGATTTGGAGGTACCCCCCAAAAATCTGAAGTTTTTTTTTAAAGTGCAAACAAAATGGAAACAAGCTGATTGACTCTTTTTTATTTTGACCCCACAGTAGCTTAGGATGCCATTTTGTTTTTATTCTCTTATTTCCTCACTGTTTGACACACTGGGGGGGGGGGCAGAGTCCACTGGGGGTCGGAGGGGAATGGCCCCAGGCCTCCCCAAGTTGCTTACGCTTGCATTAAGGCGTAGGATATAATTATTTTCCTTTGCCTTTACTGAAATCTGGGAAAATGTCTCTTAGGCATCTGAAGGTGTAATTAGAATTGTGTGAACTTGGCTCACCTTGAAAACTGTTTGGACTTTGAGGATTGCTTTGGAATGCGGAAAACCTTCAAGGGATTTTTTAATTTATTTTTGCCAAGGGGGAAAGTATAGCTGACAGCAGGGAAACCCAGTCTGTGTGACTCTAAGCTGAATCATGACACTCCTGAAATTTCCTGCTGGGATTATGGGATTTGTAGTTTTCTTTGCAGAAGGAGTCTCAAAAGGGTATGGGTTGACTCAAAATGGTGCACACCTTTTCAAGTGTGTGGTTCAGCTGCATTTTGACACCCTCCCATTTGAACTTCCTATAAGTTTTGCTTTGTTAAATAGTTGCTTTTATAATCCCTAGTAAACTGTACATATAAGCAATATTTCTGGAGTATTCATTACTTTTGGAAACTGCATGGAACAGAACCTTAAAAGGGAAGGGAAAGGGCTTTCCATGGGAAATAACTCTTACATCAGCATCAGAAGTATGGTTACGTGGTTTCACCTTACAGCCTGCTATTTCTGACAAGTAGGCTTGTTATAAGCAGACAAAGCATTGGCAGGATATATTTTTAAAGGCTTCTACATTATAAATCACAATTGCTCAGGATCCTTTTAGTTTCTATGTTGACTGGATCAGTTTTCCACATGAATCTGTTCAACCGAAAATAAAAAGGGAAAGATGGCAATCCTCCAAATTTGACTTTAAAATCCGCTATGTAGGTCCTGGGTGGAACCCAAAAGAGCACTTACGCCCCCACTGATTCTCTTGGATCCCACTGATTCTGTTGCACAGAAAATTGGTGGCAGTGTAAGCACCCCATTGGATTCCGCCCCTTGTTTCCAGATAGTGTTGGGCCCTATTCTATAATCAAATGGAAAGGACAGTCAGAACACTGGGCTTCCTTTTCCTGAAGTATAGGGTTCAAGGTTGGGATAGATTCTTTCTGTAATGGAGTGTCACGATTGGCCCCAGGCTCCCTGTGGAGGCTGAAGATTCTGAATCAGATTGAGAGGTGGAGTTAGGGGGATGAGAGCTGGGTCTGAGAGTGGGGGAGGAAATTCCCCAAGAGATTCAAGGAGTCTGGGAAGAATCTTCTCAAGGGCATGATAACCAGTTGGGCTAGGCACAGATACTGTTTCTCTCTTCTGTGGGAAACCAGCAACTCACAGAGGGAGTGGGGCAAGATTTGGCAGACGCCAGATCCTGCCATTGCTCAAAGACAGCCAAGCATATGAGGGAACTAAGATGCTGTGCCAGATTAGCAACTCACCAGAGTCAATGGAGGGAGGAACCTCCCTGAGGGAGGGACTGAAGAAGCCCTTCAAGTTTTGTGCAAGACACCTAATCTTAGTTTAACAGCAACTCTCTTACTCCCCTGAAGTCTTTCTGTTAGAGAACTCAGGATTAGCTAATTAGGCCTGGGGCGGTTTGGGGCAAGTACTGAGTCTGTATTGTCTGAAAGACTAGGTGTTAGCATAATAACAGACTATTGACTTGAAGATCAGGTCTCTGCCTGCTGACTGCACAGCAGGAGGACTCATGGTTCTGACATGTAGCAAGTGTATTTGGGGACTGGGGAATATGGCTAGAGAAGTTTGTTTGGGGCATCTAATTAAAGCCAGCGCTCTAGGTTTCAACGCAATGGTGTGTGCGCATAAGGTATTAAGTTCAGAGTGGAAGAAAAGCATTGCAATACTTGTTAGCAAGCAATGAGGAACAGATGAAGTCACCTAATTGGTACAGTAAAGGCAAAACAGGTTTTTGAAGTCTAGAGTATACAAGGGGCAAATGTGAACAAAATCATGTATGTCTACCTTTAATTTTACAAATCTTAAATCAGGCCTCCATAGAGCAGGGGCAGGGGGGAGGGGACACTGAGGACAGTTAACAAGCATGACAGCAATTAAGATTTGAATCTCTACCAAAATAAGCAAAAGCTTTGACCAACATGCTTCTGACAAAATACTGAAAAGGCAAGAACAGTTTTTTATTGCCTAAGTTACATAATGTTTATTAACTGAAGTGAGATGTCATTACTTACCTCGCTTTGCCCGTGATAGCACATAACTGTTAAATGATGAAAGCGCAGAATTGTCACTCCGGGTAGAAGAACCAGCTAAAGGTGACTGTGGCACACAAACAAATTTTTCTTTTAGTTCATTTTGGAGGGTTAAGAAGAGGATTATAACACAAAAATGAAGCAATGAAAGATGTAGGCAAGGCTTAATGCATGAGAAAAGGAGCAAAGCTTACCTAAACCTTTAGGTTATTTCTTGCATTATATATGCCAGCAAAATAAGAGACATGCTGCTAAAGCATAAAGGATTCTGCAAATATTTTAGAGCATTTCCTGATAAGGGAATTAACTGTTGGCTTTTTGTTCAAACTGCAGCACTATAGAAATGTTGATTTTATTTCAGAATCCTGTATCCACTCACACTGGAGCTGCTCAGTATTTTTCTTCCAATCTGTTTTATATTTTCACTGCTTCCTTTTATGGGATCTGCATAATATAAACTAGTCTCCAAAAGTGCATGGACTTTGAATCAATGGAGCATGAACTCAGATTTACACATCTACCAATTTTTGAAATTAAAGTGATTAACATAAGATCATCTCACTGACCAATTTATCCTATCTCTAGATGTTTTCTTTTGCATTGACCAACCCCTTGATGTATGTTCCTGGCCCCAGCTTTATTTTCAGCATGGATCTATCAAAGTGACAATCCAAAAGGCTTATTCACATATGATGCTTTCATCTTGCGTGCAAACAGTTCTGATACTTTATGGGTATACATTCACCTGCATAAAGTAACTAGTGAAACAGGCAATCATAGATAAAATTCCCAGAATTCTGGTGGATGGGAATGTATTGTTCATCTGGTACACCTATGTTACAAGCCAGTGCATACTTGAGCAAGGACTGTCTGTGTAAAAATTGTATAGAAGAAAATGTCTTGCAGGAACCAGCTCTAAGCCTGTGGGTGCTGCTACTGATCAAAAGGCACTGTGCAGCTATTCCGTTTTCCCCCCCTTAACCATTTTTTTTTCTAGAAAGAGAGAAAGAAAGAATCTCCAGTGGGAAAACACAGCTGGGTTGAAGACAGCACTGTCTGGATACCATGTAAAATTATTTGAATGAGGCAGGGTGACTGCACAATAAAAGCCTCATCTGGAAGCGCCGTATGTTAAGAGCAATAAAAACACCATGGCCTTCTCTGGGGGCCACTTGTTACGCTGTGGAACAGATGCATTTATTTTTGATCTGCTTCGTTTGCAAATTCTATTTTTGCAATCTCTTTTAAAGGCAATATGTGTTGAATAATACATGGCTATGCAGTTCACAACTATGGGAAACTTGTACCTCCTGTTTCCTTCAAAGCCCTGATCTTCTCTTCACCAATGAGGAACTGAGAGATGATGTCCCATTCAAGTAAGAAGATTAAATGATCTGAGAATTACTTTTAAATACACAGTTTGATCATATTAGAGTTCATTAGTTCTAACATGAAGGAGAGAGACATGCAAATTCACTTTATTCTTCCCATTCATTTGAGAAAAGATGAATATGGAACTGATTTGGCCTATGTGATGGGAAAAGAAACAGCCATGTGTCAATTCACTTTAAAAATCTGGAAGCATTTAGATTAGCACTTTTTCATGTAAGACACAAAGGAACAGCAAGCTCACTTCCTTTCACTTCTCCTCAAAGTAGCCTCTTCAATTAACACAAGCAACTGAATTTTAATATATTTAGTTAACAGTAACTAAGATTTAACTATCATCTTAGTTATCTTTCTTACAGTGCAATCCTATATATGTCTACTCAGAAGTACGCCCCACTGAGTTCAATGGTACTTACTCCCCTTTCCTCTTTCATTTGCATGAGTAGATGCCCCCCAAGAAGTCTTCCAGTAATTATGTTGTCCTAACTGGGCAACTATGGCTATCACCTTTGGAACAAGCCACACGTTTAAACTATGTGTTGGATCCAGACCCAGTTTCCCTCTGTAAACTCTGATGCTCTGTTACAGTTACAAAAGACTGACACTGGAAATTCTTGCTGATTGGTCCATAAGGTGATAGAATTCTTGGCTGTTACAAAAGCCTTATTCTGTGTTTGGTCTAAATAACAGGGGCAGAATCCAACAGGGCACGTACGCCTCCGCCGATTCTCTTGCACCCCACTGATTCTGTTGCACAAGTGGTGGTCCTGCCAATTTCGTTGTGGGAGTGGGACCCACTCCTTGCACAACGGAGCTTTAGTGCTTCCCAGAGGAAGCCCTGAAGTTAGTGGAAACACTCATTTCTTGAGTGGGACAGGTGGGCAGAGTTCCCTTATGTGAGCTCCGCTGCCCTGCCCTGTTCCAGAAATGAATGTTTTTGCTTGTTTCCATTTGCTCCGGAAATGCTATTTCTTCCTTCCATGAGTGGTGGGTCCCACTTGTGGACAGGGATTGGCAGGGAATTGGCAGAGGCATAAGCACCCCATTGGATTCTAACTAATGCAACAGCTACGTACATTATGGCTTTTCCTTTCCTGCTTTTTAGAAACATAGGAAGCTGCCTTATCCCAAGTCAGACTATTCATCCAAGGTCTCACTAAGGTCTCTCTGCTTGAGTTTCTGTCAGTATAATCTCATCACCTGCTATCTTATTAACTGGACTCACTAGGGACTGAAAGTGGGAACGTCTTCATGCAAGTATGAATTCCACCACTGAACCATGGTCTCTTATAAGTAGGTGGGCCGAAGAGTGACACGGTGAAAGAAAATATATTTTGGTAGACGTCTGTGTAGCCAACTGTGGCAATTTTGCAGGAAAACAAGGCATGTGGGGAGGGTGCGTCTTGTTTCCAAGCAGAATCACACATCTGGGAGGCTTCTGGGAGCATAATTCTACTTGCAAACAAGGCGCGTACTCCCTCTAAACCTTGTTTACCGGCAAAATTGCTGCAATTTTTTGCCAGCGCTGCAATTTCAGTGGCAGCAGGGGCCACAAAAGTGGCAATAGGGGCTACATGTGGTCTGGGTGCTGTTCATTGTCCTGTACCACAGACTGTAAAGCAGTTTGGTATTTCATGCAAAAGAAATATTTGCTTAAAATAGAAGTTCAGAGAACAGTGGGTTTGATTTAGACCCAGGGTGCTTTCAGATGAGTGTCAAGAGCACCCTAGCTGCCTCTTTCAGTCTACTCTAGGGGTGCAAGAAAGTCACTTACCTGGTCTCGCAGCTTTTCGCGGTGGGGGGGAGGCGCTTCGTTGCTCTCCCCGCGAAGTTCAGGCCGGGGGGGGGGGAAGCTTCCCACCTCGCCCGGCCGAAATTCAGGCCGGGGAGGAGGCGCCTTGCCTCGCCCGGCCGTGAAATAAAAAGTTAAAAAAAAAAAACGCCCCCGTGATAGGCTACGTGACGATTAACGTAGCCTATCACGGCTAGATCTGCAAAGTCAGCCATGATAGGCTACGTAAATCGTCACATAGCCTATCACGGGTGACTTAAAAAAAAAAAAAAAAAGCGCGTACGCAAATGGCGGCCCCCATAGGGAGCCGCCATTCGCGTTCCTTATTTGGTCGCTGTAGTCTACGTAAATCTTTACGTAGACTACAGCGACCAATTAAGGAACGTGAATGGCGGCTCCCTATGGGGGCTGCCATTAGCCGTACGCGGGTTTTTTTTTTAAAGTCACCCGTGATAGGCTACATAACGATTTACGTAGCCTATCACGGCTGACTTTGCAAATCTAGCCGTGATAGGCTACATTAATCGTCACGTAGCCTATCATGGGGGCGTTTTTTTTTCTTTTATTGGAATGGCGGCCGTGGCAGCCGGTCGAAAGACCGGCTGCCGCTCCCGCCCCTGACGAAGACCCGACGAACTGCCGGCCGGACCCGCCGCCGGGAGGGACATTCAGGAAAGGTAAGTCCCGTCCCGGGGGGGGGGGGGTGCGGGGGGCGGGTGGAGAATTTCTTCCCGAAACTTCTTCGGGGGGCCGAACACGTTGGCGCTCGGCCCCCCGAAGTTTCGGGGAAAAATTCTCCGCCATCCCTAGTCTACTCCAATAGCTAACTCAAGACACAGACAAAAGGATTCTTTTCAAGGCTTTAATCCTTTTACAACTTAATGACTCTTTCAGATGCTAATCACCAGCGACTAAGCAAGGAACAGCACTGGGGAAAAGAGAGCAGAGTAGCCTATGCTCCAGGTTAGGCAGTTGGTCCCCATTTGAAGGAGAATCATGGGAAGACTCTGAACGTATGGGCTAGGAAAAGATCCTCCCTCTTTCCCTTGGGTCCTCAGGACGCGATCGTTGCTTGCATGCCAAATGAGCGCTACGCCTCCTTTCCGCGGCCTCCAACTGTCGACGCTCCCGGTGTCAGCATCGAGCGTCCAGCAAGCCCCCCTCCAGCACTCTCTCACTGCCAGGGTCACTATCTATCTCAGGAATGCTGGCAGGAGGAATCTCTGCCAGCTGCTGTGCCTGTGAGAGATGAGCGTGCTCCTCTCCCACTGATTGCTGTTCCTCCTCAGAATCATAACTGCTTTGGGGTTCTATCGGCTCAGTTTCCACCCTGACAATGAGGCCTTTATCACGCCATTGCCCTGCCCAATTCACACAATTTTACAGAGTCTAAATGATGACACCTTCTACTCATATTTCCCCACCACTTCTTTTGCCTCTTTCCTTTCTGCAGAAAATTTGTTAAACAAGAAAAGATGTAATATCTGCACAATGCCTTCTGAGTGGTAGTGCTAGATCCCCCCGCCCCCCAGTCTGGAAGCACCTTTAGTCATACATAGAGTAGACCCAGTAAAATCAAGATTATGTCCCACTGATTTCAATAGGTCTACTCTAAGATCTGGTTCACAGGTCATAGCAGCAATTCCTGGATTGTTTAAACCAGGAATTGTGGGGATAAGCAGAGCCTACAAGCTTGTCATTTCTGCCTTTAACTAACTACCCAAGAATACCCCATTTCTGAGTTGTTCCATGATATGTGAACCTGGAACTCTGGGCTGTTTGTGTGTTAAACAATCCAGAGTTAACTCAACAACTGCCCATGTTTTGTTGCTTGATTAACTCTGGGTTGTTTAACCTATAAAAAACCCATACTGAACTGTGTCTAAGTATGATTAAGTCTGGATCCAACCCTATATATAGTAATATATTTAGATAAAGGAATTCATGTGTATGAAAATTTGCCTCTTATTATCCCTTAAAAAACCAAAAGAATGACATCAGACATCATATGGTTTTACTCATCAATTATCACTCATCAATCAGACTCAGTCACAAAGAGGAAGCAGGTTTACTCTTGGATAGTTTCAGCTTGCAGTCACACAACTATACGTTTCTGCATTGTGATAGATTTCTGTTTTATCTAGGCATTAACCATGTATAAAATGCATGAAGAAGAGCACACATTTTTGACCATTTACTTCCAAACCAGCCACATGTGCTGAGTGCTGGTTCTCAAAGTTAGTCAGCTGGTTTAACAGGGGCAGAAATCCCAAAAACATGGATGATAGAAAGAGAAGAGAAGGATAGGATAACTTTAAAAAAAAAATGAAGCAGGGACCTCTATTCTATATTTTACCTAGTTCAGATAATTTTGTGTGAGGAATGGAACACTCACACACACAAAATTAACATTTAAAATAGGCTATACTTAAACGTTCTGTTTCATTGAAACACAAATATAGAGATTTTAAAATTAAGATGCACATGTGTTACAGGCATACTGGATCAATCTGGATTCTAACAACGTGATATTAGTTTAATTTTTAGTTACCTTCTAGCTAATTGATATCTTTGTATTAATATGAGATACTGCATATCAGTAATAAAATGCCATCTCTTTATTTGGTGGTAAATAAAGCATTTGTTAATTCTATAAAATAAGGCCAGAGGTAAAAGCTGAAGAAAGTTGCCAAATGTGCACAGAGGATTAGCAGCAAGGCACAGAATAAAACTATCAAAAAGAATTGTAAGTGAGCTGAGTGAGGGTAAGTCCTTCCACGCATTTATACATTTATAAAACACTGTGTTTATGCACCTTTTTGCTTCCCGGCTTTGGGAAAGTGTATGATTTGATTCTGGTGATAATTCCACCTGTTGACCAAGTCTAGAAACCATAAAGGATATCAAAAGGATAAATAAGCGTATCAGGAAAATATGAAGAAATATTTAACACACACATCTACTTGCTTAAGTCTTCTACAGTAGCTTTCCAAACATTCTGTGACTCAGTTGTGCACTTTTGTATTTTCCTCTAGGATTCATAACCTTTCCTTTGACCACTCATTTGAACCCTTCCTTAAAACCTTTTGTTCCCCATCTGTAAACCCCATTGTTCACTGACCCCCAGATTATTTCTGCTGAACAGTGGTGGCTGTCAAGCAACCATTTGGGGATCAATGTCCTGCTTTGTATGTCATGACAACCCAGGGTGTTTTTTTAAAAAAAACAACAACCCTGGATTGTTGTGAATGAACAAGCAAGCATACTGGTCCACACTGCCTGGTTGCTCCTGCCACAAGTGGGAGAAGCTAAACAACCCAAGGATATTGTCTCTGGGTTGTTCAGCATTGTGTAAGAACCAGGAATGCTGGCTTGTTGAGGGAGAGACAACTCAGAGTTGGAGCCCAGGATTCCAAATTATAAGTACATATCATAAAATGTGGCACTTGTGCAATTTAACTGGATAGCTTTTTCTGGAAAATCAAGTAGACTAGGGCTTCTTCTGCTTGTAAACCTGTTTCATTAAAATCAACAGGAGCAAAACTGCACCCTCCAAATATTGTACATAATTTAAGGAATCAATTATTTTTGCATAACCTAGAGGGACGGGTTCCTCATGTTACACTTTGAAGACATCAGAACATTCTGAGAAATCACAGCTTTGTCTTCAAAGTCATGACAACCATAGTGACAGAAAAGATGTCGAGACCTCAGAACATTTCTAGACACAGGTTTTGAAGCTCAAGCCCGCTTTGAAGCAATGCCACTATGACAGGTGTAGGGACCCTCTTTCAGCCCAAGGGCCAAATTCAATTTCAGAGAAGCTCTTAGGAGCCACATTCCAGTGATAGGTGGGGCAAAAGGGGTGAAGCCAAAATTCAAAAAATACCAGCACATTTTAGCTTCAAGGGTTCACTGCCAGCAACTAAGACTTAGGAGAGGCATTTTAACTTTTTAGAATGTGGAAAAGTGCAAAAGCTGGAAAATCACTAAATGATTGGCAGTTAGGTGGGGGAGAGAGGATGTGGCCAGGAAAAAGGGGCATGGCCAGATTGGGACTATGGGCCTGAGGTGTCCCACCCCTGCCCTATGATCAGGAAGTCCACTTCTCTAATTCCAGTGATGGGCAAGCTACAGTAGCACAGTTGTATTAAAAGCTCATCTTCAGGGAAACAATTGCGAAACTCACAATTCACATGTACTGATTTTATTTAGTAGATGAAAAGTTCTATTCTAAGTATAGAATGTTTTGTGCAGTACGCTGCAGTCCCTAGCTCTCTTCTGCATATTCGCTTTTTGCTTTTTGAAGCTATAAGAATTCTTCCCTCCAACAAAACTATGGGGTGCATTTTAATTATGTAATTTGGCCTCCTAATCAACTTGTCAAGTTGCTTATTTTAAAATCTACAAGTTAGGAAAGATTTTTAAGTCTATACAATTGGGAAATATTAATATAGGAGATGTCAAGAATTGCCACTGGATGGAGAAATATCAGTTTCCTTTTTCTTCTTTAAAGTTTTATTTTAGTATATCTCAACCCTGGAAGTAGAATATTTAGACTGTTTTTCTCTCAATAACCCTTTGTTATAATATGCACCCCCTAGAATGTAAACCAAAGTGAATCCTTACTTTATTTTTAAAACTTCTGTCTTTGCCACTGTCCACTCAAGCAAAGTAGGTATGTTAGTGGCTCCTTTGAACCCAACTGTGTAGAGACTGTCCCACATAGCAAAGCTGCTTCTATAAAGTGCTTCCCCTCCTTCCCATGGGTCCAGCAACTTTAATCGCATCACTGCAAACTGCAACAAGTGATGCCAGAACCACTTGGGATGCCAGAACCATGTGTGTCAAACAGCCACCCATGCAGCCATTTGCATGGATGAACTGGGACTAAAGAAGAGAAAAAGAGCTATGGCTATTTGAGTAAGTGTACGACCTTAAAATACCATTAACACTCAATTTTAAGTCACTGCCATGCCTTCAGCACTGATGTGAATGTCAAGAATAGAAGCTTAGTCAAGCCTTCCCCAACCTGGTGCTCCCCTGATGTGTTGTATCACGAATCCCAAAATTCCCAGCCAGCATGGGAGTTATGCCAATAATTATGGGAGTTATAGTCCAACACGTCTGGAGGGTATCTCTAGGATGGGGAAGGCTGGACTAGGTTTACAAAACAGGGAAGAGATTTTCATTGAATAGTGCTCAGTGCTTGAGACCAAGAAATTTTGTGCCTAGTGCTCTATTTCTCTCTCTCTCTCTCTCTCCCTCTCCAAATTGCGTTTATGGCCCTCAGTAATATCCTGGTTCCTATACCATCTAAGTACCCTCCCAATGATTTTCTTTCATCCTTTTCTCCTACTGTGCCCTCTCCCACTCCAATCTTCGTCCACAGATTAAAATTCCTTGCAACACTGGATTTTTGGAAGAAGGACAATGATTGCAAAATAAATATATGCTGAACTTGTTTTAATTAGCTATTCTGAATTTTTGTGTGTCTCAGAATTCAGAAGATTATGGCAGCTCATATACCCTATTCTGTACACAGCAGATAGGGCTAGTATCTCATTGGGCACACACTATTGCTGTAGTTACTTTCATACAAATTAGGTCTTACAAAGCATAAGACAGAACAAAAATATCCATATAATGCTATTCTATGAAAATATACCAAAAATCTAATTTTCAACATATCTATTTATGAAAATTATATCAGTTTACCATTAAACAAGTATGCATATATTATGAATTCAAAGAATAATAATTAATCTTGACGAGATTTAATGACATTATTAAAAACAACCCATTACTGTCTTTGGCCAGTATATTTTCTTACCTTGCCATGACGCTTAGGAAGTGCTGGGGTAAGGGTAAAAACTGATTTACCTTAAAAAAAATGAGATTAATTATTACAAAAATATCAATTGCTTCTTCTGTCAAGATAGGTTTCTAGGAGAAAAGAGTGGTGGAAAATATTCTCCAGGGAATACATGTGTGAAGATCAGTATAGTTCTGGCTTTCTCCCATTGAAAGGAATGTAGTCACAAAACTAACAAGAAAGGAGATGGATTGCCCACGGAGTGACTTTATGGTTGCAGCAACCTGTCAAATATAATCTTACTATCCATCCTATTTTATGTTATTGTTAGCCCCCACTTGCCTAATACAAGAGGCTGATTTAGCCTCTGCTTTCATTTACCTCTGCCTCTGCAGGTAATTTGGCAAAATAAAATTGGGCTAGATGGTTACAGGACATGTTCAATTTTCTAAAAAATGTTTAAAAAGTTATACAGTTTATACTCAAACTAGAGCATGTATTCTTTGCTCTTCATATGGGCTATAGTACATAATGCAAAGGTATCAGTACTTCAGTGATGATTCAGAAGATGAAAGGCCATCCCTTCAAAGAGAAAATTTGCCAGTCCTTCTGGGTCATGGCTGACTTCAAAATGTACCTAGTTGCTGTTAGACAGATTGCCTTTCTTCATGATAATCAGGGCAACAAGGAGAAGAACTTAAGAACTTACTCCCTCTGTCCTTCATAAAGTTTAGGATACAGGTTTTATTTCTATTATGTAGTGTTAACAACCCTTATATATAGAATCTAGAATGCCAGACAATTCCAGTTTTGCTAGAGCTATGATTTTTAACTTCCAAGAAAATGTTCGAAAAATGCATTCAGTGCATCCCTTTAGATCCTAACTTACTGTAACAGCATCTGTAGTCTGAAGGATATCAGCTGGGTCCCTTCTTTCCTCCAGGTAAGCTTGGTTCAGACTCAGAGCAAGTAAATGAGGTGGCAACAACGGTGAAAATTAGCCTGTTGCAAACTGGGCTTGAACTTTGGAGGGTCTAAGCCCAATTTCACATGCATTTTCAGTCCCTCTTTTCCAGACCCAACTAATCACTACAGAGAAGATTTGTCTAGATTTGCAGGAACTGTTCCAGGACTCTAAATACTGGAAATTAGAACTGTGCACCATTTTGGATTCAGATCTGAATTCCAAGCTGAACAGGGTGATTAGGACTGAATTGGTCCAGATCCAAAGAATCGCTTTGGACCAATCTGGATGATTCTGAAGCCCAGACAGCCTAGGGATGGACCAGCTTCATGCCTAGTTTCCTGGGTGCCCACCGAGCAGCTGCCCCTGCTTGAGCACGTCCGCCCAGACAGGCCCAACAAGCACGCGAGCCCCCACTGAGCTGTACAACCCCCCTGCTCCTTATGTGGGGCCATCATGAGCACCCACCGCCATCGGCCTCTTCAAGGGAGTTGGCATTTTCTTTTGAAATGGCGACTCATCTATTTCTGTATATCAAAATCTGTGCAAATGGTGGCTGTAAGGCAGTCATTTACACACCATAACAGGTGTAAATGGCCCATTTCTCGCTTTGGATCCAGAGTCTGAAGCAGGTCAGATCGAGTCAGAATCGGGCTGAGGCGTGTCAGGGCCAATTTGGAAGCTCCAGATTAGCCTCTGAAGTGGGTTGGGAGGTCTGAGCGCAGCCCTACAGAAATGTACATATAAAGCAACAAGTCTGCTATAAGAAATGCTGTCAGTACAAAAACATGTACAAATAGAGTGACACATTGACCTAGTTCACATGCTCACAGCAGCCCACCATGGGCTGCTTAAGCCAAGGTGAGCTGGAGCATGTGCCAGGCGGTTTTTCAATACTCAAGCTGTGGCTTGTTGTGTCATCCGAACGTGGACAGCAGGAGTCGTGCGAGACCATGGGTTATGTGAGGATTATTTAACCCTTGCACAACCCCCACTGACATGATAAGCCACGCCCTCAGCTATGCATTGCACCCCTCTGTGGTTTAAATTTGCCATGGTGGCTTATTTGATTGTGTGAACTGCCCCATCCTCTCATTTAGCAGTGCTTAAAATCTTACCATCTTAGAAACGGTGGGAAAAGGCAACAAGAACCCTGAGCACCAAGGGATCATGAACCAATGTTGTTTCCCAATTTGGCGGTCATTGTGCAGCTTCTGTAGTTAGCATAAGATAGACTCTTCCATGTTTCCACCTTGGCCCTGTCTACATGGCACTGCTTTCACACGTCACTCTGTCACAACTGCGCAGCATTTCAGCTTTGAATTAGGTTCTGCTGGGATACACTCACAGTTTACTGCATGCTTCCCTAACAGACTCCACTGTGCCCTTTTTTGCCATTATACTTTAATGCGCAGCTCTGCAATCCTGTGAGCATGGGGGTGTGACACTGCAGTGGCTGTTTTGTATTTTAGAGGTTCTGTTGTGTCTTTCCATCCCTCGTTAGGTAAAAAGTGGGTGTTCTGTGCTCCCTTTCCACGCCATCAGTTTGTCAGTTCCCCAGTTCCCCATGGTTCACACTCACAAGCGAGAGCGGTACATGCCTACCCATCGCTCCAAAATGGTGGCCAGAGTGAAGTCAGTCCTCCCACAAGGGAGTTGGCCCTTGGGCACCGAGTCCAAAAGCAACCGTTGTGAAGATACAAAGCTGCAAAAATGTGCAAAAGTGTGATTAAATAAATGAAAACGCCTCTCTGTGCTTCTGTAACTGTGCAGCTGCGAAGGCACAGGGGGAGTAAAGGGGCATCACAGAGTGACGCAAGCACTACGTATGCCTACAACATGCCCACTGCAAAATGCGAAGATGGTTTGGGGAAGTGACAGACAGCTTGTAACCTCAGGGAAACCCACAGCAAACGAAAAACATTGCAGCAAAACACCTCCTTAGAAATCCACATTTTCCAGGAGAAAACCATGAATGGCTGTGAACTGGCAGCTACATCGTCTGTCCTGAAGGACCTCAACTCACAACCACCCTGGAGTAAAAGGCTTGTGTAGATGAGGCCCTTGTGAGAGTAAGCAGCAGTTTTTCTAATTCTTTTCAGCTCTTGCAGACTGGCGTGTTTACACAGCCAAAGTAACTGAACTATTCCCAAGATGATTTGGGATGTGGCATTTCTTTGGCATTTTAAGTAATTTTCAGAAATATAAGCCTCAATACTGTGATCTAATCCAATCTAATTTTGGAATAAATCTAATCACACTGTATAATTTGGAAGGCTCCTATTTGAAAGTTCCCACATCACTGCTTGATGTATTTGCCTCATCAGAAAGTTTGAATATCTGTTACATAATCAACTTACTATTGCAATTGTATGAAATATTTAAATGTCTTTTCAGAAGGCATAATAGATACCCAACATCTTATTTTAAGCATGGGCCTTTCAGAGATAATTCAGACAATCATACCTTTAACACCATGAATAGGTTCTATTAACTTTCAATATTAGGACTTTGCTTGGAATGTTACAAGAGAATGGTCTGTGATAAGTAATGATGATTCATGGATTCACCTTCCATGTTTTAAAAATATAAATTGCTCACCATTTGGCAAGTTAAAATCTGGATTTGGAACTGGATCTGTGATTATTCTTAGAAGTCCATCGGCTTTGTAGGAATAATGTTCTACTAGCTACCATCGGGAGAAAATAAAATAGGAAAGATTAGAGTAGAAGGTAGAAGAAGTAAATGCATAAACAAGCTACGGAACTATTACTAATGGCCTGCAGCCAAAGATCTGGCCAATCATCTCCAGTTAATATGTAAAATTCAGCCACCCATCTTAGGCCCTTTGGAATCTCATCCTTAGCCTCCAAAATTTCTGTTGTGTGTTTATCCCACCCTATCTGATACCAATGCCACAGAGATCTTCCTGTTCCTAGGCTGATCAACAACTTACTATGTCCCATCCTTCAAGACACATGCTTCCCTTAGGTCCACACTTACCAGGAGGCAAGGGATACTAAGGTTTAACATGGAGGGGGAAAATAATTTTTGGAGCTCCTCCCTCCTTTGAGAGAGGAAAGGGTACCCTTGTGGTGAGCAAAAGACAGACTAGAATTCGATGGACAGGAATTGGTGAGATTTCACAGGAGAAAAGGGAATTGGTGAAAATTGCCTCCTCCCCACTTATGCCAACAGGAGTATCCTGTGAACACAGGTTTTTGCTCATGGGAATTCAGGATCCAAGACAAACTGCAGAGGACTATTTCAGAGGTATTCAGACCTCCTCTGAACCAAGCAGTTCTTTGCCAAAACAGAACAAAGCATAGTGAGATAGTCTCAAAGCTTTGGAGCACTGTAAGGTGTTGGGGGCATCAGGGCTTTGACAGCTGACTTGATACATGCAACTTCAGAATCTTTATTTTCCCCCATGCATGTTAAAGGACACAGCATGGTCTCCATTGACTTACATAGTGGGGAAGACAACTGAAGCAAGGCTCTGCTTTGGTCCAAGTTGAAGCAGGTCTGGCCTGAAACAAACTGAGGCAAAGAAACCCCCTAACCTCTATTGCTGGGGTCTTCAATGAACTCCCATGGACTCCTCTCTTGGCACACAGCAGGCTTCCTGCCACTCCCTATTTTTCTGGCCTTATTTAGACTTTTGGTTACATTCTGTTCAGTTTACTTGTATTATTTCTTTGGGAAAAATGCATCATTTTAAAAAACAAGAATACCTATATACATGACTTTCTGCATACGATTCTATGCACACAAATCACAATGCAAATGAATGAGGTTTAAACAAATATGTGTGAGGAGAGTGAAATGCAGCACCTGCCACTTATACAAAAGGAATATAAATACTACAAGTCTGTATGTTCTGTATGTGACATCAGACAGGCACAGTGGCAGTGAAATCTAAAGCATGGTTCTTGATGAGCAGAGTCTGCACAGTAAATTTTGACAGGAATAAGTCAGACTAAGGGCCATATCAGGCATGTTCAAGTTTGTTAAGTATATGCTCACTGGTTTGGCTGTAAAACAAAAGTAGAATCCCTACCCCCATTACTAACGGGAGTGAGGGGTGGAGAGGGTGAAACCCACCCCTTTCCTGTGCTCTGCTGCTTGAAAGGTTTTTCTCCAGCCAGCTCGTTTCCAGCATTGGACCCAAGCTAGGGGGAAAAGTAAAGAGGTGGAGCCCAAGAGGGTAAGGTGGGGGAAGGGAGCAGGGTCTGTTTCCATCCCACTGCACCCTATTTAGTGATAAAAATAGACCCTCACTCCCCCTCCCTTATAGCCAAATCAGCAGATATGCACATGTCTGGTTTGGCCCTAGCTTCTCATTCTCTTGTAATTAAGACACAGTCAGATTAATATTTCATCACATTCTAAAAACTAGTTTGAACAACAGAGCTGACATGGCAACATTTGAAGTATGACTCATTTATAAATTCATCTGCCTTCATAAGAAAATGGTAACTGTAGCCATGAAATTAAAAGATGCTTGCTCCTTGGGAGGAAAGCTATGGCAAACCTAGACAGCATAGTAAGAAGCAGAGACATCACCTTGCCGACAAAGGTCCATCTAATCAAAGCTATGGTTTTCCCAGTAGTAATGTATGGCTGTGAGAGCTGAACTATAAGGAAGGCTGAGCGCTGAAGAATTGATGCTTTCGAACTGTGGTGCTGGAGAAGACTCTTACGAGTCCCCTGGACTGCAAGGAGGTCAAATCAGTCCATCCTAAAGGAAATCAACCCTAAGTGCTCATTGGAAGGAGAGATACCGAAGCTGAAGCTCCAATATTTTGGCCACCCAATGCGAAGAGAAAACTCTCTGGAAAAGACCCTGATGCTGGGAAAGACTGAAGGCAAAAGGAGAAGGGGACGGCAGAGGATGAGATGGTTAGATAGCAGCACCGATGCAATGAATATGAACTTGAGCACGCTCCGGGAGAGAGCGCAGGACAGGAAGGCCTGGCGTGCTATGGTCCATGGGGTCACGAAAAGTCGGACACGACTGAACGACTGAACAACAAATTAATGTGTATGTCCACACAGAATATTTTCTAAAGTTTGTGAAACTAGTTACTTTATGACCAGGAGAAAAGTGTGCAAACCAAATGTGCAAACCAAAATGTGGAGTTCTAGCAATAATACTGGTTCCTTTCAGCTGTACTTGAATGTTGCAAGGGACTTCCCTGACTTGCATGGTTCTCTACATCATACAATTCAAATTACAACATAGCTACAACTTCTACTGTGAACAATTGATACAGCACTTTTAATTTGCAGTGTACTTTACGTTTTTTATTGCTTATGACCTCAAGGCAACCTGGTGAGTCAAGCCACTATTATTCTTCATTGACAAAGCATAATGTTAAGCATTAATTTTATTAATAATAATGGGGAATGAAGATAGTGGTTTCTTACATTTAAAAAAGCGGTAATGGCAAATGCAAAACTAACCTATGTATCCTTCCCCCCCCTTCCATTTTAACAAGTGAGGGAGAACTGTTCATAAATTTCACTTCAGGAAGGGGGGGGGGTGGCGGAGAGGCGCATGTTTCTCCCTTCTCCATGTCACACCAGAATCACAAAAATGTATGAGTCACTCTTGGATCTGCTATTGCTACTTTCTTGTAATGTGGGAAGTTCACCT
This sequence comes from Heloderma suspectum, assembly GCF_057233095.1. Taxonomy (NCBI): domain Eukaryota; kingdom Metazoa; phylum Chordata; class Lepidosauria; order Squamata; family Helodermatidae; genus Heloderma; species Heloderma suspectum. The sequence goes on from NC_139459.1 coordinate 86,179,998, forward strand.
AAGAAAATGCCTTCACTGAACCTACACAGTAACCCTGTTCAGGTGTTCCATAGCTGTGTGGAATTAATGTATGAGGAGAGGGAGCAGTCTAGCCCTGCCCCACTTCTTGCATGTTTCTGTCAGGTTTCTCAGTTCCAGAAAATCCTGGAAAATCAGGATTCTCGATCACATTGAGATACAGGAGGCTCTCCGCTTCAGAAAGTCACTGTCCGCAAGTAGAAGATAACACAACAAAGCAGAGCAGTAGGGCTGGAGCCCTTCCTCTCCTCATGCATTTATTCTACACAGCTACAGAACACCTGAATACGGCTAGCGTACTGGAGGTTGGGCCCGAGGGGCAGTCTGGGGATTCTGCTTGTGTACCGTCCACCCCGCTGCACGACTGACTCCCTGGCCAAGGTGCTTGAGGTGGTCTCTGATGTGCGTGTGCAGTCCCCTAACTTATTGGTGTTGGGGGACTTCAATGTACATTCAGAGGCCATCCTCACGGGGGCACCTCGGGACTTTATGGAGACCATGGCATCCTGGGATCTGCACCTATTCTAACTGGGCCCACCCATGTAGCCGGTCATGCGCTAGACCTTGTGTTTGTTTCTGGAGAAGTGGGGAGTGATCTGGAAGTTGGGGGTATATCCACCACCCCCTTGTCATGGTCAGATCACTATCTGGTGATGTTGGACTTCTCGGTTCCACAACCCCTCCGCAGGGGTGGAGGACCCATTAAAACGCCCTAGGCGTCTTATGGATCCGAATGGATTCCTGAACACACTTGGGGATTCTCTGGAGCACGCCAACAGCCACTCAGTCGAGACCCTGGTGGGTAGGTGGAATGCCGCAATCACCGGGGCATTAGATTGGGTGGCCCCGAAATGCTCTGTCCCCCTGCACAGGGCTCGGACTGCACCATGGTTCAATCCACAGTTACGAGCTCTGAAACAGGAGGTGAGATGGCTAGAGCGCCGGTGGCGGAAGTCTCGCTCCATAGACGATCAGACACGGGCTAGAGCTGTATCTTCAGCCTATCACGTGGCGGTAAAGGCAGCAAAAAAGGAATATTATGCTGCCTCTATCACATCCGCAGAGTGCTGTCCCAGGAGGCTGTTCCAAGTGGTCCAGAGCCTGGTCGGTCCAGTGGCTCCGGAACCGCTGGAGCATTCTAAGGCCTCCTGTGAGACCTCGGCCAGGCACTTTGCGGATAAAATTGATCAGATTAGGGGTGTTATTCCGTGCACTGTGGATACAGTTAGTGAGCAAGAGGCGGTCTGTGACAAACCAGTTTTGTGGAATCAGTTCCAGCTTCTTCCTTCTGATGAAGTGGACAAGGTGCTTTCACCTGTAAGGCCGACCACCTGCTTACTTGATCCTTGCCCATCTTGGCTCATTATGGGCTGCAGAGAGAGACTGGGTGAGGGGATCAGGGCAGTGGTGAATGCCTCCCTTGAGGAGAGAGTGATGTCATCAGCCATCAAGGAGGTAGTCATAAGACCACTCTTAAAGAAGCTCTCCTTGGATCCTCAAGTTTTGAACAACTTTCGCCCAGTCTCGAATCTGCCATTTTTGGGCAAGGTGATTGAGCGGGTGGTGGCGATGCAGTTGAGGGCAAACTTGGAAGAAGCCGATTATCTAGAACCATTTCAGTCGGGCTTCAGGCTTGGGCATGGGACAGAAATGGCCTTGGTCACCTTGGTGGATGATATGAGGAAGGCTCTGGATAGGGCCGATTGCTCCTTCCTTGTTGTCCTAGACCTCTCAGCGGCTTTTGATACCGTTGACCACGGTATCCTCCTGGACTGCCTGGAGGGGTTGGGCATTGGAGACGCCCAACTTCAAATCTTCACCAAGGTTGGCTGTAGAATCCCTGTCCAAATGTCTGGAGACGGTGAGTGGCTGGATGGGGAGGAATAAGCTGAAGCTGAACCCTGACAAGACCGAGGTACTTTTGGTGGGAGACAAGAGGAGGTTGGGGGATGTTGACCTGGTGTTGAATGGGGTACGGCTGCCCTTGAAAGACCAGGTCTGCAGCCTGGGGGTCATTTTAGACTCCCAGCAGTCCATGGAGGCTCAGGGCTCAGCTATAAGCCAGACAGCACTGTACCAACTCCATCTGATACAGCGGCTGCGCCCCTACCTTCCCAATCATCTGCTCCCATTGGTAGTACATGCCCTGGTCTCCTCTCGTTTAGACTACTGTAATGCGCTCTACGTGGGGTTACCCTTGAAGACAGTTCGGAAGCTGCAGCTGGTACAGAACACGGAGGCTTGCCTGATTACAGGCAGCCGCCAGCAAGATCCATCACTCCAGTGCTGAAGGAGTTGCACTGGTTACCAGTTGTTTTCTGGGCCAAATTCAAGGTGTTGGTTTTGACCTTTAAAACCCTATATGGTTCCAGCCCAGCCTATCTTAAGGAGCGCCTCCAGCAATACCAGACAGGTCGCTTAACAAGATCAGCCTCGGATGGCCTTCTCTCTGTCCCATCAGCCAGGACAGCTAGGCTGATGAGGACGAGGGAGAGGGCCTTCTCTGTGGTGGCCCCCACTCTGTGGAACTTCCTCCCTAGGGAACTCCGCCATGCCCCCTCTTTAATGAGCTTCCGCTGCGCATTAAGAACGTGGTTGTTCAGGCAGGCATTGGGGTGGGTTAGGGTATTTTTTATGATGTTTTTAATGTAAATTCTATTGTTTTAACTGTTTTGTTGTTGTACATCACCCAGAGTGGCTGAGTGACCAGCCAGATGGGCGATTAATAACTTTAATAAATAAATAAATCCGTGGGATTTAAATACAAGCTTCCTAGACCCAAGCCAATTATCTACCCACTGAACGAATGTGATTACACACACAAAAAAAAAATCCTGAAAAATCCCTTGTGCCTACTCTAGAGTAAAAAAGGAAAACTGTATCTACCTGCTAGACACAGATTTAAAGTAATGTCTGTTTTGGCCCAAAGAGAAGCATTTAAAGGCAAGAGAGATTTCAGAATGGAATCCTAACTTTATATTTCCTTTATAATTCCACAATATAATAGCCTTCTGTGTTTCAGATAGGGCATAACATACACACCCGAGCATTTCACTGTTTTTATATCACTTTGCCATTTTTGTGAGAAAATAAGATCTTATTCTAGGATTGCTGCAATCTGCTTAACCACAAAAATAACCCTATTTGTCTATCAAAATGGAGATCTGAACCATTTATTTTAACTTTGGCAAGCAACCTTTGGGGAGGGGCCATTGCTCAGTGGCAGAGCACATGCTTTGCATGCAGAAAGTCCCAGGTTCAATCCCCAACATTTTCAGGTAGGGCTGGAAAAACTCCTGCCTGAAACCTTGGGAGAGCCACTGCCAGTCAGTATAGATGGTACTAAGCCAGACGGACCAACGGTGGGGACTCAGTATAAGGCAGATCCTATGTTCCTATTTTTTGCTGCAATGGATGATAGCCAAATATGCAACTATGCAAAACGTATTTAGTTTGTTAAAGACTGTAGACCCCGCACAGCATAGTAAAACACATACTATCTGTTCTGCCAATATGCAAACCGCCGAATGGAAGACAATTGACAAACCTGGCAGAGAGTATCAAACTTCTTTCCATCTGGGATTGAGAGTTTCCCTTTCTTGTCTTTATCAATGCGATAATGTGCGACCTTTCCTTCATTGAGCAGACAGAGAGCATAGGATCCATTGTTGTCTCTTTCCCTGATTCTGAAAAGATCAAGAAAAATAAAGCAAAAAAACTTATTTTCAAATTGCAGGGAGCAGCATTTTTACAGAGACAAAGGTGGAGCTTCCCCACTGTTTCACATTAGCTGTGTAACGTTCCCAATTCTCATCATTCTACATTCTTCTGAATTTTCTGCATTACCCAGAGCTTGTCTAATGGCTGCTGGAGATCACTGTGGTGTACTCCCCCACCCCAGTTGTTTTCTATATTGAAATTCCACAGAATGGGTAGCATTTAGAAAAAAGCAGTGTTTTTAAAGCTGTTGCAGAAGCCCATGTCCACATAGCAAGAGGTGCTCATTACTCGGTTCCCACTTTCTCACTTCTGATGCAGAAAGCTATCCTTTTCAGTGTGCATAACATTTATTGTTATAAAATTACTGTTATTTCAAAATCATAAAAAGAGACCTGCTCAGGTCCATTATGTTCCTTGGAACAGATACAAACATTTACAAATTGTCCCTTCCCTGTATGCTATAGAAAAAATCTCTAAAATATGGCTTCATTTTATTGATTACAAAAAGCATCATGTCCTTACATTGAAGATTTTTTGGTATGCAATTGTCTCTTATTTAAAAGGCAACTCTACCCTGAAATGAGGAACAAATGTATGGCAAAAAAAATAAATCTACTGACATGCTTCTTTTACGAAGCAGACTGAAACGAGAGAAGGGGTGGGCAGAGCAGCTAATATGATTTTGTGAAGTCTTTTCCAAGCTACTTGGTGAGGAGGATTTTCCAGTTCCTGAACTGTTAGCACACTGTGCACTTCTTCGCCTATCTATAAATAGGTTAGATATTTGTTAACAGAAATAGAGAATGAAATGTTGCAAATGTGCCATCACACAGTATAGTCAGATAAAAGAGGGGAGACCCATCCACCCCAAATGTAGGATGTAAATGAAAATTGGAGGGAAACTCCAGTTAATTTGTTCTAGCACAAAGAAATGCATGGCCTTTAATATCTGTCAAGAGCAACGGTATGACAAATAAACAAGCTCAGAATAGTAAAGAATTCTTTTGGAGTACACTTCAATAATATCTGTTGGAAGTACTGTGTTGCAAGGGTTCTGCTCTTACTTGGATGGCCAATTTTAGAAGGTGGTGCTGGGGAATTATTGCTCTGTGCCTTGGCAGTTATGCTATGGGATTCCACGGGGCTCTATTCTATCCCCCATGCTGTTCAACATCTACATGAAACTGCCTGGGGAAGTTATCTGGAGGTGTGGTCTGAGGTGTCATCAATACATGGATGACACCCAGGTCTATCAATCCTTTTCATCAAATCCGAGTAGGCAGTAGCTGTTCCGAATCAGTGCCTGAGCACGGCAATGGATTTGATGAGGGCCAATAAGCTGAGGCCAACTCCAGATAAGGAGATACTCCTAGTGGGTTTTTCATCTTCCTGGATGAGTGATATTCAACCTGTTCTGGTGGGTGGTTGCGCTCCTGCCAAAGGATCAGGTTCATAGTTTGGGAGTGCTTGGACCCAGCATTGCCACTAGAGATGCAGGTGGCCTTGGTGGCATGGAGCATCCTTTATCAGCATAGGCTGATATGCCAACTATAACCCTGTCTGAAGAGAGATAGTCTAGATAGAGTTTTGCATACCCTGTTAACCTCTCAATTAGAGAAGCAGCTGTTTTTAATAGTCTTATTTTTATTGTTTGTAAGGCTTTGTTTTAACTTGCTACACATACCCTGATGGCTTTTTAGTAAATAAGGTGATATATAAATGTTGATAATAAATAATTATTGCAGTGAATTATATGTCAGGCTGCCTTTGAAAGTTTTCCAGAAACTTCAGCAGCAAGATTGTTAACCAGGGCCCTATCTACAAGGGGGGATTTACTCTGGTGCTACTATGCCACATGGACAATTGTGGCACACGGCGTTTCCCCCTGCCCACAGCAACTGCACATTTTCATGCCGTAAAGTCCACATTTTTGCAAAGTCATTCCGTGACAGATTTTCCTGTCACACTGGCTTCAGTGCGGTTTGGGAGTCTGTGTGACCTCAGCTAGCGATACTGCCTTTGGTGTCAGCTGTGGGATGCAGTGCTGATAGAACAAAGTGAAAGCTGTGTCATATCTGGAGGACCGGACCTGTGCATGATCGTGCTTTGTTTTCCCCCAAATGAGCCTTAAAATCAGCACATTGCTGTGGGATGGCATCTGTTCTTTTGAAATCTCTACATCCGCCCTGAAAACAGCCTGCTAAACATGTCTACTCAGAAGTAATTCCCATTGACTTCCACTGAGGTTCCAGCCCTTCACAGCTACAGAGGTATGGAGGAGGGGATAAAAAGAAAAGGGCTGAGCTGGGGGCGGGGAGCTGTTGAATCCTCCTCTTCCTTCCAGGGAAGGGCCTCTGTGGAGCCTGGGACACCACCGCCACCACAGGGAGAGAGGAGCCCCACAGATCCTCCATTGTACCCCCCACTTGGCCCTCATGGCCTGGCTTTGCTGTTGAGCATGCTGCTCTGGGATGCCTGGAGAGAGCAAGGTGCACACATACACTCTCTCCTTTCCCTCGATCAGAGCACTGAGTTCTACTGGACTTAGGAGTGGGCTAAGAGTGTGTGTGGGGAGGAAGCCTATGGTAACTTTTTTTTAGGAAGTTTGTTGATGCTGATAGACTGCACGAACAGTCTGCCATGCAAAAATGGCTCACTCTCTCTCTCTTTTTTTGATACCCTGCATAAACTGGCTGAATGTGCCATGGGAGGAGAAAATCCAATTTCATGAAAATGCAGTTTTAAACAGAATCACATTGGAAAGCATCTCTGTGTAGATGGGGCCCAGGAGTAATCGACATAATCATATTATCCTAACTTTCAAAGCCCTAAACAGCCTGGGTCCTAAAGGATTGTCTCCTCCCACACCAGCCCTCAGAAACCCTCTTCCAGATGCCCCCACCAAATGAGGTGAGGCGAGAGACTACTAATGAGAGGGCCTTTTCACTGAGCATGCTCAGTCCACACAGCCATTTTGGGGTTCTCCCCCCCTTTAGGGTTTTTATTTTTTGCCCTAAAGTTTTGCTTGTACTGCCCTCTTGTGTGTGGATGGTGCTGTTTTAGCTACATAAGGATCTACAGTGTGAGAATGAGGTTCCTACTAGCATGCAGGATACAAGACCCACCAACTTTTTTCTGCTTAGTCCTCTAGACACAGACATTAAGTGCAACAGAATTAATATTTCATTGGCAATGAATGTCACAGAAAGCATGTAGAATCCCTTATTTCAAACATTATATTCTGAACATCACCAACTGTAAACCTCATGACACTGCTTTGGTGTACCAGGGGATGGATTATGAAAGTTTAAGAAGTGAAATCTATTCTTAAAATCTTCAACCAGTTAGGTACAATTATTCTCATTGGGATTAATGGTGCTTGAGTAAGGGAAACAAATGACAGGATTTAGTGCTTGAGAAAATAAAACAGAGAAGAATGTTTGAAACACTGTTAATGTTTTTAGCATACTGAAGAACAGATAACCATTGCCTCTTTTGGAAATAGGTAATAAAGTTAGTTAATAAATGTTGAAGTATAATCTGCTATTAGCTTTTCAAAACACAACCGTTGTTTTGTGTGTTTTTTTACCACTTACTCATGGCAAGGAAAACTTGTACAATCCAATATTCTGCAAAGAATATTCTACCTTCTACCTAGAGTAGTAGGAAAACTGAATAGTACCACATGATGCATTAGTGTTTCTAACTATTCCCAAAGTTTACCAAGTGCATCAAATGCATATCTGTCTGTCTTACCCATTAAAAGCAACATACAAACAAGACATGTATGTTGCTTTTAATGGGTAAGACAGACAGATATGCATTTGATGCACTTGGTAAACTTTGGGAATAGTTAGAAACACTAATGCATCATGTGGTACTATTCAGTTTTCCTACTACTCTAGGTTGTCAACATTAATCTCTGGAAAATGCAAGGGATATATTTACTTACAAAAATTTCCCATTGGTCTTTGTTCCTAGAAGGACACGCTGCTCTGATTCCTCCCGAGATATCAGTCCATGGAACCAAGGCATCTTCAAATGTGCTGTTGTCGCAATCAATTTCTCTAGCTGTGGTTTCTGACTGATAATCGCTTGCTCAAGAGCATGTCCCTGCAAAGTGAACAACATGTGGAAAAGTGTCAGAATATACTATAAACAGTTCTAGATGTTGAGCTAAGCATTGAATGGTTTGGACATATTCAAACTCTCTTGCCTTGTGGAGGTTTGGCAAGTAGGTACTTTTAAAGTTATACCAGATCCACACTTTTCTTTATTAATCAGATGCCAAAAGCAAAACAGAGAAAACTACTACAGAAAGAGAACTAAACTTACATGCAAGTTCCATGTTCGTTTGACATATTCCCTGATGAGATTCTCCTTTAAGTCCTCAAACTGACTTGTCTTTGGTTCCACTCCTGGTGGCCGATTATAAGGTTTCCTGAGTAGGCAAACAAGGCCATCAACTTCATCTGAGTGGTAGTTAATGAGTTCTACAGGACTCCTGTGGGATTTTCCTCCTGTAATTGCATAAGTGCCACTAATTTCCCTCTCAATAGTGTAATGATACACTTTACCATCATGCACCAGGGATAAAGCAAAACCACCTAGATAGTTTCGGCTCTGTCGCAGTAAGTAGAGTCCATTGCTCAGCCCACCTTGTATGAGGTAATCTTCAGCTTCTTCACGTGCAATGTTGCCAAAGAAATAAGTGAGGTGGCTAATAGAATTAGCACTTGCCATTTTTTCTTCAACTTCTTAATTTCTTGCAGTAGTTATTTTATACCTGGAAAGAAAAAAGGAACATATTGGAGAAAAGTAACCTTAGAGGATAAAACAGAATGCATAATACTTTCATACAGTACTGAATGATTTTGCATGCCACCCTGAGGGCCTCCTTTGCAGCCATAAGGTAGGATATATGCCACACAATTATAGCATCTTACATTACCAATGGAATGTGATACTGAAATACCATAGTAGGGTTGGAAGGGGGCTATAAGACCATTGAGTCCAACCCCCTGCTCGAAGCAGGAACCCAAGTCAAAGCAACCCTGACAGATGGCTGTCCAGCTTCATCTTGAATGCTTCCAGTGTGGGAGAGCGCACTACCTCCCTAGGTAATTGGTTCCATTGTCGTATTGCTTTAACAGTCAGGAAGTTTTTCCTGATGTTCAGCCAGAATCTGCCTTCCTGTCACTTGAGCCCATTATTCTGTGCCCTGCACTCTGGGATGATCGAGAAGAGATCCTGGCCTTCCTCTCTGTGACAACCTTTCAAGTACTTGAAGAGTATCCTATCCCCCCTCAGTCTTCTCTTCTCAAGGCTAAACGTGCCCAGTTCTTTCAGTCTCTCTTCATAGGGCTTTGTTTCCAGTCCCCTGATCATCTTCATTGCCCTCCTCTGAACCCTCTCCAGTTTGTCTGCATCCTTCTGAAAGTGTGGTGCCCAGAACTGGATACAGTACTCAAGATGAGGCCTAACCAGTGCTGAGTAGATGGGAACTAGTACTTCCCAGGATTTGGAAGCTATGCTTCTATTAATGCAGCCCAAAAGAGCATTTGCCTTTTTTTGCAGCCACATCACATTGTTGGCTCATATTCAGCTTGTGATCTACAACACTACAACTCTCACTTGTAGCCAAGTATCCCCCATCTTGTAACCGTGCATTTGGTTTCTTTGTCCTAGGTGCAGAACTTGGCATTTATCCCTATTAAATTTCATTCTGTTGTTTATTGCCCAGTGCTCCAGTCTATCCAGGTCACTTTGAATTTTGTTTCTGTCTTCCAAGGGATTAGCTATCCCACCCAATTTTGTGTGATCTGCAGATTTGATCAGCATTCCCTGCACCTCCTCCTCCAAGTCATTAATAAACATATTGAAGAGCACTGGGCCCAGGACTGAGCCCTGCGGTACCCCACTCGTTACCTCTCCCCAGTTTGAGAAGGTCCCATTGATAAGCACTCTTTGAGTCCGATTCTGTAGCCAACTCGATCCACTGGATCGTTGTTTCATCTAGCCCACTTTCAGCTAGTTTGCTCATCAGGATATCATGGGGCAATTTGTCGAAAGCTTTGCTGAAGTCGAGGTATATTATGTCCACAGCATTCCCACTGTCCACAAGGGAGGTTACTTGGTCAAAAAATGAGATTAGATTTGTCTGGCAGGATTTGTTCTTGACAAATCCATGTAGGCTTCAAGTAATCACTGCATTGTTTTCAAGGTGCTTACAGATGGATTGCTTCATAATCTGCTCCAGAATTTTCCCAGGAATTGATGTCAGACTGACTGGTCTGTAGTTCCCAGGTTCCTCCTTTTTACCCTTTTTGAAGATAGGGACCACATTAGCCCTCCTCCAGTCATCTGGCACTTCCCCCATCCTCCATGATTTCTCAAAGATAATAGACAGCAGTTCTGAGAGTTCTTCTGCCAGTTCCTTTATTACTCTAGGATGCAGTTCATCTGGCCCTGGAGATTTGAACTCCTTCAAAGTAATTAGGTGTTCCTTGACCATATGCCTATTGATCTCAAGCTGCAATCCTGCCCCTTCAGCCTGTACTTCGTCTTTGCCAGGGGGGTCATAGACCCTCTTTCGGGAGAAGACTGAGCCAAAGTAGGAATTGAGCATTTCTGCCTTTTCTTTGTCATCTGTTATCATTTTGCCATCCTTATTTAATAGCTGACCCACCATTTCTTTCTTCTGTCTTTTACTATGCACTTAGCTGAAGAAAGCCTTTTTATTGCTTTTAGCATCCCTTGCTAACCTCAGCTCGTTCTCAGCTTTAGCTTTAGACACTATCCCTGCAATTCTGTGCTACCTGTTTGTTCTCTTCCTTTGTAGCTTGGCCTTCCTTCCACTTCCTATATGTGTTGGTTTTTTTCAGGTCATCTCTAAGCGTTTTGTGAAGCCACATTGGCTTCTTCTGTTGTCTTCCACCTTTTCCTTCTTGTTAGAATTGTTTGTAACTGTGCCTTCAGAATTTCCTCTTTTAAGAACTCCCACCCATCTTGGGACTCCTTTTCTCATTAGAGTCGCTTGCCATGGGACCTTACTTACCATTGTTCTGAGTTTATTAAAATTGGCTTTCCTAAAATCCAGGGTACACGTTTGGCTACACTCGGCTTTTGCTTCCTTTAGAAACAAGAACTCAAGTATAACATTCCCCCAGAGTTCCTGTAACTGCTACTTTATCCACTAAGTCATATCTGTTGGTTAGGATCAAGTCAGGGACAGCCTATCCCCTAGTTCCTTCCTCTATTTTCTGTAGGAGGAAGTTATCCACCACACAAGTCAGGAATTTCTTGGAGGGGTCATGTTTTGCAGAATTTGTCTCCCAACAAATATTGGAGAAACTGAAGTCCCCCATTACTACTACATCATGCTTCCTTAAAACATTGGCTATTTGCTTTTCAAAAGTTTCATCCTCGTCTTCTCCTTGGTTGGGTGGCCGGTAGTAGACTCCGACCACCAGGTTCCTTTTGTTCTTTGCTCCATTTATTTTAACCCAGATGCTCTTGATGGGGCTACCAAGCTCATTCTCCTGTATTTCTGTGCAGAGACATGTATTTTTAAGGTTTAGCGAAACTCCACCTCCCTTTCTGTTCCTCCTGTTCTTTTTGAACAAGTTATATCCTTCAATTATTGTATTCAGTCATGGCAGTCATCCCACCAAGTCTCAGTTACACCGATCAAGTCATTTCCCTCTTGTATTAAGAGTTCAAGTTCGTTCTGTTTGTTTCCCATACTCTGGGCATTAGTATATAGACATCGAAGACCATGTGCTTTATAGTCTGGCTTTCTTCTTACATGTGTCTGAAGACTATTACTGGAAACTATTCGAGCTGTTCTCTCCATTGTGGTGAATTGTTACCCCCAACTTTACATCTCCCTCCCCCATAGGATTCAGTTTAAAGCTCTCCTGATGAAGTTTTTCATGCTGTGGCCAACCACATTCTTCCCAGCCTTTGTGAGGTGCAACCCATCCCTTGCCAACAGCCCATCTTCCAGAAAGTATAGCCCGTGGTCCCAGAATCCAAATCTCTCGCATTGGCACCACCTTCGTAACCAGTCATTCACCCGGAGTATTTTTCTTTCCATTTCTATCCCTCTTCTAACTACTGGAAGGATGGATGAGAAAACTATCTGGGCCCCAAAGTTTGAGTTTCCTTCCCAAAGCTTCAAAGTCTGACATGATCCGTGAAGTAGTACTTTGTGGGCTATCACACGCCTCGATGATCTGTTGAAATGAGCCCATTTAGAGAAAGAGCCACAGTTCTGACTGTTCTCTTACAAACCTGATTGTTGTTACTGTCATGAGCTCACTTGGGCCGGATTTTTTTCCAAGTAATAGGTGAAACAAACTGGAAAAATACACTCTTAATTTTAAGGAAAGTTCATTACAGTAAGCTATTGAACTAACTCTTGCTCAGGGGTGTGAAATGTGTGGCCCTCTAGCTATCGGTGGACTGCAACTCCCATCAGCACCAGCCAGCCTAGCCAATGGTGAGGGATAATAGGAGATGCAATCCAATAACATCTGGACAGCCACACATTCCTCATTCCTGCCCTTGATGGTGTGAAAGATACAACTTAAACCTGAAAACAGAAAAGTAACTCAGATCTGACAGGTTTAGTCTTATTCCAGTTCGAAACAGTTGGAGGTGGTGCTTAAGGTAGGCTAACTGCATATGTAGAATTAACCCAATAAATTTTACATTATCACCATCCCTATATTATAGGTGTGTGGCTGAGTCTGAGAGACAGTGGCTTGCCTGAGGTCACGTAGCCAGTTCATAGCTGAGCAGATTTCAATCAGGGACTTCCTGGCTCACAGTCTTAGCCATTTCACTGTTCAATTACTTGCATGCGAATGCAAGCAAAGAGTTGGCCTACACTGTTGCTTACAGCTCAAACATATATGCTATTGGTTTGGTAGGCTTGTCACCACCAATTCAACTTCCTTTTTAATCTTTCTAAATGCTGAATTAAAAGCAAACTCTGTGTTTACTTATAATTCTGTAGTATGGCCTGTGCCATGCCCCAAAACCTGTTTCTAGGCTCTGTTATGTCTGTTCTCCTCCACTACCCCTTCTGATCTAGGTTTTTCTAGATTGTAATGCTCTTAGATCATCCCGTTTAAAATTATTATTTTAATCTTACACAGGAAGCCACAAATGCTCGGCTCTTCAGCACTTAAGCGTATGTACATTGTCTAACCTGTGTTTCTGTTTCCTCCTGTGGCTAGTGGACATTCAAAGGTTGCCTGCTTTAACTAAAACTAATCTTTAGTCAGTGTGCAGAGGACTGAATGATAGAAGAGAGACATAAGCATAGAACTTTTGATGTTTGAGGCACCCCTCCCTCAGAAAAAACCAAAATGTAATAAAACACTCTTAGGTGTAACTTCGGAATGATATGTTCTAGAGAATGCTAATTATTAATATATATTTAAAGTATTTTGCCCCACTCTTCAGCTAAAAAGGCTCCTAGAGTGGCTTATAAATATCAGAAGTTAAGACAGTCCCTGCCCTCAGGCATAAAATCTAAAACATGTGACATGCAAGGAAAAAGGGAAAGGAAGGGAAGAGGAATAAAGAAACCTCAGGCACCAGTTCTTAAAAGTTCTTATAACAACCATCTGGGATGTAAATAGTTTAGGTACCCTAATGGTATGGCTGCCACTAAGTGAAAAATGAGGGAGGCTAAAGGGAGCAGGTCTCTCAGCATGAGCAATGGAATAGCCTTGCTTTTATTTTCTCCCTCTGCTTCACAGCCTGATGGAAGACGAGCATAAGACCTGTACCTTTTTTAAAGTCAGGAAAAATAGCACCAGCCTGGCTAAAACATCCTGATTCCGAAGACACAATTCTTTCTTGACCCTTATATTACTGGAATATTTCAGACTTTTAGTGTCTGCTCTTCCTTTTCCTCTCAAAGTGTTCTGCTAAAGAAGAACTCTGTTGACTGGAATCTAGTTACTTGAGACATAAAACAGCAAGTTACTAACTTCAGCCATCTTCCTGTGAAGCAATTAGTGCAGCTCCTCTATACTGTGCAAGCTGCAGACCTTAATGGCTAACACTATACCACCAAATGGCGATGTTGAAACAGCTCAGTGGTTATTACAAGCCAACCTGACTACTTATTAACTTACATAGTGCCCCATGAAATATTATGCTCAGAAACAGGGATGTTTTTTTGTTTTGTTTTTTGCAAACTTCCTTTAATTTTTTTATTATATGCAGCTATGATAGCTGCACTGTTGATTCTTTTTTATACGTAAACAAGCATTTGAACTGCAGGGACAAGAACAACCACAATATTGTGTGGAGACACATTGCATCATATGTAACGTAACGCACAACGAAGAACCAAATGATGTACTTTTTGTGAGCTATATAACAAGAAATACAGCTATTCAAGTGAAGCATTCCTTACGGTGATCTCACATAGTCAGATTTTTTTATTAATATAACAAAAGGATAAAAAGAACTATTCTACTTCTTTTAGGTTGAGAAACAAGGTCCAACCTCTTTGGGTTTGACAAACTACCAGTTAGCAATTTTCTGTTAAAATCCTGCTGGGCATATTTCATCTTCTTAACATCTGTGAACTTCAAAGCAAGTCTTTCTATACAGACACACATATGCTGAAAAGTATACAACACAGATATGACAGTTTAACAGAAACATTACATTCATATGTGATGTTAAATATCATTACTGTATTCATTGTTGCTCTAGTCATAACCTTTCCCCTCCACCGATGTCTTTTCTTTATGCCCATTTCTTTTCTTAACGGCTTCAATCAATTGAAGTCAATGGGACATGCACAGGACTGTACTGTTATACAGTAAGGTCTTTGGCACAGCTTACGTAGTTCATGTAACTATTACTTAACAAAGGTGAAAGTTAATGAAGGATATATCAATGTGAACCATCAAAGTATATTTACAGAAGAAAACATGATAAAGGAACTAATTCAGAATGAGACATAATTGCCGAGCTCCCAGTTATCAGAGTTCTTCTCCTGCAAAACTGAGAAGGAAATGAAGAATAGATCTTCCTTCTCCCCCAGTTCAACTTGAAGATCAAGGAAGGTATGTGAGCCTGAAAAAAGGGAGAAGAATAGAGGAATCTGTCCAATAAAACAGGCTTACAAATAAATCTACAAAAAACACTTAGGACACAATCCTATGCATGTTTAGACAGAAAGAATTCCTCAACTGCCAGCCAGCAAAAGCACATAAAAGAGCCAACAGTTTCAATTGTGTAGGAAATTTTTCAAGTCTTAGCAGGCCACTGTAATGGTTTGCTGTGCCACAACTGCCTCTTGAGGTGGGCCAGCTGTGCATGCTTCTATCTGATCAGTAGGATGCTATCGCCCCCTCTTTTCCCTTTAACCCTGGGGTCATGAAGAGTCGGACACGACTGAACAACAACAACAAGGGGAACTCCAGAGCTATGAACTAATTATGTGCTTGGGGGAAGGTAGTGACCAGCTGAAACCTCTCATTATGGGCAGGCAGCCTGCTTTCCCTCTTACTTCCCTGTAGGGACAAATAAGTAAATGTGGGGAGATTGGCCTGAGTAGCTAGGCAGGTGGGGAGAGAAACTTCTCTTGGAATCACAAGAAGCTCACAGTGAAACCTCTAGTTCAAAGTGAAAGAAGATTCATTAAAAGAATCTCAGAAGGGACAAGAAGGGAAAGCAGGGTGGTACTTGAAAGAAGACATAGTAAAAAAGAAAAGAAAAGCCTGTTAACCCATGCTAAATGCTTTGAGGTAAAATGCTCACAAAGCAGGGGTCTCCTGGAGAGTTGCATCATGCACAACATCTGTGGAAGATGATTAGAGAGACTGGAGTGACAAAGGAATAAAGAACCATATTCCAATTTTATTACATTTGACTGTGAAGGGAAGGGAAGGGCTGACTCCCTAACAGGTTTCACAAATCAGAGAAGTGATATAGAGCATCTCTACACCAGCCTAAAATCCTGCATTTAAAACGGGGCTTTCTGCTTCCACTTTAAATGCAGCATGACAACAACGCCCTTTTTCATGCGCTTCTTTTCCCCCTCCTTCTCCCTGACTTCCGTATCTTTCATTGATCATGCTCCTCTTGGGGCTTTTCCTCTTTTCATGGAGGGAACTCAAATGGAACACAATGGTAATTTGGTAGTTCATTATCTGCAATCTTTTAAAAAATGGAACAAAGGGCATTTAGTGCAGGAGATGCCTTGGAGGTTCATGGCATCATCTAAAGAGCCCGCAAACTTGATTTAGCCATCTCAACAGCAGGTTAAAAGCTCCGTGTGAAGGAGCACATAAAAGCAGGGAGATCCTCCTCCCACCTTTTAGGTCTAGGTAGACTATCAAGCCCCTTCATGGATCACTGCCTTGTTGTGGCGAAGGGGCTTGCATAACTCAGTGAAGCCATAAGCTATGCCGTGCAGGGCCACCCAAGACGGACAGGTCATGGCAGAGAGTTCTGACAAAATGTGGTCCACTGGAGAAGGAAATGGCAACCCACTCCAGTATTCTTGCCAAGAAAACCCCATGGAACGTATCACAAGGCTAAAAGAGATGACGCCGGAAGATGAGCCCCTCAGGTCGGAAGGTGTCCAATATGCTACTGGGGAAGAGCAGAGGGTATTTCCAAGTAGCGCCAGAAAGAGTGAAGCGGCTGGGCCAAACCCGAAAGGACACTCAGCTGTGGATGTGTCTGGTGGTGAAAAGAAAATCCGATGCTGTCAAGAACAATATTGTTTAGGAACCTGGAATGTCAGATCAATGAATCAACGTAAGCTGGAGGTGGTCAAACATGAGATGGCAAGATTGAACATCGACATCTTGGGAATCAGTGAACTAAAATGGACAGGCATGGGCGAATTTAATTCAGGTGACCATCATATCTACTATTGTGGGCAAGAATCCCTTAGAAGAAATGGAGTAGCACTCATAGTTAACAAAAGGGTGGGAAAAGCAGTACTGGGGTACAATCTTAAAAATGATAGAATGATCTCAGTACAAATCCAAGGCAAACCATTCAACATCACAGTAATTCAAGTCTATGCCCCTACCACTGAGGCCGAAGAAGCTGAGGTTGATCGGTTCTATGAAGACCTACAACACCTTCTAGAACTAACACCAAAAAAAGATGTCCTCTTCATCATAGGGGATTGGAATGCGAAAGTAGGAAGTCAAGAAATCACCAGGATAATAGGCAGGCATGGCCTTGGTGTACAAAATGAAGCAGGACAAAAGCTAATAGAGTTTTGCCAAGAGAAAATGCTGATCATAGCAAACACTCTTTTCCAACAGCACAAGAGGTGACTCTACACATGGACATCACCAGATGGTCAATATCGAAATCAGATTGATTATGTCCTTTGCAGCCAAAGATGGAGAAGCTCCATACAGCCAGTAAAAACAAGACCTGGAGCTGACTGTGCCTCATATCATGAGCTGCTTCTTGCAAAATTTCGGCTTAAATTGAAGAACGTCGGGAAAACCACTAAACCATTCAGGTATGACCTCAATCATATCCCTGATGAATATACAGTGGAGGTGAGGAATAGATTTCAGGGATTAGACCTGATAGACAGAGTGCCTGAGGAACTATGGACAGAGGTCCGTAACATTGTTCAGGAGGCAGCAACGAAATCCATCCCCAAGAAAAAGAAATGCAAGAAAGCAAAGTGGCTGTCTGAGGAGGCTTTACAAGTAGCTGAGGAAAGAAGGGAAGCGAAAAGCAAGGGAGAAAGGGGAAGATATACCCAACTGAATGCAGAGTTCCAGAGAATAGCAAGGAGAGACAAGAAGGCCTTCTTAAATGAACAATGCAAAGAAATCGAGGAAAACAACAGAATGGGAAAGACTAGAGATCTCTTCAAGAAAATTGGAGATCTCAAGGGAACGTTTTGTGCAAAGACGGGCATGATAAAGGACAAAGAAGGCAGGGACCTAACAGAAGCAGATGAGATTAAGAAGAGGTGGCAAGAATACACAGAAGAACTATACAGGAAAGATCTGAATGTCCCTGATAGCCATGATAGTGCGGTCACTGAACTTGAGCCGGACATCCTCGAGAGTGAAGTCAAGTGGGCCTTAGGAAGCATTAGTAACAACAAAGCTAGCGGAGATGACAGTATTCCAGCTGAGCTATTTAAAATCCTAAAAGTTGATGCTGTTAAAGTGCTGCATTCAATATGCCAACAAATCTGGAACACTCAACAGTGGCCACAAGACTGGAAAAGGTCAGTTTACATTCCAATTCCAAAGAAGGGCAACGCCAAAGAGTGTTCAAACTACCGCACAATTGCGCTCATTTCACATGCCAGCAAGGTGATGCTCAAAATCCTACAAGCTAGGCTTCAGCAGTATGCGAACCGAGAACTACTGGAAGTACAAGATGGGTTTCGAAGAGGCAGAGGAACTAGAGATCAAATCGCCAACATTCGCTGCATCATGGAGAAAGCAAGAGAATTCCAGAAAAACATCTATTTCTGCTTCATTGACTACGCTAAAGCCTTTGATTGTGTGGATCACAACAAACTGTGGCAAATTCTTAAAGTGATGGGAGTACCAGACCACCTTACCTGTCTCCTGAGAAACCTGTACGAGGGTCAAGAAGCAACAGTAAGAACCAGACATGGAACAACCGATTGGTTCAAAATTGGGAAAGGAGTATGACAAGGCTGCATATTGTCACCCTGCTTATTTAACTTATATGCAGAATACATCATGAGAAAAGCCGGGTTGGATGAATCACAGGTCGGAATTAAGATTGCTGGGAGAATTATCAACAACCTCCGATATGCAGACGATACCACCCTAATGGCAGAAAGCGAAGAGGATCTAAAGAGCCTCCTGTTGCGGGTGAAAGAGGAGAGTGCAAAAGCTGGTTTGAAACTCAACATTAAAAAAACGAAGATCATGGCATCTGGCCCCATCACTTCCTGGCATATAGAAGGGGAAGAAATGGAAGCAGTGACAGATTTTACTTTCTTGGGCTCCAAGATCACCGCAGACGGTGACTGTAGCCATGAAATTAAAAGACGCTTGCTCCTTGGGAGGAAAGCTATGGCAAACCTAGACAGCATAGTAAGAAGCAGAGACATCACCTTGCCGACAAAGGTCCGTCTAATCAAAGCTATGGTTTTCCCAATAGTAATGTATGGTTGTGAGAGCTGGACTATAAGGAAGGCTGAGCGCCGAAGAATTGATGCTTTCGAACTGTGGTGCTGGAGAAGACTCTTACGAGTCCCCTGGACTGCAAGGAGGTCAAATCAGTCCATCCTAAAGGAAATCAACCCTGACTGCTCATTGGAAGGACAGATGCTGAAGCTGAAGCTCCAATATTTTGGCCACCTAATGCGAAGAGAAAACTCCCTGGAAAAGACCCTGATGCTGGGAAAGACTGAAGGCAAAAGGAGAAGGGGACGGCAGAGGATGAGATGGCTAGATAGCATCACTGATGCAATGAATATGAACTTGAGCACGCTCCGGGAGAGAGCGCAGGACAGGAAGGCCTGGCATGCTATGGTCCATGGGGTCGCGAAGAGTCGGACACAACTGAACGACTGAACAACAACAGACTATCAAGATCTTAATTATAAAGGAGATGGCTTTAGCTATCTTTGGCTGACTGGATACATCAAAAGGCTTCCTTTTTGTGGATCTGGAAGCCCAGGTAAATATGCGTGCTATTCCAAGTGGCTATGGATGCCATTATCTGGGTGAAGGATGCTTATACCTTTAAAGAAATAGACAGTGAAGGGCAGATCTGCATCAGAAAAGCTATTTACATAAGCCTCCTATGTGACAGATACAAAGGAAGCCATGGCTATGGAGTGTTAACCCACAAAACAGGTAAACCTGCAAGGCAGACGTCTGAAGATTTTTTTAAGCCATATATTTACAGCAAACCTAAACACTGGCTGCCAGTAGCTTTCGTAAATGTAAGGATTTCACCAACCTAGTAACATTACTTTGCATTCAGATCAGTATAGTATGTGCAAACTCAGGAGAATCAGGTTAAGTCAAGTCTTCTTAATCGAATTAGATGCAAGTGTATGTTTCACTCATCTATTAAGGAGAGTTACATGCAGGCTCATGAAGTTAGGAAATGTTTCATGAGAAAGCTATGTAGCATTTGTGAAGGAAACACTGCAACTATTTAACGATATGCAATTTGGGGAGAGAAAGTGAAGTAAAAAATGAAACTGAAAAGAAAATTACCTAAGCATACAAGGGCTAGAGGCCTGGATCCAAAGAACCACAGCTCTAGTTCTACATACTCAAGCGTACTTTGGACTTGTGTTTCCTGAACATCAGTCCCTCCTTTGGATGTGGCAAAGTTCTTTCAAAACTGAGGGGTGTTTTAGAAACAAATTTGTGATATAGAGATTTGCAATTCAAAATAAGAAGTTAAAGCTTTTACTGAGAATGCCTGAGCCCTTGGGCACACCAAAAACAGATTATGAGGAACAAAAAGGCACTAATACTAGAGCTAGTGAAGCAATATGCAAAAATGTAAAGCTCAGCTGTGGATTTTTTTACAAGTCAAATTGTAAGAAGAGATCATCTAAAAATAACTGTAATTGTTTATCCAATGACCTGAATACTTTCAGTATAAGTGAGGAAATTCTTTTTAAGTATACCAATGTAGCACATTTCCAGTTGGATCTGAACTTTTAGACAAGAGGAAGGATGCAATGTGTAGATTATGATGTAAACTAGAAAAGAAAGCTTAGATAAGCACCAACTCAATATTTCACACAAATTTGAACCAAACAAAATTCAAGGCAATACTTAACAAGAAATGTTAATTAAAAAGGTAAAGGTGTCCCCAGCCAGTCGGGTGGCGCTCATCTCCATTTCTAAGCCGAAGAGCCAGCGCTGTCCAAAGACACTTCCGTGGTCATGTGGCCGGCATGACTGAACACCCAGGTGCACGGAACGCTGTTACCTTTCCCACCGAAGCGGTACCTATTTATCTACTTGCAATTTCTTGCTTTCGAACTGCTAGGTTGGCAGGAGCTGTGACTGAAGACAGGAGCTCATTCTGTCACGCAGCACTCGGGTCTCGAACTGCTGTCCTGCCGACCTTCCGGTCTGCTGTTTAGCGTCTTAACCACTAAGCCACCGCGGTCCTTAAAATAACCCCTAGAGGGATGCCGTTTACTCTGGCGTTTTCATGGCAGACTATAGTGGGGTGGTTTGCCATTGCCTTCCCCAGTCGTGACTATCTTTCCCCCCAGCAAGCTGGATACTTGTTTTACCGACCTCGGAAGGATGGAAAGCTGAGTTGACCTGAGCCAGCTACCTGGGACCCAGCTTCTGCTGGGATCGAACTCAGGTCGTGGGGAGAGTTTCAGTTGCAATACTGCCGCCTACCACTCTGCACCACACAAGGCTCAAATGTTAATTAGTAAGAGTCAAATGATCTTACAAATTTGGGTTCACTCATTTGTAGAGGTTTATATGAGGAAGGAAAAAGAGAATCTCTCTCTGTATTTTCTTGCACGCATGCACACGCACACACTCCTCAGGTTCTCTTATATATGTATTAAAATAGCCTAGAAATATCTAATTATTTTGCAACTTGAAATATCAGTCTGGTGATACATATACATGTTCATGCTGACATAGGAAACTAGGGCAAGATACTATGTTAGTCTGAAAATCTTTAAATTCTCTTAAGCCAAGAAAAAATGTTTGAACGTCACTAAATGTAACTAAAGGCTCAGTCACATGAGCCAGCGTGCTGAAAAGCCAGTGGCAAGGGCAGCAATCCCAGAACTTGACTCCAGCACCTTGCACATTACTTTATATTCTACTGCTGCTTAAACCCCAGCCTCCAAGCAGCAATATGTGGCTCAAGAATAATTCTTCTTGCTTGGACTGGTGAAGCAGAGAGAGGGCTCACTCTCTAGTCTGGCATCCTAGGGAGCCAAAGAAGCTGTGGCAGCATATCTAGAGTTGCAAATTCCATGACAAACAGCAACAGCAGATCTCAGTATATGACTACATTTCAGCTGTCAGTACTTGTGCATCTGCAAGTTGCACTCATCCACAGTACTAATGTCCCAGATAAATTAGTTTGGTGGCACTCGCTATTGTCCTGGAAAGAAGCAAAGCGATAGTAAATAAGTACTCACCGAACAATCTTGATGTGGTCTGATGAGATGTGCCAGAGAGATGCATCCAATGCTCTGCTGGAACACAAGCAGCCAGTATACTGCTTTTCTTCTGGCAGAACTCAGACATTTTATTCTTCCCTCAAAAAAATAGTTAGGCCAGCCTGAAGCTGGTGTAGGCTGGGGGCTCAATCCTGAGACTTCACTGGGACATTGAGGATTTCAGGGCCTTTCACTAGCTACCACTGGCTGTAGCCTTACACCCACAGAGATTTCTCTCTCCACAGCATCCTAGCACCCTGCAGGCAGTGGATCTGTATGAGTCTCCCTAAGAAAAGCAAAATGACTCTTTTAAAAAGTGGAGATTTTTCAGTTATCTTTCAGCAGCAATTGCCTTCTCAGGCACCCTATATTAATTGGGGGAAAGAGGCAACAATGCTAGACCAGTGACATTGGACTGGAAGAGGTAAATACAGGGAAGTACATGCACTTGCTATGGAAAGCTACTGCAACTCACGAGCAACACTCTGAAAATTATTATCTTACAATGCAATCCTATGTATGTCTACTCAGAAATAATTCCCATTGAATTCAGTGGGGTTTTCTCCTAGGTAAGTGGGTATAGCATTGGAGCCATAGATGTATGTATATGTAAGGAAGGATAAAAAAAAAGGTAAAGGTGTCCCCAACCAGTCGTGTCCAACTCCAGGGTGCGGTGCTCATTTCCATTTCTAAGCCGAAGAGCCAGCGCTGTCTGAAGATGCTTCCGTGGTCATGTGGCCGGCAAAGCTTACTTCTACACTGCCCAGACTGCAAGTTAACTCTCATCTTAAGTACAGAAAGGCAAATGATAGGTCTTGAAGCCATAGAAATTTGCCTAACTTACGTACTGAACTTGTTCACAGGCACATCAGAAAGTAATACAAATGGAAAAAATAATATGCCTATAAAACAGGTAGCATTGCTCTTTTCCTTTTTTCTTTTGCATTTTCATAACAGTGTTCATATGTTATCTCTGATTGCAAACAAGTGGATATTCAAGCCTGGATATTCAAGCCTTTATTAGATATGTCTACTTGTGTCAATTAAATAGATGCTGCTCCAGGCTTATGAGAATCACACCGCCTTTATCAATTTTGAGAAAAGCTGCTTCCTGTGTTTCTCTGAAAATGTGTCCCTATGACCATAGCAGAACTAGTGACAGCACTATATTACTTTAAGGTTATTTGATCTTTCCCTGGTGAAAACAATAGCCTAGTCAGTTAGTTTAAAAAACAGTTTTCACTTGTTCATACTACAGTTTCTTATTTTAAAAGAAAATACTTATTTGTAAAGACTCTTAAATTGTCAAACAAAAATTCAAAGAATCATAGGATAACTGTGGACAGTAACAAAAATAAAATAATTGGAGTATATACACAAGGTAAACATGAAACAAAACCTATACCCATGTACAATAAAATCAGGGAGGCTCACCTGACACCTACTTTGTAATCATTTCTGTCTGTGGATCTGTGTGTGGGGGGGTTTATTATTGTGATTATATATATTCCCATTGGGTAAGCTAACTGGATGAAGGACTGCTGTGACCCAAAACAACTCTGTTTAAAAGTAACAAAAATACATAAAGCATTGCCAGACCAGACTTTAGCCCTGCTTCAATGTTATATAAACATGAAGGAGCAGAACACGATTGTGTGTGTTTGACCTTCACGTACTCATTAAAGTTGGAAATAGTCCTGTGTGTACAACTGTAAATACAGAGGGTGCTTACTGAACTTATTCCCCACAATTTGGGGGCACAGTCCATACAGTAGAAATGTATTAGAATATAAGGCAATTAAAGATGTGTACTCTGGCCCTCAGTTCCTAGAGGCAAGAGGTTTTCTCTTTGGTGAAAAGTTGTAGATTACTCCACCAAAAGTTAATAATAATTAAGCCACACTGATAGCAATGGAATGGGATGTTAGTTATGACTCAAGTCCCATTAATTTCTATAGGATTTATTTACTAATACATTTTGCTGGATCTGCACAGGGTATTATTACCTTGCTTTCTCTCTCAGCTTTTTAATAGTACCTCTTTCACTCATGCCAGCAAAGTGTTGCAGTTTTGGAATATTATAAAAGTAAAAGCTGTATTTAAAGAAATTATGTAATTAGAAGTTTGTGACTGATGGTCAACCCCACATAACTACCAAATTTGTTCATCTCTGATGCTGTAATAGCACATTACTAGTTGCACTATCTGGCTATGAATGTAGCAAGTTCTGAA
This sequence comes from Heloderma suspectum, assembly GCF_057233095.1. NCBI lineage: Eukaryota > Metazoa > Chordata > Lepidosauria > Squamata > Helodermatidae > Heloderma > Heloderma suspectum. Next base: position 86,204,152 of record NC_139459.1, read on the forward strand.
TGGTCTTTCCCCCACACTAGTTTGGTTCTAGCCTGCCCAGGAAATTTCCTTCAGAACAGTCTACTCTGTATAGAAATAGATCTTTCTAACCCTACCACTGCTAAGTATGCTAAATATCTTCAATAAGTACGGCAATACAGTGTTTAAAATGTTTCTGTACTTACTAATGTTTTCATATGCATAATTTTATAATAAGTATCTTCCTTGTACAATGTTAACTCTTTCTTTTTCTTTTCATATTGTACCCTTTATCTCCAGGATTCATGCCAACTTAAGCTAAATAGTTCTCCTAAATGGTTCATGAGCAGTGCTGGATACATTTTATACTATTTTTGCCAAAGTGAAACAAAACTCATTCTGCTATACAAAAGACACACAAGGCAAAAATGAAGTACTATTAATTTGTTAGCAATATTTATAATGCCTGGTATTAAAAGTTGTTTTTCCTTTCACTTTTTCCTGCAGTTCTTGTAATTTGCTAATTGGTTTTCTGTCACTCTTTAACTCACAACTTTTACAGATGAAGCAGAGAGTCATGTGACTAGCTTTTTCAGTTTTGAAATGCAGTTACAATAAATGCTAGCAATTCAGTTAGAAGAGCAGAACTGGGCATCTAGCGCCAAAATGGACAAAGTGAACACGAAAAACAGTGTAACATTTTTTGGAAGGCACAACTGTGAAGTTTGCAAAATGTATCTGGTCTAAGCCTTAAATCACAGTTGTTAGGGTTTGCACTTGAAAGTCTAAGAATTTTTTTAAGTTATCATCTTTCTAGTTCCCTACTTTGATGTCAAATGAGACATTCAGGAACATCCACCAGCCTACCAAATTTACTTTGGGTTTCTGCATAACACCAGCCATGAGTCATAATGAACTCGCACTACACAATAGTTTAGTGGTACAGGACAGAAAAGCAAGGGGCCCAGAAAACACTATTTGGATTGCAACTTCCAGGACAGCAGTAACATGTGGAGGGATTAGCTGTAAAAGAGACAAACTGAAGGGAATGGAGGCAGAATAAATAAAAAAGGAGCAGACAAGCATATAAAAGGGACTGATGAAAATTGGAACCCCTTCTGAGATTGCTGGTGGATGCCAGAGCCCAAGGCTGTGAAACTAGGTTTCCTAACCAAGCCTAATCTCCAATTCCCCGCTAGATAAGAGTTTGGAGTTCCAGAGCTTGGTGGACCTTCTTGACATATTCTGCCTAGCCTCAGTGTTTGAAGCTTGACAATTCTTAACAACCCATACCTTATACTCATCCCCAGCCAGCTTTCCTTGCCATCGTGCTCAGCGAAGTCTCAAACAAACTTCCTGACTTTTTTTGCCACATAACAAGGACCATCTAGTTACTCACTGTTACAGTAAAGCCATCCATATGCAACCCCTTTAAGCTGTTTCACTGCAATGTGGGTCAAGGTACTAAAACAAGGCAACAACTAAGGGAAAAACAAACAGGGTATACTAAAAAGAACACAATTCTGCATGTTAAATACTACTTCCCACTTCAGTTCTGAAAAAAGAGTTTCGAAGTTTGCCTTTAGTAACGTTTACAATGTAGCTTTCACTTCAGTTTTGTCACTCACTATAAGGAGACAAATAAGCATTCATGTAATACATCTTCACATTAAAAAGTGACATAAAGCACATCTATGTAATATTCATGCTCTAATCACTTTTTAAACATTATTATACTATCATTCTAAAATCTGGGTCTGGCAAATCAAATCCTGTCAGGAGTATCTATTGTTTATGTTTTGTTGAATTTTGTTTGTTCCAACATGTAACACCTTTCTGTCCCAATATTTCCCTATATCACATCCACTGTTCTCCCCTGATTCCTCCCTCCCACCCAAGAAAGAGAAAGGAACAAGAACAAACAGGGGAAATCTTTTATACACAGCAATGATGGTTTCTGTAACACATCCTCATGAAGTACTTTAAATAATGATTCATTTATGGACCTCATCGTGCAACAAACATCAATCTGCCTATGGAAATGAGTAGCACACAGAAGACTCCAAAGGTATTAAACATTGTAAGGATGAATATAAACTGATGAATGACGCATCAGCAATCATTAGAGAAAAATAATGTCTTAAGTAGTGTGCAAAAATAGTTCAAATTAAGGAATCTGAATTAGGCCTCGACCACCTGATGCTGAAGTCAGGCCCTGCAACAGTGGAAAGAAGCCACAACAACTCTTTATTCTGTGGGGCTTTAAGTTATCTCTCTCCACTGCATTACATAGGGCCATTCCAATAAAACAGTAAGGAGGGATATTGTGGAAAAAACAGAAAACATTTTAAGGACGGATAATTGACAGGCATGCAAGTCATCGGACTACAATATAATGTTTAAGTTGAATTAAAGGAATAATACCCGAAGTGCAAAATTTCTCTTGCTTACAGAATGAAATAAATAATAATTAACTTTTTGGAACAGCATAACTGTGTGTAATATTATTTAGCTGTAAGATTAATGTGTTATTCTCATTTAAAGGGCATGTTTCAATTGTCCATAGTTTAGAAATGTTTTACAGTGCAATCCTCGTGTGTATACACACACACACATACAGAGAGAGAGAGAGAGAGAAGTAATGGGACTAACTCCTGAGTAAGTATACATTAGAATGCAAACAATTTAGGCTACAATCCAAAACTTTTAGGCTTCAATCCTAAAGATTGGGAGTCAGCTTCATTGAACTCAATGGTGCCTATTTCTGAGTAGTCCTGCCTAGGTTTGCGCCATTATTTACTCGTTCTTTATGCATGCATCCCAGTCTTCCTCTGGAAAGCTCAGAACACTCTCCCATCAAAGCTCTAGCCAAGCTAGGACCTGCTTAGTGTTAACAATATAGATTTTGTCCCTCCCATCAGAAGTGTTCTGATTCTTGAGCTCAGTTTTATGCTGACTAGGGATAAAAGAAATAATGATATTCATCCTCATCCAGTAAGGAAGATCTGCATGCAAGATGTCTACACCAGATCCCTTGATGGATTGGAAATCATAAACAATGGATTGAATCCAGAATCTGCCTTCCATGAGAGGAATGGCTCTGCTCACATAAGGTCCCTCTGCCTGATTTGGGGAGGATCACCCCTTCCTCCCCCACACCACAGTCACCACATTCAGCACGGTCTCCTGATTGGGGCCAATTCTGAAGAAACAAGGTTATGACAGAATTACATTTGTTTACTTCTTCATTTATGAATCACAAAAATGCAAAAAAAAAGTTTCAAGGATTCTATGAATTGTCACCTAGAACTACAGAATGGATCCAAGTTTTGGGCCAAAATACCACTGTATATCAAGTACAGTGACACAAAGAATTTTGGGGAAAGGATCCTAGTATGGGGCATGTGAAGGACTGCATTAATACCATGTTAATAAATGTAGCATATTGTTTAAGATGTTAAAGGTTCAATCCTATGCGTGTTTAGTCAGAAAGAAGTCCTACAACTGCCAGGATTCCCCAGCCAGCAATGAGAAAGTGAACCCCATTAACTTCATCCATCAACTTCAATCCCAATATTATGGCAAAGTGAATTCCATTAACTTAATCCTTTTGTGTTTTCAAAAAATATTTGTAGCACAAAAAAGGAAAGATATATTACTACTGTCGCACACCTTAAATGAAAACCAAAGTGAAGCATATGGAAATAACCCAGTTTAACCACTCTGAAGTCAACAGGACTACATTTACTGTAATGCAGCACAGGTTGTGGATGTCAGTCATGGAGTGTGACAATTCAAACGGACCTCCTAAAAATAATACATTTCATGTTTCAAGTCTGGCAGGCTGTTTCAAAGGAGGAAGAAACAGTACTTCTTTATCCCAGTACTGAAACTTGAAATCTGTTTTGCACCCAGCACAAGCTTAACTGAACTAAGTCTCCATAATACCTCCTGCATTCCATTTTAAGATTCTAACAAGCTGCTGGCTTTGAGGTTTTTCTATGCCCAACTCTCCCTCCACCCCAAGTCTTTCTTTTTAACTTAATATCCAGTTTGAAGAAGAGTTCTGGGGGATTTGAAAGCTTGCTCACTATACTGTGAGATTTTAGTTGGTCTCATTAAAGGTTTTACCCTACTGTTACTAAAAGAACATCTTCCTGTTTCTTTCAAGATGAATAGTCCATGTTGTTGCTGACAAAACCAAAACCAGGAAATCCTTATGGTCTTTCCCCCACACTAGAACTCATTATGAAATCCTTCCAAGTGTTAAGTTATTGTTACTGAGATTTTTCTGTAGGAACTACAAGGAGGAACAACCAAAAAATGGAATGCCCATGGACTAGCAAAGAGAAAAAAGACTGGCCAGAAGTGGGTTCTTTTAGCTGTATCATATTTTAGTAGTATCATTATTAATTTAGACGGAAGCGTGGAGAATGCAACACTTTGACTTCTTTTGGTGTTAGAACCATCTTCATCAAGTGCACTTGCAATATGAATTTAAGATTTATTCAAAAATTTAATATAGAAGTATAAAAGTATAAAGGCATAGGGCACTCAGAGAACAGAACAGTTTGAAAGACTGCTTTTAAAAGATTAGGGCACATTATTAAAACAGCCATTGTACAAGATGAAACTAAGCATATTTATTAAGTGTGCCAAAGATAGCAGCCTTAAAGCCCAATTAAAAAATGCATGTTTACTTAGAAGCCCACAGAGTCCTCTACTCCCATCTAAAAGAAGAATGTAAAGGAGTATAACTTCAGCCTATAGTGTTTAAACACTATTTTCTTAAAATAAAAAGAGTATTTGATTGCTCAGATTGGAAGCTAATGTCGTATAGAGGAGACAATATCCAACTTTGGGAAGACTTGGCGTCATATTCTCGCTTAGCCAAGAAGCTCACAGGGATGGCCTCTAGCAAATCACCACCTCTTCGCCTAATCTGCTTCACACAACTATTGCGAGGCCAAAAAGGGATGGACTTACACACACTTTTCTGAGCGCTTTAGAATGCTCTAAAAACCCAAACTGAAAAGCCCAATCATCTGAGGTTCAAGGAAAAGCCAGGTGCACCTTTGTTTCAACAGGAAGCCCAACACATTCTCCTTGCTCGACCCTCTTCCACCTTAACGTTGGCACCCTTCCCCTCTCGGGCGGGCCTTCATCAGCTATATTTTTTTAAAGGGTGATTCATTTTCTGCCATGAAAGCGTACTGATGGAGAAAAATCGCACCTGACTTCAACCCTGGCAAGGGAGGGGGGGAAAGACCCATGGCAACGCCAAACGTACATGGGGACTAGGATGGCTGCCCCATCCCCTCCCCGAGGAGCCTTCCGTTCCCCCGCTTCCTAGGCTGGAGTGTGGCCACGCCTCTTTCCCTGAGGTGCCTTATGCCACTCCTCGCTTCGTTTCCTACGTGGGCCGCTTCGGTCTGGCCTCCCCCGCAGCCCCTCGTTTCCAAAGGCGCCTGCGGGTATTCCTTCGATCTCTTCCCACTAGTAAACCCCCTCCTGCCACAATCCCCACCCCAAAACCCCGGCTATTGAAATCTCGGGGACTACGGGAGGAGGAATTTCGGGAACCCCCCTTTCTCGCACAGGCGAAGTAGCAGCATCTCTTACCTGTGGGGAATGGGCGGGAAAGCTCTGGGAAGGTGGTCCTCTCCTCGCGAGCCCCGGCCCTCCCGGCGGGAGAGAAGCGCGCGGGGGGGGGGGGGCGGCGGCGGCGGCGGCGCTTGGAGCCAGGCGCGCCACCAGGGCCAAGCCGTGCGCCAGCCTGCGCCTTCGAGCCTTCGCGTGGGCGCTTCTCCTCCCTCCGCCTCGGCGCCCAGTCCGGAAATCTTCGTCCTGAAGCCCCGGCGTCGTGCCTCTCAGCGTCACGCCTGCTGGGCCCCTGCTGAAGCCCCAAGTCCGTTCAGGATGAGTGGAGCGCTCGCTTCCTCATTTTCTCTCTCGCAGCCCCAGCTATTTCCTCAGCGCTGGGTTTCAGCTGAGCAACACTTCCTCGTCAGGCAAAGGCGCATCTGCCTTCATTTGCTTAAGGGGGGGGGGGGGTTCGTGCTTGAGGAATCACCCCGGCTCAAACCGCGGGGCCGTTGGGAGTTTCACGGGGCTGAGCTGCCCTGAACTTTGGGACTCGGAGGGGGAGGCCCCAATTTGAGACTGGCCGCGGAATGCGCACTGACTCTGTCACAATCCATATTCATACTACCAAGTCCTGCGAACTGTATGACTGATGAGGGCCTAATTACGCGCAACGTTTAATGCGTATTTTTGAGAAGAAAACAAGGTTACTGAACGCCACTTTTATTTTGAAGGAAAAGCAGCCAATTGGGTGAGAACAGGCAGACAATATATATATATATATATATATATAGAGAGAGAGAGAGAGAGAGAGAGGAACATACAAAGCTGCCCTACATTGAGTCAGACCGTTGGTCCAGCTAGCCCAGTATTACCACCACTGACTGGCAGTGGCTCTTCAGGCAGCATTTTCCCCCTAGTCCTACCTGGAGATGTCAGGAATTGAACGTGGGACCTTCTACATACAAAGCATGTGCTTTATCACTTAGCTACAATCTCTCTCTCTCTCTCCCCCCCCCCTTCTTCTTTGAGTGCTGCCACTTCTGGGGAAAAGCAGGGAATTATGCAAACAAGAGAAGACAACTCCCTCACCCTCTCTGTGGAAGTTTGGGGCCACAATGTTGCCTAGAAAGAAAGCACAAATAACTATATCTGCCTGTTAACTCAGTCTGGCAATGCAGTATAGAAAGTGTGGCATTGAAGATCTTTCCACAATTTGAGTTGGGGGAGGGGACACCACAGAGAAGGCCCTCTCTCTTGGATGCTCCTGTTAAGCCCAATCCTTCCTACTGCATCACTCAAAGAGATAGGATGTGAAAGCAGGTAGAGCATTGGGGGGGGGGCAGATGAGCAGTCAAGACAGTGGCAACCATCTTTTTCCCAATTCTTGCTGCCAAGAAACTCTGGCAATCACATGGAGGCAGTGGCTGCTCCTGCAAAGTATCCCCACCACTGTGCTGCCCAGAGAGAGAATTCAGGTAAGCAAGTGAGAAGATGAGGTGGCTCCTCCTTCCATGACAAATGTATGCTACAAAGAAGAGGCGAATAAGCAGGCAGAGGCATCTACTCACATGCTCCCAGGGGAGGACCACAGGCCCAATCTTTCCTGCTGCAGAGAAGGCGAGCAAGAGCAAGGTTGCCACCTTCTATAGCTTGCACACTTCTGCGCTCGCCAGAAGCATGCCTCCCAGAGAAAGACTGGAGAGGAAAGAGCAGATGGTCCCTGCAGGAGCGGCCACTACCTCTGCACAATTGCTCAACAGTTCCTTCCCTTCATAGGATAGACTGGGCAACTGATGGTTGCTGCTCCTTCTGCTTGCTGACCTGCCGTCACCCTCTGGAGTTCTCTATCTGCTTGGGTATCCTATCAGCTTAGGCAATGCAGTGGGAAGAGTTGAGCTTAGCCATCCAGGGGGAGCAGGAGTCTGCTCCTTGGAGGGATAGCTGCTACCTTTGCCTGCTCACATACTCTCTCCCACAGGGTGATTTTATTTATTTATTTATTACATTTATATCCCACCTTTTTTCCTCCAAGAAGCTCAAGGTGGTGTACATAAACCACCTCCTCCTCCATTTTATCCTCACAACAACCCTGTGAGGTAGATTGGGCTGAGAGTCTGTGACTGGCCCAAAGTCACCCAGTGAGCTTCCATGGCCGAGTGGGGACTAGAACCTGGATCTCCTGAGTCCCAGTCCAGCACTCTAGCCACTACACCACACTGGTATGAACGATTGGACCATTTGGGCCAAATTCCAACAGTTCTGCCCCTCAGAAGAAGAGTGGAGGGGAGACAGTGAAAAGATTAGGTGACTGCTCCTTCAGTGGCTAACCCTCTATGCTGTACTGCCCAGAAAGAGGTGATGTTCACCCTCTGCCTCTATGCAGCATTGTAGGCCCAATCCTCCCTGTCATGGTGCTCAGAGAGGGTGAGCAAGAGAGAGGAGTTAGCAGCAGCAGCTGCCTTCCCTTGCTTCCCTGCTGCCCCCAGAAGGGCCAAAGCTGAGAGGAGGTGGTGCAGGGGAGGGACCATGTGGGCATCCTGGCTGGGGAGACCCTCCTTTCTGTTCTTTCCCAGCCTGTGCTGCAGGGCAGGAGAAACAGATTGATGTTAACTGATACCTCTCCTCACTCAACTGCTTTTCTTTCAAAATAAAAGTGACAGTGTTAAGCACCCTTTCTCAAATATATGTTTAATGTTAAGTATTGGTAGGCTCTGTCTCCTTGAGTTTCCCCCTCATCTCTTGAAAAGAACACTACAGCACTAGCATTACTAGCTCCTCCCACCCCAGTATGGGACAGCACCTGTGTCTTTAAATAGGTACACATGGGAAGAATTCACCAGGTACAAGCAAGTTTCCTCAGCACTTTTATTTCCATGCCAAGCAAAGCTGTACTTGTTGATTTTCTGCCTTTCACACTGTCCCTGAAGCATGGTTGTGCGGGGCGGGGGAGGAATGAGTGAATGGCAGCTCCTGGTCTTCCTCAAAATGTCTTGGCCCAGCTGTGGAACATAGGCGTATGAGCTGGAAGTATACACATACCCCGTTACTCCTGACAGCTGAAATTCCTATGTTCATGCATAGCTTCCTACCCACCCAACCCCCAAAGAAGCATGCCATATGATGGCATTTTTGTATTTTAATTTTTTATGTTGTAAACCACTTTGAGATGCCTGTTTAGATATAGTCAGGCTGGGTGCAAGCCATTTTTTAAATGCTAGTTTCTCCAAATAACAGTATTATTTCACTTGCTCTGTGTTGACAAATTCTTAATTCAGAATAATCCACCATCTAGGATTCATTTGTACCTTGAATGAATACCAGGATCACAGCTTATTTATATTTAAAATGTGCCTGCAAAAACATCAGTGTTTTCACAAGAGCCCTTAGCCATTTTACTTTCTCTATTGATGCCTACCTTGCCTGCATGATAGATCAATTGTGAGTAGCACAACCTTTCAGATTTGCGAAGAATTGATGCTTTCGAACTGTGGTGCTGGAGAAGACTCTTACGAGTCCCCTGGACTGCAAGGAGGTCAAATCAGTCCATACTAAAGGAAATCAACCCTGAGTGCTCACTGGAAGGACAGATACTGAAGCTGAAGCTGAAATATTTTGGCCACCTAATGCGAAGAGAAAACTCTCTGGAAAAGACCCTGATGCTGGGAAAGACTGAAGGCAAAAGGAGAAGGGGACGGCAGAGAATGAGATGGCTAGATAGCATCACCGATGCAATGAATATGAACTTGAGCACACTCCAGGAGAGAGCGCAGGACAGGAAGGCCTGGCGTGCTATGGTCCATGGGGTCACGAAGAGTCGGACACGACTGAACAACAACAACAAATAGTAGGGGGCTGCTATATTATTTACTTGTCAGTTGTCCTCACATATATGCTTTCCAAGTATCATCAATCACAACAGCAAAATAAATGAATAAAAACATAAAAAATTACCCCATGCTCCACCTACTCTTTAAATTATGCTTAAGCAGGGTTTCAACTCTAGCTACAGTGAATTCCCAGAATAGCAGGGCATTCCCAGCCACTCCTTCTATGCGAAGAGGTGAGTGGGGGGGGGGAAATGAAGAGCATGTTATGCAAGACCTAGATGTCTGTCATTTAAAAATTTCCCAATATGTAGAATTCTTATCCAGCAGGTTGAGTCAGTTTCTTCCCATCTTGGATATTGTGTAATAATTAACAAAGTTAAAAGTTAAAAAGAGGACACAAAGCTACAGTAAATAAATGATTTGGGATGGAGAGACTGAGAAAACCAAATGCACATCTTCTGTATTTTGTTATGTCTGTAAAAAATTGTCCAGGTTAACAGTATTCAAGCTTAGGCTATATAACTAAATTATATACAGATACCATTCCTTTGTAGAACATATTTCTTGTATGGTTCTTCAAACATTCTCATAAAATGCTTTTGCCTTTTTCTCTGATATGCAGAGATTTCATTGACAGCCCACAAACAGATGTTTCCCCTCAGTACTTCTGAGTTCACACAGCTCACCATGAGCAATTCATGTGCACACCATGTTGCATTTATTGGCGTTTGGATCCCACCTGCCATCACAGCAACCATTTAACTAAAATGTTGTGCTTCTTCATGTTTCAGAAGATTAGTTCAAGTTAAGACACAGCCTTGCTGAACAGTAGGTTCCTCTGGTGCAGTTTCATAGAATCAGAACGGAAAGGAAAACATTGAGTCTTCTCTTTTAGTCATTTTCAAACTTTCTTCACTAAAGAAACTCTTTCCATAACAGATTGTCTGCAGAGGAACACCTGTAAGTTTCAAGGGATTCTGAGAAGTGAACATAAGAAGAGCCATCCTGGATCAGACCAAGGTCCATCTAGTGTAGCATTCTGTCCACACAGTGGCCAACCAGCTGCCTGTGGGAAACCCACAAACAGGACATGAGTGCAGCAGCACCCTCCCGCCCGTGTTTCCCAGCAGCTGGTGTACATAGGCTTACTGCATCAGATACTGGAAGTAGCATATAGCCATCAGGACTATTAGCCATTCTAAGGTGTGGTCTCTTTGGCTCACCTCCACCTGGTTGGGTGGATGTGGCCCTGAATGAGTCCAGCTACAAACGCTGCTCCTATTGTTGAAGGTGCCGGAGATAGGGATGTCAGAGAATTCCGCCACGGATCTCAGTGAGGCTGAATGCCAGTGCATTCGGCCCCCCGAAATCTGTGGCAGAACGAAGCCCCCCGCCCCACCACCTGGCAAAAGGTGCACGAAACGGGACACTTACCTGGTGCCGTTCGTGCTGCTTTGCGAAAGGCGGCCGCATCTGTGGCTGCCATTCGCTTCCCTATTTTTGCTGTGATAGGCGTAAATAGGGATGTATGAAAATCACTTACCTTTCGGGGATTATGCTAATGGTTGGGGGGGAGGCGTTCCTTCCCTCCCTCTGGAATCCTCGCCAGGGGGGGAGGTGCTCTGTTCCTCCCCCCTCCCCGGAATCCTGGCCGGCCGGCTCCCCTCCGCAGGGATTCTGCGGAGCTGCCAGCCGGCTCCGCTAGCGGCCGGACATCCGGCCGCTGGCTAGCAGGGACGCAAATGGCGGCGGCCGTAAAACAGTAATGTTTACGTAGGCGGCCGTAAAACAGTAATGTTTACGTAGCCTATCACGGCTGATTTAAAAGAAAAAAAACACGCGCGTACGGAAATGGCGGCGCCCATGGGCGCCGCCATTTGCGTATGCGCGTTGCTGTTGTTGCTTAGGGGTGCACGAAAGCCACTTACCTGGTCTCGCAGCTTGCTTCGCGGTGGGGGGGAGGCGCTTCGCTGCTCCCCCCGAAGTTCAGGCCAGGGGGGGAGGCTTCCCTCCTCGCCCGGCTGAAATTCAGGCCGGGGGGGAGGCTTCCCGCCTCGCCCGGCCGAAATTCAGGCCGGGGAGGAGGCGCCTCGCCTCGCCCGGCCGCGAAATAAAAAGTTAAAAAAAAAAAACGCCCCCGTGATAGGCTACGTGACAATTAACGTAGCCTATCATGGCTGACTTTGCAAATCTAGCCGTGATAGGCTACATTAATCGTCACGTAGCCTATCACGGGTGACTTAAAAAAAAAAAAGTGCGTACGCAAATGGCGGCCCCCATAGGGAGCCGCCATTCGCGTTCCTTATTTGGTCGCTGTAGTCTACGTAAATCTTTACGTAGACTACAGCGACCAAATAAGGAACGCGAATGGCGGCTCCCTATGGGGGCCGCCATTAGCCGTACGCGCTTTTAAAAAATTTTTTAAAGTCACCCGTGATAGGCTACGTGACGATTTACGTAGCCTATCACGGCTGACTTTGCAAATCTAGCCGTGATAGGCTACGTTAATCGTCACGTAGCCTATCACGGGGGCGTTTTATTTTTTTTTATTGGAATGGCAGCGGCAGCAGCCGGTCGAAAGACCGGCTGCTGCCTCTGCCCCTGTCGAAGACCTGCCGAACCGCCGCTGGGACCTGCCGCCGGGAGGGACATTCGGGAAAGGTAAGTCCCATGCCGGGGGGGGTGTGGAGAATTTCTCCCCGAAACTACTTCGGGGGGCCGAATACATTGGCACTCGGCCCCCTGAAGTTTCGGGGAGATATTCTGCCACATCCCTATTGTTGTTTTAAATCAGCCACGATAGGCTACGTAAACATTTACGTTGCCTTATCACGGTGTTTTTTAAAAATCTAGCCATGATAGGCTACGTAAATCTTTACGTAGCCTATCACATTTTGTTTGTTTGTTTGTTTGTTAACTGGAAATGGCGGCGGCAGCTGGTCAGAAGACCGGCCGCCGGAGCCACCGCCACCGCCACCAGGAAGATCCGCCCAAAGTAAGTCCCGTCCTGGGGGGGGGGCAGTCCATTCCGCCACCGATTTCGGGGGGCTGAATGCGCTGGCATTTGGCCTCCCTGAGATCCGTGACGGAATTCTCTGACATCCCTAGGCGTAAATACTTACATAGCCTATCATGGCTAATGCAGGGACTCCATTTGCATCCCTGCGGAGGCCGTGATTGGCTACATAAATATTTACGTAGCCTATCACGGCAAAAAAAGGGAATGCAAATGGCGGCCGCTGTAGCCACCGCCATTTGCGTTCCCATTTTTTCCTGTGATAGGATTCGTAAATATTTACGTAGCCTATCATGGCCAAAAAACAGGTACGCAAATGGCGGCCACCATAGCCGCCACCATTTGCATCCGCAGGCTCCACAGGGCGCCTGCAAATGCACCCGGCTGGCGGCTCTGCAGAGTTGCTGCGGAGCGTAGCCGGCCAGGTTAGGATTTCGGGGGGAGGTGTGGAGCGCCTCCCCCCCCCGCCGCAAATCACCTTGTTGAAAAGGTAAGTGACTTTCATACATCCCTAGCCAGAGATAATCAGGATTAAGTTTTGCTGGAGGCACGGTTTAGGATAAGATTATTATTTTTGCTGTTATTTTGGATCTGTTTTATTTATGTTTGAATTATTAGTGGATTGTTGAATCTTAGTGGATTGTGTTCCCTACAAGAGGAAGTATGAGCCCAGGTGTACATGATCTGAGCTAGAATGAAGAGTGAAACAGCAACACTCCTGAAACAGATGTCCTGGCAAGAAATAGAAGTCTGAGGTATCAGAATCATCATCAGCTAATGGAAGCATCATGCTAACAACTGGAAGCCCAGAGACAGCAAAGCCAGCGCAAATAAAAGCTTCACAGCTGCAAATAGAGACCTGGTGACAGTGAAGCCAGTAATGGATTGAGGCCTCATGGCAACAATATTACCAACAGCTGGAGAGCTTGGTCTGTGAAGAGTTTCAGTCAGCAGCAGGGAAAGACAGGATACTTTGACCAGGAGCCTGCCAGAATTGGAGAGAACCAAGAGCTGGAGAAAATGCTCAAGAGTGGGAAATACAACGCAAGAAGAATCTGCAAGAGCTGAAGCTGGTAGAGATGCAACCCACACTGGAGAAAGGGGGTGTCATGGAGGAAAACAACCTGCAGCCTGAGGATGTGGAACTTCTGATAGATTTTTCTAGCCCAGGGATGGGCAACATGTGACCCCTGGGTCACATGCGGCCACTGCTGCTGTGCTGAAATTTGTGGTGGCAGCAAAAGAAATTGGTGGTTTGCCACCAAATTTCAGTAGCAAACTCCTACAGACAAGCTAAATCTGACCTTTTTAACCACTCCATAGTGGTTTGCTGCTGAAATACTCCAGGGTTTTTGTGTGTGTGTTTTGCCACCAATGAATTCACTGCAGGAGCAGCAGGAGTGTGACCCATAGGGAGGTATGGTGAGGTCAAAAGTGGCCCCCGGGCCCCCTGAAGTTGCCCACCCCTGTTCTAACTCATGTGCAGCACCCTCAGAAGAAAAAGAACTGTCAGAAGAGCCCAAGAATCTATGTTTTAATGCTTGTAGTAGTAATCTGTATTAGTTTGGGGCAGAGTATTCCCCCCCCCCCCAAGGTTGGGTTAGTATAGGCCTGGGGTTGATCTGAATGACTTTTCAGAGGTCTCTTGCAACATAGTGCCTATGACTGCAAAGAGATTCGGGATCATTTACAACTATATAATCCTTGACTCTTAAAGATTTCTGTAATTAGAACATAGGTTAGTGCCTTGAGGCAATGGCCCCATCTGCACCGTGTTCACCCCTCCACTTGTCACAACTGTGCAGCATTGCAGCTTTGATTCTGGTGGTATACACTCACGTTTTACTGCACTCTTCCCTAACAGACTCCACCGTGCCCCTTTTTTTGCCATTATACTTTAATGTGCAGCTGTGCAGTCCCATGAGTGTGGGAGTTCAACACTTCAGCGGCTGTTTTGTATTTGAGGCGGTCTGCTGTGTCTTTCCATCCTTCATTAGGTAAAAAGTGAGTGTTTTGTGCTCCATTTCCATGCAATCTGTTTGTCAGTTCCCCAGCCTGAGACTCTCGCGATGGTTCACACTCACAAGCGTGAGCAGTACGTGCCTACCCATCGCTCCGAAATGGTGGCCAGAGCAATGTTGATCCTCCCCCAAGACCCCGCCCCCGGCCCTTGGGCACTGAGTCCAAAAGCAACTGTTGTGAAGATATGAAGCTTCAAACATGTGCAAAAGTGTGATTAAATAGATGAGAACACCCCTCTGTGCCTCTGTAACTGCGCAGCTGCAAAGGGATGGGAGGAGTAAAGAGGCATCACAGAGCAACACAAGCATTAGGCACGCCTGCAACACGCCCACCACAAAATGCAAGGTCAGTTTGGGGAAGGGACAGATGGCTCACAACCATGGGAAACCCTCAGCAAACCAAAAACATTGCAGCAAAACACCTCCTTGGAAATCCGCATTTTCTGGGAGAAAACCACAGATAGCTGACAAGTGGTGACTGCATCATCTAATCAAAAGGACCTCAAATCACACCCGCCCTGGAGTAAAAGGCTCATGTGGATGCCCCAATATCTCTTAAGACCTGAGAAGGACAGTTAGGGCACAATCCTATGGGTTGTGTGTCCCCGTTAGACAGACGCCTCCAAACTCGGAGGCTTCCAAGTATCCAGTGCCCTGCAAGTCTGGTGTCGGGAGGGCAGGAGGAGCAACAGAGGCAATTTTTGCCTCTCTGTTCTGTTGTTTCCTTTTCCTTTTCACGGATCTCTGAGCCTGTCTAGAGGAGGTGCACTGCCAGTGGCAGGGCTTGGGCTGGAGAGGACATAGGATTCATTGTAACCTGGCCTCTTCCTCTCCCTCCCTCCCGCCGTTCAGCTGAAACTGGATCTGAAAAGGAGGCAGAGAGCTGACTTTGCTCTCTGCTCTCCTATGGCACTATGAGTTCCCCTAGACATCTGATGGGGATCAGGAATCTCTTTGAGTGTTAATGCCATGAACCCTCATCTTATAGTCAGCCTGTATATATGTGTAAATAAACCCCATATTGCAGAAACACCATTAAATCTCCAGTGACCTCCTCATAAGAAAACTGAATCTTGTGTAAGCGCTGGAAGCTATGAAATGTCTCGCCACTCAGAAGTGAGGTGCACAAGTGTAACACTATTAATATTTGTATGACTGTTTAAATGGTGTTCTATCTTGTAGTTGTTAGTAAACTATCTTGAAAAGTTGTTATATTTTATTATGTAAACTTCTCTGATGTGTTATGAGCTGCTTTGAACATGGCTTTACCATGGGAAAATTGCATGCAAATAAAGTGATGGTGACTCCCAGTTAGCAGAAGGGCCTGGCAGTAGCAAGGCGGGGGGGGGGGGGGATCTTCATGACAACAAAATGAGAAGCACGTTGGAGTATTGCCTGGATTTTCATGGAAATGGCTTTGGTCCATCAGGGACACACGAAGCAAGATAAGCCAAGTGTGTTGTTCAGTCGTTAAGTCGTGTCCGACTCTTCGTGACCCCATGGACCATAGCACGCCAGGCCTTCCTGTCCTCCGCTCTCTCTCGGGGTGTACTGTACCTTTAAAATCTAGTTTTCAGGGGTCACACAGTGCTTGAAAGGAACATACTTCCAGGTGGGGGGAGGGAGTAGAACTGAATGTCATCAAACTGTCAGGGGCTGCTCAACCAATGAGAGAGGCTTGTTTCCTGCCCCTGTTCAGGTTCCCCCCTGCTACTACATTATTATGAATGGAGACCAACTAATTTTCACCATGTGTGCAGATTTCCCTGAAGAAGCCAAAAACCCTGGTTCTTGAGTGCAGCATTTGAAGGCTCCCACTGAGAGCTTCCCCCAACCTCAATTTTGCCTTATTCCAGCATTCTGCCATGGAGTTATTGTTCCCGCCTCATTTTTCCCATGTTTGCATTTTTGCTTTGAGAAGCCAAAATCCCTGATTCTCAAGTGCAGCATCTGAAGGATCCCCCTGAGAGCAGACCAGCCCAAGTTTGCCCCATTCCAGCACTCTGCTCCAGAGTTATTGCTTCCAATCCACCCACCCACCCCTTATCCTTCTCCCTGCTCGTAATGAGATGCTCCGGTAAATCTGAAACCTGTTACTGTGATAAAGTGGAGAAGGGACTTTACATAACATTTAAGAGAGCAGTGAAAGAGCGCTTTATGGTGAGTTACTAAAGTTCGCCTTTACCCCTTTCACTGCAGGGGAGCAAGATTTATTTCTTCTGAGTAAACATGCACAAATGTTAAAGATTAAAAGCAGGCTACCTAAGGTGAATGAGTGTCCCCAGTACTGTGGTAATGTGAGGGGTTGCTGCTGCGCTCCTGAGGATTTTCTCAATGGGAAAAACTACTTCCATTGGGGAAACAAGAGGGAATAGGGTGTCCACTCCCTTGACCACATCACTGCCAGGTCACAGAGGCATGCCCAGGATTTAATGCAGGGGGACGTGGCACACTATGGTACAACCTCAAGAGAGCCGCATTCAATTAAAAAAAATGGAGTAATACGAGTTTCAGAAAATGCAGCTTTTCAATAGGGAAGTGGCTGGCTGGCAGCGGATTGGTGACAATGTCATCTGTTGCGAAGGAAGTCAGACTGCTCTAACTTTCCACTAAATTGCTTGTGAAGACAGCCCCAGGGTCTGTCAGGTCTTGATGTTGCCATATGCACAAATAAAGCAGCCAAACATCAACTGTATACTAAATATACTTACATATATTGTGATTGTATGTAATGTGTGTGTGTGTGTGTGTGTGTGTCTGTGTCTGTCTGTATTCCCTCACAGCCTCATGCTACCCATGCTTACTTTGCAGGATGAAGAAATTCAAAAAGACAGCATCCTATATCTTACCTATGCCCTTTGTATCTATAATGTAGAAAAAAAAAATTCTGGTAAAGCAAAACAGGCCATTTCCCTTAAAAATACTGTTAACATGGGTAGTAGTGAGAAGGGGAGGAAAACTCTGATGTCTTATAAGCAAAATAAAATACTTGTTATTAACTGTCTCTCCCTCTCTCTCTCATTTTAAAAATAACTTTTAGAAAAGCAGGAGTGGCTATTTGCAGTGTGAAACTAGCAAGAGAACTTTAGATTTACGATAGTATCATTAAAATAGTTAAAAGATTTCTCTTCTATGAAGACATGCTGAGTGTTATGGTTAAGTGCAGGTCAATAAGGACATTTTGGAGGCTTGTCTAGAAGAAAAAATTATAACCGAGGACGGAGAGGTGAAAATCACCTTGGCTACTCCTCCCACCTTGCTAGCAGCAGCCCAGCAGGGCACAGGATTGGAGGCTTCTGACTGGGGGCTTCCCATTGGATTGTGCCCTTATTTATTTATTATATTTTTAATCTGCCCAATAATGTTTTCTGGCAGATTACAAACAGTTAAAAGACTACAATGCAATACAAACAGTTGAAAATATAAAATACAATACAAATATTTAAAAGAATAAAGTACAAGGCAAGAAAAGCACATAGCACTAGAGCCCTTGTATTTGATTCTAAGGGTTCAGCCCCATCATATAGCCGACAGCCTCTGAACTCAGAGGCTGTTGAGTATCCAATGCAGAGCAGGAGGAGAGTGGAGGCTCTGTGTTCCAGCCACCCTGCATTTCTGCTAGATGGTCGATTTCACCCATCTAACATGAGCGTCTCTTAGAGGGGGAGGGAAGGAGGCTGGGGTGGCCATAGGAAATGGTGTAACACAGCTGCCCCAGTCTCCTCCCCACCCTGCCCCTGGGAACACCCCCTTTCCCCTGTCTCTGCACTCCATTTTCCAAGCACAGAGAGGTAGCCAGTGTGGTTCTCTCCACACTGGCTATGAGGGGAAGGGGGAGGGGAGCATGGTTTCCTGTCTCTGAGCTCGGAGCCAGGAAACTGAACTATCCTACGCCCATAGAATTGCTCTCCAATGGCTTGGACCCAGCCCAACTTTGGGAATCCCATACAATTCGTTGAGATCTTCAGCGAGGTCCTTTCCTGACTCATACTGATTTTAATAATAATAAATAGTGTCTATATGGTTAAAATCCAAACACTGCACCAGCTATTAGAAAACTAGCAGAACTTGTCCATATACTTACAATGTAAAAAGCCAGAAATAGGGAAGGGAATGTGATGGGGCGAAATAGATCAGGAAGGAGAGAGCCTAGTGGGAGATTCACAGTGCAATCTTATGCACGTTTCGACAGAAAAAAAGTCCTATAATTCCCAGCATGCCCCAGCCAGCATGGCTGACTGGAGGGTGTTAGGAGTTGTAGGATGTTTTTCTGTCTAAACATGCGTAGGATTATGCCCTTAGACTAGGGAATTTTCTGCAAATAGTACTCCTTCTCCAAAGCTTTTCCCTAAGGCAGCTTATTTAAACCTCTCAGAACGCTCCTTGAAGCAGAAATTTTTTATTTGGGTTTGGCAAGCTGTATAATATATTACGGCTGCTTGGGTTGACTCCCTTTACACTGAACTGCTTGACGATGTTATTTTATTGTAAGTCACCTTAAACAATATTTTATTCAGAAAGGCTATGAATAAATATAAATAAAATATCTATCGATCTGCATTGTTTTCTTTTTCTCATTTTTCAAATAAGGTATATAGAGAAAGTAAAAGTAACTGGCATGCCAGAGAAAACATGAAGTGAATATGAAATATCAATTTGATTGTAATCAGACATTATACTACTTGAGGAGCTGGTGAGAACGAGAACTACAACCATAGTGTCCACCTACCGTAACCATGTGTGAACAATTTCTCCTGTGGGATTACTCTGAGGATAAAAGAGCCTAAATAGTTACAGTCATACTATTTGTCCCCTAATATAAAATAATGGCTAAAATTGCACGCACATTATAGATGAAAATATAACCACTGGAATGTATAGGTTATTGGATTCAGTCAGCTGCCCCATATATAGTTTGCATCATTCTGACAAATGCCTGCTAGCGTTGGATATTCCTCCTATCTTCAGACTTGCACATTGTTTGCATAAAACGCTTGTAAACTACAACCAAAAGGTCTCAAAGTTCACTAGAATTATTTTAAAATAGTAAAATTGTTTATTGCATTTATATCACACCTTTCTGCTAAAGATAGTGCTCAAATACAGATAAAGGAACAAAGTTATAATTAAAAATGAAAACCAATAAGTAAGAAAAAAACAACATCCACCAGATTAAAACCTATTTCAGCAGCACGTCAGCTTAAATGCCAAAGGCCTGTCTGAATAAAAATATATTTGCCTGCTGGCAAAAGGACAACAGTGATGGAGATAGCCTCACTGCCTTGGCACTGTTGGCAGTGAGTTTCAAAGCCTGGGAGCAGCCACTAAGAAGACCCTCCCTTATGTTCACTCCCATTATGCCTCTGATTGCGTCCATCATAAATTGCCAAAACAGAGAACACCCAAAAAGAGGACAAAAGAGGATACATATCTACATAAATTTTCATAGTCTAATTTATATGTATAGATGTAAATTTAGAAATAATTATTATAATTTAAATAGAAATACAGTACATCTCTCCATAGTGTAGAAGACCGTGATCAGGTGACCTGTGTGTCTGGTTCAGTCTGCTGTCCAGGTGCTGTTGCTAGGCTTCTTCAAGGCCCAGCTCTTCCTTTCAAATATAGAACTCCTTCAAAACAGAGGAAGGTCCTCTGTTAAAGAGGACACATGGCTACCCTAGCTGGACAGAGAGAATGGCTTCTCCTGAGTATCTTAAAACCTAGGCAGCCTCATATGAGAGAATGCATTCTTTGAAATGGCATGGGGTTTCCCATCTGGCCTGCCAGCTTCTTCCACAGGCTTTGCAATCATTTCCCCATTTCTTGATCAGGGATAAGACATTGCTTCCCAGTGCTGAGAGAGGCTCCCGCTCATCTGAACTGCATGGAGATGGGGCTGGTGTGTGTGTGTGTGCATGAGACTGAGGGAGGGAGGGAGGGAGGGAGGGAGAATTTCTGGATCAATTCAAAAGCTTCTTGAACTTGAAAGCCATAAATAGCTTGGGACCTGGGTATCTGAAGTATGGCCTTCTCTGAGTATTTAATCCCTTGTATGCTCCATTTAACATTGAATGCCTGGTCTTGGTGCCCTCATTCCCTGAGCATTGATGGATGTCCACTAAGCGCAAGGCCTTTTTAGGGGTGGTGCGAAATTTAACTGGGGTTGTTCATTCAGACCATATCTCACCAGCCTTGGAAGAGTTCCACTGGCTGCTGATTTGCTTTCAAGACCAGTTCAATGTGTTGGTACTTACCTTTGAGGCCCTAAATGTTCTGGAACCAGCCCTGTAGCCAGCTTCCTTGTTACCAGGGGCAACCACATTTCTAGGTGGGCCATTTTTTTGCATGGAGGCTCATAGTGCCAGCCACTCCTCTCCCCACCCCACCCCACCCCACTCACTGGTGGAGAGGATATGAGGGCCAGGCCTGGAGAAGGGAAAGGCAGTGATGTTTCCACTCACTCCTCCTCCATGCAGACAGTGTGCTAACTTTCATAATTGGCTATGTAAAGGTCAAGTTAACTGAAAATTTAGTATGAACACCAGGCATTCAATGACTGGCATACTTTTTGTTTCATAAGAAAAAAGGATGTTAAGAATACAGTGAACAAGGGAATACCAAAAGGTGTAAAACAAACAAAATAGTTTATGCTGTAACTAAGAACTTAAGTGTGGAGCTTGTTTTCTCCAAAATTCAGTTTTAAATTTGTATCATGACAATACCAATACAAAAGAAAGAAAGAAAGAAAGAAAGAAAGAAAGCAGGTTTAGAAACAGAGTAAGAGCACTTTACAGTGCAACTGTAATCAAGCATTTAGGGAGAGTGGTGCTGAGAACAATATACATAACTTTATTATTCCCAGAAACCCTGACAAAGCCTCAGGCAGAGCTGCACACATTGGGAAAATCATAAATTCTGCCTGAGTCACAGCCTAGGAGGCTGGCCAGCCAGCTAGCTGCAGTGTGCACAGCAGTGTTTCTTTTGCTCTAGGGCTGTTTTTATCCTTTGCTATGAAGTACTCAAGAAAAAGAAGAAAAAAGAGTAAAAAAAAAAGAGAGAGAGAGTAAAAAGTAAGTTAGGGCAGATATTTTTTCAGATCACTTTAAGTTATCTCTTTATTTCACCCTTTAGCAATAAGCACCCAATCCTGCTCTGCTCAGCATAATAACTGCAGAAGAGACAAACCCTTACTTCTTACAGCAGGCAAACAAACCTGCTTCTTTACTGCTGACTGGGTAGACAACACAACTGAAACTGAAAAGCAGAGCAAAGGAAAATCCAAAGTGTGGAGTCTAACTCTAGCCCACAATACAAATTTCTAATATTTAACTCTTCAAGGGTCATGTTACTATACAGGCTGTTTTTTTCAGGATCGCTTAAGTAATTATAGGGTGATTGTGATCATGAAAATCCACTGTCAGTCAGGGAAAGTCTTGAGTGAGCAGACTTTGGGGGGCTCTTCCAGATGAGGCTTTTGTTGTTCACTTGCCTGGTCTTATTCATTGAATTCTTCAGAGGGTCCTATTCTTAAATTGCCCCTGTTCTTAAAACAAGCTGTCACTCTTTAAACAGAGGCTGTCATTGTCATGTCACAAATTAAAAAGATAATTCTAAAAAAAAAAGAAAAAAATGGGGGGCGGGCAGCAAGCACAGCTCTGGGGCAGGGAGGGTGCACCTATTTGTCCCACCCTGGCTACAAAGCTGCCTGAAGAAGTACCTACTGTTTATCATCCTGTCCTCACCTTACCGTCATCTGCCGAAGACATCCTCCAACTCTCTCGTTTATTGGAAGTGAGTCTGAGGTCAACCCAAAAGAGGGCTTCTTTGGCTGTAGTGCCCCAGTTGTGAAATGCCCTCTCCAAGGAGACGTGCCTGGCACCAACACCGATATCTTTAAGGCAGCAGACTAAAACGTCTTTATCTGCTGCATACAGATACTTTTCTCTGTATTGTATTTTTAAGTGGGCTTGTATTTTTACTCTGGGAAATACTTTAATAAGTAACAGAAATGCCTACATTTTATGGACTGCCCTCTCCAGAAGTCCAGCTAGGACTGGCTCTCTATGCCAGCCTCCCCAATCTGGCCACCCCTCCATGCCATCCAATGCTACAACTTCCAGTATTCCTGGCACTGACCATGCTGGCTGGGGCTGATGAGAGTTGTAGTCCAAAATATCTGGAGGGTACCAGATCGGGGAAGTAAAACACTTTCTCTTTCAGGAGGCCTTTGGAGTTAGTTGAAGCCATTCAGATTGATTTTCTGTTTTGCTGTTGGTTTTTAATTCTTCCTGTTTTTGCTGTTTTTAGTGAGTTCTTTTAAAAACAATTTTCTGATGCTATATATTTTGTGATTTTGCTCTTTGCTTGTTTTTGTTCACATTGTCCGTATGCAGTCGTATGTCCATATTACAGTGTTCTTATGACTTTCTTAGCTGCTTTGGGGGGTTTTGTAAAGAGAAAGCAGGATATAATTTTTAAAAATGCATACATAAATCATGGACATCATACCTCAGGAGTGGGGAACCTCAGGCCTGGGGGCCAAATCTGGTACTCCTGGGCTCCCTATCCAGCACTCTGGATTTTCCTAGATGGCCACACACCCTTTCCTCCCACCACTGATAGCTTGGTGGTTTTCTGACTTATGTGCAGTCTTCCCTGCCTGCCCCCAGCCTAACACTTTGTTACTGGCAGTAAGAACTTCAAGCTAAAATATGCTGATTTTTTTGCATTTTTGGCCCCACCCCTTTTGCCATTGGCTCCACCTCCTTTGCCCTCAGCTCTGTCCACCACTGGATGGTGGCCTTCAAGAACACAGCATTCCAGTGGTGGGCTGAATTGAATTCAGTCCTCAGGGTGAAAGAAGTTCCACGCCCCAATTTTACTGCATGTCCAAGTTCTTCCTTTACTACCCATCACTCCTCACCATGCTCTCCCCACCCTAGCGCCTTGGAGAAGGCTGCCATGCAGCTTAAGAACATAAGAAGAGCCCTGCTGGATCAGACAAAGGGTCCATTTAGTCCAGCATTCTGTTCACACAGTGGCCAACCAGCTGTCGACCAGGAACCCACAAGCAGCACCCTCCCACCTATGTTCCCCATCAACTGGTGCACATAGGCTCACTACTTCTGGTACTGGAGGTAGTACATAGCCATCAAGACTAGTGGCAGCCATCGCTACATCCTGTGGTAGCGAGTTCCATAGTTTAACTATGTGCTGTGGGAAGAAATACCTCCTTTTATCTGTCCTGAATTTCCCATCAATCCATTTCATAGGATGACCCTGGGTTCTACTATTTTGAGAGAGGGAGGAAAATGTCTCTCTATCCACATTCTCCACACCATGCATAATTTTGTAGACCTCTACCATGTCTCCCCTTATCCTTTCCATTTCCCCAGCAGACAGACAGCCTGTATTTTTTATAGTCTCATCAGTCAAAGATGGGTCTGCCTGCCAGCAGCAGCCATGGCTTGAAGAGAGTGAGGCTATCAGGGGCCCATCTACACTTGACTTTTACTCCAGGGCAGGTGCAAGTCAAGGTCCCTTGTGATAGATGACATAGTCGCAATTTCGCAGCCATCCATGGTTTTTGCCCAGAAAATGTGGATTTCCAAAGGGTCGTTTTGCTGCGATGTTTTTCGTTTGCTACAGGTTTCCCCGCGCTTGTGAGTTGTCTGTCCCTTCCCCAAACCAACTTTGCATTTTGCAGTGGCCATGTTGTAGGCGTGCATAGTGCCTGCGTCACTCTGTGATGCCCCTTTACCTCCCCCATCCCTTTGCAGCTGTGCAGTTACAGAGGCACAGAGGGACGTTCTCATCTATTTAATCACGCTTTCGCACATTTTTGCACCTTCGTATCTTCTCAATGGTTGCTTTTGGACTCAGTGCCCAACGGCCAGGGGGGGGGGTAACTTGGGGGAGGACCAACATCATTCCGGCCACCATTTTGGAGTGATGGGTAGGCATGTATTGCTCACACTTGTGAGTGCGAACCATCGCAAGAGTCTCAGGCTGGGGAACTGACAAACTGATGGTGCAGAAATGAAGGAGCACAAAACACCTACATTTTACCTAAAAAGGGACAGAAAGACACAGCAGAGCCCCTCAAATATAAAACAGCTACTGAAGTGTCGCACCCCCACACTCGCAGGACTGCACAGCTGCACATTTCAGTAAAATGGCAAAAAAAAGTGCACAGCGAGTCTGTTAGGGAAGCATGCACTACATTGCGAGTGTATCACAGGGCATGCTGATTCAAAGCCGCATTGCTGCGCAGTTGCGACGGGGTGGGGGGTCAAAGCGGTGCCATATAGATGGGCCTCAGGATGTGTGTTAACTGGTCAGTTCAGATCCTGAAGGCACAATTGTGAGGCAGAAATTAGTTTGTGCCATTTAAGGTAAAGTTGCAAATGGACAATATGTCAGTCTGTATTACATTCCGTCATGTGCATATCCTGAGGTTTTCAGATGAACCAAGTGATGACTGGGTGAAATGGCACTTCTGTGGATTGGGCATGCCAGGCAAGAAAGGATTCATGAAACAGAAGATAAAAAAAAAATGTACATCAGGGCTGTGAAGGTGAGATGCAGCAACACCCAATGTCTTTCATTGTACTGCTATGAAGACTAAACACTATCTTGAATTTGTATGCTCAGATTTTGATTTTGATTTTTTTTTTTTAGGTCCAGTGCATTTCATAAACATAGTATGACAACCTCTCCTGGTCTCATTCTTTTACTGAAAAATACAGTTAATTAGCAAATATTATTCCCTTCCTTTAAGAATCCTTGTATTGTTCATCACATCAAGCTGTGGGATAAGGGTGGGATAAGAGGAGGCGATCCTCTTCAGAAGTGGGAACAAAGCTTGAGAATTTTTTAAAAATTAAATTCACTTCATAAAACTTCAGCAGCCATGAGATAAGAAGACAGACCTGGACATTTATGGATAGTGAACAAAAAATGAGAAACAAAACGTAGGGATTGAATTAACTATCATTACCATACAGAGAGAATGTAGGGTGTAGCAAAGATCTGTTTGGGGACCGGGCTTTGTAACTTAGGATGCAGTCCTGGGGTTCCTGTAAGGGCATCCCAGGTGCCAATGGGTACCGGGGCCTCATCCTCTATGGGCAGAGAGGGAGGTCTGTCTGTGGCAAGCGAGGTCCTCCTATGACTGGTGTCAGACAGCTCCACAAATACTGTATGGCTGCCCTGTAGGTGTAAGGGCAAAAGGGGGTCATTCTAGAGATGTGAAATGGGAGGTTTGGGGTAGGCTTTGGGTTCACTAGATCCATAGCCTCCTCATTCCTTGGACATTCCTCCACCTCCAGAATGGGAAACTACGGCATCCTGCAGGTGCCATGCTGCCTATCCCTGGCTTAGATCTATCCCCAGCCATTGCCACTACATCTGTTGGACACAGGCTTTTTGTAAGGACAAAATGATGGATGTGGAGCCATGTACACTGCTCTGAGCTCCTTCAAGCCAGGGCATCATAAAACAAATATATAAATTGAGGCAAACTGTGTCCAGCATCTGAGGGAAATCTTCAAATGCCTCAGGCGACCTCAGGATACCAAAAATCAAAATTGTCCATTAATGTATGTCAGCATGCCATGCCAGTTCTTATCCTTCTTGAATAAGGAGAGAGCTGAGAGTCCCAGAGAATGGCTTGAAGGCATAGGATACATTTCTACTGCTGAAGCTAAGCAGGTCTGTCCCTGAAAGCTGCCAGGATGGGAAACCACCTAGGAATCACCTATAAACATTTCTTTTTGTGATACAGTGTTTATTAGGCCTCCACAGAGCAGTCTATAATAAATGCACACTGCATTACAAAAAAGAAAAGAGGACAGAGTTGATAATAAGCCAAAGGATTCATGTGACATTGGCATTCAGAGAGATCAAGTTAATGAGATGACATCTAATTACTTTGCTTAGCCTATACAATGGGTTGGACCCATTCTAGCTAGCAGAACAGAAACTGGTGGAACAGTTTTTCCAGACCACCCCATCCACCCCTCCTCAAATCTGATGTGGAGGGTAGGGGGACCTCCAGACCAGATTTGGGGTGCATGTGGCGGGCTGGAGAGGAGGGGAGAGGAAAGATCTGGGAAGTCCCATTGCACAAGCAGAAGTCTGCTCGCATGTCATTAGATCTAACACAATATAGTTATTCATTTATTTTATTTAATTGATTTATATGCCACTTTCCATATCTAAAAAACATCCTGAATTGGTTTACAAAATCAGACATTAAAATACATCACAATAAATACAAATACCTATCAATTAGAACATTTAAAACAAAAAAGCCCCAAACACAACTATTAAATAAACAAACTGCATAGCTCTATCAATCAGGGCTGGGCTGGGTAAAGAGACGGGTCATTAACAGGTGCCTAAAATGTGCCACAGTCATATATATATATTTCTGTAAACAAAACCTCTTCCCCTTTCATTCGCAAGCTTTAAGCGACATTCTTCCACGTTAGGATCAAGCTTTCTGGGCAATGCATTGATCCTGCCCCCATTTACTGTAAGTAAAGTGTCAAGTGACTTCCCTTTTTCTGTGTTGCTGTCAGTGGAACCTCTTCCTTTCTTATTAGAAAGCTGTAAGCAGCATCAAGTTTAAGATTTGATAGAGGTTTTGTTCAGGGCTGGAGCCAGCATGATCCAGATAAGCCCCACTGTACCCATTCTAGAGTAAAAATGAAAAAAAAAATCATAGTTGCTGCCTATGGATTTAAAGTTTTGGAGCCGACATCCAAACTGTGTGATAGCTTGATACATCGCATTCCGTGACTTATCCAGTGTGGTGTAGTGGCTAGAGTGCTGGACTGGGACTCGGGAGATCTGGGTTCTAGTCCCCACTCGGCCATGGAAGCTCACTGGGTGACTTTGGGCCAGTCACAGACTCTCAGCCCAGCCTACCTCACAGGGTTGTTGTTGTAAGGATAAAATGGAAAGGAGGATTATGTATGCCGCCCTGGGTTCCTTGCAAGAGGGAAAAAAAGGTGGGATATAAATGCAGTAAATAAATAGCCAGACTGAGACAGTTGCCTCAGGCAGCAGATGCTGGCTGGTGTGGAGGGGGAAGTGATGGCAACCCCCGGCCATTCTATGCTGGAGGACAGAGCTGTGTGTTCCAGGCACTTCTGTAGCTTTGATCAGAAGAGCTTCACAGTTATCATAGGTCCTGGATGTGTCATGAGTTATGATATGACTCACTGTTCAAAGTTGTTTTTAGGTATATGTTGTTTGTGTATATTGTCTGTGTGCTTTTATGTAAATGTCTTTTAAACTTTGTATATTGTATTTTAATGTTTTAACTTTTGTAAACTGCCCAGAGAGCTTTGGCTATGGGGCGGTATAGAAATGTAAATAATAATAATAATAATAATAATAATAATAATAAGGCAGTCTGCCCTGCACCCCCTAAGCTACCCTGCTGCCCTCCGGTGCATGGAGGATGCTGTCCTGTTACAGTGTCAAAGGAAGATTCAACCTGTTGGCTTCTGTAGGTGGCATGCAGAGTGGGGAGGGAGCTGTCTTGTCCTTGGCTTCAGGCCAGCCCTGGCTCCATTGTACACATCAGTATTCCCACATGATATTGTATTTTACGCTGTGTTGGCACGTTTATTTTATATTGTTGATTTTATTATGTTTTTATTTGCAGATAATGTCTAGATAAATTTATTTTTATGAGGCATTTAAATAAATAAATACATGTGACACTATACTACTTTTAGCCAGTGGGAGAAGTCCATCAAAAGTCATTGGATAAAAATGATACGCCCCAAAGGCTCAGTCTTTTCAGCTTGCTGCTTCCATGCACTTGTGTGCATCACTTTTACTTGCCTGGAATACAGTTTTCCTAACTGTCCACTGCAGCTATCTCCATCTGAAATTATTTTATGTGAAATCCCACAATTCTAATTTTCTTCTTGGAGGAGTCAGGAATTGATGACAAAGTTGCAGGGAGATAAACGGAGGGAGCAATCCTATTTATTTATTTATTTATTTAGTATCCAGATCAAACTTTGCTCTGCCAAAATGTAGCCACCGCCACAGCTTCGTCATTAGCTTGCTGCAGATCGTCAACAGTACAAGACTCCGGCGGTAATCGACACACCATCAGATGCGCTGGGTCTTGGATTTCTCCACATTCACATAATATATTGTCGTCAGCCAACAGCCCCCACTTAAATAAATCCATCTTACACCTTGGTACCCCTACCCTCATCCTGTTCATTGTCCTCCAAACTGTATAAGGGAGAGTATTTCCAGCGGCCATTTCTTCCTTCGTTAAAATACTCAAGTTGGTAATCTCATTCCTCCATTTACTTATTCGATTCTGTTCTTTGGTCCCCGCTAGGATATTAGTCAGGGGCCGCGGTGGCTTAGTGGTTAAGACGTTGAACTGCAGACAGGAAAGTCGACAGCAGTTCGAGACCCGAGTGCTGCATGACGGAGTGAGCTCCCGTCTTCAGTCCCAGCTTCTGCCAACCTAGCAGTTCGAAAGCAAGAAATTGCAAGTAGATAAATAGGTACCGCCTCGGCGGGAAAGGTATCAGCATTCTGTGCACCTGGGTGTTCAGTCATGCCGGCCACATGACCACGGAAGCGTCTTCGGACAGCGCTGGCTCTTCGGCTTAGAAACGGGGATGAGCACCGCACCCTAGAGTCGGACACGACTGGTTGGGGACACCTTTACCTTTTTAGGATATTAGTCAGTGGCTAGACGGCCATAGGATATGTTGGTTTCACCTCAGAACCCACACTCCAAGGTTGGTTTCCAGAGAACCAACCTTCCCCCCCCCCCCCCCGCATGCGTGCTGCCTCACAGGCAGCTTGGAATGTCCCCATGCTCCGTGCTTGGAAGAGGAACGCGAAGCAGTGAAAATGGGGCATTCCAGGGTGTGTTCCAGGGCGGGGAAGGCAGAAGTGCCAGTACGACACACCGTATGTGTCGTCCAGCAGCTGCTTCCCCCGCTCCGCCTTCCCACGGCTAGACAGCCGAAATTGGCTGTCTAGCTGCAAATGCAGGGCAGCTGAAGTGCGGAGGGGATGATCTACTCCATGCTTCTCCTGCCCTGCATTGGATAGGTGGTCACCTCTGAGTTTGGAGGCGGCAGTCTATCCCGGTAGGATTGCACCCTAAGTTGACTTTACTGGCTACTTCACCCCCTCCCAATAATTTATTAAATTGATTAAGAAAAATATTCCATAAATAAATGATTTCATTGACGTATATGACAATTAGGATTACATTCGTTTATTTATTATTCGCTCTCATCACGGACTCCAGCGATGAGTGCCAACAGATGCCAAAA
Source organism: Heloderma suspectum (assembly GCF_057233095.1). Taxonomy (NCBI): domain Eukaryota; kingdom Metazoa; phylum Chordata; class Lepidosauria; order Squamata; family Helodermatidae; genus Heloderma; species Heloderma suspectum. Next base: position 86,233,898 of record NC_139459.1, read on the forward strand.
CAAAGCCACTGAGCAAGGAGAAGGCGGTATCAGCATGCTCAGGGAAACCACAAAAAAACTTAGTGAGGAGGGCTGGGCATCAGGCCAGCCCTCCCATGAAACAGGGTGAAGTGGCCAGGTCTGGAGTGGTGAATTGCGCTGCTGCCCTGCCCCCGCCAGGAGGGCCCACTGCTGCCACCCTGCTGCCTCCAGCAGGTGCTTTGGAGAACCTTGCCAGCCACTCTCCCACTGTGGCATTTGCTGCAGCGAGAGAGTGGCCAGCGGGGCTCTCCCAAGCAGCCACTGGCCCTATGTTTCCCTCACTGCATGCCCCCCTCACTTTTCCTGCTGCTGCTGCATTGGCTGTATGGAGATCTGCTTCTTTCAGCTGCATAGCTCTTTGCAGGGCTGATGCGATGATGGCGGCACAGGTAAGGGGAAAGGTGTGCATGACGGGGGAGGTGGCGCAATGCAATGGTGGTGGGAAGAGGCATGGCTCTGGTGCATGTTTTCTCCCACTTCAGACTTGTGGCAGGGCTGGCTGAGCATGCTCAGTAGCCATAGAATATTGGCATCCATTGGAAAAGGAAAACAGAAAACTGAAGAGGGAATGTGCTGCCTGAGTGTCTTAGAGCAGGGACATTGTTCCTCAAGCCTGTGGACCAAATCTGACCCATCTGGGGTCCCAGTCTGATCCCCTGAGATTTGCCAGATGGCCACACCTCTTTCTCTGGCCCCACACCTATCTTCTGACTGCCAATCATTTGTGGTTTCTCAAATACCTTTTAATCTTTTACGTTTAAACGTAAAGATTACGTAGACTACGGCGAAAATAAGGGCAACGCTATTTGCGTTGCCCTTATTTTCGCTGTAGTCTACGTAAAGATTTACGTAGACTACAGCGACCAAATAAGGAACGCGAATGGCGGCTCCCTATGGGGGCCGCCATTTGCGTATGCGCTTTTTTTTTTTTTAAGTCACCCGTGATAGGCTACGTGACGATTAACGTAGCCTATCACGGCTGACTTTGCAGATCTAGCCATGATAGGCTACGTTAATCGTCACGTAGCCTATCACGGGGGCATTTTTTAATTTTTTTTTTACTTTTTATTTCGCGGCTGGGCGAGGCGGGAAGCCTCCCCCCCGGCCTGAATTTCGGCCGGGCGAGGCGGGAAGCCTCCCCCCCCCCGGCCTGAACTTTGAGGGGAGCAGCGAAGCGCCTCCCCCCCACCACGAAGCAAGCTGCGAGACCAGGTAAGTGGCTTTTGTGCACTCCTAGGTCCGAGTTGTCTGCTCCATTCTCATATATCATCAGCAAATTAGGGATGTCAGAGAATTTCTCCACGAATCTCGGGGAGGCCGAATGCCAGCACATTCGGCCCCCCGAAATTGGTGGAGAAACGGTCTGCCCCCCCCGCCCCCCCCCGGGATGGGACTTACCTTGTTCGAATGTCCCTGGCGGCGGCGGCTCTGGCGGCAGTTCGGTGGCGGTGCGGCGGCAGCGGCCAGTCTTCCGACCGGCTGCCACCACCGCCATTTCCAAGTAAAAACAAAAACAAAAACAAGCAAACGTGATAGGCTACGTAAAGATTTACGTAGCCTATCATGGCTAGATTTTTAAAAAACACTGTGATAGGCTATGTAAACGTTTATGTAGCCTATCACGGCTGACTTTGGGGGGGGGGAAAGCGCGTACGCAAATGGCGGCGCCTATGGGTGCCGCCATTTGCGTTCCTTATTTTGGCACGTGCGGTCTACGTAAACATTTACGTAGACTACGGGGAAAATAAGGGCAACGCAAATAGCGTTGCCCTTGTTTTCACCGTAGTCTACGTAAATGTTTACGTAGACTACACGTGCGAAAATAAGGAACGCAAATGGCGGCGCCCATGGGTGCCGCCATTTGCATACGCGCTTTTTTTTTTCTTTTTCAAAGTCAGCCATGGTAGGCTACGTAAACATTTACGTAGCCTATCACGGCTGACTGCAGGGATGCAAACGGCGGCGGCTACAGCCGCCGCCATTTGCGTCCCAGCAGGACTAGAAGATTCGCGGCCGGAGAGACGGGGCGCCTCCCCCCCGGCCAGAATTTCGGCGGGGAGGGACGGAGCGCCTCCCCCCACCGCAAAGCAAGCTTCGGGATCAGGTAAGTGACTTTTGTCCATCCCTAGCGATGATTAATATGTGCATTCTAGAAAGGCATAAACCCACTCTAGCTGCTATCGTATCTTCTTATGTTATTCATCCCTTCCTTCCTTTTCGATATCTAGCCAGATGTCTCAGTACCAACTTTACACAATCTTTCACATTTTATTCAGCAGGTCAGCTACACTTAGATGAGATGCCATTTACTCGTGAATGGCTTTTAAAAAGTAAGTAGGTGCACGCTGATGGGGATTGGGAACCTGGCAGTGGTAGTGGAGTAGTGGTGGTTTAGGGGCTTTAATCCTTTCCCCCTGGTTGTGGTCCCTATCCCCATAGCCCTCATCCCCTGCCTTGCTTTTTTCATTGGAATAAAAACTTCAACTGGGAGGATGGGAGCATCTTTTAAATGGAAATATCGGGGCAGGCCTCATCAGGTTACGAGGGAGGAGGTTAAAGCCCCCCACCTCGCAATGCCCCTGATCCAGATCAGGTATGGCAGCTGTTATTTACTTTTAAAACCCCAATAACATAATTGTTAATTAGATGGACGATGTCTCATCTAGTTCAGCCTTTAGGGGAGGGCTGTAGAGCTTTGCATGCAGAAGGTCTTGAATTCAATTCATGGCATTTCCTGTTTGACATGCTGGAAAGCTGCCGCCAGTTAACTTAGACCCTGCTGAGCTAGATAAGACCGTGTCTTATGATCGCTTGGTCCCACAACTTCCTCTGCTTGAAAGTGAGGTTCTGACTTTGCCCCAATGGGCGAGAGAGTGTAACTAGAGCTGACTTAAGGCTGTTTTAAAGTTTAATATGTTTGAAAATATATTTTAAAACTTAAGCTGGAAAACAGTGGATGGCTTTTCAACTTGCTCAACAAATGAAAATATGCCATGCAAGAAGTCTTAAGATACAAATGGCTTATAGAAAAAAGGAAATGCAAATGAGCATCACATGCAGAAGTAGAATGTGAAACATGCAATGATTACAGAGAAAATACATTTGTACCCATGAACCACACAGGTTACATGCAAAGATTACAATATGGAAAGTAAACTACAGTTTAACTCTTGCTGAGGCCTATTAGAAAACAATGTCAGGAAAACTGTATTAGGGTGCAATCCTATTCAGATAGGCGGTCGCCTCGAAACTCGGAGGCAACCACCTATCCAGTGCAGGGCTGGAGAAGCACAGAGGGGATCGTTCTCTCCATGCTTCTCCTGCCCTGCATTTTCGGCTAGACAGCCAAATGCAGCCGTCTAGCCGTGGGAGGGCTGAGCGGAGGAGGAGGCTGCTGTATAACACATTGGATGTGTCGTACAGGCATTTCTGCCCTCCCTGCCCCGGAATGCCCCCCCGGAATGCCCCTTTTCGGCTGCTCCACACTCCTCTTGCGAATGCGGAAGACAGGGTTGTTCTGCGCCGCTTTGGAGGCAGCGCAGAAGTGGGGGGAGGTTGGTTTTGTGGGAACCAACCTTGGAGCCCCTGATCCGAGGTTGGTTCCCAGAAAACCAGATATCCTATTGCCATCTAGCTGCTGTCTAGCGGCCATAGGATTGCTCCCTCCAAGTATCAAATGGAATAGCTATGACATACAAAAGTTATAGTAGGCCCAATTAGCAGCAGTTTGAGTTGTTATTTAGTTCCACTTCCACGAGTCCAAGCTAGTTAAATGCAATGTTTGAAGTTTTCAGCTATATAGCAGTATAGTCTAAACCTTTAGGGAAAAGAAGGACGGATTAAAAGGAATGTATAGTTACCTATCCCAAGCAGAGACCTGAAAAAGAAGCTTTTGTGGACCTAGAGGAAGATTGAAGGTGACCTCTCCTAGAGTCCAAAGTGGAGGGCTCGGCAAAACCCAGATAGGAAAACTAATCCAAGTAGGAAGTTAAGATAATGTTTTAAATTAAAAAGGGTGGTGAAGTCTGAGCTTCATCAGTGAGTAAAATAAAATATTGGAGAAAAACTGAATCAAGCTGCTCAGGCCTAGGCATCTAGCCCCCAAAAGCTAGTTCAGAAACAATGGCCAGCTGAAGCCTTAAAAACTGAAAAAGAGACATGGTCAAAGTAAAAAATCCCCCGTTCTCTCAACAAGAAGGCAAGCCTACAAACTATAGCACAAAAGGGCCCCAAACTAGCAAAAATCCGATAGAAAAAAAAAAGAGCTTTGCAAAAAGGAAAAAAAACTAAAGAAAGAACTGAATGAAGTTCCTGTTCTAGGGTTCAGTTGCTTTTTGATTCACTAATTCCCCCAAATTTTCCGGCCTCCTGATTGGCTTTTTTCTTTCTTTTGAGTTGCCAACTACAAATTTGGTTCCGGATTGGTGGAAGACATATCGGATGCACAGAAACCTGCAAAAACAGTCTTTTCCCCATAGCTTTAGGCAGCTGATGTTACCCTAGGCCTTATCAGGGCATATGGGAACATTCTGGATTCATGGAGCTGCTAGCTGTGAGGAGTAACAAACACTGTAACTTCTTATACTGCTTCATTGTTCTGCAACTTGACCACAGCTTTGTCAGCCTGACTGTCTGCATCTGAGACTCCAGGAAGCAAAAACATTCTGTCCTTGAGGAAAGGCCATCATACTTGTGAACCAAAATTTTACTCCTGTTCCATTCCATGGCTTCTTTATAAGCCCTCTGTTCCTAGCACTTCAACCCAAAAAGGGACCTGTGTAACACTGCTTACTAGCTATTTCAGTTTGGGAGCTTCTATTAAGATTGATTGCAAGTTCATAACATTCTACAACTGCAATACAATATAAAACCTAGAAGAAAAATAGTCAGACTTAGGGCGCAATCCTATGGCGACTAGATGGCCATAGGATTTTTTGTTTTCTGGGAACTGACTTCGGAGGCAGCTGACTTTCCTCCCCCTCCCCTGCCACCTTGTAGGTTTGTCCCCGGCTCCGCACTCACAAGAGCAGCACAGAACGGCTGTAAAGGGGGCATTCCTGGGGGTGAGGAGGGGATGGCGGACGTGCCATTACAATGCTTCCTTTGTGCCTTCCAGCCTCCCCCCACCCCTGTTTTCGACAAGCCCTGGCTAGACAGCCAAAATTGGCCATCTAGCTACAAATGCAGGGTGGCTGGAGCTTGGAGGAGAAGAACCCCTCCATGCTCTGCCTGCCCTGCACTGGATAGTTGGTTGCCTCCGAGTTTGGAGGCGACCGACTATCCCCATAGGATTGCGCCCTTAATGAGGTAACTATTGTTGACATTTGTCTTGTTATTAATGGAACGTCTTTCCAAAAAGTCTTGATTTTATCACTGTCAGGAGCGCCCTAGAGGCCTCTTTCAGTACACGCTAATAGCCAACTCAGGACACAGACAAAAGGATTATTTTCAAGGCTTTAATCCTTTTTCAACTTAATGACTCTTTCAGATGCTAATCACCAGAGACTAAGCAATGAACAGCAGTGTAGCCTATGCTCCAAGTAGGCAGTTGGTCCCCGTTTGAAGGAGAATCACTTGAAGACCCTGAACTTATGGGCTAGGGAGAGATCCTCCCTCTTTCGCTTGGGTCCACGGGACGCGGCCATTGCTTGCGCACCAAATGGGCGCTACGCCTCCTTTCCGCGCCCTCCATCACTTGTCGCTCCCTGCGTCTGCGTCGAGCGTCTAGCAAGCCCCCCTCCCGCACTCTCTCACTGCCTAGGTTACTGTCTATCTCAGGAATGCTGGCAGGAGGAATCTCTGCCAGCTGCTGTGCCTGTGAGGGATGAGCTGGCTCCTCTCCCACGGATTGCTGATCCTCCTCAGAATCAGAACTGCTCTGGGGTTCTATCGGCTCAGTTTCCACCCTGACAATCACATTCCCTCATATCACAAATGAATGGCTTTCATTTGTGTTTGGCAATGGATACTTCAAATCTGAACTCCCCAAATATTAAGACATCAGGAGTTGATCAAAGCAAACAGTACACATTTAATGTTTATATTCTCATAATATTTATTGTTTGCAATGTTTATTCATGTTTATTATTGCTAACATTCAAAATGCTGTTTATTACTATAATTACTTAATTATTTCCCACTGCTAAAACTGGGACCAATCCTTGATGCACTTCTTGAACCCAAGCACATTGTGCTGTTGATACATTCATGCTCACCAGATTATTATTGGTTCTGTGAATAAGCCATCACTGATATAACTTCACAGACAGAACTTTGTATTGTCTGAAAGTGGCTTTTCAACTGTGCCAATGCACGCACATTCAGCTGCCAGCCATCAAGTACATATAACAAGTTATCCAGAGATGTACCTGTGTGTGTGAATCTAGAATCCATGGGACGTAGTCCCACATCATATGTTTAGGACTACGATGTTATTTGGAAATGGCCCACAGAGTTCACTTTGGCTCAATATGTGTGGTCTAAGCTCCTATCAAGAAAACCACAGGTACTAATCATTTCAATTATGTCACACACAAAATTCCCAAAGAAAACTCTAGCACCATCCCAGAGGGATGTGCAGTTCTGAATACTGTATTGTTAATTTGATCATATGATCATAGCATTAGAGACATGTAAGTTGTTGCAAGTGGGCCTATCCCTACGAGGCTTGTCAATGTTTCTTTAATTTTTTTTTTTTTAAATGAGCCAAGGGGTAACAATAACACACTAATGATAATACTCTTTTTTTTTTTTAATGGCAGGAAGATGACCATGCAAAAGGCTACTAAGCAAACACAAAAATTCCTCTTCTGAGATGATGCTGATCAGTCCCATGTTTTGACGTTAATCTTATTTAAGCAGCTTGAGATGGGTCCAAAAAGCAATGACAACTTTTGAATCACCTTTTGTAGCTGTGAAAGAAACTTCATTAGCTAAAAGTGAAACTGCAAGTAGCCAAATGTTCTGGATAAGTAAGCATGATTGTGTGAGACAAGCTTGATGAGGAGCATATTAATTATTTTCTCTGACTATGCTAGATTTTGTATCCAATCTACTGTTGCCAAACATGCCTTTGTCTGTATCCAGGTATAAATACCCTGAGAATTATTTATTTATTAAGTGAATCCACAGATTCTCTTCCATACATGTCTGTCTGTCTTTTGTTCAGCTGAATAATAAAAGCGAACACTTGGAAATAAACAGAAGAAAAGTTTGTCTTTGACACAGCCATGTTTTTAATAATGGCAATGTGCAAATTTTAGCAGCTTCAGGGGCTGATTTCTGCAAATCAAGCTGCTGCTAAAGTCACAAGAGCAGGCTGCATTTTTTTTCTGGTTAATTGACAACCCTTTTGCCTTGTCATAGGGTGGCTTGGACTTTGATATTGCCTTCTAATGGGACATTTGGCTGTTTTTTATTTTAAATAAAACTACATGAGATGTATATCACACTTGCCTCCGCAGTGCAGATTCAAGCCTCACCTTTTCATACTTGTATTATTTCACACAGACAGATTCCCATGAATAATGTAACATACTGTAACATTGGTGTGCTCTTAGTATGGCGGTATTATGCACGTGATGCAATAGCTCCGTCACTCAAACAAACAAACAAACAAACAAACAAAACCCCATTTGGTATCGTTCTGCTATTCAACTGGCAAGTGATCACAGCCTTGCACCTTGTTGGCCTGTAGAAATATCCATGTATGGGATAGCAGGAAAAGGCCAGAAGCTAACCCTGACTCAGATCTTTATTTCTTTCAGTGTTGGCTTTACATAGGGTGGCCACTTTTACATCTCCCCCCCCAAAGGGGGGGAGAAATGCATCACCAAAAGAATACAAAAGAGGACACAGATTTGCAAAAAAATTGTGTATGCTAGTTATATGGATAGACACAAATTTTAAAATTATTACTGTAGCTTAAATGGAAATACAGCCCATCACACCGTAGTGGGGAAGACTGTGAACTGTGTGCCCGCCTGATCAATCTGCTGTTCAGGTGCTGTTGGTGGGGGAGTTCAAGGTGTTGTTTGTGGTTTTTATTTTTTTATGCCAGATTTGGACCAGACAGACCTTTAAATAGAGCAGCGGTCCCCAACCTTTTTTGCACCAGGGACCAGTCTCGTGGAAGACAATTTTTCCACAGACCGGGGGGGGGGGGGGCGGTTTCACGGGCAGACTTCCGGCTGCTGGGATGCAAATGGCGTCCGCATAGTGGACGCCATTTGTGTCCCTGTTCTTTGCAGTAATAGGCTACGTAGCCTATTACTTGAAGAACAGGGACGCAAATGGCAGCTCCATGGACTTTGGGCCGATCTACTTCGCACCCGCCATCGCAATGAATTCGGTGCCCTGTCGGGTTAAACGCTCTCGCATTAAAATGTGATTCGCACTCACCCATTTCCCCCGTCGCAGTGCTTCATCGAATGCACAAGCTCGGTTCATTCGAGTGCTGTGCTGTTTTCCTGCTGTTTTCCTGCGCGCGCTTGTCTGATCTCGGATGCTAAGTGGGGTCGGCCCCAGTCAGTAGTTGGATGGGCGACCTCCTGGGAATCAGGCTTCCTGCATTGAGCAGGGGGTTGTTGTATCCCCTCAAATGAGACTAAGTTTTACCCCCTCCTATCCCCTGCTCCAGATGTTTTTTTTTTTAAATTCAGGCGTCATCCTCGCAGAATTGGGGCTTCTCCGCGATGTTTTTTTTTTCTAATTGAGGCATGATCTTGGAAGCTTCCAAGATCATGCCTCAAGTAGAAAAAAAAACATCATGGAGAAGCCCTGATTCTGCGAGGATAATGCCTGAATTTTAAGCATCCAGAGCTGGAGATAGAGTCTCATTTGAAGGGATAGAACAACCCCCTGCTCAATGCAGGAAGCCTGATTCCCAGGCAGTCTCCCATCCAAGCACTGACCAGGACCGACCCTGCTTACCTTCTGAGATCAGACAAGCACACACACATCCAGCCCTTAGCTTGTTGCTGATGAGACATGTGCTGCTGAGGAAGCTATGTGATCAGTAGCCGCAAGAAGACATGGGGCCGTCGAGAGCTGTGATTGGACAGGTGGAAAATACAAACACTGCCACATATGGACAGGCAGGGGAGGAGGGGATTATGACTGGATATGGTAGCGAAGGTGGAAAATCAGAGCACATTAAGGGAAAATACAGGGATATTAGGGTATTGAAAGTGAGAGCACAGAAGTGGGAAATTCCGGTTCCAATTCGAGGCGGCTACTGCGTAGTGTGAAAGGCGGGCGGTGAAACCTCATTGGAAGCGAAAAAAGGCAGAAAGTGCAGATCCAGCCTTTGTTTGATTGCCTCCCCCCCCCGCGGACCCCCGCGGACCCAAGGTAAGGGGGTTTTGACACCCCTACTGCGGCCTGGTTCCTAACAGGCCACAGACCGGGGGTTGGGGACCCCTGAAATAGAGGATGTTTCCAAACTGAGGACAGTCCTCTCTACTGTAGGACACATGGCCACCCTAGTTTGCACAAGCAAAGCATTCAGTGTTTCTCAGGTGGCAAATGTACAGTCAACTGTTAAAATTGCTAGATACTTGTGTTTGAATATATCCTTTGGATTCCTGTAGAGGGTAGTGAAGTTCTATGCTGCTGGATTGGTTTTTGTTTCCAGCAGATGGCACAATGCATTGCAGGAACTCAGATTAGCAATATGGCTACAGTTCTGAATCACTGGTGGTTTCAGCAGGAACAAATCTGCCTTCGCTGTCAGCATCTGCAGAACAAATCAAACACTGTTTCATTTCAGCGCCTGTACAACGCTGCAAGACTGTCTTATTCACTTCCTTACAGAAGTATGTATCTTATCTTAACAAACAACATATCTTGAAAAAAATGTTATTCAACTTCAGCTGGGAATGTCTGTACTTTTGTCTCTGCACTCAAAGCTTAAGAATCATTAACAAGCAGGCCTGCAAATATGACCCTGGATAAGATCTAGATAGTCTGGGACTGGTCCAAATGAGATATCTCATGATCCAAAACCCTGAACCTGTTTACAAAACAGGTCCCAAGATTTGGAGCACACCCATGCAGCTGCCCCCAACCCACCCTGGAAGCCAGGACTGGCCAGATCATTAGGCAAGTGAAGAAGCTGCTTCAGGCAGCTGGTGCTGGGGGAAAGAGACTGGCAGAAAGGTGCTGGAGGACAGAAATGTATATGTGCCACTCAGCCACCATATATGCACTCCCTAAGCTAGCCTGCTGCACTCAGGTGCAGTGGAGGACACTATCTCATTGCTAATGTTCAAGGAAGATTCAACTACCAGTCCTGTAAGCATCTGTACATGTAATGGGGTACCGGGGGAGGGGGGAGCAGAGGCCACCATCTTGTCCTTTGCCTCAAGCAGCAAAATGCCTTTGGCTGGCCCTACTGGACTTCATAGGGTGGCCATGTGCCCTACTTTATAGAGAACAGTCCTCTATTTTGGAGAGCTAGCAGACTGTCCTCTATTTGAAGGTGTCTTCTTTTGAAGATCTGTCCAGTCCAAATCTGGTTTAAAGTCAGCATCACAAAGGGGAGAGCAGGCAGGGGCCTTGAAGTTGCTCACCAACATTTAGCACCAGGACAGCAAACGGAGTAGGCACACAGGTCACCTAGTCAGTCTACTCCAGGAAGTTAAAGTATTTCTGTTTAAATTATAGTTATTCTTTCTAAATGTGCACTGTACGTATAAATTTGCATAGGTGCATGTTATGCAAATTGTATCCTCTTTTGTCCTCTTATTGATCTAGAATCCCTATGCAGGATCATTCTGGGGGTCTGGCCTAGGGTGGCCATTTACGCATCACTCCAAAAGAAGGAAATGCAGCACCCCAAAAAACGGGGACAAAAGAGGGCATAAAATTTGCTTGTGCTAATTTATATGCATAGATGCACATTTAGAAATAATTACTGTAATTCAAATAGAAATACATTGCATCTCACCATAGTGGGGAAGATTGTGAGCAGGTGACTGTGTGTCTGTTGCTCAGTCAGCTGTCCAGGTGCTAAGTCTTGATGGGCAATCCAAGGCCCCTGTCCTCCCTTCTTAAGGTCCTTTATCTTTAAACTGGACTTGGACCAGACAGCCCTCCATACTGAGGATGCCTTCTGATAGAGGACTGTAAAGTAGGACACATGGCCACTCTAGCGCCTAGAACCTTGCCTGAGGTCCAAGTAAAGCTGTGACCTCCTGCTGTAGACAGGATGACATTGAATTCTGATTAAGCATTGAAAGCCATTACTTGGTTCACAAATAAAAAGGCCTTTTCAGGTGTTCATTTGAAAAATGTTCACTGGGAGAAAAAAGCAGCATTGAAGCTTTGTGAGTGTGTCCATTTCCGCCTCCAGTAGTTTTCTCACAAAGTCAAGGTTACTACTTTTTGAACAGCTTGCTTTTTATTATACAAGGCTTGTAGTGGCTTCCCAATCAAGAAAGGTAAGCGGTGGTTTGTCCAGTTATGCCTGTTTCAAGACTGTGGCAGAGATCATCATTTAAAAAATAAATTTAGAAAGATCCCAGAATGGACTAGTGAATAAAATATTCATCTAAGTCTATATCAAAGGCACAGCCTCTGGAATGATTCCTCTGGGGATGAAACATCAGATTGAGAAGAAACCCAACCTGGGAGATGGGACAGGGAGCGGGGAGGAGAGAGAATTAGGATATCTATCTATCTATCTATCTATCTATCTATCTATCTATCATCTATCTACACACACACACACACACACACACACACATATGAATGTTACTTACGACACAGGCTGGACTAACAAGGTGGAGCAAAAAGATAGCTTTGCAAACATTGTTGCCATGAAATGTGCAGTACAATGCTATGCATGTTTATTTGGAAGTAAGTCCCACTGTGTTCAGTGGAGCTTACTTTCAGGTAAGGGTGCACAGGATTGCAGCCTAAGGATCCTTTTCTCTGCTGGATGCTGGAGGATGAACTCGGGATAGCTTTAGGGCCTAGTTACACATTAAGAAGTTTTCATTTCAATCCGTTTGTAATATGAGTATAACAAAATCAACCTTAATGTGAATGCTCATTTGCATTGCAAATGCCTCTCTCTTCTGCTTTTCTTTTGGATTGCGATGATCAGAAAAATGGAATATTGATTTTTTAATTTATATGCTGCCCTATAACAAAAACTTCTCAGGGTGGCTCAATAATTGATCTTTATTTGTTGATGATAAATATATTGTATTATGCAATATACTAAATACCAACTTAATAAAAAATAATGTAAAAAAGTACAAAAAATTCTAAAATGCCTGGAATAAATGTCTTTGTTTAGCATAAACAAAAAAAAAATGACAGTGTGGGTGCCAGTTGAGTTGACCCTTCTTGGCAAGCCATAACTGGGAAGACTCTCTCTTGTAGACATCCACCTAAGTTTATTCAGCAGGGGCACCTTGAGCAGGGCCTCCAAATATCAAATATGACATATAATCAGGGCCGGAAGTATCGGAACAAGGATAACTTGTTTTGGCAGTTGGCCTCTGTACACCACCACATTGAAGTTGAAAGGAAACACACCCAGATGGGAGCGAAGTCAGGACTTTCAGCTGTAATTCAAGGGGTTTGACAAAAGTGGGGCACTAACCATTCAGGAAGCACAGCCAGTGGCATACACACACTCCCATCGTTGGTGGCTCATAAGTAATGGAACAAATGACTGACAAGCAGCTGCATGGCCAGGTGTGGCCTGCTTCCTGGGTACCCCATGACCAATCAGGCAGATAAAAGGCCTGGAGGTGGTTCTGAGTGTTACATTTGCATTTGGTGGCTGTTCATTGGAACTCCCAACATGAGGCCAAAAGAGGTGTCCATGCAAGTGAAGGAGGCCATCATTAGGCTAAGGAAACAAAATAAACCCATCAGAGAGATAGCAAAAACATTGGGAGTGGCCAATACAACAGTTTGGAACATCCTGAAAAAAAAGGAATTAACTGGCAAGCTCAGCAACAGCAAAAGGCCTGGAAGACCACGGAAGACAACTAAAGTGGATGACCGCAGAATTCTGCTCATGGTGAAGAGGAACCCTTTCTCAACATCTAGCCAAGTCAAGAACGCTCTTGCGGAGGTAGGCATGTCATTGTCAACATCTACAGTCAAGAGACAGCTTTATGAATGTAAATACAGAGACTTCACAACAAGGTGCAAACCACTGGTAATGCTCAAGAACAGAAAGGCCAGATTAGCCTTTGCCAGCAAACATCTAAAGAAGCCTGCCCAGTTCTGGAATAAGATTCTTTGGACTGATGAAACCAAGATTAACTTGTACCAGAATGATGGGAAGAGAAAAGTATGGAGAAGGAAAGCAACAGCTCATGATCCAAAGCATACCACATCATCTGTCAAACATGGTGGAGGCAGTGTTATGGCATGGGCATGTATGGCTGCCAATGGAACCGGGTCACTGGTGTTTATTGATGACCTGACTGCTGATCAAAGCAGCAGGATGAATTCTGAAGTGTATAGGGCTATACTTTCTGCTCAAATTCAGCCGAATGCTGCCAAACTGATAGGACGCCGCTTCATAATGCAGATGGATAATGACCCAAAACATACAGCAAAAGCTACCCAAGAGTTTCTCAAGGCAAAGAAGTGGGATGTTCTGCAATGGCCAAGTCAGTCACCTGATCTCAACCCAATAGAGCATGCTTTTCACTTACTGAAGACAAGACTGAAGGCAGAAAGACCCACAAACAAGCAGCAGCTGAAGGCAGCTGCAGTAAAGGCCTGGCAAAGCATCTCGAGGGAGGAAACTCAGCATTTGGTCATGTCCATGGGTTGCAGACTTCAGGCAGTCATTGACTGCAAAGGATTTTCATCCCAGTATTAAAGGTGTTCCTTAAGTTTGAAATGATGTTGGCTTATTCCATTACTTATGAGCCAGCAACGATGGGTGTCTGTATATGCCACTGGCTGTCCTTCCTGAATGGTTAGTGCCCCACTTTTGTCAAACCCCTTGAATTACAGCTGGAAGTCCTGACTTCGCTCCCATCTGGGTGTGTTTCCTTTCAACTTCAATGTGGTGGTGTACAGAGGCCAACTGCCAAAACAGTTATCCTTGTTCCGATATTTCTGGCCCTGACTGTAAGAGTCAGCTGGTACATGTGGGAGGGGTTGTTCCTTTATGGCACAATCCTATGTATGTTTAGACAGAAAAAAGTCCTACAACTCCCACCACTTCCCAGCCAACATGGCTGGCTGGGGAATGCTGGGAGTTGTAGGACTTTTTTCTGTCTAAACATGCATAAGATTGCACCCTTAGAAACTCTTTCCTTGGGGCATCCAAAATGGAGAACTGAATGGGATTGGACCTCAAGCTTGGGACTTGGATCTTACTTTAATGTTAGCTTTTAAAATAAGCTGTGCTGTGGCTTATCTTTTCCAGAATTCCCTAATCACACACACCTCAAGAGCCCCAATAAAAATTGCCAGCTATCTGTCTGGTGCCAGGGATGCAGAATCACAGGGATTAGAAGGAACAGAAGATCATTCAATGCAATCCCCTGTCTCATCAAATCACATTCTCTCACTGAGTGACAGCTGGGGGACATTTTCATCAGCAACCTTTCAAGCAGCCTGCACATAGCAGTGGCAGTCCACAGACCCAGTGGAGGCTGTCTGGCTCCGATTTCCATGGGGCTGTAAATCCATTCTGGGTTTCAGTCAGAAACCAGCCAGAACTCTAAGGGAGCTATCCAGAGTGCTGAACCTTAGCACCAAATGGGTTCGGCACCTTTAGAGTTCTGGCTGGCTCCGACTAAAATGGGAATTCAGAATGGAGTCACAACCCCCCCCCCAATTGGGGCCACCAGCCTCCACTGCCTAGACCACCCCTTTCACATTGCACAGTAAGTGGGAGGGTGACTGATCTTGGTCAGGGAGTTTGGATGCAAATATAAATAATACACAAATAAGTAATGGTAACAGCATACACGAATGGCTCCCACAAATAAAAACTGTCCATTTCTTTCTCCGGTGTTTAGAAGTTGTTGTTCTGTCTGTTTTCATTTAGATTGCTGCCCATTGCCCTCACCCCCCACCTAACTCTTCCAGGATGGGGACTCTTCAATCACCTCTAAATTGCAGGCATTCTTTTCACAGCTTCCAAGAACATACTTAAGCGTCAAGGCAAAACTGGCCAGCTTTTCCTCACACTTCTAAACAGATGATAATTGACCTTTCTATAAAAATAGAACCAAAAGTGGTTTGCAAAAGAAAGGCTCTGAATGGTTATTAATACGGTTACATGTGACACCCCAGCAGCATAGAGTTCTGTTTGGTACATGGGCATGCATTTTCAAAAGGAGCTCTGTATAGAAGCCCTAATTTTTCATGTCCCAATTTCAGCTTTCAGCATGTTGTCATTCAGTTCAAGGATGACCTCTCGCCCATCAGATTCAGTTTCACAGAGATAATTTCACCAACGGCAAACATTAATTAAAATGCTCATTTAAAAAACCGAAAACAGGCTTTTGGCTTTCTGTCTTCCCTGAATTGGGAAAATAGAGAGCCAATTAGTTGTCAAAGCCATAATAAAATATGTCTGTTGTGTGCAGTTCCACCTTTGTACAACAAAACTGGCCATGACAAATGGATCTAGCCAAGCTATCATGGGGATAGAAGAGTTGATCTGAAAGAAGATGAGGACGATATGCCTATTTTCTTAGCTGAATGGGTTTCTATTTTTAGTCCATTTATAATAGATTCCCAATTTTTTTTATAATTAATTTTAAAGTCTAATTATGACTCATGCTGGCAGCACTGATGCCATTAAATAGAGATGTACAACGTATTTGACTCTACACTGAAGAGGACAATGACTGGCATCAAAACATCCCATTTTATCTAGTAAGATTTGGATAAATATTTTAATGCTGATATTCACAAGCATGCTTCAGATTCAGATTGATCATGATACAGAGTAGTCATCTTCCTTTGGGACCAGGTGTTTGTCATCCTGACACCTAGTAGCACCATTTTTTCCACTGTTGGAACATTGCAATAGGAGATACTGCGCCTCTGGCATTTGCGGGACAAAAATTGGAGACAGAGGCCCCCAGAGCAACACAGGTATCATCACAATGACTACATTGTCTTTCCCAAGATGTGAAGCTTCAAATGTAGACATTAACAGGCCACTGATGAGAGAGCCAGAGTGAGGCATGCAAAATGGGAGAGCCCCATGGGGGTGGTACCCTTTCCCACATTCTCACCACTAAGCCCCTCCTAAGTGCCTTGTCACAAGAATGATCTTTCAGGGATGCTATCTTTTATTCATCACTATTCCCAATCTCCATGTTTCTCCTGTTTCTACACAGGAAATCTGGCAGCCTTCCAATATGCATAAGAGCAAACATGTTTCACCCCTTCAGGGCCATGCAAGTCCAAGCAAGGCCTACAATGGCAGATGTGACCAAGGAAAGCCAGCTGGTCTATTCTGAGGTTGCCAGCAATTACCCTTAACGGGCCAACCCACTGGGTGCTTTTACTTGTTTCTTGGGCCTGCTGCCTGGTGTGCTCCCTACTCTGTTGGACAGATGAGGTAGAGCAGGAGGTTCTCCACTGAATCACATTTGGGGGGAAGGTGTCTGCAGTGGTTCTGGCTCAGCTTTTGCAGCAGTCTCCTGAAGACTAGCCTCAGGTTCAGTATCAGGAACTTGGTCCAGTTCCTCAGCTGGTAGTACAGCAGCTCCAGACTCAGGCAGTTCACCCTCCTCTGATTCTGAGTTCAAGGCTGGGGCCTTGACACATGAGGGGATTTGTATGAACATTACTGTGGTTTTGCTTTACCAGACAAATGTGTTTTATCTGAGCACTCTGGGAGGTATAATTTACAGAGCTTGCTGTGCTTTCCCAACCTGTTGCCACTACATTTTCTCCACTGCCCCCTTTCTTCCCATTCATGTCCATGTATGTGCTTCACTTGCTAGTTGTACTGGAATATCTGGCATCTTGACATCATTTCCTCTTGGCCATGTTATAGCATCCCTTCTCCACACTGCTGGAGTATGCTCAGCACTGGTCATGAATTTCTGAAGGGCTGGCCAAATATAAATCGAATTTGGATATTTGCACCTGGTGCCAACCCACAAAGATATAATGTGCCAGTGGACTCCTTTCCCCAGTTGCTTGGTCTTTCCCTATTTACCAGTTCCAGGGAAAGGGAGAAAAGGCAGGTAACAGTCTAGGGTGCCCATATGTCCTCTTTTACAGAGGACTGTCCTCTGTTTGAAGGCTGTCTAGTCCAAGTCCAGTTTAAAGATCACGAGCCATCAGAAAGAAGAGCTGGGCCTTGAAGTTGCCCATCAACAGGACCTGGACAGCAGACTGAGCAAGGCAAACAGGCCACGTGATCACAGTCTTCCACACTATGGTGAGATAGATTATATTTCTATTTACATTATAATAATGATTTTAAATTTGCATCTACAGATATTGAATTAGCATATTCAAATTTTATGCAAATCAGTGCTATCTTTTGGGGGGGGTGATGCATTTCCTTTTTTTTTGGTGATTTGTATGTGGCTGCTCTAGCTAGAACTTGCTAGACATACTTGACTATTGTCAGGAGAGCCCTAGCTGCCTCTTGCAGTCCCCACCAATAGCCGACTCAGGACACAGACAACAAGGATTATTTCCGAGACTTTATTCCTTTATGACTTTTTCAGATACTAATCACTAGCGACAAAGCAAGGAACAGCACTGGGGAAAGATAGCAGAGTAGCCTAACCTCCAGGTAAGGCAGTTGGTCCCCGTTTGAAGGAGAACCACGGGAAGACCCTGAACTTATGGACTAGGGAGAGATCCTCCCTCTTTCCCTTGGGTCCTTGGGACGCGACCGTTGTTTGCACGTCAAGCGAGCGCTACACCTTCTTTCTACGCCCTCCATCTGTCGTCGCTCCCTGCATCTGCGCCGAGCGTCCAGCAAGCCCCCCTCCAGCACTCTCTCACTGCCAGGGTCACTATCTATCCCAGGAATGCTGGCAGGAGGAATCTCTGCCAGCTGCTGTGCTTGTGAGAAATGAGCGAGCTCCTCTCCCACGGATTGCTGTTCCTCCTCAGAATCAGAACTGCTCTGGGAAACTATTGGCTCAGTTCCCACCCTGACAACTATAAGCGTTGGCAATGGCCCTGAGGTAAGAATTAGACAGAAGGGCAGCAAAGAAAGATGGGATCTGGGGAGAACAGACACTTCTCCTGGTTGCCCCTTTCTTAGAGCCAGCCCCGCTCTCCTTGTCAACTCTTATTTCAAAGATACTGTGTTTGCCTTCTTTTCTTCCCTAGAGTGGCCTGTGAAATAGTTAATGGGCAAGCATTCTTAATAGCATGCTTCCTAGTCATTACATTCAATTCAATAAGAGCCTGCCTGTTTTACAGTTTTTACATATCAACCCTGCTCTTATGGCCATCTGAAAGTATTATATGAAAGGAAACATTTAACAGCCTTGCCAAAACGGATTGCACCTGTCAGGTTTATCTGTGAAACTTTAGCAAATTGAGGAGAGGAAGAACATTTGCTATACTTTGTGATATTTTTTATGCTACTCACAGGATGACGAAGTGGCAGCAGTTAATGAAAGCTTGGCCTCTCTGTCTCTGCCAACACAATTGATTCAGGTACTTTATACCAGCATTCGTCCTTGTTACTGGATTTCAATGGAGTTACTGGATGGAAAATCTAATGCTAAACTGTGAAGGCTGTGCATAAATACACGGAGTACACTGAGCACAGCAAATGACAGACAGGCAACCCCATAAGAAAACAGTTGTTTAAATATTATCACCAGAATTGGGACTGAGGAATGATTTAGGAAGATCAAGTGACTTGGGAAGACTGACATGTCAATCATGAAACCATGAGTTGCTAGGGCAACTCCTGTGTGCAATACGCAAACCCAGAAGATGCAGAGGAGCCAAGGCCCTGGCCCTTGAGAACTGCACCTTGGCAGATATTACGTTGGAGGGAAGGCCCAAAGGAGCCACTTCAAAAGAATGAATGTTCCACCAGTGGTAATTTTCAGGTTAGTCTAGAAATAGAAGACAAAGCAAATTTGATTTCTTGCACTCCAGAGGGCAGCACCGAAATGGGTTCAAATTACAAGAAAAAGGATTTAGGCTAAACATTAGAAAGGACTTTCTGTCTGAGAGGGCAGGTCTGAGAAACCCTTCAAGGAAGGATCCTTCTGAGGCAAAGGTGGGAAACTTCCAGATGTTGGACTCCAGCTTCCATCAGCCCCCGCCAGCTTGGCTGATGGGTCAGGAATGATGGGAATTGACATCTGGTAACATCTGGAGGGCCATAGGTTCCCCAACATTGTTCTAAGGGAAGATCCTCCACTCAGCATCAGGAACAGAGTTCTATTTTATTTTGATGCCACTCAATTAATCAAGTTCTCTGGGTGGTTTTCAAAGCTTTAAAATCAACGAACTGCAATCAACTAAACTAAACACACACCCCCCCCCAATCCAAATAATATCTAAAGCCTACACAGAAATCAGCATAAAAACAGAGCAAAACAGCATAAAATCAATATAGAATCAACACTAAAATCTAGTGAGGAAGGAAAAATTAGTTCTAAAATCTAAAATACACTGAGAAATAGTTTTAACAATCTAGGAGAATAAAAAGGTCATCACCTGGTGCTGAAAATATCTTACTGTAGGCACCAGCTGAGCTTCTCTGAGAAAGGCAGTCCATAATTGGGGCACCACCACTGAAAAGGCCCTCTCCTTAGTAGCTACCCGCCTCACCTAATTAGGTAGGGGAACCTAGAGAAGGGCTTCTGAGGTTAAGGTCTAGGCCAGTGTATGGAAGGAGGCAATCCTTCAGGTAACCTGGCCATAAAATGTGTAAAGCAGGGGTGGACACCATGTGCCACTCCAGATATTTTGGCCTACAACTCCCATCATCCCTCACCATTGGCTATGCTGGCTAGGCTGATGGGAGCTGTAGGCCAAAATATCTGGAGGGCAACAAGCTGTCAAACCCCTGGTGTAGGGCTTTAAAGATTAATACCAGCACTTTGAATTGGGCCCAGAAAAAGTCTACTGAGTTATCCTCTGCACTGTGGGACAATTCAAGCAGCAGAACTGCCTGGCCACAAGTAGCAGTTTTCGTTTGCTGATGTTTTTCATGGGCAATTTGGTAGACCAAATCCAGCAGGTCAGGCAGAAAATTCAATTCTTAATGGTTACACCTTTGGGTCTTTCTTGTTATCACAGCAGTTATCGTTGCTAGAGTACAGAGAAACCTAACCTATTGGACTGGAGACATGATGTGGTTCAAGCCACATCAATGCCTTTGAGATTCTGGCGTCAAGGAAACCGGTATGTCCCAAATTTGCCAGTCCCATGAGTCCTATTCAGATGTTATTGCTCCCATGTAGAGCATCACAGGAGCAGGTTTTGGGGCCACACCAAGAAGTCCCACCCCTGACATTGTGCATGCTGAGTAGCCCCTTGCATCGAAGCCACTGTGTGTAGAACCGAACACGACTACCCCCCACCCCCCGTTCAGACGTTCTCCTTTCAGACATTTGAACGGTATGCATGGATACCAAGGGGCTACGCAGCACACACAGTGTCAGGGCAAGGTTAGCCCCACTTCTTGCTGCTGTGATGCTCTACAAGGGAGCGATAATGCCTGAATGTGGTTACAGAGGCTGACGTTTCTATACCGGCTTGCACTTCCTGTAGCCTTGCATACATAATAATGGCAAAGACCACATAAAATTGTGTCAATGCACACCATCCTTCTACTCTCATTTTATTTATTAATTTAACATTATATTTAGGCCACCTTTAATGGTAAAAGTTATGCCATGGTTTAATGTCAATGTGTGGCCATGGTCATGTCAAATCCAGCGGTGGCTGGTGCCTCTGATGTCAGTGGGGCTGTGGATCTGCTCTGGGTTTCAGTCAGAACCAGTCAGGACTCTAACAGAGCTATCCAAAGTTCTGAACACAGTTGGGGGATAGAGTTCAGCACCTTCGATAGCTCCTTTAGACTGATTTAGACTGATTCTGACTGGTTCTGACTGAAACCCAGAGTGGATCCACAGCCCCACTGACATTGGAGCCACCAGCTTCCACTGGCCATATCCAAAGGTATAGATCTACAAAATGTTGAGCCGCACTACATGTGTGCACTGAATGACCTCAAGGCCTAACTATGCACTACATTAACAGCATGGCTTAAAGCATGGCTTACAGCCACATCAGAGTTCTTTCTCCTTTAATCCCACGCATGGGATGAGGTGACTGCCATCCAAACTCAGGTGCTGGGAGGGTGGGCTCAACCTTTCCTTCCCCAGCCATAGCCTTGACAAAAATTACTCCCCCCCTCCCCAACATGCTGCAGTTAGTGACAGGAAATAATAAGCTCCTATTGGCACCAATGGGCGTTTTTTTCATATCATTAATTGCAGTACAAGGGGGAAGTTTTAATTGGAATCGTGGCTGGGGAGGGAAGAGTTAATCCTCCTGTGCACTCTGGTCCCAATGGAAAGAAGCCCCGCTTCTTAAAGGGGGAATTCTTGACAGGGCTACAAGCTGCCTTATCAGTGTAACACGTAGTTAGGCCCTGGGTGGCAAAATTAGATCCAGCTGGGAGGCAGCGGGGTTTGAAGGGCAGCACCAGGCTTTTGTAAAGGTATCCTGGGTCTATGTAGGAGTGGGAGGGCATTCCCCACACCATGGAAGAAGCATCAGCTGCTATATTCCCTTTTGTGTGACAAAGAGCATCTCTACACCAGCTTAAACTCCAGCATTTAAAATGGGGCTTTCTGCTTCTGTTTTAAATGCAGGATCCCGACAGACTCCCTTGACAAGCACTTCCTTCCCCGCTCCTTTCCCCCCTCCTTTTCCCGCTTATCTGAGTCTTTTATATGTTTCATTATACAGCCGCTAGATGGTGCTGTGGTCTAGCTCCTCTCATTGTGGGTTTTCCTCTTTTCATGAGTGAACTCAAGTGGAACTCAAGCACGGTAATTTGATAGCTCATTGTCTCCGACCTTTTAAAAAACGGAATAAGGGTCATTTAGTGTGGAAGATGCCCTGGAGGATGGCAACGTCATCTAAAGGACTCACGTGAGTAACCAGTCTCAATAGCAGGATAAAAGCTCCATGTGAAGAAGCCCAAGACTGCAGTCCCAGGCACACTTACATGGGAGGAAGTCCAACTGAAATTAGAGGGCCTTACTTCTGAGTAAATAGGTTCAGGATTGCACAACAAGGCTGCAATCCTAAGCACACTTAGTAGTGACTAAGCCCCTTTGAACTGAATGGTGCTTACCTTTGAGGAAGCACACTTAGGATTGTCCTGCAAGGCCATTTGAAATATTGGTCCCCACTAAAGCAAGCGTTTGTTTGTTTTTTTTCAATACCTGTCAACAAGAAAAGGAGGAGGAAGAAGCAGCTGGCAAGGTGAACCGTCGCTGTCATTTTCTCCATTTGCTGCTACTTCATCAGGCAGGGGCTCTGGGGCCCTCCTCCACACACATAAGCCAACTGCCCTGTGAGCTGGGAAGGAAGACAAAGTAAACTGTCACCATCACCATCTCTTCAAATAGGATTTTAAAATGATTATGAATTGTATACATCTTCCCTCCCTCTCTATCCTTTATTCCTTGTGTGGGCCCCCTCCCTCAGCGAGTCTACCTTCTCTCTGCTATTGTCACCAGCTGCTATTGCTCCTTATCCTCTTTCTCATCATTGCTATCACTTGCTTGCTTGACAGACAGAGAGCCAGTTAACAAGCAAGCGGTGGCATCTCCTCCTCCTCCTCCTCCTCTTCCTCCTCCTCACCACCACCACCACCACTGTCTGGGCCAGAGTAAGAGGCAGGTGAACAAGCAGGTTGCAAGGGTGAAGAGGAGGAGCAACTCCACGGCACTCATCAGTGGACCCCTGCTGGGGTGCGGGCCCTTGGCAGGTGCCCAACAATGCCTACCTTTGACACTGGCCCTGCTCATCCTATTTATCTTTGTAAGCTGCTTGGGAGCCTTTTTGGCTAAAAGGCAGGATATAAATGCTGTAAACAAATCAAATAAATAAGAGAGCATGCTAAAAAACACACACGAATACATCCTGAATCTCTTAAGCTTAAGAATAAAGAAATACACAAAAGAAAACACACTCAGGTTCAACTGGCCTATCATTAACTTTGTATTCTGTTCTCTTAAGATTGTCTGCCTGATTATATAATCTCCAGAGATCAGATTTTGAATATGCTGTGTTGTAATAATTGAACTTCATTGCGCTGTAAAATAATGGATCACAAAGCTTCTCATAGTTTTCACGACTGAGCCTATTAATTATTTTTTGACACAATCATTCTAGGGGATGAAAGCTCAAGAGCTACTTTCAAGTCAAATAGTTATAAATAGTATTGAAGGATGCTTCTGAAAAGGAAGTTTCATCCATGCATGTTAACTGATAAGCTAGAAACTTTCCTTAACCAGAAACATCTGTTTGCTATTCAGTGTGTAGTTTTGTACACCACCCTTTGGTCTAAGTATGAATACATATTCAAGTTACATTTGAACACAGGGAATTTCCGGCATATCAACACTTATTTATTTATGACATTTTGAAACTGCCCAATAGCTGAAGGTTTCTGGGGGATGTACAAATTAAAAACATAAAGTACAAACAGACAATAAAAAACATTAATAGAACAAATCAGATAAAATAAGATAAACTAGCACCAGCACAGAAGAACCGCCCCCCCCAACCAAAAGCATGGATAAAACAGTGTGAAGACCAAAAAGCACTAAAAAAACAAACAAACCCCTAGTTCCTAAAACTTCAGCTGGCACTGAAAACATAATGTAATTGTCATAATGTAGTAGCTTCTCTGGGGAGGGCATTCAACAGACAGGGTGCCACCACAAAAATGGCCCTCCCTTGTAGCCACCTGCCTTGCCTCATTTGGCAGGGGCACCTGGAAAAGGGCCTCGGGCAATGACCTTAGGGTCTGGGTAGGTGAATATTGGAGGAGGTGCTCCTTCAGGTAATCTGGCCCCATGCTGTATAGGGCCAGGTTACAAATTACACATCTGAATGCTCATTCTTCAAAAGTATTGTGACAATAGCTGATCACATTTTGTATGACCAACATTCCAGGTCCTTTTGTGACCATTTTGTTACTATAATCATATATTCAAGGAGAGGTCTGAAATTTTGTGCTAAAAATGCACTCACAATTATGCAACCAGAACATGAGGAGGTGCCATAGCTCATTGTGATAGAGTACATGCTTTGCATGCAGAAGATCCCAGGTTCGATCCCCGGCTTCTTCAGGTAAGGCAAAGAAAGAATCCTGCCTGAAACTCTGGAGAGCTGCTGCCAGTCAGTGTTGACAATGCTGGGCTAAACGGGCCAATGGTCTGACGCAGTATAAGACAGCTTCCTATGGTCCATTCCTCAATTATATAATTATACATTATATAAACTAGACTGGATGCAAAATTTGCTTTGGATTTTTAGAGTACAGGAAACCTCTGAATTTCTGGATGGAGACAGCCTGGGTTCCCCAGATCATTCATGACCTAGAGAATCTTTGCAGAAAGATACCGTAGATGCTCTGGCAGTAAAGTACAAGTAGATTTCCATCACACTGATTTTATTTACTGTATGTGCAATGATGGGCTACATTGGCCGGGGTGGGCAACTTGTGGACCTCCAGATATCATTGGACTGCAACTCCCATTATTTCTCACCATTGGCTATGCTGGCTAGAGCTGATGGAGTTGCAGTCTGACAACATCTAGAGGGCTACAAGGTGCCCACACCTGGGCCATAGCTTTGTAGAATACAAACACTGTGACTCTTTCTTTGATTAATTTAATGTTATTATTATTATTATTTATTTTATTTATTTATTATTTTGTTATTACAGAGGAAATTCCCAGTAGATAAACAAAGGAAAACATTTCATTTTACCTTGATTCATAAATACAAAGAGTAACAAAGAAAAGTTATAAATATAATCACACTCATACTAGTTAAATTGCCCCTAGCAGTAAATAAGGTTGTACTGAATCCTGAACTTATTGTTCCTATATGAAATAAAGAGATTCCATTTATCTATAAAGAAATTATTTACTGATCATCCCTCTCTGACTCTAATCATATTAGTTAATTTAATCATCAAGGCCATATCCCAAACCCTCATGCACCAGTCATCAGTTGTTGGAGGATTAACTGTTTTCCACCTATAGCTTATTGCTGTCAGTATGTGAATAGTAATTTCCACAGCGTCAGGTAGGACTATTTTTTTTAACATATCCAAATAAAAATATCAGTGGGTTCAAAGAGAGCTCAACACCTATAATTTTCATAATTTAACCCTCTGCCATCTTCCAGAATGTTACTATTTGGAGGCAGGACCAAAAGACGTGGTATATATTTGCTCCATTGGAACCACATCTCCAACACTTATCTTCTACCTGCCTATACATCTTACTAAGCCTGAATGGCGTTAAGTACCATTTAAAGAGTAATTTATAAAAGTTCTCTTTAAAATTCTTTCAGAGTGTACTCTTACAGTTATATTTTCTAATCCAATCCCAAGTGATTTGCTTTCCTAAATCATTGCCTTATTTATTTATTTATTTATTTATTTATTTATTTATTTTATTACATTTATATCCCACCTTTTTTCCTCCTTAAGGAGCTCAAGGCTGCATACATAATCCTCCTCCTCCTCCATTGTGTCCTCACAACAACAGCCCTGTGAGGTGGGTTGGGCTGAGAGTCTGTGACAGGCCCAAAGTCACCCAGTGAGCTTCATAGCCAAGTGGGGACTAGAACTCGGATCTCCTGACTCCCAGTCCACCACTCTAGCCACTACATCACACTGGCTCTCCTTTAGTCAAGTAGATGTTCCTTATCATATTAAGGTTAACTATAATTTTTTATAAAATTGACTTAAAGTTCCCTTGTGTACCCCATTTGATATTATTGCTTTGAAACTAGAGCAATCTCTTCATGACCCATATTTAGATATTAAATTGGATATTATATATATATATATATATGCCTGTGAAATAATAATATTATTAATTATTGCAAATATTGAAAAACTGAGTTTTGATTATGTTCTATTTCTCCAACAGTGTCTTGATAGCTCCTAATATGACCATCTTAAACATTTCCTTAGTTCTATTAGATCATATTTCTCCCCCGCAAAATCATATTACTCAATATTGTTTACTCTTCAGTTTGTTCATTATAGTTAACAGCGGTAGAGGTGAAAGTCCTGGGCTCAGTTTATTCTTGCATAATTTCCAGATTTATATTC
The DNA here is from genome assembly GCF_057233095.1 of Heloderma suspectum. Classification (NCBI taxonomy): domain Eukaryota; kingdom Metazoa; phylum Chordata; class Lepidosauria; order Squamata; family Helodermatidae; genus Heloderma; species Heloderma suspectum. The sequence goes on from NC_139459.1 coordinate 86,260,248, forward strand.
TGGCAATTATAATAATTTCCATAATTTGTATAAATTGCTAATACAGAGGTTTGCTCTTATCACTTCTATATATTTTTAATTGCAAAACCAGAGTGTATTCTTGTGCTTAAATTATATCATTCTATCCTTATTCCTTTATCTGATATAAACCATGATTTTAACATAGACAGCACAGAAGCAATATGATACCATTTAATGCAGGGGAGTGCTAAACTTCCTGAATTTGTAGGTTGATATAACACTTGAGGGGCCGCGGTGGCTGAGGGGCCGCGGTGGCTTAGTGGTTAAGACGCTGAACTGCAGACTGGAAGGTTGGCAGGTCAGCAGTTCGAGACCCGAGTGCTGCGTGACGGAGTGAGCTCCCGTCTTCAGTCCCATCTCCTGCCAACCTAGCAGTTCGAAAGCAAGAAATTGCAAGTAGATAAATAGGTACTGTTTTTGTGAACCGCCCAGAGAGCTTTGGCTATTGGGCGGTATAGAAATAAATAAATAAATAAATAAATAAAATAAATAAGGTACCGCTTCTGCGGGAAAGGTAACAGCGTTCCGTGCACCTCGGTGTTTAGTCATGCCGGCCACATGACCACGGAAGCATCTTCAGACAACGCTGGCTCTTCGGCTTAGAAACGGGGATGAGCACCACACCCTAGAGTCGGACATGACTCGTTGGGGACACCTTTACCTTTTATAACACTTGAGCATTAACTCTAGCCTTTTTTTCTGCCCAAATAAAATTTGATATTAATTTTTGCCATGTATTAAGTAGTACTGCATTCACTTTCAATTGTATATTCAAAAATAAAAAAGTATTCTTAGCAGTATATTCATTTTAACTGTTGCTATTTCCCCAGCCCAAGACATCTTGCTCCATGACTATTTTTCAAGATCAATATTAATTTGTTGTAACAATTTATTATGACTATAATCTACACAAACTTCCAAGTTAAGTGTAATCCTTATACGGAGATATCTGACTGGGGAATCTCTCCATGGGATTGAATATATTTTAGCTATATGGTCCTTTTCTCTCTTTTCTAAATTAATACCTATCCATTCTGATTTATGTAAATTGATTTCACACCCTGATACTTGACTAAAGTTTTTAAGCAAATCCAAAAGCTCCCCAAACACCTTTGCAGGATCCTGTAATATCAGTGCAATATCATCGACATGTAAATTAAATTTGCACTCTTCATTTCCAAATTTCATTCCCTTCTATTCTGCCTTTGTCCAGATAATTCAGCAAGAGGTTCTATTGACAATGCAAAAAGGAACGGAGATAGTGGACACCCCTAATGGGTGCCTCTGTGTTGATAAAATGATCAGAACTGGATCCATTTACATGCACAGAGGCAGTAGGATTTGTATATATTAATTTGACCCACTTAATAAAATTTTCACCTAGACCAAATTTATACAAGACTTGATGTAAATAATACCATTCTAAAGGATCAAATGCTTTTTCAGGGTCTAAAAACAAAATCCTTTATGACTTCTTTGAACAATTAATCCTGAAAATTGAATTGAGCATTCTCCAAACATTCATTGATAATCTCCTTCCCTTAATAAAACCAGTCTGATCCTCTCCAATACATTTACTTATTATACTATTTAATCTTTTATTTTTTTAATAGATCACAAGTTAGTTGACATTTTATTTAAACTGGCAAAAAGCTTCACTTGAACCATGCACCAGCTACCAGTGCCACTACCCGTATTCAGGTGTTCTTCCTACTGTGGTCAATGAACGCATGAAGAGAGGAGAACTCCAGCCCCACCCTTCCCTCATCACATAAGTTGCCCCATATGCATAGAAGGAGACAGTCTGAACAGGAGAGACTCCTGTATCCATGGAGGCTTTCTATGTAAATAAGATATCTGGAAAACCATTGGAAGGAAGAATGCTTGAATAGGGCTACTATCTGTCCAATATGGAAATACATGTCTTCTTAAGTCCACCTGCTAGTGCAAGGGTATAGAACTTTGATTAGTTCAGGGGGTGGATTACCCCCAGACCAATCTGGTGGGCTAGATAACATAAGGGGTGGTACCCTGACTCCAAAGCCTCACTCTCTCCCTGATATGATCCAGCTCTGCCATTTTACTTTTCTCCATGCAGAAAGAGGCCCAAAGCTCTGGGTCTCTCCGTCAAGTGCCAGCTTCATGAGTTGCTAGTTGTCCCAACTGGGCACAAGAAGCCAAATCCCCACTGTTTTCTCTGATCACTGACTGGAGAGAACAGCAAGGATTCTTCTCACTCAGAGGGCTGGGCTTGGAGGAGTGGGGCTCCAAGGGAGGGATGAGGAACCTCCATGGGCTGTATAGGCCCATGGGCCAGAGTTTCTCCATCCCTGTGCTAGTGTTTTCTAGTTCTTCTGAACAGGGCTTCCTTCTAGTGCTTCAGTTGGTAGAAAAGGGGGAGGGGCTCTGTCTGCTCCATCCTCCTTTTTGGCCTTTGAAACCATGAGAAACTCCTGGCTTCTTCACTGCTGTCATCCTTCTTCCCCTGTTCTCTGCCCCTTCTCCCAGCAGACAAAGTTTTGATCCTCCATCATCGTCGCTATTATTTTCATTTCTATACCGCCCCATAGCCAAAGCTCTCTAGGCGGTTCGCAGCAATCCATCATGGTGGTTGGACCCTCTGCATGTTGGTGCCTTTGGAACTAGGCCCTTCCAGCCAAGCTTTAGTAAGATCTGACAAGACCAGGAAGATTGGATTGCTGAACAGGGAAGGATCCTGAAGTGGTGAAACTCCTGACACCTACTTTCAAATCACCATTCAGCTTAGGGATAGGTGAATCTCCCACATTCATATCTTTCTGTCCCTTTTATGAAGAAATTTGTGAATTTTGGTAAGTTCTTATTTTTAAAGAAATGAACTGAACAAAATTCCCACACATCTGCACCAGCCAAATTCAATTGGTACAGCTATTTCCATCATGGAGAGGGCCATGTTGTATTTGCCTGCCATGTACCTGTTAAAAAAGAAGAGCCTGACAGAAAATAGAGGTGGCAATCCTGAGTTAGCACCACAAACATGGTTGGATACACAGAGATTCAAACCCAGGGTTTTAAACACTAGGCACTCAAAGCTCTTTGCCTGGATGGATGAATCTGTCATTTGTGTTTTCTCCTACCTTCAAATTTTTAAAATCTCAAGTTCTTTCTGTCCAATTCATGAAAAAATGTACACATTTTGGCAAGTTCTTATAAAAAAAATGAACCAAATGAAATCCTCATCCATCCCTAATTCAGCCATGAAATCCATAAGCCACTGCTTCTTTGCATACCACAGAGCTGTCAAATAAACAAATAAGAATTGTGACGATGATTGCTAATTGGTGACCTATATCCATCACAAACCACCCAGCCAACTTTTCCTTTCCTCTCTTCATATCTTTTATTAGCATTTGTACAGTGATTAGTTCTTAACACTCTGGAAGTATTTTAGAAGTGCCATGAATAGCCAAGGATTTCGCACTTTTTTCTTCTTTCCCCATGAAAAGTTTTTAAATGCTCATTAGCACTTCATCCCTGTCTTGGCAAAGTAGATTTAATTTATGACAGAAGAGAATGCAGTAACTATCTGGTTAAGTTCATGAATATTGCAGGGCATTACTTGCCTAGTAGAATGTGGGGGTGGGGTCCTCTGTTTTTGCAAAACATTTTCCCTGAAGTAGAAAGAGCCCTCTATGTCAGCAGTGCTTGAGGGGAGACTATGGGAACACCAGTGACAATGTCCACTACAAGGGGGAAGGCATGCCACCACAGGAGTGCTGTGGATGCCTCTTTGCAGCAGACATTCTAAAACAGGAGTGGGGAAAAGCAGTGCAGTGGTACATTATGATGTGCAGACACTTATCATGGCACTTATCATAGCCATGTCCCCAAAGAGAGTCTAACAATGCAGGCCAGCTGTGTAGATCCATATCAACAAACCAGCTCTACCTGTTTTTCTAGCTGACCAGTTTTTGGCTTGATTCACACCTATCTAGAAGCCACTGTGGGTGAATTTCCCCATGGGGCTTCTCATCATGGCAGTGGTCACCATTCTGAATATTTGGGGCGTGGTGGGGACGTGCCGTGGTTTCTTGTTGTGTGCAAACCTAGCAAGGGTGGGTTGTTGGGGTGGTTGACAAGCCACCCACAACCCTAAAACAGCCCATGGGTTCTGGGTGGCTTGTCAACCACCTCAACAACCCACCCTCACCATGTTTGCACATAGCGAGCAGGGGCTTTGACTGCCAGCTTGGTACCTGCAGGCACCACAACCCACCATGGTTAATAAGCCCCAGTGGGCTGCAGTGATCATGCAAACCATGTCTATATCTCCACCAGGAACAGATCTTTCATAAACCCAATGGGTCTGAATTGTCAATTGAAGAGCAAGGGAACAATATATCTGAGAAAATTCACTCCCACCCCCACCCCACCCAGGCTATTGTGAGCCTAGCTCCTAGGGAACAGGGGTGGCAGATAACATCAGTGTCCCTGCTAATAAAAAAAGTGCCACTGCTGCATCCCTGCAAGTCCTGCCTCCACCACACCACTGATGGGTGATCTCTTTTCTTTTCTTTTCAGCCAAGGGCTACATTTCCTTCAGGGGAATCTCTTGGGCTGCATTCCCTTCTCTCCCTTTTTTCTGTTAACCCTTTCTCTCTCCTCTCTCTCTCTCTCTTCCCCCTCTTCCCCTGTGCCTAGTGGGCTGCAGGGGAGGGGCAGATCGCTCCCACAAAAGGTATGAACAGATCGCTTGCAGAGGGCTTCCCCCACCCTTACATCTCTCTATCCATTTTGGCTCTCCCCCAACCCTATTTTTCCCTCTCTTTCTTTGGAGAGAAATATTTATATGATGAAGCATACAATAAGTGGTTCTATCAAGCTTCTCTAAGGGGAAGTACCAACGTGTGCTCAGCAGGGGATATTAATAAAAGTAGTAGGCAGGAACCACAATTCTAGTCTGGTGTTCTAACCGCTAAACCACAATGTCACACATTGGATGCCTCGCATCTGGATGCTAACCAGCACCTTATATCTAAATGTGATTCTGGATCTAGCAAAACAAAAAAGTCCTCTCATACTCCTTTCTTCCCAGAAGAAGCCAATGGCCAGCCTAGATAGAGTCAGTCTAGAACAGGGGTGTAGAACCCCTGGCCTGAGGGCCTAATCCAGCTCACCAAGTTCTCCTGTCTGACAGGCTTGCAATATCCCAATTACACTGTCTCAGAGCACCCACTGCCTCACCTGGATTTGATGAAGACGAGAGCTAGAGCTGAGTGGAATCTGTATCTTAATGAGACCTCAGTCCACATTTCCAGATAATCTCTCCAAAGCAATTTTATGTAGATGTTAAGCAGCACATTAATCATTTAACTTCATGTGTGTCTGCTTATGAATGTGTGTGTGAACAGGGGAGTGTGTGGAAGAAAAAAGTTAAACATCTCTGGCTGCAATACACATTACCTGGGGAAAAGTCACACTGAACTCAGCTTATTTATTGCACTGCTCCACTTCCACTACTCCATATAATTTTATAAACCTCCCTCTTACTTGCCATTCTTCTAAATTAAATAGCCCAAACATTGAAGCCTTTCCTTATAGAGGAGTGATTGCACCCCACTCTCAGTCACCCCACTGTGACTGGAGACTGCTGGGTTAAAAGTTCAGCCCTATTGGCAGCGAGATGTCACTTGCCAAGGCTCAGTTCCCCCCTCCCAACTCCTCCTCTCCCCCTCCTCATCTTAAGGAAATTGTTACATTTCCCAGACAGGCTGTGTGGGCTTCAGAATAATCTGAAGCAATCTAAAGTGATTCAAACTGATCCGACCCACTTTGGACAGATCCAGACCCACTTTGGATCTGGACTGATTTGGTCCAAACACCCTGCTTCAGCCTGGAATTCAGATCCGGATCAGTGCACAGCCCTGCTTAATACAAGCTTGCTTCTTCCTTGTGGCTGTCATTCTGAAATGAGGCAGACATGATCTCCTCTGATGGGGCAATGAATCCTGATATTTTTATCCAATTCTTCAAAGGAATGAAAATGTTATTGCAGTTCCCTTTAAAAGAAAATCAGAAAGTAAACCCTGCATATGTATGTATGTATGTAATGTATATGCACACTTATTTATTTATGGCAGATGCTTCAGGTAGGGGTGGGCGGCAGCAGCAGCAAAGCAGAGTGCTTAGTGAGCAGCAGCAAGGTATTGGAGGATGCAACTGGGTGTGCCACACAGCCTGACCTGCACTATCTAAGCTAACCTTCTACCTTCAGGTGCAGTAGCAGACATTGTCCCATCACCATAGTTGAAGTAAGCCAGTCGCCAGTCCAGTCAGCTTCTGTACATGGAATGGCGGTGCGGGGGGGAAGAGGTGCTATCTTACCTTTTGCCTCAGACAGCAAAATGTCTTGGACCAGCCCTGGCCGCGTCATTTATGATGGTGGCATGTCTCTGAGGAAAATCCTGGGGCGTGTGTGGGCAGTGTGTGTAACTGTGTATGTGGATTTGGTCCCACCCACTTTTGGCTTTGGCCCTACCCACCATTGGCAAGTAGCCCCTGGAAAATTACCCACGAGGGAATGTGGCCCTCAGAGGAGAAAGGGTTCCCCATCCCTGCTGAAAAGGGACCAGTAGCCTGCAGAATGACACTAGCAACTCACATGAACAAGATTTAACAAGGCTTTTGGAAGAGGCAAACATTAGGGGCAAAATAGGAACAGTGACTTACCAGCAAATAGGGACTGCAATTGCATCTGGTAAACAGCAACATTTGGATTATGTACATGTACAGTGTTAAGCAGGTTTCTTGTTGCTGTAGTGTGGGCTCTCTCTCACCCCACCCCAATCAGGAGGAAAATAGCTTTTACTTTCAGCAAAAAGCTGACAACACAGAGTGTTCTTTCCTTTATATGTTGTGCTTTCGCCAGAAATACTCACCTCAGGCACCTGGGCTATTACTTCTAAGCTCCCTTGTTAAACAAGAACATGTGTAGGGGTATGTGTTTAAAGATTTCACTCAAATGGTGTTTGCTGCCTTTTAGGGTAGTCTTTAGAGCATGCCATAAAGCTAGGTCATCATTATCTGAAGCACAGTTTTTAAAAACACAGCTCTGGTTTGAAAGATGACAGATGTTCATTTCAAGAGCCATGCAATCATGGTAAACCAAAAGCATTTACACAAAGGATTACAAGTCAGTTCCTGACATTTGTAACCCTAACAATTGCCTCTGTAGCAATGCAGAATCGCCCTCCCCCAGTGCCATTGGCCTAAATTCTCATAAACAGCTGAGGTGGGGTATGAAACCTGTGTCTGGACTGTACCACTGTAAAGTGATAATGGGGGAATCAGATGATGGAATGGCATATGATAAACCAAGGGTGCTTCCAGATGGAGGACTCCTGACAGCTCCCTAAGGGAGAGTCTGTCCATTCCATTCCATTCCCTTCGGGGGTGGGGGTGGGCTGACCCACAGCAGGGAGAAGGGGGCAGGCATATAACTCTGTCTAATCTCCCCTGGCTTCAAACTGTATGGACTGCAAAGCTATGTGCCAGTTAGGGAAGTCTGCCCCTTGTGGTTGAAGATGTTACTTCAGGGTTCAACCACCTGAACACTTAAATTATTTACAATTAATTAATACATTAAAAACAAAAACAAAATAACCCTGAAGTACACACCCCAAAGGTCCCCTTAGTATGCTTGCCAAGTTTCAGGTGTCTAGGTTTCACAGTCTTGGCACTATTGCACTGACAGATGGACAGACAGAAAGATAAAATCAAGGAGGGAGGATTGGTGTGGGAAGAGGGGTAACTTAAAATTTCCTTTCCTGCTGTTTGATCAAAATGTCTCCCCCACAGCTGATTTTCCACTCATGGGGGGAAAACAGAGAAGGAACAAAAAAGGTTAAGCATGCAGCCTTTCATTGGTCCTTCAGTCCTGATTTCACCCTCCCACAGCAGTGATAGTGTCCATATTTTTGTTTAAATAAAAACTGGGGGTAAACGGGGGGGGGATCACAGAACTGTCTATCATGCATAGTTTGGCCTAGCTTCCCAACTGACAGGCTAGTTTTCTGGGTGCAGGAATTTGGGGAGAGGGGTATGTGAGCCCCCACCTGCAGTCTGAAATGATACAGTCCAAATACAAGTATACCACCTCAGTGAAAACTAGGCTTAAGAACAGCTGGGTTAATAGCTTCAGAGTCTCATTCATAGACTGGGTTCACATAACATGACAACCCATCATGGGTAACAAACTACGGTGGGTTGTCATGCCATCTGAACCCAGATTGCTTCTTGCAAGGTGGGTTGTTTTTCTCCAACAAGCCACCCTGACAACCCATGGTTTGTTCTAGGGGTATTCAATCTGATGGGTTGGCATGCCATCCAAACCTGGGACACCCAATCCATCTTTGGTTGAGGGGCGGGGTGAGTGAGTCACTCTGTAAAAACCCCTGCCACTTTTCCCAGTAGCAGCTATGCTGCCTCAAGCCTCCCTCAGCAGTGACAACCACTCCAGTGGTGCCCAAACAGTTCCCCTGGTTGTTGTTGTTTTCCAGCCCTAATATTTGCACAAATGGGCTGAATTTTTTTTTCCCCGGCCCTGGGAATTTGCACAAATGTCTTTTTTTTGGGGGGGGGGGTGTCAGGTTTTCACAGTTGTTCTATTGCAGTTAGTCTGAATGGGAGCTGTAAAAAACAGCTGAAGTGTAGATGTCCCTTAAAAGCACTTGCTAGAGACTTGGGGAAGTGTGGAATAGAAGCAGGGCACCCCGCAAGTGTTAGCGCAACACTTAAAACCCTGGGGATCATCTTGCTAAGGGGGCAGTGTTTTCTCTTTTTCCCCACCTGTCAGCTGTCAACGGCTGTCAAATCAGCCTATATGCAGTCTTGTCTTATTAATTACCTTGTATGTTTCATACTGCCCTTCATTCCCTTTGACAGTTGAAACATTCCATGCAATAGAGAAGGCAAGCCTATATATTTTTGACATTCGCAGTTGTGCAGTTGCACAACTGCAAAAACCTGTCAAAAATAATAATAAAAAAGACATTTGCACAAATTCCCGGGCCCAAAAATTAAAAGTATTTTGGCCCCATTCGCGCAAATGTTGGGGGCTGGAACATCAAGGCATGGAATGAAAACAGCGTCACAACCGGAGTGGGAAGGAGGAAGGGATGGGCAGACAAGCCGGGTTCTGCCACCAAGTCTCCTGAGATATGTGCCAGAGCCGGCTGGAGGACCAAGGGGGAAGGAGGGGGAAAACAACCCATGGTAAGCCCAATAATCTGTCAGGCTCACCATTCTGCGAACAACCCACATTGCATAGCTTGCTCACCAGGATGGGCTATTGTGCTGTGCAAATTCACCCATAGGCTGCAAAGCATCAATAAAAGAGGAGCACCTTTATTGAAGCACATAAATAGATAAGATACTTGCCAAACAAGAGGCAGTTTGGGTGACTCGCTCACATTCACAGCAATCAACAACAGTTTCACTGTGAGCAAATTGCTGGAATTAAATAACGTCTGCAGGTGCAACTAGAAAGCCTCTGCCACCAAGAAAGATCATCTTGGGGACATAGCATTCCATCTATTGTTGTTGTTGTTGTTGTTGTTGTTGTTATTATTATTATTATTATTCTCATCATCACCATCATTAATTTATTCCATTTATGAGTTGCCCTATAGCCGAAGCTCTCAGGGCAATATACACAATAAAAACAAATGCAATGAAACCAGTGATAAAACACATTAAGTGCACAATCCTATGTATGACTGGCTGGAGAATGCTGCAAGTTGTAGGCCTTTATTCTGTCTAGATATGCATGGGATTGCACCCTGAAAGAATTTTAATCTGTAATAGTTCTGATCATTATGAACAATGCAAATTCATATACTGAACCAGGTAATTATGACTTTTGGCAATACCACTACTCAGAAGAGAAACTTGTGAAAGAGGAGAGAGTCTGTCCCTCTCTTTGCAAGAGTTCTCTCTGGTTATAGCAGCATTAGATCAGAGCAGTTAATGCAGGGTAACCTGTGGACCTCTGAATGACCTGGGACTACAACTACCATTAACCCTAGTCAGCATAGCCAATGGTGAGGGGTGATGGGATTTGCAGTCAAACAACATCTGGAGGGCTGCAATTTGGCCACCCTGATCTACATGGAACTACCAGGGAAGACTGACATGAAGAGGAGGAGGAAGAGAATGAGAAATATTACTGGTCAGTTACTGGAGCTGAGCTGGTTCTAGAACAGAGGATCAACATTGGCTGGCATCATGACTGTGTCACTGTTTGAACTGAGGTGCGGAGCTGAAATTAAAGTGAAATGATGACTCATGGGTCCCTCTTCCCCAGCACCTTTGCTGATAAAATTCACAAGGAGGGTGGCTGCCCCCATGGTCATGACTGAGGAGTGATCTCCATGTGCTGTACCAACCTCATCCTGCCAAAAGCAACTTCTCTCAACTTGGAGGACAGCCCAGAAATGTTGAGCATTGAACATTTGGCGGGAGAACTTGAGTGGAGCTCCAAGTCATGGATTATCAGCTGCACATCTAAACACTGGGCAGAGCTTCCTTGGACTTGTGCCGTTTGTGCCTGATAAGCCTCTTTCTTTTGTGGCATCTTGGGCATGTGAGCGGGGAGGCATTTCCCTAGACATAGAAATTAAGGTCCCAGGTTTCTTAGATGGGGCCTTGTGAGACAAAGTAGGATAACCAGAATGAAGGTATTTATGTATGTACATAATACATTTAATGGCACAGGATCTATTTTGGGAAAATTTGAAAATGGCAACTCCCTCGAACAGGAAGAAGCCTGTCAGTGCATGTCCCGAGGGCCCAGGTAAGTTGCTGGGAGCTGGGCAGCAGCACGTCTGGGCTTATGGATCACTCCAAAGTGCCGCCAAAGCACTTCAGAGTGACCCAACCTGTTTCGAGCCACTTCGTGCCCCCTCCACCTTGCCTCTGAAGCGGCCTGAAGTACCCCACTTTGGCTCGGAACTCGGGCTTCAGGTGGTGCACACCCTAATTTATATCCCACGCTTTAGAAAACTCTCACAAGGTGCCTTACAAATCAATATAAATTAAGTAATTTACAACAATATTAAAACATCACTGTTAAAACATGTAATAATCACAACAAATTAAACAGTAGCAGCCAGAGGTAATATTAAAAGAGAGTCAGCTTGGTAACCAGCCCACTCAAGTGTTGAAGGTAATGCTTAAATATTTCAACTCAGCCCTTGGTTCTAGTTCAAGTGCTATATTTTTCTTTCTTTCTAAGAATTCAGTAAGGATTAAGCTAATGCAGGAAGGTATCAAGGGAATATTAATGCACTGAGCTGAAATGGGAGAGCAGATCTGTGAACATTTATGTGCCCTGTGAAATGAGTGTCCCACCCATCTGGCCATTTTTGCACATCTTCAACACAAGCATGTGAAACTGTTCACAAGGGACGGATGCTAGAGAAAGGAGGAATGATTTCCCATTGCTAGAGCAACTGGTCAAAGCTCCATCACATTGGGTGGGGCCAGCGTCAAGGTAGACATGGTTGGATACCTGCTGAATGCCACAGCCTAGCGGGGGCCCACTGAAAAGAACCCCCATTGCAATCTTCTTGTTCACCTGCCTCTTGCTTTGGCCTAGACAAAGGTGGTGAGAAGGAGGCATGAGCAGCTGTAGCTACTGCCTACTTGCTCACTGGCTCTCTGCCTGTCAAGCAAGCAAGCAAGCAAGCAAGCAAGCGGTAGCAGTGATGAGAAAGAGGATGAGGAGCAAGAGCTGCTGGTGACAATGGCGGTGAGAAGGTCGACTCACTGAAGGAGGAGAGCCATTGAGGGCTACTTGCCCAAGGGCCCTCAAAACCTTGGAGCTGGCACTGATATTGGGATGGACATCCAAACATGCATTCACTTGAAAAGAAGCAAAGGTAGGTCCTTGAGGCTCATCAGATCCTGCAGAGTCAGGGGTCATGTAACCTTCCTGTCTCATGAAGCTTTATCTGGATGTTCAAGATGTTTAATTTGACTGCATTTCCATAGAACATCCTGTTGTTCATATGTACTTATATTCATTGTTATGCAAGGCAGAAAACACTATTTGATAGGCTTTGTGGAGTTTACTGGTGTTGCATCACAGTTCTGCTGCAAAAAATGATGTTTGGGGGTACAAAAATCTTCACAGGAGGACCTACCTGCCACACATTTTATTCAGACGTGTTTGCATCCTTTAGTCCCCTGATCTGCTGCTGCTTTGGGGCAGGAGGGAACTCACCCCTGTTGCTGAGGCAACTGGGACCACACACTGGGATAAGCATCTTACTGCACATCCCACTGAAAATAATGCAGAGGAATTCTATCCATATTCAAAGATGACTATTTGACCATTGATTAAATTTAAATAAATATACAGGCAGGGGCAGAAATACTGGAACAAGGATAACTGTTTTGGCAGTGGGCCTCTGAACACCACCACATTGAAGTTGAAAGGAAAGACAACCAGATGGGAGCGAAGTCAGGACTTTCAGCTGTAATTCAAGGGGTTTGACAAAAGTGGGGTACTAACCATTCAGGAAGTATAGCTAGTGGCATACACCCCCCCCCCATCGTTGGTGGCTCATAAGTAATGGAACAAACCAACATCGTTTCACACTTAAGGATCGCCTTTAATACCTGGATGAAAATCCTTTGCAGTCAATGACTGCCTGAAGTCTGCAACCCATGGACAGGACCAAATGTTGAGTTTTCTCCCTCGAGATGTTTTGCCAGGCCTTTACTGCAGCTGTCTTCAGCTGCTGCTTGTTTGTGGGTCTTTCTGCCTTCAGTCTTGTCTTCAGTAAGTGAAAAGCATGCTCTATTGGGTTGAGATCAGGTGACTGACTTGGCCATTGCAGAACATCCCACTTCTTTGCCTTGAGAAACTCTTGGGTAGCTTTTGCTGTATGTTTTGGGTAGGGATGGATGAAAGTCACTTACCTGATCCCGAAGCTTGCTTCGCGGTGGGGGGGAGGCACTCCGTCCCTCCCCCTGAAATTCTGGGCAGGGGGGAGGCGCCCCGTCCCTCTCCACCGAAATTCTGGCTGAGGGGAAGGCGCCCCATCCCTCCCCGCCGAAATTCTGGCCGGGGGGAGCGCCCCGCCTCTCTGGCCGTGAAAGTTCTTCTCTTGCCGGGATATAAATGGCGGCGGCCATAGCCGCCGCCGTTTGCGTCCCTGGCCTGCAGTCAGCAGTGATAGGCTACGTAAATGTTTACGTAGCCTATCACGGCTGACTTTGGGAGAAAAAAAAAAGTGCGTACGCAAATGGCGGCGCCCATGGGCGTCGCCATTTGCATTCCTTATTTTGGCACAGGTAGTCTACATAAATATTTACGTAGACTACCCGTGCCAAAATAAGGAACGCAAATGGCGACGCCCATGGGCGCCGCCATTTGCGTACGCGCTTTTTTTTTCTCCCAAAGTCAGCCGTGATAGGCTACGTAAACATTTACGTAGCCTATCATGGTGTTTTTTGAAAATCTAGCCGTGATAGGCTATGTAAATCTTTACGTAGCCTATCACGTTTGTTGTTGTTTTTTTAAAACTTGGAAATGGCGGTGGCGGCAGAACTGCTGCCAAACCACCGCCGGGAGCTGCCGCCGCCGCCAGGGACATTCGCTGAAGGTAAGTCCCATCCCGGGGGGGGGTGGCGGACCATTTCTCCACCAATTTCGGGGGGCCGAATGCGTTGGCATTCGGCCTCCCGGAGATTCGTGGAGAAATTCTCCGACATCCCTAGTTTTGGGTCATTATCCATCTGCATTATGAAGCGGTGTCCTATCAGTTTGGCAGCGTTCGGCTGAATCTGAGCAGAACGTATAGCCCTATACACTTCAGAATTCATCCTGCTGCTTTGATCAGCAGTCAGGTCATCAATAAACATCAGTGACCCAGTTCCATTGGCAGCCATACATGCCCATGCCATAACACTGCCTCCACCATGTTTGACAGATGATGTGGTATGCTTTGGATCATAAGTTGATCCTTTCCTTCTCCATACTTTTCTGTTCCCATCATTCTGGTACAAGTTAATTTTGGTTTCATCAGTCCAAAGAATCTTATTCCAGAACTGGGCAGGCTTTTTTAGGTGTTTGCTGGCAAAGGCTAATCTGGCCTTTCTGTTCTTGAGCATAACCAGTGGTTTGCACCTTGTTGTGAAGTCTCTGTATTTACATTCATAAAGCTGTCTCTTGACTGTAGATGTTGACAATGACATGCCTACCTCCACAAGAGTGTTCTTGACCTGGCTAGATGTTGTGAAAGGGTTCCTCTTCACCATGAGCAGAATTCTGCAGTCATCCACTTTAGTTGTCTTCCGTGGTCTTCCAGGCCTTTTGCTGTTGCTGAGCTTGCCAGTTAATTCCTTCTTTTTCAGGATGTTCTAAACTGTTGCATTGGCCACTCCCACTGTTTTTGCTATCTCTCTGATGGGTTCATTTGGTTTCCTCAGCCTAATGATGGCCTCCTTCACTCGCATGGACATCTCTTTGGACCTCATGTTGGGAGTTCCAGTGAACAGCCACCAAATGCAAATGCAACACTCAGAACCACTCCCAGGCCTTTTATCTGCTTGATTGGTCATGGAGTACCCAGGAAGCAGGCCACACCTGGCCATGCAGCTGCTTGTCAGCCATTCATTCCATTACTTATGAGCCACCAACGATGGGAGGGTGTGTATGCCACTGACTGTACTTCCTGAATGGTTAGTGCCCCACTTTTGTCAAATTCCTTGAATTACAGCTGGAAGTCCTGACTTCGCTCCCATCTGAGTGTGTTTCCTTTCAACTTCAATGTGGTGGTGTACAGAGGCCAACTGCCAAAACAGCTGTCCTTGTTCCAATATTTCTGGCCCTGATTGTACATGTTATTAAAACTTTCATAGGTGCCATTTCGAAACATTGAAGAAAGAGTGATAACTTATAATTTAATAAAGAGAACTACTACTTATGGTCCCTGTTCTCATTCCCTTTTGTAGTAACACGCCAAAAACTAAAATAATCTCTAGAAAGAAGCGTATTTCCTTTACTCTCAGCCTCACCAATTAAAATTGGGAGCTTAACAATTAACCAACTAAATCTTTTTTGATTCGTTTACTAAGTAAACCAATTAAAGTTTGCAGCCCTCATGAAACAATCCTGAGCAATCTTGCTTAAGGTGTATCACAGGACAGAATTTCAGAGAATGCCAGATCAATTATCTTGTTCCCCTAGGCATACTGAACTTTCTTGCAGGTTGCTGTGCTTACATGGTGAGATTCATCCCTTTGAGCCTCTCATGTTCTATTTATGTACCTCTTGTTCTACTTATGTACATGTTGGATGTTGTTTGTGTGGGACAGAAAACAAAAGAGCTATTTTAAAATTGCACATACATTCTAAGAACATAAAAACATAAGATGAGCTATGCTGAATCAGACCAAAGGCCTATCTAACACAGCAGTCTGTTCACATAGTGGCCAACCAGCTGCCTGCCAGAAGCGCATAAGTAGGACATGCATGCAGTGGCACCCTGCGTTGTGTTCCCAGCAATGGGTATACAGAGGCATGCTGCCTTCTATAAATGCCCCCCAACCCGGTGCCCTGCAGATGTGTTGACTGCAACCTCCATCATCCCCAGCAAGCATGGTGCGACTGGCTGGGCATGACGGGAGTTGTAGTCCAACATATCTGGAAGGCCTCAGGTTGGGGAAGGCTGCTCTAGGTCATATAAGTATTACATTTGAAATTAAAACAACAACAATTCAAGCATCATATGTGAAAATGGCAGTAATGTTACCAGATCCATTTCTGTGTACATTTTATAGATTAATATTTTTGATACTGATTATTTTGATATAGATTAATATTTTTTAGATACTGAAAACTAATTTTCACTTATGGCAACATCACCAATTATGTGTTTGAGTACATGTGGGGTAATAGCAAAAACAGGAGTACTCCTGAGTATATCCAGAGTTTTTCTTCACCATTGAGAAAATAGAGCTAGCTTCCATACATCTGGGATTAAGGGGATGGATTTCCAGGTTAGAGTGTACCATTTGCATGCAGACCACAGCTCCAGTAACCTCCACTTAGTACAGTAATCACTCATAATTTAAACATAGTTTTTGCTTTTGATCGACTTTCTTATCCTGCCTTCTTTTCTGTTAAAGCTAGTCTGTGTGGTAGAGAATGACTTTAGACCACCAACATTCTTTCAGCATCACATTAATCATATTCATAGATTCTATGTAATTTTTAATAGGGGCAAGCAGAAGGAAGATCTCCTGGTAGAACTCTGGGTTATTTGTAGTAGATCACCCAGGATTTCTGACTTCCAGTTTTTAAACTATAGAAGCAACAAAATGAAAACCCCCTCTCTCTTTCACCCTCTTCCTCTCTGTCTTTCTCTCACACATGCACACACACGCACTTATCCTGCTAAAATGAAGAAAGCTTTATGTAACCAGGAAAGGATTTTTGTGCTCAAGGAAGAACTGTGAGCTCCATTCAGCTCTGGTATTTAGAATTTTTTAATCCTAATTGAATGACGTTTGCGCCCAAAGTAGAAAAGAAAAAACAAGGTAGATTCCACAGTCCTGAAGTCTGCCCACCCCTGACTGATATAGCCATGAAAGCAGCCCATAATGGACTGTGTGGAAGCTATCAGGCTAAAGATACAAAACTCCTACTGGGTGTAATTAAAGATGTGTATGGAGCATTTGTTCTAAAAAAACCAGAACACCATCGCCGCCACCAACACGTAGTTTTGAGCTACGAGAGACTAATCGCATGGCAGAAATTAGTTCCTACCTTTCTAAAGTGTCCAGAAATAAATAAAACAAGAAATCAAGACAAAACCCTAGCCCCTTCTGAAAGCTGTGAATCCCTCATTTATTCAGTAGGTGGCAGTTAAAAGCTTAGATGAGATTCGCAGTCGCCATTTAGGCACTAATAGCAGCTGAAGCAGAAGCTAAAGCTGGTCCACCACAGAGAGGAGAGAGAGAGAAAGGGAAAGAGAGTGTAACCGGAGGGCGCTTGTCACTCACTAACACACAAGCATTAACCTGACCACGGCCCAAGCACCCAAAGAGGAAAAGAGAAGGTGAGCATCCGAGAGATTGAAGCACACGTAAAACAAGGAGCATCTCAGAACAGCTGCCAACTGGACACAAAAGGAGAAGAAAAGGGAGCTGAGATATACAGCTCGGTAGAAATAAAAACAGCCAGCCCTCAGCCACAGTAGAAAAAAGGCTGTACCTTGACTACTATGACAGGCAAAAACTGAAGCATATTTATCAGACTTATCTTCCCCAGGTAAGCCTCTTCTGTTGTTTTTGTTTTAATTTATACACTCTACGTATGCATGTTGTTACATAATGAACAGGACATACATTGTAACAATGGTTGAAGGCTCTCATTTTCATCAAATTAAATGCATGTGTGAGGAATGTTTGGGTCCCATCTTCATCTTGGAAGAAGGATGTAAATAATAAATGATTTGAAAAGAAGGCGGGATGAGAATGTATTTTGGAATGAAAAGGGATGCTGGTGAGAGAGAACTTTATATTATACCTCAGCATCTTTCAGAAGGTTCAAGAAACATATTTATTATGGGCTAGATTCTGTCCCATGTGCCTTCTCTAGTTCTGAAAAGGTGATTAAACCATGGCAAATGTATTTGAACAAATTTAGAAAGTGGGGGCTTGATAAGTTTTAAACAAATAGTCTCTAACATGTTTAGAGATGGAAAACTTTAGAGATGGGCTGCTGATTGTGGGTTGATTTTCCTCATTTTAATAGCCTGAATAATTATTAGCCCCCCAATTAATTAAAATAAAGGGCTGATTGAAAACTCACAGTTGGTGATTCTTATTTTGTTTCTCATTTTTCCATAATATATTCAGCAGAATATGTTAAGAAGTTAAGTATCATATGATGTTTTCTTCATACTTTTGCATGTTTATGTACTTATTTTGAATGTAAGTGCATATATTTACATAAATGAGTATTTATGTTTGTTTTCCATATATCCACACAGTTTTCACAGTTGTTTCCTGGATTAAACTTGTTTCATTAAAAGAAAAAGAAAAAAAAGGAACATTGATTGATGTTAACATTTATCCCTGAGAATATTTCTTCCCTCCTCTTCCACCCCACAAGTAATTTGAAAGCCTTTACTGCCTTGCAATTTACTGTGCAAACCTAGAAATGTATACTCAGAAGGAATCCTTACTGTACTCAGTACAGATATAGATAGTTAAGATAGATTTTAAAAATAACAATGATGATGGTTTGGGAACTGTCATTCCTCAAATTCTGTAAAATATATAAGCCATCACATTATATAAGATTGTTAGCACATATTAGCACACATGGAGCAAAGATCAGTGGAGGCTGGTGTCTCCGATTTCAGTGGGGTTGTAGATTCATTCCGGCTTTCAGTCAGAATCAGCAAGAACTCTAAAAAAGATATCCAAGGTGCTGAAACTATTTTGGGGATAGGGTTCAGGGCCTTGGATGGCTCCTTTAGAGTTATGGCTGGTTGTGACTGAAACCAGGAATGGATACACAGCCCCACCAACATCGGAGCCACCAGCCTCCACTGGTAAGGATCCCTGGTGATGTACAGATATCAGGATGATAACTCTATTCAGCAGAGGAGGAATTGTATTTACACTGATGAATTTGATTTCAGTGCCAAAAAGGAGATAAGTCTTACCATTATTGTATTGAACTTAGCTATCCTGGCATCTGTTCTCATACTCCTGCTTAGTGTAAGACTTAGGTCCACATAAGTTATGAATGTGGCATGATTTGAAAATAAATTTGCCTGGAAAACACTGTGGTTTGAGAAATTCTACAGCTCTATCTTCTATGCTCATAAAAAATAATAACTTCTCCAGTCTTTTACCGAGCACGACCTAATAAAAGAAACACAATAATTTGTGCAAAAATAATCCAGCTTGATCATTTTTGCCGAGCCACTCACTCTGCAGAAATCTTTCCAACGGTATGAACTATTCCTGATTTCTATGGCAGTCATTAATTAATTGTATTTATTTATCATGAAGCTGCCCCACTTTCATCATAAAACAACCCCAAAGTGGAGATGGTCCTTAATGCCTCTCATTTGTATTTATTTAAAATATTTCTAAGCCACCTTTCAGGGCATGAGGCCTCCCAAGGCAGCATACAGCAATGAAATTCATAGAATAAAATGTATATCGTAAACCCCCGATGTGGTAATAAAAACAGCAAAAGTTCCAAGAAACAGCAAACACCAGCATCATACAGAACCTAGAACACAATTGCAGCTATGGAGTGGAGAAAGTGGATAGAGAGACATTTTTCTCCCTCTCTCATAATACTAGAACCCGGGGTCATCCCATGAAGCTGACTGGTGGGAAATTCTGGATAATTAAAAGGAAACACATCTTCACACATCACATAGTTAAACTAGGGAATTTGCTGCCACACGATGTAGTGATGGCCACCAATTTGGATGGCTTTAAAAGGGGATTGGACAAAATCCTGGAGGGACAGGCTATTGATGGCTACTAGTCCTGATGGCTATATACTAGTCCTGATGGCTATATATTGTCACTGATACTGGATGGCTCCAGTATCAGTGACAGTATACCAATGTGGACCAGTTGCTGGGGAACATGGGTGGGAGGGGGCTGTTGCACTCATGTCCTCTTTGTGGGTTTCCTGTGAGCAGCTGGTTTGCCACTGTGTGAACAGAATGCTGGATGAGATGGACCTCTGGTCTGATCTAGCAGCAGAGCTCCTTTTATATTCTTAACCCAGTCTGATGAAACATAATCAGGGATGTGATTCATTTAATTCACAACTGATGTGAAAGACCTCTACCCAAGACCCTGGAGCACAACTGCCAGTCAGAGCAGACAATATTGGCCTTACCTGACAAATAGTCTGACTTGGTATAGGGAGTTCCTTCATATTAGCTGCCCCCCTTCCCCTTCTCAGCCCTGGTGGGCCTCCTGATACGGAACCCGCTTTTTACTGAATATGCCTATGTCTTTCTCCCTTTCAAAAATGTGTTTTCTTTTCTTGTTCAATGGTGGTGTGGAAATATTATTTAGAGCAGCCTTCTCCAACCTGGTGCCCTCCAGACGTGTTGGATTGCAACTGCAACTTCCATCATTCCTACAATCCCACATTTCCGTTTCTGGGATTCCATTTAATTCCTTTTTAACTGAGCCTCACAAAGATAGGAATTAATGTTCCTGTAGGTTAGAAAAGTGAATCCTGTACATTGCCATGACTGCTTTTATGCACAGGGGATGCTGGAGGCTGCAGCTCAAAATGTAAGTATAATGAAGGGTACAATCTACCAGCCACCACTGCAGGGTGTAACCTCCTTTGGGTTTAATGCAGCATGCATGACTGACTTCTGGAAGCCCCACTGAAAGAAATGGAGGTCACATAGCAGGACAGCTTGACAGATAGCGCCTGATGTTGTGGACTAGTTCCAGGGGGGAAAGCCATCATGGGCACACTAGTAATGGCTACTTGAATGCAAAACAACACCCATTTCTTTCCACCTGGCCTACTGCAACATCTATGACAGTAAACTGATTCAGCAAGCAATTCTAATGATTTGGGCAAACATTTAGCTGTTTTCTAGCATCCCAATACAGCTTTCTCTGTGGGTGCATGGGTGACTGAAATTCCAATTGCTAGAAATAGTGAGTAAAAACTACTGCGTATTTAACCTAAATTGAGCCACTGCTCAATCATTTTGTTTGATCGAACAAAATCCTCAAAACCTTGAATATAGTATGAAGGGGAAAGATGGAAATCACAAGTGTGTGCAAGAGTACCATAATGCAAAGGATGATCCAGGTTTTCTTGTACCTGATGTACTTTACATTTGGAACAATGCCTCAATCAGAAGCCAAGGAATAGTAAGCATTAGTGAAATTTGGGAAGGAGATACAAGAATCCATCTTCTAAATTTCTTCACTGGGAGACAGGTCAGCACATTCTTTAAATTCTTTTAACTCAATAGAGTAGACATTGCATTAAAGCTGCAGGAAGAGATTTTATGTTCGCGTGACTAGCAAATACTACAGCGCTAGCATCCTGCCCTGTTCTTAAGATGGATGTTCTGTAAAGCAACAGCATGGGTAAAAGCACATCAATTTCCAGGTTGTATAAGGTCCTTTCCTCTAATGTTCTGCAGCTCAGACTAAAAATCAATACCAGGCAGTAATGAGACTCTGAATTGCATTGTTTCTTAATTTTTCCTCCTTAAAGGAAACTTTGCCATGGGAAAATGATGATAATTTTTGTGGTAAAACCTCACTGCACAATTTTTTTTAAAAAAATGTTCTATTCTTCAAAAGAATCAATTATGATCAAAATGAGTAGGAATATTTCACAGTTTATCACCCCCACATTCCAAGTATCTTCATTCTGAACATGAAGGAAACAAGCAATTTTTTTTTTAAAAAAAGAATAAATATTTTCTGTTTCAAAATGACAAGAAGTCCAACAAAAGCAAATTGATTTTTTTAATTTATCAAAATTAATGAATATCAAAATAAATGGATATTTATTAATAATATTTATTATTATTATATTTATTAGTAAATATTAATAAATATCAAAATTAATACAAATAATCAAAGGTGATTATTTATGAATCACCTTTCTGCCCCCAAGGCAACATAACACTTCATATATCCATTTAATAAACAGATCTGAAATTAAAGTATTTGAGGTATTTTCAAGTACATAAAAGTTATAAATAGATGGATTACAGAAAAACATTTTTGAACAATCTGAACCCTCCTTCGAAAATCCCCCTACTGTTTAGAAACCTACCAAATGTCATGGAGACCAAACACAATAGTAGCCCAGTGGTCGGTCAAGGAGTACCGGTGCTGCACTGGTATACAAACTAAGCAAATGTGCACCTGATCAGTGTGAGGATGGGAGACCGTTAGGGAATAAGACCAGTGGAGGCTGGTGGCTCCCATTTCAGTGGGGCAATAAATCCACCCAGGATTTCAGTCCGAACCAGTCAGAACTCTAAAGGAGCCACCCCACATGCTGAACTCTGTACCCAAAATGGTTTCAGCACCTTGGATAGCTCCTTCAGAGTTCTGAATAGCTCTGAGGGAAACCCAGAGCAGATCCACTGCCCCAGTGAAATAGGCATCACCAGCCTCCACTGAGTAAGACACTCCAGTGTCGGCTGTTCCATCGAGGTGGCAGATGCTGGCAGGAAGGAAGTAGCCAAGCAGAGGGATTACTGATGCAGCAGCAAGGTACTGGAGGACATACTTGTGTGTCATGCGGCCTCCCTGCACCCTCTAAAAAAGCCTGCTGACCTCCATCCCCACAGTAAGATTCATTTACCAGTCTGATTTACCAGTTCTATCTATAGAAGAGGAGAGAGACATCTTGTCCTTCCCCTCAGGTAGCATCATGTCTTGAGCCTGCTGTGTATTTATTTATTTATTTATGAGAATTTCTATATCATTTTTCATTTTTAAAAACATCCAAAGCAGTCTACAAGATAAAATCATGATAAAACATTATAAAATCAATCATACAAACAATAAAGCAGTGATAGAACAATACAATCTAATTAAAATAACCTGGTATAGCTGGCAATACTAGCAGTCAGGGAAAAGCCTGGACAAACAAACATGTCTTAAGTTGTTGGTGGAAGCACTCCACACTAGGAGCCCATCTGATCTCAATGGGGAGATCATTCCACATGGTAGTTGACACAGCTGAGAAGGCCCTCCTCATTCCATGGCCAAATGAACCTCAGTAGGCCACAGCATGGTAAGCCAGGCCTCCCCTGCAGAACCTAGATACTGTGGCATCCTATATGGGAGAAGGTGGTCTCTTAGTGTTTCAAGCCTTGGATGAATAAGATGTAAGTTCAATAAATAAAATAGGAGAATATAGTCATGTAGGTTTTATGAACTGGGTCAAGAAGAGAATTTCAAGAGGCACAATTGTGGCAGATTAAGCAAATCTTCAATATTTGCATCATCTTGAAGGCTCAATTAGGAAATTCTATAATCAAATTCCTCCAAGAGAATTCTGGAATTAAAAATGAGATTCCAATGCCTAATACCACCCGCCTAGCCTTCTGACCCAGGAGTAATAAAAATGTCTCATATCTGAGGTTTGCCAGATGAGAGACAATTGAACCAGGCCATTAGAAATACATCATTAAAAAGGTAAAGGTGTCCCCAACCAGTCGTGTCTGACTCTAGGGTGCGGTGCTCATCCCCGTTTCTAAGCCGAAGAGCCAGCGCTGTCCGAAGACACTTCCGTGGTCATGTGGCCGGCATGACTGAACACCGAGGTGCACGGAAAGCTGTCACCTTTCCCGCCGAGGCGGTACCTGTTTATCTACTTGCAATTTCTTGCTTTCGAACTGCTAGGTTGGCAGGAGCTGGGACTGAAGACGGGAGCTCACTCTGTCACGCGGCACTCGGGCCTTGAACTGCTGACCTGCTGACCTTCCAGTCTGCAGTTCAACGTCTTAACCACTAAGCCACCACGGCCCTCATTAGCACCCTTTTACTGATTAGAAAGGAATCCAGATAAAGAGGTGTCAGTGTTACATTGAGGTTATGACTTTCACTTAGCAGGGTATCATAAAAGAAGAAAGCCAGATGGACCATCAGATAAGTGACTAAGGGAACAATCCTATGGCCACTAGTCAGTGGCTAGATGGCCATAGGATATGTCAGTTTCCTACCTTCCCCCACTCCCACTCTGCCTCGCAGGCAGCTCAGAACAGCTCCGTGCTCAGAAGAGGAGTGTGGAGCGGTGAAAACGGGGTGTTCTGGGCAGCATTCCAGGGCAGGAAAGGTGCAAACGCCAGTATGACACATCTTATGTCATTCAGCAGCCGCCTCCCAACTCTGCCTTCCTGTGGCTAGACAGCCGAAATTGGCTGTCTAGCTGCAAATGCAGGGTCGCTGAAGTGTGGAGGGGACAATCCCCTCCATGCTTCTCCTGCCCTGTATTGGATAGACAGTCACCTCCGAGTTTGGAGGTGGCCACCTATCCCCATTGGATTGTGCCCTAAGAGGCCTCATTCCAGACCATAAATATGTAAGAAAAACAAGCTCACAAGACAGGATGACATCAAGGAAATATGTTTGTGTCAAAAACATACCTATAACATGTCAAAGAAAGCTAAAATGTTTGCATAAGTATGTTGGTATGTGCATTAATCTTGATAAGAAGCTTGAACATTCAATAATGTTATTTAGACATATGAAGATTTAAAGTAGAAAGGTTATCTTTTGAATTCTTGGATAAGAAATATAAACTGTAGTAAAAATAGTTTGGACATATTTTATAGCATCCAAAAAGTATATGAAGGAGACTCAGAAGATGCAACAGTGAAAGCTATCCTTTAGGATCAGCTTTCCTTAACATGTTGCCTGTAGAATCAATCTGGTAAACTTGATATTGATTACCACTGGGAACTAGCAAATGTACTTGACGCTTAGAAGCCTTGTTTAAGAATGATGCTAGATGTTTCATGTGTTTGAATTTATGCATGCACAAGCTCTTGTATTTAGTAGTACTGTGCTCATACTTTGTAGTAAAAAGACAAAAAGACAAATCTTGTCTGAGAGAGCATTTCTTAAGAAATGGAATTCTGTATCACCCATATTAAGAGTGAAGTACTGAGATTACTTTTAGGTGGGATCTGGTTTTAGGAGAAATCTGACTGTATGCACAGTAAACAGGTAATCAGAGGTTGCCAACATACTGACAATATAGTTTGAGAGAACCTCTGAACCAGAGCATATGCCACCCAGTTTGTCACATCATAATGTGAACAGCTGCTGGAATTCTATCATCTGCATAATTAGTGATGGGTGAATTCCCTTAAACTCAATTCAGAACTGAAATAAACAAGCCAGGCTATCTCCACCCCCACCCCCCCATCAATAGAAAGCTATTATTTTTTATCTCCAAGCCCAATTCTGCATTTGGGACGGGTATCATCATACTGCTGATCAGGGATGTTACTAAGTTTTTAAAAGATCCAGGCCACAGGCCCATAACACAAATTTGCATCTATCTATCTATCTATCTATCTATCTATCTATCTATCTATCATCTATCTATCTATCTATCATCTCCAAAGTCTAAGTGGACCTTGTGTGTGTGTGTGTGTGTGTGTGTGTGTGTGTTGGGTACATGTGATGCGCTTGTGTGTGTGTATGGGAGGGCTTCTGCCCTGAAAGGCGGCCAAGAAATATTTTAAATAAATAAATAAATAAATAAAATGCATGTGTCTACATTACTTACATACATACATACATACATATGCAGGGTTTACTTTCTGATTTTCTTTTAAAGGGAACTGCCAATAACATTTTCATTCCTTTGAAGAATTGGATAAAAATTTCAGGATTCATTGCCCCATCAGAGGAGATCATGTCTGCCTCATTTCAGAATGACAGGGAAGAAGCAGGCTTGTATTAAGCAGGGCTGTGCACTGCTCCGGATCTGAATTCCAAACTGAAGCAGGGTGTTTGGACCAAATCAGTCCAGATCCAAAGTGGGTCTGGATCCGTCCAAAATGGGTCGGATCAGTTTGAATCACTTCAGATTGCTTCAGATTATTCTGAAGCCCACACAGCCTGTCTGGGAAATGTAACAATTTCCTTAAGATTAGGAGGGGAAGAGGAGGAGTTGGGAGGGGGGAATTGAGCCTCTTGGCAAGTGACATCTCGCTGCCAATAGGGCTGAACTTTTAACCCAGCAGTCTCCAGTCACAGTGGGGTGACTGAGAGTGGGGTGCAATCACTCCTTGGAAAGGCTTCAATGTTTGGGCTATTTAATTTAGAAGAATCATGGCAAGTAAGAGGGAGGTTTATAAAATTATATGGAGTAGTGGAAGTGGAGCAGTGCAATAAATAAGCTGAGTTCAGTGTGACTTTCCCAGGTAACGTGTATTGCAGCCAGAGATGTTTAACTTTTTTCTTCCATTAATGAGGAGCCTCAGGGCATCCAGTGAATGTGAATAGTGGCAGATTCAGGACAGACAAAAGGAAAGTAATATTTGCACTTCAAAAAAACTACACCAGAGATTAGGGGTAGTGCCCTCATAATGGTCACCTTAAACACCTTCTGATTAGGGTCTCTAATCCCCTGTGTGGCTTGACAGTTTTTACTTTTTGTTTTAGTCTTTGAGAAAAGGAAATTTTATGCATGGCTAGCACAAAAGCCACTGGACCTAACTGTCTGAACTTTGGCAGGTTCAGTCAGCTCCATAGGGGCTGCCAGGTCCTCAAATTTCATGCACCTATGAATTAAAGACCTTGGAAAATGAAAAGGGTTTCACCTGGCATCAAAAGGAAGGAAGTCAAATGCTGTGCAAGCTGAGCATCCCTCCACACCAGGCAAAATTTCCAAAATCCGAGTCCCTTCTTTCTTGTCATCACCCACTTCCTGGGCTGGCCATACCATTAGGTAGAGTGGGGCAGCTGCTTCAAGTGGCAGATGCTTCTGGTAGGGGTGGGCGGCAGCAGCAGCAAAGCAGAGTGCTTAGTGAGCAGCAGCAAGGTGGAGGACGCAACTGGGTGTGCCACACAGCCTGACCTGCATGATCTAAGCTAACCTTCTACCTTCAGGTGCAGGAGCAGACACTGTCCCATCACCAGAGTTGAAGTAAGCCAATCGCCAGTCCAGTCAGCTTCTGTACATGGAATGGTGGGGAGGAAGAAGTGCTATCTTACCTTTTGCTTCAGGCAGCAAAATGTCTTGGGCTAGCCCTGGCCCATCATCTCTGATGGTGGCATGTCTCTGAGGAAAATCCTGAGGAGTGTCTCTGAGGAAAACCTTAATATTTCGCTTGATCAAGGTGGGACAAATGGGTATTCCCTTAAGTACATTGGACCCAAATTGGGAAAGGCTACCTGGTCAAAAGCAGAATCTTGAACTGTGTTGAGAAGTCTACAGAAAGTTAATACAAAACAAAGGCCAGTGTAATATATTCACAATGCACCACCCACATCATGTATACCAGTGGATGTGTCTAAAGCTCTGAACGTTGTTCAAGAATGAGTTCACAGATGGAAGTAAAATGAAGTGGCTTCCTTGCAATAGAAACCTCAGCTTCTTGGAAGAGAGGATAACATTTGCCTGAGCTTGTAACTAGAACACATGTTATTGTTAATGCAACATGTAAACATACTGTATAATATTTTCTTGATGCATTTAAGCATCAAATGCAGTATTTCCTATAGGATCGTGTAGGATTTTAATGTGGTTTTAAAGAGGGCAGGTTCGGATGTTGTCTTTACTAGGGATATGAATGCTTTTTCCTCTGTAATTAAACTTAGCTCAGCTGAAATTCAAAGGACCAGAACTGATTGTTCTCTGGCTGTTTAGGCCTTCAAAATAGCAAAATTAATGACTGCTCATTGAAAACATGCCAGTTCCATTGCTTAATCAGAAACATAACCTTGAGATCAATGAATGATGGACTGGCTGGCTCGGCCTCCCTGGCATTTGTATGTGGAAACACAATGTGGCTCTAAGAAAAAGCTGCTCTCAGTACTTATTGGTAAGGTTGTGATATATTTTACAGAATCAAATAAGAAGATTCTCAAAATTCACCCTCACCTCATTGTCCTGCATCAGGTCATCCTTACAACTGAGCATCCCAACAGGTGCTCCATGAGCCCTTCTTCAAAAGCCTCTAAAGGCCAAATTAGACATGATGTTAATGGCATTAATGCAAACAATACGTAGTAGATGATGATGATGATTGCATTTATGCAGTTGACTTTATGAATGCAATCAACAGGCACATTTTTGTTATGTAAATAGCAGCCATGTCTGAGAAGCCTTATGACCAAGGGGAAGGGGAAGGGAGAATTTAACTCAAATTGCCTCCTCAAAGCTGCTATTTGCTTTTCAATAGAAGCTTCCATTGCAATGCAGCTTCCCCATAGCAGGAACTTGCCTTCCCCAACCCAGCCCTATGTTCCCAAGGCAGCTACCTGATGAAAACAGTGCACGTTAATTGCATCCATGCAATTAACATCTTATCTATGTAAGGAGATTTCTCTGTAAGTGCCTTGTTGCAGGGTTGAATTATCATCTTATAGTTCAGTGTTTCGTGTAATCTTTGCTCCTTGACCTATCCTTAACAGAAAGGATGAATTGTTCTTGTCCCTCTTCTGAGAGCTGCAAAAGACCACCAGAACAGCCAGCCACTGAGGGCTGGGCAAAGCAACCTGCTTCAGGCAGCACGATGCAGGAATGTTAGATAAAGGCAGAAACTGGTGTCTGAATCATTGCATCAATGCCTTGAAAAAGCATTGGCTCTACCAAGAGAATTGATTAGGACTTTACTTCAGGCAGCAAAACATGATAGGACTCATTACAGTGTATTTGGTTCATCAATCCTATAGTAACATTTTACACTTATCCCTATTAAGTTTATTTTGGCTGCAGTGCTAAACCTGGGAGTACATCTCATTGAACTCAATGGGGCTTACTTCTGAGTAAACATGCACAGGTTTGCACTGTTAGTTACTTTCTTCCAATTATCTCAAATTTACTGAAATTATTTTGAACATTTAACCTATTCTGTAAAGTATTTGATATTCCTTCTCGTTCTATACCTTGTGCAACTGTGATCATTGGTCTTCCAGATATGCATCATTGATGAAGATATTTAACAATTAAGAAACCAAAAAAGTGACCTCACTTTGCAAATAGTGTGACCACATAGGAATCACTAAAAAGGAGAAAAGTTGACCATGATTTGTATAACATTTACATATGCTAATTTATATGTATAGATGCAAATTTAGAAATAGTTATTATAATTTAAACAGAAATACAGTACATAGTGTGGAATACTGTGGCCAGGTGACCTGTGTGCCTGCCTGCTCAGCCTGCTGTTGATGGGCAGCAGTTCTTATGGTTCTTTATCTTTAAACTTGAATTGGACAGGATATCCTTCAAATAAAGGATTGTCCTCTGTAAAAGAGGACACTTAGCCAGCCCTTTGATAGTAATTGTTTCTAGTCCACATTTCTTGAGATTCCATACAAGAGATTGTATCAAAAAGGGTCAAAATCCTTGCAGATTTTGATATACTGTATCAACTATAGTCTCCGTATCTACTTTATTCAAGGAGAAAAGGTTGGTCTTGCATGATAATTTCTTACCCTGTAAAACCATGTTGACTGCTAGCAACCACTCCATGTTCTTCTGGGGGCTTACCAGTTGATTATATTTGTTATCGTTTGATTTAACAAGGCTCAGAAGTCAAACTAACAACACTAATCCCTTGATGACCTCTATTCTTCAGTGCCATCCTGCATGTATATGTTCCTTACTTTAATCCACGTTGCCTTAAAAAGCACAGCCATTTTATGAAAATTTACAACTTGTACTTGCAGCCACTGTAAATAGCCATAAGTGATCATCATATTATGTCATATGTTGGCCCAAGAACACATTTCTACCTAAGATACCACTTTGGGCACCTTTGCAAGCATCTAAGCTGTCTTGCGCTCCTAGTTTTGAGTGTTGCCAGCCATTATATCTTTGGCTATCTATTTAAAAATGAGACGTGAGTTAGTAAAATCTCCTAACATGTTAGGTCGTGACTGTAAGTGCACCTCCAGACAGTTCCAATTTTGGAGATTGGCAGAAGCATTATGACACCCACCCCCAATTTTCTTTATAGCACTTAGAGGTATTCTGCCACAAGTCTGTACCTACATATTGAGATTACTCAGTGAGACTCTTAAAATCTAAAAGCAAGGGCTGGCCTGACTATTCTGCAATTTTTAAAAGAGAATCATTGATGCAATAAGACTAGGGGAATGTACGTTCTTTTAAAGTGCTACGCTGTCCAAAATCCATTAGGAAACGTCTGTAGAAATCTCAAGTTGACTAGCTATTTAGCACCAAACAGAACAAAATAACCATATAGCTTTAAAATTCCTCCTCAGAGTATAATGTAGCCATTGTTGCTGTACTCTGTGCTATGTAGCAAGAGATCACCACTTCTGATCTATTATAAGCACTCCTGCAAACAGCAGACATCCCTACTCTGTAGTGTCAACTTTACATCCATTCAGAGTAGCTTTAAAACTATGTGGGAAATTAACACTCTCTAATACTTATTAAATTGCTTATGAATTCACCTCTTCTAAAAATACCAAGGCAACTAGCCAGAAAAAGGAGGGGGCAATGGGAAGAACAATGCTAAGTGGAGTTGCGGGGGGAGTGAAGTGGCAGGTCGCCCGCCACCTCCAAAGCCCTGCTGCCTTGTGCCAACCAGGACAGGCACTGGGGGAGGCAGACTTCCTTTCCCACTTCCTGGTATCCCCCACCCCTCAGCTACCCATTTCCCTCCTGTTGATTCCAATTAACTTTTGCTAGCTTGCGACCAGTCAACTCTGGGGCCAGACAGGGGAATGGCAGGGACTTGGATCCAGCTGATCCAAAGCCACTCACATCCCCCAGAACACCCAATTTCAGGACAGCAGTAGATTTATGCCTGCGGAGCTTTCTGTGAGCCTATCAGTCATCTTCTTGGCAGATGTAACTCCTTCCCACTGCTGGCGGAGTTCTTCTCTGCCAGTGGAGGGGCGTCCTAGCCCTGCTTGGATGAACAAGGAAGGTTAGGACCACACTGAAGGGACCTTATTAAAGAAGGTGCAGTGTGGAGCAGAAAAGAGGTTAAAAAAAATGGTTTTCTCAGGAAAGAACTCAGAGGAGAATTTTTGTTACATTTCATTAAATCTGTCACCTTGTGCTCCACAGCTAAATTTGTGCTCCAGGACTGTACTTAAAATGATTCAGAAAATTGTTTTTGAATTATTAATCCTCCTGACTGAAATTCCAGTTGAACATGCAGCTCCTTTACTTCAAAATATAAAAATGGCAAAAGATCCACAAGCTAGAACCTCACAGATATATGTCTGTTTACACAGCAAAAGCTATGCTTTGCTTATTGCATTCTAAATCTCCTATGTCTTTTAGCCTTGGGATGGGCACAATTGATCCATGATGGAAATGCAAGGATCAGTGTTTTCCTATCAGGTGAGAAGTGGTCCTCTGTGGTTTCTACTCAGTACAGGTAGATCTCTTCTTCAGTAAGCCCACAACAGGGCTGCAATGTTTAATTTATTACATTGGTAAGATTAATAATTAAAATCTTTTAAACTAATAAAAATGTCCCCTTGTTATTATGGCAACAATTTAAAAAAATATTTTAAATACAAGTACTTATTAAAAAATGCAAATGGTAAACACCATCGAAAAACAGGCAAGGCTCTTTACACTCACATAGGAAGGAATGCCTAACCTAAAATTATTCCTTCTGTAATGCTACATGTGCATTATTAAAAATTAAAGTCTGCTTCTCAATTTTTAAATATTATTGTCCATATTCAAACTTAATTGATAGATTAATCAATTAAATGACTAAAACTCATATGATAGAAAGATGACAACCCCTTTGATACTGCTGTTTCCAGTATAATTGACAATTGCAAAGATTGTAGGACTAGAGCACTCGACTGATGGTCCCTTGAAAGGAATCTGGTGGGATTGGGCCCACCAGATTAGCTGTTAGATTTAAGGGATTAGACCTGATAGACAGAGTGCCTGAGGAACTATGGACGGAGGTCCGTAACATTGTTCAGGAGGCAGCAACTCAATCCATCCCAAAGAAAAAGAAATGCAAGAAAGCAAAGTGGCTGTCTGATGAGGCTTTACAAGTAGCTGAGGAAAGAAGGGAAGTGAAAAGCAAGGGAGAAAGGGGAAGATATACGCAACTGAATGCAGATTTCCAGAGAATAGCAAGGAGAGACAAGAAGGCCTTCTTAAATGAACAGTGCAAAGAAATTGAAGAAAACAATAGAATGGGAAAGACTAAAGATCTCGTCAAGAAAATCGGAGATATCAAGGGAACGTTTTGTGCAAAGATGGGCATGATAAAGGACAAAGAAGGCAGGGATTTAACAGAAGCAGATGAGATTAAGAAGAGGTGGCAAGAATACACAGAAGAACTATACAGGAAAGATCTTAATGTCCCTGACAGCCATGATAGTGCGGTCACTGAACTTGAGCCGGACATCCTCGAGAGTGAAGTCAAGTGGGCCTTAGGAAGCATTAGTAACAACAAAGCTAGCAGAGATGACAGTATTCCAGCTGAGCTATTTAAGATCCTAAAAGATGATGCTGTTAAAGTGCTGCACTCAATATGCCAACAAACTTGGAATACTCAGCATTAGCCACAAGACTGGAAAAGGTCAGTTTACATTCCAATTCCAAAGAAGGGCAACGCCAAAGAGTGTTCAAACTACCGTACAATTGTGCTCATTTCACATGCCAGCAAGGTGATGCTCAAAATCCTACAAGCTAGGCTTCAGCAGTATGTGAACCGAGAACTACCGGAAGTACAAGCTGGGTTTCGAAGAGACAGAGGAACTAGAGATCAAATCACCAACATTCGCTGGATCATGGAGAAAGCAAGAGAATTCCAGAAAAATGTCTATTTCTGCTTCATTGACTATGCTAAAGCCTTTGATTGTGTGGATCACAACAAACTGTGGCAAATTCTTAATGAGATGGGAGCACCAGACCACCTTACCTGTCTCCTGAGAAACCTGTACGAGGGTCAAGAAGCAACAGTAAGAACCGGACATGGAACAACCAATTGGTTCAAAATTGGGAAAGGAGTATGACAAGGTCTCATCTGGTCCAGGGACTACAGAAGCAGGCAAGCTCCCAGAGAGCGAGCGAACAGGGGGAGCAAACAGGAGTTGGCCAGGGGAGTTCAGCAGGGGAGGTCAAGGGGGAGGCCCCTAACATTTTTTTTTATTTTTTTTTACTAACTTTTTTTCATTTATTTGTCTTGTAACACACACTTCCACACCAGTGGGACTCTGCTTTTAACCTCTACTGAGTAGAGGAGCAGGCACAGGCTAGTCTAGAACAATCACAAAGCTAGACACAAAAAGGGAAAAGAGGCTATGGAAGGACAAGACTCTCCAGTGGTGGTGACCTGCAAGGTGTGTGCAATGTTTGTTTTCTTGCCTGAGAACAACATGGCCTACACCTGCAACAAGTGCAAGTTGATCATGCTGCTGGAGGAAAAAGTAAGTGGACTGGAGCGGCGACTGTCAACCCTCCGGGGAATAAGAGAACACGAAGAGTTCTTGGACAGAATGGGGGAACTACAGCAGCAAAGGGCAGACCAGAAGCTTGAAGAGCAACAGCAAGATGAGGCAGAAGTGGGAAATGCTGAGGAGAAGAAAAATGGAGTAGAGGATACTCCTTGGAAAACGGTGACAGTTAGGAGAAGAAGAACTAGACGCCACTCTGCACCAGTGGAAGCGGTGGAGCTGTGGAACCGATTCCAGGTACTTGCAGATGAGACTGGAGGACAGCCTGCAGAGGAAGAATCACAGGGGAACCTGCATGAGAGTGAGCAAGAGGCTAAAGGTCAGTCAAACAGAGGCGATGAAACCCAGGCCTACAAGAAGAAGAAGAGAAGAGTGGTAGTAGTGGGAGACTCCTTGCTGCGTGGGATCGAGACCCAAGTATGTCGCGAAGTCCCGTGGACTCGCCAGGTATGTTGTCTCCCGGGAGGACAGATTAGAGACGTGACTGAAAGGTTGCCTGCACTCATAAAGCCCACTGACAGGTATCCCTTTCTTCTCATCCATGTGGGAACAAATGATACCGCCAAGCGGAGCTACGAAGAGATCACGTCAGACTTTGAAGCTTTGGGAAGGAAACTCAAGAACTCTGGGGCCCAGATAGTTTTCTCATCCATCCTTCCAGTAGTTAGAAGAGGGATAGAAAGGGAACGAAAAATACTCCGGGTGAATGACTGGCTACGAAGGTGGTGCCGACGAGAGAGATTTGGATTCTGGGACCACGGGCTATACTTCCTGGAAGATGGGCTGTTGGCTAGGGATGGGTTGCACCTCACAAAGGCTGGGAAGAATGTGTTTGGCCACAGCATGAAGAACTTCATCAGGAGGGCTTTAAACTGAATCCTACGGGGAAGGGAGATGTAATGTTGGGGGTAACAATGGACGTAGGCGCATGCACTGCAATGGAGAGAACAGCTCTGATAGCGCCCAATAATAGTCTTCAGACACAGGTAGGAAGAAAGCCAGACTATGAAGCACATGGTCTTCGATGTCTATATACTAATGCCCAGAGTATGGGAAACAAACAGAACGAACTTGAACTCTTAATACAGGAGGGAAATTATGACTTGATAGGTATAACTGAGACTTGGTGGGATGACTCTCATGACTGGAATACAGCAGTTGAAGGATATAACTTGTTCAAAAAGAACAGGAGGAACAGAAAGGGAGGCGGGGTTGCACTGTATGTGAAAAATACATATCTCTGCACAGAATTACAGGAGGAGGAGCTTGGTAGCCCCATCGAGAGCATCTGGGTTGAAATAAATGGAGCAAAGAATAAAAGGAACCTGGTGGTCGGAGTCTACTACCGGCCACCCAATCAAGGAGAAGACAAGGATGAAACTTTTGAAAAGCAAATAGCCAATGTTTTAAGGAAGCATGATGTAGTAGTAATGGGGGACTTCAATTTCCCCGATATTTGTTGGGAGACAAATTCTGCAAAACATGGCCCCTCCAGGAAATTCCTGACTTGTGTGGCGGATAACTTCCTCCTACAGAAAGTAGAGGAAGGAACTAGAGGATCGGCTATCCTTGACTTGATCCTAACCAACAGAGATGACTTAGTGGATAAAGTAGCAGTTACAGGAACTCTGGGGGAAAGCGACCATGTTGTACTTGAGTTCTTGGTTCTAAGGGAAGCAAAAGCCGAGTGTACTCAAATGCGTACCCTGGATTTTAGGAAAGCTGATTTTAATAAACTCAGAACAATGATCAGTAAGGTCCCATGGCAAGCAATGCTAGCGAGAAAAGGAGTCCAAGATGGGTGGGAACTTTTAAAAAAGGAAATTCTCAAGGCACAATCACAAACAATTCCAACAAGAAGAAAAGGTGGAAGACAACAGAAGAAGCCAATGTGGCTTCACAAAAAGCTTAGGGATGACCTGAAAACAAAAAAGGACACATATAGGAAGTGGAAAGAAGGCCAAGTAACAAAGGAAGAGTACAGGCAGGTAGCACAGAATTGCAGGGATGGCGTCAGGAAGGCTAAAGCGGAGAACGAGGTGAGGTTAGCGAGGGATGCTAAAAACAACAAAAAGGCTTTCTTCAGCTACGTGCATAGTAAAAGGCAGAGGAAAGAAATGGTGGTTCAGCTATTAAATAAGGATGGCAAAATGATAACAGAGGACAAAGAAAAGGCAGAGGTGCTCAATTCCTACTTTGGCTCAGTCTTC
Source organism: Heloderma suspectum (assembly GCF_057233095.1). Classification (NCBI taxonomy): domain Eukaryota; kingdom Metazoa; phylum Chordata; class Lepidosauria; order Squamata; family Helodermatidae; genus Heloderma; species Heloderma suspectum. Next base: position 86,295,674 of record NC_139459.1, read on the forward strand.
TCCCAAAAGAGGGTCTATGACCCCCCTGGCAAAGGCGAAGTACAGGCTGAAGGGGCAGGATTGCAGCTTGAGATCGACAGGCATATGGTCAAGGAACACCTCATTTCTTTGAATGAGTTCAAATCTCCAGGGCCAGATGAACTGCATCCTAGAGTCATAAAGGAACTGGCAGAAGAACTCTCAGAACCGCTGTCTATTCTCTTTGAGAAATCATGGAGGACCGGGGAAGTGCCAGATGACTGGAGGAGGGCTAACGTTGTCCCTATCTTCAAAAAGGGTAAAAAGGAGGAACCTGGAAACTACAGACCAGTCAGTCTGACATCAATTCCTGGGAAAATTCTGGAGCAGATCATAAAGCAATCCATCTGGAAGCACCTTGACAACAATGCAGTGATGACTCGAAGCCAACATGGATTTGTCAAAAACAAGTCCTGCCAGACAAATCTGATCTCATTTTTTGATCAAGTCACCTCCCTTGTAGACCGTGGGAATGCTGTAGACATCATATACCTCGACTTCAGCAAAGCTTCCGACAAAGTGCCCCATGATATCCTGATGAGCAAACTAGCTCGAAGTGGGCTAAATGAAACAACGATCATGTGGATCCACAGTTGGCTACAGAATCGGACTCAAAGAGTGCTTATCAATGGGACCTTCTCAAGCTGGGGAGAGGTAACGAGTGGGGTACCGCAGGGCTCAGTCCTGGGCCCGGTGCTCTTCAACATTTTTATTAATGACTTGGAGGAGGAGGTGCAGGGAATGCTGATCAAATTTGCAGATGACACAAAATTGGGAGGGATAGCTAATACTTTGGAAGACAGAAACAAAATTCAAAGTGATCTGGATAGACTGGAGTGCTGGGCAGAAAACAACAGAATGGCATTTAATAGGGACAAATGCCAAGTTCTGCACCTAGGAAAAAGAAACCAAATGCACAGTTACAAGATGGGGGATACGTGGCTCAACCACACTACGAGCGAGAAGGATCTTGGAATTGTCGTCGATCACAAGCTGAATATGAGCCAACAATGTGATGTGGCTGCAAAAAAGGCAAATGCTCTTTTGGGCTGCATTCATAGAAGCATCGCTTCCAAATCCCGGGAAGTACTAGTTCCCCTCTACTCAGCACTGGTTAGGCCTCATCTGGAGTACTGTGTCCAGTTCTGGGCACCACACTTTAAGAAGGATGCAGACAAGCTGGAGAGGGTTCAAAGGAGGGCAACAAAGATGATCAGGGGACTGGAAACAAAGCCCTATGAAGAGAGACTGAAAGAACTGGGCATGTTTAGCCTTGAGAAGAGAAGACTGAGGGGAGATATGATAGCACTCTTCAAGTACTTGAAAGGTTGTCACAGAGAAGAAGGCCAGGATCTCTTCTTGATCATCCCAGAGTGCAGGACACGGAATAATGGGCTCAAGTTACAGGAAGCCAGATTCCGACTGAACATCAGGAAAAACTTCCTGAGTGTCAGAGCAATACGGCAATGGAACCAATTACCTGGGGAGGTGGTGGGCTCTCCCACACTGGAGGCCTTCAAGACGAGGCTGGACAGCCATTTGTCAGGGATGCTCTGACTTGGATTCCTGCATTGAGCAGGGGGTTGGACTCGATGGCCTTGTAGGCCCCTTCCAACCCTACTATTCTATGATTCTATGAAGGCTGTATATTGTCGCCCTGCTTATTTAATTTATATGCAGACTACATCATGGGAAACGCCAGGTTGGATGAATCACAGGTAGGGATGGCGGAGAATTTCTCCACGAATCTCAGGGAGGCTGAATGCCAACACATTCAGCCCCCCGAAATTGGTGGTGAAATTCTCTGCCCCCCCCCCGGGATGGGACTTACCTCCCTTGAATGTCCCTCTCGGCGGCGGGTCCCGGCAGTGGTTTGGCAGTGGTTCGGCGGGGGCAGCAGCCGGTCTTCCGACCGGCTGCCGCCACCACCATTACAAAGTGAATGTAAAACAACAACAACACACACATGTGATAGGCTACGTAACGATTTACGTAGCCTATCACGGCTAGATTTCCAAAGTCAGCCGTGATAGGCCACGTAAATCATTACGTAGCCTATCACGTGTGTGTGTGTGTGTTTTTTAACATTCACTTTTTTATTTCATGGCTGGGGAGACGGGGCGCTTCTCCCCGGCCTGAATTTCAGCCGGGCGAGGCGGGGCGCCTCCCCCCCCCGGCCTGAGCTTTGGGGGGAGAACCGAAGCGCCTCCCCCCACTGCGAAGCAAGCTGCGGGACCAGGTAAGTGACTTTCGTACATCCCTTATCACAGGTCAGAATTAAGATCGCCAGGAGAATTATCAACAACCTCAGATACGCAGATGATACCACCCTAATAGCAGAAAGTGAAGAGGATCTAAAGAGCCTCTTGTTGAGGGTGAAAGTGGAGAGTGCAAAAGCTGGTTTGAAACTCAACATTAAAAAAACTAAGATCATGGCATCTGGCCCCATCACTTCCTGGCATATAGAAGGGGAAGAAATGGAAGCAGTGACAGATTTTACTTTCTTTGGCTCCAAGATCACCGCAGACGGTTTCTGTAGCCATGAAATTAAAAGACGCTTGCTCCTTGGGAGGAAAGCTATGGCAAACCTAGACAGCATAGTAAGAAGCAGAGATATCACATTGCCGACAAAGGTTTGTATAATCAAAGCTATGGTTACCCAGCAGCAACGTATGGCTGTGAGAGCTGGACTATAAGGAAGGCTGACCGCCCAAGAATCGATGCTTTCGAACTGTGGTGCTGGAGAAGACTCTTACGAGTCCCCTGGACTGCAAGGAGGTCAAATCAGTCAATCCTAAAGGAAATCAACCCTGAGTGCTCATTGGAAGGACAGATCCTGAAGCTGAAGCTCAAATATTTTGGCCACCTAATGCGAAGAGAAAACTCCCTGGAAAAGTCCCTGATGCTGGGAAAAATTGAAAGCAAAAGGAGAAGGGGACGGCAGAGGATGAGATGGCTAGATAGCATCACCGATGCAATGAATATGGACTTGAGCACACTCTGGGAGAGAGCGCAGGACAGGAAGGCCTGGCATGCTATGGTCCATGGGGTCACGAAGAGTCGGACACGACTGAACGACTGAACAAGAACAACAAATGAAGTGGGTTTTTGTTGTAGGCCTTCAGTTGTATAAGTTGCCTCTTAGCCTTGGTACGTGCATTTGGACCTGGAGAATTACATCTCTGTATGCCCATTTCCACACTTTATCTTAATGCTGTAAACCTGCTGTACCCAGTTTTGTTGAGGTATGGAGATTTATTTATTTATTTTATTTAACACATTTCGTGGCCGCCTTTCAGGCCAGAAGGCCCCCCAAGCAGTAGCGTAGTGGCAAATCCAGAAGTGCAGGGTCCCTTCGTGACAGTCACAGCCACGTCCCCTCACAGTCACGCCCCTTCTAAGATTGTACAACCTTGTAAGATACACAGCCTTTAACTGGAATCCAAAAACAGTGCAGCTGAGAGTAAGGAAGGTATTTCAATTGGATGTCTGAGAAATGTCTCACTCAAACACAAACATTTTAGGTTTTCAGAATATGATACTCTGTGGAAGCTTCACCCTCTCAACTTAGCCCTCATGGACAGATCCCTTCTCATTTAAACAACCCCCTTGCACACTCCCTTAGCGCCCCAACATTACCCATTAGCCTTTCCTAAGCTCCTTCATTATATCTCTCCCATCCCTCAACAGAAGTCCACACACTCAGCTGGATTGAACCACACACACACACACACACACACACACACACACCTATCTTCTTTCTCCTCTCCCCCCAAGTGATTTTTTTCTGTTTCCCTTCCCTCCACCAAGGTTTCTTTGCCCAGATACATGCCAACCTTGTACCAAAAAGTGTAGCTGACAGAGCAGGTTGCATTTGGCAATTCCGCTTACTGTAGAAATTAATCATGTTCAAGAATTAACAGTGCAATCCAATGGGTGCTTATTTCAAATTAAATTTACAGAGATCTTGGGAAGGCAGCTAAAGCTGCAGTCCTGCGTACACTTACCTGGGAGAAAGCCCAATTGGCAATTGAGCATAGTGGGACTGACTTCAGAGTAAACTTGCATAGGATTGTGTGATAAATCCTAAAAACTGGCACAAACCAGCCACCTGCCCTGCCCCATAAGTAAATAATGGTGACAGCCCCCCCCCCCCCCGCTGCTGCTGTGGCCAGCAGCAGCAGGCCTGAATGGGTGGGTGGCCGGTATTGCAGGAGGTGATGGCAGCACCGGGCGCACAGGCACGGAGCAGGGACGAGTTGAGAAGCCAAGAGCTGAGGAGGAGAAGGGAGGTGAGAGGAGGCTGCAGAGCTCCCTCAGGCTCCCTCTCTTGCTCGCTCCCTTTGTCTGGCTGGCTCTGCAGAGTAGAAGCAGCCAAGAGGCAGCCGCCCACACTCCCTCTGCTCCCTCCGCCTTCCCTAGCAGACTGAGACCCGGCTGGGAGCTGGCTAGTGGCTTCAAAAAAAGTGCCGGAGCAAAGCCCCGGCACAACCTGCAACCACTACACCGCTGCTCCCAAGGTGGCATACAACAATAAAATACATAAGAACAGTAAAATATTAAAAGTGACAAAACATTAAAAATTACAATAAAAATGGCAGTAAAAGCCAACCATAAACCAGCACAACCAACAACAGCAATAACAGCAACTGTTCCATCTGCCTTGTTCTTTTAGTTATAATCCTGACTACAACATTAATAGTCCTCACAGTTGTTATTTCCTGCTCTGTCTAAACCAGAAACTTGGTAAGCAGCTGTCTCATGGGTTTAGTCAGTGTTATCTTCTTGGGGAAATGTCTTTCTAACTGCCTCCGGTCTTGTTTCTTCCTGTAGGCTGCGTCGTGACATGAACTAGACGCCTACATTCTCTTTGCCTTCTAGAGTCTTTCTTATACTCTCTTAGCATTTTCTCAGCCCACTCATCTGTAAAATACTCCAGGGAGTTCACACTTCTATTGGAAATGAGAAACTATAATGCCATCCCTGGTTCTCCACATTACGTTGCGCTGTAGTCCCACTCCAGTGGCGCAACTAGGCAGCATGTTGCCATTTAGTGTCCACTTAGCTTCCAGCCCAGAAGCCCCTCCCCCCAATACCTGGCAGCTTTTCTTTGGATGGGTAGTGACAGCATGTTCTTATCTGGAAAGTAGGGATGGAAGGATCAACTCGCCTCCCCCGCATGCTGTTACTTTATTATTCCATGGATTCTATCTGCATTCTACTTCTCCTGAATTCTGGTTAATTTGGAGAATTTCTAAAATTAAAGACAGCATTGGAGCATGTGCAGTCTGCTGCTGTTTCAGTTCCTTCATTTTATTTGCATGTGTTCCCCACCCCACCCCCATGTTATCAACATGCATGTGTGCATGGATCAAGCACTGCAATAAAGGAATGCTTAATGTGGCCATAACTATTTCTGTTTGTGTGGTATTTTTTCTGGTGCACACATGTGCTCTTGTGCATTAGTATAACCACACACACACACACACACACACACTTGATACAACCATACATACAGTCATATGAAATGTGCTTTTTGGGGTGGCATTTAATGCACTTAAATGCACACAGGCTTTTTGCGGTGCTTTCTCAATGTGCACACTGGCATCAGTAATGGAGAGGTGGGGAAAGAAACAAATGGACTGAAGGAACTGAAGCTGCAGCAAACTGCACATTCACTTTTTCTGTACAAATTTCAGGAATGAATATATATATATATATATATATATATTACTGATGCATTTGGAAATATACACACACACACACACACACACACACCCCTAATGCATCAGTTCCACTTCAGAAAGAGAATCAGATAATTCACAACTCCAAAATCTGGGGAGAAATTTAGCTGAGAATTTCAGAAGCATCACTGATGACAAGTTCACCAAATCCTGCTAAGATCAAAGGCAACATCATATTGCATTTTCTTAAAAAGGTTGCGTAAGATAGCTTCAGCTATTGGGTGGTATAGAAATGAAAATAAATAAACAAACAAACAAATAAATAAATAAATATTGTGATTATATTTAGAAGGTTGCCCAAGAGAAGAAAGGCAGTGAACTTCAGCATTCTAAAGCCCTTGTTTCAGGCACGTGGCCTCCCTGGCCTTTTGTGTACCCTCCCCCACTGCTCCCCATTGCCACCAAATTTGCTACAGTGGTAACAAAAAAACATTGGCAATTTTGCTGTAAAAACAAGGCATGTGGGAAGTATGTTTTAAAGTAAAATTGCACGCCCAGAAACCTCCAGAAAGCATAACTTTGCTTTAAAACTAGGTGCACACTCCCCACAGATCTTGTTTTATAGCAAAATTGGGGTGGGAGGAGTTGCTACCACCATCCTGTGATGCCAAATTTCAGCAGCAGATTCTGTGGTGAGGCAGCGGAGGGTAGGGATGTGGCCCCTGGTGGATCCAGGGGGGAACTGGCCCTCTGATCCACAGAAGTTGCCTAACTCATCCTTATTTACAAACCATCTCTGAATTACAGCAAATGTGATGCCATGTGTTTGGCTTTAAACAGATACCATAAATTGTATTAGAACGTGTCTGAAACTAGGATAGTATTAACAGTGCAAACCTATACATGTCTACTCAGAAGTAAGCCCTGTTGAGCTCAATGAGACTTACTCCTAGGTAAGTGTGTATAGGATTGCAACCTAAAGAAGATAGTGAACATGTCATAACACACACATACCCACAACTACCCATAATCCTCAGTAGGCTGGTCTAGTTATTAGAATCAGGCATCCATTATTACTTCTTCCTTACCAGATTTGTTTGGTTGTAAAATATTTACATGGTAAGCCTGAAAAGTCCGCTTTTTATCATTCCTATAAAAATGCATATATAATCTAATTTTGACAAATGGCTCATTTCTCCATGGCAATATTTGTTTGATGTACTACCTAAAAAACTACATATTTCACAGAGCTAAATATATTCAGTCAATAAACAGTGTTTCTCAAAATGAAAATAAAAATGTGGGAGTAAAGAACAAGGAAAAACATACAGCAATGTATAACTTCTAAAAAGGATATTCTGTACAGTGGAACATCAGAGCAAAAGAAGATCCCTTGTGGATCAGACCAAGGGTCCATCTAGTTCAGTATCCTTTTTCCAAAAGTGGTCAGGTAAATGCTTTTGAGAAGTCCACACCCAGGGTAAGGATGGCTCAAGCCCCACCCTGCTCAGCTCTGTGACATCAGGGCTGTGCAAGCATGTTCTTTGAGCACCCACAAAGAACTTAGGTGGTTTGCTGGATGCTCAACAGGCATGCTCAGAAAATCCTGATGGGTTTGTGATCCCTCCCTTCTCTCGCCAATTTTTTTTTTAAAAAAAGCTTGCTGAGTATACTGTATTTTTAATGGTTTTTAATCTTTGTTAATCTTTGTAAACCGCCCAGAGAGTTTCAACTATGGGGTGGTAAAGAAATGTTATAAATGAATAAAAGTAATAATACAGATCACCATTAGGGATGGATGAATTGGTCTCCAGCAAATGATTTTCAATAAGTTCTTTCCATCCCAAATATGAAGAAATTTGCAAATTTTGACAAATTCTTATTAAAACTGAACTGAAATGAAATTCTCACCCATCTGCACTGGCCAGATTCAATAGGTACAGCTATTTCCAACATGGAGAGGGCCTTGTTGTACTGGCCTGCCATATAGCATTTAACAATGAGGAGCCTGTTTAAAAAAAAAGAGGTGGCAACCCTAATTCAGCAGTGCCACAAACATGTCTGAATAAACAGAGATATAAACCTAGGCATTTAAGAACTATGTACTCAAAGCCCTGTGCCTGGATGGACGAATTTTGGGTTCTCTCACATTTTTAGAATCTCAAGTTCTTCCTATACCAAATATGAAGAAATGTGTGCATTTCAGTAAATTCTTATTGACAACAAACTGAAATGAAATGCTGACTCATTCCTATCCACTACACTGCCTGGGCATATGATATGGGGCAGCCATCCCACAGCACCACCACCTGGCAGTCTCTGGTCTTTCCATTATCATGTTGCCCAGAAGGATACCACTGTTAACAGTAGAAAGCAGGAGCAAGGTTCAGGACAATCAACAGGTCACACTCCCCCTGACCATCTCCCAGTGTAAGCTTGTCTACTAGGCAACCAAGATGGGTTAAGTTCCCAAAACCGGGCCTAAAGCCAGATTGCTATCCTTTCCTAGGGCACTCATATAGTCCTGTTTCCAAAAGAAAGAAAGAAAGAAAGAAAGAAAGAAAGAAAAAGAAAAGACAGAGAAGACAGAAAAGAAAAAGATATACAACACTAGCACAGCTCTCTCCTAGTATGGTTATTAACCTATATTATGAGGTGTCAGAATAATGCACAGCAATAGCTTAGGGATAGAAGGAATATAATGTTATGGATAAAGACAGGTTCTTCTGTAATTCATCTGCCATTTCTATAAAACATGGATGGTGCCTGTAGAATATTCTTGAATATTTGAAGGGACTATTTCTGTTTCCTGTGTAGATGCCTAGTTTTCTCAGTATGAATTTGGTCAATAATGACCCAGTATATTTCACATAGGTCCCGGAATCAAGTTATTACAATAATTTATACTTATTTACTGATCTGTTTAGGATTGGGATATGGACATTAAAATGGAGGTGCAAGAGTCTTTCTCATCTGCAGTTTTCACATGGTACAATAATGTATCATGTAATATTCTTCACATTTCTCTCACCGTGAATTTCTTTTGAACCATTTCCCAACAAACTGTTGTCCATATTTGCCCCTCACAGGTTTTCTTTCCTCGTTGACCATCACATACCTTGAACAACATGCCTGAACAAAGCAATGATTACAGGGTGGTGGTGTTCGGAGCAGGAGGAGTTGGCAAAAGTTCACTGGTCCTGAGGTTCGTTAAAGGCACTTTCAGAGACAGTTACATCCCTACCATTGAAGACACCTACAGGCAGGTGATCAGCTGTGATAAAAGCATATGCACTTTGCAGATTACCGACACAACAGGGAGTCATCAGTTCCCTGCCATGCAGCGTTTGTCTATTTCCAAAGGACATGCTTTCATTTTGGTCTATTCTGTCACCAGCCGACAGTCCTTGGAGGAACTCAAACCTATCTATGAACAGATATGTCAGATCAAAGGGGATATAGACAGCATTCCAATCATGCTGGTGGGGAATAAGAATGATGAGGACCACAACCGAGAGGTGCAGACCAGTGACGGAGAAGCCATGGCCAAAAAATGGAAGTGCGCCTTTATGGAGACCTCTGCCAAGATGAACCACAATGTGAAGGAGTTGTTCCAAGAGCTGCTGAACTTGGAGAAACGTAGGACTGTGAGTTTACAGATTGATGGCAAAAAAAGCAAGCAACAGAAAAGGAAAGAGAAGCTGAAAGGCAAGTGTGTTGTCATGTGAAAACAGCATTGTCCCAGAGCAATCATCTAAACTCATTCTTTGGACTGTACCAGGTTTTGGACCTATACACAATGGGAAAAATATGTGAGACTATTTTATTAATAGCTGTTTTGAAAGAAATATACTAGAATGAAACACAAATAGTTGTGTGGAGTAACAGTACTACAGCCCTTTCTAGAAGTTATCCTTTTATAAATTAGCCATTAGCTACAGCAAAAATAGTCCCAAAGAACCAGTGGTACCTAATTTCAGGATCATAGTCAATCAAACATTCATTATTAAGAACTCCCACCAGCATCACTATTATCATGTAAGGACTGGGAGTCAGTCATTTTAAGATTTATGCTAACGCTATGTGTAGAATTATGAAAGATGTATTTATCTACACATGCACACGCACACACACACACACACACACACACATATATGGAACTAGATTTAGGATTAAGGTAAAATGGCTTTCCTGGATTACAAGTTTCTCATCTTCCATTATGCTGACCTGGTTTGCACATAATGCTAACCCATGGTTTATTTAACCCATCGGTTGTTGAGTTTGGGATTGTCATGATGTGCAAACACAGTTGTACTAACAAATCATGTTTTATTAACCATGAATGACCCAGAAAGAGAACTCAGAGTTTGTTGTTGGGTTGTGAACTCTGGTTTGTTTAAACCATAGATTGCTATTTTATGTGAACCCAGAACCGTGGGTTGCTAATGAGTTTTTATACCAGGCTACAGAAGCAGCAGGTAAGGGCGCAATCCTATCTAGATAGGCAGCTGACTCCGAACCTGGAGGTGACTGCAGGAGAAGCACGGGGGGGGGGGAATAATTCCCTCCATGCCTCTCGTGCCCTGCTTTTTCTGCTAGACAGCCGTTTTCGGCTGTCTAGCCATGGGGGGCCCGTGCAGGAGAGGAGGCTGCTGTGCGACCCATAGGATGTGTCGTACAGGCAGATCTCCTCTCTCTGCCCTGGAACGTCCCCAGCCCTGCCCCTTTGCAGCTGCTCTACACTCCTCTTCCAAGTGACGAGGACGGGGCTTCTCCACCCTGCCTCCGAGGTGTGGGGAGATCAGTTTTCCAGGAACTGAGCCCACGTTCCAAGGTCAGTTCCCAGAAAACAGCATATCCTATGGCTGTCTAGCTGCTGTCTAGCGGCCATAGGATTGCTCCCAAAGAGTGGTAAAAAAACAAAAACAAGGACCTGCCACTCTACATGACAGTATTACAGTGCTGCAAAGGCATTTGGGATACAGGGAGGGAGCAAGCAAAGGATAAGGGGGACAAACAACCCAGGGATTGAGAAAACAAACCATGGTTTAACTGTCTGCCAGACAAATCCTGCATAGGGCAACAAATCATGGGTTAACCATGGGTTAAATAAATCATGGGTTAGCATTATGTGTGAACCAGCTCTCTGTGTCCTATTCTTACACACATCCCTTATAAGGCTGATGAACAGTGTTTGAACTAAGTGGAGTGTATCTCACCTGTATCTCTGTACCCTGTATCTGAGGGATGCTTTGACTTAGATTCCTGCATTGAGCAGGGGGTTGGACTAGATGGTCTTATAGGCCCCTTCCAACCCCACTAGTCTATTATTCACCTTTGTGACTCATCTAGCACATCAGAGGAAGTGCTGGCATTATTCACAGGCCTCATGTAGCTCTAAATATTTTTCTATGGAATACATCATGAGATCTCCTTCCCTTCGCAAGTAGTTCAGTTCAGACATTACTGATCAGCAGTCCAGGTTAGCATGAATATGGACAGGAATGAAAATGCATGGGAAGAGGAAATAGTTTTGACCAAAGGGTGAAATTTGCAGGGCAAGTTTCGATAATACTTGCTATATATTTGTTTTTACCTTACAAAACAGAACTAATGTATTGTCCTAGACTAATGATGTAATGTTATCCAAAGGGATTCTACATTCTAGTATACATGGATATCAGCTCAATTATTGTCATGAACTGTAAGGCCACTTTTTCTCATTTTTACTCATAGCAAAATCACACTGGCTAGGAGAAACTGGGTATTTGCGTTAGGGAGCAATCCTATACTTACCCAGAGGCCAGGTGAAGGGCCAGGATTTTTCGGATCCTAAATTGGGCAGAGAGCCTGCACGGATAGAGGAGGCTTTCTGCTGCAGACCACCAGGCGATGAAGGAATGATGATGGATGGGGCAGAGCTAGCCTGCTCACCCCCTTCCCCATTACAATGGCTTGCAGATCTTGAATGAACTGATAAAACCGCTCTGCAGAAATCCACTTACATTGCAGTATACGAGTCAGAGCAGATTTCTAAAATTATTACTCAACACTATTATTGTGAGGAGAATAAGCTACTCTGAAAGAGAACACATTAATGTTTTGGCAAGTGTTTATATGAAAAGCTGGAAAATGCAGTTAAGTGCTCATAAAAATAGCACACATGTTGCATTTTAAATGTCACTGAAGAGCTGCTCAAATGCATCCTTCACTTTTGAATGCACATTGCTCTTGAAGACATTAATGCTGTGTGAACCCTCTAATCTCAGCAGCCCTTTGCATGAAGACCGAGAATTGCAGACAAACAACTGCCTGCAGGATAAGGCCTCAGCTCTTTCCTATTTGCCTTCCATCCCCCAATTGGAAGTAGAAACATTTACCATTTTTCAGGATAGCAGAAACTTAAAGAGACTGATAGCCCAAGGGTGAAAACAGAAGCCCTTTACAGAAGTTTCACCTTGGTAGAACATATATGTGTGGGGAAGGAATAGCATCATGGCAGCAGGCTCCATCCTTGACCTACACATGTTCATTTGAACATCTAGAGAGAGCCTTGGTCCTCCTCTCGCTCCCACCGCCATCAGAGACACATTTGGTGAGGACTCAAGAGAGGGCTTTCTCAGTGGCCACTCCCAGGCTCTGGAACTCCCTGCTGAGAGGCTAGGTTGGTCCTATCTCTGTTGCCTTTCTGCCAGCAGGCAAAAATGTTTTTATTCAGGCAAGCCTTTGGCATATAAGCTGGTCTGTTGCTGAAGGGGGTATTACTGTTGTGTTTTGAATTGCGTTTCTAATTTTGTTTTTAATGTTATATTTAATCTGTGTTTTATTTTTATCCATCTTGAGCACCATGTTTTGGTGGAAAGGTGGGATATAAATAAAAAAACAAATATGCATGTACTTGTACATGCATAGCTGCCCTTCCAGTGTTCAAACAAACACAAAGTAGGTTGGGGTGGAGCCTGTTGCTATGATGATACTCCTCCAAATTGAAAGTCGGAGAGAGGTAATGATACATTCTAGAGTGTGGTAGAGGTGGTTTCAACCTCCCCCATTCATTGCATTCTGAAGCATTGGGTCTCAGGGTAGCAAAGTCTATGGAATCCACTTCCACTACACTTAGACTGCATGGGCTGTATCCAACGTGTTCCTTCCTCTGAAGAAAACCATTGGGTATAACCCTATCTAGTTCTTCACCCAAGGAACGCTCACAATCTAGACATCTCATAAACTAGATTATCTCTCATTTTCAACTTTTCTCTTGATCTCGCCGCATCATAATTGCTCTTAGAAACAATGAATTGTAAGTGCATTTGTAAACTTCTGCAGGATTTTTTTTGGTATAGTTTTCTATTGAGTGAATTTTCTTTCTAAATGGCAGAAAATGCAACCGCATTTAGCAAGACAATAATTCAATATGTAACCACATAATTGGTTTGCACTGTTTGTAAGTCAATGCTTCAGTAAAGGTTTTCATCATTTCCATTTGGGACTCCATTAAGAAAAGTGACAAACCAAAAGACAGAAATGTGATTTGGAACTTCATCTTGCAGCCGGTTATGAAAATGACAGGCCATATGTATATAGCATTTGTTTATAAGCAGTGAATGAGTATCCCTAATAAGAACCTCAGGGCCAACTTGTGAAAGATGTCAGAACTGCAGAGGGTTACATGTGGTTCTCTGTTGCCTTCCACCTGATGCTTCAGTCATCCATACATTCTGCTAACTTCTTCCCCCTGAATTTCTTTCTAAGGGTTGGGGAAGCTGAATGGACTGGTTCCAACACATAGGAACATAGGATCAGGGGAGGCTGATGGGGCTGTGATTCTATTCTGGCTTTTAGTCAGAACCAGCCAGAACTCTAAAGGAGCTATCTGCGGTGCTGAACCCTATCCACAAAATAGGTTCATCACCTTGGATAGCTCCTTTAGAGTTTTAGCTGGTTCTGACTAAAACGCAGAATGGATTGACAGCCCCACTAAAATAGGAGCCACCAGCCTCCACTGCATAGGACCTTAGGACCAATCAGATCATTGGTCTATCTACCCAGTGTTTTGACACTGACTGGCAGTGGCTCTCCAGGATTTTAGGCAGCGGGGTTTCTGTCCTACCTGGTGATGCCAGGGATTGAATCTGGGGGCACTTGCATGCAAAGCATGAAGTCCACCACTGTGCTACAGCTCCTTTGACATGTGTGGGGCCTTTCCTTGGAAACATGCTACACAGAGGGTCGGGGGACCCTGCTGAATGGGTTGAATCTGCCTTTCATGAATGGAAGGGCTCCACTCCCATTCAGTAGGGTACCCCTATCCTCTGTGTAGCATTTTCAGGGGAGGGGGAGGGGAAGTCCAGCCCAGTTGCAGTTACATCTGGATCCAACCCATTTAATCTCTGTATCACAAGCCATAAATAGGCATGGACACAGATTCAGCCAGCCAGCCAGCTGAATTAAGTCTCCATGGCTTTCTGAAACTACATATGCCCCAATTGTCCCTTATTACCAGGGGTCAGTCCCTATATTCTGGTACCTGTCTCATGTTATTCAATATCCCTATTTTGGATTTGGAGTGTGGTTTTAGTGTGAGTTGCTATACTTGTTCAGCTGCCTTCCCACAGTCTCTAGAACGTTGGGCTGCCCTTGAAGATGACTCAGAAGTTGTAGCTAGTGCAAAATGCAGCAGCTAGACTGTTGACTGGAACATCACGTAAAGATCACATAACACCAGACTTAAAGGAATTGCACTGGCTGCTAATACATTTCTGGTCAGAATTCAAGGTGCTAGTGATAACACTGAAAGCCATAAGTGGCTTGGGACCTCGATATTTGAGGGAATGCCTCCCCCTATATATGTCTGCCCAAGGATTGAGATATGTTGGAGGAGCTCTCCTCTGCGTCCCACCAGTGTGAGACATATACACTATGGTGGGACGTGGGAGAGGGCTTTTTCTGTTGTGGTACCCCAGTTGGGGAATGCCTTCCCCTTGGAGGCCTGATTGCCAGAGACACTGGTTTCATTTCTGTGCCAAGTTAAAACATGGCTTTTGCTTTTTGCCATTTAAATTATTTATTGTTTTCCACTGTTGAAATTGATTTTAGCTGTATGCCGTCCTGAGATCCTAATGATATAGGGCGGGATGCAAATGTTTTAAATAAACAAACAAACAAATAAATACAAGTAAACAAATCATGGTGTGGGGAGTAGATGCATGGGGCTGGATCCAGACATAGTCATGCTTAGAGTAGACCCAGTGAAATCAATGGGATTTAAATTAGTTATGACTAAAGTAATTCCCACTGATTTCAGTGGGTCTACTCTATGCATGACAAAGTCTGGATCCAGCCATGGTGTCTAATGGCAATGCATGATGCACATGAGCATTAAGGCACCGTGCAGGGCTCAGCGTACCAATGCACACACTGCTGCTGCGGCTGCAGTATCTTTTGAGCTGTTGATATTGTAGAAGAAAAGAATAGTTGTCCTACATCTTTAATCAAACAAACAACCTTTAGGTTTTAAATTGGTTTGAGGAAGAAGGTAAAGTAGAGCCTCCAGCAATGTGTACTAGTATGTTCGGGTGCATGAAAGAAGGCAGTGATCCTTAGTGCAACAATTGGGGTGTTACAAAAATGCCCCTATTTTCATCATCAAAATGTAACTAAGAACAACCCTGCACTATATTTTTGTCCCAGAAGGGCCATTCATACACTTCTCTTAAAAACTCATAGCATCCCTGAAGAAGAATCTCATACAAATCCTTCTTAACTTAATTGCAGTTTATATTATATAATGTGAAAAAAGGTTTGCCTAATCTCCAGATGCTGCCAGTAATTGCAATCCTAATCCATTAGCACCAATGAAACCTAAAGAATCACATTTACACATCTAACTGGCCTATTTAAAAGCTATTTCAGTTCATTTTGCCCATAAGGCTCTGTCAAAGAAGCCATCCCTTGAAAATAACTGTTAAATGTAAGGATCATATCCCTTTGTTCCTTGTTGATCCCACTCTTGTAACAATATAATAAGCCATGATTGTGTTTTATGGCCTTGCATTTATCAATGCAGGACTAGTATAGAAGCAATATTTATTCCTGGACCAGTAAATCTAAGGAGAATATATTTTATATAATACCCTTCTGTTGTCCTTGTAATTTATAACACATTTTACATATAAGTATCTTTATCAAAATATTTGTTTTGCTATTATTGGTATAAGGATTTCTTTTTTGACAGTTGAAGGAAACCTTAGGGAAAAATAGCTATACAGCTTTATTATACTTCGTGGTTTATTTCCAAGTGTGATAGTAATAGACACAAGACCTTTAAAAATGTACACAAGAAAGGTTGACTTGTTTAAAACTTTCAAAGAATCTCAGCATAATGGAAGCATAACATGGACAAGTATGCTGTTCACGAAGCATGACTTTTATATATGTGTGCAAGCTGTTATGATATATAGTTATCGTTCAGGTGTATTTATTGTTGCAGTTTCATTATCTGATATTTTATTCAGCAGCAGCAGTTATCATGTAATTGTGCGTACAAGTTGCTGTGTTTCCTGTGATACTCTGTACATAAGATATACAAAATAAACAGTTTAAATTACAACTATTAGCATTTTCTTTTACTGGTTGGAATATCTGGCACAGCTTGCGGTGTAGGCAGTGGAGGACTGTGGCTCTGATGTCAGTGGGGCAGTGAATCTGCTTCAGGTTTCAATCAGAATCCTAAGGGAGCTATCCAAGTTGCGAATTCACTGCCCCACTGACATCAGAGTCACCAGCCTCTGCTGGAGGACGGTATCTGAAGAACAGACTGCTCCCACATGAGATCATCGCCAGAGACTCTTCTCCAGGAATCCCACCATCTGAGGTAGGGAAGGTGGTGACTGGGGAAAGGGTCTTCTCAGTGGCATGGTGTAATGCCTGCCTCTAAGGGGGTTGGAATGGGGGCTGTGTAAAGTGGGAGGGGCATGGAATGGGGGCAGGAGAGAGCAAAATGCCAGACTGGAAGGGAAGCCGGTTGGTGCAGAGAAGCGGAGGAGGCTGGAGGAAATTCAGGAATTCAGGAAACTCAGGAATTTCCTCCTGAGCTAAGGAGGAAATTCGGGGAAATCAGCAGCGAGGGAAAGAGAAAGGAACAGATAAAGCAGCCCTCATCTAGAAGAAGAGTGAACCTCCACAAAAGGGACTGCCAACAGAAGAATAAAGGAACTGGGACAAGCAGCTGTTGTTGGTCTAGCAACAGTAACGCTGCGCTTTACACTGAACTGTGGCTTAAAGTTAAGAGTTGTTCTTATTTGGTTCTAGAAATCATTTTCTTAATATTGTCATTCACCAAACATTCTGAAGTTAAGTAAATACTGTTAGATCTATTTGTTTGTCTCTGAAGTGATTGCAATCTGCCCCTCCATGTCCTAGTTATGGAAACCTGAAACATTACAAAGGTACTAACAGGGCTGCTTGCCAGGTGCCTGGCCTGATGGATTTTAGGTGCCAGGCCAAAACCGTCCTATATGCTCAGGCTTTTAATGCTCAATCAAGTTGCTGCTTCTAGGTTTTGGGTGGGGTGGGGTGGGGGTACATCCGAGTGCTACTGCTGCTGTGATTACTGCTGTTTTATTAGGCACCTTTGTTCGTAGATGAATTATTTTAACTTATTGGGTTAAATTCAATGTCATGCTAACAGAAGTCTGCTACCACAATGGGATTTTCTCCTTCACTCCTCCCCGCTGCCCCAAACTCTTCTTTGGGGGGCTCCCAGCCTTCCAAGAGCACATTTTGAAGGTGAGCAGGAGGCTACAGGAGGGAGGGGAATTCCACTCTCAGTTCTGCTGACAGAATGACACCACTGGAGCCAACCAATTGTTTTAATTGTTTGTTCTTAGTTTTATTGTTAGCTGCCTTTAAACTGGCATGTGGAAAGGCAGGAAATAAGACTTTCAAACCCATAGATAAATGTACTTTAATTTTATGTATCTGTTTCATCAATGATTGATTTTAAGCATTTATATACTCCCTTTCCTCAAAGTTCAAGGCAGACAACAACAACAACAACAAACAAAGGGAAAGAAAAGGGAAAAATAAAATAAAAATACAAGGGGAAAAGTTATACAAATTACAAATACATTAAAATCACAAAAAACACAATTTATATATTCCTTCTAAATAGAGAACTGGAAAAGAGATTAGACTAGACTAAACTTCCCCAACCCTGTGCCTCTAGATATTTTGGATATTATCTCCCATCATCCCCAGCCAACATGGTCAATGGTCAGGAATGCTGGGGGTTGTAGTCCAAAATATCTGGAGGGCACCAGGTTGGGGAAAGCTGGACTAGACACTCAAGATCAAGTTAGGTTGCAGTCCTATGCATGACTAGACAGAAAAAAGTCCTACAACAACCAGCATCCCACGCTGGCCAGGGGACTCTGGGAAGTGTAGGATTTTTTTCTGCCCAAAGATTCATAGGATTGTGTCCTTAGTGGCAACCATCCTCATAGAAATAGGCTTCCTTTTCTTCACCTGACTTGTCCCTGCCATGTCAGATGCCATTTTTCTATGCATTAAGGCCCAAAATACACAATAAGGGAAGACTGATGGGCGCTGCCAACTCATGTCTACCTGGTGAAATGGGGGACCGTTTATTTATTTATTTATTTATTTATAACTTTCCCAATAACAAATATTCTCTGGGTGTATGACAAACATAATTGCATTCATGTTCTCCAGCAAGCAATTGAAGTGCTCCCAGCAATCATCAGCCATTGAAGTGGAATGCATAGAAACACTAATTTTTAGGGATGGATGAATCTTTCCATTTTGGTTTCTTTCAGTTTCTCGCTTTTCCAGTCTTACGTTCAAGTCATCCTGAGCTTTGAGAATGCATTTCTATAGGTTAGCATGAAAATTCATAAGCATTTTTGTGTACATTTCTCCTAATACATGCATTATGTGTGCATTTTTGCCTGATATACAAATTTTTGCAGGCATTTTTTTTAGCAATATAACACAGATTTGAATATTTTCTCCCCTAATACACACATTTAAGCATTCTTAACTGGAGAACTCCATTGTAAAATCTGGAGAACTGCAAACTTTGAATGATAACTGAGTTTCAGTTCACTTCGTTTTTCAAAACTGCAAAGCTGCATTAAGATGTGAACTAAACGAATCCCCCTCCCAATATGTGGGGATATCACCATAAGGATCAACTTTGGAAAAAACACGTTTGCACACTGGAAGAGACACCAGTGAGACAAAGGATATATCTTTGTTGCCATGAAGTAATTTCTGTGTTTACCTGACAGCCATTTGCTTGAGCTAAATGTGAATCTCCAAGGGAAAGAACTGCAACCTATTGCAGCATTATGTAGGACAGATAATTATGCAGGGACAACATTTGCCCTATGAACAACGTGACAAAAAACCTAATTGCTCCATTCTATAAAGTGTAGAGTGCAACAGCACTCATGCAGCCTCCTTCTAAATGACCGGAGAACTCTATCACTTTAATTGCGGGTGCACAGCTTGCTGCTGCTCCTCTGCAGAAGAAAGGAACAAGCCAAGAGAAGTGTGAATGCCGTCCAGAGACTGCTAGATATGGGGGGAAGATTGCCTCCCCACCTCCAAAGCATTGTGCACATATGGTGAGACCAATGTAGGCTAGATCAGGAGTAATTTCTCTCAATATTTTGATCATTTGATATACAAATAGTTTCTTCCATGATTTAGCCCAACCATAGACTTTAAGATCTGCAATGTATCATCCCTTCAACAAGAAAAAGTATATTCCTTGTGCCAGAACTGAACAGGTGGTGTTTCAAAAGCAAGCAACAAGTGTTAACAGCTTAATCTCAAAAACAACATCTTTAAAAGAGCATCCCTACCTATATCCAACATTTCCCTGAAAACTGATTGGGAATGGGGAGAGAGAGAATAGCAAAATGGTAGACTGGGCAATTGTCTTTCATTGCTATCACAGACGATTTCTGCCAATGCCATGAGATTACAAATAGGCTCTGCTTATTTGTATCAAAAGAGCAGTCTACTGGAACTATAATCGTTAACTGGGTTTTTAAACACTGGGCATCAACAGGCATCAACAAAAATAAAATGTTATACACAGAGAGATGGTCTGATCCACAGCTCTTTGCATTCAGAAGTTGCATACATGCTGCCATATGTGAGAATCTCCACAAATGTATCCACCAAACAGATAGTTACTATTCTCTTATTGGTGAGGGAGACTCCTCCCCAACATGACAACCATCCTTTAGGGCAGAAGTTCTCAAATATCTTTTTTGCAGTCCACTTGAAAATTGCTCATCGGACAATATTTTTGTTGTTCTAGAAATAAAAGCACATACAATAATTCACCTTTTAATAACTTTTTTTTCCTTCAGTGCTGGCATCATCATCAAAACCAGTGCTGTATTATGAAAATCATGGGTCCTATGTCAAGCTTCTGAAAGGGCCACTTTAACTGGTACATTTAAGGGGGGAAATCAGTAGATTGAACCAGTGATGTATTACGAGAACCAAGTCCCCTAAACTAGGGACTTGTTAACCTGCTGGATAAATCAGGACCTGGTCAAAACAGCCTGGATCTCTGTCACCAGAAAAAGATAAATTGAGTGCATGGCCAAGTACAGATATTCTCAACTGTTCTGCAATCTTTCCATGGACCACCTGAATGGAGGTCATGGATCACAGTATGACAACTTCTTTAGGCTTAATCTTGTCATAGTACTGGGAGTGCACTGTAGTGGTTAGAGTATCAGATTAAATCTGAAGAGAGCCAGATTCAAATCCCCACTCAGTATGAAGCTCCTTGGGTGACCTTGAGCCAGTCACACACACTCAATCTAACATACCAGATATGGTGCTGCGCTGAATCCTGCCCTCTACTTGGGGGGATTTTTCTCTCTCCCTGCAAAACAGGCATTGTTTTTTCTGCTTCTTTCAAAGGGAGGGGGAGAATTTTGGAGAATTTTCTCCTTGGGGAGGGGGACCGGGTTTCCACATACATTATTAAGTTTGGGAAATGGCTGACGGATCTTCTTTCTATATATATATTTTTTTTACTCCAAAAATACCCCCAACACCAGACTCTTCAAAGAGAGGCTTCTCTAGCCCAGCAGAACTTCTTGAATTCCCAAGAGACCACGTGACCTCTCCCTCTCCAATAGGCATTCAGGAAGAATTTCTGGGCTGCAGAAGCTTTGAAAAGAGTCCAGGGCTCTTGCAAACAAGAACAAATTGAACTTTTGGAGCTTTAGAAAAAACTTTTCTTGCTTGCTCTATGTTGCTGCAAGGAAGAGAATTTTTCTAAAGCTCTAATAGCCCCATTTGTTTTTGCTTTGCAGAGCTTCTGCAGCCTTAAAGCCCTTCCTCAATGCCTATAGGAGAGGGTGTGGTCATGTGGTCTCCTGTAAGTTCAGAAAGAGCTGCCAGGTGTGAGAAGCTTCTCTCTAAAGAGTCCTGGGCAGCTGCAAGCGTGTGCGTGTGGATTTTTAAAGTAAAATAAAAATAGAAAGAAGTTCCTCAGCCACCACCTACACTTAAACAGTTAAGCAGCAATCCTCTCCTTTTCCCCAAGGAGAAAGTTACTTGAAATTCTCACCCCCCAGCCTCTTTTGCCAGAGTTTTCATTCCTACCCACCGACCCCCACAAAATGCCAAATATGGAAGAAGCTAAATTTTTGGCACTGCAGTAACCCTGAAAGTTTTGTTGTGAAGAGAAAATGGCGGAGAAGGGAAAACTATACATGGTGCCTTCAGTTTCTTAGAGGAAAGAGATATAAATGAAACAACAACAACACCTATTCTACTCCTTGGACCAGCCCCTTAAATTATGGCTAATAAATTGTATTTCAGCAAAGTTTAGTTATTCCAGCTTTATCACTAGAACTAAACCCTTGATAAAATAGGCTATAAATCAATAGCTGCTATCACCTTCTAGATTCTTTCTTTCTTTCTTTCTTTCTTTCTTTCTTTCTTTCTGACTCTGGCCTATGATTACTTAAAAAAAAAAAAAATGTTGGTTTTCCAAACTCAACTCCCATTGCTTATGATGCTGCTATCATGGGTAAAAAGCCAGGCAGAATCCACTCAGATCAGAACACACACTCACTTAAACAAGGAAGATGTGTATTTGGTTCATATACATAGCAAAATGTAGATCTGCAATTTTATAAGATGATAAAAGTAAAAAAGTAAAATTGTCTGCATATTATAGCCATGATTTTTAGGCAAGTCAGTATCTAGGAGATACTTGCCTAAGATTCAAGGCTATAATATGCAGATAATTTACAATCAAGCTCCATCAGTTTGTGGAGTTAGAAATTAAACGTCTTCTCCACCTCAGTGGCTAAAATGTGGCCTGGAAACTCAAGATAGTGAGCTAATGCAATTGATGACCTATAGACCTTCAGTTAGCATAGGTCCCACTAAATGAAGACAGGCTATAGCAGCTTTATTTCAACTTTTATATAAAGAGCTTACCTGGAGCTCTTGGGGGTGGGGAAGGGAGCGCTTTGATTCAAAACATAAAGATAGGTGGAATGGGAGAAGCTAGATCACTTCTCTGTTGGAGGCTGCCTCTGTAGTTAAGCATGCTAATGGACAACAATATCCCAAGCTGAGAAGTCTTGTACCAACAGGGAGACATATCTTCAGGCTTGAAAGGGTCTTTGAAACAACAGCAAGGGAAATTAATTCCCTGTGCAATCATATGCATGGCTACTCATAAACCCCACTGAGCTCATTGAGACTTTCTCTCAGGTAAATGTGTACATTATTATAGCAGGAATAATGTACATATATAATGTATAGGATTGCAGCCCAAATTTCTTTTTGTTAGTAAAGAGCAATTAGGAGAAAGAGGTAAGTATTACATCCATACAGGCCCAAACCTAATAGCACAGTACCCTAAATTAGAGTAACAAGAACATAAGAAGAGTCCTGCTGGATCATACCAAAGGCCTGTCTAGTGACTAGTCGAGCTTTCTGTTCCTACAGTGGCCAACCAGATGCCTCTGGGAAGCCCACAAGCAGGACGTCAGGGCAATAGTCCTTTCCCACTATTGCTCCCCCCAACACCTGGTATTTAGAGCCATACTGTCTTGGATACTGGAGGTAATAATATAGCCATCGTGACTAATAGCCCCTGATAGCCTTATCATCCATTACTTTGTCAGCCATCACTGCATCTTGTCCTGTGAGGACATCTACCACTTTTGGGGTGAATTTCTTAATTTCTTTCTGTCATGATGGGGTCTACCACATGTGGGGAGGAAATTAGACTCAGAAGGAGCATTTTTTCCAAGGCTTTATCCTATTTCCATATAACATGTCCCAACTTGTCTAGGTGTATTTCACCCCAGCCAAGATACACTTTAATTTATAAGTTTTGTGCTTCTTTGAGTATATTATGTTTTCATTGTACATTGTGTGTTGCCTTAAATTAATCATGGAAAGGTCAGTCATAAATTCATAGATATATCTTTATAAATATACAGACTGACAGCTAGATTCCTCAGGCTCTGTCCAGTCACAAATATCCCCAAAACTAGACTGAATATCAGGCGGAACATTTTTCCAAGTTCATATTTTTTTTGTCCTCTACAGTCACTTTCTTGCCAAAATTATGATTCCAAGGAAACCCACAACAAGTAGTTCTGCCAGGTGATCCCCTTATAGCCAAAAGTTAACACCCACTAAGTGCTATCATCTTGTTTGTAATAAGCAAAACAACTACAGTAAATGCTGTAATGGTAAGGGGTCATGAAATAGTCTGAGTAAGCATATGTCAGCAAAAAAAAATCTCTGATGTCAGCATTAAAAATCTTTAGCCTTCTTGAAAATGAGGTTCTGACTTTGCCCCAAATGGAACCAGAACTGACCTAAGGCTATTTAACATGTTAATATATTTGAAAATATACTTTTAAAACTCAAACAGAAAAGCAGTGACTGCTTTTTAACTTGTGAAAATTGAAAACATGCCACACAGGAAATATTAAGATAGAAAAGATTTATAGAGAAAAGTAAATGCAAAAGAATGTCACACAGAGAAGTAAAATGTGAAACATAAGGATTACAGAGAAAATAGAATTGAAACCATGAACCGCAAAGCGGTGTGACTGTTACATGCAAAGATTACAACATGCAAAATAAACTATGGGTTGACTCTTGCTGAGGCCTATGAGGAAAACATTATTAGGAAAATTGTATTAGAGCATCAAATGGGAAAAAAACCCTATGGTATGTAAAAGTTATAGTAGACCAAACTAGCACCAGTTTGAATTGTTAGCTCCACTTAAATTCCCACCAGTCCAGACTAGTTAAATGCAATGCAACTAGTAATGTAACTTAAATGCAATGTAACTTCCAACTATATACTCCCACTAGTCCAAACTACTGCTGTGCCAAAAATTTCTCCCACATTTTTTTCAACCATTCTTATTCAATCTGATAGAAAAGAAATTGCTTTCGAAAAGAAATTCAAAGGAAGCATTCCTCAAATGATGGTTATAATTTGCACAAATTACAGCTGTAATTTGCAGAACAATGCAGTTCCTCAAAAGGGGGGAAAGTTCCCAGATTTTGGGAACAAACCCCTGGCTCAGTTTGCAAAGGCCCGAGCCAGGGGCATCATGGGTGTCCGTCGAGCCTAAAATGGGCTGGATTCCACAGAGACAGACATGTCTAATGGCTACCTATCCCAGACCAAGAACTCAGAAACACACTCCTGTAGACCCAGGTGAAGATTGGAGGAGACATCTCCCAGTGTCCAAGCTATTATACCCAGAAATGTTCAGATAGGAAAATCGATCCAGATAGGAGGTGGAGAAAATGTTTTAAAATGGAAAAGGGTGTTGAAGTCTGACCCTCACTAGTGAATAAAATAAATAGTGGGGAAAAACTGAACCAAGCTGCCCAGAAGTTATGTATCTAGCCCCAAAAGACTAGTTCAGAAAAGATGGCCAGCAGCAGCCTCAAAAACTGAAGAAGGAACATGGTCAAAGTAAGAAATCCCTTCTTCTCTTTTAAAAAGAGAAAGGCAAACATGCAAACTACAGCTCAAAAGGCCCCCAAACAAGCAAAAGTCTGTTAGCAAAAACTGGAGCTATACAGAAATAAGAAATTCAATAAAACAAAAGAAATGTGACGCCCCTCTGCCAGAGTGCAGTTACTGTTTGACTCACTGACCCTCCTAAATTGTCTTGCCTTTCTGTTGCCAACTAGAAATTCATTTCTGGACTGAGTGGGGAAAAACCTACAAATTCAGGTTTCCATTCTTTTAGGCAGCTGATATTACCCTAGGCTTTATCAGGATCCAGGGGAACACATTACAGGTGCATGGAGCTGCTAGTCACAGAGAGTGTTGTATGTTGTAACTTCTTATACTGGTCCATTGTTACATGGCTTGACACTGCTTTGTCAGCATCCCTGCAGACTCCAGGCAGAAAAAACATTACACCCTCAAGGAAAGACACGCCTGTCTGTGAACCAAAGTATTATTCACATTCCATCCCATGGCTCCCTCCTAAGCCCTCTCTCCCCAACACCTGAACCTGCAGAAAGGATTTGGTTAACACTGGTATCATGATCATTCCCTTCAGAGTCCTGGATTGTTCTGTCTGAAAACCAGAGCATATTCACAACCCCACTGACATTGGAGCCACCAGCCTCCACTGGCCCTAGCCATGTCAGTGAGAAGAACCCTGACCATAACTGGCTGACCAGTGACCAGTGGGAGAGGAGGTTGCTTTTAGCCAGAGAGGGAAGGGAGGGGTGGGATAGTTTTCTCCTGACAGGTGCCATGGCTGGTCCCCCCCGCCCCCGCTCCTTCTGACTCAGGAAAGGGCAGGGAAGTCTTCCTCGCTGGTGCTGAGGCTCCAACAACCTTGTGAGGCAGGAGATCAGCAACCTGGTTGCCAGTGAGAGAGATTTTTCTACCATTTTCCTGGCTTAGAATGAAATATTCCGTAATGGTGCTACCTGAGCCTGTAGATCAACTGCAGTTCTACTACTGCACTGGAACATTAGACTTTCCCCTCTAATTTAACAATAGGCAGCTGATCAGTAGGTTAGCATGTCTATATTCTTTAGAGAATGCAAGTAGTGATCATATTAGTATCAAAGAAATAACTAAAAGGCCCTGCCTGAGAAGACAGAAAGAAAGAAACCACATTAAATGGAATCAAGATGAAAAGGTGTGCTACGTTGGTAGCAGTTTTCTGTGTGGCTTTCCTGTTTATTTTCATGTTGTTCTTGGGAAATCCATGTTTAGTTACTGACTTAATCTGAACTCAGGTAAATTTATGGTTGGTTATTATTTATTTTCTCATGCTCAGCCCTGCTGTGTCACAGAGCAAACTTGTCTTATGAGGTGTTGGATTATCCCACTCAACCTCAGCTACTGATATAATTGAAGCTAAGTAGCTAATATCTAAGATCATCCTCAGCGGTCCTTCACCAGGAGCCCCTGCCAAAGGAAGTGAGGTGGGTGGCTACCAGGAAGTGGGCCTTTTCTGCTGTGGCACCCCGGCTGTCGAATGAGCTCCCTAGAGGGGTTTGCCTGGCACCTACATTGTACTCCTTCCCGTGCCCGGTGAAGACCTTTTTATTCTCCCAGTTTTCACTTCCTAGTCTTTTAGCTTTGGTGTTTAAAATCTGTATTGTAAATCTCTGCATTGCTGCTAGGTTTTATTCCGGTTGTACTATTATACTGTGGTTTTAAGCTTTCATATTTTATATTGTTTTATGCCGCATTCTATGGTTTTACTTTTTGTGAACTGGTCAGAGAGCTTTAGCTATTGGGCAGTATAGAAATGAAATAAATAAATAAATATTTTCCGAGTGGAGTAGATGATCATCCAAGGATGGACTTACACAGCCTGATAAAATCTGGCACTCCTCAAAACTATTTCCTCCCCCCCCCCCACTCCTAGAACTATTTGGTTTTTATGTCATTGCAGGACAAACTGATATGCTTAGCACAATTTCTATTTCAAGCTTTGTGTAGGGACTGTTTTCTAACCTATTTTATTTTTATTTAAGTTCCATGTATGGGGAAGGGGAGAAAAATCTCCACCTGGCAACAGTGGTTGCCATGGTAACAAAGGTAGCACATCGTGTTGTTATGCTTGAGTTCACTGCATGCAGAGAAAAAATGCATTTGGCCTAAGGTTACCTTTTAAGTCTTTTTGTTATCATGTTTTGTGGGGTCCAAAGAAGGAGGAAGGAAGAAGATCTTAGTTACTGAATATGAAATTGTTTCACAAGAGTCAGTAGCAGGCCTGCCTTAGAAGACTTCACAGCTTTCACTTTTTTAAAAAAAAAAGAGGAGGAGGGCGTTTCTCAACACAGACAGAGAAGAATCTGAAAAACCTGTAAGTAAGATGGGGTGTGTGTGCGTTAAAGATGCAGGATATATTTCAAATAACAAGCAAAACAAGAACAAACTTAGAAAAATAGGAACTCATCAGTCAAACTTCATATGCTTATATTACATTCATGCTTAGAGTCACAGTTTCTCCACAAATGGAGTATTAAAAGGATATGCAACTTTGTACCTACTTAATAGCTGAATAAGTGAATTAGTTCTTCTTTTGGTTATATATATGAAGGGTTTACAGATAGTATTTGACCCATACTGATTTCAGGAAGTTACAATTTTAGATTAAGTAGATAGTTTCTGCCAGTACATATGTACTTTATGACAATGTATCTGAACTAGAGTTCCTTAATGATCATATTGTAACAGTATATCACAGCTCTTCCTGAACTGTTGGAGATCTGTAGTCCTCCCCTGGAGAATATTCAGCAAAATGGCCTCTCCAATTTTGCCATCCACAAATAGGGTGGAGAATCTCAGGTGAAACTGTGGACCCAGTTTTAAGATGGTTGATTATTATTTTGATATTGTTGAAGGAAATAAGGGATTTGGCCCCTACTCCTTCCAGTCCACCTCTCTTTGCCCATTGTTTCCGTCATCCATCAATTCACCCAAACAAAAGGCTGGTTAGTTGGGTGGACACTTTGATTAAAAGTTACCCTCTATAAATTTCTGTGCATGCAGAATCATGCAATCACTAGCTTTATGCAGCTGGTCTGCTGAATGCTGATCACGCATTGAAGAATCCTATTTAACATTCCAAGATAGAGAAGAAATCTGGGGAGAATGGTGCTTGATTCATACTACAACTGAACAATATGATGGGATAAATTCATATGCCAAATCAGAGAATTATGGGGATAAAGATGCATTTTTATTACTGTGGTTGCATTCCCCTTGCTTTAGTCAATTAATTATAGACAAATTTATTCTATCAGCAGCACAACCTTATGCTTCTTGACTCAGAATTAAGTCCTGTTGGGCTCACTGGGATTTATTCCCAGGAAAGTGTGTACAGGATTGCAGCCCAAGGCACAGAATCAATGAGAAGACAAGGCTTCAAGAGTAAGCTGCTGGTATACTTTTAATGCTAATCATAACATTCTAAAAGTTCATGTGTAAGTTTATTATAATGGATGGAACCAACGTTTGTAACAGAATTTACCATTATTTTCAATTAACTGATTATTCCATCCACTCTCTTTTTTGAGACTGTTAATCATGTTGGATGGCAAGACCTTGTATAAATGGAAGCATAATATTGGCACAGTCAATTCATTCTTTATTCCAGGTAAAGCATTTTTCAAATGCTTATTGCCCAGAAAAGTAATAGATTGCACAGTTTTGCTTTTCATTGATGTCCAGATACACTGCTAAAGATGCTGACAAGATATTTGTAATTCAAAAATTGCCAGTTCATAAGACACTTTCAGCCTAGGTTAAAATCCATCATTTCTAAGTTTGCAATATTTCAGCATATCTCAGTTTCTGCAGAGGCATACGCAACATTACTGGGAAATGTCATCTTAATTTTGAAAATGCCTTGAAAAAATGAGTTCCTATATTTCTTTTTAGGATTGTTTGAAGGAAAGAAACAAGAACACAACCCACAAGCCCTGCTAAAAGGAACTATAAGTACAGACTGGATTACAGTATACCCTCTATTTGGGGCTGCCTTTAAAGATCATTCAGAAACTTCAAATGGTACAAAATGCAGCTGGTTGAGTACTTGTAAATGCTATGTAGTCAGATCATGTAACACCTATATTGTATGAGTCACACTAGTTGCCAGTGCATTTCTGGGCCCAATTGAAAGTGTGGGTACTTGCCTTTAAAGCCTTAAATTATTTGGGTCCAGGCTACATGAAGGATCACCTTTGCTCAAGCATGAGGGATGGGGCCTTCTTGGTAATGGCTCCCTGCTTGTGGGTGTCTGTTCTAAATTATGTCTGCTCGGTCCCATCATTACAGGTCTTTAAGTAAGCCCCAAAGGCTCACCTATTTACCTTGACTTATAATTGACTTAAGACTCTTTGGGGGCTGTTTTGTATCTGGTGCTATGTGCTTTTAAATGTGAATTGTGAAGATATCATTGTTTGTATTATTGTTTTATTATGTTCTATGGTTTTATGTTTTGTTGTATGCTGCCTTGGGAAGATTTGCCTGAAAAGGTGGCATAAATCTTTTAAATTAATATGTCATCTTGTAAAACTCCCATTCATTTCAGTGGGGCTGAGGGTCAAAGTAGGCATGATAGGGCAGCCCCTTGTACTTATTCGTATCTGTCCCATTCACATATGATGCAGGGAGTGGCCATGTGTCTTTTTTTGACATTCAGTGGAGTGCACGGGTGAGGGGAGTGAAACCCTCCTACTCCCCCATCACCTTGCTGTGCTCCATTGCCTGATGCAGTTTTCTTCCAACCCATTTTCAAGGTGGGAGCCAGGCGGGGACAAAATTGCTTGAAGCAATGGAGCGCAGTGAGATAATAGGCAGGTTCGCACATCACACTAAGTCACCCTGAGAATGAGCCACGGTGGGTGGATTGTTCACAGAACAATGTACAATACAACCAACAGATGATCAGGCTTGCTGTGGCTTGTTCTCACTCCTGTTCCTTCCCTGTCAGTCCTCAAGTTGGCTCCGGCACATATCCTACGTGCCATTGTTGGCTCTGGCATATATCCCAGGTGCCTCATCCCAGCCCAGTTGCTACCCCTTTTTGTTCCTGGCTTTAAACAAAATTCAGTGGGTCATAATTTCTTTTTAATTGGGGGGTTGGTCTTTAGCAAGTGCACAAGTTCATAATTATGGCTGTCTGATATATGTAGTCTTGCCTGGCCAATGTCCTTGTATGTTTCAACTGTCAAAGAGAACAGCATAATGGAGTAGGCAACATACAAGGAAATTGACAAGATGAAGCTGGATATAGGCTAATTTGCACACAGTTGTGAAGGACCAGGGGAGAAATAACATGAAGAGAAAGGAGGAACCCAGTAGTGCAATTCAGAAGCAGCAAAATGTGCTGGGGGGAAATGGAGCAAGTGCCCCTAAAGGGGTAGGGACAATATCTCCCCCTTGGTGATGTGATCCTCTTGCTTTTAAGTGTTGAACTGACACTTCTCAATGTTCTCTGCCCTTTCAACACTTCCCCGAGTCTCCAGCTACTCCAGAAATTGGAGTTATTAACCCCTCCACCTTTTTGCATCTCCTTTCCAGAGCAATTACTGTGCTTCAGTGGATGTGCACAAATCACCCTGACAGCAAATGGAGGGGAAATTTTCACACTTGCAGTTATGGAGCAGTTACTTTAGGTGTGCAAATTTACCTTCCATTTATTTCCCAACCCTTAAAGTTGGGCAAAAATTCCTGTCAGCTAAAAAAAAAAAAAAAAAGGCAACACATTTACAGGGTGGCTGAACAGGACAGAGCAAACAGGGTGCCTACACCAGCAGTATTTACAACCCCGTCCCCCATGGGACCCCATTCACTCGGTCCCATACAGCTGCCTTCTTTTAAAAAAACTGTCAGGAAGATTTGTGCACATCCTCTGAAGTACAGTAACTGCTCTGAAAAGGAGAAGCAAAAATGGGGCAGGAGTTAATATTTCTCCTTTTGAGTACCAGGGTAGTGTTGAACAGGAGAAGGACACTGAAGGGATGACATTGCCAAGTGGGAGATATTGTGTGTGTCCCCCCCCCCAAAGGGGGGCCTTTGGTGCACTTCATTAGCATTTTTTTTTCTATTTCAGTGCTTCTGAATTGTGCAGATGGGTTCTTTCTTTCTCTTAGTATTATTTTCCCCTGGTCCTTCACAACTGTGTGTAAATTAGCCTATGTGTAGCCTTGCCTTGTCAATTTCCTTGTATGTTACCTACCCCACTTCATTGTTCTCTTTGACAGCTGAATCATACAAGGAAATTAACAAGGTGAGACTGCACGTATCAGACAGCTGAATCTGTGCTCTTCCACACTTGTGAAGGACGGAGGTGGGGGAAATAATAATAATTTTAAAAACCCTGTTTGTGTACTCCCAAAGCACTTAAAAAAAGGGGGGGACTAACAAATTATGGTCCTTCCAAAGTGCTGTTTTGGCGTTGGTGGAGGAGCAGTCACTGGCAAGGGAGGCTGGAGGCAGCACTGGTGATATCATGAAGAGAGGCATGAGCTTTTTTGTCACTCTTGCCAAGTGGTTCTGCAGCTGCTTGCTTGGCACAAGCTATGGTGCCAGGTTTGAATGTGGTGTAGTGGTGAGAGCGTTGGACTGGGAGCCAGGAGATCCGGGTTCTCGTCCCCACTTGGCCATGGAAGCTCACTGGGTGACTTTGGGCCAGTCACAGTCTCTCAGCCCAACCTACCTCACAGGTATGTTGTTGTGAGGATAAAGTGGAGAGAAGGAGGATAATGTAAGCTGCCTTGGGTTCCTTGCAAGAGGAAAAAAGGTGGGATATAAATGCAATAAATAAATAAATAAATAAATAAATAAGACAAGCCCCCCTGAGAACAAGCTATCCTCAACAACCCCACTACAAGCCATGGGATCTCAGGGTGGCTTGTTGCTGAAAAACAACCCATGCTGAAATGCCTGTGCTGGGTTCAGACATCACAACAAGCCGCACTGACACTAACATGGCTCATAAACTACTGTGGCTTATTGTGACATGTGAACCCAGTCAATATTTTGGCCTTCATTGCTTCTGCCATAATAGTCATGATCATATATATATTGGGGTACAATATATATTAGTGCTGCTACTTCATTTTTTCTCCTTAACAGATTTTATGTGGAAAGAAACAAGATGGAAGAAGTGGTGCATAAACATGGGAGGGTTACAAATGGAAGATGATGACACCTGGATCCCTTGCTGAATTCTGTGAAAGAGGCAGGGTGAGTGGACAATAAAAACCTCATCTGGAACAGCTCAGAATTCAAGCTGCTGGGTTTGAATATCATCTTTTCATATAGTACCTTATATTTTAATATGCAGAGACTTGAGATAGCTATACCGTCCCTTTTTGTAGATTATACTGATGTGTTGTTTCTTTTTTCTTTCTTTATATGGTTCTTTATGTTTTCTACTGTGTTTTTATGCAAAAGATATGTTTGGGCCATGCCCTTGGTCCCCCTCAAGAATCACTGAATGCGTGAAGGAGACACAGGACCATATGAGGGTTCCTGATCATGTGGAGAAGTTGTACATGTGTAGAACCTCTTCATGCTAATGCTAAATGTGTGGGTATTGTAGCTGTAGCCAGAGGGCATGGTCTCAATTCCCCCACACGCTTTTGCTGTTATCAAATGAAATCCAGAGACTCTAAAACTGCAGCTCCCCTTCCCCCAATCATATTTTTAAATGGAAGCTTTTCATATTATTCATTCTTTCCTTGCTTCTACTACCTTGGCAGCAGCCCAATAGATTCATGTACAATATTTTACCCTAGGCTATTACTGTTCTCACTTAAACTACAAAATTGTAACTGGGTAGATTTTAACCAATTAGACTATGCTGCAGGCATGTGCATATAATCTGTTGCTTTTCATTATAATAATTAAGCAATATCTTATTCTGGATTAATTGATGTAATTGCTAAACAGGGCACGAGTCTTTATACTTTATTCCATCTCAGTGGGAACTGAAAAAACAAAATGTCATTTTATCTAGGAATGATACAGTCCATCTATAAAAAATTGCTTTCAACTTTTCATGTATCATGAGAGAAAACATTTTTTCCAGGTTTGGATGTACATTTCAATACTTTATGTTTTATCTTCTCTGTCGATGCATCTCCATTTTAGAAAACACTTACATTTTTTTCAGTGATTCCCCAGAACTTTTTGGAAGTGTTCAATTGATATCAGATGACATACCACCCAAAGTGTTCTGCCTTGCATAGTGACATCAAGATGTTTTGGGCTGCTGATATAATGTTTGGAGATCTAAAAGTCAAACTAGAAGACAATGAGGAAAAGCAGGGTGCCCCTTGTTTCCTTCATAATATTAATGCAGGGGTTACGGGCACTTTAAAGCACAATTGGTGGTGGGAGGAAGATGCATAAACCCTGCCCACACACCGATTCTCCCAAAACTGAAAGAAAGCCCAGCTGGTGGGTGCAGTGGGAAATACACAGCAGGGGTGCATTTGGTTATGCGTGCTGTCAAGAAATCCATTTTCTTGTTCAGATTTAGCTGCTTGGAAAGAAGCTCCGTTTCATGAGGAGGGGCCTACATGCATTCGTTAAAACACCTGCATGTGTTATCACATGGTATCGCAGTCGATAAAACACCTGCGTCTGTTATCACATGTTGTTCTAGTCTCCAGGCCTGTCAAGGCCAGAGTGGAACTCTTGCCAAATTAGACTGAATAATGTCAGCTGGGCTGTGTTGAGAGCTTTTCACTCCTCCCCTCCCCTCCCCTCCTGGAAGCTGAGGAAGTTATCCAGCCCAATAGTGATTGGCTAAAGAGGCTTGCCTCAGCGGCAGCGGCGGTAAGGGGGAGGACTATTCTTCTGGCCAGGGATTGGCTAAGGAGGCTCACCTCACATTTGCCAAGGGCCTGGGGGGTGTATAAAACAAGGGGGACTACTGTTGCCATTGGGTCTTCATCTTGTCTCCATCTGCCTAGGCTAACTGGCTTTTGGGCCTGTGAACTTTTGGATCCTGAATTGGGCCCGATGTCAGGGGTGTTTCTGAGTGCAGGGAGTGGGACAGCAGTTCAGATTGGGAAGGAGAACCATCAGACATGGGGGAGACGTTTTCCGAAGCTAGTCCAGATATGAGTAGGCCTGCTTCTCAGGTTACAAATGTCCAGATGGCTGAGCTTGAGGGACCCTCCTCACCCCAGCCCCCAGCCCCGTGAGAGGCAGCAAACAGGAGGAGGACCTAATAGATGCCAGATGCAGGCACAGAGAAAAGAGAGAGAAGGCAGGGGCGGAACTTAGTCTATCTGATTGGCCTTGCATGGAAAGCTGCGCTTAGAGGATCATGTGTTTAGATATTATCTAGTTTGGACCTCAGAGATGGAAGCAGCATAGGCTGTTTGGGGAAGCCTTGTAGCTCAGTTGAAGAGCACATGCTTTGCAAGCAACAGGCCCAGCATCTCCAGGTAGGGCTGGGAAAGACTCCTTTCTGAAATCCCACAGTGATGTTGCCAGTCAGTGTAGACAATACTGAGTTAGATGGACGAATGGTCTGACTCCATATAAGTCAGCTTCCTAGGTTCCTATAAGCAGCAAAGTGTGCTTCAGTGACAAAGAGTAGTGAGCCAGCATTTGTACAACATTACAAGGAGCCAGTGAGGCAAGGAGCCTCTTTACACCAGCCTAAAATCCCCCATTTAAACTGGGGCTTTCTGCTTCTGTTTTAAATGCAGGATCACCTTTTACACATGCTTCCTTCCCACCCACCCCGTTCCCCGTCCTTCTCCCCCTTATCAGAGTCTTCCATATGTTTCATTGATCTCGCTCCTCCTCTTGCAACGTTTCCTTTTTCACGGAGGGAAGTGAAGCAGAACACAAGTGGAATAATTTGATAGGTCATTATCTCCGATCTATTTAAAAATGGAATGCCAGTCATTTAGTGCAGGAGACGCCCTGGAGGTTCACGACGTCATCTAAAGGGCCTGCAAACTTCTGTGAGTGAGCAATCTCAATAGCAGGATAAAAGTTCCATGTGAAGAAGCCCAGAGTGTACTACTGAATTGATGATGGATAGCAGCTCAACTGAAAACAGTCCACAATAGGAATTTGTAGGGACTAATGCAAGAGACTAGATTTCATTTTCCAACACTTACACCATATTTCTACAGAATTCTGCTCTGTTCAATGTGGCATTTCTACACCAAAACGTGACAGCAGTATTTAGAGCACTCCTACTTCAAACTGCAAGTGAGGCTTTATCTTATAAGCTTGCAGGTGGCTGCTTGTTAAATCCAGATGGACAGAAAATCTACTGTATATCTGATCACAAAACCCCCGAAATTAAGAACTTCATAGGCAGTAATTTCTACTAAAGATTAATTTGATTCAGTTAAGCCTAAGATACATAAGAGACCTTTTACAAGAGGATATTGAGGAGGAGAAATAAATATTAGATGACAATATGATTTATTATTTCCAAATATTATTGTTAAGTTAGTCATGGTTCAGTAGTATCACAGAAATTTATACATTACTTTGGGAGCCATTTATTCTAACCAAGGAATGAGCTAAAAAAAGGGGAGTATTAGAAAGGTATTCAGACTGGATAATTGGAGTGGATGTGCCTGCATGTGCCTTGGGCTCCCATACTTAGCCTTCTCTTTCCTCTGTTACAGCCATGAGGATGTGGTCAGAAGCAATTGCCTCCACTTTTAAACAAACCACAAATTTGGGGAATTGTGGTTTTTTGTTTTTTGTTTTAAACTCGGTAAGACAAGCTGGGATCTCAACAACTGCAGGATTGTTCGAGATATTGATTTTCCCTTGCCAACTAGAGTGCCCCAAGTTCAGATGTAATGGGGAACTATGTTTCTCCTTGCAGTTGCAAAAGAGTGGGGAGGGGGAGTACATGCAGGCTCATTGACATAGCAGGAAACCATGGTTTCCCATTATTAACCATGGTTTCCCATTATGTCTGAACTGGGGCATGCTGTCCCATAGTTCCACAAAATAAGACTGTAAGTTATTAGTCCATTTTAAGTTTTCCCATCCAGCTTCTCAGTACACAAGATAGCAAGTCATGGTTTTATTCAACTTGGCACTTATTTTTTGTATAAAGTATTTAATGGTTTTCCAGTTAAACAAAGTCCAACAATGCAGCATGAAGAACCATCACCAGAGCATAACACAAACGGTATACAGGCAAGACTGTTCCATAATTACCAGAGAAAAATGCTTTTCATACTTAATATTTATGATCAGATGGCTCAAGTAAGTCCTTCAAATGTATTAAGGAACTTCCATCTGCCTCAAAAAGTACAAGCAAAATACAAACTACTGTTGGATCCAGATTTAGGCATGTGCAACTGGGCTGGTGGCAGCAGACTTCCCCATTCCGTCTTCCACAGGGCAGCCACTCCAGTCCTCTGAACATGCTAGACCAAAGCTCAGGGGACCCTGCTGAATGGGGTGAGCTGTGGTGTGTGTGGGGGGATCCCCGCAAATCAGGTGGATGCACCTTCTGTGAGTGAAGCCCTTCCACCAACAGAAGGCAGTATCTAGAATCACAGAATAGTAGGGTTGGAAGAGGCCTACAAGGCCATCAAGTCCAACCCCCTGCTCAATGCAGTCTTTTTTTCTTTTTCTTTTTAAATTATAAGTGTGTAAAAAAATTATTCACAGCTAGATCCAACCCTACATGTTTAGTGTAGAATAAGTATATAAATCTTTGCATCTACAGTAGACCATAGAAATTAGTCTTCCACAGTTCTGAAAGTTGGACGCCATCTTCCAACACTAATATGCATTTCTGAACTCCTTACTGTCCCTCATTCAAGCAGGGATTTCCTGTCTTCTGCAAAACTGCATGACAAAAATATGTTGAATTAAAACAGCTTCTACTGAATAAAAAATCACCCATCGTAAACATGTGCAGCTCTTTTCTCATTCCTTTGCTAGCACTAAGAGTTAGGAAACAGAGATGAAGGGTTTTGCCAGAGGGTCCACGAGAGGAGGAAGAAAACGAGGGCCTTTCCTCTTCTATTTCTCTTGAGGTTTTTGGCTGCCATACAAAAAATATAGAGGGCAGGGAAGCCCTTTGTGATGTCTAAGAAGTGTGCAATCTATGATTTCCTTTCAGCACTAAGGAAAGGAAAGGTTCCTCCTGTGCAAGCACCGGGTCATTACTGACCCCTAGAGGGACGCCGCTTGTGCTGGCGTTTTCATGGCAGACTATAGCGGGGTGGTTTGCCATTGCCTTCCCGAGTCATGACTACCTCTCCCCCAGCAAGCTGGGTCCTCATTTTACCGACCTCAGAAGGATGGAGGGCTGAGTCGACCTGAGCTGGCTACCTGGAACCCAGCTTCCACTGGGATCGAACTCAGGTCATGGGGAGAGTTTCAGTTGCAATACTGCCGCCTACCACTCTGCGCCACACAAGGAAAAACTTCAACTATTGGCCACTCTGGAGGAAAAGGTCAGACATTAGGGAGAGTACCAGCCACAGGTATGTATCCGCTATGACAGAGTGGAGAGACAGACTTGAGGCATGCTGAATGAAAAAGCACACAGGTGATATGGTCCTTTCTTAATTAATTATTTCTAGTTACAGCTCCCAGTTAAAAGCACCATCTGTCGCAAATGCCACCCATTCCTCAGTAGTACGTTTCTCATGTTTCTCTTGTCTCTCCATGGGCAACTACACAACCATTTTACACACAGAGGAAAGGCTATTCCTGACTTGCCCTGTAGCATGCTGACTACAAGCAAGACCTCCAATAACAGCAGTGACCAGTTGTGTTGGCAATCTTTTTGTTCAAGTGGGTCTCCTGTACTTTTGGAAGTGGCTTGACAGACATTAATGTACCCATTAGGGCCTGGTTAGGTCACTGGGTTGCCTACTTCCTTTTCTTTTCTTTTTAGCAGGTGATGGGAAAGACCTGAAACCCTAGAGTTCTCCTGCTGTCAGAGGAGGTAATTTCTCTCAGTTTCTCTCCCACTTCCAGTCTGGGAACAATAAATTATAATACTAGGTTACTTGAAAAGTAGAAGAATGGAAGAATGTGTATTAGATTTTCAACTAGGGATGGCCTATACCACACTGCACATTTTGTAGAAAAAATGCATATAATCATATCCAGATTCTATCTATAACCACAATTTTTTATAGGGCCGCGGTGGCTTAGTGGTTAAGACACTGAACTGCAGACCGGAAGGTCAGCAGGTCAGCAGTTCGAGACCCGAGTGCTGCGTGACGGAGTGAGCTCCCGTCTTCAGTCCCAGCTCCTGCCAACCTAGCAGTTCGAAAGCAACAAATTGCAAGTAGATAAATAGGTACCGCTTCAGCAGGAAAGGTAACAGCGTTCCATGTACCTCGGTGTTCAGTCATGCCGGCCACATGACCACAGAAGCGTCTTCGGACAGCGCTGGCTCTTCGGCTTAGAAATGGAGATGAGCACCACACCCTAGAGTCGGACATGACTGGTTGAGGACACCTTTACCTTTTACAGTTTTTTTAATGCCATTTAAGTGGATAGAGATACTTCTCCAACTGAATGTGGATCCCTCCCACCCCACCAAAAAGGCAAACAACTGGTACAAGAATGGACATATTTACTATGACTAACAAAAATCAGCAAATAAAGAAAAATTAAAGCAATATGTACCTTTCAAAATGCACAAACAAAATAGTTTTCATGTCTCATGCTTTATTAACTTCTTTTAATACCAAACCCTAGAGAGCCTGTTAAAACAGAGATAAAATGAAGAGCAAATGAATACACCACCCCAGTGGCAGGAAAATTACCAAAGACCCCTGCAGTGGTACAACATGTTATCACTCTCTAGGTTTTCTCTTTACTACTTGATGGTGCTCATATATTTTGGCTCCCTTTTGACTCAAGGAAATTAAGAACCCTATCACGCTTAGCATTCCTTCCATCTTTTCATTTAAAGAAGACGGATCCTAGGATCACTTTCTAAAAGTATTAGACTTGTTGCTGGAATTTTCTACTTCGTTGAGCTTCCAGATAAACTGGCAGAAAGCATGGGTGTTCTTTATTAGGGACCTACAAGAGACTATGCAATTGTAATGCATATCAGTTAGTAGTTACTTTAAGTTAATAAATTTTAGAGTAGAAATCTATCTAGGTATAGCTGGTTATGGCAAAGTTTGATACTTAAAGACATGCAATCAGATTTAGAAACATGGTTTCCATTCCAGTTATGATTGTGGAATAAAACAAACATCACTGAAATTATATTATATTAGCATTATTGATGATTTAGCTGGACTGCCTGCCAGTTAGGATCCTCAGTAAGCATTATACAAAATCTGATCATAGAATAGTAGTAGGGTTGGAAGGGGCCTACAAGGCCATCAGAGAGCTTTGGCTATTGGGCCGTATAGAAATAAATAAATAAATAAATAAATGCTTTCATTAGGGATATGATGACTGACCAGCAATCAGATAGTCAGAATTGAAGCTACCACATTTGGGTTTTAATTTTTCCTAAATAAGGTCCTATCATCTATCTTTCTTGAGTGCAGAGGGTTTAAGCTGGTCTTATTTAGTAGGAGTGAACATATCCCATTAAGTGCAATGTGATTTTTCAAGTGCAAGTCTTGAACCTTCATTAGGCTAAGGATTATTGTTCACTGACATTAGGTGTGTTCAGATGTACACCTTCACATGTTGAGGTGTGGAGAAGGTTGCTCCCATCAGCCTGGCCTCCCACCACTACAGTGCCTGCTGGCCACAACCCCTGTTAGCCATGTTCTGGGAACCATGACAAGTGGCCCTACTTGTGTGGCCCATATGGGGACCTCTTCCATAGAAGGGGAGATCCAGAGCCAGGCAGGATCCCCCCACCATGTGGAGTAGCTCACGATGTCTATTGGTGCACATTTAGCAGGGCATGGCTGACAAGTGCATTGGCAGAAGAGGGCAGGGCTATGCAATGTGACTCCATGACCCTTGCACTCATTCATTCATCATGTTATTAAGTGATCCCCCATATATGAACTCCTTTCGGAGCTCATTGATTGCCATAATGGAAGCATGGAATGTTGAATCCTATGCCTGTTTACTTGAAAGTAAAACTTCCATGTTCAGTGAAACATGCTCCCAGGTACAGAAGTATGGATTGTATAAAATCCGTTCCATCTGTGTTTCATGGATTGTCAGGCACCTTTTGTTCCACCGTCCACCCATCGACAGAATTCAGGTTTTGTTTCCAAATT
This sequence comes from Heloderma suspectum, assembly GCF_057233095.1. NCBI lineage: Eukaryota > Metazoa > Chordata > Lepidosauria > Squamata > Helodermatidae > Heloderma > Heloderma suspectum. The sequence continues at coordinate 86,335,657 of NC_139459.1, forward strand.
TGCACAAATTCACACATGCAGAAATGCACAAATCCCCCCCAATGCTCATTTTCACACTTTAGCCTGTGAGGGAAATGCATATCTTTGGCTGTTTTTGTTTTTGCATATTTTTCTTTGATGAAATTCGTGCAACATTCAGGAAAGCTAGAAAACTGGTCCACAAGTACACAGAATCCACCCAACAGGGGAAAAGCCAGTCCGCTGCAGAATCTGCAGGTTGGATTCATGAAATCCAAACTGATTTCTCTGACATCCCTGCTCCCAGGTAAATAGAAATAGTACACTGCACCATGCCATGGAAGACAGTGACCAGGTGACCTGTGTGCCTGCTCAGTCTGCTATCCCAATGCTAAATGTTGATGGGCAACTTCAAGGACCCTGCTGCTCTCCTTTCTTATGGCTTTTTAAAATTTATACTGGACTTGGGCCAAGCAGCCCTTCAAATAGAGGATGTCTTCAAATTGAGGACTGTCCTCTGTAAAGTAGGACACACGGAGACCCCAAAGATAAGAGATAATGGGCTGCACTGAGGGTTAGGCAGCAGCATTAAGAACCTGATTTATATGCAACTTTACTGTAAAGTAAATCACATGGAGTTCAGTGAGGCTTACTCCCAAGTCAGTGATTGTAGAATTATAGCTGAAATAGCCTTTATGGCCGGAAATGTACTGATCCTTTTTCATTATGGGCCACGATCAACTAAAGAGGGATGTGAAAAAGGACATTCAACTAAGTATCATTAACTTTAGCAATTTCCTAGATGTTCTTTAAAAGCAGCAACATTGATGGTAGTAAAATCCACATGTTTTCATTTCACTTTCAAAACTGGCACATACTTCTAGAATCATTTTATCTACAAGCGAAGCTTCAGATTTCTCAAACGGAGTGAAAGAGGGGATTATGTAACAGTCTGGAAACAATTGGCTATGCTGCAGGCCTGCAGCTCTCCATGAAAGCATTTGCATCAGCCTCGTGCAGCAGAAGCAAAACTGGTGGCTTCTGCCCACGGAAGCAGAGTGTATCATGTAGCAAAGGAAAGGGCTCTGCTGACAACCCTTCGATGGAGATTACTTCGTTCACCTTTCCTATGATAGCTTTGAGCCCATTTTGGTGTCCCATTTGGATTTTCCGGCTTTGCTGGAAAGGTGGGTACTGGAAAGGTGTATCTTTGGCTTTCCAGAATGATTCAATACAGGACACAGTGTTTGCTCCTCTTAATCCCAGCTGTATATCACACCATTCCTGAACAAGCTCAGGGTCGTAACATGGGGTTATATCATTTTATCTTTACAACAACCTTGTGAGGTAGGTCCAGCTAAGAGATGATAACCTGCCTTTGGCTACCCGGTATACGTCATGGTTGAGCAGAGTTTTCAATGTAGGGGGTTGTCCTACTTAGAGTAGACCCATTGACATGAATGGGGCCCCAGTTAGACTAACATTGGCTGCAACCCTCGGTCTCCATGGTTCAGTGCCGACATTCTAGCCCAGGGACAGAGAACCTCTTTCAGCCAGAGGACCAAATTCAGTTTGGGAGAAGCTCTTGCGGCTACATTCCAGTGGTGGGCAGAGCCAAAATCTAAAAAAGAAAAAAAAAAAGTGGGGGCAAAAATACCAGCATATTGTAGCTTAAAGCAGTTACTGCCAATAATTAAGCCTTAGGACCAAAATTTCAACCTTTTGGAAGGGGGGGGGGAGGTGCAAAAGCCAGGAAACCATCAAATGGCAGGGAAGGGAGCATCTGGGGAAACCTAGAGGGCCAGACTGGGATCTCTGGAGGAACTGATTTGGTGCCCAGGCCTGAGGTTCCCTTCCCTTGCCCTAGCCATTAGAGCACACTGCTTTGCTATTGCACAAGGCAGACATAAGATGAGCACAGGAGCCTTGTATGGAATATGGCAATTATGGCGAAGTCTCTCTTTTTATATAATTCCACATATAAGAAGTGTGAATGCATGGAAGACCCACATTCTACTATGCATTATAAGCAGTGGCATAGTAGTGAAACATCTAAGCAGGATTGAAACACAGAAACTTGCAGTCTAAAGCTATTTTAAAATGCAAGCACTCGAATTTTACAAGCTAACAAATGGATGGCTGCTTCATTCCTTTTCAAAGCAGGGATACACTATCACTGTAGCATACAGGGTGGCCATTTACATGTAGCCAAAAAAGGGGAAATGCATTACGGAAAAAGTGGATACAGATTTGCATAGAATGTGCACCTGCTAATTTATATGCACAGATGCAATTTAGAAATAATTACTGTAGTAAAAACAAAAACAAAGATAGCCATGAGGGGAGGAAATACAAAATCCACAGTTGAGCAATAGCTTTATTATAACAAACCAAAATTCCACAAAAGCGTAAACACTTCGGAGGTCCCCCAAACAATTCATTAACTCTTCGAAAAGCAGGGGATGAGGGGAAGAAACAGAAAAGTTCCCCCAAACTGATCAGATATTATGGCCATTAGGTCTTCAATTTAGGTAGACCTAGTCTCAAAATGGAGATTTTCAGTCTGAATAAATGAGTCAGTGATAGGTGTTGCAGGTATCAGATTACACCTAGCAAGGCATTTTGGGGTAGAGAAGCTATGGCTGATCTCCATTTCTGAAAACACAAAGGTCAGATCTAACTCTAATCTGCCTCTTACCTTGGGCAAAATTTAATTGAATACAGTACGTATCAACATAGTGGGAAAGACTGTGACCAGGTGACCCATGTGTCTGCTCAGTCTGCTATCCAGGTGCTAGCTGTTGATGGACATCTTCAAGGCCCCTGATCTCCCTTCTTTATATCCAAACTAGACTTGGATGGAGCAGCCCTTCAAACAGAGGACTGTCCTCTGACAAACCTTCAAACAGAGGACTGTTCTCTGTAAAGAAGACACATGGCTACCCCAGCAGCATATATTCAAAATATCTTGGATTCTGTATGCTTGCTAGGAGGAACCAAAAGACAACTGCTGATTCAGACCTCTCCCATGAGATATCACTAAGTAAACATTAGCCTATTTCTACATCCCTTCCTTAATCACAGTGTAGGTTCACTAAATAACAAGCTTATTTGAGCCAAGCAAACCTCCCATTCCCCTTAAGAAAATGGAGATATGAGAAATACTACATTTAGGATTGAGAAGAAACTCTGTGTGCAAGCCAACCCCACAGCCAAATGTGCTTCCAGATAGAGGAAGGCTTCTAGCACTAACAATCAGAAGTTGTTCTACCATTTCTTCCTTAATGTTTTTTTTTTTCTTCTGGTAAGAAAAAGGATGAAAGAACTGGTGGGAAAACATGGGACAGTTATGAGTGGAAGATGATTTCATCTGGACCCCCCATAAAATTCTGTGAATGAAGCAGTACAATTTCCCAATCAAAGCCTCATCTGGAAGCACCCCAAGTCATCCAGAGGAAATGCTTGACACCTCACATCCCTGCTTTGTGGAATTTTCTCCTGTCTCGGGGTATGATCAACCTGCCTGTAGTAGTGAGTATGGTCAACCCGCCATGACATTTCTTAAAGAAACACACAACTATGAATAAATCCAGGATACGACCAAGCCAGCGGGCCTCGTATCTAGGAACTTGACTTGGAGGCCAAAAGAAGAACACTCAGATGTTCTTTTATTGTCAACATCTTGGAACATGATGTTTCTTTTGTCTAATGAGTAATTATGACATGCTTCCATTCCATATCTAGGTGTCTGAAAGTCAGGAGAAATAACACTGATCACAGAGTAGGCCCAGTGGAAATTACAGTGATCAAAGAAAAAGGGGGAAAATGCAGGTTTCAGTAGGGAATAGATGCTGGGTAATTTGTTTACTCCATGGGATGTTAACTAAATAATTAACTAAATCCTGCTGTGTGTTTAAAAGCCTTTGTGTTTCTTCAAAGCAATGAGCTGGTTCATTTAAAGCAAAATGAAAAACTAGAAATCATAGTGAGAAATTAGAAAGCAGAACTGCCAAATGTTCAGATTTCGGGGTTTCAAAGAGCCAGTTCTGTGCCCTCTCCTGCACCTTTCACCATTTAAAATGTTTTAACAGCGTCTCCCTCACTGTGACCATGAGTTGCAGAAGAAAAGGCTGAGTCACAATTAGTGGCAAGTGTGGCTATCAGCAAAAGGTGAATAGGCTTTACTTAGTCCTAGGGTTGCCTCCACTCCCAAAGGCCTCTTATGTCTTCAGCAGCTGCCTGATGGAGAAATTCATCAGTGCCTTTTCTTTCTTCTTTCCTTCTTTCACTTTTATACCTCTTAATATATTAAAATCCCGAAGCAGTTCACATTAAAATACAACATAACAACATTTTCCTAGCATGGAATTGCAGTCATGGGAAAAGGCCTTCCCGGTGTTGTCAGGGTGGACACTGAGCCCATAGAATCCCAGAGTAGTTCTGATTCGGAGGAAGAGCAGTCGCTCCTGGGAGAGGAGTGCGCCCCTTTTTCCCAGGGCCCGCAGCTGACAGAGATTCCTCCCACCAACATTCCTAGATTAGAAAGTAGTCCAGGGAGTGACCCAGCACCGATAGCAGACTGGTTGGATGTGCAGCACAGACGCAGAGAGCGGCGCCAAATGGAGAGCGCGGAAAGGAGGCGTAGCGCCCGGTTGGCGCTCAAAGAACGGTTGCGCCCAGAGGGTCCAAGGGAAAACGGGAGGGATTCTCCCTAGTCCTTATATTCAGGGGTCTGCCAGTAATTGCCTTTCAAACGGGGACCAACTGTTCCAACTTAGGGCATAGGGATGCTGCTGCTCAGATCTAGTTGCTACCTGTAGAGTTATTAAGTTGTAAAAGAAGAATAAAGCTTTGAAAAGAATCCCTTTGTCTGTGTCTGGACTTGGCTACTGGATTAGACTGAGAGAGCCCTCCAAGGAGCCCTTAACAGGTGTAAAGCTGTTATAGCTGCATAGAAGACTGAATATCCCTACATGTTGGAAAGAAATCCAGGTTACATTTATTTGCTTCAGGGCACCTGGAGGCTGAGCTGCTTCTGTTATGTTTTTCTGTCCACCCTGCACAGCTGGATTTGCCAAATTGCTTATAAGTCAAGCTCAGCTGGGGTCTCAGAACCTGAAGCTGCTTCCAGAGAAGGGGAACAGGAAGCTAGTCAATAACTCTGCAAAGGTCTAGCCTTCCTGCTCCTCCATCCAGTTTTCACCTCCCTTTGTTATTCATTATATACTTCAGCCTTGTCAGTCTGCCTTTGTCCAGCAAGTGTTCCCAGGCTTCCACACCCTCTTAGACAGGCTAGGCTGGAGACCCAGGGGAAGAGGAACTCAGAGGTGGTTCTGTATCACATCAGATAGAGAGGAGTCACATCAGGTAAAGCAGGGTCCCAACAATAGAATGGTCAGCACTGCAAGAGATACTGGCTGGAATATTCCCTCATAAAGAGAGCTGTTGTCCCAGCAAGGGGCTGGAGGCAATGGAAGCTTTGAAAAGGCTGGAAGTCCAGGACTGTCAGAGCCTCAGACCCTGCTAGATGCATTTGATAAAAGGTCCATGATTATTTCTGTAGCCTTGTGCTCTTGTGTGGCCGAGACACAGGAGATGCATGTGTGTGGAGGGCAGGGGAGTCATCCTCAGAGTCTGAAGCTGAGGGAAGAGCTATGTCCTCAGGCCAGGAAGGTATATAAGAGGATGCCAAGGGTTATGCCTGAAGTGGGGTAACCAGAAGCTTTTTGGAGTTGGAGTCTTCCTTGGGATTATGCTGCACCTCCAAGCCAGGGACACGACACCTCTATCTTTGGGATGCTTAAGCCCTCTGCAGGCATTCACATGAAGGAGCCAGTGGGAATGTGGGGGCTAATCCCGGTCCCTTTGCTGCCACCCAACGCACTGGCCATGCCCCTCTGCTGACATGTGAGCAGCATCAGCCTGGGGGGTCTGTGCACTTAGGGCTTCCTCCACAGTGATGGGAATCCTGATTGAGCAGGGTCTCTATCCCCTTGGAAATCCTATGCACATAGAAAGTGACCCTCTTCAGAATGAGTGGGAGCCATCACAGGGCTAGCCCTGTGCTGTGTGTTCCTGCTTGCCTCCTCATGTGGGCTTTGATGTGATATTGAGTCTCTTGGAATATTTCTCAGCTTATCAAAAACATTTCTCTCTGGCCATGATCCTGCTGGGTGCTTCTCATTTAAGCATTTTCTATGGATCTAATTTTGCATCAGTCCTGATGTTGCCAGTACCCAAAGCACCACTTACAGTAAGTTTGGTTCGTATCGCACCTTTCTGCAAAAGCAGCTTACAACAAAATAGAAAAACACATGAGGACAACAAAAGCATTAAAACCAATGGATAACAATAAGACAGCAGCGACTAAAATATTAACACACAGCAGTACAAACCTAAAAATTCCTAACATGTCTCAGCAGGTATTATGGGTTGCTTGAAGTGGTGTCTTTATGTAATACTGCTGGAGAACAGCAGCCTGATAACGCTATTTATGTGCAATATTCATAGCATTGGTGGGAGATTCAAGACAGACAAAAGGAAGTACCTTTTCACATAGCAGATAGTCAACTTATTTATTTTATTTGTGGCCTTTATATACTGGTGAATATAATAAAATATCTCAGCAGTTCACAATATTAAAATCAAATAGAAATCTGAGGTATTCACTACCTCTACAAGATGTGGCGATGGCCATCAACCCAGATGGATTTTAAAAGGGGGTTGTACAAGTTAATGGAGGGTAATCAAGGGCTACTAGTCAAGGGGACTATATGCAGCCTGAAATATAAGTTCTGTCTTCTGATGAAGTGGACAAGGTGCTTTTATCTGTAACACCAACCACCTGCTTACTTGATCTTTGCCCATCTTGGCTCATTATGGGCTGCAGAGAGAGACTGGGTGAGGGGATCAGGGCGGTGGTGAATGCCTCCATTGAGGAGAGAGTGATGCCATCAGCCCTCAAGGAGGCAGTGATAAGACCGCTCTTAAAGAAGCCCTCCTTGGATCCCCAAATTTTGAACAACTTTTGCCCAGTCTCAAATCTGTCAGTTTTGGGCAAGATAATTGAGTGGGTGGTGGTGATGCAGTTGAAGGCACACTTGGAAGAAGCTGATTATCTAGATCCATTTCAATTGGGCTTCAGGCCTGGGCATGGGACAGAAACGGCCTTGGTCACCTTGGAGGAGGGCTTTGGATAGGGGTGAATGCTCCTTCCTTGTTCTCCTCGACCTCTCAGTGGCTTTTGATACCGTTGACCACGGTATCCTCCTGGACCGCCTGGAGAGGTTGGGCATTGGAGACATTGTATTACGGTGGTTCCGGTCCTTCCTCTCCGGCAGGTATCAGAGGGTAGCACTGGGAAAGGAGGTTTTAGACCCGTGGCTGCTCACTTGTGGGGTGCCACAGGGTTCCAGCCTCTTCCTGATGCTATTTAACATCTATGTGAAGCCGCTGGGGGCTATCATCAGGAGGTTAGGGGTGCAGTGTCATCAATATGTGGATGACACGCAGCTCTACCTCTCATTCAAATCTTCACCAAGGTTGGTCATAGAATCCCTGTCCAAATGTCTAGAGATGGTGAGTGGCTGGATGGGGAGGAATAAGCTGAAGCTGAACCCCGACAAGACCAAGGTACTTTTGGTGGGAGACAAGAGGAGGTTGGGGGATGTTGACCTAGTGTTGAATGGGGTATGGCTACCCTTGAAAGACCAGGTCCGCAGCCTGGGGATCATTTCAGACTCCCAGCTGTCCATGGGGGCTCAGGTGTCAGCTGTGAGCCGGACAGCACTGTACCAACTCCATCTGATATGGCAGCTGTGCCCCTACCTTCCCAACCATCTGCTCCCATCAGTACATGCTCTGGTCTCCTTTCATCTAGACTACTGTAATGTGCTCTTCAAGGTTACTCTTGAAGACGGTTCGGAAGCTGCAGCTGGTACAGAATGTAGCGGCTCACCTGATTAAAGGCAGCTGCCGGTGAGATCACATCACTCCAGTGCTGAAGGAGTTGCACTGGCTACCAGTTGTTTTCTGGGCCAAATTCAAGGTGTTGGGTTTGACCTTTAAAACCCTATACAGTTCTGGCCCAGCCTATCTCAAGGAGCACCTCCAGCAACACCAGACAGGCCGCTCAACAAGATCAGCCTCAGATGGCCTTCTCCCTGTCCCATCAGCCAGGACAGCTGGGCTGATGAGGGCAAGAGCCTTCTCTGTGGTGGCCCCCACTCTGTGGAACTCCCTCCCTAGGGAACTCTGCCATGCCCCCTCTTTAATGAGCTTCTGCCACACATTGAAAACTTGTTTGTTTAGGCAGGCATTTGGGGTGGGTTAGGGTATTTTTAGGGATGGACGAAAGTCCCTTACCTGGTCCCGCAGCTTGCTTCGCGGTGGGGGAGAGGCGCTCCGTCCCTCCCCCCAAAATTCTGGGTGGGGTGGGAGGCGCCCCATCCCTCCCTGCTGAAATTCTGGCCGGGGGGGAGGTGCCCCGTCCCTCCGGCCGAAATTCTGGCCGGGGGGAGGCGCCCCGTCCCTCCGGCCGCGAATCTCGTCTCCTGCCGGGACGCAAATAGTGGTGGCCATAGCCGCCGCCGTTTGCATCCCTGCAGTCAGCCGTGATAGGCTACATAAATCCTTACGTAGCCTATCACGGCTGACTTTGGGAAAAAAACACGTATGCAAATGGCAGTGCCCATGGGCGCTGCCATTTGCGTACGCGCTTTTTTCCCCCCAAAAATCAGCCGTGATAGGCTATGTAAGGATTTACATAGCCTATCACGGTGTGTTTTGAAAATCTAGTCATGATAGGCTACATAAATCTTTACGTAGCCTATCACGTTTGTTGTTTGTTTTGTTTTTTTACTTGGAAATGGCAACGGCAGCAGCCAGTCGGAAGACCAGCCGCCGCTGCTGCTGCCGCCCCGCCACCGGGAGCCGCCAGGGACATTCGACAAAGGTAAGTCCCATCCTGGGGGGGGCGGGGCGGGGGGGCGGACCGTTTCTCCACCAATTTCAGGGGGCCGAATGCGTTGGCATTTGGCCTCCCGGAGATTTGTGGAGAAATTCTCTGACATCCCTAGGTATTTTTAGATGAAGTTTTAATGTGTAATTTTTCTGTTTTAGATTGTTCTTTTGTACATCACCCAGAGTGGCCAGGTGACCAGCCAGATGGGTGATTAAGAAATTAATTAATTAAATAAACAAACAAACAAACACACAGCAGTATAGGATTGCACTGTAAAGATGATAACTGGCACCTTAAATTGTGCCCATCTTAGGGCCAAAACAGACATTACTTTAAATGTGTGTCTAGCTTTTATGTCCCCACCAGTTGAGGCCAGTGATTTCAATGTCAGAGGAGCACTGAATCTGCTCTGGGTTTCAGTTAGAACCAAAACCAGAACCAGTCAGAACTCCAAAGGAGCTATCCAAGGTGCTGAACATATTTTCTGGATTTACTGCTCCACTGATATCGGAGCCACCAGCCTCCACTGGTCCCCACCCACCTTTTTATGCTAGAATGGGTGCCGGGTCCCTGCTCCAGATCTTAAACACCCCTCTATCCCTCTCCTGGCACTTGCTCTGGAGTTAAAATGAAAAAGATATAGCCGCTTGACACAAATTTAAACTCATGTCTGTTTTAGCCCTTAGCCACAGGACCAAAGATCTCTTCAAACATTCTGAAATAGGAAGTGTGGAGGGAAAACAGGGACTCACGCCCCAGTCTACCCCCACCCGCCAGCCTCCCTGTGTTAATGGGGAAGGTCTGTAGTCAGATTATAACTGCTTTCAGCTGAACACAGCTCGCTGCAATCCTCCATGGGATCAGGAACATTACCTGTCCTTGGTAAGTGAAAAACAAAAGTAGTAGATTTCATACCACCTGGAGCTAGGACTTCATTCTTTGAGGGTACATCCCCTCCAACCACTAGGTAAAGTGACCAAATTTGGCTTGCTGTTGGCTTTTTCAAAAAACTTTGCACACCATCTAAAATTATTTCTAGATCTGTAAATATATTTTAACAAATTAGTTTCTCTCTACTTCTGTTTTTCAGCCACCAAGGAACCTATGTGTTCCACCTAGGGATGGAGACAGTTCTGAGTAAGAGCTGGATTTCATATTGTTAAAAATGGGAGATCATCAAACACTGCTTGTTTGTTTCACCATCCCAGCAGCCCTTGGGAGAGTCCTGGGTGCAACCTGAAACCATCACTGCACTTGACAGAGCCTAATTTCAGTGTCTGATGGCAGTTTCTTCGCATGTTCCATCTTAAGTCTGTGACAAATGCAGACTCCATGGTTTGAATGTCAGCCCCCTTTTTCCTCCCCATCTCCCACTTTTTGCTCTGTTTACTCTCTTGACACCCAGTGAAGAGTTCTGGAGAACTCAAAAGGTTCCACATTGTTTTTTAGCCATGCTTAATATTTTTTCTTTAGTAGGTTTGGAAAAAAATGTAACAGCATCTGTACGAACATTTCCATTCCCCCAAGGATGATTCACAACCCTTGGTGACTGTCCCATTTTTGCAAGCTGAATTCTTGTCACGGAGCAGGCTGCTAAAACTGCTGCTAAAACTGCTAAAATAATTGACAGAGCTTTTTATAGGCAATAGATGTTCAACACCAACTATTTGGACATTTCAGATTTGTAGAATGCCATAGATGATTTTTTAATAATAAAAAACATCCTAGCTTTGCTATGTAATAAGTATGTCACCCCAATATGTCGAAAAGCACATTGGTAGCCAGTGGTAGGCAGAGTGATGCATCCTGAATAGGGATGTCGGAGGAATCTGCAACGGAACCGAGGGAGTTTGGATTTTCATGAATCCGACTCATGGATACCGCAGCAGACCAGTTTTTCCCCTGTTGGGCAGATTCCGTGGACTTGCAGACCAGTTTTCTAACTTTCTTGAATTTTGTCCAAATTTCATCACAGAAAATATGCAAAATAAAACAATGGCCCCACATGCCCATTTGCCCCATTGGCTAAGGTGTGAAAATGCACATTTGGGGGGAATGTGCACATTTTGCATGTGCATTTGCACAAATTCGGAAACAAAAAAAAATCTGATTCCGCCAATGGGCAGATAACAGACTGAAAGGTGCCTGAAAATCCATGAAACACAGATGGAATGGATTTTACACAGTCTGTACATCCCTGCTTCTGAGCCCCCCATTTCCCTCCCGTGGAGGGCAACCCATCCTGCAACCCCTAAACTAAACTAGCCTCCTGCCTTCAGGTGCCAATATTGGGAGAGAGGAGTTCTTCTCTTTTCCAGGGTTTCTGCAGGTAGAACTACTTCTGATGAAGCAGACATGTGGGCCCTGGTAGTCTGCCTGCAGAAGCGCCTAGGTTCAATCCCTGGCAAAGAGACTGGAGAGTGAAAGACCTCTGCCCGAGATCCTGCCTGGAGAGCCACTGCCAGCCTGAGTATACAATACTGGCCTAGATGAACAAATATGTGTTCAGCAAAAGGCAGCTTTCTACTGCATTTGCTCTGTAATGCTAAGGCAAAGGGTGTACATTAGTGGGGGCAGGGAGGAGGACTTTTGCAAGGAATGTGGTGGCATTCTGACTGTGAAATACGCTCCCCACAGAGGGTGGGATGGGACAATCAATGATGCTTGAGCTTGGTGAAATTCTGAGCTCCACTTGCAAGCTCAGACTGTCTTGCTCCTGTTTTTGATTGCAATCTTTTTTTTCTTTCCCTTCAAATGGGGAAAGTGTGCATTTTAAAAATGGACATTTTTTAAAGTATGTATTTTGCCAACCCGAGCTCGGGAATGTACAAGTTTTCTCTGAAAACTGCGCTCACATTCGGGGTTGTGAACGGGGCAAATCAGAGTTTAAATGGATCAAAACAAATTTCTCATACTTCTGTGTAAGGATGTAGAACTGGTGCAGAGCCTGCAATCTTTCTAATGCCTGGTCAAAACTTTTTTCTTTGTCCAGGTATTTTAATTTAAGTATGTCTGTTAGCCTGTTCCAGTTTTGCTGCTCTTCAATGGTCAACATTATAATGATGTTGCTTACCAAGTTATTATTTACCTTATTTCGTGTGACTAATTTGGTCTTTTTTTTTTATCTTGTATGGCTTATAGGTCATGTTTTGTACCATAAGGTATTGGTAAGGATGAAGGGTGGTACAGAAATATTTTAATGAATAAATAAGCATTGATGGGGTGGACAGGGGGTTCCCCCTTCCCCACTGATTCTCCCCTGCACAGCCCCCTTCCCCAAGAGGAACCTCACCATACTTTTACCCTGAAGGTGGAAGGCTGGGGGCAAAGCTCTTGTAGCACCTGAACTCCTAAAACAGAGATGGGGAACACATGCCCCTCCATATGTTGGACTGCAATTCCCATCATCCATCACTATTGATTATGCTGACTGGGCTGATGGGAGTTGCAGTCCAACAACCTTTGGAGGGACACATTTCCCACCTTTACTTTAAAAGATCTTTAAGTGCATCCATGCTGCTGTGTTGCCCCAGTTCCTGAAAGCACAAACGAAGTTAAGTCTGGAAATGAAACAAAGTGAATGTTCTGCTATGGCTGGGTCAGGCTCAGCCCTAGGGTCAAAGCTGACAGCAAGCAGGCAAAAAGGCCAATCATAGTTTTATCAGTCCACCAAGAGCACAGTATTGCCAGTCTGAAGGAAAAGTACAAGAGGAGGGCCTGAGGCACGACCAAGGTCAAAACACAGAGAAGCAGTCCAACACAAACACAGCCCAAAGAGCAGAGTCTAGCAGGAACCCAATGGTCAGAAGCACAGAGGGCCAGTCATACAGCAAGGTCAGAGGAACAGCAGCTCCAGGAACTGGAGCTAGTAGAAAAACAGTGTTCTAGCAGATAGCGCCTTCCGACAAAAAGCTTATATAGCCAGAGCTTCCGGAGCTCCACAGAAGGCTCAGCTGCAGGTCATCAGCACTTTGGCGGGACTGGAGTCTTACTTATGAGGAAGTACAAGAGGAGGGCCTGAGGCACGACCAAGGTCAAAACACAGATAAGCAGTCCAACACAAACACAGCCCAAAGAGCAGAGTCTAGCAGGAACCCAATGGTCAGAAGCACAGAGGGCCAGTCATACAGCAAGGTCAGAGGAACAGCAGTTCAAGGAACTGGAGCTAGTAGAAAAACAGTGTTCTAGCAGATAGCGCCTTCCGACAAAAAGCTTATATAGCCAGAGCTTCCGGAGCTCCACAGAAGGCTCAGCTGCAGGTCATCAGCACTTTGGCGGGACTGGAGTCTTACTTATGAGGAAGTACAAGAGGAGGGCCTGAGGCACGACCAAGGTCAAAACACAGATAAGCAGTCCAACACAAACACAGCCCAAAGAGCAGAGTCTAGCAGGAACCCAATGGTCAGAAGCACAGAGGGCCAGTCATACAGCAAGGTCAGAGGAACAGCAGTTCAAGGAACTGGAGCTAGTAGAAAAACAGTGTTCTAGCAGATAGCGCCTTCCGACAAAAAGCTTATATAGCCAGAGCTTCCGGAGCTCCACAGAAGGCTCAGCTGCAGGTCATCAGCACTTTGGCGGGACTGGAGTCTTACTTATGAGGAAGCCCTTTGCTCATGAGGAGCTCAGCTGTTACAGGTCTTGAAGGACATCATTCACCTCCCTGTGGCAGCCTATGCCTCCACCTTCTGAAGCTGGTGTAATTAAGGATTGGGTGGATGCCTGGTCTCTTCTTCTGTTACAATGGGTGAAGAACAATACATGTCCTGCTATGGTTGGATCAGGCTCAGCATTAGGCTAAACTAAGAGGCAATCCAATGGCAAATCAATAAGCAGACAATGTCAAAGCACAGTTTTAGCAGGCAAGAGGAGCGTTCCAAAGGAGAAGTCTTGAAGAGCAACCACAGTCAAGATACAGACAAAGCCAAATACAATGCACTAGAGACAGACAGGTGCCTCCTGTCCTGGTTCTCCAGGCACCCACCCAGCCCCTGCCCCCACTCGTGTGCTCAGACCTGTGCTTCGGCCCCATGTCCACTCACTGAACTGCCCACACTTACCCGGGCTCCGTCCTCCTGCGCTGTGATCGCCATGTTGCAAAGAAACACATGGCAATCACAAAAATGTGCTCGTAGACTTATACGCAACATGGCACCATGAATCGCCCATATATGCAAGATTGTGGGCATAAATCGTCCATTTACTCCTGTAATCTTGCGCATATGGCCGTTTCACAGCACCATTTTGTGTATAAGTCTATGTGTACATTTTTGCGATCGCCATGTTTGTTCACAACATGGCAATCACAGTGCAGGAGGATGGGGCCCAGGTAAGTGTGGGCAGCTTGGCAAGCATGGGGAGGGGTCTAGTGGGGGCAAGGCACAGCAGGAACAGCTTGGGGGGCACAGGTGGTCTGCCAGACTCCCAGACCAAAATAGGTACCTGCACCTTCCCTACAATACATAGCCCAAGAAGCAGAATCTGACTTGAAATGTCTGACTTGGCCACAGAGACACATGCCTTAGTTACATCCCATTTGGATTACTGTGACACGCTCTGTGTGGGGCTGCCTCTGACTAGGGTTTGGAAACTTCAGCTGGTTCAAAGAGCTGCTGCCAGACTGTTAACTGGGGCAGGCTACAGGGAACATACAACTCCTCTGCTAAAACAGTTTCACTGGCTCCCAATTTGTTTCTGGGTACAGTTCAAAGTGCTGGTCATGACCTATAAGACCCTATATGACGCGGGTCCAGGTTATCTGAAAGACCGTATTTTCTCCTATGAGTATGCTCGTGCCCTGAGATCTTCAGGGGAGGGCCGGAGGGCCTTCTCACGGTCCTGCCACCATCACAGGCCCGCCTGGTGGGAATGTGGGAGAGGACCTTCTCAGTAGCTGCCCCAAGCCTCTGGAACTCCCTTCCCAGGGAGGCGAGAGCAGCACCCTCCTTGGTATGTTTCTGCAGGCAGGCAAAAACTTTTTTGTTCTGGCAGGCCTTTGGGGACCTATAGATATACAAGATATACAATATGTATATACAAGATATACAATATATCTACTATATATTGAGGTCCATAGTCTGGACCTATGAGAATATGATGGATTGATACTATTGTTTATATTATTGCTGCCTTTTAAATTGTTGATATTTTATACAATTTTAATATTATTGATGATTTAATTATATTTTTAACTTTTGTATATTTCTATTTATGTGTTTTAACTGTAAAAGTTTTTAATGTTGTAAATCCTCCTTGAGTCCCAGTATTGTGAAAAAGACGGGATATAAATATAAATATAATCATCATCATCACCAAGCAGGACTCCAAGGTCAGTAGCACAGAGGTTCAATCCAAGGCAAGTTCAGGAAAACAGGATAGATAGAAGGCAGTAGGAAATAGTAAAATACATTGTTTCCAGCAATAGCTAGACCGATACTGCAGGCTTATATTGCCACAGCTTCCTGAACCCCAAACTTGCACCCAAGAAGTCCCTTCCTCTTGAGGAGTCCTTCTTTGTATTTGAGCACTTCTCCTTAAAGGAGCCCTACTGATCTGCCTTTTGAGGCGATCATGCTCTTGGGGGCTAGGTGGTTGCCCCGCCTCTGCCTCAGAGGCAGAATTCCCCTCCCCCTGTGGGGGCAGAACCATGGTCATCTCCCCTGAGGGCCCAGGCTCCCCCAGGCCTCCTGCTCCTTGGTGTTGGCCATCTTTGGGAGTGCTAGCTCCTGTTTAGAGGAGGACTCCTCCAGCAGGGGCATGACAGTTCTCAGGAGTCCTATCTGCGGGTTCCTTGGGGTTCAAAGCTGTTGAAGGGCCTGGTGTATTATCTCCACTGATGCCTGGGGTCTCGCTAAAGTTGGGGGGGGGGCACAGGGTGTGTACACTCTGCTAAGTCAGGCTTTCCATCTGAAGAGGCATCCTGGCCTATGACAGGGATGTCAGTGAATTATTTTTAAGTCACTCACTGCCTTGATCTTTACAGCATATTTCTAGGATATGTCCTTATTATCCTAACAAGGACCAAACAAACTTACTACTAATGAAATGTTGTTTATAAAATGCTCAAATAAAAGCTCTCTGTAAACCATCAGAAATAAAGAATTATTATTCTGTTGTTAGGCAGATTCTGACTTGGATTCTTGGATGGATTAGAACTCTGCCCCATTAACATGCTTAATAAATAGACCTCAGTTGGAGACTAATTACTGAGCACAAGACTGCAATGTCCGAAAAAGGTTAGCCAAGGTCTGGTCTACAGCATTGCATTAGGAAATTGCTTAGCATCTCTCAAGAATGATGCAAGAGCATCTATGATTCTGCACACTTTTTAGAGCACTCAGGCTCTGTATAGATACTTTTGGATCAGCAATCAATAGTAAATAAATAAAATGAAATCCTATGGCCTTGTGAGTCAACCATTCAGCCAGCATCTTAACCAAGTCTTTGTGCTCTGTGTACTTTATTTTCATATTCACTGGGGCAGGTGTATTCTGCTGATTCAATGGTTAGTGATTACACTTGTCTCAGTTCATTAAAGGCCAAGATCTTCCAGCACAACTGTTTACAATCGTGTTCGAGAATTTGCCTCCAGCTCCTCGTGCTCATGGATCACTGAAGCCCATTTGAAACTGAGATGTGGAGCAGGAGAGACTTTGTGTCAGTTTCTGCTCAAGATTCCTTTTCTGTATTAATTTCTGGCCAGCTTTGCCCAATTGAGGATGCACTCATTGAATGAGACTGTGCTGTTCTGATGGATGCTCTGTAACGGTGCAGCTCTTCTCTAAACAAATTGATTGAACATGTGTTTTTAAATCCCAATGGCAGCTTTAAGACTCCCTTCTCTGTCTTAAGATGACCACAAAAATCCAGTAATTTATTTTTATCTATGTAAAAATGTCTATCCCGTCTTTTATCAACGAGCGTCCCCGTCCCCCCCACACACACACCCCAGGCATCTCACAACAGATTTAAAGCACTATACAACTAAATAAATATGATAAGACACCATTACTTATGGAGAGCTTTAAAAAACAAACAAACCTGGAGCAATTATAAAAACAGGAGAAAACTAAAATAATGAAGGCAAGACAAGGGCCTGGCATTTACCACACACCTAAAGATCAAAAGAAAGGGAGCCAGCTGAAATTCCCAAGAAAGGAAGTTCCATAATCTTGGTGCTGCTACTAAAAAGACCCTGTCCTGTGTCCCATGGGAATTTGGGGTATCAAAATTCTTTCTTTAATGGACAGTACACTTTGCTATGTATTTCAAGTTGGGGCACTCTTCATCAGGGTTATTAAGAACGATGATAGGAAGAGAGTTTCCTCCTCAGCAGTCAAGCTTAGGTGTATTTATTTGACTGCTGTCGTATGGTATAAGAGAAAAATACCTCTCTGACTTGTTAGAGAGCTGTGTCAAACACTCCAACAGACAGAATTACTTGCTTCTCAAAATCATAGGATAATGACAAGAGCTGGCACTTCTCTACTGCTGTTAGTGAACATATGTGCAGAATTTATTAAGAAACATGTACCTGATTGTAACTAGGGTTGCCAGCCGCATGTCCTGCTTTAGAGAGGACAGTCATCTACTTGAAGTCCACATCCTTTTTTAAAGATAAAGAGCTGTAAGAATGGAGATCAGGGGCCTTGAAGTTGCCTGTCAACAGTTAGCAGCCAGCTGGACAACAGACAGAGCAGGCACAAACAGGTCACCTGGTCACAGTCTCTCCCACTATAGCGAGATGTATACTGTTTAAATTGATTTTATCTGTATGCCACCCTGAGATCTTAATGATATAGGGTGGGATACAAATGTTTTAAATAAACAAACAAGCAAATAAAATGTATAGTATTTATATTTAAATTAGAGTATTTACTTCTAAATTTGCATCTACACATATAAATTGGCATATGGCCATTTAATGCAAATCTATCTCCTCTTTTGTCTTCTTTTTTTGGTGATAGATTTCCTCTTTTTTGGCAATGTGTACATGGTCACCCTAATAGAGATGCAAGTATTTAAATGTTCTTACACTGATTTGTAATTTCATTCTGCTTTTAAAGCATTTTATGAGGTTTTTGTAGTAGTTAAACACTAAGCAATAAAAAATCAAATTGGAACAGATGAGTGCATTTTTACAGAAATCCTCATTCCCTACACCAGTACCCTTTTTGCAATTGGCTCAGTGCGGTTGCCAGCTGACGAGGGAAACTCTCCACTCCACCTCCCCCATACATCAGATTACAAAAACGAAATCATTTTCCGAGCCCCTTCTCGATCGTCCCACAGTGCAGGACACGGAATAATGGGCTCAAGTTACAGGAAGCCAGATTCCAGCTGAGCATCAGGAAAAACTTCCTGACTGTTAGAGCAATAAGACAATGGAACCAATTCCCTAGGGAGGTGGTGGGCCCTCCCACACTGGAGGTGTTCAAGACTGGACAGCTGACTGTCAGGGATGCTCTGATTTAGATTCCTGCACTGAGCAAGGGGTTGGAATCAATGGTCTTATAGGCCCCTTCCAACCCTACTATTCTATGATCCTATGTTTCTATGATTCTATGAATGCGGGGAGGTGTCCACAAACTTTTTAATTTTATTTTTCCTTCCATGGGATTTGTGCAAATTTCCCCAACACTGATCTGCCATGAATTTTGCATAATTTTTTGCAATCCCACTCTGGAACCCTCGTGTACATCTGATAGCTAGCAATGTAGCTGGCAGCTGCAGGAGAGAAGGTGCTTTGGGGGCAGATGTGCTTATTTCAGTGTAATGTGAAGCAGCTGTTTTTTAAAGTGTTTATTAGCAAGGAAAGAGCCAAAATGGAAGACATTGATGGGGGGGGGCGGAATTGAAAGTGGCTGGGGGCTGCAGGGCAGAAGGCGCTTTGAAGGTGGGTGTCCTTCCTTCAGTGTAATGTGAAGCAGCCTTTTTTTTTTTTTTTTTAAAGGTGTTCACTAGCAAGGGAAGTGCCAGATATTGATAAGAGGGGGATACAGTTATGCTTGGCTAAATAGGGGACAGGTGCTCTAACAACTCAATGTGGCTTCACCTGACATGCAAACCCTGTCAAAGGGAAGTCATGTGCAAGAGGGGAGTGGGGTGTGTGTGAGAGGAGAGGATATACAAGCCTGAGACTCACTTCTGATCCTCAAGTTATGGTCTGGATGATCATCTGAATGGATCCATTCTGCCCTTTTTTGGAAGCATTGTCTCTGAATAATTCTAAAGGCTCCATGGGTGTGTTCTCTCTTAAAATTCAGTATTTAGTACTTATATAATGCTCCTGTGTGCATTATTTAGTTTTCATGGCCTTGGGTTTGGTATTAGGTTCTGATTATATGCACATCTATTATTTTGTCTACCCAGTAAATTTAAATTAATTTTGGATTACATTTGAGGTAAAAGTGCTTGGAAGTGTCAAAGTTCAGTTCAATTTTGCAAAGTACTTGGGAAGCACAAATTCTTTTGCAGTAAATGATGCTACGTAGGCATAATGTGGTGATTAATGACTGGGCTGTAAGGAGAAGATGCAAACATGTATCACATTAAATGAGGGGGAGAATTGGTTCCCCCCCCCATTTTTGAGACTGGTACAGCACAAGGTATAGAAAACCATTTTAATGTATGGATCAGATAGAAAGGAGTTACTTTTTCAGAAAGAAGCAGCTGAGAAATATTCTCTATTGGCACACCAGTTATTTATGTTTTGAGTTATCTGATTATTGTAGGAAGTGTTCATAAGAGGAGTACAGGGTACTTAAAAACTGGCGTCCTGATACTAAATATGTTTGGAAAGGAAAGGTTCCTCCTGTGCAAGCTTACTGACCCCTAGAGGGACTCCGCTTGCGCTGGCGTTTTCATGGCAGACTATAGCGGGGTGGTTTGCCATTGCCTTCCCCAGTCATGACTACCTTTCCCCCAGCAAGCTGGGCCCTCATTTTACCGACCTCGGAAGGATGGAAGGCTGAGTCGACCTGAGCCAGCTACCCGAGACCCGGCTTCCTCTGGGATCGAACTCAGGTCGTGGGGAGAGTTTCGGTTGCAATACTGCCGCCTACCACTCTGCGCCACATGAGGCTCACTAAATATGTTTACTTGTAAGTAAATTCCAATAGGATTTGCTGCCAAGTAATAAAAGAGCTTACATGGATTTAGGGTGCAATCCTATGCATGTTTAGACAGAAACAAGCCCGACAATTCCCAGCATTCCCAAAGCAACTGGGCTTGGGAATGCTGGGAGTTGTAGGACTTCTTTCTGTCTAAACATGCATGGGATTGCACTCTTAAATTATAACTGGAATCTTTGTATTTTTATGGCATGCAGTCTCTAAGTGTATGTAAGCTATAAAAAACAGCCTTATTCGGACTCAGACCACTCATCCATGCAACTCAGTGCTGTCCACTTTGATTGGCAGATCAAACATATTTGACATGGAAACATGACTACAAAGTGTCTTCGAACAATATTTGCATGGTGCAGCAGTGGCCATATGAATATGCCCTCTTCCCTTCCCTGCCCTCTCAAGTTGACTTGGATGGGTTGGATGCTATTTACCACATCATGATAAATATAAGAAAGTGACATCTAAATAGCGCCACAGATGTAATGGCGTTTTGTATTAACAAGTCAGGATTTTTAGTGGGAATTAATTAGCATCTTGTTGGGGTTATCAGTCACGTTAAGCAAAGTACAGCTTTAAAAAGAGCTTTTTAATGCAATGATAATGAACTGAGAATAGTTATAATGCTCAGCAGTGTCACTAGAGATTTGTTCCCCTAAAGGCTAAGATACAAGGCCAGAACCTGATTATTTCTAAAACTGCATTTTTGAAGATTTAATCCACCTAGAACTGGAGGAAAGAAAGAGGAAACATGTGGTGTATGCAAAAAATCCAGCTTCCAGGCTGAGGCAAGTAGCTAAAGAATGCCACCCCCTTCCACCCACATCTGTCCTCATTTTAGACTCAAATATGCATCTGCAGCACACACACAAATGAGCTGTTATTCACTGTTGTGAATTATTTAAAATTTCAAGTGCAGGGAGCTTAAAAGTGAGATAATGAAAGTCTGCATATCTTAAATCCCCAGGCACTGAGATGTTAGGCTGGTGGTGGAGAGAAGATGCATGGTCAGGCCAGGGGAGAAGCTGAGGCAGCAAAGTAGATTGAAGCAAAGGGTCAAGGCAGGTGTCTGTGGGGAAAGAATGTCTGTGAACATGGCCAGGTAGGCCAGAAGATCAGTCTGAGGAGAAATGGTCATGAGGTGAGCAACAGAATCCAAAGTAGAAATGATAGGGCAGCGGGGCATAGAGCACAGGCTGGTAACGAAGAGCAAAGCTAAAGTAGGTCAGCGCAACCTCTCTGAGGAAATGAAAAAAATATTTCTTTATATTATTTGCTAAAAGTACTTACAGATCACTTTTCTGCCCACCAAGGTCCTCAATGCATTGTACAATGTATATTGAGCAATAAAGGTAAAGGTGTCCCCAACCAGTCGTGTCTGACTCTAGGGTGTGGTGCTCATCCCCGTTTCTAAGCCGAAGAGCCAGCGCTGTCCGAAGACGCTTCCGTGGTCATGTGGCCGGCATGACTGAACACCGAGGTGCATGGAACGCTGTTACCTTTCCCGCCGAGGCAGTACCTATTTATCTACTTGCAATTTCTTGCTTTCGAACTGCTAGGTTGGCAGAAGCTGGGACTGAAGACAGGAGCTCACTCCGTCACGCGGCACTCAGGTCTTGAACTGCTGACCTGCCAACCTTCCAGTCTGCAGTTCAGCATCTTAACCACTAAGCCACCGCGGCCCGTGTATTGAGCAATACATCAATGCAATAAAACCAACAATAAAACCAACAAATTACGGCAACAAAATAAAAGCAGAAACGGAATCTTCTTTCAAACAAGCTAAAGAGCAACATTAAAATCCATCAAAGGTGGCGAGGGCGCCCACTTAGAAATCACCCCAAAAGAGGAAATACATCACCAAAAAGGAGGACACACATTTACATATGCTAATTTATAGATACAGATACAAATTTAGAGAGAATATTATTATAATATAAATATAAATGCAGTAAATCTCACCATAGTGCTGACAACTGGGACCACGTAATGTGTGTGCCTACCTGTTCAGTCTGTTGTTCAGCTGCTAACTCTGGATAGGTGACAGTCATAACTGGAATTGGACAGGACAGCTCTTCAAATAGAAGATGCCTTCAAATAGAGGACTGTTCTCTGGCAGCCCCTCAAATAGAGGGCCATCCTTTGTAAAAGAGGACACATGGCCACCCTAAGTCAGTGTAGTTTTTACAGCCTGTCTATAACTCTGTAAAGATAGAGCCAATCTGGCCTTCTTAGAAAGGGAGTTCCATAGGGACCCAGCCTCTCTTGGTGGTGGATACACAGGGCCTCTGATGAATATTACAAATTATGGGGAGGCTCATATAGGAGGAGGAGGTCTTTGAGATATCCTGGCCCCAAGTTTTTTAGGACTTGTAGGTCAAAGCCAGTACCTTCAACTGGGCTTAAAAACAAATTATGATTGTAAGCCGTCTTGAGTGCCCTTTTTCTTGGTAGAAAGTTGGGTTACAAATCAAATCAATCAGTCACTTGGAAGCCGTCATTGTTGGCTTAAGGCTGGGGTTATATGATCTATAAATTGCACACCAGACAACAGTCTGGCTGCCACATAGTAGCTGTAGTTAGTTTCCCCCAAAAAATGTCTAGGGCAGCCCCATGTAGAGGATGTTACACTAGTCTAAACAAGAGGTAATCATCAAGGCATGGATCACTGTGATCCCAGGTATTCCTGCATTCCCCGGAGAATCACCTCCCTAAAAATCTTGAGAAAGGACAATGGTTGAAACTCAGTTGGGCTCAAGACCAAGGCTTGGATCCAGAATCCTCAGGGGGGGGGGTTGGGGGAACCCCTGGAAGTGATTTGGAGGGTGTGCAGTGGGAGGGAAGGACACATAGTATTCTGCGAGTGGTAACCTTCCACTGGCAGAACAAAGATTCTGGAACCAAGCCAATGGTTTCCACTTGAGAAACTGGGGTGTGTGTGTGTGTCTGTCAAGCTACTTATAGCACATTGAGAATCACAAATTTATTTTCTTTTCCCACCCAGTCTCCACTGTCAGCTGATGCCTATATCATCAGGACCAACTAAAATGGCACAAAGTAGTGAAGGAGCTTTCAAATTCTCCAGAACTTTATCAGGCTGGATATTAAATAAAATGGGTGGGATGGGGCAGGGGGAAAACCTGTCTTGATCTTGAAGCCACAAACTCTGTATTTATTTGCTTCTTTGTCTTAGCAGCCTAGGTGCAGCCTGAAACCTGCATTGAAATTAGCCTTATCTAATTAACAGTGCAATCCTACTCAGAAGTAAGTCCCATTGCATTCAGTAGGCTGTACTCCTAGTTACATGAATATAGGATTGTAGCCCCCGTTTGCTATTCCTCCTACATCCCATTTTAAAACTGACTAAATGTACACTTCGTGGCTTCAGCATCAACCCAGCCTTTTCTCTCTCCATGCTCTACTTTTACTTAACACACAGAACAATGCAGAGTTCTGGAGAACTCAAAAACGTGTTCACTGTTTTGGAACATTTGGGTTGGTATTGCCCTTCTGTGGAGTTTGGAATTTTTCTAATGGACCAATTTTTTAATTTTTTTTAAAAAATTATTTCTATACCACCCAATAGCCGAACATGGCTTCATCTCCTTTACGTGACCTATTTACTCTCTCCATATGCAGTACTACTACTAGTAAGTACTACTGCAGTGTATGACTATGGCCTGATCCCCTGTTCTCTAGGTGTAGAACCCCTACGGTTTGAGGATGATTAGATGGGCGGTGTGATTAGTAGATTTCTTTGCACCCAAAATGCAGAGCCCTGATGGATGCTATTTGGCAGATATCCAATGTCCACCCATTCCTGCAGTGAGCTACCAACCCAAACACCTATGTTTCCTATCACAGAAAAAGGGTGGATTGATCTTAAGCTATGGAGAGCAGGGAGCAAAGACATGAATTCTACTGGAAACTGATGACTGCAGATTTTCTTTACCATCCAGCTGCATAATTTGCACAGCATGGTGGGAGAGCTGCCATACGAAGTTTTAGAAACAAGGGAGGATGTTGGGGTATATGCGTATGGATTCCTTCACATGGAGCTTTTATCCTGCAATTGAGATTACTCCTTCACAGAAATTTGCAGGCTCTTTACATGACGCCGTGAACCTCCAGGGCTTCTCCTGCACTAAATGCCCTTTGTTCCGTTTTTAAATAGATTGCAGTTAATGTGCTATCAAATTACCCCACTGTGTTCCACTTGAGTTTCCTCTGTGAAAAGAGGAAAAGCGGCAAGAAAAGGAGCAAGATCAATGAAAGATAATGGAAGACTCAGATATGGGGAGAAGGAGGGGGAAAGGGGAGGGGGAAAGGGAGCACATGTAAAGGGAGTCATTTGTGATCCTGCATTTAAAACGGAAGCAGAAAGCCCCTTTTTAAATGCAGGATTTTAGGCTGGTGTAGAGATGCCCTATGTTTCTGCCTGACAGAAAAACACATGATAGCAAGTAAAAGCAGAAAGAAAGAAGTTATTTGAAGGCAGATTTGTCAAGTCAGCATTCCAGAAATGCTTCTACATTAATATTCTTACATCATTAAAAAGGTACAATGAGTTGCTTAAATTAGTCGGAGAAAATGTATCTGGTTTTCTGGCTCCAAACTTTCCCCCCTTTCATATGTGGCACCCTGAACAATGCAATTGAGTAGCTCTGTTTTAAGTGGCAGATCCTTATTATTATCATTTATTATTATCCCCCACCCACTCCCACTTTTCCACATGAACTTGTTCAGTTTAGTTTTTGGCTGGAATTTGGTTCTCAGTTGCAAAGGAACTTCAAGGGAGGCTCCAGAGTAAATTTGCTAAACTAAAATTTTTCAATACTTCCTCCTCACCCATAGGATCACAGGATCAAAGGTGCGAAGTAATTACTTATAAATGGCAATAAACCAAACAATGGAGAATCATGGCATCGAGATCGCTCTTTACAACTTTTTATGAAATTACTGCTTCAAAATGTGCTATTTCGATTGAGGAGGATCTCTGTAAATTCTGAAGTGCACATTCAGGGGACAAGCCTCATTGACCACAATGGGAATTACTTTTCAGTAGACACACATGACATGGTCTGATTTTATTTTTCCTATTTTTTCATGTTGTCCTCCCTATATCTCCTCACATCCACATATATTGCCCTTAAATATTTAAGTTTATATCTTACTTTTAGTAACTTATCACTTTTATTAATTTGCTTCATTTCTTAAATCTACCTTTACTTGATTTTTGTTAATAAAGATTGCGACTTTCTATAACTTCTCTTCCTGCTCCTAGTAGATAACCTTGTAGACTTCAGGCGCCACAATGTACTCGTTTTCTTTGCAATGTAACAAATGTAGTGTGAAAAGAAATAGAATGCAAAGTTTGACCCTGAATACAAGCCTGAATTGTAAAGATCCTGAAATGTATTTTGTAACCCAAAACATTTAAGTGTCCATTGAGAACATCATGAAATGTGAAAAGGTTAACTTTTAACCATTCCATGTCACGTGTAGGGGTGTGCAAAACACTTACCCCATTCCGGCTGGCAGTCCGCGGTGGGGGGGGGGGGAGGCTATCTGTCCCTCCCCGCCGGAATCCTCCCCAGCTGGCTCTGCTCCGCAGCAAGGCCGGCCACAGCTGGACTTCCAGCCGCTGCCAGGCTGCGGCCGCTACACCGGCCGCCATTTGCGTCCCTGCCAAGCTGTGACAGGCTATGTAAGTATCTACGTAGCCTATCATGGCAAAAGGCAGGGACGCAAATGGCGGCCGCTACGCCATTTGCGCCCCTACTCTTTGCCGTAATAGGCTACATAGGTATCTACGTAGCCTATCATGGCAAAAGACAGGGACTCAAATGGCGTAGCGACCGCCATTTGCATCCCTACTCTTTGCCGTGATAGGCTACATAGATACTTACATAGCCTATCACGGCTTGGCAGGGACGCAAATGGCAGCCGGCGTAGCTGCCGCCATTTGCAGCTGCAGCCCGGCAGCGGCCGGAAGACAACCCGGAGCCACCGCCGCCACTGGAGCCACCGCCACAGCCAGGTAGATCCGTTCTGGGGGGGATTTTGGGGGGTGGCGGGGGGGTAGTCCATTCCACCACAGACTCTGGTGGGTCAGATTCTAAAGAATCCGGCCTCACTGGAGTCCGTGGCGGAATTCTCCAACATTCCTAGTCACGTGCATATGAAGTATTCTAGCCCAGGTCAGGAAGGGGAGGTGTGAATGGAGAATGAATGGC
Source organism: Heloderma suspectum (assembly GCF_057233095.1). Taxonomy (NCBI): domain Eukaryota; kingdom Metazoa; phylum Chordata; class Lepidosauria; order Squamata; family Helodermatidae; genus Heloderma; species Heloderma suspectum. The sequence goes on from NC_139459.1 coordinate 86,361,936, forward strand.
TTTATTGCAGGAAGGCCAAATGGGGGTGCTCTGGTATGTGCTGAAGATTGCCAAAGTATGAGTTACAGAAGATGGAAATGAGCCAATAAAAGAGGGGGATGGCACGTTATGACCACAGAAGCAACCCTGAGAAATGTTGGGGAGTTGGAAGGAGATGTCAGTCTGTCTTCAACAAACGTCAATCCTGGAAATTGAGAACATGATGTATTATCAACAAAGAACATAATGAACCCCTCTTTGATCTCATGAGCCCCAGTGAGGGAAAAGGGGTATAAAACCCCGGAATCTGCCATTGTTCAGGAAGGGCATGGCTGCAGCTGGATCATTTGTATGTGCACATACCAACAGTACCGTCGATCCACGGGACACGTATTAAGTGCTCTGGCCAAGTACTTGACATTGTGTGGTGAGTATGTGTTGGGTAGAACTCAGGAGAAAGGATTTTACTGTCCAGGCTTAGATAAGGTACAGTTATCTTCGTTCTGACATACTCCTGTTTGGTTTTGGGATATAAGACTGCAGGCTTAGGGTTGGGCCTGGCTGACACTGTATCACTGTTGCCTCAGTGGGCCAGTTGTGGTGTATAGCGATCTGCAGCTGAGCAACAAATGGGGACTAACTGTATATTTAGTCATTTTAATGCACCACATTTGGGTAACTAAGTTTTGACCAAGAAGGGCGCAGCTTCTTGAGAACTGTTTGTGTTAAGCTCATACCTAGGAGATGCGCAAGCTCTTAAGCTTCAGAGAGCCTGAAGCTCCTTGAGCTTTCTTTGTAATTAAGTTTGTACCTAGGCATGCAACCTCTTCAGCCTCAGAGAGAGAGAGTGCAACTCTCTGAGGAGGTTCTACTTTTGCTTATTTCTTCTATTTCAATAAACTTCCTTTTTATTTTCATTTACATTGGTTGTGTGCGTGTTCTTCTCCACCTCATAAGATCCCAAACCTCTCAGCCTGATCAACTGAGTGGTTCTGGGTAAATGTGATATCTATATTTCACACACATGTTTGTGCTGGGAAACACAGGGATGGGAAACACAGGGACAGGAAACACCCTTGGACCAGAGTCATGATGAAAGGCACACCCCTGGGCAGGGCTAGCATACCCAAGATAAATCCCAGGGTCGGGGCACACAACAACTATACCACAGAGAACCCGACTTGAGGAAAAGAATCAGACTATAAACAGTCTCAGGAAATCTGGTTTCTCCAGGGTGGCTGCTGGATGGCTATGACGTCATGTATCCCTAACGACTTCCATATGTAGCTGGCTTGGAGTAAATCACTCATGGAGACACCCCCCAGGGTTACTCCTTTTGTAATAATTTCTTGTTCTTGTTTTTAAACTGCACACTTGTTAATACTTGAAAATCTTGTCTGAGTAAGCTTCAAACCGAAGAGCGAAGAAATTTTAGATTGGCCTGTCACAGCATAGTATTTCCCCTAATAAATACCAGTGCTGATGTCACTACAGGGAACACATGCATACCCTAGAAAAGAATTTCCCCTCATAAATGTCAGTGCTGCAATTCCTATATGACACACACTCCCCAAAGAAAACAATGACATTTGTGTTTATCAGTGACTCCATATGGCCGATCGCTCCACATATGCTAAGGTACAGTAGAATAAACAGGACAGTGAAGCATGCAGTGAGGAAGACTGGGAGTTTGAGACATATTTCAACAGAACCAGCTCAGTTCTTGCTGATGGCAGAAGCTGAAATATGAATAAAAACAAGCAATATATTACCAATGTATCCGGGCCCAGTGTCAAGGGATAGGCATGGTTGGGCACCTGCTGAGGGCCCACACCCTAGCAGAGGCCCACTGACAAGACCGTCCTGGACTTGCTCTTCCTCTTCACTATTGCACTGTTCACCATTGTCACCTGCCTCTCATTCTGGCACAAACAACGGTGGTGATGAGAAGGGTGAGCAGCAGATGCCACTGCCTACTTGCTCACTGGCTCTCTGCCTGTCCATGAAGCAAGTGGTGGTGATGATGAGAAAGGGGATGAACAGCAGCTAGTGACAATGGTGGCAAGGAGGTAGCCTCACTCAGGGAGGGGACCCACTGAGTGTGTCTTGCCCAAGGGCCCTCAAAAACCTGGAGATGATACTGAATCTAGCAAGAAACCTGAAGGTTTGTTCAGCGTGCCACAAGTAAAACCACACAGAGCCAAGAAGCTGGACTGATCAGTCCAGCATCTTTCTGCAGGACAGCGGGATCCACCCCAACAGCCCTGTCCCCAATCAACCAACATGCCACAGCAGAGACGCAGCAGTGAGTGCCTGCATGAGCTGAGCCACTGGGGGCCAAACAGACATGATTTTAAATTTGTATCTAGCAGCTACATCTTCTCCCCTGCCCTTTTTAATATACAGTAGATGCAGGGCCCTAATCTGGATCTTAAAAGCCCCTTACCCCCACCCCCGCATTAGGGTCCTAATCGGGATCACACACACCCCACATCTGCTCTAGAATAAAAATGAAAAAGAAAGAAACATAGATACAGATTTAAAGTCGTGTTTGTGTTGGCCCTAACTGATCTGGCCAGGTAGAAGTTCCATTTCCAAACTAGACTCAGGAAATCAGGAATGTGTAGATGTGCCACGTGGGTAGCATAATTTATTTGTTTGTTTTATACAAGGCCCTTTATTAAAGGTTCTTCTTAGCTTATGTGCTGACCAATACTTACTACAGTGCCTGTAGCCAACTTAGGTCATACATCATTGGTGTGCAAATGTTGAGTGTCCATGGCTGACACACAGCGAAGAGGCTTCTAAATGCTTATGCTGGCCATATGGACTGTTGACAGAACATCCATCACAGTTGGTGTCATGTTTAGATAAGCTCCAAGACTACCCTAGGGGGAAAAAATGGTAGACTGCAGCTCCGTTGGTGGGAGATTCAGGACAGATAAAAGGAAGTACTTCTTCACAGAGCACATAAACTATGGAATTCTCTACCACAAGATGTAGTGATGGGCACCAATTCTGATGGCTTTAAAAGGGCATTAGACAAATTCATAGAGGCGATATGCTACCTCCAGTATCAGAGGCAATATGCCTATATACACCAGTTAGTGGGGAACACAGACAGGAAGGTGCTGCTGTACTCATATTCTGCCTGTGGGTTTCCCATGGGCAGCTGATTGGCCACTGTGTGAACAGAATGCTCGACTAGATGGACCTTGGCCTGATCCACCACAACACTTCTTATGCTCCTATGTTCACACCACCCTTTATTCTGTCTGTACTTGCAAGAATCTCTGATGCCATAAAGGCAGGGGGAAATCTCAAGATTTGCACTTAATCATGTTTCACCAATGGAACCCAAACAGGTCTGCAAATAGTATTAATATTCTTTTTTTTTCCCCTGCCCTTCCATAGGCTACTTACAAATAGATCTACCGCAGAAAGACATGATATAGCTCTCAACTATTGCTTGAGTGGTGCAGTGGTTAGAGTGTTGGACTGGAACTCAGGAGATCCGGGTGCTAGCCCCTACTCAGCTATGAAGCTCACTGGGTGATTCTCAGCCTAACCTACCTCAAAGGGTTGTTGTGGGAATAAAATGGACAGGAAGAGGACCATGCTGCCTTGGGTCCCGTGCAAGACGAAAAAAGGTGGAATATAAATGTAATCATAATTTAAAAACTCTTTGTTCAGGGCTGCAGTGTATACATCTATGACCTACCATGTCACACATTAGGTCATTCATGATTCTTGTCTACTGTGTTACTACAGGATCAACTGGGGTCATTGTGGGGACTGGATTTGGTCAGTGGTTTTCCAGATGTTCTGTCATCATTCACCACATTTGAGCATATTCTCTGGTCCACCAGAAGGACAGTAGCACCACATTGTCATTATCAGCATGCAGGGCTTGTCTATCATTTAGAAAGATTGGCGGTACATGTATCCTAGTTGCAGGGCTTGCTGTAAGGGAGAAGCTGGTGGTAGGTGGCATGCTTATCTAAGAGGTTCAGGTGAAGGAGGGATTAAAAATATGGGGGTGAGTCAGTATGGATTGCAGAAGTGAGTGAGGAGACAGAGAGGTGAACATAGTGCAGGTCCTGGCAGACCATAATGCACACCCTACATCAGAAGGAAGATGAAGAAGATTGCAGTCTCAGTGACAAGAGGCACTGACACAAGGCTCTAAGAGTACCGACATGCCTTGGGGGTGATTTACACAGGGATCTATGCCACCCACTGAGACATCATCTAACTAAGGATCGTCTCCTCCCATATATACCTGCCCGAACTCTAAGATCATCCTCAGTGGGCCTTCTCGGGGAGCCCCTGCCAAAGGAAATGAGGTGGGTTGCTACTAAGAAGAGGGCCTTTTCTGCTGTGGCAACCTGGTTGTGGAATGAGCTTCCCTGTCAGGGGTGTCTCTGAATGCAGGGAGTGGGAGAGTAGTTCAGATTCTGAACAAGAACCGCCAGACATGGGCGAGGTAGTTTCCCAGGCTTGTCTAGACATGGCTAGGTAGGTTCCTCAGGTTTCAAAGGTCCAGCTGGACGGAGAGGGCACACACCTGCCCTGTGAGAGATAGCGAACAGAGAGAGGTGGGGCTTGGAGAGTCTGAATTAATAGGTGCAGACGCAGAGCCAAGAGAGAGATGGCCAGGGCGGAACTTAGACGATCTACCCAATTGGCCCTGCATGAACAGCTGCACTTAGAAGCCTCACGGGGGAGAGAGAGAGAGGGAGAGAGAGAGATCTCCCCCCACCCCTTAAGTTAGGCTAGTGGGGGCAAAAGGAATCCTGACATTCCCAGAGAGGCTCACCTGGTGCCTGCATAGTGCTCTTTCTGACACCAGGTGAAGACCATTTTATTTTCCCAGGCATTTTAATCTTTCATAGAATTGTAGAATCATAGAGCAGTAGGGCTGGAAGGGGCCTATAAGACCACACTCACTCAGTGCATTTTATCAATGATCACTGAGGTCATCAGAGGGCTTGCTCCTGCAGTTTATTAAGCTGCAGTTTATTAAGTTCAGAATCTGTTCTTTTAAAAGGTTTTAATTGTTTTAATTATGAGGTTTTATTTTTATCTTGTTCACCGCTCCATACATAAATATTGTAAATAAATAAATGTATGTGCACACATCAATAATGCAGAGAGAGGGGAAGATGTTAATGTGTGTGTGTGGGGGGGGGGTAGGAAATGAGCTGAAGGAACTGAAAGGTGCAGCAATTTGGACAGATTCTAATTTAAGAATTAAACTAGGAATTGTCCTTGTTAAATTGGAATTCAGGAGGAGTGGAAACAGCCTCTGCACCACCGTGCAGCCTCTTTGGGGCAGTGATGGGGCCCTGGGGCCCATTGGGACCCACTACCATCGATGCTGGGCTGTGGATGTTGGGTTATGGACACCACCAGGGATGGTGGTGGCGAGCCAGCCAGCCACCTGGTTGCCTCCTTGTGGCAGTGGGGGGAGGGCTAACAGTGGATTGACCAGAATGCGGCACCTGAGTGCATCAGTGCTGCCATGTTTGCAACCCCCCCCCCCCCGATGTATGCACATTACACCTGTTCGGAGATACCTGAATGGGTTACCAATTTGCTTCTGGCCCCCATTTCACAGGGCTGCTTTTGTCATTTAAAGTCCTGCTGGGCACCCAATACCTCAGGGAGCTTCTTTTCCTGTGCAACCTCCTGCCGTGTGTTCCTGGCACATCCCCCTCAATCCTGGCACTGGGTGCCATGCGCCTGCCTGATAGCTGGCAAGAGCTGCAAGTATGGCTGGATGCAGATGAGGGGGTGCGGCCAAGCAGCAACACAGGGCCATTCCAACACCCACAGAGGAAGCAGGGGAAAAGGGTGAAAGGAGAGAAAGTGAGAGAAGGAAGGAGAGAAGAAGGCAGCCGTGCCGACAGCCACAACCTCAGCACCAGCAGCCACAAAAAGACAGAGGAGAGGCAGATGAGGAGGCAAGTGGGCAGAACAGAGCCAATTTGGGAAGTACCCATGGAAACTTGCTGAAAGTGAAAACATCCTCATAATAGAATCATAGAACCATAGCATAGTAGGGTTACTCCAAAATCTATATGCTAGCCTACAGGAAATATCTCACCTAATCTTTAATGAACCTTCAACTTTTTACTGTCTCTTGAGTATTTCTGCACTTTATTCCATTTTGAAACAAATCACTTTGCCATTCCAGTAGCTTGTAGTGTGTGTGAAAGACATATCTATTGATGTTCTTTTTCCTGGAATGCAACAACCTATTAGGGGAAAAACATATTTAATACAAAAACATGTATTGCTTCAGCTGTGCTCCAAACTTGACTGAAAACCTACAAAATAATCATTTGTTTGTATCCCATTTTTATCACATAGCTTTCCTAGAATTTTGCAGAAAGAAGAAAGAGAAAACGGTTACACTCTCAATCAATTTGTTGGAGGCAGCAAATTTATTTATTGTTGCCATGTATGCGGCCTTATCTGATAAAAAAGCTATCAAGGTGATGTACAATGATTTAAAACAATACAACCATAAAACAATAAAACAGGAATATGAAAAATGATAAAAACTTTAAGGGAGCAATCCTATGGCACTAGACACTGTCTAGAAGGCCATAGGATTTTTTGGTTTCTGGGAAGTGAGATCAGAGCCAGGGCTTCAAACTTGGTCCCCAGAAAGTGTGCTACCTGCCCCTGCCCCCTTGTAGCTGGCGCGGTTCTCTCCATGTTGGCTACGTCTTGGTGCTGGAATGCAGAGATGGGGAAAAGGGGCAATCCTGGGGAGACCACGTAAGCCATGTTACATAGCTTCCTATGTGCGTGGCCTCCTTCTCTCCCCTTCCCCGAAGCTATGGCTAGACAGCCAAAATTAGCCGCCTAGGCTAGCCAAAAATGCAGGATGGCTGGAGCATGGAGGTGAGGGTTGCCTTTGTGCTACAGCTGCCCTGCATTGGATACTCGGCAGCCTCCAACTCTGGAGGCTTCTGACTGTCTCAACAGGAGACTACACATCTTAAAAGCCCCAAATGAAAAGGTTGTGTTTTACACTGTGAAGGGAGGGAGGCGGTTCCCTTACCTCCCAGCACTGTAGGCAGGGAAAAACAATTACCACAGTAGGCTGCCCCCACCCTTTACGTCCACCTCAACCTGAGCCAGGGGACTCTCAGGTCTTACAGGACACTCCTTGGGCTCAAGAAGTGAGGGTCCAAACCAGCATCTCAGATCCTGGACCTGAAACCTTAAACAGTAGCAATAACCAAGAGGAAAGCACTTGACTAGGGCTTAAGTGGAATAAAGCACACACTTTCAATTATGATAGTTTATTTACAGAAAGAAAAAGGAAAAGGGATAATATACAACAAAACAGGGAAAACAATGCTTCAAGCAAAAAATAACAAAAGTTGCCTACACCTGTCTCTACTTACCTAAGCATGGATCTTCAAATAAGACAGGACCCAAATTATGTTGCTGAGAATCACAAGCCAAAAGCAAGATGCATGCAGACAAAATGAAACCAAACAAACCTGAAGACAAAGGGCAGCAGCAGCCTGACTATATACTCAAGAGCCTTTATGTGAGGTGAGCAAATCACTAACTGGATGAATAGTTTCCCCAGCTTTTGGAATGGGGATGGACAGTTCTCACAGAGGTCTAGCTGAAATCATTCAGTCAAATTGACAAGAGTTCTGCTCTGACCTTGAAGCCAGAACAGCAAGAGATAACATATGGAGGTGGTTTGAGAAGTGTGCGCAGATTCATTTTCATGAAATGGAGTTTTTAGAGGCAGCTATAACACAAAAAAGAAAATGGATTTCTTGATATCTCAAAGCCACGAGGGTGGAGCCAATCGTAGTTCTTGAGGGACCACATTCCATAGGTTGGGAGAAGACCTTTCCCTGTGTGCCCAGCAAATGGGCCTCTGCGAGTAATGGCTCTCTCAAAAGGACCTCTCCTGCACATCTTAATAGTTGGACAGGGTTTATAGCCATTGTATTCATTTTCATACACCCAAGGATGACTTCTCTCAATACATTGTTTAAAGTAATGATTTTTTAAAAAACCAAATGGTTTCTCAGGTCTGTGCACTGAGACTGAAAGGAGGAAAAGGAAGTCAGTCATCAGTGAGGACAAGGAAATGCATTCTCGCAATTCACAGTCATTATTCTATGTACCAGCGGGTGGGGGGTGTCTCCACGATAACGGAAAGAGAATAGGGATGTACGAATGTCACTCACCTTTTACGAAAGTTGATTCGCGGTGGGGGGGAGAAGCTCCATCCATCCCCCTGAAATTCTGGCTGGGGGGAGGCGTCCCGTCCCTCCCCCCCAGAAATTCTGGCCGGGGGGGAGGCGCCCCATCCCTCCCCCCCGAAATTCTGGCCGGGAGGGAGGCGCCCCGTCCCTTCCGCTGCGAATCCTGTCCTGCCGGGACTGCAAATGGCGGCGGCCGTAGCCACCACTGTTTGCGTCCTTGCAGTCAGCCGTGATAGGCTACGTAAATGTTTACGTAGCCTATCATGGCTGAGTTAAAACAAAAAACAAAAAACAAAAACCCGCGCTTACGCAAATGGCGGCGCCCATGGGCGCCGCCATTTGCATTCCTTATTTTGGCACATCTAGTCTACGTAAACATTTACGTCTACGCTATTTGCGTTCCCCTTATTTTCGCCGTAGTCTACGTAAATGTTTACGTAGACTAGACGTGCCAAAATAAGGAACGCAAATGGCGGTGCCCATGGGCGGGGACGCAAACGGCGGCGGCTACGGCCGCTGCCATTTGCAGACCCGGCTGGCCATGATTCGCGGCGGGAGGGACTGGGCGCCTTCCCCCTGGCCAGAATTTTGGGGGGAGGGACGGAGCACCTCCTCCCCACCGTGAATCAATTTCGTCATAAGGTAAGTGACTTTATTACATCCCTAGTTGCTTCACAGAACATACTTCTGGGAGCGGGGGGAGGTTTGGAGTGAACGTCATCTGACTGGCAGGGGCTGCTCAACCAGTAAGAGAGGCTCCCCCCCCCATTCCAGGCTCTCTCCCACCCCTGCTCCTTCGATAAAATCACTCTTCTTCTCTCTTCCTCCCCACCCACTTACTCCCTTGAAGCACCAGTCTTTACAGGAGGGAACACAGTGTTCTCTCTGCCTTGAAACTGCCGAAGCTGTGAATAATCTCCTTTTCTCTCTATCTCTCTCCCCTGGCACTGCATTATTTACTGCCTTACTTCCTTAAAGCAACAAAGAATATAGGAACACAGTGTTCTAGCTGCCCTGCTGTGATCAAATGAAGCTTCGAAGCTTTGACATTAAGGTTCCTAAATGCATTATTTCGATTCAAGGGATCTCAGTAAATTTGGGAGTACACATTTTGGGAACAAGCCTCATTGACCACAATGGGAATTGCTTCTGGGTAGATGGACATATGTTTGTGCTGGGAAAGACAGGGAGGGGAAACAAAAGGATGGGAAACCAGCCCCCTTTCTAACCTGATGCTGCTCAGGATTGGATGATCATAAGTGGAAGTAGTTATTTTTGAACGACAATAAACCGAACAATGGAGAATCGCAGCATTGAGACTGTGCTTTGCAGCCTGTAGGGAATTAGTGCTTTAAAATGTGCCATTTCGATTCATCTCAATAACTTCGGGAGTGCACATTTCAGGAACGAGCCTCATTGACCACAATGGGAGTTACTTCTGTGTAGACACACTTATGTTTGTGTTGTGAAAGACAGGGACAGGAAACACAGGAACAGGAAACACCCCTTGACTGGGGTCATGGTGAAAGGCACGCCTTTGGGCTGGGCTAGCATAAATGTGGGGCTTGGGGCACACATCAGCTATACCGTGGAAAACCCGACTTAAGGAAAAGAACTGGACTATAAGCAGTCTCAGGAAATCTGTTTTTTTTCTTTTTTTCTGTGATAAGCTCCAGGGTGGCTGCTGAATGGCCACAATGTCATATATCCCCAACAACCTCCAAACGCAACCAGCTCCAAGTAAGTTGCTTGTGGAGACACCCCCCAGGTGTGGGAGGAAAGAGAATCAGGATCTACTGGTGGATCTCTGGGGATTTGCAGTAGATTGGCAAGAGTTTCCAAAATGTTTAACAATAGCAACAAATGAAAAGGCTCCTTTCCCTCCAAATTAGGCCACTGAATTAGGCTGCTGAAATGAAGAATGCTTGTGGGGTCCACCCACCCCTTTTCTATAGGACACATATTTAAAGCTGGAAAGCCACAAGTCACCTTTAGAACTCTGCATCCTGTTCACAGGCCCTCTAGCTCTATTTGTGTTGATCTCCCATCTGACAAAGGGTTCTAAAATTAGACAACAGCTGAGATTCTCTATTGCTTTCGCATGACTGAAAAGGCATTTTAAGAACTATGGGTCCCACACAGAATGCTTTTGTGCTGTTAGCTAATCTGCGAATGTTATAACCAATCTCCAACTCACCTGTCCACCTGCCCCATCTCATCTCATCTCATCCATTCCCCTCTCCCTCTCCCACACAGACACACACACATACACACACACACACACAGAGAGAGAGAGAGAGAGAGAGAAGAGCAATTTGTTGTTGTTCAGTCGTTAAGTCGTGTCTGACTCTTTGTGACCCCATGGACCATAGCACGCCAGGCCTTCCTGTCCTGCGCTCTCTCCCAGAGTGTGCTCAAGTTCATATTCATTGCATCGGTGATGCTATCTAGCCATCTCATCCTCTGCCGTCCCCTTCTCCTTTTGCCTTCAGTCTTTCCTGGAAATTCCCTCTGCTCTTCCCCAGTAGTATATTGGACACCTTCCGACCTGAGGGGCTCATCTTCCGGCGTCATCTCTTTTAGCCTTGTGATACGTTCCATGGGGTTTTCTTGACAAGAATACTGGAGCGGGTTGCCATTTCCTTCTCCAGTGAACCACATTTTGTCAGAACTCTCCGCCATGACCTGTCCATCTTGGGTGGCCCTGCATGGCATAGCTTATGGCTTCACTGAGTTACGCAAGCCCCTTCACCACAACAAGTGCTCCATGAAGAGGCAGTGATCCATGAAGGGGAAGAGCAATTAGAGGCTGTTTAATTTTCAGTTATAAACTATAATGTCAAGACCACAGGCTTACCTTCCTGTTTGAGTTTTGGACAGTGTAATCCTATTCAGGTTTACTCAGAAGTAACCTCCACTGAGTTCAATAGGACTTCCTCCCAGGTAAGTGTATATAGGATTGCAATTTTAAGTTTCAATATAGCCATAAGTGATAGTGTAGTCAGAGTAACATGTCATTGCTTTGTGTATATGTGCTTAGTCCGATATGGTTTTTTTGCACTGATTCCTCCATCATCCATATTTCCAGTGTTATGTGAGCAGACTTGGGAATCAGCTTTGAATCCACCCCCTTTTTTCCGCCCTGAGAAACCACATTAACATCTGGAGTTTTGGATTTTGGTACAATCCTAAAATTTGCTATGTCAGCAAAGGATGAGGCACAATGCCCAATACTCCAATGTAAGATTGCAAAATATAACATTAACTGGATTTCAGAGGTGTTACTCGGATCTTGCAGGCAAACCTGCCATTGCAAATATTTAGGGACTCAACTGCCTGTCAGTGTAAGGCTGCAATCCAATGGAGTTCTTGGAATGTTACTTACAATCCAGGCTGCAATCCAATGTTACTTACTTGGGAGTAAACCCCATTGAACTCAGTGCAACTTACTTCTAAGTAGTGCTGTTGTTGACAAAGTTACAGATAATGGGCTCATAGTACAATTTTTCACATCTTGTAGTATTTCTTTTTTATTACAGGACACTCTTACCCTGAAATCCTTACTCCATTCATAATTAATGATGAAGGGTTGGATCCAGGATCTGCCTTCCATGAGAGGAAGGGCTCCACTCCTGGAAGGCCTTTCCACCCAATTTTTACAGATCTCCTCTCCCACCCATACACCATGGACATCTCTATACCAGCCTAAAATCCTACATTTAAAATGGGGCTTTCTGCTTCCGTTTTAAATGCAGGATCACAACAACTCCCTTTTTCACCCACTTCCTTTCCTCCCTCTGCTTTCCCTCTCCTTCTCCCCGTATCTGAGTCTTCCATTATCTTTCATTGATCTCGCTCCTCTCCTTGCTGCTTTTCCTCTTTTCATGGAGGAAGCTCAAGCGGAACACAACAGGGTGATTTGCAGGGTGATTTGATAGCTCATTATGTGCAATCTATCTATGTAAAAACGGAACAAAGGTCATTTAGTGCAGGAGACACCTTGGAGGTTCACGATGTCATGTAAAGAGCCTGCAAACATCTGTGAAGGAGCAATCTCAATCGCAGGATAAAAGCTCTGTGTGAAGAAAGCCCACATCTCACCCCATTCTGCAGGGTCTCCTGTCTCTCTGTATAGCATTTTCAGGGGGCTGGGCTGCAATGGGAAGGGGAGGGCAGGGAAGTCAATTTCCTCCAGCACAATGTAAATCTGGATCCAAGCCAAGAAGCTTCACCCCAAGAGTATTTCGTACAGAAGCCCTGCTTCTATGCCTGGATAATTGGCATTCATCAGGCCTGGCCACATTAAGCAATCTTGATGAAAAACTGTCCTTCCTTCCTGAAGTCTTAATACCTCCTTTGTCTGGGCTGGGGCATGGCTTCCAAATCCCAGTCCAGGTCCCACTGCCTCCAGTCACAATTCCTGTTTTGATTGGATACCTACACTGCCATTTATTGACATTAAGCTCAACTCCCACATGGAAAAGAAGGCTGTTGGGCTGTGTGTGTGTGTGTGTGGGTGGGCGCGGACTGTGTGCTGCTGGAACAGGTGCTTGCCCACTGTTTAGCAGGCCAACATGGCTAATGCCATGCCAGAGTTGCTGCTTCCTCCTTCTCCACAGTCCAGCATCCAGTCATGAGCCAAGGTGTCAGGCCTTGTGATGCATGACAAACAGAACCTTAGGCAATGTGCGGAACTGAGGATGCCTGACGACGTCTCACGACAGTTCCCAAGTGACATTGTGGTGCAGATGGACTGGGCTGTAGCCGAGGGGGCCTAAATGACCACCCAGAGAGTGGCAGGTGATGAAGGCAGCAGAAACAAAGTCCATTTTATTTCTGTAATCATGATGGTGCTATGATTTAAGGGAGTTGTATAAAGTGCACAACTGTACATGTGCAGAGTATTTTTTTAAAAAACAAAACACCAGGGTTGGCAAACAGTTTAGTTGTTGTTCTTCTAGCATGTCAAGAATGTAAAAGCAGTCGTACGCAAGGAATGACAGTTTGGGAGGTGAGTGAAGAGAAATGTTAGTTGTATGCATCACAACTGAAGTCATATGTATGGTTGTCTGAAGGGACCCCCAATAACACCATTACGACCAGGGCCTAAAACTACCTAGTTGAACTACTGATGGTAAGAATGTACATGTGCCCAAACACGATGCACCAATTTAGAACTCTTTGTGGAGACAAGCTATCTTTCTTACCATTTGTGGAGGACACATGTAATTAGCAGCCAAAATTACTATTTGAGGCTGCAGAGAGAGGTTAACACATCAGTGCTTCTAAGTTAACATGTGTAGGATTGGGCTGCAAATGTTGTGCTCCAGCTTAACTAGATGTGTGGGTTGGTCTGTACTATGTTTAATTTAGAAAACAAAACAATTATTCTGTGGGAGTATTTCACTTGCACAATCGTGAACACTTCTTACATGGTAGACTTGGTGATGAACTATCTCAATGTGCGAATCCAACTTGTATACTTAAATTCAAGTGATGAATGGTATTGATGAAACTGCATTTATAGAGAATTTATGGAAACTATTAAAAGCAAAAAATTGCACAAATTATTTCTGTAGTACATTTCTATGGTTTTCTAAGATGACCTAAAGATAGGGTGGCCATGTGTCCTCTTTTACAGAGGATGGTTTAAACGGCTGCCAGAGGACTGACTTCTATTTTGAAGATGTTCTCTATATGAAGCGCTCTCTCGTCCAAGTCAGTTGAAAGATCAAGAACTATCTGAAGGAAGAGCTGGGCCTTGAAGTTGCCAGTCAACAGCAGCTGGACAGCAGACTGAGCAAGGCACTCAAGCCACATGGTAACAGTCTTCCAACCTACAGAGAGATGTACTGTATTTCTATTTAAATTATAATTATTATTTCTAAATCTGCATCTATACATATAAATTAGCGTATACAAATATTATGCAAATAGGTATCATCTTTTGTCCCTTTTTTGGCGATTCATATGTGGCCACCCCACCTAGAGACAAAAGGACTGAAAACCTGAACTGATTACAGGAAGCCTTACAAAGAAAGTGGTTATTAAAAGAAACACTGAAGGGGTGGGGGGGAGAAAGAGAGAGACTGAGACTGAGTTTTCTTTACTCAATGTTTTTTAATGCTGCTCTTGTACAGAATTTGTGGGACAGCTAAGATGTTCCTGTGTTACAAAAAACAAATAACTGTGGAGTCAAAATTAATTTGCCCCCTGAATCTTTTTCAAATCCCCCTCTGCAAATTTTCAATATCTGGTGAATATCTGATAACTGATATTTTGGCATCTGATGGTATTGAATAGTATTTGTTATTTGATATCCAGAAGGAATTAATATTTGACTTGTTTCCTGTTTCCCGCCTCCCAGCTGAGCAGAGCAGAGCAAGCTGCTCCAGCTGGTCCAGGGACTACAGAAGCAAGCAAGCTCCCAGAGAGCGAGCGACCAGAGCGAGCGGACAGGGGGAGCAAACAGGAGTTGGCCAGGGGAGTTCGGCAGGGGAGGTCAAGGGGGAGGCCCCTAACATTTTTTCATTTTATTTTATTTTTTAACTAACTTTTTTCCATTTATTTGTCTTGTAACACACACTTCCACACCAGTGGGATTCTGCTTTTAACCTCTACTGAGTAGAGGAGCAGGCACAGGCTAGTCTAGAACAATCACAAAGCTAGACACAAAAAGAGAAAAGAGGCAATGGAAGGACAGGACTCTCCAGTGGTGGTGACATGCAAGGTTGTGCAATGTTTGTTTTCTTGCCTGAGAACAACATGGCCTATGCCTGCAACAAGTGCAAGTTGATCACGCTGGAAGAAAAAGTAAGTGGACTGGAGCGGCAACTGTCGACCCTCCGAGGAATAAGAGAACACGGAGAGTTCTTGGACAGAATGGGGGAACTACAGCAGCAAAGGGAAGACCAGAAGCTTGAAGAGCAACAGCAAGATGAGGCAGTGGGAAATGCTGAGGTGAAGAAAAATGGAGTAGAGGATACTCCTTGGAAAAGGGTGACAGTTAGGAGAAGAACTAGATGCCACTCTGCACCAGTGGAAGCAGGGGAGCTGTGGAACCGATTCCAGGTACTTGCGAATGAGACTAGAGGACAGCCTGCAGAGGAAGAATCACAGGAGAACCTACATGAGAGTGAGCAAGAGGCTGAAGGTCAGTCAAACAGAGGCAATGAAACCCAGAGGCCTACAAGAAGAAGAAGAGAAGAGTGGTAGTAGTGGGAGACTCCTTGCTGCATGGGATCAAGACCCAATTATGTCGTGGAGACCCGTGGACTCGCCAGGTATGTTGTCTCCCGGGAGGATGAATTAGGGACTGACTGAAAGGTTGCCTGCACTCATAAAGTCCACTGACAGGTATCCCTTTCTTCTCATCCATGTGGGAACAAATGATACTGCCAAGCGGAGCTACGAAGAAATCACATCAGATTTTGAAGCTTTGGGAAGGAAACTCAAGAACTTTGGGGCCCAGATAGTTTTCTCATCCATCCTTCCAGTAGTTAGAAGAGGGATAGAAAGGGAACGAAAAATACTCCGGGTGAATGACTGGCTACGAAGGTGGTGACGACGAGAGAGATTTGGATTCTGGGACCACGGGCTATACTTCCTGGAAGATGGGCTGTTGGCAAGGAACAGTTTGCACCTCACAAAGGATGGGAAGAATGTGTTTGGCTTTGGCCACAGCATGAAGAACTTCATCAGGAGGTCTTTAAACTGAATCCTTCGGGGAAGGGAGATGTAATGTTGGGGGTAACAATGGACGTAGGCGCATGCACTGCAATGGAGAGAACAGCTCTGATAGCGCCCAATAATAGTCTTCAGACACATGTAGGAGGAAAGCCAGACTATGAAGCACATGGTCTTCGATGTCTATATACTAATGCCCAGAGTATGGGAAACAAACAGAACGAACTTGAACTATTAATACAGCAGGGAAATTATGACTTGATAGGTATAACTGAGACTTGGTGGGATGACTCTCATGACTGGAATACAGCAATTGAAGGATATAACTTGTTCAAAAAGAACAGGAGGAACAGAAAGGGAGGTGGGGTTGCACTGTATGTGAAAAATATACACAACCAAGGAGAAGACGAGGATGAAACTTTTGGAAAGCAAATAGCCAATGTTTTAAGGAAGCATGATGTAGTAGTAATGGGGGACTTCAATTTCCCCGATATTTGTTGGGAGACAAATTCTGCAAAACATGGCCCCTCCAGGAAATTCCTGACTTGTGTGGTGGATAACTTCCTCCTACAGAAAGCAGAGGAAGGAACTAGAGGATCGGCTATCCTTGACTTGATTCTAACCAACAGAGATGACTTAGTGGATAAAGTAGCAGTTACAGGAACTCTGGGGGAAAGCGACCATGTTGTACTGGAGTTCTTGGTTCTAAGGGAAGCAAAAGCCGAATATAGTCAAACACGTAACCTGGATTTTAGGAAAGTTGATTTTAATAAACTCAGAACAATGATTAGTAAGGTCCCATGGCAAGCGACGCTAACGAGAAAAGGAGTCCAAGATGGGTGGGAGCTTTTAAAAAAGGAAATTCTCAAGGCACAATCACAAACAATTCCAACAAGAAGAAAAGATGGAAGACAACAGAAGAAGCCAATGTGGCTTCACAAAAGGCTTAGGGATTACCTGAAAACAAAAAAGGACACATATAGGAAGTGGAAAGAAGGCAAGTAACAAAGGAAGCATTCAGGTAGCACAGAATTGCAGGGATGGCGTCAGGAAGGCTAAAGCTGAGAACAAGCTGAGGTTAGCGAGGGATGCTAAAAACAACAAAAAGGCTTCCTTCAGCTACGTGCATAGTAAAAGGCAGAGGAAAGAAATGATTGTTCAGCTATTAAATAAGGACGGCAAACGATAACAGATGACAAAGAAAAGGCAGAGGTGCTCAATTCCTACTTTGGCTCAGTCTTCTCCCCAAAGAGGGTCTATGACCCCCCTGGCAAAGGTGAAGTACAGGCTGAAGGGGCAGGATTGCAGCTTGAGATCGATAGGCATATGGTCAAGGAACACCTAATTACTTTGAATGAGTTCAAATCTCCAGGGCCAGATGAACTGCATCCTAGAGTAATAAAGGAACTGGCAGAAGAGGTCTCAGAACCACTGTCTATTCTCTTTGAGAAATCATGGAGGATGGGGGGAGTGCCAGATGACTGGAGGAGGGCTAATGTTGTCCCTATCTTCAAAAAGGGTAAAAAGGAGGAACCTGGGATTGGGAACTACAGACCAGTCAGTCTGACATCAATCCCTGGGAAAATTCTGGAGCAGATGATAAAGCAATCCATCTGGAAGCACCTTGACAACAATGCCGTGATTACTCGAAGCCAACATGGAATTGTCAAAAACAAGTCCTGCCAGACAAATCTGATCTCATTTTTTGATCAAGTAATCTCCCTTGTAGTCCGTGGGAATGCTGTAGACATCATATACCTCGATTTCAGCAAAGCTTTTGACAAAGTGCCCCATGATATCCTGCTGAGCAAACTAGCTCAAAGTGGGCTTGATGAAACAACGATCTGGTGGATCCACAGTTGGCTACAGAATCGGACTCAAAGAGTGCTTATCAATGGGACCTTCTCAAACTGGGGAGAGGTAACGAGCGTGGTACCGCAGGGCTCAGTCCTGGGCCCAGTGCTCTTCAACATTTATATTAATGACTTGGAGGAGGAGGTGCAGGGAATGCTGATCCAATTTGCAGATGACACAAAATTGGGCGGGATAGCTAATACTTTGGAAGACAGAAACAAAATTCAAAGTGAACTGGACTGGAGCACTGGGCAGAAAACAACAGAATGACATTTAATCAGGATAAATGCCAAGTTCTGCACCTAGGTAAAAGAAACCAAATGCACAGTTACAAGATGGGGGATACGTGGCTCAACAACACTACAAGCGAGGAGGATCTTGGAATTGTTGTCGATCACAAGCTGAATATGAGCCAACAATGTGATGTGGCTACAAAAAAGGCAAATGCTATTTTGGGCTGCATTAATAGAAGCATGGCTTCCAAATCCCGGGAAGTAGTAGTTCCCCTCTACTCAGCACTGGTTAGGCCTCATCTGGAGTACTGTCTCCAGTTCTGGGCACCACACTTGAAGAAGGATGCAGACAAACTGGAGAGGGTTCAGAGGAGGGCAACAAAGATGATCAGGGGACTGGAAACAAAGCCCTATGAAGAGAGACTGAAAGAACTGGGCATGTTTAGCCTTGAGAAGAGAAGACTGAGGGGAGATATGATAGCACTGTTCAAGTACTTGAAAGGTTGTCACAGAGAAGAAGGCCAGGATCTCTTCTCGATCCTCCCAGAGTGCAGGACACGGAATAATGGGCTCAAGTGACAGGAAGCCAGATTCTGGCTGAACATCAGGAAAAACTTCCTGACTGTTAGAGCAATACAACAATGGAACCAATGACCTAGGGAGGTGGTGGGCTCTCCCACACTGGAGGCCTTCAAGACGAGGCTGGACAGCCATCTGTCAGGGATGCTGTGACTTGGATTCCTGCATTGAGCAGGGGGTTGGACTCGATGGCCTTGTAGGCCCCTTCCAACCCTACTATTCTATGATTCTATGATCTATGATTCTATGATTATTTGATAAGTGTCTGAGATGAGCCCAATTTCCTTCAGTCAAGGCAGAGCTAGAGAGCAAATCTAGGGATTAGCAGAATGGGGGAGACACAGAGAGGCTGACAGAGTCCAGACAAAATTATAATGGGCAGGATGCCTACCCATGACTTCAAAGTTAGCCATTTCTGGACCACTTCATCAACAATGAGTGTCAGTGCACAGCCCTAGCCCATCTTCTGTTGAAGTAAACAATGCATGTGCAGTGCTTTTGGGATCATATATCATTCTTATTAAGTACACAATGCTGGATGCTCATGAACATCCATTGGAGCATCCATAGACTCTGGCCAGGGCTGGAGCCAGGATTGAGGGGCCCTCATGCCTCCCCCAAGTACCACCCCAATGGGCCCCCTCCAAAGTAAACATACCAGGTGGTGGGCAACAGTAGGGGTGGGTGTAGGGATGTACGAAAGTCATTTACCTGGTCCCGCAGCTTGCTTCGCGGTGGGGGGGAGGCGCTTCGGTTCTCCCCCCGAAGTTCAGGCCGGGGGGGAGGCGCCCCGCCTTGCCCGGCCAAAATTCAGGCTGGGGGGAGAGGCGCCCCGCCTTGCCCGGCCGAAATTCAGGCCGGGGAGAAGCGCCCCGTCTCCCCGGGCGCGAAATACAAAAGTAAATGTAACACACACACACACGTGATAGGCTACGTAACGATTTACATAGCCTATCACGGCTAGATTTCCAAAGTGAGCTGTGATAGGCTACGTAAATCGTTACGTAGCCTATCACGGGTGACTTTGAAAAAAAAAAAAAAGCACGTATGCAAATGCGTTCCTTATTTGGGCCCGGGTAGTCTACGTAAAGATTTACGTAGACTACAGCGAAAATAAGGGCAACGCTATATACGTTGCCCTTATTTTCGCCGTAGTCTACGTAAATCTTTACGTAGACTACCCGGGCCCAAATAAGGAACGCAAATGGCGGCGCCCATGGGCGCCACCATTTGCATACGCGCTTTTTTTTTTTTTCCAAAGTCACTCGTGATAGGCTACGTAACGATTTACGTAGCCTATCACGGCTGACTTTGGAAATCTAGCCGTGATAGGCTATGTAAATCGTTATGTAGCCTATGACGTGTGTGTGTGGGTTTTTTTTACATTTACTTTGTAATGGCAGCAGCGGCGGCAGCCGGTTGGAAGACCGGCCGCCGCCCCCGCCCCCGCCCCCGCTGAACCGCCGCCGAGAGGGACATTCGAGGGAGGTAAGTCCCATCCCGGGGGGTGGCGGGGGGGTGGCGGAGAATTTCACCGCCAATTTCAGGGGGCCGAATGCGTTGGCATTCGGCCTCCCTGAGATTCGTGGAGAAATTCTCCACCATCCGTAGGTGGGTGGCAGTGCTCAGCCTGGTGCTGAGAAGTTAAACACCAGGCTAAGAGGCTGCAGCAGCTGAACTAGGTCCCAGAGACATTCTGGAAGGTGGCCAGTTACACACCAGCAATAAAGATGAAATGCATCACCAAAAACAGAGGACAAAAGAGGATGCTGGTTTGGATAAATTTTGCATATGCCAATTTATATGTATAGATGCAAATTAAGAACTAATTACTGTAATTTAAATAGACCCTGTGTGCCAGCTCAGTCTGCTGTCCAGGTCTAACTGTTGATGGGCAACTTCAAGGGCCCTCCCTTCTCTCCCTTCTGATGGTTCTTTATCTTTAAATGGGGCTTGGACTGGTAAGCCCTTCAGACAGAAAACACCTTTGAATAAAGGACTGTCCTCTGTAACGTAGGCCACCCTAAGGGGAAATGGTGGCAATGGCTACAGCCTCACCCAGCACTTCTCTTCTTCACAGCACTGAGTGCTGTTGCTCTGGTAAAACTGTGTGTTTCATTTTTTCTTTAAAAAAAAATTAAAAGAAAAGGGACGCAGGCAGCTGTCACCCGCTTCAGTGAACCTTCTTGGCCCCTCCATTCCAGGTGTTGATGCCAGACCCTGCCTCAGCCTGCACAGCACTAATTGCACTCTCTGTGCCTGCCGACCCTTATTCTGTGGGTGGACGTGGAGCTATCTGAGCCCTGCAGGCCACAGAAAGAGCAGAGGCTTCTTCTAGGTGCTGATGTGCCCCACTGACATCACTAGCATGCACTGGAGCCCAGAGGATTCTGAGCAGGCTGACTATAACCTGCCATGATGGAGAACCTGATCCAGGCAGAAGAACCCGCTGTGGAATTTGGTGAACTTATTCCAGATTTCTTAGTGGGTTCTATTGAGCTGCATTCCCCCAAAGCTGCTGCTGAATTTTAGTTTCAAAAAAATGTCTGTCTTATTCAAGGTATATGCCACATCTCCTCTCCCCGCACCCACCTCCCCACAATAGGTTTTAGAAACATACTTCTAATGTCAAAATATATGGGGAAGAACACAGCAGATGTTGTGGTAGGTCCTTTGTCTCTACCATATCGCAAATATTTGGGGTTGAATCCAGATTTATGCTGGATCAACTGTGCTTGCAGAAGTGGACCTCCCCACCCCATCCTTTCCACAGCAGTCCCCTGAAAATGCTTCACAGAGGGCACCTCTACACCACCCTAAAATCCTGCATTTAAAATGGGGCTTTCTGCTTCTGTTTTAAATGCAGGATCACGACGACTCCCTTTCCTGCCTGCTTCCTTCCCCCCTCCCCTTCCCCCTCTTTCTCCCCATATCTGAGTCTATCATTATCTTTCATGGATCTCGCTCCTCTTCTTGCCACTTTTTCTCTTTTCACGGAGGAATTCAAGCGGAACACAACCGGGTAATTTGATAGCTCATTATCTGCGATCTATTTAGAAATGGAACAAAGGGCATTTGGTGCAGGAGACACCCTGGAGGGTCACAGCGTCATGTAAAGATCCTGCAGACTTCTGTGAAGAAGCAATCTCAATCGCAGGATAAAAGCTCAGTGTGAAGGAGCCCAGAGTCAGGAAACTCTGCTGAATGGGGTGAGCTGCACTGCGGAGGAAAGGAGGGATCCCCAAAACTCAGGCAGCAGGGACCTTATATGAATAAAGCCCTTCCTCTCACAGAAGGCAGATTCTGGATCCAACCCATGATGTTGTATCCTCCAGACTCCAAGGTGCTTTGTCTAAGCAAGGCAATGCAAAAGGCCGTGAAGAAAATGGAGAAATGCAGGGAGTCTGGAACAGAGACTAAGCCATTTAAAAAGCCATCACCACCTAATTAGTCAAGAGACTGGTTTCAGTTAAAGTCTATGTGTCAGAAAGCCAGAGAAGTGTTTTTTGCAGAGGTAGGTAGGTAGGTAGGTGGGTGGGTGAGATTTTCATTAGAGATATTTCAAGACTATGATCATTCGATCCAAACCGTCCAGGAATAATACCTTTTTTAAAATAAAAGACTAATGAGCTCTTCCTAGGATGTAGTGCTCCATCACTTAAGAGTAGGTATGTGCCAGAAGTATCACAAATTAAAAACAGCGGGATGCTGCTGATAGATATGCTAGTCACAGTATTCAGGAGCAGTGTCTGCTGCATTGCTTAGAGCAGCCTTCCCTAACTTGGTGCCCTCCAGATGCATCGGACAGAAAGTCTCCTCGTTCCCAGCCAGCCACTAGCCATGCTGGCTGGGAATGACGGGACCTATAGTCCAACACATCTGGAGGTCATCAGCTTGGGGAAGGCTGGCATAGAGGTTACTGATACCATTTTTTAAGTTTCAGTAGCAGTGGAGGCTGGTGGCTCCGACATCAGTGGGGCAGTGAATCTGCTCCAGGTTTCAGTCAGAACCAATCAGATCTCTAAAGAAGCCATCCAAGCACCTTGAATAGCTCCTTGGGAGTTCTGACTGAAACCTGGAGCGGATGCACCGCCCCACTGACACTGGAGCCACCAGCCTCCTCCACTGTTCAGTAGCTCAGCCCTTCCCCATCAGTTCCGTATGCTGAGGACAGCCTTCAGCAACCTGGTGACCTCCAGATTTGTTGGACAACAGCTCCTATCATTCCCAGCCAGGACACCAGGTTGGGGAAGGCTGGGGCAGAAATGCATTCTGGTGTAAATCAAGATTCACTTGCAGTTGTTGTGGTATGCATAGTCTCTTGCTGTCACTGCAGCTATAGCCGAAGACTGTGAAGAACAGCACCCCTAGACGAAATGAAGGCTCAGATTTCCAATGATTGCAATGCTTTTAATGGGGTAGTTACGTAACAAGGATATAAGGAAGTTCAAAAGCTGGCACTCTTTAAGAGATCCTGTCAGCTACAGCTGCACCATTCTCCCTCAGCAAGGAACCTGCTGGGGCCAAAGTAGCATTACTGGACCTTTTGCTTTGCTGCACACCTCCTAATCTTGATTAACTTCCCCTTTCTGTTTATAGACTTTGTGCCTTCTGACTGTCTGCAGCTCACAGTTCTGTCCTTCACCTCCTGTTGACTTTTCCTGGCTGTCTTCAGCTCCACCAGCTCTGATGCTTTTCATCCAGCGCTTGCCACCTCTATCCGTACTTCTTTTCAGAATTGACCTTAGCATGCCTCTCTGAGCCATCATTTCATCTACCCTCATCATCTGACGCCTCAGCCTGACTATCTCACCAGAAAAGCTCTGATCCTGCAAAGATCCCAATCCTACATCCATCCTTTTGAGAGGTTTCCCTACCGTCACAGGACCCTACTACTACTTTGAGACAACCTTCCCTCACCTAGCCCAGATGCTCTTGTGGGTGGGTCCAGGCATTCTGCAGAGGGCATTGACTACCATCTGTCCCATTTTATTCTCCAGTAATAGTAAATGCTAGCTAATGGGCAATTACTGAAGATGGATCAGGTTGGTCTAATCCTCTAGGATTTCCCCATTAATTGACTATTGTTACATCTCTCCAACTATAAGGCTCCACCATGCACAACACAAAAAGCAATCTCTTCATTTTGTAAGTCACAATGGTTTGGTTATGGCATTGTCATTGAGGACCATGCGGTATCATGGACAGAGGGTTGAACTGGAGTGATATGGGTGTCAGGATGGAACCCAGGCTCCCTACTTTGGTTTCAGATTCTGAGTCAGATTCAGAGGCAGAGCTAGAAGAAGACCAGCCAAGAAAGAGAGTGGGGGAGGAAATTCCCCAAGACTCTCCAGGAGTCAGGGATGAATCTTCCCAGGAACTTATTGAACAGGAGGCCCAGGTTCAGAAACCATCTCCCCCCCCCCACCCCTTGGGAGCTCAGCCTTTGTTGGAGGGGGAGGGAGCACCAGAATTGACAGATGCCAGAGTCTGCCACAGAGTTAAGAGGGAGGAGCTGGTCCTCCAGACTGGCTGCACATCAGAAGTTGGGTCAGGAGGACCCTCTCTGAAGGAGGAGTCCAGTAAAAGCCTGTCAGACATGGCGGGAAATCATCCATTTAGTTGATAGGCAACTGCCTTGCTTTGTTTAGCTAATTAGGCTTAGAGGACAGCTCCTCGCCTTCACAGATGCTACAGGTGTGAAGCCATGTTTTAACTGAATAAAGCCTTTGTGGATTGCACAGCAAGTCTCTGTTGCCTCACTATTCAGTGGGAGGGCTTGGAACCTTGGCAGTGGGTTAAAATTCTTGTTTAGTCATGAAACTCCCTGGATAGTCTTGGCAAGCCACTATTTCTCACTGAGAATAACCTGGAGGAACAAAGAAAAATAAATATAATAACTAAGTAGGCCAGATGAGCAACCAAAGACCGTATGCATGTGTAACCCACTGGTACATTTTTCTTTAAGAATTCTGAGTGGGAATATTCCTGCACATGCTCAGGAAAGGAGCAAGATGAGGAGTGGCCACCATTTTAGGCAATTACCAAAATACAGTGTGGAAGAAGTTTGCTTTCTCCTCTCTGTAAGACCCTGAACCCTTGAGAGAGGGCTGTTTGCAAAGTTTGCTCTTGTGTTATTGGACTCATCCATCTTGAGAAGATTACTGCAGAGCTGGAGTGAACTGAGTAGAGACTGCTTTCTTTCTTCAGCCAGCAGAAAAATCAAGCTTCAGAGGGAAGTTTTATTTATATTTTTGTTGTGGACTCAAGCTGAAAAAAAGACAGAACTTTGGGAGGGCTGTGCTCTGTTTTATTGTTTTGGTGATAAGTGTATTGTTATGCATGTAAAATTATTACATGTGCATTATTATGGTTTTTAATTAAGAAATTAAAATTATATATGTTAATTGTCCCTACAAGGCCTTTGCTTCGAGTCCCTTTAGAGCCCCTGAAGAAAGTGTTACACATGCTCATGCTCTTCTAGGTGACGAGCATCTTCCTTGATCACAGGTTTCCACATGGGGCTATGACTGGTATATTGCACACATACATCATTGGGTTCCATTTGGGCTTTCACCTTGCAGCAGGGGCACAAAACCCCAGGCCCAAGGAGGCAGATCTGACTCTCTGGACTCTCAATTGGGCCCTCTGGGATTCCCAGACTTCCCGTTCCCCTGGGGCCCCGCTATTTCCCCCAACCACT
Organism: Heloderma suspectum; assembly: GCF_057233095.1. Taxonomy (NCBI): domain Eukaryota; kingdom Metazoa; phylum Chordata; class Lepidosauria; order Squamata; family Helodermatidae; genus Heloderma; species Heloderma suspectum. The sequence continues at coordinate 86,387,222 of NC_139459.1, forward strand.
GATAGTTTGGTGGTTTCCTGGCTTTTTGTGCAGTTTCACCCCATCCTAAAAGGTTAAACCGCTTCTCCTAAGAAGCATTCAGCCTTCTTAGTTCTGGCAGAAAGAACTTCGAGCTATAATGTTCTGGTATTTTCAGCCCCACCCCTTTTGCCTTTGGCCCCGCCCACCACTGGAATGCGGTGCAGGGGAGCTTCTCCAAAATGGAATTTGGCCCTCGGGCTGAACGAGTTCAAAGATGGCATTAGCTGGATTGAGGTGCGGAACACAAAACACAACAATACCGCTTACGTTGTCTCTGTGTATATATTTAGATGAACCATAGGTTTCCATAAATTTCATTTAATACTGCTCTTAAGAAATACTGCAAATCTTCTGACTTGCCTAGTTACAAGATTTCAGGTACAAGATTGAAATATGTTTTCTACAGACTGCCAACAGTTAGCTCTGCATAAAAACAAATCGGATAATATTAAGGTAATATGACCATGCAATATCAGTTGGGCCAGATCTATACCTTGTGTCGTATCATTGTCGTATACCTTGTGATCCCATCATGATAATGCTATATCCCTCGTGTGCATATATATATACCTTGTAGGACACACAATGATATTTGTTGGATAATGTGGAATAAAAAGCAGAAAATAACACTACAATAGTGGTATATAGAATGTGTGATGTGCCCCAACAGTTATCAGTGCACTTCAATACCTCTGTAAAGCAGTAGTGTACATCTAGCCTTGGATTAGCTATAAATTGTATGGTCCCACAACCAACAGATTCTTATCTGTACTGCAGCAATGGTCTGTGTGCACACTGTTGTGGACATTTTATTTATTTATTTCACTTCTATACCACCCAATAGCTGAAGCGCTAAATAAAAAACAGATGTGCACAAAAACAGATGATCAATGTAGTGAGTTTGGAGAGCATTTTGGGGGAGAGGATGAAAGGAATGCATCAGTTCAGTCCCCAAACAGCCACCACCTCCAAAGGTTGATAGTGCCATTAATCTGTTCTGCCGGCGTACTATGGTTGCAATACAGCAAGGGGGACCATGTGCACAACTCCATGTACACAGCATGACTTTATCCTTTTGCACACAGACTGCATCTAACCATGCTTAAGTTTCCAGCTATCTCAGCACACACAACATTCCCAGGAAAAGCGACGAAGCACTGTAGCATCGTTATATCATCATCACCCTTATAATAGTTGCCCTGAAGCTGCTGATGATATCAGTATTGGCCTCCTGTTACAGTGCAAAGCTCCAGGGCAAAGTCTAGAGGAGGCTAATTTAATCTATTAATCAACAGCTTTATGAGTGGCAGCATATGATATAAATAATGGCAGAGGCTATTTGAAGCTTTGCGACTGTCTGAATTCCACAAATGAGTCTAGTTCATACCCCCTATGGGTTCTCTTTCTCTCTCCTCCATCAGCAACTCCAAGCAACACAATAATATTGCTTATTAGAGCAATAGTATTTGGATAATACATAGGGGTGTACAGACACACATCCACTATGGAGTTCCACCAAGAAATCTATTTAAGTTTTCTAAGACATGGCCCACTGGTAGAGTGACCACTTGTGCATTGTCAAGAAGACTTACTACGGGTGGGAACCCATTGAGGGTGTCTTGCCCAAGGCCCCGCAAAACCCTGGATCTGGCACTGTTGCCACCACATTTTCTCCAGAACACCTGGTTCTGGGAGCCTGAGTCCTGCTTCTGCTGAAGTGGAGATGAGCCTTGCCCAAGGCACCCTGCCCCACAGCGGCCCCAGGATCTCCTCCATACCCCCAGCTTTATCTTCAGGGTGATCCATCAGGATCCCTGGAAATGTATCTTCTGCATTCTTTCCTATCATCTGGAGGTCCTTTCTCTACAAATGGTAGCCTCCACCTCTTTTACTCATTTTCTTAGTATATGACTGTGTGTAGATGTGGAGAGAACTATTCCATCTTTGGACCCAACCCAGCCACGTAAGTACAGCCCTCGCTGGTGTACCAGTGGAGAGGATTGTTAGCCATTAGGTGCCCCAAAACATGATGTGCCCCAAAATGAACTGCTGTGTAACTCTTTGTTTCTAATTCTTTTCCCTCTCGCAATCTCTCCCTCTCCCAGAAGTCTTAGAGCCCCGATTTGCTTAGCTCTGATCCCAATAGCTCCCCAGAAGTCATAATTCAGCCCATCTGGAGTAGAGTCAGGCATGCATGGCCATGGCCTAGCTTCCTAAGAGCAGGAGCCATTGATTTTGACACTGAGCACTTTTTGAGCTAACTCTCCCCACCCCAGTGTATGGGATTACATTGTCTCTATTTGGTCTTCTGCTTCATATGATCAATGTGCATAAGACTGTCGGTTATTTACAAGCTGATTAATTCCCTGTTGGAGTTCATGTGGTATTATTACGTGATTAAATGACAATAGCAACGAAGCTAATTCCCAAAGTGTTTTATTTTATTTAAACTATTTCTTGGCTGCCTTTCAGGGTAGAAGCAATAAAACAATAAAACACAATAAAAACAGTAAGAACACAATAAAAAAGCAATAAAAATCATCAACAAAACCAACAATAAAACCAGCAACAAAAACAGCAGCAACAGCAATCATAGTAGGAGAGGCCAGAGTAAATAATACGTTTTCAAGGCCTTCTTAAAAGCCTGCTATGATAGAGCATGGAGAACTGCCAATGGCAACTTATTCCAGAGGCGTGGGGCCACTACAAAAAAGGCCCTCTCACATGTGGTCACATTTTACTGCTTGTGTAGCCAATAAAGCAAACCTCTTAGAAATAGAACCTGTGTGTCTGTGTGTGTGTGTCACTAGGACAAATCTGCTACGACGCACTACAGCCAAGGTTAAAAGATCCATTTTACACATGCATTTCAGATTTTGCGTGGGATTACACATGTATCTGGAGACCTGTCTGTAAGCTTCCTATAGACATCAGATTGGCCACTGTGGGAATAGAATGCTGGACTAGATAGGCCTCTGGTCTGATCCAGCCCAGCTCTTATTATGTTTTTAAACATTTAAAAAGGCCTGGTTAGATACAAATGTCTTTGCCTGGTTTTTAAACTCCATTAACAGTGCAATCCTGTGCATGTTTGCTCATAGGTAACTCCCACTGAATTCAATGAGACTTATTCTCACATAAGTGGATATACTGTTGCGGCCTAGGTTAGGTTCTAGGGATGGCTCCTGGGTGCCACAGAGACCCTCATCTCTGATGATGGGAACGCATGTTGATGATCTTGGTAATTTAGGCTGCAGTCCTATACTCACTTATCCGGGAACAAGCCCCATTAAATTACTTCTGGACAGGCATGTATAGGATTGCACTGTTCATTGCCACACAAAGCGGACAAGGCCAGGAAAGAGCAGAGGAGAAATTACAGTCACGATTAAAAGACACACACACACACACACACACACAAATTTTCACTGTCAGATGAAGGGCAATGATTGCTCAGCAGTTGGCGAAACATCTCTGGATCTGAGCAGAGCAAATCACATGATGTGGAAAATATATAGGGCCAAGCGTAGATGACCAAAGCCCATTATCTGGAAAAAAATAGAGGGTTGAGTATTATGTTAAAAAAAAAAAGAAGTGTTCCACATGCAGAATACTTCCCTTCCACCCTGTTCTCTGGAGTGTGAAATTACTGTTCCTGTGTTTTGCTGCCTTGTGAACTATTTTTCCAGTCGTGTGGTTTGCTGATTGGCATTTCCTAGCTTCTTTTTTCTGAGACCGTCTAGTACAACCGCTGGCTATAAATGTAAGAGGCAGCCTGTGTTCGTAACAGGTGGTTCTTTGGAGTTCATTTTAAACTAATTACTCAAGGTTGTGCATCAAATCTATATGGTGCTTGAAGTTCAAGATGCACAGGCCTAGAGCATAAAAATGAGCCTCTACAGCACACACTGGCACTGCTCTGTTGGTTATTCAGCTGCAGACTTGCCAGCATTTCACAGGTTACAAACAGGCCCGTGTACATGTCAGAGCCCCTGTTCCTACATCTATCGCAAGGATATCAAATCTCTTTCATCTCGAGGCCAAATTCAATTTTGGAGAAGTTCTGGGGGCCTCATTCCAGTGGTGGGTGAGGCTGAAGGCCAAAGGGGTGGGGCAAAAAACAAAGGGGTGTGGCCAAAGATACAAAAAATACCAGCATGTTGTAGCTTAAAGCTCTTACTGCCAGTCACTAGGCCTTAGGAGATGCATTTCAACCATTTAGAAGGGGAAAAAACATGCAAAAGCTAGGAAACTACCAAATGATTGGTAGGCAGGGGAAAGGAGGTGGAGTCTGGGAAAGGGGGAATTAAGGAACCCTGGAGGGCTAGACTGGGGCTGCCTTTACATTAAAGAAAAAATCTGCAGTCCTACCGTTGTGGAGCCTTTCTGCATTTATAGCGGCTCCCAGACAGTGACCACATGATTGCTGGGAGGGGAAACTTTTAATGTTCAAGGTTCCATAGAACTCAATGAAACAGCGCCATCTAATGGCTGTTTTAATCACGTAACATTCCGACTTTAAAAGATAGTTCATTAATTCCGGATCTTTTTGAGATGGAATAACTAGGAAATATCTCTGGATGTGCCCTGGAGGTTGGCAACATCATGAAAAGGACCCACAAACTTCCGTGAGTGAGTAATCTTAATAGCACAATAAAACCTCTGTGTGAAGAAGCTCTGGGACCCCAGGCAGGCCGGATTTAGTCTGCAGGCCTGAGGTTCCACACTTCTGATCTGTAGGACGGATGCTATTTTACCAGGGGCAGGTACCAAAAAATCGGGAATGTTCCTGAGAAGCAGAGATAGTTGGATCACATGCGTCATTTTCTGTAGCAGATAGAGCAGAGGGTTCAAGGATGCCCTTTTATTCTGCAGGAGTTACATGGAGTTCTGTCTGATTGCTTTCATGACCTCATAGCAAATGCTAGGTAATAATAATAATAATACACAAAATCAGTATACAAAAAAAGTGCTTGAGTGCTGGTACAACAAGACCAGCTTTTCGCAGGGGTGCTTCGCGGTGCTTTGCAGGGGTGCTTCGCGGTGGGGGGGAGGCGCTTCGCTTCTCCCCCCGAAGTTCAGGCCGGGGGGGGAGGCTTCCCGCCTCGCCCGGCCGAAATTCAGGCCGGGAAGAAGCGCCCCGTCTCCCCGGCCGCGAAACAAAGTGTTAAAAAAAAAACAAAAAACCCATGATAGGCTACGTAACGATTAACGTAGCCTATCACGGCTAGATTTCCAAAGTCAGCTGGGATAGGCTACGTAAATCGTTACGTAGCCTATCACGGGTGACTTTGAAAAAAAAAAGCGTGTACGCAAATGGCGGCGGCCTATGGGCGCCGCCATTTGCGTTCCTTATTTGATCCCGGTAGTCTACGTAAAGATTTACGTAGACTACTGGGACCCAATAAGGAACGCAAATGGCGGCGCCCATAGGCTGCCGCCATTTGCGTACGTGCTTTTTTTTTTCAAAGTCACCCGTGATAGGCTACGTAATGATTTACGTAGCCTATCATGGCTGACTTAGAAATCTAGCCGTGATAGGCTACGTTAATTGTTACGTAGCCTATCATGGGTTTGTGGGTTTTTTTAACACTTTACTTTGTAATGGCGGTGGCGGCAGCTGGTCGGAAGACCGGCTGCCGCCCCCGACGAAAGGCCGACGAACCGCCGCCGGGACCCGCCGCCGGGAGGGACATTCTCCAAAGGTAAGTCCCATCCCGGGGTGGGGCAGGGGGGGCGGAGAATTTCACCACCGATTTCGGGGGGCCGAATGCGTTGGTGCTCGGCCCCCCGAAGATTTGGGGAGAAATTCTCCGCCATCCCTACTCTGTACTCTAAGAGCCAATCTACATGACTGGTCTAATATGGAGGGAGAGCACACCAGGGTTGTTCACGACATGACACTGTCACCAACCTGTAGCCATCCCATAGCTCCCCTCTGGAAAAGGTGCTTTTTTGGAAAGTTGTTTTACTGCATTGCTTTTCTTAAACACGGTTCCAAAGTGGTTCCACTGCAGTGTGCCCTTGTTGTTGTTTATTCGATCAGTCGCTTCTGACTCTTCGTGACTTCATGGACCAGCCCAGGCCAGAGCTTCCTGTCGGCTGTCGCCACCCCCAGCTACCCCAAGGTCGAGTCCGTCACCTCCATAATATCATCCATCCATCTTGCCCTTGGTCGGCCCCTCTTCCTTTGGCCTTCCACTTTCCCTAGCATCAGCATCTTCTCTAGGGTATCCTGTCTTCTCATTATGTGGCCAAAGTACTTCAGTTTTGCCTTTAATATCATTCCCTCAAGTGAGCAGTCTGGCTTTATTTCCTGGAGTATGGACTGGTTTGATCTTCTTGCAGTCCAAGGCACTCTCAGAATTTTCCTCCAGCACCACAGTTCAAAAGCATCTATTTTCCTTCACTCAGCTTTCCTTATGGTCCAGCTATCGCAGCCATAGGTTACTACGGGGAATACCATTGCTTTCACTATGCGGACCTTTGTTGTCAGTGTGATGTCTCTGCTCTTCACTATTTTATCAAAATTTGTCATTGCTCTCCTCCCAAGAAGTAAACATCTTCTGATTTCCTGGCTGCAGTCAGCATCTGCGGTAATCTTTGCACCTAGAAAGACAAAGTCTGTCACTGCCTCCACGTTTTCTCCCTCTATTTGCCAGTTATCAATCAAGCTGGTTGCCATAATCTTGGTTTTTTTGAGGTTTAACTGCAACCCAGCTTGTGCACTTCCTTCTTTCACCTTCATCATGAGGTTCGTCAGCTCCTCCTCACTTTCAGCCATCAAAGTGGTATCATCTGCATATCTGAGATTGTTAATGTTTCTTCCAGCGCTTTTAACTCCAGCCTTGGCTTCATCAAGCCCAGCACGTCGCATGATGTGTTCTGTGTACAGGTTGAATAGGTAGGGTGAGAGTATACAACCCTGCCGTACTCCTTTCCCAATCTTAAACCAGTCCGTTGTTCCGTGGTCTGTTCTTAACATTGCTACTTGGTCATTATACAGATTCCTCAGGAGGCAGACAAGATGACTTGGTATCCCCATACCACCAAGAACTTGCCACAATTTGTGATGATCCACACAGTCAAAGGCTTTAGAATAGTCAATAAAACAGAAATAGAGGTTTTTCTGAAACACCCTGGCTTTCTCCATTATCCAGCGGATATTGGCAATTTGGTCTCTAGTTCCTCTGCCTTTTCTAAACCCAGCTTGTACATCTGGCAATTCTCGTTCCATGAATTGCTGGAGTCTACCTTGCAAGATCTTGAGCATTACCTTACTGGCATGTGAAATAAGTGCCGCCGTTCGATAGTTTGAACATTCTTTGGTGTTTCCCTTTTTTGGTATGGGGATATAAGTTGGTTTTTTCCAATCTGTTGGCCATTCTTGTGTTTTCCAAATTTGCTGGCATATGGCATGCATCACCTTGACAGCATCATCTTGCAAGATTTTAAACAGTTTGGCTGGGATACCATCATCTCCCGCTGCCTTGTTATTAGCAATGCTTCTTAAGGCCCATTCAACCTCACTCTTCAGGATGTCTGGCTCTAGCTCACTAACCACACCGTCAAATCTATCCCTGATATTATTATCCTTCCTATACAGATCTTCTGTATATTCTTGCCACCTTTTCTTGATCTCTTCTGCTTCTGTTAGGTCCTTGCCATCTTTGTTTTTGATCATACCCATTTTTGCCTGGAATTTACCTCATTCGTGATCTGAACTACAATCAGCTCCCGTCTTGTTTTTACCAACTGCATAGATGTCCGCCACCTTTAGCTACAAAGGATGTAGTCAATCTGAATTCGTTGTCAACCGTCTGGTGAAGTCCATGTATAAAGTCGTCTCGTAGGTTGTTGGAAGAAAGTGCTATTTGCGTTGCCCTTATTTTCGCCGTAGTCTACGTAAAGATTTACGTAGACTACAGCGACCAAATAAGGAATGCGAATGGCGGCTCCCTATGGGGGCCGCCATTAGCGTACGCGCTTTTTTTTTTTTTAAGTCACCCGTGATAGGCTACGTGACGATTAATGTAGCCTATCACGGCTGACTTTGCAGATCTAGCCGTGATAGGCTATGTTAATCATCATGTAGCCTATCACGGGGGTGTTTTTTTTTTTTTCTTTTATTGGAATGGCGGCGGCGGCAGCCGGTCGAAAGACCGGCTGCTGCTCCCGCCCCGCACAAACACCCGCCGAACCGCCGGCCGGACCCGCCGCCGGGAGGGACATTTGGCAAAGGTAAGACCCGTCCCGGGGGGGGTGCGGGGTGCGGGGGGGTTGCGGAGAATTTCTCCCCGAAACTTGTTCGGGGGGCCGAACACGTTGGCGCTTGGCCCCCCGGAGTTTCGGGGAGAAATTCTCCGCCATCCCTATGTGCGCCTAATGGACCAAAGCCAATTTCATGAAAAATCAGATAAAACAGAAAGTGCTTCTCATTTCATTGTCATGAAGATTGGTCTCAAGTTGTGGCTTGGCATAACACATATTTCTTTCAAATTTTGGTAGTAACTACTGATGTACTTTATTCAAATTCGTCAAGGAGATGTCCCTATCATGCTTTGGTGAAGTTCTGAGCAGCGGTTCAAAGGTTATTACGTTTTTTCTGCCTCATGAAAGTTATGTGTGTGTGTGTGTGGGGAATCTTCACAACAATGGAATGAGAAGTGCATTGGAGTATATTATCTGGATTTTCATGGAATTGGCTTTGGTCCATCAGGGACACATGAAGCAAGAAAAGCTGAATGTGCCGTACCTTTAAAATCCGTTTTTCACAGGCGAGGTTACACAGTGCTTCAAAGGAACAGACTTCCAGATTTGGTGGGGAGGAATAGAACCGAACATCAACCTGGTAGGGGCTGCTCAACCAATGAGAGAGGCTTGTTTCCTGCCCCTGTCCAGGCTCCCCCACTTTTTCATGAAGAAGCCAAAATCCCCAATTCTCCAGTGCAGAATCTGAAGGCTCCCCATGAGAGCATCCCCCCACCCCAATTTCATCCCATTCCAGCAACCTGTCATGGAATTACTGCTCCCACCCCATTTTTCCCAATGTGCATACTTTTATCTGAAGAAGCCCAAATCCCCAATTCTCCAGGGCAGCATCTGTAGGCTCCCTAAGAGTGCATTCCCCACACAACCTTGCCCAGTTTCAGCATACTGTCATGGAGTTATTGCTCCCACCCCATTTTTCCCACTGTGCGCAGATTTACCTGAAGAAGCCAAAATCCCCAATTCTCCTGTGCAGCATCTGAAAGCTCCCCATGAGAGCATCCTCCACCTCAATTTCACCCCATTCCAGCAAACTGTTGCGGAGTTATTGCTTTAGCCCCATTTTCCCCAATGTGCGCACTTTTGCCTGAAGTAGCCAAAATCACTGCTTCTCAAATGCAGCATATGAAGGCTCCCTATGAGAGCATCTCCCACCCCAATTTCACCCCATTCCAGCAAACTGTTGCGGAGTTATTGCTCTCACCCCATTTTCCCCAATGTGCGTGCGCATTACTGTATCACCTGTGGTCCAGAGCTGGAGTGGCTTTCCACGGAGAATCCTCCTGGAGAGGAGGTAAGTGTGCTGTTCTGCTGCAGATTCCAGAGGCTGGATTCCAAAGAATCCAGCCTCATTTGAGTACACAGCAGAATTCTCTGACATCCCTAGCCTGGTCCCAAACCATAGGGCTTTATAGGTCATAACCAGCACTTTGAATTCTGCCCAGAAACTGAAGCTGCTGCAACAAGGGAGTCACGTGCTCTCTCTAACTGGCCCCAGCCCAGTCAACAGGCTGGCCACAGCATTCTGGACCAGCTGAAGTTTCTAACAGAAGTCCAAACAGGATGTAACTAAGGCATGCATAACCATAGCCAAATCAGACATCTCTTAACTTAAGTCAACTTAAGCTGAGGGGGGGGGGGGCATTTGCTACTTTGTCTCAGACACACCAAAATGTCTTGGGCTGGGCCTGAGTTATGGAATTTAGCTTTCTTGCTGCTATGTTCTTTTTCTGTGTGCAATGTATTTATGTCACAGAGGAGCAAAGGTGCAACACTGCACTTGGAGCATGAAATGGTACGGTCCCAGGGGGAAAAAAATCTATTTATTTCATTTTGCCGATTGTGAGAGTGCAGACAGTCAAGGCTGTTTTGCTCTCCTGAAGCCATACAGCCTTGCAAATGCTTTGCCACTTGATCCTGCTGGTTTTATAAACTTGCCTTTAGCATATAGCCTTAGAGCAAGCACACATTTATGTCCCTCATTTATGTGTGTGTGTGTGTGTCCTGCATTTAATAACAAGCAACTCATGAGATTTTTAAAAGAAATGGAGAAGGATGGGAACAAGTCCCAGACACAGCAAATGACAGACTGGTGATTTTTTACCATGCCACTTCAAAAGCGCATTAACACCACCACCACCCCTGCACTATTTGACTGGGATGTATTAGTGGTCCTCAAACCTTTTGGATTAGTGGGCACATTTAGAATTTTGAGATCATTGTGGGCACTCTCACAAAATGGCTATTATTTGCAGGCTTACCCATTCATAAAATGAGTACCATAGTGGGCATAGTTAGTCACAAAACACTCATTTCCCAGAAGGCAAAGTGGTGAGAGTAAAATAAAAGTAACTTGTCCAAGAACCTAAGTGCAGGGCAGAAATGGATCTGAGCTCTAAAACACAAAACCACTCTTTTGAACCCAGATAAAGATGGTGCTTCACTTTGTAGCACGTCAGTCTCCCACTTAAAAATAAAAAAATCTTAAATAAAATAACAATCAGGCGTGGCACAGAGCACTGCACGTGCGAAGAGAGTTGTCTGCAGGCACATTGGTGCCCACAGGCACCATGCTGGAGATGCTAAGTGTAGGGATGTACGGAAGTCACTTACCTTTCCGCAGATTATGCTGATGGTGGGGGGAGGTGTTCCGTCCCTCTCCCTGGAATCCTTGCCGGGGGGGAGGCGCAGAGCGCCTCCCCCCCGGAATCCTGGCCGGCCGGCTCCGCTCCGCAGGGATTCTGCGGAGCCGCTGGCCGGCTCCACCAGCAGCTGGGCATCCAGCTGCTAGCTAGCAGGGACGCAAATGGCGGCGGCTGTAGCCGCCGCCATTTGCGTCCCTGCAGTCAGCCGTGATAGGCTACAGAAATGTTTATGTAGCCTATCACGTCTGACATAAAAAAACAACAACAATGTGCGTATGCAAATGGCAGCGGCCACGGCCGCCGCCATTTGCGTACCTTATTTTGGCACATCTTAGTCTACGTCAAGATTTACGTAGACTAAGACGGCAAAAATAAGGGGAACGCAAATAGCGTAGCAGACCGTAAAAAAAAAAACACGTGATAGGCTATGTAAATGTTTACATAGCCTATCACGTCTGACTTAAAAAAACAACGCGCGTACGCAAATGGCGGTGGCCACGGACGCTACGCTATTTGTGTTCCCCTTATTTTCGCCGTCTTAGTCTACATAAATCTTGACGTAGACTAAGATGTGCCAAAATAAGGAATGCAAATGGCGGCGGCCGTGGCCACCGCCATTTGCGTATGCGCGTTGTTGTTTTTTTTTATGTCAGACATGATAGGCTACATAAACATTTACGTAGCCTATCATGGTGTTTTTTTTTTAAACCTAGCCGTGATAGGCTACATAAATCTTTACGTAGCCTATCACGTCTTTTTTTTTTAACTGGAAATGGCGGTGGCGGCAGCTGGTCGGAAGACCGGCCGCCGCAGCTGCTGCCGCCGAACTGCCGCCGGAGCCGCCGCTGCCCGGAAGATCTGTCCCAGGTAAGTCTCGTCCGGGGGGGGCGGGGGGCAGGCCGTTCCACCACCGATTTCGGGGGGCCGAATGTACTGGCATTCGGCCTCCCCGAGATCTGTGGCGGAATTCTGACATCCCTAGCTAAGTGTAAATTGTCCCATACATGCTCATGTCATATGATCATCCATCGGCATGGGGACTGATTGAATGCAGCCACCATGGGGGAATTTTAACATATTAAATTGTGGGATCAAGTCAAAGGTAGCTTGCTGTACTAGATTTATCCAAATGAAACCCCCAAAGCTTGTCTTGCGTATTGATACTCTCTCTGTAATCTCTGACTTTTTCCAGGTCAAGTGGAAAGTACACAACAGAAAGGTTCATCTGGAACTTGAAAAAGGGATGCTGGCATCTGTTTGGATATAGCCTCATGTTTGTTATGTAACAGCTACCAAATAGCATATCTGTCCTAAGCAAAATTGGGCATTAATTAGTAGCATTAGTCATTTCTTTTCTTTTCAATATGTGCCTGTACAAGTAGAGCTATATTCAAAAACCTAATATTAACTAAATCTTGAGTAGATATGGAGGAAAGAGTGAAGTGTCAGGCCTGCTCATGAATAGGACTGTGGTGCCAAATTATATAGCTCACATGCTCTGCTCTTCCTCCAAAGATCTCAGAGGGGCATACAGATGGTTCCCAGGGAGTCTCCCAGCAAGGCAGCTTACAGGACCTGCTTATCTCCAGCAAAAGAAGTGTGTCGCATGCCCCAGATCACGGGGCTTCAGATAATGCTGCAAAAATGAAATGTCCTCTTCGAAATAGCTTTGTATATTTCTTAGCTCATTGAACGAGGTGCTACATTTTCAATTTGTCAGCAGAATTTGACTTTGTTGCAGACTAAAATGAAAGGACCAATCCCATGACCCTGAAACTAGCGTGATAACACAACTTGTGGGACTGAGCCATTAGAGTAGAGCAAGTCCAAATGAAGTGAAGGTGCAAAAGCCTTCTTCAGTATTGCTACATCAGGAGTTGCCTCCTGCCTCCTATGTAGTTCTGCTAGAACGTATGTGTAGTGGAAATGTGGAAGACCATTGTTATCTAAAGGATTAGTGGTGTACCTATTCTCTTGCCCATGTCTAGAGTGCCATTTGGGCCTGTTTACCTGTGCTTTATACTACTGGTTCTCAGGGCTGGTTCTGTTGAGAGCTAAAGGTTTGCAGATAGGGTCTTTGGCAAGAACTCAAGGTTAGCTATTTGTTCCTTAGAATAGCTGAGAAGAGCATTATCTTCTGGGCTGGCAGCATGGCCATTATAAGGGCTAGTGTTTTTTCCCCCTGCAGGATGGATGAAGTCATGGGACTAAGTCCAGAATGGGAAGGATCAAAGTATGTGCTTTCCTGGGACCCTCCCAAGACAGAACCTCACCGTTGGCTGAACTGGACAAATTCTACGGGGCCAGGCCATTGAGGTCGATTCACCACTGCTCTTATCTGATTTGCTGATCTGATAGGAGTACAGGGTTCATGGTGCCTAAAAGAATGTATGCTTATCTTCCTTTGTACTAGACTTGCTGCAACAATCATATTTTGCTTACTTTTGCTTTAATGATTTCTGTTAACCTGTTTCTGTTAATAAAATCTCTTTCCTTTACCGAATAGTGTGTTCATTGCCTCTGAATATCCAAAAAGAACCATTGCCTATTAGCAAAACAATTGGCAAAACAGTATGCCACTTTGTTAGGAGTAGACAGGGCTTGAAGAAACACACACATTAGTAGCAATTAAAGAGCTTTTCTACAGGAGGCATTTATTTTGTGCTTGTCATTCCCTGCTTGAGGTTGTTTATGGGTTCCTTAGACAATGCCACAACCCTCCAGTTTTACTTCTGTTTAAAAGAGCACGTTCCACACGTTTTGTTTAGAGCAGGGAAAAATATGGCATTATTTCTGAAAGCAAAAGAAAACGCTTTTCCCCTTGTGTATTTGCACTATTTTGCTCTACCACAGTGCCACCTAGAGGTTATGTAGCAGAAAAGCAAGAAAGGAAACACTTTTCATGTAGTGCATGAATCTCAGTTCTGTGACAAAATTGGAAATAGATAGAGTGGATTAACAGCCTTGTGTAGAAACGTTCAGAGCATCCAATGGGTAATTTTGACCAATTAGAGCTATGATCACAAGTATATCAATGGCCACAAGCCCAAGCACCTCAGTGTACTTAATAAACGTGTTATCCACTTTGGATGAAGCCTGAATCCAGAACTGAAGTGGGCCACTTTGGAGAGATCCAGGCTTTGCCCAAAATAAAGTGGGCCTTGGTTTAAGTGGTCCAAAGCAAAATGGGCAGCTCCAGAAGCTTCAGACCCACTTCAGAGATCTGGATGGACACAGACATCTCAGACACAATTGACACATTTCCCCCCAGATCCGCCCATAAAAGGAAAATGCCAGGCAGGGAGGGGAGGGTGTGTATTTAAGTTTGTGACTGACAGCTCTAGCTTCCAACCAGGGAATCATGTTCCCAGGGCTTTCCTTTTTTACTTTCAGTCATACTACTTTTGGGAGGGATATATGGAAGGAACTTATCAGAAGAAGTTTCAGTGTTCTCATTGCATTTTGTGATTGTGGATCTGTGGCAGCACAGGCAGCAGCAGCAGTGCTCAGGGCTCCCAGGAACGGCTTGAGAGCCAGGGTTAACTGAGAGGACAGGTGCTTGTACTCACTGAGTGGCCACTGCTGACACCAACTCCCTAACCAGATCTCAGATGTGGAGTACGGACTTGATCACTATGATCTTACTAAAATGGTGAACAGCGACTCCTAAATTGGGGAAATTAGCCCAAACTCTCATTAAAGTTCTAAAGCACAGACTTTCTTTTCACAGATTTTTGTTCTCAAAACACCCACATGCACAGAGGAAAAAAATGGTCTGGTTGGGTTACCTACCCTCTACCATGTGGGCTAGTATAGTAGTTCTAGCAGGCCTAATGAAGAGAGAGAGAAAGATGAAGATTGGGGAAATTAGTGCACCAAATAAGGAGGGCAAAAGGTGGTACCATGGAAATGGTTCAGCAGGGGATTGGAAGTCTGCGCAACCAAGGAAGCTTGGGTGCTAGTGGTAGGTTGCAAGGGTGAAAATGGATCCATTTAGGAGGAAAGGCAAAAGAAACAGAGCAGGAACCTGCTATAGTTACCTTACCCACAGAAGGGCAGCAGGGGGAGGCAAGGCCATGGCGGCTGCATCAGGTGTGAGGGAAGGAAGGGTCTGGGGGGAGTGGCAGGGGAGGAAAGACTGGGGTGGTGTCTGGAGGAAGGAAAAGCTGCTGTGGAGGGTGGGGGTGAAGGAAGTGCAGCAATGGGAAGGAAGGGTCTGGGTTCAGCGGGGTCTGGTGGGTACACTTGAAGGTCTTGAAGGGCACTGTGTTACTGACCCCTGTTTTAATCTAATCAATGAGGGAACATGTACACACTTTAGTTCCAGGGCCTCTGCGGTGTTTCCAGAGTTTTAACAGAGTTCCTGGCAGTCTTTCAGGCTGTGCCTTCCAGAACCAAAATGGATTCTTGAGCCAAGGAGTGTTGTTGTTCAGTCGTTAAGTCATGTCTGACTCTTTGTGACCCCATGGACCATAGCACGCCTGGCCTTCCTGTCCTCCGCTCTCTCCCGGAGTGTGCTCAAGTTCATATTCATTGCATCGGTGATGCTATCTAGCCATCTCATCCTCTGCCGTCCCCTTCTCCTTTTGCCTTCAATCTTTCCCAGCATCAGGGTCTTTTCCAGTGACTTTTCTCTTCGCATTAGGTGGCCAAAATATTTGAGCTTCAGCTTCAGTATCTGTCCTTCCAATGAGCAGTCAGGGTTGATTTCCTTTAGGATGGACTGATTTGACCTCCTTGCAGTCCAGGGGACTCGTAAGAGTCTTCTCCAGCACCACAGTTCGAAAGCATCAATTCTTTGGCGCTCAGCCTTCCTTATAGTCCAGCCCTCACAGCCATACATTACTACTGGGAAAACCATAACTTTGATTAGACGGACCTTTGTCGGCAAGGTGATGTCTCTGCTTCTTACTGTGCTGTCTAGGTTTGCCATAGCTTTCCTCCCAAGGAGCAAGCATCTTTTAATTTCATGGCTACAGTCACGGTCTGTGGTGATCTTGGAGCCCAAGGAAATAAAATCTGTCACTGCTTCCATTTCTTCCCCTTCTGTATGCCAGGAAGTGGCATATAGTGGCATCTATATGCCAGATGCCATGATTTTAGTTTTTTTTAATGCTGAGCTTCAGACCAGCTTTTGCACTCTCCACTTTCACCCTCAACAAGAGGGTCTTTAGATCCTCTTCGCTTTCTGCCATTAGGGTGGTATCGTCTGCGTATCTGAGGTTGTTGATAATTCACCCGGCAATCTTAATTCCGACCTGTGATTCATCTAACCTGGTGTTTCTCATGATGTACTCTGCATATAAGTTAAATAAGCAGGGTGACAATATACAGCCTTGTCGTACTCCTTTCCTAATTTTGAACCAATCGGTTGTTCCATGTCTGGTTGTTACTGTTGCTTCTTGACCTTCATACAGGTTTCTCAGGAGACAGGTAAGGTGGTCTGGAACTCCCATCTCTTTAAGAATTTGCCACAGTTTGTTGTGATCCACACAATCAAAGGCTTTAGTGTAGTCAATGAAGCAGAAATAGACATTTTCTGGAATTCTCTTGCTTTCTCCATGATCCACCGAATGTTGGCAATTTGATCTCTAGTTCCTCTGCATCTTCGAAACCCATCTTGTACTTCCGGTAGTTCTCGGTTCACATACTGCTGAAGCCTATTGAGCATAACCTTGCTGGCATGTGAAATGAGCGCAATTGTACGGTAGTTTGAACACTCATTGGCATTGCCCTTCTTTGGAAATGGAATGTAAACTGACCTTTTCCAGTCTTGTGGCCACTGTTGAGTGTTCCAAATTTGTTGGCATATTGAGTGCAGCACTTTAACAGCATCATCTTTTAGGATTTTAAATAGCTCAGCTGGAATACTGTCATCTCCGCTAGCTTTGTTGTTAGTAATGCTTCCTAAGGCCCACTTGACTTCACTCTCTAGGATGTCCAGCTCAAGTTCAGTGACCGCACTATCATGGCTATCAGGGACATTAAGATCTTTCCTGTATAGTTCTTCTGTGTATTCTTTCCACCAGTTCTTAATCTCCTCTGCTTCTGTTAGGTCCCTGCCTTCTTTGTCCTTTATCATGCCCGTCTTTGCACAAAACATTCCCTTGATATCTCCGATTTTCTTGAGAAGATCTCTAGTCTTACCCATTCTATTGTTTTCCTTGATTTCTTTGCATTCTTCATTTAAGAAGGCCTTCTTGTCTCTCCTTGCTATTCTCCGGAACTCTGCATTCAGTTGAGTATATCTTCCACTTTCTCCCTTGCTTTTCGCTTCCCTTCTTTCCTCAGCTACTTGTAAAGCCTCCTCAGACAGCCACTTTGCTTTCTTGCGTTTCTTTTTCTTGGGGATGGATTTCGTTGCTGCCTCCTGAACAGTGTTACGGACCTCCGTCCATAGTTCCTCAGGCACTCTGTCTATCAGGTCTAATCCCTTAAATCTATTTGTCACCTCCACTGTATATTCATAAGGGATCTGATTTAGGTCATACCTGAATGGTTTAGTGGTTTTCCCTAGGTTCTTCAATTTAAGCTGAAATTTTGCAATAACAAGCTCATGATAAACACACAGCACACATGTCAGAGCTGACATGTCCGAAGCTCCTCTGTTACAGGATTTTAGATGCACGATTCGATTGCACACTTGTAAGCAGGGATGTTGAACCTCTTTCAGCCCTCAGGCTGGATGCCATCTTGGAGAAGCTCTTGGGGGGAAGGGGGGAATTCCAGTAGGGGTGGAGCCAAAGGCAAAATGGGTGGCACCAAAATACAAAAAATCCCAGAATATTTTAGCTTAAAGCTCTTACTGTCAGTAACGAAGCCTTCGGCATTTC
Organism: Heloderma suspectum; assembly: GCF_057233095.1. Classification (NCBI taxonomy): domain Eukaryota; kingdom Metazoa; phylum Chordata; class Lepidosauria; order Squamata; family Helodermatidae; genus Heloderma; species Heloderma suspectum. The sequence continues at coordinate 86,404,989 of NC_139459.1, forward strand.
AACCTTTTAGAACAGGGGTGGGGGCGGGGGGCTGCACCAAAGCTGGGAAACCACCAAATGATGGTGGTCAGGAGGAAGTGGTTGGGGCCAGGGAAAGGGGCGTGGGCACCTGGGGAACCCCAAAGGACCAGATTGGGAACCTAGGAGGGCCAGATTTGGCCACCAGTCCTGAGGTTTTGCACACCTGATGTGAAGTCACAGTATGAGCTGGGCCTCTCAGCACTCTGAAATTAGGAGTGAGAAGCCCAAACTATCACCCCACATTGCTTGAAAGAATAGGGTACTGGTCATGGACTACGGGCTTTAAAAGTGTGCAGGATTTTATACTTGCATCAAGTACTACTCTAACTGTGGGCTTCTTCACATGGAGCTTTTATCCTGCTGTTGAGATTGCTCACTCATAGAGGTTTGCGGGCCCTTTATATGACGTTGTGAACCTGCAGGGCATCTCCTGCACTAAATGCCCTTTGTTCCATTTTTAAATAGATCACAGATAATGAGCTATTAAATTACCCTGTTGTGTTCTGCTTGAGCTCCCTCCATGAAAAAGGAAAAGCCGCAAGAAGAGGAGCTAGATGAATGAAACATATGGAAGACTCAGATAAGGGGGAGAAGGAAGGGGAATGGGGAGGGGGAAAAGGAAGCACATGTAAAGGGAGTCCATGGTGATCCTGCATTTAAAATGGAAGCAGAAAGCCCCCTTTTAAATGAGGAATTGTAGGCTGGTGTAGAGATGCTCTCTCTCTCTCTCTCTCTCTCTCTCTGTGTGTGTGTGTATTGTAATGTGTGTGTGTGTGTATTGTAATTCACAGAAAATTGCCAACAAAAAGGGGGAAGGGAATCCCTTTTCATAAAACCACAAACTTGAAAGGTTCCCCTTGCACCATATTATGTATGAGCACAAGTGTATACAGGTCACCAGCATTCACCATGGACAAGTGAGCTGAGTTATTCAGGCCTAATTTTTACAGGCGGTCTGGGCTGTACCACTTCAGACTGCCCTGGAGCTTCACACAGCTGTATGCTCTTCAATACAACACTCCCCTCCAAGTCCACACACACACCCCTCCTCTCTATAGAAAACTCAATGTACCTTTAGCCTACCCTTTTCCTTAACATGCCAGGTTTCTAGGTACAGGGAATTTTTGTATGGATAACCATTCAGACACATGAATGAGCGTGAGAGTGGCCAGGTGACCGGCCAGATGGGCAATTAAAAAATTTAATAAATAAATACATAAATAAAATGTAGGCCCAGTTCATAGGCAAGGATAAGACCAGGTTCCAGAATGTAGCAACCAGAATGTAGACCCTGGTGCTGAGCTAGTTACCAACACCTCTTCTGAACAGTTTCTTTGTTCATGTGATCAGAGGATTCTTTTCTTCTTTAAAAAAAAAAATCACTAATGTCTTTGTTTACCGAACAGTAATTTCCTCTGCCTTGTTTCAGTGTCACATGGTGGTGACAAAATAATTTCATTCCTCCTGCTTTCATTGTTCCTCTTTCCCCAAAATGTTAATTAAGAAGGAAATTATAGTTTATTCATATCAGCCTACAGTAATTCTAGGTAACTCTTTTAATGTTTACTTTGGGAAGAGTTGTATAAGATACCGCAAAATGAAAACAATGCTATTGGTTCACAAAACTACCAAAATCATTGACCCACAAGCACAATAATTTGTAAACCATAGCACTGGCCCAGTGTTCCTTATTTCAAACTCCTACTGATTTTGGTGGAAATTATTGTAACATAATTAGTTTAGGATTAGGGACAGAGCGTGAATACATTCCCCTCCCCCAATTTAACCCATTAATTTAAATACTAGAGTTCAATACATGGATAATGCTCAGGAGCTACAGGGGGTGAGACAGTGAAGAGAGTCCAGGGTGAATGGGTTTGTACCATGAGCTACAGCCCCACTGAACCAACATAAAGACTTTTGTGAGATTTTGTGTCGGACCAGTATCAGGAAGCAGGCAGCTCCACAAACGCATGCGGACTACTTGAGTCACCAAAGGGAAAAAAAATCTTAGCAGTGCAATACTGAAAGTTAAGGACTGAGGCCTAGTTCTCACTGAGATGGTAAACCTGTGTTTGATCTGTGGCACTTCGGACTGTGGGGGGCGGGGGTCATGTGTCTGAATGGTTATCCATACAAAAGTTCCCTCCCTGTACCTAGAAACCTGGCATGTTAAGGAAAAGGCTAGGCTAGAGCTACACTGAGTTTTCTATAGAGAGGAGGGGTGTGTGTCTGTGTGTGGGGGGGTTGTATTGAAGAGCATACAGCTGTGTGAAGCTCCAGGGCAGTCTGAAGTGGTACAGCCCAGACCGCCTGTAAAAATTAGGCCTGAATAACTCAGCTCACTTGTCCATGGTGAATGCTGGTGACCTGTATACACTTGTGCTCATAGTATGGGGAGTGACTTAGAATCATAGAATCATATCATAGAATCATAGAATAGTAGGGTTGGAAGGGGCCTATAAGACCATCAAGTCCAACCCCCAGCTCAGTGCAGGAATCCAAGTTACAGCATCCCTGATAGATAGCTGTCCAGCTTCATCTTGAATGCCTCCAGTGTGGGAGAGCCCACCACCTCCCTAGGTAGTTGGTTCCATTGTCGTATTGCTCTAAGAGTCAGGAAGTTTTTCCTGATGTTCAGCCAGCATCTGGCTTCCTGTAACTTGAGCCCATTATTCCAAGTCCTGCACTCTGGGATGATCGAGAAGAGATCCTGGCCTTCCTCTCTGTGATGGCCTTTCAAGTACTTGAAGAGCGCTATCATATCTCCCCTCAGTTTTCTTTTCTCAAAGCAAAACATGCCCAGTTCTTTCAGTCTCTCCTCTCAGGGCTTTGTTTCCAGTCCCCTGATCATCTTTGTTGCTGTCCTCTGAACCTCCTCCAGCTTGTCTGCATCTTCTTAAAGTGCAGTGCCCAGAACTGGACACAGTACTCCAGATGAGACCTAACCAGTGCTGAGTAGAGGGGAACTAGTACTTCCTGGGATTTGGAAGCTATGCTTCTATTAATGCAGCCCAAAATAGCATTTGCCTCTTTTGCAGCCACATCACATTGTTGGCTCATATTCAGCTTGTGATCGACAACAATTCCAAGATCCTTCTCGCTTGTAGTGTTGTTGAGCCAAGTATCCCCCATCTTCTAACTGTGCATTTGGTTCCTTTTTCCTAGGTGCAGAACTTGGCATTTATCCCTGTTAAATTTCATTCTGTTGTTTTCTGCCCAGCACTCAAGTCTATCAAGATCACTTTGAATTTTGTTTCTGTCTTCCAAGGTGTTAGCTATCCCACCCAATTTTGTGTCATCTGCAAATTGGATCAGCATTCCCTGCACCTCCTCCTCCAAGTCATTAATACAAATGTTGAAGAGCACTGGGCCCAAGACTGAGCCCTGTGATACCACGCTCGTTACTTCTCCCCAGTTTGAGAAGATCCCATTTATAAGCACTCTTTGAGTCCGATTCTGTAGCCAACTGTGGATCCACCAGCTCGTTGTTTCATCTAGCCCACTTTGAGCTAGTTTGCTCAGCAGGATATCATGGGGCACTTTGTCGAAAGCTTTGCTGAAGTCGAGGTATATTATGCCCACAGCATTCCCACAGTCCACAAGGGAGGTAACCTGATCAAAAAATGAGATCAGTTTCACCTGGCAGGATTTATTGGCTTTGAGTAATTGCTGCATTGTTTTCAAGGTGCTTACAGATGGTTGCTTTATAAATTGCTCCAGAATTTTCCCAGAGATTGATGTCTGACTGGCCTGTAGTTCCCAGGTTCCTCCTTTTCACCCTTTTTGAAGTTAGGGACAACATTAGCCCTCCTCCAGTCATCCAGCACTTCACCCATCCTCCATGATTTCTCAGAGATAATAGACACTGGTTCTGAGAGCTCTTCTGCCAGTTCCTTTATTACTCTAGGATGCAGTTCATCTGGCCCTGGAGATTTGAACTCCTTCAAAGTAAGTAGGTGTTCCTTGACCATATGCCTATCGATCTCAAGCTGCAATCCTGCCCCTTCAGCCTGTACTTCGCCTTTGCTAGGGGGGTCATAGACCCTCTTTGGGGAGAAGACTGAGCCAAAGTAGGAATTGAGCATCTCTGCCTTTTCTTTGTCATCTGTTATCATTTTGCCATCCTTATTTAATGGCTGAACCACCATTTCTTTCCTCTGTCTTTTAGTATGTATGTATCTGAAGAAAGCTTTTTTGCTGCTTTTAGCATCCCTCGCTAACCTCAGCTCGTTCTCAGCTTTAGCCTTCCTGATACCATCCCTGCAATTTGTGCTACCTGCCTGTACTCTTCCTTTGTTGCTCGTCCTTCCTTCCACCTCCTATATGTGTGCTTTTTTGTTTTCAGGTCATCTCTAAGCTTTTTGTGAAGCCACATTGGCTTCTTCTGTTGTCTTCCACCTTTTTTCTTGCGGTAATTGTTTGTAATTGTGCCTTCAGAATTTCCTTTTTAAAAAACTCCCACCCATCTTGGACTCCTTTTCTCATTAGAGTCACTTGCCATAGGACTTTATTGATCATTGTTCTGAGTTTATTAAAATTGGCTTTCCTAAAATCCAGGGTACACGGTTGGTTACACTCGGCTCTTGCTTCCTTTAGAACCAAAAACTCAAGTATAACATGGTCATTTTCCCCCAGAGTTCCCATAACTGCTACTTTATCCACTAAGTCATCTCTGTTAGTTAGGATCAAGTCAAGGACAGCCGATCCTCTAGTTCCTTCCTCTACTTTCTGTAGGAGGAAATTATCAGCAACACAAGTCAGGAATCTCTTGGAGGGGCCATGTTTTGCAGAATTTGTCTCTCAACAAATATCAGGGAAATTGAAGTCCCTCATTACTACTTCCTTCATCATGCTTCCTTGAAACCTTGGCAATTTGCTTTTCAAAAGTTTCATCCTCGTCTTCTCCTTGATTGGGTGCCCAGTAGTAGACTCCGACCACCATGTTCCTTTTATTCTTTGCTCCATTTATTTTAACCCAGATGCTCTCGATGGGGCTACCAAGCTCATCCTCCTGTATTTCTGTGCAGAGATATGTATTTTTCACATACAGTGCAACCCCACCTCCCTTTCTGATCCTCCTGTTCTTTTTGAACAAGTTATATCCTTGAATTGCTGTATTCCAGCCATGAGAGTCAGCCCACCAAGTCTCAGTTACACCTATCAAGTCATAATTTCCCTGCTGTATTAAGAGTTCAAGTTTGTTCTATTTGTTTCCCATACTCTGGGCATTAGTATATAGACATCGAATACCATGTGCTTCATAGTCTGGCTTTCTTTCTACATGTGTCTGAAGACTATTATTGGGCGCTATTAGAGCTGTTGTCTCCATTGCGGTGCATGAGCCTTTGTCCATTGTTACCCCCAACTTTACGTCTCCCTTCTCCGTAGGATTCAGTTTAAAGCCCTCCTGATGTTGTGACCAAACACATTCTTCATGCTGTGACCAAACACATTCTTCCCATCCTTTGTGAGGTGCAACCCATCCCTTGCCAACAGTCCATCTTCCAGGAAGTATAGCTCATGGTCCCAGAATCCAAATCTCTCTCGTCGTCACCACCTTCGTAGCCAGTCATTCACCCAGAGTATTTTTCTTTCCCTTTCTATCCCTCTTCTAACTACTGGAAGGGTGGATGAGAAAACTATCTGGGCCCCAAAGTTCTTGAGTTTCTTTCCCAAAGCTTCAAAGTCTGATGTGATTTCTTTGTAGTTCCGCTTGGTGGTATCATTTGTTCCCACATGGATGAGAAGAAAGGGATACCTGTCAGTGGGCTTTATGAGTGCAGGAAACCCTTCAGTCACATCTCTTATCTGTCCTCCCGGGAGACAGCATACTTGGCGAGTCCACGGGTCTTCGCAACATACTTGGGTTTCGATCCCACACAGCAAGGGGTCTCCCACTACTCCTCCTCTTCTCTTCTTGTTGTTGTAGGCCTTGGTTTCATCGCCTCTTGCTCACTCTCATGCAGGTTCCCTTGTAATTCTTCCTCTGCAGGCTGACCTTCAGTCTCATCCTCAAGTACCTGGAAACGGTTCCATAGCTCCACTGCTTCCGCTGGTGCAGAGTGGCTTCTAGGTCTTCTGCACCTAACTGTCACCCTTTTCCAAGGAGTATCCTCTACTGCATTTTTCCTCACCTCAGCATTTTCCTCTTCTGCCTCACCTTACTGTTGCTCTTCAAGCTTCTGTTCTTCACTTTGCTGCTGTAGTTCCACCGTTCTGTCCAAGAACTCTTCATGTTCTGTTATTCCCTGGAGGGTCGACAGTTGCTACGCCAGTCCTATTACTTTTTCTTCCAGCAGTGTGATCAACTTGCACTTGTTGCACGTGTAGGCCATGTTGTTCTCAGGCAAGAAAACAAACATTGCACACAACTTGCATATCACCACCACTGGAGAGTCTTGTCCTTCCATAGTCTTTTTTCCCTTTTTGTGTCTAGCTTTCTGATTGTTCTGGGGTAGCCTGTACTTGGTCCTCTACTCACTGGAGGTTAAAAACAGAGTCCCACTGGTATGGAAGTGTACGTTACAAGAAAAATATTTTTTTTTAAAAAATGTTAGGGGCCTCGCCCTTGACCTCCCCTGCCGAACTCCCCTGGCCAACTCCTGTTTGCTCTTTCTGTTCACTCGCTCTGATCGCTCACTCTCTGGGAGCTTGCTTGCTTCTAAAGTCCCTAGAGCAGCAGGAGCAACTTCCTTTGCTCTGCTCTGCTCTGCTCTGCTCTGCTCAGCTCAGCTCAGCTAGGAGGAGGCAGGAAACAGGAAACTTGGTGAAAGCAATTTAGGATTCGACTATCTGTCTCCTTTTGGAGTATATTTAATGACTTTTTATACAACTGTTGTCCTTTCTGTGAGGTTAGGGTAGAATTTGGAGGTACCGATTGTTTCTTTCTTCAGAGGTGGGATATGCTAAAAAGGACACCAAATGGCCATTACATTGCAATGGCTGTTTGGTGTCTTTTTAGTATGTCCCTTGGGAGCCTACAGAAATCTGGTTCTGTAAATGAATGCCACATAATTCCAGTAATACAGCAGTAGTCAATATGGGCTTGGGGCACCCTGATATTAACTTGTGCCTGGGTGAGCTGAATCTATTCGGACTGGGGGAGGTGTCAAGAGGTCATATACAAAGCCCGAGGCACATATCAGAGGGGCATTTATGTGCCTAACCAATTCAAAACTAACTCACACCTACTTCAGAGACAGATTTTGTGGTGGTGGTAGGTGAATTCTCTCTGGGCATCTCTACACCAGCCTAAAATCCTGCATTTAAAATGGGGCTTTCTGTTTCTGTTTTAAATGCAGAATCATGACAACTCCCTTTTTCACCCACTTCCTTTCCCCCCTCCCCTTTCCCCCGCCTTCTCCCCGTATCCAAGTCTTCCATATCTTTCATTGATCTTGCTCCTCTTCTTGCTGCTTTTCCTCTTTTCATGGAGGGAACTCAAGCGGAACACAATGGGGTAATTTGATAGCTCATTATCTGTGATCTATTTAAAAACAGAACAAAGGGCATTTAGTGCAGGAGACACCCTGGAGGGACATGGCGTCATGTAAAGAGCCCACAAACATCCATGAAAGAGCAATCTCAATCGCAGGATAAAAGCTCTGTGTGAAGAAAGCCTCTGTCTTGACAAATTCCCAACCATCAGGCTGGGAAACCCTCCTAGTGTTCTTTGATGAATGTGACTTTGAATAGAAGTTTGATCAAGCTGAAGAGGTTACTTTTCCAATATACCATCCCTTCTCCTAGCTAGGCAGCCTGCCTGCTGGTATGTGTGCATGTTTAATGTTCTGGTGTGCTCCTGTCTGCACCAAACAGCTGGGAAACCTGTCACACCTTTTCGCCCTCGTGAGGAAATGTTTTGTGGATTCTTTCTGTGTTCCTTCCTTAGAATCCCTCACTGCATTCGACATGTTTATCCTGTAACTAAGAAGACGTTCCGTTCCTCTACCCCTGACATCATTCACACTTTACTCTTTGGGGAGTTGGATCTTTGCAACCCTTTCTTTTACAGCCACTCCGAGGACTTGTAATACTGTCAGTTATTGATTGGTCCATGTTGTTGTCATCAGGGGAGTGCGTGCCCTTTGACAGTAGCGACCAAGTTCTCTGCGAAAGGGCAGGAGCTCCATTCTTTCTTTCCTTCATCAGTTTTTCTTTCTGACACCTAGCTGAAGGGCAGGGCTTGCCTGGAGTTATCCAGAGGCCAGGTAAAATGTAGGATGAACAATTACACATTGACCAAAAAGAGCACATGCATCACCAAAAAAGAAAAGAGAATGAGGGTGGACACAGATTTGCATGTGCTAATTTACATGGACAGTTGCAGATGTGGGAATAAATACTATAATTCAAATAGAAATAAATACGTCTCAGCATTGTGGGGAAGACTGTGGCTGGGTGACTTGGGTGCCTCAGTCTGCTATCCAAGTGCTAAGTGGTGATGGGTGACTTCAAGTCCCCTTCCTCTCCCTTCTTGTAGTTCTTTGTCTTTAAACCAACCTTGACTGGAGAGCCCTTCAAATAGAAGACTCCTTCAAAGAGAGAACTGACCTCTGTAAAACAGGACATATGGTCACCCTAGCATGGGGATGATGTCCGTCCCTGTTCAAAAAAATATGGCATGTAGAGGAAACACATGTAGAGGTGGAGAGTGGGGCCATGCCCCCTGGCCTTGCCCTCGGCCTGTGCTAGGAGGAGGAGGAGGAATGGGAAAAACTGCAAACATAAAGGAGTGTGACAGTTGCAAACAGGACCGGCAAGATGCACACCAGCATTACATCAGCCATGCCACATGCAAACACTGCAAAACCACTTTGAGGGAGTTGGTAGTGGGTGTGTTCAATCTTGCTGTTCATTTATTATATTTACACTGTTTCACAATAATATGTTAATGGCAAAATAATATGTTAATGAGAGGGAAGAGATGTGCAGCCCAGCAACTCAGGAAGATAATCATTTTGCTATTAGTAGGTTCTAAAGCTTCTAGGATCTGGCGCTGTTGGGGAGATTTACTGAAATTTAATCCCACACAGCACAAATAAGGGACCAGCGGCACACCCTGTTTACCTAAGTCATGTAGAGAGGGCTGTATTTAAATGCAAGTCTTTTGTTATTGTTTTCAAAAACATATGCATCTGAATTAATACATCTTCTGTTCAAACATTTATTTTTCAATAACCACAGCTGTATCAACAAAGAGATCTTGGATGTGACAAAAGCTCCCCCCTTTTATAGGTAGCATTACACTTCGGCTTCTCTCACAACAAAAATGTGTTTGCCATGCCTTTCCACACTTCATAAAACAACAAGGCTGAGTTCTCATCTGGCCTTTTTCTATGTTTTTGCTGATTTTCAGATATGATAGTGTGATAACAATGTGGGAAGGAAGATAAGCAAATGGAGGTTGCACATTCTCCAACTTCAAGAAACACAAAAGTTCTTTTTTAAACAAGTTGAAGGGGGGTTTTAAACAAAAAAATTCTCATGGGGGCTAATTCATACAAATGTAATTGCACAGGAAGAAGTAAATATGTGAAATATTTACCAGCTCAAACCTAAAAGGGACTTGGGCCTGAGAAGCAGAGGAGACTGAACATCTGAGCTGAAGCGGTAGTGTAAGGGGAAATGCTCATAGCTATTAACATGTATATTTTATAGCAATATTGTCAAAGTTCATAATTCCTTGGCTCAGAATACAAAACTTGGTGATTTGTAATAGGAAAAGCTGCATGATCGGGATTGGGTCTAGTGAATTTGACCACATCCAGGGACAAGGCCTGGTAGATCAGAGTATGGAGGTCAATAGAAAAAAAAAAAAGGAATCCCCCCTCCCGCCTCCCCAACTCAAAGTACTTGCAACAAAATACCCGATACTAACTCCAGACAAAAATTCTGAAACTGTCCAACAGCTGGCAATCATAACGGCAGTCCACAAGCTCACATAGGTATACAGTACAATATTTTCAACCTTTGAAAAAGAATCTCTGCTCACATTTGTTTTAGAAAATTGGACAGCAATTTTAAACCACCCACATCTTTGGGCAAAGCTTATTTGTAAAGCTGCCTTTCTATGCAAATCCATATTAATATTCACCTCTGTCCCTGACACAGTATGCACAAAGACCCTGCAATTTACTGGTGTGTACTTATAACGTTTCTTAGAAGAGCCCCCAGAGAAAACACTGAGTTACCATAGCAATGCAATTTTGTTCCAATCCCGAAATGCTGTCATATTGCTTTTCTTTCGCCATGTACATTTTCTGTGGGCTGAAAATGGCTACTCTCCTCCATCAAACTGCCAGCAAGTCTTTCAGCTATTACCCCATGCTGTTGGTATGTTGTTCAGAGGTTCAGGCATTAGCTTATAGGTTGGTCTCACTCAGTGAAGGCTGGTGGCTCCAATGTCCATGGGGCTAGGTTTCAGTCAGAACCAGTCAGAACTGTAAAGGAGCTATCCAAGGTGCTAAACCCTATCCCCAAAAGGGGTTCAGCAGCCTGGATAGCTCCTTTAGAGTTCTGACAGGTTCTGACTGAAACCCAGAGTGGATTCACAGCCCCACTGACATCACAGACCCAAGCCTCCACTGGGCTCACTTTGGATCCAAGAATGGGAGTCCATCAACAGTATTGTTTGTCATTGTACTTCTGGTGGTTTTGCATGACCAATTTAGGTGTACAAAAAGTGGGTTTTGTGAAGGCCATTTGTGGGTGGAGATTTTTTTTCCTTCCTTGTAATATGGGGTAAAGTAGACATGTGATAACTTCATTACTTGTCCAGATCCTAATTTACCACACTTTTGCAAAGGAAAGCCAGGTAATCACAATGTGTGGCTGCATTACAAAATATCATAATTATTTGTGATAATTAAAGTAGTTAAAGCAATAAAGCAGTTACACTGCCTTAAAGCAGTGTAAAGCAGTTACACTACCATGAAAGATAGATCTATCAACAGCTATTAGCCATGGTCACTAAAGAGAAACACCAAGTTTCAAAGGCAGCTCTGCCTGTCTTGCAGCCTTTTATGCAGGCACATCCTGGACACACTCAGCTCCTAGCTGCAACTTATTAAGGAACTTTCTAGTGAAGCTGGCTTTATAAGGAAGGTCTCACAGAGCCAAATCCCTTGACTGCAGCCTGATGCTTCTCCTAAGGGGCTGGGACGTTATCTGCACTTCATATGTCATCACTCATGAGGACAGGGTGGTCACACTAACTGTGTCTTGGAGGCCAATCCGTCCTGGGAAGGAGGAGGCAAAGAAGGGAAGCTCTCACTGGACATTCCAGAGGGTCCTGCCTCCTCTTCAGCTGCACGTCCGACTCCCTCCTGAGATGCTGCTTCTGGAACATTATCAGGGGAAGATGAGTCCCCAAGCTAAGGTAGATCAAGTTCGTCCTCAGAGGAGGACTCCTCAAAGGCAGGGGGCATCACACAGTGGTTGTGTAGATTGTAGGGATGTGAACAGGAAAAAAGATTCACTTTGGAAACCACTTCTGTGCTTCTGATAGTGGATCAATTCACCTTGGACTGCATCAGGTAAGCCCCACTTTGAGTTTAGGCTTGGTGTAGGGTCCTTTTTTGGTCTTTAAGTGTAGTTCATATCCTGAAGTTTGGGTATAGACCTCAGTCCAAATTAAGAGTTCAGCTTTTAGTTCAGTTTAAAAAACCAGACTGTAAAGACAGCGTACATTGATCCAGGCTCATAGTGACTCACTCAACCCCTTGCATTCCCACCCACAGGAGTTCAAGCTACATTCCCTATGCATTATCCATGGTCCACTCCCGTTAAAAAAAAAAATCTCGATTCCCAAGGGACTCAGCTGACCTAGTTTTCCATTCACTGGAGTCCAGCACAGCCCAGTACTTGAGCCACATGCACCTTTGTTTCTTCAAATGAGGCCTTCTGGTCTACTTGACTGCAGCAGCAGTTGGGGGAACCTGGCCAGGGCCACAAAAGCAGGACAGACGTGTGAGGGAGCCCAGCTCACTGAGCACACAGAGGAGCCACCATGATGAAGCATCCCAGCTCCAGTGACAAAGTGTCAAGGTAAGAAGAAGTGAAGCACACAAAAGCTAAGCACCTGTGCGAGTTTAGCAATGGGATCAGGATGCCAGGGCAGACAATCCTTCCCTGCTTTCTGCTAGTAAATAACCCAAATAATAACAACTAACACCAGCTAAGAAGGTAGAAATCCAGTCAAGGTGTGGGGCCTATGATCCAGTGTATTGCACTGAGTGTCAGATGTATATGACTATCTGTCTGCTGCACAGAAAGTGTTGATGTGTGCTCAGTGCAATGAGCTCCTGGTCCTCAGGGAATGAAATTGTTCCACTGAAGTCAAGATTGCTGACCCAGAGAAGCTGAAAGAGATAGAAAGGTTATGATACTCATGCTCCTGCAGCTTCATGCTGCGGCTTCCAGGCCCAATGTCATTTCTGCTTACAGATGGTCATTGCCTGTGTGTGGCATCAAATCACACTGACACCAAGCAGCCTGCTGCTTGCCATGCCACAGGAGCAGAGAGACTAGGCACCTTCCTGTCTGCCAGTTTCTCAGTCACAAAAATGGTTAAGGCTTGCACCATAGGTTCCAGTTCATCTGAGGTCAGTTCGTAGAGTCAAGGTGATTTTTATAATATGAACCATTTATTAAAGGAGGCTGTAAATCTAATGCCAATGGCTGTCATAATTTCAAAGGAGCCACTGAAAAGTAATATGCTATTAATTTCCCAACCCCTTTGAATGTCTCAGAGAGCCTCATCAATACACTCAGAGAATTACAGTTGTACCAAAGCTTGCGTGGTCCTTTGTATAGGTGATTACCTTTCTATTGTTTATGTAGCAGGCAAAAAATAACACACTGGCTAAAGCTTTTGTGCAGCTCCAGGAGACCAAGGAGGTTATTATGGTACGGTACAGGGAATACAGAAGTGGAAGATTTGAACGTTTCAGATCTGACATTAAACTAAATAGAAATCTGCTAATGAAAAGGGAAAAAACAATGATTGAGGGAAGGAAAAAAGGAAGGAAGGATAGAATGAAACCAGGTTCTATATGTTGCTTGGCGAAATGGTTGTGTACAAATATGTCATATTGGTTATTCTTTTGTTATAAGCAGGAGTGTTCTTTGTATAAAACTCTGTACATTTTTAAAATTTGGATATTTATAAACAGCCCTTGATCAAATGATGTTGGGGCAGTGAACATAAATATAACCTCAAAAAAGGTTCATACAGCCACAACATAGAATAAAAACATATATCAGCAACAAAAACAAAACTGTAAGACAGGATGACCAGCTTAAAATGGCCAGGCAAAAAGAAAAGTTTTGACCTGGTACCAAAATGATTGAAAGTCTAGTGCCAGTTGCACCTCCATGGGGAGGGTGTCCCATATAAGTAGACAAAAATAAAGGGCCAAACTATGGGCTGGTTCACATGTTATGATAAGCCACCATGGGTTAATTAACCCATGGGCTCTGAGACACACACCGGCCACCATTTTGAATATGGAAGCTGTGGTGGGGACACGCCATGACTTGTTGTGTCATGCAAACCTGGGCATCGTGGGTTATTTGAGGGTTAAACAACCCTTGGATAATCCTATAAAAACCCATGGGATGCCTCTGCCATGGCTTGCATATTCAAAATGGCATCCGGCACACATCTCAGAGCCCTGTGAATTAACCCATGGTGGCTTACTGTGATGTGTGAACCAGATCAGTATCTTTCATTAATAGCATGTTTAGGCTTTTGTAAACCACCCAGAGAGCTTTGGATATTGGGTGGTATAAAAATGTTAATCATAATAGGCCTGGCCTGGCCGTGCTTCTTTCTTTAAAAAAGAAAAGAAAAAGCAGGCATGGGTGCCAATCCAGATTAGGACTGCAGCACTGAGGGGGTGGGGAGTGGGATAGGGTGGGGAGTTAACCCTTTTCCTAAGCACTTTTTTCCTGCTTAACCCCCCCAAGCCCCTCCTTGCAGCAAATACCACTGTTGGGGCCAAACAGCAGCTTTGAGGGGATGGATTTTCATTAGGGCTATGTACTGCTTTGGCCCAAAGCCCAAACTCCAAGCCAAAGCAGTGTTTCGGGCTGCTTCTGAGGTAGGGCAGAGGGGGCACGAAGTGACACAAAGCAGGTTGGGTCACTCCAAAGCACTCCAGGCCACTTCAGAGAGATCCGGAAGCCCAGCCATGCCGCTGCCACCCAGCCCGCAGCTAATTACCTGGGCCTTCGAGATGCGCATTGGCAGCCTTCTTCTTCCAGGGAGTCGCCGTTCTTTAAATGGCGACTTCCTGTATTTTCAGAAATAGATCCTGCACAAATGGTGGCTGTCAAGCCATGAAGTATACAACATTAATGTAGCATACTTGACAGCCACCATTTGTGTAGGATCTATTTCCCGAAATACAGGGAGTCGCTGTCAGGAGCGCCCTAGTTGCCTCTTACAGTCCCCTCCAATAGCCAACTCAAGACACAGATGAAGAGGATTCTTTCCAAGGCTTTATTCCTTTACAACTTAATGACTCTTTCAGATGCTAATCACCAGTGACTAAGCAAGGAACTGCACTGGGGTAGTTAGCAGAGTAGCCTAAGCTCCAGGTAAGGCAGTTGGTCCCTGTTTGAAGGAGAAGAGCAGGAAATCTCTGAACTTATGGGCTATGGAGAGGTCCTCCCTCTTACCCATAAGTCCTTGGGACGCGACCGTTGTTTTAATGTCAAGCGGGCAGAGCGCCTCCTCTCGGCGCCCTCCATCTGGTGCCACTCCCTGCATCTGCGCCAAGCGTCCAGCAAGATCCCATCCCTCACTGTCTCACTGCCAGGGTCACTATCTCTCTCAGGAATGCAGGCAGGAGGAATCTCTCCCTGCCGCTATGCCTGTGAGCGATGAGCGAGCTCCTCTCCCACAGGTTGTTGCTCTTCCTCAGAATCAGAACTGCTGTGGGGCTCTATGGGCTCAGTTTCCACCTTGACAGTCACCAGAGCTGCCAATGTGCATCCCAAGGGTCCGGGTAATCCCACTTCAGCACCGGAGACCAAAGCAGGTCAGAGGGGTCCTGAATTATCCTGGAGTGGGTCAGGCCTGCCTCGGAAGCCCCAAAGTGGCCTCCCAGGAGAGTCAAGGGGTCCCTGCACAGCCCTAATTTTCAGTGCCTCTGTGTTATGGCCTTGATCTGGATCAAGGGCCTGCTGCTGTTCCTTTTTCTCAAGAA
Organism: Heloderma suspectum; assembly: GCF_057233095.1. NCBI lineage: Eukaryota > Metazoa > Chordata > Lepidosauria > Squamata > Helodermatidae > Heloderma > Heloderma suspectum. The sequence goes on from NC_139459.1 coordinate 86,420,228, forward strand.
AGAGGTATGGGTAGACCTAAACAGGTTATTGTAAACACATTATTAATGTACAGTGTGGTTTGGCCCACAGAAATCCACATCCTTTCCAGAGCTTCCTGCTTTGGGTTTCTTTGCGGGATTAGGAAGGGCTCCTTTACATGGCAGACACATGGTTTGAACTGAGGGAGCGCCTCCCTCCCTCCCTGGCATGTGTGCAAAGGAGCGGGGGTGGGGTGGCAGTGGGGTTCTGGTTTCCATAGCTTACCTTCTGCTGTACTCTTTTCTCACAGCCCCCAGGAAACCTCTGACTTACTTCTGAGTAGACATAAGATCGCCCTATAAGTCTGCAACCCTCAGCACACTTACTTGGGAGTAAGCCCCACTGAACTTAATGGGGTGCTCTGAATCAACACAGGACGTTGCTTCTGAGCTTGGTGGGGTGGGGAATCAGATGTGACTCCCTTTGTTGCAGGGAGGCATTTTAGTACCATCTTCTCCCTCCAACTGAGAAATGTGCTCAAGCATTTACATGGCAGACACCTGGGAATCAAGGAAAGTCCTTCCTCACCAAGACTTGAGCGGAGGCAGGAGTTGCAATTGGCAGGCAATTCTTGCCTTCATGCCTGTCAAATCTGTTCCCGCATGCCCTGCCCCCATCCTCAATGCCTTTGTCATCCTGACCGCGCACCTCCAGCAACTGAAAACAAATGCCCACAGCAGGCAGATAAAGTGGTTTCTTCTGCTGTTGGAGAATTTCACAGGGAGGTCATGCTGCTCCTGTTCCATAGGGTGGAAAAAACACCACATTTATTGTGTTTGGGGAAAACATGGGATAGGCTGGGGGAAATTGCGGGAGACACCCTGGAGGGTAACGGCATCATCTAAAGAGCCTGCAAACTTCTGTGACAGAGACATCTCTACAGCAGGAGCTGTTGCTCCGTGTGATTAACCCTTTTGCTTAACCTGAGGAGTTTTTTTAAACTGTTCCGGCATTGCCAACAGGAACTCTGGAAAAAATGCTCCTGACTCATTGATAGCAGGAATAATACTAATAAAACTACAGTTCCTAGAGTTCCTGCTGGCAACGGATATTCTGAGCTATCCCTCCAGCTCCAATAATTTGGTAAGTGTGGAAAATAGGACGGCCACTGGTGTCCAAAAAAAAAAAAAGGACACAGATTTCCATATGCGAATATATGCAATTTGGGAAATAATTACTATAATGTAAATAGAAGTACAATACATGTGGGGAAGACTGGTTGGGTGATCTGGGTGCCTGCTCAGTCTGCTGTCCAGGGGCCAACTGTTGATGGGCAACTTGAGGGTCCCTGCTGCTCTCCTTCCTTATGGTTCTTTGTCTTTAAACTGTACTTGGACTGGACGGGCCTTCAAAGAAAAGACACCTTCAAATAGAGGACTCTCTTCTGACAGCCCTTCGCACAGAGCACCATTCTCTGTAAAGTAATACACATGGCTGTCCTAGCAGGAAAATGTGGGGAAAGGGAAATGGGCAGGTCAAAAGGGCTGGCAATGTAACTCCCCTGTGTTCGACCTTTACAAACTTCAGGGAATTCTCAGCATAAGACCCAGCTGTTCCACAGAATTCTTGTAAAAGCTCAGAAATTTAGATGGGTAGGTTTTGTTCATCTCCATCCTAGAAGCTCTTTTCATTTTCTCTCAGCACCCGCCTACCTCTTATTTGCCTTGCCTCAACTCCATATCTCCACTGATTTTCTTTCTTCAGTTTTCTGCCTCTTCACCTCAGTCAGTCTCCCTTCAGATTCCTGTTTCTCCACCTGCTGCCAACTCTGCCCACATCTCTTGAGTCCTTCTGTTTTTTACTTCCTGGCCCATGTTTCAACAGCTTCACAGTTCTCAGCCTATCTCCCACCCACACCGCTCCTGTGGCACCTCAGCCATGTGTGCGTTGTTTTCCCTGCTAAATTGATGGTTCACTTCTGTAAACAATTGCTGACACAGTTTTTGCTGACACAAAGAGGACAAAAGAGGATACGTACAATTTGTTTATGCTAATTTAAATGTATAGATGGAAATTTAGAAGTAATGATGATAACTTAAGTGGAAATGCAATACATTTCACCATGGTGGGGAAGTCGGTGATCAGGTGACTTGTGTGCCTACTCAATTGGCTATCAAGGTACGAACTATTGAAGGGAAACATACAGGGTCCTGCTCTCCCATTTTCTTCTGGTTCTTTATTTTTAAACTGGACACCTTCAAATAGAAAATTGTCTTCTGTGAAGCAGTACACATGCATACATTCATTCATCCCATCCACAACATCCTTCCATTACCCCCCCTCCAAAAAAAAGTGGCGGCAGGAGTTTGTATTGGTGGGCCACACAAATGTAGGGATGTTCATGCGTGTTCATGGTGTTCATGCAGGATGTTCAGGGTGTTCATGCTTAATGTTCTACACATGGCAGGGAGTGTGCATGACTGCAAGACGTGCTCCCATGTTCCACCATGGGAGCTGGGTACTAAGCCATAGATAAAACTTGAGGTAGCTATGATTGATTGATTTATAACTTTTTTATAGTGCCCATCGTTGAATCAAGCTCCAGGTGGCATATAATAAAGTGGTAGCATCCACATCATAACAAGAGGAACAAATAAAAGCACAAAAATATTGCAGAGGCATTAAAAGCATCCTCAGTGGTCCTTCTCTGGGAGCCCCTGCCAAGGGAAGTGAGGCGGGTGGCTACTAGGAAGAGGGCCTTGTCTGCTGTGGAATGAGCTCCCTAGTGAGGTTCACCTGGCACTTATGTTGTATTCCTTCTGGCACCAGAAGGTTTTTATTCTCCCAGGCATTTTAGCATTTTAGCTTTCTAGTCTTTTAGCTTTGGTGCTTTAAATCTGTATTTTTAATCTCTGCATTGCTGCTAGGTTTTATTCTGGTTTTATTCTGATTGTATTGTTATATTGTGGTTTTCATGCTTTGACGTATATTTAACATTGTTTTACCCTGTGCTTTTTGGTTTAAATTTTTGTGAACCGCCCAGAGAGCTTCAGCTATTGGGCGGTATAGAAATGAAATAAATAAATATGCCATGGTAAATAATAATGTCTTAACCTGGCTTCTGCAAGCTTGGAAGGGAGACACCAGGGATACCTCTTTAGAAGGGGCTTTCCAAAGTCAGGATGCAACCACTGAATAAGCCAATTAAGTTAAAGGGCTATTACACATGAGGACTGCCACTGTAGTCTGGAAGTACATCTGTCCTTAATCCACACTATGACTGACTCATTATTTGCTGCTATACCGTACTGTGGAGCATCTTCTGGGGACCATACTTTGGGGAGGGGCTATGGCTAAGGATGTTGGAGAATTCCACCATGGACTCCAGCAAGGCCGGTTTCTAAGGAATCCCCCGGAATCCGTGGCGGAACGGCCTCCCCACCACCACCCCGCGGAATCCCCCCAGGATGGAGCGTACCTGGTGGCGGCTCTGGCGGCGGCTCCGGTGGCAGCGGCTCCAGCTGGTCTCCCGGCTGCTGCCAGGTTGCTGCCGCCACAAATGGCGGCCGTCGTAGCAGCCACCATTTGCATGGCTTCCTTTTGCCACGATAGGCTTCGTAAATACTTACGTAGCCTATCATGGCAAAGAGCAGGGGCGCAAATGGCGGCCGCTACGTCATTTGTACCCCTGCTCTTTGCCATGATAGGCTACTTAAGTATTTACGTAGCCTATCATGGCTTGGCAGCCACACAAATGGTGTAGCGGCTGCAGCAGCCCAGCCGCAGCCGGAACTCCAGCTGCGGCTGGCCCCGGCTGGCGGCTCCGCAGAGTCGCCGTGGAGCAGAGCCGGCTGGGGAGGATTCCGGGGGGAGGGATGGAGTGCCTTCTCCCCACTGTGGATGCCCCGGAACAGAGCCAGGTAAGTGCTTCGTACATCCCTAGCTATGGCTCAGCGTATGGCACGTGCTTTTTCATGCAAAAGGTGCCAAGTTGAATTCCTGGCATCTTCAAGTTAAAATGTTAACTGGTGATGGGAAAGACCTCCTGGCTGACATCTTGGGGAGCCACTACCAAGTGGAGCAGACAATACTGTGCTATGTGGACAAACAGACTGACCTGGCAGCTTCCTGTGTTCAGTATCACCAGTGCCGCATCACATTATATCTTATTTATTTATTTATTATATTTATATCCCACCTTTCTTCCATCATGGAACTCAAGGTGGCTACATGTGGCTCCCAGGTGGTCTCCCCTCCAAGCACTGACCAGACCCAGACCTGCTTAGCTTCAGAAAGGTAGCTGCCTCATGTGCCTTCAGACTATGCCCTGGGACCCAAATATATCTTCTGCCCAAAGAACGAATGGTAAGTGTCATTAGCTTGGGTGACATGACACCAACATCAAGTGCTGGCTGACCTAATATTTAGTGTGTGTGGTACTTACAGCAGGTGACATGAAGTCTGGTGCTTGCTCACATTACATTCAGAAAAATGTGATAGATTTTGCCTGTGGTGAGGTTCTTCTGTGTGTGGTCACCTTGGTTAAAGCACTTCTGGGTCTGGACTCTGGAGACATCACAAAAAGACTTTGAACCAAAAGACTTTGAACCTAGCAAGAAACATCAAGTAGATTGCTTACTCCAGAGCAATGTAAACTAAATTGGAGTTCCTGATATTCTACTCAAGGTAGTCAGTCTGCTTGGTGTAAAATATCAAGGGAACTAAAGTTGGCTTTGCACATTCTGAGAAGCCATGGAAAGAGGGGACATGAGTGATTTCCAGTTCTTTCTCTCATGTAAAGTAACATCATGTAAGGTAGAGCTTGCCTATCCCCTGATGGGGCAGGAGATGCATAAGTTCCGTCTTTGTTTGCACATTCAATAGAAGCACAAAAAGCAGAGTCCTGAGGTCACACATAAAATCATAGAATCATAGAATAGTAGGGTTGGAAGGGGCCTACAAGGCCATCGAGTTCAACCCCCTGCTCAATGCAGGAATCCAAGTCACAGCATCCCTGACAAATGGCTGTCCAGCCTCGTCTTGAAGGCCTCCAGTGTGGGAGAGCCCACCACCTCCCCAGGTAATTGGTTCCATTGTCGTATTGCTCTTACAGTCAGGATGTTTTTCCAGATGTTCAGCCGGAATCTGGCTTCCTGTAACTTGAGCCCATTATTCCGTGTCCTGCACTCTGGGATGATCAAGAAGAGATCCTGGCCTTCTTCTCTGTGACAACCTTTCAAGTACTTGAAGAGTGCTATCATATCTCCCCTCAGTCTTCTCTTCTCAAGGCTAAACATGCCCAGTTCTTTCAGTCTCTCTTCACAGGGCTTTGTTTCCAGTCCCCTGATCATCTTTGTTGCCCTCCTCTGAACCCTCTTCAGTTTGTCTGCATCCTCCTTAAAGTGTGGTGCCCAGAACTGGACACAGTACTCCAGATGAGGCCTAACCAGTGCTGAGTAGAGGGGAACTAGTACTTCCCGGGATTTGGAAGCTATGCTTCTATTAATGCGGCCCAAAATAGCATTTGCCTTTTTTACAGCCACATGACATTGTTGGCTCATATTCAGCTTGTGATTGACAACAATTCCAAGATCCTTCTCGCTTGCAGTGTGGGTGAGCCATGTATTCCCCATCTTGTAACTGTGCATTTGGTTTCTTTTTCCTAGGTGCAGAACTTGGCATTTATCCTGATTAAATGTCATTCTGTTGTTTTCTGCCCAGCGCTCCAGTCCAGTTCACTTTGAATTTTGTTTCTGTCTTCCAAAGTATTAGCTATCCCGCCCAATTTTGTGTCATCTGCAAATTTGATCAGCATTCCCTGCACCTCCACCTCCAAGTCATTAATAAAAATGTTGAAGAGCACTGGGCCCAAGACTGAGCCCTGTGGTACCCCACTCGTTACCTCTCCCCAGTTTGAGAAGGTCCCATTGATAAGCACTCTTTGAGTCCGATTCTGTAGCCAACTGTGGATCCACCGGATCGTTGTTTCATCTAGCCCACTTTGAGCTAGTTTGCTCATCAGGATATCATGGGGCACTTTGTCCAAAGCTTTGCTGAAATCGAGGTATATTATGTCTACAGCATTCCCACGGTCTACAAGGGAGGTTACTTGATCAAAAAATGAGATCAGATTTGTCTGGCAGGACTTGTTTTTGACAAATCCATGTTGGCTTCGAGTAATCATCACGGCATTGTTGTCAAGGTGCTTCCAGACGGATTCCTTTATCATCTGCTCCAGAATTTTCCCAGGGATTGATGTCAGACTGACTGGTCTGTAGTTCCCAGGTTCCTCCTTTTTACCCTTTTTGAAGATAGGGACAACGTTAGCCCTCCTCCAGTCATCTGGCACTTCCCCCGTCCTCCATGATTTCTCAAAGAGAATAGACAGCGGTTCTGAGAGTTCTTCTGCCCGTTCCTTTATTACTCTAGGATGCAGTTCATCTGGCCCTGGAGATTTGAACTCATTCAAAGTAATTAGGTGTTCCTTGACCATATGCCTATCGATCTCAAGCTGCAATCCTGCCCCTTCAGCCTGTACTTCGCCTTTGCCAGGGGGGTCATAGACCCTCTTTTGGGAGAAGACTGAGCCAAAGTAGGAATTGAGCACCTCTGCCTTTTCTTTGTCATCTGTTATCGTTTTGCCATCCTTATTTAATAGCTGAACCACCATTTCTTTCCTCTGCCTTTTACTATGCTGAAGAAAGCCTTTTTGTTGTTTTTAGCATCCCTTGCTAACCTCAGCTCATTCTCAGCTTTAGCCTTCCTGACGCCATCCCTGCAATTCTGTGCTATGTGCCTCTACTCTTCCTTTGTTACTTGGCCTTCTTTCCACTTCCTATATGTGTCCTTTTTTGTTTTCAGGTAATCCCTAAGCTTTTTGTGAAGCCATATTGGCTTCTTCTGTTGTCTTCCACCTTTTCTTCTTGTTGGAATTGTTTGTGATTGTGCCTTGAGAATTTCCTTTTTTAAAAGTTCCCACCCATCTTGGACTCCTTTTCTCGTTAGCGTCGCTTGCCATGGGACCTTACTGATCATTGTTCTGAGTTTATTAAAATTAGGAGTGTACGAAAGTCACTTACCTGGTCTCGCAGCTTGCTTCGCGGTGGGGGGGAGGCGCTTCGCTGCTCCCCCCGAAGTTCAGGCCGGGAGGGGAGGCTTCCCGCCTCGCCCGGCCGAAATTCAGGCCAGGGGGAGGCTTCCCGCCTCGCCCGGCTGAAATTCAGGCTGGGGAGGAGGCGCCTCGCCTCGCAATAAAAAGTTAAAAAAAACAAAACGCCCCCATGATAGGCTACGTGACGATTTACGTAGCCTATCACGGCTAGATCTGCAAAGTCAGCCATGATAGGCCAAGTTAATCGTCACGTAGCCTATCACGGGTGACTTAAAAAAAAAAAAAGCGCGTACGCAAATGGCGGCCCCCATAGAGAGCCGCCATTCGTGTTCCTTATTTGGTCGCTGTAGTCTACGTAAATCTTTACGTAGATTACGGCGAAAATACGGGCAACGCAAATAGCGTTGCCCTTATTTTCGCCGTAGTCTACGTAATCTTTAAGTAGACTACAGCGACCAAATAAGGAACGCGAATGGCGGCTCCCTATGGGGGCCGCCATTAGCCGTACGCGCTTTTTTTTTTTTTAAGTCACCCGTGATAGGCTACGTGACGATTTACGTAGCCTATCACAGCTGACTTTGCAAATCTAGCCGTGACAGGCTACGTTAATCGTCACGTAGCCTATCACGGGGGTGTTTTGTTTTGTTTTTTTACTTTTCTTGGAATGGCGGAGGCGGCAGCCGGTCGAAAGACCGGCTGCCGCCCCCGCCCCTGTCGAAGACCTGCTGAACCGCCGCTGCAACCCGCCACCGGGAGCGACATTCGGGAAAGGTAAGTCCCATCCCGGGGGGGGTGCGGGTTGCGGGGGGGGCGGAGAATTTCTCCCCGAAACTACTTCGGGGGGCCGAATACGTTGGCACTCGGCCCCCCGAAGTTTCGGCGAGAAATTCTCCCCCATCCCTAAAATCAGCTTTCCTAAAATCCAGGGTACGCGTTTGACTACACTTCAGCTTTTGCTTCCCTTAGAACCAAGAACTCAAGTACAACATGGTCGCTTTCCCCCAGAGTTCCTGTAACTCCTACTTTATCCACTAAGTCATCTCTGTTGGTTAGGATCAAGTCAAGGATAGCCGATCCTCTAGTTCCTTCCTCTACTTTCTGTAGGAGGAAGTTATCCGCCACACAAGTCAGGAATTTCCTGGAGGGGCCATGTTTTGCAGAATTTGTCTCCCAACAAATATCAGGGAAATTGAAGTTCCCCATTACTACTACATCATGCTTCCTTAAAACTTTGGCTATTTGCTTTCCAAAAGTTTCATCCTTGTCTTCTCCTTGATTGGGTGGCCAGTAGTAGAATCCGACCACCAGGTTCGTTTTATTCTTTGCTCTATTTATTTCAACCCAGATGCTCTCGATGGGGCTACCAAGTTCCTCCTCCTGTATTTCTGTGCAGAGATATGTATTTTTCACATACAGTGCAACCCCACCTCCCTTTCTGTTCCTCCTGTTCTTTTTGAACAAGTTATATCCTTCAATTGCTGTATTCCAGTAATGAGAGTCATCCCACCAAGTCTCAGTTATACATATCAGGTCATAATTTCCGTCTTGTATTAAGAGTTCAAGTTCGTTCTGTTTGTTTCCCATACTCTGGGCATTAGTATATAGACATCGAAGACCATGTGCTTCATAGTCTGGCTTTCTTCCTACATGTGTCTGAAGACTATTATTGGGCGCTATCAGAGCTTTTCTCTCCGTTGCAATGCATGCGCCTACGTCCATTGTTACCCCCAACATTACATCTCCCTTCCCCGTAGGATTCAGTTTAAAGACCTCCTGATGAAGTTCTTCATGCTGTGGCCAACCACATTCTTCCCATCCTTTGTGAGGTGCAACCCGTCCCTAGCCAACAGCCCATCTTCCAGGAAGTATAGCCTGTGGTCCCAGAATCCAAATCTCTCTCGTCGGCACCACCTTCGTAGCCAGTCATTCACCCGGAGTATTTTTCGTTCCCTTTCTATCCCTCTTCTAACTACTGGAAGGATGGATGAGAAAACTATCTGGGCCCCAAAGTTCTTGAGTTTCCTTCCCAAAGCTTCAAAGTCTGACGTGATCTCTTCGAAGCTCCGCTTGGCGGTATCATTTGTTCCCACATGGATGAGAAGAAAGGGATACCTGTCAGTGGGCTTTATGAGTGCAGGCAACCTTTCAGTCACGTCTCTAATCTGTCCTCCCAGGAGACAACATACCTGACGAGTCCACGGGTCTTCGCAACATATTTGGGTCTCGATCCCACGCAGCAAGGAGTCTCCCACTACTACCACTCTTCTCTTCTTCTTCTTGTAGGCCTAGGTTTCATCGCCTCTGTTTGACTGACCTTCAGCCTCTTGCTCACTCTCATGCAGGTTCCCCTGGGATTCTTCCTCTGCAGGCTGTCCTCCAGTCTCATCCGCAAGTACCTGGAATCGGTTCCACAGCTCCACTGCTTCCACTGGTGCAGAGTGGCATCTAGTTCTTCTTCTCCTAACTGTCACCCTTTTCCAAGGAGTATCCTCTACTCCATTTTTCTTCACCTCAGCATTTCCCACTGCCTCATCTTGCTGTCGCTCTTCAAGCTTCTGGTCTTCCCTTTGCTGCTGTAGTTCCCCCATTCTGTCCAAGAACTCTTTGTGTTCTCTTATTCCCCAGAGGGTCGACAGTCGCCGCTCCAGTCCACTTACTTTTTCTTCCAGCAGCGTGATCAACTTGCACTTGTTGCAGGTGTAGGCCATGTTGTTCTCAGGCAAGAAAACAAACATTGCACACACCTTGCAGGTCACCACCACTGGAGAGTCCTGTCCTTCCATTGCCTCCTTTTCCTTTTTGTGTCTAGCTTTGTGATTGTTCTAGACTAGCCTGTGCCTGCTCCTCTACTCAGTAGAGGTTAAAAGCAGAGTCCCACTGGTGTGGAAGTGTGTGTTACAAGACAAATAAATGGAAAAAAGTTAGTTAAAAAAATAAAAAATGAAAAATGAAAAAAAAATGTTAGGGGCCTCCCCCTTGACCTCCCCTGCCGAACTCCCCTGGCCAACTCCTGTTTGCTCCCCATGTCCGCTTGCTCTGGTCACTCGCTCTCTGGGAGCTTGCCTGCTTCTGTAGTCCCTGGAGCAGCTGGAACAGCTTGCTCTGCTCTGCTCAGCTAGCAGGCGGGAAACAGACTGAAGCTTCCCGCCCAGTCAGCTGCTGGGAGTACTCAGGCCACACCCCTCCAATTCAGTTGGAGCTCTCAGAAGCACCTGGTGAGCTCACAGCCAATCAGAAGGATAAAGGGCAGCCCCCTGGGCTTCCTGCAGCCCACTTACCTCTTAGCCTCTGTCTCCTTTGTCTCCTTTGTCTCTTCAACCACTGCAACTCCCCTGGCCAACTCCTGTTTGCTCCCCCTGTTCACTCGCTCTGTTCACTCACTCTCTGGGAGCTTGCCTGCTTCTGTAGTCCCTGGACCAGCTGGAGCAGCTTGCTCTGCTCTGCTCTGCTCAGCTGGGAGGCGGGAAACAGACATTAGACATCCAGACATTAGCATGGCCATCTTCAGTGAAGAAGCCTACTTGTGAGTGGCTGCTCACGCATAGGCTTTTACATTACAGATGACCATGCTAACGCATGACATCCAGAGGCACGCTCAGGGCTGGGGGTCAGGAGCAAAGCCCAGTTCCCTAGAAATTGCATGATGTTCCCTTCGCATGTGTAATACACGAAGGGGGCTAGAATCACTCATTCATCTGCTTTGCACTGCTTCTCAAATCATACAAAGTGGGACCCAAACCATTAACTCCTACAACATGCAAGGGTAACAAGCTAATATATTCATTTGTTTTAATTTTCTGACTGTGTCTTTTCAAAAGCACACTCCTGAAGGGCGTTACCACTTTTAAAAAGAGGGTGCAAGAGAAATGTATGATGAATGCACAAGAAGAATGCAGCATACCCATATATGATGTGCCAGTGTGACACAAAACACATATAATATGCACAAAATAAAGGAGGCTAAGCCCTATGCAAGAAATAATTCATTCTGTCCAGATGACATATCTGCAATTGTTGACTGAAATCCCAGCTGATGGTTTACGAGGTTTGTGTCCGCTTTTGGTTGATAGAAGCTGAAAAAAAGATTAAGCAGGGATTTCCAAGGTCAACCTATTTCCTACCCATTCAGATTCACTATAGTTTCAAATGCTTTCTGCTTGGATGGATACACAGAGGCAGGCACTGATGGCAAAGCTTTAAATATGGGGCAGGATTAGAGAAAGCAATGTTCTATTCTGCTGCAGCAGGCCAGCAGCTGCATTCAGGTCCTAGCCTGAAGTATGTGTTGTTGTTGTTTTCCAGTGAAAATTGCATGTGAAATTGATTCTTTTCAATGGCACAAAACTAGAGTACATAATGAATGTGATCTATTGAAAAGGAAGTTCTGGCAGTGAAATGCTAGGGTGCTTCCAGATGAAGCTTTTATCCTGCAATCACCCTGCCTCAAACATGGAATTTTATGGAGGGGTCTAGATGTTGTTTATTTCATCTGTAAGCCTTCCATATTTTCCCAATCCTTCCATCTTTTTTCTTACTATAAAGGTCTGTTTAGGAGAGGAAGAAGAAATAGCTGCACCATGCCTTTTGATTGGTAATGCTAAAATCACCACTAGTGTTCTCGTACTTTGCTTTGAGATAAAATATGCATTTTTTAAAAACACTCCAAATATAGTGGCCATTTTGGAGAACACAGTCAAATCACATAAAGAGAGCCACAGGGGAAGGCAATCATTTTTAAAACTTAACTTATCCAAGTTTACTCTTTCTTAGGAGTTAAATTATTTTCTCAGGCAACTATCTGCAGTTAAAATTAGATGTACGTGCAAGCAAAGCATAAATCATGCACCCTCTTCTCCATTTTGTGGGCAAAGTGAATGTTTCCTTTTCTGAACAGGACTAGCAAATTTCCAAAGTCTTGCCTTTTCAATAGTTAGCCCATCGTATCTGTTTGTTCCATTTTTTGTAGAGAATCTGCACTTTGCAGGAGTTTTTGTAATCTTGCTGCCTCCAGCGATATTGACTAGGAAGGCTCATTGTGCTTTTGTGTTTTGTTTTTATATTCTCATCCTATCAGTCCCTAAAGCCGGTATCTGTTGTGCAGACATTCATGGGGCCTAAATCGAGGAGAGGGCAGTGTAGGTGAGGCTCTCTACCAATGGTAGAGGACCCTTGCCTTACAGAAAAATAGTAAGAGATTTCCACAAACCTCTACCTCCCACACAGAAAACCCCTCTAATTGACTGTAGGTTGCACATGAATGCCTTCCCATGCTGCTAGAGAACATCTAAAATGGCAGCATTCACTGCTCAGCTTTTGCCAGCTATGTAGAGACAGTGCTTGTAGCTGAGGGGAAGCTGTTTGCACTTTGCATCCCTTCAGCTGAAGACAAGGTCCCTAATGAATGTTATGTAGGGACAGCTCCTGGCTTCAAAACTCTCATCCAAATTTCTCCTCAGATTCTGAAGTTCTGAAATACTTTGCCCTTGTTTTTGTAGTGCAACAAATGCATTAGGAGTTCCCCATTGTTGTATTTTTATTTTTTAAAAAAACACCAATTGTTGTACACAGCGCTGTGTCTAAGCTGTTTGATACAGCTTACAGTTCCTCTCCACCCATTAATTCCTCTCCACCCCCTTACATGGCCAATGTACATGGGGTGCATTGATAAAACACTACCAAAAGAAATTGTGACATGACCATAGCTATGATTATATCAAGACAAGTTAGTGTGATGTTTTACCAATGTTCAGGGATGCATGGGTGCATCAGTAAAACACAGCACAAAAGCTGTCTTTATGTAATCATATATATCTTATGATCCCATCACACTTGCTTTTTTTTTACAGTCTTTTATTTGTTTGTTTGTTACATTTATGTCCCGCCTTTTCCTCCAAGAAGCCCAAGGTGGCATACATGATCCTCTTCCTCTCCATTTTATCCTCATAACCACCCTGTGGGGGAGGTTAGGCTGAGAGTCACTGACTGCCCAAAATCACCAGATGGGGGACTAGAACACAGGTCCCCCTAGTTCCAGTCCAGCACTCTAACCACTGCACCACGGCATTTTAACAGCGGTCACTGAGGTCATCAGAGGGCTTGCTCCTGGTGGTTCCACATGGACCAATCACTGAGGTCATCAGAGGGCTTGCTCCTGCGGTTGATTAAGATGCGGTTGATTAAGTTCAGGATCTGTTCTTTTAAAATGTTTTAATTGTTTTAATTATGGGGTTTTATTTTTATTTTGTTTTTCACCGCTCCATACATAAATATTGTAAATAAATAAATGTATGTGCACACATCAATAATGCAGAGAGAGGGGAAGATGTTAATGTGTGTGTGGGAGGGGGATAGGAAATGAACTGAAGGAATTGAAAGGTGCAGCAATTTGCACAGATTCTAATTTAGGAATTAATACTAGGAATTGGCCTTGTTAAATTGGAATCCAGGAGCCATGGAAACAGCCTCTGCACCACTGTGCAGCCTCTTTGGGGTAGTGATGGGGCCCTGGGGTCCATTAGGACACACTGCCATTGATGCTGGGCTGTGGATGTTGGGGTACGGGATGGCGAGCCAGCCAGCCACCTGGTTGCCTGCCTGTGGCAGTGGGGGGAGGGCTAACAGTGGATTGTCCAGAATGCTGCACCTGAGTGCATCAGTGCTGCCATGTTTGCAACATGCACCCCCCCCCCCAATGTATGCACATTATACCTGTTCGGAGATACCTGCATGGGTTAGCAATGTGCTTCTGGCCCCCATTTCACAGGGCTGCTTTTGTCATTTAAAGTCCTGCTGGGCACCCAATACCTCAGGGAGCTTCTTCTCCCATGCAACCTCCTGCCATGGGCTCCTGGCATATCCCCCTCAATCCTGGCACTGGGTGCCATGTGCCTGCCTGATAGGTGGATGCAGATGAGGGGGTGCGGCCGAGCAGCAACACAGGGCCATTCCAATACCCACAGAGGAAACAGGGGAGGAGGATGAAAGGAGAGAAAGCAAGAGAAGAAAGGAGAGGAGAAGGCAGCCATGCCGACAGCCACAACCTCAGCACCAGCAACCACAAAAAGAGAGGAGAGGCAGATGAGGAGGCAAGTGGGTAGAACAGAGCCAGGTTGGGAAGTACCCATGGAAACTTGCTGAAAGTGAAAACATCCTCATCAAGGGCTAGGAATGTAGGAAGCTGCCTTATACTGGGCTCATTTGCACAATCATGGGGCGGGGCGAGGGATAAAGCACAGTGGCTTATTTCACCCTCCGCACATGTCAGTCATGTGCCAAGAAGATTTGCATAATTACCCTCACTGGTGCAGCTTGCTCTGTTGTGCTAACCTGGCAAGGGTGGCTTGTCGCCATCGGTAACAAGCCACCCAGAACCCTAGAACAGCCCTATAACATCACCCCACCCCCAGGCATATGACTGGCATCCACAGAGGCGGAAATAAGATACCAATAAGACACCCAAAAAAGGGCTACACCCAAATATTCAGAATTAATGTGTAATTGTATGGGTTTTATGTTGCTTTGTTTTATTTTTGTATATGCCATCCTGGGATCCCTTCTGGATGAAGGGCAGTTTATAAATGTTAGAAATAAAATAAATAAACATCAGTTGACCTTGAGTTGTTCCAGTTTTACTCCAGGATTTTCCTTCTCTTTGGATGGGATTTCCTACATGTTGTTTTGATTACTGAGAACATCCCTCCTGCCTCAGATTACTCAATCTGAGTAAAGTTGTCAGTACTCAGTCTGACAACTTTCAGCTCAAAATCTGAGGGGCAGGGGCAAAAGGGGAACAAAACTGGGGGCCATTTCAATGTAGCTGGTGTGAAACAGTGGTGAAAGATTCAGGGGGCTTACCAGCAGGGGCAGTCTTCTCAGTCAGTGGCCACTATCACTTCTTTTGTAGCAGCTACTATTCCTCCCCTGAATGCCGCTGGAATGACACTATATTATGATGTTGCATTATTCTGAGGGGTCTTCTGAGGAAAAATGGCAGCTGTGCTCTTCCACAGCAGTGGCAGCCACCATTTTTTCCCAAAAGCCCCCCCCTCTGCCCTGCCCAAGCAATGCCACATCGTAACACAGTGTCATTCCAGCTCTGACAATTGTAGGTGTCAGGAAGAGTGACACCACTGCCACAGGCAAATCCTTGCCTAACATTCCACCTTCTATTTTGGCCCTCTATGAAAATGGCCAAAATGGCCACCTGATTTTTACCACCTACAAATGGGATGGCCAAAACGTGGAGGAGGGCATTTTGGCTGAAGCTAAAACTCTAAAATATTATATAGTGAAAGAAGCATCCATAACAGATGAGAATTACTAGTCATTCCTCAGACACTAAACATTAGCAGGACAAAAATAACACTTTCTTCTTCACAAGAACTGTACCACGTTCACACTTGACATTACACCCTAAAATATGAATTACACCTCCGACCTTCAGCATGTCCAACATGTTCTCACTTTAAACGACTGGCTTGATTTTTGTCCCCATGTGATATTTATTCTGAGACAGTGGTAGTGTGCCTTTAAAATGTCAAGTATAAGTCACATTTCAAACACAAATCGTGGCGTACTTTGCAAGTGGCCACACACATTCAAAGGCCTGGCTGTCCTATGAGAAGCTGCAAAGTCTCCTTGATCTTTTAGCTGTCCACATGAAGGAAGAAGTCAATGAGGGATGCTTTCAACCAAGCGCAGCCCAAGGAGGGAACATTATAAATGTTCTGAATCTTTAAACCGCACACACAAAAATGCTTCCATTGTTGCAATGATGACAACAGCTTTGGTTGCTTTATTCTCCAGACTCACATTTAAAAACAGCTCCCCAGTCCCCACTGCTTTATTTGTATAGGTGCTATTGTTCTCTTTCAAGGCCTTTATAAGAACTACAAAAGTTCCAATGTCAGGTCAGGAAATGTTCTTTAAATCATTTACTCATGACTCAGTCATTCTCACTTGCATTAGGGGATGGGGGAGCAATTCTGATGTCTTCATAGACAGGCCACTTAAACATCAGCAAAGAAAAGGAAATCCATTACCCCCCCCCCCAAAAAAGGACAAAGAAGGACACCAATTTGCATGCGTAAATGTATATGTATAGATGCAAATTTAGAAATAATAGCTAATTTAAACAGAACTACAATATATCTCACCATCACGGAGAAGACTCATTAGGTGACCTGGGTGCCTGCTCAGTCCACTCCTAAGTGCTGATGGGCAACTTCAAGGCCCCTACTTTTTCTCCTTTTGGTTCTTTGGTTTTAACCCAGACTTGGACTGGACACCTCTTCAAACAGAGGACTTCCTCTGCCAGATCTCCAAAATAGAGAACTGTCCTCTGTAAAGTAGGACACCTGGACACCCTTTCATGCAGTATGTGGCTTGCCTACTACTCCTGCCTTCATATCTCCAATCGCTGTGTTCTTTATCACCCAGTTAAATTGGTGCAAAAGGCAACTGGCACATAAAAGAGATACTAATCCTAAAGAGAATCTCACTCAGACTGTCGCTGTAACCCAAACAGAGCCTCATAAGTACAGTTAGAAAAGAGGCGCATTCTTAAGTGTCCTGGTTTGCATGTAACACTCATCCATGGCTAAGCGCTACATGGATGAGCTTCTACTGAGGAAACACTAAGGCTTGTGCATTCCCCCTCCCTTCTCCTCCTCTCACACAGCTGGGAGGACCTCTGTCAAGTGTAGTTTAGCTTTTCAAGAATCCTGACTTACTTTAAAAGCAAAACTAAATGCAGCGGCTGTGTGGGAGGAGGAGGGAGAGCACACGAGCCTGACAGTTTGCTTGGGCTGGTCCACATAGTGCTAGACCAGGGGGTGTTGAACCTCTTTCAGCCCAAGGGCCAAGTTCCAGTGTTGAAAAGACCTTGGTGACAGCGTTCCGTTGGTGGGAAGTGGTGGTGTCAAAAATACCAGCATATTTTAGGTTGAAGTTCTTATTGCCTGTAACTATGCCTTAAAAGAGACATTTCAACCTTTTAGAAAGGTGAAGACCCTGCATAAAAGCCTGTAAAACCAAATATTGGTGGTTGGGAAAGGGGGCGGGACTGGGGAAAGGGGGCGGGACTGGGGAAAGGGGGTGTGGCCATTTGGGGACACCAGGGAGCCAGATTTGGCCCTTGGGCCTGAGGTTATGCCACCCCATGGTTTAGCATTACACACAAACATGGCCCTGTCTAGTACCTAGGCCTGTCAGACATAGCGCCAGATCCCCTCCTTATGGTGGAGTAAGCACCATAAGGAAAGAAACTTTAGATAAAATCAAAAGCTACTCAGGTAGATCCAGATTTAGGCATGAGCAACTGGGCTTGCGGAAGTGGATGGACCCAGCATCCCCTCCCTATGCTACGCAGAGCGTCAGGGAAGCCTGCTGAAATGGCATGAGCTATGATGCAGGGGCAATCTCTGAAAATCGAGCAGATACACCTCTGTGAGCAGATCCCTTCTGTCCATAGAAGGCAGATTCTGGATCTTAATGGGAATTAATTGGTATGGCTGCCTCTTGTTTAAAAGGCAGTTAACAGAGAAAAAAACAAAAGGTAGAACAGAAGAATGTGCATTTACCTGTCCCACATGCAAACAGGGCTAAAAAAAATGGAGACCACACCCTTCTTTAGTGAAGAAAAGGGGAAATGGTTTACTTACAATATTCTTGCATAAAGATTCAGGTACAGCATATAATTTCAAACAGAGTTTGTTCAGTCCATTTCTTTGTGTTCTACAAGATCAGCGGGAGACAGAACAAACATATGCGCTCCCAGCAATGGACAAGGTCAAACGGAGAGTGGGGTGGGGCGAAGGGGAGGAGCAGGAACCCACACCATAGGCTATGACGATGCTGAGGCCAGCTATGCCCAAATTCCCATGAACTAACTGCAACACTGCCCCCTTCCTGTAACTTGTAAACATGGTTGCGATATTCCCAACAGATCCAACCGTCAGTGTGATGATATCTCTATTAGGACCATCCAAACTGTCACAAGAACAAGCTTGCAAGTTCACCAGAACTCTTTATCAGCACACAGCCTGACACTTAACACACAAAGTTTAGGCAGATCTGGAAGTTTATTTTCACAAAACTTGTTGGGGAAAGCATTCCATCAGACCATACAAGAGCAACTGTGCTTTTTCAGGTCAATGGATGAAAGTCTGAGGAGCCCAATCTTGCAGGAGGGCAGCCAGGCCTCTGCCTGAATGAAGAGGGAGGGGCATCTGAAGCCAGCACATGCTTGCATTGGAAGACATTTAGGATGTTTCCAAACCAACAGCTGCTAGCATTACGAATAAGGCATTCTGCAGCTACTCCATCCCTTCCACCTTAACAGATTTTTTTATGGTTAAAAAAAAAAAAAGACAGATGAAGTGGTGGGAAAGATACAGGAAGGTTACAAATGGAAGATGACAACATCTGGATCCTTTGTAACGTTCTGTGAATGAGGTGAGGTGATTGCACAACAAAAACCTTATCTGCTGGAAACACTCTTAGATTCAGAAACCAGGGTGTTCTTTGAAAGATGCACAGTTAAATCAGAAGTAGATGAGAGAGCCCAAAGCTTAATTGAAGACAATAAGGCATCAAATGGTGTTCAGAAAGGAGGAGTCCAGCACTATTTCTACACTCAGAGTGCTGGATTCAGGGTGTATGTTTTTTTCCCCCTCCAAGTAGCATCATTTGCTCCATATACTTCACTGTAAACAGATCTCATACAGAATCCACATGTGGAAGCCTGGGTCTTGCAGGTTGTGGTTGGCCTTTGCTGGATCATGGTATCTGCCTGGAAGGAGGAAGGCAAGAGAGTGGTGGTAGCAGGGGTAGACTCCCAAATAAAAAGATGTTGGGACTTCACTGTGGAGGGAAAACATTATATTAAAGTGGAAAAAGCAAAGATATTCATCTGATAAGACATATTTTACTAACTAATCAATATTCAGGCAAACAAATAATTGCATTACTACAGGAATACTTGAGAGAGAGTGTTTATGTTACATGATATTGTTCATTTTGCTGTTTGTTGTTAGCCTCTTACCCTGTTCAAGATGCTCTCACTTGTCTGAATTGAGAAATTACAAAAGGATAAGAGAAAGATACTGGCCACTTTAATTATATTGTAAGATCTGTCAGTGTTACATCTTTGTCTCCCTACTTTACATTTTGTTTTCATGGTAATATCACTTGGAGCCAGCTTGCATGTAATGTGACACTAAATAACATGGTTGCCAATGCTGCCCTTCAGTCTAAGCCAAGCATACCTTGTGTGAACAGTGACAATGACTGTCTTTTTTAAAGGCAATATAAACTATGTGTCAGAGGCCAAAGATATATCTTGATAATTGCTCTTTTCACCTCTTCTGTCTGTGTGGAAATGGGATTCAGGCAGTGCCGGCTCCAGGTTTTTGAGGGCTCTTGAACAAGACACCCTCAATGGGCCCCCTTACGTAGCGAGTCTGCCTTCTTGCCACCATTGTCACTAGCTGCTATTGCTCCTCATCCTCTTTACCATAATTGCTGCCGCTTGCTTGCTTAACAGGCAGAGAGCCAGTGAACAAGTAGGCAGTGGCATTTACTGTTCTTCCTCCGCATCACCACACCACCACCACCACCACTTGGGCCAGAGCAAGAGGCAGGTGAACAAGTAGGCCGAAGTGGTGAAGAGAAGGGGCAACTCAGGGACTGATCTGCATTGCGTCTGCTAGCGCATCGAATTCGGTACACTGGCGAGGTAAATGCCATTGCATTAAAATGTGATTATCCACACTCACCCCGTTTCCCCATTTCAGTAGTTCATCAAATGCGCAAGCACAGTTCACACTCGAGTGCTGTGCTGTTTTCCTGCTCTTAAAGATGGCGGCTCTCATTGGAGGAGCAGAAACTCTTCCTGTTTCTGCTGATTCCCCGCCCACTGACCCTCTCTTCCTCTCTCTCTCTCTCTCTCTCTCTGTGTAGGGATGGTGTGAGCATCCTGTTGGGGCTCGAAGCCTGCTGAGAAGATGCCACTCTGCCCCCCCCGGACACCAGTTCCCTAAGCAAGAAGAAGGGAAGAAGGCAGCGCCTCTCGTCCTCCCCCTATCATTGCTACAGTGGCAGTGGCGCGGGAGAAGCTGGTTGTTTTCCGCATGATTTCCTGGCCTTAGGAAAAACAACCAGCTTGTCCCTTGCCGCTGCTGCTGTAGCAGGTGGGGGTGGAGGGAAGAAGGAGGCACCCATCCTCTTCTCCCGCCCCCGCCTGCTGGAGGCCAGGGCAAGAGGCTGGGGGGTGTCTGCCGATGCTCCTTTCCCCGCGCCAGCCCTTGACAGCTGGCGCAAGGAAGAGGGGCAGCAGCACCCAGCACTCGCGTTTGGGGGGGATGCTAGCGTCTTTGAAGCTTCGAAGCTTTGCATCTTTGAAGACCGCCCTGTATTTGTCCCCCGCTGCTGAGATGACATTAAAATTGTCCACAGACATTTTTATCAATGTTAGCCCATGGACACTGAGGACTGTCTGCCTGGATATGTGTGTGTTTTTCTTTCCGTACAGCAAGCATGGACCGGACTGTGAAAACATTTACGCTTGCCTGGGCTTGCCCAGGCAAGTTTGCAGAGCAGTCGGGTTGGAGAAGCTATGATTCCTCATTTGCTTCTTTGAAGATTTGAAGATAGCGCCTTAATTAAAAAAAGAAGAAGCCAAAGCGGGGGATAGAAGGGGGTAAAACTTAGTTTCATTTGAAGGGATAGAACAACCCCCTACTCAATGCAAGAAGCCTGATTCCCAGGTGGTCTCCCATCCAAGTACTGACTGGGGCCAACCCTGCTGAGCTTCCGAGATCAGACAAGCGTGCGCACATCCAGCCCTTTGCTTGTTGCTCAGGAAATGTGGAGTGCTGAGGAAGCTATGCAATCAGTAGCCAGAAGACGTCATGGTGCCATCGAGAGCTTTTATTTATTTTATTTATTTACTAAATTTATTAATCGCCGATCTGGCTGGTCACCCAGCCTCTCTGGGCGATGTACAACAAAACAGTTAAAACAATAAAATTCTACATTAAAACTTAATTAAAAATACCCTAACCCACCCCGAATGCCTGCCTGAACAACCACGTTTTTAATGCATGGTGGAAGCTCATTAAAGAGGGGGCATGTGAGCTGTGATTGGACTAGGGATGTATGAATACCTTACCTTGTTCCGGGTGGGGGCATCCGCGGTGGGGGGGAGCCGCTCCGTCCCTCCCCCCGGAATCCTCCCTGGCCGGCTCCACTCCCCGGCCAGCTCTGCTTCGCAGCGACTCCGCAGAGCCGCCGGCCAGGACCGTCCGCAGTCAGACTTCCATCCGCTGCTGGGCTGCACCGGCCGCAAATGGCGGCCACCACAGCAGCTGCCATTTGTGTCCTTGTGGAAGCCGTGATACGCTACATAAGTATCTACGTAGCCTATCACAGCAAAAGGCAGGGATGCAAATGGCGTAGCGGCTGCCGTTTGCATCCCTGCGTTTTGCCGTGATAGGCTACATAGATACTTACATAGCCTATCATGGCTTGGCAGGGATGCAAATGGCGGCTGGCGTAGCAGCCGCCATTTGCGGCTGGAGCCCGGCAGCAGCCAGGCCACCTGGAGCCGCTACCGCTGCTGGAGCTGCCTCCACCACCAGGTAGGCTCCGTCCCAGGGGGATTCTGTGGGGTGGCAGGGGGGGATTTCCCCGTTCCGCCACGGACTCCGGGCTCCAGACTTTGGACTGTAGACTCACTGGAGTCTGTGGCGGAATTCTCCAACATCCTAGATTGGACAGGAGGGAAATACAAACACTGCCATATATGGACAGATGTGGGAGGGGACTACGACCAGATACGGTAACAAACACAGGAAATCAGAGCACGTTAAGGGGAAATATGGGTATATCAGGGTATTGAAAGTGGTAGCACGGAAGCGGGAAATTCAGGTTCCAATTCAAGGTGGGTACTCCATAGTGTGAAAGACTGGCGGTGAAACCTCGTCGGAAGTGAAAAAAATGTAAGTGTACATTGGCCCCAGGAGGCTCTTGTCAGTGGGCCCCCGCTGGGCTGTGGGCCCTCAGCAGATACTTACCCACGCCTACCCTTGATACTGGCCCTGGATTCAGGCAAGGGAAAGAAAATGGAGGGACAAGAGCTAAACAGAAAAACAATCCTCAAACACTGGATTCAAAGCTCAAAGTAATTGCGTCAAGTTGTATTTTTAGACTTCCCAGACTAATGCCACCCACATGGATCCTACAATCCTGTTAAAAATAATTGCAGGAACACAGTGAATTAAACAGGATATGTAGCTGTCTAGAGGTAGCTTTAAATAAGTACAGTAATGAATTGCATGTAAACAAACATGGGGAAAACACCAACATATCTATGCTGAGACTGGTCCACTAAAGTCATGCTGAATGCCAGCAGCGGGACTCTTTTTAGGGGCTGACCCTCAGCAGCCTTCTTCTCCTTGTCCCAGCAAGAGTGATGGAGACAGTCAAGAATCCTGAGGCAAGTCAAGGAAGCTCTCTTCTGAGCCCTCCTTTCCCTGAAGACTCAGCTGTGAAGAGAAGGGTGAGAGAATGGTGAAGTGTCAAGTACTGGGTTTTCATTAGGCAGGGATTCCCTTTAACATGCTAGAGTAGCACTATGCAATCTGCTTTTCCATGGTTTCTCCACATGGTGCTGCTGCAATATTTAAAGGCCTGCAACCACATGGGTGATCCAGTCATGTGGATCATTGCCACAAGATAATTGTCTGGCCAGGGTTACAATTATTGTACCGATTTGTACAATATTGTACTGGCCAGGGTTACCGATTTCATGGGTTACAGCAGTCAGAAGCATCCATGGGAAAGCCTTTCCTATGGCAGTACAGTAATATTGAAAGAGGACCTGACATGGCCAGAGACAAGGGAATAGGGTGGCTACCTATGAATCGCCAAAAAAGAGGAAATGCTGCACCAAAAAAGAGGACACCAATTTACATAAAATGTGCATGTGCCAATTTATATGTATAGATACAAAGTTAGAAATAATTATTATAATTTAAATAGGAATACCATACATCTCACCATAGTTTGAAAGACTGTGACCTAGTGACCTGAGTGACTTGCTCAGTCTGATGTCCAGGTGCTGTCAGTGGGCAATATCAAGACCCAGCTCTCCCTTCTGATGGCTCTTTATCTTTCAACTGAATGTGGACAGGACAGCCCTTCAAACTGAGGATTGTTCTCTGTAAAAGAATTAGGGATGTCAGAGAATTCCGCCACGGATCTCAGTGAGGCCGAATGCCAGTGCATTTGGCCCCCCGAACTCCGTTGCGGAACAGCCTGCCCCCCCGCCCCCCCCCCCCGCGGATCCCCTCCGGGACGAGACTCACCTGGGGCGGATCTTCCGGGCGGCGGCAGCTCCGGCAGCGGCTCCGGTGGCAGCTTCGGCTGCTGCTGCCGCCATTCCAATCCAGGCTTGTGTAAAAAAAAAAAAAAAGACATGATAGGCTACGTAAAGATTTACATAGCCTATCATGGCTAGATTTTTTTTTTTAAAAAAATAAAGACGTGATAGGCTACGTAAATCTTTACATAGCCTATCGTGGTTGGGTGGGTTTTAAAAAAAAACGCATACGCAAATGGCGGTGGCTACGGCCGCCGCCATTTGCGTTCCTTCTTTTTACTGTCTTAATCTATGTAAATATTTGCGTAGACTATGACAGCGAAAATAAAGGGGAACGCAAATAGCGCAGCGGGTGCTATTTGCGTCCCCTTTTGATTTGCCGTTTTAGCCTATGTAAAGATTTACGAAGGCTAAAACGGTGAATGAAAAAGGGACGCAAATAGCACCCACTACGCTATTTGCGTTCCCCTTTATTTTCGCCATCATAGTCTACGTAAATATTTACATAGATTAAGACGGCCAAAAAGAAGGAACGCAAATGGCGGCAGCCGTAGCCGCCACCATTTGCGTACGCGGTTGTTGTTTTTTTTACCCAGAGCCCTCTGCGGCCGGAAATCCGGCTGCGGATGGCTCTGCCCTGGCCGGGCCTGGCCGGCTGCTCCGCGGAGCTGCCACAGAGCACAGCTGGCCGTTCAAGGATTCCGGGGGGAGGAACGGAGCGCCTCCCCCCCGGCCAGGATTCCAGTGGGAGGGACGGAACGCCTCCCCCCCACCATCGACATAATCCGTGAAAGGTAAGTCACTTTTGTACATCCCTAAAAAGAATACACATGGCTCACCCTTTTCATCTTGGTGAGTGTTGGGCACCTGGAGGTGGGGGGATTGCCATACCAGTCCTGTGTCTTCAAACAGTCGCGGCAGTAGGAAAAGAAGATGGAATTAACATTATTAAGCATAATATGGTTATGTTTAACATGAAGATTATTGAGAATAAGTATTGGAAGTATTTCAAGCACTTCATAAGTGCTTCAGAAATGCTAAGAGTTATTGCTGTGGATCCTCCTATGAATGCATGCTTTGTTTGAAACCCACCACATGCTTTCATAAGCAATGTTCATTGAATTGGTTTCTTTCTAATGTATTTAATTGGCATGTTGGCTCTTTAGACTTTTCTGTCTCCAAATGTAAATCATGTGTGGTGGGCCTCTCAAAGGTGGGGGACAATTATTTATTTATTTATTTATTTATTTATTTCTATACCGCCCAATAGCCGAAGCTCTCTCTCAAGCCCACTCCAGCACATAGACTGACATTCCTCCCACGTCCTCTGGCTCGTTTTTTTGTGAAATTTCCTTAGTGGATATATTTGCTGCTGCTCAATGGATGTAAGTTCAGCTTTGTGAGCAATAAGCTCTTCTCAGGCATGTAAATGATCCTGTAGTTCTCCTCTGCATGTTTAAGATGGCCCCTGTCTAAATATAAACTGATTTAATGACCACCAAGCTATGAACACGTACAATTTTTACATTTCATTATATTCAGTGTTTGTCAAGAGGCCCTGAACATTCTCTCTCTCTCTCTCTCTCTCCCATTATATTACAAGCACTGAAATGGCACAGGACTACTTCTGAATTCAGGCACATGGGGTTCTGATTTCCGAACATCTCCAAAATTGCATCTCATCTTTTTTCAAAAGGGAAACCTGATTAGAAATACAAACACCTCTATTTGGGGGGAAAACTGCCCCCTCATGCACATCACTCAAAAATAATGGATCAGAAGTCATCGGCAGGGAGGTGGAGTGAAAGTTTGCAACACTAACCCTTGCTATAGCTTTATCAAAATATCTGTCCCTCATCATGGAAGATCAGGTCTAGACTAGCCATGAGGAACTATTTTATGTTTGAAACATTATAGGGGTTTCCCTACTTTTCTTGAAAGGAAAGGAAAGGAAACTAAATCACACATTAGGCATAAGCAAAATCTATGAGGGAATCTAGATTCCCATTCTGCACTCTGTGGGCTATTTCACACAGGGCTTTTATCCTGCTATGGAGATTGCTTACTCACAGAAGATTGCAGGTCCTGTACACGACGTAGCCCTCCTCCAAGGAAGCTCCCACTCTTTGTGAGCTCTATTGCATTGTTTTCCATGACAACGAAAGTTCGGCATTTTCCCTCCTACCACCATGGAGTAGATATAAATGAGGGTATACTGTTTAAAGTCACTTTTATTGAAAACAAAACCACACCACCACTTAGTGGCTTTGTAATGCATAGAACTTTAGGTTTCTAAAAAAGCCACGTGGAAAGGACCCAATCTAATCCCACAAGATTCCAGAAGCAGAAGCCCCAGTAAACTGCAGGATTTTTAGCCTTGTGTGATGACGCCCTGTTAGAGACAGTTAAAGACAGCAATAATCAAGGCTCTTAAGTCCTAACTTTACAGTCAGGGCCAGAAATATTGGAACAAGGATAATTGTTTTGGCAGTTGGCCTCTGTACACCACCACATTGAAGTTGAAAGGAAACACACCCAGATGGGAGCGAAGTCAGGACCTCCAGCTGTAATTCAAGGGGTTTGACAAAAGTGGGGCACTAACCATTCAGGAAGTACAGCCAGTGGCATACACACACTCCCATCGTTGGTGGCTCATAAGTAATGGAACGAATGGCTGACAAGCAGCTGCATGGCCAGGTGTGGCCTGTTTCCTGGGTACCCCATGACCAATCAAGCATGTAACAGGCCTGGAGGTGGTTCTGAGTGTTAAATTTGCATTTGGTGGCTGTTCACTGGAACTCTCAACATGAGGTCCAAAGAGGTGTCCATGCAAGTGAAGGAGCAACAGTGAAGTGTTGCTGACGAAGCAACATAAACCCATCAGAGAGATAGCAAAACAGTGGGAGTGGCCAATACAACAGTTTTTAACATCCCGAAAAAGAAGGAATTAACTGGCAAGCTCAGCAACAGCAAAAGGCCTGGAAGACCACGGAAGACAACTAAAGTGGATGACCGCAGAATTCTGCTCATGGTAAAGAGGAAACCTGTCACAACATCTAGCCAGGTCAAGAACACTCTTGCGGAGGTAGGCATGTCATTATCAACATCTCCAGTCAAGTGACGGCTTTATGAATGTAAATACAGAGGCTTCACAACCAAGGTGCAAACCACTGGTAACGCTCAAGAACAGACAGGCCAGATTACCCTTTGCCAGCAAACACCTAAAAAACCCTGCCCAGTTCTGGAATAAGATTCTTTGGACTGATGAAACCAAGATTAACTTGTACCAGAATGATGGGAAGAGAAAAGTATGGAGAAGGAAAGGAATAGCTCATGATCCAAAGCATACCACATCATCTGTCAAACATGGTGAAGGCGGTGTTATGGCATGGGCATGTATGGCTGCCAATGGAACCAGGTCACTGGTGTTTATTGATAACCTGACTGCTGATCAAAGCAGCAGGATGAATTCTGAAGTGTATAGGGCTATACTTTCTGCTCAGATTCAGCCAAATGCTGCCAAACTGATAGGACGCCACTTCATAACGCAGATGGATAATGACCCAAAACATACAGCAAAAGCTACCCAAGAGTTTCTCAAGGCAAAGAAGTGGGATGTTCTGCAATGGCCAAGTCAGTCACCTGATCTCAACCCAATAGAGCATGCTTTTCACTTACTGAAGACAAGACTGAAGGCAGAAAGACCCACACACAAGCAGCAGCTGAAGGCAGCTGCAGTAAAGGCCTGGCAAAGCATCTCGAGGGAGGAAACTCAGCATTTGGTCATGTCCATGGGTTGCAGGCTTCAGGCAGTCATTGACTGCAAAGGATTTTCATCCAGGTATTAAAGGCAATCCCTAAGTTGGAAATGATGTTGGTTTGTTCCATTACTTATGAGCCACCAATGATGGGGGGTGTGTATGCCACTGGCTGTCCTTCCTGAATGGTTAGTGCCCCACTTTTGTCGAACCCCTTGAATTACAGCTGGAAGTCCTGACTTTGCTCCCATCTGGGTGTGTTTCCTTTCAACTTCAATGTGGTGGTGTACAAAGGCCAACTGCCAAAACAGTTATCCTTATTCCAATATTTCTGGTAGGGATGGTGGAGAATTCCGCCACAGATTCCAGTGAGGCCGAATGCACTGGCAATCTGTGGCGGAACAGCCTCCTGCCCCCCCGCCCACCCTGCGGAACCCCCCGAGACAGCACTTACCTGGGGCGGATGTGGTGGATGCGGCGGATGCAGCAGATGCAGCGGCGGGTGCGGTGGCGGCGGTGCGGCAGTGGTGGCAGAAGATGTGGCGGCGGCGGGGCTGGCAGGTGCGGCGGCAGTGGGGGCAGCGGCGGGGGTGGCAGGTGTGGCGGTGGGGGCAGCGGGAGGGCAGCAGCAGCGGAAGGTGCGGCGGTGGCGGAAGGTGCAGCGGTGGGGGCAGCAGTTGCGGCGGGGTTGGTGGGGGCAGCGGGGGCTGGTCTGGCCAGCCACGGCTGGGCGCAACATACGCAAATGGCAGCGGCTACGGTGGCTGCCATTTGCGTTCGCTATTTTTAGACATTCTAGCCTACGTAAATATTTACGTAGGCTAGAACGGCGAAAAATAGCGAACGCAAATGGTAGCGGCCGTAGCCGCTGCCATTTGCGTGCGCTTTTTTTTTACTTTGCCGTGATAGGCTACGTAAATATTTATGTAGCCTATCACGGTTAGGGACGCAAACGGCAGCAGCTACGGCTGCCGCCATTTGCGCCCCTGCTGCCCAGCGGCCGGATGTCCGGCTGCCAGTGGAGGCAGCTGGCAGCTCTGCAGAATCCCTGCGGAGCAAAGTCGGCTGGGCAGGATTCCGGGGGGAGGGACGGAGCACCTCCCCCACCACCACGAAGCAGATCCGCAAAACGGTAAGTGACTTTCATACATCCCTAATTTCTGGCCCTGACTGTACATTATACAAATATTTCTAAGCAGGATTCCAGAACAAATGTCATTTCTATGGAAAACTATCACTGTCTGCCACAAAGGCTGCCCCCATCTATCCCTTGAATGGTTGTGCAACTTGAATACTCTAAAGACCTTTTCAGGTGTTTGAAAGTGTGTAGTCTGCATGTTACAAGGAGGAGGGATGTGCAGGCAAGGTCTCCCACCCCTGCTTCACAGATCTTGCCACCCTCCTGGTGTAAAGCGTGACTGTCTGCAGAAGGGAGCCTCCACTATCCATGGTTGCTCTCCATGTGGTGTAGAACTCTTCCATGGATAGAGAAGACTCCCCACTGTAGACGGTCACCACCTAGATGTGGAAACTGATGTGAACAGCAACTAGTTGGGAACTTGGGACAGAACCAGTGCACTCATCTCCACTCCCCTCCTCTACATGTTAGAAATTTCTGATAAAACTCTCTTCCGTGAAATTACAATTCACTTAGTGTTGAAAGAAACTCTGTTGTTAGTTCATATTGGTGGATGAAGGAACCAATGCACTAAGAAAGGTCAACCAGAAGGAGTAGGGGCCAAGCACCCCTCCCTTCCTCCCTTCCACTATATTAAAATAAGACAAAGCAATATAAACAATCCACAGCTCCACCCAAAATTCTCCACCCTAATGGCAAGTGGGGAAATGGAGTGGGGCATTTTTGCCAAATATTATCTTGGGAGGGGCTCTCACAAAATGGATTAGAAAGTTATTTTCTCAAATGAAACCTAGCTGTTATACAGACCACTTCCTTCCCTGTGAATTCACTTGCATGCGTAAACTTTCATTGAAAGCCCCACTTCATACCCCATTGCTGGCTGAGTTATAGCGGGTGATTAAGGCTGCCTTTAAATTAAAGAAAAAACCCACAGCCCTCCCAATGTGGAGCCTTTCCGCATTAAGAGCAGGCTCTCAGATGGACAACATGATTGCTGAGAGGGGAAGTTTTTAATTTTCAAGGTTCCATAGAACTCAATGAAATAGCGCCATCTAGTGGCTGTTTTAATAGCGCAACAATCCAGCTTAATTTGATACTTCGTTATTTCTGGATCTTTTAAAGATGGAATAACCAGGAAATACCTCTGGATGTGCCCTGGAGGTTGACAATGTCATGAAAAAGACCTGCAAACTTCCGTGAGTGAGCAATTTCAATAGCACAATAAAAACTCCGTGTGAAGAAGCCCTAAGTAGGATGGGGTCTTCTCAGTGGTGGCTTCCACTTATGGAATTCATTGCTCTGGAATATCTGGTTGGCTTTCTCCATAACTTTCTTCAGACACCTGCTAAAGACTCTTACTATTTCAGTGTGCTTTTAGCCTGGACATTATCTGACCATACGTTTGTCTTCTCATGGAAATTTGTGGCTGGTTTTGCTGCTGCTGCTGCTTCTTTTTTTAACAAAATTGCTTCTTTTTTCATTTGTAATGATGATGTATATTTTAATTTCTTTTGATGTTTGTTTAGAATTAATTTATTATTGGTTGCTTTGGGGGGGGCATCTGCACAGAAGAAAATGCAGGGGGATTTAAAAATAGTCATAAACGTTTGGAGGCTCACTGTGATCTCACTATACAAACACAGGTGCTCCATAAGAGCAGGAACCCTGATTGCACAGGGTTCCTGATTGCACTGTGAGCATCTATGCACACACTACAGCTATATATGTGTTGGTGTCCATTTTCAGACCTTAAGCTTTATGTGGAAATGCTGTTGCAGGGGCCAATAGGGCATATGACATGGGGGATGAATGTCAGACAAGTGACATAGTCTTGATTCCTCCCCCTTCCCCCACTTGTCCATATATTCATTGTATATATGGAGAAGGTCTCAATGGGACTTCTGAGAAAGTTTGATTGCTCCTAACTTGGTAGCAATTAAAGTGTGGAAGGCAAACTCAGCACTTTCCCCAATCTCCTCCTATTCATTCAAACTTACATGCATTCACCTGAATGTGCACAGGCTTCCAGATTTTCTGGGGCTCTCTCAGGTGATGCACTGGGGTTCTTGTACAGTGAAAGTGCCACCGCATGAAACCTTGGTGATGTAGCATGCATAAATGGTGGAGATATTACTCCAGATTTCAGACTTAAAGGGTCAACAAGATCTCCCTGAGCAATCAAGAACTCCCCTTGGAGCCTTGCTGCCACTTTCTCTCGCTGAGGCACCCATTAGCAGTGTATTATGTTATGTTTCCAGCAAATAGCTGAAGGTAGTAGATTGTGGGGGCAGGGGGATCAAAACTGCCTCTTTGTTGTAGTGAGTCATGGGATCAATTGGTGAAAAGATCAGACCTGTGAGAGAGAATATGCTTTTGCTAGAACAGGTAACAACACCATTTTTAAAAAGTGAAAGCAGTAGGGGTGCTCTGAGGTACAGTGAGGAAAATACGCCATTCACTACCAGCAGAAATGAGGAATCAAAGGAACATCTGACCAGATAAATACATGTTGGCATTACCGAATGTATTTAAATCCTGCCACTTCCACTTGAGACAATAACAGGAATACCTCAGTCATTAAAATCAGATTTATTTTGTAAAATCACCAATACTCATGTCCCCACCCCACCCCAGGGAGTTGTTACAGGTGGTGACAAAACTCAGGCAAGGTAAAGCAAAAGGGTTTTCTAGCCTTTACATATCCAAATACATATTCAGAATTCCATTTGTGTTTTTCTTACATACATAATATGCACACATGGAAAAGCTCAGACCAGGGCATACTATACACAGTGTATTTTTGATTTGTGCCTTCATTTTGAGAGTCCTCAGTTGTTCAGCCTGTCGCTTTCCCTCATGAAGGCTAATTGGAAAAATTACAGCCTCACAGTTGGACAATGTACTCCACCAACATAGATAAAATTATTATGATTGCCTGAAGTCTAGCAGAATGACCAGAATCCAGCTCATGAGCACTTTGGAGAAGGTGGAGTCAACACACAAAAACTAATTTCTAAAGACTGGGCATTCAGTGATAAAGCTGTTTAAAACATAGGCAAGCCATCGTGGTTGATCACTCAGGCACTCTGGCCAAGCGGGCATTACCGAGGCCCCTCTTCCTGCACAGGGAGCCAGGTCTTCCCAATCCTAACCCTTAGCTGATGCTTAACCCTAATGCTCTCGTAAAAATGAAACATCACCCCATCCACACGGTACACTCTAAGTTGCTTGGCAGGCCATCCTGGGTGAACACTCACTCTATCTGGTCAAGCTTGGCATTACCAAGGTTCCTGTTCCTGCACAGGAAGCCAGGTTTTCCCAACCCTAACCCGAATATGAGAGGGAACCCTAACCCTTGCAGGAAATTGAAACATCTCCCCATCCACACAGTATGCTCAGAAATATTAGGCCAGTAGACCTGGTTGACCACCCAGTCTGTTGGGCGAAGCTAAGCATTACTGACACCCCTGTTCTGGCACAAAAACCTAAAAGACGACTTTATACATGGACTTCACCAGAAGGTCAACACCGAAATCAGATTGACTACATCCTTTGTAGCCAAAGGTGGTGGACATCTATACAGTCGGTAAAAACAAGACCTGGAGCTGATTGTAGTTCAGATCACGAACTTCTTATTGCACAATTTAGAATCAGACTAAAGAGAATAGGGAAGACCTATTACTTAGATATGAGCTCACTAATATTCCTAATGAATATGCAGTGGAGGTGAAGAATAGATTTAAGGGACTAGATTTAGTAGATAGGGTCCCGGACGAACTATGAACAGAGGTTCGCAACACTGTTCAGGAGGCGGCAACAAAAAAAGTCCCAAAGAAAAAGAAAACCAAGAAGGCAAGATGGCTGTCTGCTGAGACACTGGAAGTAGCCCAAGAAAGAAGGAAAGCCAAAGGCAACAGTGATAGGGGGAGATATGCCCAATTAAATGCAAAATTCCAGAGGTTAGCCAGAAGAGATAAGGAATTATTTTTAAACAAGTAATGCGTGGAAGCGGAAGAAGATAATAGAATCGGAAGGACAAGAGACCTCTTCCAGAAAATTAGAAACATCAGAGGTAAATTCCAGGCAAAAACGGGTATGATCAAAAACAAAGATGGCAAGGACCTAACAGAAGCAGAAGAGATCAAGAAAAGGTGGCGAGAATATACGGAAGATCTGTATAGGAAGGATAATAATATCAGGGATAGATTTGACGGTGTGGTCAGTGAGTTAGAGCCAGACATCCTGAAGAGTGAGGTTGAATGGGCCTTAAGAAGCATTGCTAACAATAGCAGGAGACGACGGTATCCCAGCCTGAACTGTTTAAAATCTTGCAAGAGGATGCTGACAAGGTGATGCATGCCATATGCCAGCAAATTTGGAAAACACAAGAATGGCTATCAGATTGGAAAAAAATCAACTTATATCCCCATACCAAAAAAGGGCAGCACCAAAGAATGTTCAAACTATCGAACAGTGGCACTTATTTCACATGCTAGTAAGGTAATGCTCAAGATCTTGCAAGGTAGACTCCAGCGATTCATGGAACGAGAACTGCCAGATGTACAAGCTGGGTTTAGAAAAGGCAGAGGAACTAGAGACCAAATTGCCAATATCCACTGGATAATGGAGAAAGCCAGGGAGTTTCAGAAAAACCTCTATTTCTGTTTTATTGACTATTCTAAAGCCTTTGACTGTGTGGATCATAACAAACTGTGGCATGTTCTTGGTGGTATGGGGATACCAAGTCATCTTGTCTGCCTCCTGAGGAATCTGTATAATGACCAAGTAGCAATGTTAAGAACAGACCACGGAACAACGGACTGGTTTAAGATTGGGAAAGGAGTACGGCAGGGTTGTATACTCTCACCCTACCTATTCAACCTGTACACAGAACACATCATGCGACGTGCTGGGCTTGATGAAGCCAAGGCTGGAGTTAAAAGCGCTGGAAGAAACATTAACAATCTCGGATATGCAGATGATACCACTTTGATGGCTGAAAGCGAGGAGGAGCTGAGGAACCTTCTGACGAAGGTGAAAGAAGAAAGTGCAAAAGCTGGGTTGCAGTTAAACCTCAAAAAAACCAAGATTATGGCAACCAGCTTGATTGATAACTGGCAAATAGAGGTAGAAAACGTGGATGCAGTGACAGACTTTGTCTTTCTAGGCACAAAGATGACTGCAGACACTGACTGCAGCCAGGAAATCAGAAGATGTTTACTTCTTGGGAGGACAGCAATGACAAATCTTGATAAAATAGTGAAGAGCAGAGACATCACACTGACAACAAAGGTCCGCATAGTTAAAGCAATGGTATTCCTTGTAGTAACCTATGGCTGCGAGAGCTGGACCATAAGGAAGGCTGAGCGAAGGAAAATAGATGCTTTTGAACTGTGGTGTTGGAGGAAAATTCTGAGAGTGCCTTGGACTGCAAGAAGATCAAACCAGTCCATACTCCAGGAAATAAAGCCAGACTGCTCACTTGAGGGAATGATATTAAAGGCAAAACTTAAGTACTTTGACCACATAATGAGAAGGCAGGAGGATACCGTGGAGAAGATGCTGATACTAGGGAAAGTGGAAGGCAAAAGGAAGAGGGGCCGACCAAAGGCCAGATGGATGGATGACATTCTGGAGGTGACGGACTCGACCTTGGGGGAGCTGGGGGTGGCGACGGCCGACAGGAAACTCTGGCGTGGGCTGGTCCATGAAGTCACAAAGAGTCGGAAGTGACTGAACGAATAAACAACAACAGCCCTAACCTGAAGCTTAACCCTATATCTCACATTAAACTGAAACTACTCCACATCCACGCAGTATACTCATAGAGAGTAGGCAAGGCATCCTGGTTGACTTCTCACTCTCTCTGGCCAAGGTTGGCACTACCAAGGCTCCTGTTCCTGCATGGGGAGCCAAGTCTTCTGAACCCTAAACCAATCCTGAGGCTTAACCCTAATCCTCACGGGAAACTGAAGCCTCTCCCATTCCACACGGTATACTCAAAGACACTAGGCAAGCCTTCCTGATTGACCACTCAGTCTGTCTGGCCAAGCTAGGCATTACCGAGGCCCTTGTTCCTGCACTAGGAGCCAGTCTTCGCAACCCTACCGCTGACCTGAGGATTAATTCTAACCTTCACATAAAACTGAAACATCTCAACATCCCCACGGTATACTCAAAGGCACTAGGTAAGCCATCCTGGTTGACTACTCACTCTGTCTGGCCAAGCTTCTCATTACTGAGGCCCTTCTTCTTGCACAGGGAGCCAGGTCTCCCCAACCCTAACCCTAACCTGAGGCTTATTAATCATAGGCTTAACCCTATCCCTCATGGGAAATTGAAACCTCTCCCCATCCACACAGTATACTCAAAGACACTATGCAAGCAGTCCTGGTTGACCATTCAGTCTTCCTGGCCAAGCTAGACATTACCGAGGCCCCTGTTCCTGCACAGGGAGCCAGGTCTTCCCAACACTAACACTAACCTGAGGCTTAATCCTAACTCTCACTTAAAACTGAAACATCTCCCCATCCACACGGTATACAAAGGCACTAGATGTTTGATTTTGACAAAAGTATTATCCTGACAATGTTTTAATTTTTTTTTTATTCAGATAGGCCAATGCGGCTGCAAACATTTTATAAACCAATTCACTTTCAAGATTTGTTTGGGGGCCTTTTTCACTGCAAAATTATGAATTACTGTGACATTTATGCCACAATCTAGACCTTTGAATAAACATGGATCAGACAGTGTAGCACTGCTCCAGCCTTTTGGAAACCTTCTTCCGAATATGGTGATGCTGATGGTGATATTACCTATCTTTTGAAAGCATTTGATTGCAGACTCATGGTGCATCTGAAAGCTTTTCTTCATCATCAGTTGCCACAGACAACTCTATATCAAAAGCATTTTCATCTTGTTTTTGTTCATCTACTCCCTTAGTTGGTGTATTATCTGACCAAGCCTGCAGAAGGCCTGGTCTGTTTTGAAAAACTAGAGGACTGATTGGTGTCCATTAACTTTCCTTTGTTTAACCTGCTTACATTTCTGAATGGCAGCCTGGGGTTGTTGTGTGTACATGTATTTACACACACACATTAGTCATGAGCAGAGCAAACCTATGGCCTCTCAACAGTGTCTGGAATGCCATAGGATGCTGCAGATCCTCGTCTTCAAGCTCTGGCTTCAGAGGAGGAGATTCCATCATGGATCTCCCCCCGCCCCCGCCCCAGCCCCTGAAGAAAACTCCACTGAGGCTCCTTACCTGAGGTTGGAACTCCGACCTCAGAAAGAGGGAGGGGCATGTTGTTCAGGGAGATGGGAAGGGGAGAGGAGAGGCAGAAGATCCACAGGCAGCTAGATGTGCTCAGAAGCTCATCTAACATATTTTATTGTAAAGGAAGAGGGCAAGGCTGTAAAAGCCCCTACCATCCCTCCCGCCCTGCACAGTTTTAGCTACTAGGTCATTGGATGGGCAATCTCAGAGCACTCCAACTAAAGACTGGCAGTCCTTTAGGACTGCACTCTCACTGACACATACTTTGGGCCTGTCAATCCTACCAGTAGGGATATACAAATCAGCAAAACTTGAGCTCGCCAAAATTCTCTGAATTCCACCTCAAAGCTTGTTCCAACTCAAGTCTGTATCAGATCACAAGCTTTATTTTTTTTCCATGTGAAACTCTGAGTGTAACTGTGAACACCCCCAGAGAGCTTTGGCTATTGGGCAGCATAAAACTGTAATTAATAAACAAACAAACAAACAAATAAATAAATATTTCCGTGCATATTTTTCCAGATGTACATATAATTGTGCACACATTTGAAATGTATGAATTCTTCTGCTGCTGATTAAAGCTAGGGATGTCAGAGGAATCTGGCTGGGGGTGAATGCTACAAGCTTTCATTGGTCCATACCCCCAGACTCCATTCCAGACATCCTGGGCTTACAGTTCTGAATGGCAGCATGCTGTGTATATGATCGCTGCAGCCCATCATGCCAGCAGCCACTTTGAATATTCAAGCTGCGGCAGGCAGTCACCATCACTTATCGTGTTGTGTGAACCCAGCATAACCCATGGGCTGTTTTAGAGTCTGAATATTCAAAAGGACAGCCGGCACATGCCTCAACTCACTGTGGGTTAAATAATAAATTAATAAATTAAATAAGCCACAGTGGTCTGCAGTGATGGTATCACTCTGGTCACTGTCTCTCATACTACAAATCCTAATTCAACTGAAGAAGCACACTCTTTCTGTTCTCAAGAGGGGCCTGGACCAGCAACTCACTATGCAGAAAGTTGCTTCTTCTTTTCTAACAGCTCTTCTGATTTGCTCCAGCAAATCTGTACAATATGTACAATCCTCAAGCATGGGTTGCATTTTTCCCATATGGTAATGGGGTTGCAGATCTGTAGGCCCTAGAATATATCGCCCTCATCCCCACCCCATGTTCGGGAACTGGTTCTGATGACATTTCTTTTTCACTCTGTTTTTACGTAGAAGAAGAAGAAGAAGAAGAAGAAGAAGAAGAAGAAGAAGAAGAAGAAATAATAATAGTGGGATAATTCTGAAAGAAAAATCAGGTGTTTTATTTTAAAAAAACAAAGCCTTTTTCCAGCTTGGTGCTGAACTAAAATGACTACTAGTTCAGATATCAGCCGTTTGGTCTGAGAGAAGTGTCATTCATCTCAAGAATAACTGCAAATCTACTAGAATCTGCTTGAAACACAAATCCCAGGCCTGTAATAAAACATCCAAAGAGCCATTGTAAAATAGACTTGAAATATCAGTTCAGTGATGGAATCTCTTGTTTGCAAAGGAATTGTGTTCCTCCTTGTGGATTTCATGAGGTAAAGTTCATAAGAATGATGCCTCAGAGCTAAAGATTCCCCCGTAACTCCAAATTGTACCCAATATGTTTCACATTTAAAATATGAGGCATGGCTGTGGAACCTTTACCATCTCTCCTCCCCCACTTTTTTATGTTATAAGCATTCTGCCATTCTTTTACTTATGTATTTCACTTTGATTGTTGTTATGTACTCTTCTGCCTAGATGAGTTTATGGCATTATCTCCCTCCTTCCCTCCCTCTCCCCCGCCCCTCACACACACACACACACACACACACACATGCATGCTTTTTAAGAAAAGAAGGAAAATATTCTATCAAAGTATTTATTAATATATTACATATTCATACTATCTCCCCTGTAGTTTTCCATATCTCTTGTACACTATATAAATGGAAAGTAGGGAGAAGCCTGAAGTTACCTAAGGTACAATTTTTTGGGGGGGGGGAAATCTGCCATTGTATCAGGCTAAGTACAACCCTCTCCCTGGACATCCCTATGGTTTTGTCATGTCTGTTCAATCTTCTTCTCTATTATTGTTGCCTCCAATTTTGTCCCCCAAAGCAAAAATTTTGAGGAAAATGTGGAGATTCTGCTCAGGAAACAAACACAAATCTGTGAAATTCTAAAGGAAACAAAGGCATTTTCATAGAATAGTAGGGTTGGAAGGGGCCATTGATTAAACAAACAGCATTTCTCAGGAGGGTTCAACACATCTCTACCTTGTACCATAGGGATTTCAGGTTTTGTTTTTTGTCTTCTGAACTCAGTACTGGCCTGACTCTTTTTTTTTTTTTTAAGTACACCTGTATTAAAGTTCAACATTGTGCCTTTACACATTTTTTTCACAATAATACTGGAAATGTTTAATACAAAGTTAACAGAATTTTCTTCAGTGAAGTCGTATGTTATAAAACAGAGGTTCCTGACCTTTTTGAACCTGTGGGCACATTTGGGAATTTGAGAAATTACTGTGGGCATCACCACAAAAAGCCCTCCATGGCTTCCTTCCCAGTTGACAGCTGCTTGGCCACTGTATGAACAGAATGCTGGACTAGATGGACCCTTGATCTGATCCAGCGTGGCATTTCCTATGTTCTTCTGATGATGTGACTAGTTACATAATGGCTGCCATCGGGGCCTGGCTAGTCAAAAGTGAGCTAAAGTGGAGGGGGAAATAGCGAGGCTAGAGGCTGGGAGGGCAGGGGAAATAGCAAGGCAAAGGGGTAAAGGGGAGAGAAAGAGCAAAGCTAGAGGCTAGAAAGGGAGAGAGAGAAGGCTGACAACATTTTCCAAGGTTTTTCTTAAAGCAATTTTTTTTTGAAGGGGGCAAGGAGGGGAGAGCTTTGTGGGTGCTGTTGGAGGTCCCTGCATGCACCAAATTGGGGACACCTGTCGTAAAAGGTGAGGTAACACATTTTTAAGAGCACCAAAAAGAGGGAGAAAATAAACACAATAACCTTTTTGGAATTGAATACCTAAAATAACTGCTTCATGTCACTTCATGGTAAGGTTAACCCTGTCTGAACCCTGTTCTCCAGTTGTGTCTCTATGGAACTGCGCTAGCAAGTTATGCTGGTGCTCTTGGGGAAATCAGCTCTGGTAAAAATCTAACATCTCCAAAGCAAAAGAAAAGGAGAGAAAAGGACAAAAGTGCATGTAATAAGGTAACAGTGCTCTAGGTCACGGCATAAGTTGTAAACAAGACCTTATATTTCTACTTTCTTGTTTACCAGTGCAGTAGGATTTTGCATGCACAAGCTTCTATGAGTTTGTTCCAGTGTCAAAAAGCCAATGCCCTACTAAAGCCCTATCGGATCATACAGAGGGAAGACTAGTTCCGATTTCTGTGATGGAAAACAGCAATGGGCAGAACAATTCTAACCCCTAGCAAATGCTGGCTGAGGAGGTTTAGGATGGGGCCCAAGAGTCTCTCTGCAGGTGGGGTAGCCTGTCTGCCTGGTACACCCATGGAAAGCCTCATGGGTATAGGAGACCTACCAAGGGTCTTTCTGTTGGTGGTCAGGGCTATATCAGGGCATTTTTGTATCTGATGGGGACAGGATTTTTAGAAAACAAAGATTCAGTGGGAAGTTAAAGATGGGAGTGACCAGAGGCAAGGCTTTGAAAGTGGTAAATCTTCTGACGCTTCACTCCCCTTCCCTGCCCCACTTAGGATTGCTCTGTAAATCATTGGCATATGGTTCATTTGTATACTCAGAATTTCTTTTGATGTTTTTCCCTGTAGTTTTTTCCATAATACATTTTAATGGATTACAAATGTTTCAAGCTTGTTTTAACAAATGATATTAGCTACAGTCCAGAGAAGTATGCAGCTAGTTCTATGCATCCACCAGGTTCTTTGGACTTGCATTTCTCAGACTCTCTCCCCCAACTTTATAGAACTGCTTTAAGTAGCATTCTACTATTAATATCCCTTTCATGTATATTAATGAAAACCTTTGTGAAAACCCATAGTCTATATCTGCGGCATGACGGTTGTGCTCTTGTCTACAGCTGGTGATTCACAATAGGAAGTCTGCTTTTTTATGTTCCCAAGGGTGGATTTTCCCTAACTGACCTTGTTAAATTCATCCTCATTAAAACAATATAAGGGACAGAGAGAATGAACGGCTTTCTTGCCCTCCTGATTGTAAAGAAGAAATAAACGTTCCTCACATATTTTCTGCTAACCAGCCTTCTTACCCACCCCCTCTTCTATTGTCTCAAACAATCATTTAATCTCATCAGTTATCACAAGCTATGTGTAAAATGTAAAGCTACAGTACTGAGAAATATGTGTTTCTACTGTTGTTGTTCAGTCGTTCAGTCGTGTCCGACTCTTCGTGACCCCATGGACCATAGCACGCCAGGCCTTCCTGTCCTGCGCTCTCTCCCGGTTCATATTCATTGCATCCGTGATGCTATCTAGCCATCTCATCCTCTGCCGTCCCCTTCTCCTTTTGCCTTCAGTCTTTCCCAGCATCAGGGTCTTTTCCAGGGAGTT
The DNA here is from genome assembly GCF_057233095.1 of Heloderma suspectum. Lineage (NCBI taxonomy): Eukaryota > Metazoa > Chordata > Lepidosauria > Squamata > Helodermatidae > Heloderma > Heloderma suspectum. The sequence goes on from NC_139459.1 coordinate 86,460,438, forward strand.
TTCTCTTCGCATTAGGTGGCCAAAATATTGGAGCTTCAGCTTCAGTATCTGTCCTTCCAATGAGCACTCAGGGTTGATTTCCTTTAGGATGGACTGATTTGACCTCCTTGCAGTCCAGGGGACTCGTAAGAGTCTTCTCCAGCATCACAGTTCGAAAGCATCAATTCTTCGGCGCTCAGCCTTCCTTACAGTCCAGCTCTCACAGCCATACATTACTACTGGGAAAACCATAGCTTTGATTAGACGGACCTTTGTCGGCAAGGTGATGTCTCTGCTTCTTACTATGCTGTCTAGGTTGGCCATAGCTTTCCTCCCAAGGAGCAAGCGTCTTTTAATTTCATGGCTACAGTCACCGTCTGCGGTGATCTTGGAGCCCAAGAAAGTAAAATCTGTCACTGCTTCCATTTCTTCCCCTTCTATATGCCAGGAAGTGATGGGGCCAGATGCCATGATCTTAGTTTTTTTAATGTTGAGTTTCAAACCAGCTTTTGCACTCTCCTCTTTCACCCTCAACAAGAGGCTCTTTAGATCCTCTTCGCTTTCTGCCATTAGGGTGGTATCATCTGCATATCGGAGGTTGTTGATAATTCTCCCAGCAATCTTAATTCCGACCTCTGATTCATCCAACCCGGCATTTCTCATGATGTACTCTGCATATAAGTTAAATAAGCAGGGTGACAATATGCAGCCTTGTCGTACTCCTTTCCCAATTTGGAACCAATCGGTTGTTCCATGTCTGGTTCTTACTGTTGCTTCTTGACCCTCGTACAGGTTTCTCAGGAGACAGGTAAGGTGGTCTGGTACTCCCATCACTTTAAGAATTTGCCACAGTTTGTTGTGATCCACACAATCTAAGGCTTTAGCGTAGTTGATGAAGCAGAAATAGACGTTTTTCTGGAATTCTCTTGCTTTCTCCATGATGCAGCGAATGTTGGCGATTTGATCTCTAGTTTCTCTGCCTCTTCGAAACCCAGCTTGTACTTCCGGTAGTTCTCGGTTCGCATACTGCTGAAGCCTAGCTTGTAGGATTTTGAGCATCACCTTGCTGGCATGTGAAATGAGCGCAATGGTGCGGTAGGGATAGACAAACCTGTCTACTTCCAGTCTGTATCTCTTTTTCATATTCCATCTTTTTTCCACAGTAATCTGCATTTTTGAAGCAAAATTGCACAAAAGCTTTAAATATGTAGTTAAATATGTATTCTTAAATGTGTGTTTTTCTTAAAATACACATTTCTAGATACATTTTTCTCACAAAGAACTCATTTTTAAACATAATTGGATACTTTTTTTTGCACTGGAATATTTGAGAAGTGCAAAATGACTTTCCAATCTGCATGAGAGTCCAGATTCAGGTCAATTCATATCAGAATTCATTAAAAAATTATTCTTCAAGCATCCCTAGTTTCAATATACAAGCAATATGTGAGCTCTATTCAACCCAACAACAAACCATGGGTTAACCACTCAATTGTTTAGCCCCTAAACAGCCCAGCAGTCCGGATTGGGCCATCATAGTCCACAGCCTATGAAGGAGCTGATTATGGGTTGTGGGGTAAAAGTGGAACTGGCAGGAGTGCTGCCCTATACAACAACCCATGGAGTTTTTTTTAACCCATGGGTTGTCATTATGTGTGAACCAGGTCATAGACTGAATAGGGTAAGACCATCATGAGTATGCGCACACTACTGTCCTGCCCCTCCCTGAATAGGGAGGCCTGCAGTGGGCCTCTACTTGAGCTGGTTTGAACCCAAGTAGAAGCCACCATGCAACCAGGAACACTGTTTTATCAGGATTCCTGATCGCACAAAGGATTCAAATGAACATGAGTAAAAGCCCGCTCTAGACCTCCCCATTCAACACTGAGAGGCGTGGAATTGAGGGTAGGGGCTGGCACACATGAGGATATTGAAGGCAGGACTGGTGTATGTGTCCCTGTCCCTCATACTCGTGTTAGTCTACCAGATTCAGACATAATGCCTGGAAAAGGCAATGATTTTATTGCCTACAGCCTCATTAATCTTTTAAATAAATGACACATGCATTTCTATTTTCTGGATGTGATATTTCTTCTAATTCTGATTTTATAATGTAAAAAAGATCATGCTTGAGGCTGATTGCAGTAGGTGCACAGATCTGGACTGTATCTTCCCCCCTTGAACTGCCAGTTAAGAAGCTATTTGCATGGCTCTCCACCCCCTCCAGAAAGAGCTGCCAGGCCTTTTGATCCACCATCTTTGACTACTCTCCTTTGATTAGTTCCTAGACCCTCACTGCACTCAAGCACACATCTTTTATTAAGCAGAAGCTGTTCCTGGCATGAAAGGGAACTCCTGCTGTTCATCTGCTCACAAGGCTTTTAAAATGTTTGGCTGCATATGCTGAAAAACTGGGGGACAAAATTCATCCTTAATGCTTCTGAGATGAGCCTTCTGTTCTCTCAACAGCACTAAATATTGGCCAAATCAACAATGTATCGATTAAAAAGCTAACCTTTTTAATTTCTTTTTCACACACAATTTTTTGTAAATGTTGAGATATAAGATAGACGGCTGCTGTCTCCGGAAAATTGAGGTGTGCTACAAGCAGTGATATGGGGCACTTTATTTTTCCAGAGAAAATTTTCAATTTCATAAGTTCACTCATAAAAATGAATGGATGGCAATTGCAAACACAACGTTAGACAAGTTTGGTAGTTTCAAAATTGCAATTGATGTTTTTCAGGTGATTATCCTTGGCACGTATGTGAGAGAATACATATATGCCATTGAAATATATGTATGTCTCAAAGTAAAATGGAAGTAATATATAGTGACCACAAAACTGAAGGTCCCTGAACAACCTTAGTGTTCAGTGGAAGAGAACTGAACTCTTTTGAAATAGCTGAGTGGTAGTCAGCATATCATACACATTTTGGGGAGCTGCTAAAATTAATTAGTGGGTCAACAGTTTTCAGTACCTTTGCTTCCCCCTGCCTTAAATTAGAACAATGTAAGAGAAGTAAATGCTATTGTCTTTAAATTTGTACAAGTATTCCAATAAAAGATTCTACATATAACAATAACTTTAAATGTGATTTATTTTTCTCCTCAAATATTTCAGGTCAAATACTTGTGTACTAGGATGAAAAATTAACATGGAGTACTTTTTTTTTTAGTATTGTTTATTAAATAAAAGTAAAATAGATGCTAAATAAGCTGTGTCTCTCTCTCTGTCTCTCTTGTCTCTGTCTCTCTCTTGGCCATCAAAACATTTTCCAATGAAAACTGGAAGTTTTTCTATGCAAATGAACCTAATCTGCAGTGGAAATATTTCCAATACAAACTGAATTTTTCCTATGCAAATGATCCTATGTAATTTACCCTAATTTGCATTGGAACATTTTCCAGTTCATTTTCCCCCAGAAATCTCACATCACTGCCTACAAATTCCAGCCACCCTGCCAAGTAACTCCTACTGCTCCTTCCAGAAGACCAAATGCCTACCTACCTCAACCTTCCCCAACTTGGCACCTTCCAGATATGTTGGACTACAAGATACTAAGGGTTTTACTCCAGCATATCTGGGGGGCATCAGGTTGGGGAAGGCTGCCCTACTCACTGCACGCAGGTCCAGGCTATGATAGCTAAATGGATTTTCCACATTCAGAGGCAAGCGAGTAGTTGAGTAGCTGCATTATAATAGTGGATAGTGGCAGAAGGACAGAGGTGAGGGCAAAGACAGAGATAGAAAGTTACATCGCTTGCCCCTCCAATGTGTGTGCACCTGTTGTTTTTGTGTCAGTGTTTAAGAGCATATATGTGCGCTCAATCACACAAGAGTGTCTGTGTGTGTGGTGCATGCATGTGATTGTGCGAATGTTGAGTATCTGTGCAGATGTGTGATTGTGCATGAGAATATGCTGATGCATAAATTAATGAATGGGGTGAGAAACAGTGTGGGATGGAGAAAGAGCATGGAGGAGAAAGGGGAGCAAGAGAGGAGACCATTGTGGCCCTCCACATCCTACCAGTTTCTACATGTCTGAACATTTCCCCACATTTGTAGCCTACATTTGTTAACGATACGTTTATATTGGTTTGATTATGAACTCATGGTGGCCTTTCCCATTGAATGAATCACTACACTCTGCTGCATTTGTTTCTCTGATATAGTGGTAGAACACAATCAGTTTGCAGAATACAAGGAAATGAAGTAAATGAGTGCTTACCTTTTCTGAAATACTAAGTGGTTTGAATAGGGCTGGGTCATGTTTTCTTTTATTCATCAGTGAACATATAGTGCCATCTAGGCCTCATTGTTAGGAAAAATGCACATTCCTTGTACTAGCAAAAATCTGATTTTTACTCTGTGTTCAGTTATATTAAAAGGCCTAAGGACTTTCTAAGGACTGTCACACATGAGCTCCCTTGCTTCCAGTTGAGCACTGTGGCACTAAAGCAGAAGTGCACAAAGCACTAAAGTGCCTAAAAAGGCAGTACAAAGCCATGCAGGATTTTGCACAGTAATCCCCAATGTGTTCTGTACCATCCACCCGACCCTACTGAACATGTGTGGAAGAACTTTACTCCAGACCTGTCTCCATCTTAATATGATGTGCTAGTTTTTTCTCCTCATATCCCACACATCGTTCCAGGTACTGATGACAGATTCTCATGAGCCAAATGTCAAAATGACATATTTCAAAATGATCTTGGTCCCACAGGGTAATGGAAACATCCAGCTTTCAAAACTGACTCTTGTCTTGACAGCATTGGCAGTAAGGGCACTTCCAAATTACAAAATCAAACAGCTTTCACAGGTGGGTTTGAGAGTATAGATTCTTCAGGCTTTTTTTTTTTTAGGTACCTGGGGGCCCTCCTGGACTGGAAAAGACTTGGGGTGGGTGGGTGACGTGGGTCCAGAAAGCTCTTCCTTATACTGATAATTGGTTGGATTAGGCTGAGGCCTGGAGCATGAATAGAGGGTGGTGATGTAATTCATCCATATTGTCCTGACTAGGCATGAGGCCCAGGGGAAGCAGACTGGAAAGACCAATTCAATTAAGAACACTAAAATAAGGAAGCAAGTTATAATAACGATTAGGGAGAGTGGTCATGTCTTAACTACTACTTTCCACAGACAGAGTGAATGCTAACAGCAGACAACCCCACCCCACCCCCAGTATCCTATTCATATGTTAAAAGAGATAGAAGCAGGCTAGGATAAAGGCCAAGCTGACTTAGTCCATTGTTATATGGCAACCCACTCCAGTATTCTTGCCAAGAAAACCCCATGGAACGTATCACAAGGCTAAAAGATATGACGCCGGAAGATGAGACCCTCAGGTCGGAAGGTGTCCAATATGCTACTGGGGAAGAGCAGAGGGTATTTCCAAGTAGCGCCAGAAAGAGTGAAGCGGCTGGGCCAAACCCGAAAGGACACTCAGCTGTGGATGTGTCTGGTGGTGAAAAGAAAATCCGATGCTGTAAAGAACAATATTGTTTAGGAACCTGGAATGTCAGATCAATGAATCAAGGTAAGCTGGAGGTGGTCAAACATGAGATGGCAAGATTGAACATCGACATCTTGGGAATCAGCGAACTAAAATGGACAGGCATGGGCGAATTTAATTCAGGTGACCATCATATCTACTATTGTGGGCAAGAATCCCTTAGAAGAAATGGAGTAGCACTCATAGTCAACAAAAGGGTGGGAAAAGCAGTACTGAGGTACAATCTTAAAAATGATAGAATGATCTCAGTATGAATCCAAGGCAAACCATTCAACATCACAGTAATTCAAGTCTATGCCCCAACCACTGAGGCCGAAGAAGCTGAGGTTGATCGGTTCTATGAAGACCTACAACACTTTCTAGAACTAACACCAAAAAAGGATGTCCTCTTCATCATAGGGGATTGGAATGCTAAAGTAGGAAGTCAAGAAATCACCAGGATAACAGGCAGGCATGGCCTTGGTGTACAAAATGAAGCAGGACAAAAGCTAATAGAGTTTTGCCAAGAGAACACGCTGATCATAGCAAACACTCTTTTCCAACAGCACAAGAGGCGACTCTACACATGGACGTCACCAGATGGTCAATATCGAAATCAGATTGATTATGTCCTTTGCAGCCAAAGATGGAGAAGCTCTATACAGTCAGTAAAAACAAGACCTGGAGCTGACTGTGGCTCAGATCATGAGCTGCTTCTTGCAAAATTTCGGCTTAAATTGAAGAACGTCGGGAAAACCACTAAACCATTCAGGTATGACCTAAATCATATCCCTGATGAATATACAGTGGAGGTGAGGAATAGATTTCAGGGATTAGACCTGATAGACAGAGTGCCTGAGGAACTATGGACGGAGGTCCGTAACATTGTTCAGGAGGCAGCAACGAAATCCATCCCAAAGAAAAAGAAATGCAAGAAAGCCAAGTGGCTGTCTGATGAGGCTTTACAAGTAGCTCACGAAAGAAGGGAAGCGAAAAGCAAGGGAGAAAGGGGAAGATATACCCAACTGAGTGCAGAGTTCCAGAGAATAGCAAGGAGAGACAAGAAGGCCTTCTTAAATGAACAATGCAAAGAAATCGAGGAAAACAACAGAATGGGAAGGACTAGAGATCTCTTCAAGAAAATTAGAGATCTCAAGGGAACGTTTTGTGCAAAGACGGGCATGATAAAGGACAAAGAAGGCAGGGACCTAACAGAAGCAGATGAGATTAAGAAGAGGTGGCAAGAATACACAGAAGAACTATACAGGAAAGATCTGAATGTCCCTGATAGCCATGATAGTGCGGTCACTGAACTTGAGCCGGACATCCTCGAGAGTGAAGTCAAGTGGGCCTTAGGAAGCATTAGTAACAACAAAGCTAGCGGAGATGACAGTATTCCAGCCGAGCTATTTAAAATCCTAAAAGATGATGCTGTTAAAGTGCTGCATTCAATATGCCAACAAATCTGGAACACTCAACAGTGGCCACAAGACTGGAAAAGGTCAGTTTACATTCCAGTTCCAAAGAAGGGCAACGCCAAAGAGTGTTCAAACTACCGCACCATTGCGCTCATTTCACATGCCAGCAAGGTGATGCTCAAAATCCTACAAGCTAGGCTTCAGCAGTATGCGAACCGAGAAGTACCGGAAGTACAAGCTGGGTTTCGAAGAGGCAGAGGAACTAGAGATCAAATCGCCAACATTCGCTGCATCATGGAGAAAGCAAGAGAATTCCAGAAAAACGTCTATTTCTGCTTCATTGACTACGCTAAAGCCTTTGATTGTGTGGATCACAACAAACTGTGGCAAATTCTGAAAGTGATGGGAGTACCAGACCACCTTACCTGTCTCCTGAGAAACCTGTACGAGGGTCAAGAAGCAACAGTAAGAACCAGACATGGAACAACCGATTGGTTCCAAATTGGGAAAGGAGTACGACAAGGCTGCATATTGTCACCCTGCTTATTTAACTTATATGCAGAGTACATCATGAGAAATGCCGGGTTGGATGAATCAGAGGTCGGAATTAAGATTGCTGGGAGAATTATCAACAACCTCCGATATGCAGACGATACCACCCTAATGGCAGAAAGTGAAGAGGATCTAAAGTGCCTCTTGTTGAGGGTGAAAGAGGAGAGTGCAAAAGCTGGTTTGAAACTCAACATTAAAAAAACTAAGATCATGGCATCTGGCCCCATCACTTCCTGGCATATAGAAGGGGAAGAAATGGAAGCAGTGACAGATTTTACTTTCTTGGGCTCCAAGATCACCGCAGACGGTGACTGTAGCCATGAAATTAAAAGACGCTTGCTCCTTGGGAGGAAAGCTATGGCCAACCTAGACAGCATGGTAAGAAGCAGAGACATCACCTTGCCGACAAAGGTCCGTCTAATCAAAGCTATGGTTTTCCCAGTAGTAATGTATGGCTGTGAGAGCTGGACTATAAGGAAGGCTGAGCGCCGAAGAATTGATGCTTTCGAACTGTGGTGCTGGAGAAGACTCTTATGAGTCCCCTGGACTGCAAGGAGGTCAAATCAGTCCATCCTAAAGGAAATCAACCCTGAGTGCTCATTGGAAGGACAGATACTGAAGCTGAAGCTCCAATATTTTGGCCACCTAATGCAAAGAGAAAACTCCCTGGAAAAGACCCTGATGCTGGGAAAGACTGAAGGCAAAAGGAGAAGGGGACGGCAGAGGATGAGATGGCTAGATAGCATCACGGATGCAATGAATATGAACTTGAGCACGCTCCGGGAGAGAGCGCAGGACAGGAAGGCCTGGCGTGCTATGGTCCATGGGGTCACGAAGAGTCGGACATGACTGAACGACTGAACAACAACATAGAATAAATATTATGCTAATAAGGTAAAATGCATAATTTTCCACAATGGGGTAGATTTTTCAACACAGACTGCTTCTTTTTTCCTTTTTTCTTTTTTACAGCTGCATCGTTTTACTTTTGCAGTTCTAGTAAAGGTTCTCTGAAAGGTCACTGATTTCCATGATGTTTTTAAAACCCACTCATGCATCTTATGTGCCATGATTTTTGACCTCCCATATAGGGACACAGCTAAATATAAAACTGTACTGCAAACAAGCTCAACTCCTAATATACAGGCAGGGTCTCAGAGCATAATCCCATGCATGTTTACTCAGAAGTTAAGTCCCTCTGTACTCAATGGAGGTTTCTCCCAGGTAATTATGCACAGGATTGATGCCTTAGTCATTTTTCATCCTCAGTGGACACAATGAAATACTCCACAGGCAGGCCTATCAGGTGCTCATGGCACATGTTCCAGCCAGCCACCATCACTCAGGGAAGAGACCAATACCTTGCTACCCCATCTCTCTCAATTAGGCAAGACAAGGTTCTGTCTGACTAGGGCTGCATCCATCCCTGGTGAGGGATTTATTATGCTATCTCCTTACCTTGTTCATAGAACTTTTTAGGGGGTCCAGATGTTGTCTTCCACTTCTAACCCTTCTGTGTTTTCCCACCGTTTCTTCCATCTTTTGTCTTACCACAGAGAATCCTTTCAGGAGAAAAAGCTCCACAGTGCCTTTTAATTGCTAGTGTTAGGAGCCCTCTGTCTGGAAGCCCTCTAAGCCTCCATTACCTCTGGAAGTAGCAAGGCTAAGGTGACCACCTATGCATTGCTAAACTCAAGGAAATGCGGCACCAAAGAAGAGGACACAGTTCTGCACAGAAGTTGCATATGTTGATGTATATGTATAGATACACATTTAGAAATAATTACTATAATTTAAATAGAAATACAATACATTTCACCATTGTGGCTAGTATCCTGTCCAGGTGTTAACTGTTGATGGGCAACTTCAAGACTCCTGCTCTCCCTCCATTTGTTTCTTTGTCTATAAATGGACTGGACAGTCCTTCCAATAGAGGACACCTTCCAATAGAGTCCACACATAGAAGTCCTTTGTGTGATCTTCAAATAGAGGAGTACCCTCCATAAAATAATACTCGTGGCCACTCTAGGCAAGGCCCCTCTTTTTAGCATCCTGACCCCCCAGCAATTCCAGTTCTGCTGGCCTACATCCAGCACAATGGGAGTTGGAACTCCCTGTGATCTTGCCTTTGTAGCCCCCATCTCTAGGCCTTACAAGTTACAACTAGTATTTGTCACTAGATTAAGAGTGCACTCAAGTGGTAGTGCCCTCAAAAGCAGCTGAATTTCAGGGCTTCCAGGACAACTGGAACCACTTTGCCTGGAGCCACTCAGACCATCATCTGCTTCCCATCAAGAGATTTTGGAGTTCTTGTAGAGTTTTTAGTGCTTCATTCAAACTTTCTGGTCTGTCAGACTCCAAACTCCACTTGCCACTCTCATACCAGTCCACATATAGAATCATAGAATAGTAGGGTTGGAAGGGGCCTACAAGGCCATCGAGTCCAACCCCCTGTTAAATGCAGGAATCCAAGTCAGTCACATTTGGGCAACTATAGATTTCTTTCACGATCTAATTTCCACAAAGAATGTTACCATAGTCCAACAATCAGACATGCACTCAAAAGACACATGAAGACCACCATATGCTTTCTTGTTTGTCACAAAACTATTAACGTTATGGCTGAGTGGGTAAGGTAGTATAAGATTTAGGCAAGCAGTTGGATATTACCTGTCTTAAAGGTACAGGGCACCTCTACATTAAAGAAAAAACCTGCAGTCCTCCTGTTGTGGGGCCTTTCCGTGTTTACCATGGGCTCCCAGATGGTGACCATACAATTGCTGAGAGGGGAAGTTTTTAATTTTCAATGTTCCATAGACCTCAATGAAACAGTGCTATCTAGTGGCTGTTTTAATAGTGCAACAACAACTATACACAGTAAGGAAAATCCAGGTTATTTTATTAGCTCATTATCTCTGGATCTTTTTAACATGGAATAACTGGGAAATACCACTGGATGTGCCCTGGAGATTGATGACATCATGAAAAGGACCCATAAACTTCCATGAGTGTCCCACCACGAGTGCACAATAAAAGCCTCATGTGATGGCGCCTTCAGACACAAAACATCACAATACATCAAATTAGCTACCACTCAGACTAGACTTTAACCTGCTCTCTATGCTTTCCAGAAAACACCAGTCTTAATGTGGATCTTAAACATGTTTGCCTCATTCTCATATAAAGCAAGGTTGGCTCTACTTCTTACACAAAAATAATTGTCCAGGGAAGAGGTGTAAAACAAACTGTCCCCCAGTGTACCTGACTGTGCTCCACTGCTTTAAGCAATTTTCTCCCTGCCTCGTTCACTTCTAGAATTCTAGAGTCAGGCTGGGTAGAGGGCAGCAGCTTAGAAGCATCTGAGTACAGCTGATAATGCAGGGGAAGGGGTCAGTTTTGCTCCTCTCCTTGCACATTCTTTTTTGTCTAAGAAGTAGACTTCTGCTCTCGCTTTATATGTGAATGTGGGAAACGTGTTTATTCACGTGATTCCCATGTATCTGGTTCTTCGCTTCCCTTTCCCCTTTTCCATAGTTAGTTCTCACTAAAGCTGTGAGTCCCTTAATTCTTCAGACACATTGATAAAACTCTACAAAAAAGGAATCCTGATGTATGATTATACTAAGATGCTTTTTCTGCAGTGTTTCACAAATGTGCATGTGCACAAAAAGAATCCTAAAGCAATTATGTTGTTGTTGCTCAGTCGTTCAGTCGTGTCCGACTCTTCGTGACCCCATGGACCATAGCACGCCAGGCCTTCCTGTCCTGCGCTCTCTCCCGGAGCGTGCTCAAGTTCATATTCATTGCACCGGTGATGCTATCTAGCCATCTCATCCTCTGCCGTCCCCTTCTCCTTTTGCCTTCAGTCTTTCCCAGCATCAGGGTCTTTTCCAGGGAGTTCTCTCTTCGCATTAGGTGGCCAAAATATTTGAGCTTCAGCTTCAGTATCTGTCCTTCCAATGAGCACTCAGGGTTGATTTCCTTTAGGATGGTCTGATTTGACCTCCTTGCAGTCCAGGGGACTCGTAAGAGTCTTCTCCAGCACCACAGTTCAAAAGCATCAATTCTTCGGCTCTCAGCCTTCCTTATAGTCCAGCTCTCACAGCCATACATTACTACTGGGAAAACCATAGCTTTGATTAGACGGACCTTTGTCGGCAAGGTGATGTCTCTGCTTCTTACTATGCTGTCTAGGTTGGCCATAGCTTTCCTCCCAAGGAGCAAGCGTCTTTTAATTTCATGGCTACAGTCACCGTCTGCGGTGATCTTGGAGCCCAAGAAAGTAAAATCTGTCACTGCTTCCATTTCTTCCCCTTCTATATGCCAGGAAGTGATAGGGCCAGATGCCATGATCTTAGTTTTCTTAATGTTGAGTTTCAAACCAGCTTTTGCACTCTCCTCTTTCACCCTCAACAAGATCCTCTTCGCTTTCTGCCATTAGGGTGGTATCGTCTGCATATCGGAGGTTGTTGATAATTCTCCCAGCAATCTTAATTCCGACCTCTGATTTATCCAACCCAGCATTTCTCATGATGTACTCTGCATATAAGTTAAATAAGCAGGGTGACAATATGCAGCCTTGTCGTACTCCTTTCCCAATTTTGAACCACTCGGTTGTTCCATGTCTGGTTCTTACTGTTGCTTCTTGACCCTCGTACAGGTTTCTCAGGAGACAGGTAAGGTGGTCTGGTACTCCCATCACTTTCAGAATTTGCCACAGTTTGTTGTGATCCACACAATCAAAGGCTTTAGCATAGTCAATGAAGCAGAAATAGACATTTTTCTGGAATTCTCTTGCTTTCTCCATGATGCAGCGAATGTTGGCGATTTGATCTCTAGTTCCTCTGCCTCTTCGAAACCCAGCTTGTACTTCCGGTAGTTCTCGGTTCGCATACTGCTGAAGCCTAGCTTGTAGGATTTTAAGCATCACCTTGCTGGCATGTGAAATGAGCGCAATTGTGCGGTAGTTTGAACCCTCTTTGGCATTGCCCTTCTTTGGAATTGGAATGTAAACTGACCTTTTCCAGTCTTGCGGCCATTGTTGAGTGTTCCAAATTTGTTGGCATATTGAATGCAGCACTTTAACAGCATCATCTTTTAGGATTTCAAATAGCTCAGCTGGAATACTGTCATCTCCGCTAGCTTTGTTGTTACTAATGCAACAGGCCCACTTGACTTCACTCTCGAGGATGTCCGGCTCAAGTTCAGTGACCGCACTATCATGGCTATCAGGGACATTCAGATCTTTCCTGTATAGTTCTTCTGTGTATTCTTTCCACCTCTTCTTAATCTCATCTACTTCTGTTAGGTCCCTGCCTTCTTTGTCCTTTATCATGCCTGTCTTTGCACAAAACGTTCCCTTGAGATCTCCAATTTTCTTGAAGAGATCTCTAGTCTTTCCCATTCTGTTGTTTTCCTCGATTTCTTTGCATTGTTCATTTAAGAAGGCCTTCTTGTCTCTCCTTGCTATTCTCTGGAACTCTGCATTCAGTTGGATATATCTTCCCCTTTCTCCCTTGCTTTTCGCTTCCCTTCTTTCCTCAGCTACTTGTAAAGCCTCATCAGACAGCCACTTGGCTTTCTTGCATTTCTTTTTCTTTGGGATGGATTTCGTTGCTGCCTCCTGAACAATGTTACGGACCTCCGTCCATAGTTCCTCAGGCACTCTGTCTATCAGGTCTAATCCCTGAAATCTATTCCTCACCTCCACTGTATATTCATAAGGGATATGATTTAGGTCATACCTGAATGGTTTAGTGGTTTTCCCTACCTTCTTCAATTTCAGCTGAAATTTTGCAAGAAGCAGCTCATGATCTGAGCCACAGTCAGCTCCAGGTCTTGTTTTTACTGACTGTATGGAGCTTCTCCATCTTTGGCTGCAAAGTACATAATCAATCTGATTTCGATATTGACCATCTGGTGATGTCCATGTGTAGAGTCGCCTCTTGTGCTGTTGGAGAAGAGTGTTTGCTATGATCAGCGTGTTCTCTTGGCAAAACTCTATTAGCTTTTGTCCTGCTTCATTTTGTACACCAAGGCCATGCCTGCCTGTTATCCCGGTGATTTCTTGACTTCTTGCTTTAGCATTCCAATCCCCTATGATGAAGAGGACATCCTTTTTTGGTGTTAGTTCTAGAAAGTGTTGTAGGTCTTCATAGAACCGATCAACCTCCGCTTCTTCATCCTCAGTGGTTGGGGCATAGACTTGAATTACTGTGATGTTGAATGGTTTGCCTTGGATTCGTACTGAGATCATTCTGTTGTTTTTGAGATTGTACCCCAGTACTGCTTTTCCCACCCTTTTGTTGACTATGAGTGATACTCCATTTCTTCTAAGGGATTCTTGCCCACAATAGTAGATATGATGGTCACCTGAATTAAATTCGCCCATGCCTGTCCATTTTAGTTTGCTGATTCCCAAGATGTCGATGTTCAATCTTGCCATCTCATGTTTGACCACCTCCAGCTTACCTTGATTCATTGATCTGACATTCCAGGTTCCTAAACTATATTGTTCTTTACAGCATCGGATTTTCTTTTCACCACCAGACACATCCACAGCTGAGTGTCCTTTCGGCTTTGGCCCAGCTGCTTCATTCTTTCTGGCGCTACTTGGAAATACCCTCTGCTCTTCCCCAGTAGTATATCGGACACCTTCCGACCTGAGGGTCTCATCTTCCGGCGTCATCTCTTTTAGCCTTGTGATACGTTCCATGGGGTTTTCTTGGCAAGAATACTGGAGTGGGTTGCCATTTCCTTCTCCAGTGGACCACATTTTGTCAGAACTCTCCGCCATGACCTGTCCGTCTTGGGTGGCCCTGCACGGCATAGCTTATGGCTTCACTGAGTTACGCAAGCCCCTTCGCCACAACAAGGCAGTGATCCATAAAGGGGAAAGCAATTATACATACAATCATATTTCAAGATTTATTTCTGCTTTCATTCTGTGGTCTTCATATAAAAACTGTGCTTCAACATTCTGCTTACTAAACAGAAGGAATGCTGGAGCTAACTCCAATGTCCCTGCATGGTAGGACAGACAAAACCTGGCCTCAAGTCCCAAAACACACCCAGTAACCTCCCTCTCCAGCCAAGAGACACTGAATTTAGCACTGAGGTTGAACAGAAAGGGACCACACCAACTTGGAGTTGGATAATTGTTTATTATAGGGAAAGGGATAGAGGGAAGAGGAGAATTAAAGGTGGTATGTTATACAGAGGATTACAAAGCTGAAAACTTGCAAGGAAAACCAAAGCCTACACAGAGAACCTTATTCGCAACCCAAGCAAAATAACCAAACTGGCTAGCCTATCCTCCACATACTTAGGTACAGTCCTCCCAGGATAGCGTCCAGCTGACAGTAGGTCCAAAAACCACCATGATAAGAGAGATGCTGCACCACTCCCTCAACCTCCTTTTAAGGCTCAGCCCCTAACTCAGGGCAGATTTCCCTTAGCTAATCACCAGCTCATCCCCCAAAGGGACCACCTTCTTCCAGAAGAGGTAGGATCTTCCCACCAGACCCAGCTGTTATCTGTTTCCCAGTTAACAGGGACTGAGCATGGCCTTGAAAACAGGGCCAAGCAGCTGGCAGATAACACACTTTTCCAGGTAGATGCCTGGGACGTGATGCCCAGGCCTGGTCTTATGGTGGGAAACAGGCTGTGTTTCTTGACAAGCAAATATAATAGTCTATGTTTTTGTTGACCAAATGTGGCCTCTGTTGTTTCCTAGACTTTCTAATGTCAGTGAAGATCTCTAGCCTGTGCGATACACATGACCCATTCAAATAAACATCAAGAGGGTGCTGTATCCTGATGTATGAAATGGCAGACTAGGGCCCTTCACTGCCAAAGGATTACTTGTAAGTAAGCACATGCAGCCTGCCATATGAAACCATGGGCTGAGCCTGAGTCTCGATCTGTTCCTTGCAGCAAATCTATTCAGGAGAAGAAGGGCTGCAGCTTGCTGTGTGAAGGAACAACATGCTGCCCTCCCAGGGCTGGCCCTACCATTAGTCGGGGTGAAGCAACCACCTCAGGTGGCAGGTGCTGGGGGGGGGCAGGAATGGCAGCCCCCCTCCCTGCAATTCCTCCTGAACCCCCTGGCCATTTTCCTCTGCTCAAGGATAAATCTGTATGTCATATCATCTGTGTATGTCATATGAACCCCCTAAGCTACTTTGCTGCTGTTAGATGTGGTGGAAGATGCTGCCCCATCACCAGTGCTGAAATAAGAGTCAGCTGCTCGTACAGTCAGCTACTGTATGTGGAATGGAGGGAACCATCTTGTGCTCAGGGACCAAAGTGTCTTGGGACAGTCCTGAGCTACCCTCATTCTCCTGCGTAGTGCTGGGTTGGGGATAGTTCTAATATAGCACTGAGAATCAATGGTGCAGCTAGGTAATTTTAAACCCTGGACTTTATGGTCTTAAGGGGTGGGGAGGCAGGCTTTAGATGGTCATATATATTATTCAGTTGTGAAGGGCACAACTAACATTTCTCCCACCCACCCCTTACATGGCCTTTCCATGCTTTACAACTGCATCTACATTCCTGATACGTTAGAGAGGGCAAAATCCAACATAAGTCCCGGAAAGTAGACCCATTGAAATGAATAGGACTTAAGTTAGTCATGACTAACTTGTCCCATTCATTTCAGTAGGCCTGTTCCAAGTAGGAATTATGTTGGATTTTACCCAGAGAAAGAAAAAAAAACTTTTAAAAAGCCCTAAAACAAAACTGTTTGTCAACCCCCCTTTTTTTAAAAGAATACACATGCAGTTTTGTATTTCAAACTCACTTAAACTGATGCACCATCTTGACCACAGGAATAAATTAGAGTTTGCTTCAGCTGCTCTGACGTTAAACATCTTTAGTTGGGAATAGGAGCCATTGTGTTGCAGAAAAGAATAATATATTTTGAAGTAAAAATAACAAAATGACCATGCATTTGCCCAATCGCCTGCTTGCTGATTAAAAATGTTTAAAGAGGAGGAGGAGGAGGAGGAGGTGGGCTACTGTGAGCAGGAGCATCAGCCCTGGTGGGCCTCAATATGCCCATGCCAACCCAGGTGCTGACGCTGGGCATGTTAGCTCCTGTGCCTATCAGCTGTTGCTCTCTGGATTGTCATTTGGGGGCCCCCTGGGCTGTGGACCCTGGACTTCAGCCCGAAGGTCCAGCCCTAGCTGCACCACTGCTAAGAATAAAATGGACATGGAGAGGATTCTTGCTTGGAAAGGCCCAGCCCCTGCTTTCCCATTTGAACTGAAGACTGAACACAGCTGTTCAGGGATAATTGATTTTTAATTGCTGGTGATTTAATTGCTGGCGAGTCATATCTCATTAATGCACTATAAAATAATCCTCATCACATGCATTTCTAAATTCCATAGGCATCTGGGTGTCTGTGCTCCATTATTGATCCTTTTGGTCCTCAGTGATCCTTTTGATCTGAAAGAGCAACTGATTTCTATACTAGAGTCTTCAGCTATGTTCTCTCAGCAATAACAGAAAAACAAAAGAGCCATGCATGTGCCATCGTTTGATGCACGTTCCTAAATGTAGTGATGTGTGGTTTTTCTCCAGCTGCATATGGAACTGAGCTCAGTAAACTGAAATGTTTAAGAAATCAATAAATCCAATTGGAAAAGTCTTTAGTTTTCTTCTCAGTCCACTTCCAAAATCTAGAAATGTGTTATGCACCTGATGGCATCATCAGAAATGCTCCAAGACTCCAATACCTTCCCAAGAATCCCCCACCAATGAATTCCAGGGTTCCTTGCAACTGTAAAATGGTCACGAGTATGCTCAGCGGTGTCACTGGCACAAGGAGGCCTAGGCCACAGAGTTTATGGGGTGCCTGATTTCACTACAGGCATCCTAGAAAACTAATTCCAGAGCTCCTTCTAGACATGTACACATGTCTAGAAGCTCAGCTTACTCTTCAAGTAAGAGAAGAGCTTCTCAGGAAAAAAAAAGTGTTCAGTTTGTAATTCATCTGAGATTACAAGATTGAGAAGTTCATATTGTGAATTTGTGAGACAGGTAAATATGAACTTTGGTGACATTACTTGTTAAATTTCATGCATGGATGTATATAAAGGTTACTTCGGTACTCTTTAACATTTATAAAATGCCAGTCAGTGGAGTATTAATAAAACACTCTGGAATTCTAGAAGGAAAAAAAAGATCAATCTGTTATTAATTTTGCAGAACTGCCTGTTGTATTTCCCATTTGGTGGTGGAGGCCTGTTTTTTTAAACCCTTCTCCTGAATGTAGCCAGCAAAAAAAAAAGACGAAGAAGCAAGTCTTTTTGCCCATTGATTATTTGTCTTTCACTTCCCCCTCCCTGCCAGAAAGAACTCTCAGTTAAGTGCTTGTAGCCCTGGGACTGCAAAACAAAAGTAAGGGGAAAGAACACTCTGGCCCTGTCCATCGGCCAAATAGCCACCAGTGGCTATTCAAGCAGGAGCATCATCCCAGGAAGATCAGCCTGGCCTGAAGTGCAATTAAATGCTCCCCTATAGCATTGTGCTGGCCTTGAAGAACTGACCACCCGCCTCTTCCTTCTCCCTCCATCCCCCTTCCCTGGCCTTGTGTGTCTTGTCTTCTGGATTTGTAAGCCTGACGGCAGGGCCTGTCTCTCTGTTTGATCAATATGAGCCGCTTTGGGAGACAATAATCATCTGAAAAGTGAGATAAAAATATAGTGAAGAAATAAATATGTAACATTTCACCCACATTCCTGACTGAGCTTAGAGGATAAGCAAACCACACTGGGCACAGCACAGCTAAAGTTTTGCACTTCTAAAAGTCTCCTTGATGTTTTAATCCTTGCCATTGAGATCAATGAGATGTAGGCCAACAATGCTTAAAAGTGCAATTGTTACTGGTGGTGCTGGGGAATCTCCAGTGGAGCTACCACCGCGTCCTCCTAAGCCCTGCCGGTTCACACTGGCTAGTGTGGGAGCACATTGGAGGTGGGAGCAGCCATTTTCTAGAACATGTTTAACTGAGTAAAAGGATTGTAACATTCTTCTTTATGTTTTATACATAATCAAGATGAGGAACATACACCGGAGCCATTTTGAGCCATTTTTGGACTCCCTTTTGAAGTCCTTTCCTCCCATTGCCTCCAATGGGACAACATTAATTACAGTTGCTCTCAGGCTGGCATAGGGCTTTTCTAAACAAGGCATTTATTGTCAAAGCTCGTCATTCCCTACTCACGGTTGTTTATGGGTTCTTTAGATGATGCTGTGACTCTCCAGTTTCGCATCTGTGTCTAACCAGCACTGATTTTTTTAGAACAGGGAAAATGCAGCACTTAACTGTGAAAGTGTGTGATTTCCTCTTGTGTATTTGCACTATTCTGCTATACCACAGTGCTGCCTAGAGGCTATGTAATGGGAAAACAGGAAAGGAAGCACTCCTCATGTAGTGCTCAGATCTCAGTTCTGCAACCAAATCAAAAGTAGATACAGCGGATTAATAGCCTCAAGTAGACAAGCTCATACTGTCAGGGTAATTAGGGAGTTGAAGAGCCTGCAGATCCTCTGCCAATCCAACACACCCCTAAACTGCTCTGTTTTTGGCCCTGCCACCAGCAAAGCACTACCAACGGGGCAGCTACAGCAGGGGAAAACTCTGCTGCTGTCTAGGAAAGACTTCCAGCCATGGACCTACCTTTCAGCAGGTGGAGAGGGAGGTCCGCTGCATCCAATGGCCCCTTGACCAGCCCCACACAAGGAGCATATGTTTGGTCCCTAACTCTCCCATGGGAATTAATGGAATCTGAGCAAGTTTTATCTTGGATCATGCCAAGAAGCTACAGTCCTAAGTAAAATTACTTGGAAGGAAGTAATAGAAACTCATAGTTAGAATTAGCCTATAAGAAAGTTCTGGGGAATAAATGTCATGTGCTGTACCAATGGTACATGTCTTGTACCAATGATATGCTAGGTGCTCTACTGACCATAGAAACTGGCCTAGTGTGACTACCTCTTTTGCAGGAACAGAGTTTTGTTGTTGTTGTTTCCGAATTTGCTAGTACCAGATGGGTGAGCATATGGGTTAAGGCAACTGATATAATCCCCTAATCCCTGGAAAATAATTTTCAGGTAGAAATTTTTTTTTGGTAAGGAAACCACTCTTCCAAAAGGACAAATCTTTTAAAAGATTTCAGATTTAAAAGGCTTCAGACACTAATGAGCATGTCCAGTTTCCACTATTGTCATGAGATGTCAAATCAAAGCATAGAACACAAAGATTTGCAAAGAAAAAGCAGGTTGCTATCACTGAAACTTTGCTAGCTGCAGGAGTTCTGGTTTCATGTACTGAAATGACCCTGGTCCCCACCCACCTTCCACCATTGCCATTAGCTTAGCTGCAGTATCATGGAATGCTTGTGAGCATTCAGACAGCTAAGGAGTTAAGCTGCTCAATATTGGAATAGAGTCTTAGCGTTATTGGATTAAGTTTTAGCATAAGGCAGAAAAAGGACACAGACTTCTAAGTTAGTGGGGAAGGAGTAAGGCTGGAATCCTTCGCAACAACAAACATTGGAGTAGTAATTAGTGGGAGTTACTTAGGATTGGGTTGCATTTTCAGAAGTTTTCAGATATGATTCCGAGTGTTTTATGTTGTCAAAAGGAAGTCAAAACAAGGTTCAAAATTGCTGAGGTGTATGTTCCTCATCTTGATTGCGAATAAAACATAAAGAAGTATGTTACCATCCTTTTACTTTGTTAAAGATGTTCTAGAAAGACCTCAGGTCTACCCTGAGGCTTGCTTCTTTACTTACTTACTTACTTGTTTATTTTATTCATTTATTTATGACTGTTTCATTCAGTAAATGCATGGCATCAATAGACAAAAAAGACTTGCAACTTCAGAACACATATTTTTACTGCATAAATTCAGGGAAAGGATTTTAAGAATATGCCTCCACTATCAAGTGGGAGAAACAACAGGCAGTTCTGCAAAATTAATAACACATTAGTCTTTCCTGTAAATAAAATAAATTAAAATGGGTTGGATCCAGACCTCGTCATGCTTAGAATAGACCCACTGAAATCAATTCAGTAAGATATGACAAACTTGTCCCACTGATTCCAGTGGGTCCACACTAAGCATGATTAAGCCTGGATCCAACCCAATATCTTTCCATATGGCTGCATATATTAGAAAAATAAATAAGATATAAATAGACAGTGGAGGCTGATTCACGTGCCCCAGATTGTCCATAGCTGTGTGCACGTTGAATTGGTCATACAGTGAAGTGGTAATCTAATTGCTCCACTGTGTAACTAGATCAATTTTCAGCTTGGAGTGTGTTAACTTTTTCCATACACTTCACTGTTGGCTGAAAATGTATCTTGCTTGCTTCATAATAGAAAGAGGTGACTGCGTTGCTGTGCAGCCAGCTGTAAAATGTGTAAGCCAGGACGTATTTCCATCATGTGAATTGGGTCATATAGTATTTTGTTTACCAATCAACTGGATAAAGAATGTATCCATAAAGCATTAAAACAGAATGAACATGAACTCATATGAAATAGAATGCATATTCAACATCGACTAAAAAAAAGGTTTAGCTGAGAAATATTATTCTGCTCATACTAACAAGGCTTTCAAATCCACTTTTCAAACTCATATTCCAGTACTTTTTTCCAGCCTACACAAAGACTGTGATTGAAGTCTCTTGGAGTCATAGAATGCTCTTAGTTAAGGGTCTCAACAAGATCCCTTTGGGTGAGAAAAATGCTAGATCTATTACTGTTCTCATAAACAAGAACTTCACTTTACTGAATAATTCATGCTGCATAACGATCTTCCAGGCTCCTGTCAGGAAAACGAATCACCATATTATTATGCTGCCAGAAAGAGTAATTAAAAATTGATCACCATAGCAGCAAAATTCCCTCCAAAGCAATGGTAAAAGATTTAGAATCAAGTTCTTAAAACAATTCTGCCATCACGCTTAACCTGCATGAATATATAAGTGATACAACAATGTGAATTGGACTTGTCTTTTAGAGATTCAGTGTGGATCGTATTTATCGTTGGATGTGTTTGTTAACATGGTGAATGAATTAAATCAAGAGTTATCTTGCTACCAAAACAAAAGGTGGAGGCGGCACTTCATTTGCAAAGGCAATAGCAGTGCCTACTCAGGGCCTGAGGCAAGTGGAAAGCTATGAAATCTCAGCTGTTGAATTGTCACAGTCCCTGCCAGGCTTAGAGAAAGATTGTTCAGGCATTTGATTAACTATCAAGCACATTAATCAGTTTCTCACCAGTTGTTTTTCTGTTCACAGGCTGAGAAGCCACTGCAGTCATTTGGCTTCTCCCTCCATAATTTATTAAAGGGACAATGAAAAAGACGAGACAGCCACAAGTGTTCAACTTGCAAAGGGCCACAGAATAGCTGAGTGAAAAATGCTGCCTTCTGCTTAAGTCTATTTAAGGCTTCATGTGGCCCTTCATTAAGCTATGCCACCTTGTTAGCCCATGGCAGCGCGTGCGCCCACACGCGCACACACTCACACAAGGACATGTGTCCTCCTGTACTTTACAGGCCTCTATTTGAAGGACAGGCCTCTGTTTGAAGGACCATTCTCTATATGAAGAGCTATCCAGTCCAAGTGTAGTTTAAAAATAAAGAACTCTAAGAAGGGGGAGCAGGGAGGGACCTAAAGTTGCCCATCAACAGCTAGCTCCTGGACAGCAGACTTTGAAGACACACAGGTCACCTGGTCACAGTATTTCCCAATAGGGTATGTACTGTAATTCTATTTACATCATAGTGATTAATTCTCAGTGTGTATGTATACATATAAATTAGCACATGCAAATTATATGCAGATCTGTGTCCCCTTTTGTCCTCTCTTTTGTGATGCATTTCCTCTTTTTTGGCAATGCATAAAGGCTACCTTAACACATACACACACAGGTTGCAAGATCACTATGACCAGTTTGCACAGCCACCCCAGCCCACTGTGGCTTAATATTTAAGCCATGGTGGGTTGCAGTGCATTTAAGTGGCCATTTTGAATATTCAACCCCTGGAAGGGGGGTTGCCATAGTTTGTTGCCTTTCAAACCCGAGTGGCAGGGGTTGTTTGAGGGTTAAACAACCCTCAAGTACCCCTACAAAAGACCTGGGGTATTTGAGCGTTATTTAACCTTCAAGCTACCCCTGCCAACTGGGTTCGGATGACATGACAAGCTGTGGCCAGGGACAACCTGGTGCCCATGGGTGCTGCCACTCACCGTGGCTTAAATAAGCCACAGTGGGCCATGCTGATTATGTGAACCAGGTCACTGCATAATCATCTGACCTGGCTTACACAACCATGGAGGAGAAAGAAGCCACCGAAATAAGCTACAACAGCTGATGGATTCTGGGTGGCTTGTTACCCACAGCAACAAGCCACTCTGGCTGGGTTTGCATGACATAACAAGCTGCGCTGCTGACGGCAATTATGTAAATTCCCCTGGCGTGTGACTGGCATGTTTGTGTGTGGGGGGGAATAAGCCACTGTGGCTTATTTTCCCCTCCATAATCATGCGAACCCAGTCTCTGAGTAGCAACTAGCCATTGGGTAGAGGGGAAGAGCCTGTGATACTGTTGTGATACTGAAGCTGCGTGGAGGCTCTGCAGGCACAAAGCAATGAAGTTGGATGCATGAATGATCAATTTCATGCTGGTGCTACCTGCACAGAAGTAGCAACGAAGTAAGCTGCCTTATCCCAAATCAGATCATTGGTCCACCTAGCTCTGTAATGTGTAATCACGTTTTCTAGTTATACCTGAAATTTCGAGTATCAAATCTGAACCTAACATATGAACAAATTGGACTCTTCCATTTTGATAGCTATAGAAAATGAGTTCCTGCCAATTTGGATCTTAGCTCCAGAGTGCCATAATCTGTTCCGATATGATACAGAAAAAAGCTGTGGTAGAGAAATGCAAATTCAGTCTAGATATTCTAATTACCATTTGTATTCTACTGTGTGAAATTGGGGAAAGATGATAAATCTAAGAAGGCCTCTGAATATTTGAAACTGGAAGAGAGATCAAGGCGGGAGCCAAGGGTTGACCTCATTGTGCATCAGCCAAGGCCCTCAACCTGTCTGAGGACCCACTGCCTGAGTCCTCTGGTCCTTCTGCTCTTCCTCCTTACCATCTCCACGTGCTCACCTGCTCTTGCTCTCTGATCCAGAGGAAGAGAGTGGGCCAGTGAGTGAGCAATCATGGGACTGAGGTGAAGGAGCTACAGCCATCACCACTGCCTCCTCCCTTGCCTGCCTCTCCCTCTGGGCAGCGGTGGGAGCAGGTTAGCCTTCTGGCACTGAGAAATGAGCTTGATTGTTCTCATAGATTAAGTTTCCTGACTGCATGATAATATTCTGTGCAGCAATAAATTAACACTTCTTTCCATATCATATCAAACTTCTAGTCTGCAACATGCTATCTAAGGACTTATGAGGTAAAACATCACATGACAGATAAGCTGCCAAGGCAACTTATGAATGAAGTATGGCAAGATTATTTCTGTTGGCTATGGAAGTGTATTGCTTATCTGTATGGTACACTTGTACAAGTATATTTATAATGTATCCCTCCCAGTTTACAATTCCCCTGCACTTGAGCATTGCACTTTTTCTACTTTGCATGAAAAGTTTAAGAGGCATTTATAGGTTCTGTAATAGGAAAGGCCTAACGCCACAGTTAATTGGTAGATTTTGCAGTACTTGTTGTTCTTTACAGGCATTCGCCCATATATACGAGGGCTCAACATTTGTAGGGTGATGAGGTTGCACATGCTGGCCCCATCCCCTATATCTCTGGACATGCTAGCCCCCACTCACCCTAGTGCCTAGTTCCTGACCTTGCTGTGTTGAGTGGCAAGGTCTGAAGGGACATTCTATTTGCGTTTGCTTGAATGTGAGTGTAATACTCCATGCAATCGAAGACACTGAAAAAGTTATACATCCCTATCGAAGTCCATCTGATGCAACTAATGAGGCAGACCATTGCCTACTGGCCTTCACATAGCTACCAATATGGCGCCATAGCACCCTTTTCTTCTACCAAGGCGAACAGGGCAGCCTTCATGGAGATCATCCCATAGCATCATGACATCAAACCAATGAGGTAGGTTAGACAGAGAGAGAGAGAGAGAGAGAGCACAAATAGTGTGCTTCATGGATGAGTGGTGATCTGAAAGCAGCTATCTCTCAATCAGTAGTTGTCTACCAATGAACCCCCGCCCCTTTGCACAAATAATTATTGAAACGTCTCTACAGAAAATCATACAATGATCAAAATTATATAAAAACAACATAACAGTCAAATTCTCCAAGCCCCTTATGAAAATATCTGGATTTTCTACGAGAAGGAAACTAATCCCCTTGAGGACATGTTAAATTTTCAGATTTGTAAAGGCTCCACTCATGCTCAAAGAAGAAATGTCTTATTGGCACAATATGAACTTCACTCTGATTTAATCCAGGAAGGCAGATAAGTCCAAACATTTAATGGCATGTCAAAAAACATATTATAAAGAGTGAAGATGTTTACTTAGGTAATACATAATGGACTGTTTTATATGATCCTACACTAATGAAGCCTTTTGGTGGGACTGAGGAATTTAATATTGTTGCTGTTGCTACTGTTCTAGTTATTGCTGTTGTTGTTGTTGCTGTTGTTGTCATGCTGTTCCTTTTCCCTTTGTCAGCATATTTATTTCTGAAAAATAAATACAATTATAGGTTAAAAATGTTGATTTGGCGATGAGGGGGACAAAACTAAAATCTCGTTTTATTGAGGATACATGGGAGTGGTAAAGGGAAGAAGAGAAAAATAGGCTAAAGTTCAAGAAAAAAATACATGCTTACTACAACTAGGAGAACAGCTCAGAAATCATACTCCTGGTTGACACCGATTGCTGTTTGACATTGCCAGGTGTTTTATTATGGCATGATGGCACTTCTGAAATCTCTTTGAGAAACAATTTCTGGAGGACAATATCCATTTGCAATGCAAAATTCACCATGAAGGAAAGCCATTACCTTCTAATTTATTTTAGACGGATCAACACAGTCATGGACCTTGCTGTCAAGGGTGATTCTGAAAGTCATTACTCAGAGAGGTTCCACTGGTTTATCCTGGGGTCTGTGGTTGAGTGATGCTGGTGTTGCACTTGTCTGACATTTTAAACATGAGATTTTACGTGAAGTTAGCAAGAACGGCCATTTGTTTGAACTAATGAGGTAATATTTCTCTCCCATCCTTTATTTCTACTGACTGGGATATTAATTAGCCAATTAATCTAAATTCACAGGTACATTTCACTACTGCTACTGGACTGGATGCATTTCAACCTAGGGAAAAAAAGACACTGAACATATTTCAACTGTTGTGTAGGTAGAAGGAATGACTGCAGAATCAGCAGGCCTCAAACACAACTGTTCTTTAATTCAGCACACATAGAAGTGACAACTTAGCAGAAGCTCCACCCACTGTTGCTACTCTCAGTTCTACAGGAGCAGCCAAGGTTCAAAACAATAACTAAGCCACAGTACCCCCCTAGAATATATAACATTCTCCCCCGCCACCCGCTTAACTATCATAGTCTTCCAACCAATGATGAGATCCTTTCATGGCATGGTCTCTGCACTCAGCTAGTAGGTATAGCTTGCTCAGATGACTAGGGATGTACGAAAGCCACTTACCGTTTCACAGATCTGCTTTGTGGGGGGGGGAGGCGCTCCGTCCCTCCCCCCAGAATCCTCGACAGGAGGGGAGGCGCTCCGTCCCTCCTGCCGGAGTCCTGCCCGGCCAGCTCCGCTCCGCGGGGATTCCGCGGAGCCGCCAGCCGGCTCCACCCATAGCCGGACATCCGGCCGCTGGGCAGCAGGGACACAAATGGCAGCTGCTGTATCCGCCGCCGTTTGCATCCGTGTATTTAACCGTGAGAGGCTACGTAAATATTTATGTAGCCTATCACGGCAAAGTAAAAAAAAACAAACGCGTACGCAAATGGCAGCAACTACGGCGGCCGCCATTTGCGTTCCTTTTTTTCGCTGTTTTAGCCTACGTAAATATTTACAGAAGCTATTACAGTGAAAAAAAAGGGGGAATGCAAATAGCGTAATGGATGCTATTTGCGTTCCCCTTTTTTTCCGCTGTAATAGCTTACGTAAATATTTACGTAGGCTGAAACGGCGAAAAAAAGGAACGCAAATGGCGGCCACTGTAGCCGCTGCCATTTGCGTACGTGGTTGTTGTTTTTTTACCTTGCCGTGATAGGCTACGTAAATACTTACATAGCCTATCATGGCCTCCGCAGGGATGCAAAAGGCGTCCCTGCATTAGCTGTGATAGGCTATGTAAGTATTTACGTAGCCTATCACATCTATGAAGAGGAAGCAAATGGTGGCCGCAGAGGCAGCCGCCATTCGCTAGTCAGCACGGATGGCAGCAGGTAAGTGCTCCATTTCGCGCACGTGTAGTGGGTTGGGGGCTTCGTTCCGGGCCCATTTCGCGGGGGGGCGGGGGGGCTTCATTCCGCCACGGATTTTGGGGGGCCAAATGCACTGGCATTCGGCCTTACCAAGATCTGTGGCGGAATTCTCCACCATCCCTACAGATGACTACCTTTCAGTAACTGCCATAGGTAAGGAAGGATTATTGCTCCTATCACTTAGTGGTTCTGGTGCTTCAGCTGGCGGTGAGAGAAACACATAAGTTCCAGATAGATCTTCAGCAGCTACCTCTGCTGATGACAACCCACTCTGGCCAGAATGTCTTCTCAGTGGTCAACATGGTGATGCTACACTAGCCCATCTGCACACTGGACCTTGTATGACATAGGTCCAGTGACCTCAATGACAGAGGAAAGTACCCACCTTGGTCCAGCACCATAGTTCCTAGCAAACACCTGATCTTGTGGGCAAATGAACGGAGAGAAGGAGCTGAGAAGGCAGCATCCAGAGCTTGCTCCCATTTGCTTTGTAAGTCTTCAGCTTAATCTGGGGAGGGACAGCCAAGACAAGTTGTTAGATGCCGCCCCATAAGTAACTCTGCAAGACTGACTCCTGTTGTTGTACAAGGAGTAACGTGTTGAGCAACAAGAAACCTGGCAAGGCATGTTGGCCAATCTCCTCCAGCAACACACTTCAGGGCATCTTTTGTTGTCTGCACCATCTATTCTGCCTGGCCATTTGCTCAGGGATGACATGGTGCAATGGTGACAGCTCAGATAAGGTTCTTGTCCACAAATTATTTAAATTCAGCAGATGTAAAAGCAGACCCATTGCCTGAGACTACAGTATCAGGAAACCCATGGGTTGCAAATAAGCGGTACAATGATGTGATGGTTGCAGCGGCTGTTTGTGATGGTACTCAGACTACTTCAAGCCACTTCAAGTAAGAATCTACCACAACCAAGAAGTTTTTTCCTTGAAATGGTCCTGCAGAATCAATATGGATTCTTGACCAAGGCTTCTTGGTCACTTCCTATGGAAAGATAGGTGCCCTTGGTGGATCGTGCCTAGTGGCTTGACAAGTACTGAACTCATTTACAGTTTTTTCAATATCGGAGTCAATACTGTGCCACCAGACATAGCTCCTGGCCAATGCTTTCATGCAAATGAACCCTGGATGAGCTGCATGCAGCGTGGTTAAGATGGTTTGATGCCCCTTATCTGGAATAACAACATGGTTTGCCCATAGCAGACATCCCTTATGGGCAGACACCTCATGCTGACAGCATTTGAATGGCTTAAATTCCTCTGGCAGTTCTTCATTTGGCTATACCCAGTTTAAAGCATGAGCCAGTACAGGATCTTGAGCAGTGAGCCCAGCAGTTTGATCAGCCTGAACAGGTAGGTCAGGAAGGGCTTCTAGCATCAAGACTTCCAGTGGAGGAGGTACAACAAAATCTGTAATTTGAAGGGTACCCGACTCAATCTGTCAGCGTTAGCTATTGCCTTTCCTGGTTTGTAGACAAATGCATCCTGCTATACTTGGATTCCTGCACTGAGCAGGGGGTTGGACTCGATGGCCTTGTAGGCCCCTTCCAACCCTACTATTCTATGATTCTATTCTATTCTATACTATTCTATTCTATGCATAATCAAAAGCATGGAGCAGAATGCTCCAACACTGCATGTGGGGTGATAGTATGCAAGGAGTAGGCTTACCAGGAGAGAAGATTCCTAAAAGAGGCTTGTGGTCTGTGCATATTTCAAAAGCATTGCCATAGAGATAGTTGTGGAACTTTTTGACTCCTATAATAACAACCAAGGCTCCTCTCTCAATTTGTGCGAAGTTCCTTTCAATGGATGACATAGTCCTTCAACAATAAGCAACTGGTGCCTCTGTACCACCTGGAACTTTGTGGCTTAGTATAGTACCAACTTGGTCAGAAGAAGCATCAGTAGTAAGGATTAGTGGGGGGGGGCGGTTTCATCATAATGTACATGCACAGCATTTGAACTCAACAAGTGTTTGACATTCTGGAAAGCATTCTCATGCTGGGTGCTCCATTTCCATGGAACTCCTTTTCCCAGTAAGCGATGCAGTGGCTCAGCAATGGAAGCCTTTTGCGGAAGAAACACATGGTAGAAATTGAGAAGTCCCAAGAAGGCGCTTTGTTTTTGGAGCAGGTGCATTGTGAATTGCATGTATTTTTTTGTCAGTTGGGTGAATGCCATAAGCATCAATACGACAGCCCCAAAATGTTATGCTGGAGCTTCCAATTTCACGTTCCCTTTTTTCACATGAATGCTGGATGTGTCAAAACAATGTAGGACTTCTTGAAGTCATTCAGCAAGTTCTTCCTCTGCTGATCCCTTGAGCAGGACATCATCAAAATATATTACAACACCTGGAATTCCAGAAAGTAGGGTTTTCAAGAATTGTTGGAACAGTCCAGAGGATACAGAAATTCCAAATTGCAGACACTTTACTTGGAATGCCCTTCAATGTGTGATTATTGTTTGGGCATCTGCTGCAGAATCATCAATGACCAACTGTTGATATGCTTGGGCCAGATCAAGTTTTGCAAAGACCTACCCTCCACCTAGAACACCAAGGAGTTGATTGACAGCAGGCACTGGGTATGGATGTTGCTTAAGTGCCTTATTCACAGTGCACTTGTAATCCCCCCAGAATCTCACCTTCCCATTAGGCTTTAATACCGGCATAATGGACATAGCCCGCTGGGTCTGTGTGACTGGTTCTAGCATACCTTGCTTGATGAGATGGTCAAGCTCTTCTTCAATTTTTTCCCACAATGCAAAAGGCACATTCCTGGCTTTCATGCAAATTGGTGCAACAGAGGGATCCATATGTAGAGACACTGGCTTCCCTTTGTATTCTTCCAGTTTTTCAGAAAATACCCTTGGAAATTTATTAACAATTGCTGCAAGCAAACCTAAGGGCATGAATTCCTTGAACACTAGCCCCTACTGATGAGAACTAGTTTCTCCCCAAGAGGTTTTTCCTCTGCCCCTCCACAATTATAAGTGGAAGCTTCCCTTGGAAGGAGCCATACTGTACATCTACAGTGCAGCATCCAATGATATTGACTTTCTTTGCATTGTAATCACGCAGAATGCATGATGGACTTGACAACCTTGGAGCAGGGGTCCCAGAAAATATGTGCTTAAAGGTGTCTCTATTAATTATGGATACCTAGACCACAAATCCACTTCCATTTTGCACTTCTGGCCATTGATTAATACTGTTGCATACAACACAGAATCATGAGGTTACTTGCCACAGACCTTCTGAATGTGATATAGCTGTTGAGTTTCATCACCCTGTGGGTGATCAACCCCATGAGACACTAGATGGAGTGACACTTTGTTATAGTTCCTTGGCCTTGTGCTGCCAGAGTTAGAATGGCAGACTCGCTCCAGGTGACCCCTCTTCTTGCAAAATCTGCACTCAGCATCCTTGAATCTGCATAGAGAGCACTGATGTGGTCCTCCACAGGCTGAGCAGGAACAGGTAAGCCATGGCCTATCTGCAGATTTTATGGAGGCTGCATTTCTTGTGTTCTGTTGACCTTGCTGCCCAGAATTCTCAGCCTGCTTGCTTCAGAAGGCATTTACATCATCTGCATCTCCCTTGAGTTCTGTGACATATAGTGATGCAGTCTCACTGGCTAATGCCTTTTCTTGAGCCACTGCAAATGTCAAGTTTGGCTTGGACAGGAGGCATCATTGTAGTGCTTCATAAACCCCACAGACAAGGCGATCCCTCAACATATCCTCTAGAAAATCCCCAAAGTTGCAGTGTTGAGAAAGATTATGCAGTTCTGCAATATAAGTGGTAATGACCTCTCCAGGTTGCTGCATTCGTTTGTGAAATTTAAATCTCTGCACAATAACTGAAGAATTTGGTGAGAAATGTATCCTCAATAATCCTAAAAATTCATGTAATATGTAATATCTTAGTTTTGGGTGAGGTAAGAGCAGTGAGGGATCCAAATATACTAATAGGAGGAATATAGCAAATTGCCCGTTGGCACGGCTAGTTAGAAGCAGAGGGAAAAATATGGACACATTAGTTACCTGAAACATTTAAGACAGGCCTCGGGCACCTTGGCCCTTAAGATGTTGTTGGACGATGTTCCCATCATCCCTGACCATTGACCATGCTGGCTGGGACTGATGGGTGTTGGTGTCCAACAACATTGGGAGGGTCATATGTTCTCCACTTCTGATGTAAGATATTACCATCTATTTGCTTAAGATAACTCCATCCAGAAACTTGTTACAACACCAGCAGAAGATGGAGGTGGGAAGGGAGCTAGTATAGTATAATGAATAACTTTTGGGCTGACTTTGCAAATCTAGCCGTGATAGGCTACGTTAATCGTCACGTAGCCTATCACGGGGGGGGGGGGTTCTTTTATTGGAATGGCAGCGGCGGCAGCCGGTCAAAAGACCGGCTGCCGCTCCTGCCCCGGATGAAGACCCGACGAACCGCCGGCCGGACCTGCCGCCGGGAGGGACATTCGCCAAAGGTAAGTCCCGTCCCGGGGGGGGTGCGGGGTGCGGGGGGTGCAGAGAATTTCTCCCCGAAACTTGTTCGGGGGGCCGAACACGTTGGCACTCGGCCCCCCGAAGTTTCGGGGAGAAATTCTCCGCCATCCCTAAAGAGAGACTGAAGGAACTGGGCATGTTTAGCCTTGAGAAGAGAAGACTGAGGGGAGATAGGATAGCGTTGTTCAAGTACTTGAAAGGTTGTGAAGCTTCACATCTTCGAAGCTTCAAAGATCATGCCTCAATTAGAAAAAAACATTGGGGAGAAGCCCCGATTCTGCAAGGATAATGCCTTAATTAAAAAAAAAAAAAATCCAGAGCAGGGGATAGGAGGGGGTAAAACAGTCACATTTGAAGGGATACAACTACCCCCTGCTCAGTGCAGGAAGCCTGATTCCCAGGCGGTCTCCCATCCAAGCACTGACCGGGGCCGCTCCCGCTTAGCTTCTGAGATCAGACAGGCACACACACATCCAGCCCTTTGCTTGTTGCTGAGGAAACAGGGGCTGCTGAGGAAGCTAAGCAATCAGGAGACGGAAGAAGACATGGGGCCGTCGAGAGCTGTGATTGGACAGGAGGGAAATACAAACACTGCCGCATATGGACAGGCAGGGGAGGGGACTACGACCGGATATGGTAGCGAAGGTGGAAAATCAGGGCACATTAAGGGGAAATACCGGAATATTAGGGTATTGAAAGCGGGAGCATAGAAGTGGGAAATTCCAGTTCCAATTCGAGGCGGCTACTGCGTAGTGTGAAAGGCGGGCGGTGAAACCTCATTGGAAGCGAAAAAAGGCGGTAAGTGTAGCCATATACATTCTTCCACATGAACAGCAACTGTTGTTTGCCCTCAAACTTAACCCAAGGGATGGATCCAGACTTAGTCATACTTAGAACAGACCAACTAAAATCAATGAGATTTAAGCTAGTCATGGGTAACGTAAGTCCCGTTGACTTCAATGGGTATATTGTAAGAATGATTAAGCCTAGAGCTGGTCCTATCTCCCCCCCTCTAGTGCCCCCCCGACTTTATGTGTAAAATGAAAATCAAGAGTTCAGATACAGTGATGATGGCTACTGTTGAAAGCCCAAATGTACCTAAAACCGCTAATCTTTTCTCAGAAAGATTAAATTCCTGTTCAGTTCTTCAGATAAGAGCTGCCTTATCAAACCAAGGGGGAAATGTGCCTATTTCTGCAGGCCCTCTGTGTTACACAGCATTAGATAACAGATGAAAGAAATTATCTTTATAAAACCGGGGAACAAACATATATTGTGTCACAGCATTATCTAGTGGCGAGATCTCAGAAAACTTGGAAGATAGACTCCTTTCATCACCTTAAGCCAATGTAGATTTTTAGATGAACCACAGCCATCTGTCGCATACTGTATGCATGTTCCTCACCAGTAAACCCTACTGAGTACAATGGGACTTGCTCCCAAGTGAGTGCCCATTAGATCGTAGGCCTGACCCAATGCATATTTCCTTGGCTGTAAATCCTACTGAGTACAATGCCATTTACTCCCAAGCAAGCATGCATACAATTTGTAGCCAAAAGCTGCAATCCTGAACTTGCTCACTGGGAAGGAAGCCCCACTGAACGCAATGGGACTTACTTGTGAGTAAACATCTAGGATCGCCCTGTTATTTGTTTTTTTCTATCTTCTGACCAGGGCCCCAATCCAGTGAATGTTAGTTGTGCTTAAGTTTCATTGAAAACGTGTGGAGTTTACATTAGTTATTACCAAGTGTCTCAATGATTTCAGTGGGAACTAAACATGATGGGGTTCCTTGACTTAGTCCAGTGCATACTTTTCAAACAGAGATATAGGGTATAAGGGAGCATTTTTAGTGCTCTGTGTATCCACCACCAGGGATACTAGGGGAATAAGTAGCATTGCATAAGTATAAAGATAATTTATATATGGGATGACCTAATACGAAGAGGCCTAGTGCAAATAGTTCTGTTGTTGTTGTTCAGTCGTTAAGTCGTGTCCAACTCTTCGTGACCCCATGGGCCATAGCACACCAGGCCTTCCTGTCCTTTGCTCTCTCCCAGAGCATGCTCAAGTCCATATTCATTGCATCAGTGATGCTATCTAGCCATCTCATCCTCTGCTGTCCCCTTCTCCTTTTGCCTTCAATCTTTCCTAGCACCAGGGTCTTTTCCAGTGAGTTTTCTCTTCGCATTAGGTGGCCAAAATATTTGAGCTTCAGCTTCAGTAGCTGTCCTTCCAATGAGCACTCAGGGTTGATTTCCTTTAGGATTGACTGATTTGACCTCCTTGCAGTCCAGGGGACTTGTAAGAGTCTTCTCCAGCACCACAGTTCGAGAGCATCCATTCTTCGGTGCTCAGCCTTCCTTATAGTCCAGCTCTCACAGCCATACGTTACTACTGGAAAAAACATAACTTTGATTAGATGGACCTTTGTTGGCAAGGTGATGTCTCTGCTTCTTACTATGCTGTCTAGGTTTGCCATAGCTTTCCTCCCAAGGAGCAAGCATCTTTTAATTTCATGGCTACACTCACCATCTGTGGTGATCTTGGAGCCCAAGAAAATAAAATATGTCACTGCTTCCATTTCTTCCCCTTCTATATGCCAGGAAGTGATGGGGCCAGATGCCATGATCTTTGTTTTTTTAATGTTGAGTTTCAAACCAGCTTTTGCACTCTCCTCTTTCACCCTCAACAAGAGGCTCTTTAAATCCTCTTCGCTTTCTGCCATTAGGGTGGTATCGTCTGCGTATCTGAGGTTGTTGATAATTCTCCCGGCAATCTTAATTCCGACCTGTGATTCATCCAACTCGGTGTTTTTCATGATGTACTCTGCATATAAGTTAAATAAGCAGGGTGACAATATGCAGCCTTGTCGTACTCCTTTCCCACTTTTGAACCACTCGGTTGTTCCATGTCTGGTTCTTACTGTTGCCTATTGACCCTCATACAGGTTTCTCAGGAGACAGGTAAGGTGGTCTGGTACTCCCATCTCTTTAAGAATTTGCCACAGTTTGTTGTGATCCACACAATCAAAGGCTTTAGCGTAGTCAATGAAGCAGAAATAGACATTTTTCTGGAATTCTCTTGCTTTCTCCATGATCCAGCGAATGTTGGCGATTTGATCTCTAGTTCCTCTGCCTCTTCGAAACCCAGCTTGTACTTCCGGTAGTTCTTGGTTCACATACTGCTGAAGCCTAGCTTGTAGGATTTTGAGCATAACCTTGCTGGCATGTGAAATGAGCGCAGTTGTACGGTAGTTTGAACACTCTTTGGCATTGCTCTTCTTTGGAATTGGAATGTAAACTGACCTTTTCCAGTCTTGTGGCCACTGTTGAGTGTTCCAAATTTGTTGGCATATTGAGTGCAGCACTTTAACAGCATCATCTTTCAGGATTTTAAATAGCTCAGCTGGAAGACTGTCATCTCCGCTAGCTTTGTTGTTAGTAATGCTTCCTAAGGCCCACTTGACTTCACTCTCGAGGATGTCTGGCTCAAGTTCAGTGACCGCACTATCATGGCTATCAGGGACATTCAGATCTTTCCTGTATAGTTCTTCTGTGTATTCTTTCCACCTCTTCTTAATCTCATCTGCTTCTGTTAGGTCCCTGCCTTTTTTGTCCTTTATCATGCCCATCTTTGCACAAAACGTTCCCTTGAGATCTCCGATTTTCTTGAAGAGATCTCTAGTCTTTCCCATTCTGTTGTTTTCCTCGATTTCTTTGCATTGTTCATTTAAGAAGGCCTTCTTGTCTCTCCTTGCTATTCTCTGGAAATTGCATTCATTTGGATATATCTTCCCCTTTCTCCCTTGCTTTTCACTTCCCTTCTTTCCTCAGCTACTTGTAAGGCCTCCTCAGATAGCCACTTTGCTTTCTTGCATTTCTTTTTCTTTGGAATGGATTGAGTTGCTGCCTCCTGAATAATGTTACAGACCTCTGTCCATAGTTCCTCAGGCACTCTGTCTATCAGGTCTAATCCCTTAAATCTATTCCTCACTCCACTGTATATTCATCAGGGATATGATTTAGGTCATACCTGAATGGTTTAGTGGTTTTCCCTACCTTCTTCAATTTCAGCTGAAATTTTGCAAGAAGCAGCTCATGATCTGAGCCACAGTCAGCTCCAGGTCTTGTTTTTACTGACTGTATGGAGCTTCTCCATCTTTGGCTGCAAAGTACATAATCAATCTGATTTCGATATTGACCATCTGGTGATGTCCATGTGTAGAGTCGCCTCTTGTGCTGTTGGAGAAGAGTGTTTGCTATGATCAGCGTGTTCTCTTGGCAAAACTCTATTAGCCTTTGTCCTGCTTCATTTTGTACACCAAGGCCATGCTTGCCTGTTATCCCAGTGATTTCTTGACTTCCTACTTTAGCATTCCAATCCCCTATGATGAAAAGGATATCTTTTTTTGGTGTTAGTTCTAGAAGGTGTTGTAGGTCTTCATAGAACTGATCAACCTCAGCTTCTTCGGCCTCAGTGGTTGGGGCATAGACTTCACTTACTGTGATGTTGAGTGGTTTGCCTTGGATTCGTACTGAGATCTTTCTATTGTTTTTGAGATTGTACTCCAGTACTGCTTTCCCACCGTTTTATTGTCTATGAGTGCTACTCCATTTCTTCTAAGGGATTCTTGCCCACAATAGTAGATATAATGGTCACCTGAATTAAATTCGCCCATGCTTGTCCATTTTAGTTCACTGATTCCCAAGATGTCAATGTTCAATCTTGCCATCTCATGTTTGACCACCTCTAGCTTACCTTGATTCATTGTCCTTACATTCCAGGTTCCTAAACAATATTGTTCTTTACAGCATCGGATTTTCTTTTCACCATCAGACACATCCACCGCTGAGTGTCCTTTTGGCTTTGGCCCAGCCGCGTCACTGTTTCTGGCGCTACTTGGAAATTCCCTCTGCTCTTCCCCAGTAGTATATTGGACACCTTCCGACCTGAGGGGCTCATCTTCCGGCGTCATATCTTTTAGCCTTGTGATACATTCCATGGGGTTTTCTTGGCAAGAATACTGGAGTGGGTTGCCATTTCCTTCTCCAGCAGACCACATTTTGTCAGAACTCTCCGCCATGACCTGTCCGTCTTGGGTGGCCCTGCGCGGCATAGCTTATGGGTTCACTGAGTTACGCAAGCCCCTTCGCCACAACAAGGCAGTGATCCATGAAGGGGGCAAATAGTTCTACATACCCATTAAAAGTTATGTAGAAGAGAGGATTCCAGAAGAAAAGCTGCAACTACTGAAATCCCTCTTCTGTCCCACTATTAAAAGTACAGGAGCCCCATAGACTAGTCTCACAGAAAATGTTCTCTCTCACCATTATGCCCTTAACAATTGCTCTCTGCCACCACATTCAGCAGGCTTGATTTTAATGAGAAGCAATGGGTTGCCAAACAGCAGAATGCGCGCACGGGGGGCGGGGGGTATTCCGAGCAGTCATACCTTGTTTTCTCAAAGAACTCTACCTGGATTTTAATCAAGCATCTACTGCTTAGTAACTACAATGGCTGAGAACTGCAAACAAGAGACTACAGTGTTTGTGAGGCCTCCATCATAAACACTGCAGACATCCAAGTGACCTAGATGCAACTGCAGCAGGTTTAATCTGCCAATCAGAGAAGCAGATCCTGATTAGTGTCAGGATTTCTTTGCAGGCAGAATGTGATCTTTGGGAATAGAACTGGAATTTGCTAGAGAAAATGAGGCCCTTGGAGTTGCTTCTGCCTTCATTCAGTTGTATGACTTTAATTAAATTTAATGGTGGCTTCATTCACTCACCAAAGGAGGAATGGGCTCCCTAGCTGTTGTTTTAATGTGTGTGAGTACCTTGTAAAGCTGGAGTATAGTCATATTAAGCAACTGAAGGAAGATCGCTTGGGGCATTCTACACCAGCCTAAAATCCTGCATTTAAAATGGGGCTTTCTGCTTCCGTTTTAAATGCAGGCTCACAACTGACTCCCTCTACATGTGCTTCATTTCCCCCCTCTGCTTCCCCCCTCCTTCTCCCCGCATCTGAGTCTTCCATTATCTTTCATTGATCTCGCTCCTCTTCTTCCCACTTTAACTCTTTTGATGGAGGAAACTGAAGTGGAATACAATGGGGTAATTTGATAGCTCATTATCTGCGATCTATTTAAAAATGGAACAAAGGGCATTTAGTGCAGGAAGTTCATGGCAGGGTCACTACGTCATGTGAAGAGCCCGCAAACTTCTGTGAGCAATCTCAATCACAGGATAAAAGCTCCGTGTGAAGGAGCCCTTGGGCTTCCACCACTTATGAAATCCTCTTGGATTTGTTTGTGCAATGAGATCAAAATCTGGAAGTGGCCAAAAGGAGATTTTTTGACATAAGCTAAAAATCCCTTCCAAAGGCTACGCTACACTGATAGCGGACTCCATTGGGAGTGAACAGCTCAGGGACTTGCGGTACAAGGATCAGTTCATATGACTAGAGATGTCAGAGAAATCCATTTGGGGGGTGAAGTTCGATGGATTTTCCTAGGCTTGGGCCTCTGGACTTCATTTCAGTTCCAGCTGTAGTGCCTGACTTGATCTGCAGCAAGTTGGGCCAGTTCACAGATTTTCTGGGAATTTTGCACAATTTGGGGGGAAGGTGAGCAATTTGCACCAATTATGGCTACATTTGTGCAAATTATGCACATTACGGCTGAATTTATGTAAATTGCACAAATTCAGACACAGTTTGTGCTACTTCAGCTGTAATTTATGCAGATTGCTCAGAAATTTGAACAAATTCCAGAACCTTCCCCCCTAAAATGTGCAAAAAGTTCCCAGAGTTCAGGGCACGGCCTGCAGCTCAGCTTGTAGACGCAAAGCAAGTTGTACATGGTATGGAACTCCGTCGAGCCAAAAAAAGAACCGGATTTCCCAGTGATGGACATCCCTACATAGGAGCACTTTCTTGCTATTGTGAGGCAAATTTGCACAATCGCATTATGATGGGGATGAACCACACTGGAATGTATCTACAGACAAACCCTACTGCAGGGTTAGAGGAGGCTGGAACAGTTGTGTTCCATCTGAGAGTCTGTGCCAAAAGAGCTGGAAATTGTCAAATGTCTGGGATTTGGATCTGAAGTGGCTAGGCTGATGTAGCTGTGGATGTGGTTCAGTCTGTGGCTTCCTTCTGTACCCTATTGTTCCTGTTCAACCTGTACATATTTTTAAGTGGATTATGACAAAGACACTGACCCTCTAAAGCCGCCTTCCCCAGCCTGGTGTCCTCCAGGTGTCTTGGACTGCAGCTCCCATCATTCCTAGCCAGAATGGGTGACCATGCTATCTCGGAATGGTGGGAGTTGCAGTGCTGTACTTTTAAACTTCCCAATCACCCAAATTCTCTGGGTGCTGCATAATACATTAAGGGTGCAACCTTATGTGTGTTTAGACAGAGAAAAGGCCTACAACTTCCAGCATGCCCCAGCCAGGAGTTGTAGGCCTTTTCTCTGTCTGAACACACATACGGTTGTGCCTTAAAAGCATAAAATGCAAACAATGAATAAAAGCACCACATAAGAAAACCAGCAGCAAAGAGTAAAAACACTACAGCTCAAGGTATAAACCAGCACTGAAGGATCCAATCTGTTGTGGACATGATGTACCAAAGGAGAAACTCCACCATCTCTGGCTTTCTTAGGGAGCAATCCTGTGGCCACTAAACAGCGGCTAGATGGCTGTAGGATTATTCATGTTTTCGGGAACTGACCTTGGAGCAAGCACTCCAGGGTTGGTTCCTAGAAAACCGCCGCCCTGCCCCCGCCCCTACCACCTCATAAGAGGTGCAGTTTGTCCCTGGATCCGTGCTCGTAAGAGCAGTGTGGAGTGGGGGGAAAGGGGGCATTCCTGGGGGCAGATTGGGGAGGGGACAGTGGAGGTGTCGTTATAACACTTCCTATGCATCGTCTGGCCTCCCCCTCCCCCCGCTCTGACCCATTCTGGCTAGACAGCCGAAATCTGCCATCTAGCCACTAATGCAGGGCGGCCAGAGCATGGAGGAGAAGATCCTCTTGCCCTCCACCTGCCCTGCATTGGATAGTCAGTTGCCTCCAAGTTCAGAGGTGGCCAACTATCCCCACTGGATTCTGCCGTTATTATTTCAGGGGTGGGGGAAGCTATTCCTACAGCATACCTATGTGGAGACTGCAGTAAATGCAGGGCCACTCTTCAATCTGCCTGCCTCATATAGTGGGCAAGGTTTACACCAGTGTGTATGGTGTCAGGCAGGGGTGGCCCTCCAGATGTTTTGGCCTACAGCTTCCATCATCCCTCACCATTGGCTATGCTGGCTAAGGCTGATGGGAGTTTTACGCCAAAACATCTGTAGGGCCATAAGTTGCCCATCCTTGGGGAAATGTGTCTAGTATAAAAAGGAAATACAATCCAGGCAGATACATCCATTCGGATGTTAACAGGGTAATTTATATTACCAATGAGCTTGGCTGAATCTGTTTGGCCTAAATTCCATTACTTAAGCGGCATTTCTCCGGTAACCATTTTCTATCAAAAGTATATGAAAAGAAAGTTAAGTTCGTTTCACAATCAATTTAACATTCTCCAAACTGGAAATGGGGATACAAATAAATCTAAACAGTTATAAAACTCTTCTTTCTTTGTTTTTAATTTACCTTGTTGTGGCTCTGTACATTCAATAAATAAATCCACAGATAGATATGTTCACAGATGTTACTTGAAAAGCGTAGGCACATGCGTCATTCCTGTTATCAATACAGGAGATAGTTTAATAGCTTAAACTCAAGAGGAACAGATTCATCTCATTAGAATGAAAGAGTGAGGACTTCGAAACAAAAATAAAATTAAGTGATAATGGCGGAGTAAGAAACAATGAGGCTTCTCCAGCCCAATTACATTTAGCGTTAGCAAAGGCACATGATACAGTTCTCTTCATGCCACTGTGTACTACTTCAGAATGTACGTGTAAGTTTTGAATATGTCCACATGTTAAAATCCTGTGGGATGCACCAAGCTTGCCCATCAGTAAAAAGACTTCTTTCTCACTAGCCATCTATCTAGCTGTAAAGTCATGTCATGCGTAATAAAATGTTCTGAGATCTAGCTTCCTCGAGAAATATAATCAAGCAGTCACCCTGAGTGGCTAGCTTTATACATTCGAGGAGATTTTGTTTCTAAGAAGCAATCCCACACAAGCATTCAGAGGAAACATTCAGACGAACATTTTTGTTCGTCTTTCTGGGTTGGATCCAGAAGATTACCGCTGGCTGGCAGAATTGGACTTCCTGTCTTCTCATCCCCCTTGCAGGCCCCCAAATGCCCTCCATGTCTGCTCCAGGGGTTTAGGGGAGGAGAGGACACAGAAGTCCCATTCCACAAATGATATCCTTCCACTGGCAGAAGAACAGTTCTGGATCCAAGCTTCTGTATGCTTCAATCAGCACATAAGCAAGGCTCTTGGGAGAAAATGGGAAGAATCCAGCATAACTTCTACTTAGAGTAGACCCATCGGCATGAATGGGAGTTAAGTTAGTCATGCCAATGGGTCTCCTCTAAGTGGGACTTATGTTGGATTCTACCCAATGTTGGGATCCTGGGAAGGTAATCCTCATTGGCCCCCATTTTTCCATATTAAATCTGACCACCAGATTTCCATATCCTGTTTTGTCCCTGTATAGGAAGCCTGCAGCACTGCTTCAGTGCAACCCAGCAGCTATTCCCTTTATTGGGTATCCTAGGGCTAAACCCAGGAACCCTGCAGGTTAAGCACTCATTTCCTGCTTCCATCATCACTTGGGCTATTGGTCAGAGGAAGGAACTGTTGTCAGTTCAAGCTGAGATCCTCGTAGACCAGCATCATCATGTTCCTGATGCTGGAGATCCAGTTTTGTGAATATTCATCACTGACCTTGGAATCCTCACTTGTTTGGACTACAGCTCCCATCACCCCAACCCACATTGCATGCTGGTTGGGGTGATGGGAGCTGTAGTGCAAATACATCTGGTGGATGCCAGCTTGGGAAGGCTAATCTATAAGGCCAGTTGTCTCTCTCTCTCCAAAGGAGAGAGTTGACAAGCTTAAGAAGGGAAATCAATAATACCCGGTAACCCCCCTGATTGACCAGCTACCCAGATTGAGAGAGTGCAGCAAGCAAATCTGAGAACTTTCAAGCAGGCATGAGCACAGGATTGGCCTGTGTTGATCTTGGATAATGAAGATACTCATCTCTCATGGTCCTAGCTCTATCTTCTATAAATGTGTCCAATTTATGCATAACTTATAGAATGCCCTTCTTAGCGAGACCTGCTTGGCCCCCGTGCTTTCAAGCATCAGGCAAAACCTTTTAAAAAGCTGTCAGAATCAGCTGATAAAACAACAACAACATATATCTACTATTTTTTCTGCTGCTGGTCCATCTCCTTTTATTAAATTACTGCTATGTTTATTCTGTTGGGGACCATTTTTTGTATTTTATTATTCTGTTTTGCCATGGCTTATCTTTTGGTTTATCAGTTGGATGTTTATTGTTTTATTGATTTGTTGAAAGTTACTTTGAGTTCACAGATTATAAAGATTCTGAATCTTCAAAGTAAATAAATATCCCCTTGTTTAGACCTGCCAACTCTTTTCCTTTGAGCAAGGGACATTTGACTTTATGTATTGTCTCCCTCCAACTTGAAAGCGAATCACCCTTCTTTGCCTTTGCTGTGATAATTTCCCTGTACCCTGCGATTTCTTAAGTTAAATGACACCACTGTTTCAGTCTTACTTCCATCATAGATTAAATAGGTGGGGCTAAGGAGGAAGGATTCCAAGATCTTACATCTCTCTCCCTTTGAATTTCCAAAGGCAGGCAAAGGTTGAGAATGATTAAACCTTCCCTTCCCTTCCTCAAGTAAACCATTGGGCTGTGGAATTCGACAGGGTTCTATCTTGGCCCCCATGTGGTCTAATATTTGCATGAAACTGCTCGGAGAGGTCATTCGGAGCTCTGAAGTAAGGTGCCACCAACACCCAGCTCTGTTACTCTTTGTCACTCAACACTAAGGAAACAGTAGAAACCCTTGAATGTTGCCTGGGTTCAATAACAGGCCAGAAGCTGTTATTCTTCAGAAGGGTGAAGAAGCTGAGGTTAAATCCAGACAAGATGGAGGTGTAGTTGGTCAGTAGAAAGCCTGACTCAGGGATTGGGATTCAACTACTTCAGGGAGGGGCTGTGCTCCCCCTGAAGGATCAGGTCCATAGTCTGGGAGGGCTCCTTGACCCTACACTGCCCTTGGATTGTCAGGTGGCTGCGGTGGCAAGGAGTACATTTGTACAATGACACTCGGTGCACCTGCTATGACTAGGGATGTACGAAAGTCACTTACCTGTTCACGGATTATGTTTATGGTGGGGGGGAGGCGTTCCGTCCCTCCACCCGGAATCCTGGACAGGGGGGGAGGCGCTCCGTTCCTCCCCCTCGGAATCCTCCACGGCCGGTTGTGCTCTGTGGCAGCTCTGCGGAGCAGCCGGCCAGCCCCAGCCAAGCCAGAGCCGTCTGCAGCCGGATTTCCGGCCGCGGAGGGCTCTGGGTAAAACAAAAAACAAAAACAAACTGCGTATGCAAATGGTCGCCATTTGCGTTCCTTATTTTTTGCCCGTCTTAGTCTATGTAAATATTTACGTAGACTATGACGGCGAAAATAAAGGGGAACGCAAATAGCATAGCGGGCGCTATTTGCGTCCCTTTTTGATTCCCCGTTTTATTTTCGCCATCATAGCCTACGTAAATATTTACGTAGACTAAGACGGGCAAAAATAAGGAACGCAAATGGCGGCGGCTGTAGCTGCCGCCATTTGCGTACGCGGTTTGTTTGTTTTTTTAACCCACCCAGCCGTGATAGGCTACATAAAGATTTACGTAGCCTATCACCTCGTGTTTTTTTTTAAAAAAACCTAGCCATGATAGGCTACGTAAATCTTTACGTAGCCTATCATGTCTTTTTTTTTTTTTTTTTTACAACAACAAGAGTGGAAATGGCGGCAGCAGCAGCCGGTCGGAAAACCAGGCGCTGCAGCTGCAGCTGCCGCTGCCAAAGCCACCGCCAGAGCTGCTGCCGCCCGGAAGATCCACCCCAGGTGAGTCTCGTCCCGGGAGGAATCCGCGGGGGAGCAGGCTGTTCCGCCACAGATTTCGGGGGGCCGAATGCCAGTGCATTCGGCCTCACCGAGATCCGTGGCAGAATTCTCTGCCATCCCTAGCTGTGATCCTTCCTGAATTGGTCTGCCTTGGCAACAGTTGTCCATGTCGTAGTTATATCACATTTAGACTACGACAATGCACTTATGCAGGGCTACTCCTGAAGAGCATCCAGAAGCTTCAACTGGTACAAAATGCAGCAGTAAGGCTGCTAACTGGTGCATGGTATCAGGACCATATTACACCTGACCTGAATGACCTTCAGTGGTTGCCAGTTGCTTTCCGGGTGCAATTCAAGGTGTTGGTTTTAAGCTTCAAGGCCTAAATGGCTTAGGACCTGGCTATCTAAGGGATTACCTATCTTGTTATGAACCTTCCCAAGTGTTAAGGTCTGCAGGAGAGGGCCTTTTGAGGGCGCTATTACCTGCAGAGGCCCATTTGTCAGGCACATATGAAAGGGCTTTCTCCTGTGTTGCCCCCAAACTATGGAATGTGC
Organism: Heloderma suspectum; assembly: GCF_057233095.1. Lineage (NCBI taxonomy): Eukaryota > Metazoa > Chordata > Lepidosauria > Squamata > Helodermatidae > Heloderma > Heloderma suspectum. The sequence goes on from NC_139459.1 coordinate 86,504,635, forward strand.
TTCCTCAAGAACTATGATCGGCCCCCTCTCTCTTGGCCTTTAGAAAGGGTGTGAAGATGCATCTTTTCAAGCTAGCCTTTCAAAATGTGTACCTTTAATGTTTTCACTGTTTAACTGTTCTTGGTTTTAGTGTTTTAAGGTTTTATTGTTTAAAATTGTGGAGCACTGCCTTGATGGCATTTTAGCAGATAAGGCAGTATATAAATGTTAATAATACATAAACTGTCAGCAAGGGAGAGAAAACCTATTTGCCCCTAAGGATAGGCAATCAATCCAATCCCCTAAAGAATTCAGGAAAATAATTGTTTTCTTACATTGAGGTTTTACACAGGGAAAAGTGGCCATACTGTGACCTGTGTCTCAGGAAACAGGACCAGCTATTGCTTCCAGTTACAACCCACGGCATTACTGTATGCAGTATTGGAGGCTAAATATAGAGAACAGTTTGCCATATGCGCAAGGAGATACACCGAATTCAAAACATAACAAAACTGGATCTAGAGCTCATTATTTCTAGCCAGCAACAATGAACAAATAGTTTTGAACCAGATGCTTCTTGTCCTATTTTTTTTTCTCTCTTTTATCTGTTTTTCCACTGCCATATGTTCCAAATACATCCAGGTGGCTTCGACTACAGACAAATTCTGCCAGTGATGCAGACTCCCAAAAGCAATTACATTAGAAGTGGATCTCAGCATTCCATTAATGCATGTCCAAAAGGTTTCCAACTTGCGTGCTCAGCTTGACAAAACTAAAATATTGAGACTGTGGAAATGTAGCATTACAATTATAAAACCCAACAGATTCAGAGAACATTTTGATCAGCCATAATGTAAAGGACCAGAAGGTCATCAGTCTCTTCTAAAACAGGATAATCTCCACATCAGATCAACCCTCCAATAGTCCAGAGTGCAATAAGCAAAAAACAGGAGGAAACTAGCTGCACCACCACTCCTACTGCGTCCCACAAAAAATTCCCTGTATAGAAGCTGATAAATTTTATTTATTTATTCATTAAATTTATTAACCACCCATCTGGCTGGTCACCCAGCCACTCTGGGCGATGTACAGAATATATAATAAAACAGTTTAAAACAATAAAATTCCACAGTAAAACATCATTTTTCTAAAAATACCCTAACCCACCCCAAACGCCTTCCTGAACAACCACGTTTTTAATGTGCGGTGGAAGCTCATAATAAAGGAAGGTTGTTGTTGCCTGCTTAAAAGTAAAGGTTGGTATCCTTATTCCAGGATAATGGCACTGATCCCACACATCTTGTTCAGAGGTTCATTTATTTTCGGAAGGATAAAGCCAGAGAAGGAGAAATTAGAGATGAAACATTGACTCTGGAATGACCTGGTGGTGGTAGGACTAATTGTCACATTAGATATCCTGCAAGACGCCAAGGGGGTAGCCTCACAGCATTACTGCAGAAGGAAACACTGGCTAGTTTATAAGGAGACTTTCAGAGAAACACAGGTTAAGTAATGGGATGCTGTAATGCTGATCCTCCAGCTATAGGTGGTGCTATGTCCAAAACTATAGTATACAGCCATCCATGTAAATGCTCTTCTTTTACCTTTGGCTTAACAATAAATGTGTTGTTTCATTCAGCATCCACGTTGGCCTGATCCACTTTCTTCCTTAAAGTAACTTGACAGGCTGTTCACTTTGTATTTATTACATTTATATCCCACCTTTCTTCCACTGTGGAACTTGTGTGTGTGTGTGTGGGGGGGGGGTTGCCATGACAACGCAAGGAGAAAGGAATGGAGGAGTACCGGATTTTAAAAAGGAATCAGCTTTACTGAGTTTTGGTACATACAGGGCACCATGAGTGAGTGCTCTGCACCAGTACAAATTGCTTCACAGAACATACTTCCTGGTGGAGGTGGGGGTGGGAGTTGGAGTGAACGTCATCTGACTGGCAGGGGCTGCTCAACCAATGAAAGAGGCTTGCCGCCCTCTCCCCCCCCCCTCCTTTCAAAGTCCAGAATTGAAAGTCCAGATGCACCTGCATTTCAGGAGCAAGCCTCACTGAGCACAGTGGGAGTTACTTCCACGTAGACACACACATGCTTGTGCTGGGAAAGGCGGGGGAGAACACGGGTGTGAAACCAGCCCCCTTTCTAACCAAACCCATGTTGCGCAGGATCTCTATAACAAAGGTGTGAAGTAGTTACTTCCTACGGCACTAAACCAACAATGGAGAATTGGAGCCTCGACATCACACTTTACAACCTTTAGAGGATGTGTTTTAACCTATGCCATTTCAATTGAAGGGGATCTCTGTAAATTCTGATGTGGACATTCAAGGGACAGGCCTCACTGAACACAATGGGAATTACTTCTGAGTAGACACTTATTGGTTTGTGCGGGGATGGGAAACACACAGGACACACCCCTTGACTGGGTGAAAGGCACACCCCTGGGCAGGGCTAGCATACCCAAGGTCAATGCGGGGGTTGGGGCACACAGCAACTATACCAGGGAGAACCCAACTTGAGGAAAAGAATCGGACTTTAAGCAGTCTCAGGAAAGCTGTTTTTCCCCCGAGAAGCTCTGGGGTGGCTGCTGGATGGCCACGACGTCATCTATCCCTAACGACCGCAACATGCAGCCAGCTCGGAGTGAATCGCTCGGAGTAAATCGCCAGGTGGTCTCCCCTCTAAGCACTGACCAGACCCAGACCTGCTTAACTTCAGCAAGGCAGCTGCCTCATGTGCCTTCAGACCATGCCCTGGGGCCTTTCCTCTCTTTCCTTATATAAGCTGTATATAAATGTCTCTGCTGCACTATACAGCATCAGCTATGCAGGTCGATGTACCTTCAAGTGCGCAGCTGTGCTGTCTTCCAGGTATAGCGCATTACATGCCTGGATTCATGCTCTTCCTGGTTCTTCTTCTACCTTTTTAAGGGCAGGGAAACCTTTCAGTACAGCATCACTACACCTTGGCCAGATAAATGCTACCATCATGGCTTTCATAAATTATGGGTATGTGATGGAAATATACCACTGAAGGCAAGAGTTAATATAGTATATATACCCCATTTAGTCCCTTGGCTCTGTACTGGTGAAAGGATGACTATTTGTATTGTAAATGGTATCTAATTTTCAGAAGATGGATGAAGTCTTTAACTGCATCTTTTTGTTAGCTTGCTAACTGATTGTGCTACATTAATACAATTTTAAGTTATTTTTTAAATTTTGCCACTTTCAATGAAGCGAGGGGATTCTTTGGAGAAGAGAGCAACCCACCTAGTTTTCAGGCATACCACTTCCAATTATAGTGACATTTGGAATATGTAGATGTTGGTCACTATCCAGCCAGACAAAAAGAAAAGTAAATTATAAGGCAAATTATGTGCATACTGCATATTTTGCTGCCTCATGGTAAGAGGAGTAAGGGCTGACAAATAAATTTTCTTGATGAATGATAGCATGGGAAACCACCCTTTAGGAAATTGATTTTGCTGTTGTTGCTGACCCATGGTGAAACAATGGGCCTGTTGACACATCACAAATGGGTTGTTCTAGGGTTTTCTAAGGGCATTTAATAGGGCTGTGCCCGGCTTCAGCCCGAAGCCTGAGTTTTGAGCCAAACGGAGCATTTGGGGCCACTTTGTGCCGCTTCTGAGGTGAGGCCGAGGGGGCATGAAGTGGGTCGGGTCACTCCGAAGCACTTTGCTGGAGCTTCAAAGCAATCTAGAAACCCAGCTGTGCTGCTGTGGCCGCCACCGCTCAGCCCCCAGCTCCTTACCTGGGCCCTTGGGACACGCGCTGGCATCTCTCTTCTTATTTATTGCATATCGCACCTTTTTTCCTCCAAGGAACCCAAGGCGGCGTACATTATCCTCCTCCTTGCCATTTTATCCTCACAACAACAACCCTGTGAGGTAGGTTGGGCTGAAAGTCTGTGACTGGCCCAAAGTCACCCAGTGAGCTTCCGTGGCCGAGTGGGAACTAGAACCTGGACCTCCCATCTCCCAGTCCAACACTCTCGCCACTACACCACACTGGCTGCCTTGTTCTAGGGAGTCACCATTTTTAAAATGGCAGCTCCCTGTATTTCCAGAAATAGATCCTGTGCAAATGGTGCAGGATCCATTTTTAAAATGAAGACTCCCTGGAACAGGAAGATGGCTGCCGGCATGCTTCCTGAGGGCCCAGATAAGGAGCTGGGGGCTTGCATGGGGGTGGGAGCAGGATTCAGCAATCTGAATCTTGCTTCTTCTCCAGAGGCCAAAGCGATTTGAGGGTCCTGAATCAACCCGAAGCAAATCAGACCCAGCTCAGAATCCCCAAACTGGCCTCTGAGGTGGACCGGGGAGTCCCTGCAGAGCCCTAGCATTTAACACTCGCATAACCCATGCCACCTGGATTTGCACGACATGACACGCCACAGTGCATGCGCACCATGGCTTGCATATTTAACATGGCAGCCAGAACACATCACAAAGCCCTGCAGGTCAATTAACCCATGGTGGCTTAGTGTAAGTTGCAAACCAGGTCACTGAATAGTATGTCCTAAAGTCTCTTCATCCTCTAATGTAGGTTGATGCTAAAGGTGATGCCTTCCCATTTATCCCACAATACTAAGGGGACTGTGGTGCCCTCCAAGCCTGGGAGTAGCTCCACATCGAATGATTCCAGGAAGCCAAGCCAAGCCATTTAAATATACGCTTTATTTTTGTTTCCAGGAGCCATTACCACAGGCATTTACTTAGGAAGGTTACATCACCATCAGTCAGTATTTTTCCTTTTTAGGCAACACTTCTGCAGATTTGGACCTTGCTCCTGCAGAAGATTCTGGCCCCTAGGCCTTCTCCCCAAAACACACACAAGGCTGCTTCTTTCCAGACTGTGTATTTACCCTGTTGCTTGTCCCTGTAATTTTGTGGGTTGGGCAGCAGGTGGCTCCAGAGGTCTTCTGAAGGGGTGAGATTTTCTCTGCAGGCCTCTCTCCCACTTTCACATTGACTCCGTTGTTTCTCTTTCCAAGAAAGGCCCCTGCCACTTCTCTCACTCTCTTCCCAGATATGGTCTACAGACTGGTACACCAGCCATAGCCCCATGAGCTCATTGGTCCATCTAGCTTAGGGATATCAGAGAAGGGATTTAAATGAGATCCGATTTCTGTGAATCTGATTTGTGGATTCTCCAGAAGACCAGCTTTTTCCAAGTCATGTGGACTTGTGGACCAGTTTTTTTACTTTGGGGGGAGTTTCGTGCAAATTTGCCCTTGCACTAATGCCTGTTAGCATAACTGCAGACTTGTGCAAGTGGAACATAGATGGAATGGATTTAACAAAATTCATACATCTCTAATCTAGCTCAATATTGTTTACACCAAATGATCTGGTTCGCATGACACAACAACCCATGGTGGGTGGTCACTCAGCCTTGTTTGTTTCAGAGTGGCTTGTCATGATGTCTGAACCCATCATGGTGGCTTCAACATGGCTTGTTAACCATGCACAACCCACCCCAAGAACTCATGGCTTGTTGTTGTGTAGTTCGGGGTGGCTTGTTTTCAGAGTGAGTTGTGGTGAAATGTGAACCTGGCACAATGACTTGTATGTGGCTTGTGCCAAAGGCTACAGAGTCACTTGGCAAGAGCGGCAGAAAAACTGACCACTCTGCTTGCTCTCTCTCTGCTGACCACTCATGGTCTCGCTAGCTGTATGTCAGGCTGGCAACATCTGCATGCCCGCTTCCCATTTGTGTTTGCAATTGCTAATTGCTTTGCACAAATGAGAGAATTGCACAAATCAAGCAGCAATCGATTTGTCGATCTTGGGGTTTTTTTTAACTTTCCAGAATTGTACGCAAATATAGTCAAGGGGAAGAAGAAGAAAAAAAACAGAAACAAAAATGAACATTTTCCCCCAAAGTCAGAAGCATGAAAATACAGGAGGGGCGGGGATTTGTGCTTTTAAACTCCTTTTTCACTTTTGGGAAGATTTTCATGCATTCGCATTAACTAATGAACATTTGCACATGTGAGCATTAACTAATGCGGAATAGTTAATGTAAATGTGCACAAATCTCTCCCCAAGTGAAAAAAAAGGTTAAAAAGCACAAATTCCCCCCAAATCTACATTTTCATGCTTTAGCCTATTGGGGAATTGGGGGGGGGGGGTATTTTTGGTCTCTGATTTTTTTCCCCCCTGACTAAAATATGTGTACAATTCCAGAAAGTTAAAAAGAAACTAAAAGAAAGATGCCTGACAATCCTTGAAACACAGGCAGAATGGATTTAACAAAGTTTTACTATTTTTTAAAAAGTTGTGCCACAAAGGACACTGGGATACATGCCAGGAGCCGGAGGGAGGACAAAGAGGGAAACAAACCATGGCAAACAGGAGCGCCTGATCATCTGACAGCAGCAGCAGCATGGACTAAATAAGCCACTGTGGTTTGTTTTCAGGATGGCTTATCATGAAGTACGAACTCACCCACTCTAGAGCTTCAGACAGGGCTTAGCCACATCCTTATCTGGAGATGTAGGGACTGGCTTGTGCCGTGGGAATACCTCTGCATATGAGCCACCATATTGCCAGGTGTGTTGTATAGCCAGGCCCCTAGATTCTGACTGCTCTGGAACAATTTCTCAACAGACATTCTGTGGTTGCCAACTGACCAGAACCTGGCCTCCCCTGTAGCTTTAACAGTGGCTTGATATGTAGGAATTAGCAAGACATGCTTTTCACAGCATAGAGGTAAGCATGATAGGGGCTGAAAAGCAGGTTATATGTGGATTAATAAACAAACAAACAAACAAATAAATATAAGGTTTGTAGTTGCTTATCTCCTCAGAACAAACTGCTGGCCAAGGCACAGAAGCAGAGGCAAGTACAAAACTTGGCATACCTATTGGATTCAGATGACCTCTCCACAATGTATATGCATGATAACAACCCCATTGGTGCTCACTTCCTATTGAAGAAAATTGTTATTTCGATATACCCTAACAGTTCCATGTGTTGACAGAAATAAGGGGAAGGAGTTTATGGGATTTTATGATATGGAACAGAGGATGCAGTGACTGAAAGAAAATGTCATTGTCACATAGGGCACATTTGGGGTTCAATCCTATGGATGTTTGGACAGAAAAAAAGTGCTACCACTGGCTGGGGGATGCTAGGAGTTGTAGGACTATTTTCTGTCTAAACATGCAAAGGATTGCATCCTTAATTAACTATACTTGGAAATGAAGGATCCACTTGTCTTTATTGGTTGTGCTACCTAAGTTCGGTAGAATAGTTCTTGTGTTTGGAAGAAATCTTTGCAAATGACTGACTGGAACTGATTAATGGCTCTATGTACTTTAGATTCTAATGCACTGCAGTTAATTTTAGACAGAGATGCTCGGCCATTTTCCCATAGCCTTCACTTCTGGTTAAATTAATTTCACACGTTATATTGTGTGATGCAAGCTCTCTCTCTCTCTCTCTCAGCAGTGACATTCTTTCACCAGGCAATTGAGAAGACATATCACCAGGATTAAGATCCATTATCTTACTTGGATGCTCTACGTGGCAAATTATATACCTATGAGGTTTTTCATTTGTTCTGGATTGTCAGTTCTGCTTATGATGTTTTCAGCCATGTCATTGCCTGAGCTTGTAATGCTGTACCATATCACGCAGATCCAGTAACCTAGGAAACTCCTAGGAAACTGGTTCCCATAAACACTACTAAAGGTCTCTGAAGGAAGATGCATTACATCACTGTGATTACTAAAGGGTGTTGGAGCAGTGAATACTATATTGGCCATAGAATGTAAGAAAGGCAGAATAGATAATTCAGAAACTTTAATTGCATCCATTTCTTGAGAAAAAGAATATGCATGTTTTTGAGCCACTTACAATGCAATCCTATACCTCTCTGCTCAGAAGTAAGTGCTATTGAGTTTATTGGGGCTTCATGAGAGCCAGTGCAGTGTAGTGGTTAGAATATTGGACTGGGACTCAAGAACCCCATCTTCTAGACACCACTCGTCTAGGAAACTGACTGGGAGACTTTGGGCCAGTCACTGACTCTCCACCTAACCTTTTTCACAGGATTATTGTGAGGATAAAATGGAGAGGAGGAGGACCGTGTAAGCCACCTTGAGTTCCTTGCAAGAAGGAAAAAGGGCAGGATATAAATGTAATAATAAATAGATCATAATAAATAAATAATGGAACTTAATCCCAGGCAAGTGAATATAGGATTGCAGCCTTAGTGACATCTCAAGCTCTTCGATTTTTATTTTATTTATATCCCACACCTTTCACACATAAGTGCTGGGAAAGGTGACAGCGTTCCGTGCACCTGGGTGTTCAGTCATGCCGGCCACATGACCACGGAAGCGTCTTCGGACAGCGCTGGCTCTTCGGCTTAGAAACGGGGATGAGCACCGCATCCTAGAGTCGGACACGACTGCTTGGGGACACCTTTACCTTTTTTAGTGCAACTAGTGCCATGACTGCAGGTTAAATTAGCATATCTATAGTACTAGCAACAGATTAACAGTATAACCCTTCCCAGAATTGTCATACAGGCAGAATTGGATGGCTGTTGAAGGGATGCTTGAGGGATTTTTGTTCTTTGTGAATTGGATACAAACTGACCTGATCTTCATCTCTTGGACTAATGTATGGATTGGAATTTAGTTATTCACTGGCTTATGTACTTCCCAATTGTTCCTACATGGTTCTTGAGTCAAAACATAAAATACATTTTTAAGTGTTTAAATACAAATTTGCATTAAAAAAAATAACAGATTACAGCACAAACAGGATGGAATGGACATTATTGGCAAGAAACAAAGGGGTCACATAGATCAAACCAGGGGAAGTATTGCCAGAACTATAAAAATGTGGGAAGTTCTTCTAAAGCTTTGGAAGATGGCATTGCTGGGTGGGCAGGGGTCAGACCAGAGTGGGTTTGAAAATGCTGGGTCAGAGGAAGTCTTAAGATAGAACAACATCCTATGCACTAATAGTGAGCTCATTCCCTGAATGCCTATCCTTCTGTAGCCAAAATGGCACCATCCATGCACAAGAGGGAGGTATTAACAGGCTCAGGGAAACCCCATCATTTGTAAAAGTACAAACTTAAATCTTTAAGGAGGAAGTGTTCCCAATGAAAACTGAGCATGCTCAGTTGACCATGGAATGTTGAGGGGGAACAACAGAAAACTGAAGGGGAGGAGCAGTTGAATGGAGTAGCCTGGCATAGGGCCTGGTGGAATGCTGAATAGGAGTACTCCACACTGCAACCTTTCCTTGCAAGTCCCACTTGTTCGTTTATGTAAGTGTGTATTCTTATTTCTGAAAATACACAGTTCTGGGAAGTGCATTTTTTGGGAAGGGTGGGTGGCTGGGTGGGTGGGGACAAACAGACAACTGTAATTATGGATTATTTATCTAGGAAGACGACTGAGTCATGTTAACTGTCACAGTTGGTGGTCAGATCTTATGGAACACAAGAAATGCTGCATTCGAATATGGAGGCTGCCCTTATCTGTAAGAGGAGTTACTGCTAAATGTTGGTAAAGTAGCACAATGTACCAAGCAAGCCAAGCAACAATGTACCATAATCGGAGAGTGCAGAACAAATTTCTCAGCTAGGCTTCAACCGCTCATCATGCTATTAAACACAAGAATGATTACTCTTGTCATTTAGTTCTGCTCCAACTGCAGATGATAGGCTGTTTTGAATAATAACTATTATGGCATGGGAACATAATGTTTCTTAGCCTCCCTTGGACTTTTCTAACTACATTTCTCTTGACATTCGTACAATTGCTCTCCACTCAAGAAACTAACCCCCAAATAGCCTTTTGATAGCCTTTCAATAGCTATTGTTGCATTGATTGTCAGTTTGTGTATCAATAAGGATGGCATTTAAAATGGCAAGAGATAGGGCAATGTAGTAGCCAAGAGGCTGAGCTCAAAACCATAAAGTAATGTGTTCAGTACTCCCCTCTATCATGAAATGTTACACTTGCATACACTCCTGATTAGTTTGCTGTCGGAATTGCACACAGGGATGCAGGGAGGCCTTAGGCAAGACTCAACCTCCCATCTGAAATAAGGACATTACTAATATTGGCCTATCCTATAGACTTGTGAAGATTATAAGAAGATAATGCAAATGAAAGTCCCTGAATCCAGAAGCACTATATAAATGGGAAGCATTATTGAATGTACTACCTCACAGATATATGGAATTTAGAAAGCCATAGAATGTAGACTTTTCTGATATTGAGTTTGTTTCAGTTTCCAGGCATTAAGAGAGCCAATTGATTGAATAGTTCTTAGCACAGTTCTCTTAGCACAGCGGACAAAGATTTGTTCTCTGCTTCCCCTAGAGGGCAGGACTAGATCTAATGGGTTTAAGGGTGTAATCCTATGCTGACACCATTGCTCTAGAAGAGCCTTCCCCAACCTGGTGCCTTCCAGATGTGCTGGACTACAGCTCCCAACATCCCAGCATACCCCAGGTTGGGAAGGCTGCTGTAGAAGCCTATAAAAGGGAAAAGAAAGAATTGAGACAAATATTTAGCCTGCCCGTCTACATGTACAGGTTCAATAGGATGTTTCCTAATGTGGGTGGGGATGTCTGTCATGAGGAAATCTGGCCCTTTGGGGGATTTTTGGATTCCCCCAGAGCCTCCAGCTTGACTTGCATTTGCGAGCCAAGCTGCGGGCTTTTTCCAGAAATCCAGGAACTTAACTGTGCGGGAGGAGGAATAGTAATGCAGTGCCATTCTTTGCTGACACCTAGTGGCCTTGTACAAATTTGAATTTAACTGGAAATAATGGAACACAAAACTGTTTCCTAACAGGCCTCCAGAGACAGACTGTGAATCTCATATCCACTAGAACATTAGATTTCCCAGATGTCTCATCTGCTCCTCTTTGAGAACTGGTTTGGTGTGTACAAAGACCATAACATACCAAAACAATTGACTTTCTTAGACCATCTCTCTTCCCAGAAGACATGCAGAGAGGTCAAGAAGTATATTGCTTCTTAAAACAAATACACTCTGCTGCTTCTGTGACTTATAAAACTCATTCTGAACATACCAGCTTGTAAAACCTACACCTTGGAAAGCCACCTGCATGATTAACTAGGCATATATGAAAGGAAAGGTTCTTCCTGTGCAAGCACCAGGTCACTACTGACCCCTAGAGGGATGCCTGCTTATGCTGGCGTTTTCATGGCAGACTATAGCGGGGTGGTTTGCCATTGCCTTCCCCAGTCGTGACTACCTTTCCCCCAGCAAGCTGGGTACTCATTTTACCAACCTCGGAAGGATGGAGGGCTGAGTCGACCTGAGCCGGCTACCCGAGACCCGGCTTCCGCTGGGATCGAACTCAGGTCATGGGGAGAGTTTCAGTTGCAATACTGCCGCCTACAGCAGCCCTAAAATGTTACACTTGTGTACACTCCTGATCAGTTCGCTGTCGGAATTGCACTCAGGGATGCATCTCGCCTGTCTCAATGTGTTATCACCAGAATTTGTTTAATCAAGCATTCTTCAAACCCAAGTTTCACTAAGTGATTTACAGTCTAGTGCAGACTTCCCCATCCTGGTGCCCTTCAGAGGTTTTAGACTCCAACTCCCATCAACCCCAGCCAGCATGGCCAATGGCCAGGAATGTATGAGAAAACTGGAAAGCATCCAAAATAAGATCCAAAAAGAGAGAGCTAGCTAGTCTCAAGATGCTAAAAAATAGTTTTATTCTTTAAGAAGCCCAGTGTGTTTCAGCCCAGTATATCATTAATGACCTTCGCCAGGGGCTATAAAAAGAGACAATATATTTGTTTAATATGTCATAAATAAAATTACACACATACCATAAAATGACACACATTGCAGAAATTGCATATGTATATTTACAATTCTTAAAAAGCCTCAGAGAACTCTGTCAGGGTTGTCTCATACATTTGAAGATAGGTGGGTGAAATCATAGCTGAAGATGACACATTATATACCATACAACAGAAGGTATCCATCTGCTACACAGGTGTTGTTCATAACTCGAGGTTACATGTCTGGGAGGAACTGGGTGTCTTGCTGCACAGAAGGGACGTGTCTCCAAATGCAACTTCTCAGGTAATCCTGTGCCCCTGAACTGAATCCCCTCCCAGTGGTGTAGCTGTAAATTTTGAAGGGCAGGTGGTCATCACAACAGCCCCCATAGTCACACTTCCAAGGAGAGTCCAAACAGTCAGGTAAGTGTGTTGATCCATATATCAACAAACCAGTTTTCATCTTCACCAGGAGTAGGTCTTTTGTAAAGGTAATGTGTCTCAACTGCCCATTCAAGACCAAGGCACCCCAAATTTTGCATCACAACAGGGAACTATATATTGTTGATGGGAAAATTCAGTTCTCCCCCAACTACTGTGTGGATTGCAGCTACACTCCGAGGGAACAGGGAATTCTGATGAGGGGTGGCAGATGACACTAGCATGCCTGCTAAGAAAAAAGTTCCAGTGCTGTGTCCATGTGAGCCCCTGACATTTTCTACATTTTATAAACTGCTCAGAGACCTTAGGTGAATGGGTTCATGACTGATACAAGTGCCAGCCAATCAATGCTCTGCACAGCCTTGCTTCAAGAATAGGGAAGAAGCTATGTGATTGAGGCAACAGCTAGCCAATCACCGTTGTGTAAATCCAGCTTCTGTTAAAAATCAGAAGAGTTTTCTCCAGAAATTGATCCAGGCTGTGTGCCCAGAATGTGGTGAGTACACTTCCACAGGGGGCTCATCACTGAATTCTGTATATTCTTGTGCACCTTCAGAGGCTTTGAGGGGTGTGTGTGTTTGTGCTGGAACTTTAAAATCTTTGTAATGTGATTGTTGTTGTTGTTCAGTCGTTAAGTCATGACCGACTCTTCGTGACCACATGGACCATAGCACACCAGGCCTTCCTGTCCTCCGCTCTCTCCCAGAGTGTGCTCAGGTTCATATTCATTGCATTGGTGATGCTACCTAGCCGTCTCATCCTCTGCCGTCCCCTTCTCCTTTTGCCTTCGATCTTTCCCAGCATCAGGATATTTTCCAGTGAGTTTTCTCTTCGCATTAGGTGGCCAAAATATTTGAGCTTCAGCTACAGTATCTGTCCTTCCAATGAGCAGTCAGAGTCGATTTCCTTTAGGATTGACTGATTTGACCTCCTTGCAGTCCAGGGGACTCGTAAGAGTCTTCTCCAGCACCACAGTTCGAAAACATCAACTCTTCGGAGTGATTGTTGTTGTTTATTCTGTCAGTTGCTTCCGACTACATGACTTCATGGACCAGCCCACGCCAGAGCTTCCTGTCGGCCATCGCCACCCCCAGCTCCCCCAAGGTCGAGTCCGTCATCTCCAGAATGTCATCCATCCATTTGGCCCTTGGTTGGCCCCTCTTTCTTTTGCCTTCCACTTTCCCTAGTATCAGCATCTTCTCCAGGGTATCCTCCTGTCTTCTCATTATGTGGTCAAAGTACTTCAGTTTGCCTTTAAGATCATTCCTTCAAGTGAGCAGTCTGGCTTTATTTCCTGGAGTATGGACTGGTTTGATCTTCTTGAAGTCCAAGGCACTCTCAGAATTTTCCTCCAGCACCACAGTTCAAAAGCATCTATCTTCCTTCGCTTAGCCTTCCTTATGGTCCAGCTCTCGCAGCCATAGGTTACTATGGGGAATACCACTGCTTTAACTGTGCAGACCTTTGTTGTCAGTGTGATGTCTCTGCTCTTAACTATTTTATCAAGATTTGTCATTGCTGTCCTCCCAAGAAGTAAACGTCTTCTAATTTCCTGGCTGCAGTCAGTGTCTGCAGTCATCTTTGCACCTAGAAAGACAAAGTCTGTCACTGCCTCCATGTTTTCTCCCTCTATTTGCAGTTATCAGTCAAGCTGGTTGCCATAATCTTGTTTTTTTTGAGGTTTAACTGCAACCCAGCTTTTGCACTTTCTTCTTTCACCTTCATCATGAGGTTCCTCAGCTCCTCCTCGCTTTCAGCCATCAAAGTGGTATCATCTGCATATCTGAGATTGTTAATGTTTCTTCCAGCGATTTTAACTCCAGCCTTGGCTTCATCAAGCCCAGCATATCGCATGATGTGTTCTATGTACAGGTTGAATAGGTAGGGTGAGAGTATACAACCCTGCCGTACTCCTTTCCCAATCTTAAAGCAGTCCATTGTTCCGTGGTCTGTTCTTACCGTTGCTACTTGGTCATTATACAGATTCCTCAGGAGGCAGACAAGATGACTTGGTATCCCCATACCACCAAGAACTTGCCACAGTTTGTTATGATCCACACAATCAAAGGCTTTAGAATAGTCAATAAAACTGAAATAGATGTTTTTCTGAAACACCCTGGCTTTCTCCATTATCCAGCGGATATTGGCAATTTGGTCTCTAGTTCCTCTGCCTTTTCTAAACCCAGCTTGTACATCTGGCAATTCTCGTTCCATGAATTGCTGGAGTCTACCTTGCAATATCTTGAGCATTACCTTACTGGCATGTGAAATAAGTGCCACTGTTCGATATTTTAAACATTCTTTGGTGCTGCCCTTTTTTGGTATGGGGATATAAGTTGATCTTTTCCAATCTGTTGGCCATTCTTGTGTTTTCCAAATTTGCTGGCATATGGCATGCATCACCTTGACAGCATCCTCTTGCAAGATTTTAAACAGTTCAGCTGGGATACCGTCGTCTCCTGCTGCCTTGTTATTAGCAATGCTTCTTAAGGCCCATTCAACCTCACTCTTCAGGATGTCTGGCTCTAGCTCACTGACCACACCGTCAAATCTATCCCCAATATTATTAGCCTTCCTATACAGATCTTCCGTATATTCTTGCCACCTTTTCTTGATCTCTTCTGCTTCTGTTAGGTCCTTGCCATTTTTGTTTTTGATCATACCCGTTTTTGCCTGGAATTTACCTCCGATGTTTCTAATTTTCTGGAAGAGGTCTCTTGTCCTTCCTATTCTATTATCTTCTTCCGCTTCCGCGCATTGCTTGTTTAAAAATAATCCCTGGTCTCATCTGGCTAAGCTCTGGAATTTTGCATTTAATTGGGCATATCTCCCCCTATCACTGTTGCCTTTTGCTTTCCTTCTTTCTTGGGCTGCTTCCAGTGTCTCAGCAGACAGCCATCTTGCCTTCTTGGTTTTCTTTTTCTTTGGGACATTTTTTGTTGCCGCCTCCTGAACAGTGTTGTGAACCTCTGTTCATAGTTCTTCCGGGACCCTATCTACTAAATCTAGTCCCTTAAATCTATTCGTCACCTCCACTGCATATTCATTAGGAATATTAGTGAGCTCATATCTAACTGATCTGTGGGTCTTCCCTATTCTCTTTAGTCTGATTCTAAATTGTGCAATAAGAAGTTCGTGATCTGAACTACAATCAGCTCCAGGTCTTGTTTTTACCAACTGCATAGATGTCCGCCACCTTTGGCTACAAAGGATGTAGTCAATCTGATTTCGGTGTCGACCGTCTGGTGAAGTCCATGTATAAAGTCATCTCTCAGGTTGTTGGAAGAGAGTGTTTGTTATGCACATTGAGTTGTCTTGGCAAAATTCTATCAGCCTATGTCCTGCTTCATTTTGTTCTCCCAGACCATGCTTGCCTGTAATTCCAGGTGTCATTTGACTACCCACCTTAGCATTCCAGTCTCCTGTAATGAAAATAACATCTTTTTTTAGCATACTATCCAGTAGGTGCTGCAGATCCTCATAGAACTGATCTACTTCTGCTTCTTCAGCATCTGTGGTTGGGGCGTATATTTGGATCACTGTGATGTTAAATGGCTTACCCTGAATTTGAATTGAGATCATTCTGTCATTTTTTGGATTGTATCCAAGCACTGCTTTAGCCACTTTATTATTAATTATGAAGGCTACTCCATTTCTTCTGTGGTCCTCTTGTCTACAGTAGTAGATCTGGTGGTCATTTGATGTGAAGTGGCCCATTCCAGTCCATTTCAGTTCACTGACACCCAAAATGTCTATATTTAATCTTGAATCTCCCCAATAACCACATCCAATTTGCCCTGGCTCATAGATCTTACATTCCAGGTTCCTATGGTGTGTTGATCTTTAGAACATGGGATTTGTCATTCACCACCAGCACCATCGGCTGCCAGCCATCTTTTCAGCTTTGAGCTAGCTGCGTCATCACATCTGGGGCTAGTTGAACTTATCGTCTGTTCCTCCCCAGTAGCATTTTGACCATCTTCCAACCTGGGAGTCCCATCTTCCGATCTTCCGATGGCATACCGACATATCTCTGGTTGTACTGATCCATTTAGTTTTCATGGCAAGGATACTGGGGTGGGTTGCCGTTACCTTCCCCAGGGATCGTATTTAGTCTGACCTCTCTGCCATGACCTTCCCGTCTTGGGTGTCCCTTCATGGTTTAGCTCATGATGTCATTGAGGTGCTCAAGCTCCAGCACCACGACAAGGTAACGATCTCCTTTGCTGAAGTCGGCGTGATTGCATGACTACAAATAGGCTGGGGAAAGCCATGTAACTCAGCCTCTCTAAGGAGACCCGCCTGCTGGAAACACTTCCATGGCCAAGAAGGGGATGTGTGCTGCAGGCCTGCAGCTAATAAACACTCACCCCTTCCTGCCTTCATTGGGGCACATACATCTGCCCTCCGCCCCCCTGAGGAAGGAATGTGTCTCCACAACTTCAGTTAAAGAAAGGATCAGGCCCCACAGAACTAGAATAGTGTATTTGCCCCAGCATCATGGGGTCTGACCAGAATTTACCTCACTCTGGGAATCCATAGTGAAAACTGTTTGGAGAGCCAACCTCAAGACATGAGATTTTAGCTCCCGGTCAAGTGGTAGGAGAGAATGAAAAGCAAGGGAAGGAGGGACTGTTATTCTGGTTGGTTCAAGGGCAATATATTGTATGAACTGAGCTACAGCCCTGCCGTTGGCAGAGGCCTTCCAGGGCAGCTGCCCATCTTCATCCACATTTAATGGTTTTATTACATGGATAATATCCTTGGCTGGCCTGCATTTCCAGAATTTTGAGAGCTGCTCCATGCTTTTTTCTCAATTGGAACTGGAGGCACAAGTCATTCCTGCCCACAAAAACATTTACTTAGAGAATATACAAATCAAGTATGTTGCCTGTTCGTTTACTTATTTTTTAATGATTCATATAGGGTGTTTTCCCCTTCATGGATCACTGCCTTAATGTGGTGAAGGGGCTTGCGTAACACAGTGAAGCCATAAGCTATGCCATGCAGGGCCACCCAAGACGGACAGATCATGGCAGAGAGTTCTGACAAAATGTGGTCAACTGGAGAAGGAAATGGCAACCCACTCCAGTATTTCTGCCAAGAAAACCCTGTGGAAGGTATCACAAGGCTAAAAGAGATGACGCCGGAAGATGAGCCCCTCAGACCGGAAGGTGTCCAATATGCTACTGGGGAAGAGCAGAGGGTATTTCCAAGTAGCGCCAGAAAGAGTGAAGCGGCTGAGCCAAAGCCGAAAGGACACTCAGCTGTGGATGTGTCTGGTGGTGAAAAGAAAATCTGATGCCGTAAAGAACAATATTGTTTAGGAACCTGGAATGTAAAGTCAATGAATCAAGGTAAGCTGGAAGTGGTCAAACATGAGATGGCAAGATTGAACATTGACATCTTGGGAATCAGTGAACTAAAATGGACAAGCATGGGCGAATTTAATTCAGGTGACCATCATATCTACTACTGTGGGCAAGAATCCCTTAGAAGAAATGGAGTAGCACTCATAGTCAACAAAAGGGTGGGAAAATCAGTACTGGGGTACAATCTTAAAAACGATAGAATCCAAGTACGAATCCAAGGCAAACCATTCAACATCACAGTAATTCAAGTCTATGCCCCAACCACTGAGGCCGAAGAAGCTGAGGTTGATCGGTTCTATGAAGACCTACCACACCTTCTAGAACTAACACCAAAAAAAGATGTCCTCTTCATCATAGGGGCTTGGAATGCTAAAGTAGGAAGTCAAGAAATAACCGGGATAACAGGCAAGCATGGCCCTGGTGTACAAAATGAAGCAGGACAAAGGCTAGTAGAGTTTTGCCAAGAGAACATGCTGATCATAGCAAACACTCTTTTCCAACAGCACAAGAGGCGACTCTACACATAGGCATCACCAGATGGTCAATATCGAAATCAGATTGATTATGTCCTTTGCAGCCAAAGATGGAGAAGTTCTATACAGTCAGTAAAAGAAGACCTGGAGCTGACTTTGGCTCAGATCATGAGCTTTTTGTTGCAAAATTTCGGCTTAAATTCAAGAAGGTAGGGAAAACCACTAAAACATTCAGGTATGACCTAAATCATATCCCTTATGAATATACAGTGGAGGTGAGGAATAGATTTCAGGGATTAGACCTGATAGACAGAGTGCCTGAGGAACTATGGACGGAGGTCCGTAACATTGTTCAGGAGGCAGCAACTCAATCCATCCCCAAGAAAAAGAAATGCAAGAAAGCCAAGTGGCTGTCTGATGGGGCCTTACAAGTAGCTGAGGAAAGAAGGGAAGTGAACAGCAAGGGAGAAAGGGGAAGATATATCCAACTGAATGCAGAGTTCCAGAGAACAGCAAGGAGAGACAAGAAGGCCTTCTTAAATGAACAATGCAAAGAAATCGAGGAAAACAACAGAATGGGAAAGACTAGAGATCTCTTCAAGAAAATCGGAGATCTCAAGGGAACGTTTTGTGCAAAGACGGGCATGATAAAGGACAAAGAAGGTAGGGACCTAACAGAAGCAGATGAGATTAAGAAGAGGTGGCAAGAATACACAGAAGAACTATACAGGAAAGATCTTAATGTCCCTGATAGCCATGATAGTGCGGTCACTGAACTTGAGCCGGACATCCTAGAGAGTGAAGTCAAGTGGGTCTTAGGAAGCATTAGTAACAACAAAGCTAGCGGAGATGACAGTATCCAGTGGAGCTATTTAAAATCCTGAAAGATGATGCTGTTAAAGTGCTGCACTCAATATGCCAACAAATTTGGAACACTCAACAGTGGCCACAAGCCTGGAAAAGGTCAGTTTACATTCCAATTCCAAAGAAGAGCAACGCCAAAGAGTGTTCAAACTACCGTACAATTGCGCTCATTTCACATGCCAGCAAGGTTATGCTCAAAATCCTACAAGCTAGGCTTCAGCAGTATGCGAACCGAGAACTACCGGAAGTACAAGCTGGGTTTCGAAGAGGCAGAGGAACTAGAGATCAAATCGCCAACTTTCGCTGGATCATGGAGAAAGCAAGAGAATTCCAGAAAAAACATCTATTTCTGCTTCATTGACTATGCTAAAGCCTTTGATTGTGTGGATCACAACAAACTGTGGCAAATTCTGAAAGAGATGGGGGTACCAGACCACCTTACCTGTCTCCTGAGAAACCTCAAGAAGGGTCAAGAAGCAACAGTAAGAACCAGACATGGAACAACCGATTGGTTCAAAATTGGGAAAGGAGTATGACAAGGCTGCATATTGTCACCCTGCTTATTTAACTTATATGCAGAGTACATCATGAGAAATGCTGGGTTGGATGAATCACAGGTCGGAATTAAGATTGCTGGGAGAATTATCAACAACCTCCGATATGCAGATGATACCACCCTAATGGCAGAAAGCGAAGAGGATCTAAAGAGCCTCTTGTTGAGGGTGAAAGAGGAGAGTGCAAAAGCTGGTTTGAAACTCAACATTCAAAAAACTAAGATCACGGCATCTGGCCCCATCACTTCCTGGCATATAGAAGGGGAAGAAATGGAAGCAGTGACAGATTTTACTTTCTTGGGCTCCAAGATCACCGCAGACGGTGACTGTAGCCATGAAATTAAAAGACACTTGCTCCTTGGGAGGAAAGCTATGGCAAACCTAGACAGCATAGTAAGAAGCAGAGATATCACATTGCCGACAAAGGTTTGTATAATCAAAGCTATGGTTTTCCCAGTAGTAACGTATGGCTGTGAGAGCTGGACTATAAGGAAGGCTGAGCGCCGAAGAATTGATGCCTTCAAACTGTGGTGCTGGAGAAGACTCTTACGAGTCCCCTGGACTGCAAGGAGGTCAAATCAGTCCATCCTAAAGGAAATCAACCCTGAGTGCTCATTGGAAGGACAGATCCTGAAGCTGAAGCTCCAATATTTTGGCCACCTAATGCGAAGAGAAAACTCCCTGGAAAAGACCCTGATGCTGGGAAAGACTGAAGGGAAAAGGAGAAGGGGACGGCAGAAGAGGAGATGACTAGATAGCATCACTGATACAATGAATATGGACTTGAGCACGCTCTGGGAGAGAGCGGAGGACAGGAAGGCCTGGCGTGCTATGGTCCATGGGGTCACGAAGAGTCAGACACGACTGAACGACTGAACAACAACAACAACAAGGGTGTTTTACCAATGATCAAAATCCAGGGCAGATCCCATTGTCATTTAAGCCATCTCGATGCCTGAGGAGGTTAACAGCCAGAATAGAGGAGGACAGGATGGAGGGTGGCGCAGACTGAACAGGCTTGGTCTCCACCACGGTCTGGGAGAGATCAACATATAAAAGACAAAAGATTAGAGTCAAGGCCACATACCCCCAGTCTGCCCCAGGGGGAAATTGCAAAATGAAAAAGAGGTATTTTCCAAACTTTCTCTCCAGCACCACCAGCTGAATTTGTCTGACTTCTTTCTCACCCATATGCCTTCCACAAAGCTCCGCAGAACAGCCATTCCAATTCCATAGTATCAGTTCTTCTTTAAAATAAACTTGGCCATCCTGTTCCAAGTATAGCTGCACATTTCTTCTCCCTGCCACACTCATTAGCCCCACTTCCTGCTATGTCACAAGATTTCTCTGCTTTGCTTCCCAATACTGAAATCCAGTGTTCCTTATTCACCCTCTAACTGCTGCCTTCCCATTGGATTTCAGGTGCTGCATCTCACTCACCACTACTGCTTCAATCAATTTTGCTTTTTTGTATGGGAGCAAGCGGAGATAGCACGGAGGAATAAGATCTTCTTTTTCAAATCAAGTACGAACTTCTAGAAATTGCAAGAATCCGGCTGTTAGTTAGGGAAGGACATTTCTGGGCCTTTTCTGAAATGGTCCATTCACCCCTGCTGCAGGTTCTGAATGGGAATAGGACTACTCATTCAAGCTGCACCATTCTTTGCAATCAAGTGCAGTTCTACCCAGCTATAATTGGTAGGTGCTGAAGACCCAGTCCTGTCACTCATGGCCTCCCCTGTGTATAGTGCCTTGTATAAAGTTCTGAGTTGGCAGTCTAAATCAGGGACAGAGGATGTCCAAAAATAAAGATCCTTGAAGATATACTTTGTGTTTGGGTATTGGGAACCATGACTTTGAACACAGTAATCAAAGACAAAGGTCCCAGGCATGGTCTGAAGGCACATGAGACTGCTACCTTGCAGAAGCTAAGCAGGTCTGGGTCTGGTCAGTGCTTGGAGGGGAGACCACCTGGGAACCACATGTAGCCACCTTGAGTTCCACGATGGAAGAAAGGTGGGATGTAAATGAAATAAATAAAATATACTTGAATTATTTTTTACGTAATCAAGAAAAGACAGCAACGTTTATAACCACCCTCCCAGCACCATCCTACATCACCTGCTGGAGTTCTGAAAGAGAGCCAGGGACCAGGTCAAGGGCTGGCTTTGTTGGGCACCTGCTGAAGCCCAGATCCCACAAGGGGCCCCCTGCCAACCCCTGCAGCCCCTTCGTCCTGTTGCCTCTCTTGCATTTTGTTTCTGCTGCGTCTTTAGCTGCCCAGTCTAAACAAACAGTAATTACAGCAAGGAAGAGAGAGAGGCAACAGTTTTGGATGATGATCTCTCCCGCTGTCCAGTGGTGCACATTGGGCCTGGATGGAGAAGGCAAGTGAATGAGGCAGTGACAATAGCAGCACAGAGTTCGACCCATTGAGGATATCCTGTTGAAAGGCCTGAAACTGATGGCCATGTACCCTATTTTACAAAGGATGGTGCTGTTTCAAAGTCTGTCACAGCATAATTCTCTATTTGTAGGTGCCCTCTGTTTCAACGGCTGTCCAGTCCAAGTTTGGTCCAGCCCAACTTTTTTGCCCATTTTTCTGAGCCTTTCTGAATCATCAGCAATATGGCTCAGGTATATGAAAACAGTTGTTATGCTTAGTAGTAACCTATAGTATTAAAGTGACTGGGTTGGAACAAAAAATAAATTGCATTATCAGTATAGGAATCCTGATGCAAATCTTGAGGAAAGCCATGTAATTTAAAATCTTATGGGGAGAAAGGATTCTCATTTGTTAAAATGTCAGCCACATTAGAGTGGGTTTTATCTGTCCATCTCTTCTCGGGCACAGTTTCTGCTGGGCAGTGTTTTTGGATTGCCCTCAATAGCTGGATTCTCCTCGGAATGGGGAGAGAAATGCATATTGCTCCCCCTCCTAGATATGGACAATCTCATCTAGGATTCTGTGTGAAAAGAAGCAATAGAACTGAAATCTAGGGTCTACGAAGGAGGCAGAATAAGACAAACAGAGAGAGAGAATTGTGTTTGGGGGGGCACTCAGTATCAGGAGATACAGGGATACCTCTCTAAGGAGACCTGATGTAGGGCAGTGAATTTGGCTCCGTTGGTGTGTTTAAGCTGTTTGTTTCCACGTATACTCATGTTGTTGTTGTTGTTGTTTAAGAAATGCAAATATTACAAAATGCCAGTAAGCCGGAGATAAACCGGGTAAGTACTGTGCCCCTGGGTGATCCCACTGCTTGGGGACATTTGGAAAGTCTCACTGCTTGGACATTTGGACAATATAAAGACCCACATGGCTTGGGAACTAGGTAAATAAAGGAATGCCTTCTATGCCATGATCCTGCCCAAAGACAGTGTTCGCTATCTGAGGCTCTTCTCATGATGGCCCCACCATCAGAAGCTGAGTGGGTGGGAACTGGAGATAGGGCCTTCTTAGTTGTAGCACCTTATTATATGGCATGCCTTCCGCAGGGAAATTTGCCTGGCACAAACTTGTTATCTTTGGTGCCAGGCTACAATGGCGACGTTCGTACAACATGACAATATATCCTATGAATAAGCTAGATAATGTGAGTTATTTTTGGAACAACCCACAGTGCACCCAATAGACAATTGGGTACACCGTGGGTTATTCTCCCCCTCCTTCCCCCTCAGTCCTCCACCTGGTATCCCAGTCTCCTGCATGGCAGAACCCATCTTGTCTGCCCTTCCTGTCTCCATCCCTGCTCCGATCATGACTCCATTTCATTCCCCGGCTTAATAAAGAAGAAGAAGAAAAATGGTCCCAGACATTTACGCAAATAGGGCAGTAATTTTTTTATTATTTTCTTTGGGGGCCCAGGAATTTGTGCAAATGCATTTGTAATTTTTTTAATTTCTTCATCTTTTTTGTTGGTTTTGCGCAGTTGCACAAGTGTGCACTTGCAGCTGTCAGATATGTGCAGCCTTGCCCTGTCAATATCCTTGTATGTTTCAATTGTCAAAGGAAATAAAGGGCAGTATGAAACAGACAAGGAAACTGACAAGACAAGACTGCATATAGGCTAATTTGCCCACCGTCTGACAGTGACAGTTCAGGAAAAAGGGACAAGATCACCCACTTAGCAAGGTGATTCTCGGGGTTTTAAGTGTTGAACTGACACTTGTAAGTGCCCTGCTTCATTTCTACACTTCCCCCAGTCTCCAGCAACTCCTTTTAAGAGAGATCTAGGCTCCTCCCCCCTTTTTGCGGCTCCCATTTGGAGCAGTTACTGCCGTGGTTCTGTACCAGATCACTGCAACCCACAATGGGCTGGCTTTGCCAGGTTCAGATGATACACCAACCCATTGTGGGTATAAACAACTCCTAGAACAAGCCATGGGGTGGCAGGATGGCTTGTTGGCCAAAAATAAGCCACCCTGCAGGAAGCGGTCCAGGTTTGGATGACATGACAAATCACTGTGGCTTCTTATGCACAATGGGCTGTCGTGTAGTGCAAAGCCAGTCAATGTCTTTATTTGCCCAGGCATTGCAGCATAGAATGTGACCTGGCAGACCAAATCCATTGTATCCACTCTGCTGAATTTTTATGCTGAATTCTCTATGCTGTTCTTCCTCTTTCTGTTTATTGTGGTTTTGTATTGTTTATTTTGTTGTTGTTGTTGTTGTTGTTGCTTTGTTGTTGTACAAGTGGGACCTTGCAGCAAAACGTTAAAGCATTGACTGCTTCTGTTCAGGCTTTCGGGAACTCCATTTCATTCCCTATCCCACCTGGTCCCCATCACCTGTACACTAACTCAGCATTCCATCCCCACTGAGCATGCTCAGTCATCACTGGGCTGTTTGGTTTCCCCTGGATTTTTTCCCCTCCATTCTTGGGGGGGGGGCGGTTACGGGGGGAGTGAATGTGCACACTCCTGTGCCTAATCCTATTTATTTTATTTATTTATTTATTAAATTTATTAATCGCCCATCTGACTGGTCACCCAGCCACTCTGGGCGATGTACAACCCACCATAAAACAATTTAAAACAATAAAATTTTACCATAATTTTTTTTTTAAAATACCCTAACCCACCCCAAATGCCTGCCTGAACAACCACATTTTTAATGCACGACGGAAGCTCATTAAAGAGGGGGCATGACGGAGTTCCCTAGGGAGGGAGTTCCACAGAGTGGGGGCCACCACAGAGAAGGCCCTCTCCCTCGTCCCCACCAGTCTAGCTGTCCTGGCTGATGGGACAGAGAGAAGGCCATCTGAGGCAGATCTTGTTAAGCGGCCTGTCTGGTGTTGCTGGAGGCGCTTCTTAAGATAGGCTGGGCCGGAACCATATAGGGTTTTAAAGGTCAAAACCAACACCTTGAATTTGGCCCGGAAAACAACTGGTAACCAGTGCAACTCCTTCAGCACTGGAGTGATGTGATCTCGCCGGCGGCTGCCTTTAATCAGGCGAGCCGCCGCATTCTGTACCAGCTGCAGCTTCCGAACCGTCTTCAAGGGTAACCCCACGTAGAGCGCATTACAGTAGTCTAAACGAGAGGAGACCAGGGCATGTACTACTGATGGGAGCAGATGGTCGGGAAGGAAGGGGCGCAGCCGCCGTATCAGATGGAGTTGATACAGCGCTGTCCGGCTCACAGCTGACACCTGAGCCTCCATGGACAGCTGGGAGTCCAAAATGACCCCCAGGCTGTGGACCTGGTCTTTCAAGGGTAGCTGTACCCCATTCAACACCAGGTCAACATCCCCCAGCCTCCTCTTGTCTCCCACCAAAAGTACCTCGGTCTTGTCAGGGTTCAGCTTCAGCCTATTCCTCCCCATCCAGCCACTCACCGTCTCCAGACATTTGGACAGGGATTCTACGGCCAACCTTGGTGAAGATTTGAATGAGAGGTAGAGCTGCGTGTCATCCGCATATTGATGACACTGCACCCCAAACCTCCTGATGATAGCCCCCAGTGGCTTCACATAGATGTTAAATAGCATCAGGGAGAGGATGGAACCCTGTGGCACCCCACAAGTAAGTGGCCACGGGTCCGAAACCTCCTCTCCCAGTGCTACCCTCTGGTACCTGCCGGAGAGGAAGGACCGGAACCACCGCAATACAGTGTCTCCAATGCCCAACCCATCCAGGCGGTCCAGGAGGATACCGTGGTCAACGGTATCAAAAGCCGCTGAGAGGTCGAGGAGAACAAGGAAGGAGCATTCACCCCTATCCAGAGCCCTCCTCATATCATCCACCAAGGCGACCAAGGCCGTTTCTGTCCCATGCCCAGGCCTGAAGCACGACTGAAATGGGTCTAGATAATCAGTTTCTTCCAAGTGTGCCTTCAACTGCACCGCCACCACCCGCTCAATCACCTTGCCCAAAAATGGCAGATTTGAGACTGGGCGAAAGTTGTTCAGAACTTGAGGATCCAAGGAGGGCTTCTTTAAGAGCGGTCTTATCACTGCCTCCTTGAGGGCTGATGGCATCACCCCCTCCTCAAGGGAGGTGTTCACCACCGCCTTGATCCCCTCACCCAGTCTCTCTCTGCAGCTCATAATGAGCCAAGATGGGCAAGGATCAAGTAAGCAGGTGGTCGGCCTTACAGATGAAAGCACCTTGTCCACTTCATCAGGAGGACGAAGCTGGAACAGATCCCACAAAACCGGTTTGCCACAGGCCGCCTCTTGCTCACTAACTGTATCCACAGTGTGCAGAGTAACACACCTAATCTGATCAATTTTATCTGCAAAGTGCCTTGTCAAAGCCTCACAGGAGGCCTTAGAATGCTCCAGTGGTTCCGGAGCCACAGGACCGACCAGGCTCCGGACCATTTGGAACAGCCTCCTGGGGCAGCACTCTGCAGACGCGATGGAGGCAGCATAATATTCCTTTTTTGCTGCCTTCACCGCCACGTGATAGGCTGAAGATACAGCTCTAGCCCGTGTCTGATCGTCTTTGGAGCGAGACCTCCGCCACCGGCGCTCTAGCCGTCTCACCTCCTGTTTCAGAGCTCGTAACCGCAGATTGAACCATGGTGCAGTCCGAGCCCTGTTCAGGGGGAGAGGGCGTTTCGGAGCCACCCGATCTAATGCCCCAGTGATTGCGGCATTCCAGCCACCCACCAGGGTCTCGACCGAGTGGCTGTTGGCATGCCCCAGAGAATCCCCAAGCACATTCAGGAATCCATGTGGATCCATAAGACGCCTGGGGCGGACCATTTTAATGGGTCCTTCACCCCTGAGGAGGGGTTGTGGAACCGAGAAGTCCAACATCACCAGATAGTGATCTGACCATGACAAGGGGGTGGTGGATATACCCCCGACTTCCAGATCACTCCCCGCTTCTCCAGAAACAAACACAAGGTCTAGTGCATGACCAGCTACATGGGTGGGCCCAGTTAGAATATGGTGCAGCTCCCAGGAGGCCATGGTCTCCATGAAGTCCCGAGGTGCTCCTGTGAGGATGGCCTCCGAATGTACGTTGAAGTCCCCCAACACCAGTAAGTTAGGGGACTGTACACGCACATCAGAGACCACCTCAAGCACCTCGGCCAGGGAGTCAGTCGTGCAGCGGGGTGGACGGTACACGAGCAGAATCCCCAGACTGCCCTTCGGGCCCAACCTCCAGTACATGCACTCAGCAACCTTGGTCTCCTGGTTAGGGGGCCTGGTGAAGACCAAGGACTTTCGGTAGATAACAGCCACTCCCCCTCCCCGATCCCCAGCCCTCGGCTGCTGTGCATACGAAAATCCAGCTGGACACATGGCTGCAAGGGTTGGAGCAGCAGCCTCGGCCAGCCAGGTCTCCGTAATACATGCCAGGTCTGCACCCTCATCCAGGATCATGTCATGGATGAGGGAGGTTTTCTGGGTAACAGACCTGGCATTGCAGAGCAGCAAACGAAGGCCAGAAGATGGGATCATGCCTCCCCCAGCCATCCTTTGGCTCTGGACAGGCCCGGAGCAGGGGACAGATACTACACAACTCTCCCTTGTTCCCCTTATCTGGCATGGCCTGCCCCTAGCGCTCCGCCAGCGCCTGCTGCCCAGCCTCGGTATCTTCTGGCCCCCAACACTCCCCCCACTGCCTCCATCAGGTGGACACATGCCCCCTCGCTTCCGCCTATCAGGCAGGCTACCCACCCCTAAAAACACAACAAAATCCCCCCCAACAAAATAAAACAAACAAACAAAACAATTAAAATCCCCTTAAAAATGCCAGGCAGGAGTCCACAGGGAAGGCCTGGTGGCGGTGGCGGAGGCAGCAGCAGGCCCGGCAGCAGCAAGCACGCCTCTTCCCCGGTGGTGGTGGTGGTGGCTTCTCCTGCAGGCCCTGGCTCTCCCAGGCCACCTCAGCCAGCCAGCTTATGTAGCCCCTCCAGGGAGGGGCAGGTGGAGCAGCACAGCTGGCTCGGTACCTGGGGGCCTGGTCCTGCAGGGACTGGCGGTCTGCCAGGCAGAAGTCCACAGGGAAGGCCTGGTGGTGGTGGCAGCGGCGGCAGCAGCAGGCCCAGCGGTGGCAGCAGCAGGCCCAGCGGCAGCAAGCACGCCTCTTCCCCGGTGGTGGTGGTGGTGGCTTCTCCTGCAGGCCCTGGCTAATCCTAGCTACATGGCTAGCTGGGGGTTGCTGGGAGTTGTAGAACTTTTTCTGTCTAAACATGCATAGGATTGTGCCCTAAATTCTTTAATTACTCAACTGGTGTCTAATGGCATCTCCTTCTTTCATCCCTGGAGACATTTAAAAAGAGTTTCTCAGGGTGAACCAGGAAATGATTGATCCAAACAATGAGACAATTCCATTGCATTGAATTACTATGAGGCGTTGGGGTTGGGGGTTACCCTTGTCCTCTTAAGGTTTTTTTCCTGCAGATTTTTTTGGTATGCTGCAGAGCTTGGGGTTACCCAAAGCCCTCCTATGCGTCTCTCTATTATAAGTGGGTGGTGCAGTTTTAGCTACATACCCACAAGCACAGGAAAACTGGCACTAAAATTAGTACATATCATGATGATGCCCTCAGGCTAGATCCAAGATGGAGTCAGTGTTGTTAAAAGCCCACCATATTTTCACTCCCTGGCCACTATGTGGACTGTAAGCTCCACAAGCAATAGATATATTGTTGAAGAGGCTGCTTATAATCCAGCATGTGGGTTCATTATCTGAACCCCGTTTATATAGAACTCTTATTATTCAAAGTGATCTCCAGATAAGAGTAGTCTGTTGTGATTCTGTTTGAAAGTGACTCCTCCTGCCCCCTGTCCCTGATATATCAGCATCCTTGTATTTATGAATATTTCAGATTTTTCCAAGGCTATATAAAATAAAGGAGCCCCTCCTCTCCCTTTCCTTTTAAATCAGAAAGAAGAATAAGAAAAAGGGTCGGAGGAAGGAGAGAAGGATATCTTTGGACTCCAAATGGCCTTGTAGGCCCCTTCCAACCCTACTATTCTATGATTCTATGATCTTTGTGCTTTTCAAAATGATGATAGGCACAATACATTTAAGAGGTAACACAAACCCAAGTCTGCAATGAATGGCATTGCGGGAAGAGAGGCTGAAAACCATTAAAGGAGCTTCAGTTACACTGTGGAGTGGAGGAAAAATATCTTTCTCCTCCTGTCTCCCGCACACCCTCTTCTCAGTTCCGTAAGTCCTGGGACTGCCTTGCAATGTAATTGCTGCTGGGAAGATGCAGTCGTGCTGGGAATCTGAGTCACACTGCCTTTGGTGCGCAGCAGCACCACTTCAGAGTGTGTGATGAGAAGAGGAAGTGCTGTATCAAATGCTTCCGACTAGCTGACATTCAGCATGGAATTGATCATTTCAGGAATCTATGGAAGGCGATAGGGGCTGCTTGCTAGAAACCACCTGAGCCGCGTCAATTTCCACGGTGCAGATCATTCCCTTGAACGGCATGTTCAGCTCAATAAAAAAGGCTTTCGGCAACAGCATGACTAACGAGGGCGAACAACATTTTAATCAAGCAATTATTCAGCTGGGGATCTGCAAAGCGATGCTGTCAGGGGATACTGAGAGGACATAGAGGGAGAGACAGGTTTCTAGGGTGGCCATGTCTCCTCTTTAACTGAGATCAGTCCTCTGTTTGAAGGGCTGCGAGATGACCATCTTCTACTTGAAGGCATCCTGTTTGAAGGGCTGTACTCTCCAATTCTGAATTAAATATAAAGCACCATAAGAACTATTGCCCATCAACAGCACCAGAAAAGACTGAGCAGGCAAGTTCACAGATCACCTGGTCACAGACTTTCCCATTACGATGAGATGTACTGTATTTCTCTTTAAAGTATAATGCTTATTTCTAAATTTGCATCTATACATATACATTAGCATATGCAATGTTTATGCAGATCACTGTCCTCTTTTGTCCTATATTTTGGTGGTGCCTTTCCTCTCTTTTTTTTTTTGCCAATTCCTAAGTGCCATCCTATGGTTTTCATTCTATGGGCATTTCTACACCAGCCTTAAATCCTGCATTTAAAATGGGTCTTTCTGCTTCCATTTTAAATGCAGGATCACAACTGACTCCCTTTACAGGCGCTTCCTTTCCCCCCTCCTTCCCCGCCCTTCTCCCTGTATCTGAGTCTTCCAATATCTTTAATTGATCTCGCTCCTCATCTTGCCACTTTAACTCTTTTCACGGAGGAAACTCAAGCAGAACACAACGGGGTAATTTGCTAGCTTATTATCTGCAATCTATTTAAAAACAGAACAAAGGGCATTTAGTGCAGGAGACACCTTGAATGATGATGGTGTCATGTAAACAGCCCGCAAACTTCCATGAAAGAGCAACCTCAATCTCAGGATAAAAGCCCAGTGTGAAGGAGCCCAGTGGGAACAACCCAGTTTTGCTTCCAAGTTGGCATAGAGTGGTCAATATTCAGAACTATGCTCAAGGTAGGGATGTTGTGGGCATCTGGCTGGGGCTCAAGGCCTGGCAAGAAATCGCCAGCTTGGTCCCCTCAATGCCAGTATGCAGATCACCATGTTTGCCTAACTGGGTGCATGAGGACCCCCAATCGCTTGCTGAGCTGCAAAATGGCAGCTTTGCCGTTTTCATAAAGGCCGATTTTACGCAAATGGCAGCCATAAAGCAACTATCTCTGCAAGATTACAGGCGTAAATGGCCATTCACGCCTGTAATCTTGCATAAATGGCTGCATTACGGCTGCCATTTGTGTGAAATCGGTCTTTACGAAAATGGCCGAGCCGCCATTTTCACACACAATGGAGGCTTGGTGAGGGATCAGGCAGCTGCACACTGTTCACCAGGCACCCGCAGACTGCCCAATGACCCACCACCTGTGGTGAGCAAGGGCGGACAGCTCGTGGGGTTCTGGCAAGCAGCATGCAACTCAACTGCAGTAATTTCACCAATCCCTAGCTTAAGGGTTCTTCCTTTTGTGTGGATACAATGGTTCAAGATTCTGCAGATCAAAGACAGCAAAAAAGAAGCATTTTTTAAATGAACAGTGAAACAGGTAATCTTTTTTATCCTGAGCATACCCCCAGTTCCAGCTGAAAATTCACTTTTGGAGCATCCCTGCTAGAGATACAGACACATTAATGGTGTTTATGTGTTGTATCATTTTTCTGTGGGTTGTTAGCTGCCTAGGCTCCTTACGAGGAAGGGCAAAATATAATTTAGTGAAGCTGTTGTGACAAGGTAGTCACATGCTCCCTTTGTGATGTACTGCAGATGTCGTGTGCATCATCTGGGCTAGCTTACGTGGCTCCGTGACCCAACCACCACCCTGCTACATTTCTTCCAATGCATGGGACAGTCATCTGAAACCCCTGTAGTATCATAAAGACTAGGGATGGACGAAAGTCACTTACCTGATCCCGAAGCTTGCTTCACGGTGGGGGGGAGGCGCTCCGTCCCTCCCCCCGAAATTCTGGCCGGGGGGGAGGCGCCCCGTCCCTCCCCGCCAAAATTCTGGCCGGGGGGGAGGCACCCCGTCCCTCCCCACCGAAATTCTGGCCGGGGGGAGGTGCCCCATCCCTCCGGCCGTGAAACGTAGTCTCCTGCCGGGACGCAAATGGCGGCGGCCATAGCTGCTGCCATTTGCATCCCTGCAGTCAGCCATGATAAGCTACGTAAATGTTTACGTAGACTACACGTGCCAAAATAAGGAACACAAAAGGCGGCGCCCATGGGCGCCACCATTTGCATAAGCACTTTTTTTTTTTCTTCAAAGTCAGCCGTGATAGGCTACGTAAACATTTACGTAGCCTATCACGGTGTTTTTTTAAAATCTAGCCATGATAGGCTACATAAATCTTTACGTAGCCTATCACGTTTGCTTGTTTTTGGGGTTTTTTTTACTTGGAAATGGCAGAGGCAGCCAGTCAGAAGACCGGCTGCCGCCACCGAACCACCGCTGAACTGCCGCCAGAGCCGCCGCCGCCAGGGACATTCGACCAAGGTGAGTCCCATCCCGGGGGGTGGCGGGGGGGTGGCAGACCATTTCTCCACCAATTTTGGGGGGCCGAATGCGCTGGCATTCGGCCTCCCTGAGATTCGTGGAGAAATTCTCTGACATCCCTAAAAAGACAGCATTAACTAGCATCCTGTTCGTTTGTCCTAATTAAGCAACTCATGACAACACAGTCAATAAAGGTTAGGTAATTATAAGACTAAAAGTGCAATCCTATGCATGTTTAGACAGAAAAAAGTCCTACAACTCCCAGCATGCTCCAGGCAGCCATGGTGGCTGGGGTATGCTGATAGTTGTAGGACTTTTTCTGTCTAAACATGCATAGGATCACACCCTAAGAGTAGTAGTGCAATACTCACCTTTTTTAAGGGATGTGCCAAGCAGCAAAACCTGAGCTCACCGAGGTTGTTCAGATTGCACCTTGAAGCTTGTTCTGACTGATGTCATATCAGATTGCAAGTGTTTTTTCACACAAAAATTTGTGCATATTTTGTGTGCATTTTTCTGAATGTACACATCAGCTTTGCACATCTTTAAATATATACATTTCCTGGTGATTAAAGCATGTTTGTGCATATTTTTTTGAAAGCATAAATTAAAATCTGGCCAAAAATAAACTGAAACTAATTTTGCATGCATTCTTTGTTGTTGTTCAGTCGTTAAGTTGTTTCCGACTCTTCGTGACCCCATGAACCATAGCACGCCAGGTCTTCCTGTCCTCCGCTCTCTCCCGGAGTGTGCTCAAGTTCATATTCATTGCATCAGTGATGCTATCTAGCCATCTCATCCTTTGCCGTCCCCCTCCATCCAACCCGGCGTTTCTCATGATGTACTCTGCATATAAGTTAAATAAGCAGGGCGACAATATGCAGCCTTGTCGTACTCCTTTCCCAATTTTGAACCAATTGGTTGTTCCATGTCTGGTTCTTACTGTTGCTTCTTGACCCTCATACAGGTTTCTCAGGAGACAGGTAAGGTGGTCTGGTACTCCCATCTCTTTAAGAATTTGCCACAGTTTGTTGTGATCCACACAATCAAAGGCTTTAGCGTAGTCAATGAAGCAGAAATTGACTTTTTCTGGAATTCTCTTGCTTTCTCCATGATCCAGCGAATGTTGGCGATTTGATCTCTAGTTCCTCTGCCTCTTCGAAACCCAGCTTGTACTTCCGGTAGTTCTCGGTTCACATACTACTGAAGCCTAGCTTGTAGGATTTTGAGCATAACCTTGCTGGCATGTGAAATGAGCGCAATTGTACGGTGGTTTCACACTCTTTGGCGTTGCCCTTCTTTGGAATTGGAATGTAAACTGACCTTTTCCAGTCTTATGGCCACTGTTGAGTGTTCCAAATTTGGAAAGATCTCGTCTTTCCCATTCTATTGTTTTCCTCGATTTCTTTGCATTGTTCATTTAAGAAGACCTTCTTGTCTCTCCTTGCTATTCTCTGGAACTCTGCATTCAGTTGGATATATCTTCCCCTTTCTCCTTTGCTTTTCGCTTCCCTTCTTTCCTCAGCTACTTGTAAAGCCTCATCAGACAGCCACTTTGCTTTCTTGCATTTCTTTTTCTTTGGGATGGATTGAGTTGCTGCCTCCTGAACAGTGTTACGGACCTCCGTCCATAGTTCCTCAGGCACTCTGTCTATCAGGTCTAATCCCTGAAATCTATTCCTCACCTCCACTGTATATTCATAAGGGATATGATTTAGGATATACCTGAACGGTTTAGTGGTTTTCCCTACGTTCTTCAATTTAAGCCGAATGCATTCTTAATATATCTCATATATCTTTTTCTTTTTTTGTCTGTTGGAGCAGGGAGGGGTTGTCCTCTACATCTGAAGAACAGCTTCACTTCCCTTGACAGTTTTCTTCTAGCATTATCAACTTAATCTATTCCAGATGAAGGTATTTCTAGTTGTGATTTCTTATCCTACATCTCATTTGGAGAAATTAATCAATTAGGAAAACATATATACACATGTGTATTCAGTGTCAGTCCAAGACATTTTGCTGCTTAAAACATATATATACATCATATATATATATATATATATATATATATACATATATAAAAACATAGATACACATCATAGATACACATATAAAAACAAATACACATGTCATATATACATGTCATATATACATATGTGTATTCAGTGTTGGTCCAAGACATTTTGCTGCTTAGTGCAAAGCCCAAATGTCGCCTCCCCCTCCAGCTATGGCCAACACTTTATAAAGTCTCGCTGTTTTATTTTCACATCAGTTCCTGCCTTGATCTATCCCCCTTTCATGGTGCCATCTTCACACAGGTCATTTCAACCTCCTGCATGACAGGGCCACCTCGACACATATTTTGTAATATTTGCATGGGGTGCATAACTTTTTCTCTCTCTGTGTGTACATAGATTTGAGAGAGATTCAGAACACACATATCTAAAGGATGTTCATACCACTATGCATACAGCACAAAGTACATGCCCCTTGTAATACAGGCAACTGTCTCGTTATTATAAAATGTCACCCACACCCCCAAAGTGCCCCAGAAATCCTAAAGAATTCCTTCAGCCCTGGGTTTTGTTTTGCCCCCCTTTGACCTACCCCAGCCAACCAATGTGCTGAACATTTCCATTTAAGAACACTTTATGCAGCCCTAGGTGGACCTCACTTGTTCTGTTTCTTGTTCCTTCAGCCACCATTTACCAGAGTATTGCCAGTTCTGTTATACAGGTGACTGGCCAGCAGGTGGCACGAGAACTCCACTGATAACATTTTCACACACACTGTCCTCTGATAGGAGTTTGCATATAAGAAGTCATGTGCTATTATAAAGTTTTGCTTGCCTGTAGAATCTGGTTTAAAGCTGTAGTTTTGCCTTCTATAGGCATGGTTCAACATCTAGAAAGAACAACAACAACAAAAGTGGATCTATTTCAGAAATAAAGGTCCTTCTAATAAACCACATATTAGACAAATGTTAGAGAAAGAGCGTTGCATTGACCCTAACGCTCTTGGGAAAGGTATAACTGCACCTTCGATTTTGCTCCTTACATCACTTCTTCTAACAGAGAACTCAGTGAGTGCTGACAGGATTGTAGTTAAATGGGGCCACTGAGAAACAAGGAGGAGGCCTCAGCATCCTCAGGAGACCTCTGAGACTTGCAGAAGTACAAACATGCTTAAAAAAAAAAAACACCTATGGAGCCCCCCCACACCCCCCCCCAAAGAAAACAGCCCAATGAGGGCTGAGCATGCTCAGTAGCCATTTAATGTAAAATGGCAAAAGAAAAACGGGATGGGGAGGTGGGGGTTGGGATGGAATGTGCTGCGTGGACAGACTGGTTGGCTGGAACCCTGAATGGGAGTACACTGAAACATTTTATTGCAGTCTCAAGAGAAGCCCACATGAATAGCTGACTGTCATTTGCAATATCAGCAATGCAAACTGTATTATGTCAACACAGGTTGGTAAAAGGCATTAAAGACATCCAACATTCCTGCTTATCAACATTTAGCCAATGGCAACTGATTGTGTACACATCCATCTTGTTTCAGTTTGAGTACACAATGTTCACATTAACTCCAGTATCTCACTTCCTAATATGAAGCTTTTTGTTGTGAATCACACTGTGTTATGTGGGTAGGTGTCTGCAAGCCAGCAGATGGAGCCAGGGAGTAGATGTCTAAATTTTAGGGTAGAAAGAGAGAGCAGTTGCAGCAGCCTGCTGGGGTCAGGCTGACTATGCACAAGAAGGAGACAGGTATAAAAATGTTTTGCTTGGCACAGCAATTTCCATGCATGTGTGTGTGTGTATGCATTGGGTCTATACAACATGTGATCTACCTGGATAAATGCAGCCTGTGTTAGCCATGTATTGTGGCTTATCAGCTAGTTGATAAGTCCAAGGGAAGGTAGCAAAAACAGGAGGTTTAGCAAGCCTCTGTTGGGCTGCCATATGGGCTACATTCACCTCAGTGGGTCACAAGTTGTGCAGGCCATATATATATGCGTGTGTGCGTGCGTGCGAGAGAGAGAATAGGAAGGCCTTGCATAGGGTGGCCACTTAAGACTTCACCAAAAAATGAGAAAATGCATGACCCAAAAAGAGTACAAAAGAAGAGATCAATCTGCATAATATTTGCATATGCTAATTTATAGGTATAGATGCAAATTTAGAAACAATAACTGTCATTTAAATAGAAATAGAATACGTCTCACCATAGTGAGGAAGACTATTCAGGTGACCTGGGTGCCTCCTCAGTCTGCTGGCCTGGTGCTAACTGTTGATGAGCAACCTTAAAGCTTTCCATTGTTATAGTTCTTTAACTTCTAATCAAACTTGGACTCGACAGCTCTACCCTTTCAAACAGAGGACTGTTCTCTGTAAAGTAGGGCACCCGGCGACCTTAGGCACTCGCATGCTCAAGAGAACATGGATTGAAATCATATATAGTATTGACAAAACCATACTGTATAGTAGAAGAGAATAGCAGTGTCCATCTTTGAAATCTCCAGTCTTTTGCATTGTCCCACAAATTAGACTGGTCTTTGGATCAACTATAAAGAACTATCAGCTAGTACTGTGGGTTTTCCTCCCTACTTGGTAAATATCTATGTAATCAACAAGGAAATCTTAAATTCTAGTTGGGCATACAATTTGAAATTTGCACCACTTCATTATTATACAATTCCAAAGCAAGTGTGCATGAGGAGAGCAGATCAGATGGAAATCAATCAGTGGGGAACCAATTAATTATGTTCACATAATAAAGACCCCAAACTTGGAATGTCAGATGACAATGTCATAAAAAAGCCCTCACATGGCTGAATATGCAGGAATTCAATCCCAGCCTTTGAAGAGCTAAGCCCTGGGCCCGGATGGATGGATGGACCTGTCATTTTTGGTTTATCCCACATCTGATTTTTTTAAAAATCTTAAATTCTTTTTGTCCCCAATAAGGAGAACTTTGCAAAGTTGGGTAAATTCTGATCAAAACTTAACTGAAACAAAATGCTCACCTAGCCCTAGTGGGCTAGGGCAGGTGAGGAAAACTGTGGCTGCTACCTAGGCCAGACCTCCCATTTATGGCCCAGGCACAGCCCACAGAGGAGAGGTCTGCACCTAAAATACCATGCTCAGTAGCATCTCAGTCAGCACAGCCTGTTGGCCAGGGAAGAGCATGAGTGCCATGGTGTGACCACTGAAGTACCATCATCCAGCTGCACCCAGCATGCTGGCTTCCAGGCTTCCCCACAGCCCTCCCCGCCCCCCTCTGCACGTGCGTGCTGGGCATAAAAGGTGCCCCTGCTGAGCCAGGGACTCAAAAGTATTTCTTCTAGATCAGCTGCCATGAAGAAAATGCTATTTACATGGATGGAAAGAGCCAGCTCAAATTGTTCTCCATCTATATATGGAGGCATGAAAGGTCTCTTGAAAAATCATTTTCTCAGTTGTGCTTTTTTGAGGTGTGTATGTGTGTGTGTTAATTATTAGAAATATAGGGAAACTGCAGTGGAGCTTCTTTGATTGATTTATCATTTCATTTATATCCTGTCTTTTTTCCTCTTGCAAGGAACCCAAGGCAGCTTTCACGGTCCTCCTCCTCTCCATTTTATCCTCACACCAACAACCCTGTTCGGTACGTTGGGCTGAGAGTCTGTGACTGGCCCAAAGTCACCCAGTGACTTCATGGCCGACTGGGGACTAGAACCCGGGTCTCCCAGGTTCCCAGTCCAGCACTCTAACCACTACACCACACTGGCTTAGTGATTAAAGAGATAACGCTTGGTGCTGGCAACCACCAAACATGGCTGGTGTCTCGAGAGCTTATTAATAAGAAAGACTAATGTGTAATAGATGTGATCCACCATTGTGCCCTGATGTTTAGATGATAAAGGTCACATTTCAATATGGACATGTAGAAACTGAGTGATCTAACAGGTCACACAAGGGGTTAAATAATGACAGTCGGGGCGGGAAACAACCCGGGGTGCTATGAGCTAGATAATATTTCCTATCGGGACAGAAGGGCATAGCTCCGTGGTGGCAAAGTACATGACTTGCACAAAGGAGATTGCAGGCTTAACCCCCCAGCAAAGGGATTCCAGGCAGCAAGACTCCAAGACCCCCGAGAGCGATCAGCAAGTCAGATCAATGGTCTGACCCAGGAGAAAGTCACTTCCTACGTTCCCCTTGCACAGCGGGTGGATCTGGCAGCCTTCCGTATACCAGCCGTCGTGGATGTAGAAGACGATGCCACCCTCACGGCAGAAAGCGAAGAGGGTCTCAAGGGCCTCTTGCGGAGGGTGGAAGAGGGGAGTGCAAAAGCTGGTCTGAAACTCAGCATTGAAAAAACGAAGATCATGGCATCCGGCCCCATCACTTCCTGGCATATAGAAGGGGAAGAAATGGAAGCAGTGACAGATTTTACTTTCTTGGGCTCCAAGATCACCGCAGACGGTGACTGTAGCCATGAAATTAAAGGACGCTTGCTCCTTGGGAGGAAAGCTATGGCCAACCTAGACAGCATAGTAAGAAGCAGAGACATCACCTTGCCGACAAAGGTCCGTCTAATCAAAGCTATGGTTTTCCCAGTAGTGATGTATGGCTGTGAGAGCTGGACTATAAGGAAGGCTGAGCGCCGAAGAATCGATGCTTTCGAACTGTGGTGCTGGAGAAGACTCTTACGAGTCCCCTGGACTGCAAGGAGGTCAAATCAGTCCATCCTAAAGGAAATCAACCCTGAGTGCTCATTGGAAGGACAGATACTGAAGCTGAAGCTCCAATATTTTGGCCACCTAATGCGAAGAGAAAACTCTCTGGAAAAGACCCTGATGCTGGGAAAGACTGAAGGCAAAAGGAGAAGGGGACGGCAGAGGATGAGATGGCTAGATAGCATCACCGATGCAATGAATATGAATCTGAGCACACTCCGGGAGAGTGCGCAGGACAGGAAGGCCTGGCGTGCTATGGTCCATGGGGTCACGAAGAGTCGGACACGACTGAACGACTGAACAACAACAACAACAACAACATGCTAAGTGGTTCATTCATCTTTCTCTTGCTTTCCTGCACAAGTAATACAGGGAAGGTCATGGTCATTCAATTCTAGTGCCAAAATGGACATTACTTTAAAGGTGTGTCTAGCACCCACGTCTTCTTTTTATTTGTACTCTAGAGTAGGTTCAGGGCCCCTGATCTGCATTGGGGCCCTAGCATAGTGGGTAGGGGAGGCTTTAAAGATCTGGATTAGGTCCCCTGTGCCTGCTCCAGAGTAAAAACCCAAAGGGAAAAAAAGACATATTCAAAGTAATGTCTACTTTGGCCCTTGGAAGCAGAGAATTGAAGCCCAAAGGCCATTCAAGGCAGTACATGGCTACACAGGAATTAGAATTTCCAAGACTATATCTACTGGATCTTGCTCTCTCTCCCCCTCCCTCTCTAATGAATGTATCATCAAACAATGCACTACCCTTAGAAGCACTGCCGCCCCCCGCCCCCGCCTGCCCACCCTCCCAGACATTTTCTCATTGCCTTCCCTTGAGACAGTCTGATGCGCAAACCTCTCTGGAGCTGATGTTGTAAGCTGGAAGCAGTTTCTGCGTGTCACTCATTGCACCAGCTGTCACTGCACAATAGCATCAGTTCCACCAAACAATCAATTGAATCTCTCCTGAGCAGTAGCTGAACCCTGTTCACTGGCTTGCTATGGTTTAACACACGTTACTCCACACTCTGCTCTCCCTTTTTTATTCATTCAAGAATGCAAAGATTAGAATACAGGCCCATGTAACTAACTGCATGTTTCCACGTCTTCACTCCACTTTTTAAACATTATCTCTGTCTATCTACCTACCTATCTTTCTATCTACACACATATACATATACATCTCAGAGGCAGTATCATAGACAGTATGCTTCTGTAATACCATTTACTGGGGAACACAAGCAGGTAGGGATGTCCATTGCCAGGACATCGGGCCCTCCACATCACACCTGACTTGGCTTGCATTTACCAGCTGAGTCACAATTTCCCCCAAATTCAGGGACATTTTACATTTTTTTTCTGGGCTTGTTGGACTTCCATGTCACACCCAACTCAGATGCATTTATGAGCCAAGCCACACTTCCCCATTTTTTTTTAGCAAATTATGCAAATCATGCCTGAAATTTGTGCAAATTACACAAATTGCACCTGCAATTTGTGCAAATGTCTATTTCCGCAAAAAAAAACAAAACCCCAACAACCAGAAAATCCACCAGCCGGCCCAAGTCGCTGCGGACTGAGTCAGGCCAGCT
This sequence comes from Heloderma suspectum, assembly GCF_057233095.1. Taxonomy (NCBI): domain Eukaryota; kingdom Metazoa; phylum Chordata; class Lepidosauria; order Squamata; family Helodermatidae; genus Heloderma; species Heloderma suspectum. Next base: position 86,544,901 of record NC_139459.1, read on the forward strand.
GGCAGAAGATGGAATGGCAGAAGACGGAAAGCTCGTCGAGCTCCACCTCACAAGCAAATTCATCCAACATCCCTACAAGCAGTTGGCCACTGTTGTGAACAGAATGCTGGACTAGATAAGCCTTTGGTCTGATTCAGAATGACTCTTCTCACATTCTATTCATGTCTGTAAGTAACACAGAAACCTCATTCTTCCCAAATCATAGATACCCGGATTGAGTATAATATCTTGACTTGGTGCTCATGTGAAATCACTAGTCTTCATTTGAATTCACAATTGTGCAGGTCAACAGCCTTTACCATACATGTGAAAATTCAATCACATTTGTTAGGGCCCACAGAGGAAATTATGGTCCATCCTGAGCATTTGGTTTCCTCTCATATAGAATAATTCTTTATGGAAGGTTCTGTTTATGGGTCGAACTTCGCCAATAAAAACACTTGAAACAACTGTGATACTTCAAATATGTATCTTTTAGAACTTCATCTAATTTAGATTCCTAAGCTCACTAAAACACATGAAAGAGTACAGACAATTTGTAAATGATAGCTTAAGCCCTACACTGATGCCAGCCCTTCAAGATACGAGAAACTGATGTTAGTAAATGTGTATGTGATTTTGAGGATGTTGGATCTGCATTGGATAACATCTAAGGCAAGAGTTAGCAATTTTGGGGCTCCAGGACCAATTTTAACCCCCAGGGGCCATACTCTTGCACCCTGGCCCCTGCCCTGCCAAATGTTGGAGACAGCGGCAGCAAACCAATCAGTGATTTGCTGCCACGCCAGTTCTTTTGCAGCTGCCGCTACCACAACAGAAAATGTGGCGGGGTCCACACATAAGGCCATGGGGCCACATGCAGCCCACGGGCCATGTGTTGACCACCCCTGATCTAAGGCAACTCAGAATACAGTGATCAACACTGCCCTCACTCCACAACTCCATCATCTGCACATCACATGGGGTAATTGTGCTATCAGCATGGGAGGCATATCACCGTTGAAGCAATATCAGCTCTGAGTTTGCCCATCTCACACTCTTCCCACATAAAATGAAGGGGTTTCTTCCGTCCCCACCAAGGCTACATTGTTCTCAGTGGGAGTCTGGAGAATCGTTGTTGCATCTGATGCGGACAACTCTTAAATGAATTATAATGCATTATTTCCCACTGGGCCTTCAATTAAACATTAGTATTTATTTATTTATTTATTTATACATACATACATACACACATACATACATAGTAACTATTCCTTGGCAGCCTTTCAGAAGCCCTCCCAAGGCAGCATACAGCAATAAAATACATTTTAAAAAATTAAAATATTAAAAACAATAAAAACATAAAGACAGTAAAATACCAATAAAAACAACAATAAAACTAGCAGTAGCAACAACAACGGCAGCAACAGCAACAACAGCAGTCATATCAAGCCAAGGCCACGGTAAAGTCTGCAATGACAGAGTATGGTGGACCTCTGATGGCAACGTATTCCAAAGGTGTGGGGCCACTACAGAGAAAGTCCTCCCATGTGTGGTCACTCACCTAGCTACTCTCACGGGCAGGCAACTGAGAAGGGCCTCTCTTTTTGACCTTAAAGTGCAGGCAGGCTGATATGGGTGAAGGTGGTCCTTCAAGTAACTACTCAGAGAAAACAGTGGAGAATATGGCTTACACCCTTACTAGGAAATAAGTCCCACTGAAATCAGCCAGACCACCTTTCCCTCAGTCATGGAGGTCAAAGGACGAGTCGGTGCAAGTCAAGGTGAAAAACAGAGCAGGTCTCAGATGTGAGGGGGATGGGATGGTTGTGGATGTTCCCTCAAGTGCCTGCAAATACCCTGCAAAGTACAGATGCAGTTCAAAACTACATACAATATTCACAATATTGCTCTCAAATACAGCTAAACATGACAGCTGAAAACAGAGCAAGGGATGGGCTGATAATGATATAGGATGTCTCAGCCTGCCCTGGATTCACTTCTCATGAGACAGAAGACAGGGAGAATGGTTAAGAAAAGGAGGTGAGGAAAAGGATGGGGCATCAGCAGACAGCTCCAGTTGGCAATGAGCCCCCGGTAATTTAAGGGCCCTGGCAGATGCCCATTCATGCCAACCAATGGTGCATATGGGCCTTCCCCTTTATTTTGTGTGAATTTATTGTGTCTCTCATGAACAGCATCTGCATGGAGAAGAGCTGAGAATCACAGAAGTGCCTATGTGCTAAACGTTACCTAGGCTAAAAATAACTTAGACTATACCATTTTGGATTTTCCATTCCCACATAAAAATCCCACACCAGATCCAGGTTGTGTCACATTGGAGAAACCAAATGTCTCCATTTTGCCCTTCATGATTCTTTGCTCCATGTGTCCTTTTCCCTGCTACAAATGCTGAATGCATCTATTTGCAGGAGTCGCCTTTCTGTCCATTACGCCTTTTGCAGTTTTGCTTCTTGGGTGCAAATAGGGATGGGGCAAAAATTTGCTTACCTAATTTCACTTTTTCAAACCACTATGTGAACTGAGACTCAGTTATCCTTTGAAATTTGCAGTTCTCCAAATTTTTCAATGGAATTCTCTGATTTTAAAAATGAATTTATAAGGGAAAATATAATTAAAAATGCATTATATTAGGAAAATTGCTTGCAAAAATGTGCACCAAAATGCTTATGAATTTTCATGGAAACTTTTAAAAAAGACGTTCCCAGAGTTCGGGGTGAACCAAATTTAAGATTGGAAAAATGAGAAACGGAAAGAAACTGAACTTAGGAGATGCAACCATCGCTAGTTGCAAAGTCACACACTCAATGCAAACTTATTGTTGTGTACTTTTTATATCATATAGGTACATAACTTCTCAGAGAGACTTTCAAAGGCTGCTAGAGTGACAGAGAAGCAGATTCCAAAAATGCATTCCAGTGAATGACACAAGCCAAAACATGAGAGCAAAAATGGTTCTATGGGGGAATACGAAGGAACAAACCATGAATGGCAAATGAATTGGTATGAACAGAAACCTCACAGAATCTAACTTGTCTGAGTCATCTAGAGCTATTTCTTTTGTAGACACGTGTGGAGCATCTGTTTTCTGCACTAAACTGGCCTGTGTAGGCTGCTCTTATTAGGGTAACGAGGGGCGCAATCCTCTCTTTCCAAATTAAGTCTAGGCCTGGGCTCTCTCACACAGGGAACAGCTATGTAGAGGGCCTCAGTTCTGTGTTTCTTTATCGCAGAAGAGAGGGGTAAATGTAGCTTCATTCTTCCTCTTTCAGATCCAGAGGTTTGTTTGCTTGTTTGTTTATAAAATGCACTACCTGCTAGGGATGTCAGAGAATTCGCCATGGATCTCAGTGAGGCCGAATGCCAGTGCATTCGGCCCCCCGAAATCCATGGCAGAACGAAGCCCCCCACCTCCCCACCCCGCGAAAGGCGCACGAAACGGAGCACTTACCTGGTGCCGTTCATGCTGTTTGCGAATGGTGGCCGCATCTGCGGCCGCCATTCACTTCTCCATTTTTGCCGTGATAGGCTACGTAAATACTTACGTAGCCTATCACGGCTAACACAGGGACGCCATTTGTGTCCCTGCAGAGGCCGTGATAGGCTACGTAAATATTTACGTAGCCTATCACAGCAAAAAAAGGGAACGCAAATGGCAGCTGCTGTAGCCACCGCCATTTGCACTCCTGGTTTTTTTGCCGTGATAGGCTACGTAAATATTTATGTAGCCTATCACAGCAAAAAAAACAGGAACGCAAATGGCGGCCGCCGTAGCCGCCACCATTTGCGTCCACAGGCTCCGCATGCCTGCGAATGCACCTGGCTGGCGGCTTTGCGGAGTTGCCGCGGAGCGGAGCTGGCATGGTTAGGATTTTGGGGGGAGGTGCAGAGCGCCTCCCCCCCACCACGAACCACCCTCTTCGAAAAGGTAAGTGACTTTCGCACATCCCTATTACCTGCTTTTCATTATAAAATCTTCCCAAAGTGGGGTACAATACCAATGAAACACAATAAAATCCATCCATCCATCCATCCATCTATCTATCTGTAATCAATACACAATAAAATGGGGTAGAATACTTACATAGATAACCAGCAATTTACAAAGTGCAGCAATACAGATTCAGTAAAAAGCCTGGGTGAACAAATAGGTCTTCAGTTGGTACTGAGAGCTGAGAAGACTCCGCACTTATTGGGAATATTGCAACCTCATCTGCAAGTTACTGGAAGGGGGCAGTATTGCAGTTAGTTATTTCATGGGGATTTATGCTAGAACTCACCTTAGGATCTCTGTGGCCTGCAGTGTGGTTTCCTGTGATTTGTTCCTTTTGCTCCTCCCCTTCCTTCTCCCCATCCCCCTCTCTGACCTCCTCCATTGCTGGGAGCAGTTGTGTTTGCCATCTTGTTCCTGCCAGTGTGGCAGAGCACAAAATGGACTAACAAACTGTTTTTTGAAAGTCTACGCTGTACCTGCATTTTATGTGCAAAATATAACTACTTTATCTTTCCTTCACCAAAGAAGGGTGTGGTCTCCTGTTTAGCTCTGTGTGCATGTGGGACTAGTAAACACTTATTCTCTTCTGCCTTTTGTTTTTCTCTGCTAACTGCCTTTCTAACAGGAGGCACCAATGCTAAATAATTCCCATCAGCACTGACTGTATCTGAGCAAGAAGGGAATTCCACAGTTGCGGTGCCTGTGTCAAAAACGTCCTCTCTCAGGTTGCCACATATTGAATTCCTTGGAAATTCAGCACTGTCAAAGAGGGCATCCCCACTAGAACTTGATTTCTGGGTATACATAGGTAGGTACAAAGGTACTACATCAGGTATCCAGTTCCTAAGCCATGTAGGGATTTATATGTTAACATAAACACTTTGAACTTGGTTTGGCAGCATATGGGTAGTGCAGCTCCTCCAGAAATGGTGTAATATGTTCCCAGTGGGTTGTACTACTTAGCAGCCTAGCCATGGCATTTTGCACTAGCTGTGGTTTCTGGGCCACCCTCAAAAGCAGCCCCTTTTCTTTGTATTCCGTGCAGTCCCTACCCTGTTCCCTTGCAGTTTATGTCCATGTTTTTCTATCACAAGATTCCCCAGCCCAGCCCTTCTTTGAAATGCTTTGGGTGTTAAAGTTGAGTTCTGTCTAGGGCACAAAGATTCTGAACCTGGTTCTCTTGCAGCTAGTGGGTGGATGTTTTGGGGGCTTTGGGGTGGGTTAGGGTATTTTAGAAAATGTTTTTATTGTAGAATTTTATTGTTTTAAACTGTTTTATTGTATGTTGTACATCGCCCAGAGTGGCTGGGTGACCAGCCAGATGGGCGATTAATAAATTTAATAACAATAATAATAATTGGGGGCTTGGACAAGATGGCAGCTTCTTAGCTACCAACTCTGTGGGCCTGTTCAGATGTCATGGAAAGACATGGTGGTTGGGGAATTTCCGGTAACGACGGTGGCTTAGTGTGTCATGTCGGGGGAGAAAACAATGTTCCACATGATTACTAAGCCACCCTGGGTAAACACCTTCTGCAAAAGGGTTAAGGTGTTGTCCGGCAGCTCCCTGGTGGCTTAAATGGGCTCTGAGAACATCCAGGCCATGACCATAGAGTCCGCTGGCTAGAGCGTCCGCTGCTGCAGGCGATGCTCTGGCCACTGCGGAATTTCTCTATGGTCAAATGGACATTCCAGATGGTAGAGCAGCCTCTGGGAGCCCTATCCGGGAGCCTCCGCGGAGGACATCGGGATGCACCCTAATCACTCAGGTAAGCTCACGCAGTAACTACAGAGGGGGGCGTGTTAGCAGACCAAGTAGCACCACATGGTTCCTGGTCATGTGACTGGCCCGCATTTTGTGGTTTTGCTACCACCACCACCCCGAGTTACCCTAACAACCCTCTCCCCGTGCACGTGTGAGTAGGCCCTATAGTGGCCACTTCAAAGTGGACCACTTTGAAGAACAGACAAAGATCAGAGAAACAGACAATGGAAGTCTCCAAGCATAAATGAATCACTCAGCCCTTTCAGTAACCAAGGCATTCCTCAGAGAGTTCCCCTCCCATAAACATTATTCCCCATTTTTATTATTCTCCACATAAAATTTCCCAGCAATTAAGAAATTCTTCAGAGGCCCTTCTCTGCCTCTGCTTTCTGAGGTCAGGCAGTTGTTTACCAGAAAGAAGGAGTTCTTTGTGGTGGCACTGCAATTATGGGATCCCTTCCATAAGCATATATGCCTGACACTGATGTGGCTACCCTTTAGGCCAGGGGTGGAAGGTAGATCTGGATCTACTGGTAGATCTCTGGGTGATTTGCAATAGATTGGCAAGGATTTGAGACTCCAAAGTACAAAACAGTAGCATTAACAAAATGTTTCTCCCCCTCACCCTCCCAAATTATACTGGTGAAATGAAAAAAGCTTGGAGAACCCAGGAGCGGAGTCTTATGTGGAAGGACTGTGAGCTCTGTGCAGTTCTGGTACTCAAAACGAATCCCCGGGATTAGAATTCTTAAATTTTAAATATATGTCTTTTGCATCAGGCTCCAGTTGGTGGATCTCAGGTTTTTAGTAAAAAGTAAAGTAAATCCTGTGGGACTGATGTCTGCCCAGCCTGGCTTTAGACACCAGGTGAATCGTTCTTGTTCTCTCAGGACTTTAATGGAATTGTATCTGCCTTCTGTGATATCTGTTCCCCCTTTTCACTTGTTTGAGGGCCAAACTAAACAAGTTGCCATTCATGCAATTAGCAATTGTATGTGAATGGCTATTTTAAAGTAAATTGCAGGGGAGGGGGGCTGATCCAGATTGGGACCACCATGAGGGCCAAGTGTTAAAGCCCACCTTCCCCCACACACAAGGATCCCAATCCAGATTGTGTCCACACACGCACGCACCATGCCTGCAATTTACTTTTGAAATGCCATTCCCACAATTGTTAATCCAGTGGCATCTACTTTGGCTCTTTGTGACTCCTGGTTTATTAATTTTACTGCATTTTTGTTGTGCTGCCCTGTTGCTGCTTTATCATGTTGTATTTATTTATTTAGTTACCACCTTGAAACCTTTGCACAAGGTCAGGATAATAAAACCTACAATAAAAACAAATTCATATAATGAAAAATAAAGAAAGGGAGTAGTGCAGTTTTAAGCGTCTCTAAATTCTGGCAGCACCCCATCTTCTCTTAGCACGCTGTTAAATGGAGAGCACAAAACAGCAGTGACTGATTGACTGTCTGCTTGCATCCCTGAACTCGACTGGTGTAAAGATACTACATCCAGGTACTCAGAAGACACATGACCTGGAAATACTCTTCCTAAACTAGTCTCAACTGCAGGCTGGCCTCCCTAACAAAACAATGTTGAATGGTCATAAACATATGTAACAGGATTCAACAAAGAGAGAGCACACTATTATTAAATGGCCTATCATTATATTAATTGCACTTTAAAATGGCAAAAGCAGCTTGAGCTTCCATTCCAAGCCACAGTGTCTACCATAAGTCCTTTTTTTGTTACCGTTGATGTCAGCTAGGTGTCTTCTTCAAGAACAACATGTTCCGGCAAGCAGGTGGGGAGATAGTTCTGGAATTAGGTGTCTGTCACCTTTTGCAGGACATCATGTTCTGGGTGGTTTGCTAGCCGAAATCGTGTTGTTTCACAGGATGGGTTCTGAGAGACATAAACAGGAAGGTTACTGATATATTAAATGCTAGGTATTTCTACTGCCTGTCTAGATTTTTTGGTGTTTACATTAATGGGTTCTGGTTGACATTTGTTCTTGTTCTTGTTGTGGCCACCATTTTTTCCCTAGAAAATAATGGCACATTGGAGGGGGTGGGGGTGGGGAGAGAGAGACGATGACCCCCAGCCCAATTGGGTTGCAAGACAGCACAGCTAAAAACAGTCAAAAGGGGCTGCAAAAGCAGGGTGCCCATTTTCACTCAGCATTGTGCTTGCCATCACACTGTAAAGCAGGGATGTCGAATCTTTTTCAGCCTGAGGGCCAAATTCAAAGTAGGAGAAGTTCTCAGAGGCTGCATTCCAGTGGTGGGTAGGGATGCTGGAGAATTCAGCCACAGACTCAAATGAGGCCAGATTCCAAAGAATACAACCTCCAGAGTCCACGGCGGAGTGGCTGCACTTACCTCCGTGTCCAGAGGAGTTCACATGGGGTGGCTCCCAGCTCCCTATAAGAGATGATACGTGAATGGCGGCTGCCATTGCTTACTGCGGGAAAAATACTGCCATAAATGGTGCATTGTATGCCATTTGCGGCCGTGAAGCACTTACTTTGACCTAAATACAGCCGTAAACAGCTGCAATTTAGGTCAAAGTCAGTGCTTTAGGGCCACAAATGGAGTACAGTATGACAGTTATGGCTGTATTTTTTACAGCCACCATTAGTGCATCACGTCTTATAGGGAGCTGAAGAGCCGCTCCGCCAACTCTAGTGGACACAGCTGGGCTCTGGAGGATTCCATGGGGTCCTGAGCAGCCCAAAGTGCCCCTCCACGCCCCCCCGGACCAGATAGTTGGGGGTTCATACATCCCTAGTGATGGGCGGGGTCAAAGGCAAAAGAGGTGGGGCCAAAACCCCAGCCTATTGTAGCTTAAAGCTCTTACTGCCAGTTGCTAAGCCTTCGGAGGGGCATTTCAACCTTTTAGGATGGGGGATGTGCAGAAGAAAGGGGGTTGTGCAAGGGGAAGGGGGGACAGCTATCTGAGGAACCCTGGAGGATTGGATTAGGACCCCAGGTGGCCCAGATTTGGTTCACGGGCCAGAGGTTCAGTATCCCTGCTCTAGTGTCACCATATGTGACCACAAAATGTGACCCAGGTCAGGGCTATGACAACAAAGGGCTGAAGCTATGCAAGCGGGCCTGTTCCCAATGGTTTCCATTCAGTTCTATAGAACAAAGTAAACAGCCTATACTTTAGGACACAGTTGATGCGGGGAACATGACCGCAGATCCAGAGACTATCAGCATTGGAGGTCAAGGGCAGTTGTATCCCCCATCTCAATCGTGTCAGTCCAGATTAGTGGCCTGCAAGAAATAAAGTCACCTCTTTACTCTCTCTTGTATCAATAAAATGCTGCCATTCCTGCCTAGGTGTAAAATAAAGTGCTTGAGGACCCTGTTGCAGTAGACCAAAGCCCACCTATCATCCCAGAAGCTGATAATCATGGCCTGCAGCAATTGGTGCCAAGTAAATAAATATTAACAGGAGCAGGGTTGAATTTGCTGTGATATTAAGATACAGAGAAGGACTGGAGGCAGGCTATTGTGATCTCTGATACAGCATCATTATCTGAGAATTTCCCTATGCAGAGAGTATGCCCATTGTATGAATTGCACAGGGCCTCTTGAATATCTAATAAAATCTCATATCATAGGAACATCTTTCCTAGCCCTACCCAGAGAAGACAGGAAAAGGACCAGAGAACCTTTACATGCAAAGCATAAACTCTGCCACTGAGATACAGCCCCTCTGTAGTGGCAATATCACAATGTGAAATTTCTTATCACAAGCCATGAGGACAGTGGCCATGTTCCTAGCTGGTGAAAACTGATGAGCCAATCTACATGTTCAGAAAAGGCAGGTAGCATCAGAATGAAGGTGGGAGATTGTACAGTTACATAACCCTATGTCAAAATCTCCCTGAACAAGGAAAACTAGGGTGCCAAGGAAAAGAGTTCTAGCTTAGCTTTCTCTTTGACATGCTTGTGTGTGTGTGTGTGTGTGCGTGCACGCGTGCATGTTCAGGTAGTTTAAAAATAATAATCCTGGGAACGCATTCATACATGAAATTCCCCACCTGCTTTCTGAAGTGGTACAGTCCCAGGAAGCTTGCTCCACATGGCTGAGACCACCAACTCTCTGGCTCCGCTTATCCCAGAATTGACTCCACCAGCAGCCATTCCACCTGGCTGCATCTGAGGGAATAATGACACGATATCTAATACTGTTTAAGAGCTGATACCTAAATTTGCTTATTTTCTTCTCTTCACATCCTCTCTCCCCACCACTGCTTCTGTATCATTTCTATTAGATTGTTTGCTGTTATTTTAAATGGTAAATTGCCTTGGGTCATGGGCAGAAAGATGTATATAAATGTAATATGTAAGCCAATCAAGCAAATGTGAAGAGGTGCGTATACCACCTTTGGCAAATAAGAAGGCTTATTTAATTGTCCAGGATGTGTAAAAACGGAATAGGTACACATCCCCATCCATATTCTTTAAACTAGCCCTGCACAATAGAAAGAGTAACAAACAATCTCCTACACATGCTGCAAAATCATGTAATTCAGTCTTTCTGGATTGGATTATATCAAACTGGAGAGAGGAAGTTGCATGTTTGACTATTTCCTCACAATAAACCCCCACAAACCCTTGTACACACAAAACTAGCACCCTAAGGAGAAGTCTAACCTAGAACTGTTCTCCCCGACATACAAGGGCATTTCTACACCAGCCTAAAATCCTGCATTTAAAATGGGGCTTTCTGCTTCCGTTTTAAATGCAGGATCACCACTGACTCCCTTTACACATGTTTCCTCCCCCCCTCTTCTCCCTGTATCTGAGTCTTCCACTATCTTTCATTGATCTCGCTCCTCTTCTTGATGCTTTAACTCTTTTCACAGAGGAAACTGAAGCAGAACATAATAGGGTAATTTGATAGCTCATTATCTGTGAAGTTAACTATTTAAAAAGGGAACAAAGGGCATTTAGTGCAGGAGGGTAACGGTATGGTCACAGCATCATGTAAAGAGCCTGCAAACGTCCGTGAAGGAGCAATCTCAATCGCAAAATAAACGGTCCGTGTGATGAAGCCCCTAGTTTCTATAAGCAGGGAAGGTTTTGTGTGGGCGGGGGGGCTGGGGAGCAGAGAGCAACAAAACATTGCAGTGTAGACTCAAGCGCTCCTGTTCTGGGTTCCAACTGGCTAGCCATGCCTTCTTCCATGATAATCTGTTCCATTCCTTCTCACCCCCTGTTTTCCATTCCCCTCTAACGGACACTCAACGTTTTGTGGCTGCTCAGTTCTCCTTGGCTTGTTTTGGTTCCCCTCCCACTTAAGGATTTTTCTTTTTTTTGTTTAAATGTGCTTTTGCAAACCTTGGGGTTCCCCAAGGCCTCCTGATAACTTCCTCTTGTGTGTGGATGGTACTGTTTTGGCTACATAAGGATCCACACTCAGATAATGAGTTTGCTATTAGTACTGATATATGGGGTTCATCTGTCTGGTTGCATGATATCAATTTGACTGTAGTTTGAGCTCCATTCTCTGATTGAATGCATTTGCTTGTTTTCTCCAGCTAAATTCTCTGCGCCTTCTTCTATTGTATGCCTGCCTGCCTCCACCAAAATTGCTGTGGAGCATCACATGTAAAACTACATAATTAATACACTTGAAAATTAATTAAGCCAATGCTCACTGAAGAGATTTGTCCTCGGTAAGACGATTCTGAATAATCACCCATCTTGAGCATTCAGCTTTGGTGCAGTTTGCAAGCAAACGTTCTTCCATCATGGACATGTCATTCTTTCATGCCCATACCATATGGGCAATAATAACTTAAATGGATTCGAGCAGATGTTAAGCACACAGTGCATGGCTTGGAATGCACGGTTAGGCCCAGACTGTTTGGATAATGCCTTAATTGAGATGTTTTGCTGCCATGAAACCGTATACGTTGGGCGTAGAGACAATGCAAGCGACAGCAGGCAACGTCATATGGAACGGTTGTTTCTTAGACTGATAATTGATTTGCTGAGAATAGCAAAAATATGGCGAAAATTGCCACTTCTTGTTGAAAACACTGCTAATATTGACAGCCCATTAAAAAAAAACACCAGCCTTCACCTCTCCACCCCTGTATAGTTGCATGTCCTTCTTGACCATTTATTCATTTAAAATTATGACATCTCTGCCTAGTGAGATTCCTAAGACTATAGCTCAGGATACAAGTTGTCATTCATATGGCATGAATGGGCACAAACCAGAGAACGTTATGCATGATTAGATCCCACTGAAGCAGCCTGGTAAGGAATTATAAGCACTATCTTCCTGGATTAGGGCTTTTGTGTCAAAATACCCTAGGAATTCTCAATTCTGTATTGAACAAATTAGCTAACATCAAGACTTGAGTTTCCCTGAGTTGTGGAAGTATAGACTTTGAATACAGGCTAATTTATGCAATCAGAAAAATAAAGTGGTTGAGCTTTTTCCCGTATTGTACCACTTCAGGCTGCAGGTGGCTGGGTTATCGGTATTGAAATGCTCCTCAATGGGGCAGGAGGTGATGGAGGTGGTAGTGGGGAAACCTTTCCTGAACACTGAAAATTAACGCCTTCTTCCTGCTATGCTATTAGAAAACTATTTAAATGTCTGTGCAGCAGTGAAGGTGCTTTGTAGGTATTTCTCACTGTGCACCTACACGGCAGTGCAGCCGTGAATAACCATACTTTATTTTTAAACCTCCATTCCTGTGCAGAAGCAAAGGTCCACATGCAGTTAGTGGGCTCACCCCCCTGCAAAATGGCAGCATCCCGCCCCCTACACACACACACACACACACACACTTCTCCGATCATTGCAGCAGTATACTGTGGCTTGAGGCATGTTCTCATGCAACACACACAAACGATAAAACATATGTGATCATTCAGACTTCTACTTCTGCAATTACAACAGTATGGGCAGTATCCAAGTGTGTCATTCCATTAGCACAAATGATGTTGTGCTAGTGGAAACTCGGTTCTGAACTATGCGCAAGAGAAGAATCCAACTAAAGGTACATTTGCACAAGCACAGTTGCACAAGTGGTTGTGCATTATGTTTGTGCAACCTGCTATGCAACAGGTTATAACTATGCAATACAAGCTGCACATTGCTTGTACAACCAATTGCACAAACATAATGGGCAACCCCTTGTGCAACAGAAAGATTCAGCAGAGCTCAGCTTGTGCTACTTGAGTTTGTGGGATGACATCATTGGATACTGCCCTATCCATTTGTGCGTGGCACTCAACTGCATTATAAACTTCTTCACACAGTGCCTAGTTAAACTATGGAATTCGCTACCACAGGATGTAGTAAAACCAATTGGGATGGTTTTAAAAGGAGGTTAGACAAATTCACAGAGGGAAGGCTATTAATGGCTACTAGTCCTGATGGCTATGTGCTACCTCCAGTATCAGAGGCGCTATGCCTATGTACAGCAGTTGCTGGGGAACATGGGCAGGAGTGTGCTGTGGCAGTTGTGTCCTGCTTGTGGGCTCCTGGTCAACAGCTAGTCAGCCACTGTGTGAACAGAATGCTGGACTAGATAGACCCTTGGTCTGATCCAGCAGGGCTCTGCTTATGTTATGGTTTTATGGTTGATGTTGCACTTTATTCATTCAGCAATCACATTAAAAAAAAATACCAGCACAATTGTGCCTCACAAATAAAATGGGCTCCAATGTATATTGTCTCCCAGTCTCCATCACCTAATCTTCCTTCAGATTTCTCTCTCAGTCCATTGCCTATTCTGTACCTCCAGCCACCTTGCCTCTGGGACCCATGCCCTTTAGGGGCCACTCATTCCTCTCCCGTTCTGTACCTTTCATCCAGCCATCTTGCCTCTGAATTCTGTGCTCCTTCCCCCACTTTATGGCCATCATAGCAACTCAGGCGATGCGTTTCAGAGGCTTTAGCTCTACAATTGCAATACAACATAAATATTTAAATGGTAACTTCCTTAGGACCTTCTGGACATTATCAAGAAAAGAAAATCCTAATCACTTCCTTGGGTGGTGGACTAACATATTTAGCACTCAGAGACTGTAGCACATTCATGGTCTTCTCTTTTTTAAACTCCCCCCCCCCTTTCTTTCTTTCTTTGAACAGTTTTTGTTGCAATTTTCCTATGGCGGCAGCAATCCTTCTCCATTTCAGATTTTTAGCAGTCAGAGACAGTAGCACCATCTCCTTCTTTTTCAGTCCTCCCTTGTCTTTTAAACAATTTTTGCTGCCACTTTCCCTTAGTGCAAGGTGCACAATGTTTTCAACCTCAAGGGCCACATGTGATGCTGAGGCCACATATGCACACGTGCGCGCACACACACACACACCCCAGTGATCTTGATACAGATCACTCTTTCCTCACTGGTAGCAGCAGCGGGAACAGAATGTTCTGTTTGAGAGTCTCTGAGGATGGGAATGGTGGGAGTGGGGAAATTTGCAGGGGGGTTGGCAGCGGGTGGGGGACAGGGCACCAATGGGGACTGCAGTAAGGCATGCCACCCCTGGGCCGCAGGTTGTGCACCCCTGCTGTAGTGGGAGTGGTCCTTCTCTATCAGAGACCATCTTGCTCCATCATGCATCTGAGGAAAGACACTGTGTACACCCACCTACAACAGTGCCCAACCCCCCGGCCCCGAGAATTTTTGGCACAGCCCTAACAAAAACACCTCTCTGAACATAGATGCTCTGCCACACCCGCTTTCCTTCACCAGGAACTTATCAACATGGGAAAAGATTCAAGCATGCAAACTTTCACCTGGAATCTGAAGTGGCCAGATCCAGGAGGCGCTGTACCTACAGATTTTCTGTGTGTATTGTTGAGTCCTCTCCCAAGGTGATATGCACTCCAGTCCGTTCCCCCACCCTGCTTCTTTTCTCTTTTAATGATCATTTCAGCTGTGCTTGTGTTCTTTGGCAAGCAATCTAGGTTTCTCCTTTGTGCATGACTTTGGCAAGTGACCTGCATTTCTTAAAAAAGACAATGATGAGATGTGTCGAGTTATTTTTAATAGTGTGCACACAGCAGAATTTTCATCAACTCTGATTTCTAGCGCGACGGTATAATATTAATAGCCCATGACAGAGCCTGTTGTCTGAGTGGCATTATTGCATGATATGTCTTCGGGGTGTTGAAGAAATGAAGACATTCCTTCAGTGTATGCTTTCAGGCTGTGACCTTTCTCTAGTTCTACGCTTTTCTTTAGACCTTTACAGAGCCAACTATTGATCTTAATGAGTTCACTTCGAGAGCTGATGACATCCGGACAAGTCTTGAAATAAATTTTCCCTATAAATCCTGGTCTGCGGATTTATATATTGAATGTTTGCTTCAAATTCAGTAGCCAATATTCAGCATCACTTTGACATCTGCTCGCATTTAATATGTCATCAGATAGCTGTATTTAATATCTGGCATATATTTGATATAAGATAGTATAAATGGGACGTGCAACAAAACTTTGCAAAGTGGATTGCTCCTGTTCTGTGTTCCAGCCAGCTAGCCAGCCAGCCTCCCCTTTTCCAGGATACTCCATTTCATTCCCGCTCCTTGCCTTGCCTTTCCATCTCCCACCACCACTCAGTCAGCATTCTTTGCCACCTGAGCAGACACAGGCCACATTGGGCTGCTTGAGGGGTTCCGCACCCCTTAGAATTTTAAAAAAAATTCCGAAGGAGTTTTTGTGTTTCTCCAGACCTTGAGTTTTCCCAAGCAATACCTCCCTGTAGTGCGTGGATGGTCCATTTTGGCTGTATAAGGATCCATACTTGGAGAATGACTCTGCTATTAATGTACAGTATAGGATTTGCTCCTTCCAATGGTATTTAAAATTTGACTTTCAGTATTTGATATGTCTTAGTCTTTCAGGAAGGACTATATTATATAATGTATATTTCTTCTTTTATACACTCCTTATATTGGAGCTATTTAATATCAGGACTTGGCATGGTGGCATTTGATAGAAGGCCAAGTAACAAAGGAAGAGTACAGGCAGGTAGCACAGAATTGCAGGGATGGCGTCAGGAAGGCTAAAGCGGAGAACGAGGTGAGGTTAGCGAGGGATGCTAAAAACAACAAAAAGGCTTTCTTCAGCTACGTGCATAGTAAAAGGCAGAGGAAAGAAATGGTTGTTCAGCTATTAAATAAGGATGGCAAAATGATAACAGATGACAAAGAAAAGGCAGAGGTGCTCAATTCCTACTTTGGCTCAGTCTTCTCCCAAAAGAGGGTCTATGACCCCCCTGGCAAAGGCGAAGTACAGGCTGAAGGGGCAGGATTGCAGCTTGAGATCGACAGGCATATGGTCAAGGAACACCTCATTACTTTGAATGAGTTCAAATCTCCAGGGCCAGATGAACTGCATCCTAGAGTCATAAAGGAACTGGCAGAAGAGCTCTCAGAACCGCTGTCTATTCTCTTTGAGAAATCATGGAGGACCGGGGAAGTGCCAGATGACTGGAGGAGGGCTAACGTTGTCCCTATCTTCAAAAAGGGTAAAAAGGAGGAACCTGGGAACTACAGACCAGTCAGTCTGACATCAATCCCTGGGAAAATTC
Source organism: Heloderma suspectum (assembly GCF_057233095.1). Lineage (NCBI taxonomy): Eukaryota > Metazoa > Chordata > Lepidosauria > Squamata > Helodermatidae > Heloderma > Heloderma suspectum. The sequence continues at coordinate 86,561,247 of NC_139459.1, forward strand.
TGGAGCAGATCATAAAGCAATCCATCTGGAAGCACCTTGACAACAATGCAGTGATTACTCGAAGCCAACATGGATTTGTCAAAAACAAGTCCTGCCAGACAAATCTGATCTCATTTTTTGATCAAGTCACCTCCCTTGTAGACCGTGGGAATGCTGTAGACATCATATACCTCGACTTCAGCAAAGCTTTCGACAAAGTGCCCCATGATATCCTGATGAGCAAACTAGCTCGAAGTGGGCTAGATGAAACAACGATCATGTGGATCCACAGTTGGCTACAGAATCGGACTCAAAGAGTGCTTATCAATGGGACCTTCTCAAGCTGGGGAGAGGTAACGAGTGGGGTACCGCAGGGCTCAGTCCTGGGCCCAGTGCTCTTCAATATTTTTATTAATGACTTGGAGGAGGAGGTGCAGGGAATGCTGATCAAATTTGCCGATGACACAAAATTGGGAGGGATAGCTAATACTTTGGAAGACAGAAACAAAATTCTGGATAGTGATCTGGATAGACTGGAGTGCTGGGCAGAAAACAACAGAATGGCATTTAATAGGGACAAATGCCAAGTTCTGCACCTAGGAAAAAGAAACCAAATGCACAGTTACAAGATGGGGGATACGTGGCTCAACCACACTACGAGCGAGAAGGATCTTGGAATTGTCGTCGATCACAAGCTGAATATGAGCCAACAATGTGATGTGGCTGCAAAAAAGGCAAATGCTATTTTGGGCTGCATTCATAGAAGCATCGCTTCCAAATCCCGGGAAGTACTAGTTCCCCTCTACTCAGCACTGGTTAGGCCTCATCTGGAGTACTGTGTCCAGTTCTGGGCACCACACTTTAAGAAGGATACAGACAAGCTGGAGAGGGTTCAAAGGAGGGCAACAAAGATGATCAGGGGACTGGAAACAAAGCCCTATGAAGAGAGACTGAAAGAACTGGGCATGTTTAGCCTTGAGAAGAGAAGACTGAGGGGAGATATGATAGCGCTCTTCAAGTACTTGAAAGGTTGTCACAGAGAAGAAGGCCAGGATCTCTTCTTGATTATCCCAGAGTGCAGGACACGGAATAATGGGCTCAAGTTACAGGAAGCCAGATTCCGACTGAACATCAGGAAAAACTTCCTGAGTGTCAGAGCAATACGGCAATGGAACCAATTACCTGGGGAGGTGGTGGGCTCTCCCACACTGGAGGCCTTCAAGACGAGGCTGGACAGCCATTTGTCAGGGATGCTCTGACTTGGATTCCTGCATTGAGCAGGGGGTTGGACTCGATGGCCTTGTAGGCCCCTTCCAACCCTACTATTCTATGATTCTACTATTCTATGATTCTATGATGTTAGTGTTTATAGGCAATAACTGGTTAGGTTTTGATGAGCCAAAAGACTTCAATTAATTATTTCCAAGATCTAGAGAAAATACACTTTTATTAATGCTTGATTAAATTCTTGACTGAAGTATGTACATCTTACTTTTGCCTTAACTATATCATGAACTCTGCAGTTCTTAGGCAAGGGCAATTATTTCTATCCATCACTTACATTTCCCCAAATACTACAGGTCTGTGAAGGATATAACCTTGATCACAAAAACAGAGAAGAAAAAGAAAATTAGTAATGAGTCTGCTTTGTCACTGGGTACTGGCATCTCCTGCACAATTGCACGTTCATCAATCTGCTGTTCTTTTGGGCTGCAATATTTTCAGCCATTTTGCCCAAAATGTAGATAGCAGAAAAAATATATCACTGTGCAGCAAGTTCAGATGATGATCATAGCTATTATGTAATCATGACACCTGAAAATAGTAGCATGTTCAAGTCTAGGACAACCCTGCATCCAGTATGATCAATAATCATGCACTAGAGCAGGGGTGCAGGACCTCAGGCCCAGGGCCAAATCCAGCCCTCCTGAGGTCCCTATCTGGCCCTCTGGGGGCCCCTTCCCCTAGGGAGTTGTCATCCCTTTCCCCCAACCACCAGTAGTTTGGTGGTTTCCTGGCTTTTGTGCAGTTTTTTCCCCATTCTAAAAGGTTGAAATGCCTCGGCTAAAGCTTAGTTACTGGCACTAAGAACTTTAGGCTAAAATATGCTGATATATTTGGTGTTTTGGCCCTGCCCTTTTGCCTTTGGTTCTGCCCACCATGGAATATGGTCCCCAAGAACTTCTCCAAAATGGTATCCAGCCCTCAGGCTGAAAGGGCTTCCCCACCTCTGCACTAGATCAAGCTATGTAATACACCGGCCATGTATCGTGGCTTGCCAGGTACTTGACACAACCTGTTTTTGCAGCAAAACCTCCCTCGTTCACCAGACAGTGAAAACTGACAACCACCTGTCACTTGGGGATTCATCACACAGAGCTTTTATCCTGTGATTGAGATTGCTCCTTCAGAGAAGTTTGCAGGCCCTTTACATGACACCGTGATCATTCAAGGCGTCTCCTGCACTAAATGCCCTTTGTTCCATTTTTAAATAGATCGCAGATAATGAGCTATCAAATTACCCCATTGTGTTCCGCTTGAGTTCCCTCCAGTGAAAAGAGTTAAAGAGGCAAGAAGAGGGGCGAGATCAATGAAAGATAATGGAAGACTCAGATACGGGGGGCAGGGGGGAGGAGGAAGCACATGTAAAGGGAGTCAGTGGTGATCCTGTCTTTAAAACGGAAGCAGAAAGCCCCATTTTAAATGCAGGATTTTAGGCTGGTGTAGAAATGCCCTTGGTGGTTCCAGCTGAAATGGCACCTCCTTCTGCCACCACAGGGCTGCTTACGAATGATCTTGCCCTGAAGGGGGAAGGTAGAACAACTTGCCTTTGAATAACTTGACTGAAGACGAGAGCAGTGTCAAATGATCAGATGAAATCACAGGAGAAACAAAATGTCCATAGTTCAAACATAAAATGTGTTGAATCATTCAGAAAATAAGCCCATGATACACAAGAATCACTGGCTTAGGTTTCAGTTTAGGTATACCCAGACACTCAGGTAGTCTCCTGTTTACCTGCATTTTGCTGAAAGTGAAAAACATAAAGAATGAATTCACTTGGTAAACCACTGTGAGACCCAATGGTACAGACAGGCACACCCAAGTATCAAAGAAGCACCTTCATTTCTGTGAGCACTGAAACCATTGATGCCTCTCTGAAAATCACTTAGAATATCTCCAGCTTTCGAAACTAGAATGGGAAGGGATATCTTGGGTGTAAGCTTTCGTCTGATCTTTCTGTTCTGTCCTGTATCTAGTCAGACCAGAAATACTGCAAGTGTGTAACACTTTACAATAAGACAGGTTTGCCAACTTTTCATATTTTTCCTTTACTGCTTTTAGACCAAATATACTCACCAAATATACCCACTGGGAAATTTGCCCAGTAGACTGGTGGTTTAGCACCATCATGCCATATGTCTAGTATGCAGTAGAGAAGGCATGGGGATAATGCATGGTATTTATTTATTTATTTATTTATTTATTTATTTATTAAATTTCTTAATCGCCCATCTGGCCGATCTGGGCAATGTACACAATATAAACAATAAAATTACACATAAAAATTACACACAAAAATTTTGTATTCTAAAATACCCTAACGCACCCCAAATGCCTGCCTGAACAACCAGGTTTTCAATGCGTGGTGGAAGCACATTAGAGAGGGGACATGGCGAAGTTCTCTAGGGAGAAAGTTCCACAAGGTGGGGGCCACCACAGAGAAGGCCCCCTCCCTCATCCTCACCAGCCTAACTACCCTGGCTGATGGGGCAGAGAGAAGGCCATGAGAGGCTGATCTTGTTGAGCAGCCTGTCTGGTGTTGCTGGAGGCGCTCCTTGAGATAGGCTGGGCCGGAACTTTATAGGGTTTTAAAGGGCAAACCCAACACCTTGAATTTGGCCTGGAAAACAACTGGTTGCCAGTGCAACTCCTTCAGCACTGGAGTGATGTGATCGTGCCAGCGGCTGCCTTTAATCAGGCGAGGTGCCACGTTCTGCACCAGCTGCAGCTTCCGAACCGGCTTCAAGGGTAACCCCACAAAGTAGTTCAAGACTTGGGGATCCAAGGAGGGCTTCTTTAAGAGTGGTCTTATCACTGCCTCCTTGAGGGCTGATGGCATCACTCCCTCCGCAAGGGAGGCGTTCACCACCACCCTGATTCCCTCACCTAGTCTCTCTCTGCAGCTCATAATGAGCCAAGATGGGCAAGGATCAAGTAAGCAAGAGGTCGGCTTTACAGATGAAAGCACCTTGTCCACTTCATCAGAAGGAAGGAGCTGGAACCGATCCCACAAAAACAGTTTGCCACAGGCTGCCTCTCACTCGCTAACTGTATCCATGGCGCACGGAATAACGCTCCTGATCTGATCAATTTTATCCGCAAAGTGCCTTGCCAAGCCCTCACAGGAGGCCTTAGAATGCTCCAGCAGTTCTGGAGTAACTGGACCGACCAGGCTCCACTCCAGGCCACTTGGAACAGCCTCCTGGGACAGCACTCTGTGGACACGATAGAGGCAGCATAATATTCCTTTTTTGCTGCCCCATCACCTCATGATAGGCTGTAAATGCAGCTCTAGCCCATGTCCGATTGTCTTCAGAGCAAGACCTCCGCCACCGGCGCTCTAGCCGTCTCGCCTCCTGTTTCAGAGCTTGCAACCACAGATTAAACCAGTGTGCAGTTCGAACCCTGTTCAGGGGGAGAGGGCATTTCGGAGCCACCCAATCTAATGCCCCAGTGATTGTAGCATTCCACTTCAACCGGGTGGCCATTTGTGTGCTCCAGAGAATCCCCAAACGCATTCAGGAATCCATTTGGATTCATAAGACGCCTGGGGAAGACCATTTTAATTGGCCCTCCATCCCTTCGGAGGGGTTGTGGAACCGAGAAGTCCAACGGCACCAGATCTGACCATGACAAGGGGTGGGCTGGCTATACCCCCGACTTCCAGATCAGTCCCCTCTTCTCCAGAAACAACCACAAGGTCTAGCGCATGACCACCCCGGCTACATGGGTGGGCCCAGTTGGAATAGGGCACAGCTCCCAGGAAGCCATGGTCTCCATGAAGTCCTGAGGTGCCCCCATGAGGGCAGCCTCCAAATGTACACTGAAGTCCCCCAACACCAGTAAGTGTCAAGGGCTCCTTGGAGGGCTCTCAGTCTAATCCAGTAGCCAAGTCCAGACACAGACAAAGGGATTCTTTTCAAAGCTTTATTCTTCTTTTACAACTTAACAGCTCTACAGGTAGCAACTAGATCTGAGCAGCAGCATTCCTATGCCCTAAGTTAGAACAGTTGGTCCCCGTTTGAAGGGCAATTACTGGCAGACCCCTGAATATAAGGACTAGGGAGAATCCCTCCCCTTTTCCCTTGGATCCTCTGGGCGCAACTGTTCTTTGAGCGCGAACCATTTGGCGCCGCTCTCTGCGTCTGCGCCATGCATCCCCCCCAGTCTGCTATCTGTGCTGAGTCACTCCCTGGACTGCTTTCTAAACTAGGAATGTGGCTGGGAGGAATCTCCGTCAGCTGTTGGTCCTGGGAAAAAAGGAGCGCGCTCCTGTCCCGAAGGAGCGACTGCTCTTTCTCAGCATCAGAACTACTCTGGGATTGTATGGGCTCAGTGTCCACCCTGACAGTAAGTTAGGGGACTGTACACGCACATCAGAGACCACCTCAAGCACCTCAGACAGGGAGTCAGTCATGCAGAGGGGTGGGTGGTACACGAGCAGAATCCCCAGACTGCCCTTCAGGCCCAACCTCCAGTACATGCACTCAATATGCGGATGACACGCAGCTCTACCTCTCATTCAAATCTTCACCAAGGTTAAAATGGTAGAATCCCTGTCCAAATGTCTGGAGACGGTGAGTGGCTGGATGGGGAGGAATAAGCTGAAGCTGAACCCTGACAAGACCGAGGTACTTTTGGTGGGAGACAAGAGGAGGCTGGGGGATGTTGACCTGGTGTTGAATGGGGTACGGCTACCCTTGAAAGACCAGGTCCGCAGCCTGGGGGTCATTTTGGACTCCCAGCTGTCCATGGAGGCTCAGGTGTCAGCTGTGAGCCGGACAGCGCTGTATCAACACCATCTGATACGGCGGCTGCGCCCCTTCCTTCCCGACCATCTGCTCCCATCGGTAGTACATGCCCTGGTCTCCTCTCATTTAGACTACTGTAATGCGCTCTATGTGGGGTTACCCTTGAAGACGGTTCGGAAGCTGCAGCTGGTACAGAATGCGGCAGCTCGCCTGATTAAAGGCAGCCGCCGGCGAGATCACATCACTCCAGTGCTGAAGGAGTTGCACTGGTTACCAGTTGTTTTCCGGGCCAAATTCAAGGTGTTGGTTTTGACCTTTAAACCCCTATATGGTTCCGGCCCAGCCTATCTTAAGGAGCGCCTCCAGCAACCCCAGACAGGCCGCTTAACAAGATCAGCCTCAGATGGCCTTCTCTCTGTCCCATCAGCCAGGACAGCTAGACTGGTGGGGACGAGGGAGAGGGCCTTTTCTGTGGTGGCCCCCACTCTGTGGAACTCCCTCCCTAGGGAATTCCGTCATGCCCCCTCTTTAATGAGCTTCCGTCGTGCATTAAAAATGTGGTTGTTCAGGCAGGCATTTGGGGTGGGTTAGGGTATTTAAAAAAAAAATGTTTATGGTAAAATTTTATTGTTTTAAATTGTTTTATGGTGGGTTGTACATCGCCCAGAGTGGCTGGGTGACCAGTCAGATGGGCGATTAATAAATTAAATAAACAAACAAACAAACAAACAAACTTGGTCTCTCGGAGAGGGGGTCTGGTGAAAACCAAGGACTCCCAGTAGATAACAGCCACTCCCCCTCCCCGATCCCCAGCCCTCAACTGCTGTGTGCATACAAAAATCCAGCTGGACACATGGCCACAAGAATTGGAGCAGCAGCCTCAGCCAGCCAGGTCTCCGTAATACATGCCAGGTCTGCACCCTCATCCAGGATCATGTCATGGATGACGGATGTTTTCTGGGTAACAGACCTGGCATTGCAGAGCAGCAAATGAAGGCCAGAAGGTGGAGTCACGCCTCTCTCAGCCATCCTTTGGCTCTGGACAGGCCCGGAACTGGGGACAGATATTACACATCTCTCCCTTATTCCCCTTACCTGGCATGGCCCGCCCCTAGCGCTCCGCCAGCGCCTGCCACCCAGTCTCTGTATATTCTAGGCATGGCAGAGAATTCCGCCACAGATCTCGGTGAGGCCGAATGCCAGCGCATTCGGCCCCCCGAAATCCGTGGCAGAACCGTGGCGTCTGCAGCCGCCATTCGCGTCTTTGGAATGGCCGTGATAGGCTACGTAAATATTTACGTAGCCTATCACAGCTAAAAAAGGGAACGCAAATGGCTTAGGGGATGCCATTTGCGTCCCTGCTTTAGCCGTGATAGGCTACATAAATATTTACGTAGCCTATCACAGGCTGGTGTAGGGACGCAAATGGCGTCCCCTACACGGGACGCCATTTGCGTCCGCACCAGCCCAGCAGCGGCTGGAGGCCCCGCTGTGGGTTGGCCCGGCCGGTGGCTCCGCGGCCTGGCCACGGAGCGAAGCCAGCCGAGCAGGATTCCGGGGGGAGGAACAGATCGCCGCCCCCTAACGTCGAGGATTCCGGGGGGAGGAACGGATCACCTCCCCCCACCTGCGGAACCCGGCGGAGCTAGGTAAGCGGGGTTTCGTACACCCCTAGTATATTCTGGCCCCCAACGCTCCCCCCACTGCCTCCATCAGGGGGACACATGCCCCCTCGCTCCCGCCTATCAGGCAGGCTACCCACCCCTAAAAACACAACCAACCCCCAATAAACCCACCACCCACCAAACAGTTAAAACAAAAATCAACAAAAGAATTAAACTGAGACCAGGGCAATGCCTTCAGTGCACTCTGTATATGAAGAAACACCTTAAACAGCAACAACATCATGTGCATTGACAAGCTTTAAAGTCAATCAGCATTTACTAATTTTTGATTGCCTGCCTTCTTCCCCACCCTTTAAAATAATTCCGCGCTGTGTGTGTATATGTCGCACACATATTCATATAATAGATTTATATTGTGCTCAAAACCAGCATTATCTCAGTCAGTAACCCTGCCTATGACCTTCCCCCAACTTGGTGCACTTTGGGCCTATTCCCAGAAACCCCAACCAGCATAGCCGATGGTCCGGAATGCTGGGAGTTGTAGTCGAAAACATCTGGAGCAGTCGGGGGAGGCTGTCTTACAACATGCCCTGTAAGGCATGGCGGTATTCTCATCTTCATGTTGCAGATGGGGTTGAAGCTGAGAGTGGCTTACCTATCTAGTGAGTTCATGGTTGAGGCAGGATTCAGAGTAGGGACATCCCACCTTCCATTCTCGGATTGAAATCTTATACACTTAGGTGGGAGCAAATCCCATGGAACTCAGTGGGATTTATGTCTGAATAGACATGCATAGGGTTGCACAGCTAGCCAGTACATTACACCAGCTGAATACCAAGTCACTGATTAGAGTCCACTCCTTAGACCGTACTATGATGAGAAATTTCAGAGTGATGGCCATGTTAGTCCATTGTAGTGACAATTTTAAAAAGATCCTTTGTTATCTTAATGATTAACACATTTATTGTGGCTTATGCTCTTGCAAACCAGAGCTCACATTCTCAGATACAGGTAGTGACGTGCATCTGACAAAAGTTGCCTTTACATTAAAGAAAAAAACTGCAGCCCTACCATTGTGAGCCTTTCTGTGTTTACACCAGGCTCCCAGACAGCGACCACATGGTTGCTGAGAGGGGAAGTTTTTAATTTTCAAGTTTCCATAGAACTCAATGAAACAGTGCCATCTAGTGGCTGTTTTAATAGCACAACAATCCAATGTATTTTAATACTTCATTATTTCCAGATCTATTTAACATGGAATAACCAGGAAATACCTCTGGATGTGCCCTGGAGGTTGACAACGTCATGAAAAGGACCTGCAAATTTCCATGAGTGAGCAATCTCAATAGCAGGATAAAACCTCCATGTGAAGAAGCCCAAAGCTATAATCTATGATAGTTTATGCCATAATAAATTGGTTAGAACTGAAAGAGTCATAGGGCTCTTCTTGGTTGTTTTTAGCAAAATAAAAAAAATAATCATGTAGCTGATGTTTCTAAGCAAAGCGCTGTCTATTCAAGGAAGGGGCTACATCATTTATCAGATCCATGGAAGAGAGTGGGAAGGTCTGCTGATCATCTCATCAAATGAAATATAAAGATGTAAAAGATGAACTGGTTAATTCTTCCTTGAGGCTGTGATTTGTGAGGAACTGGCATATCAGATGCTTGATTGCACATTTGTGTTTCACAGTCATTCTTTGACCTCCTCCTACCTATGGGAGTGGCAAGTGGAAATGAATTCTTGGCCCAGTAATGGACTGTGAACTTCCAACTCCTTGAAGAGTAGGCCGAAAACAAACACACAGGAAAAACACCTGATATATTGTTTTCTGCAGACACTTTCACCTGGCAGTGTAAGCACTCCATCTCAATAATGCCCATTTAGATGAGTAACTTTACTTATACAGATAGTCTCATTAACCAGCCTACTTACATGAACAAAGTATCTACTGATAGTTGGATGCTGATAAGTCACTAAGGGGTGGGGGCAAAGTGATCATCTTTCACACAGCTAATCAGGCAGATGTTGTGTGTTGTGGCACATCATGTTCATGCACTAATATTCAGCCTGTGCTTCATACAATACACTTACAGTGAAACAAAAGTAGCCTTAAACATCCAAGCGATGTGAAACAAACAGTTGATACTAAAAGGAATGTGTAGATAGTTTTCTTGCTCACTGCTTACATTAATGGTGCATTAGGGCTTGGTGCTTTTTAAGCAATTAGTGTACTAACTACACTGACATACACACTGAAATACAGAGGGCAGTTTAAATGTCTGGGCTTTTCACTTTTTTATTTATAAGTGGTGCACACAAATCCCTGATAAGAATGTGTCTGGTGTGGTAGGAGTGGGGGGAATGGCCCCTGTATGCCAGTTTGGACCACAGCTTTTACAGGAGAGAAAATGTTATTCACAGTCTCAGTCCAACAGTTGTGAAAGTAAACATGAGCTGAATACGGAACAGTTGTCTTTGATTCTTTTTTTCATTTATATAGAAATACACTGAACGTCCTGGGGACTTCACTATGAATCTTTGATCAAAGGGTCAGTAGGTTTTACTAGCCTGTCCAGAAAAAATTGTGAACCTCACAATTCAGCATGTCTAACACATGATTGGATGCCCAATGCTATGCTGTCCCTGGGCCCTAAACCTATTCTGTTCCATTGTTCCTGGGTACACTGTGTTCAGTCCTTTATTGCAAACAGATCAGTGCAAAGCCTGACTCTTTTCTTCCTTTATGGGCTGGCTTTGATTATGGGAGTACATTTGTATTATTGGTTTTTAACACAGTTCAGAAATCCTGCCTCTGTGTTCAATGTAATTATCTGTACATCCCACAGAATATAAGAACCGTCCATTTCTGAATGAATCACTCTCTTGTCTTGCTTTTCTGTGAAGCTCTAAGGAATGATTATGACAGTAGCATGAATTCAATTTGCCATTTGCACATGAGCCAGAACACTCAGTCATGACAAAGTTAGTCACTACTATGTAGGGTGGGCAAGTACATTACGCTTTCCGGCAATTACTTCTGCCTTCCGTCTCCCATTGTAATTGAATCAACTCTAGGCTTCAATTTACCTATCTTGTTTAAAACTTATTTTCATTATTGCTTTCATTTTCCATCACTTCCTCTTCCTTACAACCTGGAAAGAATGGAGAGATTGCATTTGTATTGAGCAGGGGCAGCCGAACAGCGGCTCAGGAGCCAACAAGTTGGGCCAACAAAGGTGTTGATACATTTTGTGATTCCCAGCATCCTCCTTGAGATGCTGATGGACCAGGCAATCCCTTCCCTCTGGCACCCCTTAGGCATGCAGGAGAAAAAAGTAATTGAAGAAGCACAGAAAGCATGCAGAAGGAGAGAGCAGAGGCAGGAGACTGCTAAAGAAGAAGAACAGAGAGAGTGGAGAGAGAACCAGATGCCTAAGAAGTATGGACGGCATGGAAACAAGGGAAGAGTTGTTGACTGACAAAGACTGCTGAAGAGGTGTAAATAGCATGGAGAAGAGAGAGAGAGAGAGCTGACTTAACCCACAAGGAGCAAACACAAGCACGAAGAAGAGCAACAAGAGGAGACTATCAAGGCCTGGAGAAGGGTGAGAGGTCAGGCAGTGTTGCCCCATTTTAGGTACCCAGGCAGGGCCACTTTGAACGAGTTCGGCCCAAGCTGTGGGGCCTTCCCCCACCTTTACCTTCCATGCAATACAGGCATCCCCTAGGAAGGGTAGACTGATCTGTCCCTTTTATGGCCCTTTCCCCTCTTTTCTCAGGGCATTGGAGGTGTGTGCATCTTAATCTGCACCATCCCGAGGCCTTTCCCCTCCACCCATGCTCTGCAGGCCTCATCCAAGAAAGAGGAATCATCTGCCCCCATGAGGCTTTTCCCCTTTTCACAAGACATTACAGTAGGAAGGCATAACCTTAATGGTCCTGACTGAGGCCTTTCCCCTCCACCCATTCTCTGCAGCCCTCAGAAAAGGGAGATTAATCTGCACCCTCCAAGGCTGCATCCCTTATCAGCCAGACTTCAGAAGACTTATAACCAGCATGGAGACCCACAAGGCCTCTAACTCTTAAGTTAGCTGTGACAGTGTTAATATTGCTTTCTATTACTAATATTAAAATATATATTTCATGTATGTGTAAAGGTTATGTGCATCTTTCTGGCTCTTAATTCATGGATTCTTAATGCACTGTGTGGAACTGGTTTTTCTTCCATAGTATTCAATACCTGCCAACTTCCCAGACCATTTCATGCATCTGATGAATAAGGCAATAGCTTCCACCACAACAAAGTTGTTTGAACTAGTTAATAGCAATATCAAGTGGTAAAGCAGCATTGTAAATAAGCCCACAAAAGTTATTAGCCTACCAACAAACAAACAAACACATGACTAGCCTGCTGGGGACTGGCGGGAACGGGCGGGGGGGGGGGGGGATGAAGCGCTGCATTTCTGTGCTGGGAACAGAGGATAAGGGTTCCCTCCCCTGGCAGCCTGCTTGGTTTCTAGGCTTGGTGCAGAGAAGGGACAGAGCAATCAATCTGCCAATCTGTTCCCTTACCTGCATGCAACTCCTGGTTGCCTGAGGCTACCAAGCTGGCACTTAAACAAAAGGCTGTGGTAGGGTAAAGTCTATCCTGGACTGCATCACTCCAGGCAGCAGATGGCAGGAGGGGGTGGGAAAGGGTTTGCATGTTTGAGTGTTTTCCCCAAAAAGACTCTCTCTACATTGAAGAAAAACATATCAGGAAAAAACCTAGACAGAATCCCTCTCCCTGACATACTAATTTTCTATACGCAGGGAATTCTTAATAAGAAAGCATTAAAACATGCCATCCTCCATTTTTGGTGCCAGACACTATGCAACCTGAAGTGGTACAGTGCACGAAAAGCTTTACATTTGATTCTTCTGAGTGTATAAACCAGGGGTGCATAACTCTAATAGCCTTGAGGGTGTCAGGTTTGCAGCAGGAGGAGGAGCTCCAGCCCTCTCCTACAGTAGACCTGGGGCAACCTGTGGCAGCCCTGCCTCATCTGGAACACCTGCTCCCAGGAACACCTTTAACTCTGTCCCAATCCGAGCCGTGACTCCAAACGCTTCTCCCACAGCTCACCAGAGCACCAATGGTGGCAGACCAGGTGGGACAGGGTCACAGGGATGACCCTTTTGCCCAGGATCTACTCAGGAGCAAGAGTCTGCTTGTGAGGACTTCTAACGAGGCAATCTCAGCTGCAACTGCTGAACAAGAATTAAGCAGCAAATAAGCTCTCAGACTTCCCCAGACCTTTACTGGATTGATAGCTCCCATGGAGCTATTCTGCTCCAGTTATAGGTTCAGGATAGTGGGCCATTTTTAGGCCTCTCCTGAATGCCCAGCATAAATGTGCTGGCAGGGATTGTTGTTTCAGTGCTGGTGCATTTATAGGGTACCCAGGAGAAAAGGCACAGAAAGGAGGGTCTGCAGTTGCCTGAGGGTGCCACCAGCTGTACAAAATGTGCTTGTGGTTGCATGTAGCTGATACGTTGTGTGCTGTGCATTCCTGGTATAACCTAAGGTCTCCTTCAAACCAAGCTTTTATCCTGAGATCGAGATGGCTCCTTCACAGAAGTTTGCAGGCTCTTTACATGATGCTGTGATAATTCAATACTGCACTAGATGCCCTTTGTTCCATTTTTAAATAGATCGCAGATAATGAGCTATCAAATTACCCTGTTGTGTTCCACTTCAGTTTCCTCCATGAAAAGAGTTAAGGCGGCAAGAAGAGGAGTGAGATCAATGAAAGATAATAGAAGACTAAGATACGGGGGGAGGAAGAGCATGTAAAGGAAGTCAGTGGTGATCCTGCATTCAAAACAGAAGCAGAAAGCCCTGTTTTAAATGCAGGATTTTAGGCTGGTGTAGAGATGCCCTGAGTTGAAGATGCCTGAGAACTCTTTGTTGGAGCTGTAGCTAGCAGTTTTTGCGCCCCGGGAAGACCACAATTTTAGTATCTAGAACATTGTTTCCAAAGTGGTGCTTGTTTCACTGCTGGTGGTAGATACCATGCCAGTTCTGTTTGAATTACTCTCTCTGTATGCCTACACCATGGAGGAGAAACCACGCTCCTTACCCCTAATTAAGCTAGTGTTCTTTGTTGGCTTTGCTATAACAGATTGACTCGGTTACTCTTTTGGAACACATGCAAGTTGTAAAACTTGTAGACACAGTCATGAAACCGAAAGCTTTCTTTTATAAATAATGAAACCCAGACTCTCAGGAACCGAGACTCCAGCATGAATGACGCACACACATACATAGAGTAACTACACATTGGCAAGGCTGGAGAACTTTGTTAAAAGGTGGGATATAAAGATTTAGAATAAATAAAATAAAAACAAGGCTTTCAGTTTTTCACAGTTGTAAGCAGCAGTCCTATGCACACTTACCTGTAAGTGCCACTGAACTCAATGGGCTTTACGTCCTAGTAGACATACATAGAATTGCAATGTTAATTGATTTCAGTAAAATCTACACAAAACCAGGTTGGCTTTGGTCAATGTGCTAGGCTGCAATGTGCAGAAATCTCTCCCAAACTGCAGGCCTATTTGTTTAACACAAGGGCCTGGGGCATCTTGTGCAGAGGTCTGCAATATAATGTGGAATTCATACTAGCCTGCAAACACTATTTATGATTTCAGAACACCCAATCTCAGCTTGGCAGTTTTGCTGTTGTGTTGGCAATTACAGTTTAATTGTGGAGAAGATTCTGTGCAGCGACCTTGGGAAGATACAGAACACACTGTGATGAAGAATTACTACTGAGGGAGAAGCTGTTATTACTATAAGCAAATCAATGTGACCGTGTTGCCTCTTGTTCCTAATGAAATTGTAAAGTAACAACTAGAAGAAGAGAACTATCAGTTCCAACAGCAATGATAATACCTGAAGATTAATAGTGAAAGTTTTTAGAGGAGACAAAGCAAAGGGAAGTGATTACCCTTGAACAACTGATACTTAAACTGCAGTCGTAAATACACATACCTGGAAGTTTGATCCCCTGAAATAAATGGGATTTGTTTCAAAATAAATATGCATGTTAGTCTTTTTATTATTTCTGTTTAACTCCGATTAAACTGGAGACAGTCATTCAAATTAAAAGTGGATTTGATCTGCTGTATGTAAGCCTAGCCTTCTTCTAGCTGTGCTGATTGGGACTAGCTAGAATCCCTTCTCTGTGTCAATACAAATTGTTCTTTTTAGGCCAGACCACCACATTTATATATGTTTTAACACACTTTTTGTTTTGCAGCTGCTCAGTAGCAACTGCAGTTTGAAGAGGGAGACCAGGGTTGCCAGATGCAAAAGAGGGCAGGACTCCTGTGCCTTTTATAGTTTTGTAGTAGAAGGCATTTTAGCAGGTGTAGCTTGTCATGCTCTGTTCTTCCGAGGGGGAACTGCCACTGGAGAAAGGCTTCTTAACCCTTCCTCATGGGCCATTTTCTTAAAGAAAATATCTCCCTTCCCCTGCTGCCAGCGGCTGAGGAACAGATACAGAGGTATCTCTTTAACACTGATGCTTTCAGCTTCTCTGTTTGTGTACATACTGTGTTACAGATGCAAATCATTTATTTATTTATTTATTTATTTATTTAGGAGACTCTTAAAGCTGCCTTTCAGGGCTTGCTGCCTTCACAAGGTGGCTTACAATACTATAAAACTATTAACGTGCAATTAAACACACACAGAGGAGCAGGAGCAGCAACTAATGATGTTAATGCATCAAATGCAGACCAAAATAAATTGTGTCTTCAAGGTTGGTGTTTGTAAAGCCAGCAGGGATGGGGCCATAACATATCTTCCTGGGGAGAGAGTTTGAAAGGTTGGGCGCCACCACTGAAAAAGCTCTATCCTTAGTACCTGCCAGCCTAATGCTTCATGCTGGTAGACCAGAGACTAGGGGCCCATCTACATGGGGTTTTTACTCTGGTTCTACTCCACCCCCAAGTCGATAGTGTCAGATGACGTATGCTGCTCTCCATAGCTTGCCCAGCATTTCTTGCCTTAAATCCGGGTTTTTTTCAAACCTGTTGATTGGGCAGTTAATATACATCAAAGACAACGTGCTAGTTGCTTTCTCCCTCCTCGCCAGCGCTGCGCTCCCTGCTCTCAGCACCTCTTGCACTCCTGCTCATTCTGCTTAGTCTCTCGGCGGCGGCTGCCTGCTTGCCCACCTCATAAACATCTGTGTATGTGGGGTTTGTCGTAAGCAAGTCCTGCACTGCACTTCGTTGAACACGTGAGGGAGGAAGGGAGGGGGAGCAAACCTGCGCTCATTGGATGCCCCACACCTACGTAATTGATGAGGTTCATTTCTACTCACTCACCCCACCCCAACTAATGTGGCTTTCCACAAAAGCAAAGGAATACAGCACTGCCTGTACCGTGGAAAGACCTAATTCGTTTCTATGAAAATGTGGATTTTGACCGAATCGCTTCACAAAGTGTTGGTTTAGATTGGCCCTAGGGCCTCTGACATTGACCTTAATGCTTGGGCAGGCTCACGGGTATCCTTCAGATAATGTGGTCCCAAACCGTTTTAGGGCTTTAAAGCCCCAAACCAGCACCTTAAATTGGGGCTTGAAATTAACAGGGAGCCAATGTAAACGATACAGAATAGGAGTAATATGATCAGAATGCCTACCTCCCATAAGCCGCTATATTCTAGCTGCTCTATTCAGTACGAGTTTCAGTTTCTGAATCATCTTCAAGGGCAGCCCCAAATAGAGTGCGTTACAGGAATGTGTAAGGAAGATGTAGACCTGGGCACAATCATAGTGATTCTGCCAAGGCAACATTCAAGACTGGTATCATAACATCAGCAAATAGTAGTGCGTATGTGGGCACTACAGATCTCCAGTTGTTATGTATTATTTGTGTATACTTATTCATTGGCTGTTAGGGTACTTTGCGTTTTTGTGTTTGCTGATGTTCTTGGCTTGTTGTAAATGTGCTTTAATGAATGGTGATTGTTTTCATGCTTTTCAGGTTTTGTAAGCCACTTTGAGAAACTCCTTTTTCAAAATGTACACCTCACTCCTTCGGTGCTCATCAGCATTCCCAGGGTAGGGATGTCGGAGAATTCTGCCACAGACTGAAATGGGATCAAATTCCCTTCAGTCCATGCCATGGAATCCTCTGTGGAACGGCACAACGAGGTCCTGTGGAGCCAGCAGTCATGAGGCTTTTTTTCGTCGTCCGCAAAGAGTCGCGAAATTTTCGTAAATAAAAATGTAGTGTAGTATGTTCCGATAATAAATACGCAAGGTTTTTTTAAAAAATGAATTGTGCTCACCGCCTTGTTTGTGGGTGTTCTTTTTAAATCGAAATCCTCTGTTTACTTTCATCCAAAACACTTCCTCATCCTAGGGGCTTCCCAAAAGAAGGCTGTTTTAGGTGTGCCTGAGCGATAAACTATTGTTTAAAGCAACACTGTTTTAAAGAAAGAAAAAACCTTTTAAAATTACCATGCCGGTCCTGGAGTTTAATTTCAATTTTTTAAAAAAGTAAATATTTACAAAAAATAGCAATTCTTACAGAAGTTATGCAGACTTATGGAGACGGCTGGGCACCAGAATTATAGTTGTCGGTATGGATTTATCTACGTAATTTTCAGTGCGGAAAAAAAAGAGGAGAATTCCGGGGGCTTGTGAATGGCGGAATGGAGCACTGGCCGCAAACTGCGGAAGTCAAGCGGCACCAAAGGTACACAATTCGTACATCCCTATCCCAGGGTGGCTGAATTATACATATGCTTCAACCCTTTCTCCAACGAGCAAAGAATTCCTTCCCTGCGGTTCTCCCAGTTGGTCTCCCAACTTCAGTCTCCATCCCTGCTGCATGGAAGGCCAGACCTGCTTAGCTTTTGGGGTACAATTTCATCATGTCCCTTCAGACAGCTCTCCACGTTATCTTGACTTGGATAACCCTCAAGCTGAAGAGTTACCTATTCTACTAAAACTCCTCGTTTGTGCAGCAGTTAATTACAGGTCCATGAATTGCTATGGCTTGGGAGGACAAGTGGATTTTATGAAATCTAGTGCAGTCCTTCACTCTTTGCATGTCTTACATATCAATATGTGCTTGAGATTCAAACTTGGGGCTTCTTCACACAGAACTTTTATCGTGCTATTGAGATTGGTTACTCACAGAAGTTTGCAGGTTCTTTAGATGACATCGTTAACCTCCAGGGCATCTCCCACACTAAATGACCTTTATTCTATTTTTTAAATGATCACAGAACCGTAGAATAGTAGGGTTGGAAGGGGCCTACAACCCCCTCCTCAGTGCAGGAATCCAAGTCAGAACATCCCTGACAGATGGCTGTCCAGCTTCGTCTTGAATGCCTCCAGTGTGGGAGAGCCCACCACCTCCCTAGGTAATTGGTTCCATTGTCGTATTGCTCTAACAGTCAGGAAGTTTTTCCCGATGTTCAGCCAGAATCTGGCTTCCTGTCACTTGAGCCCATTATTCCGTGTCCTGCACTCTGGGATGATGGAGAAGAGATCCTGGCCTTCCTCTCTGTGACAACCTTTCAAGTACTTGAAGAGCGCTATCATATCTCCCCTCAGTCTTCTCTTCTCAGGTTAAACCTGCTCAGTTCTTTCAGTCTCTCCTTGTAGGGCTTTGTTTCCATTCCCCGATCATCTTCATTGCCCTCCTCTGAACTCTCTCCAGTTTGTCTGCATCTTTCTTAAAGTGTGGTGCCCAGAACTGGACACAGTACTCCAGATGAGGCCTAACCAGTGCTGAGTAGAGGGGAACTAGTACTTCCTGGGATTTGGAAGCTATGCTTCTATTAATGCAGCCCAAAATAGCATTTGCCTTTTTTCTAGCCACATCATGTTGTTGGCTCATATTCAGCTTGCGATCGACAACAATTCCAAGATCCTTCTCGCTTGTAATTTTGTTGAGCCAAGTATCCCCCATCTTGTGACAGTGCATTTGGTTTCTTTTTCCTAGGTGCAGAACGTGGCATTTATCCCTGTTAAATGTCATTCTGTTGTTTTCTGCCCAGCCCTCCAGCCTATCAAGATCACTTTCAATTTTGTTTCTGTCTTCCAAAGTATTAGCTATCCTGCCCAATTTTGTGTCATCTGCAGATTTGATCAGCATTCCCTCCACCTCCTCCTCCAAGTCATTAATAAAAATGTTGAAGAGCACTGGGCCCAGGACTGAGCCCTGCGGTACCCCACTCGTTACCTCTCCCAGTTTGAGAAGATCCCATTGATAAACCCTCTTTGAGTCCGATTCTGTCGCTAACTGTGGATCCTCCTGATAGTTGTTTCATCTATCGGAGATAATGAGCTATCAAATTACAGCATTTGAGTTTCGCTTGAGTTCCCTCCATGGAAAAGGAAAAGTTGTAATAAGAGGAGCTAGACCACAGTGCCATCTGGCGGCTTTATAATGACACATCTGGAATACTCAGATAAGGGGGAAAGGGGGGGAGCCCATGTAGATGGAGGCTGTCATGATCCTGCATTTAAAATGGAAGCAGAAAGACCCATTTTAAATGTGGGATTTGGGGCTGGTGTAGAGATGCTCTTGGGGTCAAACTTCATGTTATGTTAATTGTGTAGTTTTGTAGGTGAGCCTCATCTTTTCATTTACTTTAGTGTAACTGCACACAGCCCTGATTTGGATCCCAGTTCAAGTCTGGCAAAAGTAAAAGATTTTTTTAAAAAATTGGCTTCATTTTCAAGAACTTTTCCTTCCATTTTATATACATTAAGATCATTCTGTTTAGAAGTTATCACTAACATACTAGTTTCTGAACTGACTTTGTGTGGCTATCAGAATTTCTGCTTCCCCTCTACATTGGCCCTGTGTTCTACTTTAGGGAGGACAGTCTTCTATCTGAAGGCATCCTGTCTTTGGACGGCTGTTTGGACCAAGCCCAGCTTAAAGATAAAGAACCATCAGAAGGGAGAGCAACAGGGGCCCTGCGGTTGCCCATCGACACTTAGCACCTGGACAGCAGACTGAGCAGCAGGCACACAGGTCACCTGGTCACAGTCTTCCCCACTATGACATTGTATTTCTATTTAAATTACAACAGTGATTTCTAAATTTGCACTTATACATGTAAATAACCATATGCTCATTTTAGATGGTTAAGGGCGCAATCCTATCTAGATAGGTGCTGCCTCCGAACTCAGAGGCGACTGCCTATCCTAAGCAAAGCAGGAGAGGCACGGGGGGATCGTTCCCACATAGGATGTGTTGTACACGCAGCTCCGCTCTCCCCACCCCAGAACGCCCCCAGCCACATGCCTTTCCAGTCGTTCCGTGCTCCTCTTGCAAGTGTGGGGGACAGGGGGGAGGTCGTGGGGGGAGGTCAGTTTCCAGAAAAGAGCATATCCTATGGCCATCTAGACAGTGTCTAGTGGCCATAGGATTGCTCCCTAAGATAGTTAACAGAATGCTTAGATATGAACACCCCCTTTATTGTAAATGAATGGTTATAAAGTTGTAGCCCATTAAAACCCTATAATGCACATCTCATCTCTTATTTACTAGGTACATGTCCAAAATATGTGAAGTGGCCCATAATACAGATCAGATTGCTCACAAACTACAGCATTGAACCCATAGCATCTCCAACCCAAAGTAGTAGATCAAGCTCAAGTCACAGAGAATGGAAAAAAACCCTTCTCTGTTTCTACTAAGCAGCTCTTAATTTCTCGGAAGTAAAAAAAAAAATGTATTAAGGAAGACAAATCGTCTAATCCCTGGGGACATTTCTGATAGGAATAACAGCTCACCTTGTGCAGAAGCTCAAAATACATAAGCATAGCTTAATACATTGTCAGTGCCTAGCACCTAGTACAACCAGTCATCTTAGCAAGCTTGAGAATTTCTGCCTTGCAGGCTGATCACCTATTAAGCGAGGGGAAATGGTTTAGCTATTAGTAAAAAGATTAACAGCTACAAATTGGGAGAAGACTGTGATATTTTTCCTTAACTCCTTCTCATATCTAACTTTGGTGACATCTGCACAGTATTTAGTTTCTCCAGTAATGAAACAAGCTCATGTTGGGCACCTCTCTTGAGTTTGTGTCTTGTTCAATGGATTCCACATAGCAAAACAGTGTTGTAGGGAGCTAGATGAGAGGAAAAAGGAAGAAAACACATTATCTGGCAATGCCTTTAATTATTCCTTAGAGTTACATGATGTAACAAACTTTGTCTAAAGTTGTGAAAATTTGCTGCACATTATTTAAACAGGATCGGGGGGGCAGGACATTTGGAGCTCAAAGACAGTGTTTAGTTTTTCAGAAAGAGGAACATGGAGAAATCATTATCCAAATTTATAGGAAATGAAGCATTTCATGTCAATAATATCCTCTCTTATTTCAGTTCACAGTACTTCAGAGAAGCAAGGGAGACAGAAAAGCAACTCCAGTGGGTGGAAAAAGGGGTCTTGGAGAAAGGGATAAGAGAAAGTCTAAATGAAGCTTGCCGGGCCAGCCTTACCATTAAGCTGAGTGAGGCAGCTATCTCAGGTGGCAGATGCTGGGAACTGGGGAGCAGTGGTGAGGTGTTGGAGGGCACAGCTGTGAGTGTCACATCACTCGCCCTGTGCCCCCTAAGCAACCCTGCTTTCCTCAGGCACAATGGAAGACACTGCCCCATCATCAGTGTCAAGTGAAAACACAAAACTGCAAAACTGAGTTGCAAGGGGTTGGGTTGTCGGTGGGTGTGGGGAGAAATTGGGAAATTGTAATTCAACTTGTAAAGAACCCCCTGCAAAATCAGAAATAAACCTTTTAAACAACAAAACAAAAAGTAAGATTCAATAGTCAGTCTGCTTCTATAAATAGAATAGGAGTGGAGGGCAGTATCCTGTCTTTCTCCACAGGCAGAAAAATGTTTGGGCCACCCCGGTTGATTGAGAACAGAAGAGGCAATATTTAATTTCAATACTGCAATAGATGTCGAGTTCATTACTTTCAAGTTCGACAGTCAGACTAACTACAGTCTGTTAAAGTGATTCAAATGTCAGATAGGTATTGTGTTTTCTCTCTGCCAGAAGGACTATAGCAGTTTTGCTGATTGACTAGCCCAACCGGATGTCAGCAAAGCCAAGCTGGAAGTGATGTGGCGCTGTAGGTGCCAGGCTGCAGGTGCTTAGATCCAGCTCCTGGGGATGTTGAAGCCCCAGCCAGCTAGAAATCCAGGGAGGACAGTGTGAGGACCTGAGGCCTTGTTGACCACCTCACGATCCTACTTCTAGTCACCAGGTCAGGTTCTTTGGTCAGTGTCTCTCCTCACACTGCCACTTTTAGGGTTGTGGATGACAGCCTATGTTTGTGTATCAGGATGCTTCACCACTCTCTCAATTTCTGCCACCAAGAACCCTTTTAGGGCCGCTTTCTTTCTTTTTGGTAGCACAGACCAGGCAGCCAGCACATGGGGGTTATTCCACGAAACCCTTCCTAATAACTAAAAAGGAAACTGTCTTTTAAAATTGAAAACAAAGTTTTATTTGGTACAACAGGATTGGAAATAGGAACTAGGTTGGGATGAGGAAAGGATATCAGGGATGATGATTAAAATAAGTCAACACTATAAACTGGACAATATAACTCTTGCTTTTAGTTCTATATTCCAAACCTCACACCTTCTCTCCCACTCTCTCTCCCACAGACTATCTCACTTGATGTTCTCACTCTAATCTCCCAATCTCATCTCAGACTTATCTAGCTATACCTAATCTATCTTCCTCCCAGACCGATCTCTCTAGAAGCACTCACCCCACCTTTTTCTGCAGAAGCTCTCATCCAATCACACTGCATTCCATTCTCACTCAGCCACTCCCCCTTCTTCCACTTGCCAAACTGTCATTCTTGCCCACACTCTGCCAAACCCCTCACACTCACCTGTCAATCATTCCAGATACATACCAGCCACCATACCTGTATACAAACCTTTACCATTCACACACTGTGCATGTGGAATTGCCACAGACAGTGCGAAGCCCTGCCAGATACACAAAGAACCCAAGGAACCAGTGGGTGAGGTGGCAGCAGAGGAGACAAGCTCTGCCAGGACCGTCGGAGTTTGGTGATAAGGTGCTCCTCTTCATAGGCACCTCCATCTGAAATGCTAATAAGGAACCCATCTGGAGAGAGGACACTAGTTACGGAATACTGTGGTCCGGAGATGAGGCACGTCTTTCCCTGCTTTTGATTCTAGGTGTTAAGAGGGGCACATTTTTAGAGCTGTGTTGTGGGGCTATACCTACTGAGGCCCTATACCTACTGACATTTCTATTGATCTCTTGAATCCATCCTTTTGGCATTCATTGAACTTTAATTATGAGGACACTTTATCATACTGCTCACCTATTTCCTGTTGGACCTTTGTTTAATAAGCTATAATAACCATAGACTTACTGAATCACAGTCTAGTCCTCCCTCCTTTAATAGGGATGTACGAAAGTCACTTACCTTTAACGAAATTTGATTCGCAGTGGGGGGGAGGCGCTCCGTCCCTCCCCCTGAAATTCTGGCCGGGGGGGCACTCCGTCCCTCCCCCCTGAAATTCTGGCCGGGGGGGAGGTGCTCCGTCCCTCCACCCCCGAATCCTGGCCGGCCGGGCCGCAAATGGTGGCGGCCGTAGCCGCCTCTGTTTGCGTCCTTGCAGTCAGCCGTGATAGGCTACGTAAATGTTTACGTAGCCTATTATGGCTGAGTAAAACAAAAAACCCATGCGTACGCAAATGGCGGCGCCCATGGGCGCCGCCATTTGCGTTCCTTATTTTGGCACGTCTAGTCTACGTAAATATTTACGTAGACTACGGCGAAAATAAGGGGAACGCAAATAGCGTAGACGCTACGCTATTTGCGTTCCCCTTATTTTCGCCGTAGTCTACGTAAATGTTTACGTAGACTAGACGTGCCAAAATAAGGAACACAAATGGCGGCGCCCATGGGCACCACCATTTGCGTACGCGCGGGTTTTTGTTTTTTGTTTTACTCAGCTGTGATAGGCTACGTAAACATTTACGTAGCCTATCACGGTATTTTTTTAAAAATCTAGCTGTGATAGGCTATGTAAATCTTTACGTAGCCTATCACGTTTGTTTGTTTTTTTACTGGAAATGGCGGCAGCAGCCGGTCAGAAGACCAGCCACCGCAGCTGCCGCTGCTGCCGCCGAACCACCGCCAGAGCCGCCGCCGCCAGGAGGATTCGCCCAAGGTAAGTCCCGTCCTGGAGGGGGGGTGGGGGGGCAGACCATTTCGCCACCAATTTCGGGGGGCCGAATGCGCTGGCATTCGGCCTCCCCGAGATTCGTGGCGAAATTCTCTGACATCCCTACCCTCCTATTACGGAGCCAAAGATGCCCAGAAGACTAAACCGATCTTGTTACTTCCACAGTTTACCTGCAAGACAGAGGATCCTACTGCCTTACTGATATCTGTCAGAAAAAATAGGCAGATTCATGTAATAATTTTACACAGATAAGCAATGACAGGTTGATTCCCTCCCCTGCCCTTGGCAATTGTGGCCTGAAGCATTTGACCTGACAATGCAATCTTACTAACCTTCCTTCCGATGTGCGTCCAAATCATTATGACCCACTGTCTTTGAAAAATTCTCAAAGAGAGTTAAAAGATGACATGATGAGTTCTCAACAGGAGAGCATTGCTGTGCCAAAATCCTGTGAAAAGCTATCTTGTGTGTAAACAGTACATAGCAGGTAAAGGGCATGATAAAATGCAGCAAAAAACACACACCTCTAGGTAGAATGGAAAACAAAGAGGAATGAACTAGGGCTAGATTGTGATAGGGTGGATCTAGATGAGCCCTTTACTGCAGAATTACCATACCCCATACCCTCACATCCAGACAATTTCTTCATCCGTTTGTAATCAGGCCATGCATTCCCAGGAATTATTGGATGTTCTTCCCTACTTTTTACATAAAGAATGGGACAGTATCGCAAGCTCCACAGGTGTGGGTGTTCCTTACTGCTGCTTTCCCATCTTTTAATGAGGATGCAGTTTTGTCGTGTACAACAGTATTGGGTGAGTTGAGCTCTATGCCTCTTCAATTCTTTCTGGGCAAACCTTCACTGTTATATATTTTCTTCAGTGCCATTTTATTTGTTTATGGGTTTCTTTCTTTATCTCAAGAACTTTGCAAACGGGAAAACTAAATACTGGGAAGAAGAGCAGGTCAGGAAAAGGGGATGAAAAGCATAGCAAGCAAGTGATCAATGTTACCAGCTGGCAACTGGAGATCTGCTCTTTCTTGTTGCAGAAGCAAAAAAGGAGCCCAGTGACAAATCTCCTGCAGGAGAGAGGGAGATGATGGTGATGATGATGATTTTTTTCATTTCTATACCACCCAATAGCCAAAGCTGTCTGGGTGGTGCACAAAAAATTACAAGCAACAAATACAAGATGATAAAAAAATATAAAATTTAAAACATTTTTTCTAAATACAGATAAAAAACAGTTACAGTAAGACACTGGACCTGATAAAAACAGCTGACATAAATGCCTCAGAGTAGAGGACAGTCTTAACTTGTGCAGGGAAGATGACAATGCTGGCACCAGGTGGAGCTCAGTGGGGAGATCATTCCACAATTGGGAGGCCACACCAAGAAAGCCCTGTCCCTTGTTACCACTCTATGAGCGTCCCTTGGAGGAGGACATCAGATGTTGATCGTAGCATCTGGGTAGGTTCACGTCAGGAGAAGCGCTCCATCAGGTATTGTGGTCCCGAGCCATGTAAGGCTTTATGTTTATAGGTTAAAACCAGCATCTTGAATTGAGCTCAGAAACATACAGGCAGTTCATGCAAGAGGGCCTGAATTGGTGTTATATGCTCAGACCTTCTGGTCCTTGCTATTAATCTGGATGCCACATTGTGCACAAGCTGCAGCTTCTGAACAGTCTTCAAGGGAAACCCCATGTAGAGCACATTGCAGTAATCTAACTTGGAGGTTAAAAGAGCATAGACTACTGAAGACAGGTTATCCCTGTGCAGATAGGGGTGTGGCTGGGCCACCAGCTGAAGCTGGTAGAAGGCACTCCATGCCACTGAAGTCACCTGAGCCCTAAGTGACAAAGATGACTCCAGGAAAGCCCCAAATGTATGAACCTGCTTCTTTAGGGGGAGTGCAAGCCCATCCCAAACAGGCTGAACATCATCTATCTGGCCAGAAGAACCACCCACTAAAATATATCAGTCTTGTCTGGACTGAGCTTCAGTTTATGCTCTTCCCCATTGTCACAGCCAGGCACATCCACAGCCTCACCTAGAAGATGAAAAAGAGAAATAGAGCTGCATGTCATCAGCATACTGATGGCAACACACTCCAAAATTTCAGATGACATCACTCAGTGGTTTCATGTTAAATAGCATGTGGAATAAAACCGACCCCTGAGGAACCCCATGCTGGAGAATCCATGGCCCAGCAGTATTCCCCAAGTACCACCTTCTGGAGTCAGCCATCCAAGCAGGAGCAGAACGATTGCAATGCAGTACCCCCTACTCCCAGCTCAAACAGTCACTGTGACATAGGTCGTCGTATGGGGTGACCAAGGCTGTTTCCATGCCAAAACCCAGCCTGAACCCCAACTGAAATGGATCCAGATAATCAGTCTCATCCAAGAGCATCTGGAGCTGGTTGGCAACCACACACTCAAGGACTTTGCCTATGAAAGGAGCATTTGCTTCTGGCCTAAGCTTGTTAAGCTCTTCCAGGTTCAGGGAAGATTTCTTCAGGAGTGGTCTCACCACTGCTTTTTTCAGGAGGCCACTGTGATGGTGGGCTTCTCATCAATCTTTTTTGAAAAAATGAATGAATACATTACTTTGTTTGCACTATAGCATTTTTTGGCTCTCTCTGTTGGCTTTCTCCTTCAGAGCAAAGTGAGGACAGTCATGCGGGCATGGGGGCCAAACCACAGAGCATGGCACCTGGAGTATCGATCTGAAGGTTGCTCTACTCGCTACATTCTATGGTTGGGTCTCATGTGTCGACTTGCTTGTGTTCTGGTGTCTCTTCTCTTTCTACTCATGGCAGCAGTAGGAGCATGAAGGTTCACAAGATGCCAGGTGGATGTTGGAGGCTGCACAGAGGAAAGCCGAAAGCTGCATCTGGCCTATGGGCCACGGTTTCCCCACTTCTGGCTATATTAATTAACACCTGTAGTGGGACAGAAAACCATTATCTCGATCCAGGCCTAGAGGAATAGAATCAAACATCTTGATAAGTTCAAATTCAGCAGTTTCATCCTGGAGTCTCCCTTTAAAGTTCCTTTGTGGAATAATTTTCAGATTCACTGCCATGTTTTTGTGTGAATAAGGAACTATGATTCTACAGAAGCAGAGAAAGAAAGATGATGTTAAGATCAAGCTGTTTATTCCACTTATGTTCTACTATGATTTAAAGGAAACTGTTTCATGCTTTGCTTTTCGAGCAACATTGCATCCGAATGTATACTGCTGTCATAATTCTTGTGTGGTGTTTAATGAAGAAAATGGGGATGTATCATAACTGTTTATATAGTATGACTGGTTGCTATGGTTTGTTTTACATCGCTTGAAGAAAAGAAAAAAGAAAAAACAATGGCCTGGCAGTTTAGTCATTATTTGTTATTTGAAAAGTTCAAGATTGTCTTAAAGCTATTACTTGTGCTGGATTATCGGATTGCAAAGAAGATTTGGCAAAGTTGAAGCACTAATTTGGCTGCCCTTCTCCATATCTCAAATCAAGACTGAGTGGCCTAAAAAGGCAAATAGTTGCATTTCTAATTATTTCTTGCTGATCTTATGGGTAGTATTTCACGAATATGCCTGCCCATATAATAATTCATCATAATTTGTTTCCAATTATTATTATTTATATAATAAATCACACGCATTCCTTCAGATTCCACCTCAAAAATCATTTCCAAAAACATTATGCTAAAATACAATTGCTATTATACAATTGCTATTCACCAAGAGTACCTTCCATGCACTTTGCCAATGTGCATTGTGATTGCCCATCTCCATCTGAATTGGCATGCTCACCTGAGCACTATTGAAATGGAGGCATATTTTTGTTGCAAATAGGGATGCATAGCATCTTCCAAGATAAGGCCACAAGCTGTTATGACCAGAGGACCATAACAACAGATGGATTGTGGCTTGAAAGAATATTTCCGCTTCAGCTTAATTCTGAGTGCAGTGGGATTATGCCAACATGTTTCTGCCACTTTTTTTTAATTCGGTGCGTTATTACTGCCATCCTGTGATTACTTTGCTAGCAGTTCAGTCCATATGAAGCTATGCAGACTTTGTGTGGATTCATCCAAACCACTTCTGTGTGTTTGATTGACCAAAAGTTTTAATTATAATTATAGCACCATGGAGACTGAGCAGTTGCCAAATTGGCAGAGCCATCAAGAAGTTGAATTGGGCTGTCGATCTGTGATTCCAGCCCCCAGCCCCCAATCTTCATGATGCTTTAGGTTCTGATTGGCCAGGAAAGCTTCTTGGGGCACATTATATAATCCTACGTCCTGGGTTTGGGGAACCTGTTTGTTTATTTATTTGTTTGTTTATTACATTTCTATACCTCCCAATAGCCGAAGCTCTCTGAGGGATTGCCCTCCAGCAGTTGTACTCCAATTCACTTCAGGCTCAGCCCTATTCAGGGAATACGGATATTGAAGTCCAACATCTGGAGGACCACAGTTTCCCCACCTCTGCTATGTACAAATGGTGAACACATTCTCTGAGGTTTGGGGAAACTCCAAGGTTTGCATTGTGTACCAATGTGTACTGAGCTTGTTCAGTGGGCACCGAATGCTGATTGGCTGTTGCGGGGAGGGTAGCATGGAATGAAATATCATGGAACAGGGCATGGCTTGCTGTCTGGAACCCTGCACAGGAACTCTCTACACTACAACATTTTGTTGCAGGTCCCACTTATGATCAATCACTTGAGCTGCAGGGAAAGTCCAAATAATATATTATCTAGTGGCTATTTGCAGAATAGCATTGAACAAAAGTACATCAAACAGAGTTCTAAAATAAATGTTAAGTCCTTATAAGTAAATAATGAGGATATTTTATTTACAGTGCAATCCTATATGTGTGTGCTCAGAAGTAATTTGCATTGAGTTCAGCGGGGCTTACTCTTAAGTAAGCAGGTATAGGATTGCAGCCTTACAGTGCAATCCTATAAATGTCTAATCAGAAATAAGCCCCATTATGTTAAGTGGGATTCACTCCCAGGTAAAAGGGTAGAATCATAGAATAGTATCATAGAATAGTAGGGTTGGAAGGGGCCTATAAGACCATCGAGTCCAACCCCCTAAAGTCGGATAATCCACTAAAGTTGGGTATAGGAATCCAACTTTAGAGCGCAATCCTATGCATGTTTAGGCAGAAAAAAGTCCTACAACTCCCAGCTGGATTGCACCCCTAATCAGGTAAATATCTTTGGCTCAGCGCAGTTTGCCATCTATTGGCTAGTTAAGCCAGACTCTCTTTTCCCATCCATATTTCCTGATTATTTCTGGAGCCTGTGTGTATTTTTAGGGGCCTCTTTATAGGTTTTGCCATTCTCCGTATGCACACGTAAGCTGTACCATAACAGAGTTCATATCATACCTAGGTGAATTTTACTGCTTAACTGCAAAGTAAATTAAGATTGCACCCATCAAATTACTTCATCAATATGCGTTGAGGCATAAGCATTTAGGTTCTCATCTTGCAAAATGTATTACACAGTGTATCACCTGCATTCCTTTCTCTTGGATATGATTTTTAGAATATGCTTCCAGAGCTCTCTGCTTCCACCAGCAGATAAGCTGGGCGGGGCAGGGGGGGCTTGGATGTAGGGGGCCCCACTAGGCATTTTACCAAGGGAGGGGCTCAAAGCCCTGTTTGCAACCCCTTCAAGGCAACTAAGGGCACAGTCCTAAGTGACTTGTGCTGCAATCCTAAACTTCAATGGGGTTTGCATGCTTGATTAGTGATTGTTTTAGGGAATGTATCATTAGTGGTCTCTAGAGAAATATGATAGTAAAATATACAGAAGCTACTCATGGCAGAAACACAGCATATCAATGCAATATCTGAACTGAATTTCAAATCTGGTATTTTTTTGAACTGGTGACAATACAGAATTACTCTCTTCCAAATGCAGTTTACCAGGGCATATCAGGTTATGTGCAACGTCATTGAAATTAAGCAATGTGTCCTGAATAACCCAGCAAAAGGTAACATAAATGCCTGGTGAAGGCAATAGTACCTTAATTGAATCCACATAAACATAATCTCTCGCATTGTAGTAATTGATATTTATACAGTCTTGACATTTCATAACCTGTAATGAACCCTTGATTTCACATGAAGACAAGAAAGATTTTCTCCTAAGTGAAAAGGGGCACTCTCCCTTTTAATATTGCACAGTCAATATGGTACAATTTCTTCTGACTTCTTCCCCAGTCGTCTATTATAATCCATACATATTAGGTCTATTATTGTAAGAAAGCATGTGCCCCTAGGGAAGAATTCAAAAAGAGTCTGAATTTGACCCCTCATGCCTTCCCCAGCCTGCTGCCCTCCAGATGTATTGGGCTACAATTCCCATCATCCCCAGCCAGCATGACCATCTGGAGGGCAACAGGTTGGGGAAAGCTGCTGTAGAGTCTACAGTGTAGACCAGGGGTAAGCAACTTAATGTCTTCCAGATGTTTTGGACTACAACTCCCATAATCCTGACCATTACCCATGCAGGCTGGGCTTATGGGAGTTACAGTCCAAAACACTGGGAGGGCACCAGGTTTCCTACTCCTGGTGTAGACCATGACAAAACTGGGACAGGGGAGCTACTTGACATTTATTAACCTAAAAGAGTTCAGTTGAAGCACTTGGGCTTATGATGATTACAGTCTCATTCCTAAACACATTTGGAAGCAAGTCATTATGTTTAAGGGAAACTCTTTCCAAGCAAGTATAAGACTTTGTGGTCTCATCACAATGCGCATGCACCACATGGCTTGAGTCTAGTGATAACCAGCTTGCCACATGGTCAGAGCAACCAAGCCACACGGTTCTGTGGCTGATGTATATGGTCAGCAGTTTTCAGCTGAGGAGTCCTCTAAAAAAAAAAAAAAAGCAAAAGGTGATCAGGAGCCATAAATACTAAAACACGTGTTTTTTTGTGGAGGCCTGAGGAACTTTAGCCCCAGCTAGCTGAATGTAGTGTACTGGTCAGGTATGGGCGACCACCGGAGTGTACATTTCTGAACCTAGGCCAGTAGTGCCAGTAGCAGCTGGTGAAGCCGTTCGCTGAGTGAAGCTGAAGGCGGCCATCATGTGGCACAAGAGGGGGACAGGGAAATCCCTGCCTTTATCTTTCAGCACCGGGAGGTAGCAATGGAGGTGGGAGTGCTGCAGCTAGCACCAGGCAAGTGCACGATGGTTGAGTGGATAGTCACTGTGGGTTCAAGCGTCTGATGTCAGCAGGAGCACCAGTCCATTCAGCAATCATGTATTCAGGGGTATCGAACCTCTTTCAGTCTGAGGGCTGAATTCCATTTTGAAGAAATTCTCGGGGGCCGTGTTCCCGTGGTGGTCAGGGCTGAAGATAAAAGCATATTAAAGCTCTTATGGCCAATGACTAAGCCTTAGGAGAGGCATTTCAACTTTTTAGAATAGGGGAAGAACAGCACAAAAGCCAGGAAATCACTGAATGACCAGTGTGGGGAAAATGGGGTGGGGTTAGGGGAAGAGAACATGGCCCTCGGAGGGCCAGATTTAGTCCCCAAGCCTAAGGTTCCCCACCCCTGGTGTACTTACGTGACACTGGTTGAAGCATCCCCTCACCTCTACTGCCACCTCTCAGACTGAAGGGAGTGGCAGGAGTTCCTCTTTCCACTTTATCACCACGTCATTGCCAATGGCCATTTTATCTAGTGAACTGTTACACTGAGTAGTGCCTATTTGAAGCTTTCTTCTGCATAGCTACAATTGGCAGCAAACATTCCCTTAAAGGAGGGGCTAGGTTCAGGCTCTGTCTTCTGTGAGAGGAAGAACTCTGGCCAAAGAAGTTCTATCCACCTGATTTTGGGGGATCCCCCTCCCCCCACACCACAGCTCACCCCATTCAGAAGGGTCTCCTGACTCTGTAGCATTTTCAGGGGGCTGGAGGGACTGTCATGGGAAAGAGGGGGTATCAAAGTCCACTTCCACCAGCTTAGTTGATCCAATTTAAGGGTTCCACAGCAATGTATTGGGATCCTTGATAACTTTAGATGAATACATTCTATGTGCACGTGGTAATCGCCAGTGGCTACACCCCCGATTACACAAAATCAAACCAAAACATAGTTCTATATTTGAATAAACAATCTAGAGGCCAAACAAATGTCTTGCCCATCCCAGGAACTCTCTGGTTCAGTATTTTTGTCTTTTCAATATAGCAAACTTTCCACCCATAATTCGTGGTCTGCCCACAGTTTGTCCATAGTTGAAGTACGCATATGTTAATGCACTGGATTATGTAATGAAATACAGAAATGATGCCTGGAGTTATCTCCTACTACATGACATATAGCTCTCCTGCCTGCATTCAATAATCTTCAAGAAATGGTGGTGACAAAAAACTATGATCAGCTCAACTCATATTAGGAAGAACTCCGTTGTAAGTTCCCAAGCACACATTTTTATAACTTCAGCTAATGGCTCTATCTAATATTTTATATGCACCTTCAATATCAGAATTCAGTGACAACTTTTTATAATTCAGAGTAACAGAATTGTTTCAGGGCTGAAACAAACATTCATACATTTGCATTTTTGAGTGATGTTTTATATCAAAATTTGAATTCAGATGCTTGAGAACATTTGGCATATTTTTAGTGTTTTATTTTGGGTAGACTTCAAATATGAGATCCAGAAGCTGCCATCTGTCAAATAGTAATGATCTTCATCAGTTTTATAAGGATGTTGTAAGACTTCAAAGGAGACGGGGCTTGCAATTTTCCCCTACTAAAAACACTAGTCCCAATTTCAAGTCAGGGCCTGACTTGAAATAGATGTTCACTCTGCCCGCATTGCTACCCTGCCTCCCCCAAAAAAGGAAAGGAAAGGAAAGGGGAAAAAAACAGTTTTTGAGAAAGAGGTAGGTTGGGGGTAACAGGCAGTGGAGGGCCAACAGTACTGCAAGTCCTCTATTTACTGCCAGAGTTCACCAGCAGTATTGTAGGTTTCTCCCACTAGCAGCAAAGGTTTAAACAAATAATGTTTTTCAGCTTTCTTTTCTAATTAAACATTAGAAAAGCTCAAGATTTTTGAGCATTTGATGGGAATGCTGAAAAACCCAATTGAGTTTCATGGTGAGTCAGTAATGTATCAAATACTGTCAGATCAGGGCCAGTGTCAAGGGTAGGTATGGTCGGGCACCTGCTGATGGCCCACACCCCAACAGGGGCCCACTGACAAGAATCATTTGGACTCGTTCTTCATCATAGCAACCTGCTTGTTCATCTCTGTCTCCCTCTGTGTCTCTCTCTGTCACAGACAATGGTGGTGGTGAGAAGGCGGAGCAGTGGGTGCCACTGCCTGTTTGCTCACTGCTCTCTACCTATCAAGGAAGCAAGTGGTAGCAAAAATAAGGAAGAGGATGAGGAGTAACAGCACCTGGTGATAATAGTGGTGAGAAGGTAGATTCACTGTGGGAGGGCACCAATTGAGGGTGTCTTGGCCAAGGGCCCTCAAAAACCTGGACTGTATCAGATACTAAGTACATGTTTTCTATCAATCCATCAAAGAGCCCTGGGCTCTTTGTGAGGAAGGGTGGGATATAAACACAAATAAATAAATAAATAAATAAATAGCTCTTAAATACTATTGTATGCCAGATGTGATATACCAGTGATTTATCTTTAAAGGCTTAGCAGGGATTCCTGGGGAAGGATATAGCTCAGTGGTTGAGCACATGCTTTTCATTCAGAAGGTCCTGGGTTCATTCCTTGGCATCTTGAGGTAGCGCTGGGAGAGAGGCTGAATCCTTGGAGAGCTTTTGCCAGTCAGTGTAGACAATACTGAGCGATGTTCTCCACATGGTCCTGATCAAGGGACTACACACTTCTTTGTGAGTAAAGAAGATGTAGTGGGACAACTGCATGCTATATATTTAATGTAACATGCAGGTAGGGATATATAAGCAATTCATTTCAGTTCATTTTTTACCAGAATTTACCCAATTCACACCTCCCAGATCCAAATGGGGACTTAAACACAACCTGAAGTCAAAGTGTGTACATTTCCAAGCTTGCAATATGATTCATGGTCAAAAACAAATGTGTTTGACAACACGTGTACATTTGAAAAACATGCATGAAAAATGGGTACTTTTGAAAAATGCATGGAACTGATGCATACATTTTGAAAGGTGTGCATGAATTTTGTGCATGAACACGAAAATATGCATGAATTTTCATGTGAATAGGGGGAAAAACACGCTCATAATCTCATATGGTCATGAGTTGGAATGAGCTTCAAAGTAGAATTTGGAAACCCTTGAAGAGTTCAAGTTTTGTTGATTCACACATCTCTACTCAGAGGGCCATCAGGATGTGAGAGAGATCTAGTGAAGCCACCTTGTATCCAAATCCCCTCTGATAAGGAAGGGTGCTTTTACTAGGGATGTACGAAAGTGACTTACCTTTTCACAGATTATGCTGATGCTGGGGGGGAGGCATTTCGTCCCTCCCCCCGGAATCCTGGCCGGGGGAGGGAGGCACTCCGTTCCTGCCCCCCGGAATCCTGGCCGGCCAGCTGTGCTCCGCATCCGGCCACTGGCTAGCAGGGACGCAAATGGCGGCGGCCATAGCTGCCGCTGTTTGCATCCCTGCAGTCAGCTGTGATAGGCTACGTAAATGTTCACGTAGCCTATCACGGCTGATTTAAAAACAAAAAAACAAAAACGCGCGTACGCAAATGGCGGCAGCCATGGCCGCTGCCATTTGCGTTCTTTATTTTGGCACGTCTTAGTCTACGTAAACATTTACGTAGACTGAGACGGAGAAAATAAAGGGAACGCAAATAGCGTAGCATCTACGCTATTTGCGTTCCCCTTATTTTCACCTCTTAGTCTACGTAAATGTTTACGTAGACTAAGACGTGCCAAAATAAGGAACGCAAATGGCGGCCGCCATGGCCACCGCCATTTGCTTACGTGCATTTTTTTTTGTTTTTTTTTAAGTCAGCCGTGATAGGCTACGTAAAAATTTACGTAAACTATCACAGTGTTTTTTTTAAATCTAGCCGTGATAGGCTACATAAATCTTTACATAGCCTATCATGTTATTGTTGTTTTTTTTAACTGGAAATGGCGGCGGCGGCAGCCGGTCAGAAGACCGGCCACCGCCGCCAGGAAGATCCGCCCAAGGTAAGTCCCGTCCCAGGGGGGCGGGCTGTTCCACCACCAATTTTGGGGGGCCGAATGCGCTGGCATTCAGCCTCCCGAGATCCGTGGTGGAACTTTTGTACATCCCTAGTTTTTACCAACACTTTTCTTTATCGGAGATTGCCTGTGGCTAGGGATGGGTGAATTACTTACCCCGTTCCAGTCTGGGGTGTCCGCAGTGGTGGGGAGGCGATCCCTCCCTCTCCCCAGAATCGTCCCCAGCTGGCTCCACTCCGCAGCGAGTCCACAGAGCTGCCGTCTGGGGCCACCTGCAGCTGGACTTCCGCCCACTGCTGGGCTGCGGCCGCAAATGGCATCCAGCATAGCGGGTGCCATTTGCTTCCCTGCGTTAGCCATGATAGGCTATGTATATATTTACGTAGCCTATCATGGCAAAGAGCAGGGATGCAAATGTCGCCCGCTACGCCATTTGCGTCCCTGCTGTTTTCGTGATAGGCTATGTAAATATATACATAGCCTATCACGGCTAACGCAGGGATGCAAATGGTGTAGCAGCCGCTATTTGCGTCCCTGAGTTAGCCATGATAGGCTATGTATATATTTACGTAGCCTATCACGGCAAAGAGTAGCGACACAAATGGCATAGCGGACGCCATTTGCATCCCTGCTCTTTGCTGTGATAGGCTACGTAAATACTTACGTAGCCTAAGACGGCTAAAGTAGGGAGGCAAATGGCAGCTGCAGACCGGGGCAGCCATTCGTGGCTGCAGACCGGGGCAGCGGACAGACCGGACCGGCCAACGCCAGGTAGGGTCTGTCCCGGGAAAATTTCGTGGGGTGGCGGGGGGGAGCGCTCTGTTCCACCACGGACTCCAGGGGATTGGAATCTGTGGCGGAATACTCTAACATCCCTACCTGTGCCCACAGTGAATTGTGGAAGCCATTCCAGCTACCACAATCCACTCCAGAGTTTTGGCAGAATGGAATATGTTAAACTCTGGAGTGGAATTCGGTACTTTTGCCCATTCTTAGTCAATAATCAGTATCATTAAATACACTAAATATCACTGCATGTCAAATTTCAAACACTGTCAAACATGAACTTTCACATACCAAACATGAAAAATAATGTGGTGCTAAGTGCAGATATCAAATATTTAGAAATAGTTGACAAGCCAGAGAAACTTCAACGTCAGGATAAGAACATATTTGAGGAGAACTTCTTGGGAACAAGTTCATTTCAGTTTTACAGAAACCATCAATACAGAAAACTTTCTTTTGGCTTATTTTTTTTCTTTATTGTTGAGAAGATTTCATTTAATCTTCAAGGATATCAGCACATTGAGAATTTACATTTCCTGGCATCGTTTATGGCTTTTACATATTCAACAAAATGTCTGTAAGTACCATTAACATTAGCTAAAATGATAATAACTTGAAAAGGGGGAACACTGTAAAACATTGATTTTACATTATACAATATGCTGCTGTTAAGGACTTGAAGAGGGACTTTCAACTCTTGGACTAATTTAGTTTTATTCTTGCCGTTTTGTTGTAACACCTTTATTTCTTAATGTGTTTAAAACTGACCATTTATTTTGTAAGCCATTTTAACCATTTGGATTGAATGTATACATTGAAATCAGTTAGACTTATGCACCCAAGAGGATTCCAGTCCTTTTATGCATCCTTCCTTAACACCATGTGATCTTTGATGTTTGCACAGAGCTTCCATAGTTCCCACAAGAACTTCACTCATTTCAACTGAGAAAGCAAATCCATATGAATAAAGGATTCCTCCCCTACTAAATAAAGGAAAGTGTGCGTGGATCAGGTATCTCTACTGGAATAAATGAGGA
Source organism: Heloderma suspectum (assembly GCF_057233095.1). NCBI lineage: Eukaryota > Metazoa > Chordata > Lepidosauria > Squamata > Helodermatidae > Heloderma > Heloderma suspectum. The sequence goes on from NC_139459.1 coordinate 86,598,191, forward strand.
GGTCCCCTGTGATGTAACCCTGCCTCAGGTCCATCTGCCTCCGCTTTGGGACAGCTGTCCTCACTGTCCCACAAGCTTCAGTTCCTAAATTCACCAGGTAAAAGAGACACCCAATATGCCTAATTTGTTCCCTGTACCCACCCAGGAGAAGTACCAGGAAATATGAACACTAATGGTAGCACAGAAAGTTGAACAAGATGTGAGATTTTATAATATAAAAATAAATTAAAGTGTATTTAATACAACAGATGTTATATCTTATAATTAATCACTCAGTTTTCTCAGTCTTACCCTGCCTACTCTTCCCCTTCTAACTCCTGTTCCACAACCCCACTATCTAGATGTAGCTTCAAACCCTATCTCTATCTAACCAACCAAGGGCACAATCCTATGCATGTTTAGACGGAGAAAACTTTTTCTCCGTCTAAACATGCATAGGATTGCGCCCTTAATGTCTGCTCTGGCCTTTTATAAACTGTCTCTCCTCACACACACACACAAGCCCCTCCCACCTTTCACTCACACTACCAAACAGCCCTAACTTACCTGGATTCTATTTAACACAGCAAATACGTATAAACATTAATATAGGCTCCATGTGGCAAGCATTGTGATTTTGTCACATCCATACATGAAAGAGTGCCATGAGCACATCTGAGCACACACAGATCTCTGAATTGGGATATTAAATTAGAATTCCAAAGTTGACTGGCTAAGGGGAGGGGTACCAAAAATAGTGATGGGTAGATCCTCCCCTCTCCACCCACCCCATTCCATGTAGCAAATAATTTAGGGTGCAATCCTATGCATGTTTAGACAGAGAAAAGCATTGCTGACTGGGGCATGCTGGGAGTTGTAGGCCTTTTCTCTGTCTAAACATGCATAGGATTGCGCCCTTAGAGAGTTTGGTTTACTTTGCCAAATATCCTCCAGATATTCATCAAAAAATCACCCAGACCCTGAATGTGGTCCAGAGCTGATTGGCTCCCTATTGCAACCACCAATCATAACCGTCCCTGCACCCACTTATCTCAATAAAGGAAAAGGAGGCACAAGGGCTCACATTACTCTCAGCATAAGAGTGGGTTTAAACAAAATCTAGTTAGGACTGGGCCCAGATTCTGTGGGGTCTGGGTTAAATTCTAATAGGAAATGAGTGTAGACATCAATCTGGTATTTGAACTCCCCAATATTCAATTCTGCCTCATCACTAAATCAAGTGGGTATTTGTTCAACACTTTCCTTGATATCTTCTTCAGGCAGAACTACCTTTGTGCATATAATTTTGGTGTACTGCCCATCAATAAATCCCAAGGTTTTAAACTGTTCCCAAGGTTTCCATCAGAGCAAAAAGAACAGGAGGATATGCCATAAAAGCAGCTGTTATACTTCGTAACCCCACAGCATCTGGGATTGTGAATTTCAATTAATTTCCAACCTTCTTTTTGTCTGTCTTGGGAACTTCAAGAGGTGTTTGTCAACTGTAAATAAACTTCTCCTACTAAACAATTACCCTCCACTTATCTTAATAGCTCATCTGTTTCTTTGAAGTGTAAAACAATTCTACCAACTACTTTTAAGCTTCTGTAAGTTGAGTAGGGGAGGAATCCTGTTTACCTGCCCTCAACATATTAAGTGATTTTTCGCTTCAGAGGAAATTACTTTTACTACCCACCTCACCATTAACATTGACTGGTCCTGAATTCACATTCAAAACGAAGCCCCAGCCCTGCTGGAGCCTGATGAGCCAACATTCCAGACTAATCCTGTCTGGGGAACTCCATCCATCATTTTAATACTGTAATGTGACATTTTTTAACTTCTTTGTTTAATAATGCGTTTCACGAATACCAAGCTGGATTGCATCTACCCCCCTGAGAAGCAAGAGTGTAAACTCTCACTTCATTTTATCAAATTACCTGTTTTTCCTTGCTGTTTTCTCTGTGTTTTTGTCAGTGAAATACCTCTCTTGAGCTGTAATCTAGACATTAGCCCTGTTCAGGTGTTCTGATTCTGTGTAAACACTTGAGGAGAGGGAACATACCAGCATCACCTCCCTCCATCATCACATTCATCACCCTCTACACATAAAGGGTGATTTTCTGACGAAAACAGAAAATCCACAAGATTCAGAACACTGGAAGAGCAGTGATTTGAATAGTGGGGAAAGCCTCCACAAATATAGGAGACTCTTCTCTTCAGAAAGTTGCCCTCCACAAATGAGATGATGGAGGGGCTGGAGCAAGAGCTCTCCCTCTTCTGTGCGTTCACGCAGAATCAGAACGCCTGAATGGGCCTATACTCTTCTACTAATCTAAACAGACTAAGTAAAGGGCAAACTGAAAATACCCAGTGACCTAAGATACTATGGGTCAGAGAGGCCCTGCCCTGAGTAAATATACAGCATCCTTCCCCAATGTGGTGTCCTCCAGATCTTTTTAAACTACAGCTCCCATCATCTCTGACCATTGGCTATCCTAGGTGGGGCTGATGGGAGTTGTAGTCTAAAACATCTGGAGGGTACCACATTGGGGAAGGCTCCTCTGAGTGCCACCTCCAAGAGAGGGTCCGAAGGTGGCAACAAGGAGAGGCCCCACCTGGCACCAACAACCTTGTTAGTGGTGCCCCCCCAATTGTGGAATGATCTTCCCACTGAGGCCCACCTGGCACCAACAGTGTCATATATTTTCTGTGCCAGGTTAAGACTGTCCTCTACTCCCAGGCATTTAATGGCATATGATGTGGCATTTATGCCAGCTGTTTGAACAGGTGTACTATTTTGAATTGAAATAGTTTTTAGCTGTATATATCATTTTTAACTTTTGTATATTTAAAGGTTATGCTGTCTTTTCTTTAATGGATTGTTGTGAACTACCTAGAGAGCTTTGGCTATTGGGCGGTATAGAAATGAAAATAACAACAACAACAACAACAATGTACATCAAGCCCTGCAACCCATTCCCTTGGAGAAATAGAAACTTGCCATTGGGGGGAAGCTGGTGAAAACTGATAAAAGCCTGAGGAGTGGCCCAGAGGAGTAAGTTAGAACTGTAAACCTGATGTAAAGTGGGTGTGGTGAAGCCCCTCCTGTGAGCAGATTCTGTGATACTTCTCATAACAGACATTCTTATTTTAGTCTATTGTCACTCATGGCCTCTGAGCTAACAAGCTAATAAATAAGCAATGTACGTTTCACTCAGAGAGAATGCTTGAAATCTTTTATAGCTCCACTATTTTCAGAAAATAATTTCTCAGCTTTCTTAGTATTGTTGCATCTGTCTTCTGACCCTGGAAAGAGTGGAAAGTCAATCATATGGCATTATATGGCCTCCTTTCAATTTACAGTTTAGTATGTCTGGATATGCTTGAGAGTTAAATATGGACAACTCATTATGCATAGCAGCAGTAGTCTTTTATGACTGCCTTTAATAATCTCATAACCTTATCTCTGAAAAAGTCACATTAGCACTTTGCTCAGTTTACTGCCTGCTGCTTTTACTACATGCTCATCTTAAACTTTGATAGAGAAAATGGTAGCATTAACTCTGGGTTCACTTTTAAAAAAACTAACTGCTGTACTAAAATAGCTTTAGTACAACCTTGAGCCTTAAATGTACAAAGGAAATTAGTTACAGCATTGACATAGGTATGTATAACTTTTTTCTGCCCTTCACTTTTCTTCCACAAACCACTTGAATATGCCCCTACGGTCCTCCTTAAAGGTGGGCCTGCATTGCAGCTAATCTAATCCCAACTCTCAAATGCACACAAGACCAGTTCTCATTGTTTCTTCCATGTTTTAAATCTGATTGTTTTCTTCCCTACTCCCATCTCTAATGTCCACTGGAGCATTAAATGGTATCTGCATAAATTTGCTTATATGAGTTGTCCCCTGAGTTCCACACAGATTGCCCATCTATCCTTACCTTCCACAGTCTTTTCCCCCCTTTTGGATCCTTCAGAATTGCAGACTAAGAAGAGATGGGCTAAGCAAGCACCAATCCAGACAAGGACATGATAGGTTTTGTCAAAAAACAAAATCCACCATGTCCGATCCATGGAATTTCTGTCCTCAGACCATATGTATAGAACTCTAAGTAGAGAAATGTGCCCTTTATGGAAAAGCAAAACAAATCCACTCTGTGGGGAAAATACAGGGCAGACTTATTTGCCGCATCTCTATTTTCCTATGATAGCAGGAGATGAGCTAGGCTTCCCCCTCAGGAAATGAGATAATAACAGGCAGGGTTTAAGCTCTTAAAAGCCTGGGGCACAGGAGAGTAAGGGAAAGGCTTATATTATGAAGGGAAATAACTTTCTATTAAAACTGAAGGATGAATAAGTGAAATGCTTACAATTATATAGGTAAATATGCCAGCACTCAGATACATACTGTATAAGTAAGCTAGCACAGACAAAGAAAGGAACTGGTATGGCCATGGACTTAGTAGACAATGGTTGTGATTCTGTGTGTTTGTCAAAGTCTCAGGCCTTTACTATATCCTTCTTCAAAATGGTACAATTGTGCAGTATCAATATCTAAAACCACATTCTTAAAAAAAAAAAAAAAACACTTCCTGTCCAAACTCGCATGTGGATACAAGCTAAACAGAGTCACAAACTGGTGCTTGCTTTTCAGGAATTGCTAATGTGGAGAAGGGTTTAGCTTCCAGAATGATCTGTTCAGCATCATAAGCATTTTAGCCAATATATTACACATACCATAGTCTGTCTCTAGCATTATGCTGTTGTTGACATACAGTAGATACCTCTTTCTGATGGTTCATCTAGGCAACTCGGCGCCATTCCTTACAGGATTTGTTTACTTTAAATACTGAAGCACTGAGAAATGGCAAGATTCAGCCTGTTGCAAAACAGGTAACACCCCCCCCCCCGCCACCGCCACCATTCTTTATTCTGTCTTTAAAGTTTAATAACTAACACAAGAGTAATTATCTGGATAATTATGCCTGAAGTTGTTCCATGATAGGACAGTCACCTAGATCCAACATCAGCATTTTCCTTATGAACGCATTAGCTACTTTCACAGTATTTTGAAATAAATGCCAGTTAAAGCTTTACTTTTAAGTAGCATAGAAATACTTTCTTCACAAATCCTTAGAATTCAATTTAGGCCAGTTTTAGTAAGCCCATTAAAGTCCTATGTATACTTCAAAAAGGCAAAAAGATATATTTCCCTTCTGTACATCTTTTACTATTTTTAGTGCTCTACCATCTATGTCTTGGGAGATTCACGTCACCATTTTCGGACATGGATTTAGTCCTGCAAAGAAATCTGCTACTCAAACACAAATAAACAAATGTTGCATGCCACTCACAATATGGGACTTGCACCATGACAAAGCATAGATCTACACTTCAGAATATGGCTGTAGTCTACAGCAGGGTTCCCCAACCCCTGGTCTGCAGACCGGTACCGGTCCGCAGCCTGTTAGGAACCGGGCCATACATCAGGAGGTGAGCGGTGGGTGAGCGTCCCTGTTCTTCAAGTAATAGGCTACGTAAATCTTTGTGATTTATTTAGAGCCAGTGTGGTGTAGTGGCAAGAGTGTTGGACTAGGAGCTGGGAGATCCGGGTTCTAGTCCCCACTCGGCCATGGAAGCTCACTGAGTGACTTTGGGCCAGTCACACACTCTCAGCCCAACCCACCTCACAGGGTTGTTGTTGTGAGGATAAAATGGAGAGGAGGAGGATAATGTAAGCCGCCTTGGGTTCCTTGTAAGAGGAAAAAAGGCGGGGTATAAATGCAATAAATAAATAAATAAATATTACTGCAAAGAACAGGGATGCAAATGGCGTAGTGGGCAACATTTGCGTCCCTGTTCTTTGCAGTAATAGTCTACGTAAAGATTTACATAGCCTATTACTTGAAGAACAGGGATGCAAATGGTGTCAGCTATGCCAGACGCCATTTGCGTCCGCAGTCTGGGCGCAGCGGGTGGACAGCAACAGACAGACCCGGACCAGCTGCTGCCAGGTAGGTTCCATCCTGGGGGGATTCCAGGGGGTGGCGGCGGGGTAGTAATAATAATAGAAATAAAGTACAGAATAAATGTAATGGGCTTACATTTAACCATCCCCCCCCCCCCCCCCGGTCCGTGGAAAAATTGTCTTTCACGAAACCGGTCCCTGGTGCCAAAAAGTTTGGGGACCACTGGTCTACAGTGTTGTCATGTTTGCTGCTCATTTACATGTGCAAATTGGTCAGGCTATGTGGCCTGAACATACCCTGCACACACAAGTGTAAATAAAGCTTGCATTCTGAAAGCATAGATACATTCCAGATGGCCACTATAAATACACTACCCAATCTACCCAATTCATGGATAGTTAAAGTGTATGATAGCGAAACTTCCATACACTTCCATTCTGTCACATGTATGGTATGTCCCTGGCTGTAACTACAAATTCCCCTTCCTCAATCCAACAATTGTTGAAGTTCATGAAGGGTGAAGTCCCACACCCCTGCATTTTAGTAGAAATGTGGTTTTAAAAGCTGGCTGCTGCAGGTTTCAGATAACAGGCACCCCCAAAAATCCTTTAATTGTTACAAATCATTTAATGCTCAGGCTGTTCTTCTAATCTATGAGTCTTGGGCAATATATGTGACACATTTCTGCTTTCTATTTGTTCTAGAAGTATGCTAAGAACTTTGATGTGCTCATGACTGAGTAAGTGAGCCCAAGTGTGGATGGACATTTTAAAATAAGATACATTACATATGTATTACTTATTTAAAATATTTTTATACCACCCTTCATCCTATGATAACCAGGGAAGTGTGGAAAATGTAATTAAGGGTGCAATCCTATCCAATGCAGGGCAGGAGAAGCATGGAGGGGATCATTCCCTCTGCGCTTCTCCTACCCTGCTTTTTCTGCTAGACAGCTGATTTTGGATGTCTAGCTGCGGGGGGGGGGGTGGCGAGCAGGGGAGGAGGCTGCTGTACAACACATAGGATGTGTCATACAGACAGTTCTGCTGACCCCACCCTGGAACGCCCCCAGACACACCCCTTTTAGGCCGCTCCGCACTGCTCTTGCCTCTGAGGCAGCACGGAAGTGGGGGGAGGTCAGCACAGCCTCCACGGTCGGTTCCTGGAAAACAACATATCCTATGGCCGTCTAGCCACTGTCTAGTGGCCATAGGATTGCTCCCTAAAAGTCATAATACAATGTACAATAAAACAACAACATCAATTACAGCAAGAAAAGACAAGAAATACATAAAATAGACAGCTCACACCAACCAGCTTAAAATAAACCAGTTTGAAATGCTTGGGTAAGCAAATCGGTTTTGACCTGGTATTGAAATGAATATAATGTTGGTGCCAGTCACACCTCCAGGAGGAAGGCGTTCCATAGTTGGGGTGGCACACAACAGAGAGGTCTCTCTCCCTTGCCACATAACGTACCAACTGTACTTGGAGGAAAACCACCCTGATGATCTTAAAACACGGGCAAGCTTCTATAGGGAGAGGCGCTCCTTCAGATATTTGGATCCCAAGCCATTTAGGTCTTCAAAGGTACGCGCCAACACCTTGAATTAGGCTCAGCATATACATGTATAGTGAATATACATGTTCTTTAAAGAGTAAGGAAATATTAGAAAATTCCTGACTTGCATAATCCTTTGCATGCGCGCACAAGCGTGTGTGTGTGTGTGTATGAGGAATTGACAATGAAAGGTCAGGGACTGGAAGTCCTCAGCTAATTACATAGCTCTTTTATAGAGAAATTAGAAATGTCATACATTTATGTTCACCTATGGGCACCAGGGTACAGCTGGTAAATAAATACTGCCATATTTCTGCAATGCTATTTGTCCGCTATCCAACAGGATGAAACCAGCCGAGAGTTCTTTGGATGTTTTAGAGATGAGCGTGTTAACTGAGGCATCTGTTTACACCACTTAAATTCAATAATAAAAATGTTAGTACACAAATACATGTATCGACAAAAAAAAATAAGTGAGAGAAAGGACAGTTTCAGGGAACGATAGTTTGAACGTTAGAAAGCATGAAGTGGTTCACCAATGAGCATTCCAACAGCAGAGTTGGATACAGTGTGGCTTAAGCATGCCACTGTGGCTCAAAAAGCCACTTGCTAATATGAAACCAGGCGGAGGGATGGTCTACATAGCAACACGTTCATATGAAATGGCTCACCATGTATTTCAATTTAATGATGCCATCACAATTAAAAGCAAACGAACAAAGGCTTGTGGTGGTGTAATTAAAGTTGTCGGACCATGCAGAGAGCTGAGACAATATTGGGTGGGAATTTCTCAAGGGGTAGCCATGTGGCACCTTAAAGAGTAACACATTTATTTGCCAACCTGGTGTCTCCAGAAGTTTGAACTACAACTCCCAGGATTCTTGAATGCTCGCTTATGCTGTCTGGGGCTGAGGGAAGTTGAAGTCCAAAACATTGGGAGGACAGCAGATTGGAGAAAGCTTTTGTGCACACTTAGTAGGTTAGAAGATGGTAGGGCAGAGATGAGTTAAAGCAATGTCAATGGCTCTGCTTGAAAGTAGTCAGCCCCCCACCCCATCCCAAGAAGAAGTGGCATGGTACTGCCCCGAATGAGAGTCAGGGGTATGTGGCACTTGTGGGGAAAGTTGATGTGACAGTAGGAGAGCTCAACTGCATAAGCATGTATTTTCAATGAGATTTAAACAGTGCTCCTTGGCCTCGCTTCAGGAGAAGGTATAGTAGGCTACAAGCTGAATTAAATAAAGTATATTAACTTGATGGTCCTTGAGCCTGAAATGGAAATTTTAAAAGTGTGAATATTGTATAGACATATACAAAACAGTGGCAGAATAGCAGGGAAAGTATATTGTTCCTTGGTTGAAAAGCTTATATGCTGTAAATTAAGACTTTCAGTGCTAAGAATAGATGTTTGTGTGTAGATACGTTTCAGTGGGGCCAGGTGACAGCCTTTTGTTGTTGTTGTTACTTAGAGTGCAATCCTAAGCATGATTACTGTTCAATGTTCGGTGGGGCCTGGTGACAGCCTGTTGTTGTTGTTGTTACTTAGAGTGCAATCCTAAGCATGATTACTGTTCAGTGTTCGATGGGGCTTACTCCACGTGACAGCACATAGGTGCACTTACCTGGGAGTAAGCCCCATTGAACCAAGTGGGACTTCTTAGTAATCCTGCATAGGGCAGTGCTGTCATCTTCTTAGAATATTGTGTGACCTGGCCCTTTAAAGCTTTTTAAACTTATCTGTGGCTGTTATACTAATACACATGAATATCTGTCCTGGCTGGTTTGCTGTTCCCTGCCAGAGCAGGAAAGGAATTTGAAGAAGGCTTTTTGGCGTGGATTCATGTTGAAAGTATGCTGCAGTATCTCAATTCCCATCATGATTAATAAACCACATTTAGCATATGTCTCTCATACTTGAATAACTCCAAAGGAACAAATGCAATATTTTTATGCCCTGTGCACATAACATGGGCTTGGAATACTATGGAAAGGACAACCAACTATGGTATTCATCAAATTAAGACATTACAAGGGACTTTTGGGAGTTGGAGGGAGAGAGAAGGAAAAGTTAAATTATTCTAAGGAATGTACAGTCATCTCATATTCAAGAGTGCAGCTTCGCTGGTATTATCTTGAAAGATACAATTCCCATATATCCTCTTACAGGATATATGCCACCCAACACAGGCCTTGCTTAAATGGACAGGATTGAGGGGGGGTTTACAGTGCTTTCCTAGACATATGCATTTAAGCACTAATATCAAGAGAAAATGTAGGATTATGTTTGTGGGTTCAGAACTGTGGCATGGCTTGGGAGTGGGGTTCCTCCCCCCTTCACCTTTTGAATGTTATTCGTAGGCAAATATAATTAAGTATCTCCCTCCCCCCACCACACACACACACACACACACACACTCAGAGAGAGATTGAGATTGAGAGAGAGAGAGAGAGAGAGAGACTTAAATTTAGATCATCAGCTATCACAACAGCTGAGCTGTTCCACTGGGAGGCAGGTGCTGTTGATCTTATGCACATGTCTCTTCCCAAAGCTATGTTCATGGGCAGAGCAATACTGTACATTCCAGCATTATGATGACACAGCTGTACTCCAGAGCAGCACATTTCAGCATTCAGCACTGCGGATGTCATTTATCTTCCCAAATTCCAGAAGTTTGGGAGAAAGGGGGATAGGACTAGCAATGTCATCTTTTGCTGGGGCGGGGGGGAGGGCTGAGGCTGATGCTCCTGTTGAGAAGAAGGCTCTCAGACATTTTTGGATGCTTCATTTTTCATATCTTTAGGCCCCTGCTTCTTTTGGATTGGGACAAAATAACATGCTAATAAGAGTATAATGTTGATAAATTGCTTTCAGATTCCCGATGTCTGGGTGAATGAACTGTAGAAACCTCAGGAGCTGTTAACTAGACTGGGCCAGTTTCTTTTTCTGGCAGAACGCCTATACCATTAACAGCTGTGTGATGTCACACATACAAATTCAACAGGTAAAGCTTTTTTCTTTCCCTGTGTCTGCAATTCATACTAGGGAAAGCATTGCCTGCTGAATGTCTACCAGTCACACTGCTGTCAAACACAGAAGTACCTTAGCTTTAACTTATGATATCTGCATTGTTAACAGGAATGGGCAGAGAAATCCTAAGACAGCCTGACACGGCAATCACCTCTGGAGCCACTGAGGCATCTGGAGCTCTGCCCCAACACAAGCAGCTGTGTTTGCTCATTTTCCTCACAGCAGTTTCAGTTTCTAATTTTTTTTCCTCCCATTGAAATCAGTGGGAGAGAAAATAGCTATGCCAGTCTGAGACTGGCATGGGTATGAGACCCAAGCCTGGGGCCACATGGCAGAACAGGGGGGCCTTGAATCCACTGGATCCAAAGCTGCCCCCAGCTTGCCTCCGGAATGCCCACTTTGATTTATTTATTTATTTAATTAATTGATTTCTCTACCGCCCAATAGCCGAAGCTCTCTGGGTGGTTCACAAAAATTAAACCCAAACACACAATAAAACAATTTAAAATATATAGAACATTAAAACCACAATATAACAATACAACCACAATAAAATCTAGCAGCAGTGCAGGAGTTTAAAATACAGATTTAAAACAGCAAAGATAAAAATTTAGAAAGCTAAGATGCCTGGGAAAATAAAAAGGTCTTCACCTGGCGCCGAAAGGAATACAGTGTAGGCACCAGGCAAACCTCACTAGGGAGCTCATTCCAGAGCCAGGGTGCCACAGCAGAAAAAGTCCTCCTCCTAGTAGCCACCCGCCTCACTTCCTTTGTCAGGGGCTCAAGGAAAAGGACCGCTGACGATGACCTTAAGGTCCGGGCAGGCACATATGGGAGGAGGCGATCCTTCAGGTAACCTGGCCCCAAGCCGTTAAGGGCTTTAAATGTTAACACCAGCACTTTGAATCGGGCCCGGAAATGGACTGGCAGCCAGTGCAGCTGGAAAAGTACTGGCGTAATATGAGCTCGCAGGCCAGTCCCTGTTAACAATCTTGCTGCCCTATTTTGGACCAGCTGAAGTTTCTGGACCGTTTTCAAAGGCAGCCCCACGTATAACGCATTGCAGTAATCCAGACGAGAAGTTATCAGAACATGGATAACTGTAGCTAGGCTATCTCTGTCCAGATAAGGGCGTAGTTGGTATACCAGCCTAAGCTGATAAAAAGTGCTCCGTGCCGCTGAGGTCACCAGTGCCTCAAGTGACAGTTCTGGATCCAAGAGCACCCCCAAACTACAAACCTGATCCTTTAGGGGGAGTGCAACCCCCTCCAGAACAGGTTGAATACCACCTAGCCGGGCAGAAGAACCACCCGCTAACAGTACCTCCGTCTTGTCTGGATTGAGTTTCAGTTTATTGGCCCTCATCCAGTCCATTACCGTTCCCAGGCACTGATTCAGAACAGCCACTGCCTCACCTGGTTTTGATGAGAAGGAGAGGTAGAGCTGGGTGTCATCCGCATATTGATGGCACCTCAGCCCACACCTCCGGATAACCTCCCCCAGCGGTTTCATGTAGATGAATGTTTAAGCATGGGGGATAAAATAGAGCCCTGTGGAACCCCATGGCACAATTGCCATGGCACAGAGCAATAATCCCCCAGCACCACCTTCTGGAATCGGCCGTCCAAGTAGGAGCAGAACCACTGTAGTGCAGTGCCTCCAACTCCTAACCCAGACAACCTATCCAGAAGGATACCATGGTCGATGGTATCGAAAGCCGCTGAGAGGTCCAGGAGAATCAACAGGGTCGCACTCCCCCTGTCCCTCTCCCATCAGAGGTCATCCCACAGGGCGACCAAGGCAGTTTCTGTTCCAAAACCAGGCCTGAAGCCCGATTGAAATGGATCTAGATAATCCATTTCATTCAACAGTGCCTGGAGCTGTCCTACAACCACCCGCTCAAGCACCTTGCCCAGGAAGGGGATGTTGGCCACTGGCCTATAATTGTTAACATCCTCTGGATCCAGGTTAGGCTTTTTCAGGAGTAGTCTAATTACTGCCTCTTTTAAAGTGGCAGGCACCACTCCCTCTCTCAAGGAGGAATTTACAACCTCCTGGACCCAGCCGGACAACCCCCCCTTGTTTGATTTAATAAGCCATGAAGGGCAAGGGTCAAGCACACAAGTGGTCGATCGGACTTGGTCAAGCACCTTGTCCACATCCTCAGGCCTCAGTAACTGAAACTCATCCAATAAAACTGGACCAGACGGTGCTCTGAACACCTCTACCAATGGAACTGCATTAATGGTGGTGTCCAATTCATGACGAATCTGAGCGACTTTATCCTCAAAGTGCCGTGCAAATTTGTCACAGCGTGCTACCAAGGGTTCCACCGTCTCTCTCCCTGGCCCAGAATGTAACAGGCCACTTGGAAAACCACTTGGAAAAGCTCCGCTGGACAACACTAAGAAGATGCAATGCTGGTGGAAAAGAACTGTCTCTTTGCCACCCTCACCGCCACAGAGTAGGCTCGATAGTGGGCTCTTACCTGTGTTCTGTCAGACTCAGCACGGGTTTTCCTCCACCTGCGTTCTAGCCGTCTCCCCTCTTGCTTCATTGCCCTCAGCTCAGGTGTATACTAAGTTGCTGGCTGGGCTCTGCTCAGAGGGAGAGGGCGCTTGGGCGCTATCGTCTCAACCGCCCGAGTCATCTCTGCATTCCACAGAGCGACCTGGGCTTCAACAGGAGCACCAGCCATACCAGCAGGAAAATCTCCCAGAGCCCTCTGGAATCCATCGGAATCCATTAATCTCCGGGGGCAGACCATTTTAATAGGTCCCCCACCCTTGCAGAGGGGAAAGGCTGCCAGGAGTCTAAACCTCAGCAGGAAGTGATCTGACCATGACAAAGGGACAGATGTTAATTCCTCCACTTTCAGATCACCATCCTCCTGCCCAGTCGAGAAAACCAGATCAAGCGTGTGTCCTTTTATATGCGTTGGGCCAATAACATGTTGGGACAGCCCCATGGTTGTCATGGCGGCCATGAAGTCCTGAGCCGCCCCGGATACAGCGGCCTCGGCATGGAAGTTGAGATCCCCCAGGACCATCATCCTAGGGGTCCTCAACACCAAGTCCGAGACCACCTCCGTCAGCTCAGGCAGGGAGTCTGATGGGCAGCGGGGTGGGCGGTACACCAACAGAATCCCTAATCTGTCCCGGGTACCCAACACAAGGTACAAACACTCAAGATCTGCACTCAAATGAGCAGGAAGCCTGGAGAGGGAGATTGAATTCCTATAGACCACGGCAACCCCCCCTCCCCGACCCTCAAGTCACTGTTGGTGCTGCACCGAGTACCCAGGAGGACACAGCTGGGAGAGAGTGACCCCTCCCATTCCCCCACCTAGGTCTCACTTTTGCGGCCTACCAGTGGCTACGACCAGTAGGAATACTACTGGTGTCAGAACTATGCCTATGGACCTTTCTGCAGGCATAATTGAGGCCTCCAGGTGGACACATGCACCGCTCTGCCCCTGGTGGATCTGGGAGTTAGGATTGTGCTCTCTAACTAAGGCTGCAACCCAACATATGGGAATAAGCCCCATTGAACATGCCTCCTTCTGAGTAGACATGTATGTGATTGTACTGCAAGAAGTTACACTTATACAGAGATAACAGTATACCATCCAAAGGGTTGTATTGGGCTTTATATTGCATACACATCAGGGATTCACACCTGCTTTTGGGTGGTTCATTTAAAGGGGTGGTATTTTTCCATCCTAACTGTACTTGTTTATAGTACTTGTTTACAGACTTCTGTCTGAAGGGCTGTCCAGTCCAAGCCTGGTTTAAAGATAAAGAACCATCAGAAGGAAGAGCTGGGCCTTGAAATTGCCCATTAACACTTAGCACTTACGGCAGACTGAACAGACGCACAGGTCACCTGGTCACAGTCTTCTCCTCTATCATATGTATATGTGAGATGTATCATATTTCTATTAAAATTGTAATAACTATTTCTAAATTTGCATATATATATATATATATATATATATATTAGCATATGCAAATGTTATGCAAATCAGTGTCCTCATTTGTCCTCTTTTTGGCTATGTACACCTGGCCACCCTACTTGTTTAGTATTCAGCCTGGCCTTTAGCCTCTGAGCTGGAATTCTGTGGTGTTATGTGAGTGTGGCTAGACACAAGTTGAGGACGGTTCGCTGTAGGCAGAATGACTCTGAAGTATGGCACAGCCATGACTTTATTTATGGATTTCTTCTGCCTCTGGAATGGCATGGCTGGACACGTTCCAGTATATATTCCTGGGAACTGTTCACGCTCACCCTCCACAAGAGGCTGAGGACTGGAGACCTGTGCAAAGCTGTGCTGTAGCAGCAGCAGGAAATAGACTAGTAATTCTACATATGCCTTTTATTGTGGATAGCAGTATTGTTTTGAAAGAAGAACACTTGATTATGATTACAGGCCTACCTTTGGGGGAGGGGTCACTTTTAGGTGATACCACCTTCTGCCATCAGCCACGGGCCATTGGGAGGCTGCACCCCTTGCTTTCCAAGAATAACATCAAGCCAAGGGGGTGACCAACCTGGCCCATCCAGGGAATTCCCTTCCCCCTCCCTGCCAGAAAGAACACTCTTGCCCCCTGGGACTGCAGAAGGAAGGGGAAAGAACACTCTGGCCCCATCCATCGGCCAATGGAGCAAGAGCCACCAATTGCTATCCAAGCAAGAACACCAGCAAGGGAAGATCAGCCTGCCTCAAAGGGCAATTAAATGGCCCCCACCTTGTTCTGCCCTTGAAAAACTGATCTCCCTCCTCTTCCTTTTCCCTCCACTCCCCTTCCCTTGTGTGTCTTGACTTTTTAGTTTGTAAATCTGATAGCAGAGCCTGTCTCTCTTTATGACTGAGGTGAGCTGCTTTGGGAGATAAGAATTGTCTGAAAAGTGGGATGAAAGCATGACAGGCAGGCAGGCAGGCAGGCAGATGTGCTAAAAAGATTCCACAAGGAATCCACCCTGTGGATGCCTGAAGTTGAGCAGATTTCCTGGACTTCATACTTACACGCTTAAAGGTGTTTGTTAGTCTTTACTGCCCTCTTTGAGGTCTGGAGTTGAGAATGATTTGTTCCAATTACAACAGACATGTCCAGAGTCACTTATGAGGGGGCAAAGAGTTCAGGAATTGTAGCAATGACAGCCTCACTGTGTCATCAAGTGCAGAAGTGGAAGGAGGCAGGTTACTCCCTAACCCGACAAAACAGCATAATTTCCAAAACATTTTGCTTCCAATTATATCAATACAGTTTAAAAGATTCAGGTCTATCTGTACATCACAGAGCCTTATAGGATGAAGCATTAAAAAGCATTTCATAATAGTCTCTTCATAATTCAGTTCTAAATTGCTGTTGTTAAAAGTGTCTCCAAATACAAGCAACCAATTGGAAAAAAAGTGGCGCTACTTTCTCTGAAGTGCTAATAAAATTTCATATTACACACTGGAATTGTGTTATCTGATATTGAATTGGCTTTTCATATGTCTTTTAAAACAGACGCTCAAGTTCATTTTTTCCTAGCTGAATAAACAAGATATATTTTTGGAATGAACTTGACAGCATACCAAGACTGGAGGAAGTGCAGAGACAGTTATATCCTGTAAAGTGACTCCACCTGCCCTTGCCTGAAACTAAGGGAAGGAGAAGGAAGAGCCCATGAGTGAGGTTTTTTAGGTATGAGACACAGAGCCTTGGTATGAGACACAGGATGGCATTACGGCATGACAATCTGTGTTAAAAAACACACACATCTGTTTCATTTTTGTTTCGTTGATGCATGGTTCACAAACTTGAGCTCAGTACAGTTCAGTTCAGCAAAATGTTCCGCTCTCCCTAGAACTGAAAGGAGAAGCAATGTTGGCGTCCCATAAACACAACAACATAGACACCTGGTGTGCACATCAACTGCCCAATATGAGAATGTTGACTCCAATCAGTGCAGTAAACATGCATTTTCCACATAAAAACTGTTTCCTGTCCAAAAATCCGTAATAGGTGCAATCCTGCAGGTTTTAGGGATCTTCCATTCCCATCAACAATCTGTAGCTGGCTTCTTTCAGTTGTAAAATAAGTCAAGAAAAGGATGATGATCTGTTTATTTTAATATGTGTATGCATATCAAATCAGTAAAATTTCATTAATGGAGATAAGTACACATCCTAAAACTTATGTTGACAACTCCTGGAAGACAACATTCTAGCACCAGAGCAGGATCCCAGGGATCGAGGTGTGGAGCCCTCGATGTGGAGCCTGGCAGGTTCAGAGGTAGTGCTCAGGAGGTTCAGGCCTGGAGCCCATGTGCCCAGGGCTAGAGTCCCGTGTTAGAGGAGCAGAGTCCCTGGAAAATGCTCTGTTCCTCTAAGGTACAGGTGTTGAACCTCTTTCAGCCCAAGGGCCAAATTCAATTTTAGGGAAACTCTTGGGGGCCCGAATTCCAGTGGTGGGTGAGGCCAAAGGTGGGTGGGTCCAGATACCCAAAGTACCAGCATATTGTAGCTTAAAGCTCTTACTGTCAGTAACGAAGCCTTAGAGGAGGCATTTCAACCTTTTAGAATGGGGAGAAATATGGAAAACCACAAAACGATAGGCAGCCAGGGGAATGGGGGGAGCTGGGGGAAGGAGCATGGCCAACTGAGGAACCCTGGAGGGCAGGATTTGCCTGCAAACCTGAGGTTCAGCGCCCCTGCTCTAAGGTGTGTGTGTAGATGGTCCATATACTTACAAGTCCCCTGCCACCAAATAATATATGCACACATGATACCAGGCCAACACAGACCAAACTAACACAATCCAGACATAAACTGCATCATAAGTACAACGCAAGACATAAATGTGCATAACTCAAGCCAATGATCCTAGCCACACATTCCACATCAAGACTAACACACATACATGAGGAATATTAAGAAAGAATGAATTAAGCATTTACTAGACATGAGAGAAAACAATGTCCTAATTTTAGAGATGGGAAACACTGAGGCTAAGCGTTTCTTCTCTGAAGGCCGATCGGACATTCCATGGTAGAGAACTCAAAAGCCACACACAGTAATTCACTCAAGAAAATGACCCAACATAGCCACAGACTAGAATTACCCATTTTGCCCAGGAAGGAAGTATAATCAATGGAAAGTGGCCCTAGCTTCTATATGCATTATTTCTGTAGATTTAAAATTGAGGCTGATTCAACAAAAAATGGATGTTTCATGTATATTGAGTTCAAAAGAAGCTGGCTAGCTCTGCTAGATGCTGGTGATGTAATGTGGACAATGCCTCATTGAGGCATATGATGTGGGCGTGCCCTGTGGTGGCTTCTTTCCGGTTGGAAGTGACTGCTCGGGGACTAACAGATGGACAGCAAAAGTGGACTCTGAGAGCCCTTACAGTTGCAAAGAGACTCATATTTCAAGCTTGGAAAGATAAGCATCAACCACCTATCATTAAATAGTCGGGGGATCTTACTGCTCTTGTTACATTTGTTACATATCCTACAGTTGTCAATTTCATCTGGATGCTTATTTAGATATATGGACTGCTTATATTAATGTATATATTTGAAATAAAGCTATTGAATCCTTCTTCTCTTTTCCTTTCTTGTCCTTTTAATTAATGGTGTTGTGAACGGTTATTGAGAATTGATTTTTTTGTCATGTTCTTTCTTTTTTGTCTGTTGCTGTTATTGATTCTCCCCCTTTTTTTCTTTTTTTGTTATAATTGTAAATATTTTTAAAGAAAGTATATAGAAAAAAACTCATAGCACACTTCGCCCTATCTTACAGATACACACACAGAAACGCTCACACGTACCCTTGCCTAGAAACAAATGAGGAATACAAAAGAGGAATCATGCAGACAAGAATCTCTGAATACAGACAAGAATACTCATATAGACTCACAGATACATTTTCGCATGCACACACGCACACACACACTCAGAGAGCTACTCTCCCCACACACACACAGGATCTGATTGCTGCTGCCACCTGCTGCTTTAGGACATTCTTGTTCATCTTGTTGTTTGGGCTTGCTGGTACTGGCAGATCGAAGGCCACAGGCAGGACAGGAGCTGAGCCGGCCGATACCAGCCACGGGGCTACTGGTGGGGGGGGGGGGTCAGCACTGCAGGTGACTAACTTGAGTAAGCAGTGCCAGCCTGCCCAGCATGGCCTAGCTTCCCTTCCCCACCTTCATTCACTGCCTGCCACCCTCTTCTACCACTGGCACTATTGTGGTGCTGCCAAACATAAAGCAAATGGAACTGCTGCTCACAGTGGGAAGGGTAAGAGCAAGAGCAGACGCAAGTTCTGGAACTCAGCAGCCATTTGGATGTCTCTTATGCTACTGAAGTCACTGCACATAGAAACTGGCTCTCAACTGGAGCAACCGGGTCTCACCTGCACATGCATGTATTTATTTCTGCATGAATGTGCAAAAGAAAAAATATATATCTGTAGGGCTGTGCAAGTTTTATCTCCTTTTGTTACTCCATTTGTTTTTAAAGACCAACATTTGTTTCTTTACTCATATTTATGTTTGACTATTTTTCTTATGTATTCTTACTTTAACTGTGGCAGGAGCAATAGACTTCTTCTTGGCAACTGTCTCCTGGCAGCTCTCATGTTATCTACCCACAATGCCTTGGACATTGTTTCATTGCAGGTCAGAGTATGTGTGGGCTTCTCTGCACCAGGCTTTTATCCTGTGATCGAGATCGGATACTCACAGACATTTGTGGGCCCTTTACATGAAGTTGCCAACCTCCAGGGCTCATGCTTTGTGACCATTTCTGCAGCTTTATTTGTAATTGGGGAAATGCACTATTTTAAAATGGCAGTTTTGAATTACAGAGTTGTGCTACAACTGCAGTTATACCATAGCACCATCTAGCAGATGTATAATGAAACATATAGTACTTGCAGAGAAAGGAAATCTTCAGGGGAGGGAGGGGAAGCACGTATACAGGGCTGATCTTAATCCTGCAAAGAATCTGGAAGCAGAAGCCCCAGTAAAGTTGCAGGATAAAAAGCCTGGTGTAGAAAAGCCCTGTGTGTGTCGTGGGGGTGGGAGTGCGGGTGGGGGGTGGAATCAGACTTTCTCTGCTGGCAGTTCCCTGCTGCCACCAGAGAAAGGTACCCACCTACTCCACACCCCAATCATACCAATGGGTATTAATGGAGTCCGAAATGGGAGTCCCATTCAAACCTCTATGCATTCATTTCATGAACAAGAGCAAATCAAACTGAATGGGCCCCATCTGATTCAGTTTTTCATTCATTTCAAAATGAATGCATACCCTTATATAACAGCCCCAACCAAATCTCCATCTTGCCTTATAATTTCTGTTGCTCTTTATCCTGATTATATCCTGTTTTCCCTCATTCCTCTTTCCTCTTCTTTGATTCTCAGATCCCTTGGCTTTGCAAGCTGGGACTGGCATGTCCCCCGAGGCTGCTCAGATTTTATATTTAGTCTAGAAAGCTTTTACCTACATAGGCTTACAAATCTGCCCACTGTAAGCAAACCTAGCTGAGTCTTCTACAGTCAAAGTTGTCTTCAGTAGCAGACTTTGCATATACTGGGATGAATTTTCAAATGCCCAGTATCTGGTTTTTGCCTTCTCTGACAGGTGGTAGTCTTGCCTGAATAACTATCAGTTGAGTGCCGAACAGTTTGACTTAAAAGCAAAACCCTATACCTTGCACTTGATCACTCTAGCAAATGCAATGAATTAGCACAAATGTTTTGCTCACTTTCAGTTCACAGTAGGTGGGAAACAGGACAGATACTACAATGCATAAGGTAGTGGAAGCTTCATGTTTGCACCTGGAGAAATGCTTCTCCCTTTATTAGGGTCCATTTTTCTGTAAACTGAGTTATTTTCTGCTTCTCTAAAGCAGAAGTTAGATCAAAATAACACATTCTTGCAGGAACAGAATTGCAGTTCAAGCCTGTGTTACATACTGGGATTAGGGATGTACAGATTGTGTACAATCCGTTCTGTCTGTGTTTCATGGATTGTCAGGCACCTTTCATTCTCTTCTACACCCATCGGCAAAATCATATTTTTTTTTAGTTTCCAAATTTGTGCAAATCCGCACATGCAAAAATGCGCAAATTCCCCTAAAATGCGCTTTAGCCTATGGGGGAAATACACATTTTTGGCCAGGCTTTTTTATTTTTACATATTTTTCCTATGACAAAATTTGCATAAAATTCTGGAAAGTTTTTTGTTTTGTTTTATTTTAAACAGTCCACGAGTCTGCGGAATCCACCTGATGGGGAAAAGGCAGTCCGCTGAAGAAGGTTACAACAGCTAGGATTGTTTCACTCGAAAAAAAGGAAGGTAAGGAGAGACATGATAGAGGTGTTCAAAGTTATGCATGGTGTGGAGAATGGGAATAGGGAGACATTGTTGTCCCTCTCTCAAAATACTAGAAGCTGGGGTCATCCTATGAAGCTGATTGGTGGGAGATTCAGGACAGATAAAAGGCAGTACTTCTTCACACAGTGCTTAGTTAAACTATGAAACTCACTACCACAGGATGTAGTGATGGCCACCAATTTGGATGGCTTTAAAATGGGGTTAGACAAATTCTTGGAGGAAAAGGCTATCAGTGGCTACTAGTCTTGATGGCTATGCTCTACCTCCAATAACAGAGGCAGTGAGCCTATGTACATCAGTTGCTGGGGAACATGGGTGGGAGGGTGCTGTTGCGCTCATGTCCTGCTCGTGGGTTCCTGGTGGACAGCTGGTTGTCCACTGTGTGAACAGAATGCCAGACTAGATGGACTCTTGGTCTGATCCAGCCTGGCTCTTCTTATGTTCTTAATCCGCAGGTTGGATTCATAAAAATCCAAACTCATTTGGTTCTGTTGCAGATTTCTTTGACATCCCTAACTGGGATGCTGGTTTGCACCAATGAACTCAACCTCTCTCCTTTTAAAGTACATTTGGTGTTTGTAAAGTCTATACTATATAGCTGCCAAAGCATTGGCATCACTATTAAAAAGCCTTGTTTTTACTCAGCATCTGGGAGCTCCAAAATAGCCTTAACTATATGCTGCACCTGCAATATAAATCATTTTTATATTGGCATAATCCTAGGTGCACTTCTCTATCAGTAAAAACATTACAAATCTTCACTATTTGTATTATCTGCTGAGAGATTATCACCAATTAAATCAAAGCAAACTATTCAATTGGCACTTCTATGTGAGATACGTTCCCCAAGAGTGCCTTGGAGGTTGCTTTCAACCAGAGCATATTGTTACAGGCCACCCATGTAGAACAAAGAGATCATCCTTGCCTTCTTCTCTCCCAACAAAATAGGATGCTAGTTAAGTATTATCTGAGTTGGTGAAAGAGGGGGAAGAACACAGTTCCCTGGATCCTGATGCTCTTTTGCCTGGTGGGCCTCTGACTTTCACAGCCTGCAAACGGGGTCAGGACATGGAGGGTAAGGGGCATTTTTGCTCATCAATACAAACCATCCATGAGTGTATAATAGCCAGTACAGCTAAAAATGGAAGAACAATATTTGATTACCAGGCTCCAGCAACGCAAAACAAGGTGGCTCGTGGCTGTCTCCATCGTGTCCCGCTTGTGAACTTTCCAGGGCTGGACTTGATAGGCCTCTGGCATGAACAAGCAGGATGGTTCTTCCTATGTGCTCATGATTCTACACTGGCCCTTTTGGCCATCAGGTCTTATAGGACAGTAAGACATGACCAGGCATTAGGACAGACTTCCCCAACCTGGTGCCCTCCAGGTTGGCAATGCTGGCTGTGAATGATGGGAGTTGCAGTCCCATGCATCTGGAGAGCACCAGGTTGGGGACCACTGCAGTAGGGCAACTAAAGGGCAACTAAAATGATCAAGGGGCTGGAGCATCTCCCCTATAAGAGAAGGTTACAACAGCTGGGATTGTTTAGTTTGGAAAAAAGGAGGGTAAGGGGTGGTAAGGAGGGGGGGGTAAGGTGGAGATAGGGGTAAAAGGAGGGGGGGTAAGACGTGATAGAGGTCTACAAAATTATGCATGGTGTGGAGAATGTGGATAGGAGACATTTCTCTCTCTCTCTCTCTCTCTCAAAATACTAGAACCCAGGGTCATCCCATGAAGCTGACTGGAGGGAGATTCAGGACAGATAAAAGGAAGTACTTCTTCACACAGCACATATTTAAACTATGGAACTTGCTACCATAGGAAGTAGTGATGGCCACCAATTTGGATGGCTTTAAAAGGGGGTTAGACAAATTCCTGGAGGAAAAGGCTATCAACTAGTCTTGATGGCTATGTGCTGCCTTCAGTGCCAGAGGCAGTGAGCCTATGTACACCAGTTGCTGGGGAACATGGGTGGGAGGGTGCTGTTGCACTCATGTCCTGCTCGTGGGTTCCCGGTCAACAGCTGGTTGGCCACTGTGTGAAGAGAATGCCGGACTAGATGGACCCTGGGTCTGATCCAGCAGGGCTCTTCTTATGTTCTTATTAGGCCAAAAATCCTTTCTTTGTCATCGATGTTTCTGACAAGCTGAAGCATGTGCACCAAGGCACTGGTAGAAAAGGAAAACACTTCCCATTTCTTAATGCAGCAGATCTGCTGCTGCCCCAGGAAGCTGTTTGGTTTTGCCTAGCAATGGAGCTGACCCCGCATGCAGAAGAAATGCCAGTTTCAGTTACTATGAGACAGGAAAGTTAAGTGAACATTTTCTGTGCCATTTGCTTCAAGGTCAGTGATATACACACAGTGCAAACAAACACAGGCTCGGCTGACGTGCCTTGCTCTCATCCACATTGTTTTGCACAAATCTGTTCCAGGATGTCTAATATTGTAGGCCAAGCCTGGCCAACCATAGTGTAATCATGTTGGGTCAGGCTTGATGTGCCAAGCCAGCTTTTTGTTTTTACTGCTCAAATTAATGGCTCTTTAAATATTGACAGAAGGAGTCATACAGGAAAGGGCATTTAACCTATACAAAGACAATTAGATAAACACTGTAATGGACGCTAAACTATAACAGTATTGGAGGATATTACCTGCACACCAAAGTTATTTTTCACGAGATTACCACTGCAATCCTATACATGTCTACTCAGAAGTAAGTCCCACTGAATTCAGTGGGGGCATGCACCAGGCAAGAGCTTGCAGGACTGCAGACCTAGCTAGGTTTTCAGAGAAGTCCCATTCTGTGCAATTAAATGAAGGGTGCTTCCAGACAAAGCTTTTTATTGTGAAATAGACCTGCCTCATTCATGAAAAGTTACTGTGGTTTCCAGACATGGTTGTCTTCTATTTGTAACTGTCTTGTTTTGTCCAGCCACTTCTTCCTTCTTTTTTCTTTACCACAGAAAATCCATTATGGTCCGGAGGAAAAGATGGAATGGCTGCAGGATGTCTTTTGATTTGTAGTGCTAGGAGCCATCTGTCTGGAAGCACATCTAGTCCCTGGAAACTGTGTTTAAGATTTTAGCCTTCCCTATGTTTATCTTTAATATTTTTTAATCATGCATTTGCACTGTTGTGAACCAAAACATGGTGGTGGGGGGGATTAAATGGCAGAATTGCATGGTTGTAAACCAGTGGAGCAGGGGAACCTTGGCTGCTTAAAGTAAATGGGTATGGTGTGAGTTGTCCAAATGCCCCTTCCTAACAAATTAAACTATGCAGGCAAAGGTAAGCACCACTGAGTTCAACAAAGCTTTCCTCCAAGGAACTACACATAGGATTGCAGTCACACTGATCATAACAAAATGGGTCAAATACTGCTGCTCTTTGGTATGTGTGTGTGTATGCATCTACAGTGCCTTGTGTAAGTATTCACACACACCCCTTTGACTTTTCCACATTTTGTTGTGTTACAACCTGGAATTAAAATGGATTTAATTGGCATTTGTGCATACTTAACACTTTGAAGGTGCAAGATGTTTTTTATTGTGGCACAAAAGTTAAGTCAACAAAAACAAACTGGCATTTGTTGGTTGCATAAGTATCCCCCCACCCCCGCTGCCGCCAAGTCAATACTTGGTAGAAGCACCTTTGGTAGCAATTACAGCTGTGAGTTTTGGGGGGGGGGAGTAAGTCTCTACCAGCTTTGTGCACCTGGATCCTGCAATTTTTGCCCATTCTTCTTGGCAAAATTGCTCAAGCTTAGCTCTGTCATGCCAGATGACTGGAGGAATGCTAATGTTGTCCCTATCTTCAAAAAGGGTAAAAGGGAGGCACCTCGGAACTACAGACCAGTCAGTCTGACATCAATCCCTGGGAAAATTCTGGAGCAGATGATAAAGCAATCAAACTGTAAGCACCTTGAAAACAATGCAGTGATTACTCGAAGCCAACATGGATTTGTCAAGAACAAATCCTGCCAGATGAATCTGATCTCATTTTTTGATCAGATAACCTCCCTTGTGGACTGTGGGAATGCTGTGGACATAATATACCTCCACTTTAGCAAAGCTTTGGACAAAGTGCCCCATGATCTCCTGATGAGCAAACTAGCTCAAAGTGGGCTAGATGAAACAACGATCCAGTGGATCCACAGTTGGCTACAGAATCGGACTCAAAGAGTTCTTATCAATGGGATCTTCTCAAACTGGGGAGAGGTAATGAGCGGGGAACCGCAGGGCTCAGTCCTGGGCCCAGTGCTCGTCAACATTTTTATTAATGACTTGGAGGAGGAGGTACAGGGAATGCTGATCAAATTTGCAGATGACACAAAATTGGGCGGGATAGCTAACACCTTGGAAGACAGAAACAAAATTCAAAGTGATCTTGATAGACTGGAGTGCTGGGCAGAAAACAACAGAATGACATTTAATAGGGATAAATGCCAAGTTCTGCACCTAGGACAAAGAAACCAAATGCACAGTTACATGATGGGGGATACTTGGCTCAACAACACTACAAGCAAGAAGGATCTTGGAATTGTTGTCGATCACAAGCTCAATATGAGCCAACCATGTGATGTGGCTGCAAAAAAGGCAAATGGTATTTTCAGTTGCATTAATAGAAGCATAGCTTCCAAATCCCGGGAAGTACTAGTTCCCCTCTACTCAGCACTGGTTAGGCCTCATCTGGAGTACTGTGTCCAGTTCTGGGCACCACACTTTAAGAAGGATGCAGACAAGCTGGAGAGGGTTCAGAGGAGGGCAAAAAGATGATGGTCTTATAGGCCCCTTCCAACCCTACTATTCTATGATTCTATAATTCTATGTTGGATGGGGACTGTTGGGGAACAGCAATTTTCAAGTCTTACCACAGATTCTCAATCAGACTGAGGTCTGGGCTTTGACCTGGCTATTCTAACAGACATTCAGATTCTTGTTTTTAAACCACTCCAGTGTAACTCTGGCTGTGTGTTTAGGGTCATTGTCCTGCTGGAAGGTGAACCTCCTCCCCAGTCCCACGTCCCTTGCAGACTGAAACAGTCTGCAAAGGGGGTGAATACTTATGAAGTATACAAAGTTTACAAAGGGGGTGAATACTTATGCAATCCAGACTTTTCAGTTTTTTATTTGTGAATCATTTTGTAAAACATGTAGATTTTTTCTCCACTTTGACATTATGGACTATTTTGTGTAGAGCAGTGACAAGAAATCCTAATTAAATCCATCTTTTATTCCAGGTTGTAACAAAACAAAAAGCAGGTTTCTAGGTTTTCTAAAATTCAAAATTCTAGGTTTTCCTCTAGAATTGCTCTATATTTGGCTCCGTCAACGTTGCCATCAATCCTGACCAGTTTCCCAGTCCCTGCCAATGAAAACCATCCCCACAACATGATGCTGCCACCACCATGCTTCATCGTGGGAATGGTGTTCTCAGGGTAATGAGCACTGTTGGCTTTGTGCCACACATAGCATTTTGCGGTAAAACCAAAAGGTTCCGTTTTGGTCTCAGCAGACCAGAGAAACTTTTTCTACATGTTTGCTGTGTCTCCCACATGCCTTTTGGCAAAATCCAAATGGGATTTGATATGTTTTCTTTTTCTTTTCAGAAGTGGCTTTTTTCTCACCACTCTTCCATAAAGCCCAACTTTATGGAGCATCTGGGTGATAGTTGTCCCATGGACAGTTTCTCCCATCTTAGCTGTGGATCTCTCCAGCTCCTTCAGAGTTGCCATTGGCCTCTTGGTTCTTCTCTGACTAATGCCCTCCTTACCTCGTCACTGAGTTTTGGTGGATGGCCTTCTCTAGGCAGTGTCACAGTTGTGCCATATTCTTTCTATTTTTTAATAATGGATGTAATGGTGCTTCAGAGGATGTTCATAGTTTGGGATATTTTTGTATAAGCCAACCCTGATTGGTGCTTCTCCAGAACTTTATCCCAGATTTGTTTTGATAGCTGACTTGGCCACAGTGACACATGCCTTAATTACATTCCGTTTGGATTACTGTAACACGCTCTACGTGGGGCTGCCTCAGAAGAGTGTTCAGAAACTTCAGCTGGTTCAAGGAACTGCGGCCAGACTGCTGACTGGGGCTGGTTACAGGGAGCATACAACTCCCCTGTTAAAACAGCTTCACTGGCTCCCAGTCTGTTTCCGGGCACAATTCAAAGTGCTAGTTATGTCCTATAAAGCCCTATACGGCTCGGGTCCAGGTTATCTGAAAGACTGTATTCTCCCTTATGAGCCTACTTGTGCCCTGAAATCTTCAGGGGAAGCCCTTCTTGCCATCCTGCCATCATCACAGGCATGCCTGGTGGGAACACGGGAAAGGGCCTTCTTGGTGGCTGCCCCAAGGCTCTGGAACTCCCTTCCCAGGGAGGCGAGAGTGGCACCCTCCTTGATATGTTTTCGTAGGCATGCAAAAACTTTTTTGTTCCAGCAGGCCTTTGGGGATAACTAGTCTGGACCTGGGAAAATGTGATGTATGGATACCATTTTTGTTGTTCTGGTTGTCTTTTAATGTTTTAATATTTTTACAATTTTAATATTGATGATTTAATTATATTTTTAACTTTTGTACAGTTGTATTTCTATTTCTATTTATAGATTTTAATTGTAGCAGTTTTAACATTGTAAGGCTGCCTTGAGTCCCAGTATTGGGAAAAAGGCAGGATATAAATAAATATAATAAATAAATAAATAAATAAATAAATAGCTCCTTGGTCTTCATGATGCTGTTTGTTTAGATATGCACCTCAACAAACTCTGGGGCCTTCCAGAGACAGGTGTATTTAATCTGAGATCATGTGACCCTTGAATTGCACACAGGCGGACTCCAACTAATTATGTGACTTCTGAAGGCAGTTGTTTGCACCAGAGCTTACTTAGCTGTGTCACAGCAAAGGGGGTGAATACTTATGCAATCCAGACTTTTCAGTTTTTTATTTGTGAATCATTTTGTAAAACATGTAGATTTTTTCTCCACTTTGACATTATGGACTATTTTGTGTAGAGCAGTGACAAGAAATCCTAATTAAATCCATCTTTTATTCCAGGTTGTAACAAAACAAAAAGCAGAAAAGCCAAAGGTAGGTGAATACTTATGCAAGGCACTGTATACAGTGTCATGAAAAGCACCTATCAATGGCTACTAGTCATGATGGCTATATGCCTACCTCCAGTATCAGAGGCTTATGTACACCGATTGCTGGCCTCGGGAACGTTAGCAGGGTGGTACTATTATGCTCATGCCCTAGAATCATAGAATAGTAGGGTTGGAAGGTGCCTATAAGACCATTGAGTCTAGGGGTGTATGAAAACCCTTACCTTTGGTCCGCGGGAGTCCACGGGGGGGGGGGAGGTGATCCGTTCCTCCCCCCCGGAATCCTTTCCGGCCCCGGCCGGCTCCGCTCCATGGTGAGTCCACGGAGCTGCCAGCTGGCTCCTGCCGCTGGGATGCAAATGGCGCCCACTACGTGGATGCCATTTGCGTCCCAGTGGCCGGAGCGAGCTGGCAGCTCCGTGGACTCACTGCAGAGTCTTTGGGGAGAGGGGTAACAAGGAGCTGCAGTGGGTGGAGGCTGGTGAAAATTGGGTATCCCACCATTGCATACAAGTCATAAGGCAAAAAATTTAAAATCAACCCTCAAGATAAGGTAGCTACAGATCACTCCCAAGTTAGCTTCCAACATATAGAATACCATTTTGCCCTACATTCTGCTTCAGTTATGCCTCCTCTTCCCAAAGATGCTGGCAAGATGTCCTTGCATGGGGATGTGGAGAGGGTGTTTCAGTCGGCATGCTTGAAACACTAGAATATTGACCCATAGAAAGAAAGCTCTGCTGCCAAAGTGCTTCCTCATTCAAGGAAATGAGGTTTTGTTTTCTGCAGGGCAAACAGCAGGCCGGAGGGTGCACCGAGCAGTTCACTTTTCAGACACTGCTATCCCTCAAGCTTTGACGTGAATGAGAAGAGCTCAAACAGTCTGCTTACGAGAAACTTCACATGGGGCAGTGGGAGGGGAAGGAGTGAGGTTTCCTCTGCTGGCTTGTTAGCTGTTACCTTTCCTGGAAAGCCTCTTAGTGGTGGGCAAAATACAGGCAGGCGGAGCTAAAGGACTGCAAGCAGCTGTGGAGAGGAATCTCACTGGTGTTTTCTCTGCAGAGCAAATGCTGTTTCCCTGAAGCACCTTGAGCAATCTCTCTCTTGAGATGACGACGAGCAGATGAGATGAAGCTTTCTCCCCAGCACATTCTAGGAACGCATCATCAGTTTTCTGCCAACAGCAATGGGGCAGGCCAGGCAGTAATTAAAAAGGAAAATAATCCCCAGAGCTTGAAAATGTATAGTCTAGCAAGAAGCCAGGAAATGACCAGATGTTATAATATAAACTCTTTAAGTGCCATCAGCAAGAAAAAGAGAGTGCTGACTAATTTCTTTTGTCCAGGAATTCAGGAAAGAATATATCAACCAGATGCCATCAGGAGGGTGGGGACAATGAAAGCAGGGTTCTTATTTATCATTTATATGTATTAGTTGCCTCATAAAACAAATTTGCTAGGTGGCATACACATGTAAAGCAGATTAAAATACAACATGTAATGCAATCAAAATCAGTATTACAATCCGAAACAACCCTAAAAGCCCAGCACAAGCAGAAATATGAAACACAAATCATTTCACATGCAGAAAGCACTAAAACCACCTCAGAATGAAAAACCACACGACTACCATCAACCACACGCAGAGACAATACCATGCTTACAAATATTACATTATTTGTAAGTTCTTCAAAAGAAATCCATTGATGTTAAAATGGATATTAAACAATGGTCTTAAAAAGCCTTGGAGAATTTTTTAAATAAAATTTTTGCCTAGCGCCAAAAGGACAACATGCCTCTATGCATATATATAGCAAAAGGTGCACCGGTACAGCGTTCTCCAACCTTGTGCCCTCCATATATGCTGGACTACAACTCCCACCATCCCTAACCATTGCCCATGCTGGCTGGGAATTATGGGAGCTGTAGTCCAACACATCCAGAGGGCACCAGGCTGCCTTCCCCTGGTGTAGTGGAAGGGTGCTGTAAGGGTGAGCAGCTGTTGCTTCTTAGGCGCTTAGGGCCAAATCCGTATGTGTGGATATCAGGAGAACACCAGCCAGTGCAACTGAGGGAACTGCTGGGTTTAGTTAGGATTACACTTGATATGGTACAGGGCAAAGATGGATTTATGAGAGGGAAGTAGGAGCTATTGTATGTGCAGGGGGTGGGAGGGGCAGAGGTGAGTTTTAGGGGGTGTTGAGGTGCCAGAAATGCCTCAGGCCAAGCATGTCTGCTATATTTTGAAGGGACTCTATGCAGGAATGGCAGGCTCCCTAGCCTTCATTCTCCTAAAAATTGGAACTCTTCGAGATCATCAAAAAACAACACCCTTGTTTAATTCTCCCTGAGTTAGTAAATCTGTTGCTGGACTGAACATTCTTCCACACAAAAGATTCCCAACGAATAAAAAGTCAGATGTAAGAGAAAATATTCTAGCCCGGTGTTCTCTTTGACACACTAGTTTTCCTTTACAGGATTGTGTGTGTGTGTGTGTGAACATTTTATCATGAGAAAACAAAGCAATGGAAAATCACAGCTTGTTATGGCCTATGGTTCTATGGGAAACCCCTTCCTTTGCTTCCCCTTCCATTAAAATATAAGCGCTGTTTGAGTTACTTGTGCCTCAGGGAAAGTGATGCTGTGAGGTGGTAAAGGAAGCAAACATTATACGAATATTAGCTTTGGCACGGCCTCTGACTGAGGTGGACAGGTTTATTAAAGGTCATATTGCACGACAATGGTAAAGAAACAGAGTGTGCGTTATGTGTTCGAAGACTCCCCTAGGACCTGTGCTTAAAATATTTGGAACTGGAAAGTTCCTCTTTTCTGTTTCACACCAAACTATTTTCTTAGCTCTGCACCTGTTTCTCTGCAACAGGTTCAAAGCTGCTTGGCATGTCATCATCATGCTCAGGATTTGAGGCTCAGAAGCCAAAGATCTGGAATACTCCCAAATACTCCACATGAGGTTTTCCAGTAATCTCTTACAGGAAATATAATTAAAGAATTTTAACTGTATCAGCCACCGTCTCCTTAGCTTCACTGATTTGGGCAAGGAATGGATACAGATGCCAATCATATCAAGCTTTTCTGAGGTACATGGACATATTTAGAAAGCCGCCACCCCCACCCCCCATCAAAAGAAGAAGAAAAAATGGAAAGACACCAAATTCAGGGAGGAGAGGGGAGGAAGCATCAAGGTCTGCAGAAATATATTTACAAAGCCATCTCATCCCCAATTTCTCTTTTTTTAAGGATGCCTAGGTAAACCTTCCTGCACGCCAACATTTAGCACTGAGACAAAATTCCCCACCCCACCTCTCTACTCCATTTGCTGGTTGCAAACATGTGGGGGGGGGGGTATTCCAACCATTTTCTCAGAGAGCCAGTTTTGGGCCCTTCCTTATCTTGGCAGTAGCTGTGGTTCCTTTTATTTACTTATTTAAACTTACTATCACCACTGAAAGCAAAGCGTTTCCTGGCAGACAGAAGCCTCTGGGCATCGATTTCTTTCTCCCAGTATGCTCTACTCCAAGGTGGGTTGTGGGGACGGGTGCTTGTGGCTGCCAGTAGTAGGGCTACCTTGGAATGATGCTGCATCATGACTTAGTGTAATTCTAGGGGCATTCTGGGGGAGAACTTACCTCATAGGGTTTTGGGGAGAATAAAATGGAGTGGAAGAGGATTATGTATGTTGCCTTGGGCTCCTAGCAGGAAAGGGTGAGACATAAATGCAATGAATAAATATTCCTCCCCACATATTCCAGCCATCATCTGAGGCACTACTTCAGATCCTCCAGCTAGGTGGACAGCCACTAGGAATAGAACTTTGCGATGGTTCCACCCATCTTATGGCATCTTCTGCCAGCAGAGATTAATCAGGCCCCAACATTGTACTGTTTTAGGCATTATAGTTCTTTAAGAAGATACTTGGTTAAAAGTTTTAATAGCCCTTGACTGTTCTTTTTTTTTATAGTCCTTATGGTTAAGCCTGTTGTTATTGTTTATGTATTTGGGGTTTTCCACTTGTTTTAAATGCTGTTCTAAATCCACAGTTGGGCAATACCTTTCTTAGGACCACATTCCACAAAAATGTGCAAGATGTTGAGTTCCCCAGAATCTTCATCAGGCTAAGTGGTACAAAAAGCAAGGGATGGGGAAAGAAACAATGAAGTTCACAAATGTGGTCCTTCTTATGGTTCATTATCTTTAAACTGGACTTGGACTGCACAGCTCTTCTAAAAGAGGATGCCTTCAGTGAACTGTCTTCTGACAGCTTTTCAGATGTCCTCTGTAAAGTAGGACACATGGCCACTTTATCTTATTTATGCATGAGGGTGCAACAGATAATTTATTTGAACTCTTTTACAATTTATATGGACAGCATCATCATCCCTCCCTTTCATTCAGAAATCGTGCCATTTACAAACTATGCAAGCACAGGACAACTTGCATTTCATAGAATAGTAGGGTTGGAAGGGGCCTACAAGGCCATCGAGTCCAAAGAGATAGCTTAGAGAGAACTGCATGCCCAGTAGGATGTGTCCTTTCTCTCATTGCTGCTGCAGCTCCTGCCCAAAGTAACCAGCCATTAAACTTAAAAAATTGCTTGTGTCTTCAATGGTAGGGAGGTGTTGCATCAAACCATTCCAGCTGTTTCTGCAGTTCTTTGCCAAATGCCCATATCCTTTCTGTGCAACCCAATCAGCTTGTTAAACTTTTCCAAAGAGTATTTAGTTTAGTAATAAAATAGCACTATAAAATATCACCTGAAATACTCAAGTCCCAAACTTGGGCTATTTGCATAATGCCTTGAGGGGTGGTGTGTGTGTGTTTAAACTGTTCAAGGTATTGCTGGTTGCAGCAAGATTTTTTCCAGAGCATATCTGTGTCAGTGTACCAAAACACTGTGATAACAGAGAGGTGGTATTTACAGAGGCCAAGGCCCAATAAGAGGTCTGCCACAGAGGTGTGCATGTCAAGGACTTGAAATGGGAATTCCTTTGTAAGATATATCACAAAGTGTTCCAACTGAACAATGTTTTATTTTTCGGACATGTTTGGCCAAGGGGTCAATATGTCTAGCTTACAATTAGAGAACATTTCAGACACTTTCTTGTGCACAGTTCTACCAGTGTGGCTTTTATGACATAAAAAATAAAGCGAATTGATGCAACTTCTTTTCTCAACTTTTAATATCTGTGGTATGTTTGTTAAACAACTACTTAGTTCATATTTCTTGTGCAGAATGGCACATTAAGATAGAAACCAGGGGCTCCCAACCCTGAGGGAAGGAATGCTTAACTTTGCCCTGGACATCAATTATGCCATATAAATGTCCCCAACCCCCAGGCTAGGTTTTTGCTTGTTTTTTCTAGAGCTTAGCCAAGGTTTCTAAGATTTTCCTGAAAAATATATTTGAGAATTCTGTTTTTCTCACCCCTCACAAAAAAGAGGTCATTTTGCGGAATATTCTCTCAATATTCTCCACCACCCCGG
Organism: Heloderma suspectum; assembly: GCF_057233095.1. NCBI lineage: Eukaryota > Metazoa > Chordata > Lepidosauria > Squamata > Helodermatidae > Heloderma > Heloderma suspectum. Next base: position 86,631,738 of record NC_139459.1, read on the forward strand.
CCACACACACAGTGCTCTGGGACAGCATTAGATCTGGGGCACTGTGGAGGATGCAAAGTGATGGCTAGGCTGACAGCCCAATTGTCACTGCTGTCACTTGCAGCAGCAGCAAAAACTTTTTTCAAAATCCTTAGGAAAAAAGAAAGAAGCTTTGCCACAGCTAATGGTGAGCTCTACCCTCAAAAAAATGTTGGGGAATTTCTCCTCTCCCTCGAGAATATACAGCAAAATAGTCCCCCCAGTTTTGCTGCCCATGAAAAGGATGGAGAATTCCAGAAGGCCATTTGCACTCAGCTCTGGATGGCAAGAAGTCCAGGGGACCATCTATATGACAAAGGAAGGAGAAGCGCATCAGGGTATTCTCCACATTTTCAGGAAATTGGCTTTGGTCCATCAGGGAAACAAAAAGTCAGAAAAGTGGAGTATACCGTACCTAAACCCCCACTTTTCACAGGTCACACAGTGGGCAGAATAGAACTGAATGTCATCAACCTGGCAGGGGCTGCTCGACTAATGAAAGAGGGTTGTTTCCCACCCCATTCAGGCTCCCCCTTCTGCTACATTATGAATGAAGAGTAACTAATTCACAATTTGGAAGGCTAGAAACAGCACTGTAGCACTTTTATGAATGACAAAAGGCAGACTAGATACTCGCTTCCCATGAGAGCACCCCCAATCACAATTTCACCCCATTTTAGCAAACTGTCACAGAGTTATAGCTTCCAACCCATATTTATTGCAAGCATTAGAGAAGTGAAGTAATGTAAACATCAGAGAAGTGGCGAAGTAGCACAACATCAGAGAAGCAAATTAATGCAACATCAGAGAAGTGAAGTAACTCACACATCAGAGAAGTGCATAATGATGACTCTTGATGGGAAAATGGAGGCTAGTTACTCCTACTGGCAAAAAGGCAGTGCAGCACAATTCTGAAGACTCGAAAGAGTGTGCAAGCACTTTGATGAGTTGGTAAGGCAGGTTAGTTCCTCTAGTTACTCTCCCTGGGGACAGTAGTGCCAAGGGGGAAAAAGGAGAGAAGGGGGGAAGGGGAAAGGGGGAAGGGGTGGCCCCACCCCTTGACCATGTCACTGCCAGGTCACACAGCATGCCCAGGAATTAATGCAGAGGAACGTGGCACACTGCAGCGGAACTGCCTGGGAGCCTCTTTAACTGAAAAAAAAAAAAAACAGAATAAAATGACTTTCTGATAATGCAGCTTTTCAAGATGGAAGCTGCTGGTTGGCAGCACACTGGCCATGACATTATATGCTGCGAACAACCTCAAAATGCTCCCAATCTGCAGGAAATCTCCCATGGAGACAGCCCCAGCTGCAGGGAACAACAATGGGTGACATTTGCAGGGGAGAACTGGCAAATGTATGAAGAGTTAAGCAACTCCTCATTACCCACTGATCCTTTCTTGAAAATGGTCCCACCTCTCCTTTCATGTTAATCATCAAATACGTGTTTACAAAACGGTTCCTGCCTAAGACTTTTTTGCATCATCTTTCCCTTCTCACTTTCTCCACTTTAGCTATCTGCTCTTAGTCCTATTTATTTCACCCATTTCCACCGTCATGCTTTATAGTACAATTATTTATTTATTGAAATAGATATATACACTACCTTTCCCATTAAAAAAAAAAAAGTATACTGGCTTACAACAAAATTTACAGGAGTGTAATCACACACACACACACACACACACACACACACGGAGATGGCAATTGCAAAATCTATTTAAAAAGTCGTTCTCCAGGCAGCCACTAAAGAAAATTGTCTTGAGATATATTACACTGACTCCTTAAAGAGAATCCTCCCTGTCCAACAAATCCACCAAATTCCTCCTCAAACTTGACTTCTTCTACTATTTCCTGGAAAGTTACACCATCAGCTGTTCTGAATGGCTACCAGTTGGTGCTAAAAGATATGTTTAATTTTAGTGGGTGGATAGTAGTAAGAATGTATTCATCTGGGATGGATTGCATGCTTTGATTTGATTAGGCAATGTGCAAGATTTTGTATTATTATTATTATTATTATTAAGTCTCAATCATTGTGTTGTCCTATGGTATAGTTTATTTCTGTCCTGAATCTCCCACCAATCATCTTTTATTTATTTATTTATTATTAAATTTATTAATCGCCCATCTGGCTGGTCACCCAGCCACTCTGGGCGATGTACAACATACAATAAAAACAGTTTAAAACAATAAAATTCTACAATAAAAACATTTTCTAAAATACCCTAACCCACCCCAAATGCCTGCCTGAACAACAATGTTTTTAATGCATGACGGAAGCTCATTAAAGAGGGGGCATGACAGAGTTCCCTAGGGAGGGAGTTCCACAGAGTGGGGGCCACCACAGAAAAGGCCCTCTCCCTCGTCCCCACCAGTCTAGCTGTCCTGGCTGATGGGACAGAGAGAAGGCCATCCGAGGCTGATCTTGTTAAGCGGCCTGTCTGGTGCTGCTGGAGGTGCTCCTTAAGATAGGCTGGGCCGGAACCATATAGGGATTTAAAGGTCAAAACCAACACTTTGAATTTGGCCCAGAAAACAACTGGTAACCAGTGCAACTCCTTCAGCACTGGAGTGATGTGATCTCGCCGGTGGCTGCCTTTAATCAGGCGAGCCGCCGCATTCTGTACCAGCTGCAGTTTCCGAACCGTCTTCAAGGGTAACCCCATGTAGAACGCATTACAGTAGTCTAAACGAGAGGAGACCAGGGCATGTACTACTGATGGGAGCAGATGGTTGGGAAGGAAGGGGTGCAGCCGCCGTATCAGATGGAGTTGATACAGCGCTGTCCGGCTCACAGCTGACACCTGAGCCTCCATGGACAGCTGGGAGTCCAAAATGACCCCCAGGCTGCAGACCTGGTCTTTCAAGGGTAGCCGTACCCCATTCAACACCAGGTCAACATCCCCCAGCCTCCTCTTGTCTCCCACCAAAAGTACCTCGGTCTTGTCAGGGTTCAGCTTCAGCCTATTCCTCCCTATCCAGCCACTCACCGTCTCCAGACATTTGGACAGGGATTCTACGGCCAACCTTGGTGAAGATTTAAACGAGAGGTAGAGCTGCGTGTCATCCGCATATTGATGACACTGCACCCCAAACCTCCTGATGATAGCCCCCAGCGGCTTCATATAGATGTTAAATAGCATCGGGGAGAGGATGGAACCCTGTGGCACCCCACAAGTAAGTGGCCACGGGTCCGAAACCTCCTCTCCCAGTGCTACCCTCTGGTACCTGCCGGAGATGAAGGACCGGAACCACCGCAATACGGTGTCCCCAATGCCCAACCCCTCCAGCTGGTCCAGGAGGATACTATGGTCAACGGTATCAAAAGCCGCTGAGAGGTTGAGGAGAACAAGGAAGGAGCATTCACCCCTATCCAGAGCGCTCCTCATATCATCTACCAAGGCGACCAAGACCATTTCTGTCCCATGCCCAGGCCTGAAGCCCGACTGAAATGGGTCTAGATAATCAGTTTCTTCCAAGCGTGCCTTCAACTGCACCGCCACCACCCGCTCAATCACCTTGCCCCAAAATGGCAGATTTGAGACTGGGCGAAAGTTGTTCAAAACTTGAGGATCCAAGGAGGGCTTCTTTAAGAGCGGTCTTATCACTGCCTCCTTGAGGGCTGATGGCATCACTCCCTCCTCAAGGGAGGCGTTCACCACCGCCTTGATCCCCTCACCCAGTCTCTCTCTGCAGCTCATAATGAGCCAAGATGGGCAAGGATCAAGTAAGCAGGTGGTTGGCCGCACTGATGAAAGCACCTTGTCCACTTCATCAGGAGGATGAGGATTTTTGTGCGATCCCACAAAACTGGTTTGCCACAGGCCGCCTCTTGCTCACTAACTGTATCCACAGCGTGCAGAGTAACACACCTAATCTGATCAATTTTATCTGCGAAGTGCCTTGCCAAGGCCTCACAGGAGGCCTTAGAATGCTCCAGGGGTTCTGGAGCCACAGGACCGACCAGGCTCCGGACCACTTGGAACAGCCTCCTGGGACAGCACTCTGCAGACGCGATGGAGGCAGCATAATATTCCTTTTTTTGCTGCCTTCACCGCCACATGATAGGCTGAAGATACAGCTCTAGCCCGTGTCTGATCGTCTTTGGAGCGAGACTTCTGCCACCAGCCCTCTAGCCGTCTCACCTCCTGTTTCAGAGCTCGTAACCACGGATTGAACCATGGTGCAGTCCGAGCCCTGTTCAGGGGGAGAGGGCGTTTCGGAGCCACCTGATCTAATGCCCCAGTGATTGCGGCATTCCAGCCACCCACCAGTGTCTCGACCGAGTGGCCGTTGGCATGCCCCAGAGAATCCCCAAGCATGTTCAGGAATCCATTTGGATCCATAAGACACCTGGGGCAGACCATTTTAATGGGTCCTCCACCCCTGCGGAGGGGTTGTGGAACCGAGAAGTCCAACATCACCAGATAGTGATCTGACCATGTAGGGGTGCACGAAAGTCACTTACCTGGTCTCGCAGCTTGCTTCGCGGTGGGGGGGAGGCGCTTCGCTGCTCCCCCGAAGTTCAGGCCGGGGGGGAGGCTTCCCGCCTCGCCTGGCCGAAATTCAGGCCGGGGAGGAGGCGCCTCGCCTCGCCTGGCCGCGAAATAAAAAGTTTTTTTTTAAAAAAACGCCCCCGTGATAGGCTACGTGACGATTTACGTAGCCTATCATGGCTAGATCTGCAAAGTCACCCGTGATAGGCTACATTAATCGTCACGTAGCCTATCACAGGGGCGTTTTTTTTTTTTTTACTTTTCTTGGAATGGCGGTGGCGGCAGCCGGTCGAAAGACCAGCTGCCGCCCCTGCCCCTGTCGAAGCCCTGCCGAACCGCCGCTGCGACCCGCCACCGGGAGCGACTTTCGGGAAAGATAAGTCCCATCCCGGGGGGGTGCAGGGGGCAGGGGGGTGCAGAGAATTTCTCCCCAAAACTACTTTGGGGGGCCGAATACGTTGGCACTCGGCCCCCCGAAGTTTCGGGGAGAAATTCTCCCCCATCCCTATGACCATGACAAGGGGGTGGTGGATATACCCCCGACTTCCAGATCACTCCTCACTTCTCCAGAAACAAACACAAGGTCTAGTGCATGACCGGCTACATGGGTGGGCCCAGTTAGAATATGGTGCAGCTCCCAGGAGGCCATGGTCTCCATGAAGTCCCAAGGTGCTCCTGTGAGGATGGCCTCCGAATGTACGTTGAAGTCCCCCAACACCAGTAAGTTAGGGTTTAAAAAAAAAAAAAAAACGCGTACGCAAAAGGCGGCCCCCATAGGGAGCCACCATTCACGTTCCTTATTTGGTCGCTGTAGTCTACGTAAATCTTTACGTAGACTACGGCGACCAAATAAGGAACGTGAATGGCGGCTCCCTATGAGGGCCGCCATTAGCCGTACGTGCTTTTTTTTTTTTAAGTCACCCATGATAGGCTACGTGACGATTTACGTAGCCTATCACGGCTGACTTTGCAAATCTAGCCGTGATAGGCTACGTTAATCGTCACGTAGCCTATCACGGGGGCGTTTTGTTTTTTTTTTAGTTTTATTGGAATGGCTGACGAACCGCCGCCGGGACCCTCCGCCGGGAGGGACATTCGGGAAAGGTAAGTCCCGTCCCGGGGGGGGTGCAGGGGGCAGGGGGGTGCGGAGAATTTCTCCCTGAAACTTCTTTGGGGGGCCGAACACGTTGGCGCTCGGCCCCCCGAAGTTTCAGGGAGAAATTCTCCGCCAACCCTAGCAGGCGCGCCTCTTCCCCGGTGATGGTGGTGGCCTCTCCTGCAGGCCCTGGCTCTCCCAGGCCACCTCAGCCAGCCAGCTTATGTAGCCCCTCCAGGGAGGGCAGGTGGAGCAGCACAGCTGGCTTGGTACCTGGGGGCCTGGTCCTGCAGGGTCTGGCGGTCTGCCGGGCAGAAGTCTCCAGGGAAGGCCTGGTGGTGGTGGCAGCGGCAGCAGCAGGCCCAGCAGCAGCAGCAGGCCCGCCTCTTCCCCGGTGGTGGTGGTGGCCTCTCCTGCAGGCCCTGGCTCTCCCAGGCCACCTCAGCCAGCCAGCTTATGTAGCCCCTCCAGGGAGGACAGGTGGAGCAGCACAGCTGGCTCAGTACCTGGGGGCCTGGTCCTGCAGGGACTGGCGGTCTGCCAGGCAGAAGTGTCTAGGGAAGGCCTGGTGGTGGCGGCGGCGGCAGCAGCGGCGGCGGCGGCGGCGGCGGCGGCGGTGGCGGCGGCGGCGGCAGCAGCAGCAGCAGCAGCAGCAGGCCCGCCTCTTCCCCAGTGGTGGTGGTGGCCTCTCCTGCAAGCCCTGGCTCTCCCAGGCCACCTCAGCCAGCCAGCTTATGTAGCCCCTCCAGGGAGGGCAGGTGGAGCAGCACAGCTGGCTCGGTACCTGGGGGCCTGGTCCTGCAGGGACTGGCGGTCTGCCAGGCAGAAGTCTCCAGGGAAGGCCTGGTGGTGGTGGCAGCGGCGGCGGCAGCAGCAGCAGCAGGCCCAGCAGCAGCAGGCCCAGCAGCAGCAGACCCGCCTCTTCCCCGGTGGTGGTGGTGGTCTTCATATCATCTTCATAGGATGACCCCGGGTTCTAGTATTGTGAACGAGGGAGAAGAATGTCTCCCTATCCACATTCTCCACACCATGCATAATTTTGTACACCGCTATCATGTCTCCCCTTACCCTCCTTTTTTCCATGCTAAACAAGCCCACCTGCTGTAACCTTCTCTCATAGTGGGGTTGCTTCAGCTCCTTGATCATTTCAGTTGCCCTTTTCTGCACATTTCCAGCTTTATGTTTTTTTAGGTGTGATGACCAGAACTGTACTCAGTATTCTAAGTGTGGTTGCACCATAGATGTGTATAGGGGCAGTATGATATTGGCAGTTTTATTCTCAAATCCTTTTCTAATTATGCCTAGCATGGTGTTTCTGCACAAAGCATTTATCGTGTGCTCATGATTGGCCACTTATGGACATTTGCAGATCCTTTACATTGTCAAACTCCAAGATGTCTTCTGACGTTTTCCCCAGTTACCCCACCTTAAAAAAGATTGGAGATAAGCTGAATTTTTTTTTTTAAACCCACCACTTCCACAGTGTGTAGTGCCACCATACAGCAATAATTCGACCACAGGTGGTGCTTTTATTGAAAAATATAGAAAGCCCCAGTAAGGATTCTGAGAAAGGGCGTTTTCAATTCCACATCACATTCGTCATCTAAAGGAGCCAATCCTAATTGCTCCAGAGAAATGGAAGCAAAATGCTCCAATAGGGCTGCGGGATTTTCCGTTAATGTAGAGACATCCTGGCTTGACATTTTCATCGAGCTGTCCACCATAGTCCCAAGATCTCTTTCTTGGTCAGTCACTGCTAGCTCAGATCCCATCAGGTTATATCTGAAGTTGGGATTTTGTAGGGATGGCGGAGAATTTCTCCACGAAACTCAGGGAGTCCGAATGCCAACGCATTCGGCCCCCCGAAATTGGTGGGGAAATACTCCGCCGGCCCCCCGCCCCCCCCCGGGATGGGACTTACCTCGTGCGAATGTCCCTCTCGGCGGCGGTCCCGTCAGCGGTTCGGCGGGGGCGGCGGTGGCGGCCGGTCTTATGACCGGCTGCCTCCGCCACCATTGCAAAATAAAAAAGGAAAGTTAAAAAAAAAAAACACCCGTGATAGGCTACGTAACGATTTACGTAGCCTATCACGGCTAGATTTCCAAAGTCAGCCGTGATAGGCTACGTAAATCGTCACGTAGCCTATCATGGGTGACTTTGAAAAAAAAAAGCGCGTACGCAAATGGCAGCGCCCATGGGGCGCCGCCATTTGCGTTCCTTAGTTTGGCACGTCTAGTCTACGTAAAGATTTACGTAGATGACGGCGAAAATAAGGGCAACGCAAATAGCATTCCCTTATTTTCGCCATAGTTTACGTAAATCTTTACGTAGACTAGACGTGCCAAACTAAGGAACGCAAATGGCGGCGCCCCATGGGTGCCGCCATTTGCGTACACGCTTTTTTTTTTTTTTCAAAGTCACCCGTGATAGGCTACGTGACGATTTACATAGCCTATCACGGCTGACTTTGGAAATCTAGCCGTGATAGGCTACGTAAATTGTTACGTAGCCTATCACGTGTGTGTGTGTGTGTGTGTTTTTTACTTTCCTTTTTTTTTTCGCAGCTTGGTAGACGGGGCGCTCTTCCCCGGCCTGAATTTCAGTGGCGAGTCATGGGGCGCCTTCCCCCTGGCCTGAATTTCGGCCGGGCGAGGCAGGGCGCCTCCCCCCCCTCGCCTGAACTTCGGGGGGAGAAGCAAAGCGCCTCCCCCCCCCACGAAGCAAACTGCGGGACCAGGTAAGTCCCTTTCGTCCATCCCTAGGATTTTGTTCCCCAACGTGCACCACTTTACACTTGCTTACATTGAATCACATTTGCCATTTGGATGCCCATTCTCCCACTTTGAAGATATCCTTCAAAGATCTCTTTGGATCTCTTCACAATCCTTTTTTTGTTTTAACCACTGCTACGTTTGCTCAGGAGTCTTTGGTGAGGGACGTTGTCAAAAGCCTTTTGGAAATCCAAGTAAACAATGTCTACCAGATCACCCCTGTCTACATGGTTATTGACACTCTTGAAAGTATGGAGACCAGCCTCCATAGCATTTGCTGTGGTCCTATTAACTACTGCTTTTAGAAGAACATGTAATTGGTCATGATTTGGTTAAAATGCACGGGTGCGTGTGTGACAAGTATGTACCTTGTTTGTCTGCAGAATTGCACTCCCCTAGTGGGCTGGGGGAGCATGATACTGCTGGGAAACAAGGTGCATGCTCCCCCTGTGCCTTGTTTCCCAAAATAATCACTGAGAATCCAGTGGTAGTAGTGGCGGCAGCAGTAACAGCAGGGGAACCAGCAGGGGCTGCAAAACCCCAGGGATTAAATCCAGGGTAGCCTCCCCGCTGGTTGGTTCCATGACCAACTGTTCTAGGGCACAGTGGTTGAAATGCAGCCTCTTTGTCGTGACTGGAATATGCATTTATCCAGTCAGTGTGGGGATAATTGAAGTCACCCATCATTACAACACTTCCTCACTGGGAGGCCTCCCTGATTTAATTTTTCATCTCAAGGTCACTCTGAGCATTCCAGTCTCGGGGATGATAGGACGTTCTAAGCACTGAATTAGTTTTGAAGCGTGGTATTGTCAACCACAGCACTTCTATGGAAGAGTCTGCTCCTTTTAAGTGTTCTAGTCTGCTCGACACTATGCTCTCTTTGACATACAGAGTGACACCTCTTCCATTATGCCCTTCCCTGTTTTTCCTGTGGAATTTATATCCAGAGATGACCATATCCCACAGGTTCTCTCTGTTCTACCAGGTTTTTGTAAAGCCCACTATATTCAGGTTCTCCTTTAAAACCAAGCGCTCCAAATCTCCCATTTTGGCTCAGAGGCTTCTAGAATTTACATAGAAACACCTGTATGTGGGGGTGTTTCCACCAGTGATTTACTCTGAGCCAGTTGTGTGTAGAGATTGTGAGGGATACATGACAGCATGGCAATCCAGCAGCCATCCCAGAGCTTATCAGGGAAAAATTAGATTTCCTGAGACTGCTTAAAGTCCGACTCTTCCTTAAGTCGGGTTCTCCCCGGTATATTTGTTGTGTGCCTCCCCACCCCCTGCATTTAGCTCAGGTATGCTAGCCCTGCCTGGGGTGTGCCTTTCACCATTACCCCAGTCAAGGGGTGTTTCCTCCCATTGTGCTGAATGAGGATTGCCCTCTCAATGCCCACAGAAATAACAGAGAAGCCCCACAATTGACACGGCACATGTTAAATCCCAATTCCTTAAGTGCTATTAAGCATAATCTCAAGGCTCCGATTCATTGCCTTAGGAAGTAACTATGTCACAGCTCCCTTATAGAGATCCTGCGCATTAAAATGGGGGCTGGTTTCCATCTCTTTCCCACAACAAACCTGATAGTGTCTCCTCAGAAGAAGCTCCCATTGTGCTGAATAAGGCTTGCCTTTGAATGCCCACATCAGAATTTCCAGAGATTCCCCCTCAATTGAAATGGCACATGTTAAAACCTAATTCCTTAAGTGCGATTAAGCACGATCTCGAGGCTCCAATTCATTGCCTTAGGAAATAAGTTCTTCACAGCTAGGTTACAGATATCCTGCGGATTACAATGGGGGCTGGTTTCTGTCTTTGTGTTTACTGCTCTCTTTCCCACAACAAACCCATTCCCATTGTGGTCAATGAGGTCCTGAGGGTTAAAATGGGGTCTGGTTTCCATCTTTGTGTTCTCCCCCCTCCCCTTTCCCAGCACAAGCATATGTCTGTCCATTCGGAAATAACTCCCACTGTGCTCAGTGAGGCTTGCTCCGGAAATGCAGGTGCATCTGGACTTTCAGGGGAAAGGAGAAAGGGGGGAAAGCCTCTCTTTTTGGTTGAGCAGCCACTGCCAGTCAGATGATGTTTGCTCCAACCCCCGCCCCCACCAGGAAGTATGTTCTGTGAAGTGATTTTTACTGGTCTGGAGAATCTGCTTGTGGAACCCTGCACACAGCAAAGCCAATTTATTTTTAAAAATCCAGTTGTCCACCATTAGCTTCTCCTTCCACTGTTATGGAAACATGACCATGGTGTCTCTTCCCAGATGTCTCTGGCATGTGCATCTTTTGCTATGGCACTTAGGCCTCTTTGATTGGCTATCATGTTCTACCATGTACTCATGGCCTATTTGCTCCCCTTCTACATTATTTCTTTCTGTCTCCTCTTTCTTTCATTCTCTCTCTCTCTCTCTTCCTCTTTCCTTCCTTCCTTCCTTCCTTCCTTCCTTCCTTCCTTCCTTCCATCTCTTTGGCTCCTCTTTCTTTTGTTCTCTGTCTTCTTGCTCCTTCTCTCTCACACATTCTTTCTGTTTCTCTTTCTAGTTCCTCTTTTCTCTCTTTCTCTGTCTCCCCATGCCCATGCAAATGAATGGAACAATTTCTCCATTCTTGCATGGGACAAGAAAAAAACTCCCCTTCTGAAAATTGGCTGGAGGCAGCCAAGGACCCCCCCCCTGCCTGTTTCCAGGGCTCCATGATGGGGGTGGCCTTTGCCCCCCTTCCAGCCATTTTTCAGCAAGAAGAACTTTTCCCCCTCCCTTTTAAGCTAATGGATGGATTGCTCCATTGGCTTGAATAGGAAGGCCAAAAGAACCCCCTGCCAAAAATAGGCTGGAAGTCTAGGGATGGCGGAGAATTTCTGAGAATTTCTCCACGAAACTCGGTGAGGCCGAATGCCAACACATTCGGCCCCCCGAAATTGGCGGTGAAATTCTCCGCCCCCCACCCCTCCCGGGATGGGACTTACCTCCTGCGAATGTCCCTCTCGGCGGCAGGTCCCGGCGGCGGTTTGGCGGTGGTTCGGTGGGGGCGGGCGCAGCGGCTGGTCTTCCGACCGGCTGCCGCCGCCGCCATTACAAAATAAAGTAAAAACAAAACAAAACCCCGTGATAGGCTATGTAACAATTAATGTAGCCTATCACGGCTAGATTTCCAGTCAGCCATGATAGGCTACGTTAATCATCACGTAGCCTATCACGTGTGACTTTGGGGGGAAAAAAAGCGCGTACGCAAATGGCAGCGGCCCATGGGCGCTGCCATTTGCGTTCCTTATTTTGGCACGTCTAGTCTACGTAAAGATTTACGTAGACTACGGCGAAAATGAGGTCAGCGCTATTTGCGTTGCCCTTATTTTCGCCGTAGTCTACGTAAATCTTTACGTAGACTAGACATGCCAAAATAAGGAACGCAAATGGCAGCGCCCATGGGCCGCCACCATTTGCGTACGTGCTTCCCCCCCCAAAGTCACCCGTGATAGGCTACATGATGATTAACGTAGCCTATCATGGCTGACTTTGGAAATCTAGCCGTGATAGGCTACGTTAATCATTACGTAGCCTATCACGGGTTTGTTTGTTTTTTTCACTTTTTGTTTCGCGGCCGGGGAGACGGGGCGCTTCTCCCTGGCCTGAATTTCGGCCGGGCAAGGCGGGATGCCTCCCCCCCCTCGCCTGAACTTCGGGGGGAGAAGTGAAGCGCCTCCCCCCAACTGCGAAGCCAAGCTGCGAAAAGGTAAGTGACTTTCGTACATCCCTAGCTGGAACAGGGTGAAGTTCACTTCCCACTAAGGAGGAAACCCACTTGCCAAAGCCATAAAGAATAAAGAAGTCTTGCATGGCACTGGATTGCGGCATGAGTCAAGCAGACCCAGCTCCTCAGCCACATCAGCAAGACTGGGCTTGCCATTAGGCAGAAGCTTCAGGTAGCAAATGCTGAGGGGCGAAGAATGGACAGAGCTGTATATGCCACATGATGTGACCTGTGGCCCCTATGGCCTTCTGCTGCCTGTCATGTTGCCTGTTTTGTAATAAGTTTCAACTGCTAATCTGGTCAGCTTTTATCTATGGAACTTGGGGAGGGGGCACCATCTTGTCTTTTCGCTAAGGTAGCAAAAAAAATTGGGGCTGGCTCTGTATTTCAGAGCAAGTACAAATATGACTGGGAGCAATATATTTTGTTCTTGTGTAGGGAATTATGGCCCCTTCATGGATCACTGCCTTGCTGTGGCAAAGGGGCTTGCGTAACTTTGTGAAGCCATAAGCTATGCCGTGCAGGGCCACCCAAGATGGACAGGTCATGGTGGAGAGTTCTGGCAAAATGTGGTCCACTGGAGAAGGAAATGGCAACCCACTCCAGTATTCTTGCCAAGAAAACCCCATGGAACGTATCACAAGGCTAAAAGATATGATGCCAGAAGATGAGACCCTCAGGTCGGAAGGTGTCCAGTATACTACTGGGGAAGAGCAGAGGGAATTTCCAAGTAGCGCCAGAAAGAGTGAAGCGGCTGGGCCAAAGCCGAAAGGACACTCAGCTGTGGATGTGTCTGGTGGTGAAAAGAAAATCCGATGCTGTAAAGAACAATATTGTTTAGGAACCTGGAATGTAAGATCAAAGAATCAAGGTAAGCTGGAGGTGGTCAAACATGAGATGGCAAGATTGAACATCGACATCTTGGGAATCAGCGAACTAAAATGGACAAGCATGGACGAATTTAATTCAGGTGACCATTATATCTACTACTGTGGGCAAGAATCCCTTAGAAGTAGAGTAGCATTCATAGTCAACAAAAGGGTGGGAGAAGCAGTACTGGGGTACAATCTTAAAAACGATAGAATGATCTCAGTACGAATGCAAGGCAAACCATTCAACATCACAGTCATTCAAGTCTATGCCCCAACCACTGAGGCCAAAGAAGCTGAGGTTGATCGGTTCTATGAAGACCTACAACACCTTCTAGAACTAACGCCAAAAAAAGATGTCCTCTTCATCATAGGGGATTGGATTGCTAAAGTAGGAAGTCAAGAAATCACCGGGATAACAGGCAAGCATGGCCTTGGTGTACAAAATGAAGCAGGACGAAGGCTAATCGAGTTTTGCCAAGAGAACACGCTGATAATAGCAAACAGCAACACCAACAGCACAAGAGGCGACTCTACACCAGATGGTCAATATCGAAATCAGATTGATTATGTATTTTGCAGCCAAAGATGGAGAAGCTCCATACAGTCAGTAAAAACAAGACCTGGAGCTGACTGTAGCTCAGATCATGAGCTGCTTCTCGCAAAATTTCGGCTTAAATTGAAGAATGTAGGGAAAACTACTAAATCATTCAGGTATGACCTAAATCATATCCCTTATGAATATACAGTAAGGATGGACGAAAGTGCCTTACCTGGTCCCACAGCTGTGTTCAGTGGGGGGGGGGAGGCGCTCCGTTTCTCCCCCCAAAATTCAGGCCGGGAGGGAGGCGCCCCGCCCCTCCCGGCCAAAATTCAGGCCGGGGGGGGGAGCGCCCCGTCTCCCCAGCCACGAAATAAAAAAGTAATTTAAAAAAAAAACACGTGATAGGTTACGTAACGATTTACGTAGCCTATCACCGCTAGATTTTCAGTCAGCCGTGATAGGCTACATAAATCTTCACATAGTCTATCACGGCTGACTTTGAAAAAAAAAAAAAAAAGCGCGTACGCAAATGGCGGCGCCCATGGCAATAGCGTTGCCCTTATTTTCGCCATAGTCTACGTAAAGATTTATGTAGCCTATCACGGCTGACTTTGAAAATCTTGCCGTGATAGGCTATGTAAATCGTTACGTAGCCTATCACGTGTATTTTTTTTTTTTTTTACTTTACGGGGAAATGGCGGCAGCGGCAGCTGGTCGGAAGACCGGCCGCCGCCCCCGCCCCCGCCGAAATCCCGCCAAAACGCCTCCGGGACCCGCCGCCAAGAGGGACATTCGAAGGAGGTAAGTCCCATCCTGGGGGGGGGGCGGGGGGGTGTCAGAGAATTTCACCACCAATTTTGGGGGCCAAATGCGTTGGCATTTGCCCTCCCGGAGATTCGTGGAGAAATTCTCCGCCATCCCTAAATACAGTGGAGGTGAGGAATAGGTCTAAGGGATTAGACCTGATAGACAGAGTGCCTGAGGAACTATGGATGGAGGTCTGCAACATTGTTCAGGAGGCAGCAACTCAATCCATCCCAAAGAAAAAGAAATGCAAGAAAGCAAAGTGGCTGTCTGATGAGGCTTTACAAGTAGCTGAGGAAAGAAGGGAAGCGAAAAGCAAGGGAGAAAGGGGAAGGTATATCCAACTGAATGCAGATTTCCAGAGAATAGCAAGGAGAGAAAAGAAGGGCTTCTTAAATGAACAATGCAAAGAAATCAAGGAAAACAATTAGGGACGTATGAAAGTCACTTGCCTTTCTGCGGATTATGTTTATGGGGGGGGGTAGGCGTTCCGTCCCTCCCCCCGCAATCCTTGACGGGGGCGAGGCGATCCATTCCTCCCCCCCGGAATCCTCAAACGGCCCACTGTGCTCTGCGGCGGCTCTGCAGAGCAGCTGGCCAGGCCCAGGCCAGAGCTGACCGCAGCGGGATATCCAGCCGCGGAGTGCTCTGGGTAAAAACAAAAAAAAACCATGTACGCAAATGGCGGCGGCTACAGCTGGTCGGAAGGCCAGCCGCTGCCGCCAGAGCCACCGCTGCATCCGTCCCAGGTAAGTCTCGTCCCACGGGGGATCCACGGGGGGTCGGGGGGGACAGGCCGTTCCGCCATAGATATCGGGGGGCTGAATGCACTGGCATTCGGCCTCACCAAGGTCCGTGGCGGAATTCTCTGACATCCCTAAAAACAATAGAATGGGAAAGCCTAGAGATCTTTTCAAGAAAATCGGAGATATCAAGGGAACGTTTTGTGCAAAGATGGGCATGATAAAGGACAAAGAAGGCAGGGACCTAACAGAAGCAGATAAGATTAAGAAGAGGTGGCAAGAATACACAGAAGAACTATACAGGAAAGATCTGAATGTCCCTGATAGCCATGATAGTGCGGTCACTGAACTTGAGCCAGACATCCTAGAGAGTGAAGTCAAGTGGGCCTTAGGAAGCATTACTAACAACAAAGCTAGCGGAGATGACAGTATTCCAGCGGAGCTATTTAAAATCCTAAAAGATGATGCTGTTAAAGTGCTGCACTCAATATGCCAACAAATTTGGAACACTCAACAGTGGCCACAAGACTGGAAAAGGTCAGTTTAAATTCCAATTCCAAAGAAGGGCAATGCCAAAGAGTGTTCAAACTACCGTACAATTGCGTTCATTTCACATGCCAGCAAGGTGATGCTCAAAATCCTACAAGCTAGGCTTCAGCAGTATGTGAACCGAGAACTACCGGAAGTACAAGCTGGGTTTCAAAGAGGCAGAGGAACTAGAGATCAAATTGCCAACATTCGCTGGATCATGGAGAAAGCAAGAGAATTCCAGAAAAACGTCTATTTCTGCTTCATTGACAATGCTAAAGCCTTTGATTGTGTGGATCACAACAAACTGTGGCAAATTCTTAAAGGGATGGGAGTACCAGACCACCTTACCTGTCTCCTGAGAAACCTGTATGAGGGACTAGAAGCAACAGTAAGAACCGGACATAGAACAACCGATTGGTTCAAAATTGGGAAAGGAGTACGACAAGGCTGCATATTGTCGCCCTGCTTATTTAACTTATATGCAGAGTACATCATGAGAAACGCCGGGTTGGATGAATCACAGGTCGGAATTAAGATTGCTGGGAGAATTATCAACAACCTCAGATACGCAGACAATACCACCTTAACGGCAGAAAGCGAAGAGGATCTAAGGAGCCTCTTGTTGAGGGTGAAAGAGGAGAGTGCAAAAGCTGGTTTGAAACTCAACATTAAAAACAAACAAACACCAAGATCATGGCATCTGGCCCCATCACTTCCTGGCATATAGAAGGGGAAGAAATGGAAGCAGTGACAGATTTTATTTTCTTGGGCTCCAAGATCACCGCAGACGGTGACTGTAGCCATGAAATTAAAAGATGCTTGCTCCTTGGGGGGAAAGCTATGGCAAACCTAGACAGCATAGTAAGAAGCAGAGACATCACCTTTCCGACAAAGATTCATATAATCAAAGCTATGGTTTTTCCAGTAGCAACGTATGGCTGTGAGAGCTGGCCTATAAGGAAGGCTGAGCGCCGAAGAATTGATGCCTTCAAACTGTGGTGCTGGAGAAGACTCTTACGAGTCCCCTGGACTGCAAGAAGGCCAAATCAGTCCATCCTAAAGGAAATCAACCCTGTGTGCTCATTGGAAGGACAGATACTGAAGCTGAAGCTCCAATATTTTGGCCACCTAATGCGAAGAGAAAACTCCCTGGAAAAGACCCTGATGCTGGGAAAGACTGAAGGCAAAAGGAGAAGGGGACGGCAGAGGATGAGATGGCTAGATAGCATCACCGATGCAATGAATATGAACTTGAGCACACTCCAGGAGAGAGCGGAGGACAGGAAGGCCTGGCGTGCTATGGTCCATGGGGTCACGAAGAGTCAGACACGACTTAACGACTGAACAACAACAAATGGAATTATGGAAAATATTTGCATTACCAAGCATAGAACGCAACAGCTTTTCAACAAGTCAAAGATTTCACCCCAAGCTGGTATTCTGTTATTTGCCTCAAAAGTATATGACAGGTGAGGCAGAATACAGAGATATTTATTAGATGGTGACTTCCTGTTTATGAGCCAATTAGCCCAGGATTCAGAGTGCTTGCAATGATGCTCATTCAGAAGCACTCGGAATAATTAGTATCATTACAAGTTAATCCCCTTAACTATCACAGTCATCTAATCCCAGGTCAATGTGTGATGTTCTTTTGCTTTTGGACGAAGGTTCACTTTAAGTTAAATAAAAATGATAACATCATCTCAGAAACAATGATTCTCAGCTGAGCCAGTTCATACATTCAATAATGAGTCATCAGTTGACAGGGTTCCACGATGCATGCACATACATACATACATACACACACACACATACACACACACACACACACACACACATATATGCTGGGCTTGAAGAGTGAAAATGAACTTCTGCCAGGAAACTGGTCACTTTCCACTCCTTTGCAAATCCTGTCTTTACTGTCAGAGCTTGAATTTGCCTTCATCAATGATCTTATTCAATAGGGACCTATTACGCAAATCATCCAGTCACACTGCAGATAAAGTTCCATAATGCAATGGCCCTAGTAAGTAGGGAAACAATTGCTTTTCTCAGTATTTGGCACAGTGGTTTCAATGCTGGGAAAATGTGACACTTGCACAACAAATGTTTTGCATGTATACGAATGTCCTCTCTGGGCACATGTACATGGGTCAGGACCAGCCCAAGACATTTTGCAGTCGGAGGCAGAGCAGCAAATGGCACCTCACCCACCTACCCATGTAAGGTGCATAGTATCCAAAGCCAGCAAGTTATTTTGGTATATGAGGCAGAAAATCCCATAAGCACTTCTCCCCATCCCTGGCAGAAGAAATTCTATAGAAAACAAAATAAACAACTAATAGTTTTCTGCCCTTTCATGACACCCAAAATCAGCTGCCTGAGGCAACTGTTTCACTCTGTCTCATGGTAGGGCCGGCCCTGATATGGGTATGCACGAAGATGTGTTCAGGAATAACACCTGTTAAAGGACCTATTAACTCTGGCAACAGCACATCTATTAGCACATAGCACAACTCTGGCAATATTGGGGATTTCCTTAAGTGCACAAAAATTAAAAATGTACAATGGTTACTTTGGGAAAATTGCTGGTTAAAGGATTGTTATGTAATTCTAAAATATCAATGATTATATTTGAATCAAACAAAAACATGCAGAATAAACCACTGAGGACAATACCAAAATGGAGAGCATGAAGATCCATGCACTGAGTCCAAGTGGTGGGAAATTAGCTCTAAGGTCCACTCAGAGGCTAAACCAAGGGCTGTGGTATCAAGATGCTGAGGCCACGTACATGCAGGGATCATCCAGGTTGAAATGGGTTGGGCTAAGGTTCTAAGGAGACTTGCAGAGGTTGGCGTTAGGCAAATTGGGACCCTGCTTTACTGGGAGAGAGAAAGAGAGGAAAGCTGGCAAGGGTGGGGAGGAGAGAAAGATTTTGCAGGGGTTTGGCTAAGCGAGCAGGCTGTGCTTCAAGACTAGGCGTGGTGTTCCATCTCTGTGATGAAAGGAGAGGGCAAGATGGGGAAAACCAACAGCTTTTTCACACACTCACTCCAATTTCCAGGACTGTGTGTGCAATCCCTCTTGTCTCATCATCGAGAACTATATTATCCAGAAAATGTTGTGCAGCAGGGCAGACTCTCCAGAGGGAATGGCTTGGTCACAATGGAGTGATGAAGAGACCCACATAAGAGGCCCAGCCACAATTCTTCCCATTAGTCCACAGTGGGTAGGTTGCACTAAAGTGGCTGGGCTCCCAACCACATACTAGTAAAAGAGAGATCAGATGTAAACAGACTCACATCAGCATTTCATAGAAAAGAGGTACAGGATAGGAGCCTACAGTTGTAGGTGAAAAGTCTCCAGATTGAATAAGGCTTTGAAAGTTACCTTTTCTTGGGTCTTCATAGACCCATTCCTGTAGCTCAGGGGTAGGCAACTTCAGGAGGTCTGGGGACCATTTTTGCCCCACGGACCCTCTCCCCCTAACTTGGAGGCTGCCTAAAAGTAATTTAAAAATTATGGAAAAAATGGCATCCAGAACAATACAAGGTGCCAAAATTTTGTGGCCTCAAGTCCCTCATAGTCATAGCACAATTATATACTTGCGTACCCGGAAACAAATTCCACAGAGTTCAGTGCGGCTTACTATGCATAAAGTTGCAGTGTCAGTCAGAAAATACATCCTTAAATTCAATTGCCAGGAAAACAGGGCCTCAGTTTCCCTCTTCTGCCCTTTGTATTCTCTCTCACCCCACAAAACTTATCAAACCATGACAGAGCTTGCCATAGGCTTTCAATAAATGGCCCATCAAATTCCTCAGGCAGTTCATGGCAGCTGTAAACAAGCATATGGGGATTCTTGAGAGAGTTAAATTTAAGCTCCTCTCTAATCCTAGAAATCATACACTGTAAATGCACATATTTAAACCACAGTTCTAGGAGAATGTTAGAATACTTCATCACAGAAGCCCTATTCAGGTGTTCTAAATGAGGGGAGAATAAACATATGAGGAGAGGGAGCCCCTGCCATCATTGCATTCATCACCCCCTACATGTGGAGGGTGACTTTGTGGAGAGCTTCCTCTATGCTTGGGGGGCTCTCCCCACAGTTTTGAAGTCTGATTTTCTATTGTTCTAGATCGCATGGAGAGCCCCCACAGAGAGAGGAAGCTCTCCTCTTCACAAAATCATTCTCCACATGTAGATGGAGACATATGTGATGATGGAGAGGGGCGGGACTAGGCTGCTCCCTCTCCACCCACCCCATGTTTACTCTCCCCTAATTTAGAACACCTGAATAAGGCCAGACTCTGTTTCTTTCATAGAAAGAGCAGGGTGGAACTACATTATCATTTGCTGAGCCTGTAGACACTGTCCCTTGACATCTCATTTCTTTGGCAAGAAAGCACAACTTCATAAATTGCAAGATACTTTGTGTGTGTGTTTTATCTTGCAATCAGAAAAGTGCAACATCCCTTACTGCAATTAAAATTTTGTAAAAGTATAACTTGGCATCATTCCTGTCATTTTAAATGTTGCCTTGCAGCACAAAGGCAAGACACTGGAACAGTCTGAGAACCTAAATGCCAAAGGGAAAAGAAGGGCAGTGTCACTTTTGTTACTTTGGCCATCCAGTTTGAATGTCATTGTGACATCCTTGAATTGCCATGACTCAGGCAATGTTTCATTAGACCTAATTCAATATTTGCATGTATGAAATGGGGAAATCACTTTGAACAAGTCCGTCACTTTAAAAAATCCAAAGCAAAGTGAACTAGAGCTCCATAAAAATATATTCTCAAGCAGGTTGTCTAATTTTATCTTTATTGTTTAAATTGTTTTCATTTTAATGATACTTTGACCATTAAAAATAATAATGAAAGTGTAGTATTGCCTAGTATCTTCATTTAAAAAATAATAATTGCCAATAGCCTTGGGTAATGTAATAAGTCAGTTTGGCCTAACCTGTGAACCCAGCAACTGATTCATGACCCTGCAGGGAAAAATCACAACAGAGAAAGGGGGAAACATCATATGTATGAATCATAGATTCCTTCTCACCCTGAGAAACCTGGGAATTTTAACTCAGTGGTAGAACATTAGGTATACTGTACATAGAAGGTCTGTGATTGAATTCCCAGTGTCCCCAGTTAAAAAGAACTTCAGTAGCACTGCAAGATTGGGGAAGTTCTCAATTTCAGCACCGAAGAACTGCTGTCAGTCAGAACATGTTCTGACTAGGTAGACTCAGCATAAAGTGGCTTCATATCTTCAGACTCATACCTAATGAAGGTTGTGCCTTGTACAGAGTTAATAACAGTACCACAGAAAGGAGAGGAATTGATAAATACAAATTGCTAGTTTGTGTCTCCATAAAGGACTAGTCAGATTTGTTTATAAAACCAGTGTTTACATTATAATTCTCAATCTCATGTGAAAGCTATCCCACATTTGTTTGCATTGTAAAACACTGTCCAACTTTCCATTATTGGTGTTGTGAAGTCCAGTTTTCTTGTAGGTCTTTAAAAAAAAAAAAAGTAACGTCTTAAACAAATGGGCACAACTCTGTTAAAATGTGGGGTGTCCTTCCCAATGGGCAAACTGGTTGCAGGGCACATGTTGCCCACCCCTAGTTTAAGGGTTTAACTTTAAAGGTCATTGTTCAACTGTACCGAGAAGCAAATTAGTAGCCAGTGAAATTCTTTGAGCAGTGGTGAGATATGTACGTTTCTAGAGGTCTCTGTTAATTCTGTAGTCCAAACCATCTGAAATGTCCAGTCTCCATAAGCAGCCCTACATAGAGCACACTACAATAATTTAACCTGGATATTACCAGAACATCAGTAGCACATCCATTTTTCCTCCCAGGAATCTGGATTGTACTTCGGTATATTAGCCCTTTGCTGACTTCAAACCCCTGTTTGGAACAACAGCCTCCTCACCTGGATTCAATAAAAAGGGGAAATAAGAGTTGAAAGTGACAACCTTTCTGTCAATGGTTAAATAAAAATCACACCTGAGTTTGGCCCCAATCCTAAACATACTTAAAAACCTAATTCAACAGAACTCCATGGGGCAGGTGAGTTAGTATGTGTAGGATTTAGACTTATTATTTTTATTTAAAAAACTATTTGCATGTGAACTTGAGCACACTCCGGGAGAGAGCGCAGGACAGGAAGGCCTGGCGTCCTATGGTCCATGGGGTCACAAAGAGTCGGTCACGACTTAACCACTGAACAACAGAAGAGGTAATGCACATGTCCTGCACATAGAATCAGGGTATTTCATTAGATGTAGGTATTTCCTTCTATCAGATATTGCATTGTACTCATGTTTCAGTGAGAACACTTAAAGCTCCAGCTGTGCTCGATTGCATAATATATGGACAGGGTGAAATTGGGACAGCAAAAGACCTTCTTGCTATGCAGACTTTCTATATGCGTGAGACTTTAGCCCAAACAGTAATTAGAGTCCTCATCTACTTACTGGAAGAACTATGGGTGCTATCCTGGTTGTTCTGGATGACTTCCAACTTCAAGAAGTAGATTACTAGATACTTGAATTAACCTTATAGTACTTGGTAATTTGGACTGCTGCTAATTCCACCAGCCAAGCAGATGACCATCCAGCTCACTGGAGGCACAGCTGCTACCTTTGGCTTCTCCCTTTATGCTCTTGAACACTGAAAAGATCTGCAGACTTGATGCTGAAGGCAGTAGGACACAAGCAGGAAAACCAACTGGTGACAGCTGGGGGAATGAGATGAAAGCAGATGCGAACAGCTACAGCGGCCTGATGCAGATTGGGGTTTTGGAAGGATACCATCCCAGAGCAATGGTAGATGTGCTGGGTGAGTGGGTAGAAGCAGTCCTAATTTAATTGTTTATTTTATGATTTTATGTAAGCTGCCTTGGGGACCCTTCAAAAGGTGGGGGAGAAATAAAATCACCCATCAATCAACTGCTGTCTCATAGAGTGCAGGTCACTGGTATTTGATGGACCCCACTGATAAGGGATATGGGCAGCAAGAGGCCAGTTTGCGCAATCTGGAAGCTTCTTGCCATGTCATGTGAACCCATGGCATGTTGAGGGGTGGGGGACAGCAACCTTCAGATAACCCAACAACAGCCCATAAGTTATGTGAGGGTTGCTGTCCCCTCAAACAAGCCATGCTGCCCAGGTTTGGATAACACAGCAAACCGCACCAGCGAGGGTAATTAGGGAAATCCAGCTGGCACATGACCAGCATACATGGTGGGTTTAACAAGCCCCATGGGGGTTAACAACCCCCCCTAGTTAATTGTGCTGCAATTGAACTGGGCCATGGTGTTGCACATTCTTCTGAGAACTGAAGCTCCATGGAAGCAAAATGGGATACAAGATACAGAGACTTTGGGGCTGGATCCAGAATTGTGTGGAGCAGACGTCCACAGATTGGATGATCCCATAGGTGGAAGTGGGGGGAGTGCCAATTTCCCCTCCCCTATGCCCCTGAAAATGTGCCCTGGGCAGTTGGAGGGACCCTCCAGGATGGTGTGTGGAAATGGTGCTGGGGGCTGCAGGGGGAAGGAGGAAGTAATAAAATTGCCACCCCGCCCCCTCGCTTTAGTGTGTGTGTGTGTGGGGGGGGGGGGTGGCAGCTCTGTTGGATCCCAGTTTCCTCTGCTAACCTTCTGTTGGTGGTGGGTCAATTCTGGATGCAATCCTATATCAACAACCAGAAGCCGGGTAAAACCTAGTGAGGCTGTAGGAAAAAAAGATATCAAGAAGACCAAGTGGAAGGCTAGGGAGTTGGTAGAAGATCCAAGGCAATAACCCTAAACACACTTATCAGGGAGAGTGTCCCACTGAACTCAGTCGGACTTATTTCTGAAATAATATGCTCAGGGTATCACTGCATGCAGGCATGAGTCATAGCAGCAACTCTGAAAGAAACTGGTCAATTCAGCAGCTTATATAACTAGCCTATCAGGGTGAATATTTGGGGTGGCCAGAATTCAACAGGCTGCAGCACCTGGCTGGCAGTTGAGTCAGTAGTATTGATTCAGGGACAGCTGACTCATACCTCATGCAAGTATGCTTGAGCCAACACTGGTATTTAGTGATGTGTCACCCAAATTCATTATTATCCAGTATGGTATATGAATTTGTCCAGCTCATAACACTTGCCTATATTATAAATTAAGGGCTATTTCTCCAAGACATATAACTGAACAGGTTTCCAAAGTCAGCTGCATGGTAGGAATATTATGTGCAGAAGTTCTTTAATGTTAACCCCTTAGTGGGTTGGATCCAATGCCGGTCACCCACTAGCAGAACAGAAACCACTAGTGCAATGGATATCCCCTTCCCCTAAAGCCCCCCCATGCACCCCCCCCAATCTGTACAGAGGGTTGGGGGTCCCACTGGAGGAGATTTGGGGCATGCACAGGGGGATGCTGAGGGAGGAGAGGACAGGGAAGTCCCATTCCACAAGTGGTCCTCCACTCGTGCAACAGTTAGATCCAACCCAATTCAACTATCTATAATTATTGTGAAATTATATGAACTACAAAGCAAGTAGACTCAAAGAGCAGCATGTTTTTTAAATGTAGGCTCCTTGTTCTCAGTGGAAAATCTTGTTGATAGCTGTGAATGATGTGACCAGACCACCCAGCCAAAGCCTTTTGTTCGGTGAGCATTTCTTCTGCTTGGGTCAATCAATTTTCTGGATTTTTTCTTGCTTATGTTTTATCAGATTATTCTTCCCCATTCCGATACTAAACTTCCACTTCTTCCTAAGTATGTCTTTCAACAGGGTGGGAAGAATGTAGATCATGGTTCATATGGTCCTTCTCACAAAGAATACTAGATGGATGAGGTGGACTTGTATCCAATCTACCAAGGCACTTCTTACATTCTTAAGCAAGAGTGCATACTCTGGATCACTTGACATGAATTAATTATGCCTTAACTGTTAAGCGTTCCTGATTATTCATTTTTACTTTATGCATGTAAAACATATTGTTGGACCATGAGGAGTCCCTTAAAAAAAAGTAGACTACACAAGACTGAAGTCATATCCATCCCTGCATCTTGATCCAGCTCTAGTCAAGCATAATTACACACCACTAGTCGCACTAGAACATGGAAGTGGGTGTCGCATTCAGATATGTATCCAAATGTACATCCAGCTGAAAGTAAGCAGTGCAGATTGACAACACTGGATTGCGATTGCATTGTGTATCATACAGTATCTGTGAGTTACACCCTTGAATGTGTATCCAAATGCAGATGTCATCTGCCTACACTGCATTGCTTTCATTGTGCATCTAGTCATGTATAACTTCATGTGACTAGAGCTGGATTGGGACATTGACCTAAAGAATCACATCTCCATTATCTATGGCTCTTTGCTGTTGATAATACAAAACCAGGAAGCTTTACAAAAAGGAACTGCAAAACTAAATTCAAGCATGTTGCTGAAGTATTGGCACCACCTTTCTTTTTCAGTGACTTTCAAGGACCCATCCCACATGTTTTGTTCCAGGAGACATTCTGATCTCATCAGGTTTTTGTCTTGGCAGTTCTACTTGTTAGACAGCTTGAGTCAGTTTGTAGCTGGTCTCTTAATCCAGGGAATACGCTTGCAGCTGCCATGATAAATGCCATCAATTTGCATCGCATAAGATCAAATCATTAAAGACAGTTCCATAATATAATGTAACCTCATGCACTAAGTATTTTGTGCAAAGAGGAAACTGACAGCTCAGAACAGATCTTGACTTTTAAAAAGAGGGAGAAGAGGAGAACGAGAAGCAGAGACGACAAGCTGAGCATACTCTAAATCTGAGATATGGGGGGGGGACTCAGGGTCGTCTTTTTGATGCTGTAATCATCCTTTGCAAAGAAGCTTGATGTTTTTTAAGTGCACTAAGTGCAGAGTACATGCAGCCTTTCCTAGCTACTTATAGCTATTACAGTGTAAACAGACAGTTATACTACAGTTTGCAGTTATACTACAGCAGCTTCAGTGGCATACTATATATCAGGGATATCAAACTTGGCTAGGTCCAGGGGCTGGATTGTTCCCACTCCAGTTCCCCTGTGGGCAAGATGATGTCAGGGGTTGGGCTCCATCCCCTAACACCATTGGGTCCCTGGCAGAAGAGAGCTCTTCCAGCTGGGGAGCTAGCTTCATGCCATCTAGTGGAGTGAAGAAGCCCACCAAGATGCCAGTTTCACTGCTCCAGTAGTAAGGCAGTGGAGAATCATAGAATAGTAGGGTTGGAAGGGGCCTACAAGACCACTGAGTCCAACCCCAGCTCAATGCAGGAATCCAAGTGAAAGCATCCCCGACAGATGGCTGTCCAGCCTCAGCAAACACTGTCCTGCCCCCTCCCCACTCTGAGGGGGTGGTGCTTAAGGGAGGGGGCTCAGCTGACACTTCATGGGCCACAGGTCAGAAGTGGAGCACAGAGACCCTCCTGTGCCCCCTTCTTGCCATAAATGTCTCTTACCAAAGCGGTAAGAGCATGAGAGAGCATCATCTCCTGCCCCACCCAACTCCAGACAAGACTTTTGAATGTCAAGCTGTACAGGGGTGGAGAAGACTGGTGTGGCTGCAACTGTGCCAGTGGCTGCTGCAATCGCATACACTCAGTCATAGCAGTGGTTTCCTCATTGTTGCAGCTCAGAGGATCAGTCTGTAAGCTGCTTGTTTTTCACATAGTCCTCAGCACCATCTTATACATATCTGCTCAGAAGCTGTTCCCATTGAGTGCAATGGTGTTTACTCCAAAGTAAAAGTGTGTTTAGGACTGCAGCCATATTTACCCATAGTTCTGGCTGCAGACAAGGCAATCCAAACCTCTTCAAAAAGGTTTTGTTCTAGTACCCAATGAACATGAATTGTGCTCCTTCTCTGTAGTATGAATGTGCAAAAGGAGATGCAAAAGCACTCTGACACTTTATAGCAGGAGTGAGCAAGTTGTGGCTCTCCAGATGTTTTTGCCTACAACTCCCATCAGCCCTAGCCAGCATAGGCAATAGTGAGGGATGCTGGGAGTTGTAGACAAAAACATTTGGAGGGCCACAAGTTCCCCACCTTTGCTTTATAGCATTTAAGGATGGACAACCAAGGGAAGGACACCTTGAAAAGAGAGATCTGAGAACAAAGTGTCATGAAATCAGTGGCATTTTATGCAATTCCCATAAGAGTAACGGAGGGCGCAATCCTATGGGGATAGGCAACCGCCTCTGAACTTGGAGGTGACCACCTATCCAATGCAGGGCAGGAGAAGCGTGGAGGGGATCATCCCCTCCTCACTTCAGCTGTCTAGCTGCAAATGCAGGGTGGCTGATTTCAGCTGTCTAGGTGCAGGAAGGCGGAGCGGGGGAAGCGGCTGCCAGATGGCACATAGGCTGTGTTGAACCTGCATTTCCACCTTCCCCACCCCGGAACGCCGCATTTTTGCCACTCCGTCCTCCTCTTCCGAGTGCAGGGCCGTTCAAAGTTTCCTGCAAGGCAGTGCGGGGCGGGGGGGGAGGATCAGTTCCCAGAAACTGACATATCCTATGGCCATCTAGCGTATTTACGTAGCCTATCATGGCAAAGAGCAGGGGAGCAAATGGCGTAGTGGCCGCCATTTGCGTTCCTGCCCTTTGCCGTATTAGGCTACGTAAATACTTATGTAGCCTATCACGGCTGACTGCAAGGACGTAAATGGCGGCCGCAGCAGCCCAGCAGCGGCCAGCTGGCTGGGAGACCAGCCACCGGAGACGCCGCCGCATCTGCCACCAGGTAAGCTCCGTCCCGGGGGGATTCCGCAGGGTGGCAGCAGGGGGGAGGCCATTCCACCATGGATTCTGGGGAAGTCTGGAGACTCACTGGAGTCTGTGGTGGAATTCTCTGACATCCCTAACAGAGCTACATATTTCAGGATACATAATCCATACTCTGTCTTTGTTCTTATGTAATAAATCATTTCCTAATGCCTAGTTAGGGAAATTTGGCACTCTCGTAGCAAGGTGGAACCTTTTCTGCACATTATCCTAAGTGAAGTTGGAGTGTGTGTGTATATATGTTTCTCTCTCTCTCTCTCTCTTTCTCTCTCCTTCTCTTTGTATATTTGATCATCTCTCACACACAAGCCCTGGGCATGTACTGTGTGCAGTATATTGCACAATGCAGTTTTCATGCTCAAAAGGTTCCATGATAAATTTCCATTAGATCACAATTTATTTTTCCAGTAGATAGGTGTTTAATTTCCTGTGGTTATGGTGCTAAAATTAGTTGTTAGGTAGACAAAGGATATCTTTCAGTGCACTAGTTTGTTCTCCAGCAGAAAGAAATAAACTTGTGAAACCTTGTCTATTGTTCACCTTTAAACTATGAGGACTTCATTCCTTCTGTTAAAGAATCAAAATGGTTATTATTAAAAAGACTCTTAAAACGCAGAAAAATAGTAATCTTGCCATTAATGGTGGATAAGTTTTCCAATGAGCTCATTATTTCTTTTCTTAGTTTGCATTGATCATCAAGGTTTTTCACCCCTGACCTCTGTAAAAAAAAAAAAAAAAATCCCCATGGCTTCTCATTTCTTCTAACTGATTTGTTTATAACAGCATACCTCACTTAAGCCAGCCTATTGGCTTATTGAAATGACTTAATCACAGCGTGCATCAATGATGGAATAAAACCAAATAAAATGAAGTTCACACAATTTAATTTAAAGCCAACAGTACAAAGAATCAGTAAAAGCTATTGTCAACCTAATCACCCCTCCAGAATTCCAAAGGGCTTTCTAAATAGGAACATCTTCTCCAGCCTTCTAAGTGACAAATGGCTGTTAGCCAGATGAGCCTCCAAAAGCAGGATGCCACAATAGAGGAGCCCAACAACAGAGGTGCCCAAAGCAGGGCCTCTGTTGCAGATTATTTCAAGACATGACCAGAACATATGGGAGAAGATGTTCTTTTGGCTACCTTGGACACAGGCTGTTTATAGCTTTATATAAATAAAATTTTGTAATTCCCTGGCTTGGAATACAAATGTGGGTAACTTGTAATGCTTGCCTTCTCTAGCTAGCCTTCTTCTCTTCTTCTTTTCGAGAACAACAACAACATGAAGCAAATCATTCCCAGGGGTGGGAAATGTGTAGCCTTCCAGCTGTTTTGGTCTGTATTTCCCATCAGTCCTGGCCAGCTTATTTATTTAAAATATTTGTATTCCACCATATGTCATTAAGATCTCAGGGCGGCATACAGATAAAATCAATTTTATTTTGAAACCTGGACCAGGCAGGGGAAGGCTGCCGGGACATCCAACTGAGGCAGGTGGGCCAACTTACCACCTTATTGGCCTTGCCTGGGACTGTGTAGCTGCCAGTGGCTGGAGCTGAAGAGGGAAAGAGAAAACTCTCCCAGGCTGATTATGGCTGATTTGAGCCAGCTGGGCCCAAGTTTCCTGGGAAGACTCGTATCTGCCCAGCTCTGACGCGGGGTGGCAGCGCCCCAAAGATAGCGATGCCAAAGGCAGGGTCACCCCTTTGGGGGGAGCTGCTTCGGGAGGAGACGCAAGGGCCACCCCCCTAACACTGGGTTGACTGGTCCTTGTGGCTTCTCTTTGTGGGTGTTGTTTGTTGTGCTGTTTTGTGTCTGTTTTGCTAGGATCCTGTTATGTGCCTGGGTGAGAGGATATATGGCCAAGTCAGGGCACTTGGAAAGGTTCCTCCTGTGCAAGCACCGAGTCATTGCTGACTCCTAGAGGGACGCCGCTTTTGCTGGCGTTTTCATGGCAGACTGTAGCGGGGTGGTTTGCCATTGCCTTCCCCAGTCGTGACTACCTTTCCCCCAGCAAGCTGGGTACTCATTTTACCAACCTCAGAAGGATGGAAGGCTGAGTCAACCTGAGCCGGCTACCTGGGACCCAGCTTCTGCTGGGATCGAACTCAGGTCATGGGGAGAGTTTCAGTTGCAATACTGCCACCTACCATTCTGCGCCACATGAGGCTCTTCAGGGCACTTGAAGGGTCCCCAATTACTGTGATTATGAGTGTCAAGGGAGATATGGAGTTGGGAGAAGGGCTAGCCAGGTTAGGGAAACATGGCCCAGACAGTTAACGGCTGTGCTGTGTTCTGACCTTCCCCCCCAACCACAGGCCTGGTGGTTGCCCTATCAGCCTGCCCTCGGGTCTCCGGATGCTGCTTTTAAATGCCAGATTGGTTCAAAGTAAGACCTCCCTCATCCATGATTTAATAGTGGATGAGGCAGATGATCTGGCATGTATAACCAAGACCTGGGTGAGTGAGCAAGGAGGACTTAGGGGTACTTGGTTTATTTCTGCATTCCACAGATCAACCAGGGTCGACAGGAGAGCCCGCCATATCAGCCGGAAACCTCCCCAGAGTCCTCTGGAAACCATCCGGATCCATTAGCCTCTGGGGCTAGACCATGTTAATAGGTCCCCCACCTTGGCGGAGGGGAAAAGCTGCTGTAAGTCTAAACCTCAGCAGGTAATGATCTGACCATGACAAGGGGACTGATGCAAAGCCCTCCACCTTCAGACCACCATCTCCATGTCCAGTTGCAAAAACGAAGTCTAGAGTATGCCCCGCTACATGCGTGGGGCCAATGACATGTTGGGACAGTCCCATGGTCATCATGGAGGCCATGAAATCCTGAGGTGCCCCAGATCCTGGGATGTCTTATGGTTATGGTTGTTCGTTTTTGAGATTGTTTGTTTGAAGTTGTTTTAGATATATGTTCTTTTTGTGTATATTGTCTGTTCATGTGTTTTTTATGTAAATGATTTTTAATCTCTGTATATTGTATTTTTAATATTTTTAACCTTTATAAACCACCCAGAGAGCTCTGGCTATTGGGTGGTATAGAAATGTAAATAATAATAATAATAATAATAATAATAAATTTCAACAGTAACAGCTAAAAGCATATTAAACTAGGGATGTAGGAAAGTCACTTACCTTTTCGTGGATGTGATTCGCGGTGGGAGGGAGGCGCTCCATCCCTCCCACTGGAATCCTCGTCGGGGGGGAGGCAATCCAGTCCTCCCTCCCAGAATCCTGCCCAGCCAGCTCTGCTCCACGGCGGCTCCGCAGAGCAGCCGGCCAGGGCCGTCCGCAGTCGGAGTTCCAGCCGCGGACAAGCTGCTGCGGACGCAAATGGCGGCCGCCGTAGCAGCCACCATTTGCGTCCAGCCAGGCTGCCATGATAGGCTACGTAAGTATTTATGTAGCCTATCACAGCAGCCCCCCCCAAAAAAACAGCATACGCAAATGGCGGTGGCTACGGAGGCCGCCATTTGCGTTCTCTATTTTTCGCCGTTTTTATCCTATGTAAATATTTACATAGGCTATTACGGAAAAAAAAAGGGAATGCGAATAGCGTAGTGGGCGCCATTTGCGTTCCTTTCCCACCCCTGCCGTTTTAGCCTACGTAAATATTTACGTAAGCTATTATGGCAAAGAAAAGGAACACAAATAGCACCCACTATGCTATTTGCATTCCCCTTTTTTTCGCTGTAATAGCTTACGTAATATTTACGTAGGCTAAAACAGTGGGAAAAAAGGGAATGCAAATGGTGGCCGCCATAGCCACTGCCATTTGTGTACGCCGTTTGGGGTTTTTTTGCTTGCCATGATAGGCTACGTAAATACTTATGTGGCCTATCATGGCAAACAGCAGAAACAAATGGCGGCCGCGGCAGCCGTTCAAAAGACCAGCCGCCGCCGGAGCCACCGCTGGAGCCGCAGCTGCCGGAGCTGCCGCCCCAAGTAAGCTTCATCCTGTGGGGGAATCCGTGGGGGGGCAGGAGGCCATTCCGCCACAGGTTTCAGGGGGGCGAATGCCAGTGCATTCAGCCTCACTGAAATCCATGGTGGAATTCTCCGCCATCCCTATATTAAACCATTAAACAAGCTAATACCAATTTAAAAATCTTAAGCAGGCTAATACCAATTAATCAGTAGCATTAAGCAAGCTAATATCAATTAAAAATCTAAAACAATAAAACAGTTAAAACAGTGTGCAACTTTAGGGAATTTAATTAGTGCTCAAATTAGCCCTTTAGTGAAAAGCCGTGTTTTAAGTTGGTGCCAAAATGAAAACAATGTCTGTGCCAATCAGGCCTCCAAGGGGAGGGCATTCCACAGCCAGTGTGCCATAGCAGAGAAAGCATAGCCAATGGTGAGGGATGGTGGGAGTTGTGGTTCTCCAGATGTCTTGGTCTACAAGAGCCCATCCCTGCTCTATCCCTTGTACAACCTGAGTGTCACAAAGTGTGTCCTCTCATCCTAAATGAACAACATCACCACATAAAAGCAGTGATAGATTTTATTAATCCTTATTACAGCACAGGATCATTCAAGTCAGTAGCTGCAGAATCAGACTCACTTCTTGGAAACTGTAGTAAGTAGTGGCAAGATAAGGCAAAAAGTTTCTGGAGCAATACTGGTAAGTGGCTGCAGGGCCCAGGATGGCTGCTCACTGGGTGATATGGGTAAGTATCTGCAGGATCATGATAAATATTCATGGAGCAACATAAGTATCTGCAGGATCAGGCTGGATGCCTACAGTGTAATATGGGTAAGTATTGACAGAATCCAGATAAAGGTCAACACTGTAAGTAGTTGCAGTGCTAGAGCAATAATGTCCATAGAGCAATAAAAGTAAGTAGCTGTAGGACCAGAGAGAACACCTGCATAATAATGTTAGACTAGATAAGTGGTGCTGGAGAAGACTCTTACGAGTCCCCTGGACTGCAAGGAGGTCAAATCAGTCCATCCTAAAGGAAATCAACCCTGAGTGCTCATTGGAAGGACAGATACTGAAGCTGAAGCTCCAATATTTTGGCCACCTAATGCGAAGAGAAAACTCCCTGGAAAAGACCCTGATGCTGGGAAAGACTGAAGGCAAAAGGAGAAGGGGACGGCAGAGGATGAGATGGCTACATAGCATCACCGATGCAATGAATATGAACTTGAGCACGCTCCGGGAGAGAGCGCAGGACAGGAAGGCCTGGCGTGCTATGGTCCATGGGGTCACGAAGAGTCGGACACGACTGAACGACTGAACAACAACAACAACAACAAAGATAAGTAGTTGTAGGGTCAGGATGATCTGTTACTAAGCTTACTGTGGAACTGAAAAAGTCTTTTCATGTCCACTTGTTCTTGTGTGTGCCTGACAGCTGCTGACTGCACTGGAAGGTCTCCTAGCAGTCACACCTCTGTTTCAGCTTTTGGGCCTTCTCAGGAAGCATCTGCTCTTTCCCCCTTCCCATTACCCCCTTCCTTAGCTTCTGTTCTTTGTTCCTATTCATTTGCTCTTTCCAGCCACTCCTCCTCAGCCTCTTTGCTCCAGGTCTGTTTTTCTTCTACTACTTTCGGAGCTTCTAGAATTCAGGCTTTTATCCTGTGCTTCTGCCCCTCCTCCTCCTTCAGAGTCCTTGAGCCATTTAAAGAGCCCCTGGCCTGATTCCCTTTCCTTTTGTTTAACAAGCTCTAACTGTGGCTGGCTACTGTTGCTGGGCAACAAGGAATACCTGTGGAATTGTAGAGTGGCCCCGATGGCTCCTCACACAGAGATATGAATAGTCACTATTCTTCCCATTCATTTTGTAAGGAACTAGTCTGTTCCTGCCTTTTGGTGTTTTTTAGCCAATGAATGCATTCACACCAATGACTGACACATCCACTGCCTGGAGAAACCATTTTTTCATCTTCCCTGATGGATCCCCCATAAAAACAATTTGGAGAGGCAGGGTTTTAGTAATTGGGCAATAGTCCACTGAATGGTGTATTGACTCAAAACTAAAAGGTAGCAGCAAAGATAGAATGATCTTTCCAATGGATGTCTTATTTTTTATGATTTTTAAAGCCACTTAAAAGGTAAAAAAGACATTTTTTTCCTGAGTTCGTAAACACTAAAAAATACCCTGCCAATACATGCAGATAAAGTCCATCATTATTATACCCCATTATTATGCCCATTTTTGAGGTGAGGTGAGGTGAGGTGGGATGGGGAGGGAAGAGTTAATGTGGTGTATGACAATCCTGCAGTGTATATAATGGTATATCTGTACATTCTGTACATCCCTTCCAAGTCCTCCTCCCCCCCTATTATCCACTTCTGAATCGACTGTTTCTCGAAAAAGGTACAACCGAAGCATTAAAGTGAATCCAAACTCATTAGTGCAAAGTTACCATAGTGCTACAGAGTCTGAGACAACTGCTGTAGAAATACCACAGCCACTAGTCTCTTTTCTTGCTACCGGAATAATAAACACTTCATTCGACTGTGTAAAATAATAAAATAAGTGGTTTGGATTGGAAGAGAAAAGAGAATGGATTCTCTCCTGTGTTCACTCTAAGATTATCTAATTTCCTCTGGAAAAATATAGCAAACACTGAGAATCAGTCATATTAATCTTTGCTTTGAAAACTCTTTTATCAGGAGAAAGCAGTACAAGTTTTCCTACTTGGAAAGGGTGCCTGGTTTGCAAGAGCAGCAGCATATAACACAATAGCATCATTCATTTCTCCGTGGCAGGGCTACTCAGTGTCTTGCATGCCTTGCCTTATTAAATTACCTGCTGCCTTCTGGCATTTTGCTTAGCTCTGCTGTATTAGAGAAGCAATGCAGCTGTTTGTAATGCTGGAAATACATCCCACTTCTGAAATATGCTGAGAGGAAGCAGAACAAGGAAGTGAAAAATGCAGTCAAGAACATAGAGATCCAGATTTTCTCTTACTGCTGGCTGGTACACTGACCAATTTTCTTGTAATTTGTTCTGTGTCGTGATGGATAGCTAGAAGCGTAGACAGTCCAGATATAGTACTGTTTTGATCTGTGCTTTACTTTGGGTATGTGTTTAACATGGAGCATTGGCATCTCACAAAATAAATACCAATTTACCCATAGAGAGTGAATCCACAGACTCATCTGATGGGGGAACCTATACACATGGTAGAGAACCAGAACCAGGTGTGATGTTACTCCCACTCAACGAAGTGTAGAAGATAATTTGTGACATGGGAGCTATGTGTGTATATCTGTATATGCACAGGCCTAAACTGTGTGACCGTCAACCTTTTCTGAGGCTTTGCTTCTTTGCCTTTAAGGTTTTTCTCTTTATTATATCAATACCAAGAAAAGCTTCACCTGCAGGTAGAGCACCTGCCTTTCATGCAGAAGGTCCCAGGTTCAATCCCCAGCATCTCCAGGTAGGACTGGAAAAACTCCTGTCTGAAACCCTGGAGATCTGCTGCCAGTCAGTGTTGACAATACTGGGTTAGATGGACCACTGTTCTGACTTGGTATAAGGCAGCTTCCTGTGTTCCTATGTTCTGTCTTAAATCTAGGAAAAAAAGATGACTGGAGTGGAGACAGACAGCTGGAACATGACGCAATTGCTACAGGATTGCAGGGTGAATAGAGTTCTTGCTTTCTGTACATCAGAGTTAATGGGTTGGATCCAGGTTTACTCAAACTTGGATTTCACGTTAAAATCAATGGGTCTTAAGTTAATCATAACGACTTTAAGTCTCATTGATTCCAATGGCTCTACTGTAACCATGAGTAAATCTGAATCAAACCTAATAGTAGTGCTTCAAAATCTAGTATTTAGCAACCTATTCACTTCAAGAAAGGCGTGAGTTTGGCAACTGCTTCTACATTAATTACATCTACAGTGGCACTACACTTTGGATCAGAGGATGGTAAAAGCCCAGGGACACATCGCAAGGCAGCCAATGAATGTTCACACTGGAACATATTTCCTACCCCTGCCCATTCTCAGCCCTATGTCTTGCAAAAGCACCACTTCTGGTTGTCAGGCCTTTGGAAGAGGGTCAATTTCAGTGCAGGCTAGATGTTTTCAGGAAAACTTTTGCCACCTTATCAAATGCTGCTTCTGTCCGCTCTTCCAGATCTCAAAGAGCTTGTGCAGACATTTCACTTTTGACAGGCGATGGTGTCATCACACGGACAAGTGGCACGTTTTCACAGCCCGGTTTGCAAGGGAATAATTAGTCAAGACAGGAGGCAATGTATGTAAGTTGATTCATTAAGATGGTTGAAAATGCAAACAATATTAACAGATAAATGTTGATCATTCCTAATCATCCTACACACCACAGATACAGTATATGTGCTGCTGTCATCAGAACCCGTGTAGAAGTATAAGTTCCTAATCCTTGGGGACTGTATTGTTTTGTAGGCATTCCATTGGTTTTACTTACATCTTGTAAGAGCTTCCTTTGTCCCATCATGACTCACAGCTCAGCTTCCCTGACTTGCATTTCAAAGACAGTGACATCATGCTTATTGGTGACAAATTAGTCCATACAGTACTGATTCAATAACCCAGCTGACTAACGTAATGTTCTAAGTGATAAACCAGTTGTCGATCATTCCACATGCTCTTTTTTAATTGGTATTTTCTTTGAATTGTTCATCTCTGGGCTGAAAAGCTCTGTCTCTCCTTTTAAAATGCTCCCTATTTTTTTTCCTTTCAGAAGGAAATACATTGGAGCTGAATGTGGCAGCAAATGAAAAGCTCGGTATAAAATAGAAACCCATTACAATTTCCTGGAAAATAATTATAAGCAGAACAAGTTTGGAGTAGGTGGGACTGCATCTCGTGTCATTTGATAAAAAGATTTGTGTCTTTTATTCATCTTCATGGCAAGCAGATTTTCATGGTCGGGTCAGAATAGTATGACCATGTCAAAGAGTTTTTGCAAAGTAAGTGACCTCACAGAAATGAATCATTGGAATTACATTTGATACCTCATATAAAAATGAAGCCAAACCAAACTAGGGTCATTTTCCAAGGGTTGATCCCAGTTGTTTACACTGCAATTTTTTTATTATCCCTAATGTTCATTATGTCAGGAGTAAATTAATTGGTTTAGTTTTTTTGTCATTTCAATCAACCTGAAGGTCAAGGGAAAGCCTTGTGAAGGCCATCCTTTTTCAAGAAATACAAACCCTGTACTCTATAGAGGAAATATAATGTAGATGAAGTGGTGAGTACTATCCAGAAAGGCCATGCATTTACTACTGATAGTATAGCATGTGGTTAGCAAACTGATATTTGTAAGTAGCTGATTGCACTGGACCATTTAACAATGTTAAATGTGGACCGAATGCATAATTTAAAGGCTACATTTTAAAATTATTTTGGTGGAACAATTGAAGTGACTTTCCACCTATTCCTGAATTGGCAGTAGCTCTGATCTTATGTCTTCCCTCCATTTTATTAATTGCAGTTGCTTCTTCTAGTCCTGCACAACTCAGTGGAGTGGTGAAATTGACTAAATCAGATTCTAGACCAAGACTGGTCTATCTAATTTCACTCCAAAGAGAAACTTTCTTTTAAAAGGTCTATATGAACACATCCATAGATATGCACTTGCCCTTTCACATATTAAACCAGTAATAATTTAATTTTTAATGCTTCAGGCATGGCTGTCTGTGTGTGACTTATCATGGCTCATATTCAATAAATATGTGTGACTGCCCATCCAAAATTTAGATATATCTGCTGCAGAAACACTGGTCATGCCTGCAGGCAGCCTGACCCTGACCCTGGAAGGAGAACAGCAATAATGAAGAGTGCCTTGGTGCCTTTCCTTCACCAGTCAGCACATTTGGGATTAGTCCTGGAGAGAACAATCCTATGTCCCCTAGAGAGCGTTTGGGGGACATAGGATTTTTCGGTTTCCCAGCTCCAAGCTCATAGACAGCATTGTGAGCTCGCAGCCAGGAAACCATGCTTCCAGCCCCCTCCCCTCATAGCCAGGACAGAAAGAACCACTGTGGCTGCCCCCCCATGCCTGTCCGTGCTCGTAACATGGAGCATGGAAAGGACAAAAAGGGGGTGTTCCTGGGGGAGGGGAGGAGACTGCAAAAGCTGTTTTAGACAGCTTCCTATGTGGTCTCCAGCCCTGTTCCTGCCCCATCCCCGAAGCCACGCTTAGATGCCTGAAATCGGTCATCTAAGGCAAACTGCAGGGCAGCCAGAGAATGGAGGGAATCATCTCCTCCGTGCTTCAGCTACCCTGCATTGGACTGGCGGCCGCCTCTGACTTCAGAGGAAGTTGGAGGCGACTATCTATCTCAGAGTGAAGCGGCTGGGCCAAAGCTGAAAGGACACTCAGCTGTGGATGTGTCTGGTGGTGAAAAGAAAATCCGATGCTGTAAAGAACAATATTGTTTAGGAACCTGGAATGTCAGATCAATGAATCAAGGTAAGCTGGAGGTGGTCAAACATGAGATGGCAAGATTGAACATCGACATCTTGGGAATCAACGAACTAAAATGGACAGGCATGGGCGAATTTAATTCAGGTGACCATCATATCTACTATTGTGGGCAAGAATCCCTTAGAAGAAATGGAGTAGCACTCATAGTCAACAAAAGGGTGGGAAAAGCAGTACTGGGGTACAATCTTAAAAATGATAGAATGATGTCAGTACGAATCCAAGGCAAACCATTCAACATCACAGTAATTCAAGTCTATGCCCCAACCACTGAGGCCGAAGAAGCTGAGGTTGATCGGTTCTATGAAGACCTACAACACCTTCTAGAACTAACACCAAAAAAAGATGTCCTCTTCATCATAGGGGATTGGAATGCTAAAGTAGGAAGTCAAGAAATCACCGGGATAACAGGCAGGCATGGCCTTGGTGTACAAAATGAAGCAGGACAAAAGCTAATAGAGTTTTGCCAAGAGAACATGCTGATCATAGCAAACACTCTTTTCCAACAGCACAAGAGGCGACTCTACACATGGACATCACCAGATGGTCAATATCGAAATCAGATTGATTATGTCCTTTGCAGCCAAAGATGGAGAAGCTCCATACAGTCAGTAAAAACAAGACCTGGAGCTGACTGTGGCTCAGATCATGAGCTGCTTCTTGCAAAATTTCGGCTTAAATAGAAGAACGTCGGGAAAACCACTAAACCGTTCAGGTATGACCTAAATCATATCCCTGATGAATATACAGTGGAGGTGAGGAATAGATTTCAGGGATTAGACCTGATAGACAGAGTGCCTGAGGAACTATGGACGGAGGTCCGTAACATTGTTCAGGAGGCAGCAACTCAATCCATCCCAAAGAAAAAGAAATGCAAGAAAGCAAAGTGGCTGTCTGATGAGGCTTTACAAGTAGCTCACGAAAGAAGGGAAGCGAAAAGCAAGGGAGAAAGGGGAAGATATACCCAACTGAATGCAGAGTTCCAGAGAATAGCAAGGAGAGACAAGAAGGCCTTCTTAAATGAACAATGCAAAGAAATCGAGGAAAACAACAGAATGGGAAAGACTAAAGACAGAGCCACCGCTGCATCCGTCCCAGGTAAGTCTCGTCCCACGGGGGATCCACGGGGGGTCGGGGGGGACAGGCCGTTCCGCCATAGATATCGGGGGGCTGAATGCACTGGCATTCGGCCTCACCAAGGTCCGTGGCGGAATTCTCTGACATCCCTAAAAACAATAGAATGGGAAAGCCTAGAGATCTTTTCAAGAAAATCGGAGATATCAAGGGAACGTTTTGTGCAAAGATGGGCATGATAAAGGACAAAGAAGGCAGGGACCTAACAGAAGCAGATAAGATTAAGAAGAGGTGGCAAGAATACACAGAAGAACTATACAGGAAAGATCTGAATGTCCCTGATAGCCATGATAGTGCGGTCACTGAACTTGAGCCAGACATCCTAGAGAGTGAAGTCAAGTGGGCCTTAGGAAGCATTAGTAACAACAAAGCTAGCGGAGATGACAGTATTCCAGCCGAGCTATTTAAAATCCTAAAAGATGATGCTGTTAAAGTGCTGCATTCAATATGCCAACAAATCTGGAACA
The DNA here is from genome assembly GCF_057233095.1 of Heloderma suspectum. Classification (NCBI taxonomy): domain Eukaryota; kingdom Metazoa; phylum Chordata; class Lepidosauria; order Squamata; family Helodermatidae; genus Heloderma; species Heloderma suspectum. The sequence goes on from NC_139459.1 coordinate 86,671,246, forward strand.
CTCAACAGTGGCCACAAGCCTGGAAAAGGTCAGTTTACATTCCAATTCCAAAGAAGGGCAACGCCAAAGAGTGTTCAAACTACCGCACAATTGCGCTCATTTCACATGCCAGCAAGGTGATGCTCAAAATCCTACAAGCTAGGCTTCAGCAGTATGCGAACTGAGAACTACCGGAAGTACAAGCTGGGTTTCGAAGAGGCAGAGGAACTAGAGATCAAATCACCAACATTCGCTGCATCATGGAGAAAGCAAGAGAATTCCAGAAAAACGTCTATTTCTGCTTCATTGACTACGCTAAAGCCTTTGATTGTGTGGATCACAACAAACTGTGGCAAATTCTGAAAGTGATGGGAGTACCAGACCACCTTACCTGTCTCCTGAGAAACCTGTACGAGGGTCAAGAAGCAACAGTAAGAACCAGAGATGGAACAACCGATTGGTTCAAAATTGGGAAAGGAGTACGACAAGGCTGCATATTGTCACCCTGCTTATTTAACTTATATGCAGAGTACATCATGAGAAATGGCGGGTTGGATGAATCAGAGGTCGGAATTAAGATTGCTGGGAGAATTATCAACAACCTCCGATATGCAGACGATACCACCCTAATGGCAGAAAGCGAAGAGGATCTAAAGAGCCTCTTGTTGAGGGTGAAAGAGGAGAGTGCAAAAGCTGGTTTGAAACTCAACATTAAAAAAACTAAGATCATGGCATCTGGCCCCATCACGTCCTGGCATATAGAAGGGGAAGAAATGGAAGCAGTGACAGATTTTACTTTCTTGGGCTCCAAGATCACCGCAGACGGTGACTGTAGCCATGAAATTAAAAGACGCTTGCTCCTTGGGAGGAAAGCTATGGCCAACCTAGACAGCATAGTAAGAAGCAGAGACATCACCTTGCCGACAAAGGTCCGTCTAATCAAAGCTATGGTTTTCCCAGTAGTAATGTATGGCTGTGAGAGCTGGACTATAAGGAAGGCTGAGCGCCAAAGAATTGATGCTTTCGAACTGTGGTGCTGGAGAAGACTCTTACGAGTCCCCTGGACTGCAAGGAGGTCAAATCAGTCCATCCTAAAGGAAATCAACCCTGAGTGCTCATTGGAAGGACAGATAATGAAGCTGAAGCTCAAATATTTTGGCCACCTAATGCGAAAACTCCCTGGAAAAGACCCTGATGCTGGGAAAGACTGAAGGCAAAAGGAGAAGGGGACAGCAGAGGATGAGATGGCTAGATAGCATCACGGATGCAATGAATATGAACTTGAGCACGCTCCGGGAGAGAGCGCAGGACAGGAAGGCCTGGCGTGCTATGGTCCATGGGGTCACGAAGAGTCGGACACGACTGAACGACTGAACAACAACAACAATCTATCTCAGTAGGATTCTGCCCTAATTTGTGAGGCAGTTCAGTCTGCTGTCCAGCTAGTATGATCTACGTGGTTTCAGGAGCCAATGTGTTTGAGGCATTTACTCTGGAGTTAGGAACATAAGAAGAGTCCTGTTGGATCTGGTCCAAGACCTATCTAGTCCAGCATTCACTTCCAACAGAGGCCAACTAGATACAGGAAGGCCAAAAGAAGAAAATGAGCACTATAGCATTCTCCCACTCATATTCCCCAACAACAGGTATTCAAAGGCATACTGCCTGAGACACTGAAGGTGATATATAGCCATCATGGCTAGTAGCCAATGAGAGTCTTGTCCTACATGAACCTAATCCACTTTTAAAGCCATCTAAGTTAGCCATCACTGCATGCTTTTCTGCATGAGGTATTTATTGTGTACTCTTCATTCCCTAGTCACAGTCATCTATGAGTTCTTTAGACAATGTCATGACCCTACAGTTTTGCTTCTGTATTTAAGGAGCAGTTTCAGCATGTTTTTTTTTAGAGCAGGGAAAGTGCAGTATTTAATTGTGAAAGCAAAAGATACCACTTTTTTTACTTATGTATTTCTGCTATCCCACTATACCACAGTGCCATCTAGAGGTTATATAGCAGAAAAGCAGGAAAGGAAATGCCTTTACATAGTGCTCGGTTCTCAATTCTGTGACGAAACCAAAAGTAAATGCACTGGATTAACAGTTGATTAACAGCCTCATATAGAAAAGCTCTATGTCTTCTGGTACCGAATTGCAGTAATGAATGTGTTCTGTGAAGAAGTGCTTCCTATTTTGGTCCTGAATCTCCCACCATTCAGCTTCATTGGATGACCTCAGGATTCTAGGTTTATCCACTCTTACTACACCATACATAATTTTATGCACCTCTCTTACTTGCCTTTTTCTAAGCTAAAAAGCCCCAAACGTTGTTACCTTTCTTCATAGGGGAGTTGTTCCAGTGCCTTGATAATTATAGTTGCCTTTTTCTGCACTTTTTCCAGGTCTACAGTATCCTTCCTGACGTGTGATGGCCAGAATGGTATATAATATTCTAAATGTGATCACATTATGATATTGGCATCTTTATTTTTGATTCCTTTCCAGATGATCCCCAACATGGAATTTGCCTTTTTCACATGAGCTGCGCACTGGGTCAACATTTTCACTGGGTCAACATTTTCACCACAACCCCAAGATTCCTTTCCTGGTCAGTCACTGCCAGCTCAGCCCCTATTAGCATATATGTGGAGACAGGATTTTTTTTGCCATAATTAATGTCCATCACTTTACACTTGCTTACACTGAACTGCTTTGACCTTTTTAATGACTTGGATTCCTGCACTGAGCAGAGGGTTGGACTCAATGGTTTTTTAGGCCCCTCCCAACCCTATTATTCTATGTTTCTATGATTCTGTGTGCATTCCCCCAGTCTGGAGATATCATTTTGGAGCATTTTGCAGTACCCTTTTGTTTTTACCATCCTGAATAATGTACTGTCATCAGCAAGCTTGGCCACCTCACTTCTCACCTCTAACTCCAGATCATTTATGAACAAGTTAAAAAGGACTGGTCACAATACAGATCCTCAGAGGATCCCACATTTTGAGAACTGTCACATGTTTATTGACACCCTCAAAGAACTCTAAAAGTTTAGTGAGATAGGACTTACCTTTGCAGAAATCATGTTGATTCTTTTTCAGCAGGGCTTGTCCTTCACATGATTTCCATCCGTTTCTCCAGAACAGATATTAAGCTAATTGCCCTGTAATTTCCTGGATCTCCCTTTGTTCCCTTTTTAAAACTGGTGTCACATTGGCCACTTTCCAGACCTCTAGCATAAAGGCTGATCTTAGGAACATGTTACATATTTTTGTCAGAAGATCAGCAATGTCAGATTTGAGTTCTTTAAGAACTCTCAGTTATATGTCACCTGAACCTTATGAGTTGTTTATGTTTAGTTTGTATATAAGGGCTAGGACTTCATCTCTTGTCACCACTACTTGTCTCAGTTCTTCAGACTCCCTTCCTGAAAACGTCAATTCACGCATGGGTATCTGTCCTATATCTTCTGCAGAGAAGATAGATGCAAACAAATCATTCTACTTCTTTGTCATCACGTCATCTTCCTTTAGTACTCCTTTCACTCCCTTGTCATCTGACAGTCCAACTAATTTCATAAATGGAGATGGAGAAGAGCCTGGAAAGTACATGCCCAGAGTGACCCTGGCTGGGGCATTTTTTGAACGGTATGCTTCCCCTTGCTCAGAAGCCAGTTATGTGATGTTGTTGTTGTAGCCTCTGGTGCCATTTTATGAGGATGATAAATTGTGTGCCAAGCTTTCCAGGTGGACAAGTTCTCTATTGAGGTTACCACTAATTGCTTTGAGATGTCAGCTTTAAAAGATTATACTATGCTGTCTGTGGCCCTTTCCTATCAGCTTTTTTAGTGGAGTAAATGTCGCAGAGAAAAAAAAATACATCCTTCTTGGAACTGCTTCTTTCTCTTTTTAACTGCCTTTCAGTAATTATAATTTGAATGCAGCCTTATAAAATAGAAGCTTCTGAGTCTCACAACCTTTTTATAACTGCAACATTTCAGAATCTCAGGCAACAAGCACCAGAAATTGCAGCTGGGCAGAGCTGGAGCAGATCTTTTCTGTCTGTGAGCATCTCCACACCAGCCTAAAATCCCACATTTAAAATGGGGCTTTCTGCTTCTGTTTTAAATGCAGGATCAAGACGGACTCCCTTTACACACGCTTCCTTCCCCCCTTTCCCCCCCTTATCTGAGTCTTCCATATGCTTCATTATACAGCCACTCGATGGTGCTGTGGTCTAGCTCCTCTTATTGTGGATTTTCCTTTTTCATGAGGGAACTCAAGAGGAACTCAAGCACAGTAATTAGATAGCTCATTATCTCTGATCTTTTAAACAATAGAATAAGGACCATTTAGTTCAGGAGATGCCCTGGAGGTTAACGACATCATCTAAAGGGCCCGTAAACATCTGTAACGAATATCAATAGCAGGATAGAAGCTCCGTGTGAAGATGTCCTGTAACTGATGCTGCCACTGCTGACGTAGGACCATGTTCTGCTGGCCAGTCACTGAAATACATCCCAGAGTTTATTGACTGGTCTTAGAGGAATTCAGAGTTCTGTCCTCTAGGCTATGAATAATGTTATTTCCAGCAACATGAGAACACCTGAACAGACATCTCCATTTGGCGTGCTATTGCTCCACCTACATTTCAAAGGTTTCTAGTGCCATTCTGAATTGTTCTTTGTGCCCATGTCAAGCAATTCTAATAAACCTTTTATCACAAATGGTGCAATATGGCCAGCACTAAGTTCTTTGAATAGGCTCTTAGTTTGTCTTTTATAGGACATCGGTCCTGGGGCTAGCTTACTATATCAATGGGAAGGCTGGTGACTGGCATTTCATGCTCAAAAGGTTGCAGTTACATTCAGACATATATTCCTATATAACTGATCTTGCAGTTAGACATGGGCATCTAGATATGTGCATGATCGCTATCCCCTACAGCAAGGGTGTTGAACCTCCAGACTGTGGAGCTAATGACCCACTGGAGCCCCCCATCTGGCCCTCCAAGCTTGTGTGGTGGGGATTGAAAGCACTTTAAAACCACTGCAGCTTTCTGTTTCCTACTTCTTAGCAGACATGCATACTGGTGCTCTGTGCCTCTGCATGTGGCTTGCCTTTTAGTAAAGCTGCATGGGGGTGTGGGTGTTGGATTTTTAGAGCACTTCCAAACCACAGCATTTTTCTGAGTAAAGGTTTAGTCATGCCTCCAAATATGGCTTACTTCTGAGTGAACATGCATGGAGTATGTGTGTGTGCATGTGTGTGTATCAAGGGTAGACATGGCTGAGCACCTGCTGAGGGCCCGCACCCAAGCAAAAGCCCATTGACAGCAGCACCCTGGAGTTGCCCCCGCTTCTCACCATTGCAACCTACTTGTTCACTTGCCTCTTGTTTTGGCCCAGACAACATTGGGGGTGAGAAGGAGGAGCAGTAGATGCCATTGCCTACTTGTTCACTGGCTCTGTGCCTATCACGCAAGCAAGTGGTAGTCATGAGGAGGAAGAGGAGGAGGAGGAGGAGGAGGAGGAGGTGGTGGTGGTGGTAACAATGGTGGTGAGACGGTAGACTCATTGAGGGAGGGGCCCCATTAGGAGTGTCTTGGCCAAGTGCCCTCAAAAACCTGGAGCCACCACTGCGTGTGTAAAACACTTTTAAACCACTGCTGTGGCTTATCTTCTGAGTACCCATGCATAGCATAACATTGCTCTCTGCTGATTACTGTAGCTTTCTGTGAGACAGCTGCAAGTTGTAGCATCAACCACACAGCCAGATATCCCAAGACTGGCCCAAGAAAAAAGAACATAACCATCACTCCAAAGGATAGTGTACAACTGAAGCACAGGGTGGATCCAAGGGAAGGTGGAGGCCACATCCACCATAAACGTCTTCTTACTATACATTATGAACAGTGCTGTTCAGTCTCTGGCTGAAAAGGGTTTGACACCCTTGCTCTACATCTATGGTTGAGTGTCAAGTCCTCACGGGTAAGAATAAACGCTTGACAGTATGCAAGCTGCTGTACCGCCTGAGGGTGTAAGAACTTTAACCCCACACTTTGCAGAGTAGTCAGGACTCAGATTTCTTGCCTCTTGCCTCTGCATTCACCATTTGCCCGTCCATGCATGAACTGGAACAATTGAATTTTTAAAATACAACCATTAAACAAAAACATTTTAAAGGTCACAACAGTGTATGAGCATAAGGGAAGAGGTGTGTCATTAACTACGTCACCAAAGGAGTCACTAGGTGCCAGTGACACTTGGGCAACCACATTCTACACAGCAATAATAATAGCTATAAGCAGAGGAAGACTTGTGTTTACTAGGCATGGCTGCTTGAATGCTCAGAAAGTGTGGTATCTTCGCAATGCAAATACACCCTTGAGTGATGACACATGGGACAATTTCTCTGAATCTCTGTAATTTACTGCATTAACTACTGTCTGTGCTCTGCTTGTGTATACAATATAGTTTTGGGGAAAATAGGGTGAGTCCTATGCATGTTTACTCAAAAGCCAGTCCCATTGAGTATAATGGAGCTTTCTGCAAAGTAAATGTAAAGCCCTAATACAGGTTTCACTGCTTGCTTTTAAACATGACCTATGTGCAAGCTGTTTAGAAGAATGCCAGATATTGGTTTATATATGTCTATGTAGCTACATGCCTGTGTGTGTGTGAGGGCTGTGGGCATACATAGAAGCACAGGGAAGAAGCTCAGAGGGCATCTCTACACCAGCCTAAAATCCTGCATTTAAAATTGGACTTTCTGCTTCTGTTTTAAATGCAGGATCATGACTCCCTTTTTCACCCGCTTCCTTCCCCACTCCTTTTCCCCCTATCTGAGTCTTCCATTATCTTTCATTGATCTTGCTCCGCTTCTTGCCTCTTTTCCTCTTTTCACTGAGGGAACTCAAGCGGAACACAACAGGGTAATTTGATAGTTCATTACTGTAATCTATTTAAAAATGGAACATTTAGTGCAGGAGGTGCCTTGGAGGATCATGGGGGTCATGTAAAGAGCCCACAAACTTCTGTGAAGGAGCAATCTCAACTGCAGGATAAAAGCTCCTTGTGAAGAAAGCCAGACTGTGGTTAGCTTTATCTGTTCTTTTTTTATTTATCAAGGCTGCAATCTTAGTGCTCCTTACCTGGACGTAAGCCCCATTACCTTATTTAAGAAAACAATGTTATAAAAAAAGTTTGTTGTTGATGTTGCTATTATCATCAATAAATACAGTTTGCTGATGACACCAAATTATTTCAGGTGGTTAAACTGGAGGGATGGACATTAAAATGGCAAATGTGGTTCAATGCAAGCAAGTGTAAAGTCATGCTTGTTGGAGGGGGGGGGAACCCAACTTCATGTATAAGCTGATGGGAACTGAGCTAGCATTAACTGATGAAGGAAGAGATCTTGGGACTGTGATGGATAATACCATGAAAATGTCAACCCAGTGTGCAGCTGCTGTAAAAAAGGTAAAATCCACATTGGGCATAATTAGGGAAGGAATGCTTAGCTTGGAAAAAGGTGAGTAAGGAAAAACATGATAGAAGTGTACATAATGACGCATGTTGTGGAGAAAATGAATAGAGAGACATTTTTCCGCTTCTCAGATAATACTAGAACCCGGGGTCATCCCATTAAGCTGATTGGTGGGAGATGCACGACAGATAAAAGAAAGTACTTCATGCAGTACAGAGTTAAACCATGGGATTAATTTTCACAGGATGTTGTGATGGCCACCAATTTGGATGGCTTTAAAAGGGAGCTAGACAAATTTGTGGAGGATAAGACTATCCATGGCTATTAGTCCTGATGGCTATGTGCTTCCTCCAGTACCAGAGGCAGTGAGCCTAGATACACCAGTTGCTGGAGAACATGGGTGGGAGAGTGCTGTTGCGCTCATGTCCGGCTCGTGGGTTCCTGGTGGACAGCTGGTTGGTCACTGTGTGAACAGAATGCCGGGCTAGATGGACCCTTGGTCTGATCCAGCATGGTGTCAGGGTGGAAACTGAGCCAATAGAACCCCAGAGCAGTTCTGATTCTGAGGAGGATCAGCAATCCATGGGAGAGGAGCCAACTCATCCCTCACAGGCACAGCAGCTGGCAGAGATTCCTCCTGCCGGCATTCCTGAGATAGATAGTAACGCTGACAGTGAGAAAGTGCAGGAGGGGGGCTTGCTAGACGCTTGACGCAGACGCAGGGAACGATGAGCGATGGAGGGCACGAAAAGGAGGCATAGCGCCCATTTGGCGCACAAGCAACGGCCACGTCCCGCGGACCCAAGGGAAAGAGGGAGGAACTCTCCCTAGCCCATAAGTTCAGGGTCTTCAAGTGATTCTCCTTCAAACAGGGATCAACTGCCTACCCGGAACATAGGCTACTCTGCTGTTCATTGCTTAGTCGCTGGTGATTAACATCTGGAAGAGTCATTAAGTTATAAAAGGATTAAAGCCTTAAAAAGAATCCTTTCATCTATGTCTTGAGTTGGCTATCAAAATATACTGAAAGAGGCCGCTAGGGTGCTCCTGACACATGGCTCTTCTTATGTTCTTATGCAGTGGATACAATAAGAAACTGATGGAAAAGGCTGCAACAGAGCACCAGCAATGTGGAGGACCACCAAACTTCCCAGGGCAAGGAAATCCACATTCTGCATGCCACAAGAGGAAAGGGGCTCTCCTGAATGCTCACAAGCTCTGAAGCTTGGAAAATAAAGGAGGTAGCGGGAGCTCACTCGATGATCTCAGAGGGTACAGGATTCAGCTTCCTCATATGCTTGAAAGAGTGTGGTCAGTGTCTTCAAACTTCCCAGGAGCCATAGGTGGCTGAATAAGATTTATAATACCAGGGGTTGGGGATGGGGTTTTAATGCCTCGTAGAGCTTCTGGTCCTGCCCCACAATTAACAAGATCAGAGTAAGGCTGTAATCCTAAGCACAGTTAATAAGCCCTGTTGAATGTAGTAGGGCTTCTGAGTAACCATGCACAGGATTTCACTGTAAATCAAACAAAAAAGGAAACTTATTTGAAATATTTCAGACAAGACCTGCAAATGGGAAGAAAATGTATTAATACATTTGCACATGATAAAGCCTCTCCGCCCCGCCCCCCCCAATCTTCACAGCACTGTACCTGGGGAAGAGGGATGACACTCACAGGGAATCTGCTTGCTCTCGTGTGAAAGAAGAGACAGGCTACAAATTTGGATCTTTTATACAGGCTGCAATATCCAATTTTTCTTGATGCAGAATTTGAATTGCCTGGGTGCATAATTTTTTTTAAAAAACCCATGGGGGGGGCAGCAAAGGCCTATGTGATATTAGTGTTTTATTTCAATATGCAATTCAGAAATTTCAGAAACACAGCATATAGATGTTGCAGATACAAATGCTAATTAGGTTGCTACCCTTTCTGCAGTGATGAGTGATATTCCTGTTGGTCGTGAGAAGAGATTTTTTTTTTTAAAGGCTGCACTTCTAAGCAACCAAATGAAGCCATCTCTAAGCAACCGAAACAAGGCTGCAGTTTTCTTGCCAGCTTTCTCGTTCAACAAGGCATGAGTAAGCAACCGGGTGTTCGGAGAATCTGGTTTACTCATCCTTGTCAGTCAGGTTGCCTTTCTCCTCATGAGTCCATGAGCCCTCACAGTCACCCACCTCACCTCCTCCTGTTCCCAAACCACAGCCACTGCCTACCTTCATTCCCACTAAAGTGTTTGGTACTGAAATGACAGAGAGGCCATTCATCTGCCTTCCCACTGGCAGCCCACTGATCAGCCCTGAAAGATCTAGTGGAATTAATCATGGCTTGCATGTAGGCCAGAAGAACAAACTTCGGTGGAGAACAGGGTGGCCACTGATGCATCACCCCCAAAGAGGCAATGCAGCACTGAAAAAGAGGACCAAAAAGGGCATGAATTTGCATACACTTTGCATGTGCTAATTTATAAGCATAGATGCAAATTTAGAAATTGTTACTATAATTTAAATAAAAATAAGTCCATCTCACCCTAGTGGGGAACACTGTGCCTGTGGCTCAGTCAGCCCAGGTGCTAAGTGTTGATGGGCAACCGCAGGGCCCCTGTTGTTCTCCCTTCTGGTTCTTTATCTTTAAGCTGGGCTTGGACCAAACAGCCCTCCAAAGAGAGGATGCCTTCTGATAGAAGACTGTCCTGTGGCAGCCCTTCAAATAGAGGCCTGTCCTCCATAAGACAGGACACAGGGCCAATGTAGATGGGAAGCAGCAATTCTGATAGCCACACAAAGTCAGTTCAGAAACTAGCATGTTAGTGATAACTACTAAGCAGAATGACCTTTAATGCATATATAATGGAAGGAATCATTTTTGAAAATAAAGTCAATTTTTAAAACAATCTTTTACTTTTGCCAACTTAAAATAAAGGATGCTGTTTGAGAGGTCCTTGGGAAATGGAAAAAATATAGCATTCCAGAAATATTTTTTCATGGTACAGATTCCAGTGATAAATGAGTCTGACTTATGCACAAAGTTGATAACCACCCACCCACCATACCACAGAACAAAGTTACATTGACTTAAAAAAAAAATCTGTATAATACAAACATCTGGAACACTTGTTGCTCAGTTACTGAAATTTCCACCCATTGGTTGGAGTATCTGCCTTGCCATTCCTTTGACTGCTCAAATGCTTCTGATGGTGATGTTGGTGATGATACAATGCCAAGAATGTTCTGTCACTCAGGACTTTTTAAACAGTAGCACGATGCCACACCAGTTCTGCATAAAGGCTTCTCTTCATCACAATGTTCACATCTTTCGTATAAGATTATTCTGCTGAAAACATGTGCTATTGTGTTGGCAGGTGGTACATTTCAGCAATACATGGAGATGCCACCCTCCAACATGATCTGATTCTGCCACTTTCTCCCCTTGAACTCATCTGATGAGAGTGGGCTGTATAGATGTAAATTTAAAAAGAATTATTGTAATTTAAATTGGAATATAGTACATCTCACCACAGTGTGGAAGACTGTTGCCAGGTGACCTGTGTGCCTGCCTGCTCAGTCTGCTGTGCTGTTGATGGGCAACTTCAAGGCCCAGCTCTTCCTTCTGATGGTTATCTTTAAACTGGACTTGGACTGGACAACCCTTCAAACAGAGGGCTATCCTTCAAAACAGAGGACAGTCCTCTGGCAGCCCTTCAAATAGAGGACTGTCTTCTGTAAAAGAGGACACACGACTAACCCAAGGGGAGTAGGGGAGGGGAACACCTCCTGAGTTGGGCCCCACAATTGGTTACTTTGTGGTAGTGTAGTGAAGTTCAGAACATAAGAGCCATGCTGGGTCAAAACAAAAGCCTATCTAGTCCAGCAACATGATTTCCAAAGTGGCCAATCAGGAAGCTTTTAAGCAGGACACAAGAGCAACAGCTCATTATTGCAAACTCCTCCCCCAGCCACAGTAGAGGACAGGATGCTGAATAACATGGTGGCCAGTAAATGCACAGCACCAGGAATATATAACCTCCATCAAGGGAACATAGCTCAAAATATCAAGACCCAGGGCATGGGGGTACATTTCTCCGTCCCATAGCCTAGTTTGTGTATTATACACATAAATTATATGTATCATACACATATTCAGGCAATCAAGGGGCAGCAGTGCCTTGCTGCTGGCTCCGCCCCCAAGGTCTACAGCTTCCCACACCACACCATCCACGTGTTAGGCATGGACGTCTGCGAGAGGAAAGCTGACAGTGTTCCAGCACCCAGGGAAGACAACGTGTGTAGAGATCTATGTGCATAGGCTTTCACCCTGCAGATGTTTATGCCTAATGCATGGAGATTGGGAGCCAGGGCAGGAGAAGCTGCACATCCTGAGGTGTGGGGCCAGCAGTATGGGCTAGTGTCTTTACAGCAAGGAGCAAATGGGATGTCAGTGAAAGGGAGCACTCAGCACATAGGGGGCACATTGCACAAAGAAGGAACAACCAGTAAATCTTTAGTAAGAGACATGAGTTGCAGGACTCACTGAAAACTGGGTGGAAATGCAATGTAATCTGATCCTGGTTGAGGTCAGTTGTTAATGCTAGCCAATTCTTGTACGCCAGTCCAGATAATAAACATAGTAGCCATCTACCTCCACATAACAAGTTATTGTTCTAAATAAATTATTACAAGGATGAGGTATGGTGGAAACAGAAGCTCCTACGATATTAAGCATTTTACTCCAGGTGTTCTTTTATGTGTGTGTGTTTTTTCCATTTTATGTTTTTGCATCTAAACATTAAAAATAATGTAGCCCGAAACAATAGGGAAAGCTGAGCCTAAAAGCTTCACCTATTTCGCCACCCCATTTGCAGGCAGTGACACTGGAGGAGAGTTTGTTTCTTTTTCAGGGGTGGAGATGAATTTGGAGAGTAGGGCAAACTTACCTTTAGTGGCAGCAGTGGTCTTCACAGTGGCTGCCAGCAAGATATAGTGTTAGTCTAGGGCATGGGAGGAAATGGTCTCCATTTGCGACACTCTCCCGCCCCCCTAAATGCCCTTCTGGATCAATCTGACATCCAGGCCCTTCTGTGGGGGAAAATGGCTTCTGCTGAAAGAAGCTCCACTGCCACTGCTGGTAAAGGAGTGAAAAAAAAAAATACTGCCACCCACTGCTCGCCTCCACCTAATGAACCTTTTAGACAATCCCCCTTAAATTATTATTATTTATTATTATTTATTACATTTCTATACTGCCCAGTAGCCAAAGCTCTCTGGGCAGTTTACAGAAATTTACAAAATCCCCCCCCCCTTTCATTCCCTTTGAATTTCAAGCAGAAAGTTTGAAATTTGAACTTTTGACTCATTCTTAACAAAAGGCTACTTTTGGGTGTTCTGAAATCATACAGGTGCTTTTATTGAACGGTACCTCTATCAGTGGGGAAAGCAAAATGCATTTAGACTGCCTGATTTTACAAATAATTTAGCAAATCCAGAGTTGCCTTTCTTCTGGTATCACCTGAAAAATGTGGCACTGATAAATATTTGTCACAACGAAACATTTACAGAAGAAATAGATGCAGAGAGTATATTGTCCCATTTGCTTTCCACTTCCTCTTTGGCATTGTTGCCTTTGGTCTGTAAAGAAAGGGCTACTATAAAATAGGACAGAACCCTGTAGGGGAGGTCTATTTCTAGGACACTGGTTAAGAGGCTACCATTTCAAAATGCTTCCTCCTTTCAAATTATCCTAAACACATCTTTCTGTCATTTTATGACATGTTTACTTACAATGGCAGCTGACCACCAAAGTCAACTGTTTTTCCAACTAATGCTTATATAATTTCCCTTCCACCCCTATCTTCCCATTCTTAAACCATTTCTAGTTAGCAAGCAAGCAAGCAAGAGGAAAATGTTCACAGAAAATGCCAATCAAAATCACGACTGATTCATTAGAGTGCACTCATCGTAAACACATTTGTTTGGAAATAAGCCCTACTAAATTCAGTGGGTTGGATCCTGATCAAGTTTGTTTGTTTATTTATTGCATTTCTATCCTGCCTTTTTTCCTCCAAGGAACCCAAGGCGGTGTACATAATCCTCCTCCTCCTCTCCATTTTATCCTCACAACAACCCTGTGAGGTAGGCTGGGCTGAGAGTGTGTGACTGGCCCAAAGTCACCCAGTGAGCTTCCATGGCCGAGTGGGGACTAGAACCTGGATCTCCCGACTCCCAGTCCAACACTTGAACCACTACACCACACTGGCTCTCTAATTGCTCTTAGTTCCCATTGAAATCAATAAGACTGAAGTCATGGCTAACTTTTCACATTGTTTTTAATCAAACCTCAATACAAGTAACTGATAGCTGAATCCTATACATGTCTACTTAGAAGAAAGTCATATTAAGTCCACTGGGGTTTCTCCTATGTAAGTGGCTATATGATTGCAGCCTAAATCTGGAAACAATCCAATTACATTTATTCTTAGCAATCCTCCTTAAGATCAAAGTTCATTGAAACCTTGGCTAAGGCATTTTACTTCCTGGTTAAACTCTTTCCATACTACTGCAGCAATAACTGACCTATTTATAACAATAAGAAATCTAGATTAGTTAATTGATACTAAATGCTCCTTGAATTCTCACACTAATTAGTGCTAATTCATGGGTAGTATCCATGGTTAGTCCTACATAGAGTAGACCCACTGAAATGAATGAGACTTAAGTTAGTCAAAACTAAATTAAGTCCCATTCATTTCAGTGGGTCTACTCTATGTAGGACTAACACGGGATACTACCTCGTGTATTCCCTATTTTGAGGTATGTCCTCACACATCCTTAATGTGGAGCTCTAGTAGAATGAGTGAGGATCAGGGCCAGAGTCAAGGACTGGCATCATCAGGCACCTGTCAAGGTCCCAATGTTGCAACCGGGCCCGCTGCCAACCCCCAAGGAAGAAGAGCAGCTTTAGCTTGCACGGCCTGCCTGTTTCCTCAGAGTGCCACCTATGGTGAAGTGCCCCCCCCTCCTCCTCCACCACCACCACCACCACCACCACACACCTCGAGAGGGAAGGCACTGGAAGTAAGTGGTACTGCTCCTTCCTTCACTGCTACTCAATTGATCGACTGCTCTGCTTGCTGCCTTTAGCTGCTTGCTCGCCTCGCCTGCTCTGCACAGAGCTGCTCCTAGCTGCCCTCGCTGCGTGCTTGCGCCTTCAGAAGAATACCAGGGCAGCTACTATTGCTCCAAATGGCCTTGGACAAGTTGCTTGCCATGACAGGAAGAAAAAGGCAGACAACCATCCATGGGGATGAAGTCTGGCACCGATCGATTTCCCCAGAGCCAGTCAGATCCCAGGCATTTCTTTCTGAACAGGGTGGTTCTTGAGGGCACACATAGCCGGTCAGTGTACTTGGTTGGGTTTTTTCTTTTGTTTTATTCTTCCCCTGCCAGCTTGGCCTTGAGAGAAAAAGAATGGAGGAAGGAAGCAGCAGCCCGAGGTTTCTGAGTTTAAATTTAAGGAGGCAGGCTGCTGGGAGCCATTTTCTCTCTTTTTAATTTTTTAAGCTTTTTAAAAACTGGGGGCATGTAAGAGTTAATGGAAGGGGGGGTTCCTTGGAGCTCCCAACCACTAACTATGTTTTCCTGTTTTTTCGGTTTTATCTTTCCCCCCTCTATTTTTAACCTGGTGTCCTGGGTGTGTGGGAACAATCATGGGTGGGGGGTAGGCTGTTCCAGGAACCTCCAACCTCTTGCTATTTTTTCTTCCCTTCTTTTTAGCCTGCTTTGTACTCGTTATCTTTATTTGCCTCAATTTGCCTTTTTCCTGTGCTATGGGTTGCTGGTAGAGGAGGAAAAGGTGGGTTCAGAAAAGTATCTTATTGTGTTCCTGTATGAATCTCCCATCCACCCACCATGCCCATCCCTCTGGTTTGCAGGAATTATCCTAGGGGGTTTCTCCACGACAAGGGAAGGAGAAGCCAATCATGGCTTACCCAGATTTTTCAAGGAGCTGGCTCTGTGCAGGGCTCCATGAACAAGTATTTGGCAGTCGCATCAGAGAACATACTTCCGGGTGGGGAGGGGGGTTGGAGTGAATGTCATCTGACTGGCAGGGGCTGCTCAACCAATAAGAGAGGCTCCCACCGCCCTGTCCAGTCTCTCCCCGCTTTTTCCTTTGATAAAATCCTGGGAGGATTCCTCTCCTGTATCCACAAAAATCACGCTCTTTCTCTCTCTCCACCCCCTCCCCCCGGCCAACAGTCATGAAAGGAACACAGTGTTATAGCTGCCTGCTGAGATCAATCAGAGCTTCGAAGCTTTGCATTAAGGCTCTCTAAATGAGTTATTTCGATTCATGGGAATCTCGGGAGTTCGCAGTTCAGGGGCAATGACCACAATGGGAGTTTACTCCTGAGTAAACACATATGTTTGTGCTAGGAAAGACAGGGAGGGGAAACGAATGGGAAACCAGCCCCCTTTCTAACCCGATGCTGCGCAGGATCGGGATGATCGAAGGTGGAAGTAGTTACTTCCAAATGGCCAATAACCAAACAAGGGGGAATTGCAGCTTCAAGAAAGTGCTTTGCAGCCTTTAGGGAATAAGTGCTTTAAAATAGGGATGTCAGAGAATCCTGCGACGGATCTCGGTGAGGCCGAATGCCAGTGCATTCAGCCCCCCGAAATCCGTCACGGAACAAAGCCCCCGCCCCCCCAACCCACAAAAGGCGCACGGGACGAAGTCCCCGCCGCCCCCAACCCACAAAAGGCGTCCGAAATGGAGCACTTACCTGCTCCCATCCGTGCTGCTTTGCGAATGGCGGCCGTCCTGTGGCCGCCATTCACTTCCTCCTCTTCATAGCTGTGATAGGCTACGTAAATACTTAAGTAGCCTATCACGCCTAACACAGGGATGCCATTTGCGTCCCTGCGGAGGCCGTGATAGGCTACATAAGTATTTACGTAGCCTATCACGGCAGGGGGAAAAAACCCCAGCATACGCAAATGGCGGCGGCTACTGCCATGTGTGTAAGTGGGGGGTTTCCCCCCTGCCGTGATAGGCTACGTAAATATTTACATAGCCTATCACGGCTCAATACAGGGATGCAAATGGCAGCTACGACAGCCGCCATTTGTGTCCCTGCAGGGCTGCCCAGTGGCCGGATGTCTGGCTGCGGGTGGCCGGAGCTGGCCAGTGGCTCCGCGGCTTGGCCACGGAGAGGAGCTGGCCAGGCAGGATTCCGGGGGGGAGGACCGGATCGCCTCCCCCCCCCCCGTCGAGGATTCCGGGGAGAGGGGCGGAGCGCCTCCCCCCCACTGTGGATTGCCTGGCGCGGAGCCAGGTAGGTGTTTCATACATCCCTACTTTAAAATGTGCTATTTCAATTGAGGAGAATCTCTGTAAATTCTGATATGCACATTCAGGGGACAAGCCTCCTTGACCAGAATGGGGGATACTTCCGAGTAGATACTAATTGGTTTGTGCAGGGATGGGAAACACAGAGGAAACACCCCTTGACCGGGGTTACAATGAAAGGCACAACCCTGGGCAAGGCTAGCATACCTAAGGTCAGTGAGGGGGTTTAGGCACACAGCAACTATACTGGGAAGAACCTGACTTAAGGAAAAGAATCGGACTTTAAGCAGTCTCAGGAAATCTGGTTTTTCTGTGATAAGCTCCAGGGTGGCTGCTGGATGGCCACGACGTCATCTATCCCTAACAACCTCCACACACAGCTGGCTCGGAGTAAATCACACATGGAGACACCCCTTTAATGTTAATTTGCCTCAGTTCGGTTTTCCTACGCAATGGGTTGGTGTTGGGGATTCAAGTGACTTTTTTGCATGTTGCTGTGCGGCTCTCTCACCCTTCCCCAACCCTTTGTTTTGCTCCAAACACCAACTGGGTCAAACACCTTTTTCAAGGCTGAGTTTATTTATTTATTTATTTATTTATTTCTATACCACCCAATAGCCGAAGCTCTCTGGGTGGTTCACAAAAATTAAAACCAAACACATAATAAAACAATTTAAAATATATAGAACATTAAAACCACAATTTAGTTTTGCTGACAAGCTTAGTTTCAAAGACGAAAAAAGTTTTGCTTCTGAAAGCTCTGGGGCCAAAGTCTTTGTCAATGAATGGTATACCTAACTGTATGGATAGTAGGTGCCACAAACCTTGGCTCCCAGCACAGAACCCAGCTGGTCTGAACCAAAGTAAGACAATTTTTCAGGTTAGTTAGATTCTATGTAATTGTAATGCATTGCTTAAGTGTCCTTAGGGTCTTTGCAAGGGAGGTAATGGGGAAGTAGCTAGATCTACTGTAATCCCTTGGCTCTGCCTACCCTTAGCTGCCCTGCCTGCCACCCCACCAGCCCCAATGAGCACCAGCCGGCACTGCTCCTGCCTCTCTCACATGCATGGGAGACCGTGGGCAAACAATGTCTCAGCTGTTGCAAGGTAGAATATGTTGCCTCCTTCTCGCAGCCCAGCGATTTTCTCCCACTTTGTAGGGCTTTGCCTACAGTGATAAAAGGGGATATCAAAATAAAGGAAAATATTTAAACAACCGGGCTGGAAAAACAACAGTCACCCCAACTATTTCAAGGCACTTCCAGTATTATTGAAGTTTTGGGATATTTTGAAGATCTGTGATGTACATTACTAACCACTAATGAATACCTGAGTATGAAAAAAAGGGCTGTTCACTGAAGAGAAGATTCAGTTCAGACAGTGCTTCAGAAAGCAAGCCAATTAAAACTGGGCCACTTAGGGCATGCCACACTTCACCTTGGGTTTAGTGGAGCTTTGCTTTGGACAATCCAAGGTTTCATATGTCTTCTCATTGACTTACAGGGGGTAATAAACAAATGGGTATAAAGTTTTTACTTTTTGACAGAATTGGATAAAATGTGCAGGCACAGTATTCCCTTCTGAGTAGATGAACCCTGGCAAATGTCAGACAAATAGTTGTAGAGATTTCTATGCTAGCTGCCTTAACAGTTTTTTTTTTTTTTTTAAGGGGACACCTGTAACTCTTTCATTTCTTGGCAAAATTGGATAAAAGTTTCAGGCATTGTGGAATTTTGGACAAATAGGTACAGGGGTTTTTGTGTAAGAGAACTCTTTAAAGTTTTCAAGAAAATAGATTCACATGCATGCACGATTAGGATGAGCTGCACAAAACATACTTCATTTTCCAAAATTTCTGCAGACCCTTCCCATGTATTTTCACAGAGCTCTGGCATACTACAGTACGTCTATTACAGTCATGTAAATGGATAGTAGCAATGGTAAAAAAAAAATGATCCGATTAGTGTTTCAGGGTTTGTTGGTGGCTGAATGTTGTGAATTTTTTTGAAGACCTTTCATTATGCAATATTCATTATGCACAGCAATATTTCATTGTTTTTTTAAAACAACAACAACAACAACACACAATCATTTATTTTGGTGAGAAAACTAAGCTTGGGCCATTGTTGAGAGCAATATGGGTTCTGTGCTCTTGTCCTCTCTCTCTCTCTCTCTCTCTCTCTCTCTCTCATATATGACTCACGTGAAAAGCAAAAGCAAATCAAAGCCCTAGCAACTCGCATCCTCTTCCTTTTACTGGAGAAATTACCCAGTAACCAGGCAAGAAAAAAGCTGTCTCAGCTTTTGCTGCCTTATAACAGCCCTCCACCGCCCCCCCGATTTCAAAATTACTGGGTCACTGTCTTGGAAGTAGAACATTGTGCCAATCTCAGCTTTTGTTTGAGGCAGGAATTAAAATCTCACAATACGATTAACCCACAGGAACCCTCCCTCATCTCCTAGGCTGCAGAGAAAAGACAAAACTTCCCTCACTTGCTAGCACCATAAAACAAAAGGATAAAAAGCAATATGGACATGAAACAACAGAGCCTCTTAGAAGCCAGTAGTATGAGATGCCTGGTTACTTTGAGGAGGTTTGTGCTTTTGTTGTCTTTAAGGAAAAGGAAAGGTTCCTCCTGTGCAAGCACCGGGTCATTACTCACCCCTAGAGGGACGCTGCTTGCGCTGGCGTTTTCATGGCAGACTATAGCGGGGTGGTTTGCCATTGCCTTCTCCAGTCATGACTACCTTTCCCCCAGCAAGCTGGGGTCCTCATTTTACCGACCTCGGAAGGATGGAAGGCTGAGTTGACCTGAGCCAGCTACCTGAGACCCGGCTTCTGCTGGGATCGAACTCAGGTCGTGGGGAGAGTTTCGGTTGCAATACTGCCGCCTACCACTCTGCGCCACACGAGGCTCCTGTTGTCTTTAAGAGGGGCTATTTATTAGATGGTTTTCTGTATTGGAAGACATTCACATCACATGGCAGAGGCGTATAAGGATGAGGGTGTGATTCTAGAACAATTTCAGCTTTAAAAACAGACATAATATCAGTAGGAGGGATATAAGTCTGTGAGCAGTCATTTGTTCTATTTATTTAAAATTATTTTTAGGCCTTTAAGGGTGGTACCTTCCCAACCTGGCATGTAAGATAAAAGATAAAATATGACACAGTAAAGTCAAATAAAAACTTGATTACAAATAAAACTAACAGCCCCACAATTAAGAAAAGGCCAGCAAAAGAGGTGGCTCTTCAGAGCTTTCCTAAAGCCCTGCAAAGAAGGGGCCTGATAAACCCCCGATGGAAGTACATTCCAGAGATGTGGGGCCTCTACCCAAAAGGCCCTCTCCCTTGTACTTGCCAACCTAACTGCCCTTGGCGGTGGGCAAGAGAAAAGGGCTTTGGTTGATGACCTCAGGGAGTGTGTGGGCAGGCAGTTACAGATGTTCTTATTTATTGATTTAAGGGCCACAGTTTATTTTCACTCCTCATTTACTTTGAAATGGCCTACTCCATGAATCAAAGCAAAATAGCAATTAGGTAGGACATTGGGCCAAATGGGTGAATCCAAGGACCCCCAAAATCAAACTCATTGTAATTGCAAATCACAGTGACCCTCTATATCTTGCATAATACAATAAGCAGCAGGATGGGGCAGAAAACAATAACTATTATCAATGCTCCAGATTCAGGTAAGTAACATTTGACCTGGTTCTTATTTCCAAAGAAATTTATTTAAGATGAGGGTATGACTCAGAAGTCTACTGATTAGTTCTGCTACCCAAGTCCAATTAAAATGAATGGAGTTTGCAAGGGAGCCCTTGTTGAATTATACTTTATAGCTGACTTCACACTAGAGTCCACCCTGGACTAAGGGCTCTTCCACACATTGCACAACAACAACAGACTGAAGTTCGGTAACTACTCTGCATAGAATCCAGTGTTATGATATGTGGACCCACTCAGAGTTGCATGCACACAAATAGCTGACCCACACATCATTTTGCACGTGCCATCAGCAGACCCATTCCACCAACAGCTCACAGTACTACTAGGGCATGTACACAGCAGTTACTGTGCCAGAGTTCGTCATGTGAATCGACTATGAAAATGTGGCTGATATGTGATCATGGGGCAAGTTGTGGAACTATCCTGTTTTCATGTTGGATCATGCCTGTGTAGTATGATTCATGTCAGCTGCTTGCCTTGGAATGTTCCTAAGAGGAAATCATTAAAGTAGTTATATCATTACTCTCCAACTTGTAGCTCCTTTAGAGTTCTAGCTGGTTCTGAATGAAAGCCAGAATGGCTTCACAGCCCTAGTGAAATCAGAGCAACCAGCCTCCACTGTCCAGTGGGCTGGACCATGGGGCTGAAGTCCAGAGCTCCACAGCCTAATGGGCCCCCAAATGACCATCCAGAAAGCAGTGGCAAGCAGGCCCAGTGTCAGCACCTGGGCTGGCATGGGCATGCTGGGGCCCACTGAGGTTGAAGCTGGTTTCCACAGCAACCTTTCTTCTTACTTTTAAAAACATTCTACACTCAGGGTGCAGGCAGGCAGGCAGGCAGGCAGGCATGTATAAGGCTGTTACAGATATTCATTTTATTATTTTCACTTTATATATCATCCCTTTCTACAAAAAAAAATAGTGCATATTCCCAAGTAAATGTGTTTAGCATCAGGGCAGCCGATGCAAACTCCATTTTATTCCTGCAGTCATGATGATGCCATGGTTTAAATGAGTTTAAAATGCAAAACTACACATGCTCAGAGCATTTCTTTTTCTTTTCTTTTTTAAATCAGGGTTGTCATCTGTTGTTTTTGCTCTAACATATTAGAAATATAGAAGCAGTTTTAAATGGAATGGTGGCGGCAGGGGAGAGAAGAGTAATGTTAATTGTGTGCTTCACACACAATTTAAAGGGGTGTGGGCATAAGACCATTACGTTCAGGGTTAAAAATTACCTAGCTCTGCCACTGAGAACACCCACTGAAACCAGTGGGAATTCAGCATGTACAGGCATGAGATGTTAAAACATCAAGTCCTGATTTGAAAATAAAAGTACTGTTTTAATATCGCTTGTGTCCAGATAGAACATAAATCTGTATTATGCTCTATAGTCTCAGTCTCTCTCCCTCCCTCCCTCCCTCCCTCTCTCTCTCTCTCTCTCTCCATATATATATATATATATATATGTATGTGTGTGTGTGTGTGTGTGTATATATATATATATATATATATATATATATATATAAAGAGAGAGAGAGAGCTTGGAATGCAATGACATATTGAGACTCTCATGAATTTCTGCATGGGCTGACATGATTTTTTTCCCATCCTATTGGAGGCAGAACACAAGCCTTGCATGCAGAAGGTCGTATGTTCAATCCTTGTCTTCTCCAGTTGAAAAGATAAGGTAGCAGATGATGAGAAAGGAAGACAGCTTGAGATCCTGCATCCTGGAAACCTGCTATCCGTCAGAGCAGATGATCCTGGGCTAGATGAATGAATAATATAAAGCATTATATAAGGCACATTGCTATGTGTGTTCCCCCACTGCCCAAAATCAATTGGTGGTGAACAGTTTTTTCATCTACATGCCACCACCAATTTTGACACCACCACCATGCCCATCAAGTCCAATTTTGAGTGCAAAGAGGCCTGAAGACACTCAAATTCTTGTCAAATACATTCACAAGATTCATTTGCACATGCTTTTCCACTGTTGGAGGGTTTGTTTGTTTGTTCTTCAAGGCTATCTTGAAGAAAAAGCAGAAAGGAAAACCTCCCACAGATGTCTTGGCTGGGGAGGTCAGAAACATTCTGACTCGTATAGTTGTGTAATGAAGCTTGGAAATTATGCCTTATTTGTATCATTTAGTCTGACTAAAGGCTGTGGGTTGAGGAGTACATAGTACAGTAGTGTAGGCCTCTTGACTCGATGCTTGTGTGGCATTGACAACATGTTTGTCCTGCAGGAGAGGTGAATTGCATCCCAGGTACTGTACAAGAGATGAGTCATGTTTTAACCACATTCTCAAATGTACAAAGATGTTAGATGATGAGACAAATTACAGCTGTGATGATTTCATTAGAAGATTCATGTCAGAGACAGAATCAGGTATCTTCACCTTTTCCTCTCACTTTCCCACTACTCACCTTGGGGATGAATAATTGCCATGATCTTCATTTTAAGCATGCTGCTGTACTGTACAGCTGTGGAGGCCAATGTGTTAGGGACAGATTTGAGGCTCCTATCTCCTCCCACCCCACAAAATCTATTGCTGATGCCCCCTGTGTACAATATGGTCTCCCGGTGAGATGTCTTGCTTCTATCAAGCAATAATATCATGGCACAGAAGGAGCAGAACACACACACACACACACGCACCTATCCCTATTGTGTTCAAAAAAGTTCTACAACCTGGAATAAACACAAACATTGTAGAACAAAAAAGAACTCCAAATCTTATTACAGATTAGCATCCATTAAAAATTAGATCTGCTATTCGCATTGCTCTTTCCTAAAGGGGCTTCCTTTTCATCATTTTCAGTATATTGGTGTATGAACAATCCAGTGGTACTTCCACTGAGAAGTTACCTGCTCGACTGAATCATTTGTCAGGATACCATTTGGAGCAGCTAAGGGCAGACTTCAGGGCATTTGCATTTCTGTAGCCACCCCTCCAAACCACCAAAGATGGGGG
Organism: Heloderma suspectum; assembly: GCF_057233095.1. Classification (NCBI taxonomy): domain Eukaryota; kingdom Metazoa; phylum Chordata; class Lepidosauria; order Squamata; family Helodermatidae; genus Heloderma; species Heloderma suspectum. The sequence continues at coordinate 86,694,766 of NC_139459.1, forward strand.
CAAATTACAATGGGGCAACAGTGCTGCAGGAAACAGGCCCAGCTTCAGCACACAGTGCTACCAGGCCTGGTGCCAGATGACACAATGTTGCCTTCTCTTTAAAAAAAATTATAGAGGTCAGGCAGCTGGATGCACTGCGCATCCAAGCACCATCTGAAACTCCAGCCACATCCACAATCTTTATTTCTGAGGCACTCTGAAAAATTAAGATGGCAGGCCCTACTGGAGCTGTGGCTGACACTTCAATGTGTAGCATGCCTGGCTGTCCAATCCAACTTTTTTGTAAAGTATTTAACAAAGAAAAGAAAAATGGAGGGGAGAAGGGGGCCTGCCTTCCTCCTGCTGATGGTGGTCATGGGGAGGGGGGGAGTGGCAGAGCAGCCAGTGTGGCATGGGGGGCGGGGAAGTAGGGCAATGGAGTGGACAGCGAGCAAGGAGTTGCCTTCAGGGGCAACTTACCTGGGGGTCCCTCAAACCTGCCAGCACTCTTGGTTCAGAAAACCACACTGTACTCTTAAGTTTAACCTGCAGGTAAACACACATTTTGAACCTTGCATGGGGGAGGGGAAGTATAAGCAAGTGGCTTGGGGTAGCAATTTGGAATGGAAAAACAGCAGGCAAGGAAAGGGTTAAGCATCACCATGACTTCCCCTTTCCCATTTCTACACTCCCCCCGCCCTTTTTCTTTTTTGAAAAAATAGTATTTGGATTTCATTACACATTTAGTTAGCCCCACCTCCAGTCCAAATATCTAGTTTGCATTTTGAAATAGCCAAGGATATTCTACTGACACTAAGTTTGCCATCGGGGTGGGGGGGGGTCTGTTTTCTTGTACCTTCAGTAGCTGATTGGCACACACAAATTTAGCAGGCGAAACTTTTCTTAGCATGGCGAACAACACAGATGCAAATGTTAGTTGTGGGCTTCACAACTGAAGTAATATACATGGCCATCTGAAGGACCCTGCACCACTGAGGACAGCATACAGTCTACATCTGTGCTCGAGAAGGTCCTTCTTGGCCCTGGTGCATACTTGGCAGAGCTCACAGCATGCCTTGAACAATTTCCTCCAGACCACCAAAAGGGGCCTGACTGGATATGAAGAAAGTCAGCAGACCTGCAGATCACTGAATGGCAAAAGCCACTATGAGTGGCTTAAAGTGGCTTCATGTGATGGCTGCAATATGTACTCTAGCTTGAGGAACATTGCTCTCCACAACGATCCCTGATCTATTGCCTAAGCAATCAAGTAGGTATAGATTGTGAGAGATCAGTCATGCACACTAGCTAATTAAATGATCAGATTGGAGACGTATTGATTATTTGTGAATGGTGAACATGCGTGTGAGGGGAAAGTATTAGGTCAAGGAACATGCAGCAGTGACTTCAAGGCATTTCTTATTACCTATTGCAGGTAAAAGAAGGTGTGTGGAAGCCATGGAGATGCAATCATTCAAGAGTGGACAGAAAGTTAATTTTTCAGTTTCAACACTGAGACTTGTAAAACATGTGCCCCAGGGAATGAACAAACACTGTACAGTGTGTCAGAATAAAAACACTGCGATGGAAGCAAGCCAAGACTAAGGTGGGGTCTTGGCCGCTCCACCCACTAGAACTTTGCTGGAAGTATTTTTTTTCTCCTGTGAAGTGCTCCTTTGAAGCAGTTTCAAAGCTGTATACATCAGCTCCAGACAGTATGTTTGGAACAAAAGACACATCACCTAGAGACATGGTGAGTGGGAAATTTTAGTGCCTAAAGTTCTCACCAGCCACACCTTTTGCTGAAGAAACTCACCTTTTAGGAAAAAGGCTAATGGGTCCCAAGCAGCCTTGAAGTTAATTTTGTACAACTAGGTAAAGTGAAATTAAAGCCCTCAACTGATAAGGAAGAAATGAGGGGTCTGCCCTGCTCTTGTGCTTTGAACAACAGCCTGGTGTGCAGACACCATTAGGTGAAGTTTTTCACAGGTGGAGACATTTATTACCTTTCCTCCAAGGAGCTCAGGGCAGTTCTCTTTCCCCCGCCCCTCCATTTTACCCTCACAACAACCCTGTGAGGTAGGACAGTCCCAGCGAGCGGCATGGCTGAGTGAAAATTTGACCCTGCACCCCTCTAATCTTACTCCAACACTCTAGCCACTACACTCAGATAAGCATGATCACTGCTTCCCACAGGCATTTGGTTGGCCACCATGAGAAACAAGGGGCTGGAATAAATAGGCAGTTGGGCTGATCCAACAGGGCTCTCTTATGTACCCAGGGCCAGCCCCAGCTATTTTGTTGCCTGAGGCAAAGAACAAGACGGCACCCACTCCTATATCATGTACAAACTAGGGATGTATGAAAGTCACCTTTTCGCAGGGGTGATTCGCGGTGGGAGGGAGGTGCTTCGCTTCTCCCCCCGAAGTTCAGGCGAGGGGGGGAGGCGTCCCGCCTCGCCCGGCCAAAATTCAGGCCGGGGGGGGAGGCGCCCTGCCTCGCCCAAAATTCAGGCCGGGGAGAAGCGCCCCGTCTCCCCGGCCGCGAAACAAAAAGTAAACAAAAAAACAAAACAAAAAAACCCTGTGATAGGCTACGTAATGATTAACGTAGCCTATCACGGCTAGATTTCCAAAGTCAGCTGTGATAGGCTACGTTAATCGTCACGTAGCCTATCACGGGTGACTTTGAAAAAAAAAAACGCGTACGCAAATGGCGGCGGCCCATGGGCGCCACCATTTGCGTTCCTTATTTTGGCACGTCTAGTCTACGTAAAGATTTGCGTAGACTACAGCGAAAATAAGGGCAACGCAAATAGCGTTCCTTATTTTGGCACGTCTAGTCTACGTAAAGATTTACGTAGACTACGGCGAAAATAAGGGCAACGCAAATAGCGTTCCCTTATTTTCGCCGTAGTCTACGTAAATCTTTACGTAGACTAGACGTGCCAAAATAAGGAACACAAATGGCGGCGCCCATGGGCCGCCGCCATTTGCGTACGCGCTTTTATTCCCCCAAAAAAGTCACCCGTGATAGGCTACGTGACGATTAACGTAGCCTATCACAGCTGACTTTGGAAATCTAGCCGTGATAGGCTACGTAAATCGTCACGTAGCCTATCACGGGTGTGTGGGGGTTTTTTTACTTACTTTTTTATTTTGTAATGGCGGCGGCGGCAGCCAGTCGGGAGACCGGCCCCCGCCCCCGACGAAACGTCACCGAACCGCCGCCGGGACCCGCCGCCAAGAGGGACATTCGCTGAAGGTAAGTCCCATCCCGGGGGGGGGGGCGGCGGAGAATTTCCCCAACACTTTCGGGGGGCCGAATGCCTCAGTGCTCGGCCTCCCGAAGATTCGGGGAGAAATTCTCCGCCATCCCTAGTACAAACGCCAGCTGGATTGTTTCTTCAACAACAGGGGAAGAACAACATCTTCCACTGCACCTGAAAACAGCAGGGTAGCTTAGGGGGCAGAGTGCAGGCCACTTTGCACACAGCTCTCCCCTTCAACGTTTTGTTGCCAGCTCCCAGGATCTGCTGCCTGAGGCGAGCACTTCACTCTGTCTACTGGTAGAGCCGGCCCTGTACGTACCCACTAATGTCTGCATGTCAAGCTACCATTAGTGCATGACTGTTGAAAAGTTAGCAACCCTAAGTGAGATACAAACATTCAGATAGTGTATTGCCACTGATTTGTCTAATATCCTTTGGAAACCTAACGTCCTTACCAGGGCCAGTCCAAGTCATTTCACTGCCTGAAACAAAGGACTTAAGAAGCTCCCTGGGCTGGCAGATGTATCCAGCTTCAGCACTGGTGGTCAGCATCCTCCTGAGGGCAGCAGGCTCGCTTAGGGGGTACAGATAGGCTGCCTGGAAGATGTAGTTTTGGCCTCCAACAGAGGGGAACAGGCACCCAGCATCTGCTGCCTGAGGTAACTGCCTGACTCTGCCCAATGGTAGGACTGGCCCTGGTCCTTATGTAGAATTTCTACTGGAAGGAATGTGAAAGTTAGTCACCCTGCTGTCATTGTTTTCCTTTGCATGCCTGTCCCAAAGTAACTTGTTTATGGCAGGGCCAATTAGACGTTCACTTAACACATAGTATGTGGCTACCTCTCTTGTTTTTACTTTAATTAATTAGAGGCATGGGGAGGGGGAGTGATGCTTACAGGAATGCAGCCTGTGGAGAGCAGAAGTGTATCTTTTCCCTGTACAGTACAATGGGAATAAAAATCACTGCCTATCCCCACCCCTCAACACAGGTGGGAGCCTTAGCCCTTAGGAAGAAAGATCCACTGCTGCCAATGGAAATTTTTTTCTAAGCATTCTAACCAAGTGATGGGAGAGGGTGATTTTTGTAACAGTCAAACTCCCTTCCACACCTGTAATTATTGAAAATACAAATGGAGACATAGCTGTGTGCTACACATGAAGTGTAATGTGTCATTTGGTCCTCGTCATGATGAAGGTTGCCCCCTTTTGTTTCTGACAGGGGCTTTATGGTAGTGCTCTGCCAAAAGCTCCCCCCCCCCTTTTTTTTTTTTTACTATTCTAATTCAGTTTGATAGGAAAAAAATACTTTAAAACAAATAAAAGGAGAAGAAAATGTTGGAGAGGGTGTGGGGTTCTTGTGCTTATCTTAATTACAAGGTAGCCAAGGTGTGTGAGAGTATCCTGTCTGTGTGTGAGTACCCTGTCTTTCATTGTACAGTCATATGTCCTGTAACCTTCTGGGCTTCCAGCACTTTAATTAAGGGCAAGGGCAAGACATCACGAGGTGACTACCCCCATGGGAGCTTTTTCAGATCAGGAAGTGTGGGCAGCTGGGGAGGCTACAGAGTAATGGAGAGATATACAATAGAAAGAAAAACACAGAGAGCACCTTCAACTACCTCAGAACAATAATGTAAGCTCAAAAACACCACCAAAAGAAATTCGGAAGAAATTCGGAAGCACCCTGACAATGAGGCAGAATAACAGAACTCTCTTTCACAGGAGAAGAACACATTTGGGAAATTTGAGGACACATTTCAGCAGTACTACTTTGTGATTTTAACATGCTTTCCTGGCCATGGGAATGTAGTGGCAAGAAACATTATACCTACTTAGTGTCTATCGGTAATTCCTTCTAGCGCTGTGCCAAAAATTTCTCCCACATAGTTTTTAGACTTTTCTCATTCAATTTGATAGAAGAGTTGATAGAAAAGAAATTGTTTTTGAAAAGAAATTCAAAGGAGAAGGAAATTTCAGAGAATTCTCATTGGTTTGGTTCAGGATTCTTGTGCTTACCTTACTTATGAGGTGGCTGAGGAGTGTGTGTGAGAGTCCTGTCTTTCATTGTACACTCATCTCTCCACTTGGCTTCCCACGCTTCAATTAAAGTCCAGGGGAAGACATCATGAGGTAATTTCTCCCCTGGGGCTTTTTCAGATCAGGAAATGCAGGCAACCTGCTGCAGAGCAATGGAGAGATGTGTAATAGAAAGAATAACACACATACACAGTATACTTGGGCACATTAGGTAAGATCAAAAACACCACCAAAAGAAATTATAAAATGCCCTGAGAATGAGGCAGAAAAATGGAAGCGTCTTTCATGGGGGAAGAACACTTTCAGGAAATTGCAGATCAGATTTTGGAGATCAGATTTTGGCAGATCTTTAGTTCCATCTCTTCCCTGGAGCTGGTTCAGCCCCTCCACCTGCTACTGGTCTTTCAGGGAAGGAGCAGTGTATCAGCACTGGCATTAGAGACCAGATGTATTCAAAATCAGCCCTCAAAAATGTAACATTTGGAAGACCCTGGGGAAGGTGCTGGACCCTGAAGAATGACAACTAGAGCTGAGCCAAAATTTCTCAGAAGACATTTTTCTCAGAAAATTCCTGAGATGTTTCTTTTCTTACCCACACGCTAGAAATAAAAGGCCATATTGCAGACATTTCTCCAAATTTTCTTCACCATTATTTTTTGTGGTGACTGCAGTCCCTCTCCCCACTATGCTCTGGAATGATGCTAGGTGTGGGGTATTGTGGAGTATGCAAAATGTGGGGCAGGCTGCCAACACAGTTGATGCTGTTGCCACTTGCAATGGCAGTGCCAAAAAACAAAACAAAAACCATTAGGAAAAAAAAGAAAGAAGCTGTGCTACAACCCTTGCCAATGGTGAGACCTACCTGTGAGAAATTGTTGGATGATTTTTCCTCTCTCTGGAGAAATATGGTGAAATTGTCCCCACAATTTCTCTGCCCACAAATAGGGTGGATAATTTCAAGATGCCTTTTTTGCACAGCTCTGATTTCACCTGTAGGAGGCAGGACTCCTCTGTCCAAAAAAAAATGGAATGCCAGCCTCCATTTTTCAGAAATATAGACTGAAAACCTATGAACACCTATTAGTAAGGCCTCATGAACTCAGTGGGATTACTTCTTAGTAAACATACTTAGGATCACACAGCATGACTCTTCTCCTTCCGTGTTTTTCAGATGAGCAAGAAAACATGAGGAAGAGGAATTTGAAAGGTTGCATTGTAAGAAGGCACATAGTCAGACGGCAGCACAAAGTCTGGAAGATTTAGCTAGCATGATATAAGACAGAAATAAAACAAGTTATGTGGACTGATGGTAAAAAACGTATGGCCTGGGGAACACTTTTCTGACAGTAAAAGTAAACCACAGAGCCAAGTCATGGGCTAAATTCATAAGGCTTTAATATACACATATAGTGCTGCTATTTTTCAGGATGTGCTGCTGATTCATCAAGAGCCATTCTCAATGAATATATGAGACTGATTTTATTGTCTGTTCTGTAGATTCCTCATTATTTCCTTCTCATTTTATGTATGTGTTCTAATTATTTTATTTTTGTTATTTTTTCGCAGTATGTGATTTGTTTTTGTTTAAAACTCTTGACAAATGAGTAGTTTTAAAAAGTAAGACTTACAACACAGTCCTGTACATGTCTACTTCGAAAGTCCAACTAAGTTCAATTGCCCATCACTGATGGCATGCAAATTATGTTAGGCTCCAATCCTATGCACAGGTACCTGAATCCCACTGAATGCAGTAGGGCCTCTTTCTGAGTAAACATGCCTAGAATTGTGCTGGTAATCATCTGATATAGGCAGATTACCTGTAGCCTGACGATGGTCCACTGATGCTAAAAAAAAATGCCAACCCCTGGACTAGGAGTGACTAATCTGCAACCCAAATTCCATCAGCCTCAGCCAGAATAGCCAATGGCCAGAGAGTATGGGAGTTGTGGTCCAACAACATCTAGCGGGCCACAGGTTGCCCATCTCTGCTCTAGATTATAGAGCAGCCTTCCCGAACTTGGCTCCCTCCAAATGTGTTGGACTACAGTTCCTATCATTCCCAGCCAGCATGGCCATGGCTGATGTGAATTGTAGTCCAACACATCTGGAGTGAGCCAGGTTGGGGAAGGATACTCTATGGCACAAAGATAGATAGATAGATTTAATGCCTAGTAATTTTACATCAATAGTTGTGATTTTGTATGTATGCTTATTAGCATTGGACAGTGGGAGCACATATGAATTTGTTCCATTTGTTTTGGGCAAGTACTAACTTTGAAGTCTACAGTGTCATTATAGCCACTTAAAAGTGAAAATGGTTAAATCATTGCCAGGTTCTGTCAGAGGAACTTGTCCACCCAGACATTCTGTTTATTCAGAGGAACATTCCCAAGAAAGGTGCCTTGAGGAAACACTCCCTGTAGAAGGATGGCATTGGGTGGTTTCAGTGTGATTCAGAATAATTTCTCTTACACACCTGAGTCATGGTCAGAGGGCCATGAGGAGCATGACTCCCACATTTTGGGAACCAGAATGGAATGTTATAATAGAAAATGTACCTCAGGTCCTCAGAACAATGAATTAGGAGGTAGTGCCAAACTGATAGCAAAGTGTGTACAGAATGTTTTCCCAATTATTTATCATTATCCATTTAGATTTCTTTCCTGCTTTATCCCAGGGCTTCAGAGTGTGAATTGTCACATAGTTCACATTTTAGCCTCCTAACAACCCTGTGACTAGTAGGCTGAGAAAAAGTGACGTGTCTAAGGACATTCAGTGAGCAGCTCTGGCCCAAGACATTTTTCTGCCTGAGGCAGAGCTGTGAATACCCACACACACACACACACACACACATACACACACAGCTCGAGAGGCATAGTAAGTTAGTAACCAAGGCCAGTAAAGTTACTTCGGCATCTTTGACAAGTGCTACGCAGGCATTCAGTCTGCACATGTCAGGCCTGGAAGGTGGTGGGGTGAAGGTACACATGCAAGCCCTTCCTCCAATGTCCGCGGGTGGGCGCCTCTAAAAACAGTTGCATATTTAGTGTAAAGTCTGCAGGGAGGTTGTAAGTGCTTCGGCCAAATATGCTTACAGGCCTCTCTGAAATCAGGAACACGCATAGGGTGGCCATTTCTGAATCACCAAAAAAGAGGAAATGCATCAACAAAAACATGAACAAAAGAGGACAGTGATTTGCATAAAATTTGCATATGTTAACATATATGTATAGATGCAAATTTAGAGATTATTATTATTATAATTTAAATAGAAATATAGTATATCTCACCACAGTGTGGAAGACTGTGACCAGGTGACCTGTGTGGCTGCCTGTTCAGCTTGCTGTCCAGCTGCTAAGTGTTGATGGCTGACAGTTCTTGTGGTTCATTATCTCTAAACCAGATGGTCCTCTCTGTGAAAGAGGATACCTGGCCACCCGAAGTTACACTCAGCATGCAAAGGTCTACAGAGGAGCTGGGCATGTGGGGATGTTGGAGGTGAGGCTTACATGTATGCCATGCCTCCACCCCTACCACAATTTTAACCCTTGCATGTGAAGGCTGAATGCTTGCATAGGCCTGCATAAAATCCCACAAGCACTACTTCTCCTCCCTGGCAGTAAAATGCATGCATAGATACATAGCAATCTGATGCCCTCTCATGATGCCCCAAATCATCTAATAGTAGGGCCGGCCCTGTAATCAACTTCATGTCTGGATGGGGAAACATACGGAGCTGCCTATTTGTCCATCCGGCCCAGGAGTGTCTGCTCTGACTGGCAGTGGGTTTCTCATGCAGAGTGGGGACTCACTCATCACCTGCTCCCTGATCTTTTTTAAAAACTAGAGATGCCAGGAATTAAACTTGGGATCTTAGAACATGTGTTCCACCACTAAGCTAAGGAGATTTAGACCTGGGCCATCATAACTAAAACTGTCAAAATGGGTTTGGCTTTTTGTGTACAATTTAATTTTTTGAACCTTGCTTTCCCAAATGGTTTCTGTACCAAGAAATAACTGTGGCATTTATTTCTGAGTAGGTAAGAAATACCCTTTTTAAGCAATAGCTAGAGGTGAGGAATAGATTTAAGGGATTAGACCTGATAGACAGAGTACCTGAGGAACTATGGACAGAGGTCCGTAACATTGCTCAGGAGGCAGCAACGAAATCCATCCCAAAGAAAAAGAAATGCAAGAAAGCCAAGTGGCTGTCTGATGAGGCTTAACAAGTAGCTGAGGAAAGAAGGGAAGCGAAAAGCAAGGGAGAAAGGGGAAGATATATCCAACTGAATGCAGAGTTCCAGAGAATAGCAAGGAGAGACAAGAAGGCCTTCTTAAATGAACAATGCAAAGAAATCGAGGAAAACAACAGAATGGGAAAGACTAGAGATCTCGTCAAGAAAATCGGAGATATCAAGGGAACGTTTTGTGCAAAGATGGGCATGATAAAGGACAAAGAAGGCAGGGACCTAACAGAAGCAGATGAGATTAAGAAGAGGTGGAAAGAATACACAGAAGAACTCTACAGGAAAGATCTTAATGTCCCCGATAGCCATGATAGTGTGGTCACTGAACTTGAGCCAGACATCCTCGAGAGTGAAGTCAAGTGGGCCTTAGGAAGCATTAGTAACAACAAAGCTAGTGGAGATGACACTATTCCAGCTGAGCTATTTAAAATCCTGAAATATGATGCTGTTAAAGTGCTGCACTCAATATGCCAACAAATTTGGAACACTGAACAGTGGTGACAAGACTGGAAAAGTTCAGTTTACATTCCAATTCCAAAGAAGGGCAATGCCAAAGTGTTCAAACTACCGTACAATTGCGCTCATTTCACATGCCAGCAAGATTATGCTCAAAATCCTACAAGCTAGGCTTCAGCAGTATGCGAACCGAGAACTACCGGAAGTACAAGCTGGGTTTCGAAGAGGCAGAGGAACTAGAGATCAAATCGCCAACATTCGCTGGATCATGGAGAAAGCAAGAGAATTCCAGATAAACGTCTATTTCTGCTTCATTGACTATGCTAAAGCCTTTGATTGTGTGGATCACAACAAACTGTGACAAATTCTGAAAGAGATGGGGGTACCAGACCACCTTACCTGTTTCCTGAGAAACTTGTACAACGGTCAAGAAGCAACAGTAAGAACCAGACATGGAACAACCGATTGGTTCAAAATTGGGAAAGGAGTACGACAAGGCTGCATATTGTCACCCTGCTTATTTAACTTATATGCAGAGTACATCATGAGAAACGCCAGGTTAGATGAATCACAGGTCAGAATTAAGATTGCCGGGAGAATTATCAACAACCTCAGATATGCAGATGATACCACCCTAATGGCAGAAAGTGAAGAGGATCTAAAGAGTAGGGGTGGACGAAAGTCACTTACCTGTCCTCGAAGCTTGTTCGCGGTGGGAGGGAGGCGCTTCGCTGCTCCCCCCGCGAAGTTCAGGCCGGGGGGGGAGGCTTCCCGCCTCGCCCGGCTGAAATTCAGGCCGGGGGGAGGCTTCCCGCCTCGCCCGGCCGAAATTCAGGCCGGGGAGGAGGCGCCTCGCCTCGCCCGGCCGCAAACTCAAAAGTTAAAAAAAAACAAAAACGCCCCCGTGATAGCCTACGTGACGATTAACGTAGCCTATCAGGGCTAGATCTGCAAAGTCAGCCATGATAGGCTACGTTAATCGTCACGTAGCCTATCACGGGTGACTTAAAAAAAAAAAAAAGCGCGTACGCAAATGGCGGCCCCCATAGGGAGCCGCCATTCGCGTTCCTTATTTGGTCGCTGTAGTCTACGTAAATCTTTACATAGACTACTGCGACCAAATAAGGAACGGGAATGGCGGTTCCCTATGGGGGCCGCCATTATCCGTACGCGCTTTTTTTTTTTTTAAGTCACCCGTGATAGGCTACGTGACGATTTACATAGCCTATCATGGCTGACTTTGCAGATCTAGCCGTGATAGGCTACGTTAATTGTCACGTAGCCTATCACGGGGGCGTTTTTGTTTTTTTTTCTTTTATTGCAATGGCGGTGGCGGCAGCTGGTCGAAAGACTGGCTGCCGCTCCCGCCCCGGACGAACACCCGCCGAACCGCCGGCCAGACGCGCCGCCAGGAGGGACATTCGGCAAAGTTAAGTCCTGGGGGGGGCGGGGAATTTCTCCCCGAAACTTGTTCGGGGGGCCGAACACGTTGGTGCTCGGCCCCCCGAAGATTCGGGGAGAAATTCTCCACCATCCCTATGTTGAGGGTGAAAGAGGAGAGTGCAAAAGCTGGTTTGAAACTCAACATTAAAAAAACTAAAATCATGGCATCTGGCCCCATCACTTCCTGGCATATGGAAGGGGAAGAAATGGAAGCAGTGACAATTTTATTTTCTTGGGCTCCAAGATCACCGCAGATGGTGACTGTAGCCATGAAATTAAAAGATGCTTGCTCCTTGGGAGGAAAGCTATGGCAAACCTAGACAGCATAGTAAGAAGCAGAGACATCACCTTGCCGACAAAGGTCCGTCGAATCAAAGCTATGGTTTTCCCAGTAGTAACATATGGCTGTGAGAGCTGGACTATAAGGAAGGCTGAATGCCGGAAAATTGATGCGTTCGAACTGCGATGCTGGAGAAGACTCTTACGAGTCCCCTGGACTGCAAGGAGGTCAAATCAGTCCATCCTAAAGGAAATCAACCCTGAGTGCTCATTGGAAGGACAGATACTGAAGCTGAAGCTCAAATATTTTGGCCACCTAATGCGAAGAGAAAAGTCTCTGGAAAAGACCCTGATGCTGGGAAAGACTGAAGGCAAAAGGAGAAGGGGACGGCAGAGGATGAGATGGCTAGATAGCATCACTGATGCAATGAGTATGGACTTGAGCACACTCCGGGAGAGAGCGCAGGACAGGAAGGCCTGGCGTGCTATGGTCCATGGGGTCACGAAGAGTCGGACACGACTGAACGACTGAACAACAACAACAATGAATCACTGGAGGTACCAAGAATCTTTCAGTGGCTCATCCACTACTGTAATCTAACAAAAAGCTGGGAGAGCTTGAAAAGGAAACTAGCCCAGGGTTGAAATAATTAATGCTGTGCTGAAAATTTCTCCCACATTTTTTTCCAACCATTCTCATTCAGTTTGATAGAAGAGAAACTGCTTTTGAAAAGAAATTCAAAGGAGGAGAAATTTCGGAGAAGGGTTGGGTTTGGGTTTCTGGGGCTTACCTTACTTAGGAGGTAGTTGGGGAATGAGCACAAGTGTCTCATCTTTCATTGCACAATCATCTCTTTGGCAGCCTGTAGCCTCCTCAGCTCCCTACACTTCAACTGAAGCCTAGTGGAAGGCAACATGAGGTAATTCCTTCCTTAGGGCTTTTTCAGATCAGAAAGTGCTGGCAGGCTGGGAGGCTAGCTGTGATTAGGTAAGCTCAAAAACACAACACAAATCAATTATAAAGCATCCTGAATTAGGCAGAACAATGGAAGCCTCTTTCATGGGGGAAGAAAACTTTCTGGAAACTGGAGAAAAGATTTTGGCAGAGCACTAACTCCACCTCATCACTGGAGTTTGACACAACACTACTGCCCCCCCCACACACACACACTTGCATTGTGGTGGATGCTAAATGGAGGCCAGCCTGCCAACTCAGTTAATGCTGTTGCAGCATGAAAAACCCCCAAACCCTCACCAAAACTGAAAGAAGCTGTGCTTCAAGCCCTGCCAATGTGGAGCCCTACCTGGGAGTAGGGGTGGACGAAAGTCACTTACCTGTCCTTGAAGGATGTTCGCGGTGGGGGGGAGGCGCTTCGCTGGTCCCCCCGCGAAGTTCAGGCCGGGGGGGAGGCTTCCCGCCTCGCCCGGCCGAAATTCAGGCCGGGGGGGAGGCTTCCCGCCTCGCCCAGCCGAAATTCAGGCCGGGGAGGAGGCGCCTCGCCTCGCCCGGCCGCGAACGCGAAAGTTAAAAAAAAAAAAAAACGCCCCCTGATAGGCTACGTGACGATTCACGTAGCCTATCACGGTTAGATCTGCAAAGTCAGCCGTGATAGGCTACATGAATCGTCACGTAGCCTATCAGGGGGCTTTTTTTTTTTCTTTCATTGCAATGGCGGTGGCGGCAGCCGGTCAAAAGACCGGCTGCCGCTCCCGCCTCGCTCGAACACCCGCCGAACCGCTGGCCAGACCAGCCACCGGGAGGGACATTCGGTGAAGGTAAGTCCCGTCCCGGGGGGGGGCGGGGGGCAGGGGGGACAGAGGATTTCTCCCCGAAACTTGTTCGGGGGGCTGAACACGTTGGCGCTCGGCCCCCCGAAGTTTCGGGGAGAAATTCTCCGCCATCCCTACCTGGGAGAAACTGTTGAGGACTTCTCCTTCCCCTGGAGAAATTCGGTGAAATTGCCTCCCAAATTTCTCTGCCCATAAATAAGGTGGAGAATTTTGAGAGGCCACCTGTGCACAGCTTTAGAAATAATGTAACCCTGGGTAAATGTCAGCAAAAAAACACACCCCAACCCCCACAACACCACTTTGGAAAGGTTTCCCCTAAAAGGCAGCCTATAAGTCTTTTAAAGCAGCCTCCCCCAACCTGGTGCCCTCCAGATTTTTTGGACTACAATTCCTATAATCCTCGGGTTATGGGAGCTGTAGTCAAACACATCTGGAGGGCACCAGGTTGGGTAATCAATGCCTAAACTTTTTTTTAGAAAAAGGTAATGGTTATTCTGAATGCTGCAAGCAAGGCGTTGTCATTTTTGAAGAATCAAAATCTAGGCTTCTGCCATGACAAGGGCAGTGGTGGGATTTGCAGGCCAGACAGGCAAAGCAGAGGCAGCTTTGAAACAGAATAAACCAAGATGCCTTCTGTCTGCACACCAGCTGGGAAATGGGAGTCAGTGGAAGCAACAACAGAAGTGTCTTGCTTGGATCACTGCACTGGCCAAGGGAGATCAGGGGATAAAAGTACTTGAACTGTGGAGACGCATCCCACTGGGTGGGGCCACGGCTCTGGGATCTTGCCATTCCACCACTGCCTCATGGATGTCTGGGGGGGAACTCCATGGCGATGGGTTTAGTTCACTCTCCACTTTGTTGTGGTTTTTTCTGGAGTTGAACCTGCTCCATCTGGGGACACACAGGGGTAGAAAACTTTTTCAGCAGGTTACATGCAGTTTACTTCAAATTGTTTTGGTGGCTGCTGGGTGGAGTCTCATCCATGTCATCATTTAGGCAGCCTGTTCCCACCCTCCCACTCTCACCTTGTTCCTCCCCTTCTGCTTTCTCTGGCCAGTGTGTGTGTTAGCACCCACACCCTCCCCAACCTATGTCCCTCCCGACCCAATTTTTTATTTATTTTCCCTCCACAATAGCGCAGTAGCGACAGGACCAAATGTGCAGCAGCGACCCCTCACATTACCGCATTAGTGGGGACACTCAGTCACTTTAGGTAGCCTGCTTTCAATCTTTACTATTCCTCCCTTCTGTGCATGCTTACTCAGAAGTAAGAAATAAATCTCACTCCCCTGCAGTGAAAGGGTTAAAGGATAACTGTAGTAACTCACCCTAAAGTGCTCTTTCACTTCTCCATTGCTCTCTTAGATCGCTATTGCGATGTTGTGCTTCTTTGATGTTCTGTAGTTTCTCTGTTATATAAAATCACTTCTCCGCTTTATCACTTTATTGCAGTAATGATCTTACCTTCTCATTGCAAGTAGGGGGAAGGGGAAAGGGAGAAAGAGAGAGTGTGGAAGCAGTAGGCAGAAGTGCACACATGGAGAAAAATGAGGTGGCAACCAGTAAATCCACAGCAGCTTGCTGGGATGCAGAGAAATGGGGGACAGAGAGCTAGAAATGGGAAACATTGCAATCCTATGCATCTCTACTCAGAAGTAAGCCCCACTGGGTTCAACGGGGCTTTCTTCCCTGTAAGTGGGTTTAGAATTGTAGCCAACATCTCCCAGAGGGGTTCTGAGAAACAAAAAGAGGAACATTTGTTGTTGTTGTTGTTGTTGTTATATGAGAAGTAGAATCCCTTCCAAAATGGGCAAGCTGAAATCTGAATTTGAAGACTGGATTTGAAGCAGATTGCTGGCATGAGGTGAAATTGGGGTGGTGGAAGCTCTGGAGGACTGGGCTCAAAAAGAAGTCTTCAAATTCAGATTTCAGCTTGCCCATTTTGGAAGGGATTCTCCTTCTCATTGTTGTTGTTGTTATTATTGTTGTTGTTGTTAAATGTTCCTCTTTTTGTTTTTCAGAACTCCTCTGGGAGATGTTGGCTGCAATTCTAAACCTACTTACATGGGAGGAAGCCCCACTGAATCCAATGGGGCTTACTTCTGAGTAGAGATGCATAGGATTGCAATGTTTCCCATTTCTAGTTCCATAAACCCCTGAGGTCTGGAGGACTGGGGATTTTAGTTTCTTCGGGGAAATCTGAAGAATTCTTCAGAAGCAATTCTTCAGTTTTCCCTGAGTTATTGCCAATGGCTGGAGATGTGACATTTTATTTTATTTCCTTTTTTCCTGGCTGCTATTCTTTTGTCAATTACATTTCTGTTCACTTTTGCCTACTGCTTCCACACCTCTCCCTTTCTCCATCTCCCTGCTCACAAGGAGAAGGCAAGATCATTACTGTGATAAAGCGGAGAAGTGATTTCACATAACAGAAAAACTACAGAATATCAAAGAAGCACAACATTGCAATAGCGATCTAAGGGAGCAATGGAGAAGTGAAAGAGTGGTTTAGCACAAGTTACTATAGTTACCCTTTAATCCTTTCACTGCAGGGGAGTAAGATTTATTTCTTACTTCTGAGTAAACATGCACAAAAGGGGGGAATGTTAAAGTTTGAAAGCAGGGATACTGAAGTGATTGAGTGTCCCCACTACTACAGTAATATGAGGGGTTCTTCAATGTTCTCCAGTTCCTCAGTTATTATGTAAAATCCCAGCCCCACTTTATCGCTTTATCGCAGTAACGAGCATTCATAGTATAGTAGCAGCAGGGAGCCTGGACAGGGGCAGGAAACAAGCCTCACTCATTGGTCTCCCCATCTTTTTTTATTCTATGTCCACCCACCCCATACCCCACTTGTAAGTAACTCCACTCCCTCCCAGGCGGCTGTGGTTG
Organism: Heloderma suspectum; assembly: GCF_057233095.1. NCBI lineage: Eukaryota > Metazoa > Chordata > Lepidosauria > Squamata > Helodermatidae > Heloderma > Heloderma suspectum. The sequence continues at coordinate 86,711,167 of NC_139459.1, forward strand.
GTGAAACTGGAGCGCTTACTTCGGGTTCATGATGGAGCGGCAATGTGCTATTTCACCATTGCGCTTTTAAGGGGATTTTTTTTTTAAAGGTAGAGGCTGCCAAGCAAAGCACACCTGTACTTTCAGGGGGATCGCTTCCAGAGGTTAGTGGTAGGCAAGGCAAAGTATACCATGAGGTAGCTGAGTACTCCTGAACAGCCAGCTGCAAAATGGCAGAAACATCAGGGAAACACAGGGAGGGGAAACATTGGGAGAACCAATGTTCAACCAGGGTCAGTGAGGTCATTGTCACGTGAAAGACACACCCCTGGGCAGGACTATCATGCCGATGTAAATGTAAAGGATTGGTACACACCGCAACAGAAGCGCAGACAAGCCAAATTAAGGAAAACAATCAGACTAAAAGTAGTCTCAGAAAGAAATGTTTTTTGCATGAAAATCTCCAGAATGGCTGCAAGATGGTCACAACATCAAGTGCCCCAAATGACGTCCAAATGCAGCCAACTTACAGTAAGTCATTCATGGAGACACCCCCCAGGAGGGATTTGAAGTTTGGGGCTCCATGTGAGGCTGCACTGGTGGGCGGTGCTGGGGAGGATGTAAAGTCAACCAATCATGCTATCACGTAGGACTGCCTTTTGATCATCAATTCTGTTAAAGACCAACAGAGTAGTCGAGTCTAATGCAAGTACAGAGCCTAGGAGAAGCACGCTTAGTTCATGTTCCCAACACCGCGCATATGCTGTGTAGTGTAAACAGGAACAGATACAATTTCACACAACTTCCAAGAAGTGAAGGAACAAGAGACCTACCCATCAACATACAAAGTTATACAGGGCATGAGAAATTGTTTAACTAAACATCTCCAGCAGGTATTTTCCTCCTTGTGTGGTTTAGACTTATGTCCCTGTTTTTACTCTGCAAACTAAACTGCTAGGTATTTGCTGTCATTGTCATCATCTGAAATACGCATTATGGCTGTGACTTTGGCTACCCTTCCTTCCTGTTTAGACACTAATTGTCAATGTGCAATTGCTTGAGCAGTGATTAAATACAGCATGTCTTGTTTTGCATCAAACTTTAGTTAACATACACAGCAAAGAAATTCAAGTACCTTTATCGTACTCAAATTTCTCTCTTACTTCTTATAGCTTGATATATAAGCATCCCGTAAGGGAGGTTTGTATGACCCTCCTCAAACACAGAAATTTTGCATGGGGGGGTTGGGGGGGATCACACCAGTTAGCCCCACCATGACTAGTACCCACTGATCATCTTATTCTCCATGCATTTGTCTAATCCCTTTTTAATGTCATCCAAGTAGGTGACCATCACTACCCCTTGTAGTAATGAATTCCACAGCTTAAATATGCACTGTGTGAAAAGTCTGTCCTGAATCTCCCACCATTCAGCCTCATGGGATGACCTGAATTCTAGTATTATGAGAGAGGGAGAAAAAACTTCTCCCTATCCACTTTCTCTACTCCATGGATCATTTTATTCATTTCTATCATGTCCCTCCTTTTCTCCTAGGGGAGTTGCTCTAGATAACTTTAGCTGCCCCTTTTTTTTGCCCCTTATCCAGTTCTGAAATAACCTTTTTGAGGTGCAATATGCAGAACTGTATTCCAAATGCGGTTGCACCATTGATTTTAATGAAGGCATTATGATATTGGCAGTTTTATTTTCAGTTCCTTTCCTAATGATCCCCAACATGGAATTCCCCTTTTTCACAGCAGCCATGCATTGGGTCGATCATCAAACTATCCACCATGACCCTAAAATCTCTTTCATGGTCAGTCACCTCTAGCTCAGACCCTATCAGTGAATACATGAAGTTGAGATGTTTTGGAATTTGCATACAGATTTTAGAGGTCAGGTCCTGAAAGATCACTCTTTGCCATGCCTGAGGGATAAGAGGAGTAACCCATCTAAATCTTATCTCCTTGCTGTCCTTCCAAGTAACACTCTGAAGCACTTTCTTTCACTGAATAATCTGAGCATGTACAACCAGTTTGTGTCCTCATTTGCCCCATGATTGTTCCACTGACTCCACTCAGTGAAGAATTTGTTCCATACTTTAGTGAATCAGGCTGCTCTGGACTGAAATGGCTGTTCTGGACTGTTTCTGCATATGACAGAACATTGCAAAGTGCAAAGACGTGTGATCCTGGTTATGTCATATTTTTTTTGCAGAAGTGAACTTGTATGTGTTCAGTGCTGCCAATGGAATCCCAATTACAATGAATCATTCAGCTGGAAATTTGATATTTTTAGGTAGTTCATCTTGAATGTTCAGTTCTGAAATGAAGAATTCAGATTTGAGTATGCAATTAAAAAGCCAGGAGCGAATTTTGAGTCTTGGTTGTGTGACAAACATTTCAAGACTTGGGGGACAGGGTTCAAATTTCAATGTACAAAATTGATCCAATTTTTAATTAAGGATTTTAAAATAAAAAATCAGTATTTATAGTACTTCCATTTTTATTCAGATTTAGATGAAATTCCATTTCATCTTGATTGTTAGCTGTGTACTTCTTGTACAAACTATATTCATTGCACTGAATATTCTCATGCTTTGTGGCAGTAGAACTGCTTTCCCCTGCCTGGTGCCCTCCAGAAGTTTTGGACTACAATACACGTAATTCCTGATCATTGGCTGTGCTGTCCGGGGTTTATGGGTGTAATTCCAAAACATCCAGTAGAGTCATGAGATAATTTAAAGGATGTAACTTATTTTAATATGTTCTCCTGAACTTGGCAACCAACCATGTCATAAAGGGGCAGCCCTCACTTGAAGACTTGACAGATCTATAGGATGCAATGGGCATCTTTTATTTCAGAATACTACAGTTCTAATAGCCTCCATGTACCAGACACTGCAGTTCTGCAGTTTCCCTCCTGCTGGCAATGATATGAGTAAGATACTTTAAATCCTTGTTCAGTAATGCTATTGCATATTAGAATCATAGAATAGTAGGGTTGGAAGGGGCCTATAAGACCATTGAGTCCAACCCCCTGCTCAATGCAGGTATCCAAGTCAAAGCATCCCTGACAGGTTGCTGTCCAGCCTCATCTTGAATGCCTTCAGTGTGGGAGAGCCCACTACCTCCCTATGTAATTGGTTCCTTTAAAACCAGCCCTTTTCTTTTGGAGCTCATAAGAAAATGGGCCTTTAGTGGGGTTACTACTTTTCAATTCATAATTTAGACAACCACGAAAAAGTTGGCTATTAAAAAAAACACAAAAACTTATGCATGTTAAACCTGAGTTATCTTATTTAGGGAGCAATCCTATGCAGATAGACGGCCGCCTCCAAACTCAGAGGTGACCGCCTATTCAATGCAGGGCAAGAGAATCACAGAGGGGATTGTTCCTTCCACACGCCTCCTGCCCTGCATTTGCGGCTAGATAGCCGCTTTCAGCTGTCTAGCCTTAGGACAGCAGAGCAAGGGAGGAGGCTGCCGGATGACATATTGGATGTGTTATACCGGCATTTCTGCCCTCCCCACCCTGGAATGCCCCCCAGAATGCTCCGTTTCAGCCTCTCTGCGCTCCTCTTGTGAGCACAGAGCATGGGGCTTCTCCACCCTGCCTGCGAGGCAGCGCAGATTGGGGGGCAGGTTGGTTCTCCAGGAACTGACCTCAGCGCATGGGATCCGAGGTTGGTTCCCGGAAAAGAAGATATCCTATGGCCATCTAGTTGCTGACTAGTGGCCATAGGATTATTCCCTTAGTTCATTAAAATATTCAGCTACTAATTAAGGTACATTTCTCTTTTCTAGGATGCTGTGAAATATTACAATTGCCATTAGAACCTGTTCATGAATCTGGCAAAGGTACAGCATATTTCACTAACCAAGTGATACATTTTGGACTGCATACTTCTTCATGTAGGGAATACAGAGAAACTCCATAATCTCCAGTATGGGTAAAGCCAAGACTCACTTTGCTCTCTCTCTGGGCAAACATGCAGATTGACCCCAAAGGAAGAGGGCAATAGTGATGAGGGCGAGGCGAGTCCATTGAGGGCACCTTGCCCATGTTCGCAGAAGTGGCTGAATAAAGCAGGCTGAAACCAGAAAGTGAAGTGTTTGTCAAACTTTGCTGAGCCATAAATGGATAGGCAGCCAGAAGTATAAAACAGTACAAAAAATCAGGCCAGGCTTCTAACAGAATGAAACTACTACTGCTACAGAATATATGGAACATGCTAGTCCTTCTATATACAAATCAGACTAAAAGAAAACTTATTTGCTTCCACCTGGCTGCTGGGCAACTTGCCCCCCCCCCACACACACACACCTCATGACACCATTGCATTTGCACCTGCTAACTGCTTTAAAAACTCCAAAAACAAACTAACCCTTGGCTTGCATTTTATTTAATGTGATCCCCTGCCATCATTATTCCAACAGCCCATGGATCCCTCAAAGCCTGGCATTGATCTCCAGGAAGCTGTCTTTCCTGCATGCAGCAGAAACGATGGCACATAAAAGAGAGGGAAGAGTATATTAGTAGTATCAGGAAAATCAGTGCCTCCAGATTGCTAGAACTGGTTCCCCTGCCCAGCAACTCTGGAGAGTTGCGCTAGAAAGATAAGCAAAATGCATCATGTATTATAAGATCCAAGTCTGGCTTGGCAAATTTGCAGCACTCCTGGCTCTCAACTAGCAACAAAGAGATGAACTGCTTACATCACATATCTTCAGAGTGTATTGTACCACTTCAAATAACATCTGTCTTCCACGTATCTTTTACAGAAATCAGTTTTGTCACTTGCTGTTTCAAATGTCTCTTTTGCCTCTAATAGATAGCACGTTTCAGCCTCAAGATGCTTCGTGCCTAGCTTTGCCATCTTTGTCATTTCCCATAAAGGTGCTCAATGGTATGAATCAGTTCCATGAAAATCAGTGACAGTAGTGTCAGTGGATTCAGTGGGAAGCATATTGCACCTTTAGAGCAGCAATTTGTAGCAAGAGGGAAGCAGGGGTAAGGTGGAGACATGTTGCAAGCTGTGTGTTTGCTGTGCAGCTCTCTTCTAATCTCATCTCAGTTGACCTGGAAATTCAGAGCACCTGCTACACCATGCGGGAGATGGATTTTAGCACATGGAATAGCTGTGGGCTTTTTATTTTGTAGGCTGTTCAGCCCAGGAGCACTTAGGAAAAACAGTGTTCTTATTCTGAGAATCCAAGGTATAAGCAGGAGCTGTGTATAAATTACCTGTGGATACGAACAATAGCCAAGTGAATGCAGAAACTATGGCTGCATTTACACAACCATGTTTACTGAGCCTATAGCCAGGGGTGGGCTACTGGGAGTCTGCCCACCCCACAAATTTTCTCTGCCCCCCTTTTTTATGTACAAACAAATAATTAAAAAACAGTTTACAATTTGTCTTTAAAAGGCCTAGAAACCAGATGAACTCCCCCCCCCCCTACTTTTTGGTGCCCCTGCCCTTAACTTTTAGGCTGACTACAGGCCCGAAGTGTACCACTGACTATTGAGATGATTATTCCTAAATTTCCGAAGAGACAGTTGATATGTGGTAGAAACATAACCTTCTCTTTATTCCTATATCCCCAGAAACTGCTATAAGAAATAATCTGAAAGTCAACTAAAACAATCTACATCTAATTGATTTAACTCACTGGGTACAGTAACAACAGGAAACTCAAAAGGGTTTATTGAACATGATTGTGTGAATAAACACTATGCTGTAGAGCTTTTGAGAGGAAGAAGTAGCTAGCAGCTATATTGAGAAGATTGTTAGATAGCAGGGTTCCAAATGCACTCAGTTTCCAAAACAACTACAAGAAGAACACCCACACTGAAATCTGTTGCTGAAACTCATTAATTTTTTTTTAAAAAAAACCCAAGTAATTTAAAGCTCCACAGACGCATTTCAGCAAAAAAGCTTTAATTAAACTGAACTGAGGTCCACCCCTGCAAAGACATGCAAAAATGCGTCATGAGTTCCAAAAGAAGCAGCTGTGAAATGATGATTTCTGGTGTCGCTTATTTAAAAGCAAGCTTAAGAAAGGGAACCACCAAGCTCATTCAGTTCATTTGTACTGCTTCCTCCATAGGGCACATTCAGGTCTCTCGGGGATGAACTACATTGCGCCTGCCATTGCAATGAATTCGGTGTCCCATCGGGTTAAACGCTCTGGCAGTAAAACGTGATGATTCACACTCACCCATTTCCCCCATTGCAGTGCTTCATCGAATGCGCGAGCTCGGTTCACACTCCTGCTGTTTTCCTGCGCGCTTGTCTGATCTCGGATGCTAAGCGAGGTCGGCCCCCGTCAGTAGTTGGATGGGCGACCGCCTGGGAATCAGGCTTCCTGCACTGAGTAGGGGGTTGTTGTATCCCTTCAAATGAGACTAAGTTTTACCCCCTCCTATCCCCCGCTCCTGATTTTTTTTAAAAAAATTCAGGCGTTATCCTCGCAGAATCGGGGCTTCTCCGTGACTTTTTTTTTCTAATTCAGGCATGATCTTCGAAGATTAGAAGAGAAGCTTCACAGCTCTAGTGCTGCCCCTGTGTGGTGGGTGTGGAGGCACAGAAGGGGGAAACAGTGCTGGTGCTTCTGGTGCCCAGTATCCAGCCTGTGGCTTCCTTGCCAGATCATCGCTCTCCTGGCCACACACCCCAGAGACTTTCAGCCTGCTGAAGAGAGATCGCTTTCCTCTTGTCCACTCCCATAACAAGTAGGCCAGCACTTGGGGAAGGGCTCCCTTTTGTTGCTACCACGAACAGTGGCAGGGATAGTGGGCAAGCATCATCAACACGGGGGTAGGATGGGTCTGATTTCCACATGCCAACAGAGGGGGCAGCTTAAAATCTTTGAAAGGATGGGGATTATGGATCAGCCCATTTTTGGAGGTTGGCTTGACACCCCCAGGTGGGTGATCACAGATGCACAGAGATGGTTCATGTCATCTGCAGTACTAGGCACCCCCCACACACACACACACGGTTCAGATTGCAGATCTTTTATGGTCCCTCATCCTATGTAGGATGAAATTCATGGAAGCTGTAGTAGCTGATCAAGCCCTAGCCTATTCAAACCAAATTCTATGTCATTCTCTTCTCCCACTGCCATGTCTTTCCTGTTGCAGGAAAGAGATGTGCAGAAGTCCAGGCCTTTCCAGAAACCAGGTGCCCTAGGCAGCTCTGGTCCTAATCCCAGATGAATGGGACTTTTGGCCTGCGATTGCTTCACGTTTGTAGAAAAGGCACTTTGCATATGCTCGGATGCAGCTGTTTTTTATAGCACAGGTTTCAAGATAGGGCGGCCACTTACGAATCACCAAAAGAGAGGAGAAAAGAGGACGCACATGTGCATACAATATGGATGTGCTAACTTATATGCATAGTTGCAATTTTAGAAATAATTCTAATTTAAATAGAAACACAGGACATCTCACATCATAGTGTGGAAGACTGTGACTAGGTCACCTGTGGGCCTGCCTGTTCAGCCTGTTGGCCAGCTGCTAACTGTGGATGGGCAACAGTTGTTATGGTTATCTTTAAACCGGGATTGGACAGGACAACCCTTCGACCAGAGGGCAGTCCTCTGGCAGCGCTTCAAACAAACACAGGGCTGTCCCCTGTAAAAGAGGGCACTTGGCTTAAATGAAGCCCTGGAACAATGCAGCGTGTTTGGTATGTTATCCACGGAACAGGTTTCCCAAAGCGTTGCTGAAGCAAAAGTTGCGTTGCTCCTTCAGTCACATGCTGGTCCTGCCGTTATGCCTGCACTCGGTACTGCTGAAGTGCAGATTTCTAATGAGGAGGTCAGTGTCAAGTCTTGGCTCAAGCTGTTCCCTCACGCACATCTTTAGGAAATCACCAATACGCTTTCCAGGCTGACAACACTAGTGCAGCGGGAGCTGCCTGTCAATCAAACCTTTCTCTCAGAGGGATATCAAGAGGACTAAGTTGCCTTGAACTCTGTTAATGTTGCACCCCAGAACAGTGTTGCCACTTGGGTTACTACGAGCCAAGCTGCGCATTATGCACGCTAGCACATTTCCACATTTTTAAATGAAAAGCAGCCGCAAGAAGCTGGAAGCTGAAGTGGAACGCTGCAAGACGGGTGGGGCTGCTTAACCCCTCCCCTCTTGCTGTTTTTTTGCACTCAACATTACTTCCCTCCCCTCTCACCTCTCCACAGGGGAAAGGTATAGGTCTCCATATATTTTAGAAAAGTAACTTAGGGGGACAATTTTAACCGGGAATATGGCCTGACAGGAAAGGGTGAACTGGACCCTCCTCAGGTATTCCACTCAAGACTGCAGCTTTCCATTGAGATATATATTTGTGGAACACAACACGTGACTGTGTTTGATGTGTACTTTGGCCCTAAGAGTCCCGTGTTAGCAAAGCGTTTGTGCCAAATAGACATATACATATATCGCAAAAATGAGCAACAGGTGGCAGTTTTGTGTAGTTTATGATTGAATCCTAAAATGCCAAGCTGCAGTGGTTCTTGTTACAGGCACTTAAAGCCAACTGATTTAAGCAGGGGTGTTTTGGAGCACAGCCTAAAAACATGACACCAGTGTGAGCTACACACTGAAAAAAACCAGAAAGTTGTTGAGCTGCAATTTTCTTATGATTTCAAGGCTCGTATTTTCTAAACTCATTTCGTGTTGGAAACAGATTCCCGTTTTCTAACAACACCAGGCTTATCAGACATTCTAGTGTATTTTTGTATCAAAAAAATTTTTTTGTATCAAATTAGAAGTGCAGGAAACAGGACCTTTAAGGAAAGGTATAATGTTGCACAAGGGTCTGTGCCCCGATGTCACAATTGCCCTCTTGTCGGCTGGTCACACTGGAGATCAGGCTACTTTAGCTGTACCATGTGGATTGCAATTTTCTGTGGAAGTGCCTTAAGGGCCAAATTACCCACAATTACTTCCAATAGGGTTGGCATTAGAGTACGGAATCTTTGGGCACTTGCAAGGGCCCACATCCTAGTAGAAGGCCCATTGCAGGCCCCTGGAACCCCCTAGCCCCACTGCTCTCCTCTTTACTGTTACAGCCTGTTCAGCTGTCATCTCTGAGCAAGAGTTTTACAACTTGGTCTTTTAGGGGGAGTGCAAGTGCATAGTCTTGGAGCCCTCCTGAACTCTGCGCTAACTGGGGAAGCCTATGTGGTTGTCGTGTCCAGGAGTGCATTTTGCCAGCTTAGGATGGTACATCAGCTGCGGTCCTCTCTGGAGAGCATGGACCTTACCTCAGTTATCCATGCACTAGTAATGTCCAGGCTGGACTGCGGTAATACACTGTATGTGAGGCTGTCTTTGAAGGTGGTTTGGAAACTTCAGCTGGTGTAGAATGCACCCGCCAGGGTGTTGATGGGGGCCAGGCAGTTAAATCATATGATGCCTGTACTGCACTAGCTGCACTGGTTACCCGTGTCTTTCCAAGCCCAATTTAAAGTGCTGGTTTTGATCTTTAAAGCCTTAAATGATTTGGGACCAAGTTACCTGGAGGACCACCTTCACCCATATCAGCCTGCCCTCACTTTAAGATCAGCAAGACAGGCCCTTCTCACTTGCCCACTTTTGAGAGCAGTTAAGTGGGCAAGTACATGCAAGAAGGCAGTTTACGCAGCAGCCCCACACCTCTGGAAAAGGTTGCCATCAGTGGCCTGTCAGGCCCCATCACTGCAAGGTTTTTAGGAAGGTCCTGAAGACTTGGTTGACTTTTCTGGCCTCCTCCTTCTGGGTTTTTAGCCTCAATTGAGTTTCAGATGTTAGTACTGCCTAGGCTCGATGTTTCATTGCTGGTGTTTGTTGATTTTTGTTAATTTTGGCTGATTTTTCATTGTTATGTGATTTTATTGTATGATATTTTATTGCGTAAGCCACCTTGAGATGACCTTGGTCCTTACAGGTAGCCTTGAAATAGTATAAATAAACAAACAAACAAATAAATGAGTAGTGACAGAAGTACATTAGTGACAACAGCTTCTCCTCATCTTGCCTTCTCCCTCTAGGAAGAGTGGAGCAGATTGGACCCAGAGGCAGAGGGTAAGCTATGGGCAGTCATGAGCTGGGCAGCCATTTACACATCACCTGAAAAGAGGACATCCAGCATCAACAAGGAGGACACAACATGGCATTAAAATGTGCATGTGTTAATTTATATGTATAGATGCAAAAGCGGAAGACTGTGACCAGGTGATCTGTGTGCCTGCCTGTTCAGTCTGCTCTCCAGGTGCTAACTTTTGATGGGCAACTTCTAGGCCCAGCTCCCTCTTCATAGAATTATTTATCTTTACACTGGACTTGGATCAGACAGCCCTCCAAAGAGAGGATGACTTCAGATAGAGGACCATCCTCTGACAGCCCATCCAACAGAGGAAATATGGCCATTCTAAACTGGTGAGAGAAGCAAGGAGGTGATGGATGCACTCAGGGGAGAGTGGACCACTGAGTGCATTTTGCCCAATGCCCCCCCCCCCAAACCTGGAACTGGCACTGATCCTTCAAGTCGAATGGGGAGAGGGAAAGCACGTGCCCATATGTATGTTGTTGTTTATTCATTCAGTCGCTTCCGACTCTTCGTGACTTCATGGACCAGCCAATGCCAGAGCTTCCTGTCAGCCATCGCCACCCCCAGCTCCCCCAAGGTCGAGTCTGTCACCTCCAGAATATCATCCATCCATCTTGCCCTTGGTCGGCCCCTCTTCCTTTTGCCTTCTGCTTTCCCTAGCATCAGAATCTTCTCCAGGGTCTCCTGTCTTCTCATTATGTGGCCAAAGTACTTCAGTTTTGCCTTTAATATCATTCCCTCAAGTGAGCAGTCTGGCTTTATAAAAAAAAGTCTCTCTTCTGCCAGAACCCATGTGGTTGGAATCCATAACTTGCAGCTGCTTCTACATAAGGTGCAAAGCACCCTGGATAGCCCCTTTAGAGTTCTGGCTGGTTCTGACTGAAACCCAGACTGGATTTACCACCCCACCAACATTGGAGCCACCAGCCCCCATTGGTGCAGCATATAGCTGAGTCTATTCTCTTTTTTTAACTTTAGAGTAAGTGCATGGAGCTCCAATTCATATCAGAACTAGCATGCATCGGGAGATGAGGATTAAACCTTTTCCCCTCCACCCATTTGCTTTCCTAAAATTCCACCCCACTCCCCCCGCATGGGGAATTTTAAAGAAGTCTTGATTGGAGTCAATGGAGGCTTTTTTTTCAGTCCCCACAATGTGGGGAGTGGAATTCTGGGATGCAAACAGGGAATTTCAGGAAGCAAGCAAATTAAGACCATATGCAAAGGGAAGAAATGGAAGCAGTGACAGATTTTATTTTCTTGGGCTCCAAGATCACTGCAGACGGTGACTGCAGCCATGAAATTAAAAGACACTTGCTCCTTGGGAGGAAAGCTATGGCCAACCTAGACAGCATAGTAAGAAGCAGAGACATCACCTTGCCGACAAAGGTTTGTATAATCAAAGCTATGATTTTCCCAGTAGTAACATATGGCTGTGAGAGCTGGACTATAAGGAAGGCTGAGTGCCGAAGAATTGATGCTTTCGAACTGTGGTGCTGGAGAAGACTCTTACGAGTCCCCTGGACTGCAAGGAGGTCAAATCAGTCCATCCTAAAGGAAATCAACCCTGACTGCTCATTGGAAGGACAGATATTGAAACTGAAGCTCAAATATTTTGGCCACCTAATGCGAAGAGAAAACTCCCTGGAAAAGACCCTGATGCTGGGAAAGACTGAAGGCAAAAGAAGGGGACGGCAGAGGATGAGATGGCTAGATAGCATCACCGATGCAATGAATATGAACTTGAGCACACTCCGGGAGAGAGTGGAGGACAGGAAGGCCTGGCGTGCTGTAGTCCATGGGGTCACGAAGAGTCGGACACGACTTAACGACTAAGCAACAAAGCACTTACTCTAAAGTAAAAAGAATAGGCTCATAATTAGTGTAACATGTAGCCTGACCCCAAGCACAACCAAATCAAAACTGGTACTGTGTGTGTGTGCGTGCATGCGTGCTTGCAGTTCTCCTGTGACCAAACAACATCTGCTTCCTTCGTTGTGGTGGATGGGTGCATGCATTTTGAATCTGTCACGAATCTTTGCAGCCTATTGCTATTTGCAATATGGATGTGTACATGAACGTCTGGCATAACATCTGAAAGAAATCAGACTGTAGGGCCTAGAAATTAATGATACTGATAATGTAGGAGGGTTGCATGAGGACAACCATCAGCCAGCTGTGTTGAATAACTGCTTAAAATCAATGAGAACCCTCTTAAGCAACCCTTGTTACGTGCTCTGAAATATTTTACGGTGGAGTCCATTTAAGAATCATATCTGGGTAATGAAGCAATTCCAAATCCAGGCAAGCACCCGAGTGCAGGTTTGGCTGTGCTTCAGAGGAGGCCTGCTGTTTATCAACAGAACTTTGTTGTGGCAACAGCTTAAAGCTACAACCCCATATCACTGCTAAATATATGGAAGAGCGGGTGCCCCCTCCTGCTTGCTTCTGTTTGCTCTAGTTTTTACACTGAGCTAAAAACTTTAGACCAGTTATCGAGGTATGCGATTTCCTCCAAAACTTTTCAAAAATAGACATAAAATAATGTGGCTTTATCTGATATAACAACACAGTTGTCATTTGTGTATTAGTTAATTCATTAGAAAAGAGATAGAGAACCCAAGTTCACAAACAGCATCTGTGTTAGCTCACAAACAGCATCTGAGTCTCTTGAGATGTGTCCAGATTGGGGGGTGGGGAGCAGGGGGGGTTCGTAGCACTAACAATCAAAAGGCATTGTGCAGCTGTTCTGTCTTTTCTTCTTTAACCTATTTTTTTCTGCAAAGAAAAAAGATGGAAGAAGCGGTGGGAAAATATGGTAGGGTTACAAATTGAAGACCATGGGCCTGTTTCCATGAGTGATTTACTCCGAACTGGCTGCGTGTGGAGGTCTTTAAGGATACATGATGTTGTGGCCATCCAGCAGCCACCCCGGAGCTTATTGAGGAAAAATCAGATTTCCTGAGACTGCTTGTAATCCGATTGTTTCCTTAATTCAGCTTGTCTGAGCTTCTGTTGTGGTGTACACCAACCTTTTGCATTCGCTCCAGTGTGTTAGCCCTGCCCAGAGGTGTGCCTTTCACCATGACCCCGGTCAAGGGGTGTTTCCCCAGTGTTTTCCCTGCCTGCATTTCCCTGATGTTTCTGCCATTTCCCCGCTGGCCACCAGAGTTCTTTTTTTTTAAAAAAGGAAAGGATTAAACCGAAACAGCACTTTAGCGCTACATCGTGAACCAGAAGTAAGCACTCCCCATTCACCAACAACCAACTGTATCAATATTGGACATTTAAAGCCGTTACTCTATCGGGGCTAAGGCTTACATTACCAAAGAGCCGTGGGGTGAAGTGTACATATATAAGTTTCCACCTAGATCATCGTTCTAGAAATAGTTACTGCAGAATCCTAAGTTGCACATTTAGAAGGCATCACTATCACTCAACAGCAAAAAAGCTCCAGTTCTCCCACAGCACCTCTACCCCGCTCTTTCACTATCTCATTATAACACTATTGTGCATTTCTTCCATCAATACACATACCCCCTATGTCAGTATCTCGGTATCATTCTATCACTCAATCGCGAAATAGCACTAACGTGCAATTGTGCTATTGCGTGAGAGCACTATTGCATGATAGCACATTAGTTCAGGGGGTTCTGCTAACTTCTGGTGTAGTCAATGAGGCTTGTTCCCAAAAGTGTGCTATCACGCGTTTGCGCTATCATGCAATAGCACATTTATTCAGGGTTGCCTGCTGGTGCAGAAGCCCAGTATTTAGAGGGAAAGGGGGGGGGAAATGGGAGGAATCGGACATAGGTCTGAGAAGTCTACTCAGAACTAACTCCCATTGCAGTCAATGAGGCTTGTTCCCAAATTTACTGAGATTGCCATTAAGCCAAAAAAAACTAAGTACACCCAGGGTACATCATGTATTCATCTGATGAAAGGCACAGTAACTCCCCTAATGGCTGTGAAGGTCAGGACTATTTCCAAAGCTGAATGTCTCTGCTGTTTGGTTCAAGGCTTTTCTGGAGCGATTAATGCCAGCTTCAGTCCTTTGCATCATCATCTAACCAGCGGAGCAGGAGAAAGGGGAGTAGAGCCTGGAGGGGGGGAGCAACTCTTATTGGTTGAGCAGCCCCTGCCACTCTGGTGACATTCATTTCCAATCCCCCCACCGCACCTGGAACTTGGAAGTATGTTTCTGTCAGTGACTTATAATGGTGCAGTGCAGTCTTTCGTGTAGCCCTGCACAGAGCCATACCGATTCCATGAAAAATCTGGTATTCCTTTGTTTGCTTCACCCTTCCACTGTTGTGGAAACACGGCCCATGTCATCTGGAGCCCTGTAAAATGTGCTTGAGTGTTTTTGTTTTGTTTTGTTTATATCTCACCAGTGGAAGCTGGTGGCTCTGCTGTCAATGGGGTAGTAAACCCGCTCCGGGTTTCAGTCAGAAACAGTCAGAACTCTAAAGGAGCTAGCCAAGATCCCCCACTGTACCCCACATTTCCACCAGGCAGCTAACAATAAAATACAGTTTAAAAGGAAAATTAAAAGATAACAAATTAAAACACAATTTAAAACACAACAATACAAGAAATAAACAGCACCCAACCCATTTAAAAAAAACCCTTCAGCAACAGACCACTTCACATGCCAAAGTCCTCCTTGAATAAAAATGTCTTTGCATTTGGGGAGAAGGACAACAGAGAGAGGGGTCTTCCTTAGAAGGAAGTTCAGAACCTGGAAACAGCCACCAGGAAGGCCTCACATCTGGAACCACCTTTGTATACTTACTGGGGATTGATGGATTTTTGTGCATTAATGTCTTCAAGCGGCTAGCAGTGTAAAAACTGATACGCTGACTTTAAAAAAAAAAAAATACATTATTAGGGGAAAAAATCTTCTCTCTTCAGATTATGTCTGCCCCCAATGTGTTGAACCCAGCATTCAAATCACAATTAGGAGTTGGTTGCTGTGATGAAAGCCTCTCCTCTCTTCACTCAGACTGTCCCTCAAGATGGGGTGTGTGTTCGTCTTTGCTTCCACCTAGGCAGGTTGTTCCCACCCACCTCAGGTTTCCTCCTTTTACCACCTTTTTATATTCCTTTATTTCCCTAGAGTATAACTGTGTGTGAGAGTTGTGCCCCTTTTAAACTTCTTCCTAGGTGAAGTGTAAGTAGCATGGCGAAGACTTCAGTACAGACTCAATGTAAAAGAATCAAAATAATTTATGTAGATTATTACACAGATTGAACTTTAAAAGAGTTCTCTTAACCTAATCTGTGCTAAACTAAGGCCAAAAACCACTGACTACCTCTCCCTATCCCCAGGAGATGTTTTATGTAAGAGATCAAATCCCTATCTCTCCCATCTGTCTTCAAACTGCCCCTCTTAACTCACTCTAACTCCCCCTCCCATCAGCATACTCACTCACCAATCACACAGCCCCAGGCACTCAACCACTCACACCGTTCCATACATTCTCATACACCCACCAGGCAACCTACAATGTATGGAGAAGCTACAAACCCTTAACACTGTGTTTAAGCAAATAAAACCATGGGGTAGTTCTGCCACAGTTGCATAAACACAATTTGCCATCCACCATTTCTGCCACTTCTGAAATGGTGGGTGTACTTCTGAGACAATAATGGGCTCCTGTCGGACAGTGTCTGTGACATCACTAATTATAAGAGGGCTCAGATGACTCCCCTCATATGTTAAAATGGGTGCTGAACCTCAGGCCCATGGGCCAAATCGAACCCATGTGGGGTTTCAGTCCAGCCCTCTGATGCAACTCCGCCCGCTTTCCCCTGACCACTGATAGTCTGGTTGTTTCCCAGCTTTTGCAGTTGTAAGAGCTTTTAGCTCAAATATGCTGGTATTTTGGTCTTTTGCCTTCAGCCCCCCCCCCCCCCACACACACACACACACCACCACTGGTATGTAGCCCCTGAGAGCTTCTTCAAAATGGAATGTGGGGGCTATGGCCAGTGGCGGGGTGTGTGAGAATGTTCAGTAGACCTGTGTTACAAGCACACGTGAGGAGAGGCATGGAGTCATGCAGCATCATGTGACATAGGCACATCCTTCTCATTGTCACTAAGAGCATGGCTGGTAGGGTGCATGACCAGTGGGTGTATCAGGCATGGGGGGGGGATATAGGGATAACCCTATAGCCACACACACTCTTCACAGGTGCCTTAATGTGTGAGAAAGTTCATCTCACAAACACAGACCTGCTGCATATACACTCCCTCAAGGCCAGCCAAAGAGATTTTGCTGCCTGAGGTGAAGAACAAGAGACTGCCACGTCCTATTCAATGTACAAAAGCCAACTGGAATGGCAGATGAATCTGTCTTCAATGCTGATAACGGGACAGCATCCTCCATTGCACCTGAAGAGAGCAGGCTAACTTAAAGGGACAGAGCAGGCCTCATGATGCACAGCTCTCTCCTCCAACACCTTGCTGCCGCCTCCCAGCATCTGCCACTGGGAGATGCTGGGAAAAGAGAAATATCTCTTTTCTTTTCCTCTTCTAACTGTTTTGCCTTAGTTATGCAAAGGGCAGACATTTCCCTACTATGGACCTTTAAAAGTGAATGCTACCCCTACCTTGACCAACAGAGCTACCATTTAGGGCTCAAACTGCAGGGGAGCAGGTCAGAGGGTCCTCAATTAAATCCACACAAGCCCTACCTCCTGGCCATCCTCCCTCAGTTTTAACTGAATCATAACCCCCACCCCCCATAGGCAGCTGACACAAAAGGTTAGGGAGTCGGGGCCCTGCCCTCCCCACGTAAACTGAGCTGCCATGTCACAATCCTTTATTTTATTTCTAAGCAGACCACCTTCCCCTATATATATCCAGCCATCTTTAAGATCTTCAGAGGAGGTCTTGCTGATAGTTCCATGACCAACAGAATGCTGACACATAATATCTCAAAGGAGGTCCCCCACCGTCTGGAAGGCCCTCTCCCATGCAGTTCGGGAGGCAGAAAATAAGGTATGCTGTAAACATCGTTACATACCTCCTGAAAATGCACTTGTCCACCCAGGCCTTCTCTGGCTTGTAATTAATCGCAATTAATCATATGCTGCTCCATCTTACTGTTCTTTTTTATCATTATTGACTGGGTTTGCACGACACGCTGTGGCTTGTCATGGCTTATTTAAGCCACAATGAGACGTGGTGGCCACACATGCCCACCCTCAATATTCATCCCCCAACTGTGGGTTTTCATCTCAGGCAGCCGGTGAGTGTTAAACAACCCTCACATACTCCCCGCTGGCTGGGTTCACACGGCACAACAACCCACAATCAGGGGTTGAATATTCAGGGTGGTGCCCGTGGGCCCCACAGCTCATCATAGCTTAAATAAGTCACAATAAGCTGCGGTACATTGTGAGAACAGTTATAGCTGGAATTGTTTTTAATTGTGTATTTTAAATAGTGATTCTTAATATTTATATGTAAACTGCTTAGATATTTTATTGTATTAAGTGGTAAAAAAAAAACTATTATTAGTAAACAAAATACGTAAATAAAAGTATGAATGCTGTTCAACTTAATTGAAATAATTTGTTTCTTCTCCATTACCCCCCTTTACAAAAAAAAAAAAAAAGAGGAGGTGGGAGGAGGAGGAGGAGGACAACTTGTCCCAGACTTGGATGGAGAAAGAGTGAGGCAGCTGTCTCAGGTGGCATATTTTAGGAGGCAAATTTTCCATTATTTATTGGGATTTTTTTCTGCTGGGAGTTTCATTGCAATTTTCTGCCTCAGGCACTACAATGTTTTGTGCTGGGTTGGCTGTTCCTGTCCCACATAAACGTGAAGTACAGCAGACCCTGTGCACTGAGAAGCGAATTAAATACACCCAGATGGTCTTTTGCCATGTCAAAGCAACCCAAGATGGCTAAACGTAAAACGAAAAAACCCACAGGTGTTTCTAGTCAGGTATCATACTGAACAAGCCTTTGCCCACATGTCTAGGAAACTAGATCTTCCTTTTTATTGTGTGGCAAATAGAGGAGATTCTCATTACACAGTTTAAGTCATGTGCTGGACTTCGCTCTTTTCGCTGCCTTGGAGAAGGCATAATATAATCTTTGTACCTCAACACACAAGGGCAAATGTATTACTGGCCCTCTTCACATACGGCACATGAATGAATGATCATGAGGTCATATATTCCAGGGTTTGCAGTTATTGGTGTGTCTTGCATCATCCTGTAGGAGAAGCTTACATCCAGACAACTTTTAATTGAAAAACTGACTCTCAGAGAAATACTAGAATAGTTCACTCTCAGCTAGCTAATCAGTTAAGACTCTTTTGGCATAATGTAGTGTAAACTTTCCAGCAACTGTCTTTGAGGGGTTTATGATGGGAGTAAACATGTCACGTCTTCCTTTTGGCTGGATTTCTAAATGGTGGCCAGGACTGAATACAAAAAGCCAAACTGAAGGGAAATGTTTATGGTTTACAAATCGGCAGACCCTTTTTACGTACGTTTCAGTCAACTGTGAGGCCAAACTACATGCTATATGATAGATCTGTGCAGGGACAGTGTCATGTGTTGGGCTGATTGGGAACCTGCCAAGGGCCAACATCCCAGCAGGGGGCCTCTGAGAAGAACCCCCTGGACCTGTTTTTCCCCTTCATTATTGCAATCTGCTTGTTCACCCTCCTCTTGCTCTGGCCCAGCAGTGGTAGATATACCTACTGCCTGTCTGCCTATCTTTGCCTGGCAGGCAAGCAGGTGGTAGCAGTGATGAGTAAGAGGAGGAGAAGAAGCAGTAGCTGGTGACAATGCAGGTGAGACAACAGACTTACAGACATAGGGGCCCCATTGATGGTGTCTTGCCAAAGAGCCCTCCAAAATCTGGAGCCAGAACTAGATCTGTGGCTGAATCTCCTGCATTTTTAATTAAATGCAGCCATTTGGTAAGAGTAGTGCTGGAGAGAATATTAACCCTTTCCTCTATGCCAGAGGTGGAGAACATATGGCTCCCCAGATTTTGGTGCCCTGCAATTCTTATCAGACTAGGGATGTCAGAAAAATCTATTTGAGGGGGCAGAATTAAATGGCTCTCCCCCCCCCACACACACACACACTTTGTTTCAATTCCCACTGTGGCACTTGACTCAATCTGCAGAGAGTTAGGTCAGTTCATGGATTTTCCAGGAATTTTGTGCTTTGGGGTAGGGGGAGAAGGTGCTACAACATGTGCAAATTTTTGAGCAATTTGTGCAAATTACAGCCAAATTTGTGTAATTTGTGCAAATTTGGCCATAACTGGTGCAAATTGCTCAGGAATTTGCACGAACTGCAGAACCTTCCAAAAAATGCACAACAGAGTGCTCAGAGTTCAGGGAACAGCCCGCATCTTGGCTCACAGCTGCAAAGTGAGCCGTGCAAAGCGAGTTGCAGAACTCCATCAAGCCAAAAAAGAACTGGATCTCCCAGTGATGGACATTGCTAGGCCTAGCCTCCATAGCCAGTAGTGAGGCATGATGGGAGCTGCAGTCCAGCAACACCTTGAGGGCCACACATTCCTCATCCCCAGTCTAGACCATTCTCACAATCAAAATTGCAGGCTACTATTTACTCAGCAGGGAAAAAGATTCAGGTACCTATATTTTATGCAGGTGCCCATATTTTACTCCCATGGGACAAACAGCAGCCAGAACAGAGGTAGTGGGGGGGAGGATTTGATCAGGGCAACGGCACAGGGGGATAAGGTTAACCTTTGCCCCATCTTCAGTGTCACTCACTGACCAAGTTAATATCCCACACCAGGGCTCGGCAGATCCCCAGATGTTAGATCTCCAGATGTTTTGGACCAACTCCCAGAAGCCCCTGCCTGCATGACTAATGCTGGCAGCTAGCATCCAAAACATCTGGAGATCTATTTTCTGTCCACCCCTGAGCCACAACCACTTTTGCTTTAAAAGAAAACAACCCACACACGTGGGGAGATCTAGTCATGGATCTCCCCTGTAATTAGTAGTGTGACCCTAATCAGGGTTCACATTTGAGAAGAGGGCTCAAAGGGCAAGATCCAGCTCCTGCTTGCATGCACAGAGGGTAAGGTACAAGTGCTCACTTTTCCTAGTCGAAGGATAACATTATGGTCAGTGGGTCTCCTTGAGGTTTGCTGCTAGGTTTTTCTTGCAATAGAGCCCACAGTTAGGGACACTAGTTGTAGAACTACTGCCTCTCTCTGCTCCAACCAGCTTCTATAACTGAAACAATGAGACATTGCTTCCCTGCTTAGCCCTGCCTCTACAGGGGTAAGCAGGGATATTGTGTACAGTTCTGCTTATCACACCTGAAAAAGGATGTTGTAGAGTTGGAAAAGGGGAAGAAAAGGTCAATTAACATGATCAAGGGGTCAGAGCAACTCTCCTATGAGAAAAGATTACAACATCTGGGACTGTTTAGCTTAGAAAAAAGGTGATAAAGGTGTACAGAACTATGCATGGTGTGGAAAAGTGGACAGGATGGCATTTTTCTCCCTCTTTCATAATATTAGAACCTGGGGTCATCCCATAAAACTGATTGGTGGGAGATTCAGGAGCAATAAAAAAGAAGTACATCTTCACACAGTGGAATTGTGGAATTCACTGTGGAATTCACTAGCATAAACTGTGGAATTCATTAGCACAAGATGTAGTGATGGTCACCAACTGGGACAGCTTTAAAGGGGAATTAGACCATGGAGGAGAAGGCAATCAATGGCTACTAGTCCTGATAGCTATATGCTACCTCCAGTGCTACCTCTCAATACAAGTTGCAGGGGAGCACAAGGGTGCTATTGCACTCATGTCTTGCTCATGGGCTTCCCACGTCATCTGGTTGGCCACTGTGGAAACAGAATGCTGGATTAGAAAGGCCTTTGGTCTGATCCAGCATGCCTCTTCTTAGGTTCCCTCCCCTTCCTCTGTCCTGTGCTGAATTTTAGATTGTAAGCCCCTTGGGGCAGGGACTTATCCTCTTATACTCTGGAAAGCACTATACACACTGATGGTATGATGGACAGAGACAGATAATAAAAGGAGTCAGGTGAAAAAAGAGCATCCTCCTTATAATTCCTCCAAACCCTTTTGGTTGTCCCCTTAAACCATAACACTACACCATAACGTAACTACTATAACATAACCTATGCACCATAACAAAACTACTATAACATAACACTGTAACATAACTACTCCAAGTGAGTAGGCACTGCAGATAAAATAGGAAAGACACACCCATTGTGCAGCTCAATAATTACAGTTCTTTCGAAAAGCGGGGGACATGTTTGCAACTAGTTGGGAGGGCTGTAATTCTGCCTAGTCTTCAAAAACGCATGCTTTCAAAAATGTCTGTCAAAATAACTGTGTCAGCATGTGTATTTTGGCAGCCATTTCCGATACAGCTGAGTTATTAATATGTTATACAGCGGTAGTTATCTGCTTATTTTATATTTTACACAATCCTGGAAATGGTGGCAATTCCCACAGAAAGTTGGCTAAATATAGAGTTTGAACTTTGGCTAGCCTGAAATGACCTTGTGATTCATTACTGGCAATGCTAATCATGATAATATGTAAAAGTCTCCACAGGCCCATCTTGGGGCTGTAAATTAAGATTGGTATTAAGAGGAAATCTGACACAAAACCAAAGCAAAGTACCATCATAGAAGGGTTGGGGGTGGGTGGAGAGATCTTATCTTCTACCTGCTCACACACGCTCCTTTGGCCATGCCTGTCTTTAGTGGCACCTTCTTGCTACTTTGACCTTGCACCTTCTTGAAAGAAATGAGTTATTTAACTCCAGCATCATTTATTATATTATTATAATTACACCTTTGAGCTAGTAGAGAGAACATGCTGCCAGGCCTTACCCAGACCACAGAATAAATAGTGCCTGTTGCAACAGAGCCAACCCAAACCACAGGGGTGAATGGTGATCTGCAAACGGCCGAATTTGTGCCAGGCCTCACTCCTGGAAGCTAATTTTAGAACCAGGGCTGAGCTCTGAAATATGTGAAGTAAATGCCTCAGAGCACATTCAGAGTGCCTTGGCCTCATCCCCTAACAATGGAAACCTGTACACTGAGAATGAAGGATGTGAAATTACAGGACAGTTGCCCGATATCATGGCTCCCGTGCATGTTGGACCCATGTGTCACTGCTCTTTTTAGAAATGGGAGGCTGCATCCACCATCATTGCCAACATTCTCTGTCAGAAATCCAGATAGTTCAGCTGGTTAAGAATGCAGCAGCCTAGAGCAGCCATTTGTCCTTTTTTACAGAGGACAGCCCCCTATCTGAAGGGACACTCCATTTGAATGGCTGTCCAGTCCAAGTCTGGTTTAAAGAGAAGGAAGGAAAAAACAGGTTACTAAATCTGCGTCTATACATAGAAATTAGCATGTGCAAATTTTATGCAAATCTGTGTCCTGTTTTCTCCTTTTGTCCTGTAGGTCTAGTCTCCGCTCCCCCTGCCTGCACTGAGCACGTTCTGCTCTGCTTCAGATAACCTGCAGGGAGTGGCCTTAATCCTGCCCTCTAATTGAAAATTGGGGGGAAAGTTAGTGAGGGAAAAAACCCTCTTATGGAATTGTTTCTCTTTCAGAATGTGTGATTTTTAAAATAGCTGTTTTTTAATAGCTGTTTTAAAATAATGAGCTTTGCTACACGAGACTGTTAGCTGGCTCTCAATCAGCTGTATCTACTTTCAGTTTCATCGCAGAACTGAGATCTATCTAAGCACTAAATGGAGCATTTCCTTTCCTGCTTTTCCTCTATATAACCTCTACATGGCATCGTGGTATAGCGGAATAATGCAAATACACGAGAGTTAGGGATGGTGCAGGCGCCCGATTGGGTCCAGGTCCCCGGTGGAGTCCCCTGCGCCCGCTGTCCTGAGCTGCGCCTGCCGAACCCCTTGCCCCACCTGACCCATTTACACCTATAACCTTGTGTATACCAGCCATTCATAGCACCATTTTGCATATGAGCAAATGTGCATATATCTGTGGGCACCATTTTTTCGCAAAATGGCAGCTGCAGAGATCATTGGATGGGCTCAGGGAGAGTGTGGGAAGCTTGGTGGGGGGGTCAGGTGCAGGTCTGGGGGCAGGCAAGTGGGGCCAGGGGCTTGGCAGGCGCCTGGAGAACCCAGACTGGGGGGCGGGGGATCCATCCCTAACAACAGCAAATCACATCTTCTTCTGCTTTCAAAATTAGATGCTGCTTTTTCCCTCTTCTAAAACAACTTACCAAAAATGCTGGTTAGGCACAGAAGCGAAACTTGAGGGTCATGACACCATCTAAAGAACCTGTAAAAAACCATGAGTAGGGAATGACGAATGCACAAGAACTGCCTCATGTAGAAAAGCCCAATGTTGCTGCAAAATTCAAGATTCAATGGTAGTTATATGAGACTAGCTGAAATTCTGAGATTAGGCTTGCCACCCTGAGAATAAACCCCAAAATGGGAGTCTCAGCCATGCAGCTGGGAGGCCTAGCAACCCTACAATCCATGTGAGGGCAGGGGGTTTCAGAAACCTTGAGGTTTCTGAAATAAAAGCATCCAGTTGCTTCAGAGCTGTTGTCTTATGTAACATTATGTAAAGCAATACAGCTCATAGAGGCTGATGTAATACGAGCAAGCACTCCAGAAATGGGGATGACAGGAAACACATGTTTGTGACAAAATCAAGAGGAGAAACCCTGCTCACATTTTGCTTCTTTTAATCCAGGCCTGCTGCTAGATAAACTATACAATTAAGGCAACAGCTCAGTTTTTAGCTCAAGCAATGGATTGGAAACTCATAAAGTCTCCCAGAGGGAAATTCCACTGACAGTGCTGAGACGTGGCTGCATTCCTGATCAGTCTTATCATGGGTCATCACAAAGCTATAAAATGTATTTTAATGTATTTAAATTATCTTGTAAACTAATAATAATAATAATAATAATAATAATAATAATAATAGCTTTCTTAACTTTCAAAATCTTAACTTTCAAAAAGCCACAGGCTGCTTCCAGTTTTGTGAACATTGTCCACAGATGACTAACACTGGCCATTTCAATGTCTACATACCCACCAGTGTCATGTCTACATACTCAGAAATGTTCACCTTTCCATTTTTGCTAAAGACGCCCACCATTTCCCAGGTTGCATAAAATGATGGAATGCATTTCTTTTGGATAGGAAAAAGCACCTACTGGGAACCTTAAATTATCTGTCCAATTCATATATTGGTGATTCTCTATGCAATGGCATCTGTGGGCATGTGGAGTTCCTGTTCAGCTCTTCTAGGAACCAGGGATGCATGGGCTCCTCTCTTTGTTTTAGCTGGTCCAGTTGCACAATCATGGTAGCTGCATGCCCATCTCCCACAGGCAGGGGCAGGTTCATACTACTGGCTCCTTCCTTGATATCATCCAGCCAGGTCTAGTTGCTGTCAACTCTGCCAGTGGTCCTGGAGGCCATCGAATAGGTTCCTACAATTTTTTAATGAGATTTTTTATGAAATCCATGTCTGGAAATCCTTTCCAATGTTTGAAAGGTCACACCTTTTTTAGAGGCTAAGCCTATGATGAGATAGAGGTTACCATCTATACTAGTAGTAAAACTCGGGGGGAGGGGCGGTTAAGTGGCAAATTCATGGAGCAGCTGTCACTTGTGAAAATGAACAGGTACAGGTACAAAGTAGCCATATAAGGTTTAACAATATTACAGAAGTATCACAATAAGCTTTACACTTTAAGTTTTACATTTGTTTTGCCATTGTTGCTGTTATTGCTGTTCTTTCTTAGTTAAATTTGTATTCCACCTTTCCACCAAATGGCAGCCAAGGCAGTTAATAGCAGTATAATACAAAGTAAAATACAAAATCAAAAGCATAAAAACACATCAATAAAGCTGATAAAACAACAGCAAGTCAAAACAATGTCAGCAAACTTACAATGGCCATAACCAGCCAATGGCCAGTTTGAATAAGGCCTGCTGGTAGAAGGTCATCGGAGACAGGACAAGATGGGCCTCCCTTGACAAGGGATCCAAAGCCTGGGGGCAGCCACTGAGAAAGCCCTTCATTGAGTTCCTGCCAAATGTGCTTTATATCTTGGCAGGACAGGAAGAAGGGACATTTCTGAAGACAATGAAACTTGAGCAGGCTTGTATGGGAGAATGCAGCCTTTCTGAGAACCTGGTCCCAAGTCATGTAGAGCTTTGTAGGTCATAATCAGCACTTTGAATGGTGCCCAGAAATAGACAGGTAACCAGTGAAGCTATTGCAACCCTATAACTGTCCCCCATCAATAGTTTGGCTTGTATGCATTGCCCCCCAAAAGAGGAAATGCATCGCCAGACAAGAGGACAAAAGAAGGCTCAGATCTGCATAACATTTGCTTATGCTAGTTTATATGTACAGATGCAAATTTAGAGATAGTTACTATAATTTAAACAGAAATACAGTGCATCTCATTACCATAGCAGGGAAGACTGTGACCCAGTCCCGGGTGTGCCTGCTCAGTCTGTTGCCCAGGTACTCACTGTTGATAGGCATCTTCAAGTCCCCTGCTGACTCTCCCTTCTGATGGTTCTTTATCTTTAACCTGGACTTGGCCTAGGCAGCTCTTCAAACAGAGGACTATTCTCTTGAAATAGATAGTAATTATTTCTAAATTTGCATCTGTACATATAAATGATTATGTGCACATTTCATGCTAATCACTGCCCACTTTTGGCTTCTTTCTTTGGTGATCCATTTCCTCTTTTTTGGCTATGC
Source organism: Heloderma suspectum (assembly GCF_057233095.1). Taxonomy (NCBI): domain Eukaryota; kingdom Metazoa; phylum Chordata; class Lepidosauria; order Squamata; family Helodermatidae; genus Heloderma; species Heloderma suspectum. The sequence goes on from NC_139459.1 coordinate 86,737,036, forward strand.
ATAAGTGTCCACCCTAAAGGAACTTCCATATGCAGAGATGTTTCCTTGTCATCTTCTATGAGAGGGTTTAGATTCCATGGGTAAAAATCCAGCATAAGTTCTGCTTAGAGTAGACCCATTGAAATGAATGAGACCTAAGTTAAGTCATAACTAACTTAAGTCCTATTTATTTCAATGGGTCTACTCTAAGTAGGACTTATGTTGGATTTTACCCTATACACATAGTACTTGGTCCTGACTGTTAAAAGCAATCACTGTTGTCATCTGTACAAACTAGATGTGCAGAACAGCCCTGTCCGCATGTTAAGCACATGTCTGTCCAGCTTGTATATAAAGTGGCATTCTTTACACAAAAAGAGGCGTGCACAACTTGCCTACCCTCTCCAGCCTCACCTGGTTGTGCTCCATAGTTTTCAGCAGTTTTCTCCCTGCATGGCTCACTTCCAGTATCAGAGACAGGCTGTGGAAAAAAACTGTTTAAAGTAAACAATGCTTTAAGGTCATGCAATAATCATAAATCAGGCTCTACTCTTTGCTTGTGGCCCACTGTGATCTGAACAACACAGAAAGATCTATAATGGATGTTAAACATCATTGTACATCTGAGCTTCCAGTGCTATGATTCTGCAATTAAAATGGAGACCCATCAGGCAACCTTGAAAGAATTCACGACAAAAGCTGCTAAAGCAAAAACAAACATTCTCAGCATCACGAGAGCAAGAAACGTATGGCATTTTGCCTTCTCTGCTCACATTCTGCTTCCCTACAAACCCAGTACAAAGTTCATCTACAACGAGGCGGATTACTCCTGGATTGCACTATGCAGTGATTCGTCCTTTCTGAAAGTACAGAATTGCTCAATTTGCAAACTCTGTTGGCACCTTAGAAACGTTCCCAAGACTTCGAGAATATCACAAATCCAGTAAAGGCTTGTTTTAAAAACTGACAGGTTGGGAACAGTGAAGCAAAACATTAAGTACAAGCTGCCAGCTCTGCCAAAGAGAAGGCTTTTGTTTTCATACATTCTTATGCTGTTGTTAGAAAAGGAAACAGAGATGATTCACTGATTGGTTCTGGGTAAAGGCAAACACCCCAGGCCAAAAATGATTTGGACCATCAATCAGAGGCTGTTCTAAAGCAGTGGTAACTAAAAAGAAAGAGGAGGAAAAGGAAGCAGGTACACAACACAACAGATGCTAATGAATCTAGGGATGGGCAAACAAGCAGTTTTTGCAATCACTGAGATTTTCCAAACCTTGAAGTTTGGCTCACCTTGTTTCCCATGCTTGATTGTGCTTTGTTTTTGTTGGTTCAAACAGTAAAAGTATGCACATCAAATGGGGAAAATGCACATTTTTTAATAGAGCACACTCAAACACATGCTCCCCCACCCCCATACAGTAAAGCATGAAAATGTGCATTGTGCAGGGAATTTGCATTTTTAAAGTGTGCATTTTTGAGCATGGGCAAAAGCTCAAGAAACTGCAAAATTTTCCCAATAAAGACACTCTCGCTTGCATTCACATTTAGGATTATAAATGGAATATGTTTGCATGATTTGCAAACAAAAATGAAATTCTTGTACATCCCTGAGGGAGCAATCCTATGGCCCCTAGACGGCATCTAAGGGGCCATAAGATGCTTTGGCTTCCTGGATCTGAAGTTGGATACAGCGCTCCAACCTCGGACTCAGGAATCCATGCTCCCCTCCCCCTCACAGCTGGCATGGAGAGAACTGCACCAGCTGCCTCTCCAAGGTCACAAAAGCAATCTTGGAGAGGAGGTAAAGGGGGCATTCTGGGGAGTGGGAAGTGGACTGGAGAGGCTGGTTAACACAGTATTCCAAGGTATCTCCAGCCTCCTTGCCTCCCCCTCCAAAATGCCCCAGCTAGATGGGCAAAAAAGCCCATCTAGCTGAAATGCAGAGTGGGACACATGGCAGAGGCAAGGATTGCCTTGGATCCCACTCTGCATTGGATACTCTTAAGCCTCTGAGTTCAGAGGCTTATGAGCATCAAAGGCCCAGTCAGTAGGATTGTGCCCTAAATAGATCTGGAAAATGTAGTTTTCCCAAATGCTACTGACAACTAGGTGAGGGATTGGACCCTGTCACTTCCCTAATTGGCACAATGGAACTTAATCTAGTTGGATTGGCTCAAATTACACCTAGCTATTACTTGAGATTTGGAGGGAAGTAGGGTCCAATCTATTTCCAGACACAATTCAAAGTGCTGGTTATGACCTATAAAGCCTTATATGGTTTGAGACCAGGCTTCCTGAAAGACCGCCTTCTCTCTTGCAAGCCTGCCCGGGCTTTAAGATCCTTGGGAGAGGCCCTTCTTTTGCTACTGCCACCTTAAGAGACGCGTTTGGTGGCAACCTAGCCTTAGTGGCAGCTCCCAGGCTGTGGAACTCCCTGCCAAGGGAGGCTAAGTTACCTCTCCTGCTGTTGTTTTTCCTCCAAAAGGCAAAGGCCTTTTTATTCAAGCAGACCTTTGACATGTAAGCGGGTCTGTTGTATTGGATGCTATTTTATTCTGGTTTTGCTCTGTTTTTATTGTGTTTTCATGTATTTGTTTTATTATTGTTGAATTAAGTTTTTATTTATCTGTGATTTTAAGCTCCATTTAACACCACTTTCTTGGTGGAAAGGTGGGCTACAAATCAAATAAATAAATGAAATTGATTGTTGCCTGCAACTGTTCCTAGCAGCTAGGTTAGTCCATCTAAGTGCATGTGGGTGCAGCAGAGATCTTTCTTCAAGTGATCCTCTCCTGCAGGTTGGAACTGGCACTAGTCTCCCTGGCCACATCGTGGCTTTGGGCAGGGCAGGTGCACTACGCCTAGCAGGCCCAGACTGAGAGGTTAGGCCTAATCTAGGAACACAGCTCTATATGAGAGGGACCTGGGCTTGCTTCTCCAAATAAGTGGGAAATATATAGGGTTGAATCCTGGATCTACTTTCCATAGATAGAAAGGCTCCACTCAGGGAAGTTGCCTCCACCCCATTTTCAGGGATCCCCTCTCCCCCCCATACTGCAGCTCAGCCCATTCAGCAAGGTCCCCCAACCTTCTGTGTAGCACAGGGACGCAGAACGTATGTCCCTCCAGATGTTGTTGACTGCAACTACCATCAGCTTCCATCATTGCCTATGCCGACTAGGGCTGATGGCAGTTGCAGTCCAACAACATCTGGAAGAACACACATTCCCCACCACGGGTATAGCATGTCAAGGGGCTGTGTGGGGGCGGGGGCGGGGAAATCTGCTTGTGCCAGCCCAGTTGCACAAGCCTAAATCTGGATCCAACCCATTTAATTAAAAAAAAATAGCAAACAAGTGTTCACTGACAATGACAGAGACCCCAGACTGAGACCTGGGTTGGGCCAGATTTGGCTCACAGGCCTGAGGTTCTCCACCCCTGTTTTAGAAAATGGTTTGAAGCCTGATGTTTATTTATTTATTCCTTACATTTATATCCCACCTTTTCCTCCAAGGAGCCCAAGGTGGCTTACATGGTCCTCCTCCTCTCCATTTTATCTTTACAACAATCCTTTGAGGTAGGTTAGACTGAGAGTCAGTGAATGGCCCTAGGTCAGCCAGTGAACTTCATGGCTGAGTGGGGACATGAACCTGGAACTGGATTTCCCCAGTTCCAGTCCAGCACTCTAACCATTACACTGCACTGGTTCTCTGTACGTAGTTGTGTAAAAAACGTTGCCTATAAAACTTGAGAAATACATACCATGAAGAACAACAGCTTTTCAATAAAGAAGACTTCAGAAAACATACTCTCTGTTTTTGCCAGTGCTTTTTAGAATAACTGGAGCGCTTTAAAGAAGATGTTCTCAAAATAAAACTGTTCTTATTGGTGTCAATTGCCTCAAGCCAAAGTGTGAGAACTTTCTTTACTTTTTAAAATTAAAACCACCTGCAGGACACTATGGACGTGACATTGACAGTATGGAAATGGAGATGAAACACTTGCCAAAAGTAATTAAACACGATGAAGAAGAACAGAAATCTGTATGCTGTGGGCTGCTTTTAATAAAGCCCTCTGTCCAGGGCCGGTGCTACCATTAGGCAGACTGAAGCAGTCACCTCAGGCAGATCATTTTAGTTGCCACAAGAAGGAAAGTAGTTATTTATTTTATTATTGTTGTGGCTTTAATGCCAGAGAGCAAGAGAGGTACTTGTAGGATTTTCTGCCTTAGGTACCAAAATAACACGGCTGGCTTTGGGTACGACGCACCTTGACTTGTGGTGAGGGGCACCATTTGCTGGTCTGCCTCAGGCAGCAAAATCTCTTGAGCCAGCCCTGCCCCTGCCTCCATCTGGAAACTCCCCCAAGTTTCTCAGAGGCTTTAACTGGTTTCATTTTTTGCCTTGCAGTTTTATTTTTAGATTTTATTCGGGCACCATGTAATATTTGCTGCTACAAAGTTTGTAAAATGATGCCATAGGAGACTGAAATGTAGAACAAACCAGCTCAATGTAACACAATCTAGCTCATGCCCTAGGGATTGGTGCTCCCCGGAACACTGTCTCTCTATGCCTCCACTAGTGGAACACTTTGGTTCCTACCATAATTATAACAGTGACCAGGCAGCAGGATTTTAACACAGTGTTAGTTTATTTCCAACTTTCCCACAATCCTGTGTGCGTCTATAGCAGCTATAGAGCGGTCTATGCAGATACAGGCTATTCTGCCATTTAGCAGCCATTTCTTCATTGTTCCTCTGGCCTCCCACAGGAACCTTGGTAAACATCTGTTGATTTATAGATTAAGAAACAGCTACTGGTAAACCCAGAATAGAATCAGTACCAGGAGGAGATGTCAGGCATTTCCAAATTGAGATTTGTGTGGGAGGTTTTACTCACTTGGGGTTGTGTGGAGGTTTTGCCCAAGCCATATGGGGAACTCCTTCACATGGGCTTCCCACTTACTAAGGAGTGGGGGGAGGGGGACGCTTAGTGATTCTGAAACTAAAAATCACAGCGAGAGCATACCATTCCTTTTCTCAACCTGCCAAGGTCAGTGGGTGGTAGAAGCCAGCTCTGTGACTCTATCACTAACTCTTGACACCAGGTAACTCTTCCTAGAACTATATTTCCAGCATTTTCTTTTTCATGTTACTATCACTGGGAAAAGTTATTGTCTGGACACAATTTCACACACCCTTTGCACACGAGACCACTTTACATTAACTTCTTCAGTCATTCCCCAGGGAATGGGTCTGGCATTTACATCAACATTGGAGAATGCTTGTAAAGAAGGAGGAGGAGGGTGAGGGGCACAGGGCCAGCCCATGCAAAATATAATGGCAGCATAGTGGATGTTGCCAGTGCCTTTTTCCTCTGTGGGATTATGGTGGTTGTAGTTCATCATGACAGCGAGTGTGGTGTAGTGGCGAGAGTGTTGGACCGGGAGCCAGGAGATCCGGGCTCTAGTCCCCACTTAGCCACGGAAGCTCACTGGGTGACTTTGGGCCAGTCACAGACTCTCAGCCCAACCTACCTCACAGGGTTGTTGTTGTGAGGATAAAATGGAGAGGAGGAGGATTATGTATGCTGCCTTGGGTTCCTTAAGGAGGAAAAAAGGCAGGATATAAATAAATAAATAAATAAGTCATCCCACAGAGGAAAAAGATGCTAGCAGCATCCATACATTGCAAAGGTGTACCCTCTCTGTTCAGGAAGGTGGAAGGGCCCTTCCTTCCCTATCAGCATTTAAAAAAAACCCCACACTGGCAGCATAGGGATGCTGCTACCATCTTTTTCTTCCATAGGATCATGGAGCTTGAATTACAATCCCCCTGATTCCACAGAGGAAAAAGAAATACCGGTGTCCCTACACTTTTTGCTTATGCCAAAAAGTTGCTTATGCCAACCAGGAAAGAGAAGTAGTGCAATATTGTCTACAGTTATGAAACCACGAGTACACAATACAGCTGTCAGAATGCTAGTAGAAGCAAGATGATCAGAACACATCACATATCCTGTACCAATTACACTAGTTACTGATTCATTTCCAGGCTCAATCGAAAGTGCTGTTATTAATCTAAATGGACTAGGACCAGGTAATCTTAATGACCACTTTCACCTATCAACCCTGACCCTTATGACTGGTATCAAAGGGCCTGTTCTTTGGCCCCTCTTGATCGGATATTGAACTGGTTGGTACCAGCAAGAGGGCCTTCTCGGTGACGGCAACATGGGTCTGGAACTCCAAGACCTGACAAGAAACAGATGTTGAAAATCTTTTTTATTCCAGCAAGTATTTCTTGCTTGATGTCTTTATTTGATGTCTGCTGTTTTAACAAACAACTGTGTTATGCTAGTTTTAGTGTTGCTATGTGGTTTTTACTTTATATATGATTGTCTCCATATATGTGTTTTATATGGCTGCCTTTATATATTTTAACTTTTATTCCTGTGATAGTTGTTGTTTCGTACTGTATTTTATTCTTTTCACTTTTATGGTTTTATGTTGTATTTTATTCTTTGCATTTTATAAATCTACCCAAAGAATATCTGTTATTCGGTGGATTAAAAATATAATAAGGGTGCAATCCTATTCATGTTTGGACAGAAAAAAGCCCTACAACTCCCAGCATGCCCCAGCCAGCATGGCTGGCTGGGGGATGCTGGGAGTTGTAGGACTTTTTTCTGTCTAAACATGAATAGGATTGCACCCTTAATAAATGAACAAATACATTGATATAACTTAGCTTGATTTTATTTTTAATATATTTTAGTTATGTATATGTGTAGACTTGCTTTCACTACACTGTTAAAGAGTGAGATTAAAATAATTTGAAATAATAATAAAATAACCTGGGAATTATGTTTCAGTAGCTTCCTCCCACGCTGCTGAGTAACATTTGACGAGCCAGCAACAAGTGTTCAGGGCTTTGCCCACTGCAATATTTTCTAATGGGGGTGTCAATAACTGTGAATATTCCTAGAACAAGCAGAGGAAATCCTCATAAGTATCAATCTTCAGTGCATAGCAATGGATCATGCTGTGAAGGGACAACATTTTATTCATTGCCTTCTCAGTTTTGAAAGGTGACAAAAAGCTCAAGTTAAAGATAAGATTATGGTTGCAAAAAGGAATACATTCAAGAGAACCAGTTATTGTTGATAGGAAAATGCTGACTTTAACTAAACTTTTTTCTGTGGTATAGCACAGCCCTTCAGCACTGTAGATCATTTTCTGCATTCTTCCATGAGTAATGTGGAACGTGAGTGGGAAGACTTCAGGCTTGTGGGATCTATTTTGTTGTTGCTAAAAACCTAAGATTCACCAAACAGAGCCTGATGCAAGAGATGGAACTAAAAGTACCCCCAAACTACAAATTTAATCTTTAAGGGTAAGCGCAATCCCTTCCAGAACTATCCTGGATAAAGAAACCACCCAGCAACAGTACCTCTACCTTGTCTGGACTGAACTTCAGTTTGTTGGCCCTCATCCAGACCATTACTGCAGCCAGGCACTCGATTAAGGCCTACCTGGATGTGATGAAGAGAAAGATATAGTTCTGTGTGCCAATTGCATATGGATGGCGCTGCACTCTAAACCTCCAGATGACCTTATGTAGATATTACATAGCATGGGGGACAAGATATGTACAAAAAGGGATGTTTAAATCAAATGGTATTGATAATGTCACCTTAAGCATTGCAGTTTTTAAATAAATAGATAGGCTTCACTGTAAATAAAAATATGGTTTCAAACAGTCACCCCATAGAAAAGTATCAAACGTTCCTTAGAAATCACTGGATTATCATCTGTCATGGACACGCTCTCCTTTTACGCACTTGCTCTCAGCTCTTTTAACACAAAAGAAAGGTGAACATTTATTTATGGTTGCCTGGTAGCGTAGCAAAGGGAGACCAAACAAACAAAAGGAAACATCAGTCATTTGGGCACCAGGTAAATGACGGACAGCCCAGACATTGCCTGCATGTGGGTACCATATAACTTCATATACATTATTGGTGTAAAGTAACGCCATTCAAACTTCAACTGCCTAAAATTCTCAGTGAACAAAATTAAGAGATGATGAAAGGAAAAATAGTAATTACCCTCCCAGTCTAGAGGAGTTTACACGACAGGCATACACACCTTCAATCAGATCCAAGCAGAGGTTTTTCAAAACTCAATAGCTTGCCAACTGCTGTCATATTCGCACTGCATGGGTACTAAACAAAGTCTGTTTCACACATTATGTAGGTCAGTGCATACCGTGTTTCCTAGTGACTTTTATTGTTTTCAACTGCCTTAAGCCTTTTGAGAGGCAGGATACAACTGTTTCAAAGAAAGAAGGAAATATATTAACCATCAAACATATGAGATCCACCAGTTTCTTTGCTTTATTTAGAACTGCATGTATATAATGGCTATGATCCTATACACACAGTTATGCACACTTAAAGCCATTGAAATCAACGAGTTTTATCCAGACTAAGATCGCTTCCAGATGGAGAGCTATCAATCAATCAAAATACATTGTGCATTTATCCCATCTTTCCCTTCTTAACAGGTGTGTGTGTGTGTGTGGTAAGAAACAGGACAAAAGAAGCAATGTGAAAATATGGGAGGGTTACAGATGGAAGATGATGTAGTCGGGAGGGGGGTCTTCATGACAATGGAATGAGAAGCACATTGGAGTATTATCCGGATTTTCATGGAATTGGCTTTGGTCCATCAGAGACACATGAAGCAAGATAAACCGAGTGTACCGTACCTTTAAAATCCAGTTTTCAGGGGTCACACAGTGCTTGAAAGGACCATAGTTCCGGGTTAGGTGGGGGGAGCAGAACTAGATATTATCAACTGGCCAGGGGCTGCTCAACCAATGAGAGAGGCATGTTTCCCAGCCCATGTCCAGGCTCCCCGCTGCTACTACTTTATTATGAATGGAGAGCAACTAATAGGTTCCCTATGAGAACATTCCCCCCTGCACGTGCAATTTCTCCACATTCCAGCAATCTTCCACAGAGTTATTCCTCACCTGTTTCCCAGTGTCTGCACTTTTGCCTTGAGAAGCCAAAATCACTGGATCTCGAGTGCAGCATCTGAAGGCTCTCTCTGAGAGAATCCCCCCACCCACAATTTTGCCCAATTCCAGCAAACTGTTGTGGAGTTATTGCTTCCACACACATACACCCCACCCAACCCTCTACCTTTCTCCTTCTCTGGGAACTTTCTCCCTGCTTGCAATGACAGGCTCCTGAGACCTCGCCAGTTCAGAGAAACAACTTTACATAACATCAAAGAAACGACTTTACACAATATCAGAGACGCAATTTAACACAAAAATGGAGAAACAAAGTAATGCAAACATCAGAGAAGTGCATTGTCACAGAGGCTAATTACTGATGAAGTGGGAGTGCAGACCGATTCTGAAGGCTGGAAAGGCTCAGTGAGGTCACAGCCAGGTGAAAGACACACACCTGGGCACTGCTGTCATGCTGAAGTAAATGCAGAGGATATGGGCACACAGCATCAAAAGCATGGAGAACCCAAACTAAAGAAATAAAACAATGTAAAAGTAGTCTCAGAAAATCTGGCTTCTCCATCGGAAGTCTCTGGGGTGGCTGCAGATTGGCTACAACTTCATCTGCCAATTGCTCCCAATTCACAGCAAATCCCCTGTGAGGACAGCCCCCTGGACCACCCATAAAATTCCAGAAGTGAGCCAGGACTACTGCACAATAAAAGCCTTGCATAAGTGTGCTTGGCCCCAATTCAGGTCAGGACCATCACACTCCAGGGGAAGAGAATTAAACCTTCTTCTCACCCTGTGGGGGAGGAGATTTCAGGAAGCAATGGTGGATGGGAAGATTTAATCCTCTTTCCCAGAGCATGATGGGCCCAATCCAATCCACTAGAGTAAATAAAAAGATAACCCTGACTAATCGTTTCTCGATTAGTGTAACATGTAGTTTGACTCTAAGTTAGTCAAACCTAGTTACTGCTGGAATCAATGAAACTTAGGTCATGACTAACTTGCCCCATTTATTTCAATGGGACATAAGATCAACTAATTTAGTCTGGATTCAAGTCAAGTTGCTTAAACAGACTAATATGCCTATCACCCATTATAGGGAAAACCACAATTACAAACTTCTTATAGGCATGTACCTGCTATTTTTCTGTAACGTGAAATGTCCTAAGATACAATCTGTACATTAAAAGGTCAGGATTTCAGACCAAATTACACTCATATTATCTCTGTTACTTAATTAGGCCCAGCTACTGGAAATCTGCAAAGATTGCATCAACTCAAGCCCTAAGCAATCAGTTCGGGTGATGACAGTGTGGGTTATTTTGAAGAGCCTGGGGTTATCTAACTCACCTTTACGTAGAGTTATCAAAGGTTTCCGAGAACCACTGTGCTGCAACAGAAGCTTTAAAATGCTTTAAAGCCCCATTTGTTCTTCAGTTTGTTTGCTTAGCCTAATTTCTCTCCAGTTTTCCATTTTATTAGGGCTGCAGCTTAGCTTTTATTAGAGACAGTTCACAGTAACTATTTCCTTAAATGATCTTGTTCAATTTTTTTAGCATCGTAATGAACTTATTCAATTGTTTGAGCATCCTAGAAGGATGCATGCCCAGCAAAACCATCAAGAACCACCTAGATACTTAATCTAAGTTTCTAATGATTTTTTTCCCCCAGTCCAGATATATTATCCCCATTACTCGATCAGGCCCAATTACTGGAAAATTATAAAGACAGCAAGTCCCCTAACCGTGCAGTATTGTATAAATGGTAATGTATAAAATCAAGAGTTATTTCTTTGTTCACTGCTGTTTTAGAGTTTACTGCCATTTTAGAGTTCATTCAAATGACCATGGAGGGACTCAGAGGAGAGGCTGAAATTCAGTGTGGTAGATTACATGCTTTGAATGCAGATGGTCAGAGGTTCAATCCCTGACATCTGCAGGTAAGTCTGGGAAAGACCCCTGTCTAAAACCCTGACAAGCTATTGCTAGTCTGTGTAGACAAGACTAAGTTAGATGAGCCAATGGTCCAACTCTGTCTGAGGCAGTTTCCTGTGACTAAATAGGCCAATTAACACAACCACCGTGGCTTAAACAAGCCACGATGTCTTGTTGAGAGTCGTGGCGCATGCCAGCACAGGCTGGATGCAATTGGCATAATCACCACCCAGCGATGACTTGTTGTGTCATCTGAACCCAGGTGGCATGGCTTGTTGAAGGGTTAAACAGCCCTCAAATGACCCATGTTATTTGTTTAGGCCACGGTGTTTGTGCAAACCAGGTCAATGACAGCTAGGGATGTTGGATTATTTGTTCAGTTAGCATTTTTAAGCAAACCAACCTGATTCATTCTTCTCAAACAAATACACAGATTGGAATTTCGTTATCCTTCAGATTGCAAAAAATACAAAAATGTGAGTTTTATGGTGAAATCGATATAATTTAAATGTGAATTACATGTGAACTTGTGTGTGTGTGTGTTTCTTTCTTAATTTTCAGAAAACAGGATGGAACAGATTTATGAGTACGCACATGTGAAACTAACTTGGGCCAGAAATCTTGTATGAGTCATTTCAGGCCAAGAATAAAAACAACAACAACAACAACAGCAACAGAAACAACAACATAGAAATGTAAATTATTTTCTCCACAAACTGATACAATATGAATCTTGAATAACACTTAAAGTAATTGGCAAAAGAGCCAATGCTGTCTATTGGTATGAAGTCATTCATTCTGAAGGAAATAGGCATAAAGAAGAGCTCTTCTTCACTCACTGAGTTTTCATTCATTTCATCTTGGCTTAACAACATAACTTTAGGCCGCAGTTACGATTGCCAGCTTACTGACATTCTACATACATTCAGCCATCTGGGAGGAAAGATTGTTGCTGTGTTGCAGCAGGACAGAACTGGGATGCTATATCCAAATATACATTTCCACATGCTGAGAATGAGAATATACACCAGGGGTGCACAACCTTTTTGGCCACAAGGACCCATCTGGTGTCAGCTGGAGACCAGAGGCTTCATATGGGTGTACACTCTCTCTCGTCCCTCCTCCACACACACCTCTGTGCACAGGGGTGGGGAGGTTTAGTGCAAGCCTCTCCCAGGCTCTCCCGGGGTGGGGAGGTTTAATGCAAGCCTCTCCCAGGCTCCAGTGAAGGATGTTTCTGTGCCACTGCTAGCAACAGAAAAGAGAAAGACCAATCTCAGAAGCTAGAGAACAGCAGCAAAAGTGGTGGGGTCCTGTCAGGTTTGGGTCCATTTCCAGGCACAATTCAGAGTTGTGGTTATTCCTCTGAAAACCATAAATGACTTGATCCCATTAAAGGATTTCCCTCATAGGCTCATACTATATGATCAAGCCTGACTACTCTGGGCTGCTGGGTAGCCACCTCTCCCTGTCCTCCATCTGAGATGTGGTTAGTGAAAACACTAACATCCTCTGTTGCAATGCCCAGTTTATTGACCTTCGTGGCCTGGGAGAGCCATCTGACTTCCTTCTTAATGACATTTTATTGCCAGATAAAGACGTCTTTTTTCACTCCAGCAGGGCTTTGGCCTGACTTAACACTAGAATCTTTCCTTCTTCTTTTTGTATCTGGCTCACTTGCTGGTGCTGTTTTATCTGCTGCTTCTGCTTCGAGATTCCCTCTCCCCAACCACCTTATCCTTCTTTTTCCGTATTTCTCCCCCCTCCCGCCTTCTCCTTATTACTTTTTATATCATACTTTTAGCCACCTTGGGTGTTTAAACAGAAAGACAAGATTGGATATAACCATTTCAATCAATAAACCTTTTCTTTCCATCTCTAAAAATGAATATCAAAATGACCTACCTCAAGGGGTCATTGCTAGGACAAAGTAACTTGCCATGGAATCCTGCATGTATCTGCTCAGATGTAAGCCCCGTTGAATTAATTAGGGCTTACAGAATTGCAATCTAACAGCCTAATCCTATGCAGGTTTACTCAGAAGTAAGTCCTATACATTTTAATCGGACTTATTCCCAAGTAAGTGTGTATAGGCATAGGACTGCAGCCTTAGCAAAAGTTGTTGCCCAGCTTAAGCCATAGAGGAAGAATGAGATAGAAAACTATATAATAATATTATTACTTTAGTAAGGTATCCTTTTGCATTTCAGGATGTACCAAAAGTGGCTATGTTTTCTTTGTACTGATGTTTCCGGTTAAAAGCTTGGAAAGTTCTTATCATCCCAGCTACATGTCCAGCATCCTCACACTCAGAAATATCACAATTCCTTTTACCTCATAGAGGTTTTTTTTTTTTTTGGGAGGGGGGGGGGACGGGACCCGTAGAGCATTCAGTGGAATAATCAACGTCTGTCAACTCCCCTTCCTTTCCATTATGTAGTTGTATTAAAAAACTAATGTGTAACTCAAAATAAATAAAGAATATTTAAAAGAAATGTAAGTATTTGCAAAATCATTAACTTCGAGTCATAAATGAAGCAGTTATAAAAATAATGTGTCAAGAGATTGAAGAAAGAAGAGCAAAAGCAATTACATTTGTGTATCACATGAACAATGACAAAAACAACATATCATAAACTAACACCCCATAAATCCCATCAGGAACTCAAACATACGTTTTCCCCAGCCTACACTCTGCATGCTGGAGAGGGATTTCAGCATAATGAGGATATATAGGATAATGAATCCAAATATGCCTCTGTTGATATTCTTTCAACATATCTAAGAAAAGAAAGGAACAGATTTCATGCTGGGTCCATTCATTTCAAATTACTCTCAGCCATGTGAGTGCTGAAGAGATCTCACACAACTAACCTGGTGAATAAAATAAGTTTTAAGCTAGAAGTCACTTATTTCTGACTCAATGCCTGCACAAGAATATTTGAAGGGATTTACACAGGGCAGGGTGGCCATGTGTTCTACTTTACAGAGGACAACCCTCTATTTGAAGGCATCCTCTAGGGCACCCTGGTCCAAGTCTGGTTTCAAGATAAATATTATTATTTATTTCACCAATGTCTATACTGCTTCCCCCAAAAATTATCAAAGCAGTGACCACAGTAGCAAATAACCATCAGAAGGGAGAGCAGCAAGGGCCTTGAAGTTGCCCACCAACAGTTAGCATCTGCACAGCAGACTGAGCAGGCACACGTGTCACCTGGCCACAGTTGTCCCCACTATGGTGAAATATTGGCCCTGTTCAGAGGTAACTTGAAGGAGGGTGGTTGGGCTAACCACGGTGCATGGTGGTTACCACTAGCCACACTGCGTGCTTCTGCCACATGTGCATAGAACCACGCCCCCCCATGTGGTTAGCCTAACCACTCCCTAACCATACACCCCCACCTGCAAAACCGGTCTGACCAGGCCGCCATGCATTCCAGTGGCCTCAGCAGAGCAAGCAGCCATCTTGGGGCCAGTGCTGCAGCCTCTGCCTCCCCATATCATATCCGTCTTTATATTCATAGAACAAGCACAAGACGGCTGTGCTGATAACAGCAGCGTGGGACTGAAAGCATCTTTGTTCCCCACATGCTTCTCCAATTTCGTACTGCAGGTGAGGATGAAGAGTGAGGAGGCTGGCTCTCAGCTGCTGTGTCATGTGTTGCTAGGCAGATTTCAACCATGAAGATCTCACATGCTGGCAGGAGCAGCAGGGTTGTTTTCATCCTTGCTGCAGAGCTCTATGGTAGTGCTTGGTTAACCATGGGGGTCTGATAGACAACATGCTAAGCCACGGTAGGGGCTGTTAACCCTACTGCAGTGCATGGTTAGTGAGGATAGTTACACCGAAGTTATGTAGCCACTGTGAGTAGTAAAAACACCCCACAGAAAACATGCTAAGCCGTCATAGTTAGCTCAAAACGCTTAACCCTCATGGCTTAGCATTATATCTGAACAAGGCCATTGACTGGGTTTGCACTACATGCTAACCCACACTCAGTGGCTGAGTGTGGGTTGTTTATTGAACCATGGGTTAGCGTGTTGTCTGAACCCAGGACATTTTCTGCAGGGTGGTTTGTTAACCATGCAATCTGGCTTATTTTTCTCAAACAAGCCACCTTGACAACCATGGTTTGTTGTTGGGTTGTTCAGGATGATTCAAAAGCCACACTGCATAGTTAACAAGCCACCCTGCAGAAAATATCCTGGATTCAGACAACACACTGACCCATGATTCAACAAACAACCTACAATTCAACAACCCACACTCAACCACTGAGTGTGGGTTAGCATGTTGTGTGAACAGTGCTGTACTGTATTTCTGTTTAACCCACAGAAATTATCCCACAATTTCTATACATATAGATTAGCATCTGCACATTTTTATCCTATTTTGTCCTCTTTGTTTGGTGATGCATTTCCTGTTTGTGTAAGAGGCCACCCTACAGGTCAAATGAAGTTATGGAGATAATGAATGAAAATCATCTGTTAAACTCTTAGGGCCTGTTTGCAGGATCACAGAGGGAGAAATAAGCCACGGTGGGTTATTTCCCCAACTGCACATGCCAGTTGCATGCTAGGGGGATTTGCATAATTACCATCACTGTCGCAGCTTGCCATGTCATGTGATCCTGGTGAGGGTAGCTTCTTGCTGTGGTTAACAAGCCACCCCAGAACCCTACAACAGCCCATGGGTTCTGGGTGGCTTGTTAACTACAGCAACAAGCCAGCCTCTCTGGGTTCACATGACAAGGCAAGCCACATCGGTGAAGGTAATTATGCAAATTCCCCCCAGCATGTGACTAGCACTTGTGGTGGGAGAAATAAGCCACAGTGGCTTATTTCCCCCACCATGATCGTGTGAACCCAGTCTTTGCCACATCTTCTGGCTTATGAATGTTAACTCAATAGCACCATCACAAACAAAAACTCCTTGGCCTTTTCAGTACAGGAGAAGACTCTGCTGAAGATGAAGATCAGACTGCTCTTCCAGTGTCGTATTAGGAGGCCTTTCAACCAGGAGACACAGACTTGCCATCGAAAGAAACCCTCAGCAGAATCTCCACCTTCCGAGCCTCACAGATGCTTGAGACAAAAGAAGCAGGTGAGGGCCCTTTAACAGTCCAGCCACCTCCTCCAGAGGGGTGGAGCCAACCACACTACAGATCATGGTTGCCTACATATGGCTTCAGTTGGGTCTAGGTTGCTGCTGAGACAACGTCTTCCTATGCTTCTAGTAGGAGATAGCTCCAGCCAGCAAAGCTCACCCTGAGCTATCTGTGGTCCTATTGCAGTTGCTCTTTACAAAAGAGGGCTTCTGCCTTTCTCTAGCTTGCTGTCCTGATGCACTTACCTTGACTGGACTCTACCTACCTAACACAACCTTGTCTGCTTTGACCTGACTGTTCTACATAGACTAGATCTTATTGCTCAGATCTGACCCTGTCAGCTGACATTAGCTTCCCCTGTGAGTCCCTGGTAACCATAAATGGAACACTAGCCTCCCTGCAGAATCCTAAAGTAGATTTTCAGTTGCCTAGATCACATCCACTCAGTCAAAGTCTTAGTCCTGCCATGGGCATGCAAACAGTGCAAAACCAGCTTCAAGGACGAATTCATAGAACCTCAATGAGCTTGAACATTTCATGTTCACCCATCCCTAACAGGATCATAATTTACATTTGCATCACATAGCTTTTCATTTTTCCTGAAGTCCTAAATCAAACGTTTACTGTTTTATTCAGCAGAAGATGTTAACTCCATTTCAAGCTAATACAGCTTTGTTTGTTTGTTTGATTATATTTTTACCCTGCTTTTCAGCTCCTAGAGTGCTTAAACATTTAATTATGATAGGATAGCTAAAGTCAAGACCCTACTGAGTCCTTTATGGTCATATGCTCAAACCTAGAAAGAAAGTTGCAGGGTCTTGCACAGTTTCAGATATGAGAACTGTAAAGCTGCCAGGAAACTCCAGCAACAGCCATCCTCGGTGAGAAATCTCAGAAAGCATAAAGCCTAATTCCAGGAAGGAGAGCCATCTGAAGGTCATTAAATATGGTGCATTCTCATTCGTGAACTTGCTCTGCTTCCAGACTTTTCCCAACAAAACAACTTTGTTGTTGACAAGTTTACCCTGCACCAGATTGCCAGTCTTTAAAACCTTTTAATAGTTGAGTTGATGTGTGATAAATGAGACGATCACACACTCATTCCGAACTCTAAATGAAATTAATGTTACTCCAGCCCATCAAAGAGCTATTCCTCTGACTCATCTCACTATCCGATGTTCTTACTGAGATATGTTCCTTTAAAAAAACAACAACACCCAACTATCTAACATCTCTATCTCGTTGATATGTCTACCTTTGGGACTGAAGGGAATAGCTTCCACAAACATTGCATTCTTTGCGAGACAAGTGGTTCAAGTCCATCCTTGCTACGCTGTCTGTTACAGTGACTGAGCCAAGAGCTCCACCTATCCATCTCAGAGAAAGAGGAAGAGAGTATGTTTGTGCAGGCAACCTGAGCAATTTCTGGAGGACTCAGGGCATCTCTAAACCAGCCTAAAATCCTGCATTTAAAATGGGGCTTTCTGCTTCCGTTTTAAATGCAGGATCACAACTGACTCCCTTTACATGCACTTCCTTGCCCCCTCCCCTTCCCCCTTCCTTCTCCCCATATTTGAGTCTTCCATTATCTTTCATTGATCTCGCTCCTCTTCTTCCCACTTTAACTCTTTTCACGGAGGGAACTGAAGCGGAACACAACGGGGTAATTTGCTAGCTCATTATCTGCGATCTATTTAAAAACGGAAGGAAGGGCATTTAGTGCAGGAGGGTCACGGCAGGGTCACTGCATCATGTAAAGAGCCCGCAGACTTCCGTGAAGGAGCGATCTCAATCACAGGATAAAAGCCCGGTGTGAAGGAGCCCTCAGTATTATGGGTTCTCACCTTCTTTGGTGGTGTTGGCTCATTTCAATCTGCCTTCAGGCTGAGTTTGGCAATAATCAGGGTGCCTTTGTCACCCTGATAGATGACCTGCCAGTGCCAGGAGAAAGACAGGTGGAGTGTGTCCCTGCTGCTTCTCCTCAACCTCTTGGTGGCTTTTGATACAATCCTGCTGGTTTGACTCTGTGAGGTGAAAAGGTGGTCCCACTCCTACTTGCAGAATCATTTCCAGTAGGGCCAGCCTTCCCATGAGGCAGTTGGAATCTGCTGCCCCAGGCAGTGGACGACGAGGAGGAGCAAATTGAGCACTCCCATTCCCTCCCACCAGGAATGCTCCCTGCTGCTGCATCATGGCAGCAGTACTAGAGGGTGGTAGTATTAGCAGCTGCTCCTGGGAGTCCTGCCAGCACTGCTCACCTGCCCAATATATACAATGTATAGGGTTACCTCGTCGTGCCCAAAAGTTTCTTAGTGCTTTCCAGCCCTGCCCCCACAGTGCTGATGCTTTGCCTATTTATGAAAGCATGCCTAGTGCAAGAAGTGCTGGGAAAGTAGCCAAGGAGAAAGGGAGAGGGAGAGAGAGGAGGAATCAGAGTGATGGAGAGACAGTGACCTCCATCCATCAGTGCCACTAAAGAGGCGGGCAATAGCAGCAGCAGCAGCCACTAATGCTGCTGTAGCTTCGGGGCTCCTGGAGTTTGGGGAAGGGGATTGGGTGGCTCACAGGATTCAAACACTGTTGCATTCCCAATGATGTCATCATGAGTGTGAAACAGAGTCTCTGAACTGGGATCAGAATTAGACTCTGAATTAACTAAGCTGCTGCCATATGAATACAGACTATTGCTCAGTTTGTTGAGCCATATACTATAAAATGTGTTGCTCATTCCTAGCCATATCCAGATATGGATATATCTCATTACATGGACATATCTCATTACTAGCTATATCCAGATAGCTCAGCAGGGCAAAAACAGCACATAAATCATGTTTAAGACAGAATGTTAAGCATTCTGCATGTTTAAGCATGTTTAAGACAGAATGATTTAAATGGAAGAAATTAAAACATGTGCCTAATCCTCAGATCGAAAGAAACTGGAAGCAAAGGACCTGGCTAGTTAATTCAAAGCAATATTGAAATTCAGCTTCTGTATTCTCATGCTGCTTCAGACATCTATCTCAGGTTTAACTCAAGAGATGTTGAACCTGAGCACCTGTGCTTGTAAATGTAAAGAGGAGTGTCTGAAATCTTTATACTTGAAAATAAATCCTTCTAAAAGAAAACCTAAAGACAGAGCAGGGCTAGACGTGCCGCTATAAAAACAAGCCATTGTATAAGGTGAGATCAGCTGGCATTTTAAAACAAATGACATTTCTAGAGGCACTTCAAATAGTGATTAAATTCCTGTCTGACATCACATCTTTATTTAAGTTCTTGTTCTAATTTGGAACAGGAAAGAGCCATAACCAATCCTATTGTGTCATTAAAAAAAAAAAGTATAAAACTTGTAATAGAGCGATTCTACACACCCACCATACAAAAGCAGAATCCTAGTTCTGAACAGCTTGGGTTATTTTAGCTTCAAAAGCATCAGAAAATTTAAACTACCTTCTATATTTATTCTGGATCCCATTGGATAAAGTATTTAAAAAATAATAATAATAACTGTCACTGCAGCATCCTCCTTCTCCCTCCCCCTTCCATTCTGTACAAAGCAAATGTCACTTATTCGGCCTACGTTATGCAAATTTTATACAAAATCTCACAATACAACTACATATTTCTCCAGAAGCAATTACTGGTTTTCAGCGATTGCCAAGACAAATGAAAAAAAATCAGTCTCATGATGAGGCTGTGGAACAGCTCAAATGTTCTAGAAACATTTTAGCTGTTTGGCAGCCTCATCATACGACTGAATTTTTTCTAGAGGCAAGGGTCAAGAAAGTTGACCACACATTGAATTTATGTATTTGTAATCTATCCATCTATTTATTGGCATATAAATTATTTATTGACCTATCTTTACAACTAGAACATTTGCCATGGACAATCTTGGTGTTACCTGGCTACCTCTGCTCCAGGGGTAGTATCCAATGTTAAACCTACTTAGAGTAAGCCTATTGAAATGAGTGGGACTTAAGTTAGTCATGAGTGACTTAGGTTCCATTCATTTCAATGGGTCTACTCTAAGGAGGACTAACATGGGATACTACCCCAGGAGTTCTTTAGCTCCTGATCCATCCAGTGACCCATGTTGCCTGGCCCTGCCAGCCATCCCTGCTTCTGTTTCTCTGTACTCCAACTTGTCTTTCAAGCCTTCATTATGGAGTCATTCCTTGGATACTGTCCTCTTGCAAGGCTAGGTCCACATCAGAACTGTTCATGCTTTACAACTGACTGCTATATGTTATGAAAGTGGATGGGTGTTTTTTTTCCTTCTCAAATTCCCATAACATTTGGCTCATTTTCTTAACTAAGCAATAAATGTGGATAAGATGATGTTTTTCCAGAACTCTTTCATTTGGCCTTTTAATTTGTGAATAGTGGTTTTAATATTTTAATATAGTTTTATTGGCTTTTTAATGTTTTATGCATTATTGTTTTTATTTGAATTCTTGTGCACCACCTTGGTGACATTTGTGGAAAAGCAGTATATACATATTATAAATAAAAATACAATAAATGCTATAACATTTTGCTGGTATTTTATACCTGCCCATTCCTGCCTACTTTCACCATGATTTCCTGCTTGATGGCTACAGTCCCCACAAGGTTTCCTTCACACCCTCATAAATTTCCCCATCCTGTATTACCTCCTATAGCTTTTGTTTTCACCCCCCTTCTCATCACAACTGCTCCCAGACTCCTTACCCACTGACCCAGTGATCATACTAGATTACATATTCCCATACTTAAGAACCTCTCCCATTGGCACCTTGTGGCCCTCCAGATGTTTTGGCCTACAACTCCCATCAGCCCTAGCCAATGGTCAGGGATTATGAGAGTTCTAGCCCAAAACAACTAGAGGGCCACTCCTGCTCTAAATTATCCATATGTGAAGGATTCTGCTGTGAATACCTATAGTAGCATTGGAAGAATTAAGCAGATGTTCCAAAAAATCTCATAATTAGCTAAAGCACTGGGTAATTCCCAACTAGAAGAAATTTGGACTAAAATCTCCTTTTTTGGTCCTACATATCTCTCTTTGTATCATCATGGTTGGAGGACATTTGCTGACTTTCCAAGTCACTTGCAGATTGGCAATTCTATCCATAGTCCATATGCCAGACATCAATTTACAGCAGCTGGTTAGAAAATAGTTTAATCTCTTTCAAAGGCCTTAAAATCCAGAGCTTATGAGTATATGAAGGTACAGCCTCAAAAGATGTCATAAAACACTATAAAGGATGTCAAGTCAAATGGGATATTGGATGCTTCAGAGAATGGCTCAGGTTTCCAAGACAGACTACAAGGAAAACCCTCTTTGTCTGATATCATTCTGAGCACAGAGGTTTATTGGCATCAAAGATGATATTTGAAATATGAACCATTTTCAATGCTTCTCCTTCAAGAAGTGGTGAAATACCCCTCCTCCCAAAAGATGATGTTAGTGCAATAAAGCATGTCTTTTATTTTAAAAGAAATCACTTATGGGGGGGGGGGATACAGCCCTTGAGCAAACAGCCAAAGGACACACACTGTGGAATGCCAAGTCTGCCTTGTTGAGTTATATCACATTACTCCACCTGTTTCAATGTTATTACCTAAGATTCTGAAAAATATTTTAAGGATGGCTGTGCTCTAGAGGCTTTCTTCTTGAGTATATGTCTTGCACTAAGAGCATTAAGAGTGAAGGGGATGCTACCCTCACCAAATGATATATGATCCCAAAGTCCAAACCTCTATACATAATCTGACCCAGACAGTTCCAGTGTGGCCACAAAGAAACTTAGAAACAGTTTTCTAATATCCACCAACCCCTTTGACTCTCTCCACAGATTTTCTCTCTACCTTGTACGAAATATACATTTCATGCCCTGCCTATGACTCTTACCCAACCTTTACCCAAGACTTCTTGATTTGTTCTTTAATGTATTTCCTAAGTATTGTTTCACAACCACATTTTCCTGAGTGGCGGGATGGTGTAGGCCACATTTACAGGGTCAGCCCTTCCTTTGGTGAAAAGAGTATTGGACTTATCTGGTGTTTTGCAATATCTATTTCTTCACAAATATACAGGCTGAATAGGTAGGAACCAAGTACAAACACAAGCATGTGGAGCTGGTCAGTCTCCCAAAGCAACAGTAGAAGTCTTGGACAGTCAGTCAAATGCTTTTTCCCTCTCCTGGCCCACACTTTTTACTCAGTCTGGGCCATTTTCAGCCCCTACATTTCTGTTCTGATGTTTTTAAAACGTGTAAAAGAACCAGTCATAAAGTACATCATGAATCAGAGAAGGAAGTGGGTAGTAAAATTGTGACAGGGACTGGATATTGATTTAAAGTCAGTGAAGTGTAGACTACAGAGTTTTGGAAAGGTCTTGAGAGTCTGAAACACTTTATATACCAATGATTTCCAACCTCAGGTTGGAGCCAGATCCTTCATTTCACCAGCAGAAGAACACCACTTGCGGAATGGGACTTCCTCATCTTCTCCTGTCTGCTACAGCCCTCCACGCGCCTTCCAGATCTGCTTTGGAAGGCCCCCCAAACCAGACCAGATGTGGAGGTCATGTTGGGGGGAGGACTGCAGAGAGAAGGAGAGGATGTGGAAGTCCCTTTCCACAACCGATGCCCTTCCATTTGTGCATCAAAGGATCAAAGAACAAAGGATCTGGCTCAAAAACCTGGTGTCCAGACACCAGGTCCGAAAACCTGGTGTCAACCTGGAGGGCACCAGGTTGGGGAAGGCTGATATATACCCAAATGGGAACATCACAATATCTTTATTTTGCTGGATTTCTCATATCATATCTCCTGGATTTCCCACCCTGCAATCTTCATTACTGTGTAACTAACTGGGAGAATACCATAGAGATCTGAAGTGATCCTTGGCCTATCATACTGAGTCATAGTGGAGGACACAATAGGTGAAATGGATTGCTGCTGGGGCCTTAAATAATTTAAGGTGCAATCCTATGCATTTATTTGTCTAAACATGCATAGGTTTGCACCCTTCATAACATTAAATGGCTGGAATTGTATTGATTTTATATTTTTTTGTGAAAATATTAGTTATTGCTGAGACAGTTGGTGAGGCTTATTTGTTTCTGGAAGGCTGCTGCAAGTTAGAAGTCATAAACCATCAATGAGCTTGTAGAACTTGGAGGAAAACCCTCTTAGGATGCAATCTTATGCATGTTTAGACAGAAAAAAAAGTCCTACAACTCCCAGCATTCCTGTCTAGCTGATAGGGAGAGGAGTTAGTGAGATCAGCGATGTTAGGGTAGGTTATTAAAACCATTACTTGTATCATCATCATCAGATGACTACTTGTTATGGATGTTGTTATGTTAAGTACTGAAGAAAACCAACCAAGTTTTTCTCATCTTTAGCAAAAGATAGACCACCTTTAGTACACAGGGAAATTGCCCTACTGTTTTCCCCCTTGAAGTCTCACCACAGCATTTGTAATTCATAATTTCAGTTACCACAACTTTTATTTTATGATTTGCTGGAAGGCATGAGATTTCAATGTGCCTTTCTTTCCAAAGGCTATTGAAGAAGCTGCTTGTAGCTTTGTTTGATGTCTGTTCAGCAAAGTCTAAAGCAAGTCAAATTGAATTGTGTTTCCAGTTGAAAACACGATTTGTAGTGTCAGGCCTGTTTGCAATTGACTAATGCTTTAAAGGAGACTGTTAGTCAGAAAACAGAGCATTAAGGCCCTTAACCACATCAGAGGGAAAATAAATATATTTATACTAGCTCCAGCCATTACAGTACATACAGATTTGTACTGGTGCCAATTAGTTTGCATTTTGCCCTTTAGCCTACAAACCTTTCTAGGGAATTTTATATTTCTATCATATAGTTAAACAGGAAGATGACCTCTATAATTTAAAGTTTGTATTTGCCTCATTTTTAAAATGGCAAGTCACATATAATGACTGGGCCAAATTCTTTTCTCCTTTATCATTCCTATTTAATTTTCTCCTGCCTTTTATTGCATATCATTATTCAAATCTGGATCTCACGCCTCCATCAGTTGGTATCACTACATGGCCACCTATTTAGAAGGAACGGGGGGTGGAGGTGGCCTATTTCAAGCAACAGATTTATTATACGTCTTTAAAAAATGTTTGTGCCAGGTGTGCACTATTGGTGTGCCAGGAATTCATGGCCTATGTGCATCCCATGCTGGTGTGATAATCTTGTGACCTGATTTAAATATGATGCAGATCCCTGCATGAGTTAAGTTTCTTTCACACATCCAACAGTATGTTTACATCAGAGCTCTGAGCAGGCACTATTAATTTACTTTTCAAAAATGGTATAGTATAGAGAGAGAATGCATTCCCATTTTCAATTAATAAGAAACAAATGCAAACTCAGTACAAAATACTCATGTCCTTGTGCTTTGTTTAGGCTTTCATCTTACAAGAACCTTGAACAACATATACATGCAATTAGTCCCTCATGGATGAAAGCATAGGAAATTAAAGAAAGATGACACACAAATAATAATGTGACAAACTTCTTTCATATAAGTTTCATCATCAACCCTGGTCTACTCAGCCAATTTGAAGCACTGGGGTAAAAAGGACAAGTTGACCCAGTTTGCACAATCAAAGCAAGTCACTGTAGCTTGTTTTAGCATCTGCTGAAAACACAATAACTATAACAGAGATAAGCAGGATGGATGACAGTAGATTAACAGAAGCAGGGTGCAAAACCTGGAATACCCAGGAAGTGTACCGAGTATGCCAAAAACACAACCCGACTTTTTGATGGCTCTGTTTCATTTCCAAAGTGCTAGTCATGGCACCATCCACCTTTGGTGATAGTGGGAACAAGTGGGCCCTGCTAACAGGAATGCTCTTATTCAGGCCTCCAGCCAGCTTGCAATAGGGACCTTGTAGTGCTGTTTAGGCCTCTCAGGGGGAAGAGAGAAGGAAGAAGAGAAAATAGATGCCTTTTTGTTTCTACCCCCTCCCCCTGTTCTGTATAGTGCTAGGAAACTCAGGTCTGGGGCTAGCAACGAGCCCTGAACCTGAACATTTTATTAGTATATGAGAGAGGAGTGGTGTTCTGGAGACTAAGAAAAAGAAAAGCCCTTTTCTGTTTCCATCTTTCTGAAACATTCCTATAGGGTGGCCATGTGTCCTGCTCTAAAGAAGACCGTCCTCTATTTGAAGGACTATCAGAGGACAGTATATCTCATCATAGTGGTGTGACCAGGTGACCTCTGTGTTTGCTCAGTCTGTTGTCCAGGGGCTAACTGTTAATGGTCAACTTCAAGGCCCCTGCTCTCCCTTCTGATGGTTCTTGATCTTTAAACCAGACTTGGACTGGGCAGCCTTTCAAATAGAGAACTGTCTTCTGTAATGCATGGCCATCTTGCACATTGTGCTCCCTTGAACCTCCAAAGGCTTCTTTTACTGAATAACCGCATGCAAGTACATTTCTCTTGACTTTTGCCCTAAACCAGTTAAAGTAGGACCCCATGATCAGTGATAAGTATGATTTCTCCCAGCTTGCAACATCTCTTGGATGGTATTGGGTTCAGCTAAGTTCTTGGAGAAAGTCATTGCTTGATAGAGTCCCAAATAAAATATCTTGCTGTGCTAATTAATTCTCTTTCAAGCAGCTGCAGATTTAATTAGAAAATCAGCAGAGGAATTAGTACTTCCCATCCACAGTGTAGCTAATAAGCATCAGCTAGCTGGAGCCGAGGAAGGCAGGTGGCTTGCCTTGGTCAAACTGCAAGCAAAGATGAGTCGGCAAAAAAGAACTGGCTTGGTTGATTGGACTGTGGTTCTTTTGGCTATAAATGGTTACATGTCATTAGATGTATACACAGTAACACCGGTGTTGAAAAAGCTGCATTTCATTCATTGCTAGGCCCCCATGAAATGGATAACCCTTTTCAGATAGCATTTCATCTGTTTCTCAGAGTATTGGCAGGTGACCAAAAATTATTTGCCTTGCTCATGTGATTCACTCAGGTGAAATATATCTACACATCTACACTCATGATTAAAATGAAGAAAACAAATCTTCACAGAATATGAAATAAAATGCATTTAACACCACATATCTACTTAAAATAAACATTTACATTGTTGCTAAAGCCAAACATTAGTCTATATAAAATTTACGACTGCCATTCGTTCAATCATGTATTCAAATTATAGCTGATACAAAAATCAGTATGTAATCAGCTCAGAATGAACGAAATGTCTTTGCTCTTCCTTATTGCTTTGTCAATTTCCCTTGCTGATTTAACTAGGTGTCAGGTGCTTCTAAATAACCATATGATGTCACATATGATGCAACTAGAATTGTATCAGTATCATGAGACAGAGCATCTGACTGTGATCGTAACCTAACTGAGAGAGAACATTAACAGCTTGTAAAAACCTAGGGTTTATTTCAGTGGTGGGATTCATTACTGGTGGTAGAAATTATTATGCTTGCAAACCAGGACTGGGGAACCTGTGGCTCTCCAGATGCTGTTGTATTTCAGGTCCCATCATCCCTAGCCAGCATGGCCAATGGCTGAAGATTATAGGATTTGTAGTCCAACCACACCTGGAGAGCTGCAGGTTCTCCACCCCTGCAGTAGACTCTTTTCCTTATCACACTCCAAATGTTTCCTTGGGGTACTTCATATTTTTGTGGCAAGAAACAACATTGCTTCTTTGGGCTGCTATAGTTTTACTAGCCCCACTCCTGCTTTTACAGACAACAGACTGAAAGACAGTAATTTAGCAGGTGAATTGTTTTCCACAATTATCCCTAGGCCAGGAAGAGCTTCACCTGCTACATTTTTGGTTTTATGAAATTTTCTTGTTTTTTTAAAAATACTTACTGTAATATCTCGTGTTTTAACAAACTATTCAGCTTATGCATAAGATACTAACAAAATCTTAGGGCCAAATTAGACATGATGCTAAACATATCATTAGAAAGCACATCAGGGTCTTTAAAATGTAATAGGTGCAGGAGGCAATATAATACAGAGTTATTATATGGTCCTATGGGCACATTTGGCAATTTGAGAAACTGTCCTGGGCACCACCGCAAAATGGCTGCCATGAGAGGCATGGCTAATCACAAAGGACAAGTAACCTCCCCAAAAGACTGAGTACAAGGCAAAGGTGGGGTCTGAGCCCCAACACACTAAAGAACTCCTTTGAACCCACAGTTTTCAATGCCAACAAAAACCTGTTTTACAAAAGGCAAACTTTTTCTCTCCACCCACCCTTCCAACCTAACGGTCAACTCATTCCCTGCAATCTCTCCTTTTTTCTCACCTTGGCTCACGACCCATGGATGTGTCCCCCCCGCTCCCTCTTTCTTTACAAACACACACACACACACACGCTGCACATGCCCCCATCTATCCATTCTCCATCCATTTATATGCATACTTTGCTTTGAAGTAATCTCACCTGCTGGTAAGAGAATGTGTTAATATAAAAAAAAATGAAAATAAAAAAGAGGGTTGTACATCTTGGCAAGTCCCAAGAAAGGTATAAGGAAGGCTGAGTGCTGAAGAATTGATGCTTTCGAACTGTGGTGCTGGAGAAGACTCTTACAAGTCCCCTGGACTTCAAGGAGGTCAAATCAGTCCATCCTAAAGGAAATCAACCCTGAGTGCTCATTGGAAGGACAGATACTGAAGCTGAAGCTCAAATATTTTGGCCACCTAATGCGAAGAGAAAACTCTCTGGAAAAGACCCTGATGCTGGGAAAGACTGAAGGCAAAAGAAGAAGGGGACAGCAGAGGATGAGATGGCTAGATAGCATCACCGATGCAATGAATATGAACTTGAGTCTTGAGCATACTCCGGGAGAGAGCGCAGGACAGGAAGGCCTGGTGTGCTATGGTCCATGGGGTCACAAAGAGTCGGACACGACTGAACAACAACAACCTTGCCTATCTCTGATGTAATAGGTACACACACACACATGTGCAGAGAGAGAGAGAGAGAGAGAGAGAGAGAAGGTTTAATCCTTCCTTTCCCAGCTATGCTCTCAATGAAAGCCCCTGCCTTCCTCATTTATTAGCCTTAGGGAGAAAAAGCTCCCATTGCCACTAATGTATCAGTTGCTTTGCAGTGTCTAAATTACTTGGCTACTCTTAAAACTCTGTAGTGTCAGGCTGCTTGTGAAGTAGATACTACTCATCAAACTGGTGTACAGCCTAAAATTGCATGAGGAAACATAACCGTGTATACAGTACTAAGAGCTAGATTAAGGGGGCACTCCTGTTGGTGGGAATTATAGGACATTTTTCTCTCTAAACATGCATAGGATTGTGCTATAACATGAAGAAAAATGCTAGACTGGAATGGTGCCACCCAGGGGTGTTGCTAGGTTCTTAAAAGATCTGGGTCACAGGCCCATAACACAAATTTGCATATATATATATATATATATATATATACAGAGAGAGAGAGAGAGAGGATATGTCTAGGCAGATATGGGTGTGGGGGTGTGGTGTGCTTCCGTGTGTGTAGATTACATACATACATACATACATACATACGAAATGTGCGCTGACATACACCCTCCACTTCAACTCAGACCCCAATTCAGTGTTTTGGAAAACATCCCACTTCTGCTCAGGCCAATTTGTAGTCGGTCCACTTCAGCTCAGCACCAAATCTGAGTCAAGGTTTGGAAAAATGAGTCTTTACAGTATGTTTCCTTTTCACTACCATGGGAAATCATAAAAAAACCTGTAACTTTTTTCTCTTGGTCAGAACTCGATGATAATTTCCGGGATAGTAGCCCCCTAGAAGGGGACTACACCTGCCCAATGTCAGAAAAATAGCTGCAGGGTTTATATTTTGATTTTCTTTTAAAGGGAACTGCCAATAACATTTTTATTCCTTGGAAGAATTGGATAAAAATTTCAGGATTTATTGCCCCATTAGAGGAGATCATGTCGGAAATTTCAGAATGATAGCCACAAGGGTTTGGGGGCAAGGGTGGCCTTGACATTTTGAGGTCTCCAAAAGAGGACATACTTATCTCCCTATTTTCCTTGTGAAACATTGTTCTGAAAATTACAGACAGCCTGAGTTGTCCCTAAGTAAGAAACCAGCAAAGTTTCAGATGGATAGGTGCAGCAGTTCATGTGGAAGGGGAGTTCTCCAATTTGGGGAAGGGAGTGATTGCTTTCCCTTCCATTCACCCCTCTTCCAATAGTTTTTCAATAAATTTTTATGAAAATGCACAGGTCATTAGAGGCGTCCCACAGGCAAGAAACCTGCAAAGTTTCTGAAGGATGTACATGCAAGCAAATTTAGAATTTATTTACATTTTACCAATGTTAGCAGCAGGGGAACATGGGTGAGAAGGTGCTATTGCACTCATGTCCTGCTTGTGGGTTTCCTGTGGGCATCTGGTTGGCCATTGTGTGAAGAGAATGCTGGACTAGATGGATCTTGATCTGATGCAGCACGGCTCTTATGTTTTTAAATATAGAGTGCCTCTGAGCATGTGCAGAATGCTTTTCTTTCACCACTGAGCACTTACATTCTCCCTCTACTAATTCTATTCTACTCCATGCAACCATCCCCCCTCATCACACCATCCTCCAGCAACTCTTCATAAAAATAGATGTCTTGTTTTGTGCAACTCCTCTCTACCGCCTCCTTGTTATGCACAAGCTCTCATTGTATCTTCCTCCCCATAACCTCATTTGTGCCAAGACGTCACCAGGATTCAGCCAATGAGTCTGTTTTCAAAACTAGGGCTAAGTTATGGAGAAACTCTGAGGATGTACTAAGTGCCTTTCCCTCACCACTGAAGCTAAAGTTCATGCCAAAAAAAACCCGCAACCACAAATGACAAAACATGCATAGGACCGAGCTGAAAGGGTAGTCAGTTCATTAGATGGAATTGGGTAGGAACTGTATTAGGCTTGCAGTACCATGCTAACAACTCAGGACTTATTTCTGAGTAAACATGCAGAATATCAAGGTGCAAACCTCCCTGCAAAAGTAACTTGCTCTGGAATCCTGTGCACACTTTCCTGAGGGTAAGCCTCATTAAACATAATGGGACTTCTGAGTAGGCATACATAGGATTACATAAATTAGCAGTATTTATCTCCCCACCACTTAAAAAACAAACCAAAACTCTTATTTTTATTAAAGCTTTCTGTTCAGAGGAAAATAGGTAGCTGCCTTATATTGAGTCAGAACCTGGGTCCATCTAGTGCAGTATTGTCGACAGAGAGCCAGTGTGGTGTAGTGGCAAGAGTGTTGGACTAGGAGCCGGGAGATCCGGGTTCTAGTCCCACTCGGCCATGGAAGCTCACTGGGTGACGTTGGGCCAGTCACAGACTCTCAGCCCAACCCACCTCACAGGGTTGTTGTTGTGAGGATAAAATGGAGAGGAGGAGGATAATGTAAGCTGCCTTGGGTTCCTTGGAAGAGGAAAAAAGGCGGGGTATAAATGCAATAAATAAAATAAATAAATAAACTGACTGGCAGCAGCAGCTCTCCAGGGTTTCAGGCAAGATTCTTTCCTAGCCCTACCTGGAGATGCTGGGGATTGAACCCGGGACCTTCTGCATGCCAAGCATGGGCTCTGCCACTGAGCTACAGCCCTTCCTATGGCTGGATAACAGCAACTGACAAACAAAACAGCCCCAGCTTTGTTTCTCTGCAACCATGTGAACCCACTCTTCTCAAAGGCTTGAGTGAGGAGAAGGGGAAAAACCAACCCTCTTGTCTGTTTGTATAAAGTCAAATACAGTTCAGAACTTCTCTTACCCACCAAAGATAATTCTCTTTAAGAATTCCCCAAGGCCATGTTTCCATGAAAATGGAAGGGTGAAGCAAACGAAGGAATACCGGAGTTTTCATGAAATCAGCGTGGCTTGACGCACAGCTCCACGAAGGACTGCACCGCACCTTTGTAAGTCCCTGACGGAAACATAATTCCGGGTGGGGTGCAGGGATTGGAAGTGAACATCACCAGACTGGCCGGGGCTGCTCAACCAGTAGGAGAGTCTCCCCCCTCCAGGCTCTACTCCCCTTAATGGCAATCTCAGGAACAAGCCCCATTGACCACAATGGGATCAATTTACTTCTGAGTAGACTTCCCAGACCAATGCCCCATTCTGCCCATTTTTTCCCCTTTCCCTGTAAATACCAGGCTACCGCATTAGCAGGCACCTCTGAGTAAATGAGCTATGGAACAATAGCACAAATGCGTTATAGTTCATTTTGGGGTACAAGCCTCATTGACTACAACAGGAGTCAGCAGGCACCCTTGAACTAATGCGCTATTGTGTGATAGCACTATCATGCAACAGCGCAAATGCATGTTAGTGCCATTTCATGATAGAATGATAGAGCAACAGCGATACACTGACATGGAGGGTATATGTATTGATGGAAGATCTGTGCAATAGTGTCCTAATAAGATAGTGTCTTAGTGTGTAATATATGAAAGCTGAAGTATGAAGCTTGTGAAAAGGGACCAAAGGACACAAAGGAATATTAGCCATGGATCCTCCTCACGTGTAGTTCTGGGGAAGCGATCTGAGATAAAATTTATTTGCAGGCTGTAGTGGAAGTACTTGCTTGCCCACAATAGCATGCTTATATGCACTAGTGCACTTCTTTTCAATGTTTTTTTACAAAGTTGGTCCCTCAGCAACCTGCTCCAAAATGGCGCTGAAACTTCCAGAAAACAGGGAGGGAAACAGTTGGGTCAGTGAACTCACAGGCAGGTGAGCAACACACCCCCATCATAGTGTGGGCTATGATACCAACACAAGTGCAGGTGATGGAACACACCCCAACAGGACCGTAACTGAGCTGAAGAGGGAAAGCTGGACTATAACCAATCTTAGAAGAATGAGTTTCTCCATGATAAACTCCAGGATGCCTGCTGGATGGCCACGACGTTGGGCGTCCTTACTCAGCCAGACTGGAGTAAATTGCTGGTGGAAACACCCCCCCAAGATATGCTCTGGGTGGAATACAGAAGAGAAAGAAAGAACAGGAGAGGGGAGGGGAGGGAAGAAGAAAAGAAGAATGGTGATTGGAAATGTGGGGGCGGGGTAGAGAGAATTCCCTAAGCCAAGTGGCTCCTTTCAGAGAGGTAGTACTTCAGAGGAATTTAGGAGGCTGTGGAGGGTTTGTAAGGATTGCACATACTGAAATTAACTTTATGAGGTGAGGTGGCTGAGGGCTTTTTCTAGCTTTTTAAAAAAACTGTAGAACCTATTTAAAAGCCCCAGCAGTTTCTCGATCATGACACCACATAGTCCTAACCCTCCCTTTGGAATAATTTGAGTCCAGCAGCTATTTAGGAAAAATTAAAGTGGAGGGGGAGAAAGAAGTTTGTGGAGGCTGATTGGATTCTTTGCTGTACTGAAGCTACTAAACTTCTGCAGAAGCCAAAGGTTCCACTTTGGGGCAGTAAAATCAGGTGCTGTGTGAAATATCAGTATTTCACATGAGCAATTTCTTCCCTTCCTTCTCCCTCTTCAAAATTTCATTGCAGGCAAGCTCCCAATAGTGGGCATGTAAGAGCAGAAAAGTAGGGGGAGAGAGGTTTTTGCACCTCAGAAAAAACCTATACCAGAGATTAGGGGTAGTGCCCTCCTAATGGTCACCTTAAACACCTTCTGATTAGGATCTCTAATCCCCTGTGTGGCTTGACAGTTTTTACTTTTTGTTTTAGTCTTTGAGAAAAGGAAATTTTATACATAGCTAGCACAAAAGCCACTGGACCTAGCTGTCTGAAATTTGGCAGCCTCAGTCATCTCCATAGGGGCTGCCAGGTCCCCAAATTCCATCTGCTTATGTGGAAGAACAAAAAAATTATAGCTCTTTGCTCTGACACATTTTCTTGGAAAAAAAAAACAATTTTTACCTGTGACTAGCACAAAAGCCACTGGATATAATTGCCTGAAACTGGGCAGGTTCAATCAGCTCCATGGGGGCTATGGGGTCTCCAAATTTCATATATTTATCATACAAACTAAAACAGTTATGGCCATTTCTGTTTTCCAATGCAAGTCAATGGGAAAATGTAAAAAAATGGCAATTAGGACAGCTCAAGATCCAGGGCACAGCTCAAAAAGATCCGAGGCCCATGCCTAGATAGGGCCAGTTTTAATGGTGCCCCTGGTACCACCACAGTGTAGCATTACCACAGTTGCTCCCTGCTTTGTATGCCTCCAGCAAACATCAGATTCTGTGACACTTTGATTGAATTGATTTGTTGTAGTGGCAGCAAGCTAGTGCGAGTGACAGTAAGGAAGGAGCCATTAGTGCCATATTGTCTTAAAATTACCCAGGGTCCTATGGGTCTAAGCCGCTGGCTGACATTGCTGCTCACCCACATTTCTGGATTTCTAATGGAAAAGAATGTCAAACTACCATGTGGGGAGAACATTGATGTCTGCAATGCTACAAATCACTGAGTTTGGGTTCTAATGCTCTTGTGTCCAACATCTCCAGCAGATTCCTGAGAATCCCAAATTTTACTTGTAAAGTAAACAGATGTCATGCCCAGCAGAGGCTGGTGGCTCAGATTTCAGTAGGGCTGAAAATTCTGGGTTTCAGTCAGAACTCTAAAGGAGATATCCAAGGTGCTGAACCTATTTTGGGGGTGGGGATCAGCGGCTTGGATAGCTCCTTTGGAGTTCTGGCTGTTCTGACTGAAACCCAGAATGGATTCACAGCCCCACTGAAACTGGAGCTGCCAGCATCGACTGGTCATACATTCATGGGTGCAAAGATAAACTTTTAAAAGTAAGATCAGGGTTTTCTCCTCTAGAACAGCCTGGCACCTGACAGCCCTAGGACTGTAAGCCACAGTGTTTTACTGTGATATGTGGGCATCACTCTTGTGTTGAAGGGATTTCATTTCCCTCTCCCTGGAATAGCAGAACTCTGGTGGGAAGAAGCTTCTTTCCCACAGATCATTCAAAATATGATATCTTCGGCAAACGTTTAAGACCCAATCTTGAAAATGTTCTCATCAAAGTAAAATGTCTTTTTATGTGTATAGTTGCATTCCCCAGATGCTATTGTGCAACATGGCTTCAGAAATGTCTGTATGTTGCCTGCACAATAGCTACTAATTTTTCATTTTGAAGATTGCTGTAGGGTTACCTACTCATTCAGGAAGTCTCCTGTGTCTTTAACAGTTGGGTAGAGGAGGTCCATATTTCTTGGCTGGTGTGACTTCTCCTGTCATTGCAGCACTAGCATGGAGAAAGGTGCACCTGATACTGTTCCCCCTTCAGTGCTACTCTTGAAGACAGAGAAGCCATGGCCAGAACAGAATGTGGGAAGCTTATCTTGCACACAGGTTCCAAATGTTCACCATACCTGCTGCCACTTCCTTGGTAGTTATGGCATGTTTATTTTTGTAAGGGAGTTCCCGCTACTATGTGGCCAGCTAAGTGACAATAACCCTAAATCACATCAGTTGTGAGCTGTTATTTTTCTTTTGATTATTAATTATTTTTAGGAATTGTGTCCATCAACTGTGAACTAATTCAGTGGAGATTAATTTACCTCCTGTTCTGCTTGGATTGTTTTTCAGTGCTCCTGTGTTATGAATCAGAAATAAAACTTGGTGTGTGTGTGTTTCACATATACCTTTTATGTCATGCTTTCTAGCAGTTTTTGACCATGGGAAACTGAAATGGGGCCAAGAAGCCAACTGTTGAGGCCTGTACCTGTACACATTGCAGGTGTCATATTGCATCCTGCTTCAAGCCCTCCCTCTCACTTCCTTTCTTCCTACCACCTCAAAGGGGGCCATTTTATGTTTGATAGGCCCCATCTGACACAGCAGGAGAATCTCCCTCAGGCTCTCCCTTTGATAGGTTTCTCTCCTCTGACTTTGTTCTCTGGTTCTACATCCTGCTCTCCCCGTCTCCCTTTCCCAACTCTTGTGGGGTGGGAATGGGATTTCCTGAATAAGCCCTTTCACTTTCAGGCATGTGACACAAACGTTGTAGCTGGTGTCTCTTTTAAAGCAGGGGGGAAGACAGTGCCACATATTGCTTAACAACTGGATTAGCCAGGACAACAAGAAGGGCCCCTGCTCCTGCTGAAATCAGTGTGGTATGGAAGCAAGACAGGGCCTACTGCTCTCCTTTTCAGTCACTTAGCTCTTCCTCATCAATGTCATGTAAAAAGAAAGTCAATCTGAACACTGTGGGAAATAGCATCAATCAACCTCTGTGCAAAATGTAGATTTAAAAGCCATTCCGTGCACTTCATTTAAATACCTTTCTGGAAATGGTACAAACTAAGGTGTGTTTTCTAGCTCTTTCCATCCCCAGGCAACGAGGAGAAAGAGATTCCATGGAGCTCATACAGAAGAAAGAATGGGCGATGCACCTTGCTGCTTGATTTTTCTAGACTCACTAGACCAGGGATAGGTACCCTGGCAGCCTCCAGATGTTGTGGACTACAACTTTTGACAAGCCTTAGTCAGCATGGCCAATGGTCAGGGATTATCCAGCTGTAACCAAAACATCTGGTGGGCACCAGGTTGCCTACCCCTGCATTAGACACTTGCTAATGTAAGAACATAAGAAGAGTCCTGCTGGATCAGACCAAGGGTCCATCTAGTCCAGCATTCTGTTCACACAGTGACCAACCAGCTGCCCATGGGAAACCCACAAGCAGGCCATGAGTGCAACACCACCCTCCCGCCCATGTTCCCCAGCAACTGGTGTACATAGGCATACTGCCTCTGATACTGGAGGTAGCACAGAGCCATCAGGACTAGTAGCCATTGATAGTATTTTCCTCCAGGAATTTGTCCAATCTGCTTTTAAAGCCGTCCAAATTGGTGGCCATCATGATGTCTTGTGGTAGCAAATGACTATGTGCAGTGTGAAGAAGTAATAACTGAGATCACGAATTCAATTGAAATTGAATTTTCAAGTGCCATCTTATCGCTTTGTATGCCTCCTCTATCAAGAGCTCCATCAGCTCTTGTCAGTGTGAATTCACAAACAGCTGAAAATATTGCTTTTTCAGATGCAGAATTTGAACAAATACATCATATAGTTTCCCTGTATTTCACCTCCATCAGGGGTTGCCCATACTTATGTAATAATCAAGGCTAAAGGAAAGAATTGCTGTTCAGCAGCTTGAAAAATATATATTTTACACACCTTCATGTTCACTTTTCCAAACCATGTCAGAGTTTAATGTTTTATATATTTATAAGATATATCTCAACTTATCATCCCACAAGGGATCTTAATGGTGGCTTTTACAGTCTGCTAGCATAGCAGACACTTGCAAAGTACAAGAATACCTGCTTCATCTACCCCAATTACAATTTTCATAAATCACTTTCTCCAGAGAAAGTGGGTGAAGTCAACACAAGATAGTACTGGTCAAGTCACCAGAGCAAAGATATATTAACAATTGCCAGTGATCTTAATGCAATGCAAAGTATAAGACATATTTATAGAAAGTTATCTGATGTGCAATCCTATACATGTCTACTCAGAAGTAAATCCCACTGATTCAATGGAGCTTACTCCCAAGTAATTGGGTATACGATTACACCCATATAAAATCCTATAAGTATTGGATAGAAATACTTTTCACGTTCAATACTCATAATCCTTCAAAAGACTCCTACATGATTTATTTCCATCATTCTGTTGCTGCTGACCTAACTTTTATTTTCAGTGGAGGAAAATGTTCATCTTAGTAGGTACTCAGCTCAACATTGCTCATATGCAACCCCTGTTTTTGTTTTGTTTTTCATAGCAATCACAGAATTTGGAAACGCTATATGTAGTCCACTTCCCAACTACAAGACATGATCATCTATACACACACACACACACACACATACACACACACACACACCAATTGATTATCCTATGGACAGTGGCTATACCGCAGAAAGAGACTTGCAGAAAAATAGTAAGTAAACCAATCTGCATACCACAGGGGAAGGCAGAAATAAAGCCCCAAGATCATTGGCCAAAATACATTCCTGAACCTAGATCCTAGGCACAAGTAAACTAACAACCATGGTATCCTAAGAGAAATTTATTTGGACACATTCCTGTAGCATCCATTATCCTGTCTGAAATAGGGTATGAAATAGGAGATGGCATTTTAAAAATCTACAAGCCTACCCTTTTGTAAAGCATGGGTCAGCAAAAGTTTTCATCCTGTTTGTACTAGCATCAATCAGTGATGCTGCATATAGTTGCTATACCAACCTCAGCTCTGGTGGGAGTCCATGTGTCTTTGAAAAGTGCACAGCGGCTGGAAATGCTGGGCAGAAGGAGGGTTATGTTAAGGCATGGTAGTGGCAGAAAGCAGCCACGGGTCCTGAAATCACTGTCATAAGTAGTCTTACACACACACACACACACACACACACACGTGCGGACGAGGAAAAGGACAGCAAGTGTCCCTGTAACTATGAATGCTGGAGAACAGGATCCCTCTGTAGCCTTTAACAATTAAGCCTCTCGCTGCTCACCAGCATCGCCTGGCTTCGGCTTAGCAGACACAGACACATGTTGGACATGAGACAAATACTCAGATAAACTACTGCTGCCAAGCCTGATGTCAGCACTTACAGTGGCTGAGGCTGCTGTTTTGTCCATGTTGACAGCTGGATAGCACAAAGGCTAAATGAGCAACAACAATAAAATAGGAAAACCTCCTGAATGCAGGGAAACCTGTAAAGCGGTTAGCAGAATGATTCGGCTGAAGTAGTTTGTATCAGGATGGATGCCTTGTTTACTCTGGCTTTTTCTGGCCTTGTCCTAAAACCGGCAAGTCAGAGGATGCTGTAGTATCTGCACCCTGTTTGGAAGAAGTTTATTGGGGTGCAGGGGAGATACAAGTATATAAAGTGATAAGCACTGACATAAACATTATTTACAACTAACTCTTTTCTCAGTAGAGAAAGAAAAACAAACAGCATTGGTTTAAATATATTTAATTGCCTAACAAACAATCAAGCTAAGCTAAAGAAAACTTCTGGGTGGTGAGGAAAAATAAGAATTGCACTCATCTAAATTTCTTTGGAAATCTTAGTTGAAATTTAAATGCCAATCTCACAAAACATTGTTTCTCCACAAAAGAATATGCATAGAGCAATACACAAGAAACCATAGTACTGGACTTTCAAATCCATATGGATTCTACAAGAAGAATTCACAGGCAACAGAATAGATCCCTTTCCACTTCTCATGGTTTTTTTTACTACAAAGGTGACATCAGTTCTGCATTCCAATCATTTTTTTAAAATCACAATATATTCTTCCATGGGTATTGTTATGTGGAAGAAGAAAAACTACCTCAGAAGCATTCCGTAACAGTCAATATAGAGCTGTAGAATTTTTATACAACCAGTCCAGTAGAAGTAGTCAACCTGTGTGCAAAAGAAAGTGTTTATTTAACCACCACCAGTGAATGTGTCAATACCTATCTTGCTACTTCAGAATGATACGAGTGGAATGAGCAGTATGATATCAGCACAAATGATGTCAGCTAATTTAATGCCATATATGAATGAACTGGAATGAGCTGCAATAAGAAGAAGTAGGACTAAGAGCAGTCTGAAAATCAGCTGATCAGAGTGAGGGAGTCACTGTGCGCCTGGGAAGCTGCCAGCTGCTTATTAAAACAGGGCCATAGCTCTTTGCGTCCATTACAGCATCATGAGGTAATTGTGTAAAGGTTAGAGGAATGTTACACAGTGTAAAATGTGACTGAGGTGCAGAAGTGGACACAGACATGTGATACGTTTCATTAGGTATATCTGTTTCCTTGGTGAGGTGGGAGTCACATGTGCCAAACAAGGTAAAAATTATATCTTAACTAATCTTCAACTCTGAGATAGACAGATGGATAGTCAGACAGCCAGACAGACGGATGAAAGGGGCATGAGAGCACCTTTAGTTAAGGCGAGTAGCGCAAAAAAAAAAAGAGGTTCCACCATTATAGGCCTCAAAATTGTACTGCTTATAAAAATGACATCTGTAGAGCTAATAACATGAAACTTCATATCCATAATCTACCAGATGAGAACTACAATTAATTTCAAACCAATCTGATACAAATGACAACAGATAAAAAGTGTTTAAAATTGTAGGGATGTTAGAGAATTCCACCACGGACTCCAGTCCGTGGCAGACTGGCAGCATCCCCGGAGTCCATGGTGGAACAGAGCACTCCCCCCCGCCACCCCGCGAAATTGTCCCGGGACGGACCCTACCTGGTGCCGGCCATCTGGTCCGTCCGCTGCCCCTGGTCTGCGGCCGCCATTTGCGTCCCTGTGTTAGCCGTGATAGGCTACATAAGTATTTACGTAGCCTATCACAGCAAAGAGCAGGGACACAAATGGCGGCCGCTACGCCATTTGCATCCCTGCCTTTTGCCGTGATTGGCTACATAAATACATACATAGCCTATCACGGCTAACGCAGGGACGCAAGTGGCGGCCACTAAACCATTTATGTCCCTGTGTTAGCTGTGATTGGCTATGTATATATTTACGTAGCCTATCACGAAAAGAGCAGGGATGCAAATGGTGGCTGCTATGGTGGTCGCCATTTGCAGCTGCAGCCTGGCAGCGGACGGAAGTCTGGCTGCAGGCGGGCCTGGCCGGCAGCTCCGTGGACTCGCCATGGAGCGGAGGCAGCCAGGGAGGATTCCGGGGGGATGGATGGATCGCCTCCCCTGCTCCACGAATGCCCCGGACCAGAATGGGTTAAATAATTCCTACACCCCTAGAAAATTGACACATTTGTACTTTTTTACTCAAACTGCTCAGCATATAATATATTTCTTTCAAATTCTGGGGGAAACTACTAAAGTACTGTATTCAGGCTTGTTGAGGAGGTGCACCTTTGATTCAGTTTGTGAAATTCTGAGCAGCAGTTTAAGAATTATCAAAGTTTTTCTGCTCCATGAAATCCTATGGCAGCAATTGCTGGCAAATGTATATTGCACATGCTCAGTTTTACTCTGAAGCTAGAATGCTGCCAGTACTCCAGTGTTTTGATTTCCACTGTTCCTGTCAGCATTCTGACAGTGGAGTAGGTGTAGCAGGAAACTGTCAACTGAGATAAGTCAGGAAATTTTGAAGGCTGGGGGAATTGCTCTCATTGACCAACGATCACTGATGAAGGAAAGGAGGAAAAGGGGAAAGCGATGCTAGAATCCTGGGCAGGCTTACTCAGAAGTTAGTTATTCTGAACATACATGGGGCATATGTATTCATTTGTATACATCTGTTCAGTTAATTACTTATTTGTGTTTAGTTTTTTAGTGGGACATACTAAAAAGAAGGACACCAAATGGCTATTATTGAAATGCATTGGTTCATTCCAAATGGACATAGGAAAATATTCAAAGATTTTAAGGACCTTCTTCAAATCAAAGTACCTGCAAGAGATAAACTTTTTTTTTTTTTAGAAAATAACTCCAAATAAAAATACTTCGTTACAGAGTGGTTTTAGGGAACAATACCTAAGACCCCTAAAACAACAGTTTCTATGAATCATCTCCAAATAGGCAAAGCCATCAGAATGCAATAAAAAAGGTGACTGCGGTCTTTATATAATGACCTATAGGGACCATCTCCAAATGGACTAGACACAGGGGTGGGGTGGGGTCCTAAAAGTGCCAGGCTTACAGATGCACCCTGGCAACCTTCTTTTACAAATGGCCTGTAGTTCTGAATGGCTAGAGGAGTACATTGGAATTATAGCAGCCCCAGAGGAAGCAGCAGGAGCCCCAATATTCCTCATGAGTATACTTAAGGAGTACCTACAAATAACCCAAAGAGTCTTGGTGCCAATACCAATGGCCTTCTGAATGGCCATAGTATTCAACTGTGCTACCAAATGTCTATAGGAATGAATTGGACATAAGGAGCCCTACATAAAAGAGTAGAAGCCTCAAAATTGCTCACAGGTGGCAGAGGGAATGCTCCCAAACATGCCAAGAGCCCCCAAACATGCCAAATGTGATGCATTCTCCATATCAATAATCCTTCCTTCAAAATGGCCATAATATCCGGATGTTCTACCGAATGGCCATAGGAATATATTGGACTGAGACAAACAGCCCCACAGAAAAAATCTGAAGCCCTAAAACTGCTCACGAGTACACAGAGTAAGTATCCTCAAACATCCCAAGAATCCCAATCCCATGCACTCTCCATAACAATGGCCTCTTCTTCCAAATGGCCATAATATTCAGTTGTCATTCTGGATGGCCATAAGAATGCATAATAATAACAGCAGCACAGAAAACAGCAGGAGCCCCAATATTCCTCATGAGTGAGCTGGAGAAGGGCCTACAAATATCCTGAAGCATTCCAGTGTCATTACTCCTCGTCGCAATGGCTTCTCCTTCCAAATGGCCTTACGAATGCATAGACCTGAGTCAAGTAACCACACAGGAAACATCAGGAGCCCTATCTTCCTCATTAGTGTACAGAAGGAGTACCTACAAATATCCCAAAGCATCCTGATGCCACTAGCTTTCTATAGAAATGGCCCCTCCTTCTGGATGGCTACAATGTTCAGATGTCCTTCCTATGGCCATAAAAATACATTGGACTGGGACAAGCAGCCCACAGGAAACAACATGAGCTCCAGTACCATTCATGGGGGATCTGAAGGAGTTCCTCCAAACATCTGAATGGTCTTGCCATGCATGCTCCGTAGCAATGGCTCCTCTTTCTGAATGGCCATAATATTCAGATGCCCTTCCAAATGGCCATAGGATTGAGCTGGAGTGATACAAGCAAATCCACAGGAAACATTGGACCCCCGGTATTCCTCATAAACATACTGAGGGTGTACACCTTCATTACCTACAATACCTATCAGCCTTAGCCAGCCTGGCCAATGGCAGGGGATGATGGGAAACATCTGGAGGGCCTACATATATAGAACGTATATGTAGATATGTATCTACATATAGAATATGTATCTACATACATATAGAATGTATATGTAGATATGTATATGTGTATAGGCACTATATAGAAGGCTGTAAAAGTGCAGGCCCAATTAGATCCACTCCTGGCGCTCTTATCTGCATTCCACAACCTACAGCAAGGGCGGGCAATTTGTGGACTGAAAACATCTGGAGGGCCACAAATCACCCGCCCTTGCTGTAGGTTGTGGAACGCAGATAAGAGCGCCAGGAGTGGATCTAATTGGGCCTGCACTTTTACAGCCTTCTATATAGTGCCAAATAAT
This sequence comes from Heloderma suspectum, assembly GCF_057233095.1. Taxonomy (NCBI): domain Eukaryota; kingdom Metazoa; phylum Chordata; class Lepidosauria; order Squamata; family Helodermatidae; genus Heloderma; species Heloderma suspectum. Next base: position 86,779,368 of record NC_139459.1, read on the forward strand.
GCTTTCCAGAATACCAGAACATGAGGCCACTTCCACCACACGTGAAAGAGGGAACCCCTTTGCTACACCCTCTCTAGCATAGGGCAGGTAGGACATTATTCATGTGATGCAGTCTTATTGGTGTACGATACCACATATGGGTTAATTTTAGAGAGCACTCTCTGTTAACTGCTGAGATTGCTTTCAATGGTTGCTTCTGCCAAGTCTGCCCAATTTTGCTACCAGAATTGGTGTCCCAATACCAGCCTATCACAGAAATCTGAAGAACTCGTCAATCCTGTCATGTATATATAGATATATAAACAAGCCCCCGTTTTCGCCTCATAGCAGGATTTCGTACATTGGGGCTCCTGCTCCTTCCTGTGACTGTTGAAACCAGCCCAATGCATTCCTAAAGTCTCAAGGGAAGACAGCTGAACCTTATGGCAATCCAAAAAGAGAGCCTAGTGCTATGGAGGGATGGTGGCACTGGAGTTATATAGGGTATGTCCTGGGGCCATGAGGGAACAGTAATGGGGCTGCTGCTGTATCCTGTGGGGCTACAGGTATCAGCCCAATGCATTCTTATGGACATTGGGAAGCCTATTCCTATAGCCCTTCAGAAGAAGAGGCCATTGCTACCACGGGGGGTTGGCATTGGCACACTTTGGGCACTTTAGGTATACATCCCCTGGTACACTCATGAGGAATACTCAGCCTCCTGATGTTTCCCATGCGCTTGCTTGTCACTCCAGGGGTCATACATCCACACATTTGATTTAGTGCAGAGGGAGAACGGGTGGGCAAGCCTGTTGCTTCAAAGCTCCACTCTTACAAAGCAATGAAGGACAGTACCACTTCTTGCCAGTTTCAGTCATTCAGAATAGCCTCTTTTTCCCATTCACAGTATCAAAGTGGAGCTTTTTCAATCATTCAAAATAGTGAAGTAGCTTCTTTACTTTCACAGTAGCACTTTTGGGCACAGGCTTCTTCCCACTTAGCACTACTTCCCATTCACAAGCATTCACAAACTGCTTTACCCATTGAGATCACGTAGTGAAAACCACAGTTTTCTGTTCTAATTGGTCAGAATACTGCAGTAGTGGCTTTAGTCATTCACAGAATGCAGCCTGTTTTCCCCATTCATATAAACCCAGTTTTAATTTTTAATCTTTCACAATAACCCAAAGGTGATTGAAAGAGGAGAGGTGTGGGGTAAACTTTGTTGTTGTTGTTTATTCGGTCAGTTGCTTCCGACTCTTCGTGACTTCATGAACCAGCCCACGCCAGAGCTTCCTGTCGGCTGTCGCCACCCCCAGCTCCCCCAAGGTCAAGTCCATCACCTCCAGAATATCATCCATCCATCTTGCCCTTGGTCGGCCCCTCTTCTTTTTGCCTTCCACTTTCCCTAGCATCAGCATCTTCTCCAGGATCTCCTGTCTTCTCATTATGTGGCCAAAGTACTTCAGTTTTGCCTTTAATATCATTCCCTCAAGTGAACTGTCTGGCTTTATTTCCTGGAGTATGGACTGGTTTGATCTTCTTGCAGTCCAGGGCACTCTCAGAATTTTCCTCCAGCACCACAGTTCAAAAGCATCTATCTTCCTAGGCTCAGCCTTCCTTATGGTCCAGCTCTCGCAGTCATAGATTACTACGGGGAATACCATTGCTTCAACTACAAAGTCTGTCACTGCCTCCACATTTTCTCCCTCTATTTGCCAGTTATCAATCAAGCTGGTTGCCATAATCTTGGTTTTTTTGAGGTTTAACTGCAACCCAGCTTTTGCACTTTCTTCTTTCACCTTCATCATAAGGTTCCTCAGCTCCTCCTCGCTTTCAGCCATCAAAGTGGTATCATCTGCATATCTGAGATTGTTAATGTTTCTTCCAGCGATTTTAACTCCAGCCTTGGCTTCATCAAGCCCAGCACGTCACATGATGTGTTCTGCATACAGGTTGAATAGGTAGGGTGAGAGTATACAACCCTGCCGTACTCCTTTCCCAATCTTAAACCAGTCCGTTGTTCCGTGGTCTGTTCTTACCATTGCTACTTGGTTGTTATAGAGATTCCTCAGGAGGCAGACAAGATGACTTGGTATCCCCATACCACCAGGAACTTGCCACAATTTGTTATGATCCACACAGTCAAAGGCTTTAGAATAGTCAGTAAAACAGAAATAGATGTTTTTCTGAAACTCCCTGGCTTTCTCCATTATCCAGCGGATATTGGCAATTTGGCCTCTAGTTCCTCTGCCTTTTCTAAACCCAGTTTGTACATCTGGCAATTCTCGTTCCATGAATTGCTGGAGTCTACCTTGCAAGATCTTGAGCGTTACCTTACTGGAATGTGAAATAAGTGCCACTGTTCGATAGTTGGAACATTCTTTGGTGCTTCCCTTTTTTGGTATGGGGATATGAGTTGATTTTTTCCAATCTGTTGGCCATTCTTGTATTTTCCAAATTTGCTGGCACATGGCATGCATCACCTTGACAGCATCATCTTGCAAGATTTTAAACAGTTCAGCTGGGATACCGTCATCTCCTGCTACCTTGTTATTAGCAATGCTTCTTAAGACCCATTTAACCTCACTCTTCAGGATGTCTGGCTCTACTACTAGCTCACTGACCACATCGTCAAATCTATCCCCGATATTATTGTCCTTCCTATACAGATCTTCCGTATATTCTTGCCACCTTTTCTTGATCTCTTCTGCTTCTGTTAGGTCCTTGCCATCTTTGTTTTTGATCATACCCATTTTTGCCTGGAATTTACCTCCGATGTTTCTAATTTTCTGGAAGAGGTCTCTTGTCCTTCCTATTCTATTATCTTCTTCCGCTTCCGCGCATTGCTTGTTTAAAAATAATTCCTTATCTCTTCTGGCTAACCTCTGGAATTTTGCATTTAATTGGGCATATCTCCCCCTTTCACTGTTGCCTTTTGCTTTCCTTCTTTCTTGGGCTGCTTCCAGTGTCTCAGCAGACAGCCATCTTGCCTTCTTGGTTTTCTTTTTCTTTGGGACGCTTTTTGTTGCTGCCTCCTGAACAATGTTGCGAACTTCTGTCCATAGTTCTTCTGGGACCCTATCTACTAAATCTAGTCCCTTAAATCTATTCTTCACCTCCACTGCATATTCATTAGGAATATTAGTGAGCTCATATCTAACTGATCTGTGGGCCTTCCCTATTCTCTTTAGTCTAATACTAAATTGTGCAATAAGAAGTTCGTGATCTGAACTACAATCAGCTCCAGGTCTTGTTTTTACCAACTGCATAGATGTCTGCCACCTTTGGCTACAAAGGATGTAGTCAATCTGATTTCGGTGTCGACTGTCTGGTGAAGTCCATGTATAAAGTCGTCTCTTAGGTTGTTGGAGGAGAGTGTTTGTTATGCACAGTGAGTTGTCTTGGCAAAATTCTATCAGCCTGTGTCCTGCTTCATTTTGTTCTCCCAGACCATGCTTGCCTGTAATTCCAGGTGTCGTTTGACTACCCACCTTAGCATTCCAGTCTCCTGTAATGAAAATAACATCTTTCTTTGGCGTACTACCCAGTAGGTGCTGCAGATCCTCATAGAACTGATCTACTTCTGCTTCTTCAGCATCTGTGGTTGGGGCATATATTTGGATCACTGTGATGTTAAATGGCTTACCTTGAATTCGAATTGAGATCATTCTGTCATTTTTTGGATTGTATCCAAGCACTGCTTTAGCCACTTTATTATTAATTATGAAGGCTACTCCATTTCTTCTGTGGTCCTCTTGTCCACAGTAGTAGATCTGGTGGTCATTTGATGTGAAGTGGCCCATTCCAGTCCATTTCAGTTCACTGACACCCAAAATGTCTATATTTAATCTTGACATCTCCCCAATAACCACATCCAATTTGCCCTGGCTCATAGATCTTACATTCCAGGTTCCTATGGTGTGTTGATCTTTAGAACATTGGATTTGTCATTCACCACCAGCACCATTGGCTGCTAGCCGTCCTTTCGGCTTTGAGCTAGCTGCGTCATCACATCTGGGCTAGTTGAACTTATCGTCTGTTCCTCCCCAGTAGCATTTTGACCATCTTCCGACCTGGGAGTCCCATCTTCCGATGGTATACCGACATATCTCTGGTTGTACTGATCCATTTAGGTTTCATGGCAAGAATATTGGGGTGGGTTGCTGTTTCCTTCCCAGGGATTGTATTTAGTCTGACCTCTCTGCCATGACCTTCCCGTCTTGGGTGGCCTTCACGGTTTAGCTCATGATGTCATTGAGGTGCTCAAGCTCCAGCACCACGACAAGGTAACGATCTCCTTTGCTGGAGATCGTTACCCCTTTGGTGGGGTAAACTACAGGGGCTTAATTCAGCACTTCCAGTAAACTTCCCCTGAGCAGGGGAGCATGGACAGGGGTGGGGAACAAGCCTCTCTCATTGGCTGAGCAGCACCTACCCAGTTGATGACATTCAGTTCTACTCCACCCACCCAACCCCGAAGTATGGGTTTTCAAGTGCTGTGTGACAGTGAAAGCGGATTTTTAAGTACAGTATACTCCACTTTTCTTGCTTCGTGTGCCCCTGACAAACCAAAGAGATTTCATGATATAACAGAAAAGTGCTTCTCATTCTGTTTCCATGTAGATCTGGCCCAGCTGAATACTATGGCCATTCGGGAGACATCTGATTATTATGGTCATTCAGAAGAAGAAACTATTGCTATGGAGTGTGCACAGCATCAGGATTCTTGGGATGCTTGGGGGTACTCTCTTGGTGCACCTGTGAGCAATATTGGGGTTCCAGCTGTTTCCTCTGGGGCCATAGGTATGCTTCTGTCCAAAGCATACATATGGCTATTCAGAAGGACTTATGAATATTATGGCCATTTGGAAGAGGGCCATTGCTAAAGAGCTGTCATAACATTGGGAAGTTTGAGATGACTGGACATACTCCCTCAGATCACTGTAACCAGTACTGGAGGCTGTGTTGTTTCCTGCAGGGCTGCTTGTCTCCATCCTATGCATTCCTATGACCATTTGGAAGGACATCTGAATACTGTGGCCTTTTGGAGGGAGGGGGCATTGCTATGGAAGGACAGTAGCATCAGGACAATTTAGGGTATTTGTAGATTCTCCCTCCATACACTCATATGGAATATTGAGCCTCCTGCAATTTTATGCAGGGCCGCTTTTACCCGTCCAATGTATTCCTATGGCCATTCAGCATCAAATCTGAGTATTATGGTAATTTGGATGGAGAAGACATTTCTATGGAGTATGCGAGGCATTGGGACTCTTGTGTTGTTTGGGAGCACACCACTGATGCACCATATTGTGGCTCCTGCTGCTTCCTGGGAGGTTGTTTGTATTAGCCCAATGCACTCCTGTGGCCATTCGTAATGACAACTGAATATTATGGCTATTTGGAAGGAGAAGCCATTGCTATCCCAGAGTGTAGGATATTGCAGAGTTTCCCCTCCAAGGCTATAGACACTGTTACAACCTCAGGAGACGGAGCCGAATGGGAATTTCCCACACCCCTTCCTTACCCAAAGTTGGAGTTCCAACACTGGAGTGCTCCTTAGACAGGCCTAGGATTGCTCAAAAGCTTTCTTTCACCACAAACTATTTTTCATTTCTAGCTGCCTCCTAACAATACATTTGTTGATATAGTTTCTGAGAACATGTCTCTTTTTGGTGATTTTTTTAAAGCACCCTCCTCCCGTTACATTAGAACAGGCTGCTGCATTACTGGTGCTAGAAAGGCACTACAGCAATTATAATATGTTGTGGTTTTCCACCATCTATAAAGGCCCCCAGTTTCCAAAGAAGCTAATTCTTTACATTTATTTTCTAGAAACTGAATACCTGGTAACTACCAGTAACTGGGGCATGTGTCTTATATAGTTTTAATTGTATCTCATCTTCAGTAATTTCACATTTGCCTATTTCATTGAGTTTCACAGAATTCCAAGCAATTTCATTAAGCGTGATACAGAGAATTTGTTTCCAAGCACTTATCTGAAGTAGTTGATTAGAGGAGGAGTTTATTATTGTAGTTTAGAAGGGCACTAAGACACAAATAGGTTGGCCAAAACCAGTTTAGTTTTAGTGCAATGTTCCGAGTAATTGTTATTTTGGCATCTACTTTCACAACTATGTCTCAGCTACTTATTCCTGCATGCATTCTGTTAGGCCCTCATAGTTTATCATAATGGAAGTCAAAAGTCCAGAGTATTGACAGCCCAATCCTATGCAGCTTTACTCATATGTAAATCCCACTGAATTTAATATAACTTTCTCCCAGGTAAGTGTACACAGGACTGCACATAAATTCTGTCAGTGCAAAAGTGGTGAGAAGGAGAATTAGACTTCCCAATACTTGATGAATGAAGAAAGTAATTGGCAGTACTTTTATACTTTTTCTACAGCTTTTCCAAAATTAATTTCTGTTCCAAGAGGGCTCTGCATCAAAGCATAAAGAACAATTTAGGGAGCAATCCTATGGCCACTAGACAGTGGCTAGACAGGCATAGGATATCTGGTTTTCCCGGGAACTGACCTTCCCCCACTTCCGCGCTTCCTCTCAGGCAGTGCAGGAAAGCCCCATGCTCCGTGCTCACAAGAGGAGTGAGGAGCAGCCAAAACAGGGTGTTCCAGGGCGGGGAGGGCAGAAATGCCTGTATGGCACAGCCTCCTTCCCCGCTCTGCCCTCCCACGGCCAGACAGCCGCAATCGGCTGTCTAGCCGAAAATGCAGGGCGGGAGAAGTGCGGAGGGAATGGTCCCCTCCGTGCTTCTCCTGCCCTGCATTGGATAGGAGGTTGCCTCTGGGTTCAGAGGCAGCTGCCTATCTGAATAGGATTGCACCCTTAAAAGCATACGTAGGATGTGTTGGACTACAGCCCCCATCATACCCAATCCCCATCATATCCTTTAATACCATCTGGATTTGTGTCATCCTATGGCACAGAGCCCCCTTCATGGATCACTGCCTTGTTGTGGCGAAGGGGCTTGCATAACTCAGTGAAGCCATAAGCTATGCCATGCAGGGCCACCCAAGACGGACAGGTCATGGTGGAGAGTTCTGACAAAATGTGGTCCACTGGAGAAGGAAATGGCAACCCACTCCAGTATTCTTGCCAAGAAAACCCATGGAACGTATCACAAGGCTAAAAGAGATGACGCCGGAAGATGAGACCCTCAGGTCGGAAGGTGTCCAATATACTACTGGGGAAGAGTAGGGGGTATTCCCAAGTAGCGCCAGAAAGAGTGAAGCGGCTGGGCCAAAGCCGAAAGGACACTCAGCTGTGGATGTGTCTGGTGGTGAAAAGAAAATCCGATGCTGTAAAGAACAATATTGTTTAGGAACCTGGAATGTAAGATCAATGAATCAAGGTAAGCTGGAGGTGGTCAAGCATGAGATGGCAAGACTGAACATCGACATCTTGGGAATCAGCGAACTAAAATGGACAAGCATGGGCGAATTTAATTCAGGTGACCATCATATCTACTACTGTGGGCAAGAATCCCTTAGAAGAAATGGAGTAGCACTCATAGTCAACAAAAGGGTGGGAAAAGCAGTACTGGGGTACAATCTTAAAAACAATAGAATGATCTCAGTACGAATCCAAGGCAAACCATTCAACATCACAGTCATTCAAGTCTATGCCCCAACCACTGAGGCCGAAGAAGCTGAGGTTGATCGGTTCTACGAAGACCTACAACACTTTCTAGAACTAACACCAAAAAAAGAGATGTCCTCTTCATCATAGGGGATTGGAATGCTAAAGTAGGAAGTCAAGAAATCAACGGGATAACAGGCAAGCATGGCCTTAGTGTACAAAATGAAGCAGGACAAAGGCTAATAGAGTTTTGCCAAGAGAACACGCTGATCATAGAAAACACTCTTTTCCAACAGCACAAGAGGCGACTTTACACATGGACATCACCAGATGGTCAATATCGAAATCAGATTGATTATGTCCTTTGCAGCCAAAGATGGAGAAGCTCCATACAGTCAGTCAAAACAAGACCTGGAGCTGACTGTGGCTCAGATCATGAGCTTCTTGTTGCAAAATGTCGGCTTAAATTGAAGAACGTCGGGAAAACCACTAAACCGTTCAAGTATGACCTAAATCATATCCCTTATGAATATACAGTGGAGGTGAGGAATAGATTTCAGGGATTAGACCTGATAGACAGAGTGCCTGAGGAACTATGGACGGAGGTCCGTAACATTGTTCAGGAGGCAGCAACTCAATCCATCCCAAAGAAAAAGAAATGCAAGAAAGCCAAGTGGCTGTCTGAGGAGGCTTTACAATTAGCTGAGGAAAGAAGGGAAGCGAAAAGCAAGGGAGAAAGGGGAAGATATACCCAACTGAATGCAGAGTTCCAGAGAATAGCAAGGAGAGACAAGAAGGCCTTCTTAAATGAACAATGCAAAGAAATCGAGGAAAACAACAGAATGGGAAAGACTAGAGATCTCTTCAAGAAAATCGGAGATCTCAAGGGAATGTTTTATGCAAAGACGGGCATGATAAAGGACAAAGAAGGCTGGGACTTAACAGAAGCAGATGAGATTAAGAAGAGGTGGAAAGAATACACAGAAGAACTATACAGGAAAGATCTGAATGTCCCTGATAGCCATGATAGTGCACTCACTGAACTTGAGCCGGACATCCTCGAGAGTGAAGTCAAGTGGGCCTTAGGAAGCATTACTAACAACAAAACTAGCAGAGATGACAGTATTCCAGCTGAGCTATTTAAGATCCTAAAAGACGATGCTGTTAAAGTGCTGCACTCAATATGCCAACAAATTTGGAACACTCAACAGTGGCCACAAGACTGGAAAAGGTCAGTTTACATTCCAATTCCAAAGAAGGGCAATGCCAAAGAGTGTTCAAACTACTGTACAATTGCGTTCATTTCACATGCCAGCAAGGTGATGCTCAAAATCCTACAAGCTAGGCTTCAGCAGTATGCAAACCGAGAACTACCGGAAGTACAAGCTAGGTTTCGAAGAGGCAGAGGAACTAGAGATCAAATCGCCAACATTTGCTGGATCATGGAGAAAGCAAGAGAAATTCCAGAAAAATGTCTATTTCTGCTTCATTGACTACGCTAAAGCCTTTGATTGTGTGGATCACAAAAAACTCTGGCAAATTCTGAAAGAGATGGGGGTACCAGACCACCTTACCTGTCTCCTGAGAAACCTGTACGAGGGTCAAGAAGCAACAGTAAGAACCACACATGGAACAACCGATTGGTTCAAAATTGGGAAAGGAGTACGACAAGGCTGTATATTGTCGCCCTGCTTATTTAACTTATATGCAGAGTACATCATGAGAAACGCCGGGTTGGATGAATCACAGGTCAGAATTAAGATTGCCGGGAGAATTATCAACAACCTCAGATACGCAGATGATACCGCCCTAATGGCAGAAAGTGAAGAGGATCTAAAGAGCCTCTTGTTGAGGGTGAAAGAGGAGAGTGCAAAAGCTGGTTTGAAACTCAACATTAAAAAAAAAAAAAACGAAGATCATGGCATCTGGCCCCATCACTTCCTGGCATATGGAAGGGGAAGAAATGGAAGCAGTGACAGATTTTATTTTCTTGGGCTCCAAGATCACTGCAGACGGTGACTGTAGCCATGAAATTAAAAGACGTTTGCTCCTTGGGAGGAAAGCTATGGCAAACCTACACAGCATAGTAAGAAGCAGAGACATCACCTTGCCGACAAAGGTCCGTCTAATCAAAGCTATGGTTTTCCCAGTAGTAACGTATGGCTGTGAGAGCTGGACTATAAGGAAGGCTGAGCGTCGAAGAATTGATGCTTTTGAACTGTGGTGCTGGAGAAGACTCTTACGAGTCCCCTGGACTGCAAGGAGGTCAAATCAGTCCATCCTAAAGGAAATCAACCCTGAGTGCTCATTGGAAGGACAGATACTGAAACTGAAGCTCAAATACTTTGGCCACCTAATGCGAAGAGAAAACTCTCTGGAAAAGACCCTGATGCTAGGAAAGACTGAGGGCAAAAGGAGAAGGGGACGGCAGAGGATGAGATGGCTAGATAGCATCACCGATGCAATCAATATGGACTTGAGCACACTCCGGGAGAGAGCGCAGGACAGGAAGGCCTGGCGTGCTATGGTCCATGGGGTCACGAAGAGTCGGACACGACTGAACGACTGAACAACAACAAATGGCACAGAGCTGCCACTACATTTCATCTACAGTGAAATTCTGAAGTAAATTGGAGATTTCTGCAGGAGAAAAACAGCAGTGAAGTGTTAGAAAGGATTTTACCCCTTTGTGAACCACCTGTGGGTGGGGTGGGGCACTTTTTGCCTGAAAGGCAGCACAGAAATAAATTACAGCATTTATCATAATATTTCCTGTGGAAAACAGGGTAGGGATATTGAATCGTCCTCCACCTGATATGTTTCCTCCACTATCCCTTTCCTCCAGACTTTTTTCCTCTTAGCCTCTTTCCTTGTTTCAGGCATCAGAGCCCAGCTAAGAGAAATGCAGTTGGGTATGGGTGAAAGAATAGCCACAAAACCACTCCTGCTCACCTTCTTTCTGCTTGAAATCAGCTCACACTGCTGCTTTACTACTGTTTGGCAGTGATCCACATCCACAGACACGAGACATGCGCTCTCTGAGGAATTCACAGGAAGCAAAAAGAGTTTTGATAAGACAAGTGAAATTGCCCAAAGTGTTCCTTATGTTGCAACCAAGTTTAGCCTCCAGAGAAATGTTCATACAAACCTGAAGGTTCCAGCATGGATTAAAGGTCAAAATATTTTCAAGGAAATTATGAGAGTTTCAACTAGATTAGCAAGATTTATTAAAAGGACAGGGACAGACTACATATCATAGCGTGACAGCTTTACTCTGGCCTCTCTACAATGAATTCATTACAGTACAGGCAAGTTAGTTATGTGCTGCTGGCCATGCTGCTAATGAGCTAACAGAAACGAGGAAGCTTCTGATAAGCCTGTGCGATAACAAGGCAGGATCACTTTGTCCAACACAGCACAGCACGATAGACTCAGAATTATATAACATTCTTAATCCTGTCACATGCCCAGTAGGCGTGTCACAGATTGACTGCGTCTTTGTACATTTTATAAAGTATATACAGTCACATAGTTTAAAAAAAAAAAAAATAGATACCCCAAAACTACAACTCCAGACCTAATATAAGAATGTTGGGTGCCTGTAACGTTTGGTCTCATGTACCTTACAGCATGATGTTTACTTTTTCCTTCTTTATTCTGCCCTGGTTCATCATCAAATCTGCAACATGTGCTCTTCCTCTCTTGTTTCCTGCAGTGAAGAGTTCCAGGAATCTTTTACTAAAATATACAGCCCTGATTGAATGCTAGTTAGGAAAATGTTGTTCTCCAACTGAGCCATTTGTACTTCCTGTAATAACCTACTTACTGAAATCTTTAATTAAGGCAGGGGGAGACATACACAGTAAGCATATAAACAAAGATATTACTTACAAAATAGGGTTATTAAAATGAAAAAGTGTTACGGTTAGGTAGTGGGTTATATTCACTGGGATTTGTAAAATGAGGTGCAAATTGCATTCTACAGAACATTTAATCACAATAACAGAGGAAAAGCAATTTTCTCAATATTGTCTTCTCTCACTATTCCTGTTTGAAATCATTTATGATACAGAATTGCTGATGTTCAGATATTGCTTAATGGGCACTCTGTCAAGTTCACAAGTTGACCAAGGGCTTTTCTTCATGAGGCATTTATCCTACACTCGTCATTCCCTACTTGCAGTTGTTTAAGGGTTCTTTAGAAGACTGTGTGACCCTCCAGTTTCTCTTCTGTGTCTAACGAGCACTTTCGGCAATTTTTTTTTAGAGCAGGGAAAATGCAGCATCTAGTTGTGAAAACAAAAGAAAACACTTTTTTTACTTGTGTATTTTTGCTATTTTGCTATACCACAGTGCCACCTAGAAGTTATGTAGCAGAAAAGCAGGAAAAGAAATGTTCCTCATGTAGAGCTCGGATCTCAATTCTCCAACAAAAATGAAAGTAAATATACAGTGGATAAACAGCTTATTAACAACCTTGTGTAGAAAAGCTCCAACAGTCTTCTTCAAGAAAGAAAGCCAAAATCTGGTAATCATATAGCTATAGGGCATCTTCACACTGAGCTTTTATCCTGCTATTGAGATTACTCACTCACAGAAGTTTGCGCGTCCTTTAGATGATGCTGTCAACGTCCAGGGCGTCTCCTGCACTAAATGCCCCTTGTTCTGTTTTTAAATAGATCGGAGATAATGGGCTCTCAAATTACCCCGCTTATGTTCTGCTTGAGTTCCCTCCATGAAAAAGGAAAAGCCACAAGAAGAGCAGCTAGACCAATGAAACATATGGAGGACTCAGATAAGGGGGAGAAGGAGGGGAAGGGGGAAGGGGGAAAGGAAGCATGTGTAAAAGGAGTCATTGTGCTTCTGCAGTTAAAACGGAAGCGGAAAGCCCCATTTTAAATGCGGAATTTTAGGGTGGTGTAGAGATTATCATAGTCAGCCCAATCAAACAGAACAAAAAAGACACTTGAGGCACTTTAAAGGTTAACAGATTTATTATGGTGTAAGTTTTCGGGGATTAGAGCTCACTTGATCAGATGCACCTGATGTATCTGATCAAGTGGATTCTAGTCCATGAAAGCTTATGACACAATAAATTTGTTAAGTCTTCAAGGTGGCACAAAATTCTATTTTTCAGGTAACAGAACTACTAGGGAAGGGCGGCGGGGTAGATGCAGCCTTTACTGGTAGAAGGAGGGAGGTGATATTTGTCAAATGCCCCCTCCCTCTGCATGCCTTTGGACCTTGCCCACAGATCTTATTCACAGTCCACACTTATGGGAACTCAGGACTATTACCATGGTACAAGCAAAATAATGGCTAAACCATCAGGATGGTGAAAGCATGGAATAATACATTTGAGACATGGCGAAGTCATCCTATATCGATGTGTGGCTTTTATTCCAGATAAAACCATCTTATGTACTTGGATGATCATAAATACATAGTACAAGAGTCACTCCATGGGTTATGGACTCCATGGGTTATAAATGCATGTTGGAAAAATGCCACCCTTTTGCTGCATTGTTGTGTGAGAAATGGGAGTCTGCACCTCCAACCCTGTGAGGTAGGACAGGCTACAAGAGCTATATTTCAGAGTTATCGCTGCCACCCATGTGATGAATAACATTTATTAATCACTCATAGTTTGGACATATGGGAATCCAGGCTTTTGGCTTGCATTCAAAAAGAGAAGGTTAGGCTCCTTTTCTAGAGCTTCCTTTAACTGCTTAAAAGCCAGATTAGCATATATGTCAAGCAGCCCAGTGCATGAGTGAGGCCAGCCTTCACACTAGCGCCGTGTTTCCACGACAATGGAAGGAGAAGCGAATGGATGAGTACCAGATTTTTTTTTTTTTTAAGGAATCAGCTTTGCTGCACTTTGGTCCATGCAGGGCTCCACGAGCAGGTTCTCCATCCCTGTAAAAATCACTTCACAGAACATACTTCCAGGTGGGGGTGGGGGGTGGAGTGAACATCATCTGACTGGCGGGGGCTGCTCAACTAATAAGGGAGGCTTTCCCCCCTCTCCCCCACTTTCTCCTTTCCCCTTAAAGTCCAGATGCACCTGCATTTCACCTCACTGAGCACAGTGGGAGTTACTTCCAAGTAGATACACATATGCTTGTGCTGGAAAGGGGGGGGGGAGAACACAAAGACAGAAACTAGCCCCCATTTTAACCCACAGGATCTCTATAATGAAGGATGGAAGTAGTTTCTTTCTAATGCAATAAACCAAACAAAGGAGAATCAGAGCCTCGAGATCGCGCTTTACCGCACTTAGGGAATTGGGCTTTAAACTGTGCCATGTCAGTTGAGGGGGATCTCTGTAAGTTCTGATGTGGGCATTCAGAGGGCAAGCCTCACTGACCAGAAGGGGAGTTTCTTCTGAGGAGACACTAATGGGTTTGTACACGGGCAGGAAACACACGGGAAACACCCCTTGATTGGGGTCACAGTGAAAGGCACACCCCTGGGCAGAGCTAGCATATCTGAGGTCAATGTCGGGGTTGGGGCACACAGCAACTATACCGAGGAGTACCCAACTTGAGGAAAAGAATCGTACTTTAAGCAGACTGAGAAAATCCGTGTTTTCTGCAATAAGCTCTGGGGTGGCTGCTGGATGGCCATGACATCATGTATCCCTAATGACCTCCACTCACAGCCAATTCAGAGTAAATCACTCATGGAAACTGGCCCCAGGCAAAATAACTAAAATCACCTCCAACTGAATATATTTCAGAACCAAGCAGAGAGAAGTTCAGAAATGATCAGTTGCTTTTAAACCCAAACAAAACGAAACATATAATTAGATAACTAAAACTTATGTGAGTCACCAAAGCAGCTTGCAGGTGGGTGAGGGACAAGGGGGGCCCACCTGGGAGTGCACAGCATGGCTTCATCTTTTCTTGACTCTTTGCCAGCCACTCAAAGGCAAAACAAGATTTTACAAACAAAACCAAGGTATTTCTATGGGGGCTGGGCAGCTGCCAGAGAGGGAAATTCAAACTAAACCATCAATGCCTTGGGGGACCTGATCATGCATCCTCCAAGTGATTCCTGCATGTACTTACTTAACATAAGGCTGTGTCATAAGTGAGTGGGGAGAGGGGGGGAGAGAGAGAGAGTCAAGAGTCAGCAGCTTAGGACAGTGGTCTCCAAAGTGGGGTGCGCACACGATGATCCATTGGGGTGCACGAGCCGCCTGATAATTGAACAGCATCCTGCTGCCCCTATGAGCTGCCATTGTCAATTATGGTGGCAGCAGAGGCAGCAGGATGGGACAGGAGCTAAGAGGGAAGCTCCACAGCATGTCTGTCTTGGCTCCACTCCTATCCTGCCTCTGCTGCGGCCATCAAGAGCAACTGTGCCAGTCTCAGCCAGGCATGGCAGAGGAGGGTACGGTTGCTTGCTCAGCTGTGGCCCCAGAGCAGCTGCCTTCCTGCCAAAGGACAGCAAATTTGATCCACATTTACTGACCTTTTCTGTGATGACAAGTGGCTGTCAGTAGTATGCTACCTAGCAGATATTTTTGAAAAAATGAATACACTTAGGGACCAATCCTATTGGGATAAGCAGCCGCCTCCAAACTTGGAGGCAACCACCAATACAATGTGCGGAGGGAAGAGCAGAGAGGGGATCCTCTCCTCCGCGCTCCAGTTGCCCTGCATTTGCAGCTAGACAGCCGATTTCCGCCGCCTAGTCATGGGATGTCGGAGCACGGGCCAGGGAGACCGAACAATGCATAGGAAGCATTGTACCAGCACTTCCACACTCCCCGCGCCTCCCCGCCCCTGAGAACACCCCTTTTTGCCCCGCTCCATGCTGCTTTTATGAGGACAGGGACAATCCGCACCACCTACGAGGCTGTGGGGGCAGGGGCAGGGAGGTGGTTCTCCTGGAACTGACCTCGGAGTGCGGGCTCTGAGGTCGGTTCCTGGAAACCAACCTGTCCTATGGCCATCTAGCCGCTGTCTAGCAGCTATAGGATTGCACCCTTAATTTGTCCCTTCAAGGTAAAGGTGACATTTTAACAACAAGTGAGAAAGTAACTGCTTTTCACAATAAATTTGTGCTATGGAAAAAACATTTTGAAAATGGGTATTTGGAAATGTTTCCATCGGTATGTGATTCTGTTGCTGAAAACGATGTACAGTAAGTGTGTCACCTATAAAAACTCTCATATCTGCACATTTAAAAAACTTGGAAATAGAATTTTCTAATCTAAAAATCTTCCAAATGAACAGTTTCTGTGGGTTTTGAACCCATCTGTTAAAAATATAAAAATGCATCATCTTCTGATTAGTTTGCAAGAACAACTGATTGACATCAGGGAAGATGGAAGTTTACTAGCTGAATTTCAACAAAAATCTTTGCATAATTGGTGGATGGGATTGAAAAATGAGTATCATGATTTAGTGAGCACAGCCAATGATGCACTTCTTCCACTTAGATCTACGTATCTTTGTGAGGTGTCTTTTCAGCTATGATAGCCATTAAAACCAAGTATCGAAATAAACTGAACTTAGAACCAGACCTTCAAATCGCTGTATCACAAAGTGTTAAACCAAGATTTTCAAAAATAATGAAGCATATTCAATCACATTGTTCAACCAAGATTTTCAAAAATAATGTAGCATATTCAATCACATTGCTCTCACTA
Organism: Heloderma suspectum; assembly: GCF_057233095.1. Lineage (NCBI taxonomy): Eukaryota > Metazoa > Chordata > Lepidosauria > Squamata > Helodermatidae > Heloderma > Heloderma suspectum. Next base: position 86,795,614 of record NC_139459.1, read on the forward strand.
AAAAAATATTATTAATATTTTTTAGTGAGAGAAAAAGGATTATTTTTAAAATATTGTTTATTTCATCTTCATCTCATCCTTTTTTAATTTCTATTTTTTGTGTATGTTTTATAATGTACATAATATATTACTACAGTAGTACATGTATATCATTTATAAATAAATATACATATATTAGGAGTGCATGACCAAAACATTTTTACTGATAGGGGCGCGTGATGAAAAACTTTTGGAGACCACTGGCTTAGCATAGTAATGCAGATGTTTTGGTGCCTAGAGATGCCTGAGCATGTTTGTTTTTCAGAGGATTTTCAGACACGAAAGGGAAAAGGCTGGGTTTGTCACAGGTTGTATGAACAAAACGTTAAGTAACAAGTACTATAAGGTTAAGTGATTTTATTAATCCCCCCATCAAAGTTCAGTAACAGAACTGCAAATGGATTTGCTGCTAGGAGTACCAAAGGGCACTCTTTGTCTGTATGTTACAGCCATATCTCCTTGTTTCACTTAAAGAATGCTCATGTCTGCACCCTGAGCTTTTCTGCCAGGAGATCTAGCCCATTATCCTATTTAATTCTGTTAGAGAAGCACTAAGCACAAGAAGCACCATAATAATGCTAATAATAATCCTTTTTGTATGGTAAGACGATATTTTAAGGGATGTGTCATTCACATGGCTCTGCCTACTTTACCAGTGCAATTACAGTACTGGCCGAGTTGTGAGAATATAATGCAAGCTTCTGGATTTTATACATTGGTGCCCATGGGTTTTAATCCTGATACATGTGCACTATGAAGAGAGCCACTATTTTGTAATTATCTGCTACTACCAGTCTAATCAAAATTTAGAGTACAAGAGGATACAAAGGATGTACCTTTCCAGTGCTAAGATGTTTTAGGCCTCTCTCTCCCCCATGCTGATGTCACAGGTATGGTTTCCATGGTCACAAGAGCCTCATCTTTAAGGAAAGGAACATATTAATTGACCAGAGGGCTACATTTCTAAGTGCTACACTTGTCCATCAGCCTTTTCAGTTCCACCTGTGGTGTCACCAATAAAAGAAAAGGACTTTCAGAAGGGGCTTCTAATCACAAGGCTTTCAGTTTGGCCACTCCCAACAAAACAGATTTTCTGCTGACCAAGCTGATTCTTTGTTGACTAAAGACAAAAACCAGCCCAATTCAATGCAGGTTTACTCATAAGTGAGTTCAATGGTGCTTACTTCTGGGTAATGGTGCATAGGATTGCAGCCAATGAAAGCCATCAGGAATTGAGCCGTTATAAAGGATCGCTCTGCAAATACAATGGCAATATTAATGTACATTGCTCCAAATTTCTAGTGAATGCCATAGTAGAAAAAAGCAAAGCATGATGGAGTAAGTATTAAGGGCAAACCCCAGTTCATTCATGCCAGTTTTCAGTAACTTAGTAGGCTGGAGCTGTGTGTACTATTTTACCAAATAAATTAGCTGACACAGTTCATGGTTTACAGTCATGAAACCTCCTGCACTGAATTTATTTCACAGCATTTAGTCCTAATTTGCCTGTTGTGTTGTTTGTCAGAATGCCAATTATATGGGTTTTTGTATTCTCACAATTATGTTACATCCTATCGGACATGTGTTGGAGAAACTGTGGCTTAAGGGAATCACTTGAACATATGTGGATCTTCTGGCCAAAGGTCAGACCATTCTGGCATGAAGTAATAGAGTGGTTGAGTAAAGTAACAAAACAAACGTAATTCCAAACGAAACATTATTAGTGTTCACACCGTTTACTGGAGAGAATGAGGGACTGTTTCATAAAGAATTATTGGCAATACTAGTAGGAGCTGCAAGGATCGAGACCGCCAGAAGTTGAGAAAATGCTCAAGGTCTCAAATTTATTTTTATTTTATTGCATTTATATCCTGCCTTTTTTCCTGTTGCAAGGAACCCAAGGCGGCTTACATGATCCTCCTCCTCTCCATTTTATCCTCACAACAACCCTGTGAGGTAGGTTGGGCTGAGAGTCTGTGACTGGCCCAAAGTCACCCAGTGAGCTTCCATGGCTGAGTGGGGACTAGAACCCAGATCGCTGGGCTCCCAGTCCAACACTCTAGCCACTACACCACACTGGCTCTCCAATTTCGGAGATACCTTGAGAGAATATGGTCAGTAGTGCTGATGGAGAAATTAACCAGTCCTTTTCATGTAGCTAGAGGAGAAATAAAAGAAGATAATTTTGTAGCAACTTGGTACCCATTCCTAATGTTTTTCCGAGAACTGAATGTAGAAGATGGACCTCCAACTCATCAATTGGACTTTTGTTGTAGTAAATTCTAATTTGACATAAAAACAGAACAAGTAATAGAGATATAATAATGTAATTCTATTATCTATAGGTATATAATGTATGTGTGTGACTGAACTTTCTTTTTTTAGTTCTTACGATTTTTTGAGGGAGGGATTGATGTACTTGTTATTGTTACAAATGCAAATAAAATAAAATAAAATAAAAACAACAACAATTATGTTCCTGAATGGATTGATGGAGTTTGAACATTACAATTAGACCTAATGGATCCAGCAAGGTGAATGAAAGGGGCAGTATAGAGGAAATCATAACCAGAAACAAATACTATGAGAAGTATTCTTGTGCAGCTCTGTTCATTTTAATGAGCCATGCACAGGAGAACTTCCCAGTGGATAGTGCCCCAGGAAAGCAATTTCAGGCAATTTGGCAAAAGCTCTTGTTCATTGTACTCTCCTGGTCTAGTCATGTTATGTGATTGCATAGCCCACAGAAAACTCTGTGAATGGCTTTGACTCACTGCATATGCATATTGTATGAATGGTTCATTGTCATGGTACTAGAAAAAATACATGACCCATGTACATATATAGTTATTACTAATAGTACCATGCAAGGTTCTACTGGGGTTGATGTTAACATGGATTCCCAATCCCTTTATTTAGAACCAGGAAGAAAGGAACATTTGGAGTTCCATCAGAGGAGCACAACTCACATTATTCTGTGCACACCATCTTTAATTATCACTGTTGGCTTTCCAAACTCCTATTTAAACTGTCCTCTGTATTTCCAAAAGTAACTCAAGAATAATGAGCTTCCAGGCAGCAGGACAGTTTGATAGGATCACCTTCTCTTTTTCTTTTTTGTATGTGCTGTGGAACTATATTTTATTTTGAAATACGGTTAAAAATAGAGGCAACAAAAAAGAATACACATAACAATACGACATGCTTATTAATAGCACAAACCTACTCATGTCTACTCAGAAGTAAGCCACATTGAGTTCAGTGGAATTTACTCCCAGGTAAGTGTGTATAGGACTGCAACCTCAATAAAGAAACTCTGTAGTCTGGTTCACACAATCACCAAGGTTTAAATAAGTCACTATGGCTTGTTTAATCCTTGGCGTGTGACAGTGCATGTGGGGTGTGACTGGCGTAATTACGGGCCTGGGCACAGCTTGTTGTGTCATCCAAACCCAGGCAGCATGGCTTGTTGGAGGGGGAAACAAATAATCCAACACCAGGCCATGAACTAGGTCACTGATTAGCATTCTTAGTATATCATGGATATGCTTGTGGGCCAGCTAGAGTAAAACAGCTTAAGGAGAAGCTCACTACATAAAGATTGGATATATAATTTATGTAGCATATATAAAATGTGCATGTATGTTTGTGTATTAGTCAGAAAAATATAGGCATATGCACTTGATTGGAAATTGATCAGAAGTTTGAAGGGCTTCCACATAGGAAATAACAGAACTTCTAAATAACCCAGATCAAAACGAAGTTAACACTTCAATGAAAGTAAGGTTTCTTGCAGAGAAGAATGGAATATAAATTCAATATAAATATATATATACATATACATATATATATATATATATATATAAATAAAAAGAAAAAAGAAAACATAAATAGCACTCTAGATTAGTACATTGAAAACCACTTCAAACAGAAATAATGTAGGGGAAAGTATGCAAAGAGCATGTAGAACATCATAAGGTTTGATCACAAATGCATGTATTTCACTAGGAAGCTGTGGCCAACAACAAAACATAGGCCAGTTTGGAACAGATGTCAGCTCAAGCTGTTGTCTCCCTCTGAGTAGGCTCATTTCTAAGCCTTGCAGTCTTTCTCCAATGTCCTTGGAGCAGCTTTCAAACAACAGTGAGTTAGCTGAGCAGTGAGTAGATATTCTTGTATTTACCCAGTAGCAACCCAGAAGGTTTAGCCAGAGTTTCTAATACAAGTTATTGTAAGAAAATTACTTCTTTTGGTCTCTAATGAACCATAGCCCCATAAAAAGAAACTCCTTCATATATTTAATCAATGGCCCCTATTGTTACTCATTAAAAAGAATTACTGTGGGCCACCATGGTGGGTGGAAAGGGCTGGATAGTCATTACCATTTACTAACATCAATCTATTATCAAGGTGGACTATAATTCTCCTGTATTCTGCTTCTGAGTCACAGTGGAGGAGGAGCAAGTAAATTCATTAAGCATAAACCTTTTCAAACACTTTCATTCATTAAATTGTGCAGACACTGTTATATCATGTGACACACAAGTTCTTGTTACTGATATAAACAAGGATGTATGATAGGACAGAGAGCATCTCTACCCCAGCCTAAAACCCCACATTTAAAACGGGGCTTTCTGCTTCCGTTTTAAATGCAGGATCACAAAGGATTCCCTTTACATGTGCTTCCTTTTCCTCCTCCTCTTTCCCCCTCCTTCTCCCCCTTATCTGAGTCTTCCATATGTTTCACTGTTCTTGCTCCTCTTCTTGCGGCTTTTCCTTTTCCATGGAGGGAACTCAAGTGGAACTCAAGCAGGGTAATTTGATAGCTCATTATCTCTGATCTATTTAAAAATGAAATAAAGGTCATTTAGTGCAGGAGATGCCCTGGAGGTTCATGACATCATCTAAAAGGCCCGCAAACTTCCATGAGTGAGCAATCTCAATAGCAGGATAAAAGTTTCATGTGAAGAAGCCCATAGAGTTGTATTTTGGAGCATTCATACTGTTTGGACAAACTTCAACATCAAGTGTGTTTATAGTCATAGTGATCAGTCTGCTGTTTCCTGGACTATTTTATTACTTGATTACCATGCAATGATGATTGGACCCAAAGCGGAAGTGGGGGGCTATTTGACCATCAAAAAAGGCTTGCTCCATAAAGCATACACTTTGACAATTTTTCACAGGGCCCTGCAAATGACAGAAAAATGTTTTCTCATTTAAGTAAAGGCAGGAAGCATTCCCCTCATTTTTGATTTCACTATCTGACATTATCACATAGCTAAATATGATTGGCTACATGGCATCATCAGAAAGCCAATTTCGAATAAGGGCAATGCTTATTAACCACTGGTTTAGCTTTGTGATGTCATCACTTAGCCAAATCTGACTCAGTGCATGAAAATATAATGCCACTATCCCATACTAGCTGCCACTACCACAGGAAGAACCCCATTTAAATAAAGAGCACTAAAATTGTAGATCAGTAAGATGATCTGCAAAAGGGCGGTAATCAGCGTGCAAAAGGGTAAGCAAGGAGAGGGTTTCAAAAAACATTTCATCATCCTACTTCCCCTTCACTCCCAAAAATTTAGTGATGATATTTTGACTCATAATATACTGTACTCCTGCTTTTGAAATCTGTTTCTTTATGCCTGTTCTTTCTAACTATGAAAATATGATTTTATAATTTAAGAAAAGCTTTTATGACACTTCAGGAAGTATCACACAGTGACTGGGCCCCCGTCTACATGGCAATGCTTTCACCCTTCACTCTGTCGGAACTGCACAACATATTAGCTTTGAATTAGCTTCTGCTGGGATACACTCGCGACTTACTGCGTGCTTCCCTAATAGACTCTGCCGTGACCTCTTTTTTTGCCATTATACTTTAATGTGCAGCTGTGCAGTCCTGTGAGCATGGGGGTGCGACACTTCAGTGGCTGTTTTGTATTTTCTGTTTTGAGGGTTCTATCATGTCTTTCCATCCCTTGTTAGGTAAAAGTGGGTGTTCTGTGTTCCTTCATTTCCACGCCATCTGTTTGTCAGTTCCCCAGCCTGAGGCTCTCACGATGGTTCACACTCACAAGCATGAGCAGTACGTGCCCACCCATTGCTCTGAAATGGTGGCTGGAGTGAAGCTGGTCTTCCCCCAAGACACCCCCCCCCAGCCCTTGGGCCCTTAGGCACAGTCCAAAAGCAACCATTGCAAAGATATGAAGCTGCAAAAATGTGCAAAGGTGTGATTAAATAAATGAAAACACCTCTCTGTGCCTCTGTAACTGCGCAGCTGGGAAGGGACGGGGGGAGTAAATGGCCATCACAGAGTGACGCAAGCACTACAGACACCTTTGTTGTTCAGTCGTTAAGTCGGGTCCGACTCTTCGTGACCCCACGGACCACAGCACTCCAGGCCTTCCTGTCCTCCGCTCTCTCCTGGAGTGTGCTCAAGTTCATATTCATTGCATCGGTGATGCTATCTAGCCATCTCATCCTCTGTCGTCCCCTTCTCCTTTTGCCTTCAATCTTTCCCAGCATCAGGGTCTTTTCCAGAGAGTTTTCTCTTCGCATTAGGTGGCCAAAATATTTGAGCTTCAGCTTCAGTATCTGTCCTTCCAATGACCAGGGTTGATATCCTTTAGGATGGCCTGATTTGACCTCCTTGCAGTCCAAGGGACTCGTAAGAGTCTTCTCTAGCACCACAGCTCGAAAGCATCAATTCTTCGGTGCTCAGCCTTCCTTATAGTCCAGCTCTCACAGCCATACGTTGCTACGGAGAAAACCATAGCTTTGATTATACGAATCTTTGTAGGCAAGGTGATGTCTCTGCTTCTTACTATGCTGTCTAGGTTTGCCATAGCTTTCCTCCCAAGGAGCAAGCGTCTTTTAATTTCATGGCTACAGTCACTATCTGTGGTGATCTTGGAGCCCAAGAAAATAAAATCTGTCACTGCTTCCATTTCTTCCCCTTCTAGATGCCAGGAAGTGATGGGGCCAGATGCCATGATCTTCGTTTTTTTAATGTTGAGTTTCAAACCAGCTTTTGCACTCTCCACTTTCACCTTCAACTAGAGGCTCTTTAGATCCTCTTCGCTTTTTGCCATTAGGGTGGTATCATCTGCGTATCTGAGGTTGTTGATAATTCTCCCGGCAATCTTAATTCCGACCTGTGATTCATCCAACCCGGTGTTTCTCATGATGTACTCTGCATATAAATTAAATAAGCAGGGCGACAATATACAGCCTTGTCGTACTCCTTTCCCAATTTTGAACCAATCGGTTGTTCCATGTGTGGTTCTTACTGTTGCTTCTTGACCCTCGTACAGGTTTCTCAGGAGACAGGTAAGGTGGTCTGGTACTCCCATCTCTTTCAGAATTTGCCAGAGTTTTTTGTGATCCACACAATCAAAGGCTTTAGCGTAGTCAATGAAGCAGAAATAGACATTTTTCTGGAATTTCTCTTGCTTTCTCCATGATCCAGCGAATGTTGGCGATTTGATCTCTAGTTCCTCTGCCTCTTCGAAACCCAGCATGTACTTCGGGTAGTTCTCGGTTCACATACTGCTGAAGCCTAACATGTAGGATTTTGAGCATCACCTTGCTGGCATGTGAAATGAGCGCAATTGTATGGTAGTTTGAACACTCTTTGGCGTTGTCCTTCTTTGGAATTGGAATGTAAACTGACCTTTTCCAGTCTTGTGGCCACTGTTGAATGTTCCAAATGTGTTGGCATATTGAGTGCAGCACTTTAACAGCATCATCTTTTAGGATTTTAAATAGCTCGGCTGGAATACTGTCATCTCCGCTAGCTTTGTTGTTAGCAATGCTTCCTAAGGCCCACTTGACTTCACTCTCGAGGATGTCCGGCTCAAGTTCAGTGACCGCGCTATCACGGCTATCAGGGACATTCAGATCTTTCCTGTATAGTTCTCCTGTGTATTCTTTCCACCTCTTCTTAATCTCATCTGCTTCTGTTAGGTCCCTGCCTTCTTTGTCCTTTATCACGCCCGTCTTTGCACAAAACATTCCCTTGAGATCTCAGATTTTCTTGAAAAGATTGCTAGTCTTTCCCACTCTATTGTTTTCCTCGATTTCTTTGCATTGTTCATTTAAGAAGGCCTTCTTGTCTCTCCTTGCTATTCTCTGGAACTCTGCATTCAGTTGGATATATCTTCCCCTTTCTCCCTTGCTTTTCGCTTCCCTTCTTTCCTCAGCTACTTGTAAAGCCTCATCAGACAGCCATTTTGCTTTCTTGCATTTCTTTTTCTTTGGGATGGATTGAGTTGCTGCCTCCTGAACAATCTTACAGACCTCCATCCATAGTTCCTCAGGCACTCTGTCTATCAGGTTTAATCCCTTAAATCTATTCATCACCTCCACTGTATATTCATAAGGGATATGATTTAGGTTATACCTGAATGGTTTAGTGGTTTTCCCTACCTTCTTCAATTTAAGCCAAAAATTTTGCAAGAAGCAGCTCATGATCTGAGCCACAGTCAGCTCCAGGTCTTGTTTTTACTGACTGTATAGAGCTTCTCCATCTTTGGCTGCAAAGGACATAATCAATCTGATTTCGATATTGAACATCTGGTGATGTCCATGTGTCAAGTTGCCTCTTGTGCTGTTGGAAAAGAGTGTTTACTATGATCAGCATGTTCTCTTGGCAAAACGCTATTAGCCTTTGTCCTGCTTCATTTTGTACACCAAGGCCATGCTTGCCTGTTAACCCGTTGATTTCTTGACTTCCTACTTTAGCATTCCAATCCTCTATGATGAAGAGGACATCTCTTTTTTTGGCGTTAGTTCTAGAAAGTGTTGTAGGTCTTTATAGAACCGATCAACCTCACCTTCTTCGGCCTCAGTGGTTGGGGCATTGAATGACTGTGATGTTGAATGGTTTGCCTTGGATTCATACTGAGATCATTCTATCATTTTTGAGATTGTACCCCAGTACTGCTTTTCCCACCCTTTTGTTGACTATGAGTGCTACTCCACTTCTTCTAAGGGATTCTTGCCCACAGTAGTAGATATAATGGTCACCTGAATTATATTCACCCATGCTTGTCCATTTTAGTTCGCTGATTCCCAAGATGTCGATGTTCAATCTTGCCATCTCATGTTTGACCACCTCCAGCTTACTTTGATTCATTGATCTTACATTCCAGTTTCCTAAACAATATTGTTCTTTACAGCATCGGATTTTCTTTTCACCACCAGACACATCCACAGCTGAGTGTCCTTTCGGCTTTGGCCCAGCCGCTTCACTCTTTCTGGCGCTACTTGGAAATACCCTCTGCTCTTCCCCAGTAGTATACTGGACACCTTCCAACCTGAGGGGCTCATCTTCCAGCATCATATCTTTTAGCCTTGTGATACGTTCCATGGGGTTTTCTTGGCAAGAATACTGGAGTGGGTTGCCATTTCCTTCTCCAGTGGATCACATTTTGTCAGAACTCTCCGCCATGACCTGTCCATCTTGGGCGCCTCTGCATGCCATAGCTTATGGCTTCACTGAGTTACACAAGCCCCTTCGCCACAACAAGGCAGTGATCCATGAAGGGGATGCCTACAGCACGCCAATTGCAAAATGTGGAGTCGGTTTGGGGAAGTGACAGATGGCTCGCAACCACAGGGAAACCTGCAGCAAATGAAAAACATCGCAGCAAAATGCCTCCTTGGAAATCCGCATTTTCCAGGAGAAAACGTAATTGCTGTGAAGTGGCGACTGTGTCATCTGTCCCAAGGGACCTCGACTCACAGCTGCCCTGGAGTAAAAGGCTGGAGTAGATGGGACCTGGGTTTGCATGACATGAGGGTGGATAATAAGCCATGGTGGCTTATTAACCGCCATGGAATGTACCACCTGATTTACCTAATTACCCTCACTTGTCGTGACATCCGAACCCAGCAAGGATGGGAATCTGTGGTGGTTAACAAGCCACCCAGAACCCATGGCCTGTTCAAGGGTTGCTCGGTGGTTTGCTAACCGCTCCAACAAGCCACCTTCATTAGGTTCAGATGTCATGACAAGCCATGCCCAGCGAGTATAATTAGGTAAATCAGGCAGCACATGACCGGCGCACTCGGGGGTGCTTAACAAGCTACCCTGCCTTACCACCCTTGTGTCATGCGAATTGGGCCAGAGTGAGACTGCTTATGCTACTGTTTTAGCATGCTATAGTTTCAAAGACAAACCCTTGTAGAGGACATTCTGATAACAATTTCAGAATCCCAGCACCACTGTTCATGGATGTGTAGAATGTCTCCCTTGAAACTCAGGACCTGCAGGATTGTCAGTTAATTCACAGAGCACCACTTCTATTTGATGAACTCACTCATATTATCACACAATCATTTCCCCCATGGTACTGCAAAGACCCCTTGCCATCATAAAGAGAAAAGTTGTTGGAATACATTGTGGAATGAAGAAGAATAGGGTTTTTGGTACTCTTCAGCATTCACTTTAGGGTTCATACAGTCAAGGACAAGGCTTGTGTATCTCCCCTGGTAACGGTCTGCTTCTCTGGTATAGGTAGCTGAAAGGAAATCATGTGCTTTTTTTTTTTCCATTTACTGCTCTCAGTCAAGTGTGTGCCTCAAGGCAGATTGGCAAAATATGGAGATATTCTTCACCTCCATATAGTCAGCCTTGGGATGGCCATATCATGTAAGAGCTATTCACCATGCTATTGCATGCACAGACTCCATTATAGGACCAACTGCTCCTAAGAATGTTGTCATGGTAATGTGAGGAATTCTCAGTGTATTGGAGCAGTTTAGATTATGAGAGTCTTTAATATGTTATGGCTGCTGTGAAGAATCACTGCCATAGTTATCATATGAGGGTCATAACATGAGAATCATCCAAAAATCAAAGCCAAGTAGGAGGTTATATTCCCTATAATTTGTGTTAGATGTCATAGAGCTGAAAAGGTGCAGTAAAGGGCAACCAAAATTATCAAGGGGCTGGTGCAATGCCCCATGAGGAAAGGCTACAACATGGGGGGGGGAGGCAAGTAAGGGAGGACATGATAGGGGTGCATAAAATGATGCCTGGTATGGAGGAAGTGGATCGGAGAGGTTTTTCTCCCTCTCTCATTGTAATAGGGCCCAGGGTCATCCCATGAAGTTGAATAGTTGGAGATTCAGGGCAGACCAAAGGAAGTACTTCTTCATACAGCGCATAGTTAAACAAGATGTATTGCCGTCCACCAGCTTGGATGGCTTTAAAAGGGGATTAGAAAAATGCATGGAAGATAAAGCTATCAATGGCTACTACTCACAATGGCTATTTATTACCTCCAGTATTGGAGGCAGTAGGCCTCTGTATTCCAGCTGGTGGGGAACACATGTGGGATGGTGTTACTGCACTCATATCCTGCTTGTGAGCTGCCCATTGTGTACTACATAGGCTTTTGGTCTGATCTAGCAGAGCTCTGCTTATGTTCTTACATGTTTATGTGTTAATTGCCAAATGAGAAATTGAGGTCACTGAAATAATCACCTTTCAGTCTTTTTGTTTTCCTAGATTCCAAGGAGATGGACCCTATTTTAACTATATATACATATAGCATACCAGTTAGAACACTGGTATATGTGATGAACTACAGGTGATTTACACACTCCTTTCTGCACGGAAGTACTGTCAGGATGGGGAGGGGGATTCCTTTGAAGTGACCTTAACTCTCAGTTGCAATGTCCTATCTGTAATATTTGCCTGAGTCAGAAGCTGCTCCCACTTACGCTGAGTCAGCAGAGCTGCGCTAGCATTATAACCGCTCTGTGGCACTACATTTACACTGGGCACTACATTACGAGAACACACAGGGAAGAACAGAAAGATCCCCTGGAAAACCAATAGACATGCAGGTTAGGTGCTCTTTAACCTAAATAAGTTTAGATTAATTCCACCCACAGGATTTTGACCAAGGATATCAACACATTTCACTAGGATGTTATCAGGGCAGACATGCATTTAAATCAGAGGTTTCATGCAGTTGTTTTACTTGTCTTGAATCAAAGTGTGATTCACTATGAGTAAGAGCGAAAGAATCAGCCCCTTTCTGTAAGGACACTGCTTGCTTGATACATGCATTGTCTTTCAGGCCTCTTTCTTACCTTGGCCTAAGGGTTGATGAGAAACGTGTCAGCTCTGTATTGCAAGCTGTCCAGCATATGCTGCAGCAGCATGGATTTTTACATGGATGGAAGCAGAGACGGGTAGCATTAATAACATAGATAATGAGAAAGGAGTTCAGAGCTACATCTGCAGACATGCAGTGCCCTGAGGCAGCTGCATCTTAACCACGCTTCCCTTAATTTTCCAGCGCAAAGAAACTCTTCTCTTTTCTCTTTACAGACCAAGCCCCTTTCAGTGATGTGTAAAAGCCCCAAATTCCACCCTGCTTACCCTTGAACAAAGAATCCAGGTGGCCAAGTTGAATTGCTCAGCCTTGGATGGGTGCCAGAAAGCCATTTAAGGCTGCCAGATTATGCAGCCAAAGGCCCCCAGGAGTGGGTGCTGAAAATGCCCTTTCCACAAATTAGCTGGAAAAGAGCAAGTGCTTTATACCTCACTGACATTCTTCTAATGTCTGAACAGACACCAGCATCTACTTTCTCTAGCAGCTGCTTTCCATGACAAGCATCGTTTGTGGATCTCCCAGCATCCCACTGACCAAACCCAACTCAAAGCCATCACACCTGCGTGGGGATATCTTTCCCCTATGAGCAGCACAATTCGCCGTTCATTGGTCAGTGTCCGAATTCAGATATGGCATCCACAGCAGCATGAAGTGCTGAATATGAACAAATGGCACACCTCCTTTTACAATACAATTGCCTGTGGCTGTAATAAAACTGTTGGGGTGGGGGAGTCACTAAATATAGATCAAATGTTACAGGGTAGATACATCATCCACAGTGGAGCCAAGGAGTTTTTGGCAGGCAGTGATGCAATCTTCATGCTGCAACTCCATGTAATGACATTCCACCCTTTGAATAACACAACCATATAAGACTGGGGTTTACAACATTGCCTGTCTGCAGCCACAGCCCCAAACTGTAGACTACAGCAGCTTTTAGTAAATCTAGGCTTCAATCCTTCACTCATGCCTACATGTAAGCCACATTGACCCCAGTGGGACTTGGGTCTTAGTCCACCTGCATATCATTATGCTGCACATTCTCTTTCCTTGAGATGTTCTGTATTTTGGGCCCTTATTTTCTCTCTGTATGTCACAATATAATATCTCCATTTGATGTATGTTTCCTACATGAGGTAAACTCTTAGTCAAACGTCTAGGAAATTATATGGATAATACTGGGCCATGGTTTCTAACCTGGAACCTGGTAGCTTCCACAAAATCCTGAGGATCTATTTTGTCAGTTAAAATAAATGACCTTCCACCCCTCAGCACAATGGAGGCATGCCTGAAAGCGAGGAAGTCAAGTAGCGAGGGGGGGGGGGCATTGGATGAGGAAGTACCAGAGTCAGGTCTAGAAAAGATTCATTATGGATCCAAGCAGATGACCAAACATTATTGCTCATGGAGGTTTGCCATTTTCTAGCTAGAATCTATCCATCAATAAATATTGTGTCAAAAAAATATGTCTCAACATAGCAAGGAAGACCATAACTGGGGGGGAGGGGGGGCTAAACTTCACAACAACAGAATGAGAAGTGTGTTGAAGTATTACCCGGATTTTCAAGGAATCGCCTTTGGTCAATCAGGGACACATGAAGCTAGAAATGCCAAGTGTACAGTGCCTTTAAAATCCAGTTTTCAGGGGTCACACAGCACTTGAAAGGAACACACTTCCAGGTGGGATGGGGGGACTAGAACTGAACATCAGACTGGCAGGGGCTGCTCAACCAATGAGAGAAGCTTGTTTCCTGCCCCTATCCAGGCCCCCCCACTGCTACTACATTATGAATGGAGAGCAACTAATTTTCCATGTGTGCATATTTCCTTGAAGAAACCATAATCCCCAGTTCTCCAGTGCAGCATCTGAAGGCTCCTGAGAGCTCCCCCCACCCCAATTTTGCCACATCCAGCAATCTGCTGCAGATTATTGCTCCCTCCCCATTTTCCCCCATGTGTGCACTTTTGCCTATTGTTTCCAACCCCCCTTCCAACCCCAACGCCCTTTCTCCATTTCTCCTTCTCCCTGCTGGCATTGGGAAGCTCCATAAACCTGAAAGATCATTACTGCGATAAAGTGGAGAAGGGACTTTACATAATAACAGAGAAACTACAAAACATCAAAGAGGCACAACATCACAATAGCGATTTAAGAGAGCATCGGAGAAGTGAAAGAGCGCTTTAGGGTGAGTTACTAAAGTTAGCCTTTAACCCTTTCATTGCAAGGGAGATTTATTTCTTACTTCTGAGTAGACATGCAAAGAAAGGGGGTGGGATATGTTAAAGATTAAAAACAGGCTACCTAAGGTGATTGAGTGTCCCCACAACTGCAGTAATGTGAGGGGTCACTGCTGCGCTCCTGGGGATTTTCTCAGTGGGAATGGGAAAAACGACTTCCATTCAGGAAACAAGAGGGAATGGGACATTTAAGCCAGATTCCGGCTGAACATCAGGAGAAACTTCCTGAGTGTCAGAGCAATACGACAATGGAACCAATTACCTGGGGAGGTGGTGGGCTCTCCCACACTGGAGGCCTTCAAGACGAGGCTGGACAGCCATTTGTCGCGGATGCTCTGACTTGGATTCCTGCATTGAGCAGGCGGTTGGACTCGATGGCCTTGTAGGCCCCTTCCAACCCTACTATTCTATGATTCTATTCTATGATTCTATGATCCCACCTGCTTGACGTCACTGCCAGGTCACAGAGGTACGCCCAGGATTTAATGCAGGGGGACATGGCACACTGTGGTAAAACCTCCAGGGAGCTGCTTTCAGTAAAAAAAAAAAAAAAGTCAGGGTAAAAGAAGTTTCAGAAAATGTGGCTTTTCAAGAGAGAAATGGCTGGTTCGCAGTGGATTGGTGACGATGTCATCTGTCGCAAAGGAACTCACACTGCTCTAACTTTGCACTAAATCGCTTGTGAAGACAGCCCGAAGGTGACCTGTGTACCTGCTCAGTCTGCTATCCAAGTGTTAACTATGAATGGGCAACTTCAAGGGCTTAGTCTCCCTTGTTATGGTTCTGGACACTTATTTGTGGTCACACACTTGGGGAGTGGTTAAAAATTCTGCCACGCAAAGTTCTGCCCCATTGAAAGTAAATGGATTTGTGCAAGCGCACCATCCTTGTGCAGCTCTTATTGATTTCATTGGGGCTTGCATGAAAGAATTTCCCATTGGATTGTGCCCATTTGTCCAGATCATCAATAAGATAGTGACAATATGTACTACCTGTGCATGAAACACTTCTGAAAGCCTTGCAAAGATTACAAAGCTTGCTCTCACTCTGACAAGAAACTCCGAGATTCTCCCTACTTGACCATATACCTCAACTGCTTTCAATTAAAGTTCAAGTGAAACAAAAATGATAGTTGCAGATTACTGTTTTCTTTGTTTTAATGTCAGGATTCATCAGATATTCCCACTTCCTACCATTTTCCCCTTATATGAGAGCCCTATGTTATGTGTCTTTTGTGGAAAAGCTGTAAACTCATACATACCAAACTGGAAAGAGAAGTGTAAACAAACTGGAAGAAAACCATGGGTTTTATCCTGTGACCCCAGGGTTGACCCTGACCTCACTCTCACTGTGAAATGTAAGCATGACCCAAGAGAAATGTTATTTTCAACAGATAGCACCACTTGGAATTTCCAAGAGGAAGTCAAGCTTCAATGATGTACCCAAGTCAGTCTTGGATTGTGTTTTTCAAACAAAATCAAGTTTCTCTTGTTTGGGTTGGGATATTTTTTATTACTGGCTAGAAAAGAGTCTGGGTTCCCTTTTATCACAGACTTGGGGGGGGGGAGTTAAAAGTGAAGTATTACATTTTTGAAACCACCTGTGAGTGCATGAAAAAGCCGTAGACTTGAAAGGAAAAACATACAGAGGTGCTTAAGCAAAACAGAATCTCTCTTGAATCACCACAAGAATAATTTCCCCTCTAATGTGGGGAGATTACTCACAAGAACTGGCAGCTATGCAAATAACCTTCACAGAGTTTGGGGATTTATTTATTTTTTAACAACAGATTTCAAAGAGGGAGTTTGCTTTCAGAGGAAAAGAGAGAGAGTCCAAAGTGACTCAAAAGCAGAAAATTGCAGGATGTTATTTATTTATAAAGCTTACTCCATATTCCCTGTATCTAATGCTACATGTTGCATGCCAAGACCTAGGGCACACTGAAGATTTCGATTTAGATCCATTTCCACTTTCCAGGAGAGCAGGAATAGGAATCTTGTTCAACACGAGGAGCTACCTTGTAACCATATCAGAACTTGAAGGGCTGCATTTATATTTGCATATTTTAGTTGCTTGTAATTACCATCATATATATCATTTACCCGGTGAATGCCAGTCTATGGCAGAATGATTTTAAGCACTGGCATTTCAAAGGCTGAAAACTGTTTCCTGCCTACCTGTGATTCTTCCTAGCCATTAGTTGAATAGAATATTCTTAAACAGTCTAACTTCTATGGGTAAAAGTATTAGCAATAAGAATTGTGACAAACAGTATGGCTTGCAAATAAACAAACCCAAGGCCCCCAAAACATCCATCTGAAAGTATCCTTTAAAATATTTATAATTTAAAACAATTATTTGAGACTCCTTTTTATTTGCCACCTTGCGTTTTCCCATTGCATTTCCAAATATATGTCAACGAACATGAGGACTAGCAACTTTGTTGTTGTTGTTGTTCAGTCGTTCAGTCGTGTCCGACTCTTCGTGACCCCATGGACCATAGTACGCCAGGCCTTCCTGTCCTGCGCTCTCTCCCGGAGCGTGCTCAAGTTCATATTCATTGCATCCGTGATGCTATCTAGCCATCTCATCCTCTGCCGTCCCCTTCTCCTTTTGCCTTCAGTCTTTCCCAGCATCAGGGTCTTTTCCAGAGAGTTTTCTCTTCGCATTAGGTGGCCAAAATATTTCAGCTTCAGTATCTGTCCTTCCAATGAGCACTCAGGGTTGATTTCCTTTAGGATGGACTGATTTGACCTCCTTGCAGTCCAGGGGACTCGTAAGAGTCTTCTCCAGCACCACAGTTCGAAAGCATCAATTCTTCGGCGCTCAGCCTTCCTTATAGTCCAGCTCTCACAGCCATACATTACTACTGAGAAAACCATAGCTTTGATTAGACGGACCTTTGTCGGCAAGGTGATGTCTCTGCTTCTTACTATGCTGTCTAGGTTGGCCATAGCTTTCCTCCCAAGGAGCAAGCGTCTTTTAATTTCATGGCTACAGTCACCATCTGCGGTGATCTTGGAGCCCAAGAAAGTAAAATCTGTCACTGCTTCCATTTCTTCCCCTTCTATATGCCAGGAAGTGATGGGGCCAGATGCCAAGATCTTAGTTTTTTTAATGTTGAGTTTCAAACCAGCTTTTGCACTCTCCTCTTTCACCCTCAACAAGAGGCTCTTGAGATCCTATTCGCTTTCTGCCATTAGGGTGGTATCGTCTGCATATCGGAGGTTGTTGATAATTCTCCCAGCAATCTTAATTCTGACCTCTGATTCATCCAACCCGGCATTTCTCATGATGTACTCTGCATATAAGTTAAATAAGCAGGGTGACAATATGCAGCCTTGTCGTACTCCTTTCCCAATTTTGAACCAATCGGTTGTTCCATGTCTGGTTCTTACTGTTGCTTCTTGACCCTCGTACAGGTTTCTCAGGAGACAGGTAAGGTGGTCTGGTACTCCCATCACTTTAAGAATTTGCCACAGTTTGTTGTGATCCACACAATCAAAGGCTTTAGCGTAGTCAATGAAGCAGAAATAGACATTTTTCTGGAATTCTCTTGCTTTCTCCATGATCCAGCGAATGTTGGCGATTTGATCTCTGTTTCTCTGCCTCTTCTAAACCCAGCTTGTACTTCCGGTAGTTCTCGGTTCGCATACTGCTGAAGCCTAGCTTGTAGGATTTTGAGCATCACCTTGCTGGCATGTGAAATGAGCGCAATTGTGCGGTAGTTTGAACACTCTTTGGTGTTGCCCTTCTTTGGAATTGGAATGTAAACTGACCTTTTCCAGTCTTGTGGCCACTGTTGAGTGTTCCAGATTTGTTGGCATATTGAATGCAGCACTTTAACAGCATCATCTTTTAGGATTTTAAATAGCTCGGCTGGAATACTGTCATCTCCGCTAGCTTTGTTGTTACTAATGCTTCCTAAGGCCCACTTGACTTCACTCTCTAGGATGTCTGGCTCAAGTTCAGTGACCGCACTATCATGGCTATCAGGGACATTCAGATCTTTCCTGTATAGTTCTTCTGTGTATTCTTGCCACCTCTTCTTAATCTCATCTGCTTCTGTTAGGTCCCTGCCTTCTTTGTCCTTTATCATGCCCGTCTTTGCACAAAACGTTCCCTTGAGATCTCCAATTTTCTTGAAGAGATCTCTAGTCTTTCCCATTCTGTTGTTTTCCTCGATTTCTTTGCATTGTTCATTTAAGAAGGCCTTCTTGTCTCTCCTTGCTATTCTCTGGAACTCTGCATTCAGTTGGGTATATCTTCCCCTTTCTCCCTTGCTTTTTGCTTCCCTTCTTTCCTCAGCTAATTGTAAAGCCTCCTCAGACAGCCACTTGGCTTTCTTGCATTTCTTTTTCTTTGGGATGGATTGAGTTGCTGCCTCCTGAACAATGTTACGGACCTCCGTCCATAGTTCCTCAGGCACTCTGTCTATCAGGTCTAATCCCTGAAATCTATTACTCACCTCCACTGTATATTCATAAGGGATATGATTTAGGTCATACCTGAACGGTTTAGTGGTTTTCCCGACGTTCTTCAATTTAAGCCGAAATTTTGCAAGAAGCAGCTCATGATCTGAGCCACAGTCAGCTCCAGGTCTTGTTTTTACTGACTGTATGGAGCTTCTCCATCTTTGGCTGCAAAGGACATAATCAATCTGATTTCGATATTGACCATCTGGTGACGTCCATGTGTAGAGTCGCCTCTTGTGCTGTTGGAAAAGAGTGTTTGCTATGATCAGCATGTTCTCTTGGCAAAACTCTATTAGCTTTTGTCCTGCTTCATTTTGTACACCAAGGCCATGCCTGCCTGTTATCCCGGTGATTTCTTGACTTCCTACTTTAGCATTCCAATCCCCTATGATGAAGAGGACATCTTTTTTTGGTGTTAGTTCTAGAAGGTGTTGGAGGTCTTCATAGAACCGATCAACCTCAGCTTCTTCGGCCTCAGTGGTTGGGGCATAGACTTGAATTACTGTGATGTTGAATGGTTTGCCTTGGATTCGTACTGAGATCATTCTATCATTTTTAAGATTGTACCCCAGTACTGCTTTTCCCACCCTTTTGTTGACTATGAGTGCTACTCCATTTCTTCTAAGGGATTCTTGCCCACAATAGTAGATATGATGGTCACCTGAATTAAATTCACCCATGCCTGTCCATTTTAGTTCGCTGATTCCCAAGATGTCGATGTTCAATCTTGCCATCTCATGTTTGACCACCTCCAGCTTACCTTGATTCATTGATCTTACATTCCAGGTTCCTAAACAATATTGTTCTTTACAGCATCGGATTTTCTTTTCACCACCAGACACATCCACAGCTGAGTGTCCTTTCGGCTTTGGCCCAGCCGCTTCACTCTTTCTGGCGCTACTTGGAAATACCCTCTGCTCTTCCCCAGTAGCATATTGGACACCTTCCGACCTGAGGGGCTCATCTTCCGGCGTCATCTCTTTTAGCCTTGTGATACGTTCCATGGGGTTTTCTTGGCAAGAATACTGGAGTGGGTTGCCATTTCCTTCTCCAGTGGACCACATTTTGTCAGAACTCTCTGCCATGACCTGTCCGTCTTGGGTGGCCCTGCACGGCATAGCTTATGGCTTCACTGAGTTACGCAAGCCCCTTCGCCACAACAAGGCAGTGATCCATGAAGGGGACTAGCAACTTACTTTCTTTAAAAATAAATACAAACATAAGAACTGGCAAAAGCACTGAAGTGTCTTGAGAACCACATGCAACTCTCCATCTGTACGTTACTTATCCTTGAGATAGAACAATGAGGCTGATACAAAACGGCATAGCAACATTTTTAAAATCTGCAATTCCGAATGTGTCGTGATCAGCTTACATAAAATGTGTTTGCAAACCACTTATTTCTTATATGTTCCAGTGTACCACACATCTGGTCAACTTGTCTTTTACATCAGATGCAACAGTCCTATGACTACCCATTTTCACAGCACCACGGTAGTCCACCCTGAGAGTCAATGTGACCACGCATTTTGTAGGATTTCGTATAACATGACATATGGCAAGATTTAAATGTCTAAAATCTATTTGTGTTCCCCCACATAAAACTATTCTGCTGCTTTTCATGCATAAATGTTGTTGCTCCCTGCTCTACTATACAGCAAGTTAAAGACTGGAGCTGGAAATCTATGGTGGATGATCAGGATTCAGTTTGCCTGCCAATCTTACATGCTTTGTTGAAAAACAATAACCACAGTCCACACAAAAGCACGTGCTGCATATTCGACCTGTCACTGCTAGGCAGCAGTCGAGGAGGAGGAGGAGGAGGAAAAGACCTGTGTATATTCCAGTCAACACTACTAAGCAAAACCTAATGAAAGGATGAGAACTGTTTTGCATGATAAATTGTAAGCCACCATTCTTGCACTGAAGAGTGGCCTATAAATAGATTAAATACATACATATATACATATTGCAGTGCAATGTCACACCTAGGCTGTAGCAGATTACACATCCAACAAGTTGCTGGGAAGATGAAGTTTGAACTAGGGGTGGGGGAGAAATTTGTTGAGCTCACATTTGAATGTGAACTGACCTAATTCACATTTCCTGCATCAATATTCAAACTGAAATGCAGTTATCCTTCAGTATTCACACATCTCCAAATTTTGTGATGTTCTCCAATCGAAAAAAATGTGTATATAATACAGGAAAGTGCACACAAATGTGTGTAATATTACTGAAAATAACATACAAAAATGCATTAAATTTGGGGAAATTCTTGCAAAAAACCCTTTAAATTAGGCAAAATTTCAGACGAAAATAGGTAAATTAGAAGTCACATGCATGAAAATGTGTATGGATTTTTGTGCAGACTTCTTTAAAAAAATGCAAACAGATGTAGAAACAGGGCAAAATGAACTTAAGAATGGAGAAACAAGGAACCAAAATTGACAGATACATCCATTCCTAGTTTGAACCTATAGGGCTATGCACAGGCATAGCATTACAGCACCTGCACCATACACCTTCCCCTTGCACATGGGACCTCCCTCAACAATGAGCCAACATTCAATTAGGGCGAACAGAAAGTGCATTATATACACTCACACCAACTTGGGCAGTGGCATGAAGATACCATTTTAATCTAACTCCAGCACCTAGAAATCTCTCATTATCACTAATTCTGGACAAGCTTAGTGTGACACTGTGAATAAACATCCCAGCTTATTTCTGTTGTGGATATAATATTATTTATACAAAGGAGACTGACTCCATCACACATATGCACAATCCCCTTAGCTACTACACCAAACACAGTCAAGCTTTCTTTTCTTTTCTGTCCAACGTATCTACAAAATTATCTCAGAACAGCTAATCTGAAACAAATGTTTCCTTGCAGCCCCTTTAAGGGCTGATTCTCATGACCAGTCATGACTTAAAGCAATTATAAGAATTAGTTACATTGTGAGGTGATCATTTCCCTGCTCCACCACCCCATCTGCTCAGCTGTTTGTGCATGATTTGAGCATTGACAAGGTTGCTGACAAAGTGTTGGAGTAATCATATAAGCCTTTGTAGGGCCATGCAGCCAGTTTGAAAGAGGATGACTTAACCCACAATGGGTCACATCCAGAAAATCATACGGAATGAGTTCTCACCCTTACTTTCTCCCATTGCTAAGTAGCATGTAGAACAGGATACTGCACCTGTCTTTAGACTGGGGTCGCTTTGACCCCCCCACCAGTCGCAACTGCGCAGCAATGCAGCTTCAAGTCAGCATGCCCTGAGATACACTCACAATGTACTGCGCGCTTCCCTTACAGACTCACGATGCCCTCTTTTTTTTGCCATTTTACTGAAATGTGCAGCTGTGCAGTCCTGTGAGTTTGGGGGTGTGACACTTCAGTGGCTGTTTTGTAGTTGAGGGGCTCTGCTGTGTCTTTCCGTCCCTTTTTGGGTAAAAAGTGAGTGTTTTGTGCTCCTTCATTTCCACATCATCAGTTTGTCAGTTCCCCAGCCCGAGACTCTCGCGATGGTTCGCACTCACAAGCGTGAGCGCTACATGCCTAGCCATCATTCCGAAATGGTGGCCAGACTGATGTTGGTCCTTCCCCATACCCCACCCCCCTGGCCCTTGGGTACTGAGTCCACAACCTTTGCAAAGATATGAAGCTGCAAAACTGTGTGAAAGTGTGGTTACATAGATGAACACACCCCTCTGTGCCTCTGTAACTGCGCAGCTGCGAAGGGATGGGGGAGCAAAGGGGCATCACAGAGTGACACAGGCACTACACATGCCTACAACACACCCACTGCAAAATGCGAAGTCAGTTCGGGAAGAAACAGACGGCCCGCAACCATGGGGGAATCTGCAGCAAACCCAAAAAATTGCAGTAAAACGACTCCTCGGAACTCCGCATTTTCTGGGCGAAAACCACGGATGGCTGTGAAGTCGTGACTATGTCATCTATCACGAGGGACCTTGACTCACACCCGCCCCAGGGTAAAAACCTGGTGTAGATGGGGCTCAGGACAGCATCCTGCCTACAGTGGGCAGCACAGCAAAACAACAGCAACAACAACAACAACAAGCTGTCCTGCCAATCATCCCCAGCACATTTTGGCAACTTGATAATGTTTGTAAAAGAGGAATAAGCAGTTTGAACACACTATGTAAATAAGCATTGTTATTACATATTGACTTTTGGCAGCTGTGGAGAGGTTAGCATGTAGAATTGTTGTTAGTCATTTTAACATTATTTCTCCAAACAGACCTTTTTTGGAGATGGTATTGTTTAGTGGACAGCATTTGGGGACTGGGCTAGAGAGATCTTGGATTAAAATCTCTGCTCAGCTATAAAAGCCACCAGGTATCTTCAAGCCAGACACTTCAAAATAGCTATATATAGCTCAGTGGCATGGCACTTGCTTTGCATGCAGAAGTTCCCAGGTTCACGCCTTAAAATTTCCAGGTAGGGCCAGAAAAACTCCTGTCTGAAGCCCTGGAGAGCCACTGCCAGTCAGTGCAGACAATACTGGACTAGATGGACCAGGGGCGTGACTCGTTATAAGGCAGCGTCTCCTAGGTTTGCTGTCTTTCACACTCAGCCTAACTTCTCTCACAGGATTTTTCTGAGGATAATATGTGGAAAACCCATATATGCTACCCTACACACCTTAAAGGGAGGACAGGATACAAATGTGGGGATAATCCAATAATTAATTGACAGGGGGGGAAAGAAGTAATCTGCGGAGGGGGGAGAGAGAGAGAGATCATTTCTGCATTCTGGTTTCAATAGAAAGGGAGCATGTATGCTGAAAGTTAACAGCTGAGCAAACTTTAAAAAAAAGATAAATAACTCCACATCTACCGATAGTAAGGTCATCAGGAAGTTTTTCTTCTTAACTGCCAAATGACAGATTGCCATCCTGAATGCTAGCGTAACCCATGTGAACCACAGTGGGTACTCAGATGAAGGAGAGCAGCTGGGGAGAGAGGCGGGGGGGGGAGGATGTGGTTACTACTTGGGGGACAAAAAAGCAAACAACTTTAGAGGGAGGGGCTACTTCAAAGTCTTTCCAGTCTATTGCATCTTTTCCTTTAAGTGGGTTGTGTACACAGCAGTTTATTATTACAGGAAGTTAGTACCTTTTTGAACATTTAATTTTGTTCCCAATTTTTCACCCACTCATGCTATTTCCTTTTACTTCCTTTGCCTGCATTCTGCTTATGGGGGAAATTTCTTTTTGAAAGCTCCCCCACACACACACATCAAAAGCTCATTACACATGAAAATTAGCATGGGGGAAAGGCCTATGTTGCAGAACATGAGGATCATGGCTGTGCAACCAGGAAATGCAGGCGATCCAATTCAGGAAGGTGAGTTTTTACCAGTTGCCTCATGGACCACTCTTCCCACCAGGTGCCTTATGACTGGTGCTATTTTGAGTAGCTGGTGAGATAGAAATGGGGAAATACATTAAAAGAACTAAGGACACAATCCTATGCATGTTTAGACAGAAAATGTCCTACAACTCCCACCATGGGTAGCTGGGGAATGCTGGTAGTTATAGGACTTTTTTCTGTCTAAACGTGCACAAGATTGTGCCCTTAGTAAAAAAAAAAAAAATGGCATAGGGATTCAGATGCTCAGAAGCTATTAGCTCATGATGGGCATAAATCTGCAGTCCTTTACCAAGTTTCTTGGGAGCAAGCCCAAATTAACTCAATGGGACTTACTTTTAAGTTAACACAAATAGGATTGCACTGTTAATAAAGTAATTCCAATTTTCAAATGTTTTGAAGGACATTAAAAAGGAGGTGGGATTTTTCTTCAACTAGAAGGGGGTTGGTTGGTTTATTGCACATCCTGGTTTTCCTCATTGATTACTAAGATGAAAATAAGTGCTCAGTTTTTCCTTGCATTTGCTCTTTAATCTGTTTTATTGCAGGCAACGTCATCATCATAGCTGCCTTCCAGGAAAGGCAGCTTTACCTTTTAACTAGACTGGGTTGAGAGAAGACCTTTGAAACCTAAATTCATGCTCCCGTCACTTACTAAGAAACAAACAAGGCATATGTACATGTTTCCAGGAAGGTGTGCAGCTTTGTGGTGCCCTGTGCTAATATTAGCCTAGTTAAGGGACGAAGGCTCTCTTTCTCATCTTCACTTTCATTGTTCCTTTTTTCTTTTTTTGCTTCCATCCTGTTTGTGCAGAAGTGGCAGCAGCTTGGAACAAAGGGGTCCAAGATATGCCTAGGCAAAAAACTGACGAACAAAGAAACAGAGGTGGCTCCTTGCAGCCACATGCTGAAATGGGGAGCCTAGTAGAGCAGCCTAGTGAGATCCTTGCCTTTTCTGGCATGATGTAGCTTTTTGGAAGGAAGACCTGCTGACCAACTCTTTGCTGTGCTTCAGCACCATCATTACACATGGCCAGAAGGTCATTTACCTGCTCAGGTACCAGTCCAGGAGGGACCCGATGAAATAAGGAGCCAATAAGGCATCCCTATAAAGCAGGGTGGCCACTTACACATTGTCAAAGGGGGGGATGCATCACAAAAAAGATGACTAAAAATGACTCACATTCAAGCAGAAAATCTTCCAGGCTCCAGTCCAGACTGAATGTGGGTCCTTCTGCATGCAAAGAGCGCACATGCATGCAAAGCAAGTATGCTCTGCTACTGAGCCAGAGTGTTTCTACTGAGCCAGGGCTACTAACAGGGCTGTTTCTCTCCCCACCATTCTTTGCATAGCTGAAACAAATAAAGCGATGAAACCTACAGGGTGGGTCTCCTTAACCATAGGGGTTCATCACATGGAGCTTTTATCCTGCTATTGAGATGGCTCTGTCAAGGAAGTCTGAGGGCTCTTTAGATGATGCTGTTACCCTCCAGGATGTCTCCCACAATTTCCCCCAGCCTATCTCATGTTTTCCCCAAACACAATGAATGTAGTATTTTTTTCCAGCCCACGGAACAGGAGCAAGCACCATGACCTCCCAGTGAAATTCTCTGATAGTGGGAGAAACCTCTCTGTCTGCCTGCTGTGGGCATTTGTTTTCAGTTGCTGGGGTGGTGGGGGTGGTGGTCAGGATGATGAAGGCATTAAGGATGGGAGCAGGGCATGCAGGAGCAGATTTAACAGGCGTGAGGGCAAGAATGGCCCACCAGTTGCAACTCCTGCCTCCACTCAAGTCTTGCTGAAGAAGGACTTTCCTCGATTCCCAGGTGTCTGCCATGTAAATGCTTGAGCACATTTCTCAGTTGGAGGGAGAAGACGGTACTAAAATGTCTCCCTGCAATGAAGGGAGACACATCTGATTCCCCACCCCACCAAGCTAAGAAGCAACGTCCTGTGTTGATTCAGAGCACCCCATTAAGTTCAATGGGGCTTACTCACAAGTACGTGTGCTGAGGTTTGCAGTCTTACAAGGCGATCTTATGTCTACTCAGAAGTAAGTCCCATTGAGTTCAATGGGGTTTACTCCCACATAAGTGTGCCGAGGGTTGCAGACTTAGAGCACAATCTTACATTTTATGTCTACTCAGAAGGAAGTCAGAGGTTTCCTTGCTGCGAGAAAAGAGTACTGCAGAAGTTAAGCTACGGAAACAAGAACACACACCCCACTCCTTTGCACACATGCCAGGGAGGGAGGAAGGCACTCCCTCAGTTCAAACCACATGTCTGCTGTGTAAAGGAGCCCTTCCTAATCCTGCAAAGAAACCAAACGCAGGAAGCTCCAGAAAGGATGTGGATTTTTGCAGGGGTTTTGCTTAATGTAGAAACACCCATATTCTGTAACAGTAGTAGCCCATCCATAAGTACGCATTGCACTTACTGCCTGCTACCATTGCACATGGCTCAGAAAGGGTGGGGGGGGCTCATACACTTGCCGGATGCCAGTGCTGCGCTGTGCCGTGGCTGAGGCCAACGTGAATGGTCTGCTTTGGTGCAGTTGTCAGCATCTGCTACCTCAGTCTCCCTTCCCCTACGCTGCTGCTCAACAGTGTTGGGCAAGACATTCTGCACCCATCTATGCATGGGCTACAATGGTCCCCCAAATCAGGGCAGGGCCTTTTCTGTTGTGCCCCCATACTATGCAATGTGTTCCTTAAAGAGTCTCACATGGCCACCTCCCTAATTGCATTATATGGCAAAAGAACTTTTTGAAAGTTTTTGCTTGCAGTTCAGAAGACAATGCTGTCTGGAGGTTGTTTTTTTAAAATATCAATAGGATGTTCATTTTTGTCATTTTATTGACCACTGTGGTTATTAGGGTGTGATTTTTAAAAATTAGATATGTTGTGATTCGGAGGTAATGCTTTTTAATTACAGTTTGGCACTGCAGGACCTATGAGCAAAGAATGTGGCTAACATATCTCAAATACGCACATGCTACAAATCCTTGTGGTTTGTATTTAATTAAATATGTTCAGTGGGAGAGAGTCATATTAACTACTAACAGTATCAAGGAAGATAGAAGCTGAATGAATAAGACATACACATTGCAGTAGTTTACCCTTAAGAATACCTCATTTGTTCTAGCATCTTACAGACATATCATAGATGGCCAGTTTCTTTTTCTCCTATACCAAGCCATTGTGGGTGGCAATTCAGATGAAATCCTAAAGATAATTCTTGTGATGTACTTCTCCCCAAAATGCACAATCTTGTTTAGGATGTTATGAAGAGAATGTTCACCATTCCAGCATTTCTGGAGTCTGCCCTCATTGCAGTGCGGCATAGGGCTCATCCCATCAACAGAGATGACCTCACCACCCTGATCCATGCTTGCTTGCTACAATGAACTTTATGTGAGGCTGTCCTTCAGAAGGACCCAGAAACCACAGCTGAATGAAAAGGCTGCCTGTTTGGCTTTTGACAGGTGTAGAGAGGCATATCCATAGTCACTCCAGTGGCTCTGGCTGTTTGTGCAAGGTGTAGGTTCTGACATTTAAAGCCCTACACAGCCTGGGATAAACACCGCACAGCAGCTGCACTCAGGAAACCAAGCTCCACTCCATCTCTCTTCTTTGCTATTTCGCTATTGCAGTTTTACAGGGAAATTAAATAAAATAAAAATTAGTGGGGGAGGGGATCGCACATAGGATGCAGGGGGTAGCGCAACCACACACACTGGCTTGAGAAAGCAGAAGGGGTGGAACAAAGCAAGAATGGGAGGGAGGGACCAGGCTTTCTGAATCATGACATGGGTGAGACTCCACCCAATAGCCACCCAAAACATTTGCATTACCCTGCCGTGTGACCTGTCCAGAGCCCTAGGCTGGGCTTGGGATAGTCCGGATTTTCCAGTGTGATATGTCCCCAAACGGACTAGATACGGCTCAGTTAAAAACGCAGGAAAGTGGAGAGCAAACTAAACCCTTTGCTGTGAGGATCCCCTCTAGAACAGCACCAGTTAGGAGCAGGGCCTTTTTTGCTGCAGCCCCTAGCCTTCAGAATGATGTGCCTACTGAGATGAGATGTTCTGCTTTGCCCCCTTTCCATAAAGGCTATAAAGCCTTTATTTATTTATTGTGTTCTAGCACACATTTGGCCGATTCTTCTGGTGGCTCCTTCTTGTTACTGCAAATATGTGATTTTATTTTTGCTTTATCTGCGCATTTATGCAGGAGAACCCCTGTTGCACATTTTGGGAAAAGCAGCCTAGAAATGTTTTCAATACATAAATGAGTTGAAATGCAATTCCTTTGACACTGAAGAAAAACTTACCTCACTAGGAAAGCCCTCGGAACATTCCATTCTCAAAAGCAGCCACCCAGCATGCCGTACCATGTAGGGGCTGCATGTCTGGGTGGCCTATCAGCAAAACATTTCCTTTCTGTATCTCAGAGTTTCCTGTACAACATCATATGCCTTCTGTCAGATAGCAGGTTACTGTGACAATGTCTGCATATGGAGTAGCTGAGATCATATTGACAGGGCAAGAAAACCCCTGCACTGTTTTCTACTCAGAATTGCTAATCACTCTTCCACACAGTTTGTTTCCAGATGCACTGGAAATTCAGTTTCCCTAATGACTAGTTAATGAGAGAAAGAGAGAGAGAGAGAGAGAGAGAGATGGAGAATACACACTAAACATACACAAATAAAAGCAAGAGAAGGGCTGGTCCTTGTCAGCAGTGACTTGGACAATCCCAGATCTGTATTTCTTCCTACTGAACTTTTTGCATTTCCTATACCTCCACTCCTTCCAGGACCCTTCTCCACCCATCTCCCATGGTCCACCAGCTCCGCCACCTGTCTTTTACACTTCTGCCACTTAGCCAAAAAAGATTAAAGGGATCAACAGCATCAGTCATGCAGTCTGCTTAATGCAAAGGTTGCCTTTGCGTGAGCAGCCTCCTCAGGAAAAGACAGCACCTTAGTTTAACACTTTCCAAGGACTTTCCCTTTTTAAATTAACACTAAAGTGATGGGTTAATAGTGCAGGAAAACTGCGAGGCCAATGGGAAAGGCCATACCACCTCAGGGCTCTGTACTGTAATGACAGAGTTAAATATTCATAACTAGTATAGATTCTCCTATTTGCTAGGATACATATTGCATGTGCATTAAAACATACATATTCACTGCACTCATTTCATGGTTCCATTCCATGCTCTTCATGATATTAGCAAAGTCCGACATTCCTCTTTTAAACTATGTGTTAGAAAAGGACAGATATGTGTAAGGTATATCCCTGCCATTACTACTTATTAGAAAAAAAAACTATGCATCAACAGTTGGTACACAATGAGAAAAGGGTAATATAACAAAGTGTGATTTATTGTTTCTGATATGCATGGAGGGAAGTTTGGCGTCCAGCCTGATTTCGCTTGGTCTGTTGCTTTCTTTGGACAGAACATCCACTAGAATGTTTCACTCTAGAATATGTTTTCACCACAATGGGCATATGACAGAACTGAAAAATTTGCTCAGCTGTTCGCTTGCACTTCTGTATGTTTGCACCACAGTGGTTTGGCTAATCATTTAGTTCAAAGGAATAAGTAATTCTGAAACAGCCTCTCCTAGACAACGTACTTGGTGTAATCCAAGCATGGACAGGGGAATGTTGGTTAGATATCAAGGAGCTAATCAATAGGAAGCATTTTCATATGCTGTAAATCCTGTGAGTCCTTAATGTAGCCATGTTGATGGGCCAAGTCAGAATATGAACTTCACAGTTCAGATCCTTCCATAGGGATAGATTTTGGGGTGCCAATAGTAGTGATGAAGTATTTGGCAGTGATTGGCTCTGTTCCATGCGTAGAACTTTGAATGCCATTGGCTGAGCTGCCATAAACCTAAGGGTTGCTGGTTGGCATTGCCTTAATAACTCTGGCCTACAGAGCGGTAGAGGTTCTGGGAAATGAGCCACAGAAAAGCAGGGGGCTGGGAAAGCAAGGTGTGAGCAGGCCAAGTGAATGAAAGGAAGAGAAGGAAAAAGGTAGATGGCTCTGAGAGGAAAAGGAAAACGGGGAGAGAGGTGATGGGCAGAGTAGGGAGTCCAAAAGCAAAGAATGCTGAAGTTCACTGATTGACTTGAAATAACCAGCCAAACCCTGCAGGCTTCTGGACATCACACATTTGCAGTAGGCTGCTGGCATGAACACAGCAACAATTATTTTCCTTGTGAGATTGTAGCATCCTAATTTAAGACTGGCTGAGGTGATTGAGATTTTGATATCCTTTTCATTTCGTTCTGCAAAGGTACAGCTCTTTTATAGCTGGGCAGCCAGTTCCACTATTATCTCCAAGTTCTGGGTGTTCTCCTGATTTAAGACTAGCTGAGGTGAAATGTTTGGTATTCTTTTCACTGCAAATGTAGCTTTTGCAGCTGGGCAGCCAGTTCAACTATTATCTCCAAGTTCTGGATGTTCTCCAAGATTGGCATATAGATGGGATTGTTATGTAATTGTATTTGTTTGCATCTTTGGGAAAATGCTTTTTTTAATATATTTACTTTGTGCAGCTATGGAACACTATGACTTGGTACGCACTGCACTTTTATATCTCTGCGGACTCTTGTATGCACAGAAACAGCAGTCATTTGTATCAATTTATGAGCAGGCTGACACATATTTTAAACATAAATATTACTTTTCTCTTCCTGCAAGCTACCATAATGGTAATTCACACAAGAATTTATGGTAATAATTCTTGTGTTCTCCTTTGTGAGCAGAAGAACAGTGCATGTTATTTAATTCCTTTTGCCTGTTAACATTTTAATTAAATGTCACTGAATTAGCATTACTATTTCTATTGATATTTGCTGATGTTGGCTTATACAGATCTCAGGTATATATGAATCTATAAATATATTAATCTATTAATACTAATTAACCTATTAATCAAGTACATTTTTAGTGAATCAAACATAATGGTACTTTTAGTTCCAAGAGGGTGATTCAGTGACCATGCAGTTATGTTTACTTGGAGCTACAGCAGTGAAAATGGTTGTTGATAATTCCCTGTCAGAATTATCTTATGGTTTAGAACTCCACAGAAGACTCATCCTAAAAGTTGTACCCTTCCACCTGAGTGAGCAGCAGTCAGGTCAGGTCAGCAGTCAGGGCCAGGCTATGGTCAGCAGTCAGGTAGGAGTCAGGAGCTGGGAGCCATGCCGAGGAGCAATTGGGATTAGAGGACAAACCAGGGGGGTGACTCCATAACAACAGAAGGAGAAGCCAGTGGTGGCTTACCTGGATTTTTCAAGGAGCTGGCTTTGGTCTGCATAGGGCTCCACAAATGAGTGTGCTGCACCATTCTAAGTCCCTTCACAGGAACATATTTGCAGGTGGGGTAGGGGGATTGGAGTGAACGTCATCAGACTGGCTTGGGCTTATCAACCAATGCAGAGGCTTCCCCACCCCTCCAATGCAAGAGGCTTCCCTCATCCTTCCTTACAGCTGACAAAGCTGCTAATGATCAAAGCTTCAAAGCTTCACATTAATTACTCCAGAGCAAACATTAAAGAAACACAGGTGCAGCCTTCAGTCTCCCCTGAAGCTCCCAGTGTTGCGAACAAATGAAGCTTGGAAGCTTTGCATGAATTACTACCTTACAGCTGAGAAAGCAGGGCCGATCTACACTTATGATTTTTTTCGCTTCCAATGAGGTTTCACTGCTTCTCTTTCACACTATGCAGTACTCGCCTCGAATTGGAACTGGAATTTCCTGCTTCCGTGCTCCCGCTTTCAATACCCTGATATCCCGGTATTTCCCCTTAATGTGCTCTGATTTTCCACCTTCGCTACCATATCTGGTTGTAGTCCCCTCCCCTGCCTGTCCATATACAGTGGTGTTTGTATTTCCCTCCTGTCCAATCACAGCTCTTGACGGCCCCATGTCGTTTTCCGGCTGCTGATCGCATAGCTTCCTCAGCACTCAATGTTTTCTCAGCAACTAGCAAAGGGCTGGATGTGCACACACTTGTTTGATCTTGGAAACTAAGCAGGGTCAGCCCCGGTCAGTAGTTGGATGGGTGACCGCCTGGGAATCAGGCTTCCTGCATTGAGCAGGGGGTTGTTCTATCCCTTCAAATGAGACTAAGTTATAACTCCTCCTATCCCCTGCTTCAGACTTTTTTTTTTTAATCAAGGCACTATCTTCGAAGAATCGTGGCTTCTCCGCAATTGTTTTTTCTAATTCAGGCATGATATTTGAAGATTTGAAGATCTGAAGATTCAACGATTTGAAGCTTCAAATCTTTGAATTTTCGAAGATTTGAAGCTTCAAATCTTCAAAGATTTGAAGCTTCAAATCTTTGAATCTTCGAAGATCATGCCTAAATTAGAGAAGAAAAAATTGCAGAGAAGCCACGATTCTTTGAAGATAACGCCTTAATTAAAAAAAAAAATCTGAAGCGGGGGATAGGAGGGGGTAAAATTTAGTCTCATTTGAAGGGATACAACAACCCCCTGCTCAATGCAGGAAGCCTGATTCCCAGGCGGTCACCCATCCCACTACTGACCAGGGCTGATCCTGCTTAGCTTCCGAGATCAGACAAGCACACGCACATCCAGCCCTTTGCTTGTTGCTGAGGAAACACTGAGTGCTGAGGAAGCTATGCGATCAGTAGCCGGAAGACAACATGGGGCCATTGAGAGCTGTGAGCATGGTGGGTGTGGAATCAGCAGAAACAGGAAGAGTTTCTGATCCTCCAATGAGAGCCTCCATCTTTAAGAGCAGGAAAATAGCACAGCGCTCGAGTGTGAACTGAGCTCGTGCATTCGATGAAGCACTGCAACGGGGAAAATGGGTGAGTGTGGATAATCACGTTTTAATGCGAGAGCATTTAACCCGACAGGACACCGTTCATTGTGATGGCAGGCGCAATGTAGATCGGCCTGCAGTTTCAACATAGTGCTTCACAGCCTTTAGGAGAGTTAACCCTCAGAATATTTGAAGCATCGTGGCTCCAACCAGCCCCTTTTCTAACCCCCTTTCTCCTTTCCATTGACGTTTCTCATACTGCAAAGGATCAAAGTTGTGAATTAATTACTTCCAAAAAGCAAGGAAGCAAACATCAAAGACTTGCAGCTTCGACATTACTGCTCCCAAATGCATTATTGCGATGCATGGGAATCTCGGTAACTTCTGGAGTGCACATTTCAGGAATAAGCCTCATTGACCACAATGGGAGTTACTTATGAGTGGATATACATATGTTTGTGCTGGGAAAGACAGGAACAGGAAACACAGGGACGGGAGACCAGCCCCCTTTATAACCCGATGCAGCACAGGGTGGAAGGTGTGAATTAGTTACATCTGAATGGCAATAAACCAAACAACGGAGAATCGCAGCTTCAAGACAGCGCTTTACAGCGTTTAGGGGATTAGTGCTTTAAATTGTGCTATTTCAATTGAGGGGGATCTCTGTAAATTCTGAAGTGCGCATTCAGGGTACAAGCCTCATTGACCACAATTGGAGTTACTTCTGAGAAGACATGAATTGGTTTGTGCTGGGAAACACAGGGACAGGAAACACCCCTTGACCGGGGTCACAGTGAAAGGCACACCCCTGGGCAGGGCCAGCATACCTGAGGTAAATGCAGGGGTTGGGGCACACAACAGCTATACTTTGGAGAACCTGACTTAAGGAAAAGAATCAGACTTAAAGTAGTCTCAGGAAATCCAGTTTTTCCGTTAAAAGCTCCAGGGTGGCTGTGGGATGGCCACAACATCATGTGCCCTGAATGACCTTGAAACGCAGCCAGCTCACAGCAAATTGACTGTAGAGACACCCCCCAGGAGTCAGAAGCAGAAGACAAACTAGGAGTCAAAACCGAGAGCAGGACCAGAAATACAAGACACTCTACAGCTCAGAGCAAGGCTCAGCTGGAAAAGGAAATCTTTTATACTCCTTCCTGCCCAGGAGGAGCCAGTGGCACACCTAGGTGGGTGGGCCCAGGCCAGATCTGGGACGTTCTTCCCCAGGAGGCTGCTGTTACATGGCACATGATATGGAACCATGGTCAGCAGCTCCTGATGGTCAGCAGCTCCAACTGCCCTGTGAGCAGAAGAGGAAGAGGAAGTAAACTGTCACTGTCTTGTCAAAAAGGCTTTTAAAACCATTTTAATTATATATATTCTCCTTCCCTATCCCTTATAGATGTAAATTTAGAGATAAGTACTATAATTTAAATAGGAATACAGTACATCTCACCATAGTGGGGACGACTGTGACCAGGTGACCTGTGTGCCTGCGCAGTCTGCTGTCCAGGACCTAACACTTGGTGGGCAACTTTATGGCCCCTGCTTTAACTTTAAATCAAACAGCCCTTCAAATAGAGGACAGCTTCAACTAGAAGACTCTCCTCTGGAAAGTAGGAGACGTGGCCACATTATCTGCAGGGTCGAACCATTTATTTCATTTGCGCATGAACATGGGGGTGGGGGTGAAACACTAGTTCTTTTTGGACTTCCTGTGGACCATGAGTGCTCACATGTTGCCATACCCCACCCCTCACCTCCATGCATTCGTTTTAAGGCCAGAACAGAGCACGTGTGCAAACCATTGCTCATAGAGCGCAACACTACATGTGTACATGTGCAGGATCTATTCCAATTTTGGAATGAATGTGTGGAAGTTGGGAGCAGAGACAGTCACAACAGTGTTAGCCATATCGGGCTGGGACACCGAATACAGTTACACTGACGCCACTAAGTTTTGTTTTTTCCCTGATACTCCAAAAAAGCCATCAATCTGTTGGAAAGCTAGGCTATCATTTTCGCAGTGTTAATTATAATACCAGGGAGAGCTAATTATATAATAGTCATCAGGGGAATCTGGCAGTTTAGTCAACAATCTGGACAGGACTTGAAACCATGATGTGATCAGCTTCTTACATAACATCCGTAGATGGAAGGAAGCTAACTATAAAATACACCATGGTTTGGATTGCTTGAAACTGCCTAGTGGCAACAACCGGGCTCTAATCCTGGGAACATATGTATGGCAGGGAGGGGGGAAATGGACACATCAGCGGGGCGTTGCTGCTTATTTTTGCTGCTGCAGCTCCCAATTTCCAAGCAACAGGCTACTATAGCTCTGTAAGAGGAGACTCCGAGCCAGTTAAAGTGCTCTCTTCTAAGAAATTCTGTGAGTTGGCACCTCAACAGTCAGCCAGTCCCTGAGTCCACCTGCAGCTCCTTCTCTCTGCAGGGGGCTGTCCCATGCCAGCACTCTAGGGTGGCCATCACCAAAAAAGAGGACGAAAGAGGACACTGATTTGCATCAACGTTGCATATGCCAATTTATATGTATAGACACAAAATTAGGAATACTGTGCTGTGGAAGCCTGGGAGCAGGTGCCCATTATGCCTGCTGCCTGGGAGCTACTTGTAGATGAGCAGCAGTTCTTATGGCTTGGGCAGCCCTTCAAACAGGGGACACCTTCAAATAAAGGATGGTCCTCTAGCAGCCCTTCAAACAGAGGATGCCTTCAAATAAAGGATGGTCCTCTAGCAGCCCTTCAAACAGAGGCCTGTCCTCTGTAACAGAGTCATGCAGCCACCCTGCACAGTCACACAGATACCACACTCTCACACAGACATGTGCTCCACTCTCTCACATACCATCTTCCCCATCCATCTATCCATACACACCTACATCGCACGCACACACATGCAGCCTGCTCTTGCCACTTCTCTCTCTTGTCCTCTCGCCCCCTCCTCTCTCTCTCTGTCTCTCTTTATATCAGTGCTGTGCCAAAAATTTATCCCACATATTTTTCAACCATTCTCATTCAATTTGATAGGAAAGAAATGGCTTTCGAAAAGACATTCAAAGGAGGGGAAATTTCGGAAACATTCTCATGGGTTGGGCTTGGGATTCTTGCAATTACCTTACTTATGAGGTGGCCGAGGAGTGTGCATGAGTGTCCTGTCTGTCATTGTACAGTCATCTCTGTGGCAGCCTGTAGCCTCCTTGGCTTGCTGCACTTCAGTTAAAGCCATCCTGAGGAAGACATCATGAGGCAATTCTTCCCATGGGGCTTTTTCAGTTCAGGAAGTGCAGGTGGGCTGGGAGGTTGCAGAGCAATGGAAAGATGTGTAATAGAGAGAGAGAACGCACACAGCACCCTCAGCCACCTTGCAGTGATTAGGGAAATGCAAAAAAGCTACCAAAAGAAATTCAAAATTCTGCCTCAAAAAAGTGGAAGCCTCAACACAGTTGATGCTGTTGCCACCTACAGAAACAGTGCAACAAACCAAAAAACCCTTAGGAAAAAAGAAAGAGCCTGTGCTACAACCCCTGCCAATAGTGAGCCCTATCTGTCCCCCAAATTTCTCTGCCCACAAATAGGAAGGAGAATTTTGAGAGGCCCTTTGTGCACAGCTCTACTATATCCCCTTCTCTCTCCCCATCCATTCTCTTTCTCCTCTTTTCTCTTTCTCTCTCCACCCACTTTCTCAGGACTGCAGAGTGAGCGGGGTGAGCTCACTCTCTTCCTGCATCACCAGCTTGCTGCACTGAATTACGTTGTGGAGGGCAACAGGGCCAAGGAGAGTGGGAGGAAAGTCTGGCAGGCCAGAAGAGGAGGCCCGGCAAGCTGCATCTGACCCGCAAGCTGGACGTTCCACCCCTCCATTAACTGCAAGTAGAGTTGCCACCTTTTCACTGCCCATTTTCTTGTGCCTGTAACAACATCCAGACATGCAGAAATTAAGCAAGGTGAACCTTCCCCCATCATTTTATCTCCATGCTAGGAAAATCTGCACCTCCTTAATTTCTGTAAATCACACTGCTGTTCCAAACATAGGAGTGGAGCCAGTAAAAATGGTGGCTACTTTAACACCATGGCTGCATGAAGGTGAGCTCCTCTATGATGGTACCCATGACAAATGTCCCATCACTACACAACAGCTACTGTAGATCTCCATAGCCACAACAGTTAAAGGTAGTTGTAGTAGAAGTCGTAGTATTTGTAGGCCACCTATCAGGGCCATGCCCTCACTATAGAGAAGATACACAGATAAAAAATCAAAACATCAAATTAGTCTAATTTACTAAGAGATAGCACTTCAGTACCATGGGTCTAAATAAAGATTAGACCATAGATTTGAATATGGGGGGGGGGGAGCGAGTAAGAATAAATAACATAACCTAAAACACATTAAGGAAAGGCAGCCTGGATGAAAGATATTTTCAAGGCCCATTCAAAAGCCTACACTAAAGGAGCCAAATGTAATTCATTCAGAAGGGGAATTAAAGTCTTCACTGGATATTCCTGGTTTGATCACTTCAGAAACATGCCCTTTATTAATAGGAAAGAAATATTTATTAGTCTCCACAAGTCACCACCCTTGGGCTGGATTGGATTAAGGGTTTTTATTTGGTTCTCCTTTCACAATGACAGCTAAACCTCCCTCAGAAAAGAATGCTTTGACGTAAATAGGACTCTCCAACAAAACTGCTCTTAAATAACTTTCGGCCTTTCTTGAAAATCTTGCCTCACTGAGCTGGGGGCCTTTATCACTGAGGACAACAGGACATTGTTGCCTAATGTGGCTAATAGTGCCTAGTCTCACTCATACTTTCCACATATTAATATAATTGCTAAAAGTCATAAAATCAGTGGTTCCAGACTGACACATGTCAGCTCTCAAACTGGATTAGCTTCTCTGTTCAATGATAGCCTAAGACCTTCATAAAATCAATGTTAAGATTCTAAAAGGCCATAGAAGTGGTGTTACACCCAATAACAACAAAATTACATAGAAGACAGGATAGCTACACTTGTGATGCATTTCTTTATTCTTCTGCTTAGAGGAGGGAAAGGAGAATATTGAATCATATGCAGCCTTGTTTTTTTAAAAAAGGCAGGTTACTGTTGTGAGAAACTAGTTAACAGAGCGTATCTGGAGAACCTGTAGCTCTTGTTAGAATTTGATGACTGAAGCATTTTTCATAACTCCTCTGTTGGCTCTGGCTATAACAAGTCGTGCTGGTGTTACCCTTTAAATAAACTGAGACCAGGTTATCTGAATGTCCGCCTGCACCCAGCAAGAGTTGTGAGATCAGCCAATACCAGGGACAGGACCTTTTCTGTGGTGGCCCCACATTTTTTGGAATTCCCTCTTTCAGGAAATACATATTGCTTCCTCCTTACTCACCTTTAGGAGGATTTATTTATTCCTTTCTGCATTTGGTTAATTTTAGTGTACTGTTAATTGAGCTATAATCTGCCGCATCTATCATATTTGTTATTTTAATTATTTATGTATTGAATATTGTTTATGGATTTTATGGTTGATTATTTATTTTGCATTTTAAAGTATGTTGTATTCCACTTTGTGCAGGGGTTTCCCCTGAAAAGCAGGCTAGAAATCAATAATAATAATAATAATAATAATAATAATAATAATAATATGTTCTTAGGTAGTGAACAACACTACCACTTTTAACATTTGTTCCACAGCTAAACATGGTACAGAGCTTAAACTCTGTCATTAGGAGACTTGGGTTACAGTGTCATCAGTATGCTGATGACACCCAGCTTTATTTCTCTGTGACACCTGAGTCAAGTGTGTCTATACAAGTCCTGGATCAGTGCCTGGAAGCACTGGGGGTACTTTTTGAACCATCTCTATCACTGGAAGTCCAGGTGGACTCAATGACAAGGAGTGCCTTTTACCAGCTTTAGTTGGTACACCAGCAACAGTTGTTCCTGGATAGGGATAGTCTGGCCACAGTGACCCATGCAATGGGATTGGATTGCTGCATTGTGCTCTGTCTGGAGCTACTTGGGACCAAATTACCTGAGGAAGTGCCTTCTCCCATCTCAACATACTGTTCATTGAAATCTAAAGATCAGGCATGGCTCCTGGTTGTTCTGTCATCTGCGCATGTACATCTGACAGCAACCAGGGGGAGGGCCTTTTTGCTTGTGGCCCTTCATTTCAGAATGCCTGCACAGGACTACAGAAGCATCTCTTTTCAGGGCAGAGAATAACCCCTTTCAATATATGGCCACAATGCTGCCCCCAGCCTGCTTAATGAATGTGGAGAACCCGCCTCCCAAACCCCTGAAAGGGGTTAATGGATAACTCTGGAGCCACGTCCACCGCACTTCGAATGTCTGTCTTCACCTTTACTCCATCTTCTCTTGCTTTCAAGCTCTATCTCAGAATGGTTTTCCTTGATGTCATATTAAATACTATGTTGGCTATAAATAAGATTAGAACAACTGTTGTTTCCTCAAGGCTACACAAGGCCTATGCCTCATGTAACAAATTGGCTGTGTTTAAAATCTAGACTGACGCTCCATTCTGCTTAAAGGCAGATTGATGAGCCTTTAAGAACAACTAAAACATAGTTGGAGAATACTCTGCTAAATCAGGGACATGTTGATTATTAATTAATCATACTAAATTCATACCCAGAAAACACTTTGAACTCAGAAATTCAAAGCAAAGGAAGGCCATTCTGCATGAGAGTCCCATGCATCAAAACAGCACATTTAGGAGCCTTAAAGCTATGTCGAAGCTGCATGTCTTTGATGTTGCTTCCTTGCTTTTCGGAAGTAATTAATTCACAGCTTCGATCCTTCGCAGCATCGGAAGCATCAGAGGAAGCTGAAGGCTGAAGCTGTGTTTCTTTAATCTTTGCTTTGTCAGTTGATGTGAAGCGTCGATCTTTCGGGGCATTGGGAACTTCAGGGGAGGGAGAAGGCTGAAGATGCATTTCTTTAGAGTTTGCTTTGTCAGCTGTAAGGAAGGATGGGGGGAAGCCTCTCGCATCGGTTGATCAGCCTCTGCTAGTATGATGTCGTTCATTCCAATCCCCCTACCCCACCCAGAAGCATGTTCCTGTGAAGCAACTTAAAATGGTACAGTGCACTTCTTCATGGAGCCCTGCACGGACAAAAGCCGATTCCCTGAATAATCTGGGTAAGCCTCCATTCGTTTCTCTTCCTGTTGTTATGGAGGTTCCCCTCCCCCGCAATGCTGGACTAGATGGACTCTTGGTCTGATCCAGCAGCGGGGCTCTTCTTATGTTCTTATTCCTATCAGGCAGGCTTGGTTGTGGCTTGTGTAATCACTGACAGGCTTGCACGGGAAGCACCTGCTGGTCCTCTCCGTGCCACACGGCTACTGAAAACACAGGAGAGTTCTGCTGAACAGTGCTTAAGAACCCTCTTAATGTCTGCAGTCTCTAGGTTGGGTTTGCCTGGCTGTCCAGGCATATTCAGGCAGCAAACACACCATTGTTTGGTTCTGTGAGTTGTGCCTCTCAAGGGAGCAGCCATAGAGGGTCAAGCGGATTCAGTCAGCTGGCAGTCACCTGCTCCCCAAGCAAGGAAGGTGGGAACAGATGGGACCCCTCCTCCCTCCCTCGCTCTCTCTCTGATGTTATCACCAGACAGCTGTGACTTTTGTGCAGGGAGAAGAAGATAACATCACAGCTTTGAAGAGTTGCTATGAATTATAGCTGTGTCCCCCGTCCCCCCCGCTACGCTGCTGTCAAGACTGCTTAGTCACTTGGTGTAATTGTTTCAGCATTACTGACAGGATATCTTGCAGTAACCCACAGGTAATCGCCAAAACAGAGTCTGCATCCTTCACTCCAGAGCAGCTCTGGCTTTCTTCCTGGTCTGCTTACAGAGATTATTGTTCTGCAACAAGTGAAAAAGAAACAAGATTAAGGGTTAGCATAGTCCCAACAAATGAGAAACAGGTGCACAGAGGCTGACCACAGAAGACCTCTGTAGGGGGGAGAAATGGGGAAAGCTGAATTGGCTTCAACATCTGCCCCCGCAGATTTTGTGTCACAAATCCCATCTGGAATGTTTGGGTGATTTAGAATGCTTGTTCTCTGATCAAATAGTTTGTTAACCTTATTTGGTAACAGAATGTTTTGGCTAGAGGGCAGGCGGGGACAAAAGCAATGAAATGCAAAACAAAGGGGATGAAGACTAGAAATACGTAAAGCACTTTCATTCTTTGGCATAGGTTGACATATAAAAGATATTGACACCTATGGAGCAATACTTGCTATGACACTTGCTAGACACTTGCTATGGAGCAAGTGCTCAGGACATAGCAACACAGCAACCTGGCCTGGGACTTCTGTGCAATGAACATACAAGCAGAACTTTAGCTGGATTCTCACCTTGCACATAGTTTGGCACCTAGTTTCTGCCAGTGCAATGTCATTTGTCCTAGCTGCGGAATGACTGCCCACTGATTAGAGCTCCATTTTAGGTTTTGTCCAGGAAAGGCCATTCTTAGTTAAGGACATACTATTTCCCCACAATTTTCGAAACAGACCCTGTCTGGAGCATTTTATTTTATTTTAAGTCATTTTAGGCTGCCTTTAAGCGTAGAACCCTTGCTTCAAGAAAAGCTACCTCCCAAAAAGTCTCCAAAGTGGGCTTAGGATTGGAGATCTGAAGCCACATCTCCATGGAGGAAATAAACTGATGATGATGCTTGTTTACAAAGAATTTTAATAGCACAGTACATGTTGGGGGGCTTAACAAAGCTGGCACCCTTATCTTTTACTTGATTTGGCCACTGTACATTGATTTGGCAAGGTCTCCTTTTTTCTTTCTAAAACAACAACGAGAGAAATGGCACTCCCCATCCCAGGATTCCAGCTCAAGTATTTAGGGTACTTTATTGCACTAATAAGCATGTGATGGCCAAGGCGATATTTATGTATCTTTCCAGATGCTTCAAAACATAGCCTAGTCCTTATGCAGGAGGAAAGAGATTCCTCCCCATTTTAATTCACCTACGTCTGGTTGCAAACAGGTAAACATGTTTTTTGACTCCTTTTGTGTTGTGCCTCTCTAGGGGAACCAGGCACGAAGGTCAAGCAGATCCAGTCAGCTGGTAGTCACCTGCTCCCCCAGTGAGACATAAGAGGCAGGCAGAAACAAATGGGATTCCCATGTGGATGAACTGAAGCTATCAGTAGGCAGCTGCCTTTGGACTGGGAGGGGAAAGCGCTAGAATTTGCAAATGTCAGTGATGAATTGCTTGTGTCCTCCTATCGCATTGTAAAGAAGCCCCTGTTCTTAATGACCAGTGTGGATTGGTTTCTTGTGGCAGTAATGCAAAAACACCAGCTCTCGCCAAAAGCCTGTGTGCAATCGGGATAATGACTCTACAATCAAAGAATGGTTGTACATGGCACACACGCCTGCTTGTTCACTTGTACTGCTTCTCATGTATTATTGCTGGCAATGGCAAAACACAGAGATCAGTTCCACCGTGTTCAGAACCCCCACATTCTATCCCTTCTTTTATTGTGGATGTAAAATATAAATGCCAGGTATGTTCCAGCACAAGACCTACACCTAAACTCTTATGGTTGTGAGACTTACGCCAAAACTGTTATGGTTGTCCAATGGATGGAATGTTACCTGTGGGCTTATACAGATTAAGTGATGTATCATAGGGCATTTCTACACCAGCCTAAAATCCTGCATTTAAAACAGGGCTTTCTGCTTCCGTTTTAAATGCAGGATCACCACTGACTCCCTTTACACATGCTCCCTTTCCCCCCTCCCCTTCCTCCCCTCTCCCGTATCTGAGTTTTCCATTATCTTTCATTGATCTTGCTCCTCATCTTGCTGCTTTAACTCCTTTCATGGAGGAAACTGAAGCGGAACACAACAGGGTAATTTGCTAGCTCATTATCTGCGATCTATTTAAAAACGGAACAAAGGGCATTCAGTGCAGGAGGGACACGGCAGGGTCACTGCGTCATGTAAAGAGCCCGCAGACTTCCATGAAGGGGCCGTCTCAATCGCAGGATAAAAACCTGGTGTGAAGGAGCTCACAGAATCAGAGCTGGAGGGAACCCAAAACCACATTGAGTCATCTAGGATGATGAGAGCAGCCATCAGCCCAGCACAGATTGACTCATGCTGTGCCCGGCACAGGCAGGCAGAAAAGCCCATGCAGAGCCAATGGCTACAGATGGCTCAAGGGAGCAAGCCAAGCTTCTGAGCTTCCAAGCTTCAAGCAAAGAGCAGAGCAGACCTGCTTGTCACTGAACAACTTGTCCCTTCTTTCAAAGCTGGGGTCACACTCTGTCTTTAGCAGAGACACAGCAGCTGCTGGTGCTGCCATCATGGTTCCTCCGAGCCCCTGACTGGGGCCCAATCTACACTTACAGGTTTTTTCACTTCCAATAAGCTTTCACTGCTCGTCTTTCACACTACACAGGACCTGCCTTGAATTGGAACCGGAATTTCCCGCTTCCGTGCTCCCGCTTTCAATACCCTGATATCCCGGTATTTCCCCTTAATGTGCTCTGATTTTCCACCTTCGCTACCATATCCGGCCGTAGTCCCCTCCCCCGCCTGTCCATATACGGTGGTGTTTGTATTTCCCTCCTGTCCAATCACAGCACTAGATGCCCCCATCTGGTCTTCTACGCTACTGATAGCATAGGTTCATTAGCAGGGGAAGTTTTATCACCAACCAGCAGAGGGCTAGAAGTGCCGGCCCTTGTCTGATCTGGGAAGCGCAGCTGGGTCAGCCCTGGTCAGAATTTTGGATGGGCCTAGGGGTGGACGAAAGTCACTTACCTGTCCTCGAAGGACGTTCGCGGTGGGGGGGGAGGCGCTTCGCTGGTCCCCCCGCAAAGTTCAGGCCGGGGAGGGGAGGCTTCCCGCCTCGGCCCAGCCGAAATTCAGGCCGGGGAGGAGGCTTCCCGCCTCGCCCTGCCGCAAACGCGAAAGTTTAAAAAAAAACAAAAAACGCCCCCTAATAGGCTACGTGACGATTGACATAGCCTATCACGGCTAGATCTGCAAAGTCAGCCGTGATAGGCTACGTCAAT
This sequence comes from Heloderma suspectum, assembly GCF_057233095.1. Taxonomy (NCBI): domain Eukaryota; kingdom Metazoa; phylum Chordata; class Lepidosauria; order Squamata; family Helodermatidae; genus Heloderma; species Heloderma suspectum. The sequence continues at coordinate 86,839,820 of NC_139459.1, forward strand.
CGTCACGTAGCCTATCACGGGTGACTTTAAAAAAAAAAAAAGCGCGTACGCTAATGGCGGCCCCCATAGGGAGCCGCCATTCACGTTCCTTATTTAGTCGCTGTAGTCTACGTAAATCTTTACGTAGACTACAGCGACCAAATAAGGAATGGGAATGGCGGCTCCCTATAGGGGCCGCCATTATCCGTACACACTTTTTTTTTTTTTTTTTAAGTCACCCGTGATAGGCTACGTGACGATTGATGTAGCCTATCACGGCTGACTTTGCAAATCTAGCCGTGATAGGCTACGTGAATCGTCACGTAGCCTATCCGGGGGGGGAGGGGTTCTTTCATTGCAATGGCGGCGGCGGCAGCCGGTCGAAAGACCGGCTGCCGCTCCCGCCCCGCTCGAACACCCGCTGAACCGCCGGCCGGACCCGCCGCCGGGAGGGACATTCGGCGAAGGTAAGTCCCGTCCCGGGGGGGGTGCGGGGTGCGGGGGGGGTTTGGAGGATTTCTCCCTGAAACTTGTTCGGGGGCCGAACACGTTGGCGCTCGGCCCCCCGAAGTTTCGGGGAGAAATTCTCCGCCAACCCTAGATGGGCCACCACAAGGGAATCAGGCTTCCTGCACTGAGCAGGGGCTTGCTCTCTCCCTTTTTTAAAAACAAAATTAAGGATCACAACTGAGTGCCTGTACACACCCTTTTCCCCCATTCCAGCTTAACTAGTGCTGTAATGTTTTCTTGCGGCCCCAGTCCTGGGCACTCACTTACTTGGGAGTAAGCCACATTGAACTCAGTCTTACTACTGACTAGACATAAGATCACCTGTAGGTGATTTTTTTTAAAAAAAATTAAGGCATTAACTTCGATTTTTCGTATCTTCAAATCGTCGAAGAATAGCCTTTCTCCAGCCTGATTTCCCCGCACACAAACATGAATTTCTTGACTGGGCAGTCTTCAAAGATCCAAGCAGCCCCCCTCCCCCGCCCCCCAACCTGAGCATCTCCTGCCTCTGCATTTTTTAATCGGAGGGAGCAGAGGGTAAAATGCCTCCCTGCAATGAAGGGAGACACCTCTTGATCCCCCACCCCACCAAGCTCAGAAGCAATGTCCTCTTTTGTTCCAGAGCATCCTATGATGCTCAATGGGGCTTACCCGAGGCTTGCAGACCTACAGGGTGATCTTATGTCTACTCGGTAGTAAGTTCCATTGAGTTCAATGTGGCTTACTCCTGAGTAAGTGAGTGCCCAGGATTGGGGCCGCAAGAAAACATTACAGCACCAGTTAAGCTGGAATAGGGGGAAAGGGTGTGTACAGGCACTCAGTTGTGATCCTTAGTTTTGTTTTTTAAAAAGGGAGAGAGCAAGCCCCTGCTCAGTGCAGGAAGCCTGATTCCCTTGTGGTGGCCCATCCAAAATTCTGACCAGGGCTGACCCAGAGCTTCCCAGATCAGACAAAGGCCAGCACCTCTAGCCCTCTGCTGGTTGGCGATAAAACTTGCCCTGCTAAGGGACCTATGCAAAGTCATCTCACAGTCTTCTTCAAAGCTTCGAACAAGCAGGCAGCCCCCCCAAAACACAAGCGCTGGGTGCCGTCACCGCTGCCCCTCTTCCTCGCACTGGCTGCAAAGGGCTGGTGTGGGAAAAAGAGCATTGGCAGACACCCCCCAGCCTCTTGCCCTGGCCTCCAGCAGGTGTGTGGGGGAGAAGGGGACAAGTGCCTCCTTCTTCCCTCCACCCTAGGGATGGCGGAGAATTTCTCCCCGAAACTTCGGGGGGCCGAGCGCCAATGTGTTCGGCCCCCCGAACAAGTTTCGGGGAGAAATTCTCCACCTCCCCCCCGCCCCCTGCACCGCCCCCGGGACGGGACTTACCTTTGGCGAATGTCCCTCCCGGCGGCGGGTCCGGCCGGCGGTTCGGCGGGTGTTCGTCCGGGGCGGGAGCGGCAGCCGGTCTTTTGACCAGCTGCCGCCACCGCCATTCCAATCAAAGAAAAAAAAACAAAAACACCCCCGTGATAGGCTACGTGACGATTAACATAGCCTATCATGGCTAGATTTGCAAAGTCAGCCGTGATAGGCTACGTAAATCGTCACGTAGCCTATCACGGGTGACTTTAAAAAAAAAAGCGCGTACGGATAATGGCGGCCCCCATAGGGAGCTGCCATTCGCGTTCCTTATTTGGTCGCTGTAGTCTACGTAAAGATTACGTAGACTACGGCGAAAATAAGGGCAACGCTATTTCCGTTGCCCTTATTTTCGCCTTAGTCTACGTAAAGATTTACGTAGACTACAGCGACCAAATAAGGAACGCAAATGGCGGCTCCCTATGGGGGCCGCCATTTGCGTACGCGCTTTTTTTTTTTAAGTCACCCATGATAGGCTACGTGACAATTAACGTAGCCTATCACGGCTGACTTTGCAGATCTAGCCGTGAGAGGCTACGTTAATCGTCACATAGCCTATCACGGGGGTGTTTAAAAAAAAAAAAAAAACTTTTGAGTTCGCGGCCGGGCGAGGCGAGGCGCCTCCTCCCCAGCCTGAATTTCGGCCGGGCGAGGCGGGAAGCCTTCCCCCCGGCCTGAATTTCGGCTGGGCGAGGCGGGAAGCCTCCCCCCCCAGCCTGAACTTCGTGGGGGGAGCAGCGAAGTGCCTCCCCCCCCACCGCGAAAAGCTTCGAGGACAGGTAAGTGACTTTCGTCCACCCCTGCTCCACCCCCACTTGTTACAGCAGCGGCAGCAGGGGACAAGCTCTCACCGGGCTTCGAGCCCCAGAAGCATGCTCTCACCATCCCTGCACACACACACACACACACACACACACACACAGGGATAGAGGAAGAGAGGGACGGTGGGCAGGGAATCAGCAGAAACAGGGAGAGTTTCTGCTCCTCCAATGAGAGCCACCGTCTTTAAGAGCAGGAAAACAGTGCAGCTCTGGAGTGTGAACCGAGCTTGCGCATTCAATCAAGAACTGCATCAGGGAAAATGGGTGAGTGTGGATAATCATGTTTTAATGCGAGTGCATTTAACCCGACAGGACCCCGACTTCACTGCGATGGCAGGCGTAATGTAGATCCACCCCAGCTCAGCTCTGTTGATCAGGCAAGTTTTCAGGGCAGGAAAGGGGAAATCAGAGAGGGGAGAAGGACTGGAAAGGAAGTCAGGACCACCAACAACCACTTCCATGACACTGTGACACCTGAAGGGTCATTGGAGTCAGGCTGCTCTCCTAGCATTGGTGCAAAGCTATCATATCAAAGGGGAATAGAAGTTCAATTTACTTTCAGTAAATAGAAAGTGGAGCAGAAATGCTTGGCTCTCCTCACCTTGCCTGGCACAATGGTGTGCTTGCTGCCTGGATGCTGTTCTGGCTGCTTCATCTTTGCAGCTTGATTCAGCACCACGGAGTTTTTCTGCAAATCTCAGATCCAATCTCAAGTACGGCACTAAAGCAGGGGCATCGAACCTCTTTCAACCCCAGGTTGAATTCCATTTCAGGAAAGCTCTCGGGGGCTGTATTCCAGTGGTGGGTGGGGCTGAAGGCAAAATGGGGCGGGGGGGATATAAAAACTGCCGGCATATTTCAGCTTAGAGCTCTTACTGCCCGTAGCTAAGCCTTAGGAGAGGCATTTTGACCTTTTAGAAGGGGAAAAACCCCACGCAAAAGCCAGGAAACCACCAAATGAGCAGTGGTCAGGGTGGGGCCTGGAGAACGGGCCCATCTGGGGAAGCCCAAAGGGCCAGACTGGGACAGATTTGGCCTAGAGGCCTGAGGTTCTGCACCCGTACACCACAGAGTTCTGCTCCAATCCATTTAGATTAAAGGACAAATTCTGGATTCGCCATTAATGATACCACCAACAAAGACAGGATGATAAAAATGGCACAGGTGACCCTACTTAAAAGATGGGTCTCCTCCCCCTCCCCCTCCCCCCACCCTTTTGCCTTTGCAGCTGACACTTGAAGGAGACTTGTACCAATGTTTGGAATGTAGGAACAATTTTAATGGTGGAACAGTCTGGATCATAAAAAGACATTATGTATGTGAAGAAAAGGAATGCTGCTTTATTAACTAACTTTATCCTTGCTTATCCACATTTAGGAGCCCACACACTACCATTTTTGTTCATTGGGAGCCTGTAAACATCCTGAGAGCTTGCCATCCTTTGAGCTGTTCTCATAAAATTCCTCATATTTGGCTGCAGTCCCTGACAGCATTTGATCTGGACTGATCTTGCTAAAGACCATGGAAATGACACAGAGTAAATAATTTGCAACTACAGTTCTGGTCCTTTGATCAAACTGGTATTTTGTGGCTGGAAGACAAGATACTACACAAGAATTCATCATTAACCCCTAGATTACACCCCATCCATTTGCTGTAATAGTATTTTTTTAATGATGGCCCCACAGCTGTATTGTGCAGTGTTTATGCAAACAATTTTGCTGTTGCTAGTGTTTAACACTAAATAATCTATACAAGCTTCATGCTTGAACATGGAAAACTGGTCTAGTACAGTATCTACGAAGTGAAGGGGGTATATTATGTAGATAGTATACTAGACAAGTTCTCCACTGTTTTGAATGGCTCTGACCACAGGTCATAATGCCATAGTTAAAAAAAACTGGTATTACACACTGACTTCTAAAATCCACATCATATGCAATGTATTTTGCAAGATCTTATTCTCATGTTCACAGTACAAGAACTTACATTCAGTCAAGACACAGTCGCAGCTGCAGTTCTAAATAATTTCTTTGCCACCAAATGTATTTATTTGTTTATTTCTATACCGCCCAATAGCCGAAGCTCTCCAATATACAGCAACCAGAATTTGCATGCCACTATATATTGGCCATAAAGTAAAACACCATAATGACATTTCCATTTTTACTCAGCAACTATGAGGACTAAGCATTATAAATTGCTTTATACATTATAAAAAGGGACACTGGGGTGGGGGGATTTATTAAATATCATCATAAGATCCTGCAATGTCATTCTTCTCATTCATTGATATTCACATTCTGATATTCACATTTTCCATGTCATATCCCTATTAATGTAAAGGATATGACATGGAAAACATGGACAAGTGCAAGGTTGGGAACCCTTTGAGCAAAGTGCATTTTTTAACAAAAAAAATATATTGGACAACTTGAGTGAAACTGACCAGCTACAGTTGTTTTATCAACATTTCAGTGGTGGTCAAGAATCTCCATATTGCCTAATGAAACTCCCTCCGTTGCTCTAGGGCAACGTATTTGGAGCCAGGTCTTAAACTGCTTAATTAAGACCTGCTTCCGATTCCTTTCTCTTTCTCTCTCTCTCTCTCTTTCTCTCTAGAATGAGAGAGAGAGAGAGAGAGAGAGAGAGAGAGAGAGAGAGCGCAGGTGTACATGTACATTTGTGTGCCCAGAACAAATATTAAGATTCATATCAGTAGAAACATGGAAATCAGAAAGATTGGATTCATGTATATTTCAGTGTTGATGCTTCTCTGTAGGGAGCAGGGGGGGGGGGTTGCTACTTCCACTGAAGGCATTGCAGACATGAAATAGGCAACTACCTGCCCCTGACAGTAAAAATGAATGTGACAGAGGTGACTCTTAAGATTCTCTCCTTAAATGATGACTATCATCTTTTATGGCAGATAAGGTGCCTATGCAGATACAAACCTAAAACACCTAATCTATCAATGAAGAAATTTAAGTAGGACAGAGTTCAAAAGGCATCTTTTCTTAGGCCAGCATCTATTGGTATGATTGTACAAGCTTTCCAGTTTAAAAACCCTCCTTTGGGTAAATATTGACAAAATAAACCAGACAGGTAGATAGATAGACATTTCCAATGATGTGCAATAATTGTTGTGAACACATTTCACTGCAGAGGTAAGAGATCACTTCCCCCAGTGTGGTCTGTGGCACACTTTCCTGCCATTGTGTGGTTTTTATTTTCTGATTGCTGGCTCACTCACTCTTTCAGTCCTCTAAGGTGCAAACTTTAAGAACTGCTAGAAGCTCTCAGGTCCCCCCTTTTCAGCTGCAAACAATTGTATTTGAGCAAAGTGTGGCTTCTGCTTCTTTTCTCCGCAGAGCCTCTTGTGTTTTGTGAAAGGGGTGTCTCAGATTTCTTGTGCAGGAGCAGCTGCTGCGGGAGCTGAAGGCGGCCTTTTCAGAGGCTCGCTGAAGGGCCTCAGCTCTCCCTCTCCTCTCCTTTTGTCTCTGCCAAAGCGTGTTCCCCCTTTGACCCGCGGCTAGCGCAAACCTACCCCCTTTTGTCAGCCGCTGCAGACAAGTTCCACCCTAAATCAAGCATTGTCTAGGGCTCCAGAAGCCAGCACGTGCCCACATCCCCCTAATCTTTTAATTTCACCCCAGGAAAAAGCAGCTGTTCATGAGCCATACAGGGCACAGCTGTCAGCTGTGGCCTGCTGGCTACTCAGGCTGCACAATAGGGAAGGAAGAAGCAAAGCTGGGGGAGAAGTAATATATACATCTATGTATATTTTCAACAGTTGGCAGCACGTGCTGTGTAATGCTGCATTGTCCAGCAATCCAGCCCCCACCGCACTCAGCACCCCTCACCCTTTGCCCACACACACGCTCTCTAGTTCCAACTTTGTTTGAAGAAGAAAACTTTCCAGCTTCAAAGGGCAGGGCACCCTGGCTGCTTCTATTATATCTTTGCTGCTGAAATGATCAACAGCAAAATTACAGGGTAGCATGGAGACAGGCAGCCAGCAGCTTAAGGTGAGCTCCCTGATGCTTTGCTCATGCTGCACCTCAGACGTTGCTGATCAGATACAAGTCACAGAATAATATGCAGTGAGAGAGACGGGGAAGGATAGAACTACTACGATTTTCACTCTCTCTTTGTCTCTTTGTTGAGGACTTTAGAACGAAATAGGCCCTGGTGCGTACTAGAAAGTATGTTCTCTTTCTAATTTTGATAGAGTTGGGGCCACTTCAGACATGCCTCATTTCCTGCACAGAAAGCACTTCTGCATACAAAAAAGCATAAAGCCCAAGTGTAAGTTGTAGGGATGCACGGATTTCGTTAAATCTTTCATGACGTGTCAGACGTCTTTTGTTCTGTCATCTGCTTATTGATGGAATAAGATTTGTTTTAGGGATGTACAAGAATTTCATTCCACTTGCACAAGTGCACATTAGCGCAAATGTGGATTAGTGCAAGTGTGAATTTGTGCAAATCCCCCCCCCCCAAGTTTAGGCCCAGAAGTCCGCAGAATCCACATGACATGGAAAAGGCTGGTCCACTGAAGAATCTGTAGGTCAGATTCATAGAAATCCGAACTCATTTGACTCCATTGCAGATTTCTCCAACATCCCTAGTAGGTTGTCACACAGGGCAATTGTATAGAGCAAAGATGCTGCCTATGCAATTATTACACATGACATTGTGCAACTCTTACATGCAGTTATGACATGTGACAAAGTTTCCACCTCTTTCCAGAACATAAGTATCTTCCATGTAAGAAGTATGTAGACATTGTTTAAAAGACATAAAGCCATTTCAAACATTACCAGTTTTACCAGGCTAGCACGGGTATGTGCTAGGAGTCTACTAAGATGTAAGTCACGCTGAGTTCAATGAGGCTTTCAGCCTAAATATGTCATCCCCCCCTCTCTTTTTTTTTTTTGTGCTCTTTGTGTCTTTTCTGAAATCTGTCTCTGTTGAGTTCTGGGTTGGCAGCAACAGAGAGCAGCTGCACAAAGATCAAAGTAGACTCCCCTGAGCATTTGGGACAGTTCAGTTTGCAGGGTGGGGAAAACATGCAGAACCTGACACATTTGCCTCCGTGTTTTTCATTGTTGTCGTTTTTTGCTCCATTGAGAACAGCTCATAAGCATACCACTCAGCAAACAGTATTATGCTTTGGGGGATTTTAAACGTGGGTGTTTGATACATTCTGCAGACTGGCCCTTGAATTTAGATGACTTTTCAGCTGCTTGTGTAAGGCTGGCCATGTCAATACATTAAGGCTCACTACATTGTGGTGATATAGACACAATGCCTACTATTGCTTGGGAAGTTTTAATGCTCTGGAATAAGGGGAAATCCTTAATAATATAGGGCCCAAGGCAAGTGAGAATGGCAGCTCCATCTCATATGTACATGCTAGGTAAGGAAGGAAGCAAAGAAGGATTCCTTTCATAAATATATCCCCTCGAGGAAATCAAGTTTATTTTATGATGGACACCGGAGAAGCAATATGAATCACTCCTTGTAATAATCATGCCTTACCAGCATATAAAGCATGCATCTTGCTCAGCTTCGATAAGCACACATGTTTGTACTTGCTTTCTCTCACCTGGCTTGTAATTTAAAGAACTTCAAGGAAATCGTACACTAAGTGGTGCAACATATGGTGAATGGTACACCTGCTCCCCTGCTTAGCACCTGCTGAATTGCTCTGCGGGAGTCAGGCTGCTGGCTGCAGCGTGGAGGGCCAGAGGGCAAAAGCATTTCAGTTCATTTGCATGCCGGACTGCAGCCACGTGCCTGGACTATGGGCACTGCTCACCCCACAGCATGGCAGAGCTTTCAGGATCAGCAATGCTAGAGAGAGCAATGGCCTTCGTTGACAAAGGAGATCATCCATCACACAGACAAGCATACAGATAGAGCTCACATGTTCGTACTCACACACGCACGGTTAGTTATTCTATTTAAACTTCATTTACGATCCCCAAATGCCAATAAATAATAGTTTGCTTTGGCCATGGAATATCAACATTAATTGCTTTAGGAGCAGTTAAATATCAACACTACAGCTAGGGTGTGTGTGTGTGGGAGACTCTCTACTGTGAGGTTTGCCAACTCCCCCCCCCCAACAATCCAATGGAGAATAAAATAGGATTTACACCATATTCATAAACAGTGGAAGTAAATCCCACTGATTTCAGGGGGTTCATTTGCATGGGCGTTTGCTCAGGATGGCAGATTTCTTTCAAGGAGTTACTACACTGCAATTTATTATCATCATTATTCATCATGATCCGAATAGCTATTAATTTCTAGCACTTTCAGTGTTCAAAGGGATTTAGAAGTCTCCAGTTGTCATACCTCATTGAATCACTTTATCTTACTCCATTAAGGCTGCAATCCTACACACACCTGGATCCTGAGGGCTCCTTCCTTTTACCGAAGTGACTGGGGTCCAACAGAAGCTCCCGCTGGTGAAAGTGGGAAACCAATGGGGATTATTTCTAGATAAATGTGCTTAGTTTGAGGTGCTAGCCTTCCACATTCATACTCAGTGTTCTCAAAAATAGACTAAAATGGTAGAACCAGAATAAAGCATACAAATCAAGTAAATAATACAGTCTCATTCATATAATTTATTCTGATCTCATAATTTGCATTTAATTAATTTCTAAATTGTGTAAGGGGGACAAATCCACACTCAGTGGTTTAAACTATGCATCCTTACTACAAATAGTTTCTATGAACCATCTGCTGTGGAGTCATGCTAAAAACTTACACACATTTAACACTTATGCATGTTTAGTCCAATGGAAATGAACAGGCTTGAACAAGCATAACTGGATGCAGGATTAAAGTCAATGGTTCCTGCTTATACCAGCCATCTCATTGCATCTATCTAAAATTATTCTTAGGCTGCCTTTAAGGGTGGAACCCTCACATACCACACAATACATAATAGCACCACCATGTCTGGTCTATACATTGTACATTTTGTTTTAATTTTATATGTATAGATCTGCCCAAATGTTGATATTTCATCAGGCGTACAGCATTAAGAGAAATAATGTTTGCTCTATTTTTGCATATGCAAGACAAAACTGCCCACATGGGTAGATAGATTTGCAGTGCGTGTTTGCAGGATTCATGGCCTTATTGCACAAGAGAAGTAGTGAGGGAAAATTACCTTTCAAAATGAAATTTTTACTAGTTAACAGTAATGTTATATACAAACACTATGCATAAACCTCACACAAATTTTCAAATTGTTCTACCCAGTAAACACATACTAACCATTGACCTGGTTTGCATGATCAAAACAAGCCACCATGGCTTATTTAAGCCACCATGGCTTGTTTAAATCAGTGCCGTGTGCCAGGCACTATTAGCCTAATTATCTGCCTGGGCCCAGCTTGTTGTGTCGTCCAAACTCGGGCAGCATGGCTTGTTTGAGGGAAAAATAACCCTCAAATAACCTTAAGCCTATAGTTGGATTATTTGAGAGTTGTTTCCCCCTCAAACAAGCCATGCCACCCAAGTTTGGACGACACAACAAGCTGGGCCCAGGCAGATAATTAGGCTAATGGCACCCGGCAGACAGAACCGATTTAAACAACCCAGCATGCTTTACACAAATGGCTCATTGACACTTCTTTTAGTACTACTGAAACGTTTACGAAAAGCCTTTCCCTTTCCAAAGACATGGTAAAATACCATGAAGTTTTTTGAATCATGGTTGCCTTTAAGATCTCTTTATTGAAGCATTTTTTCCTTATTCTTATCCATGTTTTTTGCCCTTTCTACAAGCTGTGTGTGTGAGAGAGAGAGAAGAGGGAAGGAACAGGGAGGGAGGTACCTCTGTAGAATTAGCTAGCTGCAAACACAAGCTATGTGCACAGCTACAACTTCCCTTAAAGTTTTCCTTTTGTACATTTTGTCTGGCAGAACAGACGATCTGCAGACACAGGTGGGTTCTCCTCTTCTGCACAAGGAGTCAGGTTGAAACAGAACCCCCTTAAGCTTCTCCTCTCTTCCTCCTCCATCCACCCACCCGCCCTTTCCCCTCCGACCCCTTTCTCTTGTTCTTCAGTATGGAATTGAGCTATCAATGCCTGCTGCCTTCAGGCCTCAGTCTAGCCTTAAACGAACCTAGCCCCATCTGTCACTATCTGGGCCATCTTTGCCGCATGATTGGCACCGGGCTTGAAAAGATGAAGCAAGCTGGGCCATGTGGCAACCCTGGCCCTACAGACCCGGGAGGGGGAGGCTTGCAATGAAATATTGGGACATGACACTTGGAGGCCCAACTAATCACAGCAGCTGATGGCTGGAGAGTGCTATACATCCTCTTCTTGCAGGCAGTGCACATTCCTGGCAGCCTCTCCCTTTGCATTATTCATTGAGAAGAGTCCCTTTAAATTTGAAGCTGAGATTAGGGGCTGTTCTGATGCCCACCCCCCATTTAGCCCCACTGTAGCCACAAAGGCAACAGGGAGGCCCATTGTAAGGCCATTAGGAAAGAACAATGGGAAGCTGAAAGGGTAAATCTGAGTGAATAGAAGAATGAAAGTTGGCTTGTGCCAGAGATCCTGGCTTAGCTCATTATGTGAGGCAGCAGATGGAGTGTGCCCTGGTTGCTGGGCAGAATTCTAGCGTCCTGGAGGGGGGGTGGTATTCCTTTAAAAAAAAAGTACCACTTTGATAATAAAATGACCCAGGCATTTGGTTCCAGAGCCCTTTTGAATGCTTTTAGCTCAGTGAAGACAGCAATACAAATTACCAGATGAATTGATATGATTCTCATTACTTGTCAAACAGAACAAAAAATCAGTAGGTTATTTGGTTTTTGTTTTGCAGCAGAGTGCTATCCATTCACATTTAGCCAAGGACATTGTACTTGGCTTTTTTGTCTTTAGGATTATATATCAACAGGTATAGTCCTTCTCTGCCCTATACCGTATTGTATTTTTATTATTACCTTTATATCCTGCCTTTTTTCCTCTTCCAAGGAACCCAAGAAGGCTTACATCTCCTCCTTTCCATCTTATCCCCACAAAAGCCCTGTGAGGTAGGTTAGGCTGAGAATCAGTGACTGGTCCAAAGGCACCCAGTGAGCTTCATGGCCAAATGGGGACTAGAATCCAGGTCTCCCAAATCCCAGTCCAACACACTAACCACTTCATCACACTGGCTCATCACACTATGCCACTACCATATTGTGTGAGCACGCACACAGACACACCCACAGACACAGAATCTGAATTTATTTATTTAAATACCTGCAGTCAGTGAAGAAAGGAGAGCAGAGCTGATAGGGATAGTGATCTGGAATTGGATCTGTAAATGTGGGTTTGAGCCACATCTCTGCCAAATACTCATTTTATAGTGTTAGGAAAAATCTCAGGCAGAGCAAGCCTATACTCACATTATACTGGGATGGCGGCAGCCAGGAGGGAGATACATCAGTGCTACTCCAGCAGAATGGCAGCTGTATCCAATGCATGCTCTGCCCAGAAAGGAAGGCGAACACAACCAGAAAACCCCCCAAGGCATTAAAAGAGCAGACACGCCCACAGAGTATTTATTTATTTATTTATTTATTTATTTTCATTTCTATACCGCCCAAAAGCTGAAGTTCTCTGGGTGGTTCACAAAAATTAAAACCAAAAAGCACAGGAGTTCCTGGAAACTCTATTGGTACTGCTAGATAGCCCAAATGCCATTCACCCACAGAATCCAGATCCTTAAAAAAACCCCTATCCCACCCATTAGGGCCCTGATCCAGATCAAGAGCCCTGCACCTACTATCAAAATGGGAGGGGAAGATGTAGCTGCACAACATATGTTTAAAGTAATGTCTGTTTGGCCCTAAGCCCTTTGTTCTCAAAATAAACACAATGAAGAAGAAAAAAGCCTCATCATAATCAATGGACACCCATGGTAGTTGTAGTCTGTTTACTGTAGAAGAAACTGGCTAGGATAATCTAGGGCTGTTACATTTTTTAAAATTGCATGCATTTCACTTTTTTGTTGGCCTTGTATTAGCAGCAGCAGTCATCCAACCAAGTGGCCAATTTCCAGTGGCATTCACAACAGAATCAGTTTTGAGAATCCAGGAAGTTTTCTCTCAGTGGTGATAAACTGCAGATTCAACCTAACTTCAGCTAATGAAGGCTATTTAAAAAAAGAAAAAAGCAGGCCACCTGGCAAAACTGCTGTTTTCCCCCATTTTTGTATCATGTAAACATGGGTTTCCTGGAAATGCTTTACTTACTAGTGAACTTGCAACACCCAAAGGTACAAACAATCTAATGGGGGTGGCTCCATGTTCTCTGTGTTGGGCTTTTTGAAACTTCCTGCTGACTGAGTTCTGGACATCAAAGCTTTGCTCTAACTTAGCTGTATGAATTTGCTAAACATGCCAACAAACACAGAGGATGGAGGGGCAAAGTCAAAATAGGCGAGCACATGCCTCTCTGTCATACTGCTATCAGAAGGCTTTGAGGATTGGGGAGGGAGAAAGTGTAGCTCTCCAAGGTTAAACTGTAGCAAGCTGAATATAGCCCCATGACGTTTTCTAGGAGGCACATCTGTGCAGGACACTCCACTGGGAACTGCCTGTGCTCATCCAGTCTCCAAGGTCCACAGCTGCTGGGCCTTCAGCCACTGGTGTAGTGATGCCAGTGAAGTTGTTCTCTGGCACAGTGCTGACCCGTGATGCAGTGGTAAAGTCTGAAATGCAGACACTGATCATGACCTTCCCCCTAGCCACACCCCCAAGGAGGGTCCAAAAATGCAGGCAGCTGTGTTGATCTACATCAACAAACCAGTTCTAGTAGTTTTATCTCCACCAGAAACAGGTCCTTTGTAAAGCTAATGGGTTTGAATTGCCCATTCAAGACCAAGGCACTGCCAAATACTTTGTGTTATAACTGGGAACAATATATTCCTCTCCCCTCTCTGTCACACCATAATGGCAGCCAGCCGTTCCTACTGGAGAACTGTGTTGTTGACCACTTTTGTACCAGTGGCTGAAACATCCAGAACCTGTGGGCCTTTCTTTCTTTCTTTCTTTCTTTCTTTCTTTCTTTCTTTCTTTCTTTCTTTTATTCATATCTTACATTTCTGCCAAGAAATGGCAACCAGAGAGATCTTGGAGACTGACAATGCAATCTTATGCATGTTTACTCATTGACAGGTTCATACAATCATGGAGGGGGGAATAAGCCATCCTTCTCGGAGGCTTGTTAACCATGGCAACAAGCCACCCTCACCAGGTTCACACAGCAAGCCTCACCAGTGAGGGTTTTTATGCAAATCTCCCTGACACGCACTTATTTCCCCCTCTGTGATCATGTGAACCGGCCCACTGAGTTTCACTCTGTTCAGTATTCCCAGGTAAGTATGCATCAGATTATAGCTTGAGATTGCAGCCCTATAGCCACTTACCTGGGAGTAAGCCTCACTGAATGTAAGTGGCATACAGCTTCACTCAGCTTGTTACAGTTTAGACTAGGGAAATCATACTTTCTACCTCTCTCCCATTCCCAAGTGTTTGGTACAAGTGTGGCAGGACAGCTTCTGTTAAGGTTTTTTTTAAAGTCAGGAGATGTGATCACAGACTCCCATGTCACATGTAGATGTGCTGCAGGGGATCCATGGCTAGGATCTTTCTCAGTTTCGTTTGGGTTTTTTCAATTTAAAAGCAGCGATGGGCTGGACTTGATTTGGATAGAGACCACATTGGCGGAGGATGGGAGTTTTAGGTCTCACACCCACCCTGGCTATTTCCTGATTCAAATTGGTGCAGTCTGTATCTGAATTTTTCCTGCCAGCCTCTCACTACCACCTGATTTTCTAAGGAGCAAGAGAAGAATGTGGATATTTAATCAGGAAGGAGAAAAGCAATGGCCAGGTGCACTTTGGTCGACATAATAAATAAATGAATGCTAAATGGTCACGCTTACCTATTTTGTACTTAGATAGGCCAGGGGGACATTAGTATCTGAAAGGTCATAAACACTCAACTCATTTCCTAGAAGTCAACAGCCAGCTTCCTAGAGAGAAAGATCATATGTAGCCAGAAAGGTTATATGAATCTGATCTGACACCGTTTCAAGAGAATACCTTGTACGTTTCCAAACAGCAAGATCACATGAGTATTCTCTTTCTCTCTCTCTCTCTCTCTCTTAACTTATGCACACATATTTGTATATTAGTATGGAAAAGTTTTATATGATACAGCATCAAGGTTTGCCATCTGATGAGGTATAAAACTATTAATCATATTTGAGAAGAATACATACAAAATGTGCGACCATATTTCTAGCTAGGATGCTGGCATAAATGAAAAGGAATCCCATAATTGTCAGTGATGGACTGACTTTACATCAGCTTAACTCAGAGAGCAGAGCAGAGCCTGCCACACAGACAGAGTAGATGTAAAGAAATAAATTTTCAACTAGCATAACAGGTTTTGCCAAGTCTCAGAAATGTAAATCCTTGTGCTACTTGTCCACTACACATGTGCAAATTTGCATGTATAAAGGGGAGACTAGTGTAAAGCATGGGGCCGCGGTGGCTTAGTGGTTAAGACGCTGAACTGCAGACTGGAAGGTCGGCAGGTCAGCAGTTCGAGACCCGAGTGCTGCGTGACGGAGTTAGGGGTGCACGAAAGCCACTTACCTGGTCTCGCAGCTTGCTTCGCGGTGGGGGGGAGGCGCTTCGCTGCTCCCCCCGAAGTTCAGGCCGGGGGGGGAGGCTTCCCTCCTCACCCGGCCGAAATTCAGGCCGGGGGGGAGGCTTCTCGCCTCGCCCAGCCGAAATTCAGGCCAGGGAGGAGGCGCCTCGCCCGGCTGCGAAATAAAAAGTTTAAAAAAAAAACAAAAACGCCCCCATGATAGGCTACGTGACGATTAACGTAGCCTATCACGGCTAGATCTGCAAAGTCAGCCGTGATAGGCTACGTTAATCGTCACGTAGCCTATCACGGGTGACTTAAAAAAAAAAAAAAAAGCACATACGCAAATGGCGGCCCCCATAGGGAGCTGCCATTTGCGTTCCTTATTTGGTCGCTGTAGTCTACGTAAATCTTTACGTAGACTACGGCGAAAATAAGGGCAATGCAAATAGCGTTGCCCTTATTTTCGCCGTAGTCTACGTAATCTTTACGTAGACTACAGCGACCAAATAAGGAACGCGAATGGCGGCTCCCTATGGGGGCCGCCATTATCCGTACGCGCTTTTTAAATATTTTTTCAAAGTCACCGGTGATAGGCTACGTGACAATTTATGTAGCCTATCACGGCTGACTTTGCAAATCTAGCCATGATAGGCTACGTTAATCGTCACGTAGCCTATCACGGGGGGGTGTTTTTTTTTTTAACTTTTATTGGAATGGCGGCGGCGGCAGCCGGTCAAAAGACCGGCTGCCGCCTCTGCCCCTGTTGAAGACCTGCCGAACTGCCGCTGGGACCCGCCTCCGGGAGGGACATTCGGGAAAGGTAAGTCCCATCCCAGGGGGGGGCGGGGGGGCGGAGAATTTCTCCCCGAAACTACTTCGGGGGGCCGAATACGTTGGCACTCAGCCCCCCGAAGTTTCAGGGAGAAATTCTCCCCCATCCCTAGACGGAGTGAGCTCCCGTCTTCAGTCCCAGCTTCTGCCAACCTAGCAGTTCGAAAGCAAGAAATTGCAAGTAGATAAATAGGTACCGCCTCGGCGGGAAAGGTAACAGCATTCCGTGCACCTCGGTGTTCAGTCATGCCGGCCACATGACCACGGAAGCGTCTTCGGACAGCGCTGGCTCTTCGGCTTAGAAACGGGGATGAGCACCGCACCCTAGAGTCAGACACGACTGGTTGGGGACACCTTTTTAGTGTAAAGCATGCTTAGTTTTACATTTGCACTGGCAGGTGGACATTGGTGGATATAGTAAATAAATAAACATTAAACAGCTGTGCCCTCCTATTTAGTACTTAGATGAGCAAAGAGCTTAGCATTTGAAACATTAGGGCACATTTTCATCCACTTAAAGTCATCAAGGCTGCAGTCCTAAACACACTTAATTGGGAAAAAGCCCTATTAGACCCAGTGGGAATGACTTCTGAGTAAATATGTTTAGGATTGAGCCATACATTTCTCTGAAAGAGGATGGTTGCATTCTCAAGAATTTCAGCTTATGGCTGCAATCCTATACCCACCTACCTGTGAGTAAGCCCATTGAATGCAGTGGGACTTACTCCTAAGTAGACATGTATATAGGATTGCACTTTTATTAAGATGGCCAGATGCAAGGAGGACAGGGCTCCTGTACCTTTAATTATGCAAGCTACCCACACCTGCTGAAATCCCCTCTTCTTTGTTGTTCAGTCATGTCCGACTCTTTGTGACCCCATGGACCATAGCACGCCAGGCCTTCCTGTCCTGCACTCTCTCCTGGAGTGTGCTCAAGTCCATATTCATTGCATCGGTGATGCTATCTAGCCATCTCATCCTCTGCCATCCCCTTCTCCTTTTGCCTTCAATCTTTCCCAGCCATCAGAGTCTTTTCCAGTGACTTTTCTCTTAGCATTAGGTGGCCAAAATATTTGAACTTCAGCTTCAGTATCTGTCCTTCCAATGAGCAGTCAGGGTTGATTTCCTTTAGGATTGACTGATTTGACCTCTTTGCAGTCCAGGGGACTCGTAAGAGTCTTCTCCAGCACAACTATTAAAGGTGCAGGAGCTCTGTCTTCTTTTGTATCTGGCCACACTAAATGTTATAGTTTCCAGAGTCCAAAGTTATACTTGCTGGAAAGGAACCTGGTATTTCTTTTTTTAAATTGTCTGTGAAAGGCAGGGGGGAATATAAAGTGACTGAACAACCACTTGTAAAGGATGCACTGTCTGAACTCCACACTTGCTGTGGATTCTGTATACAAACAAGTGCTAAAGGATACCAACAGAGTTTCTAGGCCCCATCCACACCGGGCTTTTACTCCAGGGCGGGTGCAAGTCGAGGTCCCTCATGATAGATGACACAGTTGCAACTTTGCAGCCATCCATGTTTTTTGCCCTGAAAATGCAGAGTTCCAAGGAGTCATTTTACTGTGATTTTGGGGGTTTGTTGCGGGTTTCCCCTTGGTTGTGGGCTGTCTGTTCCTTCCCCGAACCGACTTTGCATTTTGCAGTGGGCGTGTTGTAGGCGTGCGTAGTGCCTGCGTCACTCTGTAACGCCCCTTTACTCCCCCCCATCCCTTTGCAGCTGTGCAGTTACAGAGGCACAGGGGGACGTTTTTCATCTATTTAATCACAGTTTTGCAGCTTTGTATCTTCGCAACGGTTGTGGACTCAGTACCCAAGGGGGGCGGTCTTGGGGAAGGACCAACATCGCTCCAGCCACCATTTTGGAGTGATGGCTAGGCACATAGTGCTCACCTTTGTGAGTGTGAACCATCACAAGAGTCTTGGGCTGGGGAACTGTCAAATTCTTGGTGCAGAAATGAAGGCGCACAAAACACTCACTTTGTACCTAAAAAGGGACAGAAAAACACAGCAGAGCCCCTCAAATACAAAACAGTCACTGAAGTGTCACACCCCCACACTCACAGGACTGCACAGCTGCACATTTCAGTAAAATGGCAAAAAAAAGAGAGCACGGCAAGTCTGTTAAGGAAGTGCATAGTACATCGTGAGTGTATCGCAGGGCATGCTGACTCGAAGTTGCATTGCTGCGCAGTTGCGACGGGGTGGCGAGTCAAAGCAGTGCCATATAGATGGGGCCCAAGTCTACACTGGACACAGTGGCAAAGCTGCAGTTAATCTCTCTCATAACTCTTATCAAGCAGAGAGGTGCAGTGAGCCTGTGGGGATTAGCTGCAAAGTTCCAATTTACAAATAACTCCCAAGCATGCGGTAATCATGCCCTCCTTACATAATACAGCCCTCACCTGGTAAACAACATTGGGGCACTAGCCAACAAATGGTTACCTAAGGAAAACAAAGGTAGAGCTCTTTGATCCTGTGTCTGGGATCCTGCAGAGCACTCTGTGCCTGGTGTTTGAGCAGTGTGTATATGATAATTGAGAGGCACTCACTGGAACAACCCTCACCACAGCCAAACCATGAGAGCTGCACGCTAGCAGAGCCCAGTCCTGTTAGTCATTACAGAGGGCTGTTTTGAAGTCAGGTTGTTACAAAACAAACCCTGGCTGAAACAGAAGCCCATGGAGATGCAGCAAACCTACATTTATTTTTCCTCTCTCTTGTGACCATCAGCAAACGCTGTTTTCGCAGGACTGCTGACGGCAAGGAGAAACACATTGTGCAATTTTCGAAGTATTCCTTCCATCGTTGCTGCTGAAACCCGCTCTTGCTATATATTTAATGGCTGTGATCAATTGTACGTCAACAGACTTGCATAGCTCAAGATGAGCAGATACAGGGATGAATTTCACCACTAAATGCCATTTGTGTTCTCAATTGACAGAGGAAATGGGGGCTTTTTTCCCTCCTCCTCCATCTCCTCCTCCCCCTCCTCTTCCTCCTCCTCCCCTCTCTCTCTCTCTCTCTCTCTCTCTCTCTCTCTGCAAAAATATTGTTTTTTGTTTACTCTTACTTTGTACTGGGAAAGGAGCAGCTGAACAACTTTCGGTGTCATGCAGTTCTCAGGGGACTTTCCTAACTTAGATTTCTCCCCCCTGCTGCCACCAACCACAGTGTGCAAACTTTTGCTCAGAGCTTCTTTGGCACTGGCATGGGTAGCAGACCAGGGGGAGCGGGGAGACTTATTTAAGATTTTGCACAAGAGCCAAGCAGAATGGAATTACTTGTTGAAATGCAAACAGATACGATCTGCTCAGAAGTCTTTTCCAAATTAGCAGAGACCTTTAATAAGGGCAAATATGATTTCCAGGACCCTTCCCAGGATAACAGGCAGCGAATGTAATGTGATTGAATAATTGTAATGACAGTGTCAAAAGGTTTGCATTTGATCTAATGTCATAACTGGATGTTCTGCCAAAAGGCAGCAGCAACTGCAGAGCGTGTGTGCTCTGACAGAGGAGAACACTGGTAGGAAAGAAAAGTGAATGCATCATACCAGCCTTAAGGTTAAATGAAAGGATAAGAGGGGGAAAGGAGAAAAGGATTATATCAGGGACAGTTAAATGGCTATAGAGCTCAGCGATGTTTCCAAAACTGAACATGCATTTAAAATTTTGAAATTCATTCAATGAATTTCGTTTTGGTGATTGCATATTGGCAGCCAATAGTATTTGAATCGTATGGTTGAAATTCTTACACAGCCATTCTTCAAAGTGTGATCCTGAACCCTCTGGTCCTTTGAACTTCCTGCAAGTAGACCGTGGACAAGAGTCAACATTGTCAATTTAACTATCTTATTTTTGTCACTTTCAGAAACTCAGAAAGCCCAGTGATGAACTGAGGAGTCTTGCAGTGGCCGGTTTAAGAACCATGTTCTTCTGTGTTACTTTTATCGAACCATTAAGGTTGAAAACAAGCAGAAAGGCCATAAGATAACTTTCAGCACCAGTTAGAACTGCATCATAGCACAGTTGCCGAACCTGTGAGAAATCAAATATTTTTTCTGTTGCATAAAGTTAATTGTATGATGCAGAAAAGTGAGCAGAGAAGTCCTTTTGTAGTCTCATATCGTTGTGGAGGTGCTTCCCAGCTAATACGACAGCCATAAGGAGAGAGTTTGCCCCACAGATCTTCAGAGTCATACTTTTACTGCATGACTCAGATGAACCACATCCACTGCTAGCTGTTTACATTGTAAACTAGCCCAGATTTAATCAAAGCCTAAAGACCTTATTATAGTAACCTATGTCAGAGTTATTTTTGGTGACTGTTTTTCTCCTTTGTGCAATATTAAGAAGAAAGAAGTGACAAATATTTTCTTGATTATAAATATAGAAGCCTTTATTTGCTTTATCTCATAGCTTTTTCTACCTGCAGGCCAGCAAACATGTTTGTGTTCATTTAATGTAATCTTGGTAGACTTATAAGACTAGGTTATATTCTATCCTTGCAGAAGTTATATACTACATGTCTAGTGTCACTGGTGAGATAAATTGGTACCACTGGACAATGAGGGCCAGTTAATGTGCAATAAGTGAAAAAAAATCCAGTTCCCCAAACCATTAAGCTAACTGGCCTCATCCATATCAGGAACATGCTGCTGGCTCATTACTCCCTCATCTCCCCTTCCTTTTTCCCTTTGCATGCTCTGAGTCCACCCCCTTTTCCTCATATGCAAGTAAACCACAATTTGCCATTACATCCAACCAGGTAAACTATGGTTTGCAAAATCTAGGGTGGGGAACCTGCAGCTCAGGGAGTACATGCAACCCTTGGCCTAATTTCACACAGTATAATCTGGCTCTTCAGACACTGTGGGCCTACTCTTGCTCTCCAGATTGCCCCTCTGAGCATTGCTTCTTCTTCCGCTTTGTGTTTGTGTGGGGGTGCAAGACATAAATAGATAGATAAAAGATGGGGTGGCACAGAGGGAAAGAGCTATGCAATCCTCCAGTGCTCAAAACTCCACCCACCATCAGCTCTGGCTCCACCCACCATTCACTTTGTCTTCACCCCCATCTCCCATTGGCAGCAGCCACCAGATAACATTTCCCATGGGTCAACAGCCCTTCACAGGAAAATGTTTCACCATCCCTGGCATAAACCATAGTTTGCTGCAGAAATTGAAATCCATGACCAAACCATGGCTTCAGTCCTGGTTTGGATGTAACAGCAGATGCTAATTTGCCCAAACAAGGAGGGGAGGGAGGGAGGAGGGCATTGGAGCATGCAGGAGGAGGGAGAGAACGGAGGCTGCGAGCCCACAGCACATTCCCGATCCATGGTTTGGACAATCAGGGATGTTACATCTGAACTTACCCTTGAGGCCAGCAAAATAATCTAAACAAATTTAAAAGGTTATCAAAATGGCAGCGGAAGAGAAGTAGGTCACAGGTCATTAGTGATGTTGTGGGCATTCACCAATATATGTTGTGACTCTTGCACAAACACATTATAGTAAGCACACAAAATAGCAATGGAAACAAAAATAGAAAATTGTGGATTAAGACCTGGGAAACTGCCATTTCACACAGCTAGCACATTAGTTGCTGGGAAAGGCGTCTGGATCCCTTTAAATGGCTTAGGAATTACTGCATTCCCTGCATACTATAACACTTTTTCTGGAACAGCCCACCCAATTTAACAACCGTTATTAATCTTTCATGTATGCAAAGAACTGATCTGTGGAGAGACATTTCATAAAGATCTTAACAGATGCAGACACACATATTTGGATTGTATATGAGTCCTTTTGTGCTGCCAGACCCTTATTGTGTGTTTCATGATAATATTTATGGCATGATTATACCCTTTAACTGTGTATAGCTATTTCCCTGTACATGTTTCTGGATTTTATGCACCTTAATTCCATCCATTTTTACCTATACTTTCTGCAGTGTGAGCCTTTGTTATCTAACATCATTCACTCATAGGCATTAGGCCTAACTTTAAGGTGCCTGGAGTACAAGGACAGTCTTACAGAATCAAATGAAAGATCCACCTATTATAGTATTCTTAGTATTAAGTATTCTCCAAAAGCAACCATTTCTTTTATCTACCTGGGGAGTACTCTGGAGAAATCTTGTGGTCCATGAATAAAATCATTCTTAGAGGAAAGAGAATATCTGTCTTTAAGTCATAAAGTTGTGATAAAATCATGTACCATTTGCACACCCTTTGGCTCTATGAGCATGCGGAGAGCCCTATACGACAAAGCATCTCAGCCCCAGTAAGAAAAGTGTCAAGGTAAATAGTTCAGCAGAAGTTAAGCACTAGTGCAGGTTGAGCAACATGTCAAAGAGGCCTGGGCCTCAAACATGTCTCCCGCCATTCTTTAAAACTTAATTTTCCAAGTAAACAGACCTCATAAACAAAAAGCAGTTATGAGAGAAGAAAGACAGCAGGGGTGTAGAGTTATCCAGTGTACAGCACTAAGTGTCACATGCATGGCTATCTGCTAGCTGGGCAGAAGTCATGTGATCAGTGCAATAAGCTCCAGGCTCTCAGGAAACAAGTGCTTTCCTTGTAGCTGACCTGCAGAAGCTGAGAAAGGCAGAGAGATTTGTGGACAAGGGCTTCAGGGACATGAGGGTGATGCCCCACTCCCAACAAGGTGATAGCTCCTTTGCTGTCATGGAGGAGGAGGGTCTCAGGGAAAGAGGGCATCACTACAAGGAAGAGGGAAATGATAATTTGATCCATTCCTTCTTCTACCAGTCTATCAGTTTACTCTTCCCATGGGCGTACCTAAAGCCAATTCACCTCCTCAGCACAGGCAGTAACCTGTGTTTATGTCAGATTCGAGCACCACCATTCTTCACGGCTCCAATCAGGCTTCCAGATCAAGACCCCCATCTGACAGAGAGCCTTGATGGTCCCTTCCGCTTACTCTTGCGTGCCTGGACTGGAAGCTGCACCAGGGTGGAGATCCTGCAGCCTGGCTAAAGGGTGTGGCTGTGAGACAGATGCAGCCCTTGCCTACCTGCCCCTGCCTCACACCCAATGGGCTGAGGAGAGATCCAGGCTACCCTTGAACTTACTCAGAGCTGGAAGAGTTCCAGCAGACAGGCTGCAGAAGCACCAGCAAGCTGGCCAGTGTTGCTCTGGCACAAAAGCACCTAGGTTCTCCCAGTAACATGAAAGCCCTGAGCTAAGAAGGACGGAAGGTGAGCAGGGGGCATCCAAAGTTTGTCTCAGCAGCAAGCCCAGAGCAGAGTGAGGGGACAGGGGGACAGGCACCACAATGCAGGGCTTTTTAATTTTATTTTTACTACTCTGTAGGCCATAGGCATCCTACATGGACGTCCATTTCCCAAAGTCAGTGCTGAAACCGGAGCAATCATGCCCATATTTGAGAGGGAGGCAGAGTGTTCTGCATGGATGCTCTGCCTGCCCCCTCTCACTCTACTGATTGCATTGCTATGGCTGGCTGGAAGAATGATTTCAACATGCACAGCTACCATGCAGGCTCAGTAATATCCCAGGCATCACCACCATCACAATGGAGACTGGACTCATAGGCAATGCAAGGAAGAAAGTAGGAGTCAGGGGAGTGACCTCCACTTCACACTTGGGGTGGTGGGGGTGGTGCTCTCCCCACCCTAAAGAACAAGCCCCAGCTGTGTGATGATGGCCACCATGCTAGATGGCTTTAAAGGAGGTTTAGACAAATTCATGGAGGAGAAGGCTATCAGTCATTCTAGTCGTGATGGCTATATGCTACCTGTGGTACCAGGGACAGTATGCTGGGGATTAACACCAGGAGTGGGCAATTGCCCTCATCTCCTGCTACTGGGCTTCCCACACACAGTGACATCTGGTTAGCCACTGTGGAAAACAGGATGCTGGACTAGATAGACTTTTGGCCTGATCCAGTTGGGCCTTATGTTCTTATGCACTACTTCCTTTCTAAAGGAGTTAATCAGGTTTGATGGTCATTTAAAAAAAAAATTCTCATATGTTGCTACCGTTGTTGTTTTTGCTATGAAACATTTGTTTCTCACCATGGAGGATCTCCATGGTGACAGATTTAGGTTGTTCTCCTCTTTGCTGCAGTTTTTACTGGAGTTGAATCTGCTGCGTCTGGGGGGACACGGGGCCTGAAAGCCTGGATTATCCCAAAGGTAGCCTGGGGCTCTCAGTAGGTCACATGGCAGTTTCCCACAAATTGTTTGGGTGGCTTCTGGGTGGAGTCTTGTCCACGTCATCACCTAGAGAGCCTCTTCCCTTCCACCCACTCCCTCCCACTCTTGCCTTGTTCCCCCTTTCTGCTTTCTCTGGCCAGTGTGTGTTAGTGCCTGGTTCTACAACCTATTCCCGATTCCCCCTCCCATTTTTTTTTATTACTGTCCTTCTAAAACTGCTGTAACCCTTCATGGATCACTGCCTTGTTGTGGCGAAGGGGCTTGTGTAACTCAGTGAAGCCATAAGCTATGCCGTGCAGGGCCACCCAAGACGGACAGGTCATGGCAGAGAGTTCTGACAAAATGTGGTCCACTGGAGAAGGAAATGGCAACCCACTCCAGTATTCTTGCCAAGAAAACCCCATGGAACGTATCACAAGGCTAAAAGAGATGACGCCGGAAGATGAGCCCCTCAGGTCAGAAGGTGTCCAATATGCTACTGGGGAAGAGCAGAGGGTATTTCCAAGTAGTGCCAGAAAGAGTGAAGCGGCTGGGCCAAAGCCGAAAGGACACTCAGCTGTGGATGTGTCTGGTGGTGAAAAGAAAATCCGATGCTGTAAAGAACAATATTGTTTAGGAACCTGGAATGTCAGATCAATGAATCAAGGTAAGCTGGAGGTGGTCAAACATGAGATGGCAAGATTGAACATCGACATCTTGGGAATCAGCGAACTAAAATGGACAGGCATGGGCGAATTTAATTCAGGTGACCATCATATCTACTACTGTGGGCAAGAATCCCTTAGAAGAAATGGAGTAGCACTCATAGTCAACAAAAGGGTGGGAAAAGCAGTACTGGGGTACAATCTTAAAAATGATAGAATGATCTCAGTACGAATCCAAGGCAAACCATTCAACATCACAGTAATTCAAGTCTATGCCCCAACCACTGAGGCCGAAGAAGCTGAGGTTGATCGGTTCTATGAAGACCTCCAACACCTTCTAGAACTAACACCAAAAAAAGATGTCATCTTCATCATAGGGGATTGGAATGCTAAAGTAGGAAGTCAAGAAATCACCGGGATAACAGGCAGGCATGGCCTTGGTGTACAAAATGAAGCAGGACAAAAGCTAATAGAGTTTTGCCAAGAGAACATGCTGATCATAGCAAACACTCTTTTCCAACAGCACAAGAGGCGACTCTACACATGGACGTCACCAGATGGTCAATATCGAAATCAGATTGATTATGTCCTTTGCAGCCAAAGATGGAGAAGCTCCATACAGTCAGTAAAAACAAGACCTGGAGCTGACTGTGGCTCAGATCATGAGCTGCTTCTTGCAAAATTTCGGCTTAAATTGAAGAACATCGGGAAAACCACTAAACCGTTCAGGTATGACCTAAATCATATCCCTGATGAATATACAGTGGAGGTGAGGAATAGATTTCAGGGATTAGACCTGATAGACAGAGTGCCTGAGGAACTATGGACGGAGGTCCGTAACATTGTTCAGGAGGCAGCAACGAAATCCATCCCAAAGAAAAAGAAATGCAAGAAAGCCAAGTGGCTGTCTGAGGAGGCTTTACAATTAGCTGAGGAAAGAAGGGAAGCGAAAAGCAAGGGAGAAAGGGGAAGATATACCCAACTGAACGCAGAGTTCCAGAGAATAGCAAGGAGAGACAAGAAGGCCTTCTTAAATGAACAAGTGGGCCTTAGGAAGCATTAGTAACAACAAAGCTAGCGGAGATGACAGTATTCCAGCCGAGCTATTTAAAATCCTAAAAGATGATGCTGTTAAAGTGCTGCATTCAATATGTCAACAAATCTGGAACACTCAACAGTGGCCACAAGACTGGAAAAGGTCAGTTTACATTCCAATTCCAAAGAAGGGCAACGCCAAAGAGTGTTCAAACTACCGCACAATTGCGCTCATTTCACATGCCAGCAAGGTGATGCTCAAAATCCTACAAGCTAGGCTTCAGCAGTATGTGAACCGAGAACTACCGGAAGTACAAGCTGGGTTTCGAAGAGGCAGAGGAACTAGAGATCAAATCGCCAGCATTCGCTGCATCATGGAGAAAGCAAGAGAATTCCAGAAAAACGTCTATTTCTGCTTCATTGACTACGCTAAAGCCTTTGATTGTGTGGATCACAACAAACTGTGGCAAATTCTGAAAGTGATGGGAGTACCAGACCACCTTACCTGTCTCCTGAGAAACCTGTACGAGGGTCAAGAAGCAACAGTAAGAACCAGACATGGAACAACCGATTGGTTCAAAATTGGGAAAGGAGTACGACAAGGCTGCATATTGTCACCCTGCTTATTTAACTTATATGCAGAGTACATCATGAGAAATGCCGGGTTGGATGAATCAGAGGTTGGAATTAAGATTGCTGGGAGAATTATCAACAACCTCCGATACGCAGACGATACCACCCTAATGGCAGAAAGCGAATAGGATCTCAAGAGCCTCTTGTTGAGGGTGAAAGAGGAGAGTACAAAAGCTGGTTTGAAACTCAACATTAAAAAAACTAAGATCATGGCATCTGGCCCCATCACTTCCTGGCATCTAGAAGGGGAAGAAATGGAAGCAGTGACAGATTTTACTTTCTTGGGCTCCAAGATCACCGCAGACGGTGACTGTAGCCAGGAAATTAAAAGACGCTTGCTCCTTGGGAGGAAAGCTATGGCCAACCTAGACAGCATAGTAAGAAGCAGAGACATCACCTTGCCGACAAAGGTCCGTCTAATCAAAGCTATGGTTTTCCCAGTAGTAATGTATGGCTGTGAGAGCTGGACTATAAGGAAGGCTGAGCGCCGAAGAATTGATGCTTTCGAACTGTGGTGCTGGAGAAGACTCTTACGAGTCCCCTGGACTGCAAGGAGGTCCAATCAGTCCATCCTAAAGGAAATCAACCCTGAGTGCTCATTGGAAGGACAGATAATGAAGCTGAAGCTCCAATATTTTGGCCACCTAATGCGAAGAGAAAACTCCCTGGAAAAGACCCTGATGCTGGGAAAGACTGAAGGCAAAAGGAGAAGGGGACGGCAGAGGATGAGATGGCTAGATAGCATCACAGATGCAATGAATATGAACTTGAGCATGCTCCGGGAGAGAGCGCAGGACAGGAAGGCCTGGCGTGCTATGGTCCATGGGGTCACGAAGAGTCGGACACGACTGAATGACTGAACAACAACAACCCAATAGCAGGTATAGCTGCTCCCATTCAAATGTGCTATTTTGCGATAGTGCTATAGGAAGTGCTACTCCTGTTCAATACGTGAAATGGCGAAAACATCGGGGAAACACAGGCGGTGAAAATATTGGGGAAAAAAACCTTGACTGAGGTGAATGAGGTCATGGCCAGGTGAAAGCCATACCCCTGGGCAGGGCTTTCATGCTGGAGTAAATGCGGAGGGTTGGTACACACCACAACAGAAGCGCAGACAAGCCAAATCAAGGAAAACAATCCGACTAAAAGTAGTCTCAGAAAAAAACGGTTTTTCGGCACAAAACTCCAGGTGGCTGCGGGATGGCCATGACGTCATGTGCCCCAAACAACCTCTAAAACATAGCAAATGTAGAGTAAATTGTTCGTGGAGACACTCCCCACCAGTTAAAAGTCAGCATGATGCACCATTTCATTTCCTATTAAATTCCAAATGCTGCGCTTCAGTTACACAATTAATTATAGGAAAATAATGTGGCTCCTTTCTTTGCAGGCTCTGAAGGATGTTTTCTTAAAGACAGACATGCACTGCTTCATTCCAGCCATAATGACTAGTTAATATTCTTTTGGAAGAAAGATCCCCTCTGAAATCCATTCTCTTGCATTGTAGTCAAAGCAAACATGCTTTAAATTACCCACGTTTCAATGAAAAATATGCTACAGGTGATGCTACCTGAGGACACATACTCTGCTCCTTAGAGCAGGACCTCGGGAACAATTCCAAGTAGATTATTAAAAATAACTTCAAGCTTAGCAACATTATTTACCAAAGGAGATACTTCAGGTCCAATACAATGAGCAGCCACATTACATTGATCAAAGGTTCAGTGCTCAAGTACAAAACAAGGAATTACATGTTTGTCTAAAACCATAACACTAGTTGCTTGGGAATTTCCTCACTGAGAAAAATGAACATTAACCCAAAGTCTCACTAACCTAGACCAAAATTATATGTTTTCTTTTTCTTTGAAGAAGACAGTAACTATACTACCACTATTCACCCACTCACACATCTTGACTGAAGGTAGGGAATGCATTACAGCACACAGTCACTGGGCAGTGATTTGCTTTCCTTGCCTCTGGGAGAACGAGCTGTTGACTACTCCCATTACTTATCAGGCTCCCTCGTGAACTCAGCTTGTACAGTACAGTATGTATTTCTTCTTTTGCTTCAGATCAACATGCAACTTCTGCACCACAGGCTCAGTGTCAAATATTACGTTCGTAAAAAGTTGGGATCACTGTGCCAAGCTCCTTCAGCGTCTGTCTCCCAATCTGGGATATGAGTTAGTATCAGATTTCAAGGCACCAATTCAGAAACAAAGTGTAAACATGCAGTTGACCATATCTTGGTTTGAGTTGCACAATCCTGTTGAAAGTAAACAAAAAGCACCAAAGAACTCCCTGTACTTTAGGCTAGTAATGGTCCTTCACTACTATCAGTCACTGGGTCTGTTACTCCAAGGACACTGGCAGGCAGAGTTCACATGATCAAGGGCTGTAAAGGGATTCTTGGTGCCATCCTAAGCTTTAGGGTTAGTTCACATTACTATATTTATCCACGTCACTATGGACATGATGGTGTGAAGAATGCTTAGTGTGAACTGGGCTGTACATGTGGAGAGCCAGCAGCCATTGCCATGATCACAGCTGCACCTTATATAATAAGAGAAAACTGATTCTCTGAGCATGGATATAGCCAAAATGGCACCATCCAAGCACAAGATGAGATATTAGCAGGCTTAGGGAACCCTAATGTTTGCAGATGTACAAAAAAAAAATTTAGGAAAAAAATCCAAATGGGGTGGATAAAGGCAAAATACCCAATGAGGACTGAGCATAGTTAGTGGCTATGAAATGCTGGCTGACTGTTGGAGAGGGGAAACCCAGGGGGAACAAACAGTATTTGCTACTGCTGCAGCAGAGAAGCAGCCACAAAGGCAATCTCCAGGACCACCTCATCCACAGTGCCTTGTTCTGAGTAAGGACCCCTTCCTCAATGTGAGGCATGGCCCACACTCCAGAGAGCCCAGTGCGAACCCTATTGGTTGTTTTCCTGCAGTGGAAAATACTGTTTAAAGTAGAGCTGCGCTGAAAATTTCTCCCACATTTTTTGACCATTCTCATTTAATTTGATAGAAAAGAAATTGCTTTCAAAAAGAAATTCAAAGGAGAAGAAATTTTGAAGAAATTCTCATGGGTTGGGTTTGGGGTTCTTGTCCTTACTTTACTTATGAGGTGGTCATGGAGTGTGCATGATTGTCCTTTCATTGTACAATAATCTCTGTGGCAGCCTATAGCCTCCTCAACTTCCCACACTCCAGTTAAAGCTATCATGAGGAAGACATCATGAGGTAATTCTTCCCATGGGCCTTTTTCAGTTCAGGAATGGCAGGTGGCCTGGGAGGCTGCGGAGCAATGAAAAGATGTGCAATAGAGGAGAAAACACACACAGCACCCTCAGCCACCTTGCAGTGATTAGGTAAGCTCAAAAACCAAAAGAAATTCAAAATTCTGCCTCAGAAAAGTGGAAGTCTCAGCATAGTTGATGCACTGTTCCTGCAAATGGCAACAGCAATAAACCAAAAACCCTTTGGAAAAAAGAAAGAACCTGTGCTACAACCCCTGCCAGTAGTGAGTCTTATCTGTGAGAAATTGTTGGAGAATTTCTCCTCCCCTAGGAGATATTCAGTGAAATTGTCCCCTCAATTTCTCTGCCCACAAATAGGCTGGGGAATTTTGAGAGGCCATTTGTGCACAGCTCTAGTTTAAAGTTAAACAGTATTTGCTGCAGGAGTAAAAGCAGCGGTAACACTTCATGGCTGGCTGGCCAGGAGAAAGGTGGACAGCTGCAGCTGGGGGTGTGGTGGTGACGGTGTGTGGTGGTAGCAGTGACGGGCAGCCCCAGAAGCAGTAGATGGGGGTGCGCAATCTGTCACCCCTCCTGATCTGCCACCTGAGAGACATTCATGAACCTTCCTGAATGATAAGATCATCTTTTGAGATGAGGCCCTTCCCTGGGTGCTCCTGCCTTCTGAGGTGAGGTGGGGGAGGTTGATGGCAACTACTGAAAAAGCCCTCTCGGTTATGGCACCCCATTTGTGGAATGTTCTCTACAGAGAGGATTGGCTGGCACTGAGGCTTGTATCATTCTGGCACCAGGAGAGCCCCTTTTTATTCACCCAGGCTTTTAACAATATTTGCTACATCTGTTTTTAATCGCTTCTGCTGTTTTATCTTACCTGCTGCTGCTTTTAATAATTTCTTGACATTATTTTTATGTTGGGTGTTTTTAATTTTGTACTATAAGCCAACCTGGGAGGTGTAAAAGTGAAGGACGGAAGAAGAAAGTGTTAAACACAGAAATAAATGGGAGGGGAAGTGTTTCTGCAACTCTGAAGAACCCAACTTCTGATTCACTGGGATGGTCAGGTGGGTTCCAAGCCATAGCAACAACAACCACCATTAATATTTTGCCTTGACAAAGTATGGGGACTTTTATCTAAGTACTTGCTGCTATGGTTATTTGGAGCTGCAAGGAGCCAAAGTTATTCTCATTACTGTTATGTGCTGGGGGAACTCACAATTGAACAATTATGATCTCACCCAGTAGAGATGATGGATTTTTCTTCCAAACCCCCCCCCCCCCCCAGTCCATCTAGCTCAGTATTCTACACTGATGGTCAGAGGCTCTCCAGGATTTCAGACAGAAGACTTTCCCAGTCCTGGCTGAATATGCTGAGGACTGAACCTGGAACCAAAGCAGGCGCTCCACTACTGAAATATGACCCTTCACTTAGGCAGTATGCATCTATGTACCTGCGAACCCACTAGCTATACTTCCCCTCCTGCCTTCTCCTAGGACAGTGGTGAAAGGGGCCTGTTAATTTATTTTGTTGCCTTTAGAAACGTCTGAATTGCATTCTACCATAGCACGCGAAACATGCAACATACATAAAAGCCATACATTTAAACAATATTTAAAGCACAAAATAATAGCCACTAAAACAAACAATTAAATCTAACACCTGGCGGCAGCAGAGCTGAAAACATCATTACAGCTGTAGTAACATTTTCACCAATTTTACAACATGGCGCATATATATATACACACACACACGCGCACACACACACACACACACACACTCCTTAAACATCTCTGCCACATTCATTGGTTCCCCTGACAATTTTCTGTGCTTCATGGAACATCCATGCTGCAGGTTGATAACCTATGTGCGTAGAAAGTCACATTTTCTACTGCAAATTACTAATGCAACAAAATGATATCATCCATACATCTGTTTATACCCATTTGTCCCAATCCAGATAAGGAGATCTTGCCTAAGTAAGTTTCTGCTCCTGGAACATGAACAACAAGTAGATTAAATGAACATATAAATGCAGATATTGTCTGTCTGCACTGGATTACTTTCAGTGGATTGCATATTCAACTGTGCATCCTTGTCCACATTGTGACACAGTTAGTCATGCATAAATAAATACAATTTTCTGTACAACTAGAGTTGGATTGTTGCACTCAGCTGGCTTGGCAATAATCTCTCCGGACATTAAAACCAACCAGAATACACTAGAGAATGCTAATAATGGCATAACCAGCAAAACACTAAGCACCTCCTGCAGTCGCTTTCCCACACTTACTGAAAATTATGTGACTTACTTATTGTTTATATTCCAAGCAAAATTTGGAGTTTGTTGAAGTTGAATAATTATCCAGTTCTCTTCTCCAAGGGAACACTGCCTAGAAAGAACTATTTTAAAGTGCAATAAAATAATTTCTTACCTTCTACTCTCAGGGTGTGGTAGAGAGATCTGCATAGGAGATTTACATGTGCAAATAGGATAAATAGTGAATGAGTCATATATCTGATGTCCAAAATGGTTGTTCATTTTGTGGTCTGTGTGAAATCTAACTGCTTATTCTGATTCTGATAATTTGTGTTGATTCTCAGAATCAGAATAAGCAGTTAGATTTCACACAGACCACAAAATGAACAACCATTTTGGACATCAGATATATGACTCATTCACTATTTATCCTATTGCACATGTAAATCTCCTATGCAGATCTCTCCACCACACCCTGAGAGTAGAAGGTAAGAAATTATTTTATTGCACTTTAAAAATAGTTCTTTCTAGGCAGTGTTCCCTTGGAGAAGAGAACTGGATAATTATTTTCCTCACTAACATCCTATATGCATCCCAAGAGCTAAATCCAAAGACTTGCTATGCCAGCAAAATAAGCACAGGCCATCTTCAAAGCCACCTCATCCAGAACGTCTCACTTGCTTTGAGGAAGGACTCCTCAAAGTGAGGCACTGAAGGGGAGGGGGGAGAAGGGGGGCTGCGGCCGTGGCCAGGTATGTGTCTATAGAGGGAAGGGAAGAGAAAGATGGCCACTGGAGGGGAAAGAGGGGGGGCAGCCTAGCTGCTGAATTTTGTACCAATTATAGCTGCTAGACTCTGTTCAAGGGTAGTTCCATTAGATCACATTGCCATAGTCTAAGAATGATGTAACCAAGGCATGGACAACTATTGCCAGGTCAGACTGATTCAGGAAGAGTCACAGCTGGTGCAGGAAGTGTGATTGTGCAAATGCACTCCTTGCCGCTGCTGCTGCCTGAAGATCCAGGCGCAGTGTGGGGGCAGTGCAGGGTCAAGGAGCACTCCCAAGCTCCACTGGGTAAGATGGCCCTGAAGATTGCCTGTGCTGTGTAAGCAAAGGTGATCTCCAAAGCCACCTTGCCCAGAATGTCTCACTCCCTTTGAGGAAGGACCCTCAAAGTGAACCATTTGGACTGGGCAATGGGGGGGAGTTTTCTGGAGAGCAGCACCAGCTGCTTTTCTGCTGAAGCATTTGTTGCATCAGGGAAGCAGGCAGCAGGTTCTCCCAAAAAGGCAAGGAGGAGGAGCCAGAGCACAGTCACCATCAGGGGGTTGTTAAAAGATCCTAAGTAGGGGGGAAACCCCTCAAATAGTCCAATGAGGGCTGAGTGAGCTCAGTGGCCACGGAATGCTGACTGACAGTCAGGGAGGGCGAGGGGAATGGGAAACTGGGTGGAAGGAGAAGGAATGCAGTATTCTGGAAGTGGGGATGGCTGAACAGGAGCACTTCACGCTGCAACGTTTTACTGCAAGCCTCGCTTGTTCTAACAATTAGCCTCATGCTTCTGAAGTGCAAGGATTTTCTAACGATGCAGCCTAGGCCTGCAACTTGTACCACTAAGTTGAACACTGCCGACTAGCTGTGGATTGCAACACACCAGGGTCTTGATAGAGCCCCCATGTGTGCTGCCTGCCTGGGCATGATATAAGATTGATGGGCTGTATTTTACTTGGTAGGACACAAGTGATGCAGGCCTGCTATAATCCTATCAAGTGCTAAGCAGTCCCCAAAAAAGCAAAGGAAGCTCCCATGCAGATGTGCCTGAACTCGCACAACTTGTTGAGAAATATCTGGGCCTGGTCCAGTCATTAGTGGAAGGCAAACCAGAAAGTTCTGTTAGCTTCAGAAGGCCCTCCTTTTTCTTTGTGCTTCTGATGACCTTGAGCTTAAAAGAAATAGAGCAATTTTTCTAGGATGCTGAGCAATTTTGCCTAAAGCATGGCTGACTACACATGTGTGTGTAATTTGGGGGATGCTCAGTGCTTCATTGAGGGTGTTTCACAACTGATAGGTTGAGCTAATTCTAAATACCCTTTGGAAATGTATTTATTATTTAATGTCAACATTCATGTACTGCCTTATTTGCTAAAAAGCCATCAAAGTGGTGTACAATAATTTAAACAATGAGATCTTAAAACAATTAAAAAACAAGAACATTAAAATCATAAAGCATTAACACGTCAAAACAACATAATTTAAAAGGTTAAATTAAAAAGATGGGTCTTCATAAATTTTCTAAAGCTAAGGGAGTACAGGTTAATTGCCATTCTTTGGGGAGTGCATTCCACAGTTTGGGAGTGACACAGGAGAAAGCCTTTTCATGTGTACTCGACAACTGGGCCTCTGCTAGGGCTGCCTCAAGGGGGCTACCCAAGGGGGCAAATTCTGGGAGCAGCAGTTTTGCCTAAGGTGTGTGTATGTGTGTGTGTACTTCTGCAAACCTTGGAGTTTCCACATGCCTGCTGATTCCTCCCTCTTGTGTGTTGATGCTGCTGTTTTGACTACATAAAGAGCAGCGCACACCTCTGAACTTCAGAAATAGAGGGAATTATGCTAACACCTCAACTGCAAGAACTTCTCTACACCAGCTTTGTATCTGCAACTTTACCAGGGCCTCTTCTTCCAGATTCTTTGCAGTATTAAGATCATCCCTTTACACACGCTTCCCCCTTTTTTCCCCTGAAGATTTCATTTCTCTGCAAGTTCTAAATGTTGCATTATACAGCCACTAGATGATGCTGCAGTTATAGTGCAATTCCGTAATTACATGGGGGGGATTGAAATCGCCATTTTCAAAACACTGCATTTTCCCCATTACAAATAAAGCCACGGAAATGGTCACAAAGCACGGGAGAGGCCATGGAGGTTGACAATGTCATATAAATGACCCGCAAACTTCCACGAGTAACCAATCTCAATAATTGAGATTATTGCAGAATAAAAGCCTGGTGTAGAGAAACCCTAAGTGTTTACATCTGCACATCTGGCCATGTCACTAGAGTACTCCTTGAATGGCAACATAATATCAG
The DNA here is from genome assembly GCF_057233095.1 of Heloderma suspectum. NCBI lineage: Eukaryota > Metazoa > Chordata > Lepidosauria > Squamata > Helodermatidae > Heloderma > Heloderma suspectum. The sequence continues at coordinate 86,875,189 of NC_139459.1, forward strand.
GTTTCGTGAAATTTCACAGGTGCAGCAGTAGACACGATCCATCATTTGCTGGCAGAGTAAGTCTTGGGAACAGACTTTTAGACTTCCAAATCACAACCAGAGTATCAGAACAGAAGCCAAAATAAATCCTTATCATGAATATATCCAACTCTATCTTGAAACAAAGGAGGTCATTTACTCCAACAACTGCAGCTGTAATGTACAATACCAAGCAGCACTGACAGAGGTCTCTGATTTAAGACCTGCACTGGAAGCCATTGCACTGAAAAGCAGTTGCAAATGTTGATGGCTGCTGAGAGGAAAATGGTTCTGTGCATCTGTCTGAATTGCTTTTCTTCCCCTTTCAAAATCAGGTTACAGTGGGCACTCTCTGTGTGTTTTATTGACATGTACATTCACTTGATGCTACAGAAGGTTTTGTTTGGAGTGCCAGCTCCAAGGTAATTAAAAAAAACCTAGAACACAGACAGTTCAATAACAAGGACATCGTGCTGCTTACCTCCCACAAAGGTGAATCTCATAATGAGAAAGGAGAAAACCCCCTGCATACAATTTCAATATAGGCTCAGGATAACTTTGGCAAATATGTATGTTATAGCAGTTGATAAAGCCCCATATGGACACCAGTAGCTGAGAAGCAGCATGTATCTTATTGGTTAACATGCAGCCGGATAAACATGGGCTGACATGGCTGTGGGCTTTCCTCTGAAGGAGGCTTCCTGCTAAGGGAGTACAGCCTGACCTAAAATAACAAGTCTAAGGAGAAGAAACTGGCCAGTGTCCACCAAGTCGGTTTCAGTTCACCACATGTTCCAAGAACTCTGCCTGATGGCTGATGATGGGAATGTGGAGAATGTACTCTACATAGACAGAACACCGCAGTCATTAATAATGAAACTAGAGAAAAAATTAAAAGCTAAACGCTATCATTCTTCCCTCAGGAATAGCACATTTCACCCCTGCTTTTGTTGCTATTATAGGAAGATAGGGACTGAACTTATGAGTCCCTCACTGTGTAGTTGCACCAAGTAAAAGCCTTTGTCCCTGATTAAAACAAAACAAACCCCCTCAAACTGGGCCTTCCAAAGATTGTGGCTTATTTTTGTTACAGCATGCTCAACATTCTGGTATGTACATATCAGGGGATCTCTTTTCCCTCAGCTTCAGAATATAGTTTACAGTTGTATAACCCAGACCTATAGTCTTTCAGTTAATCAGTCAGTCAATCTGTTAATGGATCTATTTATCTGGTGGATTTATAAAGCTGCACTACAACATAAAATTCCCAGGGCAGTGTACAACAATAAAATAGTCAAAGGAAAATACAGGAAGATTTCTAAAACTGTAGAAAACAGCAGTTCAGTGAAAACACATCAGTGAAATCAAGCAGAGCCATAAGACAGACATCAAGATTAGTGCCAGGTAAGCTTCCCTGGGAGGACATGGGATAGCACCACCACTAGGTAGCTGATTTTACATGACATGAAAGGGTCACACATTTTTAGTTATTTAATTTATTGTTGCTCTATGTTTACTACCAGGGAAGGGAAGAGACACATCTGGGATCTTCTGCCTCAGGCACCAGAGTTGGAAATTAATAAGGCTATCCTAAGGACTACCACCTTTTTAATTGGTCCTATTACTTTTTGTGTCTGACATGAAGAAATTATTTCCATGCCAAGAAATGCTTAACCTGATTAATTTCTGCATCCAGGGTGTCTGTTAAATGCACAGGAGCTAAGCCAATAAAAATGGGAGCAAACCAAGTCATCCCCCCCCCCTTTGCTGCCCTGCCATTTCAGGAACCTTGCAGGTAAAATCTAGCAGGTAAAGCTTTTCCCAAAGAGTTTACTTTGATGAATTTCTGCTTGTCAAACAAACTTAGCCCTGTGGTAGCTAAGTTTAAGGATATGTACCAGAAATAAAGGCATATTCTTCCTCAGTCTATCCCTGCTTCCATCTTCTTTTCTTCCTCTGTTGTCTCACCTGCATCAAATTTTAGATAATAAGCCCCTCATGGGAAGCACCTGATCTCTTATACTTGGTAATGCACGATCCACATTGATGGTGCTATATGTAACAATCACAACAGCCCTGTCAAAATAAAATTGTCACATCTAGGCAGAAACCAGGACTAAAACCAGGAGTCATGTTTGAACTTAGGGGGGCATGTGTCCTAGTTTACAGAAGACAGCCCTGTATTTGAAGGGCTGTCAGAGAACATTCCTCTGTTTGAATGCATCCTCTGTCTGAAGGGCTGTCCAGTCTAGGTCTAGTTTAAAGAGAAAGAACCATAAGAAGGGAGAGCAGGGGCCCTAAAGTTGACCATCAACAGGTAGCCCCTGGACTGCAGACTAAGCAGGCACATGCATCATCTGGGTCACAATCTTTCCCACTATGGTCAGATATATTTCTATTTAAATTATAGCAATTATTTTCCAAGTTGCATCTATATGTATAAATTAACATATGCAAATCTGTGTCCTCTTTTGTCCTCTTTTTTTGGTGATACATTTCCTCTTTTTTGGCAGTGCTTCAGTGGCCACCTTAACTTAGAGGAATGGGTTGAACAATTTGGGGCTATTAATAAGCCCACTCCACTTCTATGCAAGGCAAGGAGTCAGGTCAAACTAGGGCCTTTCCATTAGGAAAAGAAGGTCCATCATGCTGATTCTGAGCTCAGCGCTACAGCATTTTGAGCCACGACCACCCAATCCCAGACTCCCAATGTGTGTGCCTAAGGAAGATATGGACTCCTGTACGCACATCCTTGAAGTTTGTTTCTCCAGGAAGTCTCAGCACCTCAGTCACCTAGGCCTCATCACCACCTTTCTGTCTAACACTCCTTAAATTCATTGCACCCGTTAGAAAGAACATGTGCCAGCAATGTGACACTTTCTTGATAGCACTTATGGAGAAAGCTGGAGATTCAAAGCTGCTTGCAATATATGTCTGTTATTGAAAGGGCCCTTCCAAGGGCCAGAATACACTTGTGGGGAGGAATCATAAAAGGAAACAGTAAACGCTGCACTCTTTATGGAGTTATTCATAAATGACAATATGAACGAAAACAAAAAACCTGATGAATAGCTAAGGGTAAAATAAGCATCATGACCTATGGAGGGGAAAACCATGATTGTTGACATGTATTTGTTCTGCCTTACAAATACCCTCTGATTAGAGGAGGCCAATTGGTTTGCTGTAAATGACATATGTTGCAAATTTAGCTCTTTATCTTGTTCATGAATTGATCTTGCTTTCTACAAAGGTCTTTGCCTGTCAAGCACTATTTTGCTCAATAGCTGCGCATGTGAACAAAACATGAGCTTAGAGATGGGTTGTGCTGCATTCGCGCCAGCTGCTCATTATATTTTGTCATAGTTGTTGACACAGGCCATAAGCATGAGAGTTTTCTTGGTTCTTTGATTGGATATCATGTTTTTTAAAAAGGATCTAAGATGAATGTCAGCAATAATGAGTGTACATCAGGTGTGAACTTCCAGATGGCCATAAAAACACATGGGCTTTTGTGAAGGCTTTTCAAGCATTTTAGGGAAACTCAGCAAACATCCAAATAGTGGAGCCTTTGGTTTTCTCTGAATTGTACCCTTGAATTCACTGTAGGAGCTTAACAGCATAATATACATTTACTTGGAAGGGAGTCCCAGTGAACTCATTGGAACTTTTCTTTTCTGAGTAAACATGCATCAGATCCAGTTGTTATTCCCATTGAATTCAAGTATACACATTTGTACATAAAACATAGTATATTCCTGTTGAATCAGACCAAGGATCTATCCAGGGCCTAAGCAACATTTCTGAGCCCAATACAAATTTGTAGCATGGGCCTTCTCCCACACTCATAGCATGATCCCATCTCATACATACAATCCAGAGTGGCCATGTATCTTGTTTTACAGAGGACAGCCCTCTGTCTGAAGGGCTTCCAATCCAAAAATAAAGAACCATCAGAAGGAAGAGCTGGGCCTTGAACTTTCCCATCAGCAGTAGCTTGACAGCAGATTGAGCAAGGTACACAGGTCACCTGCTCACATTCTTCTGCTCTATAGAGAGATGTACTACATTTCTATTTAAATTATAATTATTTCTACATTTGTATCTATGTATATAAATTAGTATATGCAAATGTTATGCAAGTAGGAGTTCTCTTCTGTCCTCTTTTTTGGTGATTTACAAATGGCTACCTTAATACTATCTCTTAAATCATGAATGATTTTTTATTATTATTTTAATTCTGAAATTACACTGTGACCACACTGGGGCTTTTCTATCATACCCCTAAATACCCTCTTTTTTGCTATATTTGTATATAGGGATGGGGAGAAACCCTAATTTCACATTTTCAAACCAATACATGAACCAAAACTCAGCAATCCTTTGAAATTCACTCTTTTCTGGATTTTGCAATAGAGTTCTTGAATCAAAAAATGCAACAGCAGCGACAACAGCAACGAACAACTACTCACATTTGTGCCAAGACCACATGATGATAAAGTTGGCTGCTATATGTGATGGGGCTGCCCACAATGCCATATGCCAGGCATGTGAAAATAATGCTACTGGCGATGGGATAGATGCATTTTTTATGAATAGGTTAAATAGCACCAGTCCAATACAGATCCTTGGGAGGCCTCAATGACTGCATTTTGTGTTTTGTTTTCATGCAGGAATGTGAGGGGAGAGTTGAATCCTGAGAATAAGAAGAGGGAACTTTACAAAGCCTATTAGGGAGACATGTATGGATATTAAATGCAATCAGTATGTAAGATTTCCCTCACATTAAGAGGCACTTGAAATTATAATCTAAATTACAATCACAAATTTCACTGACAAAACTATTCAGAAATCTCATTCCCTTTGCCCCCCCCCCCCCAGTTTGGCTGCTGTTTGCTACATTCACAGTGCAAGCCTTAGTGTCAAAGAAACAGAGGCTCATATTTCACCTGTCTCTTTGCCAATACCTCACCTTTAGGTATTGTCTCTTTGCCAGTGCCTAACCTTGTGTTAAGGTCATCTTGTTCCACCAGCCAACAAGAGCTGCTAACAAAACCACTTGGGAGGTTTTCTTCTGGCAGAAACATCGCTGCAATTTAACAACACACTGACACCAAATTTAAACCAGTTTTAAACAGGCCTAATTGTCATGGTGCCCCTTAAAGAAACCCAAAGAACCCTCCTTTTGTGTGGATGCTGAAGAGTTATCTGTTCAAGGTCCATAATCCCCTTACAGAACAGTACAAATCCTGAGACGAGAACCTTACTAGTTAAAACGATTGAAGTTAGAAGCATTCTTAGCCCCCTATATTGGATAACATCAGTATAAAGTTGTGAGATCTTGATTAATCTTATTAAGGATGGGAAGAGGCAGAGGTTAAGGGCTGGCAGTTCATAAATGTGAATCATTCAATGGACCTCTGCCAGGCGCCAGCTAACATTAGACTGTTGAAGACAGAGAATACCAGCAGAGACCAAGAAATCAGGTATATCTGTGTAATCTCCTTTCATGTTGACTCAGGGCTGGCCCAAGATATTTTGCTATGTGACATAAAGGGCAAGATGGTCTGTCCTGCCATCATTTCTCATACAGAAGCCAGCTGGCTGGGTAGCTGAGCCTTACTTCAACACCAGTGATAGGACAGCATCCTCCAATGTATCTGAAGGCAGCAGGCTAGTTTGTGGGCTGCAGGGCAGGCTGCATGGTGCGCACACAGTACTATCCTCCAACACCTTGCCACTGTTCTGCCGCACCCCCAGCATCTGCTGCCTCACACTGCCTAATGGTAGGTCCCACCCTGTGTTGACTACAACTATATGGAGAACCATTTGTCTGCAGTATCTGGCAATGAAATGAGGCAAATTTTACCATGTAACCAATCAGAAATGTGAGTTTGCAGACTCGCCTGAAAATGTGAGTTACTGTGGCCAGTTACTACAGATAGTGGTTCTCTGTGACCAGTACAGGCACTGTGTGTTGAATTTTAAGAGGACACTGCTGCACAAATTGTTTTCTCAATCTACTCACGGTAATAATAGTTGAAAGCATGCAGGCAACGAAGTGGGTCTGTATAGCAAAAATGAAAGAAAGACCAGATGAATTTCAGGCTCCAAGAAGTCCAGTTGAAACATTTATCATCAGAGAGCCCAGGCAAATTAACTCACAGTGCTCTGCTTGGCTCCATTTCAATGATCTGCACAAACATAACTAGTCCAAGCACAGAACAGGAACAGAATGCCCTGGGCGGTGGAGTGCTGCAGGTCCTTTGCTAAACAGAAGGACAAGCACACGGTGGGAAGGAAATCCCTCTTTCCATAAAGTGCAAAGATTCTGAGGCAGCCCAGGTATTGTTATGCATCAAAGTCCAGTATATATTGGGTTGGATCCAGACGTTAGTCACGCTTAGAGTAGAGCCACTGAAATCAATGGGACTTAGATTAGTTATGTCTGAACAAGTCCCATTGATTTCAATGGGTCTACTCTAACCATGACTAAAACTGGCTCCAAACCACTGGGTGCATTTTGATTAATGCAACTTTAGTGGTCAAAGGAGCATTCCTTCAGCTTTAACCCTGGGGACAAAGAAAAGATTAGCTTCATGCACACATCTTTTCTGGGAGCCCTCTGTCAATACACTTAACTAGAAAAAAAGCTGCCAGTAGCTTTCTGTCCTTTAAATTGACTGCTAGATTATGATAAGGATGATAAGGATGACAACAGCCCAAATTGGATGGAACTTCGATGCCACATACACACACACACACACACACACAATTTCTTGATACAGGTAGTAACATTCTGATTCTATCTAGCTAACCTGAAAAGCTCCTCTGATGCAACAATGCAGGAGGCAACACATAAGTAGTAAGGAAAGGGTGGAGGAGGAATGGGAAGTGTCAAACTTCTCTCAGTTACTGTTCCACCAACAGGGAGGGTTATGGCCCCTCCCTTATCCTATAGCCAGTGTTTCAACACATTCACGATTAAACCGCAAAAATAAGAATTTAGCCTCTGGCACAGAAATGAGTATCCATTCCACGCCCTGAGTATTTCTGCTTTCTTTCATTACTATTAAAGCAAGCATTTAGCCTTTCTGGCTACAGAGGTAGGCTTCAAAACATGTGGTCAGAATTCCTAATAAATTCCACTAGCAGGTTTGTCACTGTGGTGATGTATCTTGCATTCTGCCAGCATTATGGGGCTTCTGTCAATTACCTGTAATCCATCTCTGAAAGGTTTGGATGAAGGATATAAATATGTTTTTAAAAATAAATTCAGATTTTCCTAGCAGACTTCAGATTTAAAAAAAAAATTGTGGAGCATTCTGCTGCATTTAAGCTATGATCTGTAAAGCACCAAAAGTGGCCTTTGGTCTGTTTTCATAGACCAGGCTGCATTTAAGCTGTGAGCTACAAATTACTGCAAGTGGTGATTTAGTGTCAGATCCTATTATCTGTAGCAGCTGAAACTATGTTAAGTGCAAGCACCAGATAACTAGTTGCCCCCCCCAATATACACACACTAACACCATTTTTAATTGAAAACCTATTAAATGTTGCATCCCCTGCCACACACCCACACAATGCTTGAGCCCTTCCAGAACTACAGGCCCTTTTTCAGTAATGAGGAGAGGTTAAGCCAGTAAGGCAAAAGGTATGTACCAGTGGCCTGGGCCAAACCCAGGAAAGTAATCCCTAGTGAAACAGTACCAGGCCTACAGTTTTAATCCAGATGGCTCAGATCACTGAAGAGCCAGGTGGATACACCCCAAATATAACTGTGCACAGAAGACACACCCTCCTTAATGGCATTTCCAGGCAGCTAAGTGATTGTTTGTTTTTACTACACTGTATTCTTTAAATATTTCTCACAGCATATTCACTACATAATCATCCATAGAGTTTTGCTAAACTGAATGTGAGGTTGGTCAGCATATCTCCATCATCTTCATGTGCAGCAGATTACGTGGTAGAGTCTTGGGATGGTGGAGTGGATGGTACCATTTCAGAGGGCAGATTGAGGCAGGGCTCACATTTTAAAGCTCCCCTATGTAACCAAATATCCCTGCAAATAAAAATCTTGCACCTAACCCATTCCCTATTGTGCTATTTTTTTTAATGGTGGGAAGTTGTTTATTTGTTACATAGGGAAACATGTAAAAAAATGTGATACACACATATATACACACCTACAGACTGTAGTGGTACAGTCCATTCTACCATATCAACACCATATCACCTCATTCTGCTGCATTTAAGCTGTGATCTGCAAAGCACCAAAAGTGGTGATTTAGTGTCAGAACCCATTAGTAGCTACACTGAGGCATCAGATCATAGAGTACAGTGTTTGGATCCTAGTGCCAGCATGAACGGAGAAGCTGTACTCTGGTGCTGAGTTCTGGCCCTGCCACTGCCAAGACCATTTTTTTAAAAACTGGCAGGACCAGGTCAAAGGTTGATACAATTCAGCATCTGGTGTTCCACAGCAGTCAGACAGATGCTTCCAAGAAGCCCACAATAAGCAGAACCTGTAGGCAATAACTTTGCCACTTCTGCATTATCCTTTTTTAGGATATTTGCTGGTTTGTTGTCCCACTTCCCCTTCCCCTTTCATAAAACCCTGGCATGCTATGATATGGCTACTGTATGTCCTAGAAATGGCAGCACCCTCCCACTCGATGTCTCCTATTCTGGCCCTTCCTCAGCTAGGAGAATCATAGAGTGAAGCTGTCATAAGAACACAAGAAGAGCCCTGCTGGCTTAGACCAAAGGTCTATATAGTCCCCTTCATGGATCACTGCCTTGTTGTGGCGAAGGGGCTTGCGTAACTCAGTGAAGCCATAAGCTATGCCGTGCAGGGCCACCCAAGATAGACAGGTCATGGCAGAGAGTTCTGACAAAATGTGGTCCACTGGAGAAGGAAATGGCAACCCACTCCAGTATTCTTGCCAAGAAAACCCCATGGAACGTATCACAAGGCTAAAAGATATGATGCCGGAAGATGAGCCCCTCAGGTCGGAAGGTGTCCAATATACTACTGGGGAAGAGCAGAGGGTATTTCCAAGTAGCGCCAGAAAGAGTGAAGCGGCTGGGCCAAAGCCGAAAGGACACTCAGCGGTGGATGTGTCTGGTGGTGAAAAGAAAATCCGATGCTGTAAAGAACAATATTGTTTAGGAACCTGGAATGTAAGATCAATGAATCAAGGTAAGCTGGAGGTGGTCAAACATGAGATGGCAAGACTGAACATCGACATCTTGGGAATCAGCGAACTAAAATGGACAAGCATGGGTGAATTTAATTCAGGTGACCATCATATCTACTACTGTGGGCAAGAATCCCTTAGAAGAAATGGAGTAGCACTCATAGTCAACAAAAGGGTGGGAAAAGCAGTACTGGGGTACAATCTTAAAAATGATAGAATGATCTCAGTACGAATCCAAGGCAAACCATTCAACATCACAGTAATTCAAGTCTATGCCCCAGCCACTGATGCTGAAGAAGCTGAGGTTGATCGGTTCTATGAAGACCTACAACACCTTCTAGAACTAACACCAAAAAAAGATGTCCTCTTCATCATAGGGGATTGGAATGCTAAACTAGGAAGTCAAGAAATCACCGGGATAACAGGCAGGCATGGCCTTGGTGTACAAAATGAAGCAGGACAAAAGCTAGAGTTTTGCCAAGAGAACACGCTGATCATAGCAAACACTCTTTTCCAACAGCACAAGAGGCGACTCTACACATGGACATCACCAGATGGTCAATATCGAAATCAGATTGATTATGTACTTTGCAGTCAAAGATGGAGAAGCTCTATACAGTCAGTAAAAACAAGACCTGGAGCTGACTGTGGCTCAGATCATGAGCTTCTTGTTGCAAAATTTCAGCTTAAATTGAAGAAGGTAGGGAAAACCACTAAACCATTCAGGTATGACCTAAATCATATCCCTTATGAATATACAGTGGAGGTGAGGAATAGATTTAAGGGATTAGACCTGATAGACAGAGTGCCTGAGGAACTATGGACGGAGGTCCGTAACATTGTTCAGGAGGCAGCAACTCAATCCATCCCAAAGAAAAAGAAATGCAAGAAAGCCAAGTGGCTGTCTGATGAGGCTTTACAAGTAGCTGAAGAAAGAAGGGAAGCGAAAAGTAAGGGAGAAAGGGGAAGATCTATCCAACTGAATGCAGAGTTCCAGAGAATAGCAAGGAGAGACAAGAAGGCCTTCTTAAATGAACAATGCAAAGAAATCGAGGAAAACAACAGAATGGGAAAGACTAGAGATCTCTTCAAGAAAATCGGAGATCTCAAGGGAACGTTTTGTGCAAAGACGGGCATGATAAAGGACAAAGAAGGCAGGGACCTAACAGAAGCAGATAAGATTAAGAAGAGGTGGCAAGAATACACAGAAGAACTATACAGGAAAGATCTTAATGTTCCTGATAGCCATGATAGTGCGGTCACTGAACCTGAGCCGGACATCCTCGAGAGTGAAGTCAAGTGGGCCTTAGGAAGCATTAATAACAACAAAGCTAGTGGACATGACAGCATTCCAGCTGAGCTATTTAAAATCCTAAAAGATGATGCTGTTAAAGTGCTGCACTCAGTATGCCAACAAATCTGGAACACTCAACAGTGGCCACAAGACTGGAAAAGGTCAGTTTACATTCCAATTCCAAAGAAGGGCAACGCCAAAGAGTGTTCAAACTACCTTACAATTGCGCTCATTTCACATGCCAGCAAGGTGATGCTCAAAATCCTACAAGCTAGGCTTCAGCAGTATGCGAACCAAGAACTACCAGAAGTACAAGCTGGGTTTCAAAGAGGCAGAGGAACTAGAGATCAAATCGCCAATGTTCACTGGATCATGGAGAAAGCAAGAGAATTCCAGAAAAACATCTATTTCTGCTTCATTGACTACGCTAAAGCCTTTGATTGTGTGGATCACAACAAACTGTGGCAAATTCTTAAAGTGATGGGAGTACCAGATCACCTTACCTGTCTCCTGAGAAACCTCAGGGTCAAGGTACGAGGGTCAAGAAGCAACAGTAAGAACCAGACATGGAACAACCGATTGGTTCAAAATTGGGAAAGGCGTACGACAAGGCTGCATATTGTCACCCTGCTTATTTAACTTATATGCAGAGTACATCATGAGAAACGCCGGGTTGGATGAATCACAGGTCGGAATTAAGATTGCCAGGAGAATTATCAACAACCTCCGATATGCAGACGATACCACCCTAATGGCAGAAAGCGAAGAGGATCTCAAGAGCCTCTTGTTGAGGGTGAAAGAGGAGAGTGCAAAAGCTGGTTTGAAACTCAACATTAAAAAAACTAAGATCATGGCATCTGGCCCCATCACTTCCTGGCATCTAGAAGGGGAAGAAATGGAAGCAGTGACAGATTTTACTTTCTTGGGCTCCAAGATCACCGCAGACGGTGACTGTAGCCAGGAAATTAAAAGACGCTTGCTCCTTGGGAGGAAAGCTATGGCAAACCTAGACAGCATAGTAAGGAGCAGAGACATCACCTTGCCGACAAAGGTCCGTCTAATCAAAGTTATGGTTTTCCCAGTAGTAATGTATGGCTGTGAGAGCTGGACTATAAGGAAGGCTGAGCGCCAAAGAATTGATGCTTTCGAACTGTGGTGCTGGAGAAGACTCTTACGAGTCCCCTGGACTGCAAGGAGGTCAAATCAGTCCATCCTAAAGGAAATCAACCCTGAGTGCTCATTGGAAGGACAGATACTGAAGCTGAAGCTCAAATATTTTGGCCACCTAATGCGAAGAGAAAACTCTCTGGAAAAGACCCTGATGCTGGGAAAGACTGAAGGCAAAAGGAGAAGGGGACGACAGAGGATGAGATGGCTAGATAGCATCACCGATGCAATGAATATGAACTTGAGCACGCTCCGGGAGAGAGCTCAGGACAGGAGGGCCTGGAGTGCTGTTGTCCATGGGGTCACGAGGAGTCGGACACGACTGAACGACTGAACAACAACAACAACTATATAGTCCAGCATTCTAGCACTGGTAGCTTGCATTGCAGCTCCATTGTGACCACTTACGACTACGGCACCTTAAACCAGTCCATTCAGATAGTCCCTTAAATTTCTTTGGGATTAGTTAGTGCCTCAATATCTCTCTCTCTCAATCTGTGTTTGTACAGTATCAACTGACAACAGGCAAAATCACATCATGAATTTTAGCTGTGTGTTTTAACCCTCATTTGGACCAGATAAGTTGGCAGAGCTGAAGTCTAAACCAAAGTAGAAGCCCTAAGATGGGCCTCCCCAATGGTGGCTTCAGATGCAAGACTGGAGACAAGGGGTGTGTTTCCATGCTATCGGCTTCACTTTGTTTGCAACTTTGTTGTGATGTTTCCCCAATCGCATCTTCTCCCTTTTCCTGTTTCCACAGCCCTTAAAGACCCAGATTATCATCACTGTAGCCTGGGGCTCTGTGCTGTTTCCACTGAGCTCTAATCAAAAAAATTTCTTGATGGCTGGGTTGAGTCTGAGTGGAATCTGGGTTCAGTCTGATTACCTCATCAGTGTTCCTGCCTCCTCAGCTGTGTTTCCAGGACAACAGAAGGAGAAGCTAATGGAGGAGTACTGGATTTTTTAAAAAGGAATCAGCTTTGCTGTGAAGAGAAGCTTCCCCCCTCTCCCCCCATTTCTCCTTTCCCCTGAAAGTCCAGATGCACCTGCATTTCAAGAGCAAGCCTCATTGAGCACAATGGGAGTTACTTCTGAGTAGACAGACATATGGTTGTGCTGGGAAAGGGGGGGAGAACACAAAGAGTGAAACTAGCTTCATTTTAACCCAGAGGACCTCATTGACCACATAGGAGTTACTTCTGATGAGACAGTAATGGATTTGCTGTGGGAAAGAGAGCAGTAAACACAAAGACAGAAACCAGCCCCCATTGTAACCCACAGGATATCTATAATGAAGCTGTGAAGTACTTTCTTCCTAAGGCAATTATTTGGAGCCTCGAGATCCCGCTTGGTTGCTTAATTGCACTTAAGGAATTGGGCTTTAAAGTGTGCTATTTAAATTGAGGGGGAATCTCTGTAAGTTCTGATATGGGCATTCAAAGGCAAGCCTCATCGACCGCAATGGGAGTTTGTTCTGGGGAGACACTAATGGGTTTGTTGTCATAAGGAGGCCGAAACCAGCCCCCATTTTAACACATGGGATCTCTATATGGAAGCTGTGAAGGAGTTACGTCCTAAGGCAATGGACTGGGGCCTTGAGATCATGCTTAATCGCATTTAAGGAATTAGGCTTTGATATGTGCCATGTCAGTTGAGGGACTTCTCTGATATTTCTGTGGTCATTGAGAGGGCAAGCCTCATTCAGCGCAATGGGAGAAAATACCCCTTGAGTGGGGTCATGGGCTGTGTTCTGGTGCTTATTTTCAATGATGTTTTAAAAGTTGGTCCCTCAGCATCCTGCTCCAAAATGGCAATGAAACTTCCAGAAAACAGGGAGGGAAAGAATTGGGTCACTGAGGTCAGAGTGACACACCCACAAAGGCTGGGCTACATGCCCCATGGGCAGGACTATGATACTAAACCCAGTGCGGTTATGGAAACAGGTCAGTAATGGAGCCGAAGTAAGCTGGAAAAGTCGGCTATAATCAGTCTCAGAAGAAGCATTTTTTCCACATTAAAATGTGGGGCTGGTGCTGAATGGCCACAATGTCATGGAAACATGGAGACCTCACCACACAGCCAGGTTGGAATAAATCGCTGGTGGAAACGCAGCCAAGGAGGAGAGAGCTGAAGAAGCTCTTCAGTATCCATGCGATGCAGATTATTTTCCATAAATGTGAGGGCTGGGTCAACTGAAAGGCATATCCTATCACCCTGCATGCCATTGAAAGTGCTTCACAGTTGGCCTAGAAAACAAGGCAGCATCTGCTCCTACTTGATGTGTTGTTGTGGTAGTTGTTGTTGTTGTTTGGAAAATACTCAAGACGCTAGATGGACACACATCTCTCTTGTTTGCTTCTGTCACTTTTAGCTGAGTAGCTGATGTCCAACCCTCCTTTCAAACTCTTTGAGCATCACCCAGCAATGAGATATGGGCTACAATTCTGTGTTCTTACATGGAAGTGAGCCTCATCAAATACAATTGGACTTTGTTTTGAGAAACATGCATAGGATTGGGTGGCATGGCTGCAATCATAAGCAAGTTTAATATAGGGGTGAATCAGTGGGATGTCTAAATGGACACACATATAATCACACTGCAAGTCCTATTGAAAGTGGCGGAATAGAATGGACAGAACAATCCTATGGCTGAAGCTCTGCTGGAGGAAGTGGGAGACAGATCCACCTCCTTTACGCAGGTAGAACTTCTACTGCATCCTATGCCCACTCAGCCCAGGAGAGGATGTGAGGAACACCAAAGAGAAAACGAAAAGCTGGCAGAAAAACAACAGACATGCAGTCCCAGAATAGCTTGGATCTACACCAGAGGCACCAATCAAGGATGGAACCTAGAACATCTCCATTACATGTGGCAATATGGAGGTAGCCAATGATGGCACAACAATCCGACCACTTCCACACCACACCACACCGCAGCACACAGCACACACAAAGATACTGAAGCAGCAGCAGCACCCCCATTCTCACAGTGGCGCACTTCATAGGGCATGGGGCTAGGAAGCTGTAGTCAGGAGTCCAAGTCACCTTTGGCATGCCGGCAAAAAAAAAGGAATATTGGGGGATCAAGAGAGGGAGCACCCAGGACACAAACCCAAACTGCAAGCATCACAGAGTATTTAATTAATTATTAAATTAATAATTATATTATTAATATAATTAATAATTATAATTACTCAGCCAGACCTGCAGATAGCAAGCATGCACTCCATAGGGTATTTGACACCACCACCACCACACCACCAGCCCCAGTGCCCATACATAGACAACAAGAGCACAAGGCATGCAGCAGCAGGGGCTACTGCTGCTGCCTCCACCTCCCAGGTCCAAACTAACCCTCCTCCTCCTCCTCACAAACACACAGGAAAATCACACACACAGGGGACTATTCTGAAGGGGAGACATGAATGAATCAGAGGCTGCTGTCTGTGAATGGAAAAATCAAACTGCTGCATTACTCTGACGGGGAGGACCCAGCACAATTCCGTGATTGGGGAGGTTTGTTCCCAGCCCTGTCCATTCTCCTTTGCTGTACTGGCTGCCCTCTCTCCTTCCCTTCTGGGTATTCCTTAGTTGTCGGTGTATGGCACCACTGTGAAGTTGTAGGTGATTCGCAGTAATGCGACTGCAAAATACCACAGCTGCAGGCTCCCGCTACTGGCTTCCCTTTCTCCTTCAGCTCTGTGTATTCTTTATTGTGCACTACATATAAACAGGCTACTCCACTGTTGTGAATGAAACAGTGCTACTGCTATTATGAAAAGGAGGCTACTTATTGTGAAAGTACCCCTTCTGCAAATGGGGGGAAAGAGGGAATGCGGGGAGGCGCAGCCCCACCCCTTGACCACGTCACTTGCAGGTAATAGCCATGTCACAGAGGAATGCCCAGGATTTAATACGGGGGCGGGGGGGGGGGAGAACACTACTGCAGAACCACTCTGGAGCCACATTTAAGAAAAACAATGGAGTAAAAGGACTTTCCAAAAATGTGCATTTGGGGGATAGATGATGTGGGATGGCAGCAGATTGGCGACAGCATCATCTGTCACAAATGACCCAAATGTGCTCTACCACCGTATTAAATCAGCCATGTAGATTGGTCCCTGGTTTCCAGCAGAGCATTCCAGCTGATGACCCAGAGAATTTCTGCCACTGGACATCTCCTTCCAGAGGCATAGCTCCCCCTCCACCAGGGGGAAGGCACTTCTGATGGAGCAGATCTCTGCCTATGCACACAAGGCCCAACGTGTGGACATCAGGTGCATTGAGGGGGCAGGGCCCCCCATTATTATTGCAATCTCCATGCATTGACTAAACGTCTTTTTCTTTTTTTTTAGTTTGCAGTCCGGTGCATTCCTACTTGAACTCAATGTGACTTACTGTGTAAAGATGCACAAGATAATGCTGTAATTGTGTTAAAGTCTCACTAATCCTACTCAGTAAGTATTATTAACCTTTACAAAATGCCCCTCACCCAAAGCAAACAAAAACACTTCCACACATGGAAGGAAATGTGCAGTCACCTGGCAAACAACATTAACTCCACAGGTAGCTAGCATGCTACGTGGGAAGAGTCATTCTAACTTTGCCTTCAGTTAGGCCTAGAGAGGGAGAGTCCATTGCCAACATTTTAATCCTACCTATGGATGCACAAAGCAAAGGTTGTGATAACCCAGGAACTTACTAAGACTATTTACAAAACCAAAGTCAACCTAAACTCCTTATTCACTCTCAGTGTATTGATTCTCTTCCACTCTTTTTTACCTGAACAAGCTTCATGTAGAATTATCACTAAAGTCTCCCTCTGAGGCCCTGAGCAATAGATTGTGTTCAGTCTTTTTAAATGAATGAAACCACTGCGCTTTCTGTCAGTAAGCACAGCACTGGAAATAAAAGTGGTGAGAATTGTACTTATGTTTGCCAAGATTCTTCACTCGCTACCCTCTGAAGAACAAAACTCTCTCCAAGTAAATAAAATAAAATCTTCACTGTACAGAGTGAATAAAAACATTTTGACCTTGAATGTAGATTTTTGGAGTTGTGATGAAACAAACAAATGTTCTCTGAAGCACTAAGACAATAAAACACTGTAAAGTCTCTGAATTTTCCTTAAAGCAAGCTTTCATTTTCCAACAATTAAAAGTCTCTGCAAACAATTGACAGATGTGAACCTATAAGCACTGAATTTCAGTTCCCGGAATCCAAGCTTTTTTCACTTAGAAAGCATTTTGACCCATCATGATCATTTAAGAAGAACCTGAATGCAGTCATCAAGGTCAAAAACGGTGGGGCAATGAACCATAGCAGTGTGGCTGAATATCCAGCAACATCTTTGGGTGCTGGTCTATTTTAAATTAATTGGCATCTCTAAATGAGCATTTAAAATATATTATTCCTCCTCTGGGAGGTGGCAATTCAGCCCTCCAAAAGCTAGTATCATTGATTGAAACACATTGGAATCTCTCCCCTTTACCTCAGCAATTCTCAAACTATGGGGCAAATACTCCTTGGGATGGTGCAGGGCACCTGGAAAGCAAGAAATATATTGCAGACAACTACGGCAGGTGATGACCACCCAGTGCCTGTGGAGACTGAGGGTTGTATCCAACCCTGGCTGTCCGCCAATGGAATGGAAACCGCTAGCGGGATGGATTTCCTCTTTACCCTGCAGCCTCCCTGCATACCCCAAGACTGCTCCAGAGGATTGGGGATACCCTCTGGATCAGATCTGAGGAGTGCGCAGGAGGTTACGGTGGGGAGGAGAGCAAAGTGAAGTCCCTTTGCATGAGCAGAAGTCCAGTCACGGGACATTGCATTTCACCCCAAATGCCCCCCCCAGCTATGGACTTTCACTGATGCACAATGGATTTGTAAGGGCTACTGTACCCTAGAATGGCCATGTGTCCTTCATTAGAGACAACAGCCCTCCGTTTAAAGGGCCATCAGAGGACTGTACTCTATTTGAAGGGCAGCTCCATCCAAGTTTGGTTTAAAGACAAAGAACGGCAAGAAGGGGAGCAGGGAGGGACCTTGAAGTTGCCCATCAACAGTTAGCACCAGGACAGCAGACTGAACAGGAACACAAGTCACCTGGTCACAATTCTCCCCACTATGGTGAGATGTATTGCATTCCTGTTTAAATTCCAGTACTTGTCACTGAATTTATATCTATACATATAAATTAGTATATGCAAATCTACACCCCCTTTTTGGGTGATGCGTTTCCTCTTTTTTGGGCAATGCATCAGTGGCCACCCTACTCTACCCATATTGACCCTTCATCCTAACATGCAAATGAAGAAGGGAGTTCAGGAAGAAATGCTGCTCCTTTGTTCTTTTGCTTCACTGCGCGAAGCTTGAAAAGAAGGCCAGAGGTATTCCACTTCTACCCTCTTCTAATGCAAGTGCGGGATTAGTAGCCACTCTGCAGAGCCTTCTGCACAGCAGTAGGCTCTATGCCCAGAATTCCATGCAAGGATCTTGGTACATTCAGTTGTGGAACAGATTGTTGGTGCAGGGCTGGGAGGCAGGAGGTGCTGTGCTGCGCATTTAGAAGAAGGGACCAGGTTCGATCCTTTGAGACACATCGCTGTACCTTAACATCAGTGTAGTCTGCAGCTGAACCCAAACCACTTCTAGAAATGGGGCTTTGGCTGCTAAGTCAGTCATGTGATCCTGAAATATTTAGCCAGCATGTATTTTTGTGAAGCTACCTCAGGCAACCCCTGAAGTAAATTTGGCTTCTCATAAAAACTCATTTTTACCCACCTGTCGCTAGAATGGTTTCTCTGTATTCCCCGGGAATATACATACAATGCAGTAGCAATATTCTTACTGTGGCCTTCCAAACCAAACCTGAGCAGTCAGCTTTTCTGAGGGTATCCAAACTCTGTGCTCCACGTTTCTAAAGTTATGTCCCCTTGCTAAATCCTCGGATCACTTGCTGCACATTGGAATGAGAATGGCATTGAGAATATGACGATGGAAATAAATACGGCTTTCTTTCATACCTCACAGCATAGCATGCCTCACTTTCTTGTGCTAACTACTGGTAATAGAGCTCCATGAAGGGCCTCGCAATATTCAAACATTCCTCTGCTTGCAAGATAGAAATAACTGAGGTTGGTTGCTTTTTTAATTTACAACGCTAGGTGCTTTTAATCTGAAGTAACTTTGGTTCTCAGGAAATGTTGACAAGGATGTTTCGTCAATGTCTTCAGTCAGTTTAACCTTTCTCTGGGTTAAATGTGGAAGAAGGACAAGAAGCAAGAAATATATTGGCAGCTTAAACGTATGTACTGACCACTTGTGCGTGCATTTCACTGTGACTTACACATGTGTAGTTATCACACATGAAAGTGTGTGATCTGCTCCAGATGCCAGCTGGGCTGGCATGTTTTTGCCCATGCTACACCTTCCCCCATTGGGGAGTTCACAGCATGGGTGAAGCTGGTCCCCAGTCGAAATGTCTGGTGAAATGCCAGTCAGGACTGGATGATGTCGGAGGTGTGGCCACACCCTTGACATCAACCAGGCCATGCAGGGCCAGGTTGGGAGGGGGTGTCATTCAGCCTCCACCCACCCCAAAAGTGTTCCCCACCCCTCTACGACATAGAAACAGAGCTGGCCGCAGGATATTGCTGCCTGACTTAAAGGATAAGATGGCGTCCTCATCCCTAACCCACGCCAAATTCCATGTACAAAAGCTGACCAGACTAGCAGTTGAGTCATCCTTCGACACTGGCAATGAGACAGTATCCTCTACTGCACCTGAGGCAAGCAGGCTTGCTTACGGGGTATAGGTCAGGCTGCGTAGCACACACAGGTCTGTCCTCCAACACATCACCACCACTCCCTGTCCCCCAGTATCCAGTGCCTCAGTCTGCCTAATGGTAGAGCCAGTTCTGCCAGAAGTGTATTCCCACTGTAGAATTTTGTCACATCTGAAGCAGGCTAGAGCTCTAGATAAGGCACTGAAATGGAGACAAAAGTCTCAAACTATAGCAAAACTCTCACTGGTGAAGTCCTCTTGAGTATAATTCCTATGTTTCCTTTTCTTCATGGAGATGCCAGCTGAGGTATATAATGCAACATCACCCTGGTCATTTTTAAGGACATTTCTGTTTTGACTCACACATTAAGGCTTTCTTCACACGGAGCTTTTATCCTGAAATTGGGATTGCTCCTTCACGGAAGTTTGCGGGCTCTTTACATGATGCCATGATCCTCCAAGGCATCTCCTGCACTAAATACCCTTTGTTCCATTTTTAAATAGATCGCAGATAATGAGCTATCAAATTACCCCATTGTGTTCTGCTTGAGTTCCCTTCGTGAAAAGAGTAAAAGCGGCAAGAAGAGGAGCGAGATCAATGACAGATAATGGAAGACTCAGATATGGGGAGAAGGAGGGGGAAGGGAAGCGGGTGAAAAAGGGAGTCGTCGTGATCCTGCATTTAAAATGGAAGCAGAAAGTCCCGTTTTAAATGCAGGATTTTAGGCTGGTGTAGATACACCCTAAGAAGCTAGTGCATGTACCACCACAGAACATACACTTGTAATGCCATTCCCACATTACTTCACACATACTTTTTAATGGCTCTGTATAACAGGATTGCTTTGTTTTGTTTTTTAAATCATCATCATGAGAATTAGCCCTAAATAACAAGCTTCAGAACTACAGTTCTTAATGGTTCCCAGTTCCAACTACACAGAAGAGGCTGACAAAAAAACTCCTTGAGAGTTAATTGATTTTGTTTTTTCTGTTTCTTTGTTTTTCATTGGTTATTTTATACCTGTTTTAATATAGAAGTGAAGAACTTGTGCTGTAGGACCAGATTGTATCTGAAGATGAGAGGCCAAGTGTTGCAGAAGAAGGATGTGAGATACCAGAGAACACCTACCCCAATGGAGCCTCCTTCCTTCATGTTAGCTCAGGCTGTATCCCTTAGCTGGGATCAAATTCTTTATGTCATCCACCCTAACAGACTCTGATGATGACATCTGAGCCATATAAAGCATTCCACTGTGGCCTTGTCCCCTCTGATAAGCCCACTCTCCTACCAAGTCATAGAGTGGTAGCTTGTATCAGTTCTGGTTAGGTTGCAATCAGAAATGGGAACATCTTCAGCCCTGCTGGATGCCTCCAGACTCCACAAGAAATGGCCAATATATCCCTTGCCCAGCTGTAACCCATATAGCTTTCAAAGGGCTCGACATTTGCATTCAGATCTTCGTGGCCACATGCTTGCCAGCCTTTCCCTAAGCACCACTTTGTAGAGTTGACTGCCAAGGAACCTTTAGGATTGGGCTGGTCTAAGTAGAGTGGAAAGTAGCATTCATTATTTACCCTTCTGTTGAGATTAATATCTCTCTATTATACATGCCAGAAATGTAACTATTTTATAAAATTATGGAGAGAAAGGGAAGGAGGGAGATGTATATGTCTTAAGGACTAACAAATGTATTGTCTCATGAGCTTTCATAAGCACAGGCATTGCAGGATTCTGTATAGCTTCTATTCTATACCTGTGACTAACCAACCTAAGTCTAGGGACTGATTTATGCATATGAGCTACTGTGCAGTGACATTCCACCCCTGAATACATCTGTATAAGTCGGGGTGGACAACTTCAGGAGGCTCAGGGGGCCTTGTCACCCCTCCAGGCCCTCTCCCCCTGCCACATGGCCCACAGTCTGCCAGGCAACCCAAAAATGAATTTTAAAAAGGGGGGAATGGCATCCATAACACTTTGGAGCGCCACAAAGGTCAAATTTAGCAGCTACAGAGCCATAAAAGGGTCAAATTTAGCTTGCGAACAAGCTAAATTTCACCTTTGGGGCGCTCCATAATGCTATGGACACATTTTTTTTAACATTTGAATTTTCTTTTGAGGATTGCGGGGGCCACATGCATCCCTCAGACTGCATGCTGCCCACCCCTGGTTTAAGCAAACCATTACTGGTTGCCTGAAGAGGGGAGTAAAAGCATTCCACCTCCAACCCTGTTCTTCAGGCAAAAGGTTTTAGGGACCAAGAGAAAAAAACCTCAGGAGGAGGCAACTGGGGGAGGGCAATGTGGGTTCTCTTCATACCTCAAACCTGGTATATATTCTGTATATGGGCACTGGATATTATAAATGTGATCAAAGGACAGAAGATCTATATGACTGTTTTCTACTATACTTTGTCATTCTATGGAATTCATTAGCCACATTCTGTTTCTATAAGAAATAAAGACGAGATACAAAATTGAAAAACAGACAGATGCCACAATGTTCCAAAGTCATGTAACTACTGTGTGTAACTCCCTAGATCTTATCTAGTATAAATAGGATATGAATTGATTGACCTAGTGCTTATAGAGAGCAGGATGAGAGCTACCATAATATATTTCCTTTATTTTTCAATAGCTGCCTGTGCTTTGAACAGACAAGATTCAGAAAAAAACTTCATTCAGTGACTCCTTTCTCTTTGTCCTAAGTTAACCATAAGTCATTGTATAAACACAGCCATGACAGCATTTCTAACCAAGCTGCCAAAATCCCTTCAGCTCCTGCAAAACTTAATGTTTCTTCATCATCACCCTGTGTATTTCTTAATTAGCAGGCCTGAAAAATGACCTAGAAAAAAACACACAAAACCACACAGCTTTTGCAGTCTTGTTATTGGACATTCTTGCCTCCGCACGCAGAGATAGAATAACTTCAGCTTCAAGAAAGAAGATTATATACCTGGGAAATGAATGACACACAGAATTGATCTCAGTGGAGAATGTAAAGGCCTCTTCCTAGTAAGAGATGTACACAGTAAGACTTGCCTTCTACCAATTTCTACAGGACCTCAATAATAGCCCCCTGAGAGTAAACTCTGTGTAGTTTTGTTTGTTGCCTTGGAGGAATCATGTGATGATGACAAATGCTGCAAGTGTTTGTAGAGCCCTGTAAAGTGATAGGGTCTTGGATAACCTTCGGTGTTTTCAGAGACTGGAAACTTGATGTTGTGGTGGCCTTATCAGCTGATTTCTGCTGAAATTCCTAGTGAAGGACCTCTTCAGATGGCTTGTTTACAAACACTTAACAGAATCAGTACAGCTTTTTTTTTCTGTATGCTTCCCACTTCAGTGCAAAATTGTTGTCTGATGGAGGCCATGTCTCCTGAATATCTCCACATAGAAGATTCATGCATGGACATTGGTGACAGCCAATCACAGTAGCCCCTGATTTGCCTTCGCTTTATTATTCCCTTCCCAAAGTGCACAAAAAATGCTCCAAGATCTCCTGTGGATTGAAAGAGCTATGGTTACTTCACCCAGGCACACAATGTCTCAAGTTATCTATGACTGGCCATTGCATGCATGCAGCTGACTTCACCCTGGATATACAGGGCAGAATCCAAAGAAAGGTAGATCTGTAGTCTTCTTGTTTCCCATTTGTCTGTCCTATTTTTAATGGGTCTTGTTATTATTTAACATTTCAGTAGCAGTATTCACTGTACAATATGCTTTCATTTTCTGCAGATCATTGCTGTTCAGGCAGGATAGGATGAGAGCAACCACATTTCCCAAGGCTAGCTGTTAAACAAATACGTGAAAAATGGACTGCACATTGCTCAGTGATGATGGCTTTTTTAAATGTATTTGAAAGCTTTCAGCTTGTTTTCAGTGGAGGCCGGTGGCTCCAATGTCCACTCCAGGTCTCAGTCAGAACCTGTCAGAACTCTAAAGGAGCTATTCAAGGCACTTCACACCTTGGATAGCTCCTTTAGAGTTCTGACTGGTTCTGACTGAAACCTGGAGTGCATTCACAGCACCACTGACATCGTAGCCACCAGTCTCCACTGATTGTTTTATGGAGAGGCTTAATGAGGGAAGGTGAAAACACCTTCCTAGAGAAGATTTCAGGTATTTTCCTAAAATGTGCAGGAATATACTCTTATTGTGCCAACAGACAATTTGTCTGAAGCAATGGCTCCCTTTTAACTAAAGGGTCCCACCATTTTGTATTTGTTTCAGACCCACTTTTCGATTCCATCTCTTGGCCTGGAAGTGATGTTTGTGTTCGAGTGGCCCCAACGGAAGCTTGGGGGCCTACTCACAAAACTTTTGACAACATATTCCTGGCAGTGGCGCCATCAGGGCAGAAATCCGGAGCCCTCCTCAGCAGAATGAGCAGGAGGTCCCCCAAACGCAGCTGGGATGGTTTACCACATTTTGAAGTCAGTGAAGAACTACACATTTCCAGACCATTAAATCCAGAGTCTACAGTTATCTGGCTGCCCTTGAACTTTTATTTAGGAACCTTTGTCTACTAAGATCCAAAGTCTCACGTGGATCTGTTAACTATTTTGGGGTATATATCCACAAATATCTACTTGCATCTGTCTAGAATTACCAGAAAATTCTGGAAGCGCCCAAATTTCAGTGGCCAGTTTGGGATTCTGGCTGGGCAGAACCCATCATGGGGCAGTATCCAACACTGCCTGTGATCCAGCAGGACCCACCACCAGCACAACGGGAAGCTAGCACTTCCTAAAGCAACTGGAAATGAGCTGAAATGCTTGTTCCCAGAATGGAAAAGTTCAGTGGAGCTCACAGAAAAGAGTTCCACTGACCTGTCCCATTCTTGAAATGAGCAGTTTGGCTCATTTCCAGGGTTACTCTGGGAAATGACAGCTTCCTGTTGCACTGGTAGTAGGTCCTGCTTGTGCAATATAAGTAGTGGGGGCGCATGGGCACCATTGGATACTGCCCATGGAATTTAGAGGAGTCTTGCCAAAACGATGGGAAATTCTGACTAGATCTTGATTGGTTCCCTATTGCATCAGACCATTATAGACTAGGCCAAAGACCTCCTTTGCTCCTGCAGCCTTCACATTACAGATCTCCCTGTTTGAACAAATTGGACTCCAGAATTTTTTATTTGGGGCAGGGAGCATTTGTAAACATCCAGGAAAATAATCCTGTAGATTCATAGGGGCTGGGCTGGGATTTGTCCATTCCTACTCTAAAATGGTTTCTGGCAACATGCCTATAATTTCTGCTTCATATCATTCATATACTTAAAAGCCCTTCACATGAGCTCAAACAGGTATTTGGAAAATGTATGGTATTTCCATGCATCAATGCTTACAGTCTATTTACATATGTACCCACTCGATATAACTGTGCATCTAATGCTAATCCTATTTACTCAGATGTAGATCCCACTGAACTGAACGGGACCTACTCCCAAGTAACAGTGCATAGGAGTACAATCTTAATTACACCCAATGACATTGGATGCACCACTTGCAAGCCAGCCAGTAGCCAGTAGCATAATTCAGGCCAGTAATGTAGCAGAATTAGGGTGTTTTGTTTCCATTGATACCACCATTGTAAACATTTTATCTGTGCATCATATATATTCCAGCTGCCATTATTGTATCTAACAATTGCTTATATTTTAAACCTTACAGCTGGAATTTAAAAAAAAAGATTTCTTAGAGTCGTTAGAGCAGGAATGTCATGGATGAGTCAAAAGGCAAATGACTCATGTTCAACTTGTGGGGTTTCCATAGGCCTCTGGTTGTCCACTATGTGATCAGAATGCTGGATGAGATGGACCCTTGGTCCAATCCAGCATGGTTGTTCTTATGCTCCAAGGAGATGGAGGACCCTTAGAAATGGTGTGGGACACGATGAGGGGGCCTGTAGATGGAGGAGGGCATTGGCAGAAATTGCCAACCTGTTTATGTGAATGGAGCAACAACTTTGGATCCAAGCGAAAGAGCACATGTCTGGATTGCTACCTGATAACACTAACATAAAGTATTTCCTATTTATGGTAACAGTTGCCACATGCACAACCTCCATGTGGCAATTGTAAAGAATAAACCAGGCTTAACTGTGCAGGACATAAGCAAATAGGCCACAGGAAACAATTATAAATTGCAAACAGGTATTTCCTGCCTCAAATTTTGATTTGATAGATGTGTAGTACAGCTTGTCATGAATGTAGGTATGGCATCAGTTACAAGCTACTTCCTTCAAGATGTTTAGCACAAATTGTGTCTTTATCCAAGTAAAAGGGAGCACAGCAACAAATCAAGTTAAAATGAATTCCCTGTGTGGTTGAACTGAGTTTTTTGGGGATCCATTTGTGTATGCTTTTAAATAGCACTATTTTTCATGGTTATCTTTACATCCCCAGTGGAGTAGGAGATGAAGCAGTCATAGTTCCTCCTCCGCCCTTGACCTACCATTTTGCGATTTGCCCCTCTGACTTGCTGGATAACTTTAGATGTACCACACAGCAGGAAGGGGGGTGAATATATGTCTGTAGCCATAAACCTGACACACTGTCTTTTTTCAGTGGTGGAGTTGGGTCCCCTTGAATTTTGAGGGTGGCAGGGGCCACACTGGGGGGCTTTAGGGAGCACATACAGCCCCTAGGCCACATGTTTCCCTTCCCTGCCATAAAGTAACTCACAGGAGGCTAACAGCCACAGCAAGCTTCATTTCTGCTGAACTGAAAGTCAAACAGGAAGTCAAACTGTGAAGTAGAGTAAGAGTTGAAAGAACAGGACATTACAGGTGGCTAAAGGAACAGAGAAGAACAGCATGAAAAGATGTTGTTGTTTCATCTTCCTTTTCATCTGTGACTTTAATGCAGCCTTCCCCAACCTGGTGCTCTCCAGATGTGTTGGACCACAGCAGCCTTTCCGCTTCCTGCTCAGCAGCCTTCCCATGTGTTGGACCACTCTCCAAATGTGTTGAACCACAGCAGCCTTCCTCAAGCATGTGTTAGACCACATCATGACTAGGAATTATGGGAGTTCTGGTCCAACACATCTGGAGAGTGTCAGTGTCAGGGTTGTATCTGAACCCATAGAGCCCCAAAGCAGCTCTGATTCTGAGGAAGAGAGGCAACTCGTGAGGAGGAACTTTCCCAGACTTCAGAGGTGCACCTGGAGGGGGAGTCCCCCCTTCTCACATCCCTGGGAGTGACAGCGAACAAGGCGTGGAAAGAAAAGGACAACCTGAACTTTTAGACATGAGGTGCTGACGCAGGCACAAGCGAGAGATCGCAGGGGCTGAGCCCAGAAGCATCGCAGGAGAGGGGGAGATCTTCCCCTCCCACCCCTTAAGTTCAGAGAATTGCCGCCCTTTTCCCAAACGGTGATCAACTGACATAGTTTCCCTTTGAACCCCTAGATGGCTATTCCTTTGTAGTTCTCTGAGTCTCTAGCAATTAAGATCTGTATGCCTCATTAGGGTAAATGGAATTAAAGCCTTGGAAAGCAGCCCTTTTGTCTGAGTGTTGATTTGGCTATTGGAGTATTCAGTAGGCAACAGGGGAACCTTGACAGTCAGATTGGGGAAGGCTGATTTAAAGGTAAAGGCAAAGAGTGAATATTTAGGTTGCAAGCAGGCAACCCTAGGTCACATGCAGCAGTCCCCGTGCAGATCAGGTGATCCTCACCATGCACATATTGTTGGAGTGTACTGAAAGCCATATGATCCACACAGCTGGTCATATGGAGCAGCTGCCCAGAGATGGCTCATAGCCACCTCATGGACCGATTTAAAGCAGCCACCACCTTGTGGCGGCCATAGATTGTAAGCCATCTCCTAGATATCTCTGAAGAACATGCTATTTGTTTCCCTAGGGAAGTAAGAAGGAGCCCCGTGTTGTCCCCACAGGAGGAAGAGGGGTGGAGGAACTACAACTGGATTTTCTTTTAGTGCTGCAAAGCTATTAAAAGGTAGCATGATCTCTTGTTTACAGCCTAGTACCCCTCTTCCTTTGCATTGTATGCTTTTGCTGTTTACATATAAGAACAGTGTGGTATAGTGGTTAGCAGGCTGGACTAGGCACACATGGAGACCCAGGTTAAAATCTCCACTTAGTCACAAAACCTACTGGGTGATCCTGGGCCGGTCACCACCTCTCGGTCTAACCTACCTCATAAGGCTACTGGGAGGACAAAATGGGGGAGCGGAGCACCATGCTTGCCACCTTGAGCTCCTAGGAGGAAAAGTAGGCTATAATGGCACATCCAGACAGGGCTGACCCCTGTCCAAACCCTGGAGAGCTGCTGCCATTCAGTGTAGGCCAGGGATGGGGAAGCTAAATTAGGTGGAAGAATGACCCCCACCCAGCCCTCTGCAGCCCAATGGAGCTCCTCCAGCTGACACTTTGGTGGGGGACCTGGCTTTGCCTGCCTGTGCCTTCCCCACTGTGGAGGATGTGGGGCAGGTGAGACATGGCTTCCCTGTGCCCCAGGGAAAGCACATGCGCAGGGAAGCACTCCTCTACCTGGCACCTCAGCCTGGGTTGTTTCACCTGCCCCATGCATTCCCCCACTGGGGAGAGTGTGACATGGGTGCAGCAGTGAAGCTTTGCTAGAAGAAAGTGGCCATCTGATGAATCGGCGATAGCTGCTGCGGCGGCGGCGGCTTCTTCTTCTTCTTCTTTTCTGGTAAGTCAAGCATTTGCTGATGCCTGCGCTGCTGTTTTCATGACTTCCAGGAACCAGCTGAAATAATTATAGTAGCAAAGGTGGGAAGGTGTCAAATGCTCTTAGAGTTATTTGCATTTTTCCTATTGGTCTGATATATTTTTATATTTGGAAATCAAAGCTATTGCGTCCTTAACAAACAACTGCTGGCAGCTGCCCACGTAGACGGGAGATGATTCTTACAGGCAATTATGCTACATAATTGCACCCAGATAGGAACAAAGAAACTTTAGTTTCTCTACCACCAGCTCTAGGAGGTGCCATGGAAGGCAGGGAAAAGCTTTCCCAGCAGTTTATATGAGTACATTTGGTAATTTGAATTTGAGGCTGCATTCTGTTTTTATTTCTGTAAACAAGATGGCCATGGCCAATTAAAACCTTGAAGCAAAAGCTGGATCAAGTGGCTTCTATTCA
Source organism: Heloderma suspectum (assembly GCF_057233095.1). NCBI lineage: Eukaryota > Metazoa > Chordata > Lepidosauria > Squamata > Helodermatidae > Heloderma > Heloderma suspectum. Next base: position 86,903,797 of record NC_139459.1, read on the forward strand.
GCTTAATGACAGGCCAGCCTTTCTCCCAAATTTTCCCCTCTGAACTCTAATTTTCTTACCCATGTTGCTTTTCTTCTTATATTTTCCTGTGGACTTGGGAAAATGTTGGACAATTGATTTCTAAATGGTATATGTCTCACTAGTTAAATCATGCATGTAGCTTGAACAAAGATCCAGACATCTGCATACAGAAGAGGATCTCTGGATGTGGCTTAATTTCCTTTGCTCAAGCCATTTGTGTGAACCACGCAAGTAATGGGAAAAGCCACTGTATATCTGAACACGTGTTTCTAAGTATGGAAGCAAATCATTGGATCCTGGGTAATATCTCTACCAGTGGGGATATCAACAGTATCAACACATAGACTTAAATAGCACACACAGATTATTTGGTGATGATTCACACCGTGTTACTTTCACATGAAGTTACACAGAGGACGGGTGGCAAATTTGGCAGCTTGAGAATTCACTGTATTTACATGGTTTAAAATGGCCCACAATAAGCTTGCAGTCCTAAGAAATCTATGGGACCTACCTTTGAGTGAACATGGTTAGGACTGAACTATAAAGATACATTTGCAAACACTCAGTGGCTACAAAATCAAGAGATGCCTTGCATATGTGAAATGGCCAACAGAAACAGAGGTGTTTATATAACAATGCCTAGCAATATTTATTTATTTATTTATTGTATTTTTAATCACCCCTCAAGATGATTTACAAGAAAACCATAATGACAATCAAATAAATACAACCATTAAAATAACCTAAAACAAAACTGCCCTGTTGCCTTGAGCTCCTTGGAGAAAGATAAGATATAAATGTAATAAATTAAAGCGGGTGATCAGACATTATGTGATGTGTCACAGAGTGATGTAGGTGAATGTGTGAATCACTATATGGCCCCTATAATATGGTGATCAGAGTGAGGCTTTTGGATATAAAGTACAAGGCTTTACATGTTTGAAGCAAAGTGATTCAACTTGTGACTTTTCTGTGGTTAACCATGGTGTACACAGAGTTGACTGAATCTACACATAGCAGTTATACCGTTATCATACCGTTATCATAACCATTGGTACACATTACACCAATGGGCACCAATAGTTATGATAATGGTATGATAACGGTATAACTGCTATGTGTAGATTCAGCCTGGTTCTTAATTCAGAAGAGAACAGTCTGTGTACTACCCTGTAACATGCTCCTGTAATTTAATAGTTTAGTGCAAACCATGCAGCCCTAGTTCTTTTTGTTGTTACTGTATTATTAGTTGTTGAAATAACATGTAACTTTGCAAATGTAAAAGGCAGAGAATATCTATTCATTTGAATTAATACAAACCTTGCCCAGGACAAGGGAACCAAGCTGGTATTCTCATTAGAAATCCCACTTCATTCAATAACTGGCAAAGATATTTGTTGTTGTTTATTCATTCAGTCACTTCCGACTCTTCATGTCTTCATGGACCAGCCCACGCCAGAGTTTCCTGTTGGCTGTCGCCACCCCCAGCTCCCCCAGGGTCGAGTCCATCACCTCCAGAGTATCATCCATCCATCTTGCCCTTGGTCGGCCCCTCTTCCTTTTGCATTCCACTTTCCCTAGCATCAGCATCTTCTCCAGGGTATCCTGTCTTCTCATTATGTGGCCAAAGTACTTCAGTTTTGCCTTTAATATCATTCCCTCAAGTGAGCAATCTGGCTTTATTTCCTGGAGTATGGACTGGTTTGATCTTCTTGCAGTCCAAGGCACTCCAACACCACATTTCAAAAGCATCTATCTTCCTTCGCTCAGCCTTCCTTATGGTCCAGCTCTCGCAGCCATAGGTTACTATGGGGAATACCATTGCTTTAACTATGCGGACCTTTGTTGTCAGCGTGATGTCTCTGCTCTTAACTATTTTATCAAGATTTGTCATTGCTCTCCTCCCAAGAAGTAAACGTCTTCTGATTTCCTGGCTGCAGTCAGTGTCTGCAGTAATCTTTGAGCCTAGAAATACAAAGTCTGTAACTGCCTCCACGTTTTCTCCCTCTATTTGCCAGTTATCAATCAAGCTGGTTGCCATAATCTTGGTTTTTTTGAGGTTTAACTGCAACCCAGCTTTTGCACTTTCTTCTTTCACCTTCGTCGTAAGGTTCCTCAGCTCCTCCTCGCTTTCAGCCATCAAAGTGATATCATCTGCATATCTGAGATTGTTAATGTTTCCCCCAGCGATTGTAACTCCAGCCTTGGATTCATCAAGCCCAGCACGTTGCATGATGTGTTGTGCGTACAGGTTGAATAGGTAGGGTGAGAGTAAGAGTATACAACCCTGCCATACTCCTTTCCCATTCTTAAACCAGTCCATTGTTCTGTGGTCTGTTCTTACCGTTGCTACTTGGTCATTATACAGATTCCTCAGGAGGCAGACAAGATGATTTGGTATCCCCATACCACCAATAACTTGCCACAATTTGTTATGATCCACAAGTCAAAGGTTTTAGAATAGTCAATAAAACAGAAATAGATGTTTTTCTGAAACTCCCTGGCTTTCTCCATTATCCAGCGGATATTGGCAATTTGGTCTCTAGTTCCTTTGCCTTTTTCAAAACCAGCTTGTACATCTGGCAATTCTTGTTCCATGAATTGCTGGAGTCTACCTTGCAAGATCTTGAGCGTTACCTTACTGGCATGTGAAATAAGTGCCACTGTTTGATAGTTTGAACATACTTTGGTGCTTCCCTTTTTTGGTATGGGGATATAAGTTGATCTTTTCCAGTCTGATGGCCATTCTTGTGTTTTCCAAATTTGCTGGCATATGGCATGCATCACCTTGACAGCATCATCTTGCAAGATTTTAAACAGTTCAGCTGGGATACCATCGTCTCCTGCTGCCTTGTTATTAGCAATGCTTCTTAAGGCCCATTCAACCTCACTCTTCAGGATGTCTGGCTCTAACTCACTGACCACACCATCAAATCTATCCCCGATATTATTAGCCTTCCTATACAGATCTTCTGTATATTCTTGCCACCTTTTCTTGATCTCTTCTGCTTCTGTTATGTCCTTGCCATCTTTGTTTTTGATCATACCCATTTTTGCCTGGAATTTACCTCCGATGTTTCTAATTTTCTGGAAGAGGTCTCTTGTCCTTCCTATTCTATTATCTTCTTCCGCTTCCGCACATTGCTTGTTTAAAAATAATTCCTGATCTCTTCTGGCTAACCTCTGGAATTTTGCATTTAATTGGGCATATCTCCCCCTTTCACTGTTGCCTTTTGCTTTCCTTCTTTCTTGGGCTGCTTCCAGTGTCTCAGCAGACAGACAGCCATCTTGCCTTCTTGGTTTTCTTTGTCTTTGGGACATTTTTTGTTGCCGCCTCCTGAACAATGTTGCGAACTGTCCATAGTTCTTCCAGGACCCTATCTACTAAATCTAGTCCCTTAAATATATTCTTCACCTCCACTGCATATTCATTAGGAATATTAGTGAGGTCATATCTAACTGATCTGTGGGTCTTCCCTATTCTCTTTAGTCTGATTCTAAATTGTGCAATAAGAAGTTCGTGATCTGAACTACAGTCAGCTCCAGGTCTTGTTTTTACCGACTGTATAGTTGTCCGCCACCTTTGGCTACAAAGGATGTAGTCAATCTGATTTCGGTGTTGACCATCTGGTGAAGTCCATGCATAAAGTCATCTTTTAGGTTGTTGGAAGAGAGTGTTTGTTATGCACAGTGAGTTGTCTTGACAAAATTCTATCAGCCTATGTCCTGCTTCATTTTGTTCTCCCAGACCATGCTTGCCTGTAATTCCAGGTGTCGTCTGACTACTCACCTTAGCATTCCAGTCTCCTGTAATGAAAATAACATCTCTTTTTGGCGTATTATCCAGTAGGTGCTGCAGATCCTCATAGAACTGATCTACTTCTGCTTCTTCAGCATCTGTGGTTGGGGTATATATTTGGATCACTGTGAAGTTAAATGGCTTACCCTGAATTCAAATTGAGATCATTCTATCATTTTTTGGATTGTATCCAAGCACTGCTTTAGCCACTTTATTATTAATTATGAAAGCTACTCCATTTCTTCTGTGGTCCTCTTGTCCACAGTAGTAGATCTGGTGGTCATCTGATGTGAAGTGGCCCATTCCAGTCCATTTCAGTTCACTGACACCCAAAATGTCTATATTTAATCTTGACATCTCCCCAATAACCACATCCAATTTGCCCTGGCTCATAGATCTTACATTCCAGGTTCCTATGGTGTGTTGATCTTTAGAACATCGGATTCATCATTCACCACCAGCACCGTCGGCCGCTAGCTGTCCTTTCAGCTTTGAGCTAGCTGCGTCATCACATCTGGGGCTAGTTGAACTTATCCTCTGTTCCTTCCCAGTAGCATTTTGACCATCTTCCAACGTGGGAGTCCCATCTTCTGATGGTATACCGACATATCTCTGGTTGTATTGATCCATTTAGTTTCCATGGCAAGAATACTGGGGTGGGTTGCCGTTACCTTCCCCAGGGATTGTATTTAGTCTGACCTCTCTGCCATGACCTTCCCGTCTTGGGTGTCCCTTCACGGTTTAGCTCATGATGTCATTGAGGTGCTCAAGCTCCAGCACCACGACAAGGTAACGATCATTCCAAACACAATTGTGTTCTGTTAGTTCTGAAACTAATTCAAATGACTGATCTAAACATTAAAAAGTTAGTGTTGTGCTCTGAGAGGTCCACCTTATGTACTGAGCATGACTTCAAATACTGCAGATTTTCACAGTCAAATGTTAACAGTATTTTTAATTAAATTACAAGTAGAGTAGACAGAAATTAAGGCAGCGATCCTATATACACACTTACTTGAGAGTTAGCTCCATTGAACAGCATGGTACTCCCTGCAAAGTACTTAAATATGCACACTGCACACCTTTTACAATAATAATAAACTGATGCACATAAATATTATGGCTCGTAGATTAAGCTGTTTGCCAAAGTATGAAATACTTTCTTATATCATGTTAGGAAACCGTCAACTCATACCCTTTTTCAGAGGTTCATGGAACTGAGAGACTATTTTATTGGAGAGGAACCCTCAGCTACAAAACCTGTCAAGTTTAGGCTCCCTTCCCATGCTTGAAATTTCTTGCAGAATCACTGTTCAGCAGAAAAAACAAGGTCCTTCAACAAGGGGGTTCCGATGAACTGTGGAAGGGGTGTCTGCAAGAACAGAAGAGAGGGTGATCATGGAAAGCCAGGTCAGAAATCAGCATGGTAGTCTGACCTAGATGACAAGCACACACATGCACACATGCACAAAAAAAACCCAAGCTGGACCCAAGGTCGGGAGGTATCAGGGTGGCAGCTGGGCATACAGTCCAAAGAAGCCAGAAAACAAGTACTTGAGGAGAAGCACAAGGCTACAGGAATTACAGATGCATGAGGCAACAACAGCTTGATTTAGAGCATCCTTCTCCAATCTAGTGCCCTTCAGATGTGCTGTAGTACAACTCCAATCAGCCCTAGCCAACATAGCCAATGGTCAAGACGGATGGGAGTTGTAGTCTACAACATCTGGAGAGCACTACACTGGGGAAGGGTGATTTGGAGGCTAGATGGACAGTTAGTCATGCCAAGGGTTGAGTCTGACGCAGAGGGTCATTCTGATCCAGTCAGGAGAACCACAGGTAGAGCTAACCCAGCAGGCCTGGAAGGGTAAAGAAAGCCTTCTGCTGGTAAAGACCTACAGTTTCTGATGGCTCAGTATGGCTAGCACATAGCGTGGGTGGGCTCAAAATAGCTCTAAAGATGGCACCACTTGCCTGGAATAGCAGGTGTTGTTACACTAAATACCAGAATCATCTACATTGGGCAAAGTATTCATACTTAAGATAATTGCCTTTTAAAAAGCGGGGAAGAAGTGAATAGTATATGGCAAGCTACTGTTTTCATTGTAGTATTTGTCTGGTCTGTGCATCTGATCTCCTTTGTGGAGTATTGGGAGTGTATTGCACAGAAACGAAAGCAACTATCTAAAGAGGCATTATTATACAATGAGTACATCATTCTTTTTTGAGCCAGAAGTATGCAATATATGTGGGTGGATGAAACAGGCGCATGCCTGTAGGAGGGGCTTGCAATTCTTCACCACACCATACTTTTGATGTTTACCAGATTGAACAGCCACGGACAAACCTATTGCAGCCACTTAACAGATAAAACATACAATCACTGTGCTCACCCAATGTATCTATACCACTTCAGACTTCAGGTGCGGGTTCAAATACTTGAATGGTTCCCATTTAAACAAAACTCCAAGCATACAAAAAACTAGCATGTTAGAGAGGTAGGCTTAATATTCAGTTGATTCAGGGAGTTGTTTTGTTTAATCCTTCACCTTGCCTGCAGTCTGAAGTTATATTATCCAGCAACAGAAGCATCCTGTTTGGCTATTAGTGCCAATAGTATGTTCAGTGCTATATGAATCAGTTCACCAATATGGGATATCTGCAAAATGGAGACAAAATGTTCCAAGAAGGAAAGCATGTATGTCACTGGGATCAGTTTTGTTGCATGTGGAGGACAGCTTCAAATCCTGAATTAGCCATGAAACTCACCAGATAGCCTTCTCTCTCACTCACTCTAATCTTTGTTGTGAAGATAAATTTATTTTATTTTATTTACAACATTTGTATACTGTTCCATATCTAAAACAGATTTCAGAGTGAACACAAAAGACAAAAGAGTAAAAAGGGGAAAAAAGATTAAAACACCATATTAAAATTATGCTTTTAAAAAGCATGTTAAAATTATGCTTTGAATGAAATAGTGTAAATGAAATAAGACATTTTACAGATTGGGAAGTGCAATCCATCTATGCATAAATAATCTTTTGCAACAACCCTTTTATATTTTGCTCACTAAATAATCTCCACTTTTGTTCTGTGTTTTACATGTAATTATGTATATCCCACCTTTTCATCAAGTGATATCCAAGGCCTTGATCATGAGAGGATGAAAAGTAAACAGGATCACTGCCACATTTGATTACACGTTGAAGAATAAAATCAATTTATTGTACAAACTTCCTAGAAACCAGTACTTATGAGATTTTTGGAGCATCCACTTATAACATATGCACTTATTTGGGATCCTATTAGTATATACAGTCAGGGCCAGAAATATTGGAACAAGGATAACTATTTTGGCAGTTGGCCTCTGCACACCACCACATTGAAGTTGAAAGGAAACACACCCAGATGGGAGCGAAGTCAGAACCCAATAGAGCATGCTTTTCACTTACTGAAGACAAGACTGAAGGCAGAAAGACCCACAAACAAGCAGCAGCTGAAGGCAGCTACAGTAAAGGCCTGGCAAAGCATCTCGAGGGAGGAAACACAGCATCTGGTCATGTCCATGGGTTCCAGTCTTCAGGCAGTCATTGACTGCAAAGGATTTTCATCCAGGTATTAAAGGCGACCCTTAAGTTTGAAATGATGTTGGTTTGTTCCATTACTTATCAGCCACCAACAATGGGGTGTGTCTGTGTGTGTGTGTGCCACTAGCGGCACTTCCTGAATGGTTAGTGCCCCACTTTTGCCAAACCCCTTGAATTACAGCTGAAAGTCCTGACTTCGCTCCCATCTGGCTGTGTTTCTTTTCAACTTCAATGTGGTGGTGCACAGAGGCCAAGTACCAAAATAGTTATCCTTGTTCCAATATTTCTGGCCCTGACTGTATGTAGCTGACCTTTGTATGAATGTATCCATGCAAAGAGTACAATACATTGTTGTTGTTGTTGTTGTTCAGTCATTAAGTTTTGTCTGACTCTTCGTGACCCCACATAGATATGACTCTTCGTGACCCCACGTAGATACTATCCAATATATTTCATTCGTGATTGCACAGGTCATTATAACAGGCTTCCATCCAGTAATATATATTCTGAACCCGAGACATATGTAATCTGACTGCACTTTTCCTGCTGACATTTGATGACAGGGGCATTTGAGAACTGGTAAGCAATGAACTTAGTGAACCTAACCTAGCCTTTTTCATCTGACTGAATATAGGTCTGTAATATACATCTGGGTGGCATTAAACATAAAAGAAAGGGGCAGTTCACCATTTATTCCAGCATGCACACTTTAGGATCAAACATGGAGCTCATGTGCATGCAGGTTCATTCCATGCATGCACACACATACACACACACCAATGAGTGTAGAGCATCATTTATGGCACAAGCCTTACATATGCCCATCTATATGCACATATGTCCCATTCATGCAATTGTCCATCCCTTTGGGGGGCATGTGGGTTGCACATAAAGATGTACACATGTGGACCCCAGATCACATGTGACATGATACATGCATAGGTGCAAACTTGAGGCTTGATTCCACATCCCACCATGTGTAAACCTACATACTAGTGCAAAGATGGAATGGCTTCCTTCCTTCCTTAGGTTAGCTACAGCATCTGGCCCCAGCAAAATCAAGGCTCTTGCTATGATGAAAGTCATCCCCATCCAGTGAAGGAGATCTACATGTGTAAACAGGATTACCTGAGTGTTGTATCAGTCGCTGGACTGAGAACAGCACACACAAACTGGATGTGCATTCAGATGCACATCTGAGTGAAGATGCAGTCTATATGTATTCAAATGGGCATCCTCATACACGTTCATGCATTATCACCTTGTTTACACACAACTGGAGCTATATTGCCTGTGAGTTCCTTGCAATAGAGGGAGTCTAGTTTGTTCCTTGCAACTGTCTTCTTGGAAAGTGAGCACAGCTCAGAACATGGTGGTAATTCCTGCATCATATCATAGAGAATCATTGGCCATGTTTCAGGTTGTGAAGAAATTTGTAAGTATGCCCATTTTGAAGAGAAGCATAAGCACATGTCTGCACATCAGTGTCACATCCATAAGAACTGGCACAAAAAAGTCATCAGTCCATATTGGACCCTATGTCCTTTAAACAGACCTCCTCCCCACCCCTCAACCCAATTTAAAATTCAGAACAACTTTGCAGCAGCAACGTGAAGCAAGTACAAGTTACTGCTTTTGGTGGGGCATTTGCCTTGTAAATGTTCTGCCATATGCAGAAATGATAGCTCATCACAAGGGGGTGGGCTTTAGAAATATGGGTGGAACATGGATGTGGTGCTGCAATTCCAATTAATGTTAGAGCATTTGAGGGGCCAGTCACCACAGTCTAAAATGGCACCAATAAGAGCTTCGCCATACCATCACCATGTCAAACTTGTTAGTTGAATTAGCCCTCCCATCTAGAATATTTCCTAAAAATGTGCAGTGGGGAAACCAGTATGAGCCTGGAGTCTAGCGTGAATGTGCTAACTAGCCGTAATGCTTCATTCCTATGGATCTACTTTAGCTTTAAAGGTAAAGGTGTCCCCAACCAGTCGTGTCCGACTCTAGGGTGCGGTGCTCATCCCCGTTTCTAAGCCGAAGAGCCAGCGCTGTCCGAAGACGCTTCCGTGGTCATGTGGCCGGCATGACTGAACACCGAGGTGCACAGAACGCTGTTACCTTTCCCGCCGAAGCGGTACCTATTTATCTACTTGCAATTTCTTGCTTTCGAACTGCTAGGTTGGCAGGAGCTGGGACTGAAGACGGGAGCTCACTCTGTCACGCGGCACTCGGGTCTCGAACTGCTGACCTGCCGACCTTGCAGTCTGCAGTTCAGCGCCTTAACCACTAAGCCACCGCGGCCCCTCTAGCTTTAGGAATGCACTTATCAAGAGAACGCAAGATAAGTCTACAGCAGGGGTGGAGAACCTGTGCCCCTCCAGATGTCATTGGACTCCAAGTCCTGATAGCCCCAGCCAGCATGGCCAATGGTCAGGGATGATGGGAGAACATCTAGAGGACCACAGAGTGCTCACCCCAATTTAGAAGATCAAGAAGCCAGCCTTGAATCCTAGCTAGTTAACCTATAGGACTTATTTTATCTTGTTACATGTATATGCCAGAGGTGGTTCTAAGTTGGAGGCAAGTGGGGCAGTGACTCTCTACCTGTCCCCCAAGTGGCAGAGAGTTCCCCCCACAACCATGTGCATGTGCAGCTACTGAGTCCCACACATGATCTTCTCCTGTCCTCCTCTGGCAATCTCACATTGAACATCTGTCCTGCCCTCCGTCCTACCAGCTGCCACTGCTTTCTTCAAGGGCTTCCAAGAGATTTCAGAAAAAACTGAGATCCAATGAGCTGCAGAGATAGTATTACATGAGGCACCTTTATACCGTTCCCTGGATCGCCTGCCAATTAAATATGTTCTAGGATTAGAGTGCAAGTACATTCTGGAGTGAATTATCTAGAAAAACAAGGATTTGATCTTTCTTCATTCACTGACCTGTTTCACAGTACATCTTGCCATGGGGTTGAACCAGTGTCACTTAAGGGCAATTACTGCTTGGAATGTTGTTTTGATTTCCTGCTTAGAAGAATGAAGTGTAACTTTTCTCTTGACAAGTATAACTTGTATACACAACATTTTGGACAAAGTGGCTAAAGTTAGGTCTCCAATTATAATACAATATGCATGCTTTGTTTTCAGGACTTGCTTCCATCTTATTGGCTCAATGGTTTATTAAGTTATTCAAGGCCATCACTTTTGGCTCATGGTTTGCAAAAAATGCTATTCTAGGGTAGTATTTTGTTTTTGCATGGTTCTTTGCTACAGAACTAATCAGGTGAGATATACAAGATTCCCGGGAAGCTTACAGAATCCTACAAGATCCTTGAAAATGCAAAAGTATCTATTTGCTAGCCTAAAAAAATTAAGAATATTCTGTGCGATCTAATGTTTAATCTAAGGCATTCAGCCCAATCTTAGGCATGCTTACTCAAAGGTTCACCAGTGAGTATACGCAATCCCAATACAACTGGTATTGGCAGGAAAGGTTTCCAAATGGATTTGAGCCTCAGCATTTCTCATTTTAGAATTTAACCATTGGCATAAAGCTCTACAAATAAAATGTAATTCATTAATAGTTGATTATGGTATAGCTTAAGAATGTGCGTCACTAATCAACAGGGATTTCATTACCACAGTTATTTCACTGATGTAAATAACTCCTGTTGCCATCACTTAGTGACTTCATATAGCATAGCTTCAGCAATAAGTACACCTGAATGTGTTTACACAACCAGCTCTTGGCTATATGTTGTCATGTGTATGTGGCAGCCTACCCTTGTTATGTCAACTGCAACACTAATTAAGAGGTTTTGCAGAGTCAGCATTTATAGAGTTAAAGTAAATACCAAATGGCACTAGGTGGAATCTAATCTACATAACAATGCTAAGAAACAGAGTTTCAAATGCCATTGTCTGGCCAGCAAATGAGTTTTACTCAAGATGCAACCAGCCTTTTTGGGTCCAGACACCAGACAAAGGCCAGTGATGTCTTAAAGCCTCCAATGTCTGTTATCTCAATGCTCTCTCACTTGAGAGGGAGTAGAACTAAAGAAACTAGAAATCAAGATAACAAATTTCCGAAAGAGATCTAATACCACTAATCAGCTACTCCCCCTTTTTGGCCTACTACAGAATTCTTAAAAGCTGCCCCTCAAAAAATATGGCTAATCTTTGGTTTCTTCCACAGGACTTTAAATTAGAAAATGATATTTGGAGTGCCATTGAAATGTGCCCAGTGATTGGTGAATTACTGTATAGTGCATAATGGTATCTAATTTAAAACACTGTGCCAAGGAGAAAAGCAAACTACTCTTGCTAGACTCAAATGTCCACATTAAGCACTTTTACCAACATTTTGTTCTTTTTGTTAAAAAACCGTCCTGTTTTATTCATTGAATTAGTGCTTGCAGACAATTGAGGAACCAAAATGACAGCTTCCATTGTTAGAGCATATGGCAGACAGACAAGCCAACAGCTTGAGGCAGATGCAAGCGACTGGCACTCTATCTGCATATTTCCAGAGCAATCGTGTCTGGTGTTCGAGGCCGAAAGTCTGGTTGTATCTAACAAAAATGAGATCTGTAGGTTAGAATGTCACTGAACAGAAGGAAAGTGGTAGGAGCTTTTAAAAGAAAATTCTTCAAAGCCTTTCAACCATAGCTACTAAGTATTAGTAACAGTAGAGTGGGATGCGAATGCCAGGCATCTGAAAGTGTAAAGCCATTTTTGTTGTTTTTATTCCTCCAGTTTTTGAATGTTCAGCTGGCTAGGAACATGTGCTGTGTCTTTTTAGTATACTACAAAGGCCACCTACTTTAACAGAGCTCATTAAACATGCAGCTCTTCAGTCTTGCAAGCTGTTGTGATAAGCAGCTGTTGCACCAGAGTGGGTGAAAGGCCAAATCACTTCAAATGGAAGGCAGGCCCTTTGTCCAACCATCCTCAGTGGCTGAAGTATTTTCAATTAGTGATACATACCTGTGAGTCACTTTAGACACATCATGCCTTTAACAAGTAGTAAGTCACAGTTAGGTCTATAAAGGTACAACTAGTAGCTGAACCCTGCTTTCCATTAAAATCACAGCTTGTGTGAACTGCAAACATGCATTCTAGGAAGCTGCAATTATCTCCACGGTGTACAATGATGTGTGCGTTTCAACCATTATGTGTTTTGGCAAGTACAGTGTAGATAATACACTTTACCATTTTGAGTAAGTGCAAAGCAACTAGAAAGACACAAGCCTACATCAAGTCAAGCATGCTTAAGTCCACTGTACTTAAGTGCTCTTATCTGTGTGATGGATCTTGGCCCAAGCAGTGCCTCCTTGTAACACCTTTACAAGACATTTAATTCCTGTATGCCTCTCAGCGTTTATTAGCTATTAACATGCTTTACTTTTGACTAGTTTCAGATTCTCCCCCACCACCTCAAAAGCAAGACCATCACGACATGAAAAGTCAGTCGTCAACATTTATTATAAAAATGTAAAGATCTTCAATAGCAGCATGAATTTTACTTTAAAAGAATTATTGCAAAATCAGTTATCAATGCAGAATATAGTCCAAAGGCCTCCGACAGATAGGTCTGCATCAAAGTCTTCGTAGAAATACAATGGTGCCAAAGTCTATCAAGTTTCCAGTCTTTGGGGGACTTTGGATACCCCCATTAACCATTCCTGATTACCATACTGTGTCCATACTTCCCCATGCCACCTGTGTCCAGTTTTCCAACTTTCTCTCCAGCTTTCCTAACACAGACAACATTCCACCTGACCCGGAGACCTGCAACAGTTATTTTTCCTTCTGCTCCTAAAAAACTTGCAGTACTTCTTCAGCTCCATAGATATGCCAGCTTCTCCAGCGCTGCAGCATAGGGGGGGACCCACTGTCGGCATAAGCCAGTCCCCTTCCTCCTTTGCTTCTCCTTTCTCTGCAAGAACCCACGACGTGCTGTCTGAGCGACTTAATCCAAGCTGTTGACGAGGCTAATCCCCAGAATCAGCCACTTGTTGGGTTGCCCAGATGTGCAACTCCAGGATAAGAATGCAACAAAAGGTTTCAACCTCTCCTATGCATTGGCTTTCTATCATCACTCAGGCAGAGTGATATTGGGCACCCAGTCATTGATGTTTCGACTTTCCTCACAAAACCGGTTCAGCTTGTCCAAAGCTGGATCTTTCCAGGCATCCTCACTGGGATTCTACAACAAAGAGGAAAGAACAAGGATACATGAGTGAAAGCTGCAGCGCCAGAAGTCGTTCAAATACATTGTAGCAAGAAGCAAGATTTGTTCGTTACCAGGAGCAATTAAGAATAGCTATGACATCCCAAATAGCTATAATATGACTTCTGCATAGCAAAAGGTTGTATCATTTAATATTCATGGAGCCCTCCCAGCGCTACCAAGGCACTTATGAGATCTTCCCTCTTGGGAGTGGGCCACTGGCGAAAGCACTTAAGTTATGTCATGGGAACTCGCCCGAGGTTGTTTCACCATGTATTCACACCATATCAAGTGTGGTGGGTGGGGGATGTGACAGAGAGAAAAAATGCAGGGGAAATCCCACATTCTGCTGAGTCCTGCACAATGCCCCTAAGTATTAAGAGATATGTGACTTTTTGCAGGAAGTGAAAGTATGGCTTTGAATCCTATATTTAAAGCTTTTGAGAAATATAGCGCGACTGTAAGACGCTCACCGTTATGAGGATGCAGTGCAAGTCGCGCGGCTCTCCGGCTTCCTCGCCGGCTCCCACAATCTTCGCGAGCTTCTGGATGTCGTTCACTCTAACGATGTCGATGTCGTTTTCGCAGCAGAAAGCCTGGATGAGGGTGAAATGGATTTGGAGGGCAATGTCCCCCTCGTCCTCCTCATCTGCCGCCAGCACACAGAAGGCGACTGTATCGGGGTCACTGTAGACAGAGACGGAGAAGCGGGTGATTAGTCGGAATATCCAGGAATAGTCCAGGTGGTGGGATTATCTCGCCGGGGGGGGGGGGGGAAGAGCCCTTAGCCTCTCGCCAGCCCACCCTCCCCTCCATCCCTCCCAGGAACCGGTCCGAGATGATGACAACGATGATGGCGACAATAATAAGGCTGCAGCGATACTCACACATTCATCAGCTTGGCAGATTCGTAGACGCCCGCGGTGAGGCAGCCGCGGCGCTGCGCGGAGACGAGCAAGTCCTGGAGAGCTTTGCCGGCGCTCTGCATCCTGCTGCCGCCGCCGCCGCTCGCGGCGCTGCTGCTGGCGCTGCGAAACAAGGGGAGAGGGAGGCGCGCCGTCAGCCGCGGCAACCAGCCGTGCTCGAGGGGGCCGCCCGTCCACGCGCCGCGCCGCGCCGCCGACCCCAGGACGCCGGCCAGGCGCTCCCGCCCTCCCCGGCGTGGGGGCCCGCGTCCCCCCGCTCGCCTCCCCACACAGCCTGCCCGCCGCGCTCGCCTCCGGAGCCGCGAAGGGCTCTCCGCGCGAGGCCGGCACAGTCCGCCCCGCGCCGGCACAGCCCGCCCCGCGCAGCCTCCTCCTGCTTCCGCCGAGCCGCGCTCGAGTGAGGATGAGCCTCTGGCGGAGAGCTGTTACCTGTCGCTCGTTTCAGGCATCGGTTCCTGGCCGTGGATTTCCTCCAGAGTCATAATGGTCCAAACAGGCGAGCGGGCGAGGAAAAGAAAACCCGAGGATTATCCACACAGGGCTTGCGCGGCGGTGGCAAGGTCGGGGGAACGGCAAGAAAAAGAGAGGCCAAAAACCGAGGCTCCGCCGCGCCTGCTGCTATTCCTCCTGAAGTCCCGGCCGAGCGTGAGAGGCGAAGAGCCGCCTTCGCCCTATTTATAGGCTGCTCGGCTGCTGTGCCGGCAGCTGCCGGAATCTCGGCGGCTCTGATTGGCCGGGCCAGGGGTGTATTGTTATGCTAAGCAGGCCGTAGGTAGAGCCGGCTCGTGCCAGGAGGCCACGTGGGAGAAGCGGGGGTGGTGGTGGAGTGAGTAGTGGGGTGGAGGGGGCCGGGGGATCTCAATGGCTCGAATGTGCTACTGCTGCTTTTGTTATGATGTTACTAGGCAGACTGCGGCCGAAATATTTGATCTCGAAGGGGGGTGTGGGAGAAGAATCAAAGAGGGAGCGTTGCTCTTAGATGTGCAACTTGTGGCACGCGTAGTAAAAGCTAGTTCCGCAAACAGGGCGAAAACAGTGCATTTCCTCCCGCAAGGTTTAAACATGAAGCAACTCAAGCCTTCCCCCCTCCCACATTTTATCAACGTTACGTTGGAGAGCCACCCAGGGGGTGCATCGCAGATACGAATCTTTTCTCGGCATGGCTCAATCATGCTCACATCTCTACCGTTGCACCTCACGCCTCCCCGTGCGTCGGCTCACCTGTGTCGACATTATGTATTTGAAATGACGTTGCTTCTTGCAGAAGCCATGATCCAAAGTGTGCCATGCTGCAAAGAAAAGCCGAAGAAAAAGGATCCTGCAAAGCTCACCAGAATGAGGGGGTGCGGGGGGGGGGGGTCCTGCATCGCTAATGAGCCATTGTGCGGAGCAGATTGTGGATGGCACACGCTGCTCGTTTGCATTTCTATGGAGACCGCACAATAGCCGAGGTCTGGCGTGTGGCAGTTTGGAGCCCAGACAATGGATGCTTTCTCTTCATAGCAGCACTGTCCACCTGCCACCGCGGTGCGGATTTGCTTTTGGCCCAAAGCGGGTGGGGGGGATGCGGGGGGGGGGAGAACAATTGCATGACTCTGTTGTGTCGGGCCAATCTGCTCTGTCGCTGATGAATGTCTCCACTTGCGCGCACGCTTCCAAAGCGCCATTGAATTGGGAGGCTTTGGGGGCACGCGATCGCCTCCCCCTCAAAAGGCCCCGTTCTTCGTGCCTTTGTCTGGGCCCTTCAGCCACGCTTTCATGCATTGCAGGACGTGGCTCGGGCAGAGCTTGGCATGTGGCCAGCTTCACCAGGCCCATCCAGAGTCAGAAGAGTTTAGCCTGCTCCAGTGATTAATTTGGTCGGAAGAGCAAGTCAGGAAGCAGCCGGCTAATTCTTGATGAGGCCGCAGAAATATCGCAGCTCAAACGTACAGCAGAGACGGAAAAGTGGACACAACACTGTGAATGAAATGAATGAGAATCCCATGTTTTAAGGCACTGTGTGTCATGATCTTTTCTTTTTCCTTTTTAAAACGTTCATGTTCTCTTGCAATCCTCTGGGTCTTTTGTCACTTTAATGTGTAATTCTTGATTAGCAGCGCTACCTACTGGATGCTGGCATGCATGTTTCCAGCTATAAGAAGTTACTGTGCGGAAACCAGATTTCTAAGAGAGGAAGGAGGCCTTGCAGAACATCCTCACAAGCCAAATAAGGGGCATGTGTTGTGCGTTAATCCCTCTGCAAATTCTCCCCGCTCTCTCTGGAAGCCTGAAGTTGGCTTGTTCTGGCATACAGAGGCAGCTGTTTCTGCACATTTTACTAGCTCCTTTGAAATGCGGAGGAGGAGGAGGACGACGACGACAGCGTCTGGCTGTCAAAGTAGGTTTGCGCCACCTTCCGGCTTCCTTTTGCAGTGGCTTATTGCACGAGATGGTTGGGGGGTTAAAGGAATCTAGCTAACCAAAGGCATATTTGAGAGAGACTTGTTTTTCAAAATATGTCTCTTGAGAACATCCATTTGAATAATATGGTATGCAGGAAGTGGAATGCCATGGGTCAATAAGGTCAAACTCAACATGATGTAGGCATGAAACTCTGCAAATCTTCCATTCCGTAACTGTAACAGGATATAGACCACACCAACCAACTGCATTGTGCCTCAGAGAGCAGTAAAGACTCGGATGATGTGTATACCACATTGCAATGGGTTTGTAGGCTGAGAGCAAACATCCATGTGCATATGGCCTTATCTGTCATTATCAGGTTCATATCAGTCTACTTACAATAATAAGCTGCAATTATCACAGGGTGGTATCAAGGTATTTTGGTGTACTAGGTAAAGTACAATTCCACCCCCCCCCCTTTCTTCAGACCTCTGCAGCTAAGCCACAGAAGAATTCTGTGGCTGCATAAACCTGACTACTGTGTGCTCCCCAGCACCTCTGACCAAATCCTTTCCAGGCTGCTCCCCCGCTCCGATCCTGGTGGTTTTTAAATGTTATTTTAGTAAGTTTGCCTTAAATATGGAAGGATTGGCAGGGTGCTTTGTAAAAAGTGGCTCAGCTCACCTGCATGAATTGTCTCAAGCTGCTTGTATGCACCTTTTTAGGGGTGTTTTTCATTCCTCCTGATTATCCTGAAAATCAACTGGAATTTCCAAGAGTTCATGTCAGTCACTAAGATGGGGGGCAGGGGGAGTTTTTCAAATAGTCAGTATGTGAATTGTTGTGAACCACCCAGAAAGCTTCAGTTATTGGGCAGTCAAGAAATGAAAATAATAACAACAACAATGTAAGCATTGGACAATCGCAATTTAGGCGCTGCTCCCTCTTCCCTGCTACCAAAAAAGGCTTATCTTGGGAGAGGGGTCACAGGTGACCACACAGAAGAGCGCCTTCATGGGGCAAGTGATGTGCAGGGCATTTTTCCACTTCGAGGATTGTGGATCTTAACCACAAATCCCATGATCCCCAACACTACATGATATTCTGAGCATCATTTATAGGAGGGCCTCCTCCTTGGCAGGAAATGATGTGTGAAGTGTCATTTCTTTCTGAGAATCATAGGGCTTGTAGTGAAGCCCCATGAACCCCAGTGGGGAAAATACTGTTGTTTGCCACTAGGAAGAAGCCCCCAGGATGAGAGTCCCAATTTGAGGAAGGGGCTGCTTGTGGGGTGGGCAGGACCCCACAGGACCTCTCGTGGAACAGCAGCCACTGCATTTGAGTGAGAGAGGCTTGCATTTTCAAGAATCTCCATTTAGAATACTTGGCCCATCCACTTACCTTTTCTGCAGTGTACCTACTTTCTGCTTCTAGTGTGTTGTCCTGAATCTACCAATGGCTTAAGATGGGACATACACAACAAATTGATGGTTCTGCTTTGGAGCATGGAATTGAGCCTTGATGGTATTTGGGACATTCCAGAGTTGTGATTCAAAGGCATGCCATCCATGCTTATTTAGATATGATTCCCACTGAACCCAGTAAGCTTTCACTGGGACCATCATGCTGCACTCTAAACATACTTGGAACAAAATCCCATTGGACTGAATGGGATTTACTTTTTGAATCAACACGGTTAGATTTAGGCTGTAAGAACGACGACATTTTATTTAGATCCATACTAAATTTCAAAATAGTTTTATGAAACACATGTCATCGCCTAGATTTTATCACCTGGATGTCACAAAACATCCTTCAGCCTAGGATTTTAAAATGAAATGAAGTAGCCTCAATTCTCTATGTCAGAGTATTAAAAGAGAGCCATGCCTGTTCAGGCTTAATGAAGAACATTGCTTTTCTTTTCAGCCCACTGGATGCTGATGCTAGCTGCAAAGGAATGCAGCTAATAACACTAACAGGTACTACTTCTGTGCACATAGTAGTGGTGAAACGAGAACTACCAGCATTCATATCATATGCCAACCCTGGGAGGCTAGGGCCACAATCCTGTACACATTTACTAGCTAGTAAGATCAGCTGAGCTTGGAGCGACTTGCTTTTGGAGTGACAATTAAAATCTTGGAAACCAAGATAAGGGAAAGGAAAGAATACATGGCCATGACGGCTAACTGAAGTATGGGGCTAGCTCAGATGCAACATGCGTTTCATTTGGCAAAGTTTTACCAGGAACTTTTGTCCCTCTTCAGAGGTGGTAACCCATACAGTGTGACCCATGCAATCATAGCTTCTGACAGCACCTTCATGGATTCCCAGGCGTTATCACTGTTGATGTTTTCATGGTAGCTACTGGTTGACTCAACTTCAACTCAGCATTGGCCAGTACGAAAGGTATAGTGTGGCCACCACCCATTCCTCTGTGTTTCTTCTTTTACGGCTGTTCCTCAAGCAGCCATACAGCTGTTCTTTAAAGCAGAGATCCATCTGCCCTTAAAGAGGACTGAAATCACACAGCACATCATCCCTCGCCCTTTCCTTCAAAAGCATGTCTGTAAAGGCAAGCTCTGTGCTAGCGCTTTTAATGTCCACATATTCAGTTTTGTAGCATGAGCAGTTTAAAACCATTTGTCCTCATTTTAAACCATTTGCTCCATTAGGTTTAACTGGTTTTAAACGATTTGATTTTTTAAAAATGAAAGAAAAAAAAAACTATTGCTGATTTTGTCAGAGTAGTATTGACTGCTGCAGGATGCCCTCTTGAGGACAAAACGAGAATTAGTCCTCATCTTTTTTCTTTTTTACTCAAGCTGAAGGGGGGGGGCTATTTGTTTTCAAGAGTAAGAGCTTAATTGGTAACTTTAACTTTAAAAATACTGAGCACATTTCTTGCATAAGGGAGGGCCTAGATCATCCCAAAGCACAGTGGGCTCTCTAACCACCACAGTTTTCATCTAAGGTGATCCTGTCTCTTATTTCACAGTGGACAGTCCTTTACCTGAAAAGCTGTCAGAGAACAGCTCTCTGTTTGAAGCTGTCCTCTTTTTGAAAGGCTGTCCAGTTCAAGCCCCATTTAAAGATGAAGGACTATAGAAGGGAGAGTTGTATGTGTTTGTGAAGGGGAGCGGGGCGGGAATTGAAGTTCCCTTCAACAGTCAGCAACAGCAGGCTGAGCAGGTCACCTGGCCCCAGTCTTCCCCACTCTGGTGATGAGATGTGTCACATTTCTACTTAAATTATAGTACTTATTTCTAAAATTGCACATATACATTGGCAAATTTTAATAAAATCTTTTGACTTCTTTTTTGGCAACACCTAAGTGACCACCCTATTTTTATCTGCCAATGCACATGGGATAGTGTGGTGACTACGGAGTCCTTTCAGGCCTCCCAGTTCCAAGCGGATCCCAATGCACTGTGATGGTGAAAGCCAGTGGAGGCAGAGAGAAAGGCTGATTGTCTAAATCCACCCATAATAATGACTTTTTATGTTGTTGTTTTCGTTGCTGTTGTTGTTTTATTACAACATTTATATCTGAGGTGGATTAAATGGTCCTCCTCCTCTCCACAACAACCCTGTAAGTCAGGTTGGGCTGTAAGTCAGTGACTGGCCCAAAGTCACCCAGTGAGCTTCATGGTCTGAGTGGGAACTAGAACCCAGATCTCCCAAGTCCCAGTCCAACACTGTAACCACTACACCACCCTGGCTCTTATCATCTATGATACTATACCATGTCACACACACACACACACACACACACCGGCAAATCCTCAGTTATCTGGAAAAGATTGCAAAGAACGGGATCCATAAGCCTCCAACTTTGGTTCATTGAACTTTCTAGCTGGTCCCTTGGCCATGCAACCATGGATTCACCCTGGCAGAATGTGGAAAGCAAAGTCTGGGGTGTGAGTCAATACAACACCATACATATGCGAACCTTTGCTTGCTAATGGAAGCCTCCCAGCCATTAGAGCCAGAGACTGAGGAGAGGCAGGCAGCCGGGACATCCTGCAGCCTCAGGTGAGGCCAACCTACCATCTTCTTGACCCTGCCTGGCACTGTGTTGCTGCCTGAGCAAGACACGACCTCTGAGTCTGGAGCTGGAGAGAGAAAAGCACTCCCCTGGGCAAATTACTGGTGATTTGGCCCAGCTGGGCTCGAGGTTCCTGAGCCAGCTCTTGTTATCTGCCCACCCTGACGTAGGGCGACAGCTCCCCCATGGGGGGGAGCCGCTTGGGAGGGACACGAGGGCAAGGGCCACCCCCCTAACATCCAGCTGATTGGCTTTGCAGCGTTATATGTGGGGTTAGCTGTTTCTCCAACAAACAAATGTTATGTGCCTGGGAGAGAGGGTATGCGGCCCTGAGGGGGCCCAATTAATGTGGTTATTGGTCAAGGGAGATATGGCATTGGGAGGAGAGCTAGCCAGCTTAGGGGAACACAGCCCAGACTGTTGACAGCTGTGCTGTGTTCCGGGCCTTCCCCCACCGACAGGCATAGTGGTTTCCCTTTCAGCCTGCCCTCAGGCCTCCAGATGCTGCTGTTGAATGCCAGATTGGTTCAGAATAAGACCTCCCTTATCCAAGATTTAATAGCAGATGAGTGGGCCAATCTGGCATGCATAACAGAGACTTGGGTGGGTGAGCAGGGAGGAGTTGGTCTCTCTCAACACTGCCCACCGAAGTACTTGGTTCAGCATCAGGGCAGGCTTGAGGGCCAGGGAGGGGGGTTGCTGTTGTCTATAGGAGTCCCATCTCCCTCTGCAGCTCCCTGTCCATGTGATTACTGGTTTGAAGTGTTTGAACCTTGTGTTGGGCCAGCAGGACAGATTGGGGATTCTGTTGGTGTACTGCCCACCCTGCTGCTCAACAGACTGCCTAGCTGAGCTGACAGTGGTGGTCTCGGGTACATTGTTGAGATCCCCCAGACTGTTGGTTCTGGGGGACTTCAACATTCATGCTGAGGGCACCTTGTCAGGGGCAGCTCAGGGTTTCATGGTCTCCATGACAATCATGGGGCTATCCCAACATATCATCAACCCAACACCAGGGCATACTCTAGATTCGGTTTTCTCAACTGGGCAGGGAAATGGGGATCTGAAAGTGGGGGACTTTGCTTCAGTCCCTTTGTCATGGTCACATCATTGCTTGCTGAGGTTTAGACTTATGGCAGCGTTTCCCCTCTGCATGGGTGGGGGACCTATTAAGATGGTCCGCCCCTGGAGGCTAATGGATCCAGATGGTTTCCAGAGGGCTCTAAGAAGCTTTCTGGCTGAGATGGCTGGCTCTGATATCGAAACCCTGGTTGATCTGTGGAATGCAGAAATGACCTGGGTGGTTGACATTATTGCTCCTGAGCACACTCTCTGAGTAGAGTTCATACAGCTCCATGGTATACCCCAGAGTTGAGAGTGATGGAACAAAATAAGAGACGGCTTGAGTACAGATGGAGAAAAACTCCTAGTGGGTGCAATCGAACCCTGGTATGTGCCTATGGTAAGGTATACTCAGGGGCAGTGAGGGCAGCAAAGAAACAACATTTCACTGCCTCCATGCAGTCTTCCATATGCCACCCAACGGAGCTTTTCAGGGTCATCCATGGCTTATTACATGCCGGCCCTAAGGAGACTATAGATCCATCTGAGGCCTGCTGTAATTTATTTGCTGGGCGTTTCCAGGATAAAATCTCTTGCATCTGCTGGACTTAGACTCCAGTCTTAGAGCAGGTGAACCTGATGAGATGTCAGAGCATAGCCTTGTCTGGTTTTCTTCGATGAGTTTCAGTTGGTACAGCTCATGGTTGTTGACAAGGTTCTTGGAATGGTTCATGCAACCACTTGAGGTGGCTCCCTGTTTATGGAAGAATCTCCCTGATGAGGCCCACAAGGTAAAACTGTTCTCTTCTCTCAGGCATTTGGCAGCATATAATGAGTCTCTGATTGTCTCTGGCTGATTGTTTTAAATTGTTTTAGATATATGTTGTTGTTGTGTGTTATTTTTTCTATGTCATTATGTGGATTTTATATTTTATATAATGTATTTTAATGGTTTTTAATTTTTTGTGAACCTCCCAGAGAGCTTAGGCTACGGGGCGGTATAGAAATATAATAAATGAAATGTACAGTCCTATTTGTCATTTGCCTTGATTGCCACCAAATGTTTCCACAGGCTGCTGCTGCTAAACTTATTAGTACAAGTATAATTCTTGTGTCAGAACCAGATCTTGGCAATACCTCATCAAAACCACATTCCTAGTTTCTGCGTTTATCCTTGCGAAACCTGGACATTTTATCTGGGTATCTTTGCTCTGATCAGACTCAACAGATTTATATCGGTTCTGCATGGATGCAAGCTATAGTTCTCACCCATTTGATCAGGTGTGCTGAGCCTCTTTCAGTCCGAGGGCCAAATTCCATTTTGGGGAAGCTCTCGGGGGCTGCATTCCACTGGTGGAAGAAGCCAAAGCAAAAGGGGCAGAGCCAAAATACCAAAAATTACATGCATATTTTAGCGTAAAGCTTTTACTACCAGTTACTAAGCCTCAGGAGAAGCATTTCAACTTTTTTTAGAATGCGGGGGGGAAGCTGAACAAAAGCGAGAAAACCCCCAAGTGATTGGTGGTCTTGGGAAAGGGGCTGGGCCAGGGCAAGGCCTCCTGGGGAATCCTGGAGGGCCAGATTGGGAGCTCAGGAAGGTTGTATTTGCCCCCTGAGCCTGAGGTTCTATGCCCCTGCTTTAGTTACAAGGACTCACTAGACTCTCTAGTTCCCAACCCAGTTCTTCTTGTCTAGATCCTACATGGTGTGTCCACCTCAACATTTAATTGACTACAGCTGTAGCATCCACACATTCAAGAGTGCCAGTTCCCTGTAAAATGGAATAGAAAAGAAAGCATGGGTGGACTGGCAATGCATAAGCAAGATCAGGCTAGTAACATGATTCTGTATGTATATAACCACTTCAGAGCATTACTCTGCCAGTGCTTCGCTGTCCTGAAGTTTGAATACAGGGAAGGACAACATGAACATAGAGGTTCTTCAGTTTCCTTTTCCACCATCAAGTCATACTGTAGTCTGAATATGCATAAGACTGGCCAAGCTCAGAGCACTGGGAAGGGAAGGACAATAAAGAATCACTTCTGCCTTTGCTGGGGCTGGTCAGAGCAGGAAGCCCTTATCCTCCCCAGATACTCACTTTAAGATCTGGTTCTCATGTAATGGCAACTCATCAGTTTAAGTACCAATGGGTTGTCATGCATAAGAGGAAGAGAGTAAGCTGCCTCTTCCACTTTTACTCAGCAACCCACAACCATCTCAGCAGCAACCCACAATTGGCTCCTGCTGAGAGTGACATCCAAACCCAGACTGCTGGGTTATTTAGGAGCTAAACAACTCAGCAGTTAAGCCATGGTTTGTTCTTGGGCTAACTGCTGGGTTGTTTAGGGGCTAAACAACTCAGCAGTCCAGGTTCAGATGTCACTCTCAGCAGGAGCCGATCGTGGGTTGCTGAACTAATCCTGGTAAAGTGGAAGAGGTGGACTTGCTGCAGGCAACATGCCACAAGTCCCCAACAACCTATTGGCTTTTAAACCAATGCATTGCCGTTACATGTGAACAGGTCTTACCCCATGAGCAGCTTGGCAGAGAACTTTCCCCACCCCCAGCTTAGCGGGGGAATGTCCTTGCTTTAAAAACTCTTCCCACCCACCACCCACGTTCTTCTGCTTTAAAAATCCTCACTTCTGATAGTTCATCCTTTACTCACAGTTCCAGTATGTTGTAGCACAGATGTTCTCCTCTCCTATTTATGGCAACTTTCAGGGAAATTTCAACCAGCCTTTGTCAGCCACATTTGCTAGATGCTGTCTGCTTCACAATGCTTGCTGAGCTATTTGAACAGAATGCTTATGCAGACTAGCACGAAATGTTAGGTCTTCTAAAAAACAAGAATATGACTGATGAGAAATGATGCATTTTCTGTACTACATTTAGTGGGGATGCATGCTGCTAGAACAATACAGTTATTAGGAAAAGGAAACTTGTAATTGTACATATTTATTTATTGTAACTTGCTATTCCACTAAGGAGATCAGGGTAGTCTGCATGGGGTCTTTTGCCACACATCCTTATTCCACACAGACATGTAACTTCTGTGTATACATGTAACAACCAACTTGGGTCTAAGGGGGCCTTTAACCAGAGGTGTGGTGTGTACACAATGGACTTATGCTCTGTGCACTTACTGCCATGGGGAATAGCTACTTCTAAATTAGAGGAAATTAGCTCAAGTACTTGTTAAATTCCAAAAGCATAAACTTTTATTTTTTACAGATGTTTGTTTTCAAAAACACATGCATGCATATTTGATACAGAAGAGAAAAATGTCTAGGTTAGTATACCCACCTCCTAGCACACGGGCCAGTATGCTAGTTCTACTAGGCCTAACTAGAAAATATATAGAAAGACAAAGATTGGAGAAATTAGCACTTGCTGAATAAGGAGGAGAAGGTGGTTCTATGGAAGTAGCAGAACAAGGGATTAGAAGGCTAAGTGACCAAGGAAGCTTGAGTGCTGGTGGCTCGTGCTGAAGTCCAAAACATCTGGAGGGCATCAGGTTGGGGGAAACTTGGTGTGGGAGAAAATGAAAAGTAATAGAGTTGTCCAGGGACACCCAATGGATAATTGATCTAAGAGTGGTTCTGACACAACTGGGACTCATGGCAATGATGAAGAGACCAAAGAAAGGTTAAGCCATTTTTAGGGGCTCCACAGCCACCACAGTTTGGTTAAAATTCTGTTTATATGGAAAGCCTTCCCAATGGGGCTTCTCCTTAGAGTTTCCAATAAAATTCAGAGATTGTTCATTTAGCTTGAGACTTTTTGATCGCCACTTCGCAATACCTTATGCTTACTGCTTAACCGTTGGACTGAAAACTGACAACTCACAGGGAGGTTATAGATCACCTGTGTAGCATCGCAGGTCAGAGTGTTTTCCTATATATGGAACCTGGCTTTGGGACTCAATGGGCACTTTTCCAGGGTTGGCCAAGCTCTCTCTCTAGGTGTGCAATGTTACAGATCTCTCTGAACAAATGCAGCGATACAGTGGTTCAGTCAGAAAGCACAAGGGGAACTCTGACCCAGGAAACACAGAACAGGCACCAGAATAGCAACAGAGAATCATGCTAGGAAAGAGTCACATGAAACAATTCTATGCACACTTACTTGGGAGTAAACCCCATTAAAGACAGTGGGACTTAGTTCTGTGCCGACATGCATACGATTGGGCTGCTAATGTACTTTTTATTTGAAGAAGGCTAGGAAGAATAAACTAATTGGTATGGATGATTTTAATGTTTCTGCATGCATCTGAATTATTTTTTAACACGTGGTCATTTCTAGATGAGTAATTAAGCTACATTATATTAACACCATTTTAAATGTGCACTCCCCCTGCCCTTCAAAAATAGCATTTCAGTTGAAAAATTAAAAGAAAACATTTAAAGATATTTGCATATTAATAGGTTATGGATGTAATCCAGCATTATTAAAAGTCCCTTATTGGACTTTTTAACCAGCTTCCTTAAAGGGATGTGGATTGGGCCCTGATTTTTCAATAAGAGGTCTGTTAGAAGGAAACAAACACTCTCTGTTTTTCACATGCTGTCAGTTTCATCGTACTAAACAGAGAACGAAGATGTGTGGCTCTCTCCAGAAGATGTTCACTAATGGAACTTTTGCAGCAAGAGATGTGCCCAACTGAGCAAACATAATCTGGTGACCTTTGCCAGCTCTCTTTTGTGTCATCTGCTTTAGGTCAGGCAAAGCACATAGTCTCTGAGCCATCTGCCAGCTGCTCAGCCTACATCTAAGTGTGTCTTTTATATATGAGTGGCCACCCTTATTATTTTACTGTCACGGGAGTGGGGGGAGTCTAATGCATTGCATCTTTTAGCAGTTAGAACTGAACAAGCCAGGCCTGGTGCTCCTCTGTTCAACTGAACTACTGGTTGGGCCCAAGGTAATATGGCCTAATTCACTGTCAGCTGACCTCAGTGCTGTTGACTGGTTCAGAGCTGACTGCTAAACTAATAATGTAAGAAGCTCCCCACTTTTTGCATCAGAAAACTGAGGGACAATCAGTGGAGGCTGGTGGCTCTAATTTTGGTGGGGCTATAAATCCATTCTGAGTTTCAGTCAGAACCAGCCAGAACTCTAAAGAAGCTTTCCAAGGGGCTGAACTCTAAAACCAAAACAGGTTCAGCACTGTGAATAGCTCCTTTAGAGTTCCGGCTGGTTCTGACTGAAACTCAGAATGGATTTATACCAGCTACCAATTGCTAAGAGTTCTGATGGCTATATCCTACCTCCAGTATCAGAGGTAGTATGCCTCTGAATACCAGTTGCTGTGCAACATGAGTGGGAGGGTGCTATTGCACACATGTCCTACTTGTGGGCTTCTTATGTTCTTATAACTACAACTCCCATAATCCTTGACCATTGGCCATGCTGGCTGGGGCTGGTCTACAGTTTCATTGAACTTACTCTTCCTGGTGTGTGTTGCTTGCCTGCAGCGGGGTTTGTCCCAATGGGCCTTGGGTTATAGTGCTGCGCTCTGGTGTACTGCAGTGCATCTGGAACAGTTGCAACATGATTATGATCTGTGAGTGCTGGGAGGAACGTTAGCCTTCTGTTCTCATGTCCTTTGCCATTTGAAATGTCAAGGGAGAAGAGGCTTGAGTATTATGGAGGGGAATCTACCTTCTTAACTGCCCTGATGACTGCACCTATTCCTGGCCTGTGTGGCAATATAACATGACAAGGATGCATTGCTCCTCCAACCAGCTTCAGCTAGTGTGCTTGCTAGCTTTCAGACTATTCATCTGGAGATGAGGCCACAGATGCTGTTCTTGGAAGTGAGGGGGCGGGAACCTCTTTTCTGCTTTTATATCACCAATCTTCTCGGTTTCATGGAATACAGCAACTGCTAAATAAGGTTTACATGTCAGGAGTTCAAGGAGCTCTTCCCGGAATGGGGGGAAACAACTCAAGTTCATTCTGATCAAAGAACAGCGATTACAGTGCCTCATTAGATGGTGTCTCTAACATGGTATGCAACCACATGATCTACCCTAAACTACCTTTTTTTGTGGCCAACTCATTAGCCAGCACTCCCTCCTGTGGCAATGAAATCTACAAATTAATTATAAAGATATCCCCTTTTTTGTTTGGCCTGGACCTACTGTCAATTGATGTCATTGGATCATCTAGAGAGAAAGATATTGATTTCACCCTGTCTGTACTGTTCATCATGGAATAAAACCAACTGACAAATCACTAATGCTTACATGAAATCTTGATTCAGAAATGAAGAAATTGTGTGATTGTTTTATGTATGCTACCAGCATGTCTGTTTCTAGCATGTAAGTACTAGAACTACCTGTACATCCATGAAACAGAGCTTGATACAAATCCTATGCTTGGAATTCAGGTTCCATCACTTTGGTGCTTTATGGAAAGGGAAAGTTGTACAAAAGAGACACCTACTGGCTAAATTGGGAATTGCTTCAAATTACTGTGCAGCTTTCTATTTGAAATCTCTCTTAATAATATTCTTTGACTAATATTCTGTCTTGACTGCTCTTCAAGTGCAGTATAAAACTCCCCACCTAATCATTTTAGTCCATTAAGTGAGAAAGAAAGAATATTATAAAGTAGAAAGGAAAGCATCTGTCAGAATAGTATTATTCAGCATGTAGTCGATTAACTGTCTTGACAATAGTATGGTCTAGAAGCAAACCATTGACCACATAATGAAAACATCTAATCAAAATACACATTGTAATCTTTAAAGGATCTAGGTGACAATTCAATACACACTTACTGGGAGTAAGGCCCACTGAATACACTGAGACTTACTTCCAAAGAAACACGCACAGGATTCCAGGCATGTTTACAGTATTTTTTTTACCCTGTAAAATATTTGTGTTTTTAAGTCTTTAAAAAAATCCCTGGAGATCAAAATTAAAACTAAGAAATAGAAAAATACTAAATAAACTCTGTGTGTGTGTATTTTCTGGGGGCAAACTAGGCCTGTAACGTTTGGGTGTGTGCTCACTTATCTTTTAAAATGTGTACTCTACTGTTCAATACTTATACTCACAAAGTAGCTTATATAACTACATTAAAATAGTCAAAACATTCCTTAAAAATTAAATTCATAATAAAAGATTACAAAGATGCCTAAAATGTTGTGCCATTTGGATGGAAAACATGGAAATTTTAGGCAGCTGAAGACTGGCTGGTCTGCCATTGAAATCAATGGGGAAACTAATGAACTGACACAGTTCAAATGAACAGAAAGGGAAATGAATGAAACCTTACACACACACAGGAATGGAAAAACAAAATCCTTTTTTTCCTTGTACCCCCCTCTCCCCATGTATAATGTATTGTAGCAT
Organism: Heloderma suspectum; assembly: GCF_057233095.1. Lineage (NCBI taxonomy): Eukaryota > Metazoa > Chordata > Lepidosauria > Squamata > Helodermatidae > Heloderma > Heloderma suspectum. Next base: position 86,933,229 of record NC_139459.1, read on the forward strand.
TCTAATATGGAGAGCTTTGATAACTGTGGCTAGATTATCTTTGTCCAGCAGGAGTCACAGCTAATACACCAGTCTTAGCTTGTAAATACAGTGCTTTGTGTCATGGAGTAGACCCGTAGCCAGAGGTGGGCTGGGGGGGCCTGCCCGCCCTAATTTTTTTTTACAAACAAATAATTAAAAAACAGTTTAGGATTTTCTCTTTAAAAGGCCTGCAAACCAGATGAAGTGCCCCCACCCCTACTTTTAGGCTGGCTATGAGCCTGTCATGGAGGCCACTGAGGCCTTCAGTGACAGAGCTAGATCAATGAGAAACACCAGACTGTGAACCTGATCCTTGGTGAGGGGAGCGCAACTCAAGGTTGAATACGACTTCCAGTCAGATGAACCACCCATCCATCTTGTTATCCACTCTGAGCCTACAGAACAGACACAGATAAAACAACTATTTGTAGTATTATCTCTACTGAAGGTAGAAGGTGCATAAGCAATAAGCAACATCATTCTTTATGTTAGCAATGTACATAACACCATACAGTTGTAAGTTTGGGAGTTAGTGTAGATGCCCTCTGAAGGACCTCTTACAGCCATGAGATTCTTGGTTGTAAGACCAGGGTTGGGTCAGGAAAATGATAATGGAACCAATAGGCCTGCTGGCAAGGCTGGCCCTACCATTAGGAAGAGTGAGACAGTTGCCTCAGGCAGCAGATGGTGGGAGGAGGCAGCAAGGTGTTGGAGAACAGACAGCCTTGGTCCACGCGGCCTACCCTGTGCCCCCTAAACGAGCTTCGTTTGTGGGGGATGCTACTGCCCTACTGCCAGTGGTAAAGGAAGATTCAACTGCCAGTCCAAACAGCTTTTGTCCATAGAACAGGAGGGTGCACCATCTTGTCCCTTGCCCCAGGCAGCAAAATGTCTTAGGCGAGCCTGAGATTATCTTGGCGCTGGCAGCATGGTCAAGTGTACCCTTGCTTTTGTTAAGGAAATGTCTCTCAAAGGCTGGGGTTTTCTGGAAGGAGAGCCATCCGTGAATCAGGCCTAAGCTCTCCCTTTTCCCCTCCAAGCTGCGGATGTGCTAATACAAACCAAAAGACAAGTCTGTCACTTTTGGGGTGGGACTGGAAGAAACGCAGGGCCAAACTACACATTCTATGCTATGTGTGATTGGATTATCTCAGTGTAAGTTAATTACCTCAGTGGATTAATTACCTCAGTGTAAGTGCATGCAGCCCTGATTCCGAGCAGGACTGTGGCACTCCAGGAGGGGGGAGTTAAGATTTCCCCCCTCCCGTTTTCCTCCCGAAATCCCACCTGCCCATGCACCCCGCAGGGGGCTTAAATAAAGGGAAAAAATCTGCATTGATTCCAATGGGGACATTAAAAAAAACAAAACGAAAAAACACCCCATGGGGGGGGGGGGAATTTCAGGATGAAAATGGGAGGGGAGAAAGTGTAAAAAAAAAACCCCTCCCGAATCACCATGGTTCCAATCCGAATTGAGACCATGCATACTTATACTTAAGTAAGACAATCGGGTATAGCTTTGCTATGCATAATTAGCAGAACATTTTGTTTGGCCCACAGAGAAAGCCGAGAAGCCCTTTGCAAGAATTCTATGGCACTGGTGCCCCCATTTCTGAAATCTGATGAGGGAAGCAGTGTCTGTTGGAGTGGGTTTAAGCCATGAGCCACCATCTATGCTCAATCTGTATATTTGTGTAAATAGACCATATATCACAAAAACACCATACGCCTCCAGTTACTTCATTCCAAGGAAACCGAAACTCTGGGTATTGCTTGCACCCCTGGAGTTCTCCCTGCTCAGAAAATTGGGTTGTGGACACATAATACTACCCTGCTGGAGTTCCTGAAATAGAGATTGGGGTTGTCTTCTCCAACATCTGTTCCCTTAGGATGATGTTATCAGGACTTCATACCCAAGATGTTTCTTTTGCTCTACAGGATCCGAAATATGTGGATATCGTTCAGACAGTAATCAGGGCTGTTGCAGGAATCAGGCAAACTGGGGTGCTGGCTGGGGCATGCTGGGAGTTGTAGGACTTTTTTCCTGTCGAAATATGCATAGGATTGCACCCTGAGGTGGTCAACAGCAGGGGGCGCAGTTGCTCCAGCTTGCTCGCTTCCCCGGGCCATTCCCAGTGTGGGTTGGCTTGGTTTCGTGTTGTGTTTTGTTGGCAGCATCTGCCTCAGCAGCAGCAGAGAAAACCTAGAGGGGGCCTCTGTGTCTCTCTCCTCATCAGGAAGCAGTCTATTTTTCACCCTCATCAGATCAGCGTTCCCCCGGCCGCCCCAGCAAATGACTGCGCCTGCACGCAGGGCCTCCCCGTAGCCAAGCTGCAGCATGCACGAGCGGCGAGAGAGAGCCCACGGAGGCGGCCAAGCCGCACGTGTGCTGCCCCCCACTGGGAGGTAGAGATAGAACCAGTGGAGGCTGGCGGCTTTGATGTCGGTGGGGCTGCGAGTCCTCTCTGGGTTTCCGTCAGAACCCTATCGGAGCTATCCAAGGTGCCAAACCTGGTCCCCCAAATAGGTCCAGCAGTTGGATAGCTCCTGTAGAATTCTGACTGGAACCCAGAGCAGATTCGCAGCCCCTCTGACATCGGGGCCTCCACTGAACAAAACCAAACAGAAGCCAGACAACCAATCAATCACGACATGGCAATGTCATGCTTAAAATATCACACTCGCTGACTGCTGTTATTTAATTTTTGAATATATTCGCTGTTGCCTGTATCATTTCTCTCTGTCCTTTTGGGGTTTTCATAATCCCCCCTGCCGGCTTTTGTAATTCATTACCTGTAGCCTCTACAGTCTGCTGGATTTTTCATGATTTTTTCTCTCCCTCCCCTTTTGCAGTTCACGGGGCAGTATCCAATGGTGTCATTCTCAAATGGCAAATAGCACTAGCAGCGTTCCGCTGAATCTTTCTGTTCAGCAAGCGGTTGCGCATTACGCTTGTGGAAATGGTTGTGCAATAGGTTGCACAACTGTAATAAGAAATAGGTCGCACAACAGGTTGCACTAGGGGAATGCACAACAGGTTGCTCAAGCATAATACACAATTGCTCACGCAAACATAGTCGGATTCCCCTCTTGTGCATAGTTTGGAACCTAGTTTCCACTAGTGTAATATCATTTGCATTCGTGGAATGTCACAATTGGATACTGCCCATAATCTATGGATTGTATCCATTTTTAGTATAATTTAAGTCCCGTTCATTTCAATGGGTCTATGCCAAGCAGGACTAACATCGGACACAACCCTATAGTGCAGGGGTGCGGAGCCTTTTTAAGGTGGAGGGTCATATTGTACCCACCAGGCCCTCCACGGGCCGGATGATGTTAGTGGGCGTGGCCACACCAATTTACATCATGTCAGTGGGTGGGGCCATGCCCGCTGATGTCATCTCTCCCACTCTTCCCCCCTCCTTTCCTTTCACCCCCTTTTTAAAGAAAAGCCTTCATGGGGAAATTATATTAGAATTACGCCAGTGTTTATAGCCCAAGGTTTATAACAAGTGTAGTATGATCAGATCCACCCCAACCCATGCATTACAAATTTCTTTCAACAAAAATTGGGGTTCATATAGGGACACAGAATGTAGCACATTCATGTCATGATTAAGAAGACTTGGATTCTTCCTCTTTTATGAATGTTCTAGAAAATTTTTCGACTAAGTTTGGGGCGAGAAAACATTGAATGTGTCTTTTAAGGATAATGACCGATATCAAGAATATAACTATAGCAGTAGGATAATACTTTTGTAACAACTGGATGAAATGTCACAAATTAGTGTGTCAGCTTTGAGGTTCACTAGAACTCTTCTTCAGGCTAAATATTACGTGAGAACACACACACAAAAGGTATGTGGAGTTGGGGAGGGAGACAAGTAAGAGAGAGAGAAGAGATGTTGGTGGATATGATGGAAAAGCGCAATCCTATGCAAGTTTACTCAGAAGTAAGTCCCACTGTGTTCAGTGGGGCTTATTTCTTCATAAGTATGGCTAGGCATGCAATCCTATGCATGTTTAGTCAGAAGTTGGTCCCACTATGTTCAATGGGTGTCTTACTTCCTGGCATCTTCAGGGCTGTAGCCTTAATTATATTAGGTCCATGCCTAGTGCAAAAAATATTTCAAGTTGCAGCAAATCATGCTGGGTGGAAGGAGGATGCTTTCCTTTTGAAAACATAAATGGCACAGGAATACTTTTCAACATTAGATGGCAGCAGAGCCCCAGGATTTTTCTCCCAGCAAAAACGTCAAATCCACACCCATGGTATATTGCTAGAGCCCTAAAGCAAGACATTTCAAATTAATACTTAATGCTCCTTTTCCTTCCCAGCAGCTTTAATAAACACCCAGAATATTTAATCCCAAAATAGCTAAACTCAACTTGGCACCATTCATATATATTTTTTAATTAGAGCAGTTTTCCTGTTTTTTATGCATTATGACAGCCTGTAAGTACACGATCATATCTTATTTTATCATAGGTCTCTCCACAATTTAAGACAAAAAATGTTCACTTCCCTGCTATATTTCCATCAGTCACAGCACAATCCTTTGCAAATGTAATTGAATGTAAGTCCCACTATATTCAGTGAGGCTTACTCCCTTTAAGTGTATTTAGGATAGGAGCTGCAAAGGCTCAAATATGACGTTTTAGAATTTATTTTCCAAAGCCTGCACAAATTACAAAATGGTTGATATTCTCATCTTTTTTCTCTGTCATTCTTTTTACATAAGCGTATATTTACTGCACTCAATCAGGACATAAGTAAAGACTTGAATGTACTAAACCATAACTATCCAATACTTTGTGGTGTATGATGGGAACAGGATAAGCTTTTTTATTGTTAAAAAAACATACTACAGATTAAAATTGATATTTACAAACAGGGCATGAAAACATGTCACAAATCCCAGCACTCTTTACTTAAGTTCATGCAATAATACAAACTAACTTAACTCTAATACAGAATGTTTATCCTTACTTTAGAAAGAAGAAATTTTGGTAAAACTAAACCCCCAAACCTCCTACTTCCTTTCAAGAAATCAGAGCCGTCACTCCTACCATCCAAGGCCAGAATGTTTTCCACTGTCATGGTGACATATTTTCCTTCTCCACTTGGCACAAGGCTGATATTTTTATCACGATTATGTCCATCAACACTTGAACATTGGGCCAGTTTGCATCTCATGGAGGCAATTCCTGGGTTGTTTATTCCAGGAATTGCAGGGGCAAGTGGAGTACACAAGCTGCGTCATTTCTGCATTTAATCAACAACTCAGGAACGCCCCATTCCAGGGCTGTTGTGACCATGGGCATTTGTTGGGTTAACTCTGGGTTGTTTAACCCATAACCCATAAACAACCCAGAATTTCCAGGCTCACACGTCACAAAACAACCCAGGAATATGGAGTTCCTGGATTGTTAATTAAAAGCAGACAGAAAAAGAGAGCACACAGCTTGCACACTCCACTCATCCCCACAATTCCTGGGTTAAACAACCCAGGAATTGCCACCATGACTGGCAAACCAGATCAATGTGAGTAGTTTGTGTAGTCATTTCCTTTTACCTCTGTGGTGCTATGGCAGCTATATCTAACATATTTATCATTCTGATGGTGGACCAGAGGATAATCCAAAAATGCTTCATCATGCAACCTTTCTTACTCCCCCCACCCTAAATTCTTACTACTTCGAAAACTGTTTAGCCACCATAGGTGGCTACCCAGATCTCTTTCAGATTTTCAAAATGTGAAGAGTTCCTGCTAGGACCAATTATTTGAGCTGCACTAGACGAACTCTGAACTGTTGGGACCTCCCCAGAGTAGTGGTCCACCACTATCTGATGTGTTGCATGTCACGTTTGACTGTTAGGAACCCAAGATCTACTCTCTGCTCAGCCATGAGGCTCACTGGGCAAGTTGATGGCATACATGAGGTTATAGCATATAGTGTATGTATCTGCATTGCAGATCACTCTCTCGCCTGATAATACAGTACGTTATACAATGAAAAAGCCCCAAACACCTCCTGCTTGAAATCTGCTCTCAGCCGGGGCCCAATTGGTGCAGCTGGTCAAGACAAGGAAACAGAGACCACAAGCAACCTGAGTAGGGCCACTGACAAGAGTAGGCACAGCTGGGCACCTGCCAAAGGCCCACACCCCAGCAGGGGCCCACAGACAAGAGTCCCATGGATTTACTCCTCCTTTTCACCACTGGAACCTGCTTGTTCACCTGCCTCTGGCCCAGACAATGGTGGCGATGAGGAGGAGTAGATACCTCTGCCTCCTTGCTCACTGGCTCTCTGCCTGTCAAGCAAGCAAATGGTAGTAATGATGAGAAAGAGGAGGAGGAGGAGGAGCAATAGCAGCTGGTGACAGTGGCAATGAGAAGGTAGACACACTGGGCAGGGGTCCACTGAGGGTGTCATGTTGAAGGCTCTCAAAAGCCTGGAGCTGGCACTGAGCCTAAGATCTAATCCCCAAATGTTGAAGCTGCTGTCCTCTTCTCCTGATCGGATTGGTATATTCTAGAGGGGAGGAAAGCGAAGTTAAACTCCACAACTGGCTAAGAAGTATAACAGGAATTATATTTAGGCTGAAAGTCCAAACACACTTCCATTGAACACATCAGCCCTATTCAGGTGTTCTGTACCTGAACAGACCAAACACAGGAGGAGACGGAGCGTGCTAGCCTAGCCCCTTCCTTCATTGCATGTGTTGCCCTCTACTTGTGGAGAGCGACTGTCTGAAAAGGAGAATCTGGGCTGCCTCTCCACGCAAGCCAGAATGCTGGAAATCAGCATTCTGGCTCACATGGGGAGCCTCCATGGATACAGGAGACTCCCCTCTTCAGATAGTCACTCTCCATGAGTAGAGTGTGATGGATGCAACAGTGGAGAGGGGGAGGGGTGGAGTGCTCCCTCTCATTGCATGTCTGCTCTATTCAAGTAGAGAATGCCTGAATGGGGCTATCGTGGGACTTATTCAGAGTAAGCATGCATAGGATTGCGCTGCTAGTTCCCCAATATGTAAAAATATTGCTGTTTTAAAACCATTCGAATACATTAAACTTCTCCTGTATTGAGAGGCTTTGAGGCTGAACAGATTCGTTCTCCGGATCCAAGAGACTCATGTCCTTTCCAAATGTTTGATCATAGGGCCTGTTCAAAGATTATGACTGGAGCTTGCCAGTGTCAGGGTGGACACTGAGCCCATAGAATCCCAGAGTAGTTCTGATTCTGAGGAAGAGCAGTCGCTCCTGAGAGAGGAGCGCGCTCCTTTTTCCCAGGGCCAACAGCTGATGGAGATTCCTCCCACCAGCATTCCTAGCTTAGATAGAAGTCCTGGGAGTGACAGAGTGCGGGAAGCAGACTTGATGGACGTGCGACGCTGACGCAGAGAGCGGCACCAAATGGAGGGTGCAGAAAGGTGTAGTGCCCGGTTGGCGTGCAAACAACGGCTGCGCCCAGAGGATCCAAGGGAAAAGGGGAGGGACTCTCCCTAGTCCTTAAATTCAGCGGTCTGCCAGTAATTCCCTTTCAAACGGGGACCAACTGTTCCAACTTAGGGCATAAGTATTCTGCTGCTCATATCTAGTTGCTAACGGTAGAGTTGTTAAGTTGTAAAAGAGGAATAAAGCTTTGAAAAGAATCCCTTTGTCTGTGTCTGGACTTGGCTACTGGATTAGACTGAGAGAGGCCTCCAAGGAGCCCTTGACAGCCAGACAAGCAGCAGTCTGTAATATTTGCAATCTGCCTGCCACATGGATCAAACTGATCATGCCTAGGGTCCCTGGGAGTCTACCAAGGCCAGCATGACATCTCTTCTTCAGCTAAACCATCAAAGGGTCTTGAGATCGTTTGGGGTGAGCGGTCTGCCTGCTGACAGACAGATGGGGAGTGTTCCCCATCTTAAAGGATTGAGGAGGGATAGGCTCTGAGTCAATAGCTGTAGCCAACAGCTGTACATTATAAAGCTGGGTCCCCTTAAACAAAAGTCTGTAAAGTCGTTATCTAGAAATGAAGTAATGATGCTGGTTCCATACTATGACAGGACGTACATTTTGTAACCCCATACCTAAAAATGCTGCAGGCCATTAAAAATAATTCATGTGTATTAACTTTTCCCTAGATTGTATAACTTTGATGTTATGCAGACATATTAAAAAAACACAAAAAAAAACCCCACCTTCATGTGTTGTAAAAATGTACCTACTTCTAGCTATACAAAATATGTTAGACCAGGTAAAATGTTTACATATTGCCATGATCAGGACGGAAACCTTCCTTCTAGCGGGAAGTTTGTTTGTTTCTTCAAAGGAATCTTTGGGCAATTTTCTGACACATCCTACCAAGGCCATGCACATCCGAAGAGCAGTCAGAAAGTCTCAGATCCCTACAATTAGATGTAATCAACATGTTTTACGTGCATAACTGTCTGAAAGATTCTATGCTTTCATTCTTTTGTTCCTACAAACCCACTTTAAAATTATACCATGTTATAAGATTATAAATGAACTGAAAAATGTTTTAACATCTTTCAAGAGCTTGTTTTAAAGTTTTTTTTTTTTAAAATGCACATTTTAAAATACAAGCTATTGTCTAGGTGTAAAAGTAGTCTAATAACAAGCTGCCATTATATTTTACTGTTTTTGTAGTTAAGAACACACACACATACGCCAAACTAAAAGACAAGCCACATATCATTTAGCTCATCTTTCTCAGGCCTTGAACTTTTGGTTTCTTGTCTAGATGCTCTTCTGTCCATGTCTGCAATTTAACGGAGAGACATCAACCTTTGTAATGGAGCAGCCAGTTCCCCAGAGAAATGCCACCATCACTTCCACCCAAGATGCAGATAGCCTTTCCATTTGCCTATTGCTTTCATCTAAGTAGGAGATCATAAACCAGATCCTTGACACTGCAGGGTAAGTTTAAAAATGGAGCCATCCTATCCTGGACCTGGGCAGAGATAAAGAGCGTTCCTACATCCTCCTGCATGGGCAGAGGCCATAGGCATTCTAACACAGGGAATCTACAGTGGCTTACTAGCACTGCTGTGACAGTGGTAAGTTTAGTTCAGGAGTGCACAACCTTTCTGGCCCTGAAGGCCTCCAGCCAGTGTTAGCAGGGGCCCTAGGGGCCACACATGTGTGTACACACACACACACACACACACACACAAGATTGCTGGTGGGGAAGGCTTTAACCCTGCCCCCATCCCAGCAATCTTGGACAAGATGGTTGAGAGGGGGAGGCAGCTCTGGGGTGACAGCAGGGAGCAGGAGGTGTTAGGCTAGATCTACACTAGTGCTTTTTATCAGTATTTGACGGTAATGATAAGTGTTGGGACACAGTACACATCCTATATACTGCTTTTCTAGCATTATTTTCTGCTTTTTATTCCGTATTATCCAAATACCGCAACATTCATTCATTTATTGTGTATTTTTATACTGCCCCATAGCTGAAGCTCTCTGGGTGGGTCACAAAGATTAAAAACCATTAAAAATACATTAAACAAAGTGCAAAACCATTTATATAAAAACATATAAACAAACAGCACACACAGAGACAATATATATCTAAAAACAATTTTGAAACAATCAACCAAAGACAATCTAGGACCTGATTTAAAACTCATGATATGCTGTCAAATGCCTGATAGAAGAGGGCAGTTTTAATCCAGCGCCAAAAACATAATAATGTTGTGCCAGGCAGGACTCGGGGAGATCATTCCATAATTGGAAGGCTACCACGGTGAAGGCTGTCTCATAGCCCACACAACAGATGTCATTGTGTGCGCTTCAAGCTGGAAATGCGCAAGAGGGATATAGCGTCATCATGATGGGATTGTATCAATATGACACGAGGTATAGATCTGGCTTTAGCCTCCTCCTCCTCCTCCCAGAACTGCTGATGGCATCACTGCTGTCACGGTGCCATTAGCAGTACGGGTCAGTAGTAGTTGTGGGCAAGCTACCTTTCAGAGAAGTCTGGCTGCCATTACTGATCTCACTGAGGAACCCCAGGATTCTCTAGAACAGCCTTCCCCAACTTGGTGCTCTCCAGATGATTTGGATCACAACTCCCATATGCCCAAGCCAGCATTCCCAATGATCAGAAATGACGCGATTTGTAGTCCAAAACATCTGGAGGGCCCCAAGCTGGGGGAAGCTGCTCTAGAACCTAACTGCAGAATCACTGTCTTGGGGAGAAAAAGATGACTGAGGCTGTGTGCGGACAGTTTTCTAAGTACCTACACATAGGTTTTCAACCTATGTGTAGGCTGCAGCCTTACATGTTGTAGGAGTTGAACCAGGTCCTCAGTACAATGCAGAAACTAGAGTGGGAACAAGAATAAACTTGCTGGAGGCAGACGCACAATTTATTGGAGGCAGAAAGGTATTATAGTTCGAAGTCAGCTAAGTACCAAGTTCTATTATTAAAATCATTTCCTACCCCACCCATTGGGTGTCCAGCATTTTACAACTAGATGATATGCAATTAAAGATATGCCGTTTTGTTGTCTGTAGTGTCAGCCACACCTTGGCTCAGTCAACCAGAGTGTTGTATGTCAGTGCATGTGCATGTGCGCGCATATTTTGAAGTCTGCCGCTTCTGCGGGGTCTCCCAGGAGTTTCCAGATTTACAGCATAATTCATGTTTACTCAGGAGGAAGTCCCACTATGATCAATGGGCCTTACTCCATACTAAGCTTGTTTATGACTGTATCACTAAAATTGCTTTTACTACCCGCATTAACGGCACAAAGGTCATTTAAAGTCATATCAGTAAAAAGCACTTTCCCTGCTGTAACAGAGCGCAGAAGCCGCCCCAGTCAATATGTTTGTAATATTTAAATTTATCTGAAGTTACAGGCAAGAATGAGGTTCAGACCAGTCTGTGAACTGCTCTACATATTGAGTCCCAACTTGCATAGAGGTAATGATAATGCCCCTAACCCTTTCACATGAGTGAGGTGAATGTATGAAATAGCCCCCATGTGAAAATTCCCATGTGAGAAAGCTGCATGCCCCTCCCACTAGGTTTCTTAAAGGGTGATGCACTGCGGCCCCCTTCATGCATGAATCACATGAAGGGGGCATCACGCAGGTACGGCAAGCAGGGCTGGGCTATGTAGGTGTCTTCACTGCAAACAGGCCATGCTACATTTTTACTATGTTTACTTGTTTATGGCTTTTGCCTTCTGAATTTTTGTAAACTGCCTTTGTTTGTTCCAAAACGGCAGTATAGCAGGAACAACTTCTGGCCCTCCAGATGTTTTGGCCTACAACTCCCATCAGCCCTAGTCAGCGTAGCCAATGGTGAGGGCTGATGGGAATTTACACCAAAACAACTAGAAGGCCACAAGTTGCCTACCCTGGCCATATAGCAGCAGCAGCAGCAGCAGCAGCAGCGATGATGAGGCTGGGTTAGAAGCAAGGTCCCAGTAATCATGGGATGCCCGTTGAAATCACGTGTAAAAGAGGCTAATGTTTCCTTTGAATAAGATCACACAAGTATAACCTGGGCGGGGGTGTCTATAGTAGCCTGCCAGTTGGGGTCGGCAAAAAGAAGTCTGCATAAAATTTGCTGATATATAAAGATGCAAATTTAGAATTTGAATAGAAGTACAATACATCTCACTATAGTGGCGAAGACTGACCAGGTGAAGCTAACCAGGTTTGAGTCTGGTCAGTGCCTGAATGGGAGATCACCCAGGAACCCCATGTATACCACCTTGAGTTCTACCTGGGGAAAAAGATGGAATCTAAGTGTAGTACCCCATGTTAGTCCTACATGAAGTAGAACCATTGACCAGAGGGCAGGTGTTTTATACCTATCCTGCCTTCTGGTTGCCCTGTCAGCCCAGGTACCATGGGGAGTGGGCCAAGCCACCCACAGAATCTTTGCCTGCTCCTTTGCAATGCCAGCTCAGTCTGGAATAAGATGGGAACTATCCATGATTTAACCTTGGATGAAAAGGCTGACCTGGCATGCATTACAGAGACTCGGCTGGGGTTGATAAGCAGGCCTGTATGGACGCAGCTTCTCTCACTTGGATACTCTGTGGTAGACCAGGTAAGGAGAAGCGGACGGGGAGGCGGTGTAGTGGCGGTCCACAAAGATAACATCCCCCTGACCAGACTCACTGTGAAGGAACTGGCTCACATTGAGTGTGTATACCTCAGCTTCAGGACTAGGGACAGACTGGGGAGTCTGATGGTGTACTGGCCACCCCGCTACCTAACAGAGTTCCCAACTGAGCTCACAAAGCTGGTCTTGGAATCGGCCAGGCTTTTAGTCCTGGGTGACTTCAACTTCTCCCTCAGGTCCAGCTCAGGAGTTCATGGCGACCATGACAACCATGGGCCTGTCCCAGGTGGTCAAGGGGCCAACACATGAAGCTGGTCACACACTCCATTTGATCTTTTGCTCCAATCAGGAGAATGATCCGTGGGTGGAGGTTTTATGTGTCTCCACGTTGTCATGGATGGATCACTGTCTGGTCAGGGCTGGTATAATGGCTACTCCCTGCCTCTGCAGGGGTGGAGGACCAATTAAGATGGCCTGCCCCCAAAGGCTGATGGATCCATTGCAATTCCAATATGGCAGCCAGGTTAGTCTCTGGGACATCCTGTGGAGACCGTATTACACTGGTTTTAAAATCTTTACACTGGCTGCCAATTTGTTTCTGAGCAAAATATAAGTGCTGGTTCTTTAAAGCCTTACATGGTCTAAGTCCAAGGTATCTTAGGGAGCACCTTCTCCCCTATGTCCCAGTCCACCACCTAAGGTCCTCTGAGGTCTCTCTGCTGCGGCCGCCTAATGTGAAATTGGCAGCAACACGCAAGAGGACCTTTTTCCTTTATCACCCCTCCATTGTGGAATGACCTGCTGGTTGAAATGTGCCTGCTGACCTCTTTGAAGGTTTTAAAGCAGGCATTAAGGACTATTATTCTGGCAGGCCTTCCCTTTTTATAACCCTTGTTCCTTTTGCTGACTTTTGTATACTGTTTTTAATCTGTGTTGTTTTATTGTTGGATTTTTAAAAAATGGTTTTAGTTCAAAGTTGCTTTTAGTTATATGTTGTTTGTGTATACTGTCCCTATGCTTTTATGTAAATGGTTTTTAAACTTTGTATATTGTATATTAATGTTTTAGCTTTTGTAAACCGCTCAGAGAGCTTTGGCTATGGGGCAGTATAGAAATGTAATAAATAATAGATTATAATTGAAATGAATGAAACTTAAGTTAGTCATGACTAGGTTAAGACCCATTCATTTAAATGAGTCTGCTCTACATAGGACTAACAGTGGATACTACCCTAAATGTACTTAATACATACATAACTTCATACATTTCTGAACCTCAGGCTGTGTTAAAAGCTCAGGAGCAGAGCTTGTCCTTTCCTCACTGGTCCTCCATAAGGATTAAGAGATAAGGAAAGATGATAAGATAGCCTTCTCCAGCCTGGCACACTCCAATGGCCATACTGCCTGGGATGATAGAAGCTGTAGTCCAACACATCTGGAGGGAGCCAGGTTGTTATAAGAGCAAGTAAACTGATCTTGCTGTCTTTGAATTTAGCAGCAGTTCTGTCGGTATGTGAATATATATAGCAGAAATAAAAGGAGGTTCTCCTCTGTCATCACAGGTATAGTTTGGTGGGCTGTTAATGAAAGAGTAATGACTGCTTACAAATGTGTGGCACCTGTAAAGAACCACATATAGAGGGAAAAGTGAGTACAGTTAGTAGTGAAGAGCTGGAACAGAGCAGAGGATAATTTATTATGGGTGGCAAAGCAAGCTCTCACCATTTTAATAGGGTTCTGTAAATCTAGTCTAGACAAAGCTCTCAACGTTATGCTGTAAAAATAATCCTATAATGGCACACGATCAAGAAAAAATTTAATGGGCATTTTCTGCCTCTCCTTTTGGTGACTCAGTGTTTTATTGTTACTGTCCATTCTAGAGGTGAGGGTGAGATGGATGGACCCTGGATAACAGCATATGTAAAATGTGGAGCCACCGTGCATAAATGCTTTTTCTTAGTACTCAAAACTATTTAAATACTTTTTAGGCCTATCTGTGAATTGCATATACATTATGTTGTGGTAATTAGTAGATGGCTTTTAGGAGAGAGAGGCTGCAGCAATCAAAGGTCATGATCCAGCACCCAGCAACATGCTGTGACATTCCGTCAAAACACACAGCAGTGTGCACCAGGTCACAGCCAAGGTGCCCAATTTAATAAGAGCATTTTCTTTTGTAATACGCTTTCATAATACTACCTCTCCCATAATACTAGAACCTGGGATCCCACGAAGCTGATTTCTGGGAGATTCAGGACAGATAAAAGGACTTCTTCACACAGCGCATAGTTAAACTATGGAATTCGCTACCACAGGATGTAGTGATGGCCACCAATTTGGATGGCTTTAAAAGTGGGTTGGACAAATTCATGGGAAAAGGGGCTATCAATTGGGAGAGATTCTCCTCACTGATATCTCTGCTTCCCATTCACTCACATTTTGATATCTAAGGCAAAGGACAAAATGGTATCATCGTCCCCATTTCCCATACAAAAACCAACCAGACTGGAAGTAGCAGTTGAATTTTATTTCAACACTGGCAACAGGACAGCACTCTCCACTACACCTTAAGGGCAGCAGGGTAGGAGATGCAGGGCAGGCTGTGTGGCACACAGCCATGTCCTCCAGCACCTCTGAGAGTGGCCAGGTGTCCTGCTGTACAGAGGGCCATCCTCTATTTGAAAGTGGCCCCCTTGGAAGGGCTATCTGGTACCCATCTGGTTTAAAGTCAAAGATCCCATGAGAAGGAATTGCTGGGCCTTGAAGTTGCTCATCAACCATACCAACACAGCAGGCACACAGGGTCACCTCAGCTTGACCCACACTTGCACTTTTTATCAGTATGGAAGTCCACTGATAACTGTTGGGGCACATTACGCATTCCATATATTACCTTTCTAGCATTATTTCCCACTTTTTATTCTGTACTATCCAAAATACTATAACAGAGGCCATTGTGTGTGCTACGAGGTATAAATGTGCAAGAGAAATATAGCTTCACCATGATGGGATCTGTCAGGAATAGTGGCCTGCTTTTCTACCATGCAACTGGGCCCTGCTGCTGTAAACACCTGGGAGTGTGTTATGAGGGAAGCTCCTTGGCCCTGCTGCTCAAGGCCAGGCTCAGTTCTTGTGAACTGGAAAGTGACAACGGCTGGGTTGGGTGGGGAGATCCTGCCTCTTCTGGGGTGGGGTGGTCCACCCAGGACTGAGCCAGTGATTGGCTAAAGGAAATCTGCCCTGGGTTGCCAGGGCTGGGCCTTAAAAGGAGAGCTGAGAGAGAGGTGTGGTGTCTCTCTTTGTCATGGTGGTTCCTGGACCCAGTTTGATGGCTGGATTCTATCCTGGGAGACCCATACTTTGCTATGTACAAGGATAGGCTAGCCAGTTTTGTTGTTTTTGCTTGGGTGTGCACTTGAAAGGCCTTCTATGTAACTTGTCTCTTTTGTTGTAATACTTCAGCTTTGTACAATTTACTTTCTCCATCCTTCCCTTTCCCTCTACATCGTAATAAATATTTACCCAACTTAAAATTGGTGTAGTTCTTTCTGCATAACCTCAGTGCCTCTTGGCCTAGGAGAGTGGCTACTGGGTATTTTGGGGGACTTGAGGCCAGGTCTGGCCAATCCACCTTGCAGGGATGTTGGGACTAGTGCATCCTTCACAGGATCGTATTGATGTGACACGAGGTGTAGATCCAGCCTTGGTCACAGTCTTCCTTACTGTGGTGATATATATTGTATTTCTATTTAAATTATAGTTTACACTTATTTCTAAATTTACATCAATCTATATAAATTAGCATATGCATGTTATACATGTATATTTCTTCTATGCCCTGGGGGGGGCATGCATTTCCTCTTTTTTTAGCAATTCATAAGTAGCCACTGTACTCCTCATCCCGAGCATCTGCTGCCCGAGGTAGCTGCCTCGCTCTACCCCTTGGTAAGGCTAGCCTGTCCAGTAGGCCCAATCTGCATACCCACCCAGCTAGAGAGCGAGAAGTATGTGGAGGCTGCCAGCCTTCCCCATGTGCCTGTCATTGTCCTACTCACTCACTAAGGCAGCAGCACTGAGGAAGAGAGACACAGCTCTCCAGGGGTTGGCATGGGCCTCAGCTCATACCGGATGAGACTGAGCTGTTCAGTTCAGAGTTGTATCCCTAAAGAGGAAGCAGAGGGGGAAGGACATTGAGAACATACTGGCCACAAAGGCCACACTGACATTGCATCTGGGTCTGTGGTGTTGACAGAGCTGCGCACACCTTCCATGTCATCATCCCTGTCTGCACACAGCTGGGGGAACCAGCACAGGCTGCTTGGGTTACAGGGCCTGGATGCACTCCTTGGATGAGGTTATTTGATTCACCTGCAGAGATGCCTTTAAGCTGGCCTCCTCACATAATTGAGGATCTCCCCATCACAATTTTCCTTGTTAAATTTCCCTTTCAGCACCGATAGAAAACATACTTCATGTATGTGTTTTACTATCAGTTTTACTATTTTCACACTCAGAGCTTTAAAATCTGTCCTTAAGAACTTACCTTAGACTTCACCCAAGCTCTAATGGCATCTGTGGACAACGCAATTCCCGTATATGAATGAGATTCCTTATCTGTACTTAACTACAGGGTGATATCGTACCTGTTAAGTCTTCATACCATTGGAATCAGTGACATCACTGTCAGCCGTGTGCTCTGCTATGGAATTTCTCGGCTCTTTTGATATTTCCATTTCTTTTATTGATCTGAAGGTCCATCCATACATCTAAGAGAGGAGCACTGATGCATTCCACCAGTCAATCCAGCTCCAGCTTCTTCTCAATGCCTGCCAATATCCAGCCTTTTTGCTCAATTTTCTGTTTCCACAAAGTTAAAGACGAGGTTTTAGGCAACCTAATGCATAGAGAGGTTTCCCTTGAAGCCAACAACAACTCTTTATATTATAGAGTACTGGATCCTTCAGTTATTTTAGCAAAGTCTTGTGGTTAAGGATGGATCTGCAGTTTTACTTATTTTATTTGTATAATTTGTTTTGCCAACATTTTCTGTTTTTTTTCTATTCTTAACTGCTGTATGAAAGAAAGGTGAATGGATTGTAATTTTCATTTTACCTGGGAAACTGCCTATCTATAGTTTAAACATGAAGGTGCCTTTGGCTGGTAAATAAATGGAGATTTGCTCAGATGGAGTCACACAGATTTCCATTAGCAAAGGATTTGTCTTGCTGCAATTAAGCTAATAGAATCAGAGGAACGGTAATAGACTCTTCCGTCATCCCCTTCATCCCGAGGGGCCAGCGCTTTGTGCTTCCACCAGCCTAATTTCGAGGGGGTTCAAACATCCCAGTGCTGATCTGCTAGGACTTCTTTCCTTTGATTAATGTCCCTTTGAGTGAATAATTTATGCTTTGTTATATTTAAAGAATGCAAAGACTAAAATCCCCCCCCCCAATTTGTTGCATTTGCAGACTGAGCAAGCTCAGTATCGGCAGCTAGATCAGCCATGTACCATCCCCTGTCCCTTCCTCTCAATACTGCACAGGGCTAGAAAGCAAAGTGGTTATTATAGACCACATGACAGTCTTGAACTAACTGTGTTACAGCTTAACATTGTAGGGGACTGACTATCTTCTAGCATATATTTTGGGCCTTCTGCAGCTTATAATCATGTTAGCAAAGACAACTACTTGCTGTGGAGGCACTCCCATTCCTGCCTCTAATCTGTCTCTGGTACCATCTGGTGAAATCCACAGAGGGCAAGCTAACAATACCAAACTCATTTCCTCACATACCATAGCAAGAACAGTGTGTTCTGCTTACATTGCTCAGGGAAGAGAAGCATGATCACCTGCTAATATTTCCAGATCAAGCTGCTATTAAAGGAATAGGAATGGGGCTAGGTTTTTGTTTTTTTTAAAAAGGCAACCTGAGGCAGTGTTGACATAAAGTATCATAAGGTTGAAATATATATTCTATACTTTAATTATGCCATTATGTTAATTTTGTTTTAAAAAACTTGATACAGTACATCGTGGAATTTAATAGATGGTGAGACTAACAGTGCAATGTCTACTCAAAAGTAAGCACATTGAATTCAGTGGGACGTACCCCTGGGTAAGTGTGTATATGATGAAAAGCCTAAAAATACTACACAGCAATAAAATACGTACTCAAAATGATGGACTGAATTATTATTTTCTTTGTTCTTACGTAAGCCACTAAGAGTGCAATCCTATGCACACTTACTTGAAGCAGAAATAGATGTTTTTCTGGAATTCTCTTGCTTTCTCCATGATCTAGCGAATGTTGGCGATTTGATCTCTAGTTCCTCTGCCTCTTCGAAACCCAGCTTGTACTTCCGGTAGTTCTCGGTTCACACACTGCTGAAGCCTAGCTTGTAGGATTTTGAGCATAACCTTGCTGGCATGTGAAATGAGCGCAATTGTAAGGTAGTTTGAACACTCTTTGGCGTTGCCCTTCTTTGGAATTGGAATGTAAACTGACCTTTTCCAGTCTTGTGGCCACTGCTGAGTGTTCCAAATTTGTTGGCATATTGAGTGCAGCACTTTAACAGCATCATCTTTTAGGATTTTAAATAGCTCAGCTGGAAGACTGTCATCTCTGCTAGCTTTGTTGTTACTAATGCTTCCTAAGGCCCACTTGACTTCACTCTCTAGGATATCCGGCTCAAGTTCGGTGACCGCACTATCATGGCTATCAGGGACATTCGGATCTTTCCAGTATAGTTCTTCTGTGTATTCTTTCCACCTCTTCTTAATCACATCTGCTTCTGTTAGGTCCCTGCCTTCTTTGTCCTTTATCATGCCTGTCTTTGCACAAAACGTTCCCTTGAGATCTCCGATTTTCTTGAAGAGATCTCTAGTCTTTCCCATTCTGTTGTTTTCCTCGATTTCTTTGCATTGTTGATTTAAGAAGGCCTTCTTGTCTCTCCTTGCTATTCTCTGGAACTCTGCATTCAGTTGGATAGATCTTCCCCTTTCTCCCTTGCTTTTCACTTCCCTTCTTTCCTCAGCTACTTGTAAAGCCTCATCAGACACCCACTTTGCTTTCTTGCATTTATTTTTTGGGGGGATGGATTGAGTTGCTGCCTCCTGAACAATGCTATGGACCTCCATCCATAGTTCCTCAGGCACTCTGTCTATCAGGTCTAATCCCTTAAATCTATTTGTCACCTCTGCTGTATATTCATAAGGGATATGATTTAGGTCATACCTGAATGGTTTAGTGGTTTTCCCTACGTTCTTCAATTTAAGCTGAAATTTTGCAAGAAGCAGCTCATGATCTGAGCCACAGTCAGCTCCAGGTCTTGTTTTTACTGACTGTACAGAGCTTCTCCATCTTTGGCTGCAAAGGACATAATCAATCTGATTTTGATATTGACCATCTGGTGATGTCCATGTGTAGAGTCGCCTCTGAAATTACTGACAGGCAAAACAAATAGCAAAGCTGCAAAGTGTCTCTGAGGGAACTCAAGATTTATTCAAGGAAAACCACTTCACAATAGTCACCAAACTAAAGAGTAAGCATCCACTTGTCCTATGGTGTTATGGACTTCTAAGTAAAGAGGTGGTGATTTCTCACAGTTGCTTTGAAGACAACCCTTTTATAACTTGGCCTGAAAAGGAAGTGAATTCTTCAGCAACCAGGTGTCAATTGCTTTTCAAGTTCTTAACATTTGCTATTGTGTGAGATATTCCTTTTCAAACTAAGGGGAAAGGAATTTGGAAAACAACAAAACCAAATAACAGACGAGCCTGATCCCCTGCACTTGAAGGGACTTCCCCATAATATAGCTGCTTATGTTAATATAGGGTGTAAAGCACAGGAATTTATCTTACACAACTGTCCTTATAATAAAAGGGAGTCTTGGGGTGGGGGTGGGGAGAAATATATGCCCCACTGTTTTTCTTTTTGTTGCGGCAGCCTTCCCCTACCTGGGGCAGTATCTAACAGGGCATAACTGCTAACATAAATTACGCTGGGCTAGTGTAAACATTCGCTGGATCATGGAGAAAGCAAGAGAATTCCAGAGAAACGTCTATTTCTGCTTCACTGACTACGCTAAAGCCTTTGATTGTGTGGATCACAACAAACTGTGGCAAATTCTTACAGAGATGGGGGTACCAGACCACCTTACCTGTCTCCTGAGAAACCCGTACGAGGGTCAAGAAGCAACAGTAAGAACCGGACATGGAACAACCGATTGGTTCAAAATTGGGAAAGGAGTACGACAAGGCTGCATATTGTCGCCCTGCTTATTTAACTTATATGCAGAGTACATCATGAGAAATGCCGGGTTGGGTGAATCACAGGTCGGAATTAAGATTGCCGGGAGAATTATCAACCACCTCAGACACACAGTCGATACCACCCTAATGGCAGAAAGCGAAGAGGATCTAAAGAGCCTCTTGCGGAGGGTGAAAGAGGAGAGTGCAAAAGCTGGTTTGAAACTCAACATTAAAAAAACGAAGATCATGGCATCTGGCCCCATCACTTCCTGGCATCTAGAAGGGGAAGAAATGGAAGCTGTGACAGATTTTATTTTCTTGGGCTCCAAGATCATCGCAGATGGTGACTGTAGCCATGAAATTAAAAGACGCTTGCTCCTTGGGAGGAAAGCTATGGCAAACCTAGACAGCATAGTAAGAAGCAGAGACATCACCTTGCCGACAAAGGTCCGTCTAATCAAAGTTATGGTTTTCCCAGTAGTAATGTATGGCTGTGAGAGCTGGACTATAAGGAAGGCTGAGCGCCAAAGAATTGATGCTTTCGAACTGTGGTGCTGGAGAAGACTCTTACGAGTCCCCTGGACTGCAAGGAGGTCAAATCAGTCCATCCTAAAGGAAATCAACCCTGAGTGCTCATTGGAAGGACAGATCCTGAAGCTGAAACTCAAATATTTTGGCCACCTAATGCAAAGAGAAAACTCCCTGGAAAAGACCCTGATGCTGGGAAAGACTGAAGGCAAAAGGAGAAGGGGACGGCAGAGGATGAGATGGCTAGATAGCATCACCTATGCAATGAATATGAACTTGAGCACACTCCGGGAGAGAGCGGAGGACAGGAAGGCCTGGCGTGCTATGGTCCATGGGGTCACGAAGAGTCAGACACGACTAAACGACTGAACAACAAAGTGTAAACTACACTAACAGAATCCCAATAGCAATAGTTGGTGCTCCGATTTCCCTGGAAAATCCCACATGCACAGTCTCTCTCACATAGGGCCAAAATACTCATTACTTTAAATGAGTATCTAGCAGCGATGTCTTTTCATTTTTACTCTAGAGTAGTTGCACAGGGCCCAGATCAGATCTTAAAAGCCTCCCTACCTGCCACCATACGGTCCCAACCAGGGGCTCTGTGCCTACTCTAGAGTAAAAATGAAAAAGACATACAAAGAATTAAGCCTAGGGTACGCATGTAGGCGTGCAAGCATTTCCTGGACAACGAGGCCCACAGACTGTACATTGCCCACCCTGATGTAGGAGATATATACATTTCTGTAGCAGGCTCCAGATGGTGGGGGTGGTGGGATCAAGTACTCCATAAAATTCATAATGCTTGCAAGATAACAAACAAATTAAATACAACTCCTTCAACTGCCTATGGATTGTGGAGAAATGATGCATGAACACATGCAGAATTCCTCTGTTTTTTATTCCTCTCGAGACTCCTCTGAGAAGATGTTCTACAGCTGATCGTTAATAGTCCCCCCAAAGCTGTGTTTTGTACATTCTATATTTGTCTTTTATTCAGAGGCAATATTTCTTGACTGTTTTATTAATTTCAAAAGATAATCCAGTATTTGCCTGCATACTTCGGCCTTCATCAGTTGCTTCCTTAGCCTTGGGATATTTGGTTTAATTTTCTACAGAAATATGTTGCTCAGTTTAATAAAGCCTCTTGGGAATTGTACCAAGTTTACATAGACTTTCTTATAGATCTAAACAACATGTGATGCTGGCAGACTTGTGGGTCTCCCTCAATCATGTCTCAAGTGAGGGATGGGGTGTAGTTTAAAGCATCAAAGGGGGATGTGGGACTCTCCCCCTTCCCCCAAAAGCAAAGAGGCGAACCTTGTTTAGGTGCTGATTTATTTACAAGAGTACTAAAACTTTATTTTGTTACACCTAACACATTTTGAATATGACAACTCATTCTCAGAAGCATTAATGACTTCATGTCTCCAGAATAAGAACTTTCTTTGGGGAAAGCATTTGACAAAGAAACTCTTTATTTACAAGACAAGCAGTTACTACTATCTCAGTGTTAGTTGTGATAACTGGAGTGCTTTTGTAAATACATGATTACACTGTTTTCTTCAGCACCAAACAAGTTTAATCTCTTTGCTTTTTTCTGATACACACAAGTGTCACACTGATTTTATTTGAAAACAGTTTTGAATGGATATGCGTAGGATTCAGAGTTTAAAAGGTTGCACTCAGATGTAGCCATGCTTAGCATAGCGATGGGGAACCTTTTCATCCCAAGGGCTGCATGATTCCAGTGTGGGAATGGTCTCAGGGGTCATATTCCAGTGGCAGGCTGAGCCAAAGACAAGTGGACAGGACTAAAAATGTCTTACTTTTGCCCACAGCAAGCATCTACCCCAGTCACCAAATTCATCCAAAAAAAACCCCAAAGCTTTCTGTACCCAGCAACCCCAATCTAGCAATATTCTGGGTACACACACCCAAACTAGCAAAGTTCTCTACAACCGCAACTCAAAAAACAAAAACAAAATGAAGTTCTCCACATCCCCTCAATCCAGCAAATTTGTCTGCAGTCTCTCTCTCTCTCTCTCTCTCTCTCACACACACACACACACACACATGTACGTTCTCTGCACCCCAGAAAAGTTTAGCCAACAATGGATGGAGAAGAAGCGAGTGCAGAAGAAGAAAGAGCTCCAAGAGAGAAGACAGAAGGCAAGGGATAGAGAACACCAAGAGATTCAAGAGGAGACAAAAGAGTCATTAATGGAGCAGTCCAATGGCCACTAGACACCATCTAGATGTCCATAGGATTGTTCAGTTTCTGGGAACTGAGATCAGAGCAAGGGCTCCAACATCAGTTCCTAGAAACCGCGCTCCCCCCCCCCTGCCCTGCCCCCTGGTAGCGGTTCTCTCTGTGCCTGCTACATCTCTGCACTTGGAAACGGAGTACAGAGATGGCGGAAAGGGGGTTGTCCCGGTGGCAGGGAGGAGACCATGGAAGTCATGTTATGTTACACAGTTTCCTATATGCTGCGCAGCCTCCCCCACTCCTGCTCCGAAGCTCCCTGGCTAGACAGGCTGATGATTATCTCCATAGGATTGCACCCTCGGAGCTCCAAGGAACAGTGAAAACCTAAGGAACATGGTGGAACAGTTCCTTTTTCTTTCCAGACTTCAGGGGGCATTTAAAGATCTGTTTCAGAACAGCAAAGGATAGGTGAGGAGGGGCAGAGTGGAGCCATCAATAAGGGTATATTGGGGTGGGGCTGAGGGGAGGGGGCATAGCCTGCCAGTGGAGCTTGGCAGGCCACATTCAGCTCACGAGCCAGAGTTTCCACATCCCTGGCGTAGAAGCTTTGAATGATTTCAGTGGATTTACTGTAAGCATGGGTAAGTCTGGGTCCAACCAAGAGTCTCCAATCCAGCTGCTCCTGAAGATAATAACATTTGCCTGACTTGATCAGACTGAAGTTATATCTAGTTTAGCATTGTTTCAATACAATGACCAGCCAGATAGATGCCTCTGAGAAGTTTATAGGCAGTTCCTCCCCTGTAGTTTGTCCCCAGAATCTGATGTTTAGATGTATACCGCCTTCTTACATGGAGGATCCATTTAGCTACCAGTGCTAAAGGCTGTTGATAGACATCTTCCATTAAAGCATCTAATCCCTTTTTAAGCCACCTAAGCTAGTGGCAATTACTATGACCTGTGATGATGATTCCATAAGTTGATTGTGCATTGTGTGAACATGTACTTTCTTTTGTGTGTCCTAAGTCTACTGCCAATCAATTTCCTTTGGGTAATCCCAAATTCTAGTATTGCACTCTGATGAGTTACATGAAGCTCTTGTGCAAATGGGCCTCCGCATTCAGTTCAACCAAGAGAAAACTGTACATATGGATCTTCCACCATTGAAGTGAATGGGGAACGTTGGTGTATGCATTTGATTTCCTGAATCCACAAGGAGCTTCTAAATTGCAGAGGGAGTGGGCTGTGAAGAACTCTGGTAGGCTATTTCAAAGGTAGCGATCAAAGGCTTGTAGATAACCGGTTTGAATTTTCTGTGTTGTTTCTCATTATGGAGACTATTGGAGCTGATCTACTAAACTTTCCCAATAGTACAGATTAAAAATCAAAGGGAAAATGTAAACAAGGTGTATGCGCAGTGGAAATTAACACTAATATGATTTAAGATGCTGGTTTTAACCTATGAAGCCTTACACGGCTAGGAACCACAATACCTGACCTGAACCTAGCCAGACACTACAATCAACATCAGAGGCCTTCCTCTGAGTGTCTCCTTCAAGGGAAGCTCGGAAGGTGGCAACAAGGGAGAGGGCCTTCTCAGCGATCTCCCCACTGAGGTCCTCCTGGCACCCACACTGTCATCTTTTAGGCACCATGTTAAGAGTGTCCTCTACTCCCATGCACTTGATGGCATACAATGGGGCATTTATCTCAGTTGTTTCTATCAGGTCCAGTATCTTATTGTAAATGCTGTTACAATGTTTTACAATTGTAAAAAGCTGTTTAAAATGTTTTAAATTTGTATGTGGGAGAATTTATCTTGTGCTTTTATTATCTTGTGTTGTGTATTTTTTGTAAATCTTCCAGAGATCTTAGGCTATTGGGCGGTGCAGAAATTAAAGGTTCATGCAGGATATTGCAGGGGATATTATTTTGTAATAAAACTGCATATATTATTATATGTAGTTTTATTACAAAATAAATAATACCCCCTGCAATACCCTGCATGAACCTTTTGCTTTGTTTGTTTGTTTAATTGTTGGTTTAAAAGATTTTATTTTATGTATTTGAAAGATCTCTCCCTCTCTCAGTTTCCAATGGGGTGAACAGCAATGCCCACCCACAAACTGGGTGGATACTGAGCTACTCCTTTTAATTTGGGAGTTGAGGGCTATTGTGAAAGGATAAAATGCAGTTGGGGCACTAACTCCTGATTGTCAGGATAAACTCTTGTGGTTCGAGGCCTTTAGGCAGCCCTTATTCCGAAATGAGGCAGGCAGGTAGCAGTAGATTTACATGTTAGGTAATCTGCCTCTCTCTGCAACATAATCATTCTAGTGAAAGAAGAGTGAGGAGGTTGCAGAGATCGTTTACTATAGATACACATACAAATAGAGCAGTTTCACATATCAGTTTGATTCACAGTCAGCCACCTGCTCATGGAAATTCCCAGTTTACACAGGGAACAGTGAGAATATATCCTGGACATTAAGAAAACAAGTAAGTGTGCAGCTCTCAAAACAATGGGTCTGTTTCTTTAATGGAATTCATGGGAATTTCCCCATTATATTTAATTGTTCTGTACTATTTTGCTCTCATGGTGGCACGACTGTCTCCTCATACTGCCACATGTATTTTCACTTCTACATTTTTCTTTCCGCATTGTGGTCTCAGAGTGTTGTACTTGCTATATCCACTAGTAAAGTCCAAATTAACACTTTTGGGAGCTGGGGTGAAAAAATCCTGCAGTATTGAAGATTTAAGATGATGCATAGCAAAGGGGGAGGGATGGGAATCCTGCTACCATAGTAGGACAAGTTAATTTTTACTTTATTTTCCATTAAACTGAGCTTAATTTGAATGAGGGTGCCTGGGCCAAGACCAAAATGAAGAGAAAATAATGTATTTGCATTGCATAAGGAGATGCATTAACTCTGCTACCACATTTCCTTTCACAGCTCCTTCTACTCTATAGAGAACATAGACAGGAATAAAGAATAAGAGTTTATGGTATATTGCACATCCTATCAAAGTCCCAGGATGATATCTCCTCAAACCGACCAAAAAAATAACAGTATAAGCAAAGCATGCTGTTTCCCTTAGAAATGGGTCACCACAACCAGTTGCCAACTATATGGGTTGAAGAAAAAGGTGGAGGGGCTTCTGATTCTGGCAGGCTTGAGCCATGGCGCTGTTATTCAGATACACAAAATAAAGCATGTATTGTTCTCTCCACTCAAGCTAAAGCCATTTGTTTTTGTATTGCAACCATTTATATGTGATTATGCAAGCTTTCAAATGACATAGACCTCTTTGGGCAGGATGAGATAGCAGTTAATTCTCAGCTAAACAGCAGAGCAAGTTGACCTATTAATGCAAATATAACCCAATAAAAGATGCTATTGACTTCCCATTACAACAACTGTCTGTGCTAGGATGTTGAAACCTTATTCTGTCATCAGCCTCACCCTACCTCTTTGAGAAAGAGAGAAAGGATTTGGGTGTGATCCACAGGAAGAGACGGTGTGGGATTCTCATCTGTTTGCGATGTGGTTTGGGGTTCTTGTGAGTTCGCGGTGTGGGATTCTTCCTATTAATGTGGCAGTGTAAATTTGGTGGAATAAAGTAACTTTCGAGGTGATTTGGGGAAATCAGCTGGCTTGCATTCTATGAAATGGGTGGTCTGCTGGAGTGGTTCAAACGAGTGGTTTTGTATTCTGGGGCTCCGACCCCAGCTCTGCCTTGTATGCAGGTTCTTAGGCAAGTTAATTATCTTTTAAGCTCTTTGTATGTATATTTGTATGTACGTGCATTTCTGTGTGAATTTGGCTGTCCCCCCCCATGCTTAATTCCTCCCCACCCCACCCTACCCCACCACTATCAGTTTGGAAGGACCCAGGCTCCCCATGTTTCTTTGTTATAACACAGTAGTAATTATTATTGCCATTATTATGGCAGGGAGGATTTTGAGGTACACAGCAATTTGCCCATGTCCACCTCTGAAATCTGTAGCAGCCAGGCCTGCACAACTTGTGTTGATCCATCAAGTCGAATGTAGCCCACCAGTCATGTTTGGTGCTTTGCAGGTTTTTTCTTCCAGTCTTAGGCAGGCAGCAAAAACTGGAGGTCTCTGGTGGGCCCACATACATGCATGGCTGGAGGGATTTATTTCATTTCTATACCGCCCAATAGCTGGAGCTCTCTGGGCGGTTCACAAAAATTAAAACCACACAATAAAACAATACAAAATATATAAAACATTAAAACCACAGTAAACAATACAACCAGAATAAAACCTAGCAGCAATGCAGGGATTTAAAATACAGATTTAAAACAGCAAAGCTAAAAGTCTAAAGAGCTAAAATGTTAAAATGCCTGGGAAAATAAAAAGGTCTTCACCTGGCGCCGAAAGGAATACAATGTAGGTGCCAGGCGAACCTCACCAGGGAGCTCATTCCAGAGCCGGGGTGCCACAGAAGAAAAATCCCTCCTCCTAGTAGCCACCTGCCTCACTTCCTTTGGCAGGGGCTCACGGAGAAGGGCCTCTGAAGATGATCTTAAGGTCCAGGCAGGCACATACGGGAGGAGGCGATCCTTCAGATAACCTGGCCCCAAGCCGTTAAGGGCTTTGAAGTTCCCGATGTAACTGTACCTCCCATCCTGGTCCGTGAACCACCTCTTCACACTCCCTTGGCCCCACTTAGGATTGCAATGAAAGATGCTTACCCACAGAAACAGCTGTTCCCTTGATCTGCTGTTGATTAATGCACTGAATTATGAAAGTAAAATGCAGAGCACTTTCAACCAGAATCATGCTGTCTTCATACAATGGTAAGCGATTAAAAGCTTCTGTCTGTGCATATGTGTTAGATTAAACCCAAAGTAAATGAGAGAATGATTTGGAAATTAAGGATTAAAGTGCTGAGATGTAAAATGCTTACTAGGTAGAAGAGCTATGTACTCTATTTACTACCACCATTCTTTGGAGGAGACAGCAATCTTGATGAATTAGGTGTTTGGATACAGCCTTTTGCCCCCTCAGCGATCTTAACCTCTGCTATGGGGAGGCAGGAATAAATGGAGCATTTGGCAATATTAGACATGGTTCACGCAGTAATTGTTCAGATGTGCATGATATGTTCTAGTGACATTGTAGAACTGAGCTTGGAGCAGGGACTGGTCATTTTAATGGATGTAAGGCCCTTTGATACTTCATGAAATCCACATACAACTGGCCCCACATTAAGCACAACGTTTGTTTAACAAAGAAGCAACAACTGGTCAGCTGATCCACACCCCTTTCATGTGGAGCAGGATGAAATGTGCAGTGTTGAATGACCCCCTTTGCTTTAGACATAAATTCATTCTTTGCGGGTGAAATTGCAATAGCATACTAGCAGCCAGGATGTGGTATTTTATAAAATATCCACTGGGCTTCAGTGTCTAGTCAATGTACTTATAGAGGCTATAATTCTGAGACAACGGTGGGGAGTAGGAGGAAGACTGTATGATATTCAAAGAGGGACGGCCACAAAATACAATTTATAGTTCCTGTTTTATTGTATTGTCATGTTGAAATCAACAGAATTTGCAAATAGTGAAAAAATGAATAGTGTAGATAGCTGGGGAAGCTGTAACTAAAAAAACAAAAGAAAAACAATCCCCCAAATGGTTCACTTGTATAGAATAAAATGGGTTGCTGGAAGCTACTATATTGTTGGCAAAGGTTGCTTCCTAGCTTCAGTGCAGCTGGGTTATATCACAGAATCACAGGGTTGGAAGGGGCCTACAAGGCCATTGAGTCCAGCCCCCTGCTCAGTGCAAGAAGCCTGATTCCCGGGCGGCCTCCCACTTCCGAGACGGTTCAGCCGTTTCAAGAGAGGACAATATTTTTGGTACCTGCAGGAGCTGACTTTTGCTGCCCTTAGAAAGGTGTTTACTGCCCTCTTTTTTCAAACAATGCTCTCAACATATTTGGGGGGAAAGTATAAAGGGATCTCCTATGCACAGTGGTGGTGTATATGTGGCACCAGGGAAGATGTAGTGCATTACCTGTTATATTGCCCCTGTATACGGAACCTAGGGCTTATTACAGATGACAGCCTAGTGTTGGGACAATTGCAATTTAAAAAATCCTTGTGAAAATTGTGCTAACTTCTGACTTTTAAAAAATGTATCTGTTTTCATCAATCCATTTTTCTTGTTTCTTCACCCCATATGTTTTGTTAGTTCTATACTATTTTATTGTGTACTACAATGAACATTATTTTGCCTCACTAAAAAAAAGGCTGTGAATAGCCACTGCAGGAGTTCAGTTCTCTAGAAGCACCTGGTACAGCATATCTGGGTCTAGTCACTGTGCCTGGACAGGCCTAGAGATAACTTATGAATGACACTTTGAGTTCTATGATGGAAGAAAAGTGGGACAGAAATATATAAATAGTGCAAAATGTGGGGTTTACAGTTAGCTTGATTGTTATATTAATTGTGAGGATAGTTTCAAAGAAGTTCCCCTAAGCAGAAGCGTTTTGAATGGATGGAGTTTCTTGCAACTGGGGACTGGGAAAACATTTTTCACTCCCTACATTTCATATATGGAGCTCTCCCCCTGCTCCAGGCTGCTTTCTGACTTCTAAAGCCTAGGCATCCTCTACTTCCTTGCCCTCTTGTCATCCAAGGCCCTAAACATGGAACTGGGAGAGGGGTGTGGGTAGGGTGGGGCACCATGCCAGGAAAAACTGAAACTGTGAAACTCATGCTAGGCAAAGATTCAACTGTGCAGCTCTGGCAAAAAAGGAGAGATCTACAGGAAAACAAGCTAGATTTCAGAGGCCATCCATCTAAGCACTATATTGACTGGAGCTGGACATGCAATAACCATGCTCTATATAAGAACTATCAGAAGAATTCAGTTTCAGGGTTCAATGTCATAAGAAATTCTGTATCACTCCATCTCATACTATCAAAGCTTTCACCAGCTGTATTTCTAGCACCAAAGAATTGAGAGAGAGAGAGAGAGAGAGAGAGAGAGAGAGAGAGAAACTGGTACTCAAAAATAATTATTGATACCTGTAAATTATCCAGCATGTTTCGATCAAAAGTCCTCTTCAGGGGAAAGGATCTTGTGTCATAGTCTAGAGCTGTTTACTCAAGATTATGTTTCTAGGGAGTACTCATTTGCTTTAGGTTTAGCCTAAAGTTTAAGCAAAGAGAAAAGCTTTAAACTGTTGCCACTGTATGAGGACAACATGTTGTTTTAAAGTGCTCTACATTCTACTTACAGATTTAAATCCTTGGAGAAATAATCCTAAATAGATTAATTTAGCTGCCTTTACTACGGTAAGACAGGTTGGGACTGATTGCCTCAGAAGATTTTCTTTGTAATCGAAATGCATCAGGCAATATACATGTATGGCAAGAAACCATTATTTTTAGTACCAGATTTTTCTTTCATTCAGCTGTTAAAGGCACAGAAGCTCTCCCAGAAAAGAAGATAGGAATGCTAAACATCAGATCTATTACATTTTAACACGCTAAGAATATAGATAAGATAGTCAGGAGCATAAATACATGTTCCAGTTTTAGAATTAGTGTGGCTGTGGCATTATGCTGGATATAGCATTAGGAAGCCGCTCACTGTTTTGATATAACATATTGTCAGTTCCTTAAGAGAGCAATCCTATGGCCCGCTAGACACCGTCTAGCGGGCCATAGGATATGGTCTATTCCAGGAACCGCCCTCGGACCCTGTGCTCTGAGGGCGGTTCCCAGAGAACCGACTTCCCCCTCGTCCACACTGCCTCGGAGGCAGCACGGAGAAGCCCATGCTCCATTCTCGGAGCGACTAAAAAGGGCAGGGGCTGGGGGGCGTTCCAGGGCGGGGAGAGCGGAGCTGCACGTAAGACACATCCTATGTGTTGTACGGCAGCTTCCTCTCCTGGCCCCCCCCCCCCCGCTAGACAGCTGAAAACGGCTGTCTAGCGAAAAAGAGCAAGGCAGGAGAGGCGTGGAGGGAACAATACCCCCATGCCTCTCCTGCCTTGCTTTGGATAGGCAGTCGCCTCCGTGGTCAGAGGATACTTCCTGGTACAGACTTTGTACCACCCAAGTGGAGACATTGCCAACGTAACCTGCTTAAATTAAAATGTGTAATATTAATGATAAATAGTAAGGCTGTCAATCAATTCAATCATTTTAAATTGATAAATCATCTGCCTTTCAATCAATGTATTATTTTAAATAAACATGTATATTATCAGACAAGGTATTTTCATTTTAATTCCACATTAAAGTAAAATATCAAAACCAAAACAGCCTCACAATAGAACACACATCCATTATTCACTGTCCTGTCAAATAAAACTGGCCACCACCAGTCACTCCATTCACTGGCCACCAACAATTAATCATCTAAAGATTTACATAAATAATCTACTGATTAAAATGTTAAAAGGTTGGAGCTATTTCTTATAAACTCTAGCACAAACCTTACAACATGTTATAGCTGAAAACAGGGACAAATAGGGCAGCACAACAAACGGAGAAACTAAGTCCTAAATGAGAATGTAATGCTTCCCTTTTAAGTGCAGAGAATTTGGATCTGGGCAGTTTTCCTCTCTGTTATGAGAATGGTTGTGATCAGTGTTTGGGCCTAGTGTGTGAGATTTGGCAAGTCTTATAAAACACAGAGGATGCAATCCTATGCATGTTTAGACAGAAAAAGGCCTACAACTCCCAGCATTCCCCAACCAGCCAGGAATCACCCATACCTTTGTATGAATTTTCAGCCCTTTTCCTGTTAATTTCTTAGGCATGACTGACATTTGCTGTGCATTTTATGTCACAATAAAATGCTCTTTTATGCCTTTTAATAGCCCTTTTTCAAAGGATATCCCTGATCTTTATCCTTCCCAGCCTATTCTTTATGAGTCTGTGTCTCATTCTTTAGTTTGTTTTCCCAGTAGAGCTGTTTGTTGAAAATGTTTCTTTGAAAAACCCACTCTTCACCACATTACCACGTAGCCTTTTGTTTAATTGATGCTTAAGAGGTAATCAGATCTTCCACAATTGTTTGCCTTTTGAAATAACAGAAATCCAATAGGTGTAAGTGGACAGAAAGTGAAATCTCCCTGCATGACCAAAATAATAATCTCTCTCTCTCTCTCACACACACACACACACACCCCGCTTGTGTAACTCCATACTACAATGACTGGGTTTTGCTTTGGCAAAAGAGGTTCAATTAATGGGGCAGCAAGTTACATCAGGTCTTTGCATGCTTTTAAACTGAGAAGGACAAAAATCACAGGCAAGTGAAATCCTGCCAATAAAATAAAAGGTTAAGGGGAGGGAACAGATAAAAAGGAAGTGTCGCCTTTCTTATTTCAGGATTATTTTAGAGGATGACTTCTTTGTTTTGTGGGTCAGTGGTTGGCTTGACAGATTCATTACAGCAACTCAGTTTTGCAGCAGCTAGCGATATGACAGAAGCAGCTACAAGAAAAATATTACATGTAGCGGTTTTATGCTCTGCTACAATGCATTCCTAAAGTTTGCAGTGCTAAGGTTACAGCACCAGGGCACTTCGTTACTACTAACCTGCCAGTTTCATAGAATCATAGAATAGTAGGATTGGAAGGGGCCTAGAAGACCATCGAGTCCAACCCCTGCTCAGTGCAGGAATCCAAGTCAGAGCATCCCTGACAGATGGCTGTCCAGCTTCAACTTGAATGCCTCCAGCATGGGAGAGCCCACCACCTCCCTAGGTAATTGGTTCCATTGTCATATTGCTCTAACAGTCAGGAAGTTTTTCCTGATGTTCAGCTGGAACCTGGCTTCCTGTAACATGAGCTGTGTAAATTATTTGTAAATTATTCCATGCCCTGCACTCTGGGATGATCAAGAAAAGATCCTGGCCTTCCTCTCTGTGACAACCTTTCAAGTATTTCAATTACTTACAGCGCAGAAATGTCTTATAATATGAAAACATAGAAATAATAAGTAATAATAAAGTAATAGCACACAGCAGGAAAAAAGATTCTAAGACAGCAGGCCATATACAGGCCTTTTGCTTTTGCTCTCCATATAGGCATATGTGCTTGTGTGTGTCATTTTGCAGTCATTTGTGCACCTGCTCAAACAGGCCTTGTGAATGCTATTGAGGCAAAAGGACTACAGTGCTTAATGTTGCCATGACAGCAGCAAGATAATCAGTTTTCCTCCTGTTAAATGATGGGCCCAGGATGTCCTGATTATACACATTTTAGAGCATTTTGCTCGCGTGTTGTTGGACTTTAACTCCCATTAGCCCCCACAAGCACTGCCAATGGTCAGGATGATGGGAGTTGTGATTCAGCTTCTGGAGGGTCATAGGCTCCCCACTTGTTTTAGAGGAAGAGGGACCATATCCATTCCTTCACTCCTTTCTCTTTGTACCACCTCCCATGCAGTTCATGCAGTCAATTTTGGCACTTCTTCCCGTGTTTTCTCTTCAGCTGTTGCCTGATCCTAGGCACAGTATGTGCTTCAGTGTGTTCAGCAAACCCTTGCTTTTGCAGGTTGCCCCGTTCATTGCAATGAAAGCAACAGATGTATGTGCCCTCTCCAAAGCAATGTGTGTGCAGATGTGTTGCCTGCCTCCATTGCAAGTAGTTGGGGCAGGTTTTGCGGCTGGGGGAGGAGCAGGCAGCAAGGTACTCCTGTGAGCAGGCAATTCACCCTTTGTGGCTCTTTTCACACCTGGCATTTTATCCCACAACAAACCAGTCTGTTTAATTCCAGATCCTTTCCAGGATTTACACTGGCCCTGTATACAGGCACCTTTCATAGAGCATCCCCCTGCAATATAGCTTTTCATGCTTGGGCAGCGCTGCAGCAGGAGGGAAGTCGGAAGCCCTTCTAGCGGCCTGGATAGTGAGCTATGGGAGCTGGTCCCCTCCTTCCTCTGAAGGAGAGAGAGTCTTCTCAGTGGCTTACCCCGAGGTTGCTGGCACTGCTAGCCCTTCTCTGCTAAATATGTCCGTGTGTGATGGAATTAAGTGCAGTACCGACTTTGAAGAGTATAACGATTTCCCAGTTCCCAACTACAGAAGACATCCACAAACGGACTTGTATACAGTCAGTGCACCAAGCCATCCCTAGCAGCCCTGCCACCACCAGGTGACCTCTTCACAGGGGACACCTTCTTTATTAAACCCGGCTTACTCCCCCCCGCACCCCCGGTGCTGCTGTTGCTCTTCCCCCTTATTCTGGCTTCCCAAAGACCCTGCAAGGTGGGCTAGGAAAAGAGACAGTAGCTGGCTAGGTGGGAGGGAGTACTATGGGAAACCACCTCAGCATTACTGCCTTATCTAAAACAAATCCACACTCCCAAAGGAAACCATTAAAATGACTACTCCAAGCTCTGCATGATGAATTTATTCAGGGGAGGAGAAAAGGCACTTTTAATACCCACTGAAATCCTAATTGTCAAGCCTTTCTCCTGCGTGGCTGAGAAGGGAGACTCCCCCATCTACCCTGGGAGTATAAAAGCTCATCAATCTGGTGAGCAAAAGGGAGAAGAAGCAGTCAGTGAAGTCAGTGGGAGGGGGAGGTTCAAAGTAAATGCATTGAAGGGGATGGGAGACCTTAAGACTGCTAGTTTAGGTAGACTTACAATGCACTCCTACGTATGCCTACTCAGAAGCAAGCCACACAGACTTCAATGGCACTTACTCCCAGGAAAGGAAAGCCTTACAGCCAATGAGTTTATTCAGAAGTAAGCATTGCTGTGTTCAAGGGGATCTCGGAGGAGCATTTTGGATGGTTAATAACTTTATAGTTCAAGCGCCCGTAGTGGAATGAGAGAGAGGCAGTCACTGGAAGCGTGGTCAGTGACCTGGCCCCCCTCCCACGAATTTGTTGTCATGACAACGTTCTTCAACGCCGCCCAGCAAAACCCCCTGGCACACACCCACACAAAGTGGGACAAAGCGCTAAAGGGGAAATACACAGCAGGGAAATGGTGATTTCAATGGCAAACACAGAAAATGCCAGGTTTCCCGGTTCTCAGATAAAATGGAAAGAAGGAAGGAAAGTTGTGAGATAGCAGCAGGAGAGCAGTGTCGTTGTTTAAAGCTCCCGTGAAAACCAGTGATTAAAGAAGAATGATCCTGCTAAAAAAACCAAGGTGTGAAGAGAGCCTGTACCTGCAGCTGCCTCTAAGATCAAGGCAGATCCAAATGTGCCTCATTGACAAGGAAGCTACTGCTGCTTCATTCTGCAAGTTGCCCGTTTGCATTTTGTGCTGCTCATGTGAATGAACCACTCACCTGAACTGAAGGGAAAAAACGTAATATAACATGTGTTCATAGGCTCTTGCTGGGCTGTGCCATTCAAACCGCAGGCTCTAATCTATATATCTTGAACATACCAAGTGAGCATGTCAGGAACAAGAAATCCAGCTTAGCCTTTTCCTTCACATGAGTTTTCGTTTTGCAAGTCCTTGGAATCTCTCAGAACATTCAAATATGCCATTTTCCCCAGAAGCGGTTTGAATGGTACAGCCCATTTAGTCACATGTTTCTCCTGACTGTGTTTCAGCTCCCATTCCTTTATACTAAGGGTGCACAACCTCTTTGTCCCCGAGGGCTGCATGCAATGCTGGTGTAGGGACTGGGGGCTGCACACATGTACACACACGCACACACACATCCCAGTGATCCTGAGACAAATTACCATTTCCTTACTGCTATCAGCAGCAGGGAAACAACCATCTGTAACAAGGTTATTGTGGGGAGGGAATTTGGTGTTGCGGGGGTTAGGGGACTCTTGGGGACCACATTAAGGCCTTGGGGGGCATATGCAGTCCCTGGACCACAGATTGTGCACCCTTGCTTTATGCCCTCTGACAGAAACTTGCTTCTCAGCTCACTGTGCCACTTCAGAGATAGAGCTATGTGTCACTTACAGCCTCATTTACTAGCTTTGTGTTTGACAAGAAATAGCAAGTTTGGAACTTTGCACTTCTTAGAAATTCATATGCTAAGCTTCTTATGTGATCATACAAAGTACTTATTGGTGCTTTCTCATTGGCATCCTGTTGTCTATTCTATTCATCAACAGACATTTAATAACCTTTGCCAGCAATGCCCTGACATTTTTGCTCTTCCTATTTGCTAAGTGTATTGGCCCCAGGAGCGTAGCCAAGTCATTTATAGTGTTAGAGGGGTCTAGAGATCCATAATGCTTACTTAAGTTCATTATTGGTGCAATTCCCATGCTAGTAAGCCTCTGAGCATGTGCAGATGAGTCAAAAGGCCAGTAACAGACTTCTTGGTGCATTCCTTGCTAATGAGGAGAGTCTTTATCTCTAATAAAGCAAAGAGAAGCAAAGTCTGTTTACAGGTGGCTGTGCTTGAGAACCAAACACATCTAGCCTATGCTGAGAATGAATGCTAGGGGTGCGTGCTGCTGTTATGCTGCCTTATTGCCAACATGTAGAATATAAAACCCATATGACCCAATGGCTTGTGGTTCAGAGAAGCTGTCTGATCCAACCATTGGGTATGCCTGTGTGCTGTAAGTTACCCAATAAAGTACTCCTTGTAAGTAAACCTTTGAGTCTGATGTATCACTATCTTGGCACCTGTAAATTACGAGTTCAGAGCCTACGGCCGGGGCAACACACTAAGTAACTCATTAGTCATTCTTGCATTCAGCTCTCCGTCCTCATGCCTGCCACCACTAACTTCAGTAACACCTTGGCACTGGTGTGGTGGAACCTGGGCTCATGGGATCTTTTTATTAGCGGGGCTGCCGAGATCATCTGCCACACCCCTCAGAATTCCCTGTTCCCTCAGATCTTAGCTGGAGTCCCCACAGTAGCTGGGGGCAGGGGGATGATTTTTTTCTGCAAGAATATATTGTTCCCTGTTGTGACGCAAAGTGTTTTTGCAGTGGCTCGAGCTGGGCAATTAAGACCCATTAGCTTTACAAAAGATGTGCTCCTGGTAGAGATGAAACCTGCTAGTACTGGTTTGTTGATATGGGTCTTGTATTTCCTGTACTTTGTGACCCTCCTTGGGTGCATGGCTATGGGGACTGTCATGATGAAGGCCTGCACTTCAAATTGTAGCATTATACCCCTGTATTGCACCTCCATGTGCTGTTGTTATCTGGGAGGTTTACACTACTGAAGCTTTTTTCTCTCTCTCCCTTCCTTCCTTCCTTCCTTCCTTCCTCCCTCCCTCCCTCCCTCCCTCCCTTGCTTTTTCTTTCTTTCTTTCTTCCTAATAGCTGTTTACTGTGTGTTAGAGGATTTTGTGTGTGCGTGTGTTCAGGCTTTGCAGATTACTTTCATTCCATTTTCCATTCTTAATTTATTTTCCTTCTGATGTGTAGAAACACAGTATTTAATTAAATTTTTTGTTGTTGCCATGCCTTGGGGTTTACATCTCTTCTGAACCTGATATCAGATTAACCGATATGTTCAAACTGAACTAGACTTGAATCTTTCTTTGAGGCAAGTATTAATCCCTATTTAAAATGATGTGTATGGCTTATAATGGTGTTTAATTATGTCTTGTACATTTTTGACTGAAAACCACACTGTAACTGCCCTTTCTGTAGCCTAAATTAACCAAGCCGACTTTAAGATTATAGATCTTGATGACTCGTCAGAAAAGCAACAAATTGTATAGTTTCTACTGCCTCTATCTGACTAGTCTGGTCAGTCATGAACGTTTGTGGTTTATAAAGAATGAGTTAGTAGACAGTTCCACATACTCCATTATTATTAGTGATCCTGTCACTACTCACAGGACAGAGGTTGGCTGAATCACATAGCTGAAGGCCCAGAGAGGCATGTTTGGATGTGATATGCTGGAACTCAGCTGTCTTTCTTTTATGGCACAACTCTTGACAGTATTAAAAAAACAAAATCCTGAGTCTCTTTGGCTGTGACAGCACAGACCATTCCAAGTCAAAGGTTTCAGCTATGTAGCCTCAGGGCACACTCCACCAGGCAGGCACAATAGAGATATTGCAGGGGCACACTTGACTGTTGTTGTTGTTGTTCAGTCTTCAGTTGTGTCCGACTCTTCGTGACCCCATGGACCATAGCACGCCAGGCCTTCATGTCCTACGCTCTCTCCCAGAGCGTGCTCAAGTCCATATTCATTGCATCGGTGATGCTATCTAGCCATCTCATCCTCTGCCGTCCCCTTCTCCTTTTGCCTTCAGTCTTTCCGAGCATCAGGGTCTTTTCCAGAGAGTTTTCTCTTCGCATTAGGTGGCCAAAATATTTGAGCTTCAGCTTCAGTATCCTTCCAATGAGCACTCAGGCTGATTTCCTTTAGTATGGACTGATTTGACCTCCTTGCAGTCCAGGAGACTCGTAAGAGTCTTCTCCAGCACCACAGTTCAAAAGCATCAATTCTTCGGCGCTCAGCCTTCCTTATAGTCCAGCTCTCACAGCCATATGTTACGATACTGCAAATCTTGTACTTTCTTGTTGCAAAATCTTGTTGCAAAATCTTTTGCAAACTCTCCTTCTTGCTCTGAAAATATGACTAGTAATCAATGTTGTGCATATGATGTTAATTTGTTTTGTATCTTAGGCAGGCCTGCACAACTTGTGACCCAGCAAGCTGAACATAGACCACCAGTCATGTATAGTGGCCATCGGAGACTTGATAAACAAGTTCTTGCTTCTTGCCTAGAAAAAATACGTCGCAATACGTAGCTAGTGGTCTACATGCAGCTTGGTAGGCGAGTCACATATTGTGCAGGCCTGCTTTTGTACCTGTTCGTCATGTCTAGTCGTCAGGCATTTTCCTTCATGCCTGAATCATGAATTCCACTATCAGCAATACAGTTTAGCAGCACATCTTACTGACTGAGAAACTGAAAAGAGGAATGGCTATACAGCATTTTCTCTCTCTTTGATCCTTCAAATAGCACAGAATTTCCAATGAATGCAGTCTCCATCCACTTACCTATTCTTTTTCACAGATTAGGTGAAAGTATTGATTCCAAACTAGACCAGCTCTAGTTCTTTCCTGACATTCCTGAATTTCCTGAAAGCTCTCAAACCTGTTACAATTTTAATTTAGTGCGGTCTATCCATTCTTTTAAACATTGTTCAATAACTTAAGATAATCTAGTAAAAGCAATTGTGTCAGATACCAATGTTGTGTCACATTCTGTGAGACCAGTAAGGCAACAGCAAGCTATTATTAAGATCATATTGAATGTAACAGATTCTAGTGTTCTGTTTTATATTTTTATATTGCAATCCTATACAAGGCTATTCAGAAGTAAGCCCCATTGAGGTCAATGGGACTTACTCCCAAGTAAGTGTGTATATGATTAAGAACACATAAGAGGAGCCCTGCTG
This sequence comes from Heloderma suspectum, assembly GCF_057233095.1. Classification (NCBI taxonomy): domain Eukaryota; kingdom Metazoa; phylum Chordata; class Lepidosauria; order Squamata; family Helodermatidae; genus Heloderma; species Heloderma suspectum. Next base: position 86,972,721 of record NC_139459.1, read on the forward strand.
GATCAGACCAAGGGTCCATCTAGTCCAGCATTCTGTTCACACAGTGGCCAAACAGCTGTTGACCAGGAACCCACAAACAGGACACACGTGCAAGAGCTATGGAATTTGCTACCTCAAGATGTAGTGATGGCCACCAATTTGGGTGGCTTTAAAAGGGGGACAAATTCCTGGAGGAGAAGGCTACCAGTGGCTACTAGCCCTGATGGCTCTATGCTATCTCCAGTATCAGAGGCAGTATGCCTATTTACACCAATTGCTGGGGAACATGGGTGAGAGGGTGCTGTTGCACTTGTGTCTTGCTTGTGGGTTTCCTGAGGACAGCTGGTTGGCCACTGTGTGAACACAGTGCTAGACTAGATGGATCCTTGGTCTGATCCAGCATGACTCTTATTATGTTCTTAAAGCATTATCCAGGAAATTAGATGGGGCCTGGGAAATGCTTCCAATGACCAAGTTAGAGGCTTTCCTACCCTTTACAACTTCCTATCCCTTCCCATGGTTTTCACTTGCAAATATCTTGCCCCTTTCTACCACAACCAGGGCCAGTGTCAAGGACAGGCATGTTTGGGCACCTGCCAAGGGCCCATACCCCAGCAGGGACCCACTGACAAGTGCCCTTTTGGAGTTGCTCCTCTTCACCATTGCAACCTTCTTACTCACCTGCCTCTCACTCTGGTACAGACAATGGTGGTAGTACAAAGGCGGATTAGTAAATGCCACTGCCTACTTGATCACTGGCTTTCTGCCTATCAAGCAAGCAAGCAAGCAGTAGCAATGAAGAGAAAGAGGATGAGGAGTGATAGCAGCTGATGACAAGGGCCGTGAGATGGTAGACTCACTGAGGGAGCGGGGGGCCATTGTTTTGCCCAAGGGCCCTCAAAGATTTGGAGTTGGGATTGACCACAACTCTATAAGACATGCGTTCTACCCATCCTTCCCCCCTCTGCTCACATTATTTAGCAATTAAAGCAAAAGATATAAACTAGTGTGAGTGGCGTTTGTTGAGAAAACACCACCCACACTAGTTTATATTTAATTAAGTTGTTATCACTGCTGCTGATGCTGAAACCAGTTTGCATTTCATGGCCAGAAAATGTGGAATACCTGGTCTCAATTCCGCAGCAACTATAGGGCTCACTGGGTGGCCTTGAAGAAATCAGTTTCCTAATAGAAACACAAAGAGGTTTTGTGAAGGTATAATTGGAGGACCCTTGTATTCAGGGGATGGCAAATTTTGGCGGGCATTGCTGGCCAACCAAAAATTTGTAGTCACCAGGACCAGCTCCCTCACCCTCCAAGGGGTGGGTGTTGTCTCTGACCGTGTGCTGTCCCTCTGAAATGTGGCATGAGGTCAGGGGAAGATCTCCCTCTCTCCAATTCTTAACTTGGAGCTAGGGAGGGGGATTCTGCCCAATACAAAAACAAGCCCCCACCCTCCAAAAGCTGGGAAGCTTGCTTTACTCTGCGCCTGCCAGGAACAAAGACAAGCCAGGCGTCTCTATTTGTGCCACATCTCCAAGCAGGTGGAGCCACACTGGCTTGCTCTGCTCCTGTGCCTGACAAGTAGTTTGAGGTCAGAGCACTCGCCAGATGTACAGTCATGCTCATTTGCCTTCGTCTCCCCCTCCAATGAAGAGCGGTGTTTGGAGATGCCAAGTACAGAGTCAAAACAAATCCCAGGCTTAAGCTGAATTTTGGGGAGTGGAAAAGTTAATCATCCCCTCTCCCCTGTAGTTCCATGGTTCAGAACCTGGCTGGTCTCTCACCATGGTGAGAGGCAGGCAAATAAGATTACTGAATCCTGATTCTATTATAACTTGACCTAAACCATTGGGCAGTAAAATCCAATACATTATAAATCAAATGTGGTTGTAAGTAAGTAGAAGTGGATTCCTCAAGCATCCGTGTTGGGACTGGTGCTTCTTAACTTGGCATACATGATCTGGAGTTAGGAGCAAGCAATGAAACAGCTATGTTTGTGGATGACACTGTGTGAAGGTTTGAGGCCTACAGAGGCATGGTAAAAAGGTCAGGCCTAGAGGCTGGGGCTTTTACTGGGGTTTTCTGTTGGAAGGGGGTAACTCTGAGAAGAGTTACATTTCTCTGGTTAAGTTTCATTGTCCTGAGTTAGGTTTAATTTCTTCAGGTTTGAAACAGTACTTTCAGTTTTGGGGGAAGAGAGGAGAGGGGGAGGGGGGGGAAGAGAGAGAGAGAGAGAGTCAGGAAGACCAGAGTCAGGAAGAAGCAGGCTGAAGAAGTCTAACTGCAGCTAGGGTAGAAGAACTTGCGTTTTTACAACCTTTATTTTCTCTTATTGCCTTTTGTATCACTCAGCTCTATTCTGCAAATACCTTTATTTGCTTGCTTTAATTTACCAGTAAATTGTTGTGTTAAACCCCAGGTGTCCGGAGTGTAAATAATCCCATGTCTACAGCCTAAACCCCACGTTATTGGGAAGGGGTGTTGCCTAACGAGGCAAGAGATCCTTAAGGAGTTACTCAGGGGGTCCAGGTCATAAGGGGAGCCCTGACAGATACCACATTAATCAGTATGGTGAAATCCCAAGTAGACTGTAATAAGCTCCAAACTGGTTAAATGAGCAACAAGTGACAAATGAGATTAAATGTAAGTGTAAAATGATGTACACATAGAGGCAATTTTTTTTAACTTCACACCTGCGATCTGAACTGGAAGTGACTAATCAGGAAAGATCTTGGGGTCATGGCAAATTGCACAATGAAAACGTCAACTCAGTGTGCAGTAACTGTGAAAAGGCAAATTCCATGCTGGGGATGATTAGAAAGGCATTGAAAATAACAGGGTATTGTAATTCCTTTATACAAATCTATGGTGCAGCCACATTTGGAGCACCGTATAGTTCTGCTTGCACCATCTCAAATGATAGAGGTTTACAAGGGGACATGATAGATGTTTACAAAATTATGCATGGTATGAAGAAAACTGATAAGAGAGATTCTCCCCTCCCCTTTCATACAAGGACTCTGGGTCAATTAAATTGATTGGCACATTCAGAACAAATAATAAATAGAATAGTTCTTCACACAGTGCATAATTAATTTATTGAATTCACTGCCACAAGACTGTGACCTGGTTCATATGACATGACACACCATGAGTTAAATAACTGTTGTGCACAAGCATGAGAGCATGGATGCACTGCCTGCACCATGCGTGCCCCTTCCGCTTTTACTCAGCAACCCACAAGCAGCTTGTTTGTAGGTTGCTGAGCGTGTCATCCAATTCCGGACTGTTGGGTTATTTAGGGGCTAAACAACCCAGCAGTTAACCCAGCAACAAACCATGGTTAACTGCTCGGTTGTTTAGTCTAGGTTTGGACGTATTATGCGAACAGCCTGATAGCGATGGCCTCTAGCTTAGATGTCTTTAAAAATGGATTAGACAAATACATAGAGGATGGATCTATCCACCATTGTTTAGTAATGATGGCTACAGGGAACTTCAAGGTTCAGAGGCTGAATTAATACCTTTTGCTGGGGAGAAACAACAGGACAGGACTATTGTCTGCCTTGCTTTTGAGTGTCCTGGAAGCATCTGGTTGGCTACTGTGGAGATGCTGGACTGATCCAGCAGGGCTTTCACATTCCTATGACTGATTTGGGAAAAAATAGAATAAATTGTTATTTAATGGGAATATTCTGTTCAGCTTGAGGTGAATTTGTAGCCTTCAGGGAGGGAGAGAGGGGCAGGGCTACAGACATTTATTATAAGCTCCTACTTCCAGTTTGTGGTCCACTTTTTAATTTGGCTGCTTTTAATGATCAATATGAGACAAAATTCATTGTCATGCTTTTTAATAAGGAATGCAAATGTCCACTGTTTTTTTAAACATGCTAACTTAAATCCTAATAGTCAAACTTGACAGCACCAAAGCTAGTATTTCCTTAAACTGTGATGCCAAAAATGTGTGTGTGTGTGTGTGTGTGTGGCGTGCATCTATGACACAAAATGCTTAGATATATATCAGCTGCCAAGCAATCTATAATGCAAACAAAATAGTCACCATAGTCCTGCAAAGAGTTTGATGGTAATCGATAACTCATCAGTGACTCAGCGAAAGCATTTTGGGTCATAAACAGAGACTCTCACACTGCTGTGCCCACACATTACTATCTGTCTGACCAATGTGATTCAGGTTCTCCTACAAATGGTACAGACTAGGGAGGGAGGGGAGATAAACTGGTTTCCCAGTTTTTCACATGGATGAATGCTAGGAATTATCTCAAAGTGCACTGAAATTTTTGTACTTCTGAGCTAAATGTCCATATCCCATTTACTTACAGAGTAATAAAAGACTAATAGATTCTGCCCAAATGGTCAGATAGTTTGGTCCAAGACAAGATTCCATCAGTGACATAAAGAATTAAGGAAAGAGAAACAAAACAAATAAAAAACACTCAGGCCAACCTTATGATGGCAATTATCTGCACAGTTCAATGATTCCTGAGGATACCACCAATCATGCTCTGCTTATACTAATAAATGTTCAGTTATCCTTGACTGACAGTCATATAGTAATTGATTAACTGACATGCAACATTTCTAGGAGCTGCACACGAGAGAGTCTGGCTGTATTATTTAACTGTTTCTTTTCTGAAAACAGACTACAGCAACACCTTCTATGTGGGGCTGCCCTTGAAGAATGTTTAGAAACTGCAGCTGGTGCAAAATGAGGCAGCCAAATTGTTGTCTGGTGTGTATTACCTGGACCATATTACACTGGTCTTACCACAGCTACACTGGTGGCCAATTTGTTCCTGGGTTCACTTCAAGGTTCTTACCTCTAATGCCTTCAATGGCTTGGGGCCAGGATATCTGAAGGACCACCTGCTTCCATATGAGCCTATCTGTATCTTATGAGAATAATCTGAGGGCCTGCTCTATGTCCCACCGGCAAATGAGGTTAGGGCGGTTGGTGGGAACAGAAGAAAGGGTCTTCTTGTGGTGGCATTCCTTCTGTGCAACTCCCTTCCAAGGGGCATTAGACTGGCTCCCTCACTCCTCTTTGCATGAGCAGTGAAGGAATTTTTATTTGCCTTAGCTTTCTGTGACTGTTTATGAGTTAATTCCTGCTCTTGTTCCTAATTGTGTTGCTCTGCTTTCAAGTTCTGCAGGTTGAAGTGTTTTAAAATGTATATTGTACACTGCCTTGAGAGTCTTAAAAGGCAGTATAGAAATACTTTTAACAACAATATAACTCAGTAGTTCAGGGGTCCCCAACCTCTTCAGACCCATGGGTACATTTGGGAATTTGAGACTGCTGTGGGCACCACCACAAAATGCCAAATCAGTGGATTGCCACTTTGGCGTCTACCTTTCACATCTATGGATCTTAGACTGCATCTTATTCAGCAAAACCTTTTGTTTCATATCCATTGAACGCTGCAATATCTCTTTAATAAGGGATTGTCTAATTCAACTAATTGCTGGCAGTCCAATACAGCTAATGCTTCTTTTAAATGTATGTTTTGGCAACTTCCAGTAGTTGCTTTTTGCAGGGAGATTATTACACAGAAAAATGTTGTACTGGAACAGTCTTCAGTATTCACTGATGTACACGCTCTTTTAAATTATTTACCTGCTTCATGGAAATTAACAAGTAGTCAGCGTAAATGGATTCTCTGCACCCTTTTGACAGCTAAGGGCTGAATCCCATGGGGATATGTGGCCAGTTCCAAACTCAGAGGGGACCTCCTATCCAATGCAGAGCAGGAGAAGCACAGAGGGGATCATTCCCTCTGCGCTTCTCCTGCCCTGCATTTGCGGCTTGACAGCTGATTTCAGCTGTCTAGCCATGGGAAGGCAGAGTTGGGGAGGAGGCTGCCGGACGACACATAAGATGTGTCGTACTAGCATTTCCACCTTCCCTGCCCTGGAACGCTCCCTGGAATGCCCCATTTTGGCTGCTCCGCACTCTTCTTCTGAGTGCAGGGCCATTCCGTGCTGCCTGCAAGGCAGCACGGAAGGGGGGGAAGTTGGTTCTCTGGGAACTGACCTCGGAGTGCAGGCTCTGAGGTCGGTTCCTGGAAAACCACATATCCTATGGCCGTTTAGCCACTGACTAGCAGCCACAGGATTACTCCCTAAAAGACTGACATTACAACAATGGAAGGATAAACACTCACCTCCTATAATGCAATAGACTGAGGAATGCAATGGATTGAGGAATGCAATGGACTGAGGACCTTACAATACTTTGAATATTTGAAAGGGTGACATATAGACATCACCTTCAAATAGATACTTATTTGGATATCTGGTCTGCTTTTATTGAAGCCCATGTATAATTGCTAGAAAGTTGTATGTATTTCATACAAATCCATGTGTGTAAATTTAAAAACTAGAAAAAATATATGGCGTCCCAATGTGGTGCCCATAGGGACCCGAACACACACACACACACACACACACACAGAGTCAAGGTTCCCCTTATGATCTAGTCCCCTTGAGCAACTCCTTAACAATCTCTTGCCTCCTTAAAAATCCTACCTTCCTTCTTTTACCTTCCTCTTTTGTGTAACATGGGGTTTAGACTGTAGACGTGGGGTGACTGACACTCTAGATACAGGCTTTAACCACAACAGTTTGCTAGTAGATTTAAAGCAGACAAATTACGACTAAAGGTATTTAAACAATAGAGCTGAGTGATACAAAAGGCATTAAAAGAAAATAAAAGTTGCAAAGTGCAAGTTCCTTTACCTAGGCTGCTTCTTCCTGCTCACTCTTCAGACTCTGCTCATACTTCAGGCTCTGGCTGTCTCTCCTCTTACTGGCTGTCTCACTCTCTTTATATACCCTCCTCCCTCAAAATCAAAAGTACTGCTTCAAACCCCAAAAAATGAAACTTGAGTGGAGAAATAAAACTGACACTTAACCAGAGAAATAAAGCTACTCCTCTCAGGGTTACCACCTCCAAACAGGAAACTCCAGGCCTCTAAGCCTGACCTTTTCACCCCTTGGCCTCTGCAGGCCTCAAACCTTCATACAGTCAGGGCCAGAAATATTGGAACAAGGATAACTGTTTTGGCAGTTGGCCTCTGTACACCACCACATTGAAGTTGAAAGGAAACACACCCAGATGGGAGCGAAGTCAGGACTTTGAGCTGTAATTCAAGGGGTTTGACAAAAGTGGGGTACTAACCATTCAGGAAGTACAGCCAGTGGCATACACACACTCCCATCGTTGGTGGCTCATAAGTAATGGAACGAATGGCTGACAAGCAGCTGCACAGCCAGGTGTGGCCTATTTCCTGGGTACCCCATGACCAATCAAGCAGATAAAAGGCCTGGAGGTGGTTCTGAGTGTTACATTTGCATTTGGTAGCTGTTCAATGGAACTCCCAACATGAGGTCCAAAGAGGTGTCCATGTGAGTGAAGGAGGCCATCATTAGGCTGAGGAAACAACATAAACCCATCAGAGAGATAGCAAAAACAGTGGGAGTGGCTAATACAACAGTTTGGAACATCCTGAAAAAGAAGGAATTAACTGGCAAGCTCAGCAACAGCAAAAGACCTGGAAGACCACAGAAGACAACTAAAGCGGATGACTGCAGAATTCTGCTCATGGTGAAGAGGAACTCTTTCACAACATCTAGCCAGGTCAAGAACGCTCTTGCGGAGGTAGGCATGTCATTGTCAATATCTACAGTCAAGAGACGGCTTTATGAATGTAAATACAGAGGCCTCACAACAAGGTGCAAACCACTGGTAACACTCAAGAACCAAAAGGCCAGATTAGCCTTTGCCAGAAAACACCTAAAAAAACCAGCCCAGTTCTGGAATAAGATTCTTTGGACTGATGAAACCAAGATTATCTTGGTTGTCTATTCTCTCTGAGAAATCATGGAAGATGGGTGAGGTGCCAGATGACTGGAGGAGGGCTAATGTTGTCCCTATCTTCAAAAAGGGTAAAAAGGAAGAACCTGCGAACTACAGACCAGTCAGTCTGACATCAGTCCCTGGGAAAATTCTGGAGCAGATGATAAAGGAATCCATCTGGAAGCACCTTGACAACAATGCAGTGATGACTCGAAGCCAACATGGATTTGTCAAGAACAAATCCTGCCAGACGAAACTGATCTCATTTTTTTGATCAAGTAACCTCCCTTGTGGACCGTGGGAATGCTGTAGACATAATATACCTCGACTTCAGCAAAGCTTTCGACAAAGTGCCCCATGATCTCCTGATGAGCAAACTAGCTCAAAGTGGGCTAGATGAAACAACGATCCGGTGGATCCACAGTTGGCTACAGAATCGGACTCAAAGAGTGCTTATCAATGGGACCTTCTCAAACTGGGGAGAGGTAACGAGCAGGGTACCGCAGGGCTCAGTCCTGGGCCCAGTGCTCTTCAACATTTTTATGAATGACTTGGAGGAGGAGGTGCAGGGAATGCTGATCAAATTTGCAGATGACACAACATTGGGCGGGATAGCTAATACTTTGGAAGACAGAAACAAAATTCAAAGTGATCTGGATAGACTGGAGTGCTGGGCAGAAAACAACAGAATGACATTTAATAGGGATAAATGCCAAGTTCTGCACCTAGGAAAAAGAAACCAAATGCACAGTTATAAGATGGGGGATATGTGGCTCAACCACACTACAAGCGAGAAGGATCTTGGAATTGTTGTCGATCACAAGCTGAATATGAGCCAACAATGTGATGTGGCTGCAAAAAAGGCCAATGCTCTTTTGGGCTGCATTAATAGAAGCATAGCTTCCAAATCCCGGGAAGTACTAGTTCCCCTCTACTCAGCACTGGTTAGGGCTCATCTGGAGTACTGTGGCCAGTTCTGGGCACCACACTTTAAGAAGGATGCAGACAAACTGGAGAGGGTTCAGAGGAGGGCAACAAAGATGATCAGGGGACTGGAAACAAAGCCCTATGAAGAGAGACTGAAAGAACTGGGCATGTTTAGCCTTGAGAAGACTGAGGGGAGATATGATAGCGCTCTTCAAGTACTTGAAAGGTTGTCACAGCCAGGAAGGCCAGGATCTCTTCTTGATCATCCCAGAGTGCAGAACACGGAATCATGGGCTCAAGTTACAGGAAGCCAGATTCCGGCTGAACATCAGGAAAAACGTCCTGACTGTTAGAGCAATTTGACAATGAAACCAATTACCTAGGGAGGTAGTGGGCTCTCCCACAGTAGAGGCGTTCAAGATGAGGCTGGACAGCCATCTGTCAGGGATGCTCTGACTTGGATTCCTGCATTGAGCAGGGGGCTGGACTCGATGGCCTTGTAGGCCCCTTCCAACCCTACTATTCCATGATTCTATGATTAACTTGTACCAGAATGATGGGAAGAGAAAAGTATGGAGAAGGAAAGGAGCAGCTCATGATCCAAAGCATACCACATCATCTGTCAAACATGGTAGAGGCAGTGTTATGGCATGGGCATGTATGGCTGCCAATGGAACCGGGTCACTGGTGTTTATTGATGACCTGACTGCTGATAAACGCAGCAGGATGAATTCTGAAGTCTATAGGGCTATACTTTCTGCTCAGATTCAGCCGAATGCTGCCAAACTGATAGGGCACCACTTCATATTGCGGATGGATAATGACCCAAAACATACAGCAAAAGCTACCCAAGAGTTTCTCCAGGCAAAGAAGTGGGATGTTCTTCAATGGCCAAGTCAGTCACCTGATCTCAACCTAAGAGAGCATGCTTTTCACTTACTGAAGACAAGACTGAAGGCAGGAAGACCCACAAACAAGCAGCAGCTGAAGGCAGCTGCAGTAAACGCCTGGCAAAGCATCTTGAGGGAAGAAACTCAGCATTGGTCATGTCCATGGGTTCCAGACTTCAGGCAGTCATTGACTGCAAAGGATTTTCATCTAGGTATTAAAGGTGATCCTTAAGTTTGAAATGATGTTGGTTTGTTCCATTACTTATGAGCCACCACCGATGAGGGGGTGTGTATGCCACTGGCTGTACTTCCTGAATGGTTAGTGCCCCACTTTGGTCAAACCCCTTGAATTACATCTGAAAGTCCTGACTTTGCTCCCATCTGGGTGTGTTTCCTTTCAACTTCAATGTGGTGGTATACAGAGGCCAACTGCCAAAACAGTTATCCTTGTTCCAATATTTCTGGCCCTGACTAATTCTGACAAATATTCAGGTCCCCGTGGGCACCATGCTGGGGACCCATTTGCAGATGCCATTGGACGCACCTGTCCAGGGGGACCCCTACAATAGTTGAATACCAGCTTTTACTGGCTCTAGTAATTCTCAATAATTTTATTTACTACTTTTATATCCTGGCTTTCTTCCCAGGAGCTCAAAGTGGTGTAACAGTTTGCCATCTCTCCATTTTATCCTCACAACATTGTGCAGTAGATCAGGATAAGAAAGGATGATTGACTCAAGGTCACCCAGTGGTTTTTGTGGCTGAGTGATGGTTTGAACCCAGGACTAGTCTGACATGCTACACTACACTAGTCCTTAGTCTGACATTATTCTATTCATGCACTTTTTCCTCAGTTATACATGGGAGACAACAATGAAAACACTACTGGAGAAACATACTCTGAACAAAAACGTGGAACAACTGACAGTTTGCCTTATCATAATGCTGGTGGTTTTATGAGCACATGCTTCTTTCAGATTAGTTTGAAAGCAGCGAGCAGACCTGAGGCTGGTGGGATTTACTTTGCTTTTTTTCCGGTAGATATCTGCAATCCATCAACTGGAATCAAGTGTTTGCATAGAGGCTCAGTGGGGAAGACATGCACTTAGAATTAAGGACTGGTATAGGCAGGGTCGGTGTCAAAGGTGGGCATGGTCAGGCACCTGCCAAAGGCCCACACCTCAGCAGGTCCCAGTGACAAAAATCCCAGGAGTTGGTCCTCATCTTCACCAATGCAGCCTGCTTGTTCACCTGCCTCTTGAAGATAATCGTGGTGGAGCAAAGGTGAAGCAGTAGATGCCGCTGCCTACTTGCTCCCTGGCTCTCTGCCTGCCAAGAAAGCAAGTGGTAGCAAGGATGAGAGGATGATGAACAATAGCAGCTGGTGACAATGGCAATGAGAAGGTAGATGCACTGAGGAAGGGGCCTACTGAGGGTGTCTTACCCAAGGGCCTTCAAAAACCAGGAGCTGGCACTGGGTATAGGGTAACTCTGAGCATATGCTCAGCCCAGGATTGTTTTTCTTCCCCATTACCAGAACTGAGCTCTCAGTCTTTCTTTAAAAAACAAACAAACCTCCTGATTTCCCACTTCCTCTATTTCAGCATGCATTCACACAGTTGTTGCTATTATTGAACAGCTGGAAGTCAGAACCCCCCTGTCAATCTACTGCAAGTCACCCAGAGATTTATCAGTAGGTCCTGATCTATCTTTTGCCCACCCCTGACTTAACATCTTCACTATGCTCCCTGCCCCGCAACTCTTCTGAAAAATTAAGGCCTCAGTCTCCACACTAATGGTTGGTCTCCTTCAGTTTCTTTTATTGTGCAAGAAGTTAGGCAAATGGGTAGATATTTCAGGGTGGCCTTTTGAGTAAAGTGCAGATTATTAGGATGATAAAACTGGTGTGATTGTTTCCACAGCAGAACATGAACACCAAGGCTAGACCAAGATATTTTGCTTCCTGAGGCAAGGGACAAGATGGCACCTCTTCCATTCCACATACAGAAACTCACTGAACTGGCAGTTTAATCTTACTTCAACACCGGCAGCAGGATAGTGCCCTTTGCCACAGCAGAGGGCAACAGGATAGTTTGGTGGGGGCAGGATAAGTTGTCATCCCAGAGAGGGAAATGGCTGAGGGGGCTGCCAACACTAACCCCCAGCACCAGCTGCCTGACATGGATGCCTCACTTTGCCTAATGGTAGGACTGGCCCTGATGAAAAGGATTTCATAGAATCATTGAGTTGGAAGGGGCCATATAGGTCATTGAGGCCAACCCCCTACTCAGTGCTGGAATACCATTTAAAGCATCTCTGACAGATGGCTGTCCAGTCTTTGCTTGAATACCTCCAGTGACAGAGAGCCCATCACCTCCCTAGGCAGTTGGGTTCATTGTATTAACTGCTTTGATGTTCAGCCAGAATCTGGTTTCCTGTAACTTATAGCCTTGGATGATACAGAATAGGACCACAACCTGTTCTCTATGACAACTCTTTAGGTACTCGGAAAGTGCTATCATATTCCCGCTCCCCTCCCACCCCCAGGCTTCTCTTCTCAAGGGTAAACATACCCAGTTCCTTCAATCTTCCCTGTAGGACTTAGTTTCTAGTCCCTTGATCATCTCTGTTGCCCTTCTCTGAACTCATTCCAATTTATCTGAATCCTTCTTAAAGTGTGGTATCCAGAACTGCACACCGTATTTGAGGTGAGGTCTGACCAGCCCAGAGTAGGTTGGAACTATTACTTCCGGTGATTTAAGAAACTATACTTGTATTGATACAACCTAACATCGCATTTGGAAAAAAAACCCACGCCATTTAAAAAAAAATATGCCGTTATTCAACACGTACACATCGCTTCAAAGAAGTGGGAAGTAATAAACACCCCTGTAACACGGAACGCTCCGTGAGGTCGGTTTGCTGGGAAATACCTTCACATTTCTGCATTCTCTTCCCAGCAAGACGGTAGCAGACCAGGAGCACGTGCGTGAAAGCCTCCTATTTGTGCAGAGAGGGCTGGCGCAATCTATGTTGCAGGGAGCGAGTCGGGGGGGTGTGCAGGGAGGGAGAGAGAGAGAGTCGTGGTCTTTCCCAGCTCGGACGCCAAGGTTTGCCTTTCGATTCCAATAAAAGGGCGAGGGCGTGTGGGGAGCGCCTAACCGAAACAAAGGCGAGCTTCTCCGATCATCCTCCGTGCTTGTCCCCGCTCGAGCTCTCCGGCTTTTTGAATCTCCCCGCCCCCACCCCAGGGCATCCCCTCCCCCTGGAGAGGCCGGCCGGCCGGCCGGAGGGCGATCAGGCTGCTGTGTGCCGCTCGCTGTTGCGTTGCTAGTTTTGCCTCCTCCTCCCTCGAGCAGCCGCCATACTGCGGGGCAACCCAAACTTGGTCTGGCCCCAACTCCTCCTCCTCCTGCTCTCGCCGCAGCCGCCCTCCTTTCTATTCCCATCAGTTGTTGCGTTGAACGCAGGGCCAGACGCCAGCTGAACCTGCTCTTGGAAGCGGGGGGAGGCGAGGAATTTAAAAGCAAATAAATACAGAAGTTGGAGCGAGATCAGGTAAGCGCGTCTGTGTGTAACTCGACGCATGCCGCTGGTTGCAGTCTCTGTCGTTCAGCCTGCTGCAGCGGGGGGGAAGGCGCGGGGGGGGAGACGCACTAAGGAGCCGTCTCCGTTCTTCTGCAGCCCCTTCAGTTCATTGAAGGCTCTTGGAAGCGGAGAGGCTTTTCCAGGTTTGCATTTGCAGGAAATCCAATGGCTAGAACAACGCTAGAGCAACGCGAGGAGGCGATTGTTTTTGCGCGATATTGGCATTTGAAGTGAGGTGGTTGGAAGCGGAGGGTGATCTATGGACGTCGGCGGCGGGTGGTAGCTGTTGCAAAAGCTGCGTGTATGTGTTAGGAACAGATCTACGGGGCAAGCACGTAAGGATCCGTAGGATCTCTGGATTAGAAGAAGAAAATGCCCAACAGATAATGCACGGGTTTTTCCAGAGATAATGCACGGGGTTTTCCAGGGTTGTGGGGGTTTGCTCTGCGGTGTTTTCAGCTAGATTGTAGGGGGTTGTGTGGTCGATTTACAATCACGGGCGAGTATAAAGGAAACCTGGAGTTGTCGCGGGTGCCTGTCCGCCTCCCCGCCAACAAGTCCCCTACGGTGCAGCGGTTTGTTGGCTGTGATGGTCTGTTATGGGGTTCCTCCCTTAGGTTCCATATGGAATGATATCAGTGAGCGTTAAAACGACACAAGCCCTTTCCTCTTGTCTAAGTAGATATTTACGTCGGTTGTAGGGAAGGAGCGGTGGGTGTGTCGCTTTTTAGTTGGAGGCTTGATTGCTTTGGAGGTTTTTTTTTTTTTTTTGCATTTCAGTTTTATTTCAGCGGCTGCCGCCTCCCTCCCTCCCTTTGCAGTTTCCCAGAAACTGCTTGTGAAGTGACCCTTGGTTACCGAGTCCACGGTTTCTTCCCTTGCAACTGGTGTTAATATGTTGTTCACCTGCCTAAACCTCCAGCAGCCAGCCAGTCTCAGTCTCTCTCTCTCTCTCCCCCCCCCCCGCCTTTTTTATAATCCGGACAACACAGCCCTTTTGTGTGCAGGCTGCAATGGCAGAGGTGGGTTTCCACTGTTGTTCTGTCATGATTTAGGGGGCTGTGTCTGTTTTCCTGAGTTTTACACATGGCTGTTCTTGGGCCTTTAAAAGGCCTCTCTGCTTCCTCAGTGAGGCTTTACATAAGGAGAAGGCTGGAGGGAAGGGGTTTCTTGTAATGCTTCAGTTGCCTTGGGGAAAAAAGCCAAATGAAAGGAGGGGAAAAATAATTCACCTGTCAAAAATCTATTAAACCTGAAACGCATGCAGCTTTATTAACATTAATTTTAATCCAGTTTATGAAAGATTGTTTGCACATCCAGTATTAACTTGTTGTAATTGTGCGTGTGCGCGCACGCGTGTGTGAGAGAAATGCTGCCAATAAGGCAGCTTTTCCCACCTGGTGCCCTCCAAACGTGTCAGACTACAAGTCCCATCACCAGCCAGGATAGTGCTGACTGGATATGATGGGAGTTGTAGTCTAACACCTCTGGAAGGCACAGGTTGGAAAGGGCTGCAGTAAGGTAATAAAAAATTGTTGTTCAGTCGTGTCCGACTCTTTGTGACCCCCATGGACCATAGCACGCCAGGCCTTCCTGTCCTGCGCTCTCTCCCGGAGCGTGCTCAAGTTTATATTCATTGCATCGGTGATGCTATCTAGCCATCTCATCCTCTGCCATCCCCTTCTCCTTTTGCCTTCAGTCTTTCCCAGCATCAGGGTCTTTTCCAGGGAGTTTTCTCTTTGCATTAGGTGGCCAAAATATTTGAGCTTCAGTTTCAGTAGCTGTCCTTCCAATGAGCAGTCAGAGTTGATTTCCTTTAGGATTGACTGATTTGACCTCCTTGCAGTCCAAGGGCCTAACCTGACATAATATCTATGGGTTTCCTCGGTGGAAAACAGTAACATGCTGTACTGTCTATGTATTGTATAAACAAATTGGTGCTGTTTGACAGGTTGATGAGTTTCCTCTCCAAACCATGTTAGCTATTCCTCTCTCATAGCACTACTTCCCCAAGGCGATAAGAGTGTGGTACAGTTGTTCAATGGGAGCAGGTAGTGTTAGGCATAGTAGTAATATTCTCAGGAAGCTGGGATGGGGTAAGGCAAGGAGTGCCTTCTGAGTCTGTATCTTCAGGTCATAGATACAGTGTTTTGGAATTTGCTATTTCAAACAGAGAAGGGGATGTTGAGTGGGACTGGACTGCACCTGTTGCAGCCATGTGCCTGCCCTCAATTTGGCTTTTGGTTATTGCCAGTATAAACACGTAAAAGATATATGAGCTGACTTTTTTTTCTCTTCAATAAATCGAAAACTGCCAAGCATTCCCTGGGATTACTTCAGATTTTAAACTGTACTCTGTAAATGTCTATCATCTTAGCATTTAGACCTTTTAAACTTGATCCTGTGTTGTTGTTGTTTTTAATTCTCTTAACATTACTGGACTTTAAAACAAGCTCTTTGCAGTGGTGCTGAGATTTCTAAGACAGGAGTGAAATGACAGCAGATGCCTTGACCAGTCTTCATTGTCTCCAAACCCATTATAAGTGGAAGGCTTCTCTGCTGTCTTGGCATTATTTGGAAGTGTGATTTAAAGATGCTGGGCAGCTTTCATGTTGAGGTTTTGTTCCTCACCAATGGGTGTGCTCAAAGCAGAGTAATATTGCACAATATCTTACACCACAATAAAAATTGCATGATAAATGGGGTACAGTGTTTGGCGCTGTAGTGTAAATATTGCTGTGCCATGGGATGGGAGGGAAGGTAAGGGAATTTTTCTAACAGCTTCAGAGAACACTCAAAATGAACTGATGGCATCCATACTGCTGGGTAACTGGATTGTCACACAGCATTGGGTTCAGGGCTCCTCCTTGGGAGCCTTTTAGTCCCTAATACAACTTTGCTCAACCTGGTGCCCTCCAGGTATGTTGGACTACAACTCCAGGTTGGGGGATGTGACCATAGTAAATAGTCCTATTATTAGGTGTTTGGGTGGTACATCCTCCATCAGAGCCAGATTTAGGCACAGAAGACACAGGCACTGCCTAGAGTGCTGGGCTTAGGGTGGGTGCGGCCTCCTTATCTTAATAATTTAGTCATCAGCTGGAACAAATAGTACAAATAGTTCACTTGTAAAGCTGGCAACACTGACCTGAGTGGTCAGTGTTGTGTCAATGGTTGTTATTTGTGGAAAATTAATATCACTGCCTGTTCAACAGGTGGTGTGCATGTGAGTGATTGTGATCAGATCGACACATAGATTTGCATCGTTTTATATGACGGATATAAATAATTCATGCCAATTGTGCATCAAAGCTGGGGAATGGGCTACAAGTGCAGTAGAAATGATAGCTAAAGTTGAACAAATGGAGAGGGGCTCCTTGCCTGGGTTGGCCCTGGCCCTCACTCCCACTTCAGTAAAAGCATAAATTGTAGCCCAATGGTCTTCCACCTTTCCAGGCCGAAGACCAACCTTTTAACGTCAACCTTCAACATGAAGATTTTAATATTTTGAGCCTATACATCCATCGTGCGTGCACTCTCTCTCCCCCCCCCCCTCAGGTGACCAGGTGCAAAGGAGGACTGGAGTCCTGTACCTTTAATAGTTGCGCAGAACAGAATTTTGACATACGATGGTTTCCTCATTTCTGCGTAATATGCTGCAAGTGCCACAATCCCCTTCCAAATAACTGTTAAAAATAAAGGAGATCTGATCTTGTTTGTATTGGGTTTATTTCTGTCTTTTTGCTTCTCTTTTAAAAATAAATTCTAAGCAAATCAAAAAAATAGTAGTGATGCCACTGTTGCAGTCCACATTGTGACCTGCTGGTCAGCAGCCTTGAAAATAAGCCCACAAAAGTTAATAGCCTTCTGGGGCTGGCAGAGGATGTACACAGAGTGCCACCCCTCCTGCAGCGGCCTGCCACATTTCTGTAATGAAGGCATCTCTACTGTGCTGCTGGCTCACTTGCCCGCATGGAATTCCATTTGCTACCTACAGTGCAGTTCCTTGTTGCATTTATTTATTTATTTATTAAATTTATTAATCGCCCATCTGACTGGTCACCCAGCCACTCTGGGCGATGTACAACCCACCATAAACAATTTAAAACAAAATTTTACCATAAATTTTTTTTAAAAAAAATACCCTAACCCACCCCAAATGCCTGCCTGAACAACCACGTTTTTAATGCACGACGGAAGCTCATTAAAGAGGGTGATGACAGAGTTCCCTAGGGAGGGAGTTCCACAGAGTGGGGGCCACCACAGAGAAGGCCCTCTCCCTCGTCCCCACCAGTCTAGCTGTCCTGGCTGATGGGACAGAGAGAAGGCCATCTGAGGCTGATCTTGTTAAGCGGCCTGTCTGGTGTTGCTGGAGGCGCTCCTTAAGATAGGCTGGGCCGGAACCATATAGGGTTTTAAAGGTCAAAACCAACACCTTGAATTTAGCCCGGAAAACAACTGGTAACCAGTGCAACTCCTTCAGCACTGGAGTGATGTGATCTCGCCGGCGGCTGCCTTTAATCAGGCGAGCCGCCGCGTTCTGTACCAGCTGCAGTTTCCGAACCGTCTTCAAGGGTAACCCCACGTAGAGCGCATTACAGTAGTCTAAACGAGAGGAGACCAGGGCATGTACTACCGATGGGAGCAGATGGTCGGGAAGGTAGGGGCGCAGCCGCCGTATCAGATGGAGTTGATACAGCGCTGTCCGGCTCACAGCTGACACCTGAGCCTCCATGGATAGCTGGGAGTCCAAAATGACCCCCAGGCTGCGGACCTGGTCTTTCAAGGGTAGCTGTACCCCATTCAACACCAGGTCAACATCCCCCAGCCTCCTCTTGTCTCCCACCAAAAGTACCTCGGTCTTGTCAGGGTTGAGCTTCAGCTTATTCCTCCCCATCCAGCCACTCACCGTCTCCAGACATTTGGTCAGGGATTCTACGGCCAACCTTGGTGAAGATTTGAATGAGAGGTAGAGCTGAGTGTCATCCGCATATTGATGACACTGCACCCCAAACCTCCTGATGATAGCCCCCAGCTACTTCACATAGATGTTAAATAGCATCGGGGAGAGGATGGAACCCTGTGGCACCCCACAAGTAAGTGGCCACGGGTCCGAAACCTCCTCTCCCAGTGCTACCCTCTGGTACCTGCCAGAGAGGAAGGACTGGAACCACCGCAATACAGTGTTTCCAATGCCCAACCCCTCCAGGCGGTCCAGGAGGATACCGTGGTCAACGGTATCAAAAGCCGCTGAGAGGTCGAGGAGAACAAGGAAGGAGCATTCACCCCTATCCAGAGCCCTCCTCATATCATCCACCAAGGCGACCAAGGCCGTTTCTGTCCCATGCCCAGGCCTGAAGCCCGACTGAAATGGGTCTAGATAATCAGTTTCTTCCAAGTGTGCCTTCAACTGCACCGCCACCACCCGCTCAATCACCTTGCCCAAAAATGGCAGATTTGAGACTGGGCGAAAGTTGTTCAGAACTTGAGGATCCAAGGAGGGCTTCTTTAAGAGCGGTCTTATCACTGCCTCCTTGAGGGCTGATGGCATCACTCCCTCCTCAAGGGAGGCGTTCACCACCACCTTGATCCCCTCACCCAGTCTCTCTCTGCAGCTCATAATGAGCCAAGATGGGCAAGGATCAAGTAAGCAGGTGGTTGGCCTTACAGATGAAAGCACCTTGTCCACTTCATCAGGAGGAAGAAGCTGGAAGCGATCCCACAAAACCGGTTTGCCACAGGCCGCCTCTTGCTCACTAACTGTATCCACAGTGTGCAGAGTAACACACCTAATCTGATCAATTTTATCTGCAAAGTGCCTTGCCAAAGCCTCACAGGAGGCCTTAGAATGCTCCAGTGGTTCCGGAGCCACAGGACCAACCAGGCTCCGGACCACTTGGAACAGCCTCCTGGGGCAGCACTCTGCAGACGCGATGGAGGCAGCATAATATTCCTTTTTTGCTGCCTTCACCGCCACGTGATAGGCTGAAGATATAGCTCTAGCCCGTGTCTGATCGTCTTTGGAGCGAGACTTCCGCCACCGGCGCTCTAGCCGTCTCACCTCCTGTTTCAGAGCTCGTAACCGCGGATTGAACCATGGTGCAGTCCGAGCCCTGTTCAGGGGGAGAGGGCGTTTCGGAGCCACCCGATCTAATGCCCCAGTGATTGCGGCATTCCAGCCACCCACCAGGTCCCACCAGTAAGTTAGGGGACTGTACACGCACATCAGAGACCACCTCAAGCACCTCGGCCAGGGAGTCAGTCGTGCAGCGGGGTGGACGGTACACGAGCAGAATCCCCAGACTGCCCTTCGGGCCCAACCTCCAGTACATGCACTCAACAACCTTGGTCTCCCGGAGAGGGGGTCTGGTGAAGACCAAGGACTCTCGGTAGATAACAGCCACTCCCCCTCCCTGCATATGTCTACCAGCCTGATGTTTAAAGACAATGCTCTGGCACTGGGTCCCAGTCAACCAGTTGAAAACCAGTCTCCCCAGAGCAGCCTTACCCAGTGTGGGTCTCTACCGATGTTTTGGTCTTCAACCCCTGTCATTCCAAACCACTGACTATGTTGGCTGGAGCTGATGGGAGTTGTAGGTCAAAACATCTGGCGGGACCTATATATAAGTATGCTGTTGTTCAGTCATTAAGTTGTGTCCGACTCTTTGTGACCCCATGGACTGTAGCACGCCAGGCCTTCCTGTCCTCCGCTTTCTCCTGGAGTGTGCTCAAGTTCATATATATATGTATACTGTGCAACAAATCCTTTGTTGCAAGGTTGTCCTGGGCTTGCAGGCAAATGAAGTTGTTCAGACAATGCTTCAGTTTGTTTCCTTTGATGTAAAAACCTGCTAGAAGCGAATTTCCAGATTACATAAAATAAATGGTTTTGGATCTCTAGGTCAGTTAGGTATGTAATTTCCAGGAGGTCCAGTTTTGTAGTTAAATATTATGTTTCTAGAGGTATATTTACACATACGTCTCCCAAATATTAGATTAGATTAGATTAGTTTAGCATTTCAGAGCCTTGCAGTCTTGTCTCTTGCCCATCTGTGTGACAGCTGGCCTTGATAGTGAACTAATATGAATCTCTGTTCGTGCAATCCCATTGCAAACTACTTAAGAAATTGTTAGACTTCCATGTGCAGTTCTCTCTTGCTGCTTTCCTTCCTCCAGTTTACCTCTTAGCATTTTCCAGTTACATTTGCATGATAGTTTTTGTATTTCATCTTACATTTATAAAACGTTTCTGTGTAGTGAACCACAAGATCGAGCATATGACTGAAAACACCATTTGATGCGGAACTTTAGAGGAAGACTTAAAAAAAAGAGCTGTATGGTCTTATCTGTACTAAAATGAAACTTAACTATTACATCAAAAAGGTGGTTGTCTTGCATATTAGAAAGCATTTAATCCTAGATATCATAAGGAGGCAATCCTATGTATGTTCAGACAGAAAAAAGTCTTTTTTCCTGTCTAAACATGCATGGGATTGATTGTCTCAAGATATGCTGGGAGATGTAGGACTTTTTTCTGTCTAAACATGCATAGGATTATGTCCTAAGTGAGCCTTCTCCAACCTAGCGGTGTCTGTATTTTGATTTTCAGCTCTCATCATTCCTAGCCAGCACTGGCAATTGTAAGGAATGTTTGGAGTTGTCCAAAATATCTGGAGGGTACTAGGTTGGAAAAGTCTGTCCTAAGTAATAGTGCTCTTTCAAAAGGGAAATACACTACAGTTGATTGATCAGCTGAACACAGTCTGCATTTCATTCCCCCCCCCTCCCTCCAGTGGTTTGGGATCCGTTTGCAGCTTGGCTAGCATGCAGCGATTCTCTTTCTGCAGAGCCGATCTGAATGAATCTGCTTTCAGGCATTTTTCAGGATAACTAGGATAGCTTTACACTGTAAGAAGAATTCAGGAAAGCACATGTTCTACATTCCAAAATCTAAGAAAATGGAACATTTTTCTGACTGAGAAATAAAGCTTGCCCTATACATTGAAAGTAGAACGAGTCCCCTGGATTGCAAGGAGGTCACATCAGCCAATCCTAAAGGAAATCAACCCTGACTGCTCATTGGAAGGACAGATACTGAAGCTGAAGCTCAAATATTTTGGTCACCTAATGCGAAGAGAAAAGTCACTGGAAAAGACCCTGATGCTGGGAAAGATTGAAGGCAAAAGGAGAAGGGGACGGCAGAGGATGAGATGGCTAGATAGTATCACTGATGCAGTGAATATGGACTTGAGCACACTCCAGGAGAGAGCACAGGACAGGAAGGCCTGGCGTGCTATGGTCCATGGGATCATATAATTATAATATTTATTTTCATATTTTATAGATTTTTAGCCTGCATTGCTATAGAATTCTATCCAAAGTGGCAACATGATAAAGAGTCCGACACGACTGAACAACTGAACAACAACAGCAACATACATTGAAAGAGACATTCTTCCATGGTGTAACTGCAGACTCTGTCTTATTTCCTGATAACATTCTCTGCAACACAAAAGGTGTTGCAATGTTGAATCTTCTTTAATTTCCCCCCCAGAACACTGTATTCCATTCCTTAGCATTCTCTGTGCTTTCCAGCAATATACTTTGGTACTGCCAGTCAATAGGAGAACACTCCTCCCCTCATCCCATGTTCCAGATAGCACTAGGCCCATAGGTAACAAAGAGCATTGAAGTGAACTATGTAATTTAGTTGAAAAGGAGGTTAAATAAACCCAGTACTACAAATGTTCATAGATCTTCTATGAATAAAGAACAAAAGCCCTCTTCCTTTGTTTGCGGACCCATTTTCAAGATGCAACATCCAATTTTCTTTCTTTGTCCCCGCTGTGCATGGTAGTGAATACATTCTTATCCAGTAAGCATTCTACACAGTTAACCTCTTAATTAGTGGTTGTTTGTAACTGAACCAAATCCAGGGTATTTTGAAAGGTGGATAGCACCTGTTGATTAACATCTGTACCTATGCAACATGGCATGGATGTAATGTTTAAAGTTTCACACATTTATTAATAGGTATTAATTTGCATGCATTGAGAGCTAGGGACTGACAGCATGGTGCTTGTTTGGGGACAGGATATGCTGCTTGGTGCACCTGCAGTTGGCAAACTTTGGTGGCTTCAGACCACACAGCCACCTGCCTTTCCATGTGAATTATCACAGATGTGGTTGCACAGATGCTGCTTATTCTGCAGTGTTCCTGATGCAGAAATGCTCTGAAACAAAAGTTATCTGTTTTTTCCAGGTGCCCATGCTGTGCTTCTGATTATTAAAAGTCAATATGGCACACACATCCTGCGGGCATGCCCTTCGGCAAGTGGGGAAGAGAGAGAGGGCACCTCTCATCTTCTGAGTTGCTCAGCCCTCATTAAAAAGACAAGAGCTATGAGTAAGAGCACCAGGCTCCAAAGTTAAGCTGGAGAGAGGGATAGCGTTCAGGCTGCTGCTGCAGTCTACAGCCTGTGAATTCCTTGGTACGACTTCAAGAAGATCATATTTATTTTCATATTTTATAGATTTTTAGCCTGCATTGCTATAGAATTCTATCCAAAGTGGCAACATGATAAAGATGGCTATGCTTGCAATTTTATGCACGTTTACTTGGTGCATAAAACTTGGTGCATAATGATTTTACCATTAAAATCAGAGGGCCTTATTTTGGGCAGACATGTTTTTAGGATTGTGCTGCATGGCTGCAATCCTAAGTATGCTTATTAGGAAGCAAGTCCCATGGAATTTGCCTCTGGGTAAACATGCTTGGGCTGTATACTCAAAGTTGAATAGCATTTGGGCATTTAGTAACGACTGTTCTGGAGTAAGCACAAGAGTGCGGTGTAAGAGTATATATTCTGCTTTAAAGAGGCATATATCAATTTTGTTTCTTAATTTAGATTTTCTGTGTAAATGGAAGCCACAAAATATTTAGCCCATTGGCTATTTGCATAGATGTATATGTATATCCCAGAAATGGACATATGGGCATATGAGGCAGTAACCTTGCTGTAGCTAAGCGTGTCTGGGTCTCGTTAATATTTGGATGGATGAACCATGTTGGACTCGATGGTCTTGTAGGCCCCTTCCAACCCTACTATTCTATGATTCTGTGTGCCTTGGGTTCTATGATAGAAGAAAAATAAGGTAAATATAATCTCAAGTTTTGCATAGAAGAAAGCGCTGATTTAAATCTTGCTTTTGCTTAACTTCTGCATAGTGGGGTTTGATATTCTCTTTCACAATTGTGTAAGTAGCAGAACAATCAATACATAGTGCAGATTAGACCTTAACCTGTCTCTCCTGTATGTAATTTAAGACAGGGGGAGAGAGAGTTGTTGGAATAATAATGCACATGAATGCAGGGATTTGAAAGGCCTTTGACAGATTTATATTTCTGCCTTTTCTATTGGTTTCTCTGGAATAGATGTTGAGGAACAGAATCCTAAATAGGGTCTGACTAACACTGTATTTTTAGGGTTTTTTAGTCCTCCCAGAGATCATCCTTTAAAAAAAAAATGGCTTGATCAAGTCTTTTGCCAGTAGGTTCAATTTAAAATTTATATTCCTTTCATTTATCATGTGAGTTACATAGAACAGTTCAGTCTAATATAATAATTAGAAAGTAGCAAGATGCCATCAGATGGGATTGTGTCTAGAGATGTGGCCATAAAGACAGGCTCTAGCTCAGAGATCCCCAACATTATTGGACCTGTGAGCATGTTTGAGAACTTGAAAATCTGCTGTGAGCAGCACCACAAAATGTCTTCCATGGAGGATGTGTCTAGTCACATAATGGATACTATGAGGGCCTGGCTAGTCAAAAGAGGTGGGGCGGGGGAGAGAAATAGTGAGGCTAGAAGCTGGGAGGGAGGGGGAAATAACAAGACAAAAGGGGAGAGGGGAGAGAAAGAGTGAGGCTAGTGGCTAGGAGTGGGGAGAAACATCAAGGTAAAGAGAAAAATAGTAAGGCTAGAGGCTGAGCATGGAGAGAAAGAGCAAGGCTAGGAGTTAGGAAGGGAGAGAAAGAAGGCTAGAGACCGGGAAGGGAGGGAAAGAGCAAGGAAACTTGTTTTAGATATATGTTGTGGGTGCTGTCTGTTTTATGTCTTTATGTGAATGGTTTTTTAATACTTTATATAATGTATTTTAATGGTTTTAATTTTTGTGAATTGCCCAGAGAGCTTTGACTATGGGGAAGTATAGAAATGTAACAAATGAAATGATGAAGTGAAAGGGATTGTGTGGAGAGAAGTAGCAAGGCTAGAGGCTGGGAGTAGAGAGATGGAGAGAGCAACGGGAAAAGGTCTGTGTGGATGGAAGAAAATTTGGTGGGGTCAGGAAGCAACTCATTCCTTCTCTTCCTGCCTGCTGAACAGCTGATCAGTGGCAGGTTCGGAAACAAATAGGGGAACTTGGCACCCTAATGTTTTTCAAGTTATTTTAATTAAAAATTAAATTTTGAGAGGTCAGGGAGCAGAAAGCTTTGCGGGCACTGTTGAAGGTCCATGTGGGTGCCATGTTGGGGACCCCTGCTCTAGCTTAGTGTAAGCTCCAGCTGGCCTTGCTCCACCTTCCTTTCTTTATCTCTTGCTTCCTTCATTGCTCAGTTCCGTGGGACCCTTGCCTCTACTCACTGCTCATCTGCACACTTACCTCAGTTGTCCCTTTCTCTGTTCCCTTAGTCCTATCCAACTGTAGCCTATCTCCGTGAACCCATGAATAAGATGCCTGCTATTTCCAAACCTTGGGGAATGCATCCTGCTTCAACAACTCACTGCTTTCACACATAACACCTAAGCCAAGATTTGTTTTTAAGCATGGGCTGTTGAACAAGCCAGAGACAGTCTTGCTGGTGAACAAAGTGAACACATGTTTGGCCAATTTCTGTATGTTTTCCCTCCGGGTATTCTGTTTGGGTGTTTTTTGTTGTGGGGTGTATGTTGTGGTTTTTTGTGGTGGGTTGTATGGGTTTCTTTGGTAGGGTGCATGTGTTGCCTGTGTGTGTGTGTGTGTGTGTGTGTGTGTGATCTGAACATCATCAGGAAGAACGAGGAGGGATGAAACGTTCAGGAAGAAAGCAAGTGAGTGTAGTTTAACCTAAGGAAGTATTCTTTTTTAGCTGTTCTTCCCTTGCACTTCTGTGGATTGACAAGAGGCTTTGGTGGGGCACAGAAACAAACCAGGAATATGCTGGGATTCTGGGTTCAGACATAAAACCAAATCACAGTTAAGCAAGTCAGGATTTATAAACCAACTTCAGAATGTGGGTTCACATTGGGCTTTGCTGCTAAAAAAATAAACCATAATTTGTTCAGACAAACCACAATTGACATAAACCAGGGGTAGGCAACCTGGTGTCTTTCAGATGTTTTGGACAACACTCTCATTAGACCCAGCCAGCATGGCCCTTGGTAAAGGACTATGGGAGCGGAAGCTCAACACATCTGGAGGGCACCAGGTTGCCTACACCTGGGCTAAATAAATCCTGGCTTAGTGTTGTGTGTGAACCAGGCCAGTAGCTGTGCTTTTTGTTGCTCCACTTCAGTAAAGATACTTTGAATTAGAGTAGTTTGTATATGTGTTCAAGAACACAAGTTATTTTAACCTCACTACCAAAATACCTCCAAACTAGTTTTATTTAGCGATGTTTTGACATCCTCTCACCCACACCACTTCAATTCTACCCCCCTTAATTCTATGTGCATCCCATCCCTTTCTTCAAGGCTATGCTGGACTGGTTGCCTTTTGCCACCTGGGTTCATGGTGGTGACACTGCTGTCAGCACCCATAACCTGAAGCTAGAAAGCCTACCACTTCAAAAATCGCTAGTGTGCGGCAAATGGCAACCCATTGTCAAAGATGCTCTTGCCCCAAGAGTTTTAAGCAGTGGTTTCTTTTGATCTGCACCACTTGTTTTTGGAACTCGAAGCTCTTTAACTCTTTGTATTGAAATCAGTGGAGATGTCATGAGTTTTGTCATGCTTACCTTGGTTTTTGTGAGCATTTTCTTGTTTGTTGTTGCTGAGTTCTTGCAAAAAGCCTTTTAGGGATGTTTATGCACCCCCCCAAATGCACAGAATCATAGACTTGGAGTTGGCCGTCTAGTCCAACTCACTGCTTGATGACGGTAATATAGAGCAAGAACATATCCAACCGATGGCTGGGGATCTCTGTTCTTTCATTTTGTGACTGTGCACTCCAATGTTATACTTTCTCAATGGAAAGCACTTCCTTGTGTGGAAAGTTCATAATGTTTGAAATGGCTAGAGTACATGTTAAGGGCTTTCCCAGCTGTGCCTCTCAAAGTTTCCCTTCTAGAAGAAAAGGAAACACGATTCAAAGAAGAGAGTAAAAAAAGAGTCCTGTGTTTGCTGACCTTTGAGACACTGGCAGTGCCTAAACAAACATAGATAAATAATTGTAGAGATTCACTTTTATTTTGAAAATGTAAAAGAGCGTCTTCAGTATTTTGGCTAGCATATCCAATGTTTAGGGACTTCAGTAATGTATTTAAAGTAGCTTTAAACATAAGTAGACTATGAGATAGTACTCTACGTTGACACATGGGATCAGGTTTCCTCTAGGATTGGCAACATAGCTATTTTGGGCAAGCTGTACTGGCAGACACTATTCTGCCTCATCCTGTTGGAACTAAAATGCCAGGTGAGGAGCTGCATTATGGTTTCTCCTGTGTATGTTGTTGAAAATGTGGAGGGTTTTCTCTTGTTGGAGGCTACCATTTTACCATTTGGGTAAAAACAGACATTTAAAATGGACTTCCCCAACCTAGTGCCCTCCAGATGTGTTCAACTACAGCTGTAATTTAAACAGTGGAAGTGGTTTGAATGCACCTTTGTTGCAGTCCCAAGGCATTTGGTTTCAGGGTGTAGAATATGTTTTTAAATCAGTTCCAACATACTTCAGGATATCTGTCTTGTATTCACCCTTAGGGAGCTGGATACAGTGTTGTTGTTGTTCAGTCGTGTCCGACTCTTCGTGACCCCATGGACCATAGCACGCCAAGCCTTCCTGTCCTGCGCTCTCTCCCGGAGTGTGCTCAAGTTCATATTCATTGCATCGGTGATGCTATCTAGCCATCTCATCCTCTGTCGTCCCCTTCTCCTTTTGCCTTCAGTCTTTCCCAGCATCCCACCGTCTGCGGTGATCTTGGAGCCCAAGAAAGTAAAATCTGTCACTGCTTCCATTTCTTCCCCTTCTATATGCCAGGAAGTGATGGGGCCAGATGCCATGATCTAAGTTTTTTTAATGTTGAGTTTAAAACCAGCTTTTGCACTCTCCTGTTTCACCCTCAACAAGAGGCTCTTTAGATCCTCTTCGCTTTCTGCCATTAGGGTGGTATCGTCTGCATATCGGAGGTTGTTGATAATTCTCCCGGCAATCTTAATTCCGACCTGTGATTCATCCAACCTGGCGTTTCTCATGATGTACTCTGCATATAAGTTAAATAAGCAGGGAGACAGTATGCAGCCTTGTCATACTCCTTTCCCAATTTTGAACCACTCGGTTGTTCCATGTCTGGTTCTTACTGTTGCTTCTTGACCCTCGTACAGGTTTCTCAGTAGACAGGTAAGGTGGTCTGGTACTCCCATCACTTTAAGAATTTGCCACAGTTTGTTGTGATCCACACAATCAAAGGCTTTAGCGTAGTCAATGAAGCAGAAATAAAGCTGAGCCATAGGCCAGGGGTTTAGAACCTCAGGCCCATGGCTCAAATCTGGTCCGCCTAGGGTCCCAGTCCGACCCTCCAAGGTTCTCCAGATGGTCTTGTTCTCTTTCACCTGACTACAGATCATTTGGTGGTTTCCCAGATTTTGCATGGTCCCCCCCCCCCCATTCTAAACGGTTGAAATGCCTCTCCTAAGGCTTAGTTACTGGCAGTAAGAGCTGTGAGATTAAATATTCTGGTATTTTGGGCCCATCTCCTTTGCCCTTTGCCTTTTACCTTTGCCTCTGACGGCTACTGCAGTGTGGCTCCTGAGAGCTTGAATTCAGCCCATGGGCTGAAAGTGATTCAACACGTTTGCCTCATGCTTGCTTAGTTTGTGCCCATATTGGCTAGAATTACTTATTTTAGTAATTGGGATGACGTTTCCTAGATTTGTAGGTTCTCCTGTACTTACCTTCTTGTCTGAGCAAAGCTGATTTGTGGCCTTCCAAGAATCACAAGAAATATCTAAAACCACTCCTGTTCAAAGTATTTTGTAAACACTCTTAGGGTTAGAGTGATACTAACAGTTGAAGCATTAGGCATCTTAATGGCTATAATGTCTTTTCAGGATTTTTTTTTTTTGCATTTTTAAAACATGAAATATCTTCTGTGCCTTACTTAGAAAACTTTCAAGTAGCACTTAGTTGCAGGTCACTGTTGCTGGCTATTCTAACAAGTGGTGTGGTCTGGGGAAGCCTTACCTGTCTGCTAGCTAAACCAGCTATAACACTGGCCACTTCATGCATGAAAACATGTCCACACCATGTGCTGACATTCTGCACTGAAAAGTAGGCAACACGCTAAAGGTAAGTGCTGTCAATGCATAATTGAGCATTTTATGTAGCCCCATCCTTTTCACACTGTGTGGCCATATTATATTGTATAATGATATTGATAGATTTGGGTTGCCCAACCTCTGCAGTGTTGTTCTTCACAGTTAAACATTCAAAATGGTACCCCCTTTCCTGTCTGTCTTTTAAAGATGTTCAAATGGAGGTCGGAGTCAGGAATATGGCATTCCCTTTAGTATCTGCCATTTGCAGTTCTTGTTCCACCTTGCTCTACTGTAATTTGTCTCTTAGCATGAGACTTAGGCCAAATGAAAGTTGTCATATGTAACATGCTTGACTGTAGGTAAAGTTTTGTATTCTGCTTATTGGTTCTATACAGCCTCTATAAAGATATGCCAGTATTCATGTCTTCCTCCCTCACACCCTATTTTCAAGTGTCTTCTTTTTTTCCTCCTGATAAGTTCAAATTTGTTAATGCCTAAAGTAGGTCAAAGGGAGTAGTCTATTATTTTGCTAGAGTTATCTGGACATTTTTTAAAAAGTTTCCCTTAAAGCAATTTTTCACTTCTTAAAGGCCACCTGTTATACAAATTGAAATGTATACCTTCTTCTAAGACTACCTCTACACTGTGGCCTTTGGGCCACTACTTCTGGGTCTTTTTAATTTGCATGACAAGTATTCATTTCATGCAGGAATGCTGGGTATTGAGCAATGGTTGGCAACTAGATGGGCCATGACAAAATTTTTAGCCCCTCTATGAGCATTCTTGTGAGTCAGCTTTGCTGAGCTTAAGATAACATTGTCAAAAAAGAGAAACTGTTTTTTGGAACTTAAATTGCCGTCTTTGGCTTGTATCCAATGGTAGCTATACTGCTGGGGAAGAGCAGAGGGTATTTCCAAGTAGCGCCAGAAAGAGTGAAGCGGCTGGGCCAAAGCCAAAAGGACACTCAGCTGTGGATGTGTCTGGTGATGAAAAGAAAATCTGATGCTGTAAAGAACAATATTGTTTAGGAACCTGGAATGTCAGATCAATGAATCAAGGTAAGCTGGAGGTGGTCAAACATGAGATGGCAAGACTGAACATTGACATCTTGGGAATCAGCAAACTAAAATGGACAAGCATGGGCGAATTTAATTCAGGTGACCATCATATCTACTACTGTGGGCAAGAATCCCTTAGAAGAAATGGAGTAGCACTCATAGTCAACAGAAGGGTGGGAAAAGCAGTACTGGGGTACAATCTCAAAAACGATAGAACGATCTCAGTACGAATCCAAGGCAAACCATTCAACATCACAGTCATTCAAGTCTACGCCCCAACCACTGATGCCGAAGAAGCTGAGGTTGATCAGTTCTATGAAGACCTACAACACCTTCTAGAACTAACACCAAAAAAAGATGTCATCTTCATCATAGGGGATTGGAATGCTAAAGTAGGAAGTCAAGAAATCACTGGGATAACAGGCAAGCATGGCCTTGGTGTACAGAATGAAGCAGGACAAAGGCTAATAGAGTTTTGCCAAGAGAACACACTGATCATAGCAAACACTCTTTTCCAACAGCACAAGAGGCGACTCTACACATGGACATCACCACATGGTCAATATCGAAATCAGATTGATTATGTGCTTTGCAGCCAAAGATGGAGAAGCTCTATACAGTCAGTCAAAACAAGACTTGGAGCTGACTGTGGCTCAGATCATGAGCTTCTTATTGCAAAATTTTGGCTTAAATTGAAGAACGTAGGGAAAACCACTAAACCATTCAGGCATGACCTAAATCATATCCCTTATGAATATACAGTGGAGATGATGAATAGATTTAAGGGATTAGACCTGATAGACAGTGTGCCTGAGGAACTATAGATGGAGGTCCGTAACATTGTTCAGGAGGAAGCAACTCAATCCATCCCAAAGAAAAAGAAATGCAAGAAAGCCAAGTGGCTGTCTGATGAGGCTTTACAAGTAGCTGAGGAGAGAAGGGAAGCGAAAAGCAAGGGAGAAAAGGGAAGGTATATCCCACTCAATGCAGAGTTCCAGAGAATAACAAGGAGAGACAAGAAGGCCTTCTTAAATGAACAATGCAAAGAAATCGAGGAAAACAACAGAATGGGAAAGACTAGAGATCTCTTCAAGAAAATCAGAGATATCAAGGGAACGTTTTGTGCAAAGACGGGCGTGATAAAGGACAAAGAAGACAGGGATCTAACAGATGCAGATGAGATTAAGAAGAGGTGGAAAGAATACACAGAAGAACTATACAGGAAAGATCTTAACGTCCCTGATAGCCATGATAGTGCGGTCACTGAACTTGAGCTGGACATCCTAGAGTGTGAAGTCAAGTGGGCCTTAGGAAGCATTACTAACAACAAAGCCAGCGGAGATGACAGTCTTCTAGCTGAGCTATTTAAAATCCTGAAAGATGATGCTGTTAAAGTGCTGCACTCAATATGCCAGCAAATTTGGAACACTCAGCAGTGGCCACAAGACTGGAAAAGGTCAGTTTACATTCCAATTCCAAAGAAGGGCAATGCCAAAGAGTGTTCAAACTACCGTACAATTGCGCTCATTTCACATGCCAGCAAGGTGATGCTCAAAATCCTACAAGCTAGGCTTCAGCAGTATGTGAACCGAGAACTACTGGAAGTACAAGCTGGGTTTCGAAGAGGCAGAGGAACTAGAGATCAAATCGCCAACATTCTCTGGATCATGGAGAAAGCAAGAGAATTCCAGAAAAACGTCTATTTCTGCTTCATTGACTACGCTAAAGCCTTTGATTGTGTGGATCACAACAAACTGTGGCAAATCCTTACAGAGATGGGAGTACCAGACCACCTTACCTGTCTCCTGAGAAACCTGTATGAGGGTCAAGAAGCAACAGTAAGAACCGGACATGGAACAACCGATTGGTTCAAAATTGGGAAAGGAGTACGACAAGGCTGCATACTGTCTCCCTGCTTATTTAACTTATATGCAGAGTACATTATGAGAAACATGGGTCTGGATGAATCACAGGTCGGAATTAAGATTGCCGGGAGAATTATCAACAACCTCAGATACGCAAACGATACCACTCTAATGGCAGAAAGCGAAGAGGATCTAAAGTGCCTCTTGTTGAGGGTGAAAGAGGAGAGTGCAAAAGCTGGTTTGAAACTCAACATTAAAAAAACGAAGATCATGGCATCTGGCCCCATCACTTCCTGGCATATAGAAGGGGAAGAAATGGAAGCAATGACAGACTGTACTTTCTTGGGCTCCAAGATCACCGCAGACGGTGACTGTAGCCATGAAATTAAAAGACGCTTGCTCCTTGGGAGAAAAGCTATGGCCAACCTAGACAGCATAGTAAGAAGCAGAGACATCACCTTGCCGACAAAGCTCCGTCTAATCAAAGCTATGGTTTTCCCAGTAGTAATGTATGGCTGTGAGGGCTGGACTATAAGGAAGGCTGAGCGCCGAAGAATTGATGCTTTCGAACTGTGGTGCTGGAGAAGACTTCTTACGAGTCCCCTGGACTGCAAGGAGGACAAATCAGTCCATACTAAAGGAAATCAACCCTGAGTGCTCATTGGAAGGACAGATACTGAAGCTGAAGCTCAAATATTTTGGCCACCTAATGCGAAGAGAAAACTCCCTGGAAAAGACCCTGATGCTGGGAAAGATTGAAGGCAAAAGGAGAAGGGGACGACAGAGGATGAGATGGCTAGATAGCATCACCTATGCAATGAATATGAACCTGAGCACTCTCTGGGAGAGAGTGGAGGACAGGAGGGCCTGGCGTGCTATGGTCTGTGGGGTCATGAAGAGTTGGACATGACTTAACGACTGAACAACAACAACAGAGGAAAACACCTCTGCTTGTGGAAGATGGATCACTCAGTTTTCACCATTCTGGCCACAACATGCAACCTGCTGTTTGTCTGTGCAGGCAGCTAAACTCATATCCAACCCATTTTCATGTGACTCAAATATTCATGTTTATTAAAACACAACTAAACAGTAAACAACTAATAAATGCAGGATCAATATTTAACTGTAAAAGGAGGAGGAATGGCAATAGAAATGAGAGAAAAGGTATGGATGAGGTAAAAAAAGAAAAGAAAAAGAAGGCCAGGCCTTCAGGGTGTAACCCAGAACAGTAACATAGAACTAGGCAAGAGGGAGGTTTCTTCCTAAACTGGGGAAGAATTGCTACAAACCAGATTAGAAGTACTTCCTAGGGACAAGTTAATGTATGACAACGAGGCCTCATCAGTTGCTGAGAGATTCATACAGGGAAAACTAAAGCAGTTATGAACGCAGAACCTAGGAGGCAATATAACAAATAATGTAATGTCCGGTTACATTACATACAACGCACTGCAGTGCCTGTGTCCCTGAGAAGCTGTACTAAATTGTTGAGTCCTTTGGGAATAGCATGGGATATGGCACAGAGATAGGGGATGTTAACGTGGGTGAGATTGGCAGCTTGTGTGAGTGGATGTGCTTTCCACTAGTGCAAACCCTGAATTGGATACAATCCATTGACCTGGTTTACACATAATGACAACCCAGAGTATGGGTTGTTGCCTTCCCCAGAGATTACCCATGACTTGTCTGCCAGATGATGGTGCAAAGCACAGGTTTTTTTTTTCAATTCCTAGGTTGTTTGATTCCCTCCTCCTTCACCCACTCCCTCCCTGCATCCCAAATTCCTTTGTAGTACTGGCATGTAGAGTGGCTTTAAAAACAAAAAAAACCCAACCCCTTTTTGCCCACCACCTCTATACCCTGGTGGAACAACCCATGGTTCCAGGTTCGCACATAATGACAACCTATAGTTAAAACAAGCTAGAGTTCATAACCCAATAACAAACCATGGCTTCTCATCCTGGGTGCTTTGTGCTTAACAACCCATAGTTAACCCATACCAGGTTCGCATGTAACGAGAACCCAAGATTCAACAACCTATCCTCAACCCATACTCTGGGTTGTCATTGCATGCAAACCAGGTCATTGTGACTCAGTTTATGGAAGGGCGTGTCCAAGTGACATGGACAAGTCACTATTACTCAGCCTAAACTAACTCACAGGTTTGTTGTGAGGATAAAATGGGAGTGGGGTGGGACGAGGGAGAGAAGAACCTTGGGAGAAGACTGCCCCGAGAACCTTGGAGGAAGTAAAACAAATCACACATGCTTCTTAAAATGCGGTTTATCAAGGACAGAATCGGTTGTCTTACACCTCGAATCTCTCTTTTCAAACACTTATTTTTAACACTTCTGTGTGTCGTCAGATAATACATGCTGGCATCTAAGCACTCCTCCGAGACTTTTTGTAATACTTTCCCGTGTAAGAACTTCCTACAGGAAATGGGATGGAGGGAGAGAACCTTCAAAAGGTAGTGAATGCCTTCTGTTCTTTAGTTGCTAGCTTTATTAGCTTTGTACCCCTCTGGCTGCATGGCTCGGTCCACTTCCTTTTCTGGCTCAGCTGATATCATATGCAATAGAATGCCAGTTATTTATTGGCAAAAATGAATATTTTTTTGAAAAAAATGTTTTTAGAAGATTATGAGACAAACTATTGCTATGTTGTACAAAGCAGTTTGGTTTCCTTTGGGTTTTGTAGATGTACAATTTAACCCTGAGCTATGAAGAAAGGAACAAGAATAAAGTAGCATTTGATCTGGAATCTAAGAGCTGATTCACAGTAGTATAACCAAAGAGCAGGGATGCTCAGGCTTCGGGTTACTTTTTTCTTTATCATGTTCTTGCTTCCCCTAGACCTCTGCCTAGACATTCTTCATATATGGCATAGATTCTTCTACCTCCTTTCTTGGAGATGCTGGAGCCACAGTTGTTGGCTGGGATGCTGTATTCTTCTTCCTGCAGTTGTCACATACTCCTCTAGTCTGCATTATTACTTCGTAATGCCAGATATTTTGTCTTTAACTGTTTCTGTAGTCATTGGAACTAGGCTTGCCAAATGCTTATCCAGAACATTTGCCTGGCCTTTTAAGTGTTGGGAGGCAACCAAAAACTATGCAACAGCTTCTGTCTCTCTCTTCCTCCCCCCACTTTCCAGTGGTCCTCTCCTATCCAGTGTGGGCTCCTTCCCTCTCCCCATCTCCACTGTTCCAGCATCCTTTCACTTGTCCTCTCCCATCCAGTGTGGATTATTGTAGAACCCACTTGTACATCTGTAATATGCAGAAACATGACCAGTTTGCTTAAAAGATCAAGTGGAAACATGCCATTGTAGAGTAGAGCTGGCTTTTGATAGAAGTGAATAGTTTAGAATTCTATTATGTAACTTTTAAAAATTTGAGGAAGCAGAGACTTCTGAAAAGGCTAAATTTGAACCCTATGTGAAGTTGTCTTAGTGCTAGGGCTGTCTTTTAAAAACAAAAACAAAACCAAACCCCAAAGGCCACATTGCTGCAGTTTTTCACTGATGCAGTGATCCGCTGGTGCTAGGGAGTGGGGGCTTTTTCACAGCCCTTTAGATGGTGTTCAGTGTGGGAGTGGTGGCTCCTTCTTCCCTCCATTGACAAACCCACATTGCTTGTATTTGAAATGTCTGCTTGTGCCAGTGCTGGGATTCTAGTGCCTGTTCTTGTACTCTGTTGTCCTTGTGCCAATAACTGAACATAGGATTGAGATGTAGAGGTTTCAGTATATACTGAATGTAGGAGGGAGAGAGGAAGGAAAGGAGTTTTTTTGTTTGCTTTCATTAATGTAACTAACAGAGGCATGCTCATTAGAATTAAATTACTCATTTTCGTGTTTTCAGTACTGAACCTATAGTATGTACACATCAAATGTCATTAATTCTACGTAAACCTTTGTTATATAGAGCCTCTGGACTTTGACCTTAATGCTCCGCTTAGCTCTTTAGCAGGTAGACAAAACAGTTAAACCCAAAGCCTGAAATTCAAGCACTCAAAATCCTGTTTCGGTGATGGGCTAGATGAACGAAGGAGGGGAGGGTAAGTAAATGGCCATAGAGGTGGGAAAAACAAGCTACTTCAGGTCTAGATTTTTCTGTTTTGGCCTACAGCTGACATTTGAACAATCAGAAAGGCTTTGGTCAGTTGACTGGTCAGATATTTTTAAAGCATTAACATTATGCACAGAATGCTGGAGTAGATGGATCTTTGGTCTGATCCAGCATGGCCGCTCTTATGTTCTTATTATGAGAAGAACAAAGAAAATAATAATCAAATGGCTTGATAAGTATGCCAGTTTTTTAAAAATGCGAACAAATTCATTGTTGTTGAAAAATGGTGACCTTAAAAAAAGGCAAGGATGTAATCCTATGCATGTTTAGACAGAAGAAGTCCTATAACTCCCAGCATTCTGCAGACAGCCATGGTGGCTGGGGACCCTAAATTAATTAGTCATTTTATTATACTTCTATACACTGAAGGAGCACAGGTGGTATATATAGTTCATCTATATTTTATCCTCCCAACAACTCTGAAGTAAGTTAGGCTGTGAGAGTGTGTGACTAGCCCAATGTCACTCAAAGAATTTCATGGCTGAGTTGAGGGTCTGAAATGTGATCTTCCTGGTCCTAGTCTGACCACTCTACTACTCACCAACTTAGGCAGTGGCCTTTGCTACTGGTGACTGCTTGTGCACCTGTTCCGAGGTTCCTGACTACTGCGTGGCTAATAGGGCAATCTGCTCTAACTAGGATATGGCAGCATAATAAAAATTTTAGAAAGGTAAGCTGCCATCTTCACAGTGGCATTCTTGGAATATTTGACATTATTTGACTGCACTTGTCAATATGTCAGCATGCCAACTCTACTTCAGCCAACTGTAAAATACAAAAGATGCTAATGATTGTCTCCTTATTGTACATTAAAGATGGTTACCTAAGACTTTGTGGGATACACAGATCCCTTTAGAAGACGAAATATTTAACAAAAACGGCCCTATTGGAAACCTTACAGATGGCTCTCCTGTTCCTTAGAGCTGTAAGTCTAACTGTAGGTCTTGATGCTTGCTTATACAGTCAAGATTCAGAGGTTATTATTTCAGAGTAGTTGGTGTTTTTCAGCCATGTCTCCTTGTTATCTATCTTGTGTAGATTAAAATTAAAATCAGGAGAGAAATATTTTGAGGAGAGGTAGGCCCAAAATAGACAGATCACTGTCGACCTCATAACCCTGCCAATCTCTTAATATTTCTCTTGTCGGAACACTCCATTTCTCCTATCAGAATAAACAAATAGCATTATATCTGCACAACACTAACCAGTAATGCTAACCAGGTTTAACAGTAACTACAAAACCTGGTTTCAAACTCTGGTTAAAAGCTAATCTGGTTAGCAGAAACTACAGTTAGTGTCAGTGCTAAATCATGATTAACTCTGACAAGGGAAAAGATAGGGAGAATTTGTATGGGAGAGGGGATGAAGCACATGAATGGATAGCTTGCTTCCATTCTTTTAACCATGGTTACGAGATTGTCAGTGTTATGTCTACACAGAAGCAAAATGTTAATTAAATGTCCTCTTTTTTGGGTATTTTGTCTGCAAACTGAAAATTCAGAAGCAGATTTTCCCTCAAAATCTGGGTTTCATGCAGTATGCAGTACTTTGCAATAATTTGTCATCGAGTTTCACAACCTTGAATTTAAGGGAATTAGTTGGTCATCCATAATGTAATAGGTTGTTTATACAGAGCACTAGCAGAACATTACCTGGTCGCCAAGAAATTTTACGCAGGTCCTACTTATCTGAAATATTTGGCTCTATATAGAGGTCATACTTAACAATTGATACTGGAGGTGAGAAATTTGAAATATGTATTTCAAACTATTTACAAGCATGTATAACTGTTTTGGTAGTGATACAGTTGTATATTTGAAAAATTGTGAGCAAGTACATCAAACGTTTGCCTACAATGTCATCTTATTTACTTGTCCTCCATTGTTCAGAATCTTATACAAATTCTAGCATGCATGAGAACAATATACTAACCAGATGGGAAACATAACTGGCATTTGCTGTGTTGCAGACACTGTTTTTCTCTGTAATTGTGTGTGCATTTATGTATATTAGCATGGATTTGGGCAGTTCTTACTAACTAGCTTAAAATGGTGAGCAGTCTTATGAATGCAATGTAGGATTTTCTCTCATTGCCTGTTGACCTCTTGTTCTCATTCCTAGGGTGAAAATGATGTTAAGCATTCATTTGAATTCTAGACACGTAGTTCCATGCCATGGAGCCAGTGTGCTTACCCAAGGGAAAAGGTGGAAGTGCTTCCCATCACTCACTTTTCCTGCAAATGACTAGGGACTGACATTGACTACTTCCAGTGGGAGTCCCAAGGAATCATTTTCAGCCAGAAAGTGACTGATACGGAGCCTAGAAGGAAAAATTGACAGAATGAAGACCAATTAAACTCTTTATTTCCTTTCTTACAGGAATGCAGTGAATCCCATCAAGCGTCTTCTGACCTACATGGTGAGTTGATTAATGGGTAGTTCCCTGTGCAAGATTTAGACTTCAGTCCTACGCACAGTTATTTTGTGCACTGAACTCAACGGGTCTGACCTCTGAGTAAATATGTATAGGATCAGGGCATTATTCTGTAGTCCTAGATACACTCTCTTGGAAGTAATGCGACATAAACTCAATGAGGCTTTCTTCCTAATAAATGTACTTTGGATTGGCAAGGCTTGATATACATACAGTGATTGGTTTGTTAACTTTAAATTATTGATTTAAATATAAAATCGTTTACCAGATTTCACATAATAATTTTTAACAGCTTACGCCTATTACCGATGCCCTTAAAGTCACATTGTGTATTTGCCCTTTCTCCCCAGTATTGGATTTGTTTTGCTGTAAAGAAAATAATATTGATCCTAAATCTAGTTTAGGCTGTATGGGATTTAAAATGTGGCAGGCCTTAGAATACTGTCATTCTTTTCTCCAAGGACTTTCCACTTGACAGCAAATCTCTCCCTGTTGCCTAGAACCAGGGAAGGCTTTCACTTCAGACTGTGTAAAGAATAGTGTGAGACCATACAGTTACTTACTGTACAAGAAACTTAAAGCATGGGTATTTGCATAATTCTGCTTGAGCGGAGAGATTGCAAGAAGTGATTCCCCTTTTAGAGGAGTCAGAACAGGCCTAGGAAGCAGACAACCATACGCAAATCTAGGATATAAAGTTACATGCATTCCAGTACACAATAGTTCTGGTGTGACTTCTTTTAGAACATTTTGATTCTCATTCTTGTGTATCTAAGCTGCACAAAAAAGGCTTAGTTTTTAACCATCTTAAAGCTGGAGTACTGTACAATACTTACCTGGGAGTAAGCCTCATTTAGCACAGTGGGACTTTTTAATGAGGAAACATGCACAGAAATCCTCTGTAAGTTTGAACACAAAAAATGTGACTACAAAATTGTCTTGTGGAACAGTTGAGTTTAAATGGACTGAATTTTCAGTAATGGCATATTGACATTAAACTTCCAGGATAGCTTGCTTATTTATTTATTTATTTATTTTACTTTATCTGCACATAGTTCCTTGAATAAGGTGTTTCTTTTCTAAAATTCATAATTGTACATTAGGCAATGTTTTTTAATCTTCCTTCACCCCCCGCACCCGAAAAAAGCATTCACTTTTTTCTGAGTGAAAAAAAAAAAAGCATTCACTTTTTACTGAGTAGTCCTCAGTAACTGCATTCAGAGTTAT
Organism: Heloderma suspectum; assembly: GCF_057233095.1. Classification (NCBI taxonomy): domain Eukaryota; kingdom Metazoa; phylum Chordata; class Lepidosauria; order Squamata; family Helodermatidae; genus Heloderma; species Heloderma suspectum. The sequence goes on from NC_139459.1 coordinate 87,012,217, forward strand.
GCTAAATGCTAAACTATGGTTTAGTACGCTGAGAATGAGCCTAGGCATATCATGGGTTTGCACACTCTTCTCCTCTGGTGTGGCTATGAGGAGGAGTTTGGAAGTTTCCGCTTCCATTTTAGGTTAATTGCAGTTTAGCATGTTGGGCAAACCATTATCTTTGATCTTTTTTTTTTTTTAGGTTTTTTAATATACATATATGAATTCGTATTTAACCATATCAATGACCACACAAGAAATGCACGCATATGGAATGAAAATACAACTTTCATACAGTTACACATAGGCTTCAACAAAAGCGGACCAGATATCCAAATATATATCTATTTGAAGGTGGCTTCTATATGCCACTTATTCAGATATTGAAAGCGTTACAAGGTCCTCAGTCCATTGCATTGTAGGAGGTGAGCATTTATCCTTCCAATGTTGTAATTGCAGTCTTTTGGCTGTCAAAAGGGTGTGGAGAATCCATTTATGCTGACTATTCGTTAATCTCCATGACGCAGATATGTAATTTAAAAGACTGTGTACATGAGTGAACATTTAAAGACTGTTCCAGTACAAAATTTATCCATATAATAACCTCCCCTCAAAAGCAACTACTTCTCCCCAAAAGAAGCAACAACAGTTCCAAAACATGTTTAAAAGAAGCATTCACTGCATTGCACTGTCAGCAATTAGCTGAATTAGACAATCCCTTATTAAAGATACGTTGTGGTGTCCAGTAGACATCAAACAAAAGTTTTTGCTGAATAAGACGCAGCCTAAGATCCATAGACGTGACAAGCAATCCACTTATTAGGCAGAATGGGACAAGCCAGTTCCCTATTCCATTTCTGCTTAAAACCCTGTATATCATATTTATGCACCAATAACAAGTATTTATAGACATGGATTGTGGATCACTTTGCCTGACGAGCCTCAATAAGTGCTTCCAATAATGACAGAGACTCTGATCTGTCATTATTGGAAAAAGCGGCCTGGCCAAACCTAGATATGAACAAATGTTCATTTGTAATCGCAAGTGTTGCCATTCAACCATAGGTAGCAAGTCATTTTCTATCAAATATGACAAGAACTCATAATTGGCACCCACCAGTTGATCCAAAGTAAAAATCCCCTTATCTGTCCATGCCCACCACAAAAACATTGTCTTACCCATTTTTAGATCTGGATTGTCCCATAAAGTCAATTTAGCATGAGAAAATGGATCAAAGTGTAACTGATGTGACATTATATACCACATAAGTTTGATTAATCTTAATTGTGATTGTTGAAACAAGATAGCTTCAGAACCTGTGGTCTGAAGTTGATTTGTTAAAAACAAGATAAGATTAACCGCAGTTTGGATGACATGGCAAGCTGCAATTAATCAAAAATGGAAGCGGAAGCTTCCAAATCCTCCTCCTGGCTGAGGAGAGGTGGCAGCACGCAAGCCTTAGGACTCATTCTTGTCACTCTAAACCATGGCTTAGCACGACATCCAGTCACAACCAGTGTATAAAGCAGGCTGTCTTATGGAGCCACCAACAATGAATGGCAGTTAAGTGCACTGACATCTTAAAAACTCATCACATGGTGGCTCTAATCACATGGTGAGCAGGATGACTGTTGTGTATCCAAAACTGGAAAAATAGTGTGAAAGCCATAATGGATGAAAGCTTTTTAACAAATCACTTTGGCATGTTCTAAGGCAAGACCTTTTTTAAAAAGCAAACATTTATAGGAGCATGCATCTGTTTTTCAGGTCCAGTCCTATATTAGGCTGAAAAAACTCCCTCCCCTTTTTTATTTTTCTTACTAAAGCAAAATTGCCTCTGTACTACACTTTGAGTCATTATAGGCCTTCACTGAGGTGGGGCTGTGGGAAGTGTTTGTACAAGTTTATGTGTTAGCTCATGCAGTGGTTGCAGATACATACTGAGTAACTAGGATATGTCTGTCTATTTTTAAATGTGTTACTTTTAGTATACCTTGGTTTATATGTGTGCTATTGAAACAAATTAGCAGTAGGGCTCAGCCTATGCAGTTGTGACACTAACCACACAGGCAGAGCTACTTAAAAGAATGAAATGTAATCCCTTCTTATGGGAGCGGGAAGATGAATCCTAATGAATGAATCTTCAAAAATATTAGCCGAGTTTCTGCATAATTTTGTTGTTTCTGGAAGCACATGACAGCACAGGTACGGATAATAAGGTTGGAGATATGCAAGTTTAATCTGTTCTGATGTTAAAGATTTGTATTTGGACACTCCTCATGATGCCTGCCAGGTTCCCCGCCCTCCTGATTTTTATTTTATTAAGATTTTTACAACTAAAACAAGATTTTAAAAAGTTAAAACAGCCATTTTATGAATCGGCAAGATGCTGTATGGCAGCCATTTTGTGAGCACCCACAATATGATCTCAAAATTCCACATGTGCCCACTGACCCAAAAAGGTTGGGGACTCCTGTCTTAACATTTAATAATTACATTTATTAAGCACAGCATTTTGGTGTCTGCTGTTTCTTAGGGTTGCTGCCCTATTTTCGGCAAGATTCCTGACACTTAACACCTGTGTGCAAGGCAGAACTTTTCCTGGAGATGCAGTGATGGAGAAAGCTTCATTTGTTGAAATATTGCCTGTTGACTGAATGGGAGTTCTGCTGGGGAGTGCCAGCCCTATTTGACACTCCCCAGCAGAGGAGTGTTATATCTTAGTATGGTAAAGGAGAAGACGGTATATAAGTGTATTCTAAAGGCTTATCTGCATATACATATTCAATAACTATCTTAATTCCTTTTCAAAGCAGTAGAGTACTGCTTTCAAAATTTCTACTGGTTTGGATGAGTGGGTGCTGGGCATTTGTCTGGATAGTTTTTCAGTGTACATGTATGCTGTGATTTGCTTACTGGAGAGGAGGTGGAGAAAAGGTGATTACCCACTGATTTGCCTTGCTTCAGCCATTGCATATTTCCTGGGGCAGCCCCCATAGCTAAGATGGCTCCAAACCCCCATGGAAAGAGAGCTGGACAATTTCAGTAATTCAGAGTGTATTAAAATCAAGTAGGGAAAAAAAAGGATTGTTTCACTTGAAAACAGATTTTTAATTTTTAGTATATCATGTGTTGCTTTTTAAAAAGCTTAGTTTAAAATGAAATGTTAAATTCTACGCATCTCTTAAAATTCAGTTCATCACCCTCAATGAAACGCAAGGCGTGGATATCTGAGTTTCCATGTTAAAATGTGGTGGTGATGGGAATAGGAAGAATACTTGATTTTTTCAGCTCAGGCATTCTAAATATGTTACTAGGGTCATGTATTATATATGTTACTGTGGAAGATGATGAATATTTATGAGTGTGAACTACTGCGAATATTTACTTTCCATCTCATGAAGTACTTCTGTCTGGCCCAGTGATTACCACCCTTCCTTCAGGAAAATTGGAGGCACTTGGCCCACTTCTACCTCTTTAAAGATTGTAGCTGTTCTTTTATAGTAAGTGATCTTTCTTGGTGTTCTTGCATCTGCATAGAAAGCCAAGCACAAATCCATAGTTTTCATCATTGCCTCATCCTCCCGTCTCTAAGCAGATATAATTGTGGAGTTCAACATGTTTTGGATAATGCTCTTGGATAGTATAAAGGCTTTATTTAGTTGCAAACAAATAAGTTTTAATTATTATAGTAACCAGCTATCTTTCCCCAGCTAGTTCAGGAGTACATGGATTACAAAATGGATTTTAATCACTGATTCTAAATCAATCTCTATCCTGGCTATAATTAAAATAACACATTTGGACTCTTCTTTGGGTCTTTGACATGTGCTGTTAATGCAAGCACAAAAGAGAAGAGCTCCAGTTTGCCTGCCTCTGCCTTGTCTCTCTCTCTCTCTCTCTCACACACACGCGCACACACCACTTCCTCAGAATTGTAGATAGGGTTCCAATTAGTGTGATCATAAAAGGGGAGCACAAAACCTGTTCACTTGTTCAATATGCACATAGACTGAAAGCTTGGGTTGGAGGATTGTGATCATGACTGCTGGTCCTAACTTCCATGCATTCAGTGGAAAGTGTGAGAAAGCTGTGAACACATATGGTTATATCCAACAGTGTTGTTCTGTAAGAAGCTTAAAAGGCATTGTAACTGTGCTTGCTTGCTTGCTTGCTTGCTTTATTTAATTAATTAATTCCTTCATTGCCCATCGGGCCGGTCACCTGGCCACTCTGGGCAATGTACAGCAATACAAACAGTTTCAAAACAATAAAATTGCACATTAAAACATCATATTTCTAAAAATACCCTAACCCACCCCAAATGCCTGCCTGAACAACCACATTTTCAATGTGTGGTGGAACCTCATTAAAGAGGGGCATGGCGGAATTCCCTAGGGAGAGAGTTCCACAGAGTGGGGGCCACCACAGAGAAGGCCCTCTCCCTCGTCCTCACCAGCCTAGCTGTCCTGGCTGACGGGACAGAGAGAAGGCCATCTGAGGCTGATTTTGTTGAGCGGCCTGTCTGGTGTTGCTGGAGGCGCTCCTTAAGATAGGCTGGGCCGCAACCATATAGGGTTTTAAAGGTCCAAACCAACACCTTGAATTTGGCCCGGAAAACAACTGGTAACCAGTGCAACTCCTTCAGCACCGGAGTGATGTGATCTCGCCGGCGGCTGCCTTTAATCAGGCGAGCCACCATGTTCTGTACCAGCTGCAGCTTCAGAACCATCTTCAAGGGTAACCCCACATAGAGCGCATTACAGTAGTCTAGATGAGAGGAGACCAGGGCATGTACTACTGATGGGAGCAGATGGTTGGGAAGGTAGGGGTGCAGCTGCCATATCAGATAGAGTTGGTACAGCGCTATCCGGCTCACAGCTGACACCTGAGCCTCCATGCACAGCTGGGAGTCTGAAATGGACCTGGTCTTTCAAGGATAGCCGTACCCCATTCAACACCAGGTCAGCATCCCCCAACCTCCTCTTGTCTCCCACCAAAAGTACCTCGGACTCATCAGGGTTCAGCTTCAGCTTATTCCTCCCCATCCAGCCACTCACCGTCTCCAGACATTTGGACAGGGATTCTACGGCCAACCTTGGTGAAGATTTAAACGAGAGTTAGAGCTGCGTGTCCTCCGCATATTGATGACACCGCACCCCAACCTCCTGATGCTAGCCCCCAGCTACTTCACATAGATGTTAAATAGCATCAGGGAGAGGATGGAACCCTGTGGCACCCCACAAGTGAGTGGCCACGGATACAAAACCTCCTCTCCCAGTAGGGATGGTGGAGAATTCCGCCAGGGACCCCAATGAGGCCGAAGTCTAAAGAATCTTCCCCCCCCCGAGTCCATGGCAGAACGGAACACTTACCTCTGCCTCCCTGTGGAATCCTTTTCGGCTGGATCCTCCGGTTCTGGAGTGCCAGCGATATGGCCGCCATGCCGTATCGCTGGCTGAAGGGGATTGACTGCCGACGCAAATGGCATCCAGGACACCATTTGCGGCCGTAAAGGTCTTAGTTTAAGCTAAATGAAGCTGTAAATGGCTGCATTTAGCTTAAACTGAGACCTTTACGGCCGCAAATGGAGTCCTGGATGCCATTTGCATCCCTGCTTTTTTTTCGCACGATAGGCTACGTAAATATTTTTGGTGGGCGGTACACAAGCAGAATCCCCAGACTGCCCTTCAGGCCCAACCTCCAGTACATGCACTCAGGAACCTTGGTCTCCTGGAGAGGGGGTCTGCTGAAGACCAAGGACTTCTGGTAGATAACAGCCACTCCCCCTCCCTGATGCCCAGCCCTTGGTTGCTGTGCATACGAAAATCCAGCTGGACACATGGCTGCAAGAGTTGGAGCAGCGGCCTCAGCCAGAAAGGTCTCCATAATACATGCCAGGTCTGCACCCTCATCCCGGATCATGTCATGGATGACAGAAGGTTTTTGGGTAACAGACCTGGCATTGCAGAGCAGCAGACGAAGGCCAGAAGATGGAGTTACGCTTCCCCCAGCCATCCTTTGCCTCTGGACAGGCCTGGAATAGGGGACAGATATTACACATCTCTGCCTTGTTCTCTTAATTAAGGCAAAAGGCTATATGAACCTGCCATAAGGTTTTCCTTACACATAAGAGTGTAAGTAGTGGGGTCCCACAGGGATCTGTATTGGGACCAATGCTTTTCAACTTGTTCATAAGTGATCTGGAATTAGGAGTGAACAGTGAAATGGCCAAGTTTGCCAATGACACCAAATTATTTTGGGTTGTTAAAACAAAAAGGGATTGTGAGGAACTCCAAAAGGATTTCTCTAAACTTGGAGAATGTTCTTTTGCTGAACTTTGCATATACTAACCAAGTCTACAGAGAAAGTCTAGAGTAGAGGGATGAAATATTTCAAAACACAGTAGCAAATATATTAAGATGAGGACGGTTTATCATTAGAGAAAAAATTGCCATTTCTTCAGAAGGTTTGTGGGTTTTGTTTTTTATCTTGCTCAGGAGCGTTACCATTACAAGGGGGGGTATGAGTAGAAGGAAATAAGTCATTGCCCTGTCTGCTTTGCTGTGAAAGCAGATGTCTCTTTCCTTTGTCATGTTACTTTGTCACACAGTATTACCTAGGAGAAGGATGAATATTTTGATTTAGGAGGCTGAGGGTTGGAAATGCCCATGGCCATGCAGGCTACTTGATAGCTCATAGCTTTTATGAATAGAAAGAAGCTGATTTTCACTGCAACACCCTGCCCCCAAGTATTTTAAATGAATTTCTTGTCTCTCAAGATGAATGCATCATGCAGCTGTTCATCTTTTTGCCTGAAAGCCATGAATATAGTTGAAAAACTGCAGGCTTCAGCATGTGACCTAATCCTTTGCAGACTCAGACATTTTATAATCCTTTTGAAAATCTTTAGAATTTGAATTATAGCATTTGTATTAGGATGATGTATAGATATTTTTTAAAATACATATGGGAGTATCCTGTATTCTCTAACAACACCTCTTGTTACCTTTACTGTTAATTCTTTTACAGATGAGATATCAAAGCTAAGAGCTGGGATTAGTTTTTGTGCAAGAATTGCACATAAATGTGTACACCATAGCGGGTGGGACGGAGAGTTAAAACCTCCCTACCCCCCACACCATGCAGAAATGGTATTACATTAACAGATCTAAAAGTGGCTGACAACAATGTGAAAAGTAAAATGAATAGTCCAGGCTTCTCTAGAAGCCCAAATCCTGATACTCATTTCTCTTCCCCCTATCAAAGAGATATCCCACAGACTCCACTGCTATTCTCTACAGAATGTTTCCTACAGAGTGTTTCCAAGACGAAATAAATCTTGGATAACTCCTTTGAAGTTATCAATGTTATGGTAAGTAATGCCATAAAGTATCCAGGACTGTGGATTGTGTGTCTCTCCCCGCCCCGCCACACACACACTGTTGTTCTTAGTTTTTTTTTTATATATTCCTCACTCCAAATAAAGTTTTGTTGGAGTTTATGGTGCCCCTGCTATGAAGCTTGACTAAAATATTGTTCTGCATCAGTTCTGTCAAATTCTCAGGATTTTCTTCTACTCTGCGTAGGCTTGTAAATGTCATGAAATGTGACATTATGTGCCGTTGCTGCAAGTTGAAGACTGGGAAGCCAGGGTACCAGTGGCTTCCTAACCTGTTAATTTGCAGAAAAATAGACATTCCCATATTCTACTCACGTGACGGTGTACACATTTTACCAGTGTGGAGATTACGTTCATATTAAAAGAAAAGAATTTAACAAAGTCCACACAATGGGCCTGCATTTGAAGTAGATGATGGATCCTGGTGTCTCATATTCAAGCCTACCTCTGTCCTGTGGGTTGCATTTGCTCAGGAGTCTGTTTTTGGTTTTCCAGAAGTATGATTGTGAGTAGGTCTGGGGGCAAAGGCACCTCAATGGACCTCCTTGGTCCATTGACTCCATCAGACACACAGCAGCTAGAAATAGGCTTTAACTTAAAAGTTTAATAAGAAAGACTCTCCTAGTTACAACACTGGTAGTCTTCAAACAACGTAAAACAGTTGGGGAATCGCTCATTCATTAGGAGAGTTCTCTCCACCTTCGCCTATGACAGGTACTGACGCTGGGCAGATAAATAATTCCCTCATAGTTTCTCTCTGCCAAATGCAGCACAGTTGCTAGATCTTTCTTGGCGGTTTCCTCCCAGTACCTTTCCTGGGGAAAACACTGACTCCTCCAGTCTTGAGCAGGAAAGTCTGGTGCAGCCTTTTTGGAGTTGGCTCTTAAAGGGGCACTGGAGGAAGGGGTGTAGACCTCTTCTCTCCCCAATAGATTTAGGCAGTCCCTGAAGAGCAGAGTTTGTCGTTTCCCCGGTAAAACACTGTTTTTCTCTCCTGCTGTCAGGGTCTCTGTTCATCTTCACGTCTCTTCTCCACCTCCTCCCCCCTATCACTTTTTTCTGCTTTTTATCCAGTGTCCACCCGCTTTCCCCCCTCCATCATCCTCTTCACCCCCTTCCTCTTCCAGGTGAATCTATCACAGTAATTAGCACAAGCCTTGAGCATGTGCAGGCTGGCACTGCAATTCATTTGCACTGTTGCTGCTGCCCTGGCATAGCCACTCTCCTTGAGCCCAGCATTGGGAAGAGTGAGGGGCTCCCTGGCAACGCTGTGATGGCTCTGCAGGATTCTGGGTAAGAGGCGGCAAGCCCCGCCGATTCCTCACAATGACAAAAACAGGATAAGCTATCCTTAAAGCATAGTCTTGTTCAGCTGTTACCTGGCCGGCAAAGAAAGACAAAACACCTGTGTGAACGGAGCCCTTGTGTGAACGGCTCTATTTTGCATATACGTCTATGGGCACATCCTGCCGATCGCCATTAAAAAAAAAAAAAAAAAGAGGCGGTCGGCGCGGAGGTGAAGGGGACGGGTCCAGGAGGTAAGCGGCCCTCAAGCCAGGTGGCTCTGCAGGATTCGGGGTGGGGGGGAGGAACGGATCGCCTCCCCCCTGGGCGGATTCCCCACCAGAACGGACGGTGGGGAATCCATACACCCCTAAGTACAAACCAGTTGACAACAACAAACAAAATTATCACCTACCAAAAGCTCTGGTGAACTAGTGAGGCTTTTCCCAGAGTCTGAAGGATGGCATTATGTGGGCATCCTTTGGGGTAGCTCTAGAGTTCGGGTGCAACCACACACACACACACACACACACACACACACACTGGAAGCTACCTGCCCTACTTCAGGAGATGGGAACATGCAGCTTGTGGGAATTTCTTTTATGCATGAACACTTGGTTTTTGAGACTTGATCTTCATGACAACTGATTAAGAATTTGCTTCTGAAACACAGTAGTTAAAAGCAACACACTTTCATGTTACACATACTTGTTGAAGGTGCTTTGTAGCATCAGTTGAGTAAATTGGTGGTGCTTGAGTATTTTTATTTTGTCACTTAGGGCACAATCCCATGCACGTTTGGGCAGAAAAAATCTTACAGCTCCCAGCATTCTCCAGACCGAGCCGTACAGAACTTTTCTCTGCCTAAACATGTATAGGATTGTGCCCTAAGTGTTAGATTTTCTAAGTGACCTATAAGTTAAATTTTTCATTTGATAGGGGGTGGGATGTGAATTTAATTCTTCCACCAAGGGGAAAAAATAATATTTTCAACAGTCTAAATGCCCCAGACAGCTTGCCCACTGGGTACTTTATTATGTAGACAAAGTACCCATTGTTCTTCCCACCGTGTCTGTGTTTCTTCGGTCTACTTCAAATAATGTTCACAAGAAGCATTGTGAAAGTAATGATTCCCCTTTGAAATACTCCCAAATGTTGGGGATTACTCCACCATTTGGTTTAAACAGGACCAGATGGGCTTGTAAAACACAGCATGCCAGAGCAGGATCCAATAGTACATGCTGGCTTTAATTATTAAAATGGCTTGTAAAATACTGCGCACATTGTCATCCAGTCACGTTAGCTTCCATATATGCAAGCGATGAAGCAAGATATAAAGGGCTTCTCCAAAGGTCTGACTGTGTTCTGTTTAGCCCTCTGAGGCTTTGGATGCTAGCTGTCTTTGTTGTTGTTTATTTGGTCAGTCGCTTCCAATTCTTCGTGACTTCATGGACCAGCCCACGCCAGAGCTTCCTGTCGGCTGTCGCCACCCCAAGCTCCCCCAAGGTCAAGTCCGTCACCTCCAGAATATCATCCATAATATTCTGTGGCTAGCTGACTATGTACAGAAATAATGAGCATTTAAAAAAAAATTAACGCTAGCCTCCTGAGAGAATTTCCAAGCCAGGGACAAGCACTTCAAGAAGCAAAAGTCCCGTTGCTATTTAGGTGATAAACCCCTGCCCCCTTTTTCTGATACCTTTGCACATCCAGCCCCATCACCGTCAAGCATCCAAAAGTTTTCTGCTTTATGATGTCTCTTGTGTGAAGCTTGACTATAATACTTTTCTGCATTAGTGCTGTCAAATTCCCAGGATTTTCTGCTACTCCATGTAGGCTTCCAAATGTCCTGAAATATGACTCTAAGCAGAAAACCATGTGCAAAGACACAAGGAAAATGCACAGATGCATTGCAGCAGGGCATGCTATGCATGCGAAATCTAATCACATACATTTCCCCCACCCCCCTCTCCCGGAAAAAATTCTGCAGATACACACATAAGAAAGTCCATTCTCTGGTAGCTGCCCATTTCAACTTAGGTGGCAGCGGCACCCCTGGGAGACCTTCCATTGAAGATCTTAATGTACAAGTATGTATATAAGCAGACAGGTGGTTCTTCGAATACTCTGGGCCTAAGCTGTGAAGAGTTTTAAAAGTCAAAACCAGCATTTTCTATTGGGCCCAGAACCGAAGTTTGGAGAGGGAGAGTTGTACAAATTCAAAGCTCATTTAGTTGACACCAAATCATAGTTTGGCATTACATGCAAACAAAGTAATAGTGTTAGCTAATGACCACATGTGCAAGAAAAAGGGAAAGGAACAAACCCTATCCAAGTCACTTCTAACTTGGGGAAGCATTTTCACCGGGGGCGCAGGACAAATAATTTGTACAATTTGAAAACTACAAAGGCTATTATAACAATTTAGGCTGATATCATGATGTAACAGTGCCTTTATAATTTTCCACTCAGAAATTTCTGCAACTAGCATTTTAAATCTTCACATCATGTAGTTCTGAGCTGCTGTTCTAATAGAGAATGATTCCAGCAATTTTAAAATGTGTATTTTCTCCCTAGGTTGAACTTGTCAGTCTTTAATTTGTAACCCTTTAATCTAATTATCTGTTAGCCTGCTAGCATCAGCTGTCTTTTTCCCATACAGATTTTAAAAGGTCTTGAAAATCGTTCTTAATTTCGTAGATGGTGGATTTCAAAGATGGTAGCAGTATTTCTTTGTCTAGTCATAATCCAGTTTATTGTTGTTGTTTAACAAAAGTATTAAATACTCAGCAGTTTTGTTGCTGAAAAGCTGTATTATTTATTTTGGTTGTGAAATACACCTCCTTGATTGTAAAGCTTTGGGATTAATCTCCTGGAAAACTGACACTGATAGCTCTCCAGAAAATTTAAAATGAAGTTAGTGGATATAGAAATGTATTGCAGTATAGTTAAAATGTCACCCTAAAGGTCCCCTGTATGTAATTCTGAAATGACTTGATTGACACTTCAGTCCTATATACGTAAAACTGTGAGCTCCCATTTAGTTCACTTACGGTGCAATCCTATGCATGTTTAGACAGAAAAAGACCTACAACTCCCAGCATGCTCCAGCGAACATGGCTGGCTGGGACATGCTGGAAATTGTAGGACTTTTCTCTGTATAAACATGCATGGGACTGTACCCTTAGAGAACAATCCTATGGCCCCTAGACAGTGTCTTCAGGTCCATAGAATAGTTTGGATTCCTGAATCTGAGGTAGGAGTCAGCACTCCAAGCTCAGACCCAGGAGTCTGAGCTCCCCTCCCCCTCGCAGCTGGCGCAGAGATAACCGCGCTGACTGCCTCTCTGAGGTCACAAAAGCAACCCTGGAGGGAAGGTAATGGGGGCAGTCCTGTGGGCGGGGAGGGGAGGGAACTTGGTAGCTGGTTTAATCAGGAATTCTCTGGCCTCTCCAGCCTCCTTCCCTCCCTCTCTATGGTGTCTGAGCTATGTTGGTGAAAAAGCCCATCTAGCTGAAATGCAGAGGGCAGGAGGAGTGTAGAGGCAAAGATTGCCTCTGCTGCTCCTCCCATTCTGCATTTGATGGCTGTAAGCCTTTGAATTCAGAGGCTATGGCCATCCCCATAGGATTGCACCCTTAATACATTTCCAAGTAAATGAGTTCAGTATATAGGTGTGGCTGTGTTTAGGATTACACCTAAGAAACTCAGATCTGTGCAGATGCCTGCAAAGGGCTTCTGAAAATTAGCATGCACCTTGTGATCTTTGGTGGTTTGGCATTTCTAGGTTGTTGTGCACCCTTTCTTTGTTTTCCATGTGGTGCTGCTGAAGATTCTCACTGCACCAATGCCTTACTGTTGATGAGAATGTGGCATAACATTGCCATTTTCTGTCTATATGCATGCACTCTGCGGGTGGTTTGGGCTAGAGGCTTTCCATACTCATTCGGCTGGTTTGGACATAACGTTAAACCATAGATCAGTGTTATAAAAATGAACCTAGGTAAACCCCCCTCCTCTCCCCTCCTCCTCTGGTGCAGTCAGGAGGAGGAGATAGAGTGGAAGCTTTTGCTTCCATTTTGATAAACTATGGGTAGTTGTGTTGTTTGAATCCAGCAAATTGTGGTTACTCATAACTATGGTTAACGGAAACAAGCCAACTTCATACTGTGGTTTATGAAGCTGGTTTGTTTCCACTAACATAGTTAAGATTAACCGTAGTTTAGGCTTTCGACAACATACTAAGTTGTGGTTAATCTAAAACAAGTGGAAGCTTCTGAACTCTTTGTTGCTGTTGCAAAGGGAAGGGGTAAATGTGTGAGCCAAAGCTCGCTGCAGTTTGTCCTCGCAGTGCTAAACCACTTTTTAGCATTGCATGTGAACTGGCTCAGTGTTGAGCTAATTTTCATGTTGCACACAGATGTGGTGGGGGCTGTTCATGACATAGAATTATACTTATTGACACCATTTGTTCTCATACAAGGCTCTCCATAGTGCAGTTGTGCTGTGCTGAGTTCTGGGATAGCTGCAACACCTTGACTCATGAGGCACTGGTATACCCGATAGCATTGAGCCACAGGATTGTTTTTGAGCAAGCCCTTGAGTTTCATAGCAGGGTTCTCTGGAACAGGGCCTGCTTGATTTGTTTTCCACCAAGGAAGGTGTGGCTTTTTAGTCTCATTGTTTGTAAGGAACAAGGGGTTGGTTGGTGGCAAGTCTTGGGCTCACCCGCACCTTTCCCTATCCTGTTTTCCACGTGTAGAATGTAGCATTCAACCTTATCACATTTCTTTTTCTCCATGATCTTCTCTTTCTGTTTGGGAACACATCAAAGGGTTCAGAGAAATCTGTGTTCCTAGTATTAGTGCATTCACTGTCCCTTTGGAATAGGAATTTCAGGCCCTTTGAAATGTATGTAGTTGATGTTCTCCATTCACTTCAAGTGAGTAAGATATTTATGGATATGTATAGTAGGATTGTGTTGGAGATGACTGATAATTACAAACCCATGCACTGATTTTATTGATGCATGCAAAGCTGAATCAAAGCTTCTTACTCTCTTAAATCCCTGGTATTGCTTCATGCTTCCCATAAAAAGGTCAAGCACATAATTAGCAAGGCTAATCAGATATGAAAACAATACTAGAATGAACCTAAGATTGTCAAATTAAGCCTGAAAATACAAGAATAGTGAGTTAAGCAAGATTTCATGCAAATAGTATGTTTGGTGTTCCTCAATCTGTTTCTCCTGAGGATTTTGCAGTAGATTGGATTGCATGTTTGGGTCAGACAGGAGAAAACTTCTATTTATAAGAAATTCTACTCTTGTTTGCATAGCTAGAGAATGACCTGATTCGCACGACATGACAATCCCTGGTTTGTTGTCAGCCTTGTTTGTTTGCGAAAACCGTGCTGCTCCTCACAGTGCCCTCAGCTTTATCCCCTTGTGAGCCGAGTTAGCACAGCTATGCTGTATGCATGATTGACTTGATGAGGTGACTGAGGGTTTTATTTATTTTCTTTAACACTTACAAAAAGGTAAAACCTACCTGCACCCTCCCCAATTCTGGACCAAGGGGTGGGATATAACCTTTCTGAAATTCCTCATGCTGAAATTCTGCCCCTTCAACCCATAGAGAGTTTGTAAAAAAGAAAAAAGTCTCATTTTTTCTTTTTTTAACCATTCGGGGGGGGGGGGCTGGCATGAAAATAGGAGGGGGGAAAGCTTAAATCCCTCCCCTCGAATTGCCATAGTCCAGAATTGGTGGTGTACATGCTTACAATCACGCATACAGGCATAGGTGCTCTAGGAAGAGGAACAGGCTATGAGGAACAGCCAAGGAGACTTGAGTTTTTTAAAATGTTAAAGAAAATAAAACCCTCAGCTACCTCATCCTAAAAAGTAGGGTAAGCCCTCCTCCCTCCACTCCCAAGAGAAGGCATATATATGTAAACACAGCTGCTTCCCAAAGTAAGAAGGGGAGGAGCAGGGGGAGAATCACATCACAGCAGTATGGAGGATTTATGTTGCAAAGACCCCTGGGATACGTGCTGGGAGCGGGCCTGAGGATGAAGGGGGAAATAAAGTATGGGAAGCTGGCAAGCACCTGATCATCAGTGCGGCTTAGCGAGCAATTAACCAACCCACCATGGCTTGTTTTCAGCGATGTGTGAACTGGCGTAGTGCCAGATATTTTAACATGTCTTGTTAGGGTTCTAAGTATGTGATCATTTGGTGGTGTGTTGCTTTTGCAACTCGTTGGCTTGAGGCTCAGTGCTGGTGAAGATGCTGTAAATCAGGGGTCTGCAAACCTTTTGGGCCTGTGTGCACATTTGGATATTTGAGAAACACAAAATGGCTGGCATGGAGTGTGGGCCATCACAAAATGTACTACTGCAACAAAATACCAATTTCTAAGAAAGGCAAATTGGTGAGGCTAGAAGATAAACTGCTTCTATGAGTTTATCACAGTTTTCTGCTCCAACAAAACACCTATCTCACAGAAAGTCAAGCTAATTTCCCCAAATCATCTCCAAATAAATTCTTCAAAAATTTAAGTACTCCAAATTTATTTCCCCCAAATAGGAAGATCATTCCCCAAATCATTTCCCTTGATACACAACCCCCCCCCACACAGCCCATACTTACCAACACACAAAATGCAATCTCTCCCTCTCGTGGTCACCCCCCTCTGAAAGAAACACATGCACACTCCTTTCTCTCACTCTGGATCACCCCTAAACACCCCCCTACACACACACACACACACACACACACACACACTGGCATCTATCAAGCTTCATTTTTCTGTACCTATGTCCCAGCAAAATGCTTCAGAGTTTTGTGATGACATGGTTCTGTAGGGTGCTGGGAAGTGGTGTTGTACCATGGTATTCAGCAGCCAGTTTCCAGTGTGTGCCTTACTTTCCATGACACCTGTATTCTGATCCTTCATTAACCAGATAGATTAGGCTCTGTAGGTCAAGGCTGCCTCCCATGCAGCATTTGCACCCTGAATATTGTCATCTGACCTCACAGGACAAGTGGGGCACACCAGGCCCTTACATCCAAGCCAGTTAATCCGTCTGATCACGTAGTCTTCCTTGTTTTGTGGCCAGAAGCAGTTGTGGCCTGTGCTAGAGGCAAGCTTGGCCAAGGTCTGACATATTCATGCAACAAATGAAAGTAAGATGCCATGGGAAGCCCACAAGCACGAAGGACATCAGTGCAATGTTTTGCATTGTTCCGCTTGTATCTTCCTAGCTGTTGCTACTTTTTCTCAAGAGACTGAGAGCTCCCCTATACACATGTATTTGCTCATGATATAGAAACCATTACACTGCTACATTGAATATGAGAGATAATACGTACTGTGAGGTCTTTGTACAAAAATATCCTGATATGTGCAAAGTGTGATCTCTTCACTTTTGAAATTGTAGTACCTTTTGATTGAAAATACTGTCTCAATCACCCTGTTACACAAAAGCTGTTTTCCTTCCTCTTCAAGGCACGTAATATTGGTTAAGTTTTGATATAATTATGATTAGTCTAAACGGGTAGAATAGAATGGATACACAATTTAAAATGTTAGAAAATGATTCACTGTTGCCTTTGAGTATTGGGTGTAAGAAGGCAGAAAACCCCCATTGGAACAATTTTCCTTGGCATCTTTTTTCTCTCCTTTTCCCTACCATTTCTTAACCGATCTTGTAACAGTTAAGTATTGAGATCAGAGGTATTTACTTAAACATCATTTTTGCCAAATTGCAGGCCATGGAAATAGACTGAAGCTTATTTGATAAAGAACGCTTAGGTTTCAGAAATGGAACTAAAAAAATCACCATACCATTAATATTTATAACTAATAATTAGATGCTACAAACTTGATAAGCGTGACAAGCAAAAATGTCTATACACAGGCAAAACTACTGGTGATAAATTGCAGAGTTGGGATGTTTCCTTTCCTAGTTAACTGTAAAAATGTCCTGTGGTGTTATGTCCTAATGAACAAGAAATACCACAGCACTATGAATCTTAAGTGGTGAACCCCAGGAGACATTTTACTCTAAAAGTATCCCCTTTCACAGGGGCTTTTTGTCAAATACATTAGGTATTTCAGGGCAATTTACCTTGACAATTACTAGAACAGGCAGTTGTATTGAAAAGGAAATTTCATCCATTTCATTATAAGTTTCACAAAAGAAATGAGCTTAATTGCGCAGGTCAAATTGCTTATTCAGATTTTTTTGCTGTCAGCAGAACATGGTAGTGTTATCAGAGAGAAGAGAGACCTTTCTGATGTATTTCATTATGCATTAATCTTGTCTTCTGGGAAATAATGCTGAAATGAAAGGTAGGGGTTTCCCTTGCCTTTCTCCCCCAATAATAGATAGAAAATACATTCCTCAGCTATAACCTTGCAAGGTTAAGATCAAGTTTTAAAAAGTCTATAATCCTTGCAGAAACGATGCTGGGAAAGATCAAATTAAAAATTGATAAAGTCCCAAGACATTTTAAAAGAATCAACTTTCCATCAACATTATGAACTGCTTCTGGTTGCTTTTAAATATAGTATTTAAAAATGGATTGCTTTAAAAATTTCACAATCTTTGGCTTTTGTCAGTGGTACGTGGCTAACTTATCTAAGAAGATAACCCTTTCAGAGGTTACCGCACCGTTGTAAACATCTGTAGTGCTTTAGGTGTGTAGTGAATATTCCTCCTGAATGAGTCATGTTTAGTTTTCGTAACAGCTAGTTAAGCTAATACCTGGAATTATTATATCTACCTCATACCGAGTCAGGAACTATGTGATGTTTCTGTTTGTCATACGTCCCGGCAAATGATGAATCAAACATTACCCTTCTCAGCTGCATTGTCCTCGCTTCACATATTAAAACAGTAAAAGGATGTACAAGTAGGTTGAACAAACATTACTACAGAATGGGTTATGACATGTCCACACTGAATGTCCATGCTTAAAAACTTTTATAAGAGCAGTTGTGCTTGGGAACTGAATGGCAATGGCACTTGAGAAGACTTCAGTTTTCAATGGCCCGTGCTCTTTCAGTCCTAACACTTCCTTCGTCTCGCTCTCCACTCCTGTTGTTGCTGCCTTCCCATTTGCAGATAAATAAAGGGAAAGGTGGGGATAATGTTTTGGGGGCTGGCTGCAAGTAGTAAAGGGAGAGGTGCAACCCCTTTTCCATCCTGGATATTGATCTTAGCCAGAAAAGCATTTGGAGAGTCTTAGAAGTGTCTCCCTTTTGAAGCACCCAGTTCATTTTTGAAGAACCCCAGTTTATTTCTGAGTCAGACTCAAGTGAACTTGCAAGGCATCTCCAACACTGATCTATCTATCTATCTATCTATCCATCCATCCATCCATCCATCCATCCTCTGGCTGTTTGGAATTGTGAAATTGCCCCTTTATCATTTCTGGTCCATGTAACCTTGGAGTGTTCCATTGGCCCCAAATCTTCATTTTTCCAATCCTATTGCTAGTAGTATGACCAGTCTCTCTTGAGCAGAATCAGATCTATTTTATTTTGCCTTATACGTTCAGCTCACTTTCTGGCCTGAATATTAGAGCTCGGTCACTAGAGAGAAAGTCCATTGCAGACATTAATATTAGGGTCTTTCTGATGTTTTAATTGCTAATACTTTTTTTTCAAATATGAATGGATTTTATTTCAGTCTTCATGTGATGAAGAAGGCTGTTGTGCTATAGTAGTGGTTAAGACGCTGAACTGCAGACCGGAAGGTCGGCAGGACAGCAGTTCGAGACCCGAGTGCCGCGTGACAGAGTGAGCTCCCGTCTTCAGTCCCAGCTCCTGCTAACCTAGCAGTTTGAAAGCAAGAAATTGCAAGTAGATAAATAGGTACCGCCTCAGTGGGAAAGGTAACAGCGTTCCGTGCACCTCGGTGTTCAGTCATGCCGGCCACATGACCACGGAAGCGTCTTCGGACAGCGCTGGCTCTTCGGCTTAGAAACGGGGATGAGCACCGCACTCTAGAGTCGGACACGACTGGTTGGGGACACCTTTACCTTTAATTGTGTTAGTTTTTTACTTGCCATAAGGGTCTTTGGTTGCGCTACGTGAAAATTATTTATTTATTTATTTATTGTATAAGTAGCTGAGGAGAGAGAATTTCTTTTATAGCCACTGTGAGTTGATGCAAAATAGCCAAAGGAGGAGTTGAGCTATAGTTTTAGTTGTGTGTGGAGAAATCCTCACAAAATTTCTTTGGCTGTATTATCACTTTTGCTTAGGAGGAATAATAGCATTTACACTCACATAATTTTTGAGCGTGCATGTAGGTGTCTTGATATCATGTTTTTGGGTGGGTTGGCTCTACAATAGCTACTTCTGATTTAGATTTCTGGCATTCATGAGACCGGGGAAACACCAATGGGTTAAACTCTTTGAATTGCAGCGCAGCACAAAGGGCAGTGTGGAACATCAAGTTCCCATTCTATTTTGTAGGGAGAGGCTGTTCTAGACATGATGAATCTTGACTGTATACAGTGGGAAGTGCCTAAAGGTAAAAAAACAAATGCACTTAGGATGAAAATGTGACGGTGCAACATTTTAAACTTTGAAGCGCTGTGACCTGTGGAATAAAACCAGGTCTGACAAACGAACGATGTTTCAACTTGCAGAAATTAGGTTGTAGTCTAAAAGTGTTCAAACTTGTAGTTTTGTGACAGCTGATCAGAGGCTGATAATTTGCATTTGACTCTGCCAAATGGATTTTTCCTTTTCCTTTGAAAGGAAGTGAAATCTATCCCTTGCAAATCCACTATGAACTTTACATAGCTAAGATTTGGACAGGGACAAAAATGGTATTCAATGGATTTAAAGTTTGTCAGTTAAATTGATTAACCATTCCAGCCTAAGCAGGAATTCCCCTTACCGTATCAGATGTGAACCAAAAACAACAAATAGCAAACACAACACCATAGTCTTGCATTTAATTTTATGCAAATATTCTAGAAACCCCCATTTCTCTTACGAGAAGTTTACGATCCTAGACTTCTCCCAGGCTTGCATGCTCCCCCTCCTCTATCCTCTCCCTGCACAGCCAATAGGAGTTTGGAAGCTTCTGCTTCCATTTACAGTTAATCGTGGCTTGTTGCATTGTGGAGCCACAGACCAGTTAACATTAACTATGATTAGTTTAAAGCAGGCTTCAAACTGCTTTCTGAAGCTGGCTTATTTAAACTAACCATAGTTAATGTTAACCATGATTCCCAGTTTGGATGACATGAGAAGCCATGGTTAACTTAAAGCAAAAATGAAAACTTCTGAACGCCTGTCTGACATATTGAAGGAGGAAGGGGGGGAGTGTGTGACCCTTGAAGAAGGCTAAGCTCAGTCATGTTGCACTAAGCCATAATTAAGCATAATGTCAGAACACAGCCATTGTTTTCAAGTGCGGAAAAATTGTGAGTGTCCACATCAGATCAGGTTAGTAGATTGGTGTCATATAATTACTGCTACTCATCCTTTTACTGGGGCACATCCAGTTCTGCCTAATGTAGACTATCAAGAGTACTCAAGATATAAGGTGTGCTTTGAGGTATTTTCATTGTCCTTGTCCATAGAATTGACAGGGATCAACATGGGCTGTGCACTCTTTCTCACTGGCTTTTTGTCCTTTCACTATGTGTTTGTGTGTGTGGTTCCCAAAGGAAAAAGAATCCTGCCTGATGGTATATTACAGCATCAATTCAGGAAGCCAAGCCACAATCTGAAGCAATCCTGGTCAAGCAAAGGACAGAAGGGTTCATTGTCAATTCCCGGAGCCTGTGCACACACAGGCACTCCTAAATAATAGCTTTTCTGAACATCATTCTTCTGTAAATGCTGTGTGTCTTATTTATATGTACAAATAAAAAGAGGATTTGTTCCTTAATCAATTTACCATGTGTTCAGCTTCAGATGCTTCTTAGGGCTCATAGTGATTTGTACAGTGAATGGTAAACAAGATGCTTCTTCAAAATATGAATAGAGTTCTTTATTATGGATTCACAGAACAGGAATACTTGTTGAACAACATCTTATCAACCAAATTTGTAATACGTAGAAACCCATACAAGGGCGACCAGTTTCTATGCAAGTTATTATCCTTAGAAAATGTAAGGTTGGTGTATTTAAAGATTTCCCAAAGCATAAAGCAATTTATATACATTTACAGTCTAATGCTACACTTTTTCTAGACCCTCCTTTAATATATTCTCATTCCTTTGTGGTTTTATGTCTTTATGTAACATGCAGTTGTGTCAGGTAAATCATAGTTAATGTTGAAAGGCTGAATGCTTTGAATGGGCTATAAGGGAGGTGGTGTTTTGTTGTTCTTTAATTAGTTCAGGTTTCATCAAAACATTAAAAGGTTACCACGCAGTGGAAGTTCAACACTCCCACCATATTCACTTTTTAAAATCTAATGGGTCACATTATATTACTTTTAAAGTGCCCTTGGACTTTGTCCTTATATAAATAGCATTATGTTACGGAATTTGGTTTTGATAAGCTACAAGCTATTGTTGTTTTTAAATGATAATGCAAAATGTTTTTCATTTGTGCTACAGGGTAAAGCAATTTTGAATAAAATAAATTTTATCTCCAGACTCAAGACCATAGGCTTAATAGCTAATATTGCATTTATTATATAACTGCGTACTGGGATGGCATTAGGCAGAGCAGTCCGATACTCCCAGTATGGCAGGGTGAGGAGAGATACGCTATCACTATGCCCATGAAATGTATCCAATGATTGTTCAGTTTGGGAGGGGAGGGGGGAAAACACACAGTCAGAAAATACAAAAAATGGCAGAAAAATTCATTCATTCATTATAATTCTATACCGACCAATAGCCAAAGCTCTCTGGGTGGTTTACAGAGATTAAAAACCATTAAAATACATTATAAAACCATTTACATACAAATATATGAACAAACAGCACACATAGACACACAATTTTAAACGGTCAACAATAAGAAACATCCAGGACCTGTTAAAAACCTCATATATGCCGCCAAATGTCTGAGAGAAGAAGGTCTTAACCTGGTGCCGAAAACAACAATGTTGGCGCCAGGCAGGCCTCACCGGGGAGATCATTCCATGATTGGGGGTGGATGGGGGGGCATCACTGAGATAAATGACAGTCATGGCTCAGCATCTCCAGAAACAGCACCACAGCTCACCAGACATGAGCTGTGTTGGCAGTGATGCCCACATATTGATGCAGGTATTCAGGGAGCCAGCAATGCCAGGCCAAGCTGGTGGTGTGCTCATCACAGTGACACACTGAAATGCACAAACACAGAGAACTAGACAGTAGCCAAAGGCATGCCAAAGGAGTCCTGTGCCCTGGGTGTTAAAGCAGCAACAAACACAATGAGGAAATGAGTGGCTTGTATTTCTCCCCCCCCCCCTTCCAGTGGAAGAAAGACATAAAATTGGGAAGCAGCAACAAGTGAAGGAATACTGTGGAACAGTCTATGAAACAGGTACCAACACTGAGGAGGTTGTTGGAAAATTTCCAGGGTTTGTTAAACCGCAGTTTCCTGTTATGTCCAAACTGGGAAACTATGGTTCAGGGTTTTTGGTGTTTTGGGTTTTTTTGCAACAAACTAGGATATGAAATCAGGATTCTGAAATTGAAAGTTGGAATGAGTGAAAAGAGTTAAGCATCGTCTTTTCATACGTTCCTTGGTAGTGTGTATTTCAAAGCATTCCCTTGAGCCCAAGATGTAGGAACCAGAAGCAGTTTAAGAGCAAGAGGAGTCAGAGGTGTTGTACAAAATCCTTGCCACAATGCTGCAGGAGCAATATGATTGGCAGCCATTTCTTAAGTTGATCGCAAGGGTGTCGCTTGTTTAGCAGTCCAAATAAATGAAGTAGCAATGCCACCATAATTTTAATGTTTTTATTTATGGCATTTGTCTAGCTGCCCAATATCATTATTCTCGTGGCTCATAAGCAGAAAACTATAAAATGCAATGTGAAAATACTAAAATATTAAATACAATACAAAAAATGACAAATTGCAGCTTTCAGCCTAAGTAAGAATACATGACATAAACAGTTGATTAGAGTAGAGACGTGTGGCATGGGAAAATAAAAACAGCGTCTTCACCTGATTCCAAAATTATAAAGATAGTGCTAAGTGAGCCTATCTAGGGAGGGCATGAAGTGGGAAAGAAAGGCGCACGTCAAAGTGAAGTGCTGGCCTCCAGTGCCATCTTCATTTCCGGGAATTTCCCGAGAAGTTTCCCCTTTAGACCGATGCCAATCATGTGTTGACTATGAGACACGGCTGGTGCATGTGGCAGCATTGAGCAGGCACCAAATGCCAGCATAGGGCTTTACATAAATGCCTTTGGGAAACATATTTAATTCTGAAAACATAAGGACACTTGAAAAAGCAAGAATAGGAAAAGCCAAAGGAAATTAATAATGTACCAAAAGATGACTGACTGAATTGAAGTTTTGTTCATCCTTTGTCTTCCTATTAATGCTTTTGTGAACAGTGTGGAAAAATGCTTGTTGGTACAAAGACTGCTTTCATTTAAATCAGAGACATGTAATGGCTTTTAAGGTGCAATTAACTTCCTTGAGGCTCACTATCAGTTACAGTTACTTAGCTTTAATTAAACAAAATCAATATCCTTAACATTTACTACTTACAGACAGTGAGCTCTTCAAATGATCTGACCCTAGGACATTTTTCCATCTCTCTCTTGCACCCCTCCTCTCTTTTTAATATACTTGGGGGGTTTTAGCATTGGACCGTGTTTTGGAGAAAGAAATTTTAAAGCTATCTTGTTTACCTTCTTGAACCAATTAAGTACTACTTCACATTTCTTATTCTGTTTCTACTGGAAAACAGGAATCGAAATTGAGACTGAGACATGTCCACATGAAACATTTTTTTTTTTGTATTTCTTATGACCGATTCACTTCTAGAGCTTGAAATGTGGCTCTCCAGATCATTTCCAGTCCAATGTGAATATGCAAAACCCAAGGGTCTTGCACTTCAGCAGGACTCCAGCATTGCGGACTACTCACAATTTGAATGCCACCATATAAGGAGTAGCCAAGTCCAGCCAGTAGGGCTGAGCACCAGAGAAATATACAGGTAGAGAAGTTTGCCACTCTGATCCTTACCATGCTGTGCTTCTGTTCTGCAAATGCTGATTTTCAGTTGGCTACCAGTCTTGTCTTAGCTCTGTGGTGAAAAACTGACTAGTGCCATAGATTTTGGTCTATGTTTGTGGTTTGGGGAAATAGGTTGTTGTTTTTGTTGCTGTTTTGTTAGTATTAGTATTGTTATTACTACTATAAAAATAACAGCAGCAACAAAAAGTTGGTGTCCGGGGAGGAAAGGAATAAGGATAGTATGCAGAGGAGAAGGGCAATGGCTGTGGCTTGTGCTTTAGAATGCAAAGTTGAGAAAAAGTAGCCCGTTTCTTTCATTACACTTATGCACATGTGTAGTGCAGCGTGAAAGGAGATAATACATTCTGACAGGTTTATTTTTGGCTCCTTATCCCTGGATAATTTGCCAGGGAACAGCTTCTGTATTTTCCCAGTCATTTTAGGTTTTGTACTGAAAGGTCTGTGGTGTGTGTGTCTGTGTTGAAAAGTACTGTTTTCATTTTTGTGCCTTGCTGCTTTTAACTGTAGGGCAAAATTAATATCTGGAGGGCCATTAAGAGCACAATAAATAGCCTTCTACCTTTTTTCTCACTACTGTTACATGGATAAACTTTTATTACGGAGATACCAAAATTTGACGTGCGTCAGAGCCCTTGCTCAGAAATGTTCCCATCCTTGGCTGGAATGAAATCGTTGGGAATGCATTATCTTTACTGCCCTTCCTAAGGGAGCAGGAGTTAATGATAATAGGTTTGAACTGAATGTGAGATCATGGGTCTTCAGCTGGTGGATTGCACAAATATATGGCAAAAAAAAAAGAAGTGGGTCCTAAGATGCATGTCTAGAATAAAACTGGGTCCCAGTTCTGAAGAGGTTGAAGACTATTGACTTAGATCATAATCCACCATCCCTTCAAAAAGTATTGAGGTTACAGAAAGAGCTGAGATTGGTTTTATGTGTGGTCAGTGGCGGTCTAGTCCAACATGTCTAGATGGCACCATGTTGGGGAAGGCTGGTAAACTAGGAGTGCAGTACACTTGGGAGTTATGGCTGGAAGAGCACCTTGAGCTTGGGTGAACCTCGAAACGACGCATGTAGGACTTCCAGTTTCATATCACTGGGTCAACCTTGAACCATAGTAAAAACAACTTCTCAGTTTGGAGTTTAGAGGGGGTAGTGAAGTGTAAAGGCAGTGCCTATATTTATACAAAGGCTTAATGTGCAATTTCCTTTCTGTGGAGATGCTGCTGTTTTGACTCTTTCCATCTCTGGTAGATACATTTACCACAGTGCGGTGTGTGTGTGTGTGTTCTCTGATCTAGTCAGTCATCCAGGTTGTCAGTAATCCTAGAAAGATGGTGAGTTGGCTGGGCAGGCAGTATTTGAACTGTTTCAGGGTGGAGATCCTCTTTTCCCTATGGCCAGAGTGCAGAATAGAAATGCTGCTGGAGAGAGGGGAGAAAATGTTCAGGCAGCATGGCCAATGGCATTCTAGTCTGACATATCTAGATGCCATCAGGTTGGAGAAGGTTGGCAAACTAGGAGTGCAGTATGCTTGGGAATAAACCCCCATTGCACTCAGAAGAAATTTATTCTGAGTAAATATGTATAGGGTTAGGCTATATAAGTAATCTAGGTACAACACTGGAGATCCACGATCAGGATCGTGTGTGTGTGTGACTAATTAGCAGTTCCATGTGGCTGCTTTGAAGACTGAGGAAATTGTGCACTACGAGAGGGTGTTTGAGGGTGTTTACTGCCATTCCTCATCCTTTTCCCAATCTAACTCACCACCCCCCGTCTGAAGCTGCTTTTCTGTGGGGAGGGGGAAAGCAGGTACAGATCCTGTATCTCTCTTTCCCACCCCCTCCCATGGTTAAATGTAGGAGTGATTAGCTACAGGGGGAGAAACTTGTCTTTTCTCCTTGCAGGACTAATAAAAACTTTTTTTGAGGGAAGGCAGCTTATATTGGGGAAATGGTTAAACATCCCCTCCCAGTGTGCCACTTCTCCAAGTGCCATAGCATAAGTGTGGGACTGCTAATTAGTAAAATAGCTAATGAAAATATCCACCCCCCCTGAAGATTCTAATTACAGATTTCTAGCGTCAGCCAGTGAAGTGGTTTGCCAGTGGCTGCGGCATGGCATTAGAAGGGGAAGGGGAATCCTGCCCATAGCTTTTGGTACCCAGAGGTGGGCAGTGCATGGTTGCTGACTCTCCGACTGATGTTGGCCTTGCCAGGACAACTATCTAGCCAGCAGGGGCATGGTGGTAGTTGTGACACTTAGCAAACTGTCTTACCTGCCATGTCTGGCTGTCTTATGTCTAGTTTGGCCCTAAAACTATTTAAATGCAACACCTACGTTAGCATATAACTTTCCTCTCTAATTCATATTATTTTAACTCTGCCTGAGGAATATGAAGTTTGTAAGATGCTTCTGAAAATCTATGCACCTGTGAAATGTGTGTATGTCGGGGGGGGGTACATATTTTATCACTGCTTTTAAAAGGGTGAACTTGCAGTGTATGCATAAATTCTAGAAATCTTTTGACCCAGACACTGCATTAACTACTGTTGCTGCAGGAGACCGTACTTAATTAGAATCAATAAACTGCACAATCTGAGAGAAGAAAATGGCCTTGTATTGGAAGGCTGTGCTACTGACCTCATTATTGCAAAATGACCCCATCATCACCCAGTTATCTCTGGAAGCCTAGGTGGCTGATAGCTGTCATCTTTTTGTAGTGTTACGTTTTTAACAAAAAAAAAAGTTCGCATTCCTTTAATCTCTACTTGGATAACTCAAAATTTTATATGTATTTTCCTTTCCAAGTCATTTAATAAATACAAACAGTGAACTGCAGAGCACATGAATTTATTCTCTTGTGAAGAGAACAATGTTGGGGTGTCAACATATTTTCGACATTCGTTTCAGTGTACCTTGCTCAGGATTGGTTTTACTTTTGCAGATAGCCTGCATGAGAAGGGGGAGCGGGGAGAGATTGTCATGGCAGGACATCCATGGGAAGAAGCTTCCCATGTGGTTTGGACACCTTTTAAGTATGCTACCTCTGTTTTAATGGTTGGATCTGTATGTGCTGTCAGGGAGGTACTTCCTGTACAAATGGTTTGCTGTTGGAGCTCCCTCCTCAAGCTGCCCTTTCAGCTGTTCTTCACCCACATAGCTGCTGACATATGCAGAGACTGTTTGTTTAATTGAATCCATAGGTATAGACTCTGTTTGCAGGTCCGCACATACTTGATGGTTAGGAACAGGGATCCACAAATTATGTCCAGGTTAGTTGCCAAAAGTTATTTCTACTAGCCAACAAGTGTGACCAAGATTTACCCTTGTGCCAGGTTGATCAGACCTGACATTCGAGACCTTACAGAGGGGAGGATATAAGCACAACCTCACTATTCTTTTATTGTTACATTGTATGCAGAGCTCATTCATTCATACATACCACTCACTATAATGAGTGGCTGACTCCCAAACAGTGAAGACTTAACTCTGGAGGCTGGGGACCTGGGTATGCACGCCACTCTGATAGATGGGGCTCTCGGTCGTTTGCCCATTTTTTCTCCTTGTAGTGATTTTACAGTTCAACAGGGTTCAGCAGAAAATGTCCTTGCAACAGGAAGCACCCTCCTTTGCTGCTGTACCAGCATGCTCTCGTTCCCTGGCGTTGCTCTTTCTTGCCTCTTTCTTGCAAGGCTGCGACATTTTATCACAAGCTCACCAACTGTCCTGAACATCTTGTGAAACATTCAGTCTTCAGCATTCTTCTCAGACACTGTAATTGTTCTAAGACCTTGGGAATCCCACTCTTTCTCTCCTTAGCTCACAGTCTGCTGGAACCCATCATCTTTCATAGCACACACACACACATTCATTGCGCTACACAAGAATATAGTAAAAGTGCCTCTGAACATAGGCAGAGTATTTTCCCCTTTCCACCCAGCAAGTAGCAATATAAAAGTATAAAATACACATACAATAAGAGCAATAAGATATTATATACAACAGTCAGGCATCCCTTCTCTGTGTTTCGAGAAGAAGATACATGCATTTCCACACACTTATATATACATTTCATATATTATATGTTTCATATGCAAAGTCCAAAAACATAGTTGGCAATAAAACATTTTTTCCCCACCGTTACATCTGAACTCTAAACTGTGGTTAGTTATAACTATAGTTTATTGAAACATGCCAACTTCATAAATCATGGTTTGAAGTTGGTTTGTTTCAGTAAATCATAGTTAAGACTAATCGCAGTCTGTCTGGCTTTACAAATAACACTTGAGAGCAGTTTGTTTAAAACAGAAGCAGAGTTTCTGATCTCTTTGTAGCCATGCTAGAGGAAGAAAGGGGAGCTAACAAGCTTAAGGTTTTTTGATGTCTGAGCACAGTGTGTCTTCTGTTTCTGTATTTAATTTGTAGTTACTTATAACCTCATCCAGCAGTGTGTTCCAAGTGCAGGACCTCTGAAGGCCCATGGACTTACTACATCCAGAATACTGTCATTCAGTTTCGGAGGGAGCAAATTCACTCATTCACTTTGTTGCACACGTGGATCAGCTTTGTCTCTCAAAATGAATTGGAAACAGCTGTTTTTCAAGGGGGGGGTCTTCCTCTGCAAGTTCTATATGTTTCATTATACAGCCACTAGATGGTGCTACTCGACCTTCGGGGAGCTGGGGGTGGCGACAGCCGACAGGAAGCTCTGGCGTGGGCTGGTCCATGAAGTCACGAAGAGTCGGAAGCGACTGAACAAATAAACAAAAAGATGGTGCTGCAATATAGTGTAATTATGGACATTCACACAGCTATTAAAACGCTTCTAGAGAAAATGCTGCACTTTACCTAATCTTTAAAAAGGTGGGATAAAGGTCATAAGCACGGGAGAGGTCCTGGTGGTTGATGACGTCGTGTAAAGGACCTGAAAACTTCCACGAGTGACCAATCACAAGCTCATGATAAAAGCCTCGTGTAGAGAAGCCCAAAGTCTTAGAAAGGCAGGTGCATATTGTATTAAATGAAGTTGGAAGTCACATTTTGTATACCACTCCTCAGTTGACTGGTTCCTAGGGTGATTTACAAGAAAAAAAACAGTAAAATCAAATGTAAACAATAATGCCAGTGACTAAATCAGCAGATTACAATAAAAGATTTTTAAAAGTATTGGAGAACAAAAAGGTCTTCCGGTGGTGCTGAAAAGTTAGCAAGGTAAGCACCAGGTGAGCCTCTTGGCAGAATGAATTCCACGGATGGGACATCACTATGGAGAATGCTCTCTTCCCTAGTTTCCATCCGCCTCACCTCAGATGGCAGAGGCATTAAGAGGGGAGCCTGTTTTGATGAACAAAACACAGAGGCAGGTTGATGGTGGGGGACAGGCAGTCCTTCAGGTATCTAGGTTTTGATAGTAATTTTGACACCAGGTGGACTTTTCCAGGGAAGTAATGCTATAATTTGGTTAGCACAAGTGAGAAGGATCTCTTTCTGCTAGCTTTCCTCAGATGGTGGGGTACCTGGAGGAGAACCTCTGAAGATCAATCTTGGCATGAGAGGCACACAGTTATAGGAGCAAGCAGTTCCTTTGGGTACAGTCTCAAGCCAAGTGGGGATTTAGAGATTCAGGCACCACACTGTTTCTTCCTAATGAATTATAACAATTGTTTTAGGGCTTTATTGTTGTAAAATGCCTCACGGGCCTATTGCAGTGGATGTCACTTGCTACAGGCATTGTATGTATGGATCATCAGATAGGAATGTATGCAGAAATTCATGTTCAAATTGAGGTTGATAAGACAGGATCAAATAGTTTTGCTTTAGTTTTTACAGGAACGTCCACATTACAGCTTTTTAACACAGGTGTGGGAGAGACCACTCATCTGGTTGCCTATGACAAGTAAGTATTGCCTTTAGTCAGTTGGGAAACTTTTCAAAACTTGGTTCTTTTTGTTGTCTTCTTCTTCTAGGCCACAGATGAATGATACTGGTATGTTTGGGCAGATGAGCTAATCCAGCTTCTTGTGAATTACTAACTTTGTGGATTTATTTGCACTGTTGGGTCAAAGACCATATAAAATCTGGATTCAGTATGTACTTATGACTGTGGTCATCCTTCCCTTTCCATGTTTTGGAAATTCTGCCTAATCAAAAGTGGTAGCCTTTCTCAGACATGTAGGCTGAATTACATTTAACCAGCTTATCTGAGCAAATGTTAAAACCAATTCACGCAGTAGAATTTCAGCTACAAGTCAGTGGTCTTTTGCTATAAAGTTGAGCAGCTTACTGCGGTTATGATTAAACAAATTCACTCAGCTTATTCTAATTTTTGGCATCTGCCACAAGTGCAGAAAGAATTACCATTATGCAGGACAGTACTGAGTTGTTCATGATCATGGAAGTAATTTGTACATGCCACAGTCAAGCCTGTTTTGAGTAGTAGTGAAATAAAGTGCCTTTTTGTTCCACTGGAAATACAGGCAGTACTTTATATACATAGGTATCAAACATTGCACAATCCTTTTTGTGATGCATATGAATAATTTCTTCATGATAGCTTAGTACAAGCGTGGGCAACTTGTTGCCCTCCAGATGTTTGGCCTATGACACATCAGACCTAGACAGCATAGCTAATGGTGAGGGATGATGGGAGTTGTAGGCCAGAAGTTGTCCATACCTGGCTTAGTACGACCTTTTAGGCAGCTGTCAAAGTTACAGTTCTGTAGCTCAGGTACCTAAACATGGTAACTTTTAGAAAGTTGAGGTTTCTAAACCTCCCTGATGACCAGTGGGGGAAAGGCTTTCTTGATTCTAAAATCTGCTAATCTATTATTTCTCTTGTATTTTGAGAAATTGTTGACATAAGATAAGATTTGTTTTTAGAGATGTTATTTTCTTACAGTGATCATCTGAGATGCCCTGGAGATCAGTTATTTTTCTCTGTTTTACTGATGATTCCCTGCCAAACTATGTAAATATAATCAAGTTGTGACATGGCAATAATTGGTGGACATTTAGGAATTTTATATTGCTGGCTTGATGTTTTGTTTCTGAAATTCATGGCCTTGATTTCAGCATGTGCATATACACAAACATGAACATATCCATTTGAATACATGCAAGGTCTAGGCCATGGCATGACCTTTTTATGTCTCAAGTTTAGGTACCTTTGTGCAAAGATGGCAGTGTTATAAATCAGCACATATGAGCAGTGGCTGTTTCATTTGTGGGCTGTTCGTTTGTGATTTGCCACTCAGTAAGTGTTGGAAATGAGACACTGTGGTACAAAGAGGGAGTAGCTGGCTAATTGGCAATAAATCTAGTAGAACAAACAGGAATATGGGGGATGTAGCAGAGAGAATTAAAGGATTTAGTAGCTTACTAAACTTCATAAGCGTTTTGCAAAGTCTCTCTTGTTCTTACCTTAACCAAAGCTTCCAATGGAAGTAAATAAATTAACAGTATGTCTAGCCAGGCAATCACACAAAATTGGATAAATTAGACAGAAGGGGTTGCTTTTAAAGTGCATTGTGCATATGGTTTAACTTCAGTAACCATGTGTTTAAGCTAGGAGTCAGCAGCTGGCAGCCTCTGGGCCAAATCTGGTCCTCAGGGAGTTCTGCTCAGCCCTTCATCCCATTTGCCAACCCAGAGGTTAGCATGGGTGTTTGCTATTGCTGGCAGGCCACGTTGACTTCTTTCCCAAAGTGGCTGTCCAGCAAAACTAGTTTCTGATCAGAGAAACTCTTCAGAGCCTGATGGCAGTATTTTTATACTATAAGTATTAAATTTCAGCATGTGTATGTAAGTAAAACTATATTATAATAGATGTCTGTTTTCAAGATATTTTATGAAGTGGAACGCAGTGCATTTTATGCGGAAGAACTAAAAAGCATTGGGAATAGGAAACACTATTTTGTTTCCTATACTGGTGCACAATCCTCTGTTTTATAAACATTTCCATAAATTGGTTCTAAACCATGTTCTGCAGGTATGACGTGTCAGTGCTGTACTCGGTGGACATTAGACCCGAGTTGTATCATTAACACTGGCTGCTAAATATACCTGCCTTCTCACCAGAAGCAGGAGCCTGGAATTACATCATCTGCCCATGGCCAGAGGGCCGAAACAGAAATTACTTTAAATGTGATTAGCAGCTATGTCTTTTATTAATTTTTATTCCAGAGTAGGTACAAGGACCTCAATCCAGATCAGGACTCTAGTGCATGGGGTAGGGTGCTTTTATGTTCTAGATTGGGGGCCCTGCTCCTACTCTAGAGTAAATATGAAAAGAAGACATAGCTGCTAGACACACACTTAAAGCAATGTCTGTTGTGCTTCCAGAGGCACATGTATGCCTGGGAGATGGCCTGTATTTTCCCAGGATTCGTATTAGGTTTAGAAACTGAAGGATAGTTTCTCTGCATCTCTGTTCCTATCTTCTGCTTTATTTGCTTGGTTTTCTTTTCAACACCTCCTTGGTTGGATTTAGCCCCCCCCCCCAACTTCTCCCTATGCCTTGCTTTTTTTTCTTTTCTCCTCTGTCCTGTGCTTCTTTATTTTCCTCCTTCATCCCATCTTCAGGTTTCTCTGCTGTTTCAAAACAGTAGCCAGAATAAAGAAATTCCCATTGACTTGGAACAGTGATCGTTTGCTTTTTATAAAAGCACTGTGTTTTATAAATTATACATGACATTTGCAGAGTCAAATCTTCTTCCTCTGCCCCTCTTCTCTTTTTGCATCTCATTACTTCAGTTGTGAGCTTGTCTGTGAGGCAGTTAGCCTGTATTCTAAGCATTCTGCAAATAATAAATAGTAGTTGCAATAATGTTGTCAAATACAAAGTATTTGTAACTTGGAGAGAATTTCCCACCGAGAAAGGAGAGTCAGGCTTACCCATTTCTTACCATGGAAATAGTGCCTGGGGTTTGCATGATCACGGAGGGAAAATAAGCCTCCGTGGTTTATTTTCCTGGCGAAGTCGGGTGGCTGAGTGATTTACAAATCACCCTGTAACACAAACACCACAGCCAGCCACCCTTGCTGGATGAGGGTAGTTATGCTAATTAGGTGGCTCAGGACCAGCATGCATGGGGAGGGAAAATAAGCCACTATGGATTATTTTCCCTCCTTGATCGTGTGAACTCACCCACAGAGACAGGCTTAGGTTTGCTGCTCAAAGGAGGTGAGAATATAGCCCCAAGCGCGTAGCACCAGGTATGATTCAACTTCTTGCCATGGGGTACTTTTTAGAGTTTGTATGAAAATTCTCTTGCTGTTGTTCTCTGTGCATATGTGTATGTATGTGGTGCTGGTTGGCTATAACTGTGTTTACCTGAAGATATATTTAGGGAAAGCCTGTTGCTCAGTGCTAGAACATGCTTCGTATAGTGAAGATCCCATTTCAGCCTCTGGCATCTTCAGTCAATAAAGCCTCTTGGGTAGCGAGTCTGGGGCATGGAGAGGTAGGCAGTGATCTCATTGTGTAAAAGCAGTTCTGTATATCAGGGAGCCTGAGGCTGCAACCCTGTATCCACTTACCTGGGAATAAGCCTCACTGAGTTCAATAGAACCTACTGTTCAGTGGACCTTAGGGCCAAAACAGGCATTACTTTAAAAGTGTGTCTAGCAGTTACATCTTTTTTGCCGTCATTTTTATCTAGAGTAGGTGCACGGCCCCGCAACTTCAGTCAGGACCCTAGTGTGTGGAGTAGGGGGGCTTTTAAGATCTGGATCTATTATTTATTTTATTTATTTATTGCATTTATACCCCGCCTTTTTTCATCTTGCAGGGAACCCAAGGCGGCTTCCATTATCCTCCTCTCCATTTTATCCTCACAACAACAACCCTGTGAGGTGGGTTGGGCTGAGAGTCTGTGACTGATCCAGTCACCCAGTGAGCTTCCATGGCCGAGTGGGGACTAGAACCCGGATCTCCCGGCTCCTAGTCCAACACTCTTGCCACTACACCACACTGGCTACCCCCTGCATCTACTCTACGGTAAAAACAAAAAAAGGCAGTGGGGAGACATAGCTGCTAGACACATACTTAAAGTAATGTCTGCTTTGGCCCTCAGTTGACACGTATAGGACTGCACCATTATAGTTTTTAATGAACTTTGTACATACTCCCCCCACCCCCATGCTTACACTGAAAGAGTTTAGTGGCTAAGCAGGGATTTGAACTTAGGTCTCCCCTGGTCCAAGGCTAATGTTCAACCTGCTGCTACTCAATTCATTTATAGGGACTGTGTGTGCCCAGTGCCCTTTTGTCCATGTGATACCTCATTTAACATGATCCCTGAACAGAAGCCCACTTCTGTATGTGTATCGCTGTCACTGGATCAAGGTAAAGAAGTGGTAATGTTGTTTTGTACAGTACTTAGAGAAGTCTTTTGAAGTAATAGAAGCAAAATTTGAGGGTAGTAGATTTATATTTTTGTAGAACCGTTAAAAGCTGTTTAAACACAAGACATTTAAAGTGTGATCGGCTGAACCCCTCACTAAACTAATCATGACATTGCCACATTTTGCTTTTTAAAATTGTGATGTCAAGTCACATTAAGGAATGGCCTTCAAATTCCGTCAAGGATATCCTAGAAATCTTGAAAATGGAGGTCATTTTAAGTGCAGTTGCATAATGATTTGGAGGCAATTTATCATTGTGCTCAGTGTAGGTTGCTCATCTTTCAAGCAATATTATAGCTAAAAATGATTACCTTTATTTTATTTTTTTAATGAATGTGTGCTAAAAAGCAAATGGTAGGATACCATAAATTTATGAACTCTCTTCTGCAAAAAATAGAACATTAGCTGAATCTGATCATGGATGGAATTAAATGTTTATAATAATAAATACCTTGCATGTACTATGATGTGCTCAAAACAAAGGGCTTACTGAAGAAGGTTGTTCAGTCCCTACAGGAACTACAGTACAAACACTTTTTTCTGAACATGCCCTCAAGGTGAACCTACAATTGATGGGTAATAAACTGTGTGTGTGTGTGTGTGTGTGTGTGTGTGTGTGTGTGAAAGAGAGCGAGAGAGAATGAATCTGCTCAGTTTGTGAACAAAGTTAAAATGAAGCTTGTGTTTTAACATGATTTATACTTGTGCCCAATAAATGATAATCGACAAATGACCCAGTGGATGAAAGGTTTCCTAGCAACAAGTGCTGTGATAAATGGAAGTCTGGTTTTGGCTGTTCTTTGTTTTGCTAGTCTGGGTTGGTGTCATAAGCCCAGTTGTTCATGTGGGAACCTGAGTTATTCACATCTAGGGGAAAGAGAAATACTGCTTTTCCATGCATCTGGGTAATAAGGCATACCCTTTTTGAAAAGTGGCATTTTATGTGATTGCTATAGTATTCTAGTAAACTTAGAAACTTACATAAAGGGAAAAATGTTACGTTTTCAATATGCACTCAGAGCAGATGTAGTGCTTTTTTATTCTGGAGGTGCATTGCATTAGAGGTCTGATACTGGGGGGGGAAGTCATCTGACTCGATTTGGAAAATTCAGTCTTGGTGGGAAAAGATGCCTTTAAAAATTGGAAGGCATAAATGTAAAATTGTTTGAAATTAGTGTGGTGGCTTGAAGTTAGTTGATACATTATTAATTTCGCTACTCACATCGTAAAAACTGTTGAGAGCTGCTTTTTAAAAAATGGTGTGTAAACCAGTTTTGTCATGGAATTTGCAAAAAGCATTATTATGAAATAAAGTGTGGAAAAAGCCAAAGCTCAAATCCTTTGTTTCCTGACTGTAGATATATGTTAGCCTTGCTGGAAAAAAAACAGGTATTCCTTTCAGATCTGTTCTGCTCATACTGTGGGTTAAACAACCCATAGTTAGCTATGGCTGTGCCAGATTGAGCAAGTGTGCTGGCTCCCACCTGCTTCAACTTCTCTAAACAACCTATAAATACCCTGATCCTGGGTTGTTTTTGTGATGTGTGAACCTGGGTTGCCAAGTTTGCACTTTACAGCAACCGCCCAGGAACACAGTGTTCCTGGCTGTTTACAAAGCGGGATGCAAGTGAGCGGGTGGGAGACAGTGCGCTCGCTCACTCCTGTGCGCTCACAAACAACCCATGCTTTGTTAGCTGTGAGTTGTTTGATTGTGCAAACTGGGCCACGGTCTTCTCTCCCAGATAGCTGGATATATCATGCTAGTACTCTATGTGCCAGAAACTGTGGTCATTACCATCTGGAGTGAATAAATG
Organism: Heloderma suspectum; assembly: GCF_057233095.1. Lineage (NCBI taxonomy): Eukaryota > Metazoa > Chordata > Lepidosauria > Squamata > Helodermatidae > Heloderma > Heloderma suspectum. The sequence continues at coordinate 87,048,296 of NC_139459.1, forward strand.
AGGAATCTCTCTCTCTTTTTGGATAGTTTATGATCCTAGTAAAATTATTAGCCATGATGCCCATTGGTAATGAGTAGCTTTTACTCAGAAAACATTTGTATTCTGTTTTTTTAAAAGCCGGAAATACATAATACTCAAAATGTGAGCACAAGGTAACAAGACACATTTGACAAATGTGAAATTCTAGGTGAAATAAATAGAGAAATGAAAATAAAAAACCTTGATTTCACGACAATACTTTGTACTATGTCAGCATTCTAAATCCACAAAAACAACAGAGTTGAAGTAGAAAGTTTACTAAAAAAATTTAACTAATCATAAAAGTAATTGTCATTACCTCCTTCAAGGACAGATTCAAAGTGGTCTTTGACAGCTTGATTGTCACATTGGCATTCATGGCATATTGCCGTGCATGTCAAACCATTCATATGGGTGCATATATGTGAGTGATGCACAGGACTGCTTACACTGGAGAACATAAGAACTTAAGGAAGAGCCATGCTGGATCACACCAAAGGTCTATCAACTCAAGGTTTCTGTTCACACAATGGCCAATCAGATACCATTGAAAAGCCCACAGCAGAACTGTGGGTTTTAATATTATGAGAGAAGGAGAGAGAACTTCTCCCTATCTACTTTGTTGATACCATGCATAATTTTATCTACCTCTATCATGTCCCCTTTGCATGTCATATTTGTAAGCTGTAAAGCCCCACCTTTCCTCATATGTGAGTTGATCTAGTCCATGGCTCACACAGTACACAGTATTTCGAGTGTGGTTGCACCATAGCTTTGTATGAGGGAATTATGATATTGGTAGCTGTATTATCAGTTTCTTTCCTAATGATCCCCAACATGGAATTTGCGTTTTTCACAGCAGCTACACACTGAGTCAATGTTTTCATCAACCTATCCACCAAAACCTCAAGATCTCTTTCTTGGTCAGTCACAACTACGGCCGTTGGAGGAATCCGTTTGGGGGCTAGAGCTCAGCAAGCTTTCACTGGCTCAACCCCCCCCCCCCGAACTCCAGTCCAAATCCACCAGCTAGCCCAACTCGGCCCGCACTGAGACAGGCCAGCTTGCAGATTTTCTGCCCTTGCATGGTGGCGTGGCAGCGGGGGTGGGGGCAGGAGGATGAGGGGGAGGTGCCATGGTGATCCCCTCTCATCCTCCTTCCCTCACTCCCGGCCCCTGGAGGGAGAAGGAAAGACTTGCGCACAGCGGCCTGGGGCCCGGGAGTGGGGAGAACCAGCTATTTGTGCACAGCAGCAGGGCTGAGTCTCTCCTCCTCCTCCTGGGGCCAGGAGGAGAAGGACAAATTTGCACACAGCGACCCGGCCATGTGCAAATGGCTCCCCCTCTCCCTCCTGCAACCTAGGAGGGGGAGAAGGAGCCATTTGCATGCATCAGCAGCAGCAGTGTTGGCAGGTGGCAGGAGTGGGGACTCCTCCATCTGCCACCATGCAGAAATCCCTTGGTCTTTCCTTGCCGGTGTCAGCAAGGAGAGTGTGAGGGGGTTGCGTGCAGTAGCAGTGGTGGATACTCCAGCGGCCTGCTGCTGCCATTTTGCACAAGGAAAGTCTGTAAAGTTTCTGGTTTTGGGGGCCTGTTGTGTGGCTCAGCTCACAATTTCAAGCTGAGCTGGGTTCATTGGGCCCCAAAAGAGCCAGATTTCCCAGCAACAGACAATGCTAGTAACAACTAACTCAAACCCCATGTGTGTTTTTGCCACTGATCTCTCTCTCTCTGTGTGTAAGATGCAAATATAGGCGAGTTGGCAAGCAGCTGCCTGGTTCCAGTGAATGTTTGGAGGGCTGTTTTCAGCTTGGTGGGTCATGAGTTTTAGCTTTCTAGCCTTTAGCTTTGCTGTTTTAAATCTGTATTTTAAATCTCTGCATTGCTGCTAGGTTTTATTCTGGTTTTATTCTGGTTGTATTGTTATACTGTGGTTTTAATGTTTTATATATTTTATATTGTTTTATTGTGTGCTCTTCATTTTTGTGAACCGTCCAGAGAGCTTCAGCTATTGGGCGGTATAGAAATGAAATAAATGAAATATTAAATAAAATAAAAATAAAATAATGAATTACACAGGACTGCCTTTGCTGAAACAAAATTATGTGTTCAACTTGTAGTGTAAAGTGGTAGAGCTTTATAAAGTGAATGATACAGTTGAATGAGGAACATTTTTTCATGGTGCTTTGTTTCCCAGGCTTGTTCTCAAGCAAAACTGGACAGTACAATAGATTACAACAGCTTGAAACCTGAAGCTGTAGTAACTGAATCTACAGAAACTTTGGCTTTCTGGGTAAGCGGGGGCGGGGGAATGGTATGAGAGAGAGACAAATGCTCTCAATTTTTGCCCCTGCTGGCAGAACCTTGGTTCCAGGATATCAGTACTTTTCTACATAAGGTAGAGCAGTGAGCAGTTCTCTCTCTCTCTCTCGGTTTCGTTTTTGCTTGACACATCACTTTACAAACAAACCCAGAAACTCAACTCTTACAGTTACAATAGAGTCTGAGACATGGCAATCCTTTTAATCTTCGTTGTTGTTTTTGCACCTCGGTGTTCAGTCATGCCGGCTACATGACCACGGAAGCATCTTCGGACAGTGCTGGCTCTTTGGCTTAGAAACGGGGATGAGCACCGCACCCTAGAGTCGGACACGACTGGTTGGGGACACCTTTACCTTTTTCTTTTACATACTTAGTCATCAGCTTGTAATAATGGCTCTTCTCGCACTGTAGTTCATTTAGCATGAATACGTGGTGGTGTTAGTGTTGGTGGAGAACACATATTAGGGTTGGCAGGAGTTAAACTTCCTTAATGCCACTGAGAATGTTCTGCAGGCAGAGTTTGTATTAATCCACGCACAGGCTCTCACACAATCTAATATGAAATTTGAAGTGCATGTATTGAAAGATCTGCACCTGGGTTTGTGCAGAGAGAAGCAGGTTGTATAGTACAAAAATGCAGGAGATTTCTGATACCCAGTTATTAGGATAAAGGTCACGCAACCTGCATTTAATACTAGCACAAAGTTTTGTACAAAGGAACAAATAGTTCTTTCTAAAAATGTTGTGATTTATGCTACTGCTCTATTGAATGGATGGAATTAGCACATGATGGAAAACGTATTTATAAGCCATGGCAGTATACACTTGTTTCAGAATTTGTTCAAGGTTTGTGTTCTGCTCAGTGTTTGCTACTAAAAGATTCTAACAAACCCTCCTCTCCCATCCACCCCAGATTGCTATCATATGGATCATTACTTGCTTTTTCCTAATAAAATTTGCAGAATCATGGCACAGAAGTTCTCCAGTGATTTAGATTGAATGTTGCTTGGGGCAGTGACCTTGCTCATATGTTACATGCTAAAACATTGTGTACTGCAGTGGTACTTTATAAACAATGTTCCCCATTTAGTTAAAAGTCACGACTAAGGGCGAAATGGCATTTTCACTCATCAAATGCATGTTCACAAATCCTCATTTGGCAAGACAATAGAAATGTGGAGCCAGAGAGGGCACTTGTATGAGTATTGGCAGGTTGGAAGGGTGCTTATGCAGGGCTGGCCCTCCAATGAAGCAGGATGAAGTGCCTGCATCAGGCAGCAGGATGGGAGGCGCTCTGGAGAACACAGCTGCTCACACAGCATGGCATTTGCCACAGTGAGAAAGTGGTTGGCGGGGCACTCTGGACCAGCTGCCCACCCTCTGTTTCTCTCGTCACCCCCTTATTTTTGCTGCCACCACGTCAGCTCTATGGAGAGCTGCATGACTGGAAGAGGTGGCTGTGGGGCTATCGCAAAAGCTCTCCCAGGTCTCACAAGAGCCCCACAGCCACTTCTTCTAGACATGCAGCTTTCTATAGAGCCAGTGCAGTGGCAGAGGGAAGGGGAAGGGGTACAAGGGGGAAGGGGAAGGGAAGGCGCAATACTGTGGCGTCTGTGTGGCAGCCGGGTGTGTTCTCTCCTGCCTCAGGCGGTGAGAGAGCTTGTGCCAGGGTTATGTTTAGGCTTGCTAAACCTCCCTTACAAGTACCCCCACCCCAAGTTGGGGTTATTTTTTTCAGAATCTGGCTGGGGGAAAGGGGGATTTAAAAGAATGAATGCAGAGGGCATCTGCATGCAAGCATTAAAGTCCACCCATAAATACTCCCCTACGAGTGTCCCTCTCCGCTTTAACGTCATGAGGGGAACATTGGGTTGGGAATCCCATGTCTCCCTCTGAATAGGTAGTTTACCGGAAGTCCCACTAAATCAGTAACAATTTAAGTTGTGACTAATTATGAACCCCTTTACTTTCATTGAAACCTATCATGACCATCTTTGGCTGGATCAGGTCTTATAATAATAGTTTATTTAATTTCAGTGAAACATTCATAAAGTTAACATGTTCAGGATCACAGCCTCACCTTGTTTTGCCCTTGTTTTGCACACAGTGTGACATAAGAAGATGTATGGATTACATGTAAGGAAGGGGAAGGTATTAGTCATTGTCTGCTAGTTGCCATCCTGTTTTAAAACCTTGCTAAGAAATATGAGGCACATAAGTTATGTGGCCATAACTGAGTAGTGCAACAGTAAAGCTTTTTAGATTGCTGCTTAGGTGAGTTGTCACCTGTCCGTTCTCATCAAATTTCTGTACGACATAATAGCTTTGCATGACTTTGAATCTGACACTTTGTTTAACCAACCCACAATGTTTTCCTAGTGTAGTGTCTTATGTCTGTTGCAGTAGCACATACAGAGAATTTATGCCAGTATATCGTGTATCCTGACCATAGGACTGATCCAAAAAATAGCTGAAGTCCTTGAAAACCATTTCGCCTTTCAAAGGTGAGAAAGGTCAGTGCTGTTGTCATTTCTTTTCATCTGGATACAAATTGAAATAAGGTGAAGGACACAGGTCTAGGCAAGTGTATAGTTATCCAGCCCCTGGTTCTGGTCAAGGCACGCTTTGTCTAGTAAAGTCTCAAAAACAACGTTTTTGCTTCTAAGGGCTGATAGGTTGAGTTTAACCGATGCAGGTGAATTAATGTTTTTAAAAGGATTTAGCCCTAAGGGAATTGTTCATTCTAACTTCGTTGGTACCATTATGTTTGGTTAATATAATGTGCCTTCATTCTTCAGAGTCATTAGAAACACAGCTTTCCAACATTTCCAGAAAGTTCTCCTATAGCCTATTGAGTAATGTTCTTTTTTTCTCTTGTTTGTTTTAAAGAGAATGAAACAGCCTTAGGGTGTTTTCATTTTCGTTTTTCTTCCTGTTTATTGCTTTTGCCTTAAAAAAAAAATCAGATATATTTGGGGGGGGGGCAAATCTTCAGAACTAGCTTTGTTTTCTTTTCCTTATTGCCACTGTGCCATGTGCACTTTTTAATATAAAGAAGAATGTTAAATATTAATATTCCTTGGTGGAGGATTGGCACAAGTAGCTTTAGGAATAGAAAACATCCTTGGCCACATGGCAATCCATCCATGTTTTACGTTTATGTAAAGTGGACGCATGGACAATCTGCCAGCGCACTACTTTTTACTTTCAATCAACTTTATTACTTGACCCATATGCTGTAGGTAAGTTAAATTTCATATGGCAGTGACCATATTTTTATCTTGTCAAAGGGCCAGGAGCCACCCTTTGACTGTGCATAATGTGCAGCTACCTATCTCAGTGAATGTTCACAACATTTTGTCACTCTTATCAGGCTCTGGGCTAACTTGCTTGGGGTATATCAAAACAATGGAATGGTGGGAGTTGGCTGGAGGTACTAGGAAGGAAGCAGCAATGCATCAGGAACAATGGCTTGGTTTGCACAATTGAAGAAGGAAAATAAGCCACCGTGGTATATTTTCCCACCCAACAAGTGCAGGTTGCACTCCAGGTAATTACCATGGGCACAGTTTGTTGTGTTGTCCAAATCCAGTGGAGGTGGGTTACAAACCACCCTGCAACCCTAGAACAAGCCATGGGTTCCTGGGTAGATTCCAACCCCATCTGCCTCCCACCGTTGCTGGCAACAGACAGCACAACAAACTGCACCTGGTGAGGGTAATTATGGTAATTACGTAACATATTCAGGGTGGGAAAATAAGCTATGGTGGCTTATTTTTCTTCCCCAATCGTGCGAACCCGGTTAATGTGTGAGTTCGCCCGATACAACAACCCACCCTGCGAATCAGCTATGCAGAGTGGGTTATTTTCGGAACAACCCACAGTGTGCCCGACTGATGATTGGGCTCACTGTGGATTGTTCTTCCTCTTGGCCCTCCACCCGGTATCCTAGGGCCCTGCGCAGCAGAACCCATTTTGTCTGCCTGACCTGTCCCCCTTCCCTGCTCTGATCACAACCCCGTTTTCTTTTCCTGTTTTTTTCCCCCGTCCCCCAAGATTTCTGCAAATGAGGCTGTTGTATAAATTTTTGGCCCCAGGAATTTGTGCAAACAGGTTCATAACTCGTTATTTTTTTTAAAAAAAAAATTCTAGTCTTTCACAGTTGCACAAGTGTGCACTTGCCGCTGTCAGACTTATAGAGCCTTGCTTTGTCAATCCCCTTGTATGTTTCACCTGCCAAAGGGAACAAAGTGCAGTATGAAACATACAAGGAATGCTTTGGGGTTACCCTGCCCCACAGCAGGGATGGCAAGATACAAAGACCTGTACCAGGCAACTTGAGCCTGCTTTGAGACACTTTGTTTTATGAGACACTTTGTTTTGTTAAAGAGGAACAGGACAATTTTTTTTTTTTAAAATCCTCAATCTAGTGCCAAGGAAATAAGAAATTTTACACTCAGTGTCCCCTATTCAAGAGAACTGGCATGTACTGTTTAAATAAGCTATGCCAGAAAATGGCTGAGTGTGTGGTTCTCTCCCACACAGCATATCATCTTTTGGAGTGTGGCCAGGACTATGTATATTTGCTCTTTTTATATCAGTCACCTAGTTTTTGGATATTGTTCCTGATGAAGGAGGAAACAACATCTGTAAAAGTCAGAGATAATCCCTACTTTAATCACTCATCTCTCTTTGGATATTGTATGAAATGCCCTGGCTATGCCTGGCCACATGTGCCCCATAAAGGCAAAACTCTTACTCCTAGAAGGTGCTAGCTTTATTAATGAGCCTAATTACTCATGAGGAGGCCCGTTGGTGCAGCACAATATATTTCTGGGCCCTAGACGATTGTACAAAGAACAGTGTGCCCTGAGAATACAGGTCTTGGCCCTCCTAGACCCAGATTTCATTTTGGAACTATCATACTGCTTTTTGGGGTTTTCAGACTGCATTCCTTTGTTGACAAGGAGAATTCTTGTCAAGACTTTCAGTATAGGTGAAAAACAGTTTTCACTGTGTATTGATTTGAGACACTTTTGATTTGTGAATGGACGATGGGTTGTAGAAGCATTTCTACTTATAGATAGTAAGATTCAGATAGTCAAATGATTAAAGCAAAATATGTTACATAATTAAGTCTAGATTATAGTTTTGTATATCCTGACTTATTCTATTTTGTAATTGTTGAGCTAATCAGTATGTTTATATGTAAAAAGAAAAGGGAAGATGAGACTCTGAAAAGAGAAGTTTCTACCTGCCCAACAATTCTGTTTAACTTGGTCCCACTTTTCTGCCAACAGCAAACATTGCCACCTTTTCTCAGGCCCCGGGCAAGTCTTTTGCTGGACTGGCCTTTCACTTCCTTCAAAGAAGTTGCAGTATTTGTTAGTATTCTGTTGCTGTGCCTTTCCTGTATAGTTGGACTGTTTAATATTCCATGACAGAACTGCAGTTCAGCCAGTCGCTATGGAAGCTTTTTATGCAGGAGACATAACTGGTTGACAGTCATAGTAGCTCCTAGGGCCCAGTACTTTGCTAACAAATATAGTACTCTTAACACATGCACACATCCTTTGAGTTCTTCTCACTGTTAAATCTATTTAATAATGCTTAACTGGAAAATCAAGTCTAAGATCAAAGCATTAAGGAGCATTTTACTCATATCATACCAAGACGTAGGTTTTGTGGTTCAGTCTTTCATTCTTAGGCAGACTATGTTCTTTCACTGGTTAAATATCGATTGCAGAACACATATGTGGTCACCATTCTGAGAATGTGGTTCTGCTAGTAGCAATCACATACATATTTATAGTTCTGGTCTGGAAGGTTCTGAGTTGCAGACGTTAAAATGGCATTTTCATGCAGATTTTATTCCTGCATCCATAAAGTGGTCCTTAAAATACAGGATGTTTCAAAATGATGGACCCAATTTCAAAGCAGTATATTTCACGATGGCAGCATGTTACAATTACACGAAAAGTTACAAACGGTTTAATGAGTTATCAAGTTTTACTAACCATTTTATAAATGCTCTATGTGCCCTCCACCTGGTGTATGGACAATATTGAGACAATAGTTGAATTCGTCCCAAACGCCTCTCAAAGTGTCAAACCCTCTGAAATGCGTGGTTGCCCTGCGCTCTTCCCCTTACATAAATAGCCTGTGGGTACCAACGACGAATGCTCTTTGGCATTGGCGGATCAATGCCAAACTGCCGTTGAAACGCACACTGCACTGCCATTATGGGTTCAGTCTTGATGAACTGCAGAATGCAAAACATCTTGTGTTGTGGGGTCGCCATCTTGCGAATGACTGAGGCTACGGGCTGTTTGTGCGCTGAGGGAGGCATCTAGCGGTAATCATTTGAAACTCTATGCCCCACTCTTTCAAGTGGTAAGAGTTTCATTCATGGGCGGTTGCAGAGATACAGCGATTTCAAATCTGGTCCATCTTTTTGAAACACCCTGTATGTCTGCTCCACAGTGGAGGCTGGTGACTCCAATGTCAGTGAGAAGGTGAATCTGCTCCGGGTTTGAGTCAAAACTCTGAAGGAGCTAGCTCCTTTAGAGTTCTGACTAGTTCTGACTGAGGCCCAGAGTGGATTCACCACCCCACTGACATCAGAGCCATCAGCCTCCACTGCTCCTCCAACAAAACCTGTTGGCTGAAACCCATTGGAGACCATAGAGGCTTTGTTGTAAGCATGTGTCTGCTGTCTCCAACTGTTGGAGGTGTGGGGTAGTGACTTGGATTCCTTACCCATCCAGTGTGGGGATGCTCTTTCATTCCCAGTTCGGGAGCAAGGTTCTGGTAACGGTGAACTTGGTACTGGAAAAAATCTGTATGTGTTAAGGACATGTTTGTGTTCATGGGATACATCCTCTCCCACAGGCCAGAAATTACTGATTTTCTAAGCCATGGTCACATATGAAACCAACTGATATTACAACATTAGAAGAAGTTGTTCCCACCTTCGACATAATAGTGAATTGTGAACTTGCATTCACGATCCCTCTCTGAGTTGGCAGCATTGCATTGGGAATGTCGAGAAGATGCCTATATAAACATTTGATCTGCTGCACATTGTGTGACACTTAAGAGACAGAATACCCCCAGAACACTGTGGAGAAACTACAAGCTTTCCCCACTTCTCTTTCCCTGTAAGACTGTTGTTGCCTGGAAACAAACTGTAAAACTATTGCAACACAACAAATTAATTATAAAGTTCATGCAGATTTTAAAATAATGCGTATAAAATCTGTTGTTAAGGTTCCCATTTCTGGGGAGCTGCTCTCCCAAATGTCTATTTCCCCCCAGAGCTTTTATTTTGGTAGTGGCTTGAAATTAACAAGCTTGGTAGCATTTAGGATTTGGCAGTTGGGTATGCTCCTGTGCCTTTCTCAGTAAAAAGGCATAAGTGGGAAGCAAAAACAGGGAGAGGGACGTTTATAAATGCTTTAATTGCCTCTTGGAATTTCATTTACTTGTATGCATTTGGACTCTTTGAACATTGCACAGCAAAGGTGTAATGAATCTAGAGTTTTGTTTTAATTCATATAACAGAGCCTCAAGAAAACTAAGTTTCCTTTGAAGATCACTATTATGCTATTCTATTTAACTTGTTCCAGGCTTTCAGTCATTCGTATTCAAATGGGTTCCCCCACCCCTTGAATTCCTGTTGGTGTAATCACAGTTGCCAAAATAATTAGCAGTTTGTTTTTCTTCTTTAATGGTAAATGCAGAGTGATCACATGACTACATGCATTTTTGTATGAGAAAGTAGATCTACAGTAGACTAGAGTAATAACTTACGAAAAACTGCTGGATACATAAAAATTGTAGCCTCTGAAAGCTGAGGAAGAAATGTCATCTAGTGAAAATGGGGTGTGTGTTTTGCTTTTAAGCAACTCATAATTTTGTAGCTTTTATGGAGTGTTTAGAGTGGGGACATGTGAGCACAAGCTTCCTATAGACTTAGTTTGATGCTACTATACAGGATGAATATGCTGATGACACCCAACTCTATCCCTTCTACCTAAATCCAGGGCAGCCCTACTGACTCATTAATGAGCTGGGTGAGGGAAGCCAATTGAAACTTGATCCAGACAAGATAGAGGTGCTCTTGGTCAGTGGAAAGCCCAGATCAAGGAATAGGGGTTCGTCTTGTCTTAGATGGGGCTGTACACCCCTTGAAGACTCAGGTTAGCAGTTTGGGTGTGCTCCTCCTGGATTCAGCCCTAACCCACCCAGAGAATTATGCGCTCTTCCTTCATGTGGGCTGCACGGTTAACATTGGTGCTGTAATTAGTCTGTGAATCCTTCAGTGTTATTTGTGGATTACCTGCAGATCAGTGTGTAGGCTGGGCTTGTACGGTTCAGATTTCATGTACCACTTTTGTATTTCTGTCCCACCATATGACCTTTTACAAGGCCTCGAAGTGGTGGATTACATTCACATGCCCTGCCCTCCAGGAGGATATCCCAATTTAAGTCATATATGAGGAGTTTTACTGGGATTTTATTTGAAATGTGTAGTGTTGATGGCCTGAGATTCAATTCCAAGTGTGCTAATATGTGTAACTGTGTCAAGAGTTACTGGCAAGCTGTGAATAGCAATTTATTTCCACAGTTTTGATTTGTAGATAGGCTGGAAGCCAATGGCTGATGTTAAGTGCTGGAAGGCCAACTCTGCATTGAGCAACCAAATGAATCTGCCTGCACTCAGTTGCACTGAGGGACATGTTCCAAATTTATAGGTTTAAGTCTTTGGGGGCATAACTGTGGCCACAGGCACATTATAACTACTGTGCAGCATTCCCACCAATGACCTTGTAATGACCATCTCAGACATCACATCTAGAGACCATGGACTTGCAAAGAAGAACTTTGTGTTCCCTGCAGGAGTTGTTAAGAGCAGCAGTATACAGCCCTGAAAGAACTAACAAAAATAAATACACAAAATGGCATGGGTGTACGTGAGGGGAGATGGTGGTGTTTGTTGCTGGTCTGATAATGATTTGGCCCAGTGTGTCTAAAAGTCAAATAGTTCACATAGACAGACCTTCCGTAACCTGTCACCCATCATCCCCAGCCAGCATGGCCAGTGACCATGCTGACTGGAAATGATGGGCTTTGCAGTCTGAAAACATCTGCAGGGCACCCGGTTGGGGAAGGCTGATGTAGACTTTTTAGCATGTAACTGTAATAAGTATGCGCTACTGCATCAGGTGGGGAGAATTTGAGAAGAAAATCCAAAGCTTGTCCAGGTCTGTGGGAGTCTCTCTGTTGACTCCTCTACAGATGCTTTTTAAATTAGCTGTAGCATGCTTAAAGCATGGAATTTGAGACTTGTGCACTTTCCAAAGTTTCCCAACTCTCTTATTATTTATGCAAGTCAGCACAGCTGCTGGTCAGGCACATCTTGATACAAGACTATATCTGTTGCAGTGGGGAGGCAGTGTAGGCCTCTGGGGCAGGTGGTGGTTACGAAAGCACCTTAGTTGTTTACAGCATTTAAACACACAGTATTGTGCCAAGAGTCAGCTTTTTGGGCTGTCATGGTTATTTCCCTTTTGGAAATCATACCCTGCCACCGGCCACAGAATTGTGTTCTGCATTTTGTTGTGTAGGATGATTTTTCACATGATAGTAAATAAAGTCTCATAAATGCCATAATGGGCAACAATAAGAATGGCTATTCTTTCACCAGTTCTGCTGCATTGAACTGACCACATTCAAGACTCTGGATGTAGTGAGTCACCAGTCATCATAAACATAGGATTGAAGAGAAAATGTACTGCAGCATGCCTTCAGAAAATGTGCTGTAGTGTAATCAGTTGGATTTCTTTGCTTATCAATTCAGAACAAAAAATTAAACTATGTATGTAAGATACAACTTTTCAGTGGCCTCTTGAGCAAGAATATCAGTTGCAAAGAGAGAGGCAATCAGTGATGTGGGTTTTCCATAAAATTTTGAATTCAAAAATTTTCCATAAACCTTTTCAACGCAAATTAGGGTCATTTGCATTGGAAACATTTCAGTTTGCATCAGAAAATGTTCTGATGCCCTAGAGTAGGGTGTGCAACTTGTGGCCTTCCAGATCGTTTGGCCTACAGCTTCCGTCATCCCTCACCGTTGGCTGTGCTGGCTAGGGCTGATGGGAGTTGTAGGTCAAAACATCTGGAGGGCCACAATTTGCTCATCCTTGCCATAGAGAGATTAATTTAGCATGTTTATTTTACTTGTATGTACTAAACAATAAAGCTTTCAAAGGTACCCTGTCTTATTTTTTTCTCTGAATACACCACAAGTATTTGACCTGAAATATTTAAAGGGGGGAATTTAAGGGACACTTAGGGCACAGTCCTATGCAGATAGGTGGCCACCTCTGAACTTGGAGGTGACCGCCTCTCCAGTGCAGGGCAGGAGAAGCACGGAGGGATCATTCCCTCCACGCTTCTCCTGCCCTGCATTTTCGGCTAGAGAGCTGATTGCAGCTGTCTAGCTGCAGGAGGGCTTAGTGGGGGAGGAGGCTGCTGAACGACACATCGGGTGTGTTGTACAGGCATTTCTGCCCCCCCCCCAGAACGCCCCCCCAGGAACACCCCATTTTGACCGCTCCGCGTTCCTCTTGTGAGCACGGAGCATGGGGCTTTTCCGCACTGCCTGTGAGGCAGCGCAAAAGCAGAGGAAGGTTGGTTCTCCAGGAACTGACCTCGGAGTGTGGGCTCTGAAGTCGGTTCCCGGAAAACCAGATATCCTATGAACATCAAGCTGCTTACTAGTGGCCATAGGATTGCTCCCTTAATGTGATTTAAATGTATTATGTAGATTTTATGCAGTGGAAAATGCTTGTTTGCCATTGTGTAAACTTTGAAGTGGCCATGGGACGTAATAAATTCGCATTGGCTATAGAGAAGAAGAAGGGTAAGTTTTTCTGCCCTTTTAATGCAGCCATATGGATATTTGAAATCTGCAGGAGTCATCATGAGTATGTAACTCATGGGTGGTAGTTATTCTGCACTAATTATTGTGGAGTTTAAGGCTGTGATCTTGTGAATGTAGAGCGAGATGACTATTAATTTCACAACCCTTTGAAAGAATTACAGAAATCATGTCATGTTAGCTCTTGGCTTAGCTCTTCTTCCATTTCCACATTTCGTTAATTGAGCAGCTTGGACAGTGGTAGGAAGAGTCACCCAAAAAAGGGAATGGTGGAGACATGCAATTTTTGTTCACCATTTAAAGAGGAAGTACCTTCCCTCACTTCCTACCTTACTTGATTGCACCCAAAACCTGTATCTAGGAACAGTAACCAGAGCAAAATCTCTTAGCAAGTACATTTCCCTTCTGAAAAGCTTCGGTTTGGGTTGATTCAGTAATCTGCTGTGATTTCCTTTTGTTTTTTGTTTTGTCCTTGCCCTGGGTTTGTATAGCACTAGAGTTTAGTCCTCTGGGCAACAGCTGTTTCATACCATTTACAATCAACCTTGTCATGAATTAATGCAATCTGATACTGTTGTAGACTATCCAGAAAGCCTTGAAACATTTAATGGTGCAATTATTTAAGAAGCTGTGTTACCTGAGTAATAGCTGCAAAAGTGCTTTGAATTATTTAAAAAAATAAATCTAGTTTAAAATCCACCTTAGTTGGGGAAAGCCAGCTGTAGATGGAATTGTGAATTAAACAGTTGTTGATCCTAAAAGCAGCTGGCAGTGAAAACTACTCTTAAAATGCTTTTGCTATGTTAGGTCATCACAGTGACAGTTTGATGTTCCAGCTTTGCTTAACCAATTGCTTGGTTCAAAGGCATAGTTGGGGGGAGCGGAGCACAATCCACTGAGAATGCCTCTGACCAAAAGGGACTTCTCACTGAAATGAATTTGAATTAGTGGAGGCATTGCCACTGGCTTCATTGGGCGCAGGGTTTCTGGTGGTGTCTTTATGATGCTGCTGTCATGTTCACTGCTTATTTCATGACCGTTTGCTGATGGTTTGGACAACATGCCAGCCCATGGGTTAAACAACCCATGGGCTGTCATGCATGAGCAGGCAGTGCGCCCACCACTTCAGCTGTTACTCAGCAACCCGCAGTGGGCTCCTTTGTAGGTTGTGTAGTGTGTCGTCTGAACCTAGAGCTAATCAACCTAGCGGTTAACCCAACAACAAATCATGGTTAACTGCTGGATTGTTTAACCCCTAAACAACCCGGAGCTCTGGGTTCAGACAACATGCTAAGCAACCCATGAAGGTGCCGATGGCAGGTTGCTGAGTAAAAGCAGAAGTGGCAGGTGTGCTGCAGGCAGTGTGTCCGCTCTTTCCCACTCGTGTACGACTGGGTTGTTTAACCCATGGGCTGTCATGTCATGCAAACCAGGTCTTTATCTTGAAACGGTAGCAGACTGGCAGCTTTATGGGGCTAGCTTTGAACATAAAACCCCCCAGATGGTGTTGCCTGTTCCTTGGTTGTGTGCGCTTCTGCATTATATTATAGCAAAAATGCCCTGCGTTTGGTACCAAGGACAAAGGATCCCAATTACTGACTGGTTACATAAATGTGTATAATAAATGTATGTACTTACTTTGAATGAATCTTAACCATTCAAGATTCAGTGGGGGGATCGCAATCTGTTTCAAAAGACATTTCCTATCTCAGATCTGGAACATCCCAAATCCTGTGTTGACTAGGATGGGGCTTCATTCAGGGTGGGGGGATCACATATGCAGAATGAGCTCTGCACGCTGTGAATTGTGAACCCATTCTGCCTCCCATCTGCGTGCATGGCAGGAGAGCCATGTATTACTCCCCGTACTACTCAGGATTCAGTTTCTGTAGGGTTTTTGTGTCTTGGGGTGGCTGCTTCTTCCAGCATCTTATCCCAGAGCATCCTTTCCATCTCTGACTTACCACAGCCAGGTATCTGGGACTTGAGAGTAATGCTTCTGTGGCCAGATGTTGTGGCTGCCAGGCTGCTTGAGTTCTGGCATTTGTTGCTTTAACCTTAACACTGAACTCAGATAGTAACTTGTACGGAGGATTTTCTGTTAGACCTCCCCAAAACCTTATGAGTAAAACAGACTCCATTTCTGTTAAGAAAAGTCTTTGGAGGTTTGTCCCAGTTTTGAAATGAACTGATAACACCTTCATTTCTTTTCCTCACGAACTAACCCAACACTGTGCCAGAAAGCAATTTTCACCTTATTATAGAACAACAAAGACCAATGTTTTAATGATATATTCCTTTATTTCTGTTTTTAATAACAGCACCGAAGATTTCTTGGCTACGTTGTTGTACTTAATTTACTGCGCCATAGAGAAAACAGATAAGGAAGTTAATTCCTGAGGGGGAAACTGAAAATTCCAAATGGTGACAGGTACTGTATTATATTGTCCTTTAAAACTGTGCTTGCTTGCTTTCTGTGGGTATTTATATTACACCCAGATTTGTCAGAGAAGTCAATTAACTGATAGTTAGAAAAATGGAGTGGGATTTCTTCTTTGAAGTGATATGCCCTTGTTCCTGATGGGTCTCCACCATCACATAAAGTACATTTTGGATCTGATTTTAACATTGCATTTTGACAAGAGTAAGTAAACTTCACAAAGTTATTTCCCCCTGTTTCGCAGTTGATACTTTATTTGCATGCATCCTCATGGGATCAGGGAGCAGGTATTTATTGTCCTGGTATAAGCATGGAATGATGGCACGTGATGCAGCCACTTTGCTGAAGCTAAGCAGGTCTGTGTCTGGTTAGTGCCTGGATAGGAGACCACTTGGGAACCCTTTGTATGCCACCTTGAGTTCCATGATGGGAGGAAGGTAGGGTGTAAATGTACCAAATAAATACTACTGTTTTGGGGGGTGTTAATTGTATGCATTTTTCATGGTAATTGACTTGGACTCTCAAGACTCATAGTCTTAATGGGTGCAAATATGTTTGAAATCACGCAGGCAAACATTTCAGGAGCTTCTGAGTCCCACATTTGCCCAGTGATCCTCCCTCATGATATCCAGTTACATTCCCTTTCCCATATACTCTTACCATCCATCATTTACAGTCTCCCACCACCACCTGTTTTAATACAAACCA
This sequence comes from Heloderma suspectum, assembly GCF_057233095.1. NCBI lineage: Eukaryota > Metazoa > Chordata > Lepidosauria > Squamata > Helodermatidae > Heloderma > Heloderma suspectum. Next base: position 87,064,729 of record NC_139459.1, read on the forward strand.
CACACACACACACACACACTCAATTTGTGTGACTTATTTTGACCTTATTTACTCTGAAATACTTCAGAAATTCAGTTCTTCTGGCTCAACATTTGAGGTTTTGGCATTTGGAAGGCATGCCTTTGTATTCTTCTAATATATGCAGCGATTCCTATCCAGTAGAAAGAAGCCTAGATCCATATTCTCCTGACAGCTTGACCCTTAGCACTGAAGAACTTGAGGTTTGATTTTCTGGCAGTTTACTGATTTGCAGAATAGATCCTAGCATTTTTTTTCCTGGTGGCTTTACTAATGTACCTTTCTCCTTCCCCTCACACAGACACACACACACACACACACTTCAAACAAAGTTTTGTACATGCATAGTCCCCTATTATTAAGTTTCTTAAAGCACTGCAGTGATGATAGTGCAATCCCCCTATGATCTGAGCATGATCTACTTGTGAGTCCCATCCCACCAGCTGACAATCAGTATTAGTACACATTCCCCTCCTTATATTTGTATATACATACATATATGTACATATACACCCAACAACCACCCACACACTTTTTTTTTTAACACATTTTGTTTGTTTGGGCAAGGTTTGAAAATCAGTGTCTAAAAAAACTTTCTCACAAGCCAACTAGTGCACTCTGAGTGTCAAGAATAAGACAGATAAGGGAGGGATGGTGGGGAGCCTTTCCCAACAAATTTAACAGTAATTTCATGTGACAGTTGAAAAATACTGCTTCTCTTTTTGCCAGCGGAAGCTGTTCAGCTAAAAATGGAAACTTTTCTGTCTGTGTATTGAACTTTGTACTCCTCAAAGAAGCTATTCGTGGCTTGGACAACCATATAATTAAACAATTATAGTGCTGGAGGTTTTTTTTTATTTGGCAAAATAGCCTGCTGTAGTCACTTGTCTGAAAAGGCTATAGTACTTGCACAGTGATGAATGACTTAAATAATATTGCTTGGCAACTAATGTCTGTCAGGATGAGATGCTTAACTGTAAGCCCCTTAACCCATCTTGACAGACATCTCCTAAGAATGCTTGTTGCAGGACCTTCAACAGCGTAAATAGGTACGAGTTTTGTTTTCTCTGGGCTATTCTCAGGCTTCTTCCACAGCCCCAGTGGTATGTAGGAATCCTGCTGCTCAAGGAATGATTGTTGAAATACTTAGTTAACTCTTAGGAAGGCAAAGAAGCAAAGGCTTTGTTTTTGTGAATTACTAGTTTTGTTTAGGAAATACTAAATTCACACTGGCAGCCCGCCCCCCCTGGCCAGGCAGTCTACTGCTGGCTTTAAATTAGTACTGAATAATCCCACAATAGTTTACTGCTGTTTCCCTTGAAGTGAGAGAAAAAGGTAGCAGGGTGGTTTTGGAGTAGTATGTAGAGTTCTGTTTTCACATAGCTATCAAACTGGCTGTGTTAAAGGTCACAAGAAGGACCACTTGCTCCAATATGAACCTGCTTGGCTCTTAAGAACTTATTTGGAGGCAGTCTGAAGTAAGATGGGTGACTACTAGGAGCAAAGCCTTTTCTGTGGTGGTGGCTTGTTTATGGAACTCCCTCACCATATGCATATAACTCACACCAAATCTGATGACTTTTAGGCACCAGGTTAAAATGGTGTCTATCCAGGCCTTTGGTGTTATCTAAGCATCTTGAAAATTAGTTTCCATTAAAGCTCTGACTGCTGGTGGCATTTTCTTTTATGGTCCATTATGCATTGGTTTGTTTTTAAACCAGTGATACTCCTTTATATTTATAAATTGTAAGCTGCCTTGGGAACTAGAGTTGAAGGGTGGGACATAAATATTTTACATATTTTATATAAGTATTACATTTATATCCGGGCTTTTTTTCTCTTGCAAGGAACCCAAGGTGGTTTACTTGATCCTTCCCCTCTCCATTTTAACCTCACAACAACCCTGTGAGATAGGTTAGGCTGGGAGTCAGTGACTGGCCCAAAGTCACCCAGTCAGCTCCATGGCTGAATGGGGACTAGAACCCGGCTCTCCCGAGTCCCAGTCCAACACTCTAACCACTACACCACACTGGTGCTCCCTATATAAATATGTACCAGCTATCTCTGTATTGGAGCAAGCCATGGTTTTGCACACACATATAAACATTCAGTTATCTGATGTGTTTTTGACAGGTGCATTACACATAATTGGATTTTATAGAGCGCATGCTCATATTCTGTTTAGCGCATTTTAAACAACAGCTTTAAATGGTGCGGTGCTTTCATAAGTAGTTTTAATCCTTATTTGCATTTTTCCATACAAATCAAATGCTTTGTTTGCTGTTGAATATAAATAATTTGACTTAATTGGAAAGTACTAGAATTGGGATGCATATTAAGATGCACCCATTTTCACAAAAGATCCTTTCAACAAATTATTACCATATGTTTGAGGTGTGATAGAAACATTCCAGATTCTCTTATTATTTGTATTAGCATAACTGTAGCAGGAAAAAGCTTTTTCCTTAGAGGCCAAATGGAATTGGATGTGAAGTGCATACTGTTGGCTTTCTGCCCTAAATCACATCAGCAGGGTTTGGTGTGCGTACCTGAGAAAAGGTACTCTGCATCCCCAAGGGGCATATTAAATGAGCTCTTGGCAGAGAGCCGTTTATTAGAGGAATTTTATTAAGCAGCAGCTGCCAGATTGAATGCTTGTTCATAACTAATATTGTTTGCTTATACTGTAGATGTGCAAGTGTGCTTTATAGACAAAAGATAGACCTGTCGGAATAGTGTTCTATTTATTGATTGGCTGGCAACAAATCCTAACTAAAAAGGTTTCTTGGAGCCAGACCACATCTTCAGAACAAGTATGTGTGCTGTGCCAATTCAGAGTGCAGATTGAAGGAGGGCATTGCATTTTTAAATATTCTCCCATATCAAAAACTCACTGCATGTAGAAAACTAGCATGTGCGGGAGAAGGCAAGGACTCCTTTCCTTGACAGCCAGGAGAGTTTTCATTTTGGGTGAGCATCAGAACATATCACCTGAATTCTGAAGTGGGATAAATCTTAGGAGGGCTGCAGAATCTCACTCCCAAAAGCTTGCTTGCTGTTTGCATCAAGTACATGCTTTGTCCTGTTTTCTGTACTCAGGGTTCATTGTAGGTGGCTTCCTATACCTGCTTTGGTACACCTAAGGGCAAACAAGGCTTGGAGATAGAGGGTAAAATCCACCATAAGTCCTGCTTAGAGTAGACCCATTGAAATGGATAGTTATTACTAATTTAAGTCTCATTCATTTCAGTGGGTTTACTCTAAGCAGGACTTACATTGGGTTTTACCCCAGTACTACACTTACAACATCTCTCTCCTGTCTCCTTAGCCCCCATCAGTATACCATGGGAGAATATTATTTTGGCCCCATGCTGTCTCTGTTCCATTCTCAATGGCTCTTAGCCATGATGGACCCTTCAGTTCAGAGGCACCAATTACCAGTGGCTGGGGTGGGGTGGGTGGGAACAGCAGGAGAGCCATACCTCATTGTGGTCTTCCTGGAAGCATGTACTTGAAAGCATGCTTGACTAGACAGCCTTTTTGTCTAATTCAGCAAGGCTTTCCTTACATTCTTATAATTAGGCTCTTGGTCTATGCCAGCATGAAACAGACGCATGTTTTCTCTATCTTATGGTTGCTTTGGTGGTCATTGCACATTTGACATCTATAACATTTAGTATGACCTAAAGAACGATATATTTAAACATGATATTATGCAATTATTACATAATATATAATATTACATAATTTATTAATGTATAATAAAATTAATAACTCTAGCCAGTACCTTTTAAAAGCAACAACAGTCTGTTTTGTGTGGTAGTCTTCTGCAGACCTTGGAGGTTGATAGATCATTCTGCAGTGAATTGCACTTCAAGCTGTACCAGCTGTATGTTCTGGTGACACATACTAATTTCTCTCGACACAAAAATTATTAGGGCTGCCATTGAACCACTGCACAATAATAAAGATAAACATATTTTTGAGAGAGAACCACACATTCCACATCCATCTGTCTGATTTCCAATTATGTGTGGCAGGAGATTATATAGTAACACAGAACTCCTGTCATAAAATTGGGACTCTTTGGGATTTCTTTCTAAGTGATAATCTGTTGTTTAAATGTCTCTGCTTGTTGCATGTAGAACTTTGGGTAACACTTATTAGCTTGCCCTTCCTCATTTCTTTTCCCATTTTCACTGCCTGATTTCTATAATCTCAACCCCAGTGCACACATGCCCTATTTGTATATGGTTTTGTTTATTTGTATGATACCATAGGTTTCCATAAGTACTAATTTATATTAAAACAAGGTGAAATCACCCAAACAACATTTAATTTCTTATTTATTATTTAAAGCATTTTATCACTTCTATCAAAATAAAGCTTCTAAGGTAGCTAACACAAGAATTAAAAAGCAATAATATCAATATGCAATAAAACCCAAACACCCAACCAGCAAACCAGATTTTAAAAAATTAAATTATCTATTCAAAAGGAAGGCAGAAGTAAAATATATCCATTGAAAGCATTGGAGAACAAAATTGGCTTGATTTGGGTGCCTAAAAGCTGACAGAATAGGCACAATATTCTACAATCAGAACACTACCATTGAAAAAGGCCCAGTAGTCACCCATCCAGAATTTCACCCATACATGCAGCGGCCTCCTTGTCAGTGGCAGCTGCCCCTCCCTTCTCTAAGAGTGCCCCTACCTCTCCCATATGTCCACCACAATGATATTCCTGAGTGATACTGGTGCCTCCTGCAAATTTTCAGCTTTGGTTATAGAAACTCCTCCTCCTTTCCTCCAAAACAATTTGGAGAAAGAAAAGAGAGTAGTTTCTCACCGTCAGACTGGGCAAAGTAAAAAGAGCAGCAGAATTGGGTATTTTCACTCTGTTTATGTGATTGCATATCTTTTGTCTGTGCAGTTAAAACATATAGGAAGAAACTTCACATTGTTGTGCATGGAGGATAATTTTGGTTCAAATCACATTGGGGGTGGAGGAGATAAGGCTCCCCTTCCCACGCACCATGTTCCTGTTAAGGATCCCCCTCCCCACGTGCCTATAGTTTATTAAGAAAAAGCAGGATATTTTATTACATTTATATCCTGCCTTTTTTCCTCCATAAGGAACCTAAGGCGGCATACACAATCCTCCTCTCCATTTTATCCTCACAATAACAACCCTGTGAGGTAGATTGGGCTGAGAGTCAGTGACTGATCCAAAGTCACCCAGTGAGCTTCCATGGCTGAGTGGGGACTAGAACCCAGATCTCCCAACTCTCAGTCCAACACTCTAGCCACTACACCACACTGGATAAGTCACGGAATGCGATGTATCAAGCAATCACAGTTTGGACGTCTGCTCCAAAACAGACATTACTTTAAATCCATAGGTAGCAACTATGATTTTTTCATTTTTACTCTAGAGTTGGGTACAAAGGGCCTTACTTGGATCAGGGCCATAGCATGGGGATGGGGAGAGGGCTTTAACCCTTCCCCTCACTACGGAGCCAATCTGCATCAGGACCCCATGCCTACTCTAGAGTAAAGTGAGGGTGAGGAAACATGACTTCTAGATATGGATTTAAACTAATGTCTGTTTTGGCTCTTAGAATGCCTTCCAGTCAGAAGTAATTCATGATTGAAGGAAGGCGAAGGCAAGGGTTAAGGAACAAGACTGTGAAGATAATGGTATTAGTGTGGCTTCATGAGGTACTAAAAACGAAAGTAGGAGAGGCAAAATTAAGGAAAGCCTTATGCGTGAAGTTGATTTTGGGAGAAAGAAGATGTTGTAGTGCAGGTGTTCTAAGTACTAGATTTAAGGAAGAGCCAGCGATATGGAGCAAATTCAGAAATGAAGATGGATAACTGTACATACCTTGTCAGAGCAGAAACTCAGACTTGTTCAAAGTACTATTGATGTGATGAAGAAACATGAATACAAATGTGAAGAGACAGAAGAGAAGAAATAGTTTGGTATTTTTAAAAACTATGAACTTGCATCATGGTACCCATTCACTAAAAGACATTAGTTGCATCTGGTGATTTATTTTAATGGATGCTAAACTTTGCTACTTCATAATATATCTCACATCTACCTGACTTCCCATCCCCTTTCCCTGGGTGAGGGACAAAATTGAAAAGAGATGGTACAGGTGCTGGACTGGTCTGTCCCTCCAGAGAGAAAGAGAAAGCGTCTCCAGAGTGGAGCTGTTGAGATCATTTAGATTACAAGTCTTCAGAAAGGTATTAGTAGGTATCCATCTCAGTGTCAGGACGCCTCAGTGTTTAGCAGTTGCCATGGTTACAGTCTGCTGCTGCTCACCTTTTATGTGGGCAGAAAATGAAAAATGTGCTGAAATAGTTAGAAGGAAGGTACACATTTTGCTCAGACACAATAAATATATCTAGTTGACGCATCAAGAGCCAAACTACATATTATACTAATTGCATAGTGTGTGGTTGAACCTTTTTTTGCTTTACTCTAGGGTAAGCATAAGGGGAGGGAAGGTTTAATCCTCCTCTCCTGGAGTGCAGTAGTCTTGATATGAATCAGGGCCACACTTGCTTATACTAGAGTAAAAAAAAAGAAGAAGAAAGATGAGCCTCGGCCACACGCTATACAGCTAGTGTAACGTGTAGTTTGGCTCTAAAGCTGAACTCCTATACATGTTTATCTGGGAGTCCCCCACTGGGACTGAGTAGATATGCATAGGATTGTACTGTAAGTATGCTCTGTGGAAATGGTTAGAAAATATTTGTTTTGTGTGTAATAATTTTTTTTTGCCATTTTTGGGCAAGGTGATTGAGCGGGTGGTGGCGATGAAGTTGAAGGCACACTTGGAAGAAGCCGATTACCTAGATCCATTTCAGTCGGGCTTCAGGCCTGGGCACAGGACAGAAACAGCCTTGGATGCCTTGGTGGATGATATGAGGAGGGCTTTGGAAAGGGGCAAATGCTCCTTCCTTGTTCTCCTCAACCTCTCAGCAGCTTTTGATACTGTTGACCACAGTATCCTCCTGGACCGCCTGGAGGGGTTGGGTACTGGAGACACTGTATTATGGTGGTTCCGGTCCTTCCTCTCTGGCAGGTACCAGAGGGTAGCACTGGGAGAGGAGATTTTGGACCCGTGGCCGCTCACTCGTGGGGTGCCAGAGGGTTCCATCCTCTCCCTGATGCTATTTAACCTCTATGTGAAGCTGCTGGGTGCTATCATCAGGAGGTTTGGGGTGCGGTGTCATCAATATGCGGAGGACACGCAGCTCTACCTCTCATTCAAATCTTCACCAAGGTTAAAATGGTAGAATCCCTGTCCAAATGTCTGGAGACGGTGAGTGACTGGATGGGGAGGAATAAGTTGAAGCTGAACCCTGACAAGACCGAGGTACTTTTGGTGGGAGACAAGAGGAGGTTGGGGGATGTTGACCTGGTGTTGAATGGGGTACGGCTACCCTTCAAAGACCAGGTCCGCAGCCTGGGGGTCATTTCAGACTCCCAGCTGTGCATGGAGGCTCAGGTGTCAGCTGTGAGGCAGGCAGCGCTATACCAACTCCATCTGATACGGCAGCTGTGCCCCTACCTTCCCGACCATCTGCTCCCATCAGTAGTACATGCCCTGGTCTCCTCTCATCTAGACTACTGTAATGCGCTCTATGTGGGGTTACCCTTGAAGACGGTTCGGAAGCTGCAGCTGGTACAAAACGCAGCGGCTCGCCTGATTAAAGGCAGCCGCCAGCGTGATCACATCACTCCAGCGCTGAAGGGGTTGCACTGGTTATCAGTTGTTTTCCAGGCCAAATTCAAAGTGTTGGTTTTGACCTTTAAAACCCTATATGGTTCCAGCCCAGCCTATCTGAAGGAGCGCCTCCAGCAACACCAGACAGGCTGCTCAACAAGATCAGCCTCGGATGGATCTCTCCTTTTGGTCATTAAAATAGCAAACGTGGTTCAGTGTAAACAAGTGTAAGGTGTTGGAATAATAAAGATTCCTAACTTCATCTATACACTGATGGGCTCTGAGCTGGTGGTGATTGACTAAGAAAGGGATCTTGGGGTTTTGGTGGATAGCTCAATGAAAATGATGTGGTGTGCTGTGACAAAGACAATGTAATATATGCATGATAATGTAACTGTTTGAATTGTAAAATGTTATGCAGGTAAGTATGTTGGTATGCGTGTGAAAGGTGGGAGGGGCTAGTGAGTGAGAGAATTCTAAGGAGAGAACAGACAGTTTAACAGTTGGATAGGGTTTAGGGATTCAGTGAATGTACATCTAGTGAGTGGGGTTTGGGGTGAAGGGTTTAGAAGGGGTAGGTAGGTTAGGACTAAGTATAGGGTGATGAAATAATAACCTACATAACTCTTCTTGTATGTAATAAAAAATTAGTTGTTTTATATATATGTGTGTGTATCCCATGTGTTGGTTTGATTTATTAACACTGTCAAATAGAAAAGTATATTTTCCTGTTACTCCTATATTGATTAAAGGAAACCAGTTAACCTGTTGAGTGTCTCCTTGACACAGAGTAAAAGGGCTGAAGTTTGGAATTCAGCGAAGACAACTGCCAAAGCTGAGCTAGACATCCTGTCTCCCCCCCCCCCCCGATTTCAACAGGTGGAAACTGGAGGGAGAATAAACCGGAGACAGGAACGTCACAGGCAAATTCTGTGTTGGGGAAAGAATCGAAAATAAAACTGCCAATATCATGATGCCCGAATGCAAATCTATGGTGCAACCATACTTGGAGTACTGTGTACTGTTTTGGTCATCACACCTCAGAAGGGATATTGTAGAGCTGGAAAAGGTGCAGGAAAAGATCAAGGGGCTGGAGCAGCTTCCCTATGAAGAAAAGTTACAATGTTTAGAGCTTTTTAACTTAGAAAAAAAGCAAGTAAGCAGGACACGACAGAGGTGTGTAAAATTATGCATGGCGTGGAGGAAGTGCATAGGGAGTAGTTTTTCTCCTCATAATACTGCAACCAGGAAGTTGAATGGTGGGAGATTTAAAACAAAATAAAAGGAAGTAATTCTTCATACAGTGCATAGTTAAAATATGGAATTTTCTACCGTAAGGTATAGTGATGGCCACCAACTGGGACGGCTTTAAAAGGGATTTGACAAATTCATGGTGGATAAAGCTAAAAGGCTGGGGTTTATGTAATTCTTAGAAAAGTCTGTGGACTACATGAAAATGACTCAAGCTACCTCTGTTTGACAATATATGGTTCTATTTTGGTATTTTACTAAAATAGTAAACCACACCTTGAATTTTAAAACTTCTACATGTTCTCCTCTCCCCCTGACCCCCGCATATTGCTTGCCTAGTAATATTGCATTGAGAGATGAGTGACGAGCACACATGGAAAATATGGTTTTTAATAGCTTCCTGTTGCTATTACTGAAAATGAGCTGCTCTTTCCTTCTATAAAATTCGAGTGTTCTGCTGTAGGAACATGCCTTAACAAACGGAGATCGTCTGTGAAAATGTTGACTACTTCCTTCTTTCTCTACCTTTTTATTTCTGCAGTTTTATATCCCAACCAAGCTTATCAGAAGCATGTGCTTAAGAAACAGCGGAAGAATTGCTGAGGCAGATTCTGGAAGTCATTTCTATTCACTATTGTGGCAAATGTATGTTTATTTGGGGAAGTGATCTGTCAGATAATAGACATTTGGAAACTCCAAGGAATCAGTACACACGTTCATTTAATTTGGAGATTTCTACATTTTAAAAACATCCATGTTGCTGAACACAAAAAGCATTGCTTCTGCCAAATGAACTTTTGCTGCTGTAGTTGCCTAGCTTCTTCCATACTACAAGGACACTTAACATGGCTCTCATCCTATACGGAGTGGTGAGTTTATTTCTTGGAATGGCAACAGCATTTGGTCCAGTGCCCCGGATCACCTGGGAACACAAAGGTAAGAGTGTAGCTTCAAGTCAAGATAAAGATACAGAAAATAAATCAATAGAAATTCTGTACTTCACTGATATGATTTATCAAAGTACTTCATACCAGTAGATGAAAGTCTTATTTGCATGTCACTCCAGTTCATTGAAAATATGATTTATTGTGCTGTAATATGTCCTGTTACATAGATAAGTTGAAATAAGTGAGACTTAATTCAGCTCATTTGTGTCCTGGATTTTACCCTCTTGTTGGTGAACATGGTTCTCTGTATTTGAAATACAAACTGTCCTCCTTTCAAGAAAGGGTGCAAAATTGCCCATTCAGTAGCATGGTCACTGATGTTCTAATCCTAAGTTCACTGCTTGGGGCTTACTTTCACTTAATTGCCTCAGTGTAGATAGAAACCATAAGTGTGTGGAGGCAGACTGATGAAAATATGTAATGTGTATGTGGTTTGCCTCCCAGTCTAGCAGTTGAGGTCAAATGTATGAGGAGCCCACTTTTTTCATTTTTAAGGTAGAAACAAACAAAGGTAGAGCCCCACTCCCCCTTTCCTGCTGATGGATGAGCCACTATGTGTATGATTAGGGTACGGTCCAGTTCAGATGATCAGTTAAAAGGAGAAACCACCAAGTGATGTATTACTGGATAACCCTGTCCCCATTGGTGGGTACCACTTTGAGCAGTGACAAAAGTTGCTGAAAAATTTTGTGGTACCTGATTCTGGGGAAAATGTTTTTCATTGGTATGACTGATTTATAAACTAATGCATATCTAAGCAATCTGGGTATCTTAAAAAAGGAAAGGTAGGTTCATCAGAATTTTATTTTAGGAAAGACAAGAAATAGAATATAAAGCCAAAGACTATTATCACCCTTTTTATACTAAAGCCATTGACAAGCAAGCAGTTCAACTGAATCTCCTAATAGGAGATGTCATAAAGTTGTTTCACTTAAAAAAAAAAAAAAAAAGCAACAACAACGACTTGTGAGTTGAATGCTTCTGTAAGTTTGTTCTCATCTTGTCTTATTACCTGTCTAGTCGCTCATTCAATGTTTCTACAGTGGGAAACTCTTCCTCTGCATTTTCTTTCGCTGTTGATGTCCCTCATGGACATTCTCAACCCTTTGCTATTCTCTTTCTACACACTATCTCTGGGTGACCACATCAGATCCCATGATTATCAGCACCACATATATGCTCATGACACCAAGCTCCCTGCCCCAGACCCACCCCCTCCGTCTAATCCTACATCTCCAAATTCCTGCCTAAGGACCAAAACAGACTTTACTTTTAATTTATATCTAGCATGTACATTTTTCTTTTTACTGTAGAGTAGGCACACGGCTCCCTATCCAGATCTTAAAAGCCCTGCAACCCCCCATGCTTGATTCCAATCCAAATCAGGCTCCTGAGTTTACTCTTGAGTAAAAATGGGGAAGGGGGAGTCATAGGTGCTAGATATGGAGTTAAAGTATTGTCTGTTTTGACCCTGACATTTATGGTTAGAACTTTTCATTACTGTCTCAAATGCAGTGTGTTCAAAACCGAAGTCCTTATCTGGCCCAGTTTGGTCAATCATATCCTTAAATCCCTAACTGGACTTCATTTCTTCTGTATCCAGCGCAAGCAAACTCCGTATTCGGACCTCTGTGGCCTTGCCCCAGTTTTCGAATGTAATATCTGCTTGTGACCTTTAGCAATCTGAAGGTTCCCTGCTGTTCTAAATAACGATGTGTGAATTACTCTTCAGTTCTGCTATTTGGGGTGTGGGAAAAGAATTGTGAAATGCGTTCCTTATTGAGAAATTCTTTATCCTTTAAGATTGCTGAAATGTAGCTGCTGTGGTTGCACAGGTCATGGTTTTCCTAATTATTTTCATCCATGCTTATATTCATAGGGGGGATTAAACTGTAGTGAGACAACAAGACAGTGTTGTATTTATATACATAGAACTTGGTACAGTGCCAGAATGAAATAATGGGAATAGAAGCCTCCACTCACAATTTTCTAGCAAGAGTTGGAAGTGGCAATGTATGGTGTAACAACATTGTGTGTTACCATTTCATTTATGCCTTTGGCGCCTCTTCAGTGTTTTCTGAGGAACCCCTGAAAGAGAGCTTGTTGTTCATTACCAGCCTTTCTTTCCACTATTTCTTCTATATTCTCCCTATAGTTAATGACACTATTTATTGAGAAACATAAATAAGGAAATATTAAGGGAGATCTTTAAAAGGAGGTAGTAGTGAAATTGATGTCTATTTTTCTGTAGCCTTTAAACTTCTTGATTGTTCAAGTCAACTAAAAACCAATACAAGAAAATTCAAATAAAAATCAAATAAAGTGGGGAGGGATTTGGTTATAGGCAAATTAAAAATGGGATGTCTTCTGTGTCTCTGTAATGAAGATCACAAAGACTTTTACTTTTAAAAATAAATGTTTTCTAAAAACGAATGCACCACCTAGAATTAATTACAATTACTAAAATTAAAGTTAAACTAAGTGCACCACCTAACGTTAATCTCAAGGTTTGCTAATATAAAAACTTCCATATTTCTCTTCTGCTCTATGCCTCACAAGGAACCAGTGTGTTTCAATTAATGCAGGACACAGAAGCAAGTAACTACTATATGTTTTTCAAAAACCAAGGAAGCAATTTTTGCTTCTTTGTCCTAGTAGCACACTGAAATCTATCTAGTACCTACTTTGCCTAATCTAATTATAACCACGTAATTCCTTCTGCACTCAATTTTAAACTATGATAAACTGAAGACTATGGGTTGATTCCAATAGTATCTGTCCTCCAGTGGAATGGCAACTGCTAGCAGAATGGATTCTTCCTCCCCCTGAACACCCTCATGGTTGTGTAATATGGGATGTAGCCCTTCTGGGCAATCACACTTTCCCCCACTTTTTTTTCCTCTTCCTCCCTCTCCCTTTTTAATCAACATTCAGTTCTCAAGAACGTCAACCTTGCTTATGACTTCAACGTTTAGGTTGTTCCTAATATAGGTGTTATTAGCATTCTGCAATGTTTGTATCATTGTTCCAGCTCATTCTGCTTTACTGGCACCCCATTTTCTGAATGTTTTCCTTTTCAGAAAGAACCCCAGTCCCATGCACTCATCTGGTTCTCTGTAACTCTGAGCTCTTGGCCGATTATTTTAAATGTGATTAAAGTTTTGGATTCCTTTCTCCCTCTAAGATTGCTCTAATTTCCAGTTAGTAGGGTATGTTGCACAATTAATTGCCTAGACCAGAATGAGAAGTTGGTCATAGTTGTATTTTGAATTAAAATTTGCTTTTAAATTACTGTATTTTAACAGAAGTTCATCTAGTACATTTTCAAGAGCCAGAAACATTTAATTACTCAACCTTGTTACTAAATGAAGACAAAGATGTTTTGTATGTTGGAGCTAGAGAAGTGATCTTTGCGCTAAATGCATTGAACATTACTGAAAAAAAGCAAGAGGTATGTATACAATTTTGCGTATTTCATATTCACACTCCTGAGTGTCCGTGACCAACAGCACACTCCTAAGCATGCTTACTCAGAGGTAAGGTCCACTGAATCCAGTGAGAGCTAGGGCGCAATCCTATGCACGTTTAGACAGAAAAAAAGTCCTACAATTCCCAGCATGCCCCAGCTAGCATGGCAGGCTAAAGAATTATGGAAGTTGTAGGACTTTTTTCTGTCTGTGCATAGGATTGTGCCCTTATTTACTGGTAGCTATGCTTAGGAGTATATCTGAATATGCCTGATTGTAGAAACAATCTGAATAGGTGTATGTGACGGGTTAGCTGATGCTGACCATGCTACCACTCCAAAACAGTAGGTGTCTTTAGAAAATACCTCTCCGAAGAAGACAGATGTTTAGAGGTCTATGACATCTTGGCTATTTGCTTGTATTTGCCTTAGGATGGCCTTGGAACTATGTCTGCTTTCTGGATATAGCATTAATTTCTCTGAGTGGTTGGTAGCAGTGAGAAAGCCTTTTGATTTGTTGTTCTGATTGTTCTGTTGTGCTGGTTCTGATCGTCCAGGTGTTTTGGAAGGTCACAGAAGAGAAGAAAACTAGATGTGCAGAAAAGGGCAAATCCAAACAGGTGAATAGATTTTTGCCATTTGTCTGTTATCAATTTGACTTTCAAGAAAGCATTTCAAGTAATATTGGGGATGTAATTAATTTGCCCTGTAACCCTTTATTAAAAGGTGCCAGAGAGTTATTTTTGTTCTTGCACTATTTTAGTTCCTGTACGTCATTTTGTTGAATGGTTGCCTTTGTGTGTGTGATAAAAGTATATATATAGTTGATTCTTTATTTACCACATGTAGTGCTGCTAGAAAATATTAGTGAGCCTGCATGTGTTTTTTTTAATACAGCAGTACCAATATGAAAGGGAACCAGCTCCTCCCAGAGCAAGTTGTTGATTCTGCCAGTAGTCTTCACACTCCAATCTGCAAGCAGGCTAGGCTTTGTTCTGCAAAATGTTCGAGATATGGGTGATGGGGGAGCAGCAGCTCATTGAAGGATGAGCATATTAACTTTTCACCTTGTTGCTATTGCTTTAGAGAGAAGCAAACAGGGTTTGGAGTGAGATTTTTCCCCCCTACTGGAATTATAAAATTCTTTAAGTAGTATCCTATTGTGCCCATGCACTCATGGGACTGACCACTCGCACAGTGGGACTTCGGCGCTTCTAAAAATAACCCCAAACAAGTGGAAACGCTATTTTCCGGAATGGGGCTGGTTACTGGAGCTCACGGAACAGAGCTCTGCTGATCTGTCCCGATCCAGAAATGAGCATTTACGGTGGTTTCCGGGGTTATTTTTAGAAGTGCGAAAGCCTTGTTGCGCAAGTGGTCGCTCCCATGAGTGCAATAGAATTAGTGGAGGTGGAGTAGCCCGGCTAGATACTGCCTGACGGTTAACCTCAGAGTTTGATTCACAGCACAAATATGGAATCTGTTATTTGATTGGTAGCTTCCTTGACCCCTAACAAAGCTTAACTTTCTCTTAGGGTGTTTTCATCTAAATGCCAGAACCTTGCTGCAAAGCAGTGCTTCATCTTGAAGGATGGGGGACTGAGGGGATTGCCAGGGCAAACAACCTCAAAACTAGAGGAGAAGCAAATGCTCACTTTCCTAATACGGCTAATTTTCTGGGTTGATGACAGAACAAATTCAGATTGAAATGCATGGTAAAATGCATGGTGTATGTTTTAACTATGGTGTCCATGATATAAACTATCAGAAACAATTTTGCATCTGAAAATAATCTGGGAGCATACTTTCATAGATAGTGGTCCAGCCTTGAATATTATCACTCCTACTACTTTTAAAATTCAGTATTTGCATTTGTTGATGATCAAATGGATAAGACAAGTAGCACTCTAATTCCAAACTCATTATGTGAAAGCAAGCCCTATTGATTTCAATAGAGCAAAGAAAAAAAATATTCAAGTTTATTAAAATCTATTTTTTCCCCTGCCACTTCTTCTGTTTTACAGACAGAGTGCCTCAACTATGTTCGTGTCTTACAAGAGCTGAATGATACTTTGCTTTATGTGTGTGGAACTAATGCATTTCAGCCGGTCTGTGATCATCTGGTAAGTGTGGGAATGCATTTTCTCTTAGGGGAAACTGTAAAAACATTAGAAATCGCCCAGCTCTGCGGAACAGTGCGATGACAGGGAGCCATGTGTATTTCTGTCCCTTGAGGGAATTGTCTTCTGAGGTTTAGTCATCCTTTCCCAGCAAATGGTGTCTCGTGAAGGCTTTGTTTCCTTCCCATTTTGTGGGTGTAGTTTTCCTAACAGACATGCCCGTAAAACTTTTAAGTAGTATACACAACGTGTGTGCCTGATGCCCCTTTTGTGTCTCTTCCTAAACACTCTGACTCCCTTCTCTTCCTGTCTTGTCTCTGTCAGCTCCTGGCTATACCATAGCTTCATACTACTGAATGCTTCAGAATGAAGTCCTTGTGCTTAAAACCCCCCACACACTTCCATATCTCTTATTCTTGCATTGCTCTCCTTTGCTTGGATCTTTCTTTGTTCCCAAGAACAGGACTCTTGATATTATGCTGTGACCTTTCTTGTCTCCCTTATCTGTACGTCTATCATCATTTCATCAACATTACCAGAATTTTCCCTTTCTTTGCCACGTCCTTGCCACAGCTGTCTACCTTATTTATATATTAATGTCTTGGTTACATGATTGCATTTTCATCCTTTTAACGGCTTTCTACCATGCGAAAAGTTCTTCAATATTCTGGGTAGTATACTGGCTCTCTTTGGCAAGAGAGGGGTATGCTGTTCTTAGGTGCCAACAGTAAATTGGGATGGTTTTCATTTCCCTTTTCCTAGAAGGTTTCCTGGCTTTCAAAATTCTTTGTATTTCTATCCATCTAACTCACTATCCAGGTTTGGATTATAATATTTTGGCGTATTAAGCTCAGCTATGCATATTTTTTTGCCTATGTATATAAGCTCTTCACTTCTTTGTGAGCCATGATTAAGCCAGAAAGTCTCTAATCATAGTTTCCCATTTCATGAAACTGTGATTACCAGCTTTGGAATAAGCCAGGTTGTTAAACCAACCTCAAACTGTGGTTTAATATACTGACTTGAGTCAAAGCTGGTAACCATAGTTTGGATGAAACAGGGAACCGTTGCAAAGGGGCTGCATGTGCAGGCAAAAGGCTTATGCATAGCTGAGTTATGCTTGTCCTGGCAGGCCACGGTCCTCATGACACAACCTATTTTATTTCTGCCTTATGAAATTACATTTCACATCTCCAGTCTTTAACAGGCGTCTATATTTTCTTCCTGAATGTCCTTTGCTGGCATCATTTTTCACTTTGGCTGACTAATCTGTCTTGTCCTGTTCCTACTCCAGCCTTTCTCTTCCCTCCATTTGGCTTCTAAATGTGGATTCCCACGTTAAGCTGTCACACAGAAGTCCTTGTTTGTTTCCTAGAAATGTTCTTCCCCAAGTCCCATGGCTGCTTTTCAGTGGCATGGTGTCTGCATGTGTGTTTCTGGAGTCGACTCTCTCACACATGTGCATGTATGCACAGTTGGGGAGTAACAGCACTAGGGGTGTGTGTGTGTGTGTGTGTGTGTTAAAGAATAAACTATGTATTCTTAAAGGATAAACTATTTTTCCAGCATCTTGAGACTAGTTCTCTCTTTATGGATCTCATGTATTTTTTTAAGGCTAGCATTTTGTGTTACAGGCACATACGCTTATCCAAAGTTGCCAGATAATTTCCTCTGTTACTTTGTGTTTTATGTTTTTTATTCATTTGCTCATTAGTGCAGCAGTGTCATGGGGGCTGATAAAGTGCACTGATCTCATTTGAAAATATTTTGTACAATCCTGTCAAAGTTTAGCAATTCTGTATTTCATTTATTTCAGTAAAAGCATTAAGCACATACTTAATTTACTTTCTTTGAAATTAACCATATACGTTAAAGTCTTTGCCTAGATCACAGCCATTATATTTTGCAGCTTTTTTATTACACACGTATTAGGGACAGCAACAAAGGACACAAGGCTGATTCTCAGAACCATTTTCAGCTCATTTCTGGTGCGTTGAAACCATGGTGTGGTGAACTACCTGTATGAATTGCTTCCCCATATCTTAAGGTTGCATCTCACCCCATGCATTGCTCAAGCTAGTTTTTTGGAAGATGTGCCAGAAAGTAACAAGTGAAAATTTGGAAACACGTTGCAAAATTATTTCAACAGGTTGACTTAACCATGTCAAAAATGTGTTGCAAATGGTTGTATGAGTTGGTCGTTTATGTATCTAATCCTAATGAAATGTGATCTAAGGGTGCTTCCAGATGAGGTTTTTATTGTGCATTTGAGGAGTTCAGACATAGTATTCTTCCATTTGTAACCTCCTGTGTTTTCCACTGATTCTTTTATCTTTTTTCTTACCACAAAAAGGGAGGAAAAACCTATACAGTGCCAGGAGCCTTCCATCTGGAAGCACCCTAAGGCTTAAATCCAACATCATGCAAGCAGACTTCTGCTTGTGTGATAGGACTTTCCCTTGCTCTCCTTCCCCCCTTCAGTCCCCCCTTCCAAGTCTGCTTTGGAGCAGTTGGGGGGGGGGGCTGTAGGGGAGGAGGGAAAACAGTCCCGCCAGCAGTTTCCATTCTATCAGCTGACAGTCAGGGGTGGATACGACCCTGTGCACTCACCAATTATGTGCTGGATTGTGGCTGTTTGTATTCAGATAGAAAATAAAGCCTATGCTTTGATTGATTTGTAGAATCTCACATCATTTGAACTTGTGGGCAAAAATGATGATGGTAAAGGAAGATGTCCATTTGATCCTGCACAAAGTTATACATCAGTTATGGTTGGTAAGTAAACATTTCTAGTGTTGTTATTTCCACATCTTGTCATAATTAATTGTTGTGAACCACCCAGAGAGCTTCAGCTATTGGGCAGTATAGAAATGTAATAAAAAAATAATTCAAGTTGGTGCAGATATGTTCAGCATGAATACCCGAGCTCCTTTTTGAACTGCTTTTGTAGGATCTGCCCACACAAGTTCACAAACTGCCCTTTGAACTTATCTGAGTTCAAAATGTAATTTGCTGATTGGTCAGGAGGGCTTTGCAAACAGTTTCCAGTGCATGCTATTTAGTCTCTGTGACCTTTTAGATGTCAACTATTATGGGTTATATCCAACATTGCTGTAAGCACAACAGACCTTCCCTCTCCGCCCCTTTGCAGCCCTCCCCACGCCCCCAGAATCTGCTCTGGAGGGTCCCCCAACCTCAGAGCAGATGGGGGGCCTGAGAGGGGAAAGGAAATCCACTCTGTTGGCAGTGCCGTTCCATCAGGAGACGGGCACAACTGGATTTCACCCTGTGTCCTGTACTTCTTAAATGTTGAGTTTGCTTAACAGTTTATACTTAACATCATTTGGATTAGCATTCAATACTTATAATGTAGAATGTATATAAAGGGAACTATTTTCAAATTAAATGTTACTGCTAGTACATTAGATACTGTACGGAACAAATAACTGACTTAACTCATACCCCAGAGAGCTTAACTGTCTGCAGTCCTTGGGTCAACACAGAGATGGAGGACAGATGTATGGGAGCTTGGCAGCTGGAAGCAAGAAGTACAGCGGGAGCAGGAGTTGTGCACCTACCCAATAGGTGTAGGGTAGGAGGGAGTAGTTTGGAAGGGCACAGAAGATGTAATCAAAGGAGCGTATGATGTCATAACATTTGAAAAGATAACGCTTTAAGCTGCTAAATTACTATATTTAATTCATTCAATCTTATGTTGTTGCAAAGATGGGGAACTTTACTCTGGAACATCTTACAACTTCTTGGGAAGTGAACCAATTATTTCTAGGAACTCGCTGCAAAATCCATTACGGACAGAATATGCTATTCCTTGGCTTAATGGTAAGGAGGTTTGGAGGGGGGAAACCCCAGAGAAATAAATGTTTGTTGGAATGCTCTTAAATATACAGTCTGGTAATTTTTCTACTGAAATAGTATCCCTTGAGCGGTGTTCTTCTATTTTCAAAAGAAAAAGTCCCCCCCCCCCCCGAAATACACCAGTTTTCCAGTCCGCTATCTGTGTTGGAGAAAAACACTCTTGAGAAACCAAGAATCTAAACAGCATTGATTTCATTCATGAGATCTGTTAAGGCAGCTTACGAACACTGTGGTGGTTTGGTTTATTTTTAGCATCAAGTTTCTGAAGGATCAGGAGACTCTCCAAACAGAACTGGAAATATGTGGCAATGCAATATAGATTTGCCCAACTTTTGACTCAGCACCCTCTTCCTGCAAGTCGTTGTCCAGTTGTAACAGCTTATAGGATTCCTTCAAAAATTATTCCACCAGAGCAGCGCTGTTGTTTTTGGAGCTGTATATATCCTTGCAGCTTGCAGTGAAAATGCAAGAATCATCAGTTCAAATGTGTCTTTGGTTCTTGATCTCCTTGGTTCAGTCCATGAAGATAGTTAACTATACCCAAAAGTATTTTCCTGACAGGTTTGTGAAATATGAGAATGATAAAATTTGCTACGGTACAGAGCAGGAGTATCTTCTAATATTAGAGCTTGAACAACTGCCATATTAGGAAACAGTGGCCCTGTTCAGACATTACGTTATGCCATGAGGGCTTAGTGTGATGTCTGGCATTTTTCCCAGCGATAGTAGTTTATTAACTATGGACTAACCATGGTCGCTAACTACTTGCTACAACATGGTTAGCGGCCTTAACCACGGCTTAGCGTGATGTCTGAACAGGCCCCCATGGTTAACCAAGTGCTACCACAGCGGCAGAAATTGGCCCAGCCACTCCTGCCAGCACTCCAGATCTCCATGGTCAAAATCTGCCTAGCAACACATGACGCAACAGCTGAGAGCCAGCCTTCTTGCTCTACGTCCCTGCCCGCATTATGAAAATTGGAGAAGCATGTGGGGAGAAAAGAGGCTTTTGATCCCATGCTGCTGCTGTTGGCACAGTGACCTTGAGCACTCAGCACTCCTAGGCACAAGCATCTGCGTCCACCATGATAAGGGAAGACATCCTTGGTAGGCAACTGGCCAAGCAGGGTCATCCCTGCCTCAAATGGCGAGCATGCTCCCAAACCTTCACTCCCCCAACCCCCGTGAAATGGCCTCCTGCAGCTGCTGTGGGGCTGAGTCTCAAGATGGCCGCTGGCCGCTGCTACAGCACAACCACCAAAATGACCGCCTGCAGCAGCTTCCTCCACTGAGGCTCCAAAATGGCCACCCACAGCAGCTTCCTCCACTAGGCTAGTGGGATGCATGGTGGCCCATCTGGAGGACTGCAGAGTTTAGTGATAACCGTGGTGGTTAGTGAGTGGTTAGGCTAACCATGCTGCAGGCCATGGTTACCTGCATGTGTAGCAGGGGCTCTCACAGTGGTTAACGCTAACCACCTTGCACCATGGTTAGCCTAACCACACTTCCCCAATCTGCATCTGAACAGGGCCAGTGTCTATAATGAGTCATTGAAAGGAAATACTGGGGGAGGGGGGGGAAATTAAAAAGCAAACATTGATTTTGTTTGCATTTTCCTTCTATAGAACCAAATTTCATTTTTGCTGATGTGATAAGAGCTGATCCAGAAAGCGGCGACGAGGATGATGACAAAGTGTACTTCTTTTTCACTGAAGTGTCAGTGGAATATGAATTTCTTGGAAAGCTGATGATTCCAAGGATAGCTAGAGTTTGTAAGGTGGGACAGAGTTGAACCATTTTTCCTTTCCTTTGGGGGGTGGGAGACAAGTAATTGTAGAAACCATTTGTTCTGACACTTTTTGTGTTTTAGCATTTTCCAGTCCTGGCAGACTAGGCAAGGCATGCAGCCTGTTTCCCGCTGGTGCACAAAGCTGATGGGGCTAGTGTGAGCAGTGTAGACTGTGTGGTTGATTGTCTCTGTGCATCCAGGGGTTTCCCATGGGAGGAGGGGTTGTGTTCCCAGTTGAAGTGTTGCAGCACCAAACCAGGACAGCTGGATGCTTCTGCATGGACATGCCTTGGTGATACTTAAGTAAAAATGCATTCAGGATTGAAAATTGGTTGGTTCTGTCAATAAGAAAACCAAGTTGCTCACCTTGCTAAGATCGCAATCCTAAGGGACTGATGCTTCATAGATGAGCAAGAGCCAGGCAGGGTAGGTAGGAGGAGAGAAGCTTTTACAGCCTCTCTGTCTAAACGTTTTTTGGCTAGATGGGTCTCTCAGTCCATCTAGCTTGCTTACGAGGGAGTGGGTGAAGATGACAATGGAGAGGCTCTTGGATTGAGCATATCCAGGCCTCTCCTCTTCCCGCCCTTACCTGTGCTCGCCCCCATTTATACCTCCTCAACATTTCTTTCGAGGCTGCAGCTATGACCTTGTAAGAGAAGCTGCTGCAGAGCTTTCCGCAGCAGCTTTGAGTGGGGAAAGATCCACAATCGGATCTCCTTCTCCATGGTTGTAGCTCTCTCTACAGCCGCGGTGGAGATCTGCACCATCCCAGATACTGTCTACGAGTCACAGGATTACTCTGTTAAATGCCTGGAAAAATCAGCTTCTTTAGATAAAAGAAAAAGGGTTCTTTCACTTCCTATATGATTCTTAGGCTGTCAGTTGAATTCTAGCTGTAGTAATTTCAGGAGAAGCAAGATGTGGTGGCTGCCCAGGCTGTGCTTGACACATTTCTAAAGAGTACGAGACAAAGCCAACGTTTTTCTCACACCAACAAAATTTCTTGTTTGACTGTGATGTGACAGGTGGCACTTCTGTGCTGAGCTACCATAGCCTGAAAGAAAACTATTGCAACCATCCCGATGCTGACACTCCTTACGTGTTTTAAATGTAATCATAATTTCCTTTATTGGGAAACAAGGATACATTTTTCATGAAGATTTTATGAGCATGTTGGCATCTAATTTTGTAACCTTTCTAGCAGATAAGGGTGAGAGCAGGGATGGCTTGTAAGTTTTTAAGGATCAGATTTTAAATTGCAGAGTGTAATTAAGCAACAGAAACTGATGCAAAGTTTGTGATATTGCAGCAGTTTGAAGCAGCTTTACTTTGTCATGGTACTGATGGTCTTCTGCCTGCTGTCAGTTTGCCATTGCTTTAAACTAGCACCTTTGCAGATGTGTGGCTGCATTCCCATTCTTTATGATTTGCACGGAGCTATATATAGGTTAGGAGGGAGAAAATATGTACATATCTTTTTCGTTATTTAGGAAAATAAATTGCCTTCCGTTATGTTGAAGCACCTCAATGAAAGATAATATTCCAGCCACCTTGATTTTCAGATCAAGACATCTGGTGTTTGCAAAGTGCAGACACACCAAACGTTTTGGAGTGTGGGGAGATTTTTAAACTCCTGATAGTAGCTGCACAATTAGTTTGTTCAGTGCTGCACTTGTTTCCTTTCAAGAGGCTCACAATTAAAATCCATCATTTGTAGGACTGAGGTTCTCCTGTTACATTTTCAGCTTGGGTACCGTTGAAGTACAGCTCCTTCCTGCACCAAAAAGGTGGAAGGGACCCATGCTGCAGCTGGCTCAGTTTCAGGGAGAGGTCATGCTGGCGTGGAGAGGAGCCAGAGTTATGTCTTCTGACACATAACCCGGAGCTTCTGACACTACTTTTTGCAGTGTGTGTTGGAGTCATGCTGCAGTAGCCCAAGGCCATGAATGTGACATGGGTAGGGTACCTGTGGCCCATGCCAGGGAAGCAGGGACTAAAGCTTTAAAATGTTTCTGGAGCTCATAGAATCATAGAATAGTAGGGTTGGAAGGGGCCTACAAGGCCATCGAGTCCAACCCCCTGCTCAGAGCAGGAATCCAAGTCAGCATCCCTGACAGATGGCTGTCCAGCTTCGTCTTGAACGCCTCCAGTGTGGGAGAGCCCACCACCTCCCTAGGTAATAGGTTCCATTGTCATATTGCTCTAACAGGAAGTTTTTCCTGATGTTCAGCTGGAACCTGGCTTCCTGTAACTTGAGCCCATTCTTCCATGTCCTGCACTCTGGGATGATCGAGAAGAGATCTTGGCCTTCCTCTCAGGCGTCCCTGCTCACGTAGAGATGTCTGCTCATGTTCAAGCAAATTCCCATTCAGACCTTGCTGTTTAATATGTCAAGGTTTGAACTGAGGGAGGCAGGGCTGGCACGCAGTGGGATGTAGGAGGCGGGGCCTGCATGCATGGCCCTACACCCTACTTGCGTGCTTAGCCTACCCTGAATGCTTCAGCAGGGCTTGATTATGCTTTCAAAATGTTTGACTATATAATGACGTGAAGCGCTCATCAGAGGCTGCCTAGAATACAGGCTTACACATTTATATGAAGAGTGTTGTGTATGTATACGTACTTCAAAAAATAGAAGGAGCATGGCAGTAAGAGTTCACCTCTTGGTCAAGATTAACTTCCTGTATGTGCCTACTTTCTGGGGGCCATGGGACCAGCCACATGCTTCAACCTTAAGCACTCCTGAACTCCAGGCAGTAAACACACATGGCTATTTTGGGAGAGGGGTACTTCTGGAGCTGTCCTTTTAGATATTACATGACTATCGGTAGGGTCCATCAGGATTCTGTATAAGGTTGGAGAAGTGTGACCAGCTGTCAGGAACTGCCTCTTAGTTTTATATGTGTTTTCTCCCATCAGCAATGTTTTTTACTTGTGCACTGAATCTATGGAGAGATCCAGTTGGTTTCTGATGATTTATTTCACATTTACACCACAAAAGGTTGTGTAGATTTTAGGTTAGATTTTGGCTCGTATTCTGAAAGTTGATGTGCTAAAAGTAACACTGGCATCTTGACTTGCATCTTGATGGCAGCTATTTGCCCTGCACATCATACTTTAAATATATGTTGTGATTCTTCAGTTTAATGTAGCACTGTTGTAAGCCTGTATGTCAACTTGGAGAGGGAACTTGCTTACTCTTGGATCTTTTCTCTTTCTCTTTTAAAGGGGGACCAAGGAGGACATAGGACTTTACAAAAAAAATGGACTTCCTATCTCAAGGCCAGGTTGCTTTGCTCTGTACCAGATAAAAATTTATTTTTCAACATCGTCAATGATGTCTTTATCCTGAAGACTCCAAGCTCGAAGGACACAGTGATTTATGGGGTTTTTACCCCACAGTTGTAAGAAACACTTTTACATTTCAAAGAAGTATTTTTACTACAGAATTGTAACATGGTAACTTATTGATTTTCATTACTTTGATGTCTTTTTAAGGAATAATGTGGGGCTATCAGCAGTGTGTGCCTACAACATCTCTACAGTGGAGGATGTTTTCGCCAAAGGGAAATACATGCAGAGCACCACAGTTGAGCAGTCCCACACAAAATGGTTGCGATACAATGGAGAGATTCCTAATCCCCGTCCTGGAGCAGTAAGTCTGGATGTTGATGAATGCTCCTTGACCTTTATTCCTAAAAGGCAGTTGTAAGGAGCTCCTTTTTTTCAGCTGTCAGAAGCCCTGATTCAAGACCTCTCACCCAAGCTGTGCCAGTCCCCAACTAATAGATGGAAATGATAGCAGGGCTAGAGTAGATACTGAGTGAAGTCTGTACAACCCAATGCCCTTATAGGATTCTCCCTTGCCATATTCTCTCTACCTTGTCCCTTTCAATTTTAGCACAGCAAACTCTTTGTGGGCACAGTCATGGAAGTTGGTTGGTTGGTTGGTTGGTTGGTTATTTTAGTTTTCCACCTTCCTCTACCTCTTAGGACAGGTGTGAGGGTTCTCATTAGTGGGCTCATTCAGATGTTACTGTGTAGTGTGATAGCTGCTGGGACCCCAAATTGCCCCCAAATGTAGCTGTTTTGAACCAGTCCTAACCATGGAAGAGAAATCACTTGTTTGGCAGGGGCAGCTGGCATGGATTTAGGATTGACCCAAGCCATATGGGCAGTTTGCTTCATGCTTATACAGTTCATAATCCAGTGAGAAATCTGAATAAAATACAAATATGTTTATAAAATTATTTGTATCCTGCCTTTCGGGCCTCAAAATATGGACTTTATTCTCTACATCCAAGAATGGAGATGCTGTACATCAGAGGCCATCTTCTCTGCTCCTGTGTTCGATTTCTATTGATACTTGAACTACAGAAGGATGGGGAAAGTCTGCAGAGAAAGTGTAAGTGTGTTCAAATGAACATGATTACAAAGCTCCAAATGACTGGGAAATGTGCTTTATTAGTGTTCCTGATCACATAGAGCTTTGTAATTGTGTTCACTTGGATAAGGTTACACTTCCTCTGCAGACTTCCCCTATCAACCCACAGTGGGAGTGGAGGGGGTAGTGCCAGAGCACACATTACTGGCACTTTCTACACAGTTTTAAACTGAACACCTGAATAGGGCTGAAGACAACATGATAATGAGAGACTATAAGGGGAAGGAAGATTAGCCCATGCCTGGACCATTCATTGATCCTTAAGCAGTCCTGGTATAGTAGACTGCTTCCAAGAGGACGTGCAGTGCCCTGGGGAGGGGGGAGCTGTATGGAGAGGGGCTGTAGCTCAGTTGTGGAGCACTGGCTTTGCATGCAGAAGTTTCCAAGTTCCATCCGCATCATCTCCGGGTAGGGCTGGAAAAACTCCTGCCTGAAACCCTGGAGAGCCGCTCCCAGTCAGTGTCGACAGTATTGGGCTAGATGGACCAATGGTCTGACTCACTATAAGGCGGCTCCCTCTTCTCCTATCTTCCCTGCTCCTAAGAAGACCTGGCTTGTGGTTCCACCAGTAAGGGTGGTACAGCCTAGGATAGTCTTGGGGAAGGCTTCTCTAGGATCTCTGAAGCCATCTTGTTTGCTGTCAGGAGGGCTTACCTTCACCTGTATTTGAACACCAGGGGCAGAACCTTCGGGTGTGTCCCTAACTGGGTTGCTAAAGGGTAAATAGGGATATCAAAGTGTCTTTACCACAGCTGAATTATTTCTTTATTTAATTTCTATACTGCCCAATGACTGATGCTCTCTGGGTGGTTCACAGCGCTCTAACTAACATGATTAGATTTCTCACTGAATTGTAGGTTTCCTGGTTGAGAGAGATTTGAACACTAAGCATTTGTTAGACTAGCTTTTTAAGTTCTAATTAAAGCTTATTTCTACCTAGCTAGTAGGAAGTTACTTATTTGAACTTTGGGTCTGGTTTGAGTTAGGAGATGGTTATTTATTGCTGGTCCACATTTTATAATGCATGTTTTTCTTCTTTTTTGAGATTCCTAGTGCATTTTAGGTCCCAAGTTTCTTTTAAGAGAAACTAAAAGCTTGTATGAAACCATGGCCACATGGTTTAGGCCAATTTTATTATCTCTGAGGAAACTCCTGTTTTTTATGTCTTTGCCAAACATGGGTGTTGCTTCATACAGTCAGATAATGTTTGAAATGAGCAATAGAATCCTCTAGAGGAGACTGTACACAAGACACTGAACAACCTCCACAGACACTTTATATTGACAACAATGAGATAAGCTATTAGCAGCAATAGTAGTTTCAGTTTAAAGATGATTTAAAGGATATTTTAGTATACTTTATTTTTAAAGCTGGTACTGTTCCTTTTTCAACTGTCAGTAGTCATGTGACATATGCTTTATTTGTTCTTCTTGGTACAGTGTATAAACAAGGAGGCTAAAGCAGAAAATTTCAAGACTACACTTAACTTACCCGACAAAACACTGCAGTTCGTCAAAGACCATCCTCTGATGGATGACTCTGTGACCCCAATAGGAGAGAGACCCAGACTAGTAAAGCGTGATGTGAAGTATACACAGATTGTGGTAGACCAAGTCCGAGCACTGAATGGCACTTTGTATGATGTCATGTTTATCAGTACAGGTGAGTTTTCCATTCTCAGAGAACTGGGTAGCATTAATAAAGTGGCATTTCAGTTAGGCCAAACAGTTGGTTGAGCCAGTCTTGTGAATTAACATGCACATATTGTAACTCAATGCATCCCGGTTTTTGAGACTGACAAAAATTACCAGTGAGACAGAAACTTAACTCCTATCCTGACTAGTTTGTATCTCTTAGGTCCTTACAAATGAAAGACCTAAATTTCAGACCTGTAAGGCCCTAAATGGTCCAGAACATGATTACTTTAAAGACTATCTCCTTGCATATATGTACCCTAGGATCAATATAAGAAGTCCTGCTCTGTGTCCCCATCTTCCATGTGCTGAGGTTCATCACCTTGGTATGAGAGCCAGGGCTTTTTCAGTCATGGCACTGTTGTTATGAAATGCCCTCTCCCAGGGAATCTCACCTAGCCACATCACTGCTCGCTTTTCATTTTGTGATCAAGACCTGGCCTTTTCCGGGGGGTTTTGGAGATGGCTGCTTGCCGCTACTGTTGCTGCGGTAGGGTTTTTTGGGGGAAGTCTGTGTAATTCTTCCTGTAATTTGTTTTACGTAATAATTTTTGAATGATGGTTTAATTATTAGTTAGCCATCTTGATTTTCCCCCCAAAGGAAGGTGGGATATGCATTTTAGAATGAATGAATGAATGAATGAATGAGACCAACATTTTAATTGAAGTGTTTAACATACAGCTAACCATTTTCAGAATGATTTCCTCACCCGAGAATGGTATATGTCAGACCCTGATTATTAGTGATTAACATTTCCACATCATCCCATATAGGGTGTTTATATTTGGGGTAGTCCATAAAACAGAAGTGGGAAACTTTTTTTTCTGTCAAGGACCACAGTGGGCAGGGCTAGAGCAAGAATGGGGAGGGCCACCCCCTTTTCTTTCTCTCCCTCTCTGTTGTCTGTCTGTCTCTCTCCTTCTCTCTCCCTCCCTCTTCCTCTCACTTTACCTCTCCCTTCCTCCCCACCCAGCAGACTGCCAGGAGAGGGACAGATCGCTCTTGCCAGAGGTCTGAACTAATCTCTTGCAGAAATTAAGCAGAGGGCTACAGGTTGCCCAATCCTGGCCTAAAGGAAAGTGGTTGGTGTGTGTGTGTGTGTGTGTGTGTGTGTGTTAGTGCCAGTGCCAAAGGCACTGTGGCTGAGGTCTCAAAATCCAACTCAAGTCCAGATAATAGATTGCTCAGAACAGGTGAAAGACACTATTGCAATTTAGGGGGGAAATGTTAACAAGAGAATGGAGTTTTCTGGAGGGGTTTAAAGAATATGGGATGAGAGTAGGATAGGAGATAAAGTGCAGTTGTAAAGCAAAAAGCATGGAAGGAGCCGAAGAAGCAGACAGCTGACAAAACCTTATGATAAAGGTCACATCTGAAGATGCCAAGCATAGCCTGGGTGTGTATTTATTTACATACATGTACTAAAGTGTAGACTCCTGTTGTTTAGATCGAGGAGCCCTTCACAAAGCGATCAGCTATGAAAATGGCATGCATATTATTGAAGAAATTCAGCTTTTCCCAAATTTTGAACCCATTCAGACTCTCTTGCTTTCTTCAAAAAAGGTAGGACTGAGTGAGAGGAACAGCAGGATGGGGGATAATACAAAAACAAAACCCTACAGTGGATAGGGGGAAGCAGCTGCTGACTTCAATAATGTCTGGTGGGAGCTTTATTGCCTATCATACTGTGAGACTGACATGCCTCACCAGATGAGTGGATTTGGATCAGTACTAGGATTGGAGGCTTCCAACGTGCGCTCTTCTCTTGAGATCCTGTGGTTACCTGAGAGCTTCCAAGCAGCTCGTTTAAAGTGGCTTTTACTTTAGTAGAGTTTGTATCAGTGCAACATTTTAGAGACCACAATTCTCCAAATAGCTCAGCGGGTAAAGCACATGTTTGCATGCAGAGCAGAATGTCCTGGGTTCAGTCCCTGCCATCTCTGGTTAAAAGGATCAGGTAACAGGTGGTGGTGAAGACCTCTCTGCCAAAGAGCTTGGAGAACCACTGCCAGTTGGAGCAGACAACACTGAACTAGGTGGACAAATAGATTGACCTGCTATAAGGCAGCTACCTATTTGCTTCCTGTTAGTTTGGAAGTACATTACAAGCCTTGCCTCACTGCTTATTTATTTGCCTGCTTCTTTAAAGCCAGGACATCTCTCCAAGAAGTGCACCACTATGTGGTGCTCCAAGCAGTGAAGTGGTATGGTGGCTTTGTGGTTTAAAGTAGGGATGCTGAACCTCTTTTATTCTGAGGTCTGAATTCCATTTTGGAGAAGCTCTCGGGGGCCACATTCCAGTGATTGGAGGGGCCGAAGGCAAAAGGGGTAAAGCCAGGGCAAAGAGGCGAAAGCTATTCCTGCCAGTAATGAAGGCTTAGGAGAGGCATTCCAACCTTTTAGAATGGGGAAAAAGTTGCACCAGAGCTGGGAAATCATCAAAGATGGGGGGGGGGGGGCACCAGGAGAAGGGGCGTGGCTATTTGGGGAATGCTGGAGGGCCAGATGGGGACTCCAGGAGGGCTGGATTTGGTCCCTGGGCCTGAGATTCTGCCGTGCTGCTTTAAAGTGTTGTTTTCCCTCTCAGTTGCCTCTCTTAACAGACCAAAGCAATTGCGTAGCACCACAGCCCTTGTTGTAAGAGGGGGAAGCATGCTGCAGGAACACCAGCTGAAAGAAAGCGTGGCAAGGCTTGGGGGAGGATTAGCTGCAATTTGCTACTTAGTTCTTCACCCAGCACGTACTCCAACAAGAGCTGATAAGTGGCATGCTGCTGCTATTGCTAAATCACAGTTTATTTTATTAGGAATGGACCATTCTAATCAGTAGAAATGGGGAATTTGAAATAAGATAAATAAAGAAAACATTATTCTACTATATCTGCACAGCAACCCACTTTAGCTAGTTTTGACAGGCTTATTTATCTCTCAGTTTAGCTGGAGTAACAGCAAGTAGTGCAAAGCTGCAGGTCTTTCCTGTTGAGAAGAAGAAACGTGGGTTTCTGATGACTGGACTAAATAAAATGGAAGGCAGAATTTCAGGCCTGGCCTTTGCATATAGATAGAACAGGAGATAACACACTAGACTTCCCACTAAACCATCACCTCAAACACACCCTGTTTTCCATCTCTACACTTCCATACCAACACTGCAGATGACATTGTGTAGCACTGTAAAAGTCACGTTAAAGTTAATGGAGCGTACTGTGTTCACTGTGCCTTCAGAACTGTAGACAAAAGGGGGGAAATGTGTGGCAGATTTCACCTCTACCCCTCATTTAACCAAATGGCTAAGCGAAAGCATTTCAAACTTTGGGATAATCCTACGTTCAGATAAATGGGAGTTCTGGGGACTAAAGCCACCATGGTTTATTTAACCCACACTGGCTAGTTTTGATCATGCAAACTGGGTCACTGTCTTAAAACAAAGCCTTTGTCATCTTTCTTCATTCGTTTGTTATGGTTTCTCTCAGAGATTATAGTAGTTCGCCTATTTGACACCTGACATGACATGAGTGCGAAAAGTGACAGTTCCTCTATTCTGCACCCCTTGTCCTCTTTCCCCCTTGTGTTTTCTATAGGGCAAGCAGCATCTATATGCAGGGTCCAATGCTGGAGTAGTTCAGTCTTCTGTTGCATTTTGTGACAAGTACAGCACCTGCGTGGACTGTGTCCTGGCAAGAGATCCATATTGTGCTTGGAATCCCCATAGATCTTTTTGTGTTAACCTCCAAGAGACTGAGAGTGTAAGGTAAGGGCACTTAGATGTATCTATTTTGTCTATTACAAAGTAGGGAAAGTGCATATATTTATGTAGATCAACTAATAAAGACAAAGCTATGTGTACTTTGTGATTCCAAGAGCACACACTGCCTGAATAATGTATTGGGCACAAATGCAGCAGCCTGAGAATCCCAGTTTTCGTTGTTGCTTTTAAGTCAAGTTTCTTGTTCTAAAAACTACTCAGAGAAACTTCTAAAATGAGGACAATCTCTGGTGAGATCTCAAAAGGTGTGGGTGGAGGTGGAAGGAGAAGAATTTTCTGAAAAAACATTTATTTATTTGAACTTTTACAACTTTTAAAACCTTAACGCTTTCTAATGAATCAAAGAGGGCAGAGCCCTTTTACCCTTTATAGTTCAAACCTGTATGTGTTTGTTCAGAAGTAATTCCCCTTGAGTTCAGTGGGGTTTATTCCCAGGTAAGAGGTTATAGAATTGCAGCCTCAGCATGACTGGTACAAGCAGAGTAAATAATGCAAATTAGGGTCCTGTACAAACACCTTTACTTGATATAAGTTACAGAATGCAGTTTTTCTTAGCATAGCGTTTTTTGGCGGGGGTGTGTGTGTTAATTTGTTTTAAGTACTGAGTATACACAGCCCAAAGAAAAGGCTACTGCTTAGAGGTGTTTGTTCTTTTGAAACCAACATAGTAATCACTGACTGTATTTTGGATGTCCTGTATTTGGAAAGGAACAAGTCTCCCCTGGGGTTGTGTGCTCCCATCTCCCAGCACAGCTGCAAGGAGGTTGGAAGCTTTCACTTCTGCATTTGATTAACCACATTACATCCAAACCCTAAACTGTGGTTAAATTTAATTATGGTTTACGGAAACAAGCCAGTTTCATAAGCACAGTTTGAAGTTGGCTTGTTTCATCAAACTGTAGTTAAGAGTAACCACAGTTTGTTGTATTTGAACTACATAGCAAGCGGCAGTTAATAAAAAATGGAAGCAAAAGCTTCCAAACTCATCTTCATGGCCATGCCAGTGTGGAAGTGGGGAACACACGAGCCCAGGGGGAAGGAAGGTAAGGCATGTTCCAATCAAGACAAACCATGTTTATTGTAATATCTGCATGCAGCCACTGTGTACTGACCTAACCTATTACGTATATTTTTATTTTATATATGAGAAATGAGGGTAAGTAAATTGCCCAAATTAGAACACACCTGCTAGATGCATATCCAGCTTTTTATCTTCAGACAACACTAACTTGCCTTATTCTTTCAAAACCAGCAAGGAGTTCTTGTTGTTTACCATATCTTTACATTGTTTTTCTGTATTTATTTCATAATTTGTAACCTGCCTGCTTGCTAAAGCACTCTGCATGGCATACATAAAACCAAACTATGGAACAAACACTAAGAGCTTTGGCTGTTGGGTAGTATTGAAATGCAATTAATTAATAAAATAAAATAAAGAAGATAAGATAAGATAAGATAGAAAAGAGAAAGAAAACAGTTCCTGTTTTGTGGTGGCATCCATTTATGCCTGGCACAGGGAGATGGGGAAAGAAGGAGTTGATGCAAATGGCAGGACTACAGGCTTGTCTGCTGGCCATATGGACCATTCTGCCCCATTGCCAGGAAGTCCACTGTTGGGTTGTCTGGGAGTATGATTGCTAGGGTGAACAAGCATGGAAACCATTCTGCTTCAGTCTGTGTTTGAGGTTTAAGAGGGGGCCCAGTCTAAGAGAAGACCTATAGATCTGGTTCACACAATCAAACAACTCATGATTAACAAAGGGTTGTTTGTGAGTGTGTGGGAGCGAGCGAGCGAGCATGCTGGCTCTCGCCCACTTCTGCTTTACTAAACAACCCAGGAATGCACCATTCCTGGGTCATTTACTGTGATGCCTGAACCTGGAAGTCATGGTTGTTGAGGGAGAAACAACCCAGAGCTTTAACCCATGGTTTGTGGTTGGGTTAAAACACTGGGTTGTTTCTCCCTCAGCAACCCAGAGTTGTGGGTTCAGATGTCATGGCAAACAACCCAGGAATGGAGCTTTTAGCAAAGCAGAAGTAGGCAAGTGGGTCGGAGTGCCAGGTCCAGATTTTTGAGGTCCCTTGGACAAGGTATCCTCCATGGGCCCTTCCCTCGGTGAGTCTGCTTTCTCTCACCATTGTCACCAGCTGCTGCTGTTCTCCATGTTCTTCTCATCATTGCTTGCTTGCTTGATGAGCAAGTAGGCAGTGACATCTATTGCTCCTGCTCACCGCCATCACCATTGTCTGGGCCAGAGCAAGAGGCAGGTGAACAACCAGGTTGCAGTGGTGAAGAGGAGGAACAACTCCAGGGGGCTCTTGTCAGTGGGCCCCTGCTGGAGTGTGACCCCTTGGCAGGTGCCCAGCCCTTGATGGTGGCCCTGACCAGCATGCTTGCTCACTCCCAATGGCCTGTGAACAACCTATTGTTTGTTAATTATCTGAACTGGGTCATTGTGTGGTTTGCCAAGCCCACCTAATTGTTTGTAGGGGTTTGGTATTTTCCTTTGCTGTGGACTTTATCTGGGTGTCAGTTGACAGAGCCAGGAAA
Organism: Heloderma suspectum; assembly: GCF_057233095.1. NCBI lineage: Eukaryota > Metazoa > Chordata > Lepidosauria > Squamata > Helodermatidae > Heloderma > Heloderma suspectum. The sequence goes on from NC_139459.1 coordinate 87,098,395, forward strand.
GAATGATTCCAGGCCTCCAGACTAGCAAGCAAAATGATTTTCATATATGTACATACTTTGATTGGCTTCAAGTATTTGTGCTTTGGTGTTCATAATGCCACACTAGCAGAGACTATTCATGGGGAGGCTCCTCCCAAGCCCCGTTAGAGGGCTCCTTAAGGGACCTCAGGAGTTTGGGCAGAAAGGCTAGGCCACCCACCAAAGAGACTGGAAACCCTCTGCACCCCCAGATTGGTGGCTGTGGACAGCCCAGCAGGCAGGCTGTGTCATTGTATATCAGGAGGCAGGCCATCAGCAACACCACAGTATCCCTTCTTGCTTTATGCCAAATTCATGGCAGCTGTAAGGATGTGTGGCCTGTTTTTGACCTAGCTCATTTTTTCACTTTCCTGAGGATGCACAAGCTAGATATCCTAAAAAGAACAACCCCTCCCCTAAAGGTACTGTAGGAGAAAGGGGTTTAGAATATTGCAGAAATGTTTACAGGAAGTTCCTATTAAAAAACTAAAAAGAAATGTTACATGGTGTAAAATTTGCTAACAAGAGAATACAAATTTGAACCACTTTGTCACTGACTTCAGTATGAATTGGCTTCAAACCACTGTGATGCCTGACAAGCATTTGCCCATTAGACTTTTAATTACCTTTGCTTAACAGTAATTTTCCAAAATTGCACCACGAACTGCTTTTTAACCTTGGAGGCTTGTTGGTATAAATAAATATGCCATTTGTTGTGTTGCAGAATACTGCTGTTTGGCAAATACGTCTCCCTTTTCTCTTCCCCTGCCTCACTTGTTTGAATATTAGCAAATTTTACCAGTGCTGCCTTTGCATAATTTTGTGGGGAAAAGCAACTCTGTTGATTTAGGGGTGGGGAGAGATTTGTACATGGAGGGCAGGATGGGTAGAATATGGTAAGTGTATTTGAATCCCTCACTATCTGTTTACTATTTGTAGGGACTGGATTCAGAATATAGGTGGAGATGCCTCTTCTTGCACTGGTAAGCGTTTGTTCATTAAAGGGATTGAAAAATAACACAGTGTAAATGTTCTAGACATTTGTGCTCAGTTCAACTCAATTACTTTACGCAGTGCTTTTTATTTCCATTTAAAGTGTATCTTGTTAGAAAGAAAAAAAACTTCTTTTAATTTTTGTTTTGTTTGTTCTCTTCTTTTTAAACATCAGGCCAATTCACATTCTGTAGCTGTCCACACACAAGCCCCTTTGGAGCGCATGCGGGCCATGACTGGACTCACAGCTGGGCAGCATTTATATACAAGTTGCCTCCATATGGTGGCTACACATGAAGCTGCTGTGATTTGCACAATCATTGCAGCTGAACAAAGCACAGCCAAATTGCACAAATCGTGGAGGCGGTATAAACAGCCCCCATGTGGAGGTGATGAACCTTAAAAAGAGAACTTCTGAAAAAGAGAACCTCTGTGTGAGCGCCGCCCAGGGATAGCTCCATATGTGCCCAAGGGGCTTGTGTGAACCAGCCTGTGTGTGAACTCGTATTGTTTTAGAAATTCCTCTGATATGGGTTCAGCTGGGATAATCTGATTTAGTTAACATAAAGCTTCCACTGTATCATAACTATCTGAGGAACTTGCTTTTAAGAGATGTTCTTTAGATCAGCATTCGCCATCCTGGTGTCCTCTAGATGTGCTGGATGGCAACTCCTACCACTCCCAGAGTGATGGGAGTTGTAATCCAACACATCTGGAGGGCATCATGTTAGGGAAGGCTTCTTTAGATTCTTGTTACCATGAAGGTTTCCGAAATCAGTATTGACAAGTAATGTGATTTAGCTGACTGAAAATAAAGCAAGTGATTTGAGTTTGCCTTCCAAAAAGAACAAATTTTGTATATTCAGGGATGATACCTCTTCACAAATGAAACAAATGTGTGAGTGAGAAAGAAGATTTCAAGCCATAACAGCCTTCTTTTTGGCACAGTGTTGGTAGTGCTTTTTTTAGGTCTTTCCATGTATATTCATTGTATTAGAATGAGCCCATGTAGCCATCTTTGTTCCCATGATGACTGAGCTTTGTCATAACACTTAAAAGCTTAGTGATTAAAGGTTTTACCCCTAAAGGTGCCCTAAAAATAATTCTAAATAAATAAATTCATATGTGGGGCGGGCTGTGCTATTATCACACAAAAGCCTTGTGTGATAATAGCACTGATTTCTTTTCCCCACTCCCTCCTGTGAATGCAGTAACTTAGCAAGCAGTTCCATAGATATTTGCTTAGGTAGACTACCATTTCTTCCTAGACAAGTAGCTTGCCACACCCATTGTAAGTGGTACTCTGTGACACATAAGTAAGGGTAGCATCCAATTGGTGTCCCTCCCCTATCTCCACACTGTTTTGAAGGATCCCACAACCCTCTGGAGCACTTTGGGGGTGGAGGGTGCCAGGGGCTGCCGGAAGAGGAGGATTAGCCAAAAAATGCTGGTCTCCCTGTTCCACTAACAGCTGCCTTACGTTAGTGGAGGGTCATCAGTTGGATACCACCATAAATGTGGTTTGGCAGGCCAGCAGGCTCTGTGAGTTGGTAATTTTTCTGTATATACCTACTTGGCTAAATTGGCCTACCCCACCCACAAAAAAGAAAAGAAAAAGTCAGCTCTGATCTCGTTCACATTTATTTTGCTGTTCCAGATAAAGTAAGAGAGCATTCTCTGCAGCACACTTTCAAGCACGGGAGCACTGCAGAGCTAAAATGTTCTCAGAAGTCCAACCTGGCCCAGGTGGTTTGGAAATTCAAGGATGATGTGCTAAAGGTGGAAAGCCCTAAGTACCGTCTTCTGGAGAAAGCGCTGCTCATCTTCAATTTGTCTGAGGGCGACAGTGGCGTTTATCAATGCCTGTCAGAAGAAAAAGTGAAGAATCAGAAGTTCTCTCAGGTGTTAGCTAAACATGTTTTGGAACTGAAAAGAATCCAACCCTCCACTCTGAGCCCAACCCAGCCAGCCACCCAGACAGAAGGTAACGGAGAAGTGCCCAAGACATCAACGGTAGCTTCCCAGAGGTCAGCTGCTGACATTTCAACCACTCCAGTTGTACCACTCATAATATCCAGGATAGTAACCAATCCCATTGTCCCCATCCTAATGAGCACTGTCTCTGGCATTGAACGCTCAAAGTCGCTTCCTGAGGTCCCTGAAAAGACGATGTTTCTAAAGTCAAATGATAATTGCCTTTTGATGTTTCTCTTTCTGTTCTTCTTTGTGCTCTTTCTGTGTCTGTTTGCCTACAATTGTTACAAAGGATATTTGCCAGACCAATGTCTAAAGTTCCGCTCTGCTATGTTACTTGGGAAGAAGAAGCCCAAGGCAGATTTTTCTGATTGTGAGCAAAGTGTAAAGGAGACACTGGTGGAGCCTGGCAGTCTCCTGACCCAAAGTGGAGAACATCCAAAACCAGCGCATGACACAGGGTATGAGACTGAGGCAGACTATGGAAATGGCCACGTTCAACATGATGAGGATCATTCACAGTCTTATAAAGAAGTCAAGGACAAACCTTTTGACGTTAAGTGTGAACTGAAATTTGCTGACTCGGATGCTGAGGGTGATTAAAGGGGAAAGCCCACAACTTCCATAGTGAAAGTACTGTCATTTTGAGTTGTTTATTTTTGAACACATGAATTTTAGTCGTGATAACTGGGCCAGAAAGGGCTATGTGTTCTCAATTTTATCAGTGACACATTGTCATTTCACACCTGGATAGAGCAAAGAACAATCTTGCATTTATTTCTGAAAACCATTCTGTTACACACACATGTTTATGTGTTAGTTTTATCTTTATGATAAATGGCCAGTTATGGTTTCACATTGTGAATTTCTAAGTTCTTTTTTTTTTTTCAAGAATGATTTAACATGTGCACGTACTGACTACTTTAATTAATTCCTCTTTTTTGTAGAAAGTAAAATTAACTCCTGTTGCAGAGCCATGCCAAAAAAGGATTGAAGTAGCTCCAGCCTGCACCTATTTAACTGCCATTAAAAATCTAATTTCAGTTTAATTCCAAATTGGAAATGATGTTTAGTTTATCAGATTGGTAAATTATAGCCTTTTTGTCCAGATTGGGACATTTCTTTGCTTCTAGTGATTTTTAATGCTTAGTGTAATACGTGTGTTGTATTTTGCCTGGTAGCTTTAGCTGGTAAAAGAAATGTTGGATTTTTCCAGAACTGTTTGTGTACCTTTTTAGAACATGATGTATATTGGGACAAATATGGCTAGATTTGCATAAGGTTCTCAGGGATAAGCTTTGGTTAAATGCTTTTATTATTTTTTCTTTTTAGAGACATTGATATGGTAATCATTTTGAGTGCTTAATGTTCATTTCTGGGGTTGTGGGGTACTTAGCTTTAGAAAAGAGATATTTTTAAAAAAGTTTGACACTGCCACATTAACTGGATTTTATGGGTTTATCTTAAGAAGTTTTAAGTGGATTATTGTGGGCAAACAGTAGTCACTGGACCACATCGATGTGTTAGGTTTGTGTCTTGTGGATACAATGCAGAACTTGGCAAGCATTTGATGGACCTTTGAAAAGAGACTGTTGAGGATGTGAACCATTTTTCAACTCTTTACACAGCTGGAAAGCAATCAGATCCCCAGTCCCAGTAACCAGTTTTGCCAAATGTTTTCACATATTCTTCACAACATCAAGCAACATTTAAAAAAAAAACAACTGGAGAAAGAAGCCAAGAGATTAATAGGAACTGCCCGAAGGTTCAGTCACTTTATCTCTCCTGAGACTCGGATATACTAAATGTGGTTCACAATGGCACTATTTGTCTGTAAAATTCCTTTGTGCTGTACAGTTTTTAATACTTGTATCTTACTGTCTTTGTGTCTTTCCTTTGCTCTGTGTAAGAAATAGAGGTTAGAAATAGAGAGCATTCTCACTGTTGAGTAGGCAATATCTCCCAATATTCCATTTTCTTCATTATTACTGAAATCCTCCCCATTTCACCTTAGATGGTCTTAGTGTAAACAGTTCTATATTTTGTACGATTCTGTTGCTTTTATTTTTCTATTTTTAATTATGTATATATGGGAAATGTTGAAATAAATATTGAAATTAATTGTACATCCTTTGTCATTGAGCAATAATAACTTGTCTTAAAAGAATAAACCTTAGACTTAACCTGGTGGTTTTTTCACAGTAAAACCTAAACAGGCATGATTTTCTGCTTCATACATATGGTAACAGAATGGGAGCTAGTATAACTTTTTATTCATGTTCATTATTGTTGTCTATTTCCCTGCCCTCTCCTTTCCTTTGTACATTCTTTTTTTGGCTTGTGAAGTGTTTCTTACAACTTTTTACCTTAGTGCCATCTTCTTTCTTTTCTGTCCTCTTCTGACACAGCTTCATCTGCTATAGCTTTTCCTCCTACTGATACCTCCTCTTTGTCCTGTGTGGAAAGTGATTCACCTCCTTCACCCACCAGTCCCCAGCCTGATGTTTGGTCTAGCACAGATTTTGCCACAGTCATGTTGATGCCACCTTTCCTAAGTGACCAGATCCAGCATGTTAATCCCCATAGCACCTTCCTCCTCTTCTGTCAAGCCACGGGTAAGTCAGAGGATCCTCTCTCCATTGGTCATTGCCTTGTCACAAGTGGTGTTCACCAAATTGTATTTGTTTTAATTTTTGTTGCACATTGTCCCAAGCACTTGCATGGGCAAGGAAGGTAGGGGCGTTACCCAAGAATTTTGATCACTGTGAAGCAGGGGAGGGGAAACATTTTTCTGTTGAGGGCAGGATCTCCTTGGAGTGGTCTGCCGGGGGCTGCATGCTGGTAGTGGGCATAGCCAGTGGTGAGCAAGGCCACCACTTCTCTCTCTCCCCCTTCCCACCTCCCCTCTCTCTCTCTCGCTCCCCCTCCCTCCCTCCCTGCTTAGCAGGGAGGAACAGATCACTCTTACCAGAGATCTGAACAGATCATTGGCAGAGGGCTTTTGAAATTAGGCTGATGGCCACATGTGGCCCTGGGGCCACAGGTTGCCCACCCCCTTATTTCTTTCAGGCCATATCGGCATTGCTGAGCACCTCTGAGCATCATAAATGTACCTTACTGGCATTTTTGAAACATTTTCCTGCTCAGAATGTATCTTCTAACCTTGGTTTACTGATTTATTTATTTTTTTGCCTGGGAAATCCATTTAGTATTGATGTATCTTCAGCATCAATCCTGCTCTGGGTTAAAAACATTCTTGACTGTTATTTGAAAGGTTGATGAAATGTTACATTTTGAGGTAAAAAAAAAAACACACCCAACTTTTTTTGCAATTATACAAATCACATTTCAGGATGGGCATAGTACAATTAAACCATTTTACTAATACATTTCAGATCTGTAGAATAATAAGTACACTGTTAGAGGAAACTTACCTGAAGTTCACACCAAGTCACAAGGTTCATATTTATTGTACTTTAATAAAACCAATTGTTCTGTTACTTGTCTAACAAAAAAGACAGGCTTGGCAGTGAGTATTGTAGCAGAGCGCTGGACAAAAACAAAATGTCCTCTTGTCCCTTTAAACTCCAGTTTCAAGTTTGTTCATGTGGACATAGGTAATATCGTCTAATAATCTAGTTAAAGTAAAGGGGTGTGCATTTCCTACATTTTCTATACACAATGCAGATGTTGTTTGCAACTTGAATTCTGTGATGAAAATTTATCCCAAATGTTTAACTTACTTTGATGTTCTAAGCTGATTTTCTAACCCTGTGAAATAATTAATGTCCTGTCCCAGTGGTTGGTGTGCATCTTCTAATTAGGGCAAAGGGCTTAGCACCGTTAAGAACATTGTTAATAACTCTCTACGTTGCTGCTTAGTGCATGGTGTGATTTGTATAGCTAAAGGGTCAGGTGCTGCTATGACTCTGTCCTTGCTTGTTATCCAACTGTGATCAGATTACAAAAATAGCCCTGTTCTGGCTGCCGAATTCCTCCCATGCACACACATCGTTTAAAATCAGTAATACAACCTCTCCATTCAGAGATTCAAATTTGGAGGAATGCAAAGAAAAATGCAATGCCTACTGTGGTGTTTTTTGGCTTTGATTAGGGAAAGAGTTTCCCACTCTCTTTTTAACTGCATGGTTCACCCCCCCAGTACATCACAATGTATGTATTGTTTCAAAGATAATCTAGTACTGGTGACAGAGGCTATTTGTCCCAAACATAACAATATATACCACATAAGATACCTATTTGCATAAAACAACAAATATGTTGAATTTTATGGTTTCAATTATTGTGAACCATCCATCCAAAGAGCTTCGGCTACTGGGTGGTATAGAAATTAATTAATTAATAAACTTTATAACTGCTACATTTGAAACATGTAGGTAGCTATTGGTGTAGTCCAGCCCTCCCCAACCTGGTGCCCTCAAGATGTTTTGGATTTGAGTTTCCAGAATTCCTGGCTATTAGCCATGCTTGCTGGGGCTGATGTGAGTTGTAATCTAAGCCATTTGGAGGCACCAAGTTGGGAAAGGCTGTTGTAGGCTGTTGCTAGGTTCTATTTTCACTTGTCTTCTGGTTTGCTCACTCATGATATGACTGTCAAATCACCACTTCCTGCTAAAATACGGGCTGTTGGACATAATTGCTGGTGAAGTTCTACTTTTTTTTTACTGGATCACACAGAAGGAAATAGGTTGTATGAAAATGACCTCAGGCAGTGGGCAAGTTCACATATCACAACAAGCCACCATGGGTTGGTTGTTTGCTTGAGAACAGCTGTTACTCCCAACAAATGATCAGGCGCACAGTGTCTTGCCGTGGAATTCCCCCCTAGTCCTCCCGCCCACCCCTAGCACATATCCTGGGCACCTTTGCAGCAGAAAACTTCTTTTCCTTGATCCCTAAGTCAGCCCCCCTGCTGCAATTGGACTACAGGGTTGCCAGTTTATGAGCGGAACACCCCCTCACTCCCACATCAGATTTCCAGATGTATATAATTTTTTGAGCCCTTTTAAAAAATTATTATTGCGGGTCTTGCACAAGTGCACAGGAGCACAAGACCGCCTCTCAGCTATTTAGCCCAGCATACCAATATCCTGTTGTCAATGTCCTCCTCCGCTTTGGTGCTTGCCTTGCTAGAGAACACTTTTTTAAAAAAGTCTGCTCCACTTACTCCTGAAGTAATAATACCTGCCCCCAAAAGCTCCTCCTGCAGCCATCAGCTGCTTTCAGCTTCCACCCCCCACCCCCATACACACTTCATGCTTGTTTCCCTCCACTGGTCTACATTGTTAGCTATCAGATATACATATGCATTATAGAGCAGTGATGGTAAAGATATGCAAATTTCAAGGCAGACAAGTGAGGTGGATCAATAAATGTACCCAAATTTCAAAGCAGAGCAGCGAGTGGGATCAGTAAAAATATGCAAATTCATGGCAGAACAGTAAAGTGGAGGGAAAAATTAAGCCAATTTCAGAGCTGCAGACTTTCGAATGTGCGCACTTGCGCAAGGCCGAAAAAGAAAAAGTTGCAAACACATTCAAGACACTCTCCAGTGTCTGTCCTTCTCAGTTTCTAAGAGCACGGGGCGGGGGGCACTGACAAGAGATGAGGGAGGATGACAGGAACACTAGTGAAATTGCAAGGAGCGACAGGGTTTTTTTGCTGCTTTTGCCCCATGGCTTTCTTACCGTTCCCAACAACCCATGATGAAGTCGCTGTTCTGGGTTTGGACTTCATGACAAACCACACTGAACAACCCAACAGCAAGCCATGGGTTCTCAGAGTAACTTCTTGGTAGAAAACAACCCACAATTAAAAAGCTGCTCAGGTTCAGACGTCACGATAAGCTACCTTGAAACAACACATGGTGGCAACCCACCGTGGCTTATCGTGTTGTGCGAACCAGGTCACTGGGAATGTGCTGAGTTGGGGCTGTGGGGGAAGAAGTGTATTGACTTGAATTGACTGTAGCCTGTCTGTATGTTGAAGGTTTTGTGAATCACATTGTTCCATGCATCCACATTGGCAAGGAACGTCTGTCTGTGCTACTTCCCATCCATGTGGCTCGCAGGGATGATCTCTGGTCTGTTTAATGCAGAAGCATACTAGATGAATGGTACCTTTTTGTGCTTCAAGTTGTGGGTACAGCACTACCCTGGAAAGTTGCAGGATAGACATAATGAAAGATAGAAAAGGCTCTGTGCTATGTTTAGCTCTACTGTGCTTTCTGTGCTTGATTGAAGCTTCACCCTCTCCCCTCTTCTAATATTAGAACTAATTCTCTCACAACTTTTTAGTATCCTTCCAGAGATCTGGTTAATTCCTCACCCCTTTCTGTAAGGTCTCATTTAGAACAAGAAGAACAAAGAATCTCTTGCTTCATCATCTGGAATTCACAACTGAGAATTATAAAATATATTGCAGCTCAGCATGCGTATCCAGTCCTGTTCTGAACACAACACAACTTCAGATGTACACCGAGCACTTGTGGAGATATCACAATGTCGGTCATCTCTGGGTGCTTTCTCAAGCTGCTGTGATTACAGAGTACTTGTTTGGTATGCACACGTTACATTTGTACACACAAGCTCATACTTGGTGACAGCCAGGACTAACTGAATCAAGAAATACAATGTCTGAATTTGCTCTAAGATTCTGACTCCAATAAACTTCATACTTGATCAAAACTATATTTTAAATATATTCATTCAATGATGGTTCAGATAAATTGAAATGGTAGTAGGCTCCTATGGGAGAAGCAGCCTTTAAGGTTCCCTGTCCCCAAACCATTTAGACAATACTGTTAGTAGATGGCTTGAGTCTTTACATGAACAAGCTTACAAGCTCTAGTTTTTTGGCCACTCTTCTGAGTTTACTGTTTAATACCTCTACTCGAGGTTCATTCATATGAAAGTACCCTATGTTTTTCCTTGAGGCAATAACTTCTATGAAAAGCAACTGCTTTCCTGAAAGCCCTGAATTGGAGAGAGGACCTTTTTTTTTGGTTAAGTCTAGCACAGATGTACAGATTGACACACTCATGGTGTTTTGTGCTGTGTTTAGCAGGCAGGTTCATCACTGGACCATGCCATTTTTTGACTGGAGAGGTACGTTATCTGTATCCATCTTAACAGGTTGGACCTGCAGGAAGCGTCTGTGCAGACTTATCCAGAAAGGAGCGAGCGTGTTGCTGAAATATAGTAAACATTTGAGATGAAAGAGAGATGTCAGAAAGAGAATCAAACCCCACTGCAGGAGACCAGACAAGGCTAGTTTTGGGTGGGAAAGAGAGCTAAAGACAGGAAACTGCTACGTTAGTTGTTGCTCATGCTAAAACAAAAGACTCGTCCATTTATCCAGGATGCTTCTGCTACTAAGCAGCCCAGCAGCGTTGAGTTCTGACTCAGAAGTATCGGTTCACTGCCTACCGTCAACTGGCTCCCTCCGCGGGTGCTGCTCCAAAACAGTGGTGGCAAGGGGCAGTGGCCCCCACTTGCTCGGGTCCACTGGGCCCAATCCCCACCAATGGCCTGAGGGTAAGTTGGCAGGCAAGCAGTGGTGGTGGCAAAGATGCTCTACCTTTCACTGTTGCCTGCTTGACAGCTGGTTCTCTATGTGAGTGAGCAGGTGTTAGTGATGGCAACAAGGGAGAAAGGCTCAGTAAGTGTTTTTCCTGAGCGCCTCTCCACCCCGCTATCCACTGGATCCAGACCACTTACAACCCAAGAGTTCTTGGGAAACTGAAGTGTGGACTTGTTGACCTTTGTAATAAAAACGTTCAACTTGCCACTAAGCTAGGTTGTTGACCAAGGGGTTGGAAGATAGAATCAGCGTGGCTTTTGCAAAGGGAAGCCCTGCCTGATCAACCTTTCAGAGTTCTTTGAGAATGTAGATACAGGCAGTAGACAGTCCTATACTGGGACTTCTAAAAATGCTTTTGACAGACAAAGGCCCCTGAATAAATTTAACAGTCCTGGGATGAGAGAGCAGGCCCCCTTATGGCTCATTAACTGGATACAGAACAGGAAATTGACTTTTCACAATAGAGAAAAATAAGCAGTGTATTCTCCCAAAGGTTTGTATTGGCACTGTTGCAGTATGCCCCTAAATACTAGTTGCTGAGGAACAAACAGGACTGGGCTGCTAGACTAGATTGGACCCGTTGTTTGAGCCAGCAGAATCCTTAAGTTGTCTGCTCTTTTATCTGGCTTATCTCTGGAGCTGCACATTCCTGGAAGAAGCTGTGGCTACACTTTCATGTTAGTTTGTGGCTTATATATTTTGTAAGCAACATTTTGTGTGCAGCATTGCTTATCAGAGAGAGACCCGAGTCCCACATCAGCTTTTGCAAAGTAAGTAGCAATTGAACAAAATTGCCCATTGTGCAAAATTAGCAGGTTATCTGTACTTTTTTTTCTTCTTCAAGAGTGTTACTTTGAACATGGTCTATAAAATTAGGCTTCTCAGCCATGATTCTGGGAAAACTCAGTTCGTGATAAAAATGTAACCTATGTCTTAATATTCAGAATCATCTTTAGCTGACCACCTTTCCCCTTGTAGAAGTGTAGCCTTGATTTTCCTCCTTCCTGTCCATTAAAATGCACCCTTTCTTTACCTTCTGTTTCTCAGCTGGTGCAACAGCCATAGAGTTCATACCAAGCATTTCTTGGTTTTGTGTATTTTGCAGGAAAGCCCTTGTTCACTGTTCTGTGATTTATATTCCATCTCTTAGGCCAGATACTCAAAATCAGAACACACTTTAACCACTAGAGTGCTGGACTGGGAGTCGGGAGATCCGGGTTCTAGTCCCCACTCAGCCATGGAAGCTCACTGGGTGACTTTGGGCCAGTCACAGACTCTCAGCCCAACCTACCTCACAGGGTTGTTGTTGTGAGGATAAAATGGAGGAAGGAGGAGGATCATGTATGCTGCCTTGAGTTCCTTGGAGGAAAAAAGGCAGGATATAAATGCAATAAATAAATAAATAAATAAATAAATAATAAAAAAAAATTATTTTCCTGCTTGGAGAAAGTTATTTGGGTGGAGTGAGCATTTTCATCCTTAACAACAATTTCCAAGCAGGAAAAGAATTGGTGGTTAAAGTGCATTCAAGGTTAAGTATTCTGATTCTGAGTATGTGTTCTAAGAGATGGTGGAGTCTGGATTCATTAAACTGGAATAGGAGCCTGGACTTGCAAAGACTGGGCTCTTGGGAAGTTGAAAAGGACAAAAACCAATCAAACGTAGCCTACCATTCAAAGTACTAATCTGTGGCAATACTTGTAAAAATCCAGTTATTTGCAAGCCTGTTGTTGGTCTTAGAACCACCAATTAATTTAGTATCTCCTGTTTTGTCTATCTGTATGCTTTTCCTCACTCTGTAGCTGCAGGGTCACTGGAGAGGAGGAATCTTCTCACTATGACATGTAAATAACAGAACTCATTCCTAGGCCTCCTGGCTTCTGGATCAGCTTGTCCGGGACACTTCTAGCCTAATCTGAGTACTGGAAGTACTAGCTGCATTTGTCATCAAAGAGATGCAACCTGTTCCCATTGGAGCAAGTGCTTAATTTGACTCAAGGCAGGCAACAGATCAACACCTGGATCGCTTTTTAATGCCCTCCGGGTTCAGTTCTGGAACATGTGAAATAATAATGAGCGTGTCTGCAAGCATCTGCTGAAAGCATTTTCATCCCCACTCAGTAATCACAGCCTGTCATCACACATCTGGGAGTTTGGAGCAAGGTTTCTAGGTAGGCTTGAGTCCCAGAATCTCTCATTAGAAATTAACTGCTGACCCCAGAAGCTACATAAAGCTCCACCATTATCTCAAGCTGCTGCTGGGTGCAGTGGCTCCTGCTCTGATTAATTTCCAGATGATATTTCATTGTGCAGCTGGCTTCTCCCCTCAATCACAGCATGTGCTGAATCAGATTTTTATGTTTTCCGCCCTGTTCCCATCTCTTATCTTAGATACTGGGTTGTTTTTTTAGTCGTCTCCTTGAACACAGTTTTCTGAATTAGCAATTTTCAGCCTATTAGACAACTGCCTAATAGGCTGTAAGGGTCACAGGAAATGAAAACACTTTCTGTCTACCACTTAGGGATCAAGAATTGCTTGCCAGTTTCTACTCAGGCCCAGATTACAATAAGCCATAGCAAATGGTACTTTTGCATAAAAGGGCCTTCAAAGTTACATTGTTAGAGAATTCTTGTTTGTCCCACAGTATGTTCAGCTCACAAAGCTGCAGGCCTAGCCACAGTGGATTACTCCAGATGTGGCTTTCACTTCTGAGATTAAATTTTACTACTGTGGAACATGCATTTTAGATCCATTTCTTCTGGTGCCATTCCTTTCGGTGCCTCTTGCCTAGTTAAGAGAAGAAATAGTTCGTGCTCCACAGACCTCCTTTTTGGCATAACTATACTATACTTAGAAGCTTTGGTTTCTAACTGGCAATAGATCAGTCTTGGTTCAAATATCTGCCCCCACCCCACCCCAGATGAACTGTTGTAAGCACTTAAGGAAACAGAGCCATTTTTATTAGACTAGCCCCACATCGTCTCTGTTTTGATACGAGAATTCTTCACTTTGTATACTGGCCTAGTGATGATCAGAGTCAGTGTCACTGGATTTGTACCCAAAGGATGACTTCCAGGGCTGGGAGTTTGGAGCAAGGTTTCTAGGTAGACGCAACTTAGAGACGCAACTCTAAGCTCTTTATTCTTCCTGGCAATTTACCTTGTACTTGTACCTTGCTGCTAGTCATATCTCTCAACTTGATTTCCATCCTTGATCATCTTGTTTTTAGCGACCTTCAGGAAGACCTTCATCTAAGCTGAAACCAGATTAGCTCCAGAAATAGGACAGGCAATAAGTAAAATTGAACGATGGTATGGCTGCATCTTGATTTATTCTGGCTTGCAATGCTTTGTTAGGTGACTCAGTATCACCTACTCTGGGTTTGTTTCTTCAAGGGAAGTCACTTTCTCAGAGTGTGAGCTTACAACAAAACCCAGCACATTTCTATCACCTACTCAGGCCAGTACTATTTCTAAACATGATGCCCATCTTTTTTAAATAAATGAAGATCTGAATAATATTAAATTAATATTCCTGCCAGTTGTCTTGGCCAGCTGCAAATGAACAAAAATCAGGCTTCACTAGTTTTCCCACCACGCAATCATTCTTTTTTTATTTTTTATTTATTATTAAATTTATTAATCGCCCATCTGGCTGGTCACCCAGCCACTCTGGGCGATGTACAACATACAATAAAAACAGTTTAAAACAATAAAATTCTACAATAAAAACATTTTCTAAAATACCCTAACCCACCCCAAATGCCTGCCTGAACAACAACGTTTTTAATGCATGACGGAAGCTCATTAAAGAGGGGGCATTTTTATTGTTATTAATAATTGGGGGACTGTGTAGTTTTCGAACGTATAGTGTATATTGAGAACTGAGTAAATAGCAGAACAATAGCACAGTCCTATGCATGTTTGTTTGTTTGTTTACAACATTTATATACTGGCCTACATCTAAACAGATTTTACTCAGCAGTGGGACTTTCTCTCATGTTATGTGTGTATAGATTTTCAGCCTTAGACAATCAGACTTTAGACCAATGTTATATCAAAGCAATAACCCCATGGAGAGGCCTCTTTTAATTCCTTTGGTGGGTTCCTTTGGTGGGAGCTCTTCATAGTGGTTCCCCAACCACCAGGCAGGTGTACTTGGCTCAGTTCTTCGTATACATTGTTGGAGCTCTACAGGTTTTTAGTGGAGCCAGCTGTGTCTTACATCTTGTCTTGATGTAATGTAGAAAGAGGTACAGATGTGTCTGTTCCATAGAGAAGGTGCATGCCCAGCAAAATCTGAAAAATCAGCCCAAATCATACATACACCATTTCCAGGTACTAGGTAATTTTTTTTTTCTGCTGCTGCCACTTCTCCTGCATTTTAGGGCACACAGGTGCAGCACCTTTACCTTCAAAAGAAATGCTGGATGTGTTGGTCCTAAATAGGGTAGAGTTCAGTTGAACATTAGGAGAAACATCTTGATGGTAAGAGTAGTTTGACAATGGAACCAATGACCTAGAGCAGGGTAGGACAACTTGTGGCCCTCGCCAGCATAGCCAATGATAAGAGATTATGGGAGTTGTAGGCCAAAACATCTAGATGGCTAGTGGACTTTCCCTTGCTGGAGGTCTTCAGGCATAAGTCGGAAACCATCTGTGGGGGATGGTCTAGCTCTGGATTTTCTGCCCTGAGCAGGGACTTGGATGAGGTGGCCTCCCCAACCCGCTCCAGCTCTATGTTTCTATTACTCATTTGTACTAGTATGCTAATTAATGTATGTGCACTCCAATTTTTTGTGTTCTGTAACTGTTTTATTTTTCTGATCCTGCAAGCATCCATGAGGAGAGGATCACAATGAAAGTAAGTATTCAACAGATCTTGAAGTTGCTGCGATGAAGCGGAGAGACTTCAGCAATCTAAATGAGTTCACGATTGCTGCTGGTTTAACTGCTCATTATAGCTACAGAAGCCCTAAATATAAAGGACATTGGTCCTGGTCATGGCATCTTATAGTGAACCATTTTTCAGGAGTATCATTGCTTCACATACAACATTGTACTGAGGTTGCCAACTGTTGGTTTTTTCTAACCCCTGCTCCTGTTTCTTTTAACAGATCAAGCTGCTGTTAAAAGCACAAGAGCAGGCCAGGCTGAGTTTGTCCCCTTCCTTAAATTGTAATCTCAAAAATAGATACAAACAGCACTTTGTAGTGCACTGTGGAGCAAGTATCTACCAGCAATAAAAGCAAGTCCATATACAAACCTCCACATTCAGAGGCAGTAGGCTCCCCTGAATACCATGTGCTGGGGAACATAGGTAGGATAATGCTTTTGCACTTGTGTCCCAGAAGCATCTGGTTGGCCCCTGTGGGAACAAAATGCTGAACTAGGTAAGCCTTTTTGTCTGATCGAGCAGGGCTGAACTTATATTTGTAACAGTGCAATCCTATTCAAGACTACTCAGTTCTATTGAGTCCAATGGAGCTTACTCCAGGGTGAATGTGTATAGAGGATTGCACCCTAACAGTGCAATCTTATGGAGGGGTGGGGGAGGACTCGCCACTACATAAAAGGACTGGATGCACCCGATCTCGTCTGATCTCGGAAGCTAAGCAGGGTCAGCCCTGGTTAGTACTTGGATGGGAGGCCGCCTGGGAATCAGGCTTCCTGCACTGAGCAGGAGGTTGGACTTGATGGTCTTATAGGCCCCTTCCAACCCTATGACTCTAAGTCTGACAGTGTGTGCTAGCCAGGAGAGACGCTGGGGACGGGGGGACTGGGGGTTCCTTGCCCCCTTCCTGTTCCATTGTGTGTCTGCATGGAAATGTTCCCTAATAGGAGGGGAAATCACTACACCTGCCCCAGAGCTGGCATAGTTCCCCCCCCCCTTGTTTGGAGAATCCACCTACGGCAGGCCCCTGGATCACCCCGTCGCCTCTGCCACCAGCGAAACTCTGCCAGTAGTTTTATCTGTGCCAGCAGAGGTTTCCACTGGCATGCCGCGGGATGCTCCGGGGGCCCAAGTGTTGCAGAAGTGCTGCTCTGCCAGGAGCACAGTGTCTTACAGCAAGCCCATGGGAGGTCAGCTGCTGATGGGCTGTAGGACTGGCTGCAATCCTGTGCACCCTTGGGAGTAAGCGCCAGTGAACTCAGTGGGATTTACTTCTGAGTAAACATGCATAGGATTAGGCTGTAGGTCGATGGTTGTAATTCCGTGGTATAGCAACTTGTGGCTCACTGTAGGACAGAGATTTTAAAGTAAGCAGCAAGGAATATTCATTGCAAGTATGAATGTACAGAACCATGTTTAAGAAGTTTTGGATTTATCCACTATGGCTTAGAGGTTTGCTTGCACACAGCGGTGAATGTGGATCTGTTGCCAGCTGCCCCATTCACACCAATGGAAGGAGCAAATTTACAGTGCAGAAAAGAAAGAGTACACTGCGCTGCGTCTTCACATTGAATGAATGGGGAAGCCAATCTAGGGAGCGGGGGTAAAGTATGTGGGTGCAGTGGAGCTCTCTGACATCCATAAAACAAATTACTGGTTCAACGACAATGAAGAGTCTTGTGGCACCTTAAAGACTACACAGTGAAGGTGCCGCAAGACTCTTCGTTGCTGTTGCTGCAACAACTAACACAACTACTTCTCTGGAAATTGTTACTGGTTGAAGGTGTCTGTAGGACCAACGTCTTTTCTTAAATATTAAATTGAAATTCTCATTTTTCTAATTGCTGTGGGTGCGGAGGATGAAGGACGCAAATTATATAATCAAAAGAGAAAGGGTAGGTATCTATTAGCACTCTGAATAGGAATGTTTTGGATTTGAAATTATACACACACATATATTCCATGTAAAGATTCCCACCCCTCCATGAAGTTCAGAAAGAGAGTTCAACAAGGGCTTTTATCCTGCCACTGAGATTCCCGTTCTATGTGAAAATAAAAATCTATAGTTTGTGTTCAGAGGAGGGGGAGAAAGTTCATGGGAAAAGAGCAAAGTAGCATAGCTAGCATTTATTCAGTCACACCCCACATTGCTTGTCCCAGATGATCTTGTCTGGGAAGGTATCAAAAGCATGTAGGTTGCTGAAGTTATCTGCTGGCTATATCAGACAGATTGTTTCTTTTGGGTAGCCTGTTCGGAGAACGGTTGTGTGAATTATATTTGTTGAATGGCTTCCAAGAGCCATGACGTTCCCGAAAAATATTGATACTAGTTTCTTTGGAATTGCAAAGCAATGGACCTGATCCAAAAAGTTACTTTACAAACAAATCAGTTCCTTCCTGCCCTGAATTTCAGAAGCCGCTTCCTTGCAAGTGCATAGTTCTCCCCAAATGCTTACTATTGGGCCTGTTTGTGTGGATGGGAAATTACCCCAGCCTAATCATAATTTCAGAGAGTATTTTGCCTGTGTGTTCAAAGCCTTTCCTGAGAACATGCTCCTAGAGCTCTCTACCACAAACCCCTAAGGTAGGCAAGCATTATTATTCCCATATTACAAGTAGAGAGAGACTGAAATATAGTACCTACCTTAATGAGGTCATGGCTTTGAACCAAGTGAGTTCAAAGTGAGGTGAGACTCTGAACCAGGGGTGTTGAACCTCTTTCAGCTGTGGGCCACATTCCAGTAGTGGGAAGGGCCAAAGGCAAAAGGGGCAAGTCCAGAATACCAAAAATACCTGTATATTGTAGCTTAATGCTCTTCCTTCTAACGTAAGCCTTAGGAGGCATTTCAACCTTTTAGAATGGGGAAAAACACACACAAGCCAGGAAGTACTTCTTCACATAGCGCATAAACTATGGAATTCACTACCACAGGATGTAGTGATGGCCACCAATTTGGATGGCTTTAAAAGGGGGTTGGACAAATTCCTTGAGGAAAAGGCTATCAATGGCCACTAGTCTTGATGGGTATGTGCTACCTCCAGTACCAGAGGCAGTAAGCCTATGTACACCAGTTGCTGGGGAACACAGGTGGGAGGGTGCTGTTGAACTCATGCCCTGCTTGTGGGTTCCTGGTTAACAGCTGGTCAGCCACTGTGTGAACAGAATGCTGGACTAGATGGACCCTTGTTCTGATCCAGCAGGGCTCTTCTTATATTCTTAAGCCACCAAACAATTGGTGGTTGGGGGAGAGGGTGGGGCCATCTGGGGAACCCTGGAGGGTCAGATTGGGACACTGGACCTGCACCCCTACTCTGAACCAAGGATGTATAAGCTCCAGGCTCATTGTTGGAATTGCCACACCACAGCCATTGTCCACTTGAATTCCATGTAGAGTGGAGAAAATACCTAACCAGTCTAAGGAGCTCAAGGTAGCACATATGGTTCTCACCCTTTATCCTTGCACTAATCTTGTGAGGAGGGCTAGACTGAGAGGATGACTGGTCCACTGAGTTTCATGATTGAGTAGGGATTTGAACCCAGGTCTCCCTGCTCATAGTTTAACACTCCAGTCACTATGTGACATTACCCTATCAGCTGGACTGGTCTAGGTAGTTTGCCATTTCTTGTGGGATCTGAAAGATGCACCCTGTGATCTCTTGCAATCCCAGAGGATGTTGGGGTACAGCTCTCAAATCCTGTGCAGTTGCACCCCAGTACTTTTTAAATAATCAGAGGAGATTCTGCTGTGCATCTCATGGATTACATGCTGCTTTGTTGGCACCCCTAAAATATTATCAGCCCAAGCAAACTTCCACAGCTGGGCTGGCCCTGGCTAAGATCCTGAGCAGTCTACATCCTGTTGAATGGCCTTTGCCATTATCTTGGTGAAAGGGCTCAAATAAAACAAAATAGGATGTTTACAAACTCAACTGAAAGCTTCAAGTGAAAAAGGAATATATGAAAAGGGAACAGGACTTTGAAGGAAGAAGCTTGGCATCCCATCCTTTTGGTTTTGATGTTAAGATTCTGACAACTTGTACATGAAAGAAATTGGCTTCCGGGATCAAAAAGGAATATTTCTTGAAGCATGCCATGCAAAATGGTTCAGTTTCCTAGTAAGGCCTGGAGAACCTAAACAGCTGTTTTAGTCTTTTCACACTTTAAAGGGACTTTACAATATATATTTGTGTTTGATCTGTCATAGTTGATTAGCTAAGTGCAATTTTCCATAGGGCCCAGAGATGCACATTTTGTTTGGAAAAAGAATGGGCGGAAAATGGAGGCATGCGTGAACGAGCAGACCCACGAGCTGGCCAACGGTCAAGTACATCTCCTAAGCTGGATGAAAGATGCTTTAGCACAAGATTCAGAATACAGCTGCCTAGTGATCTCAAAAGCTGGAAACAAAACACTGACATCATATATCACTATTGAAGGTAATGGTACCATGTTGTGCAGTAACACATTTTTGTCAAAAATGTAGACGGTCGCACAAACCTTCAGAAGTTGTGCCACTTATGATGCCACAGATCCAAATAGGCACACACAAGAATCCTGCATGAAGAAATTTGTGTTTGCTACCTTGTTGTTGTTGTTCAGTCGCGTCCGACTCTTCATGACCCCATAGACCACAGCAAGCCAGGCCTTCTTGTCCTATGCTCTCACCTGGAGTGTGCTCAAGTTCATATTCATTGCATCGGTGATGCTATCTAGCCATCTCATCCTCTGCCGTCCCCTTCTCCTTTTGCCTTCAATCTTTCCCAGCATCAGGGTCTTTTCCAGGGAGTTTTCTCTTCGCATTAGGTGGCCAAAATGTTTGAGCTTCAGCTTCAGTATCTGTCCTTCCAATGAGCAGTCAGGGTTGATTTCCTTTAGGATGGACTGATTTGACCTCCTTGCAGTCCAGGGGACTCGTAAGAGTCTTCTCCAGCACCACAGTTCGAAAGCATCAATTCTTCGGCACTCAGCCTTCCTTATAGTCCAGCTCTCACAGCCATACGTTACTACTGGGAAAACCATAGCTTTGATTAGACGGACCTTTGTCGGCAAGGTGATGTCTCTGCTTCTTACTATGCTGTCTAAGTTTGCCATAGCTTTCCTCCCCAGGAGCAAGCGTCTTTTAATTTCATGGCTACAGTCACCGTCTGCGGTGATCTTGGAGCCCAAGAAAATAAAATCTGTCACTGCTTCCATTTCTTCCCCTTCTAGATGCCAGGAAGTGATGGGGCCAGATGCCATGATCTTCGTTTTTTTAATGTTGAGTTTCAAACCAGCTTTTGCACTCTCCACTTTCACCCTCAACAAGAGGCTCTTTAGATCCTCTTCGCTTACTGCCATTAGGGTGGTATCGTCTGCGTATCTGAGGTTGTTGATAATTCTCCCGGCAATCTTAATTCCGACCTGTGATTCATCCAACCCGGCGTTTCGCATGATGTACTCTGCATATAAGTTAAATAAGCAGGGCGACAATATACAGCCTTGTCGTACTGCTTTCCCAATTTTGAACCAATCGGTTGTTCCATATCCGGTTCTTACTGTTGCTTCTTGACCCTCGTACAGGTTTCTCAGGAGACAGGTAAGGTGGTCTGGTACTCCCATCTCTGTAAGAATTTGCCAGAGTTTTTTGTGATCCACACAATCAAAGGCTTTAGCGTAGTCAATGAAGCAGAAATAGACGTTTTTCTGGAATTTTCTTGCTTTCTCCATGATGCAGCGAATGTTGGCGATTTGATCTCTAGTTCCTTTGTCTCTTCGAAACCCAGCTTGTACTTCCGGTAGTTCTTGGTTCACATACTGCTGAAGCCTAGCTTGTAGGATTTTGAGCATAACCTTAGCTGTACTTTATCACAAGTAAAAAGGGGATACACTAATTAGGAGTCGTAAAAAGGCCAACTCATTCTGGCCTAAGCGTATCAACATCCATGCAAATTATGAGTTGTGGTTGCAGGAAAACTATGTAGGTGCTGAGCTGAGGAAAAACGGGCAGCCTGCTGCTGGGCAGTTTAATTCAAGCAAAAACATAGCACCATGCAACTGTGGGCTCTTTACACTCCAAGCTGAAAAGTGTTCCTATCAGTCCTAGTGCATAATCCACCATGCATTTTTTAATGCAACTCCCATTCATCTTCATAAGATTTACAAACAGCACAAGAGCAGATTGCATCTTTTGAGGATCATATTCCTGAAATGTTAAGAGTGCTGAGTAAATATTCCCATATTCTAATCCAAGTTCTTATGTTGGTATTGGGAAGGTACATATCTTCAGAAGAGAGCCAATTATACTACTTTGAAAGATGCTTTTAAAAAGTTTGAATGGTTAAATAATGATGAATTAATAACTTTCTCCATTTCTTGCTGTTTTCAGGTGGCAGCTATCAGGACACGTGGTCAAGAGAACTTGCTAGCTGGAGAAGTGTTGTCAATGAACATGACAAAATGATGGAGAGGTGGAAAAAGACATGGGTCGGTGCCAGGACAGGCATACACAGAGCCATGCTCTTTGGTTCAGTTAGGACAGGGATGGGGAATGTGTGGCCCTCCAGATGTTGATGGACTGCAACTCCCATCATCCTTCACCATTGATTATGTTGGCTAGGGCTGATAGGAGTTGCAGTCAAACATTATCTGGAGGCCCCTACATTCCCAATGCCCAAGTTAAGCTAATCCAGTTACTTTCTTTTTTGGCCAGTTGCCTGGACAAGAGAAAAGTTGGTGCATGTAGAACTAATCCTTGGCATTTTAGCATAGCACTCTAGTGAAAATTTTACAGTCTATGAAACTCTGTGGTTTGAACCCGGAGTTAACTACACCTTTTCCCTATTCCCACACCTGTTCACAGCCGGGTTCAGATGCTCATCACATATTCAAGGTGTTCCAGTTCTAAATCCTAATGGAGTGGTGTTTATAGCCTCATGCTTTGTACCTGGAGACAGACCCATCAGTCGCATTATCCACCACTCACTATCTATACTGCTTTGCCTTTCAAGTGCCTGACCAAAAGCAGCCAATGCAGCCCCAAGAAAAGAAAGCCTCTTGCAGTAGCCCTCTCATAGGAGGTCAGCTAAGCCTTTTTACAAATCGTTTATTCCCAAATGCATCTACACTTCTAAAGGCAATTCAGCCACAGAGGAAGGACCTATACCACAGTCTGATAAGACTAACACCTCAGAAGGTACTGCATCTCAATTTCCCTGCTTATAGAAAGGTAGCATATGAGGCAAGATTTATCCCAGAGAAGTTCATGAAAGACCCATGCTTTTTCATGAAGTCTTTAAAAAAGAAATTGACGTTTTCCTGCACAGTGGTTCATTGCAAAACTGCTTTGCATACAGCAGCGAGATAAATGTCCATCCCCAACCCAGTCTTTTGTGAACAGAATTTAATAGATATGCTGTCAGTTTTCATCAATTGCACTGAGTTGGAATTCATTGGGCAAAGTCAGTGCCACTAAATTTTGACAGTGCAGTGCAAGTCAAGGAGAATGTACGAACTCATGGTCATATGTGGGAAAAGAGATTCGTAATTAACAAGCGAGTGCATGAAAAGTCAATTAAATTTAATGTCACATATTGGCACAGCAGAATTAAAGGGCCTTTTCTGGTTCCTTTTTCAGGAAAGCTGCAACAAGAAGGGCACAGTACAAGAAGCAGAAAGTAGTGGCTGCAAAGGACTGGGAACTTCCTGAGCTTTAACCAGCACCTGTAAAAGAGTCAGCTATCAGTCAACAGCACTCTGAAGATTCCGGTGAAACTGGCAGTGGAACACATTCCCCTCGCTGCTTTGAATAATACTGCTCTATTTGCTGCTTTCCCAATGGACTTGAACAATGTATAAATGAGTGTTGCCAATGGATACCCAGTATTCACCATTACAAGGAAAATAATTTGGTATTGTTAATTCACCTGTTTGTAAATGCTATGACCACTGACTTCAGTCTTAGCCTGTTCAACAGACCAGCTGAAAAGTGCTGGCCCTGTGGTATAGTACATGGAATTGAACCTATGATTGAGTTTATTAAAATACTATTCCAAATGGTTCTGGTCACCACACCAAAAAATGGTTATTGTAGAGCTGGAAAAAATTCAGAAAAGGGCAACTAAAACCATCAAGGACCTGGAGCATCTCCCCTGTGAGGGAAGGTTACAACAGCTGGGATTGTTTAGTTTGGGAAAAAAAGGGTAAGGGGAGACACGATTGAGGTGTACACAATTATGCATAGGGTGGAGTATATGCATATTCCCTCTCATATACTAGAATCCAGAGGCATCTCGTGAAGCTGATTGTTGGGAGATTCAGGATAAAAGTACTTCTTCACACAGAGCATAGTTGAACTATGCCATTTGCTATCACAGGAAGTAGTGATGGCAACCAATTTGGATGGTTTTAAAAGGGGGGT
Source organism: Heloderma suspectum (assembly GCF_057233095.1). Lineage (NCBI taxonomy): Eukaryota > Metazoa > Chordata > Lepidosauria > Squamata > Helodermatidae > Heloderma > Heloderma suspectum. The sequence continues at coordinate 87,122,272 of NC_139459.1, forward strand.
CAGATAAATTCCTAGAGGGGAAGGCTATCAGTGGCTACTAGGCTTGATAGCTATGTGCTATGTCCAGTATCAGGGGCAGTATGCTTGCGTACACCAGTTGCTGGGGAACATGGATAGGAGGCTGCTGTTGCAGTTGTGTCCTGCTTGTAGGTTCCTGGTAGACAGCTGGTCAGCCACTGTGTCCAGGATGCTGGACTAGATGGACCCTTGGTCTGATCCAGTATGGCTGTTCTTATGTATTTATTCATAAGCAAGTGATAGGAGGAGGCTTCTTTCACTTTCAGTCCCCTTTGTCAGTTTCTCCAACACTCCCTGAAGCAAATGGAAATTGTGCACAAATAGCTGAGAGTTTTTCCATAAATTAGGTATTTTTCCAGGACTTCATGGCCATAGTGCAGTAATTCTAAAATTGAAAGTGGCTGGTCAGTAGCTTCTATTATAAAACTGTTGTAATAAGAGTTCTGCATAAGAGCTAAAAGGTATATAGAGATGCACACCAAAGCGTATGAAGATTCTTTAACTACCACAAATTTTATATATCAGATTTTGAATGTACTACTTCAAGGTGAAGATGGGCCAAGACTAGTCAAGTTAGTCTCTTGAGCCTTTACTAGGGATGTGCAAATCTGTCAAGTTGACTTCACTCAGGTTCTCATTCCTCTACTGATTTGTCCAATTTCCACACTGGACTGCAATTTTTTTTTTTGGTCTGCACAAAAATTTGCATGCATTTCCCCCCTCCCCCAAATCTACACAAATTGTGTGCATTCCCCCAAATATATGCATTTTGGGCATGAGGTTTCAAATGCACACATTGCTGTACATTTTCTGGTGAACTGCATTGCAAACTTCAGGAAAGTACTGAGTATCATCTAACTGCATTCCAGTTCAGGTTCAGGCAGTGTGAGTTTGCTGTATTTTTACCTATTATACTAGTTAGCTCTGTATGCAAAAATGCAGTTGTAAATGCCTATCAAAAGCATCCCATCCATCCCAAACTTATTTTTAAATTGCATCATTTGCAATTTGACGTAAGAACTCTTGAAAGAGAACTAAGAGGAAAAATTATGTGTGAGCAGGTAGGAAGTGCGCATGCATGCTGTCTTACTGGATTACAGCCACATTGCTTTACAAATCCATCAACAGATTAGTTCAAAAGTGAGAAGGCTTTGCTTTCCCACTTGATTATGGTTTATTAATTCAGTGGGCATGGAGTCAGAATCCACAGAATTGTAGAACATATGGCAGGCAAGCTGTATTTTTCCAGTGCTGTTAATTCACAGCTCCTGCTGAAAGATACTTCCACTGATAATCATTTGGTGTTAGGAGTGCCACGAACTGCCCAGAGCTTCAGCTGTTGGGCAGTATAGAAATGTAATAAATGAGTAAACTTGCCAAAGCAACCAAACACACATGCCAGGCCTCAACACTCTGCAGTGAAATGTTCCTTATTTTCTGTTTTAAGAACTAGCTTGTTTAGTGTGGTGCTAGGGCTAGAAAAGCAATCATGTGATCAGTCACCGCTCCCCACTTCAGAGCTTATCCTATTAGACAAAGCTTGGTTTCAATAGGTGAAACTGGGCTAGAAGCAATTTAACTAGCTCTAAAAGACAAAATTGTCCACGCTGTTGCTGATTACAAAGGCAATAATCAGGATTACTAGGATATCTGATTAAGATGGATCCATGCTGTTGTGTACCCTGCCACTGTTAACCACCAAAATAAGTTTCTACTATGTCTTACTTCATGTATCATCTATAATGGAGTATACTAAAGTATTTTGGTATAGATTTGTCATATTGGGGCCACAGGATATTAAACAGCTGACATTTTATTGTGCCAGCATTTGTTGAACTACATAAGGCTTTTAAATTTGATGGAATTAAAGGGCAAAGGAAGAAGTGAGCCCTACACATTTTAACTAAATGCCATCCCACCACCTCAAAGAGTATAGTCACCAAATAGTGTAACCTTATAGGGCTGCAGTATGTGTTTCTTGGATGAATGTCAAGTGAATACTTATATATTCTTATATAAAAGCAACACCAAAGAAAAGGACAAGCAGCACCCAGTACGTTCATGGCAATGGGAAATACGCCAGTGTTACTTAATTACAAGAATGGCTAGAATGGTATGCAAATAACAAGGGAAGTTCCATCTTTCTTAAAAGACACAAAAGATACTACATAAGCAAAAGCAGTATTTTGTTCCCTGCAATTAAAGGCCTGCAACAGTACCAACAAAACAGCTTCTAATACTAAATTTAGTGCAAACATTTTTTTTTGTTAAGAGGTGCATTGCAAACAGCTTTTTTTATAGTTATCAAATAACCCGAACTCACTGCAGACACAGAAAGTTTTGGGAAAGTATAGTACAAAATGGCCAACAAATAAATGACAGTAATCATCCAAGTCTCTTTGGCAAGCATGTGAGCAGAACACATTTTGGAGATGGGTGCCAAACTCCTACCCAACAGTTGGTGCTCCTGGCTGAAATCAGACCTCCAGCTATGACAAAAGGCTTTGATGATAGCTCAGGCCAACTTTCACTCCTCATCCCCTTCCAAGTTCACTTGCGGTCAGAAATTCTATTATGCAAAAGTGGAACCTTTTAATGTCCAGGGGCACAGTGACCTTCCAGTACTTTCTGCCTGCTAGATTAAAGTGTGTCTTTTACAAGGTTAAATTATCAATATTGTAAAATGGCACCACACATGTCAATTCTCTTGATGTTACCCATTCTTCCTTTTGTGTTGCTGGTCTCTTTCTACAGGAGAAGGTTTCTACCACTGGGATCACTTCCAACATCTACAGCAGAGAACTAACTTATATATGCAAAGACAAGTCAAAAGATGACAGAGTGCCCCAAGCTTCCAAACCTACGATTACCGTCCGTCAGTGTTTAATAAGCAGTGGAAGGTTCATACAACTAGCTGAGATGATACTTGGGCACAAGCTTATTGCTTGATGTTTGCAATAGGTTTGCGCATAGTAGTTGATCTGCACACCAAGTTGCCCTGGTGATAGCTGCACCTTATGAAGTACTAAACTTTGATCTTCTATTTCTCTCTGATTGATGGCAATACTGCTAATATATAACCCACTATTACCAATAGCATCAGGGAGAAATTTAACTTAAAAAACCCCATCTTATTAAAAAGACATAGTGTCCTGGTTCGTGCCACATGACAACCCACCATAGGTTAATTTACCCGCAGGGGCTGTTGCATTGTGCTGGGCACCAATTTTGCATGGCAGCTGGAGGCGCCCAGCTTGCCATGGGTTCTCATGTTGTGTAAACCTATGCATCTGGGTTAGATGGCCCTCAAACAAGCCATGGGTTATTTGAGAGTTGTCTGACCATCAAACAACCCTTACCAGCTGGGTTTGCACAACACGACAACCCCATGGCAAGCGCAACACAACGTAACAGCCCCAATGGATAAATTAACCAACAGCAGGCTGTTGTGTGAGCCAGCTCACTGTATGTGTACTACAATTACACATTCAGTGCTAGCGCAAACACTCAAGAAATGTACCTGAGGAAGATGTACCTAGCGACAAGCATAATTATTTCCATATGTGTAGCAGATGGGAAAAGTACAGCTGTGTTCATGGAAATGGCTATGGTTTCTCTCCTCTCTCCACCTGCTTCACCCTAATATTTCTGTATATGGTGATGTACCCAATCGGGGGGGGGGGGAGCCACTCTGGTGTGACGCAGCTGACCTATGTATATGAAATGATGAGATCTTCTGTAATTTGGAGGCCTTGTGTTTACATCGAGTACAGACAAGCAGCATGCCATCAGGCTCAAACTGACTTCTCTAATTCTAGATGAAAATATAAATAGGCTCGGCTCAATTTCTGCCTTGTGCTGTTCCTATATTCCACTAGGACAGATCAGCACCTTCAATACATCAGGCCATAGGAGGGGAGGCATTTGACAACTTTATGAGCTCTTCGGCATTAAATTACCAGTGAGCGGTTTTAGAAAGCCTGCTGTGGGTTGACAGATGCCTGGCCTCTGCCTGGCATTTCAATGGTTAACAAACCACTTTTGACTCTCTAAAGCAAATCTTTTATGGAATGCAGTTTAAAAAGTTTCAGCACTTAGTCAAGTGGACAGCTGTTGGGGAATAGTCCCAGTTTGTGTGTTCCAGTGTAATTATTTGTTAAATACAATCATCAGTCAATTTAAACAACTTATTATAACCCTATCTTCCAGACAAGTTTAGATAATTTAGTATTTACATATCTCTATACACACACACACACACACACACATATATAAAAAAATCCAATAAGGCCAAAGAAGGTAGTCTTGATTTACTGGGGCTCTTCAAAACCCAAGGCCAACATTTCAGTAGTTGACTGCTTTTCCGGCTCCAGCATGTAAGGGTTATACTCCTCTTCAAGCTTTTGCTTCCAGATTTTAACTAAAAAATACAGTATGAAATTAACATTAATTCCTCAAAATAATAATCACAGGGACTAATAATCACTGCAAATTGTAGTGCTTAGAAAGACTATAGTCTAAAATAAAGATCGGAATGTAATGCTTTTTGCACCACAGTCTTGAGAATACTGTACATGCAAGGGGGAAAATCACCTACTCATCTCCCTTAAACCTTGGAACTGCTTTATCAAGCACTAAGATCCCCAAACATTTGATTATTCAGGGAGGGACACAAGAATAGCTTTGTTATGAAGGAACTTGGAGATAATCTAGCCAGTATAATTGGGCCAAATTTACTGCAAGGAAAGCAAATTCCATTTCTCAAGAGTTTTCCTGACTCTATTACCAAATGTCAGTTAACTATTTAAAAAGTGTTGCTTTGAGTTCTTCTTTTCTAAGGCTATGTGAGAAAGCTAGCATAAGCTAGTAGACCATCATATGTTTCCAGCTAAACTCTGATGTATCTGCCATTTGACAGCAGCTAAAGTACAAGAGAAAACCACACAGATAGCACTGAAAGCTGCAGATGATCCGTCTCATATGTTCTGTAACATGGAAGGAAAAAGGAACAGCTCTTTTTCACACTTTCTTGGTGATGCTGTCAAGGCTGGCAGACCTCCATTTGCCGGCATTGACACAGCGCCTGAGTGGCTCAGCACTTCCACTGCAAGAGCTCTGAAGTCAGGACAGATCAATGCAGGATTCACCTGGCTGTAGAAGAAGTGTCGCTCTCGCACAAATTGATCTTAGGACCCCTAGAATAAGCATGGTGGTTGCTGTTCTGAGCCCCATCAATGGTTCTTCTGACTAGTCAGTATAGCAAAATACCCCTCTATTGATTTGTACGAAGAAAACAGGACAGTCTACAATCAGAAGAAATAACAATGCCCTCAGACTGAGATAGTTTGGAACTGAGAGTTATTCTTTGGGGGGATCCTAGAATGCTCAGTGAAGTTAGCCCCAAGAACTGGTGCCCGAAGACCACAGGCAGCAAGCAGTACAGGTCTGAGCGTGTTCACCAATATGTCAGTCTCTGATACTACATCCCATCATAACTGAGATGAACAAAGCAATGGACTGCACCCTTTTCTACTTCACTCCCACATAAACTTTTGCATTTATGGCTGAATATCACAGATCTCTCCTGGGGGTTGCAAAGCACTGCTCATCACCTAGCCCAAGAGGCCTTGGGATACTGATTTGTGGATGTGGCCCAAATTGCTGAACTCTGCAGCACAAATTGCGAATAGGCACCGGCTAAAGATTATTCTTTTCTTAGTAGTGACCAAGGCTAGCGCCATGCTGTTTGCAAAATTAAAGTGACATATCAAGCCATCCTAACAGTCTAGCCCCAAAGTATTATTAAAAACACTGATCAATAGAATACTGCCCACATACCAACGCTGCCCCTTGCCCCCCAAAACACCACCCTGAAACTCACTGTAATCTGGGACACCATCATCAGATTCTGGAAGGGGCACTTCACCAGTATCTACTGGACTGCTCTCTCTATAATGGGTTTTTAAGAGTGCACAGTCACTTCCATTTTCTTCTTCAGCTGACTCCCTCTCTAAAGCTGCAATCATTTCCTTATAGGCCTGTCTTGCTTCCATTGTCAGTTCCACCATTCTGTGAAAATAGTCCTAGGGTATAAAGACGTTTTTTTAGGTTAGTATTTAGTCAACATTTCAGCACTTTCTTATCAAAATGCAAAAAGATACTGTCCCTTTTTTATTTACCATGAATACTCAACCCTGAGAAGATCAGAGAACCCAAACTTGTTATTAAATGAATCCACCAATAGAATGTTGCTGAGGATCATTTGTCAAGCCCGCTCACTGAACGAAGGTCACTTTGCATTATCCAAAGAGGTACTTAAGTCGTGCAGTGCCACAGGCTACCTATTCAGCTTCTCGGGTCCCAGGCTAGGCTCAAAGAGGAATGGCTCGGCACAGTTTTTCAGAATTTCAGACGAATTCTTACGGGATTGGTGTAGGTCAATGGTGCAGAATCTGTGTCCTTCCAGATGTTGGACTCAAACTCGCATTAGGCCCAGCCATCTTAGCCAAGTCCAACAACATCTGGAGGGCCACAGGTTCCCTACCACCGGTGTAAGTGGAAACTAAACTAAGGGAGAAAATTAAGGGGAAAAGGAGGGCAGCACCAAACAAGGAGGAAGAAAAAAAGGAGACAAAACCTTAAAATGGTACTGGAAAAAATAATTTTATAAAATAACAAAAACACGCATGGAATCTCTGTTTTCACTGAAATACTTGGAAACCATGCAGCACAGAAAGAAATGTAATGCTCAGATTGTGATGGTTCTAAACAGTTGCCATGAATTAGATACAGGCACATCTGCAATAGCAGCAACTTCAGAGAAGCTTCTATTGGAAAAAACTGCTTTGGTTGTCCTTATGTAAAAGCCTGGCTCCTATTAACTTTTTCCCACGTTTGTGTAGCTGAGAACATAATTGTATGGACAAGATAAACACTGCTTGTGTGAACCAGTCCTGCAACCAATTAGAACTGCATAGATCAATAAGACCAACATGCCCATCTTCGTTTCAGATGTATAGCCTAACCTATTAATTCTGAAGCCACAAAGCTTCTGGATTCATTAGTAGTCAAAGCAATAACTATCTACAAATAGGACCTTATTTACAAGAGGTTATGGCAACTTGCTATACTCATAACTTTAAATCTTCAGCACATCATAGGACCCATGGTTAAGCTAGTATTGCTACAGAATTTGGCATCTTGGCAACCTGACCCAGATGTTGCACCAATGTAAGACAGAAGATTAGTGCTGATATGCCAACAGCTGCTGCTGGATACAGATATGCAGGACAAGAACGTGCTGAGTGTAGGCCTTGAGACAACTCATCCATACCGCCTTCTAGAAGTATTTCAACAAATACACTGACATAACAGCACAAATTCTTAAGAAGGCACTTTGGTTAAGAAGAGGGTGGGGAAAGAAAGAACTTGGGTTTAGACTTGAATAAACTGAACACCAAGCAAACAATTTTCCTCTGTCTGCCCTGCAGAATGTGGACCAGATTAAACTGAGTAGTAATGGGGTGAGGGTGGCGGGTGGGGTGAGAATGTGAAATGTATAGCTTGGCTCAGTTGCTTGAATTGTCTGTAATGATTGGTTCTTCAAGCATCTTGTTCGCATCTGTGGCACACTGTGGTCTGGATTATGTGAAGTAATTGAGGGGAGAGCAATGCGTGCAGATTCCTACCTTGGGATAGGAGTTGGACTTGATGACCTACTGGTGTGATTCTAAATTAAGTAAAAGGTATGTAGGGGAGAGAAAGAAATTAGGCAGTTTTTCAAACATAAGAATTAATTAAGGATGCAGAACCCTCAGACAATGAATAATTTCTTAATATCTTAGAAGAGTAGTATTAGCTGTGTAAACCTTAACGCTTCTTTATTTAATCCAATTACGGAAGAAGGTGAAACAACAGCTTTAGTACAACTCACCTGAGCACCGTCATAGCTGAAAATTCCCACCACGCTGACAGGCACTGCTTTGTTCACACAGCGCCCGAGAGCTTTGCGACTGAGAGCAAAAACAAATGGAATATTCTGTTCACAGGCAGAGTCGATAATGAGATGCAGAGTCTCATCCAACCCACCTGAGGCAAAACACACACAAAAATTAGAAGGAGAACAAGATACTCGAACTGGTCACATCCATTGACGCTGCAGACAGAAGTATCTCCTTCCCCTACATTCATATGAATCAGATGCCAGTCCTGTAAGGCATCTCTCATTTCTCCACCATGCCCCTCCATCACAGAACTGATCTGTGTGAGCTTTAGTTAGATACATTTTTAATACCAAGCCTTACCTTTTGACTGAATTTTTTCACAATTTGGGGAAATGATGACACATTTCAACTTTTTCAGCTTCAAGTGTTTCAACACTTCTCTGAGCCCCATAACAAGCCTGCGTTTCGTCTTGGCCTTGACAGGATCTTTCTGATACAGGCGGTCTTGGAAGCGAACCAACTCTTTCAAGAGATCTGTTACGCAGCTGTCAACCTCTTTACTAAGTACTTGGGTACAGTAACTAAAGAAAGAACCAATTGTTTTGGTATTATGGCAAATGCCTGATTCTTTCTCATCAACTCTATCCAAAGATACATACAAACAAACTAGCAGACTATGTCTAGAAGAAATTAAAATGGTTACTATTTCCAGGTTTAGAAATGCATGTGTTACTTAAAAGACAACCCCGTAACAAAAATACTTTAGAAAAGCATATTCAAATTGAAGGCTGAAATGGTTCAGAATGATTTTATCTAGCTAGATGGGGCAGCGAGGGGGGGGGGGGGAGGGTAGAGACCACACATTAGAAGGGTCATTCTGTTTCTATGAACTCACTGCTACCTGTAACAGCAGGAACGTTTGAAGCGATGCTACACGAAGTTGTTCGTGACTAACAAACTATGGTTTGTTATCGCAGCTGGGTTCAAACAACATGATAACCCATGTTTCAACACAATCCCTAGTTCAACAACAACCCACACTCAACCCATACTCTACCCTTGAATGTGGGTTATCATGTTGTCTGAACACAGCCATTCTCAGACAAAATTCTAAGCCCTCTGCCTTCCCAAACCAACATGACATTTTCAATGAGATGCTGCTGAACAATTATAGGTCAAAACATTTTCCTCTCATTTAAAAGGTGGGGGACGATCAGCATTATTTTCAGGCCATAGAAAAGCTGATGCAGCCTCTGGAACGATTTGGTGGGGGTGGGGGGAGGAAATCCCCATTTCAGTTACAGAACTTTGTTTCCCCTATGTCCTGTATGAACACATGTGGTTTTGTTTTTGCTTTGCAAGAGAACAAACCACTTTCACACTATACATTTGGAGCATTTGTATATATAAAAACTAAGAAATTACCCTTTTTAAATTCTGCTAACCACATCCTGCTTAAGTCAAATTTCTACAGTAACAAACGAATGTAATGAGTTTTATTTGACATTATAAGTAAGGGCATTCTGTTGCTCTGTTCACATTAAGGACTGCCTCTTTGCAAGAAAAGGGGTGTGTGGGAACTTGTCTTCCTTTTTTATCTGACAAACAGATCTGCTCCTGTGTGAGGCACCTATGAAGATGGATCAATTTATTCCTCTCTTTTTTTTGTACACCTTGTAAGTAGTACACTTCACAAAGGCTACCTACCACTCTCCGTCTCCCAGGATGCAATTAGAAGGTGAATCTATCCTTCTCTCAGTACTTCCTGCTTTACTTCATGTGGGCCTATACTTAATGAAGGTGACCTTCTGAAATCAGTTTCCATTCTTTATTTCAGCCAAACTCCCCTACCTTGAGGTCGCAAATTGGCTTTCTGCTAACAGAAACTTATCAGCATCGCAAAGCTAGTATTATGCAGTGACTGAGGTATGAATCAGGAACTCCTCCGTTTGAATATTACCCCTGCCATGAGTTGGCCTTAGGCATGCCTCTCTCTCTCTCTTTCTCTCTCTCTCAACTGCAATAATACCGATATTATTATCCTCCTCATCTTCTATCTTACAGGACTGCAGTAAGGATTACAAGGTGATGTACATGAAGTGCTTTGAATATCTGAAAGTGACAGATAAATGCCAAGTATATTTTGCAGTACCAACTTGCAGAGAATTCAAAACCTAAATGGATTTTATTGATAACTTTACCTATCAATATTTTGCTTGCGCATCAGTGCAACTGAACTGTGCTTTGGAAATAAGGTGGGCTGAAAATCTGAACACCTTCTTTGACAGCCTCTCTTTCCCTGGCAGTTGAGCCCAATATGTGTCTTTGTCTTTATCCATAGAATTAAAACCCTCCCTTTCATCCTGTAATGTAGTTTGTCCATATTACCACAACAACGCAGGTCACGCCAGGCTCTTGATTTATCACGATAATGTCAAAACAACTGCAGTTTTGTTCAGCCTCTTCCAATACCTCCTATCAGACATCCCTCTTCAATAGACAATGAGCTCAAAAATAGGAATGGTAAACTGACATGGAGCGACTGACACCAACACATACTTACTCTCTGAATCTTCGGCTGTGGATTTTGGGAAGGCTGGAATTCAGCTGTGTTGGAACAAGGGAGTTTTCTGTGGAACCATGGAGTTCTGTACATTTCAGGTGTACTTCTGAACTACCTTGGGTAACAGAATCTACAGGGGCTTCATCTGCACTCTCTAAATGTAAAGGGAAGTTGGATATACAAAAGAGGTTAGTTTTTTATTGACTAGGAACTTCAGATCCATGTTATACCTATCAACATATTTCAGACTGAATCCAATCACAATTACTGAAGTGAAACTGGCATGAAATTAATGTATCATTCAAAAGTTAAAATGAAATATTCACCACACCGTTCTTGATCCCAGTTGATTAAAATGAATGTTTGAAGTAGCCCTAATTCTGAGCACATGTATAGGGGAGACTGTAAAAGGTATAGCCATACATCGGCCAGGACATTATCTGTTTGTGCATACATCCAGTTACTTACAGTTAAAGCAACCTTTATGTCTAGAGAAAATAACTAATAAAAAGTATTTTTATAAAAAAAGAAAAGAAAAAAAAAGAAGAGTATGACCATTGTCTTGAAGCTATGCCTTCCATATTTATGACTTGTGAGTTTAAGGCAGGCAGCAGAATTTTAGCATGTCAGAACTCCAGTTCTAACAGTAAACAATGATTTTGTGACCTATTCAAAACTGCTGGACAGCTGCTCTAATGGTAAATGGGTTGCATACAGTTAAACCACAGAGCTTTAAAATGTATATTTAAACTTACAAACAATCTTCACACAATGTAGATCAATAAATGAAATAAGGGGATAAAAAAGGGTGGTACACAGAGACCTCTCTTACAATAGCTACATTTCTTAGTGTGTGGCAAAGTCTCCCATAAGAAGTTGGAACAAATAAATACAGTAGAACTGGAAAAGGCAGGAGAATGTGTCATGCGACCCAACAGCTCTCTCCATTTCAAACTTTCACTTTTTCTAAAAAAGTATCTATTCAGTAGGAAATTCAATCCCAGTCCAAAGTAAGATTACACTCAGTTAAACAGTAACAACAGATCAGGAATAATCAAAGTCCTACTTTTTCAGTGCCACAAGTCCTGACAATGCTAAAGTGAGGAAAGGTATAATAATATGGAAAAAGAGCCTTCTAATTAATCCAAAGCTCTTTAAGATGCATGTTAGAAGAGGAACCAATCTGGTTTTTGTTTCTCTGTTCTTAAGACTGCACTGGTCAGTGCCCTTGCACAAAGGAAAACCTGATCTGATGACAGGTGCAGCCAGTCCCGGACACCAAGTAAGATGTGGGAACAGTGGAAATGCTGACACTGACTACTGCATCTTTCAAGCTAAGAAATAACCATGTGATTTGTTCCCTGCCTCTGATTTCCTGCAAGTATAAAAAAGGTTCAGAAGCGGCAACTTTATGTGCAAAGACAGCCACAAAAAGGATATGAGGAAGGACGAAAGGCCTCTGTATATGTTTTAAGAGAAAAGCACAGGCTCCCGCTGCCCAGGTGCCCCGTTTGCACTGTGTGGGGGTGGGAGTAAACAGCTCTTACCTTCTGCCCTGTATCCAACCAGCTGCCCCAGAATGTAGTGTGGCTACACGGCAGGTTGGGAGTAACCTGTGGTCAGTGTCGCTGGTTGGTCCTGGGGAATGTGCCTTCCTGGAATGGACCTGAGAGGGACACTTCCCTCTCTGGTCCACTCCTGGGGCATTTAAAGGAGACCTGCACACAGTTTTGGCCTTTGCGTACAAACTCTCATGTGGCGGTGCTGGAAGTCTTGCACAGGATCCATTTTGAGAGGACTGGTGGCTTGTGGGACCCAACTCTCCAAAAGGAGAGGTCCCCAAAAGAGATTCTAGGGGTGGGCCTACAAGGCTCCAGCCCAGTGGCTGGCATGCCAGCCACACCCAGGTTGTGGGAGGGGTCTGTGTAATCAGCGCACGCCATTGGTATACCTGATACTCCCAGTATTGCCCTCAGCAGCCAGGCTGGGGTGGAAAATTGGCCAGCAATTGGGCTGTCCACTTATCAGATCTAGCCCCTAGGTCATGCCAAAGCTATGTATGCTGTAGCCAATAAAAGTTTTAGCCAATTTCACCCAACCCATGTTGTCGTATCGTTACTGCCTCCTCCCACCTCACCCCCCAATAGGTGGTACAGGGGACAGGCACATTTTTACCAATGCTTACATACTGCAGCAACTGAATCTCAGGAAACACCACTGCAATAACTCTTTAGCAGCATTTTCCCTAAAAGACATTCCCTCCTCAGAGCTGGAAACCAATAGTATCCTGGTTCAGATTATACCTGCTCTGCTGTCTTCTGAAAATGTTTGAACCTCAGGAGTAGTTTCTGCACCCTGCTGAACAGCATCATTATCCTTCGGAACTGCCATCTGTTCTAAAAGGTGTTGCTGTTTCCGCTGTTCTCTCTCTTTCAAAATAATCTTAAAAAGAAAACACATTGATGCAATGACATTTTTCCAAATAAAGTTAAGTTCATCCCTGAAATGTTTGTTGGCACAAATTATCAACTTTACACCCCTTAATGTTTGAATTTCTATGGAGTGCAGTAGAAGGAGTAGATGAATGTTAAGAATATGAGAATTTTGAATTACTATTCAAGCTGCTTATCTGGGGGCAAGTGTTTCATACTGCTGATAAACAGGCCAGTTGCTAACCGCATCCTCTGCTTTCAGCCATTTAAATGAGAGAGACCTTTTAAGAAAATTATACTGATGGCACTCTTAATACGAAGAAACATATTTCTGATGGCAAACTAAAAGACTGTTCATAGGGGACTACTAATGTTATGCTGGTATACACACAAGTTTCCTATATTGCTGATTATCCCAAGGTAGGTTTTCAAAGAAAGGAAGGCATGGCGTGCTATGGTCCATGGGGTCACGAAGAGTCGGACACGACTGAACGACTGAACAACAACAACATTTAGCAATGGATTAACTTCAACCTAGTTCTGCCCTTTCTCCTTCAGGATTTGCTAGACTATGTCATCTACTGTATTAGTCCTTAACATATATTCCTATAGCAACAAAGTTCCTATAGAAGTTTTCTCTCTCACCGCCCGCCCCCCCATGTTTTAAAAAAATGAAAGATAAGAAGGGAGAATGGCTTCAGTTAGAAATGATAATCTGGAACACTAATTAATGCATTTCTGGTTGGGTAACAGAAGAGATTTTTCCTCAGAATTAAAGAAATTTAAAATACAGTAGTAGCAAGGCACAAATCCAGAGTAAGAAATACTGATGAGGCAACAGTTACACCAGACTTGAAAAGGTTAGGGGTGGGTGTACCTTTTTTAGTGATGTTGGCTTCTTTGCCTTCGGGACTTCTCTCTGCTTTCCCTTCTTGACCAAGGGAGCACTGGAGTCCAAAGGGTTATGTGGAGTCTTCCCTTGGTTTAACTGCTGACTTTTTGTTACTATTATAGATTCCTTTGAAAGCAACGTTACTGCGCCACCAACTGAAACAAACACAAGGCTGCTGTCAGATAACAACTGTAAGTCTGAAATCTTTACTTACCTGGAAGCAAGCCCCATTAATACCAACTGAACTTACTTCTGAACAAATGTATTTGGGATTTGAGTATAACTTGTATATGAGCTCAGCCCATAAATGACACTGAAACCCAGGAATGCATGATAGAACGCATTCATTTCCTGATGCAGCAAGCTACCTAAAGGTCTGCCTAGCTTGTTGACTGGGGCTTTTGATTTCACCAGAATCTATAATATTGTGAACATGATAGTTTTTGCAAAATACTTCATTACTGCAAATGTATGCAGCACTTCTGCCCAACCTTTAAACAAAGTAATTAGCTCTGATTTATATAATTAGTTAAATATGTAAAATATGGCAAAATATTGTGCTTCAGTATTAAATACAACCAGTGTAGAATCTTTTCTGAGCAATGCTACCAGGCTCTCTTGGAATTTTCTGCACGCCATGCAGATTCTGTGTTGCCTTTCCAGGATGTGCTTAGTCATCAGTCTTGACAGTACTTATTGCAAACAAAACAGTTTTATAGTCACATAATATGGAAATAACACTTAAGAAGAACTTTTTCCACTTAATCTCAGCAGAGATGTGTGTCAGTGATACTAAATTGCATTTCAAATATATGAACAGAGCCTGACATGATTTACTGCAGACACCTTGTATGATTCATAAAAAGTGGTTCCAAAAAGCCCTTGCTGATTTAACAGCTGCTTTATCTTCCATACAGATCCATTCCATCTTTTGACAGTTTCTAGACTACAGTAGTAATCTAATTCTCTGAATACTGAAAAAAACCATTCCCTACAACATTAGAAAAGCAACAGTAATGAATTTTCAGCACTATAATTTTAGATACCATTTTACAATTTACTATTAACAATGACATTTATTGCAGTACTTGATTGCATTCTGGACTGTCTTAGATGCTAGACAAGTAATGCTATTCTTCCAAAAGGTAGTCTAAAACTTTGTAATTCGATTTTGATGCCAGACTCAAGTTTGCAAAATACACTGCTGAAAAATCTGACAAGTACTAACCATTTGTAGCCATTCATTTTGACACTACACTCATCTTCTGAATTACAAAAAATAAAAATGAATAAAATGAATAAAATGACCATCCTTAAACATAATAAATAAAAATCACCACCATTTGAGGAAAAAGTAGGACAGAAAACATTATACTTCTACTAATCTCTCCTTGGCTTCGGTATCTTTTAACATTCCCTCCTAAGTGGTTCTGGGAATGGCAAACTATCATTTTACTATACAAAGGTAGTTTCCCTTTAGTTTTTCTGAGACTTTGCAATATGAACTGTACTGAATCTTTGCAACATTTAGCCTATCTTAGGAGATGTCAATTGTAAAAAAGTACTACTTTTGAAACCACAAAAGAAAAACATTCTCAAACATGTACCTGAAAGCACCACAGGTTTGGATGACTGTTTTGATTTTTCTGCATGTTGCTTTTGCTCCAAAGCAGCCAGCATACCTCCCAAATCAAGCTGCACAGGAATCTGACTCTTCTTCCCACTGCTCTTGGATGGTTTCTGAAGGAGGAGAAAGGTATACAAGTTTTCCTCCCCTTGAAGCAAAAACCCATATTTTATCTAGCAAGGAAGACATATGTGAGCACATTCATTCAAAAACATTCATCTGGTTTATAAGGAATCAAATGTAACATAGAAAGGACTGCTTTACCTGTGTTTTTCTTTTTTCTACTGGAGCAGGTAAAATGTATTTGCCTGTTTTTCTTCCTGATGGTACATCAGGCTTGGGAGTCACCAATTCATTGTGAGAATGGCCATCATGAGAGTCAAACTCAGGCTCCCTTGTTATTGCCTTTGAAATATAAAAATGAAAGAGCTCTGAAGAAACAGAAAAGTTATATTTGTACATTGCTCTCAGATGAGCATCCTAAGGGAATGGTTTAAGATCTGTCCAAGTTCACATTCACATCTAAAATGATGATTAATAATGCTACGTTCCTAAGCGTACAAAATTCATATTGTGAGCCAACAAGATTCTAAACTGGTCAACTCCAACCATTCATTATAGGTTTCGATCTGAGGAACTGCAAGCAGAATTTCATGTATGCTTTCCCAGGCACCACTGATTATTTCAGTTCCTTTGATCTCCCACTCCAAAGGTTCAGGGGATCTCCAAGTGATGAGCAATTGGGGAGGGGCTATTGGTAATCCCGCCTTGCATGAATGGAAGTGCCTTCTGTATACACAAGGGACCTTTTGAATCCAAGTGCTAGTATCTAAACTCTTCTAATATACCAAGGACAGAACACTGGTTCACATCTTTAACTCCTGAGCCACTTAAAAGGAACACCATATGTTTGCAGGGAAACACTGTATTTTTTATTTGAGAAAACTTGTGAGGAATCCTGAAGTTTCTTTTGATGAACACAGATCTCCAGAATGGCTGTGTATTCGGTGCTATGCTGCATCATAGCACTGAAGTGCTGCTGTACAGGTGTCTTACTATCAGGGCCTTACTGAGTATTACTTAAGATACAAAGTGAGAAATTGGGTTTAGGAGGCCTATCTTGCTCAGAATTTCAATGTTCCATTCAACTAAAGAGGTCAATCCTCTGGATTCTCTACCCTCCAGAAAATGGGCCTGGTTCTGAAGAAGTATTTTGCTGCATGGAGCAACCCCTTCAATGTTAGCCAAGTTTTTACTGCATTAAGGACTTCACAGTTAGGAGCTGTGTGTACTCTGGCATGCTTGGAGTGCCACATACAAAATTCAAGGGCAACGTAACACTAAAACATGGAATCTCTTTATCTCTCTCTGTTTGGATTTTTTTCCCTTGTGAGTGAAACTATCAGCATACATTTTGCCACATCTTGATTAAAATTTGGAAAATTGCTAGGGCCAGCCCTGAAATGACTGAACAATAAGTATCATCAACAAATTAAGAGAAACAAAAACAAGTTGAACTGGCACATGGAAATGGAAGACCAACGTGAAAAAAAAATCCTTACTTCAGTCTGCTCCCTGGTAATAGATGCTACACTACACAGCCTTTGAGCCCCTGGCTTGTATTTTGTATCAGTAGCAGCTGCTAGGTTTGGAAATTCTTCGTCATCCTGAGTAAATGAAATAAGGTGTTAGGTTAGGGTACATTGCACAATACTGCACACACACATTTTTCCTAGAAGCAGTCTTCCCCTCTCCATCATCATGGGATTTGGGGTTCTCATATTTTTGTCACACCCACACAGTTTCAGCAGCTCTCTCCTGCCCAACCTATCTTACAAGACCCATTTCAATCTGGGGTTTGTCCTGGTTACGAGACTGAATCAGCCTTGGTCGCCCTGATGGATGACCTTTATCGAGAGAGGGACAGGGGGAGGGCAACCCTGTTAATTCTGCTTGATCTCTCATTGACTTTTGATACCATCGACCATGGTATCCTCCTGGATCAACTCCGTGGGATGGGTATTAGAGGCACTGTGTTACAGTGGTTCCGGTCCTACCTATGGGGCCGATTTCAGAGAGTAACATTGGGTGACTATTCCTCGGCTCTTTGGCAATTGAGCTATGGGGTGCCGCAGGGTACCATCTTGTCCCAATGTTGTTTAACATCTATATGAAGCCACTGGGAGTGGTCATTAAGGTATTTGGAGCTAAATACCATCAGTATGCTGATGACATGCAGCTCTATCTCCCTGTGACATCTGAATTAGGAGAGGCTGTGCAAGTCCTGAATCAGTGCCTAGACTTAGTAAAGGGCTAGATGAGGGCCAATAAACTGAAGATGAATCCTGGCAAGACAGAAGCCCTGTCTCATAGACTCATTGCCTGTTCTGGATGGGGTTGCACTCCCTCTGAAAGATCAGGTCCGTAGTCTGGGGGTACTCCTAGATCCATCATTGTTGCTGGAGGCCCAAGTGGTTGCGGCAGCTCGGAGTGCCTTTTACCAGCTTCAGCTGGTTCGCCAGCTACGGCCTCTCCTGGACAGGATAGCTTGACCAAGATGGTACAGGCATTAGTAACCTCAAGTCTGGATTACTGCAATATGCTCTACGTGGGGCTGCCCTTAAGGCTGGTCCAGAAGCTGGAGCTAGTGCAGAATGCAGCAGCATGGCTGTTGTCAGGAGCTGCCCCCTTTCAGTGGGTAACTCTTCTGCTGAGGGAACTGCACTGGCTGCCTATTCGCTACTGGGCCAGGTTTAAAGTATTAGTACTAGTGTACAAAGCCCTAAACAACTTGGGACCAGGATAACTGAGAGAGCACCTCCTTATTTACCAACCTGCCCGGTCACTGAGGTCATCAGCGGACATGTTCCTGGTGGTTCCACATGGACCTATGGCCTGGTTGGGAGTCCACCAGGAAAAGAGCCTTCAGAGCGGTGGCCCCCTTCCTGTGGAATTCCCTGCCTTTAGAGGTCAGGCATTGTGTTCTTTCTGGCACCTCCTGAAGACGCTGTTATTTCAAGAGGCCTTCCTTGCATAAACAGCCGTGGTTTGTTAAATTCCACTTTATTGGAGTTTGTCTTTTAAAAAAAGGTTTTAACTTTTTTAACCTGCTGTTTTATTCTTTTACTGTGTTGTTCACCGCTCCAAAATCTTCTGATGTGGAGCGGTACATAAATATTGTAAATAAAATAAATAATAAATGTATGTATGTGAGGTGCTTTGAGCACTCTAAAGAGGAACATAAATGCTAAATAGTATTAATTGTGCAAGTGATTTCGATTTAGCAATCAAAGGGCATGATCCAGCCAAAGTTAAGCACTTTCAAGTCCTATTCTTTCAATGAGACACTTAAGAAAACACATAAACTATCCTATTGAAATCAACAGACCTGAAAAAGTGATCGTCCTTGACTGGCTTGTGCCAAGCATTAACATAAATCAATTTAGGGGTAAGATATTACATGACATGTTCCAGCAATTTTCCTATGCTAACTGTCTTGTGTAAAAACAAAGTCTCAGAGAAAGTTAGTTTTTTGAAAAATAACAGTGGAATGCACACCTTCTGATTGAAAAAGAAATCCCTTATGTGGGTGAAATTATTTGTCTATTTAAGGCACAATCCTATGCATGTTTAGACAGAAGGAAGTCCTACAACTCCCAGCATGTCCCAGCCAGCTGGCTGGAGCATGCTGGGAGTTATAGGACTTTCTTCTGTCTAAACATGCATAAGATTGCACCCCTAAAGCCTTTGATGGGAGTAGTACTAATACAAAGAAGTAATATACTTGGGAAAAAGCAATTGTTATAAATACTTCAGTACATGTCCCGTGTCCCCACCCGCTCCGCCATCCTTTTCTCGGGAATCGCACACTGCGCTTCCTGCCTGGCCAGATGCGCCCAGCAACCGTCCACAGGGGCTGGGATTAGGGATGGCGGAGAATTCCACCACGGATTTCAGTGAGGCCAAATGCACTGGCATTCGGCCCCCCTGAAATCTGTGGCGGAATGGCCTGCCCCGCTCGCCACCCCCCCTGCGGATTCCCCCTGGGACGAGGCTAACCTGGGACGGATGTTCCGGATGGCTGCGGGTCCGGCGGCGGGTCTTTTGATCAGCTGCCGTGGCCATTTCCATCCTGGTCTTTGCCGTGATAGGCTACGTAAAGACCTACGTAGCCTATCACAGCAAGCCATCAAAAAAAAAAAAAGGTGTATGCAAATGGCGGCGGCTACGGCGGCCGCCATTTGCGTTCCTTATTTTTCACCGTTTTAGTCTACGTAAATATTTACGTAGACTATTACGGCGAAAAAAAAAGGGGAACGCAAATAGCGTAGTGGGCGCTATTTGCGTTCCTTTCCCCCCCGCCGTTTTAGCTTACGTAAATATTTACGTAGGCTAAAACGGCGAATAAAAAACGAATGCAAATAGCACCCACTACGCTATTTGCATTCCCCCTTTTTTTCGCCGTAATCGTCTACGTAAATATTTACGTAGACTAAAACGGCGAAAAATAAGGAATGCAAATTGCGGCCCCTGCAGCCGCCGCCATTTGCGTACGCCTTTTTTTTGCCCAGCCGTAATAGGCTACGTAAAGACTTACGTAGCCTATCACGGCTGCCTGGCTGGATGCAAATGGCGGCCGCTATGGCGGCCACCATTTGCGTCCGCACCAGCCAGTCCACGGCTGGAAATCTGGCTGCGGACGGCCCTGGCCAGCTGCTCCGTGGAGCCACCACGGAGCAGAGCCGGCCATCGAGGATTCCGGGGGGGAGGACCGGATCGCCTCCCCCCCCTCAAGGATTCCGGGGGGAGGGACGGAGCTCTCCCCCCCATGAACACAATCCGCGAAAAGGTAAGTGACTATTGTACATCCCTAGCTGGGATGCGTTTTCTGGTGGGCTGACTCTCCCCTGCTTGGCATTCCATGGAGGGTCCGCAGGAGCTGCCGCTTCCCATGCGAGACGTGGAGCCGAGGGCAATGGCACGCCTTCACTCCGTGGGGCGCCTCCTGTTCCTGGGCGCCACCGCCCTTCCTCTGGCGGGCCGCTCCGGCCCTTCCTCCTCCTTGCACTCCCTCCGCTTCTTCTACACACTGATGTCGTAGCCTGGTCAGGGTCTACCCGAGTTCATCGCAGAGGGCTACTTGGACAACCAGCTCTTTGCTCGCTATGACAGCTTGACAAAGAGGGTGCAGCCTCGGGTGCTGTGGATCGAGGCCATCGAGCGGGACCACACCCACTTCTGGGAGCAGAACATGCAGAGGGCCCTGAACTCTGAGCTGAGGTTCAGGGGGAACCTGGTGACTCTGCAGAACCGCCACAACCGGAGCGGAGGCTCCCACACTTGGCAGCGCATGTACGGATGTGAGCTGAGAGTGGACGGGTGCCGTGGCAGGTACATGCAATACGGCTATGATGGGTGAGACTACATCAGCCTGGACAAGGAGGCCCTCACCTGGACGGCCGCCAGCGCCATGGCCGAGGTCTTCAAGCGGAAACAGGACACTAACCTAGCCTACTACTAGCACTTGAAGGCCTACCTGGAGGGGGAGTGTGTGGAGTGGCTGCGGACCTTCCTGGCATATGGGAAGGAGGCTCTCATGAAGAGAGAGCCATCGGCAGGGATGGTGGCCTGCAGAGGGCTATGGCAGCCAGAAAACCCTCGTGTGCCGGGTCCACGGCTTCTACCCCCAGGAGATCAACGCTGCCTGGAAGAAAGATGGGGTTGTCTGGGTGCAGGAGACCCTCCGCGGGGGTGTCATCCCCAACTCGGACAGGACCTAGCACACTTGGGTTAGCATCCAGAATGACCCCAAGGATAGGGACCGCTACAGGTGCCATGTGGACCACGCCGGCCTGCCAAAGCCCCTTGTCTTGGCCTGGGAGGAGCCTGCCGCATCCAATTTGGGTCTCATTGCTGGAGCCATCTTGGCGGTTGTGGCTGCTGCTGTCCTGCTGGTGACT
This sequence comes from Heloderma suspectum, assembly GCF_057233095.1. NCBI lineage: Eukaryota > Metazoa > Chordata > Lepidosauria > Squamata > Helodermatidae > Heloderma > Heloderma suspectum. The sequence goes on from NC_139459.1 coordinate 87,143,707, forward strand.
GGGTTCATCTTATTCATCAAAAAACAGAAAGAAGATGGCTATAAAGCCACAGCAACAAAGGACCAGGGATGCGGCAGCTCTGCCAGGGCATGAGATCCTTGTGTGGGAGAAGAGAGCGGGGGGAACCGGCTACATCTTGCGTGAATCATCTGCTCCTCCAGAGCTCCTGCCAGACTCCCACAGGGTATGCATATGGCCCAGTCCAGACTCTGGGCCAGTACCAAGAACCCATCTCTGGCTTGGATTTGGGGGGAATCCCTATTTTTCTTGGTGTCTTCTAATGTTTTGATATTTTTACAATTTTAATATTGATGATTTAATTATATTTTTTAACTTTTGTACACTTGTATTTATATTTCTATTAGAGGTTTTAATTGTATAAGTTTTAATGTTGTAAAGCCACCTTGAGTCCCAGTATTGGGAAAAAGGCGGAATATAAATAAATATAATAACAACAACAACACATCATTCAAGGGTCTGATGGAAGTGGCATGATTCTATTTAATGGGGACTTATACCATGGCACTCAGATGAAAGTTGTGAATTTCTATTGTTTATACAGTACCATCACTGTTGGGACTCACAGGTAAATAACACCAACACCAATCTCTGCTCTTAAGTAGGTTCTGCTAATGTAAAGGCAATCAGTGAGAAGCCATAATGGTCACATTGCTAACCCTAGTTTTATTTTTCTAAGCTTTCATTATTTTATATGAACTGTGTTAAGCTACATGATAATATTGAGTATAGCCAAGCTGGACTTGTTAATTAGACCTTATGCCTATATTTCAAAATGATTTTCCTATGTGACATATGAAGGGAAGGTTCTACCCTAGTTACTCTTATATTTTTACAAATTCAAGTTGGCATATAATTCCCTCAAGGACATGCACACAAACCTTTGATGTCACCAGAAAAATCAGCCTCTATACCTCAATTCTTGGAGGTTCCTGAACTAAAATGCTCTTGGTGTGAAGATTCTCCACTTCACTGTTCGGTTTGGCTTTCTTTTTCTTCCTCTTTTTCTTCTTCTTCTTGTCTGCTGTTTCTTCAAGTTCGTTGTCGCTAGGATTCTCTCTCATTTCTGACTATTGAAAGATGTGTAAAACAATGTCTTAATAAGGGATTAAAACAGTTAAGCTTAAGTCTTGCATAGCAATATAGGGTTTAGGCCCTAAAGTTTAGTGATTCTCCTGCAGACAGAATATGAATTGCCTCTTGTTCTCATGTGCTTCTGTCTTATCTTTCTGCCCACAAAATCCTTATTCTAGTCCCTCAGTTCCCCATTTCACAACACGAGTACAGGTACGTTTTAGTAACCTTGTAGACGTACCTGATATTCTACAAGGCAATATCGTGTTCACTGTCATACGTTCACTGTCATACGTAAAGACACTTACAGGGGGCTGGAGAAAAAACAAACCTCTGACAAATGTAATAAACTCTTTCTTAGGAAGAGTACATGAATGTGCTCTTGGCCACAGTATGTTTTCATATACTGATTTAATTAATATGTCCAAGCACTATAAACACATTAAAAGGGAATATATGACTCCACTTTAAGCACGCTAAACACTAGAAAAAGTAAACAGAGCTATGAAAGAGTCACTTATAAGCCAATGTAAGTAATTAATGGCATTAGCACAGGGAAAAAACCCCTACTACTCTGCTAGTATGTTTCAAGGGGAGCCTGTAACCCAACTTATACCACACAAAGATAGGGACAGTATTGATTTTTACATTTTTAAGTCAAAATAATGCAAATAAAGAACTTACAATTATGATACCAAAATTAATAACCACAAAGTTCAAAAGACTTATGTGTAATTATTTAATACTCATCTAATAACTGTGCTTAATATTTATTACTATTAATAAAGCACCTGAAAAAAAAGATTATACAGATGCTGAATATAGGGCAGACAAGACCTTCACAAAAGTGGAAGAAACAGAAAAGGAAGCTTAAAGGCTTGGGAGAAAAGTTATGTTTTCAAATGCTATTTGAATACTTGCAAGGAAGAAGTGCAGAGGTCAAGAGGCAAGGAGCTCCAAAGAAAAGGAGCAACATATGGAAGGATGAAGGTGTGAAGCAGACGTTAGGTTATGACTTCTAATATGAAACGTATCAGCACAGTGAAGACAATGAGACAGCTGACAAAGAGAGGGGAGATATAACAGCTGGCCAAACTGAAGAGATTTTAAAACAAGAATCATTTCAATTGAATCTGGTAAAGTGGGGGTCTCCAACCTTTTTGTGTTAGTGGGCGTATTTCAAATTTTGAGTGTGCCATGGCTGCTCTCACAAAACAGCTGCCATGGGATGGGGGCTTTCCCATTCACAAAATGGCTGCCATGGTGGGTGTGGCCAGTCACAAAAAAAACCATTTTCTACAAAGCAAACTGGTGAGGCTAAAAGAAAAGTAAGTTGCTCAAGAACCTAAGTATAAATACAGGTGGGGTCTGAGCTCCAAAACACAAAACCATTCCTTTGAGCCCACCATTGTCTACACCAACATCCATTTGAAAGAAGATAAACAGATGAGGCTCAGGACCAAGTAACTTGATCAAGAAACTGAGTACAATTTAGGATCAAAGGCCCAAATGCCTAATCATATACTTGCACTAACAAAACACAACAAAATACTCTTTTCACAGAAGGCAAACTGGTGATGCTCAGGGAAACAACACACCGTTAGGCAAAATACACACACCACACACAAACCTAGGCCAAAACAGCTGGAAGCCCCAAGTTGTCCACCCCCACAGTAGGAGAAAAAATGTATAATTTTTTAGCAATAGTTGGAAAGTTTTTACAGTAACTTGAATACAAGAAGGAAAAGAGAGATCAAAGAGGACACCAAAGTTACATACTGGGAAGAAGGAAAAATATTACTTAAAGTGAGGGAAAAGAAGATACAGACCCAGAAAGAGAACAGACCAACAGCTCAGTTTTAGATAAACTTAAGATAATAAGATAGCTAGTCAAAATAGCAGCAAAACAAGCAGATGAGAGGGAAAATGAAGATAGAAGAAAAGTGGAGCTTTAGGTCAGGAAGATAAAGCTGATAGTGCTTATTAACATCACAACTAATGGGACAGAGAGAAAGAAAGAGAGAGCAAGAAATGGATCCAAGATTCCAGTGGAAGGGGGAAAAGAAAAAGTTACCATGAACAGATACAGAAAAGAGTGCTCAGAAATCACCAAATAATCAATGCTATCAAATGCTGAAGAGAAATCAAGTAAAAGGAACAAAACATTGGCCACACAATTTAGCAAGGAAGAGATCATGAACAACAGAAGTAAGAGCAGATTCAGTGGAGTGACAACATTGAAAACCAGATTGAAAACACACTGGCAGAAAGAAAACTGAGACACTGAACACAAATAAAACATTCAATAATGTTCAAAGTGAAAGACAAAAATAGAGAGAGTAAAAGGAAGAGAGAAATAATGGCACAAAGAAGAGTAAATGCTAGAAGAGTGTGAGAGGTTTAAAATATGGAATAAAATGAAGAAAAGTAGGTAAAGCTGCCTTAAAAACAGGAGATTTTAATTAAAAGAATGGAAGAGATTCTGGACTGAAGAAACACACAGAGCAAGATCATAAAGAGAGATAGGAATACATTAAGCAGAAGTCAACGTGGTACTCTTTCCAGCAGCAAGTGAAGACCTTTTTATTTTCCCAGGCATTTTTAGCATTTCAGTTTTTTAGCCCTGCTGTCTTAAATCTGCTCTTGCGTTTTTAAATATCTGCACTGCTCCTAGTTTTTACTCTTGTTGTATTTTTATTCTGTAGTTTTAGGGAGCAATCCTATGGCCCACTAGACACTGTCTAGAGGGCCTTAGGATATGCTCTTTTCTGGGAACCGACCTCGGAGCCTGCGCTCTGAGTTCAGTTCCCGGAAAACTTACTTCCCCCTCTTCCGTGCTCCCTCCGAGGCAGCGCAGAGAAGCCCCATCCTCTGCGCTTGTAAGAGGAGCGCGGAGCGACTGAAAAGGGGTGTTCCAGGGTCGGGAGAGCGGAGCTGCACGTACGATACATCCAATGTGTCATATGGCAGCTTCCTCTCCCGGCTGGGCCCCCACCGTTAGACAGCCGAAATCAGCTGTCTAGCGAAAGACAGCAAGGCAGGAGAGGCATGGAGGGAATGATCCCCCCCCCCCCCCGTGCCTCTCCTGCCTTGCTTTGGATAGGCGGTCGCCTCTGAGTTTGGAGGCAGCCACCTATCTAGTTAGGATTGCGCCCTTAATCTATTATATTTTATATTGTATTTTCTGTTGTATTTTTATGGTTTTAATTTTGTGAACTGCCCAGAGAGCTTCAGCTATTGGGTGGTATAAAAATGAAATAAAGAAAGAAAGTCAAGGAGAACTGACTAGGAAAGTTATTAGATATATGAGGAAGAAAAAAACCCCATGGCTATAAGAAAGAATAAAGAACTGATCAAAAGACTAAAAAGAAAGAGGGTGATGGCATGGAGAAGAAGGGTTCAGAAGTGTATTAAAATGTATTATTATTGTATTTATTTATATCCCACCTTTTCCCCCAATAATGGGCCTCAAGGCAGCTTTACATTAAAAACTTGTACAGTTAAGAGAGCAATCCTGTTAGGCTAGGCGGCCGCCTCTGAACTTGGAGGCGACTGCCTATCCAATGCAGGGCAGGAGAAGCACAGAGGGGATCGTCCCCTCCGCACTTCTGCCACCCTGCATCTGCAGCTAGACAGCTGATTTCTGCTGCCTAGCTACGGGAAGGTGGAGTGGGGGAAGCGGCTGCCTGACGACACGTTGGATGTGTCGTACCAGCATTGCTGCCTTCCTTGCTCCGGAACGCCCCATTTTCGCCGCTCCGTGCTCTTCTTCCAAGCGCAGAGCCGTTCCGAGCTGCCTAAAAGGGAGCACAGGAGCGGGGCAAGGCCAGTTCCCGGAAACTGACGTATCCTATGGCCATCTAACCGCTGACTAGCAGCCATAGGATTGCTCCCTAAAATGTATAAATATACAAAACTTAAAAATACAGGAAATATTAAAATTTCCTACATTTAAAATGCAGGAAAATAAGGTATCAAGGAGGAAGATGAAGAGTAAGAATGAATGAGCTTAGAAAAAAATATACGTGCTATTGCTTTTTATTATTATTCAGGACAAGAATGCTATTCTAATGTTAGTTTTTTCTGTCCCATATTATCCCCCCCATCACAAATGACCTTAAAAATTATTAGGAAGTTGAGTGTGAAGTTCTGGTTAACTGCTATTCCAAGAAATAATAGTAAAACAGTAAAAGAGTTTGGAAACTGATCTTCCTACCTTACAATCTTCAGGAACTCCATCTCTTCCTTTGCTGCCAGAATGGTTGCTGTCAAGAACTGCAGCTGGAGTTGAAACAACTCTCTTGGGAGTTTGTGACAGCACAGTGGCCCAAGACACTGGTGTCTCAGCAAAAAAGCCCGAACATACCTGAGGAACTGATATTTGACAGAACACGCTATTCAAACTCCCTGATGAATTTCACCTACTAAATCTGACAACTATACAACCTTAGCAGGGCTGTGCCAAATTTTCACATGGTTCATTTTGCACTACTGAAAGGTGCCATTTCGGAGATTTCGTATTTTTCCCCAAATAGCAGTGCTTTCCCCATTCAAACAGATATTATACACACACACACACACACACACACACACACACACAGAGTATATGGAGGATATCCTTAGGTACTGTGTACAAATTCTACCCAAAACAATACCCTCCAAATGTATCTATTTGAATAAAATATTGGCCTTCTTGTTTTTATGTGCTGAATTCTGAAAGTTATATCTGGGGGCAAGATTTGTATGAGATATGGAAAATAGAGGTCCCCGATAACTAAGAGCATGTTTATACAAGCACTTGAAAAGGGACTCCTTACAATTTATCAAAAGCGATTTTCTTATCCCCTAAAGCAAGAGTGAATTCTCTCCACCCTTGGTTCTAAGCATATACACGCTTAGAACCAATGCTTTACACCTTAAATGAATAGGATTCATTGTCAACTTACCTCCAGGGTCAGAGGAAGAACTTAAAGGTCTTGCTGGGAAATGTTTTTTCAGAGATACTTCACCCTACAGTGAATATTGCAAAATATAATACAAAAAAGGAGTAGCCTCCAGAATTTACTTAGCATATTTAAAAAAAACCCACCTATCATCATCACCATTTCAGAACCAATCTGAAAAAGACATTTACTGAGAACAGAACAGCCCCCTCCACCACAACCATTTACACGCAGGAGTTTCCTCCAATGACAGAAGCATGCTCTTCCAATCAAGGCATTTCCCCTGATCCACAATGCATTTTAGGATGGGGAACTGACCTTTTATCATTTGTATTTGTGGCAAAAGTTTGGAAGGCTAGATGGAAAACAGCCAAATAATGTATTTAATTCTGAGTCAGAAGAGGGATGTGGCCCTTTAACAAAACTACTTTCTGAAAACCTCCTGGTCAGTTTTTGGAGAGCTTCAGCCATTTAGATTCTTTATATTGTAATACAATCAAGCTCTAATTCTAGCTGGGGTAATTATAATTCATACAAGTATATACATTATAAAGTCTGCTTTATGCCTCTGTATAACAGAGTTTTCTGGTGTAAGATATGGTGCCTGGCAGGCAGTATGACAATTAAAAGAAGAAATGGAAACGGGGGCAAACACAGGTAAAAGTCTGAACACATCCCTAATTTGATTTTAAGAAACTGAGGCAAAGAAACTAAATTACTGATCAGGAACAGAAATGAGTCAATGACAGAAAATCCCCTGCAAGAAGTCAGTGGGTATACTGAGGAAAAGCAGAAACGCCAGAACAATATGCTCATCATGTGATAAAAATGTATTTTAAACCCCCCAAATACAGTTTGTTTGGCCATCCATCTGGTAGCAATAAATGCAGTTATACAAATATACAGTTGCCTGGATATTCCAAGTAGCCAAAATAATCTTACTGGTTGACCAGGATATGCTAGCTGGAATCTTCAGAAACTCCAATCCACGCCCCCCGCCCCTCTTATACACACCAAGGTATGATGCGATCTGGAGAACACTACCAGCTAGATACTTTGTTTTGTTTTCCTGTGGATGAGTAAATATTTCAATGGCTCTCCTAGAAGCAGTTTAGAATATCATGCTGAAGGAAGTATTCAAAATTGATCGAACTTTCTAAAAAAAATTAGGCTAAACATCTTAGAAACTAATAAACAAAACAAAAAACCGGTCAAGCTAAAGTAGAACATTTTCCTATTAATTTTTTTTAAGTGGCATAAGTAATAAATTAGCAATTGCTAAAGGACAAGGAATTGGAGTTATTATGTTCCATGGGCCACTAATAAGTTACGACTACCAGATTGGATTGCAGCAAGAGAGACATCTTCCCACTGAATTGTAGTCATGAGGTGATTACAAAAAGTACCTGAGAAGTAGAAATATCAAACGTGTCACCCCTCACAGAAGTTATTATAGCAATCTATTAAAAAGGTCAAGATTCACACAAGAAAATGAAGTCATTTTATTGTCCAGTCTAGTCTTCCCCACCTGCCTCCAAATTATTTCCTGTTGATGTCTATTTTCCCTTCCTTGGACTGAAGATATAGATCACAAATAAGAGTTTTTTTGTGGACTTCAGAGAAGATTTAATATCTCTCTCTCTCTCTCCAAAAAGATACATGAATACCACTTTAAGAAAAAGGGAAGATTAAAAAAAGACCCTATCAGGTCAAACAGCCTCAGGGAAAATCTGATTGACTGGTGAAAAATTCAGTTCAAAATTCGAGTCTAATACATGACAAGACCTGATACAACTGAGGAAATAAACAGTTTATCTTCTCTTATACACTTCCATTGCTACAAACAGTGACTGATACGTTGATCAGGCAAGTAGTTTAATATAAAAAAATATTATTTTTCAAGACTTCAAAAGCTATCAAGTAGCTAACCTCTTTGGTTACTGAAGCTGAAATCACCGGTTTTTCTGAAGGTTTCAGAGGCAGCTTATCTCCTTCAGCAGAGCCAAGTGACCCCCATGTATGTTTCTGAAGGTCCAGCAGATCACTACTTCCCAGGCCTTGCAATTTTGGGAAATCTGAGAGGGTAATTTCAAAGGCAGGTTCTGGAAGACACTCATTGTTTGGGATTTGCTTGAATTTCCCATTCACAGCTTTAATAGGCCGATCTAATAAAAGCAGATTTTATAGGTAAATTAATATATTTTCTTCATGATATGTAAACAGTTTATTGTTTTCAATAATTATTGTACACAGGTGGGGCCCTGGAACAAAATCTTTTAGTGTGGAGGGCTTCAGTTCAGGGTTCCACAAAAAGTTGGTCAGCATTACATGTCCACTGGGCATGCTCAGTCCCCATTTGGCTGTTTGGGTTCCCCCAATCACCATTTGGGATTTATTTGGGGTGGATTGCACTAGGCACTTGTGTACAATCCCAGCTACCTTAAAATCTTCCATTTCTCAATTGATTTCTATGGGTGGCTCTCTGTTCCCACTCTGGGGACATTTAAAAATACTTCTCAGTGTAAACCAGGACATGCTGCACTTTAACCAGATATTTCCAGAATTTTAAAAAACAAATGCTGTGGAACACAAAACAGTTTATGATTACTAAAAGCTATGCAAACAGACTGTTTAATAAAGCAGAAACCACCAGAATTGAGCTGTTTCCATTAAAAAACCCTATTATGTCAGTCAACTATAACGGCTTCGATCAGTTTGTTCATTGATTGTAAGCTGCTCCGGGAGCCTTTTTTGGCTGAGGAGTGGGATAAAAATACAACAAATAAATAAATAATAAATAAATGGCACTGAAACACAATTTAGAAAGGAATTTAACTATATATATATTATCTGAAAATTTTCCCACTACATACGCTGACATTTTTGCTCAGTCTAATCTGCAGAATACCAAATTAACCAATGATTTTAATATACCTGATTTAATAGGATTTCTGCCATGCAGAGTAGTATAAGATGAACTCTCTGTTGGTCTGCCAGAAAAGTCACTCCCCTCAGGTCTTTTATTCTCCAATTTGGATTCATGGTCTTTTGGTCGCCTCTGTACAAAAGAATGAAGAAAATGAGACTTTTCAAAGTTCTTTCCTTTCACTAAATTGTTTACTTTTCAATCGCCATTTCTATGTTACATTAAGTTATTTTGGACACAATCCTATGCATGTTTAGCCAGAAAAATGTCCTACAACTCACAAAATTCCCCCACCATCTTGGCTACAAAATGCTGTGAGTTGCTCAACTTTTTTCTTTTTTTAACATGCATAGAATTGCACCCTTAGGCTGCAATTCTATACCCACTTACCTAGAGTTAAATCCCATTGATTTCAATGGACTATACTTCTGAGTAGACATATATAGAATTGCATCATTTGTAGAATTTTTTGCAGCTTTCAAAGGCCCAGATAATAAAGTTGCCACTAGAGAGGCATGAAATCCCCCTGAGAAACATTGCTAGGAGTTTCTCTTAGCTACTATCCAGTTATGAATTTCTTCATACCTTTAGATAGCAATAAAGCGGTCCTAGCTTGACTGCACCTTTCAGAAACACCTAAGAAAAAACTCCCAAATCCATCAGAACTGAAAAGGGAATTCCTGCTGTTGTACCATGGCCGTATACAGATAATTATTTGTGAGGAAAGCATTAACATTGGTCACTTACCAAGAGATGCAGTATTTGGGGGGGGGGGGGATCATTTTTTTTTTTAAAAATTAAAAGATTAAAAGTGTCCTAAATTTTTTAAAATGAGTAAGTTACTGTGCATGTTCCTTCTTGCTTGGAGTGACAGAGGCATCCAATGACTTATCTTCCCCCAGCACCCAAGAAAGGCAAGGATCAGGTCTTTGTACTAGACTTGCTACCCCCTGGCTCCACCCGCAGTTCCATCCCATGGTCAAGCTTGAGACAGAAAAGTATTCGTGGAGCTTTATACTGAAGAAAAGAGAGTCTACAGGAGAGAAATAAACAAGAAGGTGCAGTAGGAGCTGGAGTGCTATGAGACCTGTAGCAAGTTGTATGTGTACATGACTCAGCCACCTGAACTAGGATATAGTTTGGATGCCTCACTCACACCAAACCAGAAGGAACCTTGTAGGTGGCCAATGTTCTGTTCTCAGTTTGTGTGAGGAGGTATTCAATAACAGGATATGTACAACCTAACCTCTTTAATAGGGTGGGCTGGTGGCTGAGATCAGGAAGGATAACAAGATGAAGCATTTCTCCCAAGGCAAGTGAATGTGTCTAGCTTGTACGTGAATTGTGAATGTGGTGGAATTCAGATCTAAGAAAGATGTGTTTGTGCAGAAGGTCACTAAAGTGGCTGCCATTTGTATAGAATGTGCTGAGTGCAGGGGAGGTGTTGAGACTCGTATGCTGTGAAGTGCATGCCTTAAGCCACCATCTAGATGGTTGTGCCAGATGCCTCCTTCCATAGGAAAGTAGGATGAAAGGAGATAAAGAATTGCTATGTCTGAGCAATACACATTCATCCAATGTGCATTTTGACAGCTCTAAGCCCATTCATCTTATTCCATGCCCTCTCAAAGGGTAAAGGGTTTAAGGCAAAAGGAAGGGAGGATCAACTCCTGCAATGGAATAGATGATGAGTCTGTACACAGAGTAATGGTGTCCTTCTGAAGTGAGAAATATAAATTTGGGGTGAGGGGAACTTGCTAGGGGTACCTGTATGCAATGTTGTTCTGGTAGGGCAGGTGTGGGCAATAGGTGGGCCCCCACCACCCCAAAAATTTGTGGAGACCCATTTAAAAAAAAAACTTTAAAAAAACAAAGTGATAAGCAAGCTGATTTTGACCTCTTTGGCACTCTGTAGCAGCTACGGATGCCATTTAAAAACAGGTGGGAGGATGTGAAACAACATCCCCCCCCCACCTGTTTTTGGCACCCCCCAGAAGGGAGCTGCTACCTGTGGGAGGGGGGGAATGCAGCTGCGAGGTGAAAATGGCCCCATAACCTCCTGAAGTTGCCCACCCCTGTGACAGGGCAAGAGGAGCCACTACAGGGACCTAGAATGTAGGTGAGCCCAAGTGAGAACCTCTAGACAGGAGATGAGCCTTAAGGTGGGGCTAAGAACATCAAATATGCTGACCTTCAAGTGCAAAGGTATACAGTGGCTTGCAGTAGCTTCTGAATCCTCCACGGAGAGAGGAAGAATATTATCTTGTCTGTATCTATACCTGAGATATCTGGCTACGACCAGCACTCTTGAGCTCCAGAAGGCAGCATTAGATCCAGACCTGGTCAGGGCAGCACACTGTTTCCTTTTGACCACCCAAATGTTAGTAACTGACATTGCCCTTTGATTTGCAAGCTTAGCCAGTTTCTCCAAGCACTTTCCCATCAGAGCCACACTTTTGGGGTCGGGGGATGGGGAGTCTAAAGAGGTAAGTAACCAAAGTGGTTTCTTTGTTTAAAGAAAGGATGAAGTTTAAGTAAAGAGCAGAAGTAGATAAAGAGAGGAATAAATAGCTGAGAATAACTAGATGAGAAGCAATGTTTTTGAGAGAGCAAAGGAAGAGCTCTGTCCTGAGTGAAAGGTGAGGAGGTTATCTGCCTCAGATAAGATCTTGTTCCTCCTCTGCCCAAGAAGAAATGTACTATGGTCTCAGTCACAGATGCAGGGAACATGACTGACAGGTCTGGCAAGGACAAGACAGCAGAAGCAAGTTCTGAAACAGACTGAACATCTGGCTCCTACAGCTGTATCCAGAAAAACCGTGATCTATGCCCAGCAGGCAGTTCCACTGGAATCCACAGAGGCTCACGGTGCATACAAATTTGCATTATGAATATTTCACAGAATTCTATTAGCTAGCAATTATAATACTAGCTACTATATTTAATCTAAGGACATTTTGGTACACTTTTTGTACTCACCCCACCCTCTGCCCATACAAGAAAGCATCAGAAGCTAGATATGCTCAGTGCACAGTCTGTGTTGGTTTCACACATGTCTTTAGCCACGTGGGATAACAGGGACCAATAAGAGCTGAAACACAAGACTCTAGGGGATCAGAAACGCTGACAAAGAGTACTCCTAGTCCCTGAAAATGGAGCCTTCTGGACAGGCCTGCTATTACTTCAGTATTTATTGATCTAAAATATTTCTTGGCCACCTTTCAGGGCAGAAGCCCTCCCAAGGCAGCTTACAGCAATAAAATACATAAAAACAGTTAAAATATTAAAAGCGATAAGAACATAAAAACAACAATAAAAGCCAACAATAAAACCAGGAACAATGTTAACAGCAGTAACAGCAACAATAGCAGTCATATCAAGAGAAGGCCAAGGTATATTATAATTAAAGAAGGATCAACAACTACATTTGATTGAAAACCTTTTATAGAATTTGTACAAGAAATAGAGAAAAATGATATCTATGTATGTGGATTGTGAACTTTGAGATAGTTAATTCTCTGTTGTTGTTGTTGCTGTTAAAATTAGGAGAAATGAGATAATGTCTGTGAACTCAATGTATGATATACAACTAAGATAAGAACTAGAGAATAATAATGAGCATTTGTTGTGTAAGGGAAGCCAAAGGTAGATATCTTACAACCTTAAGAGATATTTTAGTGTATGTGTGTTTATGTTGTTGTGTTTTGTTTATCTTTTCTTTAAAAAAAATTATATCAAAAAAGAGAGAAGGCCAAGGTAAAAAAACATGTTTTCAAGGCCTTCTTAAATGTCTGCAATGACAGAGCATGGTGGACCTCTGGTGGTAGCTTGTTCCAAAGGTGTGGGGCCACTGCAGAGAAGGCCCTCTTACGTGTGATCACCCACCTGACTGCTCTCATGGGTGGGCAAATGAGAAGGGCCTCTCTTTCTGATCTTAAAGTGCGGGCACGCTGATATGGGTGAAGGCGGTCCTTCAAGTAACTTGGTCCCAAACCGTTCAATCCAGCTTCTGATATTAGAAAAGACTTTAGAAAGACAGAAAGAAATTTTCTACCATGTCATCACTTACCCTGGGAAGACATGCACCCTCTTTTCTGATGAGAGAAATCTGTTTGGCATAGTCTCTGTTCTGTCTAAAAGAACTGTAGAGCTTAGTGCTGTTGTTTTCACACTGGATGTTGGTAACTGCATATGCGTTTGGTGCAGCATCAAGTGAATAAGGAGAACTGGTGTACTCCCCAAGCGAACTACATCCCACAGGATTCTGAGATGCATATTGGGAAACAGAGGTAGTGGTATCCCAGGGCACATCTTGAGTATATACCTGTTGTCTAAATTAAATAAATATATTGTTCTTTAGTTGGACAGCTCATTCAAATACGACAATGTTTTACAAGAAAAAACATAATGAAGTTGCTTGAGCTTTTTTTATTGGGTTCCAAAACATGTGTTTGCTTTTTTAGTTCAAATGTTATCATCACGGTATGAAAGAAATTACATTCTCAACAAATCTGTTATAGTTTAGAAACAAACCCTGTTTTAAGCTGTAAAGAAACAGCAACTAGCAAATTGCTTGGTTTACTTTGCTAAATATTACATGAAATAATAATAATCAAGTAACTGTTCAAGATATGTGGTGAAAGCCTGATTCATTCGAATCAGAAAGGCATGCATTAAATTTGGGATGTAGAATGTCTTCCATAGGCTGAAAAAATGGAAGAGAAGCAATTAAAATATGTATACAACATTATATTCATAAGATGCTTATCAGGGCTAGAAAATACTTCTAATTTTGACATCTACATGTTTAGATGCCTGTCCAACATAGAACTGAACATTACAGTGAATATTACAATTTCCAAGGCACCAGCATCTGTTTTAGGTGCCAGAGATTTTTTTCCAGTTCTACTACATATAATAAAATAGTAGAAGGACTGAACATCTTTCTCCATTTCCCTTTGAAAATACTTTTTTTTTTTTTTTAAGTAGGATTCTGCCTTTGGTGAATAAATGGCAAACTATGGGCTGGATCCAGTGCTGGTCATCCACTAGGAGAATGGAAATTACTAGCAGAATGGATTTCCCCTCCTCCCTGCACCACCAAATCTGCTCTGGAAGGTTGGGACCCCCTCCAGAACAGATCTGGGGTGTGCACAGGGGACTAAGGGGGGGGGGGAGAGGATGGGGAAGTCCCACAGTGTGATATTGGATCTAACCCTACACTTTTTCAACAGAAAAAGATTTAATACAAACCAACTTCTCTCTGGAAGCTCAATTAATTCCTGTCAACTAACCCCTCTCCATCCAAGCTATAGTATTTCCACACTGATTGCAACATCACTATTTGGAACTGCGTTATCCATAGGTATCAGCTTATTCACACACAATTCAGAGCTCCATGTTGCAAAAGAACACACCTCTTCCCAAGCCAGAAACAAAAACAAAATTACCCTTATAGCTTTGGATAAATATTATAGAAATGCCCATTGGCAACAAATCAACTGTAAAACCTTATGATATACCTACAAGGAATATAAGCTATAATGGGCTGGAACTTTTACACAGACAACCAACCACATTCATAAGGTGACAAGGCTCCACTCCCCACCAAAGAGCTCGAGAAGATTCCAACCCACCACACTGTTTGTCTTTTTCAGTGCTTGGGGACCCCCTTTCTGCTGTTGATGCAAGTCATTATAAATAAGGTTCCCCTCTCTCACACAGAGGGAAAACACACACATGCTTCTCAGTTTTAGGTCTTTAAATACATGAACATTTAAAAATTGTTAATTTGTAGAACTGAGATTTTAGTTTACTAAAAAAATAAGGTGCCAGAGCAACAAAAACCCAACAACCCCCAAACTAGTAAGGTTAGTTTAAAACAGTGCACGTGTCAACTTCCTATACAGTCGGATATGACATTTCTTGAAGAAAGCAAAGCACCAGAGATATTGCTTTGAAAGCAAGAAACCACTTACAGTCAGTTCACAGATGATAAAGCAAATATTTAGGAATCAAAAACGCAAAGCCACCATCATCTCTGAAAAGTCTTGAGAGAGGTGGGTTCGATGGTGTGGCCTAAAATATTGAATGAACATGCTAATTTATTAACCAAATAAATTTAACTCAAACATCTAAGGAACCTAAATTCATGACCTTGGTAAATTAACAGTCCCCCAAGAAATGAGATGTAGAAGGGTACATACTTATCCGCTGGTGGCTCCTGAACATATGGGTAGCATGTAGCATAATATCTAGGAAAGACACATGCTTCTGAGGGTTCTGACCATGCCACTGTTACCGCCGTATATTTGGGGACAAACGGTTTGACCTCTGCTGATAACTTGATGCCCTGAGAAACAAAAGGGTTTTTGGCTACATGCACTTTGAGATTAACCAAAATAAGTGAACAGCCTCCATCTCTGTGAACAAGACTGTCACAAGAAAGAAAAGCTGGTGTCTTGTTCTTCCGCTCAATCAAAACAAAGTCTGAAGAAATTAAATCTGTAACAGAACACTCCAAATTGCAAAAAGAATGTGAGTGCTTAAGCAAATTGCTGCTTTAAATGTTGCATGCACTGCAGAAATTGGTTTCTTGACAATCTTAACTGTGCATTATAAGAAAAAGAAACAAATATTTGTTGGTAATTAACAGCTGCAGGCCCCATTCCCACATAACTGCAGGCCATATTCACATGTTAATTAACCCATGATTTGTCCCAGTCATTCACCATTTTAATTACACAACCTGTGACATGCGAACTCAGACCCTATGGGTTAATCACGGATTAAACAACCCATAGTTAACCTAAGAACTAATTGTGGGTTAACTCTGGATTGTTTAACTCATGATTAACAGATAGCATCTGGGTTTTCACAAAATTATTTCTATTGGAGGTTGCATATTCAAAATGGTGGAAGTACATAACCCTGGCAAATCATACGTTAATTAATGTTACTTGTTACTATGTGCAAACTAGGTCATTAAGTGGTCCAGAGACAATACTAGCTTAGTTCTTAAGTATGGTTAAGAAACAGGAAACCAGCTTCAGGCTCACACATTTCTTCCCTATCGCCCAATCTCTCCCCTATCATGCAGGAATTCCCCTCACCACCCTTTATCCTGGTTCAGCTCCTGGGTATCAAAGGCTAGGGTTAAAGGCAGTCAGACCTAATTCCAAAGTTGGGCAAAGGAAAGCTGGGAGAAGTGCAAGTAAGAGGGAAGGGAGCATTTGATCCTGTTGCAGACTCACAATACCTTAAACCTAATTAATGACAACTACATCTGAATTGGCCCTATAGCTTCTTTCAGTGGTAGAGTAACCAAGAAAAAACAAAGTATTCAGTCAGCAGTCAAATGCCTGTTCAATTAACACCCTCTGGTGGTTGTATATGCATTTGAAATAGAGAGACAACAAGTAACTTAATGGTTCAGTCCAGAATATGAATAACCTACATTATTTCTGCAGTTCATGCATTTGTAAAAAGATTGTTAATCTGAATTTTTGCAAACTTACCCTGACTACTTAAGAGTGGACACTAAACAGAGGAGTGACAAATACACTTTACACACACATTAAGAGATAGTCAGGTTTTCTCTTAAGCTAAAATCTCATTACTAGACAAATTATTACACTTCTCTGACTATTCCAGTCCCATTATGTCTGGATTGTTTTAGCTATTAATATCTCAAGACCTACTGGAATGTCCAAACAATTTTAAGGGTTTTGCTGCTTGATTGCCATGGCTACACTTCTGGGATGAAATAATATAGAATACAAAGCAAATTAATTAAATTTGTGTCCATGTAGCCTCCCCTTTATACCAATGTCATCCCACAGATGTTAATAACTCAGGATTATACATTACTCATATACTTCTTCAACTTTTCCATCCATTAACTTTGTTACAGTAAAGTGGTTTATTTTTGTGTTACAAATCGGAGTGCACACTCTTATTTTGTCTTTCAGTATATTTTAAGCAATCATCCATATATATTTGTCATTCTTATATGTAGTCGTAGGATATGAAAAATATAACCCTATTAGGGCAAAGTTGTTATTTACCTTACCTCACCACTATAAACAGAGAGACCCAATAAATGCAAAGGCCCCAGTCCAGAGAAGATTACCCACAACTAAACTTTCCCACTGATTTCAATAAGCCAACCTTTCCCAACCTGGCACCCTTCACATTTTGGACTTCAACTCCTATCAGCCCCACTCTGAACGACCAAATGGTCAGTAATACTGGAAGTTATAGTCCAAAACATATGGAGGGCACTGGGTTGGGGAAGGTTGAAATATGCCTTAACAGTGACTGACTTTCTTTGGGCTGGGGCCAATCTCTGCATGACTGTAGGGACCCTTCTCCAAAAACCCAATAGGTAAGATCAGAGCAAAACTGCATCTACAAAACTAAACTGCAAATTTAATGTCTTTCATTTTTATCTCTATTATATTGTTTAAGTATGCAAAAACCAAAATCTTTTCTATTCCAGACAATGCAATACTGAGATTAACTATATTCAGAATAGGAAAATCTTTGAAGCTACTTTGCAAACATGATAAAGAAGTTATCTTTGGAAATACCTATACTAAGCTAATACCACAGCTTAGATGTGTACTATGCACAACCTGCCAAACTTGATGTGAACATACAAACAACCCTGCTGGATCAGATCTAGTCCATCATTTTAATCCTACAATGGTAAAACAGATGCCTATGGGAAATACACAAGCAGGTATGGGCACAACAGCACTTCCCTGCTTGTGTTGCACAACAACTGGTGTGGGGGCAAACTGCCTCCAATACTGGAGGTAATACATAGCCATCATGACTATGTGAAGAGCAAGATTCTGATTCTTCTCTTTCCCTTCTGCCCTACCTCATTCCATGGGGAACATTCATTCTGAGTAAACAAAAATAGGTGGCATCTTAAAGGCTAACAGGCTCCACTTGGCATGAGATTTCATAGACAAACGCCTATTTATCAAAATTGAGCACCTGAGGAAGGGGACCACTACCCTTAAAACCTCATGCCTCAATAAACCACCTAGCATATGGACCAAATTAGACATTATACATCAATGACTGAGAGTGGAGAAGCAGTAGGGAGAGGGTGTGTTTTACCATTTCCATGACCCAAATTACACAATTCCTCCCCCAGCATCTTATACTTGCATGGGGTTTCAAAATCATATCTGCATGGAAAGTGAAATACAACCCAATACTGCTACACTTCTGAAATTTTATCCCCAGGGAAGTGGCAATTCCTGGTCTTTGAGGGAAAGAAGAGCTGGTTCCCAAACCACAGCCTTGTGAATGTTATAAAAAGTATTGACCAACTTTTTAAATTGCATTTTTCCTAAAAACAGTATTTGTTTGTGCTGCAGTATTATGAAAGCCCAGAATACATCAACTTCAATCTCAGCTAGCACGTCCTAAAATAGTTGTTAGGGGAGTTTTTTTTCGCAACAGACAGACAAATTCAACAGATGAAACATGCATTCTCGTGTTGGGAAAGCACCACCAGTTGAACTTTTTCCAGTTACACTGTTATTAAAAATACAGGAGCATCCTGAAATAAAGAAAAAATGGAAGCCCTATTAGGAATGCAAAGAGAAGTGAGAGGCAAGGCCTCAAACTGGTGCTAAAATAATTAGTTCAAAAGGACATGTAATATGCCCAGCACATTTCGATATTAGCTTTTGTCAGGGGCAAAAAGAATGAAATAAAGCCGTGCACTATCTTGTTCCAATGACAACAGTATAGCAGGTTATATAGTATGCCTTATTACATTTCCATTTTCTGAGCACCACTTTGAGGCATCACCTTTTTTTTGGTTTTCTGACTCTTTGGTGCTGCCCTTCATATTCTTCTGTAAAGCCAAAAGGAAACCTTCGGGGGCGGGAGGCATAAGAGGAATTCGCCTCCATCTTCGGTGCGGGGCACCTGCTAGGACTGGCACCAGCAATGTACTTTACGGCTCGATCCTAGGGATGTTTAGACAGAGAAAGTCCTGCAACTCCCAGTCATGGCTGGCTGGGGAATGCTGGGAGTTGTAGGCCTTTCTTCTGTCTAAACATGCGTAGGAGCGCACCCTTAAGGAGGAAAGGGCCATACTCCAGCAACCACGATAGCTTTCCTTTTCCCTTCCAGGACCTTCCGTGTTCCTCGCTACCGGTTACATAACAAGCGGCGGGGGCGTAAAGAGGCGGTCTTTATTGTTATTCTTCCACCGACTCAGCCTCATCGCCTTCGCTTCCCCTCTTACCTGGCTGCCCGCTTCCCGCTCTGGAGTCATGGCGGGGGGAAGAGAGGCGACAAGCGGTCAACGCCTCGCTAACGGCGACTTCTGCCCTGCCCCCCAACCACCAGCCCAGCCGGCGCGCACAAAAGCCGTGGAGGGAGCGACGCCCGAGTCCCAAGGGGCCAGAACCAATCAACAGTGGCATTCCAGTCATGTGACGGTCGTCATGACACTACAGGCAAAAATAGAAGGCTTCAGGCAAAACAATGCTCGATTGCGACCGGCTGAGTTCGCAGATCGAGGGACGGAGGGAGGGCGGGAGCCCTCGGCCGGCAAAACCCTGCCGCCGCCGCTGCCGCCGCCTCTTCCTCTTCCTGGGGCTGTACTTTGGCTCTGTGGTCCGCCAAGAGTTCCCCTTCCCCCCGCTGCGTGGCTCAGGCTCGGAGAAGCCCCGGGCTGGCTGGGTCGGGCTGCGCTGTAGCTCCAATCAGCGTGCCAGAACGGGCACGCAACAAGCGTTGAAGGGGTGACGGCCAACAGCAACTCCGCTTCTGAAAGCGGCTGAGATGGGAGCCGCAGAAATCCTGAGAAGAGAAAATGAGCTGTGGCGGCTTTGCCGCGTAGAGCGCTCAAATCGGGGCTCCCACCTGCCCAGTGCAAGGAGGGGCGCGATGGGCTTCCCCTCGCCGAGGGCTCTGCTGTCCACCCGCACGCGGCACTCGTGCTGCCCTCTGCCCCCAGCCTGTGCGTGCGAGAAAGAGAAACCTCTCTCCCTTCCCTCATCACCACGGCGCCGAGCCTTTGGCCGGGCCGAGCAGAGACGATCGGGGAAGCGGGAGGGAACAGCACGGCTGCCTGCCGCCGCCGCGCAACCCTCTGGCCCCTTAGATAGCTGGTTTGTCTTCTTCCCTCTCATCTCCGCCGCTTCCCTGCCGGGTGACCAGAGGTAGGTCACCCGGCGCTCGCTGGTGGTGGGCTAGCTGTTGCTCAAGGGAAGAGAGGCGGTGCCGCGGCACAGAAGGCGGGATCGATCGGTTGCAATAAAATACGAGAGGTGCACGGGGGAGGGGGGATCGTGGCATCGGGCAGACCTCCATCATTTATTCACGGTGCAATTGCACAGAAGGGTGGTGGTGGTTTTCGCTGAAACGTTCCCCGCGCCTTTCAGTCACGTTACGTGAGAAGGGGCGGGCGTGTGACCGGTTCTCTGCCTCGTTTGGTCTTTGCCCTACGGAATTCAGACGTACTAGCCCGGAGTAGCCACTCCTTGGGAGAAGGGAACGCGGTGGCTCCGCTGACTGGTTCCTCCTTTCTGCTTTTGTGGGCTCTTCCCTGCCTCTCACTTGCTCTAAGCTTCAGCTATTGTAACGAAGTAAATACCCCCCCTCCACCCACACTTTCCCCCTGAAGGGGAAAAAAGGGTGAAAAGATGTGCAAATCTGGTTGAAATAGGCTGAATTGCCAAGGAAATAAATGCCGCCTTCTTACGATTTCCAATGTGCAGCAGTGCCCAAGTGGTTATTTTGCCAGATAGGTAAACATGTGCATCATACATATTGCTTGTAAAAACACCCATAAATGTAAACAGGAATCACTCTTAAAGGGCAAAAGCCAAAACTTTTTCTTGAACTCCATGGATTCCGGCTGGAATAGCCATTGTGTTGTGGGGAAAGGCAGTTTTGAAGTCACTACTGCTACATATGGGGTAAATTTATTCATCCAGTTTCTGTCACTGTACATCTCTACATTTCCAGTGTACTTCTGCTTTGAAGAAGAAATATTGCTCACCCATTTACATTTTATCTAAATAAATGTTATTTTAAAAAACAGCTTTGCCAGAGGTAACATCAGGATAGGAATCAAAAGAAGGCCCCCCCTCACATCTCTAGAAATGTGGAAAACCCACTTAGCAAGCCTGTTCATGTATCTCATGAGCGTCCAGAGGCTGATGACAGAGCACAGGTAGTGTAGGTAGTTTATCTTCTCCAACCCCAAATCAGTAAGCCGTGACAACAAAATTCCGCTTGCTTTCCCCCAGTCAGCACAAATTTGCATCTAGAAACATGCAAACTGTATGCAAATTTGTATTCAGTAAGCCTATGCCCCAATCAAGGACCTAGTGACACCATTTGTTCATCTTCTATTTGGGATTATGTTTGTTGACAGCAGGTGTAGAGAGCAATATAGCTAGACTTCAGAAATACTTGTCAAATATATGCGGATATCTTTATCATATAATCAAATGGAGAATTAAATTACTACAGTTCTCTACCATAACCACTGATGTGAATACACACTATTCACCACAGATATAATTTCCCCATTGTTAGTCCAGCTTTATATGGCATGAACATGTTAAACCAATTTTAAGTACTCCCCAAACGTAGTCTCATGAATCTAAAATGTGCAGAATCAAGTCAGGCACAAAATGTTTAGATCATATTTGCTATATGCAGCATTACTAATTGTAAAGTAACTTTACAACTTTGTAGTAGCTAGTTAAATATTGTTCTTACCCAAATATATGTTTTTAAAAAACCCATTAATGTATGCCATTCCTCTATCTTCACGTGCCTCTGGCTGTAAGGAAGAGGGATGTACCAATGAAAGGCAGGTGCAGCTGCCCTCTACTAAGAAAACAAAAAACTGCTTGCATACTCAGCTGAGAGTTGGGAGCCACATAGTTCATATGTAAGAGCCCCTTGTCCCAGTTAACATGGCCTATAAACCCCTGCTAACAAGGCCACTGATCATTCCTTTAAGTGCTTATCTGAATTATTAAGCCCACTACACTTGATCTAGCTTTCCTTCTACTGTAGTTCTAGGATTTTAGTTGGGCTATATCCAGTATGGTCCAGACTCAGATGAATACTACAATCATCATCAATACAGTCAGAACTAGCTTAATGTGGGCAAATTACTCCTTTACCGGTTTGTTTTAATTGACATTGTACAAAAAAGGAATCAGATGGCTTTTCTTATAGTGAAACTATATGGGCAGTAGTAAATCAAAGCCATGAAACGCATACAAAGTAAAGATCTAACATTAAAAACTGGTTTATTCCTTCAGACCTATTTCAACAATTGAAAAGCCACAGGATGAATTGTTCCAACAGTTGTAGGAAGGTACGTTACTAAGAATGAAAGCCATAGATCTTTGAAGATTTTATAATCAACTCATTACATATAAGATGTAAACTTTATTGAACAAAATTGACAAGATCAAATAGGCACTTGTTAACAGTAAGCAAGAGTTGAAGACCATAGCAGCCTGCTTTGCATTTTACTGAGCTCTGTTGCTGTGAATAATACAGCTCATGCACAGGTAATGACTTATTTGTACATTTTCTCAAGTATTCACTGAATACTACCAACATATATACATTTATACATAAAGTTCCAGAAGTTTAGAGAAGTTATTTATTTCTGCTGGCCTTTTGGAAGTGGTCTTCTAAAAAGTAGGATGTGTGGTTCTGTGAAGAAAAAAAATTGTTTATAGGTCTGTTGTGAAATAAAGCACCTGACTACCTGGCAGACCACACCCAGTTACAACACCTCTTTGCTTATTTACTTAACACTGTCACCATCTTTCAATTCACCCTGGATCTGGAATGAGGACTCTCAGATCTACAGGTTTCTACTTAAGAAGGGCTACTACCAAGTGGTTAAGCCTGGATTCCCCTTGCCTCCCTTAAAGCATGTAGCAGGATAAGCCTTGGCATATCAAAGCACACAGCCAAACCCCAGGTTCCAATTTAAAAGGTTACTAAGACTAAGGACAAGAGGCAAGAGACAATAAGATGATCTAAATATCTGCATTATACAGTCATGAAGAGGTTCAAAAGCTTACTTGTCCAAAGCAAGGCTCACCCAAGGTTCAGTCAATGAATGGCATAAGCGTAATTTTTTATCCTTGCTGACTTGGGGAAATGGAATGGGGAAGAAAATCTACCAGCCAGGTTTGACTTCTGGATTACACTTAGGTGCATGGCATGTCATATGGGGGAGCAACTTGTGGAAGTGAAGTATTAACACATTTTTAACCCAGACAGGTAGACTGAGACAGCAATCCTATGGCCCACTAGACAGTGTCTAGCAGGCCATAGGATATGGTCTATTCCAGGAACCAACTTACCCCTCGTCTGTGCCCCCCCCAAAGGCAGCACGGAGAAGGCCCATCCTCCATGTTCAGAAGATGACCATGGAGCAACTGAAAAGGGGTGGGGCTGGGGGGCGTTCCAGGGTGGAGAGAGCAGACACATTGGACACATCCAATGTGTTGTAGGGCAGCTTCCTCTCCCAGCTGGCCCCTCACTGCTAGACAGCCGAAAAGAGCTGTCCTGCCTTGCTTTGGATAGGCAGCCACCCCTGAGGTCAGAGGTGGCTGCCTATTTACTTAGGATTGTGCCCTTAGTGAATGGAAGCAATTTCCTCTTTATTTCTGACAGACACGATTGAGGGGAGGACAAAAAGGACTCCATGCTATGATGATTAATATGTGACAGGAAAGAAACTACAGCAATCTTCCCCAGCACAGTACTCTCCAGATGTTTTGGCCTTCAGCTTATGGCTATAATTGAGGTAGAACTTTAAATTTAAGCATGCTAAGTGAACTAGCACCAAATTCACCTGGGCTTAAACAAAGACCTACCTCTGTAGTTAATAATTTTGTCCCTGTTCCTCTTCTATATCAAGACAACATGAAAGTTGTAGGGCAGAGGCAGGCAACCTGGTGCCCTCCAAATGTTTTGGACTACAATTCTCAGTCAGCATGGCCAATGGTCATAGATTATAGGAACTGTAGTCCAAAACATCTAGATGGCCCCAGGTTGCCTACCCCTGCTCTATGGAAAACATTTATCTAAGGCTGCCAGGCACAGATGTTTCTTTTCACCTGGTTCATGAATCATGTAATGGACCCAGCCAAGGCTCTGCTGAACACCAAGCCTTCTCCATTCTTCTTCAGTCATTAGGTGAGTTTTGGGTACTTGCTTGGAGAGCTCTCTTGGCAACATCACATGCCTACCAGGGATTGAAATTACATTAAGTCACATTTATGTAGCCACATACAGTTCTGTACAACTCAAGAGTGAGGAAGCTTTTGATCAAACTCCACAGCATTTGGGAAGTACATGAACACTTAAGTCAACAGCTTTTCAGGTTCTTTTGCACAAGTTGAAGGCATGGTACTGACAATGTCAGTACTTGAATGTTTTGTTAGGGTACTACCAAATTTAATATTAAATTTTAGAGTTCCAACACCACAGATTAAGATTTTTTAAAAATCCAAGTTTGCTATACGACAAGTGAACTCTGGTTTATCAGGCTTGTATAAACTGCCATTTGCTTGTGAGAACTTGCTTTAATGCAGAGAAGCTTAAATAGTTGGTTATTTAGCTCACAGTTTGACATTAAGCTGTGTGGATTGACGGGTTGCAGATAAATCCAAGTTTATCAGAGCACACACTACTCACAGTGCTTACAGGAAAGACTTCAAAAACAGTTGCCTCGAGTTACATATCAAAAGCACATTAACACAGCCAGTGTGGTAAACGGGATACCACTTGTTTTATTCAGGAAGACCCAGGCCCAAATCCCTAGTCAGCCACGAAGCTCAACGTGGGCAGATTCTGGGCCAGATGCTATTCTTCAGCTCAGCTTCCCAACAGGTTTGCCGGAAGTTAAAATGAAGTGCTGGGGGGGCAAAGGAAGCTAACGGAAGCCTCCCCACCCCATAGCTCCTTAGAGCAGCCTTCTCCAACCTGGTGTTTTCCAGATGTTTGGGACTACAATTCCCAACACCGCTGACCGTTGGCTATGTTGGCTGGGGTTGATGGGAGGAGAAGTCCAACACATCTGGGGGGCACCGGGTTGGGGAAGGCTACCTTGGACGATGAGCGGGATAAAAACACATATTAAAGTTATGAAAAAGCTTCCACTGTTTCCGTAACCCCTCAGCTTCTTCGAAGGAGGCTCCCACAGAACTGGAGTTCAGGGACGGCGGGCGGGAAGGCGAAAAGATTCCGTTTCAAGGCCGTGTTTCGGCGGTTTGCCCCCGCGGCCATCTTCCAACTCATTTCCCAGCCTCCGACCCTGCCTCTGCAGCAGCTCTGCTCTGGCCTGGGCCTGCCCCGCTCTTTGTTTCAAGCCCCCCGACTCTGCGTTTCTCGCGGGCGGTTCCTCTCGTTTTCACCCGGCGGGCGAGAAGGGGGACAGACTCGGAGCGAAGAGGCGGCTCGCCGCTTTCTGAGGGGCTCGGCGAAGAGGGAGGGAAGGACGAGAGAAAGGACAGCAGAACGAAAACGGGGGCAACAGCAGAAAAGCGCGGCAGCCCTCACCTCAGCCTCCCCGCTCCGTAACAAACGGGAAGGCGGAGCCCACCCCGACCCCGACCCCGACCCCGACCCCCTCTCGCACCGGTACTCGTAGTTC
The DNA here is from genome assembly GCF_057233095.1 of Heloderma suspectum. Lineage (NCBI taxonomy): Eukaryota > Metazoa > Chordata > Lepidosauria > Squamata > Helodermatidae > Heloderma > Heloderma suspectum. Next base: position 87,169,352 of record NC_139459.1, read on the forward strand.
TCGTCGAAGTACTTGTCCGAATAATAGATCTGCTTGTGGGCCATTACGAAGGTGGTGACGATGGCGGCGGCCACAGACTCCTCCGCTCTCAGCCAAGCCAAGCCGCCCACCCGCTTCCTCCTCCGCCGCCGCCGGAACAGCGCTCGCCACTAACTGAATTGCCTAGAGGCAGCCCACCGCCCTCCTCAATTTGAATCCAACAACTCAGCGCTGATTGGAAGGCGCCGCGGACTAATCGGCGCGCGCGCTGTCACGTGGACGTAGGCTGTTGCTATTCGATTCCCGCCCCCCCCACTCACATTTCCTCCTCCTCCTCCTCCTCCTCCCTCTTCGTTCTCGCCAATCAAGAGACGTGGTGAGCGAAGCACGCAGTGGATAGGATGGTAGCTTGGTGGAATTGCGAGGGGTTTCTAGACCTCGTGGTTAGACGCGGGGGGCGGCCGGGCGAGGGCTTTCGCGCGCGTGGCTTGCGGCGCAGCTCGCTCTGCTTTGCGCTGCCCTCCCCAAAGCGAGAAGGGATCGCGCTCCTGCCTGCGGACCAAGAGGTGCTGCTGTTGTCATCGTCGTCATCATCACTTTCACTGCTATTATTTCTGTATTCTCTTTTTCGGTGGAAGCAGTCATCACCAATCCTCTGCATGTGTGCTCTGAAGTTAGCCTAGTTGAGTGCAGCGAGGCTAACTCCCGCATAGATGTAGGATTGCAATCAAAGGGCCAACTCAGACATTACTATTTATCCGTATCTAGCTGAACAACAGCAGCAGCTCCGTCTCCCCCCACCCCCATTTTCACTCTGAGAATAGAGTAGATGCAGAGGGCTTGATCCGGATTGGTACCCTAGCTGGGGGCTTTTTAGATCTGGCTGGAACCACCTGTGCCTACTCTAGAGTAAAAATGAAAAAGACATTTTCTGCCAGACAGGGGCATCGGTAAGACGGGCCCACCTAGGCATGGCCTCGGATCTTTTTTTGAGCTGACCTAATTGCCGTTTTTTAACATTTCCCCATTGACTTGCGTTGGAAAACAGAAGCGGCCGTAACATTTTTAGTTTGTATGACAGACTCATGAAATTTGGAGACCTGGTAGCCCCTGTAGAGCTGACTGAATCTGCCAAATTTCAGACAGGCCTAGAGACTTTTGTACTAACCACAGGTAAAATTTGCTTTTTTCAAGAAAATCTGTCAAAGAGCTATAATTTTTTGTGCTCCCACATAAGTTCATGGAATTTAGGGATCTGGCAGCCCCTATGTAGCTGACTGAGCCTGCCAAATTTAAGGATGTTGCAGGTGCCTGACTGGGTCTGGGAGTCCATCCCCCTGCCCACAACCCCCAGACTGTGCCTGCCGAGCCCCTGTCCTCGCACCCGCTCACGCCGTCCCGGACTCACTGTGACCCTGTCCAGTGAGCGCCTGCCATTTTGCTGCCTTTTTTCTGCATGAAAAAGGGAGTTTAAAAATACACATATTTAAATATGTGGAGGTTGGGGCTGGGAAAGCTTAATATGAACAATATTAGAGGCATACCTATAATATTGTGCACGTTAAGCTTTCCCGGCCCCAAACTGCACATACTTAAATATGTGCTTTTTAAACCCCCTTTTTCATGCAGAAAAAAATGGTAGACGTTCACCGGAGGGGTTTGGAGTGAGTGTGGGTGACTCACCGAGCTCATGAGGGCTCGAGCGTGGGTCTGGGGGGGTGCAAGCAGGGCGGCATTTCAGCAGGTGCCCAGAGAGCTCAAGCTGGGGTGTGTTCGTACATCCCTAGCCAAATTTCAGTTAGATCCAGTGGCTTTTGTGCTACCAACATGTAAAGTATCCTTTTCTCAAAGACTAAAAAAGTTAAAACTGTCAAGCCACACGGGATTAGAGATCCTAATCAGAAGGTGTTTAAGGTGACCGTTAGGCAGTCACTATCCCTAATCTCTGGTGTAGATTTTTTCTGAGGTGCAAAAAACCTCTCTCCCCCTACCTTTCTGCTCTTACATGCCCACTGTTGGGAGCTTGCCTGCGATGAAATTTTGAAGAGGGAGAAGGAAAGGAAGAAAGAGCTCCATGTGAAATACTGGTATTTCACACAGCACCTGATTTTACTGCCCCAAAGTGGAACCTTTGGATTCTGCAGAAGTTTAGTAGCTTTAGTACAGCAAAGGATGCAATCAGCCTCCACAAAAGGTTAGTGGGACAGGACTTATCTTTGTGCAAGCCGTGTTGATTCTTTTTCAGCAGGGCTTGTCCTTCTATATTAAGCACATTTAAACCTAAAATGGCTCTATCACTGCATTAGAAATGAATGCATAGTTTTCCATCTTGGAATAGTGGCACCAGGATTCAGATGTGGCTTCTACAAATCTAACTGTTGCTAATTACATATGATTTTCAGCAATGGTGTAGTGGTAAATGTTTGCATCATGACAGTCGTCATAGCCATGTTCTCTCTCCCTGCTTCCTATCTATATATGGATGTTATAAGTATAAACTGAAAAAATGGGCTCCAGCTCAGTCAAGTGAAGAACACACTATAGAAAAATTAATTTTCTGGGTATACCCCCCACCCCTGAGTAATTTTGTCTTTCATCAGCAGCAAACCTGGCCCTAAAGCTGAAAATAGTAATTCAATGCATAAATGGCATAAAATACTTAAACACCTATTACATTTTATTTATTTATTTATTTATTTATTTATTTATTTCATTTCTATACCGCCCAATAGCCAAAGCTCTCTGGGCGGTTCACAAAAATTAAAACCAAACACACAATAAAACAATTTAAAATATATAGAACATTAAAACCACAATATAACAATACAACCACAATAAAATCTAGCAGCAGTGCAGGAGTTTAAAATACAGATTTAAAACAGCAAAGATAAAAATTTAGAAAGCTAAAATGCCTGGGAAAATAAAAAGGTCTTCACCTGGCGCCGAAAGGTATACAATGTAGGTGCCAGACGAACCTCACTAGGGAGCTCATTCCACAGCCGGGGTGACACAGCAGAAAAAGCCCTCCTCCTAGTAGCCACCCGCCTCACTTCCTTTGGCAGGGGCTCACGGAGAAGGGCCGCTGATGATGATCTTAAGGTCCGGGCAGGCACATATGGGAGGAGGCGATCCTTCAGGTAACCTGGCCCCAAGCCGTTAAGGGCTTTAAATGTTAATACCAGCACTTTGAATCGGGCCCGGAAATGGACTGGCAGCCAGTGCAGCTGGAAAAGTACTGGCGTAATATGAGCTCGCAGGCCAGTCCCTGTTAACAATCTTGCTGCCCTATTTTGGACCAGCTGAAGTTTCCGGACTGTTTTCAAAGGCAGCCCCACGTATAACGCATTGCAGTAATCCAGACGAGAAGTTATCAGAGCATGGATAACTGTAGCTAGGCTATCTCTGTCCAGATAAGGGCGTAGTTGGTATACCAGCCTAAGCTGATAAAAAGTGCTCCATGCCACTGAGTTCACCTGTGCCTCAAGTGACAGTTCTGGATCCAAGAGCACCCCCAAACTACGAACCTGATCCTTTAGGGGGAGTGCAACCCCCTCCAGAACAGGTTGAATATCACCTAGCCGGGCAGATGAACCACCCACTAACAGTACCTCCGTCTTGTCTGGATTGAGTTTCAGTTTATTGGCCCTCATCCAGTCCATTACCGTGCCCAGGCACTGATTCAGAACAGCCACTGCCTCACCTGGTTTTGATGAAAAAGAGAGGTAGAGCTGGGTATCATCTGCATATTGATGGCACCTCAGCCCACACCTCCGGATAACCTCCCCCAGTGGTTTTATGTAGATGTTAAACAGCATGGGGGATAAAATAGAGCTCTGTGGAACCCCATGGCACAATTGCCATGGCACAGAGCAATAATCCCCCAGCACCACCTTCTGGAATCGGCCATCCAAGTAGGAGCGGAACCACTGTAATGCAGTGCCTCCAACTCCTAACCCAGACAACCTATCCAGAAGGATACCATGGTCGATGGTATCGAAAGCTGCTGAGAGGTCCAGGAGAATCAACAGGGTCGCACTCTCCCTGTCCCTCTCCCGGCAGAGGTCATTCCACAGGGCGACCAAGGCAGTTTCCATTCCAAAACCAGGCCTGAAGCCTGATTGAAATGGATCTAGATAATCCATTTCATTCAACAGTGCCTGGAGCTGTCCTACAACCACCCGCTCAAGCACCTTGCCCAGGAAGGGGATGTTGGCCACTGGCCTATAATTGTTAACATCCTCTGGGTCCAGGTTAGGCTTTTTCAGGAGTGGTCTAATTACCGCCTCTTTTAAAGCAGCAGGCACCACTCCCTCTCTCAAGGAGGAATTTACAACCTCCTGGACCCAGCCAGACAACCCCTCCTTGTTTGATGTAATAAGCCATGAAGAGCAAGGGTCAAGCACACAAGTGGTCGATGGGACTTGGCCAAGCACCTTGTCCGCATCCTCAGGCCTCAGTAACTCAAACTCATCCAATAAAACTGGACCAGATGGTGCTCTGAACGCCTCTACCAATGGAACTGCATTAATGGTGGTGTCCAATTCATGACTAATCTGAGCGACTTTATCCTCAAAGTGCTGTGCAAACTTGTCACAGCATGCTACTGAGGGTTCCACCGTCTCTCTCCCTGGCCCAGAATGTAACAGGCCGCGAACCACTCGGAAAAGCTCCGCTGGACGACACTGAGAAGATGCAATGCTGGTGGAAAAGAACTGTCTCTTTGCCACCCTCACCGCCACAGAGTAGGCTCGATAGTGGGCTCTTACCTGTGTTCGGTCAGACTCAGCATGAGTTTTCCTCCACCTGCGTTCTAGCCGTCTCCCCTCTTGCTTCATTGCCCTCAGCTCAGGTGTATACCAAGGAGCTGGCCAGGCTCTGCTCAGAGGGAGAGGGCGCTTGGGCGCGATTGTGTCAACCGCCCAAGTCATCTCTGCATTCCACAGAGCGACCTGGGCTTTGACAGGAGCACCAGCCATACCAGCAGGAAAATCCCCCAGAGCCCTCTGGAATCCATTGGAATTCATTAATCTCCAGGGGCGGACCATTTTAATAGGTCCCCCACCCTTGCAGAGGGGAAAGGCCGCCAGAAGTCTAAACCTCAGCAGAAGGTTGAGGCAGAAGCAGGCTCAGGCTCAGGATAAATCTCCATGTTCCTGTGCCCTTAAACACCAAAAACCATGGGTAACGCCTTATTTCTTCCCCTTTTTATTGGCTTAATTTGGGTCAACCTGCTTTCCAAACCATACTCAGCCACAAAACTCTCTAGGTGTCTTTGAGTAAGCCACCTGCCTCATTAGGTGGTTGTGAGATATCTCCATGCACAGTACCCTGAGCTCCTTGGAGATCAACAGAATACAAATGTGCTAAATAATTTCAAAAAGTCAGCCCCAATAAATGGCTCTATGTTGCTTTTGAAAGCTGTTTGGCTGTTCTCAGTTCAATCGAATGTTTATGATACAGGAGGAGAATGCATTCTCATCGTTATTTGGGGTTTAAGCTCCTAATGCAAAGGCAGTGTAAAAGCTGGAGAGCTGGCTTAGTGTGCTCCTGGTAACTCATGCCTGTCAGACTACTGTGTTCTGCATGAGTTGCATGGTGTGGATACACATACCAGGCTTATGTCATGATGAAACAACATAAAACAGTAACATTGGCTGGTCAAATCCAGAAGGGTGCCATTCATCTGCTTCCAACTTCCATGTTTGTTTGCCATTGAATGGGGGAGGGGTGTCATTCTGACTTTTTGCTTTAGATATGAAATATCTAAAGATTGCCCTCAGAGGTCCTTCTCCAGGAGCCCTGCCAAAGGAAGTGAAGTGGGTGGCCACTAAGGAGAGTGCCTTTTCTGTTGGGGCAGCCAGGTTGTGGAATGAGCTTCCCAGAAAAGCTCACCTGGTGCCTACACTGTGCTCTTTCTGGCACCAGGTGAATGGCTTTTTATTTTCCCAGGCATCTAGTCTTTCAGTTTCTACTGTTTTAAATCTGTTACTGTATTTTAAATCTTTGCATTGCAAAGATTGCAATGATTTTATTTTGATTTTAACTTTTATTTTATACTGTGTTTTTAGACTTTTAAACTTTTCTATTGTATCTTATGCTGTATTTTATGGTTTTAATGGTTGTAAATCACCCAGAGAGCTTTGGCTATTGGGTGGTATAGAAATGTTATAAATAAATATTGACTAAATGTCTAAGGATGGCACTGCACTTATCAAGGGCAACATCGGAATGCTGCAATCCTATTAAAGGATGCCAAACCAATGAAGCAAAACATGTATCTATGAGTGCAGTAAACCTCATCCTTAGTTGATTAAAGTGAAAGATGTACAGCTGGACTGATGGAAGACGACTATATCTACCAATGCTTCCCTTAATAATGCCATATTGGAGCAACTCTCATAACAAATCCACAGGGAGAAGGAAGGGGAACACCTACAATGCCAGCTGAAATCTCCCACCCACAGGTCCCCATTGCTATGGCAACACTGATACCCACTCACATAAAGGCAGCAGCAACATCACCTTGGGCAAGACAGGATGTTAAACGGGGTGGGGGGAAGCATTCACCCAAGATAGCAAACAGCAGAGTATCATGCAAGAGAAAAGCGGAAGAGCTCTTATGCTCGCCTCACCCAAAGGTCTCAGTTACAAACACACACAGAGCAAACTCAAAGAAGACAAGAAAGCATAGCGCAGCCATCATATAATTCAGGCAGGAATAACAAAGCACTGGCTGATACCTCATGTTTTAATATAAACAACAACCCTAGATGTGAGCCTAAGCCCTCAGTGCAGAAAACAGGTCACATACTGATCTCCCCCCCCCCCCCCCCGGTGCTTGTTCCTTAATAAGTACACAGCAGGGAGAGGTTTGATAGGTACAGTTTATCTTATAATTCTAGTCCACAAACTATATTTGCTGTATTTCCTGCTTTGTGTCAGGTGTTGGTTTAAAAAGTAATGCTCAAAATAAAATATTTCCACAACATGAGTCCATTTGTGCTCCTGGTGAGATTTCAAGGGGATTCATGGTAGAGAAGATGGGGAAAAGACGAAAAGAGAGGTGGAGAAAGAAATGCTCATTGTAGAAGTGGCCTAAATACATTATAGCTTATGAAAAAATTGCCTTAATTGTGCTAAGGCTGTCACATATGTACATAATGTTGAGGACTCGCCTGAGTATGTAGTGAGAGGCCTTGCTGTATGCATGACTATATGAGAAGAGACTCTACTCCCTTTTCGATGCTGGCACTGCCAAATTCATATTAGGAAAAATAACAGTATTGAATTCCATAAGGAAAACCTGGAGAGACTGCTCTAAAAAGAACTGTCCCTACCATTAGGAAGAGTGAGACAGCTACTTCAGGTTGCAAATGGATTGGGTGGATTGGGATGTGGTGGCATGGTGCTGGAGGACAGATCTGTAGGTGCCACATGGCCTGCCCTGAGCTCCCTAAACTAGCCTGCTGCCCTCAGGCCGTCAGTCTGGCTGACTTTTGTACATGGTGTGGGGAGAGGCACCATCTTGTCCTTTGCCTTAGGGAACAAAATATCTTGGGTCAGCCCTGGCTCTAAAGATGGAGAAACAGGCAGTGCCTGTGGCACAAAGAAATGCCCAGTTACACCAGGAGCTGTGAAAAGATGTCCTGATCTCTTACTGCATTCATGGATTGTAGGATTATGGTCATAGACTTGCTATCCACATTGAATGTCTGCTTGCTTATGCTGAGTGACCTGAAGATATGCCTGCAAGAGGTTTGTTGAGAGCGTTTGGCTTTGGATTCTCCATTGACTTTTATCATCTTTGGATACCGATAACTTTTTGCATACTTTCTTTGAGACATTCCTACTTTCCCTAGTAGTTGAAAGGATCTGTTTGCATGGGAGATGGAGCTCAAACTAGTTTGATGTCGAAAGAGATGGTTTAACTTGCACAGTACTGCCCAGCAATTTCTGAATCTCTACACTATGAACCTGTTCCCTCTTGAGCACGCAAGAAATTGCTTCTTTGTAAAGCTGTAGTACCACAGAATGAGACAGTAGAGTTCTGAGGAAGAATGGACTGTACTACTTCAGACTGCCGCAAGAGGATATATTTGAAAGCTCCCCCACATTAAAAAAAAATCCCTGTAAGTAAAACAAACCAAAAACAAAAAATCCAGCAGATTGGGGATAAATGTTCTCACTAGTTTCATGCTGTGAGGTTTGTACACAAGGGAGCATTCAGAGATGATTTCCCTCAGTGGTACAGTGGATTGTGCCATTTGGGGAGTCTCACTACTTTAAGACCAAACTACATGTTATGTGCATATAACTGTAGCCTGAGCTAATTTTTAATTGGAAAATCTCTTTCAGGAGGGGTGGTTGGGATAAGAGAAGCAGAGTAGGTTAATGGTTCTAGGCCATTTTTAGAACTCCATAGTAGAAAATACAAAGTATGCGTGTCTCTGTGTATGGTAGAGATGAAACAGCTTGAGGGTGATTTTTTTAAACTTCCAGTTTTAGAAATAAAAAACTTAGAACCAGTTATTTCATATGAAATGACATTTCATTGGAAAGCCAGCCTGGGAGCATGCTGATCAAGGCAAAGAAATGGTACTCGGCATGGTACATCTCCTGGAGGACTGTGAAAAGAAGACAACCTATTTAACACAGGAAGTTAGTTTTAGCAGCAGAAGAGCAGAATGTACTTGCTTTTCTTCATGTTGTCTGTCCATCATACATATGGCTTCTCTGACTTTAGAGCCTTTTTTGGAGTGTTCTAGAGCCGAGAAGCTTTAGGTGGGAAGACCTCCCCTCATTATGTATGCCCCAGGGTGTGTGGTTCCTACATTTTCTGCTTGATTCCCCTTTGACTGCCAGAGCGGTAGCATCATGAGGAGCATTCTCCATTGTCTCTTCCCTTCCTGAAGAGACTGTGTTCAGTTTCTTGATTTCTTCTGTACTAGGGATGTCAGAGAATTCTGCCACGGATCTTGGTGAGGCCGAATGCCAGTGCCCCCGCCCCCCCACCCCACAAATGGTGCACGGAACGGAACACTTACCTGCTGCCGTTCGCGCTGCTTTGCGAATGGCGGCTGCATCTGCATAATGATTCGCTTCTTCATTATAGCCATGATAGGATACGTAAATAATTAAATACTTACGTAGCCTATCACGGCTAATGCAGGGGCGCCATTTGCGTCCCTGCAGAGGCCGTGATAGGCTATGTAAGTATTTTAGGGATGTATGAAAGTGACTTTCCGCGGATTATGTTGATTGTGGGGGGGAGGCGTTCCGTCCCTCCCCCCGGAATCCTGGCTGGGGGGGGAGGCACTCCGTTCCTCTCCCCCGGAATCCAGGCCGGCCGGCTGTGCTCCGCAGCGATTCTGCGGAGCCGCCGGCCGGCTCCGCCAGCAGCCGGACATCTGGCTGCTGGCTAGCAGGGATGCAAATGGCGGCAGCCATAGCTGCCGCCGTTTGCGTCCCTGCAGTCAGCCATGATAGGCTACGTAAATGTTTATGTAGCCTATCACGGCTGATTAAAAAAACTAAAACAAAACGCGCATACGCAAATGGCGGCGGCCATGGCCGCCGCCATTTGCGTTCTTTATTTTGGCACGTCTTAGTCTACGTAAACATTTACGTAGACTAAAACGGCGAAAATAAGGGGAACGCAAATAGCGTAGCGTCTACGCTATTTGCATTCCCCTTATTTTCGCCGTCTTAGTCTATGTAAATGTTTACGTAGACTAAGAAGTGCCAAAATAAAGAACGCAAATGGCGGTGGCCATTTGCGTACGCGCGTTTTATTTATTTATTTTTTAAAGTCAGCCATGATAGGCTACGTAAAGATTTACGTAGCCTATCATGGTGTTTTTTTAAAATCTAGCCGTGATAGGCTACGTAAATCTTTACGTAGCCTACCACATTTTTTTTTTTAACCTGGAAATGGCGGCGGCGGCAGCCGGTTGGAAGACTGGCCACTGCCGGAGCTGCCGCCGGAGCTGCCGGCGCCAGGAAGATCTGCCCAAGGTAAGTCTCGTCCCGGGGGGGGCGGGGGGAGCAGGCCGTTCCGCCACCGATTTCGGGGGGCCGAATGCGCTGGCATTCGGCCTCCCTGAGATCCGTGGCAGAACTTTCGTACATCCCTAAAGTATTTACATAGCCTATCACGGCAAAAGACAGGCGCAAATGGCGGCCACTATGCCATTTGCACTCCTGTCTTTTGCCGTAATAGGCTACGTAAATATTTATGTAGCCTATCATGGCAAAAAAAAGGGAACGCAAATGGCAGCCGCTGTAGCTGCCGCCATTTGCGTTCCCTTTTTTTTTTTTTGCTGTGATAGGCTACATAAATATTTACGTAGCCTATCACGGCAAAATACAGGGATGCAAATGGCGGCGGCTACGGCGGCCGCCATTTGCGTCCCTGTGCAGGCTGCCCAGCGGCCAGATGTTCGGCTGCGGGCGGCCCCGGCTGGCGGCTCCGCGGAGTCGCCACGGAGCGGAGCTGCCTGGGGAGAATTTCAGGGGGAGGGACGGAGCGCCTCCCCCCCCACGAATGTCACCCTTCGAAAAGGTAAGTGACTTTCGTACATCCCTATTCTGTACTTTTAGCCTATTATGTCTTTCCTACCCTCTCAGTTTCTTCCGTTCTACTACTGTTTTGAATTTTTATTTCCATTGCATCTAGGCCTCCGGGCACCTCCATGAGCTACCTTGGAGCTTATGGCCCTGAAAGTGCTGTTCCATACATGCTCCAGCTGCAGGAAGAAACATCCCCATTCTGTCAGATGCTCTTTGTGTTTGCTGTGCCTAAGGGAAGGACATTATCATTATCATCGTCATCATCATCATCTGCATTTCTATGCCACCCCATAGCCGAAGCTCTCTGGGCAGTTTACAAAAGTTAAAACATTAAATACAATATAAAATTTTAAAAGCCATTTACAAAAAAGCACATAAAAGCACACAAACAATATACACAAACATATAATTAAAAACATTGAACTATCAGACATAACTAAAGACAAATCCAGGACCGATTAAAACTCATCATGTGCTGCCAAATGCCTGGGAAAAGAGGTAGGTCTTAACCTGCTGCCGAAAAGATAATAATGTTCGCGCCAGACGGCCCTCATCAGGGAGCTTGTTCCACAGATGGGGGCCACCACTGAGAAGGCCCTCTCCCTTGTTGGTGCCTTCTGAGCTTCCCTTGGAGGAGGCACTTGGAGGAGGGCCTTAGATGCTGAATGTAGTGTACGTTCATTTTGGGAGAGGCGTGCCGTCAGGTATTGCGATCCCAAGCCATGTAGGGCTTTATAGGTTAAAACCAGCACCTTGAATTGAGCTTGGAAGCATATAGGCAGCCAGTGCAAGCAGGCCAGAGTCAGTCTTATATGTTTGAACTTTCTGGTCCCTGTTAAAAATCTGGCCACAGCATTTTGCATGAGCTGCAGCTTCCGAACTGTCTTCAAAGGCAGCCCCACATATATTGCATTGCAGTAATCTAACTTGGAGATTACCAGAGCATAGACAACTGAAGCCAGGTTATCTCTGTCCAGATAGGGGCATAGCTGGGCCACCAACTAAAGTTGGTAGAAGGCACTCCATGCCACTGAGGCCACCTGAGCCTCAAGTGACAAAGATGGCTCCAGGAGGACCCCCAAGTTATGGACCTGGTCCTTCAGGGGGAGTGCAACCCCATCCAGAACAGGTTGACCACCCTCCATCCAGTCAGCAGAACCACCCACCAACAGTAGCATCTCAGTCTTGTCTGGACTGAGTTTCAGTTTATTAGCCCTCATCCAGTCCATTATCGCAGACAGGCACTGATTCAGCACATCCACAGACTCAACTGAAGAAGATGAACGGGAGAAATAGAGCTGCGTGTCATCAGCATACTGATGACAATGCACTTCAAAACTCTGGATGACCGCACTCAATGGTTTCATGTAGATGTTGAACAGCATGGGGGACGAAACTGACCCAGTTGGAACCCCATATTGGAGAATCCACGGGGCTGAGCAGTGTTCTCCAAGCACCACCTTCTGGAGCCGACCCTCCAAGTAGGAGTGAAACCACTGCAATGCACTGCTTCCCACTCCCAGCTCAGAGGGCCATCCCAGAAGGATACCATAGTCGATGGTACCGAAAGCTGCCGAGAGATCAAAGAGAATCAACAGGGTCACACTCCCCCTGTCTCTCCCAACATAGGTCATCATACAGGCCGACCAAGGCTGTTTCTGTCCCAAAACCTGGCCTGATTCCCGATTGAAATGGATCCAGATACTCTGTCTCATCCAAGAGTGCCTGGAGTTGGTTGGCAACCACTCGCTCAAGGACCTTGCCCAGGAATGGAACATTTGCAACCCGCCTATAATTATTAAGGTTTTCCAGGTCTAAGGAGGATTTCTTCAGGAGTGGTCTCACCACCGCCGCTTTCAGGCAGCCCGGGACCACTCCCTCTCACAAGGAGGCATTAATCACCTCCGTAGCCCAGCTGGCTGTTCCCTCCCTGCTAGTTTTTATTAGCCAAGAAGGGCAGGGATCCAATATGGAAGTGGTTGCATGAACCAGTCCAAGCACCTTGTCCACATCCTCGAGCTGTACCAACTGAAACTCATCCAAGAAAAGTGGACAAGGCTGTGCTCTGGATACCTCACCAGATTCACCTGCACTAATACTGGAGTCTAAGTCCCAGTGGATGCAAGAGATTTTATTCTGGAAGTGCCTAGCCAGTGCATTACAGCAGGCCTCAGATGGTTCCATAGTGTCCTTAAGGCCAGAATGTAAAAGGCTCTGGACAACCCTAAAAAGCTCTGCTGGGCAGCATATGGATGATTGAATAGAGGCAGTGAAATATTTTTTCCTTGCCGCTCTCAATGCCTTTGAATATACCTGGCCATAGGCACACACCAGGGTTCAATTGCATCCACTAGGAGTTTTTCTCCACCTGCACTCAAACCGTCTCCTATTTTGTTTTATCCCACTCAGCTCTGGGGTGTACCATGGAGCCATATGAGCTCTACTCTGGAGAGGGCGCTCAGGAGCGATCATGTCAACTGCCTGGGCTCAGATCGACCAGAGCTTCGACAGGAGCCCAGCCATATCAGCTGGAATCCCCCCCCAAGCCCGCTGGAAACCATCCAGATCCATTAGCCTCTGGGGGAGGACCATCTTAATAGGTCCCCCACCCCTGCAGAGGGGAAAAGCTGCTGTAAGTCTAAACCTCAGCAGGCAGTGATCTGACCATGACAAAGGGACTGATACAAAGTCCCTCACCTTCAGATCACCATCTCCATGTCCAGTTGAGAAAAAACAGGTCTAGAATATACCCTGCTACATGTGTTGGGCCAATGACATATTGGGACAGTCCCATGGCTGTCATGGAGGTCATGAAATCCTGTGCTGCCCCAGACAAGGTGCCCTCAGTTTGGATGTTGACATCCCCCAGAACCAATAGTCTGGGGGATGTCAGCAGCACACCCGAGACCACCTCAGTCAGCTCAGATAGCGAGTCCGTGGAGCAGCGGGGTGGGCGGTACACGAACAGGATCCCTAATCTGTCCCGCTGACCCAACACAAGGTGCAAACATGCCAGACCAGTAGTCACATCGACAGGGAGCCTGCAGAGGGAGATGGAATTCCTATAGACTACAGCAACACCCCCTCCCCAGCCTTCAAGCCTTCCCTGATGCTGGACCAACTACCCCAGTGGGCATAGCTTGGAGAGACTGACTCCTCCCTGCTCACCCACCCAGGTCTCAGTTATACATGCCAGATCAGCCACCTCATCCACTATTAAGTCATGCATAAGGGGTGGCTTATTCTGAACCAATTTGGCATTTAAAAGCAGCATTCAGAGAATGGAAGGCAGGCTGATAGGGCAAACACCAAACCTGCAGGTGCAGGAAGGACCGGAACACAGCACAGCGATTAACTGCCTGGGCCATGTTCCCCTTACCTGGTGAATCCTCCTCACAACACCATATCTCCCTCTACCCGTCACTACACTGATTGCCCCCCCCTCAGGTTCCCCCCTAATTGGCCCAATATCCTCCCTCCCAGGCACATATTCAGACCACCAGAAAGCCAGACAAAAGAACAGGGTCCCGGTCCTGAATCACCCACAGCTGGATGGTCCCTGGCCCCTCCAGCAGCAGGAGAGCCTTTATAGCTGGAGCCAGGCTGGGGCCCTGCCCTCCCAGGCCAGGTGGAAAGAGCCAGGCACAGAAGCAGGGGCCAGGTCCTGCAGGGCTCACAGCTGGATGGTCTCTGGCAATATTATTGCCAATTGTTCGCAGTGCCAGAATTTTACCTGTCAGGCCCAAAGAAACCAGCCTTCCAGGTTGAGGGTACAGCTTTGGGAATAGGCTCTTCAGGTGGCTGACAATGTGACTAAGAATTGACCCATCCAGTTACAATCCTCAGGTCTCCACTCTAAACTGGTGCCAGCTATGTTGCTGCTTGTCCTGCAAGTTGTATTGATGCTGCTGCCTCTGGTTGGCCCTGGAATGGGCTCAGTTTTGTCAGTACCCCCTATGACTGTCTCTTCAGAATTGGCCACCTTTGAACCTGATGTACTTGTGCCTACCTCCTTACCAAATATGGCCTCCTGCTGCATTGCTGGATCTACAGTTCCTGACAATACCTGGGAGGTCTCTGGATGTTGGGAAAGATTAAGGTGAAAAGGCTGCTTCAGTCCTGGCAGGGGAGATTAAGAAGAAAAGGCTGGGGAGAGGAAGTCAAGAATCAACTGTGCAAGCTCCTGGTACCCTCAGTACCAGGTGGTCAGGTATCCTTGGTATCATCAACCCTACCATCTGTTGCCCCATACACTTCAACCCAGTCCCCCTTGCAGCCTCTCATGCAAGCTGTCATTCCCTTGCCACCACCACTCCTCTCCCCGCTAATACCGGATTTTGGATAAGATACAGTAGATTGGATAGGATACAGCCTTCCTAAGACAAAGTACTGGTCATGGACTCCACTTCAGAAGGCAAAATCTGTGAGAAGTCACACAAACTGACCTGGAGGCCAGATAGCAGGACCTCAGTTTTTCCCCAAACACAATCCCCTTGTGGGGCCGTTCACCTCACTCACCAGATTCCAGGTGTGGTCCTCCAGATTCTTATTACTACTGTTCTTCAAAGTGCTTTTATAGCCGGAGGTCTACTTGGGGAGAACCTTCCTGCTGTCCGTATTTGAGAACTGCATCCTACTCTTGGGATTGTGACTCCCTGCTGATGCGATTGAGTCTTCCATTATTCATTGCGTGTGGACTACGACCCATATTATAGGTGGGATTGGACCTCATGGCACCATTGTTACAGCAGGTCCCCCTCACCACATCTCTCTCATAGGTCCCATCAGTATGAAGCCACCCCCACTGCCAGACTGCCAGACCCTCCTCCATTGGGGAGCCATGCCTCAGGGGGTGCCACCAAGCTGATTTCCTTGCTCCCTCCTGGACTCACCACTGCTGTTTTACGATTGCCTTAGTACTTCCCCATCTGTCTTTGGTACTAAGAGTGGCTGCTTCAGCACCAACTGCCATCTAACTCGTGAGTGCTTTGCTACCAGCATCACAGCCTATAGTACCAACCCTGTTAGCAGGTCCCAGCTCACCTGTGCTGCTGCTTCCAGTTGCCTTGACATTCCTGGCACTGCACCAACTCTCCTTTGTTGCCTGCTGAGTTGCACACCATACCTCCCTTGGTTGTGACTGCTTTGATACCATCAGGCAGTGTGTCCCTTCACCTCCATGTTGATCTCATCATCATTATTATTATATTTATTATACCTCGCCTTTTTCCCAATACTGGGACACAAGGCCTTGGGCATCTTAACAATCCCATCCTCTGACCATGAGGATTACCTATTTGATTCAGCATCCATATCTTCAGCTGTAGCCTCAACTTTGTCTCCCAACGTTGAGTGCCAGGCCTCTGGTTGTCACACAGTGATGATGATCTCTTAGTAAATAGCTTTTGCTATGCGCGCCAGAGCCAGATCAGATGCACTTCAGGTTACAGAGGTAATCCACATAAAGCAGCACAGAGCTAAATTCTCTAGCCAGCTTTGCATAATACTAATTAAGAAGCTATCTTTGATGAATACACTATCATAGGACCTTGCCACAAAAGTGGCGCCAGCCAACTGTCTGAAACCTGAGTAGCTTTTCCCATCCTGCCATCAGGGAGGGTCTTCCCGTAGGGACCTCTTTTGAGTGGCCAACCTTTTAGAATGCCTCATGCCCAGAAGTCGCTCCTCCCTCCTCACCTGAAGTCAGATTCTTGGGTTCGCTACTCTCAATTCCTCCCCCACTGTAAGATCTTGCATTCCCATGGGTGGAGAGGCCTTTGGCTGGCTTTGATCCAGCTGATTAGCTGGCATCTGGAAAAAGTAATCTCTGTCACTGTTACCCTGCCCTATCTCCTGCAACCTTGGTGTTACCACCACCCCTCCCCCCCTTTCTCTTCCTCCTCTGACTCCGAATCTGTTCCCACACCTTCTTGCAGTGTTTCTGCAGAGATGTTGGGCCTAATACTTACACCATTGTAGGATACCATAGTCCATTTTCTCCTATGGAGAATGCACAGCACCCCTTTTATTCCCGATCTAGATAGTGAAGTAGGGGTTCATTGAGTCACCAGACCTTGAATTTCCTGGGCATTCAGCAATCTCACCAACATCCATCACAGGGATCCTCCACCTCCTTGTCCTCCAGGATTAGGCAGGGTTCCTTCCATAAATTGCCTGATACACCCAAGCAGCACTTTAGACTTCTCCCCCATCCCTTCCCATCAATCTTTAATTTTTGTTGATCAATTCTGACATTTCCTTGGTGCCTGGAAAAGCATTATATCCCATATTTGGGTCCTCACTATCATATGTAGTGGTTATGCAGTTGAGTTGACCACCCTTCCACTTACCCATAGGCAAATGTCCTTCCCTTCCTAAGACGGGGTGATCAGTTTGCCTTCATAGACCTAAAGGATTTGTATTTTCTTGTCTTTATCTAACCAGGGCATTGCTGTTTCCTTTTTGTCATAGGCACCCTTTCCTTTCAGTTCTGAGTTCTACCATTTGGATTGGCCATGGCTACAAAATACCTTACCTTCCAGTCCCACAGCTTCTTAAGCACATTCAGCTTGGCTGCTTTGACATCATTCCTGTATGGCATGCTAATCCTAGAGCTGTGTCAGGCCACAACATGGTCTCACCCCTCAAGATATGTACGGCATTTAAGCTGGGTGTTCAAGCCAGGAATGATGATGCTTCTGGTTGAGTGGTCATCATTATTGAGTTGGCATACCTCACCTGTCCTGGCTCTGGTAAATTAGCTTGCTAATTGCTCATATGTGTGAGAGACTACAAAGAAGAAAGACAGGTTACTTACCTGTAATTGACATTGTTCAAGTAGTTATCTGTGCATTCACACAACCCACCCGCCAGATTCTTGCAGATGTAGGTCCATCTTCCTGCCATTTACCTGTCCATTACAGTGGTCCACAGGAACTGAGCTGGAAAGGTGGGAACCTCTCCTTGGGTGGGGCTTCCTGCCTAAAGTTCCTTGGCTGTAGAACATTCCAAGCAGAGCTCTGTGCAGGCAGAGAACCCATATGTGTGAAAGCACAGATGATTGGTCAAAGAACCATAGTAAGTAGCGTGTCTTTTTCAAGCTGTTCTGGTAAGATTACATTGTTGAAGGTATTGTATTTCACAAGGAAGGCTGTATAAAAATGATGTTTGAAGCATTCGTATGATTAATTTTATAGTTATCGCTTTGATTATTCAACACCGGCTAGCATTTGTTCATTTTTGTGTGAATTTTTACATAGATGAGTGGCAGCCCTCTCCTTTAGCTTTTCCTTTCTTTTTTTTAATTATTGTACTAACTGTTAAACAGTCACATGGTTTATAATCATGTTAATTGAATGTTAATTGTTCCAATTAATTTAAATAAATGTAAACAGTACTTTATGTTTTATGTTGTAACGTGATGTACTGCGGATAGCTTCAGTAGAATACAGGAAAAAAGAGAGGGGAGACTCAATAAGGGCAAGGAAACCATTTAATACGAAGAAGTGCTGTAGGTATCCAAAGCAGTTCCAATTTGTTTAAGAAGTTAACACTTCAAGGCTAACACAGTTTATTCAATTCTGTCGCAAGATACCATCTATTTGTATTTTTTTGTCTCCCAGACTGACTCATGATGTAAGCTACTTTAAAGGCTCCTAGAGGGATTATGTCAAAAAATGGAAAATAAATTTAAAATTAAATCGGTGAAATAATACAAGACAATGGTAAACATGAGGAAGAGAGAAAGCAAGATTTCTTTTTCTGGTAAGCTCGCTGGCTTTATTGAACTGCAAGGAGGGGAAATGCTCATTAACAAACAATATATGTTTTCAAGAGCTCATATTGGCATAATAATAACCACAGGCTTTGTGCACATCTACAGTATAGTGTTTTGTTCCGTTTGAAGCACCATGCTGGTTACAGTTAGAGTCCTTTCCTCTTTGCCTCTTTATGCAGTTCAGTTCAGCACTGGATGCTGCAGTTTCCCATTGTGGTTCAGGTCACGTAGCACTGAATGAACCAGATTGCATGAATAATGTGCTCTTTATTCAGTGATTGGATAAAAATGAATGCCTTCCACACCTACGTACATCCAATCTCCACTGCTTCCTGTGTGCTTGTTCTTCCTGAAGCTTTAATTATTTACCCTGAGAGAAAAGTTGACAGTCACAAGTAGTCACGACTCACCAGATTAACCCTCCGAGTGCCAAGCTTCATTTTCATACCAAGCAGGCTCAAAACGCTTCACAGAATCAAAATGCTAATACTTTTAACTGATGGGCTGTCTCATTAAAAATATGCCAGCCTAAATGGTAGTGTGTGCATTTGAAGAGACCTAACTGCTTGCCTTTGATTGCATGTAAATTAATGTAATATTCTTGCTCATGTTGAGTTTTAGTTTTGAAACATTGCTATGGGTTGTATGGAAAGAATAAGTATTTTGAAAAGTGAACTTGAATTTGACGGTTCATGTGCTGCTCTGCATTGTCAGACTCTGTGTTTCTCCAGGAGAGATTGGCTTGCTCTCCTTCTGGTAAAAAGCAATCAGAGAGCAGGACAGAAGGACACAGAGAATGAATGGGGTTAAAGAAATAGTGCAGGTTTGGACCATCTGTATTTCATGAGAAAAGCCCATGATAGATAGTGGCAGAAGTATGGCAGTTTTTGAAAATTCCTTCATTGAAAGGACTATCAAGTGATTTTTTCTTCATCCTGTTTATGCTCACACCAAAGTTGCAAACAGTGGAGGCTGGCAGCTCCAATTTCGGTAGGGTTATACATCCAATCTGAGTTTCAGCCGGAACTCTAAAGGAGTTATCCAAGGTGCTGAACCTAATTTTTGGGTGGTGGTGGATAGGATTCAGCACCTTGGATAGCTCCTTTAGAGCTCTGTCTGATTCTGACTGAAACCTGGAATGGATTTACAGCCCCACCGGACTTGGAGCCACCAGCCTCCACTGGGTGCAAAACCTCTTTCAGCCCAAGGGCTGAATGCCATTTTGGAGAAGCTTTCAGGGACCACATTCCAGTGGTGGGTGGGGCAAAGGCAAAAGAGGCGGGGCCAAAAATAGTGGCATATTATAGCTTAACACTCTTATTGCCAGTAACTGAGCCTTAGGGGAAGGATTTCAGCCCTTGAGAAGGTGGTTTCCCAGCACAAAAGCCAAACAACTGGTGGTTGGGGGAAAGGGGGTGGGGACAGAGGAAGGGGGCATGACCTTCTGAGAAACCCCAGGGGGCCAGACTGGGACCCTGGACCTGAGGTCTGCACCCCTGGCTTACAGTTTCATTGTCTGTTCACAGCAGAATAGCCCTGCTGTATCAGACCAAAGGTCTACCTAGTCCAGCATCCTTTGGACCAAGCAGATGCTTCCAGGAAGTCCTCAGCCAAGGCCTTCCCCCTGCTGTGCTCCCCACATGGTGCTCAGTGGCATATTGCCTCCGAATCCAGACGTTCCAAGTGGACATCATGACTAAGAGTCATTGTTAGACCCATCCCCTATGAATTCTTCTAACTGCTTTTTGTGGTGGTATTTTAAATGGTAAACTGCCATGAATGCCTTGAATGCAGAAAGGTGGTATGTAAATACAATCGGACCATGCAGATTTACATAAAACCTGTTCTGGTTCTGGGGTTCAAATATGCCTAGATGGTTCTGGTTTTCTAAGCTGTTGGTACAACTGGTCTTGGTAAGGAGCAGTTGAAGAAAGTGGGGTCTATGTTTTTCAGAAGGCTAAAAAAACCCTTCTGGGAACATATGGAGGCAATCCCCAATTGCTTTGAGAACACAACAGGCTGCCACTGGGATGGTGATGGCATTTCCTAGTATGAACAGATAGGGCTCAACTCTACCTGTGCCAGTTTTGTGTGCAACCAATATTTAGTCCGTCTTGTTCCCTTTGAACCAGCATGTGCCATTTTTTAAAAAAACATCTTAATTATTAAAATTATTAAAACAAGAACAACAATAACAACAAGTACATGCAATAAATTAAGGGGGTGGAGAGGTCCAAGGGCTACCTTTAAAAATTGTTAAAAAAAAAAAAGAATTCTAGAAGGTGCAGCAGCTGCTATGCTGCAGGTTGAAATGAGGCCAGAAATGCCCTTGGAAGAGACAGCAGATAATGATGAATCATTCCTCACAGGGGTATTACATGGGGAAAGACGGCTACCCCCATGGATACATGTTGGCTGGCAGCCATCTTTTTTCTGTACAATGTTCCTGGGAGGAACAGTATGTCATCAGGTACCACTATCCTAAGGGTATTTCTGGCTCCATTTCAACCCAAGTCATAGCTGCTGTGCTTTAGAAAAAGAATAAAAATATTTTAAAAGCACCTCTTGGACCACTTCATAGAATTTGGCAGGGTTCTGGAATTCAAAGTGGGCCATGTTCCAACCTGCAAATCAATAGCTGCAGATAATGGTTAGTTTGCTCCAGGATGTGTACTCCTGAAATTTCTCAAGCATCCCTATTTTTTTATTGGACTAATTACTTTGCATGTTTTCTCGAATCCTAAGACAGACACATACACACCCCGGATGTGCCACAGAAGGCGGTTGGTAAAACGCCTAGTTTGCCCTAGCATGTTCCACAAGGAGGAATTATGAAAGCTACCTATTGGGTGCCAAGCAGGAGCTGTGCCCACATTGAGTACCAACTGGCAGAGAAAGAGGAAGCACATCTCACTGTTTTGGAGATGCCACATAACTTATAAAGCCATTCTCAAGCATCCAGGCCATGGTTAGGAGGATACGATGCTGCCTTACACTGAGCCAGACCATTAATCCATCCCAGTATTGTCTACAGGGAATGGCAGTGGTTCTGCAGGGATTCAGGCAGGATTGTTTCGTAGCCCTACCAGGAGATGCCAGGAACTGAACTGGAGGCCTTATGCATGCAAAGCATGTGCTCTGCCACTGAGCTACGCCCCCTCCCCTGCCATTGTGATAAAGTGGAATGTGTGCATTCATTGTCAGGGACTATGGTTTATCTGCCAGGACACTAACCTGTTTGCACTGTGCAGTCATGACAGCTGCTCGCAGAACCAGATTTGAGGGTCTTGCACTGTGCGTTTCTGCCGCTGCTAATCTGTCCTTTTACAGGAACAACTTCCAAATGCAAATAAGGCTTTAATGTACTTATTGGGCCCATCCTTAGCAACAAGATTGCCATGGAAACAGACAGTGACTATAAAATGGGAGGTTGCAATATTTTTTAAAAATTGAAATATTGAAGGCTAAATTTGCAAAAGAGGAAAAACCAAAACTTGTATTCCTATTCTCTTACTGCTTATATCTCTTAAGATAGTCTAAGAAACAGCTCGGTACTGTCTTGTCCAGCAACGATAGACTCAAACGCCCAGTGTGGAGAAATTGGAATGCTGTGAGCTCGCTCATGGATTCCCCCCGCCCCCCAGAATGCTTTGAAACAGAATACCCAGCAGCAGCAGCTATTTCTTTTGATGCTGATTTCTTTGGATATTTACAACCACATGAGTTGCCTTTAGAAATTCACATGGCTGTGCATGTGTCTGAAAGAAAATGTGCTATATGGAGGTGGAAAAGAATAGTCATATCAAAGTGATCGAAGGCTCGGGTTTGCTTTATTCAAAAAAGTAATGTTCAAAGCTGCTTTAAAGTCAAGGGACATCTATTATGGTCGACCTTCATTCTCCTCTCCCCCCCCCCCCCCGCGAATTTACCAGAGGTCATTTTTAACTCTGTTTTTAAAGATTCTTCCATTGCCCCATGCTTATTACGCACTGGTGGAATGTTCATCTCTCATTAAGCTGTAGAGAAAACAAATCATTTTTTTTAAAACTTCAGTAATTCCTATTATGACAATAGGGGCAAATCTATACAGGTAATTTAGTGTGAAGAGAGATCACATCATGGTTGTTCATGACACATGACATTGTTGCCGCTCTACAGCAACTGCACTGCTTCCCTCTCAAAAAGTTGCATCTTCGCAAAGTCATTTTCCTGTGTCTTGTTTCCTTAAACACAGCTCTCGCACTTCTGCTGCAGTGTACCCCGTCCCTCCAAATTAAATCCTACATCCTGGGTGTGCCTAGGGGTGCATTTGTGATCTGGCTGTGACTGGGTCAAGGGGTGTTTTTCTATTGCATCATCATTGCGTGTGGGCTGTCCCTCTTTCTTTTTCCCATTCCCGTTTTTCCCCATTTGCAGTAGTGCGCTTTGGACACAGGCTTACTTTCCCATTTCACTTAGCACTATTTCACAGTAGTGCTGTTCCACCCTTTACTGCTGCACGATTTCACAGCAGTACTTGTGCACTTTCAATATAGGGCACTTTGAGCTTTCCTACTCCAGTTTTTATTTTTTCCTTTGCACTATTTTGCAGTTGCACACTTTCAATATAGTGCTCCTCCCCTTTCCCTCTCCACTTCAGTTAGTTTACTGAAGCAATTGGAAAGTCACTGTGCGGGTGCAACAGACATTTTGAACATGGGGTAAAGAACAAGGGTGCAGAAAAAACCCTAAACATTAATACCTGGAAGTAACTGTTGAAAAGGATAACTATGCCCCAAATATTTGTAGGACCGTGCTTTCTAATTTTGCAGTATTACAACTTCACAGACCAGTAACCTTGCATTCATGTAATATCGCATTAGCATTATTGCACATTACCTCAATAGCGATGAACAAGGAAGGTGCAGTAATGGAAACAATTTTGCGTAAAAGAACAGTTATAGTAAATAATGGTTGCCTGAAGTTGGTGCATAAGTGACTATCATTTCTGTGGAGAAAGGAGGCTGACAGGAAGAGACTACATACTACATGTTGTCTACATACATCTACTGGACAGTAACTCATTCTCCACCATTACAGTGACTAAAGCTGTGAGGAGCAGGGTGTTGAATAATGCAATAACACATCTGTGGTGCTAGGGCTGCGTGCAGCTTCGTATCAATGTAACCATTCTAGAAGTGGAGTGACTTAACTTCTGAAGACAAATGGTGGATGTGAGGGGAGAGGTGTGGGATAAACTACAGGGGCATAATTTATCTCTTCCATTACATTTCCCTGAGCAGGGGAGCATGGAAAGGGGCGGGGTGCAAGTCTCACTCATTCGCTGAGCAGCACCTACCCTGTTGATGATGTTCAGTTCTACTCATGGGACTTTGCCCACCCAGCCCCAAAGTATGGCGGTTTCAAGTGCCATTTGACCTGTGAAAGTAGGGTTTTAGGTAATGTGTACTCCACCTTAGGTAATATATACTCCATTTTTCTTGCTTCATGTGCTGCTGATGGACCAAACCAATTTCATGAAAATCCAGATATAAAATGCTTCAGAAACCAACTCCACATAGATGGGGCCCAGGACAATTTGTTTTTGTAAACTAGAATCCAGGTAGATAGAGTTACGTTTACATTGTACATGGAGTTGTAGTCTGTCTGTCTGCCTGTATTTATTTATTTTGCCAAAAATGTCTCTGCAGCCAAGTACATTGAAGATCTCGTATTTACTAAATAGCAATGTTTCAAATGGCAGTATTTCTTAATTTGCAAAGTGCTTGGCAGAGCAATCCTACTGTGGGTGTCGGGGCAGAACCAAAGGTGGAAGATCTACTATATCCAAAGCCCTGCCAGGCACATATCAGCAGTGTTTTGCTGTCCCTTCCCTCTTCTGGCCTGTTTTCTCCCCTCCTCTGGGTCTGCTCCCATTGATTGTAATGGTCAGGAATTAATCTACGCCAGCTCCAGGGCTTGCATAGATTTCCTGCTGGTTTGGGGGAGTGTCAGGGGAATGGAAAGGCTTTCCAGCTGCAACAGTAATGTGGACTTTGGAGTTAGGGTTAAAACTTACCAATCAACCATGAAGAGTAGAGGGGCAAGGTGGCTAAAAGCTGAAAGGTGGGTAAAATGTGCTCCTCTATCAAATTCTCAGATTCATCTGTACTGCAGACTTTCTCCTTTCCTGGAGTTGGGGCAGGACATTACACAAGGACAAGAGAGGATACAGCAGGCTGTCTCGGATGTATGATGGTCAAGCAGCAGGAATGCAATCAGGAAGCTAGAGAGGGAATTTAGTATTACCTTCCCCCACCCCCAAGAGTACTATAGCCGTGTGCTCCAAGTTCTGAGAAGAAGCAGTGGCCCATAGCATGGCTGCATTGGACTTTGATACTTCTTGTCCCTTAAGTAGAATGGCATCCATATGGAAAGGCTCAAGGATGGCAACTTCCACTGAGGCCCTCTGACTGTGCTGAGCTTAGTGTGTCAGGTAGTGACAGGAGTAGTGGTGGATGGTGCCTGTCCCAGTGGCATCAGCTCTTTCTGCTCTCTCCCCTGCACAACACACAACAGGAGTTTCTTTGGACTTTATCTTATTGCCCCACCCTAAGATGAACACTAGCATGAATGACCACATTTATCCTAGCATAAGTCAGTATCTGACTTATCTGGCACATGTCTGCTCCTGCTCATCTGACAGTACTGCTTGGTTCCCCCTCCTTTCTCTGGAGCAAGTCTTAAGAGTATTTCTACACCAGGCTAAAATCCCACAACTTTACTGGGGCTTTCTGCTTCCATTTTAAATGCAGGATCATGACAGGCTCCCTTTACATGCACTTCCCTCCCCCCACACTTTTCTCCCTTATCTGAGGGATTTCCTCTTTTCAGGAGGGAACTCGTAATTTGATAGCTCATTATCTCCGATCTTAAAAAAAAAATGGAATAAAGGTCATTTAGCATGGGAGACACTCTGGAGGTTGATGACACCATGTAAAGGACCCACAAAGGTCTGTGAGTAGCCAATTTCAATAGCAGGATAAAAGCCCCATGTGGAGAAGCCCTTACTTTGAGGAAAGCCAAACTTTACCATCAAATCACAACAGACATGATGGCTCCATGTGGACTGTCCAAGGCCAACTTTATCCTTAGGCAGGGTGAGGTGACCACCTCAGGTAGTAGGTTTGGGTGCCATTAAAGGGCGGGAAATTTTCATAAATCTTACAGTGCTTATACAGTACTGTGCAAAAGTCTTAGGCCACCACCAGCTCTGTTGTTTTAGCAAAGTTTTAATGACCATCCATAATTATTTTTCACTCTGTATTAAGATATAAACCGAAAATACAGGAAATATGTACAAGCAAGAGTCACTAAAGTGTGACCTCCCTTGGCTCTAAGCACATCTTGAACTCTTTTGAGGAGACTGTCCTGAAGTTTTCTGAAGTAATCTTCTGGTATATTATAACAGGCTTCTTTCAGCACTTCCCAGAGTTCTTCTTTAGATGTAGGTTGTCTTTTATTTATTTCTCTGTCCAGGTGATCCCATACTGCCTCTATAATATTCAGGTCTGGACTCTGTGGAGGCCAGTCCATGACTGTCAGTGTTTTATCAGCTGTTTTCCTCGCTAAATATGATTTCACTGCATTAGCACTGTGCTTGGGATCGTTATCATGCTGAAAAATGAAACCATTCCCAATCAGGCGCTTTCCAGAAGGAATGGCATGATGAATTAAAACCTGTCTGTACTTTTCAGCATTCATGATCCCATCAATACGGACAAGATCGCCAACACCACTGGCAGAAATGCAGTCCCAAACCAGGACAGACCCTCCACCATGTTTCACTGAAGGCCGCAAGCACTCATTCATCCATCTCTCTCCAACCCTTCTTCTCACATACTGTCGACGATTGGACCCCAAAATTTAAAACTTGGATTCATCACTCCATAATACTCTTTTCCACTGATCCTCATTCCAATCTTTGTGAGCTTTAGCGTATCTTAGCCTTTTCACCCTGTTCCCCTTCCGCAAAAGTGGTTTCTTGGCTGCTACCCTTCCACGAAGACCATTCCCGGCCAGGCGCCTGCTGTTACTCTCGTGTAAGGGGAGGTCACACTAAATACTTGCCACTTTAGCCTATGGAAGCTGTTTTTTCTGATTTTTTTTTCTGTTGTTGAATACTGCATACAAATTTCCTCTATTTCCTGGTTGTATTCTAATGAAGAGACTGAGAAATAATTATATATGGTCATTATGCCACTGCTAAAACAACAAATCTAATGGTGGCCTAAGACTTTTGCAGAGTACTGTATGTTTTTAGTTTAGTTTCTTCTAACGAAAAAGCCCCTTTTGGCATAGGGGAGTAAGAGGGGGCCAATGTACCTGGCCATGTGAATTCATAGGTATCAAGGTATGTATGCTCATGTTCCCATCCACAGTATGCACACAAACCAACTAAATGTATATTTGGGGGGATCAAATGCATCCTCCTTCAAACAGCTCAGACACATTCTTTATACTGTGTGTGTGTGTGTGTGCATATATGTGTGTGTGTGTGTATGTGTATATATATATATATATATATATATATATACACATACATACTTACATACATACATACACATATATACACACACACATTCTTTCTAGGAAAAACGTAGAAGTATGCATTATTGCTTTGGAGACTGTATTTATCTTTGGTAGTTTCGGTGCATATATAAATCCTACCTGTGTGTGAAATGGAATCTTCCACTATTTAGCAAGCCTTTGTTGAATGAGTCATCCAGGCTGGATCTTATTGGTTCAGATAGTTAGCATCCAAGGGATTGCCTGGCAGAGGCTGCAAGGCCCTGCTTCATTCACAGAAATGCTGGTATGTTAGCCAGCTCTTTCATTCACATATACAGAATTCCATTCACATTTTTCACATTTTTTTATCAACTTCTAATGAAGGGAATCATTTCTGAATGACAGAGATTTCAGCTTATTGCTGAACACAAGAGCAGAAATGATCTATACTATGTATATTTGCTGTTGCCAGGGTAGCAAGAGGAAGGAAAAAAATGAATGCAGCGTGGATGCTCTAGCAGGTTTGCAGTGTGATGAAAGGCTATTCTGCAGATCACTAGAAGCCCGCTTTTACAATGAATAGGACATTTTCATTCATCACTACTGGGATCAGAGGTGCTGCCTTCATTTATGTGTCATCACTTCTTCTCATTAAATACCTGAATTGAAAGATGCTATTCTGTGACTGCCTTTTCCATACTTCAGCCTTTAGTAGTGGGGGAGAAGTGGGGGATATTCTCCGGAAAATTTGTTGACTTGTGTGTTGCAGTTTTATTTCTTTGCTTTTAAAAAAAAGTTGCAGTGCCATTATTCTTAATCTGTCTTCTCATAGTATAGTTACTCAAATTCATAATTTGCAGTGTACATAGACCTCAGTCATTAAGTGTGTCATTAGTACTGGATTTCTAGATGAATATAAAATTTTGCATGCTTGCAACAAATAGGTGACGTATTATGTATTTTTAATTGTTGGTGTGTTGGGTGCTATATTTTCATATTAGGGATCTTAGGTATATTTCATGATTATTGTGAACTGAAGTATTTATTAGTGGATTTATTTTCATTTTTGAAACTGAGGCATCAGCACAGTGCCTCAAGTACTTTTCACAGCTCTCTTGCATTTCAAGATTTAAATCAAGAATTGAGACGTGACGTTAAGATCTTTTTTGCTGTGGATTGTTGGAGTGAAAAGGACCTTGTTTCAGGAGCCTCTGACCATTACTATATATCAAAAAAGTTTGTTTTTCCTCCCAGCCATAAGTTGTTCATGTAACGCAGCATTAAAAAACAAGCAAACACTTTGGCGGTGGAAAAAAGAGACATACAAGGGCATCATGGGTTTTAAAGCAAAACTGTAATGTGGTGGTTATGATGCAACAAACAGCACTATTGTAATGGATGTTATGTTTTCCTGAAAGAACCCGCCCCCCCAAACCCCCCAAACTAGGCTCTTTACTGTATCGTTATCTCACCCTACACTGAATTTTGTAATGCTACTGTGTATTTTGGATATCAGAAAAGTATTTGTATGATGGGGCTTGCCTGAATTTTTTTCATTAAATTGTTACTGAATTCCTCCTGCCTACCCATGGCAGATTTTATAGAATCAAAGGATTAGGATAGAAATAGTACTGTGTGTGTGTGTGTGTGTGTGTGTGTGTGTGTGAAGTTAATGCAGTTACTTACAGCTATTGCAGGCACTCACCTATGGTTGCCAAAAAAAAAAAAAAAAGATAGAAAAGCTGTGAATAAAATATCTGTTTAAGATAGGAAAAGGAAATTTGAGAATTGATTGGTGGTAGTGTGCTGTAAGTGGGTGGATTTTTTCCCCCCTACAGGAAGTGATTTGCAGCGTTCACTGAGCCTTTTGTTGAAAAGGGTCCTTCTCATTTGTGTGAGTCATGCTTTTGCTGTGAGAGACTTGGCAGCTCTGAGCAGGACTGGGATCTTTCTCTTGCACAGAAAACTATTGCTTCACCTAGCCTAACCATGGAACCTTAAACAAAATTCCTTTGAATTTCTTTTCTTCAAAAAAAAATCTCCTTCCCCACAGCCAATCTTTTTTACTGTCCATCTTTTGATTTTCTGAATCGCCTGCTATGTTAGCGCAGGAGTTCCTTGGTTTGCCAGAACATATGCAAGGTTCCAGATAGAAGGGCATGCTTCAACGTACCAAGTATAACCGCTTCAGGAATGATTCGGTGACATCGGTTGATGATCTTATCCATAATTTGTCCATGAACAGCAAGGTCTCATCTATTGGTACGACTCCAGCGCCATCACCGTATCTGGTCTCGCCCGAGATTCTCCAGAAGGACCAAGATGGACCCACCACCCTTTGTACTCTCATGCAGAAAGTGTCCCACTTGAAACTCTCCCACACAGGCAGCCTTTTGGGGATCAAGAACCTCTCCTCTGCAGTGAAGGAGCTTGCTGTCTCCAAGTTGCAGGGTAGCTCAGCAGCAGAGACTTCAGACAACACATGTAACCTTGTCTCTGCCACTCCGTCTTCTCAGCAGGACAAGAGCAAGATGAATACGGGCAAAAAAACATGGTCAGAGGAAATGCACCTGGGAGGTGAAGACTGGAATCAAGATAGCAGTATTGCCAACAAAGTCTCCCAAGGGTGGCTGCATTCCAGTGAGAAGATCCTGGGACCTGGAGTGACGTACATTGTGAAGGTTGGTCTGCTTTCTTTCCCATTCTCTTTTTTTAATCAATGAAAACAATCTTTCCTTGTTTCAGCAGCTGGCTAGATAGGCTGGAAAGATTTCTATTTGAGCATTTTATTTCTGGGAGTCATGTGAAGACTGTTAAATGCAGAAAGACAATGTTAGAAATCCATGTTAATTTGTTTTAATTAAGGAAACATGCATGCTGACTCGTTGGCAGTTAACATGATTTAAAACAGTGGAAAAGGAATATTTCTAAAACAAAAGGCTCCCCCCCCCCCGGAATAGTGCATGTATTCTGTACGTATTTCTCGTGTGTCTGGTACTCTTAGACAAGGTAAGAGCAATACCTTTATGTGTGATGAACCTGTGTTTATCCACTGCCATATTTCAAGCTTCAAATATCTCCAGTGGAGTGCGTGCCTGTTTTATTTGTGTGTGTTCTCTGGTGGGCAAAAGCACAGCTTTCAGAATTTGTCTTATTATGCAAACACAAATAGTCTTTCTCAAAGTGGTGCAGACCAAATGCAGTCTTGTTTTACATAACAGCCTTTCAGCCACTTAACAGTATTTCTTTTCAGCACACTGATAGTTTCAGTGCAGAGCAAAAAACCTTATGTATTTCTAGGCCAATATGGCAAAGACACATTTCAGCGTTTTTAAGGTGTATTCTGACCAGGTGGAAAGTAAGGCTTAAAGGTAAGGTTTATTTTATAGCAATGAGAGTTTTCAATGTGTACTCAGCTACCTGGTTGAAGAATTATGCTGCTGACAATAAATGCTTAGTCCCCTAACTGAACAGATTTTAGCAACATTAATTTGCTGCATCGTAAGTGATAAAGCAGATGTAAGGTATATTTAATTTATTTATTCAAAATAGGCTTCCCATGGTTTTAAAGGGAGAAAATTACAATGTTCAAAGTAGTGCAATAGTGTGCAAACCTTTACTCTTCAGTTAGTTAAAGTTGCATTGGCTATAATTTCATTTTAAAGATCTTGTTAAATATCTGTCTTAAAAAAGTTGCTTTTGGCAGATGTGGGAGACATTGTGATTGTGTAATGATGGTAATTACAACAAGTGGTTGAGTTAAGGGCTATGGTTTTTTTCCTCCTCCCAGTATCAAGCTGATCATGGCGTGTAAAGTGAAATAAGATCTTCATTGCTGCCTTCCAGAACATAGTATGTGCTACTTGACAATGAAAGAGGCACGTAACTTGATGTTGGACCTCAGAGTAGCTGCTGTCTGTCATTATCTTATTAATATTCTGGTTAAGAAAATGCTGACCACAAAATTCACCTGTCTCTAGAAACCTGACCAATATTTGTATTGTGTGATTAAGTTACTATTGCTAGTAGATAAATGGCGGGATGGTAGCCCTTGGTAGAATTACTTCTGTTTTTATTATCTATGGTTACTGTATATTCTAAGCATGAATACTGACATATAGCAGTTTGGTTCGCAGCTGTACCTCGAAAGGATGATGGATGCCACTATAGGCAAACAGAAGACAACATGAATACAGGAGCTTTAGTAATTATTACATGATCCCTTAAGTACTGAAAAGGAAACAAGAAATATAAAAATATGAGACGATACATTCCAGTGATATATACAATGTCAGATCAAATCTACGTCATGCAATGAAGATTTATTAAAACACAACATACCAGCTGGCTGAGAGCTGTGGCACCAAGCGGATGAACAGAAATCTTTGTATTGGTCATCTGCTAATTAGAAACACTTAACAAATGCTATTCTTAAGTTATAATATCTTCATTAAGTATTTCTGAAATGTCATCAGGAAGTGTAGAATTCACAAACATGAGAGTAGAAATGCAGTTCTCACATTAAAATCACTTTTATATTTTAGGGCTGATGCCCAGTCAAAATGTGAGAGCAGCACACAGACAATATACCCTGAAAGGATTAGACATGTCATGCCAATATTGAATACTAGGGGATCTTTCATCATGGTTAGACTGCCATGCCTTGCAGTGTATTCATTATGCCCAAAACTTCATTCGTTATTAACCATCAAAACTGCTGTAATTTTACATGGGATAAAACAATAAAGTAGTTTTGAGGGTCCCTATCAGAAAGATATAAATTATGTTCAGAAGATGATAAACTCTTTATCAGTGACAGAAAGATGAGAATACAATATGACGCTAAGTCAAATAGGCATTCATGATCCCCCCCTCCCCCGATCCACCATGCTTAATAGATATAATCACAGTACATTAAAATGTGGTCATTTTCTACAAGATGCTAGTTGTTCTGCTCATACTTCCTTGTTTTTGAAAAACTTTGTCACATAGATGTACTGATTTAGATTAGATATTGGACTGTGATGTACGAGAACTCTATTCCCCATGCAAAAAAAAAAAAAAGGTATAATGTTAGGAAAGGCTAAAATAGAAGTGTTATCTCTCTCCCTCCTAACCCTTTTCATGGACAGATGTATTCACAAGTATGTTAACAAGATAGTGTAATAATATGTTGTTGGTTAGAACAACATAATTTCCTTGATATTAACAGTAGGGGCTCATGTTCCACTGACTAGTTGGTCTGCTAAGTAAATTCCATCAAGGCTATCAACACTTCTTTGCAACGGTGATGTTCTGTTATCATCTATGCTGAATATTTTGCATGCATGTGCACGTTGGTAGATGTTTTAAAGAAAAACACAAAGGGAGATAGAGCTTGTATCAGCCCATGACAATCTCAATCGTTTTTTGCTTGTCTACTTTGATAATTTCTGTTGCTGGAGAGAGAGTGTGATGTGCAGGTGCTCCAGTCATAGGACAAACTGGGGAAGAGAAGACTGAACCTGATTACTCTTCTAGTCCTTTGAGCTTATTGAGCCTGTGAAATAAAAGCATTGTTTTATGCAGTTTTGACAATATCTTCTTTCTAGTTTTTCAGGAAAACCTTCATTTGTTTCCAGTGTCTACTGATTAGTTTAACTATTAACTAATAAGGATCAATGCTAATAACAGGAAGCAAATAGACAGTTTTTTGATAAATTTATAGTACTGTAGTTCCCAACAAAAAGCTATATTCCAGGATTTTCTGATCAGGCATCTGGAACACTTTGTGGAATGCAAGATTCATATGATATGCAGAGACAAATGCCTTGATCCAGCAGCCTTCCATGCTCATTGCCAATATGGAAATGGATTTACATTTGGACGTACATCTCCATCCACATCACAGTGCTTATCACATTGAACTGGATGTGCCTTTTGATAAAATGGCAATTTGTGTTTCCATCCAGGACTGCTAGTTGTTATGTTGCAACTAGTTGCCTATAACTAGGTGCTTCTCTGTACAAGACTCTTATTGTGTGCTCAAGATTGGCCACTCATGGTAGTTTGTGGATCCTTTGTGACCATTATCGTGGCTTTTTTTCTTAACAGGAAAAATCCACTATTTTTTAATGGTACTTTGAAGTCTCCGTGTACTTCCACAGTTCTGCTATAGCACCATCTAGTGGCTGTATAATGAAACATATAGAACTTGCATAGAAAGGAAATCCCTGAAAGAAAGCATATGTAAAGCAGCCAGTCTTAATGCTGCAACAGATTTTGAAGCAGAAGCCCCAGTAAAGGTGTAGTATAAAAGCCTGGTGTACAGAAGCCCTAGGTCTGAACTGCAGACAAAGAGTTTTGTAATCCCACACCAAACATACAGAGTATATCTTTGTTTCAGATAGAGAGTGGGAAAAATACCTCAGACTTATCAAGCACCAGGACCAAAATATTGATTTTTTAAAAAGTTATTAACACTCTGCTTTTGTTCTCTCTTTTTTAAAGTACAAATATGTCAAGCTAGAAATAGTTTTTAAACATTTTGCCTCCAAATCTGCATCCAGTTACGTGTGCATATATCCTGCTGATTTCAGTGTTAGTGATATGCATGTAGGCCGCTTGTATTTTAATTTTTAAAAATGTTGGTTAAAAACAAATCTATTTGTCAACAAATAAAATAAATACACATGCAACTTTACAAGCTTGCAGACTAACGCTGAAATATATAATGGTTAAGAGCTAAGGCTGCAGTCCTATACACATGTACCTGAGAGTAAACCTCAATGAACTTAGTGCGACTTACTTCTGAGTAGATATGCATAGGATTACACTGTAAGGCTTAGACTAGTCTGGCACTTATTGCTGAGACACATTTAACATTTTTGAGATGTGATATATTTAAGGTAGATGTAAATGAGGGAGGTATGTATTAAAATACATTAAAAACCATCATAGAGGAGGAGGAGGAGGAGGAGGAGGAGGAGGAGGAGAAGAAGAATTACAATACCTGATTTGCGAAGTAATTGTTGAACGTTAACATCCAGCCTAAGTCTGAAGGGAAGCCAAGTATCTCTCATTATCATTATCTCTGATAAAGACATCTCTTTCATAATGGGCAGAAATATGTTGATCAGATACTATACATGTATATTTAACAATGCTCACCTTCACTAGAAATGCCTTATATGAGTAACTTTACGTGTATTACAAATGACAGGATTAGTGCAGTAACCTGAGACAATATAATTTTCCAGTATTTTAATGCATGCATTTTGGGTTGCAAGCAGGTTGTGGATTTTGTATTGGCTCTTGTAGTGGGGAAGCT
Organism: Heloderma suspectum; assembly: GCF_057233095.1. NCBI lineage: Eukaryota > Metazoa > Chordata > Lepidosauria > Squamata > Helodermatidae > Heloderma > Heloderma suspectum. The sequence continues at coordinate 87,203,536 of NC_139459.1, forward strand.
GAGTGGTACCTTTTAGATCCAAACTTAAACCAAGTGGAAATATTCATTTATCTGCTGTTTTCTTTTGCTACTTATAATTGGCAGTTTATTGTTGGCACATTTATTGTTTTTACTTAAGGCTTATTTTTGGTCAGTTTGCTGTTGTGAAACCATTGGTGTCTTTGTATACAGCCAGATCGACACACACACACACACACACACTGGCCATTACCATGAAATCTGTACGTACCAGAACTGTACACAGATCCAAATCTTTGAATCCACTGCAGAAACGTCTACATCTCCAAAATAAAGCCACTTCCTATATACAGGATACCAAAAGCAATTAGTTCATCAGCACTGAGGGGTTGCTGAAGTGAAAACAGGAAAATTGCTGTTTTGCATGCCTACCTCTTACGCACCCATTATGATTACTTGTGATAATGAATTTGAACTATAACTAAAGTAAAAGCCTTAACTGAATGCTTTTTCTCCCTCAAAAGGCATGAGCAAAATATGTGTATCTATGTCAATTTTATTTATGTATTGGTGCCTTTCCATATATTATTCTTACCGTGGTTTACATCAAACTGACAAAAGTGTAATACAAAAAAAAGCTTTGTTTAGTGCAGCAACATCTAGTGTGTGCTTGAGCTACTGGAAAAGCAGTCCCTGATCATATCCTCGTAGCTTTAATAGGGAGATGCATGTGTTTAATAAACAAAACTATTCTACAGTTCTGTCAGAATAATTCACCTTATTAAATATAGAATAAAATGATAAAAAACAAAGGCTCAGATCCTAAGATAAGTTAACTTAACAAAGGTTCACAGCAGAAAGGTTCCTGTTCCCTCCCCCTTCAACCATCTGCACCCCCAAAAGGCCACTCTGGGGAGTCAGGTGTGGGCATGAACATGGAGTGCAAAGGACTGCTGAGGGACAGGAGGCTCACCCAAAACTGCATGGACTTCTGGCCAATTTGGAAATTTTCCCCCTATGCAAGCATTCCTCTGTGTCCCATCCCACATTGTTTAGGAGGGGTCCCCAGCAGGGTCAGCCTAAGGCATTTGAAATAATGTCTCCCCGCACAAGAGAAATAAGAGATCAGGAAAGAACTGCACATTTTACACACAAATAACAGCACTACAACAATAAAATAATTTATAAAACATAGCTAAAATTGCACAACAAAATGTGCAGGTAAAAGTCAATTAGTGAGCAAAAACTGAAGCAACTTCACAGTAATATACAAGGGATATAAGGAGAGACAAGATATATCACAATCCTGTTACAAGCTTTACAGTCTCAAATTACAAGGACAATCTGTAGAATTTCATGTTGTTGTTTGTCAAAAGCATTTTAACTGGATAGTCTTCAGTGGCAGATTTACAAAATTTCAAATGTCTGCTTCAGCAGGGATCCAAAAAATCCAATATCCAAAATAGTACCACTCAGGACTTTTGCATATAGTTAGAGTGGATGCTGTGAGATACTCCTCTACTCAGACCAGTAGGGTCCGAATGAAAGTTTTAAATTCAAATGTTGAAGCAGCAAGGCTCACTAGGATTACCATCCACATTCAGGCAAAATATCTCCAATGCTAGTCCTTGTGCTGTTCTCCACCCCTAAGGAAAGGGAAAAGGCCTTAATCAGTGTGGAGGTGGGGCTAACTAGCCTAAATGAAGCCAAATTCTATGCCCTGAGAGCCCAAGCCAAACTCCTACTTAAGGCTCAGTCATGATCTGCTGCTTGTTGGAGCAACATACAGACAAGCTTGCCAGGCTTCTAGCCCCAGCATTGCTCAGAGTTCTTTGTGGTACTGTCCTCTTCCTATCCCTGCCTTTTTGGGAAACCTGGCTTGCCAAAAACTCTGTACAGACCCAATCCATAGTGGAACCCTGTAACCCAGGCCCAATGACACTCAGTCCTCAACACAATAGAGGCAGAACAGAACACCAAGTTATTTTGGCAGCTGAGACAGAAAATTCCTCAAGTGCCTCTCTCTGGGAGTAAAACAGTAATTATAATCATAATAAAGTAAAATGTAACAATTTCATGAAACCCAAAACCAGCTGCAAAATGGGTCAGTCCTTCACACACACCCTGAACTTCCAGAGAGACATGGGGCACACAAATGGCTGCAACGTGAGGAAGGGACAGGAAACTGAAGTTAATTTATCTTGATCTAAGCCAAAGCAACCTTGTGTTGATATAATGATATGTGCTTGTGCGGTACCTGTGTGTGTGTAGGTATTTTTATATTAAGGGTTTTCCTGTTAAAGGTGGTCTATACATCTTGAAAATAAATCAAATCAAATAAATCTTCAGCCTTTGCTGAAATCTTAACAGTGAAATCTTATGATCTGTTTGAAGTGCAAAGCTTCATGTTACAGCCCGAGACATCGATCAGGAAATTAATTGCAAACAGTTTTGAGCTATTTAAAGAAGAGTGTAAAATAAAATGCACTGATTCACAGCCACACAGTGGAATTATAAAATATACCCTGGTCTCTGAGGGATATTTACACAGTGTGTGTGTGTGTGTGTGTGTGTGTATCCCACTTCCCAGTGTTTCTGTATAGAAACTTGATTTTTGTATTCCCTTGTGATTGGTGAAGTAAAACATTTCAGTCCAAATTTAAAGGTTTTTTTTTTTTTTTTAAAGCAATCCCCTTTCCTGATGCAATATTTAGTGAAGTCATTGCTTACTTCTGTCATGATAACCAGATCAAGAGCTTCTGGAATATCTCTGTTTTCCAGAAAGGCTTTTGATGTTACTGCAGATCACTCACACACCACTTCTCATTGTACATATTACTTTGTACATTCTTGGGTTCTCACCACAATCCTCTAAGGCAGGTCAGCCTGTTTGAGGATGCCCAGTGTGTCCATGGACAAGTGGGGATTTGATGTGGTGTCTTTTGGGTCCTATATTTCAGCCATCAGACCATGCTCACTTAAGCTATGATTTAAGCAATGACCCAATTAGTTAAAAGCCATATTGTTTAAAAGAACAAAGGGGACAAAGGGCTGATTACAAGCTTTGCAAAAATACCCAAACAAAGCTTCAATGTCCTGGGGAAGCAGGCGAACAAAGTCTGTGCACTGTGGGGATTGATTTTTTAAAAAGTAATTTCTGGGATGGATCTTGTCCATTAAAGATTAGCATTTGTGCCCTCAGTCCGTTTTATGGCTAGAGTTCTCCCTAAATGTCCTTGTTAAGCAACAAGGGGAAAATAGTAAAGTGGATGTGTACAGGATCCTATGGTTGATAACTCCTGGGACAATAACCCCTATACCTATCTGAACCTAGCTTGTTGAGCATATGAAGCTGCTTTATAGTGAGTCAGACCATAGGTCCATCTAGCCCAGTGTTGTCTACATTGCCTGGCTGGTGGTGGCTCTCAGTGTCTTGGGGAAGGATGTTTCCCATCACCTGCTACATTATCCTTTTAGCTGGAGATGCCAGGGATTAAACCTGGGACTTTCTGTACACAAAGCACGTACTCTACCGCTGAGCTTTGGCTCTTCCCCACTGTTTGTTCATTTAGTGGGTTGATCAGAGTTGTTTTGGATGCTATCAATGGGCAGCTGGGGTCAGAATGCACTATTGACTTGCTTTTTGTGTTCCCCATTCATCTCCATCTTATCCGAAATGAAACTTGCTCATATTCTTTAGAAGTGTGGAGACCAGGAAGAGGGTCTTTTCTGTGGTGGCACCCTGTTTATACCCCACAGTCTGAAATGGATTTGCAATCCTGGTTTAGAGGACAAATGTGAACTAGCAACTACAATTGGTCTGTACCATGTGGGTAACAGGAAGCACAAGTCAATTGTGCTCCCTGCTCCCCCTGCTTATAATAATCTTTGACATGGTCTACAGAGGCAAAGGTTTGTTGAAGAAGAGTAAAAGAAAGCAAGTTAGCATGTATGCCAACTGATCCAGACATGAGTAAGACCAGCCTCAAGTTAGGCAAAAGAACTAAATCAATTCCAGTTTCCAGTTGAGTATAGTTATTCAAGAAACAAGGAGACAGAATATTATTATATCACTTTCTACAATATATTGAAAAGTGGTGTGCAATATATCTTAAAGTGATTTATACTGATAGTATAAACAAAGCCAGATTTATATTTAGCAACTAAGAATGACTGGATATATGCTTTTTATGTGCAATAAGAATATATATGTGAAAGTTCCCCAAAATAAACTGAAATGTTTATTCTAATTAATTTATTCTAAATTATCACAATTTCCTTTTCCTGTGTGTCTTCTCATAGTAGAACACAGCCCCAGAACAAAGCCTATGACCTTTCCATTGTCAATTTATTCATGAACAATTATGGCCTTCCCATGTTATTTTTAAAGTCTAGACACTATAAAATGTTTTAGATGTACACCTAATAACATAGAAGTGATGTATAATCCAGCTAATTCCCTCCACCGCTGGAAGTCTCCCATCAGCGGAATGGGGAGGGGCAGAATTTTCATCAATCCTCCCTCCCCTTGCACTTCCCTAAAATCTGCTCTGGTGGTGGTGGGGACTCTCTGGAGAAGATTTTGGGAGGGTATGGGTGGCTACAGGCGGGAGGGGTAATCACTGAAAAACATGTCTGTCGCTGTTCTGAAAATGGAGGGAATTAGCTGGATTCTGCCCAATGTCTTGAAAAAGCTCACAGGTTGTCAAAAAACTGCCAGCCTCAATATTGTAATGCTACATTAGATATAATGGTACAGAATTATTCCCACGACATCCACTAAAGCAATGCAAGTGAGATTGGGCCGTTCAAATCTCTACTCTGCCAGATGAAACCTCTGTCCTTGATCCATATTATTGGTTCATATTCACAGAACAGTTCAGTTGCATTAGTGTTTGCTGTACCTACATGGCATCTGAAACCATGCAAGAAAAGCAGCTAAGGCTCTGCCAGTGCCTTGCCTCTTCTCTGTCACACAGGCGTTTTGCATGATGCCAGTGCACCAGGATGGGCCAAGTCGTGCAAGTGCACCAGCACAGGATCTAGGTAGCGATCTATCTGCTAATGAAACCTTAGGAGTTGTGGTATCATGGTGATGAGACCATTGTGACTGACCCTAGATATTTTATACCTTGTTCATAGCATTGAAACCCAGCTCACAATTCAATGTAATTAGACGATCCTATAGGAGAATAATGAAAAATAGATCTGGTAGCAATTTAATTTAATTTGAAAATGTTGCATACTGCATTATTTGATTTTAGCAGTTGTGGTGCATATGAGTGCACAGCCACAGGGTAACATCCTTGTTTCTTGTTGATCTATAAAGGAATTGTGAGTAGTGATACACAACTCCCATTCAGTTTATTGGGGATTTATGGAGGAATATTTCTGCTGGATTGTGCTCCATGTGTTTAGGTTTTCTGTTGCATTTCTTTTCAGTCTTTTGCTTCTTGTTTTTTGTTTTTTAAAAAATATCTGGCACAGAACACACATTTACTAGAGTCTTTAATGAGAAATGGCCATTAGGGAGGTATTGATTCATTAGATCACTTTCCATGAGATTCTATATTCGTACAAAACCTAGGAACTGTCAGTCTCCATAAATACTAGCTATTGCTTTCTGTATTTTCAGAAAGCATTGGCTAGCATTTATGGACACGAACAGTCTGTTTCATGAGATATGCATTAATTGCATGATAGACACATACATAAAAATGACAGTACAAGAAAATTCAGTTGGTGAAGATCATAGTTTGAATGTTAGGAAATACTAGTTTTTAGATGAATATGATAATAATAATGATGATGGATGATAACAAGAAGATTGTCTAATTTCTCTCTACTTCTGTTTTCCACCAAGGGACTTGGTGATTCATATAAACTAGTGGAGGCTGGTGGCTCTGATTTTCCTGGTGCTGTGAATCCATTCTGGGTTTCAGTCAGAACCAGCCAGAACTCTAAAGGAGCCATCCAAGGTGCTTAACCTATTTGGAGGATGAGTTTCAGCACCTTGGTTCTGGCTGAAAAGCCCCACCGAAATCGGATCCACCAGTGTCTGCTCAATAACACCATAACGTGTTCATGGAACGACCACACATGGCGTGCACCTTGCATAAGCCTCAGCCAGCATGGCCAATGGTAAGGGATTATGGGAGTGGTAGTTCAAAACATCTGGAGGGCACCAAGTTGCCTACCTCTGATGTACATAATGGGTACAAACAGTGAAGCACCTGTAGACAGTTCCAGCTCCTTGTTGCAAATAACTGTATGAAACAGGCATTCATCATACAGGCATTTGCAAGAAGGGGCTGGGAGTGGCTAAGGCCACTTTACTGCATGTACACAAGGTAGTAAATATGCTCTTACCACCATGAAATGGGTGAAGTGTCGCTTAGTATTTTTAAATGCTTTGCATATACATTGTTGTTGTTTTTATAAATTAATTAAAGGGGTTAACTTGTGGCATGTAATTTCAAGTGTTGTATTGAGCACTTATTCTATGGCTTAAGAAATAAACAAACAGGTTTTTAATGTGTCACCCTTGCTTTTCTTATTATATAGTTGAATCAATTTGCTAAATTTAGTAGCTTATACTGAGCCTCCCAGTTTTCGTTGTGCCAAATTAGGGACGTATACAAGATAATGTGTGTGGTTTTTTTTGTTTTTTGTTTTTAAAGAAGTACTTGTCAAAATATTTTTTCATTGCCAGATCATAAAGGGTAGGGTTTTTGTTGTTGTTCAAGTACCTTGAGCATCTTTAAAAGGAAGCGGTAAAGGAATTCTGGATTTAAAGTGTGTCTTGCTTCTGAAAATTGAATTGTAATTGTAATGGACATGCTCAATTAGTGTAGGACAAAGTCCTAGACCATTTCCTCCCACTTCTCTGAAGATGAAGGTAGTCTGTACACTGGAGGCAGGAACTAGAATAACATTACTACATTGAATGGAAACTGCCAAAAGTGAACTTTTGTAGGACCCACCTGCAAGAAAGCTAAATCTCAGGGCATGGTTTTAAGGCACAGGATGTGGCAATTAGGAATACTTGATTAATTTGTTATTTGCAAATACCAAAACTAACTTAGCTGAGCCACACTTTTTAGAAGAATGCGTGAATCAGAATGTGTGAACTGGAACAAATACGTGAATCGGAACAAATGTGTGAATTGGAAGATTTCACACTTCTCAAAATGTTGTGATCCAGTTCTCAGCTTAAAATTACCTTTCAAATGCTTTTAAAAAGAGATAAAATACATTTATAAATGTGTTTTTTGAGAAAAATATATTTAGAAATGTATATTTTGGGAGAAAATATATTAAAACATATGTATTTAAGTATGTACATAATGCAAATTGTTGTGTGGATTTCTGGGAAGTGTGGATCAGCTAAATTAGTATTGGTGTTTGCAAAGATGAAATTTCTCAAGTATTCCTAATTGCTGCATCATGTACTTTCAGACCAAACTTTGAGATTGTGTATTAATGCAGAAATGGGACAGAATGGACTTTAGGGTGAACACATGCAAAAGTGTCATGAACCAGAAATAGACTGATTCATCCATCTGTAACAATAACCTTCTTGAAGCAAAGCAGGGAGACTTATGTATAATGCTTTGGGCTTAATGGATGAAATGTTTGATATAAATATAATAAAATAAATACTCCATGAATAAAGACTTTTTTCCGGGTTCTTCTGCCTTTGCTTTGCCATTCACTCAGAATTAATTAATTACATTTCTTTATTTAAAGTCTTTCTATCCTGCTCCTCAGCTAAAAATCAGTTAAACAAGGCTGTCCCTGCCCACTCTCTTACAATCTAAAAAGACACAACTTAAAAGGAAAGTGGGACAGGAAGGGAAGAGGGAAAAAGTAAATAGTCTTTCAGCGCCACTTTCCCTCTCATTTCCCTCTGTTACAACCTGCTGGAAAGGCTACTGGTGGTGAAAGCTGAGGGAGGAGGAACCTTCATGGTGGTGAATTTTAAAGTGACAGTGCCTATGGCATGTTTAGACCAGGACTATAAATGTTTATGCTCATTATCTTATTGTTGTTTGACTTCCTACTCCAGCGTGGTGTTTCAAGATGTCCAGATATGTTCCTGGAAGCAGTTTCTCTTTTTTTTCTAAGAGGTTAGGGTGGCCTTTGGCAATTATGTCATGGTTGGGTTGCTCAAGTTGTCATGTTACCTAGGAGATCATAGTGCATGCTAGCCATTTTGTGGAAACTAGAAGAAAAGAAAGATGGCATATATAGTTTATTATTTTTCCATGTTTCCAAATAAGTTGTGCCAAGGTACAATAAGCATCCAAGGTTGATTGGGACTTGACACTTTTGACCTCTGAGCTCTTGCTCTCATATTTCTTCAATGGCTGCTCAAGCAGCCTTCTCCAACCTAGGGCCTTCCAGATGTGCTATAATCTCAATCATCCATGGCCAGCAAGCCCTTTGCTGTGCTGGCTGGCAGTGATGAGAGTTCAATCATCCCTGTCCTTCAACTTCAGTCATCCCTGGCCTTGGCCATGATGGCTGGCCATGATGAGTCTCTAATCCCACAGTCTTATTTTAATTTAGGATGCAGTCTTATGGGATCCACCCAGACTACTTGTAAGCCTCCGTACTTGGAGGGTTATGGGTAACCTATGCAGAGCGGGAGGTGCCTTGCTAGATGGGCAATTTTACCCATTGGGCAATTTCACCCATTTAGTGGAGGCTTTGGAGAGAAGGAGAGAAGGAGGCTGGGGCGGCCATAGGATTTCTCATATGGTTGCTGCCCCAGTTTCCTCCCCTCCCTGTCCTCAAGAACGCCCCCTTTTCCCCATCCCCGCACTCCATCTTCTGAGCGCCAAGCAGCAGCCAGTGCAGTTCTCTCTGCGCTGGCTACGAGGGGGACAGGGAGTGGGGAGAGCAGTTTGCTGGCTCCTGTCTTAGAGCCCTGTCTCGGAGCCTGGAGCCAGCAAACTGAAATATCCTGTGTCCCCAAGTCCACGGTACATAGAATTTCTCCCTTAAACAATCCTGTAACCCCTAAAGGAATTTAATGCTTTTCTCCTGTTCATAATTCTTTTGGTTCTGCGGTCTAATAAGAGTAAATAGCAGCCTTGAGTTTGTATGACTGATTGGATAGAGTTCTATGTTTATGCCTCTTCCATTAGAACGTAATTCAGATATGGGGCTTGTGTTTGAAGTGATCTTTCACACATGGAAATATTTGAAACAACACATATTTATATACTTCCCTCATGTACAATTAACACCCTGGATTTTTTTTAATGAAGCCATTTCTACATTATCACATTACTGTACAAGTAATCAGTTCAACATGAATAAATCTTGGCATGTTTTCGAAGACAGGCTTCTTTTTCCCCAGCTAAAACTATTATAATGCAACAGTGAGACAGATTGTATTTCGACAGCCACAAATTCAAATGTGCCTAAGTAAGAAATTTCTAATTTTGTAGGCTTATTTTTAGAATAGTGGATAGATGGTTGGACGACAACCAGCCTTTTCAGGGATTTTCTGTGCCAAGGTTAGAAGCAGCATCTGAGCATGCTGTGTGCATCATCAAAAATCTTTGACCAGAAGTTTCTTATAATGTTAGAGTTATGGTTTGTTACTTTTTCAAGGATTAAAAATGTCTAAAATCATGCTGCAGTTACCTGTACTTTAGCAACCGGGGTATTTTATCCAGGGTGCCATTTCAGATTTCAGAATTTGGGAGAGGAGCGGTGAAATTCTTAAGAAAGGTTTAAAGGGCCACTTTTGGATATATTCAGCATTAACAGTACAATCATAGGCATGTCTACTCAGAAGTAAGTTCTATTTAGTTCAATGAGACTTACTTCCAGATAAATAGGTATAGGATTGCAGCCTAAACTGCAAGAAAAGAATATTTGACCCTTACCCGCTGTGCACACACCTAGAGGGGGACGGTATGTTTTTGCTTCTGTTTGTATCATCTGCTGTTGCATCATCTGCTGCACTGGATGGTCGTCCGAACCTCACTGGTGAGGTCAGGAGGCATTGGAGCGGCCTACTGTGGGGACAGGCAGTAAAAAAAAACCCTGTTGCCGACATGGAAGCAACTTTGCAGTTCTTTTGATCCCAGCCAATATTCTTAAGAGCATTTGCTGTGTGTGTGGTTCGTTTTTTACTATATCATAATAACGACAGTGATTCAAATCAAGACAAACTTTTTGTAAGTGAACGGATTTGTGCCTTCAGCATGCATACTTGGTAGAGAGGCCCACTCGGTTGTTTAGAATGTCATAATAGTTACCAATATGTAGATCCAATGAGTTAACTAAAAATATAGATGTTCTTGAAGAATAATTGCAGATGATCTGAAACCTGATGGGCATGGGACAGAAACTGCTACTAAGGGAGAGGGAGAAAAAACACCAGGATTTATATATCATCTGTGCCTGAAATGCCAACTCCTTGGTAGTCAAACTAGCCACCACACATGTCAAGTTAAAAGGAACAACTTTGTCTCCAAAATAGTTGGCATTCACCTTCCAGGAGGACACAGCACATATTCACTAGATCCAGGGTGAGCAGATTTCAGGCATGCAGGATCTAGTTTGCATTTTACTAGAACCCCAAGGCTCATCAAACCTTTGTACAGAGCCTGGTACAAAAGACATACACTTGGGATTAAAGAATTCTGAGCCAAGAATTTGTTTTGAGTACCAGAACTGAATGGAGCTCACAGTCCTTCTTCACAAAAATCCACTCTTGCTTACCCCAAACTTTCCTAATTTCAGCAGTATACTTTAGAGTGGGTGGGTGTACGGCCAATGTCAAGAGTTGACATAGTTGGGAACCTGCCAAGAGCCCGGTACCCTAGCAGGGGGCCCACTGGCAAGAGCCCCTGCAACCAGCTTGTTTACCTGCCTCTCACTCTGGCCCAGATGGAGGCATAAAGGAGGGGCAGTAGATGCCACTGCCTGCTTTCTCATTGCCTCTCTGCCTGGCAAGCAAGCAGGTAATAGTAGTAAAGAGAAAGAGGAGAACCAGCAGCTGACGACAATGCTGGTGAGCAGGGAGTACTGGATTTTCCCTGCTTCAAAACCCTCCACGAAATTACTTTTAAAAACTGGAAGTGAAACTGGATGGTGACGACATCGTCTAAAGAATCCATAAACAACCATGAGTGAGGAATAATGAGTGCACAATAAAAGCCTTATCTAGAAAAGCTCTTTGTGGGAGTAATCTGAAGGAGAAGTCTGGAGAGATGCAAGTCACTTGATCTCTCTGTGTAGGATATGGAAGAGTCTCCATTGTTCAAGTAAGAAGCAGTGGTAGGGGACAGAGGGAGGAATCAATAGAAGCCCCTGCTGGGGATTTTTGATTCTGCTGTGCTGTGATTTTAATATTGCTTGTCCATTTGTAGGGGGGTATTATACTACACATTTACTTGTTTTGGAAGCCACTTTGGGGGCTCTTGTTTGGTGGGAAAGTGGAATGTAAATGTCAATATAAATATAAATAAATCCATATGGAGATCTCATTCTCTACCCGCTGAGGTGCATCTGAGAAAGGGGATGGATTGTGTCTTTATTGTGTATTTTTAATTATAACTTCTGTTATAAAGTCTCTTATAATTATGCTTATATACACATTTTCCCCCTCCTTATAGTACTTGGGATGTATAGAGGTCTTACGCTCCATGAGATCCCTTGACTTCAATACTAGAACACAGATTACAAGGTAAGATGATGTATTGTAATTACATTTCCATATCTGTCCTTTGAACCTCTCGCCCCCAAAATGTGCATTTTTATTCTGGTGGAGAATAAAAAGGGCAAAGAATATGTGCAGCTCATTATATATTTTTTGTATTTACAGGTATGTACAAGCAACACAAAATTACTGTAGATTTGTTGTAGCCTAAAATATTGGAACAATGGGCATTCCTGGGTTATTTAGCAAAGTTGATGTAGGTGAGCAGGCAGGAGCCTGTTCGCTCACTTGCTTCAACGCAGTCACAACTACCCATGGTTTAAACAACCCACGGGTAAGTGGGATGTGCAAACCTGGCCTTAAATTTTGTTTAAAAGTTGTTGTAAGCGGCCTTTTAAAACAGGACAATGGAGTATAACTATCTGAATGAACAAGCAAACAAACTGGAAAAGAAAAAAAGAAAATGCAAATAATAGCATGAAATACAAATAAAAACAGGACAAATACTGGTAGGTTATTTTCTGGTCTCTGCTGGTGGATACAGAATGTAAAATTCAAGATTGTTTCAAAATTGGCTTACAAAACTTTCATTAATGATTAGTATTTAAACACTTACTTTAAGAAAGTAATATATCAGTTATAAATACATTTCCCACTGGGCTCAATCATCAATAAATGCGATTCAAGATAGTGTGACCATTGCCTCTTGTGTTGACTGACCTGGTTTCTACAGCACTGCTGGCTCATCATGGGTTATTTAACCCACAATGAACCATGGCATCTTCTGGGCATGTGTGTGGCTACTGTCTTCAATACCCAATCCCGCAATCGTGGCAATTGGGGGTTGTGTCTTGTCATGCGAACCCAGCCACTGTGGGCTATTTGAGTGTAAAATAATCCTGGCATTATGCTCAATTAGTAGTAGGGTTATGTGAGGGATGTTTACCCTTCAAACAACCCACAATGGCCAGGTTTGCACATCACGGCACAACCCCCAATCGCCTTGATTGGGCTTGTGTATTCAAAATGGCGGATGAGCTGGCCGTGTCATGTGAATTGGCCCAGTGTCTTTGCTTGGAGGTCTATACTGGGAAATTGTACTACTTTTTGCAGGCTGTTTTCCTGATAATCTCCCCCTGTACCTTTTGACTTTTCTCTATCCCATTTCCTAAGATATGCTTACAGCTGGGCTAAGGAGAAGAGCAAATACTACCAGGCAAAACTTTATGTTCAGTTAATGTTAGGGAGGTTGTTAACTTAGGCTACAATCCTATCACTTGAGACTAAGTCCCATTGAACTTAAGGGGGCTCATTTCTGAGTAGACATGCACTGGCTTGTGCTATTAGAGCACACTATGGCAAACAAGTGTGAGAATGTAGATCAGTAGTCTTCAGCCTTTTCAGACCCAGGACCCACCTCTAGCCCAAACATGCATTTGAGGACCCTCATCTTTTTCTGTATATTGTCATTGTGGTAGTGCTGCTGTTGCGACCCACTACGGGCCAGGCTGTGACCCGGTAGTGGGTCTGAACCCACCAGCTGAAGATTGATGCTATCGACAGTATGCCACACAATACAGTTGGCTGTAGAAATCTATTGTGAAAATATATAATGCATTTTATGCCAACAAAATAATAACCATGCCATGTTACGGGATGCCAATAATACCATCTTCCAGACAGAAACAATCTAGGCAACATTTGAAACTCAGGATGTGGCTCAGTATGCAGTCTATCCTGTAGCTATTTTTTGCTAAGTAAATTTAGCATTAAACAGTCGTCTGCTGGGATCGGGCTAATGACAGGGTGAAAAATTATTTCCTGATATGCTTGTAAATCACTTTCTTCTATCAAGCAAACCCCATTTTTGATGAAGTGAGCAATCCGAGGCATGTTCAGAAATGTGTCACGGTGCTTCACAAATTCGGGGAGCATACTTTCCTCATGGAATATATAGCAGCTATGTTGAAATGGCCAGCAAACCTGCACCTAGGGATGAACGGATCGTGTAAAACTTGTCCTGTCTGTGTTTTGCAGATTGTCAGGCGCCTTTCGTTCCATTGTCCACCCATGGATAGAACCAATGTTTTTTGTTTCTAAATTTGCACAAATTAACACTTGTGGAAATGTGCAAATTCCCCCCAAATGTGCATTTTCATGCTTTAGCCTATGGCTGAAATGCATATTTTTGCCCATTAAAAAAAAAAAAAGTGTATTTTTCTACAACGAAATTTACACAAAATTCAGGAAAGTTAGAAAAATGGTCTGCAAGTTCACCGAATCCAACTAACAAGGGAAAAGCCAGTCAGGTGCAGAATCTGTGGGACGGATTCATGAAAATCTGAACTCATTTGGTTCCATTGCAGATTTTCTGACATCCCAAATTGTACCATCAAAATGGATGGGATGGCCCTAGTTCTCGAACCTGATAATTCCCCATCATGAATGATCAGCCATTTTCTTCCTAACTGTCTAGCTTGTAAGTGATCATGACTGAGTTTATATGACCCTTTTTAGCTAGCTAACTATAATGAGCATGTCTACACGAGGCTTTTATTGCATGCTCGTGATTGGTCACTCATGGAAGTTTATGGGTCCTTTACATGACGTTGTCAACCTCCAGGGCATCTCCTGCACTTTCTGAACTTTGTCCTGCTTTTTTTAAAAATTGGAGATAACCTGATAAGGAACGTTAATCTGATATATCAGCCGTGTGAAATCGTGCAGTTGCGCTATAACCACAGCACCATCTAGGGGCTGTAAAATGAAACATATAGAACTTGTCAAGGACAGAATTCCCTGATTCAAAGCATGTGTCCACACATGTAAAGGAGCCAATCTTAATCCTACAAAGAATCCAGAAAGAAAAGCCCCAGTAAGTTGCAGGATAAAAAGCCTAGTGTGGTGAAGTCCACTGTCTTTTTGGCAATGTAGTGTATGCTGACCAGGCAACCTGGGTATATAACAAAGCACTCTAATGGTCACTTCACCATGCAGCCACATCTAGTAAGGATCAGTTTGACCTACATATTACCATTTAACAGGGACTGTGTGAATTAGCCTACATAGCCTACAATGTTTAAAGATGGCATTTGATTAGATCTTGGATTCTTGCCATATCAACCAACTGCTATAAGAGGAAGTTGACTGAAATGAGGTAGTATCCATTGCAGTCTGTGGAAAATCTTGCTTTGGCTATGAAAGATGGTACCTCTGTGTATTTTTTTTTAAAAGCAAAATAAAAAACAAGCAGACAAGAAAATGAAAATAAAGAATTGACAGACTTGGCCACATATTCATTCAGAGATTGTAGGATTATTCCGTACTAAATGTTCCTATGTCTTCCTTCTGCATTGAAGTTGCTCTTAAATCTATTTGAACTGAGGTAAATCTGTTTGAACTGAGGTAAACCTTGTTGATCCTGGGCAATACAAAGAACTATCCTGAAAATGCCTGTTCAGACAGAAGTGTAACCCATTCACTAAAAAAACCCATTTGGCTAAAAGCTTGCAGTTCCCTAGGAAACTCAGCAATGCTGCTTGCCCAAACTTCCTTGCTGTTCACCCATTTAATTCAATCTGTGAAAATGTCAAATAACGTAATGTTTCAAGTGCATGAGTATCACAAGGTTCTAATTTTATTACAGACTTTCCAGTAGAGTCTCATGTGGATAGCATAAGAAACCAAATCAGACTTTTCTAGCACCATTCCTAAAAATAATGAAGGAACAGGGACAACTATTTGCTATATAATTTTGTTCTGTCTCTCCAGGGAAGCCATCGGCCTTGTTTGTGAAGTGGTGCCAGGAGCCAAAGGAGGCTTTAAAAAAAGAAAGGTATTTTTCTTTTTTACTTGTTAATATTAGCTCAGCTCATAAAAACATAAGAAGGACCATGCTGGAGCAGACCAAGGGCCTTTCTAGTCCTGCATTCTGTTCCCACAGTGGCCAACTAGATATCCATGGGAAGCCCAAGAGCAGGACATGAGTGCAACAGCATCCTCCTGAACATGTTCCCCAGCAACTGGCATACAGAGGGATACTTCCTCTAATTCTGGAAGTAATATGTAGCCATCATGAACTAGTAGCCTTTGAGAGCTTTATCCTCCATGAATTTGTCTAATGTCCTTTTAAAGCCATCCAATTTGGTGGCCATCATTACATCTTATGGTAGTGAGTTCCATAGTTTAACTATGTGCTAGATGCAGTATTAAACATGTGCAAGCATGTACAGTTTTTGTACTTCAAAGAGTTTTGGGGGGGGGATCTGAGCAGGATTGGCACTGTGGGGAAGGGGCTAACCCTTTACCCTTGTGCCACAGCCCTACCAAAACACCCCATGAAGCTGCTGTGAATCCCAGAAGGAAAGCTTCCAGGGGTGTTTTTGCTAGGCCCATGGCATACAGTGAAAGAATTAAAGCCACTGTTGTAAATAAGCTAACAAAAGTTTCTAGTCTGCTATTTACTTTAAGAAAAGTATTCACTCAATTGCTAATTGTGCAGATGGCATCTCATCTAGTTTGTCCCTTAGGGCATCTAGGCACAATAGTCCACACTCACCTAAATATACGTATAAGCACTGTAAGATTTATGAAAATTTCCCACCCTTTAATGGCACCCAAACCTACTACCTGAGGTGGTCACCTCACCCTGCCTAAGGATAAAGTTGGCCTTGGATAGTCCACATGGAGCCATCATGACTGTTGTGATTTGATGGTAAAGTTTGGCTTTCCTAAAGTAAGGGCTTCTCCACATGGGGCTTTTATCTTGCTATTGAAATTGGTTACTCACAGATGTTTGTGGGTCCCTTACATGGTGTCATCAACCTCCAGAGTATCTCCCATGCTAAATGACCTTTATTCCATTTTTTTTTTTAAGATCGGAGATAATGAGCTATCAAATTACGCATTGAGTTCCCTCCTGAAAAGAGGAAATCCCTCAGATAAGGGAGAAAAGTGGGGGGGGAGGGAAGCACATGTAAAGGGAGCCTGTCATGATCCTGCATTTAAAATGGAAGCAGAAAGCCCCAGTAAAGTTGTGGGATTTTAGCCTGGTGTAGAAATACTCTTAAGACTTGCTCCAGAGAAAGGAGGGGGAACCAAGCAGTACTGTCAGATGAGCAGGAGCAGACATGTGCCAGATAAGTCAGATACTGACTTATGCTAGGATAAATGTGGTCATTCATGCTAGTGTTCATCTTCGTTGTTGTTCAGTCATTCAGTCGTGTCCGACTCTTCGTGACCCCATGGACCATAGCACGCCAGGCCTTCCTGTCCTCCGCTCTCTCTCGGAGTGTGCTCAAGTTCATATTCATTGCATCCGTGATGCTATCTAGCCATCTCATCCTCTGTCGTCCCCTTCTCCTTTTGCCTTCAGTCTTTCCCAGCATCAGGGTCTTTTCCAGAGAGTTTTCTCTTTGCATTAGGTGGCCAAAATATTTGAGCTTCAGCTTCAGTATCTGTCCTTCCAATGAGCACTCAGGGTTGATTTCCTTTAGGATTGACTGATTTGATCTCCTTGCAGTCCAGGGGACTAATAAGAGTCTTCTCCAGCACCACAGTTCGAAAGCATCAATTCTTCGGCGCTCAGCCTTCCTTATAGTCCAGCTCTCACAGCCATACATTACTACTGGGAAAACCATAGCTTTGATTAGACGGACCTTTGTCGGCAAGGTGATGTCTCTGCTTCTTACTATGCTGTCTAGGTTTGCCATAGCTTTCCTCCCAAGGAGCAAGCGTCTTTTAATTTCATGGCTACAGTCACTGTCTGCAGTGATCTTGGAGCCCAAGAAAATAAAATCTGTCACTGCTTCCATTTCTTCCCCTTCTATATGCCAGGAAGTGATGGGGCCAGATGCCATGATCTTCGTTTTTTTAATGTTGAGTTTCAAACCAGCTTTTGCACTCTCCTCTTTCACCCTCAACAAGAGGCTCTTGAGATCCTCTTCACTTTCTGCCATTAGGGTGGTATCGTCTGCATATCGGAGGTTGTTGATAATTCTCCCGGCAATCTTAATTCTGACCTGTGATTCATCCAACCCGGCGTTTCTCATGATGTACTCTGCATATAAGTTAAATAAGCAGGGTGACAATATGCAGCCTTGTCGTACTCCTTTCCCAATTTTGAACCACTCGGTTGTTCCATGTCTGGTTCTTACTGTTGCTTCTTGACACTCGTACAGGTTTCTCAGGAGACAGGTAATGTGGTCTGCTACTCCCATCACTTTAAGAATTTGCCACAGTTTGTTGTGATCCACACAATCAAAGGCTTTAGCGTAGTCAATGAAGCAGAAATAGACGTTTTTCTGGAATTCTCTTGCTTTCTCCATGATCCAGCGAACGTTGGCGATTTGATCTCTAGTTCCTCTGCCTCTTCGAACTACTGGTACTTCCGGTAGTTCTCGGTTCACATACTGCTGAAGCCTAGCTTGTAGGATTTTGAGCATCACCTTGCTGGCATGTGAAATGAGCGCAATTGTGCAGTAGTTTGAACACTCTTTGGCGTTGCCCTTCTTTGGAATTGGAGTGTAAACTGACCTTTTCCAGTCTTGTGGCCACTGTTGAGTGTTCCAGATTTGTTGGCATATTGAATGCAGCACTTTAACAGCATCATCTTTTAGGATTTTAAATAGCTCAGCTGGAAGACTGTCATCTCCGCTAGCTTTGTTGTTACTAATGCTTCCTAAGGCCCACTTGATTTCACTCTCGAGGATGTCTGGCTCAAGTTCAGTGACCGCACTATCATGGCTATCAGGGACATTAAGATCTTTCCTGTATAGTTCTTCTGTGTATTCTTGCCACCTCTTCTTAATCTCATCTGCTTCTGTTAGGTCCCTGCCTTCTTTGTCCTTTATCATGCCTGTCTTTGCACAAAACGTTCCCTTGAGATCTCCAATTTTCTTGAAGAGATCTCTAGTCTTTCCCATTCTGTTGTTTTCCTCGATTTCTTTGCATTGTTCATTTAAGAAGGCCTTCTTGTTTTATTTTATTTATTTTATTTATTAAATTTATTAATCGCCCATCTGACTGGTCACCCAGCCACTTGTCTCTCCTTGCTATTCTCTGGAACTCTGCATTCAGTTGGATAGATCTTCCCCTTTCTCCCTTGCTTTTCACTTCCCTTCTTTCTTCAGCTACTTGTAAAGCCTCATCAGACAGCCACTTGGCTTTCTTGCATTTCTTTTTCTTTGGGATGGATTTAGTTGCTGCCTCCTGAACAATGTTACGGACCTCCGTCCATAGTTCCTCAGGCACTCTGTCTATCAGGTCTAATCCCTGAAATCTATTCCTCACCTCCACTGTATATTCATAAGGGATATGATTGAGGTCATACCTGAATGGTTTCGTGGTTTTCCCTACGTTCTTCAATTTAAGCCGAAATTTTGCAACAAGAAGCTCATGATCTGAGCCACAGTCAGCTCCAGGTTTTGTTTTTATTGACTGTATAGAGCTTCTCCATCTTTGGCTGCAAAGGACATAATCAATCTGATTTCGATATTGACCACATGATGTCCATGTGTAGAGTCATCTCTTGTGCTGTTGGAAAAGAGTGTTTGCTATGATTAGCATGTTCTCTTGGCAAAACTCTATTAGCTTTTGTCCTGCTTCATTTTGTACATCAAGGCCATGCCTGCCTGTTATCCTGGTGATTTCTTGACTTCCTACTTTAGCATTCCAATCCCCTATGATGAAGAGGACATCTTTTTTTGGTGTTAGTTCTAGAAGGTGTTGTAGGTCTTCATAGAACTGATCAACCTCAGCTTCTTCAGCATCAGTGGTTGGGGCATAGACTTGAATTACTGTGATGTTGAATGGTTTGCTTTGGATTCGTACTGAGATCATTCTATCGTTTTTAAGATTGTACCCCAGGACTGCTTTTCCCACCCTTTTGTTGACTATGAGTGCTACTCCATTTCTTCTAAGGGATTCTTGCCCACAGTAGTAGATATGATGGTCACCTGAATTAAATTCGCCCATGCCTGTCCATTTGAGTTCGCTGATTCCCAAGATGTCGATGTTCAATCTTGCCATCTCATGTTTGACCACCTCCAGCTTACCTTGATTCATTGATCTGACATTCCAGGTTCCTAAACAATATTGTTCTTTACAGCATCGGATTTTCTTTTCACCACCAGACACATCCACAGCTGAGTGTCCTTTCGGCTTTGGCCCAGCTGCTTCACTCTTTCTGGCGCTACTTGGAAATACCCTCTGCTCTTCCTCAGTAGTATATTGGACACCTTCCGACCTGAGGGGCTCATCTTCCGGCATCATATCTTTTAGCCTTGTGATACGTTCCATGGGGTTTTCTTGGCAAGAATACTGGAGTGGGTTGCCATTTCCTTCTCCAGTGGACCACATTTTGTCAGAACTCTCTGCCTTGACCTGTCCGTCTTGGGTGGCCCTGCACGGCATAGCTATTCAGCTTAGGGTGGGGCAATAAGATCAAGTCCAAAGAAACTCCTGTTTTGTGCCACACAGCTATTGTTAATTCTTTTATAGCACATTGAGTTTGCTAACTGTTTACAAGCCACGTACCATTCATCATTCTAATAACCTATATGAGGCAGGGAATTCAGACTCCCCCTTTAGAGATGTCAAACAGAAGCTGAAGAATTGTGATTTGCCCTCAAAGGCTCCTTCAGTGATTAGGGCTCTCATTTGATTCCAGATATTACCAATTGGAGCCCTACTCTCTGCACCAGTTGCAATGGATGATATGTAGCACATATCTTGACAATTTAGGAAAGAGATTTTCCTCTCTGAGAAAGATATTAGTTAGAGGGGAAGGATCAGTCAAGCTCCTTCTAAGCAGTGAAGAGAAAGCCAAGCTCTGCACACAGACACCTTGTTTTTAAATGCTTGTTCTTAAAAATTCTATTGCTGTTATATTGTATTTTATTATATTTTATTGTACTTTTATTGTAATGCCCAGAGTATGGGAAACAAACAGAACGAACTTGAACTCTTAATACAGGAGGGAAATTATGACTTGATAGGTATAACTGAGACTTGGTGGGATGACTCTAATGACTGGAATACAGCAGTTGAAGGATATAACTTGTTCAAAAAGAACAGGAGGAACAGAAAGGGAGGCGGGGTTGCACTGTATGTGAAAAATACATATCTCTGCACAGAAATACAGGAGGAGGAGCTTGGTAGCCCCATCGAGAGCATCTGGGTTGAAATAAATGGAGCAAAGAATAAAAGGAACCTGGTGGTCGGAGTCTACTACCGGCCACCCAATCAAGGAGAAGACAAGGATGAAACTTTTGAAAAGCAAATAGCCAATGTTTTAAGGAAGCATGATGTAGTAGTAATGGGGGACTTCAATTTCCCCGATATTTGTTGGGAGACAAATTCTGCAAAACATGGCCCCTCCAGGAAATTCCTGACTTGTGTGGCGGATAACTTCCTCCTACAGAAAGTAGAGGAAGGAACTAGAGGATCGGCTATCCTTGACTTGATCCTAACCAACAGAGATGACTTAGTGGATAAAGTAGCAGTTACAGGAACTCTGGGGGAAAGCGACCATGTTGTACTTGAGTTCTTGGTTCTAAGGGAAGCAAAAGCCGAGTGTACTCAAACGCGTACCCTGGATTTTAGGAAAGCTGATTTTAATAAACTCAGAACAATGATCAGTAAGGTCCCATGGCAAACAATGCTAGCGAGAAAAGGAGTCCAAGATGGGTGGGAACTTTTAAAAAAGGAAATTCTCAAGGCACAATCACAAACAATTCCAACAAGAAGAAAAGGTGGAAGACAACAGAAGAAGCCAATGTGGCTTCACAAAAAGCTTAGGGATGACCTGAAAACAAAAAAGGACACATATAGGAAGTGGAAAGAAGGCCAAGTAACAAAGGAAGAGTACAGGCAGGTAGCACAGAATTGCAGGGATGGCGTCAGGAAGGCTAAAGCGGAGAACGAGGTGAGGTTAGCGAGGGATGCTAAAAACAACAAAAAGGCTTTCTTCAGCTACGTGCATAGTAAAAGGCAGAGGAAAGAAATGGTTGTTCAGCTATTAAATAAGGATGGCAAAATGATAACAGATGACAAAGAAAAGGCAGAGGTGCTCAATTCCTACTTTGGCTCAGTCTTCTCCCAAAAGAGGGTCTATGACCCCCCTGGCAAAGGCGAAGTACAGGCTGAAGGGGCAGGATTGCAGCTTGAGATCGACAGGCATATGGTCAAGGAACACCTCATTACTTTGAATGAGTTCAAATCTCCAGGGCCAGATGAACTGCATCCTAGAGTAATAAAGGAACTGGCAGAAGAACTCTCAGAACCGCTGTCTATTCTCTTTGAGAAATCATGGAGGACCGGGGAAGTGCCAGATGACTGGAGGAGGGCTAACGTTGTCCCTATCTTCAAAAAGGGTAAAAAGGAGGAACCTGGGAACTACAGACCAGTCAGT
The DNA here is from genome assembly GCF_057233095.1 of Heloderma suspectum. Taxonomy (NCBI): domain Eukaryota; kingdom Metazoa; phylum Chordata; class Lepidosauria; order Squamata; family Helodermatidae; genus Heloderma; species Heloderma suspectum. Next base: position 87,225,588 of record NC_139459.1, read on the forward strand.
CTGACATCAATCCCTGGGAAAATTCTGGAGCAGATCATAAAGCAATCCATCTGGAAGCACCTTGACAACAATGCCGTGATTACTCGAAGCCAACATGGATTTGTCAAAAACAAGTCCTGCCAGACAAATCTGATCTCATTTTTTGATCAAGTCACCTCCCTTGTAGACCGTGGGAATGCTGTAGACATCATATACCTCGACTTCAGCAAAGCTTTCGACAAAGTGCCCCATGATATCCTGATGAGCAAACTAGCTCAAAGTGGGCTAGATGAAACAACGATCCGGTGGATCCACAGTTGGCTACAGAATCGGACTCAAAGAGTGCTTATCAATGGGACCTTCTCAAGCTGGGGAGAGGTAACGAGTGGGGTACCGCAGGGCTCAGTCCTGGGCCCAGTGCTCTTCAACATTTTTATTAATGACTTGGAGGAGGAGGTGCAGGGAATGCTGATCAAATTTGCAGATGACACAAAATTGGGAGGGATAGCTAATACTTTGGAAGACAGAAACAAAATTCAAAGTGATCTGGATAGACTGGAGTGCTGGGCAGAAAACAACAGAATGGCATTTAATAGGGACAAATGCCAAGTTCTGCACCTAGGAAAAAGAAACCAAATGCACAGTTACAAGATGGGGGATATGTGGCTCAACCACACTACGAGCGAGAAGGATCTTGGAATTGTTGTCGATCACAAGCTGAATATGAGCCAACAATGTGATGTGGCTGCAAAAAAGGCAAATGCTATTTTGGGCTGCATTAATAGAAGCATCGCTTCCAAATCCCGGGAAGTACTAGTTCCCCTCTACTCAGCACTGGTTAGGCCTCATCTGGAGTACTGTGTCCAGTTCTGGGCACCACACTTTAAGAAGGATGCAGACAAGCTGGAGAGGGTTCAAAGGAGGGCAACAAAGATGATCAGGGGACTGGAAACAAAGCCCTATGAAGAGAGACTGAAAGAACTGGGCATGTTTAGCCTTGAGAAGAGAAGACTGAGGGGAGATATGATAGCACTCTTCAAGTACTTGAAAGGTTGTCACAGAGAAGAAGGCCAGGATCTCTTCTTGATCATCCCAGAGTGCAGGACACGGAATAATGGGCTCAAGTTACAGGAAGCCAGATTCCGGCTGAACATCAGGAAAAACTTCCTGAGTGTCAGAGCAATACGGCAATGGAACCAATTACCTGGGGAGGTGGTGGGCTCTCCCACACTGGAGGCCTTTAAGACGAGGCTGGACAGCCATTTGTCAGGGATGCTCTGACTTGGATTCCTGCATTGAGCAGGGGGTTGGACTCGATGGCCTTGTAGGCCCCTTCCAACCCTACTATTCTATGATTCTATGATTCTATACTTGTATTATTGGTGTTAGCTGCCTTGACACCATTTGGTAGAAAGGCGGGATACAAATTTAACAAGCAGATATTGAATAGCATGCCCTCGGAGTGTACCATTTCAGAATGGAGAGTCACACGATTAAGCACCCCTCTTTTTAATCAAATGTCTCTCTGCAAAAGGAAAATTAACATGGTAGAGAGAAGGTTGGCCAGAACACCTTTCTCTGTTATGCCAGCTTTTCTGGGCACAGAGGATTCTAACGTGGCAGGGTCCCATGTGACTCCCCGGAATGTGTAGGTCAGCCCATGGACAGTTTAACTGAAGTGTTATAGCTGATTCAAACATGCCTGAGCATTCTTCCATGTTTCATCTGTTGTTGATTCCCAGGAGACTCTCTACTGAAATGCACTGTATTTGTGATAGCGTGAAGGATATTTTTGACACACACGAGATATCACTTACTTTTGCACATAGTGACTGAAATGCACATCTGAACTTATCTTCACTAGGTGCTGAAGCGGGTTACTGTAAGCAAGTATGTCATGCATGGCTTGTAGATGTAGATATCTTTCTGAGAGGGGTGCCATTATTATAATTTGAAGTTATTTATTTACCGTTCTTGCATCGAATAAGAACAAGACTGGTCTTGTTCATTTACATTTCCTTATTGCCACGCAATGGTTAAGGCAAAAAGCATTATCTCTGGGACAGGAACTGGCAACCTTACCCCCATTTCAGCCAGTGGATCTGCTAATACTTGTCTAACAGCTGTATACTTGTCCCCACAGATGTCTCTCTATCCTATAATTTCAGTTTCAAGTTTATAATCCATAACACAGTGGGATGTTATTTCAGTTCCCCTGGACACTCTTTATGTCTGACCTGCTGTATTTGAACAGGGATATTTCTTTTGGAGGGCAATTGCAGTGAGAGGCTGAGGACTGGAATTTATTAGCAAATATTACTGTGTAAAGGCTTATGTGAAGTTCTCTCGCTATAAAAGGGAACTTTCTTCCATTTGACTATGTACTGTGTTGAAGTTTAGACTCTAGCAGTTGTTTAGTATTTGTGTGTTTAATCACTTGGTGAAAGTTGCATTTGTTATGTAACACCTTACGATCCTATCATCGTTAGCATTCACCTTGTTAAACTGGTTTGTCTTCTGACAAAACTCAACCCAGGTCACCAGCACTTCAGTCTCATTCAGGCACTTGTGAAAGCTCGTGCCTTTGAAATCTCATGCCTGTTACTTATTCAATATATTTGTATCCCACTTTTCAGAGAGACATCTTCAAAAATGGCTTACAAACTACAGAGGGGTTGGACACAAGCACATATATACATACAAAGGGCAGCATCCAATGCTGCCTGCACTCTAGTGGGACCTGCTGCTAATGCCATGGGAACCTTGCAGTTCTCAAAGTAATCAGAAATGAGCAGAAATGCTCATTTTCGGAATGGCGCTGGTCAGTGGAGCTCCCTTCTGGGAGACCTGCTGACCTGTCCCATCCTGGGAACGTGCATTTCCACTCATTTCTGGGGTTCCTTTAGGAAGCGCTAGTTCCTGTTGCACTCATGATGGGTCCTCTCAGTGCAACAGAACCAGAGGAGGCACAGAAACAGAACTGGATAGTACTGCTCCATAACAGCACTATAAGAATTAGGGAAATTAAGTCAAGTTTGAGTTGTTGAGAGTGGATCACATGTATTAACTAGCTACTCAGGAAAGGTTAGTTTGAACAAATACTTATTTAAGGCTTTCTTAAAGGCCTGAACCAAAGGTGTAAGGTGCAAAGGGGAAAGAAGGTTGCTCCACAATTGAGGGGCCACCACTGAGAAAGCCCTGTCCTGTTGTACTCGCAGTTAGGTCAAGGACATCAGAAACAATTGTGTAAGTGGCTTGGGTCACCAAGTTCTCAACAGGATTAATCCTCCAGGGACTTTAAAAAGCCATTAGGATCCATCAGTCTCCAGGGCTTGACCAAGGAAATTGGTCCTCCACCTCTGCAGAGGTAACCAGTAGCAATAAGGTCTAATTTGATAAGGTAATGATCTGTCCATGACAGAAGAACCATCATTGGCTTACCTACCAACAGATCACTACTTCCCCACCCTCACAACACCAGAACAAGAGTGTGCCTATTATATATGTTGGTCATGGTAACCAATGAAGTCCCAAGTAACACTAGACAAGGCAGCCTCAATCCAGATGTTGAAATTCCCCAGGACCAAAAGCCTTGGGTTCTCAACACCAATGTTGAGACTGGGCAAGGAAACTATTGAGCAGAATCCTAATCCTATCTGGAGAAGACACTCAAAATCAGAAGACTGTGAAACAGTGTACCTGTTCAGAGGGGTGGTATCTTTGTAGACCAAGGCAACCCCACTTCCCTTCCTTTAAGTCTTGGTTGATATACAGCTTGGTAGCCATGTGGACACAAGTGATAAATGTTTACTCCACCTCCTTCATGTAACCAGGTCTCAGTTAAACAAGCCATGTTTAAGCATGGTGCCACGGTTCTGAAGCTCTGCATTACCCCAAGGAGGACTTGGATTCAGATGGGTCACAGTCACCCCTCTTCAGGGGGAGTTGGCATCCATTTTTACACCTTCCTGGCCTGAAGATGTAGCTCTCCCATCATCTGACACTGAGGAAGACTCCCGTGCAGCTTCTTCTGTCCCTCAGCCACACAGGAGCATGAGACTGCAAAAAACAGACACTAGCCCTTTAAGAAACACAGTCAGCATCCAGCGGTGAAGTCACTGAAAGATCAGGCTGTGCTGGCCTCCTTAAGGCCTTTGTTGGGACATCAGCTCATTATGGGAGAATACTCCAGCCAGCGCTCCTGCAGTGCACTATGCAAGGTCCTGATGTGACTCCTGCCTTGCCTGATGCAACCCAAAACAGACAGTAAGCACCACGTTGCAGTCCACTTCCCCTGGGCCTCACACCTAGTCAGGACACATGGTCTTCTTGGACAAGATCATTTATAATAGAGATCTTTCCATTCACTGATCTGACATTTACCAAGAGCACTTTCAAATCCGAATAACCTGCAGACGCACCACCATGATTACCATGTCTGAAAGGCAGCCTGGAAGGAGGGATAGCATGTAAGTGTCTGTCTTGTCTCCCCTTAAAGCATCTACTGCCCTCCAGTGCCATAAAACCCTCTGCTCTGAACCACACTTACGGTGGTCCTCCTCTTGTCTTGAACTCCCACAGTACCTTTATTGGACCTTTCACATATAATATTGTTAAGCAAGAGAATATACGAGCAGTTTACTGCAGTGTATTCACAGGGGAAAGTTAAGTACATAAACATAAAAAGTGAAACAGAAAGCAGAGTGTCCCTTAATGTGGACTCATAAAACAAAGCAAATAACAAGCATTAAAGTAGAAATATAACTGTAATCTGTGTCAATGTTAGCATTGGTTGACATGTTACATGCATGGATGAAGGCCATTTTGAATCTCTTTTTGTTGCAGCAGTTAATCATTTGGTAAGTTTGTGTGGATCCGCTTACTACTCAGTTTTCTCTGTGCCAACAAAAGGACCAAAATGAAGTGGTTGTGCCCCCCAAATTGTCCCAACTGCCTGGAGAATTTGCATGAATAGTTTACTATGCGATTATTTCAGCTGTGTAAAGTGACTTAAAATGACTTCCATTGGTAGCCGGAATTGTAAACTTGGTCCAAACGTTTTCTACAGTTAATAGATTTTAAATTCCTGCTGTTACAGAAAAGCTTCTTTTCTGAATGTTGCCACTTTACATGTCTTTCGTGTAATTCACCATCAGTCCACAGGTTTATCACATGCCTCTCAGTTTGTTTGTTTGTTTGTTTATTTATTGCATTTTAAACATATTCTGCCCTTCCTCCAAGGAATTCAGAGTGGCATACATGGTGCATGGAGCCCTCCTTTTATTTTCACAGCTCTGTGGCTGGGTTAGGCTGAAGATGGTGACTCGCCCAAGGTTACCCAGTAGGCATTGTGCAGCTCTTCTGACTTTTCTCCTTAATGGATTTTTTTCTGGTAAGAAAAAATAAAAAAGAAGCAGTAGGAAAACACAGAGGGTTTACTCATGGAAGATGACAAAGTCTCGAATGCTTGTTAAATTCTGTGAATAAGGCAGGGCAATTGCACAAACAAAGGTTCATCTGGAAGCACCCTTAGTTTCCCCTAGTTTTCTAGAAATGACCTACATTTTCTTCCTTGTAGTTTCACTTCCTTTCAAACTGACTCTTGTTTCTTACTAACTTCAGATAAAAGCATCTGCACATTGTTGATTAAAACATCACATTCTTGACTAGTAAATTTTGGTGGCTTCAATTTATCCTATGTGGAATCCGGTGTCATCAAATGTCAATAGAGTACTGAGATATATTATTTTTGCTTTTGCAGCCACCAAGTAAAGCTCTCTCTAGTATCTTGGGGAAGAGCAATCTTCAGTTTGCAGGAATGAACATAACCTTGAATATATCTACCACCAGCTTAAACTTGATGACTCCTGATTCTAAACAGGTCTGTATATACTCATTCCTTCCTGCTCCTATTAAAGTTTCATGATACTTGTTGCTAGCTACCTGCCAATTGATTTCCATTTTTAATTCTCATGTAATTCAGTAAATACTTACATTTGAGTAGTCTAATTCAAGTCAATCAAACTACATATACATTAGTATATCTGAAGGAGCAAATTCTTTCATTTGAGCCTGCCCATACATTGAGATAATCTTCCAAGCATCCCTCTGCTCCAGATGCTCCCACCATTGGAGGTAAGGTGGGTTATGACCAGGGGTAGGGCTTTTTTGGTTGTGGCACCCCAGCTGTAGAGAAGTTTCCTCAGAAATCTGCTCTTGGCAGCCACTGTTTTATCATTTAAGGGCCAGGCACTTATTCCACAACATTTGGTTAATGTACAGTATTATTCTCTGATATTTATTGCTATTTTTAGTGTGTGAATTTGCTTTGTATGTTTTTAGATCCATTGTTTTTATACATTTTTATTGTCATGATATGAATATTTTAAACAAATGAATGAATATATATTTTCTGGAGCCTCATCTTAAAGCCTGAAAGATTTTAAAAAATGCACTAGAGTGAGAGAAAAGATTTCAACTAGATTTTAAAACCTCCTTTTTTGTTGTTCAAATTATCTTCTAGAAAAGCAAACAAAGCCATTACTGTTTGGGTTAATATTCCCAAATGGAATTCATACTTGTTTTAGTAGAAGAATAAAAGTAAAATTGGAATAAAAACTAAGCAAATGGGTACAGTATTAACCCCCTTTTTGGTAGCATAGAAGGACTATAGATAAGAGCTGTTGCTCAGTGGTAGAAATGTAGATTGTTTAAAATCCATTCCATCTGTGTTTCACAGGTTGACAGGTGCTTTTCGTTCGTCATCTACCCACCAACAGAATTGGATTGTTTTAGTTTCCAAATTTGTGCAAATTCGCATATGCAAAAATGTACCAATCCCCCCCCCCCCGTGCATTTTTATGCTTTAACCTATGGGAGAGATGTGCATTTTTGTCCAGTTTTTGTGTGTGTGCATATTTTTCTATGAAGCAATTTGCACAAAATGCCTGAAGGTTAGAAAAACAGTCCGCAAGTCTGCAGAAACCGCCTGACAGAGGAAAAGTGGTCCAGTGTGGAATCCATGGGTTGCATTCATAAAAATCCAAACTCATTTGGTTCTGTTGCAGATTTCTCTGACATCCCTGGGTAGAACATAGGCTTTGCATGCAAAGGTCCAGCCTCAGCATCTCCAGGTAGGGCTGGAAAAGACTCCTCCCTGAAACCCTGCTAGAGCCACTGCTGGGCAGGGTGCAGACAATACTGAGCTAGATGGAACAATGCTCTGATGCTATAAGGTAGCTTCCTATGCTCCTCGAACTGAGCATCCACAAAGTTTACTGTGATTAGGAGGAACCGTCCTCATCCCTTTGTACCACCTTCTTCAGCCTTAGGAAAACATGGACATTTCTTTAAGTTAGCTGTATGCTCAGTATGTTCTGACTCTAAGGGCATCCAGTTGGTGGTTTTGAATGAGGGATGGAGGGATGGACATTCAGTACAAGCTGCTCCCCACAGTTTGCCTGAATGGATCCATGCTGTGCTTCCACCTGTCTTTGCTCATCCACACTGCCTACAGCAGTAAGTGTGAGTTGCAGAGTCTGTGTGGAAGAAATCAAGCTGTGTGATAGTAAAAAAGAAAAGCTGGCCTGCCTTGCCAGATTCCAGGACTTTCAGTTTAGCATCTGGGTGTCAGTCTGAGATCTTGGAGAGCTGCCGTCTGGATGTGCTGTCATTGAAGGTTCAGGGATATGCAAAATTTATTGCTGATATTATTGTTATTTCTGCTTTTGGCTTCTGATTTTGCTTCACATTATGTACATACTCCAGAACACCATTGTAAAAGAAAGGAAAGTTAGATAGACAGACTGCGTATCACACTCATGCTGATCTTTTCCTTAACTCTCTACAGATTATAGCAAACCATCATATGCAGTCTATTTCCTTTGCATCTGGAGTAGATGTGGTAAGTTTTGGGTTTTTTTTTTTGTTTAGTATCTCTCCCCTTTGGCTTTGATGGAAGAAAATATTGTGCCACAAATGATCACTTAACTTGCTTAGGAAATATTACTAGATAAACCTTTGCCATTAAATTCTAAGGGAAGCCACTGGCAATTCAAAGAAGATAATCATCACTCAGTTTAACTTGCGCACACCTGTGATATATGAAGGTGCTCCCAATGGTGTTACAGTAAAGATGAAGTTGTCAATGTTTTCTAATAATAAGTTCATGACAAAAGAAACCTCCAAACCCCACATTATTGATGGCAGAGTGGCCTGAACATTAACTGATCGTATCATATGTTGTAAATCAGGGGTAGGCAACCTTTTTGGGTGCATTTGGAAATTTAAAAGACTGTCCTGGGCACCACCACAAAATGGCTGCCACAGGAGTTGTGGCTAGTCAGAAAGGTTAGTCCATCAAACCCAGAGGCATTCATAGGAAATGAAGATGGCAGCTGCCAGATGCCCTCACTTTGCTTTAAAGTGATCCCAGGTGCTGGTAAGAAAATGGTCTTTGTTGTTGTTCAAGTGGGAGGGGCAAGGCACCTTGATGGGCTCCAAGGAAGGTGTCTGGGGATGCACTGGTGCCCGTGGGCACTACGTTGCCTACCCCTGTTGTAGATTCAGCTTTTCAGCTGCGTGCAGTGGTGTTCTTAGGGCCAAACTAAATGTTTAATCACGCATAGTATAGCTATACATCATGGATTTACTTACACTTGAGTAAGTGTGTGCAGCCACAATTCGAATTGGGAACAGGGTGCTCCAGGAAGGGGGCTGTTAAACCTTTCCCCTCCACCCATTTCTGTCCTGAAATTATACCCACCCCCACGGTGGTGGTGAACAAAAGAAAAGTCCCCATAGGAGTAATAGTAGAGTCTATGTAGTTCTGGAAAGGGGCCTCAGAAGGTTAGCATTCCACACCACCAGTTGCACTTTCAGGGCCCCAATAGCCTGGGCTTTTCCCCATTTAATGCCAGAACATGGCTAGCCTGGGCTTTTCCCCATTTAATGCCAGAACATGGCTAGTACTCACTGGGTTTGTGCTGTTTAGCTCAAATAGCAAGGACCTCGAAAGATCTTTGAAGAAAGATCAAGATGTGACAGGCTGTTTTTGAGCAAGGACAAAGGGTTGTCACAGTCCTCAGCAATGATAGGCTGTACCCACTGAAAACCCACGACTCTTCAATTCCATTCTATGCAGAACTTACAAAAGCACCGAATGCACTTTCTAGAGGAAGTATTACCTTTCCCCAATTACAAAATATTGGCCCATTTCACATGGAATGACAAATCAGTCTGTCATTCAAAGTTGGAGCAAACCTGAGCCTTGGACTCCTGCAGTCTCTCTCCCCACCGCCCTTCAATGCTTTTCCCATGAGGGAAGTATATGTAAAGCATCTGGTCATAATTTATAACAAACTATGCACATGATGTCAAGTGCATTGCCTGAAGCATCACGTGAGCTTTTAAAAAAAATTAATAGTAAGCACAGGGGGTCTGTTCTGAATCAGGACCACAAGGCATGGTGAAGGGGGGAGGTTTAACCTTTCCTTCCTCTGTAATAATCCTGACAAGAAATTGCTGTAGTTAGTGACAGAAAAAAAGCTCCCATTGATGCTATGGACAACACATTTAACGATGCATGTAATTAGGCCAGACAGTTTCCTGTTTTATCAGTATGGGGAACTCTAATGTGTACAATCATAGTTAGTTAACAAACCATGATAACTAACCATGACTTGGCCTTGGTTAGCTATCCTGATTTGTTAACCATAGTTTATATAAATGACAGTTTCCTGCATTCGGACAACAGAGGAAAATGTAGTTTGTTAGAAGCCATGAAGTTACAAGTTTGTTGTTCCTTCCCTCATGTGCAAAGAGGGTGGGGAGGAGGGAGGGGTACCCGAGTCTAAGGATTGCACTTGTTCATTCTCTTACATTATGTCTCAGTTGGGCCATTGTGGTTTGAGTGGTCAGAAATAAAAGTGCAATAAAAGCACAACTCTGAGCTGTTAATGTGCAAAACCAATGTTGCAGAATGTGTCAACATGCAGATGTATAATGATATGTGCCTGACATACTTCCAAAGGAAAACTAGGCTTTGTTGTTTTGGTCTGTATGAATAAGGAGTGGCAGAGCAGGCTGCCCCACAAAGCAAATATCTTGGTACCCCATCCTTCTTTAAGCACATGTTTTACAGATAATCCCTCTGATGCCCACAGAGATCCTACCAGTGTAATTTGATAGAGACTTGTGTTATCATCCCATGGATACTGATTTAGAAGTAAGTCCAATTTAACACTTTTGGACTTATTTCTGAGTAAAAAACCAAACAAATAGGACTGGGCTGGGAAAGAGAACATCCCCTTACAGGGGTGTGGGTTTTAATTATATGTCAAACACCTTCATTCAATAGATATTATAAACAGTAGCCCAATTTTTATGGAATTTTAGCCTTTGAATTGATTATTCCATACTGAGGATTTGCTCTATTAGTTTGCAGGGTTGCCTGTGCAGGAGTTTCTGACTGTCTGCCTGACTAATTTATCTACTCTAGATCTAATCTCTCTATTTGGTTGATATTTATAACACACTTGTCACCATGGTATCCAAGCATGGGCAAGCAGTTGCAACCACTCAAATGAAAAGCAATGCACCTTTGTTTCAGCATAAAAAGAAAACTCACGGCAAATGCTTTTCTCTCCCCCTCCCCCTCCCCCTGCCATTTCTCCTTTCTCCTGCCAACAGGATACAACAGACTATGTTGCATATGTAGCTAAGGACCCTGTTAATCATAGAGGTAAGGTACTGCTTAACATTCAATCCCTTCTTCTTTTTGTAAGTGTAAGGGCGCAATCCTATGCATGTTTAGACAGAAAAAAGTCCAACTCCCAGCATTCTCCAGCCTGCCTCAGCGATCCAAATTCACACGCTGCTCATTGCCTCAGTCGGGATGGCAAGTGGTGCGCAAAGCTGGCAATTCAGCCAGCATTTGGAGGAGCCATTCCTCCATGTCCTGGATGAGTCCATTCATATACTGCACACCACCCCAGTCAGGACAGCGAGCAGCACTCAAAGGAGTCACCTGGCTCAGCTAGTGCCTGGAGGAGGAAGCACCAAATGAGTCCTGTGCTTCTCTCTGCATGGAGAAAAGCAAAATAGGCCGTGTGGGGCAGATGACATTGGGGGAGGGACTTTGTGGTGTGGCCCTGCCCCCTGATGTCATCCATCCTGCCTCATTGGTCTGGGCAAGGCAATTCAGCCCTTGGACCCAATTAGGTTCCCCACCCCTGTGGTAAATGAATGAGCTACCTTTGCCTGTATCATAATAAAGAGCTGTGCTCTTGCAGAAGACTGCTTTGAACTAGTAACTAAGCAGTTTTAGGGCTATTAAGGTAAGCCTAGTTGTTGCTTAGTTGCTACGTCAGTTACTATGGGACTAGCCCCTCTTGCTCTGAGCTCTTGCAAGGCTCTTCCAGTTATATTATCTAGTAACAGTAATAGTTTACTAGTAATCATTAATCAGAAAACCTAAATAAGGAACCATTCTCAAGGGGGTAGCATTAGTCTGTTGCACAGCCCTTGGCTTAAGCAAGCCTACAGGTTTACTGGGTGGTTTTTATAGTAAGGGAATGAGTTGGATCTTAACAACTTGCTGCTTTTAGCTTTTCCCCTCTCTCAGCTGTCACATAGCAGCAGCCATTCCATCAGGCTGTAGTAGAGAAAGAGAAGGGAAGCAGAGACCAACTGCTGTTGACTCATCAGGCTTCTCCACACAGGGCTTATATCATGCAATCAAGATTGGTTTCTCATGGAAGTTTGCAGGTCCTTTAATGATGTCATCAATCTCCAGGCCCCCTCCCATGGTTTATGACCTTTATCCTGTTTTTTAAAAGATTGGAGTTAAAGCGATAAGGGCTATTAATCTGATCTATTAAGTACAGTGTTGCACTATAATCACAGCGTCATCTAGTGGCTGTAAAAGAAACTTGCGAGCGGAGATGGGTTAAAGAAGACGCAGACAACAAGCTTGGGTTGAAAACTGGACCACATTTATTGAAATAGCTGCAAAGGGGTAACTAGGACGGGCATCTAACTGTGTCAGCGGCTAGCTGGCACTTCTTGGGCGAAAACATACCCAGCCTGAGGGGTGGCGGTGATCTCGCCATCCCTCCGGACTGCCCCTTCTGGGGGAGGTAGACCTTCCGGTGTCACCCCCAACCCGGTGCCGCGAAACACCTGGGTGAGTGAGTAGGGTTGGTCTCCCAGGCAACCCTTATCCCCCCGCCGAGCCGCACAACCCGTTCGGGGGGCCCTCAGGCATCACCTGTCACCATAAGGTGCCCCTGCATGCACACCATCCCTACTTTCCTGTTTTGCCCGTCCTAGCCGACAACTGGAATGTGACCGATGATAAAGACCATATTCCCTTACAGGACACGCTCGACCCGCAAAACAGTGTGATGTAGGCAAAAAAGATGCACAGTAATAGGCCAATCGAACTGTGAGCCAAAAAATTCCTATATGATTCCCAAAGGGCAACCGGTAATAAACCCACACTGCTTAGGGGAGGGTGGGAGGGAGCTGCGTTGAGCCAGAGAGCTGAGCTTGAGAAGGGGGCTGAGTTTAAGGCAACTCAGCCTGCCCCTCCTTGCATGGTGTTGCCACTGGGGTGCACCAATCAAAGGCCCCTGCGTCATGTCACCCCACCTGCCCGCAATGGCCCCCCCCTTTTAGCCAGACAAGCTGGCGCCAGGTGAGGGCATTTGCGAGCGGAGATGGGTTAAAGAAGACGCAGACAACAAGCTTGGGTTGAAAATTGGGCCACATTTATTGAAATAGCTGCAAAGGGGTAACTAGGACGGGCATCTAACTGTGTCAGCGGCTAGCTGGCACTTCTTGGGCGAAAACATACCCAGCCTGAGGGGTGGCGGTGATCTCGCCATCCCTCCGGACTGCCCCTTCTGGGGGAGGTAGACCTTCCGGTGTCACCCCCAACCCGGTGCCGCGAAACACCTGGGTGAGTGAGTAGGGTTGGTCTCCCAGGCAACCCTTATCCCCCCGCTGAGCCGCACAACCCGTTCGGGGGGCCCTCAGGCGTCACCTGTCACCATAAGGTGCCTCTGCATGCACACCATCCCTACTTTCCTGTTTTGCCCGTCCTAGCCGCCACAGGAGTCACAAGCCTATGGCTTGTGAAACTCCCCCCACCTGCGCAGAAGAACTTCCTGCAGGCCCCTTTGCAGATCAGACAGACATATGTTATTCACTAAATGAGACAGGCGGACACCTGTAACGCTCCCTCCATGTCCACAGAATTCCCTGGCGGGTGGTGCATCCATCACCTCACTCACCTGGCAATAAGCCATTTCTCTGTGCACTTTCCAACGTGCCCTGCCACTGGCAACGTCATTCCATTCCTTCCCATTGATCCATGGGAGCAGTGAGGGCTGCAATAGGCTACTTCCGGCCAGGTATGCCGGACCACCTGTATCTCAACCAAGGCCTGTTCCATCAGGTCCTCGCCTGGCTTACAGCCAAAGTCATTCCCTCCAATTTGCAGCACCTGGACCTGCGGAGGAAGACTGACAAACTTGGTGGGACAGAGTGAGGAGGGGACTCCCACCGTATGCCATGTCTATGGAGCCACTGGATCTTAATGTGACAGGGTGACAGAAGCTGAATTCTGAAGACATACAAGCTCTTCATGAAGCTCCAGACATCAAGACGTGCCCATGTAAGAGCACCCGTACCGGCGTACAATGAGTCTGCTGGTCTCAGGAAGAAGCACATTAAGGGAAACTACACAATTGCCCTTAAGTCAACAGCAAACCGTTGAAGTGATAAAAATGGAGGCCCCTCCTCAAACCCGTGGCATGCCATAAAACCCATAAGGTGCCACCAGAGCATAATCCGTTGACTTGCGTTTGGCCGTGGGCCACTCCCGTGCCCTTGCCATGCTGATCAATTTGATCACCAAATATGTAAATGGATTACTTTGGGCCAGACCTGTACCTTGCAGCAAATCAAGGCCCTCCGGGACAAGTCGGCCTTGTGAGCCCAGACCAACCCTGCATTCCGTTAGGGCTGCTACGTGGAACAGGGAAACGTCTTATTGGAAAGCTCAAATGGAGGGCCATTACCCCCGGAGCCCGAAAGGGGTATCTGGAGAGAGAGGGTGGTTAATTTACTAATGCAGGCAAACATCTGTGCCCAACACTATCTTGCACGCCGAAACCTACATTCTGACATGGAGTCAGTGAAACCCACCTTTGTGGGCTGGAAGACTAAATGGCCAGCTTGCGACTTATGGTCCCAAATAGTCTGTTATTCCTTATGGAGGCGTGAAATTGTGGCCAATGATCTATAGATAAGGGCCATGAATCCTATCGCTGAGGTTTTGCCTAATGCGCGGCACACACACCCTGCTCTGTCGCAGGCAGCTCCTGTACGGAGAGCCATGGAATGCAGGCTGGCATGCCTGGCTTCAGTATCCCGATCTCCCATAGTACTGCAAGGATGGGATCTGGGAATGGAGCACCCACGGGGCTAAGGCCCGGAAGATGTTGATCTAATTTGATGACAAGGCATCGACAATTGGGTTTGCCTAACCCAGCACATGGTGTACCCAGAACCAGATGTTGTAATACTGACTCTGGAGCGCGAACACACTGACACATGACATGACCCTCCAATTTCAGGAGGACGGAGAATGAATAATGTGGTCATGTTGTCATAGCGAAGGGGGGGGTTACTGACTTGGCTATAAGGTTATCCCTCAATGTGCTTGGCGGGGGCGGCAGCCTCCACTCTACAGGCCTTTACCCACTGCACGATTGGACCTGCCCTAAGAATCTGAAACCCCTTGGGGTAGGGGCGGAACCATGTGAGTCCGCAGTCCAGCTTTGAGGAGAGGCTCACGCTTCCGAAAGGAGGTGCCATTAAAGCCCTACTAAGTTGAAGCCATGCCTGATGTATAACTAATTGCAGCTGTGCCTAACGGACCTGAAAATTGTCCTGAGGGAGGTGAGAATAACACCTAAGAGTATCGGATTGGCTTCACCGAATGTTGCTGTGGGAGACAGGCCCTCAGCCTTTGTGAGCTAAGGGGCACCGAAGTAACAGAAAAGGGGAAGCAATACTTGCGTTAGGTCAGAACAATGACCACCATCTTTGGACTCCATGTAGCACATGCCCATCAGGGACCCGTGGCCGGGATCCCAGACAAAGACAGCTGCCTCATCGAAGAGGTGTGACACACTGAGCAGAGATGATCAGGGATCTCGTGATAATTGACTGGCCCTCAGGAAAGAGAGGTTACGAATCAGGATAAACTCCCTGGAGGATTTCCTGGACACCATTTCGAGAAGGGAGATCCCTAGAATAGCTAACAGAGTGTGGAAAAAAAGGGGGGGGGACTAAAACCCTTCTGCCAGTACTGCATTGTTAACCTCTCCTGAACCTGTCGATGCCTAGCGAGGAGAAATGTTGCTTACGAGGTAGGGATGGTCTATGTTGACCTAAAGAAAAAATGCTAGGGGGGCCCTAGAACCTAGCATAAACAGTGTTCCAAGTTAAGACGCGTTCCCCCAGTTGGGTAGTGTCTTAAAGCCGGAGTATCAGCGCCAACCTTACTAGGCATTGGCCATCCAGAGCTTCCTACTGCCTCGGCTTTTCCAAGGGGACCCTCCCCTCCCCGAGCATTGGACAAGAGGTGCAAGAGTGCTGACCGCTACAAGGGAGCATTCACGACGGAAACTGCACGTGTCCTGGGAGCATGTGCCCACTGGGGCTTTACTCCCAGCACAGATAGCAGTGCTGAAGCAGCGGACCCGCCATAGGCCGAGGGCCAGTGCGGGAGACCACCTGGTGAATGTGGCCACTGCCAGATCTGTTGCCGACCCCAGCTGGGAAGGAGTCAAAATTGGAGTGAAAGGTCCTGGTCAAACAGGTCCTTACGCCGAGAAGGGCAATGGCGGCCCTCCTGCGAGAGGCCTAAACAAGCCATTCGCACACCTCCTCGGGCGAAAGACATTACGAGAAGGAGTAGCCCTGGTGACAATACAACTCACCAGATTAGCGTAGGGATCTGATATGCCCCTTACGTGGATGTCCAAAACGGGCAGGGGCAGGCGAGGGATCCTAATTAATCCAGGAAAAAACCCTGTAAGATGATGCATTAAGCGGCTGGGGTTACTGGGGTGTGACTGACAGAGCTGCAGGCGGCCCGAGCGTCATATAGGGAGATGACATTGGGAGGGACAGCCACCCCCAGGTAGGTAAGCTAAGGCAGCAACCCCACAGCCCTAAGGGTCACCCGTCTGAACAACTGGGGTGAGGTGCAGTCATCTCACCCATATCCAGGGCAGCCGTGTCTGGGTCCCCGGGAGCAAGGGAGGCGATACCACTTGCATTGCTCCTGATGGAGATGCCTCATGAGGTCGGACCGCCTTCAGGTGTGCTGTGTCGCCTGGGCGAAACCCCAAGGAGGAGGATGTTGCTTGGATCACTGCTGACGGAGATGCCGCAGGAAGGTGGACTGCCTACAGTGGTGGGGTGCTGCCATGGTGAACCTGCGAAGGCGAGATGGAGGCCTCAATGGCGTCCGGGTGCCCTGAACCCAGAGACGAGCTGTACCAATCGTGGGCACACTCTGATCCCCAGCTGGAAAAAACCGAGGTTGTTGCTTGTGCGCCCAGGGAAGATGAGGCAGCAGAAGGGAGGAGCTCCGCTGAAGGCGGTGAGCCTTCTGGAAGAGCCGATGAAGAGGAGGTGGATGCCTCAATAGCGTCCGGGCGATCTGAAATAGAAAGGAGCAACGAGCGTTGGGTCTGCTGTCGTGTTCGCTTGTGCTGGACCACCGAGGATTTTTTGTGCCTGGCCAGGGGAGGAGGAGGGATCCCCGAGGAACGTTCAGCAGCTTCCAAACGAGAAAAAAAAAACTGATGCCAGTACCGGGTCTGCGTCCACATCAGAGTCAGAATCGGGCCTTGGCAGCAGACTTTGGGGAGGGGGGGCGGGGCCCTCCCATTCCCTTTCTTACCACCCTGGCCCTTCTTAGGAGGCATGATGCAGGAGGTGAATTAAGCAAGCTATCTGTCAGGGTGGACAGTGAGCCCATAGAATCCCAGAGTAGTTCTAATGCTGAGGAAGAGCAGTCGCTCCTGGGAGAGGAGCGCGCTCCTCTTTCCCAGGACCAACAGCTGACGGAGTTTCCTCCCCCCCCACATTCCTAGTTTTAGTTAGCAGTCAAGGGAGTGACCGAGCACAGATAGCAGACTTAGTGAAGGCGCGCACTCAACGGCTGCGCCCCGAGGATCCAAGGGAAAAGGGGAGGGATTCTCCCTAGTCCTTATATTCGGGGGTCTGCCAGTAATTGCTTTTCAAATGGGGACCTACTGTTCCAACTTAGGGCACAGGGATGCTGCTGCTCAGATCTAGTTGATACCTGTAGAGTTGTTAAATTGCAAAGGAAGAATAAATCTTTGAAAAGAATCCCTTTGTCTGTGCCTGGACTTGGCTACTGGATTAGACTGAGAGAGCCCTCTAAGGAGCCCTTGACACCATCAAAGAGTTAATAAAGCCACTGGGCACCCCAGACAATAGGCAGCCACCCCACAGTCTTAAGATCTGTGGGTATGAGTTCCAGACCGAGACAGAGAGGCCTGGGGATGAAGATGGGAGCGCTGCACTACCATTTAGGTAGAAAATCAGATTTTCAAGAGGCGCAGCCAGGGGCCAAAGGTGATGGAGCTGCGTTTGAGCGTGGGCGCCCACAGCCGAGGGCACCCTGTCGCGGGAGGCGCCAAACAGGCAGTCGCCGCTTATGCAATTTTATTAATTAAATATTTAATAATCGTAATTTAATGATTTTTTATTATTTTTATTATTATTAATATTATTATTTATTTAATTAAAGCTTTGTTTTCATACAAACATAGGAAGCTGCCTTATACTGAGTCAGACCCTGGGCCCATCTAGCACAGAATTGTTGACACTGACTGGCAGCAGCAGATCTCCAAAGTTTCAGGCAGGATTCTTTCGTAGCCCTACCTGGAGACGCTGGGGATTAAACCTGGGGCCTTCCGCATGCCAAGCATGTGCTCTACCACTTAGCTGCAGCTCCTCCTATTTTTTATTTATTTATTTATTTATTTATTGGGTGGGAGAGGGAGACGTCGCAAGCCCATGGGAGGTGACCAATCGGGCTGTGATAAACACGCCCCGACTGGGCTCAGCAGCCAGGCGCCCCTCCAACAGGCAGGCTCGGCTGACCAGTGTGGGCGGGGGGGGCAGTCAGACCGTCGCTTCGAGCGCTGCCACCGACAAACACCGGCGCCTCGCTCACCTGCCTGCCGACGCCTCCCGCCCGGAGCAACACCTCAGGGAGGCCGGCAAGGCGAGGAGGAAGAGGCCGGCAAGGCCGGCGGCCGGGTAGACAGGCCGGCAGGCGGGCCGTGAGCTGGACCGGCGGCCGGCGGGCCCGGCGGCTGGCGGGCCCGTCAGGCAAGCGGGTGGGCGTGTGGGCAGGGCGAGCGAGCGGGCGGGCAGGCGATCGAGCGGGCGGGCAGGCGGGTTGAGGGAGCGCACGGGCTGGCGGGCGAGCCGGCAGGAGAGCGAGTACACGAGGAGACCGAGCGGACGGGCGGGCGAGAGGAAAGGAGTCGACGAAGGAGGGAGGGAGGCGAACATTATCACCAAGCGAAGATTTTGGCGCGCAGAACCACGTGGGTCCAGGCGGCTGGAACGAGGACGAAGCCGTTCTCCAGCAGGCCAAAGTCCCTCATCGTGACTGAGGAGAAAGGAGGGGGCGGGCGCACTGCAGCCTCAAGAGCCGGGGCCCTCAGCGTGCGCGACGACACCGGTCTCCAGCAGGCCGGTGTCCTTCGTCGTTTCTGGCGGAGCTGTAGTTCTCTCTAGCTGCGTTGAGCCAGAGAGCTGAGTTTGAGAAGGGGGCTGAGTTTAAGGCAACTCAGCCTGCCCCTCCTTGCATGGTGGTGCCACTGGGGTGCACCAATCAAAGGCCCCTGCGTCATGTCACCCCACCCGCCCGCAATGCCCCCCCCCTTTTAGCCAGACAAGCTGGCGCCAGGTGAGGGCATATGTAGAAACATGTAGAACTTGCAGAGAAAGGAAGTCCTTGATTCAAAGCACATCTCCATCCATGTAAAAGAGCCAGTCTTAATCCTGCAAAGAATCTAGAAGCAGAAAGCCCTGGTAAGGATATGGGATTTCAGCCTTGTGTGATGAACCCCATCCTCTCCTTCAACTGATTCCATCCCAGGTGATCCTTGAGAACTTCATAACTTTAAGAAATGGTTCCTGCATTTGGTTTTCCCCTTTTTCCTTCCCATCCCTTTTTCCTTCTGTGATGTGTCTTTTAGATTGTAAGCCTGAGGGCAGGGACTATCTTGTTTTTTATTTGTCTGTAAGCTGTTCTATGATCCTTCCTGGCTGAATAGGGGGATAAAAATGCTTTAAATCAGAATCTTGGGATGTCTTAAAGACTAGCAAATTTATTAGTCTTAAATAAGGAAGTAAATAATGTGTTGCCTCTTAGATGATACAGACCAGTGAAATGTAAATCTTCTCTAGCAGTCTTGTACATTTCACTGGTCTGTATCATCTAAGAGGCAACACATGATTTTCTTCTTTATTTAAGAATAATAAATTAATGATGGCTTGATGGCTCTATTTTACAGATGGCTTGATGGCTCTATTTTAAAAAGAATACGTTCCATATATCAGATCTGTTATTTTAAATTTTACTAGTGCCATAGGGTTTTTTGTTTTGCTTTTATTATTGAAGCTGCATAGAGAATAAAGGTGTAAAACTACCATGTGTTTTTCCAGGAATATAATCTTGAATACTTTTCTTGTTTTCCCATCTCTTCTAGCATGTCATATCCTGGAATGCTGTGATGGCCTGGCCCAGGATATTATCAGCACCATAGGACAAGCATTTGAACTCCGTTTTAAGCAATATCTGCAGTGCCCTTCTAAGATTCCTGCTCTGCATGACAGGTGAGTGGCACAACAAGATTTATTATTATTATTATTATTATTTTTAATGGGAATTCTATTTCCTTCAAGAACTGGTGAAACAAAGGATGAGTTCACTTGCACAAGAGAACAACTGATTGCAAATATTTTAAAAAGATTCTTGTGATATCTATCTCAGTCAACTGAGCAAAGCTTATACCTGTGGAGGCCAACATGTGCCAGCCCCAAATACCCATTCTCTGTAACAGGGAAGACTATAGTGACTGATGTCATTTCACTGTAGTCAATCTCTTTGTGACCTGTTTCTCTTCTGCACATCAGAGGGAGAAGAGGAAGAAAGATTATGTGGATACCCTCTAGTGGGTCAGGTCAATGGCAATTAGGGATGTACAAAATTGCCCTTACCTGTCTCCACTGGGTTCCGCTGGGGGGGGGAGGCGCTCCGTCCCTCCCCCCAGAATCCTCGCTGGGGGGGGAGGTGCTCTGTGCCTCCCGCTTGGAATCCTGGCCAGCTGGCTCCGCTCCGTGGGGATTCCGCAGAGCCTCCAGCCGGCTCCGCCAGCAGCCAGACATCCATCTGCTGGCTAGCAGGGATGCAAATGGCGGCGGCCGTAGCCGCTGCCGTTTGCGTCCCTGTAGTCAGCCGTGATAGGCTATGTAAATCTTTACATAGCCTATCACGTCTGACTTAAAAAAAAAAAAAAAACCCTGCGCGTATGCAAATGGCGGCGGCTATGGCCACCGCCATTTGCGTTCCTTATTTTGGCCCATCTTAGTCTACGTAAATATTTACGTAGACTAAGCGGTGAAAATAAGGGGAACGCAAATAGCGTAGTGGACGCTATTTGCGTTCCCCCTTATTTTCGCCATCTTAGTCTACATAAATATTTAAAGATTTACGTAGCCTATCACGTCGTTGTTTTTTTTTTAACCTAGCCATGATAGGCTACGTAAATTTTTACATAGCCTATCATGTCTTTTTTTTTTTTTAACACTGGAAATGGCGGTGGTGGCAGCCGGTCGGAAAACCGGCCGCCGCCGCAGCCACCGCCGCCCGGAAGATCCGCCCCAGGTAAGTCTCGTCCCGGGGGGGGATCTGCGGGGGGGGGGGCGGGGGGGCAGGCCGTTCCGACACGGAGTTTGGGGGGCCGAATGCACTGGCATTCAGCCTCACCGAGATCCGTGGCAGAATTCTCTGCCATTCCTAATGGCAATACTCCATCCCACAGGAGGGTAGAAGGCAAAGATGACATGCTGCAGATCTCAAGAAAACTGGATCTTCTCAGTTGTCTACAGGGGTCCTGTCAGAGCAGTGGTGGTATCCCACACATGGTGTATAATCTTTGAAGAAGTGTTACGAAACAGGCTGCAAAAAGGATCTAGGCATTTGACTGAGATATTTGGGGAGAGGAGTAATAGTAGTTTTCAGTGAAACACAGCATTCAAGATGGGTTTTATATGTTTGTACGATACGTGAGATGCAAAGTTCAGGAGATGAGAAGTAAGCAGAGGACAGAAATGAAAAAAGAGACATAAAGGTCAAAAGGTACCTCCAAAAGACAATCCTCAATCAAGGATTAACAAAATAGCTACCACTGTCATGATAAAATAAGTGCCTAAAGATGTAGTTAGTAGCAGTGAGTATTATTTTAGGCTTAAATATATTGGTCAACTGGAAATCTATTGACCCAGACTCAAGTACTCCTTCAAACCTTTGGATCATGTCCATAGATAAATTTTGCAGTTGATATGACAAAGGATCTTAATATTTAAGGAACTGGATATATTCATCCCATTCTAAACGTTCTTACAATATAGTAATAAAGTAGACAACAGAAGAATATTGAAAAGCAAAATAAGTGAGCTTCTTTCTGACAGGATGCAAAGTCTGGATGAACTTTGGATGGAAGAAGATGGTGAGGCAGCAGAACATCCCTATTACAACAGCATTCCAAACAAAATACCTCCCACTGGGGGCCTGGTTGATGCAAGACTCAAAGCCAAGCTCCCCTCCATTTCAGATCCAGCTCAGGTAGGCAAATCAATCCTTTCTTGGTTTCTTTCGTTATTGCTTTAATGGTCTGAAAAAAGCTGTATAAATGATACATAGAAGCAAATGGTGCGGAGGAATCTTGCTAATGTATCTTGATTCCTTTGAGCAAAAGGTTATGATGTACCAGCTAAGGAGGGAATTCATAGCCTGCATCATTCTCCTTTGTGTGGTAGGGAGATGAGACTGTGTCTCTTCTCCATGCCCACCTGGCATGCCTGTCCCACCACCAAGGCCACTGGATGCCCACATGTGGACATAAGCTTTGAACAGGACATAGTGAATAAATGCCAAGGCATACAGGCCTCAACAGCATGACTGATACCTTGAATAAAATCCAGGAACTGACCATGTGATGTGCACACTGGATTTTATACATGTATTCCTTAGAGAACATAATATCCATGTGTGATTATTTGGTGGCTGGATGGGCCAATTCTAACTCTTCACCATGTGTAGGGGAGAGATTGTGCAATTATAACATTTATTTATTATTTAAAATACTTTTATATTGCCTTTAAAAATAAAAAACCTTCCCATTAGCAGCCAATTCCATAAATTAAAGGCGCAATCCTATGGCTGCTAGTCAGCGGCTAGATGGCCATAAGATAGGCTGGTTCCCTGACAACTGACCTCCACCCCCTCCCACGCTGCCTTGCTGGCAGCGTGGAACGGCCCCGTGCTCTGTGCTCAGAAGAGGAACGCAGAGCGGCAAAAATGGGACATTCCTGGGGTGTGTTGGGGCAGGGAAGTCGGATATGCCGGTACGCACATCCTACATATCGTCCGGCTGCTGCTTCCCACGCTCTGAGGTCCCATGGCTAGACAGCTGAAATTGGCTGTCTAGCCATAAATGCAGGGCGGCTGAAGCACAGAGGGGAGGATCCCCTCCAAACTTCTCCTGCCCTGCACTGGATAGGCAGTCGCCTTCGAGTTTGGAGGCAGCCGCCTATCCTGATAGGGTTGCGCCCTCCATGTGTGTGAACGCATTCTTTTGTGTGTCCTGACTCTCCAGACAACCAGTTCTAGCATCACAAGGGAGGGAGAAAAAATTCTGTCTACTTACTTTTTCAAACCAGGAATAATTTTATAAACCTGCATCATGTTTGTCCCACCTCCACCCACCCCTGCTCCAGTCACCCTTTTTTCTAAGCTAAAATGCCCCGAACAATGTAATATTTTCTTTTGAAGAAGGTGCCAACACCCTGATCATCTTGACTGCCCCTTTCTGAATCTTTTCCAGCTCTCCGATATCTTTATTGAGACACAGCCTCCAGAACTGCACACAGTGTTCCAAGTGCGGCCACACCATAGATTTCTATAGGGGTATTATGATACTGGTAGTTTGATATTTAATCACTTTCCTATTATAATCCCTAGCATGGAATAGACTTTTTTTTTTTTTACACCTACTGTATGCAGGGCCAGCATTTCCATTGAGCTATCCGCCATGACCTCAAGTTCTCTGTCCTGGTTAGTCACTGTCAGCTCAGACTAGGGATGTTGGAGGAATTTGTGACCAAATGAGAGAAACCAAATGAGTCCAGATTTTCATGAATCCAACCCACGGATTCCACGGCAGACCAGCTTTTCCCCTGTCAGACAGATTCCGCAGACTTGCAGACCAGCTTTCTAACTTTCCTGAATTTTGCGGAAATTTCGTCATAGGATGATTATGATGATGTTGATTAATTACATTTCTATACTGCCCCATAAAAAACCTGGTCAAAAATACACATTTCTCCCATAGGCTAAAGCATGAAAATGCACATTTGGGGGGAATTTGTGCATTTTCACATGTGCAATTTTGCACAACTGCACATTTGCACAAATGTGAATTTATGCAAATTTGGAACAAAAAAAATCCAATTCCATCGATGGGCAGATGGCGGAATGAAAGGTGTCTGTTAATCCATGAAACACAGATGGAACGGATTTTACACAGTCCATACATCCCTAGCTCAGACTCCATCATATGTAAAGTCATGAATTTCCTACCCCACTCCCAAATATATGCATCTTTAAATTGACATGGAACATAGGAAGCTGCTTCACACTGAGACAGACCATTGGTCCATCTTGATCAGTACTGTTGACACCGACTGGCAGCAGCTATCCAGGGTTTCAGACAGGAGTTTTTCCAGCCCTACCTGGAGATGCCGGGGATTGAACCTGGGGCCTTCTGCATGAAAGGCAGGTGCTCTGCCACTGAGCTATGGCCTTTTCTTCTGGAAGAAATGCTGAGTTTCTGAAATTTATCATACTATATATCTATTGATATATAATTGAATGTATAAAATGTGTATCTCATATGCATTGCTTTCCCTCTTTTGTACTGATAATTCTTTATGTAATCTTGCATTAACAAATCAAAACAATCGATTAAAAAGATGGTGATGGGGGAGCAAAAATGCTGTGCTGACCTTTGTTCCTTGCTATGGTATTGTGTGTCCATATTCGTGTGAGTTTAACTAAGGTAGTTAATTGCTTTGAGAAGCAAAGTAGTCAGTTTCACCACCGTAACAGAAATTAGTAAACATTCCTAAATCTGGCATCAGTTATAATATATCATATAATTAAGAATCATTGTGAAGATACTTGGGTTCATGGTGCAGCATCCTGTATTTTGTTTTTTTATTTGGTAAAAGCTTGATTGGGATTATTAGGTTGTCACGTTTATTCCAGGAAAGTGTGGTTAAAATGGGGGAGTTCCTTTTATAGATGTAATATACCTACTTTGTCATTTAGAATTACAGGGGTTAATAAAACAGGAAAGGAGTGCAATTTCCCTGAAGGTCATCATTACTCTCATCCTCCTACGCAAACTCATTCATAAAAGAATGCTCAGTCATAATGTCATACATGATGAATGAACGAAGACTGGGTTTGGGTAGAATTGCACCTGGACCAATCATAAAAAAGACCCACTGAAAATGCATTACAGTTTTTAAAGGTAGAGTTTGCATGAAGAATATTTTTACTACCACCTTAGTCCGCATCAGCAATGGGAAGAGAGCAAACATACTACCAGAGCCAGCACATAAGAGACCTATTTGATGAAGACTGGCAACTGGGACCTAATAGGCAAGGTAAGGTGCACTCTAAAACTGTTGTTGTTGTTTTACATGGTTATTAGAGTTGCAGACAGAATAATGTGGATTGATAGAGGGCTGGGAAGGAGCTTTTCTACATGAAGCATTTATTGTGTGCTTGTGAGGCATCTACTGTGCCACTACATGAGACATTTATTGTGTGTCATGGATGTTTACGGGTTCTTTAGACAGCATCATGATCCTCCAGTTTCATTTCTATTTTTTCAGAGCACTTTCCTGTTTTTTTTTTAGAATAGGGAAAATGGGATATTATTTCTGAAAGCACTGTTTGTAGTTGTGTATTTGCGCTATTCCTCTACAGCACAGCGCCACCTAGAAGTTATGTAGCATAAAAGCAGGAAAGGAAAAGCTTTGTGTAGCGCTCAGATCTCTGTTCTGCAACGAAACCGAAAGCAGATACAGCGATTAACAGCCTCGTGTAGAAAAGCTTGTAGTGTAATGGACTTGATTCCCATGGCTGTGGTTTATAATGTTTCTTCCACTGATACAGCAATTGAAGGGCTTGAGATGAGAGGAGGGGGAAGGAGATGGAGAGTGTGTGTAAAAAAGAATTTATGCATTGTATATGGAGAAAATGCCCTGATGTACAATATTTTTGCTTTATTTTCTTCTGTTACCCATTTACACATATGCCATTTCTGCATCCCCTTAAACATAATGATAAAATTACTTAGATGCAATTCATTCCCTCTTATTGGCCAACAAGATGTACTTTCATCCCTACAACTTACATATGTTATTATACACCTAGTATTCTGAGTCCTGACGTCAAACATGTTTTATTAATTGCAGAATGTTACCACCATCGTTAGTATCCTACCAGTAATCTAAACCTGGCCTCAGCCATTATGGTGTAAAGGACCCATCTTATGATGCAGAATCCAGCTTCACAGAGACAGATGAAATAACACAGCAAAAGCTGTGCCTAGCTGTCTGGGACCAGTGAAATAATAGCTGAAGTCTCCATGACATGGGGAAATGGCTCTAGTAAGACTCCTAAATCATATCAGGCAGAATTAGTATGAGGAACTGGCTCCCCTGTTATGCCCAGTACAACCCATAATAGCGCAACACAGCCTTCTCCAACCTGATGCATTTTAGAAGATTATTCTATAATATTTATTTGAAGACAGTCTCATTCATCAAAAGTCTTTCCAACATTAATTAAAATCTTCCTGCTTCTGCCCCTTTTATTGCTTTCTGTTGAGTGCAGTAGTGGGATTAATGATGAATAGCTGGTAATTGCCCCTTGAATTACATCTAATAACCACCCCTTAATGTCACTTCCTATTCTTGTAGGAGGGCAGGAGGCTTAAATGACTGATTTCCTCTGGTTACTTTTTCCTTACTTGTTTGTAGTGCTATTTTGCTATATAAGATGAAAAGAAAAAAATAATGAGAGGAAATCAGTAATTAAGCATATATATAAAATCTTCACAGGTTTTTCGTCTTCATTTCAGGGTGGGGTGGGGTGGGGTGGGGTGGGGTGGAAGGAGTGAAGAGCAGAAAATACTGGGGTGCAATGGGCTGACAATGATGCACTCTGGATTCTTGGTTAAAAAGGAAGAAAAAATGAAGGCAATTCCCGATTAAACTGTGTAGAAGCAACCTAAAGCAACAACGTGATCTTTTGAATTGTTGTATTGCAGACTGGGACAAAAAGGGCGCGTTGCTTTTCACAGGGTCTTTGGACATCTACAGCATGCCAGAAGGAAAGCCTAATGTAACCCCACCAGGAGAGCTGCCAACTTATGTGAATACACAACATATAAATACGGAAACTCTGCAGGCTCTTCAGGCAGATGCTGAAAACCTGTTTACTGGAACTATTGAAAGTACCAAAGACAGCAGCCCAGGAAAAGATCTTTTTGACATGAGTAAGTTCCTCTTAAAAATCACACTTGAATGAGGATTTTCCCTACATAATTCAGTGTATTGTCAACAGTTACTATCTTAATAACTATAGAGAAAAGGAATTGTTGCTCTAGCTGTTATAGTTCTCATTAAAAAATACTTTGATAGTTGGCTGAAAATGGCAGTACGGGAGGAAGACTGGAAGCATCCCCTTATTGGCTGACAGGATTATGATGTCAGCAGCTTTTCCAGCTACTGCCAAAACATTATGTAGCTTTTGTACTGGGTTTTCACTCATTCCCCTGCCTTTTTGATAGCTTTGCTGTCCCTGCCATTGCACATTGGCCAAAGCAGCTGGGAGCAGATCAAGAGTGCTGTCTGTGAAATGTGAAAAGAGAGAGAAGATGGGTGGATTGAAGTTCCTTTCACTTGCTGGTTTAAATCTACTGGGGAAGAGGGCAACCCTCATCTAAGGGAACTTCAGTTCGCATCCAAAAGACATAAAAAAAGAAATGGTAGATAGTTAAATTTGGGAAGTCAGTGTGCTGAAGACAGGGCCAGCCCAAGACATTTTGATGCCTGGGGCAAAGGACAAGATGGCACCCCTTCCCATTCCATGCACAAAAGCTGACTGGACTGGCAGTTGAAACTTTCCTCGGCACTAGCAATGGGACAGCATGTTCCATTGCACTGGAAGGCAGCAGGCTAGCTTAGGGGGTGCAGGACAGGCCATGTGGCCCACACCTCTCCTCCAACGCCTTCCTGCCACCTCCCAGCATCTGCTGCCTGAGTTGACCCCCTCACTCTGCCTCATAGTAGGGCTGGCCCTGGCTGAAGATATGGAAAAGAAAATGGAGGAACCCAGCTAAAGTTAAGCAGATTTAAGACCCATTGATTTTGGTGGATGATAAGCACTGAGTCTTTTCTCAGTTGATGTATGATATCCAGATGTCTTTCCTTAACGTAATGCATATTTTGGCAGGGAAATTAAAAAGTCTGGGCTACAGCGAATTGCTATTGTGCTATTTATATTATTCACTAATTTGTATCTTATCTGCTCTTATTGCTAGGCCCTTTTGAAGATGCTCTCAAGTACCAAATGCCTGGGCCCATTTTGAACAAGCCTACCTCAGTTGAATGTACCAGTCCTCTTCTGTCCAGAGCACCTGGTGTGGCAGTAGCTGCAGAACTGAGCACAGAACCCTGGTATCAAGGAGAGATGACCAGGAAAGAAGCAGAACAGCTCTTAAAGAAATGTGGAGACTTCCTTGTTAGGAAAAGTACCTCCAACCCAGGCTCCTATGTCCTGACTGGGCTACATAATGGACAAGCCAAACATCTCCTCTTGGTGGATCCTGAAGGAACAGTAAGCATTTAAACCTAATGACAAGGGAAGATATCTTTTACTTAAGATTCTGTTAGCACAGAAAACAAAATCTCTTCCCTTAACACTGTTTCACAATGGCCCTTGCAATCTATGTAGAACCAACAAAGACTCTTGTGGCACCTTAAAGACTAACACATTGATTATGGCGTAAGTCTTAATAAATGTGTTAGCCTTTCAGATCTTTGTGGTTTTTGCTGCAACTGACGAACTTGACTACACCTGTGCGTGTAGAACTAGTTGAGGGGGAGAGCACTGGAGGCTTATAGCATCTTTGTAATACTCTGTTTATTTACAAATGAGCTTGTATTTATGGGGGTGCAGCAGCTGCTCCACATGGGTTTGCCAAACACCTTGAATCTGGGCCCTCAATTTCAGCTGGGTCTGAGTCCAGCAAATCCCACAATTTAGCAACTTCTCAGGCCGGTCCTTTCAACCAGATCTCCTTGCAGGTATATAACTCCCAGGTGGTTTGGGTCAAGTTAATGCTTGCTGTAGGTATTTGCTCTCCCATCATCAGAACAGAAGAACGTTCTTGCACTTTGCACAACAGAAACTTACTGTCCTCGTGCTACTTCAAGGTAGCTCTGATAACTGGCTACACTCTCTAGTATCATCTCATGCTGTTTAATAGAAGGGCTGCTGCAGTGCAAATGAAGCTCTGATTAGATGCAACAGCCTTTTTATGGACCTTAGATTTCAATACTGGCTCACAGCCTGGTTTCTGGCATCAGGTAAAAACTAGAACAATGGATGCAACTCACACATTTAACACTAGAGGACAGTCAAAGATTATTTTCAGAACGATTCCAGGAAAGCTGAAATAGCCTGAAATTGATGGTGCTTGTGACAGGCCAAATGCTTCATGGAAAAAGAAAGGACATTACATTTCAAAGATATGATTCTCTCTGCCTCACTGGTCAAAAAGGTTGCCAGTCTTGCATCAAGGCTTGCTAACTAAAAGCACAAGAAAAAAGCTGGCTGGAGACTGCTGGGAGCTGTAGGACTTCTTTCTGTAGAAACATGTATAGGATTGTGCCCTTATGGTTTAAAACTTGCACCTAACTTGCTAGGCTCTTGAAGCACGCCCCTGCACTGACACTGAAGCTGGGCTTTACTGTCCCTATTCACAGTATTATTTATGTATTTACTCATGTTTTTATAAATGATTTGGATTGGTTTTGTATTTAAAAACATTCCAAAGCCAGGGTGGATTAATTCAGCTCAAGGTGATTTAAATCAGCAAGGAAAAAATGATTTAAATCCCTGATTTAAATCAAGTTTCCCATTGGAAATTTTTCACATATTTCCTGAACAATGGTGCACATCTGTGACTACGTAACCATGTTAATTTACAATTAATAGCACAATCCTATACATGTCTACTCAAAAGTAAGTCCCACTGAATGTAGTGGAACTTACTCTGAAGTAAGTGGGTATAGGATGCAGCCTAAGTAGAATACTATTTTACACTGTTTCATTCTTACAAGCAGACATTGCATCTCTCTGTATATATTTTACAGGCCTTCTTTCTTTACCTATAAGGGAATGTCTTTAAAATGTTTCCCTATAGGGCCTTTCTTATGACTAGCATCCATGACAGTTTGAAGATAACAGTGCTATCCTATACAAGTCTACTCAGACATAAATTCCATTGAGTTCAATGAGGCTTACTCCCAGGCAAGTGGCTATAGGGTTGCAGCCTAAGTATGGGAATACAGGAAGATGCACACTGGATAATTAAGAAATCACCCAATTAGTTTTTCACTTTAGTTTAGAGATTAAACTGTATGGCTAACATGTTGATATCCAGAATATGTAATGTTCACCTAATTATTATTTAAGAGACACTTAGTATTTACATTTTTAAAAGTCAAATTTGATTTTAATTTTTTTAAATCAGATTTTTCCCAAAGAAATGGTTGATTTTTATTCACCCTGCCATATTGTCTTTCTGTTTTAAGTAATTCCTTTTCCTTGCTTGGCCCAGCTCCACCACCACATTAGCCCAGAACAATAACAATCCTAACTAACCTGTGTCTTTGCACGTATGACATTAGTCAGAGAAACAGAAACGGAAAGCCCACCACTTTGAAGAAGCAAGAGCTGGTAGTTAGGTTGGACTGAGCCCATTTTCATGAGATGAAAAACTAAAATGAATGCCTATGCTTGATTGGTATGTAATTCAAAGTGTGTGAGTGTGACAGGTCCATTAATTCATTTTTATGAGACATTCAGTGTAGGTTTAGTATGATTATAACCTGGGGGTTGGACTCGATGGTCTTATAGGCCTCTTCCAACCCTACTATTCTATGATGATGAGATTGAATTTTAATGTTATTTTTATAAGTTTAGTATTAGAAATTTAGTATTTTATTTTAATCTGATTTAAATAAAAAGTTATTTTTTTAAAAAGCATTGATTTGTATCTACCCTGTGCAAAGCACTATACAAATGAAAAAAAGTTTGCAGTTATTGTTACACAACTTATAATAATGAAATCCTATTTTATTTGTATATTGTTTTATATCAATAGAACTATTGGGATGTGTTGGCTTGAGTGCTGGACTTTGACCAAGAAAACACAGGGTTATATGATCCAATGGTATATTTCTGCAAGTGCAAATGTCATTGCGATAGTGGAAACCAAGGGCTTTTCTACATGGGGCTTTTAACCTGCACCTTTACTAATGCTTCTGCTTCCAGATTCTTTGCGGAATTCAGTTTGGCTCCTTTACATGTGTTTTTTTCCAGGGTTTTTCTTTCTCTGCCTTTCTAAATGTTCCATACACAACCACTAGGCGGTGCTGTGAAATAGCAGAATTGTGCAATTCCACAAGGCTTCTATGACGCCATTCAGAAAAAAAATCACACTTTCCTCATTAGGGGGAAAAAATGTGATAATGGTTGCAAAGCACAGGAGAGGCCCTGGAGGATGACAATGTCATGTAAAGGACCTGCAGACTACTGTGAGTGACCAATCACAATCACACAATAAAAGCCTCATGTAGAAAGGCTCCAAGTTCCAAAATATGCATGAGGGGAGAATCCAACTAAAGTTCTGCTTGTGCAACCAGTTGCACAGCCACTTATAGATCTTTGGTTTACTTAGCCCATTAGAACTTGCACAACTCTGTGCAACGGGAGCACAATTCTGCTAGCACGGCAATTTGTTCTATTAACGGTACATTGGAATGAGGCCACAGATTCAAATTCCCGCTATGCCCTGAAGCTCACTGGGTGAGCAAGGGCCAGTTACTCTCTCTTAGCCTAATCCTCCATACTTTATATGTGTATTGGGCTGACATATGGATAATAACTGTATGGCTGTCCTGTCATGTCTAGTTTGGCCCAAAGCTGCAATTGCCATCTCTGGTGAACACACACACACACACACACACACTTTCTAATTGCATGTTCTTCTTTTCAGGTTCGTACAAAGGACCGCATATTTGACAGCATTAGCCATCTCATCAACCACCACCTTGAAAACAATTTGCCAATTGTCTCTTCTGGAAGTGAACTCTGCCTCCATCAGCCAGCAGAGAAAAAATAGTGACACCTCCCCCCTGCCCCTGTCGCCAATGACACGTACAACTGTTGTCTCTCATGAGCCACAACCAGAAAGGAATGGCAAATCTATATCCACAGAAACAGAATATCATCTATTATACTTTCTGTAGGTTAAAGAAATGCCATTCCATGTGGTACCAAGAGAAAGAAAATTCTCTTTCAGAAAGGCTTTCTTAAAAAATGAATTTAAACAAAGTGTTCTGAATGATTCCTAAATATGAATATTGACCGTGTAAATACACACATATTCTATATAAATACGGTAGATATTTATATTTTTGAAGTCAGTCTGCTGAAGATATGGAACAAACATGCTCTGTTCCATGCATTTTTAACTGAAGAAAAGATGTCCAGTGTGTGTGATTGTGTTGATTTAAATATAAATGTAAAGTCTTGTTTCCTTGAGAAAATTGATACTGGAAATCTCAAGGGTCATTTTATGATATGATAAGCACAATAGTAGAGAAAAAACAGACAAAATGCAATGATTAAATACTATATGAGGAGAAATGAGCTAGTATTCCAACAGGAAAAGTTAGCTTGAAGCAACTTTTGAAAACATTAACCGTCTCAAGTAAAGGATCTTTTTTTTTTTCTTCTCTTTCTGATGTCCCATTTAAATTCTTATATGATGCTACTCTCAATTGTTTGTAACTTGCTTTGACTTGATGTGATCTCTGTGTATGAGGTATATGCATTGATTTTTCTAATAATATACCTTATGATACAACTTTGATTTATTAAAATAGTATTCAGTATTGAGATTCTTCTACACGTAATTTACTTCTTGCAGCAAATGATGTAATTAACTGTGGCCATCTTTTTCTAGGAAGATGCCAGGAAAGTTTGCATGATTATGATTTCTAAACATATTGGCCCCAGTCCAGTTGTTATGTATGATATGACAGCTGTTTGCCCCCCAAATGCTCATGTGTATACCCATATGTATACCCATCCTCATCAACAGATTTGTCCACAAATTCAACAGGGTTCAGATGAGCTTTACAGTGTGGATGGGGGATGTACATCCAGATGTGCAACTGAACTGGCAATACATATGGAAGGATGCATGTGTGCACAACTGTCTCTTGCTAGGCTAGATTAGATCTTGCTAGATTAGAGTGACTTCGTCTAAGATACACAGCGTGCCTCAAAGACTTAGTCTGAACCTGTTTGTGATATGCAACAAAGACAAAGGGCATCTCTACACCAGCCTAAAATCCTGCATTTAAAATGGGGTTTTCTGCTTCTGTTTTAAATGCAGGATCACAACAACTCTCTTTTTCACATGCTTCCTTTCCCCCCACCTCCTCCTTCTCCCCGCATCTGAGTCTTCCATTATCTTTCATTGATCTTGCTCCTATTCTTGCCGCTTTTACTCTTTTCATGGAGGAAACTGAAATGGAACACAACGGGGTAATTTGATAGATCATTATCTGTGATCTATTTAAAAACAGGGCATTTAGTGCAGGAGATGCCTTGATTGATCACGGCATCATGTAAAGAGCCTGCAAACTTCTGTGAAGGAGCAGTCTCAATCGCAGGATAAAATCTCAGTGTGAAGGAGCCCAAAGATAGATACTGAAGTCAAAATGTCCCAATGTGAATTCACTTACATTTTATTTAAGGTATGTGAAAGAGGTTTTTAAGATTAATCTCTGTCAGGAGAATAGAAATAGAGCAGCATCCAATGCTGCCCAAGCACCAGTGGGACCCACTGCTTGCACAACAGGATTTAGTGCTTCAGATAGGAGCTGGAAATGAGCAGAAACGCTAGTTTCTGGAATTGGGCCGGTCAGCACAGAACTCTGCCCACCTGTCCCGATTCAGAAGCAAGCATTTCTGCTTGTTTCAGACCGTTCTTTGTGAAACCCTAAATCCCTGTTGTGCAAGCAGCGGGTCCTGCTTCTACAACGGAATGAGCCGGAGTGTAGGAGCCCCCTTGGATACTACCCACAGATATTTTTTCTCCCATTCTCATAACACAAGAGCTTGGGATTACTCAATTAAGTTTGCAATCCTACCCTTACTTGGAAGTAAGCCTCAATGAACACAATAGGGCTTACTTCTGAGTAGCCATGTAGGATTGCATTGTAAATCGATCTGATGTAGATTCAGGACAGAAAGAGAAAGCACTCTTACCACTTTATGCATAATTAAATTATGGAAATCAATTCCACAAGATGTGGTGGCAGCCACTAGCTTAGATCGTTTTAAACAAAACAGTTGAATGAATTTATGGAGGACTGGCCAATCAAAGGTGATAAACTCTGTTAACTAGATGGAACTTCTGTGAACAGGGGAAGCATGCATCTGAATACCAGGTGCTGCGGACAAAAAATTGTTGTTCAATCGTTCAGTCGTGTCCGACTCTTCGTGACCCCATGGACCATAGCACGCCAGGCCTTCCTGTCCTGTGCTCTCTCCCGGAGTGTGCTCAAGTTCATATTCATTGCATCGGTGATGCTATCTAGCCATCTCATCCTCTGCCGTCCCCTTCTCCTTTTGCCTTCCATCTTTCCCAGCATCAGGGTCTTTTCCAGGGAGTTTTCTCTTCACATTAGGTGGCCAAAATATTTGAGCTTCAGCTTCAGTATCTGTGTCCTTCCAATGAGCACTCAGGGTTGATTTCCTTTAGGAAGGACAAAAAATAGGGGGTGGCAATTACCTGTCCTGCCTTTGGGCCCTCGGAAGCACGGGGCTGGCTGGTGTTGGAACAGAACACTGGCAGTTCATCTTCAGCAAGTGGTTGTTTTATAAATTAGATAGCTCTCCAAAAAAGAATCCATTTGAAGAAGCAGTTAATATTTTCTTGCACCTTAGCCCAGTAAATTCTGTCTAAGATGGAAGAAGAAGCTAGATTCTCTCAGGTATGTGCATCATCGCTTATAGTAGTTCAAGACACTTTGGCTGTCATGCTAAAGCAGCCTTCCCCAAGATGGTGCCCTCCAGATGTTTTGGACTGCAACAGGCTGGGTGGGGATGATGAGAGTTTTAGTCCAACACATTTGGAGGGCACCAGCTTGGGGAAGGCTGTGCTAAAAAGGCAGTCTCACACATTACTTACTCTCAGTATCAGCATCTCAGCTTGATGTGCAACAAGAGCAAAAAAAGAAGGAAAGAAGTACAGACACTATTCAAATAATGTGAGTTCACAAAGTATGTAATGTGGAAAGCAATCTGTGTTGGAAAACGAAGACATGGAGGAGAAGATAACCAGACAGTCCTCTTTGCTGGTAGCCCAACTGGCAGAAAAAGTTTTCTCTTCATGTGGTATATTAGCATTTGAACACTGACATTCTATTTCCAACTTATTTCAGAGAAAGTCAAAGTTGATCTCTTGCAGTGTTTTGCAATTCGAGACAAATTACACTGTTGCTTATGATTCAAGAGGCATCACACAATACATAGAACAGCTGCTAACAACCATCCCAATTTCATCCAAGAGACTGAATGGCTGTTAAGGAACAGAAAGAAGGAACGAGGACTGCTGGCTGCATTTGAAAGAGAGTGAGATAAACATGGGGGAAAACATTCTTCTTTTTCTACTCACAACTTCAGCAAATGGCAAGCTTTGAAGATTCAGCTTTTAATTAAGAAATGATGCCTCCCCACCCACCCCGGCTACGTTTTCCTTGATAATTAGTCTATGTGCTGATGACAGATCTGTGAACAGGTTGTAAGAGTGCATTCAATCTTTACCTTATTGCTTGAAAGTTCAGACAAGAGCTCTGAAACTGAAATAATTAACAGAAGCACTGAAAACCAACTTCAGAATGGATAATGAAAGAAGCTGGGCTTCTCAAATAAGAATAATTCTGATGCCAGTAATGAATCTGTTTCACATTAGGTGATCTAAAAATTATAGTCAATGACCCCCATACAGAAGTAGCATTTCAAGAGCCAAACCACCATAAACAAAGAACCGCTGTTTTGAAACGTCTGCCTTCCTGTCTAAAGTGACATTGCTGCTGACATTTGATGAATTTTCTGTATTGGAGACAATTGGCCTCAAAGTTGGAAAATGTGTTGTGTGTTTTTTGAAATTCAGATTTAAAACTAACTCAAAAATCAGTTACTTCTATGATAATTCAAACTTTATTAGCAGAAAGTGAGTTTTGCCGGTCAAACGATGACCTCAAATCTGACTTTGGCACTGACATTTGCCATTTTTATTATGCAAAATTTTGAATTGGAAGTTGCAATTTCAGATTCGTCTCTGCCCTTTCTCCTTAAGGGTAGAACTCAAACACTTACCTCTACTAAGCAAAGAGTGCAGGGAAGGAAGATCCCAGGGTTCATAGTGCTGGCTCTCTGATGCCGCACAACCTGATGACATAATCCAGCCTGTTGCTGGATAGAGGAGGTTTTACTTCTATAGGCTGCTATAGATTCCTTGCAATGGGCATACTGGGCCCTCCCCTCCCCGTGGTCACTGGGAGCCAGTCAGTGCTGGATAGAGGAGGTTTTGCTTCTATAGGCTGCTATAGATTCCTTGCAATGGGCATACTGGGCCCTCCCCTCCCCGTGGTCACTGGGAGCCAGTCAGTGTAATGTCCTTCCTCCTCCTCCTTAGTCACTGCTCAGCAGCTGTAGACAAGAGGTGCATTGTGTCCCCCTGTATAGGTTGCTATGATGATTGATGATGATGAACCCGAGGCTTCCAGGATCTCTGGACCATCACTGTATGTTTTCAGGAGGTAAGCTGCAATAGGAATTAGAACATCAGAATTGGAAGCATGTTATGAATAGAAAACACTCCATAAAGAAACGGGAAGATATGTACTAGGATTCTGGCAGATGTCTCCAGAAACTTCCTGTTTCATCTTCATTGAATGATATTCTCTGTCTCCTCTAATCAGTTTATGCTGTACCGCTAAAGTCATGAGAATTCAGAAATGCTTACTGCATTTGCTTTCTGGCAAGCAAAGTTCCAGCTGCTGGGTGATATATATTCATAGGGGAATTTAGACAGGAAAATGTTTTGTGGATGTAATTATGCATAAGCAGTTCTTTCCACTCATTTTAGATTCTCACATTTGCTGCAAGTGGAGTGGCAAAACTCACTTCAGTGGAAGGAGATTCCAATCCTACAATGAATACTTCCATGTAAACAGAGAGCTAAATGATCCTTTTTGCTGTAGTCCAATTAAAGTAAATGACACTAAAGTGGGAATACTCAGTTAAAACGGCCCTCACCACTGAATATGTAAGTAGTTACTGTCAGTCAGTCAATACTTTGCTGACACCAAAGGTAATGGTAAAAAAAAAAAAAGGCAAATTTAACACAGGAGAATAAAATCTAAGGTTCAGCATAATCAATCCAAGATGTATAACATACAGTAGATTACATTGCCTCCTATGTTATTAAAGTAGGATAGTACGATACTCAAAATTCTGCTGAAGTGTGTGGCAGGTTTGTTTTCCATCACTTCCTTAGCAGGATTCTCAAAAGGATGTTTACCTCAGAGGCTCCTGATGGGATTAGGGGTATAGTTTGCTAAATGACATATTGTTTGGTGAGTGTCGTGTTAACGGTTGTCCTGAACCTGTACCTTTTATGCCGCTAAGATTCTACATGAAGGATTATGAACAAACATAGAATTATAGCCTGGTTTGACGAATCCTAGAATTTTATTTGTGGTGGGTGGGGAGAGGGAATGAGGTAGGAAGTGGTGCAAACTGCTATGAGCCCTGTCCACTGTGGTGCAGAAGGGCAAGTGAATACAAACAGAAGCTCAACTCAACACGTGCAATATCCAACAGGGCCAAAAATATGAGCATATTTCAGCTTGAAGCTCTTACTGCCAGCAATAAAGCCTTAGGAGAGGCATTTCAACCTTTCAGAATGGGGAAAAACTGCACAAAAGTCAGGAAACCACCAAATCATCGGTGGTCAGGGGTCAAGGGGTGTGGCCGTCTGGGGAACCCCAAAGGGCTGGATTTGGCACCTGGGGCTGAGCTTCTGTACTCCTGTTATAGAGTGTGATCCAAAGTGAAGCCATGTAATACAAGCAGGGCCATCCTAAGATCCTTTGCTGCCGGAGATGGTGTAGCAAAATCAGTGTGCATAGTACCCCGAAGTCAATGTGCGTAGTGCCCAAAGCTGGTCAAGTTTAATTTGGCACCTGAGGCAGAAAATCCTTCATGCGTGTCTCCCCATTCCTGACAGTAAAAATACAATAGTCATAAATTAAACAGTGAACCATGTACTGCCCTTTTACAACACCCAAAATCAGCTGCCTGAGATTGCTGCCTCACTATGCCTAAGGGTAGGACTGGCCATGGCTGCAAGGGTAGACAAAAAAGACAGAACACGAAGCATCAGGATTGAGAGGCTGTGTAAGATGTGGAGGGAGGGATTCTTTGCCAACTTTAAATACAGTGTTCAGTCAGACTGTATGGAAATGGCACGTGGTTGCTCCATCCTGCCTTTAGTTATGCTGAGCAGAAGTGTTTCCCTCCTCTATTTAGGCTGCAACCCAGCTAAAATTAAGCATTTTCAGTTCCCATTTATTTCAATGGAAGAACATTACGAATTAATGGTCTTGGAAATCATGCTGAGGTGAAATGGCCCTCCCAAATTCACCACCCCATTTGTAGGTTGGGTGTATTTGTTTCATCCATTTTCTCCCCCCCCCCCCCGCCTGAGTGCCCCTGAAATGATAAGTGTTATTTCATGGGGACTTCTGAGGGGAAAAAATGTAGCTAGCAATGAAAGCTACTATTCTTCCCCTGCCCTAGTCCCCTCAGAATTACAATATATCACGACACAGCAGCATGCCAAGGGCTTTATCGCGGGAGGGGGAGAAAATGGCAGCTGCTGTGAGGAGCTCCACCGCTGCCACCATCCTAGGCCACAAAAGTAAGTCTGAAAAAAAAAGGGCAGGGGGCAGGGGGGAATTGCTACTACAGGCAGTGGAGTCTGGTGGCTCCAGTGTCAGTGAGGCAGTGAATCCGCTCCAGGTTTCAGTCAGAACTCTAAAGGAGTTCTAACTGAAATCTGGAGCGGATTCAACACCCCACTGACATCCAAGCAACCAGCCTCCACTGACTACAGGATGTTGGGCGCTATGGAGCAGCCTGGTAAATTTGACCTGGAGTCTGACTACTGTATTTAAAGAGGGGAAGGAATTCCCAACCACCCAGGTTAGACAGTCTATTGACCCTGAGGCTTGTTTTGTTTCTTCCCTGCCCTTGCAGTGTGTGGCTTGGCTAAGCCTGCAGAACTAATTCAGAACTATCTTCTCTGAAACCCTCTTTCTGGAGTGCAGTGCAACTGTTACTTGTGGCACACTGTGGG
Source organism: Heloderma suspectum (assembly GCF_057233095.1). Taxonomy (NCBI): domain Eukaryota; kingdom Metazoa; phylum Chordata; class Lepidosauria; order Squamata; family Helodermatidae; genus Heloderma; species Heloderma suspectum. The sequence goes on from NC_139459.1 coordinate 87,264,788, forward strand.
CTGTGTGGATTGATGGGTGGACAGACCTTGGCGCTGGGCAGAGGGCTGGCCCAGACAGCCTACTTGCCCCTTGCCAGTATTTCAAGATGTGCTGACAGGCAGCCCTTGACTGCTCTTCATATTCCTCTTTTTGTTATAGCTTTAGGAGCAGAGAAGCAGGTCTCCTGTGCTCCAATTTGGACTTTTATTCTGAAAAGGGGAAGCTCCTTCGCAAAAGGTCCCCCCAAAATGAGAAATATGTTTTAAGGAAAACTACATGCCAACATCGCTCCTGGCAAACTACAGACAGTGCTCGTCGCAGCAGCATAATCATTGCTGTCTATATGGCTCTCCATGCATGTCTGGTACAGGACACATTGTAGATAATGTGGTCAGGGGTGGATTGTTGTGGTTTGGATCTCAGATGATGTGCTTGGAGAGACACTGTCATCTCTCTGGAACAGGACAGTCACAAAATGTTTTAAAAGACTGTAGATGTTCATGGATACAGGGTCAAAGAATTAATTCTGATAACAGCCAATTCTGTCCCTTCTGTCACAACGATTTGTATGCGCTGGATTAATTCTGGGCCATTGCACTGCCAGTGAATAATCATGGAATATATTTAAGGGAAAGCCAGGTATGCCTTAGCCCCGCTGATTTCAGCAGATCTTATGTTGTTGCTGCTGTTTCTTTTAGCTCTTTGATAACAACTGTATTTTATTGCCACAATGTGTTGTCTTTTACAATTGTTTTAAGCCATCTTGAGGGTGGGGGGAGTTATGGTTGAAAGGCAGGATAGAACATATATAAATAAATAAATAAATAAATACGTTCATAGTTACCTGCTTAAATACATTCCTATGCATTTTTACTTGGGAGTAAGTCCCTTCAAAATCAGTGGAGACCTGGTGTACAGATGTACCAGAAAAACGTGGCAACAATCGTGACATAGTAGAGTGGCATCAGTTTTGAAAGCATCCCAATGTAAAATAGGTTAATAAATCCACTCCCTGCAGATACAAAATCCCCACCAGGGAAAGAGGTTCTAGCCCAGGTGTGCCATGTTTCTATCTCTATGGGGGGGAACTTTCAGAAAAGTGATGCCCCACCTGGCATACAGTCAATTATCCCATTGACTCTACCACTTCATTACCTCTTCATTCTGATGCATGTATAGACACCAAACCTAACTTCTGCGTAAACATGGAAGGAATTGGGCTGCATGTCCTGTGGCCCACTGGAACCTGTCTGTGGTCTGTAATGTTTTTGTGCAGTGGTTAGTATGCCCCCCTGCTGAGTGCTTGTTTGCTAGCACAGGCTCAGCAAAGCATCAAGAGCAAGTTACCCACTGCAGAAGAATCCCAAGCAGCAAGCCAGAAAACATAGCAAAACAATCACTCTTAGGTTTAAACTCTTACATCATACAATACAACGCAATACATTAAGGGCACACTCCTATGCATGTTTAGACAGAAAAAAGTCCTACAACTCCCAGCATTCCCCAGCCAGCTATGCTTTTTAGACTTTTTTCTGTCTAAACATGCATAGGATTGCACCCTGTTTTAAAGTATAGTAACCTCACGGGGAATGCTGGGAGCTGCAAGACTTTTGCTAGGGATGTCAGAGAATTTCGCCACGAATCTCAGGGAGGCCGAACGCCAGTGCATTCGGCCCCCCAAAATCGGTGGCGGAACGGTCTGCCCCCCCACCCCCCCGGGATGGGACTTACCTTGGGCGGATCTTTCTGGCGGCGGCAGCTCCGGCGGCGGTTCGGCGGCGGCGGCCAGTCTTCTGACTGGCCGCCGCCATTTCCAGTTAAAAAAAAACAACCAAAAAAAACGTGATAGGCTATGTAAAGATTTCCGTAGCCTATTACGGCTGACTGCAGGGACGCAAACGGCGGCGGCTGCAGCTGCCGCCATTTGCGTCCCTGCTAGCCAGCGGCCGGATGTCCGGCTGCTGGTGGAGCCAGCTGGCGGCTCCGCAGAATCCCTGCGGAGCGGAGCCGGCGAGCCAGAATTTCAGGGGGGAGGGACGGAGCGCCTCCCCCCCGGCCAGAATTTTGGGGGGAGGGACGGAGCGTCTCCCCCCCCCCACGAATGTCACCCTTCGAAAAGGTAAGTGACTTTCGTACATCCCTACTTTTTTCTGGCTTTTTTCTGTGCCCTTAATGTATTATTACAACTTAATGCACATAATTGGAGATATACAGTACTGTGCAAAAGTCTTAGGCCACCACCAGCTTTGTTGTTTTAGCAAAGTTTTAATGACCATCCATAATTATTTTTTGGTTTTTGTATTAAGATACAAACAGAAAATACAGGAAATATGTACAGGCAAAAGCCAGTATTTAGTGTGACCTCCCTTGGCTCTAAGCACATCTTGAACTCTTTTGGGGAGACTATCCTGAAGTTTTCTGAAGTAATTTTCTGGTATATTATACCAGGCTTCTTTCAGCACTTCCCAGAGTTCTTCTTTAGATGTAGGTTGTCTTTTATTTATTTCTCTGTCTAGGTGATCCCATACTGCCTCTGTAATATTCAGGTCTGGACTCTGTGGAGGCCAGTCCATGACTGTCAGTGTTTTATCATCTGTTTTCCTCGCTAAATATGATTTTGCTGCATTAGCAGTGTGCTTGGGATCGTTATCATGCTGAAAAATGAAACCATTCCCAATCAGGCGCTTTCCAGAAGGAATGGCATGATGAATTAAAACCTGTCTGTACTTTTCAGCATTCATGATCCCATCAATATGGACAAGATCACCAACACCACTGGCAGAAATGCACCCCCAAACCAGGACAGACCCTCCACCATGTTTCACTGAAGGCCGCAAGCACTCATTCGTCCAGCTCTCTCCAACTCTTCTTCTCACATATTGTCGATGATAGAATCCCAAAATTTAAAACTTGGATTCATCACTCCATAATACTCTTTTCCACTGATCCTCATTCCAATCTTTTTGAGCTTTAGCATATCTTAGCCTTTTCACCCTGTTCCCCTTCCACAAAAGTGGTTTCTTGGCTGCTACCCTTCCACGAAGACCATTCCTGGCCAGGCGCCTGCTGTTACTCTCGTGTAAGGGGAGGTCACACTAAATACTTGCCACTTTAGCCTATGGAAGCTGTTTTTTCTGATTTTTTTTCTATTGTTGAATACTGCATACAAATTTCCTGTATTTTCTGGTTGTATTCTAATGAAGAGACTGAGAAATAATTATATATGGTCATTATACCATTGCTAAAACAAACAAAAAAAAAAAAGGTGGGAAAAGCAGTACTGGGGTACAATCTTAAAAATGATAGAATGATCTCAGTACGAATCCAAGGCAAACCATTCAACATCACAGTAATTCAAGTCTATGCCCCAACCACTGAGGCCGAAGAAGCTGAGGTTGATCGGTTCTATGAAGACCTACGACACCTTCTAGAACTAACACCAAAAAAAGATGTCCTCTTCATCATAGGGGATTGGAATGCTAAAGTAGGAAGTCAAGAAATCACCGGGATAACAGGCAGGCATGGCCTTGGTGTACAAAATGAAGCAGGACAAAAGCTAATAGAGTTTTGCCAAGAGAACATGCTGATCATAGCAAACACTCTTTTCCAACAGCACAAGAGGCGACTCTACACATGGACGTCACCAGATGGTCAATATCGAAATCAGATTGATTATGTCCTTTGCAGCCAAAGATGGAGAAGCTCCATACAGTCAGTAAAAACAAGACCTGGAGCTGACTGTGGCTCAGATCATGAGCTGCTTCTTGCAAAATTTCGGCTTAAATTGAAGAACGTCGGGAAAACCACTAAACCGTTCAGGTATGACCTCAGTCATATCCCTTCTGAATATACAGTGGAGGTGAGGAATAGATTTCAGGGATTAGACCTGATAGACAGAGTGCCTGAGGAACTATGGACGGAGGTCCGTAACATTGTTCAGGAGGCAGCAACGAAATCCGTCCCAAAGAAAAAGAAATGCAAGAAAGCCAAGTGGCTGTCTGATGAGGCTTTACAAGTAGCTCACAAAAGAAGGGAAGCGAAAAGCAAGGGAGAAAGGGGAAGATATACCCAACTGAATGCAGAGTTCCAGAGAATAGCAAGGAGAGACAAGAAGGCCTTCTTAAATGAACAATGCAAAGAAATCGAGGAAAACAACAGAATGGGGAAGACTAGAGATCTCTTCAAGAAAATTGGAGATCTCAAGGGAACGTTTTGTGCAAAGACGGGCATGATAAAGGACAAAGAAGGCAGGGACCTAACAGAAGCAGATGAGATTAAGAAGAGGTGGCAAGAATACACAGAAGAACTATACAGGAAAGATCTGAATGTCCCTGATAGCCATGATAGTGCGGTCACTGAACTTGAGCCGGACATCCTCGAGAGTGAAGTCAAGTGGGCCTTAGGAAGCATTAGTAACAACAAAGCTAGCGGAGATGACAGTATTCCAGCCGAGCTATTTAAAATCCTAAAAGATGATGCCATTAAAGTGCTGCATTCAATATGCCAACAAATCTGGAACACTCAACAGTGGCCACAAGACTGGAAAAGGTCAGTTTACATTCCAATTCCAAAGAAGGGCAACGCCAAAGAGTGTTCAAACTACCGCACAATTGCGCTCATTTCACATGCCAGCAAGGTGATGCTCAAAATCCTACAAGCTAGGCTTCAGCAGTATGCGAACCGAGAACTACCGGAAGTACAAGCTGGGTTTAGAAGAGGCAGAGGAACTAGAGATCAAATCGCCAACATTCGCTGCATCATGGAGAAAGCAAGAGAATTCCAGAAAAACGTCTATTTCTGCTTCATTGACTACGCTAAAGCCTTTGATTGTGTGGATCACAACAAACTCTGGCAAATTCTGAAAGTGATGGGAATACCAGACCACCTTACCCGTCTCCTGAGAAACCTGTACGAGGGTCAAGAAGCAACAGTAAGAACCAGACATGGAACAACCGATTGGTTCAAAATTGGGAAAGGAGTACGACAAGGCTGCATATTGTCACCCTGCTTATTTAACTTATATGCAGAGTACATCATGAGAAATGCCGGGTTGGATGAATCACAGGTCGGAATTAAGATTGCCGGGAGAATTATCAACAACCTCCGATATGCAGACGATACCACCCTAATGGCAGAAAGCGAAGAGGATCTCAAGAGCCTCTTGTTGAGGGTGAAAGAAGAGAGTGCAAAAGCTGGTTTGAAACTCAACATTTAAAAAAACTAAGATCATGTCATCTGGCCCTATCACTTCCTGGCATATAGAAGGGGAAGAAATGGAAGCAGTGACAGATTTTACTTTCTTGGGCTCCAAGATCACCGCAGACGGTGACTGTAGCCATGAAATTAAAAGACGCTTGCTCCTTGGGAGGAAAGCTATGGCAAACCTAGACAGCATAGTAAGAAGCAGAGACATCACCTTGCCGACAAAGGTCCGTCTAATCAAAGCTATGGTTTTCCCAGTAGTAATGTATGGCTGTGAGAGCTGGACTATAAGGAAGGCTGAGCGCCGAAGAATTGATGCTTTCGAACTGTGGTGCTGGAGAAGACTCTTATGAGTCCCCTGGACTGCAAGGACGTCAAATCAGTCCATCCTAAAGGAAATCAACCCTGAGTGCTCATTGGAAGGAGAGATAATGAAGCTGAAGCTCCAATATTTTGGCCACCTAATGCGAAGAGAAAACTCCCTGGAAAAGACCCTGATGCTGGGAAAGACTGAAGGCAAAAGGAGAAGGGGACGGCAGAGGATGAGATGGCTAGATAGCATCACGGATGCAATGAATATGAACTTGAGCACGCTCCGGGAGAGAGCGCAGGACAGGAAGGCCTGGCGTGCTATGGTCCATGGGGTCACGAAGAGTCGGACACGACTGAACGACTGAACAACAACAACAACAACAACAACAAAAACAACAAATCTAATGGTGGCCTAAGACTTTTGCACAGTACTGTATATCCATGACTCAATTTGTATCTACAGTTTAAGCATTCTTGTCATCATACTTGTTGCTTAACTACTATTTTCATACTGATATGAGAGAGAGGGGGAGAGAGAGAGAGAGAGAGAGAGAGAGAGAGGATTGTCTCTTGCTGCTTTAAGCAGTTTTTATTCAGTATGTCAGTTTACATGGTCTAGTTTCTTTTCACAGTTTCAGCATATACTCTCTTGGATTTTGCACAGAGATTGAGAAGTTAATGTACTGACCTGCTTACAATATTTTAAACATGGAATAACACATATGCAAATCAACTATAATCATTTGGGCTACAGACTTCAGGTAATGGGAGAAACCCCAGATGCATGCAAGTTACTTGGATTGTGACATTACATGCAAGTAACTCCCACTGATTTTAAGGGAATGTGTTTTCACTTAAGTGTGCCTAGGATCTTGACCTTAGACACAGATTTTCAATAAAATTACTTGAGGCACTGTTGGAAAAGTATGTCCCATTTTTAAAAGAGCCTTTGTAAGCAGCATTTTCATAATCTGTCACACTAGTAAAGAATTCCCCAAATAACCATAGCACAATGTTGCACAAATCATAGCTCCAAACACATTTACAAATTTAGAATAGAAAGACATTAATTACAAGTGTAATGGGTAAAGTGGTTGCCACCTATCTGCAGTCCCCAGGCACTGGCTGAACTGCTGTGATGTCAAAAGTTGTTTGATAATTTTTCAACTGCTAGGTGGGATGGTTCAGTCAAGGAATGCTGAAAATCAGTGCTGCTGTTTTGAAAGAAATAGAAGTCTGGTTGAAAGAATTCAGAGCACCTGGGGGATATGCATGATGATGTCACAAACCACTTTTGGTTCTTTCTTCTATTTATCCTAACTTTATTTCCTGTGGTACATTCACCAGTTTTTACCAGTGTATGGAGAATCCCATTGATTCTTCGCTCACTTCCTTCCAACAGAAATCATATGGGCAAGAATTGGTGAACAGAGAGTCCCACTGAGTATGATATTAATTTTACAGCTATGTGAAGAGAAAACATTGGCAATGATTTACTTGATTCAGATTTGAGCTAGGTATAGTCGTCAATGAATATTAACATTCAAACTGTGATTTGTGAGTTTGTAAAGCTCCATTCGCATGGGCTATACTTTTGTTGAATTTGTCTTTTAATAGGAAATTTGTTGGGGAAGATCATGTCACTTCAAGTAGATAATTCCCCTTGTTCTGTGCTTGAGAGCTTCAGTAATTCAGGTTGGCCCTTCAGTTATAAAAAACTTTAAAGAACAAAACAAAATATATGTATTGATTAAAAATATATACATGATATATGCATGAAATTCTGAGTCACACATTTCAGTTCGACACTAAACTGTGTTAAATAATAAAAAAGAGATTCAGTGAGCATGAACAATTACAATTTTTTTAGTCAGAATAAAATAGAAATGGCTTCTAGTCACAGCTGCCATATTTAGCTGCTCGCAGGAGGTTTGCATTGATAACTGCAAGACAGAATACTGGGTTGGTGCAGAATCTAACTTCTCTAATACTTCTTTAATGAAGTTTTTCTTCATATGTTTTTTTTAAACCTATTTGAAGCATACCTGCTCACTGTACTTGTTATATGACACAGAGTTATATCACACAGAGTATCATAGCTATAACATCAGATAATGTAAACTCTTGCCACACAACTGGCATATTAAAATGTACAAATAAAAAGATAATTAGAGGCTGGCACTTGAACCCTAAATATTTTTCTGAGATATCTATTTGTCTGTGCATGTCAGTGTAAGATCTTTGCTATACCTTCCTAATACCTCCCTAATGTGATGTTTATGGCAAAGCCTTGGCATAATGGCCAGCATGTTCCATCCTAAGCATTTATTGGTTGACATACTAGGTCTCAGAACCTGTGAATAAATACCTGTAATGTGAATCCATTAACAGAATGTTGAGTTCCATAAGGGGAAAAATCATGCACAATGCAGAGTGGAAATGACTGCCTTATTAATTCAAAATTGCAGTGGACAGGATATATGGTCTTCCTAAGTGTGCCATGCTCAGTGAACAGTAACATTTCATGTGGGTCATTCTATAGATAGAAATATACAGATACACACACACACATGCACAATAGGATAAACACTGGCTACCATCTGCCCATGAGCTTCTCTCCCCCGTCTGAAGCACCATGGGCTAAGCAACTGGGATATCACAGAATGTTAACAAATATTGTAACTGCTGAAGAAATCAGTCATACAATGTTGCCAAAGTGTCCGAGTGCTGTGAAGAAAGTGAAAGATCAGCTTGGGTGAGAGTGAAGCCTCACACAGATCCTAAGAACTGTGTTCTATATAGGAGTCAGGAAGACAGGGTGCCTGAAGGGAATGAGGAAGAAAGGAGGCTGGAAGGAGTTGGGGGGGGGGGGAATCTTACCTAACACCTCTAAACTTTTGAGATTTGCATATTATTCATAGGTGTAGATTGAATTTCATACATTGATTTAACTTAACCAACCATTGTTTCCACATTGTTCGTAAAATGCATATATAATTTGGATCAAACTGCATCAAGAAAATCCATGTCAAATTTGCCATTTTTCGTTACACAGACATTGTGAGAGGCAGCCAAGAGCTTTCCTGAGTCAATCTCTCATGGAACTAAAATTCAGTCCCAAATGTTTTGTGCTAAAAACAGGCACTTCAAATTAAGTAACTGGCTAGTGTATCCTCCCCTATGATTTAAGTGCACGAAACCTCACTAAAAAGGGCTTCTATTTGGCTCTTAAAAGCCACAGAAGAATCCTTGGCTTGCAGAGTTAGCAGACTTCATTTGCAGAAGTTTCCATTGTGAAATGAAGATTCATTTTTTTCTGCTATACATGATGAGCTTTTAGTCTGTGGGTACTCATCCTTGGGTTTCTGTGCATTGCTGCTGCTGGATTTGCTTCGGCTCTGATCTGGGGTGGGCTGGATAGGCAAAGACATTGCGGCGTTGGCCTTCACCAGGCAGCCACAAGCGAGGCGGAAGAAAGCCCGACGCATTTCTTTGCTCGCCAGAGTGTAGATGATGGGGTTCATTGCTGAATTCAGGACTGCCAATGCAATGAACCCATCTTCTCGGTATAGAATGAGACATCCTTTCGCATCGCATGCCACATCAATCAGCAGCAGGATAAACAATGGGGACCAACAGGCAATGAAAACCCCGACAACAATCACAACTGTCCTAAGCAATGCCATAGACCTCTCTGAGTTGCTATGATTAGTGACATTACGGCTACTGGATTTCACCAAGATGTAAATGCGGGCATAGAGGATTACAATGGCCACTAAAATGGCTATGAAGATGATGATGCAAAATGCCACATATTTTTTAGAATAGAGTGGCAAAACGGTGGAACAGTCATTTAAGTTACCAATACAGTTCCAACCAAGGATTGGTAAAGCACCCAGGGAAACTGAGATAAGCCAGCATGTTCCAATGAGCAGGAAGACCCTGTACTTTTTATTAGCATCATATGGCCTCATTTTGATCATGGTCAAATGTCGCTCGATGGCGATAGCTAATAAGCTGAATGTGGAAGCACCCAGAGCCACAAACATGCTGCCTTCCCGAACAAACCAGATCTTGAAAGACAGGGTCAGGGTCTTATCTCCTGACATCAAGATATTTACTTTGTAGACTATCCCGGCCAGCAAATCACAGAGAGCGAGATTGCCGATGAAGAAGTACATGCGGTTGTGAAATTTGTTGTTCTTCCAGATGGCAATCAGCACCATCAGGTTCTCCAAGATTATAAAACTACAGATGATCAGAAGTGCAATAGTTGTCAGGCCTCTTGATTTTCCTCGGTCAAGCTTTCCAGTGTAATTGTAATGACGGCGTATCACAGGGTCCATTGCTTCATATTCTGGATTCAAAAACAGACCAGTGGGTGGTGTGCTGACCAAAGCCATGATTTAGCTTGGAGTTCGGACTGGTATGCTTTCCGAATCAAGAAAGTTTTGTTCCAATTCCTTTCCACAAGGGGGAGCCCACGTCACGGCCCTCCTTTAAAGATGTCTCCAGCTTCACTGGCGGGTTGCATCATGTCAGCATCCCATGGCACCAACACCAAGAACTTTAAAGCAAGAAAAAGACAATGTCAGTCAGTTACACTGAATTCTCTAACTCCATGTTAAATGTATTAAAAACAGCAATCTCATGTTTTCTGACATATTATATCAGAGAACAAGTGTCTGGGCTGTTGAAAAAGTTCAGGTAATCAGATCTAGTGGGCAGATCTAGACATTACCAGAGACATAGACCTACCATCAAAAATGGCATCCTCTGTCAAGTTGTCTCCCTCTGGTTCCAAAATGGGTCAGAACACTTAGACATGTACCAACTCCATCATACTGCACATTCCTCCACCTCGCACCAGCAACAAATTACTTGGAACAGGGCTGGGGAAATGCACATTGCATGGCAAATCATGTTATTGCAGATTAGGGAGTGGAAGGAGAGAATTCAGCATGGGGATGGTGTTTTGTTGGCAGCCCCTTAACTTTTTCACCATCTAATTTCATTGCAAGCAAAATAGCACTTGTGATGCTTCGCAACATAAAAGTACTACATGTTTCAAATCTATTTTAAACTAAACCATTTTTTTTTAAGTGGGAGAAGAAGGTGAAAAGCTATATCTAGGGACACCAACACAGGATTACACTGACATGGTTACTTGACATATAAGACACATAGAACATGACCCAGCCAGAGTTAAGCATGTTCAGATCCCTCTGGTTCCAATGGGAGACTTAGGGTGCAATCCTATGGCTGCTAGTCAGCGGCTAGACGGCCATAAGATAGGTTGATTCCCGAGAACTGACCTCGGAGCCCATGCTCCGAGGTCGGTTCCCTGAGAACCGACCTCCACCCCCTCCCGTGCTGCCTTATAGGCAGTGCGGAACAGCCCTGTGCTTCACACTCAGAAGATGAGCGCAGAGTGGCAAAAAACTGGGTGTTCCTGGGGGCGTGTCAGGGCGGGGAAGTTGGAAATGCCGGTACGACACATCCTACATGTCATCTGGCTGCTGCTTCCCACATCCCACAGCTAGATAGCCAAAATCAGCTCTCTAGCTGTAAATGCAGGGTGGCTGAAGCATGGAGGGGATGGTCCCCTCTGTGCTTCTCCTGCCCTGCCTTGGATAGGCAGTTGCCCCCAAGTTCGGAGGTGGCCACCTATCCCAATAGGATTGCACCCTCCAGCTTGGCAGTGAAATCCCATGCATGTTTACTCAGAAGTATGTCCCATTGAGTACTCCCAGGTAAGCATGTATAGGATTACAGCCTAAATCTCATATTGTAATTGATGGATCCTAACATTGGCTGGATCATGCCCATCATGAAATAGAAAACAGAAATAGAAAATCTGGATTACTGCTTGGCTATTGGACTCATCACCACTGTATCCACCAAAAGCTGAGTACAATATTTAATTCTGAGGCTAGGAGCTCTAGTAGGGTGGGATTTTTGTAGCTAAGTTTCAGCATCCATCAACCAACTGGATTCTGGGGATGTATTCTGACTGATGATCATCAGATACAGAAATGTTCTTATCATTCCACTCTTAGATTGGTTCTTGCAATTTTCCCCCTTCAGTGGGGGAAGTCCCCTTCAGCATACCAGAGTATGCTGAAGAGGACTTCCTCCATAGAGGGGGGCAAATCACAAGAACCACCGGACCATCTGTGGGTGGAATGACAAGAACATTTTTGTATCGGATGGGTGGAATGCTATGAGAACTCCTGATACCACTGGGTACAAAATCCTGGGAGCTACGCAAGGCGATCTAATCAGAATTATTAGATTCACTGGCAATCCCAAGTAACTGTGGATTGGACTGTAGTTTCAGTAACTTCTCCAGGATCTGTTTTAGCTCCTAGTGGGTGTAACTATGGATTAAAATAACCTGTGTTTGGCTTAATACCTGGTCTGAGATATTTAAATTCATGCTGTCAACCAACTGCATTTTAAAAAAAGATTAATGTTGGCTTTTTACCAAATTAATGATGCTTAAATAAACTGCACATTAACAGAGTCTCAGTATTGATGCTTTTTAAAAAATGTGTGAGATAGCTTACGATTTAATAGGCATTGCTAGATAGAAGGCCATCTTTAGTTTTATTTTTTGCATTTCTGGTACAGAAAGACACCAATGCCAGCCTCACAAAATAAACGAGTGTGCCCCTAATTACAATTTGCCCTTGGTGGTTGGAACCGATTTCGCTGATTACCAGTAAAAATATGCAGCCTGCATTAAAATGCTCAAGCAGAGTTGGTTCCCATTCCATATGATGGCAGATATCTGGCAATGTCTTTCCACATGGATCTGCATTTTTCTGTGGAAGATGTAAGTAAATCAGCATTGTAACCACTTGGCGTGGCTTCATTACATTGCATGCAGGAGCTAGACAATAGCCTGACCCAATCACAGCTTGAGATTTCTGTTTCATGAGACACAAAATGATCTGCTGCTTCTTTTCAATGGAGGGTAAAGGATTGTAAGTATCTGTTCTCTATCTCCACTGTGATAGACTGGTAGACAAAGGAAGTGTAGAAGCACAACAGGTGCTAATTAGAATGCATGCATGCATAAAGGCAGGGGCGGGTTTGTTTGTTTGTTTTTGCTGTAGGTTGGGATTTTAAGCATACATTCTGGGGTGAGAGGTCCACAGAGGAGTTAGGTTACTTATGAGTTTAACCCCCCGCCCCTATTCCAATGGTACATAATATTGAAGGGCTGCAGAGAGCCAAGCTCTTCTAAGCCATGGTTTTGATACAATGCATGAAGAAGCAGAACAGATCTTTCTTAATGGTGACATCTGCAAACTCCAGAGAATCCCTGGAGCCATTGGCCGCTTCCAGATGTGGCTTTTATTATGCAATTGCCCTGCCTCAAACATGGAGGGTCTGGGGCATGTGTGTCCAGATATCACCCTTTTCCGTTTCTAACCCTCCCATGCTTTCCCACTGCTGTTTCTGTCTTTTTTCTCACCACAGAAAATTAAGGAGCTAAGGAGGAAAAGATAGAATCACTGCAGAATGTTGGTACCGCTAGAACTGTCTGTCTGGGAGCACCCCTCATGTATTTATAGCCTGTGAATCACATCTGAGATGCTGAATCAGCAAATAAATGCCTGGGAATTGTACAGCTTGCCAAGGTCTGTGCTAACATAATGTGCGTGAGAATCCAAGACACATATTATGATCATGGGATGCTTCTACAGACGATAGAACATGAATTCAAACCAGCAGCTGCTATTAAAAGAACTGTATATGAACTATTTCCCAAATCTGGCCCTTCTGCCTGTTCCCTAAAACCAAACATGGCTTTTAGATCATGAAGAGCAAATAAGGAATGCATTCCCCTTTCCAACTCAGAAGCTGTGTTTCAAATGACAGTAGGGTAAGAGTCAATGGTGTGCATTATATCCTTGTGGCTCATGGTTTAGAGTGTGGGGAGCATTCAAAATGTATTGCCCATCCCTTCTACTGGGAGAAGGGGTTGCAGTGACAGGGTCAGGGGCTCAAACTGCAAGGTTATCCTGAAGTGAATTGCTCTATATTCCCCACAGGTATGAAAAAGAGACATTTACTTATATAGAAAAGAGCAAAGTGGTTCACTCAGGGTCACCATGGAGGTGAAAAAGAAACCTGCCCCCTTGTGACCTAGCCCAACACATTTTGCTGCCTGAGGCAAAGCAGCAAATGCCCCCTTCCCGCCTCCTAGTTAAGCTAAGTAATACTCAAGCCAGCCAAGTTATTTTGACACTGGGGCAAAAAATCCAAAAAAATCCAACAAATCCCTCTTCCCGCCACCACCTTGGCAGTAAAAATAGAATAATAATAAATCAAAAAGCGAACAATTTGCTGCCTTTTCATGACACCCAAAATCTGTTGCCTGAAGAGCCACTTCACTACCTAATAACAGGGCCGGCTGTGGCCCAAGCTATTAATAATCAAGGTTGCTCCTGTCTGCATAGCTCCCATTCTGGGCAGTGTTTGTTGGACCCATTATGGTACCATTTTAACATTACTGCAACACCATGGGAAGCCATTTTCCACAGGTTCACCCCATGGCACGTCTGCTACATTAAAAGGCTGGCAAGCAGCCACACTGGCAGGGCTAACTGTTAATATCTTCCTCACAGAATCAGCATAATAGAATCATAGAATCATAGGGTTGGAAGGGGCCTACAAGACCACTGAGTCCAACCCCCTGCTCAATGCCTCCTGATTCCCAGGCGGTCTCCCATCCAAGTACTAACCAGGGCTGACCCTGCTTAGCTTCCGAGATCAGACACATCCAGCCCTTTGCCCTGCATTCCTGGCCACTTTCATGTATTCAGTTCTGTGGGGAAGACCCACCCACACTCACATGGGTGCAAGCCTTTAAATCAGGTGTGCAGAACCTCAGACTCAGGGACCAAATCAAGCCCACCTGGGGTCCCAATCTTGTCCTCTGGTATTCCACGGGTGGCTGCACCCCCTTCTCCTGGTCTCATCCCCTTTCCCCTGACTGCTGGTCATTTGGTGATGTTCCCTATTTTGCAGGGTTTTTTTTTTTCCATTCTCAAAGGCCTAGTTACTGGCATTAAGAACTTTACATTAAAATATGCTGGTATCTTTTGTATTTTTGGATGGTTGGGGCCCTTTTGCCTTTGGCCCCAACCACCACTAGAATGTGGCCCTCGAGAGCTTCTTCAAATTTGGCCCTCAGCCTGACAGTGGTTCAACATCCCTGCTTTAAATGTTGCACAATCACTGTAGGATGAACCCATGGAAAAGCATCCCCCGAGGTGTGAGTGTATTATTGAAATGGAGTGTTGGTAAATACTGTATACACTGATGCTCACAAGTGGGACCTGCAACAAAGTGATGTGGTGTATCCCAGAGCCTGGATGCGAGGGAGATTTCCATGCCCTTCCTCCAGGCTCAGAGAAGGAGAGGGGGAAACTCTACCAGACCGAGTTCCCAGGCACTCACAACTTTGCAATGCAGGAGATTGCTTCCCTTTTTCCCAAGGCTCTCAGAGCCAGGGAACCAATAAGGGAGGTGTCCCTTGTACCTGCACTTTTCCAAAGACCCCCCAGGATTCCATAGCAATGTGAAAGCAGCAGGCATGCATAGTCTTCAGGTACATTTGGTTGCCCCATGTTGAAGACCTAATATTAAAAGTTAGATACTTCTGTGTACCTCACGGTTTTCACGGGTATGGAGAAACCCTCTGTTTTATTTGTGGGTGGCCGCATTTTGTGTCTGATTGGCACAGAACAACCAAGTTTCTTGTCCATGGGAAAGATTTATGACCATAGATAAAACCACTTAACAGTAGAATAAGAAAGCATTATAGCATTCAACAGAAATACTAGGTGGACAGGATCCTATTTTTAACCACAGCATTATAAGGGTGGCTAAATGTAGCAGCAAAAGTAATATGAAGGTGGGCAGGGAGTTGGACTTTTATTTGGATGGGAAGAATATTTGCCATGTTTATTGTTGTTCTGTGAAAAATAATCTGTGAAAAATAATGAAGCCCTTAACCGCTTCGGGCCAGGTTATCTGAAGGATTGCCTCCTCCCAAATGTGCCTGCCCAGACCATCATCAGCAGCCCTTCTCCATGAGCCCCTGCCAAAGGAAGTGAGGCAGGTGGCTACTAGGAGGAGGGCTTTTTCTGCTGTGGCACCCTGGCTCTGGAATGAGCTCCCTGGTGAGGTTTGCCTGGCACCTTCATTGTATTCATTTCAGTGCCAGGTGAAGACCTTTTTATTTTCCCAGGCATTTTAGCATTTTAGCTTTCTAAACTTTTAGCTTTGCTGTTTTAAATTTGTATTTTAAACTCCTGCATTGCTGCTAGGTTTTATTGTGGTTGTATTGTTATATTGTGGTTTTAATGTTCTATATATTTTAAATTGTTTTATTGTGTGCTGTTTGGTTTTAATTTTTGTGAACTGCCCAGAGAGCTTCGGCTATTGGGCGGTATAGAAATGAAATGAATGAATGAATGAATAAATAAATAATCTGGTGCAGTCGACCAAGGCTGAATTGAGAGCCAATGTGATCTAGTGGATAAGGGTGTCAGGGCCAGATGATGAAGACCCCTGGAGATCCCCACTGTGCTACAAAGCTCACTGTGGGGTGTGTGTATGTGTGACCTTGAGCCAGTCACTATCTCTCAGGCTAACCTACTTCACAAGGCCTCTGTGAAATTAAAATGGAGGTTGGAAATCTATGCACACAGGACCTAGATCTCTTTAGAGGTATAGCAAGGTAAATATGTAATAAAATATTAAAATGATCCGCATACAAAATATGAATGGTTCAGCCCAGTGGCAGAATGAACATTCCCCAGAGACATGCTAAATCATGCAGTCCTGTTTATACGTTGTTGTTTTTTCAGTTAAATACAACAGGAGCAAGCCGTCTGATTCTATAATATTTCACATAACAACACAGAAACTTAAATGAATAAAAGACGTTCTGAGTATATTTCGGCTTTCTTCCTTCTTTGTGTGGGTGGTGACAAGTAGAAGTCAAATCCACAAATGATCATTTTTAGACCAGAGAAAAGCAAGCACATTTCAAGTGAAAAAGGAAATTATATTACGGCAGTATACTCTCACCCTACCTATTCAACCTGTACGCAGAACACATCATGCGACGTGCTGGGCTTGATGAATCCAAGGCTGGAGTTAAAATCACTGGGAGAAACATTAACAATCTCAGATATGCAGATGATACCATTTTGATGGCTGAAAGTGAGGAGGAGCTGAGGAACCTTCTGATGAAGGTGAAAGAAGGAAGTGCAAAAGCTGGGTTGCAGTTAAACCTCAAAAACCCAAGATTATGGCAACCAGCTTGATTGATAACTGGCAAATAGAGGTGGAAAACGTGGAGGCAGTGATAGACTTTGTCTTTCTAGGCGCAAAGATTACTGAAGACACTGACTGCAGCCAGGAAATCAGAAGACGTTTACTTCTTGGGAGGAGAGCAATGACAAATCTTGATAAAATAGTGAAGAGCAGAGACATCACACTGACAACAAAGGTCCGCATCGTTAAAGCAATGGTATTCCCCATAGTAATCTATGGCTGTGAGAGCTGGACCATAAGGAAGGCTGAGCGAAGGAAGATAGATGCTTTTGAACTGTGGTGCTCGAGGAAAATTCTGAGAGTGCCTTGGACTGCAAGATCAAACCAGTCCATATTCCAGGAAATAAAGCCAGACTGCTCACTTGAGGGAATGATCTTAAAGGCAAAACTGAAGTACTTTGGCCACATCATGAGAAGACAGGATACCCTTGAGAAGATGCTGATGCTAGGGAAAGTGGAAGGCCAAAGGAAGAGGGGCCGACCAAGGGCAAGATGGATGGATGATATTCTGGAGGTGACGGACTCGATCTTGGGGGAGCTGGGGGTGGCGACGGCCGACAGGAAGCTCCGGAGTGGGCTGGTCCATGAAATTCAGAAGCGACTGACTGAATAAACAACAACAAAAATATATACACACTCACACTCAGACACACCACACACACCAAACACACAGGAGTTCTTCCGTGATGAGTTATTGTGTATAATCTGTCACTATCAGTGGTGCTGAAATCTAGAACAAACTTGCTTTTTGGCATAAATATATCTTTTGTGCTTCCATGCTAAATATCTTTGTGGCTGCAAATGCAATCTAGTTAACAATAGCATGCAGAACAGAGTTTCTTGTAAAGTACATTATTCTTAATAAACCATTATTTGTCTTGGCTTCTGTGGTTTTGTAATTCTTTGGGAAAGCTTGCGTATAAATCTCACAGACATTATTAAGTTATTTCAATTGTGGTTTTAACCATATTAACAGAAGGCATATTTAAGCACAACCTTCTCATGACCTTCAGACTTCTACGCAGTTTCCAAGGTGAATATGGTTGTAGCGACCTTCATTTCCACCCTGGTCCACAGGTCCTTTCAGAACAAGGCATGGCAGGTATTTAAAGCCAACTTTGTCTGCTAATTATAAGGCTCCCATTGGTTTAATCTAGATCAGTTGTATAGCCAGGCCTCCTGAGAAGTTCATCAAAGTAAAAAGAAATAATCATTTTACAGACTGAAGCCATTCTTCCTTCTCAAATGGCATTGTAGTTCTCCTTATGTCCAGAAATATATCTAAAATGTGAGGTACTGATTCCATACTTTTCAGATTATCTAATTTATGGTAGCCAGGGAAATGTAACCATGACATATGAGATGATGATCACACACACACACACACACACACACACACACCTATGTTAAAAATGAATGGCCAGGAGTGACCATTTTAGCTTGAGGGAGAAAATGGCATATGAGATGATGATCACACACACACACACACACACACACACACCTATGTTAAAAATGAATGGCCAGGAGTGACCATTTTAGCTTGAGGGAGAAAATGAATGATTATAAAAGTGAAATGGCCACTAACATATTTTCCTCATACATCATTTCAAAAGCATAATGAATGCGGTCTAGTTGAATCAAAGCAGATGATCATAATCTCTGTTGTTCAAATCCTTCTATGAATATAGGAGAAGGACAAACATCTCCCATACAGATAGAACTATTTCTGGTACTCCAGAACTGTAGGTGGTGAAAGTTCAGTACAGTAACCTTTTTTCTTAAGTCACGCAATTTGCTTTCCACACCTGAAGATGATGCTAAACAGCACTGTGTGGTAAACGAAAATAATGAGCTTCAGAGCTTGTGGCAAGGATGTGACAAACTGCAGCTCTCAAAGACTTCAGATAGGAGTCTTTCTCAGCCCTAGCTGGAGATGTGAGGGATTGAACCTATTATTGAGCTGCAGACCTTCCATGCCTGGAAGTGTGGCAACGTGCATGGGGCTAGCCAGTGCATTTTTGGAGCAGAGGAACCAAAGGAACCCAGAGGAACCAAAGGACTGAAGAGGGCTTTTGCCTCTGGAGATTTCTGTTGCCCTTTAATTAGCACCCAGTTTGCATGAACAGGCATGATGGAGATGGAACATGCAGGGATTATGAATGAACCTAATTCAAATTTCTCAACAACCTCAACATTAGTTTCCTAAGGCTGTTCAAGAAAGCCATGAAATTTAAACTTTATCAGTCAAATCATGCGTTGCAGTTGAATACCACTGGGATGCATGGGTGAGCAGTTGGGAACATAGAAAGTTTAGCATGATGAATTCAGGGCATCTATGATTTTAGCTTTCATATCGCAATTGAGAGTGTGAGGCTGCAAATGGGTCTTGTCTGAATTAGACATTTGAGTGAATATTGAGAGCTTGTAATCATCAAGGCTGGATGAGCTGTTACGCTCCACAGGTTGTAGGATCCAGCCAAATTGGACTCTTACAATAAGGAACGGTAGGGGTGGAAGAGATGCTCCCTTAAAAATTCTTCCTACCCTTCAGAACACAGTGGCTATTACCTTATCACCTGATGTGGGAACAGTGAATTGCCACATTGCTAGGTGGAGAGAAATGCAGTTGGCTGTGTAACAAACAGAAGAGGCAACGATTTATTGATTTGGGTGTGTTATGGTATGTTTGTAGACATTGGCAGCAGAAGTCTCAGATCCTTTAATCTAGCTCTAATTACTGGTCCATAGCTTAAACAAAAAAGACGGGAACACTAATAGCAGGAATATCCCCTATTTCAAGGGCCCATCTCATATTCCAGAACACCATGATCTCATAAGACATAATGGATGCCGCTAATGTCCAGAGCACTTCCAGTGAATATAATGGATGTTCTTGATTTCAGATGTCACAGCTCCATGGTGATCTCTTACTTTCAAAAGTTTGGCTGCTTCCCAGGAGTTGCTCTACTCTTCCCTCTTATAATCCAGAATTCTCAGTCCCAAACATTTCTTCTTTTTAGGGCTATTTCACATGACCATTTTTCAACATACTGAAGTCATTTCAAGTTGCCTTTCCCCCTTTGTGGGTTTGTTATGCTCTCCACAGGGGAGGTGCATGAGTTCCCTGCTTGTGCATTAACCTGGAAGCCCAAAAGGAGGCTACAAGAGTCACATACCTGTTTTTTGGCTCTTCCTACAGCATCCACAACCAGCGTGAAACTATTTCTGTTGGCTTTGTGCTCTAAATAAACAACGGCCTAAAATGCGCATCTAGATCCATCTCTACAGTGCCCTTATTAAGCACGGGGAGCCTGCCCCCATCCCATGCTCACCCTTCCCTTGGTGCTTTGTTTTCCAGAAGGTCAGCCTCACCAGTTCATGAGCATGTGTCAGACATCATCCACCTGCACTGCTAGCTGGAGACTCTGCTAATCTCTGCTAGTCCAAACATTAGCATAAAGCAGGGCTGAGGAACCTCAGGCCTGGGGCCAAATCCAGCTTTCTTGGGGTCCCAATCTGGCCCCTCAGGGTTCCCAAGAAGGCCCCACCCCTTTCTCTGGGCCCAGCCACTTTCCCTCAAATTGTTCAGTGGCTTCCCGGCTTTTGGGCAGTCCCACCCCGCCCCCCATTCTAAAAGATGAATTGCTTCTCCTAAGGCTTTGTGACTGGCAGCTCCATCCCCACTTTAAGAAGGGAGTCTTTAGCATCCCACTTAAACTCAGTTAACTTAGAAAATCATAATCATCACAGTGACGATGATGGGTTAGATCCAGACCTCGTCATACTTAGAGTTGCAAGTTACTTAACGTGCCCCATCGGTTTCAAAGGGTCTCCTCTAAGCGTGACTAAATCTGGATCCAACCCAATAATAATAATACTAATAATACTTTAAAGTACTTAAAAAACCCATTTAAAACACACACACACAACCCAGCTTTGAAAGGAGAAAACAGAAAATACACTGGGCAGAAGGGGCAGAAAGGCGCGCGGGGGGGGGGGGTGGCAGATGCCGAGGCGAAGCTCCCGCTGACCGCGCTCCCTCTGCAGTTTTATCACGGCGCTATCTGTAAGCCCCCCCCCCCCCCGCCGTCTGAGCCTCTGCAGGGACCCTGCAGGCATTTTTTTCTCCTTCTTCCAAGCGCTCCAAACTTTTGCGGCCGAAAACAAAAGGGCAATGTCGAAAGAAGTCAGGGAGCGGAGGAAAGGAGTGGGGCGGCCGTTGTCACATCGCAGGGCGAAAGCGGCTACCACCCTCCCCTGAGCCCGCCCGCGGAGCCCTCGGAGCCAGCCTCACGCGGCTCCCCTGATTCCCGAGGGATCCGCATCAATCCGAATTACGGGGCGCTGCCGTGCAAACGCGGCGGCGGAGAGCGTCGCCCCGGCGCTCGCGCGTCGCCCGCCCGGGCCAGCGGCTCACCTCGGTCTGGCGCGGCTCCGTGCCCGGCGCGCCTCATCCCGGCCCGCGGAACGGAGCTCGCTCCGGAGGCGAGCGCCCGCCCGCCCGCCCGCGTGGGGCCCGGGCCCTTCCCGCCGCCGAGCGCCCGCCAGCCGGGGCGCCGGCCGGAGCCGAGGCGGGCTTGGCTTTCCCCGCGGGTCGCGCCTGTCCCGTGCGCGAGCGGCCGGCGACGTCCCAGGCAGCCGGCGAGGCGAGGCGAGGCGATGCTGCTGCCCCTGCCGCCGCCGCCGCCGCCGCCTCGGTCTCCCGCGGCTCCTCCCCCCGAAATCGCCCCCCCGCACGTCCTGCTTCACGCCGCGCGCGGCATCCCTGTCTGCTCCCTGCCGGGGACGCGCTTTCTCCGGCGACCCTCCTCCAGCGCACCTCCCATCGCCCCCGCCTCTCCTTCCTCTGCGCCCCCCTCGGCGTCCCTCGGCCTCTTCCTCTTTCGCTGGCAGCCAAGGCTGCCCGATCGATCCTAAGGCGCGCCAGCGTCCCACTGCCGTCAGCGGCGGGGCTTGCCATCCTTCCCCGACCGGGCGCCCTCCAGATGGGTTGGACTACAAGTCCAAGCATCCGCTAGGCTGCAGAGATGCTCTCTAGCTCTTGACATGCATGTCTTCATTGGTGAGACGAGCAGTAAAGGAAGGGATCCTTTGCGTACTGAACCAGGGAATAACCTCTATTAAACTCAGCGGGATTTCCTCCTGAGCAAAGATGCGCAAGATCGCACCGTAAATCAGTCGATGGAGCGATTGTCCTGAATGTCAGAGAAAAACACAGGAAGCTGATTTAGAAACAGGCCAGGCTCTTAGTCCTTTCTAGCTCACGGTTTTCTACCCGAACTGCCAGCTACTCTCGGCCTCTCATCTGCCTATATCTGATCCGTTTAACTGGAGATGCCAGGGATTGAACCTCGGACCTTCTGTATGCAAAGCCCATTCATTCATTCATTCATTCCTTTTATACTGCTTAATATAAAAGAATCTAATTGGTTCACATATAAATATTTAAACACATATTTAAATGCACTGTTAAAAACAATTTCAAGCCACAATAACAGTACAGAACAATACAAGGAACAGTAAGATGGATCAGCATATGATTAATTGCAATTATTTACAAGCCAGCGAAGGCCTGGGTGAACACACACATGTGGTACCACTTTCCCAAAGTATTTCTCTTCCACATTCCATCTCCATTAGCAATAGACATATGTGACAGAACAAGGGAGTCTCAGATGTGCTGTTCAGCATGACAGCATCATGTAAGGAAATGATCTTCATGTTGTCTTGTCAAAGCAGCAGGGGAGGCAATCTGGTGCCCTCCAGATGTTTTGGACTACAAGTCCCATTAGTCCAAGCCAACATGGCCAGTGGTCGAGGATTATCGGTGTTGTTATCTAAAACATCTGGAGTTGTTATCCAAAACATGCTTAGAGCAGAACTATTGAAATCAGTGGGACAAGTTAGTCATGGCTTACTTAAGCTCCATTGATTTCAATGTATTTAACTCTACCATGACCAAGTCTAGATTTAACCCATACTGAGAAATTGATACAGTATTTATTTTAGCAGAAGTTCATATAATTACACCCACTTCCATGTATTCTATGAAGTTCTCCTCTGATTATTCCCACATCCTCATTAGTTTTCCCTTTCCCTTTCTCTTCCCCCCCTTTCATTTCTCTACATTTTGGATCCTTATAAGTGCAGATCTCTAGGTCCTGCAGCTGTAATTAAGAGTGTGTGAATGTGGTTTGCTGGCCCACATTCATCACGTTTGTTGTTTTAAGCTAGAAGTTAAAAACAACAAGAGAAACATTTTGGGGTAGTGTGTGAGAAATGATAATAAACGGAATAAAGGAATGCTTTTAAACTGATTAAACTGCAGTGAGGTAGAAAGACTTAAAAAGAGCAACCATATATGCATGTTGTTTTTTTTAAAAAAAAAATAAAGACAATTCCTGACTTCTTTGTTGAGTTTGACATTATGACTTGTATTTACTGAAATGTCTCAAGGGCCCAAGCACAATGCGTAAAGCTGCTATTTTAATAGTTTGTAACAGAAGCATTAGAGGAAAGCAAATACACTGTTATTCTCTGACCTTTACTCCACAGTAGACACTTGGCAGAGGACAAGCTGCTCATGTTAGAGAGACTCTGAATAAGAACAGTGAATTCTGGGGAAGCTACTACACACATTGTCAGGAAGGCACACTGATTACGCTGTGGGGATAGAGATCTCTGAAAAGATGCACAATTTGACGTTCCGGCAGAACGCATCAATTGCTTTCAAGTTTGTATGTCAAAAGAGCTCCTTGAGGAAGAGCAGGACTGCATGGACATGCTGGGCCATTGTCCAGCACAAATGATGCTGGAACCCTTTCATTACACCCATTGATCACCCTGTGAAGGACGGACAGGCTGTAAGCTTGTCAGCTTTCTGCACTTCAGGATCCCTCAAAAAAGGACATTGTTCTTGTGTCCTCTAGTTGATCCCCCCCCCCCAGCACCTAATGTTACTCGTGGATTAGTATAGAGCAGGCTTCCCCAATGTGGTGCCCTCCACAGATTTTGGACTACAACCCCTGTCATCTCCAACCAGCATGGGCAATGGTTAGGGGTGATGGGACTGTAGTCCAATGCATCTGGTGCCATGTTGGGGAAGGCTTGTACAGAGCGCCTTTCCTAAGTTCCTATGTACCTACAGTAAAGGACCATAGAGAGGAGAAGGATCACAGCAGGAAATTCTGCCCCCTGGCCTATGCACGTGCACTAGTCCATCAGTACCATCCCTGCACAGGTACAAACTGTATGCATGGCCAGGGGTCTTGCTTTTTGAGAGTCCCACACAAAGAAACCTATGTGTGTCTGTGAATCTTAGGTTACTCCTTATTGAGCAAAAAGCTCTTGCACCATGTGTATTGGAACAAGAGTTTTGGAACAAGAATTGGAACACAATGTCTCTTTAATAAGCGTTTGTTTAAGCTGGCTAATTGCTGGAGGTGTAACACAGCTAATTTTTCTTTTGAGCATATGTTTTGGCAATGCCCAATACTCGCCTTTTTTGGGGGAGGAGGTTATTATATGGATAAACTTTGTATTGGAATGCTTTAATATTTACTGATGCACATGTCCTTTTAAATTATCTACCTGATTCCTGAAAGTTAACACGCAGGGCTCCTTGACACTGAGCTTTTATTCTGTGATTGATGAAAGTTTGTGGGCTCTCTGTATGAGACCGTGATCATTCAAGGCATCTCCTGCACTAAATGCCCTTTGTTCTGTTTTTAAATAGATTGAAGATAAATAGATTGTTCTGTTTTAAAATAGATCGAAGATTTGGTCTGCTTTGACTGAAGTTTAATGCTTAGAAATCCACATTTTCATATATATATATATATATATATATATATATATTAGAAAGCCATGTTTTCTCATATCCATATATTCATCTATCTATCTATCTATCTATCTATCTATCTATCTATCTATCTATCTATCTATCATCTATCTATAAATTCATATATATGAAAATACAGCTTTCTAAGAATTATACATAAACTTCAACCAAAGCAGACCAAATATCCAAATAAGAATCCATATGCAAGTGGCATCTATAAAAATGAGAAAAAGAAAAAAAAATGTAGCTACAGAAATTTGAATATATCACCTTCAGTGCATGCAAATGAAATGTGTGTGTGTGTGTGTGTGTTTGTTGAAACTGATATATTCAAATTTATGTAGCTACAATTGTTTTCTTTTCCTCTTCTTTTGGTTTTGTTGAGATTTCACAATAAAAAATAACCAAAAAAGAGAGAAACCTATGTGCATGTGTAGAATTTGTACAAATACAGAGAGGTAATCTGTGGCTGATAATGCTTCCATGGACCATAGACCCAAAGATTGAGCATAATCAGAGTGGTGTGTACATCTCCTGGCTCAGCCACACACTGTATAAGCACAGAGTCCAGGCATTGTCCTGTAACTCACTCAGCTCATTAAGGAAAGAGAGAGAGACAAAATAGTTTTAATTGTGGTAGGAATGGTTTGAACACACATTCAGTGTCCTGAAAAACAAGTGTGCTCGAATGCAGCCAATGTGTGTTCAAACTACTTCCACCACACTTAGGCTGCAATCCTATACCCACTTACCTGGGAGTAAGCTCCATTAAACTCAATGGGACTTACTTCTGAGTAGACATATATAGGATTGTGCTGTTAAAATGTTGTATTTGTTCCCCAAAACAAAAATATTGTCAGTTCCATTGAACTGAAGTGCTTGACTTGAGTAGACAGTTAAGCACATAAATCTCATAGATTTCCTAACTTAACTCTAGGTTGATCCATAGATTTGGGGGGTAGGTGTTTCACCATCACTTCCTTGAGGGGCAAAAGTACCCTAATGCATGTGTAATGCCATTGCACTGGATCTTCTCCTGCTGCTGCTGCTGCTGTTTTGGTAACTGATCTCCAGAAGTCTAATCAAGCATGAAAATAATTAAAAGATGTCATCTACTTCTAGCCTTTTTTCTTTAGTGTTCTCCATTGCTACAAAATATTGCATGATGATACCTAGTAGCATGTTGTTGAATTCAATAACCTGGTTGATTCTAGGGTGCCTTTGTATTTCTCTGACTTCAGAAATAAACTTTAAGGGCTGTTAAGAACCCACATCAAAGGAAAGGGAAAATTTACAAGCCCCTAAATATTTCTCCATGTCATATTAATATCCAAGCTGGACAAGAATTCTTGGCTCCTCTCTCCTATTCCTCACAGCCCCCGCCCCATTCCCCCAACCCCTCTAAACCCTTTCCTGTTAAAGCCGTATATTAGTGAGTGTGGCAGGAGCAATGGCAGTGCATGGGGAGAAAGAAAGAGGGAGGTCTGTCCCTCCCCCTTTCCCTGCTCAGTACCCTAGCACATTGGTAAACAGTGCACCATGGCACAAGGTGTGACGGCCCATGGGGGGTGTGGTTCCCCAAGGGTAAGGATAGATGGCTCTGCCAATTTCAGTTTCTCATCTTCCCAATCTTAAGTTTGCTCCCTCCCATTTACACATCAGTTTGTGACTTTAAAAAAACTCAGGTTTGCATGAAAATTCATATGCATTTTCATGTACATTTTTCCTTTGCATGCAGGTTTCTTTTATATAAAGCTCTCTCTCTGTGTGTGTGCAATGTTCACCAATACATGCATTTTTGTGCACACTTCTCTCTAATAGACACATTCTTTTTGTTTGGAGAACTGCATCACAAGTGTAAATACCAAAGGATAAACTGCATTCCTGTGTGCATATTCATTTGGAAAGTGCAAATTTGGTAAGTTCACCTCAAAATGCGAAATGAATGAAACTTTCTGCCATCCTGGCCAAAGGACTACTGCAACTGTGTTTTCCTGGTGAATAACCTGGTTCATTTCCATGCCAATCTAAGGTAAACAGGAGCAAAGTAGCCTGCCTCTCGTTCATTCTCCTGCATTTGTGCATGTGTCACCACACTCCAAAGGGTCAACCTCACTTGGAAACTTTAGTAAACTTGCTTTTTTTACGATTCTGTTTAGACTTCAGCCACTACATTACTGCTTCCTATTCTGATGCTGTGCAGCATGGGTGTGCAACCTTTTTGGGCCAGGGGCACATTTGGCAGTTTGGAAAATTGACCTGGGTACCACCACAGAATGGCTGCCATGGAAGGCATATACACATTGCAACTGTGCCTATATATTCTTACTTTAAAAATTTAGAAGTAGCCTGCAGAGATCTGTGATTTCTTTTAATGTCTCCAAGATTAAATCCTGTGATTGGCGATATGATTAGCAAACAGCAATTTAAGAAAATGGCTGGGTTCACACGATCGCAGAGGGAAACAATGCAGTATAGGTTGTTATCTCCACCCCTGCATGTGCTGCTTGCATGACCGGCATTTATGTAATTACCTGTGCTGTGTTGTGGGTTGCTGTGTTGTCTGAACCTGGCACATGGCACAGCAAGGGTGGTTTCTAACGCACCCCACAACCTCTGCAACAAGCCATAGGTAAATGCTGGTTGTGTGAGCGGAATGCACAGGGAGGGATGGGAGAAACAATCAATACTGCGTTGTTTCCCCCTGTAATTGTGCAAACCCAGCCAATGTATATAAACTGCTGTTTGCTAATCATGTCACCAGTTGCAGGATTTAATCTTGGAGACATAATAATTTTTTTCAGAGATCTCTGGAGGCTACATTTAAATTCTTTAAGTAAGTATGCATAGACACAGCTGCAATATGTATATGCAGTTTAATAAGATATTTAACATGTTTTGTTTATAAATGTAAACTAATCTGTTGCATTGTGCACTTCTTGTGCGGCCCCTGGAGAAGGCCCAAAAATATATGGTACAGGGCCAAAATGCGTTGGGCTACTCTGAGGAACAAAACTTTTATGTTTTACCCTCTGTGAGCCCAGCTGCCACAGATGCTTGACTGCCTGATACAAAGAAGATAGCAGCTCCCCCCTTCCATGCGCAAAAGCCAACCAGACTGACAACTGAATCTTATTTCAAAACTTGTGATGGCACAACATCTTGCACCACACCTGAGGGCAGCAGGCTAGTTTAGGGGACACAGGCAGTGGAGGCTGGTGGCTCCAATGTCAGTGGGGCATGGATCCGCTCTGGGTTTCAGTTAGGCCTCTAAAGGAGCTATCCAAGGTGCTGAACCTATTTTATGGTGATGAGTTCAGAATCTTGAATAGCTCCTTTAGAGTTCTGACTGAAAACCAGAGTGGATTCATAGCCCCATGACATCAGAGCCACCAGCCTTCACTGGGCACAGGGTAGCCACATGGCACACACAGCTCTGCCCTCCAACATCTTCCCACTGCTTCCCACCCTCCCTTGTCTTCTGCTGCCTGAGGCAGATGCCTCACTCTGGCTTCTTGTAGGGCTGATGTAGCCTGGTGGAGGATGGTTTAATTACTGTTTTCCAAATGTGCCTATGCTGTCTCTTAATTCAAAAGTTTAAAAGAAAAGGATTCCACAACCATTTAGAGGTTGGCTTGCACACTGCAGCAGTGAATGGAGGCATTTTGCACAGCACAGACATTCTGTTGTCTCCTGCACCTTCCTCCATCAGGCTGCTTACATGATTGCAGTCCCAGTCCTTGAAGAGGGCAAAGTTCAGAACCTTGGACAAACACAACCAGTATTAAAACCTTCGAGGTGTTGATTTGCTGTGCTCCTTATTTGCTCTAGCTGGGGCCATGACCACACCAGCACATCCATTGTTTTTGACTGACCACTTCTTTTGAACTTGGTCTGCCTTCCAGAATAAGGCTTGATAGAAATCTAGGATCATGTTCAGGAATCTAACTGGGAAATGTTTAAGGTGTCTCCTCAAGCATCACCAAAAAAGAAGACAAAGAGGACACAGATCTGCATGACATTTGCACATGCTGATTTATGTGTACACATGCAAATGTGGGAATAATTACTATAATTTAAATAGACATATAATACATCTCACCATCATGGCGAGGACCGTGACCAGGTGACCTGTGTGTCTGCTCAGTCTGCTATCCAGGAGATAACTCTTGGTGGGTAACTTCAGGGCTGCTACTCTCCCTTCATACGGTTCTTTGGCTTTAAACTGGACAAGGCTTCAAATAGAAGTCACTTTCAAACAGAGGAGTGTCCTCTGTAAAGTAAGACAACGGCCACCCTGAAATGTTACAGTTCCCCTCTAATTTTTCCATGCATTTGGTGCTCACGTTATTCCTTCTAAAATCCAGCTGTTTCTTCGGGGGCGTTAAATCGCAGGAAGTGATATATATCAACCAGTCAGTAAGTGAGTACAAAACATTACATTGGAAGCAGCCCATACTTAGGAAGTGGGATTTGTTTAGGAACCCGAAGTCAGAAGCTATGTGATCAAAGGTGGAAGGAAATAAAATCAAAAGACAGGTAGCCTGACAGGAGGAGAGGACCAAGGCGCACAGAATTGCCAATAGTCACTGAAGTTTGTTATAATGCTGAGACAATTCCTCACTGCCTGTTCTAAATGAAGTGGTTTGTGGTTTTAGTATTTCAGCCCCTTGAACTAAGCTACCATTGTGGGTTTCAGGAAACAGCGCACTCTGAGGTTTATCCAAGGCTCAAATTGCTGGTGCTTATCCTTATCCTTTATGTTAAGCAACAAGTGTTGTC
Source organism: Heloderma suspectum (assembly GCF_057233095.1). Taxonomy (NCBI): domain Eukaryota; kingdom Metazoa; phylum Chordata; class Lepidosauria; order Squamata; family Helodermatidae; genus Heloderma; species Heloderma suspectum. The sequence goes on from NC_139459.1 coordinate 87,294,265, forward strand.
CTCAAGTGGTATCATTCAAAAACTCATGTGTGCAGTGTAAACCATACTGCAGTTTATTTTTACAAATCATGGGCCCTGGAATTTAGAATAAAAGTTTCTCCGTTATACTGGTAGTTAGCTGAGTGATCATCTAGCAAGGTCCTTTGTGACAGGAGAGCAGCAAAACCCATAGCTAAATTGCAACGGTGTGTTGCATACTTGACTTGTGATAACCCTTGACCCCAAAGGATTTTATCGTTCCACCCTCCATCTCCATAAGAAAAAAGCAGCAGACATGTCATTGGTTAAAGCAGGAGTATCAAATGGTTTTTTTTGGGGGGGGGCAGATAACCTCCCAAGGCCTCCTTGGGCCCAATAATATCAAACAGTGGGGCTAGGCCCCTTGACATCAGCCAATGCTTGGCTAAAGTGCCAACTGGAGCTCTTCCATCTGGTCCCTTGGTTGGGGACCTGGCTTCACTGTGCATGGGCTTTTCCCTCCAACTGGTGCACAGAGGAATATCCACTATTATCCCTGATCACTGATTGGAGATAACAGTGGGGATTCCTCTCTCCACTATCCTCAGGTGCAGAGCTGAGGGGGAGAGAACTCACCTGAGGCCCCATGGCCAGACAGACCAGCCTGGTGGGCCAAATTCGGCCCATGGGCTGCAGGTTCCCCATATCTGGGTTAAAGGCACAGATTAAAGATCCTGAAAGGATTTTATAGCAGCCTTCCAAAACCAGGTGCCCTCCAGATTTGTTGGACTATAACTCCCACCATCCCCAGCTAGCATGACAGAGACTATGCTGGCTGGGGATAATGGGTGTTGCATTCAAAGACATCTGGAAGGCACTACATTGGGGAAGGTTGTTTTATAGCATGAGGTTTGCAAAGCTTCTTGAGTGAGTGTGTATCTTCCTTCCCACTTCCTGCAGTGGTTTTCTTTCAGTGACTAGGATCGTCACTGCTTCTTTGTTAACCCTTTGGGCATTGTATCAATATGATGTACTGTATGTCAAAGAGGGCATAATGTTGTGCAGACTAGAACACCTAAAAGGGGCAAGCTCTTCCACAGAAGCACTGTGGGTGACAATACCGGGCTCCAAAACTAATTTAGTACTAGGAACATGCTATCATCCCCCAGACCAGAATGCTCAGGGTGATCTTGAGGTGGAAAACAAAATCAGGGAGGACTCCAAGTGAGGAAGTGTTGTAATAATGGCTGACTTCAATTACCCCCACATTGACTGGATAAATGCATGTTCCAGTCATGACAAATAGGTTACATTTCTCAATGGCCTAAATGACTGTCCTCTAGAACAGTTGGTCACGGGGAGGGGAGGTGACCCAGGATTTAATCCTAAGTGGTGTCACCCAGGACCTAGTACAAGATGTAAATGTTGCTGAACCAATTGGAAACAGTGACCTCAGTGCTATCAGATTTAATATATAAGTGGAAAAGTGCCCAGGAACTCCAATACAGTCACTTTTGAGAGCCAGTGTGGTGTAGTGGCTAGAGTGTTGGACTGGGAGCTGGGAGATCTGGGTTCTAGTCCCCACTCAGCCATGGAAGCTCACTGGGTGACTTTGGGCCAGTCACAGACTCTCAGCCCAACCTACCTCACAGGGTTCTTGTTGTGAGGCTAAAATGGAAGGATTATGTACACCACCTTGGGTTCCCAAAAGAGGAAAGAAGGCGGGATATAAATGTAATAAATAAATAAATAAATTGACTTCAAAAGAGGAAACTTCTCTAAAATGAGGGGACTGGTGGAAATGGAGTTGAAAGGGGGAGTCAAGAGGGTTAAATTCCCTCAAAATGCTTGGAGGTTTCTCAAAATCACAATTATGGAAGCTCAGCTACAATGTTTACCACAGGTTAGGAAAGGTAGCACCAAGTCCAAGAGATCACCAGCATGGTTAATGAGTAGTGTCAAGGAAGCTATTAGAGAAAAGAGAGCTTCCTTCAGAAAATGGAAATCTTGCCCAAATGAGGGGGAAAGAAGGGAACACAAGCTTGCACAAGGGTGATGCAAGCAGACATTAAGAGATGCAAAAAAAGCATTTTGTGGAGCATATCAATAACAACATCAAGGCCAACAATAAATTATTCTTTAAATATATCAGAAGCAGAAAATCAGCTAGGGAGGCAGTTGGACCGTTGGATGACAATGGAGCTAAAGGATTATTAAAGGAAGGCAAGGAGATTGCAGAGAAGCTGAATGAATTCTTCTCATCCGTCTTCACCTCAGAAGATATAGGGCAGATACTTGTGCCTAAACTGATGTTTTCAGGAAGGGAGTCTTGAGGAACTGAGGCAAATAGTGGTGACCAAAGATGAAGTTTTCAACCTTACTGACAAATTGAAAATTAATAAATCACTGGGCCCAGGTGGTATCCATCCAAGAGATCTAAAAAAACTCAAATGTGAAATTGCTTATCTTCTAACAAAAATATGTAATGTGTCCCTATGATCAGCCCCTGTACCAGTGGACTGGAGAATGGCCAATTAACACCAATTTTTAAAAAGGGATCCAGGGGGGAACTGGGAAATTACAGGCTGGTTAGCTTAATGTCTGTTCCAAGTAAATGGATTAAAATCATTATTAAATATAAAATTAGTAAGCATATAGAAGGATGAGCCCTGCTGAAAAAAATAAACATGGCTTCCACAAAGGCAAGTCCTGTCTCACTAACCTTTTAGAGTTCTCTGAGAGTGTCAAACATGGGGACAGGAGTGATGCAGTAGACATTGTTTTCTTGGACTTCCAAGAAGCTTTTGACAAAGTCCCTCACCAAAGATTCCTGAGCAAACCTAGCAGCCAAAGAATAAAAGGAGAGAACTGCTTATGGATCAGTAACTGGTTAAAGAATAGAAAGCAGAGAGTAGGAATAAATGGTCAAATCTCCCAGTGGAGGGATGAAAACAGCAGAATCCCACAGGGATCTGTATTGGGACCAATGCTTTTCAACTTATTCATAAATTATCTGGAATTAGGAGCAGTGAAGTGGCCAATTATTATGATGATAATAAATCATTTAGGGTGTTTTTATTTATTAAAAAGGGATTGTGAGGCACTCCAAAATGACCTCTCCAAACTGGGAGAATGGGCATCTAAATGGCAAATGCAGTTCAATGTAAGCAAGTGTAAAGTAATGCATGCTGGGGCAAAAAATCCCAACTTCAAGTATAGCTAGCGGTGACTGACCAAGAAAGAGCTCTTGGGGTTGTGGTGGGCAGTCCAGGGAAAATGTCAATCCAGTGTGCAGCTGCTGTTAAAAAAGCAAATTCCATGTTAGGCATAATTGGAAAAGGAATTGAGAATAAAACTGCCAATACCATACTGCCCCTATACAAATCTAAGGTTCGACCACACTTAAAATACTGTGTACAATTCTAGTCAACACACCTAAAAAAGGATATTGTAGAGTTGGGAAAAGTACAGAAAAGGGCAACTATAATGATCAAGGGGCTGGAGCATCTCCCCTATAAGGAAAGGTTACAACAGCTGGGATTGTTTAGCTTGAAAAAAAGGAGGGTAAAGGGAGACATGATAGGGGTGTACAAAAGTATGCATGGTGTGGAGAATGTGGCCAGGGAGACATTTTTCTCCCTCTCTCATAATACTAGAACCCAGGATCATCCCATGCAACTGATTGGTGGGAGATTCAGAACAGATAAAAGGAAGTACTTCTTCACATAGCACATGATGGAATTCATGGCCACCAATTTGGATGGCTTTAAAGGGGGATTGGACAAATTCATGGAGAATAGCTCTAGTTTTTGTTATACTTAATATAGGGATAAAGTATTTGATATTAAAACTGAACAAACAGGATATTTGTGTTCCATTGAACTCAGGCAATAGAGAAATAGGCCGTGGCTGTTGCTTCTGGAAAATGCTGCTAATGATTTAGCAACCAGGTGAAACAGTCTGGTTGGTAAACATCCTCTCTTCATGCAGCCTCATAGCACCTTGAACACTCTAAGCAGTTACCGCTATAAATTGTGACAGAAGATCTTGCAAGTTTTCAAATTCACAGACTTCGAAATAAGGCCATTCAAAGTCTATGGCCAAAATGGAATTATTCCAGAGCAAACCGGTTATTGAGTCACCATATGTTATATCTATGCCATAGATTCTATGGGGTCTGACAAGAATATTTCCAGCAACTCTTAACTACTAAAATATGGAAATACCACTACTTTTATAGTAAAAAAAAACATGCAGAATGTATTCTTCTAATAAAGTATTTTCTTGTTTGAAATTCAATTACAGATGCCCAACAGATGCAGAAATGCAATGGACTAATATTATCCACTGTTGCTTTTTCATTATTTCCCACAGTAAGTTAACTGGTACAATAAATATTCCAGGTTCAGATTTCTGCATATCTTTGCTCTAGTCTGGTCATTCCTTATTTGTGTGGAGCAGTTCTATACAAATAAAGGAATATCTTCATAGACGAGCCCCATTCACTGGCAGGAATGGAGAGGCCAGCATGCATAAGGGCTCCTCTGTATGTGCTTTGGTACAGCAAACACTAGGTTGGCCACTTATGCATCACCACAAAAGAGGCCAAAAGAAGATACAGATTTGCATAAAATCTGTGTACGTTAATTTATATGTCTAGATTCAAATTTAGATAGGATTACTATAATTTAAATAGAAATACAATACATCTCACCATAGTGAGGAAGACTGGGTCCAGGTGATCTGTGTTCCTGCTCAGTCTGCAGTCCAGGGGCTAGCTGTTGATGGTCAACGTTAGGGCCCCTGCTCTCCCTTCTGAGGGTTCTCTTTCTTTAAATGGGACTTGGACTGGACAGGCCTTCAAAGGAAAGACGCCTTCAAAGAGAGGACTATTTTCTGTGAAGCAGGACACATGGCCACCCTAACAAACACAGATCTCTTGTAGCTCCATCAAGAAGTAAGTGTTTTATTTATCTGTAGGAAGTGCACATTTCCTCCTAAGCAGCGTCTAGACATAATTCACCGAAAACTAAGCAATTTCCCCAGAAGAAACTGCAACTTATCTTTATTTGGGGACAAACGGCAAGCACCCTTAGGGAAAATAATTTGTCGCTTGGTGAACTGCTGCAAAAATGTAATATGTTCACAAGGGCTCAGCCAGAGAAACTGAAATTCCTATATGAGCAATATAAACAAAATATAAGCTTCATACATGAATGTTCAGTTGAACTTTTGAATTTGCCATATCAGTTAGAACACCACAGTGTGTGCTGATGCTTGGTTGGTGCGTCTTAAAATAGGGTCTGTTTGAACCAACCTCTTTGCGGTCTTTGAGTCGAAATCTTTTAAAAAGAAAGAAGGATTTGCTAGCACCAAGGAAAAGGAAATGATGCTGTGCCTTAAGAGCTGCTGTTTAATGTGGCATCATTCCAGGTATATCCATTTAGCAGCTGTTCTGAGATAAATAAGCCTGAGAAGATTTCAGATGAATGTTAGGCTGTAGGAGCTCAGCATAATCGTTTCACATTTCCCTTGCAAATAAATAAATAAAAATCAAGCAAATGTGCCTCACCTAATCAATGTCAGGTGCTCAGAGAATTCAATACATTTGTTTAAGGAAAAACTTGTTCTATCTAGTTCTCCTTCATTCAAATAATATGGAAATATAGCATGTGAAATTATGAGGGTAGGGCCGGCCCTACCATTAGGCAGCCACCTCAGGGAGCAGATTTTGGGTGTTATGAAAAGGCAGCAACTTGTTAGTAAAAATACAATAATAACAAATTAAATAACTATCAGGAAGGGGAGAAGTGTTTGTGGGATTTGTGCCAAAATAACCTGGCTGGCTTTGGATACTATTTATCTTGACTTCGGGGATGGGGGTGCATTTGCTCCTCCATCTCAGGCAGCAACATGCCTTGGACTGGCTATGATTACAAGGGGAGAATGTACGTACAGCTTGGTGTGTGTGTTTGACATATTGGTGCTCCCCGCCACACCCATTTCTACTGGTTCACAAATACAATAATAATAACAATAAATTAAATAACTAACTATTCACTTTCTTCTCATGGCACCTAAGATCAGCTCCCTGAGGCAACTGCTTCACTCTGCCTAATGGTAGGGCTGGCCCTAACAGGAGAGATACCATGGAATTCCAGAAGACCATTTCACCCACATCAATTGCTGAAGGTAAAGTACTAGCAAATCACTATCAGAGATCTAGGAAAATAAATATAACCCTGGTTTCCCCCACCAACCCCTGTTGCAGGGGTGGATTCCTTAGATGAGGTAGAATGGGGAAGAATGATTATGCTATGACTCAAAACTAGTGTGCCTCAGCCCATCAGCTTCCACATTTCTTGACAGGGCATGGCAAATAATATTTCAACAGGTAGCTCAGTTCTTCTCATCCAATTTCTCCCTGGTCATATGGATCACACAAAAAATGGGATTTTTATTTATTTTTTGCAAACAAACAAAAAAGGCTGGTGGTGGGGAGACTGAAGTTGAACAATATAAATACATAACATAAAGAGTAATAAGAATAATCACTGAAGGTTACTGAATTCACACTCTTGTATTGAATGGCAATTAGGCCCTCAGAGTCTCTCAGACCAGTAGCTGGAAGATGCGGAGTCCTTGGCAGATTTAGCAGTAAGCCTGGTCCAGTCTGTCAGTCACTCACTGGGTAGCTGGAGAACTGCTTCAAGCCATGGGCTGGATGGATCAGACTATTTTTGGTCCATGTCAGTATTGCATGCGTTCATTCATAAGTCCGTTCCATCCCATTTCTGCGTTAGCTGGAGTTGTAGCCCAACACATCTGAAGGGCACCAGCTCTGGGAAGGCTGGAAAATCTCCACCAGCTAGAGATGATGAGAACATTCTCAGATCTCACATCAAACGCATTTGTCTTCATACATTCAGTTCAGGATGGAAGACCGCGCTTGCCTACAATGGGCCCCTTCACACAACCACAGCATATATAGTGAATTCATGTAGGCTTGTCTGTGATACTGGAGAGCTTTCTTCTTCTTCTTCTTCTTCTTCTTCTTCTTCTTCTTCTTCTTCTTCTTCTTCTTCTTCTTCCACATTTCCCAACAACATAAACAAACCGTATGCTTTGTAGGGACTTTAGTGACAGGCATGTGAATACATGTAGGTCATGGCAGAGCCTGCCACCATGATCCCACTCTTCCCCCATGCACATTTACCACATTATACTTATTTAGTGTATTGATAGCCCTCCTTTCTTCCATCACAGAACTCCAGGCAGTGCACAAGATGTTCCCAGGCAATCTTCCATCCAGGCATTGACCAGATCCAGACCTGATTAGCTTCAGCAAGGTGGGTGTGCTGTATACCTTATCCTTGAACTACATGCAATTTGTTCATGTGAAGATAGCTCAAGTCTTGTTCTGAAGTTTATCTCCACTGAACCTCAGCACTTACTTTTTTCTGGTGGGAAACCAAAGTCCACCTTTTCTCCCTTTGGAATGGACAGAAAGGTAAGGAGCTCTTTGCTAACATCTATCTGCTGGATCTTCCACTAGGATTATGCCTTCCCTTTAAGGATGCCTAGGCATCATGTGATGCTCTCTGTTGATGCATTCATGCAGTGAGTCTCCTCCACTAGGACTCAGCTGCCAGTTCTTAAGGGCAATTTCTGCAAACCATGTGAACTAGAGAATCTAAACAGGTTTTTACCCCAAATAAACAATGTGTTTCCCATAGGATTTTATCATTCCATCCTCCATATCCATAAGGAAAAATTGTTAATCCTTTTCCCATCTGCCATTTCTATGTTCCAAATCACCCCAAATGTCTTCCCCCAAACACAAAGGTAGACAGGCATTTTGAAACCCAGATGTGGAACAGGCAATTTGGCATGGAGAAACACCTCGTCCCCTGCTTCTCTGCTTAAGGGCCCAGATGCTTCTCTTTACAATCCTCCCCACTTCACAGCATCACAGCCCCAACCCTTACACATGAGTACGCATAATATGCTGTTAATAGGGATGAGAGAATTTGTCAGTTTTGGTTTTTCTCAGTTTGTGAATTGTCTAATACCTTCTGTTTCTACCTCAGTTTGTGATTTTTTTGTGTCAGTCAGCATGAAAATTCATACACATTTTCATCCATGTTTTTGTATGCAATTTTGCCTGATGTACACACATTTGCAAGTATTTTCCCATAATATAAGGCATTTTGAACATCATTTTCAGTAATATACATATTTGTTTCCAAACTGAATGAATTATTCCCCTGTCCTTCATAACTAGCCCATAAGAACAGCATAATAATTGTCCTTTTCTGATTCATCTATTCATCCATTCTCCATCCATATATGGGTATCTGCCCTATTCAGCCATCTCTCTCTGACCTGGTTCGCACAACATGACAGCCCATCGTGGCGTAATTTACCCGCTGGGGCTGTCATGCTGGGTGCCCACAGGCACTATTTTTGCATGGTGCTTATGGGTGCTTGGGTTGCTGTGGCCTGTTGTGTCATGTGGATCCAGGCAGCAGGGGTTGTTTGACAGTTAGAAAACCTGCAAATAACCCTAAAACAAGCCATGGGTTATTTGAAGGTTGTCTAACCCTCGAACAACCCCTGCCACCTGGATTTGCACAACACAACAAACCATGTCAACTGCCAGCTGGGGCTTGCATATTCAAAATGGTGGCTGGCACACACCGCAGTGCCTCAAGGGCTTATTAACCCATGGTGGCTTGTCATGACGTGTGAACTGGCCCTCTGTCTCTCCTTCCACTTGGCCCCATGCAAGAATACAAGATTGCCATCATGGTTTGGCTCTTTAACCTATTTGAGGCCCTGGAAGTATAGATCAGCCTTCCCCAACCTGGTGCACTCCAGGTATTTTGAACTATAGCTCCAATCATACCCGTCCATTGGCGATGCTGGCTGGGGATGATGGGAGTTGTAGTCCAACACATCTGGAGGGCACTAGGTTGAGGAAAGTTGGTATATAGATCCTCAACTGGGAAGAGAAACATAGTGCTACAGCTGCCTCTCATAGCCTTAAAGGGATGGGGAAAGTGAGCCTCAACTGCTGCACAGAACACATTCTAGCCACGGAAAAAACTCTATAGGAGGTTTCAGTTTACCTCTTAGTCTGCTTTCTTGTTCAGGCTAAACATTAGAAAGGTCACAGAATGTTCCCTATATACAGAAAATTTTATTTGCTTTTTGTGCTTTTCCTGAAAGGCTATTAGATCCCTATTGTGTCCTAAGATAACAACAATAATAAAAATCATAGACACTTCCTGAGAGCATTTCCATTGCTATTTAAAGGGTAGCTAAAATTATATACTAAAATACTTTATTTATAGCATACATGAACATATTACTTTCATTAGCTTAAAGGGCGTGGACAGAAGTGAAAGGAATATAAATTAATATAAACATTTATGTCCTTTTCTAGAACATTATTTTTGTGCTGTAGATGTTGACTTGTTAGCACTGAGGAAGGAAGGATTTGGTCTTTGTTAAAAGTGAGACAAAGTGTGTCTGGGGTATTCAAGAAGGCCTCAAGAAGTATGACATATTTTGCTGTTCTAAAAAGCTAAACTTTATGGTTGGTGAAAGTGTGGCTATTTACTCATGCCAAAAAAAGGGGGGAGGGAAGAAATGTATCACCCAACGAAGAGGACAAAAGAAAGCACAGATTTGCATAAGATTTGAATATGCTAATTTTTCTATAGATGAAGACTTAGAAATGACTGTCATTCAAACAGACACACAATACATTTCACCATAGTGAAGTGTGACCAGGTGACCTCTGTGCCTGCTCAGTCTAATGTCTGGGGCTAAGTGTAGATGATGGGCAGATTCAAGGCCCCTGGTCTCTCTTCCTATGGTTTTTTTTTTTTAATCTTTAAACCAGACTTGGACTAGACAGCCCTTCAAGTAGACGACACCTTCAAACAAAGGACTGTCCTCTGACAGCCCTTCATGTAGGGGACTGTAAAGTAGGACAGATGGCAACCCTAGTTCAAGGTGAAATGCCTGAAACATCCTATGCCAGCATCATTAGCCACCCAGCACTGCTGGCCTGGAGGTGCTTCACATTATCAGCCCCAATCATGGGATAAGTTGTTCAGCAATGTTACATTATGGCTTTTCCATGTGGAAGCTTTTTGAGGGGGAGGTGGGGGGGGGCAAATGAACTCACATAGGGCCTGTTGAATATGATCCAGCCCTATGTATTTTTGTCCAAAAGTCAGATGATGACGATGAAGAGGACGATGATGGTTGCTACTGTAGTTACATGGTCTTCTTTATTTTCTGTAAATGACGAGATGCCCCACAGGAGAATTCACCCATGGTGACTTCTCATTACATGCAAAATCGTAACGAGGTCGGTATCATGTCGTGCCAAATATTGGGGTGAAGTGGCTTCTCTGTTCTGTGCCAAGCAGATTGCTCACAAATGATAACTATGACTCTGTCTAAACGTTTTTAACGTCTTCATATCAATGCCATCCTCCTGTCCTCCCCAGTTTTGCTCTCTACCATGCAGCAAAGAAGTTAATTCTGTGGTTAACACGCTAGTTATTTTCTCTTGAAGTCTCACCACATCTTTCTCAAAATATCAGACCGATAGATGTTTACCACATCCTGTCAACTAGACATTAAGCCATCTGAGTTTGAGGGTGGTTTTGATACTGCATTGCTTCTGTATTGTTGTTCCCTTTCATTTTCTTGACATTTACAAAAAAAAAAAATGTGGTTGGGAAAGCACGGGGAAACTCAGCAATAACATGGCGGTCTCACTTCCATAGAGCAGTGGAGCCAATGGTGCCATGCATTCCACTTTTTGTCTTGAAACCATGGACACTGCTTCCCCTCTACCTTTAAATCTCTCAACCAGGCATGAAATAAGCCAGTTACAGGGCCAGCCCTACCAATAGGGAGAGCAAGGCAATGGCTTCAAGTGGCAGATGCTGTGTGTGTGTGTGTGTGTGTGTGTGTGTGTGTGTGTGTAGGGCAGCACTGGTAGCCCTCCTGGCCATTAATTCTGAGCACTCCTGGCCACTCCCTTCTGTTGGAGGGCAGAACTGGGTGTACTACACAGCCTGCCCTGCACCCCCTAAGCTAGCTTGCTGCCCTCAGGAGCAGCAGAGAACTCTGTACTGTCACCAGTAATACTCGACTGCTAGTCCAGTTGGCTTCTTTATGTAGAATGGAGGGAGACGAAGGTGCCATCTTGTCCTTTGCCTCAGGAAGTAAAATGTTTTGGGCTGGACATGGACAGATGTAGCTTGTCCTGCCCATTCTCTGCATGGCATGGTCACCCACTCATCTCCCAAACCAGCTATAATTGATCAGGGATCCAGATACACCAGTCACTCAGCAAGCTGAGGAAGGGCCAGGGAGGGAACAGGCAGGAGAAGCTGTGGCTGCCTTATCTCCTGCTACATTTGGGAGATCTAATGGTGTATGACTGTTCTCCAGCGTTAAATCTGGCAACTGAAGAAGTGAGGTGGAGGCCGCAACTGTCAAACTGCCCTTATAGGAAGGAGCTGCATGGGTTGTTAGGAGCAACTTTGCTACACAGAACACCACATTTCTCAAAGTGGGGGCAGCTGGATTCTGTGAGAAGGTGTGAATGTTTGCTATGGCAAGATTGTCCTTGGCTCCTTCCAACACATGCCTCTCCCATGAGAAAGTCTTGTTCACAAAGGAAGGGAAGTGAGGTAGCCCCTACTGCCCACGCAGCAGAGACAGACTATTTCCTGCTTAAGGCTGTTGGAACTGGAAACAATCCATAGCCATATGCAGTGAGGAAACACCACTAATGGTGCGAGCTCCAGGTTATTCCCCCCCGCCCGGGGATTTACCATGACAAAGTTTGATAACCCTTGATCTACAGTAAAACTAAGTGCCAAAGCTTGGAAATTCTTAGTGCTTACGATAAATAATAAGAGTAATAATATAAAATATTTATAGCAGCCTTCCCCAACTTGGCACCCTCCAGATGCGTTGGACTGCAACTCCTACATTTCCCATTATGGGAGTTGCAGTCCAACACATCTGGAGTGCTCCAGGTTGGGGAAGGCTGATTTATAGTGTAATAGTACATGGAGATCACCAGCAAGTGAATTCAACAAGGTGATGCTGTACAAAGAACTCTTCCCCCTCCCCTCAAATGAAATGTGGGTACATCTGGATCATTTTAAACTTGAAAGCAAATATTTATATTAATATTTGAAGGCAATCTTGAGATTTAAAGACTCACATTTTGGAGCAAATGAAGTGGGTGATTGATGCATTGGTACACTGAGGAGTAGTGCTGGGGATGAGCAATAAATGTTATGTATAGCTGCTCCAGCTTCCTGTTTGCCCCCTGGACAGCAGTTCATATGATCAGGTGTCAGAATTTCAGCCATCCATGCTGGTACCTTGGGACAGGATTCTCCATCAGGACAGAGACATAGAATGGAGGTGGTGGTTTCTTCCTATCCTTTCTGTGGCCTGACTGCGTGTCACATGGGGTAATTGTAGCCAGGGCTGGCGTCAAGGGTAGGCATGGTTGGGCAACTGCTGAGGTCCCACACCTCTGCAGGGCCCATTGACAAGAGTCCCTGGAGTTGCCCCCATTCCTCAGCATTGCAAATGACTTGCTCCCTTACCTCTCACTCTGGCCCACATTGGGGGTGAGAAGGAGGAACAGTAGATGCCACTGCCTACTTGCTCACTGGCTCTCTACCTGTCAGGCAAGTGGCAGCAAAGATGAGAAAGAGGATGAAGAGCAATGGCAGCAGGTGACTATGGTGGTGAGAAGGTAGACTTAGTGAGGGAGGGGGCCCAATGAGGATGTCTTGCCAACAGGCTCTCAAAAACCTCAAGCTTGCACTGATTGTAACTGTAGCCAGGCAGAGGGCAGGTCTCTTCCACCTTCTTGTGCAGCCATATCCCTGTTCAGGGGAGACGTGGATGTAAATGGAAAGATGAAAGTGGGCGACGTCTAGTGAGTATGGGAGAACCAGCTTAGTGACTGCAGTTGGGGGCAAATGCTTCTAGCTGCACCACTACAACTATAGCTGATCCATGGGGTGGCCTTGCCAGAGAGATTGCCGAGTTTGCAAAAGCAGCTTATTTTGCATGCACGGAAGCCACTATTTCACAACAAACATGATTGAATTTATGCTGATTTCTGACGTTTATGTATGCAAAGAGGAAAGGACTATGATGAACATCAGCTGATGAGATAATCAGGATGGGAGACTACAGGTAACGGTAAACACTGACAGTGCCACAACCAACATTTTTTAAAAGGCTGCTTCCAGGCCATTGGAGCAGCTCTTGCTAAGAAAACGGAGTCGTCGTTTAAAAATATAACACGTGGAGGTCTGAATTACATGTGCATTGAACAGTGGGCAGGGACATAGTTCAGCTTGAGCTGCCAAGCCAGAACTCCCAACGTGCCCAACCACAAGTGGTAAGAAGCCCAGCTACTGTATAGCTGCCCAGAGCAAACTGGTGCCTGTGTCACATTTCATTTGAGCCCTCGCTTTTAAACAGCCACGTGTTACATTCTTCTGTTATAAAATCTTTTCTGCTGTCTTCAGAACTGAAGCAAAGGCTTAAGCTGGTACAGATACATCATTTTTGTAACATAGGAAGCTGCCTTATAACAAGTCAGGCAATTGGTTCATCGAACTCAGTATTGTTTAGTGCTGTGCTGAAAATGTTTCCCACATTATTGTCAACCATGCTTGTTCAATTGCTTTCTTTCCAAAAGAAATTGCTTTCGAAAAGAAATGGAAAAGAGAAGACATTTTGAAGACATTTTCATGGGTTGGGTTCAGGGTTCTTGTGCTCACCTTGCATATGAGGCGGCCAAGGAGGGTGCATGAGTATCCTACCTTTCATTGTACAATCAACTCTCCGCACTTTAGAGACAAGATGTATCCAGAATTCATTGTCAGAAATTTAACAGTTGGAAGATCCTGGGGAAGTTGCTGAACCTCTAAAGAATGCCGACTGGAGCTCAGCCGAAACTTCTCAGAAGAGATTTTTCTCAGAAAAGTCCTGAGATGTTTTTTTCTTGCCTCCCTAGAAATAAAATGTCACCTTGCCAAATTTCCTCAAATTTCTTCCCCATTTTTGGGTGAGTTTCACCTTCCCTCCCTACCACAATGCCCCAGAATGATGCTAGGTATGGGGTATTGGGGAGAATGCAAAATGGGGGCCAGGCTGCCAAGCAGTTGCTGCTGTTGGCACTTGCAATGGCAGTGCCAACAAACAAACAAACCAACACACACACACACACTTAGGGAAAAGAAGCAGCAGCTGTGCTACAACCCCTGCCAACAGTGAGCCCTACCTGTGAGAAATTGTTGGAGAATTTCTCCTCCCACTGGAGAAATTTGGTGAAATTCCCCCCCCCATTTCTTTCCCCACAAATAGGGTGGAGAATTTCAAGAGGTCATTTGTGCACAGCTCTAGTATTGTTTATGCAGAGTTTCAGAGAGGAGTTTTTCCCTGCTCTGCCTGGAGATGCCAGGGAATCAATCTGGACCTTTTGCATGCTAAGAATGTACTTCATCACAGAGCTACAGCCCTTTCCCAGAGGAGAGCAATTAGTCTTTTAAATATAATCCTGAAGTTATCATAAAACTATCTCCATATAGCTATACAATTATTATAACTTTGCCACAAGAGGCATGCAAGAAGCATTTCAGAAAAGAAATATCATCTTCACTCACAATCAAACCTATTACCAATACGCAAATCGTGATGTACAGTAATTAGAGCACTCTCAATGAAAAATTGCATAAATGAAATTAAGAAATTGTGTAATGTGAAGAAGCCTTTTTTAAAAAAGTGTTCGCTAGCAAGGGAAGCACTGAAATGGAGGACATTGACAAGGGGGAGATATAGGTATGCTTGGCTAAATATCAGGCAGTGGTCTTGCACTCTTGCACAAGAGAGTAAGACCCCCCCTTTTAAAAAAGCTCGTGAATGTGTTCCTGCATTCATAAGGGCTCAGAAAATTATTTCCTTTTTGCAATCTGGTGGGGAGGTGGGGGGAGCTGAAAGGGGCAAGAGAAAAGGAGCTTTGGGGCAGGTATGTAATTACTTCAATGTAATGTGAAGCAGGCTTTTTAAAAAAGGTGCTAGCAAGGGAAGTGCTGAAATAGTGGATGAAATTGACAATGATATTGACAAGAGGGGGATATTGATATGCTGGGCTAAATATTGGACAGGCGGTCTTGTGGCCTTGAGCACGTGTGCAAGACCCCCCCCCCCAGTTTTGATGCCAGGGAGGGGTTTTCCCTCAGGGCCTGGCAACCCCAGCAGACCAGTTTCAGAAATGGTGCTGACGTAGGGACCAAGAAAATGAGGAGTTCTGCTGCACAGGCACCTGGGATATATGCTGGAAGCTGGTGGAAGGACTGAGGGGGAATGAGGGGAAAACAAGCCATGGCAAGCCACAGAGTGCCCAATTGTCTCTTGGGATAGTGAGCGAACAACCAGCCCATGGTGGCTTATTCTCAGGGTGGCTTAGTGCGACATGTGAACCCACCCAGTTTTTCTGAAGCTCTAAAAGCACATTCATTCTTGCTTGCAGCAGCACGGGGCTCTTCGCAGAGAGGCTTCTGCAGCCGGGCAGCTCTTTCTGAATCCCTGTGGGAGTTCAGGAAGAACTGCTGGGCTGGAGAAGCCTCCCTGTAAAAGTCTTGTGCTGCTACAAGTGCACAGGGTATTTTTAAACTTAAAATAATAATAATAATAATAATAATAATAATAATAATAATAATAATAATAATAGAAAGAAGATCCCTCTGCCACAGCCTACACATAAACAGGTAAGCAGAAATCCTGTCCCCTTCTCCAAGCAGAAAACGATTTGAAATTCTCACTTCCCCAGCCTCTTTTGTCAGAGTTTTCCTTTTGCCTCCACCCCACCACGAACTGCTAAAATGGAAGAATCGAAACATTCAGCACAGCACTATTAAAAAGGTCTTTGCCTGCCAGTAGAATGATAATAGAGGTGGAGCCAACCAAGTCTCCTTTGGCAGGGAGTTCCACAACCTGGGAGCAGCCACTAAGAAGGCCTTCTCTCATGTCGCCACCGACACCTGTGAAGATGGTGGTTTCAAAAGAAGCCCCCACCCCCGATCTTCAGACCCAGAAAGGCTTGTATGGTTGAAGTTGGTATTTCGGGTGGCATGGTCCCAAGCCATATAGTGTTTTATAGGTTATAACCAGCATTTTGAGTTGTGCCTGGAAACAGACCAGTAGCCAGTGAAGCTGTTGTAATCAGGGAGTCACATGCTCCTGGCACTCAGCCCTGTCAACAGTCTGGCTGCAGCATTTTGGACCAGCTGAAGCTTCTGAATGGTTTTCAAAGGCAGCACCATGTAGAGGGTGTTTCAAATGGAATATAAATAAGGCATGTGTGACTGTGGCCAGATAGGACATCTCTAGGAATGGGTGCAGTTGGTGCACTAGCCTTACCTTGCAAACACACTCCTGGTCACCACCAAAACCTGGACATTCAGGTTCATGCCCAGTCTAGGAGTGCACGCACACTGTGAGCCTAAGTCTTCAGGGGGAGTGTAACTCCATCCAGCACAGGTTGAGTCCCTGTTCCCTGATCTGCCTTTTGACTAACCAGGAGCACCTCTGTCTTGGAAGACTCTTCAGTTTGTGGCCATCCAGATGTTTTAGCCTACATCTCTCATCATGCTTCACCATTGACTATGCTGACTAGGGCTGATGGGAGTTGTAGATCAAAAGACATGTTGGGCCACAACTTGCCCAACCCTGCATTAGATCTTAGTATTATATCTTTTAAAAATTAGTATTATTTATTTTTCGAACTGTGGTGCTGGAGAAGACTCCCCTGGACTGCAAGGAGGTCAAATCAGTCAATCCTAAAGGAAATCAACCCTGAGTGCTCATTGGAAGGACAGATACTGAAGCTGAAGCTCAAATATTTTGGCCACCTAATGCGAAGAGAAAACTCTCTGGAAAAGACCCTGATGCTGGGAAAGACTGAAGGCAAAAGGAGAAGGGGACTCATCTCAGAGGATGAGATGGCTAGATAGCATCACTGATGCAATGAATATGGACTTGAGCACGCTCCGGGAGAGAGCGGAGGAGAGGAAGGCCTGGCGTGCTATGGTCCATGGGATCACAAAGAGTCGGACATGACTGAACGACTGAACAACAACAAAATTATTTATTTTATTTCCTTCTATTTTCACCCTATACCTGTTACATGCAATAGTCCAGGAACATCAAGAAATTATAGTAGATCAAGGCAGAAAAATACATAATGCATTGTTCACATAAACTAGAGAGACCGATATACTACAGGCAGAGTGTTATAAAGTTGAATATTACCAACATACATAATAAATCGATACCAATCCATAGAAAACATAGCTTGTCTCCTACTTCCTTCCGCCAGTTGTAACTTATTTGTTAATTTTTCTGATAAGGCAATCTTCCAAACCCGAGTCCACTAGGCATCCAATGAAACTCCTCTTAAGTCCCTCCAAAACTGAGCAATAACCAGTCTAGCTGCCACCAACAAAAACCCAGCCAATGGCTTAAAGGAGCCATTTCTATTATTTCTCAGAAATAATCCTATGAGTGCCAACTCCAGTGTTCTCTCGAAATGCTGTCCAAGTAACTTATCAATTTCACTAAAGACTTCAGTCCAAAACTTTGCCACTTTTGCACAGGACCACACATATGCTGGGTGGATCCTGGTTTCTTACATCCCCTCCAGCACAATCTTGACACTTCATGATGAATCTGAGCTAAACAAATGAGAGTCATATAGCATTTTTGAAGAACCTTGAAAGCTTGTTCCCTCATATTAATAATAATGGTATTTTTTTAAAATATTTGGGAGATATTTGAGGAAAATAAAAAGGAGGAACCATCCTACCTGTTTTGGGTCTTTGTGATTATGTGTGGCATCTGGAAGAAATCCTGTCCAGGACAACCCCAGGGTTGGTGGGAGAGTCTGATAAACCATGGTTATCATTTCTGCTGAAGTCAGGAAATGCTGATGCTGGACTTGCACCCCACAGACAACATGTTAGCACTGGTCAGAGCTTAAGATGGGGGTTATGCAGCTGAGCTACTCACTGCACTCACCACCCCAGGGACAGCTTCCTAATTCAGTACTCCCATGTGTGGTGTGTGGCTAGCTGGCTGGAAGGAAAATATAGGTTACTCCCAGGTATTTAGGAACCAAGTGGGTAGGTTGTGTCCCATGTTTCCAGGAGAGCTTTTTGTTTGTTTGCTTTAATAAAGGAAGTTTTTAGAGGATTCCCTCCATCATGAGAACCATTAAAAAAAACCAGCAACAACCACCACCCATATCAGGTTGGATCCAGACTGGATTAGTTATACTTGGTTCCCGTTGAAATAAATAGAACATGTTAACTATGGATGACTTTTCACATTGATTTCAATGGGACCTATGTGTGGAACTAACTTAGTCTGAATCTGCCCCATTGTAATTTTAAAAGCAATATTAAAAATCCTTAAAATATAAACCAAAATAAGAAACCATCTTACCAAGGCAACTGTTGACATGGTCTAGTAGATCTCCATATATCTCCTTCAGTGGATACGACAGCACAATATTCTCAGCTTTACACTAGAGCTGTGCACAAATGCCCTCTCTTAATTCTTCACCCTATTTGTGGACAACGAAACTGGGGGGGGGGGAACACAATTTCACTGAATTTCTCCTGGGGGAGGAGAAATTCTCAGACAGTTTCTGGTAGGGCTCACCATGGGCAGGGCGTGTAGCACAGGTTATTTCTCCTTTCCTAAGGGTTTGTGTGTGGGGTGGGGGTGGGGGTGGCAGCCTGGCCCCCCCGAGAAGAGATTGTACAATGAAAGACAGGACACTCCCGCCTCGCCTCGGCCACCTCATAACTAAGGTAAGCATAAGTAAGGTAAGAACCCTGAACCCAACCCATGAGAATTTCTCCAAAATTTTCTTCTTCTTTGAATTTCTTTTTGAAAGCAATGGGAAAGGTTAAAAAAAAAAGTGGGAGGAATGTTCAGCACAGCACTACTTCACACCCTCGTGGCAGAATGCTTTTATTTATCTACTGCAGCCTTCCCTGAGCTGGTGCCCTCCCAATGTGGTGGACTGCAATACCAGCATTCCATTGGCCGTGCTGACTGGGAATGCTGGGAGTTGCAGTCCCACACATCTGGAGGGCGCCAGCAGGAAGGCTGATCGAGTGGACATAGGGCATGTTATAAATCCTCACACTTCCCTGCACCCATAATTCCCTGACAAGAAGAATCTGGCCTCACTTTTAATATACTGGAGATATAATGCTACATTAGGCTTTCATTCTTTACTTCTGTTTCTACATGGCCATATCATGTGCAACATCTGCATGTCAGTAATATTGGCAGAATGTCTCTGTGTTGTTCTCTCTCAATTTTGTTGTGCACTATAACAAAACCAGTACTCATAATGTGTTTGTGTTATGTGTCCGGGGTGGTGGTAGTGGTGGTACTGTGGTTTAGTTATTTTTTTTTAACCTTGGCAGCTCCTATAGAGCTGGGACTGGGAGTAGCAACAGTGGGTGGAGTTTCTGCTAAGTTGTCACTTCTGTGAGCGCTTAATTAAAGAACAGTTGTGTTTGAGGCCTGCTGATTCTGAAGTCATTCCTTCTAACTATACAACATTTTGTGGTGGCGAGGATGGGATCCTGAGAGCTGTACAGGCAGCATGGACTGTGAATCCATTTACACAGCTAACTGGTAAGCAGTCAGCTAGACCCACTTAAGAACTTGAGCAACTCCTGTTGTTGTTTTTTAAGAGAATTAAAATCAAAATGGCTGTTCTTGGATGTATCAAAGAGTTTGATGTTAGTCAACCTGCTTCCTGGGATTCATATGCAGAATGGCTTCTATCCTGAAGCAAATAAGATAGCCAATGCTGTGCTCTTAACTGTTTGTAGGCCACAGACATTTGCCATACTAAGATCCCTCACTGCTCCTGCCTCACCCAAAGCTAAGACATTTGATGAACTTTTAGGATTATTGAAGGTACATTTCTCACCAAATCCTTCAGTTATTGTGCAGAGATTTAAATTTCACAAACAAATGCAGCAACCTGGAGAGGGCATTGCCTGGGTTTCCTGATACTATAGTCTCAGACAATGGGACTGCTTTTGCATCTGCTGAATTTAAAACATTTGCAAACAAGAACCATATTCGGGCTGTCACCACTGCACCATGTCATCCCTGAGCAAATGGCCAAGCAGAATGGATGGTGCAGACAACAAAGATGCCCTGGCCTGAAGCGCATTGCGGAAGGAGACTGGCCAACACGCCTTGCCAGATTTCTCGTTGCTCAACACGTTACTCCTTGTGCAACAACAAGAGTCAGTCTCGCAGAGTTACTTATAGGGCAGCATCTAACAACTTGCCTTGACTATCCCTACCCAGATTTAGCTGAAGACTTACACAGCAAATGGGAGCAAGCTCTGGATGCTGCCTTCTCAGCTCCTTCTCTCCGTTCATTTGCCCCACAAGATCAGGTGTTTGCTAGGAACTATGGTGCTGGACCAAGGTGTCATACACCTTGTATTCCTCTACCATTAAGGTCACTGGACCTGTGTCATACAAGGTCCAGTGTGCAGATGGGTCAGTGTGGCATCACCATGTTGACCACTGAGAAGGCATTCTGGCCAGAGTGGACTGCCATCAACAGAGGTAGCTGAGGAAGATCTACCTGGAACTGATGTGTTTCTCTCACTGCCAGCTGAAGCACCAGAACCACTAAGTGATGGGAGCAATACACTGTCCTTGCCTAAAGCAGTTACTGAAAGGAAGTCATCTGAGCAAGCTACACCTACTAGATGAGTGCAGAGACTGTGCCATGAAAGGGTACCTCCTCGTTGGTTGGAAGACTATGATAACTAAGGTGGGGGGAGGAATGTTATGTATCCTGGTGTGTGTGTGTACTGTGGCTTAGTTATTGTTTTGAACCTTGGCAGCTCCTGTAGAGTTGGGAGTAGCAACAGTGGGGTGAGCTTTGGCTAAGTTGTCACTTCTGTGTGTGCTGAATTAAAGAACAGTTGTGTCTGAGGCCTGCTGAGTCTTACAGTCATTCCCTCTACCTATACAACAGTTTGCTTGTTTGTTCAGCAAGGACCTATGGTAGCTGTATTTTCATATGTAGATTATTCAAGAAATGACATATGAGCCACTGTGCCTAAAATTAAGCAGAATGCAAAGGAGATGGGGGGTGGGAGTCACAACTCAACATGATGCAGTGCAATTCTAGAAGCTGTAAATCATGCTATAGGTCAGATGACAGAAGTTATACGTCAAAACGCCCAAATAATTTGTCATAGTACTGTCTATTAATGCTACAGCTTTATGACTTCAAAACATTTGTATCCCAATCCCAGAAGAGATAGTTCAGCCCTGCAAGACCTTGAATAAATCCATACCATGGTTGTTGTCTTTTCACTGCTAGAAGAGAACACAAGGAGAGATTTATTTGAAGATTATGTTAAATATTGAAATATTCTAATCTATGTGGCTTTAATATGCAAACACTGGGAAGGGTTCAGTAGTGTGCTACTGCTAGCACTATTGAAGTTGTGGTACTGCAGGGATGGGGAACCGCAGGCCCGGGGACCAAATTCAGCCCTCCTGTGGTCCCAATGTGACCCTCCAGGGTTTCCTAGAGGGTCATGCCCCCTTTCCTTTCCTCTGGTCCTGCCCACTTTTCCCCAACCACTCTTTGGTGGTTTCTCAGTTTTTGTGAAGGTTTCCCTCCATTCTAAGAGGTTGAAACGCCTCTCCTAAGGCTTAGTTCTTGGCAGTAAGAGCTTTAAAGCTACAATATGCTGGCATTTTTTGCCCCACCCCTTTTGCCTTCATTCCTTCCCCCTTTGCCTTAGGCTCCACCCACTACTTGAGTGCACTCTCCAAGAGCTTCTCTGAAACTGAATTTGACCCTCAGGCTGAAAGACGTTCCCCAGCCCCACACTGTGCTAGCAAAAACCAATGCGTGTGTAATGCCAATAGCACTTGCTAGCCTGACAGGTTTCTTTATAATATATATAGGGAGGGAGACCAAAAGTCAAACAACATTGTAGTCAGTGTTCACCAAGGGGGTGTCTCCATGAATGATTTACTGTGAACTGGCTGCGTTTGGAGGTCGTTGGGGATATATGACATCGTGGCCATCTAGCAGCCACCCTGGAGCTTATCAAAGAAAAACCAGATTTCCTGAGACTGCTTAAAGTCCAATTCTTTTCCTTAAGTCAGGTTCAAACCAGTTAGTGTCTACTCAGAAGTAACTCCCATTGTGCTCAGTGAGGCTTGTTCCCTGAATGCGCACTTCAGAATTTACAGAGATTCCCCTCAATTGAAATAGCACATTTTAAAGCACTAATTCTTTAAAGCCTGTAAAGCGCTTTCCCCAAGTTGCAATTCTCCACTGTTTGGTTTATTGCTTTCAGAAGTAACTAATTCACACCTTCGATCCTGCGCAGCATCAAGTTAGAAAGGGGGCTGGTTTCCCATCCCTTTGTTTCCCCTCCCCGTAGGGATGGCAGAGAATTCTGCCACGGACCTCGGTGAGGCCGAATGCCAGTGCATTCGGCCCCCCGAACTCCGTGGCAGAACGGCCTGCCCCCCCGTCCCCCCGCGGATCCCCTCCGGGACGAGACTCACCTGGGGCGGATCTTCCAGGTGGCGGCAGCGGCGGCGGCTGGTCTTCCAACTGGCTGCTGCCGCCATTTCCACTCTTGTAAAAAAAAAAAAGACGTGATAGGCTACGTAAAGATTTACGTAGCCTATCATGACTAGGTTTAAAAAAATAAAAAAACACGACGTGATAGGCTACGTAAATCTTTACATAGCCTATCATGGCTGGGTGGGTTAAAAAACAAAACAAAACCGAGTACGCAAATGGCGGTGGCTACGGCCGCCACCATTTTCATTCCTTATTTTTGCCCGTCTTAGTCTACGTAAATATTTACGTAGGCTATGACAGCAAAAATCAAGGGGAACACAAATAGCGTAGCAGGCGCTATTTGCATCCCTTTTTGATTCCCCGTTTTAGCCTACGTAAATATTTACGTAGGCTAAAACAGTGAGTCAAAAAGGGATGCAAATAGCGCCCGCTACGCTATTTGCGTTCCCCTTGATTTTCGCTGTCATAGTCTACGTAAATATTTATGTAGATTAAGAGGGCAAAAAGAAGGAACGCAAATGGCGGTGGCCATAGCCGCCATTTGCGTATGCAGTTGTTTTTTTTTTTTTACCCAGAGCCCTCTGGGGCCGGAAATCCGGCTGTGGATGATTCTGGCCTGGCTGGGCCTCGCCGGCTGCTCCACGGAGCTGCCATAGAGCACAGCCGGCTGTGGAGGATTCCGGGGGGGAGGAACGGATCGCCTCCCCCCCCCACCATAAACATAATCTGAGAAAGGTAAGTGACTTTCGTACATCCCTACCTCCCTGTCTTTCTCAGCACAAACATATGTGTGTTTACTTGGAAGTAGGGATGTACGAAAGTGACTTACCTTTCATGGATTATGTTGATGGTGGGGGGGAGGCGTTCCGTCCCTCCTCCTGGAATCCTCGAACGGCCGGCTGTGCTCCGCAGCAGCTCTGCGGAGCAGCCGGCCAGGCCCAGCCCGGCCAGGCCAGAGCCGTCTGCAGCCGGATTTCCAGCCACGGAGGGCTCTGGGTAAAAAACAAAAACAAAAAACAACCGCGTACACAAATGGTGGTGGCTACGGCCGCCGCCATTTGCGTTCCTTCTTTTTACCGTCTTAATCTACGTAAATATTTATGTAGACTATGACAGCGAAAATCAAGGGGAACGCAAATAGTGTAGCGGGCGCTATTTGCGTCCCTTTTTCATTCACCGTTTTAGCCTACGTAAATCTTTACGTAGGCTAAAACGGCGAATCAAAAGGGGACGCAAATAGCACCCACTATGCTATTTGCGTTCCCCTTGATTTTCGCCATCATAGTCTACGTAAATATTTAAGTAGATTAAGACGGTAAAAAGAAGGAACGCAAATGGTGGCGGCTGTAGCCGCCGCCATTTGCATACACTTTTTTTTTTAAACCCACACCCTACCATGATACGTAAATCTTTACGTAGCCTATCATGTCTTTTTTTTTCTTTTTTTTAAACCTAGCCATGATAGGCTACGTAAATCTTTACGTACCCTATCACGTCTTTCTTTGTTTGTTTTCACAAGCCTGGAAATGGCGGCGGCAGCCGGTTGGAAGACCGCCCGCTGCTGCCGCCGCTGCCGAAGCCACTGCTGGAGCCGCCGCCGCCCAGAAGATCCTCCCCAGGTAAGTCTCATCCCGGGGGGGATCCGCGGGGTGGCGGGGGGGTGGCAGGCCATTCCGCCACAGATTTCGGGGGGCCGAATGCACTGGCATTCAGCCTCACCGAGATCCATGGCGGAATTCTCTGACATCCCTACTTGGAAGTAGCACACTCCTGAAGTTACTGAGATTCCCATGAATTGAAATATCGTATTTAAATAACCTAATGTTGAAGCTTCAATTGATTGCAGCAGGGCAGCGAGAACACTGTGTTCTTTTCATGATTGTCACTGTAAGGAAGTAATTAATGCAGGTGGTGGGTGGGAGTGGGGGAGAGAAAGAGAGTGATTTCCTGGATTTTATCCTGGATTTTAATCACTCAGGATTTTATCAAAGGAGAAAGGGGGGACAGCCTGGGTGGGGAGCCTGTCTTGTTGGTTGAGCAGCCCCTGCCAGTCAGATGACTTTCACTCCACCACCACCCCTGGAAGTATGTTCTGTGAAGTGACTTTTACTGGTGTGATACACTCACTTGTGGAGCCCTGTGTGGACCAAAGCTGGTTCCTTGAAAACTCCGGGGAAGCCATGATTGGCTTCTCCTTCTGTCTCCTTCTGTTGTCGGGGAACGGCAAGTCTTGGTTATCGAGTTGGAAACACTTTTCATTACAATGCATATGTTTGACATCTGAATATTTTTGAACATGTGGATACCAGTCTTTAGACAATCAGATCTTTCAGTTGCACTATGTCTCTGGGACATTGTCTCTTACACTGAGGTGGTGGAGTTCTTGGGAAACCCTAAGCAAAATCGAGCAGACTCTAGGACCTTGGAAGGATCAGATCACACAGCAGTGCCCAAACTCTAAGAAGCTGTTTAGGCCAGGGAGGGGAAATAAAATGGTTTCAGAGGTCATTGTCAGATAGGGATGATGTCTAGTTCCTCCTACAGACCTGGGAAGGGTACAAGGGGCTGAGGAATGTCTGCTAAATAAAGCAAAGCCTCATGATCAGAACAGCCCCCACCCCTATGAGATTAATGGTGGTTGTAAAAGGGAGGTGAGGGGGTATATCTGACTTCCTCCCTAAAATGCTAACTTTCCAGATGAGCCCTAAGTGCATGAACAACCAGGGATATGTCATCAAAAGCATCAGGGCCATACCGTCCATTAAAGAAATGGAACCATTTGTCTCTGCCAACTAATTGCAGGGAGAGGTTTGAAAAACCCATGCCTGATGTTTTGGAAGCTTACAAGGTTTTTAAAAAAATAATATTTACAATATATTTAAGCTTAAGACATGTAAGTTTAGCTTGCTTTACTTACGTTTAGCTTTTGTATCTTTTACATTTCCAGTGTTTTATTCTGGTTTTGTTTTAATGTGTTTTTATCCATCTGGACTTTTGAGAGTAGATAGGGTTTATATCTGGGTTTATATACCCAGAGTGGCTGGGTGACCAGCCAGATGGGCGATTAATAAATTTAATAATAAAATAAATAAATATAAATATAAATATAAAGGAAGTGAGGCAGATGGCTACCAGGAGGAGGGCCTTTTCTGCTGTGGCCCCCCAGCTGTGGAATGAGCTCCCCAGAGAGGCATGACATTGTACTCCTTTCAGCTCCAGGTGAAGACCTTTTTATTCTTCCAGTATTTCAGCATTTTAGCTTCCTAGTCTTTTAGCTCTAGTGTTTTAAATCCGTATCTGAAATCTCTGCATTTCTGCTAGGTTTTATTCTGGTTGTACTGTTATATTGTGGTTTTAAGCTTTCATATTTTATATCATTTTATGCTGCATTCTGTGGTTTTAATTTTTGTGAACAGACAGAGAACTTCAGCTATTGGGCGGCATGGAAATTAAATAAATAAATAAATAAATAACGAAGCGGGGCTGCAATCCAGTGTAACTAACTTGAAAGCAGGCCTCACTGAGCAAAGCGGGACTTGCTTTTAAGTAAATATGCACAGGAATGGACTGTAAATTACTTCCTTAATGCATCCTAATAGGAAGCTTACAAGAATGCAGTGTCTGGCCCATGTGAAATCAGTAGGTCTCTTGAGGCTTTGATTGGGCTCATAATGCTCTTAGATAAATTTTGTCTGATTTTCTCTTTGCTTTCCTTTGTCACTTTACAGATACACCAATTCAAAGTTGGGTTGAATTCCTACCATTTTGATTCATATGTGCTGAATGCATGCTTTCAATCATTTCAGAGTGATGAAGGATCAGAAACAGGGTGTCCTACAAAAGCTAGTGGTGAATTTAGGTGATTTCAAACTTATAAACAAAGGCAATAGTTTAGCCTTCACACCATGTCTGTCTAGACAGCAGCAATTAACAGTAATTAGGGGCTGCATCTGCTGTTTGCCATGCTCTTCCCTTACAAACGAAGCTGAGAAGACTCAGCTAGAATGTTCGACTGCCTTTGCGTTTCCTTAGGGCCCCTTTCCCTTTAATAATGTGCCTTGAAAGCAAATTAATGGACTCTTTCTTCAAGACTTCAGGTCAGGAATTTTGTCAGTAGTTGAACACATTCGCCTTGAGTTAGCCTTCCTTCCTCACCCCACACCCCTTCCCTTCCTCTTCCATGCTGAAATGACCCATCTAGAAATTCAGGGGATAATCTCTGATGCAAGACAAGATACTGCAGTTGGAGACTGAAGGGAGGAAGACCCAGCACACAGGGGTGGCTCCTTAGAGCCTTGCCAATTTAGTTGCTGATTTGCCTTGCTCTAAAGCAGCTTTCCCCAACCTGGTGCCCTCCAGATGTGTTGGACTGCTCATCAGCCCTCGGGCATGATAAAGGGGTTCTTTGGGGCAATGTCAATTCATATTTCTGGTAATAATGAATGGACTACGTGAGTTTTGCCCGACCCAGTGCCCTCTAGATGTGTGGACTACAACTCCCATCATCCCCAGCCAGTATGGCTAATGCTGATCCTTCATTGTCATGCTGGCTGGCCATTCGGCAATGGCCATGCTGCCTGGGGTGATGGTGGGAGTTATAGTCCAAACACATTCAGCGGGCACCAGGTTGCATAAGGCTGGATTATGTTTTAGGGCCAAAAGATGTGTAAAAAAAAGGTAAAGGTGTCCCCAACCAGTCGTGTCCGACTCTAGGGTGCGGTGCTCATCCCCGTTTCTAAGCCGAAGAGCCAGCGCTGTCCAAAGACACTTCCGTGGTCATGTGGCTGGCATGACTGAACACCGAGGTGCACGGAACGCTGTTACTTTTCCCGCCGAGGCGGTACCTATTTATCTACTTGCAATTTCTTGCTTTCAAACTGCTAGGTTGGCAGAAGCTGGGACTGAAGATGGGAGCTCACTCCGTCACGCAGCACTCGGGTCTCGAACTGCTGTGCCGACCTTCCAGTCTGCAGTTCAGCGTCTTAACCACTAAGCCACCGTGGTCCCTTTAAAAGATGGGTACATGTTTAATAATACTGAAAGTGAGCCAGGCTGGAAGAAAGCAGTTGAAAGCATCCTGGTGTGACAAGGTAAGGTGGACGAGGGAGCTGGGGTTCATTTGCCTCCCTCGTGTGCTCACTTTGATATAAAACTGGGGTAGGCCACTTGTGGTCCTCCAGATGTTTCGGCCTGCAACTCTTGCCATGCCTCACCATTAACCATGCTAGCTAGGGCTGATGGAAGTTGTTGGCCTAAACATCTGGAGAGCCACAAGCTGCCCATCCCTGATATAAAAGGTAGGCTCTCTCACCCCTCCTATAGAGCTAAACAGGCAAGTGCGTCTTTATTAATTATTTGGTTTGGCCCCAAGCTACAAAGCAAGAAGCATGTGTGAGCACTCATATAGGGAAGGGAGTTTGAAAAGCCAATGCAGTATATGTGAAGAGGTTTCTCTGAGGAACAGGTCAGCAGGATGAAACTTTTAATAAGTAAATGCCGGGCCACAAGATGACCTTTATCTGAAACAAGAACGACACTATGTTTGGTTTTGAATGCTTTGGTTGGCAGTGCCAGTCTGCCTGAGGGAAATGTGCTCACTGAAAACAGGTGTGGTCAGTTGGGTAGACTCAAAGTTCATATAACTAAAGAAAAAAGCAAGGGTAAACAGGCCCCAAGCACACTGAATCCACTTCACAGATTTCAACAGCTTATGTTTATTAATGGTTAAGAGTTGATTGTGACCCTTTCAGTTTTGGGGTCACTCTTGTCTAGTTGTAGTTTGTTTTTCAAATGAACAGCAGAAGATATTGCAGAAGTGTGCAATGGTTTCTGCTAGGATGCTTCAAACAGATAGTGCAGATGGATGTGGACAGTACCCACGCACCATTTCTCTGGGCTCTGGTACAAACTCATTGCATAGCAGCCTTCTCATCCCTGATTAAACAGAAATTTTGCTACTACTCAAGTGATTCCCATTTTTTCTGGATGTCATGAGTGGTAATCACCACTCGCACAATTACATGTCCCAGGCTGAGTAAAACAAAAGACGCCGAGTCCATAGTAGAGCCATGAGGAAGAAAGAAATAGTGGAACTATCACATACAGTCCTGTGAAGGGGAGAGCAGGGCCGTTTTGGAGGAGGTCTGGTGAGGGAAGCCTGACCCCATGTGATTTAGAACCATGTGGTCATGCATGGAATCTGTATGTGTAGAGAAATGTAGGCCTGATTTACAGTTACTAGAGCTGTATGGGAGATGCCTTCCAATAGGCCTGATCCCAGATTGCTCCAGTAACATCTGTAAAGAGAAACCATGTGGGTCAATTGAATGATGTTGTTCCTTTATGTGTAGCTTCAACATGTCAATTATTTCAGCCTTGTGAAATAAGGTAAAAAATCTGGATCATAAAAATTACAATTCGCATTGGGCCTGATTCACTCAACCACATGTTTTAAGGCAGGATCTCTTCTATCTAACAAATCATCTCAACCATCCAACTTTTTATTGAAACCTCCTTCCCATGCCTTCTGGAGAACTAACTGCTTTGTTTGCACATAATCAAATGAAGGATTTGAGAACAGAATCTGGATATAACCAAGCACCACATGGTCAGCGCTATACTATTGTATACATGGTGGACGATGGCACATTTCTTCTTTCAGTATATGGTTCCATAGGCATGCATAGCAAATTTCATTAGGGTGTGCATCGAAGGAATTTAAAAATTTTTTTTAAAGGCAAACATTTATTGAATACTCAGTCATAAAAGACATTATTTTTATTCATCAAACAAACTAAAGAAGCTAAAACTTAACTAAACTTCTTTTAAAAATTAAGAACTAAACTTTACTTTAGAAATACAAACTTAAAAAATGAGTGACAGGATACCTTTTTTTTGGTTGTTTTTGCGGCCACTTATATAGGTCAAAGAATTTTCTGGAATAGTAGTCAGAGGGGAAGGGGAGGACCAATGGAACTGTGGTGGTGCAGTAGTGGGGACACATGCTGTGAGCAAATGTGGGCTTCCTGTACATTTCTACAATGTTTATATTATGCAATTCGGCGCTTATTGCATAATACAATAATACATACTTTAGAACTAAAAGAGCATATCATACAATTAAATTAAAATGCAAAGCTGCTTTTTTTTTGGTTTGAGACATTACGCTGTGCCTGGGCACACCTGGCATACCCTGTATGCATGCCTATGCATGGTTTATTATAGGTGATTGAGAGGGAGGTGATCTGTTTCTCTCCTAAGTGTGAGATGAGATCCATGCTTTTTAAGCAATAGGGGTGTTTTCTCAATACAATACATTGTATTATTTCGTTTACAAGACTATTCTCAAGAACTGGGGGAGTCTTTACTATCATCATTCCATAAAAGAACAATAACCAATTTTACAGCCTATAAAAGTTAACATTTCAGTATGCTGCTGATATATCCGCTATTTGCAATCTCTGGCAATTTATATTTCCCTTGTGTGTCACCCAGTTGCCTGGAGGCAGAAAGGAATTACGGGAGAAGGGAAGAGTTAGAAGGCTGCATTAATTTCTTAATAGGACTCTACTTAGTGGTCTGTAAAATATTCATGCACTGAGAATTGATCTTTGATTTATATTACCTCATGCAATACTCTGAGTATGAATCATGCTGCTCTAGGATTTCTTTTCTTTTTCTTCTTTTCCCCAAGAAAAGACAGGAGGAATTATTGAATTTGCCTGTGCACCGGGATGCTTGCTCTACTGTTCTCTCAGGAGAGCTTCCTCCACTACAAATGTAAAGTCACTGTCAAATTCCCACTTATCCTAGAACCCACCTATATCCCATGGTATCTTCTTTGTTCAGCTGCCCATAGCTTCTTGACTATGCACACCATTAATCAAATTTGGACAAAAAGGTCACACACAGAGGTGTTCTCAGTGGCTGTCTACCCACAACCGCAAAACTATCACCCTCAAGGTTTGCCACTGTCCTGGCCTGAGTATATATCAATTCAATGATCAAAAACTCTGCCAGTTGAAGACCAGAGTTAAGGATATCTCATGCAGTGGAGGCTGGTGGCTCCAATTCTGGTGGGGCTATAAACCCATTCTGGGTTTCAGTCAGAACCAGCCAGAACTCTCAAGGAGCTATCCAAGGTGCTGAAAGAATTTTGGGGATAGGGAGCAGCACCTTGGATAGCTCCTTTAGAGTTCTGGCTGGTTCTGACTGAAACCCAGAATGGATTTACAGCCCCACTGAAATCAGAGCCCCTAGCTTCCACTGATCTCACGTTGCTCAGGTTCCATAAAGCCAGGAAATTAGAAGCTTAGGCTGAAGCCTTAACAGATGTGTCCCATGATCAGTGATGGTGTTGTGTAATGTCACAAATTGTGCTTGCTTACAATTTACCCTCCATGCACCCACACTTGTCCTGGGTCTTTCAGGCCCAAATCCAGATGGGGAGGATGGCGTGCCTGAGACTAGCAAAGATAGCCCAAGTCGTTCTGGTCCTCTGTTGCTTTATGATGCATCTGAACCTGCTAGAGGAAACTTCCTGAGAGTTGACCCATGCCTGTTCGTGGCTTGTAAAGCAAGCACAATTTGTGCCACTGGACAACATCATTACCACAACTTGTGTTAGCAAACGCCATAGTTCAACTATGCGGTGTGTGAAGCAGTCCTGCCTTTTGTCTGTCCTCAGTCTCCCACCATTCAGCTTCATTGGATGATTCCATGTTCTAGTATTCTAGAGAGCGGAAAAATTCTCTATCCACTTTGTCCACACCACACATAATTTTACACATCTCTGTCTGTCATGACCACCTCTACTTGCCTTTTTTCTAAACCAAAATGCCCTAAACATTATAACCTTCCCTGAAAAGAGAATTTCTTTAGCCCCTTGCTCATTTTGGTTGCTCCTTCCCACAACTTTTCCAGCTCTACAATATCCTTGTTGAGAGATGGCCCTGGTTTGTTCTGGGAGTGTTCTAGATTGCACTCTCGGCCGCCTAGCCAGTGTCCTACGTAAACTGTTTGTGTGCCATGCCCTTTAAACTTACACAGCATGGTGTGGTTCTGTGGCAGATGTGCAGTGGTTATTCCGCAGATGCGTTGATGGGGAAAGTAGGGTGGCCATGTGTCCTGCTTTACAGATGCCAGTCAGCAATTGAAGGGCTGTCCGAGGACAGCCCTCTATTTGGAAGACTGTCCAGTCTAAGTCTGGTGTAAAGAATTATAAAAAAGGAAAGCAGGGGCCTTGAAGTTGCTCATCGATATTTTAAAAATTATTTTATTTTTAGTTATTATTACATTTATATCCTCCCTTTTTTCCTCTTGTAAGGAATCCAAGGCAGCTTACCTGGTCCTCCGTTTTACCCTTACAATAACACTGTGAGGTAGGTTACGCTGAGAGTCAGGGACTGCTGGCCCAGAATCACCGAGTGAGCTTCATAGCCGAGTGTAGACTAGAACCCAGATCTCCTGAGTCTCAGTCCAACACTCTGAGCAGACTGAGCAGGCACACATATCACCTGGGTCACAGTCTTTCCCACTATGGTGAGATGTATTGTATTTCTATTAAAATTAGAGTAATTATTTCTAAATTTGCACCTATACATATAAATTGGCATATACACATTTTATGTAAATCAGTGTCCTCTTTTGTTCTCTTTTTTTGGCGATGCATTTCCTCTTTCTCGATGATGCATAAATGACCACCCTGGTGAGAAGGTTTCTATGAAGGCAGACATTTTGGAAAAAAACCCCTGCTCTAAAGTGCTGTGTAAATTATTGATAATAACTTGATCTCCAGCAGAGATCCTGCCCAGCTACTAGAGATCCTTTCAGCTGGACATGATGGGGACCAAATCTAGGATTTTCTGCATGCAAAGCTTCTGCTCTATCATGGAGCTATGCCCCCCTCTCCAACCACTGACCAAGTTAATCAAATGAAGTAACATCAATAACAACATGAACCAAAATGGATCCCTTAAGCCGTTGCCACACTCTTGGGGCACAAGAGTAACCATTCCTTTTTTTTCTGTGTGTGCTCCCATTGTTCTTGAAACTTCCACTTGATCATAAACAGTAGTCTCATCAACAGTTCTTTTTGAAGAATTCAGTAATACTCCTTTAACTCTGAAATGAGCGGAGTCTGGCTCTAGTTTCAGCAGCAGGAGAGGTCATATATTTGTTGTTGACAAAAGTGTGTCCAAGGAAGTAACAGGATTAATGGTCTGGCTGTAAATTTAACTGGCTGTATTTAGTTCAAAATTTACATATCAGTGGGAGGTGGATTTGCAATCAGACCATTAGATCACTGTGAGAAACAGCTCTTTGACTATCCACCCAGTGAGTTCCTTGGCTCATACATAATGGGTAATAGAAATACTTAAATGTCAGAGGACTTAAATGAAGACATCAAGACTGATAGGATTAAAGTGCAGCAGGGAACAGTTCTACACCATTCATATAGCATCCAGTGGAAATCTACTGTTTCCTGTTACAAACAGGGAACCCAAGAGTTCTATAAAGTTCATCATAGTTTACTTATTAATTTATTAATTTACAACATTTATATACCACTCCTCATCTAATAGTTAGATAACCCTCTGGCAAATGCAGCATGGCTAATCTGTACACTTGCTGCTTACCAGGAAAACAGGTGTAGCCTTAGGAGAAGGTAACACATTTGGGCCACTAATCCCTTGTTATTGATTCAGTGATATAACGTGGTGTGACCATTTGCAGCTTTGATTGCTATTAAACACTGGGAGACTTGAGAGCATGAATCTGCTTCTGGGGCTTTATCTGTTTCCAGAGCAGCAGCAGGTGACTCTCTCAATGCTACTCACCTTCTGATCACCCTGCTGCTATAGAAGCCCACACAAAATCAACTCTGGGTGGCTTGTACATGACTCATAAACCAGGATTCCATAGATTCCCAGCCGAGGACAAAAGACAGTATCAACAGTACTCTGACCACCGTGGGTTGAACCCTGCAACCATTTTCATAAGGTGATAATATGATGGATAGAAGCACCAGAAAGTTCACTTGTGATTAAATGCAACTATGCAATATCCAGAAAACAATAATATGTTATAGCTTTCATAAAATCCAAGGGTCATTTGGTTTATGTACATACTCTGTCCCTTCCTCACTCCTTCATGTGAGACCTCTCTGATAACAGGGCTCTGGACAGAACTTAAATCAAAAGGTGCTGTCAGGTCAGGACTTTGGGGCAGAGGCCTAGGGCCCCTCTCAGCAGAATGAGCAGGAGGGGCCTCAAACACAGCAGGGCAGGCTTACCATCCACATTATGAAATAAGAGAAATAATACACATTACCATCAAAAAAAGAGGTAGACCATTAAGTCCAGAGTCTAAAATTACTTAACTGCACCACTGTGCTAAATCGTGAGGAACAATGATTCCATATACTTCACTTTACTGGCCAGCTCTATTGCTGCTAACTTCTCCTAAGTCCGTGCTTCTTGAAATGACAGTGTACTTTTTGTTCATGTGTGTGATGCATTTTGAAGAACAGTAATAACAAAAATTCCAGATGTGATGTTTACAGATCTCTTCCTTCCCAATTCTAACATAGTTCACCAAGGGAACTGATTCATGCAGAACTGACATCTTGGTGCATATTGCTTGATTGACTGAATGTTAACTCCTAAATCTTATGACATGAAGAATGGAAGGATCTCAGAGAAATGGAGTGTCTACTTGCAGCTGTAATCCCTCTCCTTTTTGCCTGGGTGCCTTCAATGATTCTGAAATCAGTTCCACGTCAATGAGACACTAGCTGGTTCAGACAACATGATAACCCACACTCAAGTGTTGAGTATGGGTTGAGTGTGAGCTGTCATTGAACTGTGGGTTGTCGTTGAAATGTGGGTTATCATGTTGTCTGAACCCAGCTATGATAACAAACCATGGTTTGTTAACCACAAACAACCCACATCACAACCCAACAACAAACCATGGGTTCTCTTCATGGGTTGTTTGTGCTTAACAAACCATGGTTTGTTAGCACGGCTGGGTACAGACAACATGTCAACCCACATTTCAATAACAACTCGCAGTTCAATGACAACCCACACTCAACCCATACTCAACCCTAGAGTGTGGGTTATTGTGTTGTCTGAATGCAGTCACTCACTAGTAAGTGTTTTTCATAAGGGACATGGTCCCAAGGCTTCCTATGGCACAATCCTAAGGGTGGATAATGTGGCTTGTAGGGTGGTGGCTAAGAGCCTTGCACTGCTGATGGGACACAACCCCAGCCCCATCTTGGTTAAAGCAGCAGCCACCCATGCCTCCTGCCCTTGCCACAGTGCTACACTAGTGGCACTACATACCTTTTGTATGGGGGAGTGTGACACAAGCCCCTCTGGTCCCTTTGTGTTATGTCTATAACCCTTGTTGGTTCCCAGGAGATACAATGTAGAGGCTGACACAGATCTCTGCCAGTCAGTTTCCTTTTATAGATTGGGGGTTGGGGTATGACAAGCAGGGAGGAACCATACCACTGTGCTCCATGTGACAAGGTTTGGATCTCAGTTTTATCCTTGGCTAAATACAGTTGCTGTTGTCATGGCCGAGATCAGGGGTGCAGTACCTCCAGCCCAGGGGCTAAATCTGGCCTGCCTGGGCTATCAGCCTGGCCCTCCAGGGTTCCCCAGATGGGACACCCCTTTCCCCTGATCATTGATCATTGGGTGGTTTCCTGGCTTTTTAAATGGTGGGTTCCCCCCCCCATTTTAAATGTAGAAATGCCTTCCCTAAGGCTTAGCTACTGACACTACGAACTTGAAACTAAAATATGTTAGTATAGTTTGTATTTTGACTCTGTCCCTTTTGCCTTTGGCCTCACCCACTACTGGAACGCAGCCCGCAAGACTCCTCTGTAATGGAATTCGGTCCTTGGGCTGAAAGAGGTTCAACACCTCTGGCTAAGATAGATAAAGTAAGTCAGGTAAGCATATGTATGAAGTCAGAGGTAGAGGGCCTGATGCCCTCCAGATGTCTTGTACCACAATGCCCATCAGCCCCAGACCACAAGCCAATGTTCAGAGATTTATGGGAGTTGTAGTTGAAAACATCTGGAGAGCACCAGATTGTTTAACCCTGTATTAGATTTCCAAGTATTAGCAGGGGGTCAAGGTCTCAGTTTTACTCAAGGTAACATCATCTTTTCTGGTTCCCTCCCTTTCCTTGAATCACTCAATTCTGTATTTCCTCTTCTCCTTGCACTCTTCCAACATTCCTTGCTGGTTCACGTAACTTCTGTTTATGTTTCTTGCCTGTGCTATTTACTGGGAAACATAATTCTCTCTGATGCTTGTATGACGAAGCTCAAAGGAACATCTACTGCAGCCAAAACAGGTCAAAGCCCTCTGAAAATGAAGAGGAACGACTTGTGCTATCATCATCCTGAATGCCTTCTCAGTGTCTTAGGCTTCATATAATGTAGGGCCGGTGGTGTTCCATTTAGTATACAGTGTGCATTTCTCAAGCCATGCTTAATACAAACGGAAGATAAATTTACTCAGTAACTCAAAGGCCATGGGTTTTTAACTGCATCTTGAAAAAGATCATTATACTTGTTCAGGCATAAATTATGATGGGTCATCCATTACATAAATTATCCAAACAATTATTTTAGTGATGTGGTCACCATTTCTTACAGTCCCTGGGAAACCAATGTAGATATGGCTTATAGCCCAGCCTTCAGATCTACAGAGTGATTGCACAAAAGCTTCTGTGTGACAAATATGTTTGTCCTGCTCCTGTGCAGTGCTATAGCCAGCAACAGTATCTCTGGGGACACATGGAATTCTCACTATCACACATGATAGTGCACAGAAACAGCTAGGTGGGCCACATGAAAACCATGGGCTGTACCTTTTGCATCCCTGACTTTAAAAAGGATGACCTTCTTTGTTTGCTCATTTAAAATAATTATAACCTGCCTTTCTGCCTGACAATAGGCTG
This sequence comes from Heloderma suspectum, assembly GCF_057233095.1. Taxonomy (NCBI): domain Eukaryota; kingdom Metazoa; phylum Chordata; class Lepidosauria; order Squamata; family Helodermatidae; genus Heloderma; species Heloderma suspectum. The sequence continues at coordinate 87,330,953 of NC_139459.1, forward strand.
TAAGGTGGATGACAATAACAGAAAATTGAATATAATAAATATACCTTTTTTTTTTAAAGGCAGCCGTGTCTGGGGGAATGCTGATGTAAAATGTCTTCTCCTCTTACCGCTGCTGTGGCTGTTCCAACTGCTACTCTTTGAAGGTTCTATGAAAACCATGGAAAAGAATACCCCCCCTCCCCGAGCTAAGATGCATCACATGTTTGTGTTCCTAGTGGTGGGGCATTTCCTCACTTGACAGTCTCCAGCTCTTGGCTTTAGTCTGAAAAAAGGACTAAAGATGAATGGTACATGAATTGTTCATCGTTACACCGTTCTCTCAAGGCAGAGAATCCAGCATCTTGATAGCCTTACTATTTTGGATCTATCTACCATTTTGAAAGCAAAGCGAAGAATTCGCAGCAGCTGGAACACCTGGGCTGGGGTGAGGACTGTTCCCATCTCAGGTGCAGAGCTGTTTCTGCTGCTTGAAGCCATTGTAGCGAAGAAAGGGCAGTTCAGGGCCATGCTTATATCACAGCAGGCCAGTGCAGGAGGAGCCCACCAGCCTTGTAACTGTCATGGATGCAAAGTTCTCCTGGTGGCTATTGCTGAAGAAGGGTCTATTGGAGTGGAGGATGATACCAGACAAGAGCTGGCAGTCATACTTGGAGGAGCCCTCAGTGAGAGAGAGGGCTACTTTATGTTATTGTCTGTTGCCGTGGGCCTTTTTGGAGATCTGTGTGGGTAGAAAGGCAGGATACCCATGTTTCTAATTAAAACAAAACAAAAACGTTGAAATTCAGACGTAGCATTTGGTTTGATTTCAGAAAGTTGATTTTTAGAAAATCAATGCCTTATGAATGTCAAAAACATGCAAACAAGCTGAACTATCTGTGCAAAATCATTTGAAACCAATGTAAGCTAATTGTAGTGGTTTCTAGGGCTTTTGGAATAAAAATCCAAAATGAGCAAAGCAATGCTACCATTCAGTCCAGACATATGGCTACAATCATGATGGAAAGCTCTTCTTAAGAACGCCATTTAGTTGCTATAAATATTTTTGAACGTGTATATATGATATGCATTCTTAGTCACTAGGCAGCATTTTTTTTTACTGTCAAAAAGAATAGGAGCCAGGTTGTGTGACTGGTGGGTATGGCCTCCCCCATACCTGGAAGTAGGGATGTCTGTCCCCAGGAAACCCAGCCCTTTTGGGGCCAGATGGATTCCCACAGTGCCCCTGACTTGGCTTCCATTTGCAAGCCTAGCCCGAGGTTTGTTCTCCAAATCCGGGAACTTTTTTTTTGGGGGGGGGTGCCATAAAAAGGAATTTGCACAAATTATGGCTGTAATTTGCACAAATTCCATTTTACTCAAAACCCCCAAAGCAAATCAAAACACGGAAATCTGCGAGCTGGTCTGACTCAATGCAGATCAAGTTGGGCAGTTTGCAGGAAAGTGAGCCGAAGTCTGGGTGGGGTGGGGGTGAGCTGACTAAAGCTCAGTGAGCTTAACCTCCTGGATGGATTCCACTGACACCCTTACCTGGAAGGGAGCAGTCATGCCAGTGCATTGTCCCACTCCCCTTTGTCCTAGACTTGATGTTTTTGGCTTGTTGAGAGAGTTAACCACCCTAACGTGTTTTTAGATCTTCTGGTGAAACAGCAACCAGGTTTATTACAATGATTTATTTGTCTTTTGGCCCAAATGGAGCCCCAAAGGTAACTTACAAGCTGTCATTGGTAATACAGGCAGGCACAAAGTGAGTAATGGAGATACACCACCTTGGTTGTCACAGCTGTGCTATATTTGTATTATTGTTTTATTGTAGGAAATGAAAAAATGAAAAATTAAGAAAACGTAAACACCCACAGGATGGTTTTTGCAACGTAACAGTTGCCTCTCAACTCCCATCGTTGGACAAAGAATTCTGTTACGTATTCTGTTATTAGCAGAGCCTTTTCCCATAAGTAGTTTTGAAAAGTGGGACAGAGGGACTGTCTACTGATAATGCAATTGTCAGAAACTGTGGTTGGACTTGTAATCCTATGAGTAAGCAATAAGCGCTGAAAGAAATGGCACATTGCTTTATGTTTGGAAATTGTTTGTGGAAGGATAAACTGTTATTGTCTGTGTGAATCATTTGATTCCTTGGGGCACAAATATGGGAATCTTGTACTTTCCAAAAATTTCCAACTGCTTGTGCCAAACTGAATTGGTCCAATGCCCATTAATATGAATGGGAAAATTCTAACTGATTTCAGGGCACCTTGGATCAAGACTATTAATTGGTAATCACCACTTACAAGAGAACTTTTCCTGATTAAGTGGTAATTAATTCTACATAAAGGTGGTATAAATCCTGAATGCAGATCACAGTGTAAACAATTCCTTTTATCAGCTTATTAGTGTTGTGTTTAAAAAGTTAAAGGCAAAATATTTATTTGCTTTGCTACATGACATACACGAAGTATAGGATGACAGCTTGGGCAGTTTTAATTCAGAATACCAACTGGCAGAATAATTACAGCCTGGTTGCCATTTTTCTGGACCTTTTAGATAAATCTCAACCTCAAAACTGATGGTCAGTTTCAAATCTGCATATATTTGGATAAATGTAGACATGTAAATTAACAACTTTTTGAACTGATCATCTTTGGCATAATATTTCTCTCTGAAATCAATTATTTCTGTATTGAGACAGTTTGGGGTGTTTCTGAATAGTGTTTCTAAAATGTTGTATTTCATCTTTGCCATCCCAGCTTAATTTGTACAGCCTTCTCTTCCTTCCAGTGTCCAGAATAATAAGATTCAAGTGACACAATGCTCTGTGCTGCTGTTCAAGTAACTTGCTAATGCTGCCATGTATCCCCAGGCTAATTTTTTTGTAGCTGGTTAATCTTTTTATTTATTTATTAATTCCCGTGTTTGGGTCAAGACAAAAGACCTGCCCTTCATCATTTACAATTCCCTTCCTTACACTGGTATTTCAAGGTATGGGGTTGGATCAAACTTTACTCAGACTCAGAGTAGACTCATTGAAATGAATGGGGCTTAAATTAATTATGACTCACTTAATTCCCATTGATTTCAATGGTTCCACTCTGAGTATGAATAAAACTTGATCCAGCTCATACGATATTGCAGTTATGTCTCAGATTACTTATTATTTGAGAAATCAAGGAGGGGGATATATGATGGGTTAATGAGATTTTGTGGCAGATTGGAATAGCTGATTTCAGGATGCCATCTGACCTTTTGTATATTTTCTTTGTTATGAATTGTGGTAATTAATGAATAGATAATGAATTCAGTGTGAATAATATATAATGTGAAGATTTTTAGGAATCATGTACAGTATATTTATATGACTTGTTTATTTTTTGTATATTTCTACATTTGTAATAAATCGCTTAAAACAACAACAGCAACAACAAATCCCTTCCTTGCATGTTGTGACATATAGACATGCAACAGATAACACTGTCCTTGTCTCTTTTATAGTTTAATTAAAAATAAATAATTTTTCATCATCTATATTATATTGTACTTATGGTAGCTAAGCCTCTGATATTGATTGGCTGAACTGGTGTGATGGCTCAGAATGTTCAGTTGCTCACAAAACAAAGTAGTTTACAGTCCAATTTATGTGGGGAAAGTGATAGTTATTTGGCTGGGATTAAAATCTCACACAGGAGATAGCTAAGGATGGGGAAGCTGCTGGTCCCAATGAGCCCAGAGTAAATGAGGCTGAAGGGAGAGGACAGAGTTGATAATATACAAAACCTGAAGGAAAGGAGATGGGGGATGAAGAAAAGGGAGATGAGGAAGAGGCAAGAAAGGCCTAACTGGAGAGGGAATGAAAGTTCAGGAGACAGGAAGGGAAAGAGGAGTGCTAGCGAGGCCAGCAAGAGTGTAGTTGAAGTAGATTAAGGGCGCAATCCTATGGCCACTAGTCAGTGGCTAGATGACCATAGGATAGGTCAGTTTCCAGGAACTGACCTCAGAGTCCACGTTCCAAGGTCGGTTCCCGGAGAACCCACCCCCACCCCCTCCCACGCCACCTCGTAGGCAGTGCAGAAAGGCCCGCATTCAGAAGAACAGTGCAGAGCGGAGAAAATGGGGCATTCCCAGGGGCATGTCAGGGTGGGGAGGTCGGAAATGCCTGTACGACACATCCTATGTGTCATCTGCCTGCCACTTGGCATGCTCCGAGGTCCCACACCTAGACAGCTGAAATCAGCTGTCTAGCCACGAAAGCTGGGTGAGGGAGCGAGGAGGAGATCCGCTCCTCACCAGTCCTCCTGCCCTGCACTGGATAGATGGTCGTCCCCAGGCTTGGAGGCGACCGTCGACTCACATAGGATTGCTCCCTCCATTAGGCAGCAATTCAAAAACCAGACACTTGTGAAAGCTAGGGGCAGTATCCACTTCGATACCAGGACTAACATAAATTACGTCGTGCTAGCATAAGCGACATCGAACATGATGCCAATGTAATTTGCTGGTACAACGGGTTTCCTGGTGAGGTCACTTGTGGACACTAGGGCAACATAATTTACGTTAGCACTGGTGTAGACTTGGATACTGCCCTTGGGCTTAAATCCAGCAGGACTTCTCCTTGCCCTCCTCCCTCCTGCAGCTCCCTGCACACCTCCCAAATCTGCTCCAGGGGATCCCCCAATCCTCTGGGACAGATTTGGTGGTCGTGTCGGGGGCTACAAAAGGGAGGGGGAAAGATTTTGCCAGTAGTTCTGTTTCACTGGTGGATGGTCAGGGCTGGATACAAGTCTTAGGTTGGGAAGAAACCATGATATGATGAAAAAATTGTGACATTGATCCAGTAATTTGAGGAGAAGCAATTCCATGAAATGGCCTGTCCCCTGAACGTGTTTCTCCAAATCATATCACTGATTCTTTAGCACATTTACTCAGGAATAAGTCGCATTGACTCAATGGGGCTTACTTCTGATTATGGCTGGTTTGCACATTATGACAACTCGTGGGTTCTTTAACTCATGGTTTGTTGGGGACAGGCGTGAGCAAGCACTCTGGTTCCAGTGTGCTTGTTGCTTCTCCTTTCATTTAACAACATATGATCACCCTGTTTGTAAGTTCTTATCACGATGTCTGAACCCAGATACTCTAGGTTGTTTAGGGGTTAACCCAGAGTTAACCTATGGTTTGTTGTTGGTTCCAGTGGATACTTTTTGCTTTTTTTAAACCTCCCCCCCCCCAGGTGGTGGTGGTGGAATTTTAGGACAAAAATGGGTGGACGGAAGGCTTTAAACAATCCTCTCCCTAAGCACCATGGTCCCAATCCAAATTGAAGCCATGCACACTGGCAGAAGAGTAAATAAAAGTAGCACACATCACTCCACTATGCGTGCTCAAAGGAACATTTAGTTTGGCCCTGACAGAGGAATTTTTCCAATTGAAGCTTTGACCATCACAACAACATTGTGACCTGAATCCAAAGGGAACAATAAGGACCAAATACAGGGGAGCAACTGAACTTCACATATTGATTTGAACTAACCCACTGGTTCTTTGGCCACAGGGTTCTGGAGGTTTTTGTTATCCTTATTATGCCCATTTGTTGTGCAGTAGTCATTAGAGCCATTTCATTTTGGGACCTGGTGCCAGATATATTTTCATTAACTACTTCCCCACAGTTGGATCACTCTGTGGGAATGTAGTCCTCATCAATGAGAGACTCCATGGTTTCTCAAAAATTATTAATGGAAATGGCCAGCCAAAGGTTTCCCAAAAGGATTGAAGAATTATTTTTTTGTTACTTAACAGCGACTGAAAAATTGTAGACTTTGCAATGTTGACAAAAAGGAAATGGTCTGCAGATGTTTTCTCTATCCCAATGTATAAAGTGTGTGGCAGCCTCTTTTTTATGGATTGTTCCTTTCTTGCACTAATGGGAGTGCACAGAGTCCCCTCCAAAATGTCCCTGTGAGGCAGAGGGAACTTCACAGGAAGTGTGCATCAGTTGGAATGTTACATTCAGCTTTGGTGAGAGAGTTGCGTCTTATGTGACTCATCTGCTGACCAATGGAGTGAACACTCAGGGCATCGTGGGAAATGTGATCCTGCCTTCCAGGCAGAAATCACTGACCTGATTGTAAAATCAAAGGCTAGTTCGCTTGTTGCACTCCAGTCACTTCTGACATGGTGAGCCTCCATGCCAGGAATGCAAAATGCAGCATCACTTGCCACATGGAAACACACCACAGTGACATGGATAGTTTCTGCACCAAGAGATGATTCCTCCAGCAGCATCAGGCATTGATTTTAAAATCCTGTTTATTTAATATCAGCTTCAAGCTGAAATTCCCTGAAGATAATAAACCAGAGCTGGTGATTGCTCAACACTGTAGAGATGGAAGCATGTGCTAATCCAAACAAAGAATGGATGTTGTGTTGTCTCTTCTCTAGAATACTTCACAAACAGTAGTTTTCATTACCTGGAGTCATAGTCAATGGTCTTCTTAGCATAGCACACAATCCTTTACTTAAACCCCATTGAAATCAGTGGTACTAAAGCCTATAGCTAGAGATGAGTGAATCAGCAAAACCCAAGCATGTCAAAGTTCTCTGAATTCCATCTTGAAATTTGTTCCAACTTGAGTCCATAACAGATTGCGAGCTTTGTTTTATTCTTTCTGCATGAACATCAGTGCATATTATTGTGCATATTTTTTCAAATGTATGCATCAGTTGTGTGCATCTTTGAAATGTATCCATTCTTTTCCCATTGATTAAAGTGTATTTGTATGCATTTTTCAAAAGTACGCATGCTGTCAAATGCATTTTGGGGGGTCTGCAAATCACGTTGCAAGCTCAGAAATGTACAGGCTTCAACCACAGATTGTGTCCGAGTCCATGTTCAGTCCGGAAGGTGCAAACTTGGTAAATCCTGATCCAAACCAAACTGAAATGAATTTCTCATATATCCCTATGTATAGCAACCTTCCCCAACCTGGTACCCTCCAGACATGTTGGACTACAACTCCCATCAGCCAACATGGACAATGGTCAGGGACGATTAGAGTAGTGGTGCCCTCCAGATGTTTTGGATTACATCGGAGAAGGCTGGCCTATAGTTATGTGCTTAAGTTCTGACATTGGTTTCAGCTGGACATAGGCACACCAAACTTTCTCTGGATTGTGTCCACGAGTTCAAAGCAGGTTTCCACACCCAGATATGTTGTACTAGGTGCACAGAGAAGCCTCCATAGATGGGGGAAAGTGTGGAGGATCCTCTAGCTCTGGATTTCCTGCTAGATGCGGGTTTGGATTAGATGTCCTACAAGACTTTCCACCCTGAACTCTATAAGTCATGTATTACCCAACTTCAGCCCTCTATGAATCTTGCGCACTAGGCACTGTATATCCCAAGCAGTTAAATCCTTCTCTGATTGTTCTGAACCACTTTTCTCTCTAAGGAAGTGTGTCAGCTTAAAATTGTCTTGGAATTAATGAACTACCAAGCCTGACATGATCTTTATTGCAGAAAGTAAATGAATGGAGCAATTTAAGAGATCTGGCCTTCTTCCCTTCTCTGCCTGCACCAGCCAGTGCGGCAGCACAAGTGTATGCTATAATTCTCACTTTAAGTACAGAGCATGAATTCGGTAGTGTGTCATTTAGTAAAAGGAAAATGGCCAAGCATATATTGCAATCTGGTGTACATTGTCTTTAGAACTGCTTACAAATCATACACTTCTAAATAGTTAGGTGCTGTTTGCTAGCGGTTCAAGCGGGCTGGATTAAAACAACATAGTACATCTGCATTTTATCAGTTGCTTTTGATCTTCTGCCATGTGGGGATGCACAAAAATATTTTTGCTGAACATATCAAACTATTAAGGAAGAAGCACAAGCCATCTGTATAGGCTTAATTTCATGCCATAGGGCCAAGCTAGACATGATGCCATTTACACAATTAGCAATTGACTGGATGATCTTTTAAAAAGTAAAAGCAGGTGTGCCTTTCCAATCTGGATCAGGACCCTAACTCTTTGCCTCCCACTGCAGACCTGAGCTGTACTGAGTCCTGCACAACTGCTATTTGTGTTGGAAGGAAAGCTTGTATTAGCATGAATGCAGGGCCGGCCCTACCATTAGGCAGAGTGAAGTTGTCGCCTCAGGCAGCAGATGCTGGGAGGCAGCAGCAAGGTGTGGGAGGAGAGAGCTGTGTTCCACAAGGCTTGCTGTGTACCTGTAAGGTAGCCTGCACCCTGAGGTGGAATGGAGGATGCTGTCCCATTATCAGTGTTGAAGACGGATTCATCTACCAGTGCAGCTGACTTCTGAACATGGAATGGGACAGCACCATCTTGTTCTTCACCTTAGACAGCAAAATATCTTGGGCCGGCCCTGCATGAATAGGAGCTTTCCTTCCAATGTCAAGACCAGACGTGGGGCCCCCCAATCCAGACTTGGGACACAGCAGGAGGTTAACCCCCCCCCCCATGGTCCTGATCTCAGAGTAGACCCTGTGTGCATGCTATATAATTATTATTTTTTAAAAATGTCATGCACAGTGCTCCAGTGCTTAAATTTGAAGTGGAGGCTCTCATCACGACAGTCCCTACAGCCATAGCCCCAGGGGAGTCCAAAAATGCAGGCACTTGTGTCAGTTCATATGAACAGACCAGTTCTAGCAGTTTTCATCTCCACCAGGAGCAGATCCTTTGTAAAGCTAATGGGTCTGAATTGCACATTCAAGTCCCGAAATACTTTGCCTTACAACAGGGGACAATGTATTGTTGCCGGGAAAATTCATTTTCCCCAGGCTACTGTGAGGATTACAGCTAAGCTCAGAGGGAAAAGGGAACAGGGAATTCTGATGAGGAAAGGCAGATGACATGATACCCACGTTCCTGCTCATCAGAAAAGTAGAACTGTGTGCAAATAGCATCTTGAAATTCTCCACCTTACTTGAGAGCAGAGAAATTTGGGAGACAATTTCACCGAATTTCTCCTGGGAGAGGAGAAATTCTCAACAGTTTCTCCCAGGCGGGGCTCCCTATTGGCACGGCTCGTAGCACAGCTTCTTTCTTTTTTGGTAATGGTTTGAGGTGGCGGGGGGGGGGGGTTGTGCTGCAACAGCATCAAATCTCTTGGCAGGCTGGCCCCCAGTTTGCATCTACTGCAATGCAGGTGGGGGCAGTGTTGTGCCCAGCTCCAGGGATGAGATTGAGTTAGTGCTCTGCCAAAATCTGTCCTCCAATTTCCTGAAAGTGTTCTCCCCGCATGAAAGAGGCTTCCATTGTTCTGACTCATTCAGGATGTTTTATAATTTATTTTTGTGGTGCTTTTGAGCTTACCTAATTCCAGCTAGCCTCTCAGGCTGCCTACGTGTCCTGATCTGAAAAAGCCCTATGGAAGAAATTACCTCATAATGTCTTCCACTAGACTTTAATTGAAGTGTAGGAAGCTGAGGAGGCTGCCGGCTGCCAAAGAGATAATTGTACAATGAAAAACAGGACACTTTGCTCACTCCTCGGCCACCTCCTAAGTAAGGGAGGCCCAAGAAACCCAAACCCAACCCATGAGAATTTCTCCGAAATTTCTTCACCATTGAATTTCTTTTCGAAAGCAATTTCTCTTCTATCAAATTGAATGGGTATGGTAGAAAAAAAATGTGGGAGAAATGTTTGGCGCAACACTATCAAAAAGTCCTGTCACTTCAGCCTTGTAAGCCATGGCTCCACTGTTCAACCAATCAGCATGTCTAGTTGGGCTAGTTTTCTATTGACTTCCTGTAGAGGCAAAATGGTGCAAAAAAGAAATATCTTTAGAACCAGAAAATGCAGCTGATCTCCATAATAGAAATTACACTCATTCAACCTGATCCAGCAGGAATAATGCACACGTGAGATTCCCTTCCTGGACCAGGAACATCATGCACAGATCGGATGTGAACATGCACATTCCTCTCATTTTCCTTCTCCTTGTTATCATATCACTGGCTATTGGCAGTGACAGAACTAAGCCAGAGAGGTGACACTTTGGTAGCAGAACTTCATCATGAGCGCATGTGGCAGCTCTATGACTGGATCCCAATTCTGTTAGTCCTGCTTTAGTCTCCTTGAAATCAATGGGACAAGTTAATCATCATGACTTATTCAAGTCTCACAGTTTGCAGTGGAACTAAAGCATGACTATCTCAGTCTAGATTCAACCCATAATCCAGGGAAGGGCAACTTCCGGCCTATGGGCCCAATCTGGCCTGTGCTGGGGCCCAATTTGGCCCTCAGAGATTTGAGTACCCTCCCCAGGCCCCACCTCTTGAGAGACTGGGGATAAGATGGGGATTCCCCTGCACCACTTCCCACGCTGCTCCCATCCTAATTGGGGTGTGTGAGGGGCACGGGAAGGAGTTCGACTCAGCTGTGTTTTACAGGAGCCGGTTCCTGTAAGCCCTGGCCAAATCCCTATCTCTGTGAAGGGAGTTCTGTGCCTCTCTCTGCTCAGATAGTTTTTTGTTGTTGTTGAAGTGGGGGTGGGTAACATCATGGGAGGGGCAGGGCTTTGGGTATGAAGACCCCCCCCCTAACATCATCCAGGCTTCCAGCTTGGTATGGGGGTAAGCTGACCCCTGGACCAAAAGTGGTTGCCCTCCCCTGCCATAATGAGTTTCAATTCTTTTTTAAAAAATTTCATTCTAATAATGTTTATACCACCTTTCAAAGCAAATGCCCTATCAAGATAGTTTACAAATAAAAAACATAAAACAAGTACAATACAATAAATTTCACTGAAACAGCACCATAAAACATTCCTTTTCAAACAACCCCCAAAATAAAACATATCAGCGATACTTAAACTTGCAGCTTATAAAATGTAGACCAGCATCATTATTCAATGAAAAATGGAGTGCAACATCTGCGTTTTTAAGGCCTATTTTAAGAAGGAAATGATCACATTTCTTCTTTGGTTGGAAAATTATTTCTGACGTTGTCAAAGAATGTGCGGAAAAAAACCAATTGAAAGAAAATCAATGAACAGTGCAGTCCTATACATTTCTTTAAAGTAATATTTTTTCTGCACATTCTTTGTATAGTATACATTTTTACCCATCAATAAGTCCCCATGAACTTCAATAGGGCTTATTCCCAGGTAAGTGGATATTGCAGCCTAAATACTGAAATTAACTAGCTTCAGTTGTTTGAAATCTAAAATGCATTAGGAAGCTGCCTTACCCTGAGTCAGACCGTTGGTCCACCTAGCCCAGAATTGTCGACACTGACTGGCAACGGCTCTCCAGGGTTTCAGGCAGGGGTTTTTCTAGCCCTACCTGGAGATGCTGGGGATTGAATTTGGGACCTTCTGCATCCAAAGCAGCTGCTCTACCGCTGAGCTACTGTCCTTCCCACATTGATCATTACATGTAGATCTTTAATACAGTAGTGAGAAATGAAGTACTTGATTAGTTGGAATGAGCAAAAATCTGATTTCTGAGATTGAAGGTTGTCAGAACATAGAAAACTGTGACAGCTGATCAGAATTTTGGTATTAACAATATATAAGATAAAACTGCCTTTAGTATGGCATTGGCAAAAGACAAGAGGTTGGATCCTGATTTAGTCATAATTAGAGAGCAGAACTATTGAAATCAATGGGACTTAAGTTAGTCATGAGTAACTGATTCCAGTGGGTCTAATAATGAAATCTGGATCCAACCCAAGAACAACAGGTGTAAAGAGAAGACATAAAGAACTAGGATTCTAAATATTACATTCGTCTTTCAGGTAAAGAGAAAATGATGCATCCAGAGAAGATCAACCAGGATGGTAAAGGGTTTGGAAACGAAGTCCTATGAGGAAACTTTGAAAGAGCTAGGTATGTTTACCCTGGAGAAGAGAAGATTAAGGGGAGACAAGAGAGCAGTCTTCAAATTAGGGATGGCCATTACTGGGAAATCTGCCCCTTTTTTCCTCACTGGATTTTCCCAAATGCAAGCCAAGCTGGGGAGCCTGTTCCTGAAATCTGGAAACTTTTGCATTTTTTTTTCTCTGTAAAAAACATCATTTATGTAAGTTGCAGCTGCAAGTTGTATAAGTTACACAATTTTCAGCCAGAATTTGCATAACGTGCACAAATTGCTGGTGTAAATATGCCTAACTTGTGCAAATTGTGGCACAAGTTAGGCATATTTACTGCTGCAATTTGCACAAGTTATGCAAATTCTGGCTGAAAATTGCTTAAGTTACACAACTTGCAGCCCCAACTTGCATAAAGAATGTTTTTTACAGGGAAAAAAGCGAAGGCCCATGAACTGGCCCGACTCGACACAGATCAAGTCAGGCCAGCTTGTGGACAAGTGAGCCAGAGTCCAGGGGGCTGGGTAGCTAAAAGTTTGGCTGACTTGACCACCTGGATGGATTCCTCTAACATCCCTACTTCAAATATCTGAAAGGCTGTCATGCAGAAGATGGAGCAGACTTGTTCTCTGTTGCTCCAGAAGGCAGGACTAGAACCAACGGGTGGAAATTGCAGGGAAGCAGATTTCAGCTTAACTTCAGGAGAAAGTTCCTAACAGCGAGAGCTGTTCAGTGTAACAGGTTGCCTTGGGAGGTGGTGAATTCTCCTTCACTGGAGGTATTTAAGCAGAGGCTGGATGGCCATCCATCAGAGTCTGCACTGAGCAGGGGGTTGGACTAGGTGATCTCTGAGGGACCTTTCAACTCTATGATTCTGTGATTCTATAATAATTGGGATTCATGTTTTTCATCCTTCTCCACCAACTGGTGGGTGGAAGAGATGGAGGGAGGAGGAAAGAACTGGCCAGACTCAGTAATATTTCCGATCCCTCCCCTAAAGCAGCTGGTGGGAACTGGTGGGAACTGAAGAGGCACCACAGAGCTGCGGAGGGCTTTGGCAGTCCAGCAGAGTTCTGTTCTCACGGATTCTCTTAATGTAGAAAAAGCACACAACTTGCATTCAATTATAACTGTAAACAATCTGCCTGTGGTTTGCTGCTGTAGGTGACGATCAGTGTTGGTGCTTCCTCTAGCAGAGCTCAGGGATGGTTTCTGTGCATTCATATTTTTCCCAGCCATGTCTCACAGGACTCCTTGCTGATGACACAGAGAATGTATGTAGGGTAGCATATTCCAAAAAGACAAGTCAAACCTAGTACGGCGAAGCTCTTTCAATTAGCTCCTGGAAAAGACCATGTTTACAATGCAAGCTGAGCCACTCTCATAGGAAATGGTTGAACTCTCTTTTTTTTATGAGCACATCTGCTTAGCATCTGAATTTCTACATAACTTGAAATTGAATAAAGCTCAGCGCTAAACCATGTCAGACCATATAGCCAGGGCCCCACCGCAAACTGCATTCTGAAATGCTTCATCTGTTTTTCAGTGGAACAATGAAAATGCCAGGGAAAACAATTTCCACGCTACATTTGATATACGTTCAGAAAACCCAAGGACATGATACAGAGCCTAGTTCTGTAAGAATTCCATAGTAGAAGAGTAAAATATTATTTTTATGGAGATTGAATTTCACTACAGTTTATCTTTAGAATCCAGGCTTATTGCTGAATGTTAACAAAGCAATGCCACATGCAAATGATGCAGATTTGATGTTTCCCAGCACAGAGCTTCCCGATTTTTGCCTTACTAAAGACCAATTTGCACAACCAAATTTGCATAGAAAGAACTAAGGTGGAGCAGATTGGCTCTGAGTTTGGTTTGTGCTGAGGTTGCTTTGCCATACGTACAGCTTGCAACTCTTCCCACATTAAATATGATACCACAAAGCTGCCAAGATGGTTGAGCACTGGAGAAGCCAATGTAGGTTGAGGCTTTGTGAGCAGGGTGCATATTGAAGTAATCATGCTGAAGCTTGAGCATATGTGAACTCTGCATGGGTCCTCTGAACCTATGTGACTAACACGCCAATTTGAATGGGTTCCAAGCCACTCCATAGCATGAAAAATGCTCTTTCGGCATTGCAAAGCTGACAAGGACAAAGCAAAGTTTGCCAGATTGCTATCAAGCCTATTTAATGTATGTATGCACATCTTTTTTATAAAGCTAATTATACGCCTGCACCTAGACAGATAAAATAAATTGTATTTATTTAGAATAATTAACATAGTGAATTATGTTACTTTAGAATTCAGGCTGACAAAGAAATACAGTTTTGTTTTTACAAGTAGATATTTTAGCACCTGGTATTAATTGGTCCAGTTAAGCCATTAAAGACTGTCATCATTTTAAATTCTAAGAAAGTTAAATGAATCACCATTAAACAAAAAGTCATGGATGAAATATTGCCATACTTCAGGGTGGGGAGGGTTTTTTTTTCTTTGAGAAATATTGACAAATAAAGTGGTATAAAAGCTATAACAGCCTTCCCCAGTGCTTTGGATTTCAACTCTCTTCAGCCCTGGCCAGCATAGCCAATGTTCAGGAATGCTGTGGGAGTTGTAGTCCAAAACATCTGGATGGCAGCAGCTAGGAAAGGCTGGCTTATACACAGGATCACACACGTGTGCCACATTCTCTCACACAAAGAGACACAAATATAACCCCCAACCCAAGTCCAGAAACATCAGGCTTATGGGATGCACACACATACAAACCCAGTTGTGGGTGATGGTCGGTGGGTGGGTGGGAGAAACCCACATCCACCAAGGGTGCTTCTAAACTGATGGCTATTAGGGTCCCCAATCAAAGGGAATTGTGCAGCTATTCCATCTTTCCCTGCTTAATGGAATTCCAGCAGTTAAAAAGAAAGAAAAAAAGACTGAAGAAATGGTAGGAAAATACAGGAGGGTTACAAGTGGAAGACGATGATGTCCGGACTTTCTGGAAAATTCTGCAAATGAGGCAGGGCAATAGCATGATAAAAGCTTCATCTGGAAGCACTCCAATAATCCATATATCTCCCTCTGGGGAGGGAGTAGGGATGTATGAATTGTGCAAATTCCATGCTGTCTGTGTTTCATGGATTGTCAGGTGCCTTTTGTTCCATTGTTTGCTCATCGAGAGAATCAGCATTTTTTTGTTTCCAAATTTGTGCAAATGTGCATTTGTGCAAATCCACATGAGCAAAAATATGCAAATCCACCCCCCCCCCCAATGCACATTTTCACGCTTTAGCCTATGGGAGAAATGCACATTTTTGGCCGGTTTTTTTTTTTATTTTGCATATTTTCCTACGATGAAATGTGCACAAAATTCAGGAAAGTTAGAAAACTGGTCCACAAGTCTGTGGAATCCACCCAACAGGGGAAAAGGCAGTCCGCTGCAGAATCCACAGGTCGGATTCATGAAAATCCGAATTCATGTGGTTCTGTTGGAGATTTCTTCGACATCCCTAGGAGGGAGGGAATGGTTTCCTTAACATCCATAGCAGATTGTTGTTTAGAGTGATGGAACCTTTCCCCAGGTCTAATCTTAACTGACAGCTGATTGGCAGTGGGAATGGCCATTATGGGGCCACTGCAGATAGGAGCTGTATTGTATCTATGAATAATGTCCATGGAACCACAGAATTCTGCAGGAATGAGGAAAACAGGTGCTGTTGTTCCAAGACTGGGCATTAATAGATTTCTTGTATCATTCTGTTAATAATAATGAATCGGAGTCACAAGCTAGAGGAGGGTGCAATCTAATTCTTGGTATCTCCAGTAATGATGGAAGGTACTGTTCCTAACGAAAATGAAAACAAAATCAAATATCTCATGCTTCATTTGGTATAGCAAATGAGAAAATATATTTTATACTCACCTCTAGCAAACTGCTCTGTTGCAACCCTCATTTCTATTGGTGGGGCTCCTCATACAAGATGCTGCTTAGCAACAGTAGATGGGCAAATCCTATTCCTTACTCAACAAAAGTAGGTGGGCAGATCCTGTGGCTGAGCAAGCTCAGTAATGCTCCAATCACAACATGGCTAAACTTTACAGATGTTAGAGCTGCATGTGGTGCATTTTTAATTAGCTACCACATGGTCAGTGGCCACCTGTACTATATCCTATAGCTATCCTGCACACAGGTCAAGCAGAAGAAGTGCAACTGATGAGCTAAAACCAATGGTTTCTCTCAAGCTTATTAAGCCCAAGTTTACGCATTCTGTCTAAAAGGATATATAGCAGCCTTCTCCAACCAGGTGCCCTCCAGATGTTTTGAACTTCAATTCCCATTAACCCAATTCAGCATGGTCAATGTTCAGGAATGCTGTGGGAGTTGTAGTCCAAAACACCCAGTTGGGGAAGGCTGCTATAGAATCTGTGGTGCTGGATCATGTTGACATTGTATGTTTATTTTCTTCTGCTGTGCTTCTGTCATATGTATAAACTTCATCTTGTTTAAGATGTAAACTGGGTCAAGTCAAACTTTAATCATCTTTGTGAGCCACATTTTATTTCTAGTTGGCTAGAAGGGCCCCCTGAAGAAAATAGGGTTGGTCTTATGGCTGCAGTCCAGTAGCTAAGTGAAGTACTTTGAGAATTGTTGTCTAGGTCTGTAAGACACTACAAAGCCCCTGTGAATTGACAAGGTTTTCAGAATGCACTATTATAAAAAAAAATAGTTCCAGTAATGCACAGGAACCTTGGCGTGACCTCCTGAATTAGCTTAAAAATCTGGTAGACTTGTGGGACCTGTACCTATCACAATTGTGGATTTGATACAGAGCTACTGACCCAGGGCCCATCTACACGGAGACGCTTTCCAATACAATTCAGTTTAAAAATGCATTTTCACCCATTTGTATTTGCTCCTCCAGTGGTACACACAGCCAATGAACGCAGCTTATGAATGAGAAAAAAAACTGCTTTCATGCGGCAGACTGCATGAGAAACTGCATTAGTTCAGGCACATGGGGAGCATCAACAAGCTTCCTTCCTTCCTTCATTTTCAAGTCATTAAACTTATGCGCAGGTCCGCGGCAGCGGATAAGCGGAGATTTAAAACAAAAGGCAAAGCAAACCCCAATTTCCACCCCTCTCTCCTGTGCTGAGTAAGTACAATTGAAGACAATGTGACTTACTTCTGAGTAGACATTATATCGGCCGTTTTCAGCTAGTTCCTTGAGGCAAGGAAATAAAAAAGTCAAAGGAGAGAACTGGGAACTGGGCTTGAGACAACATTCCAAACTTTATTTTTCAAAGACTGGGGCAGGGGAAGAGGCTTTGCATTTGTTCTTCAGTTCACTGGGAAAGCAAGGAGAAAGAGAGGGGGCTTCTCTCCTCAAAGCTGTTGCTTTTTGCCAGGTTACCCCACACTGAGCAGAGCCATCTGAGATGTGTATGTTATTCACAGATTCACACCTCCGTACCTGCACATTAGGAAACACTCTTAAAGCACACACACCTGATCTTGGTCAGTGGAGGGTGGACTGGACACCAATGGGTTAACTCCTCTCCAAGTTAACCCTTTCCTTTCAGGTCCACCTTTCACAAACAGCAACTTTTCATTCCTCCTCACACCACCACTCGCCCCAGCTGGCACTAGAGCCAGTACCACAAATTTAGGACACACTGACTCCCAAAACGCAGTGAAGCCAGAGTAAAGGGAAAATCCAACACAAAAAGACTTTGCAAAAATCTGGGTTTTATGGCAAGTAAACCCAGGATAGATGCAGATTGGGGTAACGTCATGGCCATGTGTGAGGCGAAGTACCACCACAGTACATTCCCCCATGTAGATTCGGCCCTAGTTTGCATGTCATGCTGGGCTCACCATGGGTTATTTCTCCGTTCGTTCTAGGGTTATGCAAGGG
Organism: Heloderma suspectum; assembly: GCF_057233095.1. Classification (NCBI taxonomy): domain Eukaryota; kingdom Metazoa; phylum Chordata; class Lepidosauria; order Squamata; family Helodermatidae; genus Heloderma; species Heloderma suspectum. The sequence goes on from NC_139459.1 coordinate 87,348,698, forward strand.
TTGTTTGGGGTTAAAGAACCCTGAATGCCAGGTTCACGTGACATGGCACAACCCCATTCGGGGATGCATATTCAAAATGGTGCCTGGCATACTCTGCAGCTCATTGTGGGTTAAATAATCCAAAGTGAGCCTGGCATGTCATGAAAACTAGGCTATTGACATGTATCTGATTGCCAAAACCCCACATGGAAGTCATGTTTGTCCACCATATTATGTGATTAGCCCTTAATTCTCCTATGACATCTGCTGGTATACGAAAGTAACAATACCTACATGTGGCTACATTTTAAAATACAATGACCTGGTTCCCACATAATGACAAACTATGGGTTAATAACCCATAGTTAGCTGTGTCCATGGCCATGGTTTGTTGTTGGGTTAAAACTCTGTGTTCTTTATCTTTAAACAACTCAGAGGGCTGGGTTTGCAGGTCACAACAACATCCCCGGAACAGGGCTTTCCTGGGTTGTTTACAAAGCCAGATGTAAAGTAGAAGCGATTGTTCCCACTGTACCCTGGCAATTCATGGGTTACACAACCCATGAAATGCCATTATGTGCCAGGTAAACCTGTGTATGGTCCTATTCAGAATACTAGTTTTTAACATCAGTGGATAGAGGTTACTATCATTTTCTAGTGGGGTAGCTGTGTTAATTGGTTGCAGCAAAAACAACAAAGAGACTTGTGGCACCTTAAAGACTAACCAATTTATTCTGGCATAAGCTTTCATGGACAGTTCAGATGCATGAAGTATTAACCTGAAATTGGCAGATCTATATACACATGCTGGTGCATGTGTATTTTGGAGGGGGAATATAAACTGTATTGTCATAGAGAACTGAAATGCAAAAAGTAGAGACAGTGATGTTTACCTTAACAATTGCCTTTCACAAAACATCGCTGGGCAACTGTTAAGGTAATCCTCACTGTCTGTACTTTTTGCATTTCAGTTCTCTCTGACAATGCAGTTTATATTTGCCCCAGCCCCCAGCATATGTATATAGATCCGTCAATTTGAGATTAACACTTCATGCCTCTCTCCAAAATGACAGAATCAAATGGGGGAAGCAATTGGGCATGGGGAGTGTTTAGGCGGAGGTGTCTTATAATGAAGCAAAATAAGGCAACTGTCTTGAGCTGTGGAATTTTGGGGATCTTGGGACTTGTGGGGGGAAGGCAGGGGCAATGGTGGAATAAGGCTGGGTGGGCCTCCAAGTTGCTGTTGGACATGTGATTTGAGGTTTCTTAGAGCAAATACTCTGTGACAGCACCATTTTAGGGTCAAAACAGACATTACTTTAAATCTGTATCTAACAGCTATGTATTTCCTCCTTCATTTTTACTCTAGAGTAGGCACAAGTGGCCCAATCCAGACTGGGACCCAAGCTTGGGGAGGAGGGGGCATTTAAGAGCTGAATCAGTCTCCCTGCACCTACTCTAGAGTAAAAATGGGGGTTGGTAGGTGCTAGATTGGCTCACTGGGGTTTTCTTAACCAGCAAAAACATTCCAAGACTGGTTCTCTATGGTATGATTCATTTTAAAAGTCCAGAGGAGTAAGGTCACAGATGGGACCTCTGGTTAGCTCTTGAAGGGAAGGGAACTATGAGAACATCATAGAGGTCTCAGCTCCTAGAGCCTGTTTGGAGGTCAGACCAGTGCATGACCAATCCACTGTTAAAAGGGCCATAATAGAGTTGCCTTTTTTCTTTTAATGGCAGCAGCGAGGGTGGGGGACCTTTGATATAATTTCAAAGAAGACATCTCAATAATCATTATTTGAATATTTACAAATCAAGAGGAAGCTCCAATTAAATAATAATAATTTTGGAAACCAGTTCCAGAGAATATACTGAAATTAGAGAGAACTACTGGAACTGAAGGGGTGCTCTCCTGACAAAGGCTTGCTTAGAGACCACTTCAGTGTCTTTTCTGCACAAGGCTAAGACATTTTTTATTCTCCCAGGCCTTGTAAACATCATATTAACATCATTTAAGTCTCTGTTGATGATGGTTACCAACTGTTTTTGTTTGGTTTGTCTCATTGATGTGATTAAGGCTGCAATCCTATACACGCTTACCTGGGAGTAAGTCCCATTGAACTCAGTGGGACTTACTTCTGAGTAGATGTGCATAGGATTTTACTGTAATTGACTTTGCGGGTGCTGGCATTTGTTTTATCCCTTCATGATGGATTTGTATCACCTTGTTACTTGCTTTTGTTTTATTGTTTTAATTTTGTTTTATATTTGATTTTGTGCGTTGCTTAGAGAATATATTTTATAAAGCAGCCAACAAGTATAAGAAACAAACAAACAGGCAAGCAAGCAAGCAAACAAATAAATACAATTCACCTTCTGCACATGAGCCAATGGGATATAGTGAGGTGACCCGAGTTCCAAATCTCCGCTCAGCCATGAAGCTTGATTGGTAACTGTGGGCCAAGTTACTATCTCTCAAAGTAACCTGCCTCACAGAGTGACATTGGGGCTGGGGTTGGGGTGGAACTTTGTATGCCGCCTTCTGCTCTTTGAAGAAAAGGTGGGACATAAAGGTAATAAAGCTGATAAAATACCAGGCCAAATATCACATACTCCTTATTCGTAAAGAAGCCAATACGGGACAAACCTGCTGTGGGGGGTGTGTGTGCGTGCGTGTGTGTGTGTGTGTAAGAGATGTGACTGATCTAAGCTCAACCCTGGAGGCCCCACACTGAGGGGGGAAGGGGACTAGCTATGCTTCTGCTTTTCTGGTAATTAGCCAGAAAGCCCCCCCCCCAAGTGGGCCAGTTCCCCCCTTGATTTGTCAGCAACTAAATTCTCTTTTAAAAAGCAACTTGTTCCTTGGCTGAGCTGTTATAACTAAGCAGTTTAGCCTAAGGGATCACTACCAGCTGTTCTCTGCTTCTGAGCCTCCATGTTGGCCCCTCGCAATGTTGCAGGGTCACAAGACACTGGGAGGAGGGAAAGAACTGTGGAGGCAGAATAGTGAGTTTAATGGAGGGGTTTTCTGGTTTCCTCCCCACCTCTTTATGAGATCATCTAAGTCATGTACATTCAGTAGTGGGGTCTGTGCCAAACCTGGATTAGCAGGACGAAAGACTTCATAACTGAAAAGTTCCATGGCATGCCACCACAAAATAGGACAGGCAGCTGAAAGCTGTTTACAGATTATTTTAGATTTCAGTGTCCGGATTGAATTTATTCAGTCACCCATCATCAATAATTATGTTTCTTTCTTTTCTGTGACTACATTTTTTGTCTTTATGGCGCCTCTTCACTGCCGTTCTCTGAAGTGTCACAGTGACCATGTTTCCTAAGAGTAAAATAAAATCCCTCAACTTTGACTTACTCTTGAAGAACAGCATTTTACTCAATATTCACCCTTGGAAAGGTCAACAATCTGTCTCTCTTTCTTGAGACTTCTGTCTCTATTCTGCCCTCTACTTCCCTTTTCTCTGAGGGGCTACAAATGCAGGCCAGGCCTCGAGAACGCCAAATGTTGACTCATCACCCTGATGCCTTCCAGAAACTGCTGCTGTCTCTCACTGTTTAAAGTTAAAAGTCAAATAAAGCTGCTATAAGGGAACAAAAGCATTAACCAAATGTTTGTCCTTGTTTTTAAATGAGATGTGATAGGATTTGTATAAACAGTAAGCCTTTTTACACCTCTTCTATGAGACAAAACATTGAAGATACTCCCACAGAATGGCTGGTCTGTGCAATTTAGTAAATTCATTAGGTTTGTATCCCATCCATACTTTTAGAAACTTGGAGCATGAGGTTTGTTAGTGATCTCCCATCCAGGTGCTGGCCAGATCCAAACTGGCTTAGCTTCAAGGATGGAATAACTACCTTCAGACCATTCTGGGTCAAGGATAGAGACATATGAGAATTTGGTTTAGGTCATGTTTAAAAAATACGAACTTACCAAATTTTGCACATTTCTTCATAATAGGATGGAAAAAACTTGAGCTTAAAAAAAAAAAATGTGGGAGAAAGCGAAGCTGACATAGTCAACCATCCAAGCTTTGAGTGCTTAGCACGTCAAAGTCTGGATTTCAATCCTTGGGCATTCAGCCATATTTGTGGTGCTGAATCAGGGTTTCCACCTCTTCTTTCTCACAGGTTCCTCATTTTTAACAGCTACATGGCAAGCAGTGCAAGATGGTCCTCTCCATGCTGGTAATAGCTGTGACTATTGCATTTGGCTGTTGCTGATGGATGAGAATTAGGCCTGTGCATCACTTTGGTGCCAAATCCTGAAGCATGTCAGGGTGCTTCGGGGGTGTCTTGGTGCGATCCGAAGCAAATCAGACCAGCACCGAGGCACTCTGAAGCAAAGCGGATCACTGATGAAGTGCCTTTTTCCGCCCTGGATATTCGGAGCTATTCTCATGCCTTCTGAAGCCCAGACAGCCTGTCTCCAAAATGTATCAACTTGAGAAAGATCAGGGAGGGGGAGAGGAGGAGGAGGAGAGAGTGAGCTTTGGCGAATGGCAACTCTAGTTGCCAAATTAGAGCTGAACATAACCCAACAGTCTCCAATCAGTGACAGTGGTGGAGGAGGGTGGGTGAGTGGAATACTGGATATATTGAAGAAAAAAAACTGCATTTGTTCATTGCAAGAGAGAGATCTGGTGGTGTACTGGAGAGAGCTCTGAAGTTATTTGGCTAGATTTGTGGTGTGTTTGTGTTTGTTGGACTCTTTCCCACAATTTCTTCATAGTTTTCCAGCTTGATCCTTTTTAAAAATACAGAAAAATATTTATATTTAAAAATACTCTCCTTTCCTTGTTCTTGGCTCCCCCCCCACTTCTCAATTCCTGTATTCCTTCCCTTCCCATTTTCTAACTCTATATCTTTCCCCTAAAAAAATAAAATATAAACCCTTTTCTTTGCTTGTAGGTCATTCTGTATTTGCTTTTCTTTTGCTCTTGTGTGTCTCTGTGTGTGTGCTTGTGTTGTGGTCAAGCAAAGCACTACAGAGGTTCCTCACCCCTGCTGTAGAGAATGATTCACCCCTGACTATCTTTCTGTCTCTGTATTCTGAACGTATCCCAGTGCAACTTTCATTTTCAGAATGCATGTGCATGAATTAGCAGCTGGCTCATACTCATCCCAGACCATATCCTGTTGATGCTCTTGGATCTCAGTAACCATGAAGAGGTTCATAAGCATCACACGGAGGGCACCTACAACTGTACACTTGAGGGTTTCCTCCTCTGATACCCCCATGTGGCATAACTCTAAAGTTATATAAAGCATAGACTGTTTCATATGACATCAAATATTATGGACTTTCAGTTCAAATATAACATTTCCCACATATGTTTCCCATAGGAAACATAATTCCAAATGCACTTCCATGGAAAAGTGTTACGCAAGAATTAACAGAGAGTAAACTATGTAATCACTTCCTATCATGGTCAGATTACTTCTGAGAAAATGATTTGAAAGTTTGTGTTTAGACACACATGCTGTTTTTCGTTTTATTGCCTTGTCATGCCAGCCTTGAACTTGTAAACTGCCCAGAGAGCTTTGGCTATTGGGCAGTATAGAAATATAATAAGTGAATGAAAAAGAAAAAAAACTGAGCAAACGTCTGTCACTATTTTTAATAATCTAAGACCAATGCATACAAACAAGCAGGATTACTCTAAATTGCTGCTCATGGTCATGTTGGGTACAACTGCTCAGCCAAAGTTCCAGTAATTTTCTCTACTCAGGTTGCACTTCCCTCAGAGAAATTGCACTGTTTGACATATTCCGTCGCTGACATATTCACCCTGATCAGTTGGGAAATTTGTAAATAATCCATGGCATCACAGTCCTTCTAGGGGTTGCACACAGGATATAGGTGCTAGTCAAGCTCCACACACCATGATTATCAGTCCCACTGGCTTTAAGAGGAGGAGGAGGAAGAGGAGGAGGAGGTTGTGTGTGTGTGTGTGTGTGTGCGCGCACACGCGCACGCTCTGGCCTTGTTTTATTGATTCCAGTGTAAGATGCTAAGTGAGGACTTGTAGCATCACTGCTACAACCCAATGCTATTAACTATAAATGGGAGCCATAACTATTTTTTTTTCTTTTTATCTGTTTTCCTTTACTTGGACCCATAATAAATTAATGTTTCTCGAGTTTCAGCACTGCATTTCCCTTGTAAGTTAAGCTGCCTCAGAGTGTGCAGGATGCACAGCAGTTTAAATATGGTGTATAACTTATGGTTGACAAAAGCAGTCAGGATACATCCAGCCAAAAAACAAATATTGTCACAAAAAATGGTCTATCTCCTTCCCACCCTGTAACAACTGCTCTGTGTGGTGATAGCTATGCATTCCTTTGACCATTTCCAGTAGTTTGCTTCATTACATTTCTGCACATCTTTTCAGCTGGACTCTTTATGATTAAGAAATATTAAATTTTGCAGAAATAATCACTAGTTTAGAATGAATCAGCAGAGCCACTGGAAGAGTTAGGTTTGGTTTATGAAAAATGGGATTGTTTGCTTCCACCATGAAAATGCACTGTTTGCTCCTATTGAGAGAATAAACTGGTCACAATCCAGGAAAAGTTAGTCATGCTGCTAAGCCCCCTGAAAGCAATGGATTGTGCCCGTGCCCTGCTGTTTTGCTAGGATGCTCTTTCTGGGCCAAAGAAAGGAGGCTGGGAACTGTGTCATCTATTATGATGACTTATCTGCAGGGGCAGATTATTCAGAAATGATTCTTCCGAAAGACCAGTATGTTTTTTTTTAAAAAAACAAACAAACACCTTCACCCTATGCAGCTGTGGTACATCCTGTGCAAAAGTCATCTCCAAGCTATATGTTAGGGCATATTAGTGTGCTGGGAGGGAACTGCTAGGAACACAGAAAGCTACCTTATACTTGGTCAGACTATTTGACTATGGTGCCTGGTATGGTCTATTGGGGCAGCTACTCTTCAGAGTCTCAGGCAGAGGCCTTTCCCATTGCCTGCCCTCTGATCCATTTGCCAGGAAATCCCAAGGATTGCAACCGGGGCCTTCTGAATGCAAAGCATGTGCTCTACCGCTGAGCTGTGCCAGAAGAAATACATGTGTCAAATCATTCACAGTAAGCCAAAGACTCCAGCAGAGAGGAAGATATTCCATCACAGAATCACAGAATCATAGGGTTGGAAGGGGCCTACAAGACCATCGAGTCCAACCCCCTGCTCAATGCATGAAGCCTGATTCCCAAGCAGTCTCCCTTCCAAGTACTAACCAGGGCTGACCCTGCTTAGCTTCCGAGATCAGATGAGATCAGGAGGGGTGGTCCACACATATCCCTGGCATCTATCTATCTATCTATCTATCTATCTATCTATCCATCCTATCATCTATCTAAAATATTTATACCCCGCCTTTCCAATATCATACAAGGTGGCTTACAAGAATAATAAAAACAACAAACATAAAAAATAGCCTTTGAGGGAAAAAGTTCCCATTGGCACCAATAGCTTTCCCTCACCCCCATATATCAATTTCTGGGTGCTGCTGCTGTTGGAATTGCATTGGGCAAGAAGGGTTGAACCTCTCCTCCCCATGTGCTGTCCCAATGAAAACTGTCACTGTCCCCGCCACACACACACACCAAGGGTTAAAAATTTAAATCCTCTGATTTTAAAGTTCACAAGCCATGCAATTAACACAACATGTAGTTTGCCCCATAGAATGTGATGCAACTCTGAGACCTTGTTTTTATATACTTTGACGATAAACAACCACACATCTTAATGGGTTGGAGCCAGATGAAGTTAGTCACATTTAGTTCCCGTTGAAATCAATGGGACTTAAATCAGTCATGATTAATGTAGGTCCTACAGATGTTAGTGAGAACTAAGGCGGCTATCCTATACACACCTACCTGGGAGCAAGCCCCATTGAACACAGTGGGTCTTAGTTCTGAGTAAATGTGAATAGGATTGCACCGTAAATGCAACAAACTTGGCATGTGGAGGACATATTGTGGTTAAGAACAACCCAAGAACTTACCAACTATAGAATGCTCCACCATAACAGTAAGTTTATCTCATTTGGTACCTGAAATCCATGCCATCTTAAAAAGTTCCCTTAGGATGCATCTCCCAAAGCACTGTCTTTGAAGTGGTTCCAGCAGAAATATTTGGAATATGATGCACATAATTTTACTTCAAGAACAGTTAATAAAACAGTCCAAGAAAGACAGTACAATGCACTGAGTGAGCGCATTTCAAAGAACAAGAAAAGTTTCTTGGAGGTATTCCAATTCTGTATTATGTTTAGCATGCTGAGAAAACAAAACATTTTAACATACAGGAAATCAAAATCCCATCAAATATGTATGCCACATCCTGTTGCAAATAAATCCTGACCCTCAACAAATGGCCAGCATCAGTCTGCAAATGAAATATCAACAACAGCAAGCGCTAAGGTTGACATGAGAGCTATTAGGAGTATTCATAGCCATCTGAATATTCAGCAGAGTGAATTATATGTGTTCATTTACTTGTGTGTTTAGAATTTTTGCATCCCACTCTTTTCTTTGTCAAAAATAACCCCAAAGTGGCTCACAATGTAAAATCAACAGAACAACAGACAATACAGAATATACAAAGGTCAAAACCAGCACCTTTAAGCTGGTGTTGCTTTACTGGGGATCTTGCAGCCACTTTTAAAAGACTGCAAATATTCCAGTTTGGTCAAATTGTGTTTAAGAGGTCTCTCGTCTCTACCAAAACAGCAGTCTTGAATTGCATTTGCACATCTGGGTAATATGGTTTGTTTCAGCCTCATTTCAAAGTGCATCAGACACCAACCCAGTGGCAGCCTTTAACTTGCATGGGTTGTGTTTGTGCCATTGGTCTGGGTCAGAAATGAAGGTCAGATTGAGGAGTTCAGCAGGTAGGGTATGTCACTGATTCCCCACAGAGCTCAGGAGGAAGTTTTTAACAGTGCTCAGCTTTAAAATTCCAGAGGATGTGTGCCTGCTGAAACTTCCAGCCCTGACGATTCTCTTGAGATTTGGGGAATGGGGTGAGATTTTAAGGAAGGATGGGAAGAAAAGAAGATCTCATTCAAAAGAAAAAGAAGCTCCTTAGGTTCTTCCTTAGCAAAAAATGGTGACAAGGAACACATAAGTTGTTATGAGTGTCACAGTTTAAGTAATCAACTCATGCCTCCTTAGAAGAACTTTTGATCTTTTACAGTTATGTTGCAGAGAAAATTTAAACAAGCATGTATTCCTCTGTCAAGCTTACACCGGAGTTAGAAAAGCCTACCAGACAGCTCCGCTACCATGCAGGTATCGGCTCAGATGATACTTTTCCTCCCCCTATCTGGTGTGGGGTGGAGCAAGAAGATGCTTTCCCTCACCATCCACATGGCCTGGCTGCGTGCCACCTCCAAAGTCCTCTCACATCCAGATGGGACTCTAATATTCAAATTCAGCCTACATGCATAAAGTCCAAGAAAAAGAAGAAGACCCAGAACCACTACCACCCCAACTATACGATAACTGGCTATACAGTTTTGGCTTACGTGTGTTGGATTTTATCTGTGTAGGCCATATTTGATTCCCCCCTTCCACTGCAGTCCTGTATGACACAGCCCCACCTTCTCAGGCAGGCCCCCAACCCTCTGGAGAGGGTTTGGAGATACAGGGGGTTGCAGGGGGAGGGAGGAAGAGAAAAGTTGGTTGTGCGAGCTGTCTTCCACTCATGCAACCAATAGATACATTATTTTTATTTTGTTAATTCATAATATTTATATACCACCTTTCCACAAATGTTACCAATGCAAACAAAAACAATATAATAATATAAAACAATATAAAACACAAAAAGCAATAATACCATATTAAAACTACAGTATTGTACGATTGGTACAATTACAATATTGTAATTCTGTTATGCAAATCTATAATTTCACCACACTTGGAATGCTGTATATAGTTCTGGACACTGGATCTCAAAAAGGATAATGTTGAGCTGGAAAAGGGGAAGAAAAGGACAAGCAAAATAATTAGTGTGCTAGAACATCTATCCTACAAGCAAAGGTTACAACGTCTGGGCCCTTTTAATGTAGAAAAGTAAGGTCTCTGTAAGCAAGGTCAAGGGGCTGGATTCAGGATCTGCTTTCCATGAGAAAAAAGGGACCTTCCATTAAAAGAAGGATCCTACGTGTGGAAGATCCCCCCACCTGATTTTTGGAGATCCCGGTTCCCCCCACCCCATACACACACCTTCAGCAGTGTCTTCTGATTCTGTGTAGCATTTTCAGGGGGCTGGAGGGGCTGCCATGGGAAGAAGGCGGCAGAAGGAAGAGAACAACCAGCGCAGTTGATCCAGCATAAATCTGGATCCCACCCAAGGTCTATAAAATTCTGCATGGTGTGGAGAAAGTGGACAGAGACAAGCTTTTCCCCATCTCTCATAATATTAGGACCTGAGATCATCCAATGAATCTGTTTGCTGGAGATTCAGGAGAGACCAAAGGGAAGCATGCCTTGCCTCTGAATTCCAGTTGCTTGGGAACAACAGTGGGAGTGCAATATTTCCCTCATGCCTTTTATGGACTTCCCTTTGATGGTTGGCCACTGGGGGAGAAACAGGATGTTGGATTAGATATGCTTCTGGTCTGATCCAGCAGTGCTCTTCTTATGTTCTTATAACACACGTGAAGGAGCAGATTCAGGGAGAAGTATAATCCAATCAGGCAATAGGTTTTAAGGAGATGGAGCACACTTGCTTGTTTTACCTAATATTTCTGAAGGTCAAATTGTTCATTGGAAACCCATGAAACTGGAAAATGGCCAGTAGCATTTACAGCTCAGTTGCAGGGACCATGGTCTGGCAGCAATGAAGTAAAAGCATCCTAGGCTTTGTTACATAGCGTGTCAAAGATTGGAATTTAGCTTGCCAGGGTCCCCATAATCCCAGCTGCCTTGCCCTCTGATTGATGTTTCACAGAGGTTATCAGTTTTAACTCCAAGGTTCGGCACTTAAAGCCAAGCTGCCAGATGTGACAGGGAACCCTTCAGAAACATTCCTGATTTGGAATGGCTGAGGTGTGTTGCGCTAATATGTAAAGCTAAAGAAGAACTAAAGAAGAACTGGCTTGTATTTTCTTGTTTTTGGATGCATTGCAATCTTTGCGATGATGCTTAATATATAAATACTTTGAATGAGAAAAAACAGAATGACAAGATAACTGTAATGACTGGTTTATCCATATTATTAGAGGTCAGGAAAGGTTACTTATCATTCCTCCTCCCCCCCCCCCCATGGAGTAGCTATGTTAGTCTGTTGCAGCAAAAACAACTTTTAGAGTCTTGCTGCACCTTAAAGACTAACACATTGATTCTGGCATAAGCTTTCGTGGACACCATTCACTGTTTGTCGACATTTCATTGAATCTGATGAAGTGGACTATGTCCACAAAAGCTTATGCCAGAATAAATTTGTTACTCGTTAGGGTGCCACAAGATTCTTGGTTGTCATTTTTTGTTTGTTAGTTTTCTTATTGTGCTACATCCAAGAAAATACACACACCCCTGAAATGGTCGGCCATTGATCTAATATCCAAATAACGAGTGCCCAGCTAAATTCATGTCATCTGTTTCAGCAACTTGCTGCTCTTCATTCCTTCACCTTATGCCTGACTCCCTTCATGAGTTCTGCAAGTTTCATGGGTCTTGCGCAGATCTCACAGAGATATAAGTCCATCACTTCTGACCATGATCAGAGCTGCTCTTGCTCTGAAATTTTCACATGAAAATTCATAAGCATTTCTGTGCACATTTCTCCTAATACATGCATTTTTGTAAGCATTTTTCCTACTACACACATTTTTGCCAGCCATTTCCCTAATATAACAATGCATTTCTAAATTTTACTTCTGCTAACATATACATTTTTGTACACATTTTTGGAACAGAGGACTCCACTGCAGATTTGGAGAAATGGAAATTTTGAAAGATAGCCGAGTTTTGATCTGCATAGTGGTTTAAAGGTGGGAAATTAGGGAAGTCCGCATTAAAATGTGAAATAAATGAATTTCTCTCCCATCCCTAATTGCATTCATTTCCTATTGTGCCCTTACCATAAGTCTCTGGTTGGCCACTGGGCAAACAGAATGCTGGACTAATAGGCTTTTGGTTTAATTCAACACGATTCTTTTTATGTTCTTATATTCTCATACCAGCTCAGCACCCATCTAGCCCAGTGATGTCTGTACTGATTGCCAGCTACTCTCCAGGTTCTCAGGTAGAGAAAGGTCTTTCCAGTGGAGGCTGGTGGCTCCTATTTCAGTGGGGCAGAAAATCCGCTCTGGGTTTCAGTCAGAACCAGTCTGAACTCAAAAGGAGCTATCCAAAGTGCTGAACCCTATCTCCCAAATGGGTTCAGAACCTTGGATAGCTCCTTTAGAGTTCTGACTACTTCAGTCTAAAACCCAGAGTGGACACACCAGCCCACAGAAATAAGTGCCACCATCCTCCACCGTAAGTGTCTTTCCCAAACCTGCTACCTGATCCTTTTAACTAGAGATGCCAGGGGTTGAAGCTGCAAAGAATGTCCTTGGCCACTAATCTACAGTCCCTTACCAGCTTCTTGTTTCAGACCGCAACTGTAGTGCTCTCGGGCAAATAACAGTTTATGCTATTACATGGACAGGGGAGCTGGAAGTCTCTTTACTCATACCATTTTAGGATATCTAGTGGGGGGAAAGGGTGGTACATTTTAAATCAGCTCAGGAATGTTTTGCTGCATATTTATTGCCAATTATTTTCACAATGGCGTAAGGGACATATCCTGTTGCACCTCATAAACTGGACTGAACTCACTCTTCCATAACATTTTGTTTCTCCAGATGTAACTCACATTGTCGGTAGAGCTTTAGACGATGAATTTTATCCTTTTCTCCTTTTTTTTTTGGAAGCTTGTACATTTGGTATTTGGCCTTTCTATGAACTCCCTGCCAAGTTTAGTGGCTAAGTTAAAATATTTAGCTACAAGTATTGCTTTACATGAAGCATGTAGATGACTTTAAATGACTAGTGGACAGTCATGAATGTAACACACCAATAGTACAATATTTTACAGAGCTACCTCAGTGGTCTCCAATTCATAAAAAAGGATATAATTTAAGGAGAGATAGTACAGACAGAATGGATGTGAACTAGAGGGAATGTGTTCAAATTCTATTCAGAAATGAAACTCAGGGCCAAAAGAAACATTATTTTAAAACTGTATATCCAAGCTCTTTCTTTCAGTTTTACTCTACAGTAGGCACAGCAGGGGCTGATCCATATCAGGAATCTACCATGGTGGGGGTAGGGGGCTTTAAAGATCTGGATTAGGTCCCCTGCACCAGCTCTAGAGTAAAGATGAAAAAAGACATAGCTGCTAGATAGGGATTTAAATAGTGGAGGCTGGTGGCTCCAATTTCTGTGGGGCTGAAAATCCATTCTGAGTTTCTGTCAGAACCAGCCAGAACCAGAAAAGCGTTATTCAAGGTGCAGAACACATTTTGAGGATAGGGTTCAGCAGCTTAGATATCTCCTTTAGAGTTCTGGCTGGTTCTGGCTGAAACCCAGAACGCATTCACAGCCCCACCAAAATCAGAGCCACCAGCTTCCACTGAATTTACTTTAATGTCTGTTTGGGACCTTATTGCATACCTTTGGGCCAGTTACACTACATTTGCCTAACCTACCTTACAGGGTCATTGTGAAGATAAAAAGGGGTAGCCCCAAGATCTGCTGCCATGAGATCAGTGGAAGAATGGTAAGATATAAGTAAATAAATTTCCTATGTGTGAGCCTAAATGGCATACACATGGACTGTGACATTGATAATGTATGTGGGAACACTTTTAAAACTCAAAACATACTAAGCGTCCTACTCTTCTCCATGGCCGGCAGCAGTTAAGAGGTCCAAAAATTTAGATTTTCCATGGGGATATTTTATTAAAAGGGAAAAACAAGGAACCAAATCAAACTTCTCCTTTTCACACAAAGGCATGACAATGGACTCTGGAAACTGTCATGATGTCCCTTTATAAAGTCAATGTATTAATTAGGTTTGGGGATTGTACGACTCAAGAATCAGTATGGCAGCCAAGCATTTCACGGGGGCGGGGGGGGGTAGTCTCAAGGTGTCAGAGCACTGATTTGTGCATTTTTATGACTAAGGTATAGCATACCTGACCTTTAGCCTTGACTCCAGGCTTTCCTTTTATATCATCTTTATCAATAACAGATGTTTATTCATTCTACACTAACAGTTTTAGCAGTTGCTGATACTCTTCAGGGGATATGTCATTAATTTTTGCATGGTGCATCCTCTACCTGCCAAGAATGTGAATTTGAGATACGTATGTACTTGATCCATTCTCCTTTTCTACTGTTTAATCTATGACTTCATACATTGTCACAGATTCTATTCGTGCATAGATGTTCAATATTTTATATGGTATCTTCTGGGGGAGGAGCTATTGAAAAAACTATCGTGGCGAGAAAAGGATACATGGCTTACAGGGGGAGGGTCTCTTCTCCCAAAGAATGACTTGCCTTGTCTTCTGTAGAGCATCATTTCCCGAAAAATCCATGCGTGCTAGACATGGGCCCAATTTGCATATAACATGGGGGAATTTCCCTGTGGGGTTTCTTGTTGTGTCAGTTGCCATTTTGAATATTCAAGCCATGGGCTTGTTGTTACATGCGAACCCAGTGAGGGTGGGTTGTTGGGGTGCTTGACAAGCGATCCACAACCCTAAAACAGGCCATGGGTTCATGGAGGGCAACGAAGCTGGCAACAAAAACATGATGGAGAAGGCAGGGCCAACGAGCTTATGCCAGCTTCCCTCCTCCCACAATTCTAATAGTGCAGGTGAGAGAGAATGACTGAAAGGGCTTTTGTCTTTGAGAGTTGGCACAAGTCATTGCTAATTAGAAGAGAGCAGGTTATGGGTTGTATCCATGTTAGTACTGAGTAGAGTAGACCCATTGAAATGAATGGGGCTTAAGTCTGTTGTGACTAACTTAAGTTTCATTCCTTTCAGAGGGTCTGCTCTACATAGGACTAATATTAGATTTTACCCTATGGAAACACCCCCCCCCCCAGCGGAAATCAAAAGCAGCATCCCTTTGAAGTTGGTGGAGTTTGAGAAGAGTGAAGGCAAATCAAGATCCAGGATGGAGTCTCAGTCAGACATCTGTTTGCATTTCGGTATGGCAGCAGTCACAGAGATATTGCTCAGATGTGAAGTAAGAAAACACATGTTGAATTCCTCTGAACTCTTTGGGGAATTCCTTTCCTTTTGCTGGGGTGAAAGCAGACATGTGGTTGCTTAGAATTCTGGGAACAGCTGCTTTTGAGTGAGCGCCTGCTGGAGAATAACTGCACTAATGCTACTCCCAGCAGGCCAGGTTTGGTTGCTACTCCCCCCCCCCCCCCGGTCATTTCTTTTCTTAGAAACTTCTATCCCATTTTTAACTCCACAGACTAGTTCTCACAGAGATTGTGGGGAAATTCATCATGGGGATCTTAGATAGATGAACTAAATTCAAGATGAACCACTCTTTTGCCAGAGTTTTGAATGATGTGAGAATATGATGGATTGATACTATTGTTTATGTTGTTGCAGTCTTTAAACATTTTGATATTTTATACAATTTTAATATTATTGATGATTTAATTATATTTTTAACTTTTGCATATTTCTATTTATATGTTTTCCCTTTCATGGATCACTGCCTTGTTGTGGCGAAGGGGCTTGCATAACTCAGTGAAGCCATAAGCTATGCCGTGCAGGGCCACCCAAGACGGACAGGTCATGGTGGAGAGTTCTGACAAAATGTGGTCCACTGGAGAAGGAAATGGCAACCCACTCCAGTATTCTTGCCAAGAAAACCCCATGGAATGTATCACAAGGCTAAAAGAGATGATGCCGGAAGATGAGCCCCTCAGGTCGGAAGGTGTCCAATATACTACTGGGGAAGAGCAGAGGGAATTTCCAAGTAGCACCAGAAAGAGTGAAGCAGCTGGGCCAAAGCTGAAAGGACACTCAGCTGTGGATGTGTCTGGTGGTGAAAAGAAAGTCTGATGCTGTAAAGAACAATATTGTTTAGGAACCTGAAATGTAAGATCAATTAATCAAGGTAAGCTGGAGGTGGTCAAACATGAGATGGCAAGATTGGACATCTTGGGAATCAGTGAACTAAAATGGACAAGCATGGGTGAATTTAATTCAGGTGACCATTATATCTACTACTGTGGGCAAGAATCCCTTAGAATAAATGGAGTAGCACTCATAGTCAACAAAAGGGTGGGAAAAGCAGTACTGGGGTACAATCTCAAAAACGATAGAATGAACTCAGTACGAATCCAAGGCAAACCATTCAGCATCACAGTAATTCAAGTCTATGCCCCAACCACTGATGCTGAAGAAGCTGAGGTTGATCGGTTCTATGAAGACCTACAACACCTTCTAGAACTAACACCAAAAAAAGATGTCCTCTTCATCATAGGGGATTGGAATGCTAAAACAGGAAGTCACAAAATCACCAGGATAACAGGCAAGCATGGCCTTGGTGTACAAAATGAAGCAGGACAAAGGCTAATAGAGTTTTGCCAAGAGAACACGCTGATCATAGCAAACATTCTTTTCCAACAGCACAAGAGGCGACTCTACACATGGACATCACCAGATGGTCAATATCAAAATCAGATTGGTTATGTCCTTTGCAGCCAAAGATGGAGAAGCTCTATACAGTCAGTAAAAACAAGACCTGGAGCTGACTGTGGCTCAGATCATGATCTGCTTCTTGCAAAATTTTGGCTTAAATTGAAGAACATAGGGAAAACCACTAAACCATTCAGGTATGACCTAAATCATATCCCTTATGAATATACAGTGGAGGTGACGAATAGATTTAAGGGATTAGACCTGATAAACAGACTGCCTGAGGAACTATGGATGGAGGTCTGTAACATTGTTCAGGAGGCAGCAACTCAATCCATCCCAAAGAAAAAGAAATGCAAGAAAGCCAAGTGGCTGTCTGAGGAGGCTTTACAAGTAGCTGAGGAAAGAAGGGAAGTGAACAGCAAGGGAGAAAGGGGAAGATATATCCAAGAGATATATCCAGAGAATAGCAAGGAGAGACAAGAAGGCCTTCTTAAATCAACAATGCAAAGAAATCGAGGAAAACAATAGAATGGGAAAGACTAGAGATCTCTTCAAGAAAATCGGAGATCTCAAGGGAACGTTTTGTGCAAAGACAGGCATGATAAAGGACAAAGAAGGCAGGGACCTAACAGGAGCAGATGAGATTAAGAAGAGGTGGAAAGAATACACAAAAGAACTATACAGGAAAGATCTTAATATCCCTGATAGCTATGATAGTGCGGTCACTGAACTTGAGCCGGACATCCTTGAGAGTGAAGTCAAGTGGGCCTTAGGAAGCATTACTAACAACAAAGCTAGCGGAGATGACAGTATTGCAGCTGAGCTATTTAAAATCCTAAAAGATGATGCTGTTAAAGTGCTGCACTCAATATGCCAACAAATTTGGAACACTCAACAATGGCCGCAAGACTGGAAAAGGTCAGTTTACATTCCAATTCCAAAGAAGGGCAACGCCAAAGAGTGTTCAAACTACCGTACAATTGCACTCATTTCACATGCCAGCAAGGTTATGCTCAAAATCCTACAAGCTAGGCTTCAGCAGTATGCGAACCAAGAACTACCGGAAGTACAAGCTGGGTTTTGAAGAGGCGTTCTATGGTCCATGGGGTCACGAAGAGTCAGACACGACTGAACGACTGAACAACAACAAATTTATATGTTTTAACTGTAAAAGTTTTTAATGTTGTAGAGCTGCCTTGAGTCCCAATATTGGGAAAAAGGTGGGATGTAAATAAATATAATAAGGGCTCAATCCTATCTAGATAGGTGGCTGCCTCCGAACTTGGAGGTGACCTCCTATCCAAAGCAGGGCAGGAGAAGCATGGAGGGGATCATTCCCTCCGCACTTCTCCTGCCCTGCATTTTCAGCTAGGGAGCCGATTGAGGCTGTCTAGCCACAGGAGCACAAAGCAGGGAAGGAGGCTGCTGTATGACACGTTGGATGTATTGTACAGGCAGCTACAATCTCCCCACCCCAGAACGCCCCCAGCCACACCCCTTTCCAGCCCCTTTGCACTCCCCTTGTGAATGCGGAGGATGGGGCTGTTCTGCGTTGCCTCGGAGGCAGCGCAGAATTGGGGGGAGGTCAGTTTTCCAGGAACTGACCTCGGACAATGGGCTCCGGGGTCAGTTCCTGGAAAATCAGATATCCGATGGCCATCGAGCCACTGTCTAGCAGCCATAGGATTGCTCCCTAATAATAATAATAATAATAATAATAATAATAATTCTTACCAACGCTTGATAGAATCATAGAATTTTAGCAGTGTTAACATGGGAGAATGGCAGGGCACACTATTTTATTAATGCTTCCTCACACATACCAAATCCCTACCAATGATGTAAAAAGCTATGCATTTTCTTGATCAATGCATGGAATAAGTAGCACAGCAAGCTCCAAACTAGATCTAAGTGGCTCAGGGGACTAAGAACCGTCCCCACACACATGGCCTTCAGTAGAAAACTACTTAGGCAAAAGCTAAAGGTGACATGAACGTATTTATAGGTAGCCAGGGTCATGAGGAGGCAATGGACAGGGAGAGATAAACTCACATGAAGGTAGGTTGGAATGGCTTTGTGTATTATATAATGGTTAAACTCAGCAGAAGGGCATTACTGGCAGCTATATCTCTTGCCTTGGAAAAATGGGCATCACTTAATTTAAGTACTTGGGGTAAGGTTAACATACTTAAGATGAACGTCACAGGTAATTTATGTATTACATGGTATACCTTTATACATTCCCCAAACATATTTTCAGAAACTGATATGGGAACAGTTTACACACATTTCACAGGCTGTATATAAGAGGAGGGGGGAGATGTGAAGTTACACTGTACACATTAGAAAGAAGCCACAACTTCCTATGCATACTCAATGTCTGTTCACAGCTTTGGACAGAATTTCCATCATTGTAAAAGAGAACTGTATATGCTTATTAAACCCAGTCACATAATTATGGCCATTAGACTTAGCATCAGGTTTTGCACCTGACACCTGAGCATATTTGCACATCAACAATTTGTGTGTGTGTTGATATTTTAAAAAAATCCAAATCAATGGATTTATTTGCATTATTGCAGCAGTAACACTGGTGTGTGTGTGTGTGTGTGTGCGCGTGCAAAAAATGCTGAGCTTCATTATAGCTCTAGTTAAAATGCGTGTGGTTCAGACTTTTACAGCACCCTGATGACCATGAAAGAATGGCCATTGTTATATGATAAGTACAGTGTGGGAAAGTTTTCTGCTTGAGGAAATCTTTCCTGTTCAAGTAGCTGATGGGAAGCACAAGTAAATTATTCTGTATCCTCTGGCAATTTCTTCTCCAAATTCAAAACAGTGAATGCTCCATATTTATACCTTAAGAAATGTTAGTAATTTTGCATATTCTCATGATCTTGTGCTGAAAGCCTCTGAAAGCTGAGATCTCCAATCACAAATGATGTCGCTGAAGCAGAAGCTGAGCCCATGTGCTTAAAAAAAAGCACTGTATGTTCACTTGCTCGTTGCCAAAAAAGAGGACAAGTGAAGACTCAGATTTCCATAAAATTTCCATATGCTAATTTATAAGCATAGATGCCAATACATAAATAATTGCTATCATTTATATAAAGAGACAATACTGCTCACCAGAGTGGAGGGGACTGTGACCAGGGGAGCTGTGTCCCTGCCCAAGACCCTTGAGCAACTGCAGAGCTCCTGCTCTCCCTTCATGTAGTTCTTTATCTTTAAACTGGACTTGGGCTGGACAGCCCCTTAAACAGACTGGAGCTGCCTTAGGGCTGGGACCATAGTTCAGTGAGTAGAGCACCTGCTTTGCATGCAGAAGGTCCCAGGTTTGATCTCTAGCATCTCCTGGTAGTGCTCAAAAAATTCCTGCCTGGAACTAGGGATGTCAGAGAAATCTGCAACGGAACCAAATAAGTTTGAGTTTTGATGAACCCGACCCGTAGATTCTGCAGTGGAGCTGGCTTTCCCCCTATTGGGCGGATTCTGCAGACTTGTGGACTGATTTTCCAACTTTCCTAAATTTTTCATCATACAAAAATATGTAAAATAAAAAAAAACCTGTCCAGAAATGCACGTTTCCTCCATAGGCTAAAGTGTGAAAATGCTCATTTTGGGGGGATTTGTGCATTTTTGCACATGCAAATTTGCACAAGTTAGAATCTGTGCAAATTCGGAAACAAAAAGAATCCAATTCCATCAAGGGGTGGACGATGGAATGAAAGGCTCCTGACAATCCATGAAACACAGACAGAATGGATTTTATACAATCCATGCATCCCTAGCTGGAACCCTGGAGATCAACTGCCGGTCAGTGTCAGCAATATTGGGCTAGATGGGCCAATGGTCCGATTCAGTATAAGGCAGCTTCCGATGTTCCTGTGCCTTCAGCCAGAGGACTGTGCTCGGTACACTAAGACACATGCACACGCTAAAGAGGTTTCCCTGAGACTTGGCAGTTGCTGCAGACTGAAGGGTGGCAAGGAAAGAGGAAGCTCAGTGTAGAGAAATAAGTGCATTTCCCTGCAAAGAAATTATACTCTAGCTTAAAACCAAGGGCTCCCTATTCTTGAAGAGCTGGGCATACACCAGATGTAATTGCTCCCAACCTTACCATGCATGTAATTACTGTTGTGGTGATATGTGCAATGGGCCAACATATTTGATGGCTTGTTTTCTTCAAATATACCCAGAAAATACCATAATCATACCCTGCCTGCTGCAAAAGCACATATTGCCTGTGACACATGAGCATGGTGGCCTTGCCAAAGCCTGAAGGAATTTTGCTTGGTTTTGTTTTCCTGAAATGATTTGCAAACAGAGGGCCTGATCATATCCCCATATAAGACCTTCAGAACATGGGAAAGTCACCTCTACTGCCTTTAGAAAGATGAGCTAATCTGATTCTCGTTGCACTGCTGGGACCATGCAGAAATCAAAGTTGCAAGAATACTTTGCAATTCAAATCTGGGGGTGAGATTTAAGGGGGCATCGCAGAGGGCTGGAGAGCAGCCCACATTGCATGAGATATGAGTGTATCATACCACATGGGGGGGGGGTGTCTATGCATGGGCAAAATCACAAAATCTGACTTACCAGTTGCTGAAATCCTTGCTCTGTTCCCCATGAATCCCTAACACTGCCTTCCAGGTGACTCATTTCAAGGTGAGTGAGGTGTCCATGGGATGGGCAGATGCCAGGGCAGCATAGATTCTAGACCAGGCATAGTATCCCTCTAAAGCAAGTGGCTGATGTCTTACCTTCTATTGCCACTGAATTTCATTAGCTTTGTCCCCACAACTTATCTGCATAGAATGAGTGGACATAAGAAGAGATCTGCTGGATCAGGCCTGTCTAGTCCAGCATTCTGTTTCCCACAGTGGACAATAAGATGCCTGTGGGGAGCTCACAAGTAGGATATGAGGGAAACAGCCTTCTCCTGTTGTTGCTCCCCAGCAACTGCTACTCAGAGTCATACTATCTCTGATACTGGAGGCGGCATAGAGCCATCAGGACTAGTAGCCACTGATAGCCTTCTCCTCCATGAATTTGTCTAATCCCACTTGGTGGCCATCTTGTGGTCTCAGTTGGTGGCCATCTTGTGTAGCGAATTCCATAGCTAACCTATGCACTGTGTGAAGAAGTATTTATTTATATCTGTCCTGAATCTACCACCATTCAGAGGTATCTTGACTCTGATCCTGGAGGTAGACTGTAGCACAGGTGGGAAAACAGCAGCCTGCAGGCCACATCATGCAGCCCTCAGTCACTCTCCATGTGGCCTGGGGAATGCCCCCCCCTTTCTCCACTGTCTAGCTGATTGGCCATCAGCTGGGAGACGGGGAGATTACAGTTCTGGCACTGCTACTGGCAGTGTGGGGACTGCGATCTTCATCAGGATTGCAGGGGTGAAAGAGGCTTTTGCCTTGTCCCCAGCAACCCCAATGCAACCAGATTGTTGTTTCTGTGCTTCAAACAGCAGTGGGGAAACAACAATCTTCCTGGGATTGCTGACCTCCCGCCAGCCCTCTCTGCTGCGATCCTGATGCAGCCCGAAACAGTGACCTTCATCAGGATCACTGATTCTGTGCTGCTCTTTGACTGCATCAGGATTACTGCAGGGAGGAGGAGGCTGTGAATGGGTGTGTGTGTGTGTGTGTGTGTGTATGAAAGAGAGAGAGATGGATGAATGGAGGAGAGGAGAGGAGTATCCCCACTCACTCTTTGCTTTGGGACCCTCACCACCAGCAATATTCCCATGTGGGACCATTCTCCCACATGGGAATGAGGCCCACAATACCCGAAAGGTTGCCCACCTGGTAAATAGCCATCATAACCGGTAGCTACTGATAGCTTTAATTTTCCATGATTTTGTCTAATCTCCTTTTAAAGCCATCTACTGGGTGAGCCCACACATTAAACATGAATGAACGTTAAGGTGCTGTCAGTTGCTTGCTAAACAGAGACAGTCTAGCACATTTTCAGTTGTTTATTTCCTGCTCTAAGGGTCCTTTTTTCACTGATGTGTAGAGAAGAATCAACCAGGAACGTCTCCCTTTCAGACCTCCCTGGAATGAACGGGCATCATTTTCGAGCAGACCAGCACACCCTTAAGAACACCCCCACCCAGTGGGGTTGAGAAATTCCTGGTGGATTTCACCCTTCAGCTATAGAGCTAAAAATATCCAACACACTGTTTATATCCTATACATCGGAGGACTGTATATTTAATAAGCCTTTGCCTGTATTTCAAGAAATATCCTGACTTATCACAGCTGGAGTGAGGTAATTGCCTTAAGGCTACAAGTTTGTTAATGCAACACAGATGGGAGCAGACGGAAATTTAACCACCGAAAGAAATTGCCTTTAAACAAAGTATTTTTTAGGAATTTGTATATGCAGACAGGCCACTTGGCAAGGTTATACATATGTTATAAATGAATCTGAAAACTTAGCCCTGTCTGCCTGAGCAAAATCAAAACCATTTTGGGATTTGGACTGATGTGCTGGCTGAGAACAATAAATTTCTGAATTGATTTAGGACCAGGGCAATGCTGTGGGCTGTGGTGTGCCAGCTAAGCAGTCCTGGAAATGTTCATCCCTTACTACTATGAAGCAGCTTGGCTATTGTGACTTTCTTGTTGGTTTAATCCAGACAGGAGGAGGCTCTCCTCATGACTGCCGAGGGTGGCCACTTACTCCTTGCCAAAACAGGGGGGAAATGTATCACCAAAAAAGAGGACAAAAGAGGACACCAATCTGCACAACATTTGCAAATGGGCAAATTTAGCAGTTTTAAACCAGGTTTGGACTGGACATCCCTTCAAATAGAGGACTTCATCTGCCAGGTCACCAAAATAGAGGACTGCCCTCTGTAAAGTAGGATACCTGGCCACCCTATGACTGCAACTGGCATAGCAGTTCCGGTTCCAGTGGGGAAAAATGGGGGTAGGATTAATGAAATCTCCAAGACCCACCTCTGACTCTTCACAATTTTAGCCAAATTATTCTTCCTGTAACCTTCTAAAAACAGTGGCCATGGGGGACATCAGTGGTGTGGCTAGGGCTGGACCTTGGGGTCAAAGTCCAGGGATCCACAGATGGGGATGCAAATTACCCCAAGACAGTGGCATGTGCAGAAGTAAACTCCATTTAATTCCTGCAGTCATTATGGTGCTAGTATTTAAGTAAGTGTAAATTAAAATGCAAAACTGCATATGCTCAGAACAGCTAAAGAAGACAGTATTCTCCAAAGCACATAAACAAAGAAAAGTAGCCTCGATGGTCCATGAGAAAAAAATCCAAAAGCCACAATTGAGCAATATCTTTATTAGGACAAACCAGTATGTCACAAAAGAGTGTGCAAGCTTTTGAATTCTCCAGAACTCTTTGTTGGGCTAGGTGGCACAGAAGGCAGGGGATGGGGTGAAGAAACAGAAAAGTCCTAAAATTAGGCTGGACATTGTAGTGATGAGGTCTGCATTTTAGTCTCAGTAATTCCCGATAAGCCTAGGTGTGCATAAGCGTCAAAGTGCATCCAAAAAAGCCTTCAATCCATTGTGGGAAATGAGAACATCATTTTTTAAAAAAACTATGTAGGCAATTCCCCCCCACCCTCAAATGAATAATGCAAAAATGTTATTACCATCTAAGCTGAAAGTTTGTCTAATGAAAAAGTAGTGAAAACAGGTCAGACTGCTGGAGCCTGGCCTATGAAAGCACTCCCCTTGCTTGATCGAGTAAGAAAAACAATTGTCCTTTTTGTACAAACAAAGGTTCCACTGTGTTTCCCTTTCCAATTCTCATTAAAAGTTTTTCACGCCACGGCGCGGGGCGGAAATAATGGTTCTTTGTATTCCTCTTCACTTTTATAAATGTGATCTTCCACCTGTAAAAGTCTAGCAGCGTTTTCCTGCGGACTTTCGCTGGAAAGAGGCTTGTGACTTCTATTTCAAAAATGCCTCCATGGAGTGGGTTTTATGGCTACTGATTTATATACAGGCATTTCTCATTATATATGGTATATGACGGCACATAAAAGTGACTAAAACGGGGCAAAACTCATTCTTGGAAATCTACAAGTGGGTTGACTTGGATTGTTTCCATAGTTATTTTTAAACTTAAATAAATAGAGCTAGAGCTGGAATATAAGTAGGAGTGATGTTGTGCTAACACTTCATTAGCAGATATGCTGTCTCTCCCCTGGCCCTTTTATCTCAGAAAATATCTCATAATTCTGCTAGCAAAGAAATGGAAATTTCCACAGTTCACTAGAGAGAACAAGGTTTGATGAGTAGGGCTGGAGCAACACATTATTATGATTCTAGGCCATTTCTTTGTTGTTGTTGTTGTTGTTATTTCAAGGAAGAAAAATCTAGGCTGTGTGAATACAATTCCAAAATATGTGCCGTTACAGCCATGACCACTGGCCTCATCTTCTCTTCTTTCCTTCTTTCCATTCCTTGGAGGTTCCATTCATTGGAAGTCACACAGGGAACTACAGGGATACCACCCAACACAAATAGGTTCCAAACGTGAGGGCCATATCCCCCATTTTGCATGTAGGAAGCTTACATGTCTTGTGGCATGTGCAAATGGGACTTCCAATGCACGGAGGTCGGGCATGGACAAGCAGGGAGGGGCCATAGCGTGAGTGTTAGAGGCTTACATGGTGACGGTCCCCATGTTTAATTCCTGGCATCTCCTGGTAGAGCAAGGAAAACATCCTGCCTAAAAACCTGGAGAGCCTCTGCTGGTTATAACACTGGGCTAGATGGGCCAATGGCCTGATTCAGTATAAGGCAGCTTCCTATATTCCTTTCAGGAGGCATGATTCCCCCCACGCCCTCCATGCTGCTGTACACACACTTTGTGACAATCTGGACAATATTCTGATAGTACAGTAAGAACAATGTTTATGATACTTTTGCACTCATGTCCTGCTTGTGGGTTTCCTGTGGGCAGCTGTTTGGCCACTGTGTGAACAGAATGCTGGACGAGATGGACCCTTGCTCTGATCCAGCAGGGCTCCTCTTATGTTCTTAAATGTATGAACGTACTTTTATGACTCCTTATAGCAGGAGATATATTTGCTGGGATTATCTCACTGTTCTGTGTGGAAAGCATAAATGCCCTCAATACATTGATAGTTTTTCTCTAGGAGCCTGGCATAAAGAGAAAATTGGGTAGATCTTCTGTCACAGGCATGCACAAACACAAAAGGCATGCTCAAATCTTCTCTGCCACACATTTGCGGTGTAATGGAGGATGGAACAAGATCATGCCACTAACCCTGCCTCCAGTGCTGGCCATGCCCCTGAGATGGCCGTGCATTTGGCATTAGAGAAGCCAACATCAGATGCATGCACATCTCTACACAAGAAGGCGCCCTTTCAGAGTAATGCCAAACAGGTGGCAATTGGCCAGTGTCCATGTCAGGGGCAAGGCTCGTGGTATAATCCCCTTCCCTTCTCCACTCCTTCAGCAACACATGGAAGAGAAGGGCTGAACAGATCTAAAGTCTTTGCTCAAAGAAGATACTGTAGACATGTCACAGGAATAAGGAAACATGGGAAACTGCCTTTTACCAAGTCAGGTCATCGTCCTTCCCCAACCTGGTGCCATCCAGATGTGTTGGACTACAACTACCACCATCCTCAGCCATCATGGCCATTGGATTATGGGAGTTATAGTCCAACACATCTGGAGTGCACTAGGCTGGGGGGGGGGCTGGCAGTGGCTCTCCAGGGTTTCAAACAAGGGTCTTTCCCAGCCCTCCTTTACACTGCCGGGGATTGAACCTAGGACCATGGAACCTAGGACATGCAAAGCATGTGTCCTACCACTGAACCACCCCTGCTTCTTCTTAAGAAACATGTTACAACATGTATAACAGGATGCCCTCTGGACACAAACTCTTGCCCTATGCAGACGTTATCCATACATAGAAGGTACAAGGGCACGAGAGAGACCGGGATCACACCACTGGCCCTGGCCCTGACATTGTGTACATCTCTGGCCTTACTCCTCAACATCTGTGTGTTGACTGCAGGTGTTCACAAAGGGGCACCTACTCGCATTTAGCTGAACATGGATAGGTGCTCCATGCAGTCGGAACCTCCAATCACACAGAAGGGTTATGCATGTCCAGCTGAATGCAAGTAGGTGTCCCTTTACAAATGCTCACGCTGAACATGTGTATGTCGCAGGGGACAGGCCAGAAGTGAATGCGATGGCAGGGGCAGTGGTGCAGGTCCACTCAGCCCTATCCATGAGTACCTTGAACATGTGGATAAAGTGTGCATAGGGCTTCAGCATTTGTGGGAACCCATAGGTTATGGTTATGAAAATGCAAAGCAGCCTTTTAAAAATATTGTGCTATAATACCATGCTGTGTTTTCTAGCATTTAGTTAATTAATTACCTAATTAAAATATTTAGAGCCCACCTTTACAATCCCAGTGGGTCACTCAAGGCAGCTAACAACCATCCTCAAAACATAAATAGCTGTAAAAACAACAGTTGTTGTTGTTGTTCAGTTGTTCAGTCGTGTCCGACTCTTCGTGACCCCATGGACCATAGCACGCCAGGCCTTCCTGTCCTCCGCTGTCTCCCGGAGTGTGCTCAAGTTCATATTCATTGCATCGGTGATGCTATCTAGCCATCTCATCTTCTGCCATCCCCTTCTCCTTTTGCCTTCAATCCTTCCCAGCATCAGGGTCTTTTCCAGGGACTTTTCTCTTCACATTAGGTGGCCAAAATATTTGAGCTTCAACTTCAGTATCTGTCCTTCCAATGAGCACTCAGGGTTGATTTGCTTTAGGACTGACTGATTTGACCTCCTGGCAGTCCAGGGGACTCGTTAGAGTCTTCTCCAGCACCACAGTTCGAAAGCATCAATTCTTCGGCAGTCAGCCTTCCTTATAGTCCAGCTCTCACAGCCATACATTACTACTGGGAAAACCATAGCTTTGATTATATGAACCTTTGTCGGCAAGGTGATGTCTCTGCTTCTTACTATGCTGTCTATGTTTGCCATAGCTTTCCTCCCAAGGAGCAAGCGTCTTTTAATTTCATGGCTACAGTCACCGTCTGCATCTTGGATCTTGGAGCCCAAGAAAATAAAATCTGTCACTGCTTCCATTTCTTCCCCTTCTAGATGCCAGGAAGTGATGGGGCCAGATGCCATGATCTTCGTTTTTTGAATGTTGAGTTTCAAACCAGCTTTTGCACTCTCCACTTTCACCCTCAACAAGAGGCTCTTGAGATCCTCTTTGCTTTCTGCCATTAGGGTGGTATCATCTGCGTATCTGAGGTTGTTGATAATTCTCCCGGCAATCTTAATTCCGACCTGTGATTCATCCAACCCAGAGTTTCTCATGATGTAGTCTGCATATAAGTTAAATAAGCAGGGTGACAATCACAATATGCAGCCTTGTCGTACTCCTTTCCCAATTTTGAACCAATCGGTTGTTCCATGTCCGGTTCTTACTGTTGCTTCTTGATCCTCGTACAGGTTTCTCAGGAGACAGGTAAGGTGGTCTGATACTCCCATCTCTTTAAGAATTTGCCACAGTTTGTTGTGATCCGCACAATCAAAGGCTTTAGCATAGTCAATGAAGCAGAAATAGACAATTTTCTGGAATTCTCTTGTTTTCTCCATGATCCAGTGAATGTTGGCGATTTGATCTCTAGTTCCTCTGCCCCTTTGGAATCCAGCTTGTACTTCTGGTAGTTCTCGGTTCACATACTGCTGAAGCCTAGCTTGCAGGATTTTGAGCATAACCTTGCTGGCATGTGAAATGAGCGCAATTGTACGGTAGTTCGAACATTCTTTGGCATTGCCCTTCTTTGGAATTGTAATGTAAACTGTTTTATGCTTGCCTGTTATCCCGGTGATTTCTTGACTTCCTACTTTAGCATTCCAATCCCCTATGATGAAAAGGACATCTTTTTTTTTTGGTGTTAGTTCTAGAAGGTGTTGTAGGTTTTCATAGAACCGATCAACCTCAGCTTCTACAGCATCAGTGGTTGGGGCATAGACTTGAATTACTGTGATGTTGAATGCTTTGTCTTGGATTCGTACTGAGATCATTCTATCGTTTTTGAGATTGTACCCCAGTACTGCTTCTCCCGCTGGTTTGAAACTAAACATTAAAAAAACTAAGATCATGGCATCTGGCCTATCACTTCCTGGCATATAGAAGGGGAAGAAATGGAAGCAGTGACAGATTTTACTTTCTTGGGCTCCAAGATCACCGCAGACGGTGACTGTAGCCATGAAATTAAAAGACGCTTGCTCCTTGGGAGGAAAGCTATGGCAAACCTAGACAGCATAGTAAGAAGCAGAGACATCACCTTGCCGACAAAGGTTCATATAATCAAAGCTATGGTTTTCCCAGTAGTAATGTATGGCTGAGAGAGCTGGACTATAAGGAAGGCTGAGCGCCGAAGAATTGATGCTTTCGAACTGTGGTGCTGGAGAAGACTCTAACGAGTCCCCTGGACTGCCAGGAGGTCAAATCAGTCAATCCTAAAGGAAATCAACCCTGAGTGCTCATTAGAAGGACAGATACTGAAGCTGAAAGTCAAATATTTTGGCCACCTAATGCGAAGAGAAAACTCTGGAAAAGACCCTGATGCTGGGAAAGACTGAAGGCAAAAGGAGAAGGGGACGGCAGAGGATGAGATGGCTAGATAGCATCACCGATGCAATGAATATGAACTTGAGCACGCTCCGGGGGAGAGCACAGGACAGGAAGGCCTGGTGTGCTATGGTCCATGGGGTCATGAAGAGTCGGACATGACTGAACAACTGAACAACAACAACAACTGCTTTCCCCACCCTTTTGTTGACTATGAGTGCTACTCTACTTCTTCTAAGGGATTCCTGCCCACAGTAGTAGATATAATGGTCACCTGAATTAAATTCACCCATGCTTGTCCATTTTATTTTGCTGATTCCCAAGATGTCAATGTTCAATCTTGCCATCTCATGTTTGACCACCTCCAGCTTACCTTGATTCATTGATCTTACATTCCAGGTTTCTAGACAATATTGTTCTTTACAGCATCGGATTTTCTTTTCAGCACCACCACATCCACAGCTGAGTGTCCTTTCGGCTTTGGCCCAGCTTCTTCACTCTTTCTGGCGCTACTTGGAAATTCCCTCTGCTCTTCCCCAGTAGTACATTGGACACCTTCCAACCTGAGGGGCTCATCTTCAGGCGTCATCTCTTTTAGCCTTGTGATAAGTTCCATGGGGTTTTCTTGGCAAGAATACTGGAGTGGGTTGCCATTTCCTTCTCCAGTGGACCACATTTTGTCAGAACTCTCTGCCATGACCTTTCCTCTTGGGTGGCCCTGCACGGCATAGCTTATGGCTTCACTGAGTTACGCAAGTCCCTTCACCTCAACAAGGCAGTGATCCGTGAAGGGGAAAAAAACAACAGTAGGACCTATAAAATAACAGACAGCCTATTGACTTCAATAAACTTTACTCTGGGGCCTGAATATTTAAGAGCTGGATCCTCAAACTTTTCTTGATATGGGAAGATATATAATGGCACTGATTTCTGACTTTCTAGGAAATTATCTGACAGCCCCAGCTAAAATTAGCTAGCCCTTAAGTGATTGGACTTTGGAGATTTGACATTTGATGTCAAAGTACCCTGCTAATTAATGTCCTGTATGCAGCGGGGGCGGGGGGAATCTCAGATGAGCTGGCTTGGTAATTTAAAAACACACAGAGAGAGATAATATTATGAATTAATTTTTGAAGATCTTTTATACTGGTGGTCAGCCAGGAATGAACACATCAGTAGGCAGAAACAAATTAACAGTGGGAATGGCTGGAGATCACACAAAAGCTTTCCTTCTGAATCCAAGCCTTCCAAAAACAATTTCAAAAGAGGTGTCTAAAAATAAGTAAGAGGAAAGAGTTGAAAGTGGGAAATTTATTTATTTATTTATTTATTTAAATTATTTCTATACCATCTACAATTTTTTTTATGGTAGTATTGTTTGTAATCGGCTTTAATGATCATATAAGCAGCTAACTCTTTGCAGTGTTGGTTCACTTGTTGTAGTTCTTTGTAATTTTGCACCAGGCTCTGATTGGTGAACAACAGGGCACTAGTGAAAAAAAAAGAGTACTCCCCACAAGCAGTGGTGGTGGGAATCAAGGGGCTGGAGGGGCAACAAACTCTCTGTGGTGGAAGGAACACAGCTGACGCTTCCCCACTTACCAGTGCTAGCTCTCCCCCATCTCTTGACTCAACGTGTCACTGATAATGCTGCCACGCTGCTGCAGACCAGGAAGGGACTCCTGGACCGGCAGCAGGGTCAATATCAGTAACTGTAGAGCTGTGAAGGATCAGAAAAAATGGGAAAAAACCCATTTTTGTTTTTTCCCCCCCAAAATTGAACACGTTGGGATTATGAGAGTTCCAATCGAAGCTAACAAAGGCATTCTCCTTCATTGGGAGGGTGAGCAGTGTGCAGAGAAATCCCTTTGTTATCTTCGATCAGAGATTGGAGATAACAAGGGGATTCCTCTCCCCTGGTTTCTTCCTAAGCCTCCAGGACTGATAAGACAGAAGCCTTCTTGGTTCCAGGAGTTAGCTAGTTGCCCAGCTCTTGATGGAGCTGTACTCCCTTTAAAACAGGAGTGCAAAACCAAAGCCGGCCTTCCTGGATAGCCAGTGTGGCTGTCCGGGGCTCCCCAGATGGCTAGGCCCCCTACCCCTGGCTCCATTTCTTTCCCCCCAGCCATTGATTGTTTGGTGGTTTCTTGGCTTTTCTGCAGTTTTTACCCATTCTGAAAAGTTGAAATGCCTTTCCTAAGTCTTAGGTACTGGCAATAAAAGCTTCAAGCTGAAATAGGCTGGTATTTTTGGTATTTTGACCCTTTGCCCCCGCCTATAATTGGAATATAGGGGCGGCGGTGGCTTAGTGGTTAAGGCGCTGAACTGCAGACTGGAAGGTTGGCAGGACAGCAGTTTGAGACCCAAATGCCGCATGACAGAATGAGCTCCCGTCTTCAGTCCCAGCTCCTGCCAACCTAGCAGTTCGAAAGCAAGAAATTGCAAGTAGATAAATAGGTACCGCTTCGGCGGGAAAGGTAACAGCGTTCCGTGCACCTCGGTGTTCAGTCATGCCAGCCACATGACCACGGAAGAGTCTTCGGACAGCGCTGGCTCTTCGGCTTAGAAATGGAGATGAGCACCACCCAACTGACTGGGGACACCTTTACCTTTACCATTGGAATGAATGTGGCCCCTGAGAGCTTTTCTGAAATGGAATTTGGCTCTCAGGCTGAAAGAGGTTCAGTACTCTTTCAGCCTGTACTTGTTGTGGAATGAGGTCCCTAGTGAGGTTCACCTGGCATCTGCGTTGTATTCCTTCTGGTGCCAGGTAAAGACCTTTTTATTCTCCCAGGCATTTTAGTATTTTAACTTTCTAGTCTTTTAGCTTTGCTGTTTTAAATCTGTATTTTAAATCTCTGCATTGCGGCTAGGTTTTATTCTGGTTTTGGTTGGATTGTTATATTGTGATTTTAAGGCTTTTATATTTTTGTATTGTTTTTAGGGATGTACGAATCCCTTACCTGGCTCCGCGCAGGGGCATCCGCGGTGGGGGGGAGGTGCTCCGTCCCTCCCCCTGGAATCCTCGATGGGGGGGAGGCACTCTGTCCCTCCCCCCGGAATCCTGCCTGGCTGGCTCTGCTCCGCGGCCAAGCCACGGAGCTGCCGGCCGGTTCCAGCCGCCCGCAGCCAGACATCCAGCCACTGGGCAGCCCTACAGGGACGGAAATGGCAGCTGTCGTAGCCGCTGCCATTTGCGTCCCTGTATTGAGCCGCAATAGGCTACGTAAATAGTTATGTAGCCTATCATGGCAGAGGGAAAACCCCCAGAGCCGCCATTTGCGTACGCTGGGTTTTTTTTCTCCTTGCCGTGATAGGCTACATAAGTATTTACGTAGCCTATCACGGCAGGGGGGGGAAACCAGCGTACACAAATGGCGGTAGCCACCGCCATTTGCGTATGCTGGGGTTCCCCCCCCCGCACCGCGATAGGCTATGTAAATACTTACGTAGCCTATCATGGCCTCCGCAGGGACACAAATGTAAGTATTTACATAGCCTATCACGGCTATTGAGAGGAGGAAGTGAATGGCGGCTGCAGGACAGCTGCCACTCGCAAAGCAGCGTGGACGGGAACAGGTAAGTGCTCCGTTTCGCGCGCCTTTTGTGGGGTGGGGGTGGCAGGGACTTCGTCCTGCGTGCCTTTCGTGGGTTGGGGGGGCGGGAGCTTCATTCTGCGACGGATTTCAGGGGCCCGAATGCACTGGCATTCAGCCTCACCGAGATCCGTCACAGAATTCTCTGACATCCCTAATTGTTTTACTGTGTACTTTTTGGTTTTAATTTTTGTGAACTGCCCAGAGAGCTTTGGCTAGTGGGCGGTATAGAAATTAAATAAATAAATGAATAAATGAATAAATAATCTTTCAGCAGAGCATCCAAAGTGGTTTATAAAAGATGGTGTGGCAAAGAAGAAGAAGAAGAAATACTTTTAAGGTGCAATCTGTGATTCCTGAGAGGGTGTCCCAGGAGGCCATGAGATACTGCAGACCTCCCCCTCTATGGGTGGAGAGAAAGGTCTACCCATGGACAGAGATGTCTGCTACAGAAGTCCCCTTTTGATCATCAGTGGAAAGCCCCACCGCTGTGGCAGCCCTGCCGGTAGGGCTCCATGAGTGAAAAGTGCAAGAAGGGGGCATTCTGGGGGCATGTCAGGGGCAGACTGGGGAATCTTTGCTTCTGCTGGATTCAAAGCCAGCTCATTCCCCAGACATGTCCATGAAATGGTGGTAGGAAAACTATACAAAGCCTGGAACTGGTGCAGTTATTTCCCCTTGTATTGGAACCAATGGAAGAGGGCAGGAGCAGGGAGAGAGAGAAAAAATGGTGAAAAAACAAGAAAGCAAGATAAAAGGCCAGTGTGCACACACACCTTCTGCCCTGAATGGCATGAGCCTAGCAGGGCGTAGGACAAGGGTGCAGAACGACACCCACATCCGGCCCTCCTGGGATCCCAGCCAAGCCCTCTGGGATTCCCCAGAAGGCCACATCTCCTTCCTGTGGCCCCACCGCCTTTCTCCTGACCACCAATCTTGTGTGGGGGCTTCCGGGTTTTGTGCACTTTCTCCCCCAATTCTCAAAAGTTGAAATGCCTCTCCTGAGCCTTAGTTACTGTCAGCAGGAACTTTAAGCTACCATATGCTGGCATTTTTTGTATTTGGCCCTGTCCCTTTGGTCCTGCCCACCACTGGAATGCAGCCCCCAACAGCTTTTCCTGAGTGGAATTTGGCCCTTGGGCTGGAAGAGGTTCAACACCCTTGGTCTAAGAAGTGGCAGCTTCTCTGCCATGGACTCGTCTCCTCCCCCCACCTTCATAGGGCTGCTCTGCTCAGCTTGAAAGATTAATGCATGACGATCCTGAGTGAAAGCTGTTATTATTAAACATTTGTCAAAGTTTGTTTGTTTGTTTAAACATTTTTTATGCAGCTCTTCAGGCAAAAAGGCTCTAACAAACCTAACCATATAGAAGACGGTTATCCCTTTTGAATGGATCCGTTTTTTTCAACTCCCAGCTTCGTAGTGACATCACAATAATCTAAATTTAGCTGTGACATGGGCTAGCTTGGCATTCTGGGATAGATGTGGCAAGTCAGATCCATCCCATGCCTAAAATATTTTCAAGCATGTGTACACAAAAGTGCACACACACACACACACACACACACAGAGCATCACATACACAAATCTGATTACAATATCCTTAATCGAGGTGATAGATACAGCATGAGACTGAGTTCAGAGACAGGGTCTCCATTAAATAAATTGACTAAACCCCAGCCTCAGTAGTACTCATTAAATGATTCAGGACAACTTTAACCTTCAAGCAACTTCAAGAATCCCTTATCATTATACATGCTATGTTTAAAGCACAATATATACAATGGATGGAATATTAGTTCCCTTGACATCATTGGAGTTTTCCCAATAGATTCATCACCAGAGTTTATTTGTTTGTTTATTTGTTTGTTTGATTTATATCCCACCTTTCTGCCAAAGAATGAATGGCACTCAGGGCAGCTAACAGTAAAATTTGAATGTTTCTTGATTTCTCTAGGACCACTTAGGGGTTAATAGTCTCAGTTCACATTCAGCCCTCTTAACATGCAGTTTTTTTTTCATTAATATTTGTTATCTTTGCATTATTTCCATGAAATATAATGGGTATAGCTAATGCCTAGAAGCCACTGCCATGCTGCTGTTTATACCAGCCTTCCCCAACTTATTGCCCTCCAGTTGTTTTGGATGTAAACTCCCATCATTCCCAGCCATCATGGTCAATAGTCAGGAATGGTGGGAGTTGTAGTTCAAAATATCTAGAGAGCACCAGGTTGGGGAAAACTGGATTATACTGTCCACATTAATACATGAGAAATTGGGTATAATTTATATGGTGGGACAGGGGACATATCCCTCTTCTGCCTCTATGAATAGGTTTCTTTGTTTATATGATTTATATCCCACATTTCTGCTAAAGAATGGCACTCAAAGCAGCTAACAGTAAAAACTGGATTTTCTAAAAGGGGTGAGAGGGTTAGTGATGGTGGCCTTTCAAGTCTGACTCGACATTTAGAGAAAAGTGCACTGATGTAGTGGTAAATTCTGGAGTGCAAGCTCTTCTCATGACAGTCCCTCTATCCACACCCCAAGGAGAGTCCAAAAATGCAGGCAGCTGTATTGATCCATATCAACAGACCAGTTCTAGCAGTTTTCATCTCCACCAGGAGCAGGTCATTTGTAAAGCTAATAGGTCTTAATTGCCCACTCAAGACCAAGCCCCCCCCCCCAATACTTTGCATTACAACAGGGAACAATACATTATTGCTGGGAAATTTGAGAGCCAGTGTAGTGTAGTGGTGAGAGTGACGGACTGGGAGCCGGGAGATCCGGGTTCTAGTCCCCACTTGGCCATGGAAGCTCACTGGGTGACTTTGGGCCAGTCACAGACTCTCAGCCCAACCTACCTCACAGGGTTGTTGTTGTGAGGATACAACGGTGAGGAGGAGGATAATGTAAGCCGCCTTGAGTTCCTTGCGAGAGGGAGAAAGGCGGGGTATAAATGCAATAAATAAATAAATAAAATAAATAAATTCATCCCCTCACCCCCCCCAAGCTATTGTGAGGATTGCAGCTAAGCTCACAAGGAACTGGGAATTCTGAGCAGTCAGGTGGTGGCAGATAGTAAGTGTCCCTGCTAATAAAAAAGTGCCATCGCTGTGTCCCCAGGTGCCCCGGCTCTAGTACACCACTGGATGGATGACATGGAGTTGATCTCCAATAGAATTTCCTCCAGGAAAACTGTGGCTCATTGTCTGACTGATTGGAGGTGGGCAGAATTTTCTTCTCTGATCAAACTAGATGTTCATCTGGAGATGGAAAGCAAATTTCCTTCTGCATTGTAT
This sequence comes from Heloderma suspectum, assembly GCF_057233095.1. Classification (NCBI taxonomy): domain Eukaryota; kingdom Metazoa; phylum Chordata; class Lepidosauria; order Squamata; family Helodermatidae; genus Heloderma; species Heloderma suspectum. Next base: position 87,384,932 of record NC_139459.1, read on the forward strand.
GGTTTGACATGCTTGTGTCTGCTAGAAGTGTTGCAGTGCAGGGACCTTATTACACTGTGTGTGTTCTCTGTGACAGACATACATCTTCTAGACTCAGTGGGTTGATTTATGGGGAAGGTTTACTGGTGGATCATGGGATCATTGGCTTTGCAGCTTGGTGTTAAGCAAGACGACCTCTGAGTCTTTTTCATAGTGCTGAATCAAAATTTTCTCCCACATTTTTTTCAACCATTCTCATTCAATTTGATAGAAGAGAAATTACTTTTGAAAAGAAATTCAAAGGAGGAGAAATTCTCAAGGGTTGGGGTTAGGTTTCTGGGGCTTACCTTGTTTGGAGGTGACCAAGGAGTGAGCACAAGTGTCCTGTCTTTCATTGTACAATCATTTCTTTGGCACCCTGTAGCCTCCTCAGCTTCCTAAACTTCAATTAAATCCCAATTTAAGGCACCATGAGGTAATTCCTCCCTTAGGGCTTTTTCAGATCAGGATTGCCAGCAGGCTGGGAGGCTAGCTGTGATTAGGTAAACTCCAAAACTCACAAAAATAAATTCTAAAACATCCTGAATTAGGCAGAACAATGGAAGCCCCTTTCATGGGGGATGAAAACTTTCTAGAAACTGGAGAACAGAGTTTGGCAAAGCACTACCTCCACCTCATCCCTGGAGCTTGACACAACACTGTCCTCCCACACACACACCTGCATGTGGTGGATGCAAAATGGGGGCCAGCCTGCCAACTCAGTTGATGCTGTTGCAGCACGAAGACCCCCAAGCCCTTACCAAAACCGAAAGAAGCTGTGCTACAAGCCCTACCTGGGAGGAACTGTTGAGAATTTCTCCTTCTCCTGGAGAAATTCGGTGAAATTATCTGCCAAATTTCTCTGCCCACAAATAAGGTGGAGAATTTTGAGAGTCCATCTGTGCACAGCTCTACCTTTTCAGCTCTGTAAATCTATGCAGAATCCCCTTGAGTTGCAAACGTATAATTTACCTCAGGAATAAAGCTTTTTGTAATACATTAACTTGAAACATCCCTGTGGAAGATTAGAAGTCATGTTAAACTGGTGTCCTTTTGTCTTTGCTTGGATTATGTAAAGTGCCTTTTGCATTATTGCCAGTCAAAAAGAGCCACAGTTAGACTGGTGCATTCATATCTCTGGCATGTGGCTATAGAAAAAGTGTTTGGACAGTGATAGCCAATGCTTTATACTCTGGCATTCCTTTCAACTACCAGTCGCTTCCAATTTACTGCATTATTTTGTGTTGTTGTTTTTAAAATCTTATTCAAGCTCTGATTGAAACCCAAATTGAGCTGTCTGCTATTACATTACAAGTTTGATTATTTACAGCATGTGTAACAGGGCTTGGATGGCCCATCATCTTTCCCTTGCTAGTTATATATTGGGTTGGATCCAGATTTAGGCATCTGCACCTGAGCTGGTGAGAGCAGCTCCCCAACCTCTCCTCCCCATGGCAGCCCCTCCAGCCACCTGAAAATGCTACACAGAGGGTCCTGTACCCACCAGGAGTAAGTCTCAATCAACTTAGTGGGATGTATTTCTGAGTAAACATGTATAGGATTGCACTGTTAATGCTGCAGTCATCAAGTGACAAACATGCATACATGAACCAAGGATAGTGTCCACTGCTAGTCCTATGAAGAGTAGACCTACTGAAATGAATGGGACTTAAATGATCATGACTCACTGAAGTCCCATTCATTTCAATGGGTTATTCTGTGTAGGACTAACATTGGATATTACCTCAAGCCTTATTTGTGACCAACTTTCACTAGATCGTGCCCTATCCATGGCTTGAAATGGCTTGACTTTTGTAGCTCCTTCCTCAGTGCAAGAGTTTTGAACAGAGACCCCTTGACCTCCTTTTAATCCATGATTATATGATTAGAGCAAACAAGATCAAACATATGACACAGAAGAACCTTCACAGGCTATCCCATGGACCATAAGTAGCAGCCAGCATGACTGACTTTGGATTGATGGTGGCAGGGAGGAGGAATCTCTTGTTGACTTAACTGCTTTGGGTGGTGGAATGAGCCATAGTATGGAGGTTGGGAAGAGGTTGTGTTCAGGCTGAAGAAACAGAACAATTTCTCACCCAGAACACACCCGAGTGGCAGCTGTTCAGCCTCCAGAGAATCAGTCCTTTGTCTATTCATGACAAAAATGGTGCAATGGTGGGAGTGGGGGTGTTTGGAGACAGGTTTATATTTTCCACCCCCTTTATTTGTTCTCTGGCAAAAAAAAATAAAGTTAAAAATTTGTCAGATGTGATGCTCTGAATTGGCAAATGAAGTCAAGGCTTGACACAGCTCTTTCAGATCCATTTGGGAGGACACAATGAGTGAAACAAATAAGTTGTCCCAGAGGCTACATTCCTGTTATCAAAGGCTGCTGAATGAAACAGCATGCTGTCCATGCCTCGGGAATCCTGAAGCACCACAGCCCTAATTCATTTGGAACACAATTGTTTGTCCTTACAATAGGGAAAGAAATGTTTAAAGAGGCTCTATTAGGCACCATGGTATATGGACTATGTGCTATTTAGAAAAATATACAGAAGGAAAGAGAGAGAGAGAGAGAGAGAGAGAGAGAACTTGTTTGAAGATGGAGCCACTAGTAATTACTTGCAAAAGAGGAGAGGGAATGACAGATACGGTGGGCAGATAAAGGTTACAGATAATGCAAAACTATCTCAAATGTCTAACATTTCATAGATTTCCTGATGGAAGAAAAACTACTATGGAAAATCTCTTGGGCTGGATCCAGCTTTATGCTGGATTAACTGTGCTGGCAGAAGTAGACTTCCCCACCCGCTCCTTCCCATGGCAGTGTCTCCAGCCCCCTGAAATTGCTAAGCAGAGAGTCAGGATTTCCTGCTGAAGGGTATGAGGTGTGTGTGGGCAGGGAGGGATCCCCATAAATCGGGTTGAGGGACCTTATGTAAGCAAAGTCCTTTCTCTTGTGGAATACAGATTTTGAAGTCAATCCCTTAATTTTTTTTTGCATTCCCTGAAATTTAGGTACCTAAACATAGCAAGGCAATTGTATTTTGGTGCTGTTCAAATGTAGACCCGATAACTAGCTGTTTGTTTGTTTTTATACCACCCAATAGCCAAAGCTATTGGGCAGTATATAAATTATTATATCAATTTAAATACTGCTTACTGTATGTCTGAGTGGTTTATAAAATCAAAGATCAAAATACATCCTCATAATATAAAAATGGTTAAGTTAAAATGTTTACATCAGCCTTCCCCAACCTGGTGTCCTCCAGATGTGTTGGAACACAACTCCCAGCATTCCCCAGCCATCATGGGCTGGCTGGGGATGCTGGGAGTTGTAGTCCAACTCATCTGGAGGGCATCAGGTTAGAGAAGGCTGGTTTAAAATATTTAAAACCAAAGCTAAAAGAACAATAATTAGTAAACACACTAACTGGGCAGCACAATCATTCAGGGAAGGCTTGGGTAAAGACACAAGTCTTTAACAGGCACCTAAAACATGCCACAATTGACACATTCTGAATACCAGGGCGGGGGGCATTCCATAAGGTTGCCACCTAATGGTAATCTATAGGTCGCAGTGCAACTAGCAAAGCCTCCTCCAATGATCTTAGTAGACTTCTCTTACTCCACCCCATCCTTACATTTTTAAATATTTACTATCAAGATGTAAATCAAACAGGATCTGAAAAGTTAAGAGGCTAGATTCATTCAGTCCTCCATTGATGGCTCCAGGTTTTGTAGAGGTTGTCCAAGGGCCTTTCCTTAGACCCGCTGTGCTCCCTCTGTATGTGACCTCTGAATAAAGAAGCCAATGCCCTTCAGAATGTTCTCTTGCCTTTCCTCCTAGCAGCTAGCCTTCAAGCATCCATGATGACTGGAAGAGGCTTTGAGGGCAAAGGCTGTGTTACTCCCAGGAAGATGTAATATTTCAGATACCTGAGAACATAACTGCATCTTATGTTAATGACATGATTAAGCAATCCCATCATGTTCTTTTTAAATGAAATATTGGGGTTTGAATCCAGCAGCTTCATTCTGCTGGTTGAAGGATACTGCTGGCAGAATGGGACCACCCCAGCTGTGATATTGGCTGAAATTGCCACCTCGCAAGAGCATTAAAATTGATTTTCAGATTTCATGGCTGGGGAGGAAAGGTGTAAATCTCCCTTCCCTGTTCATTGTGTTCCTGAGGACAACACCGCCAGCAACCACACACATCTGTATGTCATGTTTAAAAACTCACAATGTGATTGCTAACCATACCATTAACGAAACATGTGGCAAATGCCAGTTACACAACAAAACAAATGCGGGCAGCCCAGCAGCATAACTGCAGATCGCACCAAAGATTCCTGCTTCAAGTATGTCTGTGTACTAGCAGTGAAGGTGGAAAGCCGCTCAGCAGTCCTGGAGCCACTCGGTTAATGTCTGACCCTGCCCATCACTGATACCAACAATGCTGTTGTCCAGAACCTTGTCTTGAGAACATTCTTCTCAGCATGGTTTTAACATCAGTGCATAATGTAAATGCAATCTTATATGTGTCTACTCAGAAGTAAATACCATTGAATTCAGTGAGCCTTAATCCCAGGTATGTATATAAAGGATTGCACTCCAGTCATCTAGAAGATCACACATATGCATGCAAAGCAGACCCCAGCAGACATCCTTTTGCATAGATTTGTGATATTAACTCTGTATTTTAGTACACAAAATGGGCAAGGATGTTTGATGAGATTGATGAGAGCTAGCATGGTATGGTGGCTACAGTGTTGGGCTCTGAGTAGGGAGACCCGAGTTCTGATTAGGAATGGGAGAATCTGTCAGCTTCGTTTTCTCATTTTCCCAGTCATAAATTCAGTTTGTCCCGAACCTTGAGAATTTTTTTGTTAAATTCACACAAACATTTGTATACATTTTTGTACACATTTTTCAAATACATGCAATTTTATACATAATTGCATATGATATGCACATTTTGTTAGCAAGTCATGTTCCTAATGAAATGCATTTTTAACATTATTTTCACTAGCATATGCATTTTTATGTACGTTTCCCTAATATACATTTTTGTATCCATTTTCTGATCGAAAAACTGCATTGCAGGATTTGGAGAAGTGCAAATTTCAAATGATAACTGAGTTTTGCTTTGCATATTGGCTCGTGAGTGCAAAATAGGTAACTTTAAAAAGCAACCGAATTACTTTTCCCCCCATCACTAGTTCAAATCCTCACTCAGCCATGAAGCTTGTCGGGTTGATCCAATCACTTTCTCTTGGACTAACCTACCTCACAGGATAAAAGGGGGTAACCATGTATGTTTCCCTGAGGTCCTTGGATAACCTTGGATTGGGTTGGATAAAAATATAATAAGAATTTGCACTTTCTTTGCAGATTTTTAAGGGCATATTTTCAAATGGGTTTTCTCCAGAGCATATTGTCAGTGCATAGCATCCCCGCACGAATCTGTCCTGCTAGTAATTATAGAGGGATTGTGGGCTCATCTTGAGTGTAACATGCACATAGACACAACTAGGGTGGCCATGTGTCTTACTTTATAGAGGAGAGTCCTCTATTTGCAGGGCTGTCAGGAGACAGTATTTGAAGGTGACCTCTCTTTGAAGGGCTGTCCAGTCTAAGTCTAGTGTAAAGAGAAAGAACCCTCAGAAGGGAGAGCAGGGGCCCTGAAGCTGACCATCAACAGCTAGCCCCTGGATAGCAGGCTGAGCAGGAACACAGGTCACTTGGACCCAGTCTTCCTCACTATGGTGAGATGAACTGTAATTCTATTTAAATTAGAGTAATTCTTTTCCAAATTGCACCTATGCATATAAATTGGCATATGCAAATCTCTGTCTTCTTTTTGGGGTGATACATTGCCTCTTTTTTTGGCAATGCTTAAATGGCCACCCTACACATAACACCCAGCCAACATGGAGGCTTGGTTTAGGTATTGCTGAGTTGGCAACACTAGTCTGCACTATTGGAGAGCAGGCTGCCTATCTAATTCACATGACAACAATGGAGTTAACAAATTTATAAAACCTCCCCTATGTGGTAGATTAGGCTGAGAGATGGTGATTGGCCAAAGGTCATCCAATAAGCTTCATGACTAAGTGAGAATTTAAACTGTGTTTCTCCAGTCTAAAGTCTAACCAGCTCCAGCACTCCTTGTGCTACACCACCCATATGGTACATATACACAAGAAGCCCTCACATAACATGATGGGGGATGCATGGTGGCAGGGAGGGCATCTGTCCTCCACTAGACAGACTCTTACTGGCCTGGCAAATGACCAAAGTAGGCCCAAATCTCTCCCCCCCCCTCTCTCTCCCTGTGTGTGTGTGTGCACGCACTGATTTCCACACTTCCAGCTCTTCACTGATATACTGAAACCCAGAATTTGGGAACCCCCAAAAGGGCACGGCCTAAAGGACAAAGTAAATATCCTGCTAATCATTCAGCTATGCCTGATAGTTTTCCTTACTCCTGTGTAAGTGTGCGCAGCCCCAATTTAGATCAGGGCTGTGGCATGCTGAGTGTGTGTGTTAAACCTTCCCCCCACTCATTTTCCCCAGAAACTCCACCTCCAGTGGGGCGGGGGGGGGGAGAAAGAAAAAACCATGGGAGGATTTGGGGGGGAATGGGGGGGTGAAGGTTTGATCCCTCCTTGCTGGAGCGCCATTGTCCTGATCAGAATTGGGGCTGCTCGCACTTACACAAGAGTCAGAAAATCTATCACACATAGCTACACTATGTGTCATTAGCAGAATATTTACTTTGGCCCTTAGTAGTGCTTGTACTATGTTCACATTGTGAGACTTAAAGCAGAGTTACAAACATGGTATCAGTATGACTACTTCCAAGTCTACCTTGGAAACATGCTTCTTTTTGAAAAAAGTAGTCTAACTTCTGAACTCTTTATTGGCTTGAACAACCATTCACATGGGATTATAAAAGGGTTCAATTTTAGATCCTAGGAAACAGAAATATACATGTGGCAATGCACAGCTATGTATATAGCCCTCTATTTATGAAAACTCATTTCTGAGCAGCTTTTTAATGGAAACGTTAAATCCAGTATATAAATATTGTCATCCTTTGGAACATGCAACTAAATTACTCCAGTATGTTTATATGAATCTGAGACTTGGGTTTCTTTTTGCACTCATTAAAATGTCACCATGACCATTTCAGGGGCCCCTGCTGATGAACGCAATGTTTGAAATGTCAGCCTGAATAATGGCTTCTTGGTGCCGGCCTCTCTGTTCTTGGTATTCAGTGAGGCAGAAGCACTTCAATCTGATCAGTCTACCATGGCCAGGGGATCATCAGTTGAACAAGTTCATGTTTTCCACTTTAGTGGAACGTTAATCTGCCCCTTCTTTCACCTGAATCAGAGCCTCTGTGGAAGCTGCGGTGAGTTGATGTACCATGGAATGAGAATGCCAGATCAAGCGTGTTTTGTTTGGCTGCAATAGTTGAGCGTTTGGCTTACACGTGCTGCTAGAGCACCCTCATAATTTAAAATGCAACTCTATGACTCTCTTCTGTGGCCATCCACATTTCTGCATGTCAGTGAGGCCCTGCCTAACAGAACCTCTGCTTAGCCACCCTAAGGCCACTCATTGGTATTGCGGGTAAATAGGGATGTATGAGAAATTAATTTCAGTTCATTTTTTTATCAGGATTTACCCCATTCGCACCTTCTGGACCAAACACGGACTCAGATGCAATCTGTGGTCTGTACATTTCTGAACTTGCAATGTGGTTTGCGGGGCCCCCAAAATGCGTTGGACAGCATGTGTACATTTGAAAAATATGCACAAAAGCTCACAATCTGAATCAGACTAGAGTCAGAACAAGCTTCAATTTGGAATTCAGAGAACTCTGGCAAGATCGAATTTTGCTAATTCACCCATCCCTACTGGTAAACTATGATTCTCAGCCAGCACAACTTCAAAGGTAGGCAACCTGGTGTGCTCCAGATGTTTTGGACTACAACTCCCATAAGCCCAGCCAATATGGTCAATGGTCAGAGATTCTGGTCATTGTAGTCCAAAACATCCAAAGGTTATAAGGTTGCCTATCTCTTCCCTAGCCCCCTGATGTCATGGTCATTGACTGGTATCTAAACAGAAGTGGGAAGCAAAAGCTTATCTACTAACGTGGTACTACTAAGGAAAAGTCCTTCACATTTTAGGGTGCAATCCTAACTAGATAGGTGGCCGCCTCTGACCTCAGAGGCGACCACCTATCCAAAGCAAGGCAGGAGAGGCACAGGGGGATCGTTCCCTCCACGCTTCTCCTACCTTGCTGTTTTTTGCTAGACAGCTGTTTTCAGCTGTCTAGCAGCAGGGGGCGGGGACGACCGGGAGAGAAAGCTGCCCTATGACACATTGGATGTGTCATATGCGCAGCTCCGCTCTTCCCGCCCTGGAACGCCCCACAGCTCCTCCCCTTTTCAGTCACTCCATGCTCCTCTTGCGAGCGTGGAGGACGGGGCTGTTCTGCACTGCCTCTGAGGCAGCGTGGATGAGAGGGGCAGTCAGTTTTCTGGGAACCAACCTCGGAGTGTGGGCTCCGAGGTCAGTTCCTGGAAATGAGCACATCCTATGGCCCGCTAAACGGTGTGTATTGGCCATAGGATTGCTCTCTCTGTATGTGACTTTGCATGGCTGCTTTTAAAGATTGTGTCCACTTCTTTGGAATGTTGTTAGACTCTAATGCTGCAATTGGTTGCTTTTATGCTTTTAAAGTGGTATGCTTTATATTATTTTCTTTCAGATAACGGATAAATAACAACAAGCTCTGGAACTCTCTAGGTGAGCCTTCCCCAACCTGGTGCCCTTTGGATATATTGGACTTCAGCTCTCATCATCCCTGACCATTGGCCATGGAGTCTGGGGCTAATGTGAATTGTGGTCCAAATACTGGGGTTGATGGGCATTGCAGTCTGAAGAACTCCAGAGTGGGCAAGGCTTCTCTAGGCTCTGGAACTCCCTTTCAAGTGGCATGACACACTTCCTCCTTAATGGATTCTGGAACCAGGTAGAGACCTTCCTTTTTAGGAAGGCATTTAGAATGTAAATTTAAGGGTGCAATCCTATCCAGATAGGTGGCTGCCTCCAAATTCAGAGGCGACCGCCTATCCAATGCAGGGCAGTAGAAGCATGGAGGGACTCATTCCCTCCACACTTCTCCTGGTCTGCATTTTTGGCTAGACAGCTGATTGCGGCTATCTAGCCGCAGGAGGGCAAAGCAGGGGAGGAGGCTGCTGTATGACACATTGGATGTGTCATACAGACATTTCCGCCCTCCCCACCCCAGACATGCCCCTTTTCGGCTGCTCCGCACTCCTCTTGCAAGTGCAGAGGATGGGGCTGCTCCACGCTGCCTCTGAGGCAGTGCAGAAGTGGGGAGAGGTCGGTTCTCTGGGAACCAACCTTGGAGCCTGGGCTCCGAGGTCAGTTCCCAGAAAACCAAATATCCTATGGCCATTTAGCTGCTGTCTAGCAGCCATAGGATTGCTCCCTCCGTTGCTTTTTAAAATCTGTCTCTGTTTTTAAAAATATTTTGATTGCTGTTGCATTATTTTGTACTGCTGTTTTCCTGTTTTATTGTTCAGTGCTTATGTATTTACTTGTTTTTATTCTTTGAACTCTTAGGAAAAAAGGTGGGGTATAAAGGTTTTAAAATAATAAATATCTTTAATTAACCCCCAAAATATGCCACCTATGGTAATGCAAATTCTGCTTGGCTCATAGCTTCCACAAGAGATGCGTGAGGTTTTATTTCTTTTTGAACTACTTCACAACTCAACAGCCACCCACTCCAGTCATGACCCCTATGGTCACCCAAACACGCAGAGTTCCATCTTGATAAATGTAAGTTCCTATGACATATGAGCTCTTACTGGAGCTGTGTCATCTGGATGGCTGTGTCATCTCCCTAAGTAAGCTGTATAGAAAATGCCTCCTATGTAGTCTGCGATTGTTTGGAATTTGTCCATAAACATGAATGTGAACATCTTTATTAGGCCAAGTCAAACATCACCAAAACTATGCAAGTTTTCAAGTTCTCCAGATCTCTTCATATGGCAAGAAGTTACAAAAAGCACATTGTGCCAACATCATGACTTCAGCATCAAGTTAGCTTTTTTTCCTCCTCCTATTTCCCCCCACCCCTGTGCCACCAGCCTGGTTTTTCTAACTTCCTGCCTTATGAAGAGATCTGGAGATCTCGAAAGCGTGCACATTTTTGTCATCTTTGAGCTGGTCTAATAAAGGTATGACACTAATATGGGTTTTGAAGATTTTTCATGTTTCTGTCTATTTCAGATTGTTCTCTGTCTTTGGAGAGTCTCATTTTTAGTCTTTCCCACTCCAGATAAAAAACAGATGCCTGGACTTTGTTAAATGCATATAGAATAAACAATAATAAATATTGTGGTAGTGCGATGAATTTCACCAGTGTGTGACTTATATACATTAGGGAGAGAGAAAAAACAGAATGATAAATCAGACACTACAAGGAGATTCAACTAATAATAACACATAATAAAAATAGTAATAAAAACATGTCCAGTCCATACTTTGTTTTTAATGGAAGTCCAATTTTCTTCAAGCAACCAGTTAGCAACCATGAGTTTTTCTTCACTTTATTTATTCCAAGCTTATAGTTTTCTACAAAAACAATTGTTTAAATGCAATGTAATGCAGCAGCTGGTGAAGTATGAACATAACAATAAGAAGAACTTATATATGAAGAGAAAATGGTTTCCTGAATAGACAACAAAGATACTACATCTATCAAGTGTTCTGACAGTCCATAACTGAAGACACAAGAGGAGAAAGAGATATAACAAAGAAGGCAAAATGAAGTACAGTTTCATCAATAAATGCAAATGGCTGTATCCAATTAGCCCCTCCCACCAATGGAACAGCTTCCATCACCAGAATGGGGAGGGGTGATTGTGCTTGCCCCTGCAGAACCCTCCACAAAAGATATGGGGGAGGACAGGGGGCTGAAAGAGGGAGGAGGGGAGGGGAAAGTCTTGTTGAGTGAGTGGAAGTCTGCTCATGCAATGCTGGATTTCACCCAAAATATATGATATTTTGTTGGGTCTAACAATTCATGATTCATCGTCACCTATATAAGTAATGAAATAACAGACTTTTATAAATGCCATTGTTTGATCATCTCTGAGCTTGTTTCATCATCAAAGAAATTCAGTAACTTCTCCCTTGGGTCCTCATGGAGAGGACAGTCTATAATCTTATTAACTGTAGCCAAACTGAGCTTCCAACACAATTGCTTTTATCACACTCTCACCATAGATAGGAAAATGCTCCCCTGTGACTACGCCCTTTCCTTTTATATATAACACATTTGTAAAATCACAGATACAATAATTTTTTTTAGAGAAATAAGTGCCCCTCTAGTGGTACATGTCCATAATACTAGTTCCATTTTATTTTTCAGAAAGGGATTCCATTTATCTACCAAGTCTAGCATATGCACTGAATTATTCCTCCTATGTCAGTCAGTTTGTCAATTTCTGACATTTTATTTGTCATTCATGAATGGTCAGTGTAATCGGGCTTTTGCAGTGACAAGCCCAAACACATTTAGCTGCCGTTAATACAACACAAATGCTTTTACATCTCTAGGTGGAGCTTCTTCTAGAACAGGGGTGGGTGATGTGTGGCCTTCAGGATGCACGTGGCCCCCACTGTCCCATGTTGTGCCCCTCCCTGACATTCCCCTCAAAATACTTTAATTTTTTAAAAAAAGAATGGCATCTGTAGCAGCTATGGAGTGCCCGGATGGGCAAATTTAGCTTGTTTGCAAGGTAACGCTAGCCCTTTTGGTGCTCTGCAGCCCCTGCAGAGTTCCAAAGGGGTTCGATTTAGTTTGCAAACAAGCTAAATTTAGCTACTGTCATGCTTTCTACACTACAGAGTATACAATAGTATGCTACGGAGTACAGCTACCACTACAGACCATACAGTATGTCAGGAGCGCCCTAGTGGCCTCTTTCAGTAGACTCCAATAGCCAACTCAAGACACAGATGAAAGGATTCTTTTCAAGGCTTTAATCCTTTTTCAACTTAATGACTCTTTCAGATGCTAATCACCAGCAACTAAGCAAGGAACAGCAGAGTAGCCTATGCTCCAGGTTAGGCAGTTGGTCCCCATTTGAAGGAGAATAACGAGAAGACCCTGAACTTATGAGCTAGGGAGAGATCCTCCCTCTTTCCCTTGGGTCCATGGGAGGCGGCCGTTGCTTGCACGCCAAACGGGTGCTACGCCTCCTTTCCGCACCGTCCATCGCTCATCGCTCCCTGCGTCTGCGTCGAGCGTCTAGCAAGCCCCCCTCCTGCACTCTCTCACTGCCCGGGTCACTATCTATCTCAGGAATGCCGGCAGGAGGAATCTCTGCCAGCTGCTGTGCCTGTGAGGGATGAGCTGGCTCCTCTCCCACGGATTGCTGATCCTCCTCAGAATCAGAACTGCTCTGTGGTTCTATCGGCTCAGTTTCCACCCTGACACAGTAGTATGTTATGGAGTGGTTGGCCACCCAATGTTGGTGGCAAACTGGCAGTTTCAGGCCTTTGGGGGGCAGGCGCCCCGTGGAGTGTGCAAAGCCCTCTGGAATGCAGCCTGCAGTAGGGGGCCATGGGCTGACAATGGGCCCTGGACTTCCGGAAGTACCACCCTGGCTCTTAAATGATAAATAATATTAGTAGGTTAGGGGATGAGTTTTCTAACTGGATTGATTATTTATTTTTAAAAACTGCTATGAAATGGATTAGGTACAGACTATTTTTAAAAAAACTGCTGTGAGATTAATTAGATCTAGACTAAGGTAGCCACACTAAGGTGCCATGAAATCAATGGGGCTTAGGTTATTCACAAATAACTTTTCACACTGAGTTCCATGGGACCTACGTGTGAGTATCTTAGTTTGGATCCAACCCAATGACTTTTCAGTTCACTCTGTTTACATCTAATTCTGAACATGTGCACCATCCCACCTCTCTGTATCTCTGTCAAAAATGTTGAACCTTCTATTTAAGCCAAATCCATCCCTTTCTATATGTGCAGCTTTGTGGTTGTGCAAGTGTCATAGCACCTTCATGGATCACTGCCTTGTTGTGGTGAAGGGGCTTGCGTAACTCAGTGAAGCCATAAGCGATGCCATGCAGGGCCACCCAAGATGGACAGGTCATGGTGGAGAGTTCTGACAAAATGTGGTCCACTGGAGCAGGAAATGGCAACCCACTCCAGTATTCTTGCCAAGAAAACCCCATGGAACTTATCACAAGGCTAATAGAGATGACGCCGGAAGATGAGCCCCTCAGGTCGAAAGGTGTCCAATATACTATTGGGGAAGAGCAGAGGGAATTTCCAAGTAGCATCAGAAAGAGTGAAACGGCTGGGCCAAAGCCGAAAGGACACTCAGCTGTGGATGTGTCTGGTGGTGAAAAGAAAATCCGATGCTGTAAAGAACAATATTGTTTAGGAACCTGGAATGTAAGATCAATGAATCAAGGTAAGCTGGAGGTGGTCAAACATGAGATGGCAAGATTGAACATCGACATCTTGGGAATCAGCAAACTAAAATGGACAAGCATGGGCAAATTTAATTCAGGTGACCATTATATCTACTACTGTGGGCAAGAATCCCTTAGAAGAAATGGAGTAGCACTCATAGTCAACAAAAGGGTGGGAAAAGCAGTACTGGGGTACAATCTCAAAAACAATAGAATGATCTCAGTACGAATCCAAGGCAAACCATTCAACATCACAGTAATTCAAGTCTATGCCCCAACCACTGAGGCCGAAGAAGCTGAGGTTGATCGGTTCTATGAAGACCTACAACACCTTCTAGAACTAACACCAAAAAAAGATGTCCCCTTCATCATAGGAGATTGGAATGCTAAAGTAGGAAGTCAAGAAATCACCGGGATAACAGGCAAGCATGGCCTTGGTGTACAAAATGAAGCAGGACAAAGGCTAATAGAGTTTTGCCAAGAGAACACGCTGATCATAGCAAACACTCTTTTCCAACAGCACAAGAGGTGACTTGACACATGGACATCACCAGATGGTCAATATTGAAATCAGATTGATTATGTCCTTTGCAGCCAAAGATGGAGAAGCTCCATACAGTCAGTAAAAACACGACCTGGAGCTGACTGTGGCTCATATCATGAGCTTCTTATTGCAAAATTTTGGCTTAAATTGAAGAACATAGGGAAAACCACTAAACCATTCAGGTATGACCTAAATCATTTGTTGTTGTTGTTCAGTTGTTCAGTCGTGTCCGACTCTTCATGACCCCATGGACCATAGCACACCAGGCCTTCCTGTCCCGCACTCTCTCCTGGAGTGTGCTGAAGTCATATTCATTGCATCAGTGATGCTATCTAGCCATCTCATCCTCTGCCGTCCCCTTCTCCTTTTGCCCTCAGTCTTTCCCAGCATCAAGGTCTTTTCCAGATAATTTTCTCTTCGCATTAGGTGGCCAAAATATTTGAGCTTCAGCTTCAGTATCTGTCCTTCCAATGAGCACTCAGGGTTGATTTCCTTTAGGATGGATTGATTTGACCTCCATACAGTGGAGGTGAGGAATAGATTTAGGTGATTAGATCTGATAGACAGAGTGCCTGAGGAACTATGGATGGAGGTCCATAACATTGTTCAGGAGGCAGCAAGTCAATCCATCCCCAAGAAAAAGAAATGCAAGAAAGCCAAGTGGCTGTCTGAGGAGGCTTTACAAGTAGCTGAGGAAAGAAGGGAAGCAAAAAGCAAGGGAGAAAGGGGAAGATATACCCAACTGAATGTAGATTTCCAGAGAATAGCAAGGAGAGACAAGAAGGCCTTCTTAAATGAACAATGCAAAGAAATCGAGGAAAACAATAGAATGAGAAAGAGTAGAGATCTCTTCAAGAAAATTGGAGATCTCAAGGGAACGTTTTGTGCAAAGATGGGCATGATAAAGGACAAAGAAGGCAGGGACCTAACAGAAGCAGATGAGATTAAGAGGTGGAAAGAATACACAGAAGAACTATACAGGAAAGATCTGAATGTCCCTGATAGCCATGATAGTGCAGTCACTGAACTTGAGCCGGACATCTTAGAGAGTGAAGTCAAGTGGGCCTTAGGAAGCATTGCTAACAACAAAGCTAGCGGAGATGACAGTATTCCAGCTGAGCTATTTAAGATCCTAAAAGATGATGCTGTTAAAGTGCTGCACTCAATATGCCAACAAATTTGGAACACTCGACAATGGCCACAAGACTGGAAAAGGTCAGTTTACATTCCAGTTCCAAAGAAGGGCAATGCCAAGGAGTGTTCAAACTACCAATCATGGAGAAAGCAAGAGAATTCCAGAAAAACGTCTATTTCTGCTTCATTGACTGCACTAAAGCCTTTGATTGTGTGGATCACAACAAACTGTGGCAAATTCTGAAAGAGATGGGAGTACCAGACCACCTTACCTGTCTCCTGAGAAACCTGTACGAGGGTCAAGAAGCAACAGTAAGAACCAGACATGGAACAACCGATTGGTCCAAAATTGGGAAAGGAGTATGACAAGGCTGCATATTGTCGCCCTGCTTATTCAATTTATATGCAGAGAACATCATGAGAAACGCTGGGTTGGATGAATCACAGGTTGGAATGAAGATTGCCAAGAGAATTATCAACAACCTCAGATACACAGACGATACCACCCTAATGGCAGAAAGCGAAGAGGATCTCAAGAGCCTCTTGTTGAGGGTGAAAGTGGAGAGTGCAAAAGCTGGCTTGAAACTCAACATTCAAAAAATGAAGATCATGGCATCTGGCCCCATCACTTCCTGGCATCTAGAAGGGGAAGAAATGGAAGCAGTGACAGATTTTATTTTCTTGGGCTCCAAGATCACCGCAGACGGTGACTGTAGCCATGAAATTAAAAGACGCTTGCTCCTTGGGAGGAAAGCTATGGCAAACCTAGACAGCATAGTAAGAAGCAGAGACATCACCTTACCGACAAAGGTTCATATAATCAAAGCTATGGTTTTCCCAGTAGAAACGTATGGCTGTGAGAGCTGGACTATAAGGAAGGCTGAGCGCCGAAGAATTGATGCTTTCGAACTGTGGTGCTGGAGAAGACTCTTACGAGTCCCCTGGACTGCCAGGAGGTCAAATCAGTCAATCCTAAAGGAAATCACCCTGAGTGCTCATTGGAAGGACAGATACTGAAGCTGAAGCTCAAATATTTTGGCCACCTAATGCAAAGAGAAAACGCACTGGAAAAGACCCTGATGCTGGGAAGGATTGAAGGCAAAAGGAGAAGGGGACGGCAGAGGATGAGATGGCTAGGTAGCATCACCGATGCAATGAACATGAACTTGAGCACAGTCTGGGAGAGAGCAGAGGACAGGAAGGCCTGGCGTGCTATGGTCCATGGGGTCACGAACCGTCGGACACGACTGAACAACAACAACAAAGTGTCATAGACGTCTATAACTTGCCACGGTGACATCACTGGATGAGTGACGCACGTCTTCCTCCCTTGCCCAAGTGACCTAACAGGGCTCTGACAACAAAGAGGAGACTTGTGCAATGCTGAAAATGATTGGTCTCAAGGCACAGTCTGGAGGAGTCCTACCTCAGTTTCATTTCCAGCAAAAGTATGGAGCAATTGTCTGAAAACTTGCTACTGGCGGATGATGACAATAGGAAGTCTTGGCTTGAGAGCAATCAATTTCAGTTCCCATGTCAGTTTCCTGGGAAGGCTTAGTTTGTGTTGGGGGAGTGTGGCCCTGTGTTTGCTAGGTCCGTCCCTACATCCCCCACGACTCCATACTGTCTGCAACAGGAAAGCATGCTGGGGGAAGGTTTGCAACAAGGAAGAACACTGAACACATGTAAGTTCTCATTGTGGTATAAAACACTGCACAACCAGGGCTCCAGAACACGAAGAGAGCTGACATGCGCTTGGCAGGCTTCCCTGTTGCAGATGTTTACCCAGTGTGTTGTCAGCAGGGGCTGGGATTCACATGCAGCAGGGATGCAGTTGTGGAGGTGGGTCTAATGCAAATGGCCCCACTGTCACTCTCAGACTATTGTGATGGCATGGTTTTGAATGCCTGAATGGAGCTGTTGTGTTATTCCAATTGCATTTGGATCTGCAGGACTACCCTCCAAAAGAGAATGACCGCGTTCAGACAATCATGGGAGGGAAAGAACCCATCGTGGGTTCTTCCCTCGCCCCCGCATGTGCCAGTTGTGCGACTGCATGTTCATCTTAACCTGGTGTGGTGTGCGGTGAGTGTGGCTTCTCACCCACCACACAACGCCTACTGCAAGTCATGGGTTCTAGGGTGGATAAAGAGGTACCCATGCCATGCGCCAGGTTCAGATGACATGGCAACCCGCACTGCATTGCGGGTAACTATGTAAATCGCAGTCATGCAACTAGCATGTGTGGGGGCAGAGAAAGAACCCACTATGGATTCTTTCACCCCCACGATTGTCCAAACCCATTCAATGTTTGACAATAACTCCCAAATCTATGAAGTGGTACTTACAGTATATAACAGCATATAAACATTGTTTGCTGGTTCATCATTTTTTAAAAGAACATTTGTTTCCTTTATACTGCTTGTCGGTTTTACATGATGATATTAAGACTTAATGACCTTACATCATCTTGTTCAAAGTGCTCTGTTGGCACAACCTCTGCTTTTTATTCTTCTTCACATTTACAAGTATTTTTCCTTCCTTCCAGGTCTATCTTAGGGCTTCATAGGAGATCAAAGACTGTGTCTCCTCCATCACATTGTGTTGCTGCCACAATGTGTCACAGTCTCACAATGGCTGAAATTGAAGTAATAATATATCATTAATCTTCCAAAAGCAGCTATATGATGCAGAACAATCTTTCAGTGCCTGGTTTTGCCTCATTTCCCAAGAAAGCCCAATGCTCCTCTTTACCCCTCAAAAAGCCCTTGTGGAGTGCCGTGCAAAACGGGATCTTCCTTCCCAAAAGCAAAAGGGCATTCTAATAACCCTGCCTTCACTCAGCAGTGTCTTGCAGGGCTTGGGGAAGGTAGTTCTTGCAGTGGGACCAGACTCAGGTCCCAGCCCAGTGAAAGGGGATCAGTTGTTTTTTCATCATGTCTGTGGTAGGACCTGATCCTATTAGCTGCTAGCTCAAGACAGCTGAGGGCTGGATCAGACATGTTTGTTTTCTAAACTACTAAACTTCTCAGTAGTGGTGCCCACTCTTTGGAGCACCTCCTCCATATGGTTCAGGAGGCAGAAAATGCAGTGTGTTTTACACACCTCCTTAAAAAATACTAGTTTGCACAAGCTTTCCGTGGCTTATACTTGATCACCATGATGGTGCTCGATTTTACAGCCTTTTAAAAATGGTTTCTGTTTAACTTACCTTTGCTGTTGGAAGTTGATTTTTTTTAGTGTTATATTGTATCATATAGATATTTTTAATTGTGATTTTTCATATTTGTATGTAAATTGCTTAGAGATCTGATTGTATTGTGCAGTATTCAAGTATTACTACTACTAACAGCAGCAGCAGTGACAACAAAGCTATTGCTAAATTTTGATAATATGGAACTTCTATGGAAGCACAATGGCATAACAAAGTATGATGGAAATTATCATTTTAAAGAGAGGATACTGATTGTTGCCTCTCTCCCTTTCTTTTTCTTCAGCCATAACTAGCTGTGAGATTGAGCAAGAGTAGCTATTGGAAGGTCTTCAAGAAAATGCAGGGGGAAAAATAGTATTGTACACCACACCAGGGGGGCATGTTCATTTTGAATATATAAGCTTGGACCAGGGGTATCTTATGTTTAGTTTCAAACTTTTTTCTTTTCTTTAAAAAAAAAATCACTATGATCTATGTTGCTTTGTCAGTGTCCATCACTTTTCCAGATTGACAATTCATAGAGTCCTCAAACTACACCGAGTCAAGGCTTTAGTTGGTGGCAAGTGGGAACACCTGGCAACCACATCCATGAGACTGTCCAACCCCTTGAATGTTGGAGCTTCCTAGACAGGTCGAAAAGAGTTTGGTTAAGTCATACTAAGGAATACTGACATACTTTTCTGTGTCAAAGCACATGCAATCTGTGGAGGAAAAAATGCTTTCCATGAAATCAATCAGATATCTCTTGTAGTATACGACAGACCTGTAAGTAAGTCCATTAACATTTCTAATCTACAAGAATCTAATCTTACTACCCTGCCTGCCAGTGCATACTTATGTTAGGCATTTATTGCACATCAGTAGCCTGGGGGAACGGAAGAAGAGAATCAACCTTCTTCCAGAGCAAAGAAACTACCTTGCTGGGCTATTTAAGCAGGATGCAATATATACAAGGAAGCTGCACTCACAGATCTCTGCAAAGATCAATCTAGGTTAGCATCCTATTTCCCCAGTGTGGCCACTTGTGAATTGCCAAAAAAAGGACATGCATCTTCAAAAAAGAAGACAAAAGAGGACAGTGATTTGCATAACATTTGCATGTGTTGATTTATATGTATAGATGCCAAATTTAGAAATAATTATTACAATTTAAATAGAAATACAGTACATCTCACCACAGTGTGGAAGGCTGTGCCCAGGTGACCCTTATGCCTTGCTCAGTCTGCTGTCCAGGTGCTAACTATGGATAGGCCATGTCAAGGCCCAGCTCTTCCTTCTTATGGTTCCTTATCTTTGTACTGGGCTTGGACAGGACAGCCCTTCAATTTGAGGATGCATTCAAAAGAGAGGACAGTCCACTGGCAGCCCTTCAGAGGCCTGTACTATCTTTTATAGAGGGCGCATGGCCACTGAATGCCACAGTAGCTGGACAGATGCCTACAAGAAGCTCACAAGGGGTGCTTGAAGGCAATAGCCTTCTTATGTTGGTATTGCCTGGCAATGCCTCTGAACTATGGAGGTTCCATATTGCCATCATGACTGATCACCATTGATAGATTTGTCCTCCATGAGTTTATCTAGCCCCTTTTAGCAAATCTAAGGCCCTGAATAAATGATATATTTGCCAAATAATGGTATCTTCTGGGCTTTCCAGGAGACATAGCAGCCCTGGGTGGTGGGGTACTGATTGATATCTGGACTGCAGCATGTGGGGAGGTTTTTTGGTTTCTTACCCTTTGTCTCCCCACTCTTTTCTTGCCAACCCCCCATGGCGAAGCTGCTTTTTCCTCCCACTGGTGCCATTTGCTGCAATGGCACCTTTGGAAGTAAACAGCAACTTTGGTGGGAGTTTTTGGCTGGAAAATGGTGCAGAGGGATGGGATAAAGAACAACAACACCCCACAACCCTCCCACATGCTGCAGTTGTGATCTTGATCGAGGCCCTCCACGACTATGATTTCTAAAACAAAAAGGCCAGCTTTAAACCAGGGTTTGTCACTGAGTTCTGAATTCTGGCTTGTTTGGCTGCAATAAACCATTACTCCAGGTCGGGATGTCACAAGAAGCGATCCTCTTCCTGGTTAGTTTACCAGCTCACACAGTTGGGCTGCATGCATTAGCACACTGCTCATGCACATCTTATATATTAAGCCATACATTCTGGCTTTAAGTGATGCACCTATGCAGCCTAAGAGTCTCCCTGAAAAACCTTCAACACCTGAACAAATAGAATTACTAATCATATTCATACTGCATAAATGGAACTTTTTGAAAATATTGGGTTGTATCCAACTCTGACCATCTGCCAGCAGAATGGAATCCGCTGGTGGAATGGCTTCCCCTCCCCCTTGCAGCCCGCTCCCCAAATCTGCTCCAGAACATTGGGGGATCCCTTGGAGTAGATTTGGAAGGTGTACAGGAGGCTACAGTGAGGGATGGGGGTGGGGGAGGAGACCAAGGGGAAGTCCCATCATGCGAGTGGAAGTCTGCTCATTGGATTTAAGCCACAGTAAAAATATCATCTCTCTCATGTTGGATTCTTTTGTGTAGAAAGGAGAGAATACATTAATTCTTGAGAGCATTTTAATTCCCTGAAAAAAATGTAAAAAGAAATGGGAAGCATTTCTTTCCAACCCCTCACCCCCCTGGTCCACTCCCCCTATATGTCATTCTTTTGATAGCCTGCAGACGTTTTTATAGGTATTTTCCTTTGTGAAATATAAGCTTTTCTTGGATGGCTGAGACCTTTTCTGGTCTCATACCAACAATGTCTCCAGCTGAGGGCAGGAAATCCAAATTGCTTTTCAAATTAAGCCACAGGAAAACCCCCGACCCTTACTTATCTCCAGAAAAGTTAATAGCAAACAGATGCATTGCCAGTGCTAAGGCACTTATGCTGTATATTTATCCAATATTCACTCATCTTTTAGTGTTCTGGGTTCACAATACATCATTCAGTGCTCTGCCATTCATTAGGTTTGGCTTTTGAGTAAGCCAATAGTTTCCAATTTCTAATCAATGCCCATGTACCCTGGCTTGCTTTGAGTTAACCCCATTTGCTAATATAGTGTTAAGGAATCTAGGCCAGGGGTAGGCAATCTGGTGCACTCCAGATATTTTAGACTACAACTCCTATAAACCCTGACCATTAACCATGCTGGGTGGGGCTGATGGGAGTTGTAGTCCAAAACATCTGGAGGGCGCCAGGTTGCCTACTCCTGTTCTAGAAATTCAAGTGTCCTAATCTAGCAATTTCTGAATCAAGAATCCCAAATGCATTTGTGCCAGTGTAATTGGTTTGTTTTCAGTAAATATTAGGGCTAGTAGCTTATGCCAGAG
The DNA here is from genome assembly GCF_057233095.1 of Heloderma suspectum. Classification (NCBI taxonomy): domain Eukaryota; kingdom Metazoa; phylum Chordata; class Lepidosauria; order Squamata; family Helodermatidae; genus Heloderma; species Heloderma suspectum. Next base: position 87,406,750 of record NC_139459.1, read on the forward strand.
TAGTCTTTGACTTGCAAATGCTTTACAACATGTACAAACTTACTAAGCATCATACTCCCCAATCTTATAGATTCAGTTATTTATTACATTTATAGATTTCCTTTCCTCCAAGGAGTTCAAGACAGGATACATGGTCTCCTCCCCCAATTTTATCCTCACAACAACTCTGTGAGGTAGCTCAGTGAGTTTCATAGCTCAGTGGGGATTTGAACCTGAGTCTCCTCCATTCTAATCCAACACTCTCTGCCATCCCCTGTCTGTGGGCTCCTTCACACTGAGCTTTTATCCTGCAATTGAGATAGCTCCTTCATGGAAGTTTGTGGGGTGTTTACATGACTCCATGATCATTCAAGGCATCTCCTGCACTAAATGCCCTTTGTTCCGTTTTTAAATAGATGGCAGATAATGAGCTATCAAATTACCCTGTTGTGTTCTGCTTGAGTTCCCTCTGTGAAAAGAGGAAAAGCAGCAAGAAGAGGAGTGAGATCAATGAAAGATAATGGAAGACTCAGACACAGGGAGAAGGAGGGGAGGGGAGAAGGAAGCGGGTGAAAAATGGAGTCGTGGTGATCCTGCATTTAAAATGGAAGCAGAAAGCCCTGTTTTAGATGCAGGATTTTAGGGTGGTGTATTGATGCCCTGTCTCTCTTCCTGAACGCTCTTCTTCTCCACCCACTGGAGGAGGGACAGATCACTCTTGCCAGGTGTCTGAACTGATCACTTGCAGGTAGAACTGTAGTTTAGTGAGGTTGCTGAGAATTCTGTCACAGAGCCCTAGCCCACTCATGGAAGTACAGTTCCCAGCATTCCTGGGGGCAAACGGATGACTGTTGAGTCAGAGTAAGGCTATACTGCAGATACATATAATGCAGGAGTGAAGGGCACGTAATTCCAGAAAGGGAGAGGATCAGGCAACAGACAGAGCCTTTCTCCCTTCCTCAGCAGTCTCCACACATCCTATCTGTATGGCGTGTGTTGCTCCTTTGGAAAAAATAAACAAATTTAGATTTCTGAACTAGATCAGCTGAGTACCTAAAAAAGTGGTCTATATAGGCAGTATTTCTAAGATTGATAGACTTAACCTGACTAGTTGCATTTTTTCAATGTCCAGAAATCCCTTCAGCCTATGCTTTCCACTCACCTGTCCCTGCCATCCACATCTTAGACAAAGTTGGTGGAATTATGCAATTTGCATACTGCAATTAATTATTTGGGCATGTAGGAGAAAAAAAGGGAAAAATTTCATTCTGGTTTGAGGTGCAGTATTTGTTAGAGCCATATGATATGTGCCCACCAGTTGATAGTGGCAACTACTGGTAAGTCAACATTTGTTACATTTGTACTAGTAACTGGATTTGGGCCAGGCCCAACTGGGCCCCTTTGGACTGTTTCTGGTGGTTCCTGAAGGAAAGTGGGCATCCCTCCAAAGCAACCAGAACTGAAGCTGGATCCTGCTTGAAGCTTTCTATGTGATCCAGGCTTTGGAAATGCAGACCAAAAATAGTGTTTTTGGTTTCACTTCTCTGTAAATGATGAAGTGGGGAGGGAGTGTGGTTAAGTAACTGATGGGTCCAACTTCTAATCATAGGACACATTTTACAAGGGGCTTTCTAATCACTGTGCTTTGGGGGAGGGATTATGAGTTATACGAGTCTCTCAGCTTCCTTTTCTCCATTGTTAAGTTGTTCTGTAGCAAGCAAATACGAAATCAGAGGTTCTGTGCTGGGTTGGGGGTGGGGTAGCTTCAAGTTCTGTTTTTCATTATTTCAAAATCCTCTCCTTTCCCCTTCTCAATTATTATATATGTCCTTCTCTTAAACATTTTCCTGCAGTTTCTTTCCGACACCACCATGCTTCACTCCTTTTTAAAAAGAAAACAACACATTTGGTTCCACAAGGTGCAAACTGGGTAAATTCTGGTCAAAAGTGAAATGAATTTCTCATACATCCCTGTTCTCATGGGATTTTTGTACTCACACACAGCTTCTGGAGTACAAAAGAAAATACAGGTGCTGTCCATCAAGGATGAATTTTCAGTCTGTTCTACATTTGAACAGAAGCCATATCTGGGCCTATTCACCATTAAAAGTGGAATGACCGGGGCATGTTTGACTTGCTCCTATATGTTGACACATTTTACTGGAAGAATCATTTGAGTAAAATAAATACACTTAGCCTGAGATTTGTAGCTCAAACAAAGATTTGTCTGTGTCTTACCATTATAAACTTAAACTCATAGGTCGCTGGAATGTGGGAATGGCCTAAAGTAAGCTTGCTGTCCCTCAGCCTAACTGACCTCACAGGGCTGTTGCAGGGATAAAATAGGGGGACATATTCTGCCTGAGCTTTTTGAAGGAAGGGAGATGGCCAAATTAGAGGTGTGTCCCAACCACAAAATTTGACTCAGACCCCCAGTTCAATGCTTCATAAAATGGACCAGTTTGGGTCAGACTGATTCAGAGGCTGTTGGCTTCAACATGGGTACTGAATCAAGTCAGGATTCAGAAATCTTAGTCTTTGAGCCTCCCATTGACTATACTGGGGAATTAAAAAATGTCTATAATGCTTTTCTCTTTGTCAGAATTGGACAGAATTTGTAGGCATGGTTGGAGGGGATTACACCTGCCAAACGTCAGACAAATAGGTAAAGGAGTTTTGTACTACATGCCTTTATATTTTGATTTTTTTTTTAAAGTGAACTGCCAATAACTTTTTTATTTCTTGGTAGAACTGGATGGAATTTACGAAGATAGTTACCCCAGATAGTTAATCTGAAGAAATTATGCCTGCCAAGCTTCTGATGAATACCAGGGTTTGTTGTGCAAGAGCAGCCTTTACGTTTTGAGCATCTCCAAAATAGGACATGCGTATTCCTCTATGTTCCTTGTGGACCATTCTTCTGAAAATGATGAAGAACCTAGAGGTGTGCCTAAGTAAGAGACCTGCAAAGTTTCAGAAGGACAGGTGCAGCATTTTATGTGGAAGGAGAATCCTCAATTTTTTTGGTGGGGGAGAGAGTGTGTGATTCACTTCCCCTTCCCTCCCCCTAATTTGTATGAAAATGGCACACATCATAGAGGTGTCCCCAATCAAGAAACCTAAAAAGTTTTAGAAGGATAGGTGGAGGGGCTAGGGAGTTATGATTATTTGTCTTATTAAAGTATGTGAGACCCAAATGGGATAAGAGCCAGAGACTGCTTAATTCCAAAAACCAAAATTGCTTGTGATACCTGAACAACCACATTCCACACAGAATACACAATGAGGTCCTGGAGAAAAATTGTATTTTCCTAAATAGAAAAGTGGTATATCCACTATTGGGAAAAGATAATTTCTAATAACAACAACCTTGAGAAAAGTACATCCTGAGCACCTTGGGAGAAGAACAGGATGCAAGTGTAATAAATAAACAACTAAACACATGTGCTTGAACAACAATCTTGTGAGGTCTGAAAGCTTGCAACATCTTTAAACCAGTATATTTTACATTAAAGGATAGGTAGGGTGCAATCCTATAACCTGGCAGTAAGTCTAATTTAACTTAATGAGACTTACTTCTGAGTAGGTATAGGATTGCACTGGTAATCCATTTTAGGTAGCAAATAAATAATGTTTTTGAAGGAAGCAGCAGTGAACATATAGCTTTCAGGATGAGAACTTGTGAGAGTTATGCAAACTATCAAATAATTAGTTCTATAGCTTATTTATATATTTAAAGGTATGTGGTAGCTCGTTTTTTTGTTACTGGAATCTTTGATGCTTACAGTTAACTAGTAAAGAAGTATATTAAAAATCATCCTGAGTACACATGATAATTTCATAAGAGGCATGATATCTTTTAGTCTCTCTATTGTCTCTCACTTCCTATCTTTCTAAATATACACATGATATTTTTTTCTTTCCTCTCCTTTGCTATCTTCTCCCCTTTCTCTCTAGTTTATCCTGCATAGCCACAGAAATGTTAGTATTTAATTAGATGACCTTTTACAAAGAATCTGGCAGTTGAAGCTATTTCAAAGCAAAGCACACTCTTGTCTCAGTCATTTCTCATGCAGGGATGTGCGGATCAGCAAAACTCAAACTCCTCGAAGTTCTCCAAATTCCAGCTTGAAGCTCATTCTGACTTGTGTCCATGGGCTTCTCCACACCAAGCTTTTTATCTCACAACTTACCAGGGCTTCTGTTTCTGGATTCTTTGCAGGACTAATATTGGCTCTTTACATGGGCTGACAAGGGCTTTTTTTCCTGGGACTTCCTTTGTCTGCAAGTTCTACATGTTTCATTATACAGCCACTAGATAGCGCTGTGTTATAGTAAACTGTGCAATTTCACATGGCCAATAAGCAATTAACATTTATTACCACATTATCCCTGATCTTTTAAAAACCGGGATAAATGCCAGAAAGTGCAGGAGACACCCCAGAGGTTGATGTCATTGTGTAAGGGACCCGCAATTTTCTGTGATTGACCAATCACAAGTGTGCAATAAAAGCCTCATCTAGAAATGCTCCATATCAGATTGTGAGCTTTGGGTTTGTTTGTTTTTGCACAAATAATCATTTGTATTTTTGTGCACATTTAATGTACACATCAGTTGTGCACAATTTCCCCCTTGATTAAAGCGTGTTTGTGTGCATTTTTCAAAAGCACACATTTTATGTGCATTTTTCAAAGACTTTTTTTCTTCCACGAATCACATCACAAGCTCAGAAATGTATGGAGTTCGAATGCAGATTGCGTTTCTCTCTGAAAGCACTGGTCCATCCTTTGAAAAATGCCCAACAATTATTCTCAGCCAATCCAGTTATGAACAGCTATTCTGCAGTTTAACTTGAGTAATATCTTTGAATCAATGAAGTCATTACTTCATGGCCATCTGCGGCAGCTGCTTTTGGGCTAAAGGAAACTAGCACAGACCAAATCCATCCGTTATACAGGAACGGTAGATCAGGAACAGGTCAGTGTTGTGACCTCACTTATCCAATACCTGTGATGCAATTTCATAATATCGTTTCAAACTGTAGCAACTCGTTCATAGATGGATGCTCACAATTCTTGCATGAAACAGCTGGGAGTATGTACCACATGCTCTGCACCGCTGTGAGCAAGCACAAAAGGATGAGCTCATTGCTCTTGTAAAGGTGATTATGAAAGAGATGGTTGTTGCTATATTGGCCATAATAATGGCCATGCCATGGCTTTTATCAAGAACGACAGCCTGTTTCCCACCATGAGACCAGGCCTGGGAGTCACGTCTCAGGCATCCACCTGGAATAGTGTGTTATCTGCCAGCTCCTTGGCCCTGTTGTTGGAGGCCATGCTCAGTCCCTGTTAACTGGGAAATATGTAGATAACAGCTGGGTGTGGTGGGAAGATCCTACCTCTTCTGGATGAAGGTGGTCCCTTTGGGGACTGAGCTGGTGATTGGCTAAGGGAAATGTATCTGTTGTAGAATGAGGCCACCCAAGTATTGGTGGGGGTGAGGCAATTCAATCCCATAATGCCTATACTGCTCCAGTTGCACTGGTTACCAAAGTGTTTCGGAGCCCAATCTAAAGTGCTGGTTTTGACCTTCAAAGCCTTAAAAGGTTTGGGACCAAGTTACCTGAAGGACCACCTTCACCCATATCAGCCTGCTCACACTTTAAGATCAGAAAGAGAGGCCCTTGTCATCTGCCCACCTGTGAGAGCAGTCAGGTGGGTGATCACATGTAACAGGGCCTTCTCTGCAGTGGCCCCACACCTTTGAAACAAGCTGCCATTGGAGGTCCACCACACTCCAGCATTGCAGGCCTTTAAGAAGGCCTTGAAAAAAAACATTTTTTTTTTTACCTTGGCCTTCTCTTGATATGACTGCTATTGTTGCTGTTCCTGCTGTTAACATTGTATCTGGTTTTACTGTTGTTTTCGTTGTTTTTGTTTTTATCACTTTTAATATTTTAACCATTTTAATGTATTTTATTACTGTAAGCCGTCTTGGGAGGGCTTCTGCCCTGAAAGGTGGCCAAGAAATATTTTAAATAAATAAATAAAATATTGTCTTGCCTTGTCTTTCCTGCTGCCCATTTTTGTACCTTCTTTGTTCTTTTCCTGTTACTCCCTTCAGCCACACTTCCTGAGTCTCTTTGCTCCTGCTTTGTCTTCTCCTCCTACATTCCAACACCGGCCTTTTATGCTCTCCTCCGCCCTGCCTCGTCCTTCTCCCCCAGAGCCCTTGAGCCATTTAAAGAGCTCCTGTCCTGATTCTTGTTCTCTCTGTTCCCAACTGTGTCTAGTTTTTGTCACTGGGTGACTGGGAAAACATAGGGGATTGTACAGTTACCCCCCGTTGTTCCTCAACCTGGCCACTTTTATTTTGTAGAAAAAGCAGCTGTGGGGCCACAATCTACCTGGCTACTGTTTGCCCCCAAGGTGGTGCTTGCAATAAACAGTATTGGGGGGCAGGAGGCAAAAAGCACCCAAGAGGGGTGATCTTCAGCAGAAAATCAGGGTGGTGGCCCAATCTGAATCATGAACATGTTCTGGATTGGAGCCCAGTGCTGCTTTCCCTTCAAATGTGTAGTTTGGCCCTGTGAAAAAGAGAACTTACTGTTTCTTGAAAGAACTGACAAGGGAATATACCCTTGAAAAAGCATTGTGACACTCAAGACACCTTGCATCATTTTGAAAATAAAACTGGTTTTCTTTCTTCTTCCTTCTTAATTATATATTGCTTTATTATTTATATAAATTACACATATAATATCAATAATAATAATAACAATAATGTAATAATAGTAAACATAATATAGACTAAACTGTTTCCAGAATATATTTAACAATATTTAATATATAGACGAATAACCCACACATTATAAATATCTTTAAACGTATCTCTGTGACTATCATAATTTAAATAATCGTACAAAACATTAAAATACTTACAACAAAGAAAAAGTCTTCTGTTCAATAATATCAAAAGTGTACCTTAGTTAACTGGTTTTCTCCAATTACCATACAGGCAATAGACCCAACCAAATAATGTTGGTTTTATTTTTATTTTAAAATGTTGCTTCTATGTCACTTTGAATATTTAAACTAAATAGAAATTCAACTTATAAATGTATAAATCCCTAAAAGAGATCCTATGACTTGATGTGCTGAAAGTCACCATAGCAAGTGCTTACTGCAATTTATGAGGTATAGTAAGAATGAGAGAGGGCCAGGACTGGGCGTGATTTGGCTTCCTGTGGCATCTTGGCTCCTACCATAATTTGTATTCAGATTTTTTAAGGGGACAATCCTATACATGTTTAGACAGAAAAAAGTCCTACAACTCCCAGCATTCCTTTGGCTGGGGAATGCTGAGATTTGTAGGGGTTTATTCTGTCTAAACATGCATAGGATTGCTCCCTAAGGAAGCAATCTTATAGCCGCTAGTCAGCGGCTAGATGACCATAGGATATCTGGTTGTGACCTCCCTGCACTCCAAGGTCGGTTCCCGGAGAACCAACCTTCCCCACTTTCTGCGCTGCCCGGCTCTCCATGCTCCGAAGAGGAGCACAGAGCGGCCAAAACAGGGCATTCCGGGGTGGGGAGGGCGGAAATGCCGGTACAACACATCCTACATCGTCTGGCAGCCTCCTCCCCCGCTCTGCCCTCCCATGACTAGACAGTCGAAATCGGCTGTCTAGCCACAAATGCAGGGCAGGAGGTGCGCAGAGGGAACGATCCCCTCCGTGCTTCTCCTGCCCTGCATTGGATAGGCAGTCACCTCGGAGGCGGCCGCCTATCTGCATTGGATTGCCCCCTGAGTTACAACAGGTTTTTCGCAGGTCACATAACCTCTGCTGATAGCTCCTTACATTATTCTAAATGTTCACCCTTCCCAAGCAAAGCCGAATGTTCCCTTGGCATGATAGTGGTAATCTAATAATAAATTTAAACTATTGTCATTTTTGGTAGCAGTAGAAGTATTAATAACAAAATAATGGTGTCGCAAAATATGCTAAACTAAAAGATACTGCAGATTGTAAGGCATTTCATGCCTTCAGAAATGTTGGATTTAAGAATGACATTGCCCTCTTGTGGAAAACGAGTGAAGTGGAAATCTGAAAGTCACATATAACATTGAATAGAGCTGTTCACTTGCATTTGAAGCATGGCCAACTACACATTTAGTCTTGTAAAGCATCAAAAGACCTGAATCAAAAGTTTTGGTTTGTGCCTCTTTTATGGAACATGCGGTGTGCCTTGGCATCTTCTGGGATAAACCCTGTGATTTGTTTACAATAAGTTAGAATACCAAATAACCATTAATCCTATAAGGCTTAGAAAGCTGAAATCCTCCTGAAACAAAACATATTTACACTGTTGAGAAGAGATCCAAAAGAAACGTGAGAGGGATATTGAAATTACTTGGCACAGGGGGGGGGGGAACATTTGCAAGTTTCTTTTTGGCCTTCTAAAGCTGATATGGTTGATTTATGTAATATTTTTGGCCAGGACATAAACAATTTGTTCCACCCCAACCATATGTTGTTATGACTAAAAAGACCCCCTTGTGTCTACTTTTTTAAAGCCATTAAAAAAACCTGGATGAGGTACAAGAGAACAACAGAACCAGTCTGTAATGTATGGAAATGATGGTGGAATATAATGAGAGGTCTGGAATGAACCTCCAAGAAGAACACTGTTTTCTATATTGCTACAGTTCAAGGCAGGGTAACTTATAAACTCAGAAGCTGAATATCTGGATTCTGAACAGTAACATGGCCATTTTGATAGAGCTCAGGAACTGTCAGGCTTGTGGATTCTCTTGGACTGGGAGACCACCTGGCCAGGACTGGACACCAAAAAGGCCACCAGGAAGCTCTCTTCCCCAGGTTGAGGATTGTTTTGGACTGTTGTGTGTCTCACATGTGACTGAAAATATGTGGAAATGTATCATAAGGGCTACAATACATGCATTTCAAATCTGAGAGGGGACCTGTGAGAAGCAGTTGCTAAGCACTGGCAAAAATATATAATCGAGATGTCAAGAAAACACTGAAGATGTCACACAGAAACATCTCCCTCATCCTGGAATGGAGAGAAGGCTCATGCAGAAGTATAAAATGGGTCATGCTATAGCTGATAGCCTCTAGAATTTTTATGATGTTATTAGACTATCATGTATACCTAATAAAAACTTTTTTAAAAAATCCTGTCTAAGGGTGCAATCCTGCGCAAGTTCAGACAGAAAAAAAATCCTACAATTCTTTCTGTCCAAATATGCATAGGCTTGCACCCTAAATGTGTTTTATTATAACTTCAGAAATATGGGAAGAAAATCCAGAAGATCATTCAAAGCTTTTTATTTTCAAGTCTTAAAAAAGAACGTCAGAGAGTGGGTAGACTACTATGCCCAGCCTTGTATTTAAAGTTGTAATTCAGAAACATCTATTTCCTTGTCTCTGTTTTATTCTTAAATTGAGGAAGGGCAGTTTCAGAAAGTGAAAATAGAGGAAATGTATATGTTTCAAGTCCTATCTTTGTAACACCATCCCCTAAAATAATAAACAAAGTTTGGGCTGAAAATGATAACACATGAACTAATGGATTTCTCTGGCGCTTTTGCACAAAGAAGTAATGTTCAAAGAAATTGCCACTCTCTTTAATGTAACAGAAGAGAGACATGCCAAAAGGCAATTTCCACTTTTGCTAGAAAAAGGGGTTCATGGAAGAGTAGGCATATAATGCACCAAGTAGTGCTGAAAGCAACAGAATAGCCACCAATATACAGTATGTATTGAAAATGATGAAATGAAAAGAATAATGAAAACTACCTTTTCTAATGAAAAGAATAATGAAAACTACCTTTAAATTAATTCAGAGCTTTCAAAATATTCTGTATGACAATCTGTATGAAATCTTCTATTCAAAATATTCTGTATGAAATCTTCTGGTTTTCTTCTTTCCCCTTGTGCAAATTTGGGGAATTTAAACCACACTTTCTTTCATACCAGCCATTTAGTAAGGCATTACCATCCTCTATTCAGTTCATTCAATTTTTACAGAGAATTGAGACAATGTTATTGCCAGCCTATTACATTCAAATGTTTCCCATATGGTCCTCCTGTCTTTTTCCAGACTTGATTTGTGCTGATTTCCCACCCATCCCAAACACAAAGTGCTATTGAGTTTTTTTCTGGGCTACTGTGCCTTTAATTAGAAGCTTCCTTTTCCAGAAGGAATAGCTTCCTCTGCTTTTATTTGCTGCCTGTTCAGCATCATCTAGTATTATTGAGAGATTTCCACTTAATTAGTATCACTTGCCTTGCCCTTATTGGAATGACAACATGTCGTGCATTTTCCCACCTCTGTTCCACATCATTGGCTGATGGTGAGAGCAGGGAAATTCAAAATATGATGTCCTGATATGAGGTAAGTTACAGAGGGTGAGGAATCTACACAGGGATACCATTTTTTCTGCAGCAACCCTGTGCAATGTAGTTCTGCACTCACTGTCATTGATATCAATGATCTACATGTTCATAAATAGGCACAGGACTATAGCTATATTACACCAAAGTGAATGCCACTGAAGTCAATGAGATGGGGCATAAGAGAAAAAGGAGGTTTGGGACACCATTTTATGGAATGTCAAAGGGATTTACTTCATGCAGATGCAGGCACCCTGTAAGAATCTCTTTTGTTTTCAGTTTTGTATCTAGCAATTGACTGAGATCTGATTCTGTGTTCATATTTATGTTCAGTTTCTGGGAAAAATACAACCCCCATATAGGTGTGCTGAAGAATGTGTGAGGGCTAAATGTGGGGACAGGGATGAAGCTGTGCACAATGGCACTTCCTCCAACATCCCCATGCATGCCTGGTCCGTCCCCCTCCTTCACTCCCTGGCCTCCCATGCATTGAGCAAGGAGGTCTGAATGTAGATTCTGCTCATGTTCCATTGAATGTGAGGAGAATGCTTACTGCAATAAAACATGGTCCCCAGTCACACGGAGCATTCTAAATGCATTCAACTGAACATAAGTAGAACTTCCATTAAGATGTTGCTGCTCAATTTTGCAAGATCAGGAAATGAAGGAGCAGGACCCAAAGTGCGTGGGGAAGTTGAGGGTTGGCCCAGCTTGTGCAGACCCATCTCTGTCCCCACATTTAGCCCTCATGCATTCTTCAGAACACCTCTATAGGGTCACATCTTACATAATTTTTCCTATATGGATATTTTCCATATAGTAATATTGAATACATATTTTTTGATAAAGCCTTAGTCAAGTTTAGGCATCCTCCCACACTAGTGGAGGACAATATTGAAGACTTCGTTATATTTGGGAAGGTTATTTTCTGTGCTTTAGGAGGCCCATTTAACAAAGTCTGAGCAATTCATCTTAAACTGGAGGGAGGAGGAGCTTGGCTGGCTCTCTACCTACTCTCCAGTAGCACACCCCAATAGCTAGAGAAAATTCTGCTTGTCCCAGCTCAGGGGGGTGAAGTAGGAACAGGTGGTGGGAGTTTCTATTGGTTGGCTGGCCAACAGACAAAACTAAAACCGTCACGGCAATAATGGATATAACCCACTGAAATCATGGGACTTATGTTAGTCATGATTAACTTAGGTCCTAATTATTTCGGTGAGTATACTAAGTATGACTAAGTACTTTGATCTCAATGGGTATACGAAGTCTGGATCCATTGCAATAAAAACTACAGAATAAAACAGCAGATCAAAAACAGTGATCCAGCAGTTAAAAGTCAAACAAATCAGAGTTTATACCTGCATGATAGTTTATGCTTTTTCATCTGTTAACAGGAACGCTGCTGATGGCACTAGATCTGGTTTCCTGTTTGCCTGTGATCATGTTTTTTGTTTTTGTTTTTTGCTTTTTTTCTGAAGGTACAGATTTACATGTATTAATTACTTGATGTTTCTAGGTAACCAATTTACATATCCAACTGAGGTTTCCAGTTGGAAAATTCTGCATGCTGAAATTAGTAATTGCCTCAACATTTACCCAGGTTAATTTACAGGCAATCCGGAAACAACAATTTGCTACTCCGAGTATGTTTCTCTTAAAAGAAGGAATGAAACCATGCCAACCTGGAACGTCAAAGACTATGCAGGCTATTTCAATTGTGCCCACTGATGGCCTCTCTTGGAACTCATGATCCTGCCTGCAACAGCTGTGCCTCACTTGCTTATCCTCTTTGGGAATTTTTTTTATTTTTGTTTCTTTGGATGAATTCTAGTGTAAGCTGCCATCCTACTAATTATAAAGATCTATAGACTAGCAGATAGCTACTGTATGATTTGCAGACCTGGCAACAAGGGTTGGCATTGCTGGGCAGTTGCCAAGGAGGGCTCATTGATAATCTCTGGCCCACTTCTAAGCAGCAGTGGCCTCTGCCTCTGGCAGCAGCAGCAGAATTAGGTCTGACCAGTTAGGGTGGCCAGGTGTCCTACTTTATAGAGGCCAGTCCTCTAGCTGAAGAGCTGTCAGAGGACAGCCCTCTAGCTGAAGGTGTCCTCTATTTGAAGGGCTGTCCTATCTGTAACATAACAAGAAATAGCAGGGCCTTGAAGTGGCCCATCACCAGTTAGCAGGTGCACCAGTAACCTTCTCCACTATATTGAGATGTATGGTATTTCTGTTTTTAGTTATTCTGAATTTGCATCTGTACATATAAATCAGCATATGCAAATATTATACAAATTTGTATCCTCTTTTTTGGTGGTGTATTTCGTCTTTTTGGGCAATGCGTTAGTAGCCACCTTACTTCCCTCCCTCCATTGGTGTACATGTCACCTCTGTCACAAAAACAGAGGAAACACTGCTTGGTCAACTATCCACTTGCCAGCAAGGAGCAATGGCTGCTGGGAGCAGCTGCCATCACTGCCAAAATCAGATGAGTGGGCTGTAGTGGTTGTTTCGGCTCCTAGTCACCATTGCTACCCATGTCAGGCAGCTCCCTACCACTTTTCTGGCAGAGAAAGAGAGGGAGGAAGAGGAGCAGCATGTCAAATGAGGGGGACATAAGGAGCCCATATTAGCAAGGATCCCCTCAAATCTGGAACTGGGCCTGTTTATTTGTATTTAATGTACCCTTTCTTGTCTGTGCACCAATTGCTTCATTCTTTTCAAGCAAATACTTTTGAAAAGTGTTGTGTGTTTGGCCTTGGAGTATCCCTCTTTGAAAGAGATTATTTGGCCCATTTGGTTTAATGCTTAGATGGGCCTTGCGCAATCCCAGTTGGCAGAGCTGTGCACTGATCTGAGATAACAACAGGGATTCCAGGATCCCCCTTAACAAAGGGGATTCCAGGATCCAGGGATTCCAGGATCCCCCTTAGCGCACTGCTCACTGTCCCAGTTGGGATTCTCAGAATGCTGAATTCCTCAGCTAATACTTTTTGTACAGAGTTGTGAAGGAGACAGCCTGCAACTGCTTTAGTGGTGCCACTTTAACTGTTAGACCATGGATCTAAAGTAATCCTCTGTACTGGCTACGATTGTACAGGTCTCAGAGAATGGTACTATGACAAACAGTGTGTGAGTGTGGGTGTAAGGAGGAAACCTTAGAAATAACCACAAAAAACTTGTGAAGTAGTTTATGATTGCTGACCTAGTGAAAAACTTTACATCAGCTGAACAGTTGGTGTTCAAAGATCATGCTTACTGGGATTAAAATCATCTGTTTTCTGATCCTTGAAGAAACAGTGTCTCAAGTGAAAACTCTTCAGATGAGTAAGTAGCAAGCCACATACTGGGTCTAATCCCTCAGTCACATTGGTTCACACAACAAGAGAGAATAGTCCTCAAATGTGAACATCCTCTATGATATTTACTGCTTGCAAGTTGTTACAATTTACAAGGGGCTTACTTTTTAAATGCTGATGAGATTATCTTATAAGACTCCATGATGCTTGTAGTTATGCTAATATTATTCTGTATAGGTTTGTGGTGTATTCATAAGCAATGTTCTACAGTGAACAGGAAATGCAGAAATCAGACAAATAGTTTTCCTTTGACATCATTACCAAAGACCCATGCCTTTCAACCACACATTTCTCTTGGGGTACTTCCAGATCAAGTTTTTATTATGTGATTGCCTTGGCTCATTCATGGAATTTTATGGGGGGTTCAGACAATGGCTGCTTCCAGATGGAGGGTTCCTAGAACTACCAATCAAAAGGCATTGTGCAACTATTCCATCTCTTCCTCCTCAATGGATTTTTTTCTGGATGGAAGAAGTGGTGGGAAAACCCTAGGAGGGTTACAATTACAAATGGAAGATGATGATATCTGAACTCCCTGTAAAATGCCATGAATGAGCCACAGCAATTGCACAATAAACACCCCATCTGGAACACCTAGAGCATTTCTACACCAGCCTAAAATCCTGCATTTAAAATAGGGATGTCAGAGAATTCCGCCACGGATCTCGGTGAGGCCGAATGCCAGTGCATTCACCCCCCAAAAATCTGTGGCGGAACGGCCTGACACCCCCCCGCCCCCCCACGGATTCCCCCCAGGACGAGACATACCTGGGGCGGATGTTCCAGGCAGCGGCTGCGGCGGCGGCTGCGGCTGGTCTTCTGACCGGCTGCCGCCGCCACCATTTGCAGTCTGGTCGGGGTTTTTTTTTTTTTTTTTACAGAGACGTGATAGGCTGCATAAAGATTTACGTAGCCTATCACAGCTGGGTTAAAAAAAAAATGCATACGCAAATGGCGGCGGCTATGGCCGCTGCCATTTGCGTTCCTTATTTTTTCGCTGTCTTAGTCTACATAAATATTTATGTAGACTATTATGGCGAAAATAAAGAGGAATGCAAATAGCGTAGTGGGCGCTATTTGAGACCCTTTTTTATTTGCTGTTTTAGCCTACGTAAATATTTACGTAGGCTAAAACGGCAAATAAAAAAGGGACGCAAATATTTACATAGGCTAAAACGGCGAATCAAAAAGGGACGCAAATAGCGCCCACTACACTATTTGTGTTCCCCTTTATTTTCGCTGTAATAGTCTATGTAAATATTTATGTAGACTAAGACGGCGAAAAATAAGGAACGCAAATGGCCGCCACCATTTGCGTACGCGTGTTGTTGTTTTTTTACCCAGAGCCCTCCGCGGCCGGAAATCCGGCTGCGGATGGCTCTGGCCTGGGCCTGGCCAGCTGCTCTGCGGAGCCTCCAAGGAGCACAGCCGGCCGTCGAAGATTCCGGGGGGGAGGAACGGATCGCCTCCTCCCCGTCGAGGATTCCGGGGGGAGGGACGGAACGCCTCCCCCCCCACCATGAACATAATCCGCGGAAGTTAAGTGACTTTCATACATCCCTAATTTAAAACAGGGCTTTCTGCTTCCGTTTTCAGTGCAGGATCACACTGGATTCCATTTACACGCACTTCCTTTCATCACCTCCTTCCCCCGCTCCTTCCCCCCTTATCTGAGTCTTTGATATGTTTCATTATACAGCTACTAGATGGCGCTGTGGTCCAGCGCGTCTTATTGTGCGTTTTCCTCTTTTCACAAGGGAACTGAAGCGGAATTCATGCACGGTAATTTGATAGCTCATTATCTCCAATCTTTTAAAAAACAGAATAAAGTCATTTAATGCGGGAGATGCCCTGGAGGTTAACCACACAATCTAAAGGTCCCGCAAACTTCCGTGAATAAACAGTCTCAGTAGCAGGATAAAAGCTCTGTGTGAAGAAGCCCCTAGTATCATCTTCCATTTGTAACCTTTCAGTGTTTTCCCACTGCTTCTTCCATCTTTTTTTCTTAACATAAGTGCCCTCCCCCCATGTCCAGCTTGCCTGGCTGTGTGTGTGTGTGGGGATTTTCCAGGTCGGGGGAAGGGCATGATTGGGGCAAAGGCCATTGGCCTTCACTGCCGACGTCGGGGGGGGGGGCGAGCTGGCCAATATTTAGGCCAAGCCGCTTCCATTTCCTCCTTCATTCCTGCTTTTCCAGCTAGAGTGGAGGAGGAAGCTTCTATCGGCATCGGTGGCAGTGGCAGCAGCAGCGACAAATCAAGAAGGGGAGGAAGCTTCACCATTCGGCGTTAGAGGAGGAGGAAGCTGTGGGATTCGGTGGCAGCAGCGAGATGTGGACGAAGCTCCACAGTGCAGTGGTAGCAGCGGCGGCAGCAGCGGTTTGCCCCCCCACATCTCCAGAGCGAGGGGGTTCTTCCCTGCGTCTCTGTGGCAGCCCATTAGGCCGTGGACTGTGGCAGCCAGCTGCGGTGGGCCCTTGCCGCCCAATCAGGGGGAGGGGGAGTTTTCCCGGTGCCCCTATGCAGCCTGTACAGCCACGGCCTTGCCGCCCCAGCAGAGGGTGGTGGGACTTTTCCCGCGCTCCTGGGTGGCCCAGAAGCGCTGCTTGTGTTGGCGGGCAGCGGCAGCCTTGCAGTTCAACAGGGGGTAGGGGGGGTTCCCATGCCCCCGGAGCTGCCTGTAGGGCTGTCGATTGTGGCTGCTGGCAGTGGTGGGGTCTTGCTGTCCTAGGGAGTGAGGGGGAGTTTTCCCACTCTCCCCGGAGTGGCCCTCAAGTACCACCTTTTTGGTGGGCAGCAGTGGTGCGGCCTTGTACCAGCGGGTTTTTTTTTCCCCCCTAGGCTCCCTCTGCGGACCAATTTCCTGCCTAGCGAGAGGGCACCCTCTCAGCTAGCAACCCCCCCCCCCGAATGGCCCTAATTGCACATTGTGCATTGGTGGCAGTGGCATGGTCTCTCTGCTCAACAGGGGATGGGGGGGTTCCCCACACATTTGGAGTGGCCCACAGGCCCGTAGATTTCTGCAGGCGGCATCAGAGTGGCCTTACTGCCCCAGCAGAAGGAGGGGGAGTGTTCCCATGCATCAAAGCTGCCCAAATTGCCAGATTTGTGGCAGGTGGGAGCAGTGCAGCCTTTCTGGCCCAGTGGGGGAGGGGCTTTATCGGCGCCTCCCAAATGGCCAGTACTGTCTTTTTTGTGCCAGGCAGCCGCAACGCAGCCTTGTGAATAAAAAATAAATTAAAATAAAATAATAAATAAATAACCCCCCTATAGATATATAACAATACTTCTCAGCATACAAAAAATAAAAAAATAAGGCATCATGCCACCAAAAAAGGGTTTCGGAGGGAAAAAAGGCAAGGCCAAGTGTCATTTCTACAGGGCCAATTCTTCCTCATCCGAGGATGAGGATCCAGACATGGCCCTGATCCTTTCAAGGCTCGAGGCTGCCAAGAGGGACAGGGGGTTCCCACCATCAACCACCCTTGCTCGGTGGGTTTCCCAGAGTTCGGGGTCGAGATTGACTAGAGGACAGGCTCGGAAAGACTTGTTGTCTATTTCAGCAAGGCTGGAGGCCATTGAGGCTACTCAACAGGTCGACTCTGGGCAAGCAGGATCTGGAATGGCTTCAGTTTCTGGGTGTGCAATTGTGGGGCAGCCCCCTTCCGTGTGCGGGATGTCGGCCTCCACAACTCCAGTCCCAGCAGTCCATGAACAAAGCCAGACTTCTGATGCAGCAACCACTTCTGTCTTAGGTGAGATTTTGGGACCCGGGGTGGGACGTGGGGGTGGCACCGCCGACTGGTTGGAGCCCGTTTCCACTCTGTGGGTGGTTCCCCTTTATGGCAGGGATGGGCTGGTCATCCCACACCCCTGTGGGGGGTATTCCAGGATTCCCTCTGCTGGGTGTACCACCACATGGTTCTGGCCAGGGAGCCATGCACACAGCCCAAAGCTCTGCCCCATCATCTGGGGTAGCACAGGTGGCTTGCGTATCGGGGGCGACCCAACCTCCCGGTGCCCCGGGTCCTGTTCCAGACTCTGCATGTGGGGTGGAGGCGGTGGAAACATCCCCAGTCCCTCTGGCTCCTGTACCTCGCACAGCCAATGATGTGGTAGCTCCTCAACAGGCCTCACCTGCAGTGGCCGCTTGTGCCGCTGTGCTGTGCAGCCCCGTAGGCGAAGGCCCTGCAGAGCTGAGGGCGAGTGATAGTGATTCCTACACCCACGTCGACAAAGGGGCAATCCCGACTGGGAGAACATCTACACCCCTGGGTTATCACCTATTGCTGGCCACAAGGGAAAAAAATATTAAGAGGAGAATTTGTGGATGTCGCTTCCCTGTTATTCCATGAGTCAGAAACGAAGGATGTGGAGAAATCTAGCGACAGGGATCAGGAGAGGGTTAGGTGTAGGAAGGCCCACACTTGGGCCAATTGTATGACGCCCAGTTTCTTAATCTACATGAGCGTCATACAACAGAAGCACCCAGAGCTAGGGATGTTAGAGAATTCTGCCACGGATCTCGGTGAGACTGAATGCCAGTGCATTCAGCCCCCCGAAATCCGTGGTGGAACGAAGCCCCCCGCCCCCCACCCCATGAAAGGTGTGCGAAACAGAGCACTTACCTGCTGCTGTCTGCGCTGACTTGCGAATGGCAGCCGCGTCTGTGGCCACCATTCGCTTCCTCATCATAGCCGTGATAGGCTACGTAAATAATTACGTAGCCTATCATGGCAAAAAAACAAAACAAACAGCGAACGCAAATGGCGGCGGCTACGGCTGCCACCATTTGCATCCCTGCAGGCTGCCCAGTGGCTGGATGTCCGGCTGCGGGCGGTCCCGGCTAGCGACACAATTTCAGGGGGGGGGGACACAGAGTGCCTCACCCCCACTGCAAATGTCACCCTTCGAAAAGGTAAGTGACTTTTGTAATCCCTACCCAGAGCGGGGTTGGATCCTGACTAAGTATTTAGACATTATATACAGGGCCTACATTGAATACGAGGGTGGAGCTTGGCTGGCCTACGATGAATCTTTCTGTACGCAGGCCACTTTTGACCTTGCATTGCGCTGGGATGCCAAGGACCAGGACCTATGGCTCCAGTTTATGACACCGGCCAGGCCGGGCTTTGGAGATCGGTCTGACAGCAGACACATTATAGCAAAGCAGATGCTCGCCTCAGCTCCTAAGGCTGGAGCGGGGCAGGTGCTTCAATACCACGTACTCCGTTGGGAGTTCAGCTCCAAGGGTGTCTGCTCCAAAAACCCATACAGATTTCGCCATGCATGTTCCATTTGCAGGGGTGAGCATGCCTTCATTGGTTGCCCAAAGGCCAAAGGTCCTCAGGGCCCAAATCGGGAATGGCAGGGCAGCAGAAAGTCTGGGGGTGGCTCACACTCCGCCAAAAGGGGCCCAATCCAATTACGTTGGATCCATTGGAGTGTCAGGATGACGCCCATTATCTGGAAGATGGATTTTCCCATGCTTTTAGGATCCTGTTTCTTGGCCAGTGCTGGGCCCAAATTTCCCGGAATCAGAAATCTATTGTCGGTTTTTAACATTTAGTCAAAGAAAAGATTGACAAGGAGGTGGCCACTGGGAGGGTCATTGGCCCATTCAACTCCCACCCCTTCCCTGACCTCAGGGTCTCTTCCTTTGGGCATAGTACCAAAGAAGGTGGTATTTTCTCAGCAGGTGGTCCTTATTCAGCTGAGGAAGTCCAAGACTGACCAGGCTGGGAGGGGGGTTAGGGTGTCACTGTTCCCAGCCCCAGTGCAGGACCTTTGCCCAGTCACCACCTTGGGGGCATTTCTCAAGGTCCGGGGGAGTCTCCCCTTGTTCTGAACCCTTGTTCTGCCATAGCGACTCCTCTCCCTTAACCAAATATCAATTCTGAGTGGTCACGCAGCGGGCTTTGAAGGCATTGGGTTTAAGAATGCTTCATTTTGGTACACATTCATTCTGGATCAGGGCCGCTTCCACGGCTGCGTCATTGGGGTTCACAACGGACAAAGTTCAGTCCATCGGCAGGTGGTGCTCCAAGGCATATCGGGCCTACGTAGGGATGTACGAAAGTCACTTACCTTTTCGAAAGGTGATATTTGTGGGGGGGGGGAGGCGCTCCGTCCCTCCCCCCAAAATTCTGTCCGGCTGGCTCCGCTCCGCGGAGATTCTGCGGAGCTGCCAGCCGGGGCTGCCCGCAGCCAGACATCCGGCCGCTGGGCAGCCTGCAGGGACGTAAATGGCGGCTGCTGTAGCCGCCGCCGTTTGCATCCCTGTATTTTGCCATGATAGGCGTCATAAATATTTACATAGCCTATCACGGCAAGCAGAAAAACAACAACAGTGGACGCAAATGGTGGCGGCTACGGCGGCCGCCATTTGAGTTCCCTTCTTTTCCTGCCATTTTAGCCTACGTAAATATTTACGTAGGCTATTATGGCGAAAATGGTGTCCCTGCGTTAGCACTATTACCACTACAAATGGTGTCCTTGCATTAGCCATGATAGGCTACGTAATTATTTATGTAGTCTATCACAGCTATAATGAGGAAGCTAATGGCGGCTGCAGATGCAGCTGCCATTCGCAAGTCAGCGCAGACGGCAGCAGGTAAGTGCTCCGTTTCGCGTGCCTTTCATGGGGTGGGGCGGGGCGGGGGCTTCGTTCTGCCACAGATTTCGGGGGGCCGAATGCACTGGCATTCGGCCTCACTGAGATCCATGGCAGAATTCTCTGACATCCCTAGGCCTACGTAAGGCCGCTGCCAGGGCTCTAACGATGTGAGGACGCTGATGTTCACATGCTTGTCTCTTGTTCTTTTAGATGGCCAGAGTGTGCGTGAACTGGTGCAGGTCCTCATCTGCGGGCGCAGCATGGTTTTCTGGGCTGGTTGGAAGGCCTCCTCGAGCTGCAGATCCCAGCTGGGGCTCGGCTGGTATGCCACCATTCAGTGGTTGGGCAGACGTGGCATGCGTTGGGAGAGCCTCCTGCCCACGTTATTCCAGCAAGGGCTGGTGAAGCTTCCTCTGCAGGTTCTGGTTCTACACCTAGGGGGAAATGATTTAGGCCTGATGAAGGGCAAGGCACTGATTCTTCAAGCTTGGGACAATTTACAGCTTATCCAGCATCTCTGGCCTGGAATTGCTATAATTTGGTCCAACCTGCTGCCAAGAGTGTCATGGAAAGATGGTTTGGATCCCTGCACTTTGGATAGGGGCTGTAAGAAGGTGAACAGGGAAATCGGGAACTATCTAATCAAACATGGTGACCGGACTATCATCCACCCTGACATTTCTCATACCTGGAGGGAGCTCTATAGGGAAGATGGTGTTGATCTGACCGACTTAGGCAATGATTTCTTTTTGACGGATCTGTGAAGGGGCATCCTGGAGTTTTTACTGCGCGGGGGGTGGGAGGAGGACGACTAAGCAGAGGCTTGTTGCCCTCCTGTGGCAGTTCCAGGCGGGCACTCCGCTGGGGGAGAGGACCGGTGAGCATTCGTAGGCACTGTTTCAGGAGACTGGTAAGGCCCGAGGCTTTCAGCTCGGGGTTTTGTGGCCCGAGTCAGGAGATATGGCTTACCTCTGAGGCCGACTCTTCTCACCCACTCGAGTTCTGTGGCCCGAGGGGTGTGTGACAGGGGAAGGTCTCCCAGCCCAGAATTGGGCAGATTTGTGGGGTGGCAACGGTAGATACCATGCCCCAGACGACCAATGTCATACTCTAAACCTGTCGGGATTGGCTGGTTTTGTGATGTGCCCTCCGGTGCTTCCTTTGCAGATTGTAATATGTCAATAAATGTGGCCCAATTTTATTCCAAATCTGCTTGTGTCATCTCATCATCCCCCCCACTTTTCACCTGCAAACAAATCTGTTAAGGAGGAAAATAGCTCCACGATGCTTCTTGATTGGTATCATTAGGAGATGTCTGTCTGGAAGCACCCTTAGTCCTCTACCAGACCTTGTTCATTCAATATGTCACAGTCCAGCTCAGGAGCTGAGCTGACCCAGGAGGGTTATATAATGCTCCAAGCCAACTGGAAGGCTGAGCTGGGATCCAGTCACAGCACTAGAGATTCCTGGATGAACCAAGCATGATTAAAAGGCTCTACTCATCTACTGCTTCCTTTCTGTGCTGACTCTTTCGGACACTTAAAGGTCCTGGGTTCTGTTCCCATGGGTGCCTACGCCTCACAACTAAGGTTACTAAGGTTACCAAGGTGCTGACTTCACTGCCAATGCTCTCTTGCCTCCTCTCCCCTTTCAGGGGGTGGGTCTTTGGGGATGGGCCTGAGGCTCTGCAGGCCAGATGAGCTGGCCTACTGGGCCAAATTTGGCCCATAGTCCAGAGGTTCCCTATCTAAATGCACGCATGTTGTAGCTGTATCTACCCCCTACCCACCATGAATATGTATGCACAGGACTTGGGCATTATCACTTTTCAAACTGTGTTTTGTGGAACAGATCAGAATTTTTACTGAACCAAGCTCTTTTATTGTCTTCTCGGGTTATCTAGTATTTAAACAAAATTTGCAGCAACTACCTTGTAAGGTTCAGTGGCATGTGTTGTAATATGAACAGGATACACAGATCACCACACAGCCTGCCTGCCCAGCCCCGTCTATGACATCCTCCTGGAAGGTTCATGTCTGGATTCTATCAATTGCAAGACACCAAAAATATCCATGAGACTCATAATTTAAGAGAACAACAACAAAGAGACCAGTGGCATTTTCAAGACTTGCAATTTTATTATGCCCTAGTCTTATGCCATATTCTTAAGGTGCCCCAGGACTCTTTGTTCATTGTGCTTCCAAAAACCAACAGGGCTACCCCTCTGGAATAATTTAGCATTTACATGACGAAAGAACAGCCTGGTGTGCTTCAGCTTATGAGAGGGGGCCATTTACCATAGCAACCTCTCCACTCTGGCTTTTACCTTCCCCTCAGAAATACATCCATCTTTTCTTAAAGCCAAAGAAAATAATCATAAACATGTTTTATGTCCAAGACGTTTGTGTTACATATATTACACAGTAAAACAAGGAGAAAGATGACTACAATAAATCTTTCTGCGAGTAGGATCCAGTCATCTGTATATTTGTCTTCATAGCAGCTGACAGCAGAGAATCTGCAGCCGCCCACACATTTATGTACTAGGGAAAAGCCTCAACTTTAACCTATGCTTGCTACAAATATCTGTCTGAATTAACTCTCTTTAATGCTTGCAGCTGACAAGTAACTCCATTCTGCAAATAAAAAACCCCCAATATGTACAATCTGAAAGTTATACTGACAACAAAAGTTTTCTTTTTGCAAAAGGCAATAGGAAGCCAAGAAGAACGCATTCTCTTCTCAGTTTGAATGCCAAGGCATAACAGTCAAATATAAGAATTATATTATTATATTAATAATAAATATTATTTTGTTAATAATAATTACTACTACATTTAATAACAGTACTACTACTACCGTTCTTTTTTTGGGAAGCTGGAGGTGGAATTACATGGCATGATAAAACACAAAGCTGCCACTGAATACAAGAGCCCCATGTTCAGTTCTCATTCTTCCCTCTGTAACGTGTAGTAAAATGTATGCCGTCCAGATGTCATAACCTTGTGATTCCCAGGTCCCCTTTCACATTATTGGCAGCAGCTAGTGCGGACAAAGGGGATGAACTTGATATAGAGAGGCTGGTTTGGTTGGCAATCTTTCCTGCATTGACTGGAATGAGTAATTTGCCCACACGGAGCTCCCAGGCAGTGTCCCATCCAGGCACTGACCAGAATGAATCCTGCTTGTTAATATCATAGTATCACGTCCCCTCAGACTACTCTAGAATTATTTAGACCAGGAGTGGTAGTGGGGAGAACCTCTTTCAGCCTGAGGGCCAAATTCACTTTTGGAAAAGCTCTCAGGGGTTGCATTCCAGTGACAGGCAGGACCGAAGGCAGGAGGGGGCCAAACTAACAAAATTACTAGCATATTTTAGCTTAAGGGTGCAATCCTATGCATGCTGGGAGTTGTAGGCCTTTTCTCTGTCTAAACATGCATAGGATTGCGCCTTAAATCTCTTATTGCCAGTAACTAAGCCTTAGGAGAGGCATTTCAACCTTTTAGAATGCGGGGAAAATGTGCAAAAGCTGGTAAGCCACCAAATAAATTAGCCATTGAATGAGCAGTGGACGAGGGAAAGGTGTGGCCAGGGAAAGGAGGTGTGGCCTTTTGGGATTTCTAGCAGGGCAGATTTGACCCAAGGGCCTGAGGTTTCCCACCCCGATAGACATTGATAGCAATGTATAACCCCACTTGCTCCCAGTTTTCTACTCCAGCTGGGAATATAAAAGGTCGTGATAGTCACACGGTGAAGCAATCATATGACCACTAATCATATGATGAATTCTGCACAGATCAGCGCCTGCCACATTTTCGACATTCCAATTTGATAATCATACGCCATGATATAACTCCGCCATGCACCCTCTTTAATGAGCTTCCGCCACACATTAAAAATGTGGTTGTTCAGGCAGGCATTTTGGGTGGGTTAGGGTATTTTATAAAATGTTTTTACTGTAGAATTTTATTGTTTTAAACTGTTTTATTATATACTTTGTAAATTGCCCAGAGTGGTTGGGTGACCAGCCAGATGGGCAATTAATAAATTTAATAAATAAGTAAATATGATGAATTCTGCACAGATCAGCACATGCCACATTCTCAACATTCCAATTTGATAAAGCACGTGCATGTTGTTTTTCATGCTTTATTATATTCCCTCTCTTCATGGTTGTTTTATGCTTACAGTGAGATTAAAATAGAAAAAAAAAAGATTGTGAGCCTGGAAACCTTGTCAATGTTTCCCATTGTTGTCTTCTGTGTCAATAGAATGGGGGAAACTTAATGAGTGAAATACTTTTAAAAGGTGAACAGTGTTTATATAGGCAGGAACCAGTGACTATAAAAATAGTTCAGTGAGTCTGAAGTTAGTGGGTGAGTAGCAAACTGCTGAATGGTAAAACTGCTTTTGAAACAGAAGAGAGTTTTAAAAGTAGCTTGCGATATGACATGGAGGTCAGCTGTCAAAGAAAAAAGGTCAAAATTTCCATTGCACTAGGGAAAACCTCATCCATGAGTCCAAGCAACTCTTTGGATCTTGGCCATAGATAATAGGCAATGAAGTCGGATATAAATCTGTCCTTCTTCAGTACCAACAACTTAATTTGCTTTGTAGAATGCTTAAAAATGTTAGCTTTATTGATTCAGTCTTTAGTTTCGTAACATTTATTTATTTATTTATATTTATTTATTATTAAATTTATTAATTGCCCATCTGGCTGGTCACCCAGCTACTCTGGGCGATGTACAACATACAATAAAAACAGTTTAAAACAATAAAATTCTACAATAAAAACATTTCCTAAAATACCCTAACCCACCCCAAATGCCTGCCTGAACAAACACATTTTTAATGCACAACGGAAGCTCATTAAAGAGGGGGCATGATGGAGTTCCCTAGGGAGGGAATTCCACAGAGTGGGGGCCACCACAGAAAAGGCCCTCTCCCTCGTCCCCACCAGTCTAGCTGTCCTGGCTGATGGGACAGACAGAAGCCATCCGAGGCTGATCTTGTTAAGCGGCCTGTCTGGTGCTGCTGGAGGCGCTCCTTACGATAGGCTGGGCCGGAACCATGTAGGGTTTTAAAGGTCAAAACCAACACCTTGAATTTGGCCCGGAAAACAACTGGCAACCAGTGCAACTCCTTCAGCACTGGAGTGATGTGATCTCGCCGGCGGCTGCCTTTAATCAGGCGAGCCGCCGCGTTCTGTACCAGCTGCAGTTTCCGAACTGTCTTCAAGGGTAACCCCACATAGAGCGCATTACAGTAGTCTAAACGAGAGGAGACCAGGGCATGTACTACCGATGGGAGCAGATGGTCGGGAAGGAAGGGGCGCAGCCGCCGTATCAGATGGAGTTGATACAGCGCTGTCTGGCTCACAGCTGACACCTGAGCCTCCATGGACAGCTGGGAGTCCAAAATGACCCCCAGGCTGCGGACCTGGTCTTTCACGGGTAGCCGTACCCCATTCAACACCAGGTCAACATCCCCCAGCCTCCTCTTGTCTCCCACCAAAAGTACCTCTGTCTCGTCAGGGTTCAGCTTCAGCTTATTCCTCCCCCATCCAGCCACTCACCGTCTCCAGACATTTGGACAGGGATTCTACGGCCAACCTTGGTGAAGATTTGAACGAGAGGTAGAGCTGCGTGTCATCCGCATATTGATGACACTGCACCCCAAACCTCCTGATGATAGCCCCCAGCGGCTTCACATAGATGTTAAATAGCATCGGGGAGAGGATGGAACCCTGTGGCACCCCACAAGTAACTGGCCATGGGTCCGAAACCTCCTCTCCCAGTGCTACCCTCTGGTACCTGCTGGAGAGGAAGGACCACAATACGGTGTCCCCAATGCCCAACCCCTCCAGGCGGTCCAGGAGGATACCGTGGTCAACGGTATCAAAAGCCGCTGAGAGGTCGAGGAGAACAAGGAAGGAGCATTCACCCCTATCCAGAGCCCTCCTCATATCATCTACCAAGGCGACCAAGGCCGTTTCTGTCCCATGCCCAGGCCTGAAGCCCGGCTGAAATGGGTCTAGATAATCAGTTTCTTCCAAGTGTGCCTTCAACTGCACTGCCACCACCCGCTCAATCACCTTGCCCAAAAATGGCAGATTTGAGACTGGGCGAAAGTTGTTCAGAACTTGAGGATCCAAGGAGTGCTTCTTTAAGAACGGTCTTATCACTGCCTCCTTGAGGGCTGATGGCATCACTCCCTCCTCAAGGGAGGCGTTCACCACCGCCTTGATCCCCTCACCCAGTCTCTCTCTGCAGCTCATAATGAGCCAAGATGGGCAAGGATCAAGTAAGCAGGTGGCCGGCCATACCGATGAAAGCACCTTGTCCACTTCATCAGGAGGACGAAGCTGGAACCGATCCCACAAAACCGGTTTGCCACAGGCCGCCTCTTGCTCACTAACTGCATCCACAGCATGCAGAGTAACACACCTAATCTGATCAATTTTATCTGCAAAGTGCCTTGCCAAGGCCTCACAGGAGGCCTTAGAATGCTCCAGTGGTTCCGGAGCCACAGGACCGACCAGGCTCCGGACCACTTGGAACAGCCCCCTGGGACAGCACTCTGCAGACGTGATGGAGGCAGCATAATATTCCTTTTTTGCTGCCTTCACCGCCACATGATAGGCTGAAGATACAGCTCTAGCCCGTGTCTGATCGTCTTTGGAGCGAGACTTCCGCCACCGGCGCTCTAGCCGTCTCACCTCCTGTTTCAGAGCTCGTAACCACGGATTGAACCATGGTGCAGTCCAAGCCCTGTTCTGCGGGAGAGGGCGTTTCGGAGCCACCTGATCTAATGCCCCAGTGATTGCGGCATTCCAGCCACCCACCAGGGTCTCGACCGAGTGGCCGTTGGCGTGCCCCAGAGAATCCCCAAGCGCGTTCAGGAATCCATTTGGATCCATAAGACGCCTGGGGCGGACCATTTTAATGGGTCCTCCACCCCTGCGGAGGGGTTGTGGAACCGAGAAGTCCAACGTCACCAGATAGTGATCTGACCATGACAAGGGGGTGGTGGATATACCCCCGACTTCCAGATCACTCCCCACTTCTCCAGAACAAACACAAGATCTAGTGCATGACCGGCTACATGGGTGGGCCCAGTTAGAATATGGTGCAGCTCCCAGGAGGCCAAGGTCTCCATGAAGTCCCGAGGTGCTCCTGTGAGGATGGCCTCTGAATGTACGTTGAAGTCCCCCAACACCAATAAGTTAGGGGACTGTACACGCACATCAGAGACCACCTCAAGCACCTCGGCCAGGGAGTCAGTCGTGCAGCGGGGTGGACGGTACACGAGCAGAATCCCCAGACTGCCCTTCGGGCCCAACCTCCAGGACATGCACTCAGCAACCTTGGTCTCCCGGAGAGGGGGTCTGGTGAAGACCAAGGACTCTCGGTACATAACAGCCACTCCCCCTCCCCGATCCCCAGCCCTCAGCTGCTGTGCACACGAAAATCCGGCTGGACACATGGCTACAAGGGTTGGAGCAGCAGCCTCGGCCAGCCAGGTCTCCATAATACATGCCAGGTCTGCACCCTCATCCAGGATCATGTCATGGATGAGGGAGGTTTTCTGGGTAACAGACCTGGCATTGCAGAGCAGCAAATGAAGGCCAGAAGATGAGGTCACGCCTCCCCCAGCCATCCTTTGGCTCTGGACAGGCCCAGAGCAGGGGACAGATACTACACATCTCTCCCTCATTCCCCTTACCTGGCATGGCCTGCCCCTAGCGCTCCGCCAGCGCCTGCCGCCCCCAACACTCCTCCCACTGCCTCCATCAGCTGGACACATGCCCCCTCGCTCCCGCCTATCAGGCAGGCTACCCACCCCTAAAATCACAACAAAATCCCACAGAAACACACACACACACAAACACACACACCAAAAAAACAATTAAAATCCCCTTAAAAATAATGCCAGGCCGGAGTCCACAGGGAAGGCCTGGTGGTGGTGGTGGTGGTGGTGGCGGCGGCGGTGGCGGCGGCGGCAGCAGGCCCAGCAGCAGCAGCAGGCGCACCTCTTCCCCAGTGGTGATGGTGGCCTCTCCTGCAGGCCCTGGCTCTCCCAGGCCACCTCAGCCAGCCAGCTTATGTAGCCCCTCCAGGGAGGGGCAGTCTGCCAGGCAGAAATCCACAGGGAAGGCCTGGTGGTGGTGGTGGTGGCGGCCGCAGGCCCAGCAGCAGCAGGCGCGCCTCTTCCCGGTAGTGGTGGTGGCTTCTCCTGCAGGCCCTGGCTCTCCCAGGCCACCTCAGCCAGCCAGCTTATGTAGCCCCTCCAGGGAGGGGCAGGTGGAGCAGCACAGCTGGCTTGGTACCTGGGGGCCTGGTCCTGCAGGGACTGGCAGTCTGCCAGGCAGAAGTCCACAGGGAAGGCCTGGTGGTGGTGGTGGTGGCGGCAGCAGCAGCTGCAGGCCCAGCAGCAGCAGGCGTGCCTCTTCCACGGTGGTGGTGGTGGCTTCTCCTGCAGGCCCTGGCTCTTTCAAGGATTCATTTCAAGGATCTAAATAGTTAGGGACATCTTTTGACACAGAAGGTCATTTAGTTTGCTCGCATTGAATATCTGGTTGTAAGGCGTGAGTGTAAGGCACCAGACATGAATTTTACAAGAGAAATATGAGCCTTTGGTTCCCACAGCACAGATGGCTGTTGCTAACCAGAAGCCACATCCACATCAATTAAACCTCCAGAGGTTCCGATCAGTGAGGAGGAGAGAGCCTCTTGAACAAGGCTTTTATTTACCAATTACAAAGCTTGCTGGTTGTAAATGTGAATTGCTTGTCGGACATTCCGTGATAAAGAAACGAAGATGGTGAAAATGGGCAGAGCATTCCTTACTCCGCTGCATCAATTTACATTGCCCTTGAAGAAAGACAGTGTGGGGGGAAATATTGCAGAGAGCTATAGCTGAATCCTGTATTTTGGAAAAAAACACCAACCGTGGAGAGAGATTTAGGGGTTCATCACATGGAGCTTTTATCCTGCTATTGAAATGGCTCTCTCTCAGAAGTTTGCAGGCTCTTTACATGACACCGTTAACATCCACGGCATCTCCCACCATTTTCCCCAGCCTATCTCATGTTTTCCTCAAATGCAAAAAATGTGGAGCTTTTCCCAGCCCAGGGAACAGGAGCGCCATGACCTCCGCGTGAAATTTTCCAATAGCAGAAAAAACAGCTGTGTCTGCCTGCTGTGGGAATTTGTTTTCAGTTGTTGAGGGTGTGGTCAGGATGATGAAGGCATTGAGGATGGGAGCGGGGTTGCACAGAAGGAGACCCAAAGAGATTTGACAGGTGTGAGGGCAAGAATTGCCTGCTGATTGAGACTCCTGCCTCCGCATTTCTCAGTTGGAGGGAGAAGATGGTAAAATGCCTCCCTGCAAAGAAGGGAGACACATCTGATTCCCCACCCCACCAAGCTCAGAAGCAACGGCCTCTGTTGTTTCAGAGCACCCTATTAAGTTCAATGCGGCTTACTCCCAAGTAAGTGGGCCGAGGGTTGCAGACTTATACTGTGGTATTATCTCTGCTCAGAAGTAAGTCAGAGGTTTCCTGGGGGCTTTGAGAAAACAGTACAGCAGAAGTTATGCTATGAAAACAAGACTCCCCCCCCCCCTTTGCACACATGCCAGGGAAGGAAGAAGGCACACCCTCAGTTCAAACCAGGTGGCTGCCATCTAAAGAAGCCCTTCCTAATCCTACAAACTAACCCAAAGCAGGAAGCTCTGGAGAGGATGTTTTTCTGCAGGTTTTTTGCTTAATGTAGAGACACCCTTATCCCTGGGGGCTCCTTCAATTCATATTGCATGTTATTCTGCATACACACCTCATAATACCTAAAGCTAGAAAGGCCAGAACAGCAAGGGCCATGTTTAGTTTACGTTCTTGCTTCAAGGTCCCATCAAGGCCTATGTGGCATGGGGTTGTCTTCCCATGCCTGGGTTCTTCTATCAAGTCTCTTTTGAGAGAGTTGGCTCATTGGAACAGGGCCAAGTCTCTTTCCCTTAGTTAGCAGCAGGCCCCTTTCTTGTTCCAGCCTTATCAGGAGAAGGTGTATGACTCCTTTGCCCTCCTCCTTGGGTTAGCCCTGAGAAAAGGATGTGAATTTGCTTGAGATGGGGGTGGGGGGTGTTAGCTGGATGTGTTCTTGTTCTGGACCCTGGCTCCTCACCCTGTAAGGGGGGTTGGCACTGGGGTGCAAGACATTACCCAGTGACTGTCATGTGGGAGTAAGTTGGGAGTCTGTGCAGATTGGATAGTTTAAAGGCTTAGGTTTTTTTTTCCTACTTTATGTATCCTCTGTTCTCCTTTAGTCTGTGTAAAAGCTTATGGGGCGGTGGGGGGGAATAATACATGTATTTTTCTTCTTCTAATTTGAATGGGAAATGTGTGATTGAAGTTTCTGACCCAAACCCCCAGGAAGAGTTTTCTCTCCCCACAGGGCTGAACCACTGAGGAACACTACCAAGGCATCTGATTTGAGCCTTGGAAGGGGGGATTTGCTGCATAAGGGGGCTCAAGTGAGCTCCTGCTCTGTCACAATCTGTATGAATCTGTATGACTTATACTGAGACAATGTCCAGGTTCAGATGATCACACCTGGAGGGGAGGGGAGAAGCCATTGTGGCTTCTCCCCCCAAGTGTGCATCCATTGTTTACGTAATTACCTGCGCTGCAGTGTGGGTTGGCATGTGGTGCAAACCCACCATGCGGTGCTGTGGGGGTGGCTTTGTACTCAACCTGTAACCCCAACTGCATGTCATGAATTATAGGGTGGGGTTGTAGATTGGGTGGGTACCGGCAGCTTCCCTGTGTGTCATACTGGCAGCTTCCTCTCCAGGTCGGCCCCCCTGCCGTTAGACAGCCGAAAATGGCTGTCTAGTGAAAAAAAGCAAGGCAGGAGAGGCGCGGAGGGAATGATTCCCCCCCCCCCCCGTGCCTCTCCTGCCTTGCTTTGGATAGGCGGTTGCGTCAGAGGTGGCCACCCATCTACTTATGATTGTGCCCTTAAACTGGCAAAGTGTCTGAAGAATCTGTTTCTGTTGTTGTTGTTAAAATGCAGAATTTTATATAGCTGTGCTTTTATTCTGTTATGTGATTTTAAATTTGGCTATTTTGTTCTTAAAGCTATTTTATTATCATTTTCACATTTTGTTGGTTTAGGGCTCTGTTGTATACTACTTTGGATGCCAGTCCTTTATGACAGAGGATGTAGTAGAGAAAATTCTGAGGTCTCTAATGTGAGCTGCAAATCACTTATTAGCAGCGCCATTCATGTGACAATGCCAAATCGGCAAGAGGAGGTAAAGAAGTGGCTGCTCCCAAGCAATCTGCTGACACGAGTTTTGTACTCATATCAATGGCTCCTGGAGAGTTTTCTGCAAATCTGTGCCATGTGCAATTCAGCCTTGCCAGAATTTATATGCTGGCATTCCATGTCCTCTAGTCACAGAAGAACCACTGCATTGGAGTACTAAGAAAGAGAAAATTATCAACTTGTCCAAGAGCCTTCAAAAGTGATCATGGTGTGATTGCTATGGAACCCAATTCTAGGCATCCTTATTTGAAAGTAAGTCCTACAATAATGTTCGGTGAGGCTTACTCGGTGAATATAGGATTGCAGCCTAGATTTGTTAAGAGGATGTCATATTCACCAGGGGGGTGTCTCCACCAGCAATTTACTCTGAGCTGGCTACATTTGGAGGTTGTTAGGGATACATGATGTCATGGCCATCCAGCAGCCACCCCAAAGTTTATCACAGAAAAATCTGTTTTCTTGAGAATGCTTAAAGTCTGATTCTTTTCCTAATGTCGGGTTCGCTGCAGTATGGTTGCTGTGTGCCCCAACCCCTGCATTTACCTTGGGTATGCTAGCCCTGCCCAGGGGTGTGCCTTTTACCATGACCCCGGTCAAGGGTTGTTTCCTGTTCCTGTGTTTCCCAGCATAAACCAATTAGTGTCTAGTCAGAAGTAACTCCCATTGTGCTCAGTGAGGCTTGTCCCCTGAATGCGCACACCAACATTTACAGAGATCCCCCTCAATTGAAATAGCACATTTTAAAGCGCCAATTCCCTAACGGCTGTAAAGTGCTTTCCCAAAGCTGCGATTTTCCATTATGTGGTTTATCGCCTTTGGAAGTAACTAATTCACACCGTCGTTCCTGACCAGCATCGGGTTAGAAAGGGGGCTGGTTCCCCATCTCTTTCTTTCCCTTCCCTGTCTTTCCCAGCACAAACATATGTGTGTCTACTCAGAAGTAACTCCCATTGTGGTCAATGAGGCTTGTTCCCGAAATGCGCACTCCTGAAGTTACTAGAGTGCCATGAGTCAAAATAATGCATTTAGAGAGCCTTAATGTCAAAGCTTCGAAGCATGGATTGATCACAGCAGAGCAGTGAGAACACTGTGTTCCTATAATGATTGTTTATTTAAGGAAGCAATGTGGTAGGGGGAGAGAAGGGGATTGTTTACAGCTTTGGCAGCTTCCAGGTTGGGCGGGGGATGCTGTGTTCCTGTGATTGTTGGTTTAAGGAAGTACTTAATTTGAGGGTGAGGAAGAGAGAAGGGAAGTGATTTTTGGCAAGACACTGGAGGAAGCCTCAGGATTTTATCGAAGGAGAAAGGGGGGAGAGCCTGGATGGGGGGGAGCCTCTCTTATTAGTTGAGCAGCCCCTGCCAGTGACATGACATTCACTACAAACCCCCCCCCCCCAGTATGTTCTATGAAGCGACTTATACTGGTGAAGCGCACTAACTCATGGAGCCCTGCACGGACACAAGCACACCAAAACTGATCCCTTGAAAAAAATCTGGGTAATCCTCCATTCTATTCTCCTTCCACTGTTGTGGAGAAACCCCCCCGTTTACAATCAAAATAGATTAATCTTTTAGTCAAAACCAGCACTGCATCTTTAAGAAAAGTATTCTTACAATAAGTTCTCATACTGAAGTGAAGCTCAATAGATTAAGGTTCATGTACAAACAAGAGCAAAGTTGGAGGAAGAAAATTCATATAATAAAAAGAGGAGTTAACAGATGCCTTCCTGTCTCCAAGGCAAAAGTTAGCATTTTTTATGCTGTTTTTTAGCCAGATGATCTTTTGTTGTCCTCTGTGATTTGTGTCTTCTCAGATGACGTGCTCAGAGATCCCAAGAGAGTTCCTAGCAATTGTAGACTTCAACTTTAAAAAGAGTAGTTCACCTTCCTTTCAGCTGTGTGGTGGTGTTATGTTAATCAGGCATCAGCATGCAAGACTGCTCTTTATGCATTTTTATTCCAGTGAGAAGATTTGCTATGTCTCATAAAAATACTGCAAGATATTGTTTGATAGGCTGCAAGTGTGATTCCTAAGACAGTCAGTTCCAATAAAGAGCAACATGTGTACACATGGGAAAAATATTTCACAGCAGAGTTACAGTAGCCCTACCTTTGCTGTTATACTTCTGAGTGGGGCCTGGGAAAAAAGTGTACACGGTGGAAGAATGAGATGCCAAGATAGGAAGGCATGTGGTCTTTCTCTTCCCTGCTGCCTCCTGCTCCCTTCCTCATCTCACCGCTTGCCGTCTATTCCCCCCACTCACAATGCCCCCACCCTTTGGAAGGAATAAAATTCACAGAAAGAGAGGGGCTGAGCAAAGAGGACATTTGCTCACCCTCCCTCTCTATCCCCACCCCACCCGTTTGCTTGCCAAAATCCAAGTAATGCTCCAGCAAATGTGTGTATGTACATATATGTGTCTCTTGATGGAGCAAGAAACAAAGGCATAAAGTGGATGCACATCAAAATGTTTGAGCCAGGAAGTTCCCTGTTCAACCAGAGGGCCTGAAGTTCTCTCCAGACTTGGTTCCAAAATGCTGGAGCAAGGGATAGCAATGGAGTCACTCCTCTACTCAAGGTGGCAAGCTGGACTCTGACATGGAGGGCAACCACTCTGCAATCTGTTTGCACCCAGCTGGAGTACAGGAACACCTACTGGGGCACCTGTCTGTCCCTGGAGTTCAGCTGTATGCATTCCCACCTGCATAGAGGAGCCTCAACACTCAAACATCTGTGTGAGCACAGGGCCCTTTCACACTAACACTGAACACATGGGCACCAGATGTGTGGCCAGCAAGCATGTCAGCATTTGCAGGAGTGGATGCAATTCTAGTGCTGCCTCATAAGTTCAGTGAACACATGGGGGGCGCGGTCATTTGAACACCTATATAGTATTTTGTGCTCAGCACAAAGTCAAGACTACAAAATGCTAAAAGCAGCTCTCGATCTAATCTACTTCAACAAAGGTTTTGAGGACCCAGATCCTTTAGGTGTAACAGCCTGCATATGGCTCCTGCCACCCCCAGCGGGGCTCCAACAGCCCCCCACTATGCCACCAAAATTGTTGTTGCAGCGGCAACAACAAAAAAGCTGATTTGTCATGATTTGTTTTGGCCACTATAGCATTCTATAGCTGTTTACCACTGAAAATCGGTAGCAAACTAGCAATTTGTTTTGCCGATGGCAGTAGGTGCATAGCCTACTGGGGTCGTCTGGGGTGTGAAAATGGCCTCCAGAAGTTGCTCACCCCTGCCTTAGGCAAAGGATCGATAAGGAATGGTACCTGCCAAGTATTTTCCTCCATTTTCTTAGACAGAGACAAATATGAGAACCAGAAGAATGCCTAACAAAAGCCACCTGGGTGAAAAATACTCTTCATTTACTGCAACCTAGGTATCTTCCATGGCTCCTACAAGGCTGAAACAGAAGTTGTAACTTGCAAGAGTATTTTACTGCTTCTTTACTACAGCCTGTTTTCTATTTAGTGCAGCGGAATTTATTCCAACATGCAGCTAGACACATTTTGTGCAGTGGGCAGTGGGGAAACCTTGTGCTTTAGGAACTGAGATTTTGTATAGTGAGGACATATGTTTAAGAGCTAGACTTTTAAAAAAGAGATAATAAAAATAAGTAAAAATAGAAAATACAAATGAATACTGTTTTCCAATTTTCACAACCTTATACTAGTCGTATATTATATCCTTCCTTTACCCCTCCAGCCCTTTCAAGGCATCTCCTGTTTTCTTTTGTCTCTCATTTTCCACTTCCTTCTTTCCATTGGAGGCTAATGTCTTCGATGTCAGTGCGGCTGTGAATCCGCTCTGCGTTTCAAGCAGAACCAGTCAGAACTCTAAAGGAACTGTCAAAGGTGCTGAACCCTATCCCCCAAATGGGTTCAGGACCTTGGATAGCTCCTTTAGAGTTCTGACTGAAACCCAGAGTGTATTCGCAGCCCCACTGGCATCAGAGCAACCAGCCTCTGCTGCTTCTTTCCTTTTTTCCCCCTCTGTGTTCATGCTCAATTTCCCTCCCCTTTCCTGTTCTTTTCTTTGTTTCCTTTGCTAGAAAAAGTTCTGGAGATAAGGTGCGATGAAGTGCAAAAGAAAGCTTGAGGAAACCCTGAAATGTAGGCCAAAGAGGACCCAGGAACACTAGTGCATGGTTAGTCACTAGATGACACTGGGCTTCCTTGTATTTGGGTAGAGTCAGGAGTTTCCTTGTTCTGTCTTGTGTTAGTGACAATAAAGTTTTTGTCTTGCTTTCTAAGCAGTGCGTCCT
The DNA here is from genome assembly GCF_057233095.1 of Heloderma suspectum. Lineage (NCBI taxonomy): Eukaryota > Metazoa > Chordata > Lepidosauria > Squamata > Helodermatidae > Heloderma > Heloderma suspectum. The sequence continues at coordinate 87,442,737 of NC_139459.1, forward strand.
CTAAGCTTTCTGTGACAAGCACCAAACACTGAAGGGGAAATCTTGCAGATGAAACAGTGCAGAAGATTCTGGGATTTAGAACAACTACTTCTGTCTTCCCAGACGATAAGAATTGAGATAGAATGTGCTTTTCAAATGCAAGATCATCCTCTTCCTTTGCTGTTTGACTCACTGCAAGGAAGAAGATGCCAACTATGTTTCTCTCAGCATCAGGTTTTTATTGGGGGTGTGGGGTGGCACTAGGACATCTAGAGAAAAACAGCTAAAACTCACCAGCATTGTGTGCACCAGGCCTGTGTAACGTGACCTGTCAAGGTGACCATAGCCCCCAGCGATGAACTGTAGCCTGCTAGATGTTTCACAACATCTAGATGTTTTGCAGTCCCAGGCAGGCAGCAAAAATAGGTTTATCAAGCCATCTATATGTGGCCATACATGCCTGGTGGACTGTGATTGGCTTGGTGGATCACAAGAACGTACTTCTTCACACAGCATATAGTTAAAAGAAAGGAATTTGCTACCACAAGACGTTGTGATGACCACTAACTGGGGCAGTTTTAAAGCTTAAAAGAGTGACTAAACAAATTAATGGAGAATAAGGCCACCAATGGCTACCAGTCATGATGGCTATGTATTACCTCTCAATACCAGTTGCTAGGGGACATGAGCAGGAGGGTGCTATTGTGCTCATGTCTTGCTTGTGGGCGTCCCACAGGCTTCTCATTGCCCATTGCGGGGAACAGAATGCTGAACTAGATAGGCCATTGGTCTAAGCCAGCGTGGCTCTTCTGATGTTCTTAAGCTGTATAGCATTTGCACACACCAGGCGTACACAAGTTAACACTGAAGTGAACAAAGCGGAGTATGAAGCAACAGAGAACAATAGGGTCACGTATAAACAGAAAGAGAGGTACTCTTAAAGCATGAACTTAAGCAAGAGAAACATTAGGTAGGGAGTCTGCCATTTTCGTTTTCAATTTTGCATATTATGAAAGGAGACAAGGAAAGACAGGTCAGCTAGAAACAGGTTTATTAAAGCAGAGACTCTCTCTTATGTTAGTAATATATAGACCAGAACTTTAAAAAAGTATTTCTGTCAAGAATATAAAGTTTTCCCCGTAAGGTTTTTAGCCTTGCAAAAATAAAGTGCTTGCATAGATTTGAGGTGGAACTCTTTTGAAGGCCCTACTAGCTGACCGCTATCAAATTCTTCAGTAGTATTGTATTATGACTGCTTTGGTTATCTTCTATGTAATAAAAACACAAATAGCAATAATACAGAGCAGACGGAGAAGTGCATTAAGACCAACTATTTTTAACTACTCCAGCTGCACAGAATTTGAAACAAAGCAAAACAATACTAGAACAAAGAATGTCATTACCCTTTTAGCCTACTTGTGATAATGGGTACTCTGGACATACAAAAGGTGTAGCAAAGCTATCTTCTCTGTAAGCCCCATCTTGGTTCAGCTACAGAAATTCTGAAAGACATTTGCCCCTTCAAGCCAGTTTTGGAAGCAATTGAGCCCTCTCTCCCGTATCTGTTTTCTTCCTTTATCAGTAATTACTTCTCCGGTTTGCTTAACAATCACAAGTTTAGGAATGGCTGTGATGTTATATTTCTTCTTCAACTCACTGTAAAGAAAAAGAGGGGGAAAGTTCAGCACACTTGTGTGAAACACATAATTAAATAAGGTAGATACAAAGCAATTAAAAAAAACATATTGGGTTTTCTAAAACAACAACCCAGAGTAAGGGTCTTTTTAGAAGAAAACTTGGTTTAAAATGACAATTTGGATTCCTTCAACAAATAGCAGCCCACAGGCAATGTTCTTCAAAGTTTTCAGCACTCTTTTAAGGCCAGGACTAGATGTTACATTAAAACACCTTCCTATACATTTTATTCAGATGTAATTCCCACTGCATTTAGTGGGGCTCAATCCCCGGTAAGTGTGCATTACATGGCATCTTAAATGTGCAGCTGCAGACAAAACCAGCAGCTGTGTGTTTAATTCCCAGGGGTGGAATTTGGGGTGGGGATTTCCCAGCTTATTTATTTTAAAAGGGTTGGTCTAGTCTACCTAGTTATCACCTTGGGACCTCAGTACTTTACTTTTTTTTTTTTTTTTTAGGTCTGCTCCCCCTTTAAAATGAGTAAATCTTTCTATCTTCTACTCATTTTACAAATACTTAATTCTTGATAATGCGCTGCATATTTGCATGTTATATGTTTTATGACTTGATGTGTACTCTGTGTATAAGATTATGTGCTCTGCACCTATTTTTAGTTCTTGTTTGTGCTAGTGCACATGATACTAGACTTGGATTATTATGGCAGATTGGTAGCAGTGGACTCCTGTCACTTGTGGGGCACCCATCTTCTTCTTGAATTCCACCTGTTTAATGCCTCTGTAACATGAAAGCAAAACTTATCCATATCCTCACATCACAACACTACATTCTGCCACCTCACATCATTGGCAGCTTATAATGTGATGAGGTGGCATGCCTGTGAAGTGAATAGGAGATAAAAGAAAATGAATACAGGCAGCATGTGACACCCAAAAAACATCCATGCATGTCAGTAAGGAGATAAATAATTACAATTCTACTGTAAGGAAACTGTGTGAGACTAGCTTTCTCGCCAGGTTAAGCACTTCTGGCTGCTTGAATACATCTTGGTGTATGGTTGTAGTTCAGTGGGAGAGCGCATACTGTGCATGCAAAAGGTTTCAATCTGGGAAATACTCCTGGCTGAAACCCCAGAGAGCCACCACCAGTCAATGCAGACAATACTGACGGACCAATGGTCCAATTTGGCAAAATGCAGCTTCATGTGTTCCATGTTTAGTTAAAGGTCATATGATTACACCTTACACAATCCAGACACCAGTACTCCATGTTATGTTCTCCCAGGTCACAGCATGAAAATATTTGTGGGTTTTAAAAAAAAAAATAAATCTGCCTCTCTTTAGCTTTCTATGTTCTCAGTAAAAAAAATACCACATGGCGACATGCTCCTTAGTAAAGGGATAGTGTGGAATAGTTTGTCTCCAAAGTGGTGAGACTCCAAAGTGGAAAGCAACCATGTAAAGAATGGTTGCTTTGGGCAAATCCATGCTAGGACCAACAGTTTAAATCAGTGTTGGGGAACCTTGTTCCTGTTGAGGGCTGCATTTCCTCGAAGGGGATGCTAAATCTGTCCAGGTCTGCATGCCAGCAGTGAGCAGGGGTGGAGTCAAAACTGAGTAGGATGAGGGCACCCTTCTCTTTCTCTTTTTGACACCCCCTTCTCTCCCCCACCCCTGCACCTTCTTCCCTGCTCAGCAGGCTGCCAGCAAAGGGACCAATTGCCTGTGTCAGAGGTCTGAGCTGATCACTTGTGCAGGGCTTTTGAAATTAGGCCAAGAGCCACATGAAGTTAGGTGAAGAGCCTCCATCTAAACTAAGGGCTGTGACTTGCAATTGTGTATTGCTTCAGACCCATGCAGCCCCAATGATGTCAATTCCAATTACCTATACAGGTAACAGTGTGGAATGGACCATCATTTGCTACTTGCTGTTCCTAATCAATTTCTCTTACTCTGTTTTCTTCATTGCTTCATGTTTGTCCTTCTCCCTACCTGCTGAGCTCAAAAGTAGATCCTGAAAGCACCAACTGTAAAATGAAGCTGCTAAAAAATCAAGTGACTGGGAGTTATATAACTTGTTGTTGCTAGCACTGCTGGGAGAGGCCTATATGGAGCTGCAGAAGTGCAAGTTTACCTCAGGGAGATTTTCAGACAAGAATTAAGCCTGTTAGAGTAGTTCGGTACAAGATTAAACCAAATTGGTTTCCTCAGTATAGATACATCCTATGTGGAAGAAAAGAAAAATAATATACAACTGGCCTGATAGATATCCTCTGAGGCTCTCCTCTGGGTTATGCCTCCTATCAGGGATTAGGTAAGACATATCTGGGGAAAGGGTCTTGTCAGCTATGATGAGCCATTTATATATCTTAAAAATCAAATTTACATCCCACCTTCCCTTCAAGGAGATCAATGCAACATACACGTTTCTCCCCCTTGCAATTTGTCCTCAAAACAACCCTGTGAGGTAGGCTAGACTAACACATAGGACTAGCTTAAAGTCACCTAGTGACATTCATGGCTAAGTGGGGATTTGAACTTGGGTCACCTCAATCCTAGTCCAACACTCTATTACACAAAACTAGGTCTACCCCCTGCGGAGGCTCACCTGGCAGCTGGCACCAAATTTAATGTTTTAGATAAAGACCTTTTTATTTACGCAGACTTAACAAAATGCTTTCAGTCTTTCATTCTGGTGCTGTTTGCTGATTGTATGAACTTTTGAACCTGATCTGGTTGTATTTTAATTTGTTTTTAATTTTTTAAAAATTCTGTATCCTGAGAGAGAAATCATTTTCTGAGTCTGGATCCTTATGTAGCCAAAACGACACCATCCACACAAAACAGCAGGATAAGGAGAACCCCAAGGTTTGCTGAAGCACATTTTTTTTTTTAGTAAAAGTAATGGTGGGGGGAGAAATCCCCCAAGGACTGAGCATGCTCGATGGGCATGGTAAGCTGACTGACTCTTGGGTCAGCATCAGTGTTACCCTTAACCTGCAGAAGAAGATGGCTGGGCTGAAAGACTCTTATGGTGTGCAAGTTAAGGCAGGAATCTTAATGTACAGGTTCCGTGCTTTTTGGAGCACGAGTGAATTGTAAGGGTCTTAATTCTTTACTCACACTAGGGGCTTGTTTTTTTGAATGGTGGTGGTAGTTTTTGAGAACAGAATAAATGCACATTCTGCCATTGCAGGTTTCCCTAGTGAAATTACAGACATATGAAGTGTGACAAGTGATTTCAGCATTACTTCTGAAAACAGCTGAATAGGCTCCCACACTAGGTAAATATAAGAAATATTCATCATGTAAAAATCATTCAATAAAGTACTCACATTAAGGCTTAAGCACGTTAACAGGGGATTCAGCCTGGGTAGAACAGTGAACATCAGAGATAATATTTCAAGCTGCTGTTTACATGCTCATTTATCTCAAGATGAACAGTGAGCTAAATAAAGTATAAATAATACTTTGGTCTTTCTACCTTTATCTCCATGCTGTGAACTTGCTACAACCTCAAGATGACCCCTGGATTGTACAGACACACTGGAAGCTAAAATGAGCTCAGAAGCTATTATCCCTGATAAGACCTTCTGCAAGGGTGAGATTAATCATCCTGATTGCTAGTGCTCTGCTACAGCTGCAAGCAAAATAGCTTCTCTCCACACAGTAATTTATATATCTAAAATCTTTTCACAACTGTTAACCAATCTACTACCTGTTGGAGTTATGTGCTCATGTGAGAGTAATGGGCCCTTCTTGGTTAGAGTGCCAGTGACATCACTGGTTGTCCCTCCACTGCCCATTTTAAAAACTTTTCAAGTTTTCTTTTGTTTTCCTGGTGGCTAAGCATTCTCTCCTGTCCCATTCCAGCAGCAGCCTTTAAACCCGATGAGCACACATATTTCCGCGAAGCAAAGCTACTTCACCCTGTCTCAGTAAGAACAGAATGCATTACTAGCCTGGCAGTGGTGACTGGTCCCCACTGGAACTGGTGGGGTGGAGGGCAGGTCACCAGAGGTGGAGCCAACTATATGTAATTTGCCACCCATCCTCCTCTCTTGCAAAGATGCGAAGGCCACTAAAGGTGCAATCCTATGAGTGTTCAGACAGAAAAAAGTCCTACAACTCCCAGCATGCCCCAGCCAGCTATCCTGGCTGGGGAATGCTGGGAGTTGTAGGACTTTTTTCTGTCTAAACATGCACAGGATTGCACCCTTAAGCAACGTTGCAAGTACTTTTGCATGTAACTAAAGTAAAGAATGGGGGCGGGGCAAAGGCTCAATCAGAAGCCCATTTCACACAAAGGCACACTGCAAAGGAGTGTTTGGGTCTGATCCCCACAACATAGTCATGCAGTACTTTGAGCCCGCATCTCACTGCTCTGGAGCAGGAACCCATTTCAAAGAAAGGAGAAACTGAGGGCCGTTAACTTTAAAGTCATGGCTAAAAAGCAAAGTGAGTGGTGGGATGGGAATAAATTTCACAGTAATTCACAGAACAAGTACTTTTAATCCACAGGCGCCAACAAGCCATATCAAAAGGGGAAACTGGGACACATGAACTTAGAGTGGGGCGGGGGGGGGGAGATCTGCATGGAAACAGAATGAGAAGCGCTCTTTGGTTATATCCAGATTTTCTTGAAATTGCTTTAGTCTGTCAGGGGCACACAAAGCAGGAGAAGCCGAGTATACAGCACCTAAAAACCTGCTTTCACGGGTCACATGAAAGCGCTTCTCATTTCGGGTGGGCAGAGTAGAACTGAATGTCATCAGCCCCATCAACCCTGCTCAGCAAGTGAGGGAGGCTTGTTTCCCGCCCTTGTCCACACTCTCCTCCGTGTGTGTGTGTGTGTGTGTGTGTGTGTGTGGAGGGGGGGGGTGAGGAGGAGGAGGCTTTGTGGAGAAACAAGAGTTCAGGGCTGGGGAAGCAGAGGCAAGCAGCAGGAGGTAACTCCAGCCTTTTCCCTCCATGCAGGACGGCTGTCCTGCGGCTGCTATTCACAATATGTCGTGCACAATAAAGAATACACAGCCTGGAAGGCGATGGGGCAGCTAGTAGCAGGATCCTCCAGTAGCAGCATTTCACAGTAGTGTTACTGCAATCTGCTGAAAAGTAAACAATACAGGGAACAGAAGGAGGAGGGGCAGATGGCACCAGGAGCCCCCCCCTCTTCAGTTCCATGAGGCTCAGTTCTATGTGTGTGGCTACTTGGAAGTAAACCGCACACCATTCAGGGGAGGCAGTGTGCCTGACTTTTGCAGCCACGAAGTCTCATCCTATGCCTTTTTAATCAGGAGTAAGTCCCATTGTATTCAGTGCACTCTAACCCCCTGGGAAGAGTGCAGAGGATCGCAGCCTTGTTCTGTCAGCATTCCTTTTCCATGGCGGAACTTTACATACCATGATTCCCCCGCCCCCTGCCCCACTCGACCATTTTCTGTATAGCTTGGGATTGTTGGGCATGTGTGATGTTGCTCAATCTCATACCAGGATCACATTCAAACTTAACTGACTGGAGGCTGATTGGAGGAGGACAGGAAGTGCACTTTTATGAATGGGAAATAGGGGCTAGCTACTGTGAATGGTGAACGCTACTACAGTGCAATTGTGAAGGCTAAAAACAGCACTGTAGCACCTTTATGAATGGGAAAGGCAGACTAGTTACTCTGACTGGCCAAAGCAACTACTTTGCTATCCTGACTCCTTGAAAATGCACAACTGCAGTATTCTGAATGGGAAACATACTCTGCAGACTATGTCCTACTGCCAATGTGGAAAAAGAGAGGATGGGGAAGGGGCAGCCCCACCCCTTGACCACATCACTGCCAGGTCGCAGCCACACCACAGAGTCATGCCCAGGATTTAATGCAGGGGGACAGGGCATGCTGCAGAGGAACTACCTGGGAGCCACTTTAAGTAAATACAGACTAAAAGTACTTTCCCCAAAGTACTTTTCAAGAGGAAGGTGCTGGTTGCCTGCAGATTGGAGACAGCATCATCTGTTGCAAACAACCCTGTTGTGCTCTCCCTCCACAGTAAATCAGCCATGTAGACTGGCCCTAAAATCATGCCTGCAAAGCAGGGGGAAGGGGGAAGAAACAGTCTTAACTTGCCAGCAACCCAGAGAGGGAAATTAGAGAGGGGACACAGAAAGGGTAAGCTTGGGAACACAGCCTAAATTCTACATCATGCCTGCAAAGCAAGGGGGGGGGGAGAAGGTGATGGTGATTATGATGATAATAATGATGGTGATTATAATAATAACAATGATGATATTCAAGGGCCAACACATAAATTATTCTTATTTATAGCACCCAGCAAGACTGTGCAGTTCATGGGCAAAGCAAAGCAGAACAACACAAAAAATAAAAATCAGAATTTGCTCCAAACACCTAGAAAAAGAAGCAGCCCAAGCACCCACAACCCATTTTCTTTAAATGAAGCCGTTGCCACCCCAAGCACCCACAAGCATTTTCCTTTAAAAGAAAAATGAGAGATAAAAAGCACCCATAAGCATTTTTTTTAATGGAACCAAAATTGCCCAATCACAGCTGATTTTTTTTAAGAGAGCAACCAAAAACAGAGGAAGGAATGGGAGGGTGGGGGGAAGGAAAACAGCATTTAAAAAAACCTAAAAAAAAAAACCCTCAGTCACCCCCCCCCCCCCCCGAAGCAAGCATACCTAACGTTTAGGTCTGGATTGATTCAATGAGCTAAGCTGTGGTGCCTTCTCCTGCTGGCTGCCATGCTAGGCCAAACTAAATAGCTTTTCTTACTCTCCTGCAAGTACACACAGCCCTGATTCAGATCAGGACCATGACACTCCAGGGCTGGGGATGGCTCTAAGCTTTCCCCACCCCATTTTCATCCTGAAATTGTACACACCTCCCATTGGGGGTTTAAAGAAAAGAAAAACTTAATTGGAATCCATGTTTTTTCTTTTTTTTAACCCCCCCCCCCATTGACAGAAGGGGTACAACTGGGGTGAAAACGGGAGGGTGGAAAGCTTAAAGCCCCGCTCCCAGAACGCCATGGTCCCAATCCAAATTGGGTCCACACATGCTTGCACCAAAGTAAATAATCCAAAGCATGATTGGACAAATGTTTAGTTTTGAGATCCCCAGTTAGATGATCAGGGGACTGGAAACAAAGCCCTATGAAGAGAGACTGAAAGAACTGGGCATGTTTAGCCTTGAGAAGAGAAGATTGAGGAGAGATATGATAGCACTCTTCAAGTACTTGAAAGGTTGTCACAGACAGGAAGGCCAGGATCTCTTCTTGATGCAGGACATGGAATAATGGGCTCAAGTTACAGGAAGCCAGATTCCGGCTGAACATCAGGAGAAACTTTCTGAATGTTGGAGCAATACAACAATGGAACCAATGACCTAGGGAGGTGGTGGGCTCTCCCACACTGGAGGCTGGACAGCCATCTGTCAGGGATGCTCTGACTTGGATTCCTGCATTCAGCAGGGGGTTGGACTCGATGGTCTTGTAGGCCCCTTCCAACCCTACTGTTCTATGATTAGCATTGCAATGTGTAGTTTTGCTCTCACAGATTAATCACACACAGATTTTTTTAAAAAATACACTTATACTGCATCTGCATCACACTCCCAGGAGTGGACTTGGCAAAAAATGTAACAATGCACACTGATCCTGCTGCTGCTGCCTGCTCTGCTTGTCACTTCATGCTCTCAAGAAGGGAGTAGAAATGGCTACCAAATTATTTCCAATTATAACAGCACTGCACAGAAAGATTTTTTTTTAAAAAAATTGTGATTGCCTATGAGCGATATGTTTAAAATAAATTATTGGCTGGGGGTGCTTACTTTCCTGCCCATTTCTCATCCTTTGCTTGGCCACATCAGGTCACCTTGGGGGCAGAGGCAATTTAAGACACTTTCTCCAGCATCCAGGCAAGTTGGTACTGGCAAACTTCCTGCCTGGTTCTAGTTGCTGCATTTGCGCCACCCTGCTGAGTGCGGAGGACAACAGAGCTTGCACAAAGCAAAACTCCTCTCTTTAAGCAAGCTCTCCTCTGTGCACGCTCCGGCTGCAGAGAGATCGGAAAAAAAAATCTCTTGGATCTGATCCGAGAGACTGGATAAGCTGCTGGCTGGCAGGAGAAGGTGTGGAACACAGGAAAGAGGAGAAGACGTTATTTTTACATTTTCAGTAGGGGGTTTGATGCCAGTGGGAGTACAAGTGGAAGCAGAGCTCTGCCCCTCATCACCCTCAAAGACAGACCTCGACTGTATTTTTAAAAATCTGAAATCATAAATGTATTCACTTGGATGCAAATCGCACTGAGGGGGAAATGGGGTGTGAATACTTCTGAGAGCCAAAGTGGTGGTGTAGTGGTTAGAATGTTGGAACTGGGCCATGGAGACCTGGATTCAAATCCTTGCTTATGTATCAAGTACACTGGACAGCTCACCTTAAGCTAAAGTGTCTACATCAAGACATTTTGATGTAAGTCTACATCAGAAGACTGCTGTGAGGATTAAATGAGACAACCCTCACGTATGCTGCTCCTTGGAAGAAGGATGGATAAAGGTGTGTGATAAAATAAACATGTTTAGGATGCATTGTGAATTTAAGGCAGGTATTGGGAGATTGAGAGTTTATATACACAAATTCAACATCGGATGAGGTTAAGTATGACTTGGCTCAGATTATAAAGCAGCCTTCACTGCTCAAAAGTTACTCACGGGTAGGGGAAGCTGCCTTGGGCCGCTAGGCTAACAGGCCATCTGCTCAGTGTTGTCTATTGTGGCTGGCATCGGGTCCCCATGGTCACATGCAGAAGTGCTTCCATCTAACTGCAAATGCTGTTCTTTACCAGTGAGCTATCATGGGGTGCTTTCCTCACCAGCTCATGTTATTTCAAACAGAATACTTTTCAACTGAATGTCGTTCATACCAACTGGAGGAAGTCATCAAGAGGTACATTCCTTAAACGACGCTATGTCAGCTTAGGTTCAGGCACGTGTGAATCAACCATAATATGAGACACAGCTTGCCCCTTCCCCGCACCGAAGGTCCTTGGTGAATCCCCACCCCCCCTTTCCTGGAATTAGGGTTTAAACGGTGTTTTCAATCCTAGCAAACTGATCTGAGTGAAGGGTGGAAATGACATCTGCCCCCCCCCCCCCGCGTGTTGGGGAGATCCGCTTCCCCAGCTCTGCAGGAGCCTTCCTACCGACACGCACGTGGCAACCGGGCGCCGGCCATCCCCGCGATACTCACTGCTTCAAGGGGTCGTGGAAGGGCAGCGCCAGCCAGCCCCCGTGCATGTCGTGCATGTAATCCACCATCTCCTCGGGGCTGCGGTCGGAGGAGATGAACACGATCTCGAAAGGGGCCGCCGGGTGCGCGTCCTCCACCAACTCGCCGTAGAAGTCGCACAGGGTGGGGGTGAAGTCCCGGCAGAGGGAGCACCACGCGGCCGAGAAGTACAAGCCCACGATCTTGTTCTCCAGGGCTTGCTCGGGATCCACCGCGCGTCCGTCCCTGTTGACCAGGAGCCGCCCGCTGAACACGTCCATCCTGAGCGGGGCTGCGGGAGACACGGAGGCGGAGAGGCCACGCCAGGCCACGCGCACGCCTCCAGCAGGAGCGAGGCGGCCGGCTTTTCTCTCGTACGAGCCCCGATCGCCCGAACCCGCGGCTGCTGTGGAAAAAGGGAGCCGCGTGTGCCTGCGCTGAGTTTGAATTCCTAAGCGGATCTCCGCACAGCGTCCAAACTCCGGACGGCGGCGAGGATCCTTTTCTAGAGGGGCAAAGCGGCAGCGGGGGGGTGGGGGGACGGAATGGGAGGAATCAACACCAAACCGTTCTTACTCTAACCCCGCCGCTGGCTTCCCGGGGGGGGGGGGGGGAGCCGCGGTTCTCCACTGTAACGTGGACTCTCCCCGGGATGCGAACGGGGGCGCGACGTGAAGCCAGCCACGAGCGTGGCCAAATCGGATGGCGGGTCAAAACTTCGCTGAGAAAACCCTCGACGGGAGAGCGAGCAGGCCGGCGAGGGCTGGTGATGTGGCAGAGAGACCGGGCGCGCGGGGCCCAAGGCTATTCAGTCGGCGGCGCGGGGGCCAAGGGGCGCCGTCAGGCTGCCGCCTTTGTTGGCGAGTGCTATAAATGGAACGCGCGCCTCCAAAAACAGCCCTCGGAAGCCAGCCTTAAGAGGCGTGTTTGGAAGGCCGGGTCTCTCCAGCGAGGCTAGCCCTGGATCTGCTTGCGCCGTGGCGGGGCGTGTCTCCGCCTCGGACGAGAAGGCCCGATCGGGATCCTCTCGCTCGCATCTTCCCCGCAAACTGACAGGCGAACGCGAGGCGGAGGCGCTCACGCTGCAGAAGGAAAGAGGAAAGGGAAGGAAGAAAATATCTTGTTGGGGCGGAAGTAAAGTCTCTGCTCTGCTGGCTGCAAACTAACACACACGGCTTCTTGGTCTCTTTCTCCCCATGAGCGCCTCTCCCCTTCTCTCCCTTCGCCTCCATTCCTCAAGCAAGGGTAGCGCAAGAACACTCAGGAGCAAGTAGAACGTCAGAAAGTAATGGGCGAGCTTTCGAGTTCACCAGAATTTTTCTTAAGCCTAATGAAGGGGCGGGAAAGGGGGGCGGGGGAGATGTACCAGAACTTCGTTCCCTGTTTCCCGATTATGGAAATCGTTAAGGAGATTCCTTCTGTGTCAACGTACATGATGAAAAAAAGACATGCCAAATTCCAGGACACCAATATCGAATTCTCAGGAGTCAGCATTAATATTTTAGGCATCAATGAAATGGCATTTCAGATTCTTTCTGAAGCCTGGAGCCCAGAGTTTACTTTTTCCGAAACTGAAGGCTAGAAAGTAAGTTCACCAGGCACAATCTAGCCAAAATTAAGCACTTTTAAACCACATTTGGTTTCAAGCAGTTATGCTTAACTGTCCCGTTGAAATAAATGGAACTGCAGCAGAGCAATCCTATGGTAGACAGGTGTTTGTGTATAACACATATACATACACCTATCTGTGGCACAGCAACCACCGCTTCCTTAACACTGCCAGATTCATACAAGCCAGGGCAGAAGGTGTGTGAGAGTGGCTTTTTTTCTTTTTCTTTTTCACTTTTCTAGCTTCTTTCCCCCCCTCTATTTTATCCTCCCCCCTTTCTATTGGTTCCAGTGGGAGGGGAAATAATTATGCTAGCTCCAGGGCTGGTGTAGTTTTGCCCTTGTCTCAGGGGCAAGTCCAGGAAATGAGGCTTTGGTGCATCTAAAGCCTCCCTGATCTGTCCCTCACACACACACACACACACACACACTCCCTGCCAGAATGCCCCTTTTTGTCCTTAGTTTTCTCTGGACCACTTCTGCAGTGGACCTCCCTCTCCACCCACAGAGGGGGATGCCCACAGTATGCTATGGCTCCTGGGACACTCTCCCAGGGACTGTAGGATTGCACTCTAAAATGCTTAACTTGGCTGGATTGTGCTTATCCAGACTATATGAACTTTCTGGGATTTGACGTTATAGTTATAATGATTTGATAATTATATGCAACAAAGTTTAAATAGTGTACAAGACACCCACCATCTCTAGTGACACAGAGAAGAAGGCACACATATCTCTGTGTTTATTGTTATTAGAATCTTTCCGTTAGACATCCCAAAGTGAAATCTGTCCTGTTGGTTTCACAGGAGAATGAAACAGCACTCCTGTACTGTGCTTCTGGGAGACAGCTGATTTCTCTGTTTGACAAAACTCTATGGGGACAATGAAAGAAGTCTAGGACTAAAATATTTATGACTAATTATGATGATAACTGTAATACAGCAGATTTTCCAAAAGAGGGCTTTTGTTTATTTATAGCCCTTTCTGGGGGAACTGCTCCTTCACTGGGCAATCCCACCTACTGGGTTTCTTATTTTTTCTTAGCACATGCTTATACTTCAGGGCCTAAGGAATTCCCCAGAAAACAGAAGGAGATGAGCATCCAAAGTAGATCACAAAGAAGAGAAACTGGCCAGTAGATTGACACAGGAGACAATATTTTGCTTTAAAAATTCTGCAGACTTTTTTCTTTATGCCTTGAAGAAGGCCGAAAATAAGAAAAATGGCCAAAACACGTTGGGCTTCTTGCAATAAATTCTATCTTGTATCCTGAGAAGCTGTTCCTCTTTTTTGTAATCTAAGGAATTCCCTGCCACCATAACTCAGAGTTCGACAAGCAGGCCCTTTCTGTTGTCACCAATTCTCTTAGAATGCTTTAAAACCTCCTAGTAGCTTGGTATAAGAGGCTTAGGTTTAAGATGGGCAGCACCACTACAGACAAGATGAGCTATTAACCAATTGGTTTATTAAAGGGTTGTTTTATACATAAGGGAATGCTAATAGTTACTTCGGGGGGTTGAAAAGATTGCTAACTGCCACTTCTTAAGGACTCAAGAAACACTGCTGCTAATACAAGCCTCTTAGGGTGCAATCCTATATGGACAGATGGCAGCCTCCAAACTCAGAGGCTGCTGAGTATCCAATGCAGGGAGGGAGGACAGCGGAGGCAATTTTCGCCTCTGTGCTCCAGCCGCCCTGCATTTCTGCTAGACAAGCGATTTTGCCCATCTAGCAGGGGTGCCTCAGAGGGGGAGGGAAGGTGGCTGGGGTGGCCTTCAGAAATGGTGTACCACATCCGCCCCAATCTCATCCCCTCCTCGCCCCGGGGAAGGGCCCTTTACTCCATCTCTGCACTCCATTTTCCGAGCATGGAGAGGTAGCTGGCGTGGTTCTGCCTGGGGGGCATAGGATTGCTCTCTCAATGACTTCTGTTACTTCAGGTATTCCCTAAATCTCCACCAACCAAATAAACTCACAACCAGGTCCAGTTTAGGGGTACAGTCTGCCTCTGACACCAAAGCCTCTTCTGTTGTAATACCAGCTGCCCGGACAATTACCCGGTTTTTTATGCCTGTTTGTGTAACCTTCTTCTGGTAAGATCTTAGGGCAGCCCCCTGGCATAACACAACCACCTGCTCCCTACTCCTGACCTTCACCAGCCATGTATGGTTATCACATAGAGAAGGAATAGCTTAATATGCAGGCCTCAACTATCTACCTTCTCAGCCTTTCTCTAGTTCTTCCAGATTCTCCCCTTCCAAAAAGCTGATTAACTCAACTCTAACCATCAACTCCTTAAATGTCAACTGCCAACTGCCCTCTTCCACCTGGTTAGAACCCCCAGCCAATCAGAATCTGATGTTTCCTAGACCTATCAAAATTGTGTTTACCTGATCCAGGCCCCATCTTTAAATATTAAAAGCTATCATCTCTCCCCATTCTGAACTTGTGACCAAGCAGCTTCTACTACAATAGGTCTTCATCACAGTAACAACGCTAGGCCACAGGCCTACTCAGATACGTTACAGTCTCACAGAGGCTACCCAAAGCATTTAATCATTACAGAACAACAGTTATTTATATGGTATTTCTTCACACCTACCTTTTGAAAACCAGATAATTGTAACTTGATTACAGATGCTTTTAATCTTATTCCTTTTTGCACAAAGCAACCTACATATTTGACATCAAAGTTCATGCTGCAGATAGTTCTATATCCTATCTCAGGAGTGGGGAACTCAGGCCTGGGGGCCAAATCCAGCCCACCATGATTCCCCAGATGGCTACACCCCCATTCCACCCAATCGCTGATCTTTGGGTGCTTTCTCAACTTTTGTGAAGTTTTCCCTCCATGCTAAAATGTTGAAATGCCTATCCTAAGACATAGTTACTGGCAGTGAGAGCTTTAAGCTACAATATGATGGGGTTTTTTTGTATGTTAGCCCCATTTTTTGTATCCCCCCCCCATTTTTATTTTTATTTTTTTTGTATTTACAGGAGTATTGTTTCATTCTCCTGTGAAACCAACAGGACAGATTTCACTTTGGGGTGTCTAACTGAATTCCAGCCCACTGCTGGAATGCGATCAACAAGAGCTTCTCCAAAATGTGATTCAGCCCTCAGGCTGAAAGAGGTTCCCCCCACCCTGTCCTAATTGAATATATTGAAGCAACCTATCTCCATATTTTAATCCAACTCCCTTCATTCAAAACCCAGCAATCTGTCCAATAGACCACCTGAATTCTTGCGCCATATTTATTTCATTTATATCCCACCTTTTTTCCATCATGGAATTCAAGGTGGTTACATGTGGTTCCCAGGTGGTCTCCCCTACAAGCACCAACTAGACCCAGACAGCTTAGCTTCAGCAAGGTGGCTGCCTCATGTACCTTCAGACAGTGCTCTGGGGTATTTACATTACAGTTTTAAACCAGTGCAATTGTTATGAGCTTCCTCAAAAACTGGAAATTTTAGTATTGTGAATGCAAGACTTTTTAAGATGCCCTGGCTTCTCCAGAGAATTAGGGTTACCAGGGTCATTGTTTAGAATTCATGAATGTTTAAACAGGTTTGAAACTTGTTTAAATGTCTAGTCCGGACATGCTTGTAGAAATCAGAAAGGTCTTCTATGCGTGCCAAATCATTTTTAGACTAGCTAAGGCTCCTTTTAAAAAAACAAATGAACATTATCCCTAACTGGGATTTTGAAACCAGAGTTTGAGGCTGCTTTTAAATCCTGATTAAAATAGAGCACTAGTTAGTATTAATCATTGTGGTACCAGTGTAATCCTTAAACCTGCTTCAGCCAGTAAGAGAAAACTGAGGTCAAGAAGAGAGAAACTGGAGAAGTGTGGAGGACCCATGGGATCCCATAACCCATCCCTGATCCCTTTACTTTGATTAATGGACATGCGCTATGTTCTCTTTGATACTGCTATGTGTTTAATGCTAATGAAACTGTGTAAAACAGGACTGGGAAACCTGTGGCCCTCCAGATGTTGTTGGATTGCATTCCTGGCCATTGACCATGCTGGTTGGGGTGTATGGGAGTTGTAGTCCAATAACTTTTGGAAACCCACAGGTTCTTCACCCTTGGTTTGATAGAACACTCCGTTACATGTTTAATTTGGTGGTACATTCTATTGGATTCAAGTGGGGTTTACTCCCTAGTAAGTGTGTTTAGGATTGCAGTCTTTGTTTGTAACTATTTGTGAGTGTAGATCTGCATTTAATTTTAATTGTGCTAGTAATACTTTTTAATATTTTTAATTGGTTGTAAGCCACCTTGGGTACATATTGGGATGAGAATACTATATCTGACTATTAATCAAAGGCTACTTTTGATATGCTGGCTGTAGATTATTAATCAAAGTAGTGGCTTGTTTGGAGGAGTAATGGGTGAAGAATGCACTGTTTGGAAAATATTGCACATTGATTTAGTTGTCCCGATGAATTAATGACTACTGTTAACCTTAGTGTCATAGATCATTTTTAAGACCTTTTTTGTCAGGTCCAAAGTGGAGAGAGTCACAGGCCTGGTTTGCACGTAACAACCCAGTGTATGGGTTGTCACTGAATTGTGGGTTGTTCTTGAATCATGGATTGTTATGTGTGAACCCTGGACTATGGTTTAACTATGGGTTGTTAACCATGATCAACCTAGGAAGAGAACCTGTGGTTTGTTGTCATGTTGTGAACTCTGGATTGGGTTGTGAACTCTCCCTCTCCCCGAAATGCCTTAAGAAATGTTGCATAGATTACAGACCTTTGGGTAAATCTGATGGTTTTCTGCTGATGGAACTGCTTCTGTTAATGGAGAGAGAAGGGCAATTCTCCTTCTACCCTGTAGCTCCTGTGCATCCTCAGAATCTACTCTGGAGGGTTGAAGGACTCTCCAGAGCAAATTTATGGGGGCTGCTAGTAGGAGGAGAGAAGGAGAAAGTCTGTTCAAGTGTTTGGATTTCCATTTGCATGAGATTTGCTTCTGCCCCTTCATACTGACTGCCTGCAGCACAGATAAACTGTTATTGTATATATTTAATCATATACCAAAATGCAGATGATTTGTAAAGACTGAGGTTCATTTTAATTTGGTTCCTGCTGAAGATTTTGTGGAGACAGGTCCATTGACCCAGCCATGATTGAATACAGTCTTCTTTGAACTTCGTGGACTTTCAAATATCTTTGGGATATTACCATGTATAAAATAAACCAGAGATTTTCTGCATAATCTGTGATGTAATGCAATCTCCCCCCACCCCTTTTAAATAAACAATCCTATGAAACTGGTCCTTGTATGTTATAAAAAGTGCCAATTTTGCACCTTACTTTAATCATCGTTTCCATTGATTGTCATGTCTTGCGTTTTCTACCTTTAGGGTCAGTTTGTGGTGCAACCTTGTGTGCATTTAATCTGAAACACAGATGGGCAGTGACAGGGAATCCCTATAAATGTTCTTAAATGGTAAACATTGCTTTGCAAAGTTCCTAGCGATACGCTCGCTACCATGAAAACTTATCTTACTGTTACACCTTTTAGCCTTCTTTGAATTACCGAGAGAGCACGATATTAAGTAAATAGTGCTCAAAGTTCATAGAGACAATGTAAGGAGAATGTTATAGTTTGGAGATACAGCTCTTTTGTTCATAGTAAACATTGTGTGTGTGTTTATTTTTTATTTGGTCTCGTGTTAAGTTTCCTAAGCTTCTCTGAGGCTTATCATGCCACTATTTATAAAGAGTTTGAGCTCCTTTCCCAAGAGAGCAAATTAGCTTTAGTTTGAGACTGAGGTGACATTGCCTACTCCCTGCTGGAAAGCTGGCAAACATTACTTGGTTACTGCCACATGTCGATTGCTTTGATCAACAAGAAGGTATTTTTTAAAATCCAAACACAACCCCTTTATATTTTGATAAAGCCAATATATGTTCTCATACATGTCTGTCTCACTGCTGAATTGTTTATTTTACTATAATGAGAAAGTCTTTTACTTGCCAGCAACTGACGAAGGAAGACCACAGTTCTAGATAGGAATATAGGAAGCCACCTTATACAGAGTCAAACCTGTCATCCACCTCTGTCAGTACTGTCCGCAAACAGCCTTTACCAGCTTGGTGCCCTCTGGATGTTTTGGACTACAGCTCCCAGGATTTATGATCATTAGCCATGGCATCTGGGACTGATGGGAGCTGTAGTACAAACCTTCTGGAGGGCATCAGGTTGGGGATTGCTGGTCTACACTGAGTGGCAGTTGCTCTCCAGAGATTCAGGCAGGAGTATTTTGGAGGCCTGCCTGGAGATGCCAGGAATTGATCTTCAGGTTTCTTCCCTGCATAACATGTGTTTTGCTATGAACTATGGGCTGTTTCTAAAGCTAAAGACCCAGCCTCCCTTTCCCCTGTGGTAGGGAGGATCCTCCTGGGAACTCAAACCAGTAGCTGCGAATAGAATACTCTCATCAGCTGCCTCCACCTACAAAGACTCTGAGCAAGTCTTGCTTGGCAGATTACTTAAGGGACATGGGACCTTTGGATTCATTTATCTACCAATCATTAGAAGCTGTAGTTTATGAGTAATTACAGCACTTATACTTTGCAAAGTTCTCTACAGTGTTTGCTTAGTCTACTCTGTGGGGTAGGTTACTGTCATTCTCATTTTACTGTTAAGGAGCCAAATGTTGACTTTTTAGACCATAAAAAGAATCTAACACAGAATAGGCAATGCCTGAAAGCAGATTTGCTAGATCCAAAACAAGCTCTATCCTCTTATCCATATTATTTCAGGTCTAGCACAATTCTTTGTATGTTTCCTGGGAAGCAAGTCCTACTATGTTCAATGGGACTTCCTCTGGAGTATGTGGGTTTTAGAATTGCAGCCTTAGACTTATTAAGAATGAAGCATTAGGAGATCAAGTACAGTACAATTGAGTATTGGATTGAGAAGAACTAGGTTCAGATCTCTGCTCAGCCATAAAATCTTCTAGGACCACCCTTCTACCTCAAGCCTAAGCTACCACAAAAATTTGTTTGTGAGTGGGAGGAAATTGAATAATCCAATGGATGCTACCATGAATGCCATGTAAGATGGATGGGATAAAAATTTGATTTTTATTAAATTGCTACATTTTATTTTTAAACAGGAAGGTAGTCAGATGGATCCCACTTTATCCTTTGCAGGTTTAGATGGTGAGGCCAGCAGGTTATTGAGCCAATATGTTTTGGTATACTTTGCCTATGAAGGGCATTGCTGGCCTCTTCTTGAATGAAGAGGAATCCCTTAAAGACAGATGCATGTGCCTTGTCCTTCTGTTAAGAATAGTATCTAGAGTGAGCCTAAGTAGGTGGCAAGGGGTTTTCAGGGCCAAATTATCTCACACAGATAATTTGAGGTTAACGTTGCATACAAAACACACATACACAGCCCTCACATTCCTACGTTTATGGTAACTAAGCTGAGATAGCTACTCTTACTAACTACTCTTTACTAAGAGTAAGCTATCTCTACTAAGAAGAGATAGCTACTCTTGCTACAAATTCTCCAGCAGTCTTGATTCTCTGAGGTTGAGCAAGGCATTGAAACCCACATCTGGATGTGGTGTGTGTCATATGTCTCTTAAATTCAGACTAAGCTAATGACTCCAAATCCTGCCTTTCAATTCCATTTATACAAACTCCTCTTACGTCATTACGGTATTCTTGTAAACACATCCAAACGGATCCTCAAAGCACAGCATGCCCAGGCCATACCTTCTGATTTCTGGAATCTGGTCTGGTTGTGGCTCAGGATATCAGATTTACTGGGTCTTTTGGTCATCTTGCCTGATTGCTCATAAAAAAAGTTACATCCATATTTGGGTGACTATCTGGGTAAGTTGGCACATCCAGGGTTATCAGAGCTTTCATCAAACTCCAGGTCTGCATCTGTCCAGTTCAAGATAATCAGTGGATGCTCAGCTGAGGGTATTTTCAGGCACAAGAAGAATCTGGGATTAGCCATCTGCTAGTACATCAAGAGTAGTGGACTGTATTGTTATAATAAACATGACTCTGATTTAGACATGCTCCAAGGCAACTTTCCAGAGTGGTACTAACCCAGTAAAGTGACAGATCACCTATACTATACCTATGGTTGGGGGCTATTTTTGAATCAAAAAGGCTCTTTCTAGGTTTGACTAAGGTTTTCTTGGCAAGTGATAAGAGCAATAAATCAGGAGATGACTATTTTGCATATATGGAATATATACTTTTTGGTTGTGCTGTGCCTTTACATCTTCTCAGTGGCATGGCCCCAAATGGTGAAGTTGCATCTTCTTAGCTAAGAAAAAGAGAAAATGCTGCTAGGAAACAGTAAGAGAAACCCAGGCACTACAGAACTGAACTTTTAACGTTCCGTTACTGTCCTCTAGTTCAGCAATCTCAAAATCATGCCTGACTAGCAGCATTAATGGGGCAGGGCATGACAGACATTTCCTGTCGGTCACTTTGCAATGCAAAAATATAAGCCCCATTCAGGTGTTCTATGCTCCATGAAATCAACATTGCAGAGTAGGAGCACACATCCCCTGTCCCACATCCTTGCATCCCCTGCCCCACATTGTCTGTGCATTGGGGGAAGCTCTGAAGGGGGGGGGGAGTCTGCGGGGCTCCAGTTCCTGGAGGGAGTCTACATGCGCTTGGTAGCCTTCCCCCTTTGACTTCCCCCAACACATGGGCAGCAAGTTGGTGGTGGTGGGCATTAGACAACTTCACTGAGAAGGCTATCAATGGCTACTACTTCTGATGGCTCTATGCTACTTCCAGTACCAGAGGCAGTGAGCCTACGTACACCAGTTGCTGGGGAACATGGGTGGGAGAGTGCTGTTGCACTCCTGTCCTACTTGTGGGTATCCCATGGGCAGCTGGATGGTCACTGTGTGAACAGAATGCTGGACTAGATGGACCCTTGGTCTGATTCAGCATGGCTCTTCTTACGTGGGGAAGAAATGTGATGGTGGGGCCAGCACATGCAGCTCTGCTCTCTTTCCATGGGATATTGTGTGGAGCTTAGAGCACTTTACCAGGGTTATGGTCCATACGAGTATTTGACATGCTAGTCCCTGAAATGTGCACATGTTTTTAGTGCAGCACATCTGATATTCACAGTCCATGCAGGCCAAGGTCTTCATCCCATTTGCTGATGGGACCTTTCCCCTAACTAATGTGAGAAAGTTGGATGACATGCAGCTTTCAAGGGTCTACTTTCTGCTGCTGAGGGAGTGGCCTTCATGAACAGTAGCTGCCTTTTCCAGGGATACCTTCCAGGCATCTGGTTGTGCAGTACACCATCATGCCGAGTAGGAACTGGACAGCTTCTGCATGAATCTGCTGCACACTAAAAGCTGATGAACAATTTGTAGCATTTGCACAATTATACACTTCTAGCGCATGGTTATGTGAACAAGCTATACAGCATGGTGAATCAACATGAGGTTTTGAGATCTTTTCAAATTAAAAAGTCATTGCTGAAAATGCCTGGTGTAGACAAGGTAAGGAGGAGTCACATCTTTCAAACAGACAATTAACAGGAAACAAAATTCATGAACATCTTCAAATGGGGTAAAACCTGCATTTTTCCTTTGATGAAGAATATTTTTAAAAAACACTTCAAGTGTGGTTTTGTTCATATTCTTTGTCTGATCTCCACGTATGATTAGGGATTTCCCTCTGATGAAACAGCACAGAAATATGTTAGCATCAGACTACAGTAGATAAAAATGAAATCACTAGGAAAGACAGAAATGGCTGACAAACTCCATTGAAAGGCTAAAAGTGCAATGCAAGACATGTCTACTCAGAATGAAGTCCCATTGTGTTCAGTGGGACGTACTCCCAGGACAGCATTTATAGGACTGCAGTCTAATCCAGAGTTCTGATTCCTCTTTTGCTTTAAAAGTACTCTGCCTACAGGAATTAACTTGTTTGAAGTGTGCTATCAGAAATGCCAAGTAGTAACAATGTACCATTAGATCCAACAAACATGCTACATATGCATTAAATACTTTGGGGGAGCAATTGGTAAGAGAAGCTTTGTAAAATACTTTTAGATGTGGGAAAAGTTTTAACTGAGAATCCAGAAAGATATCAATTGCCAGGGGGTTGGACTCGATGGTCTTGTAGGCCCCTTCCAACCCTACTATTCTATGACTATTCTATGCCCATGTCGAAGACAACATCAGAGCCTCAAGTCAGAGAGAATTTATACAGGAGATAAACTATGGGCAGTATCCAGTGCAACACGAGCACTAACGTGTTGCGCCAGGGAATCCTGTTGCGCCAGCTAATGCTATTGGCATTGCACTACAGGTCCCTTACCCTAGCGCAACATAATTTATGTTAGCACTCCTGTTGCATTGGATAATTAATGCTTTAAAACATACAGGTTAGAAGACAGTATAAAATTTCTCTTGGCAGTCTGTTAAACACTCAGTCCTAAAAGTGATTGGTCTGTCTGGTAGTTTACACAGCAATTCATTAATGTACTTAAAACAGTTTGCATTCTGTTGAAATTGTTTCATCTTATGGATATTTATTTTTTAATTACTATAAGTCACTTTGAGCAAATGTTTTGGAAAGCCAGAAGAAAAAATAGCAATAAGTAACTGTTCAAAGGAGGAAACACTAAGGGTCCTGTTGTTCAGGATCTGAAATAACTTTCCAGTTTGTATTATCTGGAGGAAATGTAAATAGAGCTGAATATGACAAATTATATTACTACTAAAGTCTGCTAGCTAGTACTCTATCCATTCATTTTAGTAATGGCCAGCCATTTTAATTGTTTTGAGCCACTTAGCCTGAAAGAGAGCCAAGACCTCAACCAATACAAAAGGAGGGGGTGGGGAGAGGAGGGGACAAAGTACATTGTCCAGATGCTGGGATAGAACATGCATCTTTCCCTTTTGTATAGGACTCAGAAACATGCAGAGGAAATACAGTTTACAGTTCTTCTCTCACTGTTTCTATGAGTGTCCAGAGCTGCCCATGGCTTGCATTTCAATACAACTGAACCAATATCACTCTGCCGTAGCACATCATTGACCCATTAGTGCAGCCTTCCCCAACCTGGTGCTCTCCAACATTTTGGACCACAACTCCCAGCATTCCACTGGCCATACTGGCTGGGGCTGATGGGAGTTGAAGTCCAAATTATCTGGAGGGCACCAGGTTGGGGAAGGTTGTGTTAGTGAGCCCCATAGCCACATACCTATTGTTTAATAAAGTCAACTCATATCCTTTTGATTGTCTGATCCCAAAGCTTCAGTAACACCACCCCATAATCCCAGACTGGTGTTTTTGACAGTCAGTTGGACTGTTGAACTGTTCCTCCCACCCTTAAATGCACCAGTTCCTGTTTGGTTTTTAGTGGTCAGTTGATCATGTGATACTTCTGAACCCTTTATGGTTTTAAAGGAAAACTACTAACAGAAGGATTGTATTACTGATGTATGGTTTCTGCACTACGTGCAAATGCTGCATTTCAGGATGAGCTCAAGTCTACATGGTCTATTGTAACCTATTTGTAGCATGAAACTCACCTTGTATCCTGTAGATCAGCCTTCCTCCTCCATGCTGCCTGGAGATGATGGGAGTTGTAGTCCAACACATCTGGAGGGCATCAGGTTAGGGAAGTCTGCTGTAGATCATCATTAGTCTTCTAAAGAGTGGAAGCAACAGTGTGTGCGTGCGCACATGCAGGTGGCCACTTTGCAAAAAGACCCTTTTTCTTTTGGTTACAGAACAAGTGGAAAGAATCATTTTAAAAAGCCCCAACAGAACTGTTGCTTCCTTTGTCACCCATAACAACTCAGAAAGAGGAACTTCAGAGCTTCTGGTGAGGCCGTACGGCATGTTGGCCTACCACAGGCCAACATCAGAGTTGCATTTGGCTGGGAAATGGTAAAGGCCTTTCTATGGCTACACCCCAGCTTTGTACTGTCCTCCCAAGACACTCACCTTGCCCCCACACCATTTTTGTTGTCATGCCACAATCTCTTTTGACAGGTATTTGGTCTCATAATTTTTTTTTAGTTGTTTTACTGATGAATTTTAGGTAACATTTTATTATGAATTTTAACTCTGTTAGGGCAGAATTCTATTGCAATGATCACAAGCCTCCAAACCAGAGGCTTGCAGTCATCCCATGCAGGAAGGAGTGGAGGCAATTTTTACCTCCCCATCCTCCTGCCCCGCATTACAGCTAGATGGGCTTTTTTGCTCTTATAGCTGGGGCACTTTGGAGGGGGAGGGAAGGAGGCTGGAGAGGCCTCAGGATAGCTCATATCCTGGCCTCCCCCATTTCCTCCCCTCCCCTCGAACACCCCCTTTCCCCCCTCTCCAAGGTGGCATTCCCAACTTTGGAGAGGCAGCTGGCATGGTTCTTTCTGCACTGGCTGCGAGGGGGAGGGGGACTGGAGATTTGTTTCCTAGCTCTGACCTTGGATCTGGGAATCTGAACTATCCTACGGCCCCCAGACGCTGTCTAGGGGCCATAGGATAGTTCCCTTAGCTACTAATTAAAAGGAGATTGCATTTTTCTTTATGAGCTGTTGGGCACTGTTGGTAGAAAGGCAGGACAGAAGTATTTAGAATAAAATTTAGAAGTGACCATATTAACAAGGAGGAAAAAAATCAGTATTCATATTTCAAGTGGCAAGGAAATTGAATTACTTGATTATAAGCAGAACTGCTGTATTCTCTATGATACATGCTAAGTGTGGAATTAACAGAAAAGATCCACTGACTCAGTTTCTCCAAAAGCGCTGAAGAAATATTGGATCTCAATTCCTTCAGCTATTTAGAACAATGGGATGAAACCCCAGCTTCACCAACAACCCCATATCAAGCACAACTACTATGCAAAGTAAACTTCTCTGCAAGCAGTTGGGCTTTCAAGGCTTCATTTGATATTCCTTGTTCTATCCTCCCCCTGCCCGGGGGAAGAAGTCTATTAACTTTAAAAGGCAAAAAGTGGAGTATATATAAAAACTTGACACCTCTGAAGAAACACAATAGGCAAAAAATATATCCTGTCAGTTGTCACCACATTCAACAGCTTTCACATCTGCACTTTCATCATGGATTCAAAGCAGACACTAAGTGCCGAATTTATTTATTTAAAATTATTTTTAGCCCACCTTTAAGGGTGGAACCCTATCATACAAAAGCAAATGCAAAACAATAAAATTCAATAAAAACAGTGATTATGAATAAAACTAGCAGCCCCCAAATTAAGAAAAGGACAGCAAAAAGGGATGGATCTTCAGTGGTTTCCTGAAGACCTGCAAAAAGAAAGGGCCCGATGAATCCCTGATGAAAACCATTTCCAAGAAGGCCCTCTCCCTTGTACTCACCATTCTAACTGCCCTTGGTGGCATGCAAATGAGAACAGCCTGTGTTGCTGATCTCAGAGTGCAGGTAGGCTGCATCGGCTGAAGGTAGCAGTGTTTCAGATAACTTGGGCCCAAACTGTTTAAGGCTTTAAAGGTTAAAAACCTTTTAAAAACTTTAAAATTGGGCTCAAAAGCACACACTGGCAACCAGTGCAGCTGGCAAAATATTGGTGGCACATGAGCGAGCCAGCCAGCCAGCCCCTACCAATATCCAGGGGACCATACTCTGCCCCAACTGAAGTTTCAGAACCATTTAAGGCAGTCCCAGATATAGCACATTATAGTCCAGCCAATGCGTATCCAGTGCTGTCGTTGAGCCTGCATGCTCTCTCTTGGGCCCGCGGGACCCATTGTGAACGCAAAAGAAAGCTAAAAAAAGGTAAAGGTGTCCCCAACCAGTCGTGTCCGACTCTAGGGTGCGGTACTCATCCCCGTTTCTAAGCCGAAGAGCCAGCGCTGTCCGAAGATGCTTCCGTGGTCATGTGGCCGGCATGAATGAACACCGAGGTGCACGGAATGCTGTTACCTTTCCTGCCGAGGCGGTACCTATTTATCTACTTGCAATTTCTTGCTTTCGAACTGCTAGGTTGGCAGGAGCTGGGACTGAAGACGGGAGCTCACTCCGTCACGCAGCACTCGGGTCTCGAACTGCTGACCTGCCGACCTTCCAGTCTGCAGTTTAGCGCCTTAACCGTTAAGCCACCGCGGCCCGCGTCCTAAAATAACTCTGGAAATGAGCCAAAATGCTCGTTTCAAAAGCAGGGTAGGTCAGCAGAGGTCCTTCCTGCGAGCTCCGCTGACCTCCCTTGTTCTGAAAACTAGTGTTTCAGCTCATTTGATTGTTTTTGGAATTGGTAGCTTCCCGTAGCGCTAGCGGTGGGTCCTGCTAGCATGGAGGCAGCACTGGATACTTCCCCATGACCACTATTTCTAAACTACTGGGAGCACACACTAAAATATTTCAGGCTGCTTCACATATTCGCCTGCTTTCTTAGAAGTCACTCATTTGTTTTTTGGAATTTCAAGGCTGTTCGACTGCCAAACAATTCTATCCAATTTAAAAGGATGTTTACAGTTGTCATTCTTGTCAAAAGATATTGCCTAATAAGCATATTTGCTTAGGCAAGATATATATCAGCATAAATGCTCATTGTTAAAATAATTTTAATTATAAAATCAAAGAAATTCCTCTTCAGTTTTAAACACATCACTACATTTGCCTTGTGAGAACAAGATTTACAGTCATAAGTTGCACATAAAGGGTTTATTTTAAATGTTTTAAGGATAGAGTTACATCATAATTATAAAAATTACTTACAGAATTAAGTAACAGCTTTAAAGTGTTTATACTTCTAAATGCAGAGAACAGGGAACTGTCTACATTGTTAAAAAATAAAAAAAATTAAACCAAGCTCTAGAGATGAAGTCATTTACCTAATTTTAAAATGTGAACACGAAGACCTTTGAACTATACACATACCAAGAACCATCCAAATTGCACTAATGATGTAAAATACAAAAAGCACAGCATTTCCAAGGAACCACAAACTTTTTTTTTTTTTGGTTCTCTGAAATGGTTGCAATTAGATCTGTGGAGAAGCCTTTATTTTTAAAGTGTACCAATTTAAGAAGGTTAAAATGTATCCAGCAAAAACGGCTCTTTTCCATTATTGTTTGGGGCTTTTAATATGACTCTACTTCAACTTAATTTAGGATTTGGCACAAAAAAGCATAGTGTTGAATTCAATTGATTTTTTTATTTCATTTTGAGCGGAGTACATGGTCCCTTCAAACGCTGCATGACACATACAACTGGAAAGTTACCTCCTGTTGGCACTATGTTTGCCTCACCAGTGCATTTAATCCTACTAACCACCATTAAAACAGCACAATAAGCAAATTCACAAAAAACACAAAATAAAAAACCTAAAAACCTAAACATTTTTAAACATGCAACTTTTAAGTTTGTTACACTGAACATTCTACTTTCTAAGCATGCAAAAAAGGGATGGTCTGAATTTAAGTTTGTCTTTTAAATTTTTACAGGGCAGCCTGACATCACGCAAAACACACAATATACAATACTACAGCAGGTAAATGGAGAAAGGCCAGTAACTTTTATACACAGATCCATAGCTTGTGCTACCACAAGCCCCATGATAACTTGGAAAACCATGTCGAACCCTTAGAACAAGGAACCAACATTTAGTTACCAGGGTAACAAGCACTGCATGCAGATCTGAAACATGAGCCTAAAACAAAGCCCAAAGCAGATGGGCAGGGTGTAGAATTAGTCTCAAGTCTAAAAAAGAAAGTGGTCTAAGCTATCAAAAAAGCAGACAATGTGGACACTTAAAAAACCATAAAATTTATACAGAATATAGTTTACTCTAAACTGGCAGAATGTGGTGTATTAAGAGACTTGCAGAACACCCCTCTCCCTCGCAATCGCAAGCTCTTAGAACGCGACGTTTTCGGTCTACTTAATCCTCGGCAAGTATCTTGAGAAATACCTTGGACTCATTGTTTATGTAGCCCATAATTCAAAAGTATGTTTATGTGTATCTTGTGTGTGTTCAATACACTCACTCATTCTTGTGCCACAAATATCAACTTGGGCTCATGGAGCCAGGCTCAGCTTTGAGATTTACATGCAGGACTCTAAAGAGTCAATAGAAAACATACAGATCTGCAGGATGAAAAACACTGGGTTGCAAATCTGCTCACTTTGTTCAAGAACACAGGAACATTTATGACTCAGGTACTCAGGGCTTAAGGACTGCATTTGAGAAGCTCTTCATGGAAAAGACAATAGCCTGCCTTTGGTTGCCCATGTTGAAATACTGGACATAATGCAACAGTAGCAATGGACAAGAGATTTTAAGATACTGTATTTATACGGTGAGTATTTATTACCATTAAAGAGCATAATGAGGCACAAGCCTTAAGGCTACAATATGAATTCAGGCAAAAATAAAAAGGGTTTAAACCACATGAAGTTTTAATATGTATACTCACACTGGAGGTAATCTGGACCTCAGAAAGCTGATCAGCAACACTTTTTACTCCTTCTCTAAACTGTATATAAACAGTGGTGTTTAGTTCTCATTTACTTGTGCAAAGCAGTTCTTCAATAACTGCAATGCCCTGCCTCAACTTTGTTGCTGTTCCGATATTTTTCCACTGATTACTTTAAAAAGCTGCCACATCAACCTACCACTTTACAAAAACAGAAATAAAAAAACAAGAGTGAATTCTGTGGCTGTGCACTGCTTATTTACATCCACAATCTGCTGCAGATGACTGAACCATGGAGACTGCCTAGCTTTCGTTAGGCAGTGCACCATTAGCATGCAGAACCCTAGTGTTCTTTTAATGAAGTTCACATTAAACAGCATACCTCAAGCAAATACAATGTACAGCACAAAAGGCGACAACAGGATGCATGTCTTGTCTGGATGCGCCCCAAGAAGGCCAGGGAAAAAAAAGTAGATGTCTTCTTCAACAAAAAACAGTAACAGGAGAAGGAATGCAGCAGATCAAAATAGAAGGCAACAAATTATTTTCCTTCTCTGCAACACAAGCCTTTAATGTATGAGGACTCTTCTTTCGTAAGGTTTGTCTTTACATGTAACAGATTTCAGTCCACACACAAGTATCTAGGTTGCTAGTTTTGATATTGAGACACCCAGTAGTTGCTGTGTAGTATTCTTTAACGTTAACATGAATTACTAGACTGCTATGGCACCAAGCACCTGGGTTCTGCTAGAAGTTAACAAAAATCCCTACAACAACGAGAACTGAAGGCATTCTTGTTCTAAATACTTTGACCAGGTCCTACATTTGCAAATATGGGCTTTTGCTCTGCATTTTCTCATCAACTGTGTTACATGTATGTCATGTTCTATTTTCCTGCAACTAAAATGTACAAAAGTCTCATGTAATTGTAGCTTAACAGCTAACCTGAACACAGTACACTGATGTTAATTGGGTTAGGCACTCCTTAACACTGCTTAAAACACTTTGTAATCATCTCTGCCCAAACCCTAGAAACAAGAACTGCCAGACAAGAAAACTTAATGTTACATACATGAAAGCAATATAATATCAAGCTACACTTGCATGTGGCAGTTGAACAGTTAAGTGAGAAGCTGAGGGAAAGTTATAATTGGGGAAAAATCAGATTAATGATTACATTGCTAGATCCACTTACACAGCTTGAATTTGCAGCTGCTGTTTTCTCTAACTTCATCCACATCCCCCCTCCCCCCCAAAGACATCCTTCAAGAAAAGGAATTTCCCTACACAAAATGTGTCATGTTCACATAAAAGTCTATTTGTATAGTTCACAATGGAATAGTTTTCCTGGCAGAGATTGTGAGCTCGCAGGGACATTTAAGCTTTCAAATAAACTGGAAAGCAGTTAAGTCTTTATGTCTACAAATTTTACACTGAAGTTCCACAAGTTTGGCAAAAGTTCGCAGAGTGGTGTCTAGGATGTCTTCACCAAATCATAGACATAAATATGGAAATCATCATCAAACTTGATGAAATAGACAGAGGGTTTGGCTTCAACTTGATGAATGACCATGCCAGTCCTTTTTGAGCCATCTTCTTTGGCATATTCCACTTGTTTCCCCACTAGGCTGTCCACAACTTCACCAGGTTCCCGTTCTGCTGGAGGCGAATCATCTGAGAATACAAAGTTTGAGTTACGATACAAGATAATTTTACAAAACAGTCTCACAATCATTGTCAAGAAGTTGACTAGTAATCCATGCTTGGTTACAAGCAAGCAATTTAGTGATTGCTTCAACATTAGCAGGATGTGTATGGCAACATGCTTCAGTCACAACAGTTTTTGCCTCCTATCCCAAGGAAAATAAACCACTGGATATGCATGTTTGATAGTAATGGCATTACTCTT
The DNA here is from genome assembly GCF_057233095.1 of Heloderma suspectum. NCBI lineage: Eukaryota > Metazoa > Chordata > Lepidosauria > Squamata > Helodermatidae > Heloderma > Heloderma suspectum. Next base: position 87,473,600 of record NC_139459.1, read on the forward strand.
ATCTAATTTATCTGTAGGTCACAAAACCATTTCAAGAACTGTGACAAATAAAGATACAGTTAAGGCAGGAATACATTGAACTGGTGTTGTATAACCTCATTCCTGGCGGTTTATCAGATGTTGGGTATACTACTGATTACAATTCAGAAAACAAATAGAAAACTAGTTTGACTACATACCTCCCCCCTCCCACACACAGATAGCTAGTTTAACAAATTCCATGTTTAACCTGAATTAAGTGCCAGTCTAGGATGAAAAAAAAATGGGAAACCCATGCCTGGGTTTCTTTCGCTTGTTAATGTGTATTTGCTGTACAAAATGTTCTTAAGTACCACAATTCACTGTTTTAAAAAACGAACAACTTCATACCCATAGCTTGTTCTGGACAATTCCATGAAGACAATGACACAGAGGTGAAGATTTAAAAATGCTGCAAACTGAGTAAAGTTGGTGTGGTTTTATAGAGAATTTTTTGTAGATCAATAATTCATGCTTGTTTAACCTGTGCCTTGCTCATATCATCAACCAGAAAGTGTGAAATGACTAACAAAAATACAGTCTTCATGGACAAAGAACCAACTTATTAAAATGTAGGTAGTAAAAGAGAAATGTTATACGAAATGTGCATAATGTATCCTAAAGAGGGAACTTAGGGCTTTGTTTCCTCCAATCAGTAAGTTTTAAAAAATGAAAATTAGAGGGATGAGTACTATGTATTCTGTAAGTAAATTGTGATTCTATTACCATAAAATGTGCTGGTTTTTTTTTTTAAATAGTAACATGTGCAACAAAAACCTCCCAAGTTATTAAGCAAAGACAATTTTAATGATCTTACCTTACCACAATATGTGCATGTATTACTTTAATGTCTCTGTTAATGGTAACAGAATAATTTTTCATAGTGAAAGAATCACCACAACCTCAGCAATGGAAATCAGCTTCGTCTTTGGCTTGAGCTTATTCTGTGCACGGTCCAACAGAAAGTGGTCAGTATTTGACCATCAATCACAAGCCCATAGCCAGTATTCTGCACTGAGCTACAGTGGGTCTACTTGTAAGTATACTATATAAATTATGTTCTTGGCTAGCAAGCAACACTACAAAAGGACTGCTACCTGTATGTCTGTTTATCTTCTGATTAAATTAGACCATGTAGAGAAAAACAAATATGTGCAAAACCCTGAATAATGAATGCACATGGCTCAGAACCCCAATACCTGATGGAATGCCTCTCCTAGTATGAACCTGCCTGTTCACTACAACCATCATCTGAGGCTTGTCTCCAGGTGCGTCCTTCAAGGGAGGTTCATAGGATGGCAACATGGGAGACGGCCTTTTTGGTGGTGGCCCCCCTACTGTGGAATGATCAGTGAGGTCCACCTGGCAGCATCATAGTCATCTTTTCGGTGCCAGGTCAAGACATTCCTCTACTACCAGGCTTTTGACAGCATATGATAAGGCTTTTTAATGATCCTGGGATTTTATTGTTGATTGTTTTACACTGTTTGTTTATTTTTGTATGTTAATGATTTATATTATGTTATTGTATTTTTATAGCTTTATTCTTTGTAAACTGCCCAGAAAGCTTTGGTCATTGGGTGGTATATAAATGTAATAAATGAAATGAAATGTAGTTTACAAGAGGGAAAAATAGTCAACTGCCCAAAATTGTGGACTGGGGTGAATTCCCATATGATTGTATTAAGTGCAAAAAGGGATGTCCAAAAAAGATCATTCCATTATTTAAGTATTTTGAAAGTTTCAAACTCTATAATATTTAACTGTTTCCCAAAAATATGGCCTTGCAGGAGGATATGTTCTTTCCTGTGGGTGTATATAGGATCAACTTACAATTGTGCTCACGGCTACAATAATTCTGTTACCCTTGGAACTGCCCTGCTGCTTATCAAAAAGAATAATTAGCCTAAAATCTCTGTTCAAATCCCTAGACCAGGGCAAGCCAACTTGTGTTTTGGCCTACAACTCCCATCAGCCCTAATTAGAACAGCCAATAGTGAGGGATAATGGGAGTTGTAGGCCAAAACATCTAGAACACCACAAGCTGCCCATCCTTGCCCTAGATTCTAAGTAGCCATTTGATAAACAATTGTTCTGATCACATGTAAACCTTCAGAAACACCTAACATTTCTGGCTAGTGTCAAACTAGCATAATACTTCTTTTTTAGCCGTATGCTTTGCAGTAATGAAGGCACATTTATACATAACTTGGATGGTCACAGAAGAGGAAATATGTCTTTTCTACCACCCCCTTTTGCATTGGAGGATCACACTGGAAAGGAAGTACCACAAAATGCTCTCTAGAAAGCTGCAGAAGACAACTTCAGACATATGAGATGTCCATGTATCTATGACTTGAAAGCACTCTGATGGTCAAACCCAACAACCCATACACTTGAAGATTACAACTGTAGCCAGAGGAAATCACAAGTGAAGTCACACTGACAAATAAGAAAAACTGTTTATTACTTTAATATGTACAAACAACCCAAGTACGAACACCTTAACTATGTATTAGAGTCTAAGTGAACCCCCTCTTTGTTCTGGGATACCAAAACACTGGCAGTTACAATGGCAAATAGTGGGATATGATTTTTCCTGTAGCTGGATGCAAGATCTGTAGAACTCATGGGGTGGTATAATTACACAATGATAAGGAATATTAGGAACACGAGGACTTAGACCACAACCTAGGTAGCTCTGCATAGGCTACATAGCTAACATCAGTGGTCAATTCTTTCTCTCCTTCCCTCTCATAACAAAGACACATCTCTCCAAATGGCAAGCTGCCACTGAAACCTGGAACTTCCTATTACATGCAGAACATTCAACATCACATTAAAATCATTAGTTGTACAGAGCATTCTCTGTTCTTCTCTGCTTTCTGTCTGTCTAAAGCATATGAACACATTATATCAAGTTATCAGGGTGGTTTATAACAAGAATGGTTTCTCATGTTAGTACTCCAATTCATCTACAAACCCTCATTGTTCAAACCTCAAGCATTTTCAGCATTTTCTTTCTTTATATAGAGTATAAAACCATGGTCAACTTACTGGAATCAGGCATAATACGGAGATCACCTTCTTTATAGTCATCTAAAAGTTGGTACATGTACAAGACAGGATCCTTCTCATAGGTAATATAAAACCATGTGTTCATTATAGGTGCTCGAGCCAAGACCATTCCCCTCCATTCATCTTTTGAGCCATCTTCTGTCTCAAACATATGTTCTACTGCTTTGCCAATCATCGTGTCTGCCAGGTGGGCATCACTGATTCGAGACGAAGCTGAAAAATAGACCAATAGCTGCTTAACATTTTGCTAGAAGCATGGCTGCTACATCTTAAGATGCCAGAAAAATAGTATTCTTAATGCAACAGACTAAAGAAATTTCCCTGAATTCAAAGTTAAATCATTCTTCTGGTTTATCCAGGCTGAGGTACAAGCTTCTATCCATGTTTACATAATGAACGATCGCGTGCCATCATATTCAGGTGAGGAAATTATTTCAATAATCATACTGCAGAGACTAAAGGAGATAATTCTGATTAGACATACTGAAGAAAACAAATGCATTGGGAACTGAATGAGCCTCTGTTTTTAGAGATGACCATAACAAGGAGGGAGTGGCCACAAAACCTTTACTGAATTGTTAATGTTATGGAGAATATTGAACTCACTGTTTAGAACAACCTGGTCTAGAACTTGATGTTAGACATTAATTGCCAACTGAAAAGAGATGAAACACTAGAAATGTGGTAATATGGTCTGCGATTCAAATAAAATGGTATATGACATGCTCAAGTCCTAGGGAGCACCTCAAGTGGTTTTGCTAGGTTCTGGTTCCAGTATTAATAAATAAAGGCCTGATAAATATTTTATCGTGTGGGGTATGTCAGTTAGGAATAGCCATTACTTATTTGGAGCACAAAAGGAAATAAAAGAGAAAGTCAATTGAGTTTGAAAGACATTAACCAATTTTTCTAACCAGCTTAGCATATCAATATCTAAGGAAACACACAAGCATATTAGGTCCCACAGGGCATAGCCTAATAAAGCAAGGGGTCTCAGTGCTGTATCTTATTCAGCAAATGTTTGCCAGTGAGGAATAAAGTAGGAATGCTTTACTAGGCTCATAATGAGACCACTGCATACAACTCCATTCAAATCTGTCTCCACGGTTAGGCAGCTGTTTTCTCAAAATCCAAATCTAATTTTACCTTGTATGATATATGCCTCAACACCAAAGTAGCTCTGCTGGATCATATTAAAAATCCATCAAACCTTGCATCCTGTTTCCCAAAGTGGTCAACCAGATGCCTCCAGGAAGTCCACAAGGGGGCATGAAAGTATAACAACCCTCTCTTGTTTTTGCTCTCCAACAAAAGGTATTCAAGGCATACTGCCTCTGAATCTGAAATATGCATATAGCCATCATGACTAGTAGCCAGTGACAGGTATCTCCTCCGTGTATTTCCATGGTCTCTTTTTAAATACACCTAAGCTAGTGGTCACTACCACATTTTATGGCAAAGAATTCCATAAATGTTCTGTTGTGTGAAGAACTAATTTCTCAGACAGACAAATCAGTTTTACTGGATGACCAAGTTCTAGTTTTATGAGAGAGAGAAAAGAATTCTCTATTCACTTTCTCCACGCCATGCATAATTTTTTTCAAAGCTCTGTCACATCCCCCTGAAAGAAGCTGGCTGCATGGGATGCTCCTTGATCCATCTTTATGACTCAAGGCACAAACTGCTACCACTTGCCACTTATGCTGGAGTACCAGCTGAGACCCTACCTGGACAGAACCCTGCTCTAGTAACCTCCATTAGACTAGACTAGACTAGACTACTCTATGTGCTCTATGGGACGGCTCCCTTTGAAGACAGGTCAGAAACTAGACCCAGTAAGCTAAGTAAGCTAGTCAACACATCTGAACTAACTGGAATGGGGCATTATCATATTACACCAATGCTATGCCAGTTGTGCTGGTACCCAGTCTGTTTGTGAGTCAATTCAAAGTGCTGGCTTTGACCTTTAAAGTCCTTGATGACTTAGGGACTGCCCATCTCTATATGCTGATCTTTGGTAGAGGACCTTTTGTGGGTGCCCCTGCTGTCTGATGCAAGGCAGGTTGCTACCACGGAGAGGGCCTTTCCAGTAGTGGTGCCCCAATTATAGAATGCTCTCTCCAGAAAGGTCTGCCTTGTTCCTACAGTTTTGTCCTTTTGGCACTGTGACCTTTCTATTTGCCCTGCTCTTTTAGACATATTTTTAGCCCTGCTGATTGTTGATCTGGCTTTCAACATCCTGTTGCCTTTTAGTTTGTGTTTTTATACCTATTTGGATTTGCACTATTTGTATTTTAATTATTTTTGCACTTTTTATGTAAACCACCCTGGGAATTTATTGAACAGCAGTATAAGAGTATCTATAATAAATAATCTCTGGACCAAACGATTAGTGGTTAGGGGAAGGGGGTAGGGCCAGGGGAAGGGTGTGTGGCTATCTGGGAAATCTCAGAGGGCTGGACTGGAACCCCAGAAGGGATGGATTTGCCTCCAGGCCTGAGGTTTCCTATTCCTGCATTGTTACAATATTTTCTTCTTTGGATGCCTTCCTGATTTTTCCTCATTTCTAAATCAACCTCAATGTTGAGGTGTGTCGTGTGTGTGTGTGGGGGTACAGAAATATGATGACAACACTAAATTACTTTTTATACCTGGTGGTGCCACCCACAGCAGTTCTGTGGAGGAATCTATTGCTCTTATATTTTCTAGTTTATTGAATTCTCTACCCTCTGTGGGCACACTATTGATGGTCACATCCAAGGAAATATACTCCCTGATTTGCCCTGAGCTGGATTCTCCCCAGCTCTTGTCTGCTTTGAGAGCCTGCAATACCAGCAATACCAGGCATCTGATAACCTCCAGGCTGAAAACCTTAATGGCTGTCCTTAAAAGCCCACTTAGAAACTCCAATTAGTTCAAATGTAGTAACCTGCTTATTAATGTGAGACACATTGGGAGCATGTTACATCTGTGCTAAGATATTTGCAATAGCTCCCAACTGATTTCTGAGTACAATTCAAAATGCTTGTCATTACCTTTAAAGCCCTAAATGGTCTTGGTTGAGCTTACCTCAGAGCATTCTTCCCCTACCCCATCCAGTACAGTGACACCAACTGCGGGGGCCACTGCGGGGGCCTCTTGTCTTATTGACAAGAGGCAGGGTCTTTCCTGTAGTGGTGCACTCATTACACAATCCCCTCCCCAACAAGGCCTACCAGGCCAGCTTGGTAAGTCTGTTTCAGTGGACTTTGGGGGATGGATAGGCGTTGAATGAATTATTTAATGAATTGATGAACATTTGTATATACTCTGTAATCTGCCAGACAGGTTTTTATGTTTTGATCTGCTGCTTTGTAGTTTATGAAAATGTTCTTGTACTTTAAATTGGTAGTTTGTTTTATTGTTTATATTATGATGTTGGCTGACCTGAGAGCTCTGTGAAACCATGTTTGCAGAGTAATGTTAAAATATGTAAACTTCCCACCTATATTGCCATATTGCAGAGAATCATTCCCTTCTTCAGTCTTTGGCAACGAAAGCCAACCTTGATGCTTACAAACCAACACATTCAGGCCCCATCAAGACACTTACCAACTCTGTCTGGAAGGACTTCAAGTGCTGAAACCCTCTCATCTTTGTGCAGTTCTAGTCCATAGACACAATCAAATCCATCATATTTAATAAGGTAGAGAGAGGGATTTACAGGAACCTGGTCTAGGACTGTGCCTTTCCACTGTGTCACAGGTCCACTCCCTTCTTTCCATCCATGCTGTATTCTGCAGCCTACAATATTCCTTCTGGGTTGAGAAATAGGTTTGCTTGGTCCCACGTTGTTTCGATGCTTTCTGTATTTAAATATAAAGCCATAAGCTTTAAAGTCAGTTGAACGATTCCAATATATTCTATAGAATGAAGCACCTCAAACCAGAGTAGGCTTTTACACAAGTCACCTTAATTCCTTAACCAAAATTATACAAACTTATTTTCAGGAACATGTCCAGGCCACACTAGACCTCTCTGTGAGCAGTGTGACACACTGAGGGATGGCACTGAAGCTCTCTCTCATGTCAAATGTCTCCAGAAATGGAAAGTGGAGACATCCTAGACCACGTGACAGCTACTTCATGTATTTCCAGAATTGTCCCAGAACCCACGGAAGAAATGAGCCCTGGATCAACTCCCAGAAATGCTTCTACCCTAATTCGGGGACTATGGTTTGGACCAGAGAAGTTCTAGCCCAGGGGTAGGTTACCTGGTGCTCTCCAGATGTTTTGGAGAGCTCCCATAATCCCTGACCAGTGGCCATGCTGAGTGGGACTTCTGAAAGGCCACCAGGTTGCCTACCTGTACTCTAGCCCATCTCTAGAAATAGAGTTATATATCTATAGCTAGAAAGATACACAGATATATCTCGGCCTCTTCATTTCCCACAAAGGTAAAGGAGACTCTTTACTCTGGCTTGGATTGCAAGAGGCACGAAGTTGCTTCTCCTCATGCAACAGGGATTTTCTGTTTCCCCGCTTCTGAACCTAACCCCCAAAACCTTCTTCCTCTAGAACAGCTTTGTCTGCATGAGGGGCAGCAGCCAGGGGTTCTGGAAGAACTGGATCTCCCATGCAGGCACTCAACGATTGCCTTCTGCTCATGCATATGGGACTTGGGAGGCAAACCACAGGAAAACAGGTAAAGGGCTACTTAGGGTAAGCTCTACTAAGGAAATATTTGATGTCTGGCTAGTTAAGTCATTGTCAGGAAGTCTTAAGGCTAAGTGTGTACTGGAGTATTGAAAATGTGATTATGATATTTCCTTTTAGCTCAAATAATTTCCCCAAGTCCGACGCAGGGTATTTCCATTGCACTTCAGAGGATTTTCTGTATTTCACAGGGAACCTCACGTTAGTTTACACAATAGTTTTCACTTCTTGTCTCCTATCCATGTACTTTCACAAGTGGAATACAACATAAAGCCTGAAGAGATCACAGACCTTGGCTGTGGAAGGTCTGTGATCCTAGGCTGGTAATGGAAAGATCACTGCAGTTTACATTGCCCAGATTTGTTTTTCCCAGCTCACTGAAGTGCACATTTGGGAAAAGGCTGGGAGCTCTCACGTGAATGATAAGAGTGAACAAGTCCCTCTGAATGAGGCTTGTGCAAGCTGAAGTTGATGTACTATAGAATCATAAAAGATGGTATCTTTACTTCTAGGGTCCAAGAAATGTTCTACACATGTGCTTTATTTTCAAAATTCTTTGTTCCATTTTTTAAACATAAATCATCATCAAGTGCTACACAATGCAAGGTCTTAAAATTCTTAATTACATATTAGGGCTGCAACCCGATTGACCTTCACTAGGTCTTTAGGAACAAAACATTCACACAGCTTCTGAAACAAAATAGCAAGCCTCAATAAAATTGACACTTTTAAAACTACAGATCTACCACAAAAGTTGCAAAACCTCAGATTAAGGTTTACAAAACCACTTACTTGTGGGAAGCTCTCTTCTTCATCATGCTGGCAGACACACCTGCATGCCCTGCAAGAAAGAGGTCAACAGTGACTACACTAGCAGGCATAGGTACATGCAGGTTTAAGCTCAAAATTTTTTCTTATCTCACACAGTATCTGCTTGCTGTGGTTACAAAATTCTCACTTTAACACAGCACATGGATTAAGTCCAATGAAATACTATTAAAACCTAATTAAAACCTAATTTAATCAGCTCTGGTCAACCAAGCTTTACATTTCACTTGTAAGAGCATTACTGCCACCAGAAGACCAGGTTCAGACATCTGGGCTGTGCAGTTCCCTTAGCAGGCTCACCTGGGTAGAGTAGGGGGTGTATTCTCTGTCCTTTGGGGGTTTCTGTCCAATGTCACAGCTCAGGACATCTTTTATATACCTCAAATAAGACACCAAACATTGTTTATTGCAGTTTGATGGCCATTTGGATAGAGTCCATATCTAGTGGTGGTGGTGGCATTCTTTGTTCTTATCCTGGGCACTGATAATCTCATGACATGAGACAAAAGTCCAAGGGTGGGATCCAAACTTTGACATGCTTAGAGTAGACCCACTGAAATGAATGGGACTTAAGTTAGTAATGACTAACTTGTCCCACTGATTTCAATGGAACTACTCTCTAAGCATGACTGAGTCTGAATCCAGCTACATATCTGGCCTTGCTTTTGTCCAATTTCTTGTTACAGAAGAAACCAGTATTCATGCTGCAACCCACCATGGCTTAAATAAACCATGGTGGGCTGCAGCGATCATGCAAACTAGCCCAGAGAGAGAGAGAGAGAGAGAGAGAGAGAGAGAACGTGGTAACCCAATGGTCCAAACGTAAGACTCTTACGAGTCCCCTGGACTGCAAGGAGGTCAAATCAGTCCATACTAAAGGAAATCAACCCTGAGTGCTCATTGGAAGGACAGATACTGAAGCTGAAGCTCAAATATTTTGGCCACCTAATGCGAAGAGAAAACTCTCTGGAAAAGACCCTGATGCTGGGAAAGACTGAAGGCAAAAGGAGAAGGGGACGGCAGAGGATGAGATGGCTAGATAGTATCACCGATGCAATGAATATGAACTTGAGCACACTCCGGGAGAGAGCGCAGGACAGGAAGGCCTGGCGTGCTATGGTCCATGGGGTCACGAAGAGTCGGACACGACTGAACGACTGAACAACAACAACAACCAATGTCCACTCTGTATCAAAGCCATCTCTTTGATATTCTAGTATATTTTATAATAAAGTCTATATTCTCTGATTCAAGCCTTGGTTTGTGATCAATAGCTAATATCCCCTTGGTTAAATATGAAACACAACCTCCTCGCAGTTATATCATCTCTAAGCCCAAGATCTATATTTACATACGTAGGTCACTCACATGTGTTATGACAAAGAGGTCTTTGTTCAGAGGTTCTTTCAAATGTGCTTTCTGTATGGAGGAGACCCTTGATCACCAACAGCCTATTCAGATTCCTCCAAGAACAAAATGTCATCTCAGCATAGAAAAAGATTCAAACCCTAGATATAGACGTACACACTTTTTATATTTGCCATGAATCACTCACACCAGGCTTGTCTTCCTTTTACTGTTAAAATATCTGCATAAAAATACTCAGTACAAGGCTTATAGGTGCATAGATTCAAACACATGATACATTCAAAATCCCACTAAGTTCAGGCTTAAGCAGAGCAAAACCAATTCAGGCTTACCAGTCTTCTCCCTACAGGCAATTAAAAGGGGGGTAAGCTCTCTCTATGTAAGACAGCTCCACTGTCCCTGAATTGCCTTTTTATACCTTTTCAAACTCTTAAACATGTCTAGAATGTTTTCCTTTCATTCATTCACTGATGTCCTATTAATAGTTTGCCTTTGCCATTAAGATACATTCCTAAGGGTACATTTCTCTTCCTAAATAACTATGTCTAAACAATATAACTAAAATCCAGACCCCTTAATAATACCTATTACTATAAAAACATACTTATAATAACATTTCTGAACCTCATAACGTTACACGCATGTATGTGACAAAAGAATTATTTCTCCTACCACACACTGCTTGTGTTTTTGTGTCTCCCAAAACAAATCCCTTCTATTTACAATCTGAGAAACTCTTGATCCCCTATGTGATCACATTCCCAATTTTATGGTTCTTTTCTGACTTTAATGGCAGTGTAACTGTTTTAGTTTACATCCTCTGCTCTGGTATCTTCTATTAGATAACAGTACAGAAAGCTAATTATCTATTGGCTATACCCTGGTACCTCTGTCTCCATCTGGAAAGGATCAGAGAAAAGGTATGTTCTTCATTTTTTAAAAAACAAAGCTGTGTGACATTGGGTCTTGGAATCACATCAAAATATTTTTATTCAGAATCTGCTTAGAGGCATCTGATTATCGAATTTCCTAACTGCATAACCAGGACAAGGCAGTCCCAGATGTGTGACAGCATACACTTGCATGTTGGCTGTAATGTGATTGGGACACATGGTAATACCACCTTGGAACAGAACGAGCCTATAGGGATATAGAGGCAGCAAAATATTTCTGTGGTAAAATGCAGAGGGAGAATATTTTAGACACAACTTGAAAGATCCTACTGAAAAAGGTGTAGTCATACATCCTCCACTGAACAGGTTAATTAGTTGAACTGGAATAATCAACTACCGTTTTTCATAAAATTTTATGAAAAACTATTAAAGTCTTATCTCCACATTTATAACACATGCGACACCATCACAATTAAGTCCAGCTTTATGAACAGTCCCTGAAATTTCAGAAAAAATGCTGATGATATCCATCACCTTGACATTAAATTCTCACAGCACTTCCCCTATGAAGAGACACACTTATCTATGTTTTACTGACTTCAGGCTGAAGGTCTTTGAGAAGGAGGTGATGCCAATTCAGATTTCTAACCTTGAGAATCAGCAAGCTGTTTCTCTTCACAAGTTATTACAGCCTTCCCCAACCTGATGCCCTCCTGATGTGTCAGACTGTGACTCCCATTACTCCCAGCCAGCATGGCAAATGGCTATGCTGGCTGGGAATGATGGACTAATGCCTTTTTCCATTGTTTGGGTTGAACTGTGATTCCTAACTCTATGTTCTGTGCCTGCTTTAGTCTATCCAGGCATATTCTAATTGTACTTTGACAATTGGTAGCTTCAGCATATATGTTTCCATACTAAGTCATTTCTGGAAAGTTAGGGAACCCAACCTTGCATTCTTCTCTCTCAGATCACAACCTCTCCCCATTTTGACTGCCAATGCATTTTCAGACCTCCTTTGGTATGTTTGCTTACCATCTACGCAATTTCCCGGACTTAAATTTGATATGTACAGGTAATGCAATACTGTAGATTTGTCTCAACACAAATAGTTATCTTTGGAACTAAGTGGCTTTAACCTTATCTGAAGAAATATTCTGATCATGGGAATACTATGAATGCTTTATATCAGCTAAAGTCAAAACTAGACTGCAGTCCAACTGCAAAAGCAGTCTAGCTGTCCTAATAAATTAATGTTTGACCACCCTGACTAATGAAGCAGCCAATCATGTATGTTCCATTTCTAATGCTAATATGCAACATTCCTCACATTAAGAATATTACATTCTATTATTTATTTATGTACATAAGCCACCCTGTGGGCAGGGCATATCTCATTACCATCTACATAAAGTGCTTCTGAGGCAATGTATAAATAACAAGTATCAAGACATGCCATGCCAGCCAAATTATATCCTTTCCGGGAACAAAGGATGAATTAAAAGCAGATATTCTTCAGGTATATGGAGTCATTCTTAACTGTGCATGGTGGCGTTTGTGTGGATAAATCACAATTGTGTCAACTGAGCCCGCTTCTCTCATCATGCCCAACATACATATACAAGTGCATAGTGGCCTGTGTGTAGCTAAAGCTTGTATAGGGTGCAATCTTATGGCCGCTAGACAGCGTCTAGATGGCCATAGGATCTTTTGGTTTCTGGGAACCAAGCTTGGAGCCAGCACTCTGAGTTTGGTTCTCAGAAACCCAACTCCCACCCTCTCCCCCACTGCCCCATAGGCAGGGTGATTTGTCCCTGCCTCCATGCTCATAAGCGGGCAAAAAAAGAGGCATTCCTGGGGGTAGGAAAGGCAAGGGACCACGGAATCACCGTTACAACGCTTCCTATGCGCCGTCTGCCCACCCACCCCTCTACACACCTTGGCTAGACAGCTGAAATCGGCTATCTAGCCACAAATGCAGGGTGGCCGGAGTGCAGAGGAGAAGATCCCCTCCGTGCTCCATCCACCCTGCATTGGATAGTCGGCCGCTTCCAAGTAAGAAGGCAGCCGACTTTCCCCACAGGATTGTGCCCTTAGACACCACAGAAATAGGTGACGTACAGGCTTCTATGCACATGTAGTGCCCTACATAAAGATGTCAGGTGTGCAAAGGGGGCAGGGTCAGACAGCACGATTGCCATCTTCCACCTTCTACTTCTAACATGAGAACTTCTCTGTATAGGGCTTTTGTAGAATCCAAGCCAAGTTCTCAGCAGAATGAAGCAAGATTAAGGGCACATCTGACCTACAGGGGAGTCTCACACTGGAGGACATCAAAAAAGAAGAGCAACACAGTCAACAGTCATCTAATTAAAGCCTTATTACTGGAAATTATGTGCAAAAATATTAGGGTGATTAAGCGTATGTCTTAAACAGCTGACAGTTTTCTCAAAAACTTTCTGAGCAGCTGGTATGGATTCTCTTTAGAAGCTAACAATTCTAAAGAACAGCAGGAGCATCACCTACCCTTTGTTTTAGTGGTTCTTATGTCCCTCTCGCCATGTTGAGCACTCCAGTATGAATGTGCCAGTGTATATACTTGCTGTAGAAGTTTAGTGTGACAAGTACAAGAAACTAGCAGAACTCTTAGGTACAGGGATCTGGTCTCCAACACCTAGAAGCACCACCATGCCACATATGGATCTGCAGCCACTAATATTTGTCAACTACTGGTGGGATGCATGGAACCATTACCTACCTGCATCAGCTCTGGATCGCTGACCTGGTGCCTTTCCAAATGGGGTCTTCATTCATCTGTATTTAAGTGAGCAGCAAAGCTGCTGAACTAGGGTGAAAATCCAGTTCTAGGTGGCGTTGTGAATTTCTCCTCAGTCTTGGAATAGTAAGTGTAACAATCCAAAATCTAAACCAGGATTATCTTCACCCCACAGACGCTCATTCAGTTATAATATTCTGCAAGAGAAAGAGATAGCCAAATCAAGGACTGCTAATCACCAATCTGCAGGATGATAAACAGAAACCCTGTGTGTCCAACAGGGCCAACAAAGAGCTTCCTGCCTGCCTTTCCCCTCCTCACTAGGCAGTACAACCTCCCACCAACCTCTTACCCCACCATCCACATTCTAGCACCAATAAAAAGGGTCACTTCACTGGTGGCACTGCAGTGCTGCTCTCACTCTTACTCTTTCTTGTTTGGGTTGAACAGAGTATTTAATCAGATTTCACCTATCTGCCTGAGGAAAGCAATACCTCTCATCTTCCTTGGTGTCCAGGTAGCAACAGTGTATCTTCTTCATCCCCCTCACCTGGCTCGGTGTCTCCTGTTCACACAATCCCTTCCCAGTTCAAACTGCTTGAAAATTGCTTAATTCTTAAAACCTCAGACAATCAAAATCCCTGGATTGTAAAGGAGGATGGAGGTGGGAGAGAACAGAGTTCACCAGAAATGACAGATTTATTAGTGGCTGAGGTTTTAAAGCTCCACACGGCTTTCACCACTGGTAATCAGAGAGGAGGGGAAATTGAACTGGGGTATAAAGTAAAGGTAGCAAGTGGAAGGTTATCAGAACACAATAGGGAAAAGGGGTAGCCAAAAGGTAGGAAATATAGCCCACCATTCCTCAATTTGTTCACTATATAATCCTTTAAGAAGTGCAGTTGCTGCAGTGCTGTAGAAATGGAGAGGTAGGCACAGTTTTATTCCACATTACTTGGCAATATATCAATTAAGGACAACTGGATGAACCACAGGTAGGGAAGAAGTCCATAAGGATTCCATCTCTATGTCCAAATACTCAAAACTGGAAGACTGCTTAATGGGGTATCTGCATCTAAGATTGGGATTCTGTTAGCATACTGCCCACTCCACTACCTGTCTCGCTGCCCGAGCTGGCAGAGCTGCTCCCATGGCGTTAAGGACCCCAAGGTTGATCATCTTGGAAGTCTTTAACATGCATGATAAGGACACCTTGTTTGGGATGGTTTGGGATTTCATGGGCCTACTGCAGAATATATCTAGTTCTGTCACATGATCCGGACATATGCTAGCCTTGGTTTTCTGTTCTAATTGACGGGAGAGAGGTAATCTGTGGATGGGAGAACTTGTTATGACTCCATTGTCGTGAACAACTCACTATCTAGTTAGGCTTGGCTTTGTGCTGCCACAGACTTCTGCATCACCTATTATGATGGTCTGCCCTTGGAGTCTTGTGGATCTGGACGGTTTCCTGACATTTCCAGCAGACTTTATTTCAGATATGGCCAGCGGTCCTGCCAAGACCCTACTGTTTCTTTGGAATGAGATGACCCAGGCCATCAATACAATTGCTCCCAAACAACCTTGCCCAAAGTGCAGGACCTGCTCAGCTCCCTGCTGTACGGAGGACAAGGACAAGGCTGGCTCAACAACTAGAGCATAAAGACCATAAATGGATATGAGTGAACCTAGGCTAGATCCCATCTTAGGGACTAGCGTGGTGATGATAACGAAATGTCTCTGCCGCTATTGCATCTACTCAATGTCAGCCAGTGGAGCTCTTTCAAATGGTTTGAGGCTGATTTCAAACAAGCCCAGAGAACCAACTGCTGGAACCAGTTTGCATTATTATTTTACAAATGAAAACCATGCCTATCCACTCCAACGTGGAGTTCACAGTTATATCAGAGACTGATGAAGCCAGAACACTGTCACATTGGACTGTAATAGATAACTTTCAGTTTGCACAACTGGAGGATGTTGGCAAGCTGTTTGGAGGTTTAATGCCTACTCCCTGTTTTCTGGATCCTTGTCCTTCCTGGTTAAGAACATCCAGATCTGGATTCTCATTCTGGACCTCAGATGAGGTCAATGCCTCCTTAAGGGAAGCTGTGGTTCCTGCCACCCTAGAAGAGTGGTGGTTCAACCCCTTTTAAAGAGAGCCAAATTGGATCCAGCAGATTTAATCATTACCATTCAATGCCAAACTTCCCATTCTGAGGCAGGGTGCCAGAATGGGTGGTGCTGTTTCAACTCCAGTTTTGAATTACACCAATTATTTGCATCTGTCGTCCAGAGGTTTGGATTGAAATGTCACAAAAATACAGACAACAGGCAGCTCTGCTTCTCATTTCCATCTCCTAATCTTAGGGAAGCAGTGGAAACCTTAAACAAGTGTCTGAAGGAGCTCTGGAATAGATGAAATCCAGATAAAGTAGACGTATTGTTGATTGGAAAGACTGCTGATCTGAAGGAAAGTCTGCAACCTGTTTTAAACAGAATTACATCCTCCTGAAGAATCAGGTAAGCAGTTTGGCGGTGCTCCTACACCCAGTGTTATCTATGGAGACACAAGAGACATCAGTGGCAAGGAATGCCTTTTAACAGTTCAGGGTCGTAGTTGGCAAATCTGCCTATCTGGAGAGAGTGGACCTACTTTTAGTTACAAATGCACTGCTAACATCCTAAGTAGACTACTATGGTGCTCTCTACAGAGGACTCCCTTTAAAGGTAGTCTGGAAACTTCTGCTAGAGGAAAATTCAACTACCAGAATGTCTTGTAATAGACATCATATTATGGTAATTCATAATGACATTGCCAAACCTCCTCAAAAGGTGACTAAGTCATAGACTCTACATACCAGAAGTATGCTTAATACATGAAGTATCTTTAGAAACAAGCATTTTAGCACTCTCTTGTGGTTGACTTTCTGCACCTATCCTACTTAAACCTTTTAAAGTCAGACCCCTCCCAACTGCTTCCCCTTTCCACATGGTGATGAGCATCCCATAGCTCCTCTGACATGCTTCTCTTAGATCTTCATGCACCTATTTCCTCATCCCCATGGCTCTCTGGGTCCTTTATGGCTGGGAGAGAATGGCTAGCCACCCAAGAAGTTCACCATGTTGCATGTGTGCTTTTCATTCTATTTACTTTGAGCTGTTCAAGAGGTACATCTGAGCTGTCTAGAAGCCTTGTTCTTTTGAGCCAGTACTTAACTGCGCGTCTCATAGAAGAGCATTGTCAAACAGTAAGATTCAAACTGCAAATAATCAGACCTTCTCTATACTGATCTGCACAAGCAAGATTGCCTTCATTGTGGCCCTTTGTAGCAATCCCCGTGCAGCACTGCAAAGAGTCACACAAAACCTTCAACATTTTGTGAATCATCCATTTCAAATCTCCCTCCCGCATCTGCACTTCATTTTTGTCAAAAAGCATTCCCCATGTGTTATGTAACGGACAACAAACAAGAAGCTTTTGTCTGATGGTTTCTTATGCACTTCTGCCAGTCACCACAAAGTGACACAACTACCTCTTGTGGCATAATGGAAGTGGGCTAGAACCCCTCAAAGCTATTTCACTAACAGTAAATCCTTGTAGTTCTTTCTCGCATATGGCAGCCATATCTCCTTTATGAACTTCCAGCCACAGCTATCATACAGAGTGCAATGTTTATGTGAATTCTGTCTGGTGGACCAGCGTTTTTTCATGCAAGCACAACCAACTGCCATGGATCCCAGGTTACTCTTAGAGGGAGACATTGAAATGAGCTTTTGCCCCTTGCAAAGCAACAACAACAACCCAAGACATCCTACAGCAGCTAGAGAAAACATACACACCACAAATGGCTACATTTGCCAGTTCACAACACTGGCCCAGTTCACATGTCACGATACCACACAATTTAAAAAGTTGTGGGTTATTGTGGTCAAGGCAGAGTGCTGGTGCATGCTGTGGGATCAGTCCCACTGCAAGTATTCCTGGTTTGCTTAGTGTGACATGTGAACCAGGAACTCTGGCTTATCTCTCCCCGGACAAACCAGAGTTCCAGGTCTGCATGTTGTGAAGGGAGGAAGGGGGTCCCCTAACTCCCAGCAATGCAGGCAGGGTCAAAAGGCTGCTGGGACTGAACACCAACCCAGCAAGATAGGCTGCCACCACCCCTTACATCCAATTCAGCCTGAGCCAAGGAACTCTCAGACCTTACAGGAGATACCCCTAAGTGGTATGAAACAAGGACCCAAGCCAGCACCGTTTATGTCAAAGTCTGAGGCCTGATACCTTGTTGTTGTTCTTCAGTCGCTCAGTCGTGTCCGACTTTTCGTGACCCCATGGACCATAGCACGCCAGGCCTTCTTGTCCTGCGCTCTCTCCCGGAGCGTGCTCAAGTCCATATTCATTGCATCAGTGAAGCTATCTAGCCATCTCATCCTCTGCCGTCCCCTTCTCCTTTTGCCTTCAATCTTTCCCAGCATCAGGGTCTTTTCCAGTGACTTTTCTCGTCACATTAGGTGGCCAAAATATTTGAGCTTCAGTTTCAGTAGCTGTCCTTCCAATGAGCAGTCAGGGTTGATTTCCTTTAGGATTGACTGATTTGATCTCCTTGCAGTCCAGGGGACTCCTAAGAGTCCTCTCTAGCACCACAGTTCGAAAACATCGGTTCTTCAGCGCTCAGCCTTCCTTATAATCGAGCTCTCACAGCCATACATTACTACTGGGAAAACCATAGCTTTGATTAGACGGACCTTTGTCGGCAAGGTGATGTCTCTGCTTCTTACTATGCTGTCTAGGTTTGCCATAGCTTTCCTCCCAAGGAGCAAGCGTCTTTTAATTTCATGGCTACAGTCACTGACTGTGGTGATCTTGGAGCCCAAGGAAATAAAATCTGTCACTGCTTCCATTTCTTCCCGTTCTATATGCCAGGAAGTGATGGGGTCAGATGCCATGATCTTCGTTTTTTGAATGTTGAGTTTCAAACCAGCTTTTGCACTCTCCTCTTTCACCCTCAACAAGAGGCTCTTGAGATCCTCTTCGCTTTCTGCCATTAGGGTGGTATCGTCTGCGTATCTGAGGTTGTTGATAATTCTCCCGGCAATCTTAATTCCCACCTGTGATTCATCCAACCCAGAGTTTCTCATGATGTACTCTGCATATAAATTAAATAAGCAGGGCGACAATATACAGCCTTGTCGTACTCCTTTCCCAATTTTAAACCAATCGGTTGTTCCATGTCCGGTTCTTACTGTTGCTTCTTGACCCTCGTACAAGTTTCTCAGGAGACAGGTAAGGTGGTCTGGTACTCCCATCTCTTTAAGAATTTGCCACAGTTTGTTGTGATCCACACAATCAAAGGCTTTAGCGTAGTCAATGAAGCAGAAATAGACGTTTTTCTGGAATTCTCTTGCTTTCTCCATGATCTAGCAAACGTTGGCAATTTGATCTCTAGTTCCTCTGCCTCTTCAAAACCCAGCTTGTACTTCTGGTAGTTCTCGGTTCACATACTGCTGAAGCCTAGCTTGTAGGATTTGGAGCATCACCTTGCTGGCATGTGAAATGAGCGCAATTGTATGGTAGTTTGAACACTCTCTGGCATTGCCCTTCTTTGGAATTGGAATGTAAACTGACCTTTTCCAGTCTTGTCGCCACTGTTGAGTGTTCCAAATTTGTGGGCATATTGAGTGCAACACTTTAACAGCATCATCTTTTAGGATCTTAAATAGCTCAGCTGGAATACTGTCACCTCTGCTAGCTTTGTTGTTAGTAATGCTTCCTAAGGCCCACTTGACTTCACTCTCTAGGATGTCCGGCTCAAGTTCAGTGACCGCACTATCATGGCTATCAGGGACGTTCAGATCTTTCCTGTATAGTTCTTCTGTGTATTCTTTCCACCTCTTCTTCATCTCATCTGCTTCTGTTAGGTCCCTGCCTTCTTTGTCCTTTATCATGCCCGTCTTTGCACAAAACGTTCCCTTGAGATCTCCGATTTTCTTGACGAGATCTTTAGTCTTTCCCGTTCTATTGTTTTCTTCGATTTCTTTGCATTGTTCATTTAAGAAGGCCTTCTTGTCTCTCCTTGCTATTCTCTGGAACTCTGCATTCAGTTGGATATATCTTCACCTTTCTCCCTTGCTGTTTGCTTCCCTTCTTTCCTCAGCTACTTGTAAAGCCTCATCAGACAGCCACTTGGCTTTCTTGCATTTCTTTTCCTTTGGGATGGATTGAGTTGCTGCCTCCTGAACAATGTTATGGACCTCCATCCATAGTTCCTCAGGGACTCTGTCTATCAGGTCTAATCCCTGAAATCTATTCATCACCTCCACTGTATATTCATAAGGGATAGGATTTAGGTCATACCTGAATCGTTTAGTGGTTTTCCCTACCTTCTTCAATTTCAGCCGAAATTTTGCAAGAAGCAGCTCATGATCTGAGCCCCAGGTCTTGTTTTCACTTACTGTATAGACCTTCTCCATCTTTGGCTGCAAAGCACGTAATCAATCTGATTTCAATATTGACCATCTGGTGATGTCCATGCGTAGAGTCACCTCTTGTGCTGTCGGAAAAGAGTGTTTGCTATGATCAGCGTGTTCTCTTGGCAAAACTCTATTAGCCTTTGTCCTGCTTCATTTTGTACACCAAGGCCATGCTTGCCTGTTATCCCGGTGATTTGTTGACTTCCTATTTTAGCATTCTAATCCCCTTTGATGAAGAGGACATCTTTTTTTGGTGTTAGTTCTAGAAGGTGTTGTAGGTCTTCTTAGAACCGACCAACCTCAGCTTCTTCGGCCTCAGTGGTTGGGGCATAGACTTGAATTACTGTGATGTTGAATGGTTTGCCTTGGATTCGTACTGAGATCATTCTATCATTTTTGAGATGGTACCCCAGTACTGCTTTTCCCACCCTTTTGTTGACTATGAGTGCTACTCCACTTCTTCTAAGGGATTCTTGCCCACAGTAGTAGATATAATGGTCACCTGAATTAAATTCACCCATGCTTGTCCATTTTAGTTCGCTGATTCCCAAGATGTCAATGTTCAATCTTGCCATCTCATGTTTGACCACCTCCAGCTTACCTTGATTCACTGATCTTACATTCCAGGTTCCTAGACAATATTGTTCTTTACAGCATCGGACTTCCTTTCCCCACCAGACACATCCACAGCTGAGTGTCCTTTCGGCTTCGGCCCAGCTGGTTCACTCTTTCTGGCGCTACTTGGAAATTCCCTCTGCTCTTCCCCAGGAGTATATTGGACACCTTTCGACCTGAGGGGCTCATCTTCCGGTGTCGTATCTTTTAGCCTTGTGATACGTTCCATGGGGTTTTCTTGGCAAGAATACTGGAGTGGGTTGCCATTTCCTTCTCCAGTGGACCACATTTTGTCAGAACTCTCCAGCATGACCTGTCCGTCTTGGGTGGCCCTGCATGGCATAGCTTATGGCTTCACTGAGTTATGCAAGCCCCTTCGCCACAACAAGGCAGTGATCCATGAAGGGGCCTGATACCTTAAATAGTAGCAATAGCCAAGGGGAAAGCTCTGGACTTAGTGCCAAAGCCAATCGGAATAAAGCACACATTCAATTATGATAGGTGGTAAGTTTATTTACAAAAAGAGAAAAGGGAATAACATACAAAAAGAACAGAGCAATATTTGGAAACAATACTTACACGGCAAAATAACAAAACTAACTAAACCTGTCTATACATACCAGCAGCATGGGTCTTCAACAACAGGACCTCAGAATGCAAACCCTCCAAAGCAAACACTGGACATGGCAAAACGAAAGCAAGCCAAGACCCCAGCATCTTTCTATACACCCCCCCCCCTAGTTTTATACCCACATGCCTTTAGCAAACCTGAGGTGATCCCTTTTAGCCAATCACAAGCTAGCAGAAAACAATCTGCCCAAGTCTTCTGGGAGCACAACATTCTCACCAACACTCAGCTGAACTCATTCAGCCCAATCATTGAGGGCTCTGCTTCAGCCTTGAAGCCAGGGATGGCATGAGATTGTAGCAGCCATTGTAGCAGTTCTGCAACAAGGTAACTCACCCAGGTGGCCTACTGAGTACAGCCTTAGTACAGGCTGCTAAACACAGAAGAATGGATTTCTTGACACATATCATGCTAAACAAGCCACAGAAGAAGGCTGCCTCATTAATAACAATTTAAAAGAATTGTGGGTTATTGTGATGTGTAATCTGGGCCATTTATTCTTCTTGGTGCCCACTGAGATGGCCTACCCTTCTCACCTTTTTTTTTTTTAATTAATGAATTTTCTTATTGGCCCCTGGGAGCAAGTCAAATCAAAGTGAGGCCTTCCCACCAGTGCCACCTTCATTTCCTATTAATACTTCTGGGCCACATGTGGGGCTCAGAGACATTCTTAAGAAATGAAGATACTCAGTGACAGGGTTCAGACAACACGATAAGCCACTCTGGGTTAAATAAGCCACAAGAGTTTATTTACCCCATTGTGGGTTATGTCTGTCAGGGATTTTTAACTTCATGATGGCTTATTTGGCCAAAATAAGCTACTCTGATAACTCACAGTCTGCAGTAGGGGTTATTTAATCCACTGTGGGTTATGTCATTTGTTGGACACCATGGGTTAATTTGCTTGCCTACAGAGTTGCACAGCAAGAGCGGTTCAGATTGCTGCCATCGCTGTTTTTTGTGGGAGTTCTCTGTATAATGGAAACTCCCTGACAGTTTGCTGGGATGGGGTGAAAAGTGAGCACATTTTCCCCCTATTCTCCTATATTCCCTTATCCCACAGTTTCCTCTGTTCCTCTTTATTTTCCTTTTCACTTTTTCCACATTTGCGAATTTTCGCAATTGCATTATTGGGAATGTTATAGCCTCTATGCCAGTAATGCCTATGGGGAGGAATGCACAATTCTGTTTTAGCAAGAAAACACTATAGCGAATGAGCGCTACAGCTCTGTATGAGGTTTGGTTCCAATCCTTCAAACCCCCAGGGTTTTATAGCTGCCACCCCCTTTTTGTGCACACAGGATTTTCACTCCTTGGTGAGTGATCACACAGGGTTTTGATTGGGTGCCTCCTGACTAGGGGAGGCCCTTTTGGTGCATCCAGGATTTTCACTCCTGTGTCAATGGGTGAAACAATGCCACTGCTCAGGCAGGAGGACTGCAGCAGTACAAGGTGTGTGCGGGATGGATGGACTCAGATTACACACCAAAGCTTAATAAACTACGCAGAGTAGCTTATTAGACCGCTGGTGTGGCGGGGCATCGTGGATTATTTTAAAAGCCATAATGGCTTAAAGTGACATCCAAACACAGCCAGTGGCTGCAGGCCAATGTTTTCCTCTGCAGTGCATCCAACGACCCAGAAAAAAAGGGACTTCTGTCTGGTAAACTGTGGGCGGGGGGCTAAAGAGCAGGTGGAGTGCTAGGAAGGGCAGTGGTAACATAGGCCTGCTGGCTTCTGATGAGGGAAGCCAAGAGAAAGCCAGCAAGAAGGGGGGTAGGAAGTGCAGCAGGAAGCCAGAAAGGATGGTAGAACCAGCTGCAAGGAACCTGTGTAGTTGGAGACAGTTGTGCACTTGTATGCTTGAATGGATGGGGGCTGCATATGTGTGAGAAATAGAAATGGCTTAGGAGATTTTGGAGGGATCCTGAAAAACAGTGAATGTAGTTTTCTTGTGCTTGCAGTGAGAAGGGAGGACCGTTTGTGTATTCATAGATGGATGGACGGACACAGGGGGTGGGAGCACATGTGAAAATGGATGGGAGGATAGCTGTGTGTACACACGCAAGAGCACGAAAGATAGGGGGAAATGAGCTGGCTAGCAGAGGGAGGGGGAAAAAAGTTTGCTGTCAAGGGATCCTTGGAGGTCTCTCTATGTCTAAACCAGTAGCCAAATCCAGACACAGACAAAGGAATTCCTTTCAAAGCTTTATTCTTCTTTTACAACTTAACAACTATACCGATTGCAACTAGATCTGAGCAGCACAGTACCTATGCCCTAAATTGGAACAGTTGGTCCCCGTTTGAAAGGGAATTACTGGCAGACCCCTGAACTTAAGGACTAGGGAGAGTCCCTCCCCTTTTCCCTTGGAGCCTCTGGGCGCAGACGTTGTTTGCACGCCAACCTGGCACTTCGCCTCCTTTCCGCGCCCTCCATCTGGCGCCGCTCTCTGCGTCTGCGTCGTGCATCCACCAAGTCTGCTATCTGTGCTTGGTCACTCCCTGGACTGCTAACTAAACTAGGAATGCTGGTGGGAGGAATCTCCGTCAGCTGTTGGTCCTGGGAAAGAGGAGCGCGCTCCTCTCCCAGGAGCGACTGCTCTTCCTCAGAATCAGAACTACTCTGGGATTCTATGGGCTCAGTGTCCACCCTGACATCTGCCTTCTGTGAAATAGGTTTGTTACCACAGAAAACTGTGGGTTCAAAGGAATTGCTTAAAGTGTACGGGTTCACCCCCCCCCCCCAATTGACTTTACTCAATCTTTGGAGCAGGTTAATTGTCCTTTGACTAGCTACACCTCCAATGGCAGCCATTTTCTGGTGGCGACCAGGCAATTTTTCAAATTGCCAAACATGTCCATGGGCTCAAAAAGGTTGCCTACTCTTGCTTTAAACCATTAAGTTTTGGAATTGCTACATTGAGTAATGTGGAGGATTTAAATCTCAGAGGATTTACAAACACATCGTTTTGGTACATCCAAGTATAAAACTATGTAGGCAATGAGGAAGACGTTGTCTGTAACAGTTTACCGTGTATAAATTCAGTTATGAGAAGTTGAAACCACAGAAAGAGGTGTGCCTAAGGAAAAAAAAGTGTTAGATGACTTAGTTAATATCAGGCCTGCTGTATTTGTATCCTACCAAGTCAAATGCTGCCCAGTCACATATGGGCTTGATATCTTTTGTGCTGCCTGCCTGAGATTATGGGAGTTATATTACTAAACATCTGGAGGGCACAAAGTTGCCTACCCCTGTACTATGCAATTGGTCTCCTATTACAAAATAATTTTATTGACTACGTGAGAAGAGAAAAATAAAGACATTGGCCATGTTCACATGCAAAAAAGGGAAGAGTGGTTAGGGTAACTATGGAGCGGAGAGCATTAGGCTAACCACGACACGTGCGCCCATCACATGACCAGGAAGCATGCAGCGTGCCATGGTTTACTTACCCATCCCCGCTCCGTGGTTACCGTATCATCCTCCCATTGCCATCGGTTATCCCAGCAGCTGGTGCACTGGGAAATGGTGCATGCCGGCCGCTCCAGTCGTTGCTATGGAACAGCAACCATAGAGTCCAGCTGTGCTGCCTAGAGCATCACTGGAATTAGACAGTCTAGGCAGCCATCTCTATGGTTGCTGTGTTTTTGCATGGAGTGGCCATTTTTAACAATGGAGTTCCTGCCACATGAAACAGTAAGCCAGTCCGTCCCCCCTTAACCTCACTGCAGAGGGGTGGTTTCCTAGCCATCATGGTCAGGATTCTGACCCCACACACGACACGTTAAGCCACCATGGTTCACTCAAAAACGCTAACCATGGTGGCTTAGCGTGACATCTCAACAGGCCCATTGTTTATTAAACCATGTATGTGTGCTTACTTTGTCCAAGAAAGAACATACTGGGAGTATGAGGTATCCAAGCCTCAGGAGATCACCACAAAAACCAGTCCATTGTGTCAGAAGCATTGCCAAAATGGTGTATCAATATGGGTATCTAGAATAAGGATTTTGCTTCCTACCCTTAAAATGTTGTTAGCTACCTGAGCTTACATTCTTCAAGCTGGTTTCCAAAATTGTGAAATCATTGCAAGTGTTGAGCTGCTGCTTTGCTATCACTTGAAAGAGGCTGCGGTTCTCTTATTCATCCAATAAAGTTATATTAGAATAAATGGATAAAAGTTAATAACTTTCTCTTCAAGACAGGAAACACAGAAATAATGTTATTTCACTACTAGGTTAGAAAACATTTTTCAAATATGTTTATGTTTAATTTGTATGGGAAGTCCTATTCAAATATTTACACCAATCCTTCATCTGTAAATGCCTTTATATGTCACCTCAATTGATTTATCTTCTGTCTGAAAGAAAACGAAAACCTGAAAGATTCGTAGGACACACAGCATGACAAATACAGCATAAACTACATACAGTATTCGGGTTTTGTCAACATGGTATACAGCAAGTACTACTGTGCAACCAACCAATCAAATATAAAACTGAATTAATTCTTTGGATCAAAGAGATGTACAGCACTGGGAAACACTCTCTTCTAGTATACAACAGGCACTATCTTCATGCATCTAAATCCACACCTGGAACTTTGGGTTAAGTCTATGATGCCTTGATCCTCATACTGGTTTCTCAGATTTGCTTTGACCAAGTGGGTGAGGAGCTTGACAATTTACTTCAATTCAGCATGGCATCTGATACTAGCTGTTAACATGAAACAGGAATATTTTTTAAAGTTTTGGCAAATGGGAAAAGCCAATTCTACTGAACAAAATGAGAAATGGTCACATATATATAGATACAACTACTATAGAAGAGTTGCTGGGATTGGTTTATATGACCACTAAATAGGCTCTATGCACACACACTGGGCCAACTGACTGCTCACCACAACCAGAGAAAAGCCTCTGTGCCATATATTATTTAAAACTACTTTGTGGCATGGAGTGCTATGGTTCAAAAGAAGTCCAAGCACATGAAAGCACTTGGGTACATAAAGTTCATGAGCTTGTTGTGAAGGCTCATCTAGATGGTAGAGTGAGTTTTAGAAGTAGGAACTGCCAAGAAAAGAAACACAAACCACTGGAGGAAACATTTGCTTTACTGTCCTTTAATCTTTGAGAAAATTTCAAATTTCATTTATGCATATAAGATTTCAGTTCATTAATTTTATATTTCTTGTAGTAAAGTTCTAGTTCTTCCTTCTAGATTAAAATTAGCAATTTAATCAGATTTACAACACTAAGTCGAAATACTACTTTAAACACACTTCTACAAATGTCAAGTGCAGCCTGATCCAATCAAAGTAACACTGTAGTCCTAAACACACTTATTAGTAACTCTCATCAAATGTAGCAGAACCTACATCTAAGTAAAAATCTACAGGACTGAGCTGAAAACAAGGGTAGTATCTAACAGGGATGGTGCGTGCGCTGCCAGCCCCGCCGGTCCTGGTCCACACGCAACTAGTCCAGGTCTATGTGTGGCCCCTATATAGTGCTTCCAGGGGCAAGCCTCAAAACGCGTAAAAATGCTGGTTTCTGGAAGGGCTACAACTGGCCTCTTCCAGAAACCAGTGCTTTCGTGCAGCTTGGGGCTTTCCCCCAGAAGCATTGTATCGTGCCTGCACACGGACCTGGACTGGTAGGGCTGGGTGCATGTGAATCGCCCCATTGGATACTAGCCTCTTAGGAGAGGAAATGTGAGGGTTTGTTTTTAATGGCACAGTGTCTTGCCAAAGAAGAGAGTGCAAGGAGACCTCACTCTGTGGTCTCAGAAAACCTGAAATGCACCAATATCCTATGCCCCAAACCAAATGTCGACCAGTCATGTCTTATCTCAGTGTCGGCAAAATACATTAGTTAAAGTAGAGAATTTTAGTCTGTCTATACAGCAGAGCAGATTAAATCAAGGCCGTTTAAATCACTAAGAAGGGAGAACAATTTAAAAATCAATGATTTAAATCAATGATTTCCCATTTGGAAAGTCATACACTTCCCAAACAAGCATGTGGACTGGTTATTATACCTTAAACTATCACATAAATATTGGTTTACAATTAAGAAAGAACCTTTATGTAACCTAGGAGCATAATCCAAAACATTTGTAAACATGCAACAACACTTTGCAGGAGCAATTACTTAATGCTACAATTCTATATATACACATTTAGAAGTGGGACTTACTTCCAGCTAAACACGCATAAGATTGAGCAGTTAACAAGTGTCGAGTCCACCACTTTGCAGAAACAAGGAATTGAAGTTACTAGGGAAAATATTTTCTCTCGCAGATAGAAAGGGACCACGCTCTTTGGTAGAGTGACAAACTGTCATAATTTGAGGCCAGAACACATTACCAGAAGTGCTTAGAGATATTTTAAATATGTTCAGTGGTATAGAAACCTATTAAATAAATAAATGGAATTACAGAACTCAAGTACTTAGAGGCAATGTAATAGGCGTACAAGGGCATTCATATGGCAACTGGAGGCCAACCCTCTCCATTCCCAGCACAGCCCCTGATCCCAACCCCCACCACTACATTATTATTTCTCTCAGACGTTTTCTATGAAGCAGACACACAAAAGGCTCTTTAACCTCAGCTTGAACAGCAGCAAAGGCTTTGACAGAGCTCTTCTTTTGCGTACCTCAGCTGCCCACTCCTGTCCATTTGCTAAGATACAAACAGGACTGAGCACACAGTTGAGGTTTATGACAGAAGACCTTCTTTTCAAGTTAGATAGCAAAGGAGTTAGAAAGCTCTCTGTCAGCTGCATCTTGGCTTGCACAAGAGTGTTGCTGGCTCTTCAGAACTTGCTCAATTCAAAGTAGCACAAGTTAAAAAGTAGGTGCAGAATCCTGGACAGCAAGAGGACTTCCATTACCTCTTCCTGGAACAGTATTAAAGCTCCTCAATCCTCTCACCCAGTCATAAACCTCTCTCAAATTATTTCTTCTTTGTATGGAATATATATAGCTAGCACCGCTAATGCACAGATTAATTTCAGATATTGCAGCCCATGGATGTGGATATGGCCACTGGGAAGTTTGGTGACCACCTACGCCCACATGATCGTTGACTAACCTGGCTGGGTTTGCCTTCTAGGAGGGACCAGTCAAGCACATAAGAGCAGTGAAAAAAAGGAGAGTTTTACCCAGAACCTCTGAAAGAGGTTATGGTAAAAACACTTTTTTTAAGTGTTCAGATTTGGGCAATTGTCATCTCAGATTTGCCAGACTTGGGCAAGATGGTGGTGGAAATTGATTATCTGGACCCATTTCAACTTGGCTTGTGGGAAACTGCACTGTGTTCACAGATGACATCTTCTGGGAGACGGACTGTGTATGGGGGGGGGGCGTGGAAAGAAGAGCATGTCCATCCCTGTTGATGGACTAAACATCTTAGTGCTTTTAATACCAACCCCTCGACATTGCTTATCATGGATAGGAGGGCACCACACCGGTTCTGCTTTTACCTGATAGAGGATGGAGGAGTTTAGCGCCATCAATATTACATGCAATTATTTCTCTTTTTTTCTTAAATCCTGGGGAGGAAGTGTGATACCTGAACAGATGCCCCAAGCCAGTAATGGGCTAGATGAAGGCCAGTAAACAAGTTTAATCAAGACAAGACAGATAACAGTGGATGGACTAGTTGCCCTATGATTGGAGTCTGGCCTGCACTTCATGAGTTAATTTCACCTTAAAGGAGCAGACCTACAGTGTGCATGGCTCATATCACTGACTGGGTTTGTATGATCCACAAGTCAAGCTGCAGCACCCTCCTGAAAATTCAAGCTGCAACTAAAGCTTGTTGTGTTATTCCAACCTGGCAAGGGTGGATTGTGCAAGGATTAAACAATACTCACATAACCTTAGAACGAGCCATGGGTTCTGCAAGGGTTTAACCCTCGCACAATCCACCCCTGCCAGGTTTGGACAACACAAGCTGTGGTCGTGGCTTGAATATCCAAGATGGCTGCCAGCACAAGCCACAATGGGCTGTTTGATCATGTGAACAGGTCCACTGTGTCATATATGAGTCACTGTGTGGGATACCATACTCAGTCGACACGACCCAATATCTGAAAATAATCACAATGGAATAGTCCATGAATAGTGTAAATTTGGTACTTTTAGGAGAGTGCATGACTGATTGGCTATATTGTTACACTAAAACTGCAACTAGTTTAGAACACAACTCCCTGGCTTGTGAGCAGGGCTGGTTATAAATGTTCTCTACTCTGCTTGCGAGCTGTTTTTGACCTGAACGCCATGAACAGTCTAGGTGCTAAATATTTAAGGGAGCAATCTTATGTGGATAGGCGGCCACCTCCAAACTCAGAGGCGACCACCTATGCAATGCAGGGTGGGTGGAGCAGGGAGGGAACCTTCTCCTCCGCACTCCGGCTGCCCTGCATTGCCTGCTTGACAGCCGATTTTGGCTGTCTAGCTGGAGAGAGGGAGGAGAGGACAGATGGCGCATAGGAAGCCTTGTAAAGAGGCTCCTGCCATCCCCGCCCCTCCTCGTCTCCAGGAACACCCCCTTTTGCCCTGCTCCATGCTGCTCTTATGAGCATGGAGCCCAAGGACATTCTGTGCTGCCTACAAGGGGGAGGGGCAGGGAGGCAGTACTCCGGGAACTGACCAACCCTATGGCCGTCCATTTAAGATCTTCCAAGGAGGCCCTACTCCAGGTGCTGTCTGGGATTCAGCAGGTGAGTACGAAGTTGAGGGTATTCTCATTAGAGCCTACCCTGTGGGAACTCTCTATTCAGGGAGGCACAGACAAACTCTCAGAGCCTTTAGAGCAGTCTCTCCTAACCTTGGGACACCAGATTTTGTTCAACTACAACTCAAATCATCCCTAACCATGCTGGCTGGGCATGACGTATCCATAATTTTAATAAAGAATGAAAGTACTAACTATGCTGGGAATCTTACAGAGAAGATTAAAAAAATGTTTTCCCCCATGGCTTTATTATATCCAGACATTTTACATCTCTAGTCTTTCTATAAAAGTGTTCTTATTACATAGTTTTTAGAATTCATTTTGGGGGGAGAAAAGGCTGGGTACCAATATATAAATACTTTGTCTTAAATTCTAAAAGAAATTTTTCATAATCCAAAGCTGTTCAATTGGCGGCGGGGGGGGGGGGGGGAGAGACGGTCCTTGGAAAAAAACAAAGAAAAAAACACATTTTTTCTTAATTGTTCTGGGGTTTTTCTAGGCCTTCACATCTCTATCCATTGCATATCTGCTTTTATATATTTTTCAATTGCAAGCTGCTTTGAAGGTTGGATAAAAAAAGATAAAAGAGAATGGCCCCTGTTTAGTCCTAGAATAAGTGACGATCCCAACTTAATTTTATTGTGTTAATCAGGTAATCAGTAGGGACTATGACTCCTATGCACATTAAAGACTTTTAATGTGTTTTGTTGTTTGTAACTGTTGCTTTAAGAGAACAGAATGTTTGCTGCAGTTCTGCCTGTTTAACTGTCTTTTCAGACTCAGCCTCCAGTTCTAGTTATAGCATCTGATGAAGTGGGTTGTAGCCTACAAAAGCTCATGCAAATTTATTAAAACATCTGAACAAGAAGTTAGTCTATATGTGTTTGACACTTAATCCTTAAGTTTGTAAACAAGAGGCTAATGCTACAATCCTTACTTAGTAAGGTTAGGGAAATAAAAATTCCCAACCTACAAAATGTCATCAAGGATCAGAAAGTATGAACATAAGTAGCCTTTTCAGAGTTGCTACTCTGTGGTCCTAACAAAAGACATTGCGCAACTATGGATTTTGGAATTTTTTTGTACTCACGGGCCAGCGCAGCTATCTTTATTTTTTATCTACCATTCAGAATAATGAAGGTTTAAGTACTCCAGGAAGAACTATCCAAACTAGGTGAATAGGTAACATAATAAAATTCACAATGACAGGGTCAGAACTATCTGCAACTATGCAGGAAAGGTATTTGGGGTCATGATGGGCAAATCACTGAGCTGTAGAAGTAAAGAAAGTGAACTCAGGGCCAAATGATATGATATTAGTCATATATTTAAAACTAGCATATTCATCCTGACTACTTTTTTTTTTTTTTAGAGAAGCAGCTATGGGACCTCCACTGGGGCCCTACGTTAGTTTTCTGCTAAAGACCGCTCCCTATATAGTGGGTATTTGCCATTGAAGGTGCTGTTCACAGTAGAACAGCACTTTTGGGGATAAAAAGCAGCCAGGAAAACTGGTTAGGGGTCCCAACTGAGAGCACATTCTGTATCAGGGCCCTGCAGCTGCTTGCTCTCCAATTAAGCACACTTTTATAAACACAGAACGAATGTCATATGTACTTTGGCCCCCAATACTGCGAATTAGAAAATGGATTGTAAGTAAAATTAGCAATACCATAACAACATCACAGAAAAATATGGTGTGGTCACATTTAGAATACTGTCTACAGTTCTGTTCACTCCATCTCAAGATGATATTTTAGAGCTGGGAAAGAAGAATTAAAATGTTGATGGGGCTGAAGCACCTTACCAAGGCAAGGTCTTTCCTTTGCAGACATGGCCTTTTTTCCTTTGTCTTTGTAGATATGACCTGCAACCTCCCAGATTAAAGGAATCACAACTGCAGAAAAGAAACCCAAATATAGTGTGTTCACAGTGGGGATGGATGGATTCCCTGCCTGCTGGTCTGGGTGGGAATCCGCCCGTGGGGGGAGGCGATCCGTCCCTCCCCCCAGAATCCTTAGGAGCTGGCTCCGCTCCACGATGATTCCGCAGAGCTGGCCGCCGGCTCTGCATTGCTGGCGATACAGCTGGCCGCCGCTGTCGTGCCATATTGCTGGCTGAGTGAGGGCTAACTCCGGATACATTTACATAAGAGACATTACTCTCATCCTATCAGCTTTAGCAGAAGACACCCACTTGTTGTTTTCCATGTTACATATTTAGGATGCAGCTTGGCTCCAGCCTAAAGGC
The DNA here is from genome assembly GCF_057233095.1 of Heloderma suspectum. Taxonomy (NCBI): domain Eukaryota; kingdom Metazoa; phylum Chordata; class Lepidosauria; order Squamata; family Helodermatidae; genus Heloderma; species Heloderma suspectum. Next base: position 87,505,964 of record NC_139459.1, read on the forward strand.
CTATACACCACATTCCCACAGATTATCTCACTTTTGAGGTCTACCCTGTCTACATGAGAAGTAACTGCTGTCAAACCCAATTCTCTACATATGAATTCTTATAATTCAACCAGAAGAAGCCAAACTCAAACTGTAAGTATGTTATTCATTCCTTCGCATCCCAAACTGACAAATTCGTAAGTATTTCCATTAAAATAAAAGGGATAGATGCATGGGTTAGGAAATCAGGCTATCTTACATGAAATAGCACTCCCCTTGAAAACTCAGGTTCATATTCCTGCATCTGGCTTTGCTCCTGGACTCTCAGGTAGCAGCCATAGCCAACAGTGCTTTTGTCAAGTTCAGGCTGCTGTGCCAGTTGCATCCATTCCTAGAGATCAATCTGGCCATGATAACATGCCTTACTTGCAATCTAGACTGGATTACTGCAATGATCTCTCCACTCTGAAACAGCCACAAAATTTCAGCTGGTCCGGAATGCAGCCACTACAGAGGTGACTGGAACCAGTTTTGGGGAGCATATTATTACAACAGCTCCAGTGGGTGCCAATCTATTTATGGGTAAAATTCAAATTGCTGGGTAACACCCTAAACAACTTGGATCACAACTCCTAAAGGGCTGTCTCTGCCAGCTCATCAGGATCTACCAGAGAGGCTCTTATCCACATGCATCACTACCTGAGGACCAAAGTAAATGTTCGATAAAGCACATATAGTGGAGTTATGCGTGCTAGCTTTCTCTACTCTCCTGCAAGCACATGTGGTCTCAATGCAGATCAGAACTATGGTGCTCCAGGAGAAGAGGATTTAAGCTTCCCTCCACTCCTTTTTTCTGTGAAATTCTAATGCTCACCCCCGTAGGGGGGTTAATAAAAGAAAAGTGTCTCCAGTGGAATTTCAGGAAAAAATAGGTGGGGAAAGGTTTAAATCCTCCTCCCCCAGGGAGCCAAGGTCCCAAACTGAATCGGGACTGTGCATGCTTACTGGAGAGTGGAGAAAGTTAACATGCATAGCCCCACTATGCGTGCTTTAAAGAATGTTTAATTTGGCCCTGGGGAGATGGGAGACAGCCTTCTCTGTGGCAGTGCCTCGCCAGCCTTCCCCAACCTAGTACCCTCCAGATGTTTTGGACTACAACTTCCAGCATTCCTTACCATTAGCCACAGTGGCTGGGGCTGATGGGAGTTGTTCCAAAACATCTGGGGGACACAAGTTAAGGCTGGCTGGCCTAGGCTACGGAACTACCCACCTAGGGAGGTTTGTCTTGCTGTATCTCTAATGTGCTGGCATCTTGCAAAAACCTTTAAAACAAGGTTTTCATTTGCCAAGTTGAAACTATTTTGTTGATCCCTTGAAGAATGATTTTATTGTTTTTATCTGCTGTGCTGCTGTCTTAACATTTTTATTATTTTTGTAGTGTTGTAAGCTGCCTAGAGTAGTTTTAAACATGGAAAGGAGTATAAACAATATTTCTAGAGAGATACTAGAACCTGTGTTCTACATATATGCACAAGCAGCCTTCTCAGCTTGCATTCATGATCATATTTGGAAGTCTATCACAAATTTGCATTATAGTTGCATATAAGGCACATCCACTTGTAACTAAGAATGTGAAAGCTTAACCAAATCAAAGGACTCTTACATATATGTTATAATGTGTAGTGAAAAAGCAGGTATGTGACTGACTCACATTTCTGCTTTTCACTGCAAGCTCTTATCCTCAAAGCAGACTTTTCTACCACATATTGTAACTGTAGAACAGCCCTTAGCAAAAAATGGGCAGGGATAAATGTTGGGGAAAAGACTTGTACAAAGAGTTTTGAGGACCAGATTTGGCCCAAAGGACTTCTAACCCACATTCTTGACAGTTTCCAGGATAATTCTTTGGAAGAGCTTAATGTTTGTAGCTTACATTAAATGAACAGAATGAGGCATGGAAAATGACAGGATGTGGTTAGCTAATAGCAGGCATATTTTGAGAAGGATATGAAGGAAGAGTGTTTAGAAGCTAGTCCCTTTCTTGCCATCCATATCAAAACATTTTGCTCTGTCACCCAGCGTTCCAACATTGAAGCCAGGAAAGCATATTATTGAGAATACAATACTAGTCTCCTTTACCACCCACCACTCCTGCCTTCGTGTCTTGCACTGTCACTCATACAAAACTGGGAAAGGGGGATTTATATGGAATATTAACAAAATATTCAAAAGAAACCTCTTTTTCCTAGTTTTGTATGAGTGTCAGTGCAAGGCACAAAGGCAGGAGTGGAGAGAGTGAATGAGGATTGGTCTCCTTTACTATATTTGGTTATTTCCTTCAACTTTGAACAATTTTACACTACGATGCTGCCCAGAAATAACTTAGCACAGGGGTGGGCAGGCATCAGGCTTATAGGATCAACTTTCTTTTAACTAGAACCCCAAGATCCACCAACCAAAGCTTGGTGCAAAAGATACACACTTAGAATTAAAGAATTCTGAGCCCAGGAATTTGTTTTGAGTACCAGCACCGAATGCAACTCAGTTATTCCACACAAAAATCCACTCCTGATTAGCCCAAGCTTTCTTCATTTCAGTAGTATAATTTAGCGTGGGGGAAGGTTCACATGATCAAACATCCCCACAATAGGCTGCAGCATGTGTGGGAGACCATTTTGAATATTTGACACCTGGCTGCAGCTTGCCATGTTGTGTGCACCTGGCCACTGTGGGTTATGAGAGGGTTAAACTCTCATAACCCTACAACAAACCATGGGTTACGTGAAGGTTGTTTAACCCCCACATACCACACAGTGACTGGGTTCAGATGCAACAACACTCGCTGGTTGGGGGTTAAGTATGCAAAATGCCAGCAGGCACATGCTATGGCTTACCGTAGCTTAAACAATCCAGAGTGGGCTGTTTTGACTGTGCAAACCGGCCCATTGTTGCTGCTATTTTAAAAAACTGGGAGTCAATCCTTGCTGATGTACAAATCACTCAGAGAGCTACCAGTAGATATAGAATTACCTCCTGTCTGTCCTTGACTTGGCACACACACAAAGGGCAAACACTAGCCAGTGCTCATATGTCACTTTTGGGGAGCAGCCGTGACTTTAGCTCATTTATTTTTAAATTTCGGTCAAAGATATCATCATAAATACTAATTATACAACTTCTAATTATATTCTCTGGATATGTTAACAGCAGTTTATGGAGATAACCTGATCAGTCCTATTCCGCACTGCAGGTGTTGTACAGAAGTGTGTGCATACTCTCTCTCTCTCTCTGCCTTGCCTCTCTAAGTCCAAAGATAGAGAAGGCCAATGAATAAAGGATTTCAGGAGATGGAGTAGATCTGAACAAGGAGGAGGAGTCTGGATATAAATACAAGGGAGGGGAATAGAAAGTGAAACCAAACGTGAGCAGGACATATTCATACAGTCCGGATTCCTGAGGAGATTTCTGCTGCATGTATCCTCTCAGCCTAAACTACCTCACAGGGTTGTTGCAAGACTACAACAAGCAAAGGAACAATCATGTTATGAGCTCCCTGAAATAAGGGCAAGATATAAATGTAATACAAATAAAGAAGAGTAGTTGATAATACTGATCAGGAAATATCTTCCTGGCTCAGTTAGTCTAACAACAAGTTTGCATAATGTGGAATCTATATAACAGACCAACCTTCCCCAACCAGGTACCCCCCAGACAACTCAAATCACCCCTCACCATTGGCCATGCTGGCCAGGCCTGATGGGAGCTGAAATCCGAAACATCTGGAGGGTACCAGGTTAGGGAAGTCTGTAATAGACAGTAAGTCAAGTCTCATAGAGGTTCCGCCTCTTGCCCTTGATAGTTTTCCATTAAACTACGGCTCTGGTTACACACAATATGACTATGCTATTGTCAAAAGAAATACCAAAACCAGTGTGCGGAGCAGCATATCCATTTTCTCTACATTCCTTGTTTCAGGAAGATACTTCAGCCAGTTCTATACTTCTGTCTAGAATAGAGAGGTTGTAGAAAGACAAATGTAAGATATAAAATCAAGTCAGGAAACCAAATCCATATGTTCTATAGTGGTAAATGCATGCCACCGGTATTTGTCCTTTTGGGCACCCTGAAAGTCCAAGCTCTTTTGTTGCTTTATAGCTAAAGGTTATTTTGTCAAATACAGCAGGATTGAACTCTGGCCCCCAGAGGTGTCATTCTATCTCCTGCAGGTGGCTTTCCTTGCTCTGTCATGGAAACCCAGGAGAGACACCTTCTTAGCAGTGTTTGGACACCAGGCTGCTTGACACGTTGCTGCCCAGCTCCCTCCCACTACTCCTTGTATGCAGCCACAAGATGGTAGCAAACACTTCTCTTTCCAGTTCGGTTTCCTCTTTTTCTTCATCCCTTGGGAGCTCAGAACTAGCTGTTGCCCCCAGGGGGGAGGCCTTGCCAAATGCCCTGTCCACAGCACACAGCAGAAACACAGACAGATAATAAAGCAGGCAGCACTGAGTAGCGCTGGTATGAACCAGAGGGCAAATTGGAGATAGCAGTACTTTGGCTCACTGCCCCCATACCCTAGGAGAACATCTGTTGCTGCTCATCCTCCTATGGGAAACTGGGCAAGACTGGTGAGATTAGGGTGCCATGGAAACATCAGCCCCAAGTGAACAGTGCAAAGCGGATGGAATGTTTCAGTAAGGGAGCCAGCTGATGAAGTCTGTAAGGGGCCATGAGTGGGTACGGCCACTGCCGAACTTGTACTAGCCTGCCTAGTGCAACCATCTCCAAGCCCAATTAGAATTCACGCTCCAGGACTACTGCACCACTGCGAGCGACCTGGACCTGCTGCATATCTCATCCCACCACTACCCCTGATGCTGACAATAGTTGCACAATCCATATCTCAGCAACATATTACCAACAGGCCCATCATACCCACTGGGGGGTTTTATGTCCTCCCCACCTTAAGGTTATGTTGAGGATCCCCCAAACCTGCAGAACCTCTTGTGCATGATGGCGCTGCTTTGACTATATTAGCAATAGCACTCACCTCTGAATGCTGAGAATAATTTGGCAGGTTAATGGTGACCGTACAAGTGGATAATACTTATCCGTATTACTACACTCAGAGGAATTAACAGACAATGCAGACTTTGAGCAAATTCCAGGATAACTGTTGCTTATGGAATACAGCTTAAGTGAACTAGTAAATAACTTCTGCTGAAATCAATGGAACTTGTTACTAGAATCAGGGTTCTATTGCAGCTCATGCATTTATTTATTCAAACTACAGGTGTAGGTGAACCAATATCATAGTAGTTATACCAGTGTCAGTGGACAACAGGAGTTTTATACTGAAGTAGCAGTTCATTTACTGATTGCATTCACACATCTGCACTGGGGGCTGCAGGAGGAGGGAATTCAGCAAAAAAATCACCTCTCCCTTCTCTTTCCACCAGCAAGAGCATCCTAAGTGGAACTCTGCTCCAGGGATGCTCCCGCTGCCAAAATAAAAGGCTGGATCCAGCCCATTACATCTTTGGGGCTGTTTAAACTCAGAGAGCAATCCTATGGTCGCTAGACAGTGTCTAGATGGCTGTAGGATTTTTCGGCTTCTGGGAATCATGTTCCCCAACCCTTCCCCCGCCGCTTCATAGGCAGCATGGTTCTTACCTATCTACACTCTTGTAACTGCAGTGCAGAGTGGGCAAAAAGGGGGTATTCCCAGCGGTGGGGAGGGGAAGTGTTGTTATGATGCTTCACAATGCTTCCTATGCGCTTTCCAGCCCCCACCCCACTCCCCAGTTTGGCGTCCACAGCTAGACAGCCAAAATTGGCTGTCTAGCTGCAAATGCAGGGCAGACAGAGTGGGGAGGAGAGGATCGCCTCCATGCTCCTCCCACTCTTCATTGGATAGTCGGCCACCTCCAAATTTGGAGGCGGCTGACTATCCCATTAGGGCTGTGCCCTAAGTAAGGAGATTCCTCACACACAGTCATTCATGAATATGAGCTCATAGGATAAAGGCAGTTTTTACATCTTAATCATTAAAGTGCACAAAATACCCAGAACTGCATTAGTTTCACCACTTTCTCAGTGAGGGTCATTTTGTTTCAAAACACTGGTGTTTTCCATAATAAAGTGTCCTTTTCACCTCTGCTGTTAATTTAAGGCAAGGGTCTCCAACCTTTTTGGACCCATGGGCACATTTGGCATTTTGAAAAACTGCCCTGGGCACCACCACAAATGGAATGCTATGGGGGGAGCAATCACAAAAATGATGGGAGCATCCCTTTATCTATATTTGTGCATGAGCATTTGATTACACACCCTGTGTATGCTGCTACTCATTCTGGCTTCTCTCTTTCTCTGTAGCTCATCTATTTTCTCTCTTTGCTTTTTCTCCCCCCACCCTTTTTCTGTCTCTTACGCCTCTTTCCTTCGTTCCATTAGTTAAAATAGGGTGGGAAAAGTCTTTCCTGACAAAAAATGACGGAGGGGGGCAAAGTTCACCCCCCCACACACCAAGGAAACTTAGGAAAACAGGTCCCCATAGTGTGGGGTGCACTTCATGGCCCCCACAGCTGTTTTTCAGCACAGAGGACTTCCCCTCTCCCTATTTAAGCTAATGGATAGATCAGTCCATTGGCTTGAATAGAGGGGGAAAGCCCCCCTGCTGAAAATCAGATGCAGGGGGGCAAAGATTGTCCCCCGCCAAGGACTCTGGTGCCCCAAAGGTCCTGGGTGGTGGGTGGAATTCACCCCCTCTCCAGCCTTTTTTGGGGGGAGGGAGGACTCCCCCCCCCCAAATACAAGTGAAGGAAGGAATCATTCCATTCACCTGCAGAGCGGGGAAAATAGCTTGGTGAGCACCTGAGCCTGGCTTGCGGGCCCAGTGGCACCACATTTGAGAAACCCCTGATTTAAGGGACTCCACCCTTCCTAGTATCATTCAAAACATCCAATTTGCTCTCTTTCCCAGTATATTATTGGCCTACTGTCAGAACACCAAAAATCAGGCTAGAGTTTAACAAACTTTACTGATTATTTTGAAGTGCATCAATCAAGAGAACAATGATGAATGGTAGGTTATTTCTTATAAATAATTTACAGAAACTGACAAGTTACAAAAAGTATAACTCAAATGAGGAAATTATCCAAGGCAAGGACATATCCAAGATAACAAATGGAGATAATGAGTTAATACTTAAGTTAGAAAATAATGAATAGATTGCCATATGTATATTTCAAAGATTAGATCAGATCTTGTCTCAGTTCACCAGAACATCATAGACTTGACTTACTAGCCCCCATTAAACATATACCCCAGGGAATTACTCCTAAGAGGGCTTTCCAGCCAGTGTTCCACCCCTATTTTATTGACAGTAACTACAAACATTTCTCAAACCCCCTGGCTAAGGTATGTGGTATCAGTCAACTTATAATATTGAAAGGTCTAACTTTAACACTGCCTTGAACCAGTGCTTGATTCCATAATGGTCCCAGGTTGATCTAATGTGCCAATTATATACTAATTTTTCCCCCTTGTTGAGAATACATCAGCTGATAGTGTGAGATGGACCTATGTAACACTGAAACTTTTGCAATGAATCCTACCAACTCTGAAAAATTGTCAAGTTCTTTTCTTGAGAGGACTCATCCCCCTCAACATTCCATATTCAGGACTATTTCTAATAGCAAAGTCATAATGAAGATGAGCACCAAACTCTCTAAGGGAGCAATCCTATGGCCACTAGTCAGCAGCTAGATGGCCATAGGATACACCAGTTTCCAGGAACCGACCTCAGAGCCCACGCTCCGAGGTCGGTTCCCTAAGAACCAACCCCCCCACCCCGCGCTGTCTTGCAGGCAGCTCGAAATGGCCCCACACTCCACACTTGGAAGAGGAGCACAGAGCGGCCAAAATGGGGCGATCCTGAGGGCATTCCGGGGCAGGGAAGGCAGAAATGCCGGTACGATGCACTGTATGTGTCGTCCGGCAGCTGCTTCGCCCGCTCCGCCTTCCCGTGGCTAGACATCTGAAATCTTCTGTCTAGCAGCAAATGTAGGGCAGCTGAAACATGGAGGGGACAATCCCCTCCTCGCTTCTTCTGTCCCGCACTGGATAGGTGATTGCCTCTGAGTTCAGAGGCGGCAGCCTATCCTGATAACATTGAGCCCTAAATGACTGACCACCTGCACAAAGCAACACTACCTAGGCTGCACCAAGAAATGACAGCTCTGAACACCTTCCCTCAACACTCTGGCACAGTACATAACAGGTTGGGGGAGGGGAGTGTGCACAGCTAGGTCACTTCAGGTTACATTCAAGCAGTGGAGTGACAAAGAATACTGACAGTAGTATAGAGGAGACACACATCTCTGTCCATTGTGAATGCTCCAAGCTTGGCTAAGCATAATGCTGCATACAATGGGTAATCTTGGAAGTTTGCTTGTAATATTCCTGAGTACTGACTCAAACTGCATATCAGATGGAACCAGCACTAGGTAATTATAGGGCTAACTTGTTCAACTGAAAATTTGACTTAGACTGGCAAATGGAACCTAGTCTGCAAATAAGCTGATCTATAAATTTATTCAGAAGTCACACCAAGTTTAATCCGAAGTAGATGTGCTGCACAGTGCCACCTAAATGGCATTTTCACAAAACACGACAGGAGCAAAATAAAATCCTTAAGTGACTAAGACTGTACTCTCAAATCAGCTTGCAACACTCAAGCTAGTAGTCAAGTTTGCATTGTTACAAGTTCTTTCTTGCCTTTCCCATATTAAGATTCCTGAGTCAAGTGAAATTCCCATGCAGCACCTTCTGGACAAGCATACAAGTTATGGTCACAGGTCTTAGGGTCGCTTACAAGATATACCCCCAAAAACAGTTGTGTCTGCTTGGCCCCAAGTTCCTGTTTACAGCCATCCCTTCTAATGATCTAAGTGCCAGTGGAAACAGTAGATAATATAGCTTCCCAGTTTGGTCCTTCCTTTTGCTGATGAACCCTGCCCAGAAATCCAGCAACCTCCAACCTAAACTTTATTTTAGCATTTCAAGTCCACCCTTCTGTCTTTCCCCTCCAGCAAAAGCTGGCTTACCATAAACATTCTTCTAATGCTAGAAATCATAGCTTCTTCAAACACATCAGATTTGTAACAGCAGAAAATAGCCCATTATAGAAGGATCCTAAAGATCTTAACCTTATTTTTCTTGTGGGTTTGTGCTCATGTACGACTCTCAACTCAAGCAAGACTCCTCTGAAGTTCCACTGTTTTTTGCCTGTAGGGGTTGACAGTGTTCCTACAACAGGATTTTTATTTTAAAGTCCTTTCTGACCCAGTGTTTTAAGCTTTGAGGCCAGTCTCTTCTCTAATGTTTTAAGAGTTGAGGTTAAATCCCCTTCTCAGAAATCAGCTCTCATGCACATCCACAGGTTAAAACATCCTTTAATTCTTGTCAGGGTCTTGTCAGGTGTGAACACCCACCTGTTAGATCCTTTTAGAAGATAAGACGATATCTCTCAAGTGGAATGCTTCAAACTGTGGTGCCGTCACAGAGAATGCCATGCTTGTTGAATTAATAGATTCACCCACCTTTAGGAGAAGAACAGGGTGCAGGACATAATCCTCTGATCTCAGCAAGTGGCTGATGGAACTGTATCAAAAGTGCTGAGGAAAAAGCCCAACAAGAACTGAACCAAAGGCTCCCTATTGCAGCCCTAGGTTAGAACAAAATTCACATTGCCCCCACTGGTAGACCGAGACTAATGAATCCTTTTCAGTAGTGGTGCAACCCTTCATTTTGGGAACCTCCCTTATCCAGCCTCTGCACCTTGAAAGCATTTTATTATGTATACTAACATGTAATAATGATTTCGAACAAAGGCTCCTGATTAAGCATTCATACAACACTGTCATGTGACAACTAATCCATGAGTTCCAATTCTTAAACCTTAGCTAAAACTTTCATTATCGCACCAACCTGCGCTGCAATTTCAAAGCAATTTTACCAGTCACAATTCAAGAGTTTCAATTTCCATTGGTTATTATCCTTTATTTTTTTGAAAGATACTACTAATTTTATTGATGATGAATTACAGAAAAACCATAAAAGTATTTAAACATCGGTATAAAAGGAGATTAGAATAAAAGCTGTATTATAAGCAATAACAATACACTCCAAATAAGATCTGTAAGTAAAATGTACAATAGCAAAACAGTTTTTTTAGCAGCCACAGCCATCCACAAGCAGCACAGAATCAGAGAAAACTCTTGTACGTTATCATCTTTTAAGGAAAAACATGCAATTATACTCAAGGTCATTTTACAACAGAAGAATGTGCAAGGGGGAAAAATCCTGTCAGCTAAAGATGTGTATGTATCCAGTTCAAAACTGTTTTATTAAGTTTTGTAGAAGCCAGAAGGGTGTGCTGGTAGCTGACCAGGATCTTGAGGGGTGAAAAGTCTTCAGTGGTAAGAAAAGTTATTTTTGCTACCCAACATTGGATAGTGAAGAACCTTAAATTTGGGTACTCGCTGAAACACTGAAGAACCAGGCACAATCCTTCATTGTATGTAAATATTTCAGCCATGATAGGGTTGTTAGGAGCGCAAATTATTTTATTAAACTACAGTAAAGGTGATTCAAAGTTTTATTTCTTATAGCACAACAGCTATTTAAGGTACTGGCATATTGCTAGGAGGGGTGGATCAGGCTGGAAAAAATGTATAGTTTTGCCACCACGTTCAGACCTAACATACGGCCTGATACCAGGTAAGGCATGTCCCAAAATAAAAGGAATAGCCCTGAACATATTTTTAATGTAATACCTATTTAACCACCGCCAATGTTTTAGTGCATCCGTCTCCCTTCCCCCACACCTAGGAAGATACGCACATTCCAGTAAAGCTTCTCAGCAGAGGTCGCCCCACTCAACCCCTCCCCCTCTACAAGGCCTCAGCTAAGCTTCCAGAATCTTTTGGACTTTTAGTTCATCATTCTGTACACAACAAACCGAAAAGGAGAACGCTCCAGATCAAAGATCCTTGCCCCTGATATGCAACCACACAGAAACACAACACACCAGGGTGGGTGAACTGCCTTTCCTTCCGGGGGGGGGGGGATAAAAAGAGAGAACGACACAAGTGGATGAAAGGCTAAGAAGCAGAGACAAAATGAGCTCCACGGAGGAAAAAGCAGAGCGTCAGCCATGTTTTGCTTTTGTGTGTGTGTGTGTGTCCGTGTCCCCAGTATTTACAAACCTGCAGCTGCAGCAGCTCTTGGAGACTGTGAAGGAAGAGAAGGGTGGGAGGGAGGGAGAGAGAGAGAGAAGGGGGGGAGAACGACAAGGAAGGAAGGGAGAAAAGCAGAAAGAAAGGAGAGAAGGGAGGAGAGATAGGCAGCAACAGCAGACAAAGGAACCCAGCAAAGCCTGACAGACACACACACACAGCTGCTGTGCCCGGCGCTGTGGATGTTGCTCTTTCCTACACATTCGACTGCTTGGGGTGGGGGGAGAGGAGGGGACGCACGTTCTCACAGGCACCAGTAGCAACAGTTTCACCACCACCACTTACAACGCAACCTTCCCTCATCTCCTCCCCCCCCCCAAGCCCCGGCCCCACAATTCCCCAGTGGCGTTGAGGGATACTCAATTCCTGTGACGGGGGGGGGGAGAGAATAAAGGTGACGGAGAACGGGGGTCGGGAGAAGGAAGAAAGAAGACCTGGGGGGATCTGGGAACCCCTGCAGGGGCCCCAGCCTGACACACAATGGCGGGGAGGGAGGGACCAGAACATTCATGCGAAAGATTGGGGGGGGTGAGCAGAGCCTGGCGCCTCCCTCTCGTCCCCTCCCCCCCCAGAGGAGGAGCAATTAGAGAGTCGTGTGAGGGGAGGGGAGGGGAGGGGAGGGGCGAGGAGGAGGGTCGCCTGCCGCTCCCCCGCCAGGTTACTGAGGGAGCTCCCCTCCGGCTTCGCTCCCTCTTTCTTCATGGCAACAGCTTCCGGGAGGGGTGGGGGTGGCGGAGAAAAGAAGCGGGGAGGAGCAGCGCGGGCCCGCCGCGAATGAATAATAAATAACGCCAGCCCCAAGGGAGGGGAGGGGAGGGGAGGGGAGGGGAGCGGCGGCGACTCCCCCACAGCGACTCCCTCCGGCCGCGGCCGGTACTGGCTGGCCAGGCCAAGGGCGGCGCGGCGGCTCCGGCGCTCCCCCTCCGCCTCCCTTCCCTCCTTTCCTCGCGCTCTCTCACCTGCTGCCCGAGCCTCCTTCCTCGCCGCCGCCGCCTCCTGCTCCTCCGCCGCCTCCGCCTCCACCCGGGCGGGCGTGCGGTGCCCGGCGGGGGGGTGGCGTCGGCGGGGGGGCCAGTGCTGCAGAGGCTTCGCCAGCCCCGCTTACCCGGCCAGGCCGCTCAGCTCCTCGGCGGCGGTTGCTGCGGCGGCTCCCCTTGTCTCGCTTGGCCCCCTCCTCCGCCGCCTCCTCCTCCGCCGCCGCCGCTTAGCCCTCCTCTCGCTTGCCACATTGGGAGCCGCCCTTCTGCCCGCGCGGGAGCCGCTGCCAGGAGAGAGGCCTCCGCACCTTCCTGCCAAATAGTGAGCCGCTCCAAACACGCGGCCCCGCCTCCCCCCGTGCTGCGGCGCGCAGCCGCACTCCGCCTATTGAACTGCGACAGGAGAGCTGAAGCCTCGAGCTCTCGCGCTCGCCTCCCTCCCTCCTGCCGTCCTCGGCTCAGAAGCCCCAGTACGCTTGCGCGGGCGCAGCCTGGTACCTCGGTTGTCTGAGGATGAGGGGAACGTAACTTCGGTCTCCATCCCTTACAGGGGCGGGGAAGCCTCTCTGGAGCTGCGTATAAGCTTGCCCCGATGTTCCTGTGGGAGACGCTACTCCTGCACCCCAGAATTTGTTTAAAAAACCGATTTCACTTCACGTTAGCTTCCTAGGTTGTATTGCTGCTTTTAAAGCGTAGTTGATCCCGTGAAGAAAAAACAAGTTAACCAAATGTAAGCTTTCTATCTGTATCACAAGACCTGTTTTGTATAATCTGCCTTTCCTCTAGAAAGGCTGGATCCCATCTCCAGAGTAGATCATTTGCATAAATAATCTAAAGGCTCACTTGGCATAGCACACATTTTTCAGTATGTTTAGGAAATAAAGTGAAATCTCTATGAAAGCTGACGTGATGACTGTGCAGGTGCATACATGCTCCGTGTACACCAGAGCTGCAGAACCTCCAGCCTGCCAAGACTCCCCAGTCAGATTCCTGGAGCCAAACCCCACCCCCTGGAGGAATTGCTGCTGTTATTTCTTATCTCAGACTGGAGATAACAGCAGGGATGGCAAGGCTGGGTGTCAAGGGTAAGCATACTTGGGCACCTGCCGAGGACCTGTACCCCTGCAGGGGCCCACTGACCTCCTCTTCACCATTGCAATATGCTTGTTCACCGTAGGGATGTCAGAGAATTCCGCCACGGATCTCGGTGAGGCCGAATGCCAGTGCATTCGGCCCCCCGAAATCCATGGTGGAATGAAGCCCCCCCCCCCACGAAATGGGTCCAGAACGGAGCACCTACCTGTTGCCATCTGCGCTGCATCGTGAATGGCGGCCGCATCTGTGGCCGCCATTCGCTTCTTCCATATAGCCGTGATAGGCTACGTAAATACGTAGCCTATCATGGCTAATGCAGGGACGCCATTTGCATCCCTGCAGAAGCCGTGATAGGCTACATAAGTATTTACGTAGCCTATCACGGCAAAACTAAGAGAACGCAAATGGCGGCAGCTACGGCAGCCACCGTTTGCGTTCCCTTTTTTTCCCGCCGTGATAGGCTATGTAAATATATGTAAATACATAAATATTTACTTAGCCTATCACGGCAGAAAAAAAAGGGAATGCAAATGGCGGCTGCCGTAGCCACCGCCATTTGCGTTCGCTGTTTTTGTTTTTTGCTGTGATAGGCTATGTAATAGCCTATCATGGCAAAATACAGGGACGCAAATGGCGGCAGCTACGGCGGCCGCCATTTGCGTCCTTGTGCAGGTTGCCCAGCGGCCGGATGTCCGGCTGCAGGCGGCCCCGGCCAGCGGCTCCGCAGAGTTGCCGCGGAGCAGAGCCAGCCGGGGAGAATTTCGGGGGGAGAGACAGAGTGCCTCCCCCCACCGCGAATGTCACCCTTCGAAAAGGTAAGTGACTTTCGTACATCCCTAGTTCACCGACCTCTTGCTCTGAACCAGACAACAGCGGTGGTGAGAAGATGGGCAGTACATGCCTTTGCCTACTTGCTCGCTGGCTCTCTGCCTAAGCAAGTGGGAGCAATGAAAAGAAAGTGGAGGAGGGGCAATAGCAGCTGGTGACAATGGCAGTGAGAAGATAGACTAATCCCTGGGGGAGCAGGCCCTTTGAGGGTGTCTTGCCAAGGGCCCACAGAAACATGGAGCTGGCAGTGGGGGATGCGAGCAGTGGGGGACTCGGACAGTGCTGGGAATAGGGGCTTTTCCCCCTAGTACCAGCCAAGTCCCTTTTCTACATGTTGAGGAGAGACATGGAACTCTATTCCTCTCTTCAGCATGGAGAAAACGAAAATGGGTGTGGGGGCAGGGTGATGTCATGGCCGTGCCCAAAGATGTCAGCTGGCCCATGGAGGGCAATCTGGCCTCCCATTCCAACAATGTTCTACATCATGCATACATTTATTTTGAAGATTTATACCCCCCTTTTAACTGAAATATCCTTACAACAGATTTCAATAAGACTTTAAATACCACACACACACCCTTCAACCTCTGGCCTAAGGTGGGGCCAAAATGTGCTTCATTTCCACAGTCCCAGGCAACTGGCAGTTGGTGCAAAGTGTTCTTTCTCACAGGGAGAAAGGAAGCAACCTCCCTGCTGTTGTTTCTTTTCTGGCCAATGGGCCAGGCTGGTCTTACCCTTGCCACAAGGTTCTTCCTGGAGGAAGAGAGTGCAGCCTCCCAGTGGCCCTGGGTTTCCTGGCCAGAGTGTGCTTACTTTCAACACTGCAGTCACAGAGCAACATGACACTTTATTGTATACATTCATACATACCACATAATGTGTCACAAAGTCACATTTACAATAATTTATACAAAAAGCAAAGATAGCTCTGTTGGCCAAAGGAAAACTTTCAAAAGAAAAATGCTAAAATCCATATTATCATTGTACCTTTATTAGACCAACTAAAAGGTCACAAAATACTGTACAAGCTATTAAATGCAGACTTAATGGCTTTAATGTCAGACACTTTTTTCCCCATCCCTTTTTGCTTTGTTTAACATCTTGCCTGATGTAGATTCTGAAGAACTTGAAAACTTGCACAGAATTTTGTGATTTCTAAGTTGGCTTAATAAGGTATTATGCTAATAGGGATTTTAACATTTTTCTTTTGGGATAATTTATACCTTACCCATAACAAATTCCTACATTACAGCATTCCTGGCCTTGCTGTTACATCTCATGAAGCTTGCCATGTGAAGACTCTGAACTGCATGGTGAGTTCTCACACCAGTGACAGAGTTCTCAAGAACACCTGGTGTTCATTCATTCATTTTATTTCTGTACTGCCCAATAGCCAAACTCTCTGGACAGTTCACAAAAGTTACAGTTCAACATACATAGAAACATAATATTAAATCTTTAACATACAAAAAATTAAAAACCGTTTAAAACAGTGAAAAAACAGTTACAATAAAATACCGGGACCTGATAAAACACAGACATTAAAACCTCATTATATGCCATCAAATATCTTGGAGTAGGGGTAGGTCTCAACCTGGCACCAAAAAGATGAGAACATTGGCACGAGGCAGACCTCAGTGGGGAGAACATGCCACAATTGGGGGGCCACCACCAAAAAGGCCCTCTCCCTTGTTGCCATCTTCTGAACCTCTCTCAGAAATGACACTTGGAGGAGGGCCTCAGATGTTGATTGTTCATATCAAGAGGAGAGGTGTTCTGTCAGATATTGTGGTCCCAAGCCATGTAAGGCTTTATCAGTTTAAACCAGCATCTTGAATTGGGCTCAGCAACATACAGGCAGCCAGTGTAAGCGGACAAGAATTGGTGTTATATTAGTGTTGGCGAGAAATCTCTCAAAATTAATGGCAAATTGTGCAAGAGGTGGCATGTGTGTGTGAGAGAGATTGCCCATGTGGAAGCAGTGATACTAACATCAAGGGGTCGAGCATTTCCACCTGTTCCTCTCCACCATCTTGGAGCTTGATAAAGTCTGCTTCCTGAAAATAAGTGCTGCAAGGGGTGTTTGCTGGAGAGTAACTGAGGCCAGATCTCCATTTCATATCCTCTTGATTCAATCCCATCATGGTGAGGGCATGCGCATCCCTCTTGTGCATTTATACTTAATAGCACACACAATGACATCTGTTGTGGGATTTTGGATAATACGGAATAAGAAGTGGGAAATAACACTAGAAAAGTGGTATACAGAATACATAATGTGTTCCAACAGTTATCAGTGCACTTCAATCCCAATAAAAAGCACTAGTATAGATTTAGCCTGAGTGGTATGTGGGACTTGAAAGAGGACTGACAATGGTTTCCTCCCCAGGTGAGAGATGGAGAACAGACTGTGAGAAGAGACCTAGGTGGGAGCTGGGAGCTGGGAGGAAGGCTGCCACAAGTGAGAGGTATGGCTTCCAATCAGTGTTTATGTGTTAATTGTGGAGGACCACATATTGCCTTTGTGGAATGGAGATTTATTCATCTTTGTAGGGAGTGTTTTTTTTATATTTCTGCATTATACTTTATTCTCTCTCCTGTTGAACACTAAGTTGTTGGATTAGGTTAGTTTATTTGTAATGTTCTATTTGATATATTGTGACAAATATTTGCTCCAGAAACCTTTGCATCTTGCAAGACTCCTGCATCAACCTGCATAATAGGCTACTTTGCAAATGTTTATCCAAAATAGTTATTGGTCTTCCACAGCATTCTCATAAATTGCTGCACTCTTCTAAGCTATACTTTTTATAATGAAACAAATGAAATATTAAATTATATTTCTGTATTACATTTGAATCAGTTTGATTCTAACAGAAGCATTCATGTTGACATGCTGTGACTGTTCACTGACCTGGGAACCTGCTATGGGAAAGGCATTTTTTTCCCAGCTGAACTCAGGAAAGGCCAGCAGGTGATTCAGATAAGAAAGTTGGGGAGAAGGATAACTGCTTACTGAGCTACTGTTCCCATGTGTTCAGGTTATGACACAAATAAGTGAACATAAAATATTGTAAGAAGTAAACAGGACCCATAAAAGAGAATCCTGTCTTGTAGGGAAATGTGTTGCAGCATTGGTGATGAGGTATGAGGTAAATACCAGTGTGGTATAGTGGTGAGAGTGTTGGACTGGGAGCCAGGAGATCCGGGTTCCAGTTCACTCAGCCATGGAAGCTCACTGGGTGACTTTGGGCCAGTCACAGGCTCTCAGCCCAACCTACCTCACAGGGTTGTTGTGAGGATAAAATGGAGAGGAGGATGATAATGTAAGCTGCCTTGGGTTCCTTGCAAGATGAAAAAAGATGGGATATAAATGATCTCTCTCTCTCTCTCTCTCTCTCCAAATCATAGCTGGGAATTTTGGGAAAAATAATAGCTCCTTGTTATGAACTGTATCACATAAGCAGTGCTAATAAGAAATCAAATAAATATGAGAGCCAGAGCACATGGACTTTAAAACCTAACATCAGTTCTCATCAGGACATTCCACCTGTCTTCAGAAGGACAATGACACCAGTCCTGTCCTCATTGACTTCTCTATGCTCTATGCTCCTTTTTGCTCCAAGCTCAGAAATGTCATTGGGCAAGAAACTTCAATCTTTAAAGGCAATGCTCCTAGAACTAAACTTAGAATACTTTAAAAATATGTTTTGTTTGCAACCATTTTGCATTTTGCATTTTTAATGCTCGTATATCAAATGTAAGAACTGTTTACAACTTTGAATTAAAAGAGGAAAACACATGCCTGATCTCAGAATTCTCTATTTAAGAACTCTGTCTGTTAATACCAGGCATTTTGTAAACTAAACTTACAGTGACACTTTGTTCCTGGAATGTGGCATAGGATATGTTACCTGCTGATCCATGATCAAGCTAAATACAGGAATTCCATATCATAATATCTGTAGATGAGGACAAATCTGTTCCAGTATGTATTGATATTTTTATTATGTATTTATCTACCAGCAATATGGCTATTTGTAATTGTTCCTATTGTATTCTTTGAATAACGCTCTTACATTTACTACTGTTCATTTGATAGGATGTAAATTAAATTTCCTGTTCTTCGTTTGTTATGCTATGAACCACTTTGGACACAATTTTGTGGAAAAGCAGCATACAAATAAATCAAGAGATAGTGATGATATTTATTTATTTATTTAATTTCTATTCCACCCAATAGCTGAAGCTCTCTGGGCCGTTCACAAAAATTAAGACCACAAAGTGCAGCAAAAACCAATATAAAAAATGAAAGCTTAAAACCACAATATAACAGTACAACCCGAATAAAACCAGCAGCAATGCAGAGATTTAAAATACAGATTTAAAACACCAGAGCTAAAAGACTAGGAAGTTAAAATGCTGAAATCCTGGGAGAATAAAAAGGTCTTCACATGGCACTGGAAGGAGTACAATGTAGGCGCCAGGTGAACCTCTCTAGGGAGCTCATTCCACAGCTGTGGTGCCACAGCAGAAAAGGCCATCCTCCTGGTAGCCACCCGCCTCACTTCCTTTGGCAGGGGCCAAATGTGTAAACAAAACCTAACATAGGTTTATCTTGGCTTGGATCCAAACTTAGTCATGATTAGAGTAGACCTAATGAAGTGGGACAAGCTATTACTATGTTAAAGGCACAATCCTATGCATATTTAGACAGAAAAAAGTCCTATAACTCCCAGCATCTCTCCAGCCAACCATGCTGACTGAGGCATGCTGGGAGTTGTAGGACGTTTTTCTGTCTAAACATACATAGGATTGCACCCGAAGTCCCATTGATTTCAATGGGTCTGTTCTAAGAATGACTAAATCTGGGTCTGACCCCCTCCATTACACATTTGATGTCATGTACTTTTAACATATCTTTAGGGCAAGTTCACATGTTCAGGTGAAAGCCATAATATGGCACTTGGCCATCAACCCATGATAGCTTATCAGCACCAAGCTTGGCTTCCTTTTTTGAGTAATTGCCTGAGGTGATAAGAGACAATGATCCATGACTCATCTTGTGATAATGTATGATAGCAGTTTTATATGTTCTAATTATCAAGCACTGACAGCAATTATCACCTGGATAGGACAACTTAACCTATGAACACTTCCTAATTATTCTTTAGTGTGCCTCTCTTGTTGACAGAATCAGAATAGCTAAACAATAATAAAAATTATTTCTTATTCTTACATAATATGACTATATTTTAAACGCTAATCTCCGTTTCTAATTCAAAACCGATTTACTATGATTGTCATCGGAGTTACTAAAGAGAATTAGAATAACGAATAGCTCTACCCTTTCAAACTCATTGAAAAAAATGGAGACAGTCTGTTCTGTTACTGGCTTTGAGTACTCTAACAGAACTTGAAAATTATGTTAAGAGAGCAGGCCTTAATCTGTGTTGTTATCTTCTGAATGTCCCTTTGGACTCAGGCCAGTTGACACAAATGTTCTGGAAACCTAAGGTACCCACCTGCTTTTTACAGACCCAGGGGCATATTTGTTTCCTCCAGTGACCCATTCTAGGTGACTTGCCATAATAACATATACATAGAAGAATTCCAAAGGGATTAACTGTACTAATCTGTTGCTACAAAAACAATGAAGAATAATGTGGCACCTTAAAGACTAGCAAAATATATCAGTACACAAACTGGGTTCAGGCTACTGCGACAGACACATGAATTAGTAATCTCAGTGAGCAACTATGTATACAGTGGGTTGGATCCCAACATAGTCATGCTTCGTTTAAATCAATTGGACTTAAGTGACTGATTTAAGTCCCAATGATTTCAATGGGTCTACTCTAGGCTCTAACAAAGTCTGGATCCAACCCAGTGACTACAAGCATAAAGGGGAGGGCGTATGTTGTAACAATGTGGGGGCAAAAGGTCAAGCAACAGAAAAAGTTGCTATACAAAGCCCAAACACAGCCCAAGTGGCTAAACGTGGGTGAAGAACCTCTTTCAGCCCAGGGGCCAAATCCCATTTCAGAGAAGCTCTTGGGGGCTGCATTCCAGCACTAGGTGGGGCTGACGGCAAAAGGAGCAGGACCAAGAATACCAGCATATTTTAGCTTACACCTCTTACTGTCAGTAGCAATGCTGTAGGAGACGCATTTCAACCTTTTAGAATGCAACGAAGCAGGAAACCACCAGTTGCCAAAGCCTGCTGGTTATTATTCCAATGGACATTGTTATCCATCTCTACTCTCTCCAGTGTGTGCGACCCAATGACATGGTTTGTCACACCAACAGCAACCAGAGGGGTTCTGAGATGTTAGGAGCCACCACCTCTCTTTATCCTCAATCCTTCTCAAGTGATCAGAAGGTCTGTTTGATGGAGATCCTGAGCCCGGGTGGGCTGTGAGATGGTGGTTGAGAACTTTCAGACCACCCTCTCCCAGACATAAACACATCCTGAAAGCAGGTGAGTAACAAACAGAGGGGGAGGACCTCTCTGACTTTGTGCATTTGCACAGAAAGACAGGGTAAATGTTTCACAGTAAGTTTTATGGCTTTCTGGGTATTTCCCACGCAGAAATTGTATTTCGATGTTTCAGTTCTTTGTTCCTTCCAATACTGAAGGTGGTTGGAATGATTCACTACTGAAGGTTGGGGGGAGTGAAGTCCATATAAGCCTTGACTGGATGCCCTGAATTCGCAGAAAGTATATATAGGTGCTAATCCTCTACTTTCTCATCAGATTTGGGGATGTATAGCCTTTCCATTGACACTGCTGAATGGTGACTTCTGAACTTTGCCACAAATGTGCAGCTTAATCAATGTGATAATTCAAATCAGTATCAGATCAGACCGCTTAATGATATCCATGAAATAAGACAGAACTGGCACTGTCATGTGTTAATTGCAATTGCTTTATTCTTACCTATAGCCTCAGTTTTCAGTAGCTTAGGGTGCAATCCTATTCATGTTTAGACAGAGAAAAGGCCTACACCTCCCAGCATGCTAGGAGGTGTAGGCCTTTTTTCTGTCTAAACATGCATAGGATTGCACCCTTAAAGAGCTTTTGTCTGAACACTTGCTGGCAAGAAGATTTTAAAACTGAGTGAACTATCTGAATATTCTGACAAATTCTCAGATCTAATAGATGAAAATAAAAGTGTTGGTTAAAATATTGACCCAGTTCACATGATACACAAATTCCTGGGTTATTTAACCTAGGAACTGGTGGGGCCATGCAGCAGTGAGCAAGTTAAACAACCCAGGAATTGGCGTGTGAAACAGCCTATTGGCATTACCAGGAGTTCCTTTTGTGGTGCATCATTGCATTTACCTTTCACTACATGGAGAGTTCCATGTTTTTCTAAGTCAAATAACTAGGGCTGTGCACAGTCCCCACGTTCCCCTTCTGATGTTGCTTCAGATACTCCTTAGCAACCCCTATCTGCCTCGGACTGATTCGGACCCCCTCCACTTTGACTTGGATCCGAATCCGAAGTGAGATTAGGATATCTGGATCACCTGTTTTGGGCATTTTCCCGTTGACTTGCATGGAAAAACACAGTAATAACTTTCAGTTTTTATGATACAGTCATCAAATTTGGAGAACTTACAGCCCCCCTGGAGGCAACTCCATCTGCCAAATTTCAGCCATTTTGGCTTAGTGGTTTTAGTGGTAGGTGCAGGTGAAATTTGATGTTTTCCACAAAAACTCTCAAAACAAACTTTTCCCTGTGTCCACAGATGTGCATGAAACCTTGGCCCCTCCCAGCCCCCCTTGAGGGCATCCCACTGGCCAAAGTCCAGTCACTTTGGCCCACTGGCTTGTGCTAGGTGCAGGTTGAATTTGATATTCCTAGAAACTCAGACCAAACTCAGAAGGGAAAGTGTGTTGAAGCAGAGGTCACTATCCCTAATCTCTGCTGCGGGATTCTTTGAATTGCAAAACAACCCCTATTGAGAAGATTCACCATCTCAGCCTCTCTTTGGCTGAATACACACATTACCTGGCAGGCAGGTTGGAAGAGGTTATTTTTTAATCTGCTTTTGTTTATTTCTAGCACACACTAAATGACTATTTTGAATGTATCTTGAATGAACATGGTCAGTGCGTAGCCCAGAAGGAGCACTGATTTTTGAAAGCCGTCAATGCCTAGCCCAGAAGGGCCATTGATTTTTGAAAGTGGACGGTGCCTAGCCTAGAAGGGCCACTGAATTTTGAATGCTGGAAACCTCCACCTGGTGGACCCAAACTTCCCCCACCCCATCTCCTCCATGGTGACCTGCCTAAGCCTCTTGGGGGTGAGAGACGGAGAGCTTGCAGGAGTTCTGGCAGCACTTCCAGCCTTATGTTTGCCCCTGCTGCTGGCCTGTGGGGGCCTCTTCCCCAAACAAGACCAATTGGTGCTGTCTCCTTAAGTGCAGGAGCAGGCTGCTGGTGCTGTAGTGCCCTGGCTGTTTCCCCCTGCTCTCAGATGCCTTGCAGTGGCAGCAGACAGCAGTGCTGGGATCTGCTCTCAACTCAAAAGTGGTCCCACACAATGCTGCTCTGACATTTTGGGGGAGGAGGAGATGCCAACTGCCTGCCTTGAGTCTGGGGGCGTGCCACAAAAGCGGGGGGAACAATGGAAGAGGGGTCGGGTGCTGGAGCCTCTGCCTGCTGCTCCTCCTCCAACACAACCTGGAGGATCTCCTCCTCTTCGCCCTCCATCATGCTGAGGATGTCAGACACATCTCACCTAATGTCCATCAGTGGGCTCCCCTGTTCCACTTCAGAAGGAGATGCTGTTCCACCTTGGGCAAGAGTGCGACTACTACACCTGCCCATGCCAGCCTCCTTGAACAGTGACCTCCGAGAACTGCAACTGGCCTCCACACTCTGCTGCCCTACTCCACTGGGATGCACTATCTGGACTAGAGAACATACAGCTTGCCTAATGGCGCTGCTAGCGACAGCAGTACCTTGCCCACCTCTGCCCCCACCAACACCCCAAAGATGCCTCATATTGCACTAGATTGCTTTGCCACACAGTGGAGTGTTATTGGAACAAGAAGGTAATTAATATAAATAGTATGTGTCTATCTAGTGCTTTTTCAACAGTGTCTTTAAATTGGGATGTGTAGCATTGGTGGAACAACCACCTAGCACACACATGGACACGGACACACAAGAGCAAAAGAAAAGCAGAACTACCTAAGCAAATAACGTGTTTCTTTAATTTATTGTTTAATATTTCATGTTATTTTATGGAAGGCAGGTTAAGTTGAAGAAATACAGGAAGACAGCAGAGGCGATAAGATAAGAGCCAAGAGCAAGCAAACGATAAAACAAACTTTCTTTAATTTCTGTTTTGGGAGGATCAACACAGAAAAGAAACAGATGGTTCACTTCAGCAAGGGGGGGATCCAAACACTAAACATGTAGGCTGCTATAATATGCCTTTCTTTAAGAATTTAGAAAGCAAGAAAAAACTAAATGGCTGAATATGACTTTAAAAGGGGTGGGGGAAGGAGGAACATGCCCAAAAGTCAATGTTTGTTTTTAAAAATTGAAATAAGACTGGGTTTTTAAAAATCTAGAAGAGACAGAGTTGAAAGACAAAAATGATAAGGAAACAAATGGAGAAAGCAGAAGTGAGGGTCAATTTTAAAAAACCAACGCAGCCTTTTCGGGAGTCCACAAGCGACATGAACAATGGAATGGTGGGGGAGGGGGGAGCGTAGCAGCAACAAGTGAAGAAAAGCTATGTTTGTTTGAAAAAATATTGAAAGGAGAAATGAATATGAATAATACACGGAACAAACGAGCTGGAGGTAGAAAGAAATAGGAGAAGGCGGACGCAATAGGTGCAAAGACACAGTCCCAAAGGGGCAGCTCACACAAGGAATGAGGGCATGATCCCACTACAACCTAGCTGTTTGTTTCCTTTTAAATATCAAAGAAAGCCTAATGGTGATCGAGAACAAAGACATAGAAGGAGAAACTGCAAGGAATGCACATATGCACACACACATCAGATCATCTACCTATATACCAGACCTCTCCCAAAGACACAGCTAGCACAATAACCTAATGCAGGCTTTCCCCCAAAGTATATACCCCCTTCCTCCACTACTCTCTCTGATTGGAGACTGCTGGCATTGGTTCTGGCCAAGAGTTCCTATTCGCCAAAGCACATTCCCTCCTCCTCCTGCGTTCACCTTCCTGCCTCCCCCCGCATCTGCTCGCCTTCCCCCCCTTCTCCTCCTCCTGCCCCTCCACATGAGCTTTCAGAAGTTGATACATTTTGGAGACAGCCTGTCTGGACTGCTCAGGAATTAAGTAGAACTCCGAATATATGAGGCAGAGGAGGTGCTTTGTGGGGGAGGCGCTTCGCCTCAGGTCACCTCGTTTCTGCTCTGATCCGCTTCGTATCATGAGGAGGCTGCTCCGAATCTGCCCACCTTGTTATTCAGACTTCATAGAGAGGCAGTGCACAGCCCTACAAATAACGTCTTCACTGAAAATGTTTGTATTTGTTATGAGGTTATCAGTCTAATTGGAGATGAGATGGATAGAGAAAGATTAGCGGATAATGAGAGGATAAGAGAGATATTTTTTCTCCATTTTGCAGAATACTAGAACTTCAGATCATCCAATGAAGCTGAATGGTGGGAGATTAAGGACAGACAAAAGGAAGTACTTATTTCAACAGTGCATAGTTTAACTACAGAATTTGCTTGCTCAAGATGTGGTGATGGCTACCAATTTAGATGGCTTTAAATGGGGAATAGACAAATTCTTGGTGGATGAGGTTATTGATGCTTACAAGGCATGATGGCTATATGCTAGGGGTGGGAAGAATGTAGACCTGGATCAACTGGTAGGTCTCCAAGTAATCTGCAGTAGCTCAGAAAGGGTTTTCAACTCCCAACAGTTTAACAATAGCAACAACGAAAAAGCCTTTATTCCCCTCCTAAAACAGGCTGCTGAAATCGAGAGAGCTTGAGGCAAAACAGGAGTAGATTTGTGTGTGAAAGGATGGGTGTGCAAGCTTCAGTTCTGGTACTGAAAACTAATTTCTGGGCTGAGCATATGCTCAGGGGCACCTTATTCTGCAATTCTATGTCTGCCTTCCTGAGCCACTATTTTCCACCTGGATCTGGTTGGTGGACCTCAGGCATCTAATGAAAAACGAAGTAGATCCCACAAGTCTAAAGTCTGCTCACTTACCCCTAGTATATGCTACCTCCAGGATCAGAGGCAGAGTTCCTCTCCACACCAGTTGCTTGGGAACAATGGAAGAAGAGGGCTATTGTCATCATGTCCTGCTTGTGGGCTTCCCATAGGGATCTGCTTGGGGAATTCAGGATACTGGACTTAAATAGGACTTTGTCTGGTCCAGGAGAGTTCTTCTTATGGTCTTATGAGATTCAGTGAATATTTGTATGTATTCATCCATATATGAAAGTGTGCGATTCAAATTATTTCTCTGATTTTTGAAGGAGGTACCCAGAGCTAGATCCTTTTAATAGAATGGTGGAAGAGCTAAACAAAATCATAGAGGGCTCCGGGATCCCTCTGATAAATGCTCCTCTTTATCTGAATATTATCTATGCTCCTGTTGTCCAGTTTTATATTACTGGTCTATTTTGCCAATTCAATTTCTAGCAGTGCTATAATAGAGGGTTTCACTTTCTACTTGCAACTTACTTGAAGTAGCATGGAGAATGGTTCAAAGGGCTTCTGTTAGTCAATATATGGTACTGCGATGCCATTTTCTTACTTGAGTGTTCTTTAAGATTACATCATCAGCCCTAAATTGACCTTTACAACCATACAACCATATCTGTTCCCTGTTGCTGGTGCTCAAGTGATTTATTCTATTAGCAATCATTTAACTTCTTATTTTTGTATAGAGGTTTATTGATCCAATCCCAATTTTTTTGCCAGGCATCATAATACTCGGAAAATAAAAGTAGATTAATTTATCCCCTCTTCCAAGGATAATTCATAGTACTTAATGCAATTGTAGCAGACTATTTGACCAAATAAACCTGTTACACAGATTTTGCCATTCCTTCAGACCAGAACTTTTAACCTTCAGTAGAATATTTTGTTGTTGTTTATTCGGTCAGTCGCTTCCGACTCTTCGTGACTTCATGGACCAGACCAGCCAGAGCTTCCTGTCGGCCGTCACCACCCCCAGCTCCCCCAACGTCGAGTCCATCACCTCCAGAATATCATCCATCCACCTTGCCCTTGGTCAGCCCCTCTTCCTTTTGCCTTCCACTTTCCCTAGCAGCAGCATCTTCTCCAGGGTATCCTGTCTTCTCATGATGTAGCCAAAATACTTCAGTTTTGCCTTTAATATCCTTCCTTCAAGTGAGCAGTCTGGCTTTATTTCCTCGAGTATGGACTGGTTTGATTTTCTTGCAGTCCAAGTCACTCTCCGCATTTTCGTCCAGCACCACAGTTCAAAAGCATCTATCTTCCTTCGCTCAGCCTTCCTTATGGTCCAGCTCTCGCAGCCATAGGTTACTACGAGGAATACCATTGCTTGAACTATGAGGACCTTTGTTGTCAGTGTGATGTCTCTGCTCTTCACTATTTTATCAAGATTTGTCATTGCTCTCCTCCCAAGAAGTAAACGTCTTCTGATTTCCTGGCTGCAGTCAGTGTCTGCAGTAATCTTTGCGCCTAGAAAGACAAAGTCTGTCACTGCCTCCACATTTTCTCCCTCTATTTGCCAGTTCTCAATCAAGCTGGTTGCCATAATCTTGGTTTTTTTGAGGTTTAACTGCAACCCAACTTGTGCACGTTCTTCTTTCACCTTTGTCATGAGGTTCCTCAGCTCCTCCTCGCTTTCAGCCATCAAAGTGGTATCATCTGCATATCGGAGATTGTTAATGTTTCTTCCAGCGCTTTTAACTCCAGCCTTGGCTTCATCAAGCCCAGCACTTCGCATGATGTGTTCTGCATACAGGTTGAATAGGTAGGTTGAGAGTATACAACCCTGCCATACTCCTTTCCCAATCTTAAACCAGGTCATTGTTCCGTGGTCTGTTCTTACCATTGCTACTGGGTCGTTATACAGATTCCTCAGGAGGCAGACAAGATGACTTGGTATCCCCATTCCACCAAGAACTTGCCACAATTTGTGATGATCCACACAGTCAAAGGCTTTAGAATAGTCAATAAAACAGAAATAGATGTTTTTCTGAAACTCCCTGGCTTTCTCCATTATCCAGTGGATATTGGCAATTTGGTCTCTAGTTCCTCTGCCTTTTCGAAACCCAGCTTGTACATCTGGCAATTCTCGTTCCATGAATTGCTGGAGTCTACCTTGCAAGATCTTGAGCATTACCTTACTGGCATGTGAAATAAGTGCCACTGTTCAATAGTTTGAACATTCTTTGGTGCTTCCCTTTTTTGGTATGGGGATATAAGTTGATCTTTTCCAATTGGTTGGCCATTCTTGTGTTTTCCAAATTTGCTGGCATATGGCATGCATCACCTTGACAGCATCATCTAGATTTTAAACCGTTCAGCTGGGATACCATCATCTCCTGCTGCCTTGTTATTAGCAATGCTTCTTAAGGCCCATTCAACCTCACTCTTCAGGATGTCTGGCTGTACCTCACTGACCACACCGTCAAATCTATCCCTGATATTATTATCCTTCCTATACAGATCTTCCCTATATTCTTGCCACCTTTTCTTGATCTCTTCTGCTTCTGTTAGGTCCTTGCCATCTTTGTTTTTGATCGTACCCATTTTTGCCTGGAATTGACCTCCGATGTTTCTAATTTTCTGGAAGAGGTCTCTTGTCCTTCCTATTCTATTATCTTCTTCCGCTTCTGCTTGTTTAAAAATAATTCCTTATCTCTTCTGGCTAACCTCTGGAATTTTGCATTTAATTGGGCATATCTCCCCCGATCACTGTTGCCTTCTGCTTTCCTTCTTTCTTGGGCTGTTTCCAGTGTCTCAGCAGACAGTCATCTTGCCTTCTTGGTTTTCTTTTTCTTTGGGATGTTTTTTGTTGCCGCCTCCTGAACAATGTTGCAAACTTCTGTCCATAGTTCTTCCAGGACCCTATCTATTAAATCTAGTGTTGATCTTTAAAACATCGGATTCGTCGTTCACCACCAGCACCATCGGCTGCTAGCCGTCCTTTTGGCTTTGAGCTAGCTGCGTCATCACATCTGGGGCTAGTTGAACTTATCCTCTGTTCCTCCCCAGTAGCATTTTGACCATCTTCCGACCTGGGAGTCCCATCTTCCAATGGTATACCGACATATCTCTGGTTGTACTGATCCATTTAGTTTTCATGGCAAGAATACTGGGGTGGGTTGCCGTTACCTTCCCCAGGGATCGTATTTAGTCTGACCTCTCTGCCATGACCTTCCCGTCTTGGGTGCCATGACCTTCCCTTCATGGTTTAGCTCATGACGTCACTGAGGTGCTCAAGCTCCAGCACCACAACAAGGTAACGATCTCCTTTGCTGGAGCAGTAGAATATTAGCTAATAGGAAAATAACTTTTGACAGAACATCCATTTTAACTGCAGAAACCTTCCCCATCCATGACAACATCAGTTTTGACCACCTCTTCATATCCACCTGCATTTGTTGAAGTAATTTCTTATGTTTCAGTTCTAGTATTTCCTCTATGTCCTCTGCTACCTAGATTCCAAGATATTTAATTCCTATAGATTTCTGTTGTATATTAAACTGTTTAGATAGCTTGATCTTACTTTGTTCTGATAAAACCCATCTAAACTGATTTTGAATTATTAACTTTATAACCTAAAATCTCTGAAAAAGCATTTGAAAGATGAACTAATGGTGCAATCCTATTCAGATAGGCGGCCGCCTCCGAACTTGGAGGCGACTGCCTATCCAATGCCGGGCAGGAGAAGCATGGAGGGGATTGTTCCATCTGTGCTTCTCCTGCCCTGCATTTTCAGCTAAACAGCTGATTGTGGGCTGAGCGCAGGAGAAGGCTGCTGTACGACACATTGGATGTGTCATACAGGCATTTCCACCCTCCCTGCCCCAGAACGCCCCCCAGGCCAGAACGCCCCTTTTCAGCTGCTCCACTCTCCTCCTGTGAGCGCGGAGGACAGGGCTGTTCTGTGCTGCCTTAGAGGCAGCACGGAAGTGGGGGGAGGTCGATTCTCCAGGAACCAACATTGGAGTGCGGGCTGCGAGGTCAGTTCCCAGAAAACCAGATATCCTATGCCCACCTAGCCACTGTCTAGCAGCCATAGGATTGCTCCCTAAATGAGACAAGGCCCCACCCTCAATTTAAACAAGAAATTCCCATATCATCTGCACATAGCATAACCTTAGATGTTTTCTTTTGAAAATGTAGCCCTTGAATAGCTCTCTAATAGCAACAGTTAAAGGTTCCATACACATAACAAATAAAGCTGGAGATAGGGGACAACCCTGTCTTGTGCCTCTACTTAGGTCAAAATTAAGTGTCCATAAATTGCTATTTTTGCCATTGGATTGAGGGCTGGCATTACCATCAGACATTTGGCAATGGATTGGTGAAAATATGGCAAAAAGCCTAATTACAATGAATTTGAAACAACATTATTTTAAAACATTACTTCAATTATATTTAACACCTTACAAAATTAGGATATGATTTAGGGCATGATAGATGTTGGAGATGTGTTTCTTGTGGAGCAGATTATATGCACAGTTTTGGCACTGTGCTAAAATTAAATCTTATTGGAATCTGGTTGTGTTTTATACTGAGCAGATAACAAGTTATAAGCTTCCAATGGATCACCTTAAGATACTCCTTAATTATTTAAAAGACTGTGTGGAAAAGGTGAATGTGGCATTAATAATAATAAATAATTTTTGTGAACCACCCAGAGAGCTTCTGCTATTGGGCAGTATAGAAATGAAATGAGATAAATAAATAATGAATCTTTTGACAATGGCAATCAAGAACTTTATTTGGAAAAAAGGTACTGTTCCTCCTTTGTCTGATTTTTTTTTCCAGATCTGGATTGTGCCAATGACTTACTAACTTATTATATAAGGGCTAGAGAAGACCAAATGTTTGAAGATAGGTTTATTGAAAGATGGGGTATCTTTGTCATGTTTTGAAACGATACCTTTAGAGACAATGTTCGCCCATTTTCCCTACTCTGATTTTTTGTTGTTGAAAGATATGTACACATTTATTGGGTGAGTATTTATGTTAATTTTTAATTTTTATTTTATATAATTAAATAAAGACTAAAAAAAGAAAAAGGGGTGGGGTGGTGGGATCTGTCCTTCACACAGAAAAGGCATAAACTCCTATTCTCACATTCACAGGCTAAGGGATATTAAAAATATACAGGAGTGGTGGTGACACTACCTTTGAGGAATATAGAGGGTGTCTTACAACCTGTTCTGCCTCACAAGGCCAGAAGTGCAGACGTACCAGTTTGTCATAGTACTTTGTAAAAGTTTCCACCAATAATTCTGGTTGTTTGACCATTTCTAGAGCTTTTCACTCTGACCTCTTCTTCTATTATTTCTTCCATATCATTCATGCTATTACTTCTAGAAGCTATGGTTGGAGGACATGCAGCATTTTCATTGTGAATCATCAATACTGATCAGATCTCCATCGTGTAGGATTTGATTTCTTCATTTGGGAGGTGGGCAGGCGGGTTCTGTAGAGATGCCATTGCTTTTTTTCTTCTGGATTCAGTAGAATTGCTTTTGATTGGCACTACACAAGTTGTTTTGTTGTTGCATCAGACTCCTGTGGCACAAGGAGATACTGACTCCACAGGTTTCCAATTTCTGCTTCTATGATTCAAGGTAATGCATAAGTGATGTCATAAACTACTTTTACCTGGGTCAATATATTGTGTTTTCTCAATATAGAGTTAATGAAGTCTAGTGCTCTGAGAGAATTCACGTACATGGTATTTTTACCAATTTCAGGAGGCAAATCAGTTGTTTTTTTTGCATTTAGTCTTGTAAGCTATTTTGATTCCTGTGTTGAGAGCTATTAACATTGCTTCCTATTTTATTCTCTTCCTCAACCTCAAACCTATAACTTCATTGAGGCAGCACCACTGTATACTGCTGCTAGATCTTTCTTTCCCATTTCACAAGCCTCTTTAAATCAGGTTTGTCTGATATAATTTAGATGTTTTATTGTTTCAGATGTTTGGTGACTTACACTTTAGATATACAAAGTCTTAAAAGTACACCTGTGTTTTTATACATCTGGACATATTTATAAAAATTGTTCCTAATGGTATCAAACTCAGTACCATCTCTGAATAAATGTTCTCTGTCACTACTGTTCTGATTTTATTATGTTCTTTAAAAACACTTGGCTCAGTGGGTTGGAGATGCTTTAAGATTCCACTTATTATTAGATGACTTTTTTGTTTCAGAGAGGTATTTCCTGCATAGAATCAGATGTTTCCTATCAGCTATATTTTGTCCTGTAAATAGGGAGAGCTACAGCTTGGTAGTAAAGCACATAGATCATAGAATCATAGGGCTGGAAGGGGCCTACAAGACCATCAAGTCCAAACCCCTGCTCAGTGCAGGTGTCAGGGTGGAAACTGAGCCGTTAGAACCCCAGAGCAGTTCTGATTCTGAGGAGGATCAGCAATCCGTGGGAGAGGAGCCAGCTCATCCCTCACAGGTACAGCAGCTGGCACAGATTCCTCCTGCCGGCATTCCGGAGATAGATAGTGCCCCTGGCAGTGAGCAAGTGTGGGAGGGGGGCTTGCTGGATGCTCAACGCAGACGCAAAGAGCGACAAGCGATGGAGGGCGCGGAAAGGAGGCGTAGCGCCCATTTGGCGTGCAAGCAACAGCCGTGTCCCGTGGACCCAAGGGAAAGAGGGAGGATCTCTCCCTAGCCCATAAGTTCAGGGTCTTCAAGTGACTCTCCTTCAAATGGGGATCAACTGCCTACTCGGCGCATAGGCCACTCTGCTGTTCCTTGCTTAGTCGCTGGTGATTAGCACTTGAAAGAATCATTAAGTTGTAAAAGGATTAAAGTCTTGAAAAGAAACCTTTCGTCTGTGTCTTGAGTTGGCTATTGGAGTCTACTGAGAGAGGCAGCCACGGCACTCCTGACAGCTTGATCCCCGTTACTCTTTCCCCCCCCCTTTTCTCTCTCTCTCTCTCTTTTCCTACTGCTGAATGGAGGGTGCCAGGGACCCAGCAGTGCAAGGTCTGGTGCAAGAGAACCAGATTCTCCGTGATCTAGTGGCTCAACTGATGACTGCCATACAGAATCTACAAGCTGCGGTTCAACCCCCACCACCTCCGATTCCCCCCCTGTCAGGGTGGACACTGAGCCCATAGAATCCCAGAGTAGTTCTGATTCTGAGGAAGAGCAGTCGCTCCTGGGAGAGGAGCGTGCTCCTCTTTCCCAGGACCAACAGCTGACAGAGATTCCTCCCACCAGCATTCCTAGTTTAGTTAGCAGTCCAGGGAGTGACCAAGCACAGATAGCAGACTTGGTGGATGCGCGACGCAGACGCAGAGAGCGGCGCCAGATGGAGGGCGCGGAAAGGAGGAGAAGTGCCAGGTTGGCGCACAAACAACGTCTGCACCCAGAGGCTCCAAGGGAAAAGGGGAGGGACTCTCCCTAGTCCTTAAGTTCAGGGGTCTTCCAGTAATTCCCTTTCAAACGGGGACCAACTGTTCCAACTTAGGGCATAGGTACTGTGCTGCTCAGATCTAGTTGCAATCGGTATAGTTGTTAAGTTGTAAAAGAAGAATAAAGCTTTGAAAGGAATTCCTTTGTCTGTGTCTGGACTTGGCTGCTGGTTTAGACAGAGAGAGACCTCCAAGGAGCCCTTGACACCCCCACCACAAGTGCCTGGTGGCTTTGCCAGAGAAGTTTTCTGGTGAGAAAGGACTTTTTCAGATTTTCCGGGCCCAATCGGAGCAGTACATGCTCCTTCGACCTGGGGATTTCCTGATGGAACAGGTTCGTGTGGGCTTCATCATTAACCTACTTTCAGGCGTGGCAGCTAAATGGGCTTCGGGACTTCTTCTCGCTAATGACCCCCTGCTCGGGGACTATCAAGGTTTCATGACAGCTATGGCCACATTTTTCAGTGACCCCCTCTGCACGCAGACAGCTTCTCGGGAGATTCGCTGCCTCAGGCAAGGCAAGGACTCAGTTTCCAGATATGCGACAACTTTTCGCTTGCTGATGCAGGATTTACAGTGGAATGATGCTGTGCTGGTGGCTCAGTTTTTGGACGGTTTGAAAGACGAGATCTTGGATGAGTTGGTGCACATGCCTAGCCCGCCTACTTTGGAGGACCTCATCCAGACCTGCCTCCAGATAGATAGTTGGCTGGAAGACCACCAGCAGATCCGGCAGGCTCCAGGGGCCGAGATTTCCCTCCTCCCTTTCCCCCTATTTCCTGCCCCCTCCCCCACCCCCCACCCCTGCGGTGGGGGTGGAGGAGACCCCAATGCAGCTGGGAGCTACCCGAGCCCCACTGCCGCCGGAGGAACTAGAGCAGCAGCATGCTGAGCGCCGATGCTTTCGTTGTGGAAAACTGGGACATTTTGCCAAAACCTGCCATGCTAGACCCACAGCTCCTCTGCCTCCCCCTCCTCTCCTTCCTCCCCCCCTCCTCCTCGCCCCCAGGCCTGACTAGGCTGCCCCCCAAGCCTGTTGGGGGTCTCCAGTGTGGGGGGCGGTTCCACACCTGGTGGGTGCCTTCTGTAACCCCCCCACCCTCCCATCTCCTATTGCATGTTCACCTCCGCTCCTCCCAGTGGGGTGGGGTGGAGGCCATGGCTTTAGTGGACTCGGGGGTTACGACCTGTTTCATGGATGAAACCTTCGCCCTTTCCCACAAGATTCCTACCCTGCCTCTTCCTGCAATGGTCTCCCTTGGCAGTGGAGACCATTGATGGGTGTCCTCTTTCTTCGGGTGCGGTGACCCGGATTACAGCTCTGCTCACTCTGCGCGCCCAGTCGCACGTTGAGCAGATTCAGTTTCACTTGGCCAAGGTTCCCCAGTACCCAATTCTGGGTGTTTCCTGGCTCTCTAAGCATAATCCTCAGATTTCTTGGGAGCTTCAGCAAGTGGAGTTTGCATCTCCCTACTGCCGGGAGCATTGCCTCCCAACCGAGGTGCCAGTCCCAGCCCAGGCCTTAACCCTTTCCCCCCCTCCTCGCTTCTGCTTCTGGCAGTTCTTCAGCTACTGTGATCCTCCCAGAGAAGTATGCAGCTTTTGGGGATGTTTTCGACAAGAAGGAGGCCGACCATCTCCCCGCCCCCACCACCCATTTGACTGTGCTATTAACCTCATTCTGGGGGCGACCATCCCCACTGGATAACTGTATTCGATGTTGGAGCTGGAACTTCGAGCTCTGTGAGAATTTTTGGACACAAACCTCAAATGTGGCTTCATTCATCCTTCCTCCTCCCCCGACTGCGCCTCTACCATCTTTGTGGCCAAGAAATCTGGAGAACTCTGCCCAGTGCACGACTATAGAGCCCTCAATTCGGTCTCGATCCCTGACAAGTACCCCCTCCCCCTGAGATGCTGGAGCGCCTCAAGGCGAGCCAAGATTTTCATGAAGTTGGACCTGCATGGCACCTACAATCTGATTCACATCTGGGAGGGGGATGAGTGGAAGACCTGTTTCGGCACCCAGTACAGAGCGTATGAATAACTAGTGATGCCGTTTGGGCTCGCCTGCGGGGGCCCCCCCCCCCATGTTTTCACGTTTTATGAATGCCATCTTCCAGGACTATTTGGACACTTTCCTCATTGTGTATCTCGATGATTTACTTATATTGTCTGAGGACCCCCACGCCCATCAGCACCATGTCTCTGCCGTCCTCCAGTGCCTCTGCGTGCACCATCTTTATGCCAAGCTGGAGAAATGTGTGTTTGACCTAACCTCTTTGGACTATCTTGGCTACATTATCTCAGTTGATGGTATCAGGATGGATCCTGCAAAGGTCCAGGCTGTCCTCTCCTGGCAGGCTCCATCCACCAAGAAGGACTTGCAACATTTTCTGGGGTTTGCTAATTTCTACAGAAAATTTCTGCCCAGCTTTGCTCAGCTGACATCTCCTCTTACAGACCTCCTTAAGGGCAGGAAATCTCCTTTTCATTGGACGGCATCTGCCCATGAGGCTTTCGAGGAACTTAAGAAGCTTTTTAGTTCTAAGCCAATCCTGTTACATCCCGACCCGAGGAAGCCTTTTGTGGTGCAAACTGATGCCTTTGACTTTGCGGTGGAGGCGGTGCTTTTTCAGCCAGATCGGGCAGGTGGCGGGTTGCAACCCTGCACCTACCACTCCAGGAAGCTGAACATGTCTGAGAGGAATTATACCATCTGGGAGAAGGAACTGTTGGCCATCAAGTCCGCTTTGGAGACCTGGTGTCATCTGCTGGAGGGGTCACAGCACCCAGTCGAAGTTAGAACCGACCATCGCAACCTGGAACATCTTCAGACAGCCCATGCCTTAAACCAGCGGCAGATTAGGTGGTTGCTTTTTTCCCCCCGGTTCCACCTTAAGATTTGCCATGTGAATAGGGATGTACGAAAGTCACTTACCTTTCCGTGGATTATGTTCATGGGGGGGGAGGCACTCCATCCCTCCCCCCGAAATCCTCGACGGGGGGGGAGGCGATCCAGTCCTCCCCCCCAGAATCCTGCCTGGCCGGCTGTGCTCCATGGCAGCTCCACGGAGCAGCCGGCCAGGCCCAGGCCAGGGCCGTCCGCAGCTGGATTTCCGGCCGCGGAGGGCTCTGGGTAAAAAAAAAAAAAAAGCGTACGCAAATGTCGGCGGCTATGGCCACCGCCATTTGCGTTCCTTATTTTTCACCGTCTTAGTCTACGTAAATATTTATGTAGACTATTACGGCGAAAATGAAGGGGAACGCAAATAGCGTAGTGGGCGCGATTTGCGTCCTTTTTGATTCGCCGTTTTAGCCTACATAAATATTTACATATTTACATTTAAATATTTACGTAGGCTAAAACGGCGAATCAAAAAGGGATGCAAATAGCGCCCACTACGCTATTTGTGTTCCCCTTTATTTTCGCTGTAAGTCTACGTAAATATTTACGTAGACTAAGATGGCTAAAAATAAGGAACACAAATGGCGGTGGCCATTTGCGTACGCGTTTGGTTTTTTTTACCCAGACATGATAGGCTATGTAAGTCTTTACATAGCCTATCACGTCTATGGGAAAAAAACACACAAAATGACAAGACTGCAAATGGCGGCGGCGGCAGCTGGTCGAAAGACCAGTCGCCGCCGCCGAAGCCACTGCTGGAGCTACCACCTCCCGGAACATCCGCCCCAGGTAAGTCTCATCCCGGGGGGGATCCGCGGGGGGGGCGGGGGAGTGGCAGGCCGTTCCGCCACAGATTTTGGGGGGCCGAATGCACTGGCGCTCGGCCTCACCGAGATCTGTGGGGGAATTCTCTGACATCCCTACATGTGAAGGCCTCCGACAACCTACAAGCAGATGCTCTTTCTCGTAAGCCGGACCTCCAGCCAGGGGGTGAGGGAAATCCCCCCCTCTCTGATTCTTCCCCCCCAGAGCGTGGCGGTGGCTGCGGTGCCTCGCTCTTGGGAGGAGCTCCTTCACTCTGCACAGGCTCAGGATGTTTTTGTTCACACAAAAGTGGAGGAATTGGGGCTAGCCTCTGCCCCCCCCACTCTACCCCCTTCTCTTTGCGAGGTGGCCTGCTTTACCATTCCAGTCGGGTCTATGTGCCTTCTAGACCCCTCTGCAAGAAGGTCCTCCATCAGTGCCACGACTCCCCCACCGCTGGGTATTTTGGCTTCGCCAAGACCCTGCACGGAGTGATGCAGGATTTTTGGTGGCCTCATGTGTGTTGGGATGTCAAAACCTATGTCGCCTCTTGTCCAACCTGCCAGCGGGTGAAGGCCCCCTCAGGAAGCCCACAGGCTTGCTTCACCCCCCGCCTACTCCCTCAGGACCTTGGAAGCTGCTCTCCCTTGACTTCATCACTGACTTGACTCCCTCACACGGTAAGGCCACCATTCTGGTGGTGGTGGATTTGTTTTCTAAGATGGCCCATTTCATCCCCTGCTCTGGGTTGCCCACAGCCAGGGAGACAGTGGAGCTGTTTTTGGCGCATGTTTTCTGGCTCCACGGATGGCCCGAGGATCTCATTTCGGATAGGGGGGCCCAATTCACTGCCCATTTCTGGAGGGAGCTACTTGGGCTTCTCCATGTGACACTCCATCTTTCCTCCGCCCACCATCCACAGATGGACGGTCAGACCAAGCGCCAGTGCTGGTGGTGGAGGAGGAGGAGTTTGAGGTCGTGGAGATTCTGGACTCCCGCCTCTCTCGCGGCTGCCTGCAATATCTAGTGGACTGGAAGGGGTACAGGCCAGGTGAGCAAACCTGGGAAACCGCGGAAAACGTGCATGCTCCGTTGCTGCTGAGGCATTGCCACCAGGTGTACCCCCACAAACCCAGGGGCCCAGGGAGCCTTTAGAACCCCAGACTGCAGGAAGCCTGATTCCCAGGTGGTTTCCCATCCAAGTACTAACCAGGAAGGTATTAACCAGGCTTGAGGAGGGTATTCCATAAGTGGGGCATCACAACTGAGATGGCCCTCTCTCTTGCAGCCATCCGCCTAACTTCATTCAGTGGGGGCATCAGAAGAC
This sequence comes from Heloderma suspectum, assembly GCF_057233095.1. NCBI lineage: Eukaryota > Metazoa > Chordata > Lepidosauria > Squamata > Helodermatidae > Heloderma > Heloderma suspectum. The sequence goes on from NC_139459.1 coordinate 87,543,827, forward strand.
AGCCTCTGAAGGTGACCCTGCTTAGCTTCCGAGATCATGCTTTGGAAACAGACATCCCAGGTTCAATTCCCAGGATCTCCAGTTTAAATCTCAGGCAGCAAGGCTTGCCAGGACCTCTATCTGAGTTCCTGGATTGCTGCTACTGGTTGAATCAATGGTCTGGCTTAGTAGAAGGCTTCTTTATATGGTTATGGCTACTAGTTGGCCATTCCTTTATGCCATGCTGGGTGGGGATATTGGGAATTGTAGTCCAACATACCTGGAGGGCACCAGGTTGGGAAAGGTTGGGTTACCTATTCTGCTTAATTGCATAGAATAAGTTGGTTGATAGAAGCTAATGGTTCAGAGTTAGTTTGTTTATACTTTAAGTCCATCCAATAACAAAATGTTCTCTGAGCAGATTACACGATAAAAGAATAAAAACAGTAAAATAAATAAAAACATTACACAACAATCAGCACAGGAAATACAATATATATCTATATCTAAGCAGCCATTCCAGCACTCTATGGGTAAATCTAAACAGTAAGCTCTAGTATCTAAAGTCTAAAATTCCCGAGAGAAAAGGAATTAATTTGCAGTGTGGGTGCCAGGTAAGCCTGCTTGAGGAGGGTATTCCATAAGTGGGGCATCACAACTGAGATGGCCCTCTCTCTTGCAGCCATCCGCCTAACTTCATTCAGTGGGGGCATCAGAAGACAGCCTCTGAAGGTGACATAAGGTTCCGAGCAGGTTCATATGGGAGGAAATGTTCCTTTATGTACTCTAGCCCCAAGCTGAGATAATTGGAAGTCTCCACCTGAGGGAGATAAACTGATAGGGTTTCAGGTCCTTTGAGCACAGCAGACTAAAATATATGAGATAACTTAAGCTGAAATATGTAATGAGGCAATGTGCCCTGGATTCTATCAAAACAATGCACAGGCCACATACTGGTAGATGAATTTTAGGATTTCATATACTTCTGATTATTGTGTCTTCCCCATAATAAATATATTTAACATGGACAGGGGTTGTGGTTTTGGATGATTCACTCACTGTGCTCATGAATTAAGGCTCCTATGTACATTACTTGGGAAAACTCCACTGAATGAAATGGGAATGACTTCTGAATAGACATGCATCAAATAGGGCTACACAAGAGGCTTTCAATGATCCTTATAAAGTAGTCTCCTACAGCCATCTAGGAAGGGTCTCCAAAGGAAGGAAAGTTATGCACTTGGCCTGTACAGAACTAGTCAATACCTGTGTCTAATTCAACCTTTTCCAGAATGGCTGGCTAACAAGAAATAGCTCAGGGCCCATCAGCATGTCTGGCTGTGAGTGTGGCCAAGCCACACAACCTTCCAAGAATCCTACATTGCGCACTTCCTGGATTCAAAGCCAACCCTAAAGGCAACTACTTAAAATTAAGTAATTACTCATTTTTTGTAATATCCTTCTGGGCCTCTGATTTTCTTCTTGCTCTACTTCTCTTGATACTGTGACCAACAGTTGTACTTCTTAAGCAAGCCTTTTGCACTTCATATCTTGTTCTCTCCACGTGGACAAAGTAATAATAATAATAATAATAATAATAATAATAATAATAATAATAGAACATCACAGTACAGAAAATGTTGCACTGTCGGAACACAAGTGTAGAACTGCAGAGGAAAATCAGGCACCGAGTGAAGTGTCAGATTTTCCCCAGATTTTCAATACTTTTTTTTAAGGTTCAGACTGAATGTCAACTATTGTTTGTTCATTATATTTATATCCCACTCTTCTTCCCAGGAGCTCAGCAAAACATTTTTAGCCTCACAAAAATACTCTTAGGTAGGTTAGACTAAGAGATAGTAGCCCATACAAGAAGACACTTACTAAGCCTCGTAAATGAGCAGGGATTAACCTGGGTTTCTTCCGCATGCATAAACCTGTGGCTGATTCCTCCTATTGGCAGGTCCTCCCACCCACCCCAAATTTAGGTTGACCTGGTTCACAGTATGTAGATTGACCTGATATGACCAGCATGCTGGTACATGGTGCCCAATTGGTCCCACTGCAAGTGGGCATGGCTAAACAAAGCACAGACCTTCAGTCCATGATTTGTTTAGCATGATATGCAAACCAGTGGCTTGTTGCTGGGTTATTTCTCTGGCTTGTTGGGAGAGAAACAAGCCAGAGGTTCAGGTTCACATGTCATGCTAAACAAACCATAGGTCTATGGTTTCTTTAGCTACTCCCTCTTACAGCAGGAATAATCAGGCAGCAATTACTAGCACACTGTAAATGATAAGTTTATTGTGACATGTGAACCCCCCATGTACTTCAAGTTGCTCGGGAACCTTAGACGCATGTTCCTATCATGAGAACACACCAATTCCCAGGAGTTCAGCAAAGGTATTATATTAACATTAAATTTGTCAAGACTCAAAAGGCAAACCTCTTAACAAGTATTTTACTTTCTTTTAGACCTGGGGTGGGCAACTTTGGGAGGTTCAGGAGCCATTTTCACATACCCCCAGACACCCGCACAGGCCACACTCCATGGGGCACACCACACTCCGTTGGGGGCTGCACAGCCCACGGGGCACCCCCAAAAGAAAAATTGGGGGGAAATCAGCAGGTTGCCACCAAGATTGGGTGGAAAACAGCTCTGTAGCACTAAAAGGGTTAAATTTAGCATGTTTTCAAGCTAAATTTGCCCCTTTTAGTGCTCTCTCTCTCAAACATGTACCGGGGGCACGGTGGGAACCACAAGTAGAGTAATACATAGTATGGGGATCAAAGCACAACACACAAGAAACAATTTTAAGGTGCGTAATCTCAGAATCTTACCACGGCTGCTAAAAGCTGCCTCAGAATCAGGTCAGGGGAAGCAAAGGTGCACATTTCCTCCTGCTCCATCTGTCCCACCTTGGCCCTTCGAGGCTGAGCCCTGCCCACTGGAGGATCCCCAGCTGTTACCTCCCATCTGGGGAAGCCTCTGCATTGCTGAAGCGTCTGGAACAGAGTACCAGATGCTTCACCCGCATGGGAGCTTCGCCAAACCATTGGCAAAGCCACCTGGCAGCGCTCCTCTAGCCTCCGGCTCAGTTGGGTGGTTTTGCCTGCTCCTCATCCCCTCCTCAGTGGGAGAGGGCGCAGGGCAGGCAAAGCAGCTTCATTGTACACAGGCCTTCCCCAATGGGAAGGCCCATGTGCAGCCAAGGTGGTTCCCGGCAGTCGCGTCAGGAGGATCATTGTTCTGCTGTGCCTGCCAAGAATCAAATGATGTCAGGGGGTGTGGCCACACTACTGACATCATTAGGCCACTGGAGGGCTGGGTGAGGGGTCATCTAGCCCCCACACACTTTTGGTTCTCCTCCCTTGCTCCAGGGACTGTCATGATGAGCACCTGCACTTCAAAATTTACCACTACACCATCGATTTTTAACAATACACCTTTCCAAATTATGTTCCATGTTATTTAAAGTTCCACTAACTACTCATGACTTGAGGTAATGTATACATTATATACTTTGACTTATAGTAGGGGTGCAAAAAGTGCAGCCCATGAGCCACAGGCAGCCCTCTGAGCCTGCCTGATGCTGCCCCTCGAAATCCCCAGCATCTGCTGCCACCCCCCAAAAAAAGCGGGGGAGGGAAAAACAAACAACCCTCCCCCCCCCCCCGCTCCAGAACAGGGTCATAAGTTCCTACCATAGAAGCCTCATTCCTAGAGCAGCCTAGAATTCCTGCCTGATTCATAGGATGCTGTGGAGCTGCTTTAAGAACAAGGCTGCTATGGCAGGATCCATAGAGCCCATTCCGAGAGAGTTTTCTTTTCTTTTTTATTTTCTTTTTCTTTCTTTTTCTTTCTTTTTCCTTTTTTCTTTTCTTTTCTTTTCCTTTTTTCCTTTTTTCCTTTCCTTTTCTTTTCTTTTTCTCTTTTCTTTTCTTTTTTTCTTTTCTTTTTTCTTTTCTTTTCTTTTTCTCTTTCTTTTCTTTTCTTTTTCTTTTCTTTTTTTGGTGGTAGAAGGAAGAGAAGGTTTAAAGCTGTGAGTGAGTAGCAGTGTGTGTGTGTGTGTGTGTGAGAGAGAGAGAGAGAGAGAGAGAGAGAGAGGCAAAGCGACTGTGAGTGAGGGGAGAAGTGAATGGATGTGAGTGGGGATAGTCTCTGTGTGTGGGGAGCATAGGGGAACCCAAGCCCTTCCAGAATACCCCCAAGGGAATTTAGCACAAGTTGACCATGCCTGACTTAAGCTGAAGGTTTTTTAATACCAGAATGTACACAACACAAGTACAGTGTGAGTAAGTGAATGGGTGTGTGTGTGAGGGAGAATTATATGTGAATGTGCAGGCACGTGTGCGCATATGTGTACAAATGTGCAGCCCCTGCCACCCCAGCAGGCTGTGCACCCTTGATCCATAGGTTTCCTAAAGGGAAGAGCAATCCTAAATTGGGGGCGAGGGATGAAATGGGGAATTGTCTGCCATTCCCAAAGCCCTGCCCGCTTGTGCTGTGCCAGGGCAAGGGCGTGGGGGCTTACCTGTTAAAAAAAAATAATCACAAGCATTCTTAATCGCTTCCATTGCTTTTAGTGGTGTCAGGGTGGAAACTGAGCCGATGGAACCCCAGAGCAGTTCTGATTCTGAGGAGGATCAGCAATCTGTGGGAGAGGAGCCAGCTCATCCCTCACAGGCACAGCAGCTGGCACAGATTCCTCCTGCCAGCATTCCTGAGATAGTGACCCTGGCAGTGAGCTAGTGCGGGAGGGGGGCTTGCTGGATGCTCGACGCAGACGCAAAGAGCGACAAGCGATAGAGGGGGCGGAAAGGAGGCGTAGCGTCCGTTTGGCGTGCAAGCAACGGCCACCTCCCATGGACCCAAGAGAAAGAGGGAGGATCTCTCCCTAGCCCATAAGTTCAGGGTCTTCAAGTGACTCTCTTTCAAACGGGGATCAACTGACTACTTGAAGCTTAGGCTACCCTGCTGTTCCTTTTAGTCGCTGGTGATTAGCATCTGAAAGAGTCATTAAGTTGTAAATGGATTAAAATCTTGAAAAGAAACCTTCCATCTGTGTCTTGAGTTGGCTATTGGAATCTACTGAAAGAGGCCGCCAGGGCACTCCTGACAAGTGGGAGGGAAATAACCACACCAGTGTAGGGCTTGATCCTAGTGCCTCATGTGAGAATACCTCTGCCCTGCCCCACCCCCTGGAAGCCTCTTTTGGGACCTACCACTGGTGGGCATACTGGGGCCCTCTGTGATGGAGATGCCCACTCATTACAGCTCTTTTCCACTGGTAGAGGGCATTTCTGTCCCCTCGTAACACCCCTCAGATGGCATCCAAGGGGGTTAGGATTGCTTGCTTAGATTTATAATCAAGTTCTTTCTGCCCTATTCATTCCAGCACCATTATTTCCAAACAGGACTATTCTTTTTCTTCTTCTTCTTCTTCCACGGAGACCACTTACCAGCTCCCTCTTATCTAAGACATTGTTCTTTCTTTAAACTCACTGAGATACAGGTGGACATTGTTCATATTTTTCTGATAGCAGGAAAACCAAGTCAAGAGGTAACTAGGAGTGCAAGGGCAAATAAGGCAAACATTAACTAGGCCAAAAGTCAGTCAAACCCATATTTTTCATTATTGTGACAAACTGACCCTGTTTAGAGTTACCTTGTTCCTGGTAAAAGACTATCTCTATTTTCACCTTTTGGGATGCCTTGTTAAGTTGTTTTGGGTAGATTGTTAGAATTGTCATTCTTTGAGGTTCAGCTTCCTCCTTCAGGGTCCCTAGAACAGTCATCCCCAATCTGGTGCCTTCCAGTTGTTCTGGACTGCAACTGCCATAATCTCTGGTCTTTGGCCATACTACATGGGGCTGATGGAAGTTGTACTCTGGAGGGCATCATGTTGGAAAAATGACTCCAGACATTGACTATACCACAGGGGGCAGATCTACATTGCGCCGCCATCGCAATGAATTCGGTGTCCCATCGGGTTAAACGCTCTCTCATTAAAACGTGATTATTCACACTCACCCATTTTCCCTGTTGCAGTGCTTCATCGAATGTGCAAGCTCGGTTCACACTTGAGCGCTGTGCCATTTTCCTGCTGTTTTCCTGCACGCGCTTGTCTGATCTTGGATGCTAAGCGGGGTCGGCCCCAGTCAGTAGTTGGATGGGCGACCGCCTGGGAATCAGGCTTCTTGCACTGAGCAGGGGGTTGTTGTATCCCCTCAAATGAGATTAAGTTTTACCCCCTCCTATCCCCAGCTCCGGATTTTTTTTAAAAAAAATTCAGGCGTTATGCTTGCAGAATCGGGGCTTCTCCGTGATGTTTTTTTTTTCTAATTGAGGCATGATCTTCGAAGCCTCCAACTTGTGAAGCTTCACATCTTCCAAGCTTCGAAGATCATGCCTGAATTAGGAAAAAAAAACATCGCGGAGAAGCCCCAATTCTGCGAGAATAACACCTGAATTTTTTTTAAAAAACATCCAGAGCGGGGGATAGGAGGGAGTAAAACTTAATCTCATTTGAGGGAATACAACAACCTTCTGCAAAGGGCAGGAAGCCTAATTCCCAGACAGCCTCCCATCCAAGCACTGACCGGGACCGACCTCGCTTAGCTTCTGAGATCAGACAAGCGTGCACACATCCAGCCCTTTGCTTGTTGCTGAGGTAATGGGGGCTGCTGAGGAAGCTTTGCAATTGGTAGCCAGAAGAAGACTTGGGGCCATCGAGAGCTGTGATTGGACAGGGGGGAAATACAAACACCGCTGCATATGGACAGGTGGGGGAGGGGACTATGACTGGGTATGGTAGCGAAGGCGGAAAATCAGAGCACATTAAGGGGAAATACCGGAATATTAGGGTATTGAAAGAGGGAGCACGGAAGTGGGAAATTCTGGTTCCAATTCGAGGTGGCTACTGCGTAGTGTGAAAGGTGGGCGGTGAAACCTCATTGGAAGTGAAAAAAGGCGGTGAGTGTAGATCCAGCCACTATCTCTCTACTACTGCTATTGGATATATTTGGTGCAAATTTACAGTGCAATTCAGCACGTTTACTGAAAAGTAAATCCCACTATGTTCAATGGATCTTACTCCCTGGTAAGTGTGCATCAGACTGCAGCTGTAGTGTATTACATATACAATACATATACCAAGGAATAATGCTTTTTTTACTTTAATTCCTGGAATCGGGGCGGGAGGAAATGTAATGACAGACACTTTTTACCAGTCCTAATCATTCCTATGGTGCCATATTATAAATATAAACTCTGCTGACGGAAGTGAATAACAACAGAGGTACTATAGCAGTGGTGCTATAACTATTGTCAAAATAGGAGGCCCAGTGTGGGTTGTTCCTGGCTGAAACTCAATTCAAAATACAGGAGATAAAACAATTAGCTGCCTGCTATAGCTTGCTTTTAGAAGCTGGAGTTGGATGTAATTCTAATGAGCTGAGTAAGGTCCTTCCAGAGTACATTGCAATAGAGTCAGATTGTTCTCACAAACAATGCCATGGAGGCAATCTCATGCACCCTTTCCTGAGAGTAAGACCCATTCAACATAGCAGGCTTACTTCTGAGTAAATATGAGGCTATACAAGGTGTCTTCTTTTTTCTTAAAAAAAAAAGGCTCATTATCAATGTTGTTTACCAGGATAAGACAACCAGGCTTCTTACACTGAGTTGCATTCTAGCCAATATAGGTTTTACATTTGAATTACAGAGGTGGAATTTTTTTAAAAAAACAATACCATAAAAGCAATTTGAGCATTACTTGTGAAAACTGATTAAGGGCGCAATCCTATGCATCTTTAGACAGAGAAAAAGCCTACAACTCCCAGCATTCCCCAGCCAATGCTAGGAGTTGTAGGCCCTTTCTCTGTCTAAAGACGCATAGGATTGCACCCTAAATTGTTCATACAGGGCAACCATATTGTTAAAAAATGTAGGCATGTTTTCTCCGATGCAGTTATGTAATGTTTGTTGCAGAGTATCCAGAGATTTAGTCTAGACAGCACTTTTGAAGCTCGAATGCTGCATTTTCCCAGAATTCATGCTATGATGTATTGTGGCTGGGAAAATGGAATTCTGCCCTCTCAGCTAGTTCCCCCCCCCCTCGAAGTTGCTACTGCAAACCCTGCAAACCCTTTGTGAAATGCTGTTACTTGACTGTCACAGGTGTATAACCGGGAAATCCGGTTCATAAACAATGTGTCGTAATTCCTAAGGTAGAATTTTATCAAATGCAGAATGTGTGTCACAGTAAAGGACAACTAGCAAATAGCTGACAGTGGGGTGTACTTAGGAACACAGATAAAGGAATAAGGGAAGGAGAGTAAGTGAAAAGCCCATGGTTGTTTAAACAGCTCCCTTCCTGAAGTGCTCATTAGTCTGACTGGCTGCTAGGCCAAAGGAAGAGTGCTTCCCACTTCCTGCAGCAGTGAGGAGTTCCAGCGCTATTGCTATCTGGTTGATAGCGCAATCCAATCCTGTATGTGCCAACTCAGAAGTAAATCCGATTGAGTTCCATGGGACTAACTCCCAGGTAAGTGGATATAGAACTGTAGCCTTCATTTCCTTTTGGATGAGACAACATGGGAACTTTACAGTGTCTGTGTAATTTTTGCCATATTTACAAATATTTAAGCAGAATATAAATTCCTATAAAGAGCAACTTGGACAGCATCCCCCCGTTCACCTTACTCCAACTAGAAACTCTCATCTCTTTTGCTCTACTCTTTTCTCTTCCAAACTGCCAGTCAGTTTCTCTCCCACACACCTTGGTCCCCTGTTCTCAGCTCAAGTGATGCCACTTTCCCCAAGCTTTGATAGATACCTCATTCAAAAACACAGGGTTTCCCCCATCTATCAGGACACTATCCTCTAACTATTAGCTCCCATTAATGAAACATCAATGGGCCATCTTCTATCATTAACCAGCAATCAGCCTATCAAAGGAATGGTCAGCGAACAGCTCTAATACAGTTCCTTGCAAGAGGAAAAAAGGCGGGATATAAATGCAGTAATAAATAAATAATAGATTGTGAAAATAATCCCCATTTTCTAAAGATCACAAATGCTTGGTGAGAATGTCGTACTGTTTAAAGCACTGTCTGTGCTGCTGCATTTCGACTGTGGCTGAAGTGTGGTCAACTTCTAAAAAGAAGTGAAGTGAAATGTGGTGACCTCGTGTTGACTCCACTCTTGAGTGATTACTACTGCATTCGTTCCAATGCCAAAATGTCCCTGCAGTGCAGCATAGTTAAGATTCCACAGGGACTTGCACAGATCTATAATTGCAGACATAACCTACTATTTGTTTAGGGCACATCTGGGCTTGTTGCTGCAAACAGGAATCTAGCTTTACCCCATAGCGAATGAGGAGGAAAGGTGGGTTTAAGCAAGGTACCTCTGCATGACTTGGGGTGATCCACCTTCCTTCTCAGAGCCCTGCACCATAGACCATCCCATTCAGGAGGGTCCCCCGACCCTTGGGAGAGGCTTTTCAGGGGCTGCCATAGGGAGGAGCGGCCTGGAATGTTACCTTCCACCCTGACTCTGGGGGGATGGAGCGCTGCCACTTTTTTCACAACAGGGATGGTGACATCATTTCATGGAGTGCTATTTGCCAGTCCTCTGCATGCTATATAAATAGTATTATCATCTCAGCACGGAGGCAACACTAGGAAGAGAGGGAAACACAGCAAATAAACTGAGCAGAGGAAGAAAAAGATACTCTGGGGAAATGGTGTAAATTAGCCCCCATGGAAACACATTGCAGGGCTTTATCAACAGCCACTCTTTGCTTGTGCCCTCTGGCTCCGGCCAGGTGGGCAACCCACTGATGGCTCTGCTACTCACAGAAATCTGATAGGAATCCCTTCACATTATTTCCCAGTCTTGCTTGCCCAGATAAAGTCCAGATCACTGCAATTTAAAGCAACTGTTAGCAGCAGGTTAGCTCTTCAGGGCTGGCCCAAGACATTTTGCTGCCTGTGGCAGAGCAGCAAATGTCTTCCCCCACCGAAGTCAAGATTAATAGTACCCAAGGCCAGCCAAATTGTTTTGGTAGTGGTGAACAGAAAATCCAGCAAACACCTCTCGCCCGCCCTGGCAGTAAAAGTATAATAATAACAAATTAAATAGCAATTTGCTGCCTTTTCATAACGCCCAGAACTTGCCCCCTGAGGTGGCCGCCTCGCTCTACCTAATGACAGGGCCAGCCTTGTAGCTCTTACAATCTTACTGCCTCTCTCTCTCTCTCTCTCTCTCTCTATATATATATATATATATATATATATATATTTAAAGGATGCTGGCGAGGACTGAGAAGAAAAGGTGGTAGAGTGATTGTGGTGGGGGTGGTTCATCTCATTGGTTCACAGGCATGTGTTTTACAATTTTTTTAAAAAGGCACTCTAGTTGAGTATGGGCGGTCTCCGGTCTGTAAATATTTCCTGGATCTTCATTGCTGGTTCTCACTCCAGCCTGCACCACCACCCTACCTCCAATCGGGTTGTTTGTCCTCAATCCCCAAAATGTTAAGTGAGTATAAATGCCATTCCACACATCAGGGCAGCAGGAATAAGAGAAGAGTGCGAGTCTGCTGTTTTCGCTTCTGCTTTTAATTAACAACCCAGAAATGCCCCGTTCCTGGCTTGTTTCAAGATGTGCAAACCCAGAAATTCTGGGTTGTTTATGGGTTAAACTATTCAGAGTTAACTCAGCAACAAATTATGGGCAATTGTTGGGTTAACTCTAGGTTGTTTAACCCATAAACAACCCAGAGTTTCGAGGTTCGCACATCACAAAACAACCCAGGAATGGTCCTGGATTGTTAATTAAAAAAATTATGGAAATGATAAGTGCATGGTGGATATGCTCTGCTCATCCCCAGCAATTCCTGGGTTAAACAACCCAGGAATTGCCACCATGACGTGTGAACCGGGTCTATGTGCCCTTCATAGCATCTCTATTCCCAGCTTGGTTAGGTAGGTTGCATTATTATTAGTAGGCATGGCTAAGGGTCAAACTGACACTCTTTATTTTAAAGGAAAAGCAGCCAATCAGCAGCTGTTGCTGATGGTGAGGAGAGACAATCAAACAGTAAATAATGAATAGCAATCTTGTCTCCTTTGCACTGCCATGTAGCAGAGGTTGGAAAAGAGGATGTGGGAACCACCCTCCTCCACCAGCCAGGAAGGCCCTGGAATACATCCACACTGACAGTGCATCCTCCTCTGAGCTCTGCCACTTTGGTGGGCGGGCGGGCGGGCTGTTGGATCTGGAACTGTGCAAGCATGACAAGGCAGCAGCTGCTCCCACATCATCTCTGAGCGCTGCGGTGGGGACAATTCAGCCTGTGCGCTGCCTAGAGAGAAAGTGCAAGCAGCTGCTTCTGTCTGCTCACTCACAGAGTGGCCCGTTATGAATCACGGAAAAAAAAGGAACTGCATCAGCAAAAAAGAGAACAAAAGATGACAAAATTTGCATAATATTTCCATATGCTAATATGGATAGATGTAGATTTAGAAATAATGTCTATAATTTAAATAGAAATACTGAACATCTTGCCCTGCTGTGGAAGACTGTGACCTGTGTGCCTGCCTGTTCACTCTGCTGTCCAGGTGGTAACTGCTGATGGGCAACAATTATTATGGTTCATTATCTTTAAACCAGAATTGGACAGGATGGCCCTTCAAATAGAGGAGGTCTTCAGATAGTGGATGGTCCTCTGGCAGCCCTTCAAACAGAGGACTGTAAAAGGAGCCACCTGGCCACTCTAGGCCTCGCCTGCTCTCTCTGTTTCTCTCTCTCTCTCTCTTTGGATGGTGTACTACAAGACAGAATTTGTCATGGAATGAACAGCTACCTCATCTTCTCACTTACTCACCTGTGCTCTCCTGGGTGGTGTGGGGATTGGGATAGGACCCAATGAGTCTGTCATGCAAGAAATTATTTTGTTGTTGTTGTATAATCTTAGCGGGGGCAAGGCTGTGGGGGCTGTCATAATGAGCACCTACTCAAGTCACTACCTTCGACCAATGCTTCTCTAGACCCAAGTCCATGTGTAGTTTATGTTACCTGCTTAATAAAAAATCTGGTACCAATTTTGCAATTTCCCCTCCCATACAATATTTGGAGTCTGTAATTTTGGAGTCTCATATTGCATCTCTCCCAAATTAATTTGGTTTGAATTAGTCTTGAGTTTGGTGTGGGGGGAAGGGAGTTATGTAACCAAAGACATTTTCCTCCCATGAAAGAGACTTCTTGTTGGAAAACTGAGAAGTTCTTCCATGATTCATAACACTGGCATTTTGTTCTAAAGCATTTTAAAGTCAACACCTCAGATGTTTGCAACTTGTATCACCACAGGAAAATACTAGGTTATTTCCCCCCCTTTTTAGGTTTGGGAAAATTGGAATGAAGAAATAACAGTGAAGAATGAAGGAAGTTGTTTCTGATGAGGAACAGCTGAGATTTTATGGCCATCTTGCATAAACATTTGTTACCCAGAAACTCCAAGTGAGTTCAGCTCTCCTTGTATGAAGCAAAATAATACTAAGTTATCACAGCTGTAATAGTTAAAAACTATAGCATTTGTACCCAGCCCAGTCTCTCAACAGAACACCACTGAAGTCAGCAAACACTTGGGCACATCTGGAGAGTTTCCAAGAAATGGCCAAAAATAGTGTCCTCCAATGTCAAGTCTTTAAATTAATTTGCGGGTGTGGGTTATAAAAATTCTACTCTTAAGCATAAAGAGAACATAAAATCTATGCACGGTTTAGGAGTTGGTAAGAGGACAGAGAAAGTGTTACTTGAAGAAAAAGGAAGCAGAAGTCCAATGAAAGCAAAGAACATTCTAAGCAGACATCTTATTGATATTGCACACTTGATATTGCAATGCTGGAAATCACTCAAGGGTCCTGAATATGTGGCAACGGATAACAATCTACCAGCAAAGGAAGAGTGGTATATTTCAAGCAGGCCAGTATAGAGCAGCCTTCCCCAACTTGGTGCCCTATGTTAGACCACCAGGTATGAAGGGAATTGTAGCTCAACACAACTGGAGGACATCAGGTTGGAGATGATTGGTACAGAGAGATTTCATAAGATTTTGCACCTTTTTGGAGATCAATGGCTAGGACCTTATTATTATTCTTCCACAGCACTACCTGTCATTTATGTTTGTTTTATGTATGTATGTATGTATTTGATTTGTGGCTCCCCTTTCTACTGAGAAAAATGGCACTCAAAGGCAGCTTACAATCATAAATAAAACTTGATTAAAATGATAATAAAACGAATGCATTAAAACACAATTAAAAACACAACAATCACAGAATAAAAACAACATCCTTATTATTATGGCAGCATCCATATTATCCATTTAAGTGTAACAGGTAATCAATTTCCTGTCTTTGTCATCACTGTCTCCTCTTTCTGCATGATTTTGTCTAGAGCTGTGCGCAAATCCCCCCCCCCCCTGAATTTCTCCAGCAGGAGGAGAAATTCCCTAACACTTTCTCACAGATAGGGCTCACCACTGGCAGGGGTTGTCACACAGTTTCTTGCTTTATCCTAAGGCTTTTTGGTCCTTTGCACTGCCACTGCAAGTGGCAACAGCAGCAACTGTGTTGACAGCCTAGCTCCCATTTTAGATCCTCCACAAACCAGGTGTGAGGGGGGCAGTGTTGTGTCTAGCTCCCGGGAAGAGGTGAAGCTAGTGCTGTGCCAAAATCTCTCCAATTTCCCAAATGTTTTCTGAGTGTTGTGTCTAGTCCCATGAAAGGGGCTTCCACTTTTCTGAGTTATTCCCAGGGCATTTTATAATTTATTCCAAATTCTTTTAAAATTTAAATTCTTTTACATTCTTAGCCACTGTAAGGTGGCTAAGGGTGTGTGTGTGTGTGTGTGTATTTTTCTATTACACACCTCTCCATTGCTGCGCAGGATCCCAGGTTGTTTGCAACAGTTCGAAAGCAAGAAAATGCAAGTAGATAAATAGGTACCGCCTCAGGCGGGAAAGGTAACAGTGTTCCGTGCACCTTGGTGTTCAGTCATGCCGGCCACATGACCACGGAAGCGTCTTCGGACAGCGCTGGCTCTTTGGCTTAGAAACGGGGATGAGCACCACACCCTAGAGTCAGACACTTCTGGTTGGGGACACCTTTTAGGAAAAGTAACTGCCTTGATGCTGAGATGTACTGAGTTCCACACACAGAGAAAATGGTTTAAAATAGAATAGAATGCTTTTATTAGAAAAAAAGTAATGTGCACACACACCTTTAATACTTAATACAGTAATAGAAAAAGAATAGAATTAGCTTACTATATTCACCGGTGATGGATCTGTCTTATTTCAAAGACCCTTTGTATAAGGTTGGAAAAGACCCCAGGAATCTTGAATGAAGGCAAAACCTGGCACCTGGGGTGAGGCGCTGTTTTACACCCTTGTACTATGCCAATTTTCCATACTTGGTAGCTATTATGTTTTAAGCTTGCTGAATGGTTATCATAAGGTGGTCTACTTCCTTGTCCTTCTAAGCTCCTTACTCTAAAATTGAGTGCTAACGTCTCCTCTGATGTCTTTGTTTATTGGTTGCTAAAAAACTGATACTATGATACTGGAAGGATAAAAGCTCACCACCTATAATGCAATGGACTGAAGACTTAACAATGCTAACAACATTTGAAAGAGTAATATATAGGTGTAACTTGCAAATGGACTTATATTTGGATATCTGCTCTGCTTTTACGGAAGTTTATGTGTAACCTATTTCCCCCCCTCTTTTTTTCTTCCTAGAATATTGTAATATTTGAAACTGAGGATTTTAGAATATGTTATATTTTTAATTTTTTCCCCTGGTTTTGTTATGTTCTTTGCTTGTTTTGTTTTGTCAACATTCACAATAAAAATTGCTTTAAAAAAAATCCAAAGAAACTCAAAAAGTCCCCAACTTTTCCTTAAGTATCCTGTATCCATAACCTGCAGCTGGCAACTTGTCTAAAAAAGGTGCATCAGCCACAACCTTTTGTTGTAAACGTCTCTCTTTAGCAAAGTCACATATCTTTGCTACCCAATAATGACTTCCTGAAATTCCCTCTGGCTCAAACTAGGCCCATAGAACCAATCTTTGGCTCTCTTGGCTATCCCTTCTGTACCTCTCTATTCTATCCTGCTATCTAGCCTGCTCTTATATGTAAGCAAAACCTTATGGCAGGTTTATATGCCTACACTTATATACCTACCTACATATTCTTACACCTGAACTGAAAAGGCCCTATGGCAGGAGTTACCTCGTGATGTTTTGCCCTGGGCTGTAACTGAAATGTGGGAAGCCAAAGAGGCCGCAGAGATCCTTGTGCAATGAAAGACAGGACACTCATGCACATTCCTTGGCCACCTCATAAGTAAGCTAAGTGCAAGGACCCTGAATCCAACCATCCGAATTTCTCCAAAATGTTCTTCTCCTTTGAATTTATTTTTGAAAGCACTTCCTTTTCTGTCAAATAGAATGAGAATAATAATAATAATTAAAAATGTGGAGGCATTTTTAGGCACAGCACTCATTTTGTCCTTCGTTTTCTTTGTCTTCTAGTTCAAGGTTCTGGGTAGGAGGGATGGGAATGTATTGTTTGAAACTATAGTTCCAAACTGTTGATGTCTGATACGGTTGATGTATTATTTAATATAAAACAACACAAAGCTTTAATAACAAAGAGCAAGAAGGATTTTCAAGCTGAAGAATTGGCTGGATCATGTGCTTTCGTGTTCTGTTGCAGATGCATACAGTCAGCTTTAATGATGTCAGCAGTAGCACAGGGACACACCTAGAGCCATTGTACAGTGGTTGGGACCTGAACCCAACCTCTGCAATAGCCATCAACATTGCTTGTCTTGCACGTGCTCCCTGCTTCCAGTGCAATGCTAGTGGGGCATGGGTGAGAGTAAAAGGCTGGCAGAGATTATGGTGACCCTATACCTGGAAGGCATGGGCCTGGGCCACTTGTATGGCCCAAGCCCTTTTTCACTGTTGCTACTCTGATAGGGTTTTTTTTTAAAAAAAATGTTTATATAGTAAAGTGATTTTGATGACAGTTGCATATATTGTTCCCACGCCTACGCATCTTATGATAGTGCTTGAGCAACCCACTGAAAGTTCCTGTTGTAAGAACTGGTTAAGTGCTATCATCTGTGTTGTTGTTGTTGTTGTTCAGTCGTTCAGTCATGTCCGACTCTTCGTGACCCCATGGACCATAGCACGCCAGGCCTTCCTGTCCTACGCTCTCTCCTGGAGTGTGCTCAAGTCCATATTCATTGCATCGGTGATGCTATCTAGCCATCTCATCCTCTGCTGTCCCCTTCTCCTTTTGCCTTCAGTCTTTCCCAGCATCAGGGTCTTTTCCAGAGAGTTTTCTCTTCGCATTAGGTGGCCAAAATATTTGAGCTTCAGCTTCAGCATCTGTCCTTCCAATGAGCAGTCAGGGTTGATTTCCTTTAGGATTGACTGATTTGACCTCCTGGCAGTCCAGGGGACTCGTAAGAGTCTTCTCCAGCACCACAGTTCGAAAGCATCAATTCTCCGGCACTCAGCCTTCCTTATAGTCCAGCTCTCACAGCCATACGTTACTACTGGGAAAACCATAGCTTTGATTAGACAGACCTTTGTCAGCAAGGTGATGTCTCTGCTTCTTACTATGCTGTACTAGGTTTGCCATAGCTTTCCTCCCAAGGAGCAAGCGTCTTGTAATTTCATGGCTACAGAAACCATCTGCGGTGATCTTGGAGCCCAAGAAAGTAAAATCTGTCACTGCTTCCATTTCTTCCCCTTCTATATGCCAGGAAGTGATGGGGCCAGATGCCATGATCTTCGTTTTTTTAATGTTGAGTTTCAAACCAGCTTTTGCACTCTCCTCTTTCACCCTCAACAAGAGGCTCTTTAGATCCTCTTCGCTTTCTGCCATTAGGGTGGTATTGTCTGCATATCGGAGGTTGTTGATAATTCTCCCAGCAATCTTAATTCCCACCTGTGATTCATCCAACCCGGCGTTTCTCATGATGTACTCTGCATCTGTGTTACACAGGACTTAATGAAAGGAAGAAAAATCATATTTGTTTATACACTTCTGACCTGATCCTATTGTCTCCTGTATTCTTATCCTATTGTCTCTTGTATACTGGGCATGTTTAGCCTTGAGAAGAGAAGACTGAGGGGAGATATGATAGCACTCTTCAAGTACTTGAAAGGTTGTCACAGAGAGGAAGGCCAGGATCTCTTCTCGATCATCCCAGAGTGCAGGACACAGAATAATGGGCTCAAGTTACAGGAAGCCAGGTTCTGGCTGAACATCAGGAAAAACTTCCTGACTGTTAGAGCAATATGACAATGGAACCAATTACCTAGGGAGGTGGTGGGCTCTCCCACACTGGAGGCATTCAAGACGAGGCTGGACAGCCATCTGTCAGGGATGCTCTGACCTGGATTCCTGCATTGAGCAGGGGGTTGGACTCAATGACGTTGCAGGCCCCTTCCAACCCTACTATTCTATGATTCTATGATTCGCTAGAGGTGTGCACTGATCCCCGGCTTTGACTTGGACTCTGATTTGGCACTTTGGAAAATGTTTCATTTCGTTTCGGTCTGATTCAGAATCCATCCACTTGGCTCAATACCGAACTCGAGTCAAGGTTTAGAAATCTGAGTCTTTGTGTTTCCCATTGACTATCATGGGAAGTAAACCAAAAACCAAAAACCTATACTTTTTTTTCTCTATGATAGTTGCAAGCATGGTAGCCCCTTAGGAGAGGATTATGTCTGCCAAATCTCAGAAAAATAGGCACATTTTTTTTCATGCTATGCACCTTTGGATTTTGGGTTTTTTTTTAATGGAACTGCCAGAATTGGATGAAAATTGCCTTCTGAGAGAATCAAGCCTGACAAATTTCAGCATGGCAACTGCAGGGTTTTTCTTGTGCAAGAACAGCCTTGACATTTTGAGTCTCTAAATGAGAATATACTTATCCCCCTATGTCTCTTCTGACCATTGCGCTGAAAATAACAGACAGCCTGGAGATGTCCCTAAGTAAGAAACGTACAATGTTTCAGAAGGAGAGATGCAGCAGTTCACGTGGAAGGGAGTCTTGAAATTTTGGGGTTTGTGATTTACTTCCCCTTCCATCCCTCTGTGGATTTTGGGGAAATTTGTATGAAAATGGCACACATCATAAAGGTGTCCCCAGGAAAGAAACCTGAAAAGTTTCAGAAGGATAGGTACAGGGGCTAGGGAGTTATGGTTGCAAACCAATTTATGGCTTTTTTCATAATGAAGTCTGGTGGTGTTGGAAGAATGGGCATCTCATGGTCACATCCTTGCCCTCCCCAAAGCACAGTGATTGGACACCCTGGTAAAACATGCCTTAGGATTAGATGTTGGTACTGTCAGTCATTCAACTAAACTCCTTCCCTCCTCCCACTGCTCATCAATTGGATTATTTGGATAGCAATCTTACAACAATACTAAAGGTGTGAGAGGTCTGGGTTTCTACAGCCACTCTTTAACAAATATCCAATTGTAATAACTAGATCAGTGTCGATAGTAAACTGTTATTGTCAGTTTAATAACATACTACCTGCTTCAGAGGACAAGACAAAACAGGCTTGGCCAGAGCATCCCTGTTTTCATTTCTGAAATGCTGGAGCGTATGCAAGATGTAGGAGCAGGGCAGGCAGAGTGTAATTTTCAATAGAAATGCTAGGTCCCCTTAATATAAACATCCTTGTTCTTCCATAATGTGTGCGTTAATGTCAAACTGCATTAGAAATGAAGTACTTTGGTTCTTAGCTGCAGCCCTCTTGGAGTCGTATATTCTAATGAAAGACAAAATTCAATCATTTTATATTGATGCATCTGCAAAAACACAATGGAAGAGAGGCAACTTGATTTTTAAATAATGATTCACTGTTGTTCATTTTGAATGTGCCATAAACATCAATGCTGTACTAGCTCATGAGAATTACCTTACCATTATAGAATTATATTTAGGAGGAGAGCTCATGCATTTTTGAAGAACAGCAAATCTGAACATTACAGGCATACAGTTAACTTGAAAATGGGCTTCATAGGTCGGTATCAGGATGGGATGTATTTGAATTTATTGAAGGGCTTGTGTGTCGCTACAAAGATGTTAGTGTTAAAAAAAGAAAGGAAGTGTTTGGCTGCCTGATCCTAAATGTATTGGCTGAAATCAAGAAGACTGTGTGGCTTTGGAGAGGCGAAAATCAGTGCTCACATGACCAGGGCTGGCTCTACCATTAGACACAGTGAAGCAGTAGCCTCACGCAGCAGCTGCTAGGAGGCGTCAGTAAGGTGTTGGAGGAGACACCTGTGTGCCATGTATCCTGCTCTGTGCCCCGTAAGTTAGCCTGCTGCCTTCAGGTGCAGGGAAGGATGCTGTCCCATCATCAGTGCTGAAAAGGGGGTTCATCTGCCAGTCTTCTGATGGGATGGGAGGGGGTACCCTCTTGTTCTTCGCTTCAGGCAGCCAAATGTCTTGGGCCAGCCCTGCACATGACACCCTCGACTAAAGCTGACTGTGTGAAGCAGGACTGGCCCAAGACCTCCTGCCATACCCTGCCGCCGAGGGGGAGCGCAAGCCACCACCGCACCCTACTGCTGGGGAAGCTCAAGCTGCCACTATGCGCTGCTGCAGTGGGAGAAAATGAGCCGCCGTGCACTGTTGATGGGAGGAAGCATGAGCTGCTGCCTCACACCACTGCTGGGGTGGTAGCGATGGTGGAGGAGTACAAGTGTAGCAGTGCGGGAGCAGGTGAGCCCCGGCTGTCGCCCAGTTTCCCCTCAATATCTTGCTCGGAGGGGTCCTTTTTCAGAGAGAGGCACTGGTGGGGAGGTGGCCTTGGGACTGTCTGCACCACACCAACACAGGCGATCTCCAGGCTCACCTCCCTGCCAATGCCTCATGCCAAAGAAGGACCCGTCTAAGGGAGGGATTTGGGTTGGGCCATGCTTGGCACTCTCTTGGTGCCGCTGGTGCAGCGCTTCAGGGCTGCCGCCTGCCGATGCCTCACTTTGAGGAGCATCGGGTGGGCAGTGGCAGCAAGATTCCTGGAACTGAGTGGGCAGGATCCGTGGGATCCACCGCCCTTCCAGCCCTGCCGCCTGAAGTGGGGGATTCACTTGGCCTCATGGGAGGGCTGTCCCAGATCTGAAGCCTATGTGCTTGATGGCTTTCCATTGACATATTGTATTTTTAAAGTTCTAATTGTTGTCAGCTGCCCAGAGAGCTCTGGCTGTTGGGTGGTACAGCAATGCCAGGCATGAAATGAAATTGATTTCCATGGAACTCACTTCCATGCATGTCCATTTAGGCCACAATCCTCCTATATCAGCCTTCCCCCAACCTGGCGCCCTTCATCCCCAGCCAGCACAATGCTTCTGGATGGCATGATGGGAGTTGTAGTCCAGCTTGTCTGGAGGGTGCCAGGACTGGAAAGGCTAAGTCCTGTACACACTCATCTGGGAGCATCCCTGCCCTCCTGGTCCAGCCACAGTTACCTGCTCTGTGTCTGAATCTGCTCTGGGCCGGGGAGCATATGCTTCTGGACAGGGGTGGTCCTTTTCTTAGGCCAAGATAGCCAGGAGCATCACTGGCATCAGCGGGGGAGGAGGGCTGTTCCATCAAGTCCCTTCCTCTGAGGAATCCAACTGACAGCACATCAGCTGAGGAAAGAACTGTCTGGCAGGAGCAGACCCATCCTCCTGGCCTGGCTTTATCTGGTCTGTTCCAGATTTTGACTTGGGCATGGCAATGGGTGCTTCCAGGGGGAGGATGTTCTCTGCGACAGCCGAACTTGCATAGAGTAGACTATCAGGCTTAAGGCAAGGAATTCTGTTCCTTTGTTCAAGGATGGCAGGTCTACATCTGAAGCCTGCCCCTGCTGAGACTGTAAACAACTTTATTGAACACATGTTTGCATAAGCAAATATGCTTACGTTTTTTTACTGCGTAAACCACTTTTTGTTGAAAAGTGGTAAAAGAAATAGCCAAATAAATAAATCCAAACTTGATGGGGCTTACTTCTGAACAGAGATGCATAGGATTGCAATGTCAGGGCCCAGCTTCAGTACTGCAGTGGGCCTTGTAGGTTATAGCCAGGATTTGATTAGAAGAAGCCTGGAAGGGCTTCAGCGTATTCAGCTTCTGGAATGTCAGAGTCTGTGTGAGCTTATCTCTGTCAGTGTTCTCAGAGCAGAGCCAGGGGGAGTCACCCAACTCCCTGTCCAGCTGCTGGTCTGGCCTTGGCAGGCAGGGAGGCTGGAAGCTGTCCGTGAGAACCTGACAGAGGTGGAGTGGGGTTTGCAAAAGTGTCATCCAGGTTGAAGCATCACTGCTGGAGAGTTGAGGAGTGACACTCTGTTTAGACAGGGGCCTTGCTGAAAGGCTAAAGGCCCTTGTCTGTCAAGGGGACTGGAGGGGGTATCCTATGGTCACACCTTCCCTTTTAAGCTGATGCAAAGGTAAAGAGCCTTTGCTAAGGATATCTCATCTTCATTGCCCAAAGCCTTCTCTGTTTGGATCCATCATCATCTAGGCTTTTGGAGGCACTCTGCACATAGGCTGAAACTTTAGATTAAGGACTTGCCATGAAAAGTACTGTGAAGCTTTTCATAGACTTGAGCTCTCGTTGCTGTGGATTGTGTGTCTGTGTCAGCTCAGCGTACTGCAAGCTGGGTTTGATATATGACTTTTGGACTTCCCTCTGTCAGAACTCATGCAGGGTGTAGTTGCCAATGTGAAAGCAGTGGCCTGGAATTCCTTGCATGTGTGGGTATGCCCTTCCCTTGATCTTGATGGGCCTTGACCATGTTGGCTGGAGTTATCAACAAAAGATTAAAAGTTGGACTCTCTATGGGTGTGGGTTGTTTAGGCCTTTCAAGAAGTTACCTCAGGAAATTGCCTGATGGCTTCATTCCAGGAACCATTCCCTTTCCATGTCCAGGTTTGGAACCCCATGAAAAGATTGTCTGGGTTAGGTACCCAAGAATCCAGGGTCCCTTCCCTTGTATTCAGAACCATGGAGACGGTAATGGAGAAACCACGTTGATGTGGATCTCAGTCACGGTAGTTGTGTTTCGCTTTGGACTGTTCTGGGATTACATAGAGCCTATAGCTACTGACCATCAGATATATGATTTCTGAAGTGTGTAACCATTAAGCTTTTGCCATGGGATTCCCTGCAATAAAGAAATCTCACTGATTTGTGTGTCTGGTGTCAAATTGCCTGAGCATGTGCGCTCAGGGGATCGGGAAACCTGGTATGTATTGTCAAGCACCTAAATCCTACATACACTCAGAAACATCCCATTGTTTTCAGTGATGCTCCCCTGCTGTTAAGCCTAACAGTGCAATTCCATGCGTGTCTACTCAGAAGTAAGTCCTAGTGAATTCAATGGGCTTTATTCCCAGGCAAGTGTTCATTAAACTGCAATTTAAGGCAGTCTTCAGCTGAGATCTGCCCAGTATTCTGATCCTATGCATGGTTATTGTGTGCAATGGGACTTGTTCCCAAATAAGTGTGCATTGGATTGCAGAATGTTTCTGTTTCATGTTTCTATGAAATATTCCAGGCCAATGCATTTAGGATTGGGGTGACAGAAAGTTTAAAAATGTCATTTTAATTTCATTCCAGAATCTTCATCTTTGTATAGGAAACTAGTGAGAGCTACTCCTAAGAAACAGCCAACAGTTTAAGTAGAAAGGTCAATACATGACTTGATTATCAAAATACTGCATGCTCCTTATTGTGAGGAGCGCAATTCATCTGAATTTTCAAACCTGGTTTGGATAAGTGCATGTTTACTGGTTGTGTGCATATGTTCAGCACCCACCTGGGCTCCAGAACAGGGATTGTGCTGTATATTTTCCCACGCAGCTGCACAAAATGAACCAAATCTGGAAACAAAGGTAACCAAATTTGGAAACTAAGCACACCAAAAGATCATGAGAATCAACTCTGACGTCTTCTTTTTTTTGGCTAAGCTACCAAATTTTAGACAAAATATAGGATGTTGTGTTTCGCTCTGCATTTCGATCATAACAAGAAGTACAACGAATTTATGGCACCTTAAAGACTAACACATTGATTATGCCATCAGCTTTTGTGGAACTGAGTCCACTTCATCAAATACAAGGAACGTTATTCTAAGTTGGCAGGAATATATACACGTGGGTGTAGAGAGAGAAAAAATGGTAGCAGTGAGATCAGAGGGAAATGCAATGCAAAAAATACAGACTATGATAATTACATTAAAGCTTAAATGTAAAAGTAATTAGAGTGACGGTGCACTATGCAGTGATGATAACACAAACATCCAGGCATTGGTTAGCTAATTAACAGCTGCAGTGGAGTAAAAGTTCATTATCTCAGCTGAACTTCTTGATAAGTTGCAATTCAGATGTTCCACACTGGAGTCTTTCTTTGGCGTTCCTTTATTTAAGAATAGCCACTTTAACGTGAGAAGCAGAGTGTCCTGAAAGGTTGAAATGTTCTCCCACTTGTGCTTGGATATTGCCATTTATTTCCACATACTGTTTTACACAGAGAGAAAAACAAAACAAGTGTTATAATAAACACTATCAATGCAATTTGGTTGTAATTCATGTTTATTATGGTTTATTTCTGATATAGTTGATCAGATAAGAAAAGTGATCTATGCTGATGGCATACGGTAAATGTGTCTAATTCCTCTTCGATCTAGCACCACTGCACTAACCAGAGTACAAAGAAGAAGAAAGAGGTGCAGTTATATGTGAGTTTAGAAATGAAAGGGTTAAGGCAGTATGACCACTTGCAGCTTTTCTAGATGAGGCTGTTATTGTGTGCTCCCCATTGTTTATGGGTGCTTTACACCCTCCAGTTTCGCTTCTGTTTTTCAAGAACACTTTCGGGGGTGGGCGAGGGTGTTGGAGCAGAGAAAATCTGGTATTTGGGGGCATCGGAAAACAAAGTGCAAGTCCCCACCGGTGTAGTTGCATTATTCTGCTATACCACAGTACCACCTAGAGGTTATAAGAAAGTATAGAAAGGCAGGAAAGAAAATAACTTCATGTAGAGCTGTGATCTTAATTTTACAATGAAACTGGAAGTAGAAACAGTGGGTTAAACAGCCTTCTTTAGATCTCTGCCTGAGCTCCTGGACAGCTGTTGTCAGTCAAAGTAGACCAACTTTCCCCAGCTGGGCACCTCCCAGATGTTTTGGACTACAACTCCCATCATCTTAACCATTGAACACACCAACTGGGGCTGATGGGAGTTGTGCCTCAAAACATCTGGAGAGCACCAGGTGGGGGAAGGCTGGAGTAGACAATACTGGGCTTGATGGACAAATAGCCTGACTTGGTTTGAGCCTCCAGTGTTCCCATGTAGTATGTTTGAAGCCACTGGCTGGATCATAGAAAACTCTTGACATGTCATTAGACTGAAATGAAGCAGCATAAACAAGACTGAGTTTTCTCTGATTATTCTGGAGGTGTTGTGTGCAGATAGAAGTCTGGGAATGTGCAGGATTTGGACTCATTCAGCTGCAACCCATTTCTATAGTACGGCATCCTGCTATTCAAGAATTAAGCTACCTTTTTTTCCTCCCTCATTGCCATGGCAGCCTCCATCTCCCACATAGTTTCTCCCTTCTTCTTTTAGTATATTTATTACTAATGCATTTTCTGTTTCCAGTACATTAAAAAGTCTACATTGGAAGATTAATCAGCTCCTTATACGGCTTCTTCTGCCACATTCAAGATTGCTGAAACAAAAGAAATTTATATTTCAAAGACCCTACAGAGACTTTTTAAAGTAAGCCTGGAAGGAAACGAAACACAGCTTTCAGTGTCGTTGGAGGGACTGTTTGCTTCCCAGCATGCTTAACAGTCAGCCAGTAATTGTCAGGTTTGCTTAACTGGCCTGTGGCTTTGCCTCCTGGGTTATAAAACCACAGTTCTACTTTTGGACACCCGGCACCTGTGGGCAACGTAAAATGGGATGTTCTCAGCAGCTACGGAACAGAGACTAGCAGCAGAAATGGTTGATGGAAGAAGGAAGCAAAAGATTCAGAGTCCATGGAGATTTTGTCATGCACTCCATAGTAAGTAGCGTGACCAAGCTGTATTAAAACACTTTCCTTGAATTTCCTTATGCACCTTAGGGAACCTCTCTCTTTCTGTCTCCCCCCGCCCCCCAATAATGCATTCACATCATTTTAGATCTGCAACCTCACCTTGGGTTCCCTGATTTATATTTGCCTGGGTCCTCTTCAGGCTATGCTGCCAAGGGTTGGGAGTTGCAGTCCAACAATATCTAGTGGGCCACAAGTTGCCCATCCCTGCTCTAGTAGCAAGGACCAGAAGGAGAGGGAATGTAGCACAGTGGCAGAGCAAAGAGAGCTTTGCATACAGAAGGTCCCAGCTTTAATCCCTGGCATATCCAGTTAGGAGGGCCAGGTAGCAGGTTCAATGGTGTAGTGGAAGGGAAATGCAGGGGAGTGCAGTTCTAGGACCTTTTTTCAGAGTAGGAACAATAACATCTTCTGCCAGAGCACCAGGGTAACTGACATGCTCTGGCAAGCGAATGAGGCGATAACGACCCTTTCCGAGTTTTACTGTTGTTTGTAACAGCATAGTATAGAGTAGGTCACAGAATGAGGAAAATCATCAAGCAGAGGCTAGATACTTCTGTCCTTGCCTTTGATTGGGTTCCTACTTTGCCCAGCAGTTTAAACAGTCTCGCCTGTTTGCAATGTTGTTTGCATTTCTAATGAAAAGCTAAAGGTTGCATTTCAGCTGGCTGAAGAGCTTTTGTTACAGCTCAGTGTGTTTTACAAGCTGAAACTATAGACAGACATAAGCACCACTGAGCTCAATGGAGTTTACCCCCAGGTAACTATGCATATAGGATTGCAGTTATGCCCGGTAAATTTAGTTGTGAGATTTTATTAATGGTTTGTTTGCTTGGGAAGTCTGTGGGGTTTCTTTATGGATTTTTTGACCTTTATGGATTTTTTAGTTTTCATTGGGAATGATTTTTGTCTTCTTGTTAGTACATTTTTATATTGTAGTTTAATAGTGTTTAAAATGCTTTCACCCTTATTACTTCTGCAAATTGCTTAAAGGGTATTTTTTCCATAGAAAAGTAATAAACAAATTTACACACAGTAATCAGTATAAGCATACTACCACAGGGGCAATAACAATTTTAGCCATTTTTGAAAAAAGAAAAGAAAAACACCACACGTTACAAGCTCACTTTGTTGGTGTATATAAAACACACACACACAGAGAGATATTCACATGAGCATGCACGCGCGCACACACACACACACACACAATTGCAACAGGGAACTAAAATACGGCTCTCAGAGGAACCAAGTTGAAAGCTCATTAAGCGACTGTGCCATGGCTCTGTTATTCCTTGCACAGCCAATGTTGAAATTTAAGGCAGAAGGCAAACATGTCCTCCAATTCAACTATCAGGACTACATAATTCGTCACCACCCCCTGCCCCTACCTATTATCATGTAATCGCATTCAGCGTTTCATGGGCACTTTTAGCTGGAAGCAAAATAGGTTGGAAAGAAACTACAACTAATGCCTAGTTCTGTCTTTTGAGAAACTCTGCATCCCTTCCCCCTGAAACTGATTATTGATTTCCTTTTACAGTCTGTTCATGATCTTAATTGCTCTTGTCCTGTACATTTTCACTGGTGCCCTGATCACTTACACAGGCCTTCCCCAACTTGGTACCCTCCAGATGTGCTGGACTACAATCTCCATTGTCCCCAGCCAACACAACCAAGGTTGGGACAGGCTGGATTACCCCATGCATATTTTCTCCACCATGGGAATCCCAGAGTAATTTCTATTGTTCATTTCTGCTCAGGTTTAATGGGTGCCACCCTCTTGTGGCAAATAAGGAGTCTTTTCTCTAGTTGACTTGCCTCTGTGATCAAAGCACATCTAGGAATTGTGTGGAAACTAAAAAGACCTGTCCAAAGAATAACTTCCAGTAAAGGAGAGTAACACAGAGTGAAAACTCCAAATCCGAATTGTATGAACTTTGTTAAAAAAATAACCTATAGCTTGAAAAAGAAAAGACCATTTGGGACCACTTCTGGAAAGACTCCTGATCATGCCATGGAATTTGAGAAGTGAAAAGATTCAATGCGTTTTCTGTCACTCTTCTGGATCACCTTGAAATGGGGTAATTTGTAAAAAGAGACAACCCAGGGTTTGAAATGTGAGTGGGCCATTGTTACAATTTTTCTTTATTATATTTTTGAATATAATAAAATTTAATTATTAAAAAGAAAAGTCATTTCACATTGCTATGAAAAATCAGTTCAGGTTCCAGAAATGTTACCAATGCCTTCAGGAAGAATGGGGAAGGGGAAGACCTCTGCTCATTATAATAATTTCTCTTTAAATGCTCTATGCAGTAATGTTTGGTTTCAACTACTCTTGCAGCCCTGATCTCTTTTTGATGACGGAACTGCTATTCGGATGTAATTCCACATTCACCATGAAAATAATCTGGTATGAAGGTTATAAACCTAACGGTGTGATCCTAGGCATGCCTATTCAGAAGTAAGCCCCAATGAGTTCAATGGGAATTACCCCCAGGAAAATGTGTACAGGATTGCAGCCTTGATAGCAGACGTGGGAACTGTATTAAAGAAGCCAACGCCAATGCCGCCTCCTTGTCAAATGAAAAAACAAGAGTAGCTGTCATCTCAGCATAACAAAGTGATCTGCTAATATTACCTCTACAATAACACTCTTGAGGTTGGCAAGTGCTCTTAGAAGCATTCTGCACTGAGATTAACAGAATTACATTCTAGTGCTCAAGTGGCATGCAAATCCCACAACGAATGAGCACATGTTGATTCTGTCAACAATACAGTCAGGGCCAGAAATATTGGAACAAGGATAACTGTTTTGGCAGTTGGCCTCTGTACACCACCACATTGAAGTTGAAAGGAAACACACCCAGATGGGAGCGAAGTCAGGACTTTCAGCTGTAATTCAAGGGGTTTGACAAAAGTGGGGCACTACCTATTCAGGAAGTACAGCCTGTGGCATACACACACTCCCATCGTTGGTGGCTCATAAGTAATGGAACAAACCACCATCATTTGTTCCAAACCAACAAACCAACATCACTTAAGGATTGCCTTTAATACCTGGATGAAAATCCTTTGCAGTCAATGACTGCCTGAAGTCTGCAACCCATGGACATGACCAAATGCTGAGTTTCCTCCCTCAAGATGCTTTGCCAGGCCTTTACTGCAGCTGCCTTCAGCTGCTGCTTGTTTGTGGGTCTTTCTGCCCTCGGTCTTGTCTTCAGTAAGTGAAAAGCATGCTCTATTGGGTTGAGATCAGGTAGGGATGGTGGAGAATTCCGCCACGGATCTCAGTGAGGCCGAATGCCAGTGCATTTGGCCCCCCGAAATCCGTGGTGGAACGTAGCCCTCCCACCCCCCCACCCCACGAAAGGCATGTGAATCAGAGCACCTACCTGGTGCAGTTCGCACTGCTTTGCGACTGGCGGCTGCATCTGCGGCTGCCATTCGCTTCACTATTTTTCCCATGATAGGCTGCATAAATAATTACATACCCTATCACGGCTAACGCAGGGACGCCATTTGCATACCTGCGGAGGCTGTGATAGGCTATGTAAATATTTACGTGGCCTATCATGGCGAAAAAAAGGGATGCAAATGGCGGCTACGGTGGCCGCCATTTGCGTCCCTGCGCAGCCCAGCAGCGGCCGGATGTTGCTGCGGGCAGCCCCGGCTGGCAGCTCTGTGGAGTTGCCATGGAGCAGAGCTGGCCGGCGAGGATTTCTGGGGGAGGGACGGAGCGCCTCCCCCCCACCGCGGATGTCACGAAACGAAACAGGTAAGTCATTTCGTACATCCCTAAGATCAGGTGACTGACTTGGCCATTGCAGAACATCCCACTTCTTTGCCTTGAGAACCTCTTGGGTAGCTTTTGCTGTATGTTTTGGGTCATTAGCCATCTGCAATATGAAGCAGCATCCTATCAGTTTGGCAGCATTCTGAATCTGAGCAGAAAGTATAGCCCTATACACTTCAGAATTCATCCTGCTGCATTTATCAGCAGTCAGGTCATCAATTAACACCAGTGACCCGGTTCCATTGGCAGCTATACATGCCCATGCCATAACACTGCCTCCACCATGTTTGACAGATGATGTGGTATGCTTTGGATCATGAGCTGTTCCTTTCCTTCTCCATCCTTCTCTCTTCCCATCATTCTGGTACAAGTTAATCTTGATTTCATCAGTCCAAAAATCTTATTCCAGAACTGGGCATGCTTTTTTAGGTGTTTGCTGGCAAAGGCTAATCTGGCCTTTCTGTTCTTGAGCGTTACCAGTGGTTTGCACCTTGTTGTGAAGCCTCTGTATTTACATTCATAAAGCCGTCTCTTGACTGTAGATGTTGACAATGACATGGCTACCTCCTCAAGAGCATTCTTGACTTGGCTAGATGTTGTGAAAGGGTTCCTCTTCCCTATGAGCAGCATTCTGCAATCATCCACTTTAGTTGTCTTCCGTGGTCTGCCAGGCCTTTTGCTGTTGCTGAGCTTGCCAGTTAATTCCTTCTTTTTCAGGATGTTCCAAA
Source organism: Heloderma suspectum (assembly GCF_057233095.1). Taxonomy (NCBI): domain Eukaryota; kingdom Metazoa; phylum Chordata; class Lepidosauria; order Squamata; family Helodermatidae; genus Heloderma; species Heloderma suspectum. Next base: position 87,573,531 of record NC_139459.1, read on the forward strand.
CTGTTGTATTAGCCACTCCCACTGTTTTTGCTATCTCTCTGATGGGTTTATGTTGCTTCCTCAGCCTAATGATGGCCTCCTTCACTCACATGGACACCTCTTTGGACCTCATGTTGGGAGTTCCAGTGAACAGCTACCAAATGCAAATGTAACACTCAGAACCACCTCCAGTACTTTTATCTGCTTGATTGGTCATGGGGTACCCAGGAAACAGGCCACCTGGCTGTCAGGGTGGAAACTGAGCCCACAGAGCCCCAGAACAGTTCTGATTCTGAGGAAGAACAGCAATCCGTGGGAGAGGAGTTCGCTCATCTCTCACAAGCACAGCAGCTGGCAGAGATTCCTCCTGCCAGCATTCCTGAGAGAGATAGTGACCCTGGCAGTGAGAGAGCGCTGGAGGGGGGCTTGCTGGATGCTTGGCACAGACGCAGGGAGTGGCGACAGATGGAGGGCGCAGAAAGGAGGCGCTCCACTCGTCTGGCGCTAAAACAACGGTCGCGTCCCAAGGACCCAAGGGTAAGAAGGAGGATCTCTCTATAGCCCATACGTTCAGAGTCTTCCCATGGTTCTCCTTCAAATGGGGACCAGCTGCCTTACCTAGTGCTTAGGCTACTCTGCTATTTATCCCCAGTGCAGTTCCTTGCTTAGTCGCTAGTGATTAGTATCTGTAAGAGTCATAAAGTAATAAAGGAATAAAGCCTTGGAAAGAATCCTCATCGTCTGTGTCCTGAGTTGGCTATTGGAGGGGACTGTAAGAGGCAGCTAGGGCGCTCCTGACACTGGCCATGCAGCTGCTTGTCAGCCATTTGTTCCATTACTTATGAGCCACCAATGATGGGGGTGTGTGTATGCCACTGGCTGTCCTTCTTGAATGGGTAGTGCCCCACTTTTGTCAAACCCCTTGAATTACAGCTGAAAGTCCTGACTTCGCTCCCATCTGGGTGTGTTTCCTTTCAACTTGTGGTGGTGTACAGAGGCCAACTGCCAAAACAGTTATCCTTGTTCCAATATTTCTGGCCCTGACTGTATATGTATCAGTTGTATGAAATGGCCTGGCTGCTTGTTATCCACAGAGTAGTTTCACTGGATACTTTCTATTTTACAACAGGGAAAACACAAGCTTTCCACATTTTGGCCAGTATCCAAAGAAGGGCTAACCATGTACAGGAGAGAGCCACATATGTAGTTGATGTTTCATTCTCACTACTTTTTTGTGTTAGTTCCCACTGCTGAAGAGATAAAGTAGCTTTGTACCCTGATCGGCAACTTGTTTCTTCAGCAGTGGAAATGGTTGCAGTGAAAAGTGAAATCAAAGAACTGGCTATGTACATGGTTCCCTCCCGCACATATGTAGTAGCAAGCACCCAAAATGGTTATCCTGTGGGGAGCGATCCCTTCCTGGCCTATTAGGTTTATAAGGAGGACTCACAATCTGAATTGCCTTCATCATGTTGTAAGATGCTCACTATGGGGAAAGTATTTTGAGCAGCTGCCCCACAACTACAATGTGTGCTCTGCCTCTCGGTTTGGTGGGACTTACTTAGGATTGCTTCTTTGCTACCATATATGTCTTTACACTGATGGCTATGACAGAAAGGATAGTGTAGTTTACTTCATTTCTTAGATACACTAATGAGTTGGCAACAGTAGTCAATACTATGACCTGTGAATCAGGAAGTCCCTAGTTCAAATCTGTGCCTCAGCCATGATCTCACCAACTGGCCTTAGATCAGCTTTCCCCAATCTGGTGCCCTCCAGATGTCTTCGACTACAACTCCCAGCATCCCCAGCTGCCAACAGGGGATGCTGGGAGTTGTACTCCAAGGCATCTGGAGGGCACCAGGTTGAGGAAGCTGCCTTAGACAACTGAACTGCAGCTGCTGTAATACAAACGGAAGTCAAGCAGCAACGTTTTGCTGTTCAAAACGCTATTATTAGTAGATTAGAGGCAAGCTCAAGAAGGAGCTGCAAAGTGACTATGATTCAGCCAGTCCTAGGGAGAAATTTTTTAGACCAGTCAAACATTTGGGTCTTATCAGTGATCCCATGAAAACAAGATTCAATAGCAGCAATGGGAGAAGAGGAAAATGTGTTCGGAAGCTGCATGCTCTTGATGAAGCAGGAGGGTGAAAGTTCCCCTTACAGATCTATAAAATGGTTTTAAAAAAACCTTTACTAGATTTAAATGCAGCTCTCTACTTGGAACTGTCCTGGTGGAAAGAAGCATATTGTGATCTGATTTAGTACCATAGCCACAACAAAACCTTCAAAGATAGTGCCTTGCTTATCCTTTGCTTAGGCTTCACAATACCTAACAAGGTCAAATTTGTGCTGTTGTTCAGCTTGAAATCCCAGGATTGGGACTTCCTTGTTCTCATCTTAGGTTAGGTGGGAGGAGAACTATACTTATCATTAGCCCTTCCGAATGGGTCTTTGGGAAACTCCATCGCCACACCTCCTTATGCTCTTTTAAAGTCACCCAATGAGATTGAGGTGCTCCCTCTGGGAGAATAACTTTCACTCCATCACCATTAGATAGCTGTGGTGCTGGGAGTCAAAATACTTGTGATACTAACACATTTTTGAATATTACCTGGCTCCCAGTAAATCCCAGGTAAGGATAGGGATTTTCCTTGTTGTTGTTATTGTTTAACTAGCAGCAGCTATAGGGGCAGCTGATCTGATTGAGACTTAGTACAGTGTGGAGGTTAACTCCTTCTCTCTGTACCAATGTCCCACTGAAATGTGCCTCCTGAAATTCCTGTTTGCCCCTGAAGCTTTCATTCTGCTGCTAGCAGCAGCTTCAGTGGGCAATTTTCAGCAGGGAAAAGGTACAGAGTAAATGTTTAATTGTCATTAACACTGTACTAACTTCCCCACAATGCTCACAGTGTCTGGATGGAACCATGCCAGACAACAGTATCATCTCCAAAGCAAGATGGGACCTCCAAGGGAGCATAGAGAAACCAGAGGAGACAGAGGACTTGGCTGTGTGTGGCAAATTAACACAAGAGGCAATGCCAAAATAACACTCAGCCAGGAGACCAATATACTGGAAGACTACATGGCTCAGGCTGCAGGGCCAATGGAGGTGTCAGTTTGGGTGTTGCGGAACAGCAGCAAATAGTTCTTTATTCTTACTGTATTTTTACTCCTAGGAAGAGGCAACATATGGGATTTTCTTCCTCAAATGCCAAAATAATTTGGCCAGTATTAGGTATGATACACCCTGACTCTGTGTGCGCGTGTGTATGTGTGCGTGTGCAGGGGGTGGGAGGACACAGACATGTTGCTCTTCCACCTCAGGCAGCAAAATGTCTTGAGCAAACCCAGCAAGGCTATGGAGGTTCCACGGGGGCAGAGGTACCACCACTGGGTAGCCTGTACCTTGGTGAATTTAAAAGGATTCTGAAATAGTCTTGAGGGGAGGAATGCTGGGCAAATGTTGGGGCCTACAGAAAAAGGCCTCTGAGGAGAGGGCTGGATCTACACTTACCACCTTTTTTAGCTTCCAATGAGGTTTCACCACCCGCCTTTCACACTACACAGTACTCGCCTCGAATTGGAACCAGAATTCCCCACTTCTGTGCTGCTGCTTTCAATACCCTAATATCCCGGTATTTCCCCTTAAAGTGCTCTGATTTTCCGCCTTCACTACCATATCCGGTCATAGTCCCCTCCCCCGACTGTCCATACACGGGGGTGTTTGTATTTCCCTCTTGTCCAATCACAGCTCTCGATGGCCCCATGTCTTCTTCCAGCTACTGATTGCATAGGTTCCTCAGCACTCAGCAGCCCCCTAAGGGGCATAGGTTCCTCAGCAACAAGCAAAGGGCTGGATGTGTGCACGCTTGTCTGATCTCAGAAGCTAAGTGGGGTCGGCCCCGGTCAGTAGTTGCATGGGTGACTGCCTGGGAATCAGGCTTCCTGCACTGAACAGGGGGTTGTTCTATCCCTTCAAATGAAACTAAGTTTTACCCCCTCCTATCCCCTGCTCCAGATTTTTTTTTTTAAATTAAGGCATTAGCTTCACAACTTCAAATCTTCAAAGATCATGCCTGAATTAGAAAAAAAAAACATCACGGAGAAGCCCTGATTCTGCAAGGATAATGCCTGAATTTTAAAAAAAACATCCAGAGCAGGGGATAGGAGGGGGTAAAACTTAGTCTCATTTGAAGGGATACAACAACCCCCTGATCAATGGAGGAAGCCTGATTCCCAGGCGGTCACCCATCCAACTACTGACCGGGGCCGACCCTGCTTAGCATCCGAGATCAGACAAGTGCGCGCAGGAAAACAGCACAGCACTCAAGTGTGAACCAAGCTCGCGCATTTGATGAAGCACTGCAATGGGGAAAATGGGTGAGTGTGAATAATCACGTTTTAATGTGAGAGCGTTTAACCCGATGGGACACTGAATTCATTGCGATGGCGGGCACAATGTAGATCGGCCCGAGGTCTCTCCACATCAGTACAAGCTGATATTTCTGAGCCTGCTGAGGCCTTTCTTTCATGAGGCCTTGGGGTCTCAGAGGCAGGAAGCTCAGTGAATTCCCTGGAATGCACACATTTAACACACAACCAAAGGGACTAGTGGGATGTGATTTGTTTTGAGGCTCAAGGCTGCTTTACACAATAGCTCTTGCATAACGAAAGTGACAGAGCAGTCTGGGAGAACTTCCTTTTCTGGAGTCTAGACACACACATATTGAGAAATCTTGCTCTCCAGAGCTCAAAGTGGATTTATTTTTACCAGGTCACAGTGGCACACACAGTGACATGGCTTCCTTGGGATGGCTGACAACAGGAAAGGAGTGGTGCCCCCCAAACTGGAACTGCACTACAATATTTATTGGGAGCCAGGTAATATATAAGCCTTGGGTAGGTACAGAAATGGAGGCTGGGTGAATGGGCTGGATCATTAGCATGAATGGCTCTGCATAGGGTGGCCATGTGTCCAACTTTACAGAGGACAGTCCTCTATTTGAAGGGCTATCTAGTCCATGCCTGCTGTAAAGGTATAGGATGGGTATTGGAGGCACTGTGTTACAGTGGTTCTGGTCCTACCCATGGGACCGATTTCAAGGAGTAACATTGGGTGACTATTCCTCGGCTCCTTGGCAATTGAGCTATGGGATTCCGCAGGGTACCATCTTGTCCCCAGTATTATTTAACATCTACATGAAGCCACAGGGAACGGTCATTAGGGGATTTGGAGCCAAGTGCCATCACTGTGCTGATGACACACAGCTCTATCTCCCTGTGACATCTGAATCAGGAGAGGCTGTGCAAGTCCTGGACCAGTGCCTTAACTCAGTAATGGGCTGGATGAGGGCCAATAAACTGAAGATGAATCCTGGCAAGACGGAAGTCCTGTGGGTGAGTGGTTCCCGAGTCTGGGAGATAGGCTCATGGCTTGTTCTGGATGGGGTTGTACTCCCTCCGAAAGATTAGGTCCATAGTTTGGCGGTACTCCTAAATCCATCACTGTTGCTGGAAGCCCAAGTGGCCACTGTGGCTTGGAGTGCCTTTTACCAGCTTCAGCTGGTTTGCCAACTATGGCCTCCCCTGGGCAGGGATAGCTTGGCCACAGCAGTACAGGAGCTACTAACCTCAAGACTGGATTACTGCAATGCACTCTATGTGGGGCTGCCCTTAAGACTGCTCCAGAAGCTGGAGCTAGTGCAGAACGTAGCAACTTGGCTCTTGTCGAGAGCTGCCCCTTTTCAGCATGTAATTCCTTTGCTGAGGGGACTGCACTGGCTGCCTATTCTCTACTGGGCCAGGTTTAAGGTTTTAGTACTAGTGTACAAAAGCCCTAAACAACTTGGGCCCAGGATACCTGAGAGTGCACCTTCTCCCTTACCAACCTGCCTGTTCACCAAGGTCATCAGAGGGCATGTTCCTGGTGGTTCCACATGGACCTATGGTCCAATTGGAGTCTACCAGGAGAAGAGGCTTCTGTGTGGTGGCCCCCTTCCTATGGAATTCTCTACCCCTGGAGGTCAGGCAGGCACCAATACTGTGTTGTTTTCCGCACCTCCTGAAAACAGCACTCTTCCAGGAGACATTCCTTAATTTACCAGTCATAGTTTTACTGGCATTGTTTTTAAAAATAGCATAGTTTTAATCCTTTTATCCTTTTACTGTTTTATCTCTTGTGTTCACCATGCTGAAAACTGCTCTAGATATGGAGTGGTATACAAATATTGTAAATAAATATAAATATAAGTATTCCATCAAAACTTAGTGCCTGGACAGCAGACTGCACAGGCACACATGTCAACTGGGTCACAGGTTTCCCCCATGATGGTGAGATGTATTATATTTCTATTTAAATTATAGTAATTATTTCCCAAATAGCATCTATACATATAAATTAACATATGCACTTCTGTGTCCTCTTTTTTCATGATCTATTTCCTCTTTTTTGGCAATGCTTTAGCAGGCACCCCAGCTGAGCAGGAGACCTGGGCAAACCTAAGTAATGACATGCACAAAGTGAAAGACATTAGTACTTCCTGCTCTCCTGAGTGCATTTTTGCATCCCAAGCTGCTGTCAGATGTGGACTCAACTCCTCTTGAATCCAGATCAGTTTCTCTGTGTTTGTTATACCTAAGCAGGGCAAAATGCCCTTCCATACTTCATAAGGATAGTGTAAAGGGTGGGATGCAGTCATGAGGGCACAGGAATACAAGAAACAGGAACAAGCAAACCACTGAATGGGTTACGATGTGTGCTGAATTCTTTCCTCACCAGTGGAGTCTGTTTGTCATGGTCAATGGTTCATCTTACGCAATAATGCTGTGAGTAGCTGACCAGATGCCTAAAAAAAATTGCATTCCCAGTAACAAAGGAATGTGGAGCAAGCCATGACCATTTTATCTTTTCCTCTATATTAAATACTGTGAATTGTAGCATTCAATGGTATAATATTGCAATATGACTAGACATAATTAAGGCTGGTTATTGTTGTCCAAAGCTCCTGGGCAGAATTATGGGTGAATGAGCCTTACTGAAAATCAGTAGAAATCTCATGAACATGGACTGTACATTACAGTGGAGGTCAAAAAACAGCCCGGCCAAGCTACCAGGCTGGCTCCTAATCTATCCATTTCAGTTCTAAGCAAAGAAAAAGGAATGGAAGACTGGCAAATCAGGTCGGAAGGTGTCCAATATGCTACTGGGGAAGAGCAGAGGGTATTTCCAAGTAGCTAGAGCACATGGTAATTTCAGTTTCATAATGTAACTTTGGAAAAGCACTTAAAAACATGGGAGAAAGGAGACAGAAGTTTAACTACCACTGAAGCAGAGACCCAGACTTTGACTGGTTACTGTTTTTGACAGAAACACATGTCTCAGGCCCTGCTACAGATCTTTGCTGCACCTGCAAGACAATACCAAAATGTATCAATAAATATCTATTTAGTTGGCAGACTTCATTCTGAGATTTCCCAGGATCTGAACAGCATGATGCTAACCAAGGCTGAATAGAGGCCTGTTAGATTTGGGGGGCTAAGTGCTATAGCAACCATTTTTCATGCTTGTTGGAATTTGGTATTCATACATATCCAAGGAAAGCACTTTAAGCTATATAGCTTTAAGGGCTCACCGTCGAATACTGATGAGATGGCATACTAAATTCTTGGAAGTGTCTTTCTGTTGGATGTCTGGAAAAATAAATAAATAACTCAGCAATCTTGTGTTCCTGAAGAATGATTTACTTGGGCTCAAATGCCCCTTAAAATCCCCCCCTCATTTTAATGCTTCAAATGGTAAAGGTAGCCCTTTCTATACTGAAACCTACGCTTTTCTTTTTCACCCTGTTAGATAAAAAGTTCTTGCTTCTGGTTGAAAGAAAGGATGCCAGGCAGCAGCAGTGGATCCAACACTATTTTATTAGTCGTTTTGCAAAACGGGTGCAGAGCAGTCTGGACCCCGAGCTAAGTGTGCATAAGTCTTTTTATACCTCCGCCCCCTATACATTTTTGCTAGTGATAAGCTATTATAACCGACTAAGCTACTAGCTGACACAGCAGAAGCATGACCTGCAGATGTACAATGAGACAATGTCGGCATGTTTATTTTTGTGATTATGCTTATGTGCCTGTCTTAACCATGTTTTACGACTTCCCTTTTTAACAAATGTACATTCCCACTGGACATGTGTCTGGTGGGCTCAATAATTATGACTAATAGCTCAAAGGTCTAGCAAAGAGCTGACAGCCAAAGAATAAGAGGACAATCTTTTTCTAACAATTCCCTCCTTTAGGTCTTTACTCATGTCTTAAAGCATTTTAAAACGGAGTTTCTTTATCAGCACAATAAAGCAAGAGCATTTGTTTTGACAAAGCAGTTTCAATTAATCGCTGGGATTTATAAACAAGAGGCGATTGTGGCTCCTGGATGGCTTCTTTGCCTGTGTCCCTGGCAGCTTCCGGGGGGGTGCCAGGGAGCAGAGGACTGTTGCCCGTGTCCTCCTGTTCTTTCCGGGTGACAGGAGGAGGCAGGGGTTATCTAAATGGCTTTAACCAGCTGCAATCACTGCCTTGTTGTGGCGAAGGGGCTTGCATAACTCAGTGAAGCCATAAGCTATGCCGTTCAGGGCCACCCAAGACGGACAGGTCATGGCAGAGAGTTCTGACAAAATGTGGTCCACTGGAGAAGGAAATGGCAACCCACTCCAGTATTCTTGCCAAGAAAACCCCATGGAACGTATCACAAGGCTAAAAGATATGACGCCGGAAGATGAGCCCCTCAGGTCGGAAGGTGTCCAATATGCTACTGGGGAAGAGCAGAGGGTATTTCCAAGTAGCGCCAGAAAGAGTGAAGCGGCTGGGCCAAACCCGAAAGGACACTCAGCTGTGGATGTGTCTGGCGGTGAAAAGAAAATCCGATGCTGTAAAGAACAATATTGTTTAGGAACCTGGAATGTCAGATCAATGAATCAAGGTAAGCTGGAGGTGGTCAAACATGAGATGGCAAGATTGAACATCGACATCTTGGGAATCAGCGAACTCAAATGGACAGGCATGGGCGAATTTAATTCAGGTGACCATCATATCTACTATTGTGGGCAAGAATCCCTTAGAAGAAATGGAGTAGCACTCATAGTCAACAAAAGGGTGGGAAAAGCAGTACTGGGGTACAATCTTAAAAATGATAGAATGATCTCAGTACGAATCCAAGGCAAACCATTCAACATCACAGTAATTCAAGTCTATGCCCCAACCACTGAGGCCGAAGAAGCTGAGGCTGATCGGTTCTATGAAGACCTACAACACCTTCTAGAACTAACACCAAAGAAAGATGTCCTCTTCATCATAGGGGATTGGAATGCTAAAGTAGGAAGTCAAGAAATCACCGGGATAACAGGCAGGCATGGCCTTGGTGTACAAAATGAAGCAGGACAAAAGCTAATAGAGTTTTGCCAAGAGAACATGCTGATCATAGCAAACACTCTTTTCCAACAGCACAAGAGGCAACTCTACACATGGACATCACCAGATGGTCAATATCGAAATCAGATTGATTATGTCCTTTGCAGCCAAAGATGGAGAAGCTCCATACAGTCAGTAAAAACAAGACCTGGAGCTGACTGTGGCTCAGATCATGAGCTGCTTCTTGCAAAATTTCGGCTTAAATTGAAGAACGTCGGGAAAACCACTAAACCGTTCAGGTATGACCTAAATCATATCCCTGATGAATATACAGTGGAGGTGAGGAATAGATTTCAGGGATTAGACCTGATAGACAGAGTGCCTGAGGAACTATGGACGGAGGTCCGTAACATTGTTCAGGAGGCAGCAACGAAATCCATCCCAAAGAAAAAGAAATGCAAGAAAGCCAAGTGGCTGTCTGATGAGGCTTTACAAGTAGCTCACGAAAGAAGGGAAGCGAAAAGCAAGGGAGAAAGGGGAAGATATACCCAACTGAATGCCGAGTTCCAGAGAATAGCAAGGAGAGACAAGAAGGCCTTCTTAAATGAACAATGCAAAGAAATCGAGGAAAACAACAGAATGGGAAAGACTAGAGATCTCTTCAAGAAAATTGGAGATCTCAAGGGAACGTTTTGTGCAAAGACGGGCATGATAAAGGACAAAGAAGGCAGGGACCTAACAGAAGCAGATGAGATTAAGAAGAGGTGGCAAGAATACACAGAAGAACTATACAGGAAAGATCTGAATGTCCCTGATAGCCATGATAGTGCGGTCACTGAACTTGAGCCAGACATCCTAGAGAGTGAAGTCAAGTGGGCCTTAGGAAGCATTAGTAACAACAAAGCTAGCGGAGATGACAGTATTCCAGCCGAGCTATTTAAAATCCTAAAAGATGATGCTGTTAAAGTGCTGCATTCAATATGCGAACAAATCTGGAACACTCAACAGTGGCCACAAGACTGGAAAAGGTCAGTTTACATTCCAATTCCAAAGAAGGGCAACGCCAAAGAGTGTTCAAACTACCGCACCATTGCGCTCATTTCACATGCCAGCAAGGTGATGCTCAAAATCCTACAAGCTAGGCTTCAGCAGTATGCGAACCGAGAACTACCGGAAGTACAAGCTGGGTTTAGAAGAGGCAGAGGAACTAGAGATCAAATCGCCAACATTCGCTGCATCATGGAGAAAGCAAGAGAATTCCAGAAAAACGTCTATTTCTGCTTCATTGACTACGCTAAAGCCTTTGATTGTGTGGATCACAACAAACTATGGCAAATTCTTAAAGTGATGGGAGTACCAGACCACCTTACCTGTCTCCTGAGAAACCTGTACGAGGGTCAAGAAGCAACAGTAAGAACCAGACATAGAACAACCGATTGGTTCAAAATTGGGAAAGGAGTACGACAAGGCTGCATATTGTCACCCTGCTTATTTAACTTATATGCAGAGTACATCATGAGAAATGCCGGGTTGGATGAATCACAGGTCGGAATTAAGATTGCTGGGAGAATTATCAACAACCTCTGATATGCAGACGATACCACCCTAATGGCAGAAAGCGAAGAAGATCTAAAGAGCCTCTTGTTGAGGGTGAAAGAGGAGAGTGCAAAAGCTGGTTTGAAACTCAACATTAAAAAAACTAAGATCATGGCATCTGGCCCCATCACTTCCTGGCATATAGAAGGGGAAGAAATGGAAGCAGTGACAGATTTTACTTTCTTGGGCTCCAAGATCACCGCAGACGGTGACTGCAGCCATGAAATTACAAGACGCTTGCTCCTTGGGAGGAAAGCTATGGCAAACTTAGACAGCATAGTAAGAAGCAGAGACATCACCTTGCCGACAAAGGTCCGTCTAATCAAAGCTATGGTTTTCCCAGTAGTAATGTATGGCTGTGAGAGCTGGACTATAAGGAAGGCTGAGCGCCGAAGAATTGATGCTTTCGAACTGTGGTGCTGGAGAAGACTCTTACGAGTTCCCTGGACTGCAAGGAGGTCAAATCAGTCCATCCTAAAGGAAATCAACCCTGAGTGCTCATTGGAAGGACAGATAATGAAGCTGAAGCTCCAATATTTTGGCCACCTAATGCGAAGAGAAAACTCCCTGGAAAAGACCCTGATGCTGGGAAAGACTGAAGGCAAAAGGAGAAAGGGACTGCAGAGGATGAGATGGCTAGATAGCATCACAGATGCAATGAATATGAACTTGAGCACGCTCCGGGAGAGAACGCAGGACAGGAAGGCCTGGCGTGCTATGGTCCATGGGGTCACGAAGAGTCGGACACGACTGAACGACTGAACAACAGCAACAAGTTTCACACATGAATGGCTGGTTGGTCCCACCAGGTAGGCCCTTCTCACCCTTCTTTTAGAGCTTCTTTATTCTACTTTTTCAACAACACTTTGTCTCTCGGCTGGAAGAGATGGATGGGAGCATCTAGAGGCAACCTCTGGAATGGGACGGAGTAAGCTCGTAGCTGTGAAAGAACGGACTATAGAGAAGTCAACTGGCCCCTCAACATCTGATCCCCCATTTCCCACTTGACTTCTTCCCTCCTTCCACAGTGTACCCGGGGTGGGAATCTAAACGTTAGCTCAAAGGGGGACAACTTTATGCCTTTTCTTGGCATTCTTTGAAGCTTTGTTAGAGCTATTGGCAAAGCCTCAATCTAAGTAAGCTTTACCCCTTGCTGGAGCTTGGTTAGGGTCTCCTTGAGACTCCAATTAGTTGTTTTAACCTGTCCACTCGCCTGGGGTTTCCAGGGGCAATGTAAGTGCCACTCTACTCCCAGAGCCTGTGCCAGCCCCCGTGTAATAACTGAGGTGAAGTGTGAGCCCTGATCGGACTCTATAACTTCAGGCAGGGAGAACTGGGGCACCACCTCCTGTAACAACTTAACAACAACAGTTTTAGCTTGGCAGTTTCTACATGGAAACGCCTCTACCCACCCTGTCATTTGACACACTATTACAAGCAAATTTGACACACTATTACAAGCAAATACCTGTAACCCCTCCATGGTGGCATTTCAGCAAAATCAATCTGCACCCTCTGGAAGGGATAATACGCCCATGGTCGCCCTCCCTTTGGTGGAGGGGGTGCCCTGGGGGAATTAATTTTCTGACAAACCTCACATGTTGCTGCTAATCGATGGGCGCATACAGTTAGGCCAGGAGAGACGAACAGCCTCTTGCAATAGTCAGTCATGGCTGATGCCCCAGGGTGTCCAAGAGAATGATGCACTTGCTCTAAGATTGCTCTAAGATAGCTCCCTGCAGGGTCTGTGGTAGGAGCAGCCTCCCATCTGTTACCTGGATTCATCTGTCGCCACGGGGACTTACTCTGTGTTCTTGCGCCATCTGTAACTCGGAAGGGGAGTATGTGGGGGGCTCCTTTCTTCTGGGTAAGACGAGAAATGTCCCTTGGATTCTTTCCTTGGCTGCCCTCTTTGCGGCCTTATTTGCCCTTAAGCAACTCGGCCAGCCTCTTGCCACAACATCAAGGACCTTGGAGTAATATCCCACCGGCCTCCAGGAGGGGCTCTTTTGCTGGCAAATTACTCCCGAGGCTACGCCTTTATTCTCATGCACATAGAGTCTAAATGGTCGACTGGGATTTGGTATGGCTAGGGCAGGTGGCAACACAAGGGCAGCTTTGAGACTGAGGAAAGACTTATTCATTTTTTTTTTAGTCCATTTCCATTTATCTAATTTATCTTTTTGCAGCGCCTCATACAGTGGTCGTGCCATCTCCCCATCCATGTAGACAAGAGGGTGGGCAGCTGGCTGGGGTTGAGTCACATGGAGATCCACCCAGGAGGAGATTTTACATCCCACAGAGTTGTGTCAGGGCAGGGCCCCTAGAGGTCTTCATCACCAATGCCCTCAAAGGCGTAGTTGCCATGGAACTTGTTGGCCCCAATGTCAGCAGAAGAGCTGGAATGGCTGATGGCACGCAGACTGACGGAGCCCAGTTTGCTTGAGACCTTTGCAATAGACTCCCTGCTTGCATCAGGAGAATCCAAAAGAGGGGAAGCCGTACTTCTATCGTTCCGTCAGAAGTGAAAGCTATCTCAATTTGGAGCTTAGTCAATAAGTCCCTTCTTAACAATGCCACCGGACAGGAGGGGTTACAGACAAAGGCGTGTTCTAGGTGTGTTTTCCCAACCTTGGTGAGCAAGGGACAAGAAAGGGGCACTCGGGTTGCCCTTCCCTCAACCCCCATTATGGTGGTAGATCCCCCACTTCCCGTTGGTGGTTGGCTAAGGGGGGAGGATGGACAGGGCAGCCCCTGTATCTACAAGGGCATTGTAGGAGCGGCCCCCAACTTTAATTTTGACTATGGGGTCCCGTCTTGCCTCAGAGACAGCTAAGAGGGGGCCGGGCCCCGGTCTGTCTTAGTCTCTTTCTTGTTCATGCAAAATCCTTTCTGCCCCCTCCCCCCGCACCCTCCTCTCTCTCTTTTTGCTTCAAGGCTTCATAGTCACGCTTCTAGTGCCTAATTTTCTTACAGAAGGCACTCTGGTCTCTTCTCAGGGAGGACCCCTTCCTCCCTCCTTTTCTTCTCTTTTTAGCTCCTCCTTTGTCGGGTCTGAGAACCACAGCAAGGAGCTTTGCTTCCCTCTTGTCTTTCATAAAGTTTCTGAGCTACCTCTACTAAAACACCTTAGGTCAGCCGCCAATCCTCTCTCAACTTTCTGCAACTTCTTTCTGATGTCTTGGCAACTATTTCCCACGAACTGAGTCGTGAGAATCTTTAAATTATTTGGGTCATTCAAGTCTATATCAGTATACTTGGCGAAGGCTTCCCTTAGCCTTTGGAGGAACACGGCAGGAGGTTTGTTTTTGTCTTGTTTTAAAGTCAGGACTTTTTGCAAATTGTAGCTAGGCCCCCTTTTGTCTCTCCGCCCTTTTCGGGGGCCCTTTCCTGTGACGAGGGTCCCCATGTGTCCTCTAGTATTTCTAACTTTTTTCAAGGGAATTTAGATGATCTTGCAAAGTGTCCTGGAACTCAACTAGAGGGCCGGGGTCCTCTGGCACCACTTTGCGAGAGGTGTCCTCCTTGGGGGCATTTGGCCGCTGAGTGGGCTCCTCAGGAGATGGTGGTGCATGTAATGGGCATGGTCGCCCTGCAACAGCTGTCCCGTAGGGAGGAGGAAGCAATGGGTCCTCCGGTGCTGTGGCCACGACCCTAGGTGATCCCTCTTTTGGTGGTTTCCTTTTGACCACCATGGGAAGGGCCAGGGACATGCATTCAACAACCCACGGAGCGGGTCTGCCGCCAAGGGGCACACAAGTTGCCCATTAATTGATATAGGAGAACTGGTCTCAACTTCCCCTTTGTGTTACTATTATACGCACAACAGATACCAGGGTTGGGTCAAAAGACCCCTCGGGTGGCCATTTGGGTTCTAATACCAGCCATTCCCAGGCACAAAGAAGGACAAGGTGATCCTTTGTCATCTTAGTTCCATAATCTTGCTTAAAATGTGACCAATTGCGCAAACAACACTCTAAGGACATAGGGGACTCTCCTTCAGGCTTGGATTGGGACCCGCCCATGATGGTGGTAATTTCAATCAACAAGTCTCGCGCTTCGCCCTCCTCTGACCCAGCCCGTCGCCGGGGAAGGGAAATGCAGATCGGGGCTCCTCACTCGCTTCACCCGTAGGTGTCTCACACAAGCACAAACACACCACCATCCCGCGTTTATCCCCTAATGTAAGCTGTTTCACTTACCCCAAAGGCCTCTTCTGTCCCACCTGCAGCTGCGTCCAGCTGCTTTATTGATCCACTGCTGGTGCCTAAAAGGAGTGATCACGTCTCCCTCTTCCTCTGGCTTTGGTCCCCAAGCACCTTCACTGCCGCCGACGTGAGGAGAAGGCAGTGTAAAACAACCGCCTGTGGCCACTTCTCCTCCGCGGCCCCTCGGTTCAGCGCAAAGGGGACGCGCCCCGAAGCAGGATCCGAGTCACGGCACCAAATTGTTAGATAAAAAGTTCTTGCTTCTGGTTGAAAGAAAGGATGCCAGGCAGGCAGCAGTGGATGCAACACTATTTTATTAGTCGTTTTGCAAAACAGGTGCAGAGCAGTCTGGACCCCGAGCTAAGCGTGCATAAGTCTTTTTATACCTCCGCCCCCTATACATTTTTGCTAGTGATAAGATATTTTAACCGACTAAGCTACTAGCTGACACAGCAGAAGCCTGACCTGCAGATGTACAATGAGATAATGTCGGCATGTTTATTTTTGTGATTATGCTTATGTGCCTGTCTTAACCATGTTTTACGACTTCCCTTTTTAACAAATGTACATTCCCACTGGACATGTGTCCGGTGGGCTCAATAATTATGACTAATAGCTCAAAGGTCTAGAGAGCTGACAGCCAAAGAATAAGAGGACAATCTTTTTTTAACAACCCCTATCAATTCTAACATGTGTGTGTGTATGTGTGTGTGTGTGTGAACACAATCCTTAAAGCCAGAAGTGGGGAAACTCTCTCAGCTCAAAGGCCAAATTCAATTTGAGAGTGGGAATTGATGGGCAGGGCTGAAGGAAAAAGGAGTGGGGCCAAAACACCAGCCTATTGTAGCTAAAACTCTTCCTGTCAGTAATGAAGCCTTAGGAGAGGCACTGAAACATTTTAGATTGGGGAAAAGAACTGCAGAAAATCTGGGAAAACACCAAGCAATCAGTGGTTGGGAGAAAGGGGATGAGCCCAGGGGAAGGGGGCATGGCCATCTGGGGAACCCTGGATGGCCAGACGGGGACCTCAGGAGGGGCAGATACTATCCAGCTCTAGATTGAGTCTTGGCTGTTTGTAAGCACAGGGAGGGATGCATTAGAGTAGTCAAGTTGGCAAACAAATGGTCAAGCACACAGGTTTCAGTCCAAGGAGGTTTAAGTTAAGGCAGAAGTGGTCCAAATCCAGGCAGAGGTCAGAACACAGGCAGGCAGGCAGGCAGGCAGGCAACAAGGATCAGGAAGCAGCAGGAATAGTCAAGATAACAAGCAAGAGGTCAAATGGAGTAAATCAGTCAGGTACCTTACTCAGTCCAGAAGCAGGGCCGCTGAGCAGTCCAAAAGGTCAGGAAACCAAGCGTCAGTCTCAGGACACAATTGGCAAGGTACATGGCAGAGGCTGGAAGGACCAAGGTGTTCCAATGCTGGCTGGGTTTCCAGCGAAGGCTTTTAAGCCCAAAGCCAGCCAGATGCCACCCAGAGCTCAGCTGCAGCAATCAGAGCTCCCTTTCCAGAGTCTACTTGGGAGGAGTCCCTTTCTCCTGAGGAGACCTTTTCTGGAGGTGAGCACTCCTTCTCACAGGAGCCCTGCTATCCTGTCGCTTGCGGTGACGATGTTCCTGGGATCAGGGGGTGGCTCTGCCTCAGAGACAGAGTCCCTTCCTCCTGACAGGGATGGCCCTGCAGCCACTTCCCCTGAAGGTTCAGGCTCCTGTGAGTCTGGTGGCAGTCCCTAGTCTGGGGTACCGTGGGCTTCTGGGGCCTCTAGCTTCTCCTCTGAGGAGGACTCCTCCAGTTGGGGCATGACAGAATTGGCCCCCATGTCAGAAGTTCCCCAGCCCTGCTCAAAGCCATTGTGAGTAGTTCTACTGAAGCCAGTAAGATGACTTCACAGCAAATGGTTCAAAGTGCATCTTTTCTTCTCAAAGCATCCCAGTTAACAAGCATCCCACTAGGCAAAGTCATTTTAGTCTTGCTCATGAGCAGTGAATAATCTCCGTCTGGATAGTCAGCCACACAGAATGTACTGAGTCACAGCCACCTGCAGGGCAGCAAGAAACTGAACCTGGTTTGCCCAGTCTGGATCGGGTAGAATGTGGTGCCAGAATACCTGGGATTACGGGGTGACGAGGTTACTTCTGGGCTGAGAATTGCCTGTGGTACTTCTGTGAGCGTTAGTACCTTCTCAGCTTCTACATTTATCAATCAACAGATTGTTTCAGAAAACCTAAGTCTCCAGTGCTCTCTCCTTCAAAGGAAATGTACTGCTGTACTGCTCTGCCCTCCGAAACAAGGGTGGTGGCACAACATACTATTTATCTGACACTTCCATCCTAGACAAGCCTACTCAGAAGGAAGTCCCACTGAGTTTAAAGAGTCTTACTCCCAGGTAAGTGGGTATAGGATTACAGTCTTATTATACTTTGACTCTAAATATCCATACCCAAAAAAAAACTATTGGATTCAAAAGCTTGCAATAACTTGATGCAATGATGAAAGCCACCATGGTAGAGAAAGCAAGACTTAGGAGAACTGAGGAGACCTGGGGGGTGTTTCCACTATAACAAAAGGAGAAGTGAATGGAGGAATACTGGATTTTTTTAAAAAAGGAATCAGCTTTGCTGCTCTTTGGTCCATGCAGGGCTCCACAAGCGAGTGCTCTGCACTAGTAAAAATCATTTCAGAGAACATATGAAAAATCACTTCACAGAGATCCAGTGTGGTGTAGTGGCGAGAGTGTTGGACTGGGAGTTGGGAGATCTGGGTTCTAGTCCCCACTCGGCCATGGAAGCTCACTGGGGGACTTTGGGCCAGTCACAGACTCTCAGCCCAACCCACTTCACAGGGTTGTTGTGAAGATAAAATGGAGGAGGAGGAGGATTATGTACACCGCCTTGAGTTCCTTATGGAGGAAAAAAGGCAGGATATAAATGTAATAAATACATATTTCTGGGTGGGGGTTGAATGTCATCTGACTGGCAGGGGCTGCTCAACCAATAAGGGTGGCTTCCCCTGCTCTCCCCCTTTCTCCTTTTCCCTGAAGCTCCAGATGCACCTGTATTTCAGGAACAAGCCTCATTGACCACAATAGGAGTTACTTCTGAGTAGACACACATATGTTTGTGTTGGGAAATGGGAAACACCTTGTGTCTTGATAAAAATCACTCCTCTTTCTCTCCCCTCCCTGCACCTCCATTAAGTACTTTCTTAAAGTGACAATTATTAAAAGAACAGAGTGTTCTTCCTGCCCAACAATCTCCTTCTCTCTCTCTCCCCCTCCCCTCCCCCGTGTTACTTACTTCGTTAAATAAACAATCAGTAGAGGAGGAACAGTATTCTAGCTGCTATGCTGGATCAATCAAAGCTTCAATATTAAGGCTCCTAAATGCGTTATTTCGATTCATGAGAATCTTAGTAACTCCCTGTAGTGTGCATTTTGGAGACAAGCCTCATTGAGCACAATGGTCATTACTTCCGAGTAGATACATATGCTTGTGCTGGGAGACAGTGGGAGGGGGGACACAGGGATAAGAAACCAGCCCCCTTTCTAATCTGATGCTGTGCAGGATCCCTTTAAGGAAGGTGTGAAGTAGTTACTTCCTAAGGCAATAAGCCAAACAATGGAGAATCTGAGCCTCGAGCTCACACTTTACAGCCTTTAGGGAATTTGTGCTTTAAACTGTGCCATTTCAAGTAAGGGGAATCTCTGTAAATTCTGATGTGCGCATTCAGGGCACAAGTCTCATTGAGCACAATGGGAATTACTTCTGAGTAGACACGAATAAGTTTGTGCTGGGAAACACCCCTTGACTGGTGTCATGGTGAAAGGCACACCCCTGGGCGGCGCTAGCATGCCCGAGGTAAATGCGGAGGCTGGGACACACAACGACTATACCACTGAGAACCCTACTTAAGGAAAAGAATCGGACTCTAAGCAGTCTCAGAAAATCTGGTTTTTCTGTGATAAGCCCCAGAGTGCCTACTGGATGGCTACAACGTCATGTATCCCTAACAACCTCCAAATGTAGTCAGCTTGGAGTAAATTGCTCATGGAGAAACTTTCCTGGGTTCAAGTAGCTACTTAACTATTAACTCATTTGGTGGGGTTGGGCAAGGGAATATCCTTCATTTTCAGTTGCCCAGCTGCAAAAAAGGAACAATGTTGGTTTAGGGTGCAATCCTAAGCATGTTTAGACAGAAAAATGTCCTACAAATCCCAACATTCCCCTGTCAGCATGGTTGGCTGGGGAATGCTGCAAGTTGTAGGACTTATTTCTGTGTAAGCATGTATAGGATTGTGCCCTTAATGTCTGGGGACTGTTGTAATGAAAAGGCAAAAAGGGCTGCACTGCACTGTGTGTACTAAGGGTGTATATATTAAGTGCACACACTTAGCTGGGGATGAGTCCCAATAGGACTTCTGAGTAGCCATGCATAGGACTGTATTTTTAAAGCACTAGAGAAGTGAATATTAAGAACAACAACTAACTTGACCCAAATAAAATCCATTATTTCCTTTCTTTCTGTGGCACAAGATAGCTACCATAAATCTGATCCTTAAACTACCTGCAGGAAAACGGCTTTCAGATCATGATGGTATATTCTTTAAAAGATTTGAAAAAAGAGAACTCTCACAAAATAGCCTGATAAAACTTGAGACTTTATCACATTGAGTAACAGAGCAAATTAAAACAAAGAAACAACCCAGCACTTACTTTCTTCGTGAATCACTTTACAAGAAAGAGGTCAGCATAAATCTTTGCCTTATTCCAGGAAATTGTTTAAACACTGAACATCTTTAATCCTTTCAAATCAAGACATGTGCGTGTACACACCTACATATATATCGTACTAGTCTCTGACATCTTACTAGAGACTGAACTTCACATCAAAAGCAATTCACAAAACACTGTAGCTATAGTCACAAAAAAGTAAGAGTTAAGACACAGAGATCAGACATACCCAAGTCTTTTACAAAAAAAAAGAAAATAATTTAAAATGTCCCCTTCCCTCATGAATCCTAAAAGAATGTGTTCTTCTTAGTCCTCAGTACTACTACATAGTTTTAAGCACTCACTGCAAACAGATTTAAAATTGGAGCAGAACAGGGATGGAATACTAGCACAAGAGGAAAGTAGGGCCCCACAGATGATATGAAGACACCACTACCAACCATAATCCAGATTAGTACAATGAGCTACAAGGACAAAACAAGATCTAGAAATATGTGCAGAGTCAATAACAGAAGTGCATGATCTCATCCACAGATTGCAAATCAAGTCACAAACATATGCGTATATGTAGCATGCTCTCAAGGAATTGAGTTTTTGTAAAATGGACATTTTTTTCTAGCCTGTCTTCTAAGACAGATGCAGCACACTCGTGAAATTCTCTAAATATTCCTATTGTTTTCTCTTAACCGAACACAAGTAAAAGGTTAAATACTAAGACCCCAAGATAATGACAACAACTGGGTAGGCTGGGCCTTTAAAATAACTAGGTATGGTGATGAGCCTGGCCCCATCCTGTATTCCACCCTGGAGCAAAGGTTCCCATGATCTCTTAGTTCGTCCCAGTACCACAGCTGGAAAACCTGATATAGACCAAACAGTTTCTTCATCATTATCTCCCACATGTTTCCCAGGACTCCTAATCTTTCTTAACAAGAACTTATTATCCAAGTCTTTACTAAGTGTATGAATAGTATTATGTTCATTTTGGTCTTTTTTTTTTAACATCTCAGACATAAAACCTTCTTCTCCCATGTAAGTACAGACAAGTGTGATTTCTTTTAAAAATAATACCGAATCAAAAATGTACATTTTTAAAAGTGGGTGGGAATTTAATTAAGCCATCACCCAAGGGCTGAATGGAAACTTTGCGAGATCAAACTTCAGTTTGTATGGTAACTGGATCTTTGTTATACTCGACATAAGAGCTCAGTTGTTCAAGTGGTGTGGTGTTGTTGCTATGATCTAGAGCATGTGATCAGGGCTTTATTCTGCAAACTGCTCACATTCCTTTGAACTGTTGCATTATAGAAAGGAGTTGCTGGCTGTGCTGCTGAATGTTTTGCTGCTCCTCTCTTAGCCTTTCCTGAGCATGGAGAATTTCTTCCTGTGACAAAAATCAGAAATCATGTTCAGGTGAACTTTGTAAGCCACAGATATGAACGCCAAAGCACGGTACACATAAGCACCCTAGCTGCCAGAGATGGAGCATATCATGTGATACAACAGCCTTTCTCAGCTTGGTGCCTTTCAGATGCATGCCCCATGCTGGCTGGGGATGCTGGGAATTGCAGCCCCATGCACCTAGAGGAACCAGGTGGGAGAAGGCTGCCAGACAATCAATCCATGTCACTTTGATGAGCGAACAACAGTTTTTAAAATCTCTTGTCTCACTGTCAAGGGGCAATTAGGGTGATGTGAAGTCTTCCTGTGGTGGAGTAAGACCAGCTAGAAGCCCCCCCCCCCCAAGAATGAAAATACAGGAGTGCAAAATGGCCCAAAGGGGGTTGTGCTGGCTTCTCTGCTCCATTGTTTTCAAGGGAACAGTTCATATAGAGCTCAGGTGCCTGTCCAACTGCTTATTTTATACCCAAACAGTGGTGTAGTGGTAATTTTTTTCAGTGCAGGCATTCATGACAGTCCCCACAGCTACATCCCCAAGGAGAATCCAAATGTTAAGGCAGCTGTGTTGATCCATGTCAACAAACCAGTTCTAGCCATTTTCCTCTGCACCAGGAGCAGGTCTTTTGTAAGCATTTAATGGGTCTTAATTGCCCATTTAAGCATTTGTAAGCAAATGGGTCTTAATTGCCCATTCAAGACCAAACCACCCCAAAATACTTTGCATTACAACAGGGACCAAAATATTGTTGCTGATACAATTCACCCCAACCTCAGGGGCTACTATGAGAATTGCACCTAAGCTCAGAGTGAAGGGGGAAGTCTCGTGTGCGCGTGTGTCACATGGGTGTGTGTGGGAGGCAGATAACCTCAGTATCCTTGCTAATAAAAAAGTGCTGGTGCAGCATCCCTGTGAGCTCCGGCTCCATGACACCACTTTACAGGAGCAAACTTTGTCACCTCAGAGTCAAGTGATGTTTGACAAAGCAGCTGTCTCCATGTTTCATCAGAGGCACACACCATGATTCCATGCAATATCAGAAAGTGAGCTGAGCACAGAGGCGCACTGATTCCATGGCATCCAGGAGAGGTGCACCTTCTTTGCTCTTGTTCAGTGGTAGTACCGCACTATAGTATGGATTACATGGATTAAACTGTGGGGAACAGATGTGTTTGGAGGGTCAGAATTCATGACTTTTGGATTTCTTCCAACTGTGAGGCTACAATCTCCTCCCTCAACTCTTACCACCAGCAGCCATTCCAGCAGGCTGTACTGAGAGAGATGAGAGGCAGGGAGAATTATTTTTTCCCCTCTTCCCTCCTCATTCCTTTTTTTGTGTGTCATGTCTTTTTTAGATTGTAATCCTGCAGGCAGGGACAGTCTTGTTTAACGGATTATATGTAAGCCACTCCAGGAGACTTTTTGGCTGAGGAGCGCCATAAAAATACTTCAGATAAAATAAATAGTAAATAATTCCATCCAAGGATTCTGCATGGGAATGTAGGAAATGATAGGACACACAAAAATAATTTTCCTTCTGCAAAGCAGCAGGACAGATTCACCTTTGCCCGCTTCCCAATTATCTCATGACTGTTCAAAGAAGTCCAAAAGGATCAAAGCAGTCTGATCCTCTACGTGTTTACTTGGAAGTAAGTCCCACTGAGTTCAATGGGATTTCTCCCAAGTATGTGCGCTTAATCCTGCAGCCTTAGGTAAAGTTAGGTAACCCAATTGTTAGGTACATTATTGCTCAATGTGCCAAGAAGTGCTTAATGAGTTCATAGAATCATATAGGGTTGGAAGGGGCCTACAAGAGCACCAAGTCCTACACTGATTCCCAGGCTGGATCTACACTTACCGCCTTTTTTTGCTTCCAATGAGGTTTCACCACCTGCCTTTCACACTACGCAGTACCCGCCTCGAATTGGAACCAGAATTTGCTACTTCCGTGCTCCCGCTTTCAATACCCTAATATCCCGGTATTTCCCCTTAATGTGCTCTGATTTTCTGCCTTTGCTACCGTATCCAGTTGTAGTCCCCTCCCCCGACTGTCCATATGCGTGGTGTTTGTATTTCCCCCCTGTCCAATCACAGCTCTCGACAGCCCCATGTCTTCTTCCGGCTACCGATTACATAGCTTCCTCAGCAGCCCCCATTTCCTCAGCAACAAGCAAAGGGCTGGATGTGTGCGCGCTGATCTCGGAAGCTAAGCAGGGTCGGTCCTGGTCAGTGCTTAGATGGGAGACCGCCTGGGAATCAGGCTTCCTGCACTGAGCAGGGGGTTATTCTATCCCTTCAAATGAGATTAAGTTTTACCCCCTCCTATCCCCCACCCTGGATGTTTTTTTTTTAAATTAAGGCATTATCCTTCCAGAATCGGGGCTTCTCCGCAATGTTTTTTTTTCTAATTGAGGCATGATCTTCGAAGCTTTGAAGCTGTGAAGCTTCACAATGGGTGAGTATGAATAATCATGTTTTAAATAACCCGACGGGACACCGAATTCATTGCGATGGTGGGCGCAATGTAGATTGGCCCCCAGGCGGTCTCCCATCCAAGTATTAACCAGGGCTGACCCTGCTTAATTTCCAAGATCAGGCACATCCAGCCATTTGTTATGCATGGTGAGTAGGCCTAATCTGGCCAAGTGCTGCCACAGGGTTGCCACACTACTGGAAGGAGAAAGACAGAGCAGTCCTGGTGTTGTTACCTTCTATAGAAGGTATGTGCTGTCATCTGCACAAAGTAATGAGCCTGTCTTAGATCTGGAGATATGCAGCCTGATCCGACACTTGTTTACTGAGAAGTAGAGCCCAGTTGAGTTCAAGAGGACTTACTTCCAAGTAAGTCAGCACAGGGTTGTTTTAAGCATTTTGATGTATAAGAATTTTTTAGACAGACTTGTAGTAAACAAAGAGAAAGCTTCTTTAGCAACAGGAACATATTTTTCTGTAGTGTTAAAATATGAACTTAGTTTACACTGAACAACAGAAATGAACTGCACAGCATAATGCACTCGCTCGCATACAAAGCAAACAAAACAAAATATCTTGCCCCATCTATTGTGTAATTTAAATTGCTCCAACAGTAGATGGGGCAAGAGGGTTTTTTTTTGTTTGCTTTAAATTTTTGTTTTTACAAATGGAATTCTTATCATGGGAATGCTTAGACTAAAATTAGTGATAAAAATTTATATGTAGAGAAACAAATTACGTTTATTGCTCCCACAAAAATAAATTATTTACCTGAAGTATTTGACAGTAAAAAGTGTACACACACACACACACACACACACACACACACACGAAGCTGCAGGCTACACCAGATTATACTTTCTGAGAGCAATTTAATGCTGTGAATCATAACTAGTGATATGTGAATCATCACTGCATTTCTTTTTAGATCATTTCATAGTGTGAGGACAAAGAAAAACAAAGCCCATGAGTTAAATTGTACTCTTCCACATTTTGAAGTCAAAATGTGTTTGTTGATGGTGTTTTAATCCTGGCACAACTTTTGGTTATTGCACCAGTTACTAGCTCTGAATAGGGATAAAATCTGGATAAGTAAGCTAACTCCATATAAAGATAAAATCCCTATGGAAAAAGATTGTTGCTGTCCTCAAATTGCAGAGGCCAAGACCAGAGCTTCACCACTACAAGAGTGCATTCAAACAACAGAAAAGTAACTAATACTGAGATGAGTGATGTCATCCCCATGTAATGGATCCACAGGGACCATAAAGCTACTGGAATGTGGGGAAGATAGGACTGATGACACTTTCGTAAAAATCCAGGGGGCACACAGAGCTTTTGTGGGTACAGGCTTCCCCACTAAAGGAACAAGCAGCTCTACTATGTGGCAAAGGGAGGAGCAAGTGGAGTTATTCCTTCTATTTGCTGCCCATAGCAGACATTTTAGCCAATTTAGAACTCTTAACAGAGCGATACTGCACACTTTATAACTCTTGCTTTGCTCAGAATAGGGACAGGGATTTAAGATGAAAGTCACATGTGATGCAGCAATGGAAATTCCTTCTCAACTGATAAAGGTCAAACCACTTAGGGCACAATCCTATGGCTGCTAGTCAGCAACTAAACAGCCATAGGATTGGTCAGTTCCTAGAAACTGGCCTCGGAGCCCGTGCTCTGAGGTCGGTTCCCAGAGAACTGACCTACGCCCCCTCCCGCACTGCCTTTTAGGCAACACAGATCAGCCCTCAGCTCTTAATTTGGAAGAGAAGCACAGAGCAAGGGAAATGGGGCCTTCCTTGGGGGTGGGCCAGGGTTGGGAGGTCAGAAATGCTGGTATGATGCATCCTATGTGTCGTCCAGCCACCGTTTCCTGCGCTCCGAGGTTCCACGGCTAGACAGCTGAAATCGTCTGTCTAGCCGTGAAAGGAGGGTGGCGGGAGTGAGGAGGAGATCCCTCCTCACCACTCCTCCCACCCTGCACTGGATAGGCAGCCACCCCCAGGCTTGGATTGCTCCCTCCGGTTGTTAGAGCTGTTCCAATCTAAAATCAAGATATGGTAAAATATTACCTCACTAACACCTATATAGATGGGCCCAGATAAAGATTCACTAAGGAGTAGGGATGTCAGAGGAATCGACAATGGAATCAAATGAGTTTGGATTTTTATGAATCTGACCCATGGATTCTGCAGAGGACCAGTTTTTCCCAAGTTGCACGGATTCTGTGGTAGGCTGGTTTTTTTATTTACCAGAATTCTACACAAATGTAGTTGTAGAAAAATATGTTAAAAACAACAACACACCAGTCAAAAATGAACATTTTCCCCATAGGATGAAGCATGAACATGAACATTTCGGGGGGGGGGGATTTGTGCATTTTCACAAGTGTGATTCTGCACAAATGCAAATTTGTGCAAATTCAGGAAATTGGAAAAAAATCCAGTTCAGTGAATGAGCAGACAACGGAACGAAAGGCACCTCACAATCTGCAAAATGCAGATGGAACAGATTATACAAACTATGTACATCCCTACTAAAGAGTCCTTTATTGCCATATTAAGGGTGCAATTCTATGAATATTCAGCCAGAAAAAATCCTACAACTCCCGGCATTCCCCAGTCAGCAAGCATGGCTGGTTAGGGACATCTGGGAGTTGTAGGACTTTTTTCTGCCTAAACATGTATAGGATTGCACCCTAAATCAATCTATCTAAGGTCTTATAACCATTGCTTTTGCAAGCGATCATCCTACATTTCAATTTCATGTTGATCTTGTGGCTTGCATAAGCTATGGTTTTCCCTGTAGTAGTAACGTATGGCTGTGACAGCTGGACTATAAGGAAGGCTGAGCGCCGAAGAATTGATGCTTTCGAACTGTGGTGCTGGAGAAGACTCTTACGAGTCCCTTGGACTGCCAGGAGGTCAAATCAGTCAATCCTAAAGGAAATCAACCCTGAGTGCTCATTGGAAGGACAGATACTGACGCTGAAGCTCAAATATTTTGGCCACCTAATACGAAGAGAAAACTCTCTGGAAAAGACCCTGATGCTGGAAAAGACTGAAGACAAAAGGAGAAGGGGACGGCAAAGGATGAGATGGCTGGATAGCATCACTGATGCAATGAATATGGACTTGAGCACACTCCAGGAGACAGCGCAGGACAGGAAGGCCTGGCGTGCTATGGTCCATGGG
Source organism: Heloderma suspectum (assembly GCF_057233095.1). Classification (NCBI taxonomy): domain Eukaryota; kingdom Metazoa; phylum Chordata; class Lepidosauria; order Squamata; family Helodermatidae; genus Heloderma; species Heloderma suspectum. Next base: position 87,600,508 of record NC_139459.1, read on the forward strand.
GTCACGAAGAGTCGGACATGACTGAACAACAACAACAACCCTTTCATATACATTTAAATTGGGTTGATTCATACTAGTGATGGGCGAATATACCCTAAGTGAACTCATTATTTACTCAAAAAGTAAATAATTCATTCATGTGAACTTGGATGAGAATTCTCCTTTAATATGAAAACTCATTCCATGTATACATGTTTTTGCACGTGCACAATATCAGGGTGCATCTTGGGAGCTGTAGTTTGGAATCACGTAGCACAGCATGACATCATGAATTTCTGTGTCATGTGGCCCCGTCTGACTGGCTTTTTTCACGTGGCTTGCCTTTGTGAGATCATGCGATGTTTACATGCCAATCACTGGTCTGAAGGTGGAGCCACAGAGCCATCCTCTTCCTCTGAGTCAAGCTGTGGTGGCAGTGGCCATGACAATGCCAACAAAATGGGGGAAACAGCTAATGAGACTGCTTCAAGTAAGATTATTATGGAGGGGGTCTAGGTGGTAGGACTTAATATTTAGGTGGAAGTGAGATCTGTTTGCTACTTTACTGTTCATGTTCTGAAGGTCGCAAGCAGTTTTACATGTTACCACTAATCCATAATACATCGATCCAGGCTGTCTACAAAGGTGAGCATTACAAATGGATGTGTTTCGAACAACGAGTTTACTAATTATGAAATTTGGCAGCACCACTATTCATGGCTGATAGCACACCAAAATACTTGAACAATGGGTGGGAGACATATTCTGGACCAATTCTGGATCTAGATGTGTGGGGCAGTTGCATTGTTGTTGTTGTTGTTGTGATTATTAGTGTTCATAATTATTGTCTTCCAAAGCAGCTCACATCAATCAAAAAGAGACAGGCCCTGCCATCAAGCTTATAATGGAGGAAAAAGGAAGAGGAGGGAGATATGTTTCTCAAGGCCAGAACAAGGTGGTGAGCTATAACCAGAACAAAGTGGTGGGCTATAAGGGGCCATTTAATTGCATTTCAAGCCAGGCTGATTTTGCCTAACTAGTGTCCTAGCCTAAATAGCACTTGGTGGCTTTTAGTCCTAAGGTCAATAGATGGGGCTGGAGGGTTCTTCCCCCTTTCTTCTGAAATCTCAGGGCAGCCCTATTTATTTGCCCTGTTCACATATAAAGCAAGGGTGGGGTACACTCTTTATAGAAGAGAATGTATAGGGCATGAGTAGGCAATTTGGTACCCTCCAGAGGTTTTGGACTACAAACCTCAATATAATCCCTGACTATTGGCCATGCTGGTTGAGGCTTGTGGGAGTTGTAGTCTGGAGGGCAGACTAAGTTGCCTAACCCTGGTGTAGGGAAACAGAAAGAAATGATACGGTCTGGAAACAAAAGATAATTCTCTTTATTTAACCCAGCACATACCATGGCTGACAGAATTAGCATCTGGTCCCAAAGATTGGCACTGAAGTTATCTAACTTGCAGTGTTGAAATACTGTTCCTACAAGAGCAGCATGTTGCTTTACTATCCAAAGCAAGCTTTCAGGTCAGGTTGTAAGGAAATGCAGTGATGTTGCCCAGTTATTGCCCCCCCCCCCTTTGCAAATATTTACCCTCCGTTTGTAGAGCTCTTTCCTTTCCTTGTCATTCTCTTCTGCTCTGGCTTTGAGCCATGCTTCATTTTGGGCCTTGTGTTTCTGTAGCATCTCTTGTAGGTCCTGATTTAAACAAAATCCACTGTTGTAAAAGTGTTACATGATTTCCAGTCACCACTTAAAGATAGAATCTAACACTGAGATCAATGAGACATTCTGAAAAGTTCTTGAGCCCTGATCTAGTATGCTCCAAAATACTTACAGTCGATTATCATAAGTAAAAGCTACCTAGGAAGATGCAGCAGCAAGCAGGGCCAGGTCAGTATTTAGGGAAGAACAGAAACCTACCTTCTGTTGATTTCTAAGGTGTATGTTGTAGTGCTCTTTTTCATGTTGGAAAGCCATTGTTTCCTGAACCAATTCAGCTTTTGCCCTGAGAATGGACCATGCAAGAAAATAAAAAGTGGAGTTGTGTGGGTTTTTTTTTCCCCCAGAAGAAAAAATATAGCTTAAACTCCAGTCTTCCCCAACCTGGAACCCTCCTGATGTGCTGGATTACAACACCCATTATCCCCATACAGCCTACCCACTGGTCATTCCAACTGGTCAACCCACTGTTCCAACACATTGGAAGGGCACCAGGTTGGAGAAGGATAGATTAAACATTTATACACTAGAGATGTGATAGTCCAAAGCAAATTATGGTTTTAGCATTACAAAAACCCACGAAGTTATCAAATGTTTTTAGTGCATTTGGCTTTTAAAAGACCTCCCCCAACTAGCAGGGTTCCTAGTGCTAATGATCAGAAGGCATTGTGCAGCTATTCTGTATTTTTTAAAAACTTAATAGATTTTCCACAGTAAGAAAGAAGATGGAAGAACGGGGGGGGGGGGATGCAGGAGGCCTATGAATGGAAGACAACGATGTCTGGACAACCGCCTGTCCTGCCCTGCCCATAAGATTCCAGGAATGAGGCCAGGTGATGGTACTGTAAACTGGCCATCACTACATCTTTTGCGAGCAAATTCCATAGTTTAACTATATACTCTGTGAAGAAGTACTTCCTTTTCTCTATCTTCAATCTCCCACCAATCAGCTTCATGGGATGACCCTGGGTTCTAGTATTATGAGGGAGGGAACTGTATTTTCTGCATAAATCAAATTCTACCTACTTTTCATCATCAGTAGTTGGGTCAAAAAGAAGTATCATCAGTATTCTGGTGCCTCACACTTGTTTTGAAAGTACTACTGGCCATAGGAAATACATTACCTATATAAGGTGAAATGGTTTGATTTGCAGCATGGTTCTCCTCAGGGGCAGTTCAAGACATGTTGCTGCCTGAGGCGGAGCAGCTAATAGAACTCCCTTCCCCCTGCCCCCAGAGGAAAGAACACATAGCACCCAAGTCTGCTCAAGTTATTGTGGCACAGAATCCCACAAGTGTTTCTCCTCCTTGCTGGCAGTAAAAACACAACAATAATAAATGAAATATGTGACAAGTTCCTGCCCTTTCATGACACCCCAAACCAGCTGCCTGATACAGCTGGTAAGGTCGGCCCTGATTCCTCTACATTGTAATGTAACGAGGACTGACGTGACATCCAGAATTTTTACATGGCTAAGCGTTTTATAATGTTCTGCCAAACATGTGCTAATTCCACCCCTTTAAGGACACCCACTCATGTCTGCCATCGGACCATTCGCTCAAATAGCTGTTCCGGCGAATACCTACAAGTCCAGCTTTTGAAACTCAGAGTCCAGCAAACTGAAGGCCTGTGTAATCATGTCCATTGCTTGGTTACGCACAGAATGGAAGTCTTGGAGGTGAGTTGTCTGTGTAGAAAGTCATTAGTTAACACTGCTTGAGTTGCTATAAACAAGGATAAAAGGAGAGAAAGCTTTTATAATGATTAACCTCTCCACTTCAACTGACAGGAGCCTTTTAAAGTTAGCCAAGTTTTTTTTTCACATCATGGCCCGCTTCTGAGCTGAACAGATTTCTCCTTGGTGGTGGTGACGAGAAGTGATGCCAATACAGAACGAAGGTGCTCCATAATCTTGCTTTTTCAGGCAACACTACTATGGCACAGTCTGTGCCAGAGATTAGTAAAAGTACTGGTAAATCTTGTCCTGCTTCTATATTTGATACTCTAATATTAATGTTTCAGCTCCCGAAGGGAGTAAGGGAAGTGCCTGGAATTTATTTAATTAATAAAATTATTATTAATAGTTGTAATGACTAATCTTTTCTTTTATAGCATAATGCCTGCTGCTTAACAGTCATTTCTCAGCATTCAGTACTAATTAATTCATTTGCCAAGGAGTATATTATGTAGACAAATATTTAATTGGTAGTTTAATTGCTAAGTAAATTAAGCTCAAAGTAATTAATTTGCTAAGTAATGGTGATATTTGGCTAATCTGGGAAATCTTTATAAGCAAATGATTTAAGGACATTTAAATGGGTCCCTCCAGCAAATAGTTTATTTTGAAATTGCATTTGGGCAGTGTTTTCAAATAGCGTCTGCAGGACACAATGTTGGTCACATGTGAGACAGGCACAGACTTTCTCTTGAGATACTCGAAGAACTACATAAAACACACATGAAGGGTTTCTAAAGACTCACATGACAACCTGTACAAGTGTAGCTGTGCTCAAAAGAATTAATTTTTTTAATTTTATTAATTTCTTACATTTCACCCCTGGCTTGCTGCCTCCTAGGGTAGGCACATGGGCAAAAATGGGCCCTTTGAACCAGTGCCTGGGCCTCAACAGCACCTGGTAGAGTCTAGCGATGGCCCTTTACACAGCATCCTTAGGGCTATCTGAGCAACCTGATGTGTGTACATGTAAGCAATTATGCCCTTGGGTTGGTTTGTTAAAAATATTTATAAACTGCTCTTCATCAAAGTTGATTACAGGGCGGTTTAGAATTATATATTATATAATATGCTTTTAGGTGCGCCATCCACCACAGTATTATCAGGGGGATCATACAGGAGAAAAAGAAACCTGCTTTTTCAAGGGACAATTCCCATACTTCTATTTGGGTGTCAAAGCATGTCACCAGCAGTACAGGAAGTTGCTGTGCAGATGTGCCAAGGGGATAGGTAGTAGCACCTGCTCTTATGCCAAGCAAGAGCCACATTGCAATAAATGCCATGGGGGGCGGGGTGGTTTAGAGACAGCCCATGACATTTTGGTCCCTGAGGCAGGAATCCAATTCCCCCACAAGGTGGCAAAAGCATAATAAACTTTCATGGTATCCCTGCCTGGCTCTGCCATCTGAGACAGGCCACTTTTCTGTACCTAATAATAGGATTTGCCCTGTGGGGTGGGGGGTGGGAATGATGTAGCAGCTAATTACCAAAAGAAAAAGAGTATTCTTTCTTCACTATGTCCTAGATGCAATATAGGCTATAGGGATTCTTTTCTTTCCATCTATTTCTCCTTCTCTTTCTTTTCTTTATTGTGTGTGTATGTGGGCTTTGTTTTTTTTTTTAAATGTGGAGTTTCTTGTGGAAAAACATTGAGAATAACAACAAAGCAGAAATCCTAGACACGTATGATAAATCCATCTGGCAGGAAGTGATTCTTTTTTAATTACCATCAGGCCTATATGTACAGAAGGAACCAGGCCCAGGGGATTCAATGCACTTATTTTGGCCTTGTTTATCATAATGGACCTGAGGTGTAATGTTGGAGCATGAAACACATCCATGCTAACCCATAGGAGCGTAACTGTGAGGCGAATGAGCCTTTCTTTTGTTCCTGTGTCCAAGAACTGCAAAACTCTGCTATTAGACTAAGAAACTGTAAAGTCTTTGACCTAGCAAAACTGAAATAAGGAACTTACTGAGACAGGAGGCGGTGGAGAAACTGGTCCAGTCAGCAAGGGAGAGTCTGCTAAGTCATATTTCACCTTGGGTATTTTGGTGGGTGTATACCTGCACATCCAAACACAACCTATTAAAAGTGAATTTAGGGTTAGACTTATTTCACATGTGCTACAGTGGGTGAGTAGTAGTGAATGACATTTCCCTTGCTTTGCTCGTTACATATATAACTGGAGATTGGGCTTTGGAAAGCTAATTGTTTGAGGGAATCAGAGTTATTCCAGAACATGTCTTATCTATATTCATTAGGAACAGATGAACTGAATAATAATGTTTTAAAAAATAAGTAGCAGTATTTATAATCTGAACATTTTGTAAGTAGCTGTATTTTAATTGAACTTTCTGTCAGGGTTGTCTTTAAATCCCCAATCCCGCCCCCTCCCCCCCCCCTTGCATCCACAGCTGGTCTCTTTAAAAGTGAGCAGCATTTCCTGTTCTTTGACACTCTCAAACGATCTGTTTCATCAATACCTCAGTACCTAAAGGGAAGTCTGCCAGGTATTTAGAACCACACAGAGAAGTTTACATGTGAGCAATTGGATATCTCCTGCCATTTTGCCAACACACTAGTATGCAAGCCATTTCAATATAGAGCCCTTAAGAAAGGCAAAAACCTTTTGTTTGCCTTGCTCATGTGAAAAGTTATATTGTATCACATGGGAGTGCAGGCAGCATCTGTGTAACCAATTCTAATACTCCAATTCCAAGCATATTCTCTTGGATCTAAGCCACTGATTTAAATACCACTTCCAAGTAATTATGCTTAGGACTGCGACCATCATTCTATATTGTGTGTGAAAAACACAGGGCACATTTGCCATCAGATACAAATGTAATTACAGCTTGCATAGTCTTCGTTGTGAATTTGTTGTGAATATCTAGTCCAATCAATAGGTGGAGATGTAACCTCTGTCATAAGTTTTCCTCTAGTTGTCATTAGTCTTCGAAACAAGAAAAATTCACAACAAATAGTGGAAGCTCCCAATATGCAATAAAAAAGTTCAACATATTAAGTTGATGTTATAAACATCAGGGGGAGATGTTTACCAGACAGCTGCTTTTAATGTCTTTGTGACAAACCCCTATATCCTGATGTAGCCCAACAGTGCTCCTACTAGATGTAGAGGGGCAGATGATCTTATCTTTTATTCTCCAATAAATATTTGCATGCTAAGCGCCTTTTTATACTAGCACACCTGGAGTAAATTTAGATGTAAATTTGTCATTAAGATGGTGGACCCAGCTGCTAAGTAATTTTCTGATGTAATGGCTAGACTGCTGACATCAAAAATGGAGGGTATCACACTATTGGACAAAACGACAGTCAGTCTCTGCTAAGAGGCTGTCAGACACTGATCTGAGATTCCCCCGCATATATGACTTTGCTCTCAATCTGTGTCTTCCTAATGACATCTAATTAGGAAGCCAAGATGCTCTCCCACAAACCATTCTTTCCATGGAACTCTGCATATGCTCTGAATCCCAAGATCCTACTCAAGTAGGGAGCATATAACTATCTAAGGGCGCAATCCTATGGGGTAAGCAGCCGCCTCTGAACTCGGAGGCCACCGCCTATCCAATGCAGGGCTCGAGAAGCATGGAGGGGATCCTTCCCTCCGCATTTCTCCTGCCCTGCATTTGCAGCTAGACAGCCTATTTTTGCTGTCTAACCTCAGGAAGGCTGAGCAGGGGAGGAGGCTGCCAGAGGACACATAGGATGTGTCGTACCGGCATTTCCGCCTTCCCTGCCCTGGAATACCCGTTTTGGCTGCTCCGTGCTCCTCTTCCAAGTGCGAAGCTCGGGGCTGTTCTGCGCTGCCTGCAAGGCAGTGCGGAAGCGGGGGGGGGGAGGTCAGTTTTCTGGGAACCATCCTCGGAGTGCAGGCCCTGAGGTCGGTTCCCAGAAACCCATATATCGTATGGTTGTCTATCTGCTGACTAGCAGCCATAGGATTGCTCCCTAAGTTATATTGATTTTCACTTACTTTTATTTGGGATTCTCTGTGTGTGATAGTTGCCTTCACTTGTTCTTCCCTTTGAACCCTTTTCTCAAATAAACTCTTTTTGTATCTAGACATTTGGCTGTTTTAAAAGGGAATTTCTCAAACAACAACAACAACAACCCCTTCCCATGTGCAGGACTTCATGCTTGCAGAGCTGTCTCTTGTGTTCTTAGGATTTCCAAAAGGATTTGTTAAGTTCTCTTTTGAGCTTTGGCCAAGAAAATCCAAAACACTTTTTTCTTTCTTTCCTAGACTGGGGATGAAGGGAGGAATTCTTGGCAGGAGGACTTAGAACTCCCCAGCTGGACAGACTACAGTGTTCAGGTGAGGATTAGCCTGCTGTTGCAGCCTGTCAGTATCTTTGGGGGCGGGGTTGTTGTGGTGCTTCCCCCTGGACATGCGACATTGCGGCTGTCAGTGGTAGCGGCTGTGCATCTGCTGCCACTGGCCACCCTGGACTGCTGGCGCAAGGCCCGCATTGGATACTACCCTATGAAAAGATTTGCAGAGATTCTGTAGAGAACTGCATGATATGCAGGGGTTGAATTCCAGGCAAACCAGGTCTGCCTAGTTATTATTTTGATGTCTCAGTATTTAGCTTCTACTTGCATTATGTTATTTAGCCCCCTCAGCCTTCCCTGCTGCCTCTTGCACTCCAAGAAAAATATATATATTTAATTTAAGGGGGGAGGGGATGAATGGCATCCATAGTACTACAGAGTGCCCCAAAGGTCCAAATTTAGCTTGTTTTCAAGCTAAATTTGATCCTTTTGGTGTTCCATAGTGCTACGGATGCCATATTTTCCCCCCAAAATGTTTACTTAAAAAATTGGGTTGCATGGCAGACTATGGCCCATGGGGGGTGAAAATGGCCCCCAGACCTCCCAAAGTTGCCCACCCCGTGTTAACAGAAAACAAAAATAATTAGAGAATTAAATTTCACTTGTGTCCTTCGTCTGTAAAATTTTCTAACCTGTCTTCTCCTCAGGCTAGAAAAATGTACCCGTTCCTTGATAATATGCTACATGTATGCATGGATATATGTTTGTGACTTGCTGAATAGTCTGTGGATGAAATCATGAGGTTGAGTTATTGGCTTTGCACATATTCCTAGACTTTGTTTTGCAGCTGTGGCACATTGTACTAGATTATGGATTATGGTAGACTGATAACGGTGGCTTGATATCATCTGTAGGAGCCAACCTTCTTGAGTTAGAACTCTACCAGTGCAGTTCTGCACATCACGCAGATTGGTCTGGACTGCAGCTTATCACACTGAAGTGTTCCTGTCTTTGCCCAGGCATTTTAAATTGGTTTATGAAGCCAGGCGGCATTGCTGCCTATTTTATTTTATCTTCTGACTTCTTTGTTATAACTTTATTAGTATTTTTCAGTTTTTTACATTACATTTTGTAAACCGTCCTGGAACCATAAGATGACGGGAAGTATATAAATATTATAAATAAATAAGGGAAACATTTTCTTATTATTCCATATGTACACTACCACTATCAGAGAAATAATTGGTGTTAAAAGAAGAAATAGCCCTTCCTGCCTTCCCCCCGCCCCTCTGAGAAACAATAGGAGAAAAGAAGGATGCCAAAAACAATACCTGCTGCTTATTCCCTGGATTCCCAGTTCTGAAAGAATCTCCTTCATAACTAAAATGAAGAAACAGAAATATTAGTTCAGCAGTATGCTTTAGTTAATGAGGTACCATGGAATCCCTTAAGAAAGTTTTCTTCCAGGGTGATGTGATTGTATGGAATTACATCCAGAGAGAGAGAGAAAGGTGCAAAGCAACAACAGCAAAGCAACACGGTGGCTCTGATCCACTTTTGATGCAGTCAGCTACTGACGAAGACAGAAGCCAAAATGTTTAGCTCTAAATATATTTTAAAATAATCTGTTGTTAATATCCATCCATCCATCCATCCATCCATCCAATTTCTATAACTGAGTAGTCACAGGAAAAACACACACAAAGATCCTGCAGATGATAAACAAAGCACGTAAAAACATTATTGCTTTTTTGCTTCAAGAGATGAAAGCTTCAATCCTATGCTCACTTACCCCGAGAGTAAGTCTCATTGCACTCAATGGGACTTAGCTCTGAGTAGAAATGTATAGGAGTGTACTGTAAGTGTACAATCTAGTGCACATTTACACTTACATAACGTAAGACTTTCTGATTTCAGGTAGCTTAAATGTTTGAAACTCTGTGCTGAAAGATTATATAAACTTTTTACTGGCATGGTGAGTCTATTTATGGAGAAGTGTAGCTTTCGCTTTAAATGGTTCTCATGGATAGAAAAAATCCTAAAAATGGTTTGCCCATTGCATCTGCTATCATTGGGTGTATATGTGTGAAATGCAGAAGATCATGATGTCCAGCATGCGTTATGTTGTGCTTAATGTAAGTGAGTGAGAAAGACATGTGCAACTATCGGTTTTAGTAGCAACTGCACATTTAGTTTAATTCTAGCCCTAAAGCTGCTATATTGCACTCTGTGAACTTGTTTATTACTCTCTGCTATATGGATGAAATACTGAGATTTATTCATCAAGAATGTACACCTTGAGGAGTGTTAATGGCTTTCAACAATGCCATATATGATAATTACTTATTCATCATGAATAGGGTCAAATCAGTTTATATTATTTGCATGTTTATATCCATGGTTTTTGGATGTGCACAATCTTTATTTTTCCAAATTTACTATGAGATACCTAGGGATTTTTTTTTTCAAATCCACTTCCAGTGTTCATAACAAAATAAAGCTGCTAGCATTTAAGTCCCTAATGTAAAATATCTAGTTGAGTGAGAATACTGGGATGACAGAAAGTTCTGTAATGGATTTCAAAACTCATCTTACTAATGGTTTCTAGAGCATTTTTAATGTTCAAAGTGATTTTCAACAATTATTGCATTCATCTCAGGTCAGCAATAATCTTTTAGAATCCTTTTCTGTGATAAAGAAATGATCATTTGTCATTCATGGAGAAGTGGGAAGTTGCCAATGCCCAATGTTCTTGTTTTTTTCTCTTTGTTTAAATCCTGCACATTTTTATTACCTATTTATTTAATACCCTTTCTTCAATAAGCACAAGGTGGCTAACAGCGTAAAGTAAAACAGTAACTTAGGGCATAATCCTATGCATGTTTAGACAGAAAAAGACTAAGAAAGTTTTTTTTCCCTGTCTAAACATGCACAGGACTGCACCCTTAACCATCTTAAAAACAGCAAATAAATACAAGGAAGTGGCCATATATACAATAAATAAATACTTTAAAACCGCCATCAAGCACTAAAACAGCAGAGAGAGAAAAAAACAGAAAATACAAACAACCAGCACAAACAACCACTGCAGTGAAAATCACTTAAAAAAGGGAGCAACGTTTATGGCCCAAAAGCCTTCCTAAAAGGGAATGTTTTGGCCATCCAGTGGAAGCCCATTAGAAAGGAGGGGTGAGACAAACTTTCCTCTGCAGTGGCGTAATGGCAAATTTTGAAGTGCAGACACTCATTGTGACTGTTCCCTAGCCACACCACCAGGGAGACTCCAAAATGTAGGCAGCTGTGCTGATCTATATCTGAGTGTGTATATTGTGCCTGTGTGCCTGTGCCTGTGCCTTTACACACACACACATACACTGTCCCCCGGCCCTCCAAAAGAGCAGCAGTAAATGGCATGATACCTAATTTATTAGGATCAGTCAATAGTCATAGAATAGTGAGCTGGCAAGACAAAGTGTAATGTTTAGCATATTGGACATTGGCTGGAGAGATTGGAGATTCCACGAGAGAAAGGGAAAGAGAGGGGCACAGCATGTCCCCAAACACCAAGCCACCAGATCAATATTTTCTAGGAGTTTCTTTCCCCAGCATCAGGGAGAAACAGTTTATTACAAAGTCAACACACCCATTCTAGTAGTTTTCATTTTCATCAGGAGGAGGTGTTTTGCCAATGAGTTTTAACTGCCCATTCAAAACCAAGCCACCTCAAAATACTTTGCATTACATCAGGAATATCTCGCAACAATATATTATTGCTGGGAAAATCCATTTTCTGCAGCAAATGTGAGAACTGCAACTAAGCTCAGAGGGAATAGAGATGGCTGAGGAGAATGGCAGATTACATCATCACCCCAGCTAATCAAACAGTCCTGGGGCTTCACCCTGTGAGTCCTAGCTCCAATACACCACTGATCCTTGGGAGGGAGGTCCAGAGCCTGGATGCATCCACGGAAAAGGCCCTCTGACTTGTCTCACAGGCATATTTCTGGGGATGCTGGGACACACGGGGTGGGGGCAGGGGCTTATAATGGTACCAACAGGCAGGCAGGCTTACAAGGAGAAGGTGGTCCTTCAGATATCCTGGTCCCAAACCTTTTTGCATAATATAGTTGTAGTCCAAATATCTGATTATAGCAATCTCAGGATGAATGAGGTTCAAGGCTCAAGTGTGCAGGAATTCTACATTTAAGAACAATAAGGATTTTAGGTAGAGATTTGGCCACTATTATTTGCCACTATTGAACCCTGGCCAAAGGATGGAATTTGCAAAAGCATTGGTGTAGCAAAGAAATAGAAATATTCCTGTATTGTATTAGCAATGGTGTGTCCAAATTAAACACATGTCTCCATCTTGTATGCAAAATGTGAAGTCAGGTCATGAGTGTATAAAATACCGGATATAGCCAGTATAGTTGTATATTCAGAACCTCCTGGCAAACACTGCAATGATTTTCTTTGATCAGGCTATTCAAATCTTTTCTGCCAGGTATTCAAGGATCTGGCAGAAGGTATCATTCTGCAGGCAGAGAAGAGGGCTTAACTGAATAGACAGTCTATACAGGGAGGCAGTGGTGCATCACAGTGGCGAAGAGCAATCACATGACAAGTCCTGATCCCTGTAAGAGCTTCTGTGTCAGAACTGCTATTTTGATCTGAGCAAAAAGGAGCTTGCTCCTGCTCCTTGCTGCAAACAAATCTGTGACTTCCTCATTCTCCGGCCTGGTGTAAGAGTCTACTGGTGCTGATGCCTGCCCTAGGCCCTCGGCCTGATCAGTTGTCATGGACTAGGACCCCACACCCTCATCCTCTGAGAGGCTCTTGTGTTAACTGTTCCAGAAGAGGACTTGGTTATAGAAATGCATCACAAAGCTTCCACCTATTCAGGATCCAGTTATCCAGGAAGACCCCATGGACCTGCTCCCTTGTGTGCAGAGACACTCGCAGTGCCATCCTCAGACTCTGAGAACTCCAGCTAATGAAGACACCATCATGCCACAGCCACCTCCATGTCATCACAGCCTGGGAGTGCTAAAAGAGACATGCCTCCTTTAAGAGAAATGGCCATAGTCAGTGTGGAGGTGGGGCTAAATGAAGCCAACCCCCTTACTTAAGGCTCAGGCAATCTGCTGCGTGTTGAAACAACATACTTGGAGCTCTCCATGGTGCTGTCATCTTCCTGGTCCTGCCTTTCTGGAAAATGTGACTTGCCCCAAACCCTGTAAAGACCCAATCCATAGTAGAGCCCTGTATCCCAGGCTTCACCAGTGTCCAACAATGCTCAGCCCACACCATGACAGAGGCAGAACAGAACATCAGCTGGGTCTTTGAAGCGCCGTTTTAAGGTTCTCACAATGTTCTGGAGCAACACTATATCGAGAGCATTGTGGAAAGCTTAAAATGGCAGTTCATTTTAAAAATGCCACTGCCATGGGAAGCCGTGCATAATTCGGCCCTGAGTACTGTTTTAAAAAATCAGTTTCTCTTCCCTTCTGGGACCTGTCCAGTTCTAGAATACACAGCACATCACTGTTGAAGCCATAGACTATGATTTCAGTCTTTATCAGGTAAGGAGTACAAATTTGTAGGAAGACAGACCCCATATCTAAAAGTCAGTTCAGCTTATAAAATAACCCTAATTATTAACAATAATTTAGCTGGCTCCACTGCTGCTGCAAATGAGTCATATTAATATTATTCCTCCAAGTTTGGTTAACTTAGCTTTATAGTGTGTAGAAATTTAACTTCAGTGAAATCAGTTTTATGAGGCTGAACACAATCTGCTATATTGATTTGCAAGAGAAGTCATCATAGCACACACAGCAATGAAACAGGGTAAGCAGAGAGCATGTGGATTACTTTTCCTTTGGGTCTGTACAAAAAGAAAAGGAAAAGTTGGACTGCAGCAGTTGGTGTGAAGCTAGAGAAACAATTTTGCAATTGCTGATGCCATGATCAAAATGGTGAAGCCAGGTTCACTGCTACCTCTTCTGATAACCCAAACCACACCCAAACTTATATTCATGTTCACATAAGCATAACACATCCCCGAAGTGTTCACCTGAAGTTGCTCAATTCCTCCCGTGAAGCAATTCCTCCCATGTTAAACTCTAAAACGCTTTCTGCAGAAAACTGGCAACTTAAGTAAGGCTGAAATTCTATATGCAGCTATCTGGGATTAAGTCCTGTTGAATTCAATAGAGCTTACATCTATGTAGACCTCCATAGGACTGCAGTGTTCAATAATTAGTAGTTGTTTTTTAAAAGAGTAAATGAGTTTGGAAATCCAAAACATCTCGTAGCCTCTTACTGGTATCTCTCAGGAGGGGTGGCACATAGGGGTATGATGATGCAAGTGGCCCTCAAGTTAATGTTGTATCATCAAACACTTAACAGACACTAAATATACTTACTAGGTTGTCTGTCTGAAGGATTTATCAGTCTCATTCCCATTAGATCATTGAATTCTTTTTCATTTCTTCCACCAAAGATATAAAGCTGTGAACACAAACAAATAAGAATCCTCAGTGCATTAGCTTAATATCCATGACAAAGCAATGTTAACACAAATCACATTTATGGAAGCTTTTTGGTCTGCATGAATTTCTTGAGATCCTGAATACTCTTTTCCTGCTACATTATCTTTGGAGAGGCTTTAACTCCCCAGGCCACACTGCTGGGGATCTCCACTGGACTCAGATCTTAGGCTGTAAGAAAACTCCCACTGTGAAATGGGAGGGGACATGCCAATTTTGATGCTATTTGTCCAGTACTTGCATAGAGCCTCTTTGTCTCCCTAGAGGGCTGTCTCATCCCCATTGAACAGACTCCTGCCAAACTTGGTACCTTAGATATCACTAGCAGTCTTGGGAAACCTCTGGAAGCAGGTATTTTTCCATACCCGTTCTTAGGCTCCGTAACAAATTTGGGTCCAGAGATATTCATTTCTCCCAGATCCTGGGCTAGATCTAAACTAGTGCTTTTTATCAATATTGAAGTGCACTGATAACTGCTGGGCCACTTTACACATTCCATATGCCACTTTTTCTAGCGTTAATTTCCCCTTTTAATGCCATATTATCCAAAATACCGCAACAGATGTCACTGTGTGTGTGACAAGGTATAAATGCACAAGAGGGATATAGCGTCACCATGATGGGATCACATCACTACAGCACGAGGCGCAGATCTGGCCCTGGTGCTGTTGAATGTGGAAGGGATGTGCTTACTTATTCCTTTGCTTAAGGCTTGCCTTTGGAAGAAAAACACCCTGGAAAATCAGGCACAGAGAGCCCCCATGGATAGACAAAGTACCTTGCTGCAGACATTCACTCTCAGCATGTGGTGGGTGACGAGGATAGTGCTGGGGAGTGGGGGATGATGGAGCTAGCGTGCTTATCCTTGCTCTCCCTCCTCGGTGTGTAGCATCTACCCAGATTATGAATGCCTGAATAGGGCTATTGTATTTAAGGGAATCCCTGCTACTGATATTGGTGACTTTGCAGAAAACTGAAATCCCGTTCTCATGGATAAAATACCCCCTACCAAAGCCCCTTTAAAATCTTCCCTTTGCCAGCATCCAGCACTGATCTCCAGCCTTGGAGTGGTTTCCACTCTCTGTCTGCTGCATCCAATGTTTTTTTATATTCCTTTTTCTTTCAGGGTGGAACTGGTACAGGATACAGTTAGCCCAGGCTTCCTCAGCCTGTTGCCCTCCAAATGTTTTCCACCAGAACTCCCAGCATTCCTGACCACTGGCCAGGCTGGCTGAGGCTGGCTGAGGCTGATGGAAATTGAAGTCCAAAACATTTGGATGCACCAGGTTGTGGAAGGCTGAGCTAGTCTATTCACCACTTGTTTCTTGGTGCCGTTTTGTTGGTCTCTTGACACCCTTTCTAAGATTGAATCAGTATTGCATCTTCTTCCTCAACCATGCCTCACCCTTTCCTGCCTCCCTCTCACTACCATTCAACTGTGTCTCTCCTTCAAATCTTCTGAAGATTCTTTTTTTTCTCCACCCACCCAGCTCTTCCATTGGTCAAGGCCAACCTTGTAATCCAAGGGTGCTTCCAGAAAAGATTTTTTATTATCATGCAATCACCCTGCCTCATTCACAGGATTTGAAGTGGTGGTGGGGGGAGAGATGACATCATCTAAACCTCCTTTGTTTTTCCACCATTTTTCCCATTTTTTTTATTATCAGAAAACAAAAACTATTAAGGAAGGAAAGATGGAATAGCTGCACAATGAGCTTTTCTACACAACACATTTATTGTGCACTCATGATTCTGTACAGCTGTTTACAGGTTCCTTAGATTACGCCATGATCCTCCAGTTTCACTTCTGTTTTTCAAGAGAACTTTCCCAGGTTTTTTTTAGAGTGGGGAAAATGGGGTATAATTTCAGAAAGTGAAAGAAAAGGCATTTTCTACTTGTGTATTTGTGCTATTTTGCTATAACACAGTGTTGCCTAGAGCTTAGGTAGTGGAAAAACAGGAAGCAAAAAGCTCAGGATCTCAATTCTGTGACAAAAACAAAAGTAGATATAGCAATTAACAGCCTTGTGTAGAAAAGCTCAATGTCTTTTGAATGGAAGTGCTAGGAGTCATCTGTCTGGAAGCATGGGTGGCCTTGAGCCTTTTGTGTGGAGTATATTCTTATCTGGCAACCAGATTCCTTATATCATGGACTTTGTGCAATGGGTTTGTATCCTTGCCTCCAATACTCCTAAAAAATCATTAGTGGTGAAGTGGAGAGAAAATCCACCAGTCTTTTCCAGCTTCCTGTGCTCCTTTTAGGGTGTTTTTAACACAAGGAAATTTCCTCTATTTCCTTGTGTTTCTTCCTCCCCCCATCATTAGACTTGATTTATCTTTTGGATGCATCTTTTAGATGCATTAGTTAGGCCAGGATCCAGGTATTTCTCATCCAGACATCCTCCCTTTCTTTTCCATATGTTCAGGTCTCCATGACCTTCAGAGTTCACACCTTTTGCCATCCAGGTTGCCAAATTGAAACTTGCCCTTTTTGCTTCCCAAAGCTGATAGATGACAGAGAACAATTGACAATGAAAGCATACAGCTAAATACAACCAAACTGAACTATCTGAAGACCCACATGTTTTTGCCGGCTTTCTCATAATCTATGAGCTGCAGGTTTTATTCGTGTAATTTGTTTTTATAGCTTTTATAATATTTTACTGTATATTTATGTATGGGTTTTTTTTTTCCTGTACACTGCCTTGAGAGAGTTTTACTCTTAAAGGCGGCCTAAAAATAATTTTGAATAAAATAAATAAAAGAAAAAAATATTTTTAAAATAGCTAAATTCATGCTCCTATGTAATCATTGCAATCTACGGGTGACATGATTGGAACTGCTAATGTTACCCCCCAAAATGGGAGGAATGGTTCAGATCAGGACCTCAATGTAGGGGAGGGGAAAAACTCTTTCCCTTACACAGTTCTCCCACTGAAAATTCCCCCACCCTGCATCTGCTATTTCCTCCCATTGGTAAAACAAGCATAGCTCTGTGTACCTGTATGTTTTACAAATGGAGAGAAATAGCACCTTGGGTGGGGATACTGAGAGAGAGAGAGAGAGAGAGAGAGAGAAAGAACCTCTCCCCGCCCCACACACAGCTGATGTTTGTGAAAGAAAAAAGATGGCAGCAGTCTTAATCTTACACAACACATCCATGTTTGACTTTACGAGAGTGACTGAGGGAGCAATCCTATGGCTGCTAATCAGAGGCTAGATGGCCATAGGTTACGCCCGTTTCTGGGAACCGACCTCAGAGCCCGCACTCTGAGGTTGGTTCCCTGAGAACCAACCTTCCCCCAATGCCACGCTGCCTTGCAGGCAGCGTGGAATGGTCCCACACTCCGTGCTTGGAAGAGGAGTGTGGAGCCGCCAAAACAGGGCATTCCAGGGGGCATTCTGGGGCGGGGAAGGCGGAAAAGCCGGTACAACACATCCTATGTGTCATCCGGCAGCCACTTCCTGCGCTCCACCTTCCCATGGCTAGACAGCCAAAATCGGCTGTCTAGCCACAAATGCAGGGCAGCTGAAGCACGGAGCGGATGATCCCCTCCACGCTTCTCCTGCCCTGCATTGGATAGGTGGTCACCTCTGAGTTCGGAGGCGGATGCCTATCCTGATAGGATTGCACCTTCCGTCACCATTACTTGGTTTTACAGTTTAAAGCTCAGCATATTATTAGCCAATCTATTGATCTGTGGTCAGCATTCTTTGAGAGGTGTTAGAGAATCTGGTGTACTGAGAGAGGATGAAATGTGGTAATTTTCAAAGAATGGAAGGTTTCCGTCATCAAAATGATGTTCACTTACATGGCTATGAAGAATAAATGCTACATGGTTCTCTCTGCAAGCAGGAGGGATCCCAACATAAAGTGGCATCTTCCATTTCATCCGTCCTGTATGACACAAAAGAAATAAAATAATAATTAAATTGACAGAGCAAATGTATTGACATTAATCTAAACAATGAGTCTTCATGGTGGGTTATGTGGGCGGTTATGTGGGCGGTACTACAAATATCTCATGAGAAATGGCTGAAAGTCTTGAGACCTCTTGCAGAATTGCAGAAGATGTGAGAGAATGAACAGTAGTAATAAAAACTATAAGGAAACTGTAAAAAACAAAACAAAACCAGACACTGAGGAAATCTTCCATTTGCACTTCTAGCAAAAAGTGGGGAAAAGATTATTTTGGATAGATTGTTCTCTATTTTTACAGTCTAGTAACTGAATTCCAAATTACTAAAGCCAACCCACAGCTTCAAACCAAATGTATACTGGCAGTATTGTAATAACACAGATTTATATGAAACAAGCAGGAAGGCGAGGCGGGGCGGGGCGGGGCGGGGGGGGGGAGGTTCCGGAATACAGGATGAAAGAAAAGCCCACTTATTATGCCCAAGAAGATGCCAATATTAGTATAACAACACATCTGGCACATATATAAATTGCCTTTCAATTGTCATTTCTCTCAAAATATTTTATAAATCTTTTGAATAGTAATCACTTATGGAGGGAGCAATCCTATGGCCGCTAGTCAGTGGCTAGATGGCCATTGGATAAGCTGGTTCCTGGAGAACCGACCTTCCCCCCCTTCCTTGCTGCCTCGCAGGCAGCGCAGAACAGCCCCGAGCTCCGTGCTAGGAAGAGGAGTGCAGAGTGGCAAAAATGGGGCATTCTGGGGGGTGTTCCAGGGCAGGGAGGGTGGGAATGCCGATATGACACATTCAATGTGTCGTCCAGCAGCCTCCTCCCCTGCTCCGCCATCCTGTGGCTAGACAGATGAAATCGGCTGTCTAGCCGAAAATGCAGGCAGGAGAAGTGTGGAGGGAACAATTCCCTCCATGCTTCGCTTCTTCTGCTTTGCATTGGATAGGCGGTCGCCTCCGAGTTTGGAAGTGGCTGCCTATCCCCATAGGACTGTGCCCTAAGTTGCGCACAATTCTGACTCCATGATCTAGGATACTGATCATTTAGATCAGGTATGGGGAAATGTTTTTGACCAGGGGCTGCCTCATGGCTTATAGATTGTATCCAGTTGTGTCATTCTGCTAGTGCAGATATAGGGAACCTGTGGCCCTCCAGATGTTGATGAAATACTACTGCTGTGATTGCTCACCAGTGGCCAAGCCAGATGGGGCTGATGAGAATCGGAGTCCAACAACATCTGGAGGGCCACAGATTCCCCAGTCCTGACCTAGCACAAAGCTTCTACCACTTGCTTAAATCCCATTTTCATCCTTGCACAAGGGTCAAATTCAGTACTTTGATTCCATTTGCACAAGCCTTCCACAACTCATTATGACATCATCGGACCAGGTGTTGCTTGCACTAGAGTTTCTGCTAGTGGATGTGCAAGCTCTAAGGGAATGCCACCTCTTTTACTTTTCCTGTTAGTGCAACATTGGAGATAACCCTACGACTTTACTGATGCAAGCTGTTCCAATGAAGTAAGTCCTTTATGGGGTAGCTGCAAGAGGGTGGGGGGCTTCTCCAATTTGGTGTTTCATGCTAGCAACCAAGAGAGATCTTGGGGTTGTGGTGGACAGCTCCATGAAGATGGCAACCCAAATATGCCATGTTAGGCATAATTAGAGAAGGAATTGAGAATAAAATTGCGAATATCATACTGCCCCTATACAAATCTATGGTGCGACCACACTTGAAATACATGTAAAGTTCTCATCACCACACCTAAAAAAAAGATATTGCAGAACTGGAAAAAGTGCAGAAAAGGGCAACTAAAATGATCAAGGGGTTGGAGCATCTCCCCTATGAGAGACGGTTACAACAGCTGGGATTGTTCAGCCTGGAAAAAAGGAGGGTAAGGGGAGACATGATAGAGGTCTACAGAATTATGCATGATGTGGAGAATGTTGATAGGGAGACAGTTTTTTCCCTCTCTCATAAAGTAGAACCTGGGGTCATCTATGAAGCTGATTGGTGGGAGATTCCAGACAGATACATGGAAGTACTTCTTCCATCAGCATGTAGTTAATGGAATTTGCTACCACAGGATGTAGTGATGGCCACCAATTTGGATGGCTTTAAAAGGAGGTTAGACAAATTCCTTGAGGAAAAGGCTATCAATGGCTACTAGTCTTGATGGCTATGTGCTACCTCCAGTACCAGAGGCAGTGAGTCTATTTGCACCAGTTGCTGGGGAACGTGGGTGGGAGGGTGCTGTTGCGCTCATGCCCTGCTTGTGAGTTCCTGGTCAACAGCTGGTTGGCCACTGTGTGAACAGAATGCTGGACTGGTCTGATCCAGCATGGCCCTTCTTATGTTCTGAGTTTGTTTCACTTTTAAAAAGTAAGGGGTATAGCTCGTTTAAAGAAGGTGCTTCCTCCCAAATATTTATAAAACCAAAAAGTGAATTTTTGAGCATATGTGGCTTTTCAGGCTTTACTTGCTTTGGTGCAAACAACCATGAATCTTCTAGAAATGTCTCCTGTGATGCAAATACATTGGAAACTAGTATCAGCACTGAGGTCATGGGCAAAAGAATTGCACAGCACATGTACATACATATTCTCAACATAACTCTGTAATGTATTACATTTCTGGGGGGTCTTTTCACATAATTTCCTTTAATGTTTCTCTCTGAAGTGATGTTTTATTCAATATAACTTTAAAAATACTGGCTTCCATTAACAACACAGGGTGTGGTCTGGCACAGAGCTGCCGACGCTCCAATGTAGATGCCCTTTCAATTCACAGATGTCTCAGAGGTGATGGGACTACTGTAGATACATACATACACACACACACACACACACACACACACAATTTTCTCTCCACAGGGTTTTTCACAAGGTTCTGTCTAAAAGGAAACCTGGCTATTGCCATCACACTGGCTACATCTCTCCCTCCTCCCTCTCCTACGTTTGGGAAGCCCACTTCATACCTCTTCCTTGCTCAGAAGCCACCACTCTGGTCTCCAGTTCTGATTTCTTTTCCTCCCTGCTCTGGTTGGGTTCTTCCAAATTTTAAGATGAGCCCCCGTGGTGTGTTTTTCTAGCAATAGGATTGCCTCCCTGCCTTGTGACCACCACAACTCTTCCTACTGGAGTATGACAGCCACTCTAGCATCCCCACCCTGTTTATGGCTGTCAGAACACTGTGGCCAGATCCAGAGATGACACTGTAGAGCAGGTAAGTATGACAAGGCAGGGATGTCATGCTTACAGCCCTCCACCTCCAAGAGGGAAGGCATCTGTCAGATCCCTGTCGAGAGAAGTAGTCTGAACTGGCATGGTCCTTGATCGATGCAGGTGTTTGCAGGGGGTTCCAGAGGCCCAGTCACCTGGCTTCATACTCACCATCACCCACTTTCTTCTTCATTTCAATGTCTCTGCCACAGTGCAGGCAGTTTAGAGCCAGAAGTGGGTAAAAATAACAGTTCCAATATATGTGGAATCATGTTCCCATGGGGTTGATCCTCTTGTTTCAACCTTTCATTCACTAACTTATACATGTCTACATGGATGCTTCAGTGTGGAGAATGTGGATAGGGAGACATTTTTCTCCCTCTCTCATGATAAAACTAGAACCTGGGGTCATCCTATGAAGCTGATTGGTGGGAGATTCAGGACAGATAAAAGGAAGTACTTCTTCACTCAGAGCATAGTTAAACTATGGAATTCACTACCACAGGATGTGGTGATGGCCACCAATTTGGATGGCTTTAAAAGTGGGTTAGACAAATTCCTGGAGGAGAAGGCTATCAGTGGCTATTAGTTCTGATGGCTATATGCCACCTCCAGTATCAGAGGCAGTAAACACTATTTACACCAGTTGCTGGGGAACATGTGCGGGAGGGTGGTGTTGCACTTGTCTCCTACTTGTGGGTTTCCTGTGGGCAGCTGGTTGGCCACTGTGTGAACAGAATGCTGGCCTAGGTGGAGCCTTGGTCTGATCCAGCATGACTCTTCTTATATTCTTATGTTCTTTTCCTCCTCCCCCCCCCTCCATTTTCCTCCTACTTTACACAGCAACACACATAAAAGTTACCACATTTTGTTCTTGTTGTTTTGCTTGTTGTTTTTGTTTTTTTGTATAACAAAGAATTTGGAGAATATTAAGCAGTTGCTGAGATCTTTCTGATATGAGAAGTTAAAGACAAAACAAACAAACAAAATACCCCTGAAGTTACAAATACACATCAAATTTTGCTGGAGTAGGAGTACTGCCTTTTGTTTGCTTGCTACATACACAGAAAAAGTGTGAACAAAGTTGAGAAGGTTCAAAGGAAAGCATTCAGTATAAAGGCATAACCATTCAAAATAGATGAGCAGAAAACTGAAAAGTTGGTATGTTTTAAGTAGGGCTGTGCACGGACCCCCTGATCTGCTTCAGATGTATGCTGCTTCGGATCATCCGAAGTGACCCTGATCTGCCTTGGACAGATCTGGAGCCCCTTTGCTTCAACTCGGATCTGAATCTGAAGCGAGATTCGGATATCAGGATTGCGCGTCTTGGGCGTTTTCCCATTGACTTGCATGGGAAAACACAAACAGTCATAACTTTTTAGTTTTTAGGATACAGGTATGAAATTTGGGGAGCTCTCCATGTCCCTGGAGAGGAAACCATCTGCAAAAGTTCAGACAGTGTGGCCCAGTGCTTTTTGTGCTAGGCAGAGTTGAAATCTGATGTTTTCCACAGAAACTCTCAAAGCAAAGAGCTGTAACTTCTCCCTGTTTCCACACACGCACATGACACCTTGGCCTCTCCCAGCCCCCCTTCAGGGCATTGCACCCCCCAAAGCCCAAGCAGTTTTGCCCACTGGCTTGTGTGCTAGGCACTGGTGAACTTTGATTTTTTCCAGGAAAACTCCCAAAGCCAATAGCTGTAACTTCTCCCTGTTTTCACAGATGTGTGTGAAACCTGGGCTGGATCTACACTTACCGCCTTTTTTCACTTCCAATGAGGTTTCACCGCCCGCCTTTCACACTACGCAGTAGCCGCCTCAAATTGGAACCGGAATTTCCCACTTCCATGCTCCCCCTTTCAATACCCTAATGACCTGGTATTTCCCTTTAATGTACTCTGATTTTCCACCTTCGCTACCATATCCAGTCATAGTCCCCTCCCCCACCTGTCCATGTGCAGCAGTGTTTGTATTTCCCTCCTGTCCAATCACAGCTCTCGACGGCCCCATGTCTTCTTCTGGCTACCGATTGCATAGCTTCCTCAGCAGCCCCCATTTCCTCAGCAACAAGCAAAGGGCTGGATGTGTGCGTGCTTGTCTGATCTCAGAAGCTAAGTGGGGTCGGTCCCGGTCAGTGCTTGGATGGGCAACCGCCTGGGAATCAGGCTTCCTGTGCTGAGCAGGGGGTTGTTGTATCCCTTCAAATGAGATTAAGTTTTACTACCTCCTATCCCCTGCTCTGGATGTTTGTTTTTTTTTAAATTCAGGCGTTATCCTTGCAGAATTGGGGCTTCTCCACAATTTTTTTTTCCAACTTAGGCATGATCTTCGAAGCTTCAAAGTTGTGGAGCTTCAGAAACCCAGGCTTATTGCAATTTTTAAAAACAAACATGGACTTCGGGGCGTGTTTCACACACACCCTTTGAACCTTTGGAGGGGGAGCACTGCAGCTGCTTGCAAGGAAAAGCTATGGTAGTTTGAACAGAAATGGAAAGGGGAGATGAATCTAATCTAATAATAACAAGCGAGTTGGAAGTATAGGAGAAAGCGGCTGGGAGAGGTGCTGCAAAAGACACCATCCCAATGCGGACAGACAATCAAAGAGTGAGGGAAGGGAATGTTCCCACTACAACCAAGCGGTTTCCTATAACTTTAAATTCTGAGGAAAGCCTAATGGAGATCAAACACGGAGAAATAGAAGGAAAAACTCCAAGCATGTATGCACAAACACACACACACACACGCACGATCAATTAGCCATAGACCAGCCCTCTCCCAAAGACTCAGCTAGCACAATGACCAAACGCACCTTTTTGGTGACGTTTATATACCCCTTCCTCCACTGCTCTCTCAGATTGATTGGAGACTTCTACTGTCAGTTCTGGCTGAGGGTTCCTATTCGCTGAAGCACACTCTCTCATTCTCCTGCACTCACCTTCCCGCGTCGCCCTGCTTGCCTATGTCTGCTTGCCTTCCCCCTCCCTCCCTGGCTCCCTCCCTCCTCCTCTTCCTCATGCCCCTCCATGTAAGCACTGAGAGAAGGTACATTTTGGAGACAGCCTGTCTGGTTTGCTGAGGCATTCAGTAGAGCTCCGTAGGGATGTACAAATCCCTTACTTTGTTCCAGGTGAGGGTGTCTACAGTGGAGGTTAGGCGATCCGTCCATCCCCCCGGAATCTTCCCCGGCCAGCTCCACTCTGCTCTGTGGCGAGTCCGTGGAGCTGCTGTCCGGGGCCGGCTGCAGCCTGACTTCTGGCTGTGGCCGGTCTTCGGACGCAAATGGCATCCGGCGTAGCAGACGCCATTTGCATCCCTTGCCTTTTGCCATGATAGGCTATGTAGATCTTTACGTAGCCTATCATGGCAAAAGGCAGGGATGCAAATGGCGTCCGCTTTGCCCCTGCTCTTTGCTGTAATAGGCAATCACGGCAAAGAGCAGGGGTGCAAATGGCGTAGTGGACGCCATCTGCGTCCGAAGAGAAGCAGTGGCGGATGGTGGAGGGCAGCTGGACGGACTGGACCTGCTGACGACCAGGTAGGGTCCGTCCCAGGGGGATTCCGCGGGGTGGCGGGGGGGTAGTCCGTTCCGCCACGGACTCCGGGAGTCCGTGGTGGATTTCTCCACCATCCCTAGAGTTCCAAATATACGTGGTAGAGGAGGTGCTTTGTGAGGGGGGGTGCTTTGCCCCGGGGTGCCCCGGTACTGCTCTGTTCCGCCTCGTATCATGAGGCATTTTCTCCAAATCAGCCCGCTTCACCTCATTATTTGGGCTTTGGAATGAGGCAGTGCACAGCCCTAGTTAAGCTTGGAAGAAAGGAGAATTTTCAAACATAAGAGCAAACATATGTCTTGAAAACTAATAATTTTCAAGCAGGTTATCAAAGGACAACATCTCTTATGCTCCACTTATTTTTTCTTTTTCCACTCACCTAAACTTAATTTCATAATATCATTCTTTCTTATTTTACTACCATCTTTGGACTTAGAAGTTCCTCCGAACAAATAAATGTCCTGAAAGGAAGAACAAAAGCAGATGTAGCAATAGTAATTAATTTGGCACTCAAAGCTTTGTCCTTTGTTTTATCCTTCCATAGCAGCTTGCATTCAAACAGTTTTTAAAAAATCACTTTAAAGGATCCCGTTCTGATGAACAATTAATACATCAAACTTCTGTAACAGTAAACTGTTTCCTTTCAACTTATTGTAGAGGCTTGGCATTAATAATACCTATACTCTGAGCTTTATGGTAACTTTATTTGTCAATTTTGCTTCAGGAAAAGTAGTTATCTGCTAATCTGAGTTCTTTTACCAATATAAAAGACAGATTGTTCTAAACTCCTTTCATCCTACAAACACATAAGCTCAGGGGATACCTTGATTGCTTCCAATCCTTGGTGTCTGGAGGTCTGCTGTAATCCTTTTGTCTTGCCCTGCACACATCACCTAAGCTCTGGGGACCCATGTGGACCATTATTGCTGGTTGCCTTGGAAATGGCCAATGTCTGCTAATTAACAATTTGCTAAAACACTCTGGATTGGAATGCAGCCAAGTACGCTGCCTATATTTCTTCACCTCACATTTCAAAGGACTCCAAAGGACAGGTGCAGTCTGGCAAGCCACCAGAGAGGTTTCTCCACACTTGTGCCTCAAGGATCTGGTAGAATAACATCTACGGAACTGCACATAACTAGTATGACATTCTAAGCAGCAAACACCAGGGGAGAATGGGGGAAGGAAGAGGTTGTTTCAAAAGGGAGCAGCACTCTTCCCCTTCTGCTGTTGCAGTCTTCCCATCATTCATGAAGCTCCATTTCAAACCTGAAATAATAGAGTTTTGTGGCATCTCAAAGTAGGGTGGGCACTTAGGAATCACCAAAAACAGAGGACAAAAGAGTACACATCAAGGCTGAATCTACATATAGCAGTTATACCATTATCATAGCTATTGGTGCCCACTGGTGTCATGTATACCAATAGTTATGATAACAGTATAACTATTTGTAGATTCAGCCCAGTTTGTGTAAAATTTGCATATGCTAATTTATATGGATAGATGTAAATTTAGAAATAATTATTAATTATGATAATTTAAATAGAAATACAGTATATTTCATTATAATGGAAGACTGTGGCCTGGTGACCTGTGTGCATTGCTCAGTCTTCTGTCCAGGGGTTGTTGATGGACAACCTCAAGGCCTAGCTTTTCCTTCTGATGATTTTTATAGCATACTTGGACTGGTTGTTGTTGTTTATTCGGTCAGTTGCTTCCAACTCTTCGTGACTTCATGGACTAGCCCACGCCAGAGCTTCCTGCCAGCCATCACCACCCCCAGCTCCCCCAAGGTCAAGTCCGTCACCTCCAGAATATCATCCATCCACCTTGCCCTTGGTCGGCCCCTCTTCCTTTGGCCTTCCACTTTCCCTAGCATCAGCATCTTCTCCAGGGTATCCTGTCTTCTCATTATGTGGCCAAAGTACTTCAGTTTTGCCTTTAATATCCTTCCCTCGAGTGAGCAGTCTGGCTTTATTTCCTGGAATATGGACTGGTTTGATCTTTTGCAGTCCAAGGCACTCTCAGCATTTTCCTCCAGCACCACAGTTCAAAACCATCTATCTTCCTTCGCTCAGCCTTCCTTATGGTACAGCTCTCGCAGCCATAGGTTACTACGAGGAATACCATTGCTTGAACTATGCGGACCTTTGTTGTCAGTGTGATGTCTCTGCTCTTCACTATTTTATCAAGATTTGTCATTGCTCTCCTCCCAAGAAGTAAACGTCTTCTGATTTCCTGGCTGCAGTCAGTGTCTGCAGTCATCTTTGCGCCTAGAAAGACAAAGTCTGTCACTGCCTCCACATTTTCTCCCTCTATTTGCCAGTTCTCAATCAAGCTGGTTGCCATAATCTTGGTTTTTTTGAGGTTTAACTGCAACCCAGCTTTTGCACTTTCTTCTTTCACCTTCGTCATGAGATTCCTCAGCTCCTTCTCACTTTCAGCCATCAGAGTGGTATCATCTGCATATCTGAGACTGTTAAGGTTTCTTCCAGCGATTTTAACTCCAGCCTTGGCTTCATCAAGCCCAGAACGTCGCATGATGTGTTCTGTGTACAGGTTGAATAGGTAGGGTGAGAGTATACAACCCTGCCGTACTCCTTTCCCAATCTTAAACCAGTCCGTTGTTCTGTGGTCTGTTCATACCGTTGCTACTTGGTCGTTATACAGATTCCTCAGGAGGCAGACAAGATGACTTGGTATTCCCATACCACCAAGAACTTGCCACAATTTGTGATGATCCACACAGTCAAAGGCTTTAGAATAGTCAATAAAACAGAAATAGATGTTTTTCTGAAACTCCCTGGATTTCTCCATTATCCAGCGGATATTGGCAATTTGGTCTCTAGTTCCTCTGCCTTTTCGAAACCCAGCTTGTACATCTGGCAATTCTCGTTCCATGAATTGCTGGAGTCTACCTTGCAAGATCTTGAGCATTACCTTACTGGCATGTGAAATAAGTGCCACTGTTCAATAGTTTGAACATTCTTTGGTGCTTCCCTTTTTTGGTATGGGGATATAAGTTGATCTTTTCCAATCTGTTGGCTATTCTTGTGTTTTCCAAATTTGCTGGCATATGGCATGCATCACCTTGACAGCATCATCTTGCAAGATTTTAAACAGTTCAGTGGGGATAGTGTCATCTCCTGCTGCCTTATTATTAGCGATGCTTCTTCACTAGGCCCATTCAACCTCACTCTTCAGGATGTCTGGCTCTAGCTCACTGACCACACCGTCAAATCTATCCCCGATATTATTATCCTTCCTATACAGATCTTCCGTATATTCTTGCCACCTTTTCTTGATCTCTTCTGCTTCTGTTAGGTCCTTGCCATCTTTGTTTTTGATCATACCCATTTTTGCCTGGAATTTACCTCTGATGTTTCTAATTTTCTAGAAGAGGTCTCTTGTCATTCCTATTCTATTATTGTCTTCCGCTTCCGCGCATTGCTTGTTTAAAAATAATTCCTTATCTCTTCTGGCTAACCTCTGGAATTTTGCATTTAATTGGGCATATCTCCCCCTATCACTGTTGCCTTTGGCTTTCCTTCTTTCTTGGGCTGCTTCCAGTGTCTCAGCAGACAGCCATCTTGCCTTCTTGGTTTTCTTTTTCTTTGGGACGTTTTTTGTTGCCGCCTCCTGAGCAATGTTGCGAACTTCTGTCCATAGTTCTTCCGGGACCCTATCTACTAAATCTAGTCCCTTAAATCTATTCTTCACCTCCACTGCATATTCATGAGGAATATTAGTGAGTGTCAGGGTGGACACTGAGCCCATAGAATCCCAGAGTAGTTCTGATGCTGAGGAAGAGCAGTCGCTCCTTCGGGAGAGGAGCGCGCTCCTTTTTTCCCAGGACCAACAGCTGACGGAGATTCCTCCCACCCACATTCCTAGTTTAGAAAGCAGTCCAGGGAGTGACTCAGCACAGATAGCAGACTGGGGGGGGGATGCGCGGCGCAGACGCAGAGAGCGGCGCCAAATGGTTCGCGCTCAAAGAACGGTTGCGCCCAGAGGATCCAAGGGAAAAGGGGAGGGATTCTCCCTAGTCCTTATATTCAGGGGTCTGCCAGTAATTCCCTTCCAAACGGGGACCAACTGTTCCAACTTAGGGCATAGGGATGCTGCTGCTCAGATCTAGTTGCTACCTGTAGAGTTATTAAGTTGTAAAAGAAGAATAAAGCTTTGAAAAGAATCCCTTTGTCTGTGTCTGGACTTGGCTACTGGATTAGTCTGAGAGAGCCCTCCAAGGAGCCCTTGACAGCGAGCTCATATCTAACTGATCTGTGGGTCTTCCCTATTCTCTGAGTCTGATTCTAAATTGTGCAAGAAGAAGTTCGTGATCTGAACTACAATCAGCTCCAGGTCTTGTTTTTACCAACTGCATAGATGTCCGCCACCTTTGGCTATAAAGGATGTAGTCAATCTGATTTTGGTGTCGACCGTCTGGTGAAGTCCATGTATAAAGTCGTCTCTTAGGTTGTTGGAAGAGAGTGTTTGTTATGCACAGTGAGTTGTCTTGGCAAAATTCTATCAGCCTATGTCCTGTTTCATTTTGTTATCCCAGACCATGCTTGCCTGTAATTCCAGGTGTCGTTTGACTACCCACCTTAGCATTCCAGTCTCCTATAATGAAAATAACACCTTTTTTTGGCATACTATCCAGTAGGTGCTGCAGATCCTCATAGAACTGATCTGCTTCTGCTTTTTCAGCATCTGTGGTTGGGGCGTATACTTGGATCACTGTGATGTTAAATGGCTTGCCTTGAATTCGAATTGAGATCATTCTGTCATTTTTTGGATTGTATCCAAGCTCTGCTTTAGCCACTTTATTATTAATTATGAAGGCTACTCCATTTCTTCTGTGGTCCTCTTGTCCACAGTAGTAGATCTGGTGGCCATTTGATGTGAAGTGGCCCATTCCAGTCCATTTCAGTTCACTGACACCCAAAATGTCTATATTTAATCTTGACATCTCCCCAACAACCACATACAATTTGCCCTGGCTCATAGATCTTACATTCCAGGTTCCTATGGTGTGTTGATCTTTAGAACATCAGATTCATCGTTCACCACCAGCACCGTCGGCTGCTAGCTGTCCTTTCAGCTTTGAGCTAGCTGCGTCATCACATCTGGGGCTAGTTGAACTTGTCCTCTGTTCCTCCCCAGTAGCATTTTGACCATCTTCCGACCTGGAAGTCCCATCTTCCAATGGTATACCGACATATCTCTGGTTGTACTGATCCATTTAGTTTTCATGGCAAGAATACTGGGGTGGGTTGCCGTTACCTTCCCCAGGGATCGTATTTAGTTTGAACTCTCTGCCATGACCTTCCCGTCTTGGGTGTCCCTTCACGGTTTAGCTCATGACGTCATTGAGGTGCTCAAGCTCCAGCACCATGACAAGGTAACGATCTCCTTTGCTGGAGACTTGGACTGGACAGCCCTTCAAATAGAGGATGCCTTCAAAATAGAGGACAGTCCTCTGGGAGCCTTTCAAAGAGAGGACTGACCTCTGTAAAAGAGGACACTTGGCTACCCTAAATATATTCTGGTGTAAGCTTCCATGCAACACTGTCCACTTCATCAGATGACATCTTATGGTGCACAATGTCAGTGAAAGAATTTGTCAATCTTTAAGGTGCCATAAGTCTCTTTGTTGTTTTTGCTGCAACAAACTAATATGCTACCCCTCTGGAAATTTAAGACCAAGAGACTTCACAGAGAACTAAAGGCTGGACCAAGCTGTATGTGTGTTTGTGTGGGAGCACACTCAGGTTCCCTGCCAGCTTCCCAGTCCAAAGCTCAGAAGAGAATATTCAGCTGAGTATCAGGTGATACATTCCTCTCCTGCCCGCCCAATACTGGCTTTGCAGACACACACACACACACACACACACACACACCGCTCCCTCGAGCAAGCAGATATGCAGAGCTCTAATCTACCATCTTGTAGCATTTCCTCTTATATTCTCGCATTTTGGACAATGCCACGAAAGGTGTTTGGGGGGCAGTTTGTGGATTGGATCTCTCTGTACACACCCTTACCATTTTGGAAAGTGGGGGAGAAAAGATTGCATCAATCCTTCCTTCCCAGCATTTATTTGACGGTCCTTGGAGCAGGAGTCATTGGAAGACAAGCAAGGAGGACAGAGTGCTCTCACAGGGTGCTCATCACACACACACACACACACACACACACACACACAGTTGGTTATTATTGATAAAGCATCATCCATGCACATGGTACTTTACACAGTAACATAAACAAAAAGGACAGGTACCTGCCCCAATGACAGCTAATATTGATTTGATCTCCTCAAACTTCATGTGGAACATGGAGAGGCCCTTGCCCCCTAGCACCTTTTCTGGTGGCCTCTTCTTAGCCTATGAGGTTCCTGTGTGGATTATTTGCAGAACTCATACAGAGGAGTATTTAGCCCTGTAATTCAATGTAACTCTCTCTCTCTTCAAAACTGTAATGTTTTCAACCTGCCACCCTTGTCAACTTTTCCTCTATGTGTGAAGGATATAGTCCTGTACTATAGACCATGGGTGGGCAGAAGGTAGATCTGAATCTACTTATAGGCCTCTGGGTGAACTGCAAGGATTCTTGACTCCCAATTGTTTCACCACAACAGCAACAAAATGAACACCCCAACCCCCACGTAAATTATATTGATGAAATAAAGTGTAGTGAATTTTCATCCATCCTACAACCCACAGCTGTCAGTATGGGTTGTAGGGTAGGTGAAAATGCACTATGCCCATGTTGTTTGGATGACATGGCAACCTGTGACTTGGCACGGGTAATTAGGGTAACCTCGGTCGTGCGGGAGCAGGGGAAACAACTGATGCTGCGTTGTTTTGCCTGCTGATCATCCGAACAACCCCTATGTCTTTTGAACCAGGCTCTGGTTGGTGGAACTTGAGATTCTAGTAAAAAAACAAAGTAGATCCCACAAGTCTGACCTCTGCCCACCTCTGTTATAGACACTTTAGCCCCCTGGGCCTTTGCAGACAAGATTTCCTCCCATTCTTCTTTCAAACACATTGGAATCAAAGGCAACATTGTTTGAAGTTTGCAAGGGTTTTTTTTTTTTTACCTTATCATGATGAGCTGTAAATGTATGATGTGACCTCCCAATAGGCTTTTCTCCCTTGACTTCACACTTTTGCCACATTAAAGTTACTTGGGCAGGGGAAGGGGAGGGGAGAAAACAATACACATAATCTTGCATTGTTTGTTCTTTTTCACAATCTGGGACAGTAGTTATTTTTCATGGCCTTTGACATTTGCATCTATTTATTCAGATTAAAAACAGAGCTAACTCACTGTGCAGCCCCAAAGACTAGACTGTTTTATGTAATTCCAAGTGTCCCCCCTCCCCCACCCGACCAGACAGCACTCTTATAAACTGCATTATCTTTCATTTCACACCCAAGTAATAGAACAGAAAACCTGGGCTTGTGGAAGACCATAAGAGAAGCAACCAACAGACCTGTCGGTGTTGACATTATTAAAGG
Organism: Heloderma suspectum; assembly: GCF_057233095.1. Classification (NCBI taxonomy): domain Eukaryota; kingdom Metazoa; phylum Chordata; class Lepidosauria; order Squamata; family Helodermatidae; genus Heloderma; species Heloderma suspectum. The sequence goes on from NC_139459.1 coordinate 87,633,032, forward strand.
AACAGATATGCATGGCCATGTTTAGACACATTTAGAAAGAAATAGTAGGTTCTTGCAGAAACATGTTGCCATTTTGTAACAGTAAAGCCTGAGAAAAAACAGTCAGTGAAGGCCAATGTGAGATAAGACTGAAATTAAGAATTTGACATGGTTTCATATGATGTTGAGCAGCCTTCCCCAACCTGGTGGCCTCCATATGTGCCTGGAGGATGCTGGGAGTTGTAGTTCAATACATGTGGAGGGTACCAGGTTGGGGAAGGCTGTTGTAGAGTTAAGCTGTGTAAAACCACATTCACACACCATGGCTCTTCTGGGAGATGACTCATGAGCCAATGGGAAATAGCAAAAAAATCTATATACAAGATATTGGATCCAGACCAAGTTAGTCACACTTAAGTCTCATTGAACTTAATGGGACTTAAGTTAGTCAGGGCTAACTTTCTAGCATTAATTTCAGTGGGATGCAAGTGCAACTAACTTGGTCTGGATCCAATCCAAATAAGCTAATACATTTAATATTAATGAGATACATTCAATAAAATACCATTTTAATAGAATGTTAAAAATAAGTACCAAAGGCCCAGGAACTTTGTCAGTTATCCAAGTGCCTTTGCACCCATTGGCCAGCCCAGAACACTGGAAACTGGGACTTCTTAGTGAGCATTAAGCTAGAATGCATCCTGCATTTTCCCACTTATCATTTCCATAAGTTATTTCCCCATTTACGGAGTAGAATTCAATTTTCTTTCTTTCTTTCTTTATGAGTAGATAAGTATCTAGTCTAGCTCTGATTTTCTTTAGGGTTCTCTAGAACTACTGCTGCTGAGATACATGTAGAAGTGTTCTGGGATGGTTGCACTCATTTTCATCTTATTTCTAAAAAACAACACACTAACATACAACAGTCTTCATATATTGAGAAAAATGATCTGAAATAATGAGAAATACCTGTGTCCAGTGCAAACACATCACTACAATATTCATCTTCATCGGAGCAACCTCCAAACAAATAGATGATTTCTCCAATTGTTGCAAAAGCGTGGCCTGACCTGAAAAGTTAAAGTGCCATTTGAGTTGAACGGTGTGCCTTGCAGCTCATTCAAAGAGAAATATTGCTGAAAGCAGGAGAATAAAGACAGCGAGGCATTACACCAGCCTTCCCCAACCTGGTGCTCTCCAGGTGTGCTGAACTACAGCTCCCATCACCCCAGTCAGCAGGCTCATTCTGGAAGGGGATGATGGGAATCGGAGAAGCTATGGTAAATACTGGGAAATAAACTTGGGGCTCACTCATCACTTAGGAATTTTTCTCCTTGAACGAAGAAGATGGGATGGGTAATTCCTCCCATCCACTTGCAGAAGGAAGACTTTTGAAACAGCCTTCTCCATCCTGGTGCCCTCCAGATGGCTGAGGATAATGGGAGCTGTTGTTGTTGTTTATTCATTCAGTCGCTTCTGACTCTTCGTGACTTCATGGACCAGCCCACGCCAGAGATTCCTGTCAGCTGTCGCCACCCCCAGCTCCCCCCAGGGTCGAGTCCGTCACCTCCAGAGTATCATCCATCCATCTTGCCCTTGGTCGGCCCCTTTTCCTTTTGCCTTCCACTTTCCCTAGCATCAGCATCTTCTCCAGGATATCCTGTCTTCTCATGATGTGGCCAAAGTACTTCAGTTTTGCCTTTATGGGAGCTGTAGTGCAACACATATGGAGGACACCAGGTTGGGGGAGATGACTTTAAGGTGTTCTTATGAGAGGAGTTCCCCCAGTTTTGGAATGTGCTGAATCTGTGAAACAACTTGTGGAACTGTAAGCACCCTGGAAACCTAGGAACTATATGAAACAAATAAATTAACTTAGGACTCTGCTGTTGGCAATGCTGAATGAAGAGAGAAAGGAGACAGAAACAGAAGTAAGGGGGGAACAGAAGTAAGAAAGGCTCATCGCTGGGGTCTAATAATTCTAAACCAAGGGACCCCCTAACCTTCCTTCACTGGAACCGTAACAAGTTAGGCACAGTTGGGCCACAATGTTGTTCCCATCCAGGGATACCAAACCTCTGTGCTAATGTTTTCTTTCTCCTTCAGAAGAGGAGAACATCCTGGAATGGGAACATCAAAGAGTCACACTTCTCATCATCCCAGGCAGGACCGGCCCAATCTGTTCCTGTGCCAGCACCTGATGCAGGGCTGCAGTAAAATGTGCAGCAGCAGCAGCAGGCTGTCATGGGTGGGTGCATCCAAGATGGCCTCCCTCCTTACCCACAGGCGGTTAGGTGCCAATGGATGCCACATGCTTGCTGCTTCCTTCCCTTTCCTGGTCAGCTCTGCAGTCTCCTGCTGCATCACAGAGCTTGCAACTTGAAAAGCAGGTAGGAGCAGTGGGTGAGTGGCCTCCTTGCAGCCCCTGGCTGAACTGGATGGGCACATGGAGCCAGAAGTCCTGTTTCTGTCAGCTGGCCATATTGGCCCACTGCTTTCACCTGACAAAGATCGTTAGGAAGGGGAAGATTGGAATTCATTTTGCCTTAAGGCTCCAGAGACTTGCTGCCATCAGGCAGCCCTGCTAGCTCACAAGGACAAGACTGGGGGAACTGTGCCCAGGGAACAGCCTCTAAAAATGCTCCTTCCAGGAGAAGATGGGAGGACTTACCCATCCTTGGATGTCCTTCTCCTCCTCCTCCTTCTTCAAGGGACAAAAGAACAATGAAAAAGTAACCTGGTTTAGTTGCATCCACTCAGCAACTTCTCCCAGGATTGATTTAGCACTGTAACCACTAAATCTGAACTGGGGGGCAGGGAGAGGGTCTTCTAGGGAAAAATTCAGCAAATGTGGGTGTTTTGCACTAACATCACTCTTCTGTGCTAACCCTGAAAGTTTCAACCTGCCATTTGGACTTAGCAGGGATCAGTGCAGTCCCCATGTGGCTTGTGGGTGTCAGGTGCATTGATGAGGAGTGCAATCCTACATGTGCCTACTCAGAAGTAAGTTCAACGGGACTTACTCCCAGGTAAGAGTGCATAGGACTGCAGCTTTAGTACCTTCGCTTTGTGACTGCCCTTAGAAAAAAGTTCCTTGTAATGATTGCTCCCAATGATGATGGTTATTATTATTGTTGGTACCATTATTATTATTTTGTATAGTGCATGCAAGTCCTGAAAGGGTTTTACATGCATTATCTAGCTGCAATCCTTACAACAGCCCTATAAGGCAATTACTCCCCATGTTGCAGGTGGGAAGACTGAGGCCAAGAGAGAGCGGGTTGCCCACAGTCAGCTCCTGTATTCATGGCAAAGGCAAGATTCAAAACAGGGATGTCCTGATTCATCGCTCAGTCACTTAGCCACGGCACCCCACCAGCTCTCCACAGTGACAGTGACATCTGTACTGCAACAGCAAGTGTCATTTTTATGAAATAACTGCTGTTAAAGCTCCCTGCTGTCATCAACTCTAGCAGCAGGTCTACAGAGGTCAAGTTCTCTCTCTCTTTCTCTCTCTCCTGCCATTCACTGCTGCCTTCTGCTGTCTGCTATCAAGGCCCTTTGAATTAACTCTCAAGCAGTGTCAAGAACCTCCTGGGGTGCTGAGAAACTGGCACTAGTAGTTTTAATCCTGATGCCAGGAGTTTGTGGGACCCTTGAGTCCTGAGCTGCCTTCTTCCCTTGTCGATTTGCTGTGTGCATGGTCCTTTCCTCCCAAATGACTGCCTGCCCCATGTTCCCATCTCCCATTCTAGCCTCCCTGCTTCCCCTCCCTCTGCCTCTCCTTTCCTATCAGCACCACCTCCCAAGCTTGGGGCTGGTCTCCCAGCCCCATGAATTCCCAATAAGCAGCAGTAACGACTGTGTCACATCTAGCTATCCACTCCCAAAGGGTGCTGTGAAGAACAATGGGCACAAGGAAGACTGTGTCTATGGATTAAGGTGGCCATTTATGCACAAAGAGGACATGCATCCTCCCAAAAGAGGGTGCAAATTTGCATAATGTTTGCATATGCTAATTTATATGTATAAATGCAACTGCAGAAAAATTACTATAATTGAAATAGAAATACGTCTCACTGCTCTACAGAAGACTGTGACTGGGCTGTTGATGGGCAACTTTCCCATCTCCCTTTCTCCCTGCTCTCCTTTCTTAAGGTTATCTTTGTCTTTAAACTGGACTTGGACTAGGCAGCCCTTCCATTAGAGGACTGTCCCCTGAAAAGTAGGACACATGGCCACCCTAAGATGGATACACCAAACACCTATTTGAGGCTCCAGTAGCATCCAGTTTGCTTTTTCTGTTGTCACACATCGTATCTTCCTCTGGAGAGGTTTGTTTAATTCCACATGTCCAAATATTCAAGATTTGAATATGTTTACTAGTTCCCTTATCATTGTAATTAAATTTTCAGGGATTAAGAAAGAACAAAAGGCAGTGAGTTGAATCTTGAAACAAGTGAGCAGAACTCCGCTTGTGCAATGGGGTTTTCCAGCCCCTTCTTTCCTCCTTCACCCCCAACAGTTGCTCTTGAGGGTCAGGAATAGCATGGAATGGAGTGCGGGAGGGGGCTGCAGTGGGAAGGAAGACATGGTAGAAATGGGGGGGGCATTTGACATGAGTAGAAGACACCTTTGAATCCAAGCCAATTTCCTCCCATGATCCAATGATTGCTTCCCTTGTAGTATATACACTCATATATTGAATATTTCCTCCCATCACAATAACAGGTTCATTGCCTAACTAATGAGGAATGTGATTACAGAACTAGAACAATAGCCATTCTTTTTATTCTGGGAGCTCCACTTGTCAATTCTTTAAATGTATTATGTTTATTACAGTAGTTTAATCACAGAAAAATACAAAATCAGTCTTGGCAAAGGCAAGGCAGAATCTTAGTCAAGGCTACTTAATTGCAGTTCATAATCAGAGTCCAAAGATTCCTGCTATTAAGCCTCCCAGTAGCAAACAGATTAATATATCTAGCATGATTGTCTGAATCCCTGAAATCTGCATTTGTATTGATAGTCTAACTTCATATGTATCTGCAAGAACCCTGACAATGAGGTGGCTAAGACCTTGCCGCTAGCTGATGAAACACTTGACCGCTTTAGTTATGTTGAATTCTTATGTGGGTCATCTCTGTACAGTTGTGGCCTCAAAAGTAAGCTAAATCTCATCCAAGAGCCTTAGATTCAATTGAAGATAAATTCAGTCCATTTTAGAGAGGTGTTGGCATCTGCCAGATCCAACAAAAACCAGCGCAGCAAAGCAGTTCCATACTGTGCCAAACTGCAGAAGATCGTTGTTTTTGCTGTTGTTATTATTTTTAAAAAGTGTCTTTGATTAGTGTAGCCAAATTGAACCCCTAGATATCTTTTATCATGCCTAGTGGGTTATTACTGCTGCATTATTTTAAAATGTTTCTTTGCAAAACATATGGGAAGATTGTTGGTAAAATGAAAATTCTCACATTTCTAGTGCTTACAGTGATGGCATCTCCTCAAAATGTTGCAAGTCCCTTTTGTCTGTTTGGCTTATGTATCAGAATTCTTCGAGGATAAGGAAGAAAATAGCTACCAATGTATCATGCTTGCATTTTTCATTGATGCATTTTGTTCTCTAATGATTTTAGGTTAACTGTAATTTGTCATGTTCTGGCTTCTATGCGTACTCAGAGTTCACAGTATTAATAAACAAAATGCTCTTCCCCATACTCTGAGTGAACAAAGAATACTTGTAAAAGTTTTCATAAATTGGTCTAAGCTCTCTTAGTTATGGCGGCATTGGTGGAGTTAATGGATCAAATGAAAATCACTTAAATTAGGTGTAAGCATCCTATTAAATGGGTTAGGAGAGGGGTCCCCAACCTTTCTGGGCTGGTGGGCACAGTTGGAATTGAGGAAGTGTCATGGGTGCTCTCACAAAATGGCTACCATAGGCAGGGGGGCCTGCCCAATCATGAAATGGCTGACATGCTGAGCATGGCCAGTCACAAAACACTCATTTCCCATAAGGTAAATTATTGGCAATTGTTCCTGGGTGAGCACCTGAGTGGCACATTAGATCGTAAGCCTGTGGGCAGGGACTATCTTTTACTGATTGATTGCAAGCCACTCTGGGAGTATGTGTGTGTGTGTGTGTGTGTGTGTGTGTATATATATATATATATATATATATATATTTGTAGTAGGCTGAGTAGCAGCATAAAAATACTTTAAATAATGGGCCAGCCCTTGACCCATAGTGGTCGATTTCTTAGATCAGGAGTTGGCAGTCTCCTGGCTGTGGGAAACATGGCATAGTTGGATCCGGTTTTGTAACTCATAGCACAGGAGGAGTCAGTGGAGACTGGTGGTCGGATTTTGTTGGGGCTGTGGGTCCATTCCGGGTTTCAGTCAGAGCCAGCCAGAACTCAAAAGGGGCTATCCAAGGTGCAGGGGATAGGGTTCAGCATCTTGGATAGCTCCTTTAGTGTCTGGCTGGTTCTGACTGCAACCCTGAACGGACTCACAGCCTCAATAAAATCGGAGCCACCAGCCTCCACCTGAAAGAGTGGCATTTTACAAAATGACATTGAGATTTAAAAGCTCTGTTTTTAGTCCTATTAAAAACATGCGTTGGCAGGGGTGTACCTACCAGGTGCTTACTTTTAACAAATAACCAGCATATCGTTCACTGCACTGGGCCTTACAGCTATATCATCCCAAAACGTGATAATTACAGTATAATAAAACAAAGTTGAAATGGCTGGAAAAGCCATGTTTGGTGAAAACTCTCAACAGTTCCCAAGAAAATATATGCATAATTGTTCTTTTATTTCTGGAATCTTCAAAGCTACCTGTAATAAATATTGCAAATAACAAGCAAACAGCTGAATGCAGCATGGTGCCAAATCTCCCATCTCCACCTTGATGTCCCAAACCTACTCCTAGCAGAGCTAGTTCCAGAACACCTTAAGGGAGGGGTAGGGGGTGCGAAAGCACAAAGTTATAAAAGGGAGAGAGGCCTGCAAGGTGGCAGGGTGGGGGTGGAAGCTGCCCTAAGCAGTGAGGAAGAACAGCAGAAGAAAGAAAACAGAAAGCACAGAGGAAGAAAAAGAGGAGAAATATTGGTTTCTTATATTGATACCAGTGGTATATTTTCATTTCCCAATGGGAGGAAGCAGTGCTGGAAAAGTGATGGTGAGGCCTGGACCAAACCTGGAGAAGTGTTGGTTTCTACCATGGCCCTACCCTGAAATTAACCCCTGTTTTTAATTCAGGGCAGTACTGAGAGAAAGAGAGCTGGGATGAGCCACGACTGCCATGTCATGCTCTGTGTAGACAACTTGCTGTAATGCCTTTCTAAATGAAGAGTGCTGGGGCCTTGATATTATGGAAGAACTTCAACCACAGCTTTGCCTGCCTGCCATGGCCACGCAGCCTGGCAAACTCTTCACCACCACTTCTTCAGCACAGAGGCAGGTATGAAAAGGCTGCCAACTCAAATCTCGAGGAACCGGATGAATGTGATATTTGCATCAGGACTCTGGGGAAATAAGACATAGCTTATCACAGTCCTTAACAGTGTAATCCTTGACATGCCTACTCAGAAGTAACTCCCATTGAATTCAATGGGTATTACTTCCAGGTAAGTGGGTATAGGACGGCAGCCCAAATGACATTTGCTATCATTTAGGGCAATGTTTCTTACTGTGGACAATTTGCCTACGCAAGGAGTTCCTTTAATATTACTAATATTTGATTGATTGTAGGGATGTACGAAAATTCCGCCACGGATCTCGGGGAGGCCAAATGCCAGTGCATTCGGCCCCCCGAAATCGGTGGCAGACCAGTCTGCCCCCCGCCCCCCCACAAGACAAGACTTACCTTGGGTGGATCTTCTTGGCGGCGGCGGCGGCTCCGGCGGCGGCGGCAGCGGCTGGTCTTCCGACCAGCTGCTGCCACCGCCATTTCCAGTTAAAAAAACAAAAAACAAAAACAAACGCGATAGGCTATGTAAAGATTTACGTAGCCTATCACAGCTAGGTTTAAAAAAAAACAAAAACGTGATAGGCTACGTAAATGTTTACGTAGCCTATCATGGCTGACTTTTTAAAAAAAACCCCAAAACACGCACGTACGCAAATTTGCGTTCCTTATTTTGGCACGTCTCAGTCTACGTAAACATATACGTAGACTAAGACGGCGAAAATAAGGGGAACGCAAATAGCGTAGCGTCTACACTATTTGCGTTCCCCTTATTTTCGCCGTCTTAGTTTACATAAATGTTTACGTAGACTAAGACGTGCCAAAATAAGGAACGCAAATGGCGGTGGCTGTGGCCGCCGCCATTTGCATACGCGCGTGTGTTTTTTTTTTTTTAAGTCAGCCATGATAGGCTACGTAAACATTTACATAGCCTATCATGGCTGACTGCAGGGACGCAAACTACGGCCGCCGCCATTTGCATCTCTGCTAGCCAGCGGCCGGATGTCCGGCTGCTGGCGGAGCCGGCCGGCGGCTCTGCAGAATCACTGCGGAGCACAGCTGGCCGGCCAGGTTTCCGGGGGGGGGAGGAACGGAGCGCCTTCCCCCCCGGCGAGGATTCCAGGGGGAGGGACGGAACGCCTCTCCCCCCAACCATAAACATAATCCACGAAAGGTAAGTGCCTTTCGTACATCCCTAATTGATTGTCAAAAGTGGACAAAGCCCAGCTTGTCACACAGAAAGGGCAGCCCTGGCCCAGAGCGACCTGTCTGCCTGCTCAGACTGCTGTCCAAATGGCTAACTGTGGACAGGCAGCTTCAAGCCCGCCCCTTGACCCCCTGCTCTCCCGTCTTATGGTTCTTTATTTTTACACCAGGCTTGGACCGCACAGCCCTTCAAATAGAGGATGCCTTAAATAGAGGACTGTCCTCTGTAAAACAGGAAACCTGGCCACCCTAACTCTGAACTGAGTAAAGAGGGGAGAAGACTAATATAAAGAAGAGGGAAGGTAGCTGGGGAAAAACCAGTACAGGGGAGTTTGTCCTAATGATGCTGAGAAATGGCTGGAATGTGAACAGTAGTTTTATCAGCAGGCAGAGAGAAATCACCAGAGTGGAATAAATATTTTTTTCAGACTAGTGAAATAAGAATACTTGGATCTGAAGACAACTGCAGTGAGACTGAATTAACTCACATCAAAAGAGCTGATGGTTTGTGGATGAAGCTGATTTTTAGAAAATAGCCCTCCATCTAAAGTAGTAGAGCCTGGTGACTCTGCTGTCAGTGGGGCTGTAAGCCTGCTCTGGGTTTCAGGCAGACCTCTAAAGGAGCTATCCAAGGTGCCAAGCCTTATCCCCCAAATGGATTCAGCATGTTGGATAGCTCCTTTAGAGGTCTGCCTGAGACCCAGAGCAGGCTCACATCCCCAATGACGTTGGAGCCGCCAGCCTCCACTGATCTGATGGCAGCCTAGGTCAGTGTGAACCGCTGCCCAAGCCAAGTCTGGTTTAAAGGTAAAGAACCACCAGAGGGGAGAGCAAGCAGGGGCTTTGAGGCCGGCCATCAACAGTGACCCCCTGGATGGCAGGCTGAAAAGGCAGCCAGGTCACCTTGGCCCAGGCTTCCCCACTGTGCTGAGATGTACTGTATATGATTATGAAAATAACATCTCTATGTAGAAATTAGCATATGCAAATTGTACACAAATCTCTGTCCTCTGGTGTCCTCTTTGTTTGGGGATATATAAGTGGCCAGCCTAATTTCAGTACTGGAATGGAAAAAAAGGGGGCTGGAATAACCAACTGCAGGGACATAAGGTGTGGGGTGGAGCAGGTGCAGTTCCCCTCCCCTGCATGCTCCTTTTACTGTTAAATGAAGACATCCCCACTTCATATGTGAACGGGGAGGAGACATGACTGTTCATGTCTGGTCTGGTCTTGAGAACTAGGCTTTAGAGACCCAATGTTATTTCTGTCTTCACTAGAAGATTCTTTGACAGTCAGAGAAGAGGAGTACATGATGGAGGGAGCAATCCTATGGCTGCTAGACAGCGGCTAGATGGCCATAGGATATGGTGTTTTCCGGGAAGCTCTGAGGTCGGTTCCCGGAGAACTGACTTCTCCCTGTCCTCCTCCACGCTTGCAAGAGGAGCAAAGAGCGGCCAGAAAGGGGCACGTCTGGAGGTGTTCTGGGATGGAGATTGCGTAGCTGCCTGTACGACACATCCTATGTGTCATGCAGCAGCGTCCTTCCCCACTCCGTGCTGCCGTGGCCGCTGTCTAGCTGACAAAGCAGGGCAGGAGAAGCGGGGAGGGAACAATCCACTCAGGTGCTTGTCCTGCCCTGCTTTGGATAGGTGGTCACCTCCGAGTTCAGAGGCAGCCGCCTATCTAGATAGGATTGTGCCCTAAACTATCTTTTGCTCATGCTATTTTATTTTGGTTCAGTTCTGTTAACCAGTGACCATCCTAAAATAATAATAATAATAATAATAATAATAACAACAATAATGATGATGATGATGATGATGATGGTAGTAGTAGTAGTAGTAAAAGTAACAAACCTGGCACTGGGGGCAGAACCAGAGGTTTTGACTGGGGTCCAGCTTTGGGACACTGAAAGATAATATAAAATGTCACAATTGCAAGGGAAGTTTAGAATGTGATGAACAATCTATAATAATAAAAGAGGATGTGTGTCTGGCCATCCATCTGTCACTGCCACATGCCAAAGGGCCCTAGAGGTGTGCACCTCGAGGTTATTTCGTTTTTAAAATGCCTTGTTTTAATGCGCCCAATGTGTCCATGTGGTTGAACCCTGTAGTACATCTTCAGCCACTAGGGGCAGACTTCCCTAACCAACCCATAGCTTTGCTGTCCTACCCATACAGTTCAAGGCCAGCAGGGATTAGCAGGCTGAGGGACAGACTTCTATGCCTGGCCCTCTCCCCTGCTGTGGTGAAGCCCCTCCTCAGGGCAATGGAGTAGACATCCCTCCCTCAGGGGGCTATAGGGGTGCACCATGGCAGGGCCATGCCTGGGGGGTGCGAGTGGGCATGGCTTCACTCAGACAGGGAGGGCACAATGTGTCCAACTCTGTCTCTGACAGCTGTGTAAGTTTGCTTGCAGCCATTGCTGTATCAGTGTAAGGGCCCTTCCCACCCTTGTGAGATGGGTCCATTCCCCAGTAATATATAACAGTGGTAGAACACATTCAGAGTAAATTTCATTTCTGTGTATCAAAACTGTAAATATTTGTGACAAAATGTACTTGTACTTTTAAACCACAGTAACTGCTACAAAAAGGTGCTTGCCCACAGAAACAGTGGTGTTTTTTTTTAATAGCTACATATACATAGCTAATAATTGCAGAACACATAATACAGACATATATAGTAGTGGGAAACAGAGTAATGGGAAATAATGGGGAGAATCCAATGGGGCACTTATGCCTCTGCCAATTCTCTTGCACCCTGTTGATTCTCTTGCAGAAGCAGTGGATCCCACCAATTCCATTGGCGAGTGGGACCCGCCACTTGTGCAACAGCGATTTAGAGATTCCCAGGGGAAGCCCTGCAATCAGCAGAAACACTCAGTTCTCAGTTGGAGCAGGTAAGCTGATATCCCTTATGTGAGCTCCGCCAACCTGCCCCGTTCCAGAAACTAGCATTTTTGCTCATTTCTGGGTGCCCCTGGAAGTGCTAAATCTTCCTTCTGCAAGCAGTGCGTCACAGAATAGAATCATAGAATAGTAGAGTTGGAAGGGGCCTACAAGGCCATTGAGTCCAACCCCCTGCTCAGTGCAGGAATCCAAGTCAGAGCATCCCTGACAGATGGCTGTCCAGCCTTGTCTTGAACACCTCCAGTGTGGGAGAGCCCACTCCCTCCCTAGGTCATTGGTTCCATTGTATTGCTCTAACAGTCAGGAAGTTTTTCCTGATGTTCAGCCGGAATCTGGCTTCCTGTCACTTGAGCCCATTATTCTGTGTCCTGCACTTTGGGATGATCGAGAAGCGATCCTGGCCTTCCTTTCTGTGACAACCTTTCAAGTACTTGAAGAGCGCTATCATATCTCCCCTCAGTCTTCTCTTCTCAAGGCTAAACATGCCCAGTTCTTTCAGTCTGTCTTCATAGGGCTTTGTTTCCAGTCCCCTGATCATCTTTGTTGCCCTCCTCTGAACCCACTCCAGTTTGTCTGCATCCTTCTTAAAGTGTGGTACCCAGAACTGGACACAGTACGCCAGGTGAGGCCTAACCAGTGCTGAGTAGAGGGGAACTAGTATGTTGTGTGATTTGGAAGCTATGCTTCTATGAATGCAGCCCAAAATAGCATTTGCCTTTTTGGCAGCCACATCACATTGTTGGCTCATATTAAGCTTGTGATCAACAACAATTCCAAGATCCTTCTCACTTGTAGTGTTGTTGAGCCACGTATCCCCCATCTTGGCCCCGCTTGCGGACAGCACTTTGTGAGGTGGAATTGGCGGAGGACTAAGTAGGCCCAGAGAGGCCCAACAACCCCGATCAAAGGTGGTGAGCTATGTAGCAAATCAACAGCAATGAGAAATCAAGTGGGAAAAACTTCTACATATTTATATAGTTCCGTTTGTACTTGTTGTATGGATACAAGTTGAATGGTTGAACAATTGTGGATTGACTGGCAGTGTACTAAACTGAATTTTCTTGTGCGGATCTACTTCTACTCACCTGTATTGAGCACATACAGATCATCAACAGCTTTTCCACACTGCATGCCACCATATACATAGATGTTTTCCCCTACTACAGCAGAACAATGTTTGAGAGTCTGAGGTGCAATACCAGTGGTTGCTACTTTCTCCCATGTTAAAGAGCCTCAAGATAAGAAAAGAATAGTAAATTAGTCTCCACTTATTTTTAAGTAGGCTGGTGGGGGCATGTGGGAAATCCACTTTGTTATTCTGTTTCTTTCAAACAGTACTATTCAAACCTCTCTAAAATAAGTGCTACAAAGCAGACATGTTCTTTAGATCTCTGCACATCTCCTGCAAATTGAAATGTTTAAAGGTGGGTTTTGGATACTTCCTCCTCCATTTTCTGGTTTTGGCAATACTTTGTAACAGTGGCCTAATTCTGTAAAGAATACCACCTCCATTTCACAAATAGCAAGTATTTTGTTTTCATATGAGGCACAGTCACATAACTCCTCTTTATTTCAGCAGTTCAAATCACCTTTAGCACAATGAGTTGTGAAATGGAAGGGTCTGAGTAGACAACAAGGGCATTCTTACATGTCCAACCTGGCTGTATTTGGGCCACCCAATTCATTTCTGGGAGAAGGAAGAACAAAGTACATCTCCTTGTCCCCACCTCCCTAGAATGTTCTTGTGCTGCCCTTTATGGGCATTCCGTTTGGACCAACAAAGAGCAGCATGAGAATTACTCATAAGTACCCCAGCCTGCCTTGAAATGCCCGCTGTGAAACATTCCTAGTGCTAGCACATCTGCCGGTGGGACTGGGGTGAGATCCAGCTTTCCGCTTAAAAGTAGCAAGCTGAAGAATTTCCCTTCCAGCTGATCTGCTCTGAGGAAGGGTGGCTCCCCGTTGCTGGACCTTTTGCTTGCAGCAGATCCACTCCAGCCCGCCATTTAGAGCCATAGGCTCGAGCTATTTCTACCCAGCAGATCAGCTCTTGAGATTATGTGCAATGTTTCTTACCATGTCTGTTCTCTTTAATTAAGGACTCACTATCCAGCAAACAAACAAACCAACTTTTGGAGGTGGAGCACTAAATCAGTGACTCCCCCTGGGATGTGGTGTTCTTGGAACATGTCCCAGGAAAAAATGCTGGCGCAAATATACTTTCTGCCATAAGCATTAACAGGACTTTTCTGGGACTGTAACATAGGGTGCAAGTTGCAGTAACAGCAATGTCATTTGATTTGTTCTTTGACATGCCTACACCCTATGAAATCAGAATAGAAAAACCATTCAGACATTCATATCTGTTTTGCCATGAAAACACCATCACTACACTCATCCATACTTTAAAGAAATATCTCACAGGTTATGTATCAGTTTTTTTTAGTGCTGCACAATATATATTCATATGTATGTATATTTCACTGTTAATCAGAAACAAAGATAGTGACTGTCAGGAGCGCCCTCGCTGCCTCTTGCAGTCCCCACCAATAGCCAACTCAGGACACAGATGACGAGGATTCTTTCCGAGACTTTATTCCTTTATTCCTTTATGACTCTTTCAGAATACTAGTCGCTAGCGCCAAAGCAAGGAACAGCACTGGGGAAAGATAGCAGAGTAGCCTAAGCTCCAGGTAAGGCAGTTGGTCCCCGTTTGAAGGAGAATCACGGGAAGACCCTGAACTTATGGGCTGGGGAGAGATCCTTCCTCTTTCCCTTGGGTCCTCGGGACGCGACCGTTGTTTGCGCGCCAAACTAGCGCTACGCCTCCTTTCGGCACCCTGCATCTGTCGCCGCTCCCTGCGTCGGCACTGAGCATCCAGCAACCCCCCCTCCAGCGCTCTCTCACTGCCAGGGTCACTATCTATCCCAGGAATGCTGGCAGGAGGAATCTCTGCCAGCTGCTGTGCCTGTGAGGGATGAGCTGGCTCCTCTCCCATGGATTGCTGTTCCTCCTCAGAATCAGAACTGCTCTGGGGCTCTATTGGCTCAGTTTCCACCCTGACAGTAACATGCATATGCATGTTTGGTCATTGTTTACACACCCAGTGGCCTCATTCAGATGTAATGCTAACAATGGTTATGTGAAGGAGCCTTGGGCAACAAAGACATTGGGAGCTTTTTATTCCGTTTTAATTAACCATTGTTTATTATTATGGTTTGAACCCAGATAAACTGTGGTTACTCTTAAATATGATTTGGGAAATATACCAACTTTAACCATTGTTTATGATCCTGGCTTGTTTCCCTATCCATACGTAAGATTAAGATTACTTAAAAGTTTGGACATGATGACTGTGGCATGGGGCTATTTCCCCATGCCTGGTTTCTTGTATCAAGTCTCCTTTCAGACAGTCAGCTTGTTGGAAGTAGGCCAAGAATTTTTCTCTTAATTAACAGTTGGCCTCTTTCTTGTTTCAGCCTAACCAGGAACCGGTGTCTGTTCACTGTGTATGTGATTTCCACTTGATTGGCAAGTCACACGTGTGTGTGCGTGTGTGTGCGCGCGTGTGTGTGTGTGTGTGCGCCCTTTGCCCTCCTTCTTTGGCTAGCCCAGATAAAAGGATGTGGGCTTCTTGCTTCTCTGCGACTAGGGGTCCATAGGTACCTGGACGTGTTGTTTTTCTGGATCTGACTTCCCTCCTGACAAGAGGAGGAGGTGCAGGAGGTATTCCCTGGTGACTGTCATGCAGGAGTAAGTTTGGAGTCTGTGCATATTAATTAGTTTAAAGACTTAGGTTTTTTTTCCTGTTTTCTGTATCCTCTGTTCTCCATGTGTCTCTATAAAGGCTTTAAAAAAAATAAAAATAAAATACATATATTTATTCTTCCAATTTGGAAAGGAAGTGTGTGACTGAGGTTCTGACCAAGGCTCAAGGGAGAGGGTTTTCTCTCCCCATGTAGCCTGACTACACAGGGACACTACCAAGGCGTTTGATCTGGTCCCTGGAAGGGGGAGTTGCTGCATAAAGGGGCTCAAGTAAGCTTCAGTTCCATCACAACGATAAACCGTGGATAACTGAAAACGGAGGCAAAAGCTTCCAAAGTGCTCCTTGCAGCTGTGCCAGATGAGACGGGAGGGGGAGGCTCACGAACTGGATCAATGAATTCTTCAGGGGGAAAGACTGCAGGTAAAGATCTGAGTTAATCTCTTATAAACCATTGTGCATAATTTGGATGCACTGTACATACAAGTGAACCCCCAAGGCACAGGAAATATCACTGCTTAAGCAAAATGTGAAAAGTAGCATCTCTGTCTCCCCCTCCCCCCCCCCATGAGTAGTAAGGGCTTGTTGAATTATTGACTTCCCCAGTCGCGGTGTGTTGATTCCCCTTGCTCCGCTGTTCAAGGGTTCTACCCTTAGTGGATAGTCAGCTACCTTGGCTCTTCACCTGTCCCTGTGAAATGCTTCCATAGTCTGGGACCAGGGAACTGGAGCAATGGTGGCTGATGAGGGAGTTTGCTTTAGGCTACCAGGTTCATCTACCAGCTGAGCACCACTGGAGCGAGGGGGGTGGGGGAATGAAGGCTCCTTACTGGAGAATATCACAAGGTAGGGGAGGATGTACAGGGGCTCTTAACTCAGCACCTTGACTCTTAGCTCAGCACCTTGAAGGCTGATGACTGCTGAGCAGCCAACAATATCCAGTCTGGGCCAAAACATCAAGCACCCACTCTGGCCACTACTATCCACTCACTGGCAATTTGCATGCACAATGCTGAGCTAACAACCCCTATGCCAGCCTTCCCCACCTGGGGCCCTCTAAATGTTTTGGACTTCAACTCCCATCTGCCCCAGACAGCATAGCCAATGGGCAGTAATGCTGGGATGTATGGCTAGTAATGCTAGTAATGTATGGCTGTGAGAGCTGGACTATAAGGAAGGCTGAGCGCCGAAGAATTGATGCTTTCGAACTGTGGTGCTGGAGAAGACTCTTACGAGTCCCCTGGACTGCAAGGAGGTCAAATCAATCCATCCTAAAGGAAATCAACCCTGACTGCTCATTGGAAGGACAGATAATGAAGCTGAAGCTCCAATATTTTGGCCACCTAATGCGAAGAGAAAACTCCCTGGAAAAGACCCTGATGCTGGGAAAGACTGAAGGCAAAAGGAGAAAGGGACGGCAGAGGATGAGATGGCTAGATAGCATCACAGATGCAATGAATATGAACTTGAGCACGCTCCGGGAGAGAGCGCAGGACAGGAAGGCCTGGCGTGCTATGGTCCATGGGGTCACGAAGAGTCGGACACGACTGAACGACTGAACAACAACAACAACAGTAATGCTGGGAGTTGTAGTCCAAAACATATGGAGGGCCCCAAGTTGGGGAAGGCTGCCCTATGCCATCTCTGATGCTTTGCAACACTTTTCTAGTAAGGGCACTGGTCCCCCTTTCCCATTTAGAGGCGTGGAGTGGCAGCAGACTCTCCAGCAAACCAGCTCATGAGCTGCTGCTCATCAGAAGTGTTGAAATCATGCTCCTAGCCCTTGAAATGAGAGCCATCTGGGCACCCCCCCCCCACCTCAACATATTCTAAAGTGTCTCTCTAAACCATCCATATATATAACATTGTGCAGAAGATCTGGGGAAATGGTACAACTGCTTTTCAGAAGGTAGTCAGCATTTGTTTTCATTGCAAAATCTTAGACTATAGCCAAAATTAGGGCTGGGGAATTGCCCCAGGCTAAACCCACACACATTAAAGTGTTTTCCCTTCTGGAACTAATCAGTCTAAAGTGGGATTTAAAATATGGTGCATTATGAACTGGCATTCAGCATGGAAGGGAGCCTTTGATTTGGAATGTTCTCAGCAGGGAATCTAATCTAGGAGCCAAATCACCTTCAGTGAGCGAAGATATATCTAACAAGGAGCTGTTTTAAATGAGCTACATTCCTTTCAGTTCTCTAGGTGCCATGGGAAAGCAAGCTCCAGAGCTCCATGGCAATAGCCCTAATCAAATGGTATTCATCTTTCATTTGTTCAACCACTATGTAATATATCTGTGCAGAATTAACTCCAATTTTCCATGAATAGAAATAATAATCTTACCAGAGAAAAATCATAAGTTATGAACTAGAAGTCCAGATACCCAACCAGATATTTGTTTACATCTTTTAAAGCTTATAATTTTAAAATGATTACAGCTTTCAGGTAAGCTGGTAGGATCCCCACCACCACGATGCTGAAGATACATTGAAAAGATAAGTTTGCTGCTTTCAGACAAAGGTGAGATCAGCAGAAGCCATCATTGTAAGCTGTCACCTTTGACCCTAAATAATAATAAATCAAGATAATAAATGCTTTTTTATATAACACAAGCAGGAGCCCTTTTGACTTGCCATTAACTAAATGAACTATAAATCCCTGGCAATCTAATTCTATGTTTTTACTCACCAAGATCAAAGGTGTAGACGCCTGGAAGGCAGCGCTCAGCATTCCTGCTTGAACAACCTCCAAATAAATATATCTTGCCTTTTACTACACTATAAAGCAAAGTTGAAATGCTATGGTCAGCCATCAAACATCGCCCCTATGGTTAGAATTTTGTATAGGAAAATATACGTTTGGTTTCACAGTGGACACTATTGAGTTCTTATGTTCTTCAGCCATACAGGTGTATCCATAATCTAGATCAAGGGTTGGCAACCTTTTTGCCCCCAAAGGCCGCATGCAGTGGTACGATCCCATTGCAAGCCTCCCCCTGCTGCCCACCTGATTAGCTCTGGTAACAGCTGGGGAGCGTGGCAGCGGGTGGGCTTCTTCACCACTTCCAGTGCCAATCAACTGGGCAGCAGGGAAGGGAGGAAAATGCTTTGAGAGGTGAATGGGTGGAGAGGATTCTGTATTGAGAATCAAGGCTGAAATGAGAATATGTGAAGAGCCCAACTTGATCAGACCAAAAGTCCATTCAATGCAAAATACTACTTCCTACAGTGGCCATCCAGATGCCTGTGGGAAGCCTAGGAAGAGGACATAAAAGCAGTTGCTCTCTTCTGCTATTACACCCCAGCATACTGCCTCTGAACTTGGAGGATGCATGGAGCCATCTGTCAAGGGCTCCTTGGAGGGCTCTCTTAGTCTAATTCAGTAGCCAAGTCCAGACACAGACAAAGGGATTCTTTTCAAAGCTTTATTCTTCTTTTACAACTTAATAACTTCACAGGTAGCAACTAGATCTGAGCAGCAGCATCCCTATGCCCTAAGTTGGAACAGTTGGTCCCCGTTTGAAAAGCAATTACTGGCAGACCCCTGAATATAAGGACTAGGGAGAATCCTTCCCCTTTTTCCTTGGATCCTCTGGGCGCAACCGTTCTTTGAGCGCGAACCATTTGGCGCCGCTCTCTGCGTCTGCGCCACGCATCCCCCCCAGTCTGCTATCTGTGCTGAGTCACTCTCTGGACTGCTTTCTAAACTAGGAATGTGGGTGGGAGGAATCTCCGTCAGCTGTTGGTCCTGGGAAAAAAGGAGCGCGCTCCTCTCCCAAAAGAGCGACAGCTTTTCCTCAGCATCAGAACTACTCTGGGATTCTATGGGCTCAGTGTCCACCCTGACACCATCATGACTGGTGGCCATCCTTTTTTTAACACACACACAAACACACATGTGGGGTGGGTGGAATTTGGGGCTGAAAATGGAAGGGGGAAGAAGCTTAAACCCTCCCCTCCTGAATCATCATGGTCCTGATCTGAATTGAGGCCATGCGCATTTGCACGAGAGTAAGAGAAGCAATCATGCATAGCTCAGCTATGCACGATTAAAGGAACATTTAGCTTGGCTCTAGCAATGTGTACAGGAGAGAGGAGAATGCACCAAAGGTGAAATGAGTACTTTTGAAATGGTGCAAGGGATCCTAAGTCTATTGGGCACAATGAAGTATATATTTAAATAAAGTATCTGCTGAGAGATACAAATTCACACATTCCTTTGTAGAGAAACCCACTGTTGTTTTGAGCTCGATGACATATTTGGGGGAGGAGGTGTGAAATGCCCCATGTGGCTTTGACAGCTGTCGGCTCACAAATGTTTGTAGAACTTTGCACATTCCTAGTAGTGCCATGCTAAAGTTGGCAGAGAAATGCATTTGATTTTCAAATGTTAAAAACACTGAAAAGAAACACTTTTTAAAATCATAAATTAAAGAAAAATACTTTTCCAGTGCTAGAATATCCAAAAGTGAAGCATTTTCCAGGCCAAGAAACATTTTTCATCTCTCTCTCTCTCTCTCTCTCTCTCTCTCTCTCTCTCTCTATACATCTATATCTATACATCTATATCTATACATCTATATCTATACACACACACATACATACATGCAAGCAAGCAAGCAAGCAAAAAATTATATATTTTTTAGGAATCTATCCTGAATGGACTTTTGAGGAGGGGGAAAAAGCTTCATTATTCATTCTGGAGAAAATAAATAGTTCATTGTCGATATACTCCAATAGCAATAACGCCATTATAATATAAAAAAAAACAAAGGCAGACATGTTGGCCATACGAAAAAATGAAAAATCCATATTAGTATATACCAGTTGCTGGGGAACATGGGCAGAGGGCCGCTGTTGCACTCATGTCATGCTTGTGGGTCTCCTGTTGACAGCTGGTTGGTCACAGTTTGAACAGAATACTGGACTAGATGGACCCCTGGTCTGATCCAGCATGGCTCTTCTTATGTTCTTATTGACCAGGTTCACATGTAATGATGACCAACTGTGGGTTAAACAGCCCATAGTTAGTCAGAGCCAGAGTAGAGCAAGCAAATGCACTGCCTTCCGGGTGCTTGCCACTTCCATTGTCCTTCCTGCTTAGAAAGCAACCCAGGAACACCCCATTCTTGAGTTGTTCATTGTGATGTCCAAACGTAGAACATCATTTTGCGGGACAAATAACCCAGAGTTTTAACCCAACAACAAACCAGGAATTCAAATTCTGGGTTATTTGTCCCTCAGCAACCCAGCATTCTGGATTCGGACATCACTGCAAACAGGTGTTGTTTTGTAAGCAGGAAGTAAAGCAGAAGTGGCAAGTGGTCATGAGACAGCCCACTTGCTCACTCCTGAGTAACCATGGGTTAATTAACCCATGAATTGGCATTACATGTGAACCTGATTATAGTGTATAGTGTTTGATTCGGTCAGTTCAAAGATCTCAAAACAAACAAACAAACCCTGATTCATTATAATATGAAGCAATTACAACAAATCTATAATTGCACTATTAAGGCTGCAATCCACTAGATGGCAAGCCCCGTTGAACCCAGCAGGCCTTACTTTGGAGAAAACCTGGATAGGATTGTATTGTAAAATTATTCAAATTGCTTGTGCTGAAATGTCAATAGAGATAATTTAGAACAGCAAGACTAATTATGAAACAATTCAGTTAGTCCATTTTTTTTTTTTTGCTATCAATACTTTTTTAATATAAAGATACTAACTGTGAAGGATTGTTGGTCTTACCCCAACAACCCTGCAAGGTAGGCCAGGACCAACTTGGCCACAGGTTCCCCCAAAGTTGACCCAGTAGTTCCTTCACAGGCCAATAGGGACTGTATTTAGCACTGAGGTTATACAGGACACACCACACCAACTGGAAGTTGGATAAAAGTTTATTAGAGAAAAGGAACAAAGAGGAAGGAATGGGGAGAGGCGGTAGGTTGAACAGAAAATTACAAGCAAGGTACAATACTCAAAGCAAAAGCAGAAACGCCCATCACGAAGGCACACACTCCCAAGAGCAAAACAACAAAGCTAGCTAGTCTATCCTATACTTACCAAAGTATGGGCCTCTCAGGATAGCCATTGACCAGCAGCACACCCTAGTGCCGTCAGGGCCAAGAAGAGACAGCTGCCCCTTCTTTAGCCCTCTTTTTATTGCCCAGCCCTAGCAACTCAGGCAGGTTTGAAACACCCAATCCAATCCAAGCCCAGTCCCAGGACACCCCACTCCACCCGCAAGGAGGCTGAGTCTTCCCACCAGGCACGGCTGTTATCATTTTCCCAATTAGCCGGAGCAGAGCGTGGCCTTGAGCTGCAGGGCTGAGAAACGGCCAAAAGACAGTCAACCTCAGGTGGCTACTTCGTACGTGACAACCCAAGCGGCCCTCATGGCTCCCACTTCTACTATCCCATTCTTGACACTAACAAACTGTCCTGTGTGCTGCTGTGCTGAGTCAAACGGTCATAGAGTCTGGTATAAGGAGGCCCCTACACTGGTGCCAAGACCTGACCTGATGCAGCTGCTTCCTTGGCCACTTCTATACTCCTGACTCCAAAGCAGCCCAGCTGTGCTGTGAGAGTGCCATTTTGTCACTCTCAAGTGGGCCAAACCCTAGGACCAAGGGGCTACAATCTTCGTTGTTGAACCCAATTCGGTTCTTCTTCTTACATGAAGAAGACGTCTTCTGCTGATGGACTTCAACATTCATGCTGAGGTCACTCAGTCTGGTTCAGGATTTCATGTCAGCCATGACAACCAGGGTCCTGAATCTGCCCATATGCACACAGCAGGGCATACACTTTATCTGGTATTCTGTTTGAGTGGAGCTGGTGCTCCGATGGTGGAGAAGCTATATGTGACTCCGTTATGATGGCTGGATCACTTTCTCATTAGTTTTAGACTGGCTGCTGGCTCAAACCTCTTCAAGGATGGTAGATCAGTTAAAATGGTCTGCCTAGGTGGATTCAAATGGCCTTCTGAACACACTTGTGGGGGTTCCTGCCTTGTCTGCCAGTGATACTGTCGAAGCCAGGTTGGTTGACACTTTTGCTCCTAAGCAATCTCTCCTTACTAGTAGAACTACGTTGGCTCCCTGGTTTGGCAGGGAACTTATGGTGATGAACAAGGAGGGATGAAAGCTAGAGTGCTGTTGGAGGAAAATCTGGGATGAATCTGATCAAACACAGACTAGAATCCAGTTGGAGACCTACTCTGTGATGGTGAAGGCAGCTAGGAAAGCCTATATCTCTGCCACCATCGCATCAGTGCAGAATAAGTCTGTGAGACTTTGCCCCAGTCTGAGGGGAGGTATAGCCTGTGAAACTGATTCAGATGGGGACATTGTAGAGCCAGCCACAGGAAGCCAGATATCTGAAAATTCAGTTCTGCCAAGCCTCACACTGGCTTACAAGCTGGGAGGTGGTGAGATTCAGGATGTTGATGTGGCCTACCTGACCTTGATGGAGGCCCCTGCTTCTTGACCAGGGACATCCTCCATGGGGACAGGGCAGCAGGGGGAGGACTTTGCAGGAGAGGGGGCTTCTGAGGTATGTCCTAAGATGTGTCATCAACTAAAGAGGGCAGAACAGAGGTGTCTGGTGAGGTGTAGCATGCATTTGCAAGCTAGGTTTTCCTGCCAGGATCGAATGTCTGATAGTGTTCTTTAGCAGCCACTCCCCTCTGTTTCAATGAGAGCAACAGGCAACAGAGTTTGCTGGAAGCAACATCTTTGTAACCCAGAAAGCTCCCTGGGCTGTGTTTTCACCAGCGATTTACTCCAGCCTGGCTGCACAGTGAGGTCTCGGTGTTTCCATGACGTCATGGCCATTCAGCACCAGAGCCGTATTTTATTGCTGAAAAACCACTTCTTCTGAGACTGCTTATAGTCTGACTTTTCCTGTTTACTTCAGCTCCAGTACGGAGCTGTTTCCACACCTGCATTGGGTTCGGTATTCTAGTCCTGCCCATGGGGCATGTAGCTGGCCCCATGGGTATGTGTCACCAGCTGGAAGTTGTGTGAAGGAGAGGGGGAGATGATCCTGGACCTGGAGGGAGCAGTCAGGCAGAGATGAAAAGATGCACACATAAGCACACATTTCAGGGGCAAGAAAGAAAGTTTAAAGGGGTGGGGGATGCTCCAGACACAGCACTTTACTTTTTTGTTCCTTCTCTAAAGCAAAACAGAAGGGCTGGGAAGGCGGGGAGGAGACTGGCCATAACACTTTGCTTTTTCGTCCCTTCGTTAATGCACAGTTGCAGCTTAAATTCTCATTTTAGGGGCAAGAAAGAAGGTTTAACGGGGTGAGGGATGCTCCAGACACAACACTTTGCTTCTTCACCACTTCATTAATGCACAATTGTGCTTTAAATCCCCGTTTCAGGGGCAAGAAAGAAGGTTTAATGGGGTGGGGATGTTCCAGACACAGCACTTTCCTTTTTCGCTCCTTCTCTAAAGCAAAACAGGAGGGATGGGAAGGCAAGGAGGATACTGGCCAGAGCAGGAAACCGGAGCTGAGCAGAAGAGGGCAAGGGAGGGAGGAATCCACAAGAGGAGGAGGCGGGAACACAGATGGGGTAACCAGACCCAACCCATACTCCAACCAGCCATCAAGAAAATAATCTGATTACAGCTCAGTGGAAACAGCACAGAGCCCTAGGTTACAACAATAATAAGCTGGGACTTTAAGCACTGTGGAAACAGGAAAAGGAGAAGATGCATGTGACTGGGGAAACATCGCAACAAAGCGAAGCCGATACCGTGGAAACACATCCCTGGTTTTGCTGATTGGATGGAACTATAAACTTGTTTGGATTTATTCTGTTTGCTGAACCCAAGGCTGCTTGGGTCTTTTGTTGAGATGATCATAATCGGATCCTGGTCAAGGACCTATGTTGTAATCTGTTATCTGTGGATCTTTATTGGGACTGTAAAGCCTTATAGCTATTACTGGAATTACTGCAATGAAAGTTTTATTGGGGCTTCTGCATCTGTATCGGGAAGTTGGGTCGTGGCAAGATCGGCAATGCTTTTTCACACTGTGTGAGGCCTTCTTCACTAGCATGCTGGAGAAAGAGAGCTGGAGTGATTGGAGGCTTGCTGTGAACAATTTGCCTTATTCTTTATGGATATGGTCACTCAGATTCACCATGACTTGGATACTAACATTGAAGCACGTCTGGTAGATGTAACCTTAGCAATAGCCTATCCAGTTGGTTTGGATTCTTTCCAGCTTGTGGATCTTGAGGAGGTGGACAAGGTGTCTAGAGAAGTGAGGACTGCCACTTGTTTGCTTGACCCTTGCCCAGCCTGGCTGATTAAATCAGCCAGGATGAGACTGGTCATGTGGCTAAGGGAAGTTGTTAATGCTTCTTTGTGAGTGGGGCATGTTCCTTCTTGCTTGAAGGAGGCAGTAATAAGACCTTTATTAAATAAAACTTCCCTTGATCCAAAAGATCTGGGAAGCTATAGGCCAGGCTCAAATATATCATTCTTGGCCAGGGTGATTGAGAAGATGGTAGCCTTGCAACTCCAGATACACTTGTCTCATACTGATTATTTGGACCCATTTTAATCAGGCTTTCAGCTGGGATTTGGAATTGAGACAGCTTTGATTGCCTTGGTGGATGATCTACACTGGAAACTGGATGTGACATGGGTCGGGGAAGTGCAGTCCTACTAGCTTTTCTGGACTCTCTGCATCGTTGATACCATCAACCATGGTATCCTTCTGGACTGCTTGGTGGGGCTGGGCCTTGGGGACACTGTACTGCAAGAGTTTCAGTCCTTCCTGTCACAGTGTGTTCAGAAGGTAGTGTTGAGGGGACTACTGCCATCGGTCTGTGGTGTCCCACAGGGTTCTGTTCTGTCCCCTATGTTGTTTCACATCTACATGAAACCATTGGGAGAAGTCATCCAGAACTTTGAAGTGAGATGTCATCAATATGCTGATGACACTCATCTCTGTTGCTCTTTGTCACCTATCACTGAGGAAGCACTCAGCACCCTGAAATGCTGTCTCTAAGCTCGATAATGGGCTGGATGACGGTGAACAAGCTGAGATTAAATCCAGAAAAGACATGTGCTGTTGATCAGTAGAAAGCTTGGGCCGGGGACTGGGGTTCAACCTGTTCTGGATGGGATTGCACTCCCCTAAAAGATCAGATTCATAGCTTGGGAGTACTACTGGATCCTATGCTGTCCTTGAACGCTCAGGTGGCAGAAGTGGTGAAGGCTCCTTTTCCACAACTGCGCCTAGTGCACCAGCTTGGACTGTTCCTGAGTCAGTCTGACCTGACAACAGTTATCCATGCTTTGGGCACATCACAGTTAGATTGCTGCAATGCACTATACATGGGGTACCCTTGAAGAGTGTCTGGAAGCTTCAATTGGGGCAAAATGCAGCAGCTAGACTGTTAGCCAGTGCACTTTATGTTTATTGTGATCATGTCACCCCAGTACTGAAAGTTCTGCACTGGTTGCCAATTGTTTTCTGGGCCCAATTCAAGGCATTGTTTTTCACCTTTAAAGCTCTAAACAACTTAGGCCTGGTTATCTGAGGGACTGCTTATCTTGGTTATGAAGCTGCTTGATTATTAAGATCAGCTCCAGGAGAGGCCCTTTCGAAGACACCCTCACTTGCAGAGACCTGTTTGTCAGGCACGCAGGAAAGGGCTTTCTCCTGTGTTGCTTCCAGACTCTCCCTGTGGAGTTGCTACTGGCCCCCACTCTCTACATTCAGGAAGGGGGTCAAGACACGTCTTCTAAACTTGGCTTTTAAAACTGGTGAGGTTTTTAATGCTGTTTTTAAAATTTTACTATGTTTTTATGTGATGATGTTTTTCATGCTTTGAATTTTTGGTAAATTGTCTTAGTTGGCCTCAGAAAGGTACAGAAATAAACAAATAAATAAAAAGACATGATAGTCATTCAGAACATGGCTTGGCACATGGCAGCAATAGGTGGATGCCCAAGCACCATCATAAACACTGCTTCACTGCCAAGAACTCTCAAATTGCAAATGAACTGAAATTGCACATTTGGCGCAATATAACTGAATGGACAATACAGGACTTCATTCTGAATCAAGCTCAGGTTTGTAAACCAAGGTATCCTACTTCTCAGCTTTTCTCTCTAGAAAGAGCAGGTAAGTCTAACTTTTTTTGTGTTGGACTCAGTGCCTTAATTACAATCAATGCTGTAAAGAGCGCTGCTTTTTACCCTCTTTTTACACTTTCCTTCCTGCAGCCTTTTCCATTATTTTTACCTAGCATAGCTAATATGATCTCCATATGGGCAGTGCCTGTGTGGAAGGCAGTGAAGGCAGCAGCATAAATCAGAGGCGATGTAAAACAAGCTTTCAAAGAATCCAAGTGATTAACATATGGAATCAGTTAAATTTGCACACTGGAGGGATGGGGGTGGGGAGCCCATTGAGCTGATGTTTGCTGCCTAAAAGGAGCACATAATCCTTGATCCCTTTCTTCTGAATTGGTGGGGTAGGTTATTCTATTTCATTTTACTCCTCTGAGCCACCAAATGGCGAATATGAAGACATGCAGCCTGTTCCTAGGCATGTTTACTGTTTTAATGAAACTTCTTCCAGATATGGGAGATTTAGCAGTATCCAATCATTGCTGTTTTGGTTCAAGCAGCACGTGAATAGTGACCCTGCTTCCAGACCTCTTGAATCCAAATAACATTCTACAGCTAGGTGGGCACTCACTCTTTCCACAGCCCCAAAAGTTCAGGGGGAGGGTGTTTCTGGGGACTATGCCACATGTTACAGTGCTGGTCATGATTAGTATCCTCAGCTCCTGCTGCTGCAATTTGGGGAAGGGAGAAAGGAAACAGAAAAGCAATTCTATTTGGAAAGGGAAGGGTTAATGTGATAAGAGTTGATTTCTAAAGGATGAAGGACCAAAGAGTAGGAAATTATAGACAGGGTAGTACAGGGAAGGCCATAACCAGCCAAAAGAGTGGCTGAACAGCTGCATGATGGGTCATTTACACCTGAGGAGAGTGTATTTATTTTTTAAGCAGTAGGATATTCTGATCTTTGGAAAGAAAAAAAAAACCCTACTAGAAACTGAAAGGGGGAAAACATGGGAGGGGGATGTTATGATCATAATACAGGGGCGCTCAACCTTGTTGGGTTGGTGGGCACATTTTGAATTTTGAGAATGTCATAGGTGCTCTCTTAAAATGGCTGCTATGGGGGGGGGAGGCGGGGGCTTGCCCAATTATAAAATGGCTGCCGTGGCAGGTCACAAAACACTCATTTCCCAGAAGACAAACTGGTAAGACTATAGGAAAAATAATTTGCCTGAGATCCTACGTACAAGGCAAAAGTGGGGTCTGAGCACCAAAACACAAAAACATTATTTGAGCCCAAATAAAGATGGTGCTGGAGGGAGCACATTGCCTTGCGGCACGCCAGCTGTTCAGTTAATTATTTTAACTTAAAAACATCTGAAGTAATAAAATAAAAATCAGGAAGGGCGGGGAGCCTGGCGGGTGCCAGCAGAAGTGTCCATGGGTTCATTGGTGCCCATAGTCATCACGCTGGAGATGCCAGTGTTATGCAGATGCCCCATCAAAAAATGAGTGAGCAAAGCCTAGCTATTCCACAGTAAATTCCCAGTGTTGAAGCAGCCTTACGTTCAAGTTAGTGTCCATAGGATTGCAGACTAATTTTTAAACAACTGTAGCCCACATAAGACAGCCCACCAATCAGAGAAGAGAAAATCATTAAGGTAACGAGAAGCATACGGTAACGGCATTCCAGCCAAAGGTCAGTCCAGTGACCTTTGGCCTGAATGCCATTACTTTATGCTACCAGTCCAAGTTCAACATCTTAGTGATGACATTTAAAGCTGTGAACGGCTTGGGACTAGTGCTCTGCCAAAAATTTCTCCCACATTTTTTTTTACCATTCTCATTCAATGTGATAGGATAGAAATTGCTTCTGAAAAGAAATTCAGTGGTGAAGAAATTTCAGAGAAATTCTCAAGGGTTGGATTTGGGTTTCTTGGGCTTACCTTAATTAGGAGGTGGCTGAGGAGTGAGCACAAGTGTCCTATTTTTTATTGTACAATCATCTCTTGGGCAGCCTGTGGCCTACTCAGCTTCCTACACTTCGATTAAAACCCGGTTTAAGGCACCAAGAGGTAATTTCTCCAATAGGGCTTTTTCAGATCAGGACGTGCAGGCAGCCTGGGAGGCTAGCTGTGATTAGGTAAGCTCAAAAACAACACAAAAATAAACTATAGAACATCCTGAATGAGGCAGAACAATGGGGAAGAATGGAGAGAGAAAACCTTCAGGAAATTGGAGGACAGATTTTGGTAGAGCACTAACTCCACTTTATCCCTGGAGCTAGACGCAACACTGCCCCCACCTGCATTGCAGAGGATGCAAACTGGGGGCCAGCCTGCCAACACAGCTGATGCTGTTGCAGCAACCAAACCCCCCAAACCCTTAGTAAAAAAGAAAGAAGCTGTGCTACAAGCCCTCCCAATGGGGAGCCCTACCTGGGAGAAACTGTTGAGAATTTCTCCTCCCCCTGGAGAAATTTGGTGAAATTGTCTCCCAAATTTCTGTGCCCACAAGTAAGGTTCAGAATTTCAAGAGGCCATTTGCACACAGCTCTACTTGGGACCGTGATATTTGGGGTGTGTCCCATCATTGGGAGTGGTATGTTACATGGAGACATCCTCAGCTGTAGCACGCTGGTTATGGAATGCCCTCCCGCTAGAGGCCCAGCTGATGCTGACACTGGCTTCATTTCAGCACCAACTCAAGACCTGGCTTTTCACTCAAGCTTTTGGGTCTCAGTGACTATTGTTGCTGATTTTATTTATGTATTTATTTATTTATTACATTTCTATCCCGTCCTATATCATTAAGATCTCAGGGTGGCATACAGATAAAATTAATGTAAACAGTATAAAACAATAAACAATTTAAACACCAAAAACATATTTATTAAACAAGTTAAAACCAGTTAAAATCTAAAACAATAAAACAGTTAAAACAATGTGCTAGGGAATGCATTTAGCCCTCAAAGGCTTTGGTAAAAAGCCAAGTTTTTACTTGGCACTGAAACGAGACCAATGTCTGCGCCAATTGGGCCTCCAAGGGGAGGGCATTCCACAACCGGGGTGCCACAGCAGAGAAGGCCCTCTCCCATGTCCCACCATAGTGTATGTTTCAGAGTGGTGGGATGCAGAGGAGGGCCCCTCCAACAGATCTCAGTTCTCAGGCAGGCATATATAGGGAGAGGCGCTCCCTCAAATATCGAGGTCTCAAGCCAATATTATACTGGATTGTGGGGTCTTGCTGTGGTTTTATGATTTTATGTTAAATTGTTTTTTGTTGCCCACAGTTTACCTCCAAACCAGAATCAGAAATCCACTTTCAGCTATGGTTTCTGATTCTGGTATGGAGGTGCGTGTGACGTACTTCTAGGAAAAGGAATTACTGGGTAGGCTACTGAGAAGTTTCTTACCCACCTCTATCAAAGCAATATAAGATGTCTTTTTTATAAAATGTCAAGTGAAGAGCCACAGAAAATGCTTAATGATAGCTAATTAAGAATCTGAGAGAAGGCCAAGCAACAAAGGAAGAGTATGGGCAGGTAGCACAGAAGTGCAGGGATGGCATCAGGAAGGCTAAATTTGAGAATGAGCTGAGGTTAGCGAGGGATGCTTAAAGCAACAAAAAAAATTTCTTCAGCTACGTGCATAGTAAAAGACAGAGGAAAGAAATGTTGGTTCAACTATTAAATAAGGATGGCAAATTGATAAAGATTTCTAAAGAATCTGGTCCCCGGAGTCCGTGGCGGAACGGAACACTTACCTCTGCCTCCCCGCGGAATCCTCTTTGGCCGGATCCTCCAGCTCCGGATTTCCAGCGATATGGCCGCCATGCCGTATCGCTGGCTGAAGGGGACCGACTGCGGATGCAAATGGCATCCAGGATGCCATTTGCGGCTGTAAAGGCCTTCGTTTAAGGTAAATGCAGCCGTAAATGGCTGCATTTAGCTTAAACTAAGACCTTTACGGCCGCAAATGGCGTCCTGGACGCCGTTTGCGGCCCTGGTTTTTTACTCGAGTGACTACTTGAAGCCAACATGGATTTGTCAAGAACAAATCCTGCCAGACAAATCTGATCTCATTTTTTGATCAGGTCACCTCCTTTGTGGACTGTGGGAATGCTGCGGACATAATATACCTTGACTTCAGCAAAGCTTTAGACAAAGTGCCCAAGGATATCCTGATTATCAAACTAGTTCAAAGTGGACTAGATGAAACAATGATCAGGTGGATCCACAGTTGGCTACAGAATCGGACTCAAAGACTGCTTATCAATGGGACCTTCTCAAACTGGGGAGAGGTAACGAGCAGGGTACTGCAGGGCTCAGTCCTGGGCCCAGTGCTCTTCAACATTTTTATTAATAATTTGGATGAGGAGGTGCAGGGAATGCTGATCAAATTTGCAGATGACACAAAATTGGGCAGGATAGCTAATACCCCAGAAGACAGAAACAAAATTCAAAGTGATCTTGATAGGCTGGATTGCTGGGCAGAAAACAACAGAATAACATTTAAAAAGGATAAATGCCAAGTTCTGCACCTAGGAAAAAGAAACCAAATGCACAGTTACAAGATGGGGGATACGTGGCTCAACAGCAGTACAAGCGAGAAGGATCTTGGAATTGTTGTCGATCACAAGCTGAATATGAGCCAACAATGTGATGTGGCTGCCAAAAAGGCAAATGCTGTTTTGGGCTGCATTAATAGAAGCATAGCTTCCAAATCCTGGGAAGTACTAGTTCCACTCTACTCAGCACTGGTTAGGCCTCATCTGGAGTACTGTGTGCAGTTCTGGGCACCCCACTTTAAGAAGGATGCAGACAAGCTTCTTCAAGGAGAGGGTTCAGAGGAGGGCAACGAAGATGATCAGTGGAGTGGAAACGAAGCCCTGTGAAGAGAAACTGAAAGAACTGGGCATGTTTAGCCTTGAGAAGAGAAGACTGAGGGGAGATATGATAGCGCTCGTCAAGTACTTGAAAGGCTGTCACAGACAGGAAGGCCAGGATCTCTTCTTGATCCTCCCAGAATGCAGGACATGGAATCATGGGCTCAAGTTACAGGATGCCAGATTCCGGCTGAACATCAGGAGAAACCTCCTGACTGTTAGAGCAATTTGACAATGGAACCAATTACCTAGTGAGGTAGTAGGCTCTGTCACACTGGAGGCATTCAAGATTAAGCTGGACAGCCATCTGTCAGGGATGCTCTGACCTGGATTCCTGCATTGAGCAGGGGGCTGGACTCAATGGTCTTGTAGGCCCCTTCCAACCCTACTATTCTATGATTCTAAGAATAGTGATTGTATTAAAAAGAAGACACACAAAGACATAAACAGGTCCACAATGAATTCTGGGTAGCTGATGTCAAGAACTAATTGGCAAAGGAGTTCTGGACAGTATCTTAGAAGGATGTTGAACTAAGCCCATCTCTCAGGGTCAAGGGGTATTGAGGAATGAAGAGTTGTAAAACTTAATGTTTGATGTCAATGTTTATCTGAAGAGTGTTGGGTTGTAAAATGGTATTACTCAAGGTCAAATGTACGCTTAGAGTTTTGCTTATCAGTTAGTGGTTGATCATTAATGGATAATAAATATTGTATAGGGTCTAAACACTATAAAACCTGATCTATAAATATTTAGGAAACTTTATATAATTAGTTTTAAGTAGTAAATTTTGAGATGGGAGTTGTTTTCTCAAAGATACGATTTAGAATCAGTCTTCTCTAGCCTGAAAGATATATGTTAACCTTAAGCTCCTTTTGTGTGTTTTAATCTCACTGGAATTTCTGAGGAATTGAGACTGAGCACAAATGTATGGGATAGTTAACAGTGAAGTAATGTTATATGAAGTGTATAAATATGCTCTGATATTTGGGGCATATTAGTTTCTTTACCATCTTGGAAACTCGCCAATGCCTGTATACCTACCGATCAGCTGGCAGCCTATTCAGAGCTGGGTAAAAAACTTGGGATTTAGAATCATAGGGTTGGAAGGGGCCTACAAGACCATCGGGTCCAACCCCCTGCTCAGTGCAGGAAGCCTGATTCCCAGGCAGCCTCCCATCCAAGTACTAGCCAGGGCTGACCCTGCTTAGCTTCTGAGATCAGACAAGGTCAGGTGCATCCAGTTGAAAAGCTCTCCTTTTAAAACATCTCAGATTTTTAAAAAGATTTTTGAGACTGAAATTCCTTACTGCTAAGGAACTATTATTTCAGCCTACATGATTTCATTTTGATGTTATGTTTTATTGAGAATAGGAATAAAAAATAGGAAAAGGATCTAAAGTCTTCCCCCCGCCTTACTAATTCTTGTTAGTACAAAACCAAAATTGAACGCATCCTGCAGCAATTTCTGTTGTACTCTTTGTCTGAAGTGTTAAATCTGTATAGATAGTTACCTGGCAGCTAAAGGCTTCCTAAATATGTAACTATGGCTTGGTAATACACAGCAGAGGCAAAATCTGTGACAGAGACAAACTATGGTAACCATAATTTGTCCAATTTGGATGTCACAACAATCTATGGTTATCACAAACCAGGAAGTGGAGGAAGGAATTGGTATATGTGAGGGGAGGAGGAAGAGGGAAGAGGTAGCCAGCTCCCAAAATATTCCCAACAGCAGAATGGTGCTGTTCTGTTTTGCAGTCAGAACTTTACCGGCCTCCTTGTAATCTCTTTGATGAATTCCTGTGGCATCATAACACAAGATGCCTTATTAGAACTTTCTGAATTAATAAGCCAAAAATTCTACAAAACAGTTGCTCCATAAGCTAATAACTCATTATTTATTCTACAGAGTATTTATTCTGACTTCTGTAAGGCTATCTTGTATGTTAAATAATTGAGGGGAACATGCTAAAAAGATTAACTTTTGACATATTTCAGTAGGGACTGATGGTTGCTGACTCATGATATGTCAGCTGGGAGCTTATCAAACTTCACAACTTAAAGATGACTTTATGTCGTGCCATGATATCCTGACATCCTACATTTCTGCACAATCAGCACTGGAAGCTACAGAGTTGGAGTGGGACAGGATGATGCAGAATGATGTGCTGTTATAACATGAGCTAAGCTTGACTAGATGTTAGTTACAGAAGGAGAAGCGAGGAATAGAATTCTGCCTAGAAATGCGCTTGATGAATTCATTTATCACTACTGAAAATGTAGGTATACTGTGTTACTTTATACAATCAAACAAAAAAGCAAGTACCATATTCATATTATATATTTTTTGGTTACTTTTTCATTCTATGTGACAGCTTTGTCATATGAAGCCGGCAGCTAAAACAACTGGAGTATTTTCATCTACATAACTGCTAAACATGTTACTTTGGTTTTCAGTCATCGGTTTTCTCTCGGATTTGTCAGTGATCCCAGTAATATGAATATGAATTGCATAGTTGGTTTCCCCCCTTAATTCAGGGGTAAAATGTAGTACACTTATAGAATAACTGCTTTAGAGAGCAATCCAATGACCAGCAGACAGCATCTGGGAGGGCATAGGATAGTTTGGTTTCCTGGCTCCATGCTCAGAGCCAGGAAACCGCACTCTCCTCCCCCTCCCCCTTGCTGCTGAAGTGGAGAGAACCATGCCGGCTACCTCTCCCTGCTAGGAAACAGAGCACGGTGATAGGGGAAAGCAGGCGTTCCCAGGAGTGGGGAGGGGAAGAGACTTAGGCGGCTGCATTACGCCATTTCTTATGGCCACCCCAGCCTCCTTCCCTCCCCTTCCAAGGTGCTGCTGCTAGATGGGCGAAATCACCTGTCTAGTAGAAATGAAGGGGGCTGGAGTGTGGAGCTGCTGCTCTCCTCCTGCCCTGCATTGGATACTCAGCAGCCTTCAAGATCAGAGGCTGACGACTATCTGGATAGGATTATGCCCTTAGTTGTTCAGATATTTTAATATATTAGCATTAGCTTTTATGGGTTGCAACCCACTCCATCAGATGCAATAAGTGGAACTGGAGGCTTTGAGTCTGAAAAGACAGTTAGGGCACAATCTTATGGGGATGATCGGCTGCCTCCGAACTTGGTGGGCGGTGTGCAGAGGGGATCCTCTCCTCCATGCTCTGGCCGCCCTGCATTTGTGGCTAGATGGCCAATTTCAGCTGTCTAGCCAGGATGCCTTGAAGTGGGCAGGGGGGCTGGAGAGTGCATAGGAAGTGTAATGTCGCTTCCGCTGTCCCCAGGAATGCCCCCTTTTGGCCTCTCCATGCTGCTCTTATGAGCAGCACAGAGCCGGGGATGAACCATGCCACCTACGAGGCAGAGGGGGAGGGGGAATGGAGTCGGCTTTCTAGGAACCAACCTTGGAGCGCTGGATCCAAGCTTAGTTCCCAGAAAATGAAAAGT
This sequence comes from Heloderma suspectum, assembly GCF_057233095.1. Lineage (NCBI taxonomy): Eukaryota > Metazoa > Chordata > Lepidosauria > Squamata > Helodermatidae > Heloderma > Heloderma suspectum. The sequence goes on from NC_139459.1 coordinate 87,667,831, forward strand.
CCTATGGCCATCTAGACGCTGTCAAGCAGCCATAGGATTGCATACTTAGTTAAACAGGTAGATTCTGCACAGCAAGCATTCTGTTTTCTTAAAGCAACAGTTACAATTTTAAAAATGAGACCGAATAGCAATTACTCTTTGCAAGTATGTCAGTCTGCAATACTATACCCCCTTACCTGGGAGTAAATTTCATTGAACTCAGTGGGCTTACATCTGAATTGATATACGTAGGATTGCACTACACATCAGATACACATTCACTTGGAAGTCACTTCCACTCATTTCAACAGAATATATTTCCACATTAGCCTGCTTTGGTAGGATAAAAGGCTTGGACATTATTGCAGTGAATGACATAAAAGTACTGGAAATAACGTATAGATTTATTTTGCTGAATTGCCTGCTTACCAAAGTGAGTGCCCTTGTCTTGGACGAGGAATACGTCCATCCTGTGGTATCCTTTCCCAAGTCAAATCAACAGGAGTGACTGAAAATGAGATTTTTGAAATCATACATACTCAATCACAGTTATGTATTTGGGGTCAGTCTAAATAACCTTCCAGGGAGCCCTTACAGCACAGTGCCTCTGACTACAAAGAGATTCAGCTCTGTAACTCTGGATTCTAAGATTTCAGTAAGTATTGCTATCAGTGTAGCTGCCGGAGGCAACACCTTTCAAGGACCTTACAATAGATTGCTGATAGTAACATTCTCTTGCATTTTAATGGGAGCTGGGATGAGCCAAGAAGAAATAGGTGAGTGGGGGAGATTACTCATCCTTTGTCCTACTAGGCCAAGGGGAGGGGTGAGTGAGGTCTTAATTCACATTCACACAAATGCACACTTGCATGAATGTGCATTAGCACTAGTGTGAATTTACACAAATCCCCCCATAAGTTGTTTTTAAAAAAATGGCCTGCAAGTCTGCGGAATCTGCTTGACATGGAAAAAAGTTGGTTTGCTGTGGATTCATAGATCTCCAAACTCATTTGAGTCAGTGTGGATTTCTCCAGCATCCCTAACAGGACATCAGTCTATGCTGGATGGATCTGAAAAGGAGGCAGAGAGATGACTTTGCTCTCTGCAGGAAATCCTTTTGCAGTATGGGTTCCCCTATCCATCTAATGGATAAGTTAATGCTGTGAATCCTCATCTTATGCTCAGCTGGTGTATGGGCGTAGATAAACCTTATATCACAGAAACACCACAAGTCTCTAGTGACCTCCTTCTAAGGAAACTGAACTCTGAGAAAGTGCTGGCACACCTGAAACTTCTCACTATTCAGATGTGGGGTGCACACACATATAAACAAACATGTCTGGACAGTTTTCATTATTTTCCCCATTATTTTCCCCAATAAAATCAAGACTAAACTTCTCATATTAAAGATCCATAATATTATTCATATTACTGTGCTACACAGAAAACCTTTCCCATAGAACCTGATGGCATTTTGGGGCATCGTTATGGTGAAACATCTGATATTTCAGAGTGAGACCCAAATTGTCACACAGTGTTTCATAGGTCTCTATGAGAAATGGCCTCTGTCCTGGTTTAGGCAATCAGAAGTGTCACTACCACTGCCATCAGCTGCCTAGATGTTGTTTAACCCTTGCACAACCCCCGCCACCCGGGTGCTCATGACACGACAAGCCATGGTGGGGTGTTTGATCATGCAAACTGGCCCTAATTCTGCACAGATACAAAAAAACAAAAAACAAAACAAAAACACCATAGGTACATTCATATCTGCAAAAAAATAACTTGATTTTTGTACAGCTATTCAAACTAGGATTGGGACACACTAACCTCCAGCCATTCTAGTCGCATTTGCTGTATTGTTTGTAATACACTTGCACAATTTTGTAGTGATAAGCCGTTTTTTGCATTACAAATGACTGGCCTATTATAGTGAAATATGTGCAACTCCAAAGGGAGGAATAAACCCATGAACAAGCTGCCTGCTAGAAAAGATTAATAGTATCTTACTTGTCAACATGTAGAAGTCATTGAAATATGTTGGCTGATCATCCTGGGAGAGAAAGAGAGATAGATTGAAGTTGATATTTTTATTTACAGGGCATCAATATTGTCATCTAGATAAGGAAAGCTTTTAAAATTAAATCCAAGTTTAAGCTATCTGAAGTGACTACTGCTAGAAATAATAGCAAAATAGCTACCCAGAGAGAGGCAGGCATGTCTCCGAGATGCACATTAATAGACTGGAATGCAATAATTCTTAAGTAAATACTTGTGCACGGTGGAAAATACAGAAGATTTAAAGCAAACAGCGGAAGTACGTTTATTATACTTCAATGGCAAAATGTCAAATGATAATCAAATTAACAAGGGATAACAAACAAAACTGGTGGTACTTACAGAAGTAATATAAAAGGAGCAGCCTCCAAACATAAATGCAATATTCCCTGCAATGGCCAATGCATGTCCGTGTCTAAATCATAACATGAAACAATGGTAAGTAACTTTGGATGCTGCAATAACAGTGACACTTCTTGCCATTACACAGAAAAGAAGCCAGCCTTACTATGGCCTGTACATAATACAGCTCTTTACACAGCTGTAACATGGCTGAGGGAACAGTTTCTCATGGCCTGAAGCAACCAGTCTTAGGGATAATAGCTTATCCATAGAAGCTCTCAAAGTAATCTCATCACTTGTCAAAAGATCCCTTTGTACAATCCTTTCTCAGGACCCTTGAAACACTATATTCAGTTCCAACAGGACAGGATATAGAGGATTCTATATGAGGCTTTTATTATGCACTCGTGCGTCCTCACGGTAGTTTGCGGGTCCTTTACACGATGTCGTCATCCTCCAGGGCCTCTTCCTGCTTTGCAACCATTTTTGCATATTTTTCTGAAGAAGGAAAGTCTGGTATTTCCTGAATGCCAGCATGAAATTCTCCTTGTATTCGCACAATTTTGCTATACCACAGCACTGTCTAATAGTTGTATAATGGAACATATGGAAAGGCAGAGAAAGACGCCCCCCCCCCCCAAGAAAACATGTGTACCAGAGCTGATCTTAATCCCACAAAGAATCCGGAAGCAGAAGCTTCAGTAAAGGTGCAGATTAAAAGCCTCATGTAGAAAAGTCCATAGATGAGGGGGTGATGGAATTGCTGCAGAGAATATAGTCTTGTTTCACTGGAGTATGATGGCTTCTGTGTTCCCCAAGGAAGTGTTTGTCAGTTTCACTCCTGCTATCAAAACTGGGGAAATTAAATTACAATAATTCCATTTCAATGCACACTTACCTGGAGGCAAGGCCCATTAAATACAGTGGGACTTACTTCTGAGTGACCATCCATAGGATTGCCTTGCACATCCCTTGCATTTTTAAATTATGGGACATGAGCATTGCTACACTGGATTGGAGAAACCCCCCATCACCACCGAAGAGTCCTATTTTTTTTTTTAATTAAGACAGTAAAAACGAAAGCAGTTCTGTGAAAATGTGGACGCAATGATTGCTCCTTGCCACTTTGGTGTTGCATTGTTTACAGAGATAGATGGGTGGCTCCATGCCTGGGATATATGGGTGGTTCTACAATCCTATACATGTTTAGACAGAAAAAGGTCCAGTAACTCCTAACGTAGCTGGCTGGAGAATGTTGGCAGTTGTAAGACTTTTTTCTGTCTAAACATACATAGGATTGCACTGTAAAGTGCTTTTTGGGGAAGGAAATAATAAAACAATGATGTTATTTTATCCTATACTCTGCAATTGCCTCAGTCATTTGAAAATCTCAGTGTGGAAGGTACTCTATACATTTAGAAACTGCCTCTTCTCCACCAAAGCTAGATGGATTTGGAGTTAGCGGAAATGGGCACAAACATGCTGTCACTAAAAATAAATCCCCAACCAACTGTCCAACCAACCAATAGATCCTTTATATTGTCTCACACATCACAATTCTCTGAGTGGTGAGTATTTCCATGGGTGCAATAAATCTAAGATGTGATAAACACACACTCCCCCCTCATGGATTTGACCAAGAAAATCCAGACATCACTGTTAAGGAGAAATCCACGATCTCTTAAACAGATTTGGCAAAAACCATTAATAGTCTCCTTAATTTGACTATGGTCATATTATCATTTTTAATTCAAAATAAATAGTTGGAAACTGAATATATATCTCATCTGAAACATATCCTATTCCTATTTAATGTTAAGTTGACATGCAAGACAAGCCAGAACATTAAATACAAAAACTTTGACGTTCTTTATAGAAAAAAACACCAAATGGAACAATGCATCAAATATTTTAATATAATATTGTATTATAATCCATATTAATAAAATGAATGAATGAGTCAATTGCCAATTTTACCATTATGACATACCTAGGAGGTGGAGGGTCTCCAATCACTTCTTTTCTAATCCAATGTCCACTAGCTAATGCCATCCTAGAACTACTGAAAAGATTGTATTCAGAAAAGAGGGTATTAATTGACTTAACAGTATATGGTAGATTTTAAAAAATGTTTTACAGATGGATTTTCATGGGATCCAAACAGCCCAATGTGCAAATGGAAATCATTTGTCTGGGTGGGAAGGGTTGCCGATTTCTCTTTCCAACTGGAAATCTATTGCAGAGGCTCCTCTAACCTTTAGGACCAATTTTTGGAAGGCCAGAAAGGCTGCAGGAAGAAGGTGGGGACTGGATAAAGTCAGTTACACGTGCAAAAGTCCCTTTGGATTTCAGCCTGTGTCTTTTGTCAATATTAACATGTTTATAGAAAATGATAAATGTAACAGTTCTGCAAATTTTGCAACCTTGCTGGATGCTAGTTTGTGGAAAAGTTCAGAGAATGACCAAGCATAAGTCAGAACTGACTTTCCCCCCTTCCTTTCCTCTCACCATGTTCCACTCACCTGTTGTGCCTCAATCTTTCATTAGGAGCACAAGAACAGTCTTTCTGCAAGCTCAGTAAGTCCTGAAGCATGAATTTCTAGTCTAATGTATTCACTCACAGGCTTTATGTAGCTCTTTACCTACCTTGATAGCAGTTGCTATGACACCGGAGTACACAGAGAGCAACACACACCTCACAGCCTTTCTGGTTCCGCATTATTTCCGGGTTACTTGAAGTCATGGCAACATAAGCAGACATTCCCCACACTGTATATTCAGGCCACACAATGTACACTACTCCCATCACTTGATCTCTGTGCCTATGAAAAACCTATGACATCTTTGCATGGCAGGTTGCCAATAAAGGCACAGTACCAGTTTTCTAAAAAAAAATAAAAATAAAATTATTAACCTTGACTTTGCAAAGTAGCTAGAATTAAGCCTGCAGTCCTATACACAGTACACTTGCTGTGGAGTAAGTTCCATTTAACTCAGTAGGGCTTACCTCTGTGTAAACATGTTTAGGATTGTACTGTAAATTAGCTTAAATCTAATGGCTTAAACTGGTTTGAAGATCAGCCTATACATTTTGCAAAGCCTGGTCTGTGTGCATGTGTGTGTTTGGTGGGCGGGCAGTAGCGTACCAGCTCCCAACTTTACAACTCACATCTTTGAGGGAGTGCACTTAATTCCTGTGACAAGGCTCTGGTACCTCTCATAGTTGTGTAGAAGACAATTCAGATTTTAGCAGGCAAAGCTAAGTCCTGAATTCTTAGGTGCATGCTTGGATTTGGAAGCTAGGAAAACGTGTATCTGGGAAGGGGGATTTATGTATTTATTTAAGAGCTTTTCTACATGAGGCTTTTAACTCACCACTTTACCGATGCTTCTGTTTCCGGATTCTTTGCAGAATTAAGATCAGCTCCTTTACACGTTTTTTTCCTTGGACTTTTCTTTCTCTTCACTTCCTTATGCTCCATTACACAAGCACTAGGTGGCTCTGTGATATAGCGGAATTGTGCAATTACATTAGGCTTCATCCTGCCATTCACAAATAATACCAGACTTTCCGCATTAGGACCCCCCCCCCCCCCCGGCTAAATGGTTGCAAAGCACTGGAGAGGCCCTGAAGGATGACAATGTTGTGTAAAGGAACCACAAACTAATGTAAGTGAGGCATCACGGGTGCACAATAAATGCCTCATGTAGAAAGGCTCAAAGTCACACACACCCTGCCCCTGGCTCTCCTGTATCCTTGGTAGATACAGCATCATGATACACTAAACCAGATGGTACTTTCAAGTAACTGAACTAAACAAAGAGCAATAGAATCACAGGAAGCAGCCCTCACTATTATGTATAGAGGCTCCATGCATCCTTGGCTAGTCTGGACTATGGAGGAAAATGGTAATGGACTTGAACTTGAGACAGTGAAAAATGAGAGCTGTGTAGGAGTAATTAGGGACATGGGGCAGGAACCAGTGTGGTGTAGTGGTTAGGCTGTTGGACTAGAACTGGAGAAACCCAGGTTCAAGTCCCCACTCTGCCATAAAGCACACTGGGTGATTCTGGGCCCATCACTGACTCTCAGCCTCACAGGGTTGTTGCGAGGATAAAATGGAGAGGAGGCGGATCAAGTACGCCACCCTGGGCTCCTTGCAGGAAAGGTGGGATATAAATGTAACAAATAAATATTCGACGCTATCACTAACATAAATTATGTCGCACTAGCATAAGTGACCTCTAGTGCAGCACCAATAGTGTTTGCTGGTACAATGGGTTTACCAAGAAAACCAACATGCCAGCAAATGCTATTGGCGTTGCACTAGAGATCACTTATGGCAGCACAATGTAATTTGTGGTAGTGTTGGATAGAGGACAGCAGGAAAAATCTCCTTGGATTGTATCCATGTTAGTTTAACAAGTTCTATTCTTTTCAATGGGTCTATTCTAAGTAGGACTAACATTGGATACAACCTTTTGTTGAGATGGAAGAAATGGCAGTGTCACGGGAACATAGGAGTCTGTGTTATCATTGGTCAAACAATTTGTCCATTTAGCCCCATATTGCTTCTTCTAGCCTTCCCCAATCTGTTGCCTCCCAGATGTTTTGCATTACAACGCCCAGCATTCCTGATGATTGGCCATTCTGGCTGGGTATGATGGGAGTTGAAGTTCAAAACATCTGGAAAGCACCATGTTCAGGATGCTGGTCTACCCTGAATGGCACGAATTCCCCAGGGTCTTAGGAGGAGACTTTCCTATCTCTTTTTAACTGGAGGTGCCAGGGATTAAACCTGGAACCTTCTAAATGCAAAAGACATGCTCTACCATTAAGCTGTGGTCCCTTCTCAAGGCAAGAGTTCTGGGAGCAAGGAAAAGGCATAGCAGCAAAGGGGATCTCAGCCATGTAATTTTCTTAGGTTTTACTTAGGAATATTGGTCACCAAGATGTATATTGTCAAACATCCTACTCACTTAAATAAGGGTACTTTCACACAAGGGATTTACTGCACAATCACGCTGCCTGGCTTGCATAATTTTATAGGGGGTGACATTGTCTTCCATTTGTAGTCCTCCTGTATTTTCCCAATACTTCTTCCATCTTTTTTCTAGGGCTGTGCACTGCTTTAGCCTGAACCCCAAAGCAGATCAGGGTGATCTGGGCCAAAGTGGTTTGTTTCCGGAGTGGGTTGGGAGTGGCCTGAAGTGATCCAAAGTGAGTTGGACCAACCCTGAAGTGCTTCGTGCTTCTCCAAGCAGCCACCCACCCAGCTGTACGAGCCCCCTGCTCTTTACCTAGACCCGTGGGGAGCACTCGCAACTGTCACTGTCTTGGAGGGAGTTACCATGGCAACCCTCCTTCTCCTGGTAAGTAAATGGTGCATAGATTGCGGCTGTAAAAAGGGCCATCTAGGTCAGTAATACTGCATAGATGGCTCTTCTATGGCCACAATCTATGTACCATTTACTTACCAGAAGAAGACTCGCCATTTTAAAAGCAAATGGCAACACCCTGCAAGACTGTGGTGGCTGCGGATGCTCCGCACGGATCCAGGTAAGGAGGAGCAGGGGGTCATGTGGCTGGGTGGGGTGTGAGTGCGGTGCTTGCACAGTTGGGCAGTTGGGCGGGGGGTGAGTGCAGGGCTCGCAGGACATGTGGCTGGGCACGCCCCTCCACACTTTGGCTGTCTGGATCATGCGTCAGATTCGGAGGCTGGAGTGGGTTAGTCCAGCTCCGAATCGACCTCCAGAGTGGATTGGGGTTTCCCTGCACAGCCCTACTTTTTTCTTCTCAGAAAAAAATCCTTTAAGGCAGAAAAGACTAAATAGCTGCACAATGCCTTTTGATTGTTAGCACTAGGAGTCCCCTCTATGGAAGGAGCCTAAGTATATACACTATCAAGGTTGTACTACACAGGTTGCACTACACAGTCTTACTTTGCAATAAGTTTGTTACTCTGAAATACGTTCTAATATTAAACATAGAATAGAATCATAGAGTTGGAAGGGTCCATTTACGCCATCGATTCCAGCACTCTGCTCAGTGCAGGAATCTAGTTTAAAGTATTCCTGACAGATGGCTGTCCAATCCTTGCTTGAATACCTCTAGTGATGGAGGCCACTTCTACATGAGGCATTTATCGTGCACCTGTGACTGGTCACTCATGGAAGTTTGTGGATCCTATACATGACGTCATGCTCCTGCAGGCCACCTCCCAGTCTTTGCAACCTTTATCCTGGGGTGTTTTTTTTCTCTTTTTCTCATGATGATGAAAGTCTGGCATTTTCCCTCCTCCTGCTATGAACTGTGGTAAATCTACGATATATTGATGAAATGGCACTTTATTGCAGCAATACCACAGCACCATCTAGTGGCTTTATAATGAAATGTATACAACTTGCCCAGAAAGGGGGAAAAAAAGGGGAAAAAAACGTGGAAAGGAGCCAAGTGTAATCCCATAAGGAATCCAGCAGCAGAAGCCCCAGTAATGTTGCAGGATTTTAGCTTCATCTAGAGCAGCCCAGAGAGCCCACCACATCTGTAGGCAATTGGTTCCATAGCCTGACTGCTCTGAATGTTAGGAAGTTTTTCCTGATGTTCAACTGAAATCTGCCTTCCTGTAACTTAAGCCCACTATTTCGTTTCCTAGTCTTGGATGCTAGAGAATAGGTTACGGCCCTCTTCTGTGTGACAACCCTTTAGGTGCTCATATAGCGTTATCATCTCCCCCCTCAATCTTCTCTTGTCAAGGCTAAACATACCGAGTTCCTTCAATCTTTTCTCACAGTGATTAGTTTCTTTGTTGCTCTTCTCTGAACCCATCCCAGTTTATCTGGATCTTTCTTAAAGAGTGGTGTCCAGAACTGTGAGGTCTGACCAGAGCAGAGTGGAACTATTACTTCCTGTGAGAATGGGACATACACTACAATCCTACATATATTTACTTGAAAGTAAGTCCCATTAAGTTCAATGGGACTCACTCTCAAGTGACAATGCAGCCACTCTTCCATGTAATATGTTTACAATTGGATGTCGATAAGGTCAAGCATCCCCTACAACTGCTTTGCAGCAACATTGGTGCAGAATAGATCAAGTTTATAGTTCTCATTGTAGCTAAAGGAACTCAGTTTATGATTGTCAAAACAAAACAACCATGACAGAGGCAAAGTTCTCTGCATTGCAGAGCAGTGGATCAAAATCAAAATGATAATGCGCAGACTGTGTAATAACATTGCCAGGGCTAGAATGATATGTACCGCTCTACTTTTAACTGAGGTTAGTTTAGATTTCAAAATGACTTATAATTGCCCAGGTCTGGTGCTAGAACAGATATACTCTCTTGCACTTTCACAATATCTTGGCCCTTGTAATAGCACAGCTTTGCTTTGCATATGGCTAGAGGGGCTGGCAAAGCAGCTCTGCTGCACGCTCTGTGCTGGCTCAATTGACCACCAGCCTTTTAGGAGGGAAAAGGAGTTCAGACCTTTTCAACCACAAGCAGTGGGAAAGCTGCATGGTTCAGCCCCAACTGAGATGCTCAGCATGCGTCTTTAACTGAAGCAGCACATACTGTAACTAATGTGGCACCTTAGGAAAAGGCTGTTTGTCATTAGCTTTTTTTTTTTCTTTGTTGTAGAAAATCTAGTCTGGCTGTATGAAGGACTCTCCGGGTATGATAAATACACACATCTGTAAACAAATCTTTCTGTAGTGCTAGGCCAGCCTCTGCCAACCGGGTGCCTTCCAAATGTTTGGGACTAAAAACCTCAGCCTTCACGGCCATTGGTCATGCTGGCTGGGGCTGATAAGTGCTGAAGTCCAAAACATCTGGAGCTTGGAGGGTATCAAGTTGGGGAAGGCTGTGCTAGGATGAGGAGGCAATTTCTATCATTATTAACCCCCCCACCCAGTGAATTAGAACAGTGCCTGTGGCCTGGAGATGTATGTTAATTAATATTATCCCTTGCTTGAAGAGAAATGTAACGCTATTCATTGTCTGTCATAAAAAATACTTGGGCAGGACTAAAAGATTCAGCCTGGCAGGTTGGAGGGTTTGGATGCAGTCTAGTTAATGATTATGCATTTATATCTGTCCTTTTGATTCCACAACTTCTGACTTCTTTCCAAGAAAGAGTCACAGCTTTAACTACCAAATCCATAATGCTAATATTTAGGTGACAAGTGCAGTTGTAAAATCTTCATTCTTTCTGAATTATTTGAAAAGATAATTCTGCTGTTGTGCTGAAGCAAGGGAAGCTGACCTAAGCAACAAATCTAACACTGAATATAAGTTGGGTCACTTAGTTCTAATTAATGTAGGTGTATGCATTGTATACATTGGCCACAGTTTTCTGTCAAATGGGTGCTACGCTTTTCTGCCTAATGTAGTAATATTTATCATATCACTTTAGAGGGGTTCCCACCCCCCAAACCTCTGGATTTGTTTATTGATAAAAACCAATATATTAGAATGGAAGCCATGAGACCAATGCTAGAATAGAGGCTTGCTAAGGCAAGGTTACTTCAAGGCAGGTGCAGCATATGTAGGTACCTTGTATTCAGTTAACATTTCTGTTTAAAAAATTGTCTCATATCAAGTATAGGAAGGATCTGTCTCAGACCAGAGCACCTGCAAGTCAGGGTACACATTAATGTATTTCATGGGCAATTGCTCCAGCGTAGAGTCAATGTTTGTGATGTGCTGATATTAATAATTAATTATACCCCTAAGCATTCTTTTTCGGGTGCAATAAGCCTAGTACTGGGCAACTAATATATGATGGGTAATTCTACATCTCTTTTGGAGCCCTATCTATAGATGTTCTGATATGTTTCTCTGTAGATAAAATAGCAATTTTCAATGTAATTATCAGACCAAATAGAATGTACACTGCAAACTGATATGTGCCTACTCCAAAGTAAGTCCCATCGAGTTCAATACTATACCCATGTAGAATTGGAGCCTAAATTATGTTTACATGGAAGTAAGTCTTGATGAAATCAACAGTACTTACTTGCAAGTAATATGCTTAGGAGTAGGATGTTAATGAATCAATATTTTTAGGTAAATGTTTTAAAATGTTAATTTTACTAATGCTACAGAAATTGATTTGTTTTACTGCCTGTAGAGTAACAGCTGTAGAGCAAAACCATGCAGTGAGATATTCTAGGTGATTCCATTTCAATAATAATAATAATAATGATAGGCACAGTTATAGCTTCAGTTTTATCAGTACTTTGGATTAGAATTTCAACTATTAGATTATTAGTAAACTCTCAAGCCAGCAACTTCAGCAGCAATGATACTCAGATCAGTTGTCATGGAGGTCATGTCACTGTGGAATATTTTATATTTTATTGTCCCACTGAACTCCAGCAAGTCATTGGTTGTGATAAAATTCTTCTGAACCCAAATCCTTTCTTCTCCATGATCTTGCTGACAACATCTGAACCCACAGAAATGTCATAAATGTAGCAGGTCAATTCTGCAGCATGATAGAATTCAAAACTTGAGCATTCATTACTCTGTCTTGTTTTCTTTGACTTGAAGAGATTTAGCATTCCCCTGGCAAATTAGAAATTAGATTCTAGTTCCAACAACCTCCTTTTCATTCTTTACAAAAAACTTATAATGAGTAGGATGGTCATTGGTTTTACAAGAGCCTTTGGTTGTGTGGTGGGTTCCCCCCCGCTATGTTACTGTATATGCAAATAAATAATAACTTATGTCTTCTCCATCAATAAGAAAAGTGCCAGACAGCTTGTACCCCTAAGGTTTCAGACCTAGATAAAAGGATCTGGTACTTTTGCTTTATTTTCTCTTAACCCATCCTGTTCAAAGTGGAGAGGAGGGTGGCTTTTTGGACCCACTATTAGAGATCCAAATTGTGAACTGCATATACAAGAACCTATGGTACATGTTGCTATTATAACAGCAACTGGTGTTTTCTATATGTCACATATGTTTATCACTAGATAGTACCTTTGATCAGGGAAACACTGCCCCCTCCACCACACTAATTTTATTACATTAATATACTGCCTTACTTGCTAAAAAACCGCTTTAACCACTGCATTGCTTATATACTGCGATTTACTGGACTTACAGTGCAATCGCATGCACTTTTATTCAGGAGTAAGGCAGCAATCCTACCGGGATCGACGGTTGCCCCCAAACCTGGGGGTGACCGCCTATTCAGTACAGGGCAGGAGGGATGGATGTCCTCCATGCTCCTGTAGCCCTGCTTTCGTGGCTAGACAGCTGATTTTGGCTGTCTAGCCGCAGGACCTCAGAGCATGGGAACAGGTGGCTGGACAACACATAGGAAGTGTTGTACCGGCACTTCTTACCTCCCCGCCCCACTCCCGGGAACATCCCATTTCCTCCGCTCCATGCTGCTCTTTTGAGCGCGGAGCACAGGGCTGATCCACGCTGCCTATGAGGCAGCGTGGGAGGGGGTGGGAGTCGGTTCTCTGGGAACTGATCTTAGAGTGCGGGTGCCGAGGTCAGTTTCCGGGAACCAACCAATCCTATGGCTGTCTATCCACTGACTAGCGGCCATAGGATTGCACCCTTAGATTGTATTTAATAGGGTACACTCCCTAGTAGACGGGAGGTTAGAAAGTAGATTAGGATCTACTGGTAGATGTCTGAGTGATTTTCAGTAAATTATCAAGTGTTCCTGACACCTCCCCCGCCATGGTTTAACAACAGCAACAGCAAAAAGCCTTTTCCCCTCCTAACTTAGGCTTCTGAATTCAAGAAACCTTGGGGCAAAGCAGGAGTAGATTTGTGTGTGAAAGGATTTGTGTGGTAGTTCCAGTTCTAAGATGGAAAACAAATTCCTGGGCTAAGTATGTGCTCAGAGGCACTTTGTTCTGCAATTCTTTGCCCATCCTGTTTGCCCACTATTTGCACATGGCTCCAGTTGGTGACCCCTTCATGGATCACTGCCTTGTTGTGGCGAAGGGGCTTGCGTAACTCAGTGAAGCCATAAGCTATGCCATGTAGGGCCACCCAAGACAGACAGGTCATGGTGGAGAGTTCTGACAAAATGTGGTCCACTGGAGAAGGAAACGGCAACCCACTCCAGTATTCTTGCCAAGAAAACCCCATGGAACGTATCACAAGGCTAAAAGAGATGATGCTGGAAGATGAGCCCCTCAGGTCGGAAGGTGTCCAATATACTCCTGGGGAAGAGCAGAGGGAATTTCCAAGTAGCGCCAGAAAGAGTGAAGTGCCTGGGCCAAAGCCGAAAGGACACCCAGCTGTGGATGTGGTGGTGCTGAAAAGAAAATCTGATGCTGTAAAGAACAATATTGTTTAGGAACCTGGAATGTAAGATCAATGAATCAAGGTAAGCTGGAGGTGGTCAAACATGAGATGGCAAGATTGAACATCGACATCTTGGGAATCAGTGAACTAAAATGGACAAGCATGGGCGAATTTAATTCAGGTGACCATTATATCTACTACTGTGGGCAAGAATCCCTTAGAAGAAATGGAGTAGCACTCATAGTCAATAAAAGGGTGGGAAAAGCAGTACTGAGGTACAATCTCAAAAACGATAGAATGATCTCAGTACGAATCCAAGGCAAACCATTCAACATCACAGTAATTCAAGTCTATGCCCCAACCACTGAGGCCGAAGAAGCTGAGGTTGATCGGTTCTATGAAGACCTACAACACCTTCTAGAACTAACACCAAAAAAAGATGTCCTTTTCATCAAAGGGGATTAGAATGCCAAAGTAGGAAGTCAAGAAATCACTGGGATAACAGGCAAGCATGGCCTTGGTGTACAAAATGAAGCAGGACAAAGGCTAATAGAGTTTTGCCAAGAGAACACGCTAATCATAGCAAACACTCTTTTCCAACAGCACAAGAGGCGACTTGACACATGGACATCACCAGATGGTCAATATCGAAATCAGATTGATTATGTACTTTGCAGCCAAAGATTGAGAAGCTCTATACAGTCAGTAAAAACAAGACCTGGAGCTGACTGTGGCTCAGATAATGAGCTGCTTCTTGCAAAATTTCGGCTTAAATTGAAGAACATAGGGAAAACCACGAAACCATTCAGGTATGGCCTAAATCATATCCCTTATGAATATACAGTGGAGGTGAGGAATAGATTTCAGGGATTAGACCTGATAGACAGAGTGCCTGAGGAACTATGGACGGAGGTCCGTAACATTGTTCAGGAGGCAGCAACACAATCCATCCCAAAGAAAAAGAAATGCAAGAAAGCCAAGTGGCTGTCTGAGGAGGCTTTACAAGTAGCTCACGAAAGAAGGGAAGCGAAAAGCAAGGGAGAAAGGGGAAGATATATCCAACTGAATGCAGAGTTCCAGAGAATAGCAAGGAGAGACACGAAGGCCTTCTTAAATGAACAATGCAAAGAAATCGAGGAAAACAATAGAATGGGAAAGACTAGAGATCTTTTCCAGAAAATCGGAGATATCAAGGGAATGTTTTGTGCAAAGACGGGCATGATAAAGGACAAAGAAGGCAGGGACCTAACAGAAGCAGATGAGATTAAGAAGAGGTGGAAAGAATACACAGAAAAACTATACAGGGAAGATCTTGATGTCCCTGATAGCCATGATAGCGCAGTCACTGAACTTGAGCCGGACATCCTCGAGAGTGAAATCAAATGGGCCTTAGGAAGCATTACTAACAACAATGCTAGCGGAGATGACAGTATTCCAGCTGAGCTATTTAAAATCCTAAAAGATGATGCTGTTAAAGTGCTGCATTCAATATGCCAACAAATTTGGAACACTCAACAATGGCCACAAGACTGGAAAAGGTCAGTTTACATTCCAATTCCAAAGAAGGGCAATGCCAAAGAGTGGTCAAACTACCGTACAATTGCGCTCATTTGATTTCACATGCCAGCAAGGTGATGCTCAAAATCCTACAAGCTAGGCTTCAGCAGTATGTGAACCAAGAACTACCAGAAGTGCAAGCTGGGTTTTGAAGAGGCAGAGGAACTAGAGATCAAATCGCCAACATTTGCTGGATCATGGAGAAAGCAGGAGAATTCCAGAAAAACATCTATTTCTGCTTTATTGACTATGCTAAAGCCTTTGATTGTGTGGATCACAACAAACTCTGGCAAATTCTTAAAGAGATGGGAGTACCAGACCACCTTACCTGTCTCCTGAGAAACCCGTACGAGGGTCAAGAAGCAACAGTAAGAACCGGACATGGAACAACCGATTGGTTCAAAATTGGGAAGGGAGTACGACAAGGCTGCATATTGTCGCCCTGCTTATTTAACTTATATGCAGAATACATCATGAGAAACGCCAGGTTGGATGAATCACAGGTCGGAATTAAGATTGCTGGGAGAATTATCAACAACCTCAGATAGGCAGACGATACCACCCTAATGGCAGAAAGCGAAGAGGATCTAAAGAGCCTCTTGATGAGTGTGAAAGAGGAGAGTGCAAAAGCTGGTTTGAAACTCAACATTAAAAAAACGAAGATCATGGCATCTGGCCCCATCACTTCCTGGCATATAGAAGGGGAAGAAATGGAAGCAGTGATGGATTTTATTTTCTTGGGCTCCAAGATCACCACAGACGGTGACTGTAGCCATGAAATTAAAAGACGCTTGCTCCTTGGGAGGAAAGCTATGGCACACCTAGACAGCATAGTAAGAAGCAGAGACATCACCTTGCCGACAAAGGTCCATATAATCAAAGCTATGGTTTTCCCAGTAGTAATGTATGGCTGTGAGAGCTGGACTATAAGGAAGGCTGAGCGCCAAAGAATTGATGCTTTTGAACTGTGGTGCTGGAGAAGACTCTTATGAGTCCCCTGGACTGCAAGGAGGTCACATCAGTCCATCCTAAAGGAAATCAACCCTGACTGCTCATTGGAAGGACAGCTACTGAAGCTGAAGCTCAAATATTTTGGCCACCTAATGCAAAGAGAAAAGTCACTGGAAAAGACCCTGATGCTGGGAAAGATTGAAGGCAAAAGGAGAAGGGGATGGCAGAGGATGAGATGGCTAGATAGCATCACCGATGCAACGAATATCAACTTGAGCACGCTCCAGGATAGAGCGGAGGACAGGAAGGCCTGGCGTGTTATGGTCCGTGGGGTCACGAAGAGTCGGACATGACTTAACGACTGAACAACAACAACCAGTTGGTGAACCTCAGAATAGATTCTGTAAGCCTAAAACCTGCCCACCCCTGCCCTAGTAAGTGTGTTTAGGATTGCAACCTCAATAGCAATGATGGTATTTCACTAGAATTATTACTAAGCCCCACAAAGTCTATTAGTAATACTTTGTAGAACAGGCTAAGTGTATCATGTCAAAACAAATTGCAAGCCAGCAGACAGTATGCGGAGACTCAAGAAGAAGGGGGGAACCCCCCCTGTGCCAAGATTGGACTAGGATGATAAAGGGGGGGGGGAGAAAGTGCTGTTGTAGTCAAGGCTAATTGACAAGGAACAGGGAGAGAGAGAGAGCGCATTTGGGAGCTGAGCTTAAGTATGGAGGGAGGAGTAGACAAGCTGAACTGAGAGGCAAGAGAGCAAACCTAACCTTGTCTCTGGAGGGGAGGGGGTTAGGATAAGATGGAAATGCCTCTCTGTCAGCTGTGCAAGGGGCTGAACACACATCTTCCCCACAGCCCCTGTTCTGCCCAGAGGAAGCTCCAACGTGGGGCATTCCGTGAGCAGATTGGTGGGGGCGTACTAGGATTGGGCCCCACAATTATACCAGCCTGGAACTGACACAATTAATTTCACCCCTTGAAACCAATGAGGGGAAGGGGAAATGAGGGGAAAAAAGAAAGAAAAGAACCGCCAATGGCACATACAGAAATGTTATTAAAGAAGTAGCTTCCACCACATATAGCTGGCAGAGTTTTTGGAAGTGGTGGGTCACCCCTAGGGACGTATTCGTTCCATTATGTAAATCACATTCGTAACCCTGAATGCAAACGCGAGGAGGACCACAATTCTCGGGACATTTTAGCAATTTCCTGAACTTGTGTTTGAAAGTGCGCAATTCTGAAATCTGCATAAGTACACTTGTGCAAATTCACATGCACCCCTTCGCATTTTCACACTTTTGCCTATGGAGGAAAATGTACATTTTTGGTCAGGAAAAATGCACATTTTAAAAAATATTTTTACAATTGGGGGAAATTGTGCACTTGTAGAAATGTGCATTTTTCCCAACTGAAAAATAGAGACATTCACATTCAGGCACGCAAATGAGGCAAAGTGAGCTTCAAGAAAGAATTCAGAGAACCTCAATGAACTTGAATATTGCACGTTCGCCCATCCCTAGCCATCCCACACTTCGCTTTGCCCCCACCAGTTAGAAATGCTCTGAAAATTTGTGGAGAGGGAGAGTTGAAGCTGAGAGTGCTAATGTGGGCCTCGAGCAGTTAGCTTCTAGTTCTTGTACCATTATATATAGTCTGACCATATTTCCTTGAGACAAAAACGGGATATTGGGATGACAAAAACGGGATGGGGTTTTTATTACAGCGGAGAGTTCTGCTGTAATAAAAAAATAGCTAACAGCCTGTTGAACCAAAATATGAGTCTGAAAAGTCTGAATCAAATGTAGGGCAGAAAGAATCACTGTGCGTGGAATGATGGTAGAAATAACAGTAAGACTCACCCTCCTGGTTCCCACACGCTGAATGGGGCTTAGCGACCGCCTCTTGAATTCCCCGCCACTGCAGACAAGCAAGGGGGCGGCGTCTGATCATCGCTAGCTCAAGAAGCCTGGCCCGGACTGGATAACGTAAATGGAACTTCCTCTTTCGTCACACTAGTTGTTTTACTGCATGTATTGATTAGCATAGAGCCTTATGATAAACGCGTTGTTTTTTACAAAAAATTAAAAACGGGATAAAATTGACATTTATATGAAAACGATGGGACGGTCGGGAAATATGAAAAAAAACGGCACTGTCCCGTTTAAAACGGTACGTATGGTCAGCCTAATTATTTAATATACATAAACAGTTTCTTTTCAGTACAGTTGGGATTCCTTTTGAATTTAATTTTTAATTGAATAATGGACCACCTTGCCCCCCCCCCCGCACCGTGTAACAATAAAAATGTGTAAGGATATTACAATTAACAATTGTAATATCAACAATTAATGACAGAATGATCTCAATTCAAATTCAGGGTATGCCGTTTAACATCACAGTGATCCAAATATATGCCCCAACCACAGATGCTGAAGAAGCAGAAGTAGATCAGTTCTATGAGGATCTGCAGCACCTACTGGATAGTACGCCAAAAAAAGGTGTTATTTTCATTATAGGAGACTGGAATGCTAAGGTGGGTAGTCAAACGACACCTGGAATTACAGGCAAGCATGGTCTGGGAGAACAAAATGAAGCAGGACGTAGGCTGATAGAATTTTGCCAAGACAACTCACTGTGCATAACAAACACTCTCTTCCAACAACCTAAGAGAAGACTTTATACATGGACTTCACCAGACGGTTGACACTGAAATCAGAGTGACTACATCCTTTGTAGCCAAAGGTGGCGGACATCAATGCAGTTGGTAAAAACAAGACCTGGAGCTGATTGTAGTTCAGATCACGAACTTCTTCTTGCACAATTTAGAATCAGACTAAAGAGAATAGGGAAGGCCCACAGATCAGTTAGATATGAGCTCACGAATATTCCTCATGAATATGCAGTGGAGGTGAAGAATAGATTTAAGGGACTAGATTTAGTAGATAGGGTCCCGGAAGAACTACGGACAGAAGTTCGCAACATTGTTCAGGAGGTGGCAACAAAAAACGTCCCAAAGAAAAAGAAAACCAAGAAGGCAAGATGGCTGTCTGCTGAGACACTGGAAGCAGCCCAAGAAAGAAGGAAAGCAAAAGGCAACAGTGATAGGGGGAGATATGCCCAATTCAATGCAAAATTCCAGAGGTTAGCCAGAAGAGATAAGGAATTATTTTCAAACAAGCAATGCGCGGAAGCGGAAGAAGAGAATAGAATAGGAAGGACAAGAGACCTCTTCCAGAAAATTAGAAACATCGGAGGTAAATTCCAGGCAAAAATGGGTATGATCAAAAACAAAGATGGCAAGGACCTAACAGAAGCAGAAGAGAGCAAGAAAAGGTGGCAAGAATATACAGAAGATCTGTATAGGAAGGATAAAAATATCGGGGATAGATTTGACGGTGTGGTCAGTGAGCTAGAGCCAGACATCCTGAAGAGTGAGGTTGAATGGGCCTTAAGAAGCATTGTTAATAACAAGGCAGCAGGAGATGACGGTATCCCAGCTGAACGGTTTAAAATCTTGCAAGATGATGCTGTCAAGGTGATGCATGCCATATGCCAGCAAAGTTGGAAAACACAAGAATGGCCAACCGATTGGAAAAGATCAACTTATATCCCCATACCAAAAAAGGGAAGCACCAAAGAATGTTCAAACTATCAAACAGTGGCACTTATTTCGCATGCCAGTAAGGTAATGCTCAAGATCTTGCAAGTAGACTCCAGCAATTCATGGAACGAGAATTGCCAGATGTACAAGCTGGGTTTCGAAAAGGCAGAGGAACTAGAGACCAAATTGCCAATATCCGCTGGATAATGGAGAAAGCCAGGGAGTTTCAGAAAAACATCTATTTCTGTTTTATTGACTATTCTAAAGCCTTTGACTGTGTGGATCATCACAAATTGTGGCAAGTTCTTGGTGGTATGGGGATACCAAGTCATCTTGTCTGCCTCCTGAGGAATCTGTATAACGACCAAGTAGCAACGGTAAGAACAGACCACAGAACAACAGACTGGTTTAAGATTGGGAAAGGAGTACGGCAGGGTTGTATACTCTCACCCTACCTATTCAACCTGTACGCAGAACACATCATGCGACGTGCTGGGCTTGATGAATCCAAGGCTGGAGTTAAAATCGATGGAAGAAACATTAACAATCTCAGATATGCAGATGATACCACTCTGATGGCTGAAAGTGAGGAGGAGCTGAGGAACCTCATGACAAAGGTGAAAGAAGAAAGTGCACAAGCTGGGTTGCAGTTAAACCTCAAAAAACCAAGATTATGGCAACCAGCTTGATTGAGAACTGGCAAATAGAGGGAGAAAACGTGGAGGCAGTGACAGACTTTGTCTTTCTAGGCGCAAAGATTACTGCAGACGCTGACTGCAGCCAGGAAATCAGAAGATGTTTACTTCTTGGGAGGACAGCAATGACAAATCTTGATAAAATAGTGAAGAGCAGAGACATCACACTGACAACAAAGGTCTGCATAGTTCAAGCAATGGTATTCCCCGTAGTAACCTATGGCTGCGAGACTATAAGGAAGGCTGAGCGAAGGAAGATAGATGGTTTTGAACTGTGGTGCTGGAGGGAAATTCTGAGAGTGCCTTGGACTGCAAGAAGATCAAACCAGTCCATACTCCAGGAAATAAAGCCAGACTGCTCACTTGAGGGAAGGATATTAAAGGCAAAACTGAAGTACTTTGGCCACATAATGAGAAGACAGGATACCCTGGAGAAGATGCTGCTGCTAGGGAAAGTGGAAGGCCAAAGCAAGAGGGGCCGATCAAGGGCAAGGTGGATGGATGATATTCTGGAGGTGACGGACTCGACCTTGGGGGAGCTGGGGATGGCGACGGCCGACAGGAAGCTCTGGCGTGGGCTGGTCCATGAAGTCACGAAGAGTCGGAAGCGACTGACCGAATAAACAACAACAAATTACAATTAACATCCCCCCAACTCGTAAATTATTTCCTGCACTCATCCTTGGTACATATATAAAGGAAAAAATAAAATAAGAAACCACTCAAAATAGGCCTGCAGAGAGTACTCCCCCTCCTCGCGGGGGGTGGGTTAGGAAACAAGTTTAACAGCGCAATCCTATGCATGCCTACTCAGAAGTAAGCCCTATTGAATTCGATGGGACTTACTCGCAGGTAAGGGTGCACAGGATCATAGCCTCAAATGCACGAAAGCCAAGAAAGCGATTTTCATTTCGTTTAATCATCTCGGTCTGAGACTGGCCCCGCCAGGATGTTTCGCCCAAGAGGTAACGAAGGAGGACCCCCCCCACAGCCGTGTGCCCACCCGCCGCGCTGAACGCCCCTCCCACGTCTCTCACTCCGCGTCCATCACCACCCCCCGGCGAACGCTCCTCCCCTCCGTGTGTGACGCGGTTTCCGGCGGGCAGCCGCGGCGGGGGAGCGGCGGCTGTCCTGGAAGTCACGTGTGCCGGGAGGGCTTTTGGCGAGCGAGGAGGAGCGGCGCCGCCCCCGGGAGCAGCTGCGGCGCTGAGAGCCTCTCCCGCCCCCGCGCGCGGCGCCTGGTCCTCGCGACGGTGGCAGCAGATGAAGGAGCCGGCGGGAGGCCGCCCGGAGCCCCTGCCTCGCCGCCTCCGCTCGGGCAAGATGGGAGCGAAATGAGCCCGGAGCCCGAGCCGCCGCCGCCTCCTCCTCCTGCTCCTCCAGCCCCGGCCCGGGAAGCGGAGGTGGTGGCCTTGACGGTGGCGGCGGTGGTGGACGGCGAAGCGGCGGCGGCGGCGAGTGGCGGCAAAAAGTGGGGCAGCCGAATCATGCTGGTGCGCAGGATCGGGCTCAAGCCGGGCGGAGGCTCCTCGGTGAGTGTCCCGGAAAGGGCCGGGCCCGCCAGGGTGGGCAGTCGGCGGCCGCCCCGGCGAGGGCCGCTCTCCTGGCTCCCCGCCTGTCCTTCCGTCCTGGCAGCTTCCAAAGTCTGCAGCCGGCGCGGTTCGGGCGGCTTGTGCCCGCCTCCAGGTGCCCCGCGGGGCCCGGCGCGGGCGGCTTCGTCGCCGCCCGCCCCCGGGAGTCGCCTCGCTCGTGCGGCCACTCCGGACCCCCCGCAGAGGGGCGCGTGGCAACTCCGTCGGGCAGCCTTGAAGTGGCGGCGCCTGGTCGCCCTCCTCCCGCCCCCGGCCAGATACGTGGGGCCTGGCCGGTGGTGTAGCCTCGGTGGTGATGGAAGAGCGCGCCCTCCTCCATGGAGCCTTGTGGCTCCCTGGAGCCTGCCCGATGTTATAGGGGCATCGGGTTTCGTGTGCTGGATGCATATGAGGAAGTGGGCTCAAGCCCACAAAAACTTAAGTGCCACAAGATTTGGTGGTGTCTCCCCCCCCCCCCCGCGCTAACAGTGCTGTTTCCTCCTTCATGATGATCTTAGTGTTTTAAGGCTTGGCCTTGGCATAGGAAACGAACTTACCCTTGAGCCCTGGTGTTTATTTTCACTGTATAAGGCAAGATACCTGAGGAAGGTCTTTCAGAGTTCACAGATGCCTTTTTATCAACCTTTCCATCTCCTTTAAGAGGTTCACGGCTGTATTTGCTGCTTTAAACTTAACAGGGTTTTTTTTTTTTTTAAGGATGCAATCCTGTGTATACATAGGAGGGAGCAAATTCCAGGGAACTTAGTGGGGCTTATAAATTACCATGCATTGGATCATGCTGCATGATTCTTGTTAAGTCTCAGCCTGCAAATGTCCTGGAAGTCCGCCTTGAAAGTTAGACTAGAAATAGATTATCTGCTGTCTGTGTGCTTTATTGTGTTACAGTCAAACAATGTCGTGTTCCCTGCTCCTCTTTCCCAAACTGTTCTCACAGTCTTCACTTCTTATCATGAGGCTTTGTGGCATTTCTAAGCTTCCTTTGAGGTGCCTTGTCTTAAGAATACTTCATGTTCCCAGTCACATGTGAGATGCTTCTTATTTCAGTGCCCCCCCCATCTCTCTACTTTATAAAATACACAAGGGCTTCAGTATCTCACTTACTTTAAGCTGGCAGCCAGTGGTGTACTACTAATTTTTAAAGTGTTTGAGCCCTAGTTGGGGTATAGGCTGACTTCCTTTGGGAGTGGCAGGAATTCCCTTGAACTGTAAAAGTTGAGTTCCTGCCTTGCTATATACATTGCTTGTGAATCTCAAATGAAGTGTGTCTTGGAGCTAACTCAAACATCATTTGTACAGCATGGAATCTACTGAAATAGTTCGTGTGGTAGCCAGTCATGATGTTTGTGTTTGGTATACTGCAGGGATGGGCAGCTTGTAGGCCAAAGTATTTGGAGGGCCACAACTCCTACCAGCCCTAGCCTGCATAGCCATTCGTGAAGGATGATGGGAGTTGTAAGCGAAAACATTTGGAAGGCTAGAAGTTGCCCACCCCTGGATACTGTGTGAATTGTCCCAAAGATGTGGAACACCTTCAAGCTAGTGCTGTGCAACCCTGGTGGCAGTGCTAGATTTAGGGACAGGAAACCCAGGTGACTGCCAGGAGTTCCTCTTGCAGGCTGTCCACTCAATTATCCACTCAGCTGCTCAGACAAGCAGTTTATCATCACTTGTAAAGCTGGCATTAACATTTTTTAAACTTGTGGAGAAATTTATAACAATGCACAATTCAACCAGTGGTGTTCATGGGAGTGGCTGTGATCAGATCCATACATGCAAATCTATCGTCTCTTACAACAAAGATAAATCACGCATGCATATTTTGCATCAGGAGTTGTGATGTGGGCTGCCAAATGCAGTAAAAAAAATAAGGTATTCAAATGTTGGAGATGGTGCACCAAAGGCACTCCTTGTCTTGGCTGCTATTTGGTGCAGGGTAGTTTCCCCAACATTGTTGTTCAGTCGTTAAGTTGTGTCCGACTCTTCGTGACCCCATGGACCATAGTACGCCAGGCCTTCCTGTCCTCCGCTCTCTCCCGGAGCGTGCTCAAGTTCATATTTATTGCATCGGTGATACTATCTAGCCATCTCATCCTCTGCTGTCCCCTTCTCCTTTTGCCTTCAATCTTTTCCAGCATCAGGGTCTTTTCCAGGGACTTTTCTCTTCGCATTAGGTGGCCAAAATATTTGAGCTGCAGCTTCAGTATCTGTTCTTCCAATGAGCACTTAGGGTTGATTTCCTTTAGGACTGACTGATTTGATCTCCTTGCAGTCCAGGGGACTCTTAAGAATCTTCTCCAACACCATGGTTTGAAAGCATCAATTCTTCGGCACTCAGCCTTCCATATAGTCCAGCTCTCCCAGCCATACGTTACTACTGGGAAAACCATAGCTTTGATTATATGGACCTTTGTCGGCAAGGTGATGTCTCTGCTTCTTACTATGCTGTCTAGGTGTGCCATAGCTTTCCTCCCAAGGAGCAAGCGTCTTTTAATTTCATGGCTACAGTCACCGTCTGCAGTGATCTTGGAGCCCAAGAAAATAAAATCTGTCACTGCTTCCATTTCTTCCCCTTCTATATGCCAGGAAGTGATGGGGCCAGATGCCATGATCTTCGTTTTTTTAATGTTGAGTTTCAAACCAGCTTTTGCACTCTCCTCTTTCACCCTCAACAAGAGGCTCTTTAGATCCTCTTCGCTTTCTGCCATTAGGGTGGTATCGACTGCGTATCTGAGGTTGTTGATAATTCTCCCAGCAATCTTAATTCCGACCTGTGATTCATCCAACCTGGCGTTTCTCATGATGTACTCTGCATATAAGTTAAATAAGCAGGGCGACAATATGCAGCCTTGTCCTACTCCTTTCCCAATTTTGAACCAATCGGTTGTTCCATGTCTGGTTCTTACTGTTGCTTCTTGACCCTCGTACAGGTTTCTCAGGAGACAGATAAGGTGGTCTGGTACTCCCATCTCTTTAAGAATTTGCCAGAGTTTGTTGTGATCCACACAATTCAAATGTTTTGGACTACAACTCCCAGCATTCCTGACCATCGGTCATGCTGGCTAGGGCTGTTGGGAGTTGAAGTCGAAAACATCTGGACGGCACCAGGTTGGGGAAGGCTGGTGTGGGGCCTGCCTTGCTACAGCAGCTAACCCTGTTATGTAACCAATCTAGAATAGCTTTATGGCTTGAGACAGGCCCATATTATATAGCATGCTGTACTGCCATATAGAAGCATTTTCCAGTGGCCTCTGCATTTGAGTAATATTTGTATTGGTACCCAAGATCCTACAACTAGCTGCTTTAATATTTCTACTAGAATAGTACTACTCTGGATGTGTTTTTATTGAAAGTAGTATAGCGTAACCTAGTTCACTGGCACTTGGTTATCACAGGTTTCCTTTAGCTCATGTATTGTAAATTGTTGCTTGCCCTAAATGGCTGAGTAATGTAGGCACATAAGGTTCCCTAGTTTACAAATTAGGAACATTGTTGTGGTGACACTATTGGTAGATCAATAATTTTGATAACATGTTATTACCTCACCATTCACCAAATTCTGAAGAGGAAATATTTATTATCGTAAATATGACTATGGGCATCAGTTTGACCAAAGTGCTGTCACAGGAAGGATAAGGTTCCAAGTCATATTGTTAAATTATCAACACTTTATATTGCTTTCAGTGTATTCAAAAAGAGTCTGCTATGCCTAACACATGTGGAGAAACTGAAATTGAAACACTTAGGAGAAAATAGTGAGTGATTTCTTTGTCGTAAAACAAGATCTAGGGAACATCTAAAAAATACAAAGGATCTCCATGTATTTGGCAAATTTGTAAATAATATGTTGTCTCTATTGCTGCTGTAGTAAAAAATTATTCTAGATCGGGGTGGGAAACATATGGCCTGTGGGCTGCATGCACATCCCCTCGGCCTTTTTATACAGCACCCACTGTGCCACCGATGCCTAAATTTGGCAGTGTGGTGGCAAAAGGGCTATTTTGCTTTAAAACAAGTACACCCTTCTTTGTTTTCAAGCAAAGTCATGGCTTTTTTGCAGTCACAGCAAAATTGGTGGTATGGTGGTAGTGGCCAGTTGGCCCCCAGAGTTGCCCATCCCTGTTGTAGATCATACTGTGAGCTGATCCCACTTGTCAAAAATGGCTGACACCAGGATGTTCACCTGCAATTTGCATTAAGTGGTTAATTTTTATAATATTCAGAGGCACTAAATGGAAAATATCGTCATGAAAGTTAAACATCCATGTGAAACTTAACTCTGCAAACTTATTATTTCTTGTATCTATTTGCAGTATTTGTTAAATAAGATATGGAGTGTGGCAGGCTAAATGGAGAGATGTGAGCGAGGCAAATTCTTGTTACAATCTCCACCAGTTGTTAACTGTTGCCACCACCAGCTGTGAGTGGGAACCTCTTTCACAAGACTATTCAGTGATAGTGACCCTGTTGGATGTTACAACAACCCAGGGTTTTAAGAATTCTGGGTTGTTGTGAGTGAGCAAGTATGCTAGCACACACTCCATCCCTGGGTTGTTTAGTGTTATGTGCGAGCCAAGAACTCTGGCTTGTTATAGGAGAGTCAAGCCAAGAGTTGGAAGTCAGAGATGGGCTTAGTCCCTGAGTTACCAAGCTGCTTCTTCTGCACTCATAACAACCCTGTTTTTTTTAAAAAAAATTCTGACTTGTGATGTCCAAACTGGGCCAATATATGGTGGGTTCTTTTTGAATAGGGGAGTGTTGCAGGCTCAAGTGTTTTTCTTTCACATTAATCTTATTTGTGGCATTAGGAAGAGGGGGAAATAAATGGAATTTGAGCAAAGTGTTATGGGTTGTATCCATCAGTGGAATGGGGTGAGGGGGCAGGGGGGGATTCCCCAGGATAGATTGATTTAAATCAAGGAGATTTACGTCAGTGATTCAAATCAGCAAGAGAAAAGGTCAGTTTAAATCAAATTTCCCATTGAAACATTTTCATATATTTCCAAAATACTGGTGGAAATCGGACCACTTAAACCATGTTAATATACAACCAGAGTATTATTTACACTGTTGCATTTTTACAAGTAGGATTTGCATCTCTTTCTCTCACGGTCTCAATTTGCAGGCTTTTTTTTCTTTTTACCTATAAGGGAATGCCTTTAAAATATTTCCCTATAGGGTCTTTCTGATTATTAACATCCATGACAGTTTGACGATAACAGTGCAATCCTACTCAGAAATAAGTTCCATTGAGTTCAGTGGGGCTTACTCCCAGGCAAGTGGTTATGGGATTGTAGCTGAAGTATAGGAATACAAGAAGATTGACACTCAACAATTTTGTCTTTTTCATGCCAGCATCGCTCTTTTCTGCCTCACTCTGACTTGGCCCAGCATCTCCATCATAAAAACAAAGTACTAAACAAAAATCAAATGCCCATGACTGATAGGTTGAAGTAAGGTTTTATAGTTACTGGGCAGTCTAGAACAGGTTTTTTCTTCTCCGGTGAAAATGTTTTGATAAGTAAAGTGCAAATATTCATATTTGAAAAATGATTGGATTGGTTCTTCATTTCCATAGAAAAGCTTCCTTTAGCTCAATGTATTTGATAGAGGTATTGATTCAATTTAGAGATTGGGGTGCAGTCCTATGGGTTGTGCTCTGGCTACTCGTAAGCCCCCGAACTCGGAGGCTTACGAGTATCCTATGCAGAGAGGGGCGCACCTTGCACCTCCCATGCTGCATTTTAGCTAGATGACCAACATTGCCTGACTAGCAGAGGCTCGGGGAGTGAAGGAGGTTGGGGTGGCCATAGGAAAGATCGTAGGAATGCTGCCCTGGTCTCCTCCCCTCCCCTGGGAATGCCCCTGTTTCTGCACTCTGTTATAGGAGCGAGTGTGGAGAGGCAGCTGGTGTGGTTCTCTCCATACTTGCTATGAGGGGAGAGGGGCGGGGAGTGTGGTTCTTTGGCTCTGAGCTCAGAGCCCTGTCTTTGAGCACGGAGCCAGGAAACCAAAAAATCCTATGTCCCCCAGACTCTGTCTAACATAGGATTGCTTCCTAAGCGTGGAGAGGCAGATGGTGCGGTTCTCTCCATACTTGCTATGAGGGGAGAGGGGCGGGGAGTGTGGTTCTTTGGCTCTGAGCTCAGAGCCCTGTCTTTGAGCACGGAGCCAGGAAACCAAAAAAATCCTATGTCCCTCAGACTCTGTCTAGGGAACATTGCTCCCTAACTGTACAGCTAACATGCCTATATACAGGTTATTTAATGTTAACTTAGTTATTTAAGAGCAGCTGAATAATTTACATTTTCTTTTTTAAAAATCCAGTCTAAATTTTTAAAATCCATTTTTTGATAAATGTATTTTAAATCATTGATTTTCATCCACCTAGCTATATTGTATTTTAGTTTTAACTGTTTCCTTTGTCTTGCTTGGCTCAGCTCCACCACTGCATAAGCATACAACAACAGCAGTCCTTTCTAGCCTTTGTTTTTGTACATATGACTTTAGTCAGAGAAATAGAAACTGAAAGCCTAGAACTTTCAAGAAGGAAGAGGTGGTGGACAGAGCCATTTTCATGAGATGAAAAACTGAAATGAATTTCCATGTTTGATAGTTAGGTAATTCAGTGGGCATTTCTACACCAGCCTAAAATCATGCATTTAAAACAGGGCTTTCTGCTTCCGTTTTAAATGCAGGATCACCACTGACTCCCTTTACATGCGCTTCCTCCCCCTCCCTTCTCCCCGGATCTGAGTCTTCCATGATCTTTCATTGATCTCTCTCCTCTTCTTACCGCTTTAACTCTTTTCACGGAGGAAACTCAAGCAGAACGCAGTGGGGTAATTTGATAGCTCATTATCTGCTATCTATTTAAAAATGGAAGAAAGGGCATTTAGTGCAGGAGACGGCATCATGTAAAGAGCCCGTAAACTTCTGTGAAGGAGCAATCTGAATCGCAGGTTAAAAGCTCCGTGTAATGAAGCCCAGTGTGTGTGACTGTGACAGAGCCATTAACGGTACATATTTAGACATAAAAAAGACATACAACTCCTAGCATTTCCCAGACAGCATGGCTGGTGAATGCTGAAAGTTGTAGGACTTTTTCTATCTAAACATGCATGGGATTGTGCCCGAATTCATTTTTATGAGATTGCAGGCTCAATATGTTTATGCTGGGATTTTATTGTAACTGTTACTTTTTAAAATGAGATAGAAATTGAGTATTTTATTTAAGGTGTTTTTTTTTTTTAAATCATTTATTTACCCACCCTACGATTTCCCTCTATGCCCTGCATGAATCCTCAAAATATGCTGAGGAGCAATGGGAAACCTTCTGGAGCAGATATTTTGACAGCCGGGTTGTTGCAGTGGGGAGGAGACAGGGAGAAAGCACACTTCTGCTAGCACAATGTTGAATTTAACCCTGTATTTTGAGAGCTTTATTTTGGGAGAAGCAGAGTAATGCTTACAAGAAAATGTTAATAGAAATGAATTAGCTTTTACTATTTTGCTCTGCATTATTTCTTCAAGCCGTCCATCCCCATTAGTTAGATTCTGAGCCCCTTTGGGATTATGATAGACATGACTTTGATGAAATTGCTGTAGCTGCTCTGAGCCCACAGGATTGAGTGGGGTATAAATAAAATTGAACATTTAAGATTGCACAGAGATTGATTATTAAATTTCACATTGCCTGCTCCCTGAAGTAACTTATTATTTGCAAAAAATACTTTTCCTGTCACCACTCTGATGCTTCTGTACCAGCTTAGGTAAACTGAAAGCTTAGTTAATTGAATGGATTGAATAATTGCACATAAAAATGTCTGCCACTGGCACACATACCAAAAAAGCTCTTACTGGTACAAGTTTTAATGAGCTTTATATGCTGAAGCATTTCATTTTGTTAAAAGAAAAACATTGTCAATACTATATAGGTGGTCTGTGACTCCGCCGCAGAGCATTTTGTCACTTTTGCTGATTGTAGCATTCTGTGTGCTCAACAGGAGATGATTATGTCTATAAAGGCAAAACATACCAATTTATCATTCTTGAAAAAGAAAAAAAAAACGACTGAATTCAGAGGCAAAGTATGCTGGCTGGGAATGATAGTTGTTGCAGTCCAACATATCTAGAGGGCACCAGGTTGGGGAAGGCTAGAGTAGATGATAAGAGCCCTTAGGGCAGTATCCAAGGTTGCCACAGTGCTAGTGTAAGCCAATGCTACCGTATTGACATTAGCACTTGCTAGGCAAAGGGAAACGGTGGTGATTTGCAAACCATGCTGCTGAAATTTGGTGGCAAATTGCTATTTTCCTTTTGTAAGTGCTAATGATGTTGCACTAGTGTTGGTGTATGCTAGCATGACATCATTAGCGTTGTGACAGAATTGGTTCCTGTCGTTATTTGGTATTCTTCCATATAGTAGAATTATATGATAACGTATGGTTAACTTGCAACTACCTTATTTTATTACATTTATACCTCACCTTTCCTCCAAGGACCTCATGGTGTCACACACAGGTCTCTCCCCTCCCCTTATCCTCACAGCAACCCTGTGAGGTAGGTTTGTCTTAAGAGACGGTGGTTAAGCTACAGTCATCCAGTCCTAGGCCAACAATAGCCATGACACCACGCTGGGTCTCAAATTAATAACTTAATTAGTTTAGGGAGCTATCCTATGGCCGCTAGAGGCTAGACGGCCATCGGATATCTGGCTTTCTGGGAACTGATCTCCCCTACTTCTGTGCTGCCTCTGAGGCAGCGCAGAACAGCCTTGCAAGAGGAGCACGGAGCAGATGAAAAGGCATGTCTGAGGGTGTTACGGGGCGGGGAGGGCGGAAATGCCTGTATGGCACATCCAATGTGTTGTACAGCAGCCTCCTCCCCCACTCTGCCCTCCCGTGGCTAGACAGCCGCAATCAGACGATCCCCTCTGTGCTTCTCCTGCCCTGCGTCGGATATGCGGTTGCCTCTGAGTTTGGAGGCGGCCGCCTATCTTAATAGGCTTGCGCCCTTAGTAAACTATACTTTGGGCTGTGTTCAGTGCAACATGACCATTGATGTAAATTACATTGCACTACCATAAAGGACCTCTAGCGCAATGCCAGTAGTGGTAGTTGGCTTGATGGGTTTTCTGGGGAATCCTGTCACACCAGCTAACACTATTGGCATCGTGGCAGGAGTCCCTTGTTGGATACCAGCCTTTGGGTGGAAGGAAACTTGCTCAGAAGGCTGAACAGTGTGTTTATTACAGTAACCGAGCAGGTGCTTCAAACAGCTACTTCACAGCGTTGTCTTAGGCACATGTCTTCTTGGAAGTAAGTCCCACTGAGTTTAATGTGACTCACTCTACTAAGGGCGCAATCCTATCTAGATAGGCAGCCACCTCCGAACTTGGAGGCAGCCACCTCCCCAAAGCAAGGCAGGAGAAGCATGGGGGGATTGTTCCCTCCGCGCCTCTCCTGCCCTGCTTTTTTTTTTACTAGATAGCCATTTTCGACTGTCTAGCTGGTGGGGGCTGAGCGGGAGAGGAGGCTGCTGTACGACACATAGGATGTGTCATACAGGCAGAGCTGCTCTCCCCACCCGAGAACGCCCCCAGCCCCGCCCCTTTTCAGCCACTCCGCACTGTTTTTCCAAGCGTAGAGGACAGGGCTTCTTCACACTGCCTCGGAGGCAGCACAGATGTGGATGGGAGGTCAGTTTTCTGGGAACCAACCTCAGAGTGCAGGCTCCGAGGTCGGTTCCCGGAAAACAGTATATCCTATGGCTGTCTAGCTGCGATAGGATTGCTCCCTAAGTGTTTTTAATATTGCAGTCTGATTATTGTCAATGTTTCAGTTGATAAGATATTCACATGCAGGGCATCATTGCATGTGTGAGCATGGTCTCTGAAGAAATTAAACCCTTTATGTTGATATACACTTTTCCCTCTTTCCTCCCAAAGATCTTTCACTGGGGATTTGCTAAAATCCAACTAACTTTAGGAAACAGTTTATGTTAAACTGTTTAACTTTTATTTTGGTTCAATTTTACTAATCTGGTTTCGGCAGTATGCTGCAGTTTAATACCTGTAAGGATTTATGTAAGTAATTTCAAAAATAGATACCTGCCCTATGTTTGCAGGCAGTGATGTGATTTTCCCAGAAAATTTCGAATCAGAGAATGTTCTGATGCCCTAGAGCAGGGTGCGTGACTTGTGGCCCTCCAAAAATTTTGGGCTACGACTTCTATCATTCCTCATCATTGGCTATTCTGGCTAGAGCTGATGGGAGTTGTGCTCCTCCAGATGTTTTGGCCTACAAGTTAACAACCCTTGCCCTAGACAGACCCAATTTAACATGTTTATTTTACTTAGTAAAACAAAGCTAAAAAAGTACCTCCATGTTATTTTTTTGTCCCAATACACCAGAGGTATTTGACCTGAAATATTTGAGGGGAAAAATTAAAGCACAATGTGATTTAAATGTTATAATGTAGAATTTTTTTATTGGAATACTTCTAAAAATGTAAAGATAGTAGCATGTACTTCCCTTACATTATTTAAATTTAAGAAAAAACCCAGAGGTACAGAAAACTAAGCGTGTTTAGATAGGGGAAAAACCCCTACGTGTGTTTAGATAGGGGAAAACCCCCCCTGCAACTTCCAACAATGCTCAGCCAGACATGCTGCTGGAGAATGCCGAGAAGTGTAGGACTTTTTTCTGTCTAAACCTGCATAGGATTGCATCCTAATTAATTTTAGTAACCCAAAGAAATGTGCATGATATGCTGACAACCATTCATGTATTTCAGCAGAGTTCAACTCTCTTGCACCAAGGTCGTTAGTTCCGTTTCACTCTGAGACACACACACACATATTGATTTTATTAATGGACATATAAAGTGGAAAAATAAAGTCCTTGAAAATTTAGTGTCCCACATCACTTCTTATAGGAGAGGCTTCATTATAAATAATGTTGAGAGAGAAATATAGTGAGAATTGATGTGCTATTGCTGCACTAATTGGCACGTACTGTACAGCAGTATTCTAGCTTAATGTGAGTGCATAACTCTTGATTGATTTGACAAAAGCCCCACTGGCTGTGTGTTTCAATGTAAATGGAGTGCTGCCTTCTACCATTTAAAACATTGTTTACAGAAGCAAGTTTCTAAGAATTGTGCTGTATTAATATTGTTCCTTTTCTTAACAGCAAGGTATTGGTCGACCAAGCGTGTACCATGCGGTTATTGTCATCTTCCTTGAATTCTTTGCTTGGGGGCTGCTCACAACACCCATGCTCACAGTAAGTTTGCTGACCTGGAGATTTTCACACAGTGCTGATAATATAACTACTTTCAGAATGTCATATGCTTTCTTTAGTTTGTTTGCACTGACCTGCAATAGTGCGTTGGAAATCTGATACATACCTATCAGTGAGAATCTCTTAACTACAGGCATTAAGCTAAAAAGACCTCAGGCCTGAATTAACAGAACCAGTCTTTATAGTGCACATTGCTACATGGTAGAAGACAATATCTATACAGTGAAATGTCATATTCAAAATACTATGTAAATAGTTTTACCTGACTTGCAGTCTAGAACAAACAGTAGTACGTTGGAGGGAGAAGTAAAACAGCAGGGTCCTCTCTATGGGCGTAGCTGAATCCAACTGTCATTTGGCTTATCCCTTCCCACATCTGCCTCCTTCAGCAGCCACTACACCTGGCTGTTCAGGGAGAAGTGAATCAGTGAGGCCCTCTCCATCAGCTTGGCTAAGACCCACTGCCATTTGGTTCCTTCCCTCTCCAGAATTATCTCCATCTGCTATTCCACATACTCACTAAGTGAACCACAAGTTTTGAAGCTCTTTCAGCCCAAGGGCCAAATTCAATTTTGAAGAAGCTCTGGGGGGCCACGGTCTAGTAGTGGGCAGGGCCAAAGGCAAAAGAGACAGGGCCAACAATACCAGCATATTTTAGCTTAAAGGTTTTACTGTCCATAACTAAGCCTTAGGGGAGACATTTCAGCCCTTTAGAATGGGAAGAAGCTGCAAAAGCTGGGATACCACCAAGTGGTTTGGGGAAAGGGGGTGGGGCTAGGAGAAGGGGGCATGGCCATCTGAGCAACACAGGAGGGCCCACAGGTCTGAGATTCAGCACCCTTGCTATAGACATTATGTAAGCATTGCTACCTGATTTTCCTTCACTCCTTTTTGCATTGTGTTAATTAGATTGCAAGCCATTATTTTAAACCGTAAACCCCCTTGAGTGCACTAGCAGAAATGTATCATATTAATATATGACACAGTAGTTAAGAGTGTAGGAAACATGATGATGACAAACTATGCAAAAGCAAATTGGTTGCATCTCCACTTAACACAGTTAAACTCATGAAAGAGCTTGGAACTAGTCTGCACTGATTTGCAAAAGTGCTTTGGACCTAGAATATACATGTTTTGGACAATGCAACTCAGTACGGTGTTTGAACCAGCCCTTTTTATAGGATTAAGTTAATCTTCCAAAATAAAAACCAAGAAAGTGTTGGCTTTGAAGTAGAGCCCAATATAAATTTTTGCTATGTTTATCAGTGGTCATCTTGTTATACTCAAAAGTGCTGGAGGGCTCCTATGCCATCCTCCAGATGTGTGGTGCAGGGTTATGTCTATTCTGCTTTCGCTAAAATATGGACTTGCAACCTCAAGCTTAAGAAAGATTTCTTAATGTTTCGCTTTCTGATCACTTTTACTTGGGCTCTTGTTTTCTGGTAAATTATAGCATTTGACAGGCAGGAGTGATGTATGAGCAGTTAAGACTGAGGGAGGCGCAAAGAACTCTGCACGCATCAAGAGTTCTCCAATGTCCTGTTTGGATATCTGTTCCTCTCACTGATTCTCTTAAAGGTCACCTGAGTTTTGGGAATGGCTTGTCAGACAGCATACAGAGCTATTCTCAGAATGGGAGCGTGCTGTGCACATTCAAGTTCCCCTGTGATGTTCTAGTTCCTGTCCTGTGGTGCTTAGAGGTAGTGCTCCCATTAGTTAAATACACTGACGTAATACAAATTTCTGCAAGTTTCCCCCCCATCCCCCCTGCTGTCACGACATCTATTGTAAATAGCATTAAATTGTTGAAGGATAGATGCGGTGATGTTTCTGGGCTTGAACATGCAGGCGGGTCTTTAAGTTGCTACTGAAAAACGCATAACCCTGTTGCAAGGTTATATTAATAAACTCAACCTTGTTCTTTTTTTTTTTCCTGAGAACCAGCTACCTGTTACTTACTATTCATCAGATCATTACTGTCACATCTTTAGAAACGTGGGAAGAATATATTTAAGTAAACAGCCGCTTTGTGTCCTTATTGAGTAGAGAAATAGCCTTTATGTGGAAATTACAGAGCTGTTAAAATCATCAAAGCCAGTTTGGGGAAATATTGAAACTATATGCTGCTGTTTGGCCTTAAATAGTCAGTTAAGATGAAGGTTGGCTGATCTCTCTGTCTCTGTGTGAGTATAGATGTGCGTGCGCGTGTGCGCGCGTGCACACACACACACACACACACACACGGAGCCATGGTGACTTCTGTAACAAGTGATGGCTTCCTGGATGGCTCAGTCATCACAGTGGGTAGGATCTAGACTTGTGTTCAGTGGAGTTCTGCTGTCATTGGAGGAAGGAAGCAGGGTGGCAGTTTTATCTGATTCTTTCTTCAGCCTCTAGTTCCACCTCCCATGCAGTTCTGGAGATTTGGGGGAACCTCTGGATCAGCCTGGGGGTGGCGCTGGGGGCTACAGGGGGAACAAGGAATCAGAAAATTGCTGCCCCACCCCTTCCTCCAGTGGGAAGCCTGTGCTGGATCCTGGTTCCTTCTGCAAATGGAAGGAGCCCTGGATCCAACCCTCTGTATTTAGTTTTTGCTGTTGTTAAATAAATACTTACTTTAATTGAAAATTAGTTTGAATAATAAATGTGTCTTTTTAGGTCTTACGTGAAACATTTCCTCAACATACATTTCTAATGAATGGCCTCATTCAAGGAGTTAAGGTAAGAATGTTTTAAAGGTCTGATAAATGTCACCTCTCTTACATATTAATCCTGCGGGATCCTAATGGGCAGAGTAGCACATTCTGAACAGACAGCGTTGCTTGACTTAACATTTTCATGACAGGAACAACACCAAAGTAGGTATGTCATGAAGAATTCAGTTTATGAATTTAAAAACACACACACAGATGTTTTACATTAGGAAAGCTGCAGTCCTTTATATATTTACCTGTGAGTAAGTCCAATTGGACTAGGTGGGGTTTACCTCTGAGCAGACTTGCATAAGATTGTACTAATAAATACTTGTGGGAAACAGTGCAGGAAATAGTGCAGTAAACAGCTAGGCCTAGACAAACTGCTAATGTCAACAGTATGTTGGAACCAGTTCGGTTTGAACTGGTAATTAACTGGATTATGAAGCAGGGACCAAAAATCACTATTGAAGGATAAAATAGATTAATTGGGGAGAACTACATTACTTTGATATCGCTTATGAGCACATTGTGAGATGGAATAATTGATATTAAACAAAAGGGATAGAGTAGAGGCAAAGAAGCGTTAATGCTTGTTGTAATCTAGTTTATGGTGACAGGATGTATTACTGCTCCATCTGAGCTTATGAGATGATATTCTGTGGGGCTGTTAATGATTTTTTGTGGGGCTGTTAATGATGGCTTTAAAGAGATTCTGCAGTCTACCCCTCCTCATTTGATTCAAGATGCTGTGTGTTGTTTTGCTCCTTTGTTTTGCTCCTCTGTCCCACTCTGTACTTAAGAATCTGTATGGCCTTATAAATATTTGCAATTTTAAAAAAATAACAAGAAATAGAATTGCTGTATTATTTCATAAAATAACATTTCATACTTTGTGGAAGGATGTGAATAAAAATGTGAAAGCTGGAGACTAGGATTCATATGATAATTTAATTTTGATGATAGGTTGCAAATAATGTTTGGATCCAGAGACCCTGTAGGTAGAGGGGAAGGGTGATTTCCCTCTTCCCCCTGTGACCCCTAAAAATCTGCTCCAGAGTTTTGGAGGATCTTCAAGAGGTGATGCTGGAGGCTGCAGGGAAAGGGGGGATTGGCAAAAATCTCTGCTGCTCCTTCTGCTGGATCACAGTCACTTCTCTGAATGGAAAAGAGCCTTCCATTTGTGGAAGGGCTAGTCTGGATCCAAGCCAGTATGCGTGTGAGGTGTAAAGTGGAAGGTATGTTGAGCTTTGAAATTGCAGATTTATCTGATGGGGAAATACATAGAAAACTTTCAGACGATAGCAGTTTAACTTTTGGGAGTGTACTTGACATGTTTCCAAGGAAATAAACTTTTGTGCGGTAATAAGTGTCAAGATTTCTGGGGAAAGGTACAATTGTGGGTATTGTTTCTTTCATGCCAGTTGAATTCCCCTTCGCTCCATGTATGAGATCATGTTTAAAGGCTTCTTTTGTTGTTCATCTCCTGTCTACTGAGATTTGTCAGCTCAGGGAAAAGATTGTTTCACTTTGATAGTGTGGCTTTCCAGCAATCAGTACAATTGTATGTGCAAATGTTATCTTTCATGTTACTGGTACTGATAGTAACTTTAGTGATTGTACAAAAGGCTTTACAGCCCACGAGTTCAGATGTTGGTAATATCTAGGAGTTGTGTTTAGTAACCCCGGCCCAAATTCTATAGAGAAGTTGTGTCTCCCAAAGAGCAAGTGAAATAAAGAAAGTAGGGTCTCATGTACTAGTCACATTCTCTGTAGCTGAGATACCTAATACACAGAGATGTGAAGCTATCATAAGTCTCTGCTTTAGTCTGGCCAATAGCTGCTAGGCATAGTTTCATATTTCCATTAGGCTTTACTTTCACAATCTTATTCTAGTCTAGTGTTCAGCTGATTTCTTAGGAGTAGTCCATTTAAAAATGATTTCCTCCAGGTCTGGTGCTAGGCACTGCTAAAGGTGTAATGCTGCCAGAAGGTGGATACAACTCAACTAGATGGCATCTGCACCGAGCAGAGCTCTGGATCCCCAAGGTGCACATCTAATGGTTGGTGCTGCCCTGTACAAGCATGCCAAGTAGTTTCAGAGCTCCACTCAGTGCTGCCACCCCACCCCTGTTAACTAATAAGTGGCAAGAGTCTAGTTCCTGGGGCTCACCTAAATCCGGAGCCAGGAGCTTGCTGGGGCTTGCTGAGGGCTCACCTAAATCCGGAGCCAGGAGGTCTGATTTCTCCCCTTGTTTTTTCAAATGCAGATTTCTGCATGTGTCTTGCAAACCCATCCTATAAGGCAGCCTTCTCCAACGTGTTGCGCTCCAAATGTATTGGCCGTGGTGTCTGGAGTTGATGGGAGTTGTAATCCAACACAACTTCAGGGCACTGTGTTGGGGAAGGCTGCTTTAAGAAAAAAGAGTTGTAGCCTTCAGAAACTGTCTAAAAGGAAGGTTTTGCTTTGAGTAAGATGAAAGGGGAGCATTGAGCATATTAAGTTGAAAGACTTTCACGTGCTTTTCAAAAATACTTCTAGAAATATCAAAAGGATTGGTAAGTGAAAATATTCTGTGACTGGAGAGGGCATATTTGTCTTTTCTTTACAACTCATGACATTTTAGGCAGCTATTACACCAAATGGTTGCTTCCCTATGCTGGTTAAAGAAAGATGATGATGCAAATTTTTCAATGTGGACAACATCTTCCTACTGGAAGAATTAGATGAAATGGAAGTTTGTAAGTGTGTGTGTGTATTGTAATTATCCAGTACCATATTATCTGCCTGTATAAAGTGTATAGCTATTCTGCATGGAGAAAATCCAAATTCTGCTGTTCAGAATAAACAGTGTAAAAATGACCAAAGTTTGAATGCTCAGTTGTGGTGGAATACTTTGGCAAAAGTTCTGGCTGTTGGAACGTAAGGAAAGTGAATAAATCAAGAACAAGGCCAATGGGTTGGATCCAGATTTCACATGAGCAGAGTTCTTGTCATGGGACACTCTGACTGGGGGAAGCAGGAGATGTGTTTTTGCTAATTAGTCCTGCCTCCCTGAAAATGCCTCCCTTCCCTTTTTGTACCAGGAGCCTCTGCTGGATTTCTAGCCCTTGATTCACAGAAGTTTGGATCCAAAATATAAGGCAGCTTCCTTTGAGATTATACACTTTGCAGCATTTCTTTTTTTCCTTTAGGGTGGGATTTCTGCCTGTTCAGACCAGTAGACTGCAAACAAATCTGTGCAGACATACACCAAACTGGGACTGGTCTTTGAAATCTGGGTATACTGTGTTTTCGAGTAGTCTCATGAATATCATGTATTTGTTTGAGAGTAAGAGCCTTTGGGATTGGACTGTTGCTAGAAGTATGTGCCCAGGAATTAGAGCTGTTGGAGGGCCCGATACTGTTGATCTTATCTGAATAAATGTAAAGAACTGGTAAAGAACTATCCACTGGCACACATTGGTGTGTATAACACTTAATGATTCTTAAATACCAGCATGTCAAGAGTGTGGCATTGAACTTTTCAGCTGTATTTGCTGGCCTGTTATGCTAAATAGATAATTTAATTTGACCCTGTTCAAAATCATTACTGTACTAGCATTTAGAGGAACCTTGAGACTGGCATTATGCTACTTAACTAAGAGTTGCATGGGTTTCCTGCCAGACAATTACAATAATCCGGTATTGCAGCAACCAGGAACAGATTTGGCAGACTTTATTCTTTAGATGTCTGACAATGTTTTTCATGCTCTTTGTGCTCCGAAATGTAAGCAAATAAATGGCTGCTTTGTCTCCAGGGGGAATTTAAGTTGTTGTTCTGTGCTGAATGTATTTTTCATGTTGACA
The DNA here is from genome assembly GCF_057233095.1 of Heloderma suspectum. Classification (NCBI taxonomy): domain Eukaryota; kingdom Metazoa; phylum Chordata; class Lepidosauria; order Squamata; family Helodermatidae; genus Heloderma; species Heloderma suspectum. The sequence continues at coordinate 87,707,749 of NC_139459.1, forward strand.
TTCACCGGTTTTGCTCTGAAGGGAAATTGTTCATTCTCCATCTTAAAAGAGAAAATATAGTACAACTATAGCTGTATTTGTCTGAGATGAGGAGTTGAGAGGAAATTTGGAAAACATTAAGCAATAAAATTAGATCTGGGGGTTACCTATTAATAGTGGAAATTGAAGTGCCCTAATATAGTGGAATGGCATATTTAAAGGAAAATCTGAGATAAAAATATTTCTTTAGGGCTGCAAAGTGTTAGAATTTAAATCGATTAACTTTTTTAAAATTAACTTTTAAAATTAACTTTTTTAAGATTAACTTTTTTTAAAAAAGAGTTCTTTATGCAAATAAACTAGGCTTGTATAAAGTCCAGGATTCTGCTTTTTAAAAAAAATTATTCGGTTGATCACATCTGTTTATAGCGTGCCACCCAACAACTTAATATGTTGTTTCTTTGCTTTAATTTTTAACTTAGTCTGGGTTCTAAAGAGCTGTTTGGGGTGGGGGGTGGGGGGCACGAGCCACTCAGCAGACGTTTGGCATTAATTGCCTGATTGGTTGTGCCACATCAAACTGCTTTTTAAACTTCCCTTCGTTTCAAAAGCCATTTACCGTGTAGCACCAGAGCTGCTGTTTGAGAAGAACAATTCTGAAGCTCCCTTGAGCTGATGGAACTAGTTTCCCAGTTCTTTGGGTCCTGGCCATGATTTTGAACACTTTATACCAATATATCTAAATATTCTTAAACATCAAGCTTTAGGAAGCACATAGGCCCCAGTCAAAAAAGGTTTTCTGGGGTTTGCCTTTATCCAGCAAGATATTTTACTTCTAAATTTGGTCTTGAAATTTATTGCTTTTCTCAAATCAGTTTGTAGATTGGTTTGTGCAGAGTATTCTAGCAAAGCATCATGAGCTGGAGTGTCACAGCTAGGGATGTACGAAAGTCACTTACCTTTTCACAGCTTGGCTTCGTGGTGGGGGGGAGGCGCTTCACTTCTCCCCCCGAAGGTCAGGCGAGGGGGGGAGGCGTCACGCCTCGCCCGGCCGAAATTCAAGCCGGGGAGAAGCGCCCCGTCTCCCCGGCCGCGAAACAAAAAGTGGAAAAAAAAACCCCCAAACCCCGTGATAGGCTACGTAACGATTAACGTAGCCTATCATGGCTAGATTTCCAAAGTCAGCCGTGATAGGCTATGTTAATCGTCACGTAGCCTATCACGGGTGACTTTGGAAAAAAAAAAAGCGTGTACGCAAATGGCGGCGGCCCATGGCCGCGGCCATTTGCGTTCCTTATTTTGGCACGTCTAGTCTACGTAAAGATTTACATAGACTATGGCGAAAATAAGGGCAACGCAACGCAAATCTTTACGTAGACTAGACGTGCCAAAATAAGGAACGCAAATGGCGGCGCCCATGGACCGCCGCCATTTGCGTACACGCTATTTTTTTCCCCCCCCCCAAAGTCACCCGTGATAGGCTACGTGACGATTAAGGTAGCCTATCACGGCTGACTTTGGAAATCTAGCCGTGATAGGCTACGTTAATCGTTACGTAGCCTATCATGTTTTTTTTTTACTTTATTTTGTAATGGTGGCGGCGGCCGGTCGGAAGACTGGCCGCTGCCCCCGCCCCCACCGAAACACCTCCGAACCGCCGCCAGGACCCGCCGCCTAGAGGGACATTCGCAGGAGGTAAGTCCCATCCCGGGGGGGGGGGTGGCGGAGAATTTCACCGCCAATTTCGGGGGGCCGAATGCGTTTGCATTCGGCCTCACCGAGATTCGTGGAGAAATTCTCAGAAATTCTCCACCATCCCTAGACTCACAGCTAGTTTACAAATTCAGTTCCAGAAAAGTGCACATAAGAAACTGCTGACATTAAAACAGTGGGCATGCTGCTCTTTTTCTTTGGTGCTGTTACTGAATTTGCAGGTTTGAGAACAGATGTGACAGCTCTTACTGATCTACTTCTACACTTAAGGTAGGATTGTCTCTTCCCACATGAACTGACCCAGTAATTAAATTACCGTTTGGATACCCTACTCGAGGTGCCTCCACCTTCAGAGGTTAAACAGCAGTGGCTGTCTGCTGGAGAGAGGGCCTCTTCTATGATGGTTCCTCAATCATGGAAGTCCCTCCTGAGGTACATTTGCCTATCCTATTCTATCCTGGCTTTTAATAGCATATGATAATTTTTAGGATAACTCCGACTCCCTTTCTCTGGTTTGGATTAACGATTGTCCTATTGATTTTTAGTTACAGCCTCATTACTGCTTTTTCATGGTACTGCATTGTGTTTTATTTTCCTTCTCCTGTTAGAAAACAGATGTGGGGGTCAAGCTGGTATTTAATCTTGAAATTTAAAATAGTTTCCTGAACTTGTGTATGAAATTTCATTTCAATGGGAATTCTGTTCGTTTGTAAATTGGGTGCTGTCAGGACTCACTGGCTCAGACAGGTCCTATATTTGGGATGGGGGAGAATTTCTCCCCGAAACTTCGGGGGGCCGAGTGCCAACGTGTTCGGCCCCCCGAAGTAGTTTCGGGGAGAAATTCTCCGCCCCCCCCGGGATGGGACTTACCTTTCCCGAATGTCCCTCCCGGCGGTGGTTCGGCAGGTCTTCGACAGGGGCAGAGGCGGCAGCCGGTCAAAAGACCGGCTGCCGCCGCCGCCATTCCAATAAAAGTAAAAAAACAACAACGCCCCCGTGATAGGCTACGTGATGATTAACGTAGCCTTTCACAGCTAGATTTGCAAAGTCGGCCGTGATAGGCTACGTAAATCGTCACATAGCCTATCACGGGTGACTTTAAAAAAAAAAAATAAAGCGCATACGGCTAATGGCGGCCCCCATAGGGAGCCGCCATTCACGTTCCTTATTTGGTCATGTAGTCTACGTAAAGATTTACATAGACTACGGCGAAAATAAGGGCAACGCTATTTGCGTTGCCCTTATTTTCTCCGTAGTCTACGTAAATCTTTACATAGACTACAGCGTGTCTATGTAACATAGTAAATAGCGTCTATGTAACGCTATTTGCATTGCCCTTATTTTCGCCATAGTCTACGTAAATCTTTACATAGACTACAGCGACCAAATAAGGAACGCGAATGGTGGCTCCCTATGGGGGCCGCCATTTGCGTACGCGCTTTTTTTTTTTCAAAGTCATCCGTGATAGGCTACGTGACGATTAACGTAGCCTATCACGGCTCACTTTGCAGATCTAGCCATGATAGGCTACGTTAATCGTCACGTAGCCTATCACGGGGGCGTTTTTTTTTTAACTTTTTATTTCGCGGCCGGGCGAGGCGAGGCGCCTCCCCCCCGGCCTGAATTTCGGCCGGGCGAGGCGGGAAGCCTCCCCCCCGGCCTGAATTTCGGCCGGGCGAGGCAGGAAGCCTCCCCCCCAGCCTGAACTTCGGGGGGTGCAGTGAAGCTCCTCCCCCCCACCGCGAAGCAAGCTGCGAGACCAGGTAAGTGGCTTTCGTGCACTCCTAGGTCCTATGCAGCTGGAACAGCCACATGCCACAGCACTGGGAAACAAGCACACACTGGAGCGTCACCAGTGCACTGGCCAGCCCAACTGGGGGCCATCAGGGAGGGTGGGAAGGGGTTGAAAACCTGACAAGGCAAGATAGAGGGAGTGGAGCTGGTGAGTAGGGATGTACGAAAGTCACTTACCTTTTTGCAGCTTGGATTTGTGGTGGGGGGGGAGGTGCTCCATCCCTCCCCCTGGAATCCTCCCTGGGCTGGCTCTGCTCCGCAGCAGCTCCGTGGAGCCACTGGCCAGGGCTGTCCGCAGCCGGAGTTCCGGCCATGGCCGGCTGCTGCGGACGCAAATGGTGGCCGCCGTAGCGGCCACCATTTGTGTCCTGCCAGGGTGCCGTGATAGGCTACGTAAATATTTACGTAGCCTATCACGGCAAAGAGCAGGGGCGCAAACGGCGGCCGCTACGCTGTTTGCGCCGCTGCTCTTTGTCGTGATAGGCTACATAAATACTTACGTAGCCTATCATGGAAAGAGCAGGCAGGATGCAAATGGCGGCCGCAGCAGCCAGCCGAGGGACCTGCCGCTGGAGCTGCCACCGGCGGAACATCCGCCCCAGGTAAGCTTCATCCCGGGGGGGATTCCGCGTGGTGGCGGGGGGTGGGAGGCCATTCCGCTACGGGTTTCAGGGGGCCGAATGCCAGTGCATTTAGCCTCGCTGAAATCTGTGGCGGAATTCTCTGCCATGCCTACTGGTGAGAGAGAGCAAAGGCAGAGAGCAGAACAGAAGGAATGAACACAGGATAAGCTGGCAAGTAGAAGAATTGGCAAGTAGAGGGGAGAAGGAGGAAGTGGCTGGAGAGGTGAATACAGAATTGAGACAGAAGGAGGAGAAGGGGATAGAAGGGCAAATTCCTTTTAAAGGAGGAGTGAATAACCATAGAGCCCACTATGTAGGAACTTACCTGACCACTGTCAGCCCAAGAAGCTGAGGAGAACCTGGCTCTAACCACTCCTGAGAGTTATCTCCCTTGACCTGCGAGCTCTGTAGTAGGGGAATGTGGACTCCAGAGTGGCCTCAAGAGAAACATGAGGTGGAAGTCTCAGATAAGAGTTGGTAGCCATTTTCTTGTCTGCCACAGAGCTCTACCGCTTGTCTGTGGATGCTCCAGAGGGAGGAAGACAAAATTCATTCCCTTAGAGGGGCATTATATCTCAGGGATTGCTCAGTGATGTAACCGACCTTGTCCTTTTAAAATTGGTATTATTTCATATGGGCCTGTCAACGTGGCTTCAGTGGACGTGATGGAAGAAGACTATTTCAATTGGGGGAGGTGCACATAAGCACATAAAACTAACATCGTTTTTTAGTTTTGTTTACTAGTTGCAAGTAGGGATGGTAGAGAATTCCGCCACGGATTTCAGTGAGGCCGAATGCACTGGCATTCGGCCCCCCCAAATCCGTGGCAGAACGGCCCCCCGTGGATTCCCACCGGGACGGAGCTTACCTGGGACGGATGTTCCGGCAGCGGCTCTGGCTCCACTGGCGGCTGGTCTTTCGACCGGCTGCCATGGCCGCCATTTGCGTCCTGGTCTTTGCCGTGATAGGCTGCGTAAGTATTTACATAGCCTATCATGGCAAGCCAAGCAAAAAAAAAAAAACGGCGTACGCAAATGGCGGCGGCTATGGCGGCTGCCATTTGCGTTCCCTAATTTTCGCTGTTTTAGCCTACGTAAATATTTACATAGGCTATTACGGCGAAAGAAAAGGGGAACGCAAATAGCGTAGTGGGCGCCATTTGTGTTCCTTTTTTTTTTTTTTTGCCGTTATAGCTTACGTAAATATTTACATAGGCTAAAACAGCGGGAAAAAATGGAACGCAAATAGCGCCCACTACACTATTTGCGATCCCCTTTTTTTTTTCACTGTAAGAGCCTATGTAAATATTTATGTAGGCTAAAACAGTGAAAAATAGGGAACGCAAATGACGGCTGCGGTAGCCGCCACCATTTGCATACGCTGGGGGTTTTTTTGCTTGGCCTGCTGCAGTAGGCTACATTAATCCTTACGTAGCCTATCACAGCAGCCTGGCTGGACGCAAATGGCGGCTGCTACGACGGCCGCCATTTGCGTCCGCACCAGCCAGTCCGCAGCCAGAACTCCAGCTGTGGACGCACAGAGCCGCTGCAGAGCAGAGCTGGCCAGGCAGGATTCTGGGGGGGAGCACCGGATCGCCTCCCCCCTGTTGAGGATTCTGGGGGGAGGGACGGAGAGCCTCCCCCCCCACTGCGTATCACATCCGCGAAAAGGTAAGTGACTTCCATACATCCCTAGTTGCAAGTCAAGTATGCTAAATCAGATCCAAATCTATTTAGAACATTGATCCCCCCCCCCCCCCCCGGAAAACATTCAGGTCCTAAATTTTCCAGGAAATTCATTACATTTCCTATCATTTATTACATTTCTATACTGTACAACAGCCAGAGCTCTCTCTGGGCTGTTTACAAAGATTAAAAACCTTAAAAATACAGTATTATGCATAATATAAGAACAGTTTGGCTACAAACTTATAAACAGAGCAGACATACATATGCACATAGGTATCCAAGCAATATCCCATGGCCTGATTAAAAGCCTATCATATGCTGCCAAAGGCCTGGGAGTAGAGGAAGGTCTTAAGCTGGCAACGAAAAGATAACAATGTTGGCACCAGGCGGGCCTTGCTGGGGAGTTCATTCCAAAATTGGGGGGCCGCCACTGAGAAGACCCTCTCCTTTGTTGCCACCTTCCAAGCCTCCCTTGGAGGAGACATCTGGAGAAAGGCCTTAGACAGTGAGCATAGTGTATGGGTAGGTTCATGCTGTGAGAGGCACTCCATCAGGTATTGTGGTCTTGAGCCATGTAAGGCTTTATAGGTCAAAACCAGCACCTTGAGTCGGGCTTGAAAACATACAGGCAGCCAGTGCAAACAGGCCTGTTTGGGCCCTATTGTCCCTGATATCAATCTGGCTGCTGCATTTTGCATAAGCTGCAGCTTCTGAACCGTCTTCAAGGGCTGCCCCATGTAGAGCGCATTGTAGTAATCTAACTTGGAGGTACCAGATTGTAAGTGACTCAAGCCAGATAAGGGTGCAGCTGAGCCACCAACTAAAGTTGATAGAAAGCACTCCATGCCACTGAGGCCACCTGAGACTCAAGTGACAAAAATTGCTCCAGGAGAACGCTCAAACTACAAACCTGCTCCTTCAGGGGGAGTGCAACCCCATCCAGAACAAGTTGAACACCTGCCATCCAGTCAGAAGAACTACCCACTAACAACATCTCAGTCTTGTACAGATTGAGCTTCAGTTTACTAGCCATCCTCCAGTCAAGAACCAATCTAGCACATCCACAGCGTCACCTGATGAAAATGAGAAGGAGAAATAGGGCTGCATATCATCCACATACTGATGACAACACATTCCAAAACTCCCCACTCAGCGTTCATGTAGATGTTAAATAGCATGAGGGATAAACTCGCCCCCTGTGGAACCACATAGTGGAGAGTACATGGGGCTGAGCAATAATCCCCAAACACCACCTTCTGGAGCTGACCATCCAAGTAGGAGTGCAACCACTGCAGTGCAGTGCTTCCCACTCCCAACTCAGACAACCATCCCAGAAGGATACCATGGTTGATGGTACTGAAAGCCACTGAGAGATCAAGGAGAATCAACAAGGTAATATTCCCCATGTCTCTCTATACAGGGCGACCAAAGCTGTTTCCATGCCTGGTAGGGAAAGCATGTCACTGATTCTCTGTGTGCTGCATTGCACCAGATAGAAGATCCATGCTTCAGTCTGTGTCAAATAGTTATACAAGTGGGGTGCTGTATGAAGACAACTCAGCACTCCATTATTAGTTTTGAGGGTATTACATTCCCACTGATAAATTGGATAAATCTGGACTGAACCCATATTCACCTGCCAGATTTGGATGGTCTGACTTTTCTGGCCCCATTTTGGGGTCAGCATAAAGACAAAGGATTCCAAAATGGAACCATGAGCTACCAGAGAGAGGGTCTTCTCAGTGATGGCACCCCAAGTTGGAATGCTCTAAACAGGCTCAATTAGCACCTATGCTTGATGTCATTGTTAGTCTATCTGCATGTTTTGAATAGTTTTAGGTTGTGATTGTATGTTTTAATTCTGTATGTCATTTTAAAACTTTGTTAGCTGTCCTGGAAACGTGTTTGGAGGGTCGTGTAAATATGACTGGGACTGCAAGAGGTTTTACCAATCTCGGGATGAGGGGAAGAGATATATTTGGGCATTCAGCACTTCCTCTTAATTTGTTTTTAATGAGTCATTTTCGAATTGAGTGGAGGCTGGGATGTTTCCCATCTCAACTTCCAACTTATCTACAGTTTTGTTGTTACACAATTTCTTGAGTAAAGTGGATTTGACTTCATGTATATAGCAATCTGTAGCCACTGTGACCTTTTCATATGCTGACACTGAAAAATGCCACTTCTAGTTGAGAGCAATTACATTCCTCATTCTATTGCAGTGGTGTTGAATCTCAGGCCTGTGGGCCAAATCCGGCCTGCATGGGGTCCCAATTGACCGTCTGGTGTTCCTCAGATGGCCCTGCTCCCTTTGCCCCAACTGCAGATTGTTTGGTGGTTTCCTGGCTTTTGCATAGTTTTTCCTTGGGGGAAATCTGCCCCTCCTGAGGTCCCAGTCTGGACATCCAGGGTTCCCCAGATGGCTGTGGCCCTTTCCCCCAACTACTGATTGCTTGGTGTTTTCCCAGATTTTCTGAAGTTCTTTCCTGCATAATAAAAGGTTGAAATGCCTCTCCTACAGCTTCGTTACTGGCAGTAAGAGGGTTAAGCTATGCTATGCTGGGTGGGGTTGTTTTGTAGTCTTGGCCACACCCCTTTTGCCTTTGGCTCCGCCCACCACTGGGATGTTGTCCCCATGAGCATCTCTGAAATGGAATTCTGCCCTTGGGCTGAAAGTGCCCCCCCACTTTGACCGAGATGGATGCTTCCATTGTATTGAACAACTGACCTATTTGTTTAGCATCTATCTCTTTTGCCACTGCCATGGAAACAGTCTTATCTTATTGTTCAAGAGCGAGGCCATTTTTCAAAGGAACTACTCCAGTATTTGTGCAACATGGCTATCTAGCCATGTGTGTGTGTTTTGAAAAATGGTTTACCTCTGTTCCCATTCTGTTTCCTTTGGCCCTTTTAAATTGTGCTTTATAAGCAGATACTTCCCAAAATGTTGAAGGGGGAGGCAGGCTCTGGTGCTCGAGAAAACAAAATTTATTGTGCTCTGTGCATTTCGGGATGTTTCCTTCAGGAGCTGTTAAAAGCCATTTTGTCTCTTGTTCTGAAATACACAAATATTCTTTCTTCTGTATACTTGCACACACAACTCTTGAAGCCTATTGCTGGACATGAGAGCAGAGACAAAATAAATGTTGTTTTCTTGAGCGCTGGAGCCTGTTTCCACCTTCTTCATTGTTAGTCCACAGTGCTCTTTCCCTCTTCACCTCTGTTTCCCAAAGTGTAACATATATGGATGTTATTGTATTGCCTAGATCCCCCAACCTGGTGCAGTTGAGATGTTTTGTACTACAATTCCAAGTATTCCTGACCTTGGGAATTGAAGCCCCAAATATCTGGAGGGCACCAAGTTGGGGGAGGCTGCACTAAATATAAGAGGGACCAGAATGAACTAACCTCACTTCTGTTTCTTTTTTAGGGTTTTTTATCGTTCATGAGTGCTCCGCTGATAGGTGCTCTGTCTGATGTCTGGGGAAGGAAGTCTTTCCTGCTTGTTACAGTTTTCTTTACTTGTGTCCCCATTCCATTAATGAAGATAAGTCCATGGTAAGTGGCACAAATGACAGTAGGGGTTTTTGGTGTACTAAAGAAACTAGTAGAGTGATCTTTTAGGAAAAGATAATTCACTATAGGAAAGTGATTTATCTCAACGTAGGATTCAATTACTGCTGCTGTGTCCAAGTGTGTCAACTCAGTTATTTTAATTGGTGTTCAAAATGAAATGCTTAATTAAAGGTGATAGAGTAACTAAGTTTATGCTTTCTTACAGTTTTGCAATGATCAAAAGCTTCATTACACAAATGTTTCTTCATTTTGCAGGTGGTATTTCGCTATGATTTCTGTATCTGGGATTTTTGCTGTTACATTCTCAGTGATATTTGCTTATGTAGCTGACATAACACAAGAACATGAGAGAAGCACTGCTTATGGACTGGTAAGGCAATTTCTTGTCTTTCCCAAGTTTAGGACTGTATGGCTTGGTAGATTTTATTCTTTGAATAAAAGATAGAATGATAGATGAATTGCCACAGTTTGTCATGATAGCAGTGCATGTAGTAACTTACTCCTGCCAAGTTTCCCTTGCAGCGTACACTGATTCAGTTGGAAAGTGATCTCTGAGTTACTGCGGTAGTGATAACGGCAATTGGTATATGAAAAATGTTACATGAACCTTCTGAACTTGCCTTTATGATAATCGGAAGCCCTGACTTCCAGAAATGGGAGGCATTTTTTTTTTTAAGTGTTTCTTAGCGTGTGAGTTGTGGACATTTCTTCTTCTTTTTTTTTTCTAGAAAAGAACAAGCAGCTGCTAGTAGAGATAACTCTCTTCCTTGAGTCTGTGGAAAGATTTTCTTTTCCTTCCCCTGTGACAAACTATCCTTCTCCTCCTGCCCCCAACGACTGAAGAGAAACAGCCAGAGGGTTTCAGCACAGCACCTAGTACTAGCATGTTGTGTCATGTCTGCATGTCTAGCCCTAGTCAAAAATGGCTCCACCAAACAGTATTACAGCACTCTTTGAAGCAGACTTAACTGCCAAGACACAGTACCGTGCTTTCAATGCACTGAAGTTCTAGAGAGTTATTTCCCTTGCTACTTCATTAGTACCTAAGCACCATGGCAACCCCTGCAAAATAGAGTACTTAAATATCTGAAAAACACCTTGCTAAAAGCATATTGATGAAGTGTTAAACCATTGAGGTGTTGGTGAAGGAGGTAGGCTTGTGTTAGAAAACTTCACATTGAGGCTTGAAAGATTTAAAGAGTTAGAAAATTCTATGTCATTGCCATATATTTGGCTGATGTATTCACAGACAGTTTTGGAGAAAGTTCAGTTGTCAAACAAATATGTTCTTTGCTCCTTGTTGTGTAGACATCTTCTCTGGCATAAAAATATTTATCCTTTTAAAGTGAAGATGTGTAATGTTAGGACAACTCGGTAATTTCTTTCTTGAGTTGCTCTGTTTACCCAGCCATTCCTTCTGCCCCAGGTGCCACCTCCTCCCCATTATTAATTGTTTAGAGGCTCTGTGATTAGTGGATGAAGCTGAGCCATGGGGGCTAAATGCATGTTTCTTCTTCCCCTCCCTGCAACCACCACTGACTCGCAGGAGAGAGGGCCAGCAGGGCTAGCCTCACACAACCTCTGTAGCTAAACTCGGCTAAAACAAAGCACAGTCCTAGGGTAGCTTCACTTATTTCTATTGCCATAGTCAGTGCCTGGGCAAATGCCACATTGCAGAAACCCAGCTTGCCTGTACCTTGTTTTCCTGGCTGCTACAGGGTTTCAATTAGGTATGTACAACCCAAAGAGCTGCACAAACTATGTAGTACCATAAGCATTTTTTTTATGTTGATTCCCGGGCTTTCTACCAGTTTTGAGACCAGTATTCTCTAATTTGGCACATGACCCTGCTATGCCGCAAATACGCAGCTCAGGCTTTTTGGTCCAAATGTAATTTGATCTATGTTGCCAACATACCCCTAGACCTATGGGATATCATGAGTCAAAGTAGGATGGTGCAGCCAGGGGGAAGGGATGATGCTGGAGAATAGAGATGGAATTTCTAGTCTTGACATCAAAAATTGAGACACAGAGCCCATAAGAATAAATAGAACTGGGTACAAGAGTGCAGGCATTTGAAGGCAAGACGTTCACAGTAAATGTGAAATGAAAGACGAATCCAGTATAAAGAACAGAAAAGACGGAGGTATGATTGAAACTGCTGAGTAAATGAGGCAGGTGGCAGAGTTATGAGCAGAAGAAAAGCTTTAAAACAGCTGAGAAACCATAGAGATGAATACTGCAATAATCCAACTTAAGGATGATGAAGAGTATAGTATCAGTAGTGAGAATTTCAGAAATTCTAAAGAATCGAAAGTGTCCAGTCTTGGTAGGGAGTTGAATCTGAAAGAGTTGTATCAAGTGTGACACCCAGATCATCATAATCATTAAAGTGCTTAAAATTCTAAGCACTGTACAAAGAATGAAACTAAATTTGCCAGTGGCTTAAAAATCTTAAAACTCTACTAAACAGTTGAGAATAAAAATAGTGATACTGTCACTAGGTGTGCGTTTGGGAATAAATTGTGCTATAGCTGCTCAGAGATGTTGCAGTCTGGTTGCTTAGGGCTACTAGATTTATTATCTATTTTTAAAACTTACACACTTCCTTTCAACCTCTCCACTACAGCAATTCACAGTGAATCAAAGAGTTGGGGTTACAGCATAAATCACTATTTGTAACTAAAAATAAAAAATCAACATTTTAAACAAAAAATAAGAAAAACATAACTTAGATTCAGCTGCAAAGTAACATGAAAGCTGCATCCCAGAAGGCTGAGAGTAGGGGAAAAGTTTAAAATTTTTATGGCTTCAGGTTTCTGGGAAACAATTTTATGTTTCCCTTAAATTATCAGTAGTCCTTAAGGCAAACAGGAGGCAGAGAAAGATATGCACACATAGTTTAAAGTGATGTTTCTTGGCTCTGTCAAGCTGCACAGCACTGATTCCTTTCCTGGAAAAGAATGTTTGGTATTGCTGCTTTGCACCTTGAGCCATAGCAGTTATCATGGGAGGTGCTGATATAGTGGGGGGGGGCTGGATTCCAGGATTATCTTCCCAGAGCTTTACCAATGCAAAAAGCTGTACTGAGACTCCTATTTTATAGGAGAAAACAGGGCTGACGTGTTCTGTAATAATATATGCTTTAAGAAATAACAACAACCTCTGAGGGATGATTTAAGAAATGTTAACAATATTTGAGAACATCTGAGGACCTGTAAGATCTGTTTAAGAGAAACATGTCTGCTCTGAGGAGAAGAAGGGAGCTGGCATCTACTCCCCCCGCATCCTCTGTGTCAAAGTGTCCAAAACAGAAGATATAGGGGAATTATTTACGCTGATAAAGACTTTATCTTCGCAATTTACGGAACAAGTCAAAAGATTGGATTTAATCCAAAATTCCATCACTGCCCTGCAAGGAGCTGTAGATTTAATTAATGTGTCACGGCAAAAAATGGAGACGAAAATTAATGAGCTTGAAGACCGAGTGGCAGGAAATGAAACTACGACACAAATTTGTTTTAAAAATATCTCTGATAGAATCTCTCAGCTGGAGGCCTTCACGAAAAAATTCAATGTACGTATTATTGGGATTAAAAATCTGCCTAATGATGTAAAATTGCCTATTTTTGTGGATAAAATTTTGCATGAGATACTCCCTATTCCATCTGATTATTTACTTGATATTGAGCAGGCATTTTGTGTGCCAGATGCTAAAGGGACTGATTACACGATCACAGCTCAATTTGCAAAAGTCTCCACAAAGAATTATATCCTACGTTTGGCAAGGGAGGCTGGAAGCCTTTCCTGGAAACAAGATAAAGTTATGTTATTTCCAGACTACATCAAAGAGGTGGTAAATAAAAGAAGGCAATTTATCAAAGCAAAGAATATGGCAAAACAAATGAACTTACAATATTACTTAAAATATCCTGCTACACTTTGTATTGTGTCTGAAGGTCAGATGACGACGTTTCTAAATCATGAAATGGCGGAGGCATGGCATAACGTAAAAATGCGTGAGAATTCTGTTACAACCCCATGAACTGGTGTTTAGTCTACATGATTCAGGCTAATTCAGAAGATAAATGATTATATTTATATTAGTTTACGCTTTTTCATTTTTTATTTTTTTAATATTTTTTATTTTAAAATAGATAATATATCTAGTATAAAATATATTACTGATGGTTGAAGGTTTATATTAAGTTTTATTATATAATACTATATATTTTTTCCTAAGGCCCACTTGACTTAAGTGGGCCTTAGGAAGCATTAGTAACAACAAAGCTAGCGGAGATGACAGTATTCCAGCTGAGCTATTTAAAATCCTAAAAGATGATGCTGTTAAAGTGTTGCATTCAATATGCCAACAAATTTGGAACACTCAACGATGGCCGCAAGACTGGAAAAGGTCAGTTTACATTCCAGTTCCAAAGAAGGGCAACGCCAAAGAGTGTTCAAACTACCACACAATTGCGCTCATTTCACATGCCAGCAAGGTGATGCTCAAAATCCTACAAGCTAGGCTTCAGCAGCATGTGAACCGAGAACTACCGGAAGTACAAGCTGGGTTTCGAAGAGGCAGAGGAACTAGAGATCAAATCACCAACATTCGCTGCATCATGGAGAAAGCAAGAGAATTCCAGAAAAACGTCTATTTCTGCTTTGTTGACTACGCTAAAGCCTTTGATTGTGTGGATCACAACAAACTGTGGCAAATTCTGAAAGTGATGGGAGTAGCAGACCACCTTACCTGTCTCCTGAGAAACCTGTACGAGGGTCAAGAAGCAACAGTAAGAACCAGACATGGAACAACCGATTGGTTCAAAATTGGGAAAGGAGTACGACAAGGCTGCATATTGTCACCCTGCTTATTTAACTTATATGCAGAGTACATCATGAGAAACGCCGGGCTGGATGAATCACAGGTTGGAATTAAGATTGCCGGGAGAATTATCAACAACCTCCAATATGCAGATGATACCACCCTAATGGCAGAAAGCGAAGAGGTTCTAAAGAGCCTCTTGCTGAGGGTGAAAGAGGAGAGTGCAAAAGCTGGTTTGAAACTCAGCATTAAAAAAACGAAGATCATGGCATCTGGCCCCATCACTTTGTGGCATATAGAAGAGGAAGAAATGGAAGCAGTGACAGATTTTACTTTCTTGGGCTCCAAGATCACCGCAGATGGTGACTGTAGCCATGAAATTAAAAGACGCTTGCTCCTTGGGAGGAAAGCTATGGCAAACCTAGACAGCATAGTAAGAAGCAGAGACATCACCTTGCCGACAAAGGTCCGTCTAATCAAAGCTATGGTTTTCCCAGTAGTAATGTATGGCTGTGAGAGCTGGACTATAAGGAAGGCTGAGCGCCGAAGAATGGATGCTTTCGAACTGTGGTGCTGGAGAAGACTCTTACGAGTCCCCTGGACTGCCAGGAGGTCACATCAGTCCATCCTAAAGGAAATCAACCCTGAGTGCTCATTGGAAGGACAGATACTGAAGCTGAAGCTCCAATATTTTGGCCACCTAATGCGAAGAGAAAACGCTCTGGAAAAGACCCTGATGCTGGGAAAGACTGAAGGCAAAAGGAGAAGGGGACGGCAGAGGATGAGATGGCTAGATAGCATCACTGATGCAATGAATATGAACTTGAGCACGTTCCGGGAGAGAGCGCAGGACAGGGGGGCCTGGCGTGCTGTCATCCATGGGGTCACGGAGGGTCGGACACGACTGAACGACTGAACAACAACAATATATTTTTTATTATTATTATTACTAATATAGGCTTTTGGGAATGAATTGTAGACCTGTTTCTTTGCTATAAGATTGATGATATGATATAGAAATGTAAGGTTGTTTATTAAACTGTAAGATGTTAAGGTTATAGATATAGTTTTTAAAATAGAATGGCATCGGAGGCTGGGGGGTGTTGGAGTTTAAACTCAATTCTTTAAGGGGGGGGAGGGAAGGGGAAGGAATTTTGTTTCGTCACTTCCTTTCCTCCTCCCTTCCCCCCCCCCCCTTTTCCCCCTTTTCTTTCTTCTCTCTTTGTTACTGTGGTGTCCTCATCAGAATATTGTACTGTTGGGAAATTGAAGTATTGATTAGGTTGTTGGTAATTTTGGTATTGTTTATTTCATTTATAAAAAATAAAATAAATAAAAATATATTCAAAAAAAAAAAAAGATCAGTGTCAGTACTAGGCAAGCTGCTCTCCAGCTCAGCTTCTTGGCCACCAGCGTGCTGGTCTCAAGGCAGCTGCTATGCACCTCAGGTGAGAGGCACTTTACAAGTTTGGGTGAAATGTTGTTATGGATGTGATTTTGTTACTATCTGCCTGTTGTTCAGAACTTTGAAAGCATTTAGTTGCCTGTTTACCCCCTAACAGACAATTAAAATACTTCTAAACAAAGTGTACGCGTAGGAGTATTTGCTGGGTTGCAATCCAGGTATTGTACTAACAGTAATTATAGTACAGGAATCTTTGAATCCATTTCTTCCTTTTATTGCTACAAATATGTTTTCACTTAAAATATAGGTAGTGTAGTATTTAAAAGCGATTAAAGCTATATTTCTTAAGCATTTCTTGCTGTTACAAAAGAGAACATTTTGATTACCAAGACTTCTCTATAGAGTTGTCTGGCAGTATCGCACACAGGCAAGGAGCTTCGATATCAAAGAAGCTAGCAGACTCCAGAATTAAACCATATTCATACAGTTTTTACAATACTACTTCACCGCCAGTATGGCAATACTACTTGCTGTTTCATAAATCTCAGTTCACAGTCTTGACTTCTAAAATAATCTTTGGTGATCAAAACACACACACAAAAACTTAAACATATACTTTTCAAGGTAGATTCAATTAATTTTGATATATGTTTTTAGCAAAGCAATTCCTCACTCAAAGTTTACCAATTAAACTTAAGTACATAAATTTTTCTAGACATCTATGTATGTGATTTAATGTTTATGCCTTACAAAAACTTTTGCTCATTAATCGATAAGGGAAATCTTTACATTCACTCTGACCCTGTTTGATGTCTCTCCATTTTTCACATAATCCTTTTCATCTCTGATGCTGAGTTATAATTCAGCATTCTCTTTAGATATTATCCAAACTGCTTTGCCAGTTACATATTGATAACAATTACCTAAAGTTCATCGTGAACTCACTTTGTATCTTCCCTACTGGTACCAGTTACCTTATTTATTTAATTCTCTGGATTCCTAATGATCTTCTGTGCCGCATGCTTAATTACCTGGGGCTTGCAGCTCCAAGACAAGACTGTTTTTGCTTTTTATGGGGGGAAGAATTAGTCTATTTCTTCAGTAACCGTTTTGAGCACATTGAGAACTGTGCCACCAACTTTTTGTGGCAGATCCATGACAGTATAAGTGTCTGTATAACCCATTGGTTCCTTGCGTGATCCAAAGCATGGTCTCTGGCACTAGCAATTCTCCCCCTCCCCTCAGAAAAAAAAAATGTTGGAGGAGAGGATAATTTGTTCCTGGATCTTAGGCTCTCATGGATAAGCATGCCAAGCCTATTGTATTTTTCTGACATCAGAAGTGATACTCGGTGACATCATCCACAGCGAGACAAAAGGAGTACATACTGTTACATATAAATGAAGCATATAAATTAAAGCTAAGAAATACAAGGAAAGTTGGCAGGCACTGGAAGAACGATTCTGTATATTTCAAAAGCAATTGCTTTAAGAAAGGGGACCAGTAATTTCTTATGGAAGTGGCTTGGTATCACTTCACACCTTCAGAATTCTCTGCCAAATTGGTAGGGCTCTGATCAACTGATTTCTCCTTGTTATTGGTAAGTTCTGTTGGTCAGTTTCATTCCATTTCTGAGTATTTAGCAGCTTCTTCTGTGTAAATGGCATAAAAGCATCTAGGTCCCAAAATTCATAATTACTATTTGTTACATTCTTGAAATGCATCTCTCTCCCCCCCTCATGTTGAATTTTCTTCTAGCAAAGTAATTAAATTGAGATGTCTTTTTCTACGTTTAGGTATCTGCGACATTTGCGGCAAGCTTGGTAACTAGCCCTGCTATTGGAGCACACCTGTCGACTCTATATGGTGATAATTTGGTGGTATTAGTTGCTACAGTGGTGGCTGTTGTGGATATCTGTTTCATTCTACTGGCTGTACCAGAATCTCTACCTGAAAAAATGAGACCACCTTCATGGGGAGCTCTTATATCATGGGAACAAGCAGACCCCTTTGCTGTAAGTACTGCTTTTGTTCACTATTCTTTACAATTAATACACTGTTGTGCTCTGAAAGACAATAAGTGGGCAAATGCATTTTCAGCAAAGCTTTTGTGTGTGGGTTGCCTAAATCAGAATCCTATCAGGCCCGTCTAAAGTGGCTCGTTGAGCACTAACCAGTGCATAGAAACAACTCTGACTTGCCACAGGCAACAAGCTATCCAAAGAAAAGGGTTCCGTACACCCAGCGTTTGCAGTCCATGTGGAGCTGTGCGGACCTTGATGTGTCATCACTACTTGTTCAAATGGTAAATCCTTTGATTAGTAGGGTCATGATGTTACAGTCCAAATGGTGGTAAAATCTCACAGATCCTTGCATGACTTAGATCGAAGGCAAAAGGAGAAGGGGACGTCAGAGGATGAGATGGCAGAATAGCATCACCGATGCAATGAACATGAACTTGAGCACACTCCGGGAGAGAGCGGAGGACAGGAAGGCCTGGCGTGCTGTGGTCCATGGGGTCACGAAGAGTCGGACATGACCTAACGACTGAACAACAACAGGCAACCAGGAATGTGGAGACTACCAGACAATAGTCTCCACAGAAAACCAGAGGAAAGCTGATATCTCATTTTGCCCCCTCTGAAAATGGGCAAAACGAGACGTCAGGCCCTCGTCCATGTATGGTCTGCAAATGTAACCCACCTGACCTGACTTTCCCAAGCAATTTGGATTGCACTAGCAGATCCAACTGCTATCTTATGGGAAGAAATGAAGTTGAGAGAGACAGCATCAGTGGTGGTTGCTGTGGCCCAGCTTCACAGACTAGTAGCAGTGTGATCTTTGTTACCGAGCAGAAGGCCTCCCTGTCAACCCAGAGAGGAGAATGAGGTTAGTGCAAGAGCACGCCGTTCATTTTTGTCCAGGTAACATAACACAAGAATTGCCCTGGTTAATTAGGCCAAAGGTCCATCTTAGTCCAGCTCTTGGTTTCCTTGGACAGCTGGTCAGGTGAACCTGGAAAGCTGCTCACGAACAGCTGCTCGCGAATTCTCTTGGAAGACATCCCATTCGTAGCCGTTTCATAGAAACAAACCACAGGTGGAATGTATTCTGATTAATGCATCCAAAGCCATGACTTGGTCCAAACCTAATAAACGTTTCCACGTGCTGTTTTGGCTCACTTCACTTTTCCTCAATCTTTTGACAGTCTTTGAAAAGAGTTGGGAAAGATTCAACGATTTTGCTGACTTGCATCACCGTCTTTCTTTCTTATCTGCCTGAGGCTGGCCAGTATTCTAGCTTTTTCCTGTATTTGAGACAGGTAAGTAATTTCGGGGGTTGGGAGTGAGATTGGAGTATTTTTCTAACTTCTGCCAAACTGTCCTGATAAATTATTAAATTAAGAATTCACTTAGGGAACAAGTAGAGCTTTATAGTATTGCAGTTATGCATAGTATGTAGCCATTGCATCAGAGAGGTACAGCAGCTTTTAGAATTGGGGAAATCTGGAGTTTATTCTGAGTGTTAGTCATTGGTACAAACACCAACTTCTTAAAATAGCACAGAGGCCCAAATCTAGACTACATGACTAACTATGCTTGCAGCAGGACTTTTTCCTGTAATAGCAACCTTTGCTCTCCCTACCCACCAATGCTTTTCCAAACTGCTTTTGGAAACTCAGGAGGTTCAGAAATGGATTCTAGTTGAGCATCTATTGCTGCTGCCTAGAGAAGAAAGTCTCCTCTTGCTGGGCTTGTGCAAGGCCTTGATGTGTCTGAAGAAGCTACCTGGCTGTGGCCATAGGCAGTTTGACACATAACATATTCATTGTTTTTATTTTGGAAACACAGTACAAGTTTTCTGTTTTAAAACAGTGTGGCTTAGTTCCTATTTTTTAAAATTCTACTCACAGAAGAACCCCTTCCATGAGTGCAACACTTCCTCTGCTCACAGAGCAAAACGTTAGGATTCCTCCCCCCACTGTTCGCAAGTACTTGCAGCCATCTTTGAACTGCTGTATTCCTGCATTTTGTAAGAGAGCAAGCCAGGAACAAGTTCCCATTATTTTATGGCAAAAATAAAAGTACCAGAGGATATTAAGGCTTCCAGTTTGTGAATTGGATATGTTCCTGATGGGCAAAACAGTCTGATGGACAGACTCATTAAAATCCTTCCCTTGCCCCCCTTGGCATTGAGCCAAATGCAGAGAATAGTATGAAGTGAACTAAATGTGAAGACAGTGCATATAATTGAGTTGGGGGCAAAAATACCAAGAACAGCACAACTGTGGCGCATACTTTATAGCTAGAGCAGCAGTCACTCTAAAGCTCTATGTTAGGGACTGATTACTATTTAGACTATTTTTACCTGCTGTCCAGCTGAAGAAGGCTCCTAGAGCAGCTTACAAAGATCAGTGATAACACAGTCCCTGTACTCAGGTTTACGATCTTAAAGACATGATACAAAAGGAAAAAAAGGATTGGGCAGGAGGAGGAAAAGAGTAAATTCAAGCATTCATTTGTAACCCTGAAGTTCTTGGTGGAGAGGAGGGAAGCAAGTCTCCTTCCCCTGCTCCGGCTGATGGATGGGGCCAAGCTGGTCTTCCTCCTGCCATGGCAAGATATTCTTTCCTGGAGGCAGGAAGTGCAGCCTCCTGATGTCACTTGGCCCCCTGTCTGGTGGCAGAGGCCAGTATGAGCCTGCCCTTCTGCCCTGCAGCCCCAGGGCAACCAGGAAGATAATAGGCCCTAATTGTCAGTGTAGAAACAAAGTTTGAGTGAAACAGTTTAAGGACTAATAAATGTTAAAGAGATGCCAAAGGGGTAGGAGACATACAAAACATCTTCAGATGCAGATGTAGAAACAAAGGTTGTCTGCAGGCTAAGAATAGACCTAAGGAGCAACCACTGATCTATCTCCAGTAGCTTGTACCAGGATATAGAGGAGTAGCTGATGTAGGGGTGTTGAAGAAAAAAGAAAGTATACTAATGAAAATCTAGTCGCATGAGGTAGTGTATTTTCCCCTTGATGTTTGTGTTAAGGCTGTAATTGTGTACACACTTGGAGTCCCTAACAACTGTGGTTACACGCACACACATATTCCCACATGTACTCTAATACTATGAAGGAAAAGGCATGACATAACATGGAAGCATTGCACATGGAAAAGAAAGTCCCATTCGTTGTGTGTTAATTATTCCTCTTGTCTCCTGTAAAGGAACTTAATTTATACTAAATATGATCTCATTTATTTGTAATATTTATATTTGTGATATTAAATATAATAAAATCCCTAAGCAGTTCACATATAAATATTAAAATCACATTTAAAATATAAATATTAAAAATACAACATTAAGACCAGTTCCAGATACCATACAAGCAAGGCTAGGAGCAGGAAGCTGGAACAGCATGATTAATTTAATTTAATTACAGCCCAGGGAAAGCCTGGAAGAACAAGTGTTTTTCCAGGTCTCCCAGGTCGTGATGCTAAGGAACCTGTTACGCCTTTTGTTTGACCAAAGTTGACTTAAGGTGCAGTCGTGTCTTTGTGTCATTTTCAAAGCTTTGTTGAACTTCTGCCAGCAAGACAGAAGTGAGAGAAAGGGCGGCATTTTCCGCTCTTAATTTTTTAAACCATTCCACATGCACCCTGCCCTCATTGTGAGCGGTGAGAAGGAAATAGTTTATACCAGCTCCAGAGCCAGTCTAAATGCTTCCTCATGTTTGGGGTGTGATTGGGGACTGGGAGAGCTTTGGAACCTTCAGTTTCAGAGTCTCTCCTGCTCCGCCTGCACCACACCCCTAGGCTTCCTCCTTTTCTTCCTCTCTGTGAGTTGAGAGGCGTGGATCACTCTGTGGGGGCAGGGAGGGGAGATCCAGGGTTGGATCTCCTCCAAGAGCAGAGTTCTGCCTCTGATCTCAAAGCAGGACTTTCAATTTTTCCTGTAGCCCTTGAGATGCTGTCCCAAGGACCATAGGATTGCCCTGTTACTGTTTGTACCTAACCTTGACTGCTGCCTCCCTTCTACAACTCAGTGGTTACAGCCACCACTGAAATCACCTCTGACTTTCTGGTCTTCCAGACTTGGTCTTATGAAAATTTTAACTTTTCTGGTTTGTGTAATTTTGTAAGCTGTCCTATATATCATTCTTATTCACTTACTGGGAATCAGTTTAGCCAACAGCTGCCTTTAAACTTCGCATGCACATTGTTTCTGTGCTTTGGTTTGTCTACAGGTGATAAAATTCGAGTATGCTAGCATCGCAGCATTCATAGCTGTCGTTGGGATTCTGTCTATAGTTGCTCAGGTAAGCATAGTCTTTTAGAAGCCTAAATTTTATTGTGCACTCATGATGATGGGAAAATGTTAACCGGGTATACTTGCTTTTCAGATTAAGTGTCCATAGCACAATTTTTGTGTGTGCCGTGTAAAATACAGCTGCTGTGGAACAAGGGGTTTGAAAAATGCATCTCCCACCTTATTTCCCCCGAAAAAGGAATTCAAGGCAGCTCGCAAACAAGCGCTCTACATAATATTTAAGAACAATATATCAGATGCCCTATTTCTAACCAAAATAATTTTGAAACACCATATTTACTGTAACCAAGAAACAGCAGCAAAGTTTTGAGTTCAGCAGTCAAACATGGAGAACAATATAGGAAAAAAACCAGCAGTGCAGGAGCCACCACCGAGAAAGCCATTTCCATGCATATAGGTGAATAAACAGGCCTTGCTTGTTACTGTTCACTAGCTAGCCTTCCCCAGCCTGGTGCCCTCTAGATGTAAACTGGCTGGGATCGACGGGAGCTGAAATCCAGAACATCTGGAGGGCACCAGGTTGAGGAAAGCTGGCTCGCTCTTACGATTCCATAGGGTTGCTGTAGCAGCAGATTTCCTGCATCGGTCGGGGATTGGTCTAGATGACCTTTGAAGTCATTTTCAATTCTGTGATTCTACAGCATGAATACTTCTTCTCCCAAATGTCTGCCTTGGACTTTCCACTTGGACTGAAAGCTGCTCATGGGACTTGGCATGTGCTTGACTTGAGGGGGGACCTTAAGAGTTTCCTCTTCCCTAGAGTTGAAGGGAATGTAGGGAGACAGCGGGGTCATCAAAATGGGATGTGAAACGAAATCGTGTATAGGGAGTGCTTGAAGGGAAGGAAGTTGATATGTCTTATTTAATTGTTGCTGGAAGAGTCAGTATAACAGTTAGGGATGTAGATTTTTGAGTTTGAAGTTCCCAGTTTAAATTGCGCCTCAGTTGTAGCCTCACTGGGTGGAATTATAAAAACCCTTATATCTTGGCCTTTGTTCCTAGGATAATATAGGGATGTCAGGGAATTCCGCCACAGATCATTCAGCCCCCCGAAATCTGTGGCGGAACGAAGCCCTCCCCCCACCCCGCGAAAGGCGTGCGAAATGGGACACTTGCCTGGTGCTGTTCGCGCTGCTTTGCAAATGGCGGCTGAGTCTGCGGCCGCCATTCACTTCCCTATTTTTGCCGTGACAGGCTACATAAATACTTACATAGCCTATCACGGCTAACGCAGGGACACCATTTGCGTCCCTGCGGAGGCCGTGATAGGCTATGTAAATATTTGCGTTTCCTTTTTTTGCCGTGATAGGCTACGTAAATATTTACGTAGCCTATCACGGCCAAAAAACATGAACTCCACACGGCACCTGCGAATGCACCCGGCCGGTGGCTCCACGGAGTTGCTGCGGAGCGGAGCCGGCCAGGTTAGGATTTCAGGGGGAGGCGCGGAGTGCCTCCCCCCCACCGCGAATCACCCCGTCGAAAAGATAAGTGACTTTCATATATCCCTTGGATAATACCATCCTAGCTGACAGACTTGTTTCAAGATTACTGAGAGAAAGCATGTGAAGTAAAGAAAGTGCTATATAAAGGTTGTGATTAATTTGAAAGGATTTGTGCTTCTAGTAGCATAAGGTCAGATCTTTTTAAAACTAGATGTGCAGCTAATAAATGTTAAAATGCCAAAGTGAATTGACATTACACTGATTCATTTATTTTATTTATTATAAATATAAAGTGCTTATCTCCCTAAGTTTAAGCTTTTTTTCGACATAATGTATTCTATATTTTTGTAGACTGTCTTTCTCAGTATCCTCATGAGGTCCATAGGAAACAAAAATACAGTTCTCCTTGGCCTTGGTTTTCAGATGTTCCAGCTGGCCTGGTATGGTTTTGGTTCTCAGCCTTGGTAAGTGCAGTGCTCTTGGAACAGGCACAACTTTGCTGGCTCTTTTGTATGATTGTTGGAAATATTGTAGTCTAATTATTGTAAGCTGTGTTGGGTGCCCATGGAGCTGAAAAGTGAAGTAGATTTTGGGGGGGATAAATAAATCTTGGGTATGTTTAAATACTGTTCTGAACCCCGTAGATCAGTAGTCTTCAGACTTTTCAGACCTGGGACCAACCTGAAGTCCAAACATACGTTTGGGGACCCGTGTCTTATTTCTTTCTGTTTGTATGGTGGTGTTGGTGCTGATACAACCCTCCTTAGGTCTGGTTATGACCCAGTAGTGGGTCTTGACCCACCAGTTGAAGACCAGTGCCCTGGTCCAGCCTTCCCCAACATGGTTCCCTCCAGGTGTTTGACAGCAACTTCCATAATCTCTGAACATTGCTCATGTTGGCTGGGACTGATGGGAGTTGTAGTCTTAAGACATCTGGAGGGGTCCATGTTAGGGAAGGCTGCCCTAGAGACGATTGGCTCTTTTGATTACTTCAGGTTTTGCACCAATTTCCACTTGACCTCTAGTTCACTTTGTCTCCACTCTTCTTTGCGGGGGTTTCCTCATACTGGTGGGATTAGAGTCTGATCTTTTATGTTCAGAGAACGCAGGACCACTGCCCTATTTTACCTTATTAACATAAATCACTTGCTATCAGACAAATATTTGTATACCCTTATTTAGCCTTGGAGGTTTTATGTTTCATTTAAAGCCCCTTCCTTGTATGAAGTTGATTTGTTGTTGTTGTTGTTATTTACATTTCTATACCGCCCCATAGCCGAAGCTCTCTGAGCAGTTGACAGAAGTTAAAACATTAAAATACAATATACAAAGTTTGCGTTCTACCATCTAGCTGTAACATTTAGTAACATTTAGCAACGTTTACTACATGGAACGGGGCTACCACCTATGAGGTTTCCCCGCCAAATGTCATTGGCAGCCACTGGTGGAGTGGATAGATTTGCTGACTGGTGGTCCTGTTTCATGTGGCGAGTACTTGAAAGCCTTACAGTTGGTGTGGTGGGAAACTTCCCATGGGGATGCCAGCCCACATGTAGTCTGGCTACATCTAGCGCTACCAACAAGATACAGCTGGAGAACTGTCTTTTGTATAGCCCTTTCCTTTCAAATTATATAATGGCATTACTTTGTGTCTTGTTCTTAGGATGATGTGGGCAGCAGGAGCTGTAGCAGCCATGTCAAGTATTACGTTTCCAGCAATCAGTGCTCTCGTGTCACGAAATGCAGACTCGGACCAACAGGGTAAATACAATAACAGTTTTCTATAAAACTTCCATAGAGCTATTTTCTTAACAGAACAAGTTTGCACACATCTACGTGTGCTTTAGAAAACAAATACTAGCTTTTGGAAGCAATACGGTATATATACATCTTTTATGTTCCAATATGTACTCAATCGGAACTAAGTTGTACATACTTTGGATCTTCAGAAATTATGATTCTCTAGTCCAGTGGTGGGAACCTTTTTCATATTGAAGGATACAGTCCCTTGGGTGTTATCAGTTGGAGAGCTCCATACCAGAGGTTGAAGGGGCCAGGACACTGGATGGACGCTGCATGCTCGATCCAATGGCACCATGTGTTAGATTTGGCTAGGGATGTCAGAGAATTCCGCCACCGACTCCAGTGAGGCTGGATTCTTTAGAATCGGCCCCCCCGGAATCCGTGGCAGAACGGCCTCCCCCCCCCCCCCGCCACCCCGCGGAATCCCTCCAGGACGGAGCTTACCTGGCAGCGGATGCGGTTGCAGCTCCAGCTGGTCTTCTGGCTGGCTGTGGCCGGGCGGCTGCGGCTGCAAATGGCGGCCGTTGTAGCAGCTGCCATTTGCGTCCCTGCATTCAGCTGTGATAGGCTACGTAAGTTTACGTAGCCTATCACGGCAAAGAGCAGGGGCACAAATGGCGGCCGCTACGATGGCCACCATTTGTGGCCGCAGCAGCCTGGCTGCGGCCGGAACTCTGGCTGTGGCTGGTCTTGGCCAGCGGCTCCGTGGTGCCGCCATGGAGCGGAGCCGGCTGGGGAGAATTCCAGGGGGAGGGACAGAGTGCTTCCCCCCCACTGCGGATTGCCTGGTGAGGAGCCAGGTAAGACTTTCATACATCCCTAGATTTGGCCCATAGACCGCCGGATTCCCATCCCTGCTCTAGTCAGTGCAGTCTTCTCTTTGTGTTCCTTAATTTTGCATACCTATCTACTTTCCCTTCGCTTAAAAAAAATACATAAATCTGTTGCCAACCATAATAGTACTTGGAGTTCAGCATTTATTTTCCATGAAACATTGATTGTGACACAGATTATTTTTCCGGTGAGACTGGGTTTGCACAACGTGATAAGCCACAGTGGGTTGTGAGCCATGTTTGTTTCAGAGTGCCTTGTTGTATTGTCCGAACCCAGTTAGAGTGGCTTGTGCATGGTTAACGAATCATGCTGCCAGGTTCAGACAACATGCAAGCCACTCTGAAACAAACATGGCATACAGCCCACTGTGGCTTATCATGTTGTGGGAATCCAGTAGGGATGTACGAAAGTCACTTACCTGGTCTCGCAGCTTGCTTCGCGGTGGGAGGGAGGTGCTTCGCTGCTCCCCCCGAAATTCAGGCCGGGGGGGAGGCTTCCCGCCTCACCCGGCCAAAATTCAGGCCAGGGAGAAGCGCCCCGTCTCCCTGGCCGCGAACTTCAAAAGAAAAGTTAAAAAAAAAAAAGAAAGCCCCTGTGATAGGCTACGTAACGATTTATGTAGCCTATCACGGCTAGATCTGCAAAGTCGGCCGTGATAGGCTACGTTAATCGTCACGTAGCCTATCACAGGTGACTTTGAAAAAAAACCAAAACAGCGCGTACGCAAATGGCGGCCCCCATAGGGAGCCGCCATTCGCGTTCCTTATTTGGTCACTGTAGTCTACGTAAATCTTTACGTAGACTACGGCGAAAATAAGGGCAACGCTATTTGCGTTGCCCTTATTTTCGCCATAGTCTGCGTAAATCTTTACGTAGACTACAGGGACCAAATAAGGAACGCGAATGGCGGCTCCCTATGGGGGCCGCCATTAGCCGTATGCGCTTTTTTTTTTTAAGTCACCCGTGATAGGCTACGTGACGATTAACGTAGCCTATCACGGCTGACTTTGCAAATCTAGCCGTGATAGGCTACGTTAATCGTTACGTAGCCTATCACAGGGGTGTGTTTTTTTTTTACATGTAATGGTGGCGGCGGCGGCAGCCGGTCAAAAGACCGGCTGCCGCCCCTGCCCCTGACGAAGACCTGCCGAACCGCTGCCGGGACCCGCTGCCGGGAGGGACATTCGTGAAAGGTAAGTCCCATCCCGGGGGGGGGGGGGGGGGCGGAGAATTTCTCCCCGAACAACCTTCGGCGGACCGAATGCGTTGGCACTCGGCCCCCCCAAAGTTTCGGGGAGAAATTCTCCCCCATCCCTAGATCCAGCCTGCAAGAGGGTGAGAGGACAGCTAGCTAAAATCAGTTCTAGAAAGTTTAGTCTCACAGAGTCAGCAAGCTTGTGAGCAAAGTATCTACCAGGTCAGTTATTCCAGTCTGTTTCTAGACATGGTTCCAGGCTGTGTGTGTTTGTATGATATTGTCTGAATAGGGTATATAGTTTTTAGTGGATCTCTTCCCTTTCTGCTAAGAACGAATGCAAAGTGTTGGTTTTGTTGTAGTTAAGTATCCTTTGAAGCCTTTTTAGTTAGAAAGTTGGAAGTTAGTGCCATCTAGTGGTGACTGAACATGTGGAAATGCAGAAACATACAGATTAGAACTACCTTCCTACACTGAAACAAGTAATCCGATTCATTCACTTTGAAACTTCCCAACAAGGAAATCTCTACTTCAGAGAACATATTTATGTACTATACTACTTGTCTGCAGAGTTATTTTGCCGTCTAGCTAATCCTTGAAAGTATTAATTAGTACTTGATCAGCTGCAAATTGGAAATAAGGTCAACCTGGTATTTGGATGTTAGCTTGAAAGTCATTAAAGTGCAGGCTTTAGAGTTTTTGTATGATAATTTTAAAATGAGTTCTCCTTCGCTGTTAACTTGATCTACAGGTGTCGTCCAGGGGATAATAACTGGTATCAGAGGTCTGTGCAATGGTCTTGGTCCTGCTCTCTATGGTTTTATATTCTTTCTGTTCCATGTGGAGCTTAATGAGTTGGCACCTGTTCAGGATAAAAAGGCTATGCAGGATCCAAGTGATGAGGTAAATGATTGTAAATCTTAGTTGGTGTGGTGGTTTTTAATAACTCTCACCAAGGCATTCTGTGGAAAATGTCTTGCTAAACTGTGTGACTCTTTCCCCCTTCTGCATTTTGTTCAGACAGTCTTGGTTATTGATACTGTTCATAGTTCACATACAAAGATTGATTTTATAAGAAGAATTATTCTGAAGGTTATTTGTGGATGCACTTCTGTTTTTTGTGTGTGTTTTTTTTCATTTCAGCCTTTTTGCTTTTTTATTCTGTGTGGGCACATCTAAAACTTTATTTACAAGGAAATGTTTTTCACACTCCCCAAAAAACTACCTCTTCTGAGATGGCATTCAGGTCCATGAAAAAAATGATTCTTGAGACTGTGCCCATTTTCTTTAAGAACTCTGAGGGTGAAAGCTTTGAGGAAGCAAAACACTGAGACTGAATGATTATTTTGTCATCTGTGTTTGTTATAAATAGGTGATTCATTGTCCATCCTTGCCACCACAGTGCATCTATTTATTTTTATGTAGTCTCCTCTTTGCCAGTGTGCTTGAGGTGCTTTATAATGGGGTTGTCAGAATGTCCACACGTTTTATGGTTGACTCAGTGCTTCTCTTTATGGTCTTGTGTTTTTAATAATTGACAGTTTGTGTTGAACACGCTGCTGAAGCCTGCCATAAAGGCTCTCTTGGGAAAAATGTTCTACAAGTTTCGGAGCTTTCATACTCTGTTCATAAGGGTTGGCATGGGCTTTATCCTTTTATGCATTCAGACTCTATCTGACTTGAGTAAGTCTGCTTCCCCTAGTATGGCCAGTGTGGGTAGTCTTAGTAGAAGAGTGGAATGTAAATGATTACTATTGGCATAGCCTGTAATTCATATTTATCCTTATTATACCCATTGATGTTATTCCAAATGTTAATATGTTCTTAGGATTTTGCTAATGTCTGTTCATATTAATTATGTGGAGCTCTTTCACCCTTCCTTGAGGCTGCCTGGTGTGCCCTTGGATCATGGTGAAGGAAGTTGCCACCACTTGCCATCCTTCTCCTTCCATGCCCCCTTCCAGAGTATCTGTGAGGCACAGGGTAATCTTCCTTGGCTGTTCCCCCTGATCCCTTTCATGTTTTTGGCCACCCCACTCCCCCCAGATATTTGAAAAAATAGACTTCCAACCCCCAAATTTCTGCAAGGGCCTCAGGTGTTGTGGGAACACAGCTCATCCCAGTTGTCTCAGGAGACAGGCCAGTGTGTCCCCAGGCTACCAAAGCCAGTCCACTTGGGACAGGCGGTCTTGCTTGTTTCTGCTGCCTCCTTGAACAGGGTGTTTTTTGTCCCCATACAGGCTCTTGCAGCACAAGGTAAGATACAAATGGGGACTGTTCTCTGACTAGCTGTGAAGGCAGTCAAAAACAGTGCTGCTTTCATTCAAAATGGCATCAGAGATGAGACCTCACCCCACTCTGTCTCAGGGCAGAATTAGGGTTGGTGGGTACCACTAGTTTTTGACTGGTTACCAGCACCAGTCAAAATTTGTGGATTCCTGACTGAACATAATCAGCATGTCAGTTAAATAACGCGACTAAAAGAACTGCAACATCTATACCCAATAATGGATACAGCTTTGCCCAGCCTCATTGTTTATATTTTATTCCACAGACATTTATCTAGGGTAGCTCATTCTTTCTTTCTCTTTGCAGAGTGCAATTATACCTGGCCCACCTTTCCTGTTTGGAGCATGTGCAGTCCTCCTAGCTTTTCTAGTTGCCTTATTCATTCCTGAGCACAGTAAAGCCAGCAGTACTAGAAAGCACAGCAACAGCATCAGCAGTATCCAGAGCAACAACCCAGATCGAGGCAGTGATGAGGACATTGAGCCACTGTTGCAAGACAGCAGTGTATGAGAGCTAGATTTTCCTAATGTTAATATAGACTGCAAGCAAGCAAAATCCATGCACTGAGCTCTGAATCCAGAGCAGGACTTAACTGGTGAGCTTTTGATCTATCGGAAGCTTTGCACATTTCACCCACCTAAGGTATACTGTGTAGGTGGCCACTGGTGTCCCATTTGGGTGGATTTCAACCACTTACTGTGTTTGTTTTGTATAACAGTCCGAAGTAGTTATTTTTATTTATCGGTGCAAATGCTTTCATGCCCAATATTGAACTGAGAATTTGGAATACAGTATCTTGGAAAATACTTTCAAACACAATTGAAGACTGAGTATCCAAATTCACTGTGAGCAGACCACAGCCCCTGCCAAAGTAGTGAACGGTTAAGCTTCTCCATTAGCCCTTTTCATTGGGTACATACTTCCTTGTAGCCCTCTTGGGTTTGGGAAAATGTTCTATATGAGTAAATACTTCTGATGGATAAAGGTCATTACAAAATCTCTCCTTCAGTATGCCCCTATATTTCTCTTACTAATATGCTGTCTGATAGAATGAGCATTGCATAACAGATGAAGTGTTGCAGGAGAACTTCAACCATTGAAATAGAAGTTATTTGCAAGTCTTCAACCTCGTTCCCAAGGACTCTAACATAGAAATGTTTAAAAAGGGCTCCTGCTGGAACCTAAAATGGGCAAAGATAATTCTATGTTGATGAAAGGCATTAGTGATGCTCACTGAACTGCTTAGCACTACCAGTGTGGTCAGTTCTGACATAGAGACTAATTAACTGGATGCTGAGGCAATTTACATTGACTTGTGTGTATTTATTGCATCATTTGTCACTTTTTATCTGCCGTATGAAGCACTCTATCCCTGTTAATTTCACTCCTGCCTTAACTGCTACTTAGTGTGCGTTTGTTACCAACTATATTTAGCCTTCATATCAATCTCTGAGGAATCTCATGGATTACAATTATGACATGCTTCTCCAAAAGAGGCATTAAAGATGGTTTAGTTTCTACAGAGTATCATGCTATAATTTTTAGAGGCATTTTATGAAATTACACAGATTTCTATGTATTTTGCGGCAGTGGAAATGGACCATTACACAAAAATCTAACAAAGTACTCTTATGAATGTTTTATATGTATTGAATATATGTAGATATTTGTAAGAAGTTTTACTTTTTTCCAGATGAGGTACTGTGTAAATCTTGTATTTATAAATGTAATGAGGGTGTTGACAGATATGCAGCTTTTATAAAGGATTGTGTAATGACTGAACAAAAATTAAATATATATATATATATATATATTTTGAAACTTGTTCCGCCTTAAGCAAAGATATCAAACCTTTTGTACTATGCAGTTTGGTTTTTAAGTTAATAAGCTTCCTAATGCATAATAAATTTGCAACCTATATTATACATGATTCAAGTGTCATTTTACTACTATATGTATTTCCTCCCAATACAGAAGTTGTTGTTGAATTATTTGTACTACATAGGTTCTTGGCTAATTAGTTATTACACACCACTCCAACATTGCACTTTCTTCCCCTGCTCAACTCTTAATATGCTAAATGACAGAACTGATATTATTTATTTATTTAAAACATTTGTATCCTGCCCTATATTATTAAGATCTCAGGGTGGCGTACAGATAAAATTATGTATGTATGTAAAGATGAGCCAGTCGTAACTGGTTTGCTGGCAGCAATTGTTCCTTCGACAAGGGCACATCAGTATAGCAGCCTTCCCCAACCTATTGCCCTCCAAATGCATTGGACTACCACTTCCTCCACCCTCAGCCAGTATGGCTAATAGCTGGAGGATTATTGGACTTGTAGTCCAACATATCTGGAAGACATCCGGTTGTGGAAGGCTGCAGTATAGCTAGTATTAAGTAAACTGAGGGGATCTCAAAAGCTGTTGGTGAACTTCCCCAAGACAAAAATTGAACTGTCCCTGTCTCTCCAAATATAACTATGGGCCAGAGCACACATGCCTTTAAAGACACAGCTGGTAGTTGCATCTTTTTTTACTCTAGAGTTAAGTGCTGTGCCCTAATCTGTATCAGGACACAAGTACGGGGAGACAGGTGGCTTAAAAACCTCCCCCCGCCCTGCAGTCCCAGTCCAGATCAGGGACCCCTGTGCTTGCAGTACTCATTGTCAAGTAGCGATCCATTTACTAGGTAAGGTAGCTAAATTCTGAGTAGTTCCTCTTGGAAGTGTTGCTAGATTTGCTCTTGTAAAATTGTAAACTTCCACTGGTATTCGTAACCACCATCCAAAACTGAGGCAATCTGTTGGTCTTATTCTGATGTCATTGTTGACATGGTGTACCATGTTGCTTTCCTCTGTTTTGATGCAGAAATTTCTAAGGCACAACTGGTTGATGTTTATTTTATTTTTGGATCCTGAAATGTTATTTGTTGATGCAGGATTGCTTCTGCACGATTTTCTCTCTTAGTTTTTACTTTTACTGTTCCATGTTCTCTGAGAGGTTTTCATGGGACTTGCTAATCCAAGTGGGTAGAGAGGAGTGAGTGAAAGAGGTATTGGCTGGGTCAGGCAGTAATACAATAATTCAATTTTTACTCTATCAAAAGTAACTACTATATGCTCTAAATGCATGTTAACATTTAGTTCTGTAGCTAAACACTGGGGAGAGAGTCTGGGCAGTATGCTGTGCAGCACTACAACTACTGCAACTTGTGCTGTGCTAGTGTAAGTGATCTCCAGAGCAGCGCCAGTCCACAAGTGCACAGCATTGCTGTGGTGTTTTGCTTTTGATCGAGCTTTTGCTTGAGGCTCAGAGGATTGGGACTTGAGGACTGCAGCCCATTATGAGTGCCAGAACCAGCTCCCATGCTGGTTATGGCTTGTGGGAAGTTTGCTTTAGTGGTTAAAACATCAGAAAATCCAAACTTCAGCATTCTCTGTGCTGAAATGTTACAGCAAAATCTCAGGGTTGTGTTAGGTTGTCAGTATGTCTGTAAAGGATTGTAACATTCCTGTCATTACAGCGAAATGGTCATGGGAGAAAATCCTAGCTGAACTAGTACATCCATCTACACTCACTAACTTGTTGTTAAGTCTGACTTTGCCTCAGGCGCTGACCTTCAAGTATTAAGTTAAAAGACGAATTGTGTATTAACATCTGAGACTTACTTCCTCATTTCTTTGAAGAAAGAACACACATACAGCAGAACTTTTTGTCTGCATAACAATGCCTTGTGTTTCAATATTGCATGCTGATTACCAAAGATCATTATGAGAAAGCCTTGTACAAAAAAAGAAATCTTCATAAAGCAAAATGTATATTTAATTTGAGCAAGTTTTGCTAACAAAAACATGCCTAGAACCAATATGGCACACCAGATGCAGATTGTGATCCATTCTGTGTTGGCAGTTTGGCCCTTGTCTTTGAATTCTTTATATGCACACACCTCTTTCTGCTCAGTTTTCATGAAGATTAGTTCTGTGTTGCAGTGGCTTGGCTTATGCTAGGAACATATTTCCTTAAATTATGACGAATGAGTAGCCATCCTATATTCTATAGGATGTGGGCTAGATGAAACAACGATCCGGTGGATCCACAGTTGGCTACAGAATCGGACTCAAAGAGTGCTTATCAATGGGACCTTCTCAAACTGGGGAGAGGTAACGAGCGTGGTACCGCAGGGCTCAGTCCTGGGCCCGGTGCTCTTCAACATTGTTATTAATGACTTGAATGAGGAAGTGCAGGGAATGCTGATCAAATCTGCAGATGACACAAAATTGGGCAGGATAGCTAATACTGTGGAAGACAGAAACAAAATTCAAAGTGATCTGGATAGACTGGAGCGCTGGGCAGAAAACAACAGAATGACATTTAATAGGGATACATGCCAAGTTCTGCACCCAGGAAAAAGAAACCAAACGCACAATTACAAGATGGGGGATACGTGGCTCAACAACACTACAACTACAAGCGAGAAGGATCTTGGAATTGTTGTCGATCACAAGCTGAATATGAGCCAACAATGTGATGTGGCTGCCAAAAAGGCAAATGCTCTTTTGGGCTGCATTAATAAAAACATAGCTTCCAAATCCCGGGAAGTACTAGTTCCCCTCTACTCAGCACTGGTTAGGCCTCATCTGGAGTACTGTGTCCAGTTCTGGGCACCACATTTTAAGAAGGATACAGACAAACTGGAGAGGGTTCAGAGGAGGGCAACGAAGATGATCAGGGGACTGGAAACAAAGCCCTATGAAGAGAGACTGAAAGAACTGGGCATGTTTAGCCTTGAGAAGAGAAGACTTGACGGGAGATATGATAGCGCTCTTCAAGTACTTGGAAGGTTGTCACAGACAGGAAGGCCGGGATCTCTTCTCGATCATCCCAGAGTGCAGGACATGGAATAATGGGCTCAAGTTACAGGAAGCCAGATTCTGGCTGAACATCAGGAGAAACTTCCTGACCGTTAGAGCAATATGACAATGGAACCAATTACCTAGGGAGATGGTGGGTTCTCCCACACTGGGGGCGTTCAAGACGAGGCTGGACAGCCATCTGTCAGGGATGCTCTGACTTGGATTCCTGCATTGAGCAGGGGGTTGGACATGATGGCCTTGTAGGCCCCTTCCAACCCTACTATTCTATGGTTCTATGATTCTGTGATTCTATTCTAATTCCGATTCAATTATGTAGCCAAACTAGCAACAGCTAAGCACACGAGGGAGGTATTGCTAAACTCAGAATAACCCTGAAGTTTGGAGAAGTACAAAAGAAATCTCCATCCCAATGAGGACTGAATGTGTTCTGTACCTGTTGAATGCTGGCGATGTGGGGGAAACCTGAAAACAGTGGGGAGGAGGAATGGAATGGCTGCAAAATGAAGACAAAGGAAGAGACAGGGTCTGATACATTCCCTAGCATGCAGCTGACAATTTTGACTCACAAGTAAGCACATGGGCCCCCAATCTCAAGACCACCATATTTGTGTTGGGGAGGTTTAAACCTCCCCCTACTGTTTGTTTTCTGAAATTCACCCCCCACACACACACACCACCACCACCCTGGTGTGCAAGGGCTAAAGAAGTCTCCATTTGTGCCAATGGAATTTGGCATTTGCCCTGGCTCAGACGTTCTTTCAAAATATATTGTCAGTATGTTGGCAACCTCTGAATACCAATCTACTGTGTGTATATATCTATATTCAGATTTCTCATAAAACCAGATACCATCGTAGAGCAAGCTTAATACTTCACTCTTGGTATGGGCAATACAAAATTCTTATTTCTAAGAAACTCTTAGGCAAGATTTATCTTTTTGTCTTTCACTACAAAAGTATCAGCATAACAGTACTAAATACATAAGCTTTTGCATGTATGAATTCAAACACATGAAACATTCAATATCATTCTAAACAAGGCTTCTAAGCAGAGTCAAGTACAATTGTTAGTTCTCAGTGATAATTAGGGATGTTGGAGAAATCCTCCATGGACCCCAATGAGGTCCATGATCCCCCCCAAAATCCATGGAGGATCGGATCTCCTGCCTTGTCTTCCAGCGCGAAGTCCTCACCGGCAGATCCTCTCTGCCGCCAGCTCCAAAGACCCAGCGATACGGCCACCATGGCTGTATCGCCAGACTGCAGACACAAATGGCATCCACTACGCCATTTGCATCCCTGCGCTTTAATGTGATAGGCTGCGTAAAGATTTACGTAGCCTATCACCATAAGGAGCAGGGACATAAATGGCGTCCACTATGCCAGATGCCATTTGGGGACGAAGACTGGCCGTGGCTGGAAGTCCGGCCACAGCTGGCCGGCCCCAGTCAGTAGCTCTGCAGACTCGGAGCAGAGCCGGCCGGGGAGAATTCCGGGAGGAGGACCGGATTGCCTCCCCCCCCCCCGCGGACCCCCCAGCGGGCCCAGGTAAGTGGGGTTCGTACACCCCTAGTGATAATACCAAGCTTACCAGGCTGATTTTACAGGCAACGTATCGGGGAAGGTGATCCAAGAGGATACCTCCCACTGTTGTGTGTTCAGAGTCTCCTTTGTATACTTTTTGGAGGCTATAAAACATGTTCAAACTATTTTTACTACTAATGTTTCTTATCTAAAAATTGTAAGGATGCACTTCTACCCTAAATCTTCATATGCCTAAATACGATTATTGAATTTTAAAGCTTCCTAACAAGGTAAATGTCTATAACAACATACTCATACAGACATTTAGCCTTCCTTGACATGTTATAGGCATGTTTCCTTGATAGCATCCTGTCTCATAAACCTGTTTTGTTATCACACATCTGTTGTATTTTATGTTCTGGGAAAAGCTTTCAGGTTACTTCATCTGGTTGCATACCTGGCTTTGTTATGAAGCTTACTGTTTTATGGTACCCTTTTTTTACAATGCTAAGTGGAAGACTTAGCTATAAATACAATATGGGCACCTCTGCCAATGATCACTCTGATGGCCTGGCATTGCTGTTTTTCATCTGGCAAACCTCAAGTTTACTCATGGATCAGGAGATCAACCTGTGTTGCATTAGCCATTGGGATCCCATTTTTAATTCCAACATTTTCTTGGAAGCATTTCATTATAGAATTTCCTACAATTATAGAATAGTAGGGTTGGAAGGGGCCTACAAGACCATCGAGTCCAACCCCCTGCTCAATGCAGGAATCCAAGTCAGAGCATCCCCGACAGATGGCTGTCCAGCCTCGTCTTGAACGCCTCCAGTGTGGGAGAGCCCACCACCTCCCCAGGTAATTGGTTCCATTGCCGTATTGCTCTAACAGTCAGGAAGTTTTTCCTGATGTTCAGCCGGAATCTGGCTTCCTGTAACTTGAGCCCATGATTCCGTGTCCTGCACTCTGGGATGAATTGAATCCTAATTGGGCAACAGGGGCTAGATGATGCAAATATGAAAGATTTGCTTGATCTGCCACAGGAGTGTTTATTTCCTCTCTTTTAGCCTCCAGAGTGTGCGTGTGAATTTTGGAAAACAACCAGCTTGTGTGGTCGGGGGGAGAGGTTCAACCCTCCCCATGCAGGGTGATACCCAACCTGGATTGGGTTTATACATGCTTACTGGAGACTACCCCCCCCCCCCAAGGAGAGAGTCAACTGAATGCTGCTGCTGCTGCTGATTATTATTATTATCATCATCAGTATCAGTATCATTATTATTATTACCCCACCTTTTTCCCAGTACTGGGACACAAGGCGGCTTACAAAAATTAAAACATGTACAATTATATGTTTAACATATAACATATGTAACATATAATGTAGTTTGACCCATAGATATAAAGGGGCCGTCCCCTTCACTTGCTCTTTCAGCCACTGGCACTTGTCCATTCACTTGTTCTGTTGCCACCCACCTGTTGGCTCCCTCCTGCGTGAGAAGGCAGAGCTTTGAAGGCTTGCCCCACAGATACCCTCCCCCTAACATTTTGTTGCAGGGCCCACTTGTATATAACTATATTTATATGGCTTACTAAACCACCCAGGTAATTTTTTGTTGTTGGGAAATACATAAAATAAGTAAATTCATGAAATGGAAGTCCAGACTGCTTTCTTGGTTGTGCTTATTGTAGCTACTTGAATGTAAAGCCCTTAATTGTGCTATAATCTATTGGCCAAGGGCCAAATTTTGTATATGCTAGAAGAATTGCTGGGTTAATGGGAGAAACATTAAATTATTTGTGTGTCTACTAGTATGTTGAACTTTCAGTTAATATCCCCTTCCAATCTCATGTGAGGCACTGCAGGAATACAATGCACAGAGTTGGGGGTGTGTGTTAAATTCTAGGGAAGGATTTGGGAGTAATCGCGGAGACAATCCACGTTTCCCTCACCTTTCCACTCTACCTGTGCCACATCTTGCCACTCCATTCCTATGGAGGAATATGTTACCCTCCATATACTGGTGGACTGCAACACCCATTAGCTCTAGTCAGCATTGCGAATGGAGATGAATGATAGGAATTGCAGCCCAACAACGTCTGGAAGGTCACACATTCCCCCTCCTCTGTTCTAGAGGGTCTCAGCCATTAAACTTTCCCAGCCTGCTGCTTCATATCCTTTATCTAAAGATACCTTTACCCAGTGCCAGCACACTACCTCTACCCACTTGCCACTGTGGCTGTCCAGAGAGCCCACCTGGCCTCTGGCTTGTGCTGAGAGGACTAGTGGCTGAGAGGATCCCTCAGAGTGAAAAAGGGGGTGGGGGGCTGCTCCAGAGAGTCCTGCCAGCTGCTCTCTCACTGCAGTGTTTACCACAGTGGGAGAGTGGGACTGGCAGGGCTCTCCAGAGCAGCCGCTAGTGTTGTTGAGTGGGTGGCTGCTCTGGAGAGCCCCGCTTCCGCCACAGTAGGAGAGTGGACAGCAGGACTCCAGGGCGCCTGCTAGATGCAGCAGCAGTGGGCCCTCCTGGTTGGGGTGGAGGTGGGGGTGCAATTTGCTGCCTACTGCCTGAGCTGAAGGATTCACCTCATGGGAGGGACGACCCTGCCTTTACCTGAACTTGGGGCCCTCTACATGTAAAGCATTTTCCCTACCACTGAGCTCTGGCCCCTTCCAAAGTGTTTATAATGCATTTACTGAGGTCATTTAAACGATGGCATGCAACATTTTTCAACAGCAACGACAATACAATTAAATTATACAGTGTCTAAAATTTACAGCTGAAAAATGGGACTCATGCTGATGAAGTAATGGTAATCAAACGGTGAAACATTTTCCTACATTCTGCCAATTTTTATGCTTTTTATGGTTTTAAAAGATACTAGTGTGTCTGAAATGAATAACTAAGTGCAAGTCATTTATAAATATATGTATCTGAAGCTATTGCTTTAGATGGCAGTTTTTGATAAGAACACTGAAGGGAGTTATTTCTAATTGCTAAAAGTGTCATCATCATAAGTAACTTGAAGTTACTATGTAAGGAAAGTTCTTGAAATGGCTTGGTTTGAATTACTGTGTCTTGCAGTCAACTTACCACTAGCTGGCAATGTTATACAGCTCTTA
This sequence comes from Heloderma suspectum, assembly GCF_057233095.1. Taxonomy (NCBI): domain Eukaryota; kingdom Metazoa; phylum Chordata; class Lepidosauria; order Squamata; family Helodermatidae; genus Heloderma; species Heloderma suspectum. Next base: position 87,746,773 of record NC_139459.1, read on the forward strand.
CTGCAGATGTGTCACATGATACCTCCTTATGAAGAGTGAGTGTGTTTGTTTCTTTGTTTTGATTTTAAAAGGTGGGAGACGATACTGGATTTCTGTGCAGATGGGAATTTTACTGCTGGTGAATGGCTAGCTTAAAAACGGAGAAGGAAAACACTATATTATATATTTCGTTCTGTGTGTGTGTGTGTGTGTGTCTATAAAATAGACAGCTGGTACAGTATATTGGCTGAGAGATCAGGCTACAAGCCATATTTCCTGCCATGAACTCACTAGGTAAGCCTAGTCAGCCACTCCGTCTCAGCCTCAGTCCATCCATCTCCCATGTAGGGGGTAATACTGACTTGCCTTACAAGGCAGTTGTAAAGACTACAGCTAGATAATGATCACTTCAAATGCTACATACATGTTAAAAATTATTATTAAAAGTCATGTTCTTCTGGATTTCTTTTTTCACCATATATTTAAATTCATTGTTACCACGTGTCGTTCCCCCCCCCCACATGTATATGAATTTATTTTATATATTTATTTAAAACATTTCTTGCCACCTTTCAGGGCAGAAGCCCTCCCAAGGTGCTTCACAGCAATACAATACAAAACAGTTAAAATATTAAAAGTGCTAAAAACATAAACACAATAAAATAGTGATAAAATCAACAATAAAAGCCGACAATAAAACCAGCAACAACAGCAAAACAGAAACAACAGCAATCATATCAAGAGAAGGCCACAGTAAAATAATATGTTTTCAAGGCCTTAAAGGCCTGCAATGACAGAGCATGGAGGACCTCCGATGGCAACTTGTTCCAAAGGTTGGGGCCACTGCAGAGAAGGCCTCTCTTGTGTGGTCACCCACCTAACTGTTCTCATGGGGAGGCAGATGAAAAAGGCCTCTTTTTCTGATCTTAAAGTGTGGGCAGGCTGATATGGATGAAGGCAGTCCTTCAAGGAACTTGGTCCCAAACTGTTTAAGGCTCTAAAGGTCAGAACCAGCACTTTAAAGTGGGCTCAGAAACACACAGGTAACTAGTGCAGCTGGTGCAGTATAAGCATTATGTGATCAAATCATCTCACCCTCACCAATACTTGGGCAGTCACATTCTGCACAAGCTGAAGTTTCCAAACTGACTTCAAAGGCAGCCCCATGTACAGCACATTACGGTAGTCCAGCCTGGACATGACTAGTATGTGGATAACTGAGGCAAGTTCTGTCCTCTCCAGATAGGGCTGGTGTACCAGCCTAAGCTGGTATAAAGCACTCCTGGATACCGCAGCCACTTGGGCTTCCCCAGTTAGCTCAGGCTGGATCTACACTTACCGCCGTTTTTAGCTTCCAATGAGGTTTCACCGCCCGCCTTTCACACTACGCAGTAGCCGCCTCGAATTGGAAACGGAATTTCCCACTTCCATGCTCCCGCTTTCAATAACCTAATATCCCGGTATTTCCCCTTAATGTGCTCTGATTTTCCGCCTTCTCTGCCATATCCGGTCGTAGTCCCCTCCCCCGCCTGTCCATATACGGCGGTGTTTGTATTTCTCTCCTGTCCAATCACAGCTCTCGACGGCCCCATGTCTTCTTCCGGCTACTGATCGCATAGTTTCCTCAGCAGCCCCCATTTCCTCAGCAACAAGCAAAGGGCTGGATGTGCATACACTTGTCTGATCTCGGAAGCTAAGCAGGGTCGGCCCCGGTCAGTATTTGGATGGGCGACTGCCTGGGAATAAGGGTTCCTGAGCGTTTAACCCGATGGGACACCAAATTCATTGCGATAGCAGGCGCAATGTAGATTGGCCCTCAGAGTCCAGGAAGTCTCCCAGACCGTGCACTTGGTCTTTTAGGGGGAGTGCAACCCCATCTAAGACCAGTTGTAAACCTCCATCCTAAGTAGTTGGTTTCCCAACTCACAGTACCTCCATCTTGTCTGGATTAAGTTTCAGCTTGTTCACCCTCATCCATCCCAAAACAGCCTCCAGACACTGGTTCAAGAGTCCCACAGCCTCCCTGGGATGTGCAGATGGAAAGGAGAGGTAGAGTTGAGTATCATCTGCATACTGATGACATTTCAGCCCAAACCCCAGCGGTTTCATGTAGATGTTAAAAAGCATGGGGGAACAAAATAGAACCTTGCAGAACCCCACAGGCTAATGACCATGGGGTGGAACAGAAGTCCTCCAGCACCACCTTCTGAGAGCGCTTCTCCAGAAAGGGCTGGAACCACATTAAAACTTTTCCTCCCAAGCCCAATCCAGATAAACGATCCAGAAGGATACCATGGGCGATGGTATCAAAAGCCGCTGAGAGGTCCAAAAGAACCAACGAGGTTGCACTCCCCTCATTCATTCCCCAGTGTAAGTCACCAACCAGGATGACCAAGTCTGTTTCCATCCCATAAGCAAGCCTGAAACATGATTGGAATGGATCTAGGTAATTGGGTTCATCTAAAATGGCTTGGAGTTGTGAGGCCATCATATGCTCTAGCACCTTGCCTAAGAATGGCAAATTTGACACAGGGCGGTAGTTATCCAAACCCATGGATCTAAATCTTGTTTCTTCAACAAGGGCCTCACCACAGCTTCTTTCAAAGCTGAAGGGACCTCACAGTCCCCCAAGGAGGCATTTACTACCTCAGAGGTCCAGATATCCAACCCAGCTCTGGCAGATTTCACTAGCCAGGATAGATAAGGGTCTAAAGGGCAAGTAGTAGGCCTCAGTTCTCCAAGCAGTTTGTCCACATCCTCAGGTTGCACAAGCCAAAAGGTATCCATAACATGATTAGATGGTGCACCAGCCCCATCCATATCAGACTCTGTCAAAACAATGGCATCACAATCAGCACAAATATGAGCTATTTTATCTGCAAAATGTCTGGCAAATGTTCACAGCAGGGCTTTGAGGGTTTGAGTTGTTGTGTTCCAAGGCCTATACCCAAGAGGCCTTTAACCACATGAAAGAGTGCCACTGGACAACACTGAGCAGATGCAATGGTGAGGGAGAAATAGGATTTCTTCACCACCATCACCACCACAGAATAAGATCGCAAATGGATTCTTACCTATGTTTGATCACATTTGTTCCAAGTCTTCCACCATTCGCGCTCTAATTGTTGACACAGTCATTTCATCGCCCTCAGCTCCTCAGAATACCAAGGAGTTGACACGGTTCTATGACTAGGTCAAGGACATTTGGGACTGATCATATCAATAGCCTGGGTCATCTCATTTGAAGCGGTGACCAGGACTTCGGCAGGACTGCTGGCTAAGCCTGCAGGAAAATCCCCAAGAGACCTCAAAAATCCATCCGGATTCGTCAGCCTTTGGGGATGGACCATTAAAGGCAAGTGTTTGAAAATGCACCTGTATACTCAAATAACATTTGCCTGGATCTTTAACCAAAAGTCATGGTGCACTACAGCAGGAATTCAGCTACCCAAGTAGGGCAGGGTTTGAAGGATTTCTTTCAGTCCAAGGGCTGACTTCAGTTTTGGAGAAGCGCTCAGGGGCTGCATTCCAGAGCCAAAGGAGAAAGGGTTAAGGGCCAACAATACAAAATATACCAGAGTTATCAAGCTTAAAGCTCTTAGTGCCCAGTAACTGAGCCTTAGGAGAGGCATTTCAACCTTTCAGAATGGGGAAAAACTGCACAAAATTCAGGAGTTTAGCTTCTATGAGAAGCAGATCTTTGGAATGCCAGAGGAACATCAGAAGCTGCCTTATACGGAGTCAGACCATAGTTCCATCTAAGCTAAGAATTGTCTACCATCGACTGGCAGTGGCTATCCAGGGGTTTGCGCAGGGGGCTTTCCCAGTCTTAGTTGGACACCCTGGGAATTGAAGCTGGGTCCTTTTGCATGCACGGCTTGTGCTCTTTTACTAAGCCATGGCCCCTCCCCGCCATCTCCAGGTACCTCGCCAGATAGATGGCCTTTTCCTTGCTGTCCCTTTAAAGTAGGGATGTCAGAGAATTCCACCACGGATCTCGGGGAGGCCGAATGCCAGCACATTTGGCCCCCAAATCGGTGGTGGAATGGTCTGCCCCCCCACCCCCCCGGGACGGGACTTACCTTGGGCGGATCTTCCTGGCGGCGGCGGCTGTGGAGGCCGGTCTTCTGACCGGCTGCTGCCGCCGCCGCCATTTCCAGTTAAAAAAAAAACAAAACACGTGATAGGCTACGTAAAGATTTACGTAGCCTGTCATGGCTAGATTTTTAAAAAACACCGTGATAGGCTACGTAAATGTTTATGTAGCCTATCACGGCTGATTTAAAAGAAAAAAAAAACGCGCGTACACAAATGGCGGCACCCATGGGCGCCGCCATTTGCGTTCCTTATTTTGGCACGTCTTAGTCTACGTAAACATTTACGTAGACTAAGACGGCAAAAATAAGGGGAACGCAAATAGCGTAGATGCTACACTATTTGCGTTCCCCTTATTTTCGCCATCTTAGTCTACGTAAATGTTTACGTAGACTAAGACGTGCCAAAATAAGGAACGCAAATGGCGGCGCCCATGGGCGCCGCCATTTGTGTACGCACATTTTTTTTCTTTTAAATCAGCCGTGATAGGCTACATAAACATTTACGTAGCCTATCACGGCTGACTGCAGGGACGCAAACGGCAGCGGCTATGGCCGCTGCCATTTGTGTCCCTGCTGGCCAGCGGCTGGATGTCCGGCTGCTGGCGGAGCTGGCCGGCGGCTCCGCAGAATCCCTGCGGAGTGGAGCCGGCCAGCCAGGATTCGGGGGGGAGGGACGTGGCGCCTCCCCCCCACCAGAATTTCAGGGGGAGGGACGGAGCGCCTCCCCCCCCACGAATGTCACCCTTCGAAAAGGTAAGTGACTTTCGTACATCCCTACTTTAAAGGCAAGTTAAAACCTTTTTGGGAGGGGGGAGGGTGATCTTTAAAAAGCCCTTGATTGCTGAGATGCTGGTTTTTCTTTTCCTCTACCATTCCATTTTGAGATATTGTATACAGCTTTGAAACTTTTTACACATTTAAAAAATAAGTAAGGAAGAGTGATAGTCCCTGATTCTGTCACAGTGTGAAGGATTTTGTTTCATTCCAGTTGTGTTCTTCCCATTTTTAATGAGACTTTGAAATATCAAATAGCACTTCAGTATATTTGCATTTGAATAATGAATTCTTGCTTCCAACTTCTTAGGGAGATGTACAACATCTAGAGTTCAAATGACTTATGCTTTCTGAGTTTCCTGTTTCAAAATGGGAGATAATCTCCATTTTTACACACAAATAATAATTGCTTCTTAAAAAGTGGAATTTTGTATGAGAAGAAAAGATCAGAACAGGGAGAATGCTTGTCCATTTATGTACACTGCAATTTCGAAAGCCCAGCAAAATTTGATCTATCTGAAAAAAATTGCATCATTATCATCATCATTTATTAGCCATTTTCATTATTGCTTTATTTCTTGTGAATTATTGGGGGAAAGTGGAAAGCCAATAAAAAAAGAGAAAGGTAAACGGCTTCTGTGTGGAATCCTTTAATATCCAGAAGCTTAAAGTGTTCTTTAGTGATTGCTTTTTATATTTTAAACTAAGGACTGGCAATGTAAGGTCTTGAGGCTGAATATGTTACCCTGCCTGCCTTCCAATATTGTCTGATTTTGCTGTGATGACCCGCTGTCGGTAGACGGGAACGTCTGTGAGAGGAGTGCTGTGTACTCTCTCCTGTTATGGGGGCAAGCTTTCCAGAGAGATCTTGTCACTATGGCAACCGGGGCCAGTGTCAGCACCCAACATCCTTGAGTATCTGTTGGGGCCCTGTGTGGGCCTACAGTTAACCACTGTCCTGGACCCCTCTTTAAAATATTTTTCTCACCAAGCGCTCTAGTGCCGAGTGGCTGGTTCTAAACACCATTCAAATTTTCCACAATGCCCCCAATATAGCATTGCTCAAGAGCATTGTAGGAAATTAAAGTGTTGGCTAGAGCTGGCTGCCCTTCACTGCTCAGAGCAGTACTCAGTGCCGATGCTGCTCCTGCCATCAAAGGAAGCCCACCAGGGTCAAATGAGAAGGAGGGGAGGGCAACAGAGGCTATTTTACGCAGGGTCCACTCAGACCTGGAATCAGCCCTTACTGGAGTGGTTAACTTTTACCCAGACTGGGAACTTCATATAAGGGATTTGGGTATCTGGCCCAGTTTCTCTTTTGGACTCTTTTGGAGTAATCAGAAGATAAAGCAGTGGAACCTGCTGTATCATATGGACATTGGGAGCAAGTCCAGTCAGTAGCTAGGTAATATTGTGATATCTGCTTGTGCTGGTCATTACTTGTGGCTATGACATCAGTGGAGAGAAGGGTAAAAAAAAAGACGCTGTCATGCTACAACCTTGAAATATATTTTACACCAGAGGTAGACAATGAGGTGTCTGCTGGCACCAATGTTCCCCTGGACACCTTTCTTGGCATCCGCCAAGGTGTCCTGCCTCTCCCACTTTCTTTTTTTAGTTAACACATTTTATTAGTGACAGCTGGGACTACGTGAAATGGGTTTCTGTTGGTGCTGAAAACTGGGTCCAAAGGAGCTGTTTAGTGTGTTGGGGCTCAGACCCCACCTTTGCCTTGTACTCAGTCTTTTAGGGAGGTTAGTTGTTCTTCATCATGCCTCCCATGGGAGCCATTTTGTGGTGGTTCCAAGGATAGTTTCCAAATGTACCACATCCCCAAAAGGTTGCTTACCTCTGTTTTACATGCCCCAAAGTAAATTCTATGTTTAATCAATCATTTATAGTCCTAGAGCTGGATAACACAATTCAGCTGGCTCAGAACTAGGTGCTGAATCTGAATCCTGAAGCGAATCAGGGTGCTTTGGGGTTGCCTTGGTGAGAACTAAAGCAAATCAGACCAGCACTGAGCGTTCCAAAGCAAAGCGGGTCACCAACCAAGTGCCTTGTTCTGCCTCGGAGATTCAGGGCTTTTCTGATGCCTTCTGAAGCCCAGACAGCCTGTCTCCAAAATGCATCAACTTGAGAAAGATCAGGGAGAGGGAGAGGGAGAGCAGGAGGAGGGAGTGAGCTTTGGCCAATGGCAACTCTAGTTGCCAAATTAGGGCTGAACATAACCCAGGAGTCACCAATCAGTGACAGTGGTGGAGGGGGCAGGGGGATACTGGATATATTGGAGAAAAAAGTCTGCATTTGTTCATTGCAAGAGAGAGATCTGGTGGTCATGTTACTGGAGAGAGCTCTGAAGTTATTTGGCTAGAGCTGTGGTGTGTGTGCATGTGTACGTGTTGGACTCTTCCCCACTCTTTCTTAGTAGTTTTCTGGCTAGATTCTTTTAAAAAACACTGAACAATATATTTAAAAAGTACTGTCCTTCCCTTGTTCTTGGCTCCCCCACCCCATTCTCAGTTCAACTCTTTCTTTGTAGTTTTCCCCATCTTTCTTGCTAGGTCCTTTATAAACACACACACACACACACACACACACACACACAGTACTTTCCTTCCTTTCCTTGTTCTTGGCTCCCCCCCAACCTCTCAATTCCTGTATTCCTTCCCTTCCCATTTTTGAACTCTATATCTTTTCCCTAAAACTAAACAAATTATAAACCCTTTTCTTTGCTTGTAGGTAGTTCTGTATTTGCTTTTCTTTTGCTCTTGTATGTCTCTGTGTGTGCTTGTGTTGTGGTCAAGCAAAGCACTGCACACGTCCACATTTCAAAATACAGTGCGCAAAGCACTACTTCTATTATTTAAATAATACGCCACTGTGTGGCAAAACAAGCAAGCCCAATATGAGGTGTCTTCGGGGTCTTGAATTAATTGCAGATTTTTCCAACACTCCTACTGTTGCAATCAAACAGAGTACTTGAGAGAGTGAGTGAGAAGGAAGTTATATGGATTTAGAAAAGATGGAGCTAGGCACATTAAGTTGACCAGAGTTTAGAAATCCAGCAAATTTTTATTACAGGGCAGTTGCATGGATCAACCATCTTTTGTCCAAGATGGCAAATTGGCAGTCCACAGCCTGGATGTCAACCTTATCTGGCCCCAGATTACCAAATTTGGTAGTACTGGGGGAAAGGGGTTACTTGGACTTCAAAGAAACCTACAGCAGAGATTAGTGATAGTCACCTCCTCCTAATCACCACGTAAACACCTAACTTCTCTGATCATCCCTTTATGACCTTTGGTTTGAGTTTCTGAGAACAGCACATTTTATCTGTGCCTAGCACAAAACTACTGCCTGAAATTTGGCAGGTGGAATCCCCTCTATGGGGGCTGCCAGGTCCCCAAATTTCATGTATTTATCATAAAAACTGAAAAAGTTATGGCCATTTCTATTTTCCAATGCCAGTTAATGGGAAAACGTCATATCAGAATGAATCGGATATCTGAATCTCACTTCGGATCTGAAGCGAAGTGGATGTGTCTGAATCAGTCCAAAGTGAAGCGGGGCTGCTTCGGAAGGTCCAAAGTGGCATCCGAAGTGAAGCGGGGGGTCCGTGTGCAGCCCTACTCAGAACCAAAGAACTGTGAGCGGAAGGTTTGTCTGTCTTGAACTTTACTCAAAGCCTAGTATCATTCTTGAGCTTCCAGAAAGGTCTCTTATGGGAGTCCTCTAGGTAATTCTAAGCAGAGGCTCGCCGCCCTCCTGTGGCGGGTCTGTGTGGGCACCTTGGTGGGTTTTAGGGTTGGTGAGCATTTGGAGGCACCGTGTCAGGTGACCGGTAAGACCTGAGACTTCCAACTAAGGGTTTTGCGGCCCCAGTTGGGAGATAGGGATTACCTTTGAGGCCAACTCCTCTCATCCACTATGAGTTTTGAGGCTCGAGGGGAGGTGACAGGGGAAAGCCTCCTGACCCAAAATTGGGTGTGAATGTCTCACCCAGTACTATGCCAGGCTATGCTGGCTTTGAGAAGGTGCCTGCTTAGTTCCCCCTTTGTGGTGCAGATTTTATTCCAAATACTTGTGTCTTGTCTCTTTATTTCCCCCTTCTTACACCAACAAAGGTCTCTTATGGGAGTCCTCTAGGTAATTCTTACCTAGCTGTGTACCTGATAACCCTCTTGTTCTTCCAGTCAGCCATTTAAATACCAAGATAAGATATATATCCTACTCTGGTCTGAGTTGATGTCACCTAAATAAATCTAATTCTGAAAGCTGGTTTAGGGTTAATCCATGAGCATGATCTGCTTCATGGATCACTGCCTTGTTGAGGCAAAGGGGCTTGCATAACTCAGTGAAGCCATAAGCTATGCCGTGCAGGGCCACCCAAGACGGACAGGTCATGGTGGAGAATTCTGACAAATGTGGTCCACTGGAGAAGGAAATGGCAACCCACTCCAGTATTCTTGCCAAGAAAACCCCATGGAACGTATCACAAGGCTAAAAGATATGACGCCAGAAGATGAGCCCCTCAGGTCGGAAGGTGTCCAATATACTACTGAGGAAGAGCAGAGGGAATTTCCAAGTAGCTCCAGAAAGAGTGAAGTGGCTGGGCCAAAGCCGAAAGGACACTCAGCTGTGGATGTGTCTGGTGGTGAAAAGAAAATCCGATGCTGTAAAGAACAATATTGTTTAGGAACCTGGAATGTCAGATCAATGAATCAAGGTAAGCTGGAGGTGGTCAAACATGAGATGGCAAGACTGAACATCGACATCTTGGGAATCAGCAAACTAAAATGGACAAGCATGGGCGAATTTAATTCAGGTGACCATCATATCTACTATTGTGGGCAAGAATCCCTTAGAAGAGGATTCCCTTAGAAGGGGATTGGAATGCTAAAGTAGGAAGTCAAGAAATCACCGGGATAACAGGCAAGCATGGCCTTGGTGTACAAAATGAAGCAGGACAAAGGTTAGTAGAGTTTTGCCAAGAGAACACACTGATCATAGCAAACACTCTTTTCCAACAGCACAAGAGGCGACTCTACACATGGATATCACCAGATGGTCAATATCGAAATCAGATTGATTATGTCCTTTGCAGCCAAAGATGGAGAAGCTCCACACACTCAGTAAAAACAAGACCTGGAGCTGACTGTGGCTCAGATCATGAGCTTCTTGTTGCAAAATTTCAGCTTAAATTGAAGAACGTAGGGAAAACCACTAAACCATTCAGGTATGACCTAAATCATATCCCTTATGAATATACAGTGGAGGTGAGGAATAGATTTAAGGGATTAGACCTGATAGACAGAGTGCCTGAGGAACTATGGACGGAGGTCCGTAACATTGTTCAGGAGGAAGCAACTCAATCCATCCCAAAGAAAAAGAAATGCAACAAAGCAAAGTGACTGTCTGATGAGGCTTTACAAGTAGCTGAGGAAAGAAGGGAAGCGAAAAGCAAGGGAGAAAGGGGAAGATTTATCCAACTGAATGCAGAGTTCCAGAGAATAGCAAGGAGAGACAAGAAGGCCTTCTTAAATGAACAATGCAAAGAAATTGAGGAAAACAATAGAATGGGAAAGATTAGAGATCTTTTCAAGAAAATCGGAGATATCAAGGGAACATTTTGTGCAAAGACGGGCATGATAAAGGACAAAGAAGGCAGGGACCTAACAGAAGCAGATGAGATTAAGAAGAGGTGGAAAGAATACACAGAAGAACTATACAGGAAAGTTCTTAATGTCCCTGATAGCCATGATAGTGTGGTCACTGAACTTGAGCCAGACATCCTAGAGAGTGAAATCAAGTTGGCCTTAGGAAGCATTACTAACAACAAAGCTAGCAGAGATGACAGTATTCCAGCTGAGCTATTTAAAATCCTAAAAGATGATGCTGTTAAAGTGCTGCACTCAATATGCCAATAAATTTGGAACACTCAACAGTGGCCACAAGACTGGAAAAGGTCAGTTTACATTCCAATTCCAAAGAAGGGCAATGCCAAAGAGTGTTCAAACTACCGTACAATTGTGCTCATTTCACATGCCAGCAAGGTGATGCTCAAAATCCTACAAGCTAGGCTTCAGCAGCATGTGAACCGAGAACTACCTGAAGTACAAGCTGGGTTTTGAAGAGGCAGAAGAACTAGAGATCAAATCGCCAACATTCGCTGCATCATGGAGAAAGCAAGAGAATTCCAGAAAAACATCTATTTCTGCTTCATTGACTACGCTAAAGCCTTTGATTGTGTGGATCGCAACAAACTGTGGCAAATTCTGAAAGAGATGGGAGTAGCAGACCACCTTACCTGTCTCCTGAGAAACCTGTAAGGGGGACAAGAAGCAAGAGTAAGAACCGGACATGGAACAACCGATTGGTTCAAAATTGGGAAAGGAGTAGGACAAGGCTGTATATTGTCGCCCTACTTATTTAATTTATATGCAGAGTACATCATGAGAAACGCCGGGTTGGATGAATCACAGGTCGGAATTAAGATTGCCGGGAGAATTATCAACAACCTCAGATATGCAGATGATACCACCCTAATGGCAGAAAGTGAAGAGGAACTAAAGTGCCTCTTGCTGAGGGTGAAAGTGGAGAGTGCAAAAGCTGGTTTGAAACTCAACATTAAAAAAAAAGAAGATTATGGCATCTGGCCCCATCACTTCCTGGCATATAGAAGGGGAAGAAATGGAAGCAGTGACAGATTTTATTTTCTTGGGCTCCAAGATCACTGCAGACAGTGACTGCAGCCATGAAATTAAAAGACTCTTGCTCCTTGAGAGGAAAGCTATGGCAAACCTAGACAGCATAGTAAGAAGCACAGACATCACCTTGCCGATAAAGATTCATATAATCAAAGCTATGGTTTTCCCAGTAGCAACGTATGGCTGTGAGAGCTGGACTATAAGGAAGGCTGAGCGCCGAAGAATTGATGCCTTCGAACTGTGGTGCTGGAGAAGACTCTTAGGAGTCCCCTGGACTGCAAGGAGGTCAAATCAGTCCATCCTAAAAGAAATCAACCCTGACTGCTCATTGGAAGGACAGATAAGCTGGAGCTCCAATATTCTGGCCACCTAATGCAAAGTGAAAAGTCACTGGAAAAGACCCTGATGCTGGGAAAGATTGAAGGCAAAAGGAGAAGGGGATGGCAGAGGATGAGATGGCTAGATAGCATCACCGATGCAATGAATATGAATTTGAGCACACTCCGGGAGAGAGTGGAGGACAGGCAGGCCTGGTATGCTATGGTCCATGGGGTCACGAAGAGTCAGACATGACTTAACGACTGAACAACAACCACAAATGAGCATAAACCGAGTACAAACATTTTTTTAACTATTAGAAGATGTTCCCAGCTTATCTGTGTGGTGTGAGGCATTTTTCTACACAATGCATTAAGCTATATTTTCTGTATGTTAAACTCTGCCTGTTTTAAAACTGTTTTGGTTATCATCTCTTTGGTGACGAGAACAATCAAACCAAACAATTTGTTAAGATGACTGTACTGTGAAACCATTTTAATTTTATCAGTCAAACCCAGCTCATTCCAGGTTTACCTCAGTGTTGATTTTAGGCCTGGCAAATAAATATATTTACCAAGTTTATGAGTATATAAACACCACCCACTCTACCCAAAGCAGTGAGGGAAAAAGATAAAAGATCCAATAAATCCTTGAACATTTATGAAGGTCTTGATATTGGATGGAATATTTATTGCAAAGATTAAAAGGTTTGGCTTTAGATGTGGCATTTCTAAATCACTGATTTCTTCCTCATCTTGATATTGAGCTCAAGAGGCCAGTTGAGGGAAAGACACAAGGCTGAGGCGCAGAAGCCAAGGCCTGTGTTAATTTAAAAACAATAAAAAGTAGCTTAGTAAGCAGAAAGCAGAACAGATGAGAAAATAATGCTGAGAGTTATGCTTGTGCCTTAAAGTCTGTAAAACTGTAACGTTAGAAGGACAATGTGTGCATTTGTTTCATACTCTTATGTTACATTTATGCACATCCTTACATTAGCCAACTCTCTGAAGGGGTCCATAAACATTCTAAAGGCATCTTCTCACATGACATTCATGCTGAGAGAATCACTGCAGCATGGCTTCTTCTCATGCTGCAAAAGTCCAGTCAGAACCTCTGGGTCACATGCAAGGAGCTCTACCCCACACCACTGTTGTTGCCTTGGTTTCCAGGAAGAAGCACCCACTGGAACTGGCAGGCCAGTGGCTCAGTGGCGGGCCCTCTTGAGGGGACGGGGAGTGGAGCCATTTGCCACTCCTCCTGCTGCACCACCTGATGCAGGCACCTTTCTTCCCTCCCCCCACTGCTCTCTCTCTCTGCTTTCTCTCTCCTCTACCCTCTTTCTCCTCCACCCTCCATCCCCTGTGCTCTTTCTCCTTCCCCCACCCCAGTGCTCACTAAGACTCTTCCTCCTTCCACAATACCAGGTAGGCAGCCGCACCTTCCCCCCACTATAAATTTTAGAGTGGTCCTGGGGATGCTACAGAGCAAAGCTGCAGTCCTGCCCTACATGCTGACCCACATTGCCATCTAGCGCAGGGGTCCCCAAACTTTTTGAACCTATGGGCATATTTGGGAATTTGAGAAACAGCTGTGGACACTACCACAAAATGGCTCCCATCGAAGATGTGACTAGTCATATAATGGCTGCCATGGGGGAGTGGCTAGTCAAAAGTGAGCTGAAGAGGTGGTGGGGGAGAGAAAGAGCGAGGCTAGAGGCTGGGAGGGAGTGGGAAATAGCAAGGCAAAGGGGTGGAGGGGAGAATAAGACTGAGGCTAGTGGCCAGAGGGGAGAAAAAGAAGGCTGCCCAAATATTTTCAGAGATTTCTTTTCGAAGGGGGCACAGAGTGGAAAGTTGTCGAAGACACCCATAGGTGCCATGGTGTCTGCGGGTGCTGTGTTGGGAACCCCTGATCTAGAGCCTATATGGAGAAATCTACTTGCCAGCATGACTAGCCCTCCTCTGTAACACTGCTGGACTGTTCTAAAAGTTAAAGGAGCAGTGGGGGGGGGAGGTGCCATTTGTTAATCTGACATTGAAAAGGTAAAATAATTTTGCTAACAAAAGACTGAAGAGGCTACTTCAAACTGAAGATGGCTAATTTTACCTCGAATGGTTGAATACTCTGAATTAGGGTTTTGAGGAGACCTACAAGAAGACCCCCTAAAAGATCCCAGACTTATATTTAAGAAGACCCCATACTTATGTTCCAGACCCCTGACCCATGGCAAGAAGACCCTGGAATTGTGATTCTATGTTAATTAATGTTATGGCATTATAATACCTCTTACCGAGACTTTGCAGGATTTTGAAAGAACCAGCTTTGAAAGAAAAATGCAGCTGCCTTTTTCAAATGGTTTTTGCAGAACAATAGCAAGGTCACAATGAACTGTGCTAGAGATGCTGATACGAAGCGAAAGAAGAGAAGAACTGAGCATGCTCAGATGCCAACCAGGAGGAAAGAATCACTGTTAACCATTTGTGTTGTGCACCTGTGGAGATAAGAGAATGTCCTTTCTTGAAGCTTGTTGGCTGGGGAAGCCATAACAATAAGCAGGAGCCATGATTGGGAGGAAGTGTTAAGGAGGATATGACCCAAGATGACAGTGAATTCATGGAAGATATACTGGGGAGAAACATGTCAATCAAGATAACGTGCCCAGATGGGAGATGTTTTAGGAAGTCTCAGATTAACACTTTAATGAAAGTGCCTGAAATGTCCCACCCAAACTACACGGGTCATACTGCTGGAGGGGGTAGATAGACATCTCACTTCTGATGGGTTCATGGGTGGCTTAATCACCCACAGTCCTTACTTTTGATTGGAAGATGGTTTTCTCATCACTCATTGGGGCCCCCGGCTCTGGCCAGAGCAAATGTATAAAAGCACCACTGGCTGAGGTGAGAGCAGGCTGAGGGTGGGGGAGAAGATTGAGGGGAGCACTGGAAGGGGAGTGGAGATCTGGGAGGGGGAGAATGCATTTGGGGCCTCTCAGCACCTGCGCAAGCTCCCTCACTGTCTGAAGCAGGAAAGAGCCTGCGCTGTGGCCACTGCCACATCACACATCTTCCTTCCTGCTGCCGCTGTCCGTCCCAGTGTTGTTATTTTACCACTTCCATTGCATCTCAGAAAAGACCAGCAGAAAAGACCAGAAATACCAGCTAATATTGCTCTTTTTATCCTGTGAAGACAACTGGGTATTTATATTTTTATTTCTTGGCTGGGAAAAGTAATGATCACAGAAACGAAGCTGCCTTGCCAGATTTTGTTCAGAATTCTCCATGACTTCCAAGGGCATGTCTTTTGCAGAATCTGAGAGTTCATTGTGGGTTGGTGTCTTCAAACACAAGAAGATGATCTTTAAAGGTGTGTATAATGCTACCCATGTTGTGTTGAACATGTTGCTTGACTTGGTTCATAGCCAAGTGTGCGAGGCACATATAACCTTTCCCAGTCTTCATCAGGGAATAGGACAAATCAGGTATGTCAGCCTTCCCCAATCTGGTGCCCCCTAGATGATGTGGACTTCAACTCCCATCAGCCCCTGCCAGCATGGCCAATGGTCAGAAATTCTGAGAGTTGTAGTTGGACACATCTGGAGGGCTCCAGGTTGAGGAAGGCTGAAACAATATACCATCTGCCATCCATTCCATGGTAGTTCACCAAAATTCCACAATCCTTACTTAGAAGCTGATGGGGCAGCAGAATGCTTCCCCTGCCTATGGATGGGGATCGCCTCCATTCTTCTTTGTGTCCACCTTACATCTTTTCTCCATCCCCCCCACTAGCAACCTGAATGCCCACAAGAATGGGCCACCCTTTGGAAAATGTTCTTAGAATGCAACATCCTCTGATTAGTTTTAGGGCGCAGAGAAACCTTTGTGTATCTAGCTATTAGTTCCCTTTGATATCACGCTGAGGAGAACAGTTGCCAGGTTGAAACTTCTCAGGATGACACCCAAAGCAATCATTTCACAACAACAAATACCGAGACTATGAAAGCAAACAGACTGTCAGTAGTTTCATTTTCTTCTGTAATAGGCGCACATCCAATATGATATCCTGGCAGAGCAAAACACTTGAATTTGACCAAACTGCAACATTTGACACAATGACGAGTGCAATATTTCCCCCCTTGCTTTCAATTTCAGTTTTATTTGTATCATTGCTTTTCTCTTCATTCTCTCTTTCTTTCTCCAGGAAGAGAAATGAGTTATGGAAGCTATTGTCACAGTTTTCTCCCAAATGAACTTGGCACGGCCTCCTGACGAACCTGATCGGTCTTAAAATGTTAATATAAAGGCATTAAGTCTTCTAGGCCATGTATAGTCGAATCCCTAAATCAGGTGGTGGTAGACTTTCCCCAGACCTGGCATCATTTATCAGAGTCAGTATAGTACTGGAGGCAGTATGCCTCTGAATACAAGTTACTGGGGAGTACGAGTGGGATGGTGCTCTTGCACTCATGTCCTGCTTGTGGGCTTTTATGTTATTTATTTATTACATTTATATCCCATCTTTTTTCCTCCTTAAGGAACTCAAGGCAGCATACATAATCCTCCTCCTCTCCATTTTATCCTCACAACAACCCTGTTAGGTAGGTTGGGAGTCTGTGACTGGCTCAAAATCACCCAGTGAGCTTCCATGGCCAAGTGGGGACTAGAACCTGGATCTCCCAACTCCCAGTCCAGCACTCTTATTATTGCTAGACTTTCAGCTGCTTGCCTTGTTGGTTGTGCCACCTAGTTCAAAGTACAGGCAAGGATGAGAAAGGGTGTAAGTGCCTTCCTTTTCACCTTGCTTTCAGCCAGCTTAATTGAAGAAAGAAGATGAAGCCTTGCCCTTGGCATCCTTTTTTCTACTCCAACTATGGTATTTTTAGGTTAGATTTCAATTTATATGCCCTTCGTACAAACAAGTGCAGTCAAAGCAGCTCATAATTCACACACACCCAGACCCAGCAATGACAGTCCATTCAGACAACTTAACATGTTTGTTCTAATCCATACATATCCTATATACAAATAGTGAAGTCATTCTCTGAGTGCTGATCCTTATGTAGACCAAAAGGCACCATCCACCGTCCAAAAAGGTGTCACCAAGGTTTGCAGAAGTACAAAAAAGCTTTAGGGAAAAAAAAATCTAAGCTGGTGGTAGCTTCCAGAACTCCCTGTGAAGGGAAGCACTGAAATAGAGTAGGTAATTTACAAAGAAATTGACACGGTTAATATGCTACGGCAGTCCGTACACAGCAGACAGACGAATCTGCGCACTTACAAGGAAAGTGCATTTTCATAGTAAGTACACCCATACACCTGCAGTAACTGCACTCACCCATCATCCTGTTCAGCCACCACTTTCAGAGTTCGGAGTCAAGAGAAGCGCTGAAGTAGGGGAGGAAACTGACAAGTGTCAGTTCAAGATATAATGTGAGAGGATCCAATCGACAAGTGGGATTTCAACACGTACAGAGGGGATATTGATCTGTACTCCTGGAGAAAATAAATAGTGGACAGGTAAATGTGCTCAATTGCATGCTTGTGGACAACAGAAAAATAAAAGTGAAAGGAACCACAAACCCATTTGTGTACTTTTGAAGTACAGAAAAATAATAATAAAAAGGTTGCAAACAGAAAAAATTGCCCTGAAAAGGGGTAATGATCAGAGCGGGGTAGAAGCGGGAAAGGTTTCCCTCTGTCACAATGATCATATGAGAGGCGTTGTACTGCAGAGGACCATGGGATATGTGCAGGAAGCGGGCTGGAGGACTAGGATGGAAACAAGCCATGGCAAGCTGCAGAGCATCTGACCATCTGTCAGGGGTAACATGGGTTAGTGAGTGAACAACAAATCCACTGTGGCTTATTTTCAGGGTGGCTTATAGAGATGTGTGAACTGGACCTAAGTGGAATGAAAGAACCTCAAACTGATATGGTTACAGGGGCCATCAAAACTATTCCCCAGGCCATGCATTAGTTATATCTCCCCCAGGCAAAATATGAAAATATTAGCATTGCTATTGCTTGTAACTTCAGCAAAGGAGATCATTACCTTGTCATGGTGCTGGAGCTTGAGCACCTCAATGACATCATGAGCTAAACTGTGAAGGAACACCCAAGACGGGAAGGTCATGGCAGAGAGGTCAGACTAAATACGTTCCCTGGGGAAGGAAATGGCAACCCACCGCAGTATTCTTGCCATGAAAACTAAATGGATCAGTACAACCAGAGATATGTCGGTAAACCATCGGAAGATGGGACTCCCAGGTCGGAAGATGGTCAAAATGCTACTGGGGAGGAACAGAGGATAAGTTCAACTAGCCCCAGATGTGATGACACAGCTAGCTCAAAGCTGAAAGGACAGCTAGCAGCCAACGGTGCTGGTGGTGAACGACAAATCCAATGTTCTAAAGATCAACACACCATAGGAACCTGGAATGTAAGATCTATGAGCCAGGGCAAATTGGATGTGGTTACTGGGGAGATGTCAAGATTAAATATAGACATTTTGGGTGTCAGTGAACTGAAATGGACTGGAATGGGCCACTTCACATCAAATGACCACCAGATCTACTACTGTGGACAAGAGGACCACAGAAGAAATGGAATAGCCTTCATAATTAATAATAAAGTGGCTAAAGCAGTGCTTGGATACAATCCAAAAAATGACAGAATTATCTCAATTCGAATTCAGGGTAAGCCATTTAACTTCACACTGATCCAAATATACGCCCCAACCACAGATGCTGAAGAAGCAGAAGTAGATCAGTTCTATGAGGATCTGCAGCACCTACTGGATAGTACGTCAAAAAAAGATGTTATTTTCATTACAGGAGACTGGAATGCTAAGGTGGGTAGTCAAACAACACCTGGAATTACAGGCAAGCATGGTCTGGGAGAACAAAATGAAGCAGGATATAGGCTGATAGAATTTTGCCAAGACAACTCACTGTGCATAACAAACACTCTCTTCCAACAACCTAAGAGATGACTTTATACATGGACTTCACCAGATGGTCGACACCGAAATCAGATTGACTACATCCTTTGTAGCCAAAGGTGGTGGACATCTATGCAGTTGGTAAAAACAAGACCTGGAGCTGATTGTAGTTCAGATAGGGATGTCAGAGAATTCCGCGATGGATCTCGGTAAGGCTGAATGCCACTGCATTCGGCCCCCCGAAATCCATCACGGAATGGCCTGCCACCCCCACCCCCCGTGGATCCCCCCCGGGATGAGACTTACCTGGGGCAGATGTTCCGGATGGCAGCGGCTCCAGCGGCAGTTTTGGCGGCGGCGGCTGGTCTTCCAACCAGCTGCCGCTGCTGCCTTTTGCAGTCTGTGTCTTTTTCTCCCCCCCCCAGATGTGATAGGCTACGTAAAGACTTACATAGCCTATCATGTCTGGGTTTAAAAAAAAAAACGCGTACGCAAATGGCGGCTATGGCCACCGCCATTTGCATTACTTATTTTTCGCCATCTTAGTCTATGTCAATATTTATGTAGACTAAGACTAAGAAAAGAAAGAGGAATGCAAATAGTACCCACTACGCTATTTGCATTCCCCTTTCTTTAAATCTTAGTCTACATAAATATTGACGTAGACTAAGACAGAGAAAAATAAGGAACACAAATGGCAGCGGCCGTAGCTGCCGCCATTTGCGTACGCTTTTTTTTTTTTTGCCCAGAGCCCTCCGCGGCCAGAAATCCGGCTGCGGATGGCCCTGGCCTGGGCCTGGCTGGCTGCTCCGCAGAGCCGCCATGGAGCACAGCCGGCCATCGAGGATTCTGGGGGGGAGGACCAGATCGCCTCCCCCCCGTCAAGGATTCCGGGGGGAGGGACGGAACGCCTCCCTCCCCATGAACAGAATCTGCGAAAAGGTAAGTCACTTTCGCACATCCCTAAGTTCAGATCACGAACTTCTTATTGCACAATTTAGAATCAGACTAAAGAGAAAAGGGAAGACCCACAGATCAGTTAGATATGAGCTCACTAATATTCCTCATGAATATGCAGTGGAGGTGAAGAATAGATTTAAGGGACTAGATTTAGTAGATAGTGTCCTGGAAGAACTATGGACAGAAGTTCGCAACATTGTTCAGGAGGAGGCAACAAAAAACGTCCCAAAGAAAAAGAAAACCAAGAAGGCAAGATGGCTGTCTGCTGAGACACTGGAAGCAGCCCAAGAAAGAAGGAAAGCAAAAGGCAACAGTGATAGGGGGAGATATGCCCAATTCAATGTAAAATTCCAGAGGTTAGCCAGAAGAGATCAGGAATTATTTTTAAACAAGCAATGCGCGGAAGTGGAAGAAGATAATAGAATAGGAAGGACAAGAGACCTCTTCCAGAAAATTAGAAACATCAGAGGTAAATTCCAGGCAAAAATGGGTATGATCAAAAACAAAGATGGCAAGGACCTAACAGAAGCAGAAGAGATCAAGAAAAGGTGGCAAGAATATACAGAAGATCTGTATAGGAAGGATAATAATATCGGGGATAGATTTGATGGTGTGGTCAGTGAGCTAGAGCCAGACATCCTGAAGAGTGAGGTTGAATGGGCCTGAAGAAGCATTGCTAATAACAAGGCAGCAGGAGATGACGGTATCCCAGCTGAACTGTTTAAAATCTTGCAAGAGGATGCTGTCAAGGTGATGCATGCCATATGCCAGCAAATTTGGAAAACACAAGAATGGCCAACAGATTGGAAAAGATCAACTTATATCCCCATACCAAAAAAGGGAAGCACCAAAGAATGTTCAAACTATTGAACAGTGGCACTTATTTCGCATGCCAGTAAGGTAATACTCAAGATCTTGCAAGGTAGACTCCTGCAATTCATGGAACGTGAATTGCCAAATGTACAAGCTGGGTTTCGAAAAGGCAGAGGAACTAGAGACCAAATTGCCAATATCTGCTGGATAATGGAGAAAGCCAGGGAGTTTCAGAAAAACATCTATTTCTGTTTTATTGACTATTCTAAAGCCTTTGACTGTGTGGATCATCACAAATTGTGGCAAGTTCTTGGTGGTATGGGGATACCAAGTCATCTTGTCTGTTTCAAACCTTTAATGCAGGCAGAATTGAACTCCAAATGAAGCCGTGATGTTTCTTCCCTGGTATGATGCCATAGCTGAATAATATATTCACTAGAAGTTGTATCCAATGTAGTACAAGTTCAAGGACACAAATGCAAAGGCAATTCCCCATTTTTCAGGAAAAGAAGACCCCCGGGGACTTGCGGGGTGGAGCTGCACCGGGGAGAGTGGACCTGGGAAAAATCAGGTGAAGTTAGGTTGCATGAGTGGTCCCTTGATCCTCAGGGGTGGTTTTAGGGTGGGGGGATGGGGCTTCAGTAGGGAGAAGGAGGCAGTGCTCTCCTTGGTCTCATATTGTACTGGATACAAATTTGTATTTCTCTGCCATCCTTTCTCCCTTGAAATCAGAGCAGCATATGTGGGCTCATAAGAACATAAAAAGAGCCCAGCTGGATCAGTTCCTAGAGGCCCATTTAGTCCAGCATTTTGTTTGTTTCTACAGTGGCCAACCAGATATCTATGGGAAGCCCACAAGCAGGACATGGGTGCAATAAGAGCATCCCCTTCATGTTCCCCAGCAACTGGTATTCAGAGGCAACCTGGGGATATAGATATCATGACTAGTAGCCATCAATAGCCATATCGTCCCAGGTGGACTTCTATCCTCAGTTTGACCTGCTCATCAGATGGAAGAACCTCAGGTATCTTCAGATAATTGTCTAAGGCTTCTGTGGGTTATAGGATCAGAAACTGGCATTATGTCCTCACTGACACTTAAATGAACTGCAATGTGTGTGTGTGAGCATGTGCAGCATTGATTACTAGTTATGACTATCATGCCATTTTGAGTCTGTAAATATGTATAAACTATGCTATTTGTGAATACAAACAATTGTCTTACATCTAGTATGCTGGTGGTGATCACAATACTAGTAGATATGGATTAAAATTATCTAATTTATTTCTGATATATGAAGCAGTGATACCATAATGTTTTAGGAACAATTTGTTTGCCTCCCCTGATTGATTAATGACATTAGATAGTATAATTAATTTCAGTATACATGCAGCAGTATGTATTTTCAGCACAAAATTAGTAGTAGTAGAATGCTTAACCTTCCTAAAGAATTATCGGCTGTTACATCAGTGGCCTGGACATTTCTGCATGTCAAATGTAAGGGGTTTTGTGGGCTATAAAGCTGCACTGTGATGGGTGCGTGCTTTATTTCTTTTTTATTTTCAAATAATGCCCAATTGTTTATCTCTCTGGGAAATTTGTCAACTTCAAGGCAGTAGTAAAAACATTCTATAAAAATATGTTTGTTGGATGACAAAGCAAAGGGAACTGCTCATCCATGAGGAAGCATCTCAGATCAATAAATTTTGATGTGCTGCAACTACACTGGTCTTCTTGTGATGTCTTCGATTTTACATAGCATGTCCAATCAGCATGTTGGGCTAGGTTGGGCTGCCTGAAAACTGACCTGAAGTGTCCTTGTAGAACATCACAGAAGTTGGATATCTGGTGCTTGCAAAACAGCACCATGGAACGCTAGGCTAGAACAGTGGGCAGAATCCAGCTGTGCTGGTGGAAAGCTTCCATCAGTGGAATGTTCAGGGGGTTATTCCCTACCCCCCCAGTAGTCCATCTGTCCCCCACCCCAAATCTGCAGTTTTTGGGTGGGCTCAGGGAGTTGTAGGGCAGAGGAGAGGAAGATAATCTTCCACTGCATGAGTGGAAGTCCAGTCACGCAACATTGGATATCACCCAATGACTAACTTGCATTTTGTCGAAGGTAGAAATTCAACACGTATCTTTACATTGGTGTGCGTTGTGTTAAGATTTCCCTGGTTCCCTTCTAATTGCTCTATTTGCATTAGAATCCTTGTCATCTAATCTCCCCCTTGGCAGTTGCATTCCTTTGGGGAGCCTTCCCCAACCTGGTGCCCTCCAGATGTGTTGGACTACTAATCCTAAAAGTTGGCTGGGGGATTATGGGACTTGTAGTTTACGCATCTGGAGGGCACAAGATTGGCGTAAGGCTGCTCTGGGGCATGGGCTTCGGAGAGCCACCTGCACAGTGGGGATCCCAAGGAGCAATGTGGGGCTTGGCAGAAAACTGGCAAGTTTTATAATAGGGCTGAACACCGCTTTGGATCTGGATCTGAATTCCGAGCTGAAGCGGGCCAATTTTGACCAAATCAGTCCAGATCTGAAGTGGTTCCAGATCAGTCTGAAGTGGTCAGAAGCAGGTCGGATCAATCCAAACCACTTTGGATTGCTTCAGACCTATCTGGACATTCTGAATCACCGCTCGTGCACCCCGGACACACCTGCTGCTGAGCCGCACGAGCCCCCTGCGCCTTACCTGGACTTGTTGCAAGCACCTGCAGCCATCATCCTCTTCAAGGGAGTTGTCATTTTCTTTTAAAATGGCAACTCATCTTTTCCGGAAATCATATCTTATGCAAACGGCGGCCGTAAGGTCATCATGTACACAACATTACAGGCTGTAATGTAATCAGGCTGAGGCAGGTTGGGGCCAATTTGGAAGCTCTGAATCGGCCTCCGAAGCAGGATGGGGGGGGCATGCACAGGACTATTCTATACCCTTGTAACTAGCTCAAAGGGCAAAAGAGCAAGAAGCTTATGAGTTTTTCTACATGAGGCATTTATTGTGTGCTTGTCATTCTGTACTCATGGCTGTTTACAGTTTCTTTAGATGCCATCATGACCCTCCAGCGTCACTTCTCTTTTTAAACAGCACTTCCGGTGATTTTTTTTACAGCAGGGAAAATGTGGTATTATTTGTGAAAGTGAAAGAAAACACTTTTTCCACTTGTGTAATTGTGCTATACCACAGTGCCACCTAGAGGTTATGTACTGGAAAAGCAATAAAGGAAACGCTCTTGGTGTAGTGCTCGGATCTAAATTCTGTGACAAAACTGAAAGTAGATACAGAAGATTGACAGCCTTGTGTAGAAAAGCTCATTGTAAGGGGCTGGCTTTGTAACACAGGCTGAAAAGGTCTAAGTCCAGATGTACACAAGGTTTCTTTGCTGATCTGGCTGGTTATTATTTTGTATTTCTCTCCCCTGACCAGAGCATGGTGGGGTGGTGCAAAGACTAAATCCCCAACTAATATCCCCCAGAGCTCAGGTTCACAGCCTGGGAATACTTGCTTGACTGCTGTCATTCATGTCCCCGGGAGACCCTTAAAGAAAAGGGAGAGGGAACCAGTACGGGACTAAGAATAGGAAGCTGTCTGGAAATTAGTGGGCAGAGGAAGGTGTGCTGTCTGGAAGTCAAACTTTCATTCGAGAGATCTGCAGGCACCCTGACCCTGTGACATGCAATTTCTGATTTTCTGACAATCAGCTCCACACTGGAAACTGATAAATAATCCAGAGTAACACAAATGTATTTCATCTCGAAGGTCTCCTAATGATGATTATTGCACCATGTTTTGCCTGTGAACTATTATATACATGAAATAACTCCCCTTATTAAATCTGGATTGGATGTTAATTAAGACTAATTTAGAAAGAAACTGTATGCAATTTGGGTGATTTGGGGGAAGGATTATAATCAATGTGAAGTTACATTTACTTTTAATTGCTTAAATTCTAGTGGGCTTTCTCAGGCACTATATTGCACCTAATTTGGCATATCCTAGCTAGTAGATGATCCTCTGTGGAAGATATTTATATCAACTAAGAAATATGCATCTGACTAGGCATAAATGAAATTATTTGTATTGGAACATATCATTTTCATTCTCCATTTCTTTGCCAATGTGGTTTCCATGAGCAAACGTTGTATACTTAGGACACTCTGTATACACAAAGGTTGGAATGCATCTTTCAAAATCCTTCAATCCAATCCAAAATTGGATTGCAATCCAAAAGTTCTTCACCTTGAGATTAAGTCTTCTTCATGTCAGGTATGTTGCCACATGTCCTCACTCACTTGTGCACCTTGACGAGCAAGTTTCACACGTACATGACGTAGGACCAAAAAAAGGACCTTCACCTGAGGTGTGGTGTGTACACAGTGGAGCTCTTATGCAAGTGTGGAATAGCTACTTCAGCTCAAACATGCTTAATCTGGGGAAATTAGCTCACACGCTTGCCTTAGATTAAACCCCCAAAATAAGATTTATTTTTTTTTATAAAGGTTGTTCTCAAGCACACACATGTACAAATGTTACAGCAGAAAAAGTGATTTGATTGGTATCCCCAGCCCCCTAGCATATGAGGCAGCATACTTATTCCTAACAGACCTAACTAATGGATAGAAAAAACGCAAATTGGGGAAATTAGAATTTGCTGAATATGGAGCGGATGTGGTGCTAGGAAAAAAGGCAAAGAGGGAGACTGGAGGGCTGTATGCCAGAGAAGAAGCATGGGTGCTGGTGAAATGGGGGAACAATGGGGCAAAAATGGAGAGATTGAGGCCCTAAACAGACATTACTTTAAAGATGTAGCTAGCACCGAGGTTTTTTCATTTTTACTCCACAGTAGGTTCAGGAGCCTGATCCAGATTGGGTCCCCAGCATGAAGAAGTAGGACTTTTTAAAAACTCTCTCCCCACAATGGGCCTAGTCTGCATCCAGTGCCCCGCACCTGTAATCCCTCTGGCAAAACAGTGAACTGCTACTTGCAGTCAAGCAATTATTCCAAGAAATGAAAAAGTTATTGGCAGTTCCCTTTACTAAAAAATATATAAAGGTGCGTAGCACAAAAAAACCCCTTGCCCCGATATATATATAAAGGTGCGCAGCACAAAAAAACCCCTTGCCCCGATATATATATAAAGGTGCGCAGCACAAAAAAACCCCTTGCCCCGATATATATATAAAGGTGCGCAGCACAAAAAACCCCCTTGCCCCGATATATATATAAAGGTGCGCAGCACAAAAAAACCCCTTGCCCCGATATATATATAAAAGTGCGCAGCACAAAAAAACCCCTTGCCCCGATATATATATAAAGGTGCGCAGCACAAAAAAACCCCTTGCCCCGATATATATATAAAGGTGCGCAGCACAAAAAAACCCCTTGCCCCGATATATATATAAAGGTGCGTAGCACAAAAAAACCCCTTGCCCCGATATATATATAAAGGTGCACAGCACAAAAAAACCCCTTGCCCCGATATATATATAAAGGTGCGCAGCACAAAAAAACCCCTTGCCCCGATATATATATAAAGGTGCGCAGCACAAAAAAACCCCTTGCCCCGATATATATATAAAGGTGCGTAGCACAAAAAAAACCCTTGCCCCGATATATATATAAAGGTGCGCAGCACAAAAAAACCCCTTGCCCCGATATATATATAAAGGTGCGCAGCACAAAAAAACCCCTTGCCCCGATATATATATAACGGTGCGCAGCACAAAAAAAACCCTTGCCCCGATATATATATAAAGGTGCGTAGCACAAAAAAAACCCTTGCCCCGATATATATATAAAGGTGCGTAGCACAAAAAAACCCCTTGCCCCGATATATATATAAAGGTGCGCAGCACAAAAAAACCCCTTGCCCCGATATATATATAAAGGTGCGCAGCACAAAAAACCCCCTTGCCCCGATATATATATAAAGGTGCGTAGCACAAAAAAAACCCTTGCCCCGATATATATATAAAGGTGCGTAGCACAAAAAAACCCTTGCCCCGATATATATATAAAGGTGCGCAGCACAAAAAAAACCCTTGCCCCGATATATATATAAAGGTGCGCAGCACAAAAAAAACCCTTGCCCCAATATATATATAAAGGTGCGCAGCACAAAAAAAACCCTTGCCCCGATATATATATAAAGGTGCGCAGCACAAAAAAACCCCTTGCCCCGATATATATATAAAGGTGCGTAGCACAAAAAAACCCCTTGCCCCGATATATATATAAAGGTGCGCAGCACAAAAAAACCCCTTGCCCCGATATATATATAAAGGTGCGCAGCACAAAAAAACCCCTTGCCCCGATATATATATAAAAGTGCGCAGCACAAAAAAACCCCTTGCCCCGATATATATATAAAGGTGCGCAGCACAAAAAAACCCCTTGCCCCGATATATATATAAAGGTGCGCAGCACAAAAAAACCCCTTGCCCCGATATATATATAAAGGTGCGCAGCACAAAAAAACCCCTTGCCCCGATATATATATAAAGGTGCGCAGCACAAAAAAACCCCTTGCCCCGATATATATATAAAGGTACGCAGCACAAAAAAACCCCTTGCCCCGATATATATATAAAGGTGCGCAGCACAAAAAAACCCCTTGCCCCGATATATATATAAAGGTGCGCAGCACAAAAAAACCCCTTGCCCCGATATATATATAAAGGTGCGTAGCACAAAAAAACCCCTTGCCCCGATATATATATAAAGGTGCGCAGCACAAAAAAACCCCTTGCCCCGATATATATATAAAGGTGCGCAGCACAAAAAAACCCCTTGCCCCGATATATATATAAAGGGGCGTAGCACAAAAAAAACCCCTTGCCCCGATATATATATAAAGGTGCGCAGCACAAAAAAACCCCTTGCCCCGATATATATATAAAGGTGCGCAGCACAAAAAAACCCCTTGCCCCGATATATATATAAAGGTGCGCAGCACAAAAAAACCCCTTGCCCCGATATATATATAAAGGTGCGCAGCACAAAAAAACCCCTTGCCCCGATATATATATAAAGGTGCGTAGCACAAAAAAAACCCTTGCCCCGATATATATATAAAGGTGCGCAGCACAAAAAAACCCCTTGCCCCGATATATATATAAAGGTGCGTAGCACAAAAAAAACCCTTGCCCCGATATATATATAAAGGTGCGCAGCACAAAAAAAACCCTTGCCCCGATATATATATAAAGGTGCGTAGCACAAAAAAACCCCTTGCCCCGATATATATATAAAGGTGCGCAGCACAAAAAAACCCCTTGCCCCGATATATATATAAAGGTGCGTAGCAAAAAAAAACCCCTTGCCCCGATATATATATAAAGGTGCGCAGCACAAAAAAACCCCTTGCCCCGATATATATATAAAGGTGCGTAGCACAAAAAAAACCCTTGCCCCGATATATATATAAAGGTGCGCAGCACAAAAAAAACCCTTGCCCCGATATATATATAAAGGTGCGTAGCACAAAAAAACCCCTTGCCCCGATATATATATAAAGGTGCGCAGCACAAAAAAAACCCTTGCCCCGATATATATATAAAGGTGCGTAGCACAAAAAAAACCCTTGCCCCGATATATATATAAAGGTGCGTAGCACAAAAAAACCCCTTGCCCCGATATATATATAAAGGTGCGCAGCACAAAAAAACCCCTTGCCCCGATATATATATAAAGGTGCGTAGCACAAAAAAAACCCTTGCCCCGATATATATATAAAGGTGCGTAGCACAAAAAAACCCCTTGCCCCGATATATATATAAAGGTGCGTAGCACAAAAAAACCCCTTGCCCCGATATATATATAAAGGTGCGTAGCACAAAAAAACCCCTTGCCCCGATATATATATAAAGGTGCGCAGCACAAAAAAAACCCTTGCCCCGATATATATATAAAGGTGCGCAGCACAAAAAAAACCCTTGCCCCGATATATATATAAAGGTGCGTAGCACAAAAAAACCCCTTGCCCCGATATATATATAAAGGTGCGCAGCACAAAAAAAACCCTTGCCCCGATATATATATAAAGGTGCGTAGCACAAAAAAAACCCTTGCCCCGATATATATATAAAGGTGCGTAGCACAAAAAAACCCCTTGCCCCTATTTTTCTGACACTTGGCAGGCATCATTCCCTCCTAAGGGACTACTACGCCTGCAAATATCATCCAATTCTGACCAACAAAACAAGTTATAGCTGTTTTTAAAATTTGCCACAATAGTCATGGGAGGCTCAAAGCCTCATGTTTCCAAATCTTGACTCAGATTCGGTACCTGGACCAAAGTGGATGAACTGGGCTGTTTTCTGAAGCACTGAATCAGGGGCCAAGATGAATCTGGGGGTGGGTGCAGACCCCTACCTATCACAATGTTTTGTTGCTTCTTAAGTCTGAGTGGTGTCTGAGCAAAAAATAACAATAAAAACCCCTTCATAGACATTGCACTGATCGTAAATGGCCTTGATCTCTTGTTACAGGGTGATGGCTGTTACATGGTCTCTCTTTTCGATTATCTTCCCGAAATGCGTCTAGTCTTTCAGAAGTAATTTAGATGGCTGGGAAACTTCTCTGTAGTCAAGCAATTGAGACAGCAGAGCATTCTGTTTGCTGTGGTGTCTATAAACTTAGCACAAAACATCCACTGAATGCATCTTATCAGCTGCCTGTGAGTGGGCATGTGCTCAGTACATAATTTCACACAGAGATGTCCTAGGCTAGAAATATGTTTGCACGTCTTGTAATAACACTACCCAACTCCCTGCCTGGCATAGTAAAGGGCAATAGCTGTGTACTTAAAGATTTTCTGGCTGGTATTATCTTCGACAGTTCGTGTGTTTAGATTGTTTGATGACAGTCAGTGACCCTAGCTGTCACCCATGGCAGGTAGTTTTTGATATATGAATAGTGTTCTTGTGTGTGTGTGTGTGGGGGGGCATGCTTGGCAGTTTGTACATCTCTATTGCCTGATACATGCTCAAGGCTGGTTTCTGTAGAAAGCAATGTAGGGAACCCAGAATTCACAGCATACTGAAACATATGCCTGGAATCTGAAAATAAATGTCGATATTTGCTGAGTGTCTGTTCCAAAAGCATATAAAGACCATCACTTGCTTATAGTCTGTTGCCCTGGAAGCTGTTCTATTGCTGATTTATTTGACACTGTCTACAAACTTCATAGATACAATGGCATCAGCCTTTGAACAAATAGAATCCCACATTTGGGTGTTTTAGAATATTGCATTCTATGTGTGGATTTTGCCTCTATATGTAACAGAAAGTTAATCAGTTCCTGTATCTGGCCACAGAAATAACACTAAACACTTAAAGTTGCCAGCCTGAGTATTTAGTTTTGTATATGGTCTTGTATAACAGGTTTTATGAATATGAACTTGAGCACGCTCTGGGAGAGAGCGCAGGACAGGAAGGTCTGGCGTGCTATGGTCCATGGGGTCACGAAGAGTCGGACACGACTGAACGACTGAACAAATAACAGGTTTTACCATTAGAGGGCGCCAAAGTCTTTCTAGATTCCCCCCCTCTTTATGTAAATATAGGTAAAAATATAGGTAAAAACCAAAATAATAATAATAATCTGAAAACAATTATATTAAGTTAGTCTAGCAAGTCAAGAAGTGTCAGTAAATTTACAGTCAAATCCTCTGCCCACCCGCTCATACCCCCAACACACACTTCAGCCTTTAATTCACCCAAGTGTAGGAGAAATCTCACAACAGGGACTGATTCATTTAGTCTTCCCTGGCAATTATAAAACATTTGGGCTTATTGTACTTTGACATGGCCTGCATAGTTGGAACCTATTGTAAGTAACCCATAGTGCCTGCAGTGGAAGCTAGACCTGCTGGTTAAGGAAATGACAACCAATGGGACTTAAGAGATTTCAGTGGGTTTGCTCTAGGTATGACTAAGTCTGGATACAATGCTCTATAACCTTTTGTCCTGTGGTTGTGACACCCAGATGCCTTCTCTACTGTGACAACATTACTGTGATTCACTATTCTGGCAGTACCTGAGACACCTTATTCCTTTTATTCTGCTCCCCTTTGGGTGATTTGTCCTCATATTCATTTCTCTTAACAGTGTGCCTTTGGTCATGACCCAGGCTGCATGTACTGTTCCCCTCAAAAATATCATAATTTTGTATTGAGTTCAACCCCTCCCACATTTTTTTCACTAAAATAAAAATATGCATGCAGATTAAGCATATTCCCATATATTTACCTCGCATAATTCTGCTTTGCCCCAATTAGGCCTGAGGACTTCCCATTTCAGTGGTATTTTGGGAGGTTGAGTTCTCTGCCATCTGAGAAGTTGAATACACCTAATGATCTCCTGGAGTGTTTCCTTAACAGAAGTTGATCTTGTCCCTCCAGACAGGTAAAGTACCTGGGGAAGAGATGATCCCTCCTGAAGTCTTATCTCAGATGTTGACTGGTGGACTCCAATCCAGCCAAGCTGTTCACATGTATCAGCTCACCTGGTAACCTTCCTTCTGGTTGGCTTGTTAACATTGTTGCGACAATATATTTTTAAAAGGTGATCCATCTGATCTCAGAAATCTTTGTATACATTGGCTGTGTGTGTAGACACACACACACACACACACACTGACCTGGTTCACATGTCACACTGCAGTTCCTGGTTTGTTTAATCCAGGAATTGCCAGGGATGAGCCAAACAACAAGCGTGCTGCCTCCTGCACACTCATCTTTTCCACTTTCAATTAAAAACCCAGGAATGCCCTGTTCCTGGGTTGTTTCATGAGGTGTGAACCTGGAAAATCTAGGTTGCTTATGGGTTTACAAATCCAGAGCCATTGGCAATTGTTGGGTTAACTCTGGGTTGTTTAATTGAAAGCAGAAATGAGTGCACAGGAGGCAGTGCACTTGTTGCATGCTTCACTCGTCCTTGGCAATTCCTGGCTTAAACAACCCAGGAATTGCAGTGTGATGTGCAAACCATATCCTTGTATATGTATATATATTCTATTGCAATGGACTTCGGCTATACAGAATAAAGATCCTGCAATTTATAATTTTGCTTTCATGATTCTGAAGTTCGAAATTGAATGCGGACTGGAGTTTTAGGGGAAGACGGAGGGAGACTTGTGTATGTGAGATTGGGGTTAGATGGTGGCTAGCAGGGTCAGCACAGCTTGGTCTGGTTTGCCTTGGTAGCCAGCCAAGCTTTGATCTTGACATTACCCTACCCCGCCCCTCCAGAAACACTGAGCTCGAGACCTAGCGCAGCTGTGTGGCGGTGATTCTCTGCCCTCCTCCACAGCAGAGAAAAGAGACGAGAGCTCCTCCTCATAACCACCACCAGTTGGAAAGCAGCAAGATCCTGGCTTAGTTCTTGGTTTGTTAACTGACATTAAGAGCCAGTTAATGGGGGAGAGCCAGTGCCTGTGGGAGAGACCACCATCCAGGGAGTGCTTGCTGCTTCTGCTTGCTGCTGCTGGTGCCACCACTGCCATCACGACTACCACTACTGGCACTGCTCTCTTCTGTGGACTTCTGCCTGGGCAGAGATGCTGTGGACTTCTGCCTGGCACACAACCCTTCCCTTCCCTTCCCTTCCCTTCCCTTCCCTTCCCTTCCCTTCCCTTCCCTTCCCTTCCCTTCCCTTCAGGACCAGGACCTTGGGTACTGACCACCTCCACCTGTCCCTTCTTGGAAAGAAATATATAAACTGGCTGGCTGAGGTGGCAGGCCCACCACTGGCAGGGTTGCCCCCAAAGAGGGCAACACCAAATGGGGAGTGCCCCTTTGGGTCGCTCCTTCGGGGACAGGCAAGGGCACCACTCCCTTCTCAAGCAACTGTATGTGCGTGCATGCGTGCGTGCATGCATGCATGCACATGTTTTGGGTGAGTGAGCTATCCCAGGGTGAGAGCATGGGATAGCTGGGGAGGCTGAAGTCCAACCTTAGGTGAGAGCTGAGGGGCGGGCAATTGGTTAGGGTGAGAGGTTAGCCAGAGCCTGGATGACAGCCTTGTGTGGGTGTACTAGCATGGAGTGCTTGAGGGGGGAGGTGGAGTAGGAGTATTTTAATTTTAGGTTGATAATACAGCTTTTTACTGGCCTGGTTTGTTGTCTGGCTGTACTGGCCTTTTGTTATTAGTTTTATATTATTTTAAAGTCGTATATGTGCTCAGGTGAATCCCAGGGGAGGAACAGCATGCCCCTATTCAAGTTATCTCAGGCAGAGGGAGAGATGGCATTGGGGGTTGGACGTGTCAGGTAAGGGAAAGGCGGGGCAGATATTTAAAATCTGTCCCATCTTTTGGTCCTTCCCCATACCTCAAAATCTAGGTTGCCCTATCAGCCCACCCCCTCTGATCTGTTGCTGCTGCTTTTGAATGCCAGGTCAGTCCATAATAAAACAAACACTATCCATGACTTGATTGTGGATGAAGGGGCTGAGCTGGTGTGCATTACTGAGACCTGGGTGGATGAACTGGGCAGGGTGGATCTGTCTCAGCTTTGTCCACCTGGGTAGTCAGTGCAGCACCTATCTAGATTGGAGGGTAGGGGATGGGGGGAGGAATTGCCATCATCTATAAGGATTCCATCTCCCTCACGAGGAAACCCATCCATCCTAGCACCAGCTTTGAGGGTCTGTACCTTGTGTTGGCCCAAGAGACAGAACAGGTATGGTGCTGGTGTACCACCCAGCAGTCTCCCTGCTTCAGCTGGCTGAGATGGTCTTGGAGGTGGTGCTGGAGATCCGTAGGACAGTGGTTCTGGGGGACTTCAACATTCATGCTGAAGCTATCCTGAGAGGGCCTGCTCGGGACTTCATGGCAACCACAACAACCATGGGGCTGTCTCAGTACATCACTGGCCTGACATACCCCGGACCTGGTTTTTGCTATTGGGCAGATGAGGGATGATCTGGGTTGGGGTGTGTGTGTTCAACAACCCCATTGTCATGGTTAGATCATTTCCTTGTGAAGTTTGGTTTGGTGGTAGCAGATCCTCCCTGAAGGGGTGGGGGACCAATTAAGATGGTGTGCCCCTGGATTCTTATGGAATCCGATGGATTCCTGAATGCTCTGGGGGATTTTCTGGCTGATAGGGCTGGCAATTTGGTTGAGGCTTTGGTCTCACTATGGAATGGTGAGATGGGAAGGGCCATCGATACAATCGCTCCCAAGTGGCCACTCCAGTGCTGTGGAGCCCAAAATTCACCTTGGCTTACGGAAGATCTATGGGCAATGAAACAGGCTGGACAACAGCTAGAGTGCAGGTGGTGCAGGTCTTGGAGCAAGTATGATAGAAGATCAGCAAAGACTCTTTGTTGTGCCTATTATGCGGCAGTGAGGATGGCAAAAAAAAAAAAAATCTTATTCCACGTCTATTATTTCATCCTCAAAATGTTGCCCAGCAGAATTATTCTGAGTGGTGAAGGGCCTGTTGGGATCTTGCTCAGACTCGGAGAAATTGGGATTGGAACCCTTGGTCTTCTGCTGTAATAAATTTGCTAGGCACTTCGAGGAGAAACTCGTTCGTATTCACTCAGAACTTGACGCCACAGTTATCACAGAGTCTGGGGAGGTGTCCAGTGATCTATCTGGTTGTGTTTTCTGGGATCATTTTCAGTTGTTTCAGCCTGATGATGTGGACAAGACATTTGAATTAGTCCGTCCCACCACATGTGAGCTTGGCCCTTGCCCATCTTGGCTAATATGATCTAGCAGGGGTGGGTCCAGGGAGTGGTAAATGCTTTGCTCTGTCAGGGGTGCCTTGAAAGAGGCTGTAGTGCACCCTCTCCTGAAGAGGCCCTCCCTGGATCCGGAGGTGTGTGAGAAGGTTCTTGAGCGTGTGGTGGCTGGGAAGCTTCAGACATTCTCGGAGGAAACTGATTATCTGGACCCATTTCAGTCTGGTTTCAGGCCAGGGTATGGCACTGAAATGGCCTTGGCTGCTCTGACTGATGACCTACTCTGGGTGAAAGAAAGGGGAGTGCTACCCTGTTGATATTCCTGGATCTCTCAGTGGCTTTTGACACCATTGATCATGGTGTCTTACTGGATTGGCTCTGCGGGGTGGGAGTTGGGGGCACTGTGCTACCATAGTTCTACTCCTGCCCACAGAGCCGATCCAGAGAGTGGTATTGGGGGATTCCTGTTCTACCCATGGCTATTAAGCTGTGGGGTGCCACAGGGTTCTATTCTATCCCCCATGCTGTTCAACATCTATATGAAGCTGTTGGGTGAGAGCATTAGGAGTTGATGATGGGGTGGGGTGTCACCAGTACGCTGATGATACTCAGCTCTATTTCTCCTTGTTGTCAGAGTCAGCTGAGGCAGTGAAGGTGCTGGACCAGTGCCTGGAGGTTATAATGGACTGGATGAGGGCCAATAAACTGAAGCTAATTCCTGACAAGATGGAAGCCCTGTGGATTGGTAGTTCCTGAGTTTGAGAATTGGGCAAGTGACCTGTCCTGGATGGGGTTGCACTCCCCCTGAAGGAGCAGGTGCATAGCTTGGGAGTTCTCCTAGATCCATCGCTGTCACTGGAGCCCTAGGTGGATTCTATGGCGCGGAGTACTTGGGGCCAGCTTTGGCTGATCTGCCAGCTACGGACTTTCCTGGGGAGGGATAACCTAGCCACAGTAGTACATGCACTGGTAACTTCCCGATTAGTCTATTGCAATGCACTTTACATGGGGCAGCCCTTGAAGATGACGCGGAAGTCACAGCTAGTGCAGAATGCAGCAGCTAAACTGCTGACCAGGACACCTTATAAAAATCATATGACACCAGTTTTAAAGGAATTGCACTGGTTGCCAATATGCTTCTGGTCAGAATTCAAGGTTTTGGTGATGATATTTAAAGCCCTAAGCGGCTTGGAACCTCAATATTTGAGGGAGCGTCTCTCCCTATATATGCCCACCTGAGGACTGAGATCTGTTGGAGGGGCCCTCCTCTGTATCCCACCAATGTGGTGTGAGACATAGGGATGTCTGCAAGCATCCGGTTGGGGCTCGAAGCCTGGTAAGAAGTTGCCAGTTCGGCCCCCCAGACACCAGCTCACAGACCTGAGCTCTTGCCTGACTCGCAGAGTGCTGAGTCAGGCAAGAGCTCAGGTGCCCACTCCCTGAGCAAGGAGAGGGGAAGGAGGCAGCACCTCTCCTCCTTCCCCCATCCTTGCTACAGTGGCAGTGGCACGGGAGAGGCTGGTCTTTTTCCGTAAGTTTTCCTGGCCTTCCGGAAAATGTCCAGTTTGTCCCTAGCTGCTGTGGCAGGTGGGGGTGGAGAGAAGAAGGAGGCACCTATCCTCTTCTCCCCCCCCCACCTGCTGGAGGCCAGGGAGAGAAGCTGGGGGGCTGGCCGCCAAGGCCCCTTTCCCACGCTAGCCTTTGACAGCCAGCGTGAGGAGGAAGGGCGACGGCGGCACCCCAGTGCTCTCACCCTGGCTTCCTCTAGAGAAGGCCGGGGCGAGCGGGTGGGGCCTGGACGCCATCACCCTTCTTCCCCATGCTGGCCTTTGGCAGCCAGCATATGGAAGAGAGGCAATGGCGGCACCCCAATGCTCTCACACTGGCCTCCTCTGGAGAAGGCCAGGGCAAGAGGCTGGGGGGTGGCTATGCCAAGGTCCTCCTTCCCCCCACCAGCCTTTGACAGCTGGTGTATGGAAGAGGGGTGACGGCAGCACCCCTGCACTCTCGCCCTGGCCTCCTCTAGAGAAGGCCAGGGAGAGAGGGTGAGGGCTGGACGCCATTGCCTTTCTTCCCTGCGCCAGCCCTTGACAGCCAGTGCGGGGAAGAAGGGCGACGGTGGCACCCCAGTGCTCCTGGGGGTGGCTGCACCAAGGCCCTCCTTCCCCATGCTGGCCTCTGACAGCTGACACACGGAACGGGGGTGACTGTGGCACCCCAGTGCTCTCACCTTGGCCTCTTCTAGGGAAGGCCAGGGCGAGAGGCTGGGGGGTGGCTGCACCGAGGCCCTCCTTCCCCACGCCCCTTAACAGCTGGTGTGAGGAAGGGGGAAGCTCACGCAGCTCGCGGGCAGGCAGGGGGGCAAGCAAGGAAGCTCGCTGAGCAGGCCTGGGCCGCGCAAGCTGCAGGCGGGGGGGAGTACGTCAAGTTCCCCAATCCCGGATGGAGATGGGCTTGTCCATCGCTAGTGAGACATACACTATGATGGGATGTGGGAGAGAGCTTTTTCTGCTGTGGTACCTCGGTTGTGGAAAGCCCTCCTTTTGAAGACCCGATTGGTGCAAACATTGGTCCCATTTCGGCGCCTAGTAAAAACATGACTTTTTATCAAAGCCTTTGAGGGATAAAATGCATTCCCTAAAGTAGCACACTGTTTTAACTATTTTATTGTTTTCGATCTTAATCATTATTAATTTGTTTCATGGTTTAATACGTTTTTAGCTGTTTAAATTATTTATTGTTTTATACTGCTTACATTGATTTTATGTGTACACCCCCCTGAGATCGTAATGATATAGGGCAGGATACAAATGTTTCAAATAAATAAATAACATAAAGTAACATAAAATAACTTAAAAATAAGATCCCCAGTTCATACATAGCAGGAAACCCTGGCTTAATATAAGCCAGGATCTTTGCATCAAAGCTGGTGTGCAATGGTTGGAGGGGAGGGCCCTGATGCTCTTAAATCATTGTTTATGAAGCCTTGAACTGTAGTCCAGTGGGGCAACGCGTTAGCCTTATACATTGAGATTAGTGTAGTAATAAGATGAATTAGGGTTGTTTTGTATGAAGGGGGTTCCTTCCGGAATCGATATTAATCTCTTAAACTGAAAAGTGTGTGCCTCCTATGTTATCTTTGGCTCTAGGTATATGAGCAGTGGATTTGTCTTGTGTATTGGCTTTTCACTGCAAGACAAAATAGATTTGTGCAATCCTATGCGTGTTTAGACAGAAAAAAGTCCTTGTATTGGGAACCTACTGGAAGATGAATTGTACTTCGAGGAGTCAGGTGTGACCTGTCACAGCTTCCCTTCATGCCTTTACTCCTGAGGAAAAAGCTTGGGCACAGCAGCTCCTAGAAGCTGCCAAGCTATACAGCTGCTTGCTATGAGCAACTGTGGGAATATCCCTTTAAGCAGAGACTGCTAGGACTGGGTGGTGATGCTACATTTCCCACAAGTGTAGGCAATCAGCACAGGCGGGATGGACTAAGCCTACAGGACAGACTGCTGCAAGGCCCTGCTAATGCACTATTAAAGACAGCTGGAGAAACAGGAAGGGAGGCTGCCAGCGGATGCCTGGTGAGGGAGTCCACTACCAAAAGCTGCTGACCTCACTGCTGCCTCTCTCCTTCTTGTCTCTGGGATTTCAGACCACTGAAGCCGGAGAGGTGCTGTTACTACAACCTGAAAAGAGACTAGACATGGTGGGGAATCCCGCCACGGACTCCAATGAGGCAGGATTCTAAAGAATCCGCCCCACCCCGGAGTCCGTGACGGAACGGAGCACTCACCTCCACCTAGGGATGGCAGAGAATTCCGCCACGGATCTTGGGGAGGCCGAATGCCACCGCTTTTGCCCCCCCGAAATCTGTGGTGGAACGGCCTGCCCCCCCGCCCCCCCCGCGGATCCCCCCGGGATGAGACTTACCTGGGGCGGATCTTGCCGGGTGGCGGCTCCAGTGGCGGTGCGGCGGCGGCGGCAGCCGGTCTTCTGACTGGCTGCCACCACCGCCGCCACCATTTCCCATGTAAAAAAAAAAGAAAAGAAAAAGACGTGATAGGCTACATAAAGATTTACGTAGCCTATCACGGCTAGGTTTAAAAAAAAAAAACGTGATAGGCTATGTAAATCTTTACGTAGCCTATCACGTCTGACTTAAAAACAAAACAAAACGTGCGTACGCAAATGGCGGCGTCTATGGCCGCCGCCATTTGCGTTCTTTATTTTGGCCCGTCTTAGTCTACATAAATATTTATGTAGACTAAGACGGTGAAAATAAGGGGAACGCAAATAGCATCTGCTACGCTATTTGCGTTCCCCTTATTTTCGCTGTCTTAGTCTACGTAAATATTTATGTAGACTAAGACGGGCCAAAATAAGGAACGCAAATGGCGATGGCCGTAGCCGCCATTTGCGTACACGCGTGTTTTTTTTTTTAAGTCAGACGTGATAGGCTACGTAAAGATTTATGTAGCCTATCATGGCTGACTACAGGGATGCAAACAGCGGCGGCTACAGTCGCCGCCATTTGCTTCCCTGCTAGCCAGCGGCCGGATGTCCGGCAGCTGGTGGAGCCGGCCGCCGACTCTGCAGAATCCCTGCGGAGCACAGCCGGCCGGCAAGGATTCCGGGGGGAGGGACAGAGCGCCTCCCCCCCCAGCGGAACCAGGTAAGGCCAATTTCATACATCCCTACCTCCACCTCCCCCTGGAATCTGTCCGGGTTGGATCCATCTTGGCATTGATCCTGCAGAACCGGCCACATGCTCCGCATCACTGCAGAATGTCGATACAGCCGGCAGCCATTGCCATGCCGTATTGCTGTAAGTAAGTCTCCGGACGCAAATGGCATAGTGGGTGCCATTTGTGGCCGTAAAGCTGGTAGATTAACCTAAATGCAGCCATAAATGACATTGACACTGACATTCGGCAGTGATGCGGAGCAGGCGGCTGGCTCTGCAGGATAGATGCGGAGCTGACCTGGACGGATTCCAGGGGGAGGGACGGATTGCCTCCCCCTGTAGGCGGATTCCCCTG
Source organism: Heloderma suspectum (assembly GCF_057233095.1). NCBI lineage: Eukaryota > Metazoa > Chordata > Lepidosauria > Squamata > Helodermatidae > Heloderma > Heloderma suspectum. The sequence continues at coordinate 87,786,102 of NC_139459.1, forward strand.
AGGAATGAAAGGTAGGGAATCTACCCATCCCTAAAACAGACCCAGTCCACCAAGGGAAAGAAGGTATCATGGCTTTGCCCAGGACACAAACAGTAATTTGGGACCAGTTGAATGAATTACTGGTATTCATATATGCAATGGATAAAACCTAGTGGGTCTATTTATGTTGGCCAATAAAGCCTTAGGACAGCTGCTTGCCTTGCTCTGCCTTATGTTGGGTAAAATCAAGAACCAAATCAGTTTGGCAATACAGTCCTACAGCTCCCAGCATGTCCCAGGGAGCCATACTGTCTGTGGCATGCTGGGAGTTGTAGGGTTTTTTCTGTATAAACATGCATAGGATTGCACCCTAAGTAGGGATGTCAGAGAATTCTGCCATGGACTCCATGGCGGAATGGCCTCCCCCCCGCCCCCCCGTGGAATCCCGCCGGGACGGAGCTTACCTGGGGCAGATGCGGTAGCAGCGGATGTGGTTGTGGCGATGGCGGCAGCTTAGGCTGGTCTCCTGGCCAGCTGCTGCTGGGCTGCTGCGGCCACAAATGTTTACGTAAGTATTTATGTAGCCTATCACGGCAGAGAGCAGGGACGCAAATGGCGGCTGCTACGCCATTTGTGCCCCTGCTCTTTGCCATGATAGGATATGTATGTATTTACGTAGCCTATCACGGTAAAGGCGGCCACACAAATGGCGTAGCGGCTGCCATTTCCATGGCTGCCTTTAACATGATAGGCTACGTAAATACTTATGTAGCCTATCATGGCAAAGAGCAGGGGCACAAATGGCATAGCGGCCACCATTTGCGTTTCTGCTTTAGCCATGATAGGCTATGTAAATATTTACATAGCCTATCACGGGCTACTTTAGGGATGCAAATGGCGTACCCTATGCAGGACGCCATTTGCGTCCGCACTAGCCCGGCAGTGGCTGGAGGCCCTGCTGCGAATTGGCCTGGCCGGTGGCTCTGTGGCATAGCCGCAGAGTGGAGCCAGCCAGCAGGATTCTGGGGGGGAGGTCTGGATCGCCTCCCCCCCTGTCGAGGATTCCGGGGGGAGGAACGGATTGCCTCCCCCCCCAGTGGATGCCCTGACCGGAACCAGGTAAGGGATTCGCACATCCCTAACCCTAAGTGTACTAAACGTCTGTTAACCAAGCTGGGGAAAGAGTGAATCTACCCAGAGATGCAGCTGTGGGAATCATTTGAGCAAGGTGGTTTCATATCCTAGTTTGGAGGGAGCCTTTAAACCACAGTTTCCTGGTATTGAACCATGGTTTAAAAGACACTAAGGGCACAATCCTATGCATGTTTAGACAGAGAAAAGACCTACAACTCTCAGCATTCCCCAGCCAGCTAGGTCCTTTCTCTGTCTAAACATGCATAGGATTGCGTCCTAAGCTTACAGCCCTATACACACTTACCTGGGAGTAAGTCTGACTGAGGTCAATAGGGTTTATTTATGAATAGACATGTACAGGAATGTATTATAAGATAGCTTTGTTGAAGCTGGGCTTGGAAGGGAAGGCAGGGGTAAGAAGGGAGAACACAGGCACACAGCTTGATCCTGAGCCAATACATAATGGTCTATTGGAATGGGATAGTAAAGTGTGAACTAGGTCGTTGTTGTTAAGATGCCTGCCTTACACATGCTTTTGGATGGAGAGGCAGGATATAAATTCACTAAGTGACGACACATATAAGCAAGTGTAGAGAGCCAGTCCCTTGTCACTTATTAGTCACCACAGTCACCTTCACTTATCTGAGATTAGAAGGAATGGCTTCTAGGGCTTTTTTCACATGGAGCTTTTATCCTGCAATTCGGATTGCTCCCTCATGGTGGTTTGCGGGCTCTTTACACGATGCTGTGACCCTCCAGGGCATCTCCTGCACTAAATGCCCTTTGTTCCATTTTTAAATAGATCGCAGATAATGAGCTATCAAATTACCCTGTTGTGTTCCACTTGAGTTTCCTCCATGAAAAGAGGAAAAGCGGCAAGAAGAGGAGTGAGATTGATGGAAGATAATGGCAGACTCAGATATGGGGAGAAGGAGGGGGAAAGAGGAGAGGGGAAAGGAAGCACGTGAAAAGGGGAGTTGTTGTGATCCTGCATTTAAAACGGAAGCAGAGAGCCCCATTTTAAATGCAGGATTTTAGGCTGGTATAGAGATGCCCCAGATCACAGATCATGGTTTCTAAGGCAGATAAGCATCTAGTCTCTCTAACTTTAAAGGTCATGGCTCCCTTTTTTGGCTTTTAGACCGAGGAGGATTTTAGATCTAATTGGCTTTCCTTTGGAAAAAAGGATGGAACCTTCCTGGGTAGTCTACAGACAGCAGAACACACAGCAGTGTTGTGCTTTTAAAACAGGAGGGGAACCTTTTTCAGCCCAAGGGCCGAATTGTTTCTGGGAAAGCACACTGGGGGCTGCATGCAAGAATGGGCAGGGGTGCACCCCACAGTGGGCGGGGCTATTCCAGTGCTGGCATGCGGCCTCACTGTCATGGCCCAGACCCCATTCACTCACACATACTCACAGACACACTCACTCACTGACTCATGCACACACTGACACATCACTTCTGCATTGCAGTCAGACTTTTAAAAAACCTACATTACCACCAATGGAAGCTTTTTAAAAGCCTCCCTTGCAGCATAGGAGGGAAGAGGAGAAATCCCTTATCTCCAGTTTGAGATAAGGGCAGGTACTGGGTGAGGACCTCCTGCAGGCTGTATCTGGACCCCATGCTGGAGGTTCCCTATTACTGTTTTAAAAGATCTAAATGCAATATGGCCTGTAAATGGGCAAGATTTTTCTTTAAAGAGCAGGATATTTGGTAGCTCATCCCTGTTACTTAGAATTTAATTTAGCCATGATTTAAAATAACACTAAATACCACGTAGTGTTGTTTTTACAGCCACAATGATCATAATCCATGAACATATGTTGTTTACATTATCCCTCTGGTCTTCACATGGTAATAGTGAAGTAATTTGTGTGATGTGTTAAATTGCCTGGTGTAATTGAATCAATCGTCCTTGTGTAGACAAGCCTGTTGGTGGCTTCAGAGTCTCATCACTTCCTAGGATTAAAACAAATGAAGCTTCTCTTCATGGACTGCTGTGAGAGCCATGATTTATTAACACAGAGAAAACTCGTCCCCATAGATGTTCATAGAGACACACATGCAAGAAAGTTTTCACAGCAGCAGTTATTTATCAGGTACTAACACTTGTTATTTATCAAATACTAATCATTAAAGCTGCAAGCCTGCACCTAATTACTTGTGTATAAGTACCAGTTAAATCAATGGGACTTAACATCACAACTAATGGTAGGAATGCACACCTTAATTAGCATGTAATATATTATATAATTTTAGACAAAGGAGGCCTAGATTTAGCAAAGCTAGGGTGCCCATACTAGGTACATGATAGAAAAATGTCCTGCGCATTTTACATGATGCACAGTACATGCCCAGTTACATTGTAGTAGTAGCAGTAGCAGTTATTGTATTGGTGTTACAAGGCAAACAGGGCCACTGAAATTGGCTGTGCCAAGTTCGCCTTCATAATGTCTAGTTCAACTTATACATGCACTAGTGGAATGGCCCACTAGTGCAACAAGAACTAGCATTTCCTGAAACAATGGAAAACTAGTGGCAATACTCATTTCTGGAATGGGATAGGTCAGTGGAGCTCCTAGAAGGAAGCTCCACTGACCTGCCCCATTCTGGAAATTGGTATTTCCACTTGTTTCTGTGCTTATTTCAGGAACTGCTAGTTCCTGTTGTGCCAGTGGTCCCTTCTACCAGCCAAACAGAACTAGTGGAGGTGCAGCAGCATATAGGATACTGCTACTATGTCCTCACATCATTGATTATATACATTTCCCACATCATTGGTTGCCACTAGCAGGAACTCAAGATGGGACTGCCATTTTCAGTGGCAACCTCATGTTCTTTGTCACTTGTAGTTCTACCCCCTGTCTAAAATAAGATAAACACTTATTGCCATCATGTTTCTCAGCACATATAGATGCACATGCATGCTCACAGTATAGCAGAGCAATTCTAGGTGGGGTCAGGGGTGTGTGTGGTGTGGTGGATATATTGCCACACCCAAAGTGCGGCTGACTCCTGCTGGCCAGGGCAGAAGGACAGGGCAGTGTTCCCCTCCCCCTCATTCCCTGGCTGTGCAGGGTTTTCTCGAATTTCTCTCTCATTGGTTACAATGGGAGGGAGATTAGCTAGTCCAAGTCAAGTGTAGCTAAAGGCCCCTGACTGCTGAGGGATGCACAGAGCTTTGGATCCCATGGAGGCTGACAGAGAGACCCCTTCCAAAACTGCAATTAATCAACCTATATCGAGTATTTCTACATGAGGCTTTTATTGCATGCTCATAATTGGTCACTCACAGAAGTTTGCGGGTCCTTTACATGACATCATCAATCTCCAGAGCGTCTCCCATGCTTTTTGAGTTTCATCCTGCTTTTAAAAAGATCAGAGATCAGCCGATAAACAACAATTAATGCGAGATATTGGCAGTATGTAATGACAGTGTTGTACTGTAATACAGCCTCTCGATGGCACTGTATAATGAAACATATAGAACATTGCTGAGAAAGTTTTTCAATTCAAATCACATATCCCCTGTGTAAAGGAGACCATCCTAATCCCATAAAGAAACTGGAAGCAGAGAACCCTGGTAAGGATGCAGGATTTCAGCCTTGTGTGATGAACCTCCTAGTATAAAAAAAAGTGGGTTTAAAATGTTTAAAGACATGTATATATAAAAGAATAAGGCAGAATCTGTTGTATATACCAAATTACAGAGGAAGTCAATAGTTCTAATGCATACACATCATATCAAACGTATCAGTCCACAGAATCCAGTGGAGCCCATCAGTCAATAGAATTACCATTTTAACTAGGAATAGTCTTCCTGCAGAACTGTATATTCCACTCTTCTTAATTTTATATGTTACACACTATGAAAACGGATATCACAAGAAAAAAAATCCACCTCCTAAATATCATACGTTTTCAATGGTGTACTGGTGAATTGCATAAGGCCAAATAGCCGAGTATATTATAAACTGTGAACTGATCAATTCATCTGGGGAAAATGTCAATAGCGTATTGAACACAGAAATTCTGATTTTCTCCAACTTACTCTTTCCCCAGAACATACTTGTGCTCTGAAAGCCAGACACCACAAAAAAGATAAGGCCATCCAAGTTGCATTTCTGTAAAGTTCCTTGCATTTTGTGTGTTTCAGATGAATTCTAATTGGGGATCCTGACTTTTTCACTTTTTTTGAGAGAGATCCCTTCACCAAACCTCAACCCCTCCAGCAAGCGACTTCAGGTGGTTTGGATTGCACTGTTATTCACTCAGTGATTTGTTCTGATATCTGTATTGCTAATCTGCCTAAATATGCATTATACAGTCATGTGAAAAAGAAAGTACACCCTCTTTGAGTTCTATGGTTTTACATATCAGGACATAATAAAAATCATCTGGTCCTTAGCAGGTCTTAAAATTAGGTAAATACAACCTTAGATGAACAACAACACATGACATATTACACCGTGTCATTATTTATTTTACCGAAATAAAGCCAAAATGGAGAAGCCATGTGTGAAAAACTAAGTGCACCTTTACTGCTTCCATAGGTATGAAGAGGCTAAGTAGCAGCCAGGTGCTGCTAATCAAATGCCCTTGATTAATTGATCATCAGCAAGTGTGACCACCTCTATAAAAGCTGAAGTCTCAGGAGTTTGCTGGTCTCAAGCATTCAGGTGTGTGTTAACACAATGCCAAAGACTAAAGACATCAGAAATGACCTTAGAGAAGCAATTGTTGCTGCCCATCAATCTGGGAAGGGGTATAAGGCCATTTCCAAACAATTTAAAGTCCATCATTCTACAGTGAGGAAGATTATTCACAAGTGGAAAACATTCAAGACAGTTGCCAATCTTCCCAGGAGTGGATGTCCCAGCAAATTCACCCCAGGGGCAGACTATGCAATGCTCAAAGACATTGCAAAACATCCAAGAGTTACATCTCAGACTCTACAGGCCTCAGTTAGCATGTTAAATGTTAAATTTCATGACAGTACAATTAGAAAAAGACTGAATAAGTATGGTTTGTTTAGAAGGGTTGCTAGGAGAAAGCCTCTTCTCTCTAAAAAGAACATGGCAGCACAGCTTAGGTTTGCAAAGTGGCATCTGAACAAATCACAAGACTTCTGGAACAATGTCCTTTGGACAGACGAGACCAAAGTGGGCATGTTTGGCCATAATGCACAGCACCATGTTTGGCAAAAACCAAACACAGCATATCAGCACAAACATTTCATACCAACTGTCAAACATGGTGGTGGAGGAGTGATGATTTGGGCTTGTTTTGCAGCCACAGAACTTGGGCATCTTTGCAGTCATTGAGTTGACCATGACCTCCTCTGAATACCAAAGTATTCTAGAGTCAAATGTGAGGCCATCTGTCTGACAGCTAAAGCTTGGCCGAAACTGGTTCATGCAACAGGGCAATGATCCCAAGCACACCAGCAAATCTACAACAGAATGGCTGGGGAAAAAAAAGAATCAAGGTGTTGCAATGGCCCAAAGTCCAGACCTCAACCCAATTGAAATGTTGTGGCAGGACCTTAAGAGAGCTGTGCATAAACAAATGCCCGCAAACCTTGATGAACTGAAGCAATGTTGTAAAGAGGAGTTGGCCAAAATTCCTCCACAACGATGTGAGAGACTGATAAAATCATACAGAAACAATTACTTCGAGTTATTGCTGCTAAAGGTGGTTCTACAAGCTATTGAATTATAAGGTGTACTTAGTTTTTCCCACATGGCTTCTCCATTTTGTCTTTATTTCTGTAAAATAAATAATGACACGGTGTAATATGTCATGTGTTGTTGTTCTTCTGAGGTTGTATTTACCTAATTTTAAGACCTACTAAGGACCAGATGATTTTTATGTCCTGATACGTAAAACCATAGAACTCAAAGAGGATGTACTTTCTTTTTCACATGATCATTGTATATGCATGTTACTGTGAACTGCTTAGATATTTTATTATATTAAGCAGTCTAAAAATATACATACATAAATAAATGCTCTGAGGTCCAGAGTCAAACTGAAGGTTCAGACTTGTGCCTGAAGCTTTTATTACAGATTGGCAGCCTCATGAAAATCCTAGATTTACCTTAGATTTTGGCTGGTTAATGTTTTGGGCATGGGAATACCGTAATTGTGGGGGAGAGAGGAGCCTAGAGAGGTTTAGCTGGACATTCTTACTCAGGTTACTTGCTCCAGCCTCTCACAGTCACAGATTCTTCAAAATCTCCTAACAGATTAGCCCATATAATCCAAATTATTGTGTCATGGAGAGCAGAAGTGGTGTTCCAAGTTTTCTGGATGGGGTTGCCCTCCCCTTAACACAGAGCTTTCCAAACTTTTCATGTTGGTGACACACTTTTTAGACATGCATCATTTCGTGACACGGTAATTCAGTTTTACTAGCAAACTGGAGGTTAAACTAACCCGTTATAAGAGATATGGACACATACATAAATTTAAATTGTAATAACGAAATGTATGGGGATACAACATATCTCATGAAAACCTTTCATTTATATTTTTTAAAATATATGATTTGTAAGATAATAACATACATTGTTGTCATTTATGAGTGACAGTATGTAAATATGTGCAAGAATTTAAAAAAGTTGAATAACACCAATAACTACTTACCATTTTAATGGGATGTATGAGGTTGATGGGATGAACATAGCTTTTCAATATTTGGTGGAATATTAAAGACACTCGCATTTCGTCATCAAGCATTTTTAAGCTTCCACGTTTCAGTGGAAGGTTAAAAATGCCATCATTGGCATCATTGAAAAGGATACTTCACAAATGTATGTAGCAGAAAACTGCAGAAGAATTTTTAATGCTTTTTAAGCTATGTTTGGATGCATTTTTGAAATGCGAATCCAAAAGCTGTCCAAGTCACCCTGTTCATGCATCATTAACAGATTTTGATCATTGTTTATGTCAGCTAATTCTTCTTCAATAAGTGAAAAGTTCCTCATTGCAGTTGAAAGAAATGGATTTCTTATCCAATCATAGTCTTGGATTTCAACATTTGGGAAGTAATGATGAACTTTCTCTCCAAGCAATGTTAAATGGTCAACAATTAGTGAGCTGATATCACAGTTTAGCTGGCACTCAGCAGTTTTGGAAAACATTTCAAAATTTCCTTCTTTCACTTTCCTTTTCCAAACTGCTATTTTGTCTCTCATAGCACAAATTTTATCTACCGCTGTTAAAATATTTTCTCCTTTTCCTTGCATACTGGTGTTTATTTTATTCAAATGTTCAAATATGTCAGCAAGATATGCCAATTTTGTGCACTAAAGTTTGCTTTGAATTAGATAGCAGAATTCATTTTGCTGATTTTCCTCAAAAAGTTTAAGCATCATTTCCCTCAGTTCATATACACGACAAAGCACTTGACCTCTTGAGAGCCAACGAACTTCTGTGTGTAGTAAAAGCTTTTTAAACCTTGCCCCCATGTCTTCACAAATATGAGCAAATAATCTTGATTGAAGAGGTCTACTTTTAATGTAATTGACCATCTGAACCACTTTGTCCAAAACTTTTCTTAATTCATTTCCAATGGTTTGCGCGACTAGTGCTTCGCGATGTAAAAAGCAATGAGTAATTATAATATTTTCATTCTCTTTCTTTGCTAAAGCTATAAAACCTTTTGTTGAACCAACCATTGAGGGTGCGCCATCTGTGCATATTCCTACACAATTTAACCATTGCGAATTATTTTCCTTCATGAAGCAATCAAAAATTTTAAATATATCTTCACCTCTAGTTCTCATTGGAAGTTCTAGACAACACAAGAATTGCTCAATAATTCTGTCAGTATGAATGAAACGTATAAAAACCAATAATTGTGCTAACCCACTGACATCTGTTGCTTCATCTAATTGCAATGTAAAGATCATATTATCGTCTTGAAAAATATCCTTCATTTGCTGCTTAATGTCATCAGACATGTCTTGAATACGTCTTCCGACTGTGTTACCTGCCAAAGGGATTTTATTAACTTGTATCTCAAATTCGGGCCCAAACATTGTTTGAACAATAGCACAGCAAGATTCCTTTATGGTGGTTTCAGCAATAGCGTGTGGGTCCTTGTTTTTGCCCCTTCATGGATCACTGCCTTGTTGTGGCAAAGGGGCTTGCGTAACGCAGTGAAGCCATAAGCGATGCCATGCAGGGCCACCCAAGACGGACAGGTCATGGTGGAGAGTTCTGACAAAATGTGGTCCACTGGAGAAGGAAATGGCAACCCACTCCAGTATTCTTGCTGAGAAAACCCCATGGAATGTATCACAAGACTAAAAGAGATGACGCCTGAAGATGAGCCCCTCAGGTCGGAAGGTGTCCAATATACTACTGAGGAAGAGCAGAGGGAATTTCCAAGTAGCACCAGAAAGAGTGAAGTGGCTGGGCCAAAGCCAAAGGGACACCCAGCTGTGGATGTGTCTGGTGCTGAAAAGAATGCTATAAAGAACAATATTGTTTAGGAACCTGGAATGTAAGATCAATGAATCAAGGTAAGCTGGAGGTGGTCCAACATGAGATGGCAAGATTGAACATCGACATCTTGGGAATCAGAGAACTAAAATGGACAAGCATGGGCGAATTTAATGCAGGTGACCATTATATTTACCACACTCCTCGCTGTACCGCTCCAACTCCGCCAATCATGTGCGCCCTACATCAAGATGCCACATGATCCTAAAGCAGCTAATGTTAAAGCACCTAAGCCTTAGCTGCTAAGCCTTAGCAGCTAAGCTGCTTTAACATTAGCTGCTTTAGGAAGTTCTGGGGGAGGGGCCAAGGGAAGCAAACGCGACTAAGGGAGCTCCACGATGCCCTTCTGCACAACCTTCTGCATTTCAGGTGACACACCTACACGCTGCTGCCGACACACTAATGTGTCATGGCACACAGTTTGGAAAGCTCTGCCTTAACAGATCAAGATCACAGCTTGGAGGAGCTGTTAGAGCTGGCTCTATCTGTTGATGCCGAAGTGCTACTGGTGGCACAAAGCATCTTCTATCGGCTTTGGCTGATGTGCCAGATGCAGTTGTCTGATGGTCACAGACAGCCTGGCTGCTGTTATCTATGCTCTTGTAACCTCCAGATCAGACTACTGCAATATGCTGTATGTGGACCTGCCTTTGATTACTCAAACAATTAAGTTGGTCCAGAATGGTGCTGTGAGACTGTTGACTGGGACCAGTCAAAGGGGACATCTACCAGTTTTCAAACAGTTGCTGTGGCTACTGGTGGCACCCCACCTGTAGAATTCTCCCCCAAAAGGTATGTCTGTTGCCATAGCATTTATTCTTTCAGCACCACGAAAAGGCCTTTTTCTTTACTCAGGCCTTTTAATTTTTTAATCCGCTTTCACTGTCAAGGTGCTGCATTCCCCTTTTTGTCTGCTGTTGTTTTTGGTGGCTTTATTGTAATTAGATGCTCTTATTGTTTTTATTGTGAACCACCCTGAGATCTTGAATGTGGGCTGAAGGGCAGAGGATTCAATTTAGTAAATAAGGGATAAAATAATTCTGGTAGCATCTGTAGAAGAAGAGAGAACCTTAATAAAACACATCAAGAAATACAATTCTAAATTTTAAATTAGATCTGAAGCATGAAAGAAGAATCCATCTGCAGAGGCTTCCCAAGACAGAGACAGATAGCATAGTGTAGTGGATAAAATGCTGGACTAAGACTTAGGAGAGAGACTCCGGTTCAAATGCAGTCAGTCATACCCATGAAGTTCACTGGGTGACTTTGGTCCAATCACTTTCTCTCAGCTTAAACTACCTCTCAGGATTGTTGCGAGAGGGTAAAAAGGGGGAAAGTACTGTGTACACCACCTTGAGTTCCTTGGAGGAAGGTGGAATAGAAAGAGAAAGCTTTCCTAGCCTTTAGCAAGTCTTTGTCATCTACTATCCTATTTCCAGCTTTGGCTGTCATGGCCATTCTTTCTTTCTCTTTAATTTTAAAAGGGGAAATATTGCCTGATTCTCATTAGACTTCTATTGAAAGCCTGTTCCATCCCCAGCCATCCTGCACATACTCCCACTAACCCTGAATGCTCATAAAAGAATGCCAACAGCCAAGAAAGCTCTAGAGATGGATGAATCTGTAGCCATTTCAGTTTCTTTCAGTTTCTCTTTTTTCAATCTTATGTTTGGTTCATCTCAAAATTTGAGAAGTTCTCCAGTCCTGAACTCTTGAGTTTTTTTAAAAGTTTGTATGGGAATCCATAAGCATTTTTGTGCACATTTCTCCTAATACATGCATTTTAGGGTGCAATCCTATGCAAGTTTAGGCAGAAAAAAAGCCTACAATTCCCAGCATGCCCAAGCTGGGAGTTATAGGCTTTTTTCTGTCTAAACTTGCATAGGAGTGCGCACCCTGAATGCATTTGCCGAATATACACATCTTTTGCAAGCAATTTCCCTAAAATAATGCATTTTTTAATCTTATTTTCCCCAATATAAGCATTTTATATGCATTTTTTGATTGAAGAGTATTACTGCAAAATTCGGAGAAGTGCAAATTTTGAGGGATGATGAGTATTGGTCCCCAACACCTAGTATCTTCTATGGAGGGCCTTAATTCTTGCACATACGTAACGGCACTTGCATGTCTGGCAACTCAATTCTGCAGACCCATGTAGAATTTATTTCCCTCTTTTCTTCTGGCCTTTTGAACTAAGAACAAGAATGAGCACTGCCCTGGAAACTAGGGCTGTGCACTGCTTTGGCTCGAGGCCCAAACCCCGAGTCGAAGTGGGCTGCTTTGGGCCACTTTGAGCCCCTTCTGAGGAGAGGTGGAGGGGGCATGAAGTGACCAGGAGTGGGTCAGGGGCTCTCTGAAGCACTCGGTGTACTTCGGAGCTTCAGCACCCCTGGCCCAGCCATGCCAGGTCCTTACCTGAACCACCACCACCTCCTTTGCTGCTGCCATCTCCTCTACCACCACCTCCATTGCTGCTGCCGCCATCGCTGTCCTCACTGCCCCTGCTGTCCTCACCACTGCCCTTGCTGCCTCAGGAGCATCTATGCCTCAGGAGCTGGTGGCAGGAGGATGGCGGTGGTGGAGGTGGCGGTGGTGGTGAGGATGGTGGCAGAGCAGGCGGTGTGGCAGAAACAAGGTAAGGGGGTTTGCAGGGGGGCGTCAGGAGGGGACCCAAAGCGGGGTTCGACATCTGAATCCTGCTTTGGGTTCAGGGCCGAGTTGGGTTGCCCCCCTGAATCTGCCTGAGCCGAATTGGGTCCACCTCTGAAGCCTTGAAGCAGCTTCCAAGTCGGATCGGGGGGGGTGGTCCCTGCACAGCCCTACTAGGAACCATTTGTCTTTTGTTTACATGTTGGAAAGACCAAATGGTTTTATTTATTTGTTTATTTATTTGCTTATTTTATTCCACACTTCTTCAGAATTAGTTTGAGGTAGTTTACAGATAAAATATAAAACACATATGAGAGAATCCAATAAAAGCATATCAGTTTAAATAAGGATAAGAATAATATAAAACAGCATAAAAGCAGAAACAGATAAAATAGTCCACATGATTAAAATACTGGATTATAAATAATTGCATCTCAAATTGGCAGATTAAAACAGATCATCATTAAGATGCTTGGATGAAAATAATATTTTCAGCTGGTATCAGAAGGCCATCACAATGTGCATCAGGTTTACAGAGCTAGGGTGTGTGTTCCAGAATCAGGGTGTCAAGAAGGCCTGATCAGCACCCATGTAACCCCAGCAGGTGAGGGAATCCAGAAGACGCTTCAGTTATCTCAATGTACAGGCAGGTTCATATGGGAGCCAGCAATCCTTGGGGTCCTTTTTGTACCTAGAAAGGTTAGGGATGTCAGAGAATTCCACCATGAATCTCGGTGAGGCCGAATGCCAGTGCATTTGGCCCCCTGAAATCTGTGGAAGCTCCCCGCCCCACCACCCCGAGAAAGGTGCGCGAAATGGGACACTTACGTGGTGCTGTTCGCGCTGCTTTGCGAATGGCGTCTGTGGCCGCCATTTGCGTTCCCTATTTTTGCCATGATAGGCTATGTAAATATTTATGTAGCCTATCACGGCCAAAAAACAGGAACACAAATGGCGGCCACCGTAGCCACCGCCATTTGCGTCCACAGGCTCCACACGGCGCCTGCGAATGCACCCGGCCAGCAGCTCTGCAGAGTTGCTGCACAGTGGAGCCGGCCGGGTTAGGATTTCGGGGGGAGGTGCGGAGCGCCTCCCCCCCACCGCGAATCACCTCGTCAAAAAGGTAAGTGACTTTCTAACATCCCTAAAAAAGGCTCACTGTGACATAACCTGAAAACTGGTGACTGAACAATAGAACAAATTGCTTAAAGCAGTTGCAACATTTCTTATATTGGAGTTCTGAAGAGGCTAAGTAAGCATCTTTTAAACAGCAGTGGGTATACCGGATGCTTTCCTGCCTTCTTGTAAAATTGGACTTTACCTTGTGAATACCGAGAGTCCACCCAACTTTGGAAGGCTCCCTGATCATTTTGTTATTTGCAATAATACTGCAACTCTTAACATTCTAATAATTCAGTCATTCCATAGAGCCAGTGGGAACATCCAGCTCCATTTACACCCCTGTGTTTTTGGCCCATCATGAATGATAAGCTGCAGAGATCTGGCTGGAATGAGGTGAAATCACAGCTAATGGCTTTTCTGCATGAATAGTTACACTTCAAGTTCTTTAGGTGATCATAGAAAAGATCTGAGCTGGCACTTTTTTCTTGTATTGAAAGGAATATATATTCATGGAGGTGATTGTACTGCACTCATACCATGGACTTCATGCTGTATAATTTTATACACCAGCTCCACATATTGTTTAAGAGGAAGAACTATGCATTGCAGCAGAATACATTAACAAAACTGAGAAGGGAAAAATTGCATTTGATTCTGATTCTGATCTCACACACGTTAAAAGGAGGAAGCTCAGTTGGTTTCAGCAAAGGCCACCTTCTGACAAATAAAATAGTGTGTTATCAGATTTCTGCCCACAGTGTTTGTGAACACCAGCAAAGATTGTATGGGGGTGGGGAGAGTGTGATTGCTGAGGTAATTGAAAAGAGTTGTTTAAGCTTTAACAGTTGTAGTGATTCACAGCCTCAAGGAATAAGTAAGTGTAACTGAGGAAAAACCCAAACCCAAGCACTGCCCTCCCCCCTGCAGCTGCAATGCTTTCTAATGGAATTATTAGAATGTCTTTTTGTCTTACTTCCATTGGGAAAGACCCACCTCAGTCCCAAATTAATATCTATAGGATTTAAACTGTCTCAAGTGCCCAAGCTGTATAAAGGCTAGGTACAAATGAAATATCTCTCATGTCTACAGTATCATGCTTATTTTCCCACATTGGATATTTCAGGCAATTTAAAAATTCTACCAGTAATTAAAACAAACATACAATAAGGGTTGTAACCAGAGAAGCACCAGTGGAAGAGGGTGGCTGGAAATGGACTTTCTCACCCCTCCTCTACCTGCCAACCTCCTGAGCCACTTAAAAAGCCTCTCCTAAGAGTTGGGGGACGCTGCTGAATGGAGTAGGCTGTGGTGTGAGAGGGTGAGGGAGGAGGGGGATTCATTTAGGGTGGCCACTTATGAATGCCAAGAAAGAGGAAATGGATCACCAAAAAGTTGAGAAACGAGGATACCAGTCTGCATAACATTTGTGTATATATATATATATATGAAAATTTAGAAATAATTATTATTATAATAATTTATACAGAAATACAGTACATCTCACCATAGTGTGGAAGACTGTGACCAGGTGACCAGTGTGCCTTGCTCAGTCTGTTTTCCAGGTACTGTTGATGGGCAACTTCAAGGCCCAGCTCTTCCTTCTAATGGTGCTTTATCTTTATACCGAACTTGGACAGGACAGCCCTTCAGACAGATGAGGCCTTCAAAATGGAGGACAATCCTTTGGCAGCCCTTCAAATAGAAGATGGTCCTCTGTAAAAGAGGGCACATGCCACCATAGGTTCAATGAAAGCACCTGTTGTGAGAGGGCCTCCAGCCAATTTTCAGCACCCCCTTCCCTCTCAACCCCACAGGCCACAGCCAACCTTGTTCAGCAGGGTTCCCCAATCTTCAGGAGAGGCTTTTGGGGGAGCTGCTGGGAAGAGGAGAGTGTGGGAACGTCACCTTCCAATTACTACCCTTTTCTCAGCATTTTCTGGATCCAACCCTAAGGCTGCAATCCTATAAGACCTACCTGGGGCTAAGTCCCACTGAAGTCAATGAAGTTTACTTCTGAGGAGACATGCATAGGATTTACACTGTAAGGCTGCAATCTGAAACAAACTTACTTAGGGAGTAAGCCCCATTGAATACTGTGGAAATTACTTTTCACTAAACTTGTATAGGACTGTGCTGTAAAAACATTAAAACTCCATATTAGATAACAACAACAAACCACATCAACTGTCATGGTTTTGACCTGGGGCCTCCAATGCGGTGCACCATGAACACCTCTATTGGTGCCTGCCAGGCAACCTTCCCCTCCTGATTTTTATTTTATTTTAAAAGATGTTTTCAATGTAAAGACAGTTAACTGGGAGGCTGCCATACTGCAAAGCAAAGTACCAGCCTTCAGCACTATCTTTATTTCTAAGAATTCCTCTGAGTCCCATGTCTCTCAGTTTCAACTGTTTGTCTTCCTTGAAATGAGTGTTGGAGCAGAAAAATGTGGGTTCAAAAGAATGATTTTGTGTTTTGGAGCTCAGACCCCACCTCTGCCATTTTGTGAAAAGGCAAGCTCCCTCCCATGGCATCCATTTTGTGAGCATACCCATGGCACTCTCTCAACATTCCAAATATGCCCACTGACCCAAAAACATCAGGGACAGTTTGTCTTTCGCTTTAGAGATACCCAACCATGCATAAAAGAAGTGTGAAATCTGGTTTATCATCCTTAAATGGAATTGAAGACAAAGAGCTTTTCTCCATGAGGTATTTATTATGCGCTCATCATTCCCGACTCAACCTCCAGTTTTGCTTCTGTGTCTAATGAGCACTTTCGGTGAGATTTTTTAGAGCAGGCAAAATGCAACATTTAATTGTAAAAGTGAAAGAAACCACTTTTTTGCTTGTGTATTTGTAGTATTTTGCTATACCATAGTGTCACCTAGAGGTTATGTAGTAGAAAAGCAGGAAATAAAACCCTCTTAATGTAGTGGTTGGAGCTTAATTCTGCGACGAACATAAAAGTAGATACAGTGGATTAATGAACAGTTAACAGCCTTGTGTAGAAAAGCTCAGAATGCCTGTGCAACTGTAGGAAGTTCAGAAAAAGCTTTACTTGCCCCCTTCTTTCAATTGTTACTTCCAACTCTGCATATCAAATACTTAAAGGCTTTAGAGAAGAATATATTTCATAAATAGCTGAATCTTAGATCATTTTGTGTGAACATATCTTTTTTCCCACCCAGATGGATGTCAGCACCCTGTCAAAAGATGCTATTGTCGATGAAGTCTGTGATTTATTTTTGCAAGTGTGTTAAGCTTTCATGATTTCCCTTGTCATTTCCCCCCTAGAAAGATATACTGTGTTGCAAGTACTTTAAAGTTGGCACTTCAGATAACTTTCAGACTGCACAAAAGCAAACACCTTCCTCTCCAATTTCACTTTTCAAATAATAATCTGCTTTCAGGTATGAACAAGGGGTAAAGGAAATGAGGGCCAATCTACATTGCGCTCACCATGGCAATGAATTCGGTGTCCCGTCGGGTTAAACGCTCTCACATTAAAACGTGATTATTCACACTCACCCATTTTCCCCGTTGCAGTGTTTCATCGAATGTGCAAGCTTGGTTCACACTCGAGCGCTGTGGTCTTTTCCTGCTGTTTTCCTGCGTGCGCTTGTCTGTTCTCAGATGCTAAGCAGGGTCGGCCCCAGTCAGTAGTTGGATGGGCAACCACCTGGGAATAGGGATGTATGAAAATCACTTACCTTTCGGGGATTATGCTAATGGTTGGGGGGGAGGCATTCCATCCCTCCCCCCGGAATCCTCGCCTGGGGGGGAGGCACTCTGTACCTCCCCCCCCCCCGGAATCCTGGCCGGCCGGCTCCGCTCCGCAGGGATTCTGCAGAGCCACTGGCTGGCTCTGCCAGCGGCCGGACATCCGGCCGCTGGCTACCAGGGATGCAAGTGGCGGCGGCCATAGCCGCCACCGTTTGCGTCCCTGCAGTCAGCCGTGATAGGCTATGTAAATGTTTACGTAGCCTATCACGGCTGATTTAAAAGAAAAAAAAACATGCGTGTACGCAAATGGCGGCGCCCATGGGCGCCGCCATTTGCGTTCCTTATTTTGGCACATCTTAGTCTACGTAAACATTTACGTAGACGAAGACGGCGACAATAAGGGGAACGAAAATAGCGTAGACGCTATGCTATTTGCGTTCCCCTTATTTTTGCTGTCTTAGTCAACGTAAATGTTTACGTAGACTAAGACATGCCAAAATAAGGAACGGAAATGGCGGCACCCATGGGCGCCGCCATTTGCGTATGCGCGTTTGTTTGTTTTTCTTTTAAATCAGCCGTGATAGGCTATGTAAACATTTACGTAGCCTATCACGGTGTTTTTTAAAAATCTAGCTGTGATAGGCTACGTAAATCTTTACGTAGCCTATCACTTTTTTTGTTTTTTTAACTGGAAATGGCAGTGGCAGCAGCCGGTAGGAAGACCGGCTGCCGCTGAACCGCCGCTGAACCGTCGCTGGAGCTGCTGCCACAGCCGCTGCCACCAGGTATATCCGCCCAAGGTAAGTCTCATCCTGGGTGGGGGGGCGGGGGGTGGCAGACCGTTCCACCACCGATTTCTGGGGGCCGAATGCGCTGGCATTCGGCCTCCCCGAGATCCATGGCGGAATTCTCTGACATCCCTACCTGGGAATCAGGCTTCCTGAACTGAGCAGGGGGTTATTCTATCCCTTCAAATGAGACTAAGATTTACCCTCTCCTATCCGTCCTTCAGGATGTTTTTTTTTTAAATTAAGGCATTAATTCTCGGAAGCTAAGAGAAGCTTCACAACTTCGAATCTTCGAAGATCATGCCTGAATTAGAAAAAAAAAACCATCATGGAGAAGCCCCAATTCTGCGAGGGTAATGCCTTAATTAAAAAAAAAAACATCCGAAGTGGGGGATAGGAGGGGGTAAAATTTCATCTCATTTGAAGGGATAGAATAACCCCCTGCTCAGTGCAGGAAGCCTGATTCCCAGGTGGTCGCCCATCCAAGCACTGACCGGGGCCGACCCCGCTTAACTTCCGAGATCAGACAAGTGCTCACACATCCAGCCCTTTGCTTGTTGCTGAGGAAACGGGGGTTGCTGAGGAGGCTATGCGATCAGTAGCCGGAAGAAGACATGGGGCCATCGAGAGCTGTGATTGGACAAGAGGGAAATACAAACAACGCCGTATATGGACAGGCGGGGGAGGGGACTACGACCGGATACGGTAGCGAAGGCGGAAAATCAGAGCACATTAAGGGGAAATACCGGGATATTAGGGTATTGAAAGCGGGAGCACGGAAGTGGGAAATTTTCCGGTTCCAATTCGAGGCGGGTACTGCGTAGTGTGAAAGGTGGGCAGTGAAACCTCATTCGAAGTGAAAAACGTCAGTAAGTGTAGATCCAGCCTGAGTAATGGGGAGGTAGATAGATATCATAGCGCAATAACTCCAGGCACTGTCTATGTGGCACATGCAAC
This sequence comes from Heloderma suspectum, assembly GCF_057233095.1. Taxonomy (NCBI): domain Eukaryota; kingdom Metazoa; phylum Chordata; class Lepidosauria; order Squamata; family Helodermatidae; genus Heloderma; species Heloderma suspectum. The sequence continues at coordinate 87,804,976 of NC_139459.1, forward strand.
TTGATAAGTTATGGAGGAGGGTCTTTTCCATGGTGGCTTAGTGCTGTGGAATTCTCTTCCAAAGATGACCCACCAAAGTCCTTTTGGGTTACTTAACTACAAAACATCACTGTTTTAAACTTTAAAACTGATTTTTATTTTTATTTTTAGTATGCATGCTCAGGTATAAAATACATGCACACCTTGTCAAATATAAGTGGTGCATGTATTACTACTGCTATTTCTACTACTACTATCAGGCACATTCTTTTAAAGAACACACACACACATTCTTCATATTTTATGTATTTTGTATTCAGGTATAGATAGCTGAGTAGAAAATGTCAAGTAAAAATTGGCCTTTACTGACATCTAGGCTGGAGACAGACAGGTTTTTGCAGAGTTGAAGGCAGTTGGAAAGAGGGGTTGCTGCTCATGAAGTGTGCTTTCATTAGAACTGTGGGCAAATGGCCTCCCAAAACTCTCCACCTTATTTGCAGGCAGAGGAGTTGGGTGAACAATTTCACTGAATTTCTCCAGGGAGAGGAGAAATTCTCTAACAGTTTCTCACAGGTAGGGCTCACCATGGGCAGGGGGTGTAGCACAGCTTCTTTCCATTTTCCGAAGATGGAACAATGGCTGCCCGCTAATCTGTCCTCCAGTTTTCTGAATGCTTTCTTCCCCAACGAAAGAGGCTTCATTTTTCTGCCTCATTCTCATGGCATTTTATAATTTATTTTGAATTTCTTGTGGTGGTGTTTTGACCTTATCTAATCACTGTGAGGTGGCGGAGGGTGCTGTGTGTGTGTGTGTGTGTGTGTTTTCTTTTTATTACATATCTCTCCATTGTTCTGCAGCCTCCCAGGGTGACGGTGCTTCCTGATCTGAAACAGCCCTATGGGAGGAATTACCTCATGATGTCTTCCCCTGGGCTTTAATTGAAGTGTGGGAAGCCAAGGAGGCTACAAGCTTCCAGAGATATGATTATATAATGGAAGACAGGACACTCACACATACTGCTTGGCCATCTCATAAGTTAGGTAAACACGATAACCCTGAACCCAACTGATGAGAATTTATCTGAAATTTTCTCCTCCTCTGAATTTCTTTCAAATTCTCTTCTATCAAATTGAATGAGAATCGTTAAAAAAATGTGGAAGTAATTTTCAGCACAGCACTAACTTTCATTCCACCTTTGACTCTTATCGTCGTGAAAAACCTGTTGCCCAGAGGTCATAGTGGGACAAAATAAAGTCATATACAACTGGGGAAGAGAAGCCTCCTTCAAATCACCTTCAGGTCTCTGGAAAACTACTGTATCCAAGGCCTGCTGTATGCTTGACAGAACGTTATTTTACTGATTTGTATTAGGGATACAGGCCTGGCCCAATGTATTTTGCTACCTCAAGCGAGGCTGATTCCACTGCTGGCCATCCAGCCAACCACCTAGCCACTCATGCTTTGCACCCCCTTCCAGTCACAGGGCTCCCACAAGACCCAGCCAAACTCTCGTGAGACCCCCACATAGGGTTGGTGGAGAATTTCTCCACGAATCTTCGGGAGGCCGAGTGCCGATGCATTCGGCCCCCCGAAAGTGTTGGGGAAATTCTCCGCCGGCCCCCCGCCCTGCCCCCAGGATGGGACTTACCTTCGGCGAATGTCCCTCTCGGCGGTGGGTCCCGGCGGTGGTTCGGCGGCGTTTCGGAGGAGGCAGGGGCGGCGGCCGGTCTCCCGACCGGCTGCCGCTGCCGCCATTGCAAAAAAAAAAAAGTAAAGTAAAAAACACAACAACACACCCATGATAGGCTACGTAACGATTTACGTAGCCTATCACGGCTAGATTTCCAAAGTCAGCCGTGATAGGCTACGTAAATCGTCACATAGCCTATCACAGGTGACTTTGGGAAAAAAAAAAAGCGTGTACGCAAATGGCGGCGCCCATGGGGTGCTGCCATTTGCGTTCCTTATTTTGGCACATCTAGTCTACGTAAAGATTTACGTAGACTACGGAGAAAATAAGGGAACGCTATTTGCGTTGCGCTTATTTCCGCCGTAGTCTACGTAAATCTTTACGTAGACTAGACGTGCCAAAATAAGGAATGCAAATGGCGGTCCCCATGGGAGCCGCCATTTGCATATGCACTTTTTTTTTTTTCAAAGTCAGCCGTGATAGGCTACGTGACGATTTACATAGCCTATCATGGCTGACTTTGGAAATCTAGCCGTGATAGGCTATGTAAATCGTTACGTAGCCTATCACGGGTGTGTGTGTGTGTTTTACTTTTTTTTTTGCGGCCGGGTAGACGGGGCACTCCTACTCGGCCTGAATTTCGCCGGCGAGGGATGGGGCGCCTCCCCCCCGGCCTGAATTTCGGCCGGGCGAGGTGGGGCACCTCCCCCCCCTCGCCTGAACTTCGGGGGGAGAAGCAAAGCGCCTCCCCCCCACCGCGAAGCAAGCTGCGGGATGAGGTAAGTCCCTTTCGTCCATCCATACCCCCACACCTACAGGCCCCAAAGGCCGTGGTCAGGAGAAGTGGTGGCGCGTGACAGCAGGTTGCTCCAGAGAGCCCAACCAGCTGATCTCTTGCTGCAGCAAATGCCACAGGGGGAGGGCAGGAGGCAGGGCTCTCTGGAGCACCTCGTGGAGGTGGCAGGAAGGCAGTGATGGGACCTCCTGGCAGGGGCAGGGCAGAGCAGTGCAGTTTGCTGCTTTTCTGCTCTGCTGCCTGATGCAGCTGCATGAGCTCATGTAATCGTAGGGCCGGCCTTGTAGGGATGTGAGTGACAGGGTATTTTTGTTCTTTGTTTATTTCTTGTGGATGTTGCTTTGAGTCATTCGAATAAAGCTTTTTGAATATAGAAGGTGCAAACATTTCAATGTGGCAATACTACACTGAGGCCTAGTTCGGATGTACAAGAACACACCATGGAGTGGATTGGGCTTGCATACATCACTCTCCCATTCCTTCTTCCTTTGTGCCTGGGGGGTGGAACAGTAAGAAGTGCAAAACTTCCAATCCTGGTTTAAAGCAAATCACCACTGTCCATTATGTCCTCAAACAGGGAACTGGATTGTTCAAATGACAGAAGTTAAATAGGGTGGCCACTTCTGGATTGCCAAAAAAGGACACGCATTAGCCCAAAAGAAGATACCAATTTGCATTAAGTTTGCATATGTAAATTTGTATGTATAGATGCCAATTTAGAAATAATTATTATAATTTAAATAGGAATACAGTACATCTCACTGTGGGGAAGGCTGTGACCAGGTGACCTGTGTGCCTGTGCAGTCTGCTGTCCAGGTCTGTTGATGGGCAACTTCAAGGCCCAGCTCTCCCTTCTGGTAGTTCTTTATCTTTATGGTGGACTTGGGCAGGACAGCCCTTCAAATAAAGGACACTTTCAAAATAGAGAGCAGTCCTCTGGGAGCCCTTGAAATAGAGGACTGTCCTCTGTAAACAAGGACACATGGCCACCAAGCTAACAAACCATGGATCCTGGTTTGATATAACTGTGGTCTGAACCAACAGGAGCTATAAGCTTGCTCTTCTCATGTGTCAAGGAGCAGGGATGGGGAGGGGAAAGCGGTGAGTGAGGCTCATGGCAGCACATTTTCATAACAGGAAAATAAACTTTCCCATTATGTCTGAAATGTTGTTTCCCCCCAAACACCAATAGCAGTACTGGCTGCTGTGTAAGCTTTTGTTTTTTACCCCCATTTGTACCTCCTCCAAAATGTACCGGCTGCTACTGCGCTGCCTCACTCTCTGCTGTCCCAAGTTGAGACCTTGCTGATTTCTTTCAGCAGGTACCCAATCTATCATTTCTGTACTTACTGAGAGGGTAGCAACACATTCCTCCTAGTGACGCTTGATTCCCATGTGACTGACTCCCTGTTTGTCACTTTCTCAAAATTGTAGGCCTTCTACACCTCATATTATGGCAATTAGAACTGTCTTCTGCAGCAAGAGTGTTGCTCATCAACTCAATGAAGTGGCTATTATTCCTTTACTAAAAAGCTTTCTTTCAGGATGGAAGCAAAGCTTATTAATTATTGCCTCTGTCCAATCTCCCCTTCTCGGTAAAGGTGATCTAAAAGGTCATGTCTGAACAGCTGTAATTTTATGTTTTCTAAAAAAAGAAGACCCCCCCACCCCTCAGTTGAATGAGAAATTTCAGTCAAGCCTTAAGCTGTGAGTCATTTCATTTAGGACTGCAGTGGCTCATTCTTGATTGGGCTCTCTTTTAGTATGAATAAAGCTGATGGCTTCTTTTGATGAGGGGAAGGTCATTTAAAATTCACCTTTAAATGTAAATTGACCCAAGTGCTACATTTTGCATTTCTATTAAATCGATCTTTGTGAAATCAAAGTCTAAGAAAGGGCCTCCAGGGCCCACGAGGTCCAAGCGCGTGCAAGATGGAAACTTCTAAAACATGCTTGACAGATCCTAGGATTTGTTTTTGAAAGTGGAAATGAAATGCAGCACTGGCTGCCTACCAGCTACTGAGCCAAGTTCAAGGACTTGCTGTTGGCATATACAGCCCTAAATAACCTGGGACCAGTGTACCTGGCCAATTGCCTCCCTCAGTATAGACCTGTACAATTGGTAAGATCATTCAAGGAGGCCTTATTGTCCTGCAGATTGCCCTCTGGTGGCAACCCGGAAGCAGGTCTTCTCCACAGTGGCACTCAAATGATGGAATGCCCCTCCCCCCCGGTATTTGGGAGTTACCAAATGTGGCATGTGTAAGGTGCCTGTTAAAGACCCATCTCTTCACCCAAGCCTTCCCTAAATGATTGTGCTGACCTGTTAGTTTTATTGTGCTATTAGCTTTGGTTTTAAAACATTTTAACAGATGAGTTTTTGTATTTATTATGATGTATTCTAATCTCTTGATTCTATAGACCGCTAAGAGATATCTTTAGATATAGTAAGTGGTATATCACTTCATTAAATAAATAAATTAAGCCGAGGCATCCTTTCCTATTGACTTTGACTTCACTAGGAAAAACCGGCAGAGGGAGCCAGCCAACAGCACTCATTTCCAGAAGGCACCTCTGTATAAAGGGGTTCTGGGCAACCAAGGGAGAAAGCTTTACCAGAGGATATTTGTCTTCTTATGTGTGCCCCTGAATGGCTACAGCAACAATAGCAGATGGTGAGTCTTATGTGATGATGAGGCAAGCCCTTCCTTGGAACAGTCAACCATTAGGGAAGGGATGTGGGCATCTGGCTGGCAAAAGCCAAGGTTGGTGGGTTGTGTTCTTTGAGATAAAGGTGACCAGGCAGGGCCTCTGCCTACAAAGGATATGTTACACTTTAGCTATTGTGACTCAGTCTTGTTATTGTTAATCTGTTTGGAATGGGGCAGACCTGTCTCTAAGACAGGGCTGCCTTTACACTAAAGAAAACCCCTGCAGTCCTCCCGTTGTGGAGAATTTCTGCATTTACAGCAGGCTCCCAGATTTATTATTTATTTATTTATTTATTTATTTCATTTCTATACCGCCCGATAGCCGAAGCTCTCTGGGCGGTTCACAAAAATTAAAACCAAACAACACACAATAAAACAATTTAAAATATATAGAACATTAAAACCACAATTTTTAATTTTAAAATATATAGAACATTAAAACCACAAATTTTAATTTAGTCACAGATGGTGACTACAGTGACTGCTGAGAGGGGAAGTTTTTAATTTTCAAAGTTCCATAGAGATCAATGAAACAGCGCCACCCAGTGTCTCTTTTAATAGTGTAACAATCTGACTTAAATGGATAGTTCATTATTTCCGGATATTTTTGAGATGGAATAACCAGGATATACCTCTGGGCCGCGGTGACTTAGTGGTTAAGACGCTGAACTGCAGACTGGAAGGTCGGCAGGTCAGCAGTTCGAGACCCGAGTGCTGCGTGACGGAGTGAGCTCCCGTCTTCAGTCCCAGCTCCTGCCAACCTAGCAGTTCGGAAGCAAGAAATTGCAAGTAGATAAATAGGTACTGCCTTGGCGGGAAAGGTAACAGCATTCCGTGCACCTTGGTGTTCAGTCATGCCGGCCACATGACCACGGAAGCATCTTCGGACAGCACTGGCTCTTCGGCTTAGAAATGGGGATGAGCACCGCACCCTAGAGTCGGACACGACTGGTTGGGGACACCTTTACCTTTTTAACCAGGATATACCTCTGGATGTGCCCTGTAGGTTGATGTCATGAAAAGGACCCGCAAACTTCCGTGAGTGAGCAGTCTCAATAGCTGGATAAAAGCTCCGTGTGAAGAAGCCCAAGGTAAAGCTCTCACATGTTCTGAAATCCTAATCTGGCTGGGAGATTAATAAGGAATAATGGCCTTTACTACATTATGTATGAAATAGAAGGTCCATATCTGATTACTGTAAAATAGATTTTGTTACATAGGTAAGCACTTACAGATCATTTTCAGGTGCTGTCTAAAAAATGTAAAAGCCCAGCTTTCCTGGTTGTAACATGTATAAAATACACAGACCTGGCAATAAGTGTTTGGGCTTCAAGCTCTACCCAGTTATATTTAATGAGAACCTCTAGAAACAAGAATACTGGATTTTCTTCCTACCTTCTTTTCTTTTCCAGTTGCCAGTGACTTTATGAAATCTATCCCTTATGTTTAACTTCTAAGGCCTCCAGCCTACTCACATTGAAGAAAATAGCATAGTCTACTTTTGGTCATCCTTTTAGAGTACAATCCTATGCATGTTTAGACTGAGAAAAGGCCTAGCTGGGGCATGCTGGGAGTTATAGGCCTTTTCTCAGTCTAAATATGCATAGGATTGCACCCTTAGTTTGACACTCCCAATTAAGCAGTTATGGGGGGGCAGTTATCACACCTAGCAACTCGGTATAATATGTGGTTCAAAATATTTGCTTTCTGTCAAATGTTTGTTGTATGCAGACAGTGTGTGATGTATGGTGTAAAAGGGGAAGCATGTGTTTGAGTTCTCTACCATAGAAGAGATATTCATCTTTTGCTTCCAGGGAAGCATGGAAAATGATTTCCACTAAAATCTGCAATTAAAAATGTTTTTACATTATTATTGTACATTGCTGACTCTGTGTGTGTCTGTCACATGTAAGTTCAGAGTTGGGGGAAGAGTAGAGGGCCCACTACAGATGTCTAGCCCCAGGGCTCATCATGGCCTTGATCCAGCCCTGGTGCATAGTTAAAATATGACATTTGCTACTGCAAGATGTGGCCATGGCTGTCGGGTTAGATGGCTTAAGGGGATGCGACAAATTCATGGCTACTAGTCATGATGGCTATGTACTACTCTCAGGATCAGAGATACCATGTTTCTGAATACTAGTTGCTGGGAACATGAGTGGGAGGATGCTACTGTGCTTATGCCTTACTTGTGGGTTTCCCATATGTATCTGGTTAGTCACTGTGGGAACAGGATGCAGGACCATATAGGCCTTTGGCCTTATCCAGCAGGGCTCTTCTTATGTTTCTTTGGGACAGAGTGGTGTTTCTTTCTGACTATAAAGTAACAATACTGATTGGAAGATGGAAAAGTATGCTGTATCAAGAAAGAACCCATCCAGATGGCATAAATGCTATAGAGGTTGACCATTGGCCATTAGTATGAATATAGTCACAGTCAATTTTATTGTAATGCAGCAGTCAGCCATTGTAAACCAAACATTAATACTAACAGGGAACATACAGTAGCACTTAAGGGAGAAAAATATCTTCTGTGTTGTTTCACATTTGTCCCTTTAGCCCTTGCACACAACTGGAGAGCTAACACAAACAATGTGGCTATTTAAATGATATTTAAATTACATATTATCATCAATCAAGAAGAAAACATATTTTTGCAAAGGAAGACCTTCCCTTTGCTGAACCCAGCAAGGGGATATGCTGTTTGCACCCAATATCGGAAAATAGTTTTTGAATATATTTTTCCAATTCACAAAAAAGAGGGTTATGCACTCCACTTTCACAAGTGGTGAGAATGTCAAGGGCAGAGCTACCCGGGTTTGGCTTCCTGTGGGAGGAGACATCACTGGAAACCTGTGACATTTTGTAATTGCTTTCTTTACAAACATATAAGCGGAGCATAAGTGGAGGAAAACTGCACAGAAGGCAGAAGATGACATCAGATCTCCGGAGAGAGGTCCCTGCACTCCAGGTGTCTCCAGCACTCTCAGCTTCACTTTGCCTCTCCAATTCTAACTGCAGTGTCCCCACCCCTACCCCACCCTGGCCAATCCTCTTAGATGGTGGAAGGGGGGGGGCAAGAGGATGAGTCATCTTCCCACATCTCTTCTTACATTCCAGGAGTTCCACTGGATGATTCCTACACACTTACTAGCAGTTCTGGCCCACTGTCTAATAATCTGCTTAACAAAAGAGGTGACTGGCCTGGCAGTCCAGCATCCATAACAACGTTGCGTTCAAATTATGTACCACACATATACCGTGTTACATACTACATCATCATTGCATCTGGTGCATTATCAAGCCAGGCAGCATAAACAGGCCAGCATAAAGCATTGACCATTATTGTAAATGCTTGCAAGATTACATTGGGCAGAAGAGACCAGCTGTAGCAAGCACACGTGTCACTGGGTGCACGGTATTTTCTTTCTTTAATGAGAAACTCATATCCTTTAAGAACTTCATTGTGCAGTTCACCTTTGTTTTAGTTAACCAATCACACATATTAAATGTGATTCTCTCCCACCCAATGCCTCATTGTAGAAAGACTTTATCTTTGTACATTTTGCCTTACATATTTTTTTTTTACAAAATCTACTTTGTGAAAGTGAAAGTTTACAAATCAAACTGCTGAGAGTTCATGAATTTCAGAAAACCAAATAATAAAAAGCAAATGACAAACGGATGGCTAACAAAGCGACAACACTTCTGTGAGGTTTGAATACAAAGCATAGTACTGCAAAGAGGGTTGTATTTCTATGTTATGAATCTGAGCTCTGTTCCATGCGGAGCTCAAATGTTTTGCTTTGAATACTTGCTCAAGACTGTAATTGTTGCTTTCGCTTTAGGGCTGTTATTAAGGAATGTGCCAGCCACAAATCCATGTGTTCTGTTTCAACTCAGTCAAATTCCACACCGTAACAAAAGGGGTCGATTCAGGTTTCAGACAGCCACGAGGGCCTGAGATCAATGGAAGAGCACCTGCTTTGCATCCAGAAGGTCCCAGATTCAATCCTTGTTAACTCCAGGTAGGGCTGGGAAAGACTTCTGTTTGAACCATAGAAAGACCCACTGCCCATTAGTGTTGACCAGGGGAGCAGAACCTCAGGCCTGGGGGCTAGACCCAGCCCTCTGGGGCCCCCCAGAGAGCCATGCCCCCTTCCCCTGGCCCCACCCCTTCCCCCCAACTAATGATCATTTCTTGGTTTCCCACCTTTTGTGCAGTTTTTTTCACTATTCTAAAAGGCTGAAATGCCTCTCCTAAAGCGTGGTTGCTGGCAGTAATTGCTTTAAGCTAAAGATGCTGGTATTTTTGTTTTTGGCCACGCCCCTTTTGCCTTTGGCTGCCACTTTAATGTGAGTAGGAACTGAAGTGATTTAGAAATGGTTGTATTGGGGGAATCAGTTCTGGGTGAGACCGGCAGGGAAAGGAAGCTAAGGAGTATCCGACTAGTTTCAGTTTTGTATATGGTTGGGTAGCACTACACTGCTAAGTAATGTTTGTTCACTTTACATCAGTCTCTGTGGTTCATTTTATAATCCTGCAAATACTACACTGCGTACCACTGGAATGCGGCCCCTAAGAACTCCTCCAACATGGAATTCGGCCCTCAGGCTGAAAGACGTTCTGCACCCCTGGTGTAGACAATACTGAACTAGGTGGACCAATGGCTTAACTCAGAATGGCAGATTCCTATAATCCTGTGACACAGTAGCAGAATACCTGATTGAAAGAGACAGACAAATAAACAAATGTTTACACCAAAGGAAGCGTAGGCATCTTTGAAATCATAGTAAGCTTTCCCAACTGGGCATAAGAAGTTACTGTGTATTTTTCTATTATTATTTATGAATTTAAAAAATAGTTCTTGGGCCATTCTAGTTTTGTTGATATAGGATAAAGCCACATTGTTCATATAATATAAAAGGACTCCCTTATTTTCAAATGTTAGGGATTGTCATCTTCATCTCTCATCTCTCTATCTTTCTCCTTACTCTGCCTATGCCTACATTTTCTAATTATGGCAAAGCTTGCTGACCCTGCCCCACTTATCAAGTATAGCATTTGTTTCTGCTCCTGCAGCTAAAGCCAATTTATAGATGGGATTCTGCACCTTTATTCTGAAGCAGCATAGTCCAGAAGGTGATTTTTCTGAACATGTAGTGTGGTACTCACTTGGTTTCATGCATTCTGTGATACGGAAGAAAATTGGATTGAAAAAAAAAAGGACACACACATTGGTTGTTGGCATATTGCCTACTGAATTTGGAGAGGGAGATAATGACTACTTAAAAATTGTGTGATATGCCTATTATCTCTCTAAGTGCAATAGAGGGTAGACAAAGGAATGAAGGCAGGTATAGGTGATGAGATCAGACACGGAATATGATCCTTTCTTGATATAGTGATAACAGAGTGACTTAAATGAAAAGAATGAGGGGAACAGCAGTATGTGCTTTTCTGTGGCTACACTTGGTGAAAAACATCCATTCGCAAAGCAGAGAAGGATGATTTTAGAGCGACATTTGGCTGACTGTTGAAATAACTCAGAAGAGCACATTGCTCACAATATTTTAAAATTGTATTTATTTAGTTTAGAAATGTTGATCTTGTCTTGCTTCCGTGTGTGCCTGCCATGAATAAAATTTAAAAACATGTCAATATAAAATGACATAAAATCAATAAAAAATATTTTATAACCAGATGGAATCTGTGGTAGAAAGGCAGAACATCATGATAACACTAACCAATAGAGTCTGACTTCACAGAAGACAGTCCTCTCTTTGAAGTCTTGCAGTCCAAGTGTAGTTTAAAGAGGAAGAACCCTAAGAAGGGAGAGCAGGGGCCCTGAAGCTGACCATCGACAGCTAGCCCCTGGACAGCAGACTGAGCAGGCACACAGGTCACCTGGACCCAGTCTTCCTCACTATGGTGAGATGTATTTCTGTCTACATTATAGTAATTATTTCTAAATTTGCATCTATACATATAAATCAGTACATGAAAATGTTATGCAAATCGGCATCATCTTTTGTCTTCTTTTTTGGTAATGCAGAGGTGGCCACCCTAACCAAAAGCCCAAGAAAATTAGATTAAAGCATAGGTGCCAAGTGACCCTTCTTGGGCTGTTCTAGAAATGAAATGCCACCACAGAAAAGGGCTTTTCCCCAGGTGTCACTCACCTAAATTCTGGAGCTGGGAACGCTGGAGCAGGGCCTCAGATGGCTCCGAGGGAAAGATGGATGGGCCCATGTGCCAACAGCATGGTTCTAAAAATATTCAGTACCTGAAAGATTGATCTTGGTTTGGGGTGTCTTTAAAATCCTTTTGTAAGAATGCAAGATCTCGATGCTTATTGATGATAGCCAGATAAATGCTAGCTGCTAAAAGAGATTACATAAGAAACACTTGCACATTTTGAGTTCCTTTGGGATTAATGTCTTATCATTCATCTTATGGAAGGTCTTTCATTAAAATTACATGGTTGTAGAACTTCTCTATGTCAGATTTTTCTAAAGAAAATGCCAGGCTGGACACATGCCTATGAAAGGGCTTCATTTTCTAAAAGATTATAGTTGTAAAAATAGCTTCCTATATATCTTGTCTAGGGAATGATTTGTGAAGAGAATAATGTGCTAATTTTTAAGTGACTGTCAAAGGCATAAGACAGAGTCATATCCTATGGCACAAATGGATAGACTGTTTTTCAGCAGTCATCATACTTTTCATACTTACCTGGCAGGGGAGACATCAAGATCATGAAGGCAGTTTTCCCAGGGTGAGGCTCATCCATTGCACTCCAGGTGTGCTGACCTCTGCAATTTCCCCAAACATGGGAAACTTGACTGAATTTTAAAAAAAAAAATCATACTTTTCCTTATTGGTAGCTGTGCTTTGTTGTTCTTAGCTTTTGAAAGTATGCTTTCAAAATTATACAGACTTAAGAAATGATGATTTGAACACCTAGGAGGATTTTATGAACGAGTCTTTGGAGCAAAGCATGAAGGCCATGGCCATTCCACATTTCTTTTGTATTCAGCATCTGACAAATGATGGTTCCATTTATTGGTCATGGCTAATAGATGCTAACAGATACATCTTCCACAAATCTGTCAATTCTTTAAAAAAGTTATCTAACTTAGTGGCCATCACAAACTCATATGAACCTGCCTGGCCTAACAGAGATAGGCTTTGGAGGCTCTGATCTCAGTCCTGTCTATATGAAAGATCAGGCAGGTGGGTACAAGAGAAGGTACCTTCTCGGTGGTGGTGACCCCACAATAGTGGAATTCCCTCCTGGTGGAGATTCACTAGGATTCTTTTCTTTCCATATTCCAGTGGATGGTGAAGACAGGTTTTGTTAAATCCATTCCTTCTATGCTCCATAGATTGTCAGGCATCTTTCATTCCATTGCCTGCTCATTGATGGAATTGGATTTTCTTTAGGGATGTTCAAGGATTTCATTCCACTTGCACAAGTGCGTACTAACGAGGATGCGCATGTACACGAGTGCACACTTGTGCAAATCCCCCCATTTTAAAAACCAGTCTGCAAGTCCACAGAATCTGCATGATTCTGAAAAGCCAGTCCACTGCGGAATCCACAGGTCGGATTCATAGAAATCTGAGCTCATTTGAATCCATTGTGTATTTCTCCAACAGGCCTAGATACAAAACTTTGTGTATATTGAGAACAGTTCAATACGCAAATAAAAATTAAAAGCCCTGCATTTCAGCTCTAGCATCATACATTTTGGCTGTACAATATTTTTCCCCTCATTAGCATAGCATACTTTTCAGCAAATTGATTACTGGTAGCAAGGTCATTGAAAGAGCCACTTTATGGTTCTTGATAGAAACAAAGAAGTTCTGAGGACCCCTTGTGATTGAATGCATATGGAAAGGACTTAGGACTTTTGTAGGACTTCCCCCCACCCTGCCGTCATCCATATTATCTGACCTGTTATTGATCAGTGTTGATCAATGATGTGTGTGACGACAGAGTTAATTCAGAGTTTTAAAAATAAAAGGGAAAATAATCTGTGGAGGGTAATTTCTGACAAAAGACTGGAGAGGCCAAATAGATGCAAGAAATTAGATCGTTAGAGCTCTTTAAGAGGTTAGTTGCATGCGCATATCAGGGGCCATAGCTCAGTGCATGCTAAAAGTCACAGGTTCAGTTCTCCCCAGGCCCCTAGGAAAAAATTCTGCCTGAATCTTTGGAAAATAGCTGCCAATCACTGTAGACAATACTGGGCTAAATGGACCAGTGATGACTCCATATAAGGCAGCTATTTCCCCACAGTTTTTAATTGACAAGACCACTTTAAATTTGTTGTAGGAAAAACATTGTAAGGTTTCATTTCTGGAGGTTGATGTCATGAAACAGGATCACGTGTGTGATCAAAAGGGGAATATGGCTTTCTACAGCATCACAAAACTGGCTGGAAGCAGGTATAACGTATCAGTACCAAGGTGTATGGATGGACAGACAGGTAGATAGATATAGTGCAGTGCTGCATGTGATCCATTGTGGCTGCAATCTTATATGCACTCAGGTGATAGAAACTCCCATTCAATTAAGTGGGACTTACTTCTGAGGGCAAAACTATACACTACATTAAATACATAGTATACAGCTGATCCCCACTTTTTTTTTTTAACCACAAAAGAAGTGTGTGGGCCCCAAATCTGGATCAGGACCATTGTGTACAGGCAGGGGAGGTTTAAACTTTCCCACCCAGCCACTTCCCCCACTTTCTATGGGGCTAAAAAAGGGAAATACCTCCATTGGTGCCAGTGGAGTTATTTTATTTTTTTTAACCCTTATACACTTGGCTGGGGGTGGGGGGCAAATTTAGGGGAAAAGATCATGGCTGGGCGGGAAAGTTTAAACTTTGTCTACTTGCATGTGATAGTCCTGTTCTGTTCCCAGTAAGTATGCTTACTTCAAGGTAAAAAAAAGAAAAGAAGTGAGGTGCAGCTGCATGCAATGTATTTAATGAAGCATGTAGTTTAGCCCTCAGTGGACATGCGTAGGTTGCACTGTTTGACTCTGAGGCTATGCCAAGCATACAAGTTCTCTAGAGCAAACATGATACACCTAGGTAGGTTTTGAGATATTTTTAGTGGGGTAATGCATGCATGCTTCTTAGTAGGGCTGTGCAGCACCTCAAGATAGAAACCCAAATAGTGAGGTGAAGCAGGCTGATTCAGAGGTGCCTCGTCATAATATGAAGCGGATCAGACCAGCACTGAGGTGCCCCAAAGCAAAGCAGCTCCTCCACGAGGTGCCTTGTCTGCCTCAGAGATTTGTAGCTCTTCTTGTGCCTTCTGAGCAACCCAGACAGGCCGTCTCCAAAATGTATCAGCTTCTGAAAGGTCACATGGAGTGGGAGGAGGGAGGAGGAGGAGGAGGAGGAGGAGGAGGGAGGGGGAAAGGGAGAGGACACAGAGGTGCCAAATGTATCAATTTGCATAAGATCCAGCCACCAGGAGAGGTGGGGGAATGGGAGAGGACAGAGAGAAGGAGGAGGGAGTGAGCTTTGCTGTGAGTCAGCCTCCATTTACTCATTGTGAGAGAGCTGGTGTTACCGAAGAGGAGAAGACTGAACGTTATTTGGCTAGAGCAGTGGCCTCCAAAGTGGGGTGCACACACCCCAGGGTGTGTGTGCAAGAAGATCCATTGGGGTGTATGAGCAGCCTGATAATTGAGCAGCCTCCCACTGCCCTGACAAGCTGCCACTGCATACAGTGATGGTGGTGGCAGCGGCGGTGGTGGCAGCAGGAAGTGACGGGAGCTGAGAGGGAAGCTCCATGGCATTTCTCTCTCCACTCCAAGCCTAGACACTGGGAGCAACTGCCCCAGTCCCTGCCCGGCATGGCACAGGAAGCCTTAACCCTTCCCACTCTCCTTTGGCAGAACGAAGCCAAGAACAAAGCACGTGCCATGGGGACTCGGTAAAATGAGCATCCATAAATCCAAAAAGGGAGCCTCATGATTTCATATGAAAATCATATCAAAGAGCACATCTGCCTCTGTGGACTTAACCAGAAAAATCGTGGATCTGCCACTCATGGGCACAGCCACGGCACAAAAGCATGGATCCTTGGCAGGGCTCCTCTTGATTTCATATGATTTTTGCAGAACAAATCCCCCAAACCACCATCTAATCACAGAGCACATCTACTTCCATACACTGAACCATAAAAATCATGGGCACAGCCAGAGCACAAAACCAGAGAAAAATGGCTCCCCCCATTCCCTGGAACAAGTTGGCTACCAGCAAGCGTCCAGAGGGCCTAGGAGCAGGTGGTGGCAGCGGCAGTAGCCTACCCTCATTGGCAGGAGTTGGCCTCCAACTGGGCACCCTCCCCTCATTCCAAGGAAGGGAGAGAGCACAGTTAGAGGGCAACTCTTGCCCTCGTGCTTGTTGGTGGTTGACGGTCTGCAATGGGCAGCGCCTTCCCCGGCAGTGTTGTCAGTGGCTTCCCCAGTGGCACCAGCAGCAGTGGCAGTGGCGGCTCCCAGGGTGGCAGCCTCCCTCCACGGAATGAGGGCCCAGGTAAGGTCCTGGGGGCTGGGCGGTGTGTTTGCGGGTGGGCGACGTGAGATTCAGATGTCCAAATCCTGCTTCGGCTTCGTAGGCTGAGGCAGGTCGGGGGCCCCGTGAATCAGCCTGAGCTGAATCAGGTCTGCTTCAGAAGCCCCGAAGCAGTTTCCAAGTCAGATCGGGGGGTGGAGTGGTCCATGCACAGCCCTACTTCTTAGCTGAACTCACTTTTAAAGGCAAGCACCTTGAGGACACATTTTCTCACATATAAGCTCATTAATGTGAATGTTTCTCATGTAAGCTACACTTGCTGAAATTCCTTCTTCTACACAGCTGTTAAAGGTGCAGGAAGCCTGTCCTCTTTTGCACCTGGCCACCCTACTCACAGTCACATATATTCAGATCATTAAGACGAAATAATGACTGAGCAGTCAAGAAGATCAAAGGCCTGGAAATAGCACATGTGGTATTGATCTTTTTCAAATAAAGAAAGATGGCCACCTCTAGGTGTTAGTATCCAGCAAACATCATTCCTTCCTTTAGCATAAAATACAACACACATGAATGGACTATTTGAAGCAAGTAGAGGGTGATAGAGCCATTAGCAATAAACATCATTGATCATTTTTAAATCACAAATTAAGCCAGTGAAATTGACTTTGTTTGATCAAAGTATAGAATTAACGGATGAAGCAACTGTAACTGTAGTTTTTAACAAAGCATTTGACACAACTCTCAGTCTTATATGAGTCATTAATTCAAATTGGTTTGGAAAAGAGCTATGTCACACGGGAAATTAGTTGGCAAGCATGTGAAGAAAGTGGTGCTGGTGTTAAACCTGGGTAGTACTATGTCATCAGCTTTGTGGAAAGGGGGAAAAAGGCAATCTGGCTTTCTGAGTGCCACCCACACAATGTGCTTTGATTAATTCAGATGCATTAGTGTGAATACAAGACCAACATTCAAAACCATTTTAGATATGGTGACGTCCAAGTTGTCTTATCTGGGGAATTTTAGAGTATGGAAGCAGTTTGCCACACAAACATCCTTAGAAAGGACTGTGGTAAATTTATCATATAAAATAACTTTGCATGATCAACTCCTTGGAAACTCAACATCCAAAATGAGATTTAGGTTGCAATCCTATACTCGCTTACCTGAGAGTAAACTCTATTGAACTCAGTGGGATTCACTTCTGAGTAGACATGTACAGGATTGGGCTGTAAAAGAGATGAAAATGGCCAACTGGCCTCTTTCACGAGCACTCTCAATTCTGTAGTACAGAGATGAGCTAATATCAGGTCTAATTACCTATGGCTTCAGTTCTGTACACACATACCTGGGAGTAAAATCCATTTAATTTAATGAGATCTACTGCTGAGTAGAATCCAATAGGATTGCACTGTAAGTGTTTCACTGAAAGTGGAAATAATCAGTCATTTGTATGCCATGCTCTTGATCTTCTCAGTCTTCCATGTTGTTTCAGTTTTCTGATCACCCTTATCCCCTATTTCCTTCTTTCTTTTCCTTTTCTCTCTCTCTCATCTTGTGTTTTTGATTAGAATGCAAGTTTTCAAGTAGGGTAATAAAAATAGGGCTCTGCGCTGCTTTGGTTCCGGATCCAAATCCCAAATTGAAGCGGGGCGCTTTGGAGAACTTTGGCCTGAATCCAAGGTGGGTCAAGATTGGGCTGAAGCACTTTGAAGCAGGTGGGGTCAAGCCAAAGAAGTTTGGAGAGCTTTGGCCCAATCTGGACAGCCACCCACCCAGCTGCACGAGCCTCCTGCTCCTTACCTAGACCCATGGGGAGCACCTGCAGCCATCGGCCTCTTTGAGGGAGTTGCCATTTTCAACTCTTCTTCTTCTGGAAATTAAATCTTATACAAACAGCAGCTGTAAGGCTGTCACATATGCAATATTACAGGCATAAATAGGCCATTCATGCCTGTAATGTTGCATACGTGACAGCCTTACGTCCACCATTTGTGTAAGATGTAATTTCCAGAAGAAGCAGAGTCACCATTTTAAAAGAAAATGGCAACTCCCTCGAAGAGGCCGACGGGTACAGGCACCTCCGCCATGGGTCCAGATAAAGAGCTCGCAGGGGTGGGGTTGATTTGGCTGTCTGGATCTTGCTTTGGATATGGAGGCTGAAGCAAGTTGACCTGGCTCCAGATCGGGCCGAGGTGGATCGGGGTCAATTCGGAAGCTCTGAATCAGCTTCCAAGTGGGTTGGGGGTGGGTGGATGGGTCCCTGCACATCCTTAATAAAAAAAAACCCAACAATTTTGTGGAGTGGCTAGGTAGAATAACAACAGCAACAATGTAGATGGAATACTTTGTGAGACTGAAGGAAGTCAACTTACAGCTTGGAATAAATTTCACCTCATGGAGGTTTGCTCCCCCTCCCCCAGTTTGGAATAGAAAATGCTTGTTTAACAGACACATTCTCTTACCAGAAATCCAAGCAATATGATACCATATCCTTGCTTCAGCAACACTAAGAAGCATGCATGGTTACTACATGTCATGAACATACCACAAACTGAATGCAACCTACTTAACAAAAGACACATGAAGAGAGATATTGGAATGTTTAACCATCCTTTCTCAGGCTGCTCTGTACTCACCTCTAGCTGCTAGTAATGTATCCTGCTTTGTGCCTGATCCCTGGACTAGGGGAGGTTTATTTCTACTGTCTATCAGATGCTCCTCATGAAGCAAGATGAAGTAGTCATAGCTCCGGGGGTTCATGTCAGTCCTGACTTTCTCCCTTCCCCACATCTCTGAAAAGTCATCTGAACTCTACCTGTAAATGTTAATCACTCATCGTGAAGCATTAAAGAGGCAGTTGATAGCAGCTGCCACCTTACGGTGAATGAGATTTGAACCAGCTGCATGGGGGAATGAGTGGTTTAAGAGTGGTGTATGAATAAATTAATGGGATTGCTATTCTCTGTGTACATGTTAATAAATCTTGTGATGGGTGTGTGACTGCATATGCTGTGGCCTTTGTGAGTGTCCATGTGTGGTCCAGTTGTGTGCAACGTCTGAGAATTGTGTGTGTGTGTGTTGTTTAATCCTATCTGTGAAATTTTCCCAGTCTCCACTTGGTTGAATTTGTTTCACTATAAATGGGATAGGTGGGAAAGTTCTGTTGTTTGTAAGGTTATGAAGCAATGGAACAAACAAAAATGTCCAACTCTGAATATAGCCTCTGGAAAGAGGTCTTCATTTATACCTGTTTGTTTCAATAAGCCACAGCCACTGCATGTTGTCCTATCACTCTCATTGTAATTTGACATTTACTTTGTTGCTTTTGTGTTCTGTGCAAAATAATTCTTAAACTATTGGAAGCAGTACAGTACCCACCTACTTCAATTAATAGGAAAAAATATTTCTCCATGTTGATTATAAAACAAGTTCAGTGTATACTAGCAAAACCAACAGCTGATAGGGTTTCTGCAAGAAATTGGAGAGTAAAATAAACATTACAAACATCAAGTCCAATTAGCTATGGTCTCTCTAAGCTCTGAACTGCCAAAGAACAATTTTTGTGTCAGCTGACAGCTGTTGATCCTGAATAAACATGGAGCAGCTACTCAACTGACCCTAAACAGTCATTTTAATATATCACTTGTCCTGTGATAACATTCTCTTGCCTCTCTTCAACCTCTGACTTGTTTACATGTTCAAGGGTCTGCCAAAGATTGAAGTTTGCTGAAAAACTTGTTGTTTTTGTTTGTTTGTTTACTTCTCTCATATCCTGGGTGGGAAATATGAATCTTGGTATGATGAGGTGGGTGGAGTTCATTTAGAGAGGCATGTATCATCTATGAATAACCCATACCCAAGGGTGTATTGCTCTCTCTATGATTTCTTGCTGTGTGGTCACTAGCTAAGGCGCTCGATTCAGAATAACAGAGATGATAACCTCTGAATCCTGATTGTACAAACAAGGCCTTAAATTGCAGAGGAGTTGATGTACGAAGGAACTTGAGGATAACTTCATTAGATCTTTACTTCTCCTCTAGACATTCACTTTATAAGAACATGCACACACACATTCATTTCGTGATGTAATCCCATGGAAGCGAATGGGACAACACCAGAGCTTAACTAAGCAACCAAAATGACTTTATTTGAGGTGTGGGGGAGGGGAGGGTCATGTAGGGGAGGTTCGTATATGCATGTAATCACTTGATTTCTCACCATGTGATGAATTATAGCTTTGAATGTGTGAATGGTCTACTTAAAGGCATGGTGTTTGAGGTCATATGAAAGTTCAACCTGTGGTGTTTGAGCTCTGATGATTCATGCACATAGGCAGGTGATCACATGATGCTGTAGCCATCAAATGATGAATTTGCATGTGTGAATCAGCCTTTACTTGTCAACAATATGCAATACTGTAAAAAGAATGCTTGACAACACTGAGAAGTCTTAAATCTCCCACTGTATGTATTGCTGTCCTCTTTAACCACATGTTGCTTTTGTATAGACTAGAGAACTAACTGAAGCCACCGTTTTGTTAGGTGCAATAAATCAGGGACTATTGAAAAGAGCCTACAAGTTCACGGCAGGGACAGTAAATTATTCAAGTCTTTCCAACAGCAGCTAAAAATGAGAATATCTAGAAAACCCAGAGATCAATCATCCTGCAGAGAAAGAAAAAACCCTGCTTCACACTGCCAAAGGAAATTAGGTGAGACAAAGTCCCGCAGCCTTATCAGAATGACTTTGTCACAGGCAGTAGCATAAATGGGATGTATTCTTGAAAGCACCTACTACATGCTGGAGCTCTTTTCTCCTCTGAAATGCACCTGCTCACTTTATGATCTTGCCTTTCACTCCACCAGAGAGAATTGCATAAATTCAACCCTGGCAGGGCACTTAGACATTAGGGGACTGTAATTATCTTTTGCTCAATATTGAATGAATATCAGAGGGAGTTAGCACCCCTGCGGGTATCACTTGAGTAGACAGTAGAGGTCAAGTCATTACTTAAAATCATTCTGTACCACTTATAAATGTACATGTGAAACATTTGCTTCCACATTGGAGGGCAAAGTTTACAATTGTTATAGGCTAGTAGGGTGGTTGTTACAATTGTCTTTTGCCTTCTCAGAGATCCCACCATCACCACTGGAAACAGAGGAACATTTTTAGGGTTACCACCAGTGGTGAAGTTAGGTAATTTTAGCCTCTGGACTTAATGGTCTTCTGCCCCCCCCCCTTTAACATGGTAATACGTATTGTTTCACTTACTTCAAAATGTGGTAAGACAGCCCTGCTGAGTTTGGGGCCCTTCTGGTCATTCTGATGAGTGGGACCCCAGACCTCTGCCCCAAAGTCCTATCCTGATGGCACCACTGGCTACCACCTCATTTGAAAGCTTGCCCGCAATCCAAAAGAACTGCCCAAATAGGCCTGATCTATATATGCAGCTGGATGATGTGGAATAGGGCCGTGGTGGCTTAGTGGTTAAGACGCTGAACTGCAGACTGGAAGGTCGGCAGGTCAGCAATTCGAGACCCGAGTGCTGCGTGATGGAGTGAGCTCCCGTCTTCAGTCCCAGCTCCTGCCAACCTAGCAGTTCGAAAGCAAGAAATTGCAAGTAGATAAATAGGTACTGCCTCGGCGGTAACAGCGTTCCGTGCACCTCGGTGTTCAGTCATGCCGGCCACATGGCCATGGAAGCGTCTTCGGACAGCGCTGGCTCTTTGGCTTAGAAACGGGGATGAGCACCACACCCTAGAGTCGGACACGACTTGTTGGGGACACCTTTACCTTTTTATAGAACTACTTCAGACTGCAAAGGGGAAATCACATGCTTGAATGCTCCCTTGCCTTAAAAATGACTGTCACAAACAGCCACAACCTTTCCTGCAAGCAGAAATCTAGCATAGCAAGGAGTTGGCCAGGCTAGAACATTTTTCCATAATGTGCAAGCTTTAAAAAGTATTATTTAAAAATTTGGGGGAGCATTAAAAAGAAGGTATAACCTGCTTCTGGTAGTATAGTCCAGACCTACCTCTGCAAACTTGGCAAGGATTTTGAGATTCTGGGCTGATTTGCACAACATGGACGGATCATCATGTTGGGTGAAGGGGTGTGTGTGCCTTCATGCAACATGCAAACCCTGCCATCATGGGTTATTTCAGGGTTAAATAACCCTCACATAACCCTGCTACTAATCAAGGGTTATGTGAAGGTTGTTTAATCCCTGAATAACCCACGATGGCTGGGTTCTCATGATATGGTGCAACCCCCCCATCACCCCAATCGAGGGCTGCATATTGAAAACAGCAGCATATGCCCAGCATGTACCACAACTCACTGAAATGACCCCGCATGTGTTGTGTGAACCAGGTCCCTGTTTCTTAAATAGCAGCCCTGCAAACAAACACTCAGAGAGAATGTCAAAAGCAGTGTCTGATATGGTTGGTAGGATTTAAAGAAAAAAGGTAACAGTACGCCTAAAGTAGTCATCTAGATTTTGGCTGTCATTTTCATCCCTTCCTCCAAATTTTTGTGGATGTAGTAATCGCAAACTTTCTGTTATCCACCCAATTCTCCTTCACATTTCCTCCCTCAATAACATTCTGGGAATGAGGCAAGGCAATGGTGTAATAAAAGCCCTGTCTGGAAGCACCCTTGGCCTAGTCTAGATTATGGGAAATGTTGGAATACAATTTACAGGTCAGCATTTTTATTGAATCCCAGTGCTGGAAGCAACCCCATGGATGTACTTGGTTCACCCGCCTTGCTTAGCAAGATATTTTATATTTAAAGCATTCCGAAGTGATACCTGTTAATCCTAAAACCTTCTTAGGCAGTTTATCCTACTGCTAAACCGATGTTACAATTAGGGTTATCCTCACCATTAGTAATGTTTAGCCTGTTTCTCCCTTCCTGTAGTTTAAATGCTTTGCTTTTGTTCCGCATCCTTGTAATAAATTTATTTCCATAAAGGTGTGTGTGTGTGCATGTGTGTATGTCTGTCTGTCTGTCTCTCTCACTCAGTGGATGTATTGTGAACTGTGATGAAATGTGAGTGTTGATCAGTCGTGATGATGATGTAGATGTGAAATTCTTAATGTTAGGGACAGGTGAACACAAGCACCATTACAACATTGCAGAGGGTTATAGGATGGAATACTGAGTTTGCTGGTTACACTGGCAAAGTACACTATTAGTACTTTCCAAAGCATTATTATGTTTCTTATATCTGCCTTGTATGAAAAGAGGTAGGGAAGAAAATGACTGTGAAAATAGTGCTTTGCCTTTGTGATCTGGTTCAGATATCGTGTTCATGAATCTGCTCCTCCCTGCTTTCTCCCCCTTTATTGTGGCTACAAGGAGATCAGAAGCATTTCCTACTATTTTCAATGAACGCGTTTGTTGCTTCATCTGAATCAGAATTGCAGTTAAGAGTTTTTCTACAGGAGGCTATTAATTGCTGTATCTACTTTCAGTTTCATCACAGAATTGAGATCTGAGCTCTACGCAAAAAGCTTTTCCTTTCCTGCTTTTCTGCTACATGACCTCTAGGTGGCACTGTACTATATCGGAATAGCACAAATACACAATCAGGAAATACCTTTTCTTTAGGGATGTACGAAAGGCACTTACCTGGTCCCGCAGCTTGCTTCGCAGTGGGGGGGAGGCGCTTCGGTTCTCCCCCCGAAGTTCAGGCTGGGGGGGGAGGTGCCCCGCCTCGCCCGGCCGAAATTCAGGCCGGGGAGAAGCGCCCCATCTCCCCAGCCGCGAAATAAAAAAGTGGAAAAAAGAACAAAAAACACCCGTGATAGGCTACGTAACGATTTACATAGCCTATCATGGCTAGATTTCCAAAGTCAGCCGTGATAGGCTCCGTAAATCGTTTCGTAGCCTATCACGGGTGACTTTGAAAGAAAGAAAAAAAAGCGCGTACGCAAATGGCGGCAGCCATGGGTGCCGCCATTTGCGTTCCTTATTTGGTCCCGGTAGTCTACGTAAAGATTTACGTAGAATACGGCGAAAATAAGGGCGCCGCCATTTGCGTACGCGCTTTTTTTTTTCACAGTCACCTGTGATAGGCTCCGTAAATCGTTACGTAGCCTATCACGGGTGACTTTGAAAGAAAAAAAAAAGCGCGTACGCAAATGGCGGCACCCATGGGTGCCGCCATTTGCGTTCCTTATTTGGTCCCGGTAGTCTACGTAAAGATTTACGTAGAATACGGCGAAAATAAGGGCACCGCCATTTGCGTATGCGCTTTTTTTTTTCAAAGTCACCCGTGATAGGCTACGTAACGATTTACGTAGCCTATCACGGCTGACTTTGGAAATCTAACCGTGATAGGCTACGTAAATCATTACGTAGCCTATCACGGGTGTTGTTGTTTTTTTTACTTTATTTTGTAATGGCGGCGGCGGCGGCTGGTCGGAAGACCGGCCGCTGCCCCCGCCCCTGACGAACCGCCGCCAAACTCCCACCGGGACCTGCCGCTGAGAGGGACATTCGAGGGAGGTAAGTCCCATCCCGGGGGGTTGGCGGGAGGGTGGCAGAGAATTTCACCAACAATTTCAGGGGGCCGAATGCGTTGGCATTCGGCCTCCCTGAGATTCGTGGAGAAATTCTCCGCCATCCCTACTTTTCTTTCACTTTCAGAAATAGTATCCCATTTTCCCCACTCTAAAAAACCCAGGAAAGTGCTCTTGCAAACAGAAGTGAAACTGGAGGATCACAACATCATCTAAAGAACCCACAAACAACCGTGGGTAAGGAATCATGAGAACATAAATACTTCCTGTAGAAAAGCTGAGGGTTTAACTATGTTTTTTTTTCCAGAACAAACCAGGGTTGGAAATGACAGTTTGATTTTGACTTCCTTGGAGAAACTGTAGTTTAAACTAACCACAGTTTGTCCCAGTTCAGATGAAATGAGAAACTATGGTTAGTTTAAAATGGAAATATATTCTTCTGATTTCCTCCTTGCAGGTGTGCCAGAGGAAAAATAGGGAGTGGGGAGTGCATGAGTCTCAGGTTTGTGCATGTGAGGCTAAACTATGTTTTAGGGTGTAAACAGCCTCTTCAATATATATTAAAAAAGTGGGCCACTGGCTGTGTTTACTATTCATGCAGAGTGTGCTAGATGCCGTTTATAAATTATTGCATGTCTGTCATTATGTTCTTTTATAAGAAGCAAGTCTTAAGTTCAGGGTCTCTATAAGCAGCAACTACGTGGATGCTCCCAACTGTAAAAAGTGGGTTATGAGACCTAATGCAACCTACGCAATGAACAGCAGCTGAAGCAGGTGACATAGCCCAAGGCAATAGCAGAATTGCTAACAGTGATGTCTCTGGACTCTGGAGTCTGCCAAGGAGTCAGATGTCATTCCTAGCATCTGCATCTCTTAGCTGACCAGCCATGCGCTTTGCAAGGCCATGAACATTGCGAAGAAAATATCATGTTCCTGATGGGGATTTAGTAATATATTCATATCACAGTTAAAATTTAAAACTGTATGCTGGAACTTGTAAAAGAATGTTCCTTTGCACTTCCAAGTTTCCTCTCTCATAAAGATCCCAAAGATTTTCATAAACGTTAGCCTTTTTCAGGTGTTATTGTAGGACTCAATCAATGCATACATGTTTGAAGGGAATGGCATCATGGTAGCGGTCTCCTCCCCTGACCTATACACATGTGCAGAGAGAGCACCGTGCATACGGCTGTACTCACAAAGGCCTATAGGTTAAGACAGGAGCCTGCTGCCACAATGCTCCCCCCCTCCCACCGCACCATAAAATACAACATGATAAAACATTAATTTGTTATTATACTTATTTATGTTTACATTTATATCCTGCTTTTTTTCCTCTTTCAAGGAACCTAAGTCAGCTTACATGGTCCCCCTCCTCTCCATTTTATCTGCACGAAAACCCTGTGAGGTAGGTGAGGCTAAAAATCACCAGTGAGCTTCATGGAAGAGTGGAGACTAGAACCTGAATCTTCTGAGACCCAGTCTAACACTCTAACCACAAGACCACACTGGCTGGCTTGGAAATGTTGTTACAAATGCCGTGGGAGCAACTGTGCATGCTGGTTCCTCCACGTGCCTCCACTGCAATAAATAACTCAAGGACACCCTGTCCCTTGGTTATTTACATGACATCTGAACTTGGAACTTCGAGTTGTTGGGGGACCAACAGCCCAGAGTTTTGACCTGTGGTTAAATTGGGTCATTGTGTTAAGGTTTTCCCTGTCCACTCAAGCTCGAAATACTGGGAAATGACAGCTGTTACAGGTCAATTGCTTAACAGACCCGTTATTTAGGCAATATGCATATGGTATGCTGCAGCAAGTTCCAGCTTCACCACTACCTTGGAGCAGGACGGCTGTCAGTGGCAGTGTGTGGACTCAAGTTCCAGGTTTGTCCACCAGAAAAGACACATCGAGTCTGTTCAACTGAAACTATCATGCAACTGAAGCTACCATTCCATGTTATAAGTACCGAACTGGTAACCAATACCATCCCCATCCACTTGTCAAATTTTAAACTCCTGTACCTACACCATATCTTACCCTTTCTATATCAGAATTGGCAAGGACCATCCTCAGTCAGTCCTCTCCTACACTGCCAAGTTTCAGATCAATCAGCTGAGCTGTTTTCTGATTATAAGCCATATTGCCCCCCTGATTTCTGGTTATAATGGTGGAATGTAATTCATCTGACTCACTATTAACACAGGGCTACATCTGTGGCCCTATAACATAGATACCTACTATATTACATTGGATGACTTCACTTCCATGTATTCTTCTACTTAGCCAGATCAGGTCTGGGCTCAGGCCTCCAACTACAAGAGGACTCCTTCCTCATTGCTTTGTTCTTGGGAACTGGACCTATCCCACTCTTCTCCTCTGCCATAACGCCTCATACAGATACCATTATAAGCTGCAGTAGGAAAAGATTGAACTGCCAATAATTGAAGTCAGGGCTGATAGTATTGGGCTAAATAGACCATTGATCTGTCTCTGTATAAGACAGGTCTTTATAAACAGAGGGAGTAGAAGATTAAGGTTAGCTTCATGGACAATTTGTGGAGAGTAGAGGTGAGGAGGAAATGCTGAAAGAAAAATAAAAAGGGAAGAAGTGACTTGGAAAACTAAGTTTCATACTTACAACTTTCATGCCAACATCCCATTGAACTACATGTGACTATTTTCAGATATACCCTTTAAAAAATTGGAGCAGTTTCGGTCAAACTAACCTCAGGCTGCCGTGATCTTTAAAGGGCGCATCTGAAAGTACCCTCTGCCCACACTTCTTTGTGTGAGGATGGTAGCTATTTTAAACTTACCATTAGGATAAAAAAAGAAGAAGTCCTTGATGTGTGGCAAAGGAGAGAAGCTGTAAGTGTGGAAAGTAAAGTAGTGGTGGTGGTGGGGAATCAATCAAAGTACTATTACATACAAGGCATGGGTAATATTAAACATTACTCCTTTCTAGAAATAACATTTACCTGTCAGCCAAAATAAAGTGGAGGAAAGTCTTGTGTGAATGAATCACAAAGGCTGTGCTCAGCTGGCAGAGGAAGTAGGCTAAGAACATAAGGAGATTTGAGGCGGGAGGGAAGGGGGTGGGAATGTGAAGATCAATAAACCTGAAGCAAACTTCAGAATGTAATACTCTGCTAGGAAAGTGTGTGTGTTCTTCTTCCATGCAGAATATACATGCATGCGAGAGCAGTTTACCTCTTGGCAAAAGATGAGCTCCCCTAAACATTTCAAAAGCTTGTCAAATTATTTTTCACCCTAGACAAGGAAGAAGAAATTGACGAAAGTAGGATAAGGTAGGTGTGTATGTGTGTGTGTGTGTGAGAGAGAGAGATCCTCTCCTAAGCAGAAAAAATAAATGTACAGGAGTGAGGTATTCAAGAACATATTCTTAAATAGCTTAGAAAAAGAATAAATACCAGGAATTTTATACTCCTACTGCTACAGTTATGTACAGTAGGGCAATGGGTTCATCCAGGCAGGCAATTAGATGCTTTTAGTTAAGCTAACACACTCAAAGGTGCGCCTCTCAAGACAAGAACGTATCCAGACACTATGATCAACATCTCAGGCCTTCTTCTGAGTGCCTCCTCTTAAGGTGGCTTGGAAGGCATCAACAAGTGAGAGGGCCTTCTGGTCGTGGCCCCCTGATTATGGTCTCCCCACTGAGGTCCACCTGGCATCAAGATGGTTATCTTTTCAGCACCAAGTTAAGATCATCTATTCCCAGGCATTTGATGGCATATGATAGGGTATTTATCTCAGCTGTTTTTTTTAAATCAGGTTGAGTA
The DNA here is from genome assembly GCF_057233095.1 of Heloderma suspectum. Taxonomy (NCBI): domain Eukaryota; kingdom Metazoa; phylum Chordata; class Lepidosauria; order Squamata; family Helodermatidae; genus Heloderma; species Heloderma suspectum. The sequence continues at coordinate 87,833,042 of NC_139459.1, forward strand.
TCTTACTGCAACTGTTTTTAGCTGCTTGAAATTGTTTTTAAATTTTGTATGTATAAAGATTTTATAACATGCTTTTATTATTTTGTATTTATGGTTTGTAATTGTTGTGAGTCGCCAACCATTGGGCAGTATAGAAATGAAATTCATCTCCAAGAAATATAATTTCTGTGTTCCTCTTTCTCTGTTCTACTGCCATTCATTCTTCTCTCTGTGTGTATGTGTGTGTGTGTGTGCATGCATGCATTAGGTAGCCACACTACCCACATCACTGTCTGTATCCTGACCCATCCTCCTCTTACCTGGCTTCGATTTGCATGTGTGTCTGGCACCTATTGCTTTCCCTTTAACATCTGGCCCAAACTGAATGCTGCTTGTGTAATCAAACTTTTGTTTCTGTAACAACTTCACACATTAACCCTTCTCTTGTGGTGCTTTGTGATAAAACTGCATTCATGACACTGAGCTCTAGTCCATTGTCTGATTGCTAATTCAACCTGGTATAAGTGCAGCCTCCCTGTGCCATGCTGTGACTCTTAATTAAAGACCTGACAAACACGCATTCCTCCTGTAAATGTGAACATTACATGTGTGGATGAGGAGACATGGTAACAGTGTCTCATCATGAACACTGATGAGGCTGGCATAGTTACCTGTCTGCTAACCATCATGAGAACATCCTTCTGTAGGCAATATGTGGCCTAGTCTTGCCATTCATCAAGTTTACTACGCCAATGAAAATGCTTCTAAGTATGTGCCATCTTGATGATTTAAAAAAATAAGAGAAGGAGGAGAAGAAGTCACAAATGAACACAAACAAGGAGCCACAAAGTAAAATAAAGTTCAAGTGGTCAGAAAGAGACTTGTAATAGAAGAACATGTTTTCCCTGATTTTTATAGAGATACACTACATTCAAATTCATCATTGTGTGGTTGCCTGGACACAGCTCCCATTCTTGGAGAATGAGAATCCCCTAATATATTACCATGAGAGAAATATAGACCAGGTTCGCATGATCACGGAGGGGGAAATAAGCCTTGGTGGCTTATCCCCGCCCCCCAAAGTGTGCCAGGGGGATTAGCATAATTACCCTCACCAGTGTGGCTTGCCGTGTCATGCAAACCTGGCCGGGGTGGCTTGTTAGTGTGGGTAACAAGCCACCCAGAAGCTGGGCTGCTGTAGGGTTCTGGATGGCTTGTTACCCATGGCAACAAGCCACCAAGCTCACATGACACAGCAAGCCACACTGTTGAAGGTAATTATGCTAATCCCCCCAGCACACGACTGGCATGCGCAGGGTGGTTAACAAGCTACCATGGCTTATTAACCATCATGCAAACTGGGCCACAGTCCCTTCTTCTGGTTTAAAAAGAATTTGGCATATTGATGCAAATGACACAGCGTTTTCTCACAGAATGAAGTGAAAGAGAAGCAAAGGCAGTGCTTATGATAGATGCTCATGGTATGATATATAGATTGAATAGGGGAAGTAGGGAAGGAAAGCTCTGGTCCTCAGCACATAAAATATGAGGCCTGTTCTCTATCTTATACCTACGGAATGGTGTAAATTATGATAGCACATTTAGATCCTGAGTTGTTAGTCTGGGGGTATATTAAGGATGAATGGAAGACTGACAAAAAAATAAAAGCAAGGCACATTTTGTTTGCCAAAAAGACATGCTCCAGAAAGAAAAGAAAATCTCTGAACATAGAACAACTTATTTCTCTTTTATGGTAAACTACATCAATGAAGATCTACTTTTACTCATTAACATTATGTTGGCCTTTCATAATAGTTATTTTGAATTTGTCCCCCCTGCTCCTGGTATCTTTTGTCTTTCTCCCTTGCTTATTAATGCAAGAAAGCACACTTTGAGCCCTCATGACTGGTTTTAACAAATCTTTTATTCTTATGTCAATTATTTTCCATAGGTATGGATAATGTGTTTAATATTACTTGGCTTGGCATATTTTGTGTATATTATTTAGGGATGGATAAATCTGTCACTTTCACTTTCTCCTGTATTCAATTTTTTGAAATCTCAAGTTCTTTCTGTCCCAAATATGAAGAAATATGTGATTTTTTTTTTGTAAATTCTAATACAAAATGAACCAAAATGAAATTCTCACCTATATGCACCGGGCAAATACAATAGATAATGCTATACCTAGTATGGAAAGGACCGTGTTGTAACTGCCTGCCATATAGCTGTTAAAGCTGAGGATCCTGTCAGAAAGAAAGAGGTGGCAACCTGAATTCAGCACTAGCTTGGTTGAATACAAAGGGATTCAAAGCCAGACTTTCTCCATTGTTGTGTTGAATCGCATCTCTAATATTGTGTAAAGTCGCTTCTTTGATGTTATGTAGAGTTGCTTCTCCGATCTGGCAAGGTCCCAGGAGCCTGTCATTGGAAGCAGGGAGAAAGTTCCCAGAGAAGGAAAAAGGTAGGGGTGGGGTGGGATGGAAGCAATAACTCTGCAACAGTTTGCTGGAATGGGGTGAAATGGGGGGATGCTTTCAGGGGGATCCTTCAGATGCTGTGCTCGAGAACTGGGGATTTTGGCTTCTCAAGGCAAGAGTGGGGAACAGGAGGGAGAGAGGAATAACTCCACAGCAGATCGCTGGAATGTGGTGAAATTGGTGGTAGTGGGGGATGCTCTAATAGGAAGCCTATTAGTTGCTCTCCATTCATAATAATGTAGTAGCAGGGGGGAGCCTGGGCATGGGCTGGGAAACAAGCCCCTGCCCAGTTGATGACATTCAGTTCCACTCCACCCACCAGAAGCATGTTCCTTTCCAGCACTATGTGGCCTGTGAAAACTGGATTTTACAGGTATGGTACACTTAGCTTTTTTTACTTTGCATGTCCCTGACAGACCAAAACCAATTCCATAAAAATCTGGGTAATACTCCAACATGCTTCTCATTCTGTTGTTGTGAAGATTCCCACCCCCCACCACACCACAGCTATTGTTGCATTCCCTTTGTTCTTTTGCTATGGTCTGTGTTGAGGCTGCCAAGGTTGCCCAAGCCCTGTCCGAGGGGAGGGCATTTGGTTGCATGTGTCAGTAGGGATGCACGAGAATTTTGTTTCTGTTCACAAATCATGCAAACATGTCCAGTTCACAATCCCAAATGTGAACGCAAGCATGAGCACTTTTTCTTTTGAGAAATGTTAGCAAATTCCTGAATTAGTGGTTGAATTTGAAAAATCTTTTTTTAAAATGCACTTTGAAATGCACATTTTTTAAAAAATGCATCTTCACATTTTAGTCAATGATGGAAAAGTGCACAATTTTGAAATAAATTTATTTATTTATTTATTTATTTATTTATTTAATTGCATTTATATCCCGCCTTTTCTCCTCTTGTAAGGAACCCAAGGCAGCTTACATTCTCCTCCTCTCCATTTTATCCTCAGAACAACAACCCTGTGAGGTACGTAGGTGGGGCTGAGAGTCAGTGAGCTTCCATGGCTGAGTGGGGACTAGAACCCAGATCTCCTGGCTCCCAGTCCACCACTACACCATGCTGGCTCTCTGTGAAAAAGAAATATGCACAGAAATGCATGCTTTTTCTATTCGAACTAGTCAAAAAGCAGATTGAAAATGAAAACAGGAGCAAGCAGAAATGAGCTTTGAAGTGATTTTCGGAGAATTTAGGCAAGCTCATAAATGGCTGGTTCTCATCCTAATGTGTCAGTTGCTGCCCTTCCATCCATTAGTCATGAACACCCCTGGCAAGGCACTGTGGCTCTTCCTGGCAACGTGTATGTTTGTGCATTGAGTGGGAGGGTCTGAGGAATGGCTAGGCTGATGCCATCTTAGCACTCAGGCAATTGCCACATGCTAAATTACTGCCTTCTGCATATGGCCAAGGTGGGGACACTGATGATGTGCAATGCCATGATCAGTGGGTGATGCAATTGCCAGGAACATGGTGGGGACATCGTATCCATGTTGCCTCTTATTGTTCATGAGATTTCTGTTTTACTGCTGAAGTGCATAGGACCACGTCGCCATGACGACCTCATACCAGTGTTAGCCCTGGCACAGCACCTGCTAGTGTAGTGAGACTACAAGACTGGCCTGCTGGAGTCTTTCAATCTTGCTACTTTTGCGCTGGCATAATGCAGAGACCACAAAACACAGCTTTCTTTCTTTTCCTCTCCTCTCCTTGAAAAAGAATGTTCTGCTTTCTGAACTTCACACCAATAGCAGAAGCAAAAACATGTTTTTTAAAGAAATGAATAATGAAAGTCTTGGGATTTCAAAAAGTAAATAGTGTTTTTGAAAGTGCTTCTCAAGATTTATGATAAAGTCATGAGATATGGACTCTGTGGAAATTCCCTGCAGTCTTTTCATTTTATTTTTTCTATTTCTTTTCTTTGTTGCCCGTATAAGAATAGGAAACGAATGGGGCTTCATTAACTATGTATAATTCCTTTTTCTGTTCATATTAATAAATCACATATGAAAGTTTAAAATTGTGATTTAATCTGTAAAATGGCAACAAGTAGCAGTTCCCTCATGCCTTTAAATGGATATTATTTATTTGCAAGCATCCTCAAGACAAAAGACAAATAGTACAATCTTAGAAAGCAAAGTGGCTGTCTGATGATGAGGCTTTACAAGTAGCTGAGGAAAGAAGGGAAGCGAAAAGCAAGGGAGAAAGGGGAAGATATAACCAACTGAATGCAGAGCTCCAGATAATAGCAAGGAGAGACAAGAAGGCCTTCTTAAATGAACAATGCAAAGAAATCGAGGAAAACAACAGAATGGGAAAGACTAGAGATCTCTTCAAGAAAATCGGAGATATCAAGGGAACGTCTTGTGCAAAGATGGGCATGATAAAGGACAAAGGAGGAGGCAGGGACCTAACAGAAGCGGATGAGATTAAGAAGAGGTGGAAAGAATACACAGAAGAACTATACAGGAAAGATCTTATTCCTGATAGCCATGATAGTGCAGTCACTGAACTTGCTGGACATCCTCGAGAGTGAAGTCAAGTGGGCCTTAGGAAGCATTACTATCAACAAAGCTAGCGGAGATGACAGTATTCCAGCTGAGCTATTTAAAATCCTAAAAGATGATGCTGTTAAAGTGCTGCACTCAATATGCCAACAAATTTGGAACACTCAGCGGTGGCCACAAGACTGGAAAAGGTAAGTTTACATTCCAATTCCAAAGAAGGGCAATGCCAAAGAGTGTTGGAACTACCATACAATTGCACTCATTTCACATGCCAGCAAGGTGATGCTCAAAATCCTACAAGCTAGGCTTCAGCAGTATGTGAACCGAGAACTACCAGAAGTACAAGCTGGGTTTCGAAGAGGCAGAAGAACTAGAGATCAAATCGCCAACATTCGCTGGATCATGGAGAAAGCAAGAGAATTCCAGAAAAATGTCTATTTCTGCTTCATTGACTACGCTAAAGCCTTTGATTGTGTGGATCGCAACAAACTGTGGCAAATTCTGAAAGAGATGGGAGTACCAGACCACCTTACTTGTCTCCTGAGAAACCTGTAAGAGGGTCAAGAAGCAACAGTAAGAACCGGACATGGAACAACCGAGTGGTTCAAAATTGGGAAAGGAGTACGACAAGGCTGTATATTGTTGCCCTGCTTATTTAACTTATATGCAGAGTACATCATGAGAAATGCTGGGTTGGATGAATCACAGGTTGGAATTAAGACTGCCGGGAGAATTATCAACAACCTCCGATATGCAGACGATACCACCCTAATGGCAGAAAGCGAAGAGGATCTCAAGAGCCTCTTGTTGATGGTGAAAGAGGAGAGTGCAAAAGCTGGTTTGTAACTCAACATTAAAAAAAACGAAGATCATGGCATCTGGCCCCATCACTTCCTGGCATATAGAAGGGGAAGAAATGGAAGCAGTGACAGATTTTATTTTCTTGGGCTCCCAGATCACCGCAGACGGTGACTGTAGCCATGAAATTAAAAGACGCTTGCTCCTTGGGAGGAAAGCTATGGCAAACCTAAGACAGCATAGTAAGAAGCAGAGACATCACCTTGCCAACAAAGGTCCATATAATCAAAGCTCTGGTTTTCCCAGTAGTAATGTATGGCTGTGAGAGCTGGACTATAAGGAAGGCTGAGCGCCAAAGAATTGATGCTTTCGAACTGTGGTGCTGGAGAAGACTCTTACGAGTCCCCTGGACTGCCAGGAGGTCAAATCAGTCCATCCTAAAGGAAATCAATCCTGAGTGCTCATTGGAAGGACAGATACTGAAGCTGAAGCTCAAATATTTTGGCCACCTAATGCGAAGAGAAAACTCCCTGGAAAAGACCCTGATACTGGGAAAGTTTGAAGGCAAAAGGAAAAGGGGACGGCAGAGGATGAGATGGCTAGATAGCATCACCGATGCAATGAATATGAACTTGAGCACACTCCGGGAGAGAGCGGAGGACAGGAAGGCCTGGCGTGCTATGGTCCATGGGGACACGAAGAGTCGGACACGACTTAACGACTGAACAACAGCAACAAATCCTCTAATTATCATGGCTGCATGAGTATAGGATTGCAGTGAAATCCGCTGCACCACACTAATTCTAGGTTAGGGTGGCATTCTGAAGTCAACGTGTGGCTATAATGTTTAAATTTGCGTAATGATGTTGGTGTAAGGAAAAATAAATGGGCTGATTTGGGGTTGTGGCAGGGATGGTGACGGGGTGATTGAAGTGGCTACATGCTGACATCACTGAGAGCAAATGAAGCTTATTTAGACTATGCTTTCTGGACTGGTTGTGTGGGTAAACCTAATCAATTAGGAACACGAAGAATAAGCCTTTTTAGAGCAATGCTTCAGGATTAGCGGAACAATTTAATCCCTTACTTTACAATCTTAAAAAAAGTCACTGAAAGGGCATGCATGCTGCAAAAAATGTTTATGAAAATGGCACAATTCCCCTTTGACTTAGCCATACTTGTGATTACAGATGTGCGAACCCACCCCTATCCGGGTTCTCCGGGCACTGATCCAGCCCCTGCTCACTGGTCCCCGGACCATGTCAAGCCCCTCCTACGCTCTGCAAGCAGCCTGCAGTCACCCGAGCAGCCTCGTCGAGCTCCGCAGTCACCATTTTCTGAAAATAAAATGGCGATCGCAAAAGTGTGCATATTTGTGTATGCGTGAAAATGCGCATGTTTGTGAAAGAATGAAAATGTGTATAATATGCAAATATGCACATTCACAAAATGCACATTTTTGCATAAGCAAAATATGGGCATTTGCAGAAATGCGCATTTTTGTGCATACGCATATATGTGCATTTTTGCAATTGTCATTTCATTTTTCAAAAAATGGCAACCACAGAGCTTGACGAGGCCACCAGGGGGAGTGCAGGCCGCTCACTGAGTGCAGGTAGGGGGCGAGCGGGCACAGGGGCTCAGCGAGCCGGGCTTGGGGGTGCAGGCCGGGGGGGGGGTTCCACCAGATTCCTGGACAGAATCGGGCACCCGTACCATCCCTACTTGAGATCTAGCTAAACTCAGTGACTTTTGCACTGGAACCTCTCTTCTGCAAATTTGAGAGTCAAAGCAGACATTTCCTTTGCTACAAGAGTAGCATCAAACATAGCATATCTGTGGCACATTCTCATCCTTCACAACTTTTAGCAGGTCTTACCTCCTGGAGGGCAGCCACCCCCATTCCATTCTTCTGGCAGTCACAGGCAAGGCAGTAACGCTCACAATGTGATGGATGCCCTCCCCAAGATACAATGAACATTACAGAGGCTGAGATGTGGGACTGAGAAATCAGCAGAGGAAGCCGGTTTTGGTGGCATTCCCATTGCAACCCTAATAGCTTCTCCTGCTCAGAGCTCAGCACTTTGCATTTCCCCACGAGAAAGACCAGTTCCCTTCCCCACCATTTATTGGAAAAGTGGGCCTTAGCTGAGAGTGGAGCTGTATGGTCTGCTAAATAACATGGCAGAATCCTTCTGGGACTGTACCACTTCAGCCTGCACATGGGAGATCACATTTTAATGCCTTCCCATTTAAATAACATTCCTGCATGTAGAAGACTAGTAGTTCAGGGGGAAGGCTGTAGTCCAGTTCAATTTCATTGAATCATCTTAGGTTCTAGGGAAGGGATGGAGAACCTCTCTCAGGCTGAGGGCTGAATTTGAGTTCAGAGAAGCTCTCAGGGACAACATTCCAGCGGTAGGCAGGGACAAAGGCAAAAGGGGCAGGGCTGAAATGCCAGCATATTTTAGCATAAAGCCCCTATTGCCAATAACTAAGCATTAGAAGAGGAGTTTCAAGCTATCAGAATGTGTGGGTGGGTGGGTGGGTGGGGGAGCATTCAAAAGCTGGAAAACTATCAAATGATTGGCAGTCAGGGTGTGGCCATATAGGGTATCCTGGAGGGCTGGATTTGGCCCATGGGCCTGAGGCTCCCCACCCTTGTTCTAGGGTTTGGAAAGAGGTGATTATTCTCCATTTGTTCCCTTGACCATCTTTGTTTCCTAAACTAAAAAGCCTCGTCAGCAGAAGCAGAGCTGTGTGAAAATGGCCTCTTGAAATTCTCCACCTGACTTCTGGGCAGAGAAATCTGGGAGACGATTTCACCGAATTTCTCTAGCGGGAGGAGAAATTCTCAACAGTTTCTCCCAGGTAGGGCTCCCCATTGGGAGGGCTTGTAGCACAGCTTCTTTCTTTTTTCCTAAGGGTTTTGGGGGTTTGGGTGCTACAACAGCATCAACTGTGTTGGCAGGCTGGCCCCCAGTTTGCATCCTATGCTGGCAGGTGGGGGCAGGTAGGGGCAGTGTTGCGTCTAGTTCCAGGGATGAGGTGGAGTTAGTGCTCTGCCAAAATCTGTTCTCCACTTCCCTGAAGATTTTCTCTCTCCATTTTCCCCCATTGTTCTGCCTCATTCAGGATGTTTTATAATTTATTTTTGTGTTGTTTTTGGGCTCACCTAATCACAGTTAGCCTCCCAGGCTGCCTGCACATCCTGATCTGAAAAAAGCCCTAATGGGAGGAATTACCTCATGATGCCTTAAACTGGACTTCCATTGAAGTGTAGGGAGCTGAGGAGGCCACAGGTGGCGGGCAGAGAGATGATTGTACAATGAAACACAGGACATTTGTGCTCACTCCACGGTAGGGGTATACGAGACCCTGCTTACCTGGCTCTGCCGGGTTCCGCAGGTGGGGGGAAGCGATCAGTTCCTCCCCCCCAGAATCCTCAACGGGGGGGGGAGGCGATCTGTTCCTCCCCCCGGGAATCCTGCCTGGCTGGCTCTGCTCTGCGGCCAGGCCGCAGAGCCGCCAGCTGGGCCAACCCACAGTGGGGCCTCCAGCCGCTGCTGGGCTGCTGCGGAAGCAAATGGCGTCCTGCATAGGGGATGCCATTTGCGTCCCTATGCAAGCCCGTGATAGGCTACGTATATATTTACGTAGCCAATCACGGCTAAAGCAGGAACGCAAATGGCGTAAGGGATGCCATTTGCGTCCCTGCTTTAGCTGTGACAGGCTACATAAATATATACGTAGCCTATCATGGGCCGGCGTAGGGACGCAAATGGTGGCCGCTACGATGGCCGCCATTTGCGGCTGCAGCAGCCCAGCAGTGGCCGGAGCCGCCACCGCAGCCAGGTAGTCTCTGTTTCGCGGGGCTTTCATGGGGTGGTGGGGCAGGGGGCTCCGTTCTGCCACGGATTCACTTGAATTCGGCCCCCCTGGGATCCGTGGCGGAATTCTCTAACATCCTTACCCCACAGCCACCTTCTAAGTAAGGTAAGCCCAAGAAACCCAACCCCAACCTAGGAGAATTTCTCCAAAATGTTTTTGTTAAATTTCTTTTCGAAAGCAATTTCTCTTCTATTGAATTGAATGAGAATGATCGAAAAAAAAACATGGGAGAAATTTTTGGCGCAGTGCTAAGAAACTCAAACCCTCAAGAAAGGTGCTCCATGCCTAATTATCATTTTGGCCGCCCCCTTTTTTGGTTACTTCCCCCTTCCTTGAGAGATGCAGCCAATCAGCTCAGAACTAAAGTTCTATACTTCCCCCTGCGAGAGCGGCAATATATTAGGCTAGAAATGCCATTCATGCAAACCCCTGCGATGCAAAGTAAGCACACAGAGCAGCAAGGCTCAGCAGTATGCGCCGGCTCTCATGCTGTTTTGCTCTTTAATACTGTACAATGATTGCCAATTTGAAAACGCAACTGGGTCTTAGCCTGTCAATCCCACAGCATGGCCTGATAGAACATATCCCTTTTTCATTTCTTTCAAGTATTCACAGGTCAAAGATTTGTACAGTCTGTCCTGGAGAAGACTGAAATCCACACGCCTCTATGTTGGGGAGCTCTGAGGCTGACAAAGCTACTGAGTAAATACATTCCAGGGTTACCATGGTGAATCTCAGTGCTCCCTGAAGCTAAGATGCACTTAAGCAAAATGTAAATAGCAGTTCTGCTGCTAGGGGTGGGGAAGTAGCATCAAAATTGCTGGTGATGGGGAGAGAGATGATCCAACTGCCATGATCCCAACAAAAATCCCTCCAGAACTTCTCTTTGTGATGGGAAGCTTTGAGGGGAAGGGATGGAAATAACTGACCTCTCCATCTCCTATGGTCCCATCACTGCCCAACACCCTGCACAGCCGCTATTTTTTCAAAACACGCCTGTTAATTGCATTCACTCAATTAACATCACATTTAGCTTGGCCCCAGTGTGATGCTGCAGCTTACATCTGCCGAAAAATGTCCTCTGACCGTGAATCCCAGTCATTTTGACACAAAGCCTATGTGCTTTGCTATGCTTATGCCGTGGCAAGGAAAGGCAATCTACACATATTATCATCTTTGTTAGGCTGTGCCAAATATTATACACTTTCAATTTTTTGGTCAAAACCAGTGAATCAGTAGAGTGGGCTTCCCCCCCTGAAAAATACTTACATTGTACAAATATTCATTTGTAAAAAATCGTATTTGGTAACATTCCCACTTTCACATCCTGGGCTGCTGCATCTTCCAACTTCCTAGATTAATCATATGGGTGATCACAGCCAATCAGGGATGATGTAGTGAACAGAATGATGTCAGAACACTACCTAGCCAATCAGATTTAGAAATGCGATGATGACACCACCAAGGGCAAGAGAGGGCATCTGACCCACAAAGAGCTCTAAGCAGCTAGTTGCTAGGCATGACTGCTACTCTGAGGCATTGCTAGGCCTGGGCCCATCGGTTTTTTTCCCCACGCCCCCGAGTGTCCATTGGTGTTAACAGAAGGTTTCTTCCTCAGCTTAATTGCCACGCAGGGGCAATTTTCAAGGGGGGTGGCAGCTGAGAAGGGAAGGGTTAATCCTCCCCTCCCCACATACTGCAACACCCCTTCCAGATCCCCCCCCCCCGCATGGCAATTACACTTAAGGAAAAAACCCTCCCTTCCATTGGTGCTAATGGAAGCTTTCCCCACCTAAGCTTAACTGCAGGGCTATGTGTGTGAAAGGGTTCCTAATAAACCTTAGCAGCCACTCTTTTCTGTGCATTTTTTTTCAAACTTGTTTGCAGCCAGTGCAAATGAATTGCAATTGAAGAACTACTAATTTAGGTTGATCTGAGGTTGGCTGTAAATTAATTAAATAATGTATATTATTTGGTATGGTTTGGATGGGACATTAATTGGCTGGCTTTGCTTTCTTTAAAGAAATCCTAATAATAATTTCTAAATTTTCATATATAGATATGAATTCGCATATGTAAATTATATGCAGATTTGTGTCCTAGGGCCCTGGGCCCTAAATCTTTTGAATGCCTAGTAATGCCTTATTGCCACCATTTCTCCCAGTCACTGTTTCAAAACAGTCCTTAACAGTCCTCCTCTAAGAGCATGTTGCCAGGACTTAGAGAAGTAGGGATGCAGTTCACCACAGTAGAGCTGTGCACAAATGGCCTCTCAAAATTCTCCAGCCTATTTGTGGGCAGAGAAATTGGGGGATAATTTCACCGAATTTCTCCTAAGGGAAGAGAACTTCTCCACAGTTTCTCACAGATGGAGCTCACTACTGGCAAGGGTTGTAGCACAGGATCTTTCTTTTTGCCTAAGGGTTTTTGGTTTATTGCACTGCTTCTGTGTGGCAACAGTATCAACTGTGTTGAGGCTTCCACTTTTCTGAGGCAGAATTTTGAATTTCTTTTGGTGGTATTTTTGAGTTTGCCTAATCACTGCAAGATGGCCAAGGGCACTGTGTGTTTTTTCTCTTTCTAATGCACATCTTTCCATTGCTCTGCAGCCTCCCAGGCCACCTGCACTTCCTGAACTGAAAAAGCCCCATGGGAGGAATTACCTCATGATGTCTTCCTCATGACGGCTTTAACTGAAGCATGGGAAGCCGAGGAGGCTGCAGGCTGCCACAGAGATTACTGCACAATGACAGACAGGACGCTCATGCACACTCCTCATCCACCTCATAAGTAAGGTAAGCACAAGAACCCCAAACCCAACCCATGAGAATTCCTCCGAAATTTCTCCTCCTTTGAATTTCTTTTTGAAAGCAATTTATTTTCTATCAAACTGAATAAGAATGGTCGAACAAAATGTGGGAGAAATTTTCAGCACAGCACTACACCACATCTTCCTGGACTGGAGAAAGGAGCTCGCCTAGAAGTGTACCATGGCTGGCAGATGCAACTATATGTGTTATACTGGCATTGCAGAATACAGAAGGGAAGAAGAATGAATGTGTGTGCAGAACCACAGGAGAAAGAGACCGAGCCACGTTCAGGGTCCCTGCATATTTAGGGATGGCCCCAGAAGAAGAGTGCCTGCAATAAGGAATGCACTAGAAGAGCATGCTGGCATGGATGGAATGCAAATTAAAATTCTTAATAGGGAGCACATGTGCACACAGGACATCATTTCCTGACTTTCTGTCTTCCAGAGGGGACCCACCAAGAAGCTGTATCAGGACAATCTTATGATGGCAGCCTGCCATGATTATGCCTGCACAGGATCTGTATGTCGCAGATGTACAACCCCCCTGTGTCATCCTTTTCCTTTTCCATGGTGCCCAAAGTCCTTCTGAACCCCTTCTCTGTGTTAAAGCCAACGTTGTGGGAGATGGATTAAATCAGGGGTGGGCAACCTGTGGCTCTCGGCCCAATTTCATGCGGCCCTCAGCCTAATTTCAAAAGCCCTCTGTGGTCAGTTCAGACCTCTGGCAAGAGCAATCTGGTCCTTCCCTGGCAGCTCACTGCATGTGAAGGAAGAGGGAGAGAGAGGAAGAGAAAAGGGGGTGACAGGAAGGGGGTGATAAAAGGAGGTGGCAGAAAGAGAAAGTGAAAAGTGGTGACCCATCCACTTTTGGTTCTGGGCCTACTCACTGCTGGCTTTGCCCCACCCATGACATCCAGCCCCTGACAGATTACCCATGTGGCCCTCAAGAGAAAAAGAGTTGCCCACCACTGCCATAAATGGAAAGACTGCCTTTTCCCACACAAACCTGTCCATCCACTAAGATCTTCTTCAGAGGCCCTGTTCAGAGTGAGTTCCCATCTTCTGAAAAAAGGTAAAGAGCAGTGCCTTTTTGGTTATGGCACCTTGCCTCTGGAGCACTGTACACCAGGCCTCAACCCTGATGACCTTCAGAAAGATGTTGAAAAGATTCATGTTCTCCCCAACTTTTAATGTAACAATACTGCTGTTCCTGTTCAGCAAACATTTGTTTTAATTGTTGCCACTGTTTTCACTGCTGCTATTTTCTTCTTTTATAGTGATTTTATATTGTTAGGTACCTCATATGATTATGAAGTGAGATATAACTATTTTAAATAAACAGGAGTTAGCTAATAATGTCACCTAACTGCAGGGAAGGATCAAAGCAGTGATTCTTGACCAGATTTTCCCCGTTGAAAGTGATGTGGCTGCTGTGGTTATTTTCTCACAGTTTGCCAATTTAGCTTCTTTTTTTATCTGAAATACTTACCATAATATTTGGAAAAAAGCCAGAACTGCTCACAAATTTGGTGCTGGCTCCAACTGTGAGGATTTCTCTGATGGGCTTTAGTGGCTAACTATTGACAACTTCCATGTTGTATCAGAGCACAGAGAAATGTGTCTGGACCCTTCCCTGGAAGGCTTTCAAAATCTTGTTGGTAAATTTCTAGATGCAAGAGTCAGGTGGTCATTGTTCTGGTCAGCACAGTCTTGTAGTACCTTGCCTAGACCGACTTGACTTCAGAGGGGTTTGGTTCCAAGTTAAGACACTTACGATCAGACAGTTAAACTTCATTATATTGCCTGTGGGCATCTTTTTTGTTTCTGGCTAAACTATACTGTCACTGTCTTCTAATCAGTCTTCTAGCCAGTGTGGTGTAGTGGTTAGAGTGATGGACTAGGACTGGGGAGGCTTGGGTTCAAGTCCCCATTCAGCTGTGAAGCTCACTGGGTGACTTTGGACCAGTCACTGACTCTCAGCCTAACCTACCTCACTGGTTTGTTGTGATAATAAAATGGAGAGGAAGAAGATCATGTATGCTGCCTTGGGCTCTTCCTTCTTGGAGGAAAAGGTAGGATATAAATGTAAAAAATAATCAGTATTTTTATTGATGCTTGGTAACTGTTCATATTATGTGCTGGCTTCAGATCCTTTGTATGTCACTCCTTTTGGAAAGAAACCTTGATCAATGCACTTCAGGTGATTTCCTGTGTTAATTTTGCTCACCCAGGGTGTGTTTCCATGCTATCGGCTTCACTTTGTTTCCAACTTTGTTGTGATGTTTCCCCAACGGCATCTTCTCCTTTTCCTGTTTCCACAGTGCTTAAAGTCCCAGCTTATCATTGCTGTAGCCTGGGGGTCTGTGCTGTTTCCACTGAGCTCTAGTCGAATTATTTTCTTGATGGCTGGGTGGAGTCTGAGTGGAATCTGGGTTGGGTCTGATTACCTCATCAGTGTTCCTGCCTCCTCCTCTTGCTGATTCCACCCTCCCTCGCCTCCTTTTGCTCCACTCCAATTTCCCGCTCTGGCCGGTCTCTGCTAAGCCTTCTGAGCCCTTTTGTTTTTTCTTTTAAGCAAAGTTGTGTGTGCAGCATTCCTCCTCTTTTAAACCCTCCCCCCCCAAACGGAACTTAATGTGCAGTTTCACTTTAATAAAGGAGCAAAAAAGCAAAGTTGTGTGTGCAGCATCCCCATCCCTAGCGCCCCCCCCACGACCGCTTCATGGAGACATCTTCATTAGACCCAGCTTGCTCCCCCCCAGCTGTTGTTGCTCTTCCCCCTTATTCTGGCTTCCCAATGACCCTGCAAGGTGGGCTAGAAGAAGTGGTAGTGGCTGGCTGGCTTCCCAATCGAAGGCTCTTTTAATACCCATTGAAATCTTAACTGTCAAGCCTTTTTCCTGAGTGGCTGAGAAGGGAGACTTCCCCATCACCTGGGAGGAAAAAAGCCCATCAAACTGTTGAGCAAAAGGGAGAAGAAGCAGTCAGTGAAGTCAATGGGAGGGGGAAGTTCCACGTAAATGCATTGAAGGGGATGGGAGACCATAAGACTGCTAGTCTAAGTAGACTTACAATGCACTCCTATGCATGTCTACTCAGAAGCAAGCCACACAGATTTCAGGGGCACTTACTCCCAGGAAAGGAAAGCCTTACAGCCAATGAGTTTACTCAGAAGTAACACCCCAGCACATGCCTACACAAAGCAGGACAAAGCGCTAAAGGGGAAATAAATACACAGGGAGGAAATGGCAAAGAGAGCCAGTGGGTGATATACTAGTTGTGCATCTCTTCATCTCTGCCTCCCTTGCCCCCTTCTGCTCCACTCCAGCCCTTTTCTTTTTTCCTTTAAAATTAGTTTTAAAGTGCACTTTTGCCTTAATGAAGAGGAGCATAAAAGGAAAGTCGTGTGTGCAGCATCCCCCCCCATTTAAAACTCTTTCTTCCCCTAAACCAGGGATACACCTTAACAACTTAATGACTTAACGACTCTCCGTGAAGCTGCCTTTGTGGCTCTCCTGAGTTCCTTGCCACCAACTTGACTGGGAACTTCATAGGGATACCCAGGGTGGGCAGACACTGCACTTGTATGTCAGGGGTGCTTCTGTGTGCATCTCTTCATCTCTGTCTGATTGCTCCCTCCAGGATCATCTCCCTCTCTCCTTCACACGCTGCTCCTGGTGAGGTCACAGGCAGGTGAGCGACACACCCACAAAGCCTGCGTTACATGCCCCATGGGCAGGACTATGTTACCAAACCCAGCGTGGTTATGGAAACAGGTCAGTAACGGAGCCAAAGTAAGCTGGAAATGTTGGATTATAACCAGTCTCAGAAGAAACGGCTTTTCCACGTTAAAATGCGGGGCTGGTACTGAATGGTAGGGATGTCAGAGAATTTCGCCACGAATCTCGGGGAGGCCGAATGCCAGCGCATTCGGCCCCCCGAAATTGGTGGTGAAATGGTCTGCCCCCCCACCCCCCCGGGACGGGACTTACCTTGGCGAATCCTCCTGGTGGCGGCGGCGGCGGTTGGGCGGCGGCTGCGGCGGCCGGTCTTCCGACCAGCTGCCACCGCTGCTGCCATTTCCATTAAAAAAAACAACAACAACAAAACGTGATATGCTACGTAAAGATTTACGTAGCCTTATCATGGCTAGATTTGTTAAAAATACCGTGATAGGCTACGTAA
This sequence comes from Heloderma suspectum, assembly GCF_057233095.1. Taxonomy (NCBI): domain Eukaryota; kingdom Metazoa; phylum Chordata; class Lepidosauria; order Squamata; family Helodermatidae; genus Heloderma; species Heloderma suspectum. Next base: position 87,849,700 of record NC_139459.1, read on the forward strand.
ATGTTTATGTAGCCTATCACGGCTGAGTGAAAAAAAAAACAAAACCGCACATACGCAAATGGCGGCGCCCATGGGTGCCGCCATTTGCGTTCCTTATTTTGGCACGTCTAGTCTACATAAACATTCACGTAGACTACGGCGAAAATAAGGGGAACGCAAATAGCGTAGCGTCTACGCTATTTGCGTTCCCCTTATTTTTGCTGTAGTCTACGTAAATGTTTACGTAGACTAGACGTGCCAAAATAAGGAATGCAAATGGTGGCGCCCATGGGCGCCGCCATTTGCATACGTGCGGGTTGTTTTTTTTTCTCACTCAGCCGTGATAGGCTACATAAACATTTACATAGCCTATCACGGCTGACTGCAGGGACACAAATGGCGGTGGCTACGGCTGCCGCCATTTGCAGACCCGGCCGGCCAGGATTCGCGGCGGGAGGGATGGGGCGCCTCCCCCCTGGCCAGAATTTCAGGGGGGAGGGATGGGGCGCCTCCCCCCCGGCCAGAATTTTTGGGGGGAGGGACGGGGTGCCTTCCCCCCAGCCAGAATTTTGGGGGGAGGGACGGAGCGCCTCCCCCCCACCGCAAATCAAATTTCGTAAAAGGTAAGTGACTTTCGTACATCCCTACAATGGCCATGATGTAATGAAACACAGAGACATCACCGCGCAGCCAGGTTGGAGTAAATCGCTGGTGGAAACACAGCCTCACAAAGGTAGGCTGAACTGCATTAAAAACGTGGTTGTTCAGGCAGGCATTTGGGGTGGGTAGGGTATTTTAGAAAATGTTTTTATTGTAGAATTTTATTGTTTTAAACTGTTTTATTACATGTTGTACATCGCCCAGAGTGGCTGGGTGACCAGCCAGATGGGCAATTAATACATTTAATAAATAATAATAATAATAATAACTGGGCAGCTGCCGAGGGACCACACACCAGGAGGGGCCCACTGACAAGGGCCCCCTGGTTAGCACCTGGATAGCAGGCCGTGCAGCAGGCACACAGGCCACCTAGTCAGTATGGTGAGTATGTAGTTCTATGTAAACTATAGCAATTATTTCAAAATGTGCTTCTACAGATATAGGATAGCATATGCAAATATTATGCAAATTGGTGTCCTCTTTTTCAGTTACGCATTTCCTCTGTTTTGGCAGTGCATGAGTTGCTATCCTATTCTCTCTCAAGCTGAGGGAGGGAAATCTTTATTGTTGTTGTTGTTGTTGTTAGAAAGAAAAGAAGAATGACCTGCCACGCTGTGTGTTCCTAAAGTTTTCTTTGGCTACATCTGGAGGAAATTAAGCCAAGTGCATCCGCTGCCAGAGTAGTTGTCCTTCCCCCAAGCCCTCTGAGGGGCTGACTGCTTCATAGAGCTAAGCCAGCTGAATAACTGCCAGGCTTACCTTCACATACGTCCCTAGGCTGTCCTACGGGTATTGGCCCTTTCTATTTTGTGGTCTCATGATGATATTTCTCTTGTTTTCAGCCCCTGCATCTTGAAATTTGACACACTTGCTTTTATAATTGCTTTTTTTTGCACCAGAAAATTAAACATTCCTTACAGAGTTAAACAAGATTATCTTTGCCTCGAAAACTATTTGGGTCTCTACTCTCTAGCCATTTTTTTTTTAAAAAAATCACACTAATTATCACATTATTTTGGATGAATGTTCATAAAAAATGTGTGCCAGGGCTCCTGTAATGGCACCCCGAGTGTACGCCTAGCTACCTTTCGTGTTTTTAACTTCAGTGGCCAAGGGTAAATCTTTATCTGCAAATCCTGCCTTCAATATAAGATTTTAAAATGAGGAATTGTAAGTAAAACCATACTTGAAGCTTTCCCCTATGTTAACACTTTCAGCATCACAAGATCAAAGCAAAAATTATCTTAAACTCCAGGGGATTGCACAATTGTCCCTGTTTTTTAATTCCTTAGTAATCAAAAACTGATTACCCACTCCCTGCATTATAGACCCCCGTGGCTCCATACTCATAAGCTTCAGTGCCTCCCAGCCCATTCACTGGGCCCCTAATGATTACACTTGAGAAAGGGCTGGATTCAGGTCCTTGGGCAGTATCCAAAGGTGTCATTCCACAAGCTCAGATAGCACTAGCAGAGCTCCTCCAAATCTCTAGTTGTGCAAGTGGTTGCACAATGGGTTACACAAATGGAATGCACAATAGGTTGCACAGGAGTTATGTGCAACTGGTTGCACAATGGGCTGGGCAAGTGTAATGCACAAACGCTTGCACAACCATGCTTGCACAAACATAACTTTAGTTGGATTCTCCTCTTGTGCATAATTCGGAACCTGTTTTCCACTAAGGCAATGGCATTTGTGCTAACAGAATGACACAGTTGGATTTTACACCTCGGTTCTGCCAGCGGAAGGATGCTGCTTGCAGTATGGGACTGCTGTGCTCTCTCCTCCCTCTCTGTCCTCCGAAACTGCTCTGGAGGATTGGGGGACCATCCCGAGCAGATGTGGAGGGTGCATGTGGGGGTGGGAGTTCAGGGTGAGAGGAGATGATGTGGACACCCCTTTCCACAAGCAGTGTCCTTTTGCTGGTGGAACCAAGGATCTGGATCCAAAAAGAAATCTGTTTGTGTGCAATGTCGAGGACATTTTTCTGTTGAGGACTACATTCTGTCAGGGGCCACAAGCCGCCAGTGGGCAGGGCCAAAGCCAATGATGGGCTGTGCAGAGCCAAAAGAGGGTAGATGGCCCCTTCTCTCTCTCTCTCCATCCCCCCCTCCCTTCCTACCCAGAGAAGGGCTGCCAGGAGAGGGATAGATAACTTTTGCCCAAGGTCTGAACTCAGCTTGCAAAGGGCCTTTTGATATCAGGCCGAGGGCAGCATTTAGCCCTAGCACTGCACATTGCCTGCTCCTAAATTCAATCTGCTCTTACCAAAGAATAAATGCAACAGGCATTCAGATCTTGAGCATTTCTACACAAGCGATTTACTGCACACTCAGGAGTGGCCAGTAATGGAAGTTTGTGGGTCCATTACATGACATCGTCGACATCTAGGGCCCCTCCTGTGGTATTTCTGGTTTACTCTGTTGTAAAAGGAACCTGCAGTAATCAGCATCATTTTAAAATACAATTTTTATGGGGGCCCACCACAATTTTTCAGCCACTAGACGGTGCTGTTTTCAGCAAAAAATATAGAAATTGCCCAGGAAGCCGGCTGAGAAAGGGCGCTTGGAATAGGGATGTATGAAAGTGACTTACCTTTCGCAGATTATGTTGATGGTGGGGGGGAGGCGTTCCGTCCCTCCCCCCGGAATCCTGGCGGGGGGGAGGCGCTCCGTTCCTCCCCCCGGAATCCTCGAACGGCCAGCTGTGCTCCGCGGCAGCTCCGTGGAGCAGCCGGCCAGGCCCGCCCTGGCCAGGCCAGAGCCGTCCGCAGCCAGATTTCCGGCTGTGGAGGGCTCTGGGTAAAAACAAAACAAAACACACAACTGCGTACACAAATGGCGGCGGCTACGGCCGCCACCATTTGCGTTCCTTCTTTTTGGCCATCTTAATCTACGTAAATATTTACATAGACTATGACGGCGAAAATCAAGGGGAATGCAAATAGTGTAGCGGGCGCTATTTGCGTCCCTTTTTCATTCACCATTTTAGCCTACGTAAATCTTTACGTAGGCTAAAATGGCAAATCAAAAGGGGACACAAATAGTGCCCGCTATGCTATTTGCATTCCCCTTGATTTTCGCCGTCATAGTCTACGTAAATATTTACGTAGATTAAGACGGTAAAAAGAAGGAACACAAATGGCGGCGGCTGTAGCCACCGCCATTTGCATACGCGTTTGTTTTTTTTTAACCCACCCCCAACCATGATAGGCTACATAAAGATTTACATAGCCTATCACATCTTTTTTTTTTAAACCTAGCCATGATAGGCTACGTAAATCTTTACGTAGCCTATCACATCTTTTTTTTTTTTCCCCCACAAGCCTGGAAATGGCGGCGGTGGCAGCCGGTCAGAAGACTGACCGCCGCCGCCACCGAAGCTGCCGCCGGAGCCGCCGCCGCCCGGAAGATCCGCCCCAGGTAAGTCTCGTCCTGGGGGAGATCCGTGGAGGGGCGGGGGGGGGGGGTGGCAGGCCGTTCCGCCACAGATTTCGGGGGGCTGAATGCACTGGCATTTGGCCTCACCGAAATCCATGGCGGAATTCTCTGACATCCCTAGCTTGGAATTCCAGGTTGCGTTCGTCATCTAAAGAGCCAATCCTCAATGTACCATGGAATTGGAAGCCAAATGGTCTTGGGGCTCCCAGATTTTCCTTTAATGTAGAGGAGCCCCTAGTGATCTTAAAGCCTGAAGAAATCATGCTGATGAAAAAGGACAGGATTAGTCAGCTACACCATTTTCTGAAGGTTGACTTCACTCTGCAATCCTGTCTGGGTCTCTGGTTTACCGAAATAGCATTTACATTCTCATTGTGGCTGAAAACATGACATTTCATCTGGCAACCCCGTGTCTTACATGGTGGGTCTAGTGACAGATTATTTTTCTGAGTTGCATTTTTCTTGGCTTGACCTACCTATAGAGCAGCATGTCCAGACTAAGAATTAATAAAGTTTGGTGACCTTTTGAACCAGTACTTCACTCCTTATTATTCTCCTAATTTATCTGAAATTGCATTTCATTTTCTTGTCATACAGGCAAAGTACTAATTTCACTTCCAGCTTGCTTTTAGATTCAAAAATTGACAACAGAAGAAGAATAAGCTGCTTTCTTCATCTTCAGGATAATTAAAAAAAAAAAAAAAGCTGTTCTCATAGAAATGGCCAAAATGTTTGCTGCTGATGCCTTATCTGAAGCTGACAATGATGTTTAGTACTGGTTCTATGGGAGAAGCTATACTTGTCAATCATCTGTGACTCCACAACTTTTAAAGGCAGAGGGGCCAAATTTGAATTAGGAGTTATACTATATATATCTTGTATTTTTGTCAATGAGCTCAGAGCAACTTACATGGAAATTAAACCATTTTATCCACAGAACAATCTCTAATGTAGAGATGTTGATTTACTCAAGTTCATCAGAGGGGTTGTAGCTCAGTGGTAGAGCACATGCTTTGCATTCAGAGGGTCCCAGTTTCAATCCCTGGCATCTCCAGGTAGGACTGGAAAAACTCTTGCCTGAAAGCCTGGAGAGCCACTGCAAGTCAGTGTCTAACCACACTGGGCTAGATGGACCAATGGTCTGAGTCAGTTTAAGGCAGCTAGTAAGTTCCATCTTGTAAGTTCATGGCTGGATAGGGATTTGAATCCAGGTCTTGCTGGGCCAACTCCAACACTCTAGTCCAGGTGTAGGTAACCTGATATTTTGGACTATAGCTTCCTCTGTCCCTGACCATTGGCCATGCCGGTTGGGGCTTATGGGAGCTGGAGTCCACAACATTTGGAGGGCTGCCTACCCCTGCTTCTTGTCACTATTCCACAATAGCTTATCTCAAAAAATCTTATCTGCAAAATATCACTTGCGGGCATATGAATGCTGTCACCCATTTTATCTCCTAAGGCTAATTGAAGGAAGAGGCACTGAATGTTCTTGGCTGGAAAAACTGTATGGAGAAGCCTCCTAGCCTTTACATTGCAGGCTGTATGTGTTTTTCTTCTATGGTCGATTAACCCAGGGTGTAAAAAGGCACATTTACTGAGACAAATATGTCTGTCAGATTCATCAGCTCACCATGGCAATGTTCTTGTTAAAGTGCTCATTTTAGTGGGTAGCTCCTGCATGGTCCATTGTCTGTTCACCTCCTCCTCCTCCTCCTCTTCATCCTCCTCATCTTTTAAAATTTGTTGCAGTTTTTGCTTTTGGGAAGTGATCTAGGTGCTTGTCACAGCTGCAACACTGAATTGGAAATTTTGCCAAAGGAGCAAGCGTTGCCTTACATGTCCCTCTCTAAATGGCACTTCTCTTTTCTATGCAGCTCGTTTGAAAATGTGCATTTCCCACACTCTACAGAATGGGGAAAAATGTTCATTTAAGGTGTGCACGTCTAAAAATGCACATTTTCCCCAATAATAATTTAAAAAATGCATTCGGGAATGCAAATGAAGCAAAGCCAAGTTTCAAGGGGGAATTTGGAAAACTCCATGAACATTGCATGTTCACTCATCCATACTGATGGCTTCTATGTGAGAACCCTCTCCTTAAGAAAGCTGCTGTGGTAGCATCCCAGAAACTGGGGATCCTAGGAAATGATTTTCATCCAGCCACCTGAGTCCATACTACAGATGATAGTTGTTCTGGAAGCAACATATCCCAGGACTGCTTGTGCCTGGGATGCTGCTGAGCATGGACTCAGGTACCCTGGGAAACAAACTTTCCCATACACTTGGAACACTGCCATGGGAGGGAGACACATCAGCTCAAATTAATAAATCCAGGCCAAAACATAGATCTTTTGAGAGGAATTGCATTTGGTTTGTAAAACAGCTGGCATTAAGAGCTGGACAAATTCATACTCTGAATCAGGTAAGCCTGAATTTCGGGAGCATCACTATCCAACACCAGAGGTCTCAACCGGTCAGCCAATCTGGAAGGCTTGGGAAATGTTGAACCGTCAGTTCTCTGCTGCCTTTGTTTCAGAGTCTTTTAGGCTGACATCTGTGCAAACCCTTCCAGATCATGTCAGCTGCATCCTGAACCACTTAAGCATTAACCCAAGCCTTGCCGAACACAGAACAGGCTTCAGCCATAGATAGACTGGCATGGAGCCACTGTTCCAATCCAATTGCCAATTGTCTAGGCTTCAGCCAGGCAGATTCTCATCCATCATTCTAGTTCCTACCATATTATATTCCTAAAATTATTTTTATTGGCCTAATAAGACACAGAGGAACAGTTGAGCTTTTCCTGACTCTCATTTGCAGAATTAAATAGTGCAGCACAGTATATTAGTGGGGGAGGGGGAACGCAGACTCTGTTTAGTCAGTACCTATTAAGAATGAAAAGTCCCAGCTTGCTATCAGACTGTAGCATCAAAACACCATTCTAATTACAGTGATTTAAGTGAATCTCTCCTTGGGGTGAAGTTTCAAATGTTCTATCCCAAACTGCAGGCCACTTAAGCTGAAGTGCTTGGATTTAAGCCAGTTTGGTCCCACTGACTTAGATGAAATGAAACTGGCTTAACTCCAAGCACTTTTCTTTCTTTTTTACTTAACTGGGTTACGAATTGGGTTGTAAGACCGACATGTTTCATTGCAGTAGGGAGCCAGTAGCCAGACTAAGAGATTCACGATGGAATGAGGCATTTGAGTCAGTGCTTGTAAATGGGGCATTAATGGAATTTACATGGGAAGGGAAATATTTAGAGAAGTAAGCAAGCTCTAGTGACTCAGAGCCAGATAGCAGAATGTAAACAGGAAAAGAAAGAAGCACAGAATCTAAACAAAGAAGAAGAAGAAGAAGAAGAAGAAGAAGAAGAAGAAGAAGAAGAAGAAGAAGAAGAAGAAGAAGAAACCCTGAGTTCTTCTGACAAAATGGAATTAACAAAATTCAGGAAGTGTTGGGTCCAGAATTCCAGTTCTGTAGAGGTTTAAAAAGATCTCTGCTTTCCTCAGAATGTGAAACTGGCATATAAATAATGAGGTTTGGACTCTTTTGAGTTTGGGGAACACATTTCAGTCATGGTTTTGTCCTATAGATGCTGAAAAGGCCAAAGCTTACATTTAATAATTCTTAACATTTGTATAGTGTTTCCAAGTGTCCAAAGTGCTTCACATGCATTATTTAGTCTACTTGTAATCTTTACAACTGTCAGATTCATTCATTCATTCATTCATTCATTCATTCATTCCATTTCTATACCACCCAATAGCCAAAGCTCTCTGGGCGTTTCACAAAAATTAAAATCAAAGAGCACACAATAAAACAATATAAAATACATAAAACATTAAAACCACAGTATAACAATACGACGAGAATAAAACCAGAATAAAACCTAGCAGCAATGCAGGGATTTAAAATACAAATTTAAAACAGCAAAGCTAAAAGTCTAGAAAGCTAAAATGCTAAAATGCCTGGGAAAATAAAAAGGTCTTCACCTGGCGCCGGAAGGAATACCATGTAGGTGCCAAGCGAACCTCACTAGGGAGCTCATTCCACAGCTGGGATGCCACAGCAGGAAAAGCTCCCCTCCTAGTAGCCACCCGCGTCACTCCCTTTGGCAGGGGCTCACAGAGAAGGGCCACTGAGGATGATCTTAAGGTCCGGGCAGGGAGGAGGCGATCCTTCAGATAACCTGGCCCCAAGCTGTTAAGGGCAGTATTATTATCCCCCTGCCCGCATCCCCTGCATATTGCAAGTAGGGTTGGTGGAATCAATCTATCTCTGGTCTAGGCCAGTTTCATATGTAGTCACTCATTTAAAACAAAAAAACAGGGCAGGTCAGCGGAGCTTGCAGAAAGAAGCTCTGTTGGTCTGTCCTGATCTGGAAACAAGCATTTGCTCTTGTTTCCAGGCTTACTCTTCTAGCCACAAACTTTCTGTTGTGTCGAAGGCAGGTCTTGCCAGTGCACCAGAACTCGCAGGAGCACAGCGGAAGTATTGGATACTGCCTTGAGTCAACAAAACACGAGCCCTGCCTGTGGCTTTCGAGGTTCTGGTTTCTTGCCTTCCTCTGCTTCCACCTCCCTGTGCCACTTTCTCTTTCCCTCTGCCCCACTCACTTCATGCCTGTATCTCCCACCATCCTGAATGTCTCCTATGCTATCACTGCTTTGTATGTAAATAATAAGTGGGGTCTAAATATATTGACATGGATAAAGCAATATCACCTGCAGTTTGGCTGTGTACCCTGCCTCTGCTTTCGTCAACTCAATGCTGTTTCCTGTCTCATGTTTTCAAGTTGTCCTTGACAGCAGAGCTCCCAAGCTGGAAACTGCAGATCATCAGACACAATTCCAAGGAAAAGGTCATTGCTGGTTCTCTCTGGTGCTGACAAAATTGCAAGCGATTGATGGTTAATTTAGAATGATTTAATGACCAATGGGTGCAGGATAAAAACAACTGTGGATGAAGAATGATCCCGCAGTCTGTGAAATGGCACCAAATCTTCAAAAGGTCAAGGTTTTAGGCAGCTCTCCAGTAAGTCGGGAGCTGTCCTTGGCATTAGGACAATCCAGAGCTGAACAACATGTCTGACTCAAAGAGTAGGGCAGTGTACCCCAACCTGGTGCCTTCCAGATGTTTTAGACTTCAGCTCCCATCAGCCCTAGCTAGCATGGCTAATGGTCTGGAATGCTGGGAGGTGTAGTCCAAAACATCTGGAGCGAAGCAGATAAGGGAAGGCTGGAGTAGGGGATGATTTGAGGGTTTCTCCAGCAGCAATACTTGCATGTGCTTCTGTATACAAGAAAGAAAATATGTGCCTGCAACCAAATCCATCTACTAAAATAAATTACAAAGCAGTTCATCTTGACATCCATTTAGTTCTCCTTGCACTATTTTCAAACTATGGAGTGACCCTTGCATTTGTTCCCCCTGACACACACACACAATTATTGTTTGAATCTAGCCTTAGTTTCCTACAGAAATAATTGGCAGATGAAAATTATGGGTTTTTCCATTTAGACCAATTATAAACCTGTGCAACATTACATCTGCAAAATTGTCAGGGATTTGGTTAGATATGCACATTTATCTGAGTCCAGACTGAATGAAGCATGGAATCAATCCAGTTGCTAGCCTGGGAGGGGTGTCTGTGTGAGTGTGCGAGAGAGAGAGAGAGAGAGAAAGCCATTTCTAATCACTTACTCTGCATGTGTCAGGCACACTCTTAATCCTAGTAATGTGTTTCCATGTGCCAATTTCTGATGGGACATATGTAAATTAGTATGCAGAGGAGGAGAGATGAGTCACCGTTAGAACTGCAAATGGCCTCCTCCACATCCAAAACAAGACTGCTGTCATTTCTGCCAAAGCACGGCACTTTTCTCCTGAGTGATTCAGTTCACACTACACTAGCTTAAATGCTCTCTGACTCACCAACCCAGATCCCAGGACACCGAGTTAAAGGATTAATCCCACTGGTGCTGGTAGAGCTGAAGTATGAAAGGTAGGATTTCTGTCAGAATATAGTAGATTAGGGCTTCTAAAACTGATACTGAATCTCCCTAGGACTGTCCACAAAGGAATTTCCTTCGCTCCTGGTTGTTCTGTTCTTCCCTGTGAAACTGAAAGTGCAGGAAGCAATACTTCAGTAAAGAAGGTGCCATAGGGCAGCCTTACCCGAGCTGATGTCCTCCAGATGTTTTGGATGACAACTCCCATCATTCCTGACCAGTGGCCCTGCTCTCTGGGGCTGATGGTAAACTTTTGGAGGGCCCCAGGTTGGGGGAGATTGCCCAAGGGTGTATTGATTTACATTGCTCCTTCTCATTTGTGGACAGCTCCACTGATGGGTGGGGAATCATGTACATGGCCAGGGGTGTGTGGTGGGGTGGGGGATTGGATGGGTGAAGACCTGAATGTGCTGTTATTGAAGTTAGGGTGTCAAAACTAGGGGATGCTCAAGGATTTTGTCCAGCCTGCATTTCCAAGTGAACCAACCTCACCTACACATGTCAAACTAATGTGTGGATTAGGATGCAGTTATCCTTTGGATTTTGCACATCTCTGGATTTTGTGATGCTGTTCTTGTCTCAAAAATGTAGCAATCAAATGCTCAGGAAATAAATATTTCAAGGAAAAATATTTTCTTTAAATGTGTACTTTGAAGGACAGTTGGTTTAGAAATGTGTATTTTGTGAGAAAATGCATTAAAATGCATAGTTAACTACAAATTATTGTGTGGGTTTTTAATTTCTTTCTTTTTTTCTTTTTTTGCAGATTAATGCAGTCAGAACAAGCTTATGGATGAATACATGTAAAACTGACATGGACTGTGGTAACATTATTTCCACTTACCCCATTAGGTTTCCTTAATGGTAATGTTTTCAGATGGTCCATAAACCCTTTTTTCTGAATCCTGTCATATTTCTGATGTCCAGGCCATCAGATTTCCATTTTTTCAGAGCTCGAAATTCATTAGGTGGTGCATACCTAAACGATTCTGATGGAGTAATGTTCTCTTGACGGCCTGGCTAATCTGTATCCTGTAGAACTCCTGTATCTTATCAGAATTCATTACCCCACTTTCCACCCGTGGTGTGAGACTGGGCACGCCTAAGTAATTCTGATGGGGTGAGGTAGTTCTGCACCAACCTCTACTATAGCAGGTATCCCTCCAACTATGGCATATATCAAATTCCATACCAAAGAAAAGATCAGCCTCAGCTACAGCAGTCTTGAAATAAGAAGGTAAAAATCTCCGTCCCCTCTCTTCTAACAGTTAAATCACATGTGTGGCATCACCGAACTCCTGTTGACATTTTGGGATAAAGATAGGTTTTCCTGATATGGGAAAGGAAAGAGCAGAGGAGTGAGTATCAGCAAAACCTGAGCTAATTAGATTCTACAGTTTGGAGCTGTGGGGAAGAGCACCAGCCAGCTGCACCAGGTGGACCCTGAGCCTGTTTCTGCCCCTGCCAAACAGGTACTTAAGGCTTGGAGGTGCAAGGAGGAGCATATGAAGACCCACCCGCCGCCTCTCCAGAGATACCAGCAACCAGAGATACTAGCAGCAAATAGCAGCAGCAGAGGGCAGGAGCTTTAAAGACCAGGGAGATGGGGCCAACACAGATCTTATCACACCCTTCTTAGCTGCTGCTCTCTTTTATATTCTTTTATACTGTTTTATATTTTACATCTTAATATTTTAATATGTGCCTGGGAAGTCCATTGAACAACTCAGGGGGTTGGGGAGGTGCCACCATAACTGTGGTGTTGGGGGATTAACAGGCCAGCTGAGGAGAAGCGGGGCTAGATGTCTTATGGCTGTCCCCTCTTCTGGTTCTTCCCCCAACCCGATGGTTCCTGGCAGCCTTACCAGTTTGCCCTCGGCTCTGGTGCTGCTGCTGCTGAATGCCAGGTCGTCCCAAAATAAAATCTCCCTCATCCATGATTTGATTGTGGATGAGGAGGCTGACCTGGTATGTATTACTGAGACCTGGGTGGGGGAACTGGGAGGGGTCACTCTCTCCCAGCTGTGCCCTCCTGGGTACTCAGTGCAGCACCAACACTGACTCGAGGGTCGGGGAGGGGGGGTTGCCATGGTCTATAGGAATTCGATCCCTATCTTCAGGCTTCCTGCTCATTCAAGTGCAGATCTTGAGAGCTTGTACCTTGTGTTGGGTACCTGGGACAGATTAGGGATTCTGTTGGTGTACTGCCCACCCCGCTGCCCATCAGCCTTCCTGCCTGAGCTGACGGAGGTGGTCTCGGACCCCTAGGATCCTGAGGGATCTCAACTTCCATGCTGAGGCCGCTGTATCTGGGGCGGCTCAGGACTTCATGGCCACCATGACAACCATGGGGCTGTCCCAACATGTCATCAGCCCAACACATATAAAAGGACACATGGTTGATCTGGTTTTCTTGACTGGGCAGGAGGATGGTGATCTGAAAGTGGAGGAATTAACATCTGTCCCTTTGTCATGGTCAGATCACTTCCTGTTGAGATTTAGACTCTTAGCAGCCTTCCCCCTCTGCAAGGGTAAGGGACCTATTAAAGTGGTCCTCCCCTGAAGGCGAATGGATTCTGATGGATTCCAGAGGGCTCTGGGGGATTTTCCTGCTGGTATGGCTGGTACTCCTGTTGAAGCCCAGGTCGCTCTGTGGAATGCAGAGATGACTCGGGCGGTTGACATGATCGCACCCAAGCGCCCTCTCCCTCTGAGCAGAGCCCGGCCAGCTCCTTGCTATACATCTGAGCTGAGGGAAATGAAGCAAGAGGGGAGATGGCTAGAACACAGGAGGAGGAAAACTCATGCTGAGTCTGACTGAACACAGGTAAGAGCTCACTATCGAGCCTACTTTGTGGTGGTGAGGGTGGCAAGGAGACAGTTCTTTTCCACCAGCATTGCATCTTCTCAGTGTCGTCCAGCGGAGCTTTTCCGAGTGGTTCACAGCTTGTTACATTCTGGGCCAGGGAAAGAGACTGTGGAACCCTTGGTTGCACGCTATGACAAGTTTGCATGGCACTTTGAAGATAAAAGTCGCTCAGATTCGCCATGAATTGGACACCACGATTAATGCAGTTCCATTGGTAGAGGCATTCAGAGCACTGTCTGGTCCAGTTTTATTGGATGAGTTTCAGTTATTGAGGCCTGAGGATGTGGACAAGGTGCTTGGCCAAGTCCGATCGACCACTTGTGTGCTTGACCCTTGCCCTTCATGGCTTATTAAATCAAATAAGGAGGAGATGTCCGGCTGGGTCCAGGAGGTTGTAAATTCCTTCTTGAGAGAGGGAGTGGTGCCGGCTGCTTTAAAAGAGGCAGTAATCATACCACTCCTGAAAAAGCCTAACCTGGACCCAGAGGATGTTAACAATTATAGGCCAGTGGCCAGTATCCCCTTCCTGGGCAAGGTGCTTGAGAGGGTGGTTGTAGGACAGCTCCAGGCACTCTTGAATGAAACAGATTATCTAGATCCATTTCAATTGGGCTTCAGGCCTGGTCGCCCTGTGGGATGACCTCTGCCGGGACAGGGACAGGGGGAGTGCTAGGGATGGTGGAGAATTTCTCCCCGAAACTTCGGGGGGCCGAGCGCCAACGTGTTTGGCCCCCCGAACAAGTTTCGGGGAGAAATCCTCCGAACCCCCCCCACCCCCAGCACCCCCCCCGGGACGGGACTTACCTTCACCGAATGTCCCTCCCGGTGGCGGGTCCGGACGGCGGTTTGGCGGGTGTTCGAGCGGTGCGGGAGCGGCAGCCGGTCTTTCGACCGGCTGCCGCCGCCGCCATTGCAATCAAAGAAAAAAAAAAAACGCCCCCTGATAGGCTACGTGACGATTCACGTAGCCTATCATGGCTAGATTTGCAAAGTCAGCCGTGATAGGCTACGTCAATCGTCATGTAGCCTATCACGGGTGACTTTAAAAAAAAAAAAGCGCGTACGGATAATGGCGGCCCCCATAGGGAGCCGCCATTCCCGTTCCTTATTTGGTCGCTGTAGTCTACGTAAATGTTTAAGTAGACTACGGCGAAAATAAGGGCAACGCTATTTGCGTTGCCCTTATTTTCGCCGTAGTCTACGTAGACTACAGCGACTAAATAAGGAACGCGAATGGCGGCTCCCTATGGGGGCCGCCATTAGCGTACGCGCTTTTTTTTTTTTAAAGTCACCCGTGATAGGCTACGTGACGATTGACGTAGCCTATCACGGCTGACTTTGCAGATCTAGCCGTGATAGGCTACGTGAATCGTCACGTAGCCTATCAGGGGGCTTTAAAAAAAAAAAAAAAACTTTCGCGTTCGCGGCCGGGCGAGGAGGGAAGCCTCCTCCCCGGCCTGAATTTCGGCCGGGGCGAGGCGGGAAGCCTCCCCCCCGGCCTGAATTTCGGCCGGGGCGAGGCGGGAAGCCTCCCCCCCGGCCTGAACTTCACGGGGGGAGCAGCGAAGCGCCTCCCCCCCACCGCGAACGTCCTTCGACGACAGGTAAGGGACTTTCGTCCACCCCTAGGGAATGCAACCCAGTTGATTCTCCTGGACCTCTCAGCAGCTTTCGATACCATTGACCATGGTATCCTTCTGGATAGGTTGTCTGGGTTGGGAGTTGGAGGCACTGCACTGCAGTGGTTCCGCTCCTACTTGTATGGCCGACTCCAGAAGGTGGTGCTGGGGAATTATTGCTCTGTGCCATGCAACTGTGCCATGGGGTTCCACAGGGCTCTATTTTATCCCCCATGCTGTTTAACATCTACATGAAACCAGTGGGGGAGGTTATCCGGAGGTGTGGGCTGAGGTGCCATCAATATGTGGATGACACCCAGCTCTATCTCTCTTTCTCATCAAACCCAGGTGAGGCAGTGGCTGTTCTGAATCAGTGCCTGGGCACAGTCATGGACTGGATGAGGGCCAATAAACTGAAACTCAATCCAGACAAGATGGAGGTTCTGTTAGTGGGTGGTTCGTCTGCCCGGCTAACAGGTGATATTCAACCTGTTCTGGGGGGGTTGCACTCCCTCTAAAGGATCACGTTCATAGTTTGGGGGTGCTCTTGGATCCAGAACTGTCACTTGAGGCACAGGTGAACTCAGTGGCATGGAGCACTTTTTATCAACTTAAGCTGATATACCAACTACGCCCTTATCTGGACAGAGATAGCCTAGCTACAGTTATCCACGCTCTGATAACTTCTCGTCTGGATTACTGCAATACATTATACATGGGGCTGCCTTTGAAAATGGTCCGGAAACTTCAGCTGGTCCAAAAAGGGGCAGCAAGATTGTTAACAGGGACTGGCCAACGAGCTCATATTATTCCAGTACTTTTCCAGCTGCACTGGCTGCCAGTCTATTTCCAGGCCCGATTCAAAGTGCTGGTATTAACATTCAAAGCCCTTAATGGCGTGGGGCCAGGTTATCTGAAGGTTATCTTAATGGCGTGGGGCCAGGTTATCTTCCCATATGTGCCTGCCTGGACCTTAAGATAATCCTCAGCGGCCCTTCTCCATGAGCCTCTGCCAAAGGATGTGAGGCGGGTGGCTACTAGGAGGAGGGTCTTTTCTGCTGTGGCCCCCCGGCTGTGGAATGAGCTCCCTAGTGAGGTTCACCTGGCACCTACATTGTATTCTTTCTGGCGCCAGGTGAAGACCTTTTTATTTTCCCAGGCATTTTAGCATTTTAGCTTTCTAGACTTTTAGCTTTGCTGTTTTAAATCTGTATTTTAAATTACTGCACTGCTGCTAGGTTTTATTCTGGTTTTATTCTGGTTGTATTGTTATACTGTGGTTTTAATGTTTTATATATTTTATATTGTTTTATTGTGTGCTCTTTGGTTTTAATTCTTGTGAACTGCCCAGAGAGCTTTGCCTATTGGGCAGTATAGAAATGAAATAAATAAAATAATACAGTTTCCACCTCAAAGCTCTTTCCAACTTGGATATGCAAGACATTGCAAGCTGTTCCCCCCCGCCCCTCACATGGAAATCTGTGTGTATTTCTGTGCACGTTTTTCTACATGCATGCATTTTTGGTGCACATTTTTCCTCCCATTAACAAAAGCAAGTTTGTGCACATTTTGGGGGCGTATACATCTTTCATGTCCTTTTTTCAGGCATACATATCCTTTAAGCACATTTTTTTCTTTTGGCTGCACAAATCGGATTGCGAGCTCAAAATTGTGCGGATTTCAGATCACAAATT
Source organism: Heloderma suspectum (assembly GCF_057233095.1). Classification (NCBI taxonomy): domain Eukaryota; kingdom Metazoa; phylum Chordata; class Lepidosauria; order Squamata; family Helodermatidae; genus Heloderma; species Heloderma suspectum. The sequence goes on from NC_139459.1 coordinate 87,865,976, forward strand.
ATGTTTGAATCTGTGCTCACTCACTTCTAGAATGTGTGGATTGGGTAAGGTCATATAAATGTATGAATCCAATGATTTTCTTCTGCATCCCTGGGTAAGGGCCTTAACTACAAAGGGAGAAATGGAGCATGCTGTTTTCTGGCTAGCTCTGCACCACTTTCATGCCTCTTCTGGTTTTCCTCAGTAAACACAATTTTAGTATTTTGGTCCTTATATTTCAAAGTTATGTGGGTGCTAAATAACACATGAAACAGAATCTGATACTCTTTTATAGAATTTGGTCAATCTTGACCATTTTTAGAATATAATAATGAAGTCTGATAGGAAATGTGGGCAGAAAAAGGGAATCAAACTTCATTTTGTAGTACAGAGCGTGCTCCATTGCACTTGCACATGCTCAGTAGCACATTTTAAAGAAATCTGATGGGTCAGAGAAAATGACATTACACTAGAAATAGTCTGGTCCATCCATGCCTAGGCACTCAAGTCTGCTGTGGCTATTGAACCAGTGACCTGAGGGATGTCAGGCCAGAGATTCAGTCTGTGCATCATGACATATTTCCAGTCAAAGGAGGGAACTGCATGGGAGACCAGCCCCAAACACATCCTGACACAGATAGGCCAGAGAGGCTGATAGCCCCTGGCCCTTATAAAAGCTTCTGGGTCAGGAGTCAGGACTGAATGCTGGCTTGAGCAATTAGGAGAGCTGTCCTTGCTGGCAACAGACTCCCATTTCCTTGCCTTCAATTTCACAGGAGCTGGGTTTGGCACTGGGTAGGGAAAAAGGTAGGGCTGGAAGAACCAGCAATTTTCAAGTTTGCCTAGATTCTCCAAAAATCACTTCAGAGCTCATTTTGGCTCACTCCTGTTTTTGATTTTGACCTGTTTTTCAGCTTGTTCCACCAGGTGGAACATTTTGTGCACATTTTGAATGGGAAATGTACGCATTTCTGTATGTATTTTTCAATGTGTGTATTTTGTCAAATACATAACACATGAAAATGCATTTTTTAAAATGTGCGTTTCAAAGTCAACATTTTTTTTAAAAATCCATTTTTTAAATGCAACTGCAAATTTGGGAATCTGAGAACATTCCTCGGAAAAAAGCACTCCTGCTCATGCTCACATTTGGGATTGTGAATGGGACATGATTTGCGAACAGAAACAAAATTCTCATAAATCCCAAGAAATAGGTTGTCCCCTCTAGCTCCTAGGCCAAACAAGATATGCACAAAGAAAGGTCAGCAGCAGCTTACATCTCCCTCACAACTGACTGATTCTCCAAAAGAAGGTTCAGTTTATACTTCAAGAACCCTTGTTCTATATTATCAACACAGTCATGAAACATAGGATGAATAAATTCTTTATTTTAAAATGTTGCTATTGTTATTTTGTTGTTGCGCATGAAAGAATGTAGGAGGTCTAGAAAATAAATAATAGATGCAGTCTGTGGCCTGGGTGGTGCAGGTTTGACCTTCCCAACTGCTCACTGCACACTGAGGAAGTTTTTCACTTTCCCTAGTATCATGTGACACAGCTCCCTGGATTTGCTTAACTAAGATTAACAACCATGAAGTCACATTTGGAGTAGCATTTCATTCGTTTCTCCAGCTTTCTCATTATGTCAGATTATAAGCTACCTGAAAAGAACCAATCTGTTTTGATATTTTGGGCTTATAGTGTAGATAGTCTTCTTCTATATACTGGGGTGTGCATCTCTACAGTTCCACTACAAGAGCCTTTCTACATGAGGCATTAATTGTGCGCTTGTGATTCCTCACTCTCAGTAGTTTGCAGGACCTTTACACATTCTCGTCATCCTCCAGGGCCTCTTCCGTGCTTTGCAACCATTTGTATGTGTGTGTGTATGGGGGGGGGGGAGTGGCATTCTAACAAGCAAAGTCTAGTATAGCCTGAATGGTGGCATGAAACCTTTCTATGGTTGTGTAATGGAACATATAGAAAGGCAGAGAAAGAAACCCGCTGGGGGGAGGGAACATGTATAAAGGAGCCGATCTTAATCCCATAAAGAATCTGGAAGCAGAAGCCTTGGTAAAGTGGTGAGTTCAAAGGCTCATGTAGAAAAGCACTAAAAGAGCAATCCTATGGTCCCTAGACTGCATCTGAAGGGCTATAGAGTACTGCAGACCTCCTCCTCTGAGGTCATAGACAGAGATCCAATCATGGAAGAAGGTGATCCAACTGTGGATCTCTCCCCAGCTCCTCTCAGCCACCATGGAAAGCTCTGGGGCAGTTCCTCCTCCAGAGATCAGCATTGCAGCCTTTTGAGGGGGGAAATGGATCTGCTGGGAGCAGGCCAGTGGGTGGGGAGAGGCTGCCAGATCAAAAGTTTTCTCAGCTCCCACCCTGCCTACAAGGTGATGTTGTTAGATGGGCTCAGAGGCTTGTCAGATCTAAAATGCATTTTCAGGGGACAGAGAGACTAAAAATGCCTTGTGCCCTGCAGGCTCTTGCTGGCAGGGCTTAGTATGGATAGAGGACTCCAAGATCAAAGTTCTCCTTCCTATAGGCATCTGTCCCATAGGACAGCAGCCTAAGGGACAGAAAGTAGTCTGATCCAGTTCTTCCTGCATTCCTATTCGATTTCAAACCATCCTCTGGGCACACAATGCAATATGAGATAAGCTCCAGGTGCTTCAGAATCTGCCCACCAGCAACATTTATTTATTGTGTGTACTGACACCGATGACTCCTTTCCACTTTCCCAAGGCACCTTTTAGTTTCTTGCATCGGTGTCTTTTATCAGGAATTTGCTAATCAATGAAGCTGAATATATATATATATATATATATATATATATATATATATATATATTCCTTTGTGTTTCAACTCATTCCACAATCAATGACAGGTTTCCTTTCTGCGTTTGTTGTACGCATACATTTTTAATGCTTTTTTTTTGTTAGTTTTATGTGTTTATTGACTTTCTCCTCCTACACTTAAGTTACATTTCTGAAGACACAAAGGGGAGATACTCGCCCATTATCCATCAAGTATTATATATTCTGGATGCCTGCAACAATTCATCCAATGCTGTCATTGTAAGTGCACTCAATTTTCAGTCTCTTTCTGGCTACCACATTCATTGTGCATTGAGCTTAGGTTTCCTAGCTTCATTTATTCCTTGTAGTAATACCTGAAGTACAGGTGCAGATAAAAATTACTTAGGGCACAATCCTACGCAGGTTTAGACAGAAAAAAGTCTTTTTTCTGACTAAAACTGCATAGGATTGCACCCTTAATGTTCAGACAGCAGATTTGAAGGGTGACAGAACCTGTGCTGGCACATCTATCCTGTGTATATTCCTCTCCTTCCCTTGTCGATTTACAGGGCAGACTGTGAAAAGAAGAGCAAAGACTGTGATGTCTGTGTGGCTGGAGTAGCTCTATAAATGCCCCCACCCCGGTGCCAGCTTGTCTGGCTGAAAGGGGGGGGCCATTGTGGGCGGGTGGGGTGACAAGACGTAGGGGCCTCTGATTGGTGCACCCCAGTGGCACCACCATGCAGGGAGGGACAGGCTGAGCTGCCTTAAACTCAGTTCCCCCTCCCAATCTCAGCTCTCTGGCTCGATGCAGCTAGAGAGAGTTACAGCCCTGAAAACGAATGAAGGACACCTGCCTGCTGGAGATCGGCTTCGTCGTAGTTCCAGCCTCCCGGACTCCGCATGCAATCAGAGCGCCTAAACCGCTCCACGTCGACGTTTACCTCGACTCCAGTGTTGCCAGTACTCGCGGCGGGGTGCTCGAGCTCCGGCACGGCTGCCTCGGGCACAGCGCCTGCCCTGTTGGCGGGACGTGTTGGCGTTGGTGGCGGTAGGCGCTGGGGCGCAGCGCCTGTCGCCACGGGCGGTTGCGGTCCCCGTGGGCCCCGGCGCTCGCAGCGGTGGCCCGCCCGCCCCCCCTTCCTTCTCCCCGCCTTTGGCTTGGAGCGCCTACCTGTCCCTGGGTTTGCTGGCACGTGCAGCTGGGGCGCTTGGGCGCCACCCCCTCCTTGGCCGACTCTCACGGGGTCGGCGGGTAGACCAGCGGCTGTGCCGGCGGCGGGCGCCCGGGAGCGGCACCCACTGTCCTGCTCCCATACTGGGGTGCTGGCTCTTGCGGCTGCGGCGCGCCCGCCCCCCTTGTCTTCCTCCGCCTTGGGCGGTCGCGGCGTACCGACGCCCCTGCGCCCCCGGGGTTGCTGTCGCTCCCGGGTGCGGCGCCTGTGTCCCGCTCCCCTGCGGGGGCGTCGGCATTGATGGCGGTGGCGCGCCTGTCCCCTGTTCTTCTTCTCCCTGGGGTCACGGCGTGCGAATGCCGCTGTGTCCCTGGGACGCCGCTGCTCGCGGCGGGGTGCGCGGGCTTGGGCACTGCTCCCTCCTCGTGGGTCTTGACGCGCCGGCGGTGGCGCCTGTGTCGGCGCTGGCGGCAGGCATCAGGGGGCGGCACCTGTGTCTCTCTCCCCTGCGGGAGTGCCGGTGTTTTCGGCGGTGATGCACCCCCCCTCGCTTGCACCTCCTTCCTCCAGCAGTCGCAGCGCATCTGCGCTGCCACGGGCCCCGGGATTGCCTCACTGGGTGCGCGTCCTTCTGCGCTGCCCCTCCGGGCCATGGATTGCCGTACCTACGGGTGCGCCAGCCTGTAGCGGCGGCGCGTGCAGCCCTGGTTGCTGCCGGCGTTTGCCTCCCTGCATGGCCGCCGGCACTTGCGTCTGTAGCGTGCCTGCCCCCCCCGATTCGCCGGCTGTCGGTGCCACCTGGGAGCGCAGAGCGCTCGCAGCGTGCGCCCCCCCAAGTCAAAGCAAACACACACACACACACCCCTCCCCAAACCAAACCAAATAATAATAATATTAACAACAGTAATAATAATAATAATAATAATAATAATAATAATAAATTAAAAAACAATGGGGGGAAGAAGAGGGAAAAGGAAAAAACAAACACACAAACAAACAAATAAATAAATAAGAGAAAGAAAGGGGGGACAAGGCAGTGCCCGCGTTCAGGCCCGGCTCCTGGGGCCTTGGGCCCTTCCCGCACCTTTTGGGCACCAGTTCTTGCAACGGGTGTCAATCGCCCCCTCCCTCCACGCCACTCACATCTTTAGTCATTGGCTGCGGAGTATGGCCCTCCTATTTAGAGGCGCTACCCACTTCCCATCCCAGGACTCTCCGCCTTAGCTGGATCTAGGGTCTGCAGATCTCGAGGACTGTGGGGTGTTATCTGTTGCCCTCGAAGCCCAGTGTGTAGCCTCCTGCTGCATTTACTTCTAGGGGTGCTGGTTGGAGTGTTGGACTGGGTCTGGCACCCCGGACTATTGCTTCTTTCTCGCCAACATCGTGCCAAGCTTAACCCACCTTATACATCTTGCCCCCCAAGAAAGGCCATGGTAGAAAGAAAGGGAAGGGTAGGGCCCCGCCTCCCCTCCCCAAGGGACTGCTGCCAAGGCCCGATTCTGAGTCTGATGAGGAGGCAGACCCAGTACTGGCATCAACTCTTGCTCGTTTGGAAGCCGATGAGTGTTCCTCGGGGATCTCTCCCCCTCCCCTGGTCAGGCCTTAGAAGCCCTCGGCTGTCCAGCCCAAGCGAACATGACAGCAGACTCAACGCTCGGTACTACTTTTTCTTGCAGCTCGTCTGGATGCTCTTGAAGCCTCCACTTCTTCTTGATTAGCTCTTCCGGATGGCTCACCGCCCTCGGTTTAGCTCCTCCCTTCTGCAACCTCCTCTCTCCCGAGTGCCCAAGCATCAACATCTAAGTTCCCAGTCAAGGATCAGAGCACGGCCACAATGGGTGCAGCTCGTCTGGATGCTGTTGAAGCCTCCATCTCCTTCCTTGTGGTTTCGCCCAGGCGACACACCACAGCTGGGGCGGTCTGCCCTCCTGGGGCATCTCCGTCAGGAGCACTGCAGGCGGCATCGTCTTCCTTGCTCCTGGGGACCCGGACGCAGCTGCCTTGGATATGGGTGAGATGACTGCACCTTGCCCCACTTGTCCAGTCAGGCGACTTGCAAGGCCGTGAGGTTGCCACCTTAGCTTACCTCCCTGGGGCAGCTGGCCCTCCCAGTGTCACCTGCAACTCCGTCAGTCACACCCCACGGTAGCCCCAGCCGCTCAACTCAGCATCTTACAGGGTTCTGCTGAATTAACTTACGATCCCTCGCCCTTCCCCCGCCCGCTTGGGCATCCACGTAGGTGGCATATCAGATCCCTACGCTAATCTGGCAAGTTGGGATGCCTCCAGGGCTACACCTTCTCCTAATGGCTTTCACCTGAGGAAGCGTGTGCCCAGCTTACGTTGAGGCCTTTCACAGGAGGGCTGCCATTGACCCTTCTCTGCGTAGGAATCTGTTGGACCAGGACCTTTCGCGCCACTTTTGACTCTTTCCCAGCCTGTTCGGCGACAGATCAGGCAGTGGCCACGTTCACCAGGCTGTTTCCCGCAATGGCCCTTCGCCTATGGCGGGTCCACTGCTTCAGCACCACTGTCTGTGCTGGGAATGCAGCCCCAAGAGTGCATACTCCTAGAACCCGTGCCTTTTCCGTTATGAGTGCTCCCTTGTAGCACTCAGTATTCATCCTCCCCTTGTTCAACGCCTGGGGATGGTAGGGTCCCCCCCCTTGGAAAGGCCAAGGCAGTTGGAAGCTCTCATGGGCCCCTGCCTGGTTTGGTTGGTGCTGCTACTCCGACTTTAAGATGCTACCCCTACAGGGGGAATACATTTTAACTTGGAACACGGTTTTATGCCAGGTTCTAGGACCTCGCCCCCTTTTTCTAGGTCAACACACGCCATCCTTACCTTGTAAGCAACATTGCTCCTCGCCAGGCGTTGTCAGGTTCCTGTCAGGTTAACAAGGCAGTACTGGCAGAAAGATTATAGCCCCCCCTTTTTTCCACACCCCATTATCTACTCTAGGGATCTCCCTTCTGGAAATGGTGCCCAGGAAATCATCTAGGGAATTTTTTCCTGATTCGTAACCTCACTTCCCTGAGGGCCAGCCTGTTAATCACGAGATTCCTGATCATCTGTGTTCAGTGCGACACACCTAGTTGACGTGGCAGTTGTCTTGGCTCAGGATCCCATCCACTGGTCCCTGGTGGGCATATGCTACATGGAGTCCAAAGATGGTGGTCGATGCTCTGACCTAACGCGAGTTTTGCTTCCCTTTCCTGTTACCTCGGTGTCCATTAGCTCACAGGCTCAGGGCCTGTTGCCCACATCAACATTTGGTAAAGCCAACCTGATACCCTTAGGTGTTATTCTAGGCTCCCTCAGGACAACTTTCAGGTCCTTTGAACACAGCTTCAAGCAGTTATACATCTTCCTAGGGTTGTCCTTTGGGGGGGCCATATTGTAGGGCATCTTCTTTTCACAGTTAGGGTAGCGGCCCCTGACCATGCCTTCTCGCGCCAGCCCAGTTTGGGCAATGTAGGGTCTGTGGCTTCCGCACCATCGAACCAGGGTCACTTCTGCTGTGCACAAGTATCCATAGGCATGGCTTCTACTTGGTAGGGCTTCAATGGCACCTCCTTGTGGAGGCGTGAGCTGCTCCTCAAAGCCGGACTGTGGATTCACTTGGTTCCGCCACCGCCCAAGGTGGTTTCGGGCTCTTAGGGCAGGTCCGATCGTGCTGTGGGTAGTGCCCTGTAGAGTGGTGGCTGCAGCCTCTGAGCACATTTTCAATGACCTTATAGACAAGTCAGTAACCCCCCCCCCTTCGGTATGACAACGTGACCACGTGATTCATTCTCCGTCCTCCTGAAATCGGAGGGTCATGTCATGTGTCAGTGTGCCCGCACTCCAGTGTTGGTGTTACAACATCTGGTTCTGGGTCTACCATGTGCCGGGTTAGACAAACCCAATGGTCGACGCTTTGTCATGAAATTAGGTCAATGACTTCCGGGCTTTAGCCCCGTGGGTGCTCCATTCCCAGATCCCATCCTTGCAGAGACTGGGAGACTGAAGCCAGGCATGCCATCCTGCATTCCAGGGCTCTCTGTACAGGAGCCACCTGCGTCAGAGCAGGTAGGGTGTGCCGCGCATTAGGCAAAACTTCAGTGTTAGGATTCATGACCTTACCTATAGATCATCGGCTGCAATTTTGCGCCTCCTTAGGAACAACAGAATATATGGGACTATAAGTCGCAAGCTGGCCACTTAGCCTTCCGGCCCACAATGGTGGGATTCTCTGACTTTAGGTCAGATTTTGGTTTCGGCGGGCAATATAGGATTGGGCATAGATGTTGCCTGTTTTTAGTAAATTTAGCCACCCTCTCTCTCCAGATACCCCTTTTGGGTTCTGGGGGTAATGGCACTCCATTTGCGCTTTCCAGAAAAAACAGTTTCCCTGTTCCACGCAGCAGCCTTAATGGCCTTCATCAACCCCCCCCCCCTTAGGAATTCAGGGTTGGTCTGGGCTTCCAAGTATGACTTGTCCTGGAGGACCTTGTTACAGTTCAAGGTGCATGTCTGGCCCAATGTAACCCACTTATGCATTTGGTGATCAAATTGATCAGTATGGCAAGGGCACGGCAGTGGCCCATGGCCAAACACAAGTCAATGGGTAGTGCCCCGTTGACCTTAGGGTTCTCTGGAATGCCGTGGGTCTGAGGAAGGGCCTCCGTTGTATCAATTCATTGGCTTACTGTTGACATAAGGGCAATTTGGGCAGTTCCTACATTAGCTCTAACCCGCTAGACCTAGGTAATTTTGCAGTTTAGAACCCACGGTCATTACAGTGAAACAGTCTCCATGATAGCCGCTGGAGGTTTCTCTCTTAGGCACGTTATGGCAGTTTAAAAAGGGGGGCTTCACAGCGCTCCAGCCTGCATCACGAGTCGTCTGCTTCTTCCTGACACAACTCTCGCTTTGCTTGCCCCAATGTGTTTATTCCCTAGACCAGCAGACTTGTCGTACACCAGAACGGGAGCCCTTACATGGGCATGTTATGACGTCTGGAGTTGCACGACGGGCTTGTACATCGATTTCAGACTTCAGCTTCTGTCACACCGTCACATTAAGATCCAGTGGCTTCCCAGACGAGGCTTGCGGTGGGAGTCCCCTCCTCACTCTGTTTCACCAAAGTTCGTCAGTCTTCCTCCACAGGTCCAGGTGCTGCACATGGAGTGGAAGGACTTCGGCTGTGAGCCAGGCGAGGACCTGATCAAACAGGCCTTGGTTGAGATGCAGGTGGTCCGGCATACCTGGCCGGAAGTAGCCTATTGCAGCCCTCACTGCTCCCATGGATCAATGGGAAGGAATGGAATGACATTGCCAGTGGCAGGGCACGTCCGAAAGTGCACGGAGAAATGGCTTATGGCCTATGTGAATGAGGTGATGGATGCACCACCCGCCAGGGAATTCTGTGGACATGGAGGGAGCGTTACAGGATGGACGGTGTCCGCCTGTCTCATGTAGGTATAAAATATTTCCATCTGATCTGCAAAGGGGCCTGCGGGAAGTTCTTCTGTGCAGGTGGGGGGAGTTTCACTAGGGGTGAACGAAAGTCACTTACCTTTTCTCGCAGCTTTTTCGCGGTGGGGGGGAGCGCTTCGCTGCTCCCCCCGTGAAGTTCAGGCCGGGGGGGGGAGGCTTCCCGCCTCGCCCGGCCGAAATTCAGGCCGGGGGGGGAGGCTTCCCGCCTCGCCCGGCCGAAATTCAGGCCGGGGAGGAGGCTTCCCGCCTCGCCCGGCCGCGAACACGAAAGTAAAAAAAAAAAAAAGTCCCCTGATAGGCTATGTGATGATTCACGTAGCCTATCACGGCTAGATCTGGAAAGTCAGCCGTGATAGGCTACGTGAATCGTCACGTAGCCTATCACGGGTGACTTTAAAAAAAAAAAAAAAAAGCGCGTACGCGAATGGCGGCCCCCATAGGGAGCCGCCATTCGCGTTCCTTATTTAGTTGCTGTAGTCTACGTCAATGTTTACGTAGACTACGGCGAAAATAAGGGCAACGCAAATAGCGTTGCCCTTATTTTCGCCGTAGTCTATGTAAACATTGACGTAGACTACAGCGACCAAATAAGGAAGGGGAATGGCGGCTCCCTATGGGGGCCGCCATTATCCGTACACACTTTTTTTTTTTTAAAGTCACCCGTGATAGGCTACGTGACGATTCACGTAGCCTATCACGGCTGACTTTGCAAATCTTGCCGTGATAGGCTACGTGAATCGTCACGTAGCCTATCAGGGGACGTGTTTGTTTGTTTTTTTCCTTTCATTGCAATGGCGGGGGCGGCAGCCGGTCGAAAGACCGGCTGCCGCTCCCGCCCCGCTCGAACACCGGACGAACTGCCAGCCGGACCCGCCGCCGGGAGGGACATTCAGGGAAGGTAAGTCCCGTCCCGGGGGGGGGGGTGGAGGATTTCTCCCCGAAACTTGTTCGGGGGACCGAACACGTTGGCGCTCGGCCCCCCGAAGTTTCGGGGAGAAATTCTCCACCATCCCTAAGTTTCACAAGCTCTAGGCTTGTGACTCCTGTGGCGGCTAGGACGGGCAAAAACAGGAAAGTAGGGATGGTGTGCATGCAGAGGCACCTTATGGTGACAGGTGACGCCTGAGGCCCCCCAAATGGGTTGTGCGGCTCGGCGGGGGGATAAGGGTTGCCTGGGAGACCAACCCTACTCACTCACCCAGGTGTTGTGTGGCACCGGGTTGGGGGTGACACCGGAAGGTCTACCTCCCCCACAAGGGGCAGTCCGGAGGGATGGCGAGATTACCGCCACCCCTCAGGCTGGGTGTGTTTTCGCCCAGAAGTGCCAGCTAGCCGCTGACACAGTTAGATGCCCATTCTAGTTACCCCTTTGCAGCTATTTCAATAAATGTGGCCCAATTTTCAACCCAAGCTTGTTGTCTGCGTCTTCTTTAACCCATCTCCGCTCGCAAATGCCCTCACCCCGGTGCCAGCCTGTCTGGCTGAAAGGGGGGGGGCCACTGCGGGCGGGTGGGGTGACAAGACGTAGGGCCCTCTGATTGGTGCACCCCAGTGGCACCACCATGCAGGGAGGGGCAGGCTGAGCTGCCTTAAACTCAGCTCCCCCTCCCAATCTCAGCTCTCTGGCTCGATGCAGCTCCCTCCCACCCTCCCCTAAGCAGTGTGGGTTTCTTACCGGTTGCCCTTTTGGGAGCCATGTAGGAATTTTTTGGCTCACAGTTCGATTGGCCTATTACTGTGCGTCTTCTTTGCCTACGTCACACTGTTTTGTGGGTCGAGTGTGTCCTGTAAGGGAATATGGTCTTTATCATCAGTCACATTCCACTTGGCGGCTAGGACGGGCAAAAACAGGAAAGTAGGGATGGTGTGCATGCAGAGGCACCTTATAGTGACAGGTGATGCCTGAGGCCCGCCGAACGGGTTGTGCGGCTCGGCGGGGGGATAAGGGTTGCCTGGGAGACCAACCCTACTCACTCACCCAGGTGTTGTGCGGCACCGGGTTGGGGGTGACACCGGAAGGTCTACCTCCCCCAGAAGGGGCAGTCCGGAGGGATGGCGAGATCACCGCCACCCCTCAGGCTGGGTGTGTTTTCGCCCAAGAAGTGCCAGCTAGCCGCTGACACAGTTAGATGCCCGTCCTAGTTACCCCTTTGCAGCTATTTCCATAAATGTGGCCCAATTTTCAACCCAATCTTGTTGTCTGCATCTTCTTTAACCCATCTCCGCTTGCAATATCACAAGACAGGGCACCTTTTTGCACAATCAAGTGTTGGTGAGAACAGAAGCAGAACTGTCCCCCCTCCTCAACAGTTGCTTCATGTTTGAAGGTAAGTTTTTTGCATATCACAGACTAGCTGAACAGACTAGCTGTTGAAATACTTTGGCTGTAGTCATTCCAATCCCACCCAGCCACCATCGTTGTGGCAGAAAGAGAAGCCAATCAACAGGTGAAGTCCACTCCACAAGCATATGGTCAATTAACAACACACCTGTGCTGCCTTTTGATGTATCATTAGTGCCTTGACTCCTATAGATGACGAATATTTGGTGGGCTAAGGGTCAGAGCTTTTAAAGATTTGTCCAGCCCAGAATACTGGCAAAGAGGCTTATGATTTGCAGAAGATGTATCAAGAAAGGCTGTTTTCATTAGGCTAGAAATGAAAACCTTGATAGCGAAACAGCAAGTAGAGCTTCAGAAGAGTGTAAGTGCCTTTGTCACCCCAAGAAAACATGCACCTGTTTGTTTGTTTGTTTGTTTGTTTGCAGGAACTTGCAAAGGTCACTGCTGCTGCTACTGAGGTGTCGGCAGCTTTCACTGTGATAGCACGATTAGCTGTTGTTCGGCTGCTGGTGCAAACCTTCATTTCTCATTTTAAAAATGTGGTCACATACAAGCTGTGGAAAGGTGGGTGGTGGTGGTGTGTGTGTGAATAGAATAGTCCTGCTGAAAATCTTTGACATGGCATAGTAAAGACAAAGTATTTCGCTGTATTCTTTTTGTATTCTTTTGATATCCAGCTGTATTCCTATGTGAGCCTGACTGCTTACATTTTTATGGTATCCTTGCGTAAAGTATTTGGGGAACACTTTTGTGAAAGGTATGTAGGTCTGCTCTATGATAAACCTACAGGTAAAAAGTTCTATTAAAAGACTGCTACCTGATCACTCTCTTTTTCTTCTTAGAAAGAGTGCCCTTTGTCTCAAAATTTGTTTCTACCGTGTATTGATATACTCCTGTGGGGTAGGCTACCAAGTACTCTCCAGATGTTTTGAACCACAACTCCCATAATCCCTGACCACTGCCCATGCTGGCTGGGGCTGGTGGGTGTTATCGTCTAAAAAATCTGGAGGGCAAGAGGTTGGGTTGCCTACTCCTGCAACAGACATTCCCAACATTCCCAACATCACTAAAGGCTGCTCTACGCCATCAGCGGATGGCTGCAAGAACAGATACAGGGCTGAAACTATCTTAAAGTACTGGCTTCTTAGGGAGCAATCCTATGGCCGCTAGTCCGCAGCTAGACGGCCACAGGATATGTCAGTTCCCTGAGAACCGACCTTCCCCCCCACTCCCCTGCTGCCTCGCAGGCAGCGTGGAAGAGGAGCATGGAGCAACGAAAATGGGGTGTTCTGGGGCGGGGAAGGTGGAAATGCTGGTACGACACAGCCTATGCGTTGTCTAGCAGCCGCTTCCCCCGCTCCGCCTTCCCGCGGCTAGTCAGCTGAAATCATCTGTCTAGCCGCAAATGCAGGGCAGCTGGAGCACAGAGGGGATGATCCGATGGGATTGCACCCTTAAGGACTTGTTCATGACATAATAAACACAAATGCCATGTTGTAATGCTCTCCGTATGGGGATGCCTTTCAAAACTGTTTGGAAATGTCTGTTGGTGTGGAAAGCGGCTGCTGATTTGTTGACTGGACTTCGCCTCTTGGAGCACAAAACAAATTGATTCTACAACAGCTATGTTGTCTCCTAATTGGATTCTGGACCAGTTCAAAGTGCTGGTGCTGAATGTTAGAGCTCTAAATGGTTTAAATTCAGGATGCTTTAAGGACTGCCTTCTCCCATATGAGCTGACTTTGGGGGCCTTATTTGACAATCCCTCTCCATCTGAAGTACAATGGATGCCTATATAGGGTAGGCAGCCTTCTCCAACCTGGTGCCCTCCAGATGTGTTGGACTACAACTCCCAGCACCCCTGCTATGCTGGCTGGGTGTGCTGGGGGTTGTAGTCCAACACATCTGGACGGTACATGGCTGCGGTAGGGCCTTTTTGGTAGCAGTGTCAATGCTGTAAAACTCCTTCCCTCATTGCTTTCCCATTGCTTTTTAGATGGCTGGCCAAGACGGTGTTGTTCTGTCAGCCTTTTGGAACTGTACAGTTACTCTGGTTTGGATCAGTGTCTGTTTGCTGCTGCTAATATTTCCTGATATTTGATGAAATGCTGCTGACTTTTATCTTGTTTTAATTATTGTTTTCATCTTAATATTTTGTATTGGATTCTAAAACTGCCTTGTGGAGTTCTGAATGAAAAGGTGGAGTAACAGTGTTTCGACAAACAAACATACGTTTTACCTTCAATATAAGAGGCAGTATGCATATGAGTACCGGTTGCTGGGTAACATGAGTGGGAGGGTGCTATTGTGCTCTTATTGTGGGTTTCCCATAGGCATCTGGTTGGCCACTGCAGGCAGAATTCTGGGGCATCTCTACACCAGCCTAAAATCCTGCATTTAAAATGGAAGCAGAAAGCCCATTTTAAACGCAGGATCACAACAACTCCCCTTTTCATGTGCTTCCTTTCCCCCCTCCCCTTCCCCCTCCTTCTCCCCATATCTGAGTCTTCCATGATCTTTCATTGATCTCTCTCCTCTTCTTGCTGCTTTTACTCTTTTCACAGAGGAAACTGAAGCGGAACACAACGGGGTATTTTGATAGCTCATTATCTGTGATCTATTTAAAAATGGAACAAATGGCATTTAGTGCAGGAGATGCCTTGAAGGCTCACAGCGTCCTGTAAAGAGCCCACAAACTTCTGTGAAGGAGCAATCTCAACTGAGGAGCTCCTGGTCTCATCCAGTAGGGCTCTTCTTATGTTCTTGTGTAAATGTTAAGCATTCTTTCTCTATACTTACTTACCTACCTATTTCTTTCTTTTTTTAAAATGATTTTATATGATATGGAAGGTCAGTCAGTTGCATTTAAAAGGTGTTTGTGGAGTATTCAAAGTAAAGCAAAAGTTAGACTTCACTTGAGTTAGCCATGGAATGTTTGGCTCTAAATCTATTCTACAATACAACACAGAATAATTGTTTGGGTAGTTTCATGACAGTGTTGACAAGCTTGCTTTCATCACTTTTCTCTGGTTCCTCTGTGTTAATTAGGTGCACCATCTGCTAATGAACCTCGAACTGCCTCATGATCGTGACATTGAAGAATACATTTTTGGGTACAGGTATGTCCATTATGATGCTTTCATAAAGGGCTATATTATTCAGTTGTCCCCACTTCATCTTACTCCAAGTCTCTAGGATAACACCCATATCATCTGTCATTATTCTGATCTTTAATGTGCAAACAGCACAAGCAGCAGCCTGTTTTAAATGTGTTCTTGAACCTTAACTCTCTCAGTTTAAGGCACAGAAACAGGATAAATGTTGCAGGATCTGCTCCACTTGTTCCTACCACTTTGCAAGAAAGGCCCACAACAGCAAGAATTCATGTGCAACTGGTGGTCCTCTCCTTTCTCGCTGGTGAAGTCAAGGGGAGAGGCTAAAGCATCTGGAAATCCCAACATCAACATAGGAAAGGAGCAAAAAGAACAGAAAGCTGTCACACATCAGCAGTACTCCTTCTTGAAGGATTTTTCATTTTAAGAACATAAGAAGAGGCATGCTGGATCAGACCAAGGGTCCATCTAATCCAGCATTCTGTTCACACAGTGGCCAACCAGCTGCCCACAGGAAACCCACAAATAGGACATGAGTGCAATAGCATGCTCCCAGTCATGTTCCCCAGTAACTGGTATACCTAGGCACACTGCTTCTGATACTCAAGGTAGAACATGGCCATCAGGACTAGTAACCACTGATGGCCTTCCGCTCCGGGAATTTGTCTAACATGTTGAATCAGCAAGGTCTGAAAGGGAGCTATACGTGTATTGGCTTGAATGCGAGTAGAACTCTTAGTGAGATTGGGAACCCTTCCTTTCTTGTGTTCTTGTTCGGCTTTTCTTACTGTGTTTATCCTGGCAAAAGACCAAAGCAATAATGTACTTGTAGAACCAAAGGCATAGGCAGCAGGAGGCCCTGAATGTTTGTCAGCTATACGACTATATTATTGCCCCCTAGATGAGGGGAATATGTGGTGGAAGATATGGGGGTTACGTGGGCAGAAGGGATAGGGCATTTGGCTTGGAGCAATGGGCCTTGTATGGAGAAAGGGGCAGCCAATGAAGCATCAGGCTAGTGGGGTGTAAATGTGGGAGCAGGTTGGGCATACGGGTTGTGATTACATAACAACATGAAAAGAGCCATGTTGGATGAGACCAAAGGCCTATCATTCTGTTTGCACAGTGGCCAACCAGATGCAGGACATAAGCACAACAGCGCCCTCCTGCTTGTGTTCCTCAGAACCTGGCTTTTGGAGTCAAACTGCCTCTGATACTGGAATTAATATATAGCCATGAAGACTAGTAGTCACTGATAGCCTTTTCCTCCATGAATTTAAAGCCACCCAAGCTGGTGGCCATCACTACACTTCGTGGTAGCAAATGCTATATTTTAACTAAGTGCTGTGTGGAGAAGCACTTCCTTTTGTCTGCCCAGAATTCCCACCACCACCACTACCATTTAGCTTCACTGGATGACCCCAGGTTATAGTACTGGGAGAAGTTTTTTTTTAAAAAAAAATTCCCTAGTCACTTGTCCACACTATGCATAATTTTTATATACCTCTATCATGATGCTCCTTATCTTTTCTTTTCTAAGCTAAAAAGCACCAAATGTTGTAACCTTTCCTCATAGGGAAGGTGCTTCCATCCCTTGATGATTTTGGTCGCCCCTTTCGGCACCTTTTCCAGCTCTTGAAGACCAGCTGACAAAAAGCAAAGACATTCTTAACAGTGGTCCTTTGCCCATGTATGAACCTGGCTTCACAATTTGCCTTACACATGTACATATATCTAAGTAGAACACAAGATCAGATCTCAGTCTTGCCCTTCCCCTGATGCTTCAGGTGAGTTGTCTGCCTTCGAACAATATTTGAAAAGTGGTATATATGCATTTATACCTAAATATATGTTCAACCTTCACCTGTCACTAGAAATTAATAAATATTTTCAAAATAGTCACATAAATGCTCCAGGAACTGTGGAGACGTTCTACTGGTGGCAACATGAGCACTAGCCAATAGACACCCACAAGAACTGTGGAAACTTGCAGAACCATTCTTTTTCAGAGCTCATGCATAGAAAGCTGTGTTATACTGAGGCAGACCATTGGTCCATTGAGCCCAGTACTGTCAACACTGGCTGGCAGCGGCTCTCCAGGTTTTCAGGCATGAATTTTTCTAGCCCTACCTGGAGATGCCGGGAATTGAACCTGGGACCTTCTGCATGCAAAGCAGGAGCTCTGTCGCTGAGCCACGGCCCCTCCGTTATGAACACATTTATTTTATTTTCAGGACAGCAAAGGCTTTTCAACCATCTCTGCCATACTTAAAATAACTGTCTTTTCTCCCAAAGCGTCAGAGTCTGTGAGGTGTTTGGAGTGACTAATACATTGCGATGCCTGGATCTTAACAGAATAGCACTAGCAGTGTTAGGTTCAGAAACTCTTAGTTATGTTTTGGTGGATGAATACTGATTTTGGAAGGCTTTAGCATTAAACTTGGCCTTTAGCAGAATGTATCATGAATATAGTCAAGGGGAACTACATCCATCATCTTTAGTTCATATCTACTGAAATCCAAAGGATGTAATGAAAACTATTCCGAGTATTTCAAGCTATGTTTTCCATATTATTTGTGTTGTCAACATAGGGAGGAAACTATAATAAATTACTGTAGCGGTGGGTAGCATATCATCTTTAGTAGCAGTTTAGCTGCAAACACACCACTAATTTCTTGTTAATATTCTAGAAGAGTTTCTGGAATGCCATATGCCAGGTAAATTCAGACTGCATTTAGTACAGAAAGTATATTTATTATTTAAGAATATATACATTTATCTGCTTGACCAAGAAGCTTTTTTTCCTCCTTAAAAATAATTGGAATAACAATTTCTAGAACCGTATATGCTAGCCTTCTCCAACCTAGTGCCCTCCAGATGTATTGGACTTCAATTCCCATCAGCCTCAGTCAGCAATGCTGGGAGTTGTAGTCCAAAAACATCTGGAGAGCACCAGGTTGGGGAAGACTTGTATAGGCCATGGCTAAACAACACATGACAAGCACTTCCTTTTGTCATGGACTTAAGGACTTAAGGCTACTGTCAACCTGAATTCTCCTTGCACCCTCCCACATATCTCCTCTGTAACACTGGGTAGAAGAATTGTGCATTATGCTATCATAATGCCCTGTGTTTCTCTGCATGCTGTGAATGGCAACCAATGGATTGGAATGGGGCTGAGCAAATGCTGAATATGATGACATCGCATTATGCATTTATTTTACCCAATATATCTAAGGAGATGTAAGTCAGTAGCGGACAGTGTCTCCCATAATATACGAAAGTGCAAGGTGTTTGTAGGGCTATGTGGGCATGCCAATGTATACCCACAGAGCTCCTCCATGCATGGCCCACAATTTCCCATTCACAGAGTTCTATGTGCAAATGTACGTGCATCCATAAAGGTTCTTCTCATGCGTGCTGAATACATATAGTAGTGGCAGGGGCTGCCTCTGGTGATGCCTGAGGCAGTCATCTGAACCCCCTTTCAGTTATGCCCTGAAGCTGCAATTATATATACACACTTACCTGAGAGTAAGTCCCACTTAACACAATTGAACTTACCTCTGAGTAGACATGTATAGGATTGCACTGTTAGGGCACCATTTTAGAGCAAATTTTGATAGGTAAGTAACTGGCAAGGCACAGCTCAGGATTTTGAAAAACAAATCTTTCTAATACCTAATTAAGAAAGTTTTAGTGTTCCTGGCCTAGAAGAATTTGAGTTAAGAATGAAGAAAGGGATTCTTTTTTGGCACCTGAGGTGTGATATGCTGGTTCTTGGCTCAGCTGCTGAATAGATGTTTGTGGCACAGGTCACCTATTGAAATGTCGAACTGTTCCGTTTCTTACTAAGCCACCCCCAACAGGTACAAAGAATCAAACATAGCTTTGTAACATTTGGGGGATGATCAAAGCTCTTTATACATTAATTCATTCAAGACTACTCGTAGCCATGCCTGCTGTTTGTGCTCACCTATTCCATAGACTCTAGGCGCAACTAAATACTATTGATTATACAGGAATATCATTCATTGTGAGGACCGGCCCAAGACATTTTGCTGTCTGGGGCGGAACAGCACATTGCATTCTGCCCCAAAGTCAAGGTGCATGGTACCCGAGGCAAACCAAGTTATTTCAGCACAAAGCAGAAAAGCCCATGAGCACCTCTCCCCCTCTCTGGCAGTAAAAACTCTATTCTAATACATTAAACAAATTGCTGCCCATTCATGACACCCAGAACCAACTGCCTGAGGCAGCTCCTTCAGTCTGCCTAATGGCAGAGCTGGTCCTGTTCATTGGTTTCTGGCTGGACTAGTGCAAATGTTACTTTTCTAAATGGTGGGGAACTCTGGCTTTCCCTCCACCGTTACTTTCTGAGGGCTGATTGACACATTCTGAACTGTAACTACTTCAGAATGCAGGGTGTGTGTGTGGGGGTATTTATTTATTTACATAAAGGGTAGGCAATGTCCAGGGGTCGGGGGGGGGCACTGACCCCTGGCAATCCACCAATGCTTCTATGAGTGCACTTTTGCTTGAAAAAAAGAAGAGGCAAAACTGCTGCTTTTTTCTTATTTGCTGTTGCTGCGCTACTGAATTTTGGTGGCAAATTCAGCAGTGCAGTGGTGGGAGTGAGTGGGGGCCACAACAAAGGCCAGGAGGCCACATGTGGCCCATGGGCCATATGTTGCCCACCCCTGATTAATATCAAAATAACCTGCACAAAGAAAACAAACCTATTGGGGAGAAGGCTAAGCTCAAATTCACTTTCCTTGACAAGCACACTTTCAACAGCCCGTAGGATAGTGAGATTAAAGCAGCAGATTATCAGGCAGTGGCCAAGGACATATATTCTAAAAGGTGGACAGTCAGCCATGCATATTATTTAATAAAAGGATTAAACCATCTTCATTAGTCTCCATACAAACTTATCCAGGTATTAAGATCTGCAGCAGAGGACCTTTTGGGGGTGCCATTACCCACAGAGGCTGGCCACGCGTGAAAGTGCTTTCTCTTGTATTGCTCTCAAGATGTGGAATGTGCTCTCTTAAGAACCATGAATGGCTCCTTCTCTCTTGGCCCTTAGAAAAGGTGTAAAGATGCATCTTTTCAGTTTAGACTTTCAAATGTGTAGTTTCATGTTTTTGCCATTTTTAATCTTGTTTTTATTGTTATACAGTTTTGTCATTTTAGATTGTTGTACAATCTGTTGATGGCTTTTTAGCAGATAAGGCAGTATATAAAAGCTAATAATACATCATAAATAAACCAATAATAGTACTAACGAGAAAATGCAATGCATGTAGATTGCCACTGGATGGCATCATCTGGAAAGCTGTAAAGATGTGTAAACAACATGGACAACAAACTTGGTCACTTGAGTGTTGGACAAAGTGTGAACATGAAAATAAGGTTCATCATACATGATGTTCTGTGCAGCTGCTCTTGTAAAAGGGAAAACCTTTAAAATAATGAAAGTGTTTGCAAATCTAGGTCGACAGCTCATTTCAATTTACCGTGTGCTTTAGCTGGATTTCAGAACATCTAGGTAGGTCTCACTTATTTGCTGAATATATCTCCTCTGATTTGCTGATTGGTTGTTCTGTGAACAGCATTCTGGACGGACCATGATGACTGCCTCAGTGAGGCATAGAGGAGCCAGCTTCTTGCTGCCTCTTCTACTGCTGCCATGGCCAGAATTGTCCACTGGGCATCTGGTGCCTGGGACCACGGTGCGAAGAGCACTGGTGCCTGGGACATGGCCAAGTTCTGCTGTGTCCCATTGCTGACGCCTACAGTGACCCAGCAGCTGCAATGCGCTTATCCATATATGTGCAGGCATGTGAGGGGTGTGTATGTTTGGGGTCAGCACAGGAGAGGAGAGAGGTTCTCAGCCCTGGGATCAGGGCTGTGGTAGAATTAGGGATGTATGAAAGGCACTTACCTGTTTGCGGATTATGTTTATGGGGGGGGAGGCGTTCTGTCCCTCCCCCCGGAATCCTTGACGGGGGAGAGGCGCTCCATTCCTCCCCCCTGGAATCCTCCACGGCCGGCTGTGCTCCGCGGCAGCTCCACGGAGCAGCCGGCCAGGCCCAGCCAGGCCAGAGCCATCCACAGCCAGTTTTCCGGCCGCAGAGGGCTCTGGGTAAAAAAAACAAAAACCGCATACGCAAATGGTGGCGGCTACGGCCGCCGCCATTTGAGTTCCTTATTTTTGCCCTCTTAATCTACGTAAATATTTACGTAGACTATGATGGCGAAAATAAAGGGGAATTCAAATAGCGTAGCGGGCACTATTTGCGTCCCTTTTTGATTTTTGATTTTATTTATTTTGATAAATAAAAAATATTTACGTAGGCTAAAACGGGGAATCAAAAAGGGATGCAAATAGCGCCCGCTACGCTATTTGCGTTCCCCTTTATTTTTGCCATCATAGTCTATGTAAATATTTACGTAGACTAAGACGGGCAAAAATAAGGAACGCAAATGGCGGCAGCCGTAGCTGCCTCCATTTGTGTATGCGTTTGTTTGTTTTTTTAACCCACCCAGCCGTGATAGGCTATGTAAAGATTTACATTGCCTATCATGTCATGTTGTGTTTTTTTTTTTAACCTAGCCATGATAGGCTACATAAATCTTTACGTAGCCTATCACATCTTTTTTTTTTTTTTTTACAAGAGTGGAAATGGCGGCGGTGGCAGCCGGTCGGAAGACCAGCCGCCGCAGTTGCCACCGCCGCAGCTGCCGCCAGAGCCGCCGCCGCCCGGAAGATCCACCGCCGCCCGGAAGATCCACCCCAGGTGAGTCTCGTCCCGGGGGGGATCCACAGGGGGGCATGGGGGTGACAGGCCGTTCCGCCACAGATATCGGGGGGCCGAATGCACTGGCATTCAGCCTCACCGAGATCCGTGGCGGAATTCTCTGCCATCCCTAGGTAGAATGTGACGAGGTAGGACAAGAGGTGATCAGAACCTTGCCTGATGAACTCTGGTGCTACTGTGCTTATGTTTTGCTTGGTTTTCTTGGTTTATATTTTGACCTTTTTCTGACCTTAAGCCAGGGGTGCAGAACCTCTTTCAGCTTGAGGGCCGAATTCCATTTTGGAGAACCTCTCAGGGGCCACATTCGAGTGGTGGGTGGGACCAAAGGCAAAAGGGATAGGACCAAAAATACCAGCATATTTTATCTTAAAGCTGTTATTGCCAGTCACTAAGCCTTAGGAGAGGCATTTGAGCCTTTTAGAATGGGAAAAAGCTGGGAAAGTATCTGATGATTGGTATTTGGGGGGAAACTGGGGGGCAGAGAAAAGAAGTGTGGCCTTCTGGGAAACTCTGAAGAGCCAGATTAGGATCCCTGGAGTGGTTCTGCATCCCTGCCTTTGGCTAACATTCTCCTGCCAATGAGTTGGGCTTTGCCTGCCCTGTAGAAATTTCTTGTAGGGTCTTGCCTGGCCATTCCTGATCTTCTTGGAGTGTCCCTGCTCGCACCTGATTCCATTCAAAACAGGTTCTGTATCTTGTGTTACTCCTGGAATATTTGCCCTTGGAACAACTTCTCAGAGCACAAATCTGAAACCACATGGTGTTACTCTGTAGCTGTATATCTATATATCTCTATTCTGTCTGTCTGTCTGTCTGTCTATCTATCTATCTATCTATCTATCTATCTATCTATCTATCTATCTATTTATCATAGGCTAGCAGTAGAACATGCATTATGGGGGCAATTATTGAGCATCATAATCTTGGACATATCCTTTGGAACCTTGTGCTGTCAAAACCTGGGTTATATTAGTGGGTTTATTTGCTAACTTGTTTTTTGTGTGTGTGGAAAAAAACACACCTTACCCTCTTTCTTTTTGAATTCATAAGAGATGTACACATAGCATACTTGCAATATGGATTACAATATTGGGTTATGGATTACATGAAATATGGATTACATGAAGCCCCTTCATGGATCACTGCCTTGTTGTGGCGAAGGGGCTTGCGTAACTCAGTGAAGCTATGCCGTGCAGGGCCACCCAAGACGGCCACGTCATGGTGGAGAGTTCTGACAAAATGTGGTCCACTGGAGAAGGAAATGGCAACCCACGGCAGTATTCTTGCCAAGAAAACCCCATGGAACATATCACGAGGCTAAAATTTTCCCAGTAGTAATGTATGGTTTTCTCAGTAGTAATGTATGGCTGTGAGAGCTGGACTATAAGGAAGGCTGAGCGCCGAAGAATTGATGCTTTCGAACTGTGGTGCTGGAGAAGACTCTTACGAGTCCCCTGGACTGCAAGGAGGTCAAATCAGTCAATCCTAAAGGAAATCAACCCTGACTGCTCATGGAAGGACAGATACTGAAGCTGAAGCTCAAATATTTTGGCTACCTAATGCGAAGAGAAAACTCCCTGGAAAAGACCCTGATGCTGGGAAAGATTGAAGGCAAAAGGAGAAGGGGACGGCATAGGATGAGATGGCTAGATAGCATCACCGATGCAATGAATATGAATTTAAGCATGTTCCCGGAGAGAGCAGAGAACAGGAAGGCCTGGTGTGTTATGGTCCATGGGGTCATGAAGAGTTGGACATGACTTAACGACTGAACAACAACAACAACAACAACAACAACAATATGGATTCCCACTACAATACTTAGATTGGACAAGGAGATCAGTTTCTTCTTCATTTTCACTGACTAAATCAGGGGGATTAGGAACCAATTTATGGAACACAAATTATTGTCTTTCCCATCAATGATGGGTATATCCCTAAGCCATCTCAAAAGCTTAGCCAATAGGGTAACACTTAGCTGCATTTTGGCTTGCAAATTTTCCAGTTGCATCAGCATTCCAAATGAAAAATGAAAAGCGCAAAGACTTTATGTAAATTTGTAACATTCTCTGGAGGACTTGAGTCTACCAGTTAATGAACAGATTGTGTGGCCTTGCATTTGTGGCAAGTATAATCCCATAGAAAACAGGAAATGATCTAGCATTTATCTTGATTCAGCCCCAAAGGGGAAACTTGGGAGGAAAATGCACTGTAGGCACGCTACCTGCGAACAAGAAGACACAAGTCATACAACTGTAAACCAGCTGAGTAGAGGCCAGAGTAGCATAGCTAGAACAATGGGAGATGACAGAGTTGATAACAGAGTAGCAAAGATTTGACATATTGAAAGATGAAGTTCTTTTAAAGTGGACAGAATACGTGAGCTGTGGTCAGTTGTTGGGAAAGGTAGCATGTAAGCCTTTTCTAAGACATTTCCCCACCCGAGCTTTTTACTCTCTTGATTGGGCCAGGAAATTAAATACGATCTTATTCCCTTTGAAATCCATGCCACACAAATCTATGACATACATCAGCTTTTATAGCAACACCTAGTTCTCATCTAGTTCTCACACAGTTGTCACCACTCTGCAATTAGAGTTACTGATACCACTAGTCTAACTAGGGGAAAAACCAAACAAACATGAAATAGTAACTAGTTTGATAACTTTCACCATTCTTGCTTTTTTCCTTTAACTGTGACAGTTGTTAGCAATGTGGCAATTTGAATGCTATGGTTCCTTCCTGGATGCTAGCCAGGACAGAAAACACTGGCTATACATTGGGGTAAAAACATTTTTTTACTAGAATCAGCACATAATGGAGTGCATTATTGCAAATTTGGAGCTGGGTAGAAAAGTAAGCAGAGGCATCCAGTACAGCCAGCTTAGGAACATGCATGGTTGTAGCATCTCTTCTCTGCAATAGAGCCCAGCCTTTCACAATCTAAAACCACATAAGGCATCTGTATGTATGCCTGGGGTGGGTTGCAGAGTGGAATGTGCATGCTTAGAGTCAGGGCCGGTGTCAAGGGCTGGTATGGTCGGACACTTGCCGAGGCCGCACACCCCAGCAGGCACCCACTGAAGAGAGCTCCCTGGACTTCCTCTTCCTCTTCACCACTGTAACCTGGTTGTTCGCCTGCCCCTTGCCCTGGCCCAGACAATGGTGGTGGTGAGAAAGATGAGCAGCAGATGCCACGGCCTACTTGTTCAGTGGCTCTCTGTCCATCAAGCAAGCAAGTGGTAGCCATGATGCAATAGCAGTTTGTGACAATGGTGAAGAGAAAGTAGGCTCACTAAGAGAGAAGGCCCATTAAAGGAGTCTTGCCCATGAGTCCTGAAAAACCTGGAGGTGGCATTGCTTGCAGTGGATTGTGGAAATCATTCTCCTTCCCAAAACTTTTTAGAACAGAACCATCCCTAATGGAAAATGTGGTCTTTCCTGTATAAAGCATGTTTAATTACATGAATATCTGTGAGTCAGTCTATATGTCTTAGCGTTTGAAACTTCAAAATTCTTTGTGTTTTTTTTTAGTAATTATCCTAAGCACAGCACTGTACAATTATAAGATGGGAATTTGGGTCAATGCCCTTCAGGAGAGCTGGTGATCTTTCCACTGAACACATATATCCTATTGCATTGGTTTTGATGATGTAGATGTTTTCCATTGCTATCTGAAAAGATCAGACTCTATGTTGTGTTTCATTCATCAATCATCAGCTAAGATCTATGCAAAAATGTGTTTCCTGAGCTGCCATAGAGACACTGAAGTAGTCATTTTTCAGACTGTGAAAGCTGTCCATATGTACTGATGTATTGCATGCCAGTTGCTAGATGATACCTTGTGTGAAACTCTTTTGAAGAAGCTCCATGTAATTAGAGTAAGATGCCAAAATGGGTGCAGTTTGCTGTAATTTATTTCATAACACCATGTGTTACAGAGCCCAAGAGAACAGCATTGTTAATTATTTAAATTATCAGAAACAGAGCACTTTACAAGAGGTTTTGGTCCAACACAGATGAAAGGAAAGTCAATGAGAACAAATGAAGGTAGAGAAAGAACTTGAGTATAGCAGGTATCAAGATGGTGATTCCATCCAGAGTCCTTTGTTTACTAAACCTACTGATGAAGTATTGTATTGTGTGATTTCCTTTTGCAAGTAAAAATGCAACAGTCGTGGATCTAAAGTGTTATCAGGATGAATGACTAGAGTTCTTGCAGGTATTTAGCCTAGAGGCTAGAGAAGTGTGTCATTATTTTCTGAAATTTTGTGGTAAACAATAATTTCTGCAGGACTCAGATGTATCCTGTTTCCTTCAGGGAATCCTTCTAACCTCATATCTCACCACGCTAAACACACAAATACACCCTGTTGACAGTCTCTGTTGATGCAATAAACTAGAAACCAGTTTATATGTTCGAATTAAGCTATTTATTCAGACAAACACACAGAAAACCTGATGTACATTAGGGTACATATGGTTATCTTAGTGTTATTTAATATTATACATAGAACACATAGAATCATAGGGTTGGAAGGGGCCTACAAGACCATCAAGTCCAACCCCCTGCTCAGTGCAGGAAGCCTGATTCCCAGGCGGTCTCCCATCCAAGTGCTTAGCTTCCGAGATCAGACAAGGTCAGGTGCATCCAGCCCTTTGCACTATCTGAATATTTCATATGGAATAAGTAAGCCAGTATCCTGTTGAATTTCTTCACCTCACTGCTTGCTATTCCCTGTCTGTGTTCTCTTTGCAAAGAGAGTTCTATCAGCTCTTGTTCCATCAGTCAGTGATGCACTTCTGTGTAACTAGTCTTTGGTTCACGCTCGAAACAGCAGCAAAGCCTTTTCATCTTCCAACACACCTAGGGAGTGCTTCTCTTTGATATTCAAAATCCTTATAGATGCACGTGATCTGATGTTCTTAAAGACAAGACAGGGTGACATGGCCAGGGTTAGCTTTATAGACAACAGTAATTAATTTCTATGGAGGCTAGGTCTCACTCAGATTAAGAGGATGAGCTCTTACTATAGATTTTTAAAATGAAACAATAACCTGACAGCTAAATGTCAAAGGCAGCAAGACAATACAAGTAAACCTTATCAATGTAACAAACATGCAGTTGTATATACTACTATGTATTAAAATAATGTAAAGTGTAGCCAAAACCAGAGGGGACAATGACATGCCAAATAAAATAAACATAGTATACACATTCAGAATAAAATATAAACTGTTACTTCACAAAGCAGCCATTTATTCTGCTTAGAGTAGCCGTGTGCCCTCTCTTAAAGAAGGCAGTTTTCTGTTTGAAGGCATCCTCTATTTGAAGGGCTGTCCAGTTCAAATCTGGTTTACAGTTAAAACACCATCAGAAGGAAGAGCTGGGCCTTGAAGTCGCCCATCGACAGCACCTG
Source organism: Heloderma suspectum (assembly GCF_057233095.1). NCBI lineage: Eukaryota > Metazoa > Chordata > Lepidosauria > Squamata > Helodermatidae > Heloderma > Heloderma suspectum. Next base: position 87,893,114 of record NC_139459.1, read on the forward strand.
GATAGCAGACTGAGCAGCAGACACCCAGGCCATCTGGTCACAGACTGTATTTCTATTTAAAGTATAGTAATTATTGCTAAATTTGCATCTATACATGTATATCAGCATATGTAAAGCTTATGAAAAATCTCTTTTGTCCTCATTTTTGGTGGTGCCTTTCCTCTTGGGGGGGGGGTGTGATTCATAAGGGAGCACCCTAATTCTGCTTTTTTAAAAAAAAGCAATTTATTTATTTTATTTAAACAATAATAAACAACTCTCATTTCTTAGGTGTTCTTTACTGGTCAAAAAGCTTGTTGTGGAGAGCAAGTGTTGTAAACCAGCTTGTGGGACACGGACACCTAATGAGAATTAATGTAGTCTCTTCCTTGGCAGAGTCTCCACCACAGAGGAGATTTCTTCCTCAGCTTCCCCTGTAGACACTAGATGTGACATTAATTGTATATAAACAATTAACATGCTCATAAAACAATAACTTGTATAAGGGGGCAGCAGAATCAGGTCCATGATACATGGGGAAGAGTATTAACCCATCCCCTCCAGTCTCCACAAAAATCATCCCTCAAGCTGTATTAGGCCCAGGAGGGAAGCTCCCTTTGGTGCTAAAGATTACCTGATTGTGGGTGCATAGGGGGGAGAAATGACGAGACAACACAAATAGAATTGGGATAAAACTGGGCCACATTTATTGACATATTACAATCTGCGAAGGAAGCACCGGCAGGCACATAGAAAACAAGTAATCATGACAGGTATAGAGTGAGGCATTCGTCGTCTGAGGCATGGCGTCTACTGTAGCCACCCTGCAGATCGATCCACCCAATTCTGGGCTGGGAGACCTTCCCTTGTCACCGCCCCTCGAGCCACGGAACCCGAGTGGGTGAAGAGGGTCAGCCTCAGAGTTAAGCTTTATCTCTCAACTCGGGGCCACAAAACCCGGAGCCGAGAGCCTCGGGCCTTACCAGTCACCTGAAACGGTGCCCATGAATGCTCACCTGTCCTCTCCCCCAGTGGAGTGCCCACCCGGAACCTAGGGGTGGACGAAAGTCACTTACCTGTCCTCGAAGGACGTTCGCGGTGGGGGGGAGGCGCTTCGCTGCTCCCCCCGCGAAGTTCCAGCCGGGGGGGGGAGGCTTCCCGCCTCGCCCCGGCCGAAATTCAGGCCGGGGAGGAGGCTTCCCGCCTCGCCCGGCCGCGAACGCGAAAGTTAAAAAAAAACAAAAGAACGCCCCCTGATAGGCTACGTGATGATTCACGTAGCCTATCTTGGCTAGATCTGCAAAGTCAGCCGTGATAGGCTACGTCAATCGTCACGTAGCCTATCACGGGTGACTTAAAAAAAAAAAAAAAAACGCGTACGCTAATGGCGGCCCCCATAGGGAGCCGCCATTCGCGTTCCTTATTTAGTCGCTGTAGTCTACGTAGATTACGGCGAAAATAAGGGCAACGCAAATAGCGTTGCCCTTATTTTCGCCGTAGTCTACGTAAACATTTACGTAGACTACAGCGACCAAATAAGGAACGGGAATGGCGGCTCCCTATGGGGGCTGCCATTATCCGTACACACTTTTTTTTTTTTTTAAAGTCACCCATGATAGGCTACATGACGATTGACGTAGCCTATCACGGCTGACTTTGCAAATCTAGCCGTGATAGGCTACGTGAATCGTCACGTAGCCTATCAGGGGGCGTTTTTTTTTTTCCTTTCATTGCAATGGCGGCGGCGGCAGCCGGTGGAAAGACCGGCTGCCGCTCCTGCCCCGCTCGAACACCCGCCGAACCGCCGGCCGGACCCGCCGCCGGGAGGGACATTCGGCGAAGGTAAGTCCCGTCCCGGGGGGGTGTGCGGGGGGCGGGGGGGGTTTCAGAGGATTTCTCCCCGAAACTTGTTCGGGGGCCGAACACGCTGGCGCTTGGCCCCCCGAAGTTTCGGGGAGAAATTCTCCGCCAACCCTACCGGAACCGCCAGTACAGTTATGTGACCAGATAAAAATAGCAATCGGATGATACCAATTAGCCTACATTACTCCCTATCCCACCAGCAGTATGAAGTAGGCAAAAAACCCATAGCCTGGCCAATCTGGCTAAGAGCAAAAATTCCTACTCGGCCCCCAATAGGGCAACCAGTACAACCCACACTGCATGTTGGGTGGGAGGGAGGGAGCCAGAAAAGCCAGAATGAATGAGGAAAGGGGGCGGGGAGGCCTAAGTATCGGCCGGCTCAGCCCCCACCCCACCTGGACGTCGGGAGCGAGGGCCAATGGCCTTCGATCTTGTCCCGCCCTTCCCCCCCCGCAACATCCCCTCCCCACAGCCAGGCAAGCCGGACGCAGGGTGAGGGGACTTGCAGGTGCATAGGGGGGAGAAATGACGAGACAACACAAATAGAGTTGGGATAAAACTGGGCCACATTTATTGACATATTACAATCTACAAAGGAAGCACCGGCGGGCACATAGAAAACAAATAATCATGACAGGTATAGAGTGAGGCATTTGTCGTCTGAGGCAAGGCGTCTACTGTAGCCACCCTGCAGATCGATCCACCCAGTTCTGGGCTGGGAGACCTTCCCGTGTCACCACCCCTCGAGCCACGGAACCCAAGTGGGTGAGGAGGGTCAGCCTCAGAGGTAAGCCTTATCTCCCAACTCGGGGCCACAAAACCCAGAGCCGAGAGCCTTGGGCCTTACCAGTCACCTGAAACGGTGCCCACGAATGCTCACCTGTCCTCTCCCCCAGTGGAGTGCCCACCCAGAACCGCCACAGGAGGGCGACAAGCCTCTGCTTAGTCACCCTCCCCCCAACCTACACAGCAAAACACTCCATGATGCCCCTTCACAGATACTCCAACAAGAAAACATTGCCTAGGTCAGAGATGACCACCATCTTCAGGGATCACAACCGTCATTCCATGCCCTCTCAGCAGAAGGATGGACCCAATGATGGCAATTCTGGGCCAGCGACACTGAATCAGCTGTAAATCTCAGGCTTGAAGAATCAGGGCCTTTCCCTTCAGCAGGCATAAATCGTTCCCCCCATGTGCAGAACCAGAATCTGCGGGGGAACCTTCACTAGCCCTTGCTGGAAGAATGTGGACAGGAGGCGCACCAACACATGCCACGTCTGCACAACCACTGGATGGTGGCACACTGGCTGAGCCCCAGCTAGGCTCCGCCACTTGAGGAGGCACTCTGACTAGCCCAGAGAACCATGCTGTGCCCCCAGATGAGCACGCATACCGGTTCCCTCGCACTCCGGACATCTGAAAGAACAAGAGACAAACATGTGAACACCAGCATCCTCATGTCTGAAAAGGCCCAGCAGGGGCCTTGCGGAGGCCCAATACGCCTTGGAGCTCCACCTGCCGACAGCCTGCACTTTGTCTGATGTGAGCCCCAGAGACACAGCGCAAGCCCAACACCTTCAAGGCCACAGAGTGACTACCCAGAATTGATGTTTGGTCAGGGGAGAGGAGTCACTAAGTCAGAAGAAAGGGCTGGGGAGACTCCTCCAGACATAGAGAAAAGGCCCCCAGGGTGGTGACTGGACGAAGGTCCAGCAACATGGCTGGGAACAGCAACGCGCTAACCCCACTCCCGACCTGGTCGGTTTTGGACTTCCTCAGCGGAATAAAGACCACCTGCTGGGGAAATTGCACATCACTAAACTGCCAAGCCTCATGTGGTGAGGTAACCAAAGGCCACAGAGCCCGTAAACCCAGCAATATGTCTGGCAGCAGAAGGGCTCTGGAGTCTGGAGGCACCAGGGATCCTGAGACCAACCCTGGAGCACCTGCCTGACCAGGAAGTTAGCAGTGTTGTCAGCCACACCCTTCATCTTTAGCCCAGAAGGCCAGTGCAGCCTGCCCAAATAGTCTGGGCAGTCCCTTTCATGGGCTTTTGAAAATTGATCGTAGTCCTGAATCAATTCCAGCTGAACAGGATGCTGAGGCCTTTGCTTGGGAAGAAGCTGAAGCTAAAACTATAGTTACTCTAGCAGGATACCCTATGGGTAGGGTAAGAGAAGAGCAAAAGAGCCTAGACTAGATCTTACTTAAAGGCCAGGACTGGACACATCTCCTGTACTGCCATACACTGGGCATAGTAAAGGAAGCTGAATAATAAGAAAACTCCTGCTATACATATAGGCCCAAACAGCTCCCATCAACTGCCACAGAGAAAATCTTAACAATTTGTCATCTACTCTCCAAGACTGTCTCCATTCAAAAGTCACCAGGGGAAGCAACGCGAGGTAAGTTAGAAGCCACACAATGAAACACAAAATGAATATTAGGACCTGCGTGTGGCACTCTAAATGTTTGTTAACCATTCTGCTACTTAATGGTGAAGCATAGCACAGCAAACCTCTAAGTTTTTTTAAAAGAAGCTGGTTGACTTTTATTTTCTGATTAACACACGGGCTTATAAATATCCAATTCAAAGATCAGGGGAAAAAATTAACAACAGGAATTAGCTGCTGGGTACAGCTAAAACTGGAAGACATCAGTTTTTGCCACCCTCAAGGTGATGCCACCCTGGCTTCAAACACTGGCACACCAAGTTGGTGTTCTGAGCTTTCCCTGGCCTGTCTACCTTGAAGGTGAACTGAGGGGCCTGTGATTGTTCCAACCCATTCCAACCCTGGATTGTTCCAACCCTGGTCGGCAACCGGTGAGGCAAATTCTGCTAACCACACCCTCCGAAGCTGGTAATGATATAAGTTGGGTTAGCAGCCCATTACCTTCTAGGAGGTGCTCCAAACACATGCCGCATCTGACAACCACTGAATGGTGGCATACCGGCTAAGCCCAAGCTGGGATCCACTGCTTGAGGAGGCCCTCCGACGGGCACAGAAAACCATGCTGCGCTCACAGATGAACAACCGCACCGGTTCACACACACTCCGGCCATCTAACCAAGCGCATTCCTCCAGTAAAGTTGAGGAAGCAAGCTGGACCGATGATCATTATAGCTGGCAAATGTGCCGCATGATCTGGGAAAGGTCCTTGCCTTTCCCACCCACAGGTTGTTCCCTCCTAGATGCAGCACTGGAACCTGCAGGGGAACACGCACCAACCCATAATGGAACGGAGTGGGAAGAAAGCACTCTCGCTACAAGCTGCGCCGGTCAATCCGCGAACACATGCACCGTGGAACAGGCTGCTCAGGGAGCTGCAGCTTGACGTATATGCACTACGACCAGCTTGAAACAACATGCTGTGTCCGGACATGAGAACGCATGCGCACGGGTTGATGTCCAATACATTGATCAAAGAAAAATAAATAAATAAATAAATAAATAAATAAATAACTGTAAGGACAAGAAAAGTGATGCCGAGCAGTAAAGTCCACACTTTAGGAATGGACACAAGACCATAACTGTAAACTACCGGGAGGGCTACAACTGTTGCAGCTGAATGAGAGAGCAACACCCCCGGGCTCCCTATCAACCCAGGTAAAGAAGGCCCTTGTCATGTGAGACATGAAGTGCAGCATGGCTTACACTACTTAAATACACAACACTCAACGAGAGCCTCTTAGCGTGGTTTCTGGAATTTCCAGTGTCCGGGTATTAGATGAAACATTGGCACTGGTGCTCAACCTGCCGTTTGTATGCCTCATGAGAAAAACAGGCGTTACGCAGGAGGTGTTGCAAATTCTATACTACCACCCGATCCATAAGGATCGGATTGCGGGAGGACTGTGGCTTAATAACCTGAATGGAGGCCTGCCCCTCACACACAAGGAATTTAAGAATGGATGTAAAGCCTTGAATCAGCCTGCATGGGCCAAGCTGTGTATAAGAGAATTTTGAAAAACAGGACTTCAAGGGATCACAGCCCTTGGGCGTGGCACTACACACCAGATGATCCTATACATTGACCCTAACAGGGTAGTGTTCCATACCTCCCGTGTTACTGCACAGTTGTAACCTTAATAAATTTAACCAGTTAGCTGAATTGGCACAGACTCCTGCCACTGACTGTGGAGTAAACAAACAAACAAACAAAGATGGGGGGCAACCTTGTTTAGCTTCAGCAAAGCAGAAGCTACCTGTTCCTCCCGAGCATGCCTTTGGCGTGAATGTGAAAGCCACTGCCTCGCAATATGAACAAAGAACAACCCTTACAATCATCAACCCAGTGAGGCGGGTTACACAGAGAGCCAGGGATTGGCCTAAAGTCACACAGTGAGCTTTACGGCCAAGTGAGGACTAGAACCCATATCTCCAAGTCCCATTATGGCACTTTAACCACTGCACCAAGCTGGTACTCTAAGCTGCCAGAGAGGTGTGAAAACAGGAGAACCCCAAACCCACATAGCTACCGGTCTCCGCTCACGGGGGTTGGCAATGGCTCTACCAGGGACCTTCTATGTGGGGTGGGAATGGATGGAAACAATCCTTTGAATTGTAGAGGGGCATCTATGTCTTCACCTCCCCACTAGGGATGTACGAAAGTAACTTACCTGGTCTCGCAGCTTGCTTCGCGGTGGGGGGGAGGCGCTTCGCTGCTCCCCCCAAAGTTCAGGCCAGGGGGGGAGGCTTCCCGCCTCACCCGGCCGAAATTCAGGCCGGGGAGAAGCGCCCCATCTCCCCGGCCGCGAACTCCAAAAGAAAAAAAAACAAAAATGCCCCTGTGATAGGCTACGTAACGATTTACGTAGCCTATCACGGCTAGATCTGCAAAGTCAGCTGTGATAGGCTACGTTAATCGTCACGTAGCCTATCACGGGTGACTTTGAAAAAAAAAAAAGTGCGTACGCAAATGGCGGCCCCCATAGGGAGCCGCCATTCTAGGGATGGGGGAGAATTTCTCCCCGAAACTTCGGGGGGCCGAGTGCCAACGCATTCGGTCCTCCGAAGGTTGTTCGGGGATAAATTCTCCAAATAAGGAACGCGAATGGCGGCTCCCTATGGGGGCCGCCATTTGCGTACGTGCTTTTTTTTTTTTTCCAAAGTCACCTGTGATAGGCTACGTGATGATTAACATAGCCTATCATGGCTGACTTTGCAGATCTAGCCGTGATAGGCTACATTAATCGTTACGTAGCCTATCACAGGGGCGTTTTTTTTTTCTTTTGAAGTTTGCGGCCGGGGAGACGGGGCGCTTCTCCCCGGCCTGAATTTCGGCCGGGCGAGGCGGGAAGCCTCCCCCCTGGCCTGAATTTCGGCCGGGCGAGGGGAAGCCTCCCCCCCGGCCTGAACTTCGGGGGGAGCAGCGAAGCGCCTCCCCCCCACCGTGAAGCAAGCTGCGAGACCAGGTAAGTGACTTTCGTGCTTGTCCACGCCATTCACGTTCCTTATTTGGTCCCTGTAGTCTACGTAAAGATTTACATAGACTACGGCGAAAATAAGGGCAATGCTATTTGCGGTGCCCTTATTTTCGCCGTAGTCTATGTAAATCTTTACGTAGACTACAGGGACCAAATATGGAACGCGAATGGCGGCTCCCTATGGGGGCCGCCATTAGCCGTACGCGCTTTTTTTTTTTTTTAAAGTCACCCGTGATAGGCTACGTGACGATTAACGTAGCCTATCACGGCTGACTTTGCAAATCTAGCCGTGATAGGCTACGTTAATCGTTACGTAGCCTATCACAGGGGCGTTTGTTTGTTTTTTTTACTTTTCTTGTAATGGCAGCGGCGGCGGCAGCCGGTCGAAAGCCCCTGCCCCTGATGAAGACCTGCCGAACCGCCACCGGGACCCGCCGCTGGGAGGGACAATCGTGAAAGGTAAGTCCCATCCCGCTTTGTGGGAAAATCCCACAAAGCGCAGCGGAATCTGGGCCATACGGGGCATGGGAAACTCCTCCCCCCGATAGGCACGGCCAGGGCCTGCAGTCAGCGGCCCTAGGGGCAAGCGGGGGGGATGCATGGAACTACTCCCTCCCCCCACTCGAGACAAGGTCCGGGGAAAAAACAAACAAGCACCCTCCTGTGGCTCGCTGGAGCCGTCGCTGCTGAGTGCCGTCGCTTCCTCCTCAACGCTGCTGCCGCTGCCGAGCACCACCGCCTCCTCCTCGATGCTGCTGCTGAGCCAGCCAGAAAAGCCAGAATGAATGAGGAAAGGGGGCGGGGAGGCCTAAGTATCGGCCGGCTCAGCCCCCACCCCACCTGGACGTCGGGAGCGAGGGCCAATGCCTTCGATCTTGTCCCGCCCTCCCCCCCCAACATCCCCCCCCACGGCCAGGCAAGCCGGACGCGGGGTGAGGGGACTTCTCCTCAGGTTACAGGATAATCTGCATGGTTACGGATGGAGCCCTAGCTGGTTCCACAGGAGTGGCTAAGGCTGCTGAGCTCTTGGATGTATCAGTATCAGGCCACATGTATGTCATGGAAAACTTCAGGGGCGCACCTATCAGGAAGCTAGACATGAACATTATTGTCTCTTTCAAATGGGAACAGAACAATGACAGGATAGTCCTGACTTCATCCAGCTGCAACCCATAATGATTAAGTGATATGACCAATCCACACATCGTGTCTGAAGGGCTGATGCCCACCCAAACCTCTACTTATTTGTTTTCTCCTGCTTGTTCACAAGGAAGATGAAGGTCTAATTTGTGAAAGCAAGAAAGGGCTTAAGAAACAATTTCCACTTCAGGGCACGTACTTTTGGTGTTGGCATGTCTGACTGATTTTTACTTGTACTGTGTTTCAGCAAGGGTTTTTTGTCCAAAAATGATAGGTTGATGGAGACTTCTGGAGGTGGATTATTTGGCTGGTGGAAAAATGGTGGGATTAGTCAGCTATATAAAATTGTTGGTTTAAAATTAACATGATATTTGATGAGGCTGGTGTTGTTGTACTGCTGAAATATCAGTATTGTAGATTAACTTTAACGAGAAAAAGGTTGAACTATAACGGGCAGGATTTTGAACACAGGAGAAAATATCCTTCAGTCATTGTTAATAATCAGGTTCAGTTACTTCAAGCATTGTCAGTAATCAGGTTCAAATAAGTATTTTAGCATCTCTTTTTGTTGTACAGATATTTGGGATACTTTGCCTTTCACATTCACATGTTGGTGACAGAGGGTGAATGTTTTGTTTATTAAGGCTGGCTTTTCTGTTGAACTGGGCAAAGAATGAGCATTTATTGTAGTTATTGGGTGCACTAAATTCTGGAAGACTGGTTTCATTCCTGTATGGCTTATAATATATAACAGAATGAACTTCTTGGCTGTTTAGATTTGGACTTGCAAAATGTGCTCATAGTTTTGTTGCCATTATCCCAGGAAATAATTGGATTGATCTTCATTTTATGTTGCACTTAATTGACCTTTAAGACAACCCTGTGCTTGAAGAGAACATCAGTGTACTGGCTTTGGGAAAGCATGTGTTGGACATCCTATTTAAAGGATGAGTTATGACTTTCTTCTTCTTCTTCCCCTTCCAGGTCTAATCTAAAAGTACCCTTGGTAGCATAAGACAAGGTCAAAACCACAACTTAAAATATCTATATGCAAATTCTATATTTTCCATAAAAATGAAGGTTTGAGTTAAAGCTATTCCAGACATCAGTCCACTAACTATATGCATGTGGTCCTTTGAGTTAAGTTTCCAATTAATGTTGGGTGTGTGTATTTTTTTTTTAAAGGCATTTTAGGAATTGCTGGCACTTCATTAACACTGGCAATGTGACCTGTCTTGTTGCTTGTTGAGTGCTATGTTATAATCAGGACTACATCGTTATGCACTACTTAAGGCATGTTGTAAAAAAGTACAGCATAAACAAAGTTCCTTCCTCTTGGCTAAATTATTGCCCAAATAAGGTTTTCTATTCCCCAAACTGCTACACCACCACTTGTGACTTTGCCACAGTCAATTAGAAACCCTCAGGATATATAAGGCAAACAAGCAAACGAAGGCAGTGCAAGGTGGAAAAAAGAACTCTTACAGATTCCAGCTAATTCATTGCCGTTGTGCACAGGGGAGCACAATGTAGAGACTGACTCATTACATTAAAGCAAGTACATAGCAAGTTATGCACATGAGCCCATTTTCGAGCATCGTTTTTCTTACCCGTGCAGCTTAATAAGAGAATTTTGACTCATCCTCGGCCCATATGCCTTTCTTGTATGCTTGATACACTTTGAACTGTGTACTAGGAATTCGATCCCTGTGGTTTCATCAAGTGTTTAGGATTCCATTTGCTGGTTGCTCTTGGCAGTCGATTTTATTTCTTTCTCCTATTAATGGGTTCCATTCCTAGAGGAATTGCTGAAGTTACAATTTGTTCAACTAGCAGAACACAGCCGTTATCAACACTTCTACAGCACAGTTTTAAAAGTTTGTTTTAAGCTGTGTAATGTCCACTGGCTGGACAATGAAACATCTGGAAAAGGAGAGGTTATGGAGAAGAAGTAAATGGGAGGGGATGATAAAATAACCCAATGCATGAAGGTATAGGCACCCATTTCTCATTGACTGAATATTACCAATTGCCATCTTGCAGTCTCCTTTTAAGAAAAAACCCAGCCATAATGTAGATTTTATTCTGTTCTGAGATGTGAACAGTGCAAAGCACTGAACTACCAGGAGAACTATGAGATTGTTAAATCCAGCATGACTGGAGGAATATCCATTCTGCATCTTAATGAATTTGGGGGAGGCTGGCATTGTAGACTGACCCACATAACGAGCTGAAATTTGTCATGAAGAGCCCTCCAGTTAAATAAATATTGATGGATGGGCAGTTTTTTCATAAGTGTTTTGCCTTGTTAAGAAAATCCCCAGTAATTAATTAATTGAATTTATTAGTTGCCCTAGAACAACTTGTTCTCAGGGCCACGTACACAATAAAATGTAAACAAACAAACAAACAAACATGCACATTACATCAGCAGCACAATAATAAGATAGTAAATTTAAAACAGGGCAGAGACTAATATCATCATAGGCATTGGGAATCAAAAGATCATTTTCCCACAGAGTTAAGACCACTTAAAGCTAAGCAGTGATGCTGGTTGGCGAGAGTGGCAGGGGGCGGGGGGATGAATGCGGTGGCATAGGGGAAGCATGGGGTCTGTACAGCATGTGTCCAGGGGCCACATGTGGCCCACAGGCCACATGTTGTGCATCCCTATGTTAAAGCATGGCAACCCAAGTATACAGAATTTAACAAGCCTGTGAGCCATGACTAGAGGGCACATCCTTCTACTGTGCATGCAGTTTTGACTTTCTGATATGGTTTTGGTATAGTGTGGTGTAGTGGCTGAAGTGTTGGACTGGGAGTTGGGAGATCCAGGTTCTAGTCCCCACTTGGCCATGGAAGCTCACTGGGTGACTTTGGGCCAGTCGCAGACTCTCAGCCCAATCTACCTCACAGAGTTCTTGTTGTGAGGATAAAATGGAGAGGAGGAGGATTGTGTATGCCATCTTGGGTTCCTTAGGAGGAAAAAAAGGTGGGCTATAAATGTAATAATTAATAGTAATAATATATCCCTTGATAATTTGGAATATATGAGGATTTCTCTTTCACCAGTCCTCTAGGTCACTTAGGATGCTTGAAGTCATAGTAGGGATGGACAAAAGTCACTTACCTGAACCCGAAAGTTGATTCGTGAGGGGGGGAGGAGCTCCGTCTCTCCCCCCGAAATTCTGGCCGGGCGGGGAGGCGCCCCGTCCCTCCCCCTAGAAATTCTGGCCAGGGGGGAGGCGCCCCGTCCCTCCCCGCTGAAATTCTGGCCCGGGGGGGAGGCGCCCCATCCCTCCGGCCGCAATTCCTGTCCTGCCGGGACGCAAATGGCAGTGGCCGTAGCCGCCGCTGTTTGCGTCCCTGCAGTCAGCCATGATAGGCTACGTAAATGTTTACATAGCCTATCACGGCTGAGTGAAAAAAAACACAAAAACCGTGTGTACGCAAATGGCGGCGCCCATGGGCACCGCCATTTGCATTCCTTATTTTGGCACATGTAGTCTATGTAAACATTCACGTAGACTATGGCGAAAATAAGGGGAACACAAATAGCGTTCCCCTTATTTTTACTGTAGTCTACGTAAATGTTTACGTAGACTACACGTGCCAAAATAAGGAATGCAAATGGCGGCGCCCATGGGCGACGCCATTTGCGTACGCGCGGTTTTTTTTTTTCACTCAGCCGTGATAGGCTACGTAAACATTTACGTAGCCTATCACGGTGTTTTTTAAAAAAATTTAGCCGTGATAGGCTATGTAAATCTTTACGTAGCCCATCACTTTTTTTTTTTAAACTTGGAAATGGCGGCGGCGGCAGCCAGTCGGAAGAGTGGCCGCTGCAGCCGCCGCCGCCGAACCGCCGCCAGAGCCGCTGCCGCCAGGGACATTCACACAAGGTAAGTCCCATCCCGAGGGGGGTGGTGGTGGGGTGGCAGACCGTTTCTCCACCAATTTCGGGGGGCCGAATGCGCTGGCATTCGGCCTCCCCGAGATTAGTGGAGAAATTCTCTGACATCCCTAGTCATAAGGCATTTCCTCAGAGCCATGGCAGTAGTAATGGCTCAGTGGCAGAGCACCTGCTCTGCATGTAGAACAAGGGTACAGAACCTCTTCCAACTTGAGGGCTGAATTCCATTTCAAAGACACTCTTGGGGGATGCATTCCAGTAATAGGTGGAGCAGAAGGCAAAAGGGGTGGAGCCAAGAAACCAAAAAAGCCAGCATATTTTAGCTTAAAGCTCAGCCGAGGGGGGAGGGGGCATGTGGCCCATGGGACATCGGTTGCCCACCTCTGCTTTAAATGCTCCTGTCCAGAAAACAGTCTTCTTGGCCAGGTTGTCATCAGCTCACGAGATAATTGTGTACTAGTGCTGTGCTGAAAATTTCTCCCACATTTTTTTCAACCATTCTCATTCAATTTCATATAAGATAAATTGCTTTTGAAAAGAAATTCAACATTGAAGAAATTTTGGAGAAATTCTCAAGGGCTGGGTTTGGCTTCCTTGGGCTTACCATGCTTAGGAGGTGGCTGAGGAGGGGGCACCAGTGTCCTGTGTTTCATTGTACAATAATCTCTCTGGCTGCCTGTGGCCTCCCCAGCTTCCTACACTTCAATTAAAGCCCCGTTTAAGGGATTATGACGTAATTCCTCCCATGGGGCTTTTACAGATTAGGATGTGCAGGCAGCCTGGGAGGCCTGGGAGATGGTTGAGAATTTCTTCTCCCCCTGGAGAAATTCAGTGACATTGTCTCCCAAATTTCTCTGCCCACAAGTAAGGTGGAGAAATTCAAGAAGCCATTTCCACACAGCTCTATTGTGTATTTTTTTTTTCCTTTTGGTCATTCCTTTATGCTTATTTGGCCAGCTAAGAATGTTCATCTTAATCACTCTCTTTCCCATTAAAAGCAAGGCGCTCTCAAATAAGCTTCAGTTTTACCATTTGCCTTTCATTTAGGGAGCTGCTTGCCAAGTTGCTAATAGTTCCTTTGCAAGTTGCTCTCCCACATGGTTCTCTGTTCTGCCTCGTCGTAAAAGAGCATTGTAATCTTTTGGTGAAACTGTGCCTCAAAGATAATTAAACTCAGTGATCATCATTGTACAGGTTTTTCAGGGGATATTTAAAATGTTTACAGCCATAGAGGGCATTGTTATAAAGGGAAGCCATCTACTTTTTAGATTTGTCTTTCTAATACTTTGTATAATGTTGTTATTACTTTTAAGTGTCTCTATAGGTCAGTATGTGTTCTGTAAAACTCTGAAGTTCCATGGAAGATCATCTCGAGAGCTCCCCCAGAAGAAGATCAATAACTGTGTGCAAGCTGGCCAAAAGGTAGCTTATCTGTTATTCTGGGCCTTCCCCTGCAATAAGCAGCTACAGGAAACTGCTGGGTGCTTTCTAGGGGTACTTCCAGATGGAGGGCTTCTGGTGCTTCCACCTAGAAGGCATTGTGCAGATGCTTTGCCTATTTCTCCTCAATGGATTTTCTGTAGTGGTGGTGTGCCAAAATTCCCCCTGCCCTTTTGCAACCTCTTCATTTATCCCATTCTGTCCTTGCAGCCACTCTGGCTGCTTGAGCTTTCTGAAAAGCCCCCTGCTGCTGCCTGGTTTCAACAAGAAGGAGAAGAAGAAAGAGATGAAGATGTCCTCATTCAGCTTTCAGGCACACTGCAGGCAGCAGCACTAGAAAGCCCCGAGGGAAGAAGTCTTGGTTAAGTCCTCCAGGGAGGCTGCAAGGACAGCCCTGGAAAAATGGTAAATAAAAAGCACGCACAACACCACCAGGCCACAGTCTCTTCCTTGTGGTAAGGTAAAGCCTTGCACATGGAGCAATGTCTCAGATTCCCTCCCTTTCCCAGAATTTTGGGGTGCAATTCCATTCCCCCTTCCCCTCAATGAACGGCTGAAAATAACGAGATCAAAAAATTCGGTGCAGTGCTAATTTTCTGTGGCAACAAAAAAGATGGAAGTAGTGGGAAAACAGGGGAGGCTTATGAGTGGAAGATGATGTGGGGAATTTAAGACATGATTCTCTGATTTCCTTGAGGTCTGCTTTATTCCATTAAAACGACACAGCTGTGTGGTGGTCTCAAGCCTGGGCAAGAGAAGACACCCCATTGCCACATTCCATGAGCTTATATACTTTTATTTACATAGCATAAGTACACCTGCACACGCTTAGTGTAACTACACAGCAACAACATAAGCAAATGAAGCATTTCAGTATACAGTAGCCATTTCTTGTAGACAAGCTTATCAGTAAAACAAAAGCTCATATTCTTAAGCAACTCACTAACCTGGATTTTTCCAGTTTAGGGTACATCTTGACCCAAACCAATTTGTGGTTATCAGTTCTACACACAAAGAAACTCCTTCTACACTGTCTATGCAGCTCTTGGTTGGCCTTCATTTAGCTCACCATGCTTTGCAACATTTTTATCACACTCTGGTCTTGAGAGAGTTTAGTTCCTGCTTCCTATCATTATACATTTTCTAGTACTTTCCACACTTTTCCACAAGCCTCTGCTCCAGCTTCCCCCAACCTGGTGCCCTCCACAATGACGACATCTGGACCCCCTGTAAAATTCAAAGAATGAAGCAGGTCATGAGATAAATGCTTCATCTGGAAGCACCTTTAGTGAAGAACATAAGAAAAGCCCTGCTGGATCAGACCAAACCCTATCTAGTCCAGCAGTGGTGACCCCCAGTTGTGGAATATTTTCCCTAGTGAGGCTTGCCCGGCACCAGCATCATCATCTTTTCAGTGCCAAATCATGACTTTTCTCTATTCACAGGCATTTGATGGCATATAATAGGCTGTTTCATGTATCAGTTAAATTTTATGGTGGTCACTGATATTTAGGGATGTATGAAAGTCACTTACCTTTCGCGGTGGGGGGGAGGCGCTCCGTCCCTCCCCTCAAAATTCTCCCTGGCCGGCTCCGCTCTGCCGTGACTCTGTGAAGCTGCCAGCTGGGGCCGCCCGCAGCTGGGCAGCCTGCACAGGGACGCAAATGGCGGCCGCTGTAGCCGCTGCCATTTGCGTCCCTGTATTTTGCCATGATAGGCTACGTAAATATTTATGTAGCCTATCACGGCAAAAAAATTAAATATTTACGTAGCCTATGACGGCAAAAAAAAAAAAAGGAACGCAAATGGCGGCTGCTGTAGCCACCACCATTTGTGTTCCTTTTTTTTTTTTTTGCCATCATAGGCTACGTAAATACGTAGCCTATCACGGCCTCCACAAGGATGCAAATGGCGTCACTGCGTTAGCCGTGATAGGCTACGTAAGTATTTACATAGCCTATCACGGCTATAATGAAGAAGCGAATGGTGGCCGCATCTGTGGCCGCCATTCTCAAAGCAGCGCAAATGGCAGCAGGTAAGTGCTCCGTTTTGCACGCCTTTCGCAGGGCGGGGGGCTTCATTCCGCCACGGATTTCGGGGGGCTGAATGCACTGGCATTCGGCCTCACCAAGATCCATGGTGGAATTCTCTGACATCCCTACTGATATTTTAGTTGTTTTATGGGGTGAGTCATTGAATCAAAGAATCATAGGGTTGGAAGGGGCCTATAAGACCGTCAAGTCCAACCCCCTGCTCATTGCAGGAATTTAAGTCAAAGCATCCCTGACAGATGGCTGTCAAGCTTCATCTTGAATGCCTCCAGCATGGGAGAGCCCACTACCTCCCTAGGTAATTGGTTCCATTGTCATATTGCTCTAACAGTCAGGAAGTTTTTCCTGATGTTCAGCTGGAACCTGGCTTCCTGAAATTTGAGCTCATTATTCCGTGTCCTGCACTCTGGGATGATGATCGAGATGAGATCTGGCCTTCCTCTCTGTGACAACCTTTCGAGTACTTGAAGAGTGGTAACAGATCTCCCCTCAGTCTTCTCTTCTCAAGGCTAAACATGCCCAGTTCTTTCAGTCTCTCCACATAGGGCTTTGTTTCCAGTCCCCTGATCATCTTCGTTGCCCTCCTCCGAACCCTCTCCAGTTTGTCTGCAATGCATCCTTCTGAAAGTGTGATGCCCAGAACTGGACACAGTACTCAGGATGGGGTCTAACCAGTCCTGAGTAGAGGGGAACTAGTACTTCACATGATTTGGAAGCTATGCTTCTATGAATGCAGCCCAAAATAGCATTTGCCTTTTTTGCAGCCACATCACATTGTTGGCTCATATTCAGCTTGTGATCGACAACAATTCCAAGATCCT
Organism: Heloderma suspectum; assembly: GCF_057233095.1. NCBI lineage: Eukaryota > Metazoa > Chordata > Lepidosauria > Squamata > Helodermatidae > Heloderma > Heloderma suspectum. Next base: position 87,909,752 of record NC_139459.1, read on the forward strand.
TCTCGCTTGTAGTATTGTTGAGCCAAGTATTCCCCATCTTGTAACTGTGATTTGGTTTCTTTTTCCTAGGTGCAGAACTTGGCATTTATCCCTATTAAAATTCATTCTTTTGTTTTCTGCCCAGCGCTCCAGCCTATCAAGATCACTTTGAATTTTGTTTCTCTTTTCCAGGGTATTAGCTATCTGCCTGATTTTGTGTCATCTGCAAATTTGATAAGCATTCCCTGCACCTCCTCATCCAAGTCATTAATAACAATGTTGAAGAGCACTGGGCCCAGGACTGAGTCCTGCGGTATCCCGCTCGTTACCTCTCTCCAGTTTGAGAAGATCCCATTGATAAGCACTCTTTGAGTCCGATTCTGTAGCCAACTGTGGATCCACCTGATTGTTGTTTCATCTAGCCCACTTTGAGCTAGTTTGTTAATCAGGATATCATGGGGCACTTTGTCGAAAGCTTTGCTGAAGTCGAGGTATATTATGTCCACAGCATTCCCACATTCCACGAGGGAGGTTACCTGATCAAAAAATGAGATCATATCAGCCTGGCAGGATTTGTTCTTGACAAATCCATGTTGGCTTCGAGTAATCACTGCATTGTTTTCAAGGTGCATACAGATTGATTGTTTTATAATCTGCTCCAGAATTTTCCCAGGGATTGATGTCAGACTGACTGGTCTGTAGTTCCCAGGTTCCTCCTTTGTTTGCCCTTTTTGAAGATATTAGCCCACCTCCAGTCATCTGGCACTTCACCCATCCTCTGTGATTTCTCAAAGATAATAGACAGTGGTTCTGAGAGTTCTTCTGCCAGTTCCTTTATTCCCCTAGGATGCAGTTCATCTGGCCCTGGAGATTTGAGCTCAGTCAAAGTAATTAGGTGTTCCTTGACCATATGCCCATTGATCTCAAGCTGCAATCCTACCCCTTCAGCCTGTACTTTGCCTTTGCTAGGGGACTCACAGACCCTCTTTTGGGAGAAGTCACTGAGCCAAAGTAGGAAATGAGCACTTCTGCCTTTTCCTTGTCATCTGTTATCATTTTGCCATCCTTATTTAATAGCTGAATCACCTCTGTCTTTTACTACGCACATATATGAAGAAAGCCTTTTTGTTGCTTTTAGCATCCCTCGCTAACCTCAGCGCTTTCTCAGCTTTAGCCTTCTTGATGCCATCTCTGCAATCCTGTGCTACTTCCCTGTACGCTTCCTTTGTAGCCTGGCCTTCCTTCCACTTCCTATATGTGTCCTTTTTTGTTTTCAGGTGATTGTATTTTAATGCCCAATTGTTGTAGCTGTTTTAAATTTTGTAAGGTTTTAATTCTATTGTAAGTAACTTTGAATATACTTTCATAAAGTTGTCAAAGACAAGTAATAAATGATAATGATGATGATTCTCTTTTCCACAGTGACCAACCAGATGCCTCTTGGAGGGCCCACATGTAGGAAGGACATCAGTGTAAACTTTAACAACTGGTATAAAGAGGTGTACTTGGGGGAGGGGAGGCTCCCTTGGTAAATGGGCCTGGGTACTAGACTCTCCATCTTACCAAAATCATTTGGACACACTTGAAGGAGGGCACCCAAACTGTGTCTCTATCCAATCTTGGTTGATTATGAACTCTCCAAAAATACTTATGTGTACAGCAAGTGGAAGACGTACCACTAAATTTCTACACACATAGCAGCGAAGGAGAAAAGAGTGCTACAAAGCATGGGAATGTAAGTGAGCACAAAACATTAGAATGATGTTGCTAACAAATGGAATAGGCAAAGATGATTGTGTATCAACCTATGTGTTCAGAAGCCAGCCATGGGGAAGAAGAGTGAGAGCCTGTATCCAGCAACACAGATAAGTCTATTGGAATTTGCATTTGCAACTTAAGTTCTGGGTTTGGTTCACATATACTACACACCCATTTAATTCCCCCCCACACATACACAATTCCTTACTTTTATGAAATCATGTAGAAAAGGAGTAGGCAAGCTTTTCAGGCCTGTGGGCACATTTTACATTAAAAAAAAATGTCCTGGGCACCACTACGATTTGCTGTGTTTGTGTGTGTAAATGTTAGTGCCCCGCTGCGCTGGATTCTCTGTTTTCTTGTCCCCCACCCGCATTCTCTGTTCTCTTTCCCACCTCTCTAGATTCTCAGTTTTCTACCCGTCCCCTGAAGTCTCACCTTTCTTGCCCCCTCTCTGTCTACATTGTAGAGCACATCAGCAACAGCGTGAACGAGGTTGTATAGTGTATGGTTTCCCTAACTTTTCTAGCTTCTCCGATCATAGAATTATCTCCAGGAAGCTCCAGTCTGTGTGTAGCCTGGTTCGTGCCAAAGTTTATCCCTGTACTCGCATAGATACAAAGGCTTGTGTGGAGAACATGGCTAGCGGAACCAGTTTCAAAAGTTTACTTGTGGAATGCTGCAGCGTGTACACTGCCTGTTCTGCTCCCAGAATGACTTGCTTTTTATGCACACAGTCTAAAAAGCTCAGGAGGTATGTGAAAGGCATACTGCTCACCCAGCAGGGGCTTTTTGTGGCTTCTGAACCTTCTCTATGTTCAAAAAGCTCCTTGTGATGTAAGGCACAGAGGGCTGCTGTTAACAAAACAAAATGTGAGAAGAGAAAAGGATCATGGTTCTGCAGTTGCCTGGACTCTGGCCCACATCTGGTACCACCTTCAGCTTCAGAGGATGTTTCCAACTGCTTCTTGTGCTCATCCATATACTCTCAGTGTAAATATTAATGCTCTGCTCAAAGAATAAGCAGCATGTTCACACAGCCTACAGTGAGATGTATACCAACAAGGAATGTATGTAGAAAAGCAGATGAGGGAAAAGTGGGTTTGAAAGCAATAGTCCTGCAACTGCTTGTGAATATTTTTATTTTGCCACCATTTATTTCACTGAGCTAAACCAGGCACACAACTGCAGCTTCAAGAATTAGAATGCTGCTCACTCCTGGTTGCATCTGTGTCTCCAATATTGTTATTATTTTTGTATTATCTATTCTTACATTTATATCCTGCCTCTCCTCCAAGGAGCTCAGGGTGACATATATGCTTCTGTACTCTCATTTTATCCTCACCTTGTCAGATAAGTTAGGCTGAGAGAGAATGAGCTGCCTGATGTCATGCCTCCACTGAAGGAATCCTCCTCAGGCTCAGAGGAAGAGCAAGAGCTCCCAGAAATCGAGGGCCCACCAAATCAGTCACTGTCAGCAGATCAAGAGGCGCCTGGGCTCTCAGGGGAGATGGCTACAGGTCCATCCCTGTCAGGGGAGTGATTCTGCCTTTGAGGCAGAGGCTGAGCAACCCCTGGCCCCCAGGAGCATTGTCGCCTCAAACAACAGGTCAGTTGGGCTCCCATGAGAAGGAGTGCTCACTTGCAAAGAAGGACTCCTCAAGGGAAAGCGACTCCTCATGAGTATGGCTCTGACCAGGAATTCTAATGTACTGCTGCTGAGCCCTGGGTAGGGCAGCAGGCTTTGGTGTTAAAAGCCTTCGCTGTCTGTCTAGCCAGTGTTGGAAACAACGCTGCTCTTTCAGCTCCTGTGCCATCTACCAAGCCCCCAGACCTTGCCCTGTGATTGATACTCCATGCTACAGGCCCTTAGACTCCTCCTTCGCTCTGCTTCTGGACTGTGTAATGGATCTGACTGCCTAGCTGGGAATTGACCTCTGCCTGCTAGCTTGACCTCTCTTGCTGCCTGTGCTTTGATCTTCGCCTGCTATCTTGACCACTTCTGCCTAGCCTGAACCCCACTGGACTGAAACCCGTATGCTTGAAAAATGGCTAGTTTCACTGCCTTGTTTCTTGGTTAGCCCTGCACTCAGAATGTGCTGCAGTCAATGCAGGACACCCAAGGTCACCCAGTGAATTTCATGAAGGCAGATTTGAATCCTAGGTCTCCCTGCTCCTGGTCTGACACTCTAATCCACTCCGACTTGGTGTCCTCCAGATGTGATGGATTGCATTTCCCGTCATTCCCAGCCAGCTCCAACCACTACAGCACATCACAAATTATTATTTTGAATTTCTCTCACCATTAATGTTCCACTCTAAGCACAAAAGATGCTGGCATAGTAAGATTTGAAATTGCTTTTAAAAGATACAAATAATATTTTAAAAAGAAAAATGTAAGCTCAATAATTTACAGATAATAAGAAATGTATAACTTCTGTATCCCAAATTACTTTGACATAAAGGATGCAATATGAACTATTGAATACAGAAGCTGCAACAAAATTCCAGTAATTTATACTATAATTCAAGTTACTCATGGATACCCTATAGTTATATTTCAAGAGTAGTCACATGAGCTAGTACATTTTTACTACAACAATTTGGCAGAGTTTTGGCAAAAAGAGCAATATAGAAATATTAATAAAAATAATATTAATAAAATAATGTCTCAGATTGAAGATAATGAAAGGGGTAATAGGGCACAATATGATGAATGTTTGTTCCAGTGATTCTTGCACTGAGTAGAATCTTCCATGTTGTTTAGTTTTTCATCTAGGGATTTTGTTAAATGATCAATGAGATCTTGGGGTTATGGTGGGCAGCTCAATAAAAATGTCAACTGCTGACAATAAAAATGTCAAATGTGAGACTGCTGTGAAAAGGCAAATTCCATGTTAGGCATAATTAGGAGCATCTCTACACCAGCCTAAAATCCTGCATTTAATTTAAAATGGGGCCTTCTGCTTCCATTTGAAATGCAGGATCATGATGGACTCTCTTTACATGTGCTTCCTTTCCCCTCCTCTTTCTCCCCCTTATCTGAGTCTTCCATATGTTTCATTGGTCTAGCTCCTCATCTTGAGGCTTTTCCTTTTTCATGGAGGGAACTTATGCATAACACAAGTGGGGTAATTTGATAGCTCACTATCTCCGATCTATTTAAAAATGGAATAAAGGTCATTTAATGCAGGAGACACCCTGAAGGTTCACAACATCATCTAAAGGGCTCGCAAACTTCCATGAGTGAGCAATCTCAATAGCAGGATAAATCTCTGTGTGAAGGAGCCCTAGGACAGGAATCAAAAATAAAACCACCATGATAATACTCTCCTTATACAAATCTACAGAGCAACCACTCTTGAAATACTGTGTACAGTTCTGATCACCACACCTAAGAAAGGACATTAGAGTTGGGAAAAGTGCAGAAAAGGACAACTTAAATTGGAAAACGTGCAGAAAAGGGCAACTTAAATTTCTGAGTTGATGGCAATACATTTTCTATCCTCCAAAAATGGCTCTATCGGTCATCCAAGAAGAACGATATTTGATGTTTTGATATAATTTTGTAAGCTTATTTTCTCCAGTAGCAACTTCCCCATCTCTGTGCTTTTAATAAACCATTATCAAAGCCTGTGAATGTACGATACAAACAAGTAACACGAGGAGTTAAGAGAATAAGCAGAATTATAATGTTTGATTTTACATGTCTCAGATCTTTCTCAGAATACTTTAAGCATAGCCATATTATTAAAAAGGTTTAATACACAGGACGGAGCTAAAAACTCCATCTTAATGTTTACAAGGGATTTCTGTAATCTGTCATGTCACTGAGCAACTCTGGGACACTTCAAAGAACTGTGGTGTCTTCTGATTAAGCATCGAACTGCTTGCAAAAAGGTACCTCCCAGCATCATAAGAGGAGAATGGAAAGGTAAGGAGCCGGCCCTGGGCAATGGTGTAGGTGTGTATTTTGGGGGACACATTTTGTTGTTGTTGCTTCTGTGTTTTAAGCTAAGTGTAGAGAATATTTATGTACTCCATTTTTATTTCACTGTTCCTCCAAGGAGCTTCAAGCAGCAATTTAACCCTCCAACATCCATGTCAAACAACATACTGTTTATTATTATTTCTAGATTCTTATTGTATTTTTAAATTATTATTTCTAGAGACAGAAGACAGAGAGAAAGAGTTTGCCTTCTGTCAGATAGGTTTCTGTTGGCACAGAAAACTGTGGGTTCAAAGGAGTTGTTTTGTGTGTTGAACCTCAGAACTCACCTCTGCTTTGTCCTCAGTCTTTGGGCAGGTTACTTGCCTTTGGTGACTAGCCACACCTACCATGGCAGACATCTTGTAGTAGTGCCCAAGACAGTTTCTCAAATTGGCCCAAAGAGCATCTGTTCTAGAGCATCTATGAGGAGCTTCATACAGAACAAAAGAAAAGATGCCCACTCTGACCATTCAGCTTACTTAGTCTAATGCCTTTATTTATTTATTTATTTATCATTATTATTTATTTATTACATTTATATACTGCCCAATAGCCAAGGCTCTCTGGGCAGTTCACAACAATAGAACCATAAAATATAACATGATAAAACATAATATAAGACATTACAAGTTTAAAAGTCGCATGTAAAACCGAAGTAAGACCCAACAACAGTTACAATCCAGGGAAAGCCTGGGTGAAAAGGTGCATTTTTAGGAGGCACTTGAAAGATGCCACATTTTCTGACTCCCAAACTGTATGGGAGAGGGTTTTCCAGAGGATGGGTGCCACTACAGAGAAGGCCTACTGTCGGGGTTCTTCATGGCGACATTCAATTCATTTTGTAATGACCCACAAGGCCTCCTCTGATAATCTTAGATGTTGCCTCGGTATATATAAGGGAAGGTAGTCTGCTAGGTTTCCTGGTCCCAAGTTGTTTAGGGCTTTATATGATAATAACAGTGCCTTGTACATGGCTCAGTAGCTAATAGGCAGCCAGTGCAGCAGAGCATAGCTAGGTGCCCCAGTGAGCACCCTGGCTGCTTCATTCTGCACTAGCTGCAGCTTCTGAACCACACACAAAGGTAGCCCCACACAGAGTGCATTGCAGTAGTCTAATTGTGAGGTTACCAGTGCATGAATCACTGTGGCTAGGCTATCCCTATTTAGGAGTGAATGTAGTTGGTGTACCAACTAGGGGTGTATGAAACCTCCTTACCTTGCATCCGTGGGGGTCCATGGGGGGGAGGTGATCCATCCCTCCCCCCTGGAATCCTCGCCGGCTGGCTCTGCTCTGCAGCGACTCCACGGAGCTGCTGGCTGCCTCCAAAGTGCCAGCGGTACAGCCGCCATTGCCATTTGCGTCCTTAGTCAATCCGCTCCGGAGCCGACCGGTGGGGAGGATCTGGCCAGCGAGGATTCCCCTTGGAGGTGCAGGTAAGAGATCCAATCCTCTGCGGACTTCTATTGAATCTGGCCTCATTGGGGTCCGTGGAGGATTTCTCCAACATCCCTAGTACCAACCAGAGGGTCCCCCAGGCCACTGAGGCTACCTGGGCCTCCAGTAACAAGTATGGATCCAGGAGCATCCCCAAACTATGGATCTGCTGCTTTGGAGGAAGTGCAACCCCATCCAGAACAGGAAAAACCTCAGTTCTTGGACCTGGGAATGGCCAACTCACAGGGTCTCTGTCTTATTGGGATTCAGCTAGAGTTTATTGGCCCTCATACAAGCCATAATTGTTCAGGCATCAGTTCAGAACATGCACGGCCCCTCCTGATTCAGATGTCACCGAGAAATAGAGCTGGATGTTGTCAGAATACCGGTGACACCTTGCCCTAAATCTCCTGATGACTGGTTCCAATGGCTTCATATAGATATTAAATAACATTGGGGACAGGATGGTGCCCTGTGGCACTGCACAGTTTAACTGCCATGGGGCAGAGGCTATTCAAGAGAATAGCACCCAATGCTATTCTCTGGAACTGACCCCGCAAGTATGACTCGAACCACTGTAGAACAGCGCCTGCAACTCCCTACTCAAGGAGGCAGTCCAGATACTGTTGATACCATGGTCAACAGTATCATAAGCTAGTGAGAGATCAAGATGAAGTAATAGGCCTATCCCTCTCCCAAAAAAGGTCATTCATCAGGGTGACCAAGGCTGATTCCATCCCAAAACCAGGCCTGAATTCAGACTGGAATGGATCCAGATAATCAGTTTCATTCAAGAGCGTCTGCCACTGAGATACCACCACTCTCTCAAGCATCTTACTCAAGAATGGAGTATTTGTGACTGGATGATAGTTAGTAGAGATCTCTGGATCAAGGGAGGGTTTTTTCACAAGTGGTTGCACTGCTGCCTCCTTCAAGGTAGTAGGGACCACACCATCACACAATGATGTGTTCACCACTCCCCTGATCCCTGTGGCTAACTTGAATAAGCATTGATGGGCAAGGGTCAAGAGAGCATGTGGTGGGTCAAAAATACAGAAGTGTCTTGTCCACATCCTCAGGCTCCAAAAGCTGAAATTGATGCCACAGAACAGGATAAGATGATGCACTGGGCACCTCAACAGACACTGCATCAATGGTGGTGTTCAAGTCAGTATGAAGGTGCATAATTTTATCCTCAAAATGTCATGCAAACTCATTACAGTGGGCCTCCAACGGTTCTAGTATTGGATTCACTGGGTTTCATATAAGTAATCCCCAAACCACTCGGAGAACCTCAGCTGGATGGCTTGAGGATGTGATGGAGGTGGCAAAATAAGCCTCCTTTGCTGCCTTCACCACCTTGCAGTAGGCATGACTATATGCTCTTATGAATGTTCGATCACCTTCATGATGAGGCTTACGCCACTTACTCTCCAGCTGTCTTCAAACCTGTTTCATTGTACGGAGCTCTACAGTGCCAAAGAGGGCACTCAGGAGCAATTGTGTCAATGGCCCTTCACATTTCTCCATTCCATAATATGACAAGGGCCTCGACAGAATCACCAGCTCTGTCTACTGAGAAATCCTCCAGACCATTCAGGAATCGCTCAGATTCCATAAGTCTGCAAGGGCGGACCATCTTAATGGGTCCCCCACCATTAGACTAAATTTCACTGGGAAGTGGTCTGAGCATGACAACAGAGTAATTTCCACCCCCCCCAATATCCAGACCACACCCCCTCACACCCAGAGGCAAGGACCAAGTTGAGGGTATCCCCTGCCCTATGCATTGGGCCATTAACAAATGGAGTCAGCCAGTCTCACATTCACTTTGTGCAACAGGAACTATTTCTTTATATTTATTTAGTGGATTTTTCAATGGCCTTTCTGGATAAAGTGTGGTGGACCAGCTTCTACCTCTGCTATGAATTTAGCATGAGGATCCCCCAGTGCACTGAAAGGAGTGCACACTGCATTTTTTCTCCTTGTCAGCGTTGTTTCTCTCAGAAGTTGGAGTGATGCTGTCATGGGAAAGAGGTATGGCATGGACTGAACTGATGTTTTCAGGAACAGAGGGGGTGACTTGGAATTGGGCAATGGCAGGCAGGGAAAGGGCTGTACCCCCTTTTCCCTCACTACTTCTTTAATTTCTATCATTCCACACTTTTCAAACAACAAAAAGGTCACTGAGTACAATTATACAGTATATGTTTTCATATAATGTGTGGTTTGACCCTAAGTTTGGTGTTCTAATCTAGACAGACCACTATACTGGCATTTAAGTTTAGTACAATGAGTGTTAAATGCTTAGTGGCTGAAAACAGCTTTTTGTCATGTCTTACAGTATGGATAAAATGGAGAGGAAGAGGGCTATGTAAGCCACCTTGGGTTCCTTGCAAGAGGAAAAAAGGTGGGGCGTAAATGTAAATAACAACAACAACAACACTTCACTTTGGAGTAGGGTGGCCACTTATGAATTGCCAAAAAGAAAAGAAATGCTTCACCAAAAAAGAGGACACCAATTTGCATAATATTTGCATATGCTAATTTATGTGTATAGATGCACATTTCAAAATAATAATTATAATTTAAATAGAAATACAGTACATCTCACCATAATCAGGTCTTCTACACCTTGTGCCATATTGATACTATCCTATCATGGTAACGCTATATCCCCTTTGTGCATTTATACCTTGTAGCCCACACAGTGACCTCTGTGGCAGTATTTTGGATAATACAGAATAGGAAGCAGGAAATAATGCTAGAAAAGCAGCATATGGAATGTGAAATGTGCCCCAATACTTATCAATGCACTTCAATGCCAATACAAAGCACTAGTGTGGATCTAGCCAATGTGGAAGACTTTGACTAGGTGACGTGCGTGCCTTGGTCGGTCTGCTGTCCAGATGCTGTTGGTAGGCCACTTCAAGGCCCAACTCTTTCTTCTGAAGCGTCTGTACCTTTACACCATGCATGGACAGTCCTTCAAACAGAGGACTATTCTTCAAAATAGAGGTCAGTGCTCTGGCAGCCCTTCAAACAGAAGACTGAGACAGTATTCTGGCAAAACCTTTGAGGTCCTGTAAGTCATAGTAGCTCCTATGACAGTCTAGGAAGTATGCCACCACAGAGAGCACCAGCTAAAATCCAAAAGGTCAGATGCATTTCCCATGGAAATTAATTACTCTATCCTGAGAAATGGATTTAAAGACTTCCTCACAGGGTTTTCCACTACCTTAATTAAAATCTGCATTTTGCAGTCTAGTCTATTAAGGAGGCCTCCAATAAAACACACATAATTGATGGATAATGCAGCTGCTTAAATGAAATTGCTAATGCACAGTGATATCTATATCTATATCTATTTAAAAACCAGGTTGTACACTGCTTGGCTCAGATGTGATGGTGCTGGTTATATAGTACTTGCTTGGATGTAATGCTAAGTGATGGCTTATGAATGAGGGAGGTGGCCATTTACAGATCACCATAAAGGAGGAAATGAATCCCCCCAAAAAAGAACAAAAGGGGACACAGATATGCATAAAATGTGCATGCACTAATTTATATGTACAGTTGCATATTCAGAAATTACTATAATTTAAATAGAACTACAGTACATCTCACTGTCAAGCTGCTAACTGTTGATGGGCAACGTCCTTGCTCCTGCTCTCCATTCTTCTAAAGATCTTTATCCTGAAACCAGGTTTGGACAGGATAGCCATTGACCGAGGATGCCTTCAGATAGAGGACTATCCTCTGATGGCCCTTCAATAGAGGACTGACACATATTCTACTCTGTAAAGTAGGACATGTGGCCACCCTAAGAATGAACTACAGAGTCCAAGAAGGAGTTTGAAAGCTTTCCCTTCCACTTTTAGTTAACCACAGTTTTGCATTTTGTCCTAACTCTAAACTGTGTTTAACATTAACCATGCTTATTTTAAACAAGCAAGCTTCAGAAGATGGCTTGTTTTGACACAAGCCATAGTTAATATTTCCAACAGCACAAGAGACGACTCTACACATGGACATCACCAGATGGTCAATATCGAAATCAGATTGGTTATGTACTTTGCAGCCAAAGATGGAGAAGCTCTATACAGTCAGTAAAAACAAGACCTGGAGCTGACTGTGGCTCAGTTCATGAGCTTCTTGTTGCAAAATTTTGGCTTAAATTGAAGAACGTAGGGAAAACCACGAAACCATTCAGGTATGACCTAAATCATATCCCTTCTGAATATACAGTGGAGGTGAGGAATAGATTTCAGGGATTAGACCTGATAGACAGAGTGCCTGAGGAACTATGGACGGAGGTCTGTAACATTGTTCAGGAGGCAGCAACGAAATCCATCCCAAAGAAAAAGAAATGCAAGAAAGCCAAGTGGCTGTCTGATGAGGCTTTACAAGTAGCTGAGGAAAGAAGGGAAGCGAAAAGCAAGGGGGAAGGGGAAGATATACACAACTGAATGCAGAGTTCCAGAGAATAGCAAGGAGAGACAAGAAGGCCTTCTTAAATGAACAATGCAAAGAAATCGAGGAAAACAACAGAATGGGAAAGACTAGAGATCTCTTCAAGAAAATTGGAGATCTCAAGGGAACGTTTTGTGCAAAGACGGGCATGATAAAGGACAAAGAAGGCAGGGACCTAACAGAAGCAGACGAGATTAAGAAGAGGTGGAAAGAATACACAGAAGAACTATACAGGAAAGATCTGAATGTCCCTGATAGCCATGATAGTGCAGTCACTGAAGTTGAGCCGGACATCCTCGAGAGTGAAGTCAAGTGGGCCTTAGGAAGCATTTCTAACAACTAGGGATGTACGAAAGGGACTTACCTTGTCCCGCAGCTTTTTTTGCGGTGGGGGGGAGGCGCTTCGCTTCTCCCCCCGAAGTTCATGCGAGCGGGGGGTGTCTTCTCGCCTCTCCCGGATGAAATTCAGGCCGGGGGGGGAGGCTTCCCGCCTCGCCCCCAGCCGAAATTCAGGCCGGGGAGAAGCGCCCCGTCTCCCTGGCCGCGAACTTCAACAGAAAAGTAAAAAAAAAAAAATGCCCCGTGATAGGCTACGTAATGATTTACGTAGCCTATCACGGCTAGATCTGCAAAGTCAGCCGTGATAGGCTACGTTAATCATCACGTAGCCTGTCACGGGTGACTTAAAAAGAAAAAGAAAAAGCGCGTACGCAAATGGCAGCCCCCATAGGGAGCCGCCATTCGCGTTCTTTATTTGGTTGCTGTAGTCTACGTAAAGATTTTTTTACGTAGCGTTGCCCTTATTTTCGCCATAGTCTACGTAATCTTTACGTAGACTACAGCGACCAAGTAAGGAACATGAATGGCGGCTCCCTATGGGGGCCGCCATTAGCCATACGCGCTTTTTTTTTTTAAGTCACCCGTGATAGGCTACGTGACGATTAACGTAGCCTATCACGTCTGACTTTGCAAATCTAGCCGTGATAGGCTACGTTAATCATCACGTAGCCTATCATGGGGGCGTTTTTTTTTTTTTTACTTTTCTTGGAATGGCGGCGGCGGCAGCCGGTCGAAAGACCGGCTGCTGCCCCCACCCCTGTCGAAGCCCTGCCGAACCGCCGCTGCGACCCACCACTGGGAGCGACATTCGGGAAAGGTAAGTCCCATCCTGGGGGGGGGCGGGGGGGAGAATTTCTCCCCGAAACTACTTCGGGGGGCCGAATACATTGGCACTCAGCCCCCCGAAGTTTCGGCGAGAAATTCTCTGACACCCCTACTAACAACAAAGCTAGTGGAGATGACAGTATTCCAGCTGAGCTATTTAAAATCCTAAAAGATGATGCTGTTAAAGTGCTGCACTCAATATGCGAACAAATTTGGAACACTCAACAGTGGCCACAAGAATGGAAAAGGTCAGTTTACATTCCAATTCCAAAGAAGGGCAACGCCAAAGAGTGTTCAAACTACCGCACCATTGCGCTCATTTCACATGCCAGCAAGGTGATGCTCAAAATCCTACAAGCTAGGCTTCAGCAGTATGTGAACCGAGAACTACCGGAAGTACAAGCTGGGTTTTGAAGAGGCAGAGGAACTACAGATCAAATCTCCAACATTCGCTGCATCATGGAGAAAGCAAGAGAATTCCAGAAAAATGTCTATTTCTGCTTCATTGACTACGCTAAAGCCTTTGATTGTGTGGATCACAACAAACTCTGGCAAATTCTTAAAGTGATGGGAGTACCAGACCACCTTACCTGTCTCCTGAGAAACCTGTACGAGGGTCAAGAAGCAACAGTAAGAACCAGACATGGAACAACTGAGTGGTTCAAAATTGGGAAAGGAGTACGACAAGGCTGCATATTGTTGCCCTGCTTATTTAACTTATATGCAGAGTACATCATGAGAAACGCTGGGTTAGATGAATCACAGGTCGGAATTAAGACTGCCGGGAGAATTATCAACAACCTCCGATATGCAGACAATACCACCCTAATAGCAGAAAGCGAAGAGGATCTCAAGAGCCTCTTGTTGAGGGTGAAAGAGGAGAGTGCAAAAGCTGGTTTGAAACTCAACATTAAAAAAACGAAGATCATGACATCTGGCCCCATCACTTCCTGGCATATGGAAGGGAAAGCAATGGAAGCAGTGACAGATTTTATTGTCTTGGGCTCCAAGATCACCGCAGACGGTGACTGTAGCCATGAAATTAAAAGACGCTTGCTCCTTGGGAGGAAAGCTATGACACACCTAGACAGCATAGTAAGAAGCAGAGACATCACCTTGCCGACAAAGGTCCGTCTAATCAAAGCTATGGTTTTCCCAGTAGTAACGTATGGCTGTGAGAGCTGGACTATAAGGAAAGCTGAGCACCGAAGAATTGATGCTTTCAAACTGTGGTGCTGGAGAAGACTCTTACGAGTCCCCTGGACTGCCAGGAGGTCAACTCAGTCAATCCTAAAGGAAATCAACCCTGAGTGCTCATTGGAAGGACAGATACTGAAGCTGAAGCTCAAATATTTTGGCCACCTAATGCGAAGAGAAAACTCTCTGGAAAAGACCCTGATGCTGGGAAAGACTGAAGGCAAAAGGAGAAGGAGACGGCAGAGGATGAGATGGCTAGATAGCATCATTGATGCAATGAATATGAACTTGAGCACGCTCCGGGAGAGAGTGCAGGACAGGAAGGCCTGGTGTGCTATGGTCCGTGGGGTCACGAAGAGTCGGACACGACTGAACGACTGAACAACAAATAGTTAATATTAACCACAGTCAGAAATGACAATCCACAGTTAACCAAAAATGAAAGCAAAAGCTTTCAAACTACACCTTACAGCTGCGATGGAGGAGGAGAGGGGACAAGGGAGTGCCTCAGCCTGAGGCTCGAAAGTGGCTTGTTCATGTAGTGCTAAGCCATGGTTTAATGTTATGTCCAAATAGGGATGTCACAGAGAATTCCGCCACGGATCTCAGTGAGGCCGAATGCCAGTGCATTCGCCCCCCCGAAATCCATGGCAGAACGAAGCCCCCTGCCCCACCACCCCACGAAAGGCGCATGAAACGGAGCACTTACCTGGTGCCGTTTCCGTTGCTTTGCGAATGGTGGCCGCATCTGCAGCCGCCATTTGCTTATTCATTATTGCCATGATAGGCTACATAAATACTTACGTAGCCTATCACGGCTAATGCAGGGACGCCATTTGTGTCCCTGCGGAGGCCATGATAGGCTACGTAAATATTTATGTAGCCTATCACGGCAAAAAAGGGAATGCAAATGGCGGCCACCATAGCCGCAACCATTTGCGCCCCTGTTTTTTTGCCATGATAGGCTACGTATAAATTTACGTAGCCTATCACGGCAAAAGACAGGGGTGCAAATGGCGGCCACTACGCCATTTGCACCCCTGTCTTTTGCCATGATAGGCTACGTAAATATATACGTAGCCTATCACGGCTAAAGACACAGATGCCAGCCAATCAGTCTGGAGTTGAAGTGGTGGTGGTGATGAGGCCACACAGAAGACCACCGAGAAGAAGAAGGAGATGGAGATGGGGCCTTCATTCAGAGAGGGAGTGTTTTCTCTATTGTTGTTCAGAGCTAGGGATGGGGGAGAATTTCTCCCCGAAACTTCGGGGGGCCGAGCGCCAATGCATTCGGTCCTCCGAAGGTTGTTCGGGGAGAAATTCTCCTCCCCGCCCCCCCCGGGATGGGACTTACCTTTCACGAATGTCCCTCCCGGCGGCGGGTCCCGGCGGCGGTTCGTCGGGTCATCGTCAGGGGCGGGGGCAGCAGCCGGTCTTTCGACCGGCTACCGCCGCCGCCGCCATTACAAGAAAAGTAAAAAAAAAACAACACGCCCCTGTGATAGGCTATGTAACGATTAACGTAGCCTATCACGGCTAGATTTGCAAAGTCAGCCGTTATAGGCTACGTTAATCATCACGTAGCCTATCACGGGTGACTTTAAAAAAAAAAAAAGTGCGTACGGCTAATGGCGGCCCCCATAGAGAGCCACCATTTGCGTTCCTTATTTGGTCCCTGTAGTCTACGTAAAGATTTACGTAGGCTACGGCGAAAATAAGGACAACGCAAATAGCGTTGCCCTTATTTTCACCGTAGTCTACGTAAATCTTTACACAGACTACAGGGACCAAATAAGGAAAGCGAATGGCGGCTCCCTATGGGGGCCGCCATTTGCGTACGCGCTTTTTTTTTTCTTCAAAGTCACCCGTGATAAGCTACGTGACGATTAACGTAGCCTATCACGGCTGACTTTGCAGATCTAGCCGTGATAGGCTACGTTAATCATTACGTCGCTTATCACAGGGGCATTTTTTTTCTTTTTTTCTTTTGAAGTTCGCGGCCGGGGAGACGGGGCGCTTCTCCCCGGGCTGAATTTCGGCCGGGCGAGGCGGGAAGCCTCCCCCCCGGCCTGAATTTCGGCTGGGCGAGGAGGGAAGCCTCCCCCCCGGCCTGAACTTCGGGGGGAGCAGCGAAGCGCCTCCCCCCCACCGCGAAGGAAGCTGCGAGACCAGGTAAGTGACTTTCGTGCACCCCTATCAGGGCAGTGAATTTTTTTAAGGGCTGATTGTTCTTGCAGTAGGGCTGTGGATTTATTTTAGGGCTAAATGTACTTGCAGTGGGGTTCCACCTCTGGTGACCCCTTGGCTCCGCCTGTGGTGACCCAACTTCTAGCCCACCAATCAGAGTGGCCACCAGCTGCCACTGACCCTTGCTGACAAATTGGGACCATCATCGCTTGCTGATTTTCATGTTCTGAGAAAGCTGGAGCCACTTTTCATTTCAGTCGTTTTACTTGTTTAATTTGTATTGGTATGACATGTAACACATTGCTCAACGAATAGCAAATGGTTTTCTCTGTAAGAAAGAATGGGAGAGGAGTGGGATTTGACTGCTACTAAATCTGAAGTATAGTAGGCATGAGAGGAGCTGAAATGGTCTGCCAGAAATAGTAACAAAATGCCAGTTTTGCTAGCGAGTTAATTACAAACATCTGCACTTTATTTTTAGGCTTAAATTTACTACCATATTCTTCAGCTCTATGACTGTCAGTATTACTGTAAATTATACATAACAATGGAACGTAATTAAACAGAAGCATTAGGGAATGCTGTTCATGGCAAATAAAAGCTTGCATACTTTTAAATAAGCTGCTGCTATTGTGCCTTTCTCTTTCTTTCTCTTTTGGTCGTCATCTCACTGAATCCCAAATACAGGCCTAAGCAACTAAATGGGTTTGTATACAAATGATGCTGATTGAATCCTCTAGGAGAAAAGATAGCTATTTCAGTTCAAAAGATTCTCTGGCTTATTAGCAGTATTGCAGAGATAAAAGGGATGGGTCTATTTGCTCATCAGCAATGTGATGGGACCACGGGGACCATTTTAAATAGCAGGTGGGCGCTGTGTGTTGAATTTGGCAGGGAGTCATTTGAGAAATTTTGTCAGGCCAACATCTATCAGTGCCAAAATAGAAGCATCCTATATAGCAACAAGAATGCATCATCGTAGCATGATAGAAAGGGTGATTTAAGTTGCAATCTTATACCCTGCCCTACCCTAATTCAATTCAGTGGGACTTGCTTCTGAGTAGAAATGTATAGGATTGCACTGTTAGGCTGTAATCCTATATTAATTTGCCTGGGAAAAGGTCCTATTGATCTTAGTGGGGCTTACTTCTGAGCAGACATGCATGGGAGTGATCTGTTAGGTTGCAATCCTAAACACACTTACTAGGGAGTAAACCCTATTGGACACAGTGAGACTTACCTCTGAGTAAACATACAGAGAATTGTATAGTTAGGCTGCAATGCCATACATGTTTACCTGAGAATAACTCCCACTGAAGTTGGTGGGATTTATTTCTGAGTAGACATGCATAGGACTGTAACGTTAAACATTTAATTCCAAATGGAATGTTGATATTAAGGCAATTTTATAAAGCAATCTTTTCTTCCAAATGTGTAAATATAAAATTCCCACTTCCAGTTCCAGGGAGGAAAATATGGAAGTTATTACAAGTGGGGTTTGAGAGCCTGGATCTAATGTGGGCTTATACTAGAAACACCCCCATGTTGGTTTTGAAGAAAATGAAATTAGCTTCAGCCTTGAAGCAGGTGATTAAAGAAGATTTCTCTGATCCAGAGCCCTGGGTGCAGTACAGTGCATGCAAAAATAAAATAAAAAATAAAATCGAACATATGCAGATGCTCTTCATTTCAGTGGATGAAGGGTAGTTCCAGATTTACAACAGACTATATTCAGGCATTAAAATTCACATGCTGTAGTAATAACACCTTGCATAATTAGAGTTCTAAGGGCTAAACTATATGCTACATTATATGCATAGCATGTAAGTGTTCATAACTTCTCATTTTAAATTTGTGTAAGCTGTGTGGGCCCCCAATCTGGATCAGAACCACCACATGCACATGCCTTCCCACCCAGGGACTTTTTTCTTCAAATCCCCCGCCCCCCAGCCCTGCATGTGGGGGCTTAAGAAAAAAACAACCACGACCTCTGTTGGTGCCAGAAGCCTCCATCGGTGAATTCAAAGAAAAACAGTGGCTGGGTGGGAGGGTTTAGTGCCCTCCCTCTGCAGATCAGGCTCCTGCACGCTTACACAAAAGTAAATTAAAATGTTAGCATCACCTACACGCTACACGCACAGTGATGAAGCAGGGGGAGTGGGGGCAATGAGCACATCACTCCTCCACCTCCATGTGTTCTGTAACACCTGAATAGGGCTTATGTGTGTCCTGTTACTTTTAGCAAGATTCAAAACCAGCAGGAAAATACCCCTAAAATAACAGGTATGTGCATCATAAACAATTCCCAGATCAGAATTATGTTGTGAGCAAAGAAAAGCATATCATTGTTCGCAATTAGTATGCCGTATGTTATTAAGTCTCAACATTTTCTTAGTTGTGTGTGTGTGTGTGTGAGAGTGAGAGAGAGAGAGAGAGAGAGAGAGAGAGAGAGAGAGAATTTAAATTCTAGAAAGATTTTATCAGTGAGAAACAACATAATTGAGCAGCGAGCACGTTCCTGTTTTGCAGAAAGGAATAAAATATGATGTTCACACACTGCTTTCCAGCAGAGAAATTCATTTTTGATCTTCCTTTGATGGTGAAGCATCTCCAGTAACTGCAGATAATATTTTCTTGAACTTTGGAGTGCTTGTAAAACTTGGAGAGTTAGGACACTGATGGATGAAGGTCTTCTTGAAGCTTGACATCCTGCTCTGGAGAGGCGGTGGAGAATGTTAGCAGACTGGGACAAGGCAGGACAAGAGCAGAATTACCTGTTAACCACACAGATGAGAGCCTCTCAGAATCAGAGTTCATTCTGAAGTTCTAATCAGGGATGAGGACCGAAAGCTTTTGAACAGTGCCCTTTGGACTTCTTCATATGCAGAGGTTTAGGCTGAGAAATTTCTAAATCTTTTCTAGGCCCAATGTAAACAATACATTAGGGGGATTATGGCTCCATCTATTTCTTTCTTTCTTTCTTTCTTTCTTTCTTTCTTTCTTTCTTTCTTTCTTTCTTTCTTTGTATTTGAGGGCATGACCTATCATAGAGAAGGGAACATAAGGGTTTCTACTCTAATCTTGTTGGATTTCAGTTGTTCATAGCCTTCTGTAACTTTTACCCTATGATAGGGATGGTGGAGAATTCCGCCACAGATTGCACTGGCATTCGGCCCCCTGAAACCCGTGGCAGAACGGCCTCCTACCCCCCCGCGGAATTCCCCCTGGGACGAAGCTTACCTAGGGCGGAAGTTCCAGCGGTGGCGGCGGCTCTGGTGGCAGCGGCGACAGCTGGTCTCTCAGCCGGCTGCTGCGGACACAAATAGCGGCCGCCATAGCAGCTGCCATTTGCGTCTTGCCAGGCTGCCGTGATAAGTATTTACGTAGCCTATCACGGTAAAGGCAGCTACGCAAACAGCGTAGCGGCTGCCATTTTCCTGGGTCAGTGCTAAATTCAGTGGCTACCGTCTCCTCCACTGGGTTGGGGTGGGTGGGTGGTGGAGTGTACTCATGGGCTAAGTTGTGCTGGCTCTGAGAGGTGGGGGGGGGGGCTGTGGATCAGGAGGCTGATTGAGCCCAGAGATCCAGCCTTCCTTTACAGTACCTGAGTCAAATTGCTGATAACTCAGAAAGGCCCAGAAAAACACGCCAAACATTTGGGGGAAATTGGTGTGATTTTCCCCTGCCACATATTCTAAGTGGTCAAAGCTGGTGGTCTTATCCAGTGGTAAAGCTTCCCCAAATGGGGAGAACAATTCTATGGCTCCTAGACAGCAACAGCCATGGGTTAGTTTGGATTCCTGGATCTGAGGTCAAAGACAGGACTCGGACCCAGGAATCTGAGCTCCCTGCCCCCTCCTCCCCACCCTTGCAGCCAGCATGGAGAGAATCATGCCGCCTGCCTCTCTGAGCTCGCAAAAGGAAAGGGGCATTTCTGTGGGCAGGGAGGGGAGGGGACTGGGGAAGCGGTGATACGAATTCTCTCCAGCCTTCCCCAGCCTCCTTCCCTCCCTGACGCCTCAGCTAGATGGGTGAAAATGCCTTTCTAGCTAAAATACAGAGCAGGGGGACCACGGAGGCCAGTTCAGAAGCTGATGGGCATCTAGATTTGTGCCCTAACCATTTGATAAATGGATCACTTCTATTAGTTATCCATGGTGGGTAGCATCAAGTAGGGAAGGTATTCCCGTGAAAGACAGCCTCGCAACGTCTCTTTTATGGTACAGCTTGTCTTCCTGGCTTTTTATCCATGTTTTTCCTTCTTTCAAATTTTGTTTAAGATTTCAGATTTCTAAGTGTTGCTTTTTATATTTTAAAAGACTTAGGGAGCAATCCTATCTGGATAGGTGGCCACCTCTGAACTCGGAAGCGACCGCCTATCCAATGCAGGGCAGGAGAAGCACAGAGGGGATCGTTCCCTCCATACTTCCCCTGCCCTGCATTTGCAGCTAGATAGCCGATTTCGGCTGTCTAGCCGCGGGAAGGCAGAATGGGGGAGGAGGCTGCCAGATGACATATAGGATGTGTAATACCAGCATTTCTGCCTTCCCTGCCCTGGAATACACCCCCAGAACTCCCCGTTTTGGCTGCTCAGGACTGTTCCACACTGCCTGCAAGGCAGTGCGGAGGGGGGTGGGAAGGTCAGTTCTCCAGGATCTGACCTCGGAGCGCAGGCTCTGAGGTTGGTACCCCCCATACCAGATATCCTATGACCATCTAGACGTTGACTAGCTGCCTAGTTGTAGTTCTTGTGAGGTATTTTAAAATATTTTAAAATATTTGCTATAGTTTTGATGTATTTTGAGAGGAGCACCTACTGATATATAAATAAAACTCATTGTTGATTGCAGACTAAAAGAACTGGCTGTTTATTAGTGGAATACAAAGGACAGAAACTGAAAGAAACTGTGTGTGTGTGTGTGCGTGTGTGCGTGCGCACGTGTGCGTGCAGCGCATAATAGTAAGCGGTTCTAAAATGAATCCCATAATGGTCAGGTTACGACATGGTGTTTGGTTTTGGTTTTTTGTTAAGTGAGAAACTGTAGTCATAGTCACGAACAGATTTGGGTTTTTTTTTCTGTATGTGGTGAGGTGACCCCGTGTTTAAAGGTCCACAAGTGAGGAGTTGTTTTTAGTGGAAGCCACTATAGGTTTTTATAATTTGTGATAGAAAAGATGAACATAAAATAACATGGAATATAGGTGCCATGTGGACTTCCCCTGAAGTCATAATCCTGCTGTAAGAATGTGCATATACATGACAGATACCTGGCCACTGCGACAGCAACTGTTTTGCATGCTATCTAGAAGTGCTCCATAGGGTGCTCTACAAGATTTACTGTTCCACCTCATTGGCCTTTCTAACCAAATTCTGCACTTTCCTGCTTAGAGATTTCCCAGACATTTCAGGGCAACTTATGTCTATTGCAAAGTTTCAACAGAGATATCCGTTATAGTATGTTTATGGCCAGCATTTCTGTAGAACTGCTTCAAAGAAACAATTGTGACTGGCAGTTGTTTTACCCATCATGGTAGAAGCTTATTGTGATATCTCTGCTTAAAGTCCACTTTCCCTTTTGCATCTCTGTTTTGTACTTTCATTCTTTCTCTACCCTTTTGCTAACAAAAGTGGGATAGGCATCTGAAGCACTGGACATTGATTTCTATCTCTTATGCTTGCCAGTCAATCAGAGAGAGAAAATGCCGTGGCCTACTCTTTAATAGCGGATTGATGTACAAATATATCAGCAGATGGAGCTTGTCATAGCATAGATGATTCAAGTATTTCCACCTGCTAATATCTGCACATCAGGCTGTGGTAAAAGGCACTGCTACAAGGCCAGCTAAAGAAACAACCCTATTGCCTGAAAAAGAAACATCTCACACAAGCCTGTTTTGGATGTAACAGTAAACAATGATTTTGGGTGACATGAATGAGGCTGTGCGCACCTTGGGCTTGCATACTCCCCCTCCTCTTTCTACCTCTGCCATGGCCAGGAGGAGGAGATTAGTGATAGGATTATTTAGTAATGATGCCTCCTGTTAGAAAGGCAATTAGCAGAGAAAAACAAAAAAGGCAAAACGGAATGAGCATTTACCAGTCCCATGTGCATAAAGGCTATGGAGATACTGGCTAGTGGTCAAAATTCCTAGGGATGTACGAAAGTCTAGGGATGTCAGAGAATTTCTCCACGAATCTCGGAGAGGCCGAATGCCAGTGCATTCGGCCCCCTGAAATTGGTGGAGAAACGGTCTGCCCCCCCGCCCCCCCCGGGACGGGACTTACCTTGGTCGAATGTCCCTGGTGGCGGCGGCTCCGGTGCCGGTTCGGCGGCGGCCGGTCTTCCGACCGGCTGCCGCCGCTGCCATTTCCAAGTAAAAACAAAAACAAAAACAAGCAAACGTGATAGGCTACATAAAGATTTACGTAGCCTATCACGGCTAGATTTTTAAAAAACACCGTGATAGGCTACGTAAATGTTTACGTAGCCTATCATGGCTGACTTTGAAAAAAAAAAAAGCGCGTACGCAAATGGTGGCGCCCATGGGCGCCGCCATTTGTGTACGCGCTTTTTTTTTTTTTAAAGTCAGCCGTGATAGGCTACGTAAACATTTATGTAGCCTATCATGGGTGACTACAGGGACGCAAACGGCGGCGGCTATGGCCGCCGCCATTTGCATCCCGGCAGGAGACGGCGTTTCGTAGCTGGAGGGACGGGGCGCCTCTCCCCTGGCCAGAATTTTGGCAGGGAGGGACGGAGCGCCTCCCCCCCACCGCAAAGCATGCTTCGGGATCAGGTAAGTGACTTTCTTCCATCCCTATGAAAGTCACTTACCTTTCCGCGGATTAAGTTGATGGTGGGGGGGGAGGTGTTCCGTTCCCCCCCCCCGGAATCCACGATGGGGGGGAGGCGATCCGTTCCTCCCCCCTGGAATCCTCCATGGCCGGCTGTGCTCCACGGCAACCCCGCGGAGCAGCCGGCCAGGGCCCAGGCCAGAGCCGTCCGCAGCCGGATTTCTGGCCGCGGAGGGCCCTGGGTAAAAAAAACAACAAAAAAAACCACATATGCAAATGGCGGCGGCTACGGCCGCCGCCATTTACATTCCTTATTTTTGGCCATATTAGTCTACGTAAATATTTACGTAGACTAAAACGGCGAATCAAAAAGGGACGCAAATAGTGCCCGCTACACTATTTGCGTTCCCCTTTATTTTCGCCGTCATAGTCTACGTAAATATTTACGTAGAGTAAGATGGCCAAAAATAAGGAATGCAAATGGCGGCGCCCATGGGCGCCGCCATTTGCGTACGCGCTTTTTTTTTTTTAAATCAGCCGTGATAGGCTACGTAAACATTTATGTAGCCTATCATGGCTGACTGCAGGGATGCAAACAGTGGTGGCTATGGCCGCCGCCATTTGCATCCCGGCAGGAGACGATGTTTCGTGGCCGGAGGGACGGGGCGCCTCCCCCCTGGCCAGAATTTCAGCAGGGAGGGATGGGGCGTCTCCCCCCCAGCCAGAATTTCAGGGGGAGGGACGGAGCGCCTCCCCCCCACCGCAAAACAAGCTTCGGGATCAGGTAAGTGACTTTCTTCCATCCCTACGAAAGTCACTTACCTTTCCGCGGATTATGTTGATGGGGGGGAGGCGTTCCGTCCCTCCCCCCAGAATCCTCGATGGGGGGGAGGCGATCCCTTCCTCCTCCCTGGAATCCTCCATGGCCGGCTGTGCTCCACGGCAACTCCGCGGAGCAGCTGGCCAGGCCCAGGCCAGAGCCGTCCGCAGCTGGATTTCTGGCCGTGGAGGGCTCTGGGTAAAAAAAAAATAAAAAAATACCACATATGCAAATGGCGGCGGCTACGGCCGCCGCCATTTGCATTCCTTATTTTTGGCCGTCTTAGTCTACGTAAATATTTACGTAGACTAAAACGGCGAATCAAAAAGGAACGCAAATAGCGCCCGCTACACTATTTGCGTTCCCCTTTATTTTCGCTGTCATAGTCTACGTAAATATTTACGTAGACTAAGATGGCCAAAAATAAGGAACGCAAATTGCGGCGGCCATAGCCGCCGCCATTTGCGTACGCATTTTTTTTTACCCAGCCATGATAGGCTACGTAAATCTTTACGTAGCCTATCACATCTTGTAAAAAAAAACCCAAAATGACAAGACTGCAAATGGCGGTGGTGGCAGCCGGTCGGAAGACCAGCTGCCGCCCGGAACATCCACCCCAGGTAAGTCTCGTCCCAAGGGGAATCCGCCGGGGCGGGGGGGCAGGCCGTTCCGCCACCGAGTTCGGGAGGCCGAATGCACTGGCATTCGGCCTCACCGAGATCCGTGGCGGAATTCTCTGACATCCCTAAAAATTCCTGTGAACTAACTTACTGCAACACCGCCCCCTGCAGACGAGGTTGCAATATTCCCCCAAATTGAAAGCTTTTGCTTCTATTTTCAATCAACCACAGTTAATATTATGTCAGCATCTGAAACTACGGTTAGTATTAACTCTAATATTTAATATTATTGAAATAAGGCAGCTTCATAAACCACAGTATAAAGTCGGCATGTTTCAGTAAATGATAGTTATCACAGTTTCCCAACAATGCAATATTCTTATGAGGACACAACAATAACTAAAAGAAAAAGAAAGGAAAAGTAAAGTAAGAGATCCAGCGTGGTGTAGTGGCAAGAGTTGTGGACTAGGAGCTGGAAGATCCAGGTTCTAGTCCCTACTCGGTCATGGAAGCTCACTGGGTGACTTTGGGCCAGTCACAGACTCTCAGGCTCAGCCCAACCCACCTCACAGGGTTGTTGTTGTGAGGATGAAATGGAGAGGAGGAGGATAATGTAAGCCGCCTTGGGTTCCTTGCAAGAGGAAAAAAGGCGGGGTATAAATGCAATAATAAATAAAAAAAAAAGTAAAGAAGAAAAAAGGAAAAGAAAAAAGGAATTTTCCCTTTTCCTCTCTTTTTCCCCCTCTCTTCGTTTAAAGAGTTAAATTTAAACTCCAGTACCCAAGGGCTTCAGATGCGATTCTATTTTAAAAACTATACCTATATCACTAGCAATATTACAATTTAATAATCAACCTTACATTTCAATATCATATCATCAATCTTATAATGAGAAAGCAGGCCTACAATTCATTCCCAGTAACCATATATTGCCCTTAAGCTAAAATATAATAGTAATAATAAAGCTTAACAATTCAACCAACCAAAGATTTAACTGAGTAATCTTATGGTAATGATAATAACAGTAATAGTGATTTAAAAAAGATGAAATTATAATATTATATAATAATAAAGCTTGAAAGCAGCCTTACAACAATCAGTGATATATTTTATACTAGATATATGAGTGTGCAGAATACACCCTCAAACAATATATTTAAATACAGCATACCATATCTACTTTGGAAAAAGAGAATTTAAAGAAAAATTAAAAAAGAGAAGAAAAATGAAAGAAAGTAAATGAATATATGTATAATCAGGTATCTTCTGGCCTAACCTGAATCATGTAGACTAAACATAAATAGTTAACAAAGCTTATTTAAAAATTCCAGTTCATGGGGCTGAAACAGAAATCTCACGCATTTTTACGTTCAGCCATGCCTCCGCCATTTCATGGTTTAGGAACTTCTTCGGCTGACCTTCAGAAACAATGCAAAAAGTAACAGGATATTTTAAAAAATATTGTATGTTCATTTGTTTTGCCATATTCTTCACCTTGATGAATTGCCTCCTTTTATTCGCCACCTCTTTGATGTAATCTGGAAACAACATAACTTTATCTTGTTTCCAAAAAAGACTTCCACCCTCTCTTGCCAAACACAGGATATAATTCTTTGTGGAGACCCTTGCAAATTGGACTATAATCATATGGTCAGTCCCTTTAGCATTCGGCACACGAAATGCCTGCTCAATATCAAGTAAATAATCAGATAGCACAGGAAGTATCTCATGCAAAAGCTTGTCCACAAACGTAGGCAAATTTACATCAGTAGGCAGATTTTTAATCCCAATAATACATACATTGGATCTGTGCATGAAGGCCTCCAGTTGGGAAATTCTGGCAGAGATATTTTTTAAAAGAGCTTGTGTCGTAATTTCATTCATTGTGAGCCTATCTTGTAGCTTAACTTTCGTCTCCATTTTTTGCCAGGAAGCATTAATTAAATCTACAGCTCCTTGCAGGGCAGTGATGGAATTTTGGATTAAATCCAACCTCTTGGTTTGCTCTGCAAATTGCGAAGATAAAGTTTTTATCAAAGTAAATAATTCCCCTATATCTTCTGTTCTTGGAGCTTTTGACAAAGGAGGTATGGGAGGAGTGGGCGGCGATGCAATCCCCTTCCTTCTCCTCATTGTAGCCATGTTCCTCTTCAAACAAATCTTGCAGGTCCTCAAATATTCTCAGATATTGTTGATATTCTTAAACCATCCCTCAGGTGTTATTGATATTTCTTAATCCATATTACAGTGGAACACGTCAGCCCTGTTTTCTCCTATTAAACAGGAGATTCAGCACAGCTTTTTGCAATGGTTAAGCTCTGGGAAGATAATCCTGGAATCCAGCCCCCCCACTGCCTTGTGGGGAGTACTTTTCTCCAAGATGTTATCCAGATGCTGCCTTGCCCCCCCCTTTAATTCCGAGGGGAGGAAGTGAATGCTTCTGATGTCCTCCTTGCAGCCATGCCAGAGGAGGAGAGGGGAGTGGGAGTGTGGAAGGTAGAGGCTCACACAAGCTTATTCACCCTGAAACATAGTTTAGTTATGCCTGAATGAGGCCATAGCCTTAAATGGTCTGTAACTTGGATTCTCCATTGCTAGAGTGAGGGAAAATATGATATCTCAGAGCAATCCAGTACAATTAATTCATAAAGGGCTTATTGCTTTTTCTAGGCTTGGAGCATTTCAACAGCCATGTATTCTGTCTGTCCAAAGTCCTAACAATCTTCAGTTTCATTAGTCTGAATTTAAAATGTAATAGTCAAGTTAGTGAAATATTACATTGTTTTTCAGTTGCTTGTGTTTGCAAATTGGCTGCTAAATAAGGCTGTTACTTACACAGAGTTTGCCTGGTATGAAAGATAAACAAACTAGATACATGGGGAGTGTGTGTTCTAAAATTTGCTCCCCCTTACATTATATATCTTTATGAGACAGGGCTTGGAAAAAAACAAATAGAATATAATGCAAGATCCTTCTTGGGGCTTCAAGACCATTCTTGATGGTTTTGATGGCCAGGCTATCTGAAGGAGTGTCTTCTCACATATTTACCTACCTGGACATCATGTAAGTCACCTCAAGGTGTCTCTGCCAAATAATGTAAAGTTGGAGGCTTCAGAGAGAGAGGGCTTTTTCAGTGGTGGCATCCCTTCTACGGAATGCCCTCCCCAGAGAGGCTTGCCTGGCAACTATGCTATGGTATTTTCGGTCCCAAGTGCAGACCTTTTTACTCTCCCAGGCATTTAAAGAACTGTTTCAATATGCTTTTAAACTGCTGCTGGTTTTACTTTGGTTTTATGTGCTGTAGTGTTTTTATTCTTTGTTACTGGCTTTATCTTGGTTTTATGATGTGCTGTTTGTATTTATTATCCTATTGTTTGTATTTTATGTTTTTTATGTAATGTGCACTGCCCAGAGAACTTATTGGGCATTTTAAAAGTGCAATCAATCCATCAGTCAATCTGTTTCTCTCAGGCTGTCCTATTTTCGACTGTGGCGGGAATGGGCTGGAATCTGCACCCTTCTGTGCACTGGGTAGGATAGACCTTTTCTGCCTCCAGATCCTATCTTTTTTGGCCTGGGGGAGGGGAATGCAGCTGTGGTAGGAGAAACTGCATTTGAGAAAAGGTTCTTTTCTGTGCCAAAAATACAGGAGCCTTCTCAGGGCCTGGACCTTGGGACCCGAGGAAGCGTAGTATTTCAGTGCATTTATGAAGGTAAGCATCATGAAAACTCTGCAGAGTTTGGCTAATGGTAGCATTAATTTTTTTAAAAAACTTGTGCTGCATTAGCTGAAGCTTGGAACGTCTCCACTCTGCTAGCCTTAAAAGACCCAATAAAACCAAAGCCCTTGACTTTATTACAACTTTGCTTCACTAATGGCAATCTTGTGCTGCAGAGATAAAGCTCGGATTGCACTGCTTGCTGTTTTATAGGTCCTACAACAGAATCTTTGTTTTTCCAAGAGAACATTGAAAAATCAACACCTGATAATGAGTTTGCTCTAATTCATTAAGGAGTATATCTTACGACTTAAAACCTTCACCTTGTGTTAAATTGTTTTGCATCATAGAATGGGGCTGGGCTAATGGTGCATCAGCAAGAATGACATGGTTGCACGGCTCTTATCTCTTCAGCTCTATTCCACAGATATGCGCCTGATGCCACTCTCTTTTGAGTGGAGGTGATGAATTCACGGAGACTTTGTACAAGCAAGTGTTTCTGCCTATTCATCTATGCCCCGGCATTTTCTTACTTTTTCTCTTTCTTTTTTTAAACCGATTGCAGCAATAATTCACCCCTTTTTCTCCTCTGCCTACATTTCCATCTTCTTCCCTTGTGTTGCTTTTTAGATTGTATGCCCCTTGGGGCAGGTACTTGTCTTCTCATAGTTTATATAGTACCATGAACACTGATGGTGATGCTATATACAACAATAATAAAAATGCCAGTTCAACAGCAATATTTCTTCAAGTCTTCCCCCCACCTTTCTTTGCTATGGTATGTATATGTGTATGAATGTATGTATGTATTTTATCTACTCCATTTCTTAGCCATCTTTCAAGACCATAGTCTTCTCAAGGCAGCTTACAAAATGGAAATAATACAAAGTAATAATAATAAAATCATATTAAATATAAACAATTTTAAATACAATCAATTCTAATAAAATACAATTTTAAACTATCTATAAGTAGCAAATAACATTTAAACTTTCAGTTAAAAGCCAGGGAGAACAGATTAATTTTTAAACCCTCTTTAAAGCAGCCACGCCTGCTTGTGGCTGCTTGTGTCATGGGAGGCCTTGTGTCATGGGAGGGAATTCTGTAGGGTAGGGGCCACTACCGAGAAGGCCTTATATCTAGTATCTAACTACTTCCAGTAGTTAGAAGAGGGATAGAAAGGGAACGAAAAATACTCCGGGTGAATGACTGGCTACGAAGGTGGTGCCGACGAGAGAGATTTGGATTCTGGGACCACGGGCTATACTTCCTGGAAGATGGGCTGTTGGCTAGGGATGGGTTGCACCTCACAAAGGCTGGGAAGAATGTGTTTGGCCACAGCATGAAGAACTTCATCAGGAGGGCTTTAAACTGAATCCTACGGGGAAGGGAGATGTAATGTTGGGGGTAACAATGGACGTAGGCGCATGCACTCCAATGGAGAGAACAGCGCTGATAGCGCCCAATAATAGTCTTCAGACACATGTAGGAAGAAAGCCAGACTATGAAGCACATGGTCTTCGATGTCTATATACTAATGCCCAGAGTATGGGAAACAAACAGAACGAACTTGAACTCTTAATACAGGAGGGACATTATGACTTGATAGGTATAACTGAGACTTGGTGGGATGACTCTCATGACTGGAATACAGCAGTTGAAGGATATAACTTGTTCAAAAAGAACAGGAGGAACAGAAAGGGAGGCGGGGTTGCACTGTATGTGAAAAATACATATCTCTGCACAAAAATACAGGAGGAGGAGCTTGGTAGCCCCATCGAGAGCATCTGGGTTGAAATAAATGGAGCAAAGAATAAAAGGAACCTGGTGGTCGGAGTCTACTACCGGCCACCCAATCAAGGAGAAGCCAAGGATGAAACTTTTGAAAAGCAAATAGCCAATGTTTTAAGGAAGCATGATGTAGTAGTAATGGGGGACTTCAATTTCCCCGATATTTGTTGGGAGACAAATTCTGCAAAACATGGCCCCTCCAGGAAATTCCTGACTTGTGTGGCGGATAACTTCCTCCTACAGAAAGTAGAGGAAGGAACTAGAGGATCGGCTATCCTTGACTTGATCCTAACCAACAGAGATGACTTAGTGGATAAAGTAGCAGTTACAGGAACTCTGGGGGAAAGCGACCATGTTGTACTTGAGTTCTTGGTTCTAAGGGAAGCAAAAGCCGAGTGTACTCAAACGCGTACCCTGGATTTTAGGAAAGCTGATTTTAATAAACTCAGAACAATGATCAGTAAGGTCCCATGGCAAACAATGCTAGCGAGAAAAGGAGTCCAAGATGGGTGGGAACTTTTAAAAAAGGAAATTCTCAAGGCACAATCACAAACAATTCCAACAAGAAGAAAAGGTGGAAGACAACAGAAGAAGCCAATGTGGCTTCACAAAAAGCTTAGGGATGACCTGAAAACAAAAAAGGACACATATAGGAAGTGGAAAGAAGGCCAAGTAACAAAGGAAGAGTACAGGCAGGTAGCACAGAATTGCAGGGATGGCGTCAGGAAGGCTAAAGCGGAGAACGAGGTGAGGTTAGCGAGGGATGCTAAAAACAACAAAAAGGCTTTCTTCAGCTACGTGCATAGTAAAAGGCAGAGGAAAGAAATGGTTGTTCAGCTATTAAATAAGGATGGCAAAATGATAACAGATGACAAAGAAAAGGCAGAGGTGCTCAATTCCTACTTTGGCTCAGTCTTCTCCCAAAAGAGGGTCTATGACCCCCCTGGCAAAGGCGAAGTACAGGCTGAAGGGGCAGGATTGCAGCTTGAGATCGACAGGCATATGGTCAAGGAACACCTCATTACTTTGAATGAGTTCAAATCTCCAGGGCCAGATGAACTGCATCCTAGAGTCATAAAGGAACTGGCAGAAGAACTCTCAGAACCGCTGTCTATTCTCTTTGAGAAATCATGGAGGACCGGGGAAGTGCCAGATGACTGGAGGAGGGCTAACGTTGTCCCTATCTTCAAAAAGGGTAAAAAGGAGGAACCTGGGAACTACAGACCAGTCAGTCTGACATCAATCCCTGGGAAAATTCTGGAGCAGATCATAAAGCAATCCATCTGGAAGCACCTTGACAACAATGCCGTGATTACTCGAAGCCAACATGGATTTGTCAAAAACAAGTCCTGCCAGACAAATCTGATCTCATTTTTTGATCAAGTCACCTCCCTTGTAGACCGTGGGAATGCTGTAGACATCATATACCTCGACTTCAGCAAAGCTTTCGACAAAGTGCCCCATGATATCCTGATGAGCAAACTAGCTCGAAGTGGGCTGGATGAAACAACGATCATGTGGATCCACAGTTGGCTACAGAATCGGACTCAAAGAGTGCTTCTCAATGGGACCTTCTCAAGCTGGGGAGAGGTAACGAGTGGGGTACCGCAGGGCTCAGTCCTGGGCCCAGTGCTCTTCAACATTTTTATTAATGACTTGGAGGAGGAGGTGCAGGGAATGCTGATCAAATTTGCAGATGACACAAAATTGGGCGGGATAGCTAATACTTTGGAAGACAGAAACAAAATTCAAAGTGATCTGGATAGACTGGAGTGCTGGGCAGAAAACAACAGAATGGCATTTAATAGGGACAAATGCCAAGTTCTGCACCTAGGAAAAAGAAACCAAATGCACAGTTACAAGATGGGGGATACGTGGCTCAACCACACTACGAGCGAGAAGGATCTTGGAATTGTCGTCGATCACAAGCTGAATATGAGCCAACAATGTGATGTGGCTGCAAAAAAGGCAAATGCTATTTTGGGCTGCATTCATAGAAGCATCGCTTCCAAATCCCGGGAAGTACTAGTTCCCCTCTACTCAGCACTGGTTAGGCCTCATCTGGAGTACTGTGTCCAGTTCTGGGCACCACACTTTAAGAAGGATGCAGACAAGCTGGAGAGGGTTCAAAGGAGGGCAACAAAGATGATCAGGGGACTGGAAACAAAGCCCTATGAAGAGAGACTGAAAGAACTGGGCATGTTTAGCCTTGAGAAGAGAAGACTGAGGGGAGATATGATAGCACTCTTCAAGTACTTGAAAGGTTGTCACAGAGAAGAAGGCCAGGATCTCTTCTCGATCATCCCAGAGTGCAGGACACGGAATCATGGGCTCAAGTGACAGGAAGCCAGATTCCGGCTGAACATCAGGAAAAACTTCCTGAGTGTCAGAGCAATACGGCAATGGAACCAATTACCTGGGGAGGTGGTGGGCTCTCCCACACTGGAGGCCTTTAAGACGAGGCTGGACAGCCATTTGTCAGGGATGCTCTGACTTGGATTCCTGCATTGAGCAGGGGGTTGGACTCGATGGCCTTGTAGGCCCCTTCCAACCCTACTATTCTATGATTCTATGATTCTAGTGCCCACGAACCTTACTGATCTTCGCAGCAGGCCAACAAGCAGGGTGTCTGAAGCTGATATTAAAGCACGGACAGGTTCATACAGGTGTAGGCAGTCTTTCAAATAATTGGACCCAACTCATTTAGGACCCAAAAACACTGACTATCTAGCCCCAACAAGGACTTGAGTAGCCACAGTCTGTACCAGCTGAAGTTTCCGAGTTATCTTTAAGAACTGTCCCACCTAGAGAACATTTCAGTAGGCCAGTCTGGATGGAAGTAGGGTATGCAACATCAAGGCCAACAATAAATAATTCTTTGCATCAGAAGCAGAAAACCAACTAAGTAGGCAGTTGGACCACTGGATGACAATGGAGTTAAAGGAGTACTGAAGGAGGACAAGGAGACTGCAGAGAAGCTGAATTAATTCTTTGCATCTGTCTTCACTGCAGAAGATATAGGACAGATACCTGTGCCTGAACTCATGTTTTCAGGAAGGGAGTCTGAGGAACTGAAGCAAATAGTGATGACAAAAGATGAAGTTCTCAACCTTATTGATAAATTGAAAGCAAATAAATCACCGGGCCCAGATGGTATCTATCCTAGAATTCTCAAAGAACTCAGATTACTGATCTTCTAACTAAAATACGCAACATGTCCTTAAGATCAGCCTCTATACCAGACGACTGGAAGATGGCCAATGTAACACCAATTTTCAAAAAGGGATCTGAGGGGATCCAGGAAATTGCAGGTTGGTTAGCTTAACATCTGTTCCGGGTAAATTGGTTGAAGGCATTATTAAAGATAAAATTAGTAAGCATATAGAAGGACAAGCCCTGCTGAAAAAGCATCAACACTACTTCTGCAAAGCTAAGTCCTGTCTCACTAACCTTTTAGAGTTCTTTGAGAGTGTCAATAGACATGTAGACAGGAGTGATCCAGTAGACATTGTTTACTTGGACTTCCAGAAGGCTTTTGACAAAGTCCCTCACCAAAGACTCCTGAGCAAACTTAGCAGTCATGGAATAAGAGGACAGGCCCTCTTATGGATCCTGGTTAAAGAACAGAAAGCAGAGAGTAGGAATAAATGGTAAATTCTCCCAATGGAGGGAAGTTAATAGTAGGGTCCCACGGGGATCTGTATTAGGACCAATGCTTTTCAACGTGTTCATAAGTGATCTGGAATTAGGAATGAGCAGTGAAGTGGCCAAGTTTGCCGATGGTATCAAATTACTGAGGGTGCAAAACCAGATTGTGAAGAGCTCCAAAATGATCTCTCCAAACTGGGAGAATGGGGATCTAAATGGCAAATATGGTTCAATGTAAGCAAGTGTAAACTGATGCAGGTTGGGGCCAAAAATGCCAACTTCAAGTATAGCCTGATGGGATCTGAGCTAGCAGTGACTGACCAAGAAAGAGAACTTGGGGTTGTGGTAGACAGCTCAATGAAGATGTCACCTCAGTGTGCAGCTGCTGTAAAAAGGGCAAACATGTTAGGCATAATTAGAAAAGGGTTTGAGAATAAAACTGCCAACATCATATTGCCCCTATACAAATCTATGGTGAGACCGCACTTGGAATACTGTGTACAGTTCTGGTCACCACACCTAAAAAAAGATATTGTAGAGCTGGAAAAGGTGCAGAAAAGGGCAACTAAAATGATCAAGGGGCTGGAACATCTCCCCTATGAGAGAAGGTTACAACAGCTGGGATAGTTTAGCTTGGAAAAAAGGAGGGTAAGGGGAGACATGATAGAGGTCTACAAAATTATGCATGGTGTGGTGAATGTGGATAGGGAGACATTTTTCTCCCTCTTTCAGAATACTAGAACCTGGGGTCATCCTATGAAGCTGATTGGTGGGAGAGTCAGGACAGATAAAAGGATGTACTTCTTCACACAGTGCATAGTTGAACTATGGAATTTGCTACCATAGGAAGTAGTGATGGCCACCAGTTTGGATGGCTTTAAAAGGGGGTTAGACAAATTCCTGGAGGAAAAGGCTATCAATGGCTACTAGTCTCAGGTACCAGAGGCAGTGAGCCTATGTACACCAGTTGCTGGGGAACACGGGTGGGTGGGTGCTGTTGCACTCATGCCCTGCTTGTGGGTCCCTGGTTGACAGCTGGTTGGCCACTGTGTGAAGAGAATGCTGGACTAGATGGACCCTTGGTCTGATCCAGCATGGCTCTTCTTGTGTTCTTATGCACAAGTGAGGCCAGGTCATCTTTCCCTAGATAGGGTTGTAGCTGACATAACAGCATTTGGCACATATGAATGAGAGCTGATGGTGTGACCTGGTCCCTCTGTTAACAATAACTCCTCTGGCTCTAGCCCTGAGCCAGGGTCCACTGCCCAGATTTCATGTGTCCCAAATCCATTGGACCTGGAGTCTGAGGTGGAACGCTTGAAGGACTTTCTGTAATGGAGAATGAGTTGCCAGGTGCTCAACTTGGAAGAGGACTTTGGTTGCACCTCAGAAAGAAAAATGTCTTGGGTAGTCAGGAGCAGAGTAGTAGAAACAATTTTAAGTTAAGAGATAAAAGCTTGAAGATGATGTTGAGAATATTACAACCTCGTCTACAAGTTTCTGGAAGAGGGCAGTGGTACAGTAAGCATGGGAATTTAGACAACAGCTAGCCTTAGGATCTCTATAGCCTACAGTGTGGTTTCCTGTGATTTTTTCTTTTGCTTCTCCCCTTCCTCCCCCCTCCCCGATCTCTTCCATTGTTGGGAGCACTAGTGTTTGCTCTCTCACTCCTGCCTGTGTAATGGAACACAAAGTGGACCAAACAAACTTTTTGAAACTGTATGCTGTACTGCATTATATATGCAAGAATACTTTGTGAGTAAAAACATTTTAGCTTTTCTTCAGTAAAGAAGGGTGTGGTCTCTTTTTTATTCTAAGGTAGCCCAGTGTGCATGTGGGACTGGTAAACATTCATTCTGTTTTACCTTTTTGTTTGTTCTCTGCTAATTGTCTTTCTAACAGGAGGCATTGTTACTAAATAATCCCATCAGATGATAGTGGCAGTAAATTTGTTTTGTTATAGGAGAGCAAATATATGATAGCCTACATTAATATTTTGATTGACAACAAATGGCTGATCTACAATAAACTGGGGATAATGTTGGGAGCATTTAAGTAAGATCACTTTTCAAACCACCCGGTAGTAATGAAATGAATTGCAAATTACTTTAAGCGTTGGAACACATACATTCCTTTTTTGTCCATATCCCATTAAGCAAGCCGTTACAGTCCAGATTATCTCATGCTGGCAAATGACAAGTTTGCTAGAGCAGGCTAATTATCAGTTGAATTCCAAATTAGTGACAAGCAAGTTGCCCCTCTCAGTTTGGAATGGGTTTAAAACAATTTTTTAAGAAACCCAGAAAATAGATGATATTCCAAGTACATTCCAAAGTTTGGGCCCTATCATATTCTTGATTATATCAACTGGAGTGTGATGGGGCCCAAGTAGCTCCCCTCCCATGTAAGCCCCTCCCCCCTGAGCCCTTGAGAATTGTACTTACCCTTCCCTTTTCCCCAAGTATACACAACAGTGGTGGCAATAGCCCTCTGATGGCGAGAGCTAGTGCCACGGTCTCCATTACGCCCAAGAAAGAAACATCCTAGGCATCAGGACCAGAGAAACTTCATTCCTGTATGCCTGGAATGGCATTCTTGGACATAGGAGGCTGCAACACCATCTCTAAGCATTACCACTAGGTTCTGAATGCCTGTGGGCACTGCCAATGAACTTCTTGAAATGGAAGGACGCCCATGTGTCCTATTTTACAGAAGACAGTCCTGTATTTGAAGTAGAGCTGTGTGCAAATGGCCTCTCAAGTCTTCACTGTACACCTAGCCAGTGTTGGAACAACATCGTTTATCAGTTCCTGTGCCTTGTACCTTGCTTTCTGGACCTTGCCTTGTTAGGGATGTATGAAACTCACTTACCTGTTTGCGGATGTGAGTCGCGGTGGGGGGGGAGGTGCTCCGTCCCTCCCCCCAGAATCCTCGCTGCGGGGAGGCGATCTGGTCCTCCCCCTGGAATCCTGCCTGTCCGGCTCTGCTCCACGGTGGATTTCGGGCCGCGGACAGGCTGGTGCAGAGGCAAATGGCAGCCGCTGTAGCAGCCGCCATTTGCGTCCAGCCAGGCTGCCGTGATAGGCTACGTAAGAATTTACATAGCCTATCACGGCTAACCTCCCCCCCAAAAAAACCCCAGCGTACACAAATGGTGGCGGCTACAGCGGCCACCATTTGCGTTCCCTATTTTTCGCCGTTCTAGCCTATGTAAATATTTACGTAGACTATTACGGCGAAAAAAAGGGGAACACAAATAGCGTAGTGGGCACTATTTACATTCTTTTTTTTTTTTTTGCCGTTCTAGCCTACATAAATATTTACATAGGCTAGAACGGCGAAAAATAGGGAACGCCAATGGCGGCCACTGTAGCCGTCGCCATTTGCGTATGCTGGGTTTTTTTGGGGGGGGGTTAGCCGTGATAGGCTATGTAAATTCTTACGTAGTCTATCACAGCTGCAAGGACGGCAATGGTGGCCGCAGCAGCCCGGCCGCAGCCAGCCAGGAGAACAGCCGCCAGAGCTACCAGAGCCGGAGCTGCCGCCGCTGGCGGAACCGCCGCCGCTGAATCTGCCGCATCTGCCCCAGGTAAGTGCCGTCCCGGGGGATTCCACGGGGGGGGGGGGCAGGAGGCCGTTCCACCACGGATTCCGGGGGACTGGATTCTAAAGAATCCAGCCTCACTGGAATCCGTGGCGGAATTCTCTGCCATCCCTACTTGTGATTGATCTTCTGTACTACTGACCCTTGGACTCCCATTTGACTCTGCTTCTGGACTCACTGCTTAACTGTGCTTTGAGCTTTGCTTGTATCTGGACCACTCCTGCCTTTGCCTGATCCCATATTGGACTGGAACTTTTGTGCATGGCCATTTGCCTGCTTTGTTTGTGGCCTTGCCTTTTGGGTTGCCCCAGAATTTGCTCCAGCTCAGAGTCTGCTGCAGCCAACACAGGACGGGTGTTTTTGAGCATACCTAATCACTACAAGGAAGTCAAGGGTGCTGTGTGGTTTTTTTAATCTCTCTATTATACATCTTTCCATCGCTGTGCAGCCTTCTAGGCGGCCTCTGTTTCCTGATCTGAAAAAGCCCTATGGGAGGAATTACCTCATGATATCTTCTCCTGGGCTTTAATTGAAGCGCAGGAAGCTGAGGAGGCTGCCGGCAGCTAGAGAGACGACTGCTCAGTGAAAGACAGTGCACTCGCTCACACTCCTCAGCCCCTCTGAAGTGCGGTAAGCACAAGAAAGCCACTGAATTTCTTTTTGAAAGCAATTTCTTTTGTATCAAATTGGTAAAAAAAAAAGTAGGATAAATTTTTGGCACAGCCCTAATTTGAAGGGCTGCCAGAGGACAGCCCTCTATTTGAAGGCATGTCCAGTCCAGTTTAAAGTTAACAAAACATAAGAAGACAGGAGAACAGGTGCCTTGAAGTCCCCAATCAAAAGCTGCACCTGGGCAGTAGACTGAGGGAGCAGTCAGGTCATCGGGTCACAGTCTTCCCATTCTGGTGAGATGTACTGTATTTCTGTCTAAATTATAGTAATTATTACCAAATTTGCTTCTATACATCTAAATTAGGATGTACATTTTAAGTTAGTCTGTGTCCTCTTTTGTCCTCTTCTTTTTGGTGATGTGTCAGTAGCAGCAGCAATTGCAGTAGCAATGAGCTAGGCCCAAACTTCAGAAGTAGGGTAGGGAATTTGGGCTCTGCTTGTAATTGGATCTGGAATTCTGAACCACCTGACCTCTCTGCACAGTTCCCAGATCTGATGCCATCACTAATCCAAACTGGTAAACTTACTAACCTTGGGGGTTATAAACAGTGCAGAACAGCAAAATGTCATGAAATTGGTAGCCACGCAGAGAGGGAAGGATGATTTATAAGCAACAATGAATGTCTATGCCTATGAATTGAACATTAGTATTTCTACTGGCAGAATGCTTTTTCTTTCAATAAACAAACCAAACTTTCTTTTCTATACAGAGATGTTGCTGCTACCCCCCCCCCTTTTTTATGGTAAGCAAATCCTAGGGGCTTGCTTTCATAAAAACAGAAGGAGTTGAAAGAAGAGAGAGAGAGAGAGAGAACACAATGTTTATTATTCTACAGTTTTGCCAGCTCTGGGAATTATTTCTTGCAAGTCAAGTGCATGGACATTTTGGCTGCTTTATCAAGACTAAGAATTTTCTCTTTTTTTAATGTATTGCAGCTTAAACATTGAGACAATATTTTCTTGAGCAAAGCAGTTCTGGGACATCTTTACATATCTTGAGCTTTACTTGGATTAGGAGACAAACTGAAGAAAGAAACAGTATATACCAGAGGGAAAAGAAACGCTTTACCCCCTAGGAAGTCTTCCATTCAAATACTGCATTTTCTTCTCTCTTGCCTTGATTCTGCAAATGATTATTCTGAAGCATACACATCTGTGTAGTTAAAATGACTCTCTTGCATGAGTGTTGAAAAAAATCAAAGGATTATTTCATTACTTTTGGGTAAAAAAGTATAATAGCATTTTCAGTAGTAGAAGCAAGTTACGATCTATTAAAAATATGCCCAAATATTAATTCCTGAGGGCCCCTTTATACGTTATGTTTTAAAGAACATAAGAAGAGCCATGCTGGATCATACCAGAGACCCATCTAGTTCAGCATTCTGTTCACATAGTAG
Source organism: Heloderma suspectum (assembly GCF_057233095.1). Classification (NCBI taxonomy): domain Eukaryota; kingdom Metazoa; phylum Chordata; class Lepidosauria; order Squamata; family Helodermatidae; genus Heloderma; species Heloderma suspectum. The sequence continues at coordinate 87,949,003 of NC_139459.1, forward strand.
CCAACCAGCTGCCCATGGGAAACTCACAAGCAGAGCATGAATGCAACAGCACCCTCCCACCTATGTTCCCCAGCAACTGGCATACTGCCTCTGATACTGGAGGTAGCATTTAGCTATCAGGGCTAGTATCCATTGATAGCCTTCTCCTCTAGGAATTTGTCCAATCCACCTTTAAAGCCATCCAAATCGGTGGCCAAAAAGTCCTTCCTTTTATCTGACCTGAATCTCCCACCAGTCACCTTCATGGGATGAGCCCAGGTTCTAGTATTACGACAGAGGGAGAAAAATGTCTCCCTATCCACTTTCTCCACACCATGCATAATTTTGTACACCCCTATCATGTCTTCCCTCACTCGCCTTTTCTCTAAGCTAAACAATCCCAGATGTTGTAACCTTCCCTCATAGGAAAGTGGCTCCAGCCCCTTGATGATCTTAGTTGCCCTTTTCTGCACTTTTCCAGCGGCACAATATTCTTTCTGAGGTGTGGTGACCAGAACTGTACATAGTATTCCAAGTGTGGTCACACCACTGATTTGTATTCAATTTTTTTTTTTTTTAAACCGTGCTGGTTTAAAAGACCAGAGTAAAGGCTATCTCATGTTGGCTCAAACTCCCCAAAGCCAGGAAATGGGAGGCTTAACAGACGTGTCTTGTGATCAGTAATGTTGTGCTTGTCACACACTGTGCTTGCTTACAACTTACCCTCCATGTACCAACACTTGTCCTTGGTCTTTCAGGCCCAAATCCAGAAGTCATTGCATGAAGCAATTGCCCAGCTCAACCTGCTTTTACCACGCTGCCATAAAAGCTGTCAAAAGTGGTCGGAGGGGCCCTTCAGTGTGGGTTGAGCAGTAAGCCTGGTCATGCTGACACAATCACATGACTGCTTAAGCGCAGGCTGAATGCAGCATGGATCCACTCAGTTTACGGCAGCACCATGGGTATGATCCAGCACTTTTAATTCACATTGATTTCAGTGGGAGTGATTCAAGATGTGCTTAACTCTCCCTTTGAAATCAGGAGGACGTAAATGGTATTAAACTGCAGCTGGATGGTGTCTTATATCAATTTGGCCATGAGCATGGGGCCTCAATCTACATAGCAGAAGACATCATGACATTTGTGCCATTTCCTGCTGTTTTCCCATTCCTATGGGACTGTATCCAATGTTAGTCCTATCTAGAGTTGTTGTTGTTCAGTCGTTCAGTCGTGTCCGACTCTTCGTGACCCCATGGACCATAGCATGCCAGGCCTTCCTGTCCTGCGCTCTCTCCCGGAGTGTGCTCAAGTCCATATACATTGCATCAGTGATGCTATCTAGCCATCTCATCCTCTGCCGGCCCATTCTCCTTTTGCCTTCAGTCTTTCCCAGCATCATCTAGAGTAGACACATTTAAATGAATGGGACTTAAATTAGACTAACACTGGATATTAGCCAATATGTCTGAATAAAGACGATGTAAGCAGGCTTCAGTTACTCTTGCAAACTCAATGCCTGTGCATACTTTATGAGGATTGTCCAATATCACATCATTATTATCACTCTCTAAGGTAAATGAGCTGCAGGATCTGCTTCCTGAAACAAAGGGCTTTTTTTTTTTTTTTGCCACAATCTCAGTGGCTCCTTTCCTTTGGCTCTTTCTAGCATAGCAAGTTCAGTGGTCTCCCCTACGCTAATGCTTTAAAACAGTTGTTTTATAGCTAGCGATATCAATTTTTAACACTGACAACTTTTTGTTCCTCCCAATGTTTTATTAAGCACTTGAGTTGTTGTTGGGGGGGGGAGCTGATGCATAAACTTGGATGACCCTGAGAGAGAGGGGATTCCATCTCTAAAGCATGGTGTTCAATTTTAGAACTTTTACTCCCATATAAATTTCTTATACTAAGCCATAACTTCCAGTCAATACAGAGAATCAAGAGAATGAGCAAATGCCCTCGTACTGCTATGCATTTGTGTTCTGTCATAGATACAGCAATTCTTTTTTGTGCCTTCCTGGGAGTGGAGAGAAGAAAGGTCAAGGAGGCTTTATTTATGGCCAGCCTTTTTGCTATGGGCCAGTAACACTACTGTTCCCACAGGCATTCAGCAACCTAGTTAAGTTCATGATCTCTTTCCTACGAGAAAGAAAAAACATCCTGTCCACAGGTCCAATTCTGGTGGGAGCTTTTCCTGAGTCATGAGCCATTCTTGCATCAAAGAAATGACTAAAGAGAAAAAAAATTTAGGGCACAATCCTATGCATTTTTAAAAGCAGGTTTTTTTAAACAGAAAGAACTCACAGCATTTTTTTCTGTCTAAACATTTATGTATGCTCACTTGCAAACATACGCAGAGCCTGTATTAGGGGATTACAGATAATAACAAAAGGATTGGCCATGGGAACATGTGAAGCCATTTAACACTTTCTGGGATGGGAGGTTGTTATTAGTTACTAAGTATTTGTTGTTGTTCCTTAAGGACGCAATCTCATGGGGATAGGTGGCTGCCTCCGAACTTGGAGGCGACTGCCTATCCAATGCAGGGCAGGAGAAGCACGGTGGGGATCATCCCCTCCGTGCTTCTCCTGCCCTGTATTTGTGGCTAGACAGCTGATTTTGGCTGTCTAGCCATTGAAAGGCAGAGTGGGGGAGGAGGCTGCTGGACGACACGTAGGATGTGTCATACTGGCATTTCCGCCTCCCCCACCCCAGAACGCCCCCCGGAATGCCCTGTTTTGGCCACTCCGTGCTTCTCTTCCGAGTGCGGAGCATGGGGCTGTTTTGCACTGCCTGTGAGGCCGCACAGCAGGGGGGAAGGTCAGTTCTCTGGGAACCCACATATCCTATGGCCACCTAGCTGCTGACTAGCAACCATAGGATTGCTCCCTCCATTGCTCACATTCCACCACCACCCCGACTACTTATAACCACCTTTATTAACAAACTCTGTTCCCACTGGGGAGCTGAAGATACGCTAAAGTGAATATAAAACACGTAAACCATACCAACACGTTCAAGGTGTGCATGGAATCCGTTTTACTTTTGAGTAAGATGGCAGACAGACAGTGAGGTTAAGTGGCACAATGAGATGTATAGTGTAAACCATTCATTTCAGCAAAAGACCAACCGAAGGAAAATAAATGTTTATACAATTACATTTCAGGCACTTTTTGACAGGTTTATCTGCTTTTTATTAACTCTGATGGACAGTTCTGTGGTGGATCTGGAGCACTGAATTCTTGACCTTTTACAAACTGATAGACCTTGTTGCGAAATACGCCAGCAAATGAACAAAATATAGAAAGACCTTTATGTCACTCATCATCACTGCAATGCTGCAATTGCAGCAGCTGCTAAAAGTGAAACACTCTTGTTCAGTCTAAAAAGTAAACATTCATGCAAGTAACCATAGAAATTAGTTAGCAACTAGGTGTTCTTTGTATAAAACAGGAGAATAGTTTTGGTGTTCTTGTTGAACTGCTAGGGAGCTTAATCCAGATACTGAAGAGTACCTCAGTACTCTTTTCTTCACTGCTGCACAGGAGGTACTCATCCCCCAGAAGTACTGAACCCTTAATTTAGCAATGGACAGTGAACCTGTCATGTCCTTCTTCACAACCCCTAGGGTGTTTCCAGATGGAGGGCTCCTACTTCTTTGTGAACTCAGTCCTCCAGAGTTCCTCCTTAACCCCAGTTTCACCGCATCCCAGCAATCTGCTTCAAATTCAGTCTTCAAATTCAGATTTCAGCTTGCCCATTTTGGAAGGGATTCTCATGATGGTGATGATGTTCCTCTTTTTGTTTCTCGGAACTCCTCTGGGAGATGTTGGTTGCAATTCTAAACCCACTTATAGGGGAGGAAGCCCCACTGAACCCAACTGATCTTACTTCTGAGTAGAAATGCATAGGATTGCAATGTTTCCCATTTCTATCTCCAACCCCACCCCAATTTCACCACATCCCAGCAATCTGCTGCAGAGTTACTGCTCCCCACCCCATTTTTCCCCATGTGTGCACTTTTGCCTACTGCTCCCCTGCTTTCTCCCTTTCTCCTTCCCCCTGCAATGAGAAGGCAAGATCCTTACTGCTGTCAAGCAGAGAAGTGATTTTATATAACAGAGAAACTACAGAATATCAAAGAAGCACTACTTCGGAATCGCGATTTAAGCAACAGAGAAGCGAAAGAGCAGTTTAGGGTGAGTTACTACAGTTAGCCTTTAACCCTTTCACTGCAGGGGAGTGAGATTTATTTCTTACTTCTGAGTAAGCATGCACAGAAGCAGGGAATGTTAAAGTTTGAAACCAGGCTCCCCTCCAGGCAGCTGTGGTTGGTGAAACTGGAGTGCTTACTTTGGGTTATGATGGAGCAGCAATGCGCTATTTCAGTGTTGTGCTTTTAAGGGGATTTTTTTTAAAAAAGGTAGAGGCTGCTGAGCAGAGCACACCTATACTTTTGGGGGGATGGCCACCAGAGGTTAGCGGTAGGCAAGGCAAAGTAAATACCTTGAAGTAGCTCATAACTCCTGAATGGCCAGCTGCAAAATGGCTGAAACATCGGGGAAACACAGGGAGGGGAAACATTGGGGGAACACCCCTTGACCGGGGTCAGTGAGGTCATGGCCAGGTGAAAGATACACCCTTGGGCAGGGCTATCATGCCGATGTAAATGCAGAGGGCTGGTACACATTGCAAGAGAAGCAGAGACAAGGCTAATGAAGGAAAACAATCAACAATTAAGTTCCAGCAAATCAGTTTTTGAACTTGGGTTTGTTATTTAAATTTAAGATGCATTGGGACACAGCTTTTGACACTTGCATAAAGTGCAGCAAATCAGTGAGAACCACTTGCATTTGCACACACTTGCGAGGTATGTTTTTCACCCACACATGGCCATCAATTCATCTGGTAAAGGCAGAAGACGTCATCATCTCGATATACCCTCCCAATTCTGTGAAAGAGGGAAGGATAAAAGCTTCTTCTGGAAGCACCCCCAGTGTGATTATGGATGGTTAACTTTCTGAGGATGGTATATCCCTTTACCCTAGAACTTTTACCAAGCAGAAAGGTTTCTGAAAATGGACCTGTTCTTATAGCTATTTTATGGGGTAGAACGAACCTCAATGGAGTAGAACCTCAAGCGCACACGCACACACACACACACACACAGACTATCACCCTCACCACCACCATGACCACCACCATCAAAAGGAGCATCAAGATCCAGGTTCTGTCTGGAAGCTGCCAGGCTTTGAAACTTGGTTCAGGATGGAGGATAAGGATATCAGACCTTGAGAGAAGAAGGTATTCTTGACTGGGATGTATCAAATACACAAAAATGATTAGGTGACCTGGCCACATATATGTGTCCTGGTGATCTCATCTGTGACATATGACAGATGAGGCTTTTACTGTGCACTCACTCTGTCTCATTCACATAATTTTACAGGATGTGTGCAAACCAAGTACAAAGACTTCTTTGTATTTGGTTTGCAGCCCCCCCCCCATTTCCCCACTACTGCTCTTCCATCTTTTTTCTTACTATGGAAAATCCTTTGAGGAGGGAAAGAGAATAGCTGCACAATCTCTTTTGATTGGAAGCAGTAGGAGTGGTCCATCTGGAAGTACCCAACAAGAGAGAGTCAGCTCAATTGATGTGGGTGGGGGAAAGGACTTTAGTCAGGATTGCAGCATGTAGGGTTTCACTGATCCTTTCCCAGCTGCAACAATAATGAAAATGGTCCCACCCCTGTTGCTATTAACTTTAGGAAAAAAGCTCCCATTGGCACAGGTGCTTGCATGTAGGCAAAAATGACTATGAAAAGTGGCTGTAATTCATTCCCATAGCAGGGCCAGGAAGGGTATTTTCAGGTCAAGTTGGTTACTGACTAGAGCATCTCTCTCTTCTCCCCTCCACATTTTTTTTTCTCCTGTAGTGTGTGGCAAGTTTTATTGGGTTTAGTATATCATTTCTTGCCAGCAAGCGCTTCTGGCATGGCGTACCACGTTAGTTCCTGCTCTTTGCTTGTGGCGTGTTATAATCTGGATAATGTGTGTTACTTTTTGAGTGGATAAACATATAAAAGCTCTTGCCTTTGGGTAAAGGGTTTGGACGAGATGATCTTGTTCCTTCCGGCTGCCATAATTCGATGAATATCTTTCACAGAGACAGTTTTGAGGAGTGTCTGCATAGGAATCTATTCTTATTGGTTTAGTGAGAGCAAACCCTCAAGGGTCCTGTCTAGTCGCAGGCTTCCATGGTACAAGTGGTTTTTAAGATGAAAAGGAACAGCAGTCAAAAGCCTGGTGTCCTTGAGGCTGTAAACGAAGCATGATAACCTCATGACATTTTCAGATCTCCCCCTGCCCATCTTCACTAGCAGTAGGCAATCCTTGTCACACACATCCTCTCAATAGCTTACATATGATACTGCTAGCTATAAAAACAGATAATTGCAAATGTGCCAGAAGAAAATGCTTATATGTATCTCCCCTTACCCCCATACTTTCCTCCTCCTCCTCCTCCTCCTCCTCCTCCTCCTCCTCCTCCTCCTCCTCCTCTCTTCTTCTTCTTTGGCACTGCTAGAATGGCAGATAATAAAAGGTAAATTGCAGCTGCCAAAACTTTCTGGATTACTTTTGTTTAGTTCTTACCTGAATTATTTGTGTTTAAATTACTATATTTCCAATTGCAGGAATGTTCATCATGGTATCGCCGGGCCCCAGGCCAATTTCATTTACTTTGCTGACAATAAGATGCTCAGTTGTTCCCCTTCCCTCAATTCATCACTCCCTCCCCTCTTTTTTTTTTCTCTTTTAAGTGAAGGTGGCATTGTTCTATAGAATAATTCATTTTGTCTCATCTGTCCACCTGGAATTTCACATCCTGCGAGCTAAATCTGGAGATGTGCATATAGGATAGCCATTTTTTTTTAAAGCAATGTGTAGACACATAGTTATTTTAAAGGTAAGGAAAACACCACTGGTAGGAAACATAGGAAGCTGTCTTGTAATGAGTCAGACCATTCGTCCATCTAGCTCAGTACTGTCGACACCGACCGGCAGCAGCTCTCCAAGGTTTCAAGGAAGATGTTATTCCAGCCCTACCTGGAGACACCGGGGATTGTACCTGGAACCTTCTGCATGCAAAGGTTCTACCATTGAGCTGTGGCCCCACCCCCTTTTGATAAGGGGGGAAATGCTGAATGACAACTTTGTACAAGTAGATCTGCAATAAACACTGCACAAGGTCCAAGTAAGCGGATTACAGGGCCAGCCCTACCATTAAGCAGAGTGAGGCAGTCACCACAGGTGGATGCTGGAAAGTGGTAGAAGTCCCTACCCAGCCATTCTTTCTAAGTTCTGCACCTACCCCTGAGTCCCTGTCTGTCCCTGTCCTCCTAAGCTGCTACCCTGAAGGTGATGCTTGCTTGTTGCTGGCCTGGACTAGTTTATTGTCTACCTACTCACCTTCTCCCAACTTGTTACAGACAGGACAGTTGGGAAAGGCCCTTAATTGAGCAAGCAGGCAGAGAGGCAGCTAGCCCAAGCTGCATGCCCCAGGAGGCATTGCATGTGCTCACGGGTAAATGTAACTCAGTGTTTGCTTTTTTGGCCAGAAGTGTGTGTGTGAGACAGAGGGAGGGAGGGAGGGAGGGAGGGAGGGAGGGAGAGAGGGATAGTAGAATTGAGTAATTTAGAAAAAGATAGAATACTTGTGTAGATGCATACACTTGTAATCTGGGGATAATAAACACCCAGAAGGGGCAGTATGGTGGTGCCCAGGGGCCTCCTCCCAACACCCATCCATTGATTTAGTCATCTGTATGATGCCTACGCACAAACACGCTGTACAGGCATAGATTCTCTCTGTGCAATGTGTGCCGTATAGCAGGGGTGATGAACCTTTTTCAGCCCCAGGGCCAAATTCTATTTCTGAGACTCTCGGGGGCTGCATCCACTGGTGGGCGGGACTGAAGGAAAAAGAAGAGGGCCCAACATGCCAAGGTATTTTAGCTTTATTTTATTTTATTTATTTATTATTAAGTTTATTAATCGCCCATCTGGCTGGTCACCCAGCCACTCTGGGCGATGTACAACATACAATAAAACAGTTTAAAACAATAAAATTCTACAATAAAAACATTTTCTAAAATACCATAACCCACCCCAAATGCCTGCCTGAACAACCATGTTTTTAATGCACGACGGAAGCTCATTAAAGAGGGGGCATGACGGAGTTCCCTAGGGAGGGAGTTCCACAGAGTGGGGGCCACCACAGAAAAGGCCCTCTCCCTCGTCCCCACCAGTCTAGCTGTCCTGGCTGATGGGACAGACAGAAGGCCATCCGAGGCTGATCTTGTTAAGCGGCCTGTCTGGTGCTGCTGGAGGCGCTCCTTAAGATAGGCTGGGCCGGAACCATATAGGGTTTTAAAGGTCAAAACCAACACCTTGAATTTGGCCCGTAAAACAACTGGCAACCAGTGCAACTCCTTCAGCACTGGAGTGATGTGATGTTGCCGGCGGCTGCTTTTAATCAGGCGAGCCGCCGCGTTCTGTACCAGCTGCAGTTTCCGAACCGTCTTCAAGGGTAACCCCACGTAGAGCGCATTACAGTAGTCTAAATGAGAGGAGTCCAGGGCATGTACTACCGATGGGAGCAGATGGTCGGGAAGGAAGGGGCGCAGCCGCCGTATCAGATGGAGTTGATACAGCGCTGTCCGGCTCACAGCTGACACCTGAGCCTCCATGGACAGCTGGGAGTCCAAAATGACCCCCAGGCTGCGGACCTGGTCTTTCAAGGGTAGCTGTACCCTATTCAACACCAGGTCAACATCCCCTAGCCTCCTCTTGTCTCCCACCAAAAGTACCTTGGTCTTGTCAGGGTTCAGCTTCAGCTTATTCCTCCCCATCCAGCCACTCACTGTCTCCAGACATTTGGACAGGGATTCTACGGCCAACCTTGGTGAAGATTTGAATGAGAGGTAGAGCTGCGTGTCATCCACATATTGATGACACTGCACCCCAAACCTCCTGATGATAGCACCCAGCGGCTTCACATAGATGTTAAATAGCATCGGGGAGAGGATGGAACCCTGTGGCACCCCACAAGTAAGTGGCCACGGGTCCGAAACCTCCTCTCCCGGTGCTACCCTCTGATACCTGCTGGAGAGGAAGGACCGGAACCACCGCAATATGGTGTCTCCAATGCCCAACCCCTCCAGGCGGTCCAGGAGGATACCGTGGTCAACAATATCAAAAGCCGCTGAGAGGTCAAGGAGAACAAGGAAGGAGCATTCATCCCTATCCAGAGCCCTCCTCATATCTTCTACCAAGGTGACCAAGGCCGTTTCTTTCCCATGCCCAAGCCTGAAGCCCGACTGAAATGGGTCTAGATAATCAGTTTCTTCCAAGTGTGCCTTCAACTGCACCGCCACCACCCACTCAATCACCTTGCCCCAAAATGGCAAATTTGAGACTGGGCGAAAGTTGTTCAGAACTTGAGGATCCAAGGAGGGCTTCTTTAAGAGCGGTCTTATCACTGCCTCCTTGAGGGCTCAAAGTTCTTCCTGCCAGTAAGAAAGTAAGAGGGCCCAACATGCCAAGATATTTTAGCTTAAAGCCCTTCCTGCCAGTCAGCTCCTTTAGGATTGGAGGAAGAACTTCATAGCATCCAAGAAACCACCAGACAATAGGTGGTTGGGGCAAAGAGGGTAGGGCCAGAGGAAGGGGGCATAGCATTTTGGGGAACCCTAGAGGGCCAGATTTGGCCCCAGACCTGAGGTTCAGCACCCCTGCCCTATGGTGTTTAACTGAATGGCAGGAGACTATGGGCATACAGCTTGTACTCAATACTCAATCATCACAGGTAGATTGGGAGCAGAGGTAGCAGACATGATCCCCTTCTCCCTTCCATGCATTGGTTATCCCTGGATTTCACATTGTTTGCACAGGGCTAATGAAAGCTGGGAAATGGGGGGTTGGGGGTTGGGGGGAGAGTGTGTTCAGATAGGGAACAACTTTGAACTGACCCCATAAAACAGATGAAGGAGATCTTTGGAGACTGAAGGTAGTGGAATCACGATAACAAAGCTTTTGGCCAGGAATGGCATGATAAGCACTAAGATAGGAGAAAGACTTGGATGCAAACAGGAGGAGAAGGGATCTAAAGATATGATAGCATCAAAGCAGCTGATGGTGAATCTTCTAGCAGATTAGCATTACGCAGAGGTGCATGCATCCTGGTACAATTACGGGGAAAAGCTGCAGTAATCAAAGCCAGAGTTGGCATGAAGTCTGTTTGCTTCTTTCCACTTCTGGGTGCTATAATGGAAAGTCTTTAATAGTTCTAGCTAATCCGGAACAGTGAACAGTAGGGGGGTTGTGCAATGAAATAGCTTGAGTCAAGATTTCTGTCAGAATTGTTAGTGCTGCTGTTATTCCGAAAGGACAGTCATGAATGTGACACTGAATCAAAATCCATTACTTAATCCCCATTGGCCTGAGTAAGTGTAACTTGCTCAGCTTGGGTTGTGTGAAGCAGTGCCTCCTGGTAACATCCATGTGCATGCAACGTCCACCCACAAAATACAGCTGATCGCTGGAAGGCAAAATATTGGCCCTGTGTGGCACTAAGGCAAGGACGCAGGACTTCTTTCAGCCCAAGGGCCAAATTCCATTTCAGTGATGCTCTCAGGGGCCATGTTCCACTGGTAGGCAGGACAGAAGGCAAAAGGGGTGGGATTGAAGATGAACCTCCCCAGTGAATTTTAGCTTGGAGCACTTACTGCCAGTAGCTAAGCCTTAGGAGAGGCATTTCAGCCTTTTAGAATGGGGAAAAAACTGCACAAAAGCCAGGAAACCACCAAACAATCTGTGGTTGGGGAAAAGGGCATGGCCAGATGGGGAACCCTAGAAGGCTGAATTTCGCCCCTGGGCCTGAGGTTCTACACCCCTGCACTAAGGTCTTGCACTGCGTGGCTTTACCATCAGTTAAGATGCTGCTGGAATCTTGGGCACAAGAGGGCCCATGTGGTTTAAATGGGTGGATGAATGAGCACTACAACTGTGTAAGTTCTGGTACCAGCAACATGAACCTCTGAATCTATGGAGAAGAGGCACAAATCAGAGAAAGTGATGCTGACATTCTCCCATCTTCACCCCCGTCTCCACTGTCGATGGCTACAGATGTCCTCCAAAATGACAACGACAATGATAATAATAATAACAATAAGATTTCTATACCACCTCAAAGCCAAAGCTTGCTGGGTGGTTCACAAAGATTGAAAACCATTTAAAATTACATTATACACAGTGCAATACCATTTATATAAAAACATATAAACAGACAGCACACACAGTGACAAGGTATCATAGAATCATAGAACAGTAGGGTTGGAAAGGGCCTATAAGACCATCAAGTCCAACCCCTCCTCAATGCTGGAATCCAGGTCAGAGCATCCCTGACAGATGGCTGTCCATCTTCATCTTGAATGCCTCCAGTGTGGGAGAGCCCACCACCTCTCTAGGTAATTGGTTCCATTGTTGTATTGCTCTAACAGTCAGGAAGTTTTTTCTGATGTTCAGCCGGAATCTGGCTTCCTGTAATTTGAGCCCATTATTCTGTGTCCTGCACTCTGGGATGATGATCGAGATGAGATCCTGGCCTTCCTGTCTGTGACAACCTTTCAGGTACTTGAAGAGCGCTATCCTATCTCCCCTCAGTCTTCTCTTCTCAAGGCTAAACATGCCTAGTTCTTTCAGTCTCTCCACATAGGGCTTTGTTTCCAGTCCCCTGATCATCTTTGTTGCCCTCCTCCGAACCCTCTCCAGTTTGTCTGCATCCTTCTGAAAGTGTGATGCCCAGAACTGGACACAGTACTCAGGATGGGGCCTAACCAGTCCTGAGTAGAGGGGAACTAGTAAGTTGTGTGATTTGGAAGCTCTGCTTCTATGAATGCATCCCAAAATAGCATTTGCCTTTTTTACAGCCACATTGCACTGTTGGCTCATATTCATCTTGTGGTCTACACAGTTCCAAGATCCTCCTCACTTGTAATATTGTTGAGCCACGTATCCCCCATCTTGTATCTGTGCATTTGGTTTCTTTTTCCTAGGTGCAGAACTTGGCATTTATCCCTATTAAATTTCATTTTGTTGTTTTCTGCCCAGCGCTCCAGCCTATCAAGATCACTTTGAATTTTGTTTCTGTCTTCCAGGGTATTAGCTATCCCACCCAATTTTATGTCATCTGCAAATTTGATCAGCATTCCCTGCACCTCCTCCTCCAAGTCATTAATACAAATGTTGAAGAGCACTGGGCCCAGGACCGAGCCCTGCAGTTCTCTGCTTGTTACCTCTGCCCTGTTTGAGAAGATCTCATTGATGAGCACTCTTTGAGTCCGATCCTGTAGCCAACTGTGGATCCACCTGATCATTGTTTCATCTAGCCCACTTTTAGCTAGTTTGCTAATCAGGATATCATGGGGCACTTTGTTGAAAGCTTTGCTGAATATATCTCAAAACAATTCATAATCTACCAAAAGACAATCCAGGACCTGATTAAACTCATAATATGCTGCCAAATGCCTGAGAGAAGAGGGCAGTTTTAGCCTGGCGGTGAAAAGATAACAGTGTTGGCATTGGACAGGGAAAGTCCCACAAAGAATGGGTGTTTTGAGTTCCCCCAGAGGACTACAGATTATCAGTGAGTGGGCCACTGCTGGCCCACAGCCATTGTGCAGAGCTGCCCAAGCAATTACTTAGTGTGCGTAGTTCTTTCCACCAACATCTTGATGCAAGTACAGAGTACACTAACATAACTCTTGATTCCCCCCCCCCATATTTTATAATAACCTGGGTCAAAAGAGGCCTGCTTTTTGAATTACATGTGATATTTCTTTGCCATTGAGAATATCTTATAGAGTTGCTTTGTGTTCCAAGGAACTCTGTATATTTTTGCTTTTCCATTTCCTTGACAATAAACTTTGAGAACCTGCATGTTTTGGAAAGAAGATTAGAAAGTTAAAAGACAAGAAACTTACAAATAATTTAATTTAGAAATCATCAAAGTAGAGGGAACGTTAGGGGCTTCTCCCCAACCCTAATGTGCAAATCCATGTGAAATGCAAATGGCTGGAAGAGAGCCAGAGGTTTAGGCTACAAGTCAAAAATTTCTCTTTTCTAAAAGGTTTAGAGCACTGAATTATTTGCTTTTGCAGCAGAAAAAAAACCCAAGTTGTTTGCTTTCTCAGTAAAGAATTTTATGAAGCATAATTTAAATATTCATTTCACTCCAGTACTATCAAGTTTATAGAGCTTAATACTTATTGATGGGTTTGAAATCCACATACAGTATTACAAATCAGAGTAGAAGGACCAAATGGAGGACTGGAAGGAGAGCAACATTAGTGGTAACAGGACATCACATTGAAGCTACAATAACTATAATCTTAAATTACTGGAGGGAGGAAATTAAACAAAGAAGATTGAAACAATAGCCTTAAAAACAGTGCTTTGCTAGTCTGGACTGTTCAATTTACAGGCAAATGTTGAAGCTGGTGATTGATTTCATTAAATTGCCCAGTAATTATTCCAAATGGCATGTAGGGGAAAAAGCTGAAGAGATCAGTCAAATGAAGTGTTTTTACATGAAGAATGATTTACAGGCCGTTACAAGAAAACGTTGCATGGTTGTTGTTTTTAACTGGTGAAGAATCTGATGCAAGATGATTTGAGCAAGTGGTTGGGACCTTAATCCTTTTGGCTATGTAACTCCTACATATTTCAATATATACCATTGTACACAGTGTTTTTTGGCTGACTAGTAATACTGAATCCTTTGTATCTTTCGGTCACCACATATAAACTGATCCAAGGTAAGGGATTACCTGAACACTGATTTGATCATGATATCAGAAATGAGGCGCACATAAGTTGATATGTTTTGTGGTTCTTAGTTCCCAAGTCCCAACATGTCTGAGGGCTGATCTATGTGTGTATCGCCTCGGCCGTGGGCTGCTACAGTTTGGAGGTGCTGAGATAATGACAAGCCAGATCCAGGTTTGCTTACAAGGAGACTTTATTGAGTACTTACAGGCGTACCCGATGGTTGGATCAGACAGCTTCTCTGAACACAAAGCCAAGGGGTACAATGGGTCTTGTACCACAAATGTTAGCAGTGAGGCAGCATGACAGCAGCAAGCATTAATTAGCGTTCATCTGCAACTTTCCCAGCATTGACTAACAGCCCCACATCAGAGGGGAGACAATCAGAACTTTCTCAGCACAGACACCTGTAAACATAGCCTAAACAGAGCCTCACTTCTCAGGTGCTTCCTAGGCCCTGATAAGATAAACAGTAGCTCGTTAGTATGGAATGTGCTGAGGTGGCAATATCAACTTTTGACCCATCTCACAAGCTCAGAGGCCCACTTGCAAGGAAATTGCACTTAATAATGAACCAAAGCGAAGCATTATGGATTTCTAGGCCCCTCTAAAACTACTGGTGACTTGGTTACAGGCCTAGGACCATTACAGTGTGTAACTCTGATGTATGGCCCTTTAACTTTAGAAAAGAGAGAGGAAAGAGCACCCTTGAACTGCACATGCTCAGTGGATTTTGTTGTATGGTTTCCTGGTTTTCCTTTTGTGTACATAGGCAGTGGAGCTGCAGACCGACTCAGAGAAAACAATGCATATTCTCTTGTAGAATAGTTATTTTAAACCTTTAACAGCCATAGCTAAGGTAAGGTAAGCTCAGGTAAGCCCCCCTCCCACCCCACTGTTGGTCCTCCATTGAGAAATAAACTGGGTACTTTTTTTGAGTGAAGGGGTGGGTTGAGTTTTTTGGGGAAAACTGATATTAAATGTGTGTTTGGCACTTTACATTCACATTTTTTTTTTAAATGCATGTATCAGCCACTGGGTGTGGAGTGTGGGGATAATGATCAGGATCACATCAGCCAGGGAGGTGGAGTTTAACCCTTTCCTCCCCTGCTTCAGTCATTATGAAAATCACTTCTTCGAAGCTGCTCTTTGCTTTGGGAGGAAATCCCTCAGTGGAAATCCTTCCAGTGCAAATAGCAGCTTCAGAGGAAGGATAATAGCAGACCCAATTTCTGCCTCATTTCTGGGGTTTGAAATGAGAGTGCACACTGTTATGAGGTTAGCTGCCATGTTATCTGGATCTAGGCAAAGTGTTCTGGCTCCTTTCACTTATGTATGTGTGTGGTTTTGAAAACTGGAGCTTTGAGAGAGATTGCCATACACTGGTACCTCTCTAAATGGTGACCTGCAAAGGGTCCTGTATCATCTGAATTGATGCCAAGTGAAGAGGTTTGATTCAAGTGTTGGGAGTAATTTGCGGGTATAGGTGTATTCCTGCTTCTTACAGATGGTACACATCACTAGGGATAGATGGATCCATCTATTTCCAGTTCATGTCATTTTCACATGTATTCAGTTGTAAGTCTGTTCCACATTAATCTGCAATCTTCTTGTGTGGAAATGCCTGTAGAGTGAATCCGTGTTCTTTTATTCTGTTGGGACATTCATGTTTTATTGTATGGGTTAGAGATTGCTGGTTGGCTAGAGACCCAAGAGGGGAGGATTCTGGCACCGAGACCTTGTGATACCTGAAAAGTGGGGATGCGTCTGTTCTGTCTCATGAATCACACCACCTCTCCTTCAACCCTCCTTTCTGGAGGGAGCGGGGAAGAGAGAGCACCAGCGTCAGGCCTGGATACCTGGTAAGGTAAGACTTGAAGACTTCTCCCTGACAAGCCTGATTTCCACTGGTAGAAAGCATCTGATGTGTGGGAATATTTGGATATGTGGACTCCTACCTGCATTTTGAAGAGGTTCAGTCCCATGGGGATTGAAGCATGTGCCTTGTCTCAATATTTAGATTGATATTGAAGTGTACCTTAGAGATTATTTCTGAAGTTCACAACACTTGTCCTAAGGGAAACCTTCAGCCCCCAGCCTAGTTTCATGTGTCCCTTTGTTGGCCTAATTTCAAAATCCCTCTGCAACTGATTAATTTAGATCTCCAGCAAAAGAAATCTGTTCCTCCCTTAGCAGGTTACTAGGTGGGGAGAAAGAGATGGAAAGAGAGAAAGAGAAAAGGCTCAACATGTGGCCACCCCACAGATTACTCCCAAGTGAAAATAGCCCTTGATAGAAAAAAAGGGTCCCCAAACCTGCCCTAATGCCCTAGATGACTGAAGATTTCCACTAATGGTCTCCATCCAAAGCATTAGTCACACTTCTGCAAGTTGCATGTCTGGCAAGCATTTGAACGTAATGCTCTTAACTCTTTATGCTCTTAACTCTTAGCTAGTGTGGTTACCCTTGCCACAATGCATACACTGCAGTTCCACATCATCCTTCTCCGTTTTTAATGAACAAGTCAGAGCTATGATCCCTTTAACTTAGTATTTCCAGTGAGTCAGTGAATATTATATCCAGCTTTACACTGTCTCGGCTGGAAAGCACTCCTGACCTAGCTGCTTGAGATGTGTTACCAGAAAATGCTTGCTGTTTATTGCCTTTCCTTGGCACAGCCTTTCCTTTGGGAGAAAGATTTGCCACTGGGTGAATGATACGTACGGTCTCACTGCTACAGTGGAGTACAGGAACTTTTCAGGGTCTTAATACATGCATGTGTTGATTATGTTATGTATCAGGAGCCTGAGCCTGATGTTTTCCCTTGGAACTCTATCTCTATTCATTATTATCAGTCTTACCAATTCTTCGCTACAAATACACGATGTTGCACTAAGATAAGTACGTTGGCCCGATTTGTATTACTACACATACACTGGAAAGAAGGGTGCAAGAGTCTGAGGCCTGTTCCCACAACCCACCATGGGAGTTTGCACACAGGCTGTGTGTGAATTATCCTTAATTTTAGTAGTATTGCAACATTTTGGGTGACTGCAACAGTTAAGTACCTCTTTGACACTGGCAAAGAAGGAAGGTTCACTTTCACTTATTGGTTATTTATTTTTAAAAATTTGTATGTGGCCTTTAAGTCAGGGATTCCCTGGGTGGCTCACACATGAAAGCAATAAAATACAGTGGGCGATATCCAACATTACCTGAATAGAAGGCTATTTGTACAATGGATCTTTCCCTTTCCTTCTTCCACCCTGCAGCCTCCCATACTCCCTGAAAAGTCCCTCCAGAGAGTCAGGGACCTACCGGGTATTGAGGGATGTATTGCCTTTGGCTGCAATGGGAGGGTGAAATCAGTAGAAATCTGGTGGAGGAAACTTGCACTGGTTGCCTAAGGCTCCCCGTTTCAGCAGTTCCTTCTTCCCACCACAGCCCAAACCCCTGGAGAGTCCATTGTACGAACTCACCCTTTGCTCATGCAGTGTTGGTTATTATCAGCCAATAAAAATACAGATACAAAAGTAGATGTTAAAACTGCAAACACACAATGAATTAGTAAAATCCAGCCAAGTTATAAATCAGGTTGTTAAAATCAGTTACAAAATATTTCAGGAGGCCTGGGCAATTTTTTTTAAAGGTTTTTGCCTGGTATCAGGAAGACAAAGTGTTGGTGCTAGGTTAGCTTCTTGGGGGGGAGGGGGGCATTCCATATATAGGGCACCAAAACTGACATAGCATTCTTCCCAGCCAGCACCCGTGTTCCGTCCCTCCCCCCGGAATCCTCCATGGCCGGCTGTGCTCCGCAGCAGCTCCGCGGAGCAGCCAGCCAGGCCCAGGCCAGAGCTGTCCGCAGCCGGATTTCCGGCCGCGGAGGGCTCTGGGTAAACAACAACAACAAAAAACTGCGTATGCAAATGGCGGCGGCTATGGCCATTTGCATTCCTTATTTTTGGCCATCTTAGTCTACGTACATATTTACGTAGACTATGACGGTGAAAATAAAGGGGAATTCAAATAGCGTAGCGGGCGCGATTTGTGTCCCTTTTTGATTCGCCGTTTTAGCCTACGTAAAGATTTGCATAGACTTAAGACGGCCAAAAATAAGGAACGCAAATGGCTGCAGCCGTAGCCACCGCCATTTGCGTACACGGTTTTTTTTTTCCCAGAGCCCCCCGCGGCTGGAAATCCGGCTGCGGACGGCTCTGGGCTGGGCTGGGCCTGGCCGGCTGCTCCACGGAGCTGCCACGGAACACAGCCGGCCGTTGAGGATTCTGGGGGGGAGGAATGGATCGCCTCCCCCCCGTCGAGGATTCTGGGGGGAGGGACAGAACGCCTCCCCCCCATCAACATAATCCGCAGAAAGGTAAGTGACTTTCGTACATCCCTACCGTTCACGCTGCTCTGCAAATGGTGGCTGCGTCTGTGGCTGCCATTCGCTTCACTATTTTAGCCGTGATAGGCTACGTAAATACTTACGTAGCCTATCACGGCTAATGCAGGGACGCCATTTGCATCCCTGCAGAGGCGGTAATAGGCTATGTAAATATTGACATAGACTATCACTGCAAAAAAAAAAGGGAATGCAAATGGCGGCTATGGCGGCCAACATATGCGTTCCCTTTTTTAGCCGTGATAGGCTACGTAAATATTTATGTAGCCTATCATGGCAAAAAAAGGGACGCAAATGGCGGTGGCTATGGCAGCGGCTATGGCGGCCACTAGGGATGGCGGAGAATTTCTCCCCGAATCTTTGGGAGGCCGAGCGCCGACGCATTCGGCCCCCCGAAGTTGGTTGGGAAATTCTCCGCCGGCACCCCGCCCCCCCCGGGACGGGACTTACCTTCGGCAAATGTCCCTCCCGGCGGCGGGTCCCGGCAGCGGTTCGGTGGTGTTTCGTCCCGGGCGGGGGCGGCGGCCGGTCTCCCGACCGGCTGCTGCCGCCGCCATTGCAAAAAAAAAAAATTAAAGTAAAAAAAAAAACACAACACCCGTGATAGGCTACGTAACGATTTACGTAGCCTATCACGGCTAGATTTCCAAAGTCAGCCGTGATAAGCTACGTAAATTGTCACGTAGCCTATCACGGGTGACTTTGAAAAAAAAAAAGCGCGTACGCAAATGGCGGCGCCCATGGGGTGTCACCATTTGTCTTCCTTATTTTGGCACGTCTAGTCTACGTAAAAATTTACGTAGACTACGGCGAAAATAAGGGCACGCTATTTGCGTTGCCCTTATTTTCGCTGTACTCTACGTAAATCTTTACGTAGACTAGACGTGCCAAAATAAGGAACGCAAATGGGCGCCGTCATTTGCGTACGCTTTATTTTCCCCCAAAGTCACCCGTGATAGGCTACGTGATGATTTACGTAGCCTATCACGGCTGACTTTGGAAATCTAGCCATGATAGGCTACATAAATCGTCACGTAGCCTATCACGGGGTCTTCTTTTTTTTTTTTACTTTTTGTTTCTTGGCCGGGGAGACGGGGCGCTTCTCCCCGGCCTGAATTTCGGCCAGGCGAGGCGGGGCGCCTCCCCCCCGGCCTGAATTTCGGCCGGGCGAGGCAGGACGCCTCCCCCCCCTCGCCTGAACTTCGGGGGGAGAAGCGAAGCGCCTCCCCCCCACCGCGAAGCCAAGCTGCGAAAAGGTAAGTGACTTTCGTACATCCCTAGCAGCAACCATATGTGTCCCTGTGCAGCCCAGCAGCGGCTGGATGTTGCTGCAGGCTGCCCCGGCTGGCAGCTCCGTGGAGTCACCACGGAACGGAGCCAGCCGTAGAGAATTTCGAGGGGAGGGACGGAGCGCCTCCCCCCCCCCACGGATGTACGAAACGAAACAGGTAAGTCATTTCATACATCCCTATTAGGATGCCCCACTGGAAGGAGCAAGCAGGGGAGAGGCAATGCTCCCTGCCTGCTTGACAATGGGCATGGGAGAAGGCCTGATTCTTCCTCCGAAGCTGAGGCCCAGCCAGTCTCACCTTAAACCATGCTAGATTGAAGGCGGTGGAAAAGACTAAGGGGCGGTGCTTGCCCCCTTTGTCCGTTTTGAATGCAGTGGGGCTCTTTGCCCCAAACAAACTTTGAGACAGACGCAGAGTTGCTTATTCCTTTTGTTGTAGCATGCTTAGTCATGATCAAAGCTTCCTCCAGCATGGCTCCACCGCAGGTTATGTGCCCGTTCCTTCTGCGACTCTGGAAGGATCAAGTCATCTGGTGTCATTTGCCTGTCCGGATGCCTTCAAGCAGACTCCACCTTTGCTCCGATTCTGAGTTCGTGATCTACACCTCTCACAGGATCAAGCTATCCCGTGTCATTTGGTATAGTATGTGGTAGTGACATCTGAGCCGTCCCACAGCCCTCTAGGCCAATTATGGACTCAGGGCACCTTGGTATTATTAAACCTTCTATAGTTTTATTCCACCTAGTGCCGGGTTTAACTTTAGTGTTAGCGTTTCAGGATTAACCCCCTCCCCGCACCTCCCCTCCCCTGGTGTCTGCAGTGGCAAAACCATTACAGGCTATTTTATACCTCGTTGTTTATTCGCTCAGTCACTTCTGACTCTTCGTGACTTCATGGACCAGCCCACGCCAGAGCTCAGTCTGGATGTAGGTGCGATGAGTCTTGTGCTTGCATGACCTGTGCTTGCTTGTACACATTACATGGGGCTGGGGTATAGATGGGGTGCACGTGCCTTTGCCTACTTGTACAATCCCATTCAGCCTTAAGGAAGGAGGTCCTGTTTGTTATGGTTGTAAAGACAGAATTCCATGCTGCCTACAGCCACTTAGCTATGAAGTTTCGGTAGATGGAGAGGGTAGATGTTCTTCTCCCCCATCCGGTGAAGGGGAGGTACTGTAACATGGCCTTATGTCATTACGGGGATGGGACTGCTGGCATGGTGCAGTAGCCCCATCCAAATGGGCCCTCCACAGTTGGACTGGTCACCTCCCATGTCTTTGTCGTGGTTCCGTAGCCAGTGGATACAGTGTGCTTCATCATCTGCATCTTGGAAAGGTTTAGGTTTCATTCCAGGGCTAGTGTCTGGCCTACTTTTCTGAATCAGACATTTATCTACAATAGGTATATTTGGTTACACTTATATTTAAGGATACAGTATGCAGGTTGTTAAGCCAGTACGTGGTCTTGTTTGTTCTTATTCTGTGAGCACCTTCAGATCGATAGCACTTACAGGACGCTGGGGGGGGGGGGCGATGCTGGTTGACCTATACAGAGGATCTCGTGATGTCACACCTCATTTCACCAGCATAGCTTCTGCCCTGTGCCAGCCTTTGGTGGAAGCGGTGTTGTATCACAAATGTTAGGCTTCGTCACCATTGAGTTAGCGCCCCCGCCCCAGCAGATCCGATGGAGTTTTTAATCTTGCAATTCCAGAGTTTCCTTGCAGGAACCTGAGTTCATCTTCAAGGTAGAGCTGCAGATGTACTACAATGCTCTAGCGGGCCTGGGTTTTAGGGCCAACTTATAGGATAATTGGGTGCGTAGTGCCGTGCCCATTGGTTGCCCTCTGATCTTTCGAGATACCGTTATTCTAACTTATCTTGTACATGGCATCACCTAGGTGGGCTGATTCAAGTTTCAATGTCCATTCTTCAGTTCCTTGTGTGCAAAGGGCAGGCCTCCATTCATGTCATTAAAACACAGTCCTCCCACAATCTGATCATTATCGGGTAGTAGCATTGAATTTGCACCACCTCCTGAGTAATACCTGTGTCACTTGAGGCATATAAATGACAGGTTGAATGCCAGAGCCAAGTTTGTCTAATACTGGATGCCAGCATTCACAGAGACCATGCTAAGAGGCTCTCATCGTGTGTCGGGTATTAAATAGGGTAAGCCATGCTGCAATCATGGCTCCCAGGGTAAGGGCCTCCCATGCCTGGGTTTATAGAGAGCCCTGGGATTTGCTCTCACATTCAGCTGCAGCAGTTGCAGCCTTCCCAGTAAGTTTACAGTCATGGTCTTGTGTCCATTCCTAGAGTGGGATTGCACTGATCAGCATCTCCTTCTTGTCTTGACTGTTATTTTCTTTTGGATCTAGGTGTGGATGTGAACCTGTGTGTGCACGTGCTCATGTCTGGGCTCAGCATGGTGGTATAGGCTGGTCGGTGGGCTCATAGGTCAGGCTGTGGATCCTGGCACAGTTTTGTTCCAGTGTGCAAGTGTTAGTGGCTTGACAGGTGCAGCATGCAGAGAGAGCGCCTCCTTCCCATGCCATTCCATTATGGGCTGGTGCGTGTTCCCCTGCAGGTTCTGGTGCTGCACCTAGGAGGGAACAACCTGTTGCGAAGGGCAGGGACCTTTCCCAGGTCATATGGCACAGTTGGTCAGTGATAATGATCATCAGTCCTGCCTGCTTCCGCGAATTAATTGGAGGAATGTATGGAATCTGAGGGCCAAGGCAAGGGCCCCCTGGAAAGTACACCAGGAGATGGCATCCAGCTATATCAGAATAGCAACGGGATCATCTCTTTGGAAATTATTGGGATGTGGGCGGAGCCTTATGGAGAAGACCTGCCTGATTCAGTAACGACAAAGTGTTTTTTCATCGGCTAAGGGACCGGCAAGAAATCCTTTAGCACACAAGAGGGGACTGCGTCTAAGCAGTAGGCTCGTCACTTGTAGTGGCCGTTAGGATACAGGTTTCTGTGCATGACATACCATCCAGTGTAGGGCCAAGCCCCCACCTGCATCTGCGGACCCCTGGCATCCCCTTTCCCCAGATATCCATTATCATGCCGGAGGTTGGCGACATTAATCTGCATGACTGTTACTAAGCTGGCATTGAGTACTCTCAGGCTAGGAAATCCGTTTTAGGACACATTCTTTCACATTGGGGCTGCTCCTACAGCCACGTCTTGCCAGTTTTGGCACTGGATCAAGTGAAGGTGATGGCCAGGGGGCACTCCAAGGCTTCCAGTCTTACGTGTGGGTCTTCCTCAATGCCAAGGTATTGCCACTCCCTTTTTGCCATTTACTGTTCTCCTTTATGTCCTTTAGATCAATGGAATGGACGTGAATCTGTGCATGTGCACATGTGGTCACAGCACGGTGTTCAGGGATGGTCGGCGGTCATATGTCAAGCTGTGGTTCCCAGCTCAGACTGTCCCAGTGTGCCTGTGTGCAGGGTAGGGATGTATGAAAGTTCCGCCATGGATCTCGGGGAGGCCGAATGCCAGCACATTCGGCCCCCCGAAATCGGTGGCGGAACGGCCTGCCCTCCCGCCCCCCCTGGGACGAGACTTACCTTGGGCGGATCTTCCTGGCGGCAGTGGCTCCGGTGGTGGCTCCAGCCATTTCCAGTTTTTTTAAAAAACAACAAAACAAAACGTGATAGGCTACGTAAAGATTTACATAGCCTATCACGGCTAGGTTTAAAAAAAACCCGTGATAGGCTACGTAAATGTTTACGTAGCCTGTCATGGCTGATTTAAAAAACAAAACAAAAAACACGTGCGTACGCAAGTGGCGGCGGCCACGGCCGCTGCCATTTGTGTTCCTTATTTTGGCACGTCTTAGTCTACGTAAACATTTACGTAGACTAAGACGGCGAAAATAAGGGGAACGCAAATAGCGTAGCGCCATTTGTGTATGCGTGTGTGTGTTTTTTTTAAGTCAGCTGTGATAGGCTACATAAACATTTATGTAGCCTATCATGGCTGACTGCAGGGACGCAAACAGTGGCGGCTACGGCCACCGCCATTTGCGTCCCTGCTAGCCAGAGGCTGGATGTCCGGCTGCTGGCGGAGCCAGCTGGCGGCTCTGCAGAATTGCTGTGGAGCACAGCCGGCTGGCCACGATTCCGGGGGGGGGGAGGAACGGAGCTCCTCCCCCCCCGGCAAGGATTCCAGTGGGAGGGACGGAACGCCTCCCCCCCAACCATAAACATAATTCGCGAAAGGTAAGTACCTTTCGTGCATTCCTAGTGCAGGAGCTTGGCAGACGTGGTTTGCAGTTCTAGTGCTTCTCCACTCCATTCCATCAACATGACATGTGGGTTCCCCCGCAGGCTTGGTGCTGCATCTAAGGGGGTATGACCTGGCTGTGTGAAGGCAAGGATCTCATTCTGCAGGCCTTGGCCGAGTCTGAGTTATCCAGCACCATGTGCTGGGGATAACTACAGTTGATCTTGTGTGTTCACAAGAAGGAAGCGCGAAATGTTCTGACCAGGCCATGGAAGGGCTCGTCAGATGGTGGAACGGGAAATAGACTTTGGGCTATACGAACATGGTGATGGGATCATCACTCGTTAGGAAATCAAATGGACAGAGAGGGAGCTCTACAGACAGGACGGCGTGCTCCTGTCTGATGCAGGGAACAACATATTTCTGTCTGATCTGCAAAGGGGCCTGTGGGAAGTTCTGTGCAGGTGGGGAGAGTTGACAAGCAATAGCCTTGTTACTCCTGGTGGTGGCTAGGATGGGCAAAGGAGAACAAGATTAGGGATGGTGAGCATGCAGAGGCAACTTATGGTGACAGATGCCGCCTGAGGCCTCCCGAACGGGTTCTGTGGCTCGGCAGGGGGATAAGTGTTGCCTGGGAGACCGACTCACCTCACTCACCCAGGTGTTTGGCGGCACCAGGAGGGGGTGACAGAGGAAGGTCTACCTCCCCCATAAGGGGCAGTCCAGAGGGGCGGCAAGGCTGACACGCCATCCCTCAGACTGGGTGTGTTTTCGCTGGCACAGTCGCTAGCCGCTGGCACAGTCAGGGCCCATCCTAGGTTTCCCCTTTGCAGATATTTCAATAAATGTGGCCCAATTTCAATCCAAGCCTTTGTTGTCTGTCTCTTCATTACCCGATCTCTGCTCACCAGTCAAGATTGTGAACCCAATGTATGGAATAGCAATGTGTATTGAGATTTTGACAATGATATTCTAGAAACTGTATAAGTATGGCCTGACTTAGGGATCAAATAGCTTATTTGATATTGAAGCTCCTTGCCTGTGATATTGCTAAACAACTCTACAGGAAAATCTTGGTAAGCAAATGGCCTCAGCAATGCTGTCTTTTGTAACAACAAGAAATACTTAGGAATATAACTTCAGTTGTTTTGAAATACTTTAAATTGTATTTTAATTGGAGGTTTATATTTGTATCAATAAAAGAAGGAAATGGATTTAAAGATTCCTGTACTATAATTACTATTAGTACAAGACCTGGACTGCAACCCACCGAACAACAATCCTAGGTTTAGAAGTGTTTAGAAGTGTTTGCTTAGAATTGGTTTTATCTGCTGTAGGGAGTTAACAGGCAGCCAAATGCTCCCAGAGTGCTGAACTATGAGCAGTTAGCTCAAACAAAGTAAAATCATAACAAAGGCTTGGAAGGTGTTCCTTTGGCTACCTAGGTCCTAAGCCATTGGGTTCTTGCAAGCTGATCACTAGCACTTTGAACAGTGTCTGGAAATGGATTGGCAGCCAGGACAGTTGTCTGAGCACTGGCATTAGATCTGTGTCCTATCATAGTTCCAGCTGGAAACCTAGCAGCTGTATTTTGTACTAAAGTTTCTGAACAGTCTTCAATAGCAGATCCATATACAATGCCAACCTTACCCAACCTGGTACCCTCCAGTATTGGATTGCAACTCCCACCATGCCCCAGCCAGCAGGCTATACAATACGTTGGCAATACTTGGAGTTTGGAGTTTAGCAGGGCATGGATCACTGAGGGCAAGTTAGTTATCTCTGTCTAGGAAGGTTTGCACCTGGTACACAAGCCATAACTGGTGGGAGGTGCTACATGCCATGGAAACTGGTGGGAGGTACTACGTACCATGGAAACAACTTACAATGCTGGATCTATCAGCATCCCCAGACTACAAACCTGTTTATTTAGAGGGAGTGCAACTTCATTCAGAACAGGATTAGTACTACCTCCTCAGACAGAAAGACCCACTACTAGAATCTCGGTCTTGTCTGAATTGAACTTCAGTTTATTGACCATTAATCATCCCAGAAACTGATGCAGGACCTCCTCCACTTCACCTGAATCTGATGAAAAGGAGAAACAGAGCTAGATGTCATCAGTGTGTAGATGGCACCTTACTCCAAATGTCCAAATGACCTTACTCAGTGGTTTCATGTAGATGATAAAAAGCATAGGGGGCAAGGTGCCATGGAACACAGCAATGGTCCTCCAGCACTGCCTTCTGGAATCAGCTGTCAGAGCGGGACCGGAACTGCTACAACCACCACTTCTAATTGCCAACCTTGGGTGCTTATTCAGGTGAATACTGTGGTTAAAGTTATGAAAGCCACCAAAGCTTCAGGAGAATTAACAGGGTCACACTCCCCCTATCCTCCTCCCAGTATTGGTAATTTGTCAGGGTGACCAAGGCAGCTTCTGTTCTACTAAAACCAGGCTTGAAATCAGATTGAAATGATCCAGATAATCAGTTTCATGCAAGATAGTCTGGAGTAGCACGGTAGCATCCACTCAAACATCTTGCTCCAAAGGGGATTTTTGTGATTGTTCACAACACAATCTTCAGATTACAAGAACCTCCGATTATTTTTATTGTTATTAACAAATTGTTGTTGTTGTTGTTGTTGTTGCTGTTGCTGCAGTTGTTATTAAAGATTCATTGGTGGTGTTTGGGGGGGGGGTCACCCTTCATTTTCAGAACAGAAGGAAATGCCAGTTAGCAAACAGATGCCTCCATGCTACGTTTATTCAGCCTGTGCGATATTCCATAATATACAGTCAGGACCAGAAATATTGGAACAAGGATAACTGTTTTGGCAGTTGGCCTCTGTACACTACCACATTGAAGATGAAAGGAAACACACCCAGATGGGAGCGGAGTCAGGACTTTCAGCTGTAATTCAAAGGATTTGACAAAAGTGGGGCATTAACCACTCAGGAAGTACAGCCAGCGGCATACACACACACCCATAGGTGGTGGCTCATAAGTAATGGAACGAATGGCTGACAAGCAGCTGCATGGCCAGGTGTGGCCTGCTTCCTGGGTACCCCATGACCAATCAAGCAGATAAAAGGCCTGGAGGTGGTTCTGAGTGTTACATTTGCATTTGGTAGCTGTTCACTGGAACTCCCAATATGAGGTCCAAAGAGGTGTCCATGCGAGTGAAAGAGGCTATCATTAGGCTGAGGAAACAAAATAAACCCATCAGAGAGATCGCAAAAACAGTGGGAGTGGCCAACGCAACAGTTTGGAACATCCTGAAAAAGAAGGAATTAACTAGCAAGCTCAGCAACAGCAAAAGGCCTGGCAGACCTCGGAAGACAACTAAAGTGGATGACCACAGAATTCTGCTCATGGTGAAGAGGAACCCTTTCACAACATCTAACCAGGTCAAGAACACTCTTGAGGAGGTAGGCATGTCATTGCCAACACCTATAGTCAAGAGATGGCTTTATGAATGTAAATACAGAGGCTTCACAACAAGGTGCAAAACACTGGTAACGCTCAAGAACAGACAGGCCAGATTAGCCTTTGCCAGCAAACACCTAAAAAAGCCTGCCCAGTTCTGGAATAAGATTCTTTGGACTGATGAAACCAGGATTAACTTGTACCAGAATGATGGGAAGAGAAAAGTATGGAGAAGGAAAGGAACAGCTCATGATCCAAAGCATGCCACATCATCTGTCAAACATGGTGGAGGCAGTGTTATGGCATGGGCATGTATGGCTGCCAACGGAACTGGGTCACTGGTGTTTATTGATGACCTGACTGCTGATCAAAGCAGCAGGATGAATTCTGAAGTGTATAGGGCTATACTTTCTGCTCAGATTCAGCCAAATGCTGCCAAACTGATAGGACGCCGCTTCATAATGCAGATGGATAATGACCCCAAACATACAGCAAAAGCTACCCAAGAGATTCTGAAGGCAAAGAAGTGGGATGTTCTTCAATGGCCAAGTCAGTCACCTGATCTCAACCCAATAGAGCATGCTTTTCACTTACTGAAGACAAGACTGACGGCAGAAAGACCCACAAACAAGCAGCAGCTGAAGGCAGCTGCAATAAAGGCCTGGCAAAGCATCTCGAGGGAGGAAACTCAGCATTTGGTCATGTCCATGGGTTCCAGACTAGGGATGTACGAAAGTCACTTACCTTTCGCAGATTATGTTGATGGTGGGGGGGAGGCATTCCATCCCTGCCCCCAGAATCCTTGCCGGGGGGGAGCCGCTCTGTTCCTCCCCCCCTGGATCCTCCGCGGCTGGCTGTGCTCCGCGGCAGCTCCGCGGATCAGCCGGCCAGGCCCAGCCAGGCCAGAGCTGTCCGCAGCCAGATTTCTGGCCGCGGAGGGCTCTGGGTAAAAAAAACAAAACAAAACAAAAACTGTGTACGCAAATGGCAGTGGCTACGGCTGCCGCCATTTGCATTCCTTATTTTTGCCATCTTAATCTACGTAAATATTTACGTAGGCTAAAACGGCGAATCAAAAAGGGACGCAAATAGCGCCCGCTATGCTATTTGCATTCCCCTTTATTTTCGCCGTCATAGTCTATGTAAATATTTATGTAGATTAAGACAGCAAAAATAAGGAACGCAAATGGCGGTGGCCGTAGCCGCCGCCATTTGCATACGCAGTTTTTTTTTTTTAATCCACCCAACCATGATAGGCTACATAAAGATTTACGTAGCCTATCACGTCTTTTTTTTTTTTTTACAAGCCTGGAAATGGTGGCAGCGGAAGCCGGTCGGAAGACCAGCTGCCGCAGCTGCCGCCGCTGCAGCCACCGCCGGAGCCGCCTCCCGGAAGATCCGCCACAGGTAAGTCTCATCCCGGGGGGGATCTGCGGGGTGGCGGGGGGGTGGCAGGCCGTTCTGCCACAGAGTTCGGGGGGGCTGAATGCACTGGCATTCGGCCTCACCAAGATCCGTGGCGGAATTCTCTGACATCCCTATTCCAGACTTCGGGCAGTCATTGACTGCAAAGGATTTTCATCCAGGTATTAAAGGAGATCCTTAAGTTTGAAATGATGGTGGTTTGTTCCATTCCTTATGAGCCACCAACGATGGGTGTGTGTGTATGCCACTGGCTGTACTTCCTGAATGGCTAGTGCCCCACTTTTGTCAGACCCCTTGAATTACAGCTGAAAGTCCTGACTTCGCTCCCATCTGGGTGTGTTTCCTTTCAACTTCAATGTGGTGGTGTACAGAGGCCAACTGCCAAAACAGTTATCCTTGTTCCAATATTTCTGGTCCTGACTGTATAAACTACAAAAATCCTGTAATGTAATGTAATTTAATACTAATGTTTGTATAATAAATTTTACAGTCGGCACCTCCAGGCCTATTCTGAACCTTTTAGCAGTGTCTCTGACAGAACAGAAGTGGCAATTCAATGGGGAATAGTAATATGAAAGGCACAATTTGGTGTCATTTTCCTAAGCAACCTTAGAACAAAATTTGTACATTCTTTAAAAAAAAAAAAATAGAAGTCAGTTGTTTCTTTTTAAGTGCTTTGTTAACACTCCAGGGAAGGTTGAAATCTCATGTAGCCTGTCTCATTTGTGCTTGTGTGCACATGGCATATTCAATAACAATTCATTCAATGTGTAGGGAAAAACTAACTGAAAATTAATCATGTTAAAATTTGGTAAAACAGCGTTGTAATCCTGCAATTTGTCACTTCATATAACTGCTATTACTAGCAAAAATAATATAGTAGAGTCTAGGGTTGGCGGAGAATTTCTCCCCGAAACTTCGGGGGGCCAAGTGCCAACGTGTTCGGCCCCCCGAAGAAGTTTCGGGGAGAAATTCTCCGCACCCACCCCCGCACCCCGCACCCCCCCCCGGGACGGGACTTACCTTTCTCGAATGTCCCTCCCGGCAGCGGGTCCCGGCGGCGGTTCGTCGGGTCTTCGTCAGGGGCGGGGGCGGCAGCCGATCTTTTGACCGGCTGCCACCGCCGCCATTCCAATAAAACTAAAAACAAAAAAACACCCCCGTGATAGCCTACGTGACGATTTACGTAGCCTATCACGGCTAGATTTGCAAAGTCAGCCGTGATAGGCTACGTAAATCGTCACGTAGCCTATCACGGGTGACTTAAAAAAAAAAAAGCGCGTACGGCTAATAGCGGCCCCCATAGGGAGCCGCCGTTCACGTTCCTTATTTGGTCGCTGTAGTCTACGTAAAGATTACGTAGACTACGGCGAAAATAAGGGCAATGCTATTTGCGTCTACGCTATTTGCGTTCCCCTTATTTTCGCCGTCTTAGTCTACGTAAATGTTTACGTAGACTAAGACATGCCAAAATAAGGAACGCAAATGGTGACGCCCATGGGTGCCGCCATTTGCATACGCGTGTTGTTGTTGTTTTTTTAAGTCAGCTGTGATAGGCTACGTAAAGATTTACCTAGCCTATCATGGTGTTTTTTTAAAACCTAGCCGTGATAGGCTATGTAAATCTTTATGTAGCCTATCATGTTGCGTTTTTTAAAAAAATCTGGAAATGGTGGCGGCAGCCGGTCGGAAGACCGGCTGCCGGAGCTGCCGCCGCCGAACCACCGCCGGAGCTGCCGCTGGAGCCGCCGCTGGAGCCGCCGCCGCCAGGAAGATCCGCCCCAGGTAAGTCCTGTCCCGGGGAGGTGGCAGGTGGGTGGCGGGCCGTTCCGCCACCGATTTCGGGGGGCCAAATGCACTGGCATTTGGCCTCCCCGAGATCCGTGGCAGAACTTTCGTACATCCCTAGTTGTCATTGGAAGTTCTAGGCAACACAAGAATTGCTCAATAATTCTGTCAGTATGAATGAAACGTATAAAAACCATTAATTGTGCTAACCCACTGACATCTGTTGCTTCAACTAATTTAGGGATGTCAGAGAATTTCTCCACGAATCTCTGGGAGGCCGAATGCCAACGCATTCGGCCCCCCGAAATTGGTGGAGAAATTGTCCGCCCCCCCGCGAAGGGACTTACCTTGGTCGAATGTCCCTGGTGGCGGCGGCTCCTGGCGGCGGTTTGGCGGTGGCGGCCGGTCTTCCGACCGGCTGCCGCCACCACCATTTCCAAGTGTAAAAAACCAAAACAAATCAACAAACATGATAGGCTACATAAAGATTTACGTAGCCTATCACGGCTAGATTTTCAAAAAACACCGTGATAGGCTACGTAAAGATTTATGTAGCCTATCACGGCTGACTTTGGAGAAAAAAAAAAGCGCGTACGCAAATGGCGGTGCTCATGGGCGCCGCCATTTGCATTCCTTATTTGGGCACGTGTAGTCTACGTAGAC
Organism: Heloderma suspectum; assembly: GCF_057233095.1. Taxonomy (NCBI): domain Eukaryota; kingdom Metazoa; phylum Chordata; class Lepidosauria; order Squamata; family Helodermatidae; genus Heloderma; species Heloderma suspectum. The sequence continues at coordinate 87,980,114 of NC_139459.1, forward strand.
TACGCTATTTGCGTTGCCCTTATTTTTGCAGTAGTCTACGTAAATGTCTACGTAGGACGTAGCTCCTCGCCCCCACCGCGAAGCAAGCATCGGGATCAGGTAAGGGACTTTCGTCCATCCCTACTTTACGGTGGCTTCAGCAATAGCGTGTGGGTCCTTGTTTTTGGCAATTATTTGGGCAACCAAGTAACTTGCCTTTTGAGCTTTCTCTGATGTCTTCATTCTCTTTGTGAATGATGCAGACTGCTTCTTTAGAGATTTTGAAAGCTCAATAAAGTATTCTACTGGTTTTTCTGACAAATGACAGTGTTTTGAGGTAAAATGATGCTTTAATTTATTTGGTACCATACTTTCATTTGCAAGTATATCCCCATTAACTAAACACTGGGGACAAGGATTCTTTTCGTTACCAGAAAATGTGAACCCCAGTTTCATATAATCTTTACTGTATAAATGAGGCTTGGAAATTGTTCCTTTACACTTCTTACATACTAATACAGACCATTCAACAGTTGATTCTTGCGTAGCTTCCTCTATAGCCACTACATTTTGTTAATTGCAAATGTCATCTTCACTAGCTTTCCTTTTCTTAATTAGAAAGGTATCCATTTTACGGGTAATTCAACTGCAATTTAATGAATAAATCTATGCAAATTTATTTCTAGGTTTTAGCATTAACTAAATATGAAAACAACAGGACTGTTTTTAGCGCTTATCTTTCTCTGTTTTTTCTTATGAAAATAACAGCACCTGCACTCCACTCCCACAGTGATAAAGTGAGATAAAGATAGGAATCTGGACCAGGAGAAAATGTGAAAAATAAACAAAATTAACTAAAGTATTTACAATACATATTAGGACACATAGGTCCAGGTAGGATCTCAGCTGCAAAAACACATGAAGTAGAGAAGCAAAAGTCCAACAAAAATGGTGTAAATATATATGTCTCACTACAAGGCTATACTGCTGTAAATATTTGCAATGCCTATGTCCAGAGTCCAGTTCCAGCACTCTCCGGTGGTACACTGCCAGTGGGTGGTTAATCCACAATTACAGCAGAGTAAAAATAAAAATAAATGGCAGAAATCAACTGAGCTCCATTCTGACTGGCCAAGATGGTGGACGGCCCGCTCAGTGCAGTCCCAGGTGGTATTTCCACCTGCGTGTTACTTTGGCCTGGCTGCGTGGCAGCACGGTGCAGAAGTCCGCAAAGGGCACACCCGAAACCACGCAGGGCCACTGCCACTTCTCCGCGCCGGTGTCGGCCGGGCTCTGCTCCCAGGGCAGTGCCTCCCTTCCCCTCTCTTCGCCCCGCACCTCTACCTTTCTGGGAAGTGCAGGCTCGAAGCTCCTCGCCTGCCTGGCGCAGCCCTCCCTGCTCTGGGGGCATCCAGTGGGCCGTTGTTCTCCCTCGCTGCCCTGCAGCCGCACCGAGGACATGGGGAAGCCTCTCGCCCGAGCTGATTGCAAATTGCTCGACTAATTGCTCCGCTAACTTCAAATTCTCCACACTCCTCGTGCAGCCAGCGTTACCACACTCCTCGCCGTACCGGTCCAACACCGCCAATCACGTACCTCCTATGTCAAGATGCCATGTGATCCTAAAGCAGCTAATGTTAAAGCACCTAAGCATTAGCAGCTAAGCTGCTTTAACATTAGCTGCTTTAGGAAGTTCCGGGGGAGGGGCCAAGGGAAGCAAACGCGAGTAAGGGAGCTCCGCGGTGCCCTTCTGCACAATTTTCTGCATTTCGTGCGACACACCTACACACTGCTGTCAACACACTAATGTGTCGCGGCACACAGTTCAGAAAGCTCTGAACTAAAAGAATACATTTTCGTGTGCATTTTTACACACTTTTCTAAACATACACATTGTTTTGCAAGCCATTTCCCCTTATATAATGTGGTTTTGTGCACACTTTCCCCAAATATATACACATTTTGGTGTGCACTTTTCCCTACTGTATACACCTTTGTGCACATCTTCTCCATATTATATGCATTTTTTGTGTGCACTTTTTGATAGGTGAATTGAATTACAAAATTTGGGAAAGTGGTAATACCACCCTGTCACTGCATTCTGGTTCATGTGTAGGTTTGGGAAATACAAATGTGGTAAGCTAGCATTAAAATGCAAACTCAATGAATTTCTCACCCATCCCTAGCTGCAGGATGCAGCCTGGAGGACTGTACTCCCTCTTGACACAAAAATTCTGTGAGAAAACACATGACTGGCTACAACCTGAAAGAGAGAAGGCACTGTTTCTTCTTGTACACTGAAATCCATGACTATAGCAGTATGTTAAGGTGCACCGAAAACTAGGGCTGTGCAGGGACCCCCCGATCCGAAGCAGCTTCCGAGGTCAGCCCAATCCACCTCAGGCAGATTTGGGGGCTCCCTGACCCGCCTTGGACACGAACCCGAAATGGGTTCCCCCCCACGCCCTCCCAGCTCCTTGCCTGGGCCGCCACCTCCTCTGCCACCACCTCTGCCGCCGCCACCTCCTCTTCCGCCTTCTCCGTTGCACCGCCTTCTCCGTTGCACCACCTCTGCCACCTCCTGAGGCTTGGACATGCAGTGATTCTTCTTCCAAGGAGTTGCCATTTTTAAAATGGCAACTTCCTAGAAGAAGAGTTGCTGTGCGTCCAGGCCTCAGGAGGCAGCGCAGCGGCAGAGTCAGCAGCGAGGAGAAAGCGGATCAGGTAAGAACCTGGAGGCACTGGGGGGTGGGCTAGATGGGGGGCTGAAGTGCACTGAGCCCCTGACCCGCTTCGGGCCACTTCTTGCCCCCTCTGCTTTGCCTCAGAGGGGGAACAAAGTGGCCCGAAGCAGCCCACTTCAATTCGGAGTTCGGGCCTCAGGCTGAAGCAATACACAGCCCTACTGAAAACCATTTCACTCTGTCTTCAAACAGTTCAGTTACATAATGAAGGTATGCCTCAATTATTCCAATGTTTTAATATTAAAACATTAAAAGACATTTCGTGTGGTGGAACTGGAACATCTGAGGATGACTCCTAAAAAAAAAAGGTAAAGGTGTCCCCAACCAGTCGTGTCCGACTCTAGGGTGCGGTGCTCATCCCCGTTTCTAAGCCGAAGAGCCAGCGCTGTCCGAAGACGCTTCCGTGGTCATGTGGCCAGCATGACTGAACACCGAGGTGCACGGAACCTGTTACCTTTCCCGCCAAAGCGGTACCTATTTATCTACATGCAATTTCTTGCTTTCGAACTGCTAGGTTGGCAGAAGCTGGGACTGAAGACGGGAGCTCACTCTGTCACGCAGCACTCGGGTCTCGAACTGCTGACCTGCTGACCTTCCAGTCTGCAGTTCAGCGTCTTAACCACTAAGCCACTGCGGTCCTACGAGGATGACTCCTACATTATAGTTTATTAATTTTGCAGTAATTTCAGCCTAGCAGATTTAAGCAGCATCAAGGTTTAATGCACCTTCATTTACTTGGGTTTCCCAGGGCACTCATGAACCAAACCGCTTGTTATATTTTCAGATTTATAATTTCCAGTGTCACTTTTAACTATGCAAAACTTACTCCCAAATGAACCCACTGAACCCTATGCTGGTCCTATAGTATTTGACCATGCCTTCTGTTTTTTTGACCACCGAGTTGTTAAAACCATATATTTGACCAAAACGACTCTCTAATATCTACAATACATGATAATGGGGCAAAATATTTACAAAGGAAATTCCTAATATATATATATATATCAGCACTGTAATTAGGTGATTTTTGAGAGCATGAAAAGGGTACATCAGTGTGTGTGGGGAGAGACATTGGGGATCAAGGTTTTAGTGTAGTACAGGCAAAGTTGGCATGAGTGTAACAAAGTATGATAAATGCTGATGGATTTACATTTAAAAATTTATTTATTCTACCTTTGAGGTCCACAAAATATTGAGAACATAATTTTGACCTTGAATGTTTCATTGATAACTTCAGCCAAGTGGAATGGGTGGAATGAAGTCCCTATTAAATACATATTTTTATCTTACACCTGCATAAATTGGTTTCCACAGACAGGCTATAGACCAATAGTTGGGCCATTCTTAATAAGCTAGAGAGGTTATAAATAATTGGTTAGGGGTTTACACAAACAAGGACATTTGAGTTTAAGAGGCTGATTCACAACTGTAATCCTAAATCACCAGACGCTGACTACCCTGTACAAGAAATGCTGGAGTGTTTTGGCTTTACTGCTTTGCCAACTGTCTTGGATCATTCACAGATAATTGGCTGTCATACCTTCCAGCATTTCATAGATAAAAATAGCAATAGTCTTGTATACTTGTAAACACCCCTATTCTCATAGTGGGCATCATTGCCTGAGCATCTCTTGAACATGGCTGAAAGCTCTTTCCTGCTTTCTCCAAGTTAAACTGATAAGAGCAGTTTACTTTTATAAAAAATTAAGAATGTTTAATCTCACAATAGATCCAGTTGTACATATTATAGAACAGCCATAACTGAAACACATTCACTTTGGGGGACTGATGGATATGAACTGAAACCACAAGAATTCTGCTGTATGTGTGCTTACACTAAAAAGTTTAAAGTATCTCTCAGCATCCCTGTAAAAGCCAAAATAGGGGGCAGGGTTTTTACAGGGGCAAATACCAGAAATTACGGACTGTCCCTGGTAAAGAGGAACAATGTGCTGTTGTTATTTGTATTTATATATCAACCTTCCTCCCAAGGGAGCCCTGGGCAGTTGAAGCATATGGGCAGTATATTTGTAGGGACAGTGGGTTGAACCCATCACATGTCAAAAGGAATTTTCTTTGGGATGTGGGTGGAAATAGGTTAAAAAAACAACAACACCATGCTGTTTGAACAGAGTTAATTCAATTGCCTGGTGAATCTCTGGTTTGTTGCCTTTACAGAGTATCTGTTGGAATGAGCACGAGTTGGATTCCTCTTGAAATATATAACCTTTGGCCATTGGCTGGCTCAAATCATGCTCATCCTTTGAGATGACCTTTCTACCTTTTAAATGGATGTAAAGTTTGTGAATTTTAGTCAGGAACTTTTGAGTAAACAGTGTAACTCTTTATGGAATGCTTTTTGGGGGGTTATAAACTATGGATAGGATCCGGACTTGCCCTTCTGCAAATGGAAGGGACTGAGATCCAGTGAAGGTTCCCCGCTGGAGGAAGTTGGGGAGCTGGTGGCTTTGGTCACTTTCACCTTCCCATTACATCCCCCCAGTGCCACCTCATGCTTTTCGGGAGTGTCCCCCAACTCTATGGAGCAGCTTTTCAGGCATTTACGGAAGGCATGGAGGGAAAGAGAAAAGATGAGTAGGGAGATGGCAATTAAAGTGTTACGTAATAATATTAAAACAATGCTTTCTTCTTATCATCATAGCTGTTATAATAGTCTGCCAAATGCTATTCAATTTATTGGCATGTATTTAATAATATATTCCTGTTTTTGTTGGCCACATTACTTAGTAACAAGGGCATTGCTGGGGTCTTAAAAGATCCAGGGCAAAGGCCCATAACACAAATTTGCATACACACACACACACACGAGTCTAAGTGCATGTCTAATGTGTGTGTGTGTGTTTGTGCATGTGCGTGGTGCGTGCATGTGTGTGGTGCGTGCATGCAGTGTGCTTGTGTGTGTGTATAGATTACATACATATATACATACATAAGAAGTGTGCACTGACCCCCACCCCACTTCAACTCAGACCTCGATTCAGCATTTTGGAAAACATCCCACTTCTGCTCTGGCCAATTTGTAGTTGGACCACTTCAGCTCAGCACCAAACCTGAGTCAAGGTTTAGAAAAATGAGTCTTTATGCTTCCTGTTGACTACCATGAGAAATTAGAAAAAAAAACCTGCAACTTTTTTCTCTTGGTCAGAACTAGATAATTTCAGGCATAGTAGCCCCTTAGAAGGGGATTACACCTGCCCAATGTCAGAAAAATAGGTGTAATCCCCTTCCGGGGGCTACTAAAAATAAGCATGTCTACTCAGACTTATTTCTGAGTAAGCATGCAGAACATCAAGGTGCAAACCTCCCTGCAAAAGTAACTTATGTTGGAATCCTGTGCACACTTTCCTGAAGGTAAGCCTCATCAAACATAATGGGGCTTCTGAGTAGGCATACATAGGCATGTATAAATAAGCAGCATTTATCTCCCCTCCACTTAAAAAACAAACCAAAACTTCATATTTTTATTAAAGTTTTCTGTTCATAGGAACACAGGAAGCTGCGTTGTACTGAGTCAGACCCTGGGTCCATCTAGCCCAGTACTGCTGACACTGACTGGCAACAGCAGCTCTCCAGGGTTTCAGGCAGGATTCTTTCTTAGACCTACCTGAAGATGCCGGGGATTGAACCCGGGACCTTCTGCATGCCAAGCATGTGCTCTGCCACTGAGCTACAGCCCTTCCTATGGCTGGATCATGGCAACTGACAAACAAAACAGCCCCAGTTTTGTTTCTCTGCAACCATGTGAACCCACTCTTCTCAAAGGCTTGAGTGAGGAGAAGGAGAAAAACCAACCCTCTTGTCTGTTTGTATTAAGTCAAATACAGTTCAGAACTTCTCTTGCCCACTGAAGAGAATTCTCTTTAAGAATTCCCCAAGATATGCTCTGGGTGGAATAAAGAAGAGAAAGAAAGAACAGGACAGGGGAGGGGAGGGAAGAAGAAAAGAAGAATGGTGATTGGAAATGAGTGTGGGGCTGGGGGGTAGAGAGAATTCCCTAAGCCAAGTGGCTCCTTTCATAGAGGTAGTACTTCAGAGGAATTTAGGAGGCTGTGGAGGGTTTGTAAGGATTGCACGTATTTACATGAACTTTATGAGGTGAGGTGGCTGAGGGCTTTTTCTAGCTTTTTTAAAACTGTAGAACTAGGGATGTACGGACTCCCCACCGTCCATTCCGGTGGGGAATCCGCCCGGGGGGGAGGTGATCTGTTCTCAGCCCCCCCCCCCCTGGAATCCTCCAGAACAGCTCCGCTCTGCGAGGATTCTGCAGAGCCGCCGAACTCAAGGGCCACTTACCTGGGTGGCCGGAGCCATTCTCCTCTGCACCGATTGCCATTAAAAAAAAAAAGGCGATCAGCAGGATGTGCCCATAGACTTATATGCAAATAGAGCTGTGAATCTTGCATTTAAGCCATGCAAGATTCATGGCTCTATTTTGCATGTATTGAGCAAGCAGCTGAGTGCCGTCCCATGCAGAATCCTCGCAGAGCAGAGGTAAGTGGGGCCGATCTGCCGTGGATTCTGGAGGCCGGATTCCAAAGAATCCGGCCTCATTTGAATCCACAGCAGATTTCTCTAACATCCCTACATAGAACCTATTTAAAAGCCCCAGCAGTTTCTTGATCATGACGCCACATAGTCCTAACCCTCCCTTTGAGATTATTTGAGCCCTACAGCTATTTAGAGAAATTAAAGTAGAGGGGGAGAAATAAGTTTGGATCCTTTGCTGTACTGAAGCTACTAAACTTCTGCAAAAGCCAACAGTTCCAGTTTGGGGCAGTAAAATCTGATGCTGTGTGAAATATCAGCATTTCACATTGAGCTCTTTCTTCCCTTCCTTCTCCCTCTTCAACATTTTATTGCAGGCAAGCTCCCAACAGTGGGCATGTAAGAGCGGAAAAGAAAAGTAGAGAGAGAGAAGTTTTTTGCACCTCAAAAAAAACCCTACACCAGAGATTAGGGATAGTGACCTCCAGCAAGGTTATGGTCAAAATCCTACAAGCTAGGCTTCAGCAGTATGTGAACCAAGAACTACTGGAAGTACAAGCTGGGTTTCAAAGAGGCAGAGGAACTAGAGATCAAATCACCAACATTTGCTGGATCATGGAGAAAGCAAGAGAATTCCAGAAAAATGTCTATTTCTGCTTCATTGACTACGCTAAAGCCTTTGATTGTGTGGATCACAACAAACTGTGGCACTGGCAAATTCTTAAAGAGATGGGAGTAGCAGACCACCTTACCTGTCTCCTGAGAAACCTGTACGAGGGACAAGAAGCAACAGTAAGAACCAGACATGGAACAACCGATTGGTTCAAAATTGGGAAAGGAGTACGACAAGGCTGTATATTGTCGCCCTGCTTATTTAACTTATATGCAGAGTACATCATGAGAAATGCCGGGTTGGATGAATCACAGGTCGGAATTAAGGTTGCCGGGAAAATTATCAACAACCTCAGATACGCAGACGATACCACCCTAATGGCAGAAAACAAAGAGGATCTCAAGAGCCTCTTGTTGAGGGTGAAAGTGGAGTGCAAAAACTGGTTTGAAACTCAACATTCAAAAAACTAAGCTCATGGCATCTGGCTCCATCACTTCCTGGCACATAGAAGGGGAAGAAATGGAAGCAGTGACAGATTTTATTTTCTTGGGCTCCAAGATCACCGCAGACAGTGGCTATAGCCATGAAATTATAGATGTTTGCTCCTTGGGAGGAAAGCTATGGCAAACCTAGACAGCATAGTAAGAAGCAGAGACATCACCTTGCCAACAAAGGTTCGTATAATCAAAGCTATGGTTTTCCCAGTAACAACATATGGCTGTGAGTAGGGATGTCAGAGAATTCCACGATGGATCTCGGTGAGGCCGAATGCCATTCAGCCCCCCGAAATCTGTCGCGGAACGAAGCCCCCGCCCCCCCACGAAAGGTGCGCAGGACAAAGTCCCTGCTGGCCCCACCCCATGAAAGGCGCGCGAAATGGACTTACCTGCCCCTGTCCGTGCTGCTTGTCAAGGGCTCCTTGGAGGGCTCTCTCAGTCTAATCCAGTAGCCAAGTCCAGACGCAGACAAAGGGATTCTTTTCAAAGCTTTATTCTTCTTTTACAACTTACAACTCTACAGGTAGCAACTAGATCTGAGCAGCAGCATCCCTACGCCCTAGGTTGGAACAGTTGGTCCCCGTTTGAAAGGCAATTACTGGCAGACCCCTGAATATAAGGACTAGGGAGAATCCCTCCCCTTTTCCCTTGGATCTTCTGGGCACAACCATTCTTTGAGCGCCAACCAGGCTCTATGCCTCCTTTCCGCACTCTCCATTTGGCGCTGCTCTCTGCATCTGCGCCGCGCATCCAACCAGTCTGCTATGGGTGCTGGGTCACTCCCTGGACTGCTTTCTAATCTAGGAATGTTGGTGGGAGGAATCTCTGTCAGCTGCGGGCCCTGGGAAAAAGGGGCGCGCTCCTCTCCCAGGAGCGGCTGCTCTTCCTCCGAATCAGAACTACTCTGGGATTCTATGGGCTCAGTGTCCACCCTGACACTGCTTTGCGAATGGCGGCCGTCCTGCGGCCGCCATTCGCTTCTTCTTCATAGCCGTGATAGGCTACGTAAATCCTTAGGTAGCCTATCACGGCTAATGCAGGGACGCCATTTGCGTAAGTATTTATGTAGCCTATCACGGCGGCGGGGGGGAATCCAGCGTACACAAATGGCGGCGGCTACCGCCATTTCCGTACGCTGGGGTTTTTCTCCCTGCCGTAATAGGCTACGTAAATATTTACGTAGCCTATGACGGCTTAGTACAAGGACGGAAATGGCGGTGGCTACGACAGCCACCATTTGCATCCTTGCAGGGCTGCCCAGCAGCCAGATGTCTGGCTGGGGGCGGCCGGAGCCAGCTGGCGGCTCCGCGGCTTGGCCACGGAGCGGAGCCAGCCGGGCAGGATTCTGGGGGGGAGGACCGGATCACTTCCCCCCCCGTCGAGGATTCCAGGGGGAGGGACTGAGCGCCTCCTCCCCACCGCAGATTGCCTGGCACAGAGCCAGGTAGGTGTTTTGTACATCCCTAGCTGTGAGAGCTGGACTGGATTATAAGGAAGGCTGAGTGCCAAAGAATTGATGCTTTTGAACTGTGGTGCTGGAGAAGACTCTTACGAGTCCCCTGGACTGCAAGGAGGTCAAATCAGTCATTCCTAAAGGAAATCAACCCTGAGTGCTTATTGGAAGAACAGATACTGAAGCTGAAGCTGAAATATTTTGGCCACCTAATGTGAAGAGAAAAGTCACTGGAAAAGACCCTGATGCTGGGAAAGATTGAAGGCAAAAGGAGAAGGGGACAGCAGAAATGAGATGGCTAGATAGCATCACTGATGCAATGACTATGAACTTGAGCACACTCCGGGAGAGAGTGGAGGACAGGAAGGCCTGGTGTGCTGTGGTCTATGGGGTCACGAAGAGTCAGACATGACTTAATGACTGAACAACAACAATGGTCACCTTAAACACCTTCTGATTAGGATCTCTAATCCCCTGGGTGACTTGGCAGTTTTTACTTTTTGTTTTAGACTTTGAGAAAAGGAAACTTTACACATGGCTAGAGCAAAAGCCACTGGACCTAACTGTCTGAAATTTCGTAGGTTCAGTCAGCTCCATAGGGCCTGCTAGGACCCCAAATTCCATGAATTTATGTGGAAGCACAAAAAAATTATAGCTCTTTACTTTGACAGATTTTCCTGGAAAAAACAAATTTTACCTGTGGCTAGCACAAAAGCCACTTGTCCAAACTGTCTGAACTTTGGTGGGCTCAGTCATCTCTATAGGGGCTTCCAGGCCCCCAAAATTCCAAGCACATATGTGGAAGCACAAAAAAAAATAGCTCTTTGCCTTGACACATTTTCTTGAAAATAGCAAACTTTACTTGTGACTAGCACAAAAGTCACCCAACATAATTGCTTGAAATTTGGCAGGTTCTATCAGCTCCATGGGAACTGCCAGGTTTCCAAATTTCATACACCTATGTGGAAGAACAAAGAAATTATAGCTCTTTGCTTTGACACATTTTCTTAGAAAAAGCAAATCTTACCTGCGGCTAGCACAAAAGTCACTTGACCTAACTGTCTGATATTTGGCAGGCCCAGTTAGCTCTATGGGGGCTGGTAGGTCCTCAAAGTCCATGCAAGCACAAAAAAAATATAGCTCTTTGCTTTGACAGATTTTCTTGAAAATAGCAAATTTTACCTGTGACTAGCACAAAACTCACAGGACCTAGCTGCCTGACATTTGGCAGATTCAATCAGTTCCATGGGGGCTACCAAGCCCCAAATTTCATGAATGTATCATACAAACTAAAAAAGATATGGCCATTTTTGTTTTCCAGTGCAAGTCAATGGGAAAATGTAAAATAATAATAATAATAATTTCTTAATTATTAATAAAATAATAATACATCTATTCATTGTTCTCTTCTGGATTGCTCCTTAGTTTTCCAGTTAAATTCTACTATTCTTTTTGCTACCAAGTAAATAGGGAATGCATAACGTGTCTTATTTTCTTTGCATAATTAACATGAGTAATTTGGTAAACTATGTCTCACTGTTTTAGTTTCACGGGGTAATTTTCAGGAAACAAAAAATGAAAAGAAAACAATTAACCACTTTATTGCATTACCAACGTGTGTTCAGTATTCATTTCTCAGTAATTAGCTTATATAAATACAAGTTGATATTCATTAACATAATTTGTGGTATTCTGTTATTTTTATGAAGTGGTGGGATTGCACTTCTTGTTTCATTACCTGAATGGCACAAGGATCTATCATGGGCCAAAAGATTTTGGGGACTAGGACAATCTTAATGTTGGAAATGCTGGGAAAATTACTCAGGAAAAACAGTCTTTCTGTGCTTCTTGTGTGCTACAAGTTTACTCAAAAGAAATGCTGGCAAGGAAGTAAAGGAAAACAATTATGAAAACATTAAATTAGGTTTTTCAGCTTGCCCTGTGCAAAGGCTGGATAAGAAATGCCCAAGTCCAGCAGTCCCCTTCTGCACATGTTAAGGATACCTGACAAGATCTTATAATGTATAGGTAATGATGGAATCCCATAGAGATCTGCAGTGTGGATCTGCAGTGTATGTACACTAGGGATTGCAGATGTGGATTTAAGCTCAGTGCAATGTAGCATAGATCAGAGGTGGGCAGACTTTGAGCTTGTGGGGTCTACTTTGTTTTTGCTTGAACCCTGAGATCCACCAACTAGTGCCTGGTGCAAAAGATATACACATAAAGCAATGGATCACTATTTTGAAATAGAAATTGCGGACACCCCCTGATCTGAATTGGGATGACAGTGTGGGGGAGAGTTAAAGCCCCCCCTACCCCTCATACTAGGGTCTTGATTCTGATCAGGACCCTGGTGCCTACTCAAGGGTAAAACTGGAAAAAAGATGTAGCTGGCAGTTACATCTTTAAAGTAATTATTAAAGAATTCCAAGTTCAAGAAACTGAGTACCAGAACTGAACACAATGCATAGTCCCTCCACATCAAAATCCACTCCTGGTTACCCCAAGCTTTCTTCTTTTCAGCAGTATAATTTGGGGTCATGGTAGTGGGAAAAGGGCGGGAAAAGCAGTACTGGGGTACAATCTCAAAAATAATAGAATGATCTCAGTACGAATCCAAGGCAAACCATTCAACATCACAGTAATTCAAGTCTATGCCCCAACCACTGAGGCTGAAGAAGCTGAGGTTGATCAGTTCTAGGAAGACCTACAACACCTTCTAGAACTAACACCAAAAAAAGATGTCCTCTTCATCATAGGGGATTGGAATGCTAAAGTAGGAAGTCAAGAAATCACTGGGATAACAGGCAAGCATGGCCTTGGTGTACAAAATGAAGCAGGACAAAGGCTAATAGAGTTTTGCCAAGAGAACATGCTGATCATAGCAAACACTCTTTTCCAACAGCACAAGAGGCGACTCTACACATGGACATCACCAGATGGTCAATATCGAAATCAGATTGATTATGTACTTTGCAGCCAAAGATGAAGAAGCTCCATACAGTCAGTAAAAACAAGAACTGGAGCTGACTGTGGCTCAGATCATGAGCTGCTTCTTGCAAAATTTTGGCTTAAATTGAAGAAGGTAGGGAAAACCACTAAACCATTCAGGTATGACCTAAATCATATCCCTGATGAATATACAGTGGAGGTGAGGAAGAGATTTCAGGGATTAGACCTGATAGACAGAGTGCCTGAGGAACTATGGACAGAGGTCTGTAACATTGTTCAGGAGGCAGCAAGCAACTAAATCCATCCCAAAGAAAAAGAAATGCAAGAAAGCCAAGTGGCTGTCGGATGAGGCTTTACAAGTAGCTGAGGAAAGAAGGGAAGTGAAAAGCAAGGGAGAAAGGGGAAGATATAACCAACTGAATGCAGAGTTCCAGAGAATAGCAAGGAGAGACAAGAAGGCCTTCTTAAATGAAAAATGCAAAGAACTCGAGGAAAACAATAGCATGGGAAAGACTAGAGATCTTTTCAAGAAAATCGGAGATCTCAAGGGAAAGTTTTGTGCAAAGATGGGCATGCTAAAGGACAAAGAAGGTAAGGACCTAACAGAAGCAGATGAGATTAAGAAGAGGTGGAAAGAATACACAGAAAAACTATACTGGAAAGATCTTAATGTCCCTGATAGCCATGATAGTGTGGTCACTGAACGTGAGCTGGACATCCTCGAGAGTGAAATCAAGTGGGCCTTAGGAAGCATTACTAACAACAAAGCTAGCGGAGATGACAGTATTCCAGCTGAGCTATTTAAAATCCTAAAAGATGATGCTGTTAAAGTGCTGCACTCAATATGCCAACAAATTTGGAACACTCAACGGTGGCCACAGGACTGGAAAAGGTCAGCTTACATTCCAATTCCAAAGAAGGGCAACGCCAAAGAGTGTTCAAACTACTGTACAATTGCGCTCATTTCACGTGCCAGCAAGGTTATGCTCCAAATCCTACAAGCTAGGCTTCAGCAGCATGTGAACCAAGAACTACTGGAAGTACAAGCGGGCTTTCGAAGAGGCAGAGGAAATACAGATGAAATTGCCAACATTCACTGGATCATGGAGAAAGCAAGAGAATTCCAGAAAAATGTCTATTTCTGCTTCATTGACTACGCTAAAGCCTTTGATTGTGTGGATCACAACAAACTGTGGCACTGGCAAATTCTTAAAGAGATGGGAGTAGCAGACCATCTTACCTGTCTCCTGAGAAACCTGTACGAGGGACAAGAAGCAACAGTAAGAACCAGACATGGAACAACCGATTGGTTCAAAATTGGGAAAGGAGTACGACAAGGCCGTATATTGTCGCCCTGCTTATTTAATTTATATGCAGAGTACATCATGAGAAACGCCAGGTTGGATGAATCACAGGTCGGAATTAAGATTGCCAGGAGAATTATCAACAACCTCAGATACGCTGACGATACCACCCTAATGGCAGAAAGTGAAGAGGATCTAAAGAGCCTCTTGTTGAGGGTGAAAGTGGAGAGTGCAAAAGCTGGTCTGAAACTCAACATTGAAAAAACTAAGATCATGGCATCTGGCCCCAACACTTCCTGGCGTATAGAAAGGGAAGAAATGGAAGCAGTGACAGATTTTATTTTCTTGGGCTCCAAGATCACTGCAGACGGTGACTGTAGCCATGAAATTAAAAGACGCTTGCTCCTTGGGAGGGAAGCTATGGCAAACCAAGACAGCATAGTAAGAAGCAGAGACATCACCTTGCTGACAAAGATTTGTATAATCAAAGCTATGGTTTTCTCAGTAGCAACATATGGCTGTGAGAGCTGGGCTATAAGGAAGGCTGAGTGCCAAAGAACTGGTGCTTTCGAACTGTGGTGAGGGAAAAGACTCTTACGAGTCCCCTGGACTGCAAAGAGGTCAAATCAGTCAATCCTAAAGGAAATCAAACCTGAGTGCTCATTGGAAGGACAGATACTGAAGCTGAAGCTGAAATATTTTGGCCACCTAATGTGAAGAGAAAAGTCACTGGAAAAGACCCTGATGCTGGGAAAGATTGAAGGCAAAAGGAGAAGGGGACAGCAGAAATGAGATGGCTAGATAGCATCACCGATGCAATGAATATGAACTTGAGCACACTTCAGGAGAGAGCGCAGGACAGGAAGGCCTGGCGTGCTATGGTCCATGGGGTCACGAAGAGTCGGACATGACTTAACGACTGAACAACAACAACAAGAATTATACATAAGCTTCAACAAAAGCAGACCAAATATCCAAATAAGTATCCATTTGCAGGTGGCATCTGTAAACCACCCTCTGAAAGCATCGTAGTCTTAAATCCATTCCATTATAGGAGGTGAGCATTTATCCTTCCAATGTTGTAATATCAGTCTTTCAGCTGTCAAAGGGATGCAGATAATTCACTTGCACTGAGCATGTCTTAACTTCCAGGGAGCAGGTAAATAACTTAAAAGGACATGTACATCAGTAGCTATTAAAGAGTGTTTCAATACAAAGTTTATCCATATAATAACTTCCTGCCAAAAAAAGGGAACTATTGGACATTGCCAAAATATATGGTTAAAAGAAGCTTTAGCTGTATTACACCTCCAACAATTTGCTGACTTAGACAAACCCTTATTGAAGAGACTTTATTTTGTCCAATAGACATCAAACAAGAGTTTTTGCTGAATAAGGCGTAACCTGACATCCATAGACACTTCAGATACAGATGCTAAAGCATTGACATTGATTAGGCAAAATGGGACTATTGATATTTTAATACAGATGTGAATATGTAATGAACTGAACATATTTGCATATGAAATGTTTAGAATGAGTCTGGCCTGTTCAAAATAAAATTTGATTAAAATAGGAACAGTTCCCCTTTCTGCAGTTTAACATATTGACAAAAGCTATCTTAAAGTGTTACTAGAAAATTATTTATGCCAGGTTTTCTACTCTCACACACTGGAACTCTGGATATAGGTCTCAAACCAGCTGACGAACAGATGGAATTGTTTATCTTAGAATTGGGAGATGCCCCATATTATATTCCAAATACTAAAGACATGGGACTGAATCCAAATTAAGGTTAGTTGCACATAGGACCTGTTGAAATCATTGTGAAAGGCTAGTCAATGCTTAGTTCCCCATGAAATCAGTGTCATTTAAGTGAAACTAATTTAGTCTGGATTCAACCAATGGGCCTTTTCTGTGTTTAGGTAGTGGCATCTCTCTTATTCCACTCTGAGAATGGTCCTCATCTGGAGAACCTGAGAAGCCATTCTGCAAACCCTGTGGGTAACATAAAGCTCTTTAAACATACACCTCTGCTTTCAAAGCACTCTTTGTACAGACCTGATCAATGTATCTCTCAAATGTGTCTCAGTATGCTGGTGACCCGAAATCTGTTGTGCTTTATAAGCATTAACCCCTTTCTTTCCCTTTACTGACTTTATGATGTTCCACCTTCTCATGTCTTGCAACACTTTGGGCCCAGACTATGCCCAATTCAGGAGTCCTTCCCAGTGAAGGAAGAATGGAGACTGTGTGTTTGATGAGCGGATACGATTTGTACCAATGGAACAGTTCTTTTTGTTATCTGCTAAACACTGGCTGTTTTCAGCTGTAATGCTAAACTATTGGCAAAACCCAGCAACATACAGACTGTACAAAAGGAGAAATAAATAGATCATTAGTACAGCTCCCCCTTCTTTTGTTGTCCTTTTATTACAAAATCCATCAGAGGTCTATATCTAGAAGGAGTTTAGACACTGGAAGAATTCTTTGCAACTATTAAATCTAGATTGCTTCCACAGGGCAGTAATTACCTGTAAATTTAATAGGCACTCAAGTTGATGATAGAGATCAATTTCCAAATTGTTAATCAAACACTTTCTTCTTGGCTCAATTAATTTTGTATTAAAATATCAACAGGATTTTATTTCTGACATTTTTAAAAATGTCTCTAAAATCTAGCTGTTATAAGAATTCTGTGCAGCACTTTTCCCTCCAATACATGTCTGTTAAATTTTACCAGGGATGGAGTGTTATATTTCAAGTGAAATTGGTATCATATATGGCAGAAGCATTCTTACAGTTATTAGGTACATCTGACAGGGGACACAAATGCAGCTTACATCTTATTCCAAGCGTATTAGCAGTTCTGTGCTCTGTATGAAGGGCAAGATTTTTTTAAGAACATAATCTGAGTCATACCATTTAGGATTTTTGTAATTTGCAGTGACTTCTATGCATCATGATTCTCAAGAAAAACTTACAAATTGCAATTCCTATAGTAGCTTTCATAATGAGGATGAACACTGAAAGGGAATTCAGTTGTACTTTAAAATGTGAAATGAACTTTTGGGGTGCTATGTACGCACATATGCAGGCTATAAGAACGTCAAGTGTAATGGAATGAATTACTGACACATTTCCAGGTGGGGCCAGTGGTGCTGCTGCCAGATTTGAGGAGGTACTGGGCAAGATTCCTGTGGGGGTGGGGGGGGGCACTGCCTTGGCTGTTCCACTGCCCTACTCTCTCTCTTCTCCCTGCTCCGCTGTGGTAATTCCCCCTGCTATTGGGAAGGGAACAAACAGGTCCCTTTGTCTTCTTTTTCTCAAACATTTTACAAAGTTTGTTGTTCAGAGCTCCCAACATCAACGTCTGTAAAAACTTTGGAAAAAGAAAACAAAAAGGACCCATTAGTTCCTTTCCCACCACCTGATGGGGAGAGGGGAGCCAAGGACAAGGTGTCATGCATTGGGAAGGAGACGACAGGTCCCTTTTATTTTCTTTTGACCAAACTCTTTTACAGAGGTCGTTACCCAGCCCACTTGGCAACAACTGCTGTAAAAACAGTAGAAAAAAGAATCTGTTCCCATTTCGGTGCCTAGGCCATCTCAAGCCCCCTACCCCCTTACTTGGTGGTGTGGTGGTGCAGTAGGGGCAGGCAACAGATCCTCTTTCCTTTTTTTTTTTCTTTTAAGAAAAATTCATGGTCAGGTCAGACATGATGTGAAGTGAAGCTTGAGCCACAGACAACATCTTCATTGTCCAGAATGTCTCTGGGCCCATGTGGGGCTTAGAGGTACTTTAAGAATTGGGAAATGAATATGGTGTACACGAATTTATGGTTCTTTGCTCTGCAGTGAACCCGACCTCAGTGTAAAAAGGAAAAGAAAGAAAGAAAGAAAGAAAGAGAGGTGTTGCAGTGATTTTGGGAGCCCCTCTGGGCTGCGGCATCTTTGACCTCTGCCCTCCGGTCTGGCCTTAATAACAGCATTCATTTTCTAAATGAATAGAAAATCCGTTCTTCTTCATAACCTACGAAAGTATAACCTCGCTGTTACAAAAAATGTGTTCTTTCCCTGGTAGACTTTCCAATTTGTTTACCAAGAACGAGAGGAGGCAGAGATCTGGTCCAACACGATTTTATTCTGCAGAATAAGGCAACCCTTGGGGCCAACGCTCCAACAAAGGTCACAATCAAGTAATGTGATCCAAAAGTTTATATAGGCAAGACCTTGGGGGGCTGTCTTACGCTTGCGCTGTACTAATCTCTTTGTCTAGCTGAGGAGGAGACAGAAAGCAGGCAGCGCCTTTCACATACCTAGGCATGCGCAGAGAGGTAGTCTTGTACTCTAACGTAAATACGTTCTTGGCATTCCTGAGTCTCTGATAAGGCACTGTGTCTTTGTTTGGCATGGCAACACACAGAGGTAGAATAGACATAGCCTAGCTTATAAAATTATGGGATAACAGACATATTACAACTGAAATTTCTATAACATCGCTGTCAAGCCCAAGTGTTTATGCGTGTATTAGTTTCTATGAATTGTTAGGTTGTGTTCAGGCATAACTGGAACTCATGGCTTTCTTCTCACAATAAGAATGAGCTAGAGCAAGGATCAGCCTTGTGTACACTCTCTCTCTTCTCTCTTCTTTCACATCCATGAGGAGATTGAAAGGTTCCTCTTCCAGTTTTAAATAACCATGGTTCCTCATGATGTCTAAAGTTGGTGACCTGTGGTTTATTTAAACCGGAGGTGCAGAAACTCTTTCAGCCTGAGGGCCAAATTCCATTTGAGAAAAGCTTTTGAGGGCCATATTCCAGTGGTGGGTAGAGCCAAAGGCAAAACAGGTGGGCCCCAAAACACCAGCATATTTTAGTTTGAAGCTCATACTTCCAGTAACTAAGGTCCAAAGGAAACATTCTTCCAATCATGCATAGCAGAGCTATGCATAATTGCTTATTTACTTTAGTGAAAGCATGTGTGTCCCTGATTTGGATCAGGACTGTTGTGCTTTGGGAAGGGGGTAATTTAAGTTTTCCCCCATTTTTATCCTGAAATTCCTCCCCCATGGGAAACGAAAGGAAAAAAAGTCTCAATTGGAGATATGTTTTTCTTTTTTTTTAACCCCTCCCCCCATGCTTGCTTACACTGAAGTAAATAAGCCAATCATTCATAGCAGAGCTATGAATATTTAGTTTGGCCCTAAGCCTTAGGAGAGACATTTCAACCTTTTAGAATGGGGAAAATTGCACAAAAGACCAGCAAACAATCAGTGGTTGGGGGAAAGGGGATGAAGCCAGGGCTAGGGAGCATGGCCTTCTGGGGAACCCTGGAGTGATGGATATGGCCCCCAGGCCTGAGGTTCTACACTCCTGATTTAAATGATGGTTTGAGAACAAGCCAGGATCTGAAACCACAGTTTGATCCTGGATTGTTTTCACTAACCACAGTTTCCTGAGTTCAGATGTCATTCCCCTCCTCATGGGCATAAGAGACGAGGAGAGGGTTGCCAGGAGTATGTGAATCTGAGGCTGAATGCACCATTCTCAAAAGAAGAAGCCATGGTTTCCCATTATGTTTGAACTCAGCCTTAGTGTCAGAACCCTATCTGTTAAATAGGAACAGTTATTTTGAAAGTTTATTTCAAGCATTATTGTACATTTTCAATAAAGAAAATTATAGGCCTCCGGCATGGTAAATATAAAGCAGAACCCTCACCCATATGTTGTCTTCCCCTGTGACCACTGGCTGGCTCTTTCTATGAAATGTGGAGATGGTGATGAATTAACTATTTTAGCATTTCAAAAGTCTTTTAATAAATTATTTTTAAAAAAACAAGAGTTTTTCTCATTAAATGGTCTGACTGGGAAATATACTTATGATATGAACTGAAACTGTTCAGGTGGAAAACAGTCTCCATTAGCTCCATTTCGAAGAATGCTTGCCATTGCCAAGTGTATTTTCCCTTTGACCTATTTTGACCACTCCATGTCTGGATTTAATTCTATGACCCCCCCATTTTCATATGATTAGAGGTTTACATTCAAGAATTTGTTACTATTGGGAATGCTGGCAAGTCTTACACAGACAGAAGATGACTGAAAGCACATGGGGTGGCTTTGGCTCTAGGAAGAATGTGTGCATGTGCATGTTTATATTTTATAAGGAATATAAAATTTTCCCTTAACCTTTATGCATACTATGGTCAAATGTATATCAAAACAAGAATAATTACAAATCCACTGAATTATATTTAGAAACTAAAGCTTCATGATAAAAGTAGATGAATACACCTGGCAGCCATGGGGAACATCCGGCACATCGGCCTAACCTTGCACATAAGGCTCTCTAATGCAGCCCACAAGGCTGTTCTTGTAGGCAACACCCACTTTCTGAACCCAAGCCACCTTTATCTTTAATCTCTGGAGTGCTTCCATGTTGCTTTAAAAATTGCCGATACAAGAGGCAACTACTCTGTAGAAAGGCGAGTGAGCAGCGCATGGAGCCATCTTCCAAGGGAGCCATTGCTTTGTGGCACGCCAGGTCAGTGGAGGCTGGTGGCTTCGATTTAGGTGGGGCTGTGTTTCTATTTTGGGCTTCGGTCAGAACCAACCAGAACTCTAAAGGAGCTATCCAAGGTGCTGTACCCCACCCTCCAACATAGGTTCAGCACCTTGGATAGCTCCTTTAGAGTTCTGGCTGGTTCTGATTAAAACCCAGAATGGAATCACAGCCCCACCTAAACTGGAGCCACCAGCCTCCATTGCTCCAAGTACCTTGAAGCGGTGGGTCCTGGAGGCTTCATGCTCCCCTGCTCTTTCTCAGTGGGGAGGTGAGGGGGCCATGGAGCCAGATCCTTTGTAAGCCACCACTTTGGGGCACCTGGAGCCCTTTGAATCTGTAGCTTCCTCAGAAGTCAAGTCTGTGTGCATCCCTTGCCTTCCCCTAGGTGAGAAGCACGTGGAGCTGCCTTCCTAGCTGTTTGTATGTGTATGGGTGTACCTGTGTGTGTAAATGGGTGTGTGTGTGTGTGTGTAAATGGAATGTGTCATTATGTGTGTGCATGGGAGGAAGTGTGGGGATGGCTGTGGCCCCACACACTTATGGCTGGGGCCCTGCCCACTGCTGGTGTGTGGCCCCAACAGCCCTCCCCAGTGCAAATGTGGCTCTTAGGATGATGAATATCCACAAATTCTATGGGTCCCATATTACCACCACAACAACCCAGTGATCTACCTACAATACTTTAATTCAGCATGTGTACCTTCTCCGTTGAAAACAAATCTTTGTACCATGAGGTTCCAAATACAGGAACAAATCAAGACCCCTTCCAGTAAGTCCTCTCCCATCCCAGTCCTTGAAACTTGGTTCAAGTTGAATATAGCCATTCTGATCTTTCTGCTGAAACTGCTTCTCAATAAACTGGACACTTTAAAGCAGTCCAGTGTGTGGAGAACAGACAGAACAATTGGTGCCCTTGGGATTTTGACTGACCCACACTGTGGACTACTTAGCATAATGGTAACATTTGACACTGCTTAGAATAAATGGTTTGTTTGTCCTTTTCTTAGCTAAAGTGTTTCCACTGTTCACTTGTTTATAGGGCATATAGAAAAGACTGTTTGTTCTGTAACAAAGAAAAAAAATCTTTTGTCTTTTAAAAAACATTCTTCTATGGAATATTTATAATATGAGCACCACGGAAAAATGGCTAGCTCTGCCAGAGGAACATCTGATGAAATTATTGCACATTTAGAGTAGTGTGCCATGAGAAAATGGTTTCCAAATAACTAGTAATTTAAACTATGCAAATTGTTTCAGCAACATTGCCTGGGATGGATAATTGACAGCAATGGATATCATAACAATGTTAGTTGAACTAAACTAAATGAAAGTGAAATTGGACAGTGTCCCCTTCTTATGGAATGTAATTGTATAGTTTTTGTGTGCAAATTAAAGTTTACATCAAAAGTATCATCCAGCTACTGAGTCATTTTGCCAGTCTTTGATCACATACTTACATCTTTTAAGTACTTGAGCTTAATTTCTCTCTCTTTTTTTTGCTATTTATATCCACGTGCATTTGGAATGGTAAGAGCGTGGACAGATTAATTCATGACAGATTATTATAAAGTACTTTATTTTAGTTTTTAAACACACATGCAATCTATGCATTTTTGTCATTTGATGGCAGCAAAATGAAGTAATGACTTCCAAGTGTTTCAAAGAAAACATAGGAAGATGCTTTATGCCAGATCAGCGTCTCTGTCCATCTAGCCCAGTATTGTCTGGTTCAAGGGCAGACAACATGGTGCCCGGGTGTTCTAATGTGCCCATAGTCACCTTTCTTGTTGCCCTTCACATTATGCTACCTGTCCCACTTAAAAAAACAAGAACATTAATACATATTCTTATTGGCAGCTGGGATTGCTATGAAATAGGTTCAAAGGTGTTGCTTAGTGTGTTGGGGCTCAGATCCCAACTCTGCCTTTTAGAAGCAGAGTTTTTTGGGCAAGTTGCTTGTCCTTTGCCACAACTCCTGTGGCAGCCATTTTGTGGCAGTGCCCAGGACAGTTTCTCAAATTGCCAAATGTGCCAAAAGGTTGCCTACCCCTGCTCTACTTTGATTAGCAGTGGGTCTCCAGGGTATTAGACAGAGGCCTTTCACATTATCTCCTACTTGAACCTTTTAACTGGCGGTGCCAGGGACTGAGACTTCTGCATGCTAAACATGTGCTGTACCACTGAGTCCCTCTCGCAGTGCTGTTATTATTAAAGGGGTGGACAACCCAGGGCCGCATGTGGTCCTCTGTCCTTCTTTGTGCCCCACACCCACACCCAAACCATTGCTGTGGCAGTGGTGGTAAAAAAGCTGCATTCCTGCTTTAAAGTGAGGTATGTAGGGAATGCACGCCTTGTTTTAATGCAAGAGTGTACTCACCAGGGCTTCCAGGATTGCACTTTTACATTAAAATAAGGCACAAGCTCCCCATGCACCTTAGTTTAAAGCAAAAATGTGTTTCTTTTTGCATTGCCAAATTGCTGTTGAAATTTGGTGGCAGTGGATTCTGGGGAGAAGAAATTGGCTGCTGGACCCTCTGAAGTTGCACATTCCTGCATTACAACATCACTAGCAATGATAGTTTTCACATGAGCTCAAATTAGGGATGTCAGAGATATCCACAATAGATTCAAATGAGTTCAGATTTCTATTAATCCAACCTGCAGATTCCGCAGTGGACCAGATTAGAGCATATTTGCATTTGCACTAACGTGCATTAGTGCTAATGTGGACCTGTACAAGTTGAACAAAATTCTTGTACATCCCTAAAAACAAAACAAAAAACAACTCATTATGTCAATAAGTGGATGATGGAAAGAAGATGCCTGACAAACCATGAAACACAGATAGAACAGATTTAACAAAATCTGTTAAAATTAAAATTTTTAATTTTGTTAAATTAAAAATTTAACAAAATTATTGTACCCTACCTCAGATACAATAATTTACAACAGAGCATTTTACATATTAAGTTGTGTAAAATACAGAGGAGTATAGTGTAATTTGTTCAGTCATTCAGTCGTGTCCGACTCTTCGTGACCCCATGGACCATAGCACGCCAGGCCTTCCTGTCCTGCGCTCTCTCCCGGAGTGTGCTCAAGTTCATATAGTGTAATTACTGAAGTACAAATTTTAAAATAAAGAGTAAGGGCACATAACATTTATCTGGGGGATCTAACAAGCTCTTTGAGCACATACGAGCAAACAGTGTACATTATGACAAGGTATGATTACACCTTGCCTAAAAGAGGTGATGAATATATATATATATATATATATATATATGAATACATACACACATATACACACACACACACACATATATATATTCTCCCTCAACCCCACTCTATTGGATAATTTCGAGCCAGTCTCCAATATTCCATTCTTGTAGAAGGTGCTAGACCATGTGGTTTTGTCTCCATTCCAGGGGGTTCTGGATGAGGCAGATTATCTAAATCCATTTCAATCTAGTTCTAGACCTAGTTATGGGACAACGGGCAGTATCCAATACTGCAGGTCCACTTATGTTATTAACGTAACACTAGCAGAAGTGACCTCTTGTGGAATGCCAGTAGTGATGGGTGTGATGGTGTGATGGGTTTTCCAGGGAAAACTAGCATACCACTAGAGATCACTTATGCTAGTGGTATATCAATAGTGTAAGTGGACCAGCAGTGTTGGACACTGTCGGAGACTGTTTTGATGGCCTTGGTGGATGATCTATGCTGGGAACAGGCCATAGTGACACTTGGTTTAGTTATTTCCCATTTTCACTACTGTAATCAGCTCTTAGGTGGTTCTGCCTTTGAAAAATCCTGCTGATCTCAAGGTAAACATGCATAAGATTGGTTAGTTAGGATGAAAAATGATTGGAATGTATACATTTTTTAAAAGAAGTTGTCAGAATTTCCTAAGTTTACATTGAGAGCTAATCTGTCCATGTCCTGGATTTAACCTGGATGGTAAGCCTATTATTTTTCCCTTTGTGACACCTAGTAAGATGCTCATCTGTCTTCATGGCCAATATTAACAGAAAGGATTTAAAGCAATTGCTTACAAATGTGAAGCGAAGCTCAGGAATAATCCCCAGCCTCCCAGATATTAACTCTGAAATGAAAGGCATTGGCAAACAGCACAGCAGATTGATGTGAGTATGGAAATAAAACATTCTTTCCACAGGGAATACAGCAGTGTGTAGAAATGTTGTAAAAAAAAGTTGGGTTGAGGTGAGAGGCAAGGGGAGGGCTGGGAAACACATCCACAAACACAACGGAGGAGAAAATCATTTTCAGGCCAACCTCAGTCAGAGCAGAATTCAAAAATATTTTTAAAGGCCTGCCCACTAGCTACCGTCTTTTGCATTATGACTGAATGTGTCACTTGGAGAGGTTTAGCTATTGACTTGCAGCATCATGGTCCAGTCCATATTGAATTAAGGGTGGATACTACTACAAGCCTGAAGCAAAATAACTGTTATTAGCAGAGCCCAAATGACTTGAGGGTTTAACTTCATCGATACAATCGAACCTCTTGAAATACAAACTGAAACGGAGAGGTGACATTATTTAAATGTAGGCTAATTCAGGATACTGAAATGAACAGAATGGATTTGTTTTCACAGATACTGGTCTATTTAAAGAAGGGATATATAAGTGTTTACTAATGTAAGAGAAGAAGAAGAAATCCCAGGTGGCATGAGTGGTTCTAATGTAATATGTAATAAGGTGCCTTTTTGATAGTCTCACAGCTGTGTGGGAGTCACTTATTCATGAATAGCTCCTATGTAGGTGGAAGAGTGTTTTAATTAATCACTCATTTTTAGGGGGGGGCACCTGGGCACAGGCCCCGGATCTTTTGAGCTGTCCTAATTGCCTCCCCCCCAACATTTTCCCATTGACTTGCATCGGAAAACAAAAATGGCCATATCTTTTTTAGTTTGTATGATAACAACATGAAATCTGGATGCTTGGTAGCCCCTATGGAACTGATTGAATCTGCCAAATTTCAGGCAGTGAGGTCCAGTGAATTTTGTGCTAGTCACAGGTAAAATTTGCTATTTTCAAGAAAATCTGTCAAAGCAAAGAGCTATTTTTGTGTGTGTGCTTCTGCATGCATGCATGGAATTTGGGGACCTGCCAGCCCCCATAGAGCTGACTGAACCTGCCAAATTTCAGACAGTTAGGCCAAGTGACTTTTGTGCTAGCCGCAGGTAAGATTTGCTATTTTCAAGAAAATCTGTCAAAGCAAAGAGCTATATTTTTTGTGTGCTTCCACATACATGCATGGAATTTTGGGACCCACCAGCCCCCATAGAAATGACTGAGCTTGCCAAATTTCAGACAGGCCTAGTGGCTTTTATGCTAGCCACAGATAAAATTTGCTTTTTCCAAGAAAATGTGTCAAAGCAAAGAGCTACAATTTCTTTGTTCTTCCACATAAGTGTATGGAATTGGGGGTCCGGAAACCTGTATAGAGATGACTGAGCCTGCCAAAGTTCAGACAGTTAGGTCTTGAGGCTTTTGTGCTAAGCACAGGTAAAATTTGCTTTTTCCAAGAAAATCTGCCAAAGTAAAGAGCTATAATTTTTTTGTGCTTCCACATAAATTCATGGAATTTGGGGACCTAGCAGGCCCTATGGAGCTGACTGAACCTACGAAATTTCAGACAGTTAGGTCCAGTGGCTTTTGCACTATCCATGCGTAAATTTTCCCTTTCTCAAAGTCTAAAACAAAAAGTAAAAACTGCCAAGTCACCCAGGGGATTAGAGATCCTAATCAGAGGGTGTTTAAGGTGACCATTAGGAGGTCACTATCCCTAATCTCTGGTGTAGGGGTTTTTTGAGGTGCAAAAGCCTTCTCTCCCCCTACTTTTCTTTTCTGCTCTTACATGCCCACTGTTGGAAGCTTGCCTGCAATGAAATTTTGAAGAGGGAGAAGGAAGGGAAGAAAGAGCTCCATGTGAAATACTGGTATTTCACACAGCATCAGATTTTACTGCCCTGAACTGGAACCTTTGGCTTCTGCAGAAGTTTAGTAGCTTCAGTACAGCAAAGGATCCAATCAGCCTCCACAAACTTCTTTCTCCCTCTCCACGTTAATTTCTCCTAAATAGCTGTAGGACTCAAATAATCCCAAAGGGAGGGTTACGACTATGTGGAATCATGATCAAGAAACTGCTGGGGCTTTTAAATAGGTTCTACAGTTTTAAAAAAGCTAGAAAAAGCCCTCAGCCACCTCACCTCATAAAGTTCATGTAAATACGTGCAATCCTTACAAACCCTCCACAGCCTCCTAAATTCCTCTGAAGTACTACCTCTCTGAAAGGAGCCACTTGGCTTAGGGAATTCTCTCTATCCCCCAGCCCCACACTCATTTCCAATCAACATTCTTCTTTTCTTCTTCCCTCCCCTCCCCTCCCCTCCCCTGTCCTTCCTTCCTTCCTTCCTTTTTCTTTCTTTCTCTTCTTTATTCCACCCAGAGCATATCTTGGGGAATTCTTAAAGAGAATTCTCTTCAGTGGGCAAGAGAAGTTCTAAACTGTATTTGACTTTATACGAACAGACAAGAGGGTTGGTTTTTCTCCTTCTCCTCACTCAAGCCTTTGAGAAGAGTGGGTTCACATGGTTGCAGAGAAACAAAACTGGGGCTGTTTTGTTTGTCAGTTGCCATGATCCAGCCATAGGAAGGGCTGTAGCTCAGTGGCAGAGCACATGCTTGGCATGCAGAAGGTCCTGGGTTCAATCCCCAGCATCTCCAGGTAGGGCTAGGAAAGAATCCTGCCTGAACCTTGGAGAGCTACTGCTACCAGTCAGTGTCAGCAGTACTGGGCTAGATGGACCCAGGGTCTGACTCAGTACAAGGCAGCTTCCTGTGTTCCTGTGTTCCTATGAACAGAAAGCTTTAATAAAAAATATGAGTTTTTGCTTTGGTTTTTAAGTGGAGGGGAGATAAATATTGCTAATTTATGCCATCCTATGTATGCCTACTGAGAAGTCCCATTATGTTTAATGAGGCTTACCCTCAGGAAAGTGTGCATACGATTCCAGCACAAATTACTTTTGCAGGGAGGTTTGCACCTTGATGTTCTGCATGTTTACTCAGAAAAAAGTCCTGAGTTGTGAGCATGGTACCGCAGGCTTAATACAGTGCCCACCCAATTCTGTCTAATGAATTGACTACTCTTTCAGCTCAGTCCTATGCATGTTTTGTCATTTGTGGGTTTGGAGTTTTGTTTTTGCATGAACACTAGCTTCAGTGGTAAGGGAAAGGCATTTAGTGCATGCTCAGAGTTTCCCCATAACTGAGACCTAGTTTTGAAAACAAACTCATTGGCTGAATCCTGGTGAAGTCTTGGCACAAATGAAGCTATGGGGAGGAAGATACAATGAGAGCTTGTGCATAACAAGGAGGAGGTAGAGAGGAGTTGCACAAAACAAGACATCTGTTTTTATGAAGAGTTGCTGGAGGATGGTAGGATGAGGAGGGATGGTTGCATGGAGGGGAACAGAATTGGTAGGGGGAGAATGTAAGTGCTCGGTGGTGAAAGAAAAGCATTCTACACATGCTCAGAAGCACTCTGTATTTAAGAACATAAGAAGAGCTGTGCTGCATCAGACCAAGGTCCATCTACTCCAGCATTCTGTTCACACAGTGGCCAACCAGATGCCCATTGGAAACACACAAGCAGGACATGAGTGCAATAGCAGCTTCCCACCCATGTTCCCCTGCTGCTGACACTGGTGAAATGTAAACAAATTCTAGTAATTCTAAATTAGAATGCATGTATATCCTTCAGAAACTTTGCAGGTTTCTTGCTTGTGGGACACCTCTAATGACCTGTGCATTTTCATACAAGTTTATCCAAAAACTATTGGGGAAGGGGTAAATGGAAGGGAAATCAAATCACTCCCTCCCACAAACTGGAGAACTCCCCTTCCACATGAACTGCTGCACCTATCCATCTGACACTTTGCTGATTTCTTTCTTAGGGACAACTGTAGGCTGTCTGTAATTTTCAGAACAATGGTCCACAAGGAACATAGGGAAATAAGTATGTCTTCTTTTGAAGACCTCAAAATGTCAAGGCCACTCTTGCACAAAAACCCTTGTGGCTATCATTCTGAAATTTGGCAGACATGATCTCCTCTGATGGGGCAATGAATTGCAAAATTTTTATCCAATTCTTCCAAGGAATTAAAACGTTATTGGCAGTTCCCTTTAAAAGAAAATCAAAATACAAACCTTGCACCTATTTTTCTGACATTGGGCAGGTGTAATCCCCTTCTAAGGGGCTACTATGCCTGAAATTATCTAGTTCTGACCAAGAAAAAAAAAGTGTTTTTTTTTTCTAATTTCCCATGGTAGTCAACAGGAAGCATAAAGACTCATTTTTCTAAACCTTGACTCAGGTTTGGTGCTGAGCTGAAGTGGTCCGACTACAAATTGGACAGAGCAGAAGTGGGATGTTTTCCAAAATGCTGAATCGGGGTCTGAGTTGAAGTGGGGTGGGGGGGTCAGTGCACACTTCTTATGTATCTATATACACACACAAGCACACTGCATGCACGCACCACACACATGTACACACACACAGAGAGACACATATTAGACATGCGCTTAGACTCTCGCGCGCGTGTGTGTGTGTATGCAAATTTGTGATATGGGCCTTTGCCCCAGATCTTGTAAGACCCTAGCAACGCCCCTGACTCATACTATCTTTCCCACAGAACTGACACTCCCTAAGGGGGGGAGGCAGTGCCAATTCTGTGGGAACTGCTCCCCCCCCCCGGTTGGGTCATTTAAACATTCTCCCTGCTATGAGGGAATTGCTCATGGTTAAGTGGCTCTTACACAGCTGGGAGCGTATCTGAACAGCATGTCTGAAGCTACAGTACAGGAACCTGCTCTGGTATATGAAACATCAGGAGTCTTCTGAACATTACATTTTATTGAAACCTGGAATGATATCTCATATTTCAAAAAGGCAGTATCACTTAACAATATTTAACATTTATATAGCACTTTCAAGTGTTCACTGTGCCTTAGATACATTTTCTAGCTCACCTTTTCCCAGCCTGGTGCATTTCAGATTATTGGACTACAACTTCCAGAATCCCCCAGCCTGCTATGTTGGCTGGAGTATTCTGGGAGTTGTAGTCCAATAATCTGAAATGCACCAAGTTGGGGAAGGCGGATCTAGTTGTAATCCTTACAACAACCCTGTAAGGCATGGATAGCGAACCTCTGTCCTGCAGGCCAGGTATAGCTCCTAGGGATTCCTCATCCAGCCCACCAACCTCTGCTGTTATCTCCAATCAGCGATCAGAGATAATTCCACATGGAACTGAGCTGTACTTTTGCAGGCATGAGAGCTGTTGTACTGAGGCTTACTCCTGAGTAGACATGTTTAGAATTGAGCTGTGTTTTGTATGTTTGGTGGGAAAATATCCACATTGGTAAGAATTACATCTGTCCTTGGTTGGGCCTTGTGTGCTTAGTCTCACCCACTTCTGGAATATGGCCCCTGAGATCCTTCCCAAATTGGAATTTGGCCACCAAACTGAAAAAAAGCTTATCACCCCCTGATTAAAACTAAGTCAGTGTTCTCATCCCCCATACTGCAGATGGGAGGACTGAGGCTGAGAAAGGATGGCCTGCCTAAGGCCATCCAGTGTGTTCATGGCAGAGGCAGGATTCAAACAGAGGACTTCCTGATTCAGTCTCTTAGCCCCTGCACTACACCAGCTCCTGTCTTAACATATTAACACCATGGTTTTCCTGGTAATATCTGATAAAAGAAAAGTGTAAGATAATATCATCACGTTCATTATTTCTTTGTCTCCCCTCCAGTTCATTGACCTCTCCCTGCAGATGATGGGGAAATGTGGGATGTGATGGCAGCATGTCACACGTTTGTTTTATGAAACACATTACCAGGGATACTTGTGGGGGGATGCAAATTGGGAGCTGCAACACATCCACCATGATGTGCAGTTAAACCCCAAAGTGATCTGCCCAGGGCTTTTGTGGCCAAGTCCAATGTTCTACTGAATGTGCCATATTTGGAGTATGTGAGGAAGATGTTTGAGGCAAAAGGTAGCTATTGTGGAACAAACCTCTATTTTAGAACAGGTATGTGTGAATATGTGGCATCAAATCTTTTGCTTTCACTGGAAAGTCTTGGGATCTAAATATGGAAAACATACTTTTATATGTATATGTATATGTTATATAAATGGAACTTAAATGTAGTCCTAGTCCATAACTTGAGTTAAGTGACATTGCAATTGATGTTTGGTTCATGACTAACAAGTCTCACTGATTTTAGTCAGTCTACTCAAAGCATGACTAAGTTTGGATCCAACCTTATTGTGCATAGGATGTTTCATGCATTGATTAATTTTCAGTAGCTAACCCATATTATCTTGTATAAGCACCTGGCCATACCAATCAATGAATCTTACTAACCTAACAAAGGAGAAATATTTTACTACAAAGTCTTAACCAATGTCTATTGCTACAGTCAAGCTTCCCCTGCTCCCTGGTGTAAGAACAAATTGACAAATAGCAGTCAACATTCAAGACAGCAGCACTGACCTCTGACACTGGAATTTCCTCCCAAATAACCACCATGGCTAATGAAACCTGCTCAAGATAATTATTTCCTTTGCAGAAAGTTTTTAAGCTTTCTGTGTCATTATTGAACTACTAAACCCAAAAACTATTTTGTTTTTCTCTCTTCTCCAATAACAGAATTGATTTTCTTAAATAAAACAATCAATCATTCCTCACTTTGCACCAAAGTGGAAAAACTATTATCCCCAGTGCAACCTCAGGTTCAAAATTGCACAGCTAGTTTCCATTTCTAAGGGCATGGGGTTTTTTTAGGTGTTTAATCAGAAAGAAAGATAGGAAACCACTATTCTCTCACTTGCTACTATTGATCTGTATGTGTACAATTCATAATTTAATAATAATCAAGATTGAGTTACTTGACTAAATACATGACCAACACAGATTAATTCAGTTTGCAGTTAGATTTTCAAATGAACACTGTAAACTCACACACACATATACGCTCACACACACAGTCTAAAACAGAATGTCCAGATATGTTTGACAGTTTGCCAAGTCAATATGGGGGAACAATGTTTGTTATTTATTTATTTATTCATTCATTCATTCATTCATTCATTCATTACTTTTCTATATGCCCAATAGCTGAAGCTCTTTGGCTGGATCACAACAATTAAAACCACAAAATACAGCATAAAATACAACATAAAATTTAAAAGTTTAAAATTAAAGTATAAAGGTAAAACCAAAATTAAACTTAGCAGCAATGCAGAGATTTAAATACAATAAAAGATTTAAAACAACAGAACTAAAAGACTAAGATGCCTAGAAAAATAAAAAGGCCTTCACCTGGCGCTGGAAAGAGTACAATGTCGCCGCCAGGTGAGCCTCTCTGGGAAGCTCATTCTATAACCAGGGTGCCACAGCAGAAATGGCTTTCTTCTTAGGCTACCCACTTTACTTCCTTTCGCAGGGGTTCCTGGAGAAGGACCGCTGAAGATGATGTTAGGGTCTGGGCAAGTACATATGCGAGGAGACAATCCTCCAAGTAATCTGGCCCAAGCCATTTAGGGCTTTAAATGTTAATACCAGCACTTTGAATTGGGCCTAGACATAGACTGGCAGCCAGTGAAGTTGGAAAAGTACTGGCATAATGTGATCTCATCAGCCAATTCCTGTTAACAGGCTTGCTGCTGTATTTTGGACAAGCTGACGTTTCTGGACTGTTTTCAGAGGCAGCCCCGTGTGTAACGCAATAACGTTGTGGGCAGTGTATAGGCTTTTGTTTGAAGTCACAGGGTGATGTTAATTTTACCATGCCTTGCTATATCACATTTAGGATTGGTTGACAGGCATGACAGATTTGCCACATCATGTGGCTAGGCACTATAGAAGACTGACAGTTCCGCATATAGTTGCAGCTGATCTGCAGTGAGATTAGAAGCAGGTACCATATGGTCACCACTTACCCGTATGCAGCCCAAGGCCAAAAGAGACATTATTTTAAATCTTTATCTAGCAGTTATGTCTTTATTTTCATTTTTACTCAAAAGTAGGCACAGCCACCCCACCCCCAACTCCTGAGCCAAATTGTGACCCTACTGTGAGTGGTAGGGGAGCTTTTAAAACCTGAATTGGGGGCCACTGTGCCTACTCTACAGTAAAAATGGCAAAAAAGACTTAAGCTGCTAGAGAAGTATTGAAAGCAACGTCTGTTTTGGCCCCAGTATAGTACATGGATGTGAACCACAGACCCGCTGGGAAATGAGATGGAGCCACTGCTCACTTGGGAAAGCCGAAGACCTCCTCATCAGCTTGTTCCACCTTCTCACCATAATGATAGGTCCCTGCCTGCCATTTCCTTCCTGAAACACAACTTGGCCCACAAATACCATGCACATGCTGCTCATCGATGCTGTTTCTTGAAATGCCAATTCCTGCTCAGGGTCCTAACCAGCAGGTTTCTTCATTGCTCTTCAGCCCTACCAATTCTGCTATCAGTTTGTCTGTCTGAAGCTGTATTTTATTTTTACAGTTTCCATCTCACCCTATTAGCATAGCTGTCGGGGCAGCTAACATAATTAAAAACAAGCAATAAAATACAGAACCCAGCAAAAATCAATAACAGCAACACAACAGCAACATTTAGAACAGCAAAGATTTTAAAAAAGAACACACGTATAAGCATTGCCACAATGGCTTGACTGTTTGGGCCAGTCTTTCAGGAAAATGGCATCAGCTTGCACAAGTGGATGTCCATTTGCCATTCCATCTTTCCTCTTACAATAGACCTGGATAGACTGGAATACTGTTTTTATTGGGTTTTGCTGCAGACTCAGGGGAAATGTAGGGATTGCATCTGACTTGCATGGTTTGGATGCTTGATCAGCACATCTATTCCCTCTGCATTCCTCTCCAGTAGCCCTGTACAGACATTATTGGATAGAAAGATGACAAAATTGCCAGATATTTAATTGGAATGAGTGGTACACAGCTGTTTTCTCAGTGACTTATTTTCTACATTGCACTTTTTACTAGAGCTAGAGGATTTGACAAATCTCTAAACCCCAGTCATATAATATTAACCACATATTTCTCCTTTAATAATGCAGTAACCCAAGCCACATAGTGGAGAACTGAATTAACATGCAAGATAAACACTTATATAATCTCTTCCTGGTGTTCAGAGTAAATACATGTGTAAGAATCAAGAAAGAAAATATTGTTGTACCATACATTCCAAGTACAAATCAAATAGAATTTAGTCTGATGTTTTCTTTGCATTTAGTTTTGAATGAACTACTGCAATCAATGCTACGATCTACCTGGTAGATACATTAGAAGCAGATATAGAATTAGGATCAGATTGGTTTTTTTTTCTGTAAAAAGAATTTATTGGAAAATAAACTTCAATTCCCTTGGGGCATGTTATGAATTTGGTATATTTTGTGAATTTTCAGGCTATATTTTTTTCTTAGCTGTTCATAAAATAAAGCTGATGCCCTTATAACCCTTTTTTCATGCATGTTCTCAATATACAAACATATTAAAGCATATTTTCATGTTCCAATCCTTTATTAAATATTGTAAGCACAAAGCTTGTTTTGCAACAAATATTGCCATTTTACTTTATTACTGGTTTCCTCTATGTTTTGGGCAATCTCCTATCTTCTCATATCCTTTTCCTATAAAACATAATATCTGCATATTTCACCTGTTCTGGCTGAAATATGAAATAACCTCTTAGGGTGCAATCCTATGGGAATAGGTGGCTGCCTCCGTACTCAAAGGTGACTGCCTATCCAATGCAGGGCAGGAGAAGTGTGGAGGGGATTGTCCCCTCCATGCTTCAGCCACCTTGCATTTGCGGCTAGATAGCCAATTCTGGCTTCTAGCCGCAGGAAGGCGGAACAGGGGAAGCGGCTGCCGGACGACACATAGGATGTGTTGTACTGGCATTTCCACCTTCCCTGTCCCGGAACGCTGTCCAAAATGCCCCACTTTCACTGCTCCTCACTCCTCTGCCAAGCGCGGATCTCAGGGCCATTCTGAGCTGCCTGAAAGGCAGCGCGGGAGGGGGGGAAGGTCGGTTCCCAGAAACCAATGTATCCTATGGCTGTCTAGCTGCTGACCAGCAGCCGTTAGATTGCTCCCTCCATCAGGAAATGTTTCTTTGTTTACTTTTCAGTGGCTTGCAGTTTTGTTTGGACCATATCTTGGTTCCAAAATTCTGTTTCCAGATTCAATAACCCTTTCAATATAACAATTTCCTAATTTTAAACTCTCTAATATTGAATTTTGGACATGAACAAATAAAATTAATTCCTTTGATACTTATAGACAATCCGCAAAACACAGATGGAATGGATTTAAGAAAGTTTTACTGTTTTAAAAAACGTTGTGCCGCAAAGGACACTGGGATATGTGCAGGAAGCAGGTGGAAGGACTAAAGGTGAAACAGACCACGGAAAGCTGCAGAGCATCTGATCGTCTGTCAGCACCATTGTGAGTTAGCGATCGAACAATCAACCCACTGTGGCTTATTTTTAGTGTGGCTTATTGTGACATGTGTACCGGCCCTCTGTGTGCAGAGAACCCTATTCCATTTGTGAAAATCCCCTACTATATGGGAGCAAACCAAGTACTAGATTGGGGTGGATGCATTTTTTGTCTGAAATTATTATTCATCATGGCTAATTACGGTCCAGTGAGTGGAGCGTTAAACTACATTCTCAGAGATTTGGATACACATTTCTGCTCACCTATGATTAGCTTTTGGCAAACTGCCTCTAACATATCAGAATTAAAATGAATGGCATAATTAACAGGAATGTTGTGAAGACAATAACAAGTCAGTATAAAGCACTATGCAAATTTAAATTGCCATATAAATAATCTATGTATATAACTGATTTTTTTTTAAAGGTTGCATTCATTGAGACTCTGAGTTCAGGAAGGATGCAGTCAGTCACAAAGGACAATAAATTATAGATAAAATAGAGACATAATAAATAAGCTATTTTTTAATTAGGGCTTTTTTGCTTCCTCCGTCATCAGTGACTGGAAGGAGGTGTTATAGCTTTTGTAAAAAGGCAGTGAGAGTCAACTTGAGAACACTGAGTGATGAAGAAAATTCTCAGGAACATGGCATCTGATATCTGATAAAGGGCATACATGAGATGTTCAAAATTATCTATCTATATCTGTATCTGTGTGTGTGTGTGTGTGTGTGTGTGTGTGTGTGTGTGTAGATAGATAGATAGATAGACAGATGATAGATAGATAGATGGATAGATAGATAGATAGATAGATAGGACTAAGCCTTATCCTCCAAATTGAGGCCATAGACTGTTAGAGTTTGATCTGTAAACTAGTTTGTGAAAAATTTGGAATGCTTTAACAAGGGGAGATGTATGGTGGTCGGAGAAGTGGGATGGACATGGAACTATCTCTAGAGATACATGGAAAAGGGAGAATCAGTGAGACATACAGTACATCTTAGGTCTTACAAGAACCTACTGCGGTGGGACATACATGCACACAGCAGGCTGGGCTCCATGTATAGAGCCTGTTCAAAAACCCTTTAAAAAGAAAGGAAGATATTGGTATCAGTTCTAGACAAATGTGTTAACCATGCTGGCCTGGCCGTGCCTTTTGTCAGGCATATTGCTAATGGTTCAGAATGGCTGGTGGATGTTGCCTCGATGCTCAGGAAATTGCTGTATCTTCCTTCAGTATTCTGAATGGGAGGAACACATCAGAACTGGTAGCTAGGTGGTGATGGTGGCATACCTTCCTCACCTAGGGATGATGTAATCTGTGTATGTGTGTGTGTGTGTGCGTGTGTGTGTGTGAAAAGGAACAAAGAATCTGCATTTTTGAGTCAGACTAAGACAGAGAGGAGAGAGTTAGTGTTGAACTCTGGAAGGCATCTTTTGGGGCTGCCGGGCTGTGTCTCTGAGGTAAAGCTGTTCTGAAAATGCTGCTCCTTTTTCATGGCCAGCAGAGAGGGAAGGTGTTTTCATATAGGCATGTGTACATTTTATTGTAGCCCAGATTTCCCCAACCGTGCTGGCTGGTGGATACTGGGAGTTGTAGCCCAACACATCTGGAGGGCACCAGGTTGGGGAGGGGTGTGCTAGCCATTAAAAATGTTGGTCTTTTGTTTCCTTGCTGAAGTCTGCCTTAAAGGCAGCACTGTTGCTCTGGTCTTTTATGGGCTGGTGATATTACCATCTTATTTTAATTCAATTGTTGCTGTTCCCCTGACAACAGACATACATTTTGTATGTCTTAAACATGACAGTTTGTTTTTGTTTTGTTTTGTAAGTGATTCAGTGAAGAAGATTTTATAGCAGCAAGTAGTTTGTTTCTCACAAAGTCTGAATCTGACAGAAACATCGACTTTAGGATGGACTCACTTGAGGAGAATCTTCCCTCCTGCTTCTCAGTCGCCAAATCCTTGGCAGTGGCACCTGGTCCTGGCTATTCCCAGAACAAAAGGACTGACAGGAAGACTTGCTGTAGCTCAGTGGTAGGAAGCATAAGCTACGATTTGGCTCCTTCAATGCTTGTGTTAGGCAGCTCAAACTTTTCTGTATAATCAGGCTTTTGAGCCCTCCTACATATTTTGGCTGCTGTTTTGCTGTTTGCTGTTGCATGTTTATACTGCTTTACTGTTTTTAGTGTATGCCTGGGGTGGCTGATGTCAGTGCCCTCAGACACCTCCCTAGGCACCTTCCAAGGCCCCCTTGTCCCTCCCATTTTTGATTTTCTAAATTAAACATGTTTTTGTTTTGTTTTTAACCTTAGGCACACTAGAAAGACAGACATCAGACTCTAGCCTCCAGGAGCCCTGCTTTCTCTCCCTTTGGAGAGAAAGTGAAGAGGGCAGAGTTGCTGGAGGCCAGAGCTCTGCTTTCCAGCATGTCCAGCAAACCAGTTAAAACTTTTATGAAAGGAAGAAGAGGGTCCTTGCTGCTTCCTAATGAGCTTGGGGGCTGGTGGGAGCAGCTACTGGGGGCCTGGGCTAGATCTACACCAGGGCTTTTTATCGGTACTGAAGTGCAGTGATAACTGTTGGGGCACATTATGCATTCCATATACTGCTTTTCTAGCATCATTTCCCACTCCCCCCCCCCAAATTATTCAAAATACCTCAACAGATGTCATTGCATGTGCTATGAGGTATAAATGCACAAGAGGGATATAGCGTCACCACGATGGGGTTGTAAATCTGGCCCTGGGCATGGGGGAAGCAGCCTAGTTTGTGAGTGTGGGCTTCATCACAGGGAGCTTTTATCCTGCAATTGAGGTTGCTCCTTCATGGAAGTTAGCGGGCACTTTACATGATGCTGTGACCCTCCTGCACTAAATGCCCTTTGTTTTTAAATAGATCGCAGATAATGAGCTAGCAAATTACCCCATTGTGTTCTGCTTCAGTTTCCTCTGTGAAAAGAGTTAAAGCAGCAAGATGAAGAGCGAGCGAGATCAATGAAAGATAATGGAAGACTCAGATAGGGGGAGAAGGAGGGGAGGGGAGGGGAGGGGAAAAGGAAGCGGGTGAAAAAGGGAGTCATGGTGATCCTGCATTTAAAAGGGAAGCAGGAAGCCCTGTTTTAAATGCAGGATTTTAGGCTGGTGTAGAAATGCCCTGTGTGTGATTTAACTATGTGTTTGTGGAGAGGTGTTTTTTTTTTTTTATGTTTCTTCTTCTCCCCTCTGCCTTTTTCTTTTGGTTTCTGTGTATGTAATTTTGCCTGTTTCCTTCCTTCCTTCCTTCCTTCCTTCCTTCCTTCCTTCCTTCCTTCTGGTGGGTACGGTAGGTTTATATGTGTGTTTTCTCCCCCCTCCCCCTCTTATTTTTTTTTTCTTTTGGCCTATGTATTCTTCTTTGTGGCGGTGGGAGGGAGAGCAAGTGTTTCCTTGAACCTTACCAGTTTTCTTGAACCTCACCACCACAGGCACTATGCAGGAGCATCCCCGCTGTGAGCTCTGATTGCAGATCGGGGATAACAGCAGCAGATGCAGGCGAAGAACTTTGCCATGCAGTAGCTTCGCAGCACTCTGGACTGAACTTAACCACAGCAGGCTCACCTGCCCCTCATCCTCTCCCCAGTGGCCCCAGAAACAGAGTGGGAGCCAGCGAAGATGAAAAAGTACTAGCATAATATGTTCATAATGCCTCATCCCAGTTAGCACTCTTGCAGCTCAGTTCTGTACCAACTGAAGTTTCCAGATCATTTTCAGAGGCAGCCCACATGCAACCCATTGCAGTAGTTCAAATGAGAGGTCACCAGGGTATGGATCACAGAAACCAGGCTATCCCTGTCCAGATAGGGTTCATAGATCTCATAGATCTCATGGAATCATAGGGTTGGAAGGGGCCTACAAGACCATCGAGTCCAACCCCCTGCGCAGTGCAGGAAGCCTGATTCCCAGGATGTAGCTAGCACACCAACCTAAGCTGCTAAAAGCAGTGCAAGCCCTACAGGTCACTTGACGGAAGATAATATGCTTTAAGAAATGGCTGTTGGGCCTAGTTTGCACAAATTTGTCAGTTAACAGGGGTAATTTTAGTGTTAGGGATTTCCCTTCATTGTTTAACACTTGGTTTTGCATCAACTATCAATTTCACATTATAAACCAATTTGCATCATAATGCCTCTGAATTATGTAACTGTCTCATTAACTTCAATAGCTAAAATTACAGGAACAGTGTGACTAAAATATTCTAACATTGCGGTGGATGTTGATTGCAATACTTTTAGGAGGAAAAGGTGTGTTTGTGTTTTTGGGTCTTTCAAATGTGAGGCTACAAAAAACTGTTTTCCAGCTCTGTTAATGGCTTTGTCTCTGTTGCTAAAATTGTTCTCTTCAAAGACATTTATGCTTGCCTCTGAAGGATCATTCCACATTATAGTCTGAGTGTATTCTGTGAACTCCCACACCATGATTTTTGGTAAAAAAAAAAATAATAACATTAAAGAAATTGTGTATGCCATAATCTAGAATTGTCATGGAGCATGCCTTCAGCATAACTGCCTCTGTTCCCCTTTTGGTGCTGTGACAAAGGTCACTGGAAAGGAGGGACACCATTTCCCTTAGGATACTCTCATTCAGGAAGCTATTCAGTCTGCTGGGCTGGCCCTACCATTTGGCAGAGTGAGCCAGTGGTGTGGTGGGGGCAGGAATAGCAGCCACCTGCCTGTTTCCCCTCTGTTGGAGCACAAAGCTGTGTGTGTTAGGCTGGGCATGTGCGAAGTTACTGTATTTCTGTTTAAATTATAATAATTATTTCTAAATTTGCATCTATGCATATAAATTAACATATGCAAATTTAATGCAAATTGGCATCTTCTGTTTTGATGATACATGTCCTCTTTTGGGGCAATTCACAAGTGACCACCCTATGTGTATCCATTCAGCCTGCCCTTAGGGATGCTGTTAGTGGGAAATATGGTTCTTTTTTGGCTTGATGGAATTCCATGGCATGTATGACGTGCTTTGCATCTGTGAGCTGAGCTGTGGTCTGTTCCCCAAACTCTGGGAACTTTTTTGCATTTTTTGGTGGGGGGAGGTTCCACAATTTGCACACGCTTTTGAGCAATTTTCACAAATTTGGCTGTAATTTGTACAAACTTGGCTGTATTTTGCACAAATTGCTCAGAAATTTGTGCAGATTGAAGAACCCCCCACCTCCCCCAAACATGCAAAACTCCTGGAAAACCTGCAAACTTGCTGCAGATCAATTCAGTTGCTATAGTGGGAACCAAAATGAAGTCTGGGGGACCAAGCCTAGGAAAACCCATGGAAAACCCCCACCTCCTAATGCATTTCTCTGACATCCCTAGCCTGCACTCCCCTACCTAACCTAGCCTGCTGGTTCAGGGGAGATGGAAGAGGATGCTGTCAGCAGCATGGGAGTAAGCAGCATGGGAGTAAGATTCAACTACCAGTCTGGTCAGCTTTCATAGGTGAAAGGGGCCTCAAGCAGCAAAATGTCTTGAGCTAGCTCTGCTACAGTATGAACAACCTGTGTGTTTCTGAATGTATCTCATCAGTGTGTGTATTGTGTACTGGGGTGGGAGTTTTAGACCAGGATCCAAAGAATATGTCCAATCTCTTGGAAACATTGACCTTTACCTTTTGGATGGCAGATGTGATGTGCCATATGACAAACTGCTTTGGAACTCATTCACTTTCAAAAGCAGTTTAAGATGTGGCGTGTGTGGAGAAGATGCTGCTGTTTAAGAAATACGAGTCCAAACCCCTCTGTAAACTGCCACTATATTTAAACAATCCTCTTTTCTCTGCTGAGTTCTAAAGAGGACTGTCCCATGTGGCAGACAAGATATTGAAGTCTAGGTGCAGTTGTATGTTACCAAATAATTACCATCAGAAATTGAAGTAATTGGTCCCTTTGGCTGGCCATCTCTACAGGCAGTTCATAGATTTCCTTTCCTACAGACAGAAATTCAATTGTACTTCGAATCCCAGGGAAGGTGGCTCAAAACCAAGCTGTAGCATATTGGTGAGGTTATATCTGATCTTCCTCAAAGTGCCATATTGGTTCTGTGGATAGATTCACACTGTATATTCTAGGGCAGGCAACCTTACATTTTCCATTAGCTCTACCTTTACTTTAAAACTGAACTAAAATGTCAGAGATACAGGGAGGGGAATTTCATCTGTCCTTCGGAAGCCCAAGGGAAACTGATAGGGCAAATCATCCTATTCATTTCCTTTTCACTTTTGTGTTGTACAAAAGGGTCTGAGGAGTTGATATTTGGAAGGAGCTGGATAATTTGCACAGTACTGAATGAGGGACAGAATTCTGGTAGTAGACCTGAGGCAGAGCAAAAGAAAAGAGGAAGGATGGGTCAGAGTGAAAGAAAACACAGCAGGGCTGGATGTAGCTTGCAAGGGCTAGGACTGAACATGGGTGGTTTCTCTGCATTCAGCAGCAGTTCAAAGTGTTGAGACTTAAACAGAGAGGGAGAAATCGGAGTGGTCAAAGACAATTGGTTTTCCTTTTCCTTAAAGGAAAGAATAAAACAAAATAGCTGCAGGCAAGAAAGAGGAGCAGAGGCCAGCATGGAAGAAAACTCCTACGGCGCCTCTTTGTTTAATTTTCACCTATGGAGATCACACAAAATGAAGTCATAGGTTGACAAAATTGATCCTGGCAAGTGTCATTTCTGAGGATGAAACACGTTGTTTTTCCATGAGAAAAGAAATGTCAGATTTCTCATTTACTGCAGAAACATTAATGGGAGAATGAACACAGGAGAAGCCTGCAATCTGCAAGATTCCATCTCATTCTCTTGTTGCAGTGTGTTAGGTACACACTGTCAGGGTGTGTTTGGCATGTCACATTATACTTGATACGATGTGACAGGACAGTAAAATGGAATGCAAAGAATATTAGAATAGCATGGGGGCCATGCAATCTCTTGTCAGAGCTTTTTCTGATTGTTTCAAGAAACACATAGCTCCAATTCTGGTGGATAAGATGCTTTGATAATCTAAACTGAAATAGTCTCCCTGTGGTATCTGTCAAGACCAGAAACCATCTTAGAAATTCACAATAGCATGCTGTTTTCTCTGCAAAAATGGGGGCTTCTGTGTACATTGGCTTGTAGCACTCCTTATGGGGTTGTCAGTGATAGTTCATGGATCACAAAGGATGTTGGTAGCAAGGGTTGTGTGGCTTCTTCACACGGAACTTTTATCCTGCTATTGAGCTTGATTACTCATGGAGGTTTGCAGGTATTTTAGATGATGACATCAACCCCCAGGGCGTCTCCCATACTAAATGACCTTTATTCCATTTTTTAAAAGATCAGAGATAATGAGCTATCAAATTACTGTGAGTTCCGCTTGAGTTCCCCCATGAAAAAGGAAAAGCTGTAGGGATGGCGGAGAATTCTGCCACGGATTTCAGTGAGGCCGAATGCACTGGCATTCAGCCCCCTGAAATCCGTGGCCGAATGGCCTCCCACCCCCCCCCCCCACCCCGTGGAATCCCCCTGGAAAAAACCTTACCTGGGGCTCTGGTGGTGGCGGCGGCTCCGGTGGTGGCTGGTCCTGCCAAGCTGCCAATTTGCGTCCTGCCAAGCTGCCGTGATAGGCTACGAAAGTATTTATGTAGCCTATCAAGGCAAAGAGCAGGGACGCAAACGGCGGCCGCTATGCCTTTTGCGCCGCTGCTCTTTCCATGATAGGCTACGTAAGTATTTAAATAGCCTATCATGGTAAAGCTTCAGCAAAGGAGATCGTTACGTTGTCGTGGTGCTGGAGCTTGAGCACCTCAATGACGTCATGAGCCAAACCATGAAGGGACACCCAAGACGGGAAGGTCATGGCAGAGAGGTCAGACTAAATACGATCCCTGGGGAAGGTAACGGCAACCCACCCCAGTATTCTTGCCATGAAAACTAAATGGATCAGTACAACCAGAGACACGTTGGTATACCATCGGAAGATGGGACTCCCAGGTTGGAAGTTGCTGGTCAAAATGCTACTGGGGAGGAACAGAGGATAAGTTCAACCAGCCCCAGATGTGATGATGCAGCTAGCTCAAAGCCAAAAGGACAGCTAGCAGCTGCTGGTGCTGCTGGTGAATGACAAATCCGATGTTCTAAAGAGCAACACACCATAGGAACCTGGAATGTAAGATCTATGAGCCAGGGCAAATTGGATGTGGTTACTGGGGAGATGTCAAGATTCAATATAGACATTTTGGGTGTCAGTGAACTGAAATGGACTGGAATGGGCCACTTCACATCAAATGACCACCAGATCTACTACTGTGGACAAGAGGATCACAGAAGAAATGGAGTAGCCTTCATAATTAATAATAAAGTGGCTAAAGCAGTGCTTGGATACAATCCAAAAAATGACAGAATGATCTCAATTCGAATTCAGGGTAAGCCATTTAACATCACAGTGATCCAAATATACGCCCCAACCACAGATGCTGAAGAAGCAGAAGTAGATCAGTTCTATGAGGATCTGCAGCACCTACTGGATAGTACGCCAAAAAAAGATGTTATTTTCATTACAGGAGACTGGAATGTTAAGGTGGGTAGTCAAATGACACCTGGAATTACAGGCAAGCATGGTCTGGGAGAACAAAATGAAGCAAAATGATAGAATTTTGCCAAGATAACTCACTGTGCATAACAAACACTCTCTTCCAACAACCTAAGAGATGACTTTATACATGGACTTCACCAGATGGTCGACACCAAAATCAGATTGACTACATCCTTTGTAGCTAAAGGTGGCAGACATCTATGCAGTCGGTAAAAACAAGACCTAGAGCTGATTGTAGTTCAGATCACGAACTTCTTATTGCACAATTTAGAATCAGACTAAAGAGAATAGGGAAGACCCACAGATCAGTTAGATATGAGCTCACTAATATTCCTCATGAATATATGCAGTGGAGGTGAAGAATAGATTTAAGGGACTAGATTTAGTAGATAGGGTCCTGGAAGAACTATGGACAGAAGTTCGCAACATTGTTCAGGAGGAGGCAACAAAAAACGTCCCAAAGAAAAAGAAAACCAAGAAGGCAAGATGGCTGTCTGCTGAGACACTGGAAGCAGCCCAAGAAAGAAGGAAAGCAAAAGGCAACAGTGATAGGGGGAGATATGGCCAATTAAATGCAAAATTCCAGAGGTTAGCCAGAAGAGATAAGGAATTATTTTTAAACAAGCAATGCGCGGAAGCGGAAGACGATAATAGAATAGGAAGGACAAGAGACCTCTTTCAGAAAATTAGAAACATCAGAGGTAAATTCCAGGCAAAAATGGGTATGATCAAAAACAAAGATGGCAAGGACCTAACAGAAACAGAAGAGATCAAGAAAAGGTGGCAAGAATATACGGAAGATCTGTATAGGAAGGATAATAATATCGGGGATAGATTTGACGGTGTGGTCAGTGAGCTAGAGCCAGACATCCTGAAGAGTGAGGTTGAATGGGCCTAGTGAAGAAGCATTGCTAATAACAAGGCAGCAGGAGATGACGGTATCCCAGCTGAACTGTTTAAAATCTTGCAAGAGGATGCTGTCAAGGTGATGCATGCCATATGCCAGCAAATTTGG
Source organism: Heloderma suspectum (assembly GCF_057233095.1). Lineage (NCBI taxonomy): Eukaryota > Metazoa > Chordata > Lepidosauria > Squamata > Helodermatidae > Heloderma > Heloderma suspectum. Next base: position 88,024,919 of record NC_139459.1, read on the forward strand.
AAAACACAAGAATGGCCAACAGATTGGAAAAAATCAACTTATATCCCTATACCAAAAAAGGGAAGCACCAAAGAATGTTCAAACTATTGAACAGTGGCACTTATTTCACATGCCAGTAAGGTAATGCTCAAGATCTTGCAAGGTAGACTCCAGCAATTCATGGAATGAGAATTGCCAGATGTACAAGCTGGGTTTAGAAAAGGCAGAGGAACTAGAGACCAAATTGCCAATATCTGCTGGATAATGGAGAAAGCCAGGGAGTTTCAGAAAAACAACTATTTCAGTTTTATTGACTATTCTAAAGCCTTTGACTGTGTGGATCATAACAAACTGTGGCAAGTTCTTGGTAGTATGGGGATACCAAGTCATCTTGTCTGCCTCCTGAGGAATCTGTATAACGACCCAGTAGCAACGGTAAGAACAGACCACGGAACAACGGACTGGTTTAAGATTGGGAAAGGAGTACGGCAGGGCTGTATACTCTCACCCTACCTATTCAACCTGTACGCAGAACACATCATGCGACGTGCTGGGCTTGATGAAGCCAAGGCTGGAGTTAAAATTGCTGGAAGAAACATTAACAATCTCAGATATGCAGACGATACCACTTTGATGGCTGAAAGCGAGGAGGAGCTGAGGAACCTCATGATGAAGGTGAAAGAAGAAAGTGCACAAGCTGGGTTGCAGTTAAACCTTAAAAACCCCAAGATTATGGCAACCAGCTTGATTGATAACTGGCAAATAGAGGGAGAAAACGTGGAGGCAGTGACAGACTTGGTCTTTCTAGGCGCAAAGATTACTGCAGATGCTGACTGCAGCCAGGAAATCCGAAGACGTTTACTTCTTGGGAGGACAGCAATGACAAATCTTGATAAAATAGTGAAGAGCAGAGACATCACACTGACAACAAAGGTCCGCATAGTTCAAGCAATGGTATTCCCCATAGTAACCTGTGGCTGCGAGAGCTGGACCATAAGGAAGGCTGAGTGAAGGAAGATAGATGCTTTTGAACTGTGGTGCTGGAGGAAAATTCTGAGAGTGCCTTGGACTGCAAGAAGATCAAACCAGTCCATACTCCAGGAAATAAAGCCAGACTGCTCACTTGAGGAAAGGATATGAAAGGCAAAACTGAAGTACTTTGGCCACATAATGAGAAGACAGGATACCCTGGAGAAGATGCTGATGCTAGGGAAAGTGGAAGGCAAAAGGAAGAGGGGCCAACCAAGGACAAGATGGATGGATGATATCCTGGAGGTGACAGACTTGACCTTGGGGGAGCTGGGGGTGGCGACGGCTGACAGGAAGCTCTGGCGTGGGCTGGTCCATGAAGTCACGGAGTCGGAAGCGACTGACCGAATAAACAACAACATCACGGCAAAGGCAGCCATGCAAATGGCAGCCACTACGCCATTTGTGTGGCTGCCTTTACTGTGATAGGCTACGTAAATACGTACGTAGCCTATTATGTAGCCTATCATGCTGTTTGCATCCCTGCCCTTTGCCGTGATAGGCTACGTAAATACTTACATAGCCTATCATGGCAGCCTGGCTAGACACAAATGGCGGCTGCTATGGCGGCCGTCATTTGCGTCCACAGCAGCCTGGCCACAGCCGGAACTCCAGCTGTGGACGGCCCTGGCCAGCGGCTCCACAGAGCCGCCGTGGAGTGGAGCCGGCCAGGAAGGATTCCGGGGGGAGGGACGGAGCACCTAGCCCCCACTGTGGAAGCCCCACAGCAGAACAAGGTAAGGGATTCATACATCCCTAATTTTAAAGCTGCAATAAGAGGAGCTAGACCACAGCACCATCTAGAGGCTGCATAATGAAACATATGGAAGACTCAGTAAATGGTGGAAAGGCAGGGGGAAAGGGGGGAGGGAACACGTGTAAAGACAGTCTTTCATGATCCTTCATTTAAAATGGAAGCAGAAAGCCCCACTTTAAATGCAGGATTTTAGGCTGGTGATGTAGAGATGCTTGTGATGTCTCTCTCTCAAAACATACACATAATACTGATGCATTAGAAATGTCCACTGAGAGCTTCTTCACATGGAGCTTTTATCCTGCTATTGAGATTGTTCACTCACGGAAGTTTGCAGGCCCTTTAGATGACGTTAACCTCCAGGGCATTTCTCACACTGAATGACCTTTATTCCGTTTTTAAATTGATCGGAGATAATGAGGTATCAAATTACCCTGCTTGTGTTCTGCTTGAGTTCCTTCCATTAAAAAGGGGAAGCTGCAAGAAGAGGAGAGATATCAATGAAACATACGGAAGACTCAGATAAGGGGGAGAAAGAGGGGGAAAGGGGAGGGGGAAAAGGAAGCATGTGTAAAAGGAGTCTATTGGTGATCCTGCATTTAAAACAGAAACAGAAAGCCCCATTTTAAATGCAGGACCTTAGGCTGGTGTAGAGATGCTCACAGTGAGATGACAAGTGGTTAGATGGACTAGTATCAAAGGGCTTAACAGCAGGAACCTGAAAACATGCACTCTCAAGAGGACTGTTCACATGATATATCTGCAGGCAATTAACACCTGGAGGAGGAGAAGTGGAATCACAACGGCTGGCTCAGTCCATATGTAGACTCTGTATGCGTGACTACATGTACAGAGCCAAAAGTGTACAGATTGTCATGTATAGTCTCTGTGCACACAGCCTAATCAACCTGTGGATTCCACCCACGTTCAATAGATGGATTGTATGCAGATCTGTTGTCTGAGGTTGAAAGATTTAAAGTTTCTGCAGGGAATTTTAAGCCCTGTATGCAGGTCTTTGAAAACCGCAGCATGGCTGGTTATTATAATGGATCTGTTTACGCTGACTTTTAAAAATTATTATTGTACCACATGCTGATGTCAGTTGATATAGGGCAGGTTAGAAATATTCTAATAAATAGAATGTTAACTTGTGTGGGTTTCATAAATCATTCACTCCTCTTTAGCTATAAGGTCATTTGATGGGTGACTGAGATAGAGACAATATACAGAAGCACATATGGCTGTAAATTCTTCATATTATACTATCAAAATCAGAATATAATGTGTTATTGTTATTCCCCAACAAGACGGTTAGGTATAAAATTACATATTTAATGTCATCCAGGCCTTTAAGTTCAACAGACTCATGAGACAGAATTCTTCTGGGGCTGTAGACTTTATACAGTAGCCAAGGAATCACACATTTGAATGCTCATAGAAAATTAGCTCATCAAGGAGAGGTCTTCTGCAGGATCTTCCTCCCTGATGTGCTAACTTTCTAAATGCAGAGATGTTTCAGATTGGAGATTATTAATTGAATCCCTCTCCATCTCCAGTAACAAGCAGCATAGTCCCAGAAGACCTCTGCCTTGTGCTTATGAAAGTGTAGGTCAGCTTCCAGATAAGCTGCCTGGAAGGCATACTGAAAAAAATCCATCCCTGTGTAAAGAAAGGTATCCACATGACAAAATATATAACTTTTGCCACCGCTGCCCTTAATATAAATGTTCTTTTCATATGATAGGTCTGACATATGCCCTTTCGGGTAGCTCTTTTGAAAAATATCTAATGATGTAAGTGTTAATAATGAGTAAAACTTCTGCACAAATGAGACAAAATTTACAAGTAATGTGTTTTACCCCACCCCACCCTTCATGGATCACTGCCTTGTTGTGGCGAAGGGGCTTGCGTAACTCAGTGAAGCCATAAGCTATGCCGTGCAGGGCCACCCAAGACGGACAGGTCATGGCAGAGAGTTCTGACAAAATGTGGTCCACTGGAGAAGGAAATGGCAACCCACTCCAGTATTCTTGCCAACAAAACCCCATGGAACGTATCACAAGGCTAAAAGATATGACGCCGGAAGATGAGACCCTCAGGTCGGAAGGTGTCCAATATACTACTGGGGAAGAGCAGAGGGTATTTCCAAGTAGCGCCAGAAAGAATGAAGTGGCTGGGCCAAAGCCGAAAGGACACTCAGCTGTGGATGTGTCTGGTGGTGAAAAGAAAATCCGATGCTGTAAAGAACAATATTGTTTAGGAACCTGGAATGTCAGATCAATGAATCAAGGTAAGCTGGAGGTGGTCAAACGTGAGATGGCAAGATTGAACATCGACATCTTGGGAATCAGCGAACTAAAGTGGACAGGCGTGGGCGAATTTAATTCAGGTGACCATCATATCTACTATTGTGGGCAAGAATCCCTTAGAAGAAATGGAGTAGCACTCATAGTCAACAAAAGGGTGGGAAAAGCAGTACTGGGGTACAATCTCAAAAACGACAGAATGATCTCAGTACGAATCCAAGGCAAACCATTCAACATCACAGTAATTCAAGTCTATGCCCCAACCACTGATGCCGAAGAAGCTGAGGTTGATCGGTTCTATGAAGACCTACAACACCTTCTAGAACTAACACCAAAAAAAGATGTCCTCTTCATCATAGGGGATTGGAATGCTAAAGTAGGAAGTCAAGAAATCACCGGGATAACAGGCAGGCATGGCCTTAGTGTACAAAATGAAGCAGGACAAAAGCGAATAGAGTTTTGCCAAGAGAACACGCTGATCATAGCAAACACTCTTTTCTAACAGCACAAGAGACGACTCTACACATGGACATCACCAGATGATCAATATCGAAATCAGATTGATTATGTACTTTGCAGCCAAAGATGGAGAAGCTCTATACAGTCAGTAAAAACAAGACCTGGAGCTGACTGTGGCTAATTGTTATGGGGAATTAGTGGTTCTAAAAGCAACCCCAAATGAGCAGAAATGCTTGTTTCTGGAATGGGTGAGGTCAGCTGAGCTTGCAGAAGGGAGCGCCACCGAACTGTCCCAATATGGAAACAAGAGTTTCCGCTTGTTTCCAGGGTTGCTTTTAGAACTGCTGACTTTCTGTTGCGTGAGTGCTGGGTTTCACTCAGGCAGATCAGTTGAGAGCACAGCAGTGATAATGGATGCTACGCATTGCTACCCAAAGTCAGTATTTTCTTGGAATTTTGAGTGAGTAACTAATAACACCATATATAAATATAAGGGTTCTATTCTACTAATCCCGTTTCAATTGAAAAGGCAAGTAAGAGCTTATACTTTGATATAAAGTATAAAGATATAAATATTCTATACTATGGAATCGAACCACTGTTTCTAATACATTTTGCATTTATGGAATACTTTCAGTACTAAAGATTAATCAGAGCTGTTTCTATATCACACTTAACACAGCCACAAGCAAAATCCCCCCCAGTGATTTTCATACTTTCATTACTCTATCCATGTTCTAATTGATTCTCCTATACAAGCATTGCATTTTTCAGCTACCTTAACTTCTAAACTACAATTACAGTGCAACCCTATGTTCAATGAGTTCAATGGGACATAATCCCAGATAAATGGGTACAGTATTGCAGCCTTTAAGTATGAAGACAGGAAGCTTTAATGAGCTTCCGTCATGCATTAAAAACATGGTTGTTCAGGCAAGCATTTGGGGTGGGTTAGGGTATTTTAGAAAATGTTTTTATTGTAGAATTTTATTGTTTTAAACTGTTGCTGTACATTGCCCAGAGTGGCTGGGTGACCAGCCAGATAGGCGATTAATAAATTTAATAATAATAATAAATAAATAATGTCATTGAATAATGACTTGAATCCCCAGCATTTTCAATCCTGAAAACTCATTTACAAACAATGGGTTGGGTCCATATTCATGCTTAGAATATGGGAAAAGTTATCCATAACTAACAAGTCCCATTGATTTTAATAGGACTAAATCTGGATCCAACCCATGGTGTGGTTGCTGTCATCTTTGGACATGGGAGATGCATGACTTCTGCCTGGAGCATGAAGGAGACGGTATTTGAGACCGTGTTTAACACTGCTCCTAATTGCTTATCCTTTCTTAGTGAAGGAAAGAGATAGTACTTTGCCATGTGCACATGGAAGGGGAAAATGAGTGAAGCATGTGTTCTGAGTTCCTAACTTGCTCTCCCCAACAAGGATGGATGAAGTGAAGCATGTTCAGTAATGATGATGCCTCCATGGGGTTCACTGAGGAGTTCGTTAGCCTTGGGACAGAGTAATGAGTATGCTTTTGTAGTAGTGATGGCTGTTACAATTTGTAAATTGAGTCCTTGATCTTTTAAGTGTGGGTTTGCCCATTTAATGTTAGACAATTGTTCTGCTATAAAACTCCTGGTTTTGCAGCACTGCTGGCTAATAGACACTTTGCCAGAAATTTGAATTAGAAAGTTCTCAGAAATGAAGAAGCTGAGATAAATATGTATCATGTTTGGTAAATGACACAGTTTAGGTCAAGTCCCACCTGCCCTCCCCCACCCCCAGATTCTTACTTGAAACTTTTGTTGAAACAGTGCTATTCTATATGTGTTTACTCAGAAACAAGTCCCACTGAGTTCAATGCAGCTTACTCCTAGGTAGGTGGATATAGGATTGCCAGCTTAAGTGAGTGCTTATTGTTCCACTGTGGGTAAGTTCTAGATTGTCAGCATTTCACTCTGAAACACAAATTATTGCAGGAAGGCTGGCTGGATGCTAACTACCAGTCAAGAGCTAAAGTATCAGTAAGTTATTTCTTCAACAGGAGTAGTAAATTTGACCTAATTGAACACGATCAAATTATGCTTCTTTATTATGTTGAAGACAATTTCAGTGCTGGTGGGAAGAACTGCTGCTTTATGTTTAGTTTTAGATTTGTTTTACTAATCTCAGTGGTTTCTGGACAATGCAAATTACTTTGCTTGGTTTATAGTTATAAGAACGACTCTGTATAAAATGCATAAATACTATAAAGTTGGTTTGTCTTACATCATTACTTTGGTTTTCATCCATCATCCATTGTGAGCTGAATTTGAAGTTAAATTATGTGTTTGATCATGTTATTCACTGAAGCATTTTTAAATGCCAGTGGCATAGCATGCTTTAGGATGGAAACATTTACTTATTTGCATTTTAAAATTTGCATACTGAAAGATGAGCTGTACTTAAATACTATGCAATTTGTATGAATGGTTGTGTAAAAATATAACTACTATTGTTTTATGAAACATTTTCAACCTTTATCTCAAACTAAACCTATTATGTAGGGCGTGATGTTTATGACAGAGCTGTACGGTAGGCTATAAATGGCTTTTTTCCCCAGGTAAATAAATCAAGAAGCAAAGTAAAAGCATACTATAATTGTGCAAGCAATTTCTTGTGTGTATAGTACAAAGCCATGAAAATTACCCTTATTATGCACCAAGTAGATGATTTGTCAACCAGGAATATAAAAGTTTTGTGTGGTTAAAACTTCCTCAAAATCAGAGGGAAAGGAGAAGGGATGAGTACAGTGTACTCTGTGAACACTTTATGAGCTCAGATTATAGATGAGCCAATTTTTTGTTGGGGAGGACAGATTTTTTATGAAATAGTTTGCACCCTGTGGAAATGGCTCCCATTTTGGCAATCTTTCTTGGGACAATCAAACAGGGATGAAAATATTTACCTTTGTTGAAGCGGTGGCTACTGCTATTTTAATGGAGGCTATCGAGGGTGCTATGCACATTTCATCCTTCCCCTTTCAAGAGAGCTTAAGAATCAGGCTCTGCATAGCATGGCGGGTTGCTTCCTGTAAGGGTGGCAGGACTGGCAGGGACATAAGGGGTGAGACGATCCCTAAAATTACTTGGTCACAAGCTGTTTAGGGCTGTGTATCTTAACAACAGAACCTTAAAAGTGGTCTGGTTGCTTATTGGAAGCCAGTGCTGTTCTTTTAGCAGAGGTGTTGCTATATAATGGTGTTGCTTAACCATATAATGGTTAATATAATTAACCATTATATTAATTTTGTGTTGAGAAGGTGTGCAGTGTGGGAATGAAATGCTGTTGTATTTATTTTAGGGATGTACGAAAGTCCCTTACCTGAACCTGAAAGTTGATTCGCGGTGGGGGGGAGGCACCCCGTCCCTCTCCCCTGAAATTCTGGCCGGGGGGGGAGGCGCCCCGTCTCTCCTGCTGCGAATCCTGGCCAGCCGGGACACAAATGGCTAATAGCGTTGCCCTTATTTTCGCCGTAGTCTACGTAAATCTTTACGTAGACTACAGGGACCAAATAAGGAACGCGAATGGTGGCTCCCTATGGGGGCCGCCATTAGCCGTACGCGCTTTTTTTTTTTTTAAAGTCACCCGTGATAGGCTATGTGACGATTAACGTAGCCTATCACGGCTGACTTTGCAAATCTAGCCGTGATAGGCTACGTTAATTGTTACGTAGCCTATCACAGGGGCGTGTTTGTTTTTTTTTTACTTTTCTTGTAATGGCGGCGGCGGCAGCCGGTCGAAAGACCGGCTGCCGCCCCCGCCCCCGACGAAGACCTGCTGAACCGCCGCCGGGAGGGACATTCATGAAAGGTAAGTCCCATCCTGGGGGGGGGGCAGGGACGGGGGGGTGAAGAATTTCTCCCCGAACAAACTTCGGAGGACCGAATGCGTTGGCACTTGGCCCCCCGAAGTTTCGGGGGGAAATTCTCCCCCATCCCTACTGGATGTGCGTGCACTTGTCTGATCTCAGAAGCTAAGCAGGGTCGGCCCGGTCAGTAGTTGGATGGGCGACCGCCTGGGAATCAGGCTTCCTGCATTGAGCAAGGGGTTGTTCTATCCCTTCAAATGAGACTAGGTTTTACCCCCTTCTATCCCCCGCTTCAGCTTTTTTTTTTTTTTTTAATTAAGGCGTTATCTTCGAAGAAATCGTGGCTTCGCCGTGATTTTTTTTTTCTAATCCAGGCATGAACTTCGAAGCTTCAAATCTTTGAATTTTCGAATCTTTGAATTTTTGAATCTTCAAAGATCATGCCTGAATTAGAAAAAAATAAATCGCGAAGAAGCCACGATTCTTTGAAGATAACGCCTTAATTTAAAAAAAAAAAGCCAAAGTGGGGGATAGAACGGGGTAAAACGTAGCCTCATTTGAAGGGATAGAACAACCCCCTGCTCGGTGCAGGAAGCCTGATTCCCAGGCAGTCGCCCATCCAACTACTGACTGGAGCCGACCCTGCTTAGCTTCCAAGATCAGATAAGCGCGTGCACATCCAGCCCTTCGCTTGTTGCTGAGGAAACACTGAATGCTGAGGAAACTATGCGATCAGTAGCCAGAAGACAACATGGGGCCATTGAGAGGTGTGATTGGACAGGAGGGAAATACAAACACCGCCGTATATGGACAGGCAGGGGAGGGGACTACGACCAGATATGGTAGCAAAGGCGGAAAATCAGAGCACATTAAGGGGAAATACTGGGATATCATGGTATTGAAAGCAAGAGCACAGAAGTGGGAAATTCTGGTTCCAATTCGAGGCAGGTACTGTGTAATGTGAAAGATGGACGGTGAAACCTCATTGGAAGCGAAAAAAACTTGTAAGTGTAGATCAGACCTGGGTGGGATCCAGAGGTTTATTCCATTGGTGAGAGCATCCCCAAACACAGTGACCCTAGAATGCACCCACTGGTGGAAAGGGGCTAGGTTTAATTTTCAGAAAGACTTCTACATAACAGGGACAACTTTGCCTTTTCCTCAAGTGCTCCCTCTCAGGTTAATTTGAGGATTGAGAGAAATAAATGGGAAAGTTTCCAGTGATTTCAAGGGGGCATAAATACAACTAGAGAATATTACTGAGGTTTAATTCCCTTTGAAATCAAAGCAGCAATTTATTTTTACCATTTCTTTCAATGGAACCTATGTTTGACTTGGAGTGTGACTGGACCTGGGACACCCATCCTCAGTTTGGCAGTGTCCTATGCTTATATTAACACCCCAGATTTCAGCAGGGGTATGAGACAAAATCTTGAGGCATTCCTAATCAGAACTGGCAGCATTATCTTTTGTTCCTAATGCATAAACATAATAAACTCAATTCAGATATTTGATTTGGTTTCCTCTGAAGCACTGCATGAAGTTCTTTCAAAATCCCACTTAAAGTAGGTGGTAGGTATCTTACTGCATGTTTTCTTATGTTTAACTTTTAAGGTACCTTTTTTTCTTTTCTTTTTTACTATAGATTCCTCTCTTTCTCCCTCCCCAAAGTATTTTAAAGCAGAATGTAAATGTCTGCAAGGCATTTAGTATTCTTAGTGCTTCATACAGTATTCAACAGATTTTTGTGTTATCTTTTCACATTGGCAGCTAACAACTACAAAGAATCTCCAGAGGGACAGCCAATTCTAGACATCAGATATTATGAACATTCATAACTTTGTACTTGCTGAACATTTGACCATAAATAGTATGGTCAAATGTTCAAATGACAACAGCCTCTGTGAACCCATGGAAATATGGAAACTGGCAATGTTTTGTGTGAACTGATGAGTCTTGGGAAGGCTAATTAATAAATTAGGCATAGGCTGTTGCTATTTCACAAATTAGGCAATGGCATTGCCCATTTCATGAATGAGTTCCAGGCCTGATTGGCTGTTTCATAAGCCAACTGGTTATTTAATGACTACGCTAGAGATGTTGCTTATTTCATACATCTCTCTGTCACTCTCTCTTGCCTTTATACTAAATACTCTAGGTGGCATACGAAGTTAAAACAATTTAACAAGAAATGGAAGAATAAAAACAATACAGCACAAAAACAGTATATAACAGTCAAGAAAGAGGAACAACAGTTCTAAAAAGAGAAGGCTTGCTGGAATAATAGAGACTTTAATGCCCACTTAAAAACATTCAGAGAGGTCAGCAGGCACATTTCAACTGGCAGGTCATTCCACGACTGAGGGATGACAAAGGAAAAGGTCCTCTTGCCTGTGGCTGCTAATCTCACATTAGGCAGCCGCAGCAGATAGCCCTCACAGGAACTTAGGTGGCGGACTGGGATGTAGGGAAGAAGGCTTTCCCTAAGGTACCTTGGACCTAGACCATATAGGCCTAAAGGTAAGAACCAGCACTTTATATTTTGCTCAGAAACAAATTGGTAGCCAGTATAAATATTTTAAAACCAGTGTAATATGGTCTCCATGGGGTGTCCCAGAGACCAACTTGGCTGCCATATTTTATAGCAGTCAGAGTTTCCAAACTAGATATACAGGCAGCCCCACATACAGTGTGTTACAGAAATCGAGCCTAGATGTTACTAATGCATGCACCACCATTCCATGAATGGGTGCAGCTGGCATATCAGCCAAAGTTGATAACAGGTACTTCTCACTGTCACCTCCACCTGGGGTGCCAGGAACAGGGTCGGGTCAAGAAGCACCCCCAAGCTATGAATGTGCTACTTCAGGGGGAGTGCATCCCCATCCAGAACTGGTTGACATACCTCAATACCTGAATTAAATATATATGTAAGCCTCAGGATGTGAGTATAGACACTGATGGTTGAAACTAGGGAGACTGGGCCTAAAAAGAGTAAATGGCTATGACTACAGCACCACAGAGGAGAGGAGGAAAAAGTGGGTCTGCACAAGAAGAGTGGGCACTGAGTCCATCTTGCCCAAACCTAGAACTAGCAGCCAGTCCCTAGGCTGTCCCCATTTCTTCTTGAGAGCCCACAGGTTGTGGTGCTGGCTTCCCATCAGGAGCAGGATGTCCCCTTTTACTAAGCGGATCTTCTCAGGGGCCAGACACAGTGCGATGCAGGATATCTAAGCCCATCTCAAATGTTACATAAAGAAAGGCAAGAGGATGAAACAAATCATTCTGCCCCATTTGGCAGTGAAAGTTTAGCAGAAAATCTGTTTGTGCGTTGAGCAACAATATGTGAAAGCAAAAGGCGTTCCCCAACCAAATGGAACTGTCAGAGCTGCCTGCTGTTTGCATATATTTATTGGTAAAAAGTTTCTATAGGGGTGATCTAAGAAAGGTGCCATTAAAATAGCATGTGTTGAGTGCACTGCAATATTGGTGCAGATTTTTTTAAAAAAATCTTAAGCCTCAATTCCTTTGTCATGCTATTTAGCATTTTTCTCCCCTATGGATTTCCAGGCTCATACCTTTCCTCCAACAACGGAATATTTAATGCATGCAAATCTGAAAAGAGAGACAGGATAATAATTGGGAAGGGTAGAATTTAGGCTGGAATTGCCATAGGGGTGAACAGAATGCTAGTTTGGGGGAATGATCCATTTCTGGATGACTGGGTGGGTACCTGGTAGCCTTACCTCTATGTAGTAATATTAGATAGCAAAAAGAACTGACACCTGTAAAAAAAGTGAGTGCCTAATAACATGAAATATGGGAAATGACAATATTGTTACAGGTGTTTTTAACACATTCATTGGCTCTAAACCCTGCAAGATGATTTGTCTGGTGTTGGACAGACATAGGAAATGCTCTGCAAATCAAATGATTCATACCCCTTTGCTTTGGTGTTGAAGGAACACCTTGCAAAACTGATCTCCAGTGAGGAAGGAAGCCTTGTCTGCACTTGGCAGACTATGATCTCATCCTTTGTAGACCTCAGAACAGTGATGGCTACTATTATCAATTCTTGAACAATTATTACCCACAAAGTGCTTGGGAATATTCATCCTGTCCTTGTTCTTCTGACAGGGGGTTGAGATTAGTGCTGTGCTGAAAGTCCCACATTTTTTTGACCATTCTCATTCAATTTGATAGAAAAGAAATTGCTTTCGAAAATAAATTCAAAGGAAGAGACATTTCAGAGAAATTTGCATGGGTTGGGTTTGCAGTTCTTGTGCTTACCTTACTTGCAAGGTGGCTGAGCAGTGTGCATGAGTGTCCTCCTGTCTGTCATTGTACAGTAATCTCTGTAGCAGCCTGTAGTCTCCTCAGCTTCCTGCACTTCATTTAAAGCCATCATGAGGAAGACGTCATGAAGCAATTCCTCCTATGGGGCTTTTTCAGTTCAGAAAGTGCAGGTGGCCTGGGAGGCTGCAGAACAATGGAAAGATGTGTAATAGAGAAAATGCACACAGCACCCTCGCCCACCCTGCAGTGATTAGGTAAGCTCAAAAATGCCACCAAAATAAATTCAAAATTCTGCCTCAGAAAAGTGGAAGCCTCACCACAGTTGATTCTGTTCCCACCTACAGAAGCAGTGCAATAAACCAAAAACCCTTAGGAAAAAAGAAAGATCCTGTGCTACAACCCCTGCCAATAGTGAACCCTATCTGTGAGCAACTGTTGGAGAATTTCTCCTCCCCTAGGAGAAATTCAGTAAAATCCTCCCCCCCACCCCACACTTCTCTGCCCACAAATAGGCTGGAGAATTTTCAGAGGCCATTTGTGCACAGCTCTAGTTGATACTCACCCCATCCGTAACCATCACTGTTGCCTTCATTCTCCAACACTAGCAGGATACCCATTTTATGGGTATGCAACACAACACAGCCTCATGAGTCCAGCTGAATATGTAACCCAGTGCGAGTTCCAGATTTTTGAGGGCCCTTGTCAGGACTGGGCCCAGACTCTCTGCAGAGACTGTGGGAGAGGACTTAAGAGTCAGATGAAGAACAGTGAGAAGGGGTGGGGGAGGAAACAAAGCCTCAACAAAACAGAGGCACAGAAGAATCTTCTGTGGGAACACAGCAACTTGGGAGCAGGGCGTAGAGTCAAGAGGGAGGAACAGCGTAGGGAAGTAAGGTGTTCTACAAGGTTAACCCTTCACAAGAGGTCTCCAGGGGAAGATCCTCCCTGAGGGCAGGATTGAAAAAGCCTTTCAGGTTCTGTGCTGTAGACTGGCACCAGATTTGCAAAAACGTTGTCTTTTATTGTTGTGCATTCTTCAAAGGGATCTTTAGGTAAGCTGTTTAGTGTTGTGCCAGCTTAATCAGTGTTCTTAACCTTAGATGGCCATAAGATGACATAGTCTGTAGCCTGAATCACTGTTAGGCTGATTGATTTGCATAAAAAAGCCTATTTACTTGGAGACTGACTTCTTTGTTTGACTAAAAAAAATGCTGGGAGGGCTCGACATTTGACAGCCCTTGGACAAGACACGCTCAATGGGGCCCCTCCCTCAGTAAGTCTGCCTTCTCACCATCATTGTCACCACCTGTTATTGTTCCTTATCCTCTTTCTCATCATTGCTACGCTTGCTTGCTTGACAGGTAGAAAGCCAGTGAGAAAGCAGGCAGTGATGTTCTACTGCTTCTTCTTCTCACCAGCACTGTTGTCTGGACAAGGGTGAGAGGCAGGTGAACAAGCAGATTGCAATGGTGAAAGGGGAGCAACTCCATGGGGCTGTTGTCAGTGGGCCCCTGCTGGGGCACAGGCTCTTGAAAGGTGCCTGACCATGCCTATATTTAATGCCAGCCCTGATGTAACCTTCTCCTTCACCATTCTCCAGTGACCTATATCCTCTGAATCTAGAAGGAGAACTGCAGCTGGATTGCCCAACCCAGGTTTACTCTTTAGGCCCAATGTAAGCCTTACTTCAAGGATTTATTTTTATTTTTATGCTTGTTTGCATGCAATCCCCTATTCCTTTATTATCAGGAAAGGCCTTCCCCTCTTGAGCTCCTTTACTTGGATTTCATAGTGCATGTTTGGTGTTGTTGTTAATATTCTTCAGAAGGACCTAAGAGAAATGTATAACACAGTATATTCCTTTTTTCATATAAGGTTTTTGACTTAAAATGTGAGGCTAAACTTGAATGGCAGCTTTTCAAGGAAGAGGTTTCATTCAGCATATGTGAATAGATGTAAGTAACTATGGAACTGAAAGCATGAATGTTTAATGCATTAGAAAGGAATGACGGGAGATGATTGACTAGTAAAGTAAAATACTGAGTGCGTACAGATTTGCCACTGAACATCTGTGGATGACTGCGTTGCTCTGATTATATGCAAGTGTGGTTTGTGTAATGGGTGATGGAGCTTAAGAAACAGTTCATGTTGAAGTGCTAGCACTGAAACGTTTCTGATTTGGTATTTCCATTACTCTGTAAAATGAGGTTCTTCTAAGTACTTTGCCACATGAGATTTGGAAGGATGGAGTCCATGAAGGCATTTTTTCTTTAAAATGACAGGATGAATAGTACTAAGGAATTACATAATTCTTTAGCATACCTGAGGGAGAGAGTGAAAATCTCTGACTTTGTCAAGGAAGAGATTGTAAGAGGTTCTCATGGCTTCAATGGACTTCTACCCCAGGAACTTTAATACATTCTGGTAGGATCTGACATATATTATGGCAGTAGAAGTAAAATGTTGTTTTACAAGGGATTCTAAGGATTTCTTGTAAAAAGTTCCCACACTATATTTTGGCTTGGTAAAAATTAACATGAGGTGATGTGGTAGATTTTTGAATGTCAGTATAGCATGGAACAGTCAGAAGTGTCCATATTCATCTGTTATAGAATAAAAGATGTCAATTTAAGTGCATAAGGCATTATTTGGGTAACTAGATTATGTTGAGACTATTTTATTCTGACTTTTAAATAGCGTTTCAAACATTATTAACAATGCTAACTCTCCTTGAGGTATGCTGAGTGGATGAACATAGGATTGTTACTAGTGTGACTCCAAGTTACACTGATGAAGGGAAGTGGCAATAGTCCTCTTCAGCCATTTGCTAGGGAGGGCTTTCTATAAGTGTACAGGGGCCTGGGACACACACCATGGCCCTGCCCTTCCACTCCTGACCTCCCCATGTTGACAGGGAAGGTCTGCAAGGGGAATGTAAGCATGTATCTCTTACAAAACTGGATTCCTGGCTCTTGAATACAAAACACTGTTGAAATTGGATAAAGAGTGCCCACTCACCTCTTGTGACATGGACCAATCAATATCTTACAGGTCAAATCTGTTCCATCTGTGTTCTGTGGATTGGCAGGCACCATGCAACAGAATCGGATTTTCTTTTGTTTCCTAATTTGCACACATTCGTGTCTGCGAAAATGCAAACATTTCCCGAGAACGTGCATTTTCAAGCTTCGTCTATTGGGGAAATGTGCATTTTTGGCCAGTTTTCTTGTATGACAAAATTTGCACAAAATTCAGGAAAGTTAGAAACTCAGCCCACAAATCCATGGAATCTGCCCAACAGGGGAGAAACTGGTTCGCTGCAGAATCCACAGGTCAGATTCATGAAAATCCATACTCATTTGGTTCTGCTGGAGATTTCTTTGACAACCCTAGTGGTGGGAGAATGAGGACAAGCATGCTAGCTCTCTTCCCCCCTCTCCTCCTCATCACCCTCCTCGTGTTCAGATCAAACTTCTGTAGTGGGGACCAATTTGTACCCAATGAGGCTCCTTACATGATGTAGGGACCCCAGTTTTCTAGGGCTCTATTATGTGGAAAGCATGTATGGATGCAAGGGGCTCCCTGCTTCAAAGGTTCACCATGAACACAATAAGAGTGATGAGGACAAGGATGGATGGTGGGTGCAGACTTAGCATGCTTGTTGTTCATCTCCCCGCTCACATATTAATTGAACACTTTGAAAGAATGCCTGGATAGAGATGCAGAGACTCCAAGAAACAGGACTTTCTTTTCTTATTTGTTTGTGATATTTATATACTGCCCTATAACAAATAGTTTTTGGGTTTTTTACACAGTAAAACAGGTTAAAAATAGGTTAAAAACCACAAATCAGGAAAGCTGATTCTAAGATGAGGTTTATATTCTACATTCTAATGAAGATTGATCCACATTAAGTACCCTAAATGGTGAACCATTAGTTAGTTCATGAAGGACAGGATTTTTAATAAAGCCTTCTGCAAGCTTAGTCTAGTCAGGAATTGGTGATTAGGTAGGGATTAACAAGTCAGGATGGAAACAGAGGGAGCTAGGTTTTGTTGTCTAGGTGTCAGACAACCAATACACACATCAAGAAGGACAAACTAGCTTTGTTAGCTCCTAACATTGTGCTTTGTTCTTGTAAAATGGAGAACAGTTAAAATAAATAAATCAAGCTGGAGCTGGGCAACCCTTAACCATCATGGCCATTATGGGTCAGGTTCATCACACGTCTTCTTCAAAATCAAACAGATTTATGCAGGTCTATGTTCCCATGAATATCTTAGAAATCTTTGAATACCTAAAAGAGGAAGCAGCTCTCTAAAGTTTAATGGAATTAAAGTACTAATGGGTTTTTAATTTGAACTATGTTTTTTCTCACTTCGTTTCACAATATGTTTCTAATTATCTGTCAGCACTGACACCAGGAAATATTGAGTACAGAAATGGTTCAGAGTGTCTTCTAATTTAGCAGTTAATACAGACAGACTGAAAATTGGAGGTTAGAATAGACTTGGTAACGTTCAGACCATCTTCTATTTGGAATGGATCGGGAGTGGGGGGTTACCTAGATTTTGTTTCCTATTCTCCAGTTGTTGTTTTATTTGGGTTTCTGATACATTTTTGACCTCACTTTACTTAAAAAAAAAATCTGTCTTTTAATGTTCCACTTCTTTCCATTTCTGAAGCATAGCAAATGAACTGAAGCATAGCTCTAAAGCATCCTTGGTAAATGGCTTGCTGTTTTAAGATGCATGCATGAGGATTTTGCACCACAATATGAGGTTACTGAGTTTACACTGTTAAAGGTTTATTCTTTTTAATGAAGTCTATAAAAATGAAGGCAGCCCTGCTGAAGTGTTGTATACACATTTCATTTAAAAAGCAACAACAACAACCCACCAAGAACTACTCTTGGATTTAATCAAGAAATAAGTGGTCTCTGAAAAGCTACCCCTGTTAAGTTTAATTACCAAAGTGTTTCTTCAGCTGTACAAAATTGTGCTATGGGTGTTTGCTCTTCATTGTGGTGTTAACGTGGTTTGGAATGTTAACTTCTCAAAGAAAAATTGCAATGGGTTATAAGTAACGTTAGTCAAGTCAATCTATAGGGGAAAGTGACAGATGCAGACTACATAAAAATGCCAAGAAATGCAAGTCAAGGACATGTACAATTTATTTACTGAGCCCCCAGCAATCATCTGCTGTCTTACATTCAAAAGCTGTTCTCCTGAGCCTAAAATAAGTATCCGCCCATAACAACCAAGAAGGAGGCTGATCTTTCTCAGGCTGAGAGAAACCCTACATATTGTGGATGAATAGCTTCCAACTTCAGATATTCTTTCAACCTTTCTGGACACACCAGTGAGTTTTGGCCATCCTGTCATTGCCTTTATGGCAGCTCCACAGAGCTACTTTGGAAATATGCTCAGGGGTATTATTTATTGTCTTCTACTGATGGTTAGAGGAGCTTTAGCCCCAGTTTAAGGATAATACAGTTCCATCTCCAGTCACTCTCCACGTTTTGATACTCTATTTTATTTTTTAATATTTTAAATATATTTTAACTTTCTGTTACAAAGACAGTTTTCAGCATGAAGTGAATGCAGAACCTGTCCAGCTGGCTGATGATGGTGATGGAACACACAGCAGAAATTCCTTTATCTGATCTACCTGAAGATTGACCCAAACAGGCAGTCCAAAGGCGGGAGTTCCCCAACTGAGGCATCCCTACGAGAAATGGCCCTCTTCCATGTGATCTTACCTCTGCAGAGGGCACCATGTGGATTTCCCCAGAAGATCTAAAATGGTAGAGAGAAGGTATTCCCTTAAATACCTTCTTTGTATGGGATAATATATTATCTTAAATAAACACTGCCCTATTTATTATAAGTCATATCTGATGGTGTCCTTCTGTTAGCAAAATGGTCCCCACTGGCAGATTAAATTTCTTCTCCCCCATGAAGTCTCTTGTACACACCCCAAATCTGCTTCAGAGGGTTGGGGAACCCTCCAGAGCAAATTTGGCAAGGCCTGTGGGGGCTGTAGGGGGCAAGGATGGGAAGGGAAATTCCTGTTGCACATGCAGACATCCATTCATGGAACATTGGATTTTGCCATTTGTGTGTGCTATGGCTTAGTTGCTGCCATCACCTTCCTGCTTCCAGTGTAGGTCCATGTCAAGTTAGCTATACATATAATGTAGGAGTGGGCAACTTGGGAGGTGCAGGGAACATTCCCCCCTGCTACCCTCCCATGTGTTGCACTCTGTGGTGTGCCTGAAAAAAATATTTTCACAAAAAAATGGCTATGTTAGCACTACAGAGCATTATATGGGTCAAATTTAGCTTCAAAACCAGCTAGATTTGGCCCACTTAGTGCTCTGTAGTGCTAACGCAGCCATTTTTCTGTTAAAAAAATTGAGGGGCCCATGAAGGAAGTGGGGGCTGCATGTGGCCTGCAGACTGCATATTGCCCACCCTTGGTATAACGATCCTGATAGAATGGTTCAGATATTCCCAGTAATAAAGGAATTTTAACTATACATGGGAAGCTACCTTATAGCTGGGCATGCTATTGTATCTAGCCCAATACTCTCTGCCCTCACACAACAGCTTTCCAGGGTCTCTGACAGAGGTCTTTCCCTTTACCCGCTGCCTGATCATTTTAACTGGCAATGTCTGGCTTGGGGATGCTGGGAGTTGTAGTCCAACACATCTGGAGGGCACCAGGTTGAAAATGTTGGGAAATGTTGAAAACATACTTGGGAAATGTTGAAAACACACACACCTCACACTAGGAGAATATAAATGTGAGATATTTTTGCCAGTATGCAGTGATCAGTTCTGTGGATAGGTTTGTCATGACACCAGAAACCAGAATACCCAGAAGCGGCTGTTGCCAGTTTACACACAGGCCCTCTTATGTATTTTAGTGCTTAGGTTCCCAGTAAGCATTGTTTACATGACTGCAGATGGAGCGTTACTTCAAAACACTTGATAGGTTTTTTTTTTTTTTTTTAAGTCATTCCTAGAAGAAGGAGACAAGACAAAGACAGAGAAGAAGGTTGTGTGGATTGATCCTTGAGATATCTACCATTGAGCTTTATATTTAGTAAACAATATAGCACAAGATCCCCTTCATGGATCACTGCCTTGTTGTGGCGAAGGGGCTTGCGTAACTCAGTGAAGCCATAAGCTATGCCGTGCAGGGCCACCCAAGACGGACAGGTCATGGCAGAGAGTTCTGACAAAATGTGGTCCACTGGAGAAGGAAATGGCAACCCACTCCAGTATTCTTGCCAAGAAAACCCCATGGAACGTATCACAAGGCTAAAAGATATGACGCCGGAAGATGAGCCCCTCAGGTCGGAAGGTGTCCAATATGCTACTGGGGAAGAGCAGAGGGTATTTCCAAGTAGCGCCAGAAAGAGTGAAGCGGCTGGGCCAAACCCAAAAGGACACTCAGCTGTGGATGTGTCTGGCGGTGAAAAGAAAATCCGATGCTGTAAAGAACAATATTGTTTAGGAACCTGGAATGTCAGATCAATGAATCAAGGTAAGCTGGAGGTGGTCAAACATGAGATGGCAAGATTGAACATCGACATCTTGGGAATCAGCGAACTCAAATGGACAGGCATGGGCGAATTTAATTCAGGTGACCATCATATCTATTATTGTGGGCAAGAATCCCTTAGAAGAAATGGAGTAGCACTCATAGTCAACAAAAGGGTGGGAAAAGCAGTACTGGGGTACAATCTTAAAAATGATAGAATGATCTCAGTACGAATCCAAGGCAAACCATTCAACATCACAGTAATTCAAGTCTATGCCCCAACCACTGAGGCCGAAGAAGCTGAGGTTGATCGGTTCTATGAAGACCTACAACACCTTCTAGAACTAACACCAAAAAAAGATGTCCTCTTCATCATAGGGGATTGGAATGCTAAAGTAGGAAATCAAGAAATCACCGGGATAACAGGCAGGCATGGCCTTGGTGTACAAAATGAAGCAGGACAAAAGCTAATAGAGTTTTGCCAAGAGAACATGCTGATCATAGCAAACACTCTTTTCCAACAGCACAAGAGGCGACTCTACACATGGACGTCACCAGATGGTCAATATCGAAATCAGATTGATTATGTCCTTTGCAGCCAAAGATGGAGAAGCTCCATACAGTCAGTAAAAACAAGACCTGGAGCTGACTGTGGCTCAGATCATGAGCTGCTTCTTGCAAAATTTCGTCTTAAATTGAAGAACGTCGGGAAAACCACTAAACCGTTCAAGTATGACCTAAATCATATCCCTGATGAATATACAGTGGAGGTGAGGAATAGATTTCAGGGATTAGACCTGATAGACAGAGTGCCTGAGGAACTATGGACGGAGGTCCGTAACATTGGTCAGGAGGCAGCAACGAAATCCATCCCAAAGAAAAAGAAATGCAAGAAAGCAAAGTGGCTGTCTGATGAGGCTTTACAAGTAGCTCACGAAAGAAGGGAAGCGAAAAGCAAGGGAGAAAGGGGAAGATATACCCAACTGAACGCAGAGTTCCAGAGAATAGCAAGGAGAGACAAGAAGGCCTTCTTAAATGAACAATGCAAAGAAATCGAGGAAAACAGCAGAATGGGAAAGACTAGAGATCTCTTCAAGAAAATTGGAGATCTCAAGGGAACGTTTTGTGCAAAGACGGGCATGATAAAGGACCAAGAAGGCAGGGACCTAACAGAAGCAGATGAGATTAAGAAGAGGTGGCAAGAATACACAGAAGAACTATTCAGGAAAGATCTGAATGTCCCTGATAGCCATGATAGTGCGGTCATTGAACTTGAGCCGGACATCCTAGAGAGTGAAGTCAAGTGGGCCTTAGGAAGCATTAGTAACAACAAAGCTAGCGGAGATGACAGTATTCCAGCCGAACTATTTAAAATCCTAAAAGATGATGCTGTTAAAGTGCTGCATTCAATATGTCAACAAATCTGGAACACTCAACAGTGGCCACAAGACTGGAAAAGGTCAGTTTACATTCCAATTCCAAAGAAGGGCAACGCCAAAGAGTGTTCAAACTATCGCACAATTGCGCTCATTTCACATGCCAGCAAGGTGATGCTCAAAATCCTACAAGCTAGGCTTCAGCAGTATGCGAACCGAGAACTACCGGAAGTACAAGCTGGGTTTAGAAGAGGCAGAGGAACTAGAGATCAAATAGCCAACATTCGCTGCATCATGGAGAAAGCAAGAGAATTCCAGAAAAACGTCTATTTCTGCTTCATTGACTTCGCTAAAGCCTTTGATTGTGTGGATCACAACAAACTGTGGCAAATTCTTAAAGTGATGGGAGTACCAGACCACCTTACCTGTCTCCTGAGAAACCTGTACGAGGGTCAAGAAGCAACAGTAAGAACCAGACATGGAACAACCGATTGGTTCAAAATTGGGAAAGGAGTACGACAAGGCTGCATATTGTCACCCTGCTTATTTAACTTATATGCAGAGTACATCATGAGAAATGCCGGGTTGGATGAATCAGAGGTCGGAATTAAGATTGCTGGGAGAATTATCAACAACCTCCGATATGCAGACGATACCACCCTAATGGCAGAAAGCGAAGAGGATCTCAAGAGCCTTTTGTTGAGGGTGAAAGAGGAGAGTGCAAAAGCTGGTTTGAAACTCAACATTTAAAAAACTAAGATCATGGCATCTGGCCCCATCACTTCCTGGCATATAGAAGAGGAAGAAATGGAAGCAGTGACAGATTTTACTTTCTTGGGCTCCAAGATCACCGCAGACGGTGACTGTAGCCCTGAAATTAAAAGACGCTTGCTCCTTGGGAGGAAAGCTATGGCCAACCTAGACAGCATAGTAAGAAGCAGAGATATCACCTTGCCGACAAAGGTCCGTCTAATCAAAGCTATGGTTTTCCCAGTAGTAATGCATGGCTGTGAGAGCTGGACTATAAGGAAGGCTGAGCGCCGAAGAATTGATGCTTTCGAACTGTGGTGCTGGAGAAGACTCTTAGGAGTCCCCTGGACTGCAAGGAGGTCAAATCAGTCCATCCTAAAGGAAATCAACCCTGAGTGCACATTGGAAGGACAGATAATGAAGCTGAAGCTCCAATATTTTGGCCACCTAATGCGAAGAGAAAACTCCCTGGAAAAGACCCTGATGCTGGGAAAGACTGAAGGCAAAAGGAGAAGGGGACGGCAGAGGATGAGATGGCTAGATAGCATCACGGATGCAATGAATATGAACTTGAGCACGCTCTGGGAGAGAGCGCAGGACAGGAAGGCCTGGCGTGCTATGGTCCATGGGGTCACGAAGAGTCGGACACGACTGAACGACTGAACAACAACAACAACAAAATAGCACAAGATATGCTGAAAATACTTTGGAATATTTTTGCTAGTCCTTTCATTACTGTCTGCCAAAAATCCCTAGATCAAAATGCTAATTCCCCCAAATTTGCTTATAATGGAACATCTGGTTTCCCTAAGTAACATGTGCTCAAGGCTTTTCCTTTGAGACATTTGCATTGTGTGACAGATGAAAGCTGTCCTGATATGCCATCTTCTACTGTTATCCCCACTATGCTGATAACATGATTTTTCATTTGTTCATGCAGGATGTGTACAAGTATAGGTTTAGTTAGTTTCATCTACTGAACACTTCAAGTATTGTTATATTTAATTCATAATAATCCTTGAGCCTATTTGTTGTTCAGTCGTGTCCGACTCTTCGTGACGTCATGGACCATAGCACGCCAGGCCTTCCTGTCCTGCGCTCTCTCCTGGAGCGTGCTCAAGTTCATATTCATTGCATCGGTGATGCTGTCTAGCCATCTCATCCTCTGCCGTCCCCTTCTCCTTTTGCCTTCAGTCTTTCCCAGCATCAGGGTCTTTTCCAGAGAGTTTTCTCTTCACATTAGGTGGCCAAAATATTTGAGCTTCAGCTTCAGTATCTGTCCTTCCAATGAGCACTCAGGGTAGATTTTCTTTAGGATTGACTGATTTGACTTCCTTGCAGTCCAGGGGACTCGTAAGAGTCTTCTCCAGCACCACAGTTCGAAAGCATCCATTCTTCGGCGCTCAGCCTTCCTTATAGTCCAGCTCTCACAGCCATACATTGCTACTGGGAAAACCATAGCTTTGATTAGACGGACCTTTGTCGGCAAGGTGATGTCTCTGCTTCTTACTATGCTGTCTAGGTTTGCCATAGCTTTCCTCCCAAGGAGCAAGCGTCTTTTAATTTCATGGCTACAGTCACCGTCTGCAGTGATCTTGGAGCCCAAGAAAGTAAAATCTGTCACTGCTTCCATTTCTTCCTCTTCTATATGCCAGGAAGTGATGGGGCCAGATGCCATGATCTTAGTTTTTTAAATGTTGAGTTTCAAACCAGCTTTTGCACTCTCCTCTTTCACCTTCAACAAGAGGCTCTTTAGATCTTCTTCGCTTTCTGCCATTAGGGTGGTATTGTCTGCATATTGGAGGTTGTTGATAATTCTCCCAGCAATCTTAATTCCGACCTGTGATTCATCCAACCCGGCATTTCTCATGACGTACTCTGCATATAAGTTAAATAAGCAGGGTGACAATATGCAGCCTTGTCGTACTCCTTTCCCAATTTTGAACCACTCAGTTGTTCCATGTCTGGTTCTTACTGTTGCTTCTTGACCCTCGTACATGTTGTGAATCCAAGATACCCCATGAGAGACCCTGGAGATTGTATGTTTTAGTGGTCATGAAGAAACATTTCCTATAAAACACAAAATGTCTTTATATCTTGATTTTGGATCTAATTTAACAAATTGGTATTATCCACCAAGCTGTTGATCTAAAGGTGGTATCACACACATGCATTTAGGGCGCAATCCTATGCACTCCCAGAATGCTGGGAGTCGTAGGACTTTTTTCTGTCTAAATGTGCATAGGATTACACCCATAAGAAGTTGGAGTTAGACGTTTTGTGTATGTTTGGTGCTTGGCACCACATATACAGATGCACACTGCTAATGTTTGCTTGCAGTTCTGTACAGATGTCTTTTCATAGCATGCCATTGAAGGAAGAATTCATGGCAACTTATGCTTCATTTTCTAATGGATTGTTGTTGTCCCCCCCCATATATGTTTTTTAAAAACTTCACAAAGATGTGAAAATCTTGCCAGTCATAGCTTGCTTAAGATTGCACAATATAGGAAGAACTTTGAGGGCAGCTCTTTAGAGCAGTAGTACACTCATACTTGGAGCATTTCACACACAACGAACATCGCAAAGTTAATAAACTAGGAGCACAGTTTTTTAGGAGCACATGGGAGGAACACTTCCTACTCACCCATTTCTGCTTTGCTAAACAACCCAGGGATGCACAATCCCTAGGCTGTTGTTTGTAACATGTGAACATGAAACTCCAGATTGTTGAGGGTGAAACAACCCAGAGGTTTAACCAGCACTGTGCTGAATCCTGGCCCCTATTTTGGGGAACTTTTTCTCTCCCTGCAAAAGAGGCATTGTTTTTCTGCCTCTTCTGAAGGGAAGGGGAGAATTTTGGAAAATTTTCTCCTTGGGGAGGGGGACAGGGTTTCCTCATAACTTTTTGAAGTGTAGGCGATTCTTGAGGGGTCTTCTTTCTATTTTTATGTTTTAAAAAACACCCCCTGCACTTGCAGATGCCCAGGACTCTTCTCCAGCCAGGAGTTCTTTCTGAATGCCTATTGGAGAGGGCAAGGTCACATGGTCTCCTGGGAGTTCAAAAAGAACTGCCAAGCTGGATAAGTGTCCTGGGCTCCTGAAAGTGCAGGGGGTGTTAAAAAAAATAGAAAGAAGACCCCTCAGGAATTGCCTATTCTTAAAAAGGTATGTGGAAATCTTGTCCCCCCCCACAGGAGAAAATTCTCCAAAATCCTCACCTCTCCCACCCTCTTTTGCCAGAGTTTGTGTTCCCCACCCCCATGAAATGCCAAAAATGGAAGAATTGAAATTTTCGGCACAGCGCTAGCTTTAACCCCAAAACAAACTATGCGGTTCTTAACTCTTCTCCCTCTTCCCATGGCTGTCTAGAACACCAATGGTGATGGACCAGGTTGGGTGCTCAGTCATGGTTGAAGTGCCTGCCTGCCAGAACTTTTGCCCAGTGTTTACTCAAGGAGAAGGATTTACTCAGGAAAAGGAAGATCCAGCTATCACCAGTGAAGAAGCAGACCCAGCTACAACTGGTGAATCAAAGACAGTAAGTATGTAATCTCTTGGTCAACAAACCAGAGTTGCTCTGAGTGATATAACACTCTTAGAGCATGTTGGTGTCTTGAGAGGACCTATACCTATCTTACCTGGGCTGCTTTAAAATACCCCAAAGGTGAGGGTTTTGTGGCTGTTTCATTATGACAGCTTTTCCCTACCTGGTGCCCTCCAGATGTGTTGGACTACAATACCCAGCATGCATTAGCACACGACAGCACAAGACTGGCTATATATCTATTTCTGGGAAATTTAAAAATTGGTGGTCTGCCCAGCATGAGGATCAGAGTGACCAGTTTTGTTCTATCATGTAGACTGTGAAATGGAGTAAGAAAAAGGGAGTACGATAGACATAGAGATCTATTTAATTAGAGAAGTCACTGGTAAAAAATTTAGTTCAGTCTTCCTACAGTTGTTTTATTTAGCAATTATTAAAAAGATAGGTCTAAAATTGGAAGCTGATGGATCTAGATCCAATCAGCCTTCCCCAGCCTGGCACACTCAGATGTGTCAGACCACAACTCCATTAATCCCCCACCCAGTTATGCAGTCCCACACATCTGGAGTGTGCCAAGTTGGGGAAGTCTGATGGTGCAATCCTATGCATGTGTCAGGGTTTCACCACTGACCTGGACTCCCTGAACAACTCCTTAAGTATCTCTTGCTTCCTTAAGAGTTCCACTTTCCTTCTTTTACCTTCCCCTTTCCAATAACATGGGGCTAAGGCTGTAGACATGGGGTGATTGACACTTCAGACACTGAGGTTTTAACCACAACAGTTTATTGGTAAATTAAAGCAAGCAAATTACAACTAAAGGTATTTATGGAATAGAGCTGAGTGATACAAAAGGCATTAAGAGAAAATATAAATTGCAAAATACAAGTTCCTTTACCCTAGCTGTACTTAGACTTCTTCAGGCTGCTTCTTCCTGCTCGCTCTTTGTGCTGATTTTCCTGACACTCCCTACTGGCTCTCTCTCCCTCTTTTTATATACCCTCATCCCTCAAAACCAAAAGTACTGTTTTAAACCTGAAGAAATGAAGCTTAACTGGGGAAAAGAAACTGAAACCTAACTGGGGAAATGAAACAATTCCTCTCAGGGATTCCCTCTCCCAACAAAAAAACCCAGGCCCTTAAGCCTGACTCCCCCCTCCCCTTTGCCTTTGTAGGACTAAAACCTTCACAGCATGTTTAGACAGAAAAAAAGTCCTACAATTCCCAGCATTCCCCAGCCAGCCATGCTGGCTGGGGAATACTGGGAGTTGTAGGACATTTTCTGTCTAAACATGCATAACATTGTGCCCTTACTTTATATTCATCAGCTTCCAATTTTAGACCTATTTTTATTTTAATAATTGCTAAATAAAACAATTATAGGAAGACTGAACTAAATTTTTACTGGTTGTAGGTCCTATATACTTTATTTTTCTTTAGATTTCTGGGTCCTTGATAAGTGCTGACATATTCTGAAGGACATTCTGTTAAATCAAGTCTACGTTAAATTAGCATAACAAATCATGTTCTGGATATAACTGTGTGGGTTGCTTCTGAGCAACAAGCAGTGACAGTGCAAAAATTGAAAAACATCCTTGCCAATTTGTGCCTTTTGGAAGAATCTCATCACTTTTTAAGTGTGTGTACTAAGCATTTTGCTAATCCGTCTGATGCAAGATCATAAACAGCATATGCTGCATGCCTCACAGGATTTCTCCTGAGAAATGTTATCTGAAAGAATGTCTTCAGGTAACCATTATATTCTACAAGAATAAGCTCAGTAGCAGAATGTTTATTGTAGACCCGACTTAAGAATGTTCAGAATAAATATCAGCTGCAAATATGCTTATTTTTGTTGTCATTACCTGTGTTGAAGGGGAACTGCCAAAAGAATACATAGGTTTTGCCAGTACTACTTCATCGTTTCTTGTACAGAAATAATGGAGGAACATTCTAGCATGTTCAAGCCATGTCATTTCAACAGTGTGGTTGCTACTTAGTATCCTGTACTATAAAACAAGCATGGAATATTATAGGTATATTTCGTAACAATCATGAGCATAATAATGAGGGATACCACAAAGTTCTCTACTGGCTTTGAAGACCAGTTTTACCCAGGGTGGCCACTTATGAATTGCCAAAAAAGAGGAAATTTATCACCCCCCAAAAAGGACAAAAGATTGTGAAATGCGTAACAGTTGCGTATCGATATATATATATATATATATATATATATATGCAAATTTAGAAATAATTCTCACAATGTAAATAGAAATGCAGGACTGCTCACCATGGTATAGAAGATTGTGACCAAGTGACCCGTGTGTCTGCTGCTCAGTCTATTGTCCAGGTGCTGTTGATGGACAGCTTCAAGGACAAGCTCTTCCTTCTGATGGTTCCTTAATCTGGACAGCCCTTGAAATAAACAAAGGCAACCTTCAAAATAGAGGACAGTCCTCTGGCAGCCCTTCAAATAGAGAACTGTACTCTGTAGAAGTGGACACATGGCCACCCTAGAACTTTCACCCATTCAAATGCTTGCTGAAATTTTGCCTCACACCAAACCTCCTGATGGCATACAAAGAGTTCTGATGGTAGAAAAAAAAGCTTCACTATGGCCTGTTAATCCCAGGCAGTTCGCTAGGATACTAGGTCAGTGTGGAGGTGTGATAGGCATCTCACAATATAAAAATTATCCATGGGTATGAGTAATGATGAAAAGCTGTAAAATGATATGACATCTGAATATCCCCTGAGGGCCAAACTACACACAACGTCAAATGTGTCAATGCAAATTGCAGCTGTGGGCCCCAACAGGCCTGGAACAAAGGTAGCCAGCTGCAAAAGAGAGCAGGGAATTTCAGCAGGTATCGCTTGCATGACAACATGCTGAAATCCCTCCTCTAACACAACTATTAAAGGGGAAGGAGCCCTGTCATCTTTTGCATCTGGCCACTCTATGTGGGACACTTAAGGTAGGGAGGGTGATTTTTAGCCCTTTCCTCCTATCATGGTACTGACAAACATCCCCACCTCATCCTCAGCTGCTGTTTTTGCTAATAGTGTCAGTGGGATCGTCCCTTCCAAGCAGCTTTGGGGATGGAAGGTTCATCAGGACCAAGGCAGGAAAAGAAAGGTTTCAGTCTGTTTCCCGCCTCCCAGCTGAGCAGAGCAGAGCAGAGCAAGCTGCTCCAGCTGGTCCAGGGACTACAGAAGCAGGCAAGCTCCCAGAGAGCGAGCGAACAGAGCGAGCGAACAGGGGGAGCAAACAGGAGTTGGCCAGGGGAGTTGCAGTGGTTGAAGAGACAAAGGAGACAAAGGAGACAGAGGCTAAGAGGTAAGTGGGTTGCAGGAAGCCCAGGGCGCTGCCCTTTATCCTTCTGACTGGCTGTGAGCTCACCAGGAGCTTCTGAGAGCTCCAACTGAATTGGAGGGGTGTGGCCTGAGTACTCCCAGCAGCTGACTGGGCGGGAAGCTTCAGTCTGTTTCCCACCTCCCAGCTGAGTAGAGCAGAGCAGAGCAAGCTGCTCCAGCTGGTCCAGGGACTACAGAAGCAGGCAAGCTCCCAGAGAGCGAGCGAACAGAGCGAGCAAACAGGGGGAGCAAACAGGAGTTGGCCAGGGGAGTTGCAGTGGTTGAAGAGACAAAGGAGACAAAGGAGACAGAGGCTAAGAGGTAAGTGGGTTGCAGGAAGCCCAGGGCGCTGCCCTTTATCCTTCTGACTGGCTGTGAGCTCACCAGGAGCTTCTGAGAGCTCCAACTGAATTGGAGGGGTGTGGCCTGAGTACTCCCAGCAGCTGACTGGGCGGGAAGCTTCAGTCTGTTTCCCGCCTCCCAGCTGAGCAGAGCAGAGCAGAGCAAGCTGCTCCAGCTGGTCCAGGGACTACAGAAACAGGCAAGCTCCCAGAGAGCGAGCGAACAGAGCGAGCAAACAGGGGGAGCAAACAGGAGTTGGCCAGGGGAGTTCGGCAGGGGAGGTCAAGGGGGAGGCCCCTAACATTTTTTTTTTAACTAACTTTTTCCCATTTATTTGTCTTGTAACACACACTTCCACACCAGTGGGACTCTGCTTTTAACCTCTACTGAGTAGAGGAGCAGGCACAGGCTAGTCTAGAACAATCACAAAGCTAGACACAAAAAGGGAAAAGGAGCTATGGAAGGACAAGACTCTCCAGTGGTGGTGACCTGCAAGGTGTGTGCCATGTTTGTTTTCTTGCCTGAGAACAACATGGCCTACACCTGCAACAAGTGCAAGTTGATCACGCTGCTGGAGAAAAAAGTAAGTGGACTGGAGCGGCGACTGTCAACCCTCCGGGGAATAAGAGAACACGAAGAGTTCTTGGACAGAATGGGGGAACTACAGCAGCAAAGGGCAGACCAGAAGCTTGAAGAGCAACAGCAAGATGAGGCAGAAGTGGGAAATGCTGAGGAGAAGAAAAATGGAGTAGAGGATACTCCTTGGAAAACGGTGACAGTTAGGAGAAGAAGAACTAGACGCCACTCTGCACCAGTGGAAGCGGTGGAGCTGTGGAACCGATTCCAGGTACTTGCAGATGAGACTGGAGGACAGCCTGCAGAGGAAGAATCACAGGGGAACCTGCATGAGAGTGAGCAAGAGGCTAAAGGTCAGTCAAACAGAGGCGATGAAACCCAGGCCTACAAGAAGAAGAAGAGAAGAGTGGTAGTAGTGGGAGACTCCTTGCTGCGTGGGATCGAGACCCAAGTATGTCGCGAAGACCCGTGGACTCGCCAGGTATGTTGTCTCCCGGGAGGACAGATTAGAGACGTGACTGAAAGGTTGCCTGCACTCATAAAGCCCACTGACAGGTATCCCTTTCTTCTCATCCATGTGGGAACAAATGATACCGCCAAGCGGAGCTACGAAGAGATCACGTCAGACTTTGAAGCTTTGGGAAGGAAACTCAAGAACTTTGGGGCCCAGATAGTTTTCTCATCCATCCTTCCAGTAGTTAGAAGAGGGATAGAAAGGGAACGAAAAATACTCCGGGTGAATGACTGGCTACGAAGGTGGTGCCGACGAGAGAGATTTGGATTCTGGGACCACGGGCTATACTTCCTGGAAGATGGGCTGTTGGCTAGGGATGGGTTGCACCTCACAAAGGCTGGGAAGAATGTGTTTGGCCACAGCATGAAGAACTTCATCAGGAGGGCTTTAAACTGAATCCTACGGGGAAGGGAGATGTAATGTTGGGGGTAACAATGGACGTAGGCGCATGCACTGCAATGGAGAGAACAGCGCTGATAGCGCCCAATAATAGTCTTCAGACACAGGTAGGAAGAAAGCCAGACTATGAAGCACATGGTCTTCGATGTCTATATACTAATGCCCAGAGTATGGGAAACAAACAGAACGAACTTGAACTCTTAATACAGGAGGGAAATTATGACTTGATAGGTATAACTGAGACTTGGTGGGATGACTCTCATGACTGGAATACAGCAGTTGAAGGATATAACTTGTTCAAAAAGAACAGGAGGAACAGAAAGGGAGGCGGGGTTGCACTGTATGTGAAAAATACATATCTCTGCACAGAAATACAGGAGGAGGAGCTTGGTAGCCCTATCGAGAGCATCTGGGTTGAAATAAATGGAGCAAAGAATAAAAGGAACCTGGTGGTCGGAGTCTACTACCGGCCACCCAATCAAGGAGAAGCCAAGGATGAAACTTTTGAAAAGCAAATAGCCAATGTTTTAAGGAAGCATGATGTAGTAGTAATGGGGGACTTCAATTTCCCCGATATTTGTTGGGAGACAAATTCTGCAAAACATGGCCCCTCCAGGAAATTCCTGACTTGTGTGGCGGATAACTTCCTCCTACAGAAAGTAGAGGAAGGAACTAGAGGATCGGCTATCCTTGACTTGATCCTAACCAACAGAGATGACTTAGTGGATAAAGTAGCAGTTACAGGAACTCTGGGGGAAAGCGACCATGTTGTACTTGAGTTCTTGGTTCTAAGGGAAGCAAAAGCCGAGTGTACTCAAACGCGTACCCTGGATTTTAGGAAAGCTGATTTTAATAAACTCAGAACAATGATCAGTAAGGTCCCATGGCAAGCAATGCTAGCGAGAAAAGGAGTCCAAGATGGGTGGGAACTTTTAAAAAAGGAAATTCTCAAGGCACAATCACAAACAATTCCAACAAGAAGAAAAGGTGGAAGACAACAGAAGAAGCCAATGTGGCTTCACAAAAAGCTTAGGGATGACCTGAAAACAAAAAAGGACACATATAGGAAGTGGAAAGAAGGCCAAGTAACAAAGGAAGAGTACAGGCAGGTAGCACAGAATTGCAGGGATGGCGTCAGGAAGGCTAAAGCGGAGAACGAGGTGAGGTTAGCGAGGGATGCTAAAAACAACAAAAAGGCTTTCTTCAGCTACGTGCATAGTAAAAGGCAGAGGAAAGAAATGGTTGTTCAGCTATTAAATAAGGATGGCAAAATGATAACAGAGGACAAAGAAAAGGCAGAGGTGCTCAATTCCTACTTTGGCTCAGTCTTCTCCCAAAAGAGGGTCTATGACCCCCCTGGCAAAGGCGAAGTACAGGCTGAAGGGGCAGGATTGCAGCTTGAGATCGACAGGCATATGGTCAAGGAACACCTCATTACTTTGAATGAGTTCAAATCTCCAGGGCCAGATGAACTGCATCCTAGAGTCATAAAGGAACTGGCAGAAGAACTCTCAGAACCGCTGTCTATTCTCTTTGAGAAATCATGGAGGACGGGGGAAGTGCCAGATGACTGGAGGAGGGCTAACGTTGTCCCTATCTTCAAAAAGGGTAAAAAGGAGGAACCTGGGAACTACAGACCAGTCAGTCTGACATCAATCCCTGGGAAAATTCTGGAGCAGATCATAAAGCAATCCATCTGGAAGCACCTTGACAACAATGCCGTGATTACTCGAAGCCAACATGGATTTGTCAAAAACAAGTCCTGCCAGACAAATCTGATCTCATTTTTTGATCAAGTCACCTCCCTTGTAGACCGTGGGAATGCTGTAGACATCATATACCTCGACTTCAGCAAAGCTTTCGACAAAGTGCCCCATGATATCCTGATGAGCAAACTAGCTCGAAGTGGGCTAGATGAAACAACGATCATGTGGATCCACAGTTGGCTACAGAATCGGACTCAAAGAGTGCTTATCAATGGGACCTTCTCAAGCTGGGGAGAGGTAACGAGTGGGGTACCGCAGGGCTCAGTCCTGGGCCCAGTGCTCTTCAATATTTTTATTAATGACTTGGAGGAGGAGGTGCAGGGAATGCTGATCAAATTTGCAGATGACACAAAATTGGGAGGGATAGCTAATACTTTGGAAGACAGAAACAAAATTCAAAGTGATCTGGATAGACTGGAGTGCTGGGCAGAAAACAACAGAATGGCATTTAATAGGGACAAATGCCAAGTTCTGCACCTAGGAAAAAGAAACCAAATGCACAGTTACAAGATGGGGGATATGTGGCTCAACCACACTACGAGCGAGAAGGATCTTGGAATTGTCGTCGATCACAAGCTGAATATGAGCCAACAATGTGATGTGGCTGCAAAAAAGGCAAATGCTATTTTGGGCTGCATTCATAGAAGCATCGCTTCCAAATCCCGGGAAGTACTAGTTCCCCTCTACTCAGCACTGGTCAGGCCTCATCTGGAGTACTGTGTCCAGTTCTGGGCACCACACTTTAAGAAGGATGCAGACAAGCTGGAGAGGGTTCAAAGGAGGGCAACAAAGATGATCAGGGGACTGGAAACAAAGCCCTATGAAGAGAGACTGAAAGAACTGGGCATGTTTAGCCTTGAGAAGAGAAGACTGAGGGGAGATATGATAGCACTCTTCAAGTACTTGAAAGGTTGTCACAGAGAAGAAGGCCAGGATCTCTTCTTGATCATCCCAGAGTGCAGGACACGGAATAATGGGCTCAAGTGACAGGAAGCCAGATTCCGACTGAACATCAGGAAAAACTTCCTGAGTGTCAGAGCAATACGGCAATGGAACCAATTACCTGGGGAGGTGGTGGGCTCTCCCACACTGGAGGCCTTCAAGACGAGGCTGGACAGCCATTTGTCAGGGATGCTCTGACTTGGATTCCTGCATTGAGCAGGGGGTTGGACTCGATGGCCTTGTAGGCCCCTTCCAACCCTACTATTCTATGATTCTATGATTCTATGATTCTAAAATCCCCCCCATCACCATCTGCTGTTTCCATTTCTAAAAAGATTCATACTACATAAAGCCACACATTTAGCATCCTTTATAGTTTTACTCTTAGTGATGATAATCTAGTTGCTATTTGCAGTGCAATCATATGCATATGTACTCAGATGTAAGTCCCAGTGTATTCAATGGTGCTTATTCTGAGGTAAGGGTGCATCAGATTACAGCCTTAATTGCTTATGACTGTAGTCTTATGCACACTTACCTGAGGGTATGGCCCATTGAACATAACAGGACTTAACTTCCTAGTAAACATGTATAGAATTGTGCTGTATGGCTGAAGTCCTAAGTACACTTGCTGGGAAGTAAGGCCCAGTGAGCTCAATTAGATTTCTTTTTTGGTAAGCTATGTGTGCCAGTATAGCAGAAACTACCACTGAACCCCACCTGAAGGCTTTCCTTTAGAACATAACGTTTCCCATTTCACTACTCAGTGCTGAGATGGAGAACATTAAGTACCTCAGACTTCAACAAGGACTGCTGTGGTTTGAGAGGATGTCTTTGCGGACAACTTTCTACTAGCTCCTTTGAGGATGGCATAACACCTAGTAATGTTGCTACACCACATCTAAATTACCGTTTACTGTTTTTGTCTGGAACCAGAACATGATGCTTGATTCCCTGAGGTAAACACAAGTATGCATTGGCTGAAAGCTAATCCACAGTGGTCTACACAGAAATGCCTTTTGATGTAAGAAATATAGCTGTTTTTGTTTTATGAATCTGTTGAAGTAGAGTCTACTGAGTTGGGAGAGTCTTGCCTGCAAAAGTTCATGTTGCAATAAATTATATAGTCCTTAGAGTTCCACAAGACTCTCCAGCCTTCTTTGCTGCTTAGCTCTATAAAGGGAAATCTAACTGAATGCAGCACTATTTGTTGAATGATATGACAATGCCTCTGCTAAATTCACTATTTCTTTTCCCTTTGTAAATGAAGTTGTAATTTAAATGTATCATTTACAATGTAAATGTACATACTAACATGGAAGTCCATATCGATGGTAACATGAACAACTACTTTTAGTAGTTTTAGGGCGCAATCCTATTGAGAAAGGCGGCTGCCTCCGAACTCAGAGGCAAACCGCCTATCCAAAGCAGGGCAGGAGAAGCATGGAGGGAATTGTTCCCTCTGTGCTTCTCCTGCCCTGCTTTTTCTGCTAGACAGTCGATTGCGGCTGTTTAGCTGCCGGACGGCAGAGTCGGGGAGGAGGCTGCTGTATGACACATTGGATGTGTCACAGGCATTTCTGCCCTCCCTGCCCTGGAAAGCTGGAGGCAGTGTGGAATTGGGGGGAGGTCGGTTCCCAGAAAACAACATATCCTATGGCCATCTAGCCTCTGTCTAGTGGCCATAGGATTGCTCCCTCCATGAAGAATAAGGAAAGTGGTTCTGGTTTTTAAATGCAAGCAATTTAAAAAATGCCCATCCTTTAATACATTCACTAGAGAATTGGAATTTTTAAAAAATTAAGCTAAATTTAGTCATGACTAGCAACACAATTCTATGTACATTTACTCAGAAGTAAGTCCCACTCTGTTCTATTAAGCTTTCTCCTGGGTAAGTGTTCATAGGATTGCAGCATTAGTCTGGAAAAGGTAAGTTGTAACTAATTTAACAACTATTGCTTTCAAAGGAGACTCATAGTTGAAATCTGAAAGGATAAACATCCACCATCTATGATTCAATGGTCTGAAGATCTTACTGCTCTTGCAGCTTGCTACATTTGAATGTATATCCAGTCATCAATTTCACTTTGATTCTTATTTAGATATATGGACTGCTTATATTACTGTATATAGCAGAAAGGGAAGTGTTGAATCTTCCTTTTCTTTTTTAAAATGGAGTTGTAAACAATTATTGTGAATGGATATGCTTTTATGACACTTTTATTCTTTTTCTTTCTCTCCCACCCCTCACTTCAATTTCTGTTTTCCCCTCCTCTGTTCTTTTTGTTTGTTTTATTAGCAGTTTAAAAAACAAAAACAACCCCCCCCCCCTCTTGCTTTCAGTGGGACTTAGAGTGCAATCCCATGCATATATTCTTGGAAGTAAGTCCCATTCAAGTCAGTGTAACTTACTTTTGAATAAACATGCATAGTATTGCACTATTTATCATGATTAAAGGCCTTTTTCATCATGTTGCTAGCAATGCTAAAACACAGTATGTTCTACAACAGACTGGGCAAATTTAAAGTAATGGAATGTAATTGTGGGGATCGTAATTCATACTCTACACACAAAAGGTTTCTGGAGCAATGGAATGTATTTGTGGATTATCGATAATGAATACTTTTCCAGACATATATCTAGTACATGTATTTTTGTAGATGGGAAATCTACAATAATCAGTATTCAGAATTACATATTGGGGGCTTTAGGAGAGAGGTACTCAGAATAAATGCCACATTTTCTCAGTTGTTTTAAGAAACACTTCAGAATAATGTGGTCTGATTTTGATAATAGTTCAGACAAATATTGTGTATGTTGGAATCTGTGAATATAACCAACATATATAAATGAATAAAACAAACAAACAAACACACACACACCAACATCACATTATAATACTGAACTGCCACTGTCAATAGCGGCATTCTTTCTTTGCCCACTGTATTAGCTCACTACATAGTCTGCCTTCTCTGGCACAGCACTTAACTTTGCATGCCCAAGGTCCCAGGTTCAGTCTCCAGCATCTCCAGGTAGGGATGAGAAAGACCACCTGCTGGTGGCTCTGATTTGAGTGGAGGCTGGTGGCTCTGATTTCAGTGGCGCTGTAAATCCATTCTGGGTTTCAGTGAGAACCATCCAGAACTCTAAAGGGGCTACCCAAAGTGCTGAACCCTATCCCCAAAATAGCTCCTTTAGAGTTCTGGCTAGCTCTAACTGAAACTCAGAATGGATTTACAGCCCCACCGAAATCGGAACCACCAGTCTCCTCTGACCACCTGTCTGAAACCTCAGAGAGTCACAGCAAGTCAGTGTAGACAACAGTGAGCTAGTTTGACCATTTTATTTATTTATTTATTATTAAATTTATTAATCGCCCATCTGGCTGGTCACCCAGCCACTCTGGGCGATGTACAACATACAATAAAAACAGTTTAAAACAATAAAATTCTACAATAAAAACATTTTCTAAAATACCCTAACCCACCCCAAATGCCTGCCTGAACAACCACGTTTTTAATGCATGACGGAAGCTCATTAAAGAGGGGGCATGACGGAGTTCCCTAGGGAGGGAGTTCCACAGAGTGGGGGCCACCACAGAAAAGGCCCTCTCCCTCGTCCCCACCAGTCTAGCTGTCCTGGCTGATGGGACAGAGAGAAGGCCATCCGAGGCTGATCTTGTTAAGCTGCCTGTCTGGTGCTGCTGGAGGCGCTCCTTAAGATAGGCTGGGCCGGAACCATATAGGGTTTTAAAGGTCAAAACCAACACCTTGAATTTGGCCCGGAAAACAACTGGTAACCAGTGCAACTCCTTCAGCACTGGAGTTATGTGATCTCGCCAGCGGCTGCCTTTAATCAGGCGAGCCGCCGCGTTCTGTACCAGCTGCAGTTTCCGAACCATCTTCAAGGGTAACCCCACGTAGAGCGCATTACAGTAGTCTAAACGAGAGGAGACCAGGACATGTACTACCGCTGGGAGCAGATGGTCGGGAAGGAAGGGGCGCAGCCGCTGTATGAGATGGAGTTGATACAGCACTGTCCGGCTCACAGCTGACACCTGAGCCTCCATGGACAGCTGGGAGTCCAAAATGACCCCCAGGCTGCAGACCTGGTCTTTCAAGGGTAGCCGTACCCCATTCAACACCAGGTCAACATCCCCCAGCCTCCTCTTGTCTCCCACCAAAAGTACCTTGGTCTTGTCAGGGTTCAGCTTCAGCCTATTCCTCCCCATCCAGCCACTCACCGTCTCCAGACATTTGGACAGGGATTCTACGGCCAACCTTGGTGAAGATTTAAACGAGAGGTAGAGCTGCGTGTCATCCGCATATTGATGACACTGCACCCCAAACCTCCTGATGATAGCCCCCAGCGGCTTCACATAGATGTTAAATAGCATCGGGGAGAGGATGGAACCCTGTGGCACCCCACAAGTAAGTGGCCACGGGTCCGAAACCTCCTCTCCCAGTGCTACCCTCTGGTACCTGCCGGAGAGGAAGGACCGGAACCATCGCAATACGGTGTCTGCAATGCCCAACCCCTCCAGGCGGTCCAGGAGGATACCGTGGTCAACGGTTATCGAAAGCCACTGAGAGGTCGAGGAGAACAAGGAAGGAGCATTCACCCCTATCCAGAGCCCCCCTAATATCATCCACCAAGGCGACCAAGGCCGTTTCTGTCCCATGCCCAGGCCTGAAGCCTGACTGAAATGGGTCTAGATAATCAGTTTCTTCCAAGTGTGCCTTCAACTGCACCGCCACCACCCGCTCAATCACCTTGCCCCAAAATGGCAGATTTGAGACTGGGCGAAAGTTGTTCAAAACTTGAGGATCCAAGGAGGGCTTCTTTAAGAGCGGTCTTA
Organism: Heloderma suspectum; assembly: GCF_057233095.1. Lineage (NCBI taxonomy): Eukaryota > Metazoa > Chordata > Lepidosauria > Squamata > Helodermatidae > Heloderma > Heloderma suspectum. Next base: position 88,063,578 of record NC_139459.1, read on the forward strand.
TCACTGCCTCCTTGAGGGTTGATGGCATCACTCCCTCCTCAAGGGAGGCGTTCACCACCGCCTTGATCCCCTCACCCAGTCTCTCTCTGCAGCTCATAATGAGCCGAGATGGGCAAGGATCAAGTAAGCAGGTGGCTGGCCGTACCGATGAAAGCACCTTGTCCACTTCATCAGGAGGAAGAAGCTGGAACCGATCCCACAAAACCAGTTTGCCACAGGCCGCCTCTTGCTCACTAACTGTATCCACAGCGTGCAGAGTAACACATCTAATCTAATCAATTTTATCTGCAAAGTGCCTTGCCAAGGACTTACAGGAGGCCTTAGAATGCTCCAGTGGTTCCGGAGCCACAGGACCGACCAGGCTCCGGACCACTTGGAACAGCCTCCTGGGACAGCACTCTGCAGATGCGATGGAGGCAGCATAATATTCCTTTTTTGCTGCCTTCACCGCCACGTGATAGGCTGAAGATACAGCTCTAGCCCGTGTCTGATCGTCTTTGGAGCGAGACTTCCGCCACCGGCGCTCTAGCCGTCTCACCTCCTGTTTCAGAGCTCGTAACCGTGGATTGAACCATGGTGCAGTCCGAGCCCTGTTCAGGGGGAGAGGGCGTTTCGGAGCCACCTGATCTAATGCCCCAGTGATTGCGGCATTCCAGCCACCCACCAGGGTCTCGACCGAGTGGCCGTTGGCATGCCCCAGAGAATCCCCAAGTGCGTTCAGGAATCCATTTGGATCCATAAGACGCCTGGGGCGGACCATTTTAATGGGTCCTCCACCCCTGCGGAGGGGTTGTGGAACCGAGAAGTCCAGTGTCACCAGATAGTGATCTGACCATGACAAGGGGGTGGTGGATATACTCCCGACTTCCAGATCACTCCCCACTTCTCCAGAAACAAACACAAGGTCTAGTGCATGACCGGCTACATGGGTGGGCCCAGTTAGAATATGGTGCAGCTCCCAGGAGGCCATGGTCTCCATGAAGTCCCGAGGTGCTCCTGTGAGGATGGCCTCCGAATGTACGTTGAAGTCCCCCAACACCAGTAAGTTAGGAGACTGTACACACACATAAGAGCACCTCGGCCAGGGAGTCAGTCGTGCAGCGGGGTGGACAGTACATGAGCAGAATCCCCAGACTGCCCTTCGGGCCCAACCTCCAGTACATGGACTCAGCAACCTTGGTCTCCCAGAGAGGGGGTCTGGTGAAGACCAAGGACTCTCGGTAGATAACAGCCACTCCCCCTCCCCGATCCCCAGCCCTCGGCTGGTGTGCATACGAAAATCCAGCTGGACACACGGCTGCAAGGGTTGGAGCAGCAGCCTCGGCCAGCCAGGTCTCCGTAATACATGCCAGGTCTGCACCCTCATCCAGGATCATGTCATGGATGAGGGAGGTTTTCTGGGTAACAGACCTGGCATTGCAGAGCAGCAAACGAAGGCCAGAAGATGGGGTCACGCCTCCCCCAGCCATCCTTTGGCTCTGGACAGGCCCGGAGCAGGGGACAGATACTACACATCTCTCCCTTGTTCCCCTTACCTGGCATGGCCTGCCCCTAGCGCTCCGCCAGCGCCTGCTGCCCAGCCTCGGTATCTTCTGGCCCCCAACACTCCCCCCACTGCCTCCATCAGGTGGACACATGCCCCCTCGCTCCCGCCTATCAGGCAGGCTACCCACCCCTAAAACCACAACAAAATCCCCCAGGAAAAAGAAAACACACACACACACACAACAATTAAAAATCCCCTTAAAAAATAATGCCAGGCCGGAGTCCACAGGGAAGGCCAGGTGGTGGTGGTGGTGGTGGTGGTGGTGGTGGTGGCGGCGGCAGCAGCAGCAGCAGCAGCCGCCGCAGGGCCAACAGCAGGCGCGCCTCTTCCCCTGTGATGGTGGTGGCCTCTCCTGCAGGCCCTGGCTGTCCCAGGCCACCTCAGCCAGCCAGCTTATGTAGCCCCTCCAGGGAGGTCAGGTGGAGCAGCACAGCTGGCTTGGTACCTGGGGGCCTGGTTCTGCAGGAACTGGCAGTCTGCCAGGCAGAAGTCTCCAGGGAAAGCCTGGTGGTGGCAGCGGCGGCAGCGGCAGCAGCAGGCCCAGCAGCAGCAGCAGGCCCAGCAGCAGCAGGCCCGCCTCTTCCCCGGTAGTGGTGGTGGCCTCTCCTGCAGGCCCTGGCTCTCCATTGGTGTGACTCTGCAGCTTCCTATGTTCCATACTGGGCATACACAGCATCAACCAATTGCTTGTTACTCCTGCTGCAGGCTTATCAGGTCAACTAACTTCCTGACTCTTTGAGCTGGAGTAGAATTGTCTTTGGCAATGAGCAATTTAGTCCAGTCTTGATGCCACTGGAAGATACAGTCAGTGGTGATGTGCTTCCCCATGAAAAACAACTAAAACATGCATGTTTTCCACCATGGTGCTTTCCTTTGAAGACCCACCGAGGTATAATGTTTTATAATCACTGTGACATTGTTTAATTGATTGATTTTAGTTTTAAAATCCTCCATAATATTTAGCCTAAATCCATGTTTTATAGGTGATTTCCATTCCTTCTTAGCACTACCTTTCTGCCTACTGGACTCAAGTTTGAACAGGGATAGGCAACCTTTTTGGGCTGTGGGCACAGTTGCCAATTTGAAAAGCTATCCTGGGCACCACCACAAAATGGCTGCCATGGGAGGTATGACAAAAAACAAGTAACCTCCCCCAAAGACTGAGTACAAGGCAGGGGTGGGGCCTGAGCCTCAACACACTAAGCAACTCCTTGAACCCACGGTTTTCAGCACCAACAGAAACCTATTTCACAGCAATCCCAGCTGCCAATAAGAAAATGTGTTAATTAAATTAAAAAGTGGGAGGGGTAGGGCAGTTTAATGGGCATCAAGGAAGGTGTCTGGAGGTGCACTAATGACCGCAGGCACCACTTTGCTTACATCTGCCTTAGAGGATCTTTAAATCTGTAGGGATTTTGGCCTTTCCTATAGTTACTCTTCACTAGTCTCCTAGCTTTCTATACATTCTCAGATACCATTGCTTGTGATTTGCTATGCTAGCTGTGACACATTCACAGCTATGAATTAGGATATTCTCCAGTGTTAATAAACAAATGATAAATATCCAAGGTCTGATCAGGTAGCGTCCCTGCCATGTTTCCTGTTTCCCGTATCCCCCTCGCTGGGCTGACAGCACCCTTGATTTATATAAATCAGGATTAGGTAGGACCAACAATAAGCTGTCTTGAGGGAGGTCTGTAAGGAAGGAATCTCTAAAATCACACCAGAGGATTTGCTAAACACTCAAAATGGGGTGGGGAGAGCAATCCTATGGCTACTTGACACTGTCTAGAGTGCCATAGGATTTTTTGATCTACTGGCTCCAAGCTTGGAGCCAGGAAACCACGCTCCCCACTCCCCCCTCTCACAGCCAGCATGGTTCTTTCCACACCACCAGTATCTCCATGCTCGGAAATGGAGCACAGAGAGGGCAAAGGGGGTGTTCCCAGGGATGGGGATGGGAGGAGACTGCAGAAGCTTCATGACAAAGCTTCGTATGAGCTGCATGGCCTCCCCACCCCCCGCTCTGAAGCCCCCAGCTAGACAGCCAAAATTGGCCATCTAGCCACAAAAGCAGGGTGGGCAGAGCACAGAGGAGAGGATCCCCTCTGTGTTCCACCTGCCCTGCATAGTCAGCCACCTCCGAGGTTGGAGGCAGCCGACTATCCCGATAGGATTGTGCCCTTAATCATTTATAGGCAAAAAGGCAGGGTTTACAGGTGGAAAACAAGGATTAACATAAAGAACATGTACTCAAAAGCAAAAGAAACAAAACTGTGACAGTCCCCAACTATACTAATTCTAACCATGGGGTCATTTAAAGGATAGTACAACTAGATACGCATGTGACAAGGCCAGGCTTAGTTGAATCCACCATCTTCTCTATCACCTGCTAACTGCCTTCTAAAAAAGTGACAAGTCCCGACTGTCAGAGAGGCTGCACTCACTCCTCCTCCCCAATTATATCATGGAGGAGGGGGCTCCCTCCCATCAGTCCCCCACCACCAGGAACTAAACCTGCAAGATCACTTTATTACACACTAGTTGACTTGATTCAATATTCTTGGGTGATAGTTGCAATGCTTGTGATGGATCCATTTCTTGATTGTAGCCATTATTCCAAATTGCCCTGAATTAAGTGCTGCCTAATCTGTCCCAGGCTTTACACCAGATTGGTTGGACAGAGGTCCCTCTGGGTTGAAAAGAACAAGTGGTAGAACACAAGCTTTCGATGGAGACTAGCTCTGCTTCAATCCCTGGCATCTCCAGCTGGAAGGCTTTCAGGTAGGTAGGCTGGGAAAGACCTCTGCCTGAGACCCTGGAGAGCTTAGACCGGTTTAGTTTGAATGTGTTTTGTTTTTGGTGCTGTTTTTGAGCTTACCTAATAACTGTGAGCTTACCTAATCGCTCCCCACTGCTCTGCAGCCTCCCAGTCAGCCTGTGCATCCTGATCTGAAAAAGCCCTATGGGAGGAATGACCTCATGATACCTTCCCCTGGGCTTTAATTGATGCATGGGAAGCCAGGAAACTACAGGCTGCTGGAGAGATGGTTATACAATGAAAGCCAGAACACTCATGCACATTCCTCAGCCACCTCCTAAGCAAGGTAAGCACAAGAAACCCAACCCCAACCCATAAGAATTTCTCTGAAGTTTTCTTCTTCTTTGAATTTTTCTTTGAAAGCAATTTCTTTTCTATCAAATTGATGAGAATGTGGAATAAAAAGTGTGGAGTACATTTTTGGCACAGCACTACTATCACTACAGTGATAGACCAGTAGGCTGATTCAGTATAATGCATCTTCATAAGTCTGATAACTAGTGAATATTTTTGCTGTACACCTGAATGCAACCTGGGATATGAAATTCTACTGTCAATTTGGTCTCTCTGGTATCAGGCCTCTTATTTCTAAGGGCAGAATCCAATGCTGCCCATCTGCTAGCGGAGCTGGCCACCAATTCTGGTCCATGCATGGTGGCCAGCCCCACCACTTCTGGTCCAGAAGTGGCCCCTACTGCTTGCGGAATGAGAGTTTAGCGCTTCTGGAGGTATGCCCCAAATGAGTAGAACAGCTCGTTTCTGGAAGGGGGCAGGTCAGCAGAGCTCCCTCATGCAAACTTTGCTGACCTGTTTCCTTCCAGAAATGAGTGTTTTTGCTCATTTTGGCTTGCCTCCGGAAGCGCTAAATTGCCATTCTGCAAGCAGTAGGGGCTGCTTGAAGACGGGAAGCAGCAGGGCTGGTCGTGTGTGCAAGGGCAGTGTTGAATGCTACCCTGTGTCTCCCAGTCCATCAGGACACAACAAATGTCATTGGTTTTGCTAGAATTCATTCAGATTGCCCAAATATTTCAGCACATGCTCCATTTGACGCACATTTTTATTCTTTTCATCTTTACCCTGTCAATATTGATGGCTATAACATTACAGCAGACCTTATTCATAAAGGAGAATGCAAAGCTGACACAGTTGGGTTCTATTTTCTTGGCATCATCTATCAGTATTCCTCCCTCTCAGCTAAGCAGGTGACTTTGTGTCTCCTTTGCCCTCCTTTGGCTTTGAACGTATTTTTAAAATCCCCTTCTTATTGTTTTACATCTCTCTCTGTGTGCAGCTGAAACTGGTGATTGCTTTTCTGATCGTACCTTGATACGCTTAGGCAACATGTAATGTTCCCCTTTTGGGACTGCTGTCTTGTGCAACTAATATGATGCATTGCCTAGTTGGTGTTTTGTTGTGCAACATCATGGGGATACATGCACAGATCAATATGTGTATAAACCCAATAATGCAATATTAGTAGCGTATACTGGATTGGGAAATTGGCACATCATTCAAAATGGGATGGGTGAATATGCAACCTAGCTTTGCCTGAGGAGGAGTACAGCCAGAGTTATATTTCTCTAAGGCTAAGTTCAAAAGTAAATATAATTAGTTTGAACATCATTTATAAAGATACATGCAAAGACCATATTCCAACAGTTAAGAGCACAGAGGGAGCAATCCTGTGGCCACAAGACACTGTCTAGAGGGCCATGGGATTTTTCAGCTTTAGGGAGCTGAGGCTGGAGCTAGGGCTCTGAATGAGGTTCCCAGAAACTGTGCTTCCTCTCCCGCCCCCTTATAGTTGATGCGGTTTTCTTCATGCTGGCTACATCTCCGCACTCAGAAACAGAGTGTGGAGATGGGGAAAAGGGGGTGGTTCCAAGGGGTCAGGAGGAGAGGAGACTGCAGAAGCCACTTTACACAGCTTCCTGTGCGCTGCACGGTCTCCTTCCCTCCCCGAAGCCGTGGCTAGACAGCCAAATTTTCAGCTAGGAATTGGCTGTCTAGCTGAAAAGGCAGGGCAGCCGGAGTATGGAGGTAAGGATCACCTCCATACTACATCCACCCTGCATTGGATAATTGGCAGCCTCCGACTTCGGAGGCTGCCAACTGTCTCAATAGGATTGCACCTTTAAGCCTATACAAATCAATGGCCTTAAATATACTTACTTTGTTTTGGATTGTGGCCTCAAGCAGAGCTGGTTGTGTTGTTCCATTCAGCTTTTTGAGCATGAGGTTCTTGGTGTGTTGTATTTTATAAGCACTGTAAGCTACTTTGAGGATGCTGGCGAAAAAGTGGGATATAAATCTACTAAATAAATACATAATGATAAATATTATTTTATTCCATCATCACAACTTGTACACTTCAGATGTACTAATTTTTGCTTTCCTTTGTTTATCAAAAGTCTCCCTTCCCTCCAGTGTAAGGCTTTAAGATGATTTCATTTAATATGGTTTTGTTTTCATGTGCTGAATTGGCTTCAGCTGAGCCAATGCTGTTGTACTTCTCTGTGATGGAGCCTAGTTTCCAGCACACAACCCCCCCCCCCCTGCCCCCAGTTTACATCCCTCTTGCTAGAAATCATAATCTTCACATGCTTCAGGATATTCTATCTACTGACCAGTAACATAGTGGCAAATTCAGAAGTGCAGGGTCCCTTCATAATAGTCACAACCACACCCCCTCACAGCCATGCCCCTTTCTAAAATTATACAACATTATAAGGTTATACAATACAAATGAGCTTTCAGTCACTTTGTTTGGACTATCTGGCCACCCTAATTCAGAATTATTAAAAGGTCCATTTGAAAAGAAAACACACACACACACACACACACAAAGTCATGTCCAGCAACTTGCTAGAAAATATTATTTGGTTAATTACAGAATCACAGAACAGTAGGGTTGGAAGGGGCCTATAAGACCATCGAGTCCAACCCCCTGCTCAATGCAGGAATCCAGGACAAAGCATCCCTGACAGGTGGCTGTCCAGTTTCATCTTGAATGCCTCCAGTGTGGAATAAAAAGGTTAGTCCTTTTTAATTCAAGAAACATAATAATAATAATAATAATAATAATAATATAATCATAGTATATTTATTATTAATTATTATTATTATGAAGAGCCATTGCAACCAGGTGTGAAGCAATGCCCCATTAAAATAAATGGAACTTTGTCTGTGGTGACCCACAACTCCTTTAAGGCTGCAATCCTATACACGCTTATTTGGGAGTAAATCCCACTGAGTAAATCCCACTGAACATAATGGTACTTACTTCTGAATAGACAAGTAGCATTGCCCTACAAGGCTACAAGCATACCTACACTCACTAGGGGAGTAACTGAAGTCTGAATCAGCCCCCCGTCAGTAGCCATGGATGTAGACAAAACACACTGGAGTGGTGGGTTAGGAACGGACTTTTACTGCAGATATAACAAACTTACTTCTCAAGATAAGCTGGCTGAGGTCAGCATCACTTGCAGGAGGAGGAAGATAGGAAAGTAGAGGGAAGAGACAAGGAAAAGGCAGAAGGGCTTCTCAGAGATCCCCTCACACCTTACTCAGATTAACCCTTCAAGTTCAGGTTAAGTGACTCATGGCCCTAGTCCCTCCAGCATAAACTCCACTGTACACATTGGGACTTAAACAGCATAAACTCCACTGAACAGCGGGTGAAAACTTTTCACTGCGTGGTGCGAAAACACGATCCCCTGCTAACGTCTGCACATCAAGCCCATTAGAATCCCTCTCCCCCATGCAGCAAACTCCATCCAGAGCGGCAGACGATGGTGGCAGCAGCGCCCATCCTCCTGCTCCTGCTGTGGCCAGTAGCAGCATCCCTGAATGGGTGGCGGGTGCTGCAGGATGATGAGGGCAGCACCGGGCATGCAGGCATGGAGCAGAGACGGGCAGCAGGGTGGGAAAAGGGTCAGGAAGCTGAGGGGCTGGCTGGGGATGGTCGAGTTGTGAGGCGTGGTGCTGCTCAGGGGGTGGAAGGTGGAGAAGCCAAGAGCTGAGGAAGAGAATAGGGGGCGCCGAGAGGAGGCTGCAGAGCTCCCTCAGGCTCTCTCTCTCACCCCTTTTGTCTGGGCGGCTCTGTGTGGTAGGCGAGAGGCAGCTGCCAGTCGCCTGCACTCCCTTCCTCTTCTCCCTCCTCCTCCCGCTGCGTCTGCCCCACAGCAGCAGCAGTCTGTGACCCAACTGGGGGCCAGCTCCAATAAAAGTGCAGGAGCAAAGCCCCGGTGCAACCCCAGAGTGCTACACCGCTGCCACTGACAGGTTATATTCCATGATCCTTACCACTTCTGTTTAATAATTGCAGCTTGAAACATCTGCTTTCATTTGAATAATTTTCATATGGATAGACAGTAGTGCAATACAAATGATGTTTCTGCTTTGAAGTGCAAGTGGAAACAGAGGGAACAAAATGTGTCCCTTGTTGGTGGTATTTTGCTGATATGCCATACAAAGGATAAACGCAAACACTCACACCAGATGCCAGTAGCAAGTTATATGTTTCCCCTCAAACATTATGTGCAATTATGTACAGATAACTTTCCAGATCTGTGTGATAATGGGAAATGCACAATCATAATTAAAAATTATGGCAGCTGTGATCTTCGTCTGTGGTATGGAAATGAGAATCCTGGGAAAGGATCAGAACCCCATTTTAAAACACAATCATTACTAGGTTTGAGCCAAAATGCTGTCCCCAGCTTCATCACATTTTGGGCAATATTTCAGGGGCCCTGTGAACACGGATGAAGTTATTTGCCCAATTTACTGGCAGCTGCAATGAGGCTCCTTTCTCCTGCTTTGAATTACTTTTCCTCCCACCACATAATGCCAGACTGAGTTGAAGAAGTATTGGCAAAACTCTGCTTTGGCTTCATGATACCACCACACATCCAATAAGATTAGGCTATATGATGATGTGTCAAAAAGCCAATTCAGACTGAGGGCAAAATGAATGCTCCCATTCTGATTTGGTTTTATGACAACATCACATAACCTAGCCTTCCCCAACCTGATTCCCACTGGATGTTTGGGACTACAACTGCCACTATTTCCAGCCAACATGGCCAGGGCTGATGGGGAAGGCTGATTTGGCTGTGTAACATGCTGGGAGTTTAATAAGTAAAGTTAATGCTTTCTTCCCTCATTGGGAGATCCGATAAAAATGGCATTGAGCAGTTGGAGAGTGTAATCACCACCATCAGAACCAAGAAGAGAAAGTGAAGAAAGAGAAAAGAATAAGTCATGGAATGGGGTTCTTGTGAAAACTTTCTTATCATGAAAAGCCTCCGTTGGAGCTGATTTTTTTTGCTATAGAACATTCAAGTCAACCCTAATTTCAGTGGTTTGGAAAAATGTATGCATTCACCATTTGTTATTAATATGTAAAGCATGTATTTTGTATTTATTTACAACATTTATATACTGCTCCACATCTAAACAGATTCTGGAGGAATGTATGTATGTACCCCAAGAACAAAAAATATCTCATGAAAACCAATCTAAAGATTTCAGAGAATGGTCTGATAACAGGAGCTTTAGGAAGTATAAGGCCTTTTTACATGGAATGATTTTAGCCGTTTCAGCTAGGTATCCTTTAATATAATTTTAATGGGTTGGATCCAGATTTAGTCATACCAGGAGTAGACCCATTGAAATCAATGGGACTGAAGTTAATCACGACTAACTTAAGTGTATTTCATTTCAGTGGGTTTACTTTAAGTATAACTAAGTCTAGATCCAACCCAATGGCCATCAATTAAAAACAAAAACTTCACCTGAAGCCTTCAGTAGTGGAAACAAATCTCTTCATAATAAAATTCTGGATATAGAATAACATACATCATAAAGAATCATCCTACGGAAATCAATAAAACCATTATACAGATTTCTCAATAAGATGTCAGTCAGCCTGCTTTTTATTAGCAGTTCTTCTCTTCCTTACTCATGATTTCATACAAAACAAGGCAGGTAACTTTATACAGCAAAACATTTCCCCTTAATAGTGTGATCTTCAAAATTATTTTTCCCCACATTATTTTCCCCATCATAATAGGATAAAACTTAAACCCATGTCCTCACATTTTAGCTACATTTGGTGAACTGAATTAAATATCTGGGGCAGTATCCAATACTGCTTCTGTGCCAGCAGGAATGACCACTACTGCAACAGAAAAGTAGTGCTTGCTAGTGGTAAACTACGTGAAATTACCACTTCCAGAACAAGTCTGTGGAGGTTGTGCGGAAGGGAGCTCCACTGACTTGGCCCATTCCGGAAGTGGTAGTTTCAGCTAGTTTCTTGAATTGTGCTACTAAGTGCTACTCTCCTATTGCACTAGGGGCTCCTTCACACTGGGCTTTTATCCTGCTATGGAGATTGCTTACTCACAGAAGTTTGCGGGTCCTGGACACGATGCCGCCCTCCTCCAGGGAACCTCCCGCTCTTTGTGAGCTCTACTGCATTGTTTTCCATGATGAGGAAAGTTCGGCATTTTCCCTTCTCCCACCATGGAGTTGACATACATGAGGGTGTACAGTTTAAAGTCGCTTTTATTACAAATAAAACAACCCCGCCACCTAGTGGCTTTGTAATGAAACACGTAGATCTCATTGAGAAGTTTAGGGGGTTTGGTTTTTTTTAAGCCATGTGGAAAGGACCCGATCTGATTCCACAAAGACTTCAGAAGCAGAAGCCACGGTAAATTGCAGGATTTTTAGCCTTGTGTGATGAAGCCCTGGAGGTCATTCCTGCTACTGCTACATGTTTAGAACTGGCAAATTGCCAGCACTGGATCCTGCCCCTGGTCCTGAAAGTTGTGCTGCTTTTAAATGACTTCATGATGAGCTCAGTCACCACTAACAAGACAGCAGGGGCTAATGTTTGCCAACACATGCCTTGGAAGCACCATTATCACGTGTTTCATGATATTTATGAACTTTAGAATGGGGTGAGCTGTCACAGTGAAGGCATAGGAGTCCCGAGGGTATGTAGTTTTCTACCGGCTTCCGTCTTATTCAAACACATTCAGGTCACAAAGTACAGTTAATTAAGCACTCTATTTTCCATGCTGGAAGCACAGCTGAATATTCTAGTCATTTTAATTTGTTTCACTTCCAGTCCAGAGCTTGAAGGGGAGAAAACAATTATATACTGTACAGCTATCCAATTGCTTGGCAATTATCTCTGTTATTATCCCATTGGCTCATTCTGCATGCTAGCAATGGCCAGCAAAGCTGAGATATATTAGTAGGAGACAAGTTTTATTCAAATTGATTAGACTCAACTTCACACAGCATTGTTGCATAATTTATACCACATCTCTATATTGGGGGATTGAATAAATCACAAATTTTAGTGATTCGTTTGTGGGTCTAGATCATATCTTGTGAAAGGAAATTTTGCTGAATCAGATCCATTTTTCCAATTTACTTTGATGCCACCAGGCCTGATGACTTCTTATCCACTGTCCTTATGCAGATAGCGGTGGCAGGGGGAGGGGGCAAGCAGATAACAATTTCATTCAGTAAGGAGTAAATCCTATATCATGGATAGGCAATGTGGTGCCTGCAGGCACCAATGTGCCCCCAGACACCTTCCTTTGGTGCTTGCCAAGGTGCCCTACTCCTTCCCTTAAAAAAAAAAAAGAGCTGAGTACTCAGTTTAATGCTGAGTACGTGCCGAGCAGCCTTAAGTGAAATGATTTGATTCCTGCTCTTGCACTTAGATCACAACTCACCACTGTAGAGCTTTTGGTTCAGAATACTGGACAAATTATGTTGAATACCATGAGCTGGATGCCTGATGAAGTAATGAATGCTCGTTGTAGACTCAGCAACCCACATTTCATCACACTTGAAAGTTGTATGAACAGACCTTGGGTTGGATCCACACTTAAATAGGGATGTACGAAAGTCACTTACCTTTGCGGAGCTTGGATTTGTGGTGGGGGGAAGGTGCTCTATCCCTCCCCCCGGAATCCTCCCTGGGCCAGCTCTGCTCCGCGGCGACTCCGCGGAGCTGCCGGCCAGGGCTGTCCACAGACGGAGTTCCAGCCATGGACGGGCTGTTGCGGTTGCGGATGCAAATGGCACCGTAGTGGCCGCCATTTGCGTCCTGTGAAGCTGCCATGATAGGCTACATAAGTATTTACGTAGCCTATCATGGCAAGCCAAAAAAAACACAACGTATGCAAATGGCGGCGGCTACAGCGGCCGCCATTTGTGTTCCCTAGTTTTAGCCGTTTTAGCCTATGTAAATATTTACGTAGGCTATTACGGCGAAAAACAAGGGGAACGCAAATAGCGTAGTGGGAGCCATTTGCGTCCCCTCCCGTTTTAGCCTACGTAAATATTTATGTAGGCTATTACGGTGAAAAAAACGGAATGCAAATAGCGCCCACTACGCTATTAGTGTTCCCCTTGTTTTCTCCGTAATAGCCTATGTAAATATTTACGTAGGCTAAAACGGCTAAAAATAGGGAACGCAAATGGCGGCCACCGTAGCTGCTGCCATTTGTGTACGCTGTTTTTTGGGGGGGGCTTGCCGTGATAGGCTACGTAAATAGTTACGTAGCCTATCATGGCCTCCGCAGGGACACAAAAGGTGTCCCTTCATTAGCTGTGATAGGCTACGTAAGTATTTACGTAGCCTATTACGGCTATGATGAAGAAGTGAATGGCGGCCGTAGGGCGGCCGCCATTCACAAGTCAGCGCGGACGGCAGCAGGTAAGTGCTCTGTTTCGCATGCCTTTCATGGGTTGGGGGGGCAGGGGCTTCGTTCCGCCATGGATTTCGGGGGGCCGAATGCACTGGCATTCGGCCTCACTGAGATCCGTGGTGAAATTCTCTGACATCCCTACACTTAAGACATGCTTACAACAACCAAGTCCCCTTAATTTCACTGGCTCTCCTCTAAGCATGACTAAGGGTGTCCACCAGCCTAAAATCCTGCATTTAAAACGGGGCTTTCTGCTTCCATTTTAAATGCAGGATCACGACAGCTCCCTTTTTCACCTGCTTCCTTTCCCCGCTCCCCTTCCCCCCTCATCATCATCATCATCATCATTATTATCCCACCTTTTCCCCAATACTGGGACTCAAGGCGGCTTTGCAACATTAAAACTTATACAATTAAAACGTATAAATAGAAATATAAATACAAGTGTACAAAAGTTAAAAATATAATTAAATCATCAGTATTAAAATTGTAAAAAATATCAAAACATTGAAAGACAAGAAAAATAGTATCCATCTGTCATAATTTCACAGGTCCAGACTAGTTATCCCCGAAGGCTTGCTGGAACAAAAAAAGTTTTTACATGCCTACGAAAGCATATCAAGGAGGGTGCCACTCTTGCCCCCCTGAGAAGGGAGTTCAAGAGCCTTGGGGCAGCCACTGAGAAGGCCCTCTCTTGTGTTCCCACCAGGCGTGCCTGTGATGGTGGTGGGACGGTGAGAAGGGCTTCCCCTGAAGATCTCAGGGCTAGGGGTATACGAAACATACTCACTGGTCTGCTGGGGGCGTCCATGGAGGGGGGGGGAGGCAATCTGTCCTTCCCCCCAGAATCCTCCTCGGCTGGCTCTGCTCCACGGCAAGTCCGCGGAACCTCCAGCCAGGACCGTCTGCAGCTGGACTTGCATCTGCTGCAGGGCTGTGGATGCAAATGGTGTCCGGCATAGCCGACGCCATTTGCATCCCTGCTCTTTTCATGATAGGCTATGTAAATATTTACATGGCCTATCACCGAAAAGCACAGGGACACAAATGGCGTCGGCTATGCTGGACGCCATTTGCATCATCCACAGCCCGGAGCAGCAGATGGACAGATTCTAAAGACTCTGGCCTCATTGTAGTCTGTGGTGGATTTCTCCGCCATCCCTACTCAGGGCACGAGTAGGCTCATAGGGGAGAATACGGTCTTTCAGATAACCTGGACCCTAGCCGTATAGGGCTTTATAGGACATGACCAGCACTTTGAATTGTGCCCAGAAACAGACTGGGAGCCAGTGAAGCTGTTTTAACAGGGGAGTTGTATGCGCCCTGTAACCAGCCTCAGTCAGCAGTCTGGCAGCAGCTCTTTTAACTAGGGATGGGGGAGAATTTCTCCCCGAAACTTCGGGGGGCCGAGTGCCAACGTGTTCAGCCCCCCGAAGTAGTTTCGGGGAGAAAACTCCGCCCCCTGCCCCCCCCGGGACGGGACTTACCTTTTCCGAATGTCCCTCCCGGCGGCAGGTCCCGGCGGCGGTTCGTCAGGTCTTCGACAGGGGCAGAGGCGGCAGCCGGTCTTTTAACCGGCTGCCGCCGCCATTCCAATAAAAGTAAAAAAAAAAAAAATGCCCCCGTGATAGGCTACGTGACGATTAACGTAGCCTATCATGGCTAGATTTGCAAAGTCAGCCGTGATAGGCTACGTAAATCGTCACGTAGCCTATCACGGGTGACTTAAAAAAAAAAAAAAAAGTGCGTACGGCTAATGGCGGCCCCCATAGGGAGCCGCCATTCACATTCCTTATTTGGTCGCTGTAGTCTACGTAAAGATTACGTAGACTACGGCGAAAATAAGGGCAACGCTATTTGCATTGCCCTTATTTTCGCCGTAGTCTACGTAAAGATTTACGTAGACTACAGCGACCAAATAAGGAACGTGAATGGCGGCTCCCTATGGGGGCCGCCATTTGCGTACGTGCTATTTTTTTTTTTTTAAGTCACCCGTGATAGGCTACGTGACAATTAATGTAGCCTATCATGGCTGACTTTGCAGATCTAGCCATGATAGGTACGTTAATCGTCACGTAGCCTATCACGGGGGCGTTTTTGTTTTGTTTTTTTAACTTTTTATTTCGTGGCCGGGCGAGGAGAGGCGCCTCCTCCCCGGCCTGAATTTCGGCTGGGCGAGGCGGGAAGCCTCCCCCCGAGCCTGAATTTCGGGGGGAGCAGTGAAGCGCTTCCCCCCCACCGCGAAGCAAGCTGCGAGACCAGGTAAGTGGCTTTCGTGCACTCCTACTTTTAACCAGCTGAAGTTTCCAAACACTGTTCTGAGTAGGGATGTACGAAAGTCACTTACCTGGTCTCGCAGCTTGCTTCACGGTGGGGGGGAGGCGCTTTGCTTCTCCCCCCGAAGTTCAGGCGAGGGGGGGGGCCGTCCCGCCTCGCTCAGCCAAAATTCAGGCCAGGTGGGGAGGCTTCCCGCCTTGCCCAGCCGAAATTCAGGCCGGGGAGAAGCGCCCCGTCCCCGGCCGCGAACTACGAAAGTAAAAAAAAAAAAGAACCCGTGATAGGCTACGTAACGATTAACGTAGCCTATCACGGCTGACTTTGGAGATCTAGCCGTGATAGGCTACGTTAATCGTTACGTAGCCTATCACGGGGTTGTTGTTGATTTTTTTTACTTCAGCTGTAATGGCGGCAGCAGCCGCCCGTCGAAAGAGCGGCTGCCGCCCCCGCCAAAAGCCCGCTGAACCGCTGCCGGGACCCGCCACCGGGAGGGACATTCGGCTACGGTAAGTCCCATCCCGGGGGGTGGCGGGGGGGTGGCGGAGAATTTCACCGCCAATTTCGGGGGGCTGAATGCGTTGGTGCTCGGCCCCCCAAAGATTCGGGGAGAAATTCTCCGCCATCCCTAGTTCTGAGGCAGCCCCACGTACAGCGCGTTACAGTAATCCAAATGGGATGTAACTAAGGCATGTGTTACTGTGGCCAAGTCAGACATCTCAAGGAAAGGGCACAGCTGGAGCACTAGCTTTAACTGTGCAAATGCACTCCTGGCCACCGCTGAAACCTGGGCATCCAGGCTCAGGGCTGAATCCAGAAGTACACGCAAGCTGCGAACACAAGCTGTGTCTTCAGGGCAAGTGTAACCCCATCTAGCACAAGTTGTATCCATATTCCCTGATCTATCTTTTGACTGACCAGGAGCACCTCTGACTTGTCTGGATTATACTTCAATTTGTTTGCCCTCATCCAGTCCATTACTGCTGACAGACACTGGTTCAGCTTCCTTGGAATTAGAAAGGAAAAGTAGAGTTGGGTGTCAGCAGCGTACTGGTGACACCGAAATCCAAAACTCTGGCCAACCTCTTCCAGTGGTTTCATGTATATGTTAAATAGCATGGGGGACAAAAAAAGAACACTGAGGGACTCCACAAGCCAATGGCCAGGGAGTCAAACAGAAGTCCCCTAGCACCACCTTTTGGGTCCCCCCCTCCAAGAAGGAATGGAGCCACTGCAAAACAGTGCCTCCAAGTCTCATCCCAGCAAGGTGGCCCAAAAGCCGCTGAGAGTTCCAGCAGAACCAACAGGGACACTCTCCCCCTGTCTAGTTCCTGGCAGTCATCCACCAAGGTTACCAAAGTTGTTTCTGTCCCATAACTGGGTCTGAAGCCAGATTGAAATGGATCTAGATAATCTGTCTCATCCAGGAATCCCTGGAGTTGGGAGGCCACCACGCGCTCCAATATCGTGCCTAGAAATTTAATAATGGCAACTGGCCGATAATTATCCAATATGGTGGGGATCAGGGAGGGCTTTTTTAACAAAGGTCTCACCACTGCCTCCTTCAAGCAGGCTGGAATTCTGCCTTGCCTAAGGGAGGCATTAACCACTCCCCTTACCCACTCAGCCAGTCCACCTCTGGCTGTCTTTATGAGCCAGGAAGGGGAAGGATCTAGAACACACGTGGTGGCTCTCGCCTCTCCCAGGATCCTGTCCACATCCTCAGGCTGTACAAATTGAAAAGTATCCAACAACACTGGACAAGTAGGGGTCAAAGTTACATCCACTGGGTCTGTATCAACTATAGCAGATCCGAGCAATTTTGTCTGCAAAGTGCTGAGCAACTTGTTCACAACAGGCTGTTGAGAGGTTTAAATTATCATCTTACAGGCTGGTGTGTAAAAGACCCCTAACCACTCGAAACAATTTCACTGGACGTGGACGGCTCTTTGCAGACGCAGTAGTGGCAGAAAAAAATATTTTCTTTGCTGCCCATATTGCCACAGAGTAGGCCTTCAAATAGGCTCTAACCCGTGTTCAGTCAGATTCACTCCGAGTTTTCTGCCAGGTCACTCTAGTCATCTTCTCACTTGTTTCATCACCGCCAGCTCCCTCGAAAACCAGGGTGCTGGTTCGGCTTCACTTTGTGAGAGAGGACACCCAGGAGTGAATGTGTAAACAGCCCTGGTCATTTCTCCATTCCAGAGATTGGCCAGGGCTTTGACAGAATTGCTTGCCGAGGCAACAGGAAAATCCCCAAGAACCGTCAGGAAACCATTTGGATCCATCAGCCTCCTGGGGTGGACAATCTTAATCAGCCCTCCATCCCTGCAGAGGTTGTGAGTGCCAGCAAGTCTAAACCCCATCAGGTAGTGATCTATGGCAACAGAACTATAGAAAGTCCTCCAGTCTCAGATCACTATCACCCCATCCAGCACAGAAAACAAGGTTCAGAGTGTGCCCAGCAGCATGGGTGGGGCCAGATAGGGACAGACCCATGGTTGTCATGGTGGACATGAAGTCCTGAGCTGCTCCCGACAGGGCAGCCTCAGCATGGATGTTGAAATCCGCCAGCACAACAAGCTGAGGGGTCTCCAACACCAACCCTGAGACTACCCCGGCTAGCTCAGGAAGGGAGACTGTTGAGCAGAGGGGTGGATGGTACACCAACAGAATCCCTATTCTGTCCCAGGCACCCATCTTCAAATACACACACTTGAACCCAGCAGACTGCAGGATAGGGCACCTGGTGAGGAGGATCGAATCCCAATAGACCACTGCCACTCCACCTCCCCACCCCCCAGGTCTTGCCTGCTGCTGGACAGAGAACCCTGGGGGGCAGAGCTGAGAGAGATTACGCCCCCCCTGCTTCATCCAGCCAGGTCTCTGTAATACAGGCCAGGTCAGTGTGCTCATCCAAGATCAAGTCCTGGATAGCAGTTGTTTTACCATTCACTGACATAGCATTCAGCAGCAGCAGTTTCAACCCAGGGGGTCTGTTGCCAGGGCCATCCAGGTTATTTGAGTTCGGGGACAGTTTAGGGACAGTCAGCACCCTATTGTTACGCACTCTGCCTTTAGAGTGTGACTGTCTCCCTGCTCCGTATGTCCCTCTGCCCTGTAGAACCGTAATGGCCGTTCCCTGGCTCCCAACACCTCCCCCTTTCTTTAAAAACCACATGTCTAGTGCAGGCAGTCCAGCAGGCCACACTGAGGCAAACAGTCCCCTTCCCTCCTTTCAAGCAGGGGGACAGGCCCTCACCCTCGTGTTCCCCCGAAGTGGCTCCCCCAAAGGGGTGACCCCCTTTGGTGTCTCCCCCTTCGGCAGTAACACCCGCTGGCGGTGGTCCTGCCCCCACCAGGGCCTTGGTTTTATGCCCCAGCTCCCACAGGTGTTATGCCCCAGCTCCCACAGGTGTTATGCCCCAGCTCCCACAGGTGTTGCTTCTTCTCCCCGTATCTGAGTCTTCCATTATCTTTCATTGAGCTTGCACCTCTTCTTGCTGCTTTTCCTCTTTTCACGAACTCAAGCGGACACAATGGGGTAATTTGATAGCGATCTATTTAAAAATGGAACAAAGGGCCTTCAGTGCAGGAGACGCCTGGAGGTTCACGGCGTCATGTAAAGATCCTGCAAACTTCCACGAAGGAGCAATCTTAATCGCAGGATAAAAACTCCGTGTGAAGAAAGCCAAAGTCGGAATCCAACCCCTTGTATTTAATGGATACATATGAAAAAATGCCACCCTGAAATGCAAAAAGGAATGGCTGAATGATATGCTACAGTGAGCACCCAGCTTTACATGTAGATTATTCCGGGTAAGATCCCTGGTATCACCAAGTAAAAGGATTGTAGGTTGCAGCACAGCTGGGAAATATTGTTGCTTCAGACCCTGCTGAGCTGTTGCCAGTCTGGTTCCACAGTACTGAGGCTAGCTGGATCAACAGCCTGATGCAGAATGTCAGCTCTTTGTATCATTTATATCTAGAAAATGTGGAAGGCACAAGCAATGCACTTAAGGCTCCATTCTCCTTTAATCATAGAGTTGAAGCAGATCAACAAATACAATAAAGTTTTAAAAACAGCTTCAGTGTAAAGTTGGCACATGTATTTCTGGAGCAATCATGATGCTTTAATAGCTCAAAACAGACAGGAAGTCACAGGTAAAACTTTTCCTGACATGGACATACAGTGATGGGAAAATCTTTTGAATTCCCACCTGTCACTTACACACCAAAATGCATTTACTGCAACGAAAGGGGTGGGGTGGGGAGAGAGAACAGGCAGAAGGCCTGCAGACATCTGGAAGTCATAGAAAAACAGAAGCTTTATCTGGGTGAACATCTGGCATAACAACCTAGATTTTTCAATATTTAAGGAATTTGGAAAACAGATGCAAACACCCTGTATCTGAGAAATTATTGAAATTCTTCCAGTAGTTTAGCAGCAGCAAACCCCCTATTTCTTGTAGATTGCTAACCCTTTGAAGGTACTGTTATGTGTCTACTTTTCTATTATTCAGTGAAGAGACTTTCAGACCAAGTTGTCACAAATTGTATGTGTGTGCATTGATCAAGGTCACAGATGTAACAAAGCCTATTCACTTGTCAGTCTGAGACAGGTCTGAAAGATTGATGCTTTTCCCATTACCTACCTACCTACCTACCTACCTACCTTTCTTTCTTTCTTTCTTTCTTTCTTTCTTTCTTTCTTTCTTATGTATGAGTCAACATTCAGCCCCCAAAGGGCCCCAAGATGACTTACAATTTAAAAAATGTAAAACAATGCCACAAACAGATTAAGAACAAGAGGGAAAAAAATTAAATCTAGGGTACAGAATTAATGATATTAAAAACACTCAAAATCCATAGGGAGCAAAAACCTTTTAATGGAACTCCTAAAACTAAACAAAGATGAAGCCAGTGTAATGTCCATAGGGAGGGAATGCCACATTCAGGGTGCTGCCACAGCGAAGGCCCTGTGCTGTGTCCCCACTAGGGGTGCACGAAAGTCACTTACCTGGTCTCGCAGCTTTTCGCGGTGGGGGGGAGGCGCTTCGCTGCTCCCCCCGCGAAGTTCAGGCCGGGGGGGGAGGCTTCCCGCCTCGCCCGGCCGAAATTCAGGCCGGGGGGGAGGCTTCCCACCTCGCCCGGCCGAAATTCAGGCCGGGGAGAAGGTGCCTCGCCTTGCCCGGCCGCGAAATTAAAAGTAAAACAAAAAACAAAAAAAACCCCGTGATAGGCTACGTGACGATTAACGTAGCCTATCACGGCTAGATCTGCAAAGTCAGCCATGATAGGCTACGTAAATCGTCATGTAGCCTATCACGGGTGACTTTAAAAAAAAAAAGCGCGTACGGATAATGGCGGCCCCCATAGGGAGCCGCCATTCGCGTTCCTTATTTGGTCGCTGTAGTCTACGTAAATCTTTACGTAGACTACTGCGAAAATAAAGGCAACGCAAATAGCGTTGCCCTTATTTTCGCCGTAGTCTATGTAATCTTTACGTAGACTACAGCGACCAAATAAGGAACGTGAATGGCGGCTCCCTATGGGGGCCTCCATTATCCGTACGCGCTCTTTTTTTTTTTTAAAGTCACCCGTGATAGGCTACGTGACGATTTACGTAGCCTATCATGGCTGACTTTGCAAATCTAGCCATGATAGGCTACGTTAATCGTCATGTAGCCTATCACGGGGGCGTTTTTTTTTCTTTTATTGGAATGGCGGCGGCGGCAGCCGGTCAAAAGACCAGCTGCCACTCCCGCCCCGGATGAAGACCCGACGAACCGCCGGCCGGACCCGCCGCCGGGAGGGACATTCGCCAAAGGTAAGTCCCGTCCGGAAGGGGGGTGCGGGGGGCAGGGGGGTGCGGAGAATTTCTCCCCGAAACTTGTTCGGGGGGCCGAACACGTTGGCACTCGGCCCCCCGAAGTTTTGGGGAGAAATTCTCTGCCATCCCTAGTTCCCACTAACCTAGTCTCTCTTGGTGATGGAGCATAAAGCTGGATGTCTGAAGCTTATCTTAAAACTACCAGAGCAGGTTGTCCTTTTCTCTATCTTAAGACATGGAAATGTCATGTGGGAGGAGTTAATACAAGTGATGGGGGGGCAGAATCTGAAAATGTGTGTCTATGGAAGGTTGGACTCCAGATTTCTGGGCTGAATCTACACATAGCAGTTTTACCATTATCATATTGCAGTGATAACTATTGATGCCCATTGGTGTCATGTGCAACCACAGTTATCATTGCAGTATGGTAACAGTAAAACTGCTATGTGTGGATTCAGCCCTGGAGTCAGTCCACCCCCCGCCCCCCATCTATTTGGTCCTCTGGAGTCTGGGCAGATTCTAAATGGATCTATTTCAGCCCTGAGATCCCTGGTGACCCTCCCCACTGCCTCTCCCCTTTGCCAAATTTACCAAGGTAGGTTCTGGCTGATTTGGGGGCCCCTACAATGGAGCTTTGAAGTCTAAGGTTTTGAATATTATCCAATGTATCCATTGTAATAGGGCCTATTCTGAACTGGACAATAGAAGGGTGACCCATCTCTACTGAATACACACATCTGTTTCAATAAAAGTCTCTTTTACATATCAATATTCAGCACTTTTCATGTTTTCATGAAAACTTTTCATATTTTCATGCAGGAAAGGAAATTAGGATTATGAATGAAGTTCAACTTTCAGTGAATTTCAGTATCCTTGTCGTTCTCCTCCTCCTCCTTCCAGCCCTTAAGGCTAATAAATAGGCATGAAAGTTAGGGATGTACAAATCCCTTACCTCCGGGTCCAGTGGGGGGTCTGCGGGGGGGGGGAGGTGATTCATCCCTCCCCCTCAGAATCCGTCCGGGCCGGCTCCGCTCTGTGGCAATCCTGTGGAGCTGGCCACCAGCTCCACTTTGCTGGTGATATGGCTGGCCGCCATTGCCGTGCCGTATCGCTGGGGTACGGTAAGTGAGTCTCCAGATGCAAATGGCATAGTGGGCGCCATTTGTGGCCGTAAAGCTGGTAGATTAGCCTAAATGCAGCTGTAAGTGGACTACGCCCACTACAATGCCCATTCCCTAGAAACCATATGGGCATTGTCTGTAGAAATGTCAAAAGCCAGAGAGAGCAGGGCTGGCTGGGCAAGATTTAGACTGTAGTCATATACAAAAGCCTTGTTCAGCTCAGTGGGGCGTGTTTCTGAGCTGACATGCATAGGATTGCACTGTCAATGGTCTAGGATGGCTCTTTGTTTCCCTGAAGACTTTTTTTCTTGCAGGAATTGAATAGATCATTCCAAAGGGGGGATCTTCACAACAATGGAATCAAAAGCACATTAGAGTATTACCTGGATTTTGACTTTCATAGAACTGGCTTAGGTCCATCAGGGACACACAAAGCAAGCAAAGCTGAGTGTACCATACCAGTTTTCATGGGTCACACAGTGCTTGAAAGGAACATACTTCTGGGTTGGGTGGGGGGAGTAGAACTGAATGTTGTCAACAGGGCAGGGGCTGCTCAACCAATGAGAGAAGCTTGTTTCCCAGCCCATATCCAGGCTCTGTCCTGCTTAGGGATGTACGAAAGTCACTTACCTTTTCGCAGCTTGCCTTCGCGGTGGGGGGGAGGTGCTTCGCTTTCCCCCCCGAAGTTCAGGCGAAGGGGGGGAGGCTTCCCGCCTCGCCTGGCTGAAATTCAGGCCGGGGGGGAGGCTTCCCGCCTCGCCCGGCCGAAATTCAGGCCGGGGAGAAGCACCCCATCTCCCCAGCAGCGAAACAAAAAGTAAAAAAAAAAAAAAGACCCCGTGATAGGCTATGTGACGATTTACGTAGCCTATCACGGCTAGATTTCCAAAGCCAGCCATGATAGGCTACGTAAATCGTGATGTAGCCTATCACGGGTGACTTTGGAAAAAAAAAAAAGCACGTACGCAAATGGCGGCGGCCCATGGGCGCCGCCATTTGCGTTCCTTATTTTGGCACATCTAGTCTACGTAAAGATTTACGTAGACTACGGCGAAAATAAGGGCAACGCAAATAGCGTTCCCTTATTTTCGCCATAGTCTACGTAAATCTTTACGTAGACTAGACATGCCAAAATAAGGAACGCAAATGGCGGCGCCCATGGGCCGCTGCCATTTGTGTACGCGCTTTTTTTTTTTCCCCCAAAGTCACCCATGATAGGCTACTTGACGATTTACGTAGCCTATCATGGCTGGCTTTGGAAATCTAGCCGTGATAGGCTACGTAAATCGTTACGTAGCCTATGCACGGGTGTGTGTGGTTTTTTTTAACTTTTTTTTTTTTTTTTGCAATGGCGGCGGCGGTGGCAGCCGGTCGGGAGACCGGCCGCTGCCTCCGCCCGCGACGAAAAGCTGCTGAACCGCCGCCGGGACCCACCGCTGGGAGGGACATTGGCCAAAGGTAAGTCCCGTCCCGGGGGGGCGGGGGGGCGGAGAATTTCACCGCCGATTTCGGGGGGCTGAATGCGTTGGCGCTCGGCCCCCCGAAGATTCGGGGAGAAATTCTCTGCCATCCCTAGTCCTGCTACTACATTATTGTGAAGGAGAGTAACTAATTCACAATTCTCTAGAAACAACCCTATTATCCAGTACAGTGTCTGAAGGATCCCCCCGAGAGCACCCCCCCAATTTCGCCCCATTCCAGCAAAGTGCAATGGAGTTATTGCTCCCACCCCATTTTCCCCAATGCGCACATTTTTGCCTGAAGAAGCCAACATCCCCGATTCTCGAGTGCAGCATCTGACAGCTCTCCCTGAGAGCGTCCCCCCCCCCCCAATTTTGCACTATTCCAGCAAACTGCCATGGGGTTATAGCTTCCACTTCCCCCTTTCTCCTTCTCTGGGCACTTTCTCCCTGCTCACAATGACAGGCTACCATGATCCTGAGACCTCACCAGATAACCACTCCAATAAAGCTCTTATGCATCAGAGAAGCAAGTTAACACAACATCAGGGATGCAATTTAACACATTGGGGAAGAGAGTAATACAAACATCAGAGAAGTGTACCATCACTGAGGCTAAATACTCCCACTAGTAAAATGGGAGTGCAGGGTGATTATGAAGGCTCAAAAGAGCACTCTAGGGCTTTGGTGTGCTGGAAAGGCAGTGAGTTAGTTTAGTTACCTAGGTTATGGATGGCACAGCCAGGTGAAAGGCACACCCCTAGGAATGCCCCAATCATACCTAATTTAAAGCAGATGGATGGGCACACAGCAGCTGAACTGCAGGGGAGCCCAATTAAAGAAAAACAATGGAGTAAAAGTACTCCGCAAAATGCGGCTTCCCCACTAGGGGTGGGCGGATCACTTACCTGGTTCCGTTCTGGGACATCCACTGGGCGGGGGGGAGGCGATCCCTCCCTCCCCTCAGAATCCTCCCTGGCTGGCTCCACTCTGTGGCAAGGCCACGGAGCCACCGGCTGAGCCTGTCCGCAGCCGGACTTCTGTCCACTGCTGGGCTGTGGATGCAAATGGCATCCGGCATAGAGGATGCCATTTGCATCCCTGTGTTAGCTGTGATAGGCTACGTAAATACTTAAGTAGCCTATCACGGCTAAAGCAGGGATGCAAAAGTATTGCTAGTGGACACCATTTGTATCCCTGCTCTTTGCCGTGATAGGCTATGTAAATACTTACATAGCCTATCACGGCTAAAGCAGGGACACTCCTGCTTTTGCCGCACCACCACCTTCTCCGTTGTGCTGTCCTCAGGAAACAGCAGCCATTTGCGTCCGCAGATGGAGCAGCGGATGGCTGTGGACGGACCGGAACAGCTGACGACCAGGTAGGGTCCGTCCTGGGGGGGATTCTGCGGGGTGGTGGTGGGGGTAGTCTGTTCCGCCACGGACTCCGGGGGGCTGGATTCTAAAGAATCCAGCCTCATTGGAGTCCGTGGCAGATTTCTCCGCCATCCCTATTCCCCACAAGTAAATTCTGGGGTGGCTGCAGAGTGGCCATGATGTCATTAGTCCCTACTGACTTTAAGCCACAGCAGCATTGAAGAAAACCTCCCATGTAGATGGGCTCCAAGTAAGTAAATATATGTAAGGTTATAAATTGTGCTTTTTATTCAGTTTTTCCTGGTGCAGAATTGTATCATTATATGTATTATTAGTGTATTATTTTCAGTCCAGAGATAGTTTTCACTCCCTATTTTCACACTTAAGATGTGGGCATGCATCCTCAACATAACATGGAAAGCAGCCCATGTTGTTGACATAAATATCACAGAAGCTGCCATTAGTTCACTGATCAGCACCATTAATGGATTAAGGCTTGTAAATGTGTATAATCGATTGGGCTCTCTCTTACTCCCCCTCCCCCGATAATCCTAAATAATGGCTTTCATTCTTTGATTCATGCGCTTGATATATTATACCAGAAAGCTCCCTAATGTGTCAGTGTAAAACACCTGCTAGGTGCGTGCTCGTCATTAGAGCATTTTGGATATATTTATGCTCCTGACATTTACGATTCAAAGCAATGAGTGTCCTTTGTGAATAATCAGCTTGGCAGGTTGAATCATAGGGCAGTATTAACAGTGTTGAGCGAATAAATAGATAAAATATAAACCCACAGGATGTGAAACAGTAATTTCTACTGCTGGGGCAGTTGTTGCCATGATGTAAACACATGTCACTCTCTATGTTAACCATGAAAGGCTTTGTTTGGAAATGTACCTTCTTTTTTAATGCTTTGAAATTCATTACAGATTGGTTTATATGTGAACCCTTGGCAAAATGGCAATGCACAGAATAATACAAGCAATTGTCCATTGAAGTCAACATCTGCAGCCTATAACTGTAAGCAGGATTATGCTTGGTATATGTGTTAAGGCAGGAAGGTGATGTATTGGTGAGAAGCCATTACTTACATGGTATATTTTTTAAAATGGAGTATGTTTAACTGCTCAAAGCAAAAACAACACTTTTGTGGCACTTTATTGTGACACAACTGTTCATGGATTAGAGCCCACTTTGTCAATGGCATGAAATATGATCCTCATTTGGCAGGAATACACATGTGAACAGAGGAAAAAAATGAATCAATTTTAGGTGGTGCACTAACTAAAAAGTCTGCTACAGACAGAAGCTGACAACTACTTTTATATTTCAAAGGGAGAGCAAGCAAGCTTCTCTGTTCCTGTAGTGTTCTGTTCAATCTGATTTATTTATTTATTTTTGTACCAATTGGCAGAACAATCCAATGGGTGGAGCAATCCAATGGGCCCACCAGCTTATGTTGGCATAACATTAGCATCATGTAGTCATGATCTTATGCACTTCAGGCAGAAACATTGAGAAGGAAATGACAGCACTGCAATAAAGACAGAGTGTAGCAATGCCATCAGCCACTCCCCCAGCATCCATGGCAACACCGTTGAAACAGACCAGTTATGGAGCTGCATGCCATCAATGCCTCCTGCATCAGCTAGGTATGGAAGGAGCCAATACATGCATGGTCACAGGAACACACCCCACAGCACCACTCCACGGCATTACCCCAGTGATATAATAAAGATGCTAGACTTTCTCCTAGTTGTGAGACCCCCCCACGATGTAGGCTAGGCAGTAAGAGCTCTGAGTCCGAGAGGCTCCAGTGATGCCTGAACACTTGGGCTTGAATCCCCTTATAGCACTCACAGACACAGATTGCAAATAACCATCTGATTGACTGACCAGCACCCAGGGCAGAGAGTACAGTAGAATACCCAGACAACTTGTTTGGGCAGAGGCACAAAGACACTGGCTAGCAATAGCCATGGTCCCCATTCACCAGCAGAGGGATTACTTGCATCTGGGAATTCATGCTAAGTGTTTCAGCGTATGCCACCCATTTGACTGGTGTAATGGCATATCACTGGCCATTGGCTGGCATCGAGTTAGAAAGTGCCTTCTCCCTTACCAGTCTGCCTGCTCACTGAAGTCATCAGATGAGGTGCTCCAGGTAGTTATGCATGGACCTACGGTCTGATTGGAGTCTACTTGAAATCTACTTGATTGGAGTCTACTTGGAGTCTTCAGTGTATTGGCTTTCTCTCTGTGGAACTCCCTGCCTGTTGATGTCAGGCAGGCACTGACATTGTTTTGTTTTCAGCACCTGCTGAAGACATTTTTATGTGAACAGGCCTTCCCTGACTGACCAGCTACAGTTGTGTTATTATAACCTGATTTTAATTATTTTAATTTTGTACTTTGATTCTGTTTACTTCCTTTATTGTTCATCACTCAGGAATACTACTGGATGTAGAGTGGTATATAAATCTTATAGACAACTACAACACATATCCAAAATTTGCTAGTGCAGAGGACTTAGTGTTTTCAGACTGGTAGCATAGGATGCTTTCAAGTTTTTTCTGGCTGATGCTATTTTTTCACCATGATTCTCCCCCATCTTTTAATTTGTCCAAAAACACTTAATTTTTTTAAAAAATATATATTGAAGTAATCCTGCAATAGTGCCTAAATTAAAAACAAACCAACAAAACAGCAGCACTTTAGTAAAAGTTAAAGAGTTGATTTTAAATGATTAAAATGGATTACAAGTGATATGTTCGAGTGAATTGTCCATTCCCTGCCTACACAGCTATGTCACACTGGGCAGAAATGCTGCAGCTGCAGCTTACCAAGGAGAGTGGGGCCGAGACAGAATGGAAAAGGCAGAGTAGCATAGCATGGGAGGAATGGAAGGAAAAGCTGAGCCAGGAGTGAGTGAAGGGTCCAGAGGAGGAGGTAACTGATACAATGGCTGCCTAGTAGTGGGAAAGAACAGCAGAAAGGCAAATGGAAGCTTTGAGAGAGAAGAGAGACTCAGTTGGAAGGTGGGAGCAACTAGTAGGGATGGGCAGATTAGAGCGGTTCTTACCAGTCTAGACATATGCGCTCTCAGCCCCTCAACATTCTCCACCTATTTGTGGGCAGAAAATTGGGGGAACAATTTCAGATAATTTCTTCAGGGAGAGGAGTAATTCTCCAACAGTTTCTCACAGCTCGGGTCACCACTGGCAGGGGCTGTAGTTTGGCTTTCCCCCCTTTATCCTACGGGTCTTTGCTTTTTTGTATTGCCACTGGAAATGGCAACAGCAGCAACAGTGTTGGCTGCCTGGCAGCCCTGTTTGCATCTTTTGCATTGCCCCCCTACCTAGTATCATTCTGGGGCATTGTGGGGAGAGCGAGAAAGCAGCAGCCACCACACACACAAGAAATGGTGAAGAATTTTAATTGTCAAAAATAAAAGTGGCCTTTGTAAGAAGAAAAATCCTCATAACTTTTCTGAGAATTTTTGGCTCAGTTCTAATACCCTTCTTCAGGGTTCAGCACTTTCCCCAGGGTCTTCCAAATGTTACATTTCTGAGGGGTGATTGTGGATACTTCTTGTCTTTAATGCAGATACTACTAATTCCCTGAAAGCCCTGTACCAGGTGTGAGGGGGCAATGTTGTGTCCAGCCCCAGGACAGAGGGGGAGCTAATACTCTGCCAAATCTGTCCTCCAGTTTCCTGAAAGTTTTCTGCCCCCATGAAAGAGGCACAAAACTACCTCATTATGAGGGCACTTAATAATTTCTTTTGAATTTCTTTTGGTGGTGTTTTGAAGTAACATAATCACTTTGAGGTGGCCGAGAGTGCTGTGTGTGTTTTTTCTTTGTATTACACATATCTCCATTGTTCTGCAGCCTTCCAAGCTGCCTGTTGTTCCTGATTTGAAAAAGTCCTATGGGAGGCATTACCTCATGATTTCTTCCTCTAGGCTTTAACTGAAGTACAGGAAGCCAAAGAAGCTACAGGCTGTTGGAGAGATGATTTGTACAGTGAAAGACAGGACACTTGTACACACCCCTCAGTAAGGTAAGCACAAGAACCTCAAACCCAACCCATGAGAATTTCTCTGAAATTTTCTTCTCCTTTGAATTTATTTCTGGAAGCAATATCTGTTTTATCAAATTGAATGTGAATGGTAAAAAAAATATGTAGGAAAAGTTTTTGGCACAGCACTAGGCCAGTTACTGAGGAAATGGAGGAAGAGGGACTGGCTTTGACCACCTCCAGTAGCTACTCCCTTCTGTCCCAGAGTTTCTATGCTGGACTTCACTTACCTATGCCTGCAGGGTCTAGGAGGAGAACAGGCAATGACAAGCTTTGGGCTTTAGATTGGCTGTAGGAGAAACACAAGGTGGAGAAACCAGAAAAGGGGAGGTTCCCAACTCCATCTTCCTCAGCCAAAAGCCATAGTGTCTGTTTATGTGATCCTTCTATCAAGATTGAGAGACATAACTCCTTGCCCTGAAAGGGAAGTACTTTGTGGGGTTGATTGACTACTGATGCAACAAGCAATACTCAATCAACCATGCTTATTGCATCTAACTCTTCTTTGTACATAATCGAGGTGATGAAAGATGGCTGCTTCAACATGCCCCTCTCCAGGGAGACATGGACACACACAAACTCAGAACGTAGTGGGATGTACACCCAAAATAACACGATAACCCAAAAGTGTGGAAAGTAAATTGCAGTCCACATGTAGGGTGGTTCCAGATGGAGGCCTGCTAGTGCTACCAGCTTAAGACACTGTGCCCAGCTAGTCTCACCTTAATGAATTTTGTTTGATAAGAAAAAAGATGGAAGAAATGGTGGGAAAATGTGGGAGGGTTATAAATGGAAGATGACATTGTTTGGACCCCTGTAAAATTCTGTGAACGAAATGGCAATTGCACAATAGAAGCTTTGTCTAGAAATACCATAGATAATAGCTGAAAAGCAGTTATTGAATATCATTAAGACCCATCAGTCCTGAAGGACTATCAGAGTTTTGGTGATCTGAGAAAAGTTGGGAGAACCACAGGGAAAACTCAGGAGAACAATGATTAGATGACAATGGCCAGATCTACACCTTGTGTCATATTGATACAATCCCATCATGGTGATGCTATATCCCTCTTGCGAATTTATACCTTGTATTACACACAATGACATCTGTTACAGTATTTTGGATAATATTTATTTATTTATTTCATTTCTATACTGCCCAATAGCCGAAGCTCTCTGGGCAGTTAACAAAAATTAGGAATACAGAATAAAAAGCAGGAAACACCACTAGAAAAATAGTATATGGAATATATAATGTGGCCCAACAGTTATTAGTGTGTTTCGATACTGATAAAAAGCACTAGTGTAGATCTAGCCAATGTCTTGTAGGTGTCCTATAAAAAATGAGTGAACAAAGTGTGGCTACTCCTGAGTGAACACCTAGTGTGGAGGTAGCTTTAGACCTCAGATCAAATCTGCTCTAGCTGGTATAGTTGGAGCAGAGGATTGTTCTATAAGTATGTGTAACACCTCCACCATTCTGTTTTAAGTCTGTTACAATCTGCTGACTCAGGCTTTTTCATCTGCTCAAAAACATCCTTTTCTCTTCCCTGCATTTGTGTGTGTGTGTGTGTGTGTGTTTATGCTTAAGATACAGGTGGAGTTTCAAAGAACTTGAAAGCTTGCTCACTTATTTTTTGACCTTTTAGTTAGTCCTAAGAAGTAGGGATGTACGAAAATCACTTACCTTATGACAAAATTGATTTGCGGTGGGGGGGAGGCTCTCCATCCCTCCCCCCAAAATTCTGGCCGGGGGGGAGGCGTTCCGTCCCACCCCCCGAAATTCTGGCCGGGGGGGGAGGCGCCCCGTCCCTCCTGCCGCGAATCCTGGCCGGCTGGATCTGCAAATGGCGGCGGCCGTAGCCACCGCCGTTTGCGTCCCTGCAGTCAGCCATGATAGGCTACATAAATGTTTACGTAGCCTATCACGTCTGAGTAAAAAAACAACAACAAACCTGTGCGTACGCAACTGGTGGCGCCCATGGGCGCCGCCATTTGCGTTCCTTATTTTGGCACGTCTAGTCTACGTAAACATTTACGTAGACTACGGCGAAAATAAGGGGAACGCAAATAGCATAGCGTCTACGCTATTTGCGTTCCCCTTATTTTCGCCGTAGTCTACGTAAATGTTTACGTAGACTAGACGTGCCAAAATAAGGAACGCAAATGGTGGCGCCCATGGGTGCCGCCATTTGCGTACGCGCGGGGTTTTTTTGTTTTTTTTTACTCAGCCGTGATAGGCTACGTAAACATTTACATAGCCTATCACGGTATTTTTTAAAAATCTAGCCGTGATAGGCTATGTAAATCTTTACGTAGCCTATCACGTTTTTTTGTTTTTGTTTTTTGTTTTACTGGAAATGGCGGCGGCGGCAGCCGGTCGGAAGACCAGCCACCGCAGCCACCGCCGCCGAACCTCCGCCAAACCGCCGCCGGAACCGCCACCGCCAGGGAGATTCGCCCAAGGTAAGTCCCGTCCCGGGGGGGGCGGGGGGGCAGACCATTTCGCCACCGATTTTGGGGGGCCAAATGCGCTGGCATTCGGCCTCCCCGAGATTCGTGGCGAAATTCTCTGACATCCCTGCTAAGAAGGTATTATCCCACTGCTGAAAAAGTCTGGGTCCAGAGAAGTGGAAGGGCTATCTGCTCCCATATGAACATGCTTGGCTAAGAGCTTTATTGGCTGCCAACATGACTGAGCAATGATGGCCTGACAATACAATATGCCCCCACTCCACCCTATATGGGTTCTAACTGGTAAAAGGCCCCATATTATTATTATTATTATTATTATTATTATTATTAATTACATTTCTATACCGCCCCATAGCCAAAGCTCTCTGGGCGGTTTACAAAAGTTAAAACTTTAAAATACAATATACAGAGTTTAAAATCCATTTACATAAAAGCACACAGACGATATACACAAACAACATATACCTAGAAACAACTAGGGGTGGTGTATTTGTGTGTGTGTGTGTGTGTGTGTGTGTGTGGTGAGGCAGGATTGTGGCCACAATTTCTTGTACAGCTACATCAAGTTTTCATTTTCTTTCCATTTTTTTTTTCTCCTCACAGGTATAGTTTTGAACTGTCCTTTCAAAACAATTTCTTTCAAAACTGCCACATCCTCCTGAATTCCTTAAGTCGTTCTTCTATGTCTTTAGAATGGAGGGAGGCAGACAATGAAGAAGTGAGTACAATAAATTTCTATGCTCTGTCAAATAATTCTGAATGTAAAGCATTCAAACATTTTTTTTAGAGAGATTTTCAATAATGTTGAGCCAAAAACAAAAGCGGGGGGATGCTCTGAAAAGCTCCTTTAGAGTTGAGAGCCCTCCCCTTTGACTGTCTTTTGAAGATCGTTGCAAGAGGTCTGAGAAACTTTGATTGCTAGATTTATCCCTGATTGCCCATGTGAACTGGTGTAGGAAGCATTGCTTTCATTCTAAAGGATTTCATTTGTCCTTAGTGACATTAGCAAAATCTGATTGGCTATGTAGCATTGTGACATTATCCAGTCCAGGACATGATCCCTGATTGGCCTGGATCAGGAGAGGAGTGACTCAACAGAGAAGAAATAGCAGCTGAAGCATCACAGAGGAAAAATGGTGGCTGAAAAACAATTGGGAATAGCTGCAGAAAAGGTAGGATTAAGTACTATTTGGGGGTGGGTATTCAGTCCACCTTGAAATCACTACTTCTGAGGGGAAAATTAAACCAGGAGAACATTTAGTTTAGCACTCATTTTCCAGCCACTCTGCTGAATTACATTCAATACACTAATGCAATGAGTTCACTAAACAGAATGCTAACAATACTAACATTGATGTAGGAGAGGAGACACTTGGCTAAAACATAATGTAATTGCCAATTTCTTTAATGTGTAATTGTAATGAGTTTTATCAGAAGTCTGATTCACATGAGCATGCACAATTAGCTCTGACCAAGTTGAATGCACCACTTTTGCCACATTAGCCGTAGTTTCATTACCTTTTGGAAGAATGTCTTCTAATGCATAACTGTGTGGCAAAGGAACCCTCTGAGCCCTCCCTGATACCTCTGCACAGTCTTGAATAATGCTTGCCTTTCAAATGGAGATGCTCAGTGTGCCAAGCATGCCTTTTTGTAAACCACCCTGCTAGGGAATATGATGGAAGGGGGCTAAAGAATATTTAAATAAAGTTAGGCGGATACAGTTTGTAAAAATGAGTAGTGATGTTGCCTCATAATTGCTAGGTTTGTAACATGAATTTGGCACATTTGTAATGTGTTCTGAACCCAAACTACCATCCTCCCACCTCACAGGGCTTTTCTACAAGAGGCCTTTATCATGCACTCATCATTCATTACTCATGGGTGTTTACGAGCAGGAATGTTGGATAACAACAGAATGAAAGGAGTTTGGATTTTTATGAATCCGACCTGCAGATTCCACAGCGAACTAGCTTTTCCCCCATCAGGCATATTCTGTGGACTTGCAGGCCATTGTTCTAACCTTTGAGAATTTTGCGCAAATTTCATCAAAGCAAAATATGCCCCCCCCCCCATAAAAAACAGGCCGAAAATGCACTTTCCCCCCATAGGCTAAAGCGTGAAAATGTGCATCTTGTTCATAGCTGCTACTGGAAACTCCTCTGTCCCAACGCAAGGAGAAAGGAGAAACTCCATGCCTCTCTCTTTGGTCGCATATGTGACTTGTCCTATTTCAAGATGGATATTGTTGGCTGCCACTGCAAATCCTCTCCTGTCTGAGAATGCTCCCTTGTAAAGGAAGATAGTAGACAGGTTATCCAGCAGAAGACATTTTGTTCTACTTAGAGCTTGACATTTATGCTCCAATCATGTCACCTTTTGAAGGTACCTGTCAGGGTTGAGACAAAGGGTGAGAAATTCTTGATATCGCAGTGCCAAAAAGCACCATGAGTAGGAGTGGAAGAAAATAATTTGTCATTTTTTCCCCACAAATCAGGAAATTCTATGCCCCTAGGGCAGGGAGGGTCATTTGAGGAACTCTCTAAATGAGGTGATTAGATATATGCTGATTCAACTGAGACATACATTTATTGAATGGTGAATCACCCAGTTGTGAATCAAGGAAGCGACAAAGCAAAATTTTGAAATGGAATTTAAAATGAAATTTTGTGGGGATATAGACAGTCACCTGATTGTTCAGATTAATTTCAGTCAGAAAGCAGGAAATGATTCAGTGATAAATCACTATATCTTGGCTAAGCAGGGCCTCCGTGAGCAAGGCTGTAGCTGACCTGGTGCTCCCAGCTGCAAGCCTGTGACTTGGATGGTCAGAACGGATACAGTTTCCCCTAAGAAATCTAGCTACGTTACATATGAAGAGTTTTTGACATCTCTCCACTGATGCCTGCTCGATAACCCTGCTCCAGCAAATGAAACTCAAACTTCTGAAAGCTTCTGTGAAGTCTGCACCTCCACAACAAAATGTAGCCCAGAGGAACTGACTGTTTTTTATCTTACCAGATTTTTAATTGCTGCAACAGATGGTAATTAGGCAGCTGCAAGCCCATCTGAGTTAAGTACCATCAGTAGGAGAGATGCAATATGTATGCACAAAGGAGAGGACCTTTTCTGTGGTGGCCCCTCAACTCTGGAATGCCTTTCTCAGGAAAGTTCAACTGGTGCCAACGTTGTACTGTTTTCAGCACTGGGTCAAAACATTTCTGTTTGCTCAGGCATTTCAATCGCTTTTTTGTATGGTTTTATTGTCTACTGTTTCTCAGTGTAATTGCTATGTTTGTTTTTAGCATTGTTTCTGTAACATTGATTAAAAAAAAAAAGTTTCAATACACTGCCCTGTAATCCATTCTTGCATGAGTGGCGCTCTAGAATGTTTTAAATAAATAAATAAATAAATAAATAAATATATATATACACATATATATAATAAATAAATAATAAAGGGTGGTTTGAAGTAATATAAAGGTTAGTGAGAATCCAGTGAGGGACAACTACAGGCTGTCCCCAGTATAATATGGAGCAAGATGGCAACTATAAAAGAATAAAACCAAGAGCTTCTCTACACGGGAAGTTTTTTGTGCAATTGTCATCTTCCATTCATGGTATTTTCCACATGTGACACACGCTGTCATCATCATCCAGCAGCTCTTCTGTGCCTTCACCCTATTTTCCCCATGAAATCCCATGATATTTACGTATGGGGAAAATGCAGTATTTTTTTCAGCTCACGCCATCAAGCCGCTACCACATGCCCACATATTTCTGCCATGGCGCCAGCTGCTTTGTGTGGGCGGTTGCTGGGGGTGCGGTTGTGATGACAGTGATGGGGTGGGGCAGTGCCGCCCTGCCTTATTGGCATTCTGCTATTGGCTGCCCGCAGAACACAACATGGCGGGAGCTGCAAGCGTGGCAGAGCGGCATTGCCTCCTCCTCCCCCATCCCGCACTCCCACCATTTCTCCTTCTTGCCTGCAAGAACAGTGTTACTGCCAGCTTGCAGAACTGACTTGCACTGTGTGCGTGTGGCGTGGGGAGAGAGCCCTTCAGCTGTAGCCTTCGCTGATCCGATCGCGACTGGCTTCTGGGCAAGCAGGAGGCAGCAGGAAAGGACGTGCCACTGAATTCAATGGGCTTTCTATCCAGATAGCTGGGAGAACACCAGGCAGCCTTAGCGTCTGTTTGCTCAAAAGCAAGTCTCGCTGAGTTCAAGGGGCTTACTCCCGAGGAAGTCCTATTTGTCTCATCCACAGTGGCCACCTTTACTTGGAAGAAAGCAAGGTAGGGATCAGAACTGAAAAGGGGAGGCAAGGACATCCCACCAGGCTTCCCCCACCAGTGTAAGTGTCTGGTAGCATTATGCAGTAAAGAAAAACCAGCTGTGTAAAGACCTGATTTAAATCTCTGACAGAATCTGGAAGTAGAAGCCCCAGTAAACTGCGGGATAAAAAGTGTGGTGTGGTGAAGCTCTAAGATTCCTTGGGGGTGAACATGACCAAAGGTAATGAGAAAGTTCACAATATGGCAAGCATTTGTGTCCACGTAGAACTATATGTCATGCAGTATATTGGAGCCATATTACTGAAGGAAAATAAAAGCCACATTTTTGAAGACAAAATCTTGGAATGATTTTTTTTTTTTACTTCTGTCATCCCTCTTCCCCTCCAAGTCATGCTGTCTATGAAATGTGAAACAGGTAGCTTACTATATTAACCTATATGATTAAAAGCTTAGTTGCATGCCTCTCTTGATTTTTCTTTGCACATTGCTCTATAGCATCAGCCTTTGTCAAAACTATTTAAAAAAAAAATCACTCTCCGTGCACTGCATTTAGTCTCATTTATGGAAAAAGTAGCAAGAAATCTATGCAACTACTCTGTAACAGTATATTAAATATATCATTTCCTAGGATGCAGATTCCCATTAATTTGACAATTTGCTTTGTTCTATCTTATCATCTTAGGGGATATTTCCTTCTTTATTGTCCTCTTCAGATTTTGCAGCATGACGTTCAGACCCTTGGAAACCCTCAAAGCTGAGATCTTCTTTTGCAAGAAGTAATGCTGAAGAAAGTTCCTTTGATATACTGATAGAAATTCTTTTCCCCTGTTGATAATGAGGAATGAGAATCTATTAACACTGATTATTTTCATGATGCCAATTCATTACTTTTTGTGGATAATCAAATCAAAATTCATCATATAAATTGACTACTCTTTTTCATCTGGCAATGATCAATTTTTCTTTCTAATTACTGTCTTAATTCTCTCCAAGCTGTGCACCAAACTATTCAGATTCCCCCCACCCCCCAATTCACTGATGAGTACTATTAGAACTAAAAGGTTTGCAAAAGAGAGCTTTTCAGTGAAAGGGGAAATCACTCATTTAAAACAAGCACAGTCATTATGTCCCACATCAATAAGCAATAATCTATAATCATTGCATGGCCACCTGGATGAAAAAGAAATCCAAAATCTTATAAAAATAAGATATTTTTAAATACTGCTCAGATCTTGTTGGACTTAATGAACAATTAGCAAATTCTGACTTGAAATAGTTATTTTACCATAAGATAGCAGTCTGTACAAGCATCATAGCTCATTTGTGGAGCACATGCTTTGCCTTCAAAAGGTCTGAGGTTAAATCCCTGGCAACTCTGGGCAGAGCTGGAAAAGACTGTTGCCTGGTAGAGGCCAGTGGTTCTGATGTCACTGGGGCAGTGAATCTGCTCCAGGTTTCAGTCAGAACCAGACAGAACCCCCAAGGAGCTATACAAGGTGCACCTTGGTGATTTGCACCTTGTATAGCTCTTTAGAGTTTCGACTGGTTCTGACTTGAAACCTGGAGCGGATTTACTGCCCCAGTGACATCAGAGCCACCAGCCTGCACTGCTGCTGCCTGAAACCCTGGAGAGCCTCTGCCAGTTAGCCTAGACAACACTGAGCTTGATGGACCAGTGGACTGATTTGGCATAAGGCAGCTTCTTATATTCCTTAACTTGGTTGGGGCTGATCTATATGTGAAAGTGGATGGGCACTGGATGGGCAGTGCTATGATTCTTTCTCCTAATTTTTTTTTAAATGAAGAACAGCTGTGAAGTATTCAAATTAAGAGCAGAGGATTGACAGGGGGGAAGAAAGCTGCTTACTTGCTCTCTCTTCCCGCCGTTTGGACCATCCCCACACCACCCCAGCTCTTGTCATGTCCCTGGGCTCAGAAGCGCATCAAACACCCCAAGGAGCACTCCAAGTCTGTCAAGCCAGTAGTCACCCAACTTCATGTAGAACGGCCAGCAGCCCTTTATATACCTTCCCACCATGAGAATGTAGCCTTCCCTGCAACCTCAGACCGGTCCACAGCTTTTCATAACCCTCAACCATGCAGGAGCCTGAGGCTACAGAAATAGCCACAGACCCTTTAAGAACTCCATGCACAGGGGTGGAGCCTCTGAAAGGCCCTTGCTGGGTCAACAGCTCTCCTTCTGAGGGAATACTTTAGCCACTATCTGCTGCAGCATGCTGTCTGAGGTCCTGAATGTGCTCTCCCTGAAGTGGCACAGAACCAACTGTGAATCCTTGTGCTGCAGGCCACTCCCCATGGGCCTCCAGCTTAGCCAGGACCACTGCTATCCTATCCATGGGGGAAAGATATGGGGGCTTCATCTCTTTTCCCCCCATGGGGAGAAAAACAGCCCTGGTGTGCATGATTCTGAGCAGTCAAATTGCCAGCTGGAAACGGTTAAGCAGCCTTCTGTCCTGCTGATTCTCCTCTCCTCACTCTTTTCAGGCGCAGTGGATGCTTGCCTTCTCCCTCCCTCCCTCTTCCTCTTTATAGAACTCTGGGGGGAAATCCTGGAGCTGCTCGTATCGGCAATCTGGTGATGGTTTTTGAGGGCTCTTGGGCAAGGGCCAGGCATGCTCAATGGGGCCCCTCCCTCCGTGAGTCTACCTTGTCACCACCATTGTCACGTGCTACTGCTCCTGCTCCTCCTCTCATTGCTACCACTCGCTTGCTTGGCAGGCAGAGAGGCAGTGAGCAAGTAGGCTGTGTCATCTGCTGCTGCTGCTCCTCCTCCTCACCACCGCCGCCACCAGTGGGCCAGAGCAAGAGGCAGGTGAACAAACAGGCTACAATGATGAAAAGGAGGAGCAAGTCTAGGGAACTCTTGTGGGCCAACCATGCCTACCCTTGAAGCCAGCCCTGGTGTGGTCCTCAGCATTTGCACTTGCCTTGGGCAAACGGATCGGTCAAACTGAAATTCCACGCCGACTGAGTTGCTGTTAAAGAAAACAAAATTGCTTAATTATTGTACACGATCAAGAATGATAAAGGCACAGGAATGTCCTTATAATGTATCATTATAATGTATCATAATGTCTGATTTCCCAAGGAGTCAGGTGGCACATTTATTAGAAGAGCGTCCAACTTTCATTGTTGAGTATCTGACCACTTTTCAAGCCTCATGGATCTCTAATTGGTAGTGAATATCTGGTTAAAGTCTCCAGGAGAGGAATCTGAACTGACTGATTAAAATAACAAAAAAGTTAATAGCTAATCTATTCTTTCCTGTGACATCATTTGGTTAATCCATTCAATCAGATCCAGTAATTAGCCCTTTGCTGAAAGAGTGAACATTTCATTTGAGAGCTATAGGAGGCCAAAAGGTAGGATTTTAAATCCTAGCATTGCTGCTATTCTTCAGTCCTCTGTGAGAGATCCATTAATTTTTTCCCCTTAGAAAAGCATTCAAGAAGGCGAATGAACCAGCCTCCCCTTTGTGAGCTGAAAAATTAACTAGAAGGAAATATATTAATTGGAGAACTAGTGTTTGCGTGTGTGTGCCTGCGTGTCTGTGTCTGAAAAATAGTCTTTGAAGTAAATGAAACTAAATTATTGAACTTTTATTAATCTTTATAGTTTATTGCACTAGAAAGGATTGTAGAATGGATAACACCAGTAAATGCTCTAAAGTGGAAGATAAAATAATATTTGCAGGGGGAATGAGAATGCAGCCTGGAAGAACAGTGAAGTCCACCTGAAGGAAACGTCTGAAGTGCCACCATAAAAATACACGCAGCACAAGCATATCAATGAGGCTATCAGAATTCAGAATTCACATTTTGTGGATTTAATCTCCTCCAGCTCAGTAGATGTAGGGAGTGAGAACTCAGTTAAGTCTAAATTGTTTGGAAAAGTTCTGGGAAAATGGGGCAGTCTAGAGGAAGGCAACATTGGGTTATATCTAATGCAGTGCAAGCACAACAGCACAGGTTCAAGGAAATCCCCTACCCCTGCTCCCCACTGCTGCCACCTGCACTCCCAGAGTTTCAGCTGGGAGTTGGGGCGGCCTTCAGGAAAGGCTTGGATTGTGAAGGAAGGCGCTGCAGTCAGGAGGAGGGAATTGGTGGCAACTTGCACAAGCAATCACACAAGTTGCCTCTGTCTGACTTTAAATTGCAGGGTGACCCTTGGGCCAGTTGCTTTCTTTCAGCCTTCCCTACCTCACAGGGTTATTGTAAGGATAAAAGAGGTCACATCACCTGGAGATTCTTGTAAGAAGGAGGGGTAAACATCTCCTAAACCATATATCTGTATTTTATACTATTTATAAGCCACTGTGATTATCTTTTGGTTTAGTTGGCAAGATAGCTGTGTTTGCATGTAATGCCAAGCCATGATTTATATAAATCGTGCTTGTTTGCTTTAGCCATGAATTGTTCTGCAGACAAGCAATCAAAACGTGGCTTGTTTTTTTTCCTATTTCTGGTTTGTTTCTCTCCCACCCATTTTGCCAGCCTTCTGAACGGTTTCATTTTCAGGCTGCTCTTGCTGGGTGCTTCTGTTTCAAAGCAGACAGCAGCACAAACAAGCCAGGGATAAGCTCAAATTCTGGGTTCAGACATCATGACAAGTTATTGCTTAAATGAGACAAAATTCATAAAGCTATCATGGCTTCAATTTGTGGTTTGCAGTTGGTTAACAAACCATGGCTTGTTTGCAGGGATGGGTTCAGATACAGTGACTAGCCAGATTTCAACAAGCCACATCATGACTTAGCATTATGTTCAAACTAGGCCATTGTTTGAAATACATACATACATACATACATGCATGCATAAATACATACATAAAGTACCAGCAAAATACCATTTGCAGCATTTACATCAGAGTTCAATGGGTCTTACTCCCAGGTAAGTGGGTATAGGATTGCAGTCTTACAGTGCAATCCTGTGCATGTGTACTCAGAAGTAAGCCCCATTGACTTCAATGGGATACTTCCAGGTAAACATGCATAAGATTGCAGTCCAAGAGACTCTTCTTTCTGTGTGTGGATTTTACTTGCACAAGGAATATTGTGAAGAACGTAAGAGGCAGTGGCTACATGCATAGTCTTACCCTGTCTCTTGATCATGCCTTGCTCTTGGTGTGACCAAGATGTGATGCTATCATATTCCATACCATGTTTAGCACTGTGATACTTGTACCTCTGGGGTGGGCTGAATATGCAATATGGCCAGAGATGGGGAAGCCACGGTGCTTTTTCTAACAATGTCCTTGGCCTGCCACAAAGAAAGGCAACCCTAGACAGATGGTCCCTCAAACTTGGCACCCCTACTTAGCTGAAGAGCTAAAGGACAGATAAGTGGGAAGTTAGCACACTCCAGGCCCTCTCAGTCTTCCTATCAAGCAACAGCAGCAAATCCAAGGAGTTGGTCTTGGTGTGCACGTCTCAAGACAAAGGAGGAGGAAGCCACAGAGAGCTGGTCTCTAGATCTATCTCAAGAGCTGGGAGGTAGTAGCAGGGCCAGCCATAGCCAATGAGGAATGCCTTTGGTACCACTCTCCATTTGTTCAACTTTTCAGGATCTTTTAAAAAGAAGTGCTTTGGTAGTCATTTTCATGATTTTTATGCCTGACTTGCATGTATGATTTATCCTTGCAATATAAGATGATACATTTGCATGCATCTGTCTCAACTTTCTCCCACCTGGTGCCCTCCAGATGTGTTGGACTACAATGCCCAGCATCCCCAGCCAGCATGTAGTCACTCTCTCACACATACTGTGTGTTGAATGTGGGCACTGCTGTTGTGCATTTCCCCTGAAATAATAATAATTAAAAAGTTAATTCAATGCTTCCGCAAGCTGGTGCTCTCCAGATGTTTTAGACTACAACTCCCAGCATCACTGGCCATTGGCCCTGCTGGCTGGGGATAGTGAGCGCTGAACTCCAAAACACCTTCAGGGAACCAGCTTGGGGAAGACTGGTTTAGAAAATAGCTTGTGAAGGGTGCTCCTCAAGTCTGGTTGCCTGCTCCTAAATCCTGCCTGGCTAGGAAGCTCTACAACAGATGTGACACTAGCATCCTCCAGGTTCTGAAAAAAAGAGACAATTTCTTCCATTTGGGGAGGAAGGTATTAAAAGAAAAATAATAATATTTATTACTCTCAGCCATTCATAACCTTTACGAACAATACTTGGTCAGCACTTTCGAGGCTGTGAGAGGTATAAGATGATCCCAGAAGAAGAGCTGTAAATATCAAGCTGCATTTAGCAATATAAAGCAAATAAAGTTTGCGCATGAGTTTGTAAACTGCAAAACCCAAAGAGCATATTGCATCATCTGTTACCTGTGAGTAGCACTGCAGTGTTGCATATTTAAAATATAATTGTAGTGATATGGAGAGGAAGAAAGCCCCAGATTAGTACTTCTGCAATTGTCTGGTTTGTTCCCGGATGAATACTGGCCAAATTATACAGATGAAAGAGAACGACATCATCCCAGCATTGATCAAATGGCATGGAACACAAGAACCCAAATTATCACTGATGATTTACTGTAAGTGAAATGGAAATGTCACTTCTTTTTGAAAGGAATATACAAGCTTTAAAAGCAGATAGGAAACCTATAATCTATAGTTCAGATGATAGAATATTCAAAGTAAATTTTTGCAGTTCTTTACCACAAATTGCAGACAAAGAGTCACACAAACCCTTTATAGCAAAAGTACTCAGAATTTATATTTGCTGAACATGCATTTAAGTAAAAGTACTAGTTTTGCCCTCATCACAATTTCCATGTTATGCTTTTCTGTATATATCCTGACTTTAATATTTGACAAGACATGGATTTATTTTGGGGGTGGTGGGGCGGGGGGGGGGGGAGATCCAGCAGTGATTTCAGTTCTTTTATGCAGGTCTTACGGTCTAGTAGGATCAGACATAGAATTAACTACAGCGCAACTCAAGGCTCTTCTGCCACAGTAATGCTGTCTTCTTTTTAGAATCATTTGTGGCCTTTCCAGACTGTCCATTTATAGCTCTGTAAATGCACAGTTGCTACTGATTTGTTCTGTAGCATTAACGATGCTTCCAGATGAAGCTTTTATTACCCCATTGCGCTGCATGATTCACAGAATTTTACAGAGGGTCCACATGTCATCGTCTTCAACTTGTAACCTTCACATATTTTCCCACAGCTTCTTCCATGTTTTTTTCCCCTACCACAGAAAACCCATTAAGGAGAAAAAGACAGAATAACTGCACAATACTTCCTAAGAGTTAATGCTCCATCTGGAAGGACCTTAGATGTTTCTTCTCAAGATATCATTTCTTTTGCACAGATATCAGATTTCCCCATATTGTATTATTGAGAGAATGTACCACTTCCTTCAATGATTATATCTCTTTGAATACCAAGTGCTGTTTGATTGTCAGAGGCCTCTATTGAATAGTGCCTGTGATGTCATGGATCAGGGATGGTTACCTGCAGCCCTTGGCCTAATTTCAAAAGCTCTCAGTTCAATCCTCTGGCAGTCTGCTGGAAGGAGGAGGGAGAGGGGAGAGACAGAAAGAAGCAGGGAGACAATCTTGGCTCTAAGTTTTTGAGGGCCCTTGGGTAAGACACCCTCAGTTGGTCCCCTCCTTCAATGATCTGGTTCACATGTAACGTGAAGCCACTGGGGGTGAATTTCCCTGTGTGGTTTTCATCACAGCTGAGGCTGCCCCAGGTTCTGGGTGGCATGTGAGCCACCTCAGCAACCCATTCTTGCCAGATTCACATGTAACAGGATGCTATGGTGCTCCCATGATGTGTGTTGAATATTCAAAATGGTGTCAGCTTACCTATGAATAATTCTGTTTGTGTGACTGCTCCTACTTGAACTTTAACCTCTACCACAGAGGCCGGAAACTTGTGCCCCCCAGATGCCCTGGCCTACCACTCCCATCAGCCCCAGCCAGCATAGTCAATAGTGATAGATGATGGGAGCCGTAGGCCAAAACATCCAGAGGGCCACAGTCTTGGGTGTATTTTATATTCATTGTATATGTTTGAGGTATGGCAGGCTGCTGAAAAATCTGAAAGAAGAAAACTCAGAATGAGTGAAGTGGTCTCTTTACTGGATATCTTGTAATATTTCAAGCCTGTAGATTATTCAACATACTGGGACGTTTATCTGTTGTATTAAACATACTGGGGGAATTAATGGTAAGGTACCCCTCAAACTATTCCCCCATCAAATGTAATCTGGTGCTGTCTTTACTCTCATATTGATCATTTTTGGTGAACATTTATTTGCATTGCTTCATAGGTGTATAGAATGCAAATAGAAGGCATTAGCATCTATTGCCTATTTATGCGTTAAGTTATTCATAGCTTGGGCTTTGTCAGCTGTGTCTGAGCTGTGCCACAACATAGGTGTGACTGCATTGCACATAATAGCAGAGCAAATATATTTTTAAATTGGATCCTTTTCTGACGGAGCTTTGCATTCAATATTTTCCCATCTCTCATTTTGTCAATCCCAGTGCGTCCTCATATTTTGTCACAATTATGTGAATTTTCCCAACCATTTCACCATATTTCTTTTAGACTGAGAGGCCAATGCAAACCAGATTCGTTTTTTAACAAAAGCTTTAGCAACA
This sequence comes from Heloderma suspectum, assembly GCF_057233095.1. Classification (NCBI taxonomy): domain Eukaryota; kingdom Metazoa; phylum Chordata; class Lepidosauria; order Squamata; family Helodermatidae; genus Heloderma; species Heloderma suspectum. The sequence continues at coordinate 88,108,250 of NC_139459.1, forward strand.
ACACCCCTCTGCCTCCCCCCCTTATATATGTGGTCCAGTAAGGTAGCACATTTCACATTCCCCCCCTTCAAATGGTAACGGGCACAGGGTGGGGGAGAAGATTCCTTGCTTTGAGTTTAAACTGACTACATTTGGTTGTGGGCTATTTTTTTGTTTGTTTGAGTGGAGGGAGCTGCAATTACTAGGGAATACTTAAACTGCAGCTAACAGCACTCTGTGTTACTAATTCAATGGAGAACTCTAAAGATGTTTCCTAAGAAAAGGACCAAAAGAAAGCAATTTTAAAAACAATTATTGCTTCTGCTTTGCGAGACATAAGAGCCTCCTAAAAGCCTCAAAAAGAAAAAATCTGCCAATATCTCTCTTGTTTCAACCAGTTTACAAAATCCAGATGACATATTATTAAATAATGTCTTACCACATGTGTTTTGCTATACAAAAAAAGAACTTTCTATGGCAGGGATGGGGAACATGTGGCCCTCCAGATGCTGTTGGACTGCAACTGACATCATCTTTCACCATTGGCTATGCTGGAAGTTGCAGTCTGACAACATCTGGAGGGCCACACGTATAGTTAAAAGAATCTTGGTGCCCTCCAGATGCATCGGACTACAGTTCCCATCATCTCCAGACAGCACTGCCACACTGGGTGGGATGATGGGAGTTGTAGTCCAATGCATCTGGAGGGTGCCAGGTTGGGCAAGGCTGCACCAAACCATTATTTACCATGATGAGACTGAGCCTAGGGTCTTGCGTTCCCCCTTGTTCTTGTCCATTGCATCTGTGGGGAGGAGTCTGGAAGTTTTCACTTCCATTTTAAATTAATCACAGCTTACTATGTTGTCTGAACTCAGACACACTGTGCCTAACCTTAATTATGGTTAAGGGAAACAACTGAACTTCAAGCCATAGTTTATGAAACTGGGTTTTTCCTCACTAACCATAGTTAACATTAGTTACATTTAGTGTCTAGACATAACTTTAAACTGTGATTATTCTAAAACAGAAGTGGAAGTTTCTAGTTTCCACCTTCTGGCAAAAATGACCACATGAGTACTCCCTGAAATTTGTTACTGCTGGGTGCAAACCAGCACATCCTATTGAAGTAAATGACAAAATTCATTGTCATTCTGGGTAGGTTGTGGTGGTCCCTGCCAAATTCTTTGTTGGCAAATAAGGGTGAGGTTTCTTTCAGTGAAGATGGTAGACCATCCCACGCCTTTTGTCCTCATTTTGATAAATGCTGAAGGAGCTGATATGCTAGGGAAGTGTCTTCCTGTCATTCACCGGTAGAGATGTTTCCCAGATATTTAACCCCATCCTGAGCAATCATAAAAATGAAGCTCCTTCATAATGTTGTTAAATGTAAATGCATACCAATGTTGTGTGTAACAAAGCTCCATCACTGGACAATGGCAGTGAAAAATCGCAATAGAATGTTTACAAATGGGACCTGCAACAAAATGTTGCAGTGTTGAATGCTCCTGTTCACTGTTCCAGTCAGTCAGGCATGCCCTCCTCCACAATATTCCATTCCATTGTCCCTCCCATCCCACTTCCCACTCCCCCCGCAACAGTCAGTCATCATTCTGTGATCACTTTGAGTTTTTTACCCTAAATATTTTTTTTGGGGGGGGATAGTTATGCAAACCCTGGGGTTCCCCAGTCTGCTGATACATATCCACATCTCAGCACTCACACCTGAACATCGGAAATAGACAGAATGATGTTGAAAGATGTGAAACTACTTTTTGAATGGCTTTTTTCTTTCCCCACAAAAGCCTGCCATACAGCAAGCACTCTACTCTCTTTCATATTATGCATGTGCTATATGGTAGACTGCGTCGAAAAGCCAGTTCACTTCACAGTATGAGAATAGCTCTGGCTAACAAATCAGCACATTTCATTTGCATAAGAAGAGCATGAAGAGAATATTTTAATTTGAGCAAGATGACATCTTGAAGAAAACTACAGAAAATTAATACATGAAGCCACCAATGAATACATAAGTGCTGCAACGGATTTAATCTTGAGGTGTTGTACACATCACTATCTAATGTCTTCATATATCTCCTTGGCAAGAATGTATAAATAACAAAGATACTTCAAGGAACATACTTACTTCCCTAATGACTTTTGAGTTGAAGAGACATAATTGCTCCCTTATACACAAAGCAAAGCAATTTGATAATCTAGTAGTGAGCATTTCAGTTTGAAGCTCTTGTGTTACAACTTTGCTTTAACAAATAATGAAAACATTAAATCCTAAGCACTTGGCAGAGGTTCTATACATAAGTAGCTATCGCGTCACGTCCTTTTTTCTCCAAAGGACTGCTTTTCATTTAAAACACTCAAATGAAGAATTCCTTCTTCTCTATGGTGGTGGCAAGCAGCATTTTTATATTCTGAGCATGGTATCTCCTTGCAGCTTGCCTGACTTAATTTGCAAGTACCTTTGTCCAGTGGCTCAGGGACACAAGTACATCCCAATTCAGCTTGGGCAATGTGTTTTGTGGAAGAACCATATGTGCAAACAGGTGATATGTGAGTGGATTCTGGTGGCATGAAGCGTCCAGGGCTATGCATGGACTGCAAACGTATCCCCAATCAAAAAAATATGTGTGCTGCCCACTCTGACAAAATAAATCACTTGTTCAGGGATAGGAGGAACTGAATCCAGTCCTCTTCCGAAATTAATATGGGCTGTCAGAGCTAACAGTGCCACCAAGTAGGAATGGAACCACAAGAGCACAGTACCACCCACACCCAACCCTCAGAAAGTACAGAAAGATGACACTAGCTGCATTTGGATGATCATGGTGGTGAAGGACCCATCTTGGGTTCTTTCCCCACCCTTGCATGTGCCAGTCACATGACTGTGATGCAGTGCAGGTTGCTGTGTCATCTGAATCTGGCATATGGAATGGCAGGAGTTGCTTCTCATCCACCCTACAACCCCTACTGCAAGTCATGGCTTCTAGGGTAGGTAAGAAGCTAGCCCTGCCATGCTGCATGCCAGGTTCAGATGACATGGCAAGCCATGCTGCATCATGTACATTGTAGTTGCATGACTGGCACATGTGAGGGTAGGGAAAGAACCCATGTGATTGTCTGAACCCGGTCACTGAGAGGCCTAGGAGAAATAACAGGGGTAGTGTTGAATGCCCCAGTACTCTCCCCAGTCAATGTCATCCATTAGGGCAGGGGGGCAAAAAGTGCAGCCAAGACTTTGTCCAGTAGCCCCCACAGTCCCCCAGAAAAAAGAAAACATGCTCTAGGAATAAAGTCTATGGCTCTTGCCATAGAAACTTCATTCCCTTGAGAATCCAAGGAAGTAGTGCTCAAAGACTCCCGTCTGCTTCCTAGGACACTCTAGGAATGGGGCTTCTGTCTCAGGAATCATAGATCCTATTTTAGAGCATTTCTCCCCTTTCTTTTCTTGTGTATTTTTCTGAAAACATTCCACGTAATAGAGTGTGGGATGTCAAGATTTTTCAGCAAGAGGCTGGATTACAGGAGGGAAAAGAGCTAGGAGCCAGGATTCCTGGATGTCTGGGTGGCCCGAGAATTGAGGTTTCTGAGAGGAGTGTTGGTTTTATCTGATCAAAGCAGGTGCCAGGCCTCTGAAACACTCTTGGGTAGGAGTTGGATATGTCTGAATGGTGTGTGCGTGCGCATACATGTGGACACATGTGTGGCCCCTGCCATCCCAGCAGACACCCGATGCAGTCCTTGGGGCCGAAAATGTTGTACAGCTGTTCATTAGGGCAACCTGGGTACAGGGCTGGCACCAGCCTCCTGTGGGCCAGCGGCATAGTGCTGTCAATGGCCCCTCACTTACACACCACCAGAGCCATGCTGCCCTGCTGCCACCCTCTTTCCCTCCCCCCTTTAAAACTTACAGCGGCGGTAGCTCCTCTTTCTCCTTCTCTCCTCCTAGCATGGCTGGCCCCGCTGGCAACAGGAAGCGCCATGCTTGTTGGCCAGACAAGCCTGCAGGGCTTGCACCACTCCATTAAAAAAAACCCAAACCCAAAAACAATGCTTCCATTTTGAGTAGCAGCGATCTGAAGCAGGCAGAGCTGGGGCAGCCAGTGAGGGCACAGAAGCAGTGAAAGACTCTCCTGTTGCCACTCCTGTGCTCTCATTGCCCATGCCCCCAAGGTAGTGTTTCATTGGCTAAGTTGGCTGCTACTCAAAATGTACAGTTTTAGAGAAACCTCTTTAAAAAATGGAGCGGCACGGACCCTATAGGCTTGTCTGGCCGGCTTCCACAGCACTTCCTTTTGTCGGCAGGGCTGGATGGGCCTGGAAGAGGATAGAGATGTATGGATTGTGTAAAATCCACTCCATCTGTGTTTCAAGGATTGTCAGACACCTTTTGTTCCGGTGTCCATTCACAGCCATTTGAATTTTTTTTGTCATTGTGTGGAAAAATACGCAGATAATTATGTAAGGGGGTTCACCCCCAAATTACATAGTTTACATAACATTTAGTGGATTGTCCCCTATCCCATTTAATTTTTCCCCACATATTTAACTTTTCCCCACCTGTCTCAGGAGAAATGTACATATTTTCCTATGAATAAATATGCATCGATTTCAGGAAAGGTAAAACAACAACAAAAAAAGGACCTGGAAGTCCACAGACTCTGTGCAGCCTGAGAGGGTCGCTCCACAGTGGATTCTGCAGGTTGGATTCTTAGAAATCCAAGCTCATTTTAGCCCATCTTGAATTCCTCCAGCATCCCTAGAGGAGGATGGAGACTGGCACAGAAGGAGGAGGAGGAAGAAGAGCAGCAGCTGTCACTGCAGCTGTCCAACCCTGGCAGCAGCTGTTGTGCAGGGTCAGGGCTAGGCAGAGCCCTTTTGATCCTCTGGGCCCTTGGCAGCTCCCTGCCTGGGTATCTAAATCCAACCGTCATGGTCAGCAGCTTAGCTGGACTTTCAAGGACCACACTGTCATGGTCTGCACTCGCAAAAAAGCGTTATTCAGGACGGAGTATTGAGATCACCATGATGGTTCACCTCAAACATCTGAGTGACACAGAACGGAATTTTCAACCCTCTGGTATAGTTGATAAACAACGTACGCCAAACCAGATTCCTCCATGCTCCCCCTCCCATATTTGCTATTCATCATTGCCGTTTCTCATACAAAGCAATCCATGTGTTACACCTCTCGCTTAAAATCAAACGTAGTTTTGTAAAGGTTACAACAGCCGACAGGAAAATGCTAGCTTAACCGCAAAGCTAGAGAAACCCACAAGCTACATCCTGTTATTCTTCACCTCCTGCATTAAGCTAAGCTTTCAATAAGTGTTCTGTCTTGCATTCTTGCCCTAATCTTATTTTGGCCACTAACTGAAAATGGAGTCTCTTTGGCCAAAGCTGAAAGTCCATCGCAGTCATGACACAACATAAACATGCTTATTTGTTAGGATTAACAATAAAGGCCTTCTATGGGTGTCCCTGCATCAGAGGGGCAGAACCTCAAGCCTGGGGACCAAATCTGACCTGATCCAGCCCTATACGGTTTCCCAGAAAGCTTCACCCTCTTTCCCCCAACCACCAATCATTTGGTGATTTCCCAGTTTTTGTGCAGTTTTTGCCCCATTCTAAAAGGCTGAAATGCCTTCCCTAAGGCTTAGTAACGGGCAGTAAGAGCTTTAAGCTAAAATATGCTGGCATTTTGGAGCCCACCCCTTTTGCCTTCACCCCACTCTTTTTGCCTTCTGCCACCACTGGAATGTGTCCCCCAAAAGCTTCTCCAAAATGAAATGTGGCTCTTGGGCTGAAAGAGGTTCTACATCCTTGCCCTACAGTCAGGCTTTAGATAGGTGGTGACTATGAAGGGCCTTCTCACTGGTGGCCCCCTCACTCTGGAATGTTCTCCACCAGTCTAATAAGCTTCAGGAATCAAGCTAAGACCATTTTTATTTGCCCAGGTCTGGTTTTTAATTAACCAGTGAAAATGTTAATTGCTTCTGGATGGTGGGTATATATCTGCTTTCCCACTTGATTCTGACTTTTATTTTTAATGGTTGACACTTGTTTTATTGTTATTTAACTGAACCATTTTGTCAGCTACCGTATCAATTAATTTAAAGGCAGGATATAATTTTCACAATAAATAAATAAACTAAATAAAAATAATAATGATTCTTTCTGGGCATGGATGACTGCTGTGTTTGCAAAGTAGAAGAGGCAAAGGGATGCATGCATGGAACTGCTCCATCCGTTGCTGTGTGAATGGAATGCATCTGAAACACACACACATTTCTGGATTTTGAAAAAAAGCTTGCGATTGTGTATGTGTTAGTTGCATGGCCAGGATAGTATAATCTTTATAAAAACATGCATCCCTGGAGCCTTAGAGCAGCTAGAACCTGTATAGGCTGGATTACATCCTTAATTGTCTTATGTCACGAAAGCTAGAAGGAGGTCAACACACATTTTACAGGGACAATAAAAACTGTATTCATTCTCTGGACATTCATTGCACCAGGCTCAGTCCCCTTTGCTCCCTAATGGTGAAAGAAGATTATTGAAGCTGAAGTCTCCACTGCCCATCACTGACAATAAGAAGAACATTTCATCTTGAACCAGGGCATCAATTTCCACAGAGCAATGACAGCAGAAGCACTGTGGCACATCAGCTTGGAAAAGTTTCTTCTCTGCACAGCTTTTTCTTTTTTCCAATTCAAGGTATCCATCTGGAATGTGATGGGCCATAGACTAGAAATGTTTCTCAGTCATCCCCAAATAAGCAAGAATGTAGTTTCACATCTGAAGGGTTGAAAACACTGCACTTTTTTTTGTTAGCTTAGCAATACAAGTAAAAAAGGCTGAACCTTTTCTATAGATCTGCCCAGAGGTGAGATTCCCGTTGCTATAGGGGAAGCAGCAGAAATCAGAAGCTGAGGCCATCCCTAAATGTGCATGTACACTGATAGCACTGTATAATGGAAATAAATTCTATATAATGTTGACCTGAATTTGAAATAACTCATTTCCAACAAGTCATGTATAGAAGACCAGTGATCAGTATTAGTGTGTGATGTAAAAGGGTTTAGGAAAACAGAATAACAACTGTGCCCTTACCATCAAGTTCCTAGTGAGTCTTGCTTGTGTGAACCAATGTTAGGCTGACATCATGTCTTTGTGTATTCAGTAAAAACCTTTTTGTTTGTTTTCCCCAACTCTCAATCTGCTTTAGATGGCAGCAGGACAAATCTCCTCAAGTTCCAATGGTCCAGTATTGTTTGCGACTTTCTGGCATGCTCCCTATTTTTTTATTCATTCATTCATTCATTCATTCATTCATTTATAACATTTGTATCCCACCCTATATCATTAAAATCTCAGGGCAGAGTACAGATAAAATCAATTTAAACAGTATAAAACAATAAATAATTTAAACACCTAAAAAGGTATTAAACCATTAAACAAGCTAATACCAATTAAAATCTAAATAGTTAAAACAGTGTGCTACTTTAGAGAATGCATTTAGCCCTCAAAGGCTCTGGGAAAAAGCCATGTTTTTACTTGGCGCCGAAATGAAATCAATGTCTGCACCAATCGGGCCTCCAAGGGGAGGGCATTCCACAACTGGGGTGCAGCAGCAGGGAAGGCCCTCTCCCATGTCCCACCATACTGTATGTCTCTCACTGGGACTCCCATGAGTCCCACTGCTTCCCATGAGTCATCCCCCCCCCCTCCGCATCCCGCCCTGTAGATGGTACTCTTGCTGCCACTCCCTGCGGAATTCTGCAGGTGGGACAAGCACAACAAAAATTAGTGGCAAACCACTATGGAACTCTAACTAGGTCAAAGCTAAATTTGACCCTTCTACTGCTCCATGGAAGCTCCCTCCTCTGTGACTTTTCTGAGAACCAGGCAAAAGTGCCCTAGTGCATACTAATGAATGTGTGTAGAGCTCTCTCATGTGAGGGGACACCAATATATCTGTATAGGGCTTTTCACCCAGCAACCCAACACAGCCCCTTGTCTGGGTGTCACCTTGAAAACATGCCAAGAGTTTACAGTGGCCAGGCCTCCTGGGCCTCATTATTGCTCTGTGTCGACTGAGACTGTGCCTTAAAATCCTCTTACCGCTGCATGCTGCAAGAGAAGGTTGGTTGTTGGACCTTTGAAGAAAATTACCCACCACTCCTGAAAAAAAGCTTCCAAGGAAGCCCATGGTTCTGTAGCACTTTGGAAATCATCGCTATATGAGGTAATTATAGCATGGTCTGACCTTTAGAAGGGTGCAGCAGGCCATTTTGAAATCTAGAGCAGGGGTGGGCAACATGCAGCCCCACAACCCCAGGTGCAACCCCCGATGACTCCTGCTGCCCCTGCCCCCGGCTGCATCACCAACATTTGTGGTGGCTGCAAGAAGAAAAAATCGGATTACCACTACGGAGCGGTAACTAGGTCAAATTTAGCAAAACAAGTAAAAACAAATGGAAAAATGAAACACATGGCATTTCATTCTCCCCATTCTTCCCCCACCCATCCATTTTCATTATAAATATAAATAAAATGAATGTGGCTCATTCATTTCATTTTTCATTCATTTTGCACATCTCTATTTCATGATTGTTCGCATTAGGTTTTTTTATGATGCTCCAGGGCAACCCAATAACTAAAGCTTGCCTGGTGGAATGTTCTTTCAGAGCCATACAAACTCTTAACATAGATCAGATTAAGATATTTTTCTGTTGCATTGCAAACCGTTATTGTTCATGTGATAAAGGCAAGCTTCATTAACATACCCCATATGTTTTTATTTTTAGAAAAGTGAATGGTGTTAAAAAATCCAACTGTATCACTAATATGAACACTTTGCTTAACTAAATCATCTTTGTTTAATCAAATTATTCATATGTCACTGTACTGTTTTGCTGGCATGCTTCTTTTACTAAATTTACATGCACTGATCTTCCTGTTGCTATAGGATTAAGACTGAGTGTGTGGGGGGTGGCGGGGGGGTGGTGGTGGCTGGAGGATATCCATTTCATATTTTATTGTGCTTTGATGCTCTGCTCCAGCAAGGAAAACCCATATGCAAAAATGACCTTCTGCATATACAGCCAACGTGGCTGTAGAGACAAGGACATGTCTCCATCTGTATTGCATCGCTCATGTAGGCACCACTGAACTGGCTTGCTGGAGTTGGCTCCTCATTTCATACCAGGGCTAACAGCTGTTATGCACAATTAGCTATCTGTTTCTACCCCCCTGAGCAAATGAGTTGATCATCTCTATCCCCTCTATTAAAAGTTATTCAGTGACCTAAGGAATAGTCTAAAGTAGGGATGGCGGAGAATTTCTCCCCAAAACTTCGGGGGGCCGAGTGCCAACGTGTTGGCCCCCCCGAACAAGTTTTGGGGAGAAATCCTCCGAACCCCCCCACCCCCCCCAGGACGGGACTTACCTTCGCCGAATGTCCCTCCCGGTGGCGGGTCCGGCCGGCGGTTCGGCGGGTGTTTGAGCGGGGCGGGAGCGGCAGCCGGTCTTTCGACCGGCTGCCGCCGCCGCCATTCCAATGAAAGAAAAAAAACAAAACTCCCCCTGATAGGCTACGTGACGATTCACGTAGCCTATCATGGCTAGATTTGCAAAGTCAGCCATGATAGGCTACGTGAATCGTCACGTAGCCTATCAGGGGGCGTTGTTTTTTTTTTTTAACTTTCGCGTTCGCAGCCGGGCGAGGCGGGAAGCCTCCTCCCCGGCCTGAATTTCGGCCGGGGCGAGGTGGGAAGCCTCCCCCCCCCGGCCTGAACTTCACGGGGGGAGCAGCGAAGCGCCTCCCCCCCACCGCGAACGTCCTTCTCGACAGGTAAGGGACTTTTGTCCACCCCTAGTCTGAAGACAAAAGCAGCAAAAAAAAAAAAAAAAAAAAAGCTGTAAGGCCCAAAGAAAACAACAGATTTAAAAGCTGTAAGGCCAAAAGACAGCTACAACTATGTTTACAGTTCCAGTGCCTTTCAGGAATCTTCTGTTTATCATAGAAATGTACGAAAGTCACTTATGTTTTCGAAGGGTGACATTCATGGTGGGGAGGAGGTGCTCCGTCCCTCCCCCCGAAATTCTCTCCGGCCGGCTCCGCTCCACGGAGATTCCGCAGAGCGGCCGGCTGGGGCTGCTGGACATCCGGCGGCTGGGCAGCCTGCAGGGACGTAAATGGTGGCTGCCATAGCTGCTGCCATTTGCGTCCCTGTATTTTGCCGTGATAGGCTACAGCAAAAAAACCACAAAAAAACAGCGAACGCAAATGGCGGTGGCTACGGCGGCCGCCATTTGCATTCCCTTTTTTTTGCCGTTTTAGCTTATGTAAATATTTACGTAGGCTAAAACGGCAAAAAACAGTGAACGCAAATGGCGGCCGCTGTAGCCGCCGCCATTTGCGTTCCCTTAGTTAAGCCGTGATAGGCTACGTAAATACTTACGTAGCCTATCACGGTTTCCACAGGGATGCAAATGGTGTCCCTGCGTTAGCCGTGATAGGCTACGTAAGTATTTACATAGCCTATCACAGCTATATGGAAGAAGCGAATGGCGGCCGTGTGGATGGCAGCAGGTGGTTGCTCCGTTCCGGGACCATTTCGTGGGGTGGGGGGTGGGGGGCTTCCTTCTGCCATGGATTTCAGGGGACCGAATGCACTGGCATTTGGCCTCACCAAGATCCGTGGCAGAATTCTCTGAATCCCTAGTTTATCAAGGCAACTTAGGGTGCAATCCTAGGCAGGTTTAGACAGAGAAAAATTCCTGGGATTCCCCAGGAATCCCATTCCTGGGGAATGCTGGGAGTTGTAGGCCTTTTCTCTGTCTAAACCTACCTAGGATTGCGCCCTTACTTGATTTTTTCAACTTACTGCTTAGAGCTTCTTGCTTCTAACTCAATGGTGGCCTGAAGGCATGTGATGCAGCAGTTCTGAGACTGCTCCATATTTGGATGGGAAACTCATGGGGTTCTATGTACAACATCTTGACCTCTATAGAGAGAAGGTGGGCTATCCATGTTACAAATAAGAATTAACCGTTAATTTGAAGCCTTGCTTGTAAATATATTTAGGAACTGTAGGAATAGTTACTTTAAATCAGAATATATTAATTTTATGTTTTAGCTATTCCTCTAGGATTCAGCAACAATATCATCCATGTTACTCAATTTCATAAATGGTGAGCAATTCTGCTTGCTTCCCGCCCCTATCTCTGATCTATTTTCTATAAACAGCATTGCTAAAATGAAACTAAAAAAATTCCCCGGGGTATCTTCATGCATCCAAATTCCTACAGTGTTCTCTGCCTTGGCAAATCCCTTTCAAAATGCAGCTGCCAATGTAGCTTTCTTTGCTTTATTCCATTTCCTGTGTCCCCCACCCTGTCTTAGAATTGCCACTCATTTTTTCTTGTATATTTTTCTATTGCACCTAATATCAATGATTGGGGGGGGGGGGAGAAAAAGAAAAGAAAAACCCTAACGTGCACACTTAACATTATTAGTTTAATTAAACTGGGCAAGATTTGTATTTCCAGTTATTTTAGGTCCCTAGGAAACAGTTAACTTTGAAGTTAATTACAGATTGCCTTGCTGGTGGGGGGTTGCAGCCATCTCTTCTGATTTGGTCGTATCAGCATACTTCTAAAGGCTTGCTTGAGGCACCGATAAAACACTGTTGTTTTCACCGAAACAAAAGCTGGAGATATTTTTTATTCTCTCTCATGGATTGTGATACATGAGGCTTGTATTTTATTGTGCTAAATTTGTTAATCCCCAGGGGTCCCCAACCCCCGGGCCATGGTCCGGTACCGGTCCGTGGCCTGTTAGGAACTGGGCCATACAGCAGGAGGTGAGCGCAGGGGTGTACGAAACCCCCTTAACTTGGGTCCGCGGGGGTCCGTGGGGGGGAGGTGATCCGTCCCTCCCCCCCGGAATCCTCGCTGGCCCTGGCTGGCTCCGCTCTGCGGCAAGTCCACGGAGCTGCCGGCCGGCTCCAGCCGCTGGCGGACTTCCAACCGCTGGGATGCAAATGACGTCCGCATAGCGGATACCATTTGCATCCCTGTTCTTCAAGTAATAGGCTATGTAAATCTTTACGTAGCCTATTACTGCAAAGTAATAAATGTAATGCACCTGAATGTTCCCGAAACCATTCCCCCCGGTCCGTGGAAAAATTGTCTTCCACAAAACCGGTCCCTGTGGTGCCAAAAAGGTTGTGGACCGCTGCTCTAACACACACACACTTAGGCCTCTCTTGTAGAACTGCTGGTGAGAGTCGTATTTTCCCCTTAATAACCTATTTTGGGCTTCATGATGTTTTTGCAGGTGAAAACCTGAAACAGGATGCAGTCTCCAGGGAGAAGAGGGGGAGAAGTTTCAGATGGTACATCTCTCTCTCTCTCTGTCTGTCTGTCTCTCTCTCTCTGTCTCTCTCTCTTCTTGTTAATTGCTAATAAAAAGTGCTTGCTAATGTAGTGAGGGTGGCAGTTCTCTCCTCCCCCAATTCACCTTTAAAAGTGCAATAAAAGTACGACTGTGCACTGACCCCGGGTTCACATGCCTGTTCGGACCTTCCAAATCAGCCCTGCTTCACTTCAGATTGATTTGGACCCAATCCACTTCGCTTCAGATTCAGACCCAAAGTGAGATTCAGATATCCAAATTATTCGGATTTGATGTTTTCCCATTGACTTGCATTGGAAAGTGGAAACAGCCATAACATTTGCAGTTTTCATGATAAGTACATGAAATTTGGGGCCTAGCTGCCCCCATGGAGCTGACTGAACCTGTCAAACTTCAGACACTTTGGCCAAGTAGTTTTTGTACTAGGTGCAAATAAAATTTGGTTATTTTCAACAAAAACTCTCAAAGCAAAGGGCTATAACATTTCACTGGTTGTAGAGAAGGGCATGAAATCTGGACACCTGGCAGCCCCAATGTGGGCCATTCAAGCTGCTAAACCTCAGACAGTTTGGCCCAGTGGTTTTTGTGCTAGGCACAGGTAAAATATGCTGTTCTCAGAAACTCAAACCAAAGGTCATAAAGAGATAATCAGAGAAGTTAGGTGTTGAAGTGGTGATTAGGAAGAGGTCACTATCCCTAATCTCCCTTAGTACTACTTTCCTATTTATCTTCACAATGGATGACCTCAGGCTGTCTTTGGCTGAATGGAATACACATTACCTGGGAAAACAGACTAGCAGGAAAGATGGCAGAAGAATTTTGAGCTATGTGCTTTTTTCAACAAAAATGGTCAAAACAAAGAGCCATAACTTTTCACTGGTTGCACAGAAGTGTATGAAATCTGGACACCTGACAGCCACAATGTGGATCATTCAAGCTGCCAAACCTCAGACAGTTTTGCCCAGTAGTTTTTGTGCTAGGTGCAGATAAACTTTGATTTTTTCAAACTCTCAAAGCAAAGAACTATAACTTTTCACTGGTTGCCCAGAAGGGTTTGACCAGCACCTCACCCACCTCTGCCCTTGCCAAGACCCCTTAGATGCCTCATATTGGGCTTGCTTTGCCACCCAGTGTAGTATTATATTTAAATAATATATGTTAATGTATGTAGTGCTTTGACCTCTGTATTTTGAAATGTGGACTTCTGTGTAGTGCTTTGCCACACACTGTTTGGTTGATCACAACACAAGCACACACACACACACGCGCACGCAAAAGAAAAGCAAATACATTACTACCTACAAGCAAAGAGTGGGTGAAAGAAGTACAGTACACTAGCTATAATACTATTAGAAGAGAAAAAAAGTTTTGGGTTTTTTTGTTTTGTTTTAGGGAAAAAGATATAGAATTCAAAAATGGGAGGAGAAGGAATACAGGAATTGAGAAGGGCGGGGGGGGGGAGCCAAGAAAAAGGAAAGGAAACTACTTATTTGTTTATATATTTTTTGTTTTTGTTTTTAAAAATGATCTAGAAAGAAAGAAAGAAAGAAAGAAAGAAAGAGAAAACGACTAAGAAATAGTTGAATTGAGAAGGGCCAGGGGGAGGGGAAGCCAAAGAACAAGGCAAGACAAAGAAACCAAAGTACTTTTTATTTTATTTTTGTTTTTTAAAAATAAAGAATCTAGAAAGAAGGAAGGAAGGAAGGAAGGAAAGAAAGAAAGAAAGAAAGAAAGAAAGAAAGGGATAACTAATAAAAACGGTTGAATTGAGAAGGGCGGGTGGGGGAAGCCAAAGAACAAGGCAAGGAAAGGAGGAAACTAAAGTACTTTTTAGATGTTTTTGGTTTTTTAAATAAAGCATCTAGAAAAGAAAGAAAGGGAATAGTTGAATTAAGAAGAGCTGGGTGGGAAGGAAGAAGAATGACAAAGCTGCAGTACAAAACACACAGCACACAGATCTAGCCAACTCTCTCTCTCAACAACTCTGACCAGCTCTCTCTAACCAACTCTAACCAGCAGTCTCTCACACAATGAAATGAATGCAGGCTGATCTCCAATATATACAGTATCCCCCCCACCCCATACTGTCACTGATTGGAGACTGCTGGGTTAAGTCCAGCCCTAATTTGGCAACTAGAGTTGCCATTCACCAAGGCTCACCATTTCCCCCCTTCCTCCTCCTCCTTGCCCCCTCCCTGATCTTTCGCAAGTTGATACATTTAGAGAAAGGCTGAGTGGGCTTCAGAATGGCTTCAGAATGGCTCTGAATCTCAGAGGTGGACCGAGGCGCTTCGGCGGCGACCTGATTTGCCTCAGACAGCCTTGGTGCTGTTCTGATCTGAATGAGGCACCCCGAAGCAGCCCAATTTCCTTCAGTATTCAGATTCGGATGCACAGCCCTAAATAAAACTACATGCCACAGCATTGTAGTGCCATGTTTTCAACACCAGAAGGCTCCTCAAAAGTCAAGACAGAGAGAGAGAGAGAGAGAGAGCCATTGCCACACCAGCAAGTGGTGTTCCATTTTTTTTTTAAAGGGGATTAATCAATGTAAATGCCTGCCAAAACAATTCATAACATTTTGCCCCCAAAGCCACTGCGATAGCCAGCCCACTTCAGCACCTGCAAACAAGGGTGGCAAATTGGCTGGGAGGGCATTTTGAATTAGCCCTAGCGTCCACATCCACAGGAATAAACCAGAGGAGTATAATGCCATGTTATAATGCTAAAAGGCAAAGGTTTTTCTTTTTTCTTTTTCCCATTTCCAGGTTCTCGGAAAACATCCCCCCACACACCTGACTACCTGCCATAATAGCAACACACTGATAGAATAACCAATCACTTCTGCACCCCTGTTATGCATTAAAGTTCTGAAAATGTTCAACCCCTCTTTAATTATCCATCCACTTTAAAACGCTCTTAGTGTAACATTTACTCAGAGTTTTTACCAGCAATACTTAAAGATTTACAACCTATATTTTAATGATTCAGCTTGATTTATAGCCTGCTTAAGCCATAGCCTTTCTTTATCTCCTTTTATAGACATCAAATCCCAAATCCAATAAAAGTTCATTAATGTTAACAATATTTAGAAATAGATACAGATATCTTCAAACCTTTCCACCATAGATATTAATGAGTTTATAGGCTGTTGGTTCATGGACAGATAATATAACTATATCTGAATTGTTGGTAGTTTACCACTATTTTTATAGTCTTTGTGCCAGGCATAAAACTTATATCCAAGAAGAGCTGACAGTATGAAGATGGAAGGAATTAAATATAATCATCTTATTAATTTTTAAAGTACATATGCCAGTACACCCCTCCCATAACAAAACTTGTTGTTCATACATTTAATAATATGTTTATTATGTATTATTTATTTATTTTATATTTATTTATTATTATGCATATTATTTATTATTATGCTGAATAATATCAGCAGTGGCGGGAGTGGCCAGGAGTATTTTTTTTTTTACCAGCTTAGGCTAATATGTCAGTTGAACCCTATCTGGAGAGGGAGGATCTTGCCTTGGTTATTAATGTTCTGGTGACATCAAGGGTGGACTACTGAAATATACTATACATGGGACTGCCTTTCAGCTGGTGCAGAATACAGTCGCCTGGGTATTGGTGGGGGCCTGGCAATCAGCTCATGTGACACTTATACTGTGCCACTGGTTGATAGTCCATTTCCAAGCCCAATTTAAAGTCCTGGTTTTAACTTTTAAAGCGTTAAAGGAGCTGGGCCAAAATACATGAAAGACCACCTTCTCTTGTACCAGCCTGCCCACACTCTGAGGTCATCAGCAGCAGCCCTTCTTACTTGTCCACCACCAAGGGTGGTTAGGAGGCTGGCGAATGTAAGGGAGAGGCCTTTCTCAGTTGTCGTCCCACACCTCTGGAAATAGCTTCCATTGGGGATTCAGCAGTCCCCTTCTTTGCAGGTCTTCAGGAAACTCTGAAGACCCACCTATTTTCACCAGTGTCTCATAATGTCTGGGCTGCTGGTTTTATTGGTAAGTTCTGCTTTTATTTATTTTTCTTTTATTGAGTATGTTCTTATTGTATCCACTTTGTGTGTTTTTTATCTTGTACTCCACCTTGAGAGAGTTCCACCTGTAAAGGTAGCTTAAAACAATTGTAAATGAAAATAAATAAAATAATAAATATGTATGAGGTAAAAATTATGCTGAACTGTATGTTCATGCAGCCAGAAGTTCCATATTTGTGGAATGATTATAATAATTTCTAAGAGTACAAAAGTTCAAATTGTGCTTTTGCATAAGTGTATTGTGTTGTCTTGTAGACAGACTTGTGAGTTTTACAAGCAGTCGAAACTGCAGTCTGGGGCCTAGACGATACGTTAGGTTTGACATGTATGGTTATGGTTCTAACTATAAATATTGACGTTCATTTCTTTTCATTTATTATATTTCTATACCACTCCATTACCAAAGCTGTCTGGGCAGTTCACAAAAATTAAAAACCTTTGAAATACATTATACAAAGCATGAAAGCCATTTATGTAAATACATAAAAACAGATAGCACACACAGCAGACAACATATATATCTAAAATTTCAACAAAACAAAAGCCCTAGAACTAGGGTCTCCCACATGGTGCCTATGGGCTCCAATGTGCCCACAAATGCCTCTCTTGGAATGCACCAGGCTCTCTGCCAGGCTCTTTGCCAGGCTTTCTGCCACTTCTGATCTTTATTTTTATTTCCTCCTCCTCCTCTGCCGCCGCCTCTTCGTCGTCTTCTTCTTCTTCTTCTTTATTACTACTACTACGACTACTATTTAACTGGGAGGCTGTGGCATTTCTCTGCACTTCAAGGGTTTGCCTTCTGTAAAAGGAGTGTTGGAACAGGAAAAAACCCACTCAATAGAGTTGTTTTGTGTTTGGGAGCTCAGACCCCACTTAGGTTTATACTTAGGTTTATGGGCAAGTTACTTTTCTTTTAGTCTTGCCAGTTTGCCTTCTGGGGAATGGGTGTTTTGTGATCAGCCACACCCAACATGGCAGTCATCTTGTGAATTGGCAAGCCCCCATGGCAGCCATTTTGTGAGAGTGCCCACAACACTCTAAACATTCCAGATGTGCCCACTAGCCCAAAGAGATTGGGACCGCTGCTCTAGAGGAACAGGTCACATGTTTATCAATACATGAAATGGGATCGGAGCCATGCTCTGGGCAGCCCTATTCCCTGCCTCCAGCTTGCACAGCACAAACATCTGTAGGGAGAGAGCCTTTCCAAACATAGCTGTATGTACTATGTACAAAAGGAAACCTGCATCCAGGGAGTAAGACCCACTGGACTCTGTGGAGCTTACTTTGGAGCAGACATGTATAGAATTTTGCTAATTTATCATTCCAATTAATCTGTTAACATTTATAGCCCCATTTGTAATGTTGACATTCTCTTAATAAATTCTCCACATAAATCCAGTCCTTAGGGAAAAACCCACTGGGGATTTCTCCTGTGCAAATTCCAATGCCATTAATGTACAGGAGCAACACTTGTACCACTTCCAGTGGGGAATCTTTATGTTGGATTGTGGCCAAATGACTTTATCTGTCATAGGCAGTCATAGCCTTTGTAGTCCTGGAATTTTATCCATTATAAAATTATAAAATTATAAAACAAAGTTATGTTTTATATTGGAATGGGTTGAGGAGAACAGATAAAAGGCCAGGAAGAGTGTGATACATTTTGCAAGTATAATTGCTGAAAGAACATTTTATTCTTCCACTGACATTTCAAATTCAGCCCTTTGAGTAGAAACCTGGTTACCAGCTACTTCTTGTCATCTTAATCCATTATATTTTACAGTTAGTGGTAGAGAGCACAAGCTTTGCATGCTGAAGTTCCCAGGTTCAGTCCTTGGCATCTCCCAGTAGAGGGATCAGGTAGCAGGTGAAGAGAAAGACCTCTGTCTGAGTGGAGGCAATACTGGGCTGGATGGACCAGTGTTCTGAGCTGGCATAATAAGGCAGCTTCCTGTGTTCCAGTATTCTGAATTGTATAACCCAGCACGTTCAGTTCTTTCCTGTATGTAGATTTCAGGTTCCTTACTGTTGGGATGTCACTGTGACCATTTGGATAGATCAATTTTGCGTGTATGAAATAACACATTGAAGATGGGATGTATTTTTACACACACACTATGTACACTTAGGGTGGCCAGATGCAACAGAAGATAGGGCTCTTGCGCCTTTAGTAGTTGCATAGAAGGGGGGATTTCAGCAGGAAAAGCTATACTGCTCAAATTCCCTCTTCTACGCTACTATTGAGGGGCAGGAACCCTGTCCTCTTTTGCACATAGCCACTCTACTTTCCAAAGGGATAGTCGTGTTAGGCAAAACAAAACAAAAACACATTTCTGTGGCTCCTTAAGGCTCTGATGATAGCATGCATGACTTACACAGCACTGCCAATGAGTACAACACTGTATTTTGAATGATAAACACTTGCATGTTGTAACGTCAAAAGCATCTTTTACAACACCATCCAAAGTAGATATTTAATGAATCAATATAAAACATGTTGTCATTAAACATAATGAAATCTTGAAGTAGGAATTTCCAATGATCATGAAAAAGCAGCCTTGAAAGGAATGTTCAAAGGGAAGGGATTTCCCTTTATCTTATCATGTTTCCAGCTCATGCTGTTTGTGTGCTCAAAACTAGAGATTTTGTTCAACCCAGTTGAAGCTCTGCATCCTACAGACTAATGTTAGGGTAAAGAAATAAAATAGGTATAAAGTGTCCATATTGGGAACCCTCATTTTTATGAAATACTTTGCTTTTTAAACAAAAAATATACTGCAAATATTTATTATTTACAAGATTTATATACTGCTCTACACCCAGCAGGATTCCTTGTTGAGTAATGACCAAAGTTGCTGGATGAAAGATCAGAGATGAGTGCCTGCTTTTCAAATGGATGAAAGTGGCTTGTTTATTCACGGTAATTACTCTGAACTTAGATTAAAATAATAATAATGGCATTTCACTTATCTGTCATGAGCAAAACCTTAGAAAGCACTTACTATAGCACATGAATTTGCATAAGCGATTTTGTTGTTGTTCAGTCGTTCAGTCGTCTCCGACTCTTCGTGACCCCATGGACCATAGCACGCCAGGCCTTCCTGTCCTGCGCTCTCTCCCAGAGCATGCTCAAGTCCATATTCATTGCATCAGTGATGCTATCTATCCATCTCATCCTCTGCCGTCCCCTTCTCCTTTTGCCTTCAGTCTTTCCCAGCATCAGGGTCTTTTCCAAAGAGTTTTCTCTTCGCATTAGGTGGCCAAAATATTTGAGCTTCAGCTTCAGTATCTGTCCTTCCAATGAGCACTCAGGGTTGATTTCCTTTAGGATGGACTGATTTGACCTCCTGGCAGTCCAGGGGACTCGTAAGAGTCTTCTCCAGCACCACAGTTCAAAAGCATAAATTTTTCGGTGCTCAGCCTTCCTTATAGTCCAGCTCTCACAGCCATACATTACTACTGGGAAAACCATAGCTTTGGTTAGACGGACCTTTGTCGGCAAGGGGATGTCTCTGCTTCTTACTATGCTGTAAGGTTTGCCATAGCATTCCTCCCAAGGAGCAAGCGTCTTTTAATTTCATGGCTACAGTCACTGACTGTGCTGATCTTGGAGCCCAAGGAAATAAAATCTGTCACTGCTTCCATTTCTTCCCCTTCCATATGCCAGGAAGTGATGGGGCCAGATGCCATGATCTTCGTTTTTTTAATGTTGAGTTTCAAACCAGCTTTTGCACTCTCCTCTTTCACCCTCAACAAGAGGCTCTTGAGATCCTCTTCGCTTTCTGCTATTAGGGTGGTATCATCTGCGTATCTGAGGATGTTGATAACTCTCCCGGCAATCTTAATTCTGACCTGTGATTCATCCAACCTGGCGTTTCTCATGATGTACTCTGCATATATAAGCAGGGCGACAATATGCAGCCTTGTCGTACTCCTTTCCCAATTTTGAACAAATCGGTTGTTCCATGTCTGGTTCTTACTGTTGCTTCTTGTCCCTTGTACAGGTTTCTCAGGAGACAGGTAAGGTGGTCTGGTACTCCCATCTCTTTAAGAATTTGCCAGAGTTTGTTGTGATCCACACAATCAAAGGCTTTAGCATAGTCAATGAAGCAGAAATAGACGTTTTTCTGGAATTCTCTTGCTTTCTCCATGATCCAGTGAATGTTGGCAATTTGATCTCTAGTTCCTCTGCCTCTTCGAAACCCAGCTTGTACTTCCGGTAGTTCTCGGTTCACATACTGCTAAAGCCTAGCTTGTAGGATTTTGAGCATCACCTTGCTGGCATGTGAAATGAGCGCAATTGTACGGTAGTTTGAACACTCTTTGGCATTGCCCTTCTTTGGGATTGGAATGTAAACTGACCTTTTCCAGTCTTGTGGCCACTGTTGAGTGTTCCAAATGTGTTGGCATATTGAGTGCAGCGCTTTAACAGCATCATCTTTTAGGATTTTAAATAGTTCAGCTGGAAGACTGTCATCTCCACTAGCTTCGTTGTTAGTAATGCTTCCTAAGGCCCACTTGATTTCACTCTCTAGGATGTCCGGCTCAAGTTCAGTGATCACGCTATCATGGCTATCAGGGACATTAAGATCTTTCCTGTATAGTTCTTCTGTGTATTCTTTCCACCTCTTCTTAATCTCATCTGCTTCTGTTAGGTCCCTGCCTTCTTTGTCCTTTATCATGCCCGTCTTTGCACAAAACATTCTCTTGAGATCTCCGATTTTCTCGAAGAGATCTCTAGTCTTTCCCATTCTATTGTTTTCCTCGATTTCTTTGCATTGTTCATTTAAGAAGGCCTTCTTGTCTCTCCTTGCTATTCTCTGGAACTCTGCATTCAGTTGGATATATCTTCCCCTTTCTCCCTTGCTTTTCGCTTCCCTTCTTTCCTCAGTTACTTGTAAAGCCTCATCAGACAGCCACTTGGCTTTCTTGCATTTCTTTTTCTTTGGGATGAATTTAGTTGCTGCCTCCTGAACAATGTTATGGATCTCCATCCATAGTTCCTCAGGCACTCTGTCTATCAGGTCTAATCCCTTAAATCTATTCCTCACCTCCACTGTATATTCATAAGGGATATGATTTAGGTCATACCTGAATGGTTTAGTGGTTTTCCCTATGTTCTTCGATTTCAGCCGAAATTTTGCAAGAAGCAGCTCATGATCTGAGCCACAGTCAGCTCCAGGTCTTGTTTTTACTGAGTGTATGGAGCTTCTCCATCTTTGGCTGCAAAGTACATAACCAATCTGATTTCGATATTGCCCATCTGGTGATGTCCATGTGTAGAGTCACCTCTTGTGCTGTTGGAAAAGAGTGTTTGCTATAATCAGCATGTTCTCTTGGCAAAACTCTATTAGCCTTTGTCCTGCTTCATTTTGTACACCAAGGCCATGCTTGCCTGTTATCCTGGTGATTTCTTGATTTCCTACTTTAGCATTCCAATCCCTGATGATAAAGAGGACATCTTTTTTTGGTGTTAGTTCTAGAAGGTGTTGTAGGTCTTCATAAAACCAATCAACCTCAGCTTCTTTGGCATCAGTGGTTGGGGCACAGACTTGAATTACCGTGATGTTGAATGGTTTGCCTTGGATTCATACTGAGATCATTCTATCATTTTTAAGATTGTACCCCAGTACTGCTTTTCCCACCCTTTTGTTGACTATGAGTGCTACTCCATTTCTTCTAAGGGATTCTTGCCCACAGTAGTAGATATGATGGTCACCTGAATTAAATTCGCCCATGCTTGTCCATTTTAGTTCACTGATTCCCAAGATGTCGATGTTCAATCTTGCCATCTCATGTTTGACCACCTCCAGCTTACCTTGATTCATTGATCTGACATTCCAGGTTCCTAAACGATATTGTTCTTTACAGCATTGGATTTTCTTTTCACCACCAGACACATCCACGGCTGAGTGTCCTTTCAGCTTTGGCCCAGTCGCTTCACTCTTTCTGGCACTACTTGGAAATACCCTCTGCTCTTCCCCAGTAGTATATTGGACACCTTCCGACCTGAGGGGCTCATCTTCTGGCGTCATCTCTTTTAGCCTTGTGATACGTTCCCTGGGGTTTTCTTGGCAAGAATACTGGAGTGGGTTGCCATTTCCTTCTCCAGTAGACCACATTTTGTCAGAACTCTCTGTCATGACCTGTCCGTCTTGGGTGGCCCTGCACGGCATAGCTTATGGCTTCACTGAGTTATGCAAGCCCCTTCGCCACAACAAACACCATATTTTTACAGTAACATGGGCTTTCAAGTTCTGCAGTAATTTATTTATTTATTTATTTCATTTCTATACCACCCAGTAGCCGAAGCTCTCTGAACCGAAGGGTTCCTTAAGTGCAGGATATTTTTGGGGGTATATGAATTAAAATATTGGTATCAAACCTTTAATAGCTAGGGCTTTAAATTTTGTGTTACCTCCAAAACCTTCTGGCAAACATGGTTTAAACTGAAAAATAGGACATAGTATAGTGGTGGGTTCCCTAGGTCTCAAAATAAAAATGTTGGTAAGATTTTGTCTCCTTTTTATTGCTCACCTTCCTCTCACTTCTCCATGAATTATTCAGATATATCCACAATGGAAATGAGAGTTCAGAAAAGGTGAGCTACCATAAGGACTGGTGTCAAGGGTAGGCATGGTTAGGCACCTGTCGAGGGCCCACACCCCAACAAGAGCCCACTGACACGAGCCTCCTCAAGTTGCCCCTCCTCTTCACCATTGCTATCTGCTTTGCGCCTAAGGGCACAATCCTGTGGGGATAGGCGGCTGCCTCCGAACTCAGAGGCGACCACCTATCCAATGCAGGGCAGGAGCAGCGCAGAGGGGATCATCCCCTCTGTGCTTCAGCCGCCCTGCATTCGCTGCTAGACAGCTGAATTTGGCTGTCTAGCCGTGGGAAGTTGGAGTGGGTAGGAGAGGGGGCGGATGCCAGACTATGCATAGGAAGCATCGGAACAGCAGTTCTGCCCACCTTCTTTTGGCCGCTCTGTGCTCCTCTTACGAGCGTGGAGCACGGGGCCGATCCGCACTGCCTACAAGGCAGCCTGGGATGGGGTGGAGGTCAGTTCTCAGGAAACCAATGTCGGAGCGCGGGCTCTGAGGTCAGTTCCCAGGAACTAACCTATCCTATGGCTGTCTAGCTGCTGACTAGCAGCCATAGGATTGCGCCCTAAAGGTGCTTTCACACAGACATTGTGACCCATGTCCATTTGTCTCAGGTCTCTCAGCATAATACGGAGTACTACATTCAAGGTGTTACATCGGTGCAGGACTTTCTAGTTCACCCCTTCATCTTTCAACAATGGTTAGAGAGAGCCCTTTTGATGAAATTGTTCATTACACCCCTCTAATGGCCTGTGATATGTGGCAAACTAGCTTGGTTGGTCCTAGATCACAGGGAGTGACTGAGCTGTTCCGTCCCTCCCCCCGGAATCCTCGACAGGGGGGAGGCAATCCGTTTCTCCTCCCCGGAATCCTCCATGGCTGGCTGTGCTCTGTGGCAGCTCCGCGGAGCAGCCGGCCAGGCCCAGCCAGGCCAGAGCCGTCCGCAGCTAGATTTCCGGCCACGGAGGGCTCTGGGGAGAAAACAAAACAAAACCAAACCCGCGTACGCAAATGGCGGCGGCTACGGCCGCCGCCATTTGCGTTCCTTATTTTTGGCCATCTTAATCTATGTAAATATTTACGTAGACTATGATGGCGAAAATAAAGGGGAACGCAAATAGTGTAGCGCGTGCTATTTGCGACCCTGTTTGATTCACCATTTTAGCCTATGTAAATATTTACATAGGCTAAAACGGTGAATCAAAAAGGGACGCAAATAGCGCCCGCTATGCTATTTGCATTACCCTTTATTTTCGCTGTCATAGTCTACGTAAATATTTACGTAGACTAAGACGGCCAAATAAGGAATGCAAATGCAAATAAGGAATGCATTTGCGTATGCGGGTTTTTTGTTTTGTTTTTTTAAACCCAGCCATGATAGGCTATGTAAATCTTTAAGTAGCCTATCACATCTTCTTTTTTTTTTTAACAAGACTGCAAATGGTGGCAGCGGCAGCCGGTCGAAAGACCAGCCGCCGCCGCCACCGCCGGAGCCACCACAGCCCGGAAGATCCGCCCCAGGTGAGTCTCGTCCCAGGGGGGATCCGCGCGGGGGGGTGGGGGGTGGCAGGCCATTCCGCCACGGATTTCAGGGGGGCCGAATGCACTGGCATTTGGCCTCACCAAGATCTGTGGCGGAATTCTCTGCCATCCCTAATTCCAGGTCAATGATTCTAAGATTTCTGTGCTTATATTGACTGTAGATGTAGAATCTATTCTCTAATGAAGATCAGCCTTCGTTTTCATTAGGGCTGTGCATGGACCCCCCGATCCAACTCGGAAGCCGCTTTGTGGCTTTCGAGGCATGCCCAATTCGGCTCGGGCTGATTTAGGGGACCCCCGACCCGACTCAGCCCCGAACCTGAGTGGGATTTGGATGGCCGCTTCAGGCCCCCCTGATGCCCCCACAGAAACCCACAGCTCCTTACCTGGGCTGCTGCTGCCTCCTCCTCCTCTGCCACCTACTCCACCTCTGCTGCTGTTGCCGCCACCTCCGCCACTGTCTCTGCCACTATCGCCGCCGCTGTCATTGCCGCCGCCATCATCACCACCACCAGCTCCTGAGGCCTGGACGCGTGCTGGCTCTTGTTGCAGGGAGTCGCCATTTCCCTGATTGCCACTTTAAAAATAGTGACTGCCTGCAATTAATGCCGGCACGTGTCCAGGGCTCAGGAGCTGGCGGCAGTGATGATGGCAGCAGTGATAGTGGTGGTGGAGGTGGCTGCGATGGCAGCAGCAGCTGTGATGATAGCAGAGGTGGTGGAGGCAGAGGCAGTGGCAACAGAGGCAACAGCAGCGGCGGCAACGACTGTGATGGGCAGCTCAGGTAAGGTGCTGGCGGTGCTGGCGCAGCTAGGATGGGATGCCAAAGCTTTGAAGTGCACTGAAGCACTTTGGAAAGCCCCCGACCTGGTCCTGGTTGCTTCATGCCCCCTCCGCTTAGCCTTGGAAAGGGCCCGCACTAATTTAGTGCAGGAGATGCCCTGGAGGTTGACGACGTCACGAAAAGGACCCGCAAACTTCCGTGAGTGACCAATCTCAATAGCAGGATAAAAGCTCCATGTGAAGAAATCCACAGCGATGGGAAAAGCTTTACCAATTGAATATCTGCCTGTCATGTTAAAGGCCCAAGAGCCTTGGGGAAAAAAGTAGATAAAATAGAAATAGAGATTATAATTCATATTAATCATTGTGAATGCAGAAGAAGATGAGGGGTAGTTGTTCCAAATTAATTGACACATCATGACAGGTTGTGATCTAAGTAAGCCAACATATTTATTTAGCAATTTGCTGGAGATATTTTATAGCACTATTTCTGTGTGTGTGTGTGTGTGTGTGGTAGCTGCATTTAAGCTTCTGGGTTTAAAATAGGGATGTCGGAGAATTCCGCCATGGATCCCAGGGTGGCTGGAATCCATGGCGGAATGGAGCAACCCGCCCCACCACCCCGCGAAAGCCCCGTGAAACGGAGCCTACCTGGTTGCGGCTGCGGTGGCAGCTCTGGAGGTGGCGGTGGCGCCATTTGTGTCCCCTCTCTTTGCCGTCATAGGCTACGTAAACATTTATGTAGCCTATCACGGCTCAGCGAAGGGACGCAAATGGCGGCCACTACGCCGGCCACCATTTGCATCTGCAGACCTGCCGCAGCCAGATGTCTGGCTGTGGGTGCACCTGGCCGGCGGCTCCGCGAAGTCGCTGTGGAGCGGAGCCGGCCAGGGAGGATTCCAGGGAGAGGGACGGAGCGCCTCCCCCGCCACTGCAGATGCCACATACAAAACAGGTAAGTGGTTTTGTACATCCCTAGTTTAAAACTGTGTAATTTTAAAGAAGGAAATGAAAGAAGTATATCTTTGGTGGTTTTATGATTTCATTCCCTATTTCCATAAATCTTGAACAGCATGCATACTTTTCTGTAATCTATGTAATATCTGCCTAGTACCAAACTACAACATCATCTAGCGGCAGTATAATTAGTTGCCCGCACAGTATTCCACAAGCATTTTACTGCCACCTTGAGGAACTATTCTCTGTAGAAAAGTAGCAGCTGCAGACTTTGGTAATGTTGTAAACAGCTGTAATTGACCTTTTTTTTTTTTTTGGTCTAAATGTGAATACATCATTCAGGATCTCTCACTTAAACTAGAAATTGTCAGTTCCTCCTAGAAAAAAATAAACAATAACACTTTCTAGGCACTAACCATTTAGAAATGCTTACTCCTGTTTTTGAGTGGCCCAAATTATGGGGTGTGGGGGGAGAGACACCTATGTCTTATGATGCTATAATGTTGCTGGTTCATAGGACAGGAAGGAACATGAAAATTCCCTAAGACCAGAATCCAGCCTTTAAACCACATGCATACAATTCATCACCACTAAACCATTCAGGTATGACCTAAATCATATCCCTTATGAATATACAGTGGAGGTGAGGAATAGATTTAAGGGATTAGACCTGATAGACAGAGTGCCTGAGGAACTATGGACGGAGGTCCATAACATTGTTCAGGAGGCAGCAACTAAATCCATCCCAAGGAAAAAGAAATGCAAGAAAGCCAAGTGGCTGTCTGATGAGGCTTTACAAGTAGCTGAGGAAAGAAAGGAAGCGAAAAGCAAGGGAGAAAGGGGAAGATATATCCAACTGAATGCAGAGTTCCAGAAAACAGCAAGGAGAGACAAGAAGGCCTTCTTAAATGAACAGTGCAAAGAACCGGAGGAAGACAATAGAATGGGAAAGACTAGAGATCTTTTCAAGAAAATTGGAGATCTCAAGGGAACTTTTTATGCAAAGACGGGCATGAAAGGACAAAGAAAGCAGGGACCTGACAGAAGCAGGTAAGATTAAGAAGAGGTGGAAAGAATACACAGAAGAACTATACAGGAAAGATCTGAATGTCCCTGATGGCCATGATAGTGCGGTCACTGGACATCCTCGCGAGTGAAGTCAAGTGGGCCTTAGGAAGCATTACTAACAACAAAGCTAGTGGAGATGACAGTCTTCCAGCTGAACTATTTAAAATCCTAAAAGATGATGCTGTTAAAGTGCTGCACTCAATATGCCAACAAATTTGGAACACTCAGCAGTGGCCACAAGACTGGAAAAGGTCAGTTTACATTCCAATCCCAAAGAAGGGCAATGCCAAAGAGTGTTCAAACTACCGTACAATTGCGCTCATTTCACATGCCAGCAAGATTATGTTTAAAATCCTACAAGCTAGGTTTCAGCAGTATGTGAACCGAGAACTACCGGAAGTACAAGCTGGGTTCTGAAGAGGCAGAGGAACTAGAGATCAAATCGCCAACATTCACCGGATCATGGAGAAAGCAAGAGAATTCCAGAAAAATGTCTATTTCTGCTTCATTGACTACGCTAAAGCCTTTGATTGTGTGGATCACAACAAACTGCGGCAAATTCTTAAAGAGATGGGAGTACTAGACCACCTTACCTGTCTCCTGAGAAACCTGTACGAGGGTCAACAAGCAACAGTAAGAACCGGACATGGAACAACCGATTGGTTCAAAATTGGGAAAGGCGTACAACAAGGCTGTATATTGTCGCCCTGCTTATTTAACTTATATGCAGAGTACATCATGAGAAACGCCGGGTTGGATGAATCACTGGTCGGAATTAAGATTGCTGGGAGAATTATCAACAACCTCCAATATGCAGACGATACCACCCTAATGGCAGAAAACGAAGAGGATCTAAAGAGCCTCTTGCTGAGGGTGAAAGTGGAGAGTGCAAAAGCTGGTTTGAAACTCAACATTAAGCAAACGAAGATCATGGCATCCGGCCCCATCACTTCCTGGCATATAGAAGGGGAAGAAATGGAAGCAGTGATGGATTTTATTTTCTTGGGCTCCAAGATCACTGAAGATGGTGACTGTAGCCATGAAATTAAAAGGTGCTTTCTTCTTGGGAGGAAAGCTTTGGCAAACCTAAACAGCATAGTAAGAAGCAGAGACATCACCTTGCCGAGAAAGGTCCATCTAATCAAAGCTATGGTTTTCCCAGTAGTAACATATGGCTGTGATAGCTGGACTATAAGGAAGGCTGAGTGCCGAAGAATTGATGCTTTCGATCTGTGGTGCTGGAGAAGACTCTTACGAGTCACCTGGACTGCCAGGAGGTCTACTCAGTCCATCCTAAAGGAAATCAACCTTGAGTGCTCATTGGAAGGACAGATACTGAAGCTGAAGCTCAAATATTTTGGCCACCTAATGTGAAGAGAAAACTCCCTGGAAAAGACCCTGATGCTGGGAAAGACTGAAGGCAAAAGGAGAAGGGGATGGCAGAGGTTGAGATGGCTAGATAGCATCACCGATGCAATGAATATGAATTTGAGCACACTCCAGGAAAGAGCGGAGGAGAGGAAGGCCTGGCGTGCTATGGTTCTTTGGGTCCCGAAGAGTCGGACATGACTTAATGACTGAACAACAACATACAACTCATCAACCCCAATGACAGATTCATTCACATAGTTAACTTAAGCTGTCTTCATTGCTTCAGCCTTGGGCTGCTGTTCACTTGCAATCTGCAACTCCAGGAAACTCTGACTGATAAAGGTCTGACCTCTGCTCATCTAAGTCCACACCGGTGAAGTGAAAAACACCAAAAAGCCAAGATCCATTCAATCAGATATTCAGGAGGCAAGAATTTTTGTACAACAAAATATGTATTTTATATATTTTAAACAGATCAATTGTTCCTGAGGAAGAGACATAGTCTTGAAACGCATCAAGCATTTTAGTGATCTGCCTAAAAAACAAATACTGTTTATATAGTCCATGAGTATTTTAGAGACCTGCAGAACAAATAAATATCACAGTCCATATTTTAGGTTTTTTTTCCTTTTTGGTGTTTCTGCTAATACTGCCTATGCATAGTGTTTTCCCTCTCAGTTTTTCACCATGGTGATGTTGTGCCAAGCAATTCATTATGTAATATGCAGCTCAGGTGACCTATCCTTTGGGATGCTGGCTATAACAAGCCTACTAAGAAGCTTCATGCTGTGCATAATGTGTTGGATCCAGATTTACACTGGATCAACTGCACTGGTAGGAGTAGATTTCTCTGCCCCCTCTTTCTCACAGCAGCCTCTCCAGTCTCCTGAAAATGCTACACAGAGACTCAGGAGACCCTGCTGATGGGAGGAGCTGTGGTGTGTGTGGGGGGAAGGGGTGATCCCCCAAATTGGGTGGAGGGACATAAGAACATAAGAAAAGCCATGCTGAATCAGACCAAGGGTCTATCTAGTCCTGCATTCTGTTCACACAGTGGCCAACCAGCTGTCAAGCACGAACCCACAAGCAAGGCATGAGGGAAACAGCACCCTCCCACCTATGTACCCCAGCAACTGGTGTACACAGGCTCACTGCCTCTGGTACTGGACATAGCACATAGTCAACAAGACTAGTAGCCATTGATAACCTTTTCCTCCAGGAATTTGTCCAACCCCCTTTTGAAGCCATCCAAATTGGTGGCCACTACATCTTGTGGTAGCAAATTCCATAGTTTACCTATGTGCTGTGTGAAGAAGTTTTATCTGTCCTGAATCTCCCACCAATCAGCCTCATGGGATGACCCGCCTTGGTTCTAGTATTTTGAGAGAGGGAGAAAAATGTCTCCTTATCCACATTCTCCACACCATGCATAATTTTGTAGACCTCTATCATGTCTTCCCTTACCCTCCTTTTTTCCAAGCTAAACAATCCCAGCTGTTGTACCTTTCTCTCATAGGGAAGATGCTCCAGCCCCTTGATCAATTTACTTGTCCTTTTCTGCACTTTTTCCAGCTCCACAATATCGTTTTTTTTAGGTGTGGTGACCAAAACTGTACACAGTCTTCCAAATGTGGTCACACCATAGATTTGTATAGGGGCAATATGGTATTGGCAGTTTTATTCTCGATTCCTTTTCTAATTATGCCTAACATAGAGTTTGCCTTTTTACAGCATCCACACACTGGGTTGACATTTTCATAGAGCTGTCCACCACAACCCCAAGATCTCTTTCTTGGTCAGTCACCACTAGCTCAGATCCCATCAGGCTATATTTGAAGTTGGGATTTTTGGCCCCAACATGCATCACTTTACACTTGCTTACACTGAACCGCATTTGCCATTTAGATGCCCATTCTCTCAGTTCGGAGACATCCTTTTGGAGCTCTTCACAATCTGGTTTTGTTTTAACTAGGGATGGCGGAGAAATCCGCCACAGACTCCAGTGAGGCTGGGTTCTTTAGAATCCGGCCTCCCTGAGTCCATGGAGGAACAGAATACCCCCCCACCCCTGAAATCCCCCCGGGATGGACCTTACCTGGTGGCGGCGGCTGCTCCGGATCGGGTCGTCGTCTTCCTTCTGCAGCCAGGCTGCGGAATGAAATGGCGGCCGTAGTAGCAGCCACCATTTGCATCCCTGCTCCTGATTGGCTACGTAAATATTTATGTAGCCTATCACAGCAAAGAGCAGGGACGCAAATGGCAGCCGCTATGCCATTTGCGTCCCTGCTCTTTTCGTGATGGCTATGTAAATATATACATAGCCTATCATGGCTAACGCAGGGATGCAAATGGCAGCTTCTATGCCATTTATGTCCCTGCCTTACCCATGATAGGCTACATAAATTTAAACGCAGCCAATCACAGCCACGGACAGGGAAGAAAATGGCAGCTGCTATGACGGCTGCCATTTGTGGCTGCAGCAGCCCGGCAGCGGATGGCAGTCTGGCTGCGGATGGGCCTGGCCAGCGGCTCCGCGAACTCGCCACGGAGCGGAGTCGGCCAGGCAGGATTACGGAGGGAGGGATGGATTGCCTCCCCACCCCCGCAGACGCCACCAGCGGAATGGTGAGTGGAGTTCATACACCTCTAGTTTTAATCACCCTCAGTAATTTGGAGTCATCGGCAAACTTGGGGACTTCACTGCTCACTCCTAATTCCAGATCATTTATGAACAGGTTGAAAAGCATTGGTCCTAATACAGATCCCTGTGGGACTCCACTATTTACTTCCCTCCATTGGGAGAATTTACCATTTATTCCTACTCTCTGCTTTCTGTTCTTTAACCAGTTACTGATCCATAAGAGGACCTGTCCTCTTATTCCAAGGCTGCTAAGTTTGCTCAGGAGTCTTTGGTGGGGGACTTTGTCAAAAGCCTTCTGGAAGTCCAAATAAACAATGTCTACCGGATCACTCCTGTCTACATGTCTATTGACACTCTCAAAGAACTCTAAAAGGTTAGTGAGACAGGACTTCGCTTTGCAGAAGCGGTGTTGATTCTTTTTCAGCAGGGCTTGTCCTTCTATATGCTTACTAATTTTATCTTCAATAATGTCGTCAACCAATTTACCCGGAACAAATGTTAAGCTAACCGGTCCATATTTCCTGTCCCCCCCCCCAAATCTCTTTTTGGAAATTTGTGTTACATTGGCCATCTTCCAGTCCTCTGGTATAGAGACTGATCTTAGGGACATGTTGTGTATTTTGGTTAGAAGATCAGCAATTTCAAATTTGAGTTCTTTGAGAAGTCTAGGATGGATACCTTCTGAGCCTGGTGATTTATTTGCTTTCAGTTTATCAATAAGGTTGAGAACGTCATCTTTGTCACTACTATTTGCCTCAGTTCCTCAGACTCCCTTCCTGAAAACATGAGTTCAGGCACAGGTATCTGTCTTATATCTTCTGTGGTGAAGACAGATGAAAAGAATTCATTCAGCTTCTCTACAGTCTCCTCGTCCTCCTTCAGTCCTCCTTTAACTCTACTGTCATCCAATGGTCCAGCTGCCTCCCTAGCTGGTTTCCTGTTTCTGATATATTTAAAGGATTATTTATTGTTGGCCTTGATATCGTTAGTGATATGCATCTCCTTTTTTTTTTGCATCTCCTATTGTTTGTTTGCATCACCTTTGTGCAAGGTTGTACTTGTACTCCCTTTTGTTTTCTTCACTTGGGCAAGACTACCATTTTCTGAAGGAAGCTCTCTTTTCTCTAATAGCTCCCTTATGGAGCCCTTGCACGTGCAGAAGCTCCCTCCTTTATGCAGAAGGCAGATCCTGGATCCAACTGGATATGTCAACATCATAAGGGAAACAGTCCAAGATGAACCCCACTGAGATAGCTTTCAGGGTAGAGATAGAGAAAAATGTGCCAAAGATCCCTTCAGTTATCTGGCATGCAGTGTCAGCCCATGAAATTTTGGTGCCCAAATGGTGCCCCCACCCCTTCTAGATCAAACACTTAACAAAGGCTTGCTGTACCATTCAGACACCAATTCCTTCCTTCATCTATGCCCCCCATGACTTCCCTCATGGTGCCACCTAAATGAGGTCACACCTGCTGTGTGGCAGAACTGGTCTTGCTGGCATGCCAAGAATCCCCCTCTCCTGGACCCATGCTGCAGATACATTTACCAGGCCATAATGCTGTTTTCCTGTTGCTGTAGGCTGTTTTTGCTCTATTGCAGGTGTTCAACAGTGAATGCAAGACTGCTTGCGGGGGGGGGGGTAATGCAAAGATGAAGCAATATGGCTGAGTTATTTACAAGGACACTGATCCAGAAATAGGCACCATTAAATGTAGCTTAGTTTAATTTCCTTTAAATGAAAATTCCAGTAACACCACAGTAAATTACAGTGTGGCCCAAGTTGGACTCAAAAGTTAGTAGATTTCCACCACTAGTGAAAGATTGTTCCAGTCCTAGGCAGAAGCAGTAATGTTAGTTGTGCTACCTGGCCCTATAAAAACGTCATGCTGTGCTTCCATTTTGTTAGCCCTGCAGGCTCATACATAATTAGAGCCTTAATGGGAAGAGCCAGTGGTAAGTGAGGAGTTCTAACATCTCTGTAGAGGGAGATAGTTAAAAGAAATAGCCTATTTAGAAAGTGTCAGCAAGATGGGCCCAGTGGCCTTTACATGTTCCAAGAATATCATATTACACCTTCTGCAAAGTCCTGGTTCACTGGAGGATGACTCCCTGGGTCTGGTGGCTGCATC
The DNA here is from genome assembly GCF_057233095.1 of Heloderma suspectum. Classification (NCBI taxonomy): domain Eukaryota; kingdom Metazoa; phylum Chordata; class Lepidosauria; order Squamata; family Helodermatidae; genus Heloderma; species Heloderma suspectum. Next base: position 88,141,821 of record NC_139459.1, read on the forward strand.
ATTTTCTTTGTAATAGATTTTCCTTTTTCCAATCTGTTGCGTTCTCTGACAGCTGCTCACCAGGGTGACACAATTTGTGTGTATCAATCCATTTGAAGGTTTGTGCATGTGCAGAAATGTTATATGCGAGCCCTATTTAGCATGAACAGTTGTGTCCTATCTTTAATTGTCAATGCAATCATTGATTGAAATATTTATTTTGGGAGTAATTTTCTTTCTGTATTAAAACCAAAACAAAACAGATTGACATAGTTGCCTTCTTTCTTCCCTAAACGATACAAACAGCAGTAGAGCTACTGAGAAATGGGTAATTCATAGTCTCTGTAACTTGAGAGCAAGATCAAGCTTCACAAACATTAGGAATTATATTTTGTACAGCATTATAAGGCAAATAAAACCTGATTATATGCCTCTTAGGCTTTCAATCATTATTGTTCCTTACTGGTTTAATTGTGCTCTCATTCCAGCTTGGATAGTCCTGCACTTATTTTGTGTCGCAAACAACGAAAGAAGCAAATACATGGGAATGTTATCTGTAAGGTAGGTGTCACACTATTAGTCTATTAATTGGTTCATCTATTCATTAAATTTGCATAGATCTGCATGCATATTTGTTTTTGGATGGTACATAGAAGGCATTAGGATGCATTCCCTCCTACTGTGAGAGAAAAGGGAGAATGGATCTTTTAAGATGGTACCTTCCATCTGTAGTATGAGTATTTGGCTATCCATCCATCCATCCATCCATCCATCCATCTATCTATCTATATCTATCTATGGAAATCCACATCTTAAAAGACATGTTGTCCCTTCCATCTGTAGTTTTTATAAGCATTTTATGGTCTATCTATTGATTTGTCATCTAAAATGATAGCATTTCCCTGCAGAGTGCTGAGAAAGGGAGCCCTTATCAGTGCTTAGCAGAGTAAGGGTGCAATCCTATGCATGTTTAGACAGAAAAAAGGCCTACAACTCACAGCATTCCCCAGCCAGTATGGCTGGCTGGGGAATGCTGGGAGTTATAGGCCTTTTCTCTGTCTAAACATGTATAGGATTGCGGCCTAAAGCTCTTATCACCAATCAGCTGAAAAGAGCTTTTTCCTGCCAGGAGATGGGGAGGAGCTTGGGGAAGAAACTGGCAGGCCAGATGGAGGAAACCATCTAAAAGCAAAGAATATACTCCTTGCTTCATAAATATTGCTTTTTGTATATGCAAATTTTTGCACATTTAATCAATAGATGAATCAATTAATCCACAAATTGCATGACAGCTTACAGATAACATTTCCATGGCCCCAGGGCATGGTCTGAAGACACATGAGGCAGCCACTTTGCTGAAGCTAAGCAGGTTTGGGTCTGGTCAGTGCTGGGAGGGGAGACCACCTGGGAACCCCAAGTAGCCACTTTGAGCCCCATGATGGAAGAAAGGTGGGATATAAATGTAATAAATAAATTTACTTCTTTTGTTATTTGCAACATAAAATAAATTCAGGACAGACACACACACACTGCATATGTGTGTGTATTTCTGTGCATTGTGTGGGGAAGGATTTCTTTACTCAGTCAATTCAATTAATCTGATTCATCAATTAAATGTTCAGCACTAGTTATCCATTGTTTTTCATGCAGGTTAAGGTTTCGCACAGTGTGATTTCTTCCCCTCTTATCACTTCAGTGGAGAAAACCCACATCAACCTCTAACCAAGTGACAAGTATATTCTTGGCTATTTCATTATTGACATCTCTGTGCTTGAACTGAACAAAGTGCCCTGAAGTTTAGAAAGAATCAGGTGGATCTATTCCATGAAACAAGGAGAGTTTTCACAGTGTCTACTGTGAATAAATATGTATCAGCTGTATAATGTGAAAAACCAAAGAGTAGAAGGAGCAGACAGTGTGGCAATAGGTCACACAAAAACCTATCTGTTTCGTTCCGATTTTTGTACTGTGTAATTTGGACGAGACTTTGTATAAACAACCCAAAATCCCTTGCTGTAATTACTAGTAATATAACATTCCTTTATATGGCTGATTTTCCCAGCAAATGTAGCACTACCATGGCGGGTGGCGTGTAGTTTGAGAAAGATGAACTAACCTGCACACACAGCAAGAATGACAGTTGATGATTTGTGCTGTGTCACTTTTGCTAATTCTGCCTATTCTAGCCAGTGCTCAAATTACAGAGGGGTGTGTGTGTGTGTGTGTGTGTGTGTGTGTTTGGGCATGTGTGAGTGTGTATGCAGATGGAACCTGGTCCCCTTACCTTCTGTGGCAGTCCTGTGCTGCTGTTTTGAGAAGGCTACAAGGGCTAACATTTAGCTAACATGGGAGAGAATCAATGGGTGGGGTTTATAGATTTCATTCAGGGCCCCCTGCCTCTTTCCCCATCATTTGGGCCCTGAATGTAGTAGACACCAGCATGGGGATTAGTCCCACTGTGACTTGTGGGTGTCAGTGTCACAGACCCTCAGAAAGCCAGGATGAAGGCAAAATGCACATTCTAAGGCAGGCCGGTCCACCCTGGTGCCCTCCAGATGGTTTGGACTAGAACTCCCATCAGCCCCAGCAATCATGGCCAGTGGTCAGCAAGGATGGGGGCTGTAGTCCAACACATCTGAAGGGCACCAGGTTGGCCAAGGTTATCCTAAAGCGGACACACTCTCACTGCATTTCTGAAGCACTTGTTTTCAGGACTGAGAATGTGCATCGAAACCGTCTCCACCACACTTAAAAATACTATGTCTGACTGTCTTCACTGACAGAAGCTCTGATCCAATGAATTATATGTAGAAAAGCTAGTGCTATTTTGTTTGCTTGTTGTTGTTGTTTTAGAAAATCCTCAGATCAGCTTAGGCAGTCTTGTAGGCTTTTATTGTGTGCTCGCCATTCCTTACTCATGGTTGCTTTCTTTAAATGTCATCATTTTCTGTCCTGTGTTTTCCAATCACTTTCACATTTTGGGGGGATGGCGGGAATGCGTTATTAGTTCCATCATTCCACTTTATTTCACTGTATGACAGCACAACCTAGAGGTGACGTGGTGGAAAGTACAGGAAGGGAAGAAAGGAAAGAAACCTTGGGTAGACATCCAATCTTAATCCTGCAAAGAATCTGGAAGCAGATGCAGTGGGTTAAAAGGCCTTCTCTAGAAAAGCTCATTATGCAGGGAAGGAAGAGCTGGTAGATAGCACTGAATCTAGCTTCCTGAACATCTGATTGAATGGATCTTGGTTTTTTAAGAAAGAGCCATGATCTTGCAGCCTTGGCTTTTTGATTGGGAAGTAGAGGCAGGCATGCAGGGAGGGAGTCCTTCTCCAGTTAGGGATATGCATGTGGAGCCTTGAGTCTGTTGGCCAGATTACATGTTATGTTAAATGAGTCTTCACATTGGCCTGTTTTAAATCGCAGCAGTGTGAGGGGCAGTGGTGTAGTGGAGTCAGAGCTCACAGGGTCAGAGCACCAGGCCTTTTTGATTAGCAGGGACAATGACATCATCTGCCAACCCCCTCAGGGTTCCCTGTTCCTTCTGAGCTTAGCTGTATTTCTCACAGTAGCTGGGGCAAAATGGATTTCCCCAGCAGCAATATATTGTTGTGAGCTATCCCTGTTATAATGCAAAGTAGTTTGGGGTGTCTTGGTCCTGAAGCGGTAATTAAAGGCACAATCCTATGCATGTTTAGACAGAAAAAGGCCTACAACTAACAGCATTCTCCAGCTAGCATGGCTGGCTGTGAGCTGCAGGACCTTTTTCTGTCTAAACATGCATAGGATTGTGCCCAAAGTCCCATTAGATTTACAAAAGACATATATAATGTGGGGATGAGGGGCGATAGATCAACATAGCTACCTGCATTTTTAGACTCCCCTTGGGAAGAGCAGAACTGTATATCTTGTTTCTCCAGCTTTCATGCTGAGTGCCTGCACTTTAAAATTTACCACTACACCAATGGTGAAGGGCCCTGGTCTGGGTCTAGGTAGAATGGAGCTTTACTCATTTTGCCTGTGCCAAAATTATTTCCCCCAGGAGGAGGGAATTTGCTTCACTGCTGAAGTAAATTGTAGCTCCCGGGACCTGATTTTCATTGGAACCATAGGACGATGTAAAACCTTGAGGCACGGGGACCCTCGAAGGCCTTACCTCCTGCGTCACAAGTAATCTGGGCCTTCAAAAAGCCAGATGAACTGGGCTCCATAGGACAAGGGTGGCTTGGAGGTTGCAGTGCTGGCTTGAGCGCTGTCAGCTGACCCAATAGACTGATTGTTGTCAGCTGACATTGTAAAGCAATGGAGAGGCACCAAGCCCTAGGCAGATGGAGAGGTCTGAGCAACTTCACAATGCGTCCCAACACAGCTTGACTCTCTTGCTTCATATTTGCCTCACCTCACCTTGTACCTGCCTCATCCTGACATCACACTATCCAGCTTCACCTTGTCTCATCTGCTCAACCTGATATCTGACCTCCAGCTTGTCCATAACTTAATTAACCATAATTTAATTAATAAATAAATAACTGACTCCCACATCTGGCTTACAAGACATCAGCCTGCCTGCATTCAACCCAGACTCCATGGCAGCCTGTGGCAAGCTAGGCTTTAAGCCTGACACATGGAAGGAAAGGGTTATATTTCCCTCTACCAGCAACATGGCCCTGATCCAGATTGATGCCTCTCATGGCTGCCATTTTAAACATATGAACACACACACACACACACACACACACTTAACGTAACATGTGATGTGGCCCTCTGTGCATATGGCTCCTGACTGGATTGAGGGAAGGGTCTACTATAGCCCCAAATTTAGTTCATGATCTTACACTTGATCAAATTCATCTCTCTTGTTTTTGTGCATGCAAATTACATATTAAAATGTTGTTGCTTTTAAAAAGTGAAGTGAGCAGGTGAATAGTGGGAGGCAACAATAGTAAAAACTCTTGTGTGTTTCCTAGTTGTTTCCCCTTTTTCTTTTAGTTGTCTATCTGACTCCCAAAACTGACACCTAGTTTGACAAATTTGTCTTGTTTCTAGATTTCCAGAGGCAGAACATGAGAACATATAGAGACAACAGCCCAGAAAGGATAAATGAGACTTCTTTTCTAGCTCAAGGTCTTGGATCCAATTTTTCATCTTTCTGCTATTCTTTATAAACCAAGAAATCAAAGTTGATTTTCCTTTTCTACCTACCATAGATAAAGGATTCTTTCTAGGGGCTAAACTGCTAGCTCTTGCAAAATATTTTGCTTCTTTCGTTGTTTCCCCACTTCTTTTTGCTTTTCTTACACTAGCCAAGGTATTTCATTCGTTCACTTTTTTTTTTACAACACTCTAAAGCAATCAGGAAATAAAATGATACTTTGTGCTCCCCCCAACACCTTATTATTGTTCTGGTGCACCTGCAATGCTGATTCTGTAGTTGAACAAAACCGAGTTAGAGACAGTTTGGACAATATTTCTTGTTCTACATGAGCAGTCCTAACTTCTGCTTCAGCATGAGGTCATATGGAGAAATGTATTATTTAAGAGTCTATATCAGCTTCCCCCAACTTGGTACCCTCCAGATGTGTTGGACTTCAACTGGAGATGTCAGAGAATTCCGCCACGGATCTCAGTGAGGCCGAATGCCAGTGCATTTGGCCCCCCGAAATCCATGGCGGAACGGCCTGCCACCCCCCCGCCCTCCGCGGATCCCCCCCGGGACGAGACTTACCTGGGGCGGATGTTCCAGATGGCGGCGGCGGCGGCTGAGGCGGCGGCTGAGGCGGCAGCTGCGGTGGAGGCAGCTGGTCTTCCGACCGGCTGCCGCCGCTGCCATTTGCAGTCTTGTCTCTTTTTTTTTTTTTACGTAGTAGTGATAGGCTACGTAAAGACTTACATAGCCTATCATGGCTGGGTTAAAAAAACAAACAAACGCGTTCGCAAATGGCGGCGGCTATGGCCGCCACCATTTGCGTTCCTTATTTTTGATCGTCTTAGTCTATGTAAATATTTACGTAGACTAAGACGGTGAAAATAAAGGGGAATGCAAATAGCGCCCACTACGCTATTTGCGTTCCCCTTTCTTTTCTTCATCTTAGTCTATGTAAATATTGACATAGACTAAGACGGCGAAAAATAAGGAATGCAAATGGCGGTGGCCGTAGCCGCCGCTATTTGCGTACGCTTTTTTTTTTTACCCAGAGCCCGCTGCGGCCGGAAATCCGGCTGTGGATGGCCCTGGCCTGGGCCTGGCTGGCTGCTCTGCGGAGCTGCCGCAGAGCACAACCGGCCATCGAGGATTCTGGGGGGAGGGACGGAATGCCTCCCCCCCCATGATCAGAATCCGCGGAAAGGTAAGTGACTTTCGTACATCCCTAACTACAACCCCCACAGTCCCCTAGCCAGTTATGTTGGCAGGGGATTATGGGAGTTGTGTTCTAACAGATCTGGAGGGCACCAGATTGGGGGTGGCTCCTCTTTATCTTACTGTGGCCATGATAAGTTTTGAGACTACTGGCGCACCATGGTTTTCTATTATTTGATTAGTTAAAACTGCAGAACAATAAAGTTACACATTTTGCTGTGGGACAAGTAGGTGGCAGTGCCATGAGTAGTAAAGATAGCTATGCTCAGGCATTTACCTTCATGCATTCCCCACTGCATGTGGAGGTGGGAAAAGAAGTAGAAATTGTAACCTGCCCCCAGAACCTCATCAAACTAAGAAGAACCTCATCAAACTAAATATTTTTGAAGTTAATTTTTCTGCCTGATTTATATGGCTCGAGGATGCGACCAGCCCTACTTGCTAGATGGGACTGCTGTATATCCAGGTAGAACTTCAGGGGAATGAAAAAATCAATGATTTCCTCATAACAAACAGTAATTTCTACAGACTTCTTGTCAAGCAGAATCAGATATGTGTACGTTAGGATCTATGAATTATTAACATCAGAGATATGCAAGTCGAATATGGATAGGCTAGCCTATCACGTGAGAAAACAGAGACGCAAATGGCATAGTGGATGCCATTTGCGGCCGTAAAGCTGTTAGATTAACCTAAATGCAGCCGTAAACGGCTGTATTTAGGTTAATCTAATAGCTTTATGTCCACAAATGGTGTCCACTATGCCATTTGTGTCTGGAGTTAGTTAGCCCTCAGCCAGCAATACAGCATGTAAATGGCGGCTGGCCGTATCGCCAGCGATGCGGAGCCAGCAGCCGGCTCTGCAGGATTGCCACGTGGAGGAGCCGACTCAGACCGGATTCCGGAGGGAGGTGGAGGTAAGTGCTCCATTCCACCATGGACTCTGCAGGCCATATTCTTTGGAATCCGGCTTCATTGGGGTCCGTGACAGAATTCTCTGCTATCCCTATCCTACTAGGGATGTACGAAAGTCACTTACCTTTCACGGATTATGTTGATGGTGGGGGGGAGGCGCTCTGTCCCTCCCCCCGGAATCCTGGACAGGGGGGAGACGCTCCGTTCCTCCCCCCCGGAATCTTGGCCGGCCGGCTGTGCTCCGCAGGAATTCTGCGGAGCTGCCGGCCAGCTCTGCCAGCAGCCGGACATCCGGCTGCTGGCTAGCAGAGATGCAAATGGCGGCGGCCGTAGCATCTGCTGTTTGCGTCCCTGCAGTCATCCATGATAGGCTATGTAAATCTTTACGTAGCTTATCACGTCTGACTTAAAAAACAACAAACACAACAACGCGCGTACGCAAATGGCGGTGGCCATGGCCGCCGCCGTTTGCGTACTTGCGTTGTTGTTGTTTTTTTAAGTCAGATGTGATAGGCTACATAAACATTTACGTAGCCTATCACGTTTTTTTTTTTTTAAACCTAGCCGTGATAGGCTACGTAAATCTTTATGTAGCCGATCACGTCTTTTTTTTTTTTTTTAAGTGGAAATGGCGGCGGCGGCGGCCGGTCATAAGACCGGCTGCCGCCGCCGCCCCGCCGCCGGAGCCGCCGCTGCCAGGAAGATCTGCCCCAGGTAAGTCTCGTACTGGGGGGGGCAGACCGTCCTGCCACCGATTTCGGGGGGCCGAATGCGCTGGCATTCGGCCTCCCCGAGATCCATGGTGGAATTCTCTGACATCCCTATATCCTACACATATTTCTCACTCATTCTGAAGACATGGTCACCGGTGGCGGCATGTCTGCATGTACAGCAGATGTGTCAGTATCTGGAGGCATGGTCAGCTGGCACAATCACTGAATGCATGGGGAGTAAGAATGTCAGAGAATTCCGCCATGGATCTCAGTGAAGCCGAATGCCAGTGCATTTGGGCCCCCTAAATCCATGGCGGAACGAAGCCCCCCACCCACCACCCTGCGAAAGTTACGCGAAACGGAGCACTTACCTGGTGCCGTTCGCGCTGCTTTGCGAATGGCGGCCGTGTCTGCAGCCGCCATTTGCCTCCCCATTTTTGCCGTGATAGGCTATGTAAATACTTAGGGATAGCAGAGAATTCCGCCACGGATCTCGGTGAGGCCGAACGCCAGTGCATTTGGCCCCCCGAAATCTGTGGCGGAATGGCCTGCCACCCCCCTGCGGATCCCCCCGGGATGAGATTTACCTGGGGCGGATCTTCCGGGTGGCAGCGGTTGCGGCTGCGGTGGTGGCGGCGGCGGCTGGTCTTCTGACCGGCTGCTACCACCACCATTTGCAGGTTTTTTATTTTTTTTGACAGAGACGTAATAGGCTATGTAAGTTTTCACGTAGCCTAAAATGACTGGGTAAAAAAAAAAAAAAAAGGCATATGCAAATGGTGGCGGCTATGGCCGCCACCATTTGCGTTCCTGATTTTGGGCTGTCTTAGTCTACGTAAATATTTACGTAGACTAAGATGGTGAAAATAATTTTCGCCGTCTTAGTCTACGTAAATATTTACGTAGATTAAGATGGCAAAAATAAGGAACGCAAATGGCGGTGGCCATAGCCGCCGCCATTTGCATACGCGTTCCCCCCCCAGAGCCCTCCGCGGTCCGGCTGCGGATGGCTCTGGCCTGGCTGGGCCTGGCCAGCTGCTCCGCGGAGCTGCCGTGGAGCACAGCCGGCCGCGGAGGATTCCGGGGGGAGGGACGGAACGCCTCCCCCCCCATCAACATAATCCGCGAAAGGTAAGTGACTTTCGTACATCCCTATAAATACTTACGTAGCCTATCACGGCTAATGCAGGGATGCCATTTGTGTCCCTGCGGAAGCCGTGATAGGCTACGTAGGGATGTCAGAGAATTCCGTGATGCATCTCGGTCCCCCCGAAATCCATTGCAGAACGAAGCCCCCGCCCCCCCAACCCACGAAAGACGTGCGAAACGGAGCACTTACCTACTCTCGTCGGCTCTGCTTTGCGAATGGCGGCTGTCCTGTGGCCGCCATTCACTTCCTCCTCTTCATAGCCGTGATAGACTACGTAAATACTTACGTAGCCTATCACAGCTAACTCAGGGATGCCATTTGCATCCCTGTGGAGGCCGTGATAGGCTACATAAGTATTTACGTAGCCTATCACGGCGGGGGGGAGGGAACCCAGCATATGTAAATGGCGGCGGCTACCGCCATTTGCGTATGCTGGGGTTTTTCCCCCTGCCATGATAGGCTATGTAAATATTTACGTAGCCTATCATGGCTCAATACAGGGACGCAAATGGTGGCAGCTACGACAGCCACCATTTGGATCCGTTCAGGGCTGCCCAGCGGCCGGATGCCTGGCTGTGGGTGGCTGGAGCCAGCCGGCGGCTCCGCGGCTTGGCCGTGGAGTGGAGCCGGCTGGGCAGGATTCCGGGGGGAGGGATGGAGTGCCTCCCCTCCTTCGAGGTAAGCCAGGTAAGGGATTCATACATCCCTAAGGCTACGTAAATATTTACATAGCCTATCAGAGCAAAAAAAGGAAACACAAATGGCGGCCGCTGTAGCCACCACCATTTCTGTCCGCAGGCTCTGCACACCTGCGAATGCATCTGGCCAGCGGCTCTGTGGAGTTGCCGCAGAGCAGAGCCAGCCAGGTTATGATTTCGGGGGGAGGTGTGGAGTGCCTCCCCCCCACTGCAAATCACCCCCTTCGAAAAGGTAAGTGACTTTCACACACCTCTAATGGGGAGGCTCCTGTGCATACTGTTTACCCCTATAATCATAGAATCATAGAATAGTAGGGTTGGAAGGGGCCTACAAGGACATCGAGTCCAACCTAGGGATGGCAGAGAATTCTGCCACAGATCTCGGTGAGGCTGAATGCCAGTGCATTTGGCCCCCCGAAATCTGTGGCGGAATGGCCTGCCACCCCCCGCGGATCCCCCCCGGGACGAGACTTACCTAGGGCGGATCTTCCGGGAGGCGACGGTGGCTGGTCTTCCGACTGGCTGTCGCCGCCACCGCCTTTTCCAGGCTTGGTAAAAAAAACAAAAGTCATGATAGGCTACATGAAGATTTACATAGCCTATCATGGCTGGGTGGGTTTTTTTTTTTTAAAAAAAGACGTGATAGGCTACGTCTATCTTTACGTAGCCTATCATGGCTGGGTGGGTTTTAAAAAAAACAACAACCCACGTATGCAAATGGCAGCGGCTATGGCTGCCGCCATTTGCGTTCCTTCTTTTTGGCCGTCTTAGTCTACATAAATATTTACGTAGACTATGACGGCGAAAATCAAGGGGAACGCAAATAGCGTAGCTGGCGCTATTTGCATCCCCTTTTGATTCACCGTTTTAGCCTACGTAAATATTTTTATTTGCATTCCCCTTGATTTTCGCCGTCATAGTCTACGTAAATATTTACGTAGACTAAGATGGCCAAAAAGAAGGAACACAAATGGCGGCTGTAGCCGCTGCCATTTGCGTATGCGGGTTTTTTTGTTTTTGTTTTTACCCAGAGCCCTCTGCGGCCGGAAATCCGGCTGCGGACGGCTCTGGCCTGGCTGGGCCTGGCCGGCTGCTCCGTGGAGCTGCCACGGAGCACAGCCAGCTGTTCGAGGATTCCAGGGGGAGTAACGGAGCGCCTCCCACCCAGCAAGGATTCTGGGGGAAGGGACGGAACGCCTCCCCCCCACCATAAACATAATCCGTGAACAGGTAAGTCAGTTTCGTACATCCTTAGTCCAACCCCCTGCTCAATGCAGGAATCCAAGTCAGAGCATCCCTGACAGATGGCTGTCCAGCCTCATCTTGAATGCCTCCAGTGTGGGAGAGCCCACCCCCTCCCTAGGTAATTGGTTCCATTGTCATATTGCTCTAACAGTCAGGAAGTTTTTCCTGATGTTCAGCCGGAATCTGGCTTCCTGTAACTTGAGCCCATTATTCCGTGTCCTGCACTCTGGGATGATCAAGAAGAGATCCTGGCCTTCCTCTCTGTGACAACCTTTCAAGTACTTGAAGAGTGCTATCATATTTCCCCTCAGTTTTCTCTTAAGGCTAAACATGCCCAGTTCTTTCAGTCTCTCTTCATAGGGCTTTGTTTCCAGACCCCTGATCATCTTTGTTGCCCTCCTATGAACCCTCTCCAGTTTGTCTGCATCCTTCTTAAAGTGTGGTGCCCAGAACTGGACACAGTACTCCAGATGAGGCCTGACCAGTGCTGAGTAGAGGGGAACTAGTACTTCCCGGGATTTGGAAGCTATGCTTCTATTAATGCAACCCAAAACAGCATTTGCCTTTTTTGCAGCCACATCACATTGTTGGCTCATATTCAGCTTGTGATCGACAACAGTTCCAAGATCCTTCTTGCTTGTAATGTTGTTGAGCCACGTATCCCCCATCTTGTAACAGTGCATTTCTAGGTTTCTTTTTCCTAGGTGCAGAACTTGGCATTTATCCCTATTAAATGTTATTCTGTTGTTTTCTGCCCAGCGCTCCAGTCTATCCAGATCACTTTGAATTTTGTTTCTGTCATCCAAACTATTAGCTATCCTGCCCAATTTTGTGTCATCTGCAAATTTGATCAGCATTCCCTGCACCTCCTTCTCCAAGTCTTTAATAAAAATGTTGAAAAGCACTGGGCCCAGGACTGAGCCCTGCGGTATCCCACTCGTTACCTCTCCTCAATTTGAGAAGGTCCCATTGATAAGCACTCTTTGAGTCCAATTCAGTAGCCAACTGTGGATCCACCTGATTGTTGTTTCATCTAGCCCACTTTGAGCTAGTTTGCTCATGAGGATATCATGGGGCACTTTGTCGAAAGCTTTGCTGAAGTCGAGGTATGTGATGTCTACAGCATTCCCACGGTCCACAAGGGAGGTTACTTGACCAAAAAATGAGATCAGATTAGTCTGGCAGGATTTGTTCTTGACAAATCCATGTTGGCTTCGAGTAATCACTGCATTGTTTTCAAGGTGCTTACAGATGGATTGCTTTATCATCTGCTCCAGAATTTTCCCAGGGATTGATGTCAGACTGACTGGTCTGTAGTTCCCAGGTTCCTCCTTTTTACCCTTTTTGAAGATGGGGACAACATTAGCCCTCCTCCAGTCATCTGGCACTTCACCCATCCTCCATGATTGCTCAAAGATAATAGACAGCGGTTCTGAGAATTCTTCTGCCAGTTCCTTTATTACTCTAGGATGCAGTTCATCTGGCCCTGGAGTTTTGAACTCATTCAAAGTAATTAGGTGTTCCTTGACTGTATGCCTATCGATCTCAAGCTGCAATCCTGCCCCTTCAGCCTGTACTTCGCCTTTGCCAGGGGGGTCATAGACCCTCTTTTGGGAGAAGACTGAGCCAAAGTAGGAAATGAGCACCTCTGCCTTTTCTTTGTCATCTGTTATAATTTTGCCATCCTTATTTAATAGCTGAACAACCATTTCTGTCCTCTGCGTTTTACTATGCATGTAGCTGAAGAAAGCCTTTTTGTTGTTTTTAGCATCCCTCGCTAACCTCAGCTCATTCTCAGCTTTAGCCTTCCTGACACCATCCCTGCAATTCTGTGCTACCTGCCTGTACTCTTCCTTTGTTACTTGGCCTTCCTTCCACTTCCTATATGTGTCCTTTTTTGTTTTCAGGTCATCCCTAAGCCTTTTGTGAAGCCACATTGGCTTCTTCTGTTGTCTTCCACCTTTTCTTCTTGTTGGAATGGTTTGTAATTGTGCCATGAGAATTTCCTTTTTTAAAAGCTCCCACCCATCTTGGACTCCTTTTCTAGTTAGTGTCGCTTGCCATGGGACCTTACTGATCATTGTTCTGAGTTTATTAAAATCAGCTTTCCTAAAATCCAGGGTACGCATTTGGCTACACTCGGCTTTTGCTTCCCTTAGAACCAAGTACTCAAGTACAACATGGTCGCTTTCCCCCAGAGTTCCTGTAACTGCTACTTTATCCACGAAGTCATCTCTGTTAGTTAGGATCAAGTCAAGGATAGCTGATCCTCTAGTTCCTTCCTCTACTTTCTGTAGGAGGAAGTTATCTGCCACACAAGTCAGGAATTTCCTGGAGGGGCCATGTTTTGCAGAATTTGTCTCCAAACAAATATTGGGGAAATTGAAGTCCCCCATTACTACTACATCATGCTTCTTTAAAACATTGGCTATTTGCTTTTCAAAAGTTTCATCCTCATCTTCTCCTTGGTTGGGTGGCCAGTAGTAGACTCTGACCACCAGGTTCCTTTTATTATTTGCTCCATTTATTTTGATCCAGATGCTCTCGATGGGGCTACCAAGCTCATCCTCCTGTATTTCTGTGCAGAGATACGTATGTATTTTTCACATGCAGTGCAACCCCACCCCGCTTTCTGTTCCTCCTGTTCTTTTTGAACAAGTTATATCCTTCAATTGCTGTATTCCAGTCATGGGAGTCATCCCACCAAGTCTCAGTTATAGCTATCAAGTCATAATTTCCCTCCTGTATTAAGAGTTGAAGTTCATTCTGTTTGTTTCCCATACTCTGGGCAGTAGACATCGAAGACCGTGTGCTTCATAGTCTGGCTTTCTTCCTACATGTGTCTGAAGGCTATTATTGGGGATTATCAGAGCTGTTCTCTCCATTACAGTGCATGCTCCTACGTCCATTGTTACCCCCAACATTACATCTCCCTTCCCCATAGGATTCAGTTTAAAGCCCTCCTGATGAAATGCTTCATGCTGTGGCCAAACACATTCTTCCCATCCTTTGTGAAGTGCAACCCGTCCCTTGCCAACAGCCCATCTTCCAGGAAGTATAGCCCGTGGTCCCAGAATCCAAATCTCTCTCGTTGGCACCACATTCGTAGCCAGTCATTCACCCAGAGTATTTTTTGTTTCCTTTCTATCCCTCTTCTAACTACTGGAAGGATGGATGAGAAAACTATCTGGGCCCCAAAGTTCTTGAGTTTCCTTCCCAAAGCTTCAAAGTCTGACATGATCTCTTCATAGCTCCGCTTGGCGGTATAATTTGTTCCTGCATGGATGAGAAGAAGGGGTACCTGTCAGTGGGCTTTATGAGTGCAGGCAACCTTTCAGTCATGTTTCTAATCCGTCCTCCTGGGAGACAACATACTTGGCAAGTCCATGGGTCTTCGTGACATACTTGAGTCTCGATCCCACACAGCAAGGATTCTCCCACTACTACCACTCTCCTCTTCTTCTTGTTGTAGGCCTGGGTTTCATCGCCTCTGTTTGACTGACCTTCAGCCTCTTGCTCACTCTCATGTAGGTTCCCTTGTGATTCTTCCTCTGCAGGCTGTCCTCCAGTCTCATCCGCAAGTACCTGGAATCAGTTCCACAGCTCCACCGCTTCCACTTATATAGTTTTTACAAACTATAAAATGAGTTTATTTTATTTATTACAGTTATATCCCACCTTTCTTCCATCATGGAACTCTAGGTGGGTACATGTGTTCCCAGGGGGTCTCCCCTCCAAGCACTGACCAGATGCAAACCTGCTTAGCTTCAGCAAGGTGGCTACCTCATGCACATTCAGACTATGCCCTGGGACTACAGAGTTGGGCTCAGGCCCTGAAATGGCTGTAAGGAACATATATTGAGAGGAAGGGGGTTAGACTCAATATTTAAAGGAGCCCATTCAATACAAACCAAACAGTACAATCCTGTGCATGTCTACTCAAAAGTAAGCCCCTTTGCATTCAATCGGGCATACTCCCATGTAATTGTGTATAGGATTGCAGCCGAGGTTTCATATGCATGCACAGTTATTGCAGTAGAAATACTGTAATGAATACAGTATTAATACATTTCTAGCTCATAGTATGAATATGGTTCAATTTCTCGCCGAACAAAATCAACAGGTCCTAAAGGGATTCAATTTGAATAGAACAATAATAATTTTTCTGGTCATGGTAGAATCAGTAATACACAAAATTTTGCCTCTTGTTGATTGGAATACAGAAGATTCAGCTTTACAAAGTTTGCTCCCTACTAGGGATGGGCGGATTCCCTACCTGCTGCTCCGCTGGGGAATCCACCCTTGGGAGGAGGTCATCTGTCCCTCCCCCCAGAATCCTTGCTGGCCGGCTCCGCTCCATGGTAATTCCGTGGAGCCGCCAGCCAGCTCTGAAGTTTAAGGTAAATGCAGCTGTAAATGGCTGCATTTACCTTAAACTAAGGCCTTTACAGCTGCAAATGGCATCCGGGATGCCATTTGTGTCCTCAGTCAATCCGCTCTAGAGCTGACCAGCAGGGAGGATCTGGCCAGAGAGGATTCGTCCTGGAGGTGCAGGTAAGGGATCCAATCCTCCGCGGACTTTGGGGGGCCGGATTCAGTAGAATCCGGCCTCATTGGGGTCCGTGGAGGATTTCCCCAACATCCCTAGCCTACCCACCAAAGGGTGTGCTCTATTGTTCAGAACTAAGACAAGCATTTGTAACAGGGTTAAAAAATAACAACACAACCCTCATTGCCATTTGACAGGAAATTAGGAAGATAAAATATGTTCCTTATTTGACAGTATTAAAATCAAATTGCCCCATATATCCATTATGCACTGACTGTATGTGTGTGTGTGCTCTGTGTGTTAGCTAGAGTTTCTGCTTCCTGACTTCCAGAAATTAATATAGTATTTACTTTGGTGCATATCTGAATGCACTAATAACATTGTTGCTGAAAGGCATGCAGAATGCTAACTACAGAGAAATATGGATATTGCCAAAGCTAATTGGTTTTACATTTTAAACAAGTACGTGTAGACATTCGCAGCAGCTACCCATTTTTGTACTTTATTATAATCTTATTAATCTTCAGATAGGCAGTAACAGTTGACCTACTTCCTGTCCTTCGTTCGTTCCTGTAATATTTTAAGGTCCGGATTCTAAGGACCAATTCCAGTATTACGAGGTAGCCGGGATTACAGGTATGAAAAGCACTTGAGTTTCTGTATCCCCACTTAAAAACAAATTGTATAAGTAGGGATAGCTCCTTTAGGGTTCTGATTGGTTCTGACTGAAACCTGGAGCAGATTCTCCACCCCACTGACATCAGAGCTACCAGCCTCCACTGAATGGGTCCCTGCTGGGTTGTAGACCCTCCACAGCTTCCTGACCGTGCCTACCCTTGACATTGGCTCTGACTGTGTGTGTGTGTGTGTGTGTGTGCGTGTGTGTGTGTGTGCGTGCTAGCATTCTGTTCAAGTACATGCAAAACCTTACAGGCTCACTTTAAAGAGCTACTCCTGGGTAAACTGATCACAAAAGTTTCCTCTGGGGTTGGGCTTTTGCCTCCTGGAAGCAGTCCTATACAAAATGATGCATTGGTGGACTGTACCTAGGGTGGGGTGGGAGCAGAATCAAGCCTAGGGACCAGCCTGACCCCACCTCCATTTTGCTCTCAACAATTCAAGCTATGTGAATGTGACCACCCTTACACCAAATCCTCACACCATCCTTAATTAGAAGTACTAATACATCTGACAAATGTATCTAGCACATCTCCTAAAATAAATCCTGGAGCACAAAACACAACCATGCATGTCCCTAGGCACTAGGCTTGCCAACTCTTGAAGTAAAAAATCAAATCAAATCTGCTAGATGGGCGGAGCTTGGGGACACACAGCCTTCTGGGTCAGGGTGGAGACTAGAGTGGGTCTAGGAATGGAGTAGACCTTAGAAATGTAATTTTGACAATCTAAAGGTAACATCCAGCCATGTTTACTGGCTCTGCCTGCAGGGCCCAGTTGTTTGAGAAAGTTCCATGGGTGGAGCCTGGTGTAAAACCTGACTGTTCACCTAAGGTGTAAAAAAATGGGATTAGCCTTGTCCCTGGATTTTCTGGCAACTGCCCCCAAACTAAAACATACAGTCAGGATGCAGGGTTCAGAGGTCAATGGGGCTTGTTCCCAAAAAAGTGTCCATAGCATTGCAGACTAAACAGACATATAGCCCCTGGAATATTGTATTTATTTAAACGTATTTATTTAAAATTGTTTTTAGGCAGCTTTTAAGGGTAAAACCCTCTCAAGGCGGTGTATAGGATAAAAACCATACAAAAATATAAATAGGCAAATCAATATACAATAAAATACTATGAGACACTATAATAATAAATTACACCAGTAAACCTATAATAAATAATAACAAGGAACAAATAATTAAAAGATATATAATCCATCTGATAAATTAAAAAGCAAAATACAGTCACTGTCATCTTAGGCTTGGGCTCCAGTTCTGCATACTACTGTTATCTGGAAATGAATCCCATTGAACGTAATGGGACTTATGTCCGAGTAGACATGTACTGGATTCTGCAGTCAGCCTGCATGTTTGTGGTCCCTCCACCCGCCCTACATCTTTATTTTATCTTCTTTGCAAGTGCATTGTATTGGCCTCTTCATTTCTTGTCATTTCCCCCGCTACAACAAAAAAGTCCAAGGTGTGACTGTAGCTTGAAAGACTGGCCTAGTATTCTAACCTTTTAAATGTGCACTGCATTGTAGTGGAGCAACAATAATTTAGGGCACAATCCTACTGGAATGCCCATCAGCCTCCAAATGAGGAGTTTGGGGAGGACTGCAGATGCAGTCTTCACCTCTCCACTCCTCCCACTCTACATTTTTGCTAGATGGGCTTTTTTGCCTGTCTAGCTGGCACTCTGCAGAGGGAGAAGGAAGGAAGCTGCGGAGGCCAGAGGATTCTTTGTAAGCCAGCTTCCCCAGTCCCCTCCCTGCCCACAGAACCACCCCCTTTCCCTCCTCTCTGAGGTTGCTTTTGTGACCTTGGAGAGGTAGCCAATGCAGTCCCCTCCATGCTGGCTGCCAGGGGGAAGAGGAGGAGAGGAGCTCAGACCCCCAGATCCAAGATCGCAGTGCTGTCTCCAACCTTGGATCCAGGAATCCGAACTATCCTGTGGCCCCCCAGATGCTGTCTAGGGGTCATAGGATTGCTCTCCCCATTGGTGTTTGGAATATGAATACTGAGCTGCATCCTCCTTCTAGAACTGTTTCCAAAACAATATTCAGTATCATCCACATGCCTAGACCCATTTAAGCATGTTTAAGCATGTTGTAAGTTATAAGATCTGATTTATATGTTGAATGAAAGAGCGTATCAAATAGTGCTAGAGCACACTGTCAAAAACATATACTGGAAATGTAGGGATTTTCCCTGGGCTTGCACATCTGTATTTAGAACTTGAGTAAGGTCATCTCCTAGAATAAGGAGTGGATCCAGGCCTGCTCAGGCTTAGAATGCACCCATTGAAATCAGTGTTTTATTGATTTCAGTGGCTCTACTCAAAGCTTGACTAGGTCTGGATCCAGCCCATTGACATAGGGTGGCCATGTGCCCTACCCTAGAGAGGACTCTTCTCTATTTGAAGGTGTCATCTACTTGAAGTCTGGTTTAAATATAGAAAGACATGAAATGGAGACCCATAAGAAGTTGCCCATCAGCAGTTAGCACCTCAACAGCAGACTTAGCAGGCACACAGGTAACTAACTACACCTAGTCTTCTCCATTGTGATGAGATGTATTGTTATTCTATTTAAATTACAGTCTTTTCTAAACTTGCATCTCTGTATAAAAATCAGCACATGAAGATTTTATGCAAAACAGTGCCTTGTTTTGTCCTCTTTTTTGGCAGTGTGTAGGTGTCCACCATACATACACATCATGGCTAGACAGCAAACGCTTTATTTTATTATTTATTAATTTATATCCCACTTTTTTTTTTACCAAGGAATAGAAGGCACCTTACGCTAGGACCAGCTTCTCCCAAGTTTTGGTTGTAATACAGCAATCTTGGGCCTTTTCATCTGGTATAGCTTTAGAAACCAAACAAGACAAGGTAATACAATCAATCAATCAATCAAACGAAGTATAAAATACAACATGAAAACTGAACCCAAAATTAAAATGAAACTACCATTATCACCTTAAAACACACCAGTGTCAAGAATGAATCTGAGCATGTGGAGATATTTAGTGCCTCGGATTCAGAATGGGAAGAGCCAGAACAGGGGGAGGCTCTCTCCCTAGTGAGCTCAGATATGGCAAGGCCTTCTTCCCAAGACTTTAGCTCACAGATGGCTCAGCCTGAACACACCCTCCCTTTCCTCCTCCATGAAAACCCAGGTTTGGGGGGAGGAGGATAGTGAGGGGCATGACTTGAGGGATGCTAGGGTCTGTCGCAGAACAAAGTGGGAAAAGTTAGAGGTGGAGCTCAGATGCTCCACCAAGTTGGCTATGCATGAAAGCCTACATAGGAGGGAGCCACTGTAAGGGGGGTGGCATCCCTCCTAAGCTAGTCTGGCTGAGAAGTTCTTGTTCAGACTGCTGGCAACTTCTCTAACTTCCACTTCAGCTGCTCCATTGATATTCGTAATTGTGTGGAGTATGTGTTTTCATTGTAGTCTGAGAGTTTCCTAGAATTTGCATTTGTAAGGAAGCTAGTTGTTAACTAATAAAGTAGTGAGTCTGAAGCCTGGTATCCTGTAGTGTGTTGATTGTGAAGGGGGAGGAGGAAGGAATGTGATAACTAGTTAGAGCAGACTTCCCCAAGCTGGTACCCTCCAGATAAGGATGAATGAATCTGTCAATTGTGCTTTCTCTCCATTCCTAATTTTTCAAATCTTAAGTTAAGTTTGTGTGGAATTTTGAGATTTTTTCCAGTGTTAAGTTTGGTTTGTCCCAAACACTGAGATTTTCTTTTTGAAGTTTGAGTGAAAATTCATAATAATATTGGGGCACATTTTTGTATGGATATTTGCATAATGGACACGTTTGCAAGCAATTTTCCTAATATAATACATTTAATGTTATTTTTTTTGCTAATATATGGCTTTTTTGTGTGCATTTCTTTATTGGAGAGCTACACTACACAATTTGGAGAAATTTTATTTTTTTAGGATCATTTGCACAGTAGTTTGAAAATGCAAATTAAACTAATTTCTTCCCCATCCCTACCTCTAGATGTTTTGGACTTCAACTCCCATAAGCCCCTGCTAACATGGCCAAATGTCAGGAATGCTGGGACTAGTAGGGCACCAGGTTGGGGAACATCTGGAGGGCACCAGGTTGGGGAAGTAAAATTATGTAAAATTAGAACAATTTAAACAGCAGCAAAATCATAATATCAGAGTTCCGAAAAAAGGCTGCCCATGTAAAATTGTCTTCCCTTCTTGCCTGAAAGCAGAGAACAGCCTGGCAAGCATCTCTGGGGAGGCTATTCCAAATCCTGGGTGCCAAAACCAAAAAGCCCCTCTCCTGGATTCCCACTCACTGTACAACAACCTTGTATCCTTTTCTGGAAAAGCAAACGATGTTCTTTGGAATTCATTTCAGAGCACTTTCACATAACCTAAGTATGGGGAGATACTGAATTAAGTCCTGAGAATTGCTTCACCATTTGCTCCATCTGCTAGCCAGTGGCCGGATGTCCGGCTGCTGGCGGAGCCAGCCGGTGGCTCCGCAGAATCCCTGTGGAGCACAGCCGGCCGGCCAGGATTCCGGGGGGGAGGAACGGAGCGCCTCCCCCACAACCATAAACAGAATCCGCAAAAGGTAAGTGCCTTTCGTACATCCCTAAATGGAACCAAATGCTTGCCTTAGGGAAGTGGTGGGATCTTCTTTGTCGGAGGCATTAAAGCAGAGACCGGACAGCCACCTGTCAGGGATGCTTTAAAGTTTAAACTAGCTTCCTGCACTGAGCAGGGGGTTGGACTCAATGGCCTAAATGGCCCCTTATTCTTCCACCTCCCCGCCAAAGCAACGGGAATGCCAGTGCCCCCCTCTGCCATGATGCTCCAGTTGTTATGTCTCAAAAACACTTTCATACCCACATATATGTGACTAAGAAAGCACCACTGAAGCCAATGGGTTCAGTCCAATGTCATCGTAGCAGGACTTTCTCTCATCCCCCGCCCCCTGGCTGCAGTCCTCTGTGCCACCTGAACATCTTTTTCAGATTTTCAGGTGGCATGAATTTGAAGGTACACAGCAGGTTTTAAGGGTGCATAGGGGGCTGCAGGGGGGAGGGGAAATGACTCCCCTCTCTGTTCTGCTGACAGAGCTCCTCCCGTGCCTCTCCTCAGCATGGAGAAAGGGGCTTGGCCAACTTATTGGGACAACGTCCTATTGGGGCAACAGGCAATGTGCGAGTCAGCCAGTACTAGGAAGAGCAGCTGCTCCTCTCGTCACTGGCTGAGTGAGGCACCTCCCTTGTGTGTGTCACACCACCCCATCAGAGGAAAACTTGGCTGGCATGGGGAGAGCAGTTGCTCTTTTCAGTGCCAGCCAGGTCCCCTGCTGCCCACATCCCTACTCTTACCTCTCATCTGAGATCACTGTGGGGATTCCCCTATACACCACTCTCCCTCCAGGACATGGGGCTTGGAGGCCAAGTGCCACCCCTGGAGGAATCCCAGGAGGCTCCACAGGCTGGACTGGGGAGGCCAGTGAGTCAGATTAAGCCTGGAGGCTGGAGGGTCTGCAACCCTGCCCTAGACCCTGCACCCATCCTTCTGAAACTCTGCAGGTTGCCTGGAGACACCACTATGATGTGTGCCATTTCGTACAAATTGCCCAAAAAAGGGCAGGGGAGGGGAGGGCAAATGAATCACTCCCCTTCCCCCCCCAATTGAGGATTCCTCCTTCACATTAACTGCTGAATCTATCCTTCTGATACTTGGCAGGTTTCTTATTTAAGGACACCCCTAGGCTGTCTGTCATTTTCAGAATTATGTGCCAGAAGGTGGAATATAAATCTAATAATAAAATAAAATTTCAAAAATATAGGGTCATAAGTGTCTCCTCTTTGGGATATCCTCAAAATGTTAAAGCTGCTGTTGCATGAAAAAAACCCTTCATCGGAAACTTGATGGGTTCAGTCCCCTAGAGAGGGCAACTATCCCTGAAAATGTCATCCAATTCTGCCAAGAAATGAAGGTAGATCTCTTAAAAATACACACCTGGTAATCTATACATAGGCACAGTTGTCACTACTTTTGACTACCTGTTACCCAATTCAAACCATTATTTCTAATGCCTACTCACCTTTTCTAATTGTTTGATTTAAAGTATCTTCAGCTTAATACCTTATATGGGTATTAAATATTACTACCCATCGGTATTAATACATATTTATAGTTGCATATATACTAACCACAAATATATTCACAAGTATATATTTCCATAACCATAAATCTGTGATCCTTACAACAACAAAAAAACTGGAGCAGCCTGTTGCAAGACATTTCAACTCACCTTTACATAGTCTCTTGGATTTACAGTTGCTTCCAAAAGAACAAACAAAAGACAATGACATGTTTAACAAAAGGGAAAGTTTCTAGATACATAGACTGGAACTCTTAGTCCTGATGGCCTTAATCTGGAGGACAATTTGTAGGCATTATACCACTCATACCTCGGGGGGGGGGGAGGTTCTCCTAAGGAACTTTCTTCTCCAGGCATCCTAACTGCCACTCCTGATATCCATTTAACAGCCCAGCTGATAAGGGCTGAAGCTGAAACGTTTAGCTTAAATATATTTTTGAACACCCTGTTGTTAGTCTCTCTGTCTTCCTCATATACAGTATATATGCATTAAATATACATTGTATACTTATACGATTGTATTTCATACCATTTTAAAGGTATTAACATGGTTTCTGTTTAGTTACATCTGTTTTCCTGTAAAGCATTTCCATCTTTGTTAATCTTGGGAGACAGAAAAACAATAACAGAGAACCCCTCAAAAACAGATTGCCATTTCCTTTTCTTCCTTTTCCCCATCCAACGTAAGCTTCTGGCAAAACCTATTACATACATGAGGACACACATTTCTTCAGTTGCTTTCCACACAGAGAATCAATCATTTTCTTGCCTAACGGCAACACAAGTTTACTCTACACACTTTCTTTTCAGCTTGTAGAAGACCTAACTGTTATAATAAAATGCAGTTATACAACACCCTCACAGCCAACAACAGAACACAACTGGGGGAAGTGGCAATCGGAATCCTATGTAAACTTGAAAGGTATGGGGGGTATTAAGTTTGAAAGTCCATGCTGAGATAGTTCTAGAAGGAAAAAATAGCTGCTTTTCTTGAAGACAGAAGGCCCTTGTCGAGTTCACATGAGCCTCTTAGCATGGTAGGATGTACACTACAGATGAACGGTGAGCACTGAATTCATCTTTAAGGAGTCACCACCAGAAATTGGCTAGAGATCACAGTTCAGAACACCAACACTCAAGCCACATTTGGGAGGTTGCCGTGGTAAATCTTTACGTAGCCTATCACGGCTGACTTAAAAAACAACAACGCGCGTACGCAAATGGCAGCGGCCACGGCCGCCGCCATTTGCGTTCCTTATTTTGGCACGTCTTAGTCTACGTAAACATTTACGTAGACTAAGACAGCAAAAATAAGGGGAACACAAATAGCGTAGCGTCTATGCTATTTGCATTCCCCTTATTTTCGCCGTCTTAGTCTACGTAAATGTTTACGTAGACTAAGACGTGCCAAAATAAG
The DNA here is from genome assembly GCF_057233095.1 of Heloderma suspectum. Lineage (NCBI taxonomy): Eukaryota > Metazoa > Chordata > Lepidosauria > Squamata > Helodermatidae > Heloderma > Heloderma suspectum. The sequence goes on from NC_139459.1 coordinate 88,165,677, forward strand.
GAACGCAAATGGCGGCGGCCGTGGCCGCTGCCATTTGCGTACGCACGTTGTTGTTTTTTAAGTCAGCGTACTTTAAGTCAGCGTACTTTTTTAAGTCAGCGTACTTTAACGTTGTTGTTTTTTAAGTCAGCGTATTTGCGTACGCGTGTTTTTTTTTTAAAAAAAAGTCAGCCGTGATTGGCTATGTAAACATTTACGTAGCCTATCACTTTTTTTTTTAAACCTAGCCGTGATAGGCGACGTAAATCTTTACGTTGCCTATCACGTTTTTTGTTTTTTTTTTTAAACTGGAAATGGCAGTGGCAGGTGGTCGGAAGACAGGCTGCCGCCGCCACCACTGCCGAACCGCCGCCGGAGCCACCGCTGCCGCCGCCACCGCCACCAGGAAGATCCACCCAAGGTAAGTCTCATCCTGGGGGGGGTGGCGGGGGGTGGCGGGCTGTTCCGCCACCGATTTCGGGGGGCCGAATGCACTGGCATTCGGCCTCCCCGAGATCCGTGGTGGAATTTTCGTACATCCCTAGTTCCATTGTCTGACTGCTCTGACCATTAGGAAGTTTTTCCTGGTTTTCAATCAGAATCCGGCTTCCTGTAATTTAGGCCCATTATTTTGTGTCCTACAGTCTTGGATGATCTAAAACAGGTTGTGGCTCTCTTCTGTGTGAAGATTCTTTACGTACTTGAAAAGTGCTATCGTATCCCCCCTGAGGAGAGGGAGAGGAAAATGAAATGATCCTGGGATTAGAATTAGGGTAGGGTTTCTGGGATAAGACTGTAAGAGGTTGGAATGAATCTACCCACAAAATAATTCTGTGTAGTTAATCCTTTGCAGAGGTACACAGGTGTCCATTTGTTTGCCAGAGAGAGACAGAGAAACTTTCCCACAAAATGGCCCACATGATCTTACAAACACCTCCCACTTCTTCCATTATCTCGACACTATGCATTTTGTGTGGAATGGAATGGCATTATAAAAACAGAGCACACGGCACAGTATTCATTAGCATGTGCTCACATAGTAGCAGTTGTGCTTGAAACAAATACTGGCACAGCAATGCCTCAGAAACAAAAGGGGCTCTAGTTTAGACTCTGCCCAGGTTGCAAAAGAATACACCTGCCTTGGCAGGCTCCATTACACAGGTGCGCCTTTTCATCCTAATTTCTTGCAATACACCCAAGAAAGATATGGTTCTGTCTAACTGAAATCCTGCCCCTCCCTATAATAAAACACTGATTTGCATTAAACGGATCATTTCAAGTATTAAAATCCAAGAGTACAATTTAGAGGAGCTGCAGATGGAACCAGCACATGTGAATAAAAGGCACGTTTTCCCCCTTATGTGGACATGATTTTCATCAGAAATGAAACAGTAAAAGAGAATAGTCTGTTCTTCTGTTTATAGAAAATCTAGGACAATCAACATTTTTCCTGGAGAGATGGAGACAGCTTTGAGATGTTTTGTCACACAATAAAAATAGTGATGCTGATTGTTCTTGCCTAATGTGATGGACGCAGAGTCTTTTGCCATAGGCAAGAATTCAGATGTTACTCTGTTGGGATAATGCAAGACTCCAAGCAAGCTGCTTTCAAATATCTCTCATCCTTCCTTTCCTATCTGTGAATCCTTCCTTTCCTCCAAAGGCTTATTGAGATAGGCCAAGATGAACTAGCCCAACACGAAGGTCAATATTGACTCTAGGGGGAGTAGCCAATCGTGCCCTTCTGCGCGTGGCCAGCCCCGCCAGCTCCAGTCCATGCACAGCCAGCCCCACCAGCCCCAGTCCACAAGTGGCCCCTCCCACATGCACAACGTGATATAGCGGTTCCAGGGGCAAGCCTGGGAATGAGTGGAAATGCTTGTTTCTGGAAGGGGAGGGGTTGTCGGAGCCCTGCCCCTTCCAGAAAGGAACATTTCAACTTGTTTCAGGGCTTGCCCCTGGAAGCATTATAGGCAGGGGCCATTTGCAGAGCGGGACTAGCAGGGCTGGTTGCGCGTGGAAGGGCCCAGTTAGATACTGCCCTAGGAAAATGCATACAAACAAAATGATTAGAAATTTGCTACAGGGCAGTTAGCATTAGGGATGGTTAAGAATTTCATTTCAGTGCATTTTTATGAGAATTTATTAAAATTTGCAAATTTCTCCATATTTGAAATGAAAATTGAATATGGGAGAAACTGCCACAGACAGATTTGGCTATCCAGGCCCAGGGGTTTAAGGGCTTAGCTCTAAAAAGCCTGGGCTTGTATCCATGTGTATTCAACCATGGTAGTTCTGAACTAGGTTTCCATTTGTTCTGACAGGTTCCTCATCTTTGTGGGCAGACAAGCACAGCATGGTCCTCTCTATGGCGGGAATAGCAGGATTGAATTTGGCCAGTGTAGATGGTTGAGAATTTCATTTCAATTCAACGTGTTAGAAGGATTTACAAAAAGCTATACATTTCTTGATATTTGGGATGGAAAGAACTTGGAATTAAAAAAAAAAAAACAGAAAGTGGAAGAAAGCAAAACAAACATGTTTATCCAGATTCACCCATCCTTAGTTAGGATAGTGACTTTTTACTAGCAGAAATACATCTGATCACATGCATGCTTACCTGGAAATAATCCACACTGAGGTCAGTGGAACTTTCCCTAAGGAAGTGTGCATAGAATGTGAGATGTCGATCATTCCGTAGTGCCTAAGTTGGTTTGTAATATACCATTCCATGCCTGATAGCTAGAAAGTAAAGAGAGATTTCTGGGATATAATCGCAAATATTACATTCTCCAGGCAATAGTCTGGAACAGCCTTCCCCAACTTGGTGCCCTGCAGATGTTTTGGCTGTCAACCCCCATTAGCCCTAGCTAGCAGGCCAATGGTCAAGAATGTTGTAGGGATGGCAGAGAATTCCGCCACGGATCTCGGTGAGGCCGAATGCCAGTGCATTCGGCCCCCCGAACTCCATGGCGGAACGGCCTGCCCCCCCGCGGATCCCCCCCGGGACAAGACTTACCTGGGGTGGATCTTAGGGGCGGCGGCGGCTGCGGCGGCGACTTTGGCCGCAGCGGCTGCGGTGGCTGGTCTTCTGACCGGCTGCAGCTGCTGCCGCCATTTCCAGTGTTGAAAAAAAAAAAGACGTCATAGGCTATGTAAAGATTTATGTAGCCTATCATGGCTAGGTTTTTTAAAAAAACAAACGACGTGATAGGCTACATAAATCTTTACGTAGCCTATCACGTCTGACTTAAAAAACAAACAAACAAGCGCCCGTACGCAAATGGCGGCGGCTACAGCCGCCACCATTTGCGTTCCTTATTTTGGGCTGTCTTAGTCTACGTAAATATTTACGTAGACTAAGACGGCGAAAATAAAGGGGAACGCAAATAGCGTCTGCTACGCTATTTGCATTCCCCTTATTTTCACTGTCTTAGTCTACATAAATATTTATGTAGACTAAGATGGTTCAAAATAAGGAATGCAAATGGCGGCGGCCGTAGCCGCCGCCATTTGCATAAGTGCGTTGTTTTTTTTTTAAGTCAGATGTGATAGGCTACGTAAAGATTTACGTAGCCTATCATGGCTGACTACAGGGATGTAAACGGCGGCGGCTACGTGGAGCCCCGCAGAGCGGAGCTGGCCAGCCAGGATTCCGGGGGGAGGGACGGAGCGCCTCCCCCCCCAGCAGAACCCGGCGGAGCCAGGTAAGGGCAATTTCGTACATCCCTAGAATGTTGTAGCTGGGGGTGTATGAAACCCCACTTACCTGGCTCCGCCGGGTTCTGCAGGTGGGGGGAGGTGATCCATTCCTCCCCCTGGAATCTTTGACGGGGGGGAGGCGACCATTCCTCCCCCCCGGAATCCTGCCTGACCGGCTCTGCTCTGCGGCCAGGCCACGGAGCTGCCGGCTGGGCTAACATGCAGCGGGGCCTCCAGCCGCTGCCAGGCTGGTGCGGACGCAAATGGCGTCCTGAGTAGGGGATGCCATTTGCGTCCTTATGGTAGTCCATGATAGGCTACGTAAATATTTACGTAGCCTATCATGGCTAAAGCCGGGACGCAAATGGCATCCCCTACGCCATTTGCATTCCCGTTTTATCCATGATAGGCTACATAAATATTTATGTAGCCTATCATGGCTAAAACGGGAATGCAAATGGGGTCCCCTATGGTAGCCCGTGATAGGCTAAGTAAATATTTACGTAGCCTATCACAGCTAAAGCAGGGACACAAATGGCGTCCCCTATGCCATTTGTGTTCCTGTTTTAGCCGTGAAAGGCTACATAAATATTTACTTAGCCTATCACGGATAAAACGGGAACGCAAATGGCGTAGGGGACGCCATTTGTGTCCCTGCTTTAGCCATGATAGGGCTACCATAAGGACGCAAATGTTGTACAGTGCACATTTGCGTCTGTATCAGCCCGGCAGCAGCTGGAGCCGCCGCCGCCACTGCCAGAGCCGAAGCTGCCGCCGCAGCTGCAGCCAGGTAGGCTCCATTTCGCGGGGCTTTCGCGGGGTGGAGGGGAGGGGGTCTCCATTCCGCCATGGATTTCGGGGGACCAAATTCACTGGAATTTGGCCCCCCTGGGTTCCGTGGCGAAATTCTCTAACATCCCTAGTTGTAGCCCAAAACATCTGGAGGGCACCAAATTGGAGAGGGCTGCTCTGGAATATGGAAGGCCTTGTTTCATTTCCAAAGTGAATTTAGTGGGAGAGCTGAGCCTTCTCTATACAATGAAGGATTAAAAAATTATGTCATGGCTGCTATCTTGAGATAACAACCCCCATGGAGAAGAGAAATTCCTGGATATTTCAGTCATATATCCTTTTTTACTATCTCAGATCAATTACAAGCCACAGACAGCATATTTCTAGGGGACTCCACACTTCAGTCTGTGATGAATACCAGAAATAACTTCACTGTTGTTTCTAAGACTCTCTCTCTAATAATAATTTACTGAGGATGAAAGAAGGGTGAATCATGAGCCCTCAATTGACATTTGAATGTGTAAAAATGGGTTGATGTGAATCAAGAGGTTGCTCTGTAAGGATAACTGAGGCTCAGAATTTGTGTCAGGACTCAACACTTAAAACATGTTATAATTTACAGAGACTGATGGTTACAATCTTTTTCAAGGATAATCCAACAATGTTTATATATTGGGTATTTGGGTTATAGCCTATGGCAGCTTTGTGTTAGCAGAAAATCCTTTCAGTTACACAAGAAGAGACACTTATTTTTGCCTTTCCCCACCCCCAACTATTGCAGCTATCTGTGACTGTGCCATATCCCATACTGTTCCCCCAACCATTTGGAGCAGGTTTTCAGGAGGCACAGAGGTAGCGGGGACTGGTGAAAATAGGATGTCCTGCCTTGCATAAGTGGAAGTGCTTTCCATTAGAACAAAGCCACTACTGGAAACGACCAATTGGTTATCATGTTGTAACAAAATTAAAGGGAAATGATGAAGTCCAAAAAGCCTCATGGAATATCCAGGCAGATAAGTCCAAATGGATGAATACCACCTTCATCAAATGGATGAATACCACCTTAAGGTTTTGTGGAACACCCACCACCAATTTGTTTAAATGCTGGTAGAAATCTTAATAGGGTGTTTTTTTTAATGGGGGAGTGTTAAACAATCTTTCATTGTTTTTAAGTTTAAAAAAACATCCTTTTTTATCCATCCTGCTTGAAAGATCACAGCTGAAATAAAAAATGTGGCCATGTTTTTTTTTAATAAACTTATTATGTACTAGCTGTATTACTTAATACATCAAAGTGATAATTTACAAAAGAAATTAATTTGAGGAAATTCAGGATAATTATTTGTGCTAATATTTTTTAGAGAACAAGTGCCTCTAAATGTAGAGTTTTATTTACTCCTGCCATTTCATTCCTAGTTCATTATAAACAGTGCACCTAGTAACTGATGTTGTATGATGCCAAAACATTGTGTACTAGTGCTCCGGTTGACCAGGAGTTCAATGGCATTATGTCTGGTCTTTTTTCTCTTACTGTTATTGGTTTTCCATTTTGGGTGCATATTTTTCACTGGAGTGGTTGCCATGGTCTTTGTCATCTCTTACCATCAAGGTACTACAGGATTGAACCCTCCTTCTTAAGGAATTTTAATATTATGTCACAAACCACCTCTGTCAGACCTGTGATCTTTGGACTTCTGCTCTGCATGCCCCATCACCAATGCCTTCTGCTTCTTAGTCTTCCATTTCTCTGACTGCTACATGGTGGTTGATTTTGTTCCTGGGACATTTGTGTTGCTTTCTTCTCTCATGTCTTTCTGGGCAAAGCTACCAGATTTTACCCTTCTGCTCCTAGTAGATCCATGCTGGAAGTTGTCCAGAAGGAAAACTTTTCTAGTTTATTTTTATCCTTGATGTGCCTGCTGGAGCTTGCTTCTAATAAACTTTGCTGTTGCCATTTTGTGACTTTTGGTCCTGATCCTACCAAGGCTGCCCACATGCAAATCTACCCCACTGAAGACAGAGGAATAATGAAACTGGCAAAAATCCATATGTACCCAAGGGAATGTGCCACCTAACCTTCTTATGTGAGGCTCTATTAATTTCTGTATGTCATTTTTTTCACCGATAGAATTGATGCAAGCCTTGAAAAGCTCAGTACTTGTCTAGTACAAGGGCAGCAAGGAGAAGAAAGGGCAATGACATACATGAGCAAGTGTTTCAAAGCCATTTAATGAGACACTCTGCATAAAAATGAGCTTCTTTGAAACAGACACCATCTAAAGTTTAGTGGCTACATGCAGAATTGATTCTCATTAACTTTTTAAGATTAATGATAAAATCAGTAAGCTGAATGTCATGTGTATGACAGGGATGTTCAAGTGAAAAGGATAAACACCCCACTTGGGCAGAATAAAAGACTAGAGCATTAGCCACATGATGCAGTGTAAATTTCATTAAGTGTGTTGTGATGTCTCCATATTCATTTGCTAGAATTTTAAAAAAGAGAAATGGAATTGGAAAGGCTACATCTTCTCAATCTGACCTTTTAAGTATTCTGTATTTTGACTAGCCATCTAATTCACTTTTTTACAAATTCATTCTTGAAACAGTAAGCAAGGTAAGAATAGAAAATGACCAGTAAAGAAAATTATCCAGCTTTGAAAAGGCCAATAGAATGTGGCTTGAAAGGATCAATCAAAGATTCAATGGCTTATGCGTAACTGAATACTTATCCCAAGACAAGAATGACTATACTGTAAAGAAAAAGTTGCACTGTGTTCGCCCATAATTATGAACTTAGAGGGTAAACAAAGACTAAATTCCTCAGTTCTAAGTATTTACCCTTTAGATGTTGCTAGAATCTATAGGATTTATTTTGTATGATTAGATACCATTGTAAAAGGATGAGCCACTGGGAAGTTCTCTGATAGAAAACTGAAGATAAAGTCAACTTAGGGTGCAATTCTATGCATATTTAGACAGAAAAAAAGTCTTATAACCCCTAGCATGCCCCAGCTGAAATTCTGGGTCTTTTTTCTATCTAAATATGCATAGGATTGCACCCTTAATAATGAAAGATATTGATTTGGTCACTCAGGTGTAATGATTTGCTCTATTAGTCATAATATCCATTTAACATATAATTGGGCATTAATGTACATTGTTATTAGCTGATTTGACAGCATGTTGATTTTGATCCCTGCCAGCCAGTTACTGAAGGAAAGTAGAGGATTTGGAAGCTGCCTTAGACTAGGGATGTACAAAAGTCCCCTTACCTGGCTCCGCCGGGTTCCGCTGGGGCGGAGGGAGGCACTCCATTCCTCCCCCCAGAATCCTGGCCGGCCAGCTCCACTCTGCGAGGATTCCACGGAGCCGCCAGTCGGCTCCGCCAGCAGCCGGACATCTGGCCGCTGGCTAGCAGGGACGCAAATGGCGGCGGCCGTAGCCGCCACCGTTTGCGTCCCTGAAGTCAGCCGTGATAGGCTACGTAAAGACGTACGTAGCATATCACATCTGGCTTAAGGAAAAAACAAAAAAAATGCGCGTACTCAAATGGCATTTGCGTTCCTTAATTTTCGCCATCTTAGTCTACATACATATTTACGTAGACTAAGACGGCGAAAATAAGGGGGAACGCAAATAGCGTAGCAGATGCTATTTGTGTTCCCCTTATTTTTGCCGTCTTAGTTTAGGTAAATATTTACGTAGACTAAGACGGCCAAAAATAAGGAACGCAAATGGCGGCGGCCATAGCTGCCGCCATTTACGTACGCATTTTTTTTTTAAACCAGACGTGATAGGCTACATAAGTCTTTATGTAGCCTATCACGTCTTGTAAAAAAACAAACAAAACAAAACAAAGTGATAAGACTGCAAATGGCGGCGGTGGCAGCCGGTCGGAAGACTAGCCGCCACCACCGCCGCCCGGGAGATCCACCCCAGGTAAGTCTCGTCCCGGGGGGGATCCGCGGGGTGGCGGGGGATGGCAGGCTGTTCCGCCACAGATTTTGGGGGGCCAAATGCACTGGCATTCAGCCTCACCGAGATCTATGGCGGAATTGAATTCTCTGCCATCCCTACCTTAGACCAAGTCAATGCACAGTCAATGGTGTAGTGGTTCCAGGGCTCACAGAGATGCAGTTCAGGCAGTTTTGGTTAGCAGAGACACTGACATCGTGTGCCACCTCAGAATTCTTTGTTCCCTCTGAGCTTAACTGCAACTCTCATTTTAGATGTGGGAAGTGAATGTTCCCAGCAAAAAAAATCTTGTTCCCTGTTATAATGCAAAGAATTTTGGGGTGGTTTGGTCTTGAGTGGGAAATTAAGACCCATTAGCTTTACAAAGGACCTGTTCCTGGATGCAAATGAAAACTGCTAGAAATGGTTTGCTCAAATGAATCAACGCAGCTGCCTGCATTTTTCTCTGTCTTTGGGGCTGTGCCTCTGTGGACTGTCATGATGAACGCCTGCTAAGAAATTTACCCTAAGTTACATCACCGAGCACAGCATTGTTGGCTCTGACTGGCAGCAGTTCTTCAGGATCTCAGGAAAGGTCTTTCACATCACCTGATGAAAGCTACAGCTGCTCTTTGGCAGGGAGACCCCGACTGGGGACTTGAACTGGCAGCTGCATGAGGGACACCGTATTCTCATCAGCTAGCTCCACCTGGAGATACTACTTGATCCTTTTAAAAATGAGATCTTGGGGATGGAAGTTGGGGTCTTCTACACACAAAGCATGTGCTCTTCACTGAGCTGTGGTCCCTCCCCCATGGTATGTATTAAATCAGGGGTGCTGCACTGTTTTGGGGTGGAGGCTGGATTGCCCTCCGCCCTGTGGGCTGGATGATGTCAGGAAGTATGATCCCCCCTGACATTACCCCCTTTTTTTCTTTTCTTTTCTCCATGCTGGAAGGAGGCATGGTGCCCCTGGTACGGAGAAAGCCTAGACTGCCCTGCACGGTGCACCTTGGCTGCTCTCTCTGATCTGGGCATTGGGAAGAACAGCGATGCAGGGGTGTGGAACCTCTGGCCCACAGGGGACCTCGATGTGGCCTGTACCACCCCTTGGGTTTCCTCCAGGGGGCAGCAGTTAGGCTCTACGTCCTGCCCCCTGAAGGAAACCCCTCCGGGGGCACCCCTGATGCTATCTCTAATCTGAGATCTGAGGAAACAGCGGAGATGCCAGAGGACCTGCACTTGACTCACCTGTGTGGGGAAGAGCAGCTGCTATGCCCTGTGCAGGCATTTCCTGCTACCTTTCATCCCTGCTGCTGCTATCTCCTATCTTAGAAGTTCGTTGCTTCCTGGGTCTGCCATGTGCTGCAATGATTGTGCAATTCAACTGAAGGGCCTGCCTAAACCACGAAATTAGACCAGTTAAAACATCACTGCATTTCCACAAAGATGCCTGGGAGCCGTTATTCTTGGAAGGAATGGAGAGGTCTCTGACCTCATATGCTCAGCTCTTTCACAAATGTACAATTTCCAGATTTCCTCAGAGGAAGCACAGTGGTTAAACCAGCATAAAAGAATTTTATGTCCATAGTTTATATGTGCTCTAATAGAAGTTCTGTAATACAAATCACTGACCATCCATTTTGTACCACTTAAAAGGTGAAAAATATTTTGTGCACTATTCAGTCATTATTATTTTTAAAAATATACGTTCCTACTTCTCACACTAAAACCAGGCATATCTTTCAGATATTTTTACTTTAGAGTGTGTACATGCTCCAATCCTCATTCATTCATAGCACAATACAAGAAATGCCCTCACCCGGCGCCAGCTTGTCTGGCTAAAGGGGGGGGGGGCATTGCGGGCGGGTGGGGTGACATGACGCAGGGGCCTTTGATTGGTGCACCCCAGTGGCACCACCATGCAAGGAGGGGCAGGCTGAGTTGCCTTAAACTCAGCCCCCTTCTCAAACTCAGCTCTCTGGCTCAACGCAGCTAGAGAAAACTACAGCCCTCCTTTCTCCTCGGTTCATGACGAGGGACTTTGGCCTGCTGGAGAACGGCTTCATCCTAGTTCCAGCCGCCTGGACCCAGCGTGCTTCTGCGCGCCAAAATCTTCGCTTGGTGATATTGTTCGCCTCCCTCCCTCCTTCGCCGGCTCTGTTCCTCTCGCCCTCCCGTCCGTTCGGTCTCCTCGTGTACTCGCTCTCCTGCCCGCTCGCCCGCCCACCCGCGCAGTCGCTCAACTCGCCCGCCCGCCTGCTCGCTCATCCTGCCCGCATGCCCACACGCTTGCCTGATGGGCCCGCCGGCCGCCAGGCCGGCTCACGGCCCACCTGCTGGCCGGCCAGTCTACCCGGCCGCCGGCCTTGCCGGTCTCTTCCTCCTCGCCTTGCCGGCCTCCCTGAGGTGTTGCTCCCGGCGGGAGGCGTCGGTGGGCGGGTGAGCGCGGTGCCGGTGTTTGCCGGCAGCAGCGCTCCAAGCCACGGCCTGACTGCCCCCCCCCACTGGTCAGCCGAGCCTGCCTGTTGGAGGGGCGCCTGGCTGCTGAGCCGAGTCAGGGCGTGTATATCACAGCCTGATTTGTCGCCTCCCATGGGCTTGGGACGTCTCCCCCTCACACCCACCCACCCACCCACCAACAAACAAACAAACAAACAAATAAAATAGGAAGAGCTGCAGCTCAGTGGTAGAGCACATGCTTGGCATGCGGAAGGCCCCAGATTTAATCCCCAGCATCTCCAGGTAGGGCTACGAAAGAATCCTGCCTGAAACTTTGGAGATCTGCTGCTGCCAGTCAGTGTCAACAATTCTGTGCTAGATGGGCCCAGGGTCTGACTCAGTATAAGGCAGCTTCCTATGTTTGTATGAAAAGAAAGCTTTAATTAAATAAATAATAATATTAATATTAATAATAATAAAAATTAATTAAATTACGATTATTAAATATTTAATTAATAAAATTGCGTAACAGTGGCGACTGCCTGTTTGGCGCCTCCCGTGACAGGGTGCCCTCGGCTGTGGGCACCCACGCTCAAATGCAGCTCCATCACCTTTGGCCCCTGGCTGCGCCTCTTGAAAATCTGATTTTCTACCTAAACGGTAGTGCAGCGCTCCCATCTTCATCCCCAGGCCTCTCTGTCTCCGTCTGGAACTCATACCCACAGATCTTAAGACTGTGGGGTGGCTGCCTATTGTCTGGGGTGCCCAGCGGCTTTATTAACTCTTTGATGGTGTCCAGGGCTCCTTAGAGGGCTCTCTCAGTCTAATCCAGTAGCCAAGTCCAGACACAGACAAAGGGATTCTTTTCAAAGATTTATTCTTCCTTTGCAATTTAACAACTCTACAGGTATCAACTAGATCTGAGCAGCAGCATCCCTATGCCCTAAGTTGGATCAGTTGGTCCCCGTTTGAAAAGCAATTACTGGCAGACCCCTGAATATAAGGACTAGGGAGAATCCCTCCCCTTTTCCCTTGGATCCTCGGGGCGCAGCTGTTGAGTGCGCGCCTTCGCTAAGTCTGCTATCTGTGCTCGGTCACTCCCTGGACTGCTAACTAAAACTAGGAATGTGGGGGGGAGGAAACTCCGTCAGCTGTTGGTCCTGGGAAAGAGGAGCGCGCTCCTCTCCCAGGAGCGACTGCTGTTCCTCAGCATTAGAACTACTCTGGGATTCTATGGGCTCAGTGTCCACCCTGACAGATAGCTTGCTTAATTCACCTCCTGCATCATGCCTCCTAAGAAGGGCCAGGGTGGTAAGAAAGGGAATGGCAGGGCCCTGCCCCCCCTCCTCCCCAAAAGTCCGCTGCCAAGGCCCGATTCTGACTCTGATGTGGACACAGACCCGGTACTGGCATCAATTTTTTCTCGTTTGGAAGCTGCTGAGCGTTCCTCGGGGATCCCTCCTCCTCCCCTGGCCAGGCACTCAGTGGTCCAGCGCAAGCGAACACGACAGCAGACCTAACGCTCGTTGCTTCTTTCTATTTCAGATCGCCTGGACGCTATTGAGGCATCCACCTCCTCTTCATCAGCTCTTCCAGAAGGCTCAATGCCTTCAGCGGAGCTCCTCACTTCTGCTGCCTCATCTTCCCTGGGCGCACAAGCAACAACCTCGGTTTTTTCCAGCTGGGGATCAGAGTGTGCCCACGATTGGTACAGCTCGTCTCTGGGTTCAGGGCACCCGGACGCCATTGAGGCCTCCATCTCGCCTTCGCAGGTTCACCATGGCAGCACCCCACCACTGTAGGCAGTCCACCTTCCTGCGGCATCTCCGTCAGCAGTGATCCAAGCAACATCCTCCTCCTTGGGGTTTCGCCCAGGCGACACAGCACACCTGAAGGCGGTCCGCCCTCATGAGGCATCTCCATCAGGAGCAATGCAAGTGGTATCGCCTCCCTTGCTCCCGGGGACCCAGACACGGCTGCCCTGGATATGGGTGAGATGACTGCACCTCACCCCAGTTGTTCAGACGGGTGACCCTTAGGGCTGTGGGGTTGCTGCCTTAGCTTACCTACCTGGGGGCGGCTGTCCCTCCCAATGTCATCTCCCTATATGACGCTTGGGCCGCCTGCAGCTCCATCAGTCACACCCCAGTAACCCCAGCCGCTTAATGCATCATCTTACAGGGTTTTTTTCCTGGATTAATTAGGATCCCTCGCCTGCCCCTGCCCGTTTTGGACATCCATGTAAGGGGCATATCAGATCCCTACGCTAATCTGGCGAGTTGTATTGTCACCAGGGCTAGTCCTTCTCGTAATGTCTTTTGCCCGAGGAGGTGTGCGAACGGCTTGTTTAGGCCTCTCGCAGGAGGGCCGCCATTGCCCTTCTCGGCGTAAGGACCTGTTTGACCAGGACCTTTCACTCCAATTTTGACTCCTTCCCAGCTGGGGTCGGCAACAGATCTGGCAGTGGCCACGTTCACCAGGTGGTCTCCCGCACCGGCCCTCGGCCTCTGGCGGGTCCGCTGCTTCGCACTGCTATCTGTGCTGGGAGTAAAGCCCCAGTGGGCACATGCTCCCAGGACACGTGCAGTTTCCATCGTGAATGCTCCCGTGTAGCAGTCAGCACTCTTGCACCTCTTGTCCAATGCTCGGGGAGGGGAGGGTCCCCTTGGAAAAGCCGAGGCAGTAGGAAGCTCTGGATGGCCAATGCCTAGTAAGGTTGGCGCCGATACTCCGGCTTTAAGACACTACCCAACTGGGGGAACGCGTCTTAACTTGGAACACTGTTTATGCTAGGTTCTAGGGCCCCCCTAGCATTTTTTCTTTAGGTCAACATAGACCATCCCTACCTCGTAAGCAACATTTCTCCTCGCTAGGCGTCGACAGGTTCAGGAGAGGTTAACAGTGCAGTACTGGCAGAAGGATTTTAGCCCCCCCTTTTTTTTCACACCCCGTAAGCTATTCTAGGGATCTCCCTTCTCGAAATGGTGCCCAGGAAATCCTCTAGGGAGTTTATCCTGATTCGTAACCTCTCTTTCCTGAGGGCCAGTCAATTATCACGAGATCCCTGATCATCTCTGCTCAGTGTGTCACACCTCTTCGATGAGGCAGCTGTCTTTGTCTGGGATCCCGGCCACAGGTCCCTGATGGGCATGTGCTACATGGAGTCCAAAGATGGTGGTCATTGTTCTGACCTAACGCAAGTATTGCTTCCCCTTTTCTGTTACTTCGGTGCCCCTTAGCTAACAAAGGCTGAGGGCCTGTCTCCCACAGCAACATTTGGTGAAGCCAATCCGATACCCTTAGGTGTTATTCTCACCTCCCTCAGGACAATTTTCAGGTCCATTAGGCACAGCTCCAAGTAGTTATACATCAGGCATGGCTTCAACTTAGTAGGGCTTTAATGGCACCTCCTTTCGGAAGCATGAGCCTCTCCTCAAAGCCGGACTGCGGACTCACATGGTTCCGCCCCTACCCCAAGGGGTTTCAGATTCTTAGGGCAGGTCCAATTGTAGGGATGGCGGAGAATTTCTCCCCGAAACTTCGGGGGGCCGAGCGCCAACGTGTTCGGCCCCCCGAACAAGTTTCGGGGAGAAATCCTCCGCCCCCCCGCCCCCCGCCCCCCCCCCCCAGGACGGGACTTACCTTCCCTGAATGTCCCTCCCGCCGGCGGGTCCGGCTGGCGGTTCGTCCGGTGTTCGAGCGGGGCGGGAGTGGCAGCCGGTCTTTCGACCGGCTGCCGCCCCCGCCATTGCAATGAAAGAAAAAAAAAAAAAGTCCCCTGATAGGCTACGTGACGATTCACGTAGCCTATCACGGCAAGATTTGCAAAGTCAGCCGTGATAGGCTACGTGAATCGTCACGTAGCCTATCACGGGTGACTTTAAAAAAAAAAAAAAGCGCGTACGCGAATGGCGGCCCCCATAGGGAGCCACCATTCGCGTTCTTTATTTAGTTGCTGTAGTCTACGTCAATGTTTACGTAGACTACAGCGAAAATAAGGGCAATGCTATTTGCGTTGCCCTTATTTTCGCCGTAGTCTACGTAAACATTGACGTAGACTACAGCAACTAAATAAGGAACGCGAATGGCGGCTCCCTATGGGGGCCGCCATTCGCGTACGTGCTTTTTTTTTAAGTCACCCGTGATAGGCTACGTGACGATTCACGTAGCCTATCACGGCTGACTTTCCAGATCTAGCCGTGATAGGCTACGTGAATCGTCACGTAGCCTATCAGGGGACGTGTTTTTTTTTTTTTTTTACTTTCGAGTTCGCGGCCGGGCGAGGCGGGAAGCCTCCTCCCCGGCCTGAATTTCGGCCGGGCGAGGCGGGAAGCCTCCCCCCCCGGCCTGAATTTCAGCCGGGCAAGGCGGGAAGCCTCCCCCCCCCGGCCTGAACTTCGCGGGGGGAGCAGCGAAGCGCTCCCCCCCACCGCGAAAAAGCTTCGGCGAAAGGTAAGGGACTTTCGTCCACCCCTATCCAATCGTGCAGTGGGTAAAGGCCTGTAGAGTGGAGGCTGCCGCCCCCGCCAAGCACATAGAGGGATAACCTTATAGCCAAGTCAGTAACCCCACCCCTTCGCTATGACAACATGACCACGTTATTCATTCTCTGTCCTCCCGAAATTGGAGGGTCATGTCATGTGTCAGTGTGTTCGCGCTCCAGAGTCAGTATTACAACATCTGGTTCTGGGTCCACCATGTGCCAGGTTAGGCAAACCCAATTGTTGATGCTTTGCCATGAAATTAGGTCAACATCTTCCGGGCCTTAGCCCCGTGGGTGCTCCATTCCCAGATCCCATCCTTGCAGTACTATGGGAGATTGGGATACTGAAGCCAGGCATGCCAGCCTGCATTCCATGGCTCTCCGTACAGAAGCCGCCTGCGACAGAGCAGGGTGTGTGTGCCGCGCATTAGGCAAAACCTCAGCGATAGGATTCATGGCCCTTATCTATAGATCATTGGCCACAATTTCATGCCTCCGTAAGGAACAACAGACTATTTGGGACCATAAGTTGCAAGCTGGCCATTTAGCCTTCCAGCCCACAAAGGTGGGTTTCACTGACTCCATGTCAGAATTTAGGTTTCGGCGTGCAAGATAGTGTTGGGCACAGATGTTTGCCTGCATTAGTAAATTAACCACCCTCTCTCTCTGGATACCCCTTTCGGGCTCCAGGGGTAATGGCCCTCCATTTGAGCTTTCCAATAAGACGTTTCCCTGTTCCATGTAGCAGCCCTAACGGAATGCAGGGTTGGTCTGGGCTCACAAGGCCGACTTGTCCCGGAGGGCCTTGATTTGCTGCAAGGTACAGGTCTGGCCCAAAGTAATCCATTTACATATTTGGTGATCAAATTGATCGGCATGGCAAGGGCACGGCAGTGGCCCACGGCCAAACGCAAGTCAACGGATTATGCTCTGGCGGCACCTTATGGGTTTTATGGCATGCCACGGGTCTGAGGAGGGGCCTCCGTTTTTATCACTTCAATGGTTTGCTGTTGACTTAAGGGCAATTGTGTAGTTTCCCTTAATGTGCTTCTTCCTTAGACCAGCAGACTTGTTGTACGCCGGTACGGGTGCTCTTACATGGGCACGTTTTGATGTCTGGAGCTGCATGAAGAGCTTGTATGTCTTCTTCAGAATTCAGCTTCTGTCACCCCGTCACATTAAGATCCAGTGGCTCCATAGACGTGGCATATGGTGGGAGTCCCCTCCTCACTCTGTCCTACCAAGTTTATCAGTCTTCCTCCGCAGGTCCAGGTGCTGCACATTGGAGGGAATGACTTCGGCTGTAAGCCAGGCGAGGACCTGATGGAACAGGCCTTGGTTGAGATACAGGTGGTCCGGCATACCTGGCCGGAAGTAGCCTATTGCAGCCCTCACTGCTCCCATGGCTCAATGGGAAGGAATGGAATGACGTTGCCAATGGCAGGGCACGTTGGAAAGTGCACAGAGAAACGACTTATTGCCAGGTGAATGAGGTGATGGATGGACCACCCGCCAGGGAATTCTGTGGACATGGAGGGAGCGTTACAGGTAGGACGGTGTCCGCCTGTCTCATTTAGTGAATAACATATGTCTGTCTGATCTGCAAAGGGGCCTGCGGGAAGTTCTTCTGCGCAGGTGGGGGGAGTTTCACAAGCTCTAGGCTTGTGACTCCTGTGGCGGCTAGGACGGGCAAAACAGGAAAGTAGGGATGGTGTGCATGCAGAGGCACCTTATGGTGACAGGTGACGCCTGAGGGTCCCCCGAATGGGTTGTGCGGCTCGGCAGGGGGATAAGGGTTGCCCGGGAGACCAACCCTACTCACTCACCCAGGTGTTGTGTGGCACCGGGTTGGGGGTGACACCGGAAGGTCTACCTCCCCCAGAAGGGGCAGTACCAAGGGATGGCCACATCACCGTCACCCCTCAGGCTGGGTATGTTTTTGCCCAAGAAGTGCCAGCTAGCCGCTGACACAGTTAGATGCCCATCCTAGTTACCCCTTTGCAGCTATTTCAATAAATGTGGCCCAATTTTCAACCCAAGCTTGTTGTCTGCGTCTTCTTTAACCCATCTCCGCTCGCAATTGGCTGTACTCTTCTCCTGTATCCCTTCAGGGATATTACAGTTGAAAATTATACTAAATATAAGCTACAAAGCATATATTGAATGAGACAGAAACAAATGGAAAACAAAGATATGCCACTGGATAGAGCTGAAAATATAATCAGACTGCAAAATATGTACTAGTTACAGAAAACAATGATGCATTATTTCCAATGAGAATAAAAGGGTGGGGGGACCAGAAATCATTTTGTATTGCTAGAAAGCTTTGTTGTTGCTTGAGGTCATGAGTTGCCCTTGTGTGGTTCCCTAGGATAAGGGTTAAGCTCCATTAAATTGGACTTCTGTAAAGGTTGAATTACACCTCATGAACCAAGTTTCCAAGTCTTAGTGCAATCCAATTGATTTCATGGAAATTTTGCCTGAGTAAGCACATTCCACAATTGGCTGAAGGGCCATTTTAAAGATGATCTTTTGAAGTCCAGGAAAAGAAGAAGGATCACTTTCCAGTGTTTCAGCAAATGGCTAATGTGTTTGTTAGAGCAGTACTGGAGGCAAAAGGCAAGCGGTAGGAATGACAGAAAACTGACAAGGGTTTTTCGTATATAAAATCAAAGGTAGCAATATTGGAAAAATGGAAGCACATCAAGACTGCATTTTTGGGAGGTACTGAACAAAATGAGCAGAATTTGAAAGACTTGGTAGAAGAGCTTATAGATAAAAAGACTTTTAGTTTTGGTGTTTTAAATCTGTATTTTAAATCTCTGCATCGCAGCTAGGTTTTATTCTAGTTGTATTGTCATATTGTGGTTTTAATACTTTTATATTTTATATTGTTTTATCCTGTGCTTTTTGGTTTTAATTTTTGTGAACTGCCCAGAGAGCTTTGGCAGTATAGAAATGACATAAATAAATACATAAATAAATAAATAGAAGACATAATACATGCCCAGCATAAACAACATAATTCAGAGTATGAGATGATAAAGACACAAGGAAACAAAAATCTTGAGCTCCTTTTAAATTTTTGTACATATTGGGGGGGGGGATTCTGCTGCCCTTTGACATAATAAATCCACCACTCTCTTAATTCTTTAGGGGAAAGGTGTAATGTGTAGAAGATCCCATTCCATCTGCCCTGAAAGACCTCCCCATGAAGGCTATCCCTCCTTCTCTTCAACTAGCACCACAAGCAGCCATTCCAGCAGACTATACCATCAGGGCCAGAAATATTGGGACAAGGATAACTGTTTTGGCAGTTGGCCTCTGTACACCACCACATTGAAGTTGAAAGGAAACACACCCAGCTAGAAGTGAAGTCAGGACTTCCAGCTGTAATTCAAAGGGTTTGACAAAAGTAGGGCACTAACCATTCAGGAAGTACAACTAGTGGCATACACCCCTCCCCCATCGTTGGTGGCTCATAAGGAATGGAACAAACCAACATCATTTCAAACTTAAGGGTCGCCTTTAATACCTGGATGAAAATCCTTTGCAGTCAATGACTGCCTGAAGTCTGGAACCCATGGACATGACCAAGTGCTGAGTGTCCTCCCTCAAGATGCTTTGCCAGGCCTTTACTGCAGCTGCCTTCAGCTGCTGCTTGTTTGTGGGTCTTCCTGCCTTCAGTCTTGTCTTCAGTAAGTGAAAAGCATGCTCTATTGGGTGGAGATCAGGTGACTGACTTGGCCATTGAAGAACATCCCACTTCTTTGCCTTGAGAAACTCTTGGGTAGCTTTTGCTGTATGTTTTGGGTCATGATCCATCTGCAATATGAAGTGGCGTCCTATCAGTTTGGCAGCATTCGGCTGAATCTGAGCAGAACGTATAGCCCTATACACTTCAGAATTCATCCTGCTGCTTTGATCAGCAGTCAGGTCATCAATAAACAGCAGTGACCCAGTTCCATTGGCAGCCATACATGCCCATGCCATAACACTGCCTCCACCATGTTTGACAGATGATGTGGTATGCTTTGGATCATGAGCTGTTCCTTTCCTTCTCCATACTTTTCTCTTCCCATCATTCTGGTACAAGTTAATCTTGGTTTCATCAGTCCAAAGAATCTTATTCCAGAACTGGGCAGGCTTTTTTAGGTGTTTCCTGGCAAAGGCTAATCTTGCCTTTTTGTTCTTGAGCATTACCAGTGGTTTGCACCTTGTTGTGAAGCCAAGCCTCGGTATTTACATTCATAAAGCCGTCTCTTGACTGTAGGTGTTGACAATAACATGCCTACCTCCGCAAGAGCATTCTTGACCTGGCTAGATGTTGTGAAAGGGTTCCTCTTCACCATGAGCAAAATTCTGCAGTCATCCACTTTAATTGTCTTCCGTGGTCTGCCAGGCCTTTTGCTGTTGCTGAGCTTGCCAGTTAATTCCTTCTTTTTCAGGATGTTCCAAACTGTTGTATTGGCCACTCCCACTGTTTTTGCTATCTCTCTGATGGGTTTATTTTGTTTCCTCAGCCTAATGATGGCCTCCTTCACTCACATGGACACCTCTTTTGGCCTCATATTGGGAGTTCCAGTGAACAGCTACCAAATGCAAATGTAGCACTCAGAACCACCTCCAGGCCTTTTATCTGCTTCATTGACCATGGGGTACCCAGGAAGCAGGCCACACCTGGCCATGCAGCTGCTTGTCAGCCATAGGTTCCATTACTTATGAGCCACCAACGATGGGTGTGTGTGTATGCCACTGGCTGTCCTTCCTGAATGGTTAGTGCCCCACTTTTGTCAAGCCCCTTGAATTACAGCTGAAAGTCCTGACTTCGCTCCCATCTGAGTGTGTTTCCTTTCAACTTCAATGTGATGGTGTACAGAGGCCAACTGCCAAAACAGTTGTCCTTGTTCCAATATTTCTGGCCCTGACTGTATATAACATAGGGAGGTGAGAGGGGAAACAGGGCCATTCCACCAGCCATGCAAAAATACTACTTCATTTTTTCCTCTTTCCTGCACATCCCTTTTTCCTTGTGTGTCATGACTTTTTAGACTGCAAGCCTGTGGGCAGGGATCATCTTGTTTAACTGATTGTTTGTAAACCACTGCAGGAGGCTTTTTGGCTGAGGAGCAGGATAAAACTACTTTAAATAAATGTTCAATCCCCACCATCTCCTTGTAAAGCTGAGAAAGACACCCCCCTGCCTAAAACCCCGGAGAGGAGAGCTGCTGCCAGTTGGTATAGTAGACAATACCGAGCTAGACGGAGTAATGGTCCAACTCAGTGTAAGGCAGTTTCCTGTATTCTTATGCATTTTTGTAGTATTAGGCGGTGATGCAATAATTCTAATTTATTGGTGGCCTAGACATTATCAAGTTAAAATGTGTGTATATGGTGAGCTTCAGTTATGAGCTGAATGTTCAGGATGTTTAAAGATCATAACTGAGAAAAAAAAACTCTTGCTAGGTAGATAAGCAATCCTGTCCAATAATATACTTTTGGGGCAATATCCCACCGTGTCATTCTGTTAGTGCTAATGATGTTGCGCTAGCAGAAACTATGTTTTGAATGATGTGCAACAGAAGAATCCAACTAAAGCTATATTTGTGAAAGCACAGTTGTGCAAGCAGTTGTGCAGTATGCTTGCACAAGCCATTGCGCATAACTCTTGTGCAACCTGTTGAGCAACCCATTGTACAACCTGTTATGCATAACTCTTCTGCAACCACCAAGCAACTGGTTGCACAGTGGGTTGCACAAGCATAATGCAGAACTGCTTGCGCAACTGTGCTTGTACAAACATAACTTTAGTTGTTGCAGAAGTTCAGAACCCCTTGTGCAACAGAAAAATTCAGTGGACATCCACTAACAGTATTTGAGTTTGTGGAGTGACACTGTTGGATGCTGCCCATAATATAGAGCAGCTGGCAGGCCAAATGGGGAATCCCTGGCCCACATGCCAGAGGCTCCCCAGACAAGTCTGTCTTATAGTAAGAAATATTTAAAATAAAATGAAAATAAAAACATAACATGTTATGCATTCAGGCTACTGACTGATGCCCAGGTCTTCTCTTTAGAACACTAGTAAGCCGAATAGATGAGTTACATTCAAGAATAGAATAGAATAGAATAGAATAGAATAGAATAAGAAGGAATAGATGGAACAAAGGGCTTGTCCTACTATTAGGCAGAGTGTGTTATGAAAGGGCAGGAAATGGTTATTTGGTGTATTATTATTGTATTTTTAATGCCAGGGAGAGTTTCCTGTGGGCCTTTTTTTGTCTCAGGTGCCAAAATAAATTGACTACCCTTGGGTATTATGCACCTTGACTTGGGGAGGGGGCATTTTCTGCTCTCCCTCAGGCATCAAAATGTATTGGGCCAGACCTGTAGGGGCTGTTTGGAGATACACTGCAAAGGGAAAGGGAAGGAAATATAAAAGATGGTTAATCCTTCCCTGCCCCATAGCAGCCCCCCACTCTGCTCCACCAAGCTACTATTAGCCCAATGGAAGAACATTACATTGGAATTAATAGCAGTTTGGGAGGTGGGATTTTCACTGGGACTTCAGCGGGGAAGAAAAGAGTTAAACTCCCCTCTTACCATATGCCACAATCTCAATCCTGCTCAGGCCCTACTATACATGCTACCTTCAAGAAAATTCACACAACTTCCAGTGACAGTAAGGTATACCTTTTCTGTTATCTGTCTTATATAGGGAAATGAAGTGGAATAAATTTGGTTTGTTTCTCATGAAGTGTTATGTGGCCCTTAGGAAGTAGGTTGAATGCAGAGTTCCAGAGAATAGCAAGGAGAGACAAGAAGGCCTTCTTAAATGAACAATGCAAAGAAATCGAGGAAAACAATAGAATGGGAAAGACTAGAGATCTCTTCAAGAAAATCGGAGATCTCAAGGGAACGTTTTGTGCAAAGACGGGCATGATAAAGGACAAAGAAGGCAGGGACCTAACAGAAGCAGATGAGATTAAGAAGAGGTGGCAAGAATACACAGAAGAACTATACAGGAAAGATCTGAATGTCCCTGATAGCCATGATAGTGCGGCCACTGAACTTGAGCCGGACATCCTCGAGAGTGAAGTCAAGTGGGCCTTAGGAAGCATTAGTAACAACAAAGCTAGCAGAGATGACAGTATTCCAGCTGAGCTATTTAAAATCCTAAAAGATGATGCTGTTAAAGTGCTGCATTCAATATGCCAACAAATTTGGAATACTCAACAATGGCCACAAGACTGGAAAAGGTCAGTTTACATTCCAATTCCAAAGAAGGGCAACGCCAAAGAGTGTTCAAACTACCGCACAATTGCGCTCATTTCACATGCCAGCAAGATGATGCTCAAAATCCTACAAGCTAGGCTTCAGCAGTATGCAAACCGAGAACTACCGGAAGTACAAACTGGGTTTCGAAGAGGCAGAGGAACTAGAGATCAAATAGCCAACATTCGCTGCATCATGGAGAAAGCAAGAAAATTCCAGAAAAACGTCTATTTCTGCTTCATTGACTTCGCTAAAGCCTTTGATTGTGTGGATCACAACAAACTGTGGCAAATTCTTAAAGTGATGGGAGTACCAGACCACCTTACCTGTCTCCTGAGAAACGTGTACGAGGGTCAAGAAGCAACAGTAAGAACCAGACATGGAACAACCGATTTGTTCAAAATTGGGAAAGGAGTATGACAAGGCTGCATATTGTCACCCTGCTTATTTAACTTATATGCAGAGTACATCATGAGAAATGCCGGGTTGGATGAATCAGAGGTCGGAATTAAGATTGCTGGGAGAATTATCAACAACCTCCGATATGCAGACGATACCACCCTAATGGCAGAAAGCGAAGAGGATCTCAAGAGCCTCTTGTTGAGGGTGAAAGAGGAGAGTGCAAAAGCTGGTTTGAAACTCAACATTAAAAAAACGAAGATCATGGCATCTGGCCCTATCACTTCCTGGCATATAGAAGGGGAAGAAATGGAAGCAGTGACAGATTTTACTTTCTTGGGCTCCAAGATCACCGCAGACGGTGACTGTAGCCCTGAAATTAAAAGACGCTTGCTCCTTGGGAGGAAAGCTATGGCCAACCTAGACAGCATAGTAAGAAGCAGAGACATCACCTTGCCGACAAAGGTCCGTCTAATCAAAGCTATGGTTTTCCCAGTAGTAATGTATGGCTGTGAGAGCTGGACTATAAGGAAGGCTGAGCGCCGAAGAATTGATGCTTTCGAACTGTGGTGCTGGAGAAGACTCTTAGGAGTCCCCTGGACTGCAAGGAGGTCAAATCAGTCCATCCTAAAGGAAATCAACCCTGACTGCTCACTGGAAGGACAGATACTGAAGCTGAAGCTCCAATATTTTGGCCACCTAATGCGAAGAGAAATCTCTCTGGAAAAGACCCTGATGCTGGGAAAGACTGAAGGCAAAAGGAGAAGGGGACGGCAGAGGATGAGATGGCTAGATAGCATCACTGATGCAATGTATATGGACTTGAGCACACTCCAGGAGAGAGCGCAGGACAGGAAGGCCTGGCGTGCTATGTTCCATGGGGTCACGAAGAGTCGGACACGACTGAACGACTGAACAACAAAGGAAGTAGGTCTTAAACAGCTTTACCTTAGAATACAACATAAATACAACCCCCAGGTAAGTACCCAATCCATAGCCTTCCTGGAACATTTAAAAAGGGACCACCTTTACCAGTACTACGGTCTGATTTCAGGAAAGGATCTGATCTCTGACCTTACTTATTTGTTATTTTCCTAATCTAACAATCTGTGATGCTGTTCCCTCCCTCTCAAAATTGGTCTATCTTCCATGCTGCATGATCGCTAGCATTCTGGAATGAAATCTGAAAAGAAACTATTCTTAAAGAAATACCATGGATCATTAAAACACCTCATTAAGAATGATAGATGAATTTGGTTGTGTGCTCTGAAGAAAATACAAGGTAACAGGCACCTGGACTTCGCTAACACACAATGGGCGCATGCAGGAGAGGGTAAAACATGAGCATCACAAATATTATCAGGCACCAGAGAAATGCTTACAAAATATACAGTTATGCTGATTTGTGTTTTAACAGAGAAATAAAGATTCATTCCCCATGTTCAAGGCTGCTTATCAGTTTTGCAGGCGACATTGCCTAATTATAGCTTTGCATAGAATTAGAGGAGCATCACATGCAAATATCCATCCTCATGACAATCATGGCTTCCTTTGAAATGTATTGCAAAGCTCAGTCTGAAGTGGGCAAATGCCAAAACCACTGATGTGGAGGGCTTCTGCTTTGTTTTCCACAGCACACCATACAAACAAAAGAAAAGCCACCTTCTATGCCTCTGAATAGCACAAAGACTCACCTGTAGGCTCCTGATTACAAATTGTTGGGGTGTAAACAAAACGAACAGAGGAAATGTAAATATTAGTTATGCAGAAGTAGATTTTAATTTTTTTTATTTTTGAAAACCTCAGAAAGCTTTGTGTGTGTGTGTTTTTTATTAACCATCCAAAAACAGATGATTTATTTGTCTTCACATAATTTTATGTGTCTGTTTGTGTGTGTGTGTCCAAGGCCATTCACAACAGCCTTAAGCTAGTATAAATGACATGCCATCTAACCCAGGAAACTCTAGAAATTGTAGTAGTGGAACCTAGGGATTGTAGAACCTGTGGATGTATATAATTCTTAGGGCTCATTGGGAAAAAAACAGAATTAAGTCATTCAGAAGCCCGGGGCCTCAACTTGCCTGGGTCCTGGTTTTCACTGCAGTGCAGCTGCCGGACCGGGAAAGGAAGTGGTCTGGCATGGTAGGGAGGCCATGTGCCAGCTTCTCTGAGGGCAGGGCCTAGTTGTGGCCATGCTGCACATCCCATAGCCCAGTCAGCGGGCTGGAGGGGGGAGTCTTCCCTCCAGTCCACTCCATAGCTACTTTAAGGGGCTGTGGCCCGGGCCCTCCTGCCAGTCTGCCAGCTTCAGGCTTGCCCAACCCACCCTTCCTTCAAGTAAGGTCGCTTACTGCTATGGATGGCAGTCAGCTGCTGGTTGATGGGGCTGGGAAGGAATTTTCCTGGGGAACCAATTTGCCCACTTCTCAGGGTTTTCACCTTCTTCATACCAATATAACTTGGTTGAAAGGTTAATTACTAAGGATTGTCATCACAACTTCAGTGTGGATGGCATTGGGCTGGATCCAAGTCAAGGGGAATGGGGGGTGCCTGTGGGTGGGGCCATAGGGCTCCAGCCCAGCTTGGGGGCTGGCATGCTGGCACCACTCTCAGGGGAGCAGGGGTTGTTGGAATATGCAAGCTTGTCTGCAAGTTACAGGAAGGGGTCAGTGTTGCAGTTAGTTAGTGCATGGGAGTTTGAGCACAGCTAGCCTCAGGATCTCTATAGCATACGGTGTGGTTTCCTGCTCCTCACCTTCCTTCCCCCCACACCTCTTCTCTCTCTCTCTCTCTCTCTCTGACCTTCTCCATTGCTGAGAGCACATGTGGTTGCTCTCCCTTGCTCCTGCTGGTGTTATAGAACAGCAAGAAATGGACTGAACAAACTCTGTTTGAAACTATATATACTGTACCTGCATTCTTATGTATAAGAATATTGTGAGTAGACCATTTTATCTTTTTTCTTCACTATAGGAGGGTGTAGACTTTTGTTGTTGTTTTGTTTTAGCTCTGTGTGCATGTGGGACTAGTAAATGCTCATTCTGTTCTGCCTTTTCCCCCTGCCTTTTTAACAGGAGGCAGCAATACCATCAGGGGGAACATCTGATTGGCACATGGCATGGTATGGCCAACCCCATGCTCTGGCCTAAAACCCCTCCCCCTTGGGGGCATCCAGCAGGAGGGCTGGGATGTGAATCAGACAGCAGGAGAGCTGGCCAATGAGGGGATCCAGCCCCATACCATGTCAAACTCTATGCTGTAACCAATAAAGCTGTGGCCAATGTATAACCCAACACTGTCTCTGTGTTGTTATTGGTTCTTCTTCCTGGGGCAGCCACCCAATAGGTGCTCCACATGCCCTTTGCTTTTTTGAAAGGTGAGAGGCACATGGAGCCAGCTTCCCAGAGGTCCTGCCTTTGTGTGTGTGTGTATGCGTGTGTGTGCGCGTGTGCGTGCCTGGGAGGGAGAGTGGTGGAAGCCATGGCTTTCCTTTTGCCATGGCCCCACAATTACTGTTATGCAGCCCCCCAACACCCAGTGAAAATGTGGCCCTCGAGCCAAAATAGGCTCCCCAAACCTGATCTGCTCTAAATATAGCTAGGTCTTAATTGTTCAGTACAGCAATCTCCCCATGTTTTAAGTATTAAATTGCTCTACAGCGTGTAAATACTTAAAGTATGCAAGTATTGATTTATGCTATTCATCTTCTTTGTTGTTCACTGTAAGAAGACTGAGAGTATATTCACTCATGAGTTCTGCCAGTGATTTTTGGAAATTATTTGTCACCTTTTTCTTTAATGCTGTCATTATAGTGTTGTTGATTGTTCTAGTATAATGAATTATTAGGAGTTGATTACTGAAATTGTTTTATGTTTTCCTTTTTTTGGTAATGAACTTAATTCTTATGATGTTGTATCTGTTATGAACCCATATGAGTACAGTCATTGCAGAAAAGGTATATATACATAATATTGACTTGACTTACCCTTACCATGCAAAATAAATCTGCTTCCTACTGTGCATGCAGGCCATGGTCCAAGGCATCATTTCTGGTCTTTAACATGCTTACAGGGCTTCTCTATATTATGGAAAAATCCTGCATCCTTACTGGGGCTTTCTACTTCTGTTTCTGTGGCATGATTAGGATGGGCTCCTTTAGACGATGAACATGTGACATGGAATTGAAAACACCCTTTTTCAGCAGCTTTACCAGGACTTTCTATATTTTTAGTGAAACATCAACATTTAGTGGCCATATTGTAGAGCTACACCAGCATTACACACTGGTGAGATTCCGTCGTTTTTAAAAATCCAGCTTATCTCCAATCTTTTTGAATGCAGGATAAACGGGGAAAAGCACAGGAGACATCCTGGAGGTTGATGACATTGTGTAAAGTACCCGCAATCTTCTGTGAGTGGCCAATCATGAGGGTGCAATAAATTGCCTGTGTAGGGATGCCCACAGATATCATGTTACCCAGTTCAATGTGTGCCTAATGGCTGATAAGGAGCACAACACATACAACGTATCTAGACATTGGGGTGATAAATGTATCTGTAAATATACCTTAGGATGGCTGAGAAAACTGTATAACTTCTATTCAACTTTGGAGACTTAACCTTGCATGCATCACGAAAATACAAGAAAATCAGTACTGTTAAGTATATTTCTATGTGTCCTGTTGGCCCCATTTTATTTCCCAGAATGGCCAATATTGCATGAATAAAATACAGCATAGGTTAGAAGATCTCAAGAAGACTGAAATATCTATGAAAAAGAACAAATTTTTATTTTCAGCATTATTTTGTTTCCAGCCAGCAGGAGTAGGAGGAAAGTTGCATGGAAACAGATGGCTGGTCTAATTAGATTTGTTGGCTAATCTGCCTTGTTTTGAATGCATCTTTTGCTGCATTCTTTCCACAGTATGGTTAAACATTACTCTACCAATCCAAGGATAGAAAAATCAGTTAGCATTTTTAGACAGATTGGTTGTCTGAAATTGCTACCTGTCAAGATCTGCTTTCTAGACCACTGTCTTCTTTTTCCTGGATTACATGAGGTAGATGAGGTACACTTTGGAGGCCAAACTACTTCTTGAGAATAGCAGCTTCCAAAAATCATTCATCCGGACCGCTAATCTGCTTCTATAGTCCAAAGGGGAAGCAAAATCAAGTGGCTTGCACTTTTTAACAATCTGTCTGAAATGGTTCCCTGTGAGGAATTGCTATCTGGATCACTCTCTGTCTTATCTTCAGAGGAGATATATTAAAAGTGTTGGAGCCAGAATGATTGTGACCTTTCCACTAGGACCGAGACTGCCCATAATGCTACATCCCCATAGGAATAGCAATACAGAAAAATCTTTTCAATTCAGAGTTAACGACTGTTGTGACAAGTAGCCAGTTGACCATTCCTCATCCTTTTCTGTCTTCCTGATTTGCATGTATGACAATTCTGAACTTTGATTGGAGAGGGGAAGTTGGGGCTACAGTCTATCATTTATCATTACAGACTGTTATTTTGACTGGGGAGGGGACATCAGGGCTCAACCTAGCTTTCATTGAAGAGGCGACATAAAGGCTACAGGCTATCATTTATAGCCACATTCTATACATGTACCATTTTGTTGGTATCTTGCTAGTTTCATAATAAGGAAGCATTTTTTTTTCAATTTTTCATTTTATTTGGGGCAAAGCTTTCCAATGGCAGATTACACAAAACTTTGAAAATAGTAAACAAGTCTTAAAATAAACTTAGAAACAATCCAATTAAAAACAGCAGAAGTTAAAACAATGCATAGCCCAACTCACAGCTACGGATCTATGGATTTTGTTAAATCCCTTCTGTGTTTTGCAGGTTGTCAGGTATCCTTAGGGATGTACGAAAGTCACTTACCTTTTCGACGGGGTGATTCGCAGTTGGGGGGAGGCACTCCACACCTCCCCCCGAAATACTAACCCGGCCGGCTCTGCTCCGTGGCAATTCCGCGGAGCTGCTGGCCGGGTGCATTCGCAGGCGCCGTGTGGAGCCTGCGGACGCAAATGGCAGCGGTTATGGTGGCTGCCATTTGCGTTCCTGTTTTTTGGCCGTGATAGGCTATGTAAATATTTACGTAGCCTATCACGGAAAAAAACACACCCAGGGGTGCAAATGGCGTAGCGGCCGCCATTTGTGCCCTTGTCTTTCGCCGTGATAGGCTACGTAAATATTTATGTAGCCTATCACGGCCTCTGCAGGGACGCAAATGGCATCCCTGTGTTAGCCGTGATAGGCTACGTAAGTATATACGTAGCCTATCATGGCAAAAATAGGGAAGCAAATGGCGGCCGCAGATGTGGCCGCCATTCGCAAAGCAGCGTGAACGGCACCAGGTAAGTGTCCTGTTTTGCGTGCCTTTTGCGGGGTGATGGGGCGGGGGGCTTCGTTCTGCCACAGATTTTGGGGGGGCTGAATGCACTGGCATTCGCCCTCACCGAGATCCGTGGCAGAATTCTCTGACATCCCTAGGTATCCTTTACTCTGTTGTCCACTCATTGATGAAATCAGATTTATTTTTACCAGAATTGTGTTCTACTTGCACTAATGTGAATTGGCGCTAATGTGAATTAGCGCAAATCCCTCCCAAAAGTGATATAGTAGTCTACAAGTCTGCAGAATCTGTATGACGCAGAAAAAGCTGATCTGCTACCAAATCTGCAGGTTGGATTCATAGGAATCCCCAGTCATTTGAATCTGTTGCGGATTTCTCCGACATCCCTACTCACAGCATACTTAATAAAAAGCACATTGAAATGAAAAAGATGTTAAGGTCCATTTGAAAATTAAGAAAGATGGGGCAATACATACATTCCTTGGGAAGGAGTTGTAAGGGGGAAATGCTAAAACCTCATGGCAATCACTAAAACCTACCCTCCCTGTGTGTGGTGGCCCAATATGGGTTGCCCCCACCACTGCCACACACACTTACGTATGAGTAATTAAAAAGTAACGGGGCAGCTGCACACTACTGATTTAATGCAACATGCAGTTTGGCCTTGAAGCAGGAGTATATATGGCAAACCAATGTGATACTTGAACTCCATCTTTGTTATCTGAAACACCAAAGTATATGCTTGAATGTTAACCAGTGCTGCTAGAGTCGGCTAAAAATTCAAAAAGACAAGTACACTAATTCCTAATAAGAAGACAGATAACGGCTCCATCAGTTGATTGCTGAGGAAAATTAAAATGAAGAATTTGTTGGTAGCTTTTGAAAGGATGCTGACGTAGATACTTAAGAGGTTTTGATTTGTAGGCATTGGCCTACACTTGTTATACAGTATAATGATGTTAAGCTGATATATACGCTTAGAACTGAGTGCTTAATGAGCTGTATATAGAGCTGATTTGCCCTTGCTTGGCCTTCCATCTAAATAGCCAGCAGAGACAGAACTACAAAACATTATTTAAAACAGAAATACTCTTGCTTTCTAGGTAACTTTTCATTTTTAAGGTTCTTAGCAACCAGTCTGATGGTTTTAGTTTATTTTCATGGTGATTTTCTTTAAAAAATATCTATATCCTTCCTCTTTTGCGTAAGTCTAGAAACTGTCCCATGCTATAATTCCATGGCCCCAGTAATAGAGAAATATACTCTGCCATTTGCGTTGCCCTTATTTTAGCCATAGTCTACGTAAATCTTTACGTAGACTACCCGTGCCCAAATATGGAACGCAAATGGCGGTGCCCATGGGCACCGCCATTTGCGTACATGCTTTTTTTTTTTCAAAGTCAGCCATGATAGGCTACGTAAAGATTTACGTAGCCTATCACGGCTGACTTTGAAAATCTAGCCGTGATAGGCTACGTAAATCTTTACGTAGCCTATCACTTTTTTTTTTACTTTATTTGGAAATGGCGGCGGCGGCAGCTGGTCAGAAGACCGGCCGCCGCTGAACCGCTGCCGGGACCCGCCGCCGCGAGGGACATTTGAACAAGGTAAGTCCCATCCCGGGGGGGGGGCAGGGGGGTGTCGGAGAATTTCCCCACCAATTTCGGGGGGCCAAATGCATTGGCATTCGGCCTCCCGGAGATTCATGGAGAAATTCTCTGACATCCCTATCTAAAAGAGGTACAAAATCTAGGGATGTACGAAAGTCACTTACCTTTTTGACGGGGTTATTTGCGGTGGTGGGGAGGCGCTCCGTACCTCCCCCCGAAATCCTAACCTGGCCTGCTCCGCTGTGTGGCAACTCCGTGGAGCTGCCGGCCGGGTGCATTCACAGGTGCTGTGTAGACCCTGCAGATGCAAATGGCGGTGGCTACGGCAGCAGCCATTTGCATAGGGATGTACAAAAATTCCACCACGGATGTCGGGGAGGCTGAATGCCAGCGCATTTGGCACCCCGAAATTGGTGGCGGAACGGCCTGCCCCCCCCACCCCCCCAGGACGAGACTTACCTTGGGCAGATCTTCCTGGCGGCGGCGGCTCAGGCGGCAGCTCCAGCGGCGGTTTGGCGGCGGCGGCCGGTCTTCTGACCGGCCGCCGCCGCCACCATTTCCAGTTAAAAAAGTAAAAACTTGATAGGCTACGTAAATGTTTACGTAGCCTATCATGGCTGACTTAAAAAACAAAACAAAAAAACGCGCGTACGCAAATGGCCATGGCCGCCGCCATTTGCGTTCCTTATTTTGGCACGTCTTAGTCTACGTCAAGATTTATGTAGACTAAGACGGTGAAAATAAGGGGAATGCAAATAGCGTAGCGTCCACTGCGCTATTTGTGTTCCCCTTATTTTCGCCGTCTTAGTCTACGTAAATGTTTACATAGACTAAGATGTGCCAAAATAAGGAACGCAAATGGCGGCGGCCATGGCCACCGCCATTTGGTATGTGCTTTTTTTTTTTTTTTGTAAGTCAGCCGTGATAGGCTACATAAACATTTATGTAGCCTATCACGGCTGACTGCAGGGATGCAAACGGTGGTGGCTACGGCCGCCGCCATTTGCGTCCCTGCTAGCCAGTGGCCGGATGTCCGGCTGTTGGCGGAGCCGGCCAGCGGCTCCACAGAATCCCTGTGAAGCACAGCTGGCCGGCCAGGATTCTGGCGGGGGAGGAACAGAGCGCCTCCCCCCCGGCGAGGATTCTGGGGGAGGGACGGAACGCCTCCCCCCCAACCATAAACATAATCCGCGAAAGGTAAGTGCCTTTCGTACATCCCTACATTTGCATTCCTGTTTTTTGACCGTGATAGGCTTTGTAAATATTTATGTAGCCTATTACGGAAAAACAAAAACCAGGGGTGCAAATGGTGTTCAGCCCATCTAGCGGGGTTCATGGAATCATAGAATAATAGGGTTGGAAGGGGCCTACAAGACCATCAATTCCAACCACCTGCTCAATGCAGGAATCCAAGTCAGAGCATCCCTGACAGATGGCTGTTCAGCCTCATCTTGAATGCCTCCAGTGTGGGAGAGCCCACCACCTGCCTAAGTAATTGGTTCCATTGTTGTATTGCTCTAAAAGTCAGGACGTTTTTCCTGATGTTCAGCCGGAATCTGGCTTCCTGTAACTTGAGCCCATTATTCCGTGTCCTGCAGTCTGGGATGATCGAGAAGAGATGCTGGCCTTTCTCTCTGTGACAACCTTTCAAGTACTTGAAGAGTGCTATCATATCTCCCCTCAGTTTTCTCTTCTCAAGGCTAAACATGCCCAGTTTTTTCAGTCTCTCTTCATAGGGCTTTGTTTCCAGTCCCCTGATCATCTTTGTTGCCCTCCTCTGAACCATCTCCAGTTTGTCTGCATCCTTCTTAAAATGTGGTGCCCAGAACTGGACACAGTAGTCCAGATGAGGCCTAACCAGTGCTTAGTAGAGGGGAACTAATACTTCCTGGGATTTGGAAGCTATGCTTATATTAATGCAGCCCAAAATAGCATTTTCCTTTTTTGCAGCCACATCACATTGTTGGCTCATATTCAGCCTGTGATCTACAACAATTCCAAGATCTTTCTCGCTTGTAGTGTTGTTGAGCCATGTATCCCCCATCTTGTAACTGTGCGTTTGGTTTCTTTTTTCTAGGTGCAGAACTTGGCATGTATCCCTATTAAATGTCATTCTGTTGTTTTCTGCCCAGCGCTCCAGTCTATCCAGATCACTTTGAATTTTGTTTCTGTCTTCCAAAGTATTAGCTATCCCGCCCAATTTTGTGTCATCTGCAAATTTGACCAGCATTCCCTGCACCTCCTCCTCCAAGTCATTATAGGGATGTACGACAGTCCCTTACCTGATCCTGAAGGTTGATTCGCGGTGGGGGGGAGGCGCTCCGTCCCTCCCCCCGAAATTCTGGCTGGAGGGGAAGGCGCCCCATCCCCCCCTGAAATTCTGGCTGGGGGGGAGGCGCCCCATCCCACCCCCCCAAATTCTGGCTGGGGGGGAGGCGCCCCGTCCCTCCGGCCGCGAATCCTCCTGTCCTGCCGGGACGCAAATGGCGGCGGCTGTAGCCACCGCCGTTTGCGTCCCTGCAGTCAGCCATGGTAGGCTACATAAATGTTTACGTAGCCTATCACGGCTGAGTGAAAAAACAAAACAAAACCGCGCATACGCAAATGGCGGTGCCCATGGGCGCCGCCATTTGCGTTCCTTATTTTGGCAAGTGTAGTCTATTTAAACATTTACGTAGACTACGGCGAAAATAAGGGGAACACTATTTGTGTTCCCCTTATTTTTGCCGTAGTCTACATAAATCTTTATGTAGACTACATGTGCCAAAATAAGGAACGCAAATGGCGGCGCCCATGGGTGCCGCCATTTGCGTACACGCGGTTTTTTTTCTTTTCTTTTCACTCAGCCATGATAGGCTACGTAAACATTTATGTAGCCTATCATGGTGTTTTTTAAAAATGTAGCCGTGATAGGATACGTAAATCTTTACGTAGCCTATCGCGTTTGTTGTTGTTGTTTTTTAACTTGGAAATGGCGGCAGCGGCAGCCGGTCGGAAGCCTGGCTGCCGCAGCCATCACCGCCGCACCGCCGCCACACCGCCTCCGCACCGCCGCTGGAGCCACCGCCGCCAAGGACATTCGCACAAGGTAAGTCCCGTCCCAGGGGGGTGGGGGGGTGGCAGACCGTTTCTTCAACAATTTCGGGGGGCCGAATGCGCTGGCATTCGGCCTCCCCGAGATTCATGGAGAAATTCCCTGACATCCCTAGTCATTAATAAAAATGTTGAAGAGCACTGCGTCTAGGACTGAGCTGTGCGGTACCCCGCTCATTACCTTTCCCCAGTTTGAGAAGGTCCCATTGATAAGCACTCTTTGAGTCCGATTCTGTAGCCAACTGTGGATCCACTGGATCGTTGTTTCATCTAGCCCACTTTGAGCTAGTTTGCTCATCAGGATATCATGGGGCACTTTGTTGAAAGCTTTGCTGAAGTCGAGGTATATGATGTCTACAGCATTCCCACTGTCCACAAGGGAGGTTACCTGATCAAAAAATGAGATCAGATTTGTCTGGCAGGATTTGTTCTTGACAAATTCATGTTGGCTTTGAGTAATCACTGCATTGTTTTCAAGGTGCTTCCAGATGGATTGCTTTATCATCTGCTGCAGAATTTTCCCAGGGATTGATGTCAGACTGACTGGTCTATAGTTCCCAGGTTCCTCCTTTTTGCCCTTTTTGAGGATAGGGACAACATTAGCCCTCCTCCAGTCATCTGGCACTTCTCCCGTCCTCCATGATTGCTCAAAGATAATAGACAGTGGTTCTGACAGTTCTTCTGCTAGTTCCTTTCTTACTCTAGGATGCAGTTTATCATCTGGCCCTGGAGATTTGAACTCATTCAGAGTAATTAGGTGTTCCTTGACCATATGCCTATCGATCTCAAGCCGCAATCCTGCTCCTTCAGCCTGTACCTCGCCTTTGCCAGGGTGGCCATAGACCCTCTTTTGGGAGAAGACTGAGCCAAAGTAGGAATTGAGCACTTCTGCCTTTTCTTTGTCCTCTGTTATCATTTTGCCATCCTTATTTAATAGCTGAACCATCATTTCTTTCCTGTCTTTTACTATGCACGTAGCTGAAGAAAGCCTTTTTGTTGCTTTTAGCATCCCTCTCTAACCTCAGCTCCTTCTCAGCTTTAGCCTTCCTGATGCCATCCCTGCAATTCTGTGCTACCTGCCTGTAGTCTTCCTTTGTTGCTTGGCCTTCTTTCCACTTCCTATATGTGTCCTTTTTTGTTTTCAGGTCATCTCTAAGCTTTTTGTAAAGCCACATTGGCTTCTTCTGTTGTCTTCCACCTTTTCTTCTTGTTGGAATTGTTTGTAATTGTGCTTGAGAATTTCTTTTTTTAAAAGCTCCCACCCATCTTGGACTCCTTTTCTCATTAGAGTCGCTTGCCATGGGACCTTACTGATCATTGTTCTGAGTTTATTAAAATCAGCTTTCCTAAAATCCAGGGTACACATTTGAGTACACTTGGCTTTTGCTTCCCTTAGAACCAAGAACTCAAGTATAACATGGTCGCTTTTCCCCAGAGTTCCTGTAACTGCTACTTTAACTGCCACTAAGTCATCTCTGTTGGTTAGGATCAAGTCAAGGATAGCCAATCCTCTAGTTCCTTCCTCTACTTTCTGTAGGAGGAAGTTATCCACCACACAAGCCAGGAATTTCCTGGGGGGGCCATTGGAGAGGGAGGGAAGGAGGCTGGAGGAAGGTCAGGATAAATCATATCCTGACCTCTCTGGTCTTCTCCCCTCCCTGCCTACCAGAATGCCCCCTTTCCCCTTCTTCGAGGTTAATATTCCAACTTTGGAGAGGCAGCTGGTGCAGTTGCCTCCATGCCAGTTGCGTGGGGGGGGGGATTTGGAGGACAGATCTCAAACTCCCTCTTCTGAGATCAGAGTGCTGTCTCCAGCCTTGGATGGGGGAATCTGAGCCATGTTATGGTCTCTGGGATGCTTGTCCAGGGACAATAGGAATTCTCTCTAAACTGTTATTATTGTCTTATCAATATACCCTTCCTGCTTCAGAAGACATTGTAGGAATGAGTATTGCAGAATAAATGAATACAGTATATAAGAGAATGCATGAGGTGGGGAGAAAAGGGTCTACATTCGAGGAGTGATCCTTGGTGTAAGGGCAGGAATGTTTCAGTACACAAAGATGGCCCTATTTTCATCTGTGAAATTTTGGAGGTTGTGCTGTGCAGTATCTTTTGTTCCAGTAATGTTGCTCTATAATCTCATCTGCTCCTGATAAAAATGTGCCTCATTTCTAAGGAGCTGCACCTTTGCCTTACTTCAATGAAGAGAGACAGTTCTAGCCTCCTTTCTGCAATGGATAGAGGTTTCTTGGCACTTTACTTAGAGACAATTTACACCCTTGTCACACAAGATGAACAAAGATTTATAAGACAATACTGAGCAAACCTAAACATGACATTATCCATAATGAAAACAAACATTCATAGGCAAGGCTTTTCCAAAGAAAAGAAGTAATACTGAAAGGGGAAAAGTACATGGACTGCTAAAATCATATGCAAATGATGTGCCTATAGATATGGCATATAAAAACCTAGATTTTATTCTTTCTTGTGCTTCTTTCCTTTAAGACTACAATCCCTGTATGTGTGTTTGTGTACATGTGTGTGTGTGAGACAGAGAGGGAGGGACGGAGGGGGAACCCTTTTATACAGGATGTTTTTATAAGATAAGAAAGAGATAATACTGTTACAGTGCAATCCTATATGTGTCTCAAGTAAGCCTCATTGAGTTAAACGACACTTACCTGGGTCCCAGATAAGTGTGTAACGGGTTGCAGTCTTACAAGTTATAACCGTTTACAAGTACAAACTTAGCCTGCCTCTTAAAAAAATAAAATAAAAATGTTTCTTTGTTGGCAGCATCCAGCCTGTGTCAAAAATTTACTCAAGTCCTTTGGCTAAAAAAACCAAAATATTATTACAGATTATCATGTCAAACAATTACAAAGAGAAGCCAGTAGAAGTCCTCTATTAGAAGGGCAGTTCTATCTAATGTAAATTACAGTGCAATGGAGAACTCACCAGCATAAACCACACTAGAACGACAGGTTCCCCCACCCCCAATGGTCAAGTAATCAGAGCCCGATGCAGCTATTTGCCTGCCTGTGTCACAGGCTGTGTGTAGAGCAAAAGTGGGGAGGGGGATGTGGGCATGCACATAAGCTCCGACTCCAGTGTCCCTATACTGTTAGTTAGATCTTCACACTCAACAGGAAAAGGGTTCTGTAAGTGTCTTATCAAGATCTGTGATCATGCGAGTTTTGTAAGGGCATTCAGCTGAATGCGCTTACACAGCCCTTTTCAGACGTTCGTACTCAATGTCTGAAAGCCTTCAGGACAGCCAGGAGTGTGGGACATTGGGGGCAAGGCTTCCATGCATGCACACATCTGCTGCCCACTTTAACCCTTCATACAAGCACCTGCATAGGGCTTAGGTATCTGATGGGTCAAGCCTACAGCATATCTTGAAGAGTCAGGTGACCTGAAGGGTGGCAGGTAGGTATTTTGTCTGCACACCACCACCTACCTCTCTGGTCAAGGAAGGGAACGTTAGGAAGACTAGCATACTAGCCAAGGAGGCCTACTTGCATAAATAGGTAGGCTAGAATGGCTCCATTCAATCCTCCTCTTGCTCCCTGGAGATTCGTCTTCACTCTGTCCCATCCCTGACTGCACAGAATCCAGACAGCATGCCAGAAAAGAGTTTTTTTTTCCAGAATGCTTTCTTGTAATTTTCTTCATGGACAAAGTCTTGTGAATGACCTTGAAATGATCTTATGGACTCTTCATAAGCTCTCCAATGGATATGATTTTTTGTGTAAGCTGTGGGAATGGTGTTCTCAAAAGTACCCATATACAGACAATATGAGGCTTTATGCAAGACCTTGAAGTGAGTTATGAACTGAACCAGAAACCAGTGCAGATGTTGTAAAATATACTTCTCATAGCCAAAGATGTCGTTGTTTTATCGGCCACTTAATTTGTTTCCTATTAAACCTTGTTGTGGAATCCAACCCTTCATATAAAAGTGCTGATATGTCTTGAGAATATACCAAGACCTATATATCCCAGGGAGATAAAGGTTTTCTAAGAATTGTATGCATCTAAGATCCACTTATAAGGTAAGGATCTACATGCAGTTGTACGCTAAGTTACTGCCTGTCTCCTTTCTTGTGTTCAACTGCTTGCTTCTGTACATATACCTGTTCTACCCCATGATCAAATGACTTTGAGTAGCTGTGAAGAGAGTACATTTATCAATTTGAAGTTTTTGTCATTAGTGTCATTGTCCCTGTGTGACTTCTTAATTAGCAAGAGATACGCTAATTGATTAGATTATAGTGGCTTGCCTTTGTCCACAGTAACACAACTTAATGGATGAACATTTGGAGATGGGAGCTTGAATCCCTGCTGAGAAGATTGGTGCTACTGCATATGTCAGCACAAATCTGTAGACAGCCCGTTCAACATTTAAAATTACTGTTCCTATTAATTTTTATTAGTGTCTTGTACTTGCATATTTTCCTGCTTTATATAACTTTCTGAAAGTTTTGCAGTGAAATTATTTGGGTAATGGAGATAGGGATGTCAGAGGATTCTGCCACGGATCTCAGTGAGGCTGAATGCCAGTGCATTTGGCCCCCCAAAATCCGTGGCAGAATGAAGCCCCCCCGCCCCACTACCCTGCAAAAGGCTCCGCATGCCTGCGAATGCACCTGGCCGGCAGCTCTGCGGAGTTGCT
This sequence comes from Heloderma suspectum, assembly GCF_057233095.1. Classification (NCBI taxonomy): domain Eukaryota; kingdom Metazoa; phylum Chordata; class Lepidosauria; order Squamata; family Helodermatidae; genus Heloderma; species Heloderma suspectum. Next base: position 88,204,464 of record NC_139459.1, read on the forward strand.
GCAGAGCAGAGCCGGTCGGGTTAGGATTTCGAGGGGAGGTGCAGAGCGCCTCCCCCCCACCGCGAATCACCCCTTCGAAAAGGTAAGTGACTTTTGCACATCCCTAAATGGAGAGAAGAGCAGAGAAGAATTCAAGAATAAAATGCATATTTTGCTTCTCCAAACTCAGGTAATTCATATTTAAGTAGACTTAGGCTACATGCATCACAATTTTCCTGTTCAGGTCTAAGTCCCATCGATTTCACCAGTCTTTACAATATATACCTCTATATCATGTATCCTTCTTATGTAGGTCAACTGATGAGACAAGAGTGTGTTTCAGGATATTTAGAAAGTGCCTTTCCCTCACCCAAGATGTCACTACGCCAGCCAACTGTGTGTGTTGTAACTTGGGAATGGGACATGTCTCTTAGAATGATGGGACTTTCACCCAAGAAAGCATGCACAAGACTGCCTCTTCAGTAACAATTATAGTGCTATACGTTCAAAACTGAATCCATGTTTATCTATAACTTTTGTTTGAAGGAAATGCTTAATTTAGAAAGAGTAATAAGCATTTTTTAAACTGGTTCCAGTACCTGATACTGGAAAATTCCAGTTCACATGAAAAGCTTGCTTGGAAGAGAAGAAAGGAAGAAGTAATTACATAAACATATATAAGAAAGGCTTTTTTGTGAGAGATGCAAAGAGGCACAATGTTGAAATGATGATGAAGAGGATCATATGGATATGCTAAGTTATTATTAGGATAAACGACAGAGACCTGTGGCACTTTAAAAAACTAATGCAGGGGAGGGCAACCTTCAGTCCCCAGACCTAATCTGGTCTGGTGCAGGTCCCGATCTGGCCCACAGAGTCTCACCTAAATGCCCCTCCCCCTTGCCGACATCACCACCCACTCAGATTCGCTCTGCCTTTGATCCTTTCTGACGGTTGCCAACTTGCAATCAGTGGTTTTTTCCCTACTAGTTTCTACCTTTTTTTCCAAAGCTTTTCCCCATGTTCTGGAAGCTTCAGGTCTTTCCAGGAACCCTTAGTAAAAGCCAGTAGATGGCTGGGGGTGGTGGTGGTGGGAGGGATTTCTCATGACCTGAGGTAATATCCTGTCCCATGCCATGCTGATTAAGAGCTTTCACTCTCTCTGTTGGTCTGTGATCAATTAAGTTTTCTTTTGAACCTTTTCTTTGCTTTAAGCTCCATCTTTAATGACAGGTGAACAGGTGAATTATTTGGTTAGTAGCAGCAGTTTCAACTGTGGGTTGGGGTTGGGCATGGCAAAAATCTGTTTATAATGGCATGGGGGGGGCAGAGCTAATAAAGAAGGTCCCTTATTTCTGAGTAAATATGCAAGGATGCCTTACTTATGACCATCTGTGTTGGGGAAAGGGAAGCTTGCATTGCAGGAAGGCTTACTTCTGAGTAGAAATGCATGCTATTGAGCTGAGCTTCTTGTGGCTTGCATATGGTTTGGGGTGAGGGGAAGGCTGGAAGTGGGGGGTAGAGGCCACACCCAGCAGAATCCTACTGTTATTGTAAATTAGTTTGATTACAAAAACAAAAAACAACTTGCCTCTGCCCACTGTATCTGCTACCCCTTCACTTTTAGTGCTTTTAGCCCACCTCTGGAGTGTGGTCCCCAAGACCCTTCCAAGATTTAAATTCAGCCCTCAGGCCTGAAGTGGTTGCCCACTACTCCTGGATTTGTTATGGCATAAGCATTCATGTGTTAGGATACACTTCATCAGATGCATGATGAGTTATCCTCAGTGGGTAGGTATGGATACATGGCCGTATAGAAAAATAGAGAAGGGGGAACATAAGCAGCGAGGGGCAATGGCCATGAAATGCAAAAAGTACACTCTGTGACAATTGTATGTAAAGCTTCAATGTACACACTGTGCCCTCCCCCCATGGAGAGAGAGAGAGAGAGAGAGAGAGCTGCCATTCAACTGAGGATAACACTTCATGCATGAAGCTTAGGCCCACAGTAAAACTGTCCATCTTTAAAGTGCCACAAGTCTCTTTACTGGTTTTGCTGCAACAGACTAACATGGGCACTCCCCTAACCCTAACCTTTAAGACACATTCCAATGTACAATTATAGAAAGCCAACCTACTTTGCAAGCCAAGTCTCCAAAAGGAAAAAAAAAGAGGCTAAATTGTGATTCATACTGTCATACTAGAGGATGTTTATGCAAACTTATTTTCCTCTGTCTGTACCAAGTGTCCAGATGTTGTAAGATCCTGTGAGGTTTCCTAGAGCTGGTCAGAACCAACATTAGATCAGAATAAGCAATATTCTGAGACCTGATGCCCAAGGAGTTATCAGTGATCTATTCGAGCCCCCTCCAGAAGTACTGCTTGCATGTTGTATCACTGCATGAGTAATACTTCTGAAGAGGGCTTCAGTGTGCGAAGGTTGTAAGCGGGATTGTGCCAGCCACCTGGGTCAGTTCCATATTCCAGAAGCCAACCAGGCCATGAACAGGGAGGCTAACCAAGTTAGCTAGAAATGCCATAAGGACATTCTGGAAATAGTCAAGACCTAGTAGAATCAGAGAATGGAACTAATTGCATTTCTTTGCTGCATTCCAAAATGTCGATTTCTTATATGCTGTTGGGATCTACAATGTTTGGAATAGGGATGTTAGAGAATTCTGCCATGGACTCAAATGAGGCCAGATTCTTTAGAATCCCTTGGAGTCCATGGTGGAATGGACCACCCACCTCCACCACCCCGCGAAGTTGCCTCGGAACGGATCCTACCTGCCACTGGCTGAGTGTGGTCCGTCCGCTGCTGTCCTGCGGAAGAAAATGGCATCCGGCATAGCGGACGCCATTTACGTCCCTTCTCTTTGCCTTGATAGGCTACATAAATATTTATGTAGCCTATCAAGTCAAACAGCAGGGACGCAAATGGTGTAGTGGACACCATTTGCGTCCTTGTTCTTTGCAGTAATATGCAGTAATACATCAATCTTTATGTAGCCTATCACGGCAAAGAGTGGGGACACAAATAGCTTCCGCTATGCCATTTTCATCCCTGCCCTTTGCCGTGATAGGCTACGTAAAGATTTACATAGCCTATCACGGCAAAGAGCAGGGACGCAAATGATGTCCACTATGCCGGATGCCATTTGCGTCCCAGCGGCTGGAAGTCCGCCAGCAGCCGGAGCTGGCTGTCAGCTCTGCGGACTTGCAGCAGAGTGGAGCCAGCCAGCAAGGATTCCAGGGGGGAGGGACAGATCACCTTCCCCCTTGTGGACCCCCCGTGGACTCCAGGTAAGGGGGTTTCGTACATCCCTAGTTTGGATTCCATCTATATATGTATATCTATACAATCACACACCACACACACACACCACACATACATACACACACATATGCACACTAGAAATGAGGGGCATATCTTACAGAAAAATATGGCTATTTGAACTTTTCCCTTGTTTTTCTCTTTCCAGCTGCAGAGTTTTTTGTTCCATAAAACTGTGGTTAGACAGTTGTTTATATTCCATTATTGCAGCTATAAAACAACTGCTCGACGTGAACCCTTAACGCTATTCCCACAAGCTTGGTATGGCCAGAATCGGCTTACTTTATCTTATGAATAACATTAATTAAAATAATAAAATAGGATTGTTAATGTTTTGCAGACTTTTTATTTTAAATATTATAATTTGGAAGTATAAATGTGAACATAAACAGGCTAGCTTAATTCATGTAAACCTGCTGAGAAAATGCTATTCCAAGCTGGCTGCATATGGTATATAACAACTGATATCTAATGCATGGGGTCTTAGATGATTTCCAGGAACGGGAGATTATTCTTTAAAAGGTTATATTCCAAACCATTATATATGCTACTGTGCTCAATGGATTAAAACAGCAGGCATGCCATTTGTAATATCTTTTAAAATAGCTGGAAATGACTTTTGAAGTATGCTTAATGTTCACTTCTGACATGAGTGAAAGATGCTCTTCATAATGTTACCATGGTTTGTCAAAGTGGTATAGTATACAGCAAAATTACAACAACAAAAAGCACTAGTAGCCATGTCTCTTTCTAAAGTGTTTATTTTCTGCATTTTTTTTTTTAAACAACACACTCCACAATCACAAATCATTTTGAGTGTCAGGGTGATAAGCAGGATTAACTGTATCACATTGATTTTACTGCTGCTTAGAGTAGCATCTGCTGTAGTTATGAGCAGCTCTTTAAATCATTGCAAACATGAAGAGTGATAATAATTTTAAAAGTTTATCACCAGAATTGCACTCCTCTGTTGCACTGCAGGAAACGGTCCACATTCTCTCCCTGCTCAGATGAAGGGGGGGGGGATTAATTATTTGGAATATAAAGATTTTATTAAACAAATGTGCTTGATGAAAAAACACAAACTCTGTGACCCTCATGATGGCAATTAACTATTCTTTTTCCATTGCATGTATAGAATCAGGGCATTAAGTTCTGCAGTGCTGAGTTATAGAAAGAAAATGCAATGAGATTGCAAAATCATATAATCCTGATTTGAACTTTAAGATTACTGTTTGTTACACGTGTATCACATTCTTTCCCAAGGGAGCTTAGAGTACTATTTTCACCCAGATAATGGACCAATGAAATAAATTACCATGAAAGACATTAAGGTGTACCAGGCCATTTAGTAGGTTTCATAGCCTGAATAGGGATTTGAATCTCTGTCTCCACACCCAAGTCCAGTGCTGAAGGCACTAGAATGACATCCTAACCTGTAATTCATGATCCAACCTTGATGGCAAGCTAATTAAGGCTGTATATTGTCACCCTGCTTATTTAACTGATATGCAGAGTACATCATGGGAAACGCCGGGTTGGATGAATCACAGGTCGGAATTAAGATTGCCGGGAGGATTATCAACAACCTCCGATATGCAGACGATACCACCCTAATGGCACAAAGCGAAGAGGATCTAAAGAGCCTCTTGCTGAGGGTGAAAGCGGAGAGTGCAAAAGCTGGTTTGAAACTCAACATTAAAAAAACGAAGATCATGGCATCTGGCCCCATCACTTCATGGCATACGGAAGGGGAAGAAATGGAAGCAGTGACAGATTCTATTTTCTTGGGCTCCAAGATCACCGCAGATGGTGACTGTAGCCATGAAATTAAAAGACGCTTGCTCCTTGGGAGGAAAGCTATGGCAAACCTAGACAGCATAGTAAGAAGCAGAGACATCCCCTTGCCGACAAAGGTCCGTCTAATCAAAGCTATGGTTTTCCCAGTAGTAACGTATGTGTGTGAGTAGGGTTGGCAGAGAATTTCTCCCTGAAACTTCAGGGGGCCGAGCGCCAATGTGTTCGGCCCCCTGAACAAGTTTCAGGGAGAAATTCTCCACCCCCCCGCCCCCCACAGCCCCCCTGGGACGGGACTTACCTTTGGCGAATGTCCCTCCCAGCGGCGGGTCCGGCCGGCGGTTCGGCGGGTGTTCGTCCAGGGCAGGAGCGGCAGCTGGTCTTTCGACTGGCTGCCGCTGCCGCCATTCCAATAAAAGAAAAAAAAAAAAAACGCCCCCGTGATAGGCTACGTGACGATTAACGTAGCCTATCACGGCTAGATTTGCAAAGTCAGCTGTGATAGGCTACATTAATCGTCACGTAGCCTATCACGGGTGACTTAAAAAAAAAAAAACGCGTACGGATAATGGCGGCCCCCATAGGGAGCCGCCATTCCCGTTCCTTATTTGGTCGCTGTAGTCTACGTAAAGATTTACGTAGACTACGGCGAAAATAAGGGCAACGCTATTTGCTTTTGTACTGGAGAAGACTCTTGTACTGGAGAAGACTCTTACGAGTCCCCTGGACTGCAAGGAGGTCAAATCAGTCAATCCTAAAGGAAATCAACCCTGAGTGCTCATTGGAAGGACAGATACTGAAGCTGAAGCTCAAATATTTTGGCCACCTAATGTGAAGAGAAAACTCACTGGAAAAGACCCTGATCCTGGGAAAGGTTGAAGGTAAAAGGAGAAGGGGACGGCAGAGGATGAGATGGCTAGATAGCATCACCGATGCAATGAACATGAACTTGAGCACACTTTGGGAGAGAGCAGAGGACAGGAAGGCCTGGTGTGCTATGGTCCATGGGGTCACAAACAGTCGGACATGACTTAATGACTGAACAATTCTGTTTCAACCAGCAGATGAGAAAACAGACTTATATTTTCCCCCTTTATTAAAAGTTTGACATTTCTTTTCAGTAATTACAGTGCTTTAAACTCCAAAGGGATTCTTTACTATTTGAGAATGTCCATAAATTAATGATGAAGCCAGGGTGGGAAGATCTACTGTTAGATCTCTGGGTGACTTGTAGTAGATTGGCAACGGGTGATGCCTCCCAACTGTCTAACAATAGCAACAACTAAAAACAAAAGTCCCCTTAAATTAGGTTGCTGAAAAATAATAGTTTGCACCTGCACCCACTTGGTGGACCTCAGGAGTCAAGTAAAAAACAAAGATCATCCTGCAAGCCTGATGTCTATGCTCTCCTGATGTAAGGAGTTGAAAGAAGAGTGTCAAAGGCTCTGAGGCACATCAGATATATGGATTAAAATCTAATATGGGATAGTGCAGCCTTCCCCAATTGAATACTCTCCAGATGTATTGGACTACAACAGATGGGAGATGTAGTACAACACAACTGGGAGCACCAGGCTAGGGAAAGCTGTATGGCATATATGTATCTTGACCTTAAATCTCACACTCCGTTTTTTTTAAAGGTTAGCTTTTGGCTGTGTTAATTGCTCAGGCTTGGAACAGTACCTGGCATCCTTGACCAGTTGCCAGGGCCACAGCAGCAGCCCAGCCAGACCTATTGGGGGTGCCTACCCTGAGGCTTCAAGCAATGCCAAATGGCTGGGTCTAGCTACCATTTTAATTTCCTATGATGACCCTGCTGTAATGTTGCTCCAGAGCACTGTGGATTGGGACCATGGTGCTCTGGGGGGGTGTTTTACCCCCCCATTTTCCTCCCAAATCCCCCCCCTTTGCAAGGGAATTAGAAGAAGAAGAAAGCTTCCATTGACTCTAATTGAGATTTTTCTTATTATTTTAAGCCCCCAGGGGGATTTTGAGGAAAAATGGGTGAGAGGAAGATTTTACCCCCACCCTCCTGGAAAGCCATGGTCCTGAGTCAAACTGAGGCCACACATACTTAACACAAAGGTAAATAAAACTATCACACATACCTCCACTATGCGTGATTAACTAAATGTTAAGGATGCTGAGTACTGCTGTTGCCGTCCCTTCCTTCCTGCTAGTGCCTGTCACCAATGAGAGCCAGCATGGTGTAGTGGCTAGAGTGCTGGATTGGGAGTCGGGAGATCCGGGTTCTAGTCCCCACTCGGCCATGGAAGCTCACTGGGTGACTTTGGGCCAGTCACATACTCTCAGCCCAACCCACCTCACAGGGTTGTTGTTGTGAGGATAAAATGGAGGAGGAGGATTATGTACGCCACCTTGAGTTCCTTGGAGGAAAAAAGGCGGGATATAAATGTAATAAATAAAATAAATAAAATAAAATAAATTGCCTCTAGAAGAGTCTGCTAGGGCCCCAGCACAGAGGAAGGGAGCCACCAAAGGATATTTTCCACAGGGCCCCCTCAAACCTGAAGCCAGCCCTGATATTTATTACATCTCTGTGTTCTTTATAAATATATGCTTAAGACACAGTTGGGTTTGTCTTCTGAAGGGTTCACTTCAGGATAAACTGTCTCATCTTACCATATCATCTCTGCATGTACTACCTAGTCAGCCTGAACTGAACGGAACATGGACAACCAGTCCTATAAAAAATTAGTAAATGGGAGCATAACCCAGACTGCAAAAATGCCTGTGTATAAACTTCTAGCAACAGCAGTGATGTCTTGGTCTTACCTTTGTAGTGAATACCCCTGAGGATTCAAAACTGCTCTGTCATTCACTTCCTGCAGTTATGTCACAGCTAGTGACACGTGCCACATTTTCTGCTGCAGCAAAAGCCCTGTGCATGATGGGGAAAATGGCAAATTCAACTTGTTTCCACAGTGTTACTTTATTTGTTTGTTTTGTTGACAGAATTGTCACAATTAGCCTCAGCAGATGTCAGGATTGCTTAAGGTTGATGTCATATTTCTATGCATGCACCTGCAGCTTGTTCTCCAGAAAAGTACCCAGAGAAATTCAAACCTAAACGAAGATAGTTTAAAAAGTGCTCAGCAAAGAAGGGAATCGAGTCCACGGGAGTTGTAGGGACATCAAACTGGGAAAGGGGAGCAGTAGAAACCAATCTGCTGAAAAGGTGTTAGAAACATTACAGGAAACTCATAATAGGGTAGGGTCATCATAACAGGGCTGTCAGAATTAATATTCAGTAGTAATGTCTTGAGCTGTAATACTGTCCTAATGTGTATGCAATATATCTCATTTATTTCAATGGAACTTCCCCACACACCTCCTAAGGGCAGGAAGAAAGTCCATGCTTTTAGGGCAGTCACAATAGAATGTGCTGATCTGAGTCTAGGGAAGAAGAAGATGTGGGGGGATGCTAAGATTGATTTAGAGAAGACAGTTTCCCCTAACATTGGGCAAAAAATGGAATGAAGAATGGCAAAATTAGTCTGGAAGGGAAAGAAGGCATTGAATATAGACTGAAAATGGACTACAAGGAAGATTGATGATAAGAGGAAATGAGGGAGGAAGGGAGCAGAGGCGATAGGTGGGTGTGAGAACTGGGTCAAGGTGAACTGGATCTGAAACAGGGTCAGTGAATCAAACTTCATCAAAATGTACTCATTTTGAGCATCCTCAGACTTACATTATAAGTGGGTGTAAGAGCCCAAGAATGAATTACAAACAAGCTCCTTCGGATATTAAATTGAAGTCAAAAGGTCACTGCACTGTGATAACAAGTTGGAATTGTATCTGTCTAGATAATTAAAGCAGCATTGACTATAAATCTAACACTGAAAGATGGCATATATTAAAATGTAGTTTGACTACTTTTCTGTGCAGAAAAGTTAGAATGTACTAAAGTTCCTCTAGACATTCTTCCAGAATCTCATCAACATCAATAAAATTTTATTAAGATTTTTTCTGAAAGCACTAAAAAACTGACTTCTATGTTTTTATTCTTCTGGACAGGAAGTAGTAATATTGTTCAGCACTGATTCAATGCAGAACAACAATGCATCATTCAATGGCATTTATAACCTTAGGAGATGGTCTTCTTCATGCATTCCAGGTTTTTTTTGGTATGTTTTTAATATTAAAAAATTTGCAACAATGTAATTATGCATAGTATGCATAGTAAGCATAAGGTAATATTCTCCCACAGTCTGCTTATTTTATTCTGCACTAGTTAGTCCTGGAAAGTTGCTCTGAGCTATTCTGGTTAAGGAAGCTCCACTGACCGACCTCTAAAATCCTTCCTGTCTTAAAGGTCCTCTGTTGAAGCACTAGATTAAAATGTGCAAGTTATTTTCCATACAAATTCATGGAGGATAAAGCTATCAATGGCTTCTAGTCATGACTGGAGACAGCATGCCTCAAAATAACAATCACTGAGGAACAACAGTAGGAATGGGCTATTGTCCTCATGTCCTGCTTTGGGCTTCCTGTGGGCCACTGTGGGAAACAGGGTGCTGGATTAGATGGGGCTTTGGTTTAATCCAGCAGGGCAAGTCTTATGTTCTTAGATGTTATTAATTTTGAAAGTTCGTGTACGATAGGAGCAACAAAGACACAGAAGTCAGCCTCCATGGTAGATAATGCAATATGTGGCTATCTTACTGTATGAAAGCTTTCAAAAATATAAAAGGTGCAACAATGACACAGGCTTTGTTAATTTTAATGGTACAGGATTGCACCTCCATCAGTTTGCACTATGTTTCATAATGTGTTCAAAACAGCAAGCTTGAAAGGTAGTCATAACGAAGTGTGCTCACTGCTCAGCCCCCTCTAAAAAACAACAGCATTTTATCATTCCACATCATGGAATAGGTCACAGACATCCTTCACCCTGATCACAGCTACTTCTTTTAGGCCCAGACACACAGATATACTCACAGAGCATCGCTGGTGGCAAACTTGTCCCATTCCTTTGAATAGATGGAGCTGCTGAAAACTGGCCAATTTATCTTCATGTTTATGAAAAGCATTACATTGCCAGCATTTGCATGTAATACTGAACCATAATTTAGCACTGTTAAATTCTGCACAAGCAGAAATGAACCTACATGAAGATTTGGGCTTCCATGTTCCCCCTCCCCTCTTCTCCTCCCACACGACCCAGAGGAGGAATAAGCCAGAATTCAGTTGATGATTATGTTTGCCTTAACACATATCTCCTTGCTTAAGACACAGAGATGGGTTTGCGATTTGGAAGGATTTACTGCCTTTCTTTTTAAAAGAAGTGTATGTGTGAATGGCTCCCTTTATTGGAATGAATGGAGCAGCCTCCATGTATTTCAGCTGCATACGCTCTGGATCAAGAATTTAATCACATTTGATCATTGTTGCATGATTTTATGGTGTTTTCTTCCTTTGTCCAGCTTTGTTATTTTAATTTCGTTCAGCAGGTCGATGGATTCCTTCTCTATTGCACCTCAAACCTCCATAAAGCCCGAAGACTACAGTGCACTTACATTTTCGTATGTATGAAGGCTCTTGAAGGATATTCTCCCTTACAATCCCAGAATGTCTAGTTCAGCATTTTCTAATTCAATGGGAAGAAAAATACATCTGTAATAAATTTTGAAGCTATTGGCTTTGAACATTTTCTCTATCATCTACAACAGATGCTGCTGAGGCACTGAAACATTTGTCAAAATATCATGAGTTGCTGGCAGATATTTATGGATTATTTTTCTGTTGCACAGGTGGGTAGTAATTCCTGCTCCCTCCAGTCCATGAAATATCTGCCGTTTGCATACTGGATATTGTATAAGGCAACCAATTTCTGCCCGCCGATTCCTCCACTGTTCAATGGTGTTACACAGTTGTTTTTTAAGGGAAGTAGCTGTCAGTTCACCATTGCATTCTATAGTATCTCAATAAGTAATTTTTCCTCACTCTCTTGATTCACAGAAAGTAAGTAGTTTAATATCAGTCTCTCTCTCCCTTGATTTATAGCCTGGACATCAATTTGTATTTCTGCTTCAGTAGATCTGTCCACACAGCTGAATTCCACACCTCCACAAAATCAGGTTTCTAGTTTTCATCTTAATCACACCCTTATTTTTATGTGTAGTAAGATAAAATAGAGGACACCCATGTTACTTCCCCCACACAATATGGCTCAAACATTAATCCAAAGGAATCATCTTGGTCTCTTTCTCTCTCAGGCCCTGTTGGAGTGTATGGTTCATTCCAGTTGTTGTGGCTTTCCTTGGATAGTATGGTGCATTCTAGTTGTTGAGGATTTGCTTTTCACACTGTGTTTATGGGGACTGCAGAGCTATAAAGCATGAGACAACCATTTCTGCAAGGGCTAAATAGCATATAAAAGCTGATTGTCTGGGATTCATAGGTTCTTCCTGTGAACTGTCTTCATCTTTAGCAGGGACAAACTATTTATACTCCCTCTCATAATATATGAAGGTGTTTGGAGGACTACATGTGTTTCTTTGGGTAGTTAGATGGATAACATGTATTTATGGAAGGGAACCTGCGGTAATCTTGTACTCACCACCTGTAACAAAATAAAAACAAGGCAATTTGTGTAATCCCAGCAAACAATCCAATCTTACAGTTGGATAGAGAAGTTGAAAATGTTTCTAACAACCAAATATATTTACACAGAAGAACTTATATAGCTAGTACTTTAGTAAAGGAGGATTGAGGCTGAAGGGTAGAAAAGAGACTGATTCTAACTCAAAACAAATGCAGAACAAGAAAACGCAGAGGAAGAAATGAGATTTTCTTACCCATACCTCACCAGAGAAATGTGACCAGGTTTTCTGGAATGTATCCATGTTGTCCCAATTCCTGTAAATAGTACATTCATTTGCCACTAATTCAAACCCTATTCAGGTGTTTGGTACCTGAATAGAGTAAACACGTGACGAGAGCAGTAGTGTAGTGGCAAATCCAGAAGTGCAGGGTCCCTTCGTGACAGTCACAGCCACGCCCCCTCACAGCCACGCCCCTTCTAAGATTGTACAACCTTGTAAGATATACAACCTTCAACTGGGATCCAAAAACAGTGCAGCTGAGAGTAAGGCAGTGGTATTTCAATTGGATGTCTGAGAAAAAATGCAGGGGTGTTAAAATCTTTTTCACCCACACACTCAAACACAAACATTTTAGGTTTTCAAACTATGATACTCTATGGAAGCTTCACCTCTCAACTCAGCCCTCTTGCACACTCCCTTAGTGCCCCAACATTACCTATTAGCCTTCTCCTAAGCTCCTTCATTATCTCCCCCCTCCCCCTCCAACAGAAACGTCCACACACCCAGCTGGATTGAAACACACACACACACGTGTAGTGGTAAATTTGGAAATGCAGGAGCTCATTGTGACAGTCTCCAAGGCCAGTCCAAAAATTTCAGGTGGCTGTGTTGATCCATATCAACAAGCCAGTTCTAGGAGTTTTCATCTCCACCAGGAGCACGTCTTTCGTAAAGCGCATAGGTCTTAGTTGCCCATTCCAGACCAAGTCATCCCAAATACTTTGCACTCCAACATGGAACAATATATTGTTGCTGGGAAAATTCATTCCCCCCCACAGCTACAGTGAGGATCGCAGCTAAGTTCAGAGGGAACAGGAAATTCTGAGGGGGTGGCAGATGACATCAGAGTCTCTGCTAATGAAAAAGTTCCGGGGCTGCGTCCCTGCAAGCCCTGCCTCCACTACGCTACTGGACAAGAGGGAGTGCTTCAGCCCTGCCCCTCTCTGTTGTCATATTTGTTTCCCTCTACATGTGCAGGGCAATTGTACAAAGAGAAACTTCTGTACTTGTCGAGGCTCTCCATGCAAGCCAGAACAATGTTTTTCCAGCCTTCTCATGTGCATTTCTCTTACTATTCACATTTTTGTATGCATTTTTTGTCTAATATTTGTGTTTTTATACTAATTTTTGTCTACTATACATGTCTCTGCAAGTGGTTCCCCCTTATATAATGCTTTTTGTACATCCCGCCCCCGTACACATTTTTATGAGCACATTCACTTAATGGATACATTTTATATGCGTTTTTTGCTCAGATAATAGCATCACCAAGTTCTGACTAGTATGAATACCAAGGGATAACTGTGTTCCAGTTCAGATATTGATTTCAGAAGTGTAAGTTTAATAAACTTGTATCAAAATGTGAAATGGACGAAATACTCCCTCATCCCTACATCCCCGCTGTCTTTATTTCTGGTGGGGTCAAGCCAAGTGGACCAGCACTGTACAACTCCCATGGCACTTCATGGGGCCAGATTTCACTCAGGGTCTGACTGTTGCTGACCCTATCATAAGAACATAAGAAGAGTGATGCTGGATTAGGCCAAAAGACTGTCTAATCCAGCGTTCTGTTTGTGCACAGACTAAACAGAATGGTTTGTTTATGGAAAGTTCATGGAAAGCTCACAAACAGTGCAGCACCTTCCTGCTTGTGTTAACACCAACTGGTGTACAGGGGCATGCTGTCCCTGGGGCATACTTATCCATTCTGTACTCCTATTGGCTGGTACTGCAAGTCTTGGGGCTTGACTATAACCCCCCACTTAATTTATTTTATTTATTTTATTATTAAATTTATTAATCGCCCATCTGGCTGGTCACCCAGCCACTCTGGGCGATGTACAACATACAATAAAACAGTTTAAAACAATAAAATTCTACAATAAAAACATTTTCTAAAATACCCTAACCCACCCCAAATGCCTGCCTGAACAACCACGTTTTTAATGCATGACAGAAGCTCATTAAAGAGGGGGCATGACGGAGTTCCCTAGGGAGGGAGTTCCACAGAGTGGGGGCCACCACAGAAAAGGCCCTCTCCCTTGTCCCCACCAGTCTAGCTGTCCTGGCTGATGGGACAGAGAGAAGGCCATCCGAGGCTGATCTTGTTAAGCGGCCTGTCTAGTGCTGCTGGAGGCGCTCCTTAAGATAGGCTGGGCCGGAACCATATAGGGTTTTAAAGGTCAAAACCAACACCTTGAATTTGGCCCGGAAAACAACTGGTAACCAGTGCAACTCCTTCAGCACTGGAGTGATGTGATCTCACCGGCGGCTGCCTTTAATCAGGCGAGCCGCCGCGTTCTGTACCAGCTGCAGTTTCCAAACCGTCTTCAAGGGTAACCCCACGTAGAGCGCATTACAGTAGTCTAAACGAGAGGAGACCAGGGCATGTACTACCGATGGGAGCAGATGGTTGGGAAGGAAGGGGCGCAGCCGCCGTATCAGATGGAGTTGATACAGCGCTGTCCGGCTCACAGCTGATACCTGAGCCTCCATGGACAGCTGAGAGTCCAAAATAACTCCCAGGCTGCGGACCTGGTCTTTCAAGGGTAGCCGTACCCCATTCAACACCAGGTCAACATCCCCCAGCCTCCTCTTGTCTCCCACGGTCTTGTCAGAGTTCAGCTTCAGCCTATTTCTCCCCATCCAGCCACTCACCAACTCCAGACATTTGGACAGGGATTCTATGGCCAACCTTGGTGAAGATTTAAACGAGAGGTAGAGCTGCGTGTCATCCACATATTGATGACACTGCACCCCAAACCTCCTGATGATAGCACCCAGCGGCTTCACATAGATGTTAAATAGCATCGGGGAGAGGATGGAACCCTGTGGCACCCCACAAGTAAGTGGCCACGGGTCCGAAACCTCCTCTCCCAGTGCTACCCTCTGGTACCTGCCGGAGAGGAAGGACCGGAACCACCGCAATATGGTGTCCCCAATGCCCAACCCCTCCAGGCGGTCCAGGAGGATACCGTGGTCAATGGTATCGAAAGCCGCTGAGAGGTCGAGGAGAACAAGGAAGGAGCATTCACCCCTATCCAGAGCCCTCCTCATATCATCTACCAAGGCCGTTTCTGTCCCATGCCCAGGCCTGAAGCCCGACTGAAATGGGTCTAGATAATCAGTTTCTTCCAAATGTGCCTTCAACTGCACCGCCACCACCCGCTCAATCACCTTGCCCAAAAATGGCAGATTTGAGATTGGGTGAAAGTTGTTCAAAACTTGAGGATCCAAGGAGGGCTTCTTTAAGAGCGGTCTTATCACTGCCTCCTTGAGGGCTGATGGCATCACTCCCTCCTCAAGGGAGGCGTTCACCACCGCCTTGATCCCCTCACCCAGTCTCTCTCTGCAGCTCATAATGAGCCAAGATGGGCAAGGATCAAGTAAGCAGGTGGCCAGCCATACCGATGAAAGCACCTTGTCCACTTCATCAGGAGGAAGAAGCTGGAACCGATCCCACAAAACCAGTTTGCCACAGGCCGCCTCTTGCTCACTAACTGTATCCACAGCGTGCAGAGTAACACACCTAATCCAATCAATTTTATCTTCAAAGTGCCTTGCCAAGGCCTTACAGGAGGCCTTAGAATGCTCCAGTGGTTCCGGAGCCACAGGACCGACCAGGCTCCGGACCACTTGGAACAGCCTCCTGGGACAGCACTCTGCAGACGCGATGGAGGCAGCATAATATTCCTTTTTTGCTGCCTTCACCGCCATGTGATAGGCTGAAGATACAGCTCTAGCCCGTGTCTGATCGTCTTTGGAGCGAGACTTCCGCCACCGGCGCTCTAGCCGTCTCACCTCCTGTTTCAGAGCTCGTAACCACGGATTGAACCATGGTGCAGTCCGAGCCCTGTTCAGGGGGAGAGGGCGTTTCAGAGCCACCTGATCAAATGCCCCAGTGATTGCGGCATTCCACCCACCCACCAGGGTCTCAACCGAGTGGCCGTTGGCATGCCCCAGAGACTCCCCAAGCGCGTTCAGGAATCCATTTGGATCCATAAGACACCTGGGGCGGACCATTTTAATGGGTCCTCCACCCCTGCGGAGGGGTTGTGGAACCGAGAAGTCCAGTGTCACCAGATAGTGATCTGACCATGACAAGGGGGTGGTGGATATACTCCCGACTTCCAGATCACTCCCCACTTCTCCAGAAACAAACACAAGGTCTAGTGCATGACCGGCTACATGGGTGGGCCCAGTTAGAATATGGTGCAGCTCCCAGGAGGCCATGGTCTCCATGAAGTCCCGAGGTGCTCCTGTGAGGATGGCCTCCGAATGTACGTTGAAGTCCCCCAACACCAGTAAGTTAGGAGACTGTACACGCACATCAGAGCACCTCGGCCAGGGAGTCAGTCGTGCAGCGGGGTGGACGGTACACGAGCAGAATCCCCAGACTGCCCTTCAGGCCCAACCTCCAGTACATGGACTCAGCAACCTTGGTCTCCCAGAGAGGGGGTCTGGTGAAGACCAAGGACTCTCGGTAGATAACAGCCACTCCCCCTCCCCGATTCCCAGCCCTCGGCTGGTGTGCATACGAAAATCCAGCTGGACACACGGCTGCAAGGGTTGGAGCAGCAGCCTTGGCCAGCCAGGTCTCTGTAATACATGCCAGGTCTGCACCCTCATCCAGGATCATGTCATGGATGAGGGAGGTTTTCTGGGTAACAGACCTGGCATTGCAGAGCAGCAAACGAAGGCCAGAAGATGGGGTCACGCCTCCCCCAGCCATCCTTTGACTCTGGACAGGCCCGGAGCAGGGGACAGATACTACACATCTCTCCCTTGTTCCCCATCCCTGGCATGGCCTGCCCCTAGTGCTCCGCCAGCACCTGCCGCCCAGCCTCGGTATCTTCTGGCCCCCAACACTCCCCCCACTGCCTCCATCAGGTGGACACATGCCCCCTCGCTCCCGCCTATCAGGCAGGCTACCCACCCCTAAAACCACAACAAAATCCCCCAGGAAAAAGAAAACACACACACACACACAAAACAATTAAAAATCCCCTTAAAAATAATGCCAGGCCGGAGTCCACAGGGAAGGCCAGGTGGTGGTGGTGGTGGTGGTGGTGGTGGCGGCAGCGGCGGCGGCAGCAGCAGCCGCCGCCACAGGCCCAACAGCAGGCGTGCCTCTTCCCCGGTGATGGTGGTGGCCTCTCCTGCAGGCCCTGGCTCTCCCAGGCCACCTCAGCCAGCCAGCTTATGTAGCCCCTCCAGGGAGGGCAGGTGGAGCAGCACAGCTGGCTTGGTACCTGGGGGCCTGGTCCTGCAGGGACTGGCGGTCTGCCAGGCAGAAGTCTCTAGGGAAGGCCTGGTGGTGGTGGCAGCGGCGGCGGCAGGCCCGGCGGCAGCAGGCCCGCCTCTTCCCCGGTGGTGGTGGCCTCTCCTGCAGGCCCTGGCTCTCCCAGGCCACCTCAGCCAACCAGCTTATGTAGCCCCTCCAGGGAGGACAGGTGGAGCAGCACAGCTGGCTCAGTACCTGGGGGCCTGGTCCTGCAGGGACTGGCGGTCTGCCAGGCAGAAGTCTCTAGGGAAGGCCTGGTGGTGGCAGTGGCGGCGGCAGCAGGCCCAGCAGCAGCAGGCCCGCCCGCCTGCTCCCCGGTGGTGGTGGTGGTGGCCTCTCCTGCAGGCCCTGGCTCTCCCAGGCCACCTCAGCCAGCCAGCTTATGCAGCCCCTCCAGGGAGGGCAGGTGGAGCAGCACAGCTGGCTCGGTACCTGGGGGCCTGGTCCTGCAGGGACTGGCGGTCTGCCAGGCAGAAGTCTCCAGGGAAGGCCTGGTGGTGGTGGTGGTGGTGGTGGTGGCGGCGGCGGCGGCGGCAGCAGGCCCAGCAGCAGCAGGCCCAGCAGCAGCAGGCCCGCGTCTTCCCCAGTGGTGGTGGTGACCTCTCCTGCCGGCCCTGGCTTAAAACTCTTTAAGGCTGGCTATGAGCTACAATACATGCTGCTGCATAATGGCAATTTCATAATGAATTGCAAGAGATTTATTGTAATTTTCTAAGTGAATATATGTTGCCATACTAATATTTTTTCCTTTGTGCTTGCTGGTGTCCGTATTCTGAAAAAGATATTCAGTCTATAGCAAAGGTGAAAGTGGCTTTTACGTAATTAGGAATCTCACTCTATTAGTGATTTTCTGCTGTGTTGTGTAGAACATCTTGTCTTCTTGACATTTAATGCAGTATGAACTCCCCCCCCCCCTCCAAGTTTAGGTTTTTGGTTTGTTTATATTCTCAACTAAAAGCAAAGGTTTCCTTTCTGACTTCTTTAACCTAGTATGATCCATGCTGACTGGATAATTTGTCAGGAATGAATTGAAAAAAAATTCTGCTGAATATAGAGTTCAGGTTGGCAGATAATCAAATTTATTTCCTGCTGCAGAGTTCTTACAATCATTACTGTCTCCTCCAAGCAGCTCAGCACCGATTCAAGCTCCATCTCACTCCTACCCTACACATGGTGGATTTATATTGATAAGCATTTTTGACTTCCAAAACTGGAGAGAAATTCCAGGGGAAGCATTATAGAGTTTAGTTTCCTTTGGTTGAGAGAGCATGGGAGATTTATGGTGTCAGTAATGCCTGCCTATTCACAACTATACAAACAGTGCCTATTGGAAGAAGCGGGCTCCTAAATACATGCAGGCAGCACAATGCAACTGCGAACCCTGCTTCAGATTCTGAAAGTACAATCCCATCTTGAGATGTGTACATTTTAGTCAGATTTGGCCATCGATTTTATCAGTCTCTATGTATAAATCAGACTTTCTACAAACTGTTTCTCTGCCCTTCCAACAAACTAAAGGAAGTCACCTTCCAGGGGCAGGGAAGAGAGTTTTCCAGCCATCAAGGAACACTAATGTTGTTTTATTAAAATCCCAGGCTACCTGTTCACAAGACAGCCAAACCCATAACACCAGGCTTGTAGACAGGGATAGGTAGTATCCAGTGGGCTGAACTGCTGTAAATTATGTCGTGCCAGCATAAACTATGCTAGTGCAGTGCCAATAGCATTACGAAATCAGTGAACCAGAAAATGCAATTGGCATTGAACTAGAGTAGTTTGCACTAACACAACATAATTTACATTAGCAGTTGCACCCCACTGGATACTGCCTAAAGGACTGCCACCTTCCTAACTTTGAGACATCCTTCAATGGAGCACAAAGGTTGTTCAGACCTTTTATTGTTTTTGACCTACCAATGAAACACAAACAGCATATTTTCAAAGCATAGCAGAGTTCCTTCTTTTTGAACTCTATGAGAGGTTTGGATCACCTGATTCTTGTCACTTCCATCTTCTCCCTGAGCAGGCGAATAAAACTGCTGTGCCTGGCAGTGCAAGCATGCAAACCCCAGCATCATAGTCTTCTGAGCACAAGAAGTAGAGCTGGAGGCCTCCTGCATAATCTGTGGCAACACCAAGCAAACCAAGACGGTGGATTTAACTAACCTGCATCCTTAGAACTGGCTTCCATTCTACACATTACCCTCAAGTGCAGCTGAACAGTTGTTTAATTCAGTTGGAAACAGATGAGTAGTAGAGGTGATGTTTAGCAATCAGCACTTCTTTGATGGGGAACATGACCTCATTTAAAATGATCCACACATTCACATAAAAGCGTGTCGGACAGCCAAGGACTCCCTTTATTTGACATATCCTTAAACTCTTCTTTAAAACATATAATACCTCTTTAACATTATATCATACCAAATCTGTGACACTGATCAATAACCATTTTATATGTTTAGCCTCATGTTCTGAGGCATAAAATGTGAGAAACAAAGGCCCCTTTTAACTGATAAGGTTATATTAACCATGGAATGCTTCACTTCTTCTGAACAGATAGAATTGTAGCTTGTTGTTTAGTGCTATATGATGTGATATATATTATAGGGATGTCAGAGAATTTCTCCATGAATCTCGGGGAGGCCGAATGCCAGCACATTTGGCCCCCCGAAATTGGTGGAGAAACGGTCCGCCCACTGCCCCCCCCCGGGACGGGACTTGCCTTGTGCGAATGTCCCTGGCAGCGGCGGCTCCAGCGGCGGTATGGTGGCAGTTCGGCGGTGGCGGCTGCAGCGGCCGGTCTTACGACCAGGTGCTGCCGCCGCCATTTCCAAGTTAAAAAAAAAAAAAAGTGATAGGCTACGTAAAGATTTACGTAGCCTATCACAGCTGAGTGGGGGAAAAAAAACTGCACGTACGCAAATGGCGGCCCCATGGGCGCCGCCATTTGCGTTCCTTATTTTGGCACGTGTAGTCTACGTAAACATTTACGCAGACTACGGCGAAAATAAGGGGAACGCATAACGTTCCCCTTATTTTCACCGTAGTCTACGTAAATGTTTACGTAGACTACACGTGCCAAAATAAGGAAAGCAAATGGCGGCGCCCATGGGTGCCGCCATTTGCGTACACGCGGTGTTTTGTTTTTTTCCTCACTCAGCCGTGATAGGCTACGTAAACATTTACGTAGCCTATCACGGCTGACTGCAGGGACGCAAATGGCGGTGGCTATGGCCGCCGCCATTTGCGTCCCGGCAGGACAGGATTCGTGGCCGCAGGGACGGGGCACCTCCCCCCCGGCCAGAATTTCAGCGGGGAGGGATGGGACGCCTCCCCCCCGGCCAGAATTTCGGGGGGAGGGACGGAGCGCCTCCCCCCCACCGCGAAGCAAATTTCGGGTTCAGGTAAGAGACTTTTGTACATCCCTAAATTTTATAGGGATGTTAGAGAAATCTGCCATGGATTCCAATTAGGCCAGATTCTTTGGAATCCAGCCTCAGGAATCCACGGTGGATCGGCCCCACTTACCTCCTCTCCTGGAGGATTCTGCGCAGGACAGCACGGCTGCCTCTGCGCCAATCACCATTTTTTTTAAAATGGTGATCAGCAGGATGTCCTCATAGACTTATACGCAAAATAGAGCCATGAATCTTGCATATAAGCCTATGTGTCACTGCTCTATTTAGCATATAAGTATATGGGGACATCCTGCCGATCGCCATTTTTTTTTAAATGGCGATCAGCGTGGCGGCGAAGGGCTCTGGTTGCAGGTAAGTGACGGCCCTCAGCTCTGTGGAATCCTTGTGGAGCGGAGCCACTCTGCGAGTATTCCAGGGGGGAGGAACGGATCGCCTCTCCCCCCCTCGTGGATTCTAGGGATGTACGAAAGTCACCTTTTTGTGGATTGATTCGCAATGGGCGGGAGGCGCTCCGTCCCTCCCCCCGGAATCCTCGATGGGGGGAAAGGCGATCCAGTCCTCCCCCCCGGAATCCTGCCCAGCCGGCTCCGCTCCACACCAGCTCCACGGAGCAGCTGGCCAGGGCTGTCCGCAGCCCGAGTTCTAGCCGCGGACGGGCTGCTGCGGATGCAAATGGCGGACACTGTAGTGGCCGCCATTTGTGTCCAGCCAGGCTGCCATGATAGGCTATGTAAGTGTTTACATAGCCTATCAAGGCAAGCAAAAAAAAAAGCGTATGCTAATGGCGGCGGCTACGGCGGCCACCATTTGCGTTCCCTATTTTTTGCCGTTTTAGCCTACGTAAATATTTACGTAAGCTATTATGGCAAAAAAAAAAAAAAGGAACGCAAATAGTGTCCACTATGCTATTTGCGTTCCCCTTTTTTTTTTTTGCCGTAATAGCCTACGTAAATATTTACGTAGGCTAAAACGGTGAAAAATAGGGAACACAAATGGCGGCCGTCGTAGCCGCCGCCATTTGCGTACACTGTGGTTTTTTTGCTTGCCATGATAGGCTACGTAAATACTTATGTAGCCTATCACGGCAAACAGCAGATGGAAATGGCAGCTGCGGCAGCTGGATGAAGACCAGCTGCCGCCGCCGCCGCCGCCACTGGAACATCCCGGTAAGCTTCGTCCCGGGGGGAATCTGCGGGGGGGCGGGGGGGAAGCCATTCCACCACTGATTTTGGGTGGCCGAATGCCAGTGCATTCGACCTCACTGAAATCTGTGGCACAATTCTCCGTCATTTATTTAATCATAGGGGTGGAAAGGAAACATTAGATAAAAGATCCTGTAATAACTGGTGTTTTAGATACATTGGGCCACTGATATTGAGACCTGACTCAAGTAAGGCTTTGGATTTGAGCTTCTAATATATGATTCTGCATACTTAGGAAGAGAAGAAACTATGATTCATTTGTTAGGACAAACAGCAGTTAAGTGAATTGGCTGGTCTCCCATGGAAAGAAAATACAATCCCATTATTTCAGTCAGTTTAACAATGATAAGGAGTGAGCTGAACAAAGAATTCTGCCTCAGAAATCTGTCACACCTTTGTGGTACATTTCCACAATGACCTGACTACCACCTCTTGCATTTTTAATAGGCTTTAACTAAATATCCATCCATGAACATTCGGGGAGCGGAAGAATATTTAACAATGGCTCTTGACTCTACCCTTTCACAGTTTGTTGCTGATTACAAAATATGTTTCCTTTTTCTGCTGCTGTTTCCATGCCACTCCCTCAGCTGTCCTCCTTCCCTGAATGATCCCAGCCACTTAAAGATCATATAATAAATTTTATGATGTTGTGATGGCATGTAGCCAATTAGATTTGGCTATGTGTCAATATAATAAAGCCAATTCCAAGTGATGATAGGAAGCATTGCCTTCACTCTGAATTGGCTTTGTGGTGCTGGCTATGTGATGTCATCACAATTCAGTATGAGTTCAAAAAACATTATTTTAATGGATATCAGTGAGGGAGCCACACATTTAATATGTTGACTCCTGTCAGCAAGATGTGGGGACTATGTTTTGCAGGTGACAAAAAATGTTAATGAAACACATCAGCTCAGGCCTTATTTTCATCAACAGTGAAAAGTTTGCAATGCCTTCTTTTATAAGGTAGCCCACTGAGTATTTCCCCTCCCATTCTGAGTGAAGTAAATCATTTTCAATAATTTTTATTTAACTCATAGGTCCCCTCAAAGTTCTCACTGAATAACATTTCTCATATTTTGTAGAATTAGGGCACAATCCTATGGGGATAGGTAGCCACCTCCGAACCTGGAAGCGACCACCTATCCAATACAGCCCAGGAGAAGCATGGAGGGGATGGACCCCTCTGCGCTTCTCCTGCCCTGTATTTGCGACTAGACAGTCCATTTCGGCTATCTAGTCACGGGAAGGCGGAGCGGGGAGGAGGCTGCCGGATGACACACAGGATGTGTCATGTCGGCATTTCCGCCCTCCCTGCCCCGTAACGCCCCCCCGGAATGCCCTGTTTTGGCCACTCCGTGCTCCTCTTCCAAGCGTGGCACATGGGGCTGTTCTGCACTGCCTGCAAGGCAGCATGGAAGTGGGGGGAGGTCAGTTCTCCGGTAACTGACCTCGGACTGTGGGTTCCAAGATCAGTTCACAGAAAACCACATATCCTATGGCTGCCTAGCCGCTGACTAGCAGGCATAGGATTACTCCCTTCATGTATTACCTATAACCTTACATTTGTATGTTAATAAGTCTCAGTTATGCACTCCAAAATGTCATTTATGATGGCAGAAAAATTCTTTTACATTGATTGGTAGGGATCCTTGTCTAGCTAGACAACTTACTTTTACACAATGCAAGTAACGTGTCTGTATCTTTCCAGTAATTTCTGTACACTTGATTGTAAAAGTCCTATTTATGAAACATTCTTTAGATAGACTTTCCCGATGGGCACTGTTGGCAGATGGCTCAATACCCTTGCCTTTATTGAAGATGCTATAGGATATGTTTTCAAAGAAGTGCTCATTAGCTGTTCAGCATGCCTTGACATTAGCAGTAGTCATACTACTAAATCAGCATGACATATTGAAAGTATTCTCCCTCACTCAGTTATTTCCAAGTCAAAGGATACCAGAGTGAAAAACATGCAGTGTATACTAAAGCATTTGCTGAGTTGTTATTGTTTTAAAAACAATTGGTATAGTCTCTCAGCTTTAAAGAGATAAAGAATTCAGATTTGTAGACAACAGGAAATACTATCCAACCCAAAGAGTTATCTCCAAATCTACCTCTCTAGACCCAGGTAGAGCAAAAGATAAGTGATATTTCAAAAGCCTCTTGTCTTAAGTTCTGCTAACTATACATTGTCTTATTCTTCACGGGCATGCAAAACTGGATGGGGTGTGCTTCTGTTAGTTTCATGGGCTGGGAGAAATTGCTATATATGAAGATCTCACATCTGGGACACTCCTTGTCTCTCCAATTTAAGCATATCAAAATATGATAGCTAGTTCTGGGGAGTAAAACACCAACTTCTCAGGACCTACTGTTAGGGCTGGGCCCAACATTCCACCCAGCTGAATATCAGTGCTTTGCTTTGGGTGGATGGTGAAAACTCTCCCAATGATCCTGGGGAGGAGGTCCAGACTTTTAGGAGTGGTGTGTGTAACATTTTCTGTTATTAATGAGATGGTGTAAGGCAAAGCTGGTCCTCTTGTGAGGCAGGATGAATCCCCCAACTCAGGTGGTGGAGTGCGGGAAGCAGCAAATTGCATGCTCCCCCACTGCCAGGAGTGTTTACCATTGCCAGGTGCTCCAGAGAAACCTGCCAGCTGCTCTCCCGCTGTGGAATCTACTGTGGTGGGAGAATGGGCCTGACAGGGCTCTCTGGAGCTGCCACCCACTTGGAGCATCCGCTATAGTGCTGCTGGGTGGGCAGTAGCACTGGAGAGCCCTGCTGGCCCTGATCTCCCATGCAGCAAATTCCACAGTGGGAAAAGAGCCAATGGGGTTCTATGAGCAGCCACTCACCTTCTGGCTCATTCTGAGAATCTCAGAGTGAGCCAGAGGGTGGGTAGGCTCTCAGCAGAGTCACATTAGCCAGGCCCAAATGCCTGGCTCTGAGAGGGCCCTTCCTCAGAACCAGGCATTATGGGAGGGGTCACTCAGGAGATCACATGTATTGCAGTTCCCAGTAGACATGCCTCTGGCCAAGTTCCCCATATTAGTAATCTCCAAACCTTTTAATGCCAGAAGCAGAATGTCCAGAAAAACAAATAGAGGGATATTAAATAATAGGTGCCATCTATGCTTCCTGTGCTAACGCTATGGGCAGTATCCAAAGGTATCATTTTGCAAACTCAAATAGCACTAGTGGAGCTCCACTGAATCTTTTCTTCATGCAAGTGGTTATGCATTATGCTTGCACAGTCAGTTGCCCAAGTCATTGAAAAACTGGTTGCACAAGCATAATGTGGAACAGTTTGCACAACCACTTGTGCAACTGTGGTCGTGCAAGTATAATTCTGGTTGGATTCTCCTCTTGCGCATAGTTTGGAACCTAATTTCCACGAGTGCAATGTCATTTGTGCTAGCAGAATGACCCAGTTGGATACTGCCCTATGAATGTATCCATTGCAAATGTAGCAATTCAGATAAAGAATGAACTGGAGCTGTCTATTCAAATTAGAATAGGGGCCCTTTTGCAAGCAAAGCAGAATA
This sequence comes from Heloderma suspectum, assembly GCF_057233095.1. NCBI lineage: Eukaryota > Metazoa > Chordata > Lepidosauria > Squamata > Helodermatidae > Heloderma > Heloderma suspectum. The sequence goes on from NC_139459.1 coordinate 88,229,885, forward strand.
CCAGTTGTTACAGCACATAATTTATATTTGTTAGAACTATTATTATGTTATTATGTATCTATTTCTGTGGTTAAATGAATGTCTTCACAATATACTTGGAGAATATCGTAGTAGCAAATTGAAGAAATAAAGATCAGAAATCTCCAGTAATTGTGAATCACAGTGATAAGGAAGAGTGTCACAGTTAGGCAGAATGGGAAGGTGTTATGTCTAGTCATCTAAGACTTTACAGTATTTATTTTAATACAGTATTGGAGGGACTAATCTAAACCATACATTTAGGAACTGTGCAGCCCCTTTTTAAAGTCCTGTTTTGTTCTGAAAAGAGATTCCAAAGAGTTCCATTACTCATTTAGGCTTCCATAAATATTTATGAAATGTATAAATATTTTATTTATACCATTACCAACACTTGATGGGAGAACAGAGGATGCCCATAAAATGCAGCCACTGGGGAAATGTGTCAAGTAGTAAACTAACAGCCAGTTATGGTTTTGTGCAATTGTGGCATGACATTCGTAGCACTGTCTTCTTGATGTTGAATCCTCAACCACAAATCTGGAACTTGTTGACCTTCAACCAGCTTGTTCACAATACAAGAACATGTTTATTTAGATTATCCTCAGACTTTGTGCTGAGGTTGTAAAGCATTCTAACTAACAATGTCTTTCTTAGACCTTGGAATGCTTAAATTAGAACAGATGGCTTCACTTCTGCAGCCCTTTCATTCCAAGTGTCTGTTAGACCACTGGAGGAAATTGTCAGGGATTTGGGACTGTAATACTTCCAATACAGGCCATAACCATGTGATTCTCTACTGCAGGGCTGTTAAACATAAAGCCATGGGGGCTAGAGGCCCTTTGGGGTCCCAGTGAAGGCCACAGCAGCCCTACCACATGGTACAAAGGCTGTCCTCAAAGTCAGGAAGCAAAGGTTTCAGTAGAATAATGGCAGATAACTGCATGCTGTAGCATCATCAGCCTGTCCCAGTGCTGCTCCATTTAAATTAGCAGTGCAGACACACTCCTCACAAAGAGTGTGAAGACTGTAGGGGATTGGAGTGTATTGGAATACAACAGAGACCAGTGTAGCATTTGTAATTTGTTTGTATTTTGCAGCCAAGAGGTAAGTTATACTATTGAATGGATAGTGGTGGTCTGCTGGCCAATGAAAGTGATGTCAAAGACTTGCCTGTATATGATGACAGGATGAGGGATGGCGGAGGACTGTTGTTCTAGCGTGTGACTGAATTTTGGAGGGCAAACAGTGGCACAGGACAAAGGGCTTAGATGGCAGGGTATCTGGATCTGCAGAAGGCTCAGGCCTGGTAGAGGGTGAATTGGGAGCTGAGGGCAGTGTTGGTGGTGTTGAAGGAATTTGGGAAGGCGTGATATAGAAGGATAGTGCTTTGGGACTTGATAATAAGTGATAGAGATTAGAAATACATAACTCTACCCTACTGTTTAGCCCATCAAAACTATCAACGTCATGATTTTATTTTCCAGTAGGCCATCTCTGGGTGAGGAATTTGACCTGCCAATCCACATTTGGTAACCCTGTATTAATTAAAACAAACCTGTCAATGACAGAATCAATTTAATAATGAGACTTAGCTTTTCTATAGCACTTCTTGAGTGTTCTAAGTACTTTGAATACATTATCTTAGTAATCCTTACACCACTCATATAAGGCAGGTCAGCATCATTATCCTCATCTAGCAAATGGAGTGCTGGGGTTAAGGCTGATAGATGGCAGCCTTGTGAGTTCTTCTCATTCTTGAGAGTTGAACTGGAGACTTTCTAACACACAGTTAAGGATGAAAGAATATCAATTTCAGTTTCTCTGTTTCTAGTTTTTCCAATGTTACATTTGGTTTGTACTGAACTTTGAGAATTCTTCCCATCTTAAGTTTAGTTCATCCTGAAGTCTGAAAACATGTTTTTTTTAATGGCGTGAAAATTCCTACACATTTTCTCATGATACATGCATTTTTGTATGCAATTTTTGCAAGATATTTTCCTCATATAATGCATGTTTGAACATTATTTTCACTAGTATACACATTTTTGTGTACACTTCTTGGTTGTAGAACTACATCGCAAAATTCATAGAAATGCGAATTTAAAGGATAACTGAGGATACTGGAGTTTCGGTTTGCATATTGGTTCAAGAGTGCAGATTTAGGTAAATTTCCATTTAAATGTGAATGGAATGAATTTCTCCCCCATGCCTACCTACAGTGCAAGCCTATATATGTCTATTTGGAAGTATGTTTAATTATGTCACATTGAGTTTAATGGGGCTTACTCCCAGATAAGTGTGTATAGGATTGCAACCTCAGGGCACTGTGGAAGTTTAAACAGAAAAAAGTCCATGCTGGCTGGGGAATGATGGGAGTTGTAGGACTTTTTACTGAACTAAACATGCTTTGGACTGTGTTACAATTCTACACCAGCTTTCATCCAGTGTTACATCATATGTGATTTGAAGAGGAGCCATTTGTCATTTTTCAGAAGGGAAGATTTATAATATTACCCCTTTGCAGAGGTTCAAAATAGCTAACGCCACATCATATTGTTCATGTCTATCCTTCCTTTCTTTCTTTCTTTCTTTCTTTCTTTCTTTCTTTCTTTCTTTCTTTCTTTCTTTCTTATTAATATTAGTACACCACCCTTTTTGAAGCTACATCATATTGTCCATGTATATCCTTCCTTCCTTCCTTCCTTCCTTCCTTCCTTCCTTCCTTCCTTCCTTCCTTTCTTCTTTCCTTCCTTCTTAATATTTGTATACCAACTTTTTTGTCAAAAGGCCACCAAGGTGGTGCATAACTAAGGATGGGTGAGAAATTCATTCCACTGATGTTTTTCTGAGAATTTGTCAAATTTGTACCCCACCTCCCGGCCATACACAAGCTAAAACAGAACTGTGTGCCAAATCCACACTTTTCTGAGCTTGGAAATGCAGTTAATGTGTGTGTGCATGTGTGTGTGGGGGGAGGATATGTGCAAAAATGTGCATGTTAGTGGAAAATGCACACAATATGAGAATATTATAGAAAAGTGCACACAAAACTGCATTACACCAATGGAAAGTACTTGGAAAAATGTGTAGATCTGAAAAATGCATACAGAAATGTGTATAGCTGGGGCAAAAGCACACACACAAAAAACATGCAGATTTCTGTGATGACTTAAAAAAACTCTTGCAAATTTATGCAGAAATGTCATGAAATGAGCTTAAGCCTGGCAATCTGACAATCCCAGCAAGAATGATACTGACAGACCTGTTCCCTATGTACAACCAATCCAAAATGAAACAATAAAACCAAAGCAACCCCCCCCCCCCACACACACATTAATAAAAGCATTAAACACTTTAGAACCACAGTACACTAAAAGTCTAGGTGGTTCTAGCCTTTTAGTGTTAGAACTAAATTCTGGAGGAAGTGAACTCAATAATTCCATAACTCGGGAGTGACACAGGAGAAATCCCTTTCCTGCATGCCCCAAAAATGGGCCTCTGAGGGCAGCAGTGTGTCTCAGGAAGGCTTCTCCTGCAGATCCAGATTGGTCCATAATAAAACCGCCAGTCCCTTAGCTAGCCAGGCCTTACATGAGTTAGGGCTTTAAAGCTGAAAACCAACATCTTGAATTGAGCCCAGAAAGCAACTGGCAATCTTTTAGAGTTGTGTTTTCAACTGCATTTTTATGGATCTGTCTTTATGTTATATTTATTTTTAATCTGTATTTTATTATTGTTAGCTGCCTTGAACACCATTTTGATGGAAAGAAGGGATATTAATTAATTAATTAATACACTTATTCTATGCTTACATTTCCATGTATGACAAGAACACATGTTTTAATCTTTTGGTGGACCAATTTTTCCCAAGATGTCAGAACTGAAGTTAAAAAAGAAAAGAAATGAAATAAAGTAAAACAGCTAGCTACATTTGAAATCATACTCTCAATTCTCGATGCCATGTTCTTTCATAAATGTGACTCACATACAGCCATTTCAACTTCTACACTTACATTTTGCTTTCTGGAATAGTATGGCAATGATAACAGTGTCTGTCCCTTGGTTAATCCTACATTGCCAGCTAAAATAGCTCATTTTCATTCATTGCTATTCTGAGCTAAGAAGTGATACTCTTATGATTCGTAATAGATCTGCATAAATAGCACATTTTGAGGGTGAGGAGGAAGTGGAAGGAAGAGGAAGAGTTGGCTTGAACGGGAGGATGTTCGCATTCAAGCAGATGAGCAGGATAGTATAAGGCCTAAATTCAAGGTTGGAAAAAGGAAACATAGCAGAAGATTAATTCTGCCCAAACATAAAACCCTCCAAAACATTTACATTCTATAGACTGCCTCTGCTTATAATGGATCTACCTACTTTATTTTCAACCACAAATGTCTAAGATAAATGTACTTTATCTTAGAATTCTGGGATAGTGAAGTACATGTAAAGATAAACATAGGACTACATTCTTCTTATGGTTTTTGACAATATGATAGTTGATTACCTGTCACCTCACAGTTGAATTCCTCTAGCAATACAATAAGGCTCAGATGCTTCATAAGGCAATACAGGACCAGGACAACGTGGAGCATCTTTGATGGTCCCAGGTACTCCATCTTTCCAATCTGGATTTGGGACCGAAAAACCCAGGAAAAGTGTGGATGCATGGAGGATAAGTTGTAAGCAAGCACAATTTGTGACATTGCACAACATCATGACTGATCATGGGGCATGGTAGATAAGGCATCAGCCTGAGCTTCCAATTTCCTAGCTTTGTGGAGTTTGGACTAACGTGAGATAGCCTTGTTGTCTGGTCTTTTAAACTGGCTGGTTTTTTGATGATTGAATTTCCTTGGTTTTTGAAAAGCAAATGTCTCCCCAAGGTGTGTGTGCGTGTGTGTGTATAGATAGATAGATAGATAGATAGATAGACAGATAGACAGATAGATACACACAGAGAGACACACACTGCTCTGTCTGTCTGTCTCTGTCTTTCTCTCTGTCTGTCTTTGCAATCAGAGGTACAGTGCCTCTGAACATTGGGGTCCTATCTTTAATATGAATGTAAGAAGAGCCATGATGGATAAGACCAAGGGTCTAGCATTCTGTTCACACGGTGACCAACCAGCTGCCCATGAGGAACTAGGGATGGCGGAGAATTCCACCACAGATTTCAGTGAGGCCGAATGCACTGGCATTCGCCCCCCCGAAATCCGTGGCGGAACAGCCTGCCCCCCCGCCCCCCCGTGGATTCCCCCCGGGACGAGACTTACCTGGGGCGGATGTTCCGGATGGAGGCGGCTCCAGCGGCAGCTTCGGCGGTGGCGGTGGCTGGTCTTTCGACTAGCTGCCGCAACCACCATTTGCAGTCTGGTCTTTGCTGTGATAGGCATCAGCCTGAGCTTCCAGTAGCGTAGTGGGCGCTATTTGCATTCCTTTTTTATTCACTGTTTTAGCCTACGTAAATATTTACGTAGGCTAAAACGGTGAATAAAAAAGGAATGCAAATAGCGCCCACTATGCTATTTGCGTTCCCCTTTTTTTTCGCCGTAATAGTCTACATAAATATTTACGTAGACTAAAACAGCAAAAAATAAGGAGTGCAAATGGCGGCCGCCATAGCCGCCGCCATTTGCGTACACTGTTTTTATTTTTTTTTAGCCAGACGTAATAGGCTACGTAAAGACTTATGTCGCCTATCACAGCTCCCTGGCTGGACGTAAATGGCGGCCGCTATGGCGGCCGCCATTTGCGTCCGCACCAGCCAGTCCACGGCCAGAAATCCGGCTGCGGACGGCCCTGGCCTGGCCGGCTGCTCTGCGGAGCTGCCGTGGAGCAGAGCCGGCTGTCGAGGATTCCAGGTGGGAGGACTGGGTTGCCTCCCCCCCCCCGTTGGGGATTCTGGGGGGAGGGACGGAGTGCCTCCCCCCCCCGAACAGAATCTGCAAAAAGGTAAGTGACTTTTGTACATCCCTATGAGGAACTCACAAGCAGGACATGAGTGCAACAGCACCCTCCTGCCCATGTTCCCCAGCAACTGGTGTAAATAGGCATACTGACTGTGATACTGTAGATAGCTATAGCCATCATGACTAGTAGCCCTTGATACCCTTATCCTCCATGAATTTGTCCAATGCCCCTTGAAAGCCATCCAAATTAGTGGCCATCTCTACGTGGCAGCAAATTCCATAGTTTAACTATGTGCTGTGTGAAGAAGTACTTCCTTTTGCCTGTCCTGAATCTCCCACCAATCAGCTTCATGGGATGACCCTGGGTTCTAGTATTATGAGAAAGGAAGAAAAATGTATCCCTATCCACTTTCTCTAACCATGCATAATTTTAAACACCACCATCATGCAGTGGAGGGTGGTGGCCAGCCTGAATGGTGTGGCGGAGGGCAAGTTAGCAGAGGCATAGCCAAGGGATCATGAGAGGTGGAGCCAAGGGGGATCAGTGGATGAGGAGCAGTCTTTGAATCTCTGACCCATACCACACAAGGAGAAAACTGAGGCACAAAACATGCAAGGGGGGGTCACATAACCACACAAAATTACTCCTTTTCATGTACATTCTCCTGTTCTAGCAATAACTCCCATTTCAAAGACAATCAGGTGACTTTAAGATGATGAATAGGAGCAGAGAGTCCACACAGCCATATAATAATAATAATAATAATAATAATAATAATAATAATAATAATGATAATAATTAAAATAAGCTGTGATACTCTCAGAGCCACATAGAAAAGCAGCCTTTGGAACATAGGACAAAGTTCTGAAAGCCTCCCAACATCCATGCTTTTGTTCTGAAAGCATCCAAAAATCCATCACAAAGCATCCACCAGAGCAGGCCTACTCAGAAGCAGCACAGTACACATGTATGTATGTATGCATGTATGTATGTATTTATTTATTTCTGTACCACCCAATAGCCAAAGCTCTCCTGATGATGCATATCTTACTGGTAAGAAGTAAGGACTGGACTGCACAGAAGAAAGTATAGGCATCCCTTTGTATGCAATGATAATAATGATTATATCCCTAGGAAGCCAGCAGGAAACCTTTGCAGCCCCACTCCCCTTTCACACATACACAAAAACACCCCCAATATAACATCAATGATAATGATCATAATTAAAATAACACGTGATATTCTTAGAATCACACAGAAAAGCAGCCTTTGGAATACAGGAACAAGTTCACACCCCTGCCTCACCAATCCGTGGTGTACAATTGTTTGCCAACCCTGATTAAAAAAATAATAGTACTCTGAGCATGTGTAGCTTTATACTTTAAGGGAGCAATGCTACTGGGAGAGACCGCTGCCTCCAACCTCGGAGCAGACTGCCTATCCAATGCAGGGCAGGACAAGCACAGAGGGGATCATCCCCTCTGCACTTCAGCTGTCCTGCATTATTTTGCAGCTAGACAGCCGATTTCGGCTGACTAGCTGCACGAAGGAGGAGCAGGGGAAGTGGCTGCTGGACAACACGTTGGATGTGTCGTACTGGCATTTCCACCTTCCCTGTCCTGGAATGCCCCCTGGAAAGCCCTGTTTTCACTGCTCCGTGCTCCTCTTCCGAGCGTGGAGCACAGGGCCATTCCAAGCAGCCTGCAAGGCAGCTCAGGAGAGGGGGAAGGTCAGTTCTCAAGGAACTGACGGGCTCTGAGGTCGGTTCCCGGAAACTGATGTATCCTATGGTCATCTAGCCACTGACTAGCAGCCATAGGATTGCTCCCTAAACTCACTTAAATTATATCACAACTATGACCGCAGAAATAAAATGGAGCTTGCTTCTGCTATCCTGATGCTGAACACATTTACTTCAGAATCTGCACTATTTTCTTGTAGAAAAAGATAATTTATTTCAAAAATAAAATATTTATTTTTTAAACATTGTCCATTTGTGTAGTTTTGTATTTTTTTTATCCTGTAAGTTCTACCCTTATAAGTTCTACCCTTAAAGGTGGCCTAAAACTTCCATTCCAGCAGGCTGAGGGAGATGAGAGGGAGAAGCAGCACCATTTGTAGTGAAAGGTTGGCTGGGGAATGCTGGGAGCTGTAGAACTTATTTCTGTCTAAACATGCCTAGGATTAGGGATGTACGAAAGGGACTTACCTTGTCCTGCAGCTTTTTTCGCGGTGGGGGGGAGGCGCTTTGCTTCTCCCCCCGAAGTTCATGCGAGTGGGGGGTGTCTTCCCGCCTCGCCTGGCTGAAATTCAGGCCGGGGGGGAGGCTTCCCGCCTCGCCCCCGGCTGAAATTCAGGCCGGGGAGAAGCGTCCCGTCTCCCCGGCCGCGAACTTCAATGGAAAAGTAAAAAAAAAATTTACGTAGACTACGGCGAAAATAAGGGCAACGCAAATAGCGTTGCCCTTATTTTCGCCGTAGTCTACGTAAATCTTTACGTAGACTACAGCAACCAAATAAGGAACGGGAATGGCGGCTCCCTATGGGGGCCGCCATTATCCGTACGTGCTTTTTTTTTTTTTTAAGTCACCCGTGATAGGCTACATGACGATTTACATAGCCTATCACGGCTGACTTTGCAAATCTAGCTGTGATAGGCTACGTTAATCATCACGTAGCCTATCACGGGGGCGTTTTTGTTTTTTTTTCTTTTCTTGGAATGGCGGCGGCGGCAGCTGGTCGAAAGACTGGCTGCCGCTCCCACCCCACATGAACACCCGCTGAACCGCTGGCCGGACCCGCTGCCGGGAGGGACATTCGGCAAAGGTAAGTCCCGTCCCGGGGGGGTGCAGGGGGCGGGAGGGTGCGGAGAATTTCTCCCCGAAACTTGTTCGGGGGGCCGAACACGTTGGCGCTCGGCCCCCCGAAGTTTCGGGGAGAAATTCTCCGCCATCCCTACTTTTCGCAGATGTGATTCGCGGGGGTGGGGGGAGGCACCCTGTCCCTCCCCCCAGAATTCTCCCTAGCCAGCTCCGCTCCGTGGTGGCTCTGTGGAGCCGCTGGCCAGGGCCGTCTGCAGCCAGAGTTCCATCTGCAGCCTAGCTGCTGCAGACGCAAATGGCGGCCGCTGTAGCAGCCGCCATTTGCGTCCTGCCAGGCTGCCATGATAGGCTATGTAAGTATTTACGTGGCCTATCATGGCAAAGAGCAGGGACGCAAATGGGGGCTGCTATGCCATTTGCGCTGCTACTCTCTCCGTGATAGGCTACGTAAGTATTTACGTAGCCTATCACAGTAAAGGCAGCCATGCAAATGGAGTAGTGGCCGCCATTTGCATGTCTGCCTTTACCATGATAGGCTACATAAATACTTACGTAGCCTATCATGGCAGCTTGGCAGGACGCAAATGGCGGCTGCAGCAGCTGTCCGAAAGACCAGCCGCCGCTGGAGCCGCTGCCGCCGCCGGAGCCCCAGGTAAGTTTCATTCCGGGGGGATTCCGCGGGGTGGCGGGGGTGGGAGGCCATTCCACCACGGGTTTTGGGGGGCCGAATGCCAGTGCATTTGGCCTCACTGAAATCTGTGGCAGAATTATCCACCATCCCTACTTATTTCCTCCCCCCATCCTCCTTATTCTTTATTCCTTGTGTGTCTTGTCTTTTTAGATTGTAAGCCACAGGCAAGAATTGTCTTCACTGTTTATTTGAATTGAACATGCATGTAGGGGTGTACGGATTCCCCACCATCTGTTCTGGTGGGGAATCCGTGGGGGGGAGGCGATCCATTCCTCCCCCCCGGAATCCTCCAAAGCAGCTCTGCTCTGCAAGGATTCCGGGGGGGGGGAACTGGCTTGGGAGCCGCTTACCTTCCCTCCTGCCAGCCAGACCCATTCGCCTCCTCCCAGTCCCTGCCAATTGCCATGTCTTAAAAAAAAAAAAAAAGCGAGCAGCAGGATGCACCCATAGACTTAGACGCAAATAGAGTCATGAATCTTGCATCTAAGTCTATGTGTCCATAGGCTTATACGCAAGATTCACGGCTCTATTTTGACGCTGAACTGCAGATTGGAAGGTTGGCAGGACAGCAGTTCGAGACCCGAGTGCCATGTCTCAGAGTGAGCTCCTGTCTTCAGTCCCAGCTCCTGCCAACCTAGCAATTCGAAAGTAAGAAATTGCAAGTAGATAAATAGGTACCGCCTCGGCGGGAAAGGTAACAGCATTCCGTGCACACCAGCCACATGACCACGGAAGTGTCTTCGGACAGCGCTGGCTCTTCGGCTTAGAAATGGAGATGAGCACCACACCCTAGAGTCGGACACGACTGGTTGGGGACTCCATTATCTTTACCTTTTTTACCTATGGGGACATCCTGCCAATTGCCTTTTTAAAAAAAGAAAAGAAAAGACATGGCAATCGGCAGGGACAGGGAGGAGACGAACAGCTCTGGCTGGCAAGAAGCAGCCGAGTGCTGTTCCGCCTCCAGTCCTCCTGGAGTGCTGGTAAGTGGTCCCGATCCGCTGTGGATTCCTGAGGCCGGATTCCAAATCATCCAGCTCATTTGATTCCACAGCGGATTTCTCTGACATCCCTACATGCATGTGGTTTTTTGGCTTGAAAACTTGACTTCTCCAAAGCCTTTATAGCATGTTTGATTCGATGATCCTCCTTTTGCATTGTGTTCTTGTATGCACCATGTAATATGTAAAGAGAAAGAGAAACAGCTACGCAACATGACTTCTCCATCTTGGCTCTGTGTTTCCTTTCCTCCTCCCTCCCAATCCCCTTTCCTTTTGTGTTATGTCTTTTAGAATGTAAGCCTGTGGACAGGGACTATCTTATTCCCTATCTTTGTAAGTCACTTTGGGAGACTTTTGAGCTAAAAGGCAGAATAAAATGCAATAAATAAATAAATAAATACGCTTGCATACAATTTCAATCTATATCTTTCACTCAAAAGTGAAAAAGGGACTGGGAGTTTGGAAGCCTCTGTGATAAAAACTTAATGAAAATTTCTGAGTGCAGAATAGGGCATACTTCTGATTCTGTTGTACAAAGAATCCTGTGTAACTAGGAAGTGGGGTTGTGCAGGGAACCCCCCGCCCCAAACTGACACAGAAGCTGCCTTGGGGCTTCCAAGATGGGCACGCTTTGCTTCGGGCTGATTCGGGGGGGCGATCTGCCTCGGCCCCAAAGTGGGATTCCGATGGCCGAAATCTGCTTTGGGAGCCCCTGACGCCCCGGTGCAACCCCCCTCCCTTCCTGGGCCTCCACCACTGCCACTATCACCACCTCCACCGCCATTGCTGCCGCCACCTTCTGGTATGATCGCAGCTGCTGCTCACCTGACACCAGCTCCTGAGCCCTGGACACACACTAGCTCTTGTTGCAGAGAGTCTCCATTTTTACCATGGCAAATTCCTGGAAGTTTTAAAAATGGCGACTCCCTGCAACAAGAGCTGGCGCGTGTCCAGCGCTCGGCAGCTGGCAGCGGTGATGACGGCGGCAGCAATAGTGGCTGTGATGGTGGCAATGGAGTTGGCGAAGGTGGTGGTGACGGTGGTGGGGGTAGCGATGGCAACTCCTCCCATGGTGGCTCAGATGAGGAGTAGGGATGTACGAAACACTTACCTGGTTTCGTCCAGAGACATCTGCGGTGGGGGGGAGGCGCTCCGTTCCTCCCCCCGAAATCCTTGATGTGGGGGGAGGCAATCTGTTCCTCCCCCCGGAATCCTGCCCGGCCAGCTCCGCTCCGCGGCCAGGCCATGGAGCCACCAGCCAGGCCAACCCGCAGCGGGGCCTCCAGCAGCTGCCAGGCTGCTGCAGACGCAAATGGCGTCCTGAGTAGGGGACGCCATTTGCGTCCCTATGGTAGCTCGTGATAGGCTAAGTAAATATTTACATCCCCTACGCCATTTGCATTTCTGTTTTCTCTATGGCGGCTAAAAAGGGAAAGCCATTTGCGTCCCCGCTTTAGCTGTGATAGGCTACGTAAATATTTACGTAGCCTATCACGGACTACCATAGGGATGCAAATGGCGTCCCCTACTCAGGATGCCATTTGCATCCGCAGCAGCCTGGCAGCAGCTGGAGCTGCTGCTGGAGCCACCGCTGGAGCCGAAGCTGCAGCTGGAGCCACCATCAGCTAGGCTCTGTTCCGGGGGGCTTTCGTGGGGTGGTGGGGGCAGGTCGCTGTGTTCTGCCACAGATTCTGGGGGGCCGAATTGACTGGAATTGGCCCCCCTGGGATCCGTGGCAGAATTCTCTAACGTTCCTAATGAGGAGCTGGAGGCGCTGGTGCAGCTGGGCTGGGGTGCTAAAGCTCCACAGTGCACCAAGGAGCTTTAGAGAGCCCCTGACCTGCTTCGGGTTGCTTTGTGCCCCCTCCACTTTGCCACAGAAGTAGGGATCGCAGAGAATTCCGCCACGGCACACGGTGAGGCCGAATGCCAGTGCATTCGGCCCCCCGAACTCCGTGGCAGAACGGCCTGCCACCCCCCCCCGGATCCCCCCTGGGACGAGACTCACCTGGGGCAGATCTTCCGGGCAGCGGCGGCTCCGGCGGCGGCTTCGGCAGTGGCTCCGGCAGCAGCTTTGGCAGCGGCCAGTCTTCCGACCGGCTGCCACCACTGCCATTTCCACTACATAATATTTCCACTACGTAATATTTATGGTCGGAAGACCGGCCGCCGCCGCTGTTGAAGCTGCTGCCGGAGCCGCCGCCAGAGGCTAAAACGGGGAATCAAAAAGGGACACCATTTCCACTACGTAATATTTACGTAGGCTAAAATGGGGAATCAAAAAGGGACGCAGATAGCGCCCGCTACGCTATTTGCATTCCCCTTGATTTTTGCTGTCATAGTCTACGTAAATATTTATGTAGATTAAGAGGGCAAAAATAAGGAATGCAAATGGCGGCGGCCATAGCCGCCGCCATTTGAGTACGCGGTTTTTTTGTTGTTGTTTTTTTACCCAGAGCCCTCCGTGGCTGGAAATCTGGCTGTGGACGGCTCTGGCCTGGCTGGGCCTGGCCGGCTGCTCTGCGGAGCTGCTGCGGAGCACAGCCGGCAGCGGAGAATTCCGGGGGGGAGGAATGGAGCGCCTTCCCCCCCCGGCGAGGATTCCGGGAGGAGGGACGGAAAGCCCCCCCCACCATCAACATAATCCGTGAACAGGTAGGTGACTTTTGTACATCCCTACTCAGAAGGGGCCCTAAGTGACCTACTTCAACTCAGGGTTTGGCCCTCAGGCCGAGACGGTGCACAGGTCTACTGGGAAGATTGCACTTTTCTTCTTGTTTGAATCTGCAGAAATTGCCCTTAGAAGATGTGAAATTACTGTCCTTATACTGTATTTGCCTGATTTGGACCAGAAAGCCTTGGAATACATTGAATGTGCCTTTTTTCATAGCAGCTGCACACAGGACTGACAGTGTCATGAAAATGTCTGCCATAAGCCCAACATCTCTGTCTTGGTCAGTCATGACCGTACAAGTGAAGCTAGGATTCCCCCCCCCCCCAGTGTGTATCACTTTACACTTGTTTACATAGAACTGCATTTACCATTTTGATGTCCATTTTTCCACTATGGAGTGATCCTTTTGGAGATCTTCGCAACCCCACTTTGTTTTAACTGCCCTAAATAATTTGGTGTAATTAGCAAACTTGGCCAGCTTGCTGCTCAATCTTACTTCCAGATCATGTATTATTATTATTATTATTATTATTATTATTATTATTATTATTATTAATTGTTATGATTACTACTGCTGCTACTACTACTACTACCACTAGGGCTTCTGCCCTGAAAGGCTTCTTACTACTACTACTACTAAAATAACTATTACTACCACCACCACTAGGGCTTCTGCCCTGAAAGGCGGCCAAGAAATATTTTAAATAAGTAAAAAATAAAAATTATTACATTTGTTATTATTACATTTATGTCCTGCCCTTTTTCCTCTTGCAACTATCTAGGGGTGGACGAAAGTCCCTTACCTGTCATCTAAGGACATTCGTGGTGGGGGGGAGGTGCTTTGCTGCTCCCCCCGCGAAGTTCAGGCCGGGGGGGGGGAGGCTTCCCGCCTCACCCCGGCCGAAATTCAGGCCAGGGAGGAGGCTTCCCGCCTCGCCCGGCCGAAATTCAGTCCGGGGAGGAGGCTTCCCGCCTTGCCCGGCCGCGAACGCGAAAGTTAAAAAACAAAACAAAACGCCCCCTGATAGGCTACGTGACGATTCACGTAGCCTATCATGGCTAGATCTGCAAAGTCAGCCGTGATAGGCTACGTCAATCGTCACGTAGCCTATCACGGGTGACTTAAAAAAAAAAAAAGCGCGTACGGATAATGGCGGCCCCCATAGGGAGCCGCCATTCCCGTTCCTTATTTAGTAGCTGTAGTCTACGTAAATGTTTACGTAGACTACGGCAAAAATAAGGGCAACGCAAATAGCGTTGCCCTTATTTTCGCCGTAGTCTACGTAAATCTTTACGTTGACTACAGTGACCAAATAAGGAACGGGAATGGCGGCTCCCTATGGGGGCCGCCATTATCCGTACGCGCTTTTTTTAAAAAAAAGTCACCCGTGATAGGCTATGTGACGATTTACGTAGCCTATCACGGCTGACTTTGCAAATCTAGCCATGATAGGCTACGTGAATCGTCACGTAGCCTATCAGGGGGCATTTTTTTTTCTTTTATTGCAATGGCGGCGGCGGCAGCCGGTCGAAAGACCAGCTGCCACTCCCGTCCCACTCGAAGACCCGCCGAACCACCGGCCGGACCCGCCACCGGGAGGGACATTCGGCGAAGGTAAGTCCCGTCCCGGGGGGGGTGCGGGGTGCGGGGGTGTGTGTGTAGGATTTCTCCTTGAAACTTGTTTGGGGGGCCGAACACGTTGGCGCTCGGCCCCCCGAAGTTTCGGGGAGAAATTCTCCGCCATCCCTACAACTAATCCAGGAGAGCTTCCATGGGCCTCCTCCTCCATTTCATCCTCACAACAACCGTGTGAGGTAGGTTACGCTCAGAGTCAGTGAGAGGCCCAAAGCTACCCCGTGAGCTTCATGGCTGAGTGGGGACTAGAACCCAAATCTCTCAGACTCCAGTCCAGCACTCTAACCAATACACTACAATGTCTTTATGAACACGTTGAAAAGCATCGGTCTCGATACAGATCCCTGCTATCTAAAAAGCTATGTAAAAGTTCAATACATTTGAAAATGTATTTTAAAACTTAAGCAGGAAAACAGTGAATACCCTTTTAAATTGTTAAACAAATGAAATCATGCTACACGAGAAAAGACTTGATATGAATGGTTTATAAACAAAATTAAATACAGAAGAGCATCATATACAGAAGTAAAATGTGAAACATGCAATGATTACAAAGAAAATACATGTGTACATTATGCAAATACAGTACAGTTTAACTCTTGCTAAGGTGTGCGCACACACACACACACACACACACACACACTGTAGTAGACCCAGTAGGGCCAATGTTATTAGGCCAAAGCAATGTTAGTAGGGCTAAGATAGCCCAGCAGGAGTTTCAATTGTATTTAGCTATATTTAAACTTCCACCAATCCAACGTAGTTAAATGCAATGTTTGAAGCTTTCAACTATATAACAGTACGGTCCAAACTTTTACAGAAACGGAAGAGAGTGTGGGGATTAAAAGAAAAATATAGCTACCTATCCCAAGTAGAGATCTGAAGACCAGTATTTCATGGACCCAGAGGAAGGTTGAAAGAGACCTCTCCTAGAATCCAGAGTGTAGAACTCAGCAAAGTCCAGGTAGGGAATATTAATCCAGGTAGAGAGTGAAGACAATATTTTAAATTTAAAAGTGTTGTGAAGCCCATGCTTCACCAGTGAGCGAAATAAAATAGCAGGCAAAAACTACAGCAAGCTGCTCAGATGCCAATTGTCTGGCTCAGAGAAACTGGCTGGGGAAAGATAGAAACTGGGGAAAGATAGCCCCAAATAGTCTCAAAGCCAAGAGAAAATATGTTCAAAAAGAGAAAAGTGGATACTTGCTCTCCCCAAAGGGAGGCAAGAACCCCCAAAGCTCTCCAAACAAATCAAAATCTGCTAAGAAAGTTCAGAGTTAAGCAAAAGGTAAAAATCAAGCAAGCCGGGAAGGAACAAACATAGTTCTTGTCTTTTTCACAGGGCACTGTTGCTTTCTTTAATCTTCTGACAGCCCTCAATTTTCTGCTTTTTGATTGGCACTTTTCTGTAGTTGCTAACTGGAAAATTTGGTTCTGAATTGGTTATGAATGATATATGGCGGTGGGGCAGGGCAGAAACCTGCAGAGAGCCAGGGAAAGTTTCTCATTGTTTTAGGCCTTTAGATTTTACTCTAGTCCTTATCAGGGTGCATGGAAGGGCTCTGGAGTCATGGAGCTGCGAGCTCCAGGGAGTAACAAATGTAACCATTTCTCATTTGTTGTTCAGTCGTTCAGTCGTGTCTGACACTTCGTGACCCCATGGACCATAGCACGCCAGGCCTTCCTGTCCTGCACTCTCTCCCGGAGCGTGCTCAAGTTCATATTCATTGCATCGTTGATGCTATCTAGCCATCTCATCCTCTGCCGTCCCCTTCTCCTTTTGCCTTCAGTCTTTCCCAGCATCAGGGTCTTTTCCAGAGAGTTTTCTCTTCGCATTAGGTGGCCAAAATATTTGAGCTTCAGCTTCAGTATCTGTCCTTCCAATGAGCTCCATTGTTCCATGGCTTGACCACAGGTAGGGATGGTGGAGAAATCCGCCACGGACTCCAATGAGGCTGGATCCTTTAGAATCCACCCCCCCTCGGAGTCCGCGGCAGAACGGACTGCTCCCCCCCACCACCCCACAAAGGCCGGTTGGGACGGACCCGTCCTGGCAGCGGCTGGTCTGGGTCCGTCGTCTTCGTTCCGCAGCCAGGCTGCGGATGCAAATGGCGTCCAACATAGCAGACGCCATTTGCATCCCTGTCCTTGGCCGTGATAGGATACATAAATATTTACGTCCGGCTGCAGACGGGCATGGCCGGCTGGGGAGCAGAGCTGACCAGGGAGGATTCTTGGTGGAGGGACAGATCGCCTCCCCCCCCACAGACCCCTTCAGCGGAGAGGTAAGTAGGTTTCGTACACCCCTAATCACAGGTTTGTCAGCACGTTTGCCTGCTTCTCAAACTTCAGGCAGCAAAACTTTCTGCGTTCAAGGAAAGACAGGCCTCCTTCTGAAGCAAAGTTTCACTCCCATTCCATGCCATAGCTTCCTTCTCAGGCCCCTCTTTCCAGCACTTGAATCCCAAAAGGGACCTTAGTAACACAAACAAGTAAGGGGAAAGGGGGGAGCAGGGGAAGAAAGGGAAAGGCTCTGGTCATGCTGAGGGGATTGCTTGTCTGCACACACACACACACACACACACACACATAGAGGACACAGAAACTCAGTTAGCTGCTGCTGCTGCTTTTTCTCCACATAGCAGTTATTCCCCTCCCTGCCCCCACCCTCAACATTCCGATTGCCAGCTTATGAAATCTCATCGGGATTTATTATACCAATAACAAATATTTTTAAAATAAGTAAATTGAATAATAAAAAAACAAAATTCCATTCCATCAACTACAATAGAAAGGGAATAAGAAAACATATATGGTTTTCATATATAGCTTCCAGCTTTTTGGCAAATGATGGGCACAAAAGGTTGCCAACACATGTTTTCACTTCCAAAACTTTGCGACCAAGTATTTATTTTTTCTGTTAACTTCCCTTTTTTCCTCAATCTTTAACCAATCTTCCTGACATTTTCAGATTATGTAAAATAGACATTTCTGTCTGGCACGTGTGACTCTCAGGAAGATTGGTGAAACCCTTTCGATTTTATTAAGGTTAGAATAACCCACCCCCTGATTTTTGTTTAACAGGGCGGAATCCTTTTTTGACTGATCACCTCATCTACTGGAGGCACAACTGTGTCTCCAATAATCAGACAACTATGTTCCATTTGTAAGCAAAGCAATTAATATCTTCAAGGGAAGAAAGATACTTTTTTGTTGCTGCAGCTCAGGTTATGACAGCTTAAAAGAGCTGTTCATACTTTTCCTTTGGCAATTGCACTTTCATTATCCATCCCATTACAGCTCCCCAAACTGCTATGCCCAGGAGTGTCCATTAGCAAGTTTCACTGTAATTTCAAAATGCATTACATTTCTGTAGTCTTTAATGTTTCACATACACATTAGTACAGAGTATATGAAACCTGAAAGTAGAGCAGGTATTTGTATCAACTGACATGTTTTGAAATAAACTGGGTAAGTGAAAACTGAATTGGTCATGGCTAGCACACATGACAAATTCTTTCTCAAGAAGCTAGGGATGTCAGAGAATTTTGCCACGAATCTCAGGGAGGCCAAATGCCAGTGCATTCAGCCCCCCAAAATTGGTGGTGAAACAGTCTGCCCCCCCGCCCCCCCCGGGACGGGACTTACCTTGGGCGAATCTCCCTGGCGGCGGCGGCTCCAGCTGTGGTTCTTTATTGTTTTCACTAGGGATGGTGGAGAATTCTGCCATGGATTTCAGTGAGGCCGAATGCACTGGCATTCGGCTCCCCAAAACCCATGGCGGAACGGCCTCCCACCCCCCGCCCCCCCAGAATCCCCCCTGGGATGAAGCTTACCTGGGGCAGATGTTCCGCCAGCGGCAGCTCCGGTGGCGGCTCCGGTGGCTGCAGCTGGTCTCTCAGCCGGCTGCTGCAGACTCAAATGGTGGCCGCTACGGCTGGCTGGCCTACGGTTTGGCCAGGCTGCCATGATAGGCTACGTAAGTATTTACATGCTATGCCATGAGTGGAGCCGGCTGGATTAGGATTTCGGGGGGAGGTGTGGAGCGCCTCCCCCCCCACTGCAAATCACCCCATCGAAAAGGTAAGTGACTTTCGTACATCCCTAGTTTTCACAACACTAGGGGTGGACGAAAGTCCCTTACCTGTCGTCGAAGGCCATTGGCGGTGGGGGGGAGGTGCTTCGCTGCTCCCCCCGCGAAGTTCAGGCCGGGGGGGGAGGCTTCCCGCCTCGCCCCGGCCGAAATTCAGGCCGGGGAGGAGGCTTCCCGCCTCGCCCGGCCGCGAACGCGAAAGTTTTTTTTTTTTTAAAAAAAACGCCCCCTGATAGGCTACGTGACAATTCACGTAGCCTATCACAGCTAGATCTGCAAAGTCAGCCATGATAGGCTACGTCAATCGTCACGTAGCCTATCACGGGTGACTTAAAAAAAAAAAAAAAGCGCGTACGCTAATGGCGGCCCCCATAGGGAGCCGCCATTCGCGTTCCTTATTTAGTCGTTGTAGTCTACGTAAATGTTTACGTAGACTACGGCGAAAATAAGGGCAACGCAAAAAGACGTAGCCTATCACGGCTGACTTTGCAAATCTAGCCGTGATAGGCTACGTGAATCGTCACGTAGCCTATCAGGGGGCGTTTTTTTTTTCTTTTATTGCAATGGCGGCGGCGGCAGCTGGTCGAAAGACCGGCTGCCGCTCCCGCCCCGCTCGAACACCTGCCGAACCGCCGGCCGGACCAGCCACCGGGAGGGACATTCGGTGAAGGTAAGTCCCGTCCCGGGGGGGGGGGTGCGGAGTGCGGTGGGGGTTCGGAGGATTTCTCCCCGAAACTTGTTCGGGGGGCCGAACACGTTGGCGCTCGGCCCCCCGAAGTTTCGGGGAGAAATTCTCCGCCATCCCTACACAACACCAAAGGATCTGACTAGGTGGAGCCTCCTGGGGGTGACCTTGGGGGAGCTGGGGGTGGCGACGGCCGACAGGAAGCTCTGGCGTTGGCTGGTCCATGAAGTCACGAAGAAACAGAAGTGACTGAGCAAATAAACAACACCTGGCTCTACTCCAGAGGCCTGTTGGATCCAAATATTCCTTCAGATATCTACTAAATTTTCCATCTCTGCTTCCCAGAATCCATTTTGGCTTTCAGAGCCCCATGTTCTGCTTTTAAACTAACTAGACTTTAGTGCAGGGGTGGGCAACCTGGATGTCCTGCAAATCCATTATCCCTCACTACTGGATATACTGGCTAGGGCTAATGTCAGTTTTAGGAGGGCCACAAGTTGCCCACCCCTGGTCTAGAGGCTTATGAAAGATGTTTGTTTCAAGTGTCTCCAGAGTGTTTGGTGCTGCTACAGTTCAGAGGTTTCTGCAGTATCAGTGTCTCTAGAATCAGAACTACACTGGATTCTAGTAAGTTTCCAGATCATTCTAAAGTGGACAGTACTATAGATATAACACTGAATTCTAACTGTTGTGGAATTCAACAACATCCCTAGATCTTACAGCTGCTCTGAAATAAATTACCCTAAGATCCTAAATAAGGAGGGTGCTATAGTTGCCCTAAGTTTCTTGTTTCAGTATATTCTGAGCCAAGAGGTGGATTGTTTCCCATCATCTGCCAATTCTCAACTATTTATCTTTCTTGAATATGATGAGGACCAACTGTACTATCCTGAATGTGGAGTGGACTGTTTCTTACTTAGCCCAATGGTGTGTTTTTTCCCCATGGAAATAACATCTTTTTGTTTCCTGACATGCAATATCCTATTCTTCTTGTGAAAAATATTATTGTATATTTACTGTTTATTAAAAGATGCACATCCCATTTTTCATTCCAAAGAAAACCAAGGTAGCTAACAGAAAAGCTCATTAAAATTAATCACTACACCAAAACCAAACAATAAAATTGCTTTAGTTTAAGGTAAACCGAGCACAATACTATAACCCAAAGCATAGCAAAGTAGCCCTGTCAGTGGTGCAGCTTGCTAATTTTAGACCCTGGATTTAAGTAGGGATGTCAGAGTATTTCGCCACGAATCTTGGGGAGGCCGAATGCCAGCGCATTTGGCTCCCTGAAATCAGTGGCGAAACGGTCTGCCCCCCCGCCCCCCTGGGACGGGACTTACCTTCGGCGAATCTTCCTGGCGGCGGCGGCGGCGGCGGCAGCAGCTCCGGCGGCAGCTCCAGCGGCGGTTTGATGGCGGCGGCTGCAGCGGCCGGTCTTCTGACCGGCTGCCACCACTGCCATTTCCAAGTTAAAAAAAAACAAAAAACAAAAAAAAGTGATAGGCTACATAAAGATTTACATAGCCTATCACGGCTGACTGAAAAAAACCACCGCGCATATGCAAATGGCGACGCCCATGGGTGCCGCCATTTGCGTTCCTTATTTTGGCACGTCTTAGTCTACGTAAACATTTACGTAGCGTAGACGCTATGCTATTTGCGTTCCCCTTATTTTCGACGTCTTAGTCTACGTAAATGTTTATGTAGACTAAGACGTGCCAAAATAAGGAACGCAAATGGCGGCGCCCATGGGCGCCGCCATTTGCGTACGCGCGTTTTTTTCTTTTAAATCAGCTGTGATAGTCTACGTAAACATTTACGTAGCCTATCACGGCTGACTGCAGGGACGCAAACGGTGGCAGCTACGGCCGCCACCATTTGCATCCCTGCTAGCCAGTGGCCGGATGTTCGGCCACTGGCAGAGCTGGCCGACGGCTCCGCAGAATCCCTGCGGAGCGGAGCCGGCCAGCCAGAATTTTGGGGGGGAGGGACGGAGCGTCTCCCCCCCCCCACGAATGTCACCCTTCAAAAAGGTAAGTGACTTTCGTACATTCCTAATGTCAGTGTGGGAGTTATGGAAAATGGTAGCTGATTATTGTCAGGGATGTCTTCACATTAGACCATTGGTAATTCCTAAAGCAATGCTGCTTCATCTGTTTGAAACTAATGATCCTGGATTCCTCCATAAAGACCTTCTTAAGCAATTGTATTCAATAGGGATGGCAGAGAATTCCGCCACGGATCTCGGTGAGGCCGAATGCCAGTGCATTCGGCCCCCCGAAATCTGTGGCGGAACGGCCTGCCACCCCTAATATACGTGAATATACGTAAATATTTACGTAGGCTAAAACGGTGAATCAAAAAGGGATGCAAATAGCGCCCGCTACGCTATTTGCGTTCCCCTTTATTTTTGCCGTCATAGTCTACATAAATATTTACGTAGATTAATAGGGCAAAAATAAGGAATGCAAATGGCGGCGGCCGTAGCTGCTGCCATTTGCGTACACATTTTTTTTCTTTTTGTTTTTACCCAGAGCCCTCCGCGGGCGGAAATCTGGCTGTGGACGGCTCTGGCCTGGCTGGGGCTGGCTGGCTGCTCTGCGGAGCTGCCGCGGAGCATAACTGGCCGCGGAGGATTCCGGGGGGGGGGAGGAACAGAGCGCCTCCCCCCCATCCAGGATTCTGGGTGGAGGGATGGAACGCCTTCCTCCCCACCATAAACATAATCCGCGAAAGGTAAGTGATTTTCATACATCCCTAGTATTCAACTGTAAAATGATGTATGGCATGTAACTGGAAGTATCCAAAGCAACCAACTAAAGAGCAGTGGATTGATAAAAGTTGGGGAATATGAGAATGCATAAATTTACTCAGCAAGTGCAGTGAGCAAGGAATCCTAACCTGAAGAATGATATTATGGCACCATGATTTCCATTTATTTCCTGTGCTGAAGCTCTTCAAACTTTTGATAAAATTCCAACCAAGTGCAGTTGTCTAAATTTTTTCTGAGTAATACATATATGCAAAATGATATACACTCACACACGCTCCTTTTATACGTATGTCTCATAACTTATATTTTTACTTCCATTAGGTACTAAGCTCCTACTTAAGCCATTTTACTGTAGTTGTTCCATAAGGATATTAGTCATTTATTTTTATTTATTTATTAGATTTATCATTAGTGAATTCCTTTGTTCCTTTAGGGTGCAATTCTGACTAGATAGGTGGCTGCCTCTGACCTCTGAGGCGACCGCCTGTCCAGAGCAAGACAGGAGAGGCATGGAGGGTGTCATTCCCTCTGCGCCTCTCCTGCCTTGCTATTTTTCACTAGACAGAAGTTTGTGACTGTCTAGCAATGGGGGGGGGGGCTGACTGGGAGAGGAAGCTGCCGTACGACACATTGGATGTGTCGTTCGCGCAGCTCTGCTCTCCCCACCCCAGAACACCCCTTTTCAGTCGCCCCACTCTCCTCTTCTGAGTGCAGAGGACAGGGCTTTTCCGCGTTATCTCCAAGGCAGCGTGGACAAGTAGGGAGGTTGATTTTCTGGGAACTGACCTTGGAGCGCGGGTTCCGAGGTTGGTTCCTAGAAATGAGCATATCCTATGGCCCTCTTGAAAGTGTCTAGTGGCCATAGGATTGCCCTCTTAGTGATATTTATTATTATGTATGTTCTTTTTGTTGCCTTGATTTTGTTAACTTTACTTTGAAATAAAATACATTTTCATGATAAAAAATAATAGGAATGTGCAAATCAGCTTCAGCTTCTGTCTTCTCCCATTGTTTAAAGGGTATTGGTTCGCATTTGTCAAAAGTATGCAGTTTTTCATAAACATTTTTCAAATGTGCAAATGCATTTTTTTGGTCTGTGAATCACATTTCAAATTCAGAAATGTTTGGACTTCGAATACAGATGGCATCTGAGTCTGTGTTCGGTCCAGAAGGTGCAAACTGGGTATATCCTGATCAAAAACAAACTGAAACGAATTTCTCATATATCCCCTACTTTCTCTTCCTCCCTCCAACCACCATTCCATGCTTTACAACTGCTTCTACATTCCTGTTTTGTTAGAATTCCTGCCATCTCCGATCAAAGAAATAAGCGTATGCCATTGTGTATTTTAAGATTATTTAAATCATAACACCACCATGACTACAAGAATACAATGGAGTTTCCTTCTGCTTGCCTTGGTGCCCTACTGCTCTCTGGGTGGACATTTGGGTGCTCCCTGGAGCTGCAGAGCCCTGGACTTTGGCAGTGGTGTAGCGGCGGCAGGGCTCGCAGGGACACAGCCCCAGCACTTTTTCATTAGCAGGGACTCTGATGTCATCTGCCACCCCCTCAGAATTCCCTGTTCCCTCCGAGCTTAGCTGTGATCATCACTAGCTGTGGGTAGAATAAATTTTCCAAGCAACAATATGTTGTTCCATGTTGGAATGCAAAGTATTTGGGATGACTTGGTCTGGAATGGGCAATTAAGACCTATTTGCTTTACCTAGGGATGTCAGAGAATTTCTCAACGAATCTCCAGGAGGCCGAATGCCAACGCATTCGGCCCCCCGAAATTGGTGGAGAAACGGTCCGCCACCCCCCCGCCACCCCCGGGATGGGACTTACCTTTGGTGAATGTCCCTTGTGGCGGCGGCTCCCAGTGGCGGTGCGGCGGCGGCGGTGGCCGGTCTTCCGACCGGCTGCTGCCGCCGCCATTTCCAAGTAAAAAAAAAACAAACCAAACGTGATAGGCTACGTAAAGATTTACGTAGCCTATCACGGCTAGATTTTCAAAAAACACCATGATAGGCTATGTAAATGTTTATGTAGCCTATCATGGCTGACTTTGAAAAAAAAAACGCGTACGCAAATGGCGGCTCCCATGGGCGCCGCCATTTGCGTACGCGCTTTCCCCCCCACAAAGTCAGCCGTGATAGGCTACGTAAACAGTTACGTAGCCTATCACGGCTGACTGCAGGCCAGGGACGCAAACGGTGGCGGCTACGGCTGCCGCCATTTGCTTCCCAGCAAGACAACAGGATTTGCAGCCGGAGAGATGGGGTGCTCCCCCCAGGCCAGAATTTCGTCGGGGAGAGATGGGGCGCCTCCCCCCCAGCCAGAATTTCAGGGGGAGAAACGGAGCGCCTCCCCCCCACCGTGAAGCAAGCTTCAGGGTTCAGGTAAGTGACTTTCGTCCATCCCTAGCTTTACCAAAGACATGCTCCTGGTGGAGATGAAAACTCCTAGAACTGGTTTGTTGATATGGATCAACACAGCTGCCTGAAATTTTTGGACTGGCTTTGGAGACTGTCACGATGAACTCCCGCATTTCCAAATTTACCACTACACCACTGTGTGTGTGTGTGTGTGTGTGTGTGTGTGTGTTTCAATCCAGCTGGGTGTGTGGATGTTTCTGTTGGAGGGGGAGAGGGGAGATATAATGAAGGAGCTTAGGGAAGACTAATGGGTAACGTTGGGGTGCTAAGGGAGTGTGCAAGGGGGCTGTTTAAATGAGATGGGCTCTGTCCATGAGGGCTGAGTTGAGAGGGTGAAGCTTCCATGGAGTATCATATTTTGAAAACCTAAAATGTTTGTGTTTGAGTGAGTGAGTGAAAAAGATTTTAACACCCCTGCATTTTTTTCTCAGACATCCAGTTGAAATACCACTGCCTTACTCTCAGCTGCACCGTTTTTGGATCCCAGTTGAAGGCTGTATATATTACAAGGTTTATAATCTTAGAAGGGGGCATGTCTGTGAGGGGGCATGGCTGTGACTGTCACAAAGGGACCCCACACTTCTGAATTTGCTGCTACGCTACTGGACTTTGGCCCCAATTTCCAGCCCTAGCTGCACCACTGAGCCCCATTAATACGACCACTAGTATACAGTGACTGGGTTTGAGGGCGAGGAGCTGGTTAACAGTGGAAGGCCCCACCCTTACCTATGCATGTTCAGTTGTTCCCATGAGTAGATCTACAGGAGTACACTTTACACACATAGGCTTGCTTGAACAATATAGGATCCTCGCAACAGTGAATGCAGAGCTTATATGAGTATCGTTTATATGCACTCAGAGGTTGTTCTTGTGGCCAACTGAACATTCATGTTCAGAGTAGGTCAGGGGTGGCCCTGCTGCTATGATTCCTTTCCATTCCTCTTCCTACATGTTCTTATTGTTCACCACTGATCATGTGAACAGAGTGAAAGGGCTCCCTCCTATAACAAGTCTGGTCCTGAAATAATAAAATACATGAAGTTAAAGTGACTATTAGGATTTGAACTGTTGCCTGATGCTCACTAGGGAGGGTGTGCAGGGGCCTGAGATCAACCTTGCATATCTACTTTCTTGAGAGGTTTCAGACGTGCCTTAGGGGTTCATTTCTTTGCTCCCGCTTAATGTCTTCCCAGCTGTTTTGACTCAATCCAATGCTCGTTAAATGCAGGTTGTTCTTTCTGTGTCAATTGAATGTCTCTTTCTCTTTATTCTGACCTGTGAAAAACGATGTGGAGGAAGAGTTTAAATTAGGAGTGTTTCATTGTATTCAATCAAGAATACATTTTGTCCCATTTTGCCAAAATGGCACCACACTCTAGCATGATCAAGAAACAGAACCCAGAATTGGGCTATACAGATGAGAGATGGCTTGCTTCCTAATGGCTGGTGTCACGAGGGGCTGAGTGTAATTTCAGTTCTCATCCCCAATGGCGCATTTCTTTGCTTCCTTTGATATAAATTAGTGGTTACTCTAACAGGATATATTAGCTAATTCAGAATTTAATGGATATAAGTGTTGCTGCAATTAATTCATTCATCTCCAGCTCAGGAATAGAGCAGTGTTTATGGTATTGCAGACCAGTATGGAAGGCAATAATGATTTTAAATCTGCTATGACATCCATTTTAGGATAAAGATGATAAATTCATTTGTAAAAATATATTAATAGTAAAGATCTCTTATGTCTCCCACAGCTCTGTTCAAGAACTCATTATACTAGTGTGTGTGCAGAACTGGCCAAAGGTGGTATTTGTTTGTTTTTGCCGCCCTAGGGAAATTACAGTTTTGCCACCTGATGCCATGTCTTATTATTATATGCTGAGCAACCTCAGTAAACAATAGCCCATTAGAGTACTGGGAAGATGTTATGCCCATATAGTTTGTATGGGGGAATGGAATCATGCCTGCTCCTGCCCTTATGGATTTTCAGTGTAACATTTGTACAGTCTATGTGTGTGAACTTTGTACAGGTCTAGGTTCTGGCCATATAATCTGAGCCCCTGTTTTTGTAGGAATATTCTAGATAGCAGTTTTGTACCCTTCTGAGAACCTGTTATCAGCCAGCGGTTAGCAATGCAAGTAGAGTATTCCATACATTTGAATTCAAGTAGGGCTTCACATTTTAAGAATATATTTAAATAGTGGTGAATTCTTGTGCCAGAATTTGTCAGTAGAGAGAAGATCACTTCATTTTCAGTGTATCAGTACATCATGTTCTTTGATCTGTAGCAGACGTATGACATTATTGTTATACTCTTGACCTCAGTCTGTTGGTGAATGACATTACACAAAAGACAAGATAAATCTTCATCGCTGTTTTGCTCTCATTGTCAGTTGCTAGAAATCAGTATTGGTAGTTTATAGAGGTGTGCACCGACCACAACATTCAACTCAGACCTCGTTTCAGCACTTTAAAAAATTCTGTTCAGACCAATTCAGAGGCCATCTGCTTTGACTCAGGTACCCATCCCAAATATAGATTCGGAAATTTGAGGCTTGGTGCCTCCCATTGACTATCATGGGAAATTAAAACAACAGCAAGTATAACTTTTTTTCTCTTTGTCAGAAGTGAATGACATTTGAAGGCATAGTAGCAGGTTAGGAGGAGATTACATCTGCCAAATGTCAGGAAAATAGGTGCAGTGTTTCATGTGCTATGCACCTATATATTTTTATTGGAATTTTTTTCTTTAAAGGGAACTGCTGATATCTTTTCTTTATTTCTTAGCAGAACTGGATGAAGTTTGCAGGGGTATTTGCCCTTTCTGAGGGGACAGGGACTACCACATTTCAGATGAATTGGTGCAGGGATCTTTGTGCAAGAGCAGTCTTTACATTGGGGAATGACTTTAAGGGGGTGAAAATTCCCCTCTCCACTGGACCCTCTGTGGGCCAGAAGATGTCAGTGGGCATGTCCACACCGGTTGATGTCATAACCCCTTCCCCACCCATTTTGCCTTGCTCTGTGCTGAGAGAGACATGGAATTCCATCCTGAGAAATGCAAAGGACAATAGTTTCAGAGACATACTACCTTTCCAAAGCCTGATCGTGAACAAAGAAGTCTCATGCAGGATCCAGCTTTGGTTCTTGTCACTTCAGGGAGAAGCCTGATTCACCTAGGGATGTGTTAAATCCATTGTGTCTGTGTTCCATGCACTGTCAGGCACTTTTCATTCTATCGTCTTCCCATGGACAGAATCAGATTTGGGGAGTTCCTGAATTTGCGTAATTTCACATGTGCGCAAATGCGGAAATCCCCCATATGCATTTTGATGCTTAGCCCATGGGGGAAATGCACATTTTTGACTGTTATTTATTTTGCATATTTTTCAGAGTTGAAATTTGTGCAAATTTGGGAAAGTTGGAAAGACGATCTGAAAGTCTGCAGAATCTGTCTGACCAGGGAAAGGCAGGCAGCTGCGCTGCAGAATCTGTGGGTTGGATTTGTGAAAATCCAAACTCATTTGGTTCCATTGCAGATTGATCCAACATCCCTAGCTTCACCTCAGGAGCCACCAGAAGCAGTCTGAAGGGGCCCAATTCAGCTCAGTCTTTGGGCTTTGGCTGAATCCATGTACATCCCTAGTCATTTTGCATAAATATGTTTGTGACATCCACCACCTCCCTATGATTTAGGAGGCTCCCCAATATTTTAAAAAATCACAAATTATACCCAAAGTCTGCTCAGGTAGTATCAGATACACCACTCCTAATGGTAACCAGGGTTGAGGATTTGGCATTGTGGAGGAGGTCTGCGTGGAAAGGATCTCTAAAATCATGCCACAGGATCCACTGAATATTCAAAATGGAGCTTCTTTATTCATAGCTCAAAGGTGGGGTTTACAGATGGAAAATCAGGATTACCATACAGAACATACACTTCAGGAACAAAATAAACAAAGTTGCTGTGATCCCTAGCTACACTAATTCTCACCCTGGGGTCATTTAGAGGGTAGTAGAACTTTATATGTGTGTGGCTAAGGGCACAATCCTATGGGGATAATTGGCTGCCTCTGAACTCGGAGGTGACCAACTATCCAATGCAGGGCGGGCCGAGCGTGGAAGAGGATCTTCTCCTTCATGCTCAGGCTGCCCTGCATTTGTGGCTAGACAGCTGATTTTGGCTGTCTAGACAGTGCAGCTGAGAGCTGGGTAAGGGGGGAGACCAGATGGTGCATAGAAAGTGTCATAAAAGCACTTCTGCCATCCGCTCCCAACCCTAGGGATGTACAAAAGTCACTTACCTTTCCGCGGATTATGTTGATGGTGGGGGGCGAGGCATTCCATCCCTCCCCCCGGAATCCTCGACGGCTGGCTGTGCTCCGCGGCAGCTCCGCGGAGCAGCCGGCCAGGCCCAGCCAGGCCAGAGCCATCCACAGCCAGATTTCCAGCCGCGGAGGGCTCTGGGGGAAAAAAACAAACAAAATGCGTACGCAAATGGCAAATGGCGAATCAAAAAGGGACACAAATAGCGCCCGCTACACTATTTGCATTCCCCTTTATTTTCGCCATCATAGTCTACATAAACATTTACGTAGATTATGACAGCCAAAAATAAGGAACGCAAATGGCGGCGGGCATAGCCGCCATTTGCGTACGCAGTTTTTTGTTTTTGTTTTTTAACCCAGCCATGATAGGGTTACATAAATCTTTATGTAGCCTACCACGTGTTTTTTTTTTTTTTTTTTGTACAAGTCTGCAAATGGCAGCGGCGGCAGCCGGTTAGAAGATCAGCTGCCGCCGCCACCGCCGCCCGGAAGATCTGCCCCAGGTAAGTCTCGTCCCGGGAGGGATCGGTGGGAGGGCGGGGGGGCAGGCCGTTCCACCACAGAGTTCGGGGGTTCCAGTGCCAGTGCATTCAGCCTCACCGAGATCTGTGGCGGAATTCTCTGACATCCCTACCCCACCCCCAGGAATGCCCCCTTTTTGGCTGCTCCATGCTGATCTTGCACGGAGCCAGAGATGAACCGCACTGCCTATGATGTGGCAGGGGAAGTGGGAGGGTGTTGGTTTTCTGGGAGCTAACCTCAGAGCACTGGCTCTGAGGTTGGTACCCAGAAAATGAAAAATCCTATGGCTGTCTAGATGCTGTCTAGCAGCCATAGGACTGTGCTTTAAGGCAAACACAGATCAAATCTTTTGCCACCTCTCTCTCAGGTCAACTACCCACTCCCTAACTGACAAGTTGTTAATCTCCAGTGAATAGATGACAAAGGACAGGCTATTCCAGTACAATCAGAAAACTAGAAACATAAAGGGAATAGTGACTATGGAAGAAAAAGACACTCCAGTGGTGATGACCTGCAACGTCTGTGTCATGTTTGTTTTCTTGCCTGAGATCAACATGGCCTACATGTGCAGCAAGTGCAAATTGATTACATTGTTGGAAGAAAAAGTAAGAGGACTGGAGCGGCGACTGTCGATTTTCCAGGGAATAACAGAAGACGAAGAGTTCTTGGACAGAATGGTGGAACTACAGCAGCAAAGTGAAGTACAGAAGCTAGAAGATCAACAGCAAGCTGAGGCAGAAGAGGAAAATGCTGAGGCAAGGAAAATGCAGTAGAGGGTACTCATTGGAAAAGGGTGACAGAAGCAGAAGAACTAGAAGCCACTCTGCACCAGTGGAAGCAGTGGAACTATGGAACCGTTTTCAGGTACTTGAGGATGAGACTGGAGGACAGCCTGCAGAGTAAGAATTACAGGGGACCCCTCATGAGAGCAAGTAAGAGGCTGAAGGTCAGTCAAGCAGAGGCAATGAAACCAAGGCCTACAACGACAAGAAGAGAAGAGTAATAGTAGTGGGAGACTCCTTGCTGTGTGGGATTGAAACCCAAGTATGTCACAAAGACCCATGGACTTGCCAGGTATGCTGTCTCCCAGGAGGACCAATTAGAGATGTGACCAAAGGGTTGCCTACACTCATAAAGCCCACTGACAGGTATCCCTTCTCATTCATGTGGGAACAAATGATACTGCCAAGTGGAGCTACGAAGAAATCACATCAGACTTTGAAGCTTTGGGAAGAAAACTGAAGAACTTTGACGCCCAGATAGTTTTCTCATCCATCCTTCCAGTAGTTAGAAGAGAGATAGAAAGGGAAAGAAAAATACTCAGTGTGTAGAAGAGAGATAGAAAGGGAACGAAAAATACTCCGGGTGAATGACTGGCTACGAAGGTGGTGCCGATGAGAGAGATTTGGATTCTGGGACCACAGGCTATACTTCCTGGAAGATGGACTGTTGGCAAGGGACGGGTTGCACCTCACAAAGGCTGGGAAGAATGTGTTCAGCCACAGCATGAAGAACTTCATCAGGAGGGCTTTAAACTGAATGCTATGGGGGAGGGAGATGTAAAGTTGGGGGTAACAATGGACAAAGGCTCATGCACCACAACAGAGAGAACAGCTGTAATAGTGCCCAATAATAGTCTTCAAAAACGTGTAGGAACAAAGCCAGACTATGAAGCACATGGTCTTCAGTGTCCATGTACTAATGCCCAGAATATGGGAAACAAACAGAACGAACTTGAACTCTTAATACAAGAGGGAAATACGACTTCGTAGGTATGACTGGAACTTGGTGGGATGACTCCCATGACTGGAATACAGCAATTGAAGGATAGAACTTGTTCAAAAAGAACAGCAGGAACAGAAAGGGAGGTGGAGTTGCACTATATGTTAAAAATCCATACCTCTGCACAGAAATACAGGAGGATGAGCTTGGAAGCCCCATCGAGAGCATCTGGGTTGAAATAAATGGAGCAAAGAATAAAAGGAACATGGTGGACAGAGTCTACTATCAGCCACCTAATCAAGGAGAAGACGAGGATGAAACATTTGAAAAGCAAATTGCCAGTGTTTCAAGAAAGCATGATGTAGTAGTAATGGGGGACTTCAACTACCTTGATATTTGTTGGGAGACAAATTCTGCAAAACATGGTCCTTCCAATAAATTCCTGACTTGTGTTGCTGATAATTTCCTCCTACAGAAAGTGGAGGAAGGAACTAGAGGATCAGCTATACTTGACTTGATCCTAACCAACAGAGATGACTTACTGAATAAAGTAGGAGTTACGGGAATTCTGGGGGAAAGTGACCATGTTATACTTGAGTTCTTGTTTCTAAAGGAAGCAAAAGCCGAGTGTAGCCAAATAGGTACCCTGGATTTTAGGAAAGTCAATTTTAATGAACTCAGAACAATGATGAGTAAGGTCCCATGGCAAGCAATTCTAATGAGAAAAGGAGTCCAAGATGGGTGGGAGGTTTTTTTTTAAAGAAGTAAATTCTAAAGGCACAATTACAAACAATTCCAATAAGAAAAAAAGGAGGAAGACAACAGAAGAAGCCAATGTGGCTTCACAAAAAGCTTAGAGATGACCTGAAAACAAAAAATGACACATGTAGGAAGTGGAAGGAAGGCCAAGCGACAAAGGAAGAGTACAGGCAGGTAGCACAGAATTGCAGGGATGGAGTCAGGAAGGCTAAAGCTGAGAACAAGCTGAGGTTAGCGGAGGAGGCTAAAAGCAACAAAAAGGCTTTCTTCAGATACCTGCATAGTAAAAGACAGAGGAAAGAAATGGTGGTTCAGCTATTAAATAAGGATGGCAAAATGATAACAGATGACAAAGAAAAGGCAGATGTGCTCAATTCCTACTTCAGCTCCGTCTTCTCCCAAAAGAGGGTCTATGACCCCCCAGCAAAGGTGAAGTACAGGCTGAAGGGGCAGGATTGCAGCTTGAGATCGATAGGCATATGGTCAAGGAACACCTAATTACTTTGAATGAGCTCAAATCTCCAGGGCCAGATGAACTGCATCCTAGAGTAATAAAGAAACTGGCAGAAGAATTCTCAGAACCATTGTCTATTATCTTTGAGAAATCATGGAGGATGGGTGAAATGCCAGATGACGTAAGGAGGGCTAACATTGTCCCTATCTTTAAAGAGGGCAAAAAGGAGGAACCTGGGAACTACAGACCAGTCAGTCTGACATCAATCCCTGGGAAAATTCTAGAGCAGATGATAAAACAATCCATCTGGAATAGGGATGTACGAAAGTCACTTACCTGGTCTCGCAGCTTGCTTCGTGGTGGGGGGGAGGCGCTTCGCTTCTCACCCCGAAGTTCAGGCCGGGGGGGGGGAGGCTTCCCGCCTCTCCCAGCCGAAATTCAGGCGGGGAGAAGCGCCCCGTCTCCCCGGCCGCGAACTTCAAAAGAAAAGTAAAAAAAAAAAAGCCCCGTGATAGGCTACGTAACGATTTACGTAGCCTATCACAGCTAGATCTGCAAAGTCAGCCATGATAGGCTACGTTAATCGTCACGTAGCCTATCACGGGTGACTTTGAAAAAAAAAAGCGCGTACGCAAATGGCGGCCCCGACAGGGAGCCGCCATTCGCGTTCCTTATTTGGTCCCTGTAGTCTACGTAAGGATTTACGTAGACTACGGCGAAAATAAGAGCAACGCTATTTGCGTTGCCCTTATTTTCGCCGTAGTCTACGTAAATCTTTATGTAGACTACAGGGACCAAATAAGGAACGCAAATGGCAGCTCCCTATGGGGGCCGCCATTAGCCGTACGTGCTTTTTTTTTTTTTTTAAGTCACCCCTGATAGGCTACGTGACGATTAACGTCGCCTATCATGGCTGACTTTGCAAATCTAGCCATGATAGGCTACGTTAATCGTTACATAGCCTATCACAGGGGCATTTTTTTTTTTTTATTTTTCTTGTAAGGGCGGTGGCAGCAGCGGGTGAAAGACCGGCTGCTGCCCCCTCCCCTGACGAAGACCTGCCGAACCGCCGCCAGGACCCACCGCCGGGAAGGACATTCGTGAAAGGTAAGTCCCATCCTGGGGGGGGGGGGGTGGCGGAGAATTTCTTCCCGAACAACCTTCGGAGGACCGAATGCATTGGCACTCAGCCCGCCGAAGTTTCGGGGAGAAATTCTCCCCCATCCCTAATCTGGAAGCACCTTGAAAACAATGCAATGATTATTTGAAACAAACATGGATTTGTCAAGAACAAATCCTGCCAGACTAATCCGATCTCATTTTTTGATCAGGTAATCTCCCTTGTGGACTGTGGGAACACTGTGGACATAATATACCTCAGCTTCAGCAAGGCTTTCTACAAAGTGCCCCATGGTATCTTGATTAGCAAACTAGCTCAAAGTGGGCTAGATGAAACAACTATTAGGTGGATCCACAGTTGGCTACAGAATCAGAGTGATTTGGGATCTTTTCAAACTGGGGAGGGGTAACAAGTGGGTACCACAAGGCTCAGTCCTGAGCCCAGTGCTCTTCAACATTGCTATTAATGATTTGGAGGAGGAGGTGCAGGGAATGCTGATCAAATTTTTAGATGACACAAAATTGGGCAGGATAGCTAATACCCTGTAAGACAGAAACAAAATTCAAAGTGACCTTGATAGACTGGAGCGCTAGGCAGAAAACAACAGAATGACATTTAAATAATAGGGATAAATGCCAAGTTATGCATGCAGGAAAAAGAAACCGAATGCACAGTTACAAGATGTGGGATACGTGGCTCAACAACATGACAAGCGAGAAGGATCTTGGAATTGTTGTCGATCACAAGCTGAATATGAGCCAACAATGTGATGTGGCTGCAAAAAACGCCAATGCTCTTTTGAGCTGCATTAATAGAAGCATAGCTTCCAAATCCCAGGAAGTACTAGTTGCCGTCTACTCAGTACTGGTTAGGCCTCATCTGGAGTACTGTGTCCAGTTCTGGGCACCACACTTTAAGAAGGATGCAGACAAACTGGAGAGGGTTCAGAGGAGGGCAACGAAGATGATCAGGGGATTGGAAACAAAGCCCTATGAAGAGAGACTGAAAGAACTGGGCATGTTTAGCCTTGAGAAGAGAAGACTGAGGGGAGATAGGATAGCGCTCTTCAAGTACTTGAAAGGTTGTCACAGAGAGGAAGGCCAGGATCTCTTCTTGATCATCCCAGAGTGCAGGACACGGAATAATGGGCTCAAGTTACAGGAAGCCAGATTCTGGCTGAACATCAGGAAAAATGTCCTGACTGTTAGAGCAATATGACAATGGAACCAATTACCTACGGAGGTGGTGGGCTGTCCCACACTGGAGGCATTCAAGATGAGACTGGACAGCCATCTGTCAGGGATGCTCTGACTTGGAATCTTGCATTGAGCAGGGACTTGATGGTCTTGTAGGCCATTTGCGTTCCTGCTAGCAAGCGGCCGGATGTCTGGCTGCTGGCAGAGCTGGCCGGCGGCTCTGCGGAATCCCCACAGAGCGGAGCCAGCCGGCCAGGATTCCGGGGGGGAGGCGAAAATAAGGGGGGGAGGGAGGCGTCTGCTACGCTATTTGTGTTGCCCTTATTTTCACCATCTTAGTCTACGTAAACTTAGTCTACGTAAAACTAAGACAGGCCAAAATAAGGAACGCAATTGCGTACGCGCTTTTTTTTTTTAAAGGCAAACGTGATAGGCTACGTAAAGATTTACGTAGCCTATCATGTCGTTTTTTATTTTTTTAACCTAGCCATGATAGGATACGTAAATCTTTACGTAGACTATCACGTCTTCTTCTTTTTTTTAACACTGGAAATGGTGGCGACGGCAGCCTGTCAGAAGACCAGCTGCCGCCGCTGGAGCCTCCACCGCCCAGAAGATTCGCCCCAGGTAAGTCTCGTCCCGGGGTGGGATCCTCGGGGGGCGGGGGGGTGGCAGGCCATTCCGCCACGGAGTTCGGGGGGCCTAATGCACTGGCATTCGGCCTCACTGAGATCCATGGCGGAATTCTCTGCCATCTGTATTGCCCACAGTAGTAGATACGATGGTCACCTGAATTAAATTCGGCCATGCTTGTCCATTTTAGTTCACTGATTCCCAAGATGTCAATGTTCAATCTTGCCATCTCATGTTTGACCACCTCCAGCTTACCTTGATTCATTGATCTGACATTCCAGGTTCCTAAACAATATTGTTCTTTACAGTATCAGACTTTCTTTTCACCACCAGACACATCCACAGCTGAGTGTCCTTTCGGCTTTGGCCCAGACGCTTCACACTTTCTGACGCTTCTCGGAAATTCCCTCTGCTCTTCCCCAGTAGTATATTAGACACCTTCCGACCTGAGGGGCTCATCTTCTGGCATCATATCTTTTTAGCTAGGGATGTCAGAGAATTCTGCCACGGACTGAAATGGGATCGAATCCCCTTCAGTCTATGCCACAGAATCCTCTGCGGAACGGCACCACGAGGTCCTGCGGAGCCAGCAGTCATGCGGCTTTTTTTTGGTCATCTGCACAGAGTTGCAAAATTTTCATAAATAAAAACACAAGGTAGTATATTTCGATAATAAATACGTAAGTTTTTTTTTTAAAAAAATGAATTGTGCTCACTGCCTTGTTTGTGGGTGTTCTTTTTCAATTGAAATCCTCCATCTCCATTTACTTTCAGCCAAAACACTTCCTCCTCCTCGGGGCTTCCCAAAACAAGGCTGCTCTAGGTGTGCCTGAGAGATGCACTTTTTGCTTAAAGCAACACTATTGAAAGAAAGAAAGAAAGAAAGAAAGAAAGAAAGAAAGAAAGAAAGAAAAGAAAGAAAGAAAGAACCTTTTAAAATGACCATGCCGGTCTGGAGCCCTGCACGAGGTATTATGCTCTCTGCTAGGCTTTCTATTTCCATATCCAGCCTTGTTGGTGACATGTGGGGATGGACGAAAGTCACTTACCTGGTCCCGCAACTTGCTTCATGGTGGTGGGGAGGCGCTCCATTCCTCCCCGCCGAAATTCTGAGGGGGGGGGAGGTGCCCCGTCCCTCCGGCCGAAATTCTGGGGGGGGGAGGTGCCCCGTCCCTCTGGCCGAAATTCTGGGCGTGAATCCCTCCGGCTGTGAATCCTCCTGGCCGGCCAGGACGCAAATGGCGGCAGCCGTAGCTGCCGCCATTTGCGTCCCTGCAGTCAGCCGCGTGATAGGCTACATAAATCCTTACATAGCCTATCACAGCTGACTTTGAAAAAAAAAAAGCACGTACGCAAATGGCGGTGCCCATGTGCGCCGCCATTTGCATTCCTTATTTGGGCACGTGTAGTCTATGTAAAAATTTACGTAGACTACGGCGAAAATAAGGGCAACGCTATTTGCGTTGCCCTTATTTTCGCCATAGTCTACGTAAATCTTTACGTAGACTACACGTGCCCAAATAAGGAACGCAAATGGCGGCGCCCATGGGCGCCGCCATTTGCGTACGCGCTTCCCCCCCCCCAAGTCAGCCATGATAGGCTACGTAAGGATTTACGTAGCCTATCATGGTGTTTTTGGAAAATTTAGCCGTGATAGGCTACGTAAATCTTTATGTAGCCTATCACGTTTGTTGTTGTTGTTTTTTTTTTTACTGGGAAATGGCGGCGGTGGCAGCCGGTCGGAATACTGGCCGCTGCCGCTGCCAAACCGCCGCTGAACCGCCGCCGGGAGCAGCCAGTGCCAGGGACATTCAACAGAGGTAAGTCCCATTCCGGGGGGGGGGGGCGTGGGGGGGCAGAGAATTTTTCCAGCAATTTCGGGGGGCCGAATGCATTGGCATTCGGCCTCCCGGAGATTCATGGAGAAATTCTCCACCATCCCAAGATGGTGAGGCTAAAATGGAGAGGAGAACCAACTCTGTGTTGGGAATATGAAGAACTATATTCTTCCATCATGTGTGTGTGTGTGTGTGTGTGGGGGGGGAATCTCCCTCAATCCAGCTGTTCCCTGGGGAAAAAAAAAACACCCGTTCACCCAAGGGTCTTCTGAAATAACTAACAGGAGGTCTGATAATGAACTGGATGTGGAAATACAAAGCTGAGCAGAGAGGAGAACCAACTCTGTGCATGTCTACTCAGAAGTAAGTCTTATTGAGTTCAATGCAACTTACTCCTACACATGTCAGCACCCCACTTGCCCCCAGCTCAGCTTTGTATTTCCACATCCAGCTCATTATCAAACCTCCTGTTAGTTATCTCAGAAGACCCTTTGGTGAATGGGGGGGGTTCCAGGGAACAGCTGGATGGAGGGAGATTACACACACACACACACACACACACACACATAATGGAAGAATATAGATCTTCATATTCCCTGGTATTTTATTCCTCATTTTGTCCATTCCCTGAGCATGTTCAGAGTGTGCTTTTTATTCAAACAAAGAGAAGGTTGCTGATCTTTCCCTTCATGCTGCATTTGTACAAGTGTGACTGCTTCAGAAAGAACTTTCCATTATACTGTCTCTTTTTCTTCATGAGTTTCATAACAGAAGTGTGGTGTAGTGGTGAGAGGCCAGCCCAAAGTCACCCAGTAAGATAACTAACAGGAGGTTTGCTAATGAGCTGGATGTGGAAATACAAAGCTGAGCTGGGGGCAAGTGGGGTGCTGACATGTATAGGAGTAAGTCGCATTGAACTCAACAAGACTTACTTTTGAGTAGACATGCACAGAGTTGGTTCTCCTCTCCATTTTAGCCTCACAACATCAACGACAAGGCTGGATGTGGAAATAGAAAGCCTAGCAGGGGGAATAATACTCGTGCAGGGATCCAGACTGGCATGGTCATTTTAAAAGGTTTTTTCTTTCTTTCTTTCAAACAGCGTTGCTTTAAACAAAGAGTGCATCGCTCAGGCACACCTAGGGCAGCCTTGTTTTGGGAAGCCCCGAGGAGGAGGAAGTATTTTGGCTGAAAGTAATTACTGCATGTCTCAGGGCAGGGGGAAAAATACGTAAATATGTATGAAAAATAGCCTTTCTTACAGAAGTTATGCAGAATTATGGCTGTCGGTACGGATTTATCTTCGCAATTCTTGGAGTAGGAAAAAAAGAGAATTCCGGGGGCTTGCGAAAGACGGTACGGAGCACTGGCCGCAAACTGCAGAAGTCAAGTGGCACGGAAGGTACACAATTCGTACATCCCTACTTTTAGCCTTGTGATATGTTCCATGGGGTTTTCTTGGCAAGAATACTGGAGTGGGTTGCCAATTCCTTCTCCAGTGGACCACATTTTGTCAGAACTCTCTGCCATGACCTGTCCATCTTGGGTGGCCCTGCACGGCATAGCTTATGGCTTCACTGAGTTACCCAAGCCTCTTCACCACAACAAGGCAGTGATCCATGAAGGGATGATATAAATCATTTATATTTCTCATTTTCATGAGTTCAGGGTGGCTTATAATTATACACTGTTGCTCTGTGACTCCTAGTGGTATAACACTCTTCCAAGCACCACATACACAGCTGTGTGTGTGTGTGTGTGTGTTTAAATGCTCATATATGCAAGACCCTTGTGAAATTTCAGCACATGAGTAGTCTTTTCTATGACTCTGATTTCCTTCTTTAAATTGTAGTCTTTTATCATGATACATAAAATAGATTTTTTTAAAGGTCTCAACAAATCCATAGAGGAAGGTCTATCAACTGTTATTTATTTATTTGTTTATTTTATTTCGATACCACCCAATAGCCAAAGCTCTCTGGGCAGTTCACAAAAATCAAAACCACGGAGTGCGGCATAAAACAATATAAAACATGAATGCTTAAAATCACAACACAACAGCACAAACAGAGCAAAAACTAGTAGCAACGCAGAGATTTAAAATACAGAAATAAAACACCAGAGCTAAAAGGTTAAGAAAGTATAATGCTAAAATACTGGGAGAATAAAAAGGTCTTCACCTGGTGCAGGAAGAAGAATGACATAGGCACCAGGCAAACCTCACTAGGGAGCTCATTCCACAGCCAGGGGGCCACAGCAGAAAAGGCCCTCTTCTTGGTAGCCACCTACCTCACTTCCTTTGGCAGTGGCTCCTGGAGAACAACCCCTGAGGATGATCTTAGGGTCTGGCAGGCACATATGGGAGGAGGTGATCCTTCAGATAACCTGGCCTCAAGCCGTTTAGGGCTTTGAATGTTAATACCAGCACTTTGAATTGAACCTGGAAATGGACTTGCAGCCAGTGAGGCTGGAAAAGTACTGGCGCAATGTGATCTCATTGGCCAGTCGCTGTTAACAATCCTGCTGCCCTATTTTGGACTAGCTGAAGTTTCTGGACCATTTTCAAAGGCAGCCCCACATATAATTAGGGATGGCAGAGAATTCCACCACGGATCTCAGTGAGGCCGAATGCCAGTGCATTTGGCCCCCTGAACTCCGTGTCAGAACAGCCTGCCCCCCGCCCCCCCTGCGGATCCCCCCCCCAGGACGAGACTTACCTGGGGTGGATCTTACGGGCAGTGGCAGCTCCGGTGGCGGCTCCGGCAATGGTTCGGCTGTGGCGGCTGCGGCGGCCGGTCTTCCGACTGGCTGCCGCCGCTGCCATTTCCAGTGTTAAAAAAAAAAAGACGTGATAGGCTATGTAAAGATTTACATAGTCTATCATGGCTAGGTTAAAAAAAAATGTGATAGGCTATGTAAATCTTTACGTAGCCTATCACGTCTGACTTTAAAAAAAAAACACGCGCGTACGCAAATGGCGGTGGCTACGGCCGCCGCCATTTGCATTCCTTATTTTGGCCTGTCTTAGTCTGCATAAATATTTACGTAGACTAAGACGGCGAAAATAAGGGGGAATGCAAATAGCGTCCGCTACGC
Source organism: Heloderma suspectum (assembly GCF_057233095.1). Taxonomy (NCBI): domain Eukaryota; kingdom Metazoa; phylum Chordata; class Lepidosauria; order Squamata; family Helodermatidae; genus Heloderma; species Heloderma suspectum. Next base: position 88,270,301 of record NC_139459.1, read on the forward strand.
TATTTGCATTCCCCTTATTTTCACCGTCTTAGTCTACGTAAATATTTACGTGGACTAAGACAGGCCAAAATAAGGAACGCAAATGGCGGCGGCTGTAGCCGCCGCCATTTGCGTACGCGCTTTTTTGTTTTGTTTTTAAAAGTCTGATGTGACAGGCTATGTAAAGATTTACATAGCCTATCATGGCTGACTACAGGGACGCAAACGGCGGCGGCTACAGCCGCCACCATTTGCATCCCTGCTAGCCAGCGGTCGGATGTCCAACTCCTGGCAGAGCTGCCGGCAGCTCCACGGAGTTTCCGCGGAGCGGAGCCAGCCGGCCAGGATTCCGGGGGGGGGAGGATTCCGGGGGAAGGGACGGAGCGCCTCCCCCCCCCAGCGGTACCCGGCGGAGACAGGTAAGGGCAATTTCGTACATCCCTACATATAATGCATTTCAGTAATCCAGATGAGAGGTTATCAGAGCATGGATAACTGTAGCTAGGCTATCTCTATCTAGAGAAGGGTGTAGTTGGTATATCAGCATAAGCTGATAAAAGGTGATAAATTATTAGGCTATCTCCGTGATGAGTGGAGACTCTGATGTATACCCCTGAACACCACATGCTGGGGACAAGCTATCTTGCCAATGTTTGAAACCCTTAGTCTGATCCAGCAAGTCACTTCTTATGTTCTAACATCTGCATTTATCCATTTCCTTTTGCATGTTCTCTCAGGACTGAGCATAGTTTCCCCTCTCTTCAGATTTTCCTATACTCAGTCTTCATTTCCCAGACTTTGGTTTAATTCTGCATTCATACCATTTTCTCCATTTGCTACCTTACTATACAAACTTGCTTTCCTCCACAGTTCCACTATATTTCTAAGAGAGTAGTTTTCTCTTTCTTCTGTATGCAATTGTGGTAGTAAAGGTGAACAAATGTTTAATGATGTAAATAAATGTTTACAGGCTTTTATTCTATAGGAATGCAATGAGTGGCCTACAGGGCAAGAAGATGCTATAGTTTCACTAAACCTAAGGTTTCTCAAATAATTTCCTTAAACCATTTCTTAAACTAAAATTAATTATCTCCATCTTTTCATCTGGAGTTGGTTCTGAACTCTAGACATCCCGAGTTCAACTGCTAGATAAATGGGTGGTTAATTTTTTCTGGCCCTTTTTCAAAATTTAGGTGAAATGCCCAGCATCGAAAATGGGTCCAAATTGGTGGATCATGTAATCCACTCAGAGAACTTTTGGGGAGGACTAAGAATATAATAAACAAACAAACAAACAAACAAATACAATAAACAAAGGCCGGAAATACCTGGGCCTCTCCTGAGACCTGTAGGCATTGATGTGCTCCTGATCAATATTCATAGAATGCATTTAAAGATGTATTTATTTATTATTTATTTAATACATTTCCATACAGCCTTTCTGCCAAGGTGGTATATTTATTATTGTAAAATGCCTAGAGAAATTTATTTTATGAGATGTTTAATACATTATATTACATAAATAAATAAATAAATAAGGCACTAATGCAGTTCACAGTTTTTAAATAATGTTCTTTAACTGTCTTCATTGTTCATAAAGTTATTAGAAGAATCTGCTCTTAAAATGGATGTTTTTGAAGATTCCTTGAGCATTTTGTAGATTATTTCCCTTGATCTCCTTTAAACCATTTCACATTTAGCAATCAGAATTCAGTTTGTTTGACTCAAGCACAACCAAGCCTCCACCTTCTGCCCAGATGCACCATGCATTAGAAGAATCACAGGAAGTGTTTAGGATTCTCCATTTCATTAAATATTGGTCTAGAGCCCATGCCTCTCTATTATGTCTGTCTACACACAGCTCTATAGCTGGACGCAGACATTCTAAGGAAAAAAAAAATGGAATGAGGAACTAACTTCCAAGATTCAACCTACTAAATGGAAAGTAGTGTTGGCAGGAATTAAAATTCATGACCCGTGCTTCAGATTTACTCCACAAAAACTGTTGCTGTGCCAACCTACTGGATTCTAATATGATTTCTTTCATTGGGAGTATGTTCAGATGATTGGTATTGGAGATGCAGGGCAAGGGAATCTTTACCACCCACTATGGAATAACTCGTTTCTAGAATAAAGTCACACTATGTATAAATATGATTATAAATATGTCCCATTTCATTCCCTTCTTCAGGTAATCATATGTTGTATTCCCAATGGTTGCGATATGTCAACAATATACCAACTGGCCTCATCCCTGTGGGTCTACATGGTTTCTATTCTACTATGCTAGAAATCACCTGAAATTCCCAGCATTGACCAGTGGGTGAGAGAGCTATTGTATCAGGCAGTGCATAAGCAGGTGGCCTTTTCTAAATGAGTCAATATTAGGGAAAAAGCTCACCACAATGTTATGTAACAGAACTTCTTCGGCCTGTATGGGGACTAAGTGGTAAGACTAATCAACCAACATAACCATAATCAACCACTAATTTGTCAGGGTGGACATCCTCAAAATTAACATTCCTTTTCTTTCCCTTTTTTCTTTTCTTTTGTTTTCTTTCCCATCTCCCTTTTCTTCTTGTCTTCCTTAAAAGCTTGCTTAAGGCAAAGATTCAGGGTTTAAAGAGCATGGAGGGTGGGGAAAGATTGGGGGTGAGATTGGGAGCCAGATGGGAACGGTACCCTGTTATAGACTTGTGCTCATGTGTGGTTGTACAGATGTCCCTGCAACATCTGTTGCACTAGTATTTGTTGTAGGAATTCCTGGGGAAAAAAATGGAGTGGGAGGATAACAGGAGTTTGTTTTAAATGTTTTTAATAAAACTTTAGTAAATTAAAAATGAATCAATGTTTCTGAATCTAATGTGAGCTAAAGCTCACCAGGCCTGTGCCCCAGCAAAAAGTTTTAAAATCTAGGGCTTCCACCCTTGAATGTGTGGCAGTTAATTAAGATTGCCACTAATCATATGTAGTTTGCTTTTCCCTCCCACTGAGCAGCCTATAAACAGCTGTGATCAGTGTTGCTAGTTTGCAAGTCAGGGGTCTTGAACTCTAGCAACTGTACAGATCAACCTTTTGATAGTGTATCATCCGTCTGCTCTATTTTAGCTGCTGGTGGATTTGTTTGGCTAAGCATGCTGCTATTTAAGTAAAAGCTTGCCATTTATTTAAGCCAATGTAATTTGCATACTTACTTGGGAATTCGGAGCAGCAAATATTGTTAGCATGAGGTTAACAATAGCCTCACTGTAGTAATGCTGTTACTGCAGCGGTTCATCATTGTGTGAAATCTGTACATGTGAATTTAACATGTTGGTTTTACAATAGTTCTACTCAAGTTACACTGTCACAAAATAGCTCAGGGTTTTCATCTGAAAATGTCAGTGCCGTGTGCCGGCTATTTCCTCTGCTCCCCTCCGTTTTCTGTGCCAACTTGGAACTTCAGTGCATGAATGTGTAAAAAAATAAAAGGGCTATCGGTATTATTTTTCTGTTCATCAGTTTCATCAGAATCCTGCCAGAAAATTGGAACCAGGTTGTTTTGGTGCTGCTGTCCAAACCAGTTCATGGGCTTGACATTACTGATTCTTCTGAAGCATTTCTTTAACAACCCAGCCTTGGAAGTTGCTGAGCTACACCCGGGAAATTCTGAGTTCTCATGTTTCCAATGAATGTAATAATTCATGGTAGTGAACTCCTTAGAGAATAAACTGCTGTACTGTATATAGTATACTAAATATTGTACTACATTGTAAGCAGGATACTGTATTCGTTCAATACTTTTCCAAACCGCAAGAGGTTAATCCAATCTTAAAAGAATACTTAGATGTATTTCTGAGAAACTTCCAGTCTGTAATATGAAGCTGTATGTCCCTCAGTGGATGTGCAAAAATATAGCTTCTAGCATTTTCCACAGTTCAGTCCATGCAAATATTTGAATACAAGGCATGGCTGAATAAACAGCAGAGGTAGAAAGCTGTTGTTGTTGTTGTTGTTGTTTTTAAATCAATAACTACATTATTTTTTTCAACTTCCAACAAATATAAAAATGTACATGAAAATAGATTCATGTACATATATGTTCATATATAAAACTAAAATTGTAAAGAGAAAATATTAGAGTTCACTGAATAGAAAAGATATGTTCAAGTATGGAGGTGTTAATGGTTCATATCACGGTGCTATTCGAACAAGGACCAAAGACACTTCTGTGTACCATCTTGAACGTGCCTGCTTTTTGAGACGAAACATGGTGAGATTTGGGATGGATGAATCTGACAATTTCAGTTTCTCTCAGTTTCTTATTTTTCCAGGCTTAAATTCACTTAGGGCTCAATCCTATGCAGATAGGCGGCCACCTCCGAACTCGGAGGCGGCCGCCTATCCAGTGCAGGGCAGGAGAAGCATGGAGGGGATCATCCCCTCCATGCTTCTCCTGCCCTGCATTTTTGGCTAGACAGCCCATTTCTCCCCCTGGAATGCCCCTTTTTGGCCGCTCTGCGCTCTTCTTCCAAGTGCGGAGCTGTTCTGTGCTGCCTGCGAGGCAGCACAGAAGGGCAGGGAGGTCAGTTCCCGGAAAACCAGATATCCCATGGCTGTCTAGCCGCTGACTAGCAGCCATAGGATTGCTCCCTCCATCCCATTTCTGCAACATTTTGTGAACTTTTTAACCTCCACAAAAAAATTTGTGTGCATTTTTGTACACATTTATCCATATGCTTTTGAACACAATTTTGCCTAATATATTCATTTTCTGCATGCAGTTTCCTCTAATATGCTTTTTATATGCTATTTTCACTAATATATGCATTTTTGAGCCTATCCCATAATATGCATTTTTGTATGCATTTTTTTAAATTTAAGAACTGCATCTCAAAAATCATAAAACTGTGAATATCAAGGTACAATTGCGTTTTGGTTCATGTATCAGTTTGGGAAATATGAGTTAGCTGAATTAAATTCTCCCACATCCCTAGGTGAACACTGGATAGAATGTGGCTGGAGAATGTTTGGAAACACAAATGCTAGATTGTCATGTTTGAATCAGGGATGGCAGACTTATCTGCCATAGACTCAAATAAGGCCAGATTCTGAAGAATCTGACCTGTGAAGTCCACAGCAGACCAGCTCTGCTCAACTCTGGGTCCACTGGATTTCCCACAGGGTGGCTCTGCTCCATTCTAAACATTGCGATAGGCTAATGGCAACTGCTATTAGGCAATTGCAAGAAAATTGCAGCCATAAATTTCATTGTTTATGGCATTTGTGGCTGTAAAGCACTTCCTTCTATATAAACTGAGGCATAAATGGCCACAATTTACATAGAAGGAAATGTTTTATAGCCACAAATGATGTAAACTACACAATTTACGGCTGTAATATTCCCGTGATTGGCTAATGGTGGCTGCCATTAGCCTATCGTGTCATTTAGAATGGAGGAGAGCCACCCTGAGAAATCCAACAGATGCAGCAAGGCTCCAGGGAAATCTGTGGGGCCCCAAGCAGCCTGGATTTCCCTGCTCTGTACCACCCCCTCCCAGCCTGGATGTTGGGGGGGGGGGTGTTGTACATCCCGAGTTTGAAGGTGGCTATCCCCATTCTGCTATGACATTCTCTGAAGGGAATTAGTCAATTCCCAGTCTTCCCTAGCTGAGGGAATTTTGATGGACAACAACAGGAGTAAGAGTGCACTGAGTGAGAAGGTGACCACTCAGTCCTTATTTAATTCAGAATAAAATTGATTTGGGTGGGGTCTTCTGTTCAGTTCAGGTTAACAGAGGCAGGATAAAACTAATTCTACATTGAAATGAAGAGGACTGTGGACTGAAGCGCTAAAATGTCATCTTTTTAAAGTACTGAATTGAAAGTCTGTAGCACTTCCATTAGAACTGTAAATTATTAGGAACTTATTAGGAAGTACAAGAGAGCAATATGACCCTTACCACAAAGACAGTTTGAGCTCATTATAACTGAGATAAAAACCATTTTTCAGGCCAAGGTAGTAGTTGGCACTCTTGGATTAGGAAGGAATATCTTTATTTGAATTGCTTAATACACTCTGGATTTGGATATTTGTTTTACTGATGTAAGTGCAAGCATCTTTGCCTTCATGATTAATTTGGGGTGATTACATGAAAGAGTCAAGCAAAGTTCATGGTAGCCAATCCGATATGGACAATTAGACTGTGTGTCTAGATAAATAACTATGAAAAAAGAATGCAAACCTCTGCACTTTGGATGGAAAATTATGGTTTGCTGAGCTGCTAGGGCATATCTAATTGCTTGAATATTAATTGATGATATAATTTACATATATCCATAATCAAGCGGCATAATTAAAAAATGCACCCCTCTGCAGCTGACATCTGCCATCAACCACTCCCTGTGTACACTTCCACCTTGCTCTACCCCCTCCTCTGGAATGGAAGAGCTGGGAACATGCATGCCATCAATTGCCAAAGAACAAAAGAGGTTGCAGATCAGTTGAAGGGCTGATCTTCAACCTCTAGCACGAAGATCATGATCATGATTGCGGTGGCAGTGATGATGATTCCATGCTACCAGTCCACATGGCATCTTGCAGAATTAATAAATACATCTCCGTGCTCCTAAAGACTGTAGAATCTAAAACAGACAGTGGGAAAACAGCATAGCTAAGTTCAAAGGCTAGGGAATGGACTATATCGGCTAATGCTGCTACATGTGCAACTGTAGTTAAAGTCAGGAAAAGAACATTAAGAAGATAAGTAAAAAGTCATGCAAAAAATATTGGTTTTGAGGAAAGTTGGAGTGAAGGCAAGAGAGTGAGTGGCACCATGTACATTTTCAAAGAAGGGAGTCCCCATGTAGGGGACAGCAAGGGAGAAAACGTCATTTGTAATGATTACCCATTTGTATGGCGCTGTCTGCTTTATAAATGGGGATGCTTGAGGAATTTGATCTGTGCATATTCTGAATATGATTCACACTTCCAGGGCTTCCCCTGTTCTCCTTTGGATTTTCCACGGCACCTTTCTAACTTTTGCAATGCAGTCCTCTTTCTTAGCTTAAAAATATGTTTAGAAATGCATATTTAGCAGATGTTCTTTGAAAATGTACAGTGTTAAGAGGTGGTCCGAGGGCCCTCAGACCACACTGTAACAATGTAAGTACATGTTTAAATACATATTTTATATGGATTTCTTTTTAAAAAAATGTCACAGATTGATGTGTAAATGGGATGGAATGAACACATGTGAAAGTGATGTGGACATGGTAAATAGACTGGTCCATCCCTGTTTATAAAGTAGACATTACTTGTGTTTTGTATTTACTAAGATTGTGTTGATGAGGAAGGTCTGAAGGGGGCTTCTATCGCATTCATATGAATGTGAGTAGAAGTCTCCATGTGAAAGGGAACCATGATAAAACAGGGCTTCTTCTTATCACACAGAAGCTTCTGACTTCCAAGCAAACATGAGTAGAAGCTCCCTTCAGACATTCCCCATCAACATGGGAAGGTTTGGGAACTGAGAGGGCATGGATCGGGACTTTGGGGCAGGACTTGCATCCAGTCTCTCCCCACTTCTAGCTCTCACATGAGCAGGTTTTAATGCCTGCACAGAGTTCTAGTTCAAGACACTCTGATCACTAGAACATTCTGATATGTGATATTTGTATGCCTCTTCCTAGAAATAGGAAACTCACCATACTTGTAGAACAAGGATAGGCAACCTGATGCCCTGGATGCTTGGGACTGCAGCTTCTTTGCTGTTACTTTTTTGCTGCTTGGCATTTGAGGAGGGGAACAATAATCTATGCTTGCAAAATGTAATCTTTGATTATCAGTATTAATATAGATCCACACATGTCTTATCAGACCCTGCTACGTAAGAATGCTTGCAAAACTTTAGTGTAAGAGAAGTTTCATGTTTATTATTTTAAATAAGTAAGTAAGTAAATAAGTAAATAAATAGTTTAATTTCAGTCAATAAAATCTAGTTGACTATTAACAATACTAAATAAGGGAGCAATCCTATCTAGATAGGCATCTGCCTCCAAACTCAGAGGTGACCACCTATCCAAAGGAGGGCAGGAGAAGCACAGAGGGAATTGTCCCCTCTGCACTTTTGCTGCTCTGCTTTTTCAGCTAGACCACCGATTGCAGCTGTTTAGCCAGAGGAGGATGGCGCGGGGGAGGAGGCTGCTGTACGACACATAGGATGTGTCGTACAGGCAATTCTGCCCTCCCCACCCCGGAACACCCCCATCCATGCCCCTTTTTGGCTGCTCCATGCTCCTCTTGCAAGTGTGGAGGATGGGGGTTGTTCCACACTGCCTTCAAGGCAGCGTGGAAGTGGGGGGAGGTCGGTTCTCAGAAAACCAGATATCCTATGGCCATCTAGCTGCTATCTAGAGGCCATAGGATTGCTCCCTAAGTGAATCCTGCTTTACCCCTAGAGACATTATCTGAAGAGTCATAATCCCATTTACTTTGAAAGTGAGGCTTTAAAGTACAATTTTATGGAGATTGATAGAGAAAAGTAGCCTTGGGTGCTTTTAGCAGTGAGGCAATTCATAAATATTAAAAACAATAAATAAAATGAATAGCCATCATGACACATCTTGCATTTATTTAAAGGCACAATAAAATAGATACAAAAAGAAAGATAGTCCTTTAATACGTTAATAAAAATAGACTGGGGTTATATAGAAACTACTGTTTTAATAACAGGGAATTTTGCCTAGCATAAAAATATGGAAGTATTCACTATTTCTGCATTCCTCTGAGGAAGTTGAGTCCCCAACAGGAATGTGCTACCAGGAACAAAGGAGCATGGTAAAATGCCAAGGGATGGTGAACAGCAGATGTTGTGCCTTATAGCTTCTTCCTAACTGGTAGAGAATGTGCTGAAAAATAATGCTTAAGTTGCATATTGTTTGACAGCAACATTTGAAAATGAGATTTAAATGTGTCAGATACTGCCTGCCAGTCATCCTGGCTATAGTCCAAAGTCAACACATTCTCTTTGTTTTGTTTTGTTACTATTATGAGCAGCTTAAGCACTGAGTGATAATTTGAAACAAAATTAATTGCATGTTGTTTATCGCTACCCCCAGAACAAAATATGAAAAGTCCTTTTTCGTGGTCATAATTTGTCATGAAATACTTTTCATAGGAAGCTGAACTAATCTCCAGTCCTGTTTCACACTACCTAGGTGTCTTCTACTTAAAGGGCTCATCAGCTGGCTAGTGGCCAAGATGTTTTGCACGCTTGTTTCTTTTCTTTCTGCTAGACATTATCAACCTCACAAACATGATCTCTGGTCAGGATGCTATTAGCAATGTCTCAGTTGCAAGGATATATAATCTGATCAAACTGGGCTTCTTGGCTTAAGTATCAGGTTTCATTCCATAATTAAATTTGTTAAAAGCATTCACATAAACCATACTCTTGCTAATACTTCCCTGACATTTGTAGAACTAAGAATACACACTCCTGTCTGTGATTGGGTTCTCATGCAGTGCTCTTAATTCATGGGAATATTCCCACAAGATCCTCTTATCTATAAAATGTAATGTATTAATATCTGTGCTGTAAATGACTGAGAAAGACATGGGCACTGACTGTCAAATCACTCTGCCAGGGTGGTATTCTTCTGGAGGGGTTGAAGCAAGGCATACAGGGCACTGACAAGAAGTCAGGTTGGCAAGCCGGTGATGGAGAAGTATGCAGAAACAGCCTGATGTCACCTTGGTCTGAGCAACTCAAGGTACTCCGATTTGTCAGGGTTTTCTTTTTTAGGTCCAGGTCACACACTGTTGAAGAGCCTCGTGTGGCGCAGAGTGGTAGGCGGCAGTATTGCAACCGAAACTCTCCCCATGACCTGAGTTCAATCCCAGCGGAAGCCGGGTCTCGGGTAGCTGGCTCAGGCCGAGTCAGCCCTCCATCCTTCCGAGGTTGGTAAAATGAGTACCCAGCTTGCTGGGGGAAAGATAGCCACGACTGGGGAAGGCAATGGCAAACCACCCTGCTATAGTCTGCCATGAAAACACCAGTGTAAGCAGTCGTCCCTGTAGGGGTCAGTAATGACCCGGTGCTTGCACTGGAGGAACCTTTCCTTTCCACACAATGTTGGCTGCTAAGGTCTCCTGACTGTACTGCCCTTTGTCCATCTCTGGTGGTAGCACTTAAGTGAAGCTGAGATCAAGCCAGTAGTAATTTCTTCTGGCAAGCTGCTTCAGTGATACTCACAGTCAGGGCTGGCATCCAGGGTAGGCATGGTTGGGCACCTAATGAAGGCAAGAGTTGCTCCTCCTCTTCACCCTTGCTTGTTCACCTGCCTCTTGTTCTGGCCCAGACAATGGTGGTGGTGAGAAGGAAGGGCAGTAGATGCCAGTGCCTACTTGATCACTGGCTCTCTGCCTGTTAAGGAAGCATGTGGTCTCAGTGATGAGAAAGAGGTCATTGAGGAGCATTAGCAACTGGTAACAATGGTGCTGAGAAAGTAGACTCACTGAGGGAGAAGGCCCATTGAGGGTGTCTTGCCCCAGGGCCCTCAAAAACCTGGAGATGGCACTCCTGACAGTGAGGGCTCTGGGTCTGCCCTTGGGTATGGTTGGTAGGGGGATGGATGAGCTTGCCTGCCCAGCTTCCAGTCCATCTTTGGCTCTCCTCTGTAGGCAGTACACAAATGATTCTGATAATGTCAATAGTCTTCCTTATTCTTTCCAAACGTATGAAACACTAGCTCTTGAAGAAGTGCATTGCACATCCTGCCTGAGGGAAAGGGCAAGATAGTGCCCCCATTCCACCTACAGAAGCCAACCAGACTGACAGCTGAATCTTTCTTCAGCACTGGTGATGGGACAGCATCCTCTTCCTCACCTGAAGGCAGCATGCTATTTTAAGGTGCACAAGGCAGGCTGCCTGGACCACACAGCTCTCAGGCTAGAGAATCACCAGCCCAATCAATCTCTGCTATGACGCATTGCCACCCATTTGGTGGTTGAAGCTGGAACTTTTCAGCTTTTCAGTCCAATCAGGATTTGGACCAGGTGATCTGAGAAACCAGTAGGGATCTGGCTGGCTCTATATAACTCCTGTGTCAGGCTAGTTTCCTCTATCTAAGTAATTTGTCATGCTGAGAATTGTACAGACTTTTTTGCCTTACCCCTGAACACCATGTTTTCTGTCTCTGGCTGTTCAATTCTCATGGACATTAAGGCAGTCAGTTGATGCTAGTCATGATGACTCCAGTATCAGAGGCACTATGCCTCTGACTCCCAGTTGCTGGGGAATATGAGCAGAACGGTACTAGAATTGTGCTCATGTCTAGCTTGTAAGCTTCCCAGAGGCATCTGGTTAGCTGCTGTGCAGACAGCATTCTGATCTAGTAGTTTGGCTTTTGCTTTAACATAGAACGGCTCTTCTTATGTCCTTATGTTCATCTGAATGATCTGGTGCATGTCTTTGACCACATCCTCTGCCTCTGGCCTCTTTTACCTTCATCTGTCTATACTGAAACCTGACCCCAGCCCATCCTGGCCTTGGTAGGCCTTGAGAAGATGTTCAGAGGACCTTGGAATGGTGTGGGACATGGTGTAGGGGGCTGCAGCTGAATGGGGGTGGAAATCATGATGATTATGGAGTCCCCATTTGTGAACAGAGGTGCTGTCTGTTTCTGCTTACATAAGGGGCTGTCGTGATTCAAGCCAATCAGTGGACAGGCTCAGATTTGGAGAATCAGTGAGGTTCCTCATCAAGGCTGTCTGATTTCCACCTTAAAGCTCATTTTTCTTTCTTCCCATTCCCAAATGCGATCTTTATGTTGTTGTTGTTTGAATGGAGAAAGTGTGCATTTTTAGATGTAGATTTTGTAAAAGCACGCACTCGAATGCATACTTCCCCCGATTGACTGAAGCATGAAAATCTACTCCCCCACCCCACCCTCATGCAGATTTTTAAGATGCAGATTCTTCAAATGAGCACATTTTCCGAATGTGATTGTCAGCTTGGGAATATGCAGACGTTGCCCAAAAAGTGCACTTGCGTTGGCATCCAAGGTTGTGACTGGGAAAGTGCTGACATTTGACGAACTGTAAAAAATTCTCTTACATCCCTAGAACTGGCATCAGTAGAACAGTGAAGCAAACAACAGGTATTAATGACCTGTTAATAACCCCAAGGCACCGTGGTACATGCACGGCAGCAGCTACCCTTGGGTTCCCAGGTCTGGAAATGATCTGCATTCATGAAAACAGCTGGTGAATCACATTCCTGAGTTTGTAGTTATCATGGCTTATTTGCCTTAGCAGCCTTAAGTAAGCATCTTTCCATGACAACTAAAGTTAAGGCCTTTTCAATTAGTGGACAAATTATTTTATGTCGAAGGAGATTAGGGTAGCTTCTTGGATGATTGCTTATGCAGCCTATCATTTCAATTGCTCAGTGGGCACCTGAGGCACTTAAAAAAAACAGAAATAGGAACTGTTTGTCTGTGTTAATAGTGGCACATCTGCTTGGATTTTTATGGTGGTAACTTGGCAACAAAACCCCTAGAAAATGTAAACTAAATAGTTTAAGAGCTTGAAAAGGAGCTAAATAGAGTAAATGTTGTAGTGAAAAGCAAAACAGAAAAATATGAATATTTTAAGCCCAATAATTTATTCTAGCAAGGTTTTACTTTTAACTTACCCATTTTTCTTGTGCCAGATGAGTTCTACCTTACATTTTTTGTTCATTTTTAATTATTCACCATCAGCAAGCTTCATCGGGTCTCCTCGAATAGTTGTCTGATCTAAGCAGCCATTTCATCAGGCTGTAGCAGGACAGGAGGAGAGCTAGGAAGCAGGATCACTTCACTGGCGTAGCAGAGACCAGCATTTTCAGCTCCTCCTCTCTTAGAACTGTTTCTGTTCCAGTTTGTTGTGATAAGAAGTCCAACAACTTCTGGCTGTGTCACACGCAGTCACTCTGCATTACAGTTGGCCATTATAAGATCCATATAATATAAGTAATTAGTGTGTAAGTCTTGTTTTCCTTTCCCCTCTCTATCCCTTTCTTTTTTTGGTGTCATCCTGTCTGTTTAAATTATAAACCTGAGGGCAGGAACTGTCCTGTTTTTAATTGATCTGTAAGCCACTCTGGGAGCCATTTTGGCTGAAAGCATGGAGGGGATAAATGCAATAAATAAATAAATGCAATAAATAAATAAATATAAATGAAATAAATAAATAAGAGTTTAAAGATACAAACAGGATTGGTAGGGAATCTTAACACATGTAATAATAGCTCACATAATAATATCAAAATTAGAATAGCATAATACAAGGTACAGAACCAAAGGCTCCCAAACTCAGCATAAAAATGAGAAAGGTTATTCATATTGCACATTTAAATAACTCAAAATGCATACTTAAATCATATCTATTTTATTCTTTAGAACAATAAATCATTTTTAAAGCTCTTCATCATAAATAGTAATATACTGTCCACCCCCCCTCCAACCCAGACTAATAGATTTAAGGTACAATCCTGCTTGATCCGCCATAGGTACTTGTAAGCCTCAGAACTTGGAGGCTTACAAGTATCCAATGTAGAGTGGGAGGTATGTCACACCTCCCACTCTACATTTTAGCAAAATGGGTGTTTTTGCCTGCCTAGTGGAGGATTTGGGGAGGGGGAAGGAAGTTGGGGAGGGCTGGGGTTAGCTCATATACCTGCATCCCCAGTCTCATCCCCTCCCCTCCCTGCCCACCGGCATGCCCCCTTTCACGCCTTTATGAGCTTGCGTTTATGAGTGGTTCTCTCTGTGCTGGCTGAGAGGGGGAGGGGGAGGGGGAAGGGGACTCCCTGCCCCCTGGGTCTGAGGTTGGAGTGCTGGGTCTGAAATCAGAGTGCTGTCTCTGGCCTTGGATCCAGGAATCTGAAACATCCTAGGTCCTCCAGCCCCAGATGCTATCTAAGGGCCATATGATTGCTGCCTCCAGGGGGAAATCCTATTGGTAATTAACTTCGTTTCTATTGTAGCATAAAGGTGGCTTCCTTTAATAACTTATACTTTCATAATGATTCAGGCAATAAATCTGATAATATCTGAATAAAGGTTGACCCATCATCATATTAGGTTTCTGCCATATAATATACTGCATCAATTCTTTCAAAAGTGTTTTAAATTTTTTAAAAGAATGTCTCTGGAATAGGGATGTACGAAAGTCACTTACCTGTTCGCGGATTATGTTGATGGTGGGGCAGAGGCGTTCTGTTCCTCCCCCCGGAATCCTGGATGGCCAGCTCCACTCCGCAGGGATTCTGCGGAGCCGCTGGCTGGCTCCGCCGGCAGCTGGACATCCAGCCGCTGGCTAGTAGGGACGCAAATGGTGGCGGCCGTAGCCGCCGCCGTTTGCGTCCCTGCAGTCAGCCGTGATAGGCTACGTAAATGTTTACGTAGCCTATCACGTCTGACTTAAAAATAACAACAACGCGCGTATGCAAATGGCGGCAGCCATGGCTGCCGCCATTTGTGTTCCTTATTTTGGCACATCTTAGTCTACGTCAAGATTTACGTAGACTAAGATGGCGAAAATAAGGGGAACGCAAATAGTGTAGCGGACGCTACGCTATTTGCGTTCCCCTTATTTTTGCCGTCTTAGTCTATGTAAATCTTGATGTAGACTAAGACGTGCCAAAATAAGGAACGCAAATGGTGGCGGCCCTGGCCGCCGCCATTTGCGTACGTGCGTTTTTTTTTAAAGTCAGATGTGGTAGGTTACGTAAACATTTACATAGCCTATCAGGTTTTTTTAAAAAAACCTAGCCGTGATAGGCTACGTAAATCTTTACGTAGCCTATCACATCTTTTTTTTTTTTAAACTGGAAATGGCGGCGGCGGCAGCCGGTCGGAAGACCGGCTGCCGCCGCCGCTGCTGCCGCCCTGCCGCCGGAGCCGCCACTGGAGCTGCTGCCACCTGGAAGATCCGCCCCAGGTAAGTCTCGTCCCGGGGGGGCTGGGGGGGCAGGCCATTCCGCCACCGATTTTGGGGGGCCGAATGCACTGGCATTCAGCCTCCTCGAGATTCGTGGTGGAAATCTCTGACATCCCTACTCTGGAATGTTTGATTGGACTAGTTAATGGGATTTCAGCCTAAATATTGAATCCACCCTAGCTTATTCTGACTACAAATCTAATAAAGAAGCTTTAAAAACAATCATCCCTGGGAGCCTGCGTATTATTGCAAAGAACATCATGTCTATCATCACTCAAGCTTCTAATAGTACTAGTCTGTTCAGGCCTGCTATCTTCATCTGCAGATCGCAGTATTATGCTAATACTTTATGAGATGGGTCTGGGATCTGCCTTCTATGGATAAAAGGGCTCATCTCATGGAAGATGTCTGTCTAATTTTGAGGCATCCCCCCTCCCCTGCCCCACAGCTCACCCTGTTCAGCAGGATCCCTGGGCTATCTGTGTATCATTTTAATGGGGCTGGATGGGCTGCTGTGGGGAGGAAGTGGGGATGGGGAAAAATTCATTCAGTTTACATTTTAATGCAAACTTACCTAAGTTCGCACTTTCAAACCATGGTGCGAACCAAAACTCAGTTATCCTTTGACATTTGCATGTTTCCAAATTTTGCAGTGGAGATGTCCAATCAAAAATGCATACAAAAATGAGTATATTAGAGGAAATGAGATTTTGTCTGATGCTGTTTTTATTGTGTCATTTTTGAATTGTTTTGCTTTTAACATTTTTAGTGTAAGCCACCTTAAAAGGCAGGGTAGAATATATAACACATAAAAATAAAAAATAGATAACACAGTGTTCCATAATCTCTACACATCCAGAGTCCTGATGATGGTAAGTCAGTATGTTTCCAAAATGTTAGGAGCAATATTTGTGTGATAGATCTTTCCTCACTGATTTCTCTAATTCCTTTCCAAAACCTATCAAAGCTCAGTCCTCATCACATCTTGTGGTAGTGAATTCCATAACTATGCCTTAATCACATATCTGTGTCCTTCAATTAGAATGGAGACAGTCTGGATTACATATGAAAAGCTGCTTTGGATGAGTTGGTTTTCCTAAGATCTGAACTGCCTTTAGCAGTGGGTCAACTTCTCAAATCTGAATTAGCATAGTTGTGCAGGCCCATCCTCCATCTACTCCATTCAATGGGACTTACTCTTAATTAAATATGCAAAGGTCAGCCTGCAATCTTGTATTGTACACCTAAGCATACTTACTATGGTGTAAGTCCCACTGATTTCAGTAGCAATGCATAGGATCATGCTGTGAGTCTGTTAATTGAAGCTCTGCCTAGTACATTAGTTGAGTATCCAAACCAACAATTAGGATTAGAACGATCAGGTTCAACATCTTCCCAAAGTTAAGCCATGTTTTCATCTCAACTGTCATTGTTTGTATGCTTTAGTACCAACAAATATTTTTTAGCAACCTTCAAACCTACCACTGAGACAGAATTTAAAGGAATTAATGAGAATGGGGCATTTCACAACGATCTTTGCAGAGGAACAAAGCACCAATAATGGATCAAAAATGATGATACAACCCATGAAACAGGCATCAAATAAGAAGGGGGGGGGGAAAGAACCCCTTTGGTGCAGGGAATCTAATTTACAGAAAAAGTCAAGAGGTGATTAAAGGTCATCTGAAAGAACATAGGATTGAACAATTCATCAAAAGCTGCCTTTACTCAGCAGCCTGAGGGTTGCTTCTTATGATACAGTTGCCACATGAAGGTTGCTTTCAAACTGTTCCTGGATAATAGACATTACGAGTGGTGAACTGTTTCCACTGGGCCCAGGAATGAAGACACAACTATATTAATAACTACAGCATAGAAAACCTAAATATTTAACATTATCCTCTACTATTACAGCATGCTGCAGTCACATATGTACACTGACATACAAATGTGCCTGAGTAACTGACTTAAAAGTGTAAGTATTGATCTTGGGCCTAGAGACAAGTTGCACTTTACACTTAAGCTAGGGTGGCCACTTACACATCACCAAAAAAGGTGGAAATGCATCACCCAAAACAGAGGACAAAAGAGAACACAGATTTGGTCTACAGGTATGTGGAATCCACCCAACAGGGAAAAAGCTCCCCCACTGTGGAATCTGTGGGTGAGATTCATGAAAATCCCAACTCATTCGGTTCCTTTTGCAGATTTCTCCAACATGCCTAGGTCCCCTATTTATGCCTTAGGAGTAGACCAGAGGGAATAGGTTCTCTCTCAGGTCTGCCCTCAGGCTCTGATCCCAGGAACCAGCTGGCACAGCCAATTGGCTCCCAGGGCAAAGCCAGGCAGTGAAAGAGTTCAGCAAACCACCAGTTGTACAAATGAGAAGATTACCTCCTCCCTCTCCTCCTCCCTCCTGCAATGGCTACAATAAGGGTCCCTGGTAAGTGGGTCCAGGCAGGGCTTAGAGCAAATAAGCTCCCAAGAGATGGGTGAGAATTTAATTTCAGTTTGGTATTGATGAGAATTTACCAAAATTTTAAAAGTTCTCCATATTCAAGACAAAAAGCACTTGAGATGCAAAAAAAAGTACAAATGTGGAAGAAACTGAATCTGAGAGGTTCATTGATCCAAGTCCAGGGCTTTGAGTGCTTTGCTCTTAAAAGCCTGGGTTTGAATCCCTGTGTATTCAACCATGTTACTGCTGAATTGGGATTGCCACTACTTTTTTTC
The DNA here is from genome assembly GCF_057233095.1 of Heloderma suspectum. Taxonomy (NCBI): domain Eukaryota; kingdom Metazoa; phylum Chordata; class Lepidosauria; order Squamata; family Helodermatidae; genus Heloderma; species Heloderma suspectum. Next base: position 88,287,981 of record NC_139459.1, read on the forward strand.
CTGATAGCTTATCTTTAATAACAACATGGGATGCAGGTACATTACAGTCTTCTCCATGCTGGCAATAGATGTGCCTATTGAATTTGGCTGGTGCAAATAATTTTGTTTCACTTCATTTTTGGTCAGAATTTACCAAAATTCAAAAAGTTCATTATATTCAGGGAAGAAAGAACTAGATGTTTTAAAATCTAATGCAGGCGAAAGTAAAACTGATTCACCCATCCTGATTTACCCTGCCTGCCAGTGCTGCTAACTGCTCCCCAAACACTCCTTCCTTCCTTCCTTCCTTCCTTCCTTCCTTCCTTCCTTTCTTCTTCTTTCTTTCTTTCTTTCTTTCTTTCTTTCTTTCTTTCGTAGAGGCAAACACACATTTGGAACTCTATGGCAGGGAAAGGCCAAGAGTGAGGGCAGTTATGGGCAGAGAAGCAACAGGTGGGGAAAGGGTTAAGCATATACCCCCTGCACATAGTTTCTTTGTTTGCTGAAATTGATATTCACTAGGAAAAGCAGTTAGTTGGCATTTGTTCCGATTAAATCGGAATCGGATTAATCGGATTTAATCGGATTAAATCAGCATGTGTTTGTATGTAGAGTGTTTTTAGGCCCTATCAGGCTAAGCCAAAAGCTATTAGCACTGACAGCTCAATCCACATCATGTTTACTCAGGAGTTATTCCCAAGGAGCTCACTTCCTAGCAGTAGTGTAGTGGCAAATTCAGAAGTGCAGGGTCCCTTTGTGACAATCACAACCACACTCCCACACAGCCATGCCTCCTCCTAAGATTAAAAACCTTGTAAGATATACAGCCTTCAACTGAGTAAGGCAGTGGTATTTCAATTGGACTTTTGAGAAAAAATGCAGGGATGTTAAAATCTTTTTCGCCCGCTCACTCACTCACTCACCCACTCACTCACTCAAACACAAACATTTTAGGTTTTCAAAATATGATACTCTATGGAAGCTTCACCCTCTCAACTCAGCCCTCATGGACAGATCCCTTCTCATTTAAACAGCCCCCTTGCACACTCCTTTAGCACCCCAACATTACCCATTAGCCTTTCCTATGCTCCTTCATTATATCCTCCCCCTCCAACAGAAACATCCACACAACCAGCTGGATTGAAACACACACACACACACACACACACACTGGTGTAGTGGTAAATTTGGAAATGCAGGAGCTCATTTCCTAAGTGTAGCTGCTGCTTGTGGAGGCCAATTTGGATCAGGATAACGGTTGGGGAGGAAAGGGTTAACATTCCCCTCTCCCTGCACTGTGGTCAAAATCCAAGTAGAATCTTCCACACATAGCAATTACACCTAAGCGTAGCGGCCGCATGTGGAGGATCTAGTTTGAATTGGAACTATAGCATATGGGGAGAGATGAATTAATCCTTCCCATAAACTGTGGTCCTGGTAGGGGTGTCAGAGAATTTCTCACCGAAACTTCAGGGGGCCGAGTGCCAACGTATTCGGCCCCCCGAAGTAGTTTCGGGGAGAAATTCTCCCCCCCACGGGATGGGACTTACCTTTCCTGAATGTCGCTCCCGGTGGCGGGTCGCAGTGGCGGTTTGGCAGGGTTTTGACAGGGGCGGGGGCGGCAGCCGGTCTTTCGACCGGCTGCTGCCGCCGCCATTCCAAGAAAAGTAAAAAATAACAACACGCCCCCGTGATAGGCTACATGACGATTAACGTAGCCTATCACGGCTAGATTTGCAAAGTCAGCCGTGATAGGCTACGTAAATCGTCACGTAGCCTATCACGGGTGACTTAAAAAAAAAAAAGCGCGTACGGCTAATGGCGGCCCCCATAGAGAGCCGCCATTCGCGTTCCTTATTTGGTCGCTGTAGTCTACGTAAAGATTATGTAGACTACGGCGAAAATAAGGGAATGCTATTTGCGTTGCCCTTATTTTCGCCGTAGTCTACGTAAATCTTTACGTAGACTACAGCGACCAAATAAGGAACGCGAATGGCGGCTCCCTATGGGGGCCGCCATTTGTGTACGTGCTTTTTTTTTTTTTAAGTCACCCGTGATAAGCTATGTGATGATTAACGTAGCCTATCATGGCTGACTTTGCAGATCTAGCCGTGATAGGCTACGTAAATCGTTACGTAGCCTATCACGGGGCGTTTTTGTTTTTTTTTACTTTTCTGTTGAAGTTCGCGGCCGGGGAGATGGGGCACTTCTCCCCGGCCTGAATTTCGGCCAGGGGCTAGGCAGGAAGCCTCCCCCCTGGCCTGAATTTCAGCCGGGCGAGGTGGGAAGACACCCCCCGCTCGCATGAACTTCGGGGGGAGAAGCGAAACGCCTCCCCCCCACCGTGAAAAAAGCTGTGGGACAAGGTAAGTCCCTTTCGTACATCCCTAGGTCCTGATCCAAATTGGGGCATCTTTACTTTAGTATTAATTGTTTAATGTACAACACCATAGAAAACCTCAGCAACATCTCTAGTTCCTTTTCTTGTTCTGATGCAAGAAGCTGCAGTGGAGAATCTCCTCAGTTGCAAGGAGCAGCCAATAGGGATGGTGGAAAATTTCTCCACGAATCTCCAGGAGGCCGAATGCCAACACATTCGGCCCCCCGAAATTGGTGGTGAAATTCTCCGCCCCCCGCCCCGCCCGGGATGGGACTTACCTCCTTCGAATGTCCCTCTCGGTGGCGGGTCCCGGTGGCATTTCGGCGGCATTTCGGCAGGGGCGGGGGCGGCGGCCGGTCTTCTGACCGGCTGCTGCCGCCGCCATTACAAAGTAAAGTTAAAAAAAACAACACACATGATAGGCTACGTAACGATTTACGTAACCTATCACGGCTAGATTTTCAAAGTCAGCCATGATAGGCTACGTAAATCTTTACGTAGCCTATCACTGGTGACTTTGAAAAAAAAAAGCGCGTACACAAATGGGGGCGCCCATGGGCGCCGCCATTTGTGTTCCTTATTTGGGCAGGGGTAGTCTACGTAAAGATTTACGTAGACTATGGCGAAAATAAGGGCATCGCTATTTGCGTTCCCCTTATTTTCACCGTAGTCTATGTAAATCTTTACGTAGACTACCCGTGCCTAAATAAGGAACGCAAATGGTGGCACCCATGGGCGCCACCATTTGCATACATGCTTCCCCCCCCAAAAAGTCAGCAGTGATAGGCTACGTAAAGATTTACGTAGCCTATCAAGGCTGACTTTGAAAATCTAGCCATGATAGGCTACGTAAATCGTTACGTAGCCTATCACATGTTTTTTTTTTTTAATTTACTTTTTTTATTTCGCGGCTGGGGAGACGGGGCGCTCCCCCCTGGCCTCAATTTCGGCGGCGAGGGATGGGGCACCTTCCCCCCGCCAAGAACTTCGGGGGGAGAACCGAAGCGCCTCCCCCCCACTGCGAAGCAAGCTGCGGGACCAGGTAAGGGACTTTCGTCCATCCTTAGCAGCCAACAAGGTTTTTTAATGTGTTTAAGAAAGAAAGAAATGAAACCCTCACCCACCTCATCCTAAGAAGGTAATCCCACCCTCAAGCCAGCCCACCCTACCCCACCCAATTTCTCCTGCTTCTCCCAGTTTTTGAGGCAATTTTCTCACTCCCCATAAATTGTCAAAAGGAATTCTCTCTCCTCTCTCCTCTCTCTCTCTCTGGGCATTTCTACACCAGCCTAAAATCCTGCATTTAAAATGGGGCTTTCTGTTTCTGTTTTAAATGAAGGATTACAACTGACTCCCTTTACATGCGCTCCCTTCCCTGCTCCCCTTCCCCCCTCCTTCTCCCCATATCTGAATCTTCCATTATCTTTCATTGATCTCACTCCTCTTCTTCCGGCTTTAACTCTTTTGATGGAGGAAACTGAAGAGGAACACAACGGGGTAATTTGATAGCTCATGCTATCTATTTAAAAACGGAACAAAGACTGTTTAGTGCAGGAGGGTCATGGCAGGGTCACTATGTCATGTAAAGAGCCCACAAACTTCTGTGAAGGAGCAATCTCAATTGCAGAATAAAAGCCCGTTGTGAAGGAGCCCCCTCCCTCCCTCCCTTTCTCTCTCTCTCTCTCTCTCTCTCTCTCTCACACACACACACACACACACATATACACACACACACATATCAGTATCCTGTAAAACCCTCAGATAACCAAACTAGCCAAAGTTCCAGAAGTTGTTTTAAAATGTGAAAATAACTGGGTTAAGTTTCCCATTGCAAGGCTGGTGGCGGGGGGGGGGGGGTCAATCAAGCGAGCACAACATGTTCACACATTGATCCAAGCAGCTTTAGGGGAAACGTCATAACTAAAACTGATAAAAAAATAAACAATAATTACAGTACAAATGATGGATGGGGATGAAGAATGAGGAGAGTCTTAAACACCAGTTCCTGGGTATGTGCGAGCTCCAAACAGGCAGCCAGCAGCGAAGGCAAAGCAGCACGGTGCCAATGAAGAATGAGGAGCAGTATCTTTGCTCCCTACGTGCCTGCATATACTGCGAATAATGAAGGCAAGTGATACAATGAAAGTCTCTCTGTGTGAAAACATGCTACTGGGAAATGCCTGCAGAGCCACTGAAGAAATCTGAACATTAAAGTTAGTTAGTCTTTGACTTAGATCAAGCATCCAGCTGATCAAATGGCAGATAAGTGGGGAGACTTTCCACCACCAGTTGACAGAGAACACTTGCTAGCATGAGGCAACTGCAGAGAATTATTGCTTTCAAGAGCACCTGCCCATTCATGTTTTTCAATTTCCTGCTAGTTTTGTAGAGCAGAACCCAAGAAGGATTAACTCAGTTTTTGGCATTATTGTTTACTGGAGCCCCTAGATGCACTGAAAAATACCGTGTTTGTGTGATGCTATTGTCATATCTGGTATAAAATATATCCTGGAAAGAAACTAGCATTTTAGAAGGTTGATCATAACCTAAGAATAATAACTGCGTTTAGAACTTTTCATCACCTATAAAGGTGGAATAACATGTTACCAAAAAAAGAGAGAAGAAGCTCGTAGAGCTATCACTGAAAATGGCAACCCTGTCTTGAATTCCTTTCTCTCCTTCCATTAGATACACTTCAAAATATCTCACGTTCTAATGGCATTATACTGAGCTTTTCCTTGGCCCCAAAGTGGCATTGGTTGCCAAGGTGTGAGTGGGAAATAGATAATTTTCAGAAGAGATGCAAAAAAACTAAAAAAAAAGTTGTGTGCTCGTTTTCTAACTGTGAATGTGATTATCAGGCATGACAAAGGTGTATTGCAGTGTGCCTGGAACAGAAGCACCAAACCAGGGGGAGGGGGGAGAGGATCAGAGGAGGAAGGGAGATGCCCCTCTGCACAATACATTCCACAATGCATAAGACCTTAGATTGTTCCTTAACTGTCAAGGGAGGCTGGTGGATCTGATTTTGGTGGGGCCCTCGACACAAGCTTTTGTTATCCCTGTGGTAACATCCTGCTGATTGCATGTGCCCATAGACTTATATGCAAAATAGAGCTGTGAATCTTGTGTATAAGCCTATGGACACATCCTCCCAATCACTTTTTTTTTTTTTTTTAAAGACATGGCAATCGGCAGGGACAGGGAGGAAGTGAACGGCTCTGGCTGGCAAGAAGCAGCCGAGTGCCATTCTGCCTCCAGTCCTCCTGGAGTGGAGGTAAGTGGTCCTGATCCACTGTGGATTCCTGAGGCTGGATTCCAAAGAATTTGGCCTCATTTGAATCCACAGCAGATTTCTCTGACATCCCTAGAATATTTTCCTGCATGTTTGTCAAATGTAAGCATTTTTCGAACACGTATTTTTTGAGCCTGTGCATCATGTCACGATCTCAGAAATGGACAGACTTCAACCACAGGTTGTGTTTGTCACGGTACGATACTTTATTGCTTAAAGCCATAGTCCACCACAATGTACATTAAAAAGAGAGAGGAGAAAGAAAAAAAAACAGTACAGTCACATATTTGTATATACATAAATTCATACATCCAACAGAATCATCCCTAGTAGGCTGTTTGGGCTTTGGCATGTATTTTCCTTGCTGCCAAGGCAAATTTTGCTACCTGGGCAGTGGTGAAAGCATCTGTGCCAGAAAGAAGGACACATATCTGTTCTAAAGGTGTTCTATTTAAGACGTAGGGATGGACGAAAGTCCCTTACCTGGTCCCGCAGCTGTTTTCGGGGGGGGGGAGGTGCTCTGTTTCTCCCCCCGAAATTCTTGGCAGGTGGGGAGGCACCCCATCCCTCCCCACTGAAATTCTGGCCGGGGGGGAGGCGCCCCATCCCTCCCTGCCAAAATTCTGGCTGGGGGGGAGCGCCCCGCCTCTCCAGCCGTGAAAGAAAAAACTTATGTAAAAACAAACAAACCTGTGATAGGCTACGTAAAGATTTACGCAGCCTATCACGGCTGACTTTGGAAATCTAGCCGTGATAGGCTACGTAAATCGTTACGTAGCCTATCACGGGTGTGTGTGTGTGTGTTTTTTACTTTCCTTTTTTATTTTGCAATGGCGGTGGTGGCCGGTCAGAAGACAAGCCGCTGCCACCGCCCCCGCCGAAACGCCGCCAGGACCCGCCGCCGAGAGAGACATTCGCACGAGGTAAGTCCCATCCGGGGGGGGGGGTGCGTGGGGCCAGCGGAGAATTTCACCACCAATTTCGGGGGGCCGAATGCATTGGCATTCGGCCTCCCGGAGATTCGTGGAGAAATTCTCCGCCATCCCAGGTGAGCCACCACGTTCTGTACCAGCTGCAGCTTCCGAACCGTCTTCAAGGGTAACCCCACGTAAAGCACATTACAGTAGTCTAAATGAGAGGAGACCAGGGCATGTACCACCGATGGGAGCAGATGGTCGGGAAGGTAGAGGCACAGCCGCCGTATCAGATGTAGTTGATACAGTGCTGTCTGGCTCACAGCTGACACCTGAGCCTCCATGGACACCTGGGAGTCCAAAATGACCCCCAGGCTGCGGACCTGGTCTTTCAAGGGTAGCCGTACCCCATTCAACACCAGGTCAACATCCCCCAGCCTCCTCTTGTCTCCCACCAAAAGTACCTTGGTCTTGTCAAGGTTCAGCTTCAGCTTATTCCTCCCCATCCAGCCACTCACCAACTCCAGACATTTGGACAGAGATTCTACGGCCAACCTTGGTGAAGTTTTGAGGATTCTGGGGGGAGGCACGGAGCTCCTCCCCACTCAGCGAGGATTCCGGGGGGAGGGACAGAGCGCCTCCCCCCCCCAGCGGAACCCAGCGGAGCAAGGTAAGGCCAATTTCGTACATCCCTATCCACAGCATGCAGAGTAACACTCCTTATCCGATCAATTTTATCTGCAAAGTGCCTTGCCAAGGCCTCACAGGAGGCCTTAGAATGCTCCAATGGTTCCGGAGCCACGGGACCGAGTAGGCTCCGGACCACTTGGAACAGTTTCCTGGGACAGCACTCTGCAGACGCGATGGAGGCAGCATAATATTCCTTTTTTGCTGCCTTCACCGCCACGTGATAGGCTGAAGATACAGCTGTAGCCCGTGTTTGATCATCTTTGGAGCGAGACTTCCGCCACCGGCACTCCAGCCATCTCACCTCCCTCTTCAGGGCTCATAACCGCAGATTGAACCATGGTGCAGCCTGAGCCCTGTTCAGGCGGAGAGGGTGTTTCGGAGCCACCCGATGTAATGCCCCAGTGATTGCAGCATTCCAGCCACCCACCAGGGTCTCGACCGAGTGGCCTTTGGCATGCTCCAGAGAATCCCCAAGCGCATTCAGGAATCCATTTGGATCCATAAGACGCCTGGGGCGGACCATTTTAATGGGTCCTCCACCCCTGCACAGGTGTTGTGGAACCAAGAAGTCTAACGTCACCAGATAGTGATCTGACCATGACAAGGGGTTGGTGGATATACCCCCGATTTTCAGATCACTCCCTTCTTCTCCAGAAACAAACACAAGGTCTAGTGTATGACTGGCTACATGGGTGGGCCCAGTTAGAATATGGTGCAGCTCCCAGGAAGCCATGGTCTCCATGAAGTCCTGAGGTGCTCCTGTGAGGATGGCCTCTGAATGTACATTGAAGTCCCCCAACACCAATAAGTTAGGGGACTGTACACGCACATCAGAGACCACCTCAAGCGCCTTGGCCAGGGAGTCAGTCATGCAGCAGGGTGGATGGTACACGAGCAGAATCCCCAGACTGCCCTTCGGGCCCAACCTCCAGTACATGCACTCAGCAACCTTGGTCTCCCAGACAGGGGGTCTGGTGAAGACCAAGGACTCTCGGTAGATAACAACCACTCCCCCTCCCCGATTCCTAGCCCTCGGCTGCTGTGCATACGAAAATCCAGCTGGACACATGGCTGCAAGAGTTGGAGCAGCGGCCTCAACCAGCCAGGTCTCCGTAATGCATGTCAGGTCTGCACCCTCATCCAGGATCATGTCATGGATGAGGGAGGTTTTCTGGGTAACAGACCTGGCATTGCAGAGCAGCAAATGAAGGCCAGAAGATGGAGTCATGACTCCCCCAGCCATCTTTTGGCTCTGGACAGGCCCGGAGCAGGGGACAGATGCTACTCAACTCTCCCTTGTTCCCCTTACCTGGCATGGCCTGCCCCTAGTGCTCCACCTGTGCCTGCTGCCCAGCCCCAGTATGTTGTGGCCCCCAACATTCCCCCCACTGCCTCCATCAGGTGGACACATACCCCCTCACTCCCAGCTATCAGGCAGGCTACTCACCCCTAAAAACACAACAGTATCCCCCAGAAATTAAAAACAACAACTAAAAAATCCCCTTAAAAATAATGCAAGGCAGAAGTCCATGGGGAAGGCCTGGTGGTGGTGGTGGTGGTGGTGGTGACCCCTCTTCCCCGGTGGTAGTGGTGGTGGCTTCTCCTGCAGGCCCTGGCTCTCCCAGGCCACCTCAGCCAGCCAGCTTATGTAGCCCCTCCAGGGAGGAGCAGGTGGAAGCAGCACAGCTGGCTCGGTACCTGGAGGCCTGGTCCTGCAGGGACTGGTGGTCTGCCAGGCAGAAGTCCGTGGGGAAGGCCTGGTGGTGGTGGTGGCAGCAGCAGCAGGAGGCACGCCTCTTCCCTGGTGGTGGTGGTGGTGGCTTCTCCTGCAGCCCCTGGCTCTTACCAGATTGAACTACTTATACCAGATTGAACTACTTTGGAGAAAACTTGATATGAAACATAGCTCAGAGTTATTTAACTTCAGATATATATGAAAAAGAAATGCTGAAAACCTAGGGATGGACGAAAGTCCCTTACCTGGTCCCTCAGCTTTTTTCGGTGGGGGGGAAGGTGCTCCATTTCTCCCCCCGAAATTCTTGGTGGGGTGAGGAGCCCTGTCCCTCCCCGGCAAAATTCTGGCTGGGGGGGAGGCGCCTCATCCCTCCCCACAGAAATTCTGGCCGGAGGGGAGCGCCCTGCCTCTTCGGCTGCGAAAGTAAAAAGTAAAGTAAAAAAAAAACAAAATGTGATAGGCTACGTAAATCTTTATGTAGCCTATCACAGCTGCCTTTGGGGGAAAAAAAGCGTATACAAATGGCGGCAACTATGGGTGCCGCCATTTGCGTTCCTTATTTGGGCACGGGTAGTCTACGTAAAGATTTACATAGACTATGGCGAAAATAAGGGCAACGCTATTTGCTTTGCCCTTATTTTCGCCGTAGTCTACGTAAATCTTTACGTAGACTACCCGTGCCCAAATAAGGAACGCAAATGGCGGCGCCCATGGGCGCCGCCATTTGCGTATGTGCTTTTTTTTCTTTTCCCAAAGTCAGCTGTGATAGGCTACGTAAAGATTTACATAGCCTATTACGGCTGACTTTGAAAATCTTTATGTAGCCTATCACCTTTTTTTTTTACTTTGCAATGGCGGTGGTGGCAGCTGGTCGGAAGACCGGCTGCCACTGCCGCCGAACCGCCGCCGGGACCTGCCGCCGAGAGGGACATTCACACGAGGTAAGTCCCATCCCGGGGGGGGTGGCGGGGGGGGTGGCGGAGAATTTCCCCACCAATTTCGGGGGGCCGAATGCGTTGGCATTCAGCCTCCTGGAGATTCGTGGAGAAATTCTCCGACATCCCTATGAAAACCTCCATAGGTTCTATAAATGATTACCGTGGCTTTCAGAAGGCAGTGAGATATGAGCTCTATATAGACGGTAAGCTATATACAGAAAGTGCTTGTTAGGAGGAGAGGAATGGGGTTACAGTGCCAACCCCCCACCCCCAGGCCCACATGCATTCAGTGTACTGTCCTCTCAAACCTTATATGCATTATACACTTTATATTTGTCAGTTTGACGGCAAGATCAAGAACTTGTCGTATGTTTCCCGTTGACACGTCCAGTCAGAAGCCACACCCATACAGCTGCTATGCATGTTGGGGGCCATGCAGACCATATACTGAATACCTATCAGTCAGGGGTGGGGCCTGCCAAGATGATCCTTCTCCCCCCTCCTGTACCTACTCTGCAGCTGACTTTCTGAATAGGCTTACAATGACACTGTAAATGTGTTAAAACCGAGGTATGCTAGGCAATATGTGAAAAAGTGATGTTTGTGAGTCTGTATGTAGACATCTTGCATGCTTTGGCTGAGAACTGCTTTTCACAGAATGTTCAAAGTACTGGCAATATTCCTGCAAGTCACTCCATTATTCAAACACAACAACAACAAACAACAAAGTTGAGTGTGTGTGTGTATTTATTAGAGCTGTGTACAATGCAAATGGCCTCTTGAAATTCTCCACCTGCAGAGAAATTGAGGTGACCATTTCACCAAATTTCTCCAGAGCATGATAAATTCTCCAATAATTTCTCACAGGTATGGCTAACTGCTGGCAGGAGTTGTAGCAAAGCTTCTTTTTTTTCCCTAAATGTTTTGGGTTGGGTTTTTTGTTGTTTTTGTGAGGTGGGGGTTGCTGTGTCTCTGAAAATGGCAAATGCATCAACTGTGTTGGCAGCTTAGCCCCCATTTTGCATCCTCCACAATACAGGTGTGAAGAGGACAGTGTTGTGTCCAGTTCCAGGGAAGAGGTGGAACTGGTGCTGTGCCAAAATCTGTCCTCCAATTTCCTGAAATTTTTGTTCCCCCATGAAAGAGGCTTCCATTTTTCTGCCTCGTCCTCAGGGCATTTCATAATGTATTTGAAATAGGGATGGCGGAGAATTCCGCCACGGATTTCAGTGAGGCTGAATGCACTGGCATTCGGCCCCCTGAAACCCGTGGCGGAATGGCCTCCTACCCCCGCCACCTTGCGGAATAGCCCCAGAACGAAACCTACCTGGGGCTCCGCTGGCAGTGGTGGCGGCTCCGGCAGTGGCAGCAGCAGCTGGTCTTTCGACTGGCTGCCGCGGCCACCATTTGTGTCCTGCTCTTTGCCATGATAGGCTATGTAAGTATTTATGTAGCCTATCATGGCAAAGAGCAGGGACACAAATGGCGGCCGCTATGCTGTTTGCGCCGCTGCTCTTCCCGTGATAGGTTACGTAAGTATTTACGTAGCCTATCATGGTAAAGGCAGCCATGCAAATGGTGTAGTGGCCACCATTTACGTGTAGTGGCCACCATTTGAAATCCCACCCCCCGCTACGCCATTTGCGCTGCTGTTCTTTCTGTGATAGGCTACGTAAGTATTTACGTAGCCTATCATGGTAAAGGCAGCTATGCAAATGGTGGCCACTACGCCATTTGCGTGGCTGCCTTTACCATGATAGGCTATGTAAATACTTATATAACCTATCACAGAAAGAGCAGCGGCGCAAACGGCGTAGCAGCCGCCATTTGTGTCCCTGCTCTTTGCCGTGATAGGCTATGTAAATACTTACGTAGCCTATTACGGCAAAGAGCAGGATGCAAATAGTGGCCACTATGGCTGCCGCCATTTGCGTCTGCAGCAGCCCGTCTGTGGCCGGAACTCCAGCTGCGGATGGCCCTGGCCAGCGGCTCTGTGGAGCCGCTGCGGAGCGGAGCCGGCCAGGGAGGATTCTGGGGGGAGGGACAGAGCCATGAATCACATCTGCGAAAAGGTAAGTGACTTTCGTACATCTGTAATTTGAAATTCACTTTGGTGGTGTTTTTGAGCATACCTAATCACTGCAAGGTGGCCTAGGGAGATGATGTGTGTTTTATCTTTCCATTATACATCTCTCCATTGCTCTGCAGCCTCCCACAGGTCAGGAAGCCAAGGAGGCTACAGGCTGCCAGAGATATGATTGTACAGTGAAAGACAGGATGCTCACACACACTCCTCAACCACCTCATAAGTAAGGTAAACACAAGAACCCTGAACCCAACTGATGAGAATTTAACTGAAATTTTCTTCTCCTTTGAGTTTCTTTTCAAAAGGAATTTATTTTCTATGAAATGGAATGCGAATGGTAAAAAAAAATAGTGGGATAAATTTTTGAAACAGCACTAGTATTTATAAACATATGGGAGCCTGTAATGGAACAGTCCTGTTTCCCCTCTGATACTTCCCTGGTGGTTCAGTCCCACTGGGTGTGGAACTGTTTTTGTTCCATCTACGTCTGTGTATGTTGGAGTATGTGGAAGTCTGCACAAGCTGCTTTGCTACCAGAAGGTTTTGTTTCTACATGTTGTCCCTGATGAAAATGAAGCTGTTTATCATCCAACATGTGTCAGCTGTATATTGACCCAAGAGCAGAACCTAGTGGGGCATAGAAGGTTAAGTAATTACTCCGCCCCACAGGCAAAAAGGAAATCATATAAATGGAGAGGGATGAACATACTGATTTTCTAGGGTTCTAAATTGTGTGGCAAGCCCCTGCAAGTAGAAAGGGCTGCCCACTGAAAATGTTTGTCTCCAGCTCGTGGAAGGTGATGAGGACGAAGATGGAGGGTTGCGGCGGGGTGGAGTTGGGGCTAGAGCATTCGTCCCTCATCACATGAGTAATTTGAGTGTCTGATGATGATGATTAATTCAATTTATATCCTACCTGTATACAAAATACTCCAGGTGTCATACATACCTGAAAGCAAATTAGGGGCACAATCTTATCTAGATAGGTGGCTGGCTGCCTCCAAACTCAGAGGTGACTGTCTATCCAAAGCAGGGCAGGAGAAGCACAGAGGAGATTGTTCCCTCCATGCTTCTCCTGCCCTGCTTTTTCTACTAGACAGCCGTTTTCAGCTGTCTAGCCGTGGGGGGGCTGAATGGGGGAGGAGTCTGCCGTAAGACACATTGGATGTGTCATGCAGGCAATTCTACCCTCCCCACCCCGGAACACCCCCCGGGAATGCCCCGTTTTGGCTGCTCCGTGCTCCCAAGCACGGAGCATGGGGCTTTTCCACGCTGCCTGTGAGACAGCATGGAAATGAGGGGAGGTCGGTTCCTGGAATACCAGATATTCTATGGCTGTCTAACCACTGACTAGCAGCTATAGGATTGCTCCCTTAAACAAGAAAATCAACAATAAAAACAATACAGCATAAAACAGTATATAACCATCAGCGAAAAGAAATTCTAAAAAGGGAAGGCCTGCTGGAATAATAGAATATTTAATTCCCGCTTAAAAACATTCGAAGAGGTCAGCAGGCACATTTCAACTGGCAGGTCATTCCACGACTGAGGGGCAGCAAAAGAATGGGCTAATCAGATATGGCTGCATGATGACCTCACTGTGGGCAACTGAATGTTAATTAAGAGAGCAAAAGCTTTTCTACACACAGCATTTATTGTGTGCTTGTGATTCCTTACTAATTGTTGTTTATCTTACGGGCTCTTTAGATGACATTGCAATCCTCCAGTTTCGCTTCTGTTTTTTCAGAGCATTCTTGGGGGTGGGAGGGTTAGAATGGGGAAAAAGGGGTATTATCTCTGAAAGTGCTCTGTCTACTTGTGTATTTGCACTATTCCACTTTAGCATAGCATCACTTGGAAGTTAAGTACTGGGAAAGCAGGAAAGGAAAACTCTTTGTATAGAGTTCGGATCTCAATTTGGTGACAAAACCCAAAGTAGATACAGCTAGGGATGTACGAAACTGTTATCTGGCTCCACACCAGGCAATCTGCAGTGGGGGGGAGGTGCTCCGTCTCTCCCCCCGGAATCCTCCCCTGCCAGCTCCGCTCCGCGGCAACTCTGCGGTGCCGCCGGCTGGGGACATCCAGCCGCTGGGCTGCACAGGGATGCAAAAGACATAGCTAAAGACAGGGACGCAAATGGCGGCAGCTACGGTGGCCGCCATTTGCGTTCCTTCCTATTGCCATGATAGGCTATGTATATATTTACGTAGCCTGTCACGGCAAAAGAAAGGGGCGCAAATGGCAGTGGCTACGCCACTTGCGTCCCTGCCCTGAGCCGTGATAGGCTACATAGATACTTACATAGCCTATCACGGCTTCATAGGGCCGGAAATGGAGGCCGGTATAGCGGCCGCCATTTGCGGCCGCAGCCTGGCAGCATCTGGAGCTGCCAGAGCTGTTGCTGCCGCCAGAGCTGCCAGCACAGGAGCCGCCACCGGAGCCGCAGCCAGGTAGGTTCCGTTTCACGGGGCTTTCGTAGGGTGGTGGGGCGGGTTGCTCCATTCCGCCACGGATTCTGGGAGGCCAAATTCACTGGTATTCAGCCTCCCTGTGATCCATGGTGGAATTCCCCATATACAGCAAGAGCACCAGACTGCAGAAAAGTCATACTTTTTTTAAAAGATAATCAAAAGAAGTCAGAAGTGAAGGCATTGAACATTGCTAAAAATGTTTTGCAAAAAAGGTGAGTAGCTCCAGCTCAGTTCTAACAGGATCAAATGAAGGATTGTTTCTTCAACAATTGCTGTGCAACTGTAGAAAAAGTACTGTTGAATAACGTTTAATGTCCTGTCATTTTTTTTTTTCAGTTTCTGCTTTGCCTTTCCTAAAGGAACAACCATTGCTAGTCCAGTATATTTGTGTGAGCTAAAGCAGAGGGAGGGATTCTGATCTCTTTATTAATTGCACTTCATTACTATTCTCCTGGTGGATCTGAGGAGTGAACAGGAGCACACTGTCAAATTGTTGTGACTTTAATTATTTCAGTATTCACTATCATTTCCTGAGGGGGAGGGGGAAAACTTTGATTCTATACATTCCAAAGAAATCTTTTTTGAAATGTGCTTTGTGCTTTGTTATTGAAAAGAGCATGTAGCATTTCTTTTTGGCTTGGTGTTAGCATCCTGCTGGCATCAACACACACTTGCAGAATCTTGCTGAAACCAATTCTATTGAAACTTGAAAAATCAATATATCTATGAGGGAAACCTTAGACAAATGCTCCTTCCCTCCTGAAGTTTTTTGTTCAGGGCAGGTTACCTTGCAACAAGCAGATTTTTTCAAATGCACTGACCCTTTTGATTTTACAAAGTTTAACAAGTGGGATCTGTAAAATGTTGCAGTGTGGAGTGTCCTCTTCAGTATTCAGTCATCCACCTCCAGGATATTCCATTTTATTTCCCCTCCCACCCCATTTTCCATCCCTGCCCCCCTCCCAAATCAGTCAGGATTCCATTTCCACTGACCAGACTCATTCCTTGTTGTGCCATTTTAGGTGTTTCCCCCTCCTTTGGTTTTTTCCCCCTAAATATTTGTAGCTCTGCAAATCTTGGGGAGAACGGACAAGCCTACTGAAACCTTCTTGTGCGTGGATGGTGCCATTTTGGCAACACAAGGAACAACACTCACCTGCAATCACTGGAAACAGAGGGAATGATTTTTAATCAACAGAAGCCTGTGTTGCTTTAATTTGTTTGCCACAATTGTAACTGCATGTGCTTATATATTAAAATGTTTTCCCAGTAGTAACATATGGCTGTGAGAGCTGGACTATAAGGAAGGCTGAGAGCCGAAGAATTGATGCTTTCGAACTGTGGTGTTGGAGAAGACTCTTATAAGTCCCCTGGACTGCCAGGAGGTCAGCTCAGTCCATCCTAAAGGAAATCAACCCTGAGTGCTCTTTGGAAGGGCAGATACTGAAGCTGAAGCTCAAATATTTTGGCCACCTACTGCGAAGAGAAAACTCTCTGGAAAAGACCCTGATGCTGGGAAAGACTGAAGTTTAAAAAATGCATTTCTTGACTTCACATCTACTCGTCCTGTGGCACATGTAGTCAATTAATGTGGTGTAGACTTGACATAAGTCTTACTTTTGTGAGGCAAACATAATCTTAAATCACATTAATTTGGCTATGTAGGTGGAGTCTCGAGATATCAACAAGTTTCCTTCCTTCCTTTTTTTTTATACATCCATTAAGCTTATGTGCAGGTACAATGGTGCAAAGGAGTGGAGGTTTGTTGCTGTTGCTGTTTTCAGGAAGTCATCCCAAAAGCAACATGCTGACTTTCTCAGGAGAAAGCCTCATTGAGGAAAATGTGATTTACTCCTGAGCAGACATGTATATTGCTGCTTTTTTCAACTAGTTGTTCCTTGAGGCAAAGAAATAAAAAGGACAAAGGAGATACTTGGGAAGGCTTGGAAAGACATTCCAAACTTTGTTCTTTTCAAAGGCAGGGGAGTGTGTGTGGGGGGGAAGCAGCACTGCATTTACTCTTCAGTTCACTGGGCAGGGCAGAGGGACAGAGCAGGAGAGAAGCCCGCAGAATGTTTGTGTGTGTGTTATTCACAGATTCACACCTCTGCAGGTATGCATTAAAAAATGCTATTTAAACAAAATAAAAAAAGCTGATCTTGGTCAGCGGAGGGTGAAGCCAACAGGAATGGTTGACTCCTGTCCTCCATGAGAGGAATTAAACCATATCTGTCAGGTCCACCCTTCGCTGGTGCAACTTTCCATTCCTCCTCAGTGCTGAAGCTACTCCTCCTCCCCCCAGAGTAGTACCACAAGTTTAGGATGCACTGAGCCCCAAAACGCAGGGAAATTGCAGTAAAGGGAAAATCTGTCACAAAAGGACTTTGCAAAAATGTGGTTCTTATGACAAGAAAACCCAGGACTGAGATGGATGGGGGTAATGTTATGTGTCATGCCTATGTGTTAGGTGATGTAGCACCACAGTAAATTCCCCATGTAGATTGGGCCCAGTCTCTGTCAGCTTCTTGCACTGAAGGCCTCTGGGTGTGTGTTTTTCAAAAATTGCACAGAAGTGCTTTCTGGTGGAGCTGATAAATTCCACACAGATACATTGGAGTGTAACTTGACATTGTGGGTGAGAAGGGGATACTGCCCCCCCAAAGCAGCCCAATAGCTTGTTTTCCTTCCTATTCCACACAATATCTTGAAAAATTACTGAATGATATCACTATTAGGGATGTACAGATAGAGGTAAGGATGGCAGAGAAATCTGCCACGGACTCCAATGAGGCTGGATTCCTTAGAATCTGGCCCCCCAGAGTCTGTGGCAGAACAGACTGCCCCCCCGCCACCCTACGAAGCCCAGTCGGGATGGACCCTACCTGGCGCCGGCCGGTCCGAGTCTGTCCTCTTCCTTCCGCAGCCGGCCGCTGCTGGGCTGCGGCCACAAATGGCATCTGGCATAGGGGACACCATTTGTGTCCCTGCCCTTGGCCATGATTGGCTACGTAAATATTAACGTAGCCAGTCATGGCCAAGGGCAGGGATGCAAATGGCGTTCCCTACACCAGACACCATTTGCGGCTGCAGCCCAGCAGTGGAGCAGAACCAGCCAGGGAAGATTCCAGGGGAAGGGACGGATCGCCTCCCCCCGCAGCGGACTCCTGAGTGGAACAGTAAGTGCGCTTCATACACCCCTAGATACAGGTGGGTGGATCACTTACCCCATTCCAGGGGGGAGGAGTCCGCAGGGGGGAGGCAATCTGTCCCTTCCCCCGGAATCCATCTGGGCCGGCTCTGCTCCACTCCAAGGTGATCCTGCGGAGCTGGCCGCCGGCTCCGCATCGCTAGCAATATGGCTGGCCGCCATTGCTGTGCCATATCACTGTGTTAAGTCCGGACGCAAATGGCATCCACTACGCCATTTGCATCCCTGTTTTCATGCGATAGGCTATGCAAATATCTACGTAAATATAATTTGTGTAGCCTTTCACGTGAAAACAGGGATGCAAATGGCATAGTGGATGCCATTTACGTTCAGACTTAGCACCGCGATACGGCATGGCAATGGTGGCCAGCTGTATCACCAATGCTGCCAGCTCTGCAGGATCACCATGTGGAGGAGCCGGCCTGGACAGATTCTGGAAGGGCGCGGAGGTGAGTGCTCCATTCCGCCACGGACCCCAGTGGGACTGGATTCTTGGAATCGGGCCTCATTGAGGTCTGTGGTGGAATTCTCCAACATCCCTATGTACAGATTGTGTAAAATCCATTCCGTCTGTGTTTTGTGGATTGTTCCATTGTCCACTCATTGATGGAATTGGAGTTTTTTGTTTCCAAATTTGCACAGATTCACGTATTTGAAAATGCGCAATTGCGCACATGCAAAAATGTGTAAATTCCCCCCCATGTGCATTTTCATGCTTTAGCCTATGGCTAAATTTAGCCTATGGGGAAATGCACATTTTTTGCCTTTTTTAAAAAAAGTTTTGTGTATTTCTCTATGACAAAATTTGCACAACATTCAGAAGAGTTAAAAAAAAAATGGTCTGCAAGTTTATGGAATCTGTCAGACAGGAGGAAAGCTGGTCTGCTGTGGAATCCGAGTATCAGATTTATGAAAATCTGAAATCATTTGGTTCCTTTGCAGATTTGTCCAACATTCCTAATCATCATGCCATGAGTTTCCCTACTCTCACAAGTGATAGATGTGGACCTGGAGGTGGGGAAATGCAGAATGTAATGATACCATGTGACTTTGCAAGTTACACTAAACATTAGATGAGGATAGACATGGTGATATCTTTTATCTTTATAGCAGGTCTGAGTTGTCCATAATATCTAGTTATATCTAAAAATATCCCTTTGACCCAATGTTTTAAGTTTCAATCTCATTCATATGTCTATCTCTGTATCATAACACTATTCATTTATTCATCCATCCAATTCAAAATTTATGTCCTACAAGTAAGTTCTTAATAGCAATGGGCAGTGCATGCCCTAGTGTGGGGTGGGAAGCAGGTTGAAGGCGCTCTTAATTAAATACAGTAACATACTCATAAGTAATAAGGGACCAGTTTGCCTGGCTTCAATGACTGGTAAGTTATAGGTTGGGGAAGGGAATTAAGCCCTCAGTTTACTGCTGTTAGAGAAAAGCAGGGCATTATGAATGAACAAGTCAGGCTTTGTCATGAACCAAATGGTGTCAATAACATTTCAGTCTTTGATAAGGTGCTCACTTCTGTAGTGGACTTTATATGCAGATGTGCAGAGCATAGAAGGGTGTTTTGTTCATTTTTTTGAAGTATGAAGTGGTTGTTCTGTTCAGCTTGAAAACTTTGTTTGACTTGGGCCTCCATACTGTTACCTCCAAATATGTTTAATGGAGACGCTGGGATTTTGAACAAAGCCCAAAAGATTGATACTCCTTTGAAAGGTCAAAACTGGGAAAAGGTGACATTTTACATTAGCCTTTATAATTAACATTATTTCCACCACCTCCCAAGTAATTTATGTGAAATAAAATTAGCACAGAAACAAATTGTACATTTAAAATTATCCTGAGGCAAATCACTGGCAATGTCACTCTATATGTTTTTCCTCTCCCAAACTGTTCTACATTTTTTTGCATAGGGTTGACTCAGGTTTCTTTTCAATGACAATAACATATCTTCTCCACATGTATTAAATGGGGGGATAGCCTTGCTGCAGGCTAAAGAGCCTAGGCTGATAGCTTTGAAGTCATCATAGATACTGTATGTCTCAGTGCAAGAGATGTTGAGATATCACCCAAGAAAGAAAGTAAAACCCAATAAAAGCTCAGCAAGAGAGCAATGCAGTCTTGTAGCTCTGGAAGGGAAGAAAGGATGCGACAGCCATGCTAGCATCCATCAGTTAAAAAAAAAAAGATTAGTAGTTTTCAGATGAGGAAACCTTGACATTTCTCATGGATTACTCAATGAGAAGATTAGTGAGGGCTCCCTGAAAGACAGTCTGCTAATCATTACTGATCTTCCCTGTAATGTCCATCAAGAGGGGAATGTTCTGAATTGCACTGCACATGAGGCAATACTGAAGCCTAACGGGTCTATACTGATGATATGTGCAAAAACTAGATGTGCATCCTAGAACATCCCCCACAAGATTCTGTTCCATTGGTGTGTGTGAATAGAAAACATCCTTGAAGATTTGTAAATATGTCTTCTTCTTCCTTTATGTTGGCTGTATCTTAACTTTATTTCAAAATAGAATTTCTTGTTTAAGAATAAGACACTGTACCCACACAGTATTCTGTGTCTACGGTGTTGTCATTGTTAATCTGCTGCACTTCATTAGCTTACAGACTCAGGTTTCTCATTTGCCCTTGTTGCTTCTGACTGCAGACTCTAGCAAAATGATTGTCTCTCTGGCACAAATCTCAGTATTTGCACAGTATGAGACATTGTGGCATGTGCATAGGCCTATAGTTTGTGCATCTCCTTGCACTTTCCTGGCTCATTTCCCCAATGGTAGAGTGCCTGCTTTGCATGCAAAAGGTCCCAGGTTCAATCCCTGGTATCTCCAGGTAGGACTGGGTTAAACCTCCTGCCTGAAACCCTAGAGAGCCACTTCCAGTTAGTGTCAATAATACTGGGCTAGATGGTCCAACAGCTCAGTATAAGGCAGCTTCCTACGTCCTCTCAGTTCATGTACTGTAGCCCCACACCAGCTATACCCAACCCAACTTTCTGGGATTGGACATGACGGTCTTAGAGGCCCCTTCCAACCCTACTATTCCATGATTCTGTGATCTCTAAGGAGACTTTCCTGTTTTCTTGCTGTTGCTTTTTACTTGATGTCCTTTCTACATTGTCATTCTGCTTGCAGACACAGCATCTGAGTCTCTCTCTCTATTTTCTTTATCCCAGGGCAGGTAATCCAAACTCCCTGGCTCACTCTAACTGCTTCACCTAAATTGAGATCCATTCCCCCAAATCTTTAAAAAATCTTTTAACCTCCAATGCCAATTGCAATCTGATTGGTTACGGTGGAGTCTGTCAACTGCCATTGATGTAGCTCTGAGTCGTCCTCTTCAGGTTCTTTAAAAAGTCTTCAAATGATGCATTTTCCCTCTTATGTTTTATCTCAAAAATGTTTCACTTTTCTGTGGAGTGTACAATATTTCAAACTTCTGAATATCTGCATCATAGCTTGCTCTCTGAGCTGGGTAAAACTGCATGCTATTATTAACATCAACTGCCTCTGTTCCTGCAATATTCAGGAACACAGCTCCTTTCTGTTTATCTTCTTTCTTATTGTAGCCAGTTGCTGTCATGTATATGCCACTGTCACATTTTGTTTGAATCTTTCTTAAGATTATACTGCATTCCATTCTTCATGGCCCTTCAGGTGCTCTGTCTGGGCAACAACTTTCATGCTGCTGCAGTAATGTTACATATGAAGGGATGCTGGATTGCATCTATGTAGCCATAATCATGAGATCACACAGTGTTTTGAAGGTAGCTCTACTTATTAGTGTATTCCCATTGAACTAAATGGAACTTCGCTTGTATGCATATCCTTAAAAAATGAAGATTTGACAAGATTTGCATATTCTTGCTTATACTGGAAAAAAATTGGTCATGGTATTTTTTGTACCTGCCATATTTTATACTGATCAACTACTACAAATGACTGGAGAATAGAAGAAGGTAAAAGAAGGAGAAAGAGAAGAGCCATGCTGGATCAGACCAAGGGTCCATCTAGTCCAGCATTCTCTTCACACAGTGGTCAACCAGCTGCTCATGGGAAACCCACAAGCAGGACATGTGCAACAGCACTCTCCCCCCTGTGTCCCACAGCAACTGGTGTACATAGGCATGCTGCCTCTGATAGCATATAGCCATCAGGACTAGTAGCCATTGGTAAATAAAGACTGGTGGCACAATCCTATAAATATTTGCTTGAAGAAATAGGCCCCACTGTGTTCAATGCTGCTTACTCCCTAGATAGGAGTGTTTAGAACTGCAGCATGATGTTTACTTCAGTTACCTGTATGTAAGCCCCACTGAGACTTATTTCTGAATATCCACTTCTGGATGTCCACTTATTTCTGGATATAAGAGCAGATTGTGCTCTTAATGCACATCTTCCTAACTATAAATGTTGTATCTTATTAAAGCTAAGTTTATGGTTAGCAATTCTCAGAATCAAACTGCTTCCCGTGAAATGTTTTCTTTTCAAAAGATTGCTAGTGCTCTGTATGCAATGCCTTTGAAATATATTTCCATGCCTTTTAAAGCTGAATCTTAAACATCTGAAGAAGAGAGGAACAAACAGACTCTTTAACTCTTCTAAAATCTGAGCAAACCCCAAGAGCCAATTTTAATTGAAGACAAAAAGAGCAAGAACGTCCTGGGACCCTCAGACATCTCATTATTCCTTTAGCAGGCTGATTTAATAAGTGTCAAGTTAAACCTCTCTATCTTATTATTTTATAGTTTGGCAAAATCTACACACAGGAGGGAACTCAAACCAATCATTCTGTGTGCTGTGTTCCACCTCCCCGCTGCCACACACACACTTTTCAGTTTGAAAGTCTTGATACCAAAAATATTGTAAAGGTACATTCCTGCAAAATCAGGAATTATTAATGAATGAGATTCACATATATAGCAGTGTAATGACTGGGTCTTATATTTTTTTAGCATCACCAGCACAAATGGTGCTTTATGAACAAACATATGTACCAAGGTCTTTGTCCCAATGAGTATGTAGCTCAAGCCTATGCAATAAGTCCTATACAGATACAGTTCGAAGGCACTTTCTCTCAAGTAGGTATGCACAGAATTGTCATATTACAATCTAAATGTAAACAGTAACCCTATTCAGAAATTATCCTCCACATGTAAGGCTAGGAGCCCCTTCGCAGATGTTCATGCTCAATGTGTGGATTTTGGGGTGGAGCTTGTTGAAGCGCATGACATCAGGGCAAGGTCAATAGGTGCATTTATGTTCCCCCACCATTAGCCCTGCAAATGGAGAATAATTTCTAAACAGACCTTGTGGCTGCCTTTACATTAAAGAAAAACCCTACAGTCCTCCCATTCTCCCATAATGAATCCCATAAATTCGTGTTTATCTCAGGCTCCCAGACAGCGACCACATGATTGCTGAGAAGGGAAACTTTTAATTTTCAAGGTTCTGTAGAACACAATGAAACAGCACCATCTAGTGGCTGTTTTAGTGGCATAATGCTCCAACTTAAAAAGATGGTTCATTATTTCCAGATCTTTTCGGAGCAAAATAACCAGGAAATACCTCTGAATGTGCCGTGGAGGTTAATGACATCATGAAAAGGACCCACAAACTTCTGTGAGTGAGCAATCTCAATAGCAGGATAAAAGCTCTGTGTGAAGGAGCCCTGGGTATGCTGGCAAAGGAGAAGACAGATGCCAGAAGGAAAGGAGTAACAAAGTGAGGCTGCTCGTATGTAACAGCAGCAGATCATGGCTCCAGGATTTTATTAAGGCAGATGATGATCTTGGGGAAGCTCTAAAAATCCCAGGCACAGATCAGAACGTTGAAGGTTTCCTGCCTGGGAACACCTGTATGACCTCGGCCATTTTCATACAAATTTACTAAAACATGGGGGGGGGGTTTGATGGGAAAGGAAAGCAAATCACCCCCCCCCTCCAAATTGGGGAACTCACCTTCCACATGAACCACTGCACCTAACCTTCTGAAACCTTGCTGGTTTCTTACTTCAGTACACTACTAGGCTGTCTGTAATTTTCAATGGTCCACAAGGAACATGGGCATATAAGTATGTCCTTTTTTGGACACCGTCAAAAACTCAAGGCTATTCTTGCACAAAATCGCCTGTGGCTAACATTTTTCAGTTTGGCAGGTGTGATCCCTGTAAATGAGCCAACTAACCCTGAAATTTCTATCTAATTCTGTCAAGAAATACAACAGTTATCAACTGTTCTCCTTAAAAGAAAATCAAAATATAAAGGCACATAGCACAACCCCCCCTCAACTATTTCCTGACATTGTGCAGGTGTAATCCCCACCTAAAAGGATTACACCTACACCTGTAATTATCATCTGGTTCTGATCAAGAGGGAAAAAAGTTATAGTGGGTTTTTTTTCCATTTCCCATGATAATCAACAGCAAGCACAGAGTTTTCTGAACCAGGACTTTGGTTTGGTACAAGGTCAAAGGGGAGAGCAAATTGGTCCATGCAGAAATTGGGAGTTTTCTGAAGTGCTGAATCAGCGTCCAAGTCACAGTACACACCTTTAATATATTAAGATCCTAGCAACACCACTGGTGAGAGCTTTGGTATTGACATGGAAATCCACAGGCACAGGGCCTACCCGATTCATAGCATTAAGGGGGAATGCTCTGTGCATGGAAGTGTGGGGAGGACTGCATGTGTGGAACATTCCCCGTTATGAAATGAATGGGGCAGCCATGACTAATGTGGTATACAACTAGGGATGCGTGAATCCGCCAATGTCTGGTCTGGGGGATGTCCAGCCCTCTTGGTGTTCGACAGATTTTCCCAGAGCCTCTGGTGCAGCTTGCAGATTTCGGCATAATTTTTGTTCTGTAAAAATGGCAAGATACACAAATTGCAACTGCAATATGCATATTTTGGGCAAATTACAGCCATAATTAACATATTTTACACAATTTGGAGTTGTAAAGTGCTTACTTATGCATACATTGTGGCCACGATTTACTCATAACTAAGCACTTGTGCTATGGTCCATGGGGTCACGAAGAGTCGGACACGACTGAATGACTGAACAACAACAACAAGCACTTTACGGCCATAAGTTGTGTAAAATATACTATTTGAGGCTGTAATTTGCCCAAAATACTCACATTGCCGCTGAAATTTGTGTATCTTGCCATTTTCACAGAGAGAGAAAAATGCCAAAATCTGCAAGCCACACCACCAGGGAGAGTCAATACATGGCATATTCCACAGGTCGGATTCTCAGGAATCTGACATCATTCAGGACTGGAGAGGCTTTCTCCAACATCCCTACATATAACAGAGCCCCTGGATTGGGACATGGGTTCTTTTTTATTCTATATCTGTATTAAGCTGAGCACATTGGTCCTTTCTGTCTGTACTCTTTTTACTGTATAAATAATAAATAACCTAAAATGGAATTAAAAATCTTCAGGGACTGTCTTTTTTCTCTTTTTGATAAACAAGATAAAGTGTTTTTATTTCATAACCTTTTATTGATCCTTTTCTTTTAATGTTTCTGAGTCTCTGATTAGGAAACACAAAGAAGACGCTTCAAGGCCTTTTAATTACAAGCGCTATAAATAATGGTATTCTAGCTGAAAGGCACATTTCCCAGAAATATCAAAATGCCTTGAAGGTCAGATGACTTCAGCAGCACATATTGCTGTCTTCGAATTGTTCTTTTTGAGATTCCACCTTAAATGTCTGCATAAAGATGCTGTCATCTAGATAAACAAAATTCATATGATTTTCACTTGGAAACAGCGGTTGTACCAAATATAGGGGTGGACGAAAGTCACTTACCTGTCCTCGAAGGACGTTTGCGGTGGGGGGGAGGCGCTTCGCTGCTCCCCCCGCGAAGTTCAGGCCGGGGTGGGAGGCTTCCCTCCTTGGCAAAGCCGAAATTCAGGCCGGGGAGGAGGCTTCCCGCCTCGCCCGGCCGTGAACGCGAAAGTTTTTTTTAAAAAAAAGAAACGCCCCCTGATAGGCTACGTGACGATTCACGTAGCCTATCATGGCTAGATCTGCAAAGTCAGCCGTGATAGGCTACGTGAATCGTCACGTAGCCTATCACGGGTGACTTTAAAAAAAAAAAGCGCGTACGCTAATGGCGGCCCCCATAGGGAGCCGCCATTCGCATTCCTTATTTAGTCGCTGTAGTCTACGTAAATGTTTACGTAGACTACGGCGAAAATAAGGGCAACGCTATTTGCGTTGCCCTTATTTTCGCCGTAGTCTACGTAAATCTTTACATAGACTACAGCGACCAAATAAGGAACGGGAATGGTGGCTCCCTATGGGGGCCACCATTATCTGTACACCTTTTTTTTTTTTTTTTAAAGTCACCCGTGATAGGCTACATGACGATTGACGTAGCCTATCACGGCTGACTTTGCAAATCTAGCCGTGATAGGCGATGTGAATCGTCACGTAGCCTATCAGGCGGCGTTTTTTTTCTTTCTTCCATTGCAATGGTGGCGGCGGCAGCCGGTCGAAAGACCGGCTGCTGCTCCCGTCTCGCTCGAACACCAGCCGAACCGCCGGCCGGACCAGCCACTGGGAGGGACATTCGGTGAAGATAAGTCCCATCCCGGGGGGGGGCGGGGGGCGGGGGGGTTCGGAGGATTTCTCCCCGAAACTTGTTCGGGGGGCCGAATGCGTTGGCGCTCGGCCCCCCGAAGTTTCCGGGAGAAATTCTCCGCCATCCCTAACCAAATACGATCATTCATTGTGACCCAGAATATTATGTTGCATTTGCAAGATAGCAAATTATCTATGTAATGGCTAAAAACAGATTGGGCTGAGAACGTATCAGTGTTTTCTGCAGTTTGAAATTAAGAGGTGATATCTGAACCAGTTTTTGTGCAACTTCACTATAAGTATTTGCTTCCTTTCATTAATACAGTAATAAACCAAATCCATGCATATGGGAGACTTGGAGTTATGGATGTACGAAAGTTCCGCCACGGATCTCGGGGAGGCTGAATGCCAGTGCATTTGGCCCCCGAAATCGGTGGCGGAATGGCCCGCCATCCCCCTGCCACCTCCCCGGGATGAGACTTACCTGGTGTGGATCTTCCTGGCGGCGGCGGCGTCTCTGGTGGCGGCTCCGGTGGCGGCGGCCGGTCTTCTGACCGGCTGCCACCGCCGCCATTTCCAGGTTTAAAAAAAACCAAAAAAACAAAAACGTGATAGGCTACATAAAGATTTACGTAGCCTATCATGGCTAGATTTAAAAAAAACACCGTGATAGGCTACGTAAATGTTTACGTAGCCTATCACAGCTGACTTTAAAAAAACCCCAAAAAACGCATGTACGCAAATGGCGGCGGCCATGGCTGCCACCATTTGCGTTCCTTATTTTGGCACGTCTTAGTCTATGTAAACATTAGCTATGCTATTTGCGTTCCCCTTATTTTTGCCATCTTAGTCTACTTAAATGTTTACGTAGACTAAGACGTGCCAAAATAAGGAACGCAAATGGCGGCGGCCATGGGTGCTGCCATTTGCGTATGTGCGTTGTTGTTGTTTTTTTAAAGTCAGCCGTGATAGGCTACGTAAAGATTTACTTAGCCTATCACGGCTGACTGCAGGGATGGAAATGGCGGCGGCTACGGCCGCAACCATTTGCGTCCCTGCTTGCCAGAGGCCGGATGTCCGGCTGCTGGCGGAGCTGGCCGGCGGCTCCACAGAATTGCTGCGGAGCACAGCCGGCCAGCCAGGATTCCGGGGGGGGGGGAGGAACGGAGCGCCTCCCCCCCCAGTGAGGATTCCGGTGGGAGGGACGGAATGCCTCCCCCCGCACCATCAGCATAATCCCCAAAAGGTAAGTAATTTTTGTACATCCCTACTTGGAGTCCTTGGCTGCTGCCCCCCCCCCCCACAAATCACTACATAGGGGCACATTCTTGTAAAGCATATTAATCCTGTGAAGCATGAAAAGCCCAGGATGATGGAGGATGGAGTCCTTCTCAGCAGGCCTAACTAAACACAGGCTGCTGGAGGATGCCTTCCCTTCTCGGTTCCCCACCCCCACCCCAAAATCACTAAATATTGGGGCACATTCACATTCCTGTGAAGTATGAAAAGCCCAGGATGATGGAGGATGGAGTCCTCCTCAGCAGGCCTAAACACAGGCTGCTGGACGATGCCTTCCCTTCCCTTCCCGGTTCCCCCACCCCCTCCCAAAAATCACTAAATAGGGGCACATTCAGGTAAAGTAAATATATCAAAGAACATACCTTTACTGTGTAATAAAGGTTGAACTGCAGTGCTGTAGAATGGGGACGCACACAAACATACTCCTTGCAGCTGGACATGGACACTCTGTCTGCAGCAGCAGTGGAGTCTCTGGTCTCTGACTCTGACTCTGGACTGGAGCAACTGAGGCTGGACACTCACACACCGTCGTCCTATGTATGAAGGC
The DNA here is from genome assembly GCF_057233095.1 of Heloderma suspectum. Classification (NCBI taxonomy): domain Eukaryota; kingdom Metazoa; phylum Chordata; class Lepidosauria; order Squamata; family Helodermatidae; genus Heloderma; species Heloderma suspectum. The sequence goes on from NC_139459.1 coordinate 88,316,149, forward strand.
AGGAAAAATGGTTAGACTCCCTCCCCCCCTCCCTTGAGTTCCCTCCCCTCAATTATGTTAACTTCCTGGTGGGGTGGAGGGGTGGCCCGGAGGGATCTCAGTCACCTGACCTGAACTCACCTCACCTCACCTTCACAGACAACGAAAAAAAGATGCTACGTGCAGTTCGTGACTCAGTCCCTCCTAGCGAAAGAAGGCTGCGTCGTTGCAGGAAACTGTGTATTTATTTTCGTAAAATCCCTTTCTCATTTCATTTGTTCCCATTTGTGGAGTTTCTTTCATAATTACCTTTGTAAAATCCTCCATTCAGTGGAGAAAAAAAAAAAGGGTACGCATGAGCTCCAGTCCGGGTCGACTGGGATGCACCGTTCTGGGGAGGATTCCGTGGACTGGATTTGTCAGAATTCAATCCCACTTAAATTTTGGGCACATTTCTCTGACATCCCTATTCAAAACTGGTCAAGTCATAGCCCATTGAACATATTTGTTTCAGACACATGTGGAACTTTTGCATTTCAGTGAAATCAACTGGTTGTCTACTTACACTGTCAACACACTGATCAAATAAGATCTATAATAATAAAAGAGCACATTTGTCTGTTTGTCTGTCTGTTCATCTGTACATCAGCACCATAGTGCCAAGACTGTAAAACCTAGACTCCTGAAACTTGACATGCATACTAACTGGTCCCCAGCAGTGTGCACCTCAGAGTTATTTTGTTTCTAAAATACATTTATTAATTTAAGGGAGCAATCCTATGGCCACTAGACAGTGGCCAGATGGCCATAGGATATGTTGTTTTCTGGGAACCAACCTCAGAGCCCGTGCTCCATGGTCAGTTCCTGGAGAACCAAGCTCCCCTCACTTCTGCGCTGCCTCAGAGGTAGCGCGGAACAGCCCCATCCTCTGTGCTCACAAGAGGAGCACGGAGTGGCTGGAAAGGGCCATGGCTGGGGACGTTCCAGGCCAGGGAGGGTGGAACTGCCTGTACGACACATCCTATGTGTCATACAGCCGCCTCCTTCCCCACTCCGTGCTCCTGCGGCTAGACAGGTGCAATCAGCTTTCAAGCCAGAAATGCAGGGCAGGAGGAGCATGGAGGGAATGATCCCCTCCATGCTTCTCCAGCCCTGGTTTGGATAGGCGGTTGCCTCTGAGTTCGGAGGTGGCTGCCTATCTGATAGGACTGTGCCCTAAATGTGTCTGTGCGGTTGAAGCCTGCATTACCATCTTCAGCCACTAGGGGCAAACATCCTTAACTAGTGCATAGCTTTGCAGTCCATACAGGGCCATGCCTAGGGGTGCCAGTGGGCATGGGTTTACTTAGAGGGGGTGGGCACAATTTGTCCATCTCTGATAGCTGCATATGTTTGCTTGAAGGCTTCACTGTATCCAACTATGAACTATTTCAACCCATGTGAAGCCAGATCCATTTGCTAGTATAGGATAAAACAAAGAAAGGTAATTCACATAGCATTAAATAGACACACTCATGAGCCCTTAATGTTATGTAGTCACATCATTGCTACCCTTTATCTATTGCTTCAGATAGGGATATTGGAGAATTCTGCCACAGACTCCAGTGAGGCCAGATTCTTTAGAATCTGACCCCGCGGAGTCCGTGACGGAATGGGGCAATCCCCACCACCACCCCGTGGAATTCCCCCAAGACGGAGCCTACCTGGCTCCAGCGGTGGTTCTGGTGGCGGCGAGTACGGCGGCGGCGGTGGCGGCTGGTCTCCTGGCCGGCCATGGCCGGGCTGCTGCTGCCGCCATTGCCATCCTGGCTTGCAGCCGTGATAGGGTACATAAGAATTTATGTAGCCTATCATGGCTGGGTTAAAAAAAACAACCCAAAACCAGCGTACACAAATGGCGGCGGCTACAGCGACTGCCATTTGCGTGCCCTATTTTTGGCTGATTTATCTTACATAAATATACGTAAATATTTACGTTAGATAAATCGGCCAAAAATAGGGCACCCAAATGGCGGCCGCCATAGCCGCCGCCATTTGCGTACACTGGTTTGTTTGTTTTTTTTAACCCAGCCATGATAGGCTATATAAATTCTTACGTACCCTATCACGGCTGCAAGCCAGGATGGCAATGGCGGCAGCAGCAGCCCGGCCGCGGCTGGCCAGGAGACCAGCCGCCTGAGCCACCGTCGCCGTCGAATCCGCCCCAAGTAAGTGCCATCCTGGGGGGATTCTGTGGGGGGGGAGGGCAGGAGGCCATTCCGCCACAGATTCTGGGGGGCCGGATTCTAAAGAATCTGGCCTCACTGGAATCCATGGTGGAATTCTCTGCCATCCCTAGCTTTTGAAAGGAAATTCAATGGTGAAGAAATTTTTGGAGAAATTCTCATGGCTTGAGTTTGAGGGTCTTGTCCTTACCTTACATAGGGAAAAATGAAGGCTTCTTTCATAGGGAAAGGAAACTTTCAGGAAATTTTGGCTCAGCACTAGCCCCACCTCTTTCTGGGAACTGGACACAACACTGCCCCCTCACACCTGTATTGTAGTGGATGCAAACTGGGGCCCAGCTTGCTGACACAGTTGGTGTTTGCAATGGGAGCACTAAGCCCCCCCAAACTCCTTACAAAAAAAAAAGTTGTGCTATAACCCCTGCTGATGGTGAGCCCTACCTGTGAAAAACCATTGAGAATTTCTTCTCCCCCTGGAGAAATTGGGTGAAATTGTCCCTTCAATTTCTCTGCCCACAAAAAGGGTGGAGAATTTTTGAGAGGCCATTTGTTCATAACTGTACAAAATATTAATATTATCTCATATTACAGAATAGGTTCTGGTTAGATCTCTCCAATGCCTGAAGAAAACACAAAGATGGATAGGTAGATGGGTAGATAGATGCTACTTTGTGTATGTATAGGGACAGCTGTAGATGCAACTAATGTAATAATGTACTGGTATAACAGTAATTTTTTATTATCTGTTTTTGGAAATAAAATGTAAGAAGGGAAGGCACATGGTATGTTTTGACAGGCAGCAAAAATGAAAATGTATTTCCACAAGGGGCTATGTCAGCAAATGTCATTCTCAATTTATTCCTATTTATTTTTATTAGTCTATTTAAATAAAAGTAGACAATCACTCAGACATTTGGGTGATTAAAAGTAATCAAATATCTCAGGATGAGCTTGTAAAATTTAACTCAGATGTTTGGTTTTCAGAACGACTGTCTACTTATATTTTTATACAAACTGTGATCCATTCTTCTAAAATCACTTCTAAAAGTGAGGCCTGCTTAAAAAAAAGAAGTGTTGTACTGAAAAGCATTCCTGTTCAATGTTCACATCAGCCAGCCATACTCCATTCAATTCCCACTCTCATTCAGTTTTCTGTTTTTGCTCCTCACCCCAACAGCCAGTCAGCATTCCATCACCACTGAGCGTACTCAGACATCATTGGGGTGCTTCCCCCCCTTCTGGTTCCACCCTTAAATATTTCTTGCATTTCTACAAACCTTGGGGTTTCCTCATGGCTGCTGATATCTCCCTCTTTTGTGTGGATGGTGCCATTTTTGTTACATAATGATCCATATTTACCTCTGAACTTTGGAAATAGAAGGAAAGCTACAAGACATGTCAAACTTAACTATTATAGGTAGGGATGGCGGAGAATTTCTCCCCGAAACTTCGGGGGCCGAGCGCCAACGTGTTCGGCCCCCCGAACAAGTTTCGGGGAGAAATCCTCCACCCCCCCCGCCCCCCGCCCCCCCCTGGGATGGGACTTACCTTCACCGAATGTCCCTCCCGGTGACTGGTCCGGCCGGCGGTTCGGCGGGTGTTCGAGCGAGGCGGGAGCGGCAGCCGGTCTTTTGACCGGCTGCCGCCGCCGCCATTGCAATGAAAGAAAAAAAAAACGCCCCCTGATAGGCTACGTGACGATTCACGTAGCCTATCATGGCTAGATTTGCAAAGTCAGCCGTGATAGGCTACGTGAATCGTCACGTAGCCTATCACGGGTGACTTAAAAAAAAAAAAAAAGAGTGTACGGATAATGGCGGCCCCCACAGGGAGCCGCCATTCCCGTTCCTTTTTTGGTCGCTGTCATCTATGTAAGGGCTATTTGCGTTGCCCTTATTTTCGCCGTAGTCTACGTAAACATTTACGTAGACAACAGCGACTAAATAAGGAACGCGAATGGCGGCTCCCTATGGGGGCCGCCATTCGCGTACGCTCTTTTTTTTTTTTTAAGTCACCCGTGATAGGCTACGTGACGATTCACGTAGCCTATCACGGCTGACTTTGCAGATCTAGCCGTGATAGGCTACGTGAATCGTCACATAGCCTATCAGGGGGCGTTTTTTTTTTTACTTTCGCGTTCGCGGCCGGGCGAGGCGAGGCGCCTCCTCCCCGGCCTGAATTTCAGCCGGGCGAGGCGGGAAGCCTCCCCCCCGGCCTGAACTTCGCGGGGGGAGCAGTGAAGCGCCTCCCCCCCCACCGCGAACGGCCTTCGACGACAGGTAAGTGACTTTCGTCCACCCCTAATTATAGGTACTAGTCAACTCTGCAATTAAAAGGAGAGGGCAATTTAGAATTCTGCAAGGTCTTATTTTGCAAAATGTTTGGTGTTCACAATATGACTTTAATAAAGTGCTCCCACAGTTATGCCAAAATGGATTATTCATACAGCATTTCTGAGGGTGTATGTATGAGCAGGATGTGATAGGAATCCAGAAACTTGTCATGAGCTTGTTTTGTCCCTCCCCCAGATTTTTAAAAGCAAATAATCCCAACATAACTTTCTCTTGTGGATGCTCTTATGGAATTGCTTTAGGAAGCCATTTTGGAGATCACCAGATCTTAGGATCAACTCTTCAACTGACCATGAAGCAAATGCCCCAGACCATCCGCTCTTCATATAAGCATATTTCATTACTGCAACAATGAGAGTGATGAAGTGAGCCAAATTGCTTTAATCAGGATGCAATTCATGCTAGCGTTTGCAATGTTCATTGATGCAGCCTTTTAGCCTCATCATAACCACATTGAGTAGGTTAGCCAGAGAGATAGGAATAGCCATGGCCATGTAACCTTTGTAGCTAAACATGGTTTTGAAACTGACAGCAGTCATATGAATGTCTACTCAGAAATATGTTCCAGTGAGTTCAATCGAATTTACACCTAAATAGGGATGCAGGTGAAATTGGTTCAGTTTACTTTTTTTAATTTATTTCTTACATTTATATACTGTCCAATAGCCAAAGCGTGAACTTACATGAACTTCCTTAATGTTGCATTTTGAACCAATATGCAAACCAAATCTCAGCTATCCTTTGAAATTCACATTTTTCTGGATTTTGAAAGGGAATAATTGAATAAAAATGCATTCAAAAATATAAATATTAGTAAAAATGCATATTTGTAAAAATGTGTATATTCATGGCATAACATTCAAAAACAATATATTAAGAAAATTTCTTGCAAAAAATATGCATATTAAGGAAATTGTATTCAAACATGCATGTGTTAGGAGAAATGGACACAAAAATGTGTATGAATTTTCATGCAAAATTCTTAAAAAAAAAAAAAGTCCAAGTTTGGGACAAACTAAATGGAAGACTGTAAAAATGAAAAACTGAGAGAAACTGAAATTGACAGATTCATCCATTCCTACTCTTAAGTAAGTATGCATAAGTTTGGCTGAAAAGTATGCATAGGTTTGGCTGAAATTGACAGATTCAACCATTCCTACTCTTAAGTAAGCCTGCATAGGTTTTGCGGCCTGATTTTCCCACAAGTAAACTGAAAACTCTAGTCAGTGCACCACGAAGTGCATACTGCTTATCAGAATCCGAAAGCAGTCAAAAATACCAGCAAACATCCAGCGCAAGGACTAGCAACCATCATTCAAACCTGGCTACTATGGTTCCAAATTGCCAGGTTAACAGGTACAGGTAACATGTTTATGATATCCTTCTTTTTCTGCTTCTGGGCACTCTGTGTATTTGATGTGGAGCAATTCTCTAATATCATACTGTCTTTGTACAAATCTGTGGTGTGACCACACCTAGAATACTGCATACACTTCTGGTCACCGCTAGGGGTGCAAGAAAGTCACTTACCTGGTCTCGCAGCTTTTCGCAGTGGGGGGGAGGCGCTTCGCTGCTCCCCCCGTGAAGTTCAGGCGGGGGGGAGGCTTCCCGCCTCGCCCGGCCGAAATTCAGGCCGGGGAGGAGGCGCCTCACCTCGCCCGGCCGCGGAATTAAAAGTTAAAAAAAAAATGCCCCCGTGATAGGCTACGTGACGATTAACGTAGCCTATCATGGCTAGATCTGCAAAGTCAGCCATGATAGGCTACATAAATCGTCACGTAGCCTATCACGGGTGACTTAAAAAAAAAAAAGCACGTACACAAATGGCGGCCACCATAGGGAGCCGCCATTCGCGTTCCTTATTTGGTCGCTGTAGTCTACGTAAATCTTTACGTAGACTACAGTGACCAAATAAGGAACGGGAATGGCGGCTCCCTATGGGGGCCGCCATTATCCGTACGTGCTTTATTTTTTTTTTTAAGTCACCCGTGATAGGCTACCTGATGATTTACGTAGCCTATCACGGCTGACTTTTCAAATCTAGCCATGATAGGCTACGTTAATCGTCACGTAGCCTATCACGGGGGCGTTTTTTTTTTTCTTTTATTGGAATGGCGGCGGCGGCAGCCGGTCAAAAGACCGGCTGCCACTCCCGCCCTGGACGAAGACCCGACGAACCACCAGCCGGACCCGCCGCCGGGAGGGACATTCGCCAAAGGTAAGTCCCGTCCCAGGGGGGGTGCGGGGGGTGGGGGGGTACAGAGAATTTCTCCCCGAAACGTGTTCGGGGGTCCGAACACATTGGCGCTCGCCCCCCCGAAGTTTCGGGGAGAAATTCTCCACCATCCCTAGTCACCGCACCTAAAAAAAAAGGAGAGAGATATTGTAGAGCTGGAAAAAGTGCAGAAAAGTAAAAAAAAAAATGCCCCGTGATAGGCTATGTAACGATTTACGTAGCCTATCACGGCTAGATCTGCAAAGTCAGCCGTGATAGGCTACGTTAATCATCACGTAGCCTATCACAGGTGACTTTAAAAAAAAAAAAGCGCATACGCAAATGGTGGCCCCCATAGGGAGCCGCCATTCGCGTTCCTTATTTGGTCCCTGTAGTCTACGTAAAGATTTACGTAGACTACGGCAAAAATAAGGGCAATGCTGCGTTGCCCTTATTTTCGCCGTAGTCTACGTAAATCTTTACGTAGACTACAGCGACCAAATAAGGAACGTGAATGGCGGCTCCCTATGGGGGCTGCCATTAGCGTACGTGCTTTTTTTTTTTTTCCAAAGTCACCCGTGATAGGCTACGTGACGATTAACGTAGCCTATCACGGCTGACTTTGCAGATCTAGCCGTGATAGGCTACGTAAATTGTTACGTAGCCTATCATGGGGCATTTTTTTTTTTTTACTTTTCTGCACTTTTTCCAGCTCTACAATATCTCTCTCCTTTTTTTTTAGGTGCGGTGACTAGGGATGGTGGAGAATTTCTCCCCGAAACTTCGGGGGGGCGAGCGCCAATAGCCGTAGCCTATCACGGCTGACTTTGCAGATCTAGCCTTGATAGGCTACGTTAATCGTTACGTAGCCTATCACAGGGGCATTTTTTAAAAAAAATTTGTTGTAATGGTGGTGGCGGCAGCCGGTCGAAAGACCGGCTGCCGCCCCTGCCCCTGACGAAGACCTGCCGAACTGCCGCTGGGACCTGCCGCCGGGAGCGACATTCGTGAAAGGTAAGTCCCATCCCGGGGGGTGGCGGGGGGGTGGCGGAGAATTTCTCCCCCAACAACCTTCGGAGGACCGAATGCATTGGCACTCGGCCCCCCAAAGTTTCGGGGAGAAATTCTCCCCCATCCCTAGTTTCCTGGTTGACAGCTGGTTGACCACTATGTGAGCAGACTGCTGGACTGGATGGACCCTTGGTCCAGCATGGCTCTTCTTATTTTCTGATGTTCCCGCCGCCCACCCCACATTCCAGCTTTCTTTTGTGTCCCTGTTTATTATGTATTTGTTAATTATGTTATATTTTTTATAATTCCCCCATTTGTCTTCATTTTAGATTCTTTAAGCAAGCAATGCAAAAATAGAATGGTTTCTCCTAAACCACACTGAATCTGACATAGTCTGGTTAAATTTCTAATAAAAATGCATAACTGGAAAATAGGGCTAGTTGGGGAAGTCTCATAACTGAATACATTTTGTTGCAAATTCAAAGAGTTTGCAATTTGTTGCAAAATCATATATAACCAAATATATGGAAAGAAAATGAGAAAAACAACAACAGATAGGTGCATTTTGACTGATATTCATTCACATAAAATCTGTTCATATGGTTTGCAAATCAGTACACATAATATGCTTTTATGGTACCCAAATACAGTATTTCTTAGTTATTTTAAGGTCTGTATATATCAAATTACTATGCTAAAATGTATACTAATCTGCTACAGGTGCCATGTATTTTGAAAATGGAAAGAGAATTTTTGTGATAAAGCATAAGCAAATTCTACAAATGCCCTTCAAATGACCAAGGACAAAATAAACATGAGACAAATAGTAGCATGGAACTAAGTCTTTCATGGTATTTTCATCTCCTTGGTAATGGAGATAAATGACATATAAATTTGCATGGTTAACATTTTAAAGATCTCTGCATGTTCCAAGTCTAAGCCCCAATTTATATACAGGATTTTCTTTCCTAAATCATGTATGACCTTTAAAAAATGACCTGATTTATTGACCAATCAAGTTGAGGTACTGAAGACAGATTTTAAAGTGCATAAACCTTCTCTGAATTTTTGGTCTAAAATTTGTCGAGATGTCAGAGAATTCCGTCACAGATCTCAGTGAGGCCGAATGCACTGGCATTCAGCCCCCCAAAATCTGTGGCGGAATGAAGCCCCCCCCCCACGAAAGGCACGCAAAATGAAGCACTTACCTGCTGCCGTCCGCGCTGACTTGCGAATGGCGGCCACGCTGTGGCCGCCATTCGCTTCCTCATCATAGCTGTGATAGGCTACGTAAATAATTACATAGCTTATCACGGCTAACACAGGGACGCCATTTGCGTCCCTGTGGAGGCTGTGATAGGCTATGTAAGTATTTACGTAGCCTATCACGGCAAGCTAAAAAAAAAAAACCACATATGCAAATGGCGGCAACTACAGTGGCCACCATTTGCATTCCCTTTTTTTCGCTGTTTTAGCCTACATAAATATTTACATAAGATATTACGGCGAAAAAAAGGGGAACGCAAATACCATAGTGGGTGCTATTTGCGTTCCTTCCCCCCCCCCCCATAATAGCTTACATAAATATTTATGTAAGCTAAAATGGCGGGGAAAAAGGAATGCAAATGGCGCCCACTACGCTATTTGCATTCCCCTTTTTTTTCACCATAATAGCTTACGTAAATATTTATGTAGGCTAAAACAGCGAAAAAAAGGTAACACAAATGGCAGCCACCGTAACCGCCACCATTTGTGTAAATGGTGTTTTTGTTTTTGCCTGCAGGCTGCCCAGCGGCCAGATGTCCAGCTGCGGGTGGCCTCAGCTGGTGGCTCTGCGGAATCTCGGCAGAGCGGAGCCGGCCAGGTTAGGATTTTGAATCACCCCGTCAAAAAGGTAAGTGACTTTCGTACATCCCTAAAAATTTGCTGTAAACTATTGAAGTTACTCACTCTTGGGGAAATATGCATCATCTCATGAGGTCCAGTGTAATAATATCACTGGTTTTGCACTCTCAGTCATATGGATGCTATGCTTCCATGGGGGCTTGCCCATTCCAAAAATACCCACCATGTTGGGTGTGGCTGGTCTCTGAAATGATGAAGTGTTTCATCGAGTTCTTATTAGCCTTGCAACCACTTGAGTTCTGTTCAGAAATATGTTGGCACATAGGCTGTGGCAAAGCCCACTAAAGCGGGTAGGCCAGTGGGTTAAGTCTTATGTTATTTATTTGGGTAGCACAGTTGCCACTACCATGTGCTTCCACTCCATTCCAGCAATGGTTGAACAGGTAGGCCGCTGGGAGAGGTGAATGGTGTAGATACTTCCAATGCCAGCCTTACTGACTCTGTCAAAAGGGTGTTGCTAGTGTGAGAATATCACCATTGCCCATTCCATGTGGTCTCTGCAATGTTGTCTCTCCAATGCTGCAGTGGACCCAACCATATAAAGGTAGGGATGGCATGGGAGGAGGGGGTGAAGTCTGATGAATTTCCCCCCCCCCATCCATCTAGCCTCCCGGACCCTGCTTGCTGGGTGGCAGGGGACTCGCATCCCCAGTTGGTGACCAGTGGGAAGCGCTACGGGCCATCCATCCCTTACTGAGCTGCAATTGTACACACAATTATAGCTCGGTTACTTCTACATATGTAAAGTGGCATCGGTAGCTGCCTTAAAGGGACAATGAGTCAAGATTACACCATAAAGGGCCCTTTATGCTTGAAATCTTGAGTCATTGCCTCTTTCAAGCAGCCGAAGATGCCACTTTACATATGCAGAACTAACCTCAGCTGTGATTTCTGCACACCATCGCAACTCAGTAAGATGACTAGGGATGGTGGAGAATTCCGCCACAGACTCCAATGAGGCTGGATTCTAAGAATCTAGCCCCCCAGAGTCCACAGCGGAACAAAAGACTCACCTCCGCCACCCGGGGGAATCCGCGCCGGCTGGATCCTACCTGCTGCCGGCCGCTGCTGCCTGTCTTCAGATGCAAATGGCATCCAGCATAGCAGATGCCATTTGTGTCCCTGCCTTTTGTCATGACAGGCTATGTAAATCTTTATGTAGCCTATCACGGCAAACAGCAGGGACGCAAATAGCGTTCGCTACACCATTTGCGTCCCTGCTCTTTGCCGTGATAGGCTACATAAAGATTTACGTAGCCTATCATGGCAAAAGGCAGGGATGCAAATGGCATCCGCTACACCAGACGCCATTTGCGTGGCAGTGGCCGGAAGTCTGGCTGTAGACGGGCCCAGCTGGTGGCTCCATGGACTCACCGTGGAGTGGAGCCGGCTGGGGAGGATTCCAGGTGGAGGGATGGATCACCTTCCCCCCTCCACAGACCTCCCCAGAAGACTGGTGAGTATGTTTCATACATCGCTAAAGATGACGGATGACCTCACAGCACTTCTTGGGTGACTGACTGTTGAGCTATCCTGCAGCTTACGCAGTTCAGCTCATGCAGGTGGGCAGCAAGAACATCTCATTGACTGCCTGAAGGGAGCAGACGGAGGTGCATCTGTCCATCCCTAAATAAAAGTGACAAACATTCTGCAGAAGTAACATGGGGTGCTTCCAGATTACTTCTACTGGTAGCACTAGGGATCCTAGTGCTACCAGTGAGAACGCATTGTGTGCAGCTATTCTGTCTTTTTCTCATTAATAGATTTTCTGTGGAAAAAGATGGAAGAAGCAGCAGGAAACATGGGAAGGTTATGTGTAGAAGATGTCATTTTCTAGACCACTCACAAAATTCTGTGAATGAGGCAGGGTGATGGCACCATAGAAACTAGGGCTGTGCAAAGCCCTAACTCCAAGCTAAAGTGGGGCACTTTGGACTGCTTCAGGCCACTTCTGAGGCAGGGCAGAGGGGGCATGACGTGGCATGAAGAGTGCTTCAGTGTGCTTCAGAGTGATCCAGAAGCCTAAGTCATGCTGCCACCACCCAGCCCCTTACTCAAGACATGTGCTGGCAGCCATCTTCTTCTTCCAAGGAGTCACCATTTAAAAAAAATATTTCTGGAAATAGGACCTGCCCAAATGGTGGATTCATTTCCATTAAGTCCTGGACAGCTTTACAGACACCATTTGTACCGGATCTATTTCCAGATATTCAGGAAGATACAATTTTAAAAATGGCAACTCCCTGGAAGAAGAAGACAGCTGCCAGCATGTGTCTTGAGGACCCATGTAAGGAGTTGGTGGTGGCGGCAGCACTGCCACTGTTGGGCTTTCGGATTTCAAAAATGGCGACTCCTTGGAAGAAGGAGACAGCTGCCAGCGCACATTCTGAGGGCCCAGATAAGGAGCTGTGGGATCGCACAGTGCTGCGGGGGAGGGGGGGAGTAGGATTCAGACATCCAAATCCTACTTCAGTTCCACAGGCCAAAGCAGGGTGAGGGAGCCAAATCAGCCCAAAGTAGGTCGGGCCCACCTCGGAAGCCCCGAAACTGTCTCCAAGGTGGGTTGGGGGGGGTCCCTGTACAGCCCCAATAAAAAAAACTCATCCAGAAGCACCATAAGAATGAGTCTAAAGTGAAGAGGAATAGGGGAACAGGAAAGTGGAAATGGAAGTTGTCCATTCATGTGGGAGAGCAGAATCAGCTGTTCAGAGAGAATAGCACCCACTTCTCTGAAGTAGATTCAAGTCTGATTCAGACATGCATGTACATCACTTACAGTCAGGGCCAGAAATATTGGAACAAGGATAACTGTTTTGGCAGTTGGCCTCTGTACACCACCACATTGAAGTTGAAAGGAAACTAGGGATGTCAGAGAATTCCGCCACGGATCTTGGTGAGGCTGAATGCCAGTGCATTCAGCCCCCCGAAATCTGTGGCGGAATGGCCTACCACCCCCCCACCCTCCCGCGGATCCCCCCCGGGATGAGACTTACCTGGGGCGGATCTTCCAGGTGGCGGCGGCTCTGGTGGTGGCTCCGGCGGCGGCTCCGGCGGCCGGTCTTCCGACCAGCTGCCACTGCCGCCATTTCCAGGCTTGTGAAAAAAAAAAATACATAGCCTATCACGGCTAGGTTTAAAAAAAAAGAAAAAAAAAGTCGTGATAGGCTACGTAAATCTTTACGTAGCCTATCATGGTTGGGGGTAGGTTTAAAAAAAAACCGCGTACGCAAATGGCGGCGGCTATGGCCGCCGCCATTTGCGTTCCTTCTTTTTGGCCATCTTAATCTATGTAAATATTTATGTAGACTATGACGGCGAAAATCAAGAGGAATGTAAATAGCGTAGTAGGCGCTATTTGTGTCCCTTTTTCATTCACCATTTTAGCCTACGTAAATCTTTACGTAGGCTAAAATGGGGAATCAAAAGGGGACGCAAATGGCACCCACTATGCTATTTGCGTTCCCCTTGATTTTCGCCATCATAGTCTACATAAACATTTACATAGATTAAGACGGTAAAAAGAAGGAACGCAAATTGCGGTGGCCGTAGCCGCTGCCATTTGCGTACGCGTTGTTGTTGGTTTTTTTTTACCCAGAGCCCTCCGCAGCCGGAAATCCAGCTGCGGATGGCTCTGGCCTGGCTGGGCTGGGCCTGGCCGGCTGCTCCGCAGAGCTGCCGCGGAGCACTGCTGGCTGTTCGAGGATTCCGGGGGGGGGGAGGAACGAAGCGCCTCCCCCCCCGGCCAGGATTCCGGGGGGAGGGACAGAATGCCTCCCCCCCCACCATCAACATAATCCGTGAAAGGTAAGTCACTTTCATACATCCCTAAAGGAAACACACCCAGCTAGGAGCGAAGTCAGGACTTTCAGCTGTAATTCAAGGGGCTTGACAAAAGTGGGGCACTAGCCATTCAGGAAGGACAGCCAATGGCATACACACACCCCCATCATTGGTGGCTCATAAGGAATGGAACAAACCAACATCATTTCAAACTTAAGGGTCGCCTTTAATACTTGGATGAAAATCCTTTGCAGTCAATGACTGCCTGACGTCTGGAACCCATGGACATGACCAAATGCTGAATTTCCTCCCTTGAGATGCTTTGCCAGGCCTTTACTGCAGCTGCCTTCAGCTGCTGCTTGTTTGTGGGTCTTTCTGCCTTCAGTCTTGTCTTCAGTAAGTGAAAAGCATGCTCTATTGGGTGGAGATCAGGTGACTGACTTGGCCATTGCAGAACATCCCACTTCTTTGCCTTGAGAAACTCTTGGGTAGCTTTTGCTGTATGTTTTGGGTCATGATCCATCTGCAATATGAAGTGGCATCCTATCAGTTTGGCAGCATTCGGCTGAGTCTGAGCAGAAAGTATAGCCCTATACACTTCAGAATTCACCCTGCTGCTTTGATCAGCAGTCAGGTCATCAATAAACACCAGTGACCCAGTTCCATTGGCAGCCATACACGCCCATGCCATAACAGTGCCTCCACCATGTTTGACCGATGATGTGGTATGCTTTGGATCATGAGCTGTTCCTTTCTTTCTCCATACTTTTCTTTTCCCATCATTCTGGTTCAAGTTAATCTTGGTTTCATCAGTCTAAAGAATCTTATTCCAGAACTGGGCAGGCTTTTTTGGGTGTTTCCTGGCAAAGGCTAATCTTGCCTTTTTGTTCTTGAGCATTATCAGTGATTTGCACCTTGTTGTGAAGCCTCTGTATGTACATTCATAAAGCTGTCTCTTGACTATAGGTGTTGACAATAACATGCCTACCTCCTCAAGAGCATTCTTGACCTGGCTAGATGTTGTGAAAGGGTTCCTCTTCACCATGAGCAGAATTCTATGGTCATCTACTTTAGTTGTCTTCCATGGTCTGCCAGGCCTTTTGCTGTTGCTGAGCTTGCCAGTTAATTCTTTCTTTTTCAGGATGTACCAAACTGTTGTATTAGCCACTCCCTGTTTTTTCTATTTCTCTGATGGGTTTATGTTGTTTCCTCAGCCTAATGGTGGCCTCCTTCACTCACATGGACACCTCTTTTGGCCTCATGTTGGGAGTTCCAGTGAACAGCTACCAAATGCAAATGTAACACTCAGAACCACCTCCAGGCCTTTTCTCTGCTTGATTGGTCATGGCGTACCCAGGAAACAGGCCACACCTGGCCATGCAGCTGCTTGTCAGCCATTCGTTCCATTACTTATGAGCCACCAATGATGGGTGTGTGTATGCTGTACTTCCTGAATGGTTGTTGTTGTTGTTCAGTCATTAAGTCATGTCCGACTCTTCGTGACCCCATGGACCATAGCACGCCAGGCATTCCTGTCCTCTGCTCTCATGTAGTGTGCTCAAGTTCATATTCATTGCATCGGTGATGCTACCTAGCCATCTCATCCTCTGCCGTCCCCTTCTCCTTTTGCCTTCAATCTTTCCCAGCATCAGGGTCTTTTCCAGTAAGTTTTCTCTTCGCATTAGGCCTAGGGATGGTGGAGAATTACGCCACGGATTTCAGTGAGGCCGAATGCACTGGCATTCAGCCCCCCGAAATCTATGGCAGAACAGCCTCCCACCCCCCCGCCCCTGCAGATTCCCCCCCGGGACGAAGCTTACCTGGGGCGGATGTTCCGGTGGCGGCGGCAGCTCCAGTGGTGGCTCCGGTGGCAGCAGCGGCAGCTGGTCTTTTGACTGGCTGCCGCGGCCGCCATTTGTGTCTGCTGTTTGCTGTGACAGGCTATGTAAGTATTTATGTAGCCTATCACGGCAAGCAAAAAAAAACAGTGTACGCAAATTGCGGCGGCTATGGCAGCCGCCATTTGCATTTCCTATTTTTAGCCGTTTTATCCTACGTAAATATTTACGTAGGCTATTAGGCAAAAAAAAGGGGAACGCAAATTGCGTAGTGGGCGCTATTTGCGTTCCTTTTTTTCGCTGTAATAGCTTTCGTAAATATTTACCTAGGATAAAATATTTAAATTAAATATTTTAAGATTTTAACATTTTTAAAAATTAAATATTTACGTAGACTAAAACGGCAAAAAATAAGGAACGCAAATGGCGGCCGCCGGAGCCACTGCCATTTGCGTACGCCATTTTGTTTTATTTTTTACCCAGACATGATAGGCTACGTAAGTCTTTACATAGCGTATCACATCTGGGTAAAAAAAAGAAAAAGACCAGATTGCAAATGGCGGCTGCGGCAGCTGGTCGAAAGACCAGCCGCCGCCACCGCTGGAGCCGCCGCCATCCGGAACATCCTCCCCATGTAAGTTTCATCCCCGGGGGGATCCGTGGGGGTGGGGGGGTGGCAGGCCATTCTGCCACAGATTTCGGGGGGCCGAATGCCGGTGCATTTGGCCTCACTGAAATCCGTGGCGGAATTATCCGCCATCCCTAGAATGTTGGCGATTTGATCTCTTCCTCTGCCTCTTCGGAACCCAGCTTGTACTTCCAGTAGTTCTCGGTTCACATACTGCTGAAGCCTAGCTTGTAAGATTTTGAGCATAACCTTGCTGGCATGTGAAATGAGTGCAATTGTACGGTAGTTTGAACACTCTTTGGCATTGCCCTTCTTTGGAATTGGAATTGGACTGACCTTTTCCAGTCTTGTGGCCTCTGTTGAGTGTTCCAAATTTGTTGGCATTTCAAGTGCAGCACTTTACCAGCATCATCTTTTAGGATTTTAAATAGCTCAGCTGGAAGACTGTCATCTCCACTAGCTTTGTTGTTAGTAATGCTTCCTAAGGCCCACTTGATTTCACTCTCGAGGATGTCTGGCTCAAGTTCAGTGACCACACTATCATGGCTATCAGGGACATTAAGATCTTTCCTTTATAGTTCTTCTGTGGATTCTTTCCACGTCTTCTTAATCTCATCTGCTTCTGTTAGGTCCCTGCCTTCTTTGTCCTTTATCATGCCCGTCTTTGCACAAAACGTTCCCTTGAGATCTCCGATTTTCTTGAAAATATCTCTAGTCTTTCCCCTTCTGTTGTTTTCCTCGATTTCTTTGCATTGTTCATTTAAGAAGGCCTTCTTGTCTCTCCTTGCTATTCTCTGGAACTCTGCATTCAGTTGGATATATCTTCCCCTTTCTCCCTTGCTTTTCACTTCCCTTCTTTCCTCAGCTACTTGTAAAGCCTCATCAGACAGCCACTTGGCTTTCTTGCTTTCTTTTTCTTTGGGATGGATTTTGTTGCTGCCTCCTGAACAATGTTACGGACCTCCGTCCATAGTTCCTCAGGCACTCTGTCTATCAGGTCTAATCCATTTCCTGAATGGTTAGTGCCCCACTTTTGTCAAGCCCCTTGAATTACAGCTGAAAGTCCTGATTTCCCTCCCATCTGGGTGTGTTTCCTTTCAACTTCAATGTGGTGGTGTACAGAGGCCAACTGCCAAAACAGTTATCCTTGTTCCAATATTTCTAGCCCTGACTGTAAATACACAACACTATGGCTGAAATTGCCTTCACTGAAAAATATTGAGTTTGATACCAAGTGGGTCACATGAAAGATCTTTCCAGTGGTGCTGGATCAGTGAAGGCTGATATTGCATTTAGTGAAGGATCAACATGTATGCATGACTCAAGCATCAGATTATTTCTTAGAGGTTCTGCAATGTGGCATGTGTCTGAAAAGTCACTTTTGGCAGGTGAGAAGGAACTAGTCAAGTCAGTTTGAATTTTTCTACTGATGTGCTGCAGTCTAGGCATGAACAAAGGCAACTAGAGAGCTCAGAAGCTCAGTTACGAGAAAGTGGACAGTATTCAATCCTGCTCATCCATGCATGCCCCCCCTGCCCTTGGTTCCACATGCAGCCGGCCCCACAAGTTCCATTGAACAGGTAATCCCCACCACTTGTGCAATGGTGATTTAGCACTTCTAGGTGCGAGCCCCGAAACAAGCACAAAAATACTCATTTCTGGAAAGGGCAGGTTGCCGGAGCTCCACCAACCTACCCCATTCTAGAAATGAACATTGTCACTTATTTGGGGTTGCCCCTGGAAGCAATGAACTGCCCTTGTTCAAGTGGTAGGAGCTGCTTGTGCAATAGAATTGGTGGGAATGGCTGCATGTAGACAATCACTATTGGATACTGCCCGTAATGAGCTACCTTACTCATTACCATATTTTTGTACCATCTCAGAAAGGAGAAACCAGGTTTTTGTTTTGTTTTGTTTAAGTCTCATGTTGCATGGGGCTGATCAGCTTGTCTCTTTTCCCCATCACAGCCTTTTTCCTGACTGGCTAGAGAAAACAAGGTGATTTCATTCAACGATAACTCATATGGAACAACCCATGCAACCTTGGTACTCCAGTCTCAAAGATGAACTCTTGGATCATAGAAGACAACTGAGGAAGAGTCCCCTTCTACCTTCTCCAATTTGGGATAGTTAATATCTGCACTTCAGTCTCATTACTCTCTCTAATTCTGTTTCTTTTCCTTCCTCTCTAACCCTGTAGTAACCCCTTAGAGATTTTATTATATTAAGCAGTATGTAAGTATACTGCTTAATATAATATATATAATACTTAATATAATACTATTATATTAAGCAGCACTTATAAGTATTATAAAAAAATAATAAGCAAACAAAATTCTTAACATGGACAAAGAAATACAGTACAGTGTTTGGGGCCCTTCTAGTTGGCAATTGTTTTGCTACAGGCAAACCACACATCAACATTGACGGTGTGTGAGAAAACTGCAACCGTTATGTAAATACAGAACATACGAGTATTTTTCCGAACATGCAATTAAGGTGATTTTAAATGAGAATGAAAACCTGCCAGGCATGGCGGAGAATTCTGCTACGGAGTCTAGTGAGGCTGAATGTACTGGCATTCGGCCCCCCGGAATCCGTGGCGGAACAGCCTCCTGCCCTCCTGCCTGCCCCGCGGAACCCCCCGGGATGGCACTTACCTGGGGCGGCAGCGGTAGATGCAGCGGCGGATGCGGTGGCGGGTGCGGTGGCAGCGGTGGTGACGGGTGCGGCGGAAGGTGCGGCGGCGGGGGCAGCAGGTGCGGTGGCGGCGGAGGTGGGGGCAGCAGTTGTGGCGGCAGTGGGTGCGGCGGGGGTGGGGGTGGGGGCAGCAGCGGCTGGTGTCCTGGCTGGGCGCAGCGTACGCAAATGGCGGCGGCTATGGTGGCCGCCATTTGCGTTCGCTATTTTTAGCCATTCTAGCCTATGTAAATATTTACTTAGGCTAGAACGGTGAAAAATAGCGAACGCAAATGGCGGCTGCCGTAGCCGCTGCCATTTGCGTACGCATTTTTTTTTACTTTGCCGTGATAGGCTACGTAAATATTTACATAGCCTATCATGGTTAAGTACAGGGATGCAAACGGTGGCAGCTACAGCCACCGCCATTTGCGTCCCTGCTGCCTAGCGGCTGGATGTCCGGCTGCCGGCGGAGCCAGCTGGCGGAGCCAGCCAGTGGCTCCGCAGAATCCTTGCAGAGCGGAGCCGACTGGGCAGGATTCCGGGGGGTGGGACAGAGCGCCTCCCCCCCACCGTGAAGCAGATCCACGAAACGGTAAGTGACTTTCGTACATCCCTAAAACCTGCTATGAAAGTTGCCTGTATGGAATATGGTCCTAGAAATGAGGAGTGTGCATCCACTTTGGACAAAGCCCTAATACTGAACCAAAGTGGCCGCCAAAGTGAAATGGCTCATCTCTGAAATAGCTGGAGTGAAGCAGGCTCTTCCTGAAGCTTTGGACCCATTTTGCTAGGTAGTTAGATTCAGTTTTGTGTAAGCCCAAAAGTTTATAAATTTTGAACTTCCTACAGGCGAGCTCTACATAAAATGAGGGGAAGGAGAGGATGGGCTGTAGTTTTGTGACTGACAGTTCCATGTTTCAGTTAGGGAATGACTTTACTGGAGCTCTCCAATCACATAACTTTTTGGAGGGAATCTGAAGTAACTTATTAGAAATTCCAATGTAGGATTGAATAAATCTGTCAGTTTCAGTTTCTCTCAGTTTTTCATTTGTCCGATTTTAAGTTTGGTTCATCCTGAACATTGAGATTTTTTCCAGTCTAAAGTTTGATTTGTCCTGAACATTGAGGTTTCTTTTTTTTTAATCAGTTCTTATTTTCTTTTTTTAAAAATAGTTTCTCTAGAACAGGGTTCCACAATATTTTACGGTCAGTGGGCATATTTGGAGTGTAGAGAGAGTGTTTTGGGCACTCTCACAAAATGGCTGCTATGTTGGGTGTGGCTAGTCACAAAACACCCATTTCACAGAAGACAAACTTGTGAAACTAAAAGAAAAGTAACTTGCTCCCAAACCGTAAGTACAAGGTAGAGGTGCGGGTCTGAGCTCCCAAACACAAAAGCAGTCTTTTGAACAAATATTGTTCTGCTTCCACACTCATTTCACAGAAGGCAAACTCTTGAGACTTGGAGACATGGTGCCCAGGAGTATTTGTGGAAATAAAGATGGATGGAGCTGGAGGCTAGCACTTCAGTTTGCAGCATGCCAGCCTCCCAGTTTCTTCTTCTTCTTCTTCTTCTTCTTCTTCTTCTTCTTCTTCTTCTTCTTCTTCATCATCATCATCATCATCATCATCTTTACAAATAAAATAAAAATCAAGAGGGGAGGAATGCCTGGCTGGCATCAAGGAAGGTGTTGAAAACCCTAGCTGTAGAATGTGTACTAGCCTTGAGAACACTTACCATTTCTTTTCTGGCAGGGCTCCTGTTCCTCTAATAGCTGAATGGTGGATGGAAACAGTAATGAGACTAGATTCCTATGTTGAATTTCTTCAGGGAGAGAGTAGGGCTGCCCCTTTCACTTGAGGAGTAGCCCTACTGACAACCAAGCTTTGATATAAGTGTGATTGAAGTTTAACATGCTTACCTTGCTCTAGTCCAACAGTATATGTTATGTTTAAGACCTGAGCTTCAGAAAACAAAACACGTGTCTTGAGGTGTCCAATTAATTTTTTTAAAAAGAAGCTTTATTGTTCAATTAAAATCAGACAGATTGTACATTTATCATAATTAGGGAGCTGGCAGATTGCTCTTATACTTGCTTCTGTGCAAATGAATGGCATTCAATCAGCCAGAGCCTGCCATTTCAATGGAGAAAGACTATAACCTTTTCTTAAAGCCACCTGCTGAATTATTTTTGAACATTTGCTGCCTACCGTTCAACTCCGAACAGATTTTGTACATGCTAGGCAATTATATTGTAATTTTTTCTTTCAAGGGTTACTTCTTTGGCTGCTATAATTGCTATATCTCCATTAATGTTGACAACACTTGGTTGCTCAAATGTTAAAAGTGTACAACTGTTTAAAGTGCATCTTCAACTAATTTAGGAAAATTTGAAGGCTGCTTTGTATATTGCAGAGAAATGGCAAGAGGAGAAGCATGAGTGGCCTCAATCAGGCTAAAGGTGGTTGTAAGTATAACCCAATTCACACATTTTCTCCATGCACAGACAAGGCCTCTGTGTGTGTGTGTGTGTGTGTGTGTGTGTGGTGTTTGTGGAGGAAGCAGGACTGCAGTTGTCATACTCATTGGCCTCTGCCTCCTGATGACCACACACTCAGCACATAATTGTACATATGGAGGCCTTAATGATCAAGGGGCTGGAGCATCTCCCCTCTGAGGGAAGGTTACTGTCAGGGCTGGATCGGAGCCCAGAGAGCCCCAAAGCAGTTCTGATTCTGAGGAAGAGATAGAAACCATGGGAGAGGAACCTGTGCGCTGTTCAGAGGTGCAGCTGGGGGGAGAGCCCCTCCCGGTACACGTTCTTGAGAGTGATAGTGACCCTGGAAGGGAGAGGGAGGTACAACAGCAGTTTCTGGACACTAGGCGCCGCCGCAGCATCAAGCGGGAGATGGCTGGCGCTTTGAAGAGGTACTCAGCCCGCTTGGCACGACGGCAACAGCGGCGCCCTGATGCCCCACGGGAAAGGGGTGGACTCTCCTCCTAGCCCATAAGTTCAGAGGTTCCCCGCCTTACCCTCCAGACGGAGATCAACTGATTCTTAAGGCTAGAACCCCCGAGCTGGCAGGTCTCTTAAGTCTCACTCATAGGAGCAAGCAACTAGCATCTGTGAGCGTCATTAGGTTGAATGGAAATAAAGCCTTGGAAAAGAGCCGTATTGTCTGCGTGTTGATTCTGGCTACCTGAGGATTTCAGAAGGCAGCAGGGGCGATCTCCTGACAGTTACAACAGCTGGCATTGTTTAGCTTGAAGAAAAGGAGGTTAAGGGGAGACATGATAGAGGTGTACAAAATTATACATAGTGTGAAGAATGTGGATAGGGAGACTTTTTTTCTTCCTCTCTCATAATACTAGAATCTCAGGTCATCCCATGAAGCTGATTAGTGGGAGATTCAGGACAGATAAAAGGAAGGACTTCTTCACACAGTGCATAATTAACCTATGGAATTCACAACCACAAGATGTAGTGATGGTCACCAACTAGGATGGCTTTAAAAGGGGGTTAGACAAATTCCCAGAGGAGAAGGCTATTAATGGTCATTAGTCTTGATGACTATGTGCTGCCTCAAATACCTGAGGCAGTATGCCTATGTACAGCAGTTGCTGAGGAGCATGGGTGGGAGGGTGCTGTTGCATTTGTGTCCTGCTTGTGGGTTTCCCATGGGCAGCTGGTTGGCCACTGTATGAACAGAATACTGGACTGGATGGACCCTTGGTCTGATCCAGCATGGCTCTTCTTATGATCTGATGTTCTTATTCAATGTGCTCAGGATCAATATGTGATAGCATGGATCCCAATCATGTGGGATTCCAATCACACACCAATGTGCATACAACTGTAAAGCTGTGTTCATGTAGGTGCCCCTTTGCATACATCCCATCTTCGTGTGGAAGTCAGGAAGTGAGCCAGCGGGTCCCTGACATTAGGGACAGGGGCAGAGGGCACAAAGGTAAGAACATGAGAAGATGGATCAGACCAAGGGTCCATCTAGTCCAGCATTCTGTTCACACAGTAGCCAGCCAGCTGCTCCTGGGAAGTCCACAAGTAGGACATGAGTGCAACAGCATCCTCCTGCTCGTGTTCCCCAGCAACTGGTGAAATACTGAAGCAACTTCAGTACTACCGAAGGCAATATATAGCCATCATGACTAGTAGCCATTGACAGCCTTATCCTCCACTTAAGCCAGTGAAATAGCATGGGCTGACACTGGGTCAAACAACATGGAGTTGACATGGCTGTCTTTCTAGAGTGGCTGAAGTGCTGAAGGCATTGTGTGAATTGGCTCTCTGTGTCACTCTGTTACAGGAGGAGGAAAACAGGGCAACACATCAGGATATTGTTAGCTAGCATTTCATGAATCTGAACACTTTTGAACATGTTCTGCCTGTTAAATTAATGCAAAAGAAAAGGAGCTTAATTGCCTCATCGAGAAACATTAATGATTTTGCTTTTCCAATCAAAGTAAGCTTCTATAGGTGAAATTGACTTTTCAGAGAGCTCTTTATTATCTACAGCTTTCATCTGTTTTTCAAAATTCAGCTGTTTGCTGGATATGGGTCTCCACCTACCTAGATTAAGAAGAAATTAAAAATTATAGGAAATCATTTTGAGTAGTATAGCAAACGGTGATTAAGACCATTTTCCCTCTCTCTCTCTCTCTCCCTTTTCCTTTGAAAGAAAAAGCCTGATATGTCCCAGTGTATCAGAAACCTGATTAAAGACTTTTTAAACCGTTTAAGTAGGAGAAAGCTAAAGGTTCCTAAATCATGTTCTTAATCTATAAAGTATCTTCTTGATATGTTTCTCTCTCATTTGGAATGAAATGCTTTAGCTGTGTTTGAACTACATTAAATACAAGGTTGATAATAATTTAACTTTATACACAATATTAAGCTCCCAATATTAAACCCCCAAAGAGAGAATAATTGAAACACATAGTAATTAGTCAAAAGTAGCAGGAAGTTATTGGCAGGTGTCAAGAGTGTCGGCCTGCTCTTCTACCATGCGGCTAGACCTTGCTGTCATGTCTGATGCAACCACCTGGGAGTGTGTTACCTGGAAGCCCCTTGGCCCTGCCAGTCAAGGCAAGGCTCAGTCCTCATCAATTGGGAAAGAGATAACTGCTGGGTTTGGTGGAAAGATCCTGCCTCTTCTGGGGTTAGGGTGGGACACCCAGGGGCTGAGCTGGCGATTGGCTAAGGGAAATCTGCCTTGGGCTGCCTGGGCTGGGCCTTAAAAGGGGCAGAGGCAGAGGCATAGTTGTCTCCCTTTGTTATGGTGGGGTTTGGACCTGCTTGATGGCTGGACTGTATCCTGGGAGGCCCTTACTTTGGTATGTACAAGGATAGGTTAGCCAGCTTTTGTTCTTTTGCTTGGGTGTGTTGTTAAAAGGCTCTCTCTTTGTATTAAGGTTTCTTGTTCAAGTAGTTCAGCTTTATACCCCTCTGTACAATCTACTACCTCCATTCTCCCCTTTCCCTCCATCCCTTTCATCTTAATAAACATTTGTTCAACTTAAGGTTGGCGTGGTTCCTTCTGAGTAACCTCAGTGCCAAGTTCGGTGCCTCTTAGCCTAGGAGAGTGGCTACTGGGTGCCTTCTGGAGACCTGAGGCTGGGGTTGGCCTACTCTACCTTGCAGGAGGGTTGGAATCAGTTCCAGTGCTCCTTCACAGCAGGCCTGAACATATGAGACTCCGCAGAGTCAACTGGTCTATCTAACACATCATTTTGTGCTCTGACTGAGAAAAGCTCCCCAGGGTATCCAGTGGCAGTCTTTCCCAGCCCTTTCAACCAGACATGCCTAGAAATGAACCTGGGTCCCTCTGTAGGTGAAAGATGAGCTCTACTGGGCTGTAGACACTGGGTAAAATTGGATTTATTGCAGGTGCAAGAAGTAGGTTTTCTCAGCAAGCTATTCAATTTATTTATTTAATTTATTTATACCAGGGATGTGGAAACTTTTTTTGGCCCTGAGGGCCATATGTGACACTGGGTCAGGGGCCACATGTGCATGCACACACACACGTGTGCACTTGCATATGTGCACACACACACAAACACACACACGGATATGCGTGCACACACACAGAGAGAGACACTAGTGATCTGTATGAGGATCTCTGAGGGGAGAGGTGGAGACTACTGGCAGTAGGAAATGCAGAAGTGGTGGAAAACTCATGCCATCTTTGTGGGGGGGGGCATAGCAAAGGCTTTGGGGGCTGCATGCAGCTCCCAAGTCACAGGCTGTGCATTCCTAATTTATACAAATATTTATATCCCACTTTTGCAATCCAGCTGGGATCATGGGGAGGTGCCGGATGTATGACCTGGCACCAGCATCTGGGCAGGGAACACATGGTTGCCACAACTTGTGGGATTACAGTGGCACTTCTGTTTCTGAGCAATTTGTAAGACTCACTGCAGCTAGATCTCCACAACCCCCACATGGCTACATCATCCATACACCAACCACTTACTCTAAGAGATCATCATCCATATGAGATCACACTTACTCTATGAGAACATCGTCCCTCATTACTCCACTTACTCTATGAGATCATCATCCATATGAGATCACACTTACTCTATGAGATCATCATCCATATGAGATCACACTTATTCTATGTGATCATCATCCATACAACAACCACTTACTCTATGAGATCACAGCAAGTCTCCCGGAAGCTGCACCACGCCCGGGGGCAACAATGGTGGGAGGTGGCAAGAAGTGCATGAACTGTGCCCTCTTCTCTGTCTCTTTACAATTTTCAAGTAGCGGCAGTTGCTGGTGAGTCGGTCAACTCGGAAGTAAAAGGTCGCTGCTGCTGAGCAGCAACTGGGAAGGAGGAGGGCTTTGTGCCCTTATTGTTGAGCATTGTGAGGAGGCATGGAGGCTGCTAGGCCAGCAACATTCAGGCATGTGGCTGCTGTCTGGCTTGGAGCATCTACTCTAGGCTGCTGATGTCATGAGCTGTACCCATGCCTTGCTAAGCACTGCTAGCTAGTCAGGAGTAGACATACGGGCTGCCGGGTCAGCATTGTGCAAGTGCACAGTGCTGACGTTGCAACCTGCATGTCTCCACCACCTCCCAATGTCCATGATTACGGTTGTTGGGTCCCCTCAGTCACTACTTAACAGCATTGGCTTCTTACATCCCAGTGCACCTCATCACTGACCACTGTGCCACCAGAAGAAACTGTGTAATGAGCATTTCTTGCAGGAAGATGTTACTTCCATGTTGTACATCATCTATTATTTTGCATATCCTTCCTCTGTTCATATCCTTGTATAGGAGAGATTGCCCTCCAGAGGTTACACAGGACTACAATACAAAGGTTTTGCTTGTCCTTCTTCTGTGTAATTGCCAGGTCCAAATACAATCTTAGTATGTTGACGAATAATAATTTAATGAGAATGATGTGGATTGTTCTGAAACAAAAAATGACAGTGTTCTGAATTTTGGAGTAAGATGGAGGAGGAGGAGGAGAAGGAGGAGGAGGAAGAAATGCAGGACAAGATATAAACAGGATACAGGAGGGGATATAATACAGCAATTGACCCAACCTGGCAGCAGTCTTTATTCAACATAATGCGCTCGCCATACAAAATGGACTGTATTTGCAGAGGTAAGGGCTCTTCTCATAGAACAGTAGATAGCTGAGGAACAGAGAAGCTGTGTCTGCTGTTTTTCCTGAGGCAAAGTTAAACAAAATCTAATACAATTTGATTTGGGTGAAGGGCAGTTTATAAATGTTTTAAATGAAACAAACAAATATATCATCTCTTTTAAGGCAAAAAGCTTCCAAAGCGATATTAACAACAGGGGGGTTGCATTTTTGTTCCCCTGGCAGTTGTTCAGAATTGAATGGATTTCAGTTACTTTAAGATACAATTTGACACATGGGAGATAATCTTCACCTTTCAAATGCAATTAACACTCTCTGAGTGAATACTGCAGAGTGTGAAATGGGATTTAGTAAAACAAATGAGGTTTTTTTTAATAGCAGAAGAGCTATTGAATTAAGTATAAGTTCAGTATTGTTCTCATTATATGTGCTTTCACGAAGTCCTCAGCATTCTGTATAGCTAGACATACATCTGTCATATATGACAGCATTATAAAACTAAGACTGAGTGACAGTAGCATTGGCTGGCGTGGTGGTGCAATGGTAAAACAAAATTCCACTGCCACTGAGTGGTAACTGAAAGGGAGTGGGGTGGAGGGGATGCCATCATTGGCAGATGCTGAGTGCCAGTATTGGAGATGGAGGTTAAGTGAGTACCACGCAGGCATGTGGCTGCTGATCAGACAACATTGCCTTGTATGGGCTGCTGATATCATTGGCCCATGCCTGCATACCATACCACACCCATCTGTTGACCACTGGTGGAAAGGTAAACATTGAAGGGCAGGCATTCATCCTAAGAGTCCCCATTGCAATGTGCCCAGTTCTGGGTGCCACATGGACAAGCTGGAACGTGTCCAGAAGAGGGTGACCAGAACGGTGAGAGGACTAGAAACCAAGTTTTATGAGGAATAGTTGGAAGAGAGAATATAAAGGGAAGATAGAAGTCTGCCTGTCACACTTTAAAATAAGACAAGGAGGGGGAAGGCTAGCCCCATCCCCCAAATCTGTGTCTCTACCAGCTCCAGTCCTGATCTTCATGCACTGAGGCCAAAAGTCAGAAAGGGGATTCTTCTCATGTTTGGCTGAACATGCTTAGAATCCTTCATGTAATCCAGAATCCTAATCACATGGAAGATTCTAAACTTGTTCAGGGAAATATGTGAAAATCCCCCTTCAGACATTCAGTCCCAACATGAAAGATTGGGGAGCATTGGGGACAGAATTGGAATTGGGACTGAGCAGTGAGGTGGCCAAGTTTGCTAATGACACCAAATTATTTAGGGTGGTTAAAACAAACACAGACTATGAAGTGCTCCAAAAGGATCTCTCCAAACTGGGAGAATGGGCCTCAAACTGGCAAATGCAGTTCAATGTAAGCAAGTGTAAAGTGATGCACACTGGGGCAAAAACTCCCAACTTCATGTATATGCTGATGGGATCTGAACTAGCAGTGACTGAGAAAGAAAAAGATCTTGAGGTTGTAGGAGACAGTTCAATAAAAATATCGGCCCTTCTGTGAAAAAGGCAAATTCCATGTTAGGCACAATTAGGAAAGGCATTGAAAATAAAACTATCAATATCGTACTGTCCTTATACAAATTTATGGTTCAACCACACTTGGAATACTTTGTACAGTTCTGGTCACTGTACCTAAAAAAAGGATATTGTAGAGTTGGGAAAAATGCAGAGAAGAGCAACTAAAATTATCAAGGAGCTGGAGCAACTCCCCTATGAGGGAAGGATACAATAGCTGGGACTGGAAGGCAAGTAAGGGAAGACATAATAGAAGTGTACAAAGTATGCATGGTGTCGAGGAAGTGGATAGGGAGACATTTTTCTCCCCCTCTCATAATACTAGGGCCTGGGGTCATGTCATGCAGGTGATTGGTGGGAGATTCAGGACAGATAAAAGGAAGCACTTCTTCACACAGTGCATAGTTAAACTATGGAACTCACTACCACAGGATGTAGTGATGGCCACCAACTTGGATGGCTTTAAAGGGGGGTAGACAAATTCTTAGAGGAGAAGGCTATCAATGGCTACTAGTCCTGATGGCTATATGCTACCTCCAGTATCGGAGGCAGAGGTACACCAGTTGCTGGGAACACAACTGGGAGGGTGCTATTGCACTCATGTCCTGGTTGTGGGTTTCCCACAGACAGCTGGTTGGCCACTGTGTGAACAGAATGTTGGACTAGATGGATCTTTGTTCTGATCCAGCATAGCTCTTATTATGTTCTATATTATTAGCTAGCACTCATAGCCCTACTCCCCCTGTGGAGGAAGATGTCTGATCGCTCCCTTCAAATATCTGAAGGGCTGTCATGCAGAAGCTGGCACAGGCCTAAAACCAATGGGTGGAGATTACAAGGATGCAGATTTCAGAGAAGCTTCCTAATGGTACAAGCCGTTTGACAGTGGAATGACTGCCTTTGGAGGCGCTAGGATCTCCTTAGCTGGAGATATTTAAGTAAAGGCTGGACAGCAATCTTTTACAGATGCTATAGCAGCACCTACATTGCAGATCCTGCATTGAGTTGGACTGGTTGACCTCCAAGGTCCCTTCCACTTCTGAAGGTCTATGATGTTATGATACCTGACCTCACTCAGAGACACATGAGTGATGGGAAGAGCTTGCACAGGGAATAAAAAAGAAAGCTGTATTCCATATAGTGAAATCTTTTCTTTCAGTGTTGGTACTTTGCCAAAGCCCTCCGGGCTCTTAATTAAAAATCTGTGCAAAGGAATGAGCAGCACTGCATTTAAAAGTATTAAATGCACAGTAGTTCTATAAAACATGCAAAGAAATCATTTTTACTGTATTCCCATTAATGCCAGCACACACTCATCATGATTGATGCCGTTGTATAAATACTACAGGAATTAATGAGTAGGACATTAATTTTTGAGTGTTACCAAAATTTTTATAGAGGTCTGATGTATTTAACTCCCCTAAATTGTACATTCCAGTATACAGGAGATTTTTTTTTAAATGTTCTACACAGTACAACTATAAGTAATGTATTCATAAGATTTGCCAGCATTACCCATATTTCAGAATCCTTTTCTGCCACACATATACATATCCCCCACACTAGCATTACAAATCCTTTCCACAATTTTACAATAAACTTTAGACAGATGCACAAGATCTTAAACATACCCCTTCCTCTATTATTCAGGGCCAGAACAGATACTACTTTAAATCGGTGTCTAGCAGCTATGTCTTTTGTTCATGTTTGCTTAAGGGTAGGTTCAGGGGGGCTGATCTGGATCTTAAAAGCTCCCCCCCCCCGATAGGGACATGATCAAGTAAAAAATGAATGAAAGAAAAAAGCATAGGTGCTAGACACAGATTTAAAGTAATGTTTCTTTTGGCTCAGCTGCACAGATGGAGCTTCCAATCTGGGCGGGTTTCTCTTTTCAGAAGTTCTGTCCAAACTATGGAGATGTGTTGCACTGGGGAGGTTTTGTATGTGCAAAGACAAAAATTGGGATCGGGATTAATATTTCAACTGAAATTGCTGAATAGCAAGGAAATCGCAAGCTTTTCATTTAAAAGGTTGACTGGTAGAATCAAACCTCTTTCTTTAAAATTGTGCTGAGGGGAAACTATATGTCCATCTAATCACTATGTAGTTATGCATGATAGTTTCACTTAATTCTGAGTAAGTGTGCATAGTTACAATTTGCCTTAAAAATTGCCCCACACCTCAATGGAGGCTTTTCCCCCGTTTTTTTTTTTTTTTAACTCCCTCTACCACAGAGATGAGGGTGGAATTCCAGGAAAAAAATGGGTGTGGGAAGGTTTAACGCACCCCTCCAAGGTGCAATGGACATGATCCAAACTGTGGCTATGTGTGCTTACTCGAGAGTAAGTAAAACCATCATGCATAGCTACACTGAGCGTGATTAGATGAATGTTTACTTTGGCCCTGATTCTCTTATCCTAGAATAGGGATGGCAGAGAATTCCGCCACGGATCTCGGTGAGGCCGAATGCCAGTGCATTCGACCCCCCGAACTCCGTGGTGGAACGGCCTGCCACCCCCCCACAGATCCCCCCTGGGACGAGACCTACCTGGGGTGGATCTTCCAGGCGGCGGTGGCGACGGAGGCTGCGGCGGCGGCTGCGGCGGCTGCAGTGGCTGGTCTTCCGACCGGCTGCCGCTGCCATCTGCAGTCTTGTAAAAACAACAACAACAAAAAACGATGTGATAGGCTACGTAAAGATTTACGTAGCCTATCATGGGTGGGTTAAAAAACAACAACAACCACGTACGCAAATGGCGGCGGCTATGGCCGCCGCCATTTGCGTTCCTTATTTTTGGCCGTCTTAGTCTATGTAAATATTTACGTAGACTATGACGGCGAAAATAAAGGGGAATGCAAATAGCATAGCGGGTGCTATTTGCGTCCCTTTTTGATTCACCGTTTTAGCCTACGTAAATATTTACGTAGGCTAAAACGGCGAATCAAAAAGGGATGCAAATAGTGCCCGCTACGCTATTTGCATTCCCCTTGATTTTCGCCATCATAGCCTATGTAAATATTCATGTAGATTAAGATGGCCAAAAATAAGGAACACAATTGGCGGTGGCCGTAGCCACCGCCATTTGCGTATGCGGGTTTATTGTTGTTGTTTTTTCCCCCAGAGCCCTCCGCAGCCAGAAATCCGGCTGCGGACGGCTCTGGCCTGGCTGGGCCTGACCAGCTGCTCTGCGGAGCTGCTGCGAAGCACAGCCGGCCATGGAGGATTCCAGGGGGGAGGAACGGATCGCCTCCTCCCCCGTCGAGGATTCTGGGGGGAGAGACGGAACGCCTCCTCCCCTACCATCAACATAATCCGCCAAAAGGTAAGTGACTTTCATACATCCCTATCCTAGAAGTAAAACTTTTCTTGGCTGCTTTGCCAGTATCTCTGGTTTCAGTGCTGGAAGCCTGATGATGACCATACACAGAAGTTACCTTTTGAATTTAGTGTATCTCCACAGGGGCCTCAGAGTTACCTGCATACAAAGGAGCATATTCGCAATTCAAATTCCTCCCCCGAACATGTTCCTATAGGAGAGCTGCATCTTTCATTTTTTCATCAGAGGCCTGTGTAAAAAGGGATTGCTTTCCAGAAACAGTTGAAGATGTGCCCATCTGATCATTCGTATTAAACAGCCGGATGAGTAGGGACTTTCATTTGAATTTAGAAGCGTTGCTCCCTGCTGTAGGAATTGTGGCATCTGTCTGCATTACACAAGCTGAAAAACAGGCATTTTAGGTTTTTTTAAATGTGTTCTCTTGGGAAGACCACAGATGAGTCAAAACCCACTATTTGGGAATTATTTGTAATATCAGCGCAAATTGGGCTTGCATTTTGTGGTATGGCAAAAGAGAAAGAATTGGATTTTGTGTTTGCTTATCAAGCAGTTATGTCTTTCTGAATCAGGGCTTCACCATATTTCAAGTTCTCTCCCACTGGAACTTCTTCCTTACTTCCTCACTAAGGCTGAGCTGAAAGTGGGGGCTAAATGTCATGAACTTTTCAAAATACTTTCGGCAATTTTTCAGGGATCACTGTGAAATGGGATAACACTGTTTACCTATTCATTATGAAGCATTGCCCTCATCCTAAACAGGCATTGATTGCCTTCAGTGACGTCAGCATATAGACAAATTGATTAGCTATGTTTCATCATGACCTCTTCACATTTAATGCCTGATCCCTGATTGGCTGGGATCACTTTAGGAAAGAAAGATACACCCTGATCAGAAAAAAATGGCACTGAAACTGAAGCAAATTGGAAAAGAAATGGCAGAGAACAGCAATTTAAGGACTTTTCTGGGATATATTCCTGCCCTTGATAGAACTAGTTTTCACCCCAAAATCAAACAAATGAGCATTAGTCTTGGTTCTACTTCTGAGTAGGAATGAGAGTGCCTATGTAGCTCACCTCCAAAATTAACAGGGCTTTTCAAATATCTTAGCTGAATGCTTGAAGTTTGCAAGAATACGTGCAAGCTTTTTTTGTTTTTGTTTTTAAAGAGTGTTTTATATGAATACTAGGGAAAAAACCCCAGTTACTATTGTCTCCTAACTCTCGCTTCTCTGCCAGTCTTCTCATCTTCCCATACCTTGGGGAATGGGCAGTGGAGGCCTCAATTTGACAAGATGTGATGGTGCCGCTCCTTGGATGCAAATGACATGGGATCATAGACATGTAGTCAAATGGTAGAGGTTCAGGTGGAGCCCAGCTCAAAATGGACATGACTCAAAATGGGGC
This sequence comes from Heloderma suspectum, assembly GCF_057233095.1. Lineage (NCBI taxonomy): Eukaryota > Metazoa > Chordata > Lepidosauria > Squamata > Helodermatidae > Heloderma > Heloderma suspectum. Next base: position 88,348,689 of record NC_139459.1, read on the forward strand.
TAGAAGTGCACACTGATGGAAAGTGCACATTTTGACCAACCCCCTTTCAAAGGGGTTCATAACATGGAGCTTTTATCCTGCTATTGAGAAAGCTCTCTCTTGGAAGTTTGAGGGCTCTTTAGATGACACTGTTACCCTTCAGGCTGTCTCCCTCCATTTCCTCCAGCCTATCTCATGTTTTACCCAAACACAAAAATGTGGTATTTTTTCCAGCCCACGGAACAGGAGCATCATGACCTCCCCGTGAAATTCGCAATAGCTGAAGAAACCGCTGTGTCTGCCTGCTGTGGGCATTTGTTTTCAGTTGTTGGAGGCACGGTCAGGATGAGATTTGACAGGTGCGAGGGCAAGAATCGCCTGCCAATTGCGTCTCCCACCTCTGCATTTCTCAACTGGAGGAAGAAGAGGGTGAAATGCCTCCCTGCAATGAAGGTAGACACATCTGATCTCCCACCCCACCAAGCTCAGAAGCAACGTCCTGTGTTGATTCAGACCACCCTTATGTTCAATGGGGCTTACTCCCAAGTAAGTGTGCCGAGGGTTGCAGACTTACAGGGTGATCTTATATCTCCTCAGAAGTAAGTCCCACTGAGTTCAATGTGGTTTACACCCACATAAGTGTGTCAAGGGTTGCAGACTTACAGTACAATCTTACCTTTTATGTCTACTCAGAAGTAAGTCAGAGGTTTCCTGGGGGCTGCGAGAAAACAGTACAGCAGAACTTAAGCTATGAAAACAAGACTCCCCGCCCTCCTTTGCACACATGCCAGGGAGGAAGGCACTCCCTCAGTTCAAACTACATGGCTGCTGTGTAAAGAAGCCCCCCCTAATCCCACAAAGAAACCAAAAGCAGGAAGCTCCGGACAGGATGTGGGTTTTTGCGGGGGTTTTACTTAATGTAGAAACACCTAAAGTCTTGCCTTTAAAGAACTATTCCTAGCAACCTCTTGAACATCTGAACAAAGTCATATGTGACACTGAACAACCTGCTTTGCATGGCATGGCATGGCTTGCCATGGGTTATTTATCTAGGTTATTCCAGTTGCCATTTGCAAACATTACCACGACACTATATACTGTACTACTCTACACAATTCTTCCATGCAACTTGTCCTAATGAGAAAGTCCAATTTATATAACCAGCTCACATCTTTTACCACCAAACATTCTTCCAACCCAGCTTCTATTTTTTATTATTATCATCCTCTCCCTTTTAATGCGCCTTTTTCTATACAACACCTTCTAAAAATGTGCATGTTGAACAGCATGCGCTAATTATATTCTGGAACTCTGGTTTTACTACTTCAGCATATTGTGTGGACATTTTTACAGGTAAGCGTATGTCATACCTTTAATTTCTCTTTTACATGCTCTCTGTTTTAGCTAAATCTGCTTTCTGCCTATGCATTTTAAATTTTTGTGACCAGTGTGTGTTTCTTTACATTTGTCTATAATAAGTTTTATTGAGCAAGTCAGTAAACCCAGTTATGCACTATGATTCCAGTCCTTTTGATTTTTACTTGCTGCTTGCTCTGACTTTATAGCACATCTTAAATTTATATTATCCACAAATGGAAGTTGCTGAAGATGCTTCCCCACCTCTCTCTCCTTCTCTTTCTCTTTCTCCTCCCTCACTTCCCAACTCTTTAATGTGCTGTATGAAAACCAGGGGAAGGAGAAACTTGATCTCACCTACTTAGACTGATGGACTAGTCCTGATGATCAGAGCAAACACATCTCATATTTTAACCTTTATGAGACAGCTATGCAATAACAGATACAAAGGCAGTAACACAAATCTGAGGCATATATAATGTCTGGGGGTAAACTGGCTGTGGAGGCAGGCAAGTGGAGAAATAACCATGCTACTGTTCCCATCAATGTTTTTAAAAGGCTGCCACTTAATTTCTAGAAAAAGAGAGATCAGAACTTCAGTTTGTCTGAAAACATCCTCTGATCTGTAAGCCAGTCCTCTATTCTTCAAAGTGGAGAATACAGGAATGGCTTTCCCTGTTCAGTCATGAGGGGGACATAGATAGCAATGGACAAATCTTCAGTTTTGCTTTCTGCCACATTTGAATTTTTCATATCTCAAGCTCTTTCCATCCAATATCTGAAGAAATGAGTAGTTTTTGGTAAATTCTCATCAAAACATAATTACCCCCCCCAATTTCTCGCCCAACTGCACCAGCAAAATTCAATAGGTATAGATATTCCCAGCAGAGAGAGGACCATGGGGGTGTCCCCATGAGAAATTTGCTGCAAGCTGGCTGCATTTGGAACTCATTTGGGGCACATGACCTCGTGGCCATCCCGCAGCCAGCCTGGAGCTTTTAGCGGAAAAAACTGTTTTTCTGAGACTAGTTTTAGTCCAATTCTTTTCCCTAGTTCAGCTTGCCTGAGCTTCTGTGGCAGTGTGTACCAACCCTCCACATTTACTTCAATGTGATAGCCCTGCTGAGGGGTATGTCTCTCACCTAGGGATGTCAGGTAATTCCACCATGGATTCCAGAATCTGTGGCGGAATGGCCTCCCGCCCCCCGCAGAATCTCCCCGGGATGAAACGTACCTGGGGCGGATGCGGCAGCAGTGGCGGCAGCTCCAGCTGGTCTCCCAGCTGGCCGCGGCTGGGCTGCTGCGGCCACCATTTGCATCCTTGCAGCCGTGATAGGCTACGTAAGTATTTACATAGCCTATCACGGTAAAGGCAGCCAAGCAAATGGAGTAGCGGGTGCCATTTGTGTTCCTGCTCTTTGCCGTGATAGGCTATGTAAATACTTACGTAGCCTATCATGACTGATTGCAAAGACCCAAATGATGGCTGCTACGATGGCTGCCATTTGCGGCCGCAGCAGCCCGGCCGTGGCCGGAACTCCAGCTGTGGCCGGCCCTGGCCGGCGACTCCGCGGAGACGCTGCAGAGCAGAGCCGGCCGGGGAGGATTCCAGGGGAGGGATGGAGCACCTCCCCCCACCGCGGATGCCCCAGTGCGGAGCCAGGTAAGGGATTCGTACATCCCTACTCTCACCTGCCCATGACTTCACTGACCCCAGTCAAGGAGTCTTTTCCCCAATGTTTCCCCTTCCTGTTTCCCTGATTTTTCTGCCATTTTGCAGCTTGCGTTCAAGGAGTACTGCCTTATGGTACTTACTTCTCTTGCCTACCACTGGTCTCACACCCCCACCACCCAAAAAAAGATTAGGTGTGCTGTGCTTCAGAGCCTCTACCTTTTTTGAAAAAACCTGCCTGTTAAAGCTCAGTGTCAAGATACTGCATTAGCACTCTATCGCGAACCCAAAGTAAGTGTTCCAGTGCTAAATACCAGAATTGTCTGTGACTGGAAAGTACATAGCATCATCGTTGCCTGCACTGGTTTATCGAAGGAACTAATTGCCATCTGAATGTTTAAGTCATCTTTTTGTGAACTCACCTGGTGGCCATTCCTCCAAATTTTTAATTTGCCTTCAGTCAATACTGCATTAAAACACAACTTCAAGATAGCATGAATTCTAATTTTAAATTCCCTATGAATCGAGAATGTGTTAAAGTGCAACATCGAAGTAGTGCATTAGTGCTCTATTGCAACCCCGACGTAAGCGCTCTGGTTCCAGCTACCACCATGGCCTGGACTTTAAAGTAGTTTTAAGTGACCATTTGGACCTTGGAAGTCACTACGGTGGGAGCCTGCTAATGTTTGCTTAGCACAGGGCCCAAGAGTTCTCTAAGGTAGTTCATGTGGGAGCATGCAATTCTGAGCAGGGAAAACCCATCTATGGTTAAATGGGTAGGGTTGAATGCTGGCACTTGGGTTTTGAGCCATAAAATCACAATTGCGCACTAGTGATTTTCCCTCCAAGGCCATTTTGGGGGTTGTTTTCTGATTTCTTATATTGTCTCTCCTTTCTCTCTCCAGGGCTTCTGCCACTATTCTTGACCAGGGTTGCATGGCTTCAGTAAAGTTTGCTAGCACAGGGCATGGGGTATCCTGGAAGTATGAGGAAATCATGGATCTCCTCAACATATGGGGGGAGCAGAAGATCCAGGAGCAGCTTTGCTCCAGCCACAGTAACAGAGATTCCTATGTGAAGATTTCCCACCAAATGACCCTCAGGGGTCACAGCCGAAGCACAGTGGAGTGCAGGACAAAGACCAAAGCACTGCAGCTGGAATATAGACGGGTGGTCGCTCACAACTCCCACTCTGGGAATAATGTGGCAATGTGCCCCTTCTACAAGGAGCTCCATAGCATCCTTAGGGGGGATGCTACAATACAACTGAAGAGGGTGAGCAGGAGTATTCATCCACAGAACTCCTGCTGGCCCTGCTGCTCCTCCTCCGGCACTTCCACCTGTCCAGGCAGGATCAGAGGAGGTCTTCAGTCACACGACATTCAGACTATTAATGTGGCAAGAATCCATGGTACCACTGGATGGAAATATGGGTGAGTCTTCTTCCCAATCATTTCTCCCCCCCACCCCCACTCACTTCTGCCGCAGCCTACCACAGCTCATTTCTTTCTTCACTTAGATGTAGAAATTGCAGACTCTGGAGAAGGGGAGACCCAGCCAAATCAGCCACAAGGTGAGTGGATGGACTCAAGAGCCACCATACTGTTCACTGCCTATGCTTGCACAATCTGCTGGACTGGAAGGCACTGCTTTTCCTGAGGCATGTGTCCCTTTGTGGCAACACCACACAGCCTAACTATAACTGCCTTTATATCACGCAGCTGGTACAGCCTCTTCTGCCTCTACAGATGTGGGTGAAACCACAGAGGATGCTGGCCCACAGACTACCGAGGGGTCCAGCCTGCTGAGAGAGCACTGCCCAGGTAGGATCCCAGCCAGGTACACCACAGAAGAAATGCCTCAAAGTGAGAGCACTTGGTTCTGTATTCCCCTTACCTAGGAACGGTCTGCTATGCAGTCTGCCTTGCTGGACCTTCTGCATAGACCGAGGACATGGGGAGTGGGGAGTTACCCTGAGGGAAAATGTGACTGACAAGACTGAATTTGAAGCAGATTGCTAGGATGTGGTGAAATTGGGGTGGGGGCTCTGGAGGACTGGGTTCACCACGAAGTTTTCTAATTCAGATTTCATCTTGCCCATTTTGGAAGAGATGATGATGATGATCATAATGATTTTCCTCTTTTTGTTTCTGAGAACTCCTCTTGGAGTTGTTGGCTGTAACTCTAAACCCACTTACAGGGGAGGAAGTAACCCAGTGGGGCTTACTTCTGAGTAGGGATGCATAGGATTGCAATGTTCCCCATTTCTAGTCCCGTGACTGCCTGAGCTCTGGAGGACTGGGGATTTTAATTTCTTCAGGGAAATCTGAAGAATTATTTGGAAACAATTCCTCAGATCTCCCTGAGTTATTGCCAATGGCTGGTGATGTTTATTTTATTTCCTTTCTTCCTGGCTGTTATTCCCTGGTCAGTTGCATTTCTGTTCACAAAGATGTCTTCAAATTCAGATTTCAGCTTCCTGTGTTGGCTGCAATTCTAAACCCACTTACAGGGGAGGAAGTACCCCAATGGGGCTTACTTCTCAGTAGGGATGCATAGGATTGCAATGTTCCCTATTTCTACCTCTTCCACCCCCATTTAGCAGCATCCAGGCAATCTGCTGCAGAGTTATTGCTCCCCCACCCCATTTTTCCCCATGTGTGCACTTTTGCCTATTGCCTACTCCCTTTCTCCTCCCTGCTGCTCACAATGAGAACCCCCCCCAACCCAACCCACTGACATCAGACCCACCAGTCTACGCTGCTGAATACATTTGAGAATAAGGACTTGCAGTGCAATCCTTTGCCAATAGGCAAAAATGTTTTTATGCGGATAACTCTTTGGCATGTAAGCTGGTCAGAGTCTTCTCAACAATGTTTGAGCTATATGTCTTTTTAAATTATAGTTCTTACTTCTAAAGTTGCATCTAACTTAGCCTATGCATATTGTATGGAACACTGGGTTCTCTTTTGGGTGCTGTGTAAATATCCCCCATACTACTGGGGGGGGGGAGAAAGTGGCTTTCTCAGGGAGGGGCCCCCACTCAGATCATCTTTCCCAGAAGCCTCCCCAGAAACAGAGCCTTCATAGACCATGGTCTGGGGGGGGGGGTTACCCCAAGGGAAGTGCCATTGCCTGCCCATGAACCCAAGGCTCGCCTTCTCCATAGACCAGTGTCCCAGGGGCAGGGGGGCTTAACATGAGGGAAAGGACTATATGGAAAGACACTTACACTGTTTATTTCTTTGCCTCTTGCAAAACCTGGCATCCCGAACTACATAGCCACGGTGTCCCCTGCCACATGCCTGGCAATGGCCTGGAATCAGAGGACAGGTCGCTCTGCCTCTAACAACCTGGTTCAGCTGCTGTGACACACCACTTCTGAGAACAACAGGTTGCTCCATGCTTTTGGGTGGGACACCGAGCTATATGAATGAGGTGTTGAGGGTGCAACAGCAGATGAGGCTGAGTGCAGGAGACATGCACTTCTGGCAGAAATCAGCAGGCAACTGGACCTGCTTGAGACACTAGTGGGGACACTAGTGGGGGAGCTTGGGAAGGGAGGGGGCAGGCACGATTGGGCTGAGCCTCCCACCAACACAGAGGATGTGACTCCTGACCTGTCAGGAGCGCTCTGGCGGCTTCTCCCAGTAGATGCCAACAGCCAACTCAAGACACAGATGCAAGGATTTCTTTTCAATAGGGATGGGGCAGAATTTCTCCCCGAAACTTCGGGGGGCCGAGTGCCAACGCATTCGGTCCTCCGAAGGTTCAGGGAGAAATTCTCCGCCCCCCTGCCCCCCCCCCGGGATGGGACTTACCTTTTACAAATGTCGCTCCTGGCGGCGGGTCCCGGCGGCGGTTCGGCAGGTCTTCGTCAGGGGCAGGGGCAGCAGCCGATCTTTCGACCGGCTGCCGCCGCCGCCATTACAAGAAATGTAAAAAAAAAAAAAAACGCCCCTGTGATAGGCTACATAATGATTAACATAGCCTATCACGGCTAGATTTGCAAAGTCAGCCGTGATAGGCTACGTTAATTGTCACGTAGCCTATCACGGGTGACTTAAAAAAAAAAAAAAAAGCGCGTATGCTAATGGCGGCCCCCATAGGGAGCCGCCATTCGTGTTCCTTATTTGGTCCCTGTAGTCTACGTAAAGATTTAAATATGCAAATAGCGTTGCCCTTATTTTCGCCGTAGTCTACGTAAATCTTTACGTAGACTACAGGGACCAAATAAGGAACGCGAATGGTGGCTCCCTATGGGGGCCGCCATTTGCGTACATGCTTTTTTTTTTTTTTAAAGTCACCCGTGATAGGCTACGTGACAATTAATGTAGCCTATCACGGCTGACTTTGCAGATCTAGCCATGATAGGCTACGTAAATCATTACGTAGCCTATCACGGGGCTTTTTTTTTTTCTTTTGAAGTTCGCGGCCGGGGAGATGGGGTGCTTCTCCCCGGCCTGAATTTCGGCCAGGTGAGGCGGGAAGCCTCCCCCCCGGCCTGAATTTCGGGGGGAGAAGCGAAGTGCCTCCCCCCCACCACGAAGCAAGCTGCGAGACCAGGTAAGTGACTTTCGTACATCCCTACTTTTCAAAGCTTTAACCCTTTTACAACTTAATGACTTTCAGATGCTAATCACCAGCGACTAAGCAAGGAACAGCAGGGTAGCCAAAGTTTCAAGTAGTCAGTTGATCCCTGTTTGAAGGAGAGTCACTTGAAGACACAGAACATATGGGCTAGGGAGAGATCCACCCTCTTTCCCTTGGGTCCATGTGAGGCGGCCGTTGCTTGCGCGCCAAATGGGCGCTACGCCTCCTTTCCGCACCCTCCATCGCTCGTCACTCCCTGCATCTGTGTCGAGCGTCTAAGAAGCCCCCCTCCTGCATTCCCTCACTACCCAGGTTGCTCTCTATCTCTGGAATCTCTGCCAGGTGCTGAGCCTGTGAGGGATGAGCTAGCCCCTCTCCCATGGATAGCTGTTCCTCCTCAGAATCTGAACTGCTCTGAGACTCTCTGGGCTCAGTTTCCACCCTGACATGACCAGTGCTTCAAGGAGGTAGAAAAAGAAGCATTCCCTCTCACACAAGTAGCAGGTCTCTAGCCCCACATGCTGCCACTGCTGCTATCCAGCCAAAGCAGGCTTCCACCCCCAAGAAGTCCCCCCTACCCCACCAGAGGGAACAGAGTCGGGTGAAGAAACCCAATAAGTTTTCCCCATAACCCCCCACCAATGCTACCCTCTTGGCAGTTCCCAAATCCACGCTGTCCCAGACCATCCCCGAGCACACAGCAAGAAATGCCCAGAGGTTATGATTTCTGTTGAAATAAAGATGTTTTATTAGTTTAAAATTGAAAATGGATATAAAAAATAAATAGGATATTGGGGACTGGTGACACTATATACATTTGGGTAGATGTATGGGGGTGCAGGGGAGGGTGGGGGTATTTACATTGGTGGGTGCATATAAGTTTGTGTAGAAGATGGGGGCAGAGGGGCAGAGGAAGGTGGGGGTATTTACATTGGTGGGAGGTGGGGTGGGATCCAGGTCAGGGAGGGAGCCAGCTGGCCATGCTGGTCCCGGCACCTCCAGGCCACGTTGGTCTCTCACCTGTGCCTGCAGCTGCTCCAGGGTTCCCACCCAGTCTGTAACAGCGGTCACTAAGTTAAAGGAGGGGGGCTGGTTAGTGCTTGGCATCCTTGACATTTCTTAAGATAGTGCAACTTCAGCTATTGCACCCATGTCCAGCCTGGATCTGCAGCACAGTCTGAAGGATCTGCTGCAGCAGCGCTGCACTGGCAACCATAGGAGGATAGGCTTCCCACCCACAGGCTGGTGCAGGGCGCTCTCCTCCACCTCCCCAGGCTGTCTGACCTTCCTGTGCAGGTGGCAGTGGCAGCTGGGCATTGGGTGGCAGCAGCGGTGGCTGCGCCTAGACCGCAGGCTGGGGCACAGCCTGGCAATCCCCTCCAGGTTGTTGCGAGGCTGTTGGGAGACACAACGTAGTTACATATCTGCCCAACCTTTGGTGTTGCCCAAAGAAGGTCACCAGCACTGCCTGGATCCCCAATCCTGGATCCCCAAGTTCAATGTAAGCAAGTCTAAAGTGATGCACATTGGGGCCAAAAATCCCAACTTCAAGTGTTGCCTGATGGGATCTGATCTGAGCTAGTGGTGACTGACCAGGAAAGAGATCTTGGGGTTGTGGTGGACAGCTCAAGGAAGATGTCGACCCAGTGTGCAGCCACTGTAAAAAAGGCAAACTCCATGTTAGGGATAATTAGAAAAGGGATTGAGAATAAAACTGCCAACATCATACTGCCCCTATACAAATCTATGGTCAACCACACTTGGAATACTGTGTACAGTTCTGGTCACCACACCTAAAGAAAGATATTGTAGAGCTGGAGAAGGTGCAGAAAAGGGCAACTAAAATTATCAAGGTGTTGAAGCATCTCCCCTATGAGAGAAGGTTACAATAGCTGGAATTGTTTAGCTTGGAAAAAAGGAGAGTAAGGGGAGACACGATAGAGGTCTACAAAATTATTCATGGTGTGGAGAATGTGGATAGGGAGACAGCCCTCTCTCAAAATACTAGAACCCGGTGTCATCCCATGAAGCTGATTGGTGGGAGATTCAGGACAGATAAAAGGAAGTACTTCTTCACACAGCGCATAGTTAAACTATGGAATTTGCTACCACAGGAAGTAGTGAAGTGATGGCCACCAGTTTGGATGGCTTTAAAAAGGGGTTAGACAAATTCCTGGAGGAAAAGGCTATCAATGGCTACTAGTCTTGATGGCTCTGTGCTACCTCCAGTACTGTCACGATTTCTTTAGCCCCCACTTCAATTCATTGCCCAAACATACACAGTCGAGAGGCTTCAGTCTACAGTTTTTAATCCATTACTTCACAGTGTCATACAGATGCAAATTCTCAGAGAAACTCCATCTACAAGGAATGTCTTCAGGGGATCCAAATGAAATTTATGAGAGTTGCCCGCCGTTTGAAGAGGGAGGCGGTCTTGCTAGCCTAACTTAAGGGGGGGAGGTCTCTCCCTTGTCATGAGGCTTCTAAGTGCAGCTTCTCATGCAAGACCAATTCAGTAGACCGTCTAAGTTCCACCCCTGCCTTCTCTCTCTTTGCTCTGCATCTGTGCCTGGTATCTATTAGATCAACCTCCTGTTTGCTGCTTCTCACGGGGGGGTGGGGTGAGGAGGGACCCTCAAGCTCAGCCATCTGTATGTTTGTAACCTGAGAAGCAGGCCTACTCGTATCTGGACTAGTCTGGGAAAACACCTCCCCCATGTCTGATGGTTCTTCTTCAGAATCTGAACTGCTATCCCACTCCCTGTGCTCAGAAACACCCCTGACAAGTGCCAGAGGCAGTGAGCCTATATTAGGGGTGTACGAAACCCCGCTTACCTGGCTCCACCAGGTTTTGCTGGGGGGGGAGGTGCTCCGTCCCTCCCCCTGGAATCCTGGCTGGCTGGCTCCGCTCTGCGGGGATTCCGTGGAGCCGCCAGGAGCTGGACATCCAGCCGCTGGCTAGCAGGGATGCAAATGGTGGCGGCTGTAGCCGCCGCTGTTTGCGTCCCTGAATTCAGCTGTGGTAGGCTACGTAAAGACTTACGTAGCCTATCACATCTGGGTTAAAAAAAAAAATGCGTACGCAAATGGCGGCTATGGCCACCGCCATTTGCGTTCCTTATTTTTGGCCGTCTTAGTCTATGTAAATATTTACGTAGACTAAGACGGCGAAAATAAGGGGGAACGCAAATAGCTTCCGCTACACAATTTGCGTTCCCCCTTATTTTCGCCGTCTTAGTCTACGTAAATATTTACGTAGACTAAGATGGCCAAAAATAAGGAACGCAAATGGCGGCGGCCACAGCCACTGCCATTTTTAACCCAGACGTGATAGGCTACATAAGTCTTTATGTAGCCTATCACAAATGGGGGGGAACAGACTGCAAATGGCGGCGGTGGCAGCAGCTGGTCAGAAGACCAGCCGCCGCCGCCACTGCAGCCGCCGCCGCCGTCCGGAACATCCGCCCCAGGTAAGTCTCATCCCGGGGGGGATCTGCGGGGTGGCGGGGGGGTGGCAGGCCGTTCTGTCATGGAGTTCAGGGGGCCGAATGCACTGGCATTTGGCCTCACCGAGATCCGTGGCGGAATTTTCTGACATCCCTAGCCTATATACACCAGCTGCTGGGGAACATGGGTGGGAGGGCGCTGTTGCACTCATGCCCTGCTTGTGGGTCCCTGATCGACAGCTTGTTGGCCACTGTGTGAACAGAATGCTGGACTAGATGGGGCCTTGGTCTGATCCAGCAGGGCTCTTCTTATGTTTTTATGTTCTAAGTGGGTGACCCAGAGACATCGCACAGTGCAAAGAACCCCTCACTCGTACACCAATGCACTCACCTGGTGGTGTAGGCTCCAGCATGCCCTCATCCTCTCCCTGTGGCTCAAGGCAAGCTGGAGAAGGAAAGGGGGCAATCATCAATCCTAATTTCTCTGGCACTGGCCCCTTGCCAAGTACAGCTGTGAGCAATGACCCATTGCACACAGCACTGACACCCAGTCTAACTCTGTTTGACACGGTGACTGCTAGTGATGAAGTTTTGGGATGGTCTAGGGATTGATCCCATTTCCCAGACTCCTCCCCACACAGAGGAGTGGTTCTATGCTAAATGCACCACACACTGATAAAAATGCATGTTCCCACATCTCTATCTCTTATACAACCAGCAAATACTAGTATTCATAGCTTTTAGTAAAGACCTGGGTGGCTAAGAGAGGGGTCTAAGCACCAAGTCTATATGCAAAATATGAATACATTTGAGGTATTTTTGGCCATGCCCAATATTAATAAAGAATGCATTATGGATACCAGAGTGAGTCTTGAGAGGAAGCAGAGCAAATAGCATGCTGTTCTCCCTTGCCTGGAGTAAAACTCCTGAGAAACCTTTATTAGGGTGGGCATGTGTCAGGTTGAAACTTAAAAGAACACAGAACCTTAAGTAGGGAGAGTGGGGCCTTGGGATTACCTATCAACTGTTAGCCTAGTGAAGAGAGGAAGTGTCTACTTCCCACCCAGCCTGTGGATTTCAGGGCTGGGCTGTCCAGCCAGCACCCCGCTCCCTGAAGAAGGATGGCTGGGTGGCACAAGGTGGATGCTCGCTGTGGGGCTCCAGGGCCTGGTAGAAGGCTCCCCTTAACACTTTAAACTTTGATCTGCACTGGAGAGCACTCTACTGGTAGCCAGCAGCACACATGTCCTGAGCGATCCAGCAGGAGATGTGGATGGTCTGCAGGCAGGAGCTGGGCACCAACCGGTGGACCCATTCACTCTCCTGGATCAGCCTCAGGAGCATGTGTACTTCTGGCACCAGCCAGCATCATGCCCCCTGTGCCTGTGAGCCATCTTGCCCTGCAGCTAAGGGAGAAGATCCTGACTTCCTGGTAATGCAGGGACATAGGGCTACAATGTCACATCTATGGTTCAGCAACTTAAAGGGACACCGTGTATTTTGTGTGTGGGGGGGTGGGAGGTTGGGGGTTGTGCTTTCCCTAAGTATTCACTATGTTGGGCTGGGGTAACTTCTTCCTAAGCAGTGACACCACTGCAAAACGTTCCAAAGCACTAAAAGCATGGCAAAAGGTCTTGGGGAGGGTGCAATTTGCAGCTTGGGCTCCCAGTGAAGAGCGTTAATGTGAGAGAGCGACTTTGAGGTTTTCCAGGGACAGGGTTTGAGAGGAAAAGTTGGGTTCCAAGGCATTCCGATCTACTCCAGTAGACCAGAAGCCCTATACTCCCCCCGCCCCCGCCCCCGTAACTCTCTTGGGAATTTTTTTTCTGGGGTTAAAGCTCCGCAGTCATGAGGGCTTTTTTTTTGCAATCTTGTGTGAACAACTTCATGCTCTATACTGACAGTCTCAATCAGGAACATTTACTCAGAGTTGTTCAGATTGCTGCTCCAAGATTGTGAAGGTGCTATTTCGCTATTGTGCATTTTCGCGATCTCACGGGAACCACTTTCATACTCCATAGGGAAATATCTCTCTTCAGATTTCCATAGCTGCACCCCTTTTTGTTCTCTCCCTCCCTTCCTCTCTCTCTTCCTTTGTTTTGCAAAGGGAAGAGTAACCTACCCTAATTGCTCCCCACCCCATTTCCCCCCATGTGTGTACTTCAGCCTACTGCTTCAACCCCCATTTCTCCCATTCTCCCCCCATAGCCCCCCCCTCCCAGGAAACTATACAGGGTGTTTCAAAAAGATGGACCCGATTTGAAATTGCTATATCTCTGCAACCATGAACCGCCCATGAATGAAACTTTCCACTTGAAAGGGTGGGGCATAGAGTTTCAAATGATTACTGCTAGATGCCTCTTTCAGTGCACAAACAGTCCGTAGCCTCAGTCATTCGCAAGATGGCGACCCCACAACACAAGATGTTTTGCATTCTGCAGTTCATCAAGACTGAACCCGTAATGGCAGTGCAGCATGCGTTTCAACGGCGTTTTGGCATTGATCCGCCAATGCCAAAGAGCATTCGTCGTTGGTACCCACAGGCTGTTTATGTAAGGGGAAGAGCACAGGGCGACCATGCATTTCAGAGGAAAACGTGAGAAGAATTCAAGAGAGTTTTCAGCATAGCCCGTGCAAGTCCACTAGCCGTGCCAGCCGAGAACTTGCGATCTCTCATACGACTGTCTGGCGTGTGTTAAGGCGACGTTTAATCATGAGGCCATACCGGCTGCAGTTGGTACAGGCTCTTCATGCAGGTGACAAAGGAAAGCGTGTAGAATTTTGTGATGCGATGTTACAGAACATGGAGGATGACAGCTTCTTACCGCATTTGATTTTTAGTGATGATGAAGTAACGTTTCATCTAAGCGGTAAAGTTAACCGTCACAATGTGCGAAAATGGGGATTATGGAATCCACACGAAACGATAGAGAATTAGCGTAATTCCCCGAAAGTGAACATGTTTTGTGCCGTTTCTCAAAAAGGTTTATGGCCCTTTCTTTTTCGAGGGAAACACAGTTACGGGGCAAATGTATCTTGAAATGCTGCAGAACTGGCTCTTTCCACAACTTAATGAAGATTCCGATGACTTCATTTTTCAGCAAGATGGAGCACCGCCACACTGGCACCTGCAGGTTCGCCGTTTTCTAAATGACACGCTGCCTCAACGTTGCATAGGCCGCACGGGACCCCAAGACTTGGCGCTACACTCTTGGCCCCCAAGATCTCCGGGCATTACACCCTGCGACTTTTTCTTGTGGGGATACATCAAAGAACATGTTTTTGTGCCACCATTAGCAACTAATCTGGATGACCTCAAAAACAGAATCACAGCAGCGGTGACTTCAGTGGAAGAAGACGCTTTGAGAGGCATTTGGGGACAAATTCAACTATTGTCTCGATATTGTCCATACAGCAGGTGGAGGGCACGTAGAGCATTTATAAAATGGTTAGTAAAACTTGATAACTCATTAAACCGTTTGTAACTTTTGGTGTAATTATAACATGTTGCCATCGTGAAATATACTGCTTTGAAATTGGGTCCATCATTTTGAAACACATCAAGTGCTGGTTGTGACTTTGATTGAATACCATTCCAGGGATACTAAGTAAGCCTGGCAGGAGCACCTCCCTGAGCAGTTAATGGCTGACCCCAGAACTCCAGAGCAAGTCTGTAATTGCCTCCCATATCCACTCACCCTCTTCAGTGTGCTGCCTCTCCCCTTTTTCCAGCAGGGCACCCGAAGTGGCCAGTTCAATTGGTCCTTGCTCTTCCACATCCTTCTAAATGGCATGCCACTCTCACAGATGTTGCGGAGAATAACACAGGTGGCAATGACAGAGGTGCCTCAATCTCTAGCCTTGCTGTCAGGCAGGCACCACCATCAGCTCTTCAGTTTTCTGAAGGCCCTCTCCACCACACTGCGAACCCGCCCAAGGTAGTAGTGGGAATGACCTTTCCGCCAGTCCAGGTGGCGTCCATGCAGCTTCATGAACCATCTCCTGATGGGGTAGGTGCTGTCAGCCACAATCAGGGGTGGGACCTTTACACCATTCACTGTGATGCTGGCATTCCCCAGAATGAAGACGCCAGCCTCCATTGTTTCAAACAGGGCTGAGTTCTGGAACACAAAGGCATCGTGATTCTTCCCACTCCATCCAACCTCTATGTCAATGAAGCTGCCTGTGTGGTCAGTCACTCCTTGGAGGAGGATGGAGTAGAAATGCTTTTGGTTTTTGAAATCATCCCCCTGTCATCTCACTGAAATGATGGGCATGTGGTAACCATCCACAGCTGTGATACTTTGAGGGAACCCCAACTTTCCGAACCCCTCCATGATCTGAAAGAGAGGAAGTGAATGAGTGGTTGGTTGCTCTCCGGTGCAACAGCAGCAATTCCCTATATTGCCATTGTGACCCCCCCAGCCCCTTTCCCGATGAACACATTCTGAAGAAGTAGCCCACTCCCTACTCCAAAGTAAGCACTCTGTGGTCCCACTGAAACTGCAGGCTTCCCTTGCTCCCCCACTTGATGCACAGTGCTTCAGCAGGCCTACCTGGGCTGCATTCCTGTGCTTCACCATCCTTCTCAGCAGGAGTAGGGATGTACGAAAATCACTTACCTTTTGGGGATTATGCTGATGGTGGGGGGGGCATTCTGTCCCTCCCACCGGAATCCTTGCCGGGGGGGGAGGCGCTCCATTCCTCCCCCCCCCCACGGAATCCTGGCCGGCCGGCTGTGCTCCGCAGCGATTCTGCGGAGCCACCAGCCGGCTCCGCCAGCAGCCGGACATCTGCCCACTGGCTAGCAGGGACGCAAATGGCGGCAGCTGTAGCCACCGCCGTTTGCGTCCCTGCAGTCAGCCGTGATAGGCTACATAAATGTTTACGTAGCCTATCACGGCTGATTTAAAAAAACAAAACAAAAAACACGCGTACGCAAATGGTGGCGGCCATGGCCACCGCCATTTGCGTTCCTTATTTTGGCACGTCTTAGTCTAAGTAAACATTTACGTAGACTAAGACGGTGAAAATAAGGGGAACGCAAATAGCATAGCATCTACGCTATTTGCGTTCCCCTTATTTTCGCTGTCTTAGTCTACGTAAATGTTTACGTAGCCTAAGACGTGCCAAAATAAGGAACACAAATGGCGGCGGCCATGGCTGCTGCCATTTGCGTGCGCGCATTTGTTTGTTTTTTAAGTCAGCCGTGATAGGCTATGTAAACATTTACGTAGCCTATCACGGTGTTTTTTTAAAATCTAGCTGTGATAGGCTACATAAATCTTCATGTAGCCTATCACTTTTTTTGGTTTTTTTGTTTTTTGTTTTTTTTAACCTGGAAATGGTGGTGGCGGCAGCCGGTCGGAAGACCGGCTGTCGCTGACACTGCCGCTGCACTGCCACCGGAGCTGCCACCGGAGCCGCCGCCAGGAAGATCCGCCCAAGGGAAGTCCCGTCCCGGGGGGTGCGGGCCGTTCCACCACTGATTTTGGGGGGCCGAATGCGCTGGCATTCGGCCTCCCCGAGATCCGTGGCAGAACTTTCGTACATCCTTAAGCAGGAGATGTTCGATGGCTAGGCACACTTCAACCACAATTTTTCCTGCAGTGGCTCTTCCAGTGCCAAACTGATGAGCAGCCTCCTTGTATGTGCACAAATTAGCCAGGCACCATATACAGATTGCCATGTGTTTAACCACTAGAATGGTGGTTAAACCATTCCCTCATGCTGGTGGTTTGCCTTTCCAGTGCTGGCTGGAGAGCCCCCGGAATTTTAAAGAGGGTCCCCCAGAAGTTAGCAATCCACTGCTCAGCACCCCAAATTTGGAGAACAATGTTCTCCCACCAATCCTGGCTGGTAGGGAAATGCCGCCACCACTGTCCTGCTTTGGGTCTGGCCATGAGGAATGCAGCAGGCTTCCCCTTTCCATAGACCCATAAGGCTGCTCTCCTCCTATGCCTGCACCTCATATCCCTGAGCATCTTCAAGCAGGACTCCTGATCTTGTAAGAGCAGCAGAAGGAAGAACATAGCCTGAATGTTGGACACCAACATGCAGATTGCAGAGATGCACATCTGCATTGAGGATCCATGTTGGAATGGATGCTCTGCATGTGAACAGGAAGTTTCTCCACATCTGCATAGAGCAGAAGCTACCTGTGGGGCAGTGGGAGTGGTTCCTGGAGAGTCCAGTCAAAGCAGTGACATACTGACAGTGGCTTCATTCTTTAGGACAAACTAGGCACTATACTGAATATGCAGTATTGCACTGAGTTGAAATAGCACATTTGTACCAGTTTTTATTTCACTGATACGCTATAGCGAGATTAAACCAAAGCAATCAACCTGGGACACTTTGAGCTAGGCACTCAAAGACATGGGCCTGGATGGATGACTCTGGTTTCTTCCACATTCACTTTTTTAAAAAAAATCTCAGTTTTTTCCATCACATTTATGAAGAATTTCATGAATTTTGGTATGTTCTTATCAAAAATTGAACTGAACGAAATCCTCACCTATCGCTATGAACTGCTCTAAGATACTTTCATTGATTCTTTGTATGTTCAAGAGTGATGTCCAGCTATTGAAAGCAGATGTCCAAGCTGAACTCTGGCACAAATGGAGTTCTAATTCTAATGTATGAGAAGTGGACCCCTTGACCTATAACACAGAAGCACCCCCTGGAGCTGAAGCGACATTTGTCTCGACAGGGCAAGTCAGAAGAAACCCATGGCCAACTTGACCTTTCAACAAGTCCAGCTAAATGAAACATCTTAAGGTAACATTTCAAGGTTCACTGCTAAGGGTGATATGGAGAGTGTACTTCAGACATTGCCTTGAGAGTACTTGATTTCAGTTCTTGGACAAGTCATCTTTTGCAGGCAGAGTGCTGGTGTTAGGGTGTCAAGATATAGCAGGCATGGGGGAATTGAACTCTGTTGCTAACATCACATATAGTATCCAATATGTGCCTATAGGCAGCTGCCTTATACTAGGTCATATGTATTGTCCATCTAACTCAGTATTGTCTACTGTGACTGGGCAATAGTTCTCTAGGGCATCAGGCAGAGATTTCCCCCCCCCCATCACTCTGGCAACCACTCCACCAAGGACCACAAATCCCAGAGCTGTGGAAAAGAATTGCATTTTTCCAGCAGCAATATACCTGAGTACTGGAAAATATCACACACTCCAAAATCCCAGAAGCCCCTGCCAGGATGGCCAATGGTCAGAAATGCTAGGAGCTGAAGTCCACAACATCTGGAGTTCTGCTTCCTGCCTGCTCATGCCTTAGGGCAAGAGTTCTAGTTCCATGCAAGAAATGTACATCTTTTGTTTTGCTATAGTAAGGTCACCTTGAAAGTCCCAAGTGATGTTAAGATTGGTCTAAATGAAACATACAGGGCATTCTTACACATCCCATTACATAGGTAATTTTTTTTTTAAAAAAGGGATTTAAAGTCAGTTGATTGTCTTCATGCCAGTGCAGCAGATTGGGTTTAAAAACCAACCAACCCCTGATTGTACTTGCAATGGCACAGAGAAAATTGCCTGGCCTGTGTGGTATGCTGTGTGCTATTGCCTACACATGGTGTGATGTAAAGAGACCCCTATGTAGTAGCCTTTAAATGTACAAAAGGGCCTGTGTCCTTATGATGTGATCTTCATTGCACCCACAGATTGTCTCCCACCACTGTGTGAAGCCACGGGTGGTACCCAGACACTCCCAGTGGTGCCCACGTAAGCTCCTGCATAACCATTCTTCTTGAATAAGAAAGGCTCAGTGACTTGTGCTTAAGCATTGTATTGAAGCTATGATAAAGATGTGTAATGAAATCTGCTCTTAGTATTATTATTTTTCAAATAAAAATACTACCCAGTAAAGCTGGGCAGATAAGTCAGAATGATGGAATGAACTACTTGCATGACTAAATGCTACTCTGTGTGAGTGAAGGTTGCCAAATGATTCCCTGAAGGAAAACTTTCAAGAGAAAAAGAGGGATTGCCAAACTATTCAAGCAAGATGCATAATATAAACACCAAAAGCATTTGATCAAAACCCAATTAACTTGTCATATAATCTTTTCTTTAGTTCATTCTCATTATTGATGATGGACCAAATGTTCTGTTTGCAAACAGAAACTGTTTTCCTAGGAGATTTCCATACCTGATTTATTGAACGATACCAGACAGTGGTTATACTACCACAGTTTCCAATGGTGAGTTGTTATGATACAGGGAGGATTAGGGATGTGTGCAATGTACACAGCTTCAGGTAAGATGTGGATGATCTAGGTTAGGGATGTGAAACCCCCAAACCTATTAATAAACCAGATATAGAGATTTGGAATCACCTTCTGCTCCTACCACTGCCTATGTTCTTTAGATGTCCTCCCCCTCTCTACCAACTGCCCACTGCTCTCATCATTACAGGCACTTTTCATCCCTGTCACATGCAATGCTGTTTAGTGTGGCTGGCAAGTAACAGGGAGCAGTAGCAAAGAGGACCAGTGACTGTGTGGGGATTTGGGGAAGGAGAGGTATGGGGTAGGGAGGAGAGAGTACTATAAAACCGTTTTTCTGGGACTTTGATCCCAGCCAAATGTGTTCCACATTGTGAACCTGTTATGACACCATATACCATCATAAAGCCAATTCCAAGTGAGGGTAATGCTTCTTACTCTTACTGTGTGTCTTCTTCTCCCTGTGTTTAATAATGCACATGTACCCAAATGACACATCTCAAGGGTCTTTGGCCTGGAATCATGGTGCACAGTGGCAAAACCTGAGGTGCCCAAGTGAGGAATAAGCACCAGACCTGAACTTGAGCTTATTCTCTCAGGTCAGAGAGATCGAGTTCCCCGCTGACTGGGACGCTGCCTTGGGGGTGTGCATGGGTCTGCTGGTGGAAAAGGGAGGGAGCCAGCACCTGAGCAGCAGTGGTAGCACTGCCCTACGGCGTGGTAGCCCTGAGTCTGTCAGCAGGCTGATTGGCTCAGGCATGGTGGGACTGGTGGGAGGTGAACCAGAGTGGGAATGCCTTCTGGCTGTCCTCCCATAAAGTAAGCCTTAGGCAGGACCTTTGCCGTTGCTGACTTCCCCACCCACACCTGGTAGCAGATCAGCCTCGGATGGCCTTCCCTCTGTCCCATCAGCCAGGACAGCTAGGCTGGTGAGGACAAGGGAGAGGGCCTTCTCTGTAGTGGCCCCCACTCTGTGGAACTCCCTCCCTAGGGAACTCCGCCATGCCCCCTCTTTAATGAGCTTCTGCCACGCATTGAAAACTTGGTTTCAGGCAGGCATTTGGGGTGGGTGAGGGAAATTTTTAGAAAATGATGTTTTAATGTGTAATTTTATTGTTTTTAAACTGTTTGTATTATTGTACATCACCCAGAGTGGCCGGGTGACCGGTTAAGAAAGCTAATGAATAAATAAATAAATAAAAATATTGCAGTGGACAGAAGTGAGTTGCTGGTTATCAGGGCTGGCAAGGAGTTTTACCTCCCCTCCAATTGTCAACCAAGGGGTGGGGGGCAGGGTCCTCCCCGCACTGCAAGATTTATGAAGATTAGTCCCTGTGCAAATAAGTCGATCTGTGTATGCATGGCCATTTTGGTAGACTTGTATTGTTTAAGTCACAACTGTGTGGAGCGTGATAGACATTGGGCTGGATCAATTTGGGAGGGGGAGCAAGATTGCGCTCCCGGCTCCCTCGTGGTGGGATCCCCTTATGGGAGCTGAGGAATGTGGCACCAAGAACAGGACAGCATGGTGGTTGTGAGCTTGCCACATCCAGGGTGGAGGGAAAGTGGTTCACGTTAGTGGTCTGCACTGTGGTGGGCCTCTGACCTTGCCATCCACCAATGCTCCTGGCAGGCAGGACAAGAAGAAAATTGGACAGCAGCCAGGCCATCTGATGGTGGGATCCATGCCCTCTGCATCTGCCATTCCCATTCAAATGAATAAAGTTGTGGCCAATTTAACAACCCATTTAAGTTGGTGTCTCTGGTTTGTTCCTTTCATTAGGGATGGTGGAGAATTCCGCCATGGATTTCAGTGAGGCCGAATGCACTGGCATTCGGGCCCCCGAAACCCATGGCGGAATGACCTCCCACCCCCTGCCACCCCGCGGAATCCCCCCAGGACGAAGCTTACCTGGGGCAGAGGCAGCTCTGGCAGCAGTTCTGGCGGCAGCGGCAGCTGGTCTCTTGGCCGGCTGCTGCGGCCGCAAATGGCGGCCGTCGTAGCGGCCACCATTTGCATCCTTCCAGGCTGCCATGATAGGCTATATAAGTATTTACGTTGCCTATCACGGCAAAAAAAAAAAAGGAATGCAAATGACGGCGGCTACAGTGGCCGCCATTTGCGTTCCCTTTTTTTGTGTGGCCGTGATAGCCTACGTAAATATTTACGTAGGCTATTATGGCAAAAGAGAGGGGTGCAAATGGCGTAGTGGCAGCCATTTGCACCCATCTCTTTTGCCGTAATAGGCTACGTAAATATTTACATAGCCTGTCACGGCAAAATACAGGGACGCAAATGGCGGTGGCTACAGCAGCTGCCATTTGTGTCCCTGCAGGCTGCCCAGCGGCCGGATGTCTGGCTGCGGGCAGCCCCGGCCGGCGGCTCCACAGAATTGCCACAGAGTGAAGCTGGCCAGAAAGAAGTTTGGGGGGAGGGATGGAGTGCCTCCCCCCCCCACGAATGTCACCCTTCGAAAAGGTAAGTGACTTTTGTACATCCCTACCTTTCATATGCCGCCCACACAGTTAGACACTGCACCACAGAAAGAGAAATGGGAGAATGAGAAGGAGCATATGAGTGTTTCGGAAGGAGGGATGCTGCCTTTTTAATAAGGGTAAGCAGTGGAGGCTGGTGGCTCCAGGTTCAGTGGGTTCTGGGTTTCAGTCAGAACCATCCAGAGCTCTAAAGAAGCTATCCAAAGTGCTGACCCATATCCCCCAAATCCAGGAGTTTGCCTTAAGGACCAGAACACTGGTGATGTGTAGTTGGTTCCTTATGAATTATGGGTGCATAGGTGTCCTAGCCCTCAAGGTATGTTCTGTGGAATTCACAGAGAGACAACGATGGGGACAGAAGGCTGGTGGTTCTTCACTAAGCTTCCTTGAGCCCTAACATTCCTAGAATAATCACAATCATATGAAAGGGTACTGTGGGAGGCAAGGGAAAGAGGGGTAGAGTGTACTAAAAGGGGTTGACACAAACTCTCTTGGAGGGGATGCAAAGACTGACCTGCTTTACTGGCAAGACTTCCCTTTTTAAAATGTCAGCTGGTCCCCCCGCCCCCCTAAGAACAAAGGAGATATAGCTTCAACATAAGCTTTCTTGTCATAGGTGCCTTGTGCAACATTGCAAAGTACCAGATGAGTTTTATGTGCATAGCTTGGGTGAAGGTCCCTACCCTTTAAGGATGTTGTTGAGCATCCTAAAATCCCAACCTAAAATCCCACATTTAAAATGGGGCTTTCTGTCTCCATTTTAAATGCAGGATCACAACGGACTCCCTTTACATGTCCTTCCCCCCCTTTCCCCCCTCCTTTCTCCCTTTATCTGAGTCTTCCATATGTTTCATTTATCAAGCTCCTCTTCTTGCAGCTTTTCCTTTTTCATGGAAGGAACTCAAGCAGAACTCAAGTGCTGTAATTTGATAGCTCATTATCTCTGATCTATTTAAAAATGGAATACATACAGGTCATTTAGTGCAGGAGATGCCCTGGAGGTTGATGATGTCATCTAAATGGCCCACAAACTTCTGTGAGTGATCAATCTCAATAGCAGGATAAAAGCTCTGTGTGAAGAAGCCCAATGACTATTAATGCCTTCACTGGTGTGATACCAGGATTTTTCCCCCTTGACAGGGCTCTGGAGTGGCCAATTAAAATAGATGACAATAGATGGCTTGATTGCAATAGGAGCTAGTTACAGACTGAGGCATTTTGTATATATCCAAATGTTCCATGCAGAAACTCCACCCGTTATGTATACCAAAGGAGAACAGCCTATGAACATCTGCTTTATTGCCCTGCATATCCAAGATTTTACTTGACATATCCTACCTTTATAGAGTCAAAGTATTAGGAGTAAACTTAAAACAACAATGAGCCTGAGCTCCTCAGTAACCCTACTCTGACTCTGGATGGGACATATAGCCAATCCGATTTGGAACACTGACAATGTCACGA
Source organism: Heloderma suspectum (assembly GCF_057233095.1). Taxonomy (NCBI): domain Eukaryota; kingdom Metazoa; phylum Chordata; class Lepidosauria; order Squamata; family Helodermatidae; genus Heloderma; species Heloderma suspectum. The sequence goes on from NC_139459.1 coordinate 88,371,940, forward strand.
AGCCAGTTCTAAGTGAGGGCAGTGCTTCCTGCTATCGCTTTAAATGGGCAAACACTTTCATGCATGTTTGCACCTTTTCCTTGAAAAATCACTGAAACTGAGGTACATTTTGCAAAGGGCAAAAGCATTTGAGAAAAGTGTTCCCTGTTTTGAATCACCTCTAGTTGTAAGGCTAAAACACCACTCTGAAATCCATGGAGAAAGTGTGCAAGCTAAATGTAACCAATCTTGAACTTCTGCTTATGGCCCACTGAGGTCTGGCTTATGTGGTTCAATTGATGAGTGACTGGTGTTGTATGGAGGAAACCACTCTGGGCGAGCAGATTGCTTGATTGCCTTCCAGTTCTTACAAGCTCTGTAAATCTATCATTATTTTAATCAGTATCAATATAGTTAGAGAATCCTTCATTTGTACTTAACGCATGGCAAATAAATTGTTAGAAGAAATTATTAATAAACTCCTGTCAGGTAACCTATCATCCACAGTTAGGGAAGATTTCTTCAGCCAGAAGGGAAAATGACCACCGTGAGTGTGGTAACATGGACATTTTTTTACGAGCAGTAACTTAGGAATTATCTAAAACATTTGTCATTGAGTAGTTGTCTCATAATATAGTGCATTTGTGTGCATATACATTCATTTGAGTTGCTTTGATATCTTAGTGAGGTTGTGTTTTACACATAGGCTCATAGCATCGCCAATTAGCATGACATAACTATCTCACACATTCATTTACATTATATTTTGTGATAGACAGTTGTATTGCAGCTTTTCCATTATAATCAGCACTCTTCTTTGAATAGGTGGGAGTGGTGTTTTTGTTCCTGGTCTTTCAAGTTTATATATTCCAGATGTGATCTGCCATGGAAAATTACACTACAGGGAAAGAACTACTACAGGGAAAGACAAGTTAGCTATTGCTTCTGCTGTTGTGTTCACAACAGACAGTGAAATGCTGCATGCTTCCATTTGCCATTCCCCTAAGTGTGTGTGTGTGTGTGCGCGCGCGCGCGCGTGTGTGTTTATGCCACCCTTTCCCAACCTAGTGCCCTCCAGATGTTTTGGACTACAAATCCCATCAATCCAGACAGAAAGGGCAATAGTTTTGGATGATGTAGTCCAAAACATCTGGAGGGTACCAGTTTGGGGAAGACCAGAGCCCATCAGCCATGCATTCTGGCTTGCTGGATGCTTAACAACCCCACCCCACCCCTATTTTTTTTTCTCCAGCTCTGTCTGTCATCTAAAACAGGAGGTTCGGCAAGCCCCTGGTGGGCTGCGTTCAGGTTGCTAGGTAACAAGTTGTGTAGGCCTGTGCTGTGCTAACATGGTTTTTTATGTACTCCCTAGAGATCCCAACAAAGTTCTCCCCCAGCCAGGTTCAGAAAATAACTGAGGAAATTCTCCTGCTGCTTGGATTAGAATTTATTTTTATTACATTCCTTAAATGCCTCATAGTCTTCCTCGACCTGATGACCTCCAGATGTTCCATGGGGTTGGGTAAGAGATGCTTCAGGGTCAAAACCCTAGTTTGGGGTGGGGATCTAAAAATCCTGCCTGGCTCCAAAATTTACTCATGTTGTCCCATTTTTTTCTCTGGAGAACTCAGGTAATTTTCAAGTTACTCTGAACAGAGCTTTTGAAAAGTTGACCATACTCAGTATTTATTTATTTAAGGCATGGGGGGTGCTCAAAGGGCCAGAGCCCAAAGCAGGTGGGTCACCCCTTTTCTCTTTCTGCCATCCTCTTGTTGCTCTCTTTCTGCCATGCACCATTCTCTCTTTTTCTACCATGCCCCTCTCTCTTTCTGCCATGCCCTGTTCTCTCTCTTTCTGCCATTCCCCTTTCTCTCTCTTTCTGCCGTGCCCCTTTCTCTCTCTTTCTGCCGTGCCTCTTTCTCTCTCTTTCTGCTGTGCCCCTTTCTCTCTCTTTCTGCTATCCTCTTTCCTAGGGATGTCAGAGAATTTCGCCACGAATCTTGGGGAGGCCGAATGCCAGCGCATTTGGCTCCCCAAAATCGGTGGCGAAACGGTCTGCCCCCCCGCCCCCCCCCCCGGGACGGGACTTACCTTAGGCGAATCTTCCTGCTGGTGGCGGCTCTGGTGGCGGTTTGGCGGCGGTTTGGCGGCGGCGGCTGTGGCGGCCGGTCTTCTGACCGGCTGCCGCCGCTGCCATTTCCAGTAAAAAACAACAACAACAAAAAAAGTGATAGGCTACGTAAAGATTTACATAGCCTATCAAGGTTAGATTTTTAAAAAATACTGTGATATTTTTTACACAGTAAAAGTAAAAATTTTTACAGCTACAGAAATTTTTAGGTAGCCTATTACGGCTGATTTAAAAGAAAAACACACACGCGTGCACGCAAATGGTGGCGCCCATGGGCGCCGCCATTTGCGTTCCTTATTTTGACATGTCTTAGTCTATGTAAATATTTACGTAGACTAAGACGGTGAAAATAAGGGGAACGCAAACGTAGCAAAAATAAGGGGAACGTAGTGGATGTTACGCTATTTGCGTTCCCCTTATTTTCGCCGTCTTAGTCTACGTAAATGTTTACGTAGACTAAGACGTGTCAAAATAAGGAACACAAATGGCAGTGCCCATGGCTGCCGCCATTTGTGTACGTGCATTTTTTTTCTTTTAAATCAGCCGTGATAGGCTACGTAAATATTTACGTAGCCTATCACGGCTGACTGCAGGGACGCAAATGGCGGTGGCTATGGCCACCGCCATTTGCAGACCCAGCCGGCCAGTATTCAGGGGGGAAGGATGGATCGCCTCCCCCCAGCCAGAATTTTGGGGGGAGAGACGGAGTGCCTCCCCCCCGGCCAGAATTTCGGGGGGAGGGACGGAGCGCCTCCCCCCCACCGCGAATCACCCCCTTCGAAAAGGTAAGTGACTTTCGTACATCCCTACTCTTTCCTCTCTCTTTCTACCATCTCCTTTTCTCTCTCTGCCTCTTCTTTTCCACCCAGCAGGCTGCCAGGGAAGAGGCAGAGGGCTCTTGCCAAGATCACATGCAGAGAGCTTTTGAAATTAGGCCAAGGGCCACATGAAATTGGGCCAAGGGACACATGTGGCGCTAGGGCCACAGGTTGCCCACCCATGCTGTAGGGTGTCAAATGTCTGCGCAATTCTAAAATGGATGAAATTCAGTTCCCTAAAGTCAGCATTCTTAGGATTCTTGGTGGCAATAGTTCTTGTATAAGAGGCAAAACATTCTAGGTTTCGCAGCAAGGGTTAAAAAATGGGTGGCTTTCCCTCCCTGACACAATTATGAAATTTATCACTTTCGCAAGTCTGCAGTTGTTTCAATAAATGTGTTGCTTTTTAAAAGTTAAACAGTCTGGCTCCTCAAAATGTTTCCTTTGTGAAGACAGGTAAGTGAGATTTCCAATTCATCGCCACCTAAAGCTGCGGCCTAGCAGCAACCTGTGCAAATTAGCCCTTCATCTGTACTCACTTTGTCAAAATAAAAGCTAATTTGTTCAAGTCACACAAGTCTAAAAGTAGCAGCTGGAGCAACTAGCGTTAGTGTATAATTATTTATTCCACCTCCTGCACTCTTCTGCTTCATATATTAGATTTTCCCTTCTTGGATAAGACAATGAGATGTGTTGCCTGATGACTATTTTTATAACCAATTACTTTCCAATGTATAATAACTATCAGCCACAGTGGAACATCCTGTCAAAATATGGATCAGGAGCACGGTGAGCTATCAAATATTTTCAGATTATCTGAACAATGATCTCCCCTCCCTGCGTTGAATATTTCATAATTTTCAGCAGCTATAGATTCAGTCCTGGGACCCCCTTCCCCCTTTCATAGTGATGGTGGAAGGCAGCAGGAATATGAGAAGCAGGAAGTGGAAGCAGAAGACAAATGGAGAAAAACCTAAGGCTGATGCCCTGGAACCATTTCTACAAGGCCCAAATTAGTTATTTAGTGTGTGTGTGCGTGTGCGCGCGCGGGGGGGGGGGGCGGTAGCCTCTTCAGATGAAGGTCAAATTCAAAACTGAAGCTGGCTGCTTTGGAATGATTTGGAGTGATTTGTCCAAACAGAAGCAGCACTCCCCAAAGCATCTCAAAGTGAACTGGAGTGTCCAAAGCCTTGGCTGTGCACTGGGGAACTGGAGGATACAGATGGAGTCAGTCAGGCAGACTCTGGGCTTCTTCACACTGAGCTTTTATCCTAGGGATGTACGAAAGTGACTTACCTTTCGTGGATTATGTTGATGGTGGTGGGGGAGGCGTTCCGTCCCTCCCCCCAGAATCCTGGCTGGGGGGGGAGGCGCTCCGTTCCTCCCCCCGGAATCCTTGAACGGCCGCCGCCGGAGCCGCCACTGCCCGGAAGATCCACCCCAGGTGAGTCTCGTCCCGGGGAGGATCCGCAGGGGGTGGCAGGCCATTCCGCCACAGATTTCGGGGGGCCGAATACACTGGCATTCGGCCTCACCGAGATCCGTGGCGGAATTCTCTGACATCCCTATTTTATCCTGCAATTGAGATTCATGGAATCTTCATGGAAGTTTGCGGGCTCTTTACATGACACTGTGATCATTCAAGGCGTCTCCTGCACTACATGCCCTTTTTTCCCCATTTTTAAATAGATCGCAGATAAAGAGCTATCAAATTACCCCATTGTGTTCTGCTTCAGTTTCCTCTGTGAATAGAGGAAAAGCAGCAAGAAGAGGAGTGAGATCAATGGAAGATAATGGAAGACTCAGATACAGGGAGAAGGAGGGGGAAGGGGGTGGGGGACAAGGAAGGACATGAAAAGGGAAGTCGTCGTGATCCTGCATTTAAAATGGAGGCAGAAAGCCCCCTTTTAAATGCAGAATTTCATTTTAGGCTGATGTAGAGATGCCCTCAGACTGTTAAAAATGTTTACGCCATCCCCCCGCCCGCCAAGCTCTCCAGAAAAGGCAAACAGCAGGCATGGGGGAGGGAGAGGAGGGGGTATAGATTTGTGACTTGTATTTTATAACCAGAGAAAAACCTTTATTGGGGCTCTTCTTTTTCTTACTTCCAATCACAATGCCTATGTGTGGGGTGGGTGGGTGGGATTGATATGTACATGGGAAAACTTATCAGTTGGTTTCAAGTAACTTTCAACTGAGCAAGAAACAAAAACAAAGCCCCAAAGTGTTCTTCATTCATCATAACTCCCTGATCCCTACACCTTTCCCTCTGAATTTTACAAAGCTAGGTTACTTACCTAGGGGCATCTCTATGATGCATGCTATTTTCATTTGAATCTGCCCCCCCTTGCAAAAAAACAACAATAGTGGGCAGGGGGAATCATTTCTCCAAAAAACTTTAAAACTCCCATTGCACTAAACCACTGCACCTATCCTTCTAACATTTTACAGGTTACTTATCCAGGGGCACCTCTATGATGTATGCGATTTTCATACATTCCCCCCACCCTCAAAAAAATCTGGGGGAGGGATAAAGTAAATCCACTCCCCCAGAAACATTAAAGACTACTCCCCTTCCACAAAAATCCCTGTACCTATCAGCCTGAAATTTGACAGGTGTCATCCCCTCAGAAGGAGCAACAATACTTGCCAATGTAATCAAATTCTGCTAAGAAATAATAAAAAGATTATAGGTGTTCCCTTTAAAAAACACACACTATAAACGGTAAAGATGCTTAATACACAGATGCCCTACCCGGCACCAGCTTGTCTGGGTGAAAGGAGGGGGCATTGCGGGCAGGTGGGGTGAGAAGACGTAAGGGCCACTGATTGGTGCACTCCAGTCGCACCACTAGTCCCGGAGGAGCAGGCCGAGTTGTCTTAAACTCGACCCCCTCCCTATCTCAGCTCTCTGGCTCGACGCAGCTAGTAAGAGCTAAAGACTCGCCTGGAATCGACGAGGGACTCCTGCCTGGGGATTCCAGCCACCTGGACTCAGTGTGCTTCTGCGCGCCCAGAAGCTTCTCTTCCGTGGCTATCGGGTTGCCAACGCTCGCGGCGGGTCTCGTGCGCCCCGGCGCAGCTCCCTCTGGGACGGCGCCTGCCAGCCGTCGGGAGAGCCAACGTTGCTGGCATTACAGGGAGTGTCGTGGGGCCAGGCTCTGATGGCAGCTGCCTCCGGGGCTCTGGAGTTTTTGGTGATATCGTGCCCGCCCCCCTCCCTCCCCCCTCGCCGGCTCTTCCTTCCTTGGTTGCTCAGCGTACGTGCCGCGGCGGCGCATGTCTGTGAGTCCCTTTCTCCCGCGGCCGGCTTTTCCTGCCTCGGCGGGAGGGCCGGCGGCGACTCCAGGTGTGCGCGCCCAGATGAGGTGCTCGTGATCATTTGTCTGTGGGGGTGCGGGCGGGGGTGGCACGCGCCTGCCCGCCCGCCCACCCGTTGCCAGCCGGCCTGCCGGTCGGCTCGCCGCCCCGCCTGTCGGCCGGCCTGTCCATCCGGCTGCCGCCCGTAGCTCTCCTCTGCGGGTGGGGGCGGGTGGGGGTGGCGCACGCCCGCACACCTGCTTCCTCACTGTTCGGTCGCTCGCTCGCCCTCACCTCGCCTGTTTGCCTCCCCCCCCCGCCTGTTTGCCGGCTGGCCTGCCGGTCGACTCGACGGCTCACCGGCCCACCTGACGGCCGGCCCATTCATCCGGCCGCTGGCCTCCTCCTGGCTCGCCTTCCCACTGGCCTCCGTTGGCTGCGGCTGTGCGCTTGCGCCACCGCAGCCTCGGAGGTCTAAGTATCAGGAGGAGCGGCGGCAGTGCGCGGTGAGTGCGGCGCCGGTCTTTGGCGGTGCCGACTGACCTGCCCGCACACCGGCGCTCACTGCAGCGGTGTGCCTGCCCCCTTGCACCTTCCTCCAGCAGGCGTCTGCACCAGCTGGTCGCTGCCCGGGGCTCGGGACGTCCTCCCCCCAAAAAATAATTAATTAATTACTTGAATTGTGAAGCAGCTGTGGCTGCCTGTTAGGCACCTGCCTTTGTTCCTGGGCCAGGGCGCCCTCGGCTGAGGGCGCCCGCGCTCAAGTGCGGCTCCCCATAAAAAAAAAATGCTGCTGCACCTCTTGAGCGCTGATCTCCTATTTAAACAATAGTAGCGGTGCTCCCATCCTTAACTCACTTTCTGCATCATGCCTCCCAAGAAGGGCCAAGGTGGTAAGAAAGGGAAGGGGAAGGCCCTGCCCCCCCTCCCCAAAAGACCTCTGCCAAGGCCCGATTCTGAGTCTGATGAGGACGCAGACCCGGTACTGGCATCAATTCTTTCTTGTTTGGAAGCTGCTGAGCGTTCCTCAGGGATCCCTCCCCCAGCCAGGCCTAAAAAACCCTCGGTGGTCCAGCCCAAGCGAATGCGACAGCAGACCCAACGCTTCCTGCTCCTTTGTATTTCAGCTCGCCTGGACGCTATTGAGGCATCCACCTCCTCTTCCTCGGCTCTTCCAGAAGGCTCACCACCTTCAGTGGAGCTCCGCTCTTCTGTGGCCTCATCTTCCCCGGGTGCAGAAGCAGCAACATCAGTTTTTCTAGCTGGGGATCAGAGCACGCCCATGATTGATGCAGGTGAGACTGCTTTGGCACCTCAATTTGCCTGGCCGGGCTTGGGGCAAATCAACCCCTGGGGTTGGGTGCCGTGGTTTACCCTTCAGGGTGGCCCAGTCCCTTCTCTCCCACTTGCTTCAGTTACTCCAGCCCCCGCAGTTAGTACTCCTCAGCCCATGGCCTCGGCCTCAACTCCTAGTTCAACCACTCTGGTGGCCAGCCCACCCAGTTCATTGGGGCCTGGCGCCTCATTCCCCTTCCTGTTACCGGCAGGAGATGCCACTACATCAGCCCCGCCACTATTCCAGCCTCATCCATTTAACGCCGCCTCCACCAGTGTTTGGCAGGGGCCCGCTGGTTCGGTTCGGGACCCCCTGGCTTCCCTACCTCCTCCCCTGCTAGCCCCACAGTTGTCCTCGGTTGACCCATGCACCAACCTGGGTCAAGGATCTATGCCCACAGGTGCTACTTCCTCCCCTATTGGTTTTCACTTAACCATTGCCACCAGAGAAAAGATTTTGCGGGGTGAATTTACCGATGTCTTTGCCCTGCTCTTTTGTGAGCCCGAACCCAGTGACAAAGATAGAACCTGTGACCGGGATCCTGAGCGGAGCAAAGTTCGCAAGGTGCCTCGCACCTGGGTGAACTGGTTGCCAGGTTTTTAAATTTATGCTAGCATCCTCCAACAGAGATTCCCTGAGAGGGCTTGGGTTCTAGGGGTGGACGAAAGTCACTTACCTGTCGTCCAAGGCCGTTCGCGGTGGGGGGGAGGCGCTTCGCTGCTCCCCCCGTGAAGTTCAGGCCGGGGGGGAGGCTTCCCGCCTCGCCCGGCCAAAATTCAGGCCGGGGGGGAGGCTTCCTGCCTCGCCCGGCCGAAATTTAGGCCGGGGAGGAGGTGCCTCGCCTCGCCCGGCCGCGAACGCGAAAGTAAAAAAACAAAAAAAACAAACTTCCCCTGATAGGCTACGTGACGATTCACGTAGCCTATCACGGCTGACTTTGCAAATCTAGCCATGATAGGCTACGTGAATCGTCACGTAGCCTATCAGGGGAAGTTTTTTTTTTTTCCTTTCATTGCAATGGTGGCGGTGGCAGCCGGTCGAAAGACCGGCTGCCGCTCCCGCCTCGCTCGAACAGCCGCCGAACCAGCCACCGGGAGGGACATTCGGTAAAGGTAAGTCCCGTCCCGGGGGGGGGTGCGGGGTGCAGGGGGGTGCGGAGGATTTCTCCCCGAAACTTGTTCGGGGGGCCGAACACGTTGGCGCTCGGCCCCCCGAAGTTTCGGGGAGAAATTCTCCGCCATCCCTACTGGGTTCTCACCAAGTACCTCGACATAATATACAAGGCTTACTCCGAATATGAAGGGAGCGCATGGCTGGCCTACGATGAGGCCTTCCGAAGGAGGGCCGCCATTGACCCCTCCATGCGCTGGGATCTGAAGGACCAGGACTTTGGCTCCAATTTATGACCCCTTCCAGGCCAGGCTTCGGTGACAGGTCCGACAGCGGCCATATCCTGGCCAAGCTGTCACCCGCAATAGCCGCCAGGACTATTGCAGGTCCAGGGGTTCAACACCGCTGGCTGTGCTGGGAGTTCAGCTCCAAAGTTTCCTGCTCCCAAAACCCATGCCGCTTCCAGCATGAGTGCTCCCTTTGCGGCGGTCAACACTCCTGGTCCTTTTGCCCAAGAGCCAGAGGTTGGAGAGGTCCCCAAAGGGATGGCCGTGGTGGCAGAAAACAGGGCGGTGGACAGCCTCCCCCTCCCAAAGGGCCCCAGCCCAGTTAAGATTCTTCCTCTCCTTCAACTTCTAGGGCATTACCCAAATCGGCGGGCAGTGATCTGCTTGGAACACGGCTTCACACTGGGTTTCAGGATCCCCTTTAGGGGTCTGCGCAAGCCGTATTTGACCGGTAACCACCGGTCGGTACTTAGTATGCGGCGCTTAGTGCAGGAAAAAATTAACAAAGAAGTTCAGTCAGGTCGGGTCATCGGCCCCTTTTCCTTGCCCCTGCTACCCAACCTGCGGATTTCCCCCTTAGGAATTATCCCCAAGAAATCGCCCGGTGAGTTCAGGTTAATTCATGACCTTTCTTTCCCCAAGGGCCAGTCGGTTAACGATGAAATCCCAGATTCCCTATGTTCCATGCATTATACATCCTTTGATACTGCGGTAGCCATGATAAGAGCCCTGGGCTGCGGGGCATTGATGGGCAAGTGTGATATCAAATCCGCTTTTCACATTTTGCCTATCAATCCTCTGGATTTTGATTTGCTGGGATTCTCCTTCCAGGACAAAATTTACATCGACTGCACCCTCCCCATGGGATGTTCCATCTCTTGTGCCATGTTTGAAATGTTCAGTACCTTTCTGGAATGGGCCATATGGGATAAGACAGGCTGCGGTGATGTGGTCCATTATTTGGATGACTTCCTGTTTGCTGGACCCGGGGATGGCAGTCAATGCTCTGACCTGACTAGGGCATTCATATCCCTTTCCTCAGATTTAGGTGTCCCTTTGGCACACGAAAAGACAGAGGGCCCATCTGTTACTTTGACATTCTTAGGGATCGAGCTCGATACCCTCACACAGTGTTCTTGTCTCCCTCACGATAAATTGCTGGTACTGAATAATAAGCTCCAGTCCATCTTGCACCTTCGTAAAGTCTCCCTTAGAGCCCTCCAAGAAGTCGTTGGGCATTTGAACTTTGTTTGTAGGGTGGTGGCTCCCGGCCGCGCCTTCCTGCAACGGCTCTGCTGGGTAATGCAGGGTCTTCAATGCCCGCATCATCGCACCAGAGTCACCTCCGCTATGCGCATGGACCTGCGGGTATGGCTTAAATTCCTGAGGGACTTTAATGGCATATCCTTTTGGAGGCGCGAGTTACTTCTACGAGCCGACCTGCATATCCATTCGGATGCGGCAGGCACCTTCAGTTTTGGGCTAATTTGGCAAGACTGGTGGTGCCGGGTCCAGTGGCCAGAGGGCTGGGCTGCCAGCAGTATTTGTTGGGACCTCACCTTCCTAGAATTCTTCCCCATTTACGTGGCTGTACATATTTGGGCAGACTTGATGGCCAACTCTGTTGCCCTTTTTTGGTGCGACAACTTGGCTGCAGTGCACGTCATTAATACATTATCCTTCAGAAACCAAAGGGTCATGGAGTTAGTTAGAGCATTTACCCTCCAATGCCTATGCCACAACATATGGTTCCGCGCCCGCCATGTGCCGAGTCTGGGGAACCCTGTTGCCGATGCTTTGTCATGAAACCAGATCGACAGGTTCCGTGCTTTGGCTCCGTGGGCACATCGGCTACCAGACCCCATGCCAGCTGAATTGTGGGAGACTGGCGCTCTCAAGTCAAACACGCTATCCTGAATTCGTTAGCCCCCACCACTAGAGCTGCCTACAAGAGAGCAGGTAGGGAGTTTTGCACCTTCAGGTGCGGACTTCAGTTTCAGGATGTGTGGCCCTTACCTGTGGACCACTTGTTACAATTCTGCGTACATCTACATAACAAGGGACTGTCTGCTAGGACCATTTCAGGTAGGGATGGCGGAGAATTTCTCCCCGAAACTTCGGGGGGCCGAGCGCCAACGTGTTCGGCCCCCCGAACAAGTTTCGGGGAGAAATTCTCCGCACCCCCCCGGGACGGGACTTACCTTTGGCAAATGTCTCCCCTGGTGGCGGGTCCGGCCGGCGGTTCGGCGGGTGTTCGTCCAGGGCGGAAGCGGCAGCCGGTCATTCGACCGGCTGCCACTGCCGCCATTCCAATAAAAGAAAAAAAAAAACGCCCCCGTGATAGGCTACGTGACGATTAACGTAGCCTATCATGGCTGACTTTGCAGATCTAGCCGTGATAGGCGACGTTAATCGTCACGTAGCCTATCACGGGGGCGTTGTTGTTGTTTTTTTAAAAATTTCTTAGTTCGCGGCCGGGCGAGGTGAGGCGCCTCCTCCCCAGCCTGAATTTCGGCCAGGCGAGGTGGGAAGCCTCCCCCCCCGGCCTGAACTTCGTGCGGGGACCAGCGAAGCGCCTCCCCCCCACCGCGAAAAGCTTCGAGGTCAGGTAAGTGACTTTCGTCCACCCCTAATTTCAGGGAGGCTCGCCTCTTTGGCCTTCTGGGCCAAAGTACGAGGGGTGAAAGACTCCACCTCAGATTTCCGAGTTAGGAGGGCTGTGCAAGGCCAGGCACGGATGTCTCCCGCCCCGCCAGATGCTAGGCATCCTTTGTCGCCAGTTATTCTTATAGGGCTTCAGGCATTGTGGCCCTCCATTTGCTCTTCTCCATACGAAGCCTCCCTCTTTCACGCTGCAGCTTTAACAGCCTTTTTTGGGGCCCTTAGGATTTCAGAACTGGTCTGGGCATCCAAATCTGACACCACTGGGAGGGCCTTGAGGTACTCCGATATCCAGATCCATCCCAGCCTGATTCACCTCCATATTCGATGATCAAAAACCGACCAGTCAGGCAAGGGAGCATTGGTGGCCCTTAACCGGGCCCAAGCCGACAAGTTATGCCCTGTCAGGGCCTTGCAGGCTTTCACTGGGCACCGCGGGATGAGTGAGGGTCCCCTATTTTGCCATGTTGACAGTTCACCACTAACAAAGTTCCAATTTTGGGCAGTCACTAAGTTAGCCTTGACCACACTGGGTCTGGGGCATTATCGTTTTGGGACTCACTCATTCCATATTGGGGCGGCCTCTACGGCAGCTGCCATAGGTTTTTCACCCAAGCAAGCGAAGGCGGTAGGGAGATGGCGCTCCAGGGCCTTCCGCTCTTACATTCGCAAGTTGCCTGATGCTTCATGATGATTCTCTTCACCTTCCCCAATGTTTTATTTAGATGGGATTCGACCAACGCCGGTACGGGTGCTCATTTGTGGGCACAGTATGGTTTTTTGGGCTGCCCGCAGAGCTTCTACGTCGGCCTTCAGAACCCGGCTGCAGTTTCCCCAACAGGTGGCGATACAATGGCTCGGCCAATGGGGTATGCGATGGGAGGGACGCTCTTCTCCCCACACTCTTTCATCGATGTTTGGTCAGTTTCCCTCCACAGGTCCTGGTGTTGCACCTAGGAGGGAACGACCTGGGCTGCAAGCCTGGAAAGGGCTTGATCGAGCAGGCGTTGGTCGATCTGCGGATGATCCGACATCGCTGGCCAGGGGTGACCATATTATGGTCCTCAATGCTCCGGAGAATCATGTGGAGGGCGCAGAGCAATGCGGCCATGGAACGGGCCTGGCTCAAGGTGAACAGAGAACTGGCATGTGGGTTGTCAGATCATGGTGACAGTTGCATCAACCACCAAGGAATCCGTTGGACTAGGAGGGAGCTTTACAGGCAGGATGGCGTCCACCTGTCAGACATAGGGAACGACTTATTTTTGTCTGATCTGCAAAGGGGCCTGCGGGAAGTTCTGCGCAGGTGGGGGGAGTTTCACAAGCAATAGGCTTGTGACTCCTGTGGTGGCTAGGACGGGCAAAACAGGAAAGGGAGTAGGGATGGTGTGCATGCAGAGGCACCTTATGGTGACAGGTGACGCCTGAAGCCCCCCGAACGGGTTGTGCGGCTTGGCGGGGGGATAAGGGTTGCCTGGGAGACCAACCCTACTCACTCACCCAGGTTTTGTGCGGCACCGGGTTGGGGGTGACACCGGAAGGTCTACCTCCCCCAGAAGGGGCAGTCTGGAGGGATGGCGAGATCACCGCCACCCCTCAGACTGGGTGTGTTTTCACCCAAGAAGTGTCAGCTAGCCGCTGACACAGTTAGATGCCTGTCCTAGTTACCGCTTTGCAAATATTTCAATAAATGTGGCCCAATTTTCAACCCAAGCTTGTTGTCTGCATCTTCTTTGACCCATCTCTGCTCGCAAACAGAGCCCTTTGCATCTCTTTGTCTGAAATATGGCAGGTTTCATCAGAAAGGGCTACTATTAGGGGTGGACGAAAGTCACTTACCTTTTCTCGCAGCTTGTTCGCGGTGGGGGGGAGCGCTTCGCTGCTCCCCCCGCGAAGTTCAGGCCGGGGGGGGAGGCTTCCCGCCTCGCCCGGCCAAAATTCAGGCCGGGGGGGAGGCTTCCCGCCTCGCCCGGCCGAAATTCAGGCCGGGGAGGAGGCGCCTCACCCGGCCGCGAACGCGAAAGTAAAAAAAACAAAAACAAAACGCCCCCTGATAGGCTACGTGACGATTCACGTAGCCTATCACGGCTAGATCTGCAAAGTCAGCCGTGATAGGCTACGTGAATCGTCACTTTTTTTTTTTTTAAGTCACCCGTGATAGGCTACGTGATGATTCACGTAGCCTATCACGGCTGACTTTGCAAATCTAGCCATGATAGGCTACGTGAATCGTCACGTAGCCTATCAGGGGACTTTTTTTTTTTTTTCCTTTTATTGCAATGGCGTCGGCGGCAGCCAGTCGAAAGACCGGCTGCCGCTCCCGCCCCGCTCGAACACCCGACGAACCACCAGCCGGACCCGCCGCCGGGAGGGACATTCAGGGAAGGTAAGTCCCGTCCCGGGGGGGTGCGGGGTGCGGGGGGGGGTGCGGGGTGCGGGGGGGGGTGCGGAGGATTTCTCCCCGAAACTTGTTCGGGGGGCCGAACACGTTGGTGCTCGGCCCCCCGAAGTTTCGGGGAGAAATTCTCCGCCATCCCTAGCTACTATACCTGCAAATTTAATTCAATCCCCTTAAAAACATAAAAAACATTATCACAATTTGTTCGTTTGCCCATGTAAGTTAATGGGAAGACCTACAAAGCCTCAGATTTTTTGAAGGGAGGCTCTGCTTTGGACCTGAGGCAAAGTGGGTTCAAGCTGAATCAGCCCACTTTACAAAGTGCAAAAGTAGGGTCTATACTGACCGGTTGTATTCAGTAGATGCTCCTATTAGTTAGGTCCATATTAGACACATCCAAAGAGATGGGAGGGGGCAAGCACTCCCTAGACCAGCATCCCACTCCCACGAGCCCCCATTTTTTTTCTTTCAGAAATCTAGCAAAGCCTGGCACTCCAGAAATGCACTTCTGTACTTCCTCCCCACCATTTTTCCCCCCCTCTTGGGTGTCACAACCACTGATCTGAACTTTGATCAGAGCTCCGTGAACAGGATTTCCTTTAAAAATAAAAATAATAAAAGCAGTTGGGGGTGGAGGGGTTTTCTAATTGGAACTGTTGTACTGGAGGAGGGGGGTTCAACTCTTTCTCTAGCTTATTTTCCTGACTGAAATCAGTCTGAAGTTATTTGTGTGGCGTGTGCACATGCACACACATGTAAATGCCAGGTTGCCACTATAGCAGCACCAGCTCCATTCTCTGGTGTGAAGGCCTAGAGAGTACTTTTCTCTTCCTCTCACCACCACTGCCAGGGCAGCAGCAGCAAGTAAGAAAAAAAAAATATATTGGGGGGTTGGGGTTGGAGACTCAGGGTTGTGTGGGTGGGAAGAATTTAGTTCATCTAGCCGCCAAAGAATAACTTCAGGGATCATGACCTATCATCCCTCAGCTATCACCACCAGCAGCCATTCCAGCAACTGGAGAGAGGGAAATGAAAGGGGAAGCAGGGCCATTCGATCAGCCTGGCTGAAAGGCTGCTTCATTTTCTCTTTGCCCCTCATCCCTTTTCCCTTGTGTGCTGTATCTTTTTAGATTGTAACTCTGCAAGCAGGGACTGTCTTCTTTTACTGATTGTAAGCAAGCTGCCCTGAGAGCCTTTTCAGCTAAGAAGTAAGGTGTTAAAATATGTTAAATTATAAATAAATAAATAAATAAATAAATAAATAAATAAAGTTCACCTCATATTTTTGGCATACTATGAGTTCTTGGGGTTTATGCTCCGAACAAAGGACTTGTAAAGTTTAGCAACATCTCTAGCATGAAGGGGGAAGTGAGTGTGTTGATGGTGGTCTGTCACCATATGACTCAGGTGCCACCAAGCATTTGAAAGGATCAGGCATCCTTTCAAAATGTTCATTAAACGCACAAGGGGTAGGTCAAGGATGATCATGCTAGCTCTGCCCCCTGCCCATCCCCATCTCTCCTCATGTTCTGAGCAATCATCTGCAGTGGTTCAGGTTGAATGTCTGCATCTCCCATCTGTCAGTTAGGGTTCCCCATCGCCCAAGGAGCCTCCATGGATACAAAAGGCTCCCTGCTGCAGAAGTTCACTCTGAACACAAAGGGGGTGACAAGGCTGCAGATGAAGTAGGGGTGACGCTAGCATACTCATTGCTGTTCCTCTTCAGGTGTTTATTGAACACTTTGAAAACAGCCTCCCCTAACCTGGTGTCTTCCGGATATTTTGAGTTCAGTTCCCATCAGCCCCAGCCAGCATGGGGAATGGTCAGGAATGCTGGGAGCTGTAGTCTAAAACCCTTGTAGAGGGCACCAAGTTGGGGAAGGCTGCTTGGAAAGAATGCCTGAATAGGGCTCAGGTGATTGTACAGCCTTGAAATCCATGTTTTAAAAAAGGTAGGAAACACATATTTATAAGCTTTTAGCCCTAATCAGCTTATGCAAATAATGGGACTGCAACAAGGTATTTTTGTGTACTCAATGTGACTGTCTTCAACTCATCAAGAACTATACTTGATACTTTTTAACTGTTGGCTTTACGTTTATGGTGGTTTTAGTGCCTTTTTGTTTGGCCCACCAGTCACCTTAAGTGGTGCAGGAAGGTGGGGTGCACATTTGGACATAAACAAGCCACTTCTGCTGTTCTCATATCTTTGTGAAGTCAATGGC
Organism: Heloderma suspectum; assembly: GCF_057233095.1. Taxonomy (NCBI): domain Eukaryota; kingdom Metazoa; phylum Chordata; class Lepidosauria; order Squamata; family Helodermatidae; genus Heloderma; species Heloderma suspectum. Next base: position 88,388,185 of record NC_139459.1, read on the forward strand.
AGTCCAGCCCAGTCAGTACAGAGATGTTTGGCCACTGCAAAATAACTATGTCATTGATTTCATCGGGCTTTTGCTAAATAAATTAGTTAATATACGCCAGGCTCGTTTATTATTTTTTACATTATTTTTCTGTATGATACAAAGCAAGGCATTCTGTATGGAACTTGAATAATTGTCAGCACTGCTGTTCATAGAAATGTGCAATAAATATACAGGCCCCCCAATTGCTCATAAACTAAACATCTGCTGCTTTGCTGTATTCAAAGTAAAGTTCTTGCAGAGGCACCAAAAACAGCTGTTGCTGTTCAATGAAGTCTTGATGTTGCAAAGAAATTTACTGCCTTTTTCCTGCCCTTATTGGCTCTTTGCAAGCTTATGGTATACATTCTCCCTTTCAATAATTTACATAATAGATTGGTTAATGTTAATACACATTGTAAATGCAACCAAAAACATTACGTTGACTGACAAACAAGCCAATGAAGAGCATGGTCCTACCTTGCCTTCAGCAGGAATATTTATTACAGGAAAGGCTGTAACCTTGAGACTTAGAAATAGGACAAAATTTAATGAATTTGAAACTATTTGTTGGCCCCAAGAACCTGGAACGTTCACTGAATCTGTCAAATAAATGCCATTGAGACTAGTTGCATCTTCTTGATTTATTTATTTCATTTCGTTTCATTTCTATCCTGCCCAATAGCCGAAGCTCTCTGGGCGGTTTTAATGTCTTCTGATTGCTTATACTGTTATCTATATAAGAAAACTAATAAACATATGATAAATGAACATATAAATGGCAAATCAATCATTCACCTGCTTCAGAGGCGGGCATGTGGCTCCTGCCACCACCACACCACTAAAATTTGCAGCAGCAGCAAAAACAAAAAGTGCAAGTGCTCATCATGATGACTGTCCCATAGCGCCCCCACCCCCCATCCAAAATTCCAGGCAGTTGCATTGTTCCATGTCAACAAACCGGTCTTTCTCTCCACTAGGAGCAGGTCTTTTGTAAAGTGAGTGGGTCTTACTTGCCCATTCAAGACCAAGCCACCCCAAAATACTTTGCATTATAACTGGGGACAACGTATTGCTGCTGCTGGAAAAAAATCCTTTCCCCCCCAGCTACTGTGAAGATTGCAGGTAGGCTTGGAGAGAGCAGGGGAGTTGGAAGGGAGTGGCAGATGATGTCATTGTCAATGCTAATCAAAAAGTGCTGGCGCTGTATCCCTGGGAGCCCTGGCTCCACTATACCAATGGATCTGCCACCAAGACATTTTGCAAAAGTGCCCCAAAGTGTACGGAGACAAAGGTGTGCACATCCCAGACAAAGACATTTGACTACATGATACACAGCTTAGTGACTCCTGCTGCAGTTTCAATTGATGTAGGTAGTGGACTTAGGGAAGCTATCATTTTCCTTCAGTGCCATGTGGACATCAGGTAGGGGCTATATTGTGGAGGGAATACATAGAGGTGGGTTCCCCACAAATTCCTATTGGTGGCCCTTTTAGAGTACTTAGGGTACTTAGAGTACTTATATCAGCTTAGGCTGGTATACCAACTATGCCCTTATCTGGACAAAGATAGCCTAGCTACAGTTATCCATGCTCTGATAACTTCTCGTCTAGATCACTGCAATGCGTTATACGTGGGGCTGCCTTTGCAAATGGTCCGGAAACTTTAGCTGGTCCAAAATAGGGCAGCAAGATTGTTAACAGGGACTGGCCTGCGAGCTCATATTATGCCAGTACTTTTCCAGCTGCACTGGCTGCCAGTCCATTTCCGGGCCCAATTCAAAGTGCTGGTGTTAACATTCAAAGCCCTTAACGGCTTGGGGCCAGGTTACCTGAAGGATCGCCTCCTCCCATATGTGCCTGCCCGGACCTTAAGATCATCTTCAGCGGCCCTTCTCCGTGATCCCCTGCCAAAGGAAGTGAGGGGGTGGCTACTAGGAGGAGGGCTTTTTCTGCTGTGGCACCCCGGCTCTGGAATGAGCTCCCTAGTGAGGTTCGCCTGGCACCTACATTGTATTCCTTTTGGTGCCAGGTGAAGACCTTTTTATTTTCCCAGGCATTTTAGCATTTTAGCTTTCTAAACTTTTAGCTCTGCTGTTTTAAATCTGTATTTTAAACTCCTGCACTGCTGCTAGGTTTTATTGTGGTTGTATTGTTATATTGTGGTTTTAATGTTCTATATATTTTAAATTGTTTTATTGTGTGTTGTTTGGTTTTAATTTTTGTAAACTGACCAGAGAGCTTCGGCTATTGGGTGGTATAGAAATGAAATAAATAAATAAATAAATAAATAAATAAATAGATAGATAGGGTACATCAGGGATTTGGGCTCAAAGCCCATCCAATCTGATGCCTGTGGACATGCATGGTAGGCTCTTCTGGTCTCCTGCTGTAGACTACTCTTCTTCTCAAGTTTACCCAGTAGGCAGGCTGGATCATTCTCCCTCTGTCAGTAATATCATGGTTCTCCTGCCTGATCTATCCCAAATGTAGGGAAGGTGTAAGCAATAAATATTGGGGCTTACTTTTAATCCAGCTTGTTTCAAGTCTCCCATTTTTTTTCTCCCACATTTTAAAACTATTTCCACAAAGGATTTGTGTCTCTCAGGGGAATATTAAATGTGGGCAACCACAATGGGCATAATCCAGAGCAAATGAGGCGCACTTCAGTTTTGAAGAAGTCAATGGTATTTAAGCACTCCATTTGCTCCTGGATTGCATCCAACAAAACAAGAGCACGATTAATCATTATATTCATTATAGAAGTCTGCCAGTGGTTGTTGTGGAACTAAATGGCCTACTACAGTACTTGACTGGATCAGCCAGTCCAGTCAAATGCAGGCTTTTGTGGTCTCTCACATGCCTGCTTAATCAACAAAGAAACACCACTTCAAGCTATAATGATGTCCAATTAAGAAGCTGCCTCCAAATATATTTGAATTTCCTCTACATTATGAAGGTTGAAGTGAAGACAATTCATCTCTCTGGCATCTAATCGATTTCCTTTTCATCTGCTTTTCTGAGGAATGCTTTTGACATTGATTGTGTTCCTTGTTTGGTACCCTCCCAAGACATGTTGCTGCCTGAAGTGGAGCCCAAATACTCCATGCCCCACCCCAGCTAGGGCCAGCACACAACAGTCAGCGCCATGTAGGGGTTAGAGCAGCCTTCTGCAACCTGGTGCTCTCAAGATGAGATGGACTGCAACTCCCATCATTCCCAGCCATGCTGGCTAGGAATGATGGAAGTTGCAGTCCAACACATCTGGAGAGTACTAGGTTGGGGAAGACTGAATATGAGTTTTAGACTAGGACCAGAGAGAACCAGGTTCAAATGGCCACTCAGCCATGAAGCTCACTGGATGATCTTGGACAACTCGCTGACTCTCTCAGTCTCACCTACCTCACAAGGTTGTTGTGAAGATGACATGGAGGAAGGGAGGAAATTTTGTAGAATAAGTAGGCAAATCACAGAAAAATCAAGGTGGCTTTTTTTTTTTTTTTGCTGTACTCGTTGTGCATGTTCTGGCCACTAAACACAGCTCAGACAGAGGTACGTAAATGTCCCCAAAGGCTGATTGGTAAGGGTCTAGGGAACTATGCAGTTGTTGAGGTAGCCCACAAGTTCCATCTCATGAATGTTCCTGTGTCTTGGGAGCAAAGCAACTGTGCATTCCCTACATTTTTTTTTGACAAAGCTCAACCTGATTGAGCTAGGATTTAGGCAATGTCCCATTACATACCTCATTTAAGCCTACCCCTAACCCAGGGTTGTTGAACCTCTTTCAGCCAGAGGGCAAAATTCAGTTTCAGAATAAACTCTTGAGGGGCGCATTCCATGGGAGGCAAGGCCAAAGGCAAAGGGGGCCTGGCCAATATACCAAAAATACCAGCATATTGTAGCTTGAAGCTCTTAACTAAACTTTAGGAAAGGCATTTCAACATTTTAGAATAAGGGACAAACTGCATAAAGGCCAGGAAACCACAAAATGACTGGTGGCTAGGGGAAAGGGATGTGGTCAGAGGAAGGGGTGTGGCATTCTGGGGCTCCAGGTGTCAGATCCCCACCCTTGCCCTAGTCCATGTGACCATAGTTGATATGGGGGATTAGGTGGGCCTGTGTTACCAGTCTCATGGGCTGTATTGAGGGCTTGAAGAAAGTACATACATGTGCTCTATCTAGGCTTTAATTCAATTGCATGTTGCTGGAGGCTTAAACCCCCACCTTTGGGAAATTTTGCATACTTCCGTCTAAAATCCAGAACTTGGATGAAAAAAAAAAATAGATGAAATTTTGTAGGGAACTCAAAAGCATACTGGAAAAAAAAAATACACAGATGGTGTTTGACAGTAATCATCTCTAGTTTGAAATGTATTTTTAGACATTCTTAATGTTGTTTTGAAGTAGATGCTTCTCAAATCCATCCTGTCCTGCTTAATACGTTCTGACACGTAACTTGAAAAAAATGTTTGAATGGGACTTTCTTTTTTTTTAAGAACTGACCTTCCATTAGGTTATTTTCAAAGAATTTCAGATGCTTATTAAATTTGGCACATGTTAAGAATGATATTAAAACAGACACAAAAACTAACACTGATGCCTGAGGTGTCATGGTATTTTCATGTCCACGTGTGTGAGTTTCTTGCAATGCCTTGGCTTTGCAATAGTAATAGACTATTAATTTACTCTCACCTCTCAGTTGAATTATCTTGATTACTGTAGCAATGGCTTCCATTATTAACAATTAACCTTAATTAGGCACTTCCAAGTGAATTTTGCAGCCTGACCATTTGCAGAAGAAGAAGTGGGAAAAAAAACATATTCATGTCTTGAAAATATGTCATGTCTGAAAGTTAGGTTTGTCTGAAAGCAAGCTGAGGGGAATCTTCCTTTCTTTTCTTTTTTCTTTTCTTTTCTTTTTTCTATGTCTCAAATTCCAACATCATGAATGCCTGCGGCACTATCTAGTATTTTATGTTTTGCTGAAAAATAAGTAGGGTGGCCATGTGTGCTATTTTGCAGAGGACAGTCCTCTCTTTGAAGGTATCCTCTGTTTGAAGGGCTGTCCAAGTCTGGCTTAAAGATAAAGAACCATAAAAAGGAAGTGCACAGTATTCTACTATGGTGAGAGGTATTCCATTTCTATTTAAATTACATTAGTTATTTCTAAATTTGCATCTATATATATACATTAGCATATGAACATTTTATGCAAATCGGTGCCCTCTTTAATCCTTTTTTGTCGCAGATGTGTTACCTCTTTTTTGGCAATGCATCTGAGGCCACCTTAATGCAAATGAACATACACGAGGCCCCATTCACACATCATGAGGATTATAGTAATGGTGAAAGTACAGGAATGTGTGAAGAAGGCCTCAGAATTAATGCCTTTCTCTTTAGAACTCCGCTATCTCTTTGCTCAGTGACTTAGGGCCCAAACAGGTGTCATTTTCAATCTGTATCTAGCAGCTACATCTTTTTCTTTCTTTCTAGAATAGGCACAGAGGGCAGATCCATATTGGGACCCATGGGGCTTTTAATATTGGCTTTTAATATTGGGGGCCCTACCCTTGCATAAGAAATGAAAAAAGATGCAACTGCTAGGTAAAGATTTAAAATAATGCCTGGTTTTGCCCTTAGCTTCTCTATTACAGGATATATAGCTGTACTCTCAAATATCAAGTGTCACCCAAGTACACTGGTTTGCATTCCCCCCTGAAGTGCCCCGTCCATCAGGAGTACAGAGGAGATATACCCCTTGTAACCTTTATCTTCCTACTTCCTGAGTTGTTTAAAAGTGTTAATAGTCAATCTCTCCAGGGTTGCCTTGCCTGCATGCTGTATACATTACGCTCTTCTAGTCATTCCTGACTGGACTAGATTCTCCTCCATCAACCCCCTCCCCAGATTCCCCAGATTTAAAAAATGGGCCTTTTCCATATAAAATTTGTTATCCTTTTGACACCTTGGAATGTCATGGCTATTTGGTGGGCTGGGGTGGAAGAGCACAATGCTACTTGGAAACGTGGCATGTGTGCTCTCCACAGGCCTTGTCCCCAGAAGAACTGCTGGAACTCCAGCCACATGGCCACTTCTATTGGCGACTCAGCCACTTCCGCCGGTGGGGGAGGGACGCAGCCTGCGGTGGGCTCCAGGGGGCCAATATGTCTCACCAAAGTTGCCCACCGCTGGTCTAGAGCAAATAATGGTTCAATCAAGTAGTTGTTTATGAGCATGGGCTCAAACAATGTAAGATCTATTTTTAGGGCACATTGACTTGGCACCCCATATTTTCATTTCAAATCCTGGAATCTATGGACCCATGAAACTGTGGCAGTTTTTATTATGTGTTTTATTGTTGTGCAATAAACTGCCATGGAAAGGCTCCTGCCCTGAAAGGTGGCCAAGAAACATTTTAAGTAAATAATAACACTGAAATAATGTTATCCTACTTTTTTGACCAAAGTCTCTCAAGACGGCTCACAACACAAGCTAAAAAAGTTTACAATATACTTGAAGAATAATGAATAAAATAAAATATAACGAGAAGAGAACAAACATAAACCAGGGGGCAGGGAGAAAAAGTAACCTAAACCAAGGACGGGGGATTTTCTGCTGCTGGCCTTATCTGGCCCACAGAAGCTTGGGCTCACTCCACATGGCCCACCCCTTCATGTCATTCAGCCCGCAGAAGGCTGGGTGGTGGGCCATTCAACCCTCCACCTGAAACTAGTTCCCCACCCCTGACATGAACACTAATAATGAGGGGGTGAATCACCGCTACACAGAAGTCCTGTCCCACGTCCCAGCTGATTGGATGAGATCTGCAATGACAAATGCATTGGGCAGGGCTAGACTTGCCGCCTCAAGCCCAGAGTACACATTAAATACTAACATGTATAACAGTAGCCAACGGTCATTTTTAAAATATTTATTTATTTATTTATTTCTAATACCTCTGTACCACTTAATATAATAAAATCTCGAAGTAGAAATGTATGGAAAACTGATTCTGGTGAGGGGTGATTGATAAAGGGGAAATGTCAGGGGAGCAACACATAAATTGCCCCACTCCCCAGTGGCTTTCCATTGCAAGAGTTCACGTGCATGTTTTGTTACCAGAGTGCTACAGGCCTGAGGAAATCAGTCAGCATCAGATATAGTGGAATGGCACCTTAGAAATCTTAGGTGATTTAGATTTTAGGTGATTTTAGATTTAAGATTTCTAGAAATCTTAGAAATCTGCTACAAAAGACTGCAAACAAGGTGACACTTAACTTCAGCAGGAAAAGAAAAACAGTAACAGGAAGTGCGAGAAAGGTGTTTGGATCAGAAAGAAAATCAAACAAGCTCTAACCAGCAGCAGTACTAGCAGATGCAGTGTTAACCCATTAATTCATCACTTCTTGCCATGATCCAGATCCTATTTTGGTCCTCTTCCAATGGCCTCATTGTGGTCTTTTGCTTTTTCCCCAGTGTCACATCTGTGTTGCAGATGAATGCTTACTCGTGAAATCCTATATGGCAGGGGTGTTAAAAGAGTAAAATCCCATTTCAATATTCAATTGCAAGAACACTCCTCAAGGCAAATTCTTTAAAGTGAGGAATGTTTACTAAAAGCTGTTAATATAAGTGGCTACAGTTAATAAAGAGGAGGAAAAAAAAACCCAAGTTCATCCAATTTGCAGCTCAATTTCTAGCTGACAGTGCTATTAACATTAGGAAATGGAATGTGGCAGCAGTGTTATAACGGGCATTGACTTCTGCCTTTGAGTAGCAACATAGTTTTCTATTTTTCTTATTGAAGGCAACAAATGACTGCCCAATCTGAATTTTGCAGACAACTGGATGCATCATGCCCAGGATAATGCTTGATTTAGAAATAATATGCCACTTTGTGTCAAAGGGAGGGCATTTTTTTAAGTCTGAAGAGCAAAGGTCTGCCAGGGAACTGTAATCCTATTCCTCTTGGGTCAGTGAACACTGCACCTATCATTTGTCATTATCGAGCAGGGATGCTTGAGGAATTCAATCTTTTGCGAATTCTGATACTAACTGACCTGACTGATCCTCACCTTGTGGACTAAAGTGTGGATCACAACTTTAGTTATCCCCTGGCTTTTGTAATTCCTGTATGTTCCAATACACTTCTTGGCTCACAAAAGTATCAAAATACATTTAAAACATACATTTTGAGTAAAAATGTGTTTAGAAAGGGTTACCTTGAAAGAAAATAAATTTAAAATAAACGTAAATGTTTAAAATACATTTAAATATGTTCAGAAGTATGCATTTTGAAAGAAAATGCATTTAAAATAAATTTAAATGTTTCAAAAATACATTTCAATATGTTCAGAATTATGTATTTTGAAAGAAAATACATTTAAAATATATATTTTTAGTATTTAAATGCAAATTTGTGAGTTTTTTTTAATGCAGATTAATATGGAAACTGATGGAATGGACCTATGGATGAACATATGCAAAAATAGCACAGACTGGATATAGAGTGATGTGTGTGCATCCCTACTAACCATGCCCAGTGCCCCAACCAGTGCTTTCTTTTACCCTGAAGTAGTTTATTCATTTGTATCATTCTGTCAAGTGGTAAAGACGATACAGATGTGTGATAAAATCTAGCCCCATTCAGACATTATGCAAAGTATTGAAACTCACCAGATGAGCAGGAACATGGCCCTGCTGAGTAGCCCAGCCTTCCAATGTCGCAACTCCCTTGTTTACAACAGCTTCACGGGCTATCAATCTGTTTCAGGGCAGAATTCAAAGTGCTGGCTATGGCCTAGAAAGCCCTATACAGCTTGGGACCAGGCTACCTGAAAGACCGCCTTCTCCCTACAAGCCTGCCCAGTCCTTAAGATCTTCTGGGAAGACCCTTCTTTCAAGACCGCTGCCTTCAGAGGTGTGTTTGCTGGGACCCGAGAGAGGGCCTTTTTGGTGGCCACTCCCAGGCTATAGAACTCCCTCACAAGGGAGGCTAAATTTGCTCCCTCTCTGCTGTCCATCCACCAGCAGGCAAAGACCATTTTATATTTAAGAAAGCCTTTAGTCTGTTAAGTGGGTCTGTTGGGTTGGGTGCTGTTTTTAATAGTATTTCCCCCCTGCAATTTTAATGTTTTTATTGTATTGTAATGTATTGTTTTAACTAATTTTAATTGTTTATGTGAGCTGCCTTGAGTGCCATTTTTTTTGGTTAAATAAATAAATGCATAAATAAATAAATGTCATAACATAGCTCTGCCCATAGGTGTCCATGCATACCACACCGGTAGACATGTAGGCTTCCATGTGATTTGGAGCCTTGGGGTACTGATTCTGAATCATGTGGAAGCCTACGCCTGTACATGTGAAGGCTTCCTTGGTGCAGGCTTTCATGCTGTATGCATGGACACCTATGACAGAGCTATGTTATGATGCAATAGCTGGTGGCGTGCCCCTGTTCCTGCCTCTGTGATGTGTTTCACCTGAGCAGGACTTCTGTGATAGAAGAATGCATGGTGAAAGGATTGTTTGTATTGTTTGTCATTTAGCTGACAATCCTACACATACTTACCTGGAAATAAGTCCCATTGAACTCAATGGTCTTACTTCTGGTAGACATGCATAGGCTTGCACTGTTAGCTGTGTGATCACTGAGTTGTGACTCTGGAGGTAGAAAGGCTGGTAACACTGCTTGGCCTGTTTCCTTGTTCAAGTCATGTGATGTGAATTGCATTCACAAATACTAACATCCTGTCATTATGTCTCCAGTGGCTATTGTTATTTTTATATCACCCTGCACTGTGAAGAAACAGTCAATGTCTTTGACCAATTTTCTGAATGAATTTACTTAATATGTGACCCAAAGTCAGCTTATTGCAAAGGTAAAATCTTGCTGCAAAGCACGGCATTTTGCTTCCAGTAATGTGATTCTTTAAAAGCCCAATTTCAGTTTTGAAAAAGAGCATTTTCTCAACCTCATTAGGTAACACAAGCTTGAAAACATAAGCCTTAAAAGGGTGAAATAATTGTCTGCAAAAGACACTGATAACAGAAGAGATCTGAGAGGAACAACTTTCTTCCCTGTCCTAAGTTTTACAGCTGATCAACATACCACAACTTCAGTTCTCTATAGGTAGGGATGGCAGAGAATTCAGTCACGGAATCCGTGGTAGAACGGCCTCCTGCCCCCCCCCCCGTGGAATCCCCCGGGATGGAACTTACCTGGGCTGGATGCAGAGGATTTGGCGGCGGCGGCGGTTCCGGTGGCAGTGGCTCTGGTGGCTGGTCTCCTGGCCGGCTGCAGCTGGGCTGCTGCGGCCACCATTGGCATCTTTGCAGTGGTGATAGCCTATCACAGCTAACGTAGCCTATCACAGCTAACCCCCCCTCCCAAAAAAACCAGCATACGCAAATGGCGGCGGCTATGGTGGCCGCCATTTGCGTTCCCTATTTTTCGCCATTCTAGCCTAAGAAAATATTTACGTAGGCTATTACGGCAAAAAAAAGGGGAACACAAATAGCGTAGTGGGTGCTATTTGCATTCTTTTTTTTCTGCCACAATAGCCTACATAAATATTTACGTAGGCTAGAATGGCGAAAAATAGGGAACGCAAATGGCGGCTGCTGTAGCCGCCGCCATTTGCATAGGGATGGGGGAGAATTTCTCCCCGAAACTTCGGGGGGCCGAGTGCCAACGTATTCGGCCCCCTGAAGTAGTTTCGGGGAGAAATTCTCCGCCTCCTCCGCCCCCCGCCCCCCCCGGGATGGGACTTACCTTTCCCGAATGTCCCTCCTGGCGGCGGGTCCTGGCGGCGGTTCGGCAGGTCTTCGACAGGGGCAGAGGCGGCAGTCGGTCTTTCGACCGGCTGCCGCCGCCGCCATTCCAATAAAAGTAAAAAAAAAAACGCCCCCGTGATGGGCTGCGTGACGATTAACGTAGCCTATCACGGCTAGATTTGCGAAGTCAGCTGTGATAGGCTATGTAAATCGTCACGTAGCCTATCATGGGTGACTTAAAAAAAAAAAGCGCGTACGGCTAATGGCAGCCCCCATAGGGAGCCGCCATTCACGTTCCTTATTTGGTCGCTGTAGTCTACGTAAAGATTTACGTAGACTACAGGGACCAAATAAGGAACGCAAATGGCGGCTCCCTATGGGGGCCGCCATTTGCGTACGCACTTTTTTTTTTTTTTTAAGTCACCCGTGATAGGCTACGTGACAATTAACGTAGCCTATCACGGCTGACTTTGCAGATCTAGCCGTGATAGGCTACGTTAATTGTCACGTAGCCTATCACGGGGGCGTGTTTTTTTAAAAAACTTTTTATTTCGCAGCCGGGCGAGGTGAGGTGCCTCCTCCCTGGCCTGAATTTCGGCCGGGCGAGGCGGGAAGCCTCCCCCCCCCGGCCTGAACTTCAGGGGGAGCAGCAAAGCGCCTCCCCCCCACCGCGAAGCAAGCTGCGAGACCAGTTAAGTGGCTTTCGTGCACCCCTACATTTGCATATGCTGGGTTTTTGGGGGGAGGGGTTAGCCATGATAGGCTACGTAAATTCTTACATAGCCTATCATGGCAGCCTGGCTGGATGCAAAGGGCGGCCACTACGGCAGCCGCCCTTTGCCTCTGCAGAGGCCCGTCCACAGACGGAAATCTGGCTGCGGATGGCCCTGGCCAGCTGCTCCATGGAGCTGCTGCGGAGGCGGAGTGGAGCTGGCCAGGCAGGATTCTGGGTGGGAGGACCGGATTGCCTCCCCACCCCGTCTAGGATTCCGGGGGGAGGGACAGAGTGCCTCCCCCTCCACCGCGAATCACATCCGTGAACAGGTGAGTGAGTTTCGTACATCCCTATCTATAGGGATGTACGAAAGTCACTTACCTTTTCGAAGGGTGACATTTGCGGTGAGGGAGAGGCACTCCATCCCTTCCCCTGAAATTCTCTCCGGCCAGTTCCGCTCCATGGAAATTCCACGGAGCTGCCAGCTGGGTCTGTCCACAGCCAGACATCTGGCCACTGGGCAGCTTGCAGTGATACAAATGGTGGCTGCCGTAGCTGACACCATTTGTGTCCCTGTATTTTGCCGTGATAGGCTACGTAAATATTTACATAGCCTATCACAGCAAAAAACAACAACAGCAGACGCAAATGACGGTGGCTATGGCGGCCGCCATTTGCGTTCCCTTTTTTTTGCTGTTTTAGCCTACGTAAATATTTACGTAGGTTATTACGGCGAAAAAAAAAGGGAAGCGGCCACTATTCCATTTGCGCTCCTTCCCCCCCCCCGCTGTAATAGCCTATGCAAATATTTACGTAGGCTAAAACGGCAAAAAAAAAGGGAATGCAAATGGCAGCCTTTGTAGCCACCATTTGCATCCACTGTTTTTTTTTTTTTTGCCGTGATAGGCTATGTAAATACTTATGTAGCCTATCATGGCCTCCGCAGGGATGCAAATGGCGTCCCTGTGTTAGCCGTGATAGACTACGTCATTATTTACATAGCCTATCATGGCTATAATGAGGAAGCGAATGGCTTTGGAAGTCAGCGCGGACGGCAGCAGGTAAGTGCTCCATTTCATGCACCTTTTGTGGGGTGGGGGGGCGGGGGGCTTCGTTCCGCCATGGATTTCAGGGGGCCGAATGCACTGGCATTTGGCCTCACCGAGATCCATGGCGGAATTCTCTGACATCCCTAGTTCTCTACTCTTTCCTATCCATTACTGCACTGCTTCTTACAACAGAATACGGAAGCACACAGGAAGCACTCTCTCAAACAAAATGTGTCATAACTTTGTCTGATGCTGGCACAATTTGGTTTTAATAATTACATTGCATTGATTTCAGAAATCGCATATAGCTTTGCAGAAGTCATGTACATTCTGGGGGCATTGTGATCCAATGAATAGGATTTGGGGTTTGAATGTGGAATACCCAGGTTCAAATTCTTCTTCATGAAGCTCCTTGGTAGTTTTGGGCCTGTCACTAGCTCTCAGGGTACATTCACAGAACCACTGGGTGGTCAATGGTCATTGTATGCATTGGCTGACTGCCTGTGGAAACTGGCCATCTGCTAGTGCTAGAAACAGGCTTGTGCTTTCACTCAGCTCACTACCAACAACAACCCACTTTTAAAGCTGATACTCGTGAGCATTATGTGTTCATTCCATGTTCATATACCTTCAGGAAGGGGTTGTTTCCTAAAACTAAATGAGAGCCACTGAGAAGTCCAGCCTGGTCTGGTCTGCATAGCTTGCACTTTTACATTGCAAAGTGCTTCAAACATTATTGTGTTTGCCAGTATGACCCAAGTCCTCTGAGGGATGGCACTGCAATGTTAGGTCAGATATTAATATTACATCTTAATATTTTAATATGTGCCTGGGAAGTCCTTCATGCAGCTCAGGGGGTCGGGGAGGTGCCACCGTAACTGTGGTCATGAGCAGGGGGAGGTATGGCGTTGGGGGATTAACAGGCCAGCTGAGGAGAAGAAGGGCTAGACACCTTACAGCTGTCCCTTCTTCTGGTTCTTCCCCCAACCAGATGGTTCCTGGCAGCCTTACCGGCTTGCCGGCGGGTCTGGTACTGCTGCTGTTGAATGCCAGGTCGGCCCAAAATGAAATTTCCCTCATCCATGATTTGATTGTGGATGAGGGGGCTGACCTGGTATGTATTACTGAGATGTGGGTGGGGGAACTGGGAGTGGTCAGTCTCTCCCAGCTGTGCCCTCCTGGGTATTCAGTGCAGCACCAACACCAACTCGAGGGTTGGGGGGGGGTTGCCGTGGTCTATAGGAATTCAATCTCCCTCTCTAGGCTTTCTGCTCATTCAAATGCAGATCTTGAGTGTTTGTACCTTGTGTTGGGTACCTGGGACTAGGGATGTCAGAGAATTCCGCCATGGATTCCAGTGAGGCTGGATTCTTTAGAATCCAGCCCCCGGGATCTGTGGTGGAATGGCCTCCCGTCCCCCATCTCCCCGCAGAATCCCCCTGGGATGGAACTTACCTGGGGCGGATGCGGCGGCAGCTCCAGCTGGTCTCTCGGCCGGCTGCGGCCAGGCTGCTGCGGCCACCATTTGTGTTCTTGCAGCCGTGATAGGCTACGTAAGTATTTACGTAGCCTATCATGGCATAGAGAAGGGATGAAAATGGTGGCCGCTACGCCATTTGCACCCCTGCTCTTAGCCATGATAGGCTACGTAAGTATTTACCATTTATGTGGCTGCCTTTACTGTGATAGGCTACATAAATACTTCTGTAGCCTATCACAGCTGCTTGCAAGGACGCAAATGATGGCCGCTATGATGGCCGCCATTTGTGGCCACAGCAGCCCAGCTGCGGCTGGAACTCCGGCTGCGGCTGGTCCCGGCCAGCGGCTCTGCAGAGCAGAGGGGAACTGGTCAGGGAGGATTCAGGGGGGGAGGGACAGAGCGCCTCCACCCCCACTGTGGATGCCCCAGCATGGAGCCAGGTGAGTATTTCGTACATCCCTACCCAGGACAGATTAGGGATTCTGTTGGCATACCACCCATCCCGCTGCCCATCAGACACCCTGCCTGAGCTGATGGAGGTGGTCTTGGACTTGGTGTTGAGGACCCCTAGGATGATGGTCCTGGGGGATCTCAACTTCCATGCCAAGGCTGCTGTATCCGGGGTGGCTCAGGACTTCATGGCCACCATGATAACCATGGGGCTGTCCCAACATGTGGCCCAACGCATGTAAAAGGACACATGGTTGATCTGGTTTTCTCAACTGGGCAGGAGGATGGTGATCTGAAAGTGGAGGAATTAACATCTGTCCTGTTGTCATGGTCAGATCACTTCCTGTTGAGGTTTAGACTCTTGGCAGCCTTCCCCCTCTGCAAGGATGGGGGACCTATTAAAATGGTCCACCCCCTGAGGCTAATGGATTCTGATGGATTCAAGAGGGCTCTGGGGGATTTTCCTGCTGGTATGGCTGGCCCTCCTGTCGAAACCCAGGTAGCTCTGTGGAATGCAGAGATGACTCAGGTGGTTGACATGATCGTACCCAAGCACCCTCTCCCTCTGAGCAGAGCCTGGCCAGCTCCTTGGTACACACCTGATCTGAGGGCAATGAAGCAAGAGGAGAGACAGCTAGAATGCAGGTGGAGGAAAACTCATGCTGCTGAGTCTGACCAAACACAGGTAAGAGTTCACCATCGAGCCTACTCTGTGGTGGTGAGGGTGGCAAAGAGACAGTTCTTTTCCACTAGCATTGCATCTTGTCAGTGTCATCCAGTGGAGCTTTTCTGAGTGGTTAGTGGCTTGCTACATTCTGGGCCAGGGAGAGAGACTGTGGAACCCTCAGTTGCATGCTGTGACGAGTTTGCATGGAACTTTGAAGATAAAGTCGCTCAGATTCACCATGAAATGGACACCACGATTAATGCAGTTCCATTGGTAGAGGCGTTCAGAGCCCCATCTGGTCCAGTTCTATTGGATGAGTTTCACTTATTGAGGCCTGAGGATGTGGACAAGGTGCTTGGCCAAGTCCGATTGACCACTTGGGTGCTTGATAGGAGTGCACGAAAGCCACTTACCTGGTCTCGCAGCTTTTCGCGGTGGGGGGGGCACTTCACTGCTCCCCTCCCGAAGTTCAGGCCGGGGGGGGAGGCTTCCCGCCTCGCCCGGCCGAAATTCAGGCTGGGGGGGAGGCTTCCCACCTCGCCCGGCCGAAATTCAGGCTGGGGAGGAGGCGCCTCGCCTCACCCGGCCACAAAATAAAAAGTTTTTTAAAAAACAGGCCCCCATGATAGGCTACGTGACGATTAACGTAGCCTATCACGGCTGACTTTGCAAATCTAGCCGTGATAGGCTACATTAATCATCACGTAGCCTATCACGGGGGCGTTTTTTTTTTTTTTAACTTTTATTGGAATGGCGGCGGCGGCAGCCGGTCGAAAGACCGGCTGCCGCCCCCGCCCCTGACGAAGACCCGACGAACCGCCGCTGGGACCTGCCGCCGGGAGGGACATTCGGGAAAGGTAAGTCCCGTCCCAGGGGGGGGGTGCAGGGGGCAGGGGGTGCGGAGAATTTCTCCCCAAAACTTCTTCGGGGGGCCGAACATGTTGGCGCTTGGCCCCCCGAAGTTTCGGGGAGAAATTCTCCGCCATCCCTAGTGCTTGACCCTGGCCCTTCATGGCTTATTAAATCAAATAAGGAGGGGATGTTCAGCTGGGTCCAGGAGGTTGTAAATTCCTCCTTGAGAGAGGGAGTGGTGCTGGCCTCTTTAAAAGAGGTGGTAATCAGACTACTCCTGAAAAAGCTTAACCTGGTCCTGGAGGATGTTAACAATTATAGGCCAGTGGCCAACATCCCCTTCCTGGGCAAGGTGCTTGAGCGGGTGGTTGTAGGACAGCTCCAGGCACTCTTGAATGAAATGGATTATCTAGATCCATTTCAATCAGGCTTCAGGCCTGGTTTTGGAATGGAAACTGCCTTGGTCGCCCTGAGGGATGACCTCTGCCAGGAGAGGGACAGGGGGAGTGAGACCCTGTTGATTCTCCTGGACCTCTCAGCGGCTTTCGATACCATCGACCATGGTATCCTTCTGGATAGGTTGTCTGGGTTGGGAGTAGGAGGCACTGCACTGCAGTGGTTCCACTCCTACTTGGATGGCCGACTCCAGAAGGTGGAACTGAGGGATTATTGCTCTGTGCCATGGCAACTGTGCCATGGGGTTCCACAGGGCTCTATTTTATCCCCCATGCTGTTTAACATCTGCATGAAACCGCTCAGGGAAGTTATCCAGAGGTGTGGGCTGAGGTGCCATCAATATGTGGATGACACCCAGCTCTACCTCTCTTTCTCATCAAACCCAGGTGAGGCAGTGGCTGTTCTGAATCAGTGCCTGGGCACAGTCATGGACTGGATGAGGGCCAATAAACTGAAACTCAGTCCAGACAAGATGGAGGTACTGTTAGTGGGTGGTTCATCTGCCCGTCTAGGTGATATTCAACCTGTTCTGGAGGGGGTTGCACTCCCCCTAAAGGATCACTTTGGTAGTTTGTGGGTGCTCTTGGATGCAGAACTGTCACTTGAGGCACAGGTGAACTCAGTGGCACAGAGTAATTTTTATCAGCTTAGGCTGGTATACCAACTATGCCCTTATCTGAACAGAGATAGCCTAGCTACAGTTATCCATGCTCTGATAACTTCTTGACTGGATTACCACAATGCGTTATATGTGGGGCTGCCTTTGAAAATGATCCGGAAACTTCAGCTGGTCCAAAATAGGGCAGCAAGTCTTTTAACTGGGACTGGCCAACAAGCTCATATTATGCCAGTACTTTTCCAGCTGCACTGGCTGCCAGTCCATTTCCGGGCCCGATTCAAAGTGCTGGTGTTAACATTCAAAGCCCTTAATGGCTTGGGGCCAGGTTTTCTGAAGGATCGCCTCCTCCCATATGTGCCTGCCCGGACCTTAAATCATAATCAGCGGCCCTTCTCCGTGAGCCTCTGCCAAAGGAAGTGAGATGGGTGGCTACTAGGAGGAAGGCTTTCTCTGCTGTGGCACTCCGGCTGTGGAATGAGCTCCCTAGTGAGGTTCACCTGGCACCTACATTGCATTCTTTCCAGCGCCAGGTGAAGACCTTTTTATTTTCCCAGGTATTTTAACAGTTTAGCTCTTTAGACTTTTAGCTTTGCTGTTTTAAATCTGTATTTTAAATCCCTGCATTGCTGCTAGGTTTTATTCTGGTTTTATTCTGGTTGTATTGTTTACTGTGGTTTTAATGTTTTTTTATATTTTGTATTTTTTTATTGTGTGCTCTTTGGTTTTAATTTTTGTGAACTGCCCAGAGAGCTCCAGCTATTGGGCGGTATAGAAAATAAATAAATAAATAAATAAATAAATAAATAAGATTGTCGTTGCTACCAGGAAGCCAAAAGGGCATGACCACCTCTTTTCATGTGGCTGTCTTCAGTGTGAAAATCTTTCCTAACCACTTCTTTCTAAAATCCTGTTAGATCATTACAGGTCTTCACTATGAGTAGAATGAATGCAAAAATGTTGAGTATTCCACCATACACCCCACCACACATGCATTGAAATATATGTCTACAACATGCATCCACATTAATATGCATGCATATTCATGAATATGTATGCATGAATATATGTGCACATTAATATGTGTGCATTTTCATGGCATATGAGGAAATGAGTCTTTATGACTGAACAGGGCTTCACCCTCTTTTTTGAGGCATTCACTTGAAAAGGCATCATTGTCAGCAATGGGTTGAATTTAGTTAATTCAAGAAGTACCCAGAATGGGGCTAAACAAAGGGTTCAATAGCTTGGTTCTGGGGAATGAACAGAAACCTTCCTTAGCTTCCTAGCTTCATGACTGAGTTTGGGCTGGCTGATTCAGTGTGCCAAAAAACAGACCTCCATGGGACAAATAGGTAGAAATTCTCAGAACAAAATAGATCACAAGGGATACCTAGATGGTACCTTAATCTGCTGATCTACCTAGAAGTGAGGATAGTTCAGGACTGGAGTATCTTTTCTGCCATGGCTTTAGCTTAGCCAGTTTGTGGCTTGCTTGACTAGGGTAAAGATTTAGGGGTTAGGAAGCCATTTGCACTTATCTGAAGTTCCCGTTGTTTTCCTACTCACATAAGGACAACTCCTATTGATTGAGTTACATTAGAGGACACATGGAGGTCATAAACATCAATTATACAATGAAGGCAGATAACAAGCATATAACATTAGAATCCTTTGGCTCCTAGCTGCCATGTCTCTTACCCATGCAGTCTTTCTAAGAGCAAAAGACACATTAGACAATGTGCTAGGTTGATCCCAATAAAATTCATGTGTAAATTGCCTTCATGGCAAAGCTTTTCAGTAACATTTACCTGGGAATATGTCCCACTGAGTTCAGTGGGGCTTAATTCTGAATAGACATTAAGGATTCCATTGTAAGATATCTTTAACTGAGACACAGCTCTAGTTTTATTTCATGCTCAGAATGTGACTGTTATATTGAGGACCAAGAAGACAGGAACGTGAGAGAGGACTTTCTTGATGGTTGCTCACAAATTCTGGAACTCCCTGTCAAAGGAAGCAAGGTTAGCTTCCACCACCATCGTCCTTCTGCTGGCAGGCAAAAATGTTTTTGTTCAGGCAAGGTTTTGGCTGTTAAGCTGTTTGTTCGTTGAACTACTTTTTAACTAGTGGGTGTTGTTTATTTCTTATTTCATTTTAACAGATGTGTTTTTAATGTGTTTTTAACTGATACATTTTAATTGATGTGGTTATGTTTTAATTATGTTACATTTTATCTGTATTTTATTATTGTTAGCTGCCTTGAGCACTATTTATAGTGGACATGGGTGCTATAAAATAAATAAGTAAATAAATAATTTTCTCAAGGCTAGAATGATGAGCAACACTATGTTTTCTTGTTCCTTTTGTCTCAGGGTATTTTCTTGGCTCCTGATTAATTCAGTTTGTTTTAGGATGCTCTTATTTCAAATGTCAATTACACCTCAGCACTAGAGATGGATAATTTCTGTGCATCCTTGTGTCAGATTGGCTCAGAAGTAACACAGCGAAGAGGAGAGACGTAGTCCCAGGATGTAAAAAATAAAGTTTTATTCCTTGGAGTACCCTATCATGTTTCAGCCCTCTACCATATATTTCTGGGCCTTCTTCAAGGATAAAAATCTTTAAATGTAGCTTGCACAGACCACTGGAAAAAAAATGTCTCCAATCCTGCAGCTATTGGGCATATATTTGTCCAGAGATCTCTGAAGGCTACCTTTAAAAATGTTAACCTCTGAAGAAGGCCCAGAAATATATGGTGGAAGGCTGGAACGTGATGAGGTATTCCAAGGAATAAAACTATTTTTTACATCCTGGGACTTTGTCTCTCCTTTTCACTGTGTGATTTTGAATATTCTCCAGTTTTGTCTGACAATGGCTCAGACATAATCCAAGCTATTTCCCCAAATTAGGTGGTCTCCTAGTGTGGAGTGTTTCTGCTAACAACATAAGACACATCTGTTTGCCCAGGTGTGTTCCTGTCCACATCCATTGGTCAGGATCAGGAACACACTGTTACCCTTGGTTATTTTAATGAGACAATGTATTTATTTATAAATTTATTTTAGTAAATTTATGAATCGCCCATCTGGGCGATGTACAACAGTACAATTTAGAACAGTAAAATTACACATTAAAACATCGTTTAAAAATACCCTAACCCACCCCCAATGCCTGCCTGAACAACTAAGTTTTCAATGCATGGCAGAAGCTCATTAAAGCTCATTAATTGTTTTATTATTGTTTTCTTGTTGTATTAATTGGTTTTTATTGTATTTTATCATGGGTTTTTTGGAGAACTGCTTTGGAATTATTATTATTATTATTATTTTACAATGGAAAGTGGCATTAAAATGGTCTGAAGTAAATAAATAAAAATAGGAAATAACTTGGATTGTTTTCCAGCTAATTGGAATTTAGCTCCCTAACCCGCAGACATAGAATTCCCAAACTCTGGCTAAAATCCAAGTCAGAGAAACGTGTTGGGTCTTTTGCCTCTTCCTCTATATCCATAATACAGTAAGCTTTGCTAGCATCTCTGCTTAGCACTAGTATAGCTAATAGATCCCATCCAGATGTAACCCTTGAGGCACCAGGTTCTTGCCTAGCTCTTCTCTCGACTTTCCAGGTCCTACCTGCTCTGGCCTGGCCAAGAGGGCTCATAAACCTACATGCATCTGATCTGATTATTTTGTCTTTGGCATCACTACTGCTTTGTTGGAACATAAAAGGTAAGTTTTGGGTGGAGGGGGGTAAAATGGAGTAGTGTGTTCCATGTAGAGAATAGATCATTAACTTCAAATACATCTTGAAAAGATTATTTAGATCAAAAAGATAAAATGGCTGAACACACCAAAGAAACCTTCTTGATTTAAATGAATGGTGGCTACAGTAGTTTGGAGTCCTCCCTTTGATTATTGCCTCAGACAGGTCAAAATCTCTATAGACTAGGCTGACGTATTTGCTCCTCTATCCCCTTTACTTTTGAACACATACCAGCAGTTGAATTAGACATACATTTTGCACTCTTGTGTGCTGATTGGAACAACACTTGCTCATGTAGGATTTTATTTTTTTTTAAAAAAAGCTAATTGGACCTCATTCTGGTTCCCATTCTCTGCTCTCCATGCAAGGAGAGATAATTTAAACCATTTTTTTCCAAGAGTCACTTAGAGGTAGCACTGCTAATGGGTTTTTTTTTTTTGGGGGGGGAGACATCTTTTGTCTGCAACAACTGCATAACTTTCAAAATGGAAGACAAGTAGCTTTTCCTAGTGATGCAGCTGGGGATGCATTTAAGGGGAATGCTTTACCAGGTTTCCACAAACACACTCACCATGGCGATCATGGTGCCAGTTTCGACAAGCGTGGCAAGTAACTCCCTGCCACCTAGCCTTTCCCGAGGGGAAGACCATGCTGGGCCAGTGTTGAGTGCTGTTGGGCTCTGCTGCCTGGAGGCACTCCATGCACCTCAGGGGAGCAACACCCAACAGCACATCCTCCCACTCGACCTTCCCCTCAGGAAACGCCAGATGGGTTGAGTCACTGGACAGTGATTCCCAAAGGTGCTCTGTGCACTTTTGGGCAATGCCACCTGAGAAAAATCCCTTCATGGATCACTGCCTTGTTGTGGAGAAGGGGCTTGCATAACTCAGTGAAACCATAAGCTATGCCGTGCAGGGCCACCCAAGATGGACAGGTCATGGGGGAGAGTTAGGGGTGCACGAAAGTCACTTACCTGGTCTCGCAGCGTGCTTCGCGGTGGGGGGGAGGCGCTTCGCTGCTCCCCCCGAAGTTCAGGCCGGGGGGGGAGGCTTCCCTCCGTGCCTAGCCGAAATTCAGGCCGGGGGGGGAGGCTTCCCACCTCGCCCAGCCGAAATTCAGGCCGGGGAGAAGCGCCCCGTCTCCCCGGCCGCGAACTTCAAAAGAAAAGAAAAAAAAATGCCCCTGTGATAGGCTACGTAACGATTAACGTAGCCTATCACGGCTAGATCTGCAAAGTCAGCCGTGATAGGCTACATTAATTGTCATGTAGCCTATCACGGGTGACTTTGAAAGAAAAAAAAAAGCGCGTACACGAATGGCGGCCCCCATAGGGAGCCGCCATTTGCGTTCCTTATTTGGTCGCTGTAGTCTACGTAAAGATTTACGTAGACTATGGCGAAAATAAGGGCAACGCTATTTACGTAGCCTATCACGGCTGATTTAAAAGAAAGAAAAAAAGCGCGCGTACGCAAATGGCGGCGCCCATGGGCGCCGCCATTTGCGTTCTTTATTTTGACACGTCTTAGTCTACGTAAACATTTACGTAGACTAAGATGGCGAAAATAAGGGGAACGCAAACGTAGCGAAAATAAGAGGAACGTAGTAGACGCTACGCTATTTGCGTTCCCCTTATTTTCACCGTCTTAGTCTACATAAATGTTTAAGGTAGACTAAGACGTGTCAAAATAAGGAGTGCAAATGGTGGCGCCCATGGCCGCCGCCATTTGCGTACACGCATTTTTTTTCTTTTAAATCAGCCATGATAGGCTACGTAAATATTTATGTAGCCTATCACGGCTGACTGCAGGGACGCAAATGGCAGCGGCTATGGCTGCTGCCATTTGCAGACCCGGCCGGCCAGGATTTGGGGGGGGGATGGAGCGCCTCCCTCCCGGCCAGAATTTCGGGGGGAGGGACAGAGTGCCTTCCCCCACCGCGAATCACCCCCTTTGAAAAGGTAAGTGACTTTCGTACATCCCTACTCTTTCCTCTCTCTTTCTCCCATCTCCTTTTCTCTCTCTGCCTCTTCTTTTCCACCCAGCAGGCTGCCAGGGAAGAGGAAGGGGGCTCTTGCCAAGATCACATGCAGAGAGCTTTTGAAATTAGGCCAAGGGCCACATGAAAGTGGGCCAAGGGACACATGTGGCGCTAGGGCCACAGGTTGCCCACCCATGCTGTAGGGTGTCAAATGTCTGCGCAATTCTAAAATGGATGAAATTCAGTTCCCTAGAGTCAGCATTCTTAGGATTCTTGGTGACAATAGTTCTTGTATAAGAGGCAAAACATTCTAGGTTTCACAGCAAGGGTTAAAAAATGGGTGGTTTTCCCCCCCTGACACATTCTGACAAAATGTGGTCCACTGGAGAAGGAAATGGCAAGCCACTCCAGTATTCTTGCCAAGAAACCCCATGGAATGTATCACAAGGCTAATTGTGAATTTGAGCACACTCCGGGAGAGAGCACAGGACAGGAAGGCCTGGCGTGCTATGGTCCATGGGGTCATGAAGAGTCGGACATGACTTAACGATTGAACAACAATGACAACAACCTGAGAAAACACTTCCTGGCCTGCCTTGCTCTTGGGAAAGGCTGGGTGGGGGAATGGTGTTCGATGCCACTGCCCGAAGCTGCCCAGACTGCCTTGTGGAAGCAGTGCCCAAGAGTGGACACTTCTTGCCCTCATTCTCCCTGCTTCTCTTTCCTGCAAGAGTTCGGTGGGGAGGGAGAGGCCTTTTAGCTACTCCTTGGTGTGGGGGCTGAGTCCCTCCACCAAGCATTAGCTGAAGCCCAAACTCTTCCCAGCAATCTTTTCCACAGGAGAAACAGTCTGGGAAAAGAAAGTGCTATTGGCAGTTGTTCAGCAAAGGGGTTTGAGAACTGGCTGAAGAAGCCCAGATGCTACCCACCTCCCTCTCCCACTGGAGAGAGACATAGAGAAGGGGAGGCGTTCTCAGCAGCTTCTTGGCAAAGGGGCTATGAGCCCCTGCAGTTGACGCCCACTCTCTCCCTGCCTCTCCCCCTCCCAGGAGTAAGAGGTGCTTTCAGATGGTTCTCATGTTGGGGCTGAAAGTATGCAGTGCCTCTTTGGGTAGGAGCATCGAAAAGCACATGTTTTTTGCTTTGCCTTCTACAGTAGGCCCGGTCAAGGTCATCCTGCCTGGCAATTTCAAGGGTTGATGTTGTGCTCCTCACCATTGCTGAGGAGAACTCTAAGGCCAGAAAACATATAGCCTGCTATATCTCGAGAAGTCCAGAGAAAGGAGTCATTGACTCTGAAACATATAGCCTGCTGCTTCAAGAGCTCCAAAGAAAGGAATTGTTGATTCAGCAGCATGTTGAGCTACAAGAGATAATTTATTTAAAATAGGGCTGTGCGCCGCTTCAGTCAGAAGTCCAAATAACAAGGTGAAGTGCACTGATTCGGAGGTGCCTCGTCTTGCTATGAAGCAGATCAGAACAGCACCGAGGTGCCCCGAACTGAAGCGGATCACCTACGAGTCACCTAGGTCTGCCTTGTATATTCGGAGCTCTTCTTGTACCTTCTGAGCAGCCCAGACAGGCTGTCTCCAAAATGTATCAACTAATGAAAGATCACATGGAGGGGGAGAAGGAGGAGGAAGAGGGAGGGGGGAGAGGAGACGAGGTAGAAGTGCCAAATGTATCAATTTGAGAGAGATCTGGCCACTGGGAGGGCCAGAACACAAGGATGGGGGGGGGAAGAGGAGAGGAGGGGGAGTGAGTGAGCTATGCTGTGAGTCAGCCTCTGTTTGCTCATTGTGAGAGAGGTGGTGTTACTGGAGAGGACTAGAAGCTAGAGCAGTGTCTCCAAAGTGGGGTGCACAGACCCCAGGGGGATGCAAGACAATCCATTGGGGTGCATGAGCTGCCTGATAATTGAGCAGCCTCCTGCTGCCCTGATGAACTGCCATTGTGTGCATTGGTGGTGGCATTGGCGATGGGAGCAGGATGAAACAGGAGCCGAGAGGAAAGCTTCATGGCATTTCTTTCTCGGCTGCAGTTCTACTAGGGGTGGACGAAAGTCACTTACCTGTCGTCGAAGCTTGTTCGCGGTGGGGGGGAGGTGCTTCGCTGCTCCCCCCACGAAGTTCAGGCCGGGGGGGAGGCTTCCCGCCTCGCCCCGGCTGAAATTCAGGCTGGGGGGGAGGCTTCCCGCCTCGCCCGGCCGAAATTCAGGCCGGGGAGGAGGCTTCCCGCCTCACCCGGCCGTGAACTCCAAAGTTTAAAAAAAACAAAAAAAACGCCCCCGTGATAGGCTACGTGACGATTAACGTAGCCTATCACGGCTAGATCTGCAAAGTCAGCTGTGATAGGCTACGTTAATCGTCACGTAGCCTATAACGGGTGACTTAAAAAAAAAAAAGCGCGTACGCTAATGGCGGCCCCCATAGGGAGCCGCCATTCGTGTTCTTTATTTGGTCACTGTAGTCTACGTAAATGTTTACGTAGACTACGGTGAAAATAAGGGCAACGCAAATAGAAGTTTCGGGGAGAAATTCTCTGCCATCCCTAAGTTCTACCCTTCCTCTGCTAAGACCACTGAGAGCAACAGCACCAGTCTCTGCCAGGCATGGCAGAGGAAGTCTTAACTTTTCCCGCTCTCCTTTGGCAGAACAAAGCTGAGAAGAAAATGTCTGCTATGACAGCTGTGTTAGTGTCTCCCCACCCCAGCCTATCTTCTGTAACAAGTCTACTGATCATTCTTGTTGTTTGTTCATTTAAAAATCCAGAAAATTTCAATGTAGTTGCTTATCTCTGCCCCCTTTTCAATTCTCTCTCAACCATTAGTTTGCCCATTCTGTCTAGTATCTGTCTCTCCTTTCCTTGTTCTTGGCTCCCCTCCACCCCCCTTCTCAATTCCTGTATTCCTTCCTTCCCTTCCGATTTTTGATCTCTTTTCCTTAAAATAATAATAATTAAATACCCCTTTCCCTTCTGTTAGGATTATACTTAGCCCCCCCCCCCGTGCTAGTATTTAGTGTTTGCTTTTCTTTTGCTCTCATGTGTATGTGTGAGTGTGCATGCACTTGTGCTGTGTGGACAAGCAAACAGTGTGTGTCAGAGGAGCACCACACAGTCCAGAAACAGTGGGCAAAGGACTACACACATTAACAGCTATTATTTAAATAATATAATACTACACTGTGCATCGCAAATCAAGCAAGCCCAATGTGAGGCATCTTTGGGGTCTTGGCAGGGGCAGAGGTGGGCGAGATGCTGCAGGGCCCTCCTGGCAGGGTTGCTGTGTTGCTTCCTGCCTCTGTCAGTCCAGCAGAAAACTGTCGTTGCTCTTTGTTCAAGTCAATGTGCCCGCCACTTGGCAGGTTGCTGTCTTTCTTTGCTTCCTGCCCACCAGCCTGTGTTTTCCCAGGCAATTCAGCCAAAGAGAACCTGAGTTTATTGACTGTGAATAGGAAAGTAGTACTAGGAGAAAGGGGTTATTTGCATTTCAAAGAAACCTACAGCAGAGTTTAGGGATAGTGACCTCCTCACGCTTCAACACCTAACTTGATTATCCCTCTATGAACTTTGGTTTGAGTTTCTGAGAACAGCATATTTTACCTGCACCTTACACAAACACTAGTGGGCCAAACTGTATGAGATTTGGCTGTTTGTGTTTTCCCATGCAAGTCAATGGGAAAACACAAAAAATGAGTGATTTGAATGTCTGAATCTCACTTCGGATTCGGATCCAAGTCAAAGTGGATGGGGTCTGAATCTGTCCAAAGCAAAGTGGGGCCACTTCAGAAGGTCTAAAGCAGCATCTGAAGCAAAGCAGAGGTCCATGCATAGCCCTAAATTAAAACCACTTTTTGTCCTATTCAGCACCCGGGTTCACTCCCTCTTTTTGCATTCTGAACCCATATATGTCATGGTAGCTCATAGTTTGGGTTCTATCTCTGGCTGTGATGTTTTTATTTCGAATATCTGACAGGAAAAGAAGCTCTGTCAGGCAATTGTTTGGGTAGTGTACATTGGCTGGGAAAGTGTGAGCCACAGCTATAAAAGTTGGGCTAAATATGCCAGCAGCTGGAATAACTGATCTAGTTTTCATTTTAGCCTCCCTTTGTTCAGTATAAAATATTGGAAGGAGATTTTCTTCTGGTGCCTGTTAATCTGGTACTAAAAGGGTTAAATAATGTTGCTAACAAAGAGTGAAGATAGCTAATTTGATCTGGAATAGTTAAATGACCTGCTACAAGAAGAGCCCCTAAAAGACCCCAGACTCGTATTTAAGAAGAATCAGTTTTATATTCCTGACACTCGACCCCTGGGCGAGAAGACCTTGATGTTTTGATTTTATGCTTATTGATGTAAGTTCATTAACTGAGACTCTAACTAAGATTTTGCAGGACTGTCTTTGAAGAAAGGAGTGGGGGGAATGCAGCTGTCTTTAAAAGTGGCCTCACAGAGCTTGTTCAAGGCCACGGTGTACTGGCAGAGTGTATGACTGAGATGAACAGAAGGACTGAGCATGCTCAGATGCATACTAAGAGGAGGAAATGTACTGTTTTGACATCTCATGGTATACACCTGCTGATAAGAGAATGTCCTCAGTCGGTGTTAGTTGGGCGGGGAAGCTGTAGCCGTTAGCATGAGCAACAACTGGGAGGAGGTGTTTGGGCGGATATGACCAAAAATGGCCAAAGATGACCATGAGTACAAAGAAGATGTACCAGGGAGATACGTCAGTCAAGATAACATGCCCAGATGGCAGACTTTGGGCCACATTTTGGGACATTTCAAAGTCACCTGTTTGTAGTGGTGCCAGTAGGGATGTCAGAGAATTCCACCATGGATCTCGGTGAGGCCGAATGCCAGTGCATTAGGCCCCCCGAAATCCGTGGTGGAATGAAGCCCCCCGCCCCCCCACACCGCGAAAGGTGCACAAAACGGAGCACTTACCTGCTGCCATTCGCACTTCTTTGTGAATGGTGGCCGCGTCTGCGGCCGCCATTCACTTCTTCATTATAGCCATGATAGGTTATGTAAATACTTACGTAGCCTATCACGGCTAACGCAGGGACACCATTTGCATCCCTGCAGAGGCCGTGATAGGCTACATAAGTATTTACGTAGCCTATCATGGCAAAAAAAAAAAAGGGAACGCAAATGGCGGCGGCTAATGGTGGCTGCCATTTGCATTCCCTTTTTTTTTTTTTGCCGTGATAGACTACGTAAATATTTACGTAGCCTATTGCGGCGAAAGACAGGGGTGCAAATGGAGGCCACTTTGCCATTTGCACCCCTGTCTTTTGCCATAATAGGCTACATAAATATTTACATAGCCTATCACAGCAAAATACAGGGACGCAAATGGCGGCGGCTACGGCAGCCACCATTTGCGTCCCTGTTCAGGGCCCAGCTCTAGGCGTCCCCGGCCAGCGGCTCTGCAGAGTCACCATGGAGCAGAGCCTGCTGGGGAGAATTTCAGGGGGAGGGACGGAGTGCCTCCCCCCCACTGTGAATGTCACCCTTCGAAAAGGTAAGTGACTTTCGTACATCCCTAGGTGCCAGATATGTTCCCCAAATACGTGAGATTGTGGGAGATAGATGAGACACCTTACTTCTGATTGGTGAGTGAGTGGTCTACCCACACGCACCCCATTCTGATTGTAAAATGGTTGTCTAGTTACTCCTTGGGGTCCCTGCCTTTGACCAGAGCAAGTGTATAAAAGCACAAGTAGTGAGAGGTCATTTCTGCTCTTGTTCCTGCTGCTGCCGCTGCTTCCCTTCACTCTTTCTGCCTCACCACCAGACTCAAGGATTTGGGTAACTTTAGACCTTAGACTTTGGAACTTAGAATATTTTCTGAAAGGTAGGACTTAGAGTATTTTTCTGAAAGTAGAACTTAGAAGTATTTACAAGCTTGGATCTTACAGGTATTTCTGAGCTTGAGACTTGGGAGTTATTTCTGAAGATGGGACTTGGAATTATTTCCAAGACTTGGGTTTTCCTTTCACTCTAACGTTTACCTCTGTTCTTCACATGCCTAGAGGAACTTAGTAATGCTTTAGCCTAGCTTTTATATAGTAAAGGAAGGTACAAGAGGAAGTAACGGGAGGGCTAACGTTTATGTTTTAGTTAAGTTTAGTTTAGTTTTAGTTTAGCTTTAAACTGCAAGTAGTAAACAGGAGAAAGTTGAAAGGAGGCGTCATAACAATGTTAGAAGCAAAAGCCATTATCCTATTAGCTAAATTCATAATACCAGCTTTCGCAGTTGCAATTTTTTTAATTAATCTTCTATTTTTGTTGCATTCTCTTTCCCTAAAATTACAGATAAACTTTCTAATGCTCATATAACCACCATGCCACTTTATATTTTGTATTTCTCTGAAATAAAGCCTTAAATAGATTTCAATTTACAGTTTTGTCTGTAGTGATGTTTGCCTGTTGGAATTAGCTTGGTTACCCACAGGGTTGCTTCAGACCAATTTGGTGCAGGTTCTGAGGTTAAACAGGACCGAATTTTCAGTGCCCATACAACCCCACATATTCAGTTCAAGCAGTCGTCTAGAGCTTTTCAGAGTGACTTTGCCAAGTACTCAACAATGCTACTCATTTTTAAGGCATATTTTAAGCCAGAGCTAGACCGAAATTGATAGCAGTATAAAATTTGTGAGTCATGTTAATTAATATAGCCTTTCACTCAATAGCTTAAGTGCTGTGTTGTGTGAATATTGATTTCATTTCCAAAGTAAATCTTTAATTCTCATAACAAGACTAAACAAAGCTTGATGCTATGGTGGATTCTATGCCTGAAGTTAGAAAGCAAGCTGAAGAGGCCTACTTTATTTATTTGCAAAATCTAGAGCTATGTGAATATGGCCTCTTGAAGTACCTCACCCTATTTGTAGGCATAGAAATGGGGGTGGGGGAAAGGGCATTTCACCAAATTTCTCGAGTGTGAGGAGAAATTCTTCAAGTTTCTTGGAAGTAGGGCTCACATTAGCAGTGGCATCAGCACAGCATCTTTCTTTTTTCCTTAAGATTTTTTTCTCTCCTGCCAATAGAAGAGGCAGCAGCAGCGCAAGGGGCATTCAGTCATCCACAATGCATTGGACCTAGTATAATTCCTGGGCATTGCGGGGAGAAAATGGTGGCTGCCATGCCACCCCCAAAATGGCAGAGAATATTAAAAGAGAAATCTTCAAAGTCCTGTAGTGGGGCAGGTGCTGAGAAAAAGAACTATATCAGAAAGAATCTTCTGAGAAATTTTGACTCAGCTCCAAAAATGCATCATGATTATATGAGGACTCATTTGGGGTTTTCTCTTTAACATTTGTACTCAGGAAAGAAAGCAAAGAGAACTTTTCTTGGGTTCATCTTACTCTCTCTGTGTGTGAAATCATAGGTGTGCATACGGGATGTGCCCAGACACACCCTAATGTCTCAAAAAAACCCAAAAAGTGGCTTTGCGTTTTAATTTAATTGCATGATATGCTCTTTTAGTTTTGAAGTATGGGTTGTTGTATTATGCAATAAGTGCAAAATTGCATAATATAGATGTTCCTATAGATATATAGGAAGCCCATGTTCACTTGGAGCATGCGTCCCCACTATTGCGGTGCCACAATACCATTGGTCCTCCCTTCTCCCTTTGACTACTATTCTAGAAAATTCTTTGACCTATCTAAGCGGCTGCAAAAGAAAAAGAAAAAGGTATTTTGTGACTCATTTTTTAAGTTGGTGTTTTTAAAGTAAAGTTTAGTTGTTAATTTTAAAGAAGTTAAATTTAGTTAAGTTTTAGTTTCTTTAGTCTGTGTGATGAATAAAAATAATGTCCTTTATGACTGAGTATTCAATAAATGTTCACCTTGGGAAAAAAATTCCCTGGGTGCACACCCTAATGAAATGTGCTGCACATGCCTATGTGTGAAATATTTATATACATGTAGGGATGTATGAAAGTTCCGCCACTGATCTCGGGGAGGCCAAATGCCAGCGTATTCGGCCCCCTGAAATCGGTGGCGGAACGGCCCGCCCCCCCGCCCCCCCGGGACAGGACTTACCTGGGGCGGATCTTCCTGGCGGCGGCGGCTCCAGTGGCGGCTCCGGCGGCTGTTCGGCGGCGGCTGCAGCGGCCGGTCTTCCGACCGGCTGCCACCACTGCCATTTCCAGGTTAAAAAAAACAAAACACGTGATAGGCTACGTAAAGATTTACATAGCCTATCACGGCTAGATTTTAAAAAAACACTGTGATAGGCTAAGTAAATGTTTACATAGCCTATCACGGCTGATTTAAAAAATAAACAAACGCGCGTACGCAAATGGCCGCTGCCATTTGCATTCCTTATTTTGTCACGTCTTAGTCTACGGAAACATTTGCGTAGACTAAGACGGCAAAAATAAGGGGAACGCAAATAGCGTAGACATTTACGTAGACTAATGTTTACATAGACTAAGACGTGCCAAAATAAGGAACGCAAATGGCGGCGGCCATGGTCACCGCCATTTGCGTACACTAGGGATGGCGGAGAATTTCTCCCCGAAACTTCGGGGGGCTGAGCGCCAACGTGTTCGGCCCCCCGAAAAGGTTTTGGGGAGAAATCCTCTGCATGAACCCTTCACCCCCCCGGGACGGGACTTACCTTCGCCGAATGTCCCTCCCGGTGGCGGGTCCGGCCGGCGGTTCATCGGGTGTTTGTGCGGGGCGGGAGCGGCAGCCGGTCCAATAAAAGAAAAAAAAAACCCGCCCCCTGATAGGCTACGTGACGATTAACGTAGCCTATCACGGCTAGATTTGCAAAGTCAGCCGTGATAGGCTACGTCAATTGTCACGTAGCCTATCACGGGTGACTTAAAAAAAAAAAAAAAAAACGCGTACGGATAATGGCGGCCCTTATTACGGATAATAGCGTTGCCCTTATTTTCGCCGTAGTCTACGTAAATCTTTACGTAGACTACAGCGACTAAATAAGGAACGCGAATGGCGGCTCCCTATGGGGAACGCGAATGGCGGCTCCCTATGGGGGCCGCCATTAGCGTACGCGCTTTTTTTTTTAAAGTCACCCGTGATAGGCTACGTGACGATTGACGTAACCTATCACGGCTAACTTTGCAAATCTAGCCGTGATAGGCTACGTTAATCGTCACGTAGCCTATCAGGGGTCGTTGTTTTTTTTTAAAAAAAACTTTCGAGTTCGTGGCCGGGCGAGGCGGGAAGCCTCCCCCCTGACCTGAATTTCGGCTGGGGCGAGGCGGGAAGCCTCCCCCCCGGCCTGAATTTCGGCCGGGGCGAGGCAGGAAGCCTCCCCCCCCCGGCCTGAAGTTCGCAGGGGGAGCAGCGAAGCGCCTCCCCCCACTGCGAACAACCTCGAGGACAGGTAAGGGACTTTCGTCCACCCGTAGCGTACACGCGTTTTTTTTAAAAAAATCAGCCATGATAGGCTACGTAAAGATTTACGTAGCCTATCACAGCTGACTGCAGGGATGCAAACAGCGGCGGCTATGGCCGCTGCCATTTGTGTCCCTGCTAGCCAGTGGCCGGATGTCCGGCTGCTGGCTGAGCCGGCCGGCGGCTCTGCAGAATCGCTGTGGAGCACAGCCGGCCGGCCAGGATTCCGGGGGGAGGGGAGGAACGGAGTGCCTCCCCTCCTGGTTAGGATTCCGGGGGGGAGGGACGGAATGCCTCCCCCCCCACCATCAGCATAATCCCTGAAAGGTAAGTGATTTTCGTACATCCCTATATACATCAACTCAAGAACATGGGTAAAAAATGCCCTAGTTGGCATTGGCTTCATTTATTGGTAGAATTATATGAGAAATTTGTTTCAGTTGGTTTTTGAGTAGCATTTATTGAGCTTGCACCTTCCAAACCAACTGAGCATGGGCTTGCCTTGGATACAATCTGTGGTCAAAGCCTCTACATTTCCAAACTTGCAGTGTGATTTGTAGATCCCCCAAAACGTATTCGATAACATGTGTACATTTGAAAAATGTGCACAAATATGCTTTAACCAATGGGAAAAGAACATGTACTTTCTGAAGATGCACACAATTGATGTATACATTTGGAAAAATACACTCAAAAATATGTATAGATTTTCATGCAAAAAAACCAAACAAACAAAACCCGCAAAGCTTGTAATCTGATACTTGTGTCAGAATGAGCTTTGACATGGAATTTGGACAACTTTGGTGAGTTGAGGTTTTTCTGATTCACACATCCCTATTTATGGGCTAAGATCCGCTGTCAATTAGATTGTTACAAGGTGTGTTGTTGCAGTTCTACCCTTGATTTTAAGCCAATGCCCAAGCGTGGATCCTTGGCTCAGAATATCACCTTCAATGTCTACCTTTTTTATATACATTGTATATTGCTTCATGTTTGGGACTTCCCTCCATCTGAGCTCCAAGAAATACTTCTCACCTGGATTAATCTGTTTCACCTGAATTATCTTTTCGATTTGTGAATAATTAAGAATGTGCAATGGAATGTATTGTTATACTTTTCATAGACCTTGAATGTTTGTTCACTATGGATTGTGTATCTCCATCTGCAACAATAGCCCAGAGGGTCTGCTGGCTTGGACTGATCATGAGTCATGCTTATGAGAGGCTTTGACTCTTGTAGCATGGAGGTAACCAATGAAGATTTCAAGGTTGGTCTAAATCTCCATGTGTGTGGATTTACTTAGGTCTTTTTCTAGAACCCTTGTCTGTGAGCATCTCTACACCAGCTTAAAATCCCACATTTAAAATGGGGTTTTCTGCTTCCATTTTAAATGCAGGATCATGACAGACTCCCTTTACACATGCTTCCCCCCCCCTTACCTGAGTCTTCCATATGTTTCATTGGTCCAGCTCCTCTTCTTGCAGATTTTCCTTTTTCATGGAGGGAACTCAAGGGGAACTCAAGGGGGGTAATTTGATAGCTCATTATCTCCAATCTTTCATTTAGTGCAGGAGATGCCCTGGAGGTTAACAACGTCATCTAAAGGACCCGTAAACATCTGTGTGTAACTAATCTCAATAGCAGGATAAAAGCTCTGTGTGAAGAAGCCCAATGACTGTTAATACTTCAACTGGTAGTGATAGCAGGTTTTTTCCCTTGACGGGGCTCTGGAGTGGCCAATTAATTGGCAGGTTTTACATCATTTGCAGCCATAAAGCACTTACTTCTACCTAAATTGTGGCCACTTATGCTGTAATTTAGGTAGAAGCAAGTGCTTTATAGCCGCAAATGGCATAAAATACACCAATTATGGCCATAATTTTCCCACAATCGGCTAATGGCAGCCAGTATTAGCCTATCCCAGCTTTTAGAAAGACAGAGAGCCACCCTGGCCTGCACGAAATCCAATTTGGGTCCACAGAGGATTTTTCAAGTATCTCTGACCCTAAGGAGGTGTGGGCAACATGCATCCCTGGGCCTTTTGTGTGGCCCAGCCCCCATTGCTGCCAAAATCTGGTGATGCAGCAGCAAAAAAAGGGATGATTTTTGTCCTTGTAGAAAGGAAAACAAGAAGTGGTTTGCCATCAATATTTGGCACTGTACCAGCAAAAAAAGGCTCATTTGTCTTCGCAAGTTTAGCAGAATGGTAGCAGTGAGGAGCATGGGTGTGGCCCCCAGTGCTTTATAGGGGGGAATTGGTCCTCAGACCCCTTGTAGTTGTCCACCCCGACTTAAAGTAAGAAGGAACAAGGAAGTCACTATTGCTTGTCTTGCCACCACCACTACAAAATGATTTCACCCCCGCCCTGCTGCCCAAATAGATGAATTTCCCACCCCAGTTTGAACCTACCTGCAAATGGTGTGGCCATTTCAGTTCTTGCTTAGCATAGCCATGGTTCCAGACACTTGTCCTTCATTTCGACGTGAAGATGGTCACATGATTTATCCTGTACATCTCAGTGAAAGCCAAAGAACGTCAATTTTATTCACATCATATATTTAAAAGTTTCCTCACTTGCCATGACTTGAGCAATACCTGGGTAAACGGAAATCAAGAACAATGTAAAGTACAACAGCTGATTTGAGAAGTTGGCAGTAAACACACATTGCTTTCGACAGATGCATCCTGAGAAACGTGCAATTGGATTGTGGCATTGATTTTGACTGGCAATGAGCTAAGATAGCTGACAAACATTGTAGGGCTCATCTTGTCCAGAGTGATTCATTTTATGAAGACTGGCATGTATGCATTTTAAAGAGGTTTCCTGTTAAAATTGCCCTCCCCGCTTTCCCCATGAAAAAACTGTCATTTCGTGATTTCAAGAACAATTTGCCCAGTAACAGTTTCCTACAAATTGTGCTTTAGACAAGAAAATACAAGTGCATACTATAAGACATTTCACAAAGCAAATTAAAAAAAAATCATACAGTGAAAGCAAGATTGCTTTAATGAGTATTCTGCAACTGCATGTAGAAAAATTTGGCTATGAGTAAATAGAGGGCAATTACCAGCAAAATGAATATGATCTGTTTTCTCCAGCTCTGAAGAGAGAATTAATATAGAAGTGGATAAATACAGATTTTGAGTGGCTGGATGTGCCTGATCTCGAATAATCTCAGAAGCTAAGCAGGGTCAGCCCTGGTTAGTACTTAGATGGGAGACTGCCTGAGTCAACTATAACCCATCCCCTGACATCTAGTTTTCTATGGAGAGAGACTTTTCATATGGAGGGGCATTCAATGTGCGAGCCCCCACCTGCACAATGAAGTGGTGTTCTCCAGACACAGGTGTAATGGCATAGGGTCAAACTCCATGGGATGGTCAGTTCTGTGACCTTTCATCCCAATGTGTTTTCTAATGGAAAGCAGGGAGGGCAGATTGAAAGCAGGAGCAGAGCACTGGGGGGGGGGGTGTTTAACCTTTTCCCTTCCTATCAACTGAGTTGCAATAGATGCTTGTTTCCCAACAAGAAAATGATATAGGAATCCTGTACCCCTTATGAGCATAAGGAGCAATCAGCAAGAAGAAAGCAGACCTGCATAGCCCTCTGCATGGGTCTTCTGCTTCTCATTTGTCATTAAAGAAAAGTTGTGAGGAAGTGTCACAGAACTGACTATCACCTGTAGTTTGGCCCTGACCGCTAGGCGTATGCTTCATCTGTAGATGATAGTGAGAGCAAAGGGCTGGATGTGTCTGATCTTGTCTGATCTCAGAACCTAAGCAGGGTCAGCCCTGGGTAGTACTTGGATGGGAGACCGTCTGGGAATCAGGTAGGGATGGCGGAGAATTTCTTCCCGAAACTTCGACGGGCCGAGTGCCAACGTGTTCGGCCCCCGAACAAGTTTCAGGAGAAATTCTCCGTGCCCCCCTGCACCCCACACACCCCCGGGACGGGACTTACCTTTGCCGAATGTCCCTCCCGGCGGTGGGTCCGGCCGGCAGTTCGGCGGGTGTTCGTGTGGGGAGGGAGCGGCAGCCGGTCTTTCGACCGGCTGCCGCCGCCGCCATTCCAATCAAAGAAAAAAAAAACAAAAATGCCCCCGTGATAGGCTACGTGACGATTAACGTAGCCTATCACGGCTAGATTTAAAAAGTCAGCCATGATAGGCTACGTAAATCGACACGTAGTCTATCACGGGTGACTTAAAAAAAAAAAAAGCTCATACGGGTTATGGCGGCCCCCATAGGGAGCTGCCATTGCCGTTCCTTATTTGGTCGCTGTAGTCTACGTAAAGATTTACGTAGACTATGGCGAAAATAAGGGCAACGCTATTTGCAACAGGTGCGGAGAATTTCTCCCTGAAACTTGTTCGGGGGGCCGAACACATTGGCGCTCGGCCCCCCGAAGTTTCGGGGAGAAATTCTCCGCCATCCCTAATCATAGGGATGTCAGAGAATTCTGCCACAGACTTCAGTAAATACTTACGTAGCCTATCACGGCAAAGAGCAGGGGCCAAAATGGTGTAGCAGCCGCCATTTGTGTCCCTGCTCTTTGCCATGATAGGCTACATAAATACTTATGTAGCAATTCACGACAAAGAGCAGGGGCACACATGACGTAGCAGCCGCCATTTACGTCCCTGCTTTAGCCGTGATAGGCTACATAAATATTTACGTAGCCTATCATGGGCTACGGTAGGGATGCAAATGGCATCCCCTACGCAGGACGCCATTTGCGTCTGCTAGGGATGTTGGAGAATTCCGCCACGGATCTTGGTGAGGCCAAATGCCAGCGCATTCAGCCCCCTGAAACCCATGGCGGAACAAAGCCCCCCGCCCCCCCACCCCGCAAAAGGTGCGCGAAACGGAGCACTCACCTCCTGCTGTTCACGCTGCTCTACGAATGCCGTCTGCGTCTGCGGCCGCCATTAGCTTCACCATTTTAGCCGTGATAGGCTACGTAAATACTTACATAGCCTATCACGGCTAATGCAGGGATGCCATTTGCGTCCCTGCGGAGGCAGTGATAGGCTACGTAAATATTTACGTAGCCTATCACAGCAAAAAAAAAAAAAGGGAACACAAATGGCAGCTACGGCGGCCACCATTTGCGTCCCTGTGCAGCCCAGCAGTGGCTGGATATTGTTGCAGGCTGCCCCAGCCGGCGGCTCTGCAGAGTCGCCACAGAGCGGAGACGGCTGTCGAGGATTTCGTGGGGAGGGATGGAGTGCCTCCCCCCACACCATGGATGTACGAAATGAAACAGGTAAGTCATTTCATACATCCCTAGCATCCGCACCACCCCGGCAGCGGCTGGAGGCCCTGCTGCAGATTGGCCCAGCCAGCGGCTCTGTGGCATGGCCGTGGAGTGGAGCCAGCCAGGCAGGATTGCGGGGGGGGAGACTGGATCGCCTCCCCCCCCCGTTGAGGATTCTGGGGGGAGAAACGGATAGCCTTTCCCCCCCAGCAGATGCCCCGACCTGAACCAGGTAAGGGATTCATACATCCCTACCCAATCATCATTACTTGTCTTGGTATGAGAGGAAAGGTGAGGCTGCCTCCACTGCTGTGATTTGAGACCATTGCTGTCTAGGTTTGGTGCTTGCCCTATCAGCCTGCCCTCAGGTCTCCAGGTGCCACTTTTAAATTCCAGATCAGTTCAGAATAAGACCTCCTTTATCCATCATTTCATAGAGGATGAGGCAGCCAATCTGGCATGCCTCGCCAAGACCTGGGTGGGTGAGTAGGGAGGAGTTAGTCTTTCTCAGCTCTGCCCACCACTTGGTTTAGCATCAGGGTAGGCTTGAGAGCTGGGGAAAGGGCATTGCTGTGGTCTACAGGAATTCCATTTCCTTCTGCAAGCAGTACATCTCCTGGCCTGGAGTGTCTGCACCTTGTATTGGGACAGATTGGGGATTTTGTTGGGGTACTGCCCACCCCACTGCTCAACAGTCTCCCTATCTGAGCTGACAGAGGTATTCTCGGTAGGGATGTCGGAGAATTTCTCCCCGAATCTTCAGGGGGCCGAGCGCCAATGCATTCGGCCCCCCGAAATTGGCGGTGAAATTCTCCGCCCCCCTGCCCCCCCCGGGATGGGACTTACCTTTGGCGAATGTCCCTCCCGGCGGTGGGTCCCGGCAGCGGTTCGTCGGCCTTTCGTTGGGGGCGGGGGCGGCAGCCAGTCTTTCGACCGGCTGCCGCTGCCACCATTACAAAGTGTAAAAAAAACCCCAAAACTTGTGATAGGCTATGTAACGATTAACGTAGCCTATCACGGCTAGATTTCCAAAGTCAGCCATGATAGGCTACGTAAATCATTACATAGCCTATCACGGGTGACTTTGGAAAAAAAAAAGCGCGTACGCTAATGGTGGCGCTCTATGGGCGCCGCCATTTGCGTTCCTTATTTGGTCCCAGTAGTCTATGTAAAGAAGAGCAGGACATACTCTAGACTTGGTTTTCTCAGCTGGACATGGAGATGGCAAGCTGAAGGTGTGGGACTTTGAATCAGTCCCTTTGTCATGATCAGATCACTGCCTGCTGAGGTTTCGAATTATAGCAGCTTTCCCCCTCTACAAGTGTGTGTGTGTGTGTGTGTGTGTGTGTGTGTGTGTAGCAGGGATGGCAGAGAATTCCGCCACAGATTCTAAAGAATCCAGCCCCCCGGAATCTGTGGCGGAACAGCCTCTTGCCCCCCCCCCGCAGAATCCCCCGGGATGGAACTTACCTGGGGTGGATGCGGCGGATGCGGCGGATGCAGCAGATGCAGCAGCGGCAGTGGTTCCGGCGGTGGCAGCTGGTCTCCTGGCCGGCCGTGGCCGGGCTGCTGTGGCAGCCATTGCCATCCTTGCAGCTGTGATAGGCTACGTAAGAATTTACGTAGCCTATCACGGCTAACCCCCCCAAAAACCCACTTACGCAAATGGTGGCAGCTACGGCGGCGGCCATTTGCATTCCCTATCACTGAAGACAATGGAACCCTCATGGAATTTGCACTTGTACCCACTACGCTATTTGTGGTTCCCTTTTTTTTCACCGTAATTGCCCACGTAAATATTTACGTAGGCTAGAATGGTGAAAGATAGGGAACGCAAATGGCGGCCACCATAGCCGCCGCCATTTGCGTACGCCTTTGGGGGGGGCATGCCATGATAGCATGCTATCACGGCAGCCTGGAAGGATGCAAATTTTTAAATTTTTTTTTAACATTTGTGTCCACAGCAGCCTGTCCTCGGCCGGAAGTCTGGCTGCGGATGGTCCTGGCCAGCTGCTCCGTGGAGCCACCATGGAGCAGAGCCGGCTGGGCAGGATTTTGGGGGGGAGGACCAGATCACCTCTTCCCCATCAAGGCTTCTGGGGCGGGGACGGAGAGCCTCCCCCCCCAGCGGATGCCCTGACCGGAACCAGGTAAGTGTTTCGTACATCCCTAGTGTGGAAGGGGACCTATTAAGATGGTCTGCCACCAAACACTAATGGATCCGGATGGTTTCCAGAGGTCTCTGGGGAGATTTCTGGCTGATATGGCTGGTTCTCCTGTCGAAACCCTGGTTGATCTATGGAATGCAGAAATGACGTGGGCAGTTGACACGATTGCTCCTAAGTGCCCTCTCCAGAGTACAGCTTGTACTGGTATACTTCAGAGCTGAGAGCAATGAAGCAAAATAGGAGACAGCTTGAGTGCAAATGGAGAAAAACTAGCGGATGCAATCAAACACTGGTGTCTGCCTATGGTCATGTATATTCAATGAGGATGGCAAAGAAACAACATCTTGCGACCTCTATTGAATCTTCTATGTGCCACCCAGCGGAGCTTTTCAGGCCCTAAGGACAGTGTTGATCTGTCTGAGGGCTGATGTAATGCATTTGCTAAGCACTTCCAAGATAAAATCTCTTGCATCTGCTGGGACTTAAACTCCAGTGTTACAGCAGGTGAATCAGGTGAGGCATCCAGAGCACAGTCTTGTCCTTTTTGGGGGGATGAGTTTCAGTTGGTACAACCTGAGGATGTTGACAAGATGAATGGACAGGTTCATGCAACCACTTCCATATTGGATCCTTACCCCTCTTTGCTTATAAAAACTGGCAGGGAGGGAAGAACTGGCTTGGCCAGGAGGGGATTACTGCCTCCTCATGAGAGTGAGTGGTCCCAGGCCATCTGAAAGAGTCAGTGGTAGACCACTCCTCAAGAAACCCTTCCTGGACCCAGAACATTTTGATAACATTATGCCAATGGCAAATGTTCCTTTCCTGGACAAAGGTCTTGAGTGGGTGGTTGCCAACCAGCTCCAGGCTAGGGTTGGCAGAGAATTTCTCCACGAATCTTCGGGAGGCCGAGTGCCGATGCATTCGGCCCCCCGAAAGTGTTGGGGAAATTCTCCGCCAGCCCCCCGTCCCCCCCGGGATGGGACTTACCTTTGGTGAATGTCCCTCTCGGTGGCGGGTCCTGGCGGCATTTTGGCGGCGTTTCATCGGGGGCGGGGGTGGCGGCCGGTCTCCCGACCGGCTGCTGCTGCTGCCATTGCAAAAAAAAAAGTAAAGTAAAAAAAGAAAAACACACCCGTGATAGGCTACGTAATGATTTACGTAGCCTATCACGGCTAGATTTCCAAAGTCAGCCATGATAGGCTACGTAAATTGTCACGTAGCCTATCACGGGTGACTTTGAAAAAAAAAAGCGCGTACGCAAATGGCGGCGCCCATGGGGCGCCGCCATTTGCGTTCCTTATTTTGGCACGTCTAGTCTACGTAAACATTTACGTAGACTATGGTGAAAATAAGGGCATGCTATTTGCGTTGCCCTTATTTTCGCCTTAGTCTACGTAAATGTTTACGTAGACTAGACGTGCCAAAATAAGCAACGCTAATGGCGGTCCCCATGGGAGCCGCCATTTGCATATGCGCTTTTTTTTCCCCCCAAAGTCACCTGTGATAGGCTACATGACGATTTACATAGCCTATCACGGCTGACTTTGGAAATCTAGCCGTGATAGGCTACGTAAATCGTTACGTAGCCTATCACGGGTGTGTGTGTGTGGTTTTTTTTACTGTTTTTTTCGCAGCCAGGTAGACGGGGCGCTCCTACCCGGCCTGAATTTTGCCGGCAAGGGATGGGGCGCCTCCCCCCCGGCCTGAATTTCGGCCGGGTGAGGCGGGGCGCCTTCCCCCCCTCACCTGAACTTCGGGGGGAGAACTGAAGCACCTCCCCCCCACCGCGAAGCAAGCTGCGGGACGAGGTAAGTCCCTTTAGTCCATCCCTACTCCAGGCACTCTTCGATGAGACTGATTATCTAAATCCATTTCAGTCAAGTTCAGGCAGGTTTTGGCAAAGGAACAGGCTTGGTCGCCCTGCATGTTGGGAGAGAGACAGGGGGAGTATGACCTTGTTGACTCTCCTTGATCTCTCGGTGGCTTTCACTACCATCAACCATGGTATCCTTCTGGGATAATTATCTGAGTTGGGAGTGGGAGGTGCTGCATTGCAGTGGTTCTGCTCCTACATGGATGGTCAACTGATTCAAGGTGCTGGTTTTGACCTATAAAGCCTTACACAGCTCGGGACCGCAATACCTGACGGAGCTGCTCTCCCAGCATGAATCGACCCATACACTAGGTTCATCATCGAATGCCCTCCTCCAGGTGCTTCCTCCAAGGGAGGCTCAGAAGGCAGCAACAAGGGAGAGGGCCTTCTCGGTGGCAGCCCCCCAATTATGGAATTATGGCCGATCAGGCCCGCCTGGCACCAACATTGTTATCTTTTTGAGGCTAGGTTAAAAACCTTCCTCTTCTCTCAGGCATTTGGCAGCATATGATGAGTTTTTTAAACAGGTCTTTGTTTTTTTTTTCTTTTTGTAGATTGTTTATAATTGTTTTAGGTATATGTGCTGTTTGCTTATATGTTTGTGTGTAAATG
Organism: Heloderma suspectum; assembly: GCF_057233095.1. Taxonomy (NCBI): domain Eukaryota; kingdom Metazoa; phylum Chordata; class Lepidosauria; order Squamata; family Helodermatidae; genus Heloderma; species Heloderma suspectum. The sequence goes on from NC_139459.1 coordinate 88,430,296, forward strand.
GTTTCAATAATTTATTTTTAAGGTTTTTAATCTTTGTAACCTGCCCAGAGAGCTTTGGCTATTTGGTGGTATAAAAATGTAATTAATGAATTAATGAATTCTCTGACTGCCACAAAGGACAACAATTAGACAATTGCTTAAATTTGCCTGGGGCCATAATATCAAAGGGTTACATCAGGATACATGGCAAACCGAGCAAATTAATTCTGAATAAACAATAATTGTGTTCATCAGATACATGCCCCTCAATCCAGAGCAAGAAATTTCCTCATTAAAGGAATTTTCAATAAAGTTTGATATCAATACAGTGTGTGTCTGTGTATAATCATCTGACATTTACAGATGGATGAGATGAATAAAATGAGCATTTAGATTAGGGATGTCAGAGAATTCCGCCACGGATCTCGGTGAGGCCAAACTCCATGGCGGAACGGCCTGCCACCCCCCCGCCCCCCACGGATCCCCCCCGGGATGAGACTTACCTGGGGCGGATGTTCCAGACGGCGGCGGCTCCAGTGGCGGCTTCAGCGGAGGAGGCGGCGGCGGCTGGTCTTCCGAATGGCTGCCACCGCCGCCGCCATTTGCAGTCTGTTGTTGTTGTTTCCCCCCTCCCCATTTGTGATAGGCTACGTAAAGACGTCTGGGTTAAAAAAAAAAATGTGTATGCAAATGGCGGCGGCTATGGCCACCGCCATTTGCGTTTCTTATTTTTGGCCGTCTTAGTCTACGTAAATATTTACATAGACTAAGACAGCCAGAAATAAGGAACGCAAATGACAGCGGCTGTAGCCGCCACCATTTGTGTATGCATTTTTTTTTTAACCCAGACGTGATAGGCTACGTAAGCCAGTGGCCAGATGTCTGGCTGCTGGTGGAGCTGGCCGGCAGCTCTGCGAAATCCCTGAGGAGCGGAGCCAGCCGGGCAGGACTCCGGGGGGAGGCATGGAGCACCTCCCCCCCAGCGAGGATTCCGGGGGGAGGGGGGAGCACCTCCCTCCCCCAGCGGAACCCGGCGGAGCCAGGTAAGCGGGGTTTCGTACACTCCTAATTTAGATTTCCAGTTCCTTCTAAACATTTCAGTAAAATTTATTCTAGGTGTTTGTGTTTTGTCACTGAGAGCTGTGAATCACTGAATTTAAACTAGGTGTCTAGCAGTCTTTCAATTCCTCTCGCAAGTCCTTTATTTTAATTAGGGATGTCAGAGAATTCCACCATGGATCTCGGTGAGGCCGAATGCCAGTGTATTTGGCCCCCCAAAATCTGTGGCGGAACAAAGCCCCTTGCCCCCCCACCCCACGAAAGGCGCGCAAAATGGAGCACCTACCTGCTGCTGTTCGCGCTGCTTTGCGAATGGCAGCCGCGTCTGCGGCCACCATTCGCTTCTTCATTATAGCCGTGATAATGCAATAAAGCCATTTGCATCCCTGTGGAGGGCGTGATAGGCTATATAAGTATTTACGTAGCCGATCACGGCAAAAAAAAAAAAAAAAGGAACGCAAATGGCGGTGGCTACGGCAGCCGCCATTTGCATTCCTTTTTTTTTTGCTGTGATCGGCTACATAAATATTTACGTAGCCTATTATGGCAAAAGACAGGGGCACAAATGGCGGCCACTATGCCATTTGCGCCCCTGTCTTTTGCCGTAATAGGCTACATAAATGTGTACGTAGCCTACCGCAGCAAAAAAAAAGGGAACACAAATGGCAGCCACCGTAGCCACCAACATTTGCGTTCCCCCCCTTTTTTTTGTGCCATGATAGGCTATGTAAATATTTACATAGCCTTTCATGGCAAAATACAGGGACGCAAATGGCGGCGGCTACGGCAGCCGCCATTTGCGTCCCTGTGCAGGCTGCCCAGTGGCTGGATGTCCGGCTGCTGGCTGCCCAGCTGGTGGCTCCGCGGAGTTGCCGCAGAGCTGAGCCGGCCAAGGAGAATTTCGGGGGGAGGGACGGAGCGCCTCCCCCCCACTGTGAATGTCACCTTTCGAAAAAGTAAGTGACTTTCATATATCCCTAATTTTAATAAAGAGGCATTTACAGAATTGTAAAGACATTTGACAGAACATGGCAACTAACTGAACAATAAGTGTTAAGTGATAAATTTCCCCTTTTCCTGGCTTTATCTGGTTTCCCAATTGCATGGAGTGGAACGTCTACTCACATTCAAGTGAACATGCATAGTTAGGAACCCCACCCCACCCCCCGCCCTAATCCTCAGACTTCCCCTCTCAGTACAGGAAGGTTGAGAACTGATAGTACATGGAAGTTGGAGAATTGTATGAACGCATGTCACCTCCCCACTTTTAGCTCTCACATCAGCAGGCTCAATGCCTGTACAGGGCTAGCGACTGTTAGGAGCAGGCAAATCTTCTTAAAAGCTAGGGATTGTTATGAGCAGCTAAGAAATCTGAACTTCTGGAGCTAAGAAATCACTTTCAGACTCTTTCTGACAAGAGTGGCTCTAAAATTCTTCCTGTAGCCTACGCTAGGAGGGAAAGTAGACTCTCGCCCTTTCAAGAACAGAGGTAACTCAGTCACCACCTTCAGGAAAAAGAGGAGAAAGGCCGTGGTGGCGGGGATTAGGGATGTACGAAAGTCACTTACCTTTCTGCGGATTATGTTGATGGGTAGGGATGGCGGAGAATTTCTCCCTGAATCTTTGGAAGGCCGAATGCCAACGCATTCGGCCCTCCAAAATTGGTGGGGAAATTCTCCGCTGGCCCCCCGCCCGCCCCCCGGGATGGGACTTACCTCCTGTGAATGTCCCTCTTGGCGGCGGGTCCCGGCGGCATTTCGGCAGCGTTTCGGCAGGGGCGGGGGCAGCGGCCGGTCTCCCGACCGGCTGCTGCCGCCTCCATTGCAAAAAAAAAAAGTGCAGTAAAAAAACAACAACACACACCAGTGATAGGCTACGTAACAATTTACGTAGCCTATCACGGCTAGATTTCCAAAGTCAGCCGTGATAGGCTACGTAAATCGTCACGTAGCCTATCACGGCTGACTTTGGGAAAAAAAAAAGCGCGTATGCAAATGGCGGCGGCCCATGGGCGCCGCCATTTGCGTTTCTTATTTTGGCACGTCTAGTCTATGTAAAGATTTATGTAGACTACGGCGAAAATAAGGGAATGCTATTTGCATTGCCCTTATTTTCGCCATAGTCTACGTACATCTTTACGTAGACTAGACGTGCCAAAATAAGGAACGCAAATGGCGGCGCCCATGGGCCGCCACCATTAGCGTACATGTTTTTTTGTTTTCAAAGTCACCCGTGATAGGCTACGTGATGATTTACATAGCCTATCACGGCTGACTTTGGAAATCTAGCCATGATAGGCTACGTAAATCGTTACGTAGCCTATCACGTGTGTGTGTGTGTGTGTGTGTGTTTTTACTTTTTTTTTCGCAGCCGGGTAGACGGGGCGCTTCTACCCGGCCTGAATTTCGCCGGCGAGGGATGGGGCGCCTCCCCCCCGGCCTGAATTTTGGCTGGGCGAGGCGGGGCGCCTCCCCCCCTTGCCTGAACTTCGGGGGGAGAACCAAAGTGCCTCCCCCCCACCGCGAAGCAAGCTTCGAGGACAGGTAAGGGACTTTCACCCATCCCTAGATGGTGGGGGGGAGGTGTTCCGTCCTTTCCCCTGGAATCCTCGCCTGGGGGGAGGCGCTCCGCGCCTCCCCCCTGGAATCCTGGCCGGCCAGCTCCGCTCCGCAGGGATTCTGTGGAGCCACCGGCCGGCTCCGCCAGCAGCCGGACATCTGGCCTCTGGCTAGCAGGGACGCAAATGGCGGTGGCCATAGCCACCGCCGTTTGCGTCCCTGCATTTAGCCATGATAGGCTACGTAAATGTTTATGTAGCCTATCACGTCTGACTTAAAACAACAACAACAACAACAACGCGCGTACGCAAATGGAGGCGGCCACTACACTATTTGCGTTCCCCTTATTTTCACCGTCTTAGTCTACGTAAATCTTGACGTAGACTAAGACATGCCAAAATAAGGAATGCAAATGGCAGTGGCCATGGCTGCCGCCATTTGCATTTGTGCTTTGTTGTTGTTGTTTTTTAAGTCAGACGTGATAGGCTATGTAAACATTTACATAGCCTATCACGTTTTTTTTATTTTTAAACCTAGCCTTGATAGGCTACGTAAATGTTTACGTAGCCTATCACATCTTTTTTTTTTTAACTGGAAATGGCAGCGGCGGCAACCGGTCGGAAGACTGGTGACCAGGCCTGTTAACTAGGGATGTACGAATCCCTTACCTTGCTCCGCTGGGGGGAATCTGTGGTGGGGGGGTGGCGCTCCGTCCCTCCCCCTGGAATCCTTGACAGGGGGGAGGCGCTCCGTCCCTACCCCCGGAATCCTATCTGGCTGGCTCCACTCCACAGCCAAGCCACAGAGCCGCCAGTCGGCTCCAGCTGCCCACAGCTGGACATCCGGCCTCTGGGCAGCCCTGCAGGGATGCAAATGGCAGCTGTCGTAGCCGCCATTTGCGTCCCTGTATTGAGCCATAATAAGCTACGTAAATATTTATGTAGCCTATCATGGCGGGGGGGGGGAACCCCAGCATATGCAAATAGTGTTGGCTACCACCATTTGCATATGCTGGGGTTTCCCCCCCGCCTGCCGTGTTAGGCTACGTAAATACCTAGCCTATCACGGCCTCCCTGGATTAGCTGTGATAGGCTATGTAAGTATTTACGTAGCCTATCATGGCTTGAAGAGGAGGAAGCGAATGGCGGCCGCAGGATGGCCGCCATTCGCAAAGCAGTGCGGACGGGAGCAGGTAAGTGCTCTGTTTTGCACGCCTTGCATGGGTTGGGGGTGGTGGGGACTTCGTCCCGCATGCCTTTCGTGGGGTGGGGGGGTGGGGGCTTTGTTCCATGACAGATTTCGGGGGGCCGAATGCACTGGCATTCGGCCTCACCAAGATCCATCACGGAATTCTCTGACATCCCTACTGTTAACTGATTAATTATGCTGTCTCTCCTGGGCATAGGTCCAGAATGTGATGGACAGGTTACTAACACTAATCAACCCCAGTGATCATGATGCCTGCTTTAGCAAAGTATGTCACAGCGTGCGGCGCCTGCTTCAACTTTGTTCACAAAGATGTTCGCCAATGGGAGCACCCCTGCTTGAATTCTCACAACACTCCAAACAAAGTAAGTGCTATACTACTAAGCCACAGCCTTTTGTCAAAGATGAGATGCTTCTTATTTCAAGGTTGTGGTACAATGGCAGCTATACTGTTTTGTGCTCATCCTGCTAGACTCAAAGCAACCACCAACCTAAATGTGTGGATTATAGATGACCAGAGCTCTGATTCAGAGTAGCAGTCACTCAATAAACCTCTACATCTGGAACCCCCACGGACCATTTGAGCTACTCCATTATCTAAGAATTTACCATCTTATGCCAAAATCCATGATCCATTTTGAAGCAGTTTTTAAAAAGAAAGAAAAAGAAATCCTGCAGTTTTCTAAAAACATAATGAAAGATTCTGCCGTTTTACAGCAAACAAGGTGGTGTTTTGCTCCTTGCTGATTCTTTCAAAAATCAATATGGGATCAGCTGACACCCAGGAAAATGTTATCAGAATGTCAGCTAGTAGCCTGCAGTTTATCTAACACGAGTCAGCGTACAGTGAAAGATCACAAAGGAATGAACCCATTAATAAACAGATATGTTAAAAGGGAAGGGAGGGCTGGGAAAGGGAGACTTTACTCATGCACTGCAGAGGCTGTTTCTGTACCTGCTTCACTAAACATGAATCCTACCATGAAAACCTTCAGTCTGCTGATTTAGTTTTAGTTCCCTGCTGAGTGCACAGGCTCAGAAATGAAATGTGTATGAGCATTACCAACTTGTGACATGAATCATTTGTCTCGTATTATTTTGAACAGTTCTTAAGATGTGTAAACAAATTGGAGCCACACATCAGAATGAAGAATTCTGGTGTTCAGCATGAAAATGAAGATTCTGGGACTATTAAACTGTTTGCTCTTAAGGCCTGATTGCCCATTGGCTAATTTTTGTATTTTATATATGAGCTGTTGGGGAGGGGAGGGGAGGGGTGTTAGCTATCATGATGCCAAAACAAAAACAAAAAAACACACCACACTCCTCTAAAATAATGTGCACACAAACTCTTTCAAAGAAGCAGCAGCAGCAACTCTGAACTTCAAAGCCTCTTGTTGAAATGAATGACACCACTGAGAAAATACATATACATGAAAAAGGGAGGCAGGGGTGGGGGATGCAGAAAGGAACTCATTTATAATCCACTAGCCTTGTCTTAGATGTTAATTAAAATTATCTGAAACACTTGAGATATAATTAAGAAGAAAACAACAAATACTCCAGCCCTGCAAAGATTATCTGTGAAATAATCTACAGAAACCTAATGTGCTTTCTTTAAGAAAGAAAATATGTAAGGCAATGAAAGGCTTTAGAAGGTTATTACCTCATGCAAAAAACTAAAGCCTTATACTGTTTATGTAGCTTACTGATTTACACTAATTTAAAATTGATACATTTCTCATGTGTTAATCACTAAGTGATAAATAACCATGTGGGAACCAGGAGTTTGAATCAACGTACACCACTTTTCATTGCAATGCAGTTAGTTGTACATGTGATTAGGTCACCTAAATATAAATGACAAAGCTCTTGTGATTAGGGATGTCAGAGAATTCCACCACGGATCTTGGGGAGGCCGAATGCCAGTGCATTCGGCCCCCCGGAATTGGTGGCGGAACGGTCTGCCCCCCACTCCCCCCAGGATGGGACTTACCTTGGGTGGATCTTCCTGGCAGCGGCGGCTCCGGCGGTGGCTCTGGCAGCGGTTCAGCGGCGGTTCGGCAGCGGCGGTGGCTGTGGCGGCTGGTCTTCCGACCGGCTGCTGCCGCTGCCGCCATTTCCAGTTAAAAAAAAACAAAAACAAAAAAACATGATAGGCTACGTAAAGATTTACGTAGCCTATCACAGCTAGATTTTTAAAAAACACTGTGATAGGCTACGTAAATCTTTACGTAACCTATCACGGCTGATTTAAACAAAAAACAAAAAAAGCGCGTACGCAAATGGCAACGCCCATGGGCGCCGCCATTTGCATACGCGCATTTTTTTTTCTTTTAAGTCAGCCATGATAGGCTACGTAAACATTTACGTAGCCTATCACGGCTGACTGCAGGGACGCAAACGGCGGTGGCTACAGCCGCTGCCATTTGCGTCCCTGCTAGCCAGCGGCCGGATGTCCGGCCGCTGACGGAGCCGCCCGGTGGCTCCGCAGAATCCCTGCGGAGCGGAGCCGGCCGGCCAGGATTCCAGGGGGGAGGGACGGAGGGCCTCCCCCCCCCGGCAAGGATTCTGGGGGGAGGGACGGAATGCCTCCCCCCCAACCATTAGCATAATCCCCAAAAGGTAAGTGATTTTCATACATCCCTACTTGTGATGCCCTTTGGAATGACATGTAATACCACTGGCTGGGAAGCAACAGTGTGATAGGGGTATTGCCCTTTCATGAGAACCAAAATCTGCTGCCTGAGTCACCTGCCTCATTCTAATGGTGGGGCCAGACCTGAGGGAACAAATGCCCCCCTCCCCTCCTTGTAGGTTCTCCGAAAGGTATTTGGTTGGCCACTGTGGGAAGCAGGATTCTGGACTACATGGGGCTTTGGTCTGACCCAGCAGAACTCTCCTTACATTCTTATGCCCGTGGTTACAGCCTGACAAGGGAGATGGATTATTGTGAGCTCTTGTCCTGTTTTTTAATTGGTGCAAACACTGTAATGAGCTGCCACTGACCAACTCTCAGGAACCTTGATGGTAATCTCTCTGTCTTCCAAGGTAAAGAATTGTGATTTTAACACCCAGTGCAACACTTACATGACTATTTTTAATGCACATTGCTTGCTACCAAACTCTATGCACAACCCCCCACCCCTGTGTATTTTAACTCATTTTCATGGCTCCTTACATTCTGCACAGAAAGTATTTTCATGTAGGAGAAAGCTTGAAAACTGCATGTTGATAGTCAGATGGGCTCTATTTCACTTTGTGTACATGAACTGCCTGAGAAGCAATAATGGGCTGTAACTTTCCAGGGTGTACGCTACATGTACATGGAGTAAAACAGACTAGTGTTGAGCTGAAATCCCCCTGCCCCAATTTGCCGCCCTGTTCAAAGGACAGGAAGTTAGGGGGGATTTGCAAACAAGTGCAGGGTAAACTTATCAACTTATCAACAGTGACAAATCTACTTGCTGGCCGTCACCATCCACACCTCCTCTCAGTTTCACGAAATGCTGCTCCTCCAGAGTAAACTGGAGGCGGATTTGCCCTTCCCACCCAAATGGGCAGGAATGAGGGAACACAGGGTTTTTTGAACCCATGTTTACACATGGGTGCGTGAGGGAGGAAGGCGCTGGCTCCCCTTTATAAGATGTGCTACCCATGCCAACGGCCTCTTGGCTTCAAGTGGCTGCTGAAGAGTTTGCTATGTCTCTCCCGAGCAGCTGTTGTTAGGCGCGGGCCGTGGCCTTTTCAGTCTGAGCAGGCCGTGTGTCGGACAGGTGGGAGGAGCAGCCACTGAGGAGTTTTGAGCTGCCCAGGTTGGACACAGTGGAGAGCAGGTTGCGGGGTAGCAGAGAGGGGGTTGCTGGGATGGCGGTGGCTTGGCGAGCACCCATTCTCCACAGCAGCAGGGATCCAGCAGAGGTGACTGTTGCTTCTATGGCCCTTTGGGCCTGGTTTGAGTGACAGTGCATGGGTGGGGGGAGGATAGTAGGGTCCAAGGCAGGGCCCATTTCAGGGATGGGTTTTGCTGGCTGGTGCCCTCCCCTTCCTCTCCCCCTCCCTTTTTTGCTTGCATTGTGCTTCTGCCCCCTCTCTCCATTGTGGCTCTATGAGCGAGCAGGGTAAGGGGTGTGTTTGGTTGGGCACATTCCACCCTCCCCCACACACGTTCATATAATTGTTTAGAATCATGTGTTTGTCTGTCAATACCCCCCAGGTACACAGAAGAGATGCAGAAAAGTGTCCGTTTGTGCCCCCAAATGACAGCACCCTATTGATTCCTCATTTGAGGAGGAGGCTCAGGCATCTGGTGTGCAGCCCTTGCTGACTAGTCTTCAGGCCTTAGGAAGAGACAAGGGGAGGAGGGCCTTGGTTTGCAAGATGCTTCGCAGAAGAGGATTCCTAAACCATCTGCAAAGACCTCAGGAGCAAATGCTGTAAATGTAATCTGCCGCTCACCTGCAGGCTCTCGAGGAATCTGTCTTGTTGGCGCAGCCAGGCTCTTCTGGAGTGCTGCCACCCGAGGACAGAACAGCATTAGTGATGGATGAAAAAACAATGTCAGGTGAGATTGTGGGGAGCAGGGGGACCTTGCAGACAGGATCAGAGTTGGCAGCACCCACTACAGTGGTGACCCCTACTTCCAGCCTATTTAACTTTTCACAGTGTTGGGTGGGGTGTGGACATCCCGCAACTCAACAGGGCTTGGTGACATAGGCAGTAGTTGCCTTCCCCTTTGGAGGTGGGGCTCCAATGTTTGCCCCCCCCCCATGGGTTTGGTGGGACAGGTCCTTCTTCTTTTCCTCGGTGGCCAGTGCAGGTGTTATCGCCATGGCAAGAGACCTCTTCCTCGGTGGGAGTTCCTGTGGGAGTCATGTCCGTGGCCCCAGGGGCTGATCCTTATGGGGAGGTTGCTCTGCCATTAGGTGGGCATCTTCTGCTTGTCACCAAGGAAAAGAGGTGGTGGAGTGAATATATAAATGTGTTCTCCTTGCTATTTAGAGAGCCAGAAGTAAAACCCAAGGCAGGGGAGGATGGCAAAGATAAAGAGGGAAGCAGGAAGAAAAAAGTTGACAGAAATTGGGCCAATTGCCTTTCTGCTCTTATGGTCTACATGGAAAGCTCCCAGGGAGTTCAGGTTGATTCACAACCTGTCTTTCCCAAAGGGGGCATCGGTCAATGATGGCATCCTGGAAGTGCTTTGTTCCCTCCAGAATATCTCATTTGCGTATGCCTTTTTTTTTACCCAGTCGTTTTAGGCTACGTAAAAATGTACGTAGCCTATCACGTCTCTATAAAAAACCCACAAAAAACTGCAAATGGTGGCGGCGGCAGCTGGTCGGAAGACCAGCTGCTGCAGCTGCCGCCGCCCGGAAGATCCGCCCCAGGTAAGTCTCATCCCGGGGGGGATCCGCGGGGGGGCGGGGGGGTGGCAGGCTGTTCCGCCACAGATTTTAGGGGGCCGAATGCACTGGCATTCGGCCTCACCGAGATCCGTGGTGGAATTCTCTGCCATCCCTACATCCTGGTCTTTGCCATGATAGGCTATGTAAGTATTTAAGTAGCCTATCACGGCAAGCCAAGCAAAAAAAAAAAGCATACGCAAATGACGGCGGCTACAGCGGCCGCCATTTGCATTCCCTATTTTTCACCGTTTTAGCCTACGTAAATATTTACGTAAGCTATTACAGTGAAAAAAAGGAACGCAAATAGTGCCCACTACGCTATTTGCATTCCCCTTTTTTTCACTGTAATAGCCTATGTAAATATTTACGTAGGCTAAAATGGCGAAAAATAGGGAACACAAATGGTGGCTGCCGTAGCTGCCGCCATTTGCGTATGCTGTTTCCCACCCCCCAGCTGTGATAGGCTACATAAATACTTACGTAGCCTATCACAGCAGCCTGGCCGGACGCAAATTTGCATCCACAGCATTTGCATCCGCAGCAGCCTGTCTGCGGCTGGAAATCTGGATGCGGACAGCCCTGGCCGGCTGCTCTGAGGAGCTGCTGCAGAGCGGAGCTGGCTGGGGAGGATTCTGGGGGGGAGGACCGGATCACCTCCCCCCTGTCAAGGATTCTGGGGGGAGGGACAGAGCGCCTCCCCCACCCGTGAATCAATTCCGTGAAAAGGTAAGTGACTTTCGTACATCCCTAGGTTTACTAAGGTCTCCCTAAGAAGACAGTGCCCGCATTTCACCCGATTTTCTGGTTTCCTTGTTGGAGATTTTTATGTTTAATAAATTTGTGGCTCTTTAACCCTTCCATGTCTCTGGTGTCCTCATCTTGGGGTGGGGGAATCTTTCATCTTGCCCACACATTTGAGTGAAAAACTTTAATCTCAGCTTAGAACTAGAGATATATACAACTGTGTCACATGAATATTTACAAGTTTTTGTTTTTTTAAAAAACAAAACTGAATAAAACAAAGCATTTTTTTTAATGCACAGAAGTCCTTTCTGTGTAGGAGGCATGCAATGTTTGCAGTGGCCATCAGGATCATGTAGATGAGTAACCCAAGGACCCCTGTTTGTGCCCTCATGTAGGTTTGGGTGGATGGTGGTAGCTTTACTCTCCATCCAGTAGTGGGGCCAGTGTTCCCAGGGGGCTGTGCAGCTGCACAGCAGGCAGGAAATGGATTGGAGCCAATCACCATTGTTAATTTTTTCTATGAGGTGAGCCATCTAGGGGTGGACCCGGGACAGCAAGTTCCCTCTCCAGTCCATCTCCAAGGCATAAAATAGCACCCCAAACATTTGTAGTGGCCCTCAAGATCATGGAGATTGATGCTAAACTTATCCCAAATGGGAGTAACCCAAATATAAGCTGTTCTCCCACACCCTACCATTCTGTGCTATAACCTGAAGTCACCAGTGTACACCATGAAAATGTCCTTCCTGTAAAACAAAACCAACTTAATAATAATAATAATAATAATAATAATAGTGGTAATGATAAATTTAATAATAATTATATTATATTATTTAAATGCATCACTCAGGCACCTGGACACTCAAAGAAAATGGTCTTTCTATGGAAAAGGCAATTTCAAACATCCATGGGTTAACTGAGAGGAAAGGAAAACCATATAAGCCCCTTAAATACTTACTTTGTCAATCTCCTTGTAAAATTGTTTTATCTGTTTCATTTTGTTGTGCTTTTATACATCATTAAAATACAACAGAGTTTTAAGTGCCACATGGGCCAGGGTGGACATCCGCATGATTTCTTGCCAACATCTCTAATTAGTTTTTACATGAGCAAACTGTGTATATTACATTGAAGGGCAAGTCAAGTAATGATGCTGTTAGGTGGCCTTTCAAGGTAAGGTTTTCTGCATTATGGGCTATCTTCAGATCACTTCTATATTCCATTGTTACTTGAATACATTCATTCTAGAATTCAGGTTTTCAAACATATGGTAGAAATAACTGAAAATCAGCTAGAGACCAGAATTGATCACTCTAAAGCAGCTGAGGATGAAAACAGCTGCCTTTCCTATGCGATATTCTTCCTAAAATGTGAGGCAGTGGGATACACCAGATGTGATAGCGATATTGCATCCCTCACAGCCGTTGCCAACGATGGTAGCATTTACACAGAGACCCACTTCACAGTGGTGCAGGAAGTAGCAATCTGCTCAGTGGCTGTCTCTGTGCTTAAAAAAATAAATAAATGTTGCTGTGCAGCGAGAAACATGTAACCTGCCACTGTCACCTTTGTGGCTGTGGCTAGAATGCCGACAGTGTCAGAAAGGATGAAGTAAATTAACTGAGAAAGAGCCACTTTCACTGAAAGCAAAAAGACCTGCCATATTCCTGTGCTCCCAATTAGCACACAGCTGAAAGCAAGGGAGATGGCTTTTTAAAAGGCAGCCAGTTGCCATTTCTCCAGGGATAACCCCACATGCTCAAACTCACAGTGGGACCTACATTGACAAGGTCTACGCAGAGATTATCTCCATGTAGGGAAAAGCAAATGTTATCATAAAATGTCAGAAATGGAAAGCCAATTTTTACAATCGTCAGTGGTGAAGCTTTCCTCAGACGGTCACTTCAGGTTATAGGTGTGTGTGTATGTGTGAGGGACTGTAGAAAGCCAGCATTTTAGGGAGAAGTGTTAAGCCTAATTTTCCCTTAACATGCTATTTTTCTGTATGCAGGGAGTTTCTTTTCTTCTTTTTTTCTTTCATGAGGGAGCATTCAAACAGACTTAAATTTGTCCGTGATTGCCGAATAGTTATGCGATGGATGTTGACTACCCATAAAGTCTGCATCATAAGCAGCAGGCTTATCTTGTAGTGCATCATATTTAAACTTTAAACATGTGCAGTCTGATTAATGATATGTGGAAACAAAACCAACTTATATGATGTCCATGATACTTCAGTGCCAGCCTGCATGGTCTGTTTGCAGTTTTTCATCAGCAGTTTATATCTTTATAATAGTTTCTATCCCCTACTAATACTAATTTAATCATCACTTTTCATTCCTAAAGTGCTTCACATTTTTATCAGGCTGGCCCTCATATACTGGGTCTATGAGGTAGGTCACTGTCTCAGCATTGTGGATTATTATGATTTGGCATATAGAGCTTTTCTATTCAAGGCATTTATTGTGTGTTTATCATTGCTCACAGTTGATTATGGGTTATTTAAACGATGTCATGACTCTCCAGTTTCGCTTAGGGATGTACGAAAGGTATTTACCTTTTGCGAGTTATGTTTATGGTTGGGGGGGAGGCATTCTGTCCCTCTCCCCGGAATCCTCGTTGAGGGGGGAGGCACTCCGTTGTTCCTCCCCCCCGGAATCCTGGCCAGCCGGCTGTGCTCCGCAGGTCCTGCAGAGCCGCCGGCCGGCTCCACCAGCAGCCGGACATCCAGCCGCTGGCTAGCAGGGATGTAAATGGCAGTGGCCGTAGCCGCTGCCGTTTGCGTCTCTGCAGTCAGCCGTGATAGGCTATGTAAATGTTTACATAGCCTATCATGGCTGACTTAAAAAACAAAAATACAAACACACGTATAAAATGGCGGCGGCCACGGCTGCCACCATTTGCTTTCCTTATTTTGGCACGTCTTAGTCTATGTAAACATTTACGTAGACTAAGACGGCGAAAATAAGGGGAATGCAAATAGCGTAGACGCTACACTATTTGCATTCCCCTTATTTTTGCCGTCTTAGTCTACATAAATGTTTACGTAGACTAAGACATGCCAAAATAAGGAATGCAAAAGGTGGCGGCCATGGCCGCCGCCACTTGCGTATGCGCGTTTGTTTTTGTTTTTTTTAAAGTCAGCTGTGATAGGCTACGTAAACATTTACGTAACCTATCACGGTTTTTTTTTTAAACCTAGCCGTGATAGGCTACGTAAATCTTTACATAGCCTATCACTTTTTTTTTAAACTGGCAATGGCGGCAGCAGCAGCCGGTCGGAAGACCAGCCGCCGCAGCCGCCACCGGAGCCGCCGCCGGAGCTGCCACCTCCAGGAAGATCTGCCCAAGGTAAGTCTCGTCCCGGGGGGGGGGGCAGGCCGTTCCACCACTGATTTTGGGAGGCCGAATGCGCTGGCATTCGGCCTCCCCGAGATCTGTGGTGGAACTTTCGTACATCCCTAGTTTCGCTTCTGTTTTTAAAGAGCACTTTCCCCATTTTTAGAGTGGGGAAAAGGAAGTATTATTTCTGAAAGCAAAAGAAAACTTGTGTACTTGTGTTATTCTGCTATAGCACAGCTCAACCTAGAGGTCATGTAGCAGAAAAGCAAGAATGGAAAAGCTCTTTGTCTACAGCTCCGATCTCAATTCTGTGACAAAACTGAAAGTAGATACAGCTGATCAACAGCCTCATGTAGAAAATCTCATACAGACATAACAAGTGAAACTTGCAATAGTATGTTGCAATGTATATCCACCCTGCCCCTAACAGGTGTGCTCCCATTCAGACCTCCAGCCAGCTATGCCCCTCCTCTAGGATACTATACGCTGCTAGGGGCTCAAGTAGGCCAATTCCTTCTTCCTTCACTCAGGATGTATCTTGGAGTTTGCCCAAGCATGCTGAAAGCTCCCTCTCATTTCTCAGTGGCCCCATTTTGACTCCAGATCCTGGCAGCACTCAACCACTCAAGTTTGTTGTTAGAGGCAGGGATGGCCCAAAACATTTTGCTGTCTGAAGAACAGCAAATCCCCTGCCCCACAGCCACACACCCAAATCAGGGTGCATAGTACCCTAAGCCAGGCAAATTATTTTGACATGAGACAGAAAATCCCACCAGGACCTCTCCCCACCAATAAAAATACAATAATAAAAAATGAAATAACTAACACTTTGCTGTCCTTTCCTAACACTCAAAATCTGCTATCTGTGGCAGCCTAATCATAAGGACAGCCCTGAGGGAACAAATGTTGTCATGTGTCCTCTCCTCCTAACAAAAGAGCTCCTGTTTAGGGTTCCAGCTAGCCATGGCCTACTGGATACAGTAACAGCTAAGTGGTTCCAATAGGCTGTTCACTCCCTCTTTTTCATTCTTCTTTCCCAACTTCCACTTCTTTAATTAAAAAAGCCTCAACACATTTTCTGGACTTTGGGGTGGGGGATGCCCCCTTACTATTTTTTTAATGTTTTAGGGTGGCCAGGTGACTCTTTCACAGAGGACAGTCCTCTATTTGAAGTGTTGCTAGAGGACTGTCCTCTATTTGGAGGTGTCCTCTATTTGAAGGCCTATCCTGTCGAATTCCAATTAAAGGTAGGGATGGCGGAGAATTCCGCCACGGATTTCACTGAGGCCAAATGCACTGGCATTCGGCCCCCCAAAACCCATGGTGGAATGGCCTCCCACCCCTCGCCACCCCACGGAATCCCCCTGGGACGAAGCTTACCTGGGGCAGAGGCGGAGGCGACGGCAGCTCCGGTGGAGGCGGCGGCGGCTGGTCTCTCGGCCAGCTGCTGCGGCCGCAAATGACAGCCGTCGTAGCGGCTGCCATTTGCGTCCTTCCAGACTGCTGTGATAGGCTACGTAATCATGTAGCAGCCGCCGTTTGTGCCCCTGCTCTTTGCTGTGATAGGCTACGTAAGTATTTACGGTAAAGGCACGGTAAAGGCAGCTACGCAAACAGCAGCCACTACGCCATTTGCATGGCTACCTTTACTGTGATAGGCTACGTAAATACTTAGGTAGCCTATCATGGCAAAGAGCAGAGGTGCAAATGGCATAGCAGCCGCCATTTGTGCCCCTGCTGTTTGCCGTGATAGGCTACGTAAATGCTTACATAGCCTATCATGGCAGCCTTGAAGAACGCAAATGGTCGCTATGATGGCCGCCATTTGCGGCCGCAGCAGCCCAGCCGTGGCTGGAATTCCGTGGCTGCAGCTGGCCCCGGCCAGTGGCTCCGCAGACCTGCTGTGGAACGGACCCAGGCAGGGAGGATTCCGGGGGGAGGGATGGAGCACCTTCCCCCCACCATGGATGCCCCAGCACGGAACCAGGTAGGTGTTTCGTACATCCCTAATTAAAGGATAAAGAACCATAAGAACTGTTGCCCATCTACTCTTAGCATCTGAACAGCAGCCTGAACAGCAGACAGAGGTCACCTGGTCCCAGTGGGGTCCCAGTCTTCCATACTGTGGTGAGATTTATTGTTTTTCTATTTAAATTATAAGAATTATTTCTCAGTTTCCATCTATACATGTACACTGGTTTTAAAATCGTTACACTGGCTGCCAATTTGTTTCCGAGCAAAATATAAAGTGCTGGTTCTTACTAGGGATGACACGGGAGTCCGAGGAGAGGGTGGAGTCCAATAGACTCCCCCACCCCACCCAATCCGGCCTCCTGGACCCCACTTGTGGGGCTGCAAGGGGCTTGCTTCCCCACTTGGCAACCGGCAAAAGGTGTGGTGGGGCCGTCCATCCCCTTACAGAGCTGTGATTATGCACACAGTTGCAGGTCAGTAAAGGGATGGACGGCCCCACAGTGCTTTTTTCAGTCACTGAGCTGTCCTGTAGCTCCCACCGTGTAGCTCACATGGGCAGGCAGCAAGGACGGATTGTCAAGCGCCCGAAAGAAGCGGAGAGAGGTGTGTCTGTCCATCCCTAGTTCTTACCTTTAAGCCTTACATGGTCTAGATCCAAGGTACCTTAGGGAGCACCTTCTCCTATACATCCCAGTCCGCCACCTAAGGTCCTCTGAGGGCTCCCTGCTGTGGCATGAGATTAGCAGCCACACACAAGAGGACCTTTTCCTTTGCCATCCCTCAGTTGTGGAGAGTCCTGCCAGTTAAAATGTGCCTACTGACTCTTTGAAGGTTTTTAAGCAAGAATTAAAATAGGCCTTCGCTTTTTAGAACTCTTGTTCCTCTTTGTTGACTGTAATTATGCTGTATTATTTTTATTGTTGGATTTTTTGTTAAATTGTTTTTAACTTTGTACACCACCTAGGGTATCTGTATATTGGTGGGTTATAAATTTAATAATAATAATAATAATAATAATAATAATAATATACGTTAACATATGCACATTTTATGCAAATAGCTGCCCTGTTTTGTCCTCTTTTGGGGGAATGGATTTCCTCTTTTTTGGTGATTTAGAAGTTGCCAACCTAAGTAAAAAAAATGGGGGTGGGGGGTGGGAATCCCCTGACCATGCTAATACTTCCCTCTTGTTTGCTTCAGCTCCAGTCCTGCTGACATGGGGGCACGGAGTTCACTAACAGAGGGAGTGATAATTAATTGCTCAAGATCCCACCATGAATCTATAGCAGAGTTGAAACTAGATGCTGTGTGTGTTTTCTGTTTCTATTACACATCTTTCCATTGCTCTGCAGCCTCCCAGTCCACCTGCACTTCCTGACTGAAAAAGGCCCATGGGAGGAAGTACCTCATGACATCTTCCTCATGATGGCTTTCACTGAAGTGTGGGAGCCGAGGAGGCTACAGGCTGCCACAGAGATTACTGTACAATGACAGACAGGACACTCACGCACACTCCTCGGCCACCTCATAAGTAAGGTAAGCACAAGAACCGACGTAAATATTTACGTAGGCTAAAACGGCGAATCAAAAAGGAACGCAAATAGCACCCACTACGCTATTTGCGTTCCCCTTTATTTTTGCCGTAATAGTCTACATAAATATTTACGTAGACTAAGTCAGCGAAAAATAAGGAACGCAAATGGCGGCTGCCGTAGCTGCCTTCATTTGCGTACGCGTTGTTTTTTTTTAACCCAGATGTGATAGGCTACGTAAATATTTACGTAGCCTATCACGGTTGAATACAGGGATGCAAATAGCAGTGGCTATGGCAGCCGCCAGTTGCTCCCCTGCTACCCAGCGGCAGGATGTCCGGCTGCTGGTGGAGCCGGCCGGCGGCTCTGCGGAATCCCCATGGAGCGGAGCCGGCCGGGCAGGACTCCGGGGGGAGGGACGGATTGCCTCCCACCCATCGAGGATTCCGGGGGGGAGGGACGGAGTGCCTCACCCCCACCGCGAAGCAGATCCGCAAAACGATAAGTGACTTTTGTACATCCCTAGTCAAAACCACCACCTTGAATTTGGCCCAGAAAACAACTGGTAACCAGTGCAACTCCTTCAGCACTGGAGGGATGTGATCTTGCCAGTGGCTGCCTTTAATCAGGCGAGCCGCCGCGTTCTGTACCAGCTGCAGTTTCTGAACCATCTTCAAGGGTAACCCCACATAGAGCGCATTACAGTAGTCTAGATGAGAGGAGACCAGGGCATGTACCACCGATGGGAGCAGATGGTCAGGAAGTTAGGGGCGCAGCCGCCATATCAGATGGAGTTGGTACAGTGCTGTCCAGCTCACGGCTGACACCTGAGCCTCCATGGATAGCTGGGAGTCTAAAATGACCTGGTCTTTCAAGGGTAGCCATACCCCATTCAACACCAGGTCAACATCCCCCAACCTCCTCTTGTCTCCCACCAAAAGTACCTCGGTCTCATCAGGGTTCAGCTCCAGCTTATTCCTCCCCATCGAGCCAGACATTTGGACAGGGATTCTATGGCCAACCTTGGTGAAGATTTGAACGAGAGGTTGAGCTGCGTGTCGTCCACATATTGATGACACCACACCCCAAACCTCCTGATGATAGCCCCCAGTGGCTTCACATAGATGTTAAATAGCATCGGGGGGAGGATGGAACCCTGGGGCACCCCACAAGTGAGTGGCCATGGGTCTGAAACCTCCTCTCCCAGTGCTACCCTCTGGTACCTGCCGGAGAGGAAGGACCGGAACCACCATAATACAGTGTCTCCAATGCCCAACCCCTCCAGGCGGTCCCAGGAGGATACCGTGGTCAACGGTATCAAAAGCTACTGAGAGGTCGAGGAGAACAAGGAAGAAGGAGAACAAGTAAATTGAATGAGATAGTAGTAAAATAGTAAAAAAAAAAAAAAAAAGTGGGAGAAATTTTCGGCACAGCACTAGGTGAAATAGCCCGGCTTCCAAGATTCATTAGGTCTCTTGCTTGTTCTTCTTTCTCTTTTTCTTCTTGTTGTTCTTCTCTTTCTTCTTGTTCTTCTTTAACTGAACATTTAGAAGTACGCCAGAGGTATATAGTGAAGATCTTTGAAACTGAAATATTAAGTAAGTATGCTGCCATATAGCTGGTTGACATAAATGATAATTTGGCCAGCACTCGGGTGATATTTGCACTCATGAGAAATTCACAAGTAAATAATACACCATGGTAAGCAAATATTTCATCTCACACATGAATTATATCAAACACACACACACACACACACACACAGTGATGAGTTTAAAATATCCTAGATAAAAATGGAGGGAATGTTGTGGTATGTCATACAGATGTAACTCTTTATGTGTAGCACTAAACATTACATATGGCAACATCTGCCCTTTGCAGATTACTTTCTCTGTGTAGGGCTGAACAATGCACTTACTATGATTTGCGGTTTAACTGTTCATAGTACATCTTCAAAACTGCCTCAATATGGGTTCAGAACATCAGCATTCAAACTGTGTTGGTGGCTGCTTCTAACTGGATTTTTTTGTCTGCCCATTTTGGTGGCCCAGTCAATGGACATGCCTATATCCCATATTTGATCCCCAAACATGTCTCAGGATTCATTCAGTCGTTTTTTTTTCCTGCTGCAAAGTGACTTCCAGATCCTACAGATGCCATGCCAGCTTATAAGGCAGGGGTGCAGAACTTCACCCCTGCCAAATCCAGCCCTCCTGGGGTCCTAATCCAGTCCTCCACCTCCAGGGTTCCCCAGATGGACATCCCCCTTCCCTTGGCCCCATCCCTTTCCCCCAACCACCAACCATTGGGCGGTTTCTCAGCTTTTGTGCAGTTTTATCTGCATTCCAAAAGGTTGAAATGCCTCTCCTAAGGCTTAGTTACTGACAGTAAGTAGGGATGTGCCCCCGCTCGCCAGTCCCTGGACCATGCTCGAGCCCCTCCCATGCTCGGCAAGCAGCCTGCACTCACCCTGGCAGCCTTGTCGAGCTCTATTGTTGCCATTTTTTGAAAAATGGAATGGCGATGGCAAAAATGTGCACATTTGCGTACGCACAAAATGTGCATTTTGCGAATGCACAAATATGGGCATTTTTGCAAATGCTATTTTATTTTTCAAAACATGGCAACTGCACAGCTCGACAAGGCTGCTGGGGTGAGTAGGAGCCACTCGCTGAGCTTGGGCATGGGGTGAGTGGGGGCAGGGGCTTGGGAGTGCAGGCGTGTGTAGGGATGTCAGAGAATTTCCCCACGAATCTCCGGGGGGCCGAATGCCAACGCATTTGGCCCCCTGAAATTGGTGGAGAAACGGTCCGGCACCCCACTGCCACCCCCCAGGATGAGACTTACCTTCGGCGAATGTCCCTCGCGGCAGCATTGTGGCGGCGTTGCGGCGGCGGCCGGTCTTCCAACCGGCTGCCGCTGCCGCCGCCATTTCCAAGTGAAAAACAAAACAAAACCAACAAATGTGATAGGCTATATAAAGATTTACATAGCCTATCATGGCTAGATTTTCAAAAAACACCGTGTTAGGCTACGTAAAAGTTTACATAGCCTATCACGGCTGACTTTTTTTAAAAAAAAAGCGCGTACGCAAATGGCGGCGCCCATGGGCGCCACCATTTGTGTTCCTTACTTTGACACATCTAGTCTACGTAAATATTTACGTAGACTACGGCGAAAATAAGGGCAACGCCGAACTGCTGTCGAACCGCCACCGGAGCTGCCGGAGCCAGGAGGATTTGCCCAAGGTAAGTCCCATCCTGGGGGGGGGGGGCAAACCGTTTCGCCACCAATTTTGAGGGGCCGAATGCGCTGGCATTCGGCCTCCCTGAGATTCGTGGTGAAATTCTCTAACATCCCTATACTCAAGTCTCTATCAGCTGTGGGAAGATACTGCAAGAGCTCTTGGAGTTTAGACTGTGTTTTGAATGCTTTCAACGGACTTTACAATCAGAAGCTGTAGAATTCCTGTGAACGTTCTTCTCACTGTTCTTCTGAGGACATCCATTTTTATTGAGTGGAAGAGAGCAGCGCTGCTTAGCATTTTATCATGGCTTACGAATAGGGGTGGACGAAAGTCACTTACCTGTCCTCGAAGCTTGTTCGCGGTGGGGGGGAGGCACTTCGCTGCTCCCCCTGTGAAGTTCAGGCCGGGGGGGGGAGGCTTCCCGCCTCGCCCGGCCGAAATTCAGGCCGGGGAGGAGGCGCCTCGCCTCGCCCGGCCGCGAACTCCATTTTTTTTAAAAAAAAAAACACCCCCATGATAGGCTACGTGATGATTAACGTAGCCTATCATGGCTAGATCTGCAAAGTCAGCCGTGATAGGCTACGTTAATCGTCACGTAGCCTATCACGGGTGACTTAAAAAAAAAAAAAAGCACGAATGCAAATGGCGTCCCTCATAGGGAGCCGCCATTCGCATTCCTTATTTGGTCGCTGTAGTCTACGTAAAGATTTACGTAGACTACGGCGAAAATAAGGGCAATGCTATTTGCGTTGCCCTTATTTTCGCCGTAGTCTATGTAAATCTTTACGTAGACTACAGCGACCAAATAAGGAACGCGAATGGCGGCTCCCTATGGGGGCTGCCATTATCTGTACGCGCTTTTTTTTTTAAAGTCACCCGTGATAGGCTATGTGACGATTAACGTAGCCTATCACGGCTGACTTTGCAGATCTAGCCATGATACGCTACGTTAATCGTCATGTAGCCTATCACGGGGGCGTTTTTTTTCCTTTTATTGGAATGGCGGGGGCGGCAGCCGGTCGAAAGACTGGCTGCCGCTCCCGTCCTGGACGAACACCCGCCAAACCGCCGGCCGGACCCACCGCCGGGAGGGACATTCGGCAAAGGTAAGTCCCGTCCCGGGAGGGGGGTGCGGGGGGTGGGGGGGTGCGGAGAATTTCTTCGAAACTTGTTCGGGGGGCCGAACACATTGGCGCTCGGCCCCCCGAAGTTTCGGGGAGAAATTCTCCGCCATCCCTACTTACGAATGCCTAGCAAGTAAAAGAGATTGAGAGACCAGTCAGGGTCTCCAACCCTCCCAAATTCCAAACAATCCAAAATTGACAGGTATGCTCGGTAGCTCCACTACTTTGGCATTTTCTTTCCCTATTTCCAACCATTATTCAACCTTGGCCTCTCCTCTGCTGGAAAATGAGGAGTGCCAGGAGAGAAAGAATGAAGAGACGAAGGAGGACATCGCACTGCAGCCTGACCATATGAATACAGCAATTATTGATTCTCCCCTTCATGGATCACTGCCTTGTTGTGGCGAAGGGGCTTGCGTAACTCAGTGAAGCCATAAGCTATGCCGTGCAGGGCAACCCAAGACGGACAGGTCATGGCAGAGAGTTCTGACAAAATGTGGTCCACTGGAGAAGGAAATGGCAACCCACTCCAGTATTCTTGCCAAGAAAACCCCATGGAACGTATCACAAGGCTAAAAGATATGACACCGGAAGATGAGCCCCTCAGGTCGGAAGGTGTCCAATATGCTACTGGGGAAGAGCAGAGGGAATTTCCAAGTACTGCCAGAAAGAGTGAAGCGGCTGGGCCAAAGCCGAAAGGACACTCAGCTGTGGATGTGTCTGGCGGTGAAAAGAAAATCCGATGCTGTAAAGAACAATATTGTTTAGGAACCTGGAATGTCAGATCAATGAATCAAGGTAAGCTGGAGGTGGTCAAACATGAGATGGCAAGATTGAACATCGACATCTTGGGAATCAGCGAACTCAAATGGACAGGCATGGGCGAATTTAATTCAGGTGACCATCATATCTACTATTGTGGGCAAGAATCCCTTAGAAGAAATGGAGTAGCACTCATAGTCAACAAAAGGGTGGGAAAAGCAGTACTGGGGTACAATCTTAAAAATGATAGAATGATCTCAGTACGAATCCAAGGCAAACCATTCAACATCACAGTAATTCAAGTCTATGCCCCAACCACTGAGGCCGAAGAAGCTGAGGTTGATCGGTTCTATGAAGACCTACAACACCTTCTAGAACTAACACCCAAAAAAGATGTCCTCTTCATCATAGGGGATT
Source organism: Heloderma suspectum (assembly GCF_057233095.1). Lineage (NCBI taxonomy): Eukaryota > Metazoa > Chordata > Lepidosauria > Squamata > Helodermatidae > Heloderma > Heloderma suspectum. The sequence goes on from NC_139459.1 coordinate 88,453,645, forward strand.
GGAATGCTAAAGTAGGAAGTCAAGAAATCACCGGGATAACAGGCAGGCATGGCCTTGGTGTACAAAATGAAGCAGGACAAAGGCTAATAGAGTTTTGCCAAGAGAACATGCTGATCATAGCAAACACTCTTTTCCAACAGCACAAGAGGCGACTCTACACATGGACGTCACCAGATGGTCAATATCGAAATCAGATTGATTATGTCCTTTGCAGCCAAAGATGGAGAAGCTCCATACAGTCAGTCAAAACAAGACCTGGAGCTGACTGTGGCTCAGATCATGAGCTGCTTCTTGAAAAATTTCGGCTTAAATTGAAGAACGTTGGGAAAACCACTAAACCGTTCAGGTATGACCTAAATCATATCCCTGATGAATATACAGTGGAGGTGAGGAATAGATTTCAGGGATTAGACCTGATAGACAGAGTGCCTGAGGAACTATGGACGGAGGTCCGTAACATTGTTCAGGAGGCAGCAACTCAATCCGTCCCAAAGAAAAAGAAATGCAAGAAAGCCAAGTGGCTGTCTGATGAGGCTTTACAAGTAGCTCACGAAAGAAGGGAAGCGAAAAGCAAGGGAGAAAGGGGAAGATATACCCAACTGAATGCAGAGTTCCAGAGAATAGCAAGGAGAGACAAGAAGGCCTTCTTCAATGAACAATGCAAAGAAATCGAGGAAAACAACAGAATGGGAAAGACTAGAGATCTCTTCAAGAAAATTGGAGATCTCAAGGGAACGTTTTGTGCAAAGACGGGCATGATAAAGGACAAAGAAGGCAGGGACCTAACAGAAGCAGATGAGATTAAGAAGAGGTGGCAAGAATACACAGAAGAACTATACAGGAAAGATTTGAATGTCCCTGATAGCCATGATAGTGCGGTCACTGAACTTGAGCCAGACATCCTAGAGAGTGAAGTCAAGTGGGCCTTAGGAAGCATTAGTAACAACAAAGCTAGCGGAGATGACAGTATTCCAGCCGAGCTATTTAAAATCCTAAAAGATGATGCTGTTAAAGTGCTGCATTCAATATGCCAACAAATCTGGAACACTCAACAGTGGCCACAAGACTGGAAAAGGTCAGTTTACATTCCAATTCTAAAGAAGGGCAACGCCAAAGAGTGTTCAAACTACCGCACAATTGCGCTCATTTCACATGCCAGCAAGGTGATGCTCAAAATCCTACAAGCTAGGCTTCAGCAGTATGCGAACCGAGAACTACCGGAAGTACAAGCTGGGTTTAGAAGAGGCAGAGGAACTAGAGATCAAATCGCCAACATTCGCTGCATCATGGAGAAAGCAAGAGAATTCCAGAAAAACGTCTATTTCTGCTTCATTGACTACGCTAAAGCCTTTGATTGTGTGGATCACAACAAACTGTGGCAAATTCTTAAAGTGATGGGAGTACCAGACCACCTTACCTGTCTCCTGAGAAACCTGTACGAGGGTCAAGAAGCAACAGTAAGAACCAGAGATGGAACAACCGATTGGTTCAAAATTGGGAAAGGAGTACGACAAGGCTGCATATTGTCACCCTGCTTATTTAACTTATATGCAGAGTACATCATGAGAAATGCCGGGTTGGATGAATCAGAGATCGGAATTAAGATTGCCGGGAGAATTATCAACAACCTCCGATATGCAGACGATACCACCCTAATGGCAGAAAGCGAAGAGGATCTCAAGAGCCTCTTGTTGAGGGTGAAAGAGGAGAGTGCAAAAGCTGGTTTGAAACTCAACATTAAAAAAACTAAGATCATGTCATCTGGCCCTATCACTTCCTGGCATATAGAAGGGGAAGAAATGGAAGCAGTGACAGATTTTACTTTCTTGGGCTCCAAGATCACCGCAGACGGTGACTGTAGCCATGAAATTAAAAGACGCTTGCTCCTTGGGAGGAAAGCTATGGCTAACCTAGACAGCATAGTAAGAAGCAGAGACATCACCTTGCCGACAAAGGTCCGTCTAATCAAAGCTATGGTTTTCCCAGTAGTAATGTATGGCTGTGAGAGCTGGACTATAAGGAAGGCTGAGCGCCGAAGAATGGATGCTTTCGAACTGTGGTGCTGGAGAAAACTGTTACGAGTGCCCTGGACTGCAAGGAGGTCAAATCAGTCCATCCTAAAGGAAATCAACCCTGAGTGCTCATTGGAAGGACAGATACTGAAGCTGAAGCTCCAATATTTTGGCCACCTAATGCAAAGAGAAAACTCCCTGGAAAAGACCCTGATGCTGGGAAAGACTGAAGGCAAAAGGAGAAGGGGACGGCAGAGGATGAGATGGCTAGATAGCATCACGGATGCAATGAATATGAACTTGAGCACGCTCCGGGAGAGAGCGCAGGACAGGAAGGCCTGGCGTGCGATGGTCCATGGGGTCATGAAGAGTCGGACACGACTGAACGACTGAACAACAACAACAACAACAACAACAACAACAACAATTATTGATTCTATGGAAGATCAGTGCTTGTTAATTGCTAAAACTTTAACCAATACTTTGCAGACTCTTGGTGCCATAAATGATAAACTAGCCCCTATTGTTGGATGTATAAAACAACTTGATGAGATCGTACAGCTCCTTAAGGATCTGAGGGCCAGAGCAAACCAAGAAGTAAATCAGGAAGACAAGATACTTCCGGGTCTGCAATATACTATTGCTCAGAGTCACCCTTCCTGTTGCACTGCAGCTCTTGAAACCTCTGAGCACTGCTGGTCGCAGAGAAATAGAACCAAAGGATTTGGACTACAAAGGGAGTTTAATTCTAATCCCAGTTTTTGAAATATCCCCTTTACTGAATAGAGTGTTGTCAAGTTGGTGGGAGGAAAACAGAGCTGTGTATAATCTGAATGAGTAGCTGAACTTTAGGATTTAGCCAAGAAACCTTAAAACTGTACATAGACTCCCAGAGTCTCTATATTTAAAGCGATGTGCAGTAACTTTTGATTCATCCACTTTGGCTAAAGAAATTTTTGCTGCTAGGTATCAATTGGATATATATGGAGTTAGAGTTAGAAGGGTTTTTAGGACATCGCTATTAACACTGTTATTTAACCAGGTACCCAGAAGGAAATCTATAGCCCAGTATTCTTTAATATTGAACAAGTCCCAGAATGTTTCAGAACGGTCTAACACTGAAATGCTTATTGATTTTACATCTCAGGTGGCAGATATTTGGACTACACATATGGAGACTAGTGACACTGACTGGGCCCCACAGAGAATAAATTCCAGAGTACCAGCTTTGTTTAGCTCTCCCCCCAAACAAGATCTCTCTTCAGGCCCTGAAATTTCTTTAATCAATACTATGATAAATTATAATATTGACAATTCCAGCTTAAATCACAAAAGAATCAGAAAACAGCGGTGGCTGAAATTAACACCATAATGGTCCCAACATCTAGCAGTCCCCAAGTGGATAACCTGACCAAGAAAACCACTTCATGTCTAAATGGTGCCATGTATTCTGACCCCTCAATAGATCAAATCATGTTAGATTGTTCCTCTTGAAAAAACAAGGCCTCAGAGAGTTAACTTAAGTGTGTCTCCTGGTATATCTCAGGCTGTTCCAACAAAAAGACAGATGGATAGAAGGTACCTTAAACCTTACGATATTATATTCCTCCAGGAAATGTGGTGTGTACCTGGGATGATCTTTTCAGTTACTGTAAACCTTATGTGGTTCCTGCAAATCCTCCTAGAGGTATGGGGCACCCTTGGGGTGGTCTAGCCTGCTGTATATCAACCTCATTGAAAGGGGAAAGCTATTTAATTAGTAATTTACAATCCTGGGCATTGGCTGTATTTTTTAAAGTTAATTTAATATCATATATTATGGTAAGTGTATATATTACTTCTTGGAAATCAATCCATTATTGTGAGAATGTTTGGGAAAATCTTGCAGATTATCTATTTGCCCTGCAGACTCAGTTCCCTGGAGTTCACTTGATATTAGCTGGCAATTTTAATGCCCGCATTGGTCCAAATTGGAATGCAATAGAGCAATCCACACATGTCTATCTGGATGACTTCCCACTATTAGAGGATAGACAATCTAAAAGTTATATAATACACACCCAGGAGAAGCTGTTTATCCAAATGATTCTTCAGACTGGACTTCCCATTTTGAATGGCTCCCTGTCCGAGGACCTAACAGGAGAATTTACCTTTATTAATCACCTCGGTGCTAGTGTAGTTGATTATATTGCAGTCTCTCCAGCTGTGTTAGGGTCGATTATGCTCTTTAGAATGGATTCATATCCATGCAGCGACCACCAACGACTGATTTTCCACTTGGAATGCTTTGAAAAAGTTCGGGCAAGTCAAGATAGTGTAATTCTAACCTCCAATTTATGTGGGACAACATATCATCGCAAATGGGCAAAGGTAAATTTAAGTGCTCTGGAATTAGGGATGTCAGAGAATTCTGCCACAGATCTCAGTGAGGCTGGATGCCAGTGCATTTGGCCCCCCAAAATCCATGGTGGAATGAAGCCCCCCACCCCCCCACCCCATGAAATGGGCCCAGAATGGAGCACCTGCCTGCTGCCATCCGCGCTGCATTGCGAATGGTGGCTGCGTCTGCGACCGCCATTCACTTCTTCCATATAGGCATGCTAGGCTACGTAAATACTTTTTATTTAGCTGCCGCCATTTGCGTTCACTGTTTGTTTGGGGGGTTTTGCCATGATAGGCTATGTAAATATTTACGTAGCCTATCATGGCAAAATACAGAGACGCAAATGGTGGCGGCTACGGAAGCTGCCATTTGCGTCCCTGTGCAGGCTGCCCAGCGGCCGGATGTCTGGCTGTGGGCGGCCCCAGCTGGTGGCTCCATGGAATCTCCGTGGAGCGGAGCTGGTTGGAGAAAATTTCAGGGGAGGGATGGAGCGCCCCCCCCACCGCAAATGTCACTCTTCAAAAAGGTAAGTGGCTTTCGTACATCCCTATCTGAAATGCTTATGGTATTCTGAGAACCTATACACTTTGAGAAACACCTTGTCCACTTCAAAAGAAATGGAAGTGGTATTAGATTGCTATGCCCAGATTATATCAGCAGTGGAAGCTTTCTTATTTTGGGAAGGCCGCCCAAAAAATCAGAGGCCAAAAGAGGGTAATCCATGGTTTGATGGGGACTGCAGGATTCTTAAAAAGGAAATTAAAAGACAACATAAATTTTTAAGGGACAGGGATATTGTCCCTCTACCACACAAGGGGTGTACGAAACTCAACTTACCTGGCTCCGCTGGGGTCCGCAGGTGGGGGGAGGTGATCCGTTCCTCCCCCTGGAATCCTCGATGGGGGGGGAGGTGATCTGTTCCTCCCCCCCAGAATCCTGCCCAGCCGGCTCCGCTCTGTGGCCAGTCTGCAGAGCTGCCAGCCGGGACAACTCATAGCAGGGCCTCCAGCCGCTGCCGGGCTGCTGCGGACGCAAATGTAGGGGTGGACGAAAGTCACTTACCTGTCCTCGAAGCTTGTTCGCAGTGGGGGGGAGGCGCTTCGCTGTTCCCCCTGCGAAGTTCAGGCCGGGGGGGGAGGCTTCCTGCCTCGCCCGGCCGAAATTCAGGCTGGGGGGGAGGCTTCCAACCTCGCCCGGCCGAAACTGGGAGGGAGGCCTCGCCTGGCCGCAAACTCCAAAGTTTTTTTTTTTAAAAAAAAAACGCCCCCGTGATAGGCTACGTGACGATTAACGTAGCCTATCATGGCTAGATCTGCAAAGTCAGCCGTGATAGGCTAAGTTAATCGTCACGTAGCCTATCACGGGTGACTTAAAAAAAAAAAAAAGCACGTACGCAAATGGCGGCCCCCATAGGGAGCTGCCATTCGCGTTCCTTATTTGGTCGCTGTAGTCTACGTAAAGATTTACGTAGACTACGGCGAAAATAAGGGCAATGCAAATAGCGTTGCCCTTATTTTCGCCGTAGTCTACGTAAATCTTTACGTAGACTACAGCGACCAAATAAGGAACGCGAATGGCGGCTCCCTATGGGGGCCGCCATTATCCGTACACGCTTTTTTTTTTTTTAAGTCACCCGTGATAGGCTGTGTGACGATTAATGTAGCCTATCACGGCTGACTTTGCAGATCTAGCCATGATAGGCTATGTTAATCGTCACGTAGCCTATCACGGGGGCATTTTTTTTTTCTTTTATTGGAATGGCGGGGGTGGCAGCCGGTCAAAAGACCGGCTGCTGCTCCTGCCCCGGACAAAGACCCGCCGAACCGCCGGTCGGACCCACCGCCGGGAGGGACATTCGGCAAAGGTAAGTCCCGTCCTGGGGGGGGTGCGGGGGCAGGTGGGGTGCGGAGAATTTCTCCCCGAAACTTGTTCGGGGGGCCGAACACGTTGGCGCTCCGCCCCCCGAAGTTTCGGGGAGAAATTCTCCGCCATCCCTACGCAAATGGCGTCCTCTGTAGGGGATGCCATTTGTGTCCCTACACTAGCCTGTGATAGGCTACATAAATATTTACATAGCCTATCACAGCTAAAGTGGGAACGCAAATGGCATAGGGGACACCATTTGCGTCCCTGCTTTAGCTGTGATAGGCTATGTAAATATATACATAGCCTATCATGGGCTAGTGTAGGGATGCAAATCGTGGCTGCTACAACTGCTGCCATTTTTGGCTGCAGCAGCCCAGCAGTGGCTGCAGCTGTTGCCGCTTCATCCTCCGGAGCGGCCGCATCCGCCACCAGGTAGGTCCGTCCTGGGGGGATTCCACGGGGTGGCTGGGGGGGAGGCCATTCCGCCATGGACTCCAGGGGGCTGGATTCTAAAGAATCTGGCCTCACTGGAGTCTGTGGCAGAATTCTCCGCCATTCCTATACCACACTTGTACCTGGCATTGCATAAACTCTACAAAAAGTTAATCAAAGAAAAGAAGTTAGAGTCTGTCAGGCTGCAGTAGTCTGAGTTGCCATTAGCACTTGAAAGTAATGATAGATGAAGATTTTGGTATCTTATCTCAGCTTTAAGACGCCCTGGTGATCCATCTACTGATAACTTTATTACCACACATGAGTGGGAGTAACATTTTAGTTCCCTTTTTTATGACAAGATGGTCTGTTTGCCATTGCTGCAGGAGGATGATCTAGAGTTATCCAGTTGGGCCCCAGTCTCTTGCGAGGAAATAGAAATGCTGATATGAAAGCTGAAGAGGGGTAAGGCCCCTGGAAGGACTGGGATCCCACTGGACGTTCAGATTGATTATCCCCACTGATGGAACCCGATGTTAGCTGCCTTATTTACATCTATTGATAGAACTGGGAAATTCCCTCCAGAGTGGGCAGTGGCCATTGTAGTGCCCATCTATAAGAAGGGCAATTGGTCAGATCCTAAGAATTACTGCTCTATAAGTCTCTTGGATGTTATCAGCAAACTATATGCAAGACATCTTTTAGATAAGCTAGAAAATTGGCTATTTGAGGAGAATATCCTAGCTGAGGAACAAGCAGGCTTTCAATGTGGCAGATCCACAGCCGACCACTGCTTTTTATTACAACACTTGGTGAGAAAATATACATCTCCCCTCATCACTCTGTTTTTTGTTTTGTTTTTGCTGCATTTGTGGATCTTCGAGCAGCTTTTTATTTCATATCCAGACCCTATGTTTGATAGGGATGTACAAAAGTCACTTACTTTTCGCAGATTCTGTCCATGGTGGGGGGGGGGAGGCGTTCTGTCCCTCCCCGCGGAATCCTTGATGGGGGAGGAGGTGATCTGGTCCTCCCCCCCCCCGGAATCCTCGACGGCTGGCTGTGCTCTGCGGCAGCTCCGCGGAGCAGCCAGCCAGGCCCAGGCCAGGGCCGTCCGCAGCTGGATTTCTGGCTGTGGAGGGCTCTGGGGGGGGGGGAAGTGTACGCAAATGGCGGCTATGGCCGCCGCCATTTGTGTTCCCTATTTTTCGCTGTCTTAGTCTATGTAAATATTTACGTACACTAAGACGAAGAAAAGAAAGGGGAACACAAATAGCGTACTGGGCGCTATTTGCGTTCTCCTTTCTTGTCTTCGTCTTAGTCTACGTAAATATTTATGTAGACTAAAACGGCGAAAAATAAGGCACGCAAATTTGCGTATGCATTTTTTTTTTTTTTTACCCAGACTTGATAGGCTGCGTAAGTCTTTACATAGCCTATCACATCTATGGGGGGAAAAAAAACAAATGCCAGCGCATTCAGTCCCCCAGAATCCATGGCGGAATGAAGCCACGCACCCCACCACCCCGCGACATGGGCCCGGAATGGGGCCTACCTTTGTCAGCTGTTCCGGTCCCCTTGAATGGCGGCCGCGTCTGTGGCTGCCATTCGCCTCCTTTCAAATGGCTGTGATAAATATTTACATAGCCTAACACGGCTAACGCATGGATGCCATTTGTGTCCCTGCGGAGGCCGTGATAGGCTATGTAAATATTTATGTAGCCTATCATGTCAAAAGACAGGGAAGCAAATACGGATGTACGAAACCCCACTTACCTGGCTCTGCCGGGTTCCGTTGGGGGGGGTAGGCGTTCCATCCCTCTCCCCGCAATCTCTGCACCTCCCCCCCGGAATCCTGGCCGGCCAGCTCCGCTCCGCGGGGATTCTGCGGAGCTGCCGGCCGGCTTCGCCAGAAGCCGGACATCCGGCGTCTGGCTAGCAGGGACGCAAATGGCGGCGGCCGTAGTCACCACGGTTTGTGTCCCTGTATTCAGCCGTGATAGGCTACATAAAGACTTATGTAGCCTATCACGTCTGGGTTAAAAAAAAAACACAAATGCGTACGCCGTAGTCTACGTAAATCTTTACGTAGACTACTGGGACCAAATAAGGAACGCAAATGGCGGCGTCCATAGGCCGCCGCCATTTGCGTACACGCTTTTTTTCCCCCCAAAGTCACCCGTGATAGGCTACGTAACGATTAACGTAGCCTATCATGGCTGACTTTGAAAATCTAGCCGTGATAGGCTACGTTAATCGTTACGTGGCCTATCATGGGGTTTTGGGTTTTTTTTACACTTTGTTTTGTGGCCGGGGAGACGGGGCGCTTCTCCCCGGCCTGAATTTTGGCCGGATGAGGCGGGAAGCCTCCCCCCCAGATTGAATTTCGGCCGGGCGAGGCGGGACGGCTCCCCCCCCTCACCTGAACTTCGGGGGGAGAAGCGAAGCGCCTCCCCCCCACCGCGAAGCACCCCTGCGAAAAGGTAAGTGACTTTCGTACATCCCTAATCTTTACGTAGACTAAGACAACCAAAAATAGGGAACGCCAATGGCGGCGGCCGTAGCCATAGCTACCATAGCCGCATTTGCGTACGCTTTCTTTTTTCAGGAGCAGCACGGAGGGTATCATTCCCTCTGTGAAATTTCTGTGGGAAGGCAGAGCAGGGGAGGAGGCTGCCAGCAACGGTTTCGACAGCAAACATACGTAACTGGTAACGGTATCCTCCGTTTCGCAGCTGGACCAGGAGGAAAGATGGTGTCTCCTTTAATAGAGTTATATAAGGGAAAATTACTTCCCCAGATGCTATATGGAATACCTGTGTGGGCCCATGCAGATATCACTCTATTGGAATCATACCATGTGTCATACCAGCATTTCCACCTTCCCCGCCCTGGAATGCCCTCTCCATGCTCCTCTTCAGAGCACGCCCCAGAGCCATTCAGTGCTGCTTGCAAGGCAGTGTGGAAGTGGAGGAAGGAGCGCGGGCTCTGAGGTTGGTACCTGGAAAACCAGATGTCCTGTGGCCGTCTAGCCACTGACTAGCAGCCATAGAATTGCTCCTCCCATGTACTTATCTCCAAGCTGGGCTTCTTGCAAACGTATCTGCTTGCAAGGGGGTATGATGGTTCCTGGGAGGAGATTTCTAGAAGATGACATGATATTGATTCTCAGACTGCAATGGCCACTGCTGCTGAGAGCAGTTGTAACACACTTGATAAAAGTATTATTTTCCCAGGTGAGGTGTCCCCCTATTTGTCCTCTATTGGCTCATATGAGTTGAGCTGGCTTTTTACTAAATGCAGATTGAACTCACCTCACTGATGGAGGTGAAAGCGCGCTATAGGGTTCATCATGGATACTGCCCAGCTGGCTGTTCCAAGTTAGAGGATATGGTTTACTTCCTAATGGGATGTCTTCTGTATGCAGAGCTGAGGAAGCCATACCTTGAGCCTTTAATAGCTGGGTTCAGTCATAAATCTTCTCTAATCACAACCTTATTTCTACTGGCTGGTATAGATTACTATACATCCTATAGGACTGCCAAGTTTGTCCAACAGTCTTGGGAGAAATGAACATTATTGACTGGTGTAGAAGATTAAGCTTGCTAACATATTTTAATAAGTCAAAAATACTGTCCAGACTTTGTGAAAGGTTTTAATAGCCCCTACGGAATGTTTTAATTAGCTTTTTTATAATTACCATCCTTAATACCTTTTGTTTTGGTATCATTTTCTCTACAAGAGTGGAATTTTAATAGGTGTTTGTATGCTTATGGCCTGACTGGTTAATAAGCAATAAACTGAACTGAAATTAGAGACTACAACCTCAATATGACTTATTTCTGAGTTGACATGCATAGGATTGCACTTTCAGTTATTCAGTACCATCCTTTTGTAGGGTTCTGCAAGCTCATTAGCTCCAGGGAGGTTCCATCAGGGATTTTCAGGCCACTCATAACCAAACTATCCCTCTCCCACCTCTCATTGCACTGCATCACTACTATACCTACTGCTTCCGCTCAGCCTTTCAAGTCAGATCCACCACAGGAATGCCCAAAACTTCTATATCTACATAGAAGTGAAATATATGGTGGAAATGTTGTTTGGTAGCCAAAGCAATGGCTTTAGTGGTAGGGGAAAAATATGAGAAGAAGCCATTGTTTGTGTCATGAAAATCATGGCCGTGATAAATATATAGCCTTAATAATGAGTCTTTATTTACACTATAAAGGGGAAAACATGTTTGCACCAAGAGGCAACTTCAAAGGCGAAAACTGCCTTTAATCCTGCCTGAAAACTACTCAAAAGAAAAGGACTGTGCTATGCCACAGCCTATCCAGGACCTTTAAGATATTCAAGGGAAGAGCCTAGTCCTGTTCATGAATAATTTTTTAAAGCAGAAGAAAACTTTTAAATATGCCAGGCCTCTTCCCAGAAAGTGCAAAACCAGAGCAATGGTGAATCTGCAATTTATAATCTATGTAACACAGACAGGGCCAGCCCTACCATTAGGCAGAGTGAGGCAGTTGTCTCAGGCCGCACATGCTAGGAGGCAGCAGGGAGGTGCTGGAGGAGAGAGCTGCCCTGCACCCCCCCCCCCCAAAGTAGCCTGCTGCCCTCAGGTGTAGCAGAGCTTGCTGTCCCATCCTCAATATTGAAGTAAGATTCAATTGCCACTGCCAGTCCAGGAGGCTTTTGTACATGAAATGGGAAGGGGCTCCATCTTGTTCTTCACCTCAGGCCAGCCCTGAACACAGTGTTGAATGTCTGAAGGGACTGAAGACATTTATTTATTTATTTATTTATTTTTGCTAGCCAGAAGCAGAAAAAATATATTGGTGAAGAATTGACCTGACCTCGTTTTAAGAAGATATGAATTCACAAATGTCATTGAACTTAGAATAATGGGGGCAAATTTCCTAACAATGTATGTCTGAGATGGGAGATTCATTCTATCTGACTAGCTTGTTTCTCTTCTCTGAACAAGTGTGTCTGTGACTCACCCGACCAAAAGAGAAAACAGCGGCTGTATGGACAGACCCCACTCTTAGCAACAGATATATGAATTCTAGCTGAGTGTTTTGGGCTTCAAGAAATAATAATTTATATGGGTTGTAGTCTTTGAAATACTCTTCAAGCCAAATAACACAAAGTGGTACTACCAAATATATATTTATTGCTCAAATAGTATTAAAGAATAATGAAACTTTACAATCCTGAAACAATCAAAACACATTACTACACACAGTAAAATAAGGATGAGAAGCATAATAGACATGGTTGCTAGCATATCCTTTAGTAAAATTTAAGTTCTATTCCTCTCCACCAACAAAGCAGTCATCATTAAGATATTACAGTTCCCTATCTAGCAGTAATGGTTGGCAGAGCTTAGGTAACCATGTTTGGTAGGGTTCTCATTCTTTTAGGATCTCTCTTCTAAACCGACCAAACCCTTGCTTTTTATAACCCCTACGTTTATGACCTCATCCTAAGTTTTGAACCTGGTCATACTACTACTCTTAGCTCTACTATCTAACCTTAACAGGGTTGCCTCTTAATGCAGCCAGGTTTACTGCTGAATTCGGAAGCTCTTTAATGAGGGTATTATTTCTCCTAAGCCAATCAGTGTTTCACTTTGGTGGAGGTGGCAACTCTCTTTGCTCTAGCTACACTTTTTAGTATTCACAGTTAGCTTATAGCACACATAGCTAATCACTCTATTACTAATCATTTATAGTTAGCATACACAGAATAACACTTATGAATAGTACTCTCATGAAATACAATGAATCCTTATCAACAATACACATTACATTCATACTTTTGTTGTTCAGTCGTTAAGTCGTGTCCGACTCTTTGGGACCCCATGGACCATAGCATGCCAGGCCTTCCTGTCCTCTGCTCTCTCTTTATGACATGTGTCAAACACTGATTCTATTTAGCTCAGCTGTGGCAAACCTTGAGCATATGCTATCCAAATCAGCCCAGAACCTAAGTGACTGTGTGTTGTGTTGCTTGTCAGTCTAAATAAGCAGCTGTCAGAGCAATCTTATCTCTCTCAGACATATGGCTGAGAGCAGTTAAGATGGGGCAGAAGTGCCCTCAGAGGCAAAGAGGGGTTTCACCAGTGAGATGGCATGCCCACCCTAGAGGCCTCCAGTATACCAGCACAAAACTCCATGGATGCAGATGTCCCACCAGTAGCGTTCCTGCCAGCAGTGGGGCATTCCAGGGGTGACCTTGGATGCACCAAATCCAAAGCCCCTTTACTTCCCCATGCAGATAGCTGTAGTCACAATATGAGCAACCATTAATGAATGTGTCCACTTCACATGACCATTCCCTGTTGTTGTTTTTTCACTTAAAAAGGCCTGAGCATGATGGGTCTACACTGGCGGTAATCTGCATGGTGAAGTGGAGTAGCTAAGAATGTATAAGTTGCAGCTTCATATTTCTTACAAGAGACTTGTAAGACACATCTGTATCATCATTCCACATTGCCAAAGAGGGGACAAAGCTGAGAAAATAAAGGCTTTCACTAGTGCTGAAATGAAGAAAGGAAAAAAAAAAAAAGCATTTCAGTGTAAATGTTTGGTAAAACATGCCTAAGTACTAAAACACTTCTTATCCCACCTTTAAAAATAGAATAAAATATTCATGCAATTGTAGTTAAACGAAAAAATGTTTTACACACAGACACACACATAATGGGTTGACTCCTGCCTGACCATCCACCAGTGGAATGGAAACCACTTGCAGTAAATTTTCCTCCTCCCCCCCCCGCAGCCCCTGTGCACCCCCTTGGAGCACATTTGGAAGGTGTGCGGGGGTCTGCAGTGGGGAGGAGAGGAAGGAGAAGTCCTGTCATGTGAGCAGACATTCGCTCATGCAACATTGGATCTAACCCAATGCTTATTTATTTATTTCATTTCTATACCCCCCAATAGCCAACACTCTCTGTGCAGTTCAAACAATCACAAAAAATATAAACCTTGAAGTGTGGAAAGTCACTTACAATTCTGTATATAGTTTATGACAAGAGAGCAATGAGTGAGTAGCGTGACAAGTCACCAGTCTGGATGCACCCTTGGACATGGTTTTTGCATAATAATCTGTCCTAAGGGCACACTGGGTAACACCAGGATTCCTTTCAAAATGCACTTGTTCACCCCTGCCTTTTCTGGCTTGTCAATAATCACAACTGATCATATGCTGCTCCAGTTTGCTGCTTTTTGTATTTTTTCTGTATAGCTAGTAGCTACTGTAGTTTTTAATAGTGTATTTTCAATGTATTTGTTTTGTTATAGCCGAAATGGTTTTTAATAGTTTTACTATTGTATTTAAATGTGGTTTTTAATCTTTGTATGTCAACTGCATAAGCTTTTAAATATTATGTGATATATAAGTATTATAAATACATACATGCATACAATAATTTGCCATGCAGATTAGAAGGGGATCAGCTCAAAATCAGCATGGACAACATTTAGCATTCAGGTAGATAAATAGGCACTGCTTCGGCGGGAAAGGTAACAGCGTTCCGTGCACCTCGGTGTTCAGTCATGCTGGCCACATGACCACGGAAGTGTCTTCGGACAGCGCTGGCTCTTCGGCTTAGAAATGGAGATGAGCACCACACCCTAGAGTCGGACATGACTGGTTGGGGACACCTTTTTATTGAATACACTGAATGTTATATCTGAGTCCTGGGATGTCAAGGATAATTAACATAAACAAATACACTATAATGAAAGAAATCAGAATTAGGAATGTCTGTCACTGGGAAATCTAGCCCTTTTCAGGCTCACCAGATTTCCATGGTGACCCCAATTTGCCTTGCATTTATGTGCCAAGCTGTGGGTTTCTCCCCAAATCCAGGAACTATTTATGGGTTTTTTTATTTAAAAAACACGTAAATAGAAATTTGCACAAATTGCAACTGCAATTTGTGCAAAATTCTATTGACACAAATTAAGAACCCCCCCAGAAAACCATGAACTGGCCCAACTTGGGCCAGCTCATGGGAAATGAACCAAACTCTGGGGAGTAGGGCTGATGAAAGTTCAGTGAGCACCACCCCCTGGATGGATCTCTCTGACATTCCTAATCAGAATGGATTCACAACCTGTGCCAGATTTGGACTTGTCATATTTAGCAGCAATGCATAGGTAGACATTATCTATTCATCAATATAGTGCCATCAACTGTACAAAATAAAACAGGAAATCCCTGCCACAAAGGTGTACATTCTAACAAAAACACAAAATAAAACCAAAAGTAGGGGAAGACAATACAGCAGACAGGCACAGAAAAACACTACAAAACTAAATAGTCAACATTAGCAACAATAATAAAATCTAAAGTTCCAGATGCTTTGGAAAAGATAAAGGTTTTTAATGGAGATTTAAAAACAGTAATTGAATCAACAGTCCATAAATACTCTGGAAGAGAATTCCAAGAGTAAGGAGCAACAAGAAAGAATGGGTGGAGCCAGGCAAGGGAAGTAGAAACCTTTGGATGGGTAAGAAGCAAAGCATTTGAAGAGTGAAGAAGGTGAGCAGGTCTGTGATGCGAAATAAGGGCTGAGTCATAAGTAGGAGCTAAACCATGACAGGCTTTAGAAGTCAAAAGAAGACGCTTATACTAAATCCTGGACTGAATAGGGAGCCAGTGAAGACATTAAAGCATGAGTCTGCAAAAGCCCTTTCTAAATGTCAATGCAAGTACATGAGAATGGTGGTGGAGCTGGGGCTGGACCTTGAGGCTCATGTCCAGGGTACCACAGCCTTGGGAGGGGGGGCAAACGATGAACCAGCGAGCAGCGAGTGATGAACCAGAGAGTGGCAAACAGGCTCAGCATCAGCACCAGGGCCAGCCTGGAAATGCTGAGGTTGCTGCAGCATCCGTTTTCTTCTTATATTTCAAAACATTTTATAGCCAAGGGCCAGTTGGCCAGGTATGGCTTATAGATGCTCATTTTATTGCTTTTACTTTTAAAATATATTGTCCCTTTCTACCATAAACTGAAAATGTGTTCAGAATCAGAGCAGGAGAAGCAAACTGCTGTGGTCATGATGGTGCTATGATTTAAGGCAGTTTAACATGGTTTTAAGTGAGCTTAAACTGCTCTCAGAGTATCTTTTTTTAAAAAAATCATGGTTGGCAAACAGCTGTTTGCTTATTTGCTGTAACGTATCAGGAATGCAGAAGCAGTTGTAAAGCCTGGGATGGCTGTGGGGGTGGGGAGAGAAGAGAAAGGTTAATTGTGTGCTTCACAATTGAAGTAATACACGTGGCCACCTAAAGCTGGCTGGGGGTGGCGGGCTTACAACCACTAAGTCCGGGGTCTATTACTTAGCTGCACCCCTGAGTGAGAGCATATTTGCCCATTTCAGAAGGGGATGACCATTTTCTTCAAATTTCTAAAGCTCTTTAGAAAAAATAAAAACAAAGACTCTTCTATTACTAATACCCTCTATTTGATATATAAATATTTACATCATTATTTCATTTAAGAAATCTAACTTCCTATTATTATTTTTTTTACAAAACAGATAGGCAAGCAATGTTGTGCAAGTGCAGCAAAATACATGGGTTGTAACCATTCAAGCAGAACCTACAGGAACAAGGAATACACTTGGAGGAAGGCTGTCTTTACGGGTGATTTCAATGTTAAAAGCAAAATGTTGAAATATTCATAATTTGGTCACCTCGAGGCACTTCTATTTTTCTGCGGCTTGTTGATATAATCACCACAAACTTCCAGAACAGGGAACTTTGTGCCTTGCTAAATCACTCGCATTTATTTTCAAGTGTGCTTTCAACATGTTTGTTCTACAGTCGAATGCTTCCTGATTGCAGGCATAGATATCAAATTAACTGGCTCTTTATGGCTCAGATGAAGTAATCTTTTACTATTCATTGCTCCAGACAGGGTAGGGAGAAAGTCAGAGTTGTTTCTTCTTCTTTCCAAAAGGTGTATATTTCACTTTCAGGGGCATCTCTGCCTGTAGTAGGAATTCATAATTTACTAACTTCCCATGGTAAACTGTATAAATTTAGTGCAATCATTTTGACAGTGCCTAAATAATTCAGGGTGCATTGTTTTAAAATGGTTACTAATAATGTCATGATGGATTGGAATGATTAAAACTTTAATGCATATGAGTGTGAAGTATTTGGGAAATGCATTCAACTCACTTCATCATATATATATATATATATATATATATATATATATATAATGGTGGGAGGAGATGGAAAGATCTTCTATAATGACTTGACTTGTTCATATATGGTTATTCCATATTTCAGCACTCTTGTAGAGTATGGATGATCATGGGAATTTCTATGGATAAACTTATTGCTTAAAATACAAATAATGAGTTTCTAGGTTTAGCACAGGTTCTAGGTACAGTATAGGGACGGGGTTTCTCAGAGCCAGGTTGCTTGAGAATTCACCCCAAGGGTGGCAAACTCCATCTCTGGCTAAAAACAGGTTCAGTACAGGGTTCTAGATTCAGCATGAGACTGCAAACATAACTTCAAGCATTAGAATTTCATTCCCATGCATCAATATGTGCTCTCCCATACCCTCTGACAAGCCCATGCCCAACTCTATCTTAGAACATAATTACACTTCAAAATTGTATTAGTTTCATATCAGTTTAACTTTCAAGGCTTCTCTCCAAGGGTTGGACCCAACGGAGTCCTTCCACAGGTGGCCCAGGCTTGGAGGAATGCGCGCTGGCCCTACCGCTGGTAGCTGCAATGTTGTGCTTTTGGGGGCAAGTGCCATGATGAGTGGAGATGCTCATTTTTGGAAGGGTTGCGACCTGTGATAGGGGCTGTGTACATGCTGCCACCAGAGGACCTGGGCCGCCTTTGGATCCAACCCTAAGAATAATTAGAATTGTAGATTCCTGTGAGTGTGTGTGCACTAAGAATTCCCTGTGAAAAGATCCCTAGCCCCCATTCACCAAACTACAGTGCCCAGGATTTCCTAGGAAGAAGGCATGGCTGCTTAACCAGTTTTCATCTATAGGACAGCTAGTGTCGTGCCAAATCCTGCCTCCTATTTTCAGGATTTTTTTCTCTCCCTGCAAAAGAGGAATTGGTTTTTCGCCTCTTTCGCAGGGAGAGGGAAAATTATTTCTGAGAATTTTCTGAGAATTTCTGAGAATTTTCTCCTTGGGGAGGGGACAAGGTTTCTACATACCTTTTTACATTTGGGAGGTGGCTGAAGGATCTTCTTTTCTTTTTTCTTTTACTTGAAAAACACCTCCAGCACAAGACCCTTCCCCAGCCCGGCAGCACTTCTTGAACTCCCATGAGAGCATGGACACCTCTCCATCTCCAATAGGCATTCAGGAAGAACTCCTGGCTTGCAGAAGCTTCTTTGCAAAGAACAAATGGGACTTTGGGAGCTTTCAAAAAATGCTTCTCTTACTTGCTCTGTGTTGCTGCAAGAAAGAGTGGAATATTTCTAAAACTTTAAAATTCCCAATTGCTCGTGCTTTTGCAAAGCAGCTTCTACAGCCTGGATCCTTTCCTGAATGCCTACTGGAAAGGGAGAGGTCACGTGGTCTCCTGGGAATTCAGAAAAAGCTGTCGTCGGGCTGGAGAAGAGTCTTGGGTCCCTTCCAGCGTAGGGGGTGTTTAAAAAATAGTGGTAGAAAGAATACCTATCAGCCACTTAAAAAGGTAAGCTGAAATCCTATCCTTCCCTTGCTCCCCCCCCCCCGGGGAGATTTCCACCCCTCCCAGCCTCTTTCACCACAAGTTTTGTTTTACCCCCCTCCCCACCCCCCATGAAATGGCAAAAACGGAAGAATTGAAATTTTTAGCACAGCACTAAGTACAGCTATGCATTTAACCTTTAAGGGATTCTTTTGCAAGTCCTTCATCATGCTATATCCCAGCTGTACGTAACTGAGGACAATGTCTTCCTGAGAAGACAATGGCCTCCCTGCAGGAGAGACAACTATGCTGCTGTTTGCCCCCTTTAAAAAAAAATGGAGGGCAGGATGGTGTGTTCGAGTGCTTGTGATGAGAAGGCTTGTTGTCAGCCTCTGAAGAACTAAAACAAATTTTGTTGTTGTTGTTCAGTCGTGTCCGACTCTTCGTGACCGCATGGACCATAGCACGCCAGGCCTTCCTGTCCTGCGCTCTCTCCCGGAGCGTGCTCAAGTTCATATTCATTGCATCCGTGATGCTATCTAGCCATCTCATCCTCTGCCGTCCCCTTCTCCTTTTGCCTTCAGTCTTTCCCAGCATCAGGGTCTTTTCCAGGGAGTTTTCTCTTTGCATTAGGTGGCCAAAATATTGGAGCTTCAGCTTCATTATCTGTCCTTCCAGTGAGCACTCAGGGTTGATTTCCTTTAGGATGGACTGATTTGACCTCCTTGCAGTCCAGGGGACTTGTAAGAGTCTTCTCCAGCACCACAGTTCGAAAGCATCAATTCTTCGGCGCTCAGCCTTCCTTATAGTCCAGCTCTCACAGCCATACATTACTACTGGGAAAACTAAAACAAATACAAACATTAAAAAGGTTTAGGCTGCAATCCTATATCCATTCACCTGGGTCTTACATCTGAGTAGACATGTACAAGAATACAGTGTAAATCTTTTAAGAACTTCTGGCAAGTTATTACCGGGGCTCCTTTGCTGGTGTCCAAGGCTTAAAACTAAATCCATCATGAGCAGGGGAAGTATGGGAGGAGAAAGCCTTGATCTGGAAACGCATGTGGAGTTCTTTGTGAAATAGCTGCTACTGAAGCCTCATGTGTATGTGAGACTCCGGATTGCAGTGAAGGTAACAATCATTTCACTAGGGCCTGTTTAGGACTGGGGCACAAATTAGTTTTAAAATGTTGTGTTTCATATCCCCTCTGTCTGTGTCTTTCTCTCTTCCTCTCCTTTCCATCTAAAATCCCACATTACAGTTTAGAAGGAACTATTTATACCATCAAAGGCTGGTATTTACAAACATTAACAAATTAATCTTCACAACACCTGAGGAAAATTGCTATCCTTACATAATGCACTGCGAATGTACTCTCTCTTGGCTAATCTCCTACTGAGTTCAAAGAAGAGTTTTGCATACCAAGCCACTGCTCTATTTACTGAATGAGGAACGTACAAACTGGCAATAGAGGCAGTGTCTTCTGTGCTCATTACTGCACCACTACGCAGACAGTTCAAATCACCCACAAACTTGCCTAGCTCATTAAGATGGCCCATCACCCCATACCAGTTACATTCTTGTGTTGTATGCCTTTGATGTGCTAAAATTGCATGATTGTGCCGCTGTATCTATTTTATATCTTTGATGCTCTCTCTGAGACCAATGCTACAGCAACTCTACTGTACCATTATAGTGTTCTACTTAAAAGAATGCATATCCAACTCCCTAAAATATAAAATAGGCAGCTGGCAGGGAGAAAAACAGAGAACACAAAAATGGGATGGAGAGCTGTTCTTTCTCTTGCAGCCTAGGGATTCAGATCATCATCAAACACAGCAGTTCCAAAAATTCAGCCTCTTACTCCAAGAATTTTGACAGTGATAGAGGAGTCTGCTCGTTTTTCATCACATCTGCCACACTTCCAACCAGAAAAGTAGATGGGTTGGGAGAAAGAAGGTAGTTGGAAGACCAACAATTTAGGCTTACGCTTCTGTCACTTGAAGTTGTTGGAAGGGTTTAAAATCACAGACATTTGCACTGGTACTGACTGCAGGGATCCTGGGTGTATGGTATGTATTTCAAAAAGATAACACATCCAAATCTCAGCAGGATTTTTTTTAAATAAAAACCTCTAACTAGCTCTATAATTACCTTATGCTACTTCAGATACACAACACCAATGCTTTCATGGAGTTAATAGACTATTTTTTAAATAAAAAAAGAAGAAGTGTGGATAAATACGTCTGCATAAATCTTATCACAATTATGAGAACACAAGGCAGTGGAAACTGAAGGTATTGTTATATTTACTTTGTAAATGGAAAAAAAGTAATAACAGAAAAAAAATCTTTCTATAAGCAAACAGCAATCCAATATTGAATATGCACCAATTTCCATACTAGACACAGTTGAATGGCTGTTTATTAGGAAAATAAACATTTATTCTATAATTTCAAAGAAAAAAAGCAAACAAGTAGATTAATCGCTTTAGTGGAATAGTGCATTGAAAGACAGGCAAATCCTCAGAGAATTTTGAAAATTAATCTCCAATTTATTTATTTTTAAGTGCTGCAGAAGACTTAGCAAACCTTCATAGCTTCATTGTCAAGTGTGTGTGGGTGTGTGAGTGTACTTTTGTAGTGAAACTTACTATATATTAATGGTACAGTTTAAATAGGTTGGAAGTGATTTCTAAAATGAAATCCAGAAAAGGCATTAGTTGAAGATCTATAACTTTGAAAATATGTTATCAAACAAACACCACACCACAAATTTAACATGTTGGCTGTTGTCCAGGAAGACAGCCCCCCTCACCACACACACACATGCATGGCTTTCCCAATGTTTGGTAGGAAAAGGAAACCATGCACTTGTGGAGCTGACCTTCCTGGAAAAGGAAATAAAAATCCTGCTAAAATGAGGTCAAACCTAGGGTGTTCTGAGTGCACTTCTAATTGTGAGAAGTGCATATAAAATATCCTGCTAGTGTGTAGTGAGGGTTGTTGTTGTTCAGTCGTTCAGTCGTGTCCGACTCTTCGTGACCCCATGGACCATAGCACGCCAGGCCTTCCTGTCCTGCACTCTCTCCCGGAGCGTGCTCAAGTTCATATTCATTGCATCCGTGATGCTATCTAGCCATCTCATCCTCTGCCGTCCCCTTCTCCTTTTGCCTTCAGTCTTTCCCAGCATCAGGGTCTTTTCCAGGGAGTTTTCTCTTCGCATTAGGTGGCCAAAATATTGGAGCTTCAGCTTCATTATCTGTCCTTCCAATGAGCAGTCAGGGTTGATTTCCTTTAGGATGGACTGATTTGACCTCCTTGCAGTCCAGGGGACTCGTAAGAGTCTTCTCCAGCACCACAGTTCGAAAGCATCAATTCTTCGGCGCTCAGCCTTCCTTATAGTCCAGCTCTCACAGCCATACATTACTACTGGGAAAACCATAGCTTTGATTAGACGGACCTTTGTCGGCAAGGTGATGTCTCTGCTTCTTACTATGCTGTCTAGGTTGGCCATAGCTTTCCTCCCAAGGAGCAAGCGTCTTTTAATTTCATGGCTACAGTCACCGTCTGCGGTGATCTTGGAGCCCAAGAAAGTAAAATCTGTCACTGCTTCCATTTCTTCCCCTTCTATATGCCAGGAAGTGATAGGGCCAGATGACATGATCTTAGTTTTTTTAATGTTGAGTTTCAAACCAGCTTTTGCACTCTCCTCTTTCACCCTCAACAAGAGGCTCTTGAGATACAGTGAGGGTAGTAATTATTAAAAGCTTTCAGAAATCTTCAGTGTTACTTATGGGCATTTCTTAAGCTATTGCCCACTGCTACTGACAGAGAAGGCTAGGACTTAATCTGACCTATGTTTCACCAGGGTGGAGAACCATCTGCAACCTGGCTTTTTTAAATGCTAAGCCTAAGATTCATCCATGGGGCAATGAGTAGTAATGAAGAACTTTTCCACAGGAGCCTGTTTATCACTATATCTACTTTTGGTTTCATTGCAGAAGTGGGATCCAAGCTCCACATGAAGAGCTTTTCCTTTTCTGCTTTTCACAACCTTCAGGCATTCAGTGGGGAAAAGTCTCCCAAAAAAGAATCAGTGACTTTGGGAAGGGCCAGAGCTAAGTTGTGGAGCACATACTTGGCATGTACATGGTCTGTTGATGCAACCCCTGGTAGGGAGACAGCCATGTCTGAAACCCTAGAGAGCTGCTGCATATCAATATAAACGACAGGTGTAGAATCACAGGCCCAGGGAACAAATCCATCCCTCCTGGGAGTCCCAATCTGGCCCTCTTGGGGTTCCCAGAAGGCCCCACCCCCTTTTGCCAAACACTGATTGGTGGTTTTCTGGCTTTTGTGCCATTTCCCCCCCTATTCTAAGAGTTTGACATGCCTCTCCTAAAGCTTAGTGACTGGCAGTGAGAGCTTTAAGCTAAACTATGCTGGTACTTTTGGCCACTCCCCCCTTTGGCCCCACCCACCACTAGAATGCAGCCTCCGAAAACGTCTCTGAAATTGAATTCAGCCCTTGGGCTGAAAGAAGTTCAACATCCTTGGCTTAGACAATAATGATCCAGATGGACTAAATGTCTGACTTTGTATATAGCAGCTTCCTGCCACCTATCAATTATCGTGCCAGGAAGGAAGTTAGCATGGATGGGGGAATGGAATCAGAATGTGCCAAACTGAGCAACTTCCTTCTTTTCACTGGCATCCTCTGTCCGGCCCTCCCTCAAGGTGGTTTCCTGAACATTTCACTGGTTGCTGAGTTTTGCCAAAATTATTGTGACTGTGCATACATGTCCAGGGCAGGGCAGGGCAGGGCACAGCAGGGCAGGGCAGGGCAGGCCCAGGCCTCCCATGAGGCACACGGGGAATTTCTGCTCAGGTTGCAGATCAAGAGGAGCCACAGCTCTAGCCTGGGCTTCTCACCGAAAGCAGCAAGAAAAAGCCACTTGGGTTGAATTAATTACACTGCATGCCTATCCCATGCATGTCTCCTCAGAAGTAGTTCATTGAGCTCAATACAGCTTTGTGTTTATTTGTTTTTCTCCATGTTGTTTATTGACTTACTAGAGATTCTCTAATCCTCATTTTGTGATTGTCAGCTGGGAAAGAACCCAGTGGTGTAAGTTATTCTCTTAACTGAAGAGTTTCTGTCTCTCCCTCCCATTAATGAATCACCATTAAAACTTCTGGTGCTTCACTTGGTCTTGGCAGTTCTCCTCCAGAGTGAACTCATTACTGGAACACTTCGATTTAAACCCATCTTTATAACTATTTCTTAAGGAGAGAATGTCCAATGCCTAGAAGATCTGTGCTGATCTAATAATAAAGCAGCTAAACTATCTTTGCTTTGTCTCTGGGTCATGGAGCTCTGGTGATCTCTCTCTCTCTCTCTCTCTCATCTTCCATTTATACCCAAACTTTCTCCAGAAGCCAAAGGTCACCTACATTACCCCTCTCCTCATTTCTGTCCTCCTCCTCACAACAAGCCCATGAAGTAGGCTGACAGGGTTAGGGTCACCCAGAGAGCTTCATGGGTGAGTGGGGATTTCAACCAGTGTCTCTCCAATCCTAGTCCAACACTAAATATACCAGCTGCAGAACAAATATCTTCTTAAAGCCAAAGCACACATGACTTTAAACTTTAAAGACATTTGCGAGCGGAGATGGGTTAAAGAAGACGCAGACAACAAGCTTGGGTTGAAAATTGGGCCACATTTATTGAAATAGCTGCAAAGG
The DNA here is from genome assembly GCF_057233095.1 of Heloderma suspectum. Taxonomy (NCBI): domain Eukaryota; kingdom Metazoa; phylum Chordata; class Lepidosauria; order Squamata; family Helodermatidae; genus Heloderma; species Heloderma suspectum. The sequence goes on from NC_139459.1 coordinate 88,477,768, forward strand.
GGTATCTAGGACAGGCATCTAACTGTGTCAGCGGCTAGCTGGCACTTCTTGGGTCAAAACACACCCAGCCTGAGGGGTGGCGGTGATCTCGCCAACCCTCCAGACTGCCCCTTCTAGGGGAGGTAGACCTTCCGGTGTCATCCCCGACCCGGTGCCGCACAACACCTGGGTGAGTGAGTAGGGTTGGTCTCCCAGGCAACCCTTATCCCCCCGCCGAGCCGCACAACCTGTTCGGGGGGCCTCAGGCATCACCTGTCACCATAAGGTGCTTCTGCATGCACACCATCCCTACTTTCCTGTTTTTGCCCATCTTAGCCGCCACAGGAGTCAGAAGCCTAGAGCTTGTGAAACTCCCCCCACCTGCGCAGAAGAACTTCCCGCAGGCCCCTTTGCAGATCAGACAGAAATATATTATACACTACATGAGACAGGCAGACACAGTCCGTCCTGTAACGCTCCCTCCATGTCCACAGAATTCCCTGGTGGGTGGTGCATCCATCACCTCATTTGCATAGGCCATAAGCCATTTCTCTGTGCACTTTTAGATATGCCCTGCCACTGGCAACATCATTCCATTCCTTCCCATTAATCCATGGGAGCAGTGAGGGCTGCAATAGGCTACTTCCAGCTAGGGATGTACGAAAGTCACTTACCTTTTCGCAGCTTGGCTTCGCGGTGGGAGGGAGGTGCTTCGCTTCTCCCCCCGAAGTTCAGGTGAGGGGGGGAGGTGTCCCGCCTCGCCCGGCCGAAATTCAGGCTGGGGAGAAGCGCCCCATCTCCCCGGACGCAAAACAAAAAGTAAAAAACAAAAAACAAAAAACCCCGTGATAGGCTACGTAACGATTAACGTAGCCTATCACAGCTAGATTTCCAACGTCAGCCGTGATAGGCTACGTTAATCGTCATGTAGCCTATCAAGGGTGACTTTGGGGGGAAAAAAAAAAGCACGTACGCAAATGGCGGCAGCCCATGGGTGCCGCCATTTGTGTTCCTTATTTTGGCACGTCTAGTCTACGTAAAGATTTACATAGACTACGGCGAAAATAAGGGCAACACAAATAGCCTATCACGGCTGACGTTGGAAATCTAGCCGTGATAGGCTACATTAATAATTACGTAGCCTATCACAGAGTTTTGGGGGTTTTTTTACTTTATTTTGTAATGGCGGTGGCGGCAGCCGGTCGGAAGACCGGCCACTGCCCCCACCCCTGCCAAAACGCCTCTGAACCGCCGCCGGGACCCGCCGCTGAGAGGGACATTCGCAGGAGGTAAGTCCCATCTGGGGGGGGCGGGGGGGCGGAGAATTTCACCACCAATTTCGGGGTGGTGAAATCTCACCGAGATTCATGGAGAAATTCTCAGAAATTCTCCGCCATCCCTACTTCCGGCCAGGTATGCCGGACCACCTGCATCTCAACCAAGGCCTGTTCGATCAGGTCCTCACCTGGCTTACAGCCGAAGTCATTCCTCTCAATGTGCAGCACCTGGACCTGCGGAGGAAGATTGACAAACTTTGGTGAAACAGAGTGAGGAGGGGACTCCCACCGTATGCCACGTCTGTGAAGCCACTGGATCTTAATGTGACGGGGTGACAGAAGCTTAAGTCTGAAGATGACATACAAGCCCTTCATGCAGCTCCATACATCATAACGTGCCCATGTAAGAGCACCCGTACCAGTGTACGACGATTCTGCTGGTCTAAGGAATAAGCACATTAGGGCAAGCAAAGCGAAAATTGTGTCAAGAAGTGGACAACTCGTGAACGCAGGCCGGAATACTGTGAAGCCCCTTTTTCTAACTGCCATAACATGCCTGAGAGAAACCTCAATTGCCTTTACAGTAAGCTGTTGAAGTGATAAAACGGAGGCCCCACCTCAGACCCGCGGCATTCCCTAAATCCCATAAGGTGCCGACGGGGCATAACTCATTGACTTGCATTTGGCCATGGGCCACTGCCGTGCCCTTGCCTTACCGATTAGTTTGATTAAAAAATACATAAATGGGTTACATTGGGCCAGACCTGTACCTTGAAGCCTATCAAAGCCCTCCTGGACAAGTCGGCCTTGGAAGCCCAGACCAACCCTGAATTCCTCAGGGGGTGCGGGTTGAAGAAGGCCGTTAAGGCTGCTACGTGGAACAGGGAAATGTCTTACTGGAAAACTCCAATGGAGGGCCATTACCCCCGGAGCCTGAAAGGGGTATCCGTAGAGAGAGGGTGGCTAATTTACTAAAACAGGCAACAACTGTGCCCAATCCTATATTGCATGCCGAACCCTAACATCTGACATGGAGTCAGTGAATCCCACCATTGTGGGCTGGAAGGCTAAATGGTCAGCTTGCGACTTATGGTCCCAGATAGTCTTTTGTTCCTTGAGGAGGCGCAACACTGCGGCCCATGAACTATAGGTGAGGGCCATGAATCCTATCGCTGAAGCTTTGCCTAATGCGCGGCACACCCTACCTGCTCTGTTGCAGGCGGCTCCTGTACTGAGAGCCTTGGAATGCAGAATGGCTTGCCTAGCTTCAGTATCTTGATCTCCCATAGTACTGCAGGGATGGGATCTGGAAATGGAGCACCCGCGGGGCTAAGGCCCGGAAGATGTTGAACTAATTTCATGACAAGGCAATGAAAATTGGGTTTGCCTAACCTGGCACATGGTGGACCCAGAACCAGATGTTGTAATACTGACTCTGGAGCGCAAACACACTGGCACATGCCATGACCCTCCGATCCCAGGAGGACAGAGAATGAATAACGTGGTCGTGTTGACATACTGAGGGGGGGGGGTTACTGACTTGAGTATAAGGTCATCCAAAATGTGCTTGGCAGTGGCAGCCTCCACTCTACAGTCCATTCCCCACAGCACGATCGGACCTGCCCTAAGAGTCTGAAACCCACTGGGGTAGCAGCGGAACCATGTTAATCCAGAGTCCATCTTTGAGGAGAGGCTCACACCTCCAGAAGGAAGGTGCCTTTAAAGCCATACTAAGTTGAAGCCATGCCCATGGATACATGCGCACAGCAGAAGTGATCCTGGTTTGATGGTGCGGCGGCCGCAGTCCCAACACTGCCCAAACTGAGCCGGCGCAAGAAGGCATGGTCAGGGGCCGCTACCCAAACTGTGAAAAGCGGCTGCCCTACAATATCTTGCATGGCCCCCCCAAAGAAAAACCCTAAGAAGATGTATAACTGCTTGGAGCTGTGCCCAAAGAACCTGAAAGTTGTTCTGGGGGGGCGAGAAAAACACCTAAGGGTATCAAATTGGTTTCACTGAATGTTGACAGGCCCTCAGCCTTTTGTGAGCTAAGGGACACCGAGGTAGCAGGAAAGGGGAGCAATACTTGTGTTAGGTGAGAACAATGACCACCGTCTTTGGACTCCATGTAGCACATGCCCATCAGGGACCCGTGGCTGGGATCCCAGACCAAGCCAGCTGCCTCATTGGAGAGGTGTATTGCACTGAGCACAGATGATCAGGAATCTTGTGATTAACAGACTGGCCCTCAGGGAAGGGATTTCCTGGGCACCCTTTGAGAAGGGAGATCCCTAGAGTAGATAGCGGGGTGTGGAAAAAAGGGAGGGGGCTAAAACCCTTCTGCCAGCACTGCCTTGTTAACCTCTCAAGAACTTGTCGACGCCTGGCGAGGAGAAATGTTGCTTACGCGGTAAGGATGGCCTATGTTGACCTAGAGAAAGGGGGGAGGGGTCCTAGAACCTAGCATAAAGCCATGTTACAAGTTAAGACGCGTTCCCCCAGTTGGGCTATTGTCTTAAAGCCGGAGTAGCGGTGCGACCTAACCCGGCATGGGCCAAGCAGAGCTTCTTACTGCCTTGGCCTTTCCAAGGGAGGCCCTACCATCCCCAGGGATTGGGCAAGAGGTGTACGAGTGCTGACTCCTACAAGGGAGCACACATGACGGAAATGGCACGTGTCCTCGGAGTATGTGCCCTTGGGGTTGTATTCCCAGCACAGAACAAGGTGCTGAAGCAGCGAACCTGCCATAGGCCGAGAGCCAGTGTGGAAGACAGCCTAGTGAATGTGGCCACTGTCAGCTCTGTTGCCGAACCTGGCCGGGAAGGAGTCAAAATTGGAGCGAAAGGTCCTGGACCAACGGGCCCCTGTGCAGAGAAGGGCAATGGCGGCCCTCCTGTGCAAGGCCTCAACATAAGCCAGTCACACACCTCCTCAGGTGAAAGCCCTTACAAGAAGAAGTAGCCCTGGTGGTATTACAACTCGCCAGATTAGCGTAGGGATCTGATATGCCACTTATGTGGATGCCTGAGCAGGCGGAAGCAGGCGAGGGATCCTAAATCAATAGAGCAAAACCCTGTAATATGCTGCGTTAAGCGGCTGGGGCTACTGTGGGGTGTGACTGACGGAGCTGCAGGCGGCCCGGGCGTCATATAGGGAGATGACATTGGGAGGGACAGCCGCCCCAGGGAAGTAAGCTAAGGCGGCAACCCCACGGCCCTGAAGGTCACCCGTCAGGACAAGTGGGGCGAGGTGCAGTCATCTCACCCATAACCAGAGCAGCCATGTCCGAGTCCCCGGGAGCAAGGGAGATGATGCCACTTGCAGCGCTCCGACGGAGATGACCCAGGAGGGCGAACTGCCTCCAGCTGTGGTGTGTCGCCTGGGCGAAAACCACAAGGAGGAGGATGTTGCTTGGATCACTGCTGACGGAGATGCCGCAGGAAGGTGGACTGTCTGGAGTGGTGGAGTGCTGCCATGGTGAACCTGCGAAGGCGAGGTGGAGGCCTCAATGGCGTCCAGGTGCACTGAACCCAAGACAAGCTGAAATAGAAGGAAGTAGAGAGCGCTGGGTCGGCTGTCGCATTCACTTAAGCTGGACCACAGAGGGTTTATTAGGCCTGGCCGCGGGAGGGGGAAGGGATCTCTGAAAAAGGCTCAGCAGCTTCCTCAGACAAGAACTGACGCCAGTACCGGGTCTGCTTCATCATCAGACTCGGACTCAGGCCTAGGCAGCAATCTGTTGGGGATGGAAGGCGGGGCCCTACCCTTCCCGTTCTGTCAACCTTGGCCATTCTTGGGGGGCATGTTGTAGAAAGAGAGATAAGCTTGGCATGATATTGGTGAGAAGAAGGAAGGGCCCGGGTCCTTGTACCCAGTCCAGCTGTCAAGGGCTCCTTGGAGGCCTCTCTCATTCTAATCCAGTAGCCAAGACCAGACACAGATGAAGGGATTCTTTTCAAAGCTTTATTCTTCTTTTACAACTTAACAACTATACCGTTTGCAACTAGATCTGAGCAGCACCGAACCTATGCCCTAAGTTGGAACAGTTGGTCCCCGTTTGAAAGGGAATTACTGGCAGACCTCTGAACTTAAGGACTAGGGAGAGTCATCTGGCGCCACTCTCTGCGTCGGCGTCACGCGTCCACCAATTTTGCTATCCACTCTCTGTTACTCCCTGGACTGCTATCTAAGCTAGGAATGTTGGTGGGAGGAATCTCCATCAGCTGTTGGTCCTGGGAAAGAGGAGCGTGCTCCCCTCCCAGGAGTGACTGCTCTTCCTCAGAATCAGAACTACTCTGGGATTCCATGGGCTCAGTGTCCACCCTGACACCAACACACCAACTACCACCCCTAGAAGTAGAAGTGGCAGGGGTCGGAGAGTACCGCAGGAGGTTCCAGGGGGCTAATCGCTGGGCATCCAGGGTAACAGGCAGCAGTGCTGCCATTACCGCTAGACAGGAGGGACACCCCCCACGTCTGGCAGCGGTTAGAGAGGTGAGCGCAAAACATTGATCCTCTTTCTGTATGGCTCTGTGTGTTCACATTTAAGTAGGGGTGGACGAAAGTCACTTACCTTTTCTTGCAGCTTGTTCGCGGTGGGGGGGAGCGCTTCGCTGCTCCCCCTGCGAAGTTCAGGCTGGGGGGGGAGGCTTCCCGCCTCGCCCGGCCGAAATTCAGGCTGGGGAGGAGGCACCTCGCCTCTCCCGGCCGCGAACGTGAAAGTAAAAAAAACAAAAACAAAACGCCCCCTGATAGGCTACGTGATGATTCACGTAGCCTATCACGGCTAGATCTGCAAAGTCAGCCGTGATAGGCTACGTGAATCGTCACGTAGCCTATCACGGGTGACTTTAAAAAAAAAAAAAAGTGTGTACCGATAATGGCGGCCCCCATAGGGAGCCGCCATTCGTGTTCCTTATTTAGTTGCTGTAGTCTACGTAAATGTTTACGTAGACTACGGCGAAAATAAGGGCAACGCAAATAGCGTTGCCCTTATTTACGCCGTAGTCTACGTAAATATTTACGTAGACTACAGCGACCAAATAAGGAACGGGAATGGCGGCTCCCTATGGGGGCCGCCATTATCCATACACACTTTTTTTTTTTAAGTCACCCGTGATAGGCTACGTGAAGATTCACGTAGCATATCATGGCTGACTTTGCAAATCTAGCCATGATAGGCTACGTGAATCGTCACGTAGCCTATCAGGGGACTTTTTTTAATTTTTTCCTTTTATTGCAATGGCGGCGGCAGCAGCCGGTGGAAAGACCGGCTGCCGCTCCCGCCCCGCTCGAACACCCGACGAACCGCCAGCCGGACCCGCCGCCGGGAGGGACATTCAGGGAAGGTAAGTCCCGTCCCGGGGGGGGGGTGCGGAGGATTTCTCCCCGAAACTTGTTCGGGGGGCCGAACACGTTGGCGCTCGGCCCCCTGAAGTTTCGGGGAGAAATTCTCCACCATCCCTACATTTAAGACACCGTGTGTCTAGCTATTAACCTTATTCGTTTGTAGGGCAGGGGTGGAGAATCTGTGGCCCCCCAATGGCACTGCCAAGGGTTCAGGGAGGGTTTTTTTTTCCTTCCCCCCCTTTCTTCTAGCCCTACCTGGAGATGCCAGGACAGGACCTGGCACCTTCTACATGCCCAGCAGGGGCACTAGGACTAAACTATGCCCCCAGAAATGAGACTAGAACCTGGATCTCTCAAGTCCCAGTTCAACACTGTAGCCACTAGACCAGTGGCCCTGAAGGGGTTATCGCCTGCTGCAAGCTCAGCGCCCAAGAGGTGCGGCCAGGGACCACAGCCACGGTTGTTGTTGTGGTTGTTTTTTTTTGGGGGGGGAAGCCACGCCTGAGTGCAGTTGCCCCCCGCCAAAAGCACCTGTAACCAACGAGATGTGGTGGGAACACAACAGGGAGCAGCAGTTCTTTCTTTCTTTCTTTCTTTCTTTCTTTCTTTCTTTCTTTCTTTCTTTCTTTCTTGCTCCTCTTTTTCTCCTCATTTAGGGGAGGGCGCACGAGTGCCGGTGAATGAATGAACAGGGCAGGCATGGCGCAGCCGAAAGCGCTGGCATCCCCCAAGGCTGGTAAGCACCGGCAACCACCGGTGCCGCACGTGAGCGCGTGCCAGCACACAAACGGCAGCACCTACACCAGCCCAGCCAGCTAAGGCTGGGAGGGGCGGCGTCCTCAGATGCGCACCCCGCCGCGAGCACCGGGGACTCCGGGGCCGCGTCAAGGGGGGGCGGGCGCCCGGCCGCTGCGAGTGCCTGCGCCCCCACAAGTGCCAGCGCCCCCGCAGGGCAGCGGGGCAGCAAGCGCCGCACCCAGGGACATGCCGGCACAGCCGCCGGCGCTCCTGCTGGGGCAGCAAGCGCCAGCTGAAGGGAGAAGGAGGGAGGGGCAGGCGCTCAAGCTCCATGAGCGCCAGCACCCCCCACCCCAGCAGGGAGCAAACAGCAGGCGCCGCAGACAGGTGTGCGCTGGCACAGCAGTCGGCACTCCCGCCGGGCAGCCAGAGCCGGCCAAGGGGGGGCGCCCTCGCACACGCACTCCCGCTGGCAACCCAGGGTCACAGCGGCATAGTTGTGCCGCAATCGCCGGAGGAGGAGAGGAGGGAGGGGCGGGCGCTCTGCCTCAATGAGTGGCAGCGCCCCCCGGTAGGGAGGGAACAACAGGTGCCGCACCCAAGCACGCGCCGGCACAGCTGCCGCCGCTCCCGCTGGGGCGGCAAGTGCCGGCCGAGGGGGCAGCGCCCGCGCCCATGCGCTCCCACCGAGAGCCCTGGCAAACTCCGGAGCCGCAGCAAGCGCAAGAAGCAAGGAGAAAGGGTGGGCGCGCCGCTGCCTCAAGCGCCAAGGCCCGCAGGCGCAGTACTCCAGCGCGGGCTGCCACCAACGCCAGCGCCCCTTCCGGCAGGGAAGGCACTGGCCACGATGGAGCCGCGCCGGAGCGCATGCGCCCTGCCATGAGCGTCAGCAAAGCTTTGGGCACGCAGATTGCACGCGGAGTCCTGATAGCATGCGAATTCGAGTGGCTGGAACGACGACGAAGCCGGTCTCCAGCCGGCAGGTGTCCTTTGTTGTTTCTCGGCAGAGCTGTAGTTCTCTCTAGCTGCATTGAGCCAGAGAGCTGAGATCGGGAGGGGGAGCTGAGTTTAAGGCAGCTCAGCCTGCCCCTCCTTGCATGGTGGTGCCACCGGGGTGCACCAATCAGAGGCCCTTACGTCTTGTCACCTCACCTGCCCGCAATGGCCCCCCCCTTTCAGCCAGACAAGCTGGCGCCGGGGTGAGGGCATAACTAGCAGCAATGTCTTTTTCTTCCTTTTTTATTCTAGAGTGAGCATAAGCCTCCCAATCCAGACTGGAACCCTAGCATGGATGTAGAGGGCCTTTAAGCCTCCCTCCACTGCAGTTCCTGTCTGGATCAGGGGCCCAACACCTGCAATTTATATTGTCAAAAGTGATCCATTAAAACGAATGGATCACTCTTTGGCAATATATATTGCAGATGCGGGGCCCTCCCATCCACATCAGGGGCTTCAGCACTTACTGTAGCATAAGAAGAAGAAAGTAATGTGTGCTTTTGGGTTGTAGACTTTAAATCTCTGTGGGTAAGCAAATGCTATACAGCTGATGGAGTGGAGCCTTCAGTAATTCTGTATGCTTGGAGGAAACTCAGGTACTAGGGAATCCGTGGTATTGGAACTGAGGCGTTACAAGCATGTCCCTGTCTTCACCTACAAATGTAGCAGCAATTACTAACATTGCTACCTTAGAATCTTGGATCTAAGAATTTTGCAGCAGTGTAATTGGCTGAGGCTGCAATCATATGCATGTTTAGACAGAAAAAAGTCCTACAGCTCCCAGAATTCCCCAGCCAACATAGTCTGGTGTGTCTTGTGTAATGCAGGCAACAACTGACTGTTCAGTGGCTACTCTGCACCTTGACCTGGGAGGGGACAGACATTTAATGAAGCAAAATATCTTGGGTTGGTCCTAGTGCAGGGGTGCAGAGATGGGTGCAGGGCGAAGGGGGCAAACTGCCCTAAGGCTCCACAAGGTTGATGGCGCCTAATGTATTGGTTCATCTCGCCTACGACTGTCCTGGGCACCACACAAAATGAGAAGCATGATGACTAGTCGCAAAGAACAAGTCACCTGCCTAAAGTATGAGGAAGAAGTGAGGTTTGAGCCCCAACACTAAACAATTCCTTTGAACCCACAGACACCTATTTCACAGAGGGCAGACTTTTTTTCTGTACTCACTTCTTCTGCCAGTCAACTCATTCCCCCCATCTCTTTTCTATCTCTCTCACCCCAGTTCACCTCCCACAGACACATGTTCTCTCTCACTTTCTCTCTTCCTCACACATGTGTGCACACCCACACATGTGTCCCATAATGCATAACATTGCACAGGTCCAAGCACACAGGCTGCTGACTGAGCCCTGTGGTTCAACAGCCACGTGTGCATCCCAGTAGGCTCCCGCCCTTCATCACTTGCCACACAGGTGCCAGTCACTTTGCCCAAGGTGCATTGTGATTTGGAAAGGGGCTGGCATTATGGTTGGAAAAATGATTTCCCAGCTTTTGTGCATTCAGTTCAACAACCATAACTCACAAACCATTGTAGGTTTTGCCACTGATCTACTGACTACTCTCAGGCGTTTGGCAGCATACGATAAGGTTTTTAATCAGGTCATGGGATTTCTTATTGATGATTGTTAAAATTGTTAGTGTGTGTGTGTGTGTGTGTGTGTGAAAGAGAGAGAGAGAGAACTGTTTATATGTTTGTATGTAAACAGCTTTTAACTGTAAAATATTGTATTTTTAAGGTTTTTAATCTTTGTAAACCACCCAGAGAACTTTGGCTATTGAGCAGTATAGAAATGTAATAAATGAAATGACAGTATTTGTGGGGTGGAGGAGGAGGAACCAAAGAGCAGATTTTGCCCCAGAAAGAGTCCCTGTGAAATGTTTAGAAGCTTGTGATGAGCTTACAAGCAGGAGTGTCATATATGGTAACAGCAAATTCAGTTACTTGAGTGCCAGTCCTTAGGTAGCCAAAATGGCACCATCCGCACACACAAAAAGGGGCATCCACGGGCTTGGGAGAACCCCAATGTTTTCATAAAAACAAAAACAAAAAGTTAGGAAACAAAACCTATGGGAGAAAAATCAACAACCCAAACAACCCAATGAGGACTGAACATGTTCAGTGGCCACAGAATCATGGCTGCCTGGTTGCAGGGTGGACTGGATAGATAGCCGGGAGGAGGTGGAATGGAATTTCCTAGAACAGGGCATGGCCGGCTGGCCAGCACCCTGAACAGGAGCACTATGTGCTGCAACATTTTGTTGCAGGTCCCACTTGTTAATTCCTTAAAGCAAATCTGAGTATATAAAAAAGATAAAGGCAGCAGTATAACATGATAGCCTTCCCTTATGTGCTAGGGAATTACTCATTTTATTTTACAAAAAGGAGTATGACACTTCACTGGATGAGCATAATCGTGCCAGTAGTGGTATGATTTAGCTTTCATTGCATCTATCAACGTAATGGGGCTTTCATATTATTCCATAATCAGCGGCTTTCATTAGTGATCAACAGTAACAATCAGACTCCCATCTTTAAGATGGATCCTTATGTCTATGCAGGCTAATTTAGCCTGGCTTTAAAAAATGAAAAGAAACGTGTAGTTTTTCTTCATGTTTTTCTCCAGTTATTATATTTATTTCGTGTTTATGTCGTCTTGTTAAGTAGACTAACCCCTGTTAACTTTTCCACCTATGTGGCCTCTGCTAAGATGAAGGTCATTTGCAGCTTCTTCAAGTACTTCATCTTCTTTGGCTTTTTCCCCAGGATTAAGAAGAACAGAATACAAAAGAGCTCCTAGACCACACTGGCTGTTTAATAAAACGTACAGAATGCTCCCTTTGCCCACTCTTCATAGTGCTTTCTATATAGTTAGGCAGCTCTCCAATCAATAACAGTAATTAAAATCATCCATTATCAAGAACATGGCCATTTCACACCATACCTTTATCTTTGAACACTTTTCTTGTTTTGCTACCTCAAATTGCTTTGCGGTGTTACAGGTCTAATGAGAGTCACCTTATTGTGGAGTCTCTCTACAGGTCATTAGTACCTATTCCTTCACACGATGCCTTCTACATATGAGACCAACTCATTCAGCAAACTCCAAGGCTCCCTGCTATCTTTTCAATAGTGATGGATAGTCACAGCCAAGGTCTGGGCTGGCTGATCTGGAAATCCTGTAGCCTAATCCCACAAGTGTGAAGATAGCTTGTCTTCCATCTGTGATAGGAGAAAATACATCTGGATAATCTCAGGAGCACTTTTGGACCCTGACACGAGAGAAGAGGCTGTGGAATGAGGCCATAGATTCAAGGGGTGACACCTGGTGAGCAGTGGTACATTTCTGAAGTGAAGGTGTTCATCATGACAATCTCCATAGCCATGCCCCCAAGGAAAGTCCAAAAATCCAGGCAGCTACATTGATCCCTATCAATGAACCAGTTCTAGCAGTCTTCATCTCCACCAACAGTAGGTCTTTTGTAAAGGTATTGGGTCTCAATTGCCTATTCAAGGCCAAAAAGGAAAGGAAAGGTTCCTCCTGTGCAAGCACCGGGTCGTTACTGACCCCTAGAGGGACGCCGCTTATGCTGGCGTTTTCATGGCAGACTATAGCGGGGTGGTTTGCCATTGCCTCCCCCAGTCGTGACTACCTTTCCCCCAGCAAGCTGGGTCCTCATTTTACCGACCTCGGAAGGATGGAGGGCTGCGTCGACCTGAGCCGGCTACTCAAGACCCGGCTTCCGCTGGGATCGAACTCAGGTTGTGGGGAGAGTTTCGGTTGCAAAACTGCCGCCTACCACTCTGCGCCACACGAGGCTCAAAACCTTTGCCTGACAACAGGGAATAATCTATTGTTGCTGGGAAAATCCATTCCCCCAGCTACTGTGAGGGTTGCAACTAAGCAAAGAGGCAATAGGGAAGTCTGGGGCGGGGGGTGGGGGCAGATGATGTCCACATCTCTGCAAATAGAAAAGTGCTGATGCAGTGTCCCTGCAAACCCTGGCTCCACTACACCAGTGCTGATGAGTCCGGGCCACACTGATTTCAATTCTGGATTGGTAAGTTTTGTTTTGGAACAAGTTCTCCTAAGAAGAGCTAATTTGGACCTGGTTTGGATCAGGGCCAGAAGTAACACATTTTGAGGGCTTCTCCACATGGGGCTTTTATCCTGCAATTGAGATTGGTCACTCACAGAGGTTTGTGAGTGCTGTACATGATGTTGTCAACCTCCAGCACCTCTCTCACGCTTTCCAAACATTTCCGCAGCTTAATTTGAAACAGAAATAATGTAGTAATAAAAAGATCCATTTTCAATCTGTTTGCATTTGTCCGTGAAAAGAGGAAGACCCACAATAAGAGGAGCTAGACCACAGTGCCATCTAATGGCTGCATAAATGAAACATATAGAACTTGCAGTTAAAGGGGAAACGGGGGGTAGGGAAATGCATGTAAAGGGCTGATCTTAATTCCTCAAAGAACCCAGAAGCGGAAGCCCAGGTAAAATTGCAGGACAAAAAGCATCTGTGTGGAGAAGCCCTGAGTCAATGCCCCATTCTGAGCTCTGGCCTCATTATGCTCCTAATGATGTCATCAGGAACATGACAAGACCTTGAGTGGTGACCACTTGCAACCCCTGCTGAGCCCCTTTCCCCCAAGCATATTTTCTAGCAGCCTCAATGGGGGAGGAAGCAGAAGGAGAGAGCTGTTCCTCAGGCTTTCATTAGGCCGCTAAAGCCTTAGGAACAGGTAACAGTGTAAAGATCTCTGGAAACTGTAGTTTGCTTTGGGATTGATGGGTAGATGCAACTATCAATAGGGCTGAGCCTGAGATTATTTATGAGCTGAGACAAATGTCAAAAGGATTCTAGCACAGATTGCAATAAATTCATTGTTTCCAACCTGGTGTGAGTGTGTTTTAACCTTTCTCATCTCTGAAATTATGAATGTCTGCAGATCCCCTGCTTTGACTCAGACCCCAATTTCATGCTTCAGAAAATGGCCTCCTTCTGCTTGGACCAATTCAGAGTTGGTCTGCTTTGACTCAGTACCAAACCCGAGCCAAGGTTCGGAAATCTAATGCTTCATGGTTCCTATTGACTGTCATGGGAAATCCAAAAATAGCTTAACCTTTTTCTCTCATCATCAGAATTGGATGATATTTGCAGGCCTAGTAGACTCTCAGGAGAGGATTATGCCTGCCAAATTTCAGAGAATTGGGTACAAGGATTATTGTGTCACATGCCTTTATATTTTGATTTTTTAAAAGGGAACTGCTGATAGCTTTTAAAAAAGGATTTTCTTGGATGAATTGTATAAAAATTGCAGGGATAGCTGACCTTTTTGATAGAATCAAGCCTTCCAAATTTCAGAATGATCTCTGCAAAGGCTGTTGTGCAGGGACAGTCATGACATTTTGAGGGGGATGCACTTATCCCCCTATGTTTTTTGTGCACCATTGTTCTGAAAATGACTGACAGCTTAGAGCTGTCCCTAAGTAAGAAAACTGTGAAGTTTCAGAAGGATAGGTACAATGATTCATGTGGAAGGGGAGCTCTCCAATTTTGGTGGTGGATTGGTTTGTTTCTCATGTTTTTTTGGGGGGTGGGCAATTTGTCTGAGTTTGGCACACATCCTAGGGGTGTCCTCAGGCAAGAAACCTGCAATGTTCCAGGACGGATGCTGGGGCTAGGGAGTTGTGATGCATGAAAAAGCTTTTTTCATAGTGAACTATGGTGGCACAGGAAGAATCACCATTTCACAGTCCCATCCCTCCCCTCTCCCAAAGCACAGTGATTGGAGCCTTGGTAAAATGTGCCCTAAGAAGGTGGACTCAACCACACCTCCTCCAGCAGTGTTCAGAGGAATCAGTGCAAAAGATGCCATTTGGAGACATAAAGTTTGGCACATCTCCAAATTATGAGATACTGATGAAGTCTCATTCTGGCTGGGGCAACTGTGGTTCTGTTGGCTTTGGAGGAAAGCCCACTTCACCTTGGGAACCAATGAACCAGACTGAAGTGTCCTGCTTCTGCTCATGCTTTGGACTTCATCCAAATCTGATGGATATCCCTATCTGAAATTCTTCTCCATTCCTAATTTCAATGTAATTTACTGTTGAGCAAATGTCCATCCGATTGCTGTCCTACAATCATCATCTGTTGCTGAAGTATCATCCAGACTAAATGAACTATCATTTAATTTGGGTTATAATCCATCTTTATCAGTAATCTTCTCTTTCCTAATATGGATTTTATAACAGGCTCAATTTCTGATTAAAAAAAGGTATTTCTAGTAAGGCAGACATGTCTTGATTTTTAGTAGTTAGCTCAAGACAGGAGATATAAAAGTATTCTTGCTAAGGATCCCAATAATCATTAACAAGCAGAAATTATACAGTCAATACAATAATCATTGACATGCAAAAATTATGTAGCCTTTGAAACTAAACAAAATACATTTAACAGCTCATAATGACAAAAAATAAATATCTTAAAGAATAAAAAGAATTCTTTTTCCTTTGGTCTCCTTCTTTTATGACAGAATTTTCTGTCTTTCCCTCCCCCCACTCTCATTTTCCTTTTGATATGTATTTGAAAGACTGTAATCCAAAGGTACCATAAAGCTAGTGTTGCAAGTTTCACCTGAAGCAAGATAACATTCTAAAGCAATGCACTCTTAAATCTCTATTCAGAATGCCTCTAGCAAAGTTATATAAGAGAATCCAAAATACAAGGTATGCTATTTTATTTCAGTAGCAAAATAGAGTCTTTTTCTGTAGCTATTTCCTGGAATGCAAGAGGAATCAACATGATATATGTAAATTCTTAGAATGGTCCATGATCACATAATTTCCCCTATTAAGAACAGCAGCATGGAAGTCAACACACTTAGGAGTTCATCACATGGGGGCTGAAATCTGCATCAATACCAGGCCTTTCTCCATCTGGTTTCATCGCAGGATTAGTAGGGATGCATGAACCCACTCCCGGCTGGTATTGGTGAGCTGAGCACCCGCTAAAGCACTGCCCCTGCTTGAGCCCTCCCCCGAGACCTGCGTTTGACCCCCCATGAGCTCATGGAGCCACCCACACTCACCCTGTATCCTGTCCACAAATGCCTGCCATTTTGTCCAGCTTCTTTTTAAGGGGAAAGGAGGTCATTAAAAATGTGTATATTTAAATATGTGCAAATTTGGGCTGGGAAAGCTTGATATACACAATATTAGAGGCATAAATGGGCCATTTATGCCTCTAATATTGTGTAGATCAGCCTTTCCCAGCCCAAATTTGTGTATGTTTAAATATGTACATTTTAATGACCTCGTTTTTTCCATAAAAATAAGCTCGGCAAAATGGCAGATGCCTGCGGACAGGTCTGAGTGAGTGTGGGGAATTTCCAGGAGGGCGTGAGCAGGGGCAAGCGAGGCCAAAGGCTCAGTGGGTGCAGTCCAGGGGTGTGGGCAGGAGGGAGCCCAAAGGACTCCTGGACCCAGTTGGGTATCTGCACCATTCCTAGGGATTAGGTCAGGCTCCTTTACACAGTTGTTTCTATCTCATTATTTTCCATTCCTTACCTTTTCATGGGGTGGCTTCTATAAAAAACCATTACATGCACTGGGGGCATCAAAAAATTTCTTTCCTAGTTCTTGCCCCCTTCCCTCCCCTTGCAGATTACTGGTGGTTTGGTTGTGATTGACGTGTAATGTGGGTGGACAGCAACCTCCACCAAACTGCATGAATCCTGCCCCTGCAGGCACCAGTATCCTGGTGAATGACTGACAAGCCAGCCATTTCCTGTTGTGGAGTAAGCAGCCAGAGTTGGGAGCAAAAGTTGGTGCATTGCATTTAGTCAGAGCATGGCAGCCAGCCAGCCAGCCAGCCAGCATACCAACATGTCCATCACTGCCATCACCATCATGACCATGCCCCCAACAACCCCAAACAAAGCAGTTTTTTCATGCTATGGGAGAAGTACACAGGCAGGCCATGGCACTCCTGTTGCGCAGGCTGAAAAAACACTGCATTTTTTTTCCATTTGGGGATAACATGGGATAGGCAGGGAGAAATGGTGGGAAAATCACCCGAGGATTACAATGTCATGTAATGGACCCGCAAACGTCCGCAAGTGGCCAATCTTGAATGTGAGATAAATTGCAGATGTAGGAATGCCCTTTTTTTTTCTGGGATATTTGTGAGCGCATGTCCCTGCTTCAATGGCTATTTCATTTTAAGATTTTTAAAATATGTGTAATGAAAGTGTTCCATAAAAGTTATTGGTGCTCATTTAAAGTCAAAATTAAGAATGGACTGGGCATGTTTGAAGCGTATTGAGATGCAAAGGAAATTTAATTTTGTTTCTATCTTACTTATCTAAGTCTGAAATCAATACCTGAAAATTCACAGCATACTTGTGAAGTATTTGCACTCTTCCACCTTCTTTTGTCCATGTTCAAAATGGTCTTGCCTGTGCTGCGTGCCAGATGGAGATACAAGCAAGTGGGGGTGCCTTATGTAGGGATGGCGGAGAATTCTGCCATGGATTTCAGTGAGGATGAATGCACTGGCATTTGGCCCCCTGAAATCCGTGGTGGAACAGCCTGCCCCGCCACCCCCCGCAGATCCCCCCCCGGGATGAGACTTACCTGGGGTGGATGTTCCGGACAGCGGTGGCACCAGCGGCGGCTTCGGCAGCAGCAGCAGCTGGTCTTTACATAGTCTATCACATCTAAAAACCCCCCATAACAAACGGTGTACGCAAATGGCGGCGGCTACGGCGGCCGCCATTTGTGTTCCTTATTTTTCGCCGTTTTAGTCTACATAAATATTTATGTAGGCTAAAATGGTGAATAAAAAAGGAACGCAAATAGTACCCACTACGCTATTTGCGTTCCCCCTTTTTTTTGCCCTAATAGTCTACATAAATATTTACATAGACTAAAACGGTGAAAAATAAGGAATGCAAATGGCGGCCGCCATAGCCGCCGCCATTTGTGTATGCAGTTTTTGTTTTGTTTTACCCAGACGTGATAGACTACGTAAAGACTTACGTAGCCTATCATGGCTCCCTGGCTGGACGCAAATGGCGGCCGCTACAGCGGCCGCCATTTGAGTCCACACCAGCCAGTCCGTGGCCGGAAATCTGGCTGCGGACGGCCCTGGCCTGGCCGGCTGCTCCGCGGAGCCGCCACAGAGCAGAGCTGGCCGTTGAGGATTCCGGGAGGGAGGACCGGATTGCCTCCCCCCCCGTCAAGGATTACGGGGGGAGGGACAGCGTGCCTCCCCCCCATGAACAGAATCCGCAAAAGGTAAGTGACTTTCGTGCATCCCTAGCCTTATGTCTCCCAGCATCATTCATTCTTTATTTCCATTTGTAAATAACCCTAATACCATTGTTCTCTAGATGGTACAAGCCAATTGAAATAATAAAATACAAGAACTGACATCCAATGTGGCATGAGTGAATATCTGCTTATGTAATGGGATTTCTTCTTCATATCCTCCCCCGTGCACCCTCAAATCTGCCCCAGAGGATCTCTCAACCCTCCTGAGGAGATTTGAGGGGCATGTGGGGATTACCGGGGAGAGGGCTGGAATTGGTTCCACCAACTGTGTCTGCAAATGGACATCCCTGGATTATATCTATGGGAGGCAGGGTGTCCTGCAGTCCTGGACTAATGTAATGCAGGGAACTTTGTCTTCTACCATATACAAAGCTACATATGGATAGGGAACTCCATTCATACCAATGGCCAATTTATGTCTGGAAGCAAAATATTCTTATTCAGTTCCATTAATGATTGGAGAATGTCACCCTGTGTTGTCTTGAGAAGAAGGCTGGGTTGCCATGACTAGCTAGCTGGATGGTGGAGCACTCAGGGCATTCTTGTGGGCAATCCCCCTCTAACTCTTGGAGCATTCATTGGATTGCCCTGGGAATATTATTTTTATCTGTATGTTGACATTTTATCTGTATGCCACCCTGAGATCTTAATAACATAGGGTAGAATACAAATGTTTTAAATATATATATATATATATATATATATATTCCCAAATTCAGCCTAATGGGGCCTGGGCTGGTGAGGTTGCCTGGCATTAGGAAACATGCTGTGTGTCCTGTTTTCCTCAAGTGAGTGACTGATAAGCAGTTGGTCTGGGAAACCCCTCTACCAATCAGATGAAGCCTCACCATTGTTGTGAGCCTATTAAATTCTTCCTTTCCTTCACTGCAGAAGAGGAAAGCCCATTTCAGCTATCCCGATGCCTGCTGGAAATCTAACTCTGTAAGGAATGGAACATCCAATTTTTTTTTTTACTTGTCTTGCTGATGACTTCATCTCTCAGAAAGGGGAAGAAGGTAAAAAGTTATCTGTGTCCTCGACTTAATCCTAGTGCTGTGCCAAAACCCATTCCCCAGTTTTGAGAAACTCTTTGCCTCCTGGGAAAGAGGCAGTAATGGGGGAAGAATTTCTTCAGTGATTTTTGGAGTGGGGGGTGCCACTTTTTATCCTCCAAAAAGTTCTGAGGTGACTGAGGTTGTTGGGTTTTGAATGAACAAGATCTTCCCTCAATGACTTGCCACTTCCTGATTATGCCCAGGGCGGGATGACAAGATGTCATGACTGTTACAGTCATCCTCTGGGCATTCTAAAACTTCAGGCAAGGCTGCCTGTGGAGGGCCTGAAAGACAGGCATTTTCCACCTCTGAAAGGATGTTCTTTTTTCAATTTCAGAGGAAAAAAAATTCACCTGGATTTCAGCTGCCCCATAGCCAGCCTTTCTGGTAGGGTTGTCAGAGAATTCCATGACGGATTTCGGTGAGGCTGAATGCCAGTGCATTCAGCCCCCTGAAATCCATCGCGGAACGGCCTGCCACCCCCTTGCCCCATGCGGATCTCCCCTGGGATGAGACTTACCTGGGGCAGATGTTCTGGACGGCGGCGGCTTCGGCAGTGGCTTTGGTGGTGCCAGCGGCAGCGGCTTGTCTTCCCACCAGCTGCCACCACCACCATTTGCAGTCTGTGTTTTTTGTTCCCCCCCCCCATAGACATGATAGGCTATGTAAAGACTTACGTAGCCTATCACATCTGGGTAAAAAAAAAAAAAGCGTACACAAATGGTGGTGGCTACGGCCGCCGCCATTTGCATTCCTTATTTTTCTTTGTCTTAGTCTACGTCAATATTTACGTAGACTAAGATGAAGAAAAGAAAGGGGAACGCAAATAGCGCCCACTACACTATTTGTGTTCCCCTTTCTTTTCTTTGTCTTAGTCTGCGTAAATATTGACGTAGACTAAGATGAAGAAAAATAAGGAACGCAAATGGCAGCGGCCGTAGCTGCCGCCATTTGTGTACGCATTTTTTTTTTTTTTACCCAGAGCCCTCCGCGGCCGGAAATCTGGCTGCGGACGGCCCTGGCCTGGGCCTGGCCGGCTGCTCCGCAGAGCCGCCAGAGAGCACAGCCGGCCGTCGAGGATTCCGGGGGGGAGGACCGGATTGCTTCTCCCCCCATTGAGGATTCTGGGGGGAAGGACAGAATGCCTCCCCCCCAACGAACAGAATCCGCGGAAAAGTAAGTGACTTTCGTACATCCCTACTTTCTGGCTATCAGCTGGTGCAATCTGCACTTGCAAAGCTGTAAACTGGCGCCCCTGCCCTGGGCTTGCAAAGGTTCTCCTTTCCCTGCTCAGGAGGAAAGCAGCAACAGGCAGCCAACTCAATGCCTAAAGAGGGTGAGAAGGGCAGGGATGTATGGAAAATGCATTTCAGTTCATTTTTGATCAGGATTTACCTAGTTCGTACCTGCCAGAGCAAACATGGATTCAGACATAATATGCAGTAAAAGTCCATACATTTCCGAGTTTGTAATGTGATTTACAGACCCGAAAAATGCATTCGACAGCATGCTCATGAAAAATGTGCATGCAAAAAAATAAATAAATGTATACTTTTGAAAAATGTGCACAAATACACTTCAATCAATGGGAGAAGAATGTGTACATTGCAAAGATATGCACCATTGATGCGTACACATAGAAAAATGTGCACAGAAATACATATGGATTTTCATGCAAAAAGAAAAAAAAACACAACGCTCGCAAACTGGTATGGACTCAAGTCAGAATTCTTTGAGATGGAATTCGGAGAACTTCAGCAAGCTCGGGTTTGGCTGATTCACACCTCCCTAGAGAAGGGCCTTTGGAAGTGCAGGGGCATCATCTCACAGCCAGTGTACCTCGCACTTGAGAACACTCTCCCTGATTGGGAGGGAAACTTGTCCAAGCAAGGAGAGAAGGCTGTTTGCAGGTGCATGGATTGTGGCTGACAGCTGCACTCGCAAAGCACTCTCCCTGCTCAGGAGGGAAGCGGCAGTGGCAGCAGCAGCCTCCCTGTTTGAACAGCAAGAGAAGAGCTTTTGCAAATACAGGGCACAGGGCACGTGGGTCGTGAAAGGAAGAAAACACACACACATCCCACTCGGCTGCAGTCATGGTATGGTAAATCCCAAAGCCCAACACCTTGAGAATTTCTCTAAAAATTCTTACACCTCGCCCACAATTTTGTATGTGATTTCTCCCCCACACACACACACCTCCCTGCCTTGAATGGTCAGGAAAAAAATAGATCGAAACTGGCACAGCACTACTTATTGCTGAGCAATATGGAAGAAATGGTAAATGAAGTGAAAGTAACAGGAATCTTAGGGGCAAGTGACCACATCATCTTGGAATTCATGATAGAGAGGGCTGTGAAAACTGAGCTTAGTTGGTTGTGTACCTTGGACTTTCAGAAAGCCAGTTTCAAAAACTTCGGGTGGGATCCCATGGCTAGAAATCCTAATGCAGAAAAGAGTGCAAGAAGGATGGGAGATCCAGAAAACTGAAATAATGAAGGCACAATCAGAAACTATTCCCATGAGAACAGAAAATGAGAGACATGTAAAGAAGCTGGTGTGGCTGCACAGGGAGCTCTCTGATGAGCGGAGTCTAAAAAGGGTTATGTGCAGAAGATGAAAGGAGAAGCATATTACCAAGGAAGAGTACAATAGAGTTGCCCAGACTTGTAAGGATGATGTCAGGGACGTGAAGGCCCAGAATAAGCCGAGGCTGGGAATGGATGCTAAAAACAACAAAAAGGACTTCTTTGACTATTTTAGGAGCAAGAAGAAGATCAAAGAAGTGGTAGATCCACTGCCTAGGGAAGATAATGAATTGTTAACTACTCAACTCCTATTTTGCCTCAGACTTCTCCAACAAGGGGAGTTGTGTTCAACCTGGGACGAGCAGAACAAATTATGTATGGAGGGATTTGCAGCCCAGAATAAGTAAGTAGGGATGGCGGAGAATTTCTCCACAAATCTTCGGGAGGCCGAATGCCAACGCATTCGGCCCCCCGAAATTGGTGGGGAAATTCTCCGCCGGCCCCCCGCCCCCCCTGGGATGGGACTTACCATGGCCGAAAGCCCCTCTCGGCGGCGGGTCCCGGCGGCGGTTCGGTGGCGTTTTGTCGTGGGTGGGGGCAGCAGCCGGCCTTCCGACCGGCTGCCGCCGCCGCCATTGCAAAAAAAAAAAAGTAAAGTAAAAAAACACACACATAAACCCGTGATAGGCTACGTAATGATTGACATAGCCTATCACGGCTACATTTCCAAAGTCAGCCATGATAGGTTACGTAAATCGTCACGTAGCCTATCACGGGTGACTTTGAAAAAAAAAAAGCACGTACGCAAATGGTGGCGGCCCATGGGCGCCACCATTTGCGTTCCTTATTTTGGCACGTCTAGTCCACATAAAGATTTACGTAGACTATGGTGAAAATAAGGGCACGCTATTTGCGTTGCCCTTATTTTTGTCATAGTCTACGTAAATCTTTACGTAGACTAGATGTGTCAAAATAAGGAACGCAAATGGCGGTCCCCATGGGAGCCACCATTTGCATACGCGCTTTTTTTTTTTTTCAGTCACCTGTGATAGGCTATGTGACGATTTACATAGCCTATCACGGCTGACTTTGGAAATCTAGCCGTGATAGGCTACGTAAATCGTTATGTAGTCTATCACGTGTGTGTGTGTTTTACTTTTTTTTTTTGCGGCCGGGTAGACAGGATGCTTCTGCCCGGCCTGAATTTCAGCCAGGCGAGACGGGGCGCCTCCCCCCGCTCGCCTGAACTTCGGGGGGAGAACCAAAGTGCCTCCCCCCCACCGCGAAGCAAGCTTCGAGAACAGGTAAGGGGCTTTCATCCATCCCTAGTAAGGACATGTTTAGAGAGTACTTAGGTACTTTAAATGAGTTCAAGTCTCAAGGACCAGATGAATTACATCCCTGGTAGGGATGGACGAAAGTCACTTACCTGTCCTCGAAGCTTGTTCGCGGTGGGGAGGAGGCGCTTCACTGCTCCCCCCGCGAAGTTCAGGCCGGGGGCGGAGGCTTCCCGCCTCGCCTGGCCGAAATTCAGGCTGGGGAGGAGGTGCCTCGCCCTGCCGCGAACTAAAAAGTAAAAAAAAAAAAAACGCCCCCGTGATAGGCTACGTGACGATTAACGTAGCCTATCACGGCTAGATCTGCAAAGTCAGCCATGATAGGCTACGTGAATCGTCACGTAGCCTATCACGGGTGACTTTAAAAAAAAAAAAGCTCGTACGCTAATGGCGGCCCCCATAGGGAGCCACCATTCGCGTTCCTTATTTGGTCGCTGTAGTCTACGTAAATCTTTACGTAGACTACGGCGAAAATAAGGGCAACGCTATTTGCGTTGCCCTTATTTTCACCGTAGTCTACGTAAACATTTACGTAGACTACAGCGACCAAATAAGGAAGGGGAATGGCGGCTCCCTATGGGGGCCGCCATTATCCGTACGCGCTTTTTTTTTTAAAGTCACCCGTGATAGGCTACGTGACGATTCACGTAGCCTATCACGGCTGACTTTGCAAATCTAGCCGTGATAGGCTACGTGAATCGTCACGTAGCCTATCAGGGGGCGTTGTTTTTTTTTCTTTGATTGGAATGGCGGCGGCGGCAGCCGGTTGGAAGACCGGCTGCCGCTCCCGCCCTGGGCGAACACCCACTGAACCACCGGCCGGACCTGCCGCCGGGAGGAACATTCGCCAAAAGTAAGTCCCGTCCCGTGGGGTGGGTGCGGGGGGGGGGAGGTGTGGAGAATTTCTCCCCGAAACTTGTTCGGTGGGCCGAACATGTTGGCGCTCGGCCCCCCGAATTTTCGGGGAGAAATTCTCCGCCAACTCTAATCCCTGGGTGCTAAAGGGGTTTGCAGACATTCTTTCAGAGCCACTGTTGGAAGTCTTTGAGAATTCCTGGAGAACAGCTGAGGTGCCAGAAGAGTGGAGATAGGCAAATATTGTCCCTGTCTTCAAGGAAGGAGAAAAGATATATCCAGGAAATTACAGACCAGTCAGGTTGACCTCTATACTATACATTCCTGAGGTGAGTAAGTGGTCAGTCCGTGACCATATAAAAATAATGTATTAATTGCTAGGAGTCAGCATAGGTTTGTCAGAAATAAGTCATGCCAAACCAACCTCAGCTCATTTTTCAATAGAGTTTCTAGTCTGGTAAATCATGGGAATGCTATGGACAAAGTATGTTTTGATTTCAGCAAAGCATTTGCTGAGGTTTCCCATGATCTCCTTGTTGACAAGATGGTAAAATGTGGGTTGGACAATACTACAATTAGGTGGATCCACAGTTGGTTGAGCAACCATACTCAGCGAGTGCTAATTAATGGCTTGGCAAACTCCTGGAGTTCCTACGGTGGAGGGAGGGGTCAGGGACTGAGCCTGGGCCATCTGTTTGTCAAGGCTTTTGGAGAAATCTCTCCTAGCATCGAGGCACTGTAGGACGGGTCCCTCCCCCATGCTTTGATCTAGCAGTTCTAACTCTGACTCAGAATAGGAGCTGACAGACATGTGAAAGGGCTGGGACTCATCCCTGACAGCAGCAGCCCCTCGTGCCCCTTCTTGCAAGGAGAGCACGAAGGGCCCTTCTCCATAAAAGCCAATTTTACATACAATTGGCTTTAAAGCGAAAGGCCCCCTTTGTGCTCTCCTTGCAAGGAAGGAGCACCAGGGGCTGCCGCCGCTGCTGCAGCCACTAAGCAACGCTCTCTGCCAGTGCCCGGAAAAGGCCTCTTTGACTGAGCCTTGCAAGGAAAGAGACCGAGACAGTGGGAGAAAGCCCTTATGACAGAGCCTCAGAGCCAGCAGGGGCAGGATGGTGGCAGCTTGCAATGAGGGCGGACCGCCCCACAGCCTCATCATCAGCATAGGGGTGTGCAAAACTCAACTTACCTGGCTCAGCTGGGGTCTGCAGGTGGGCGGAGGCAATCTGTTCTTCTCCTTGGAATCCTCGACGGGGGGGAGGCGATCCCTTCCTCCCCCCCAGAATCTTGCCCAGCCGGCTCCGCTTCGTGGCCAGTCCATGGAGCCGCCGGCAGGGACAACCCACAGTGGGGCCTCCAGCCATTGCCGGGCTGCTGCGGATTCAAATGACAGTCTCCATAGGGGATGCCATTTGCGTCCCTACACTAGCCCGTGATAGGCTACATAAATATATACGTAGCCTATCACGGGCTAGTGTAGGGACACAAATGGCAACCGCTACGACGGCCGCCATTTGTGGCCGCAGCAGCCCGGCAGCAGCTGGAGCCACCGCCACTGACACTTCATCCGCTGCTGCCGCTGCTGTATCCGCCACCAGGTAGGTCTGTCCTGAGGGGATTCCGCGGGGTGGCAGGGGGGGAGGCCATTCCGCCATGGACTCTGGGGGGCCAGATTCTAAAGAATCCGGCCTCACTGGAGTCTGTGGCGGAATTCTCCACCATCCCTACATCAGCATCTTGCTAAGCCACTGAGAAGTTCTCACGGTGCCGCAAGGCCAGGCCTGGGTGAGTCTGTCCATCCCTACGTGGCAGCAGTAGATGTGAAAAGGACCTAGATGTCTTAGCAGGTCACATGCCAAATATGAGTCTGCAGTGCTCTTGAAGAAAGCTAAGACAATCTTGGGTTGCATTAACAGAAGCATAGTGTCCAGATCATCTCAGATATACAGATGATACCATTTTGATGGCTGAAAGCGAGGAGGAGCTGAGGAACCTCATGACAAAGGTGAAAGAAGAAAGTGCAAAAGCTGGATTGCAGTTAAACCTCAAAAAAACCAAGATTATGGCAACCAGCTGGATTGATGACTGGCAAAAAGAGGGAGAAAATGTGGAGGCAGTGACAGACTTTGTCTTTCTAGGTGCAAAGATTACTGCAGACGCTGACTGCAGCCAGGAAATCAGAAGACGTTTACTTCTTGGGAGGAGAGCAATGACAAATCTTGATAAAATAGTGAAGAGCAGAGACATTACACTGACAACAAAGGTCCACATAGTTCAAGCAATGGTATTCCCTGTAGTAACCTATGGCTGCGAGACCATAAGGAAGGCTGAGCGAAGGAAGATGGATGCTTTTGAACTGTGGTGCTGGAGGAAAATTCTGAGAATACCTTGGACTACAAGAAGATCAAACCAGTTCATATTCCAGGAAATAAAGCCAGACTACTCACTTGAGGGAATGAAATTAAAGGCAAAACTGAAGTACTTTGGCCACATCATGAGAAGACAGGATACCCTGGAGAAGATGCTGATGCTAGGGAAAGTGGAAGGCAAAAGGAAGAGGGGCCGACCAAGGGCAAGATGGATAGATGATATTCTGGAGGTGACGGACTCGACCTTGGGGGAGCTGGGGGTGATGATGGCTGACAGGAAGCTGGTTCATGAAGTCACGAAGAGTTGGAAGCAACTGAATGAATAAACAACAACAAAGTGTCCAGATAACAGGAAGTAATACTACTGCTCCATTCTGCATTAGTCAGGGCACATTTGCAGTACTGTATTCAGTTCTGAGTGCTCCATTTTAAGAAAGGCATTGACAAGCTGGAGTGGATCCAGAGAAGAGCAAGCAGGATGGTGAGGGGTCTGGAAACAAAGTCATGTGAGAAATATTTGAAAGAGCTGTCTCAGTTTAGTCTGGAGAAGATTAAAGGAGACATGATAGTAGTCTTCAAATATATGAAAAGCTGTCATACAGAAGACGGAACAGACTTGTTCCCTGTTGCTCCTGAGGACAGGACTAGAAATACCCTTCTACCAAAGGGTAGAAATTGCAGGGAAGCAGATTTTGGCTAAACATTATGAGAAATATCCTAACACTGAAATTGCCTTGGGAGGTGGTGGGTTCTCCTTTGCTGGAGGTATTGAAGCAGAGGCTGGGTGGCCATCTGTCAGGGATGCTGCAGCTGCACTCTGCAGTGCAGAGCCTACCTTATGCAGGGGGTTGGACTGGATGATCTCCAACTCTACAATTCTGCAATTCTACTGGGTCCTATCACATTGGGATGCTAGCTTCAGACAATTATTGTAGCCATTTGGAAGGCACAGAATGGAGTTTAGGTTGCCATAGATCTTTATAGATAAAACAATAAGTAAGGAAGTTCACCATTTCACGTGCTTCAATTCTTGACCCTAAATTATTTTAGTTCTCAAATGTTCCCTCATTATCTCAAGGGCAATGGGCGTCCTATAATCCTTCACTGTTGTGAATTTCATTCTAGTTGCATTTTTTAAAGCTTGAATTACATTTTCTGTAAATAAACCCTAAACCTATTTAATACTTTTTAAGCATTCTAGAGATTGGTGCCAATGCATTTTCCCTAATTAACTCTATCCATTTCCCCAACAAATATTTGTTAAAGTATTATTGTTATTTCCACGCTGTTGCCTTTCTACAGAACTCTTCATGAACTTAAATCTAATTTCTCTACCTTGAAATAATTACAGACACCCATTATAAGCTCTTGCATCTAAATATGCCTCGGTTGTTTTAAATGGTTCTATTTAGTTTTTCTGTAACTCTTTTAAACCTGACTCAGTTCTCTTTGTGTTTCTTTCATAATGAGATGGCACCAGCAAATTCAACTCTCTATATGAAAATATGTATCAATCAAGGTCCCCGTGATGGTTATTTTTAATGGGCCATTGATGGCTGTTCTAGATTAGGGATGGGAGAACCAGGAATGCTTGAGCTTGCCAACATTCTCCAAACTCCACTTCAAAGCTCAGTTTGGCTTGCTCACATTCATTCTTATTTGTGACCCATTTTTTCAGTTTGTTCAAATGGGAAAAGTGTATTTTTAAAAAGTGTGCAGTTTCCTCCATTGACTAAAGCATGAACGTATGCATTTTAAAAATTCACACTTTTACAGTGCAACCCTATGCGTGTTTAGACAGGAAAAAGTCCTACAACTCCCAGCATCCCCCAGCTAGCATAAGTGGCTGGAGGATGCTGGGAGTTATAGGACCTTTTTCTGTCTAAACACGCATAGAATTGCACCCTTAAAACATCATATTTGAAAGTGCACATTTTTCAAAGTGCATATTTTTCAAACACAAATGCAAGTTTGGGAATTTGTGGAATCTGCGGACATTTTTGGAGAACAAGCACTCCCATTTGCATTCACGTTCAGGATTGCGAATGGGGCATTTCTGAATGATTTGTGAACTGAACTGAATTTTTTGTACATCCCTCCTCTAGATAGGCCGACACATTCGATGTGAAGTAATGTTACCTAAATTTCCTTGAGCAGACATAACCAATTCGTGGCCTGCATCTGATCTGTCTCCAATCTGAAGGTGCACCTGTGGGAAAAACAAGTGGACTTTAGTTGATGGCAGAATACTGCTGCAGAGCCATACACACCCCACCCCTGCCACATGTCCCATGGGCAGAAGCATGCAGAATATCCCCTGAGAAATGTTATAAGTATTACCAAAACTGTTAACAATCCTCAGAGCTGGGCCTAGGGGTGGACGAAAGTCACTTACCTGTCGTCGAAGGCCGTTCGCAGTGGGGGGGAGGCGCTTCGCTGCTCCCCCCGCGAAGTTCAGGCCGGGGGGGGAGGCTTCCCGCCTCGCCCGGCCGAAAATCAGGCCGGGGGGGAGGCTTCCCGCCTCGCCCGGCCGAAATTCAGGCCGGGGAGGAGGTGCCTCGCCTCGCCCGGCCGCGAACGCGAAAGTAAAAAAAAACAAAACAAAAACGCCCCCGATAGGCTACGTGATGATTCACGTAGCCTATCACGGCTAGATCTGCAAAGTCAGCCATGATAGGCTACGTTAATCGTCATGTAGCCTATCACGGGTGACTTTAAAAAAAAAAAAAGCGCGTACGCGAATGGCGGCCCCCATAGGGAGCTGCCATTCGCGTTCCTTATTTAGTCGCTGTAGTCTACGTAAATGTTTACGTAGACTACGGTGAAAATAAGGGCAATGCAAATAGCGTTGCCCTTATTTTCGCCGTAGTCTACGTAAACATTTACGTAGACTACAGCGACCAAATAAGGAACGGGAATGGCGGCTCCCTATGGGGGCCGCCATTATCCATACACTCTTTTTTTTTTTTAAAGTCACCCGTGATAGGCTATGTGACGATTCACGTAGCCTATCACGGCTGACTTTGCAAATCTAGCCGTGATTGGCTACGTGAATCGTCACGTAGCCTATCAGGGGGCATTTTTTTTTCTTTTCTTTCATTGCAATGGCGGCGGCGGCAGCCGGACGAAAGACAGGCTGCCGCTCCCGCCTCGCTCAAACACCCACCGAACCGCCGGCAAGACCAGCCACCGGGAGGGACATTCACCAAAGGTAAGTCCCGTCCCGGGGGGGGTGCGGGGTGCGGGGGGGTGCGGAGGATTTCTCCCCGAAACCTGTTCGGGGGGCTGAACACGTTGGCGCTCGGCCCCCCAAAGTTTCGGGGAGAAATTCTCCGCCATCCCTAGCTGAGCCTGCCATTAGGAAGAGTGAGGCAACTGCCTCAAGTGGCAGATGCTAGGGGCAGCAACACATACCTGCTGGCTGCTCCTCCTGAACCACCCAGCCATTCCAATATGTTTGGAGGGCAGAACTGTGTATGCTATATGGCCTGACCTAGGCCACCTAAATTAGCCTGCTGCATAAGGTGCAGTGGAGGATACTATCCTGGTAACAACTTGTCCAGCTGGATTATGTACATGGGAGGGGAGGGGCGCCATCTTGTCCTCAGGCAGAAAAATGTCTTTTTTCAGCCCTGACTATCCTCCAAATTCCATGGATGTTTTATCAGAACAGGAACCTCAACATTCATTTCAATGTTTCTTTTTAGACAGAATTTGGTGGCAACTCTAGGCACAGGAAAATATAAGACCTCTTCACAAGAGACGTAACACACTGAAAAGCGGGGCTGCACCAGCTAACCCCACCACCAGTGTCATGTGCCTGCCTCTCCCTACCCCTACCATCATCAGTGCATTGAGGCAGACATCTGCAGAATGGGAACCTTCATGTGTTCAGCCCCAGTTCCACTCCAGAAGAGCCAAAAAGTACACAATTAAAGAGCCCATAGCCCCACCCTGTTGTCTTTGAACCTTAAATATAAATCTCAAATGGCTCATTATGAACCTGCTGAGAAGTTAAGATCTGCAGAAGAGGCCCTCTTGAAGGCTCCATTACCCAGAGACCCATTTGTCAGGCACTTGTGAAAGGGTTTTCTCCTGTGTCGCTCCCAAACAGTGGAATGTGCTCCCCCAAGAACTACAATTGGTCCCCACTCTCTTGGCTTTTAGAAAGGGTCTTTTTAAATTTAGCCCTTTAAACTATGTAGTTTTAATATTTTTAATTAATGTCCTTTTTAAAAAACAGTTTTAAGGTTTTGTTGTTTTAAACTGTTGTACACCTCTTCGATGGCTTTTTAGTAAATAAGGTGGTATATAGACGTCAACCATCATTATCACCATAGAATCATACAATCATAGGGTTGGAAGGGGCCTACAAGACCATCGAGTCCAACCTCCTGCTCAATGTAGGAAGCCTGATTCCCAGACGGTCTCCCATCCAAGTACTACCCAGGGCTGACCCTGCTTAGGTTCTGAGATCAGACAAGATCAGACACATCCAGCCCTTTGCTCTCACTATCATCTACAGATGAAGCATACGCCTAGCGGTCAGTGCCAAACTACAGGTGATAGTCAGTTCTGTGACACTTCCTCACAACTTTTCTTTAATGACAAATGAGAAGCAGAAGACCCATGCAGAGGGCTATGCAGGTCTGCTTTCTTCTTGATGATTGCTTCTTATGCTCATAAGGGGTACAGGATCCCTATAACATTTTCTTGTTGGGAAACAAGCATCTATTGCAACTCAGTTGATAGGAAGGAAAAAGGTTACCCCCCCCCCAGTGCTCTGCTCCTGCTTTCAATCTGCCCTCACTGCTTTCCATTAAAAAACGCATTGGGATGAAAGGTCACATAATTGACCATCCCATGGAGTTTGACCCTATGACATTACACCTGTGTCTGGAGAACACCCCTCTTCATGGATCACTGCCTTGTTGTGGCGAAGGGGCTTGCGTAACTCAGTAAAGCCATAAGCTATGCCATGCAGGGCCACCCAAGATGGACAGGTCATGGCAGAGAGTTCTGACAAAATGTGGTCTACTGGAGAAGGAAATGGCAACCCACTCCAGTATTCTTGCCAAGAAAACCCCATGGAACGTATCACAAGGCTAAAAGAGATGATGCCAGAAGATGAGCCCCTCAGGTCGGAAGGTGTCCAATATACTACTGGGAAAGAGCAGAGGGAATTTCCAAGTAGTGCCAGAAAGAGCGAAGTGGCTGGGCCAAAGCCGAAAGGACACTCAGCTGTGGATGTGTCTGGTGGTGAAAAGAAAATCCGATGCTGTAAAGAACAATATTGTTTAGGAACCTGGAATGTCAGATCAATGAATCCAGGTAAGCTGGAGGTGGTCAAACATGAGATGGCAAGATTGAACATCGACATCTTGGGAATCAGCGAACTAAAATGGACAAGCATGGGCGAATTGAATTCAGGTGACCATTATATCTACTACTGTGGCAAGAATCCCTTAGAAGAAATGGAGGACCACTCACAGTCAATAAAAGGGTGGGAAAAGCAGTACTGGGGTACAATCTAAAAAATGATAGAACTATCTCAGTATGAATCCAAGGCAAACCATTCAACATCACAGTAATTCAAGTCTATGCCCCAACCACTGAGGCCAAAGAAGCTGAGCTTGTTCGGTTCTATGAAGACCTACAACACCTCCTAGAACTAACACCAAAAAAAGATGTCCTCTTCATAGGGGATTGGAATGCTAAAGTAGGAAGTCAAGAAATCACCAGGAAAACAGGCAAGCATGGCCTTGGTGTACAAAATGAAGCAGGACAAAGGCTAATAGAGTTTTGCCAAGAGAACACGCTGATCATAGCTAACAATCTTTTCCAACAGCACAAGAGGCGACTCTACACATGGACATCACCAGATGGTCAATATCGAAATCAGATTGATTATGTCCTTTGCAGCCAAAGATGGAGAAGCTCCATACAGTCAGTAAAAACAAGACCTGGAGCTGACTGTTTCTCAGATCATGAGCTTCTTGTTGCAAAATTTTGGCTTAAATTGAAGAATGTAGGGAAAACCACTAAATCGTTCAAGTATGACCTAAATCATATCCCTTATGAATATACAGTGGAGGTGAGGAATAGATTTCAGGGATTAGACCTGATAGACAGAGTGCCTGAGGAACTATGGACGGAGGTCCGTAACATTGTTCAGGAGGCAGCAACTCAATCCATCCCAAGAAAAAGAAATGCAAGAAAACCAAGTGGCTGTCTGATGTGGCTTTACAGGTAGCTGAGGAAAGAAGGGAAGCGAACAGCAAGGGAGAAAGGGGAAGATATATCCAAGTGAACGCAGATTTCTAGAGAATAGCAAGGAGAGACAAGAAGGCTTTCTTAAATGAACAATGCAAAGAAATCGAGGAGAACAATAGAATGGGAAAGACAAGATCTTTTCAAGAAAATCGGAGATCTCAAGGGAACGTTTTGTGCAAAGACGGGCATGATAAAGGACAAAGAAGGCAGGGACCTAACAGAAGCAGATGAGATTAAGAAGAGGTGGAAAGAACACAAAGAAGAACTATACAGGAAAGCTCTTAATGTCCCTGATAGCCATGATAGTGCAGTCACTGAATGTGAGCCAGACATCCTAGAGAGTGAAGTCAAGTGGGCCTTAGGAAGCATTACTAACAACAAAGCTAGCGGAGATGACAGTATTCTAGCTGAGCTATTTAAAATCTTAAAAGATGATGCTGTTAAAGTGCTGCACTCAATATGCCAACAAATTTGGAACACTCAAGAGTGGCCACAAGACTGGAAAAGGTCAGTTTACATTCCAATTCCAAAGAAGGGCAACACCAAAGATTGTTCAAACTACCGTACAATTGTGCTTATTTCACATGCCAGCAAGGTTATGCTGAAAACCCTACAAGCTAGGCTTCAGCAGTATGTGAACCGAGAACTAAAAAGCTGGGTTCCAAAGAGGCAGAGGAACTAGAAATCAAATCGCCAACATTCGCTGGATCATGGAGAAAGCAAGAGAATTCCAAAAAAAGTCTTTTTCTGCTTCATTGACTATGCTAAAGCCTTTAATTGTGTGGATCACAACAAACTCTGGCAAATTCTTAAAGAGATGGGAGTAGGGATGTACGAAAGTCACTTACCTTTCCGAAGGGTGACATTTGTGGTGCGGGGGAGGCGCTCCGTCCCTCCCCCCAAAATTCTGGCCGGGGGGGAGGTGCTCCATCCCTCCCCCCCGTTTGCATCCCTGCAGTCAGCCGTGATAGGTTACGTAAATGTTTACGTAGCCTATCATGGCTGATTTAAAAGAAAAAAAAACGCGCGTACGCAAATGGCGGTGCCCATGGGCGTTCCTTATTTTGGCACATCTTAGTCTATGTAAACATTTACGTAGACTAAGATGGCGAAAATAAGGGGAATACAAATAGCGTAGCGTCTACACTATTTGCGTTCCCCTTATTTTCGCCATCTTAGTCTACGTAAATGTTTACGTAGACGAAGACGTGCCAAAATAAGGAAAGCAAATGGCATCGCCCGTGGGCGCCGCCATTTGCGTACGCGCATTTTTTCTTCTTCTTTTAAATCAGCTGTGATAGGCTACATAAAGATTTACGTAGCCTATCACGGTGGTTGTTTTTAAATCTAGCTGTGATAGGCTACGTAAATCTTTACATAGCCTATCATGTTTTTTTGTTTTTGTTTTTTTTTAACTGGAAATGGCGGCGGTGGCGGCTGGTCAGAAGACCAGCCGCTAAACCGCCGCCGGAGCCTCTGCCACCAGGAAGTTCCACCCAAGGTAAGTCCCGTCCCGGGGGGGGCAGGGGGGCAGACCGTTCCGCCACCGATTTCGGGGGGCCGAATGCACTGGCATTCGGCCTCCCTGAGATTCGTGGCGAAATTCTCTGACATCCCTAGATGAGAGTACCAGACCACCTTACCTGTCTCCTGAGAAACCTGTACGAGGGTCAAGAAGCAAGAGTAAGAACTGGACATGGAACAACCAATTGGTTCAAAATTGGGAAAGGAGTACGACAAGGCTGCATATTGTCACCCTGCTTATTTAACTTATATGCAGAGTACATCATGAGAAATGCCGGGTTGGATGAATCACAGGTTGGAATTAAGATTGCCGGGAGAATTATCAACAACCTCAGATACGCAGATGATACCACCCTGATGACAGAAAGCGAAGAGGATCTAAAGAGCCTCTTGTTGAGGGTGAAAGTGGAGAGTGCAAAAGCTGGTCTGAAACTCAACATGAAAATACTAAGATCATGGCATCTGGCCCCATCACTTCCTGGCATATAGAAGGGGAAGAAGTGGAAGCAGTGACAGATTTTACTTTCTTGGGCTCCCAGATCACCGCAGACGGTGACTGTAGCCATGAAATTAAAAGATGCTTGCTCCTTGGGAGGAAAGCTATGGCAAACCTAGACAGCATAGTAAGAAGCAGAGACATCACCTTGCCGACAAAGGTCTGTATAATCAAAGCTTTGGTTTTCCCAGTAGCAATGTATGGCTGTGAGAGAGCTGGACTATAGGGAAGGCTGAGCGCTGAAGAATTGATGCCTTCGAACTGTGGTGCTGGAGAAGACTCTTACAAGTCCCCTGGACTGCAAGGAGGTCAAATCAGTCCATCCTAAAGGAAATCAACCCTGAGTGCTCTTTGGAAAGACAGATACTGAAGCTGAAGCTCCAATATTTTGGCCACCTAATGCGAAGAGAAAACTCCCTGGAAAAGACCCTGATGCTGGGAAAGACTGAAGGCAAAAGGAGAAGGGGATGGCAGAGGATGAGATGGCTAGATAGCATCACTGATGCAATTAAGATGAACTTGAGCACACTCCGCGAGAAAGCGGAGGACAAGAAGGCCTGGCGTGCTATGGTCCATGGGGTCACAAAGAGTCGGACATGACTGAACGACTGAACAACAGCAACTGGAGAACACCACTTCATTGTGCAGGTGGGGGCTCACACACTGAATGCCCCTCCATATGAAAAGTCTCTCTCCATAGAAAACTAGATGTCAGGGGATGGGTTATAGCTGTTTGTCTTTCTCTCCGATATGCTATATATTTCTATGTGGAATTGGAAGGGGGTGTTATGGAGGAGGAGTCAATCATGTGGGCCCTCACCTGAAGTCTCAGGTGGTATAGCTCAGACAGACGTTTAGCATTTGGGGGCTAAATTACCTGAAAAATTGCTGCTTTCAGCTGAAATCACCAGAAATTCTACAGACCACAGGTTTAGAAACTCAGTGAGAACTAGGTTAGAGTTGGAGGAAAGGTATTCAATTTATTAACATGTTATTCTTCTTAGTGCCTATGTTGTTTTAAAATGTGTTAATTATTTTGATTGGATTGTTTTGATTAATTTAAAAGTGTTACTAATTTACAGCACAATCCTAGACATTTCTCCTCAGAAGTAGGTTCAATGGGGCTTATTCATAGGTAAATGGGTATATGATTGCAGCCTTAGTGCCAGAAAAGGGTTCCTTTTGTAGTTGAAAATCATGATTTTCAATAGGTTAAAGTTCTTTTCAGGAGTTAACTCATCATGAGTAGTTACTGTCCACAGTCATTTTGAAATGCAGAGCTTCAGTCTCCTGAATAGGCTAATTCTGATATCCTGTGGAGAAACATTATTCTTTACTGTGGCAAACTGAAATGTTAAATGCACAATGATCTGGAGTGAACATAGTTTTTAGATTACCTCCTCAGGTCAAAATCCCCAGAGACAATGATAAAGTTAAATCTTTGTCCTTACTCTTCTTTTCCGTTAGGTATTCTGCAGGAAAAAGGTAACACTAATGGGAACTGCCTTGTGGGGAGCTTTCCTGCTGTGATGGATATCTGATATACTCTACACGTTTCCAGAAGATGAATTTGAGATCTGTAGAAATCTTTCTAGAATCCTGTGGAAACAATCTATGTTCTTTCAGGCATCACAGTTTTGTATGTTGACAGTAATCCATTGTCTGTGATCAGCCATTGTTATTTCTTACTCTACACCTATTTCACATTAGGTTATATGGTCCTCATCTTTTAGGATCGTGTAAGAGCCAAAGTGGTGTACACCTGGAACTCCCCATCCCCCACAGGCTGGGGTGGGGAGGGTGGTTTGCAATTTTCAATTGGAATGTGGCTGGGGAATGAAGAGATAAACTTCCCCTTACCATGCACTGGTAATCTCCCCCCCCCCCCGTGACTGTAATTAATGTAACTTTAATAAAGGAAGATGCAGCACATTAT
Organism: Heloderma suspectum; assembly: GCF_057233095.1. Classification (NCBI taxonomy): domain Eukaryota; kingdom Metazoa; phylum Chordata; class Lepidosauria; order Squamata; family Helodermatidae; genus Heloderma; species Heloderma suspectum. Next base: position 88,513,837 of record NC_139459.1, read on the forward strand.
GCCATAAGCATAATGTGTAGTTTCACCCAAAATTAGTTTCAATTGAACACAAGATGCAAGACTGTGTAAGATTATTTTATCTCATATCTTATCATTACTATTAAAGCAAAAAAGGCATATCACCGCTGGTGCAATAATGAAACGTTCCTTTATTCTCCTGAAGGAAATGGATCCTCTCTGCTGGTTCAGAATGGGGAAATTCTAGGGTTCTTAAGACTTATCATGCATAATTCTATTATGTTAATAGAAGATGGATTGAAGGGTAAGGTGGTTTGGTATATGCTAGAAGTTCTAAGACCTTCATATAGAGGAATGCAGGAAGGTAAGGGAGGAAAGGGAAAAGTGATATGGCTGGAGGAGAAATGGGGTGAGGGAGAAACTGGGTCAGTTGATAGAGAGAAGAAGAGCTGGAGGAAGAGAAAGAGGAGGAGGAGGACATACCAGGCTGTAGACAGCAGAGGTTATAGAGTAAATTATTCCCCAAGGGTGTCTAACAGGAATGACCACTCTTGACCACTCACATACAGTCAGGGCCAGAAATATTGGAACAAGGATAACTGTTTTGGCAGTTGGCCTCTGCACACCACCACATTGAAGTTGAAAGGAAACACACCCAGATGGGAGTGAAGTCAGGACTTCCAGCTGTAATTCAAGGGGGTTGACAAAAGTGGGGCACTACCCATTCAGGAAGTACAGCCAGTGGCACACACACACACCCATCGTTGGTGGCTCATAAGGAATGGAACAAACCAACATCATTTCAAATGTAAGGATCGCCTTTAATACCTGGATGAAAATCCTTTGCAGTCAATGACTGCCTGAAGTCTGGAACCCATGGACATGACCAAGTGCTGAGTGTCCTCCCTCGAGATGCTTTGCCAGGCGTTTACTGCAGCTACCTTCAGCTGCTGCTTGTTTGTGGTTCTTTCTGCCTCCAGTTTTGTCTTCAGTAAGTGGAAAGCATGCCCTATTGGGTTGAGATCAGGTGACTGACTTGGCCATTGAAGAACATCCCACTTCTTTGCCTTGAGAAACTCTTGGGTAGCTTTTGCTCTATGTTTTGGGTCATTATCCATCTGCAATATGAAGCGGCGTCCTATCAGTTTGGTGGCATTTGGCTGAATCTGGGCAGAAAGTATAGCCCTATACACTTCAGAATTCATCCTGCTGCTTTGATCAGCAGTCAGATCATCAAGAAACACCAGTGACCCGGTTCCATTGGCAGCCATACATGCCCATGCCATAACACTGCCTCCACCATGATTGACAGATGATGTGGCATGCTTTGGATCATGAGCTGTTCCTTTCCTTCTCCATACTTTTCTCTTCCCATCATTCTGGTACAAGTTAATCTTGGTTTCATCAGTCTAAAGAATCTTATTCCAGAACTGGGCAGGCTTTTTTGGGTGTTTCCTGGCAAAGGCTAATCTTGCCTTTTTGTTCTTGAGCATTATCAGTGATTTGCACCTTGTTGTGAAGCCTCTGTATGTACATTCATAAAGCTGTCTCTTGACTATAGGTGTTGACAATAACATGCCTACCTCCTCAAGAGCATTCTTGACCAGGCTAGATGTTGGGAAAGGGTTCCTCTTCACCATGAGCAGAATTCTGCGGTCATCCACTTTAGTTGTCTTCCGTGATCTTCCAGGCCTTTTGCTGTTGCTGAGCTTGCCAGTTAATTCCTTCTTTTTCAGGATGTACCAAACTGTTGTGCTGGCCACTCCCACTGTTTTTGCTATCTCTCTGATGGGTTTATTTTGTTTCCTCAGCCTAATGATGGCCTCCTTCACTCACATGGACACCTCTTTGGACCTCATGTTGGGAGTTCCAGTGAACAGCCACCAGATGCAAATGTAACACTCAGAACCACCTCCAGGCCTTTTATCTGCTTGATTGGTCATGGGGTACCCAGGAAACAGGCCACACCTGGCCATGCAGCTGCTTGTCAGCCATTTGTTCCATTACTTATGAGGCACCAACGATGGGTGTGTGTGTATGCCACTGGCTGTACTTCCTGAATGGTTAGTGCCCCACTTTTGTCAGACCCCTTGAATTACAGCTGAAAGTCCTGACTTCGCTCCCATCTGGGTGTGTTTCCTTTCAACTTCAATGTGGTGGTGTACAGAGGCCAACTGCCAAAACAGTTATCCTTGTTCCAATATTTCTAGCCCTGACTGTATGCCCTCTTCTAATATTCATTCAGGTAGACACTCATTGAGTGATATTACGGCAGTCCCCACAGATGGCCAGGGGTGGAACTGCCACTGTAATGTTCCTCCTCCTCCTCTGTATTCATTCCACCAGAATAATTGTCTAAGGAAGGCTATAGGTAAGAGCTGCTTTTCAGGTGCATAAGACTGGTCAAATTCCAAGCTTTCCAGGAGACCTCTGATGCCTGTCTTTTTGAGTTGTCAGCTGAAGAGGTCTTGATTTCCTTTTAATTAAAATACTGGAATCCACCTGGCTGAACTTCTCAATACGAGGATGTCTCAATCTCGGGGAATTATAATTTCCTTATAGATTTTAGGAAATACATGATGGTGGGTTGCATCAGAGGCAACTCAAGGCGAGGAGAAAAACCTGTTATCCTGGGATTATTGCCAAGCTGGCCGTAGTGAAAATGATGGTTAAGCTTCTTCTCACATAAAAATAAAAACATAAGAAGAGCTGTGCCAGATCATACCAAAGGACTATCGAGTCCGGCAGGCTGTTCCCCCAGTGGCCAAACAAAGGCCTGTGGGACATCCACGAGTAAAACAGGACTACTTACCACTCATGTTCCTCAGCCATGGGTATACAAAGGCATACTGCCTCTGGTACTGGAGGGAATAGATAGCTAGGGATGGCGGAGAATTTCTCCACGAATCTTCGTGGGGAAATTCTCCGCTGGCCCCCCGGCCCCCCTGGGATGGGACTTACCGTGGCTGAATGTCTTTCTCGGCAGCGGTTCGGCGGCGGTTCGGCGGCGGTTCGGCGGGGCAGGGGTGGCGGCTGGTCTCCCGACCGGCTGCCACCGCCGCCATTGCAAAAAAAAAGTAAAGTAAAAAAACAACAACACACACCCGTGATAGGCTACGTAATGATTTACGTAGCCAATCACGGCTAGATTTCCAAAGTCAGCCATGATAGGCTACGGAAATCATCACGTAGCCTATCACGGGTGACTTTGAAAAAAAAAAAAGTGCGTACGCAAATGGTGGCGGCTCATGGGCGCCGCCATTTGCGTTCCTTATTTTGGCACGTCTAGTCTACGTAAAAATTTACGTAGACTACAGTGAAAATAAGGGAACGCTATTTGCGTTGCCTTTATTTTCGCCGTAGTCTACATAAATCTTTACATAGACTAGATGTGTCAAAATAAGGAACGCAAATGGCAGTCCCCATGGGAGCCGCCATTTGCATACGTGCTTTTTTTTTTCCCCCAAAGTCACCCGTGATAGGCTACGTGATGATTTACATAGCTGATCATGGGTGACTTTGGAAATCTAGCCGTGATAGGCTACGTAAATCGTTATGTAGCCTATCACGGGTGTGTGTGTGTGTGTGTGTGTTTACTTTTTTTTTCACGGCCGGGTAGACGGGGCGCTTCTACCCAGCCTGAATTTCGCCGGCAAGGGATGGGGCGCCTCGAGAACAGGCTTTGAGAAAAGGTAAGGGACTTTTGTCCATCCCTATAGATAGCCACCATCATTACTAGCTGCCACTGATGGCCTTATCCTCCATGAACTTATCTAATACCCTTTTAAAGCTGTCCAAGCTTACATCTTGTGAAAGTGAATTCTATAGTTTAACTTTGTGCTGCGTGAAGGAGTATGTCTGTTTATCTGTCCTGAATCTATCTGTTTATATGTTTTACAGAAATGGTTTTTGCACTTTGCATAAGTATTTTAATGATTTTTAATTCATGTGAAATGCCCAGAGAGCTTCAGCTATGGGTCGATATAGAAATATAATAAATGAAATGCAATGAAATGAAATCTCCCACCATTCAGCTTCACTTAATGATCCCAGGTTTGTAGGGATGTCAGAGAATTCTGCCACGGATCTCGGTGAGGCCAAATGCCAGCGCATTTGACCCCCCGAACTCCATGGTGGAAAGGCCTGCCCCCCCCGCCCCCCCGCGGATTCCCCCCGGGACGAGGCTTACCTTGGGCGGATGTTCCGGGCGGCGGTGGCGGCTGGTCTTCTGACTGGCTACCACTGCTGCCATTTGCAGTCTTGTTGTTGTTGTGTTTTTTTTTCACAAGACGTGATAGGCTACATAAAGATTTATGTAGCCTATCATGCCTGGGTAAAACAAAAACAAAAAAAATCGCATATGCAAATAGCGGCGGCTACAGCCGCCGCCATTTGCGTTCCTTATTTTTGGCCGTCTTAGTCTACGTAAATATTTATGTAGACTATGATGGCAAAAATAAAGGGGAATGCAAATAGCGTAGCGGGTGCTATTTGCGTCCCTTTTTGATTCACCGTTTTAGCCTACGTAAATATTTACGTAGGCTAAAATGGAAAATCAAAAAGGGACGCAAATAGCCTTTGCAGTCAATTATAGCCTTTGCAGCTGTAGCCGCCACCATTTGTGTATATGTTTTTTTTTGTTTTTGTTTTTACCCAGAGCCCTCCGCGGCTGGAAATCCGGCTGCGGATGTCTCTGGCCTGGGCCTGGCCGGCTGCTCCGCGGAGTTGCCGTGGAGCACAGCTGGCCATGGAGGATTTAGGGGGGGAGGAACGGATCGCCTCCCCCCCGTCGAGGATTCTGGGGGGAGGGACAGAACGCCTCCCCCCCACCATCAACGTAATCCGCGAAAGGTAAGTCCCTTTCGTACATCCCTTAAAAAGTCCCAAACAAATAAGTTGCTCCAGCCCTTTGATCATTTTGACTGCCCCTTCTTGCCTAGGGATGTCAGAGAATTCCACGACGGATCTCGGTGAGGCCGAATGCCAGTGCATTTAGCCCCCCCAAATTCATCGCGGAATGGTCTGCCATCCCCCGCACCCAGCGGATCCCCCCCGGGATGAGACTTACCTGGGGTGGATGTTTCGGATGGTGGCGGATCCAGCAGCGGTGGCGGCGGTGGCGGCGGCGGCTGATCTTCCGACCGGCTGCCGCCGCCACCATTTGCAGTCTGTGTTTTTTTCTTTCTTCCCCCCCCCCCAGACCTGATAGGCTACGTAAAGACTTACGTAGCCTATCACATCTGGGTAAAAAAACAAAAAAAACAAAAACCTGTATGTAAATGGCAGCGGCCGTAGCCTTATTTTTCGCTGTCTTAGTCTACATAAATATTTATGTAGACTAAGACGAAGACAAGAAAGGGGAATGCAAATAGCGCCCAGTACGCTATTTGCGTTCTCCTTTCTTTTCTTCGCCTTAGTCTACGTAACTATTGACATGGACTAAGACGGCGAAAAATAAGGAATGCAAATGGCAGCGGCCCTAGCCGCTGCCATTTGTGTATGCATTTTTTTTTTTACCCAGAGCCTTCCATGGCCGGAAATCTGACTGTGGACGGCCCTGGCCTGGGCCTGGCTGGCTGCTCTGCAGAGGCGTCGCAGAGCACAGCTGGCCGTCAAGGATTCCGGGGGGGAGGACCAGATCGCCTCCCCCTGATCGAGGATTCCGGGGGAGGGACGGAACGCCTCCCCCCCCATCATGAACAGAATCTGTGAAAAGGTAAGTGACTTTCGTACATCCCTATTCTTGCCCCTTTCCAAGTTCTACAATATCTGATTTGAAATGTCGAGACCAGAACTGCTCACGATATTTTATGGACCAAACCATACATTAATTTAAATCCGTATCTAGCAGCTACATCTTCTTTCATTTTTACTCTAGAGTAGGTGAGCCACCCCGATCTGGATCATGATCTGTGTCTGTGTTGGGGAAGGTTACGGGGCTTTTGAAATCTGGATTGATCCCCCTAGTGTAAAATGATGAAAAAAGGCATAGCTGCTAGACAGAGATTCTATTCTGGCTAGGGGTGGACGAAAGTCACTTACCTTTTCTCGCAGCTTGTTCGCGGTGGGGGGGAGCGCTTCGCTGCTCCCCCCGCGAAGTTCAGGCCGGGGGGGGAGGCTTCCCACCTCGCCCGGCCGAAATTCAGGCCGGGGGGGAGGCTTCCCGCCTCGCCCGGCCGAAATTCAGGCCGGGGAGGAGGCTTCCCGCCTCGCCCGGCCGCGAACACGAAAGTAAAAAAAAAAAGTCCCCTGATAGGCTACATGATGATTCACGTAGCCTATCACGGCTAGATCTGGAAAGTCAGCCGTGATAGGCTATGTGAATCATCACGTAGCCTATCACGGGTGACTTTAAAAAAAAAAAAAAAGTGCGTACGCGAATGGCGGCCCCCATAGGGAGCCGCCATTCGTGTTCCTTATTTAGTTGCTGTAGTCTACGTAAATGTTTACGTAGACTACAGAGACCAAATAAAGAAGGGGAATGGCAGCTCCCTATGGGGGCCGCCATTATCCGTACACACTTTTTTTTTTTTAAGTCACCCGTGATAGGCTACGTGACGATTCACGTAGCCTATCATGGCTGACTTTGCAAATCTAGCCATGATAGGCTACGTGAATCGTCACGTAGCCTATCAGGGGACTTTTTTTTTTTTCTTTCATTGCAATGGCGGGGGCGGCAGCCGGTCGAAAGACCGGCTGCCGCTCCCGCCCCGCTTGAATACCGGACGAACCGCCAGCCGGACCCGCCGCCGGGAGGGACATTCAGGAAAGGTAAGTCCCGTCCCGGGGGGGGCGGGGTGCGGGGGGGTGCGGAGGATTTCTCCCCGAAACTTGTTCAGGGGGCCGAACACGTTGGCGCTCGGCCCCCCGAAGTTTCGGGGAGAAATTCTCCGCCATCCCTAATTCTGGCCCTTAGTGTGGTTGTATCTGAGCTTTCTATAAAGGCATATTGGCAGTTTTATTTTTGATTCCTTTCCTAATGATCCTCAGCATGGAATTTCTCTTTTTAATCTGTTTCTTGATACTTTTTTCTCCTGCTCCTGCTCATTGTTGTAGTTGTTGTTTTCAGGAGTATGTTTCACTTAATTCAAGAATACATTTTGAGAATATTGAACCAGGGAAGCTTTCAGCTTGATGAAGCATCTTTAAGCTCTTGTAGAGAAAGAAGGTTTATTGAATTATTCAATCCTTTCAAATGTGGGGTCAAGAGGGCTAACAAACAACCTTGTAAGTACTTTAGAAATGTCAGTATGTCAGCACAATTATAATTGATGTCTGCGTCAGAACATTTAGGATTCCATGTGGAACTGAGTTGTCATAGGTAATAGAGCTGAATATCTGAAAGATGTAGTAGTACAATAGAGGAAACGCCTAAGATTTTCTCAGGCTTCAATGCGACATTGGAGGGGAGGAAAAGTCTAATTTATTAAATAAGAATCAGCAGAACAAACCCAAGAGAAATCAAGTTCAATATTATCTGTACATTTCTGCCCTTAACATTTCCTTCAGCCATGACAACTAGCCATAAATTTAGTTTGGGGTGGTGGCTTCGTATTTTAAAAGAGTATCATGTCTGCTAAGGGTAAGGCTATGCTAAAATGAAGGAAAAAAACCCCTATTTTCTGAATAAGAAGAGAAAAAATATATCATGAATGATTCTGCAGCCTATGGGAGTGAGTTGAATGTTAATTTACTAGATTCAAACTTCTTACAACATATACATGTTTTTCATTTTTATTTAGCCTTTGAGGCTGCTGGACAGGTATATGTTAGCTGGAGAACATTTCAAGACAAACCCAAGAGGCCTTTTCCTTGCTGCAAAGCAGCACTGCATGTGTGTGTGCGTGTGTGTGTGTGTGAGAGAGAGAGAGAGATTAGAAGTGGAAAAGCTGCTTTTTATTTTTGTTCTATTGTGTTTTTATGTTATTGTAGACCACCCTGGACATTTTGAATTGAAGGGTGGTAAAAAATGTATTAAACAAACAAAGCTAGTGCACCACTTGATTTGCATAATTTGAAATCAATTTGCATCACATAGAAATTGGGCTACCTGGATCAGGGCAACTGGAATATGGCAACACCAGTGTTGTATCCTGTTAACTATTAGTTTGAGTTCTGAGAGGTTTGTCCTCGGTAGGACCCGGTAGGGAGAGGGAGAAAGGAAGCACGGTGGAAAGAAAAGGGACTGTACTTATGGCTGTAAATGGAGCTGGAAATAATGAATAAAGTGTTCTTTAGAAATACTGGAATTTCTTTCTCCTGGAGGAAGGAAAGGAAAGGTTCCTCCTGTGCAAGCACCGGTTCTTTACTGACCACTAGAGGGATGCCGCTTTCACTGGCATTTTCATGGCAGACTATAGCGGGGTGGTTTGCCATTGCCTTCCCCAGTCATGACAACCTTTCCCCCAGCAAGCTGGGTACTCAATTTACCGACCTCGGAAGGATGGAGGGCTGAGTCGACCTGAGCCGGCTACCCGAGACCCGGCGTCCACTGGTATCGAACTCAGGTTGTGGGGAGAGTTTCGGTTACAATACTGCCGCCTACCACTCTGCACCACACGAGGCTTCCTGGAAGGAAGGGGAAGGCACAAAACCCAGGCAATGTAAATCCTGCATTGTGAGGCAACCATGACTGGCCACAGCTCTCTCCATAAGTAATTCCATTATTGTAGGTGGTGGCGTCTGATGTTACTATATTTTTCACATGATTATTTCAAAAGCTTTCTAGGGAACAGTTTCCTTGTAACATTGTTTTCTCTGTTTTGTTGGTATCTGGGGAGAGGGAATACTGCTCTTAGAAATGCTTTTGTATAACAATTAAAGTAGTAAAGAGCTTTTTTCCAGTCTATTTCTCTTCTTCCCCTTTTATCTAAAATACTGATTGTCCAGATTAGGCGCTTCAGAAAATATGGAAAGGTTACAAATTTGTTACTTATGTTATTTGGGACACTGTCTCAAAGTCTCCATTTTTATTTCCTGTACAAGAGCATGGGGCTTACCTCCATTATACTAAGTTCTGGCAAATGTAGGGATGTCAGAGAATTCTGCCATGGATCTCAGTGAAGCTGAACGCCAGTGCATTCGGCCCCCCAAAATCCGTGGTGGAACGAGGCCCCCTGCCCCACCACTAGGGATGGGGGAGAATTTCTCCCCGAAACTTCGGGGGGCCGGGTGCCAACGTGTTCGGCCCCCCGAAGTAGTTTCTAGTAGCTATTTGCGTTGCCCTTATTTTTGCCGTAGTCTACTTAAAGATTTACGTAGACTACAGCGACCAAATAAGGAACGCGAATGGCGGCTCCCTATGGGGGCCGCCATTTGCATACGCGCTTTTTTTTTTTAAAAAGTCACCCATGATAGGCTACGTGACGATTAACGTAGCCTATCACGGCTGACTTTGCAGATCTAGCTGTGATAGGCTACGTTAATCGTCACGTAGCCTATCACGGGGGCGTTTTGTTTTTTTTTTACTTTTTATTTCGTGGCCGGGCAAGGCGAGGCACCTCCTCCCCGGCCTGAATTTCGGCTGGGCGAGGCAGGAAGCCTCCCCCCCGGCCTGAATTTCAGCCGGGCGAGGCGGGAAGCCTCCCCCCCCAGCCTGAACTTCGGGGGGAGCAGCGAAGCGCCTCCCCCCCACCGCGAAGCAAGCTGCGAGACCAGGTAAGTGGCTTTCGTGCACCCCTACCCACCACCCCGCGAAAGGCGCATGAAACAGAGCACTTACCTGGTGCCGTTCACGCTGCTTTGCATTCGCTTCCCCATTTAGGCTGTGATAGGCTACGTAAATACTTACGTAGCCTATCACAGCTAATGCAGGGATGCCATTTGCGTCCCTGCGGAGGCCGTGATAGGCTATGTAAGTATTTACGTAGCCTAGCACAGCAAAAAAAGGGAACGCAAATGGCGGCTGCCATAGCCGCTGCCATTTGCGTTCCTGTTTTTTTTTGCCGTGTAAGGCTACGTAAATATTTACGTAGCCTATCACGGTAAAAAAAACAGGGGCACAAATGGTGTAGCGGCCGCCATTTGCACCCCTGTCTTTAGCCGTGATAGGCTAGATAAATATTTACGTAGCCTATCACAGCCAAAAACATGAACGGAAATGGCGGCTGCCGTAGCCGCCGCCATTTGCGTCCGCAGGCTCCAGACGCCTGTGAATGCACCCGGCCAGCAGCTCTGCAGAGTTGCTGTGGTGCGGAGCTGGCTGAGTTAGGATTTTGGGGGGAGGTGCGGAGCGCCTCCCCCCCACGAATCACCCCTGCGAAAAGGTAAGTGACTTTTGTACATCCCTAGGCAAATGGCTAACCTGGATTTCAAGTGCACCCAGGGAGAAGGTTCCAGTGTCTCAGCCCACCTGACTTTTCCCAGACTTAGCAAGGTCCAAATGCTCCAGACTCTGAAAAAAGTTCAGAACAAGTGAAAGGGCGTGGGTGGGAATCGGCAATGTCCATGGGTGAGGCAAGGGGAGAAGGTCATTTGACTTTTGCCATTGGTCCATCTAGCTCAGTAACACTACTACACTAACCCCTGCAGGGTTTCAGGCAGGTATCTTTCATAGTCCTAGAGATGTCATGGACTTGCATGCAAAGGTCCCAGGGAACCAATTATGGACAATGGAACCAATTACCTAGGGATGTAGTGGGCTCTCCCACACTGGAGACATTCAAGATGAGGCTGGACAGCCATCTGTCGGGGATGCTCTGACTTGACTTGGATTCCTGCACTGAGCAGGGGGTTGGACTCGATGGCCTTGTAGGCCCCTTCCAACCCTACTGTTCTATGATTCTGTGAAAGCATGTGCACCAGACTGAGCTAGGTCCCTTCCCCACTCGGGGGACTACAGATGGGAACCACTGCACTCAGCTTGGGTCATTGGTGATGCCGTGCTTTAATATCATTCCCTGAGGCTGAAAAGAAAATTAACAGTGCTAAAATTAATTAATTAATTAACATAAAATAATAGTAGAAGCAGCAGCAGCAGCTTGTATTTCAAATGTTTTTAGTTGGCTATTTTTCAGCCAAACAGCTGAGCTTGCAGTATATCTCTGTCTGTCTGACCTACTCATGTATATCATTTATGCAGCAGTGGTTTCAGTCAATCAGTTTAATTGTTCAGGAGTCAGGACAAGAACAGGAAGCCCTAGTGACAACTTCAAGGTAGAAGAAACAAAACTAGGTGGTGCCAATGTGTCAATTACTAGGTAGTATTCGGACAAACAACATCACCAAAGTGCTGCATGGTTAAGATGAATACGTCAGCAAACATCTGTTGTAAAATAATTCCTTATTGTATTCAAGTCAATCACTAGTTTGTAGCATTCAGTAATTCAGATAGCCTCTCTCTCTCTCTCTCTCTCTCTAGTGTGTGTGTGTGTGTGTGTGTTGTGTGTCTGTGTGCGCGCTATCAGCTGCAGGATTTTTTTTAGCCCTAAGCTAATTAGAAATTGTGTACTTTTCCCAACCTACCATGAATACCACATTAAGCAGTCATTAAATGTCAGTTGTCCCTAATAATTTTCTGCTTTTGGCAATCTTCTGTTTGGCAGAAATAGTTTTTGTTCTGATTACAACTAGAAGAATTGTTTTCTATATGACCTTTCTCTAAAAGGTTTTTCTTAAATGAGCCAGCATGTCAGCACCCTGGAAGCATTTGTGAACAATAGGGAAATTAGAATTTTCTAAGTGATGGATGTTTAACAATTAGGGACCTTACAGAGCAGGTGGGGTAACTAGAAAGGAAAGTATAGCTAGTTCTTCAAGAGAAAAATGACTATGAGAGATGTATTAATAAAACATGGGCAAGTGGAAAGAGAGCATCAAGAATAATATGTTTTGTTAAAGTAGGGGGAAATACAAAAAATTACTCAATGAATAAAAGGAATATTGCTGAAAAACACAAACACATGCTGTTGATGTACTGGCATAGGGATGGGTATTCAGCAGAAGCATCCAAGGAATTCAATGAACTAGATGTTGATCAAGGACATACATTCCTAATTCTTAACATTCCCATGAGGCCAAGGAAAGCTGTACAACTTTATTTTCAAGTTATCATCATGTGGCAGCTAGGTTGGTTCAGTGTCCTATAACAGAGGACAGGGCAGAATCCAATCGGGCACTTATGTCCCCTCCAAATCTGTTCTGTCCCGCCAATTCCCTACCACAAGCAATGGGTCCCATCGATTCCATTGTGCAAGCAGAACCCACCACTTATGTAAGGGAGATTTAGCATTTCCTAGGGGAAGCCCCCAAATGAGTGGAAACGCTTATCTCTGGAATTAGGCAGGTCAGACGAGGTCCTTTATGCGAGCTCTGCCGACCTACCTCCTTCCAGAAACAAGCATTTCTGCTCATTTTGGGTTGCCCCAGAGGTGCTAAATTGCTGTTGCCCAAGCGGTGAGGCTGCTACCACAACAGAATTGGTGGGGCGTAAGAGGATCAGCAGGGTTACAAGTCCCCATTGGATTTTGCCAACTGCCCTCTATTCAAAGAGGACAGTCCTCTATTTGTAGAGGTGTCCAGTCCAAGTCTGGCTTATTATTTATTTATTTCATTTATATCCTTCCGTTTTTCCTCCTTAAGGAACCCAAGGCAGTGTATATAATCCTCCTCCTCCATTTTATCCTCACAACAACCCTGTGAGGTGGGTTGGGCTGAGAGTCTATGACTGGCCCAAAGTCACCCGGAGAGCTTCCAAGGCCGAGTGGGGACTAGAACCTGGACCTCCCGACTCCCAGTCCAACACTCTAGCCACTACACCACACTGGCTTAAAGTCAAACAACCATAAGGAGGGAGAGCAGGAGCCTTGAAGTTGTCCATCAACATGTAGCACCTGGACAACAGACTGAGCATCCACACAAGTCACCTAGCCAGAATTCACCACTATGGTGAGATGCATTGTATTTCTATTTAAATTATAGTTATGATTTCTAAATTTGTACCTATACATATTTGCATATGCAAATACTATGTAATTTGATGACCACTCTATGTGACACTTTAGCTTCCTTAGACTCTTACTGGCCTTCATCCTGAGCTGCTGATTAGCAACTTTTTTGAAAGGTTTAAATTGAGGTTTATATCACAAAAGTGCACAATTTTAGAAAGAAGCATCATAATGTTAACACCACCATTACCAACCACATATAAACAGCCACTGAATACAATATTCTCAGCCATAAGCATTGCAGAAGAGGTACATCTCACATCTCCTTCCAGGCAGGTGTCAAAGAATTCCCTTTCCTCACTCCTTTGGGAGGACATTCCACAGTTATAGTTACGTGTGCATCCCAGCCGTCACTGTCTCAACTTGTTGCAAGGACAGCACATACGCTAAGGCTTGCCGTCCAGATCTCTGTTGGTGTGTGGCCTCACATAGGAAATTAGAGTCCTTAAAGTATGAGGTTCTGAAGCCATGCAAGACTTAGTGTATTGCTTAAAACCAGCACCTTGAATTAGGCCCAGAAGCAAATTGGCAACCAATGTAAAGTGGTGCAGAGGACATTACTGTAACCAAGTCTGGAAGTTCCAGAAGCAAAAATCAGCCTATGCCACTTGCTTTCTAAACTTACTGTCACGTTGCCCTTTGCCCCTGCTGTAAAACTTTAAAAGCCAAATCAAAACACAAACAAGAAACCTCAATTCCAAGGCTCTTTAACCCACTTAATTCAATGGGGCATTCAGATGCTAATTGTCAGTGACCCACAGTCTACAAAAGAAATACCTTCAGGGAGTTCAAAGTAGGAACGTACGAAAATTCCACCACGGATCTTGGGGAGGCCGAATGCCAGCGCATTCGGCCCCCCAAAATCAGTGGCGGAACGGCCCGCCACCCCCCCCGCCACCCCCCCGGGACGAGACTTACCTTGGGCGGATCTTCCTGGCAGCGGTGGCTCCGGCGGCGGCTCCGGCGGCGGTTCGGCAGCAGCGCCTGCTGCTGCCGCCATTTCCAGTTTAAAAAAACCAAAAAAACAAAAAAACGTGATAGGCTACGTAAACATTTACGTAGCCTATCACGGGTAGGTTTTAAAAAAAAACCCATGATAGGCTACATAAAAGTTTACGTAGCCTATCACGGCTGACTTTTTAAAAAAATAAACGCGCGTACGCAAATGGCGGTGGCCATGGCTGCCACCATTTGCGTTCCTTATTTTGGCACATCTTAGTCTACGTAAACATTGAAGTAGACTAAGATGGTGAAAATAAGGGGAACGCAAATAGCGTAGATGCTATGCTATTTGCGTTCCCCTTATTTTCGCTGTCTTAGTCTACATAAATGGTTACGTAGACTAAGATGTGCCAAAATAAGGAACGCAAATGGCGGCGGCCATGACCACCGCCATTTCCGTATGCACGCTTGTTTGTTTTTTAAAAAAAGTCAGCCATGATAGGCTACGTAAACTTTTACGTAGCCTATCACGGCTGACTGCAGCCTACTGCAAACCTCTTTGTTTGAATAAAAAGCACACTCTGCACATGCTCAGGGAATGGACAAAATGAGGAATAAACATACCAGGGAATATGAAGAACTGTATTCTTCCATTATGTGCATGTGTGTAGGGGGGAATCTCCCTCCAGCCACCTGTTCCCTGGAAACCCCGCCCCCCATTCACCCAAGGGTCTTCTGAGATAACTAACAGGAGGTTTGCTAATGAGCTGGATGTGGAAATACAAAGCTGAGCAGAGAGGAGAACCAACTCTGTGCATGTCTACTCAGAAGTAAGTCTTACTGAGTTCAATGAGACTTACTCCTGCACATGTCAGCACCCCACTTGCCCCCAGCTCAGCTTTGTATTTCCACATCCAGCTCATTAGCAAACCTCCTGTTAGTTATCTCAGAAGACCCTTGGGTGAATGGGTTTTTTTTTTCCCAGGGAACAGCTGGATGGAGGGAGATTCCCCCCCCCTCACACACACACACATCATGGAAGAATAGAGTTCTTCCTATTCCCTGGTATGTTTATTCCTCATTTTGTCCATTCCCCGAGCATGTGCAGAGTGTGCTTTTTATTCAAACAAAGGGAAGGTTGCTGATCTTTCCCTTCATGCTGCATTTGTACAAGTGTGACTGCTTCAGAAAGAACTTTCCATTATACTGTCTCTTTTTCTTCATGAGTTTCATAACAGAAGTATGGTGTAGTGGTTACAGTCCAGCCCAAGCCCCAAAGTCACCCAGTGAGACAACTAACAGGACATTTGCTAATGAGCTGGATGTGGAAATACAAAGCTGAACTGGGGACAAGTGGGGTGTTGACATGTGTAGGAGTAAGTCGCATTGAACTCAATAAGACTTACTTCTGAGTAGACATTCACAGAGTTGGTTTCCTCTGCATTTTAGCCTCACAATGTCAACAATGCTGGATGTGGAAATATAAAGCTTAGCAGGGAGAATAATACCCCGTGCAGGGCTCCAGACTGGCATGGTCATTTTAAAAGTTTTTTTCTTTCTTTCAAACAGTGTTGCTTTAAACAAAGAGTCCATCGCTCATGCACACCTAGGACAGCCTTGTTTTGGGTAGGGATGTATGAAACACCTACCTGGCTCCGCGCCGGGCAATCCGCGGTGGGGGGGAGGTGCTCCGTCCCTCCCCCCGGAATCCTCGATGGGGGGGAGGTGATCCGGTCCTCCCCTCTGGAATCCTGCCCAGCCGGCTCCACTCCGCAGCCAAGCCACAGAGCTGCCGGCCGGCTCCGGCCGCCCTCAGCCAGACATCTGGCCGCTGGGCAGCCCTGCAGGGATGCAAATGGCAGCTGTTGTAACCGCCGCCATTTGTGTCCCTGTATTGAGCCATGATAGGGTACATAAATATTTACATAGCCTATCATGGCAGGGGGAAAAAAACCCAGCATACGCAAATGGTGGTAAGTATTTACATAGCGTAAGTATTTACGTAGCCTATCACGGTTATGAAGAGGAGGAAGCGAATGGCGGCCGCAGGACAGCAGCCATTCACAAAGCAGTGTGGACGGGAACAGGTAAGTGCTCCATTTCGCATGCCTTTTGTGGGTTAGGGGCAGCGGGGACTTCGTCCCGCACGCCTTTCGTGGGTTGGGAGGGGTGGGGGCTTCGTTCCGCAACAGATTTTGCCAGTGCATTCGGCCTCACCGAGATCCGTTGCAGAATTCTCTGACATCCCTAGTTTTGGGAAGCCCCAAGGAGGAGGAAGTGTTTTGGCTGAAAGTAAACGGAGACGGAGGATTTCAATTGAAAAAGAACACCAACAAACAAGGTGGTGAGCACAATTAATTTTTTTTTAAAAAAAAACTTATGTATTTGTTATTGGAATATACTAGGGATTGACGAAAGTCCCCCTACCTGGCTCCACTGGGTTCTGCTGGGGGGGGGAGGCGCTCCGTCCCTTGCCCCGGAATCCTCACTGGGGGGGAGGCATGGACCGCCTCCCCCCCAGAATCCTGGTCGGCTGGCTCTGCTCTGCGGGGATTCCACCGAGCCGCCAGCCGGCTCCGCCAGCAGCTGGACATCCGGCCGCTGGCTAGCATGGATGCAAATGGCAGCGGCCGTAGCCGCCACCGTTTGCGTCCCTGTAGTCAGCCATGGTAGGCTATGTAAAGACTTATGTAGCCTATCACGTCTGGCTTAAAAAAAACCACAAACGCGCGTGTATGCAAATGGCGGCTTCTATGGCCGCCACCATTTGCGTTCCTTATTTTGGGCCGTCTTAGTCTACGTCAATATTTACGTAGACTAAGACGGCGAAAAAAAGGGGAACACAAATAGCGTAGCCGGCGCTATTTGCGTTCGCCTCATTTTCGCCACAGGACCTCGTGGTGCCATCCCGCAGAGGATTCCGTGGCATGGGCTGAAGGGAATTTGATCCCATTTCAGTCCGTGGCAGAATTCTCTGACATCCCTAATTACAGATGAAAAATCCAAAGGCTAACTGCATTCTGATCTGCACATTAGATTGGAAGAAGGATATTTTGATCTCTATGTAGGGATGTATGAAAATTAGGGATGGCGGAGAATTTCTCCCCGAATCTTCGGGAGGCCGAGCGCTGAGGCACTCGGCCCCCCGAAAGTGTTGGGGAAATTCTCCGCTGGCCCCCCACCCCCCCCCTGGGATGGGACTTACCTTCAGCGAATGTCCCTCTTGGCGGCGGGTCCCGGCGGCGGTTCGGCGGCATTTCGTCAGGGGCGGGGGCGGCGGCCAGTCTCCCGACTGGCTGCTGCCGCCGCCATTACAAAATAAAAAAGTAAGTAAAAAAACAACAACACACACCTGTGATAGGCTACGTGACGATTTACGTAGCCTATCACGGCTAGATTTCCAAAGTCAGCCGTGATAGGCTACGTTAATCATCATGTAGCCTATCACGGGTGACTTTGGAAAAAAAAAACGTGTACGCAAATGGCGGCGGCCCATTTGCGTTCCTTATTTTGGCACGTCTAGTCTACATAAAGATTTACGTAGACTACCGTGAAAATAAGGGCAACGCAAATAGCGTTCCCTTATTTTCGCCGTAGTCGACGTAAATCTTTACGTAGATTACCCTTGTCCAAATAAGGAATGCAAATGGCGGCGCCATGGGCCGCCGCCATTTGCGTACGCGCTTTTTTCCCCCCCAAAGTCACCCGTGATAGGCTACATGATGATTAACGTAGCCTATCACGGCTGACTTTGGAAATCTAGCCGTGATAGGCTACGTAAATCGTCACGTAGCCTATCACGGGTTTTGTTTTGTTTTTTTACTTTTACTTTCGCGGCCGGGGAGACGGGGCGCTTCTCCCCGGCCTAAATTTCGGCCGGGCGAGGCAGGGCGCCTCCCCCCCCAGCCTGAATTTCGGCTGGGCGAGGCGGGACGCCTCCCCCCCTCGCCTGAACTTCGGGGGGAGAAGTGAAGTGCCTCCCCCCCACCGCGAATCACCCCTGCGAAAAGGTAAGTGACTTTCGTACATCCCTAATGAAAATCACTTACCTTTCGAGAATTATGCTGATGGTGGGGGGGGAAGGTGTTCCGTCCCTCCCCCCAGAATCCTGGCCCGGGGGGGAGGCGTGTCAGGGTGGACACTGAGCCCATAGAATCCCAGAGTAGTTCTGATTCTGAGGAAGAGCAGTCACTCCTGGGAGGGGAGCGCGCTCCTCTTTCCCTGGACCAACAACTGACTTGAGATTCCTCCCACCAACATTCCTAGCTTAGATAGCAGTCCAGGGAGTAACAGAGCATGGATAGCAGACTTGGTGGACGCGCGACGCAGACGCAGAGAGTGGCGCCAGATGGAGGGATGGGAAAGGAGGCGTAGTGCCCGGTTGGCGCGCAAACAACGGCTGCGCCCAGAGGATCCAAGGGAAAAGGGGAGGGACTCTCCCTAGTCCTTAAGTTCAGAGGTCTGCCAGTAATTCCCTTTCAAACGGGGACCAACTGTTCCAACTTAGGGCATAGGTACTGTGCTGCTCAGATCTAGTTGCAAACTGTATAGTTGTTAAGTTGTAAAAGAAGAATAAAGCTTTGAAAGGAATCCCTTTGTCTGTGTCTGGACTTGGCTACTGGATTAGACTGAAAGCGGCCTCCAAGGAGCCCTTGACAGCTTGGTCCCCGTTCCTCTTTTTTTTCTCTCTCCTCTCTCTCTCTCTTCTCCAATTGCCTTATGGAGGGTGCCGGGAACCCAACGGTGCAAGCTCTGGCACAAGAGAACCAGTTGCTCCGTGATCAGATGGCTCAACTGACGGCTGCCGTGCAAGATCTACAGGCTGTGGTTCAACCCCCCCACCTCTGATTCCCCCACACCGCAAGTGCCCGGTGGCATTGCCAGAGAAGTTTTCTGGTGAGAAAGGACTTTTTCAGATTTTCAGGGCCCAATCAGAGCTGTACATGCATCTTAGACCTGAGGATTTCCAGATGGAACAGGTTCGTGTGGGTTTCATCATTAACCTACCGTCAGGCATGGCAGCTAAATGGGCTTCGGGGCTCCTGCTAGCTAATGACCCCCTGCTCAGAGACTATCAAGGTTTCATGACAGCCATGGCATGTTTTTTTGGTGCGCACGCAGATGGCTTCTCAGGAGATTCGCCGCCTCCGGCAGGGCAAGGACTCAGTTTCCAGCTACGCGACAACCTTTCGCTTACTGATGCAGGATTTACAGTGGAATGATGCCGCGGTAGTGGCTCAGTTTTTGGATGGTTTGAACGACGAGATCTTGGATGAGTTGGCGCGCATGCCCAGCTCGCCTACTTTGGAGGACCTTATCCAGACCTGCCTTCAGATAGATAGTCAGCTGGAGGGGCGCCGGCAGACCCGGCGGGGCTCCGGGGGCCGGGATTTCCCTCCTCCCATTCCCCCACATTTCCTGCCTCCTCCCCCACCCCCCACTCCGGCGTTGGGGGTGGAGGAGACCCTGATGCAGCTCGGAGCTACCCGAGCCTTGCTGCCGCCAGAGGAGTTTGAGCGCTGGCATGCTGAGCGCCGATGTTTTCGATGTGGAAAGTGGGGGCATTTCGCCAAGACCTGCCGAGTGAAATCCACAGCTCCACTGCCTCCTCCTCCTCTCCTTCCCCCCTCCTCCTCCTCCTCGTCCCCAGGCCTGACTAGACTGCCCCCCAAGCTTGTTGGGGGCCTCCAGTGTGGGGGTCAGTTCCCCACCAGGTGGGTGCCTTCCCCAACCCCCCCACCCTCCCATCTGCTGTTGCATGTTCACCTCTGCTCCTCTCAGTGGGGGGGGGTGGAGGCCCTAGCTTTAGTGGACTCGGGGGCTATGACCAGTTTCATGGATGAGACCTTTGCCCTTTTCCACAAGATTCCTACCCTGCCCCTTCCTGCCCTCTTGGCAGTGGAGACCATTGATGGGCGTCCTCTCTCTTTGGGCGTGGTGACCCATATTACAGTTCCGCTCACTCTGCGCACCCAGTCCCACATTGAGCAGATTCAGTTTCACTTAGCCAAGGTTCCATTATACCCAATCGTGCTGGGTGTTTCCTGGCTCTCTAAGCACAACCCTCATATTTCTTGGGGGTTTCAGCAAGTGGAGTTTGTGTCTCCCTACTGCTGGAAGCATTGCCTCCTGGAGGAGGTGCCAGTCCCAGCCCAGGCCTTAACCCTTTCCTCCCCCTCCTTGTCTGCTTCTGGCAGTCCTTCAGGTACCGTCATCCTCCCAGAGAAGTATGCAGCTTTTCGGGATGTGTTTGACAAGAAGGAGGCTGACCACCTTCCTCCCCAGCGCCCTTTTGACTGTGCCATTAACCTCATTCCAGGGGCGACCATCCCCGCTGGCCGGCTGTATCCGAAGTCGGAGCCGGAACTTGGAGCTCTGTGGGAGTTTTTGGACACAAATCTCAAACGCGGTTTCATTTGCCCCTCCTCCTTCCCCGCCTGCGCTCCTACCTTCTTTGTGGCCAAGAGATCTGGAGAGCTCCACCTGGTGCACGATTTCAGAAATCTAAATTCCATCTCCATCCCTGACAAGTACCCCCTCCCCCTCATACCTGAGATGCTGGAGCGCCTGGGGCGAGCTAAGATTTTCACAAAGTTGGACCTGCATAACGCTTACAATATAATTCGCATCCGGGAGGGGGATGAGTGGAAGACCTGTTTTGGGACCTGGTATGGAGCGTACGAATACCTAGTAATGCCTTTTGGGCTCACCTGCCCCCCCCCACTTTTTCGCATTTTATGAATGCCATCTTCAGGGACTATTTGGACACTTTCCTCATTGTTTATCTCGATGATTTACTTATATTTTCTGAGGACTCCGATGCCCATCAGCTAGGGGTGGACGAAAGTCACTTACCTGTCCTCGAAGCTTGTTCACGGTGGGGGGGAGGCGCTTCGCTGCTCCCCCCGCGAAGTTCAGGCCGGGGGGGAGGCTTCCCGCTTCGCCCGGCCAAAATTCAGGCTGGGGGGGAGGCTTCCCGCCTCGCCCGGCCGAAATTCAGGCCGGGGAGGAGGCGCCTCGCCTCGCCCGGCCGTGAACTCAAAAGTTTTTTTTTTTTAAACGCCCCCGTGATAGGCTACGTGACGATTAACGTAGCCTATCACGGCTAGATCTGCAAAGTCAGCCGTGATAGGCTACGTTAATCGTCACGTAGCCTATCACGGGTGACTTTTTTTTTAAAAAAAGTGCATACACAAATGGTGGCCCCCATAGGGAGCCGCCATTCGCGTTCCTTATTTGGTCGCTGTAGTCTACGTAAAGATTTACGTAGACTACGGCGAAAATAAGGGCAACGCAAATAGCGTTGCCCTTATTTTCACCGTAGTCTACGTAAATCTTTACGTAGACTACAGCGACCAAATAAGGAACGGGAATGGCGGCTCCCTATGGGGGCCGCCATTATCCGTACGCGCTTTTTTTTTTTTTAAGTCACCCGTGATAGGCTACGTGATGATTTACGTAGCCTATCATGGCTGACTTTGCAAATCTAGCCGTGATAGACTACGTTAATCGTCACGTAGCCTATCACGGGGGCGTTTTTGTTTTTTTTTCTTTGATTGGAATGGCGGCGGCGACAGCCAGTCGAAAGACTGGCTGCCGCTCCCACCCCGGACCAACACCCGCCAAACCGCCGGCTGGACCCACCACCGGGAGGGACATTCGGCAAAGGTAAGTCCCATCCCGGGGGGGGTGCGGGGGGTGGGGGGGTGCGGAGAATTTCTCCCCGAAACTTGTTCAGGGGGCCGAACACGTTGGCGCTCGGCCCCCCGAAGTTTCGGGGAGAAATTCTCCGCCAACCCTACCATCAGCACCATGTCTCTGCCGTACTCCAGTGTGAGAACCATCTTTATGCCAAGCTGGAGAAATGTGCGTTTGACCTAACCTCTTTGGACTTTCTTGGCTACATTATTTCACCTGACGGTATCAGGATGGATCCTGCGAAGGTCCAGGCTGTCCTCTCCTGGCAGGCTCCATCCACCAAGAAGGACTTGCAACATTTTCTGGGTTTTGCTAATTTTTACAGAAAGTTCCTGCCCAGTTTTGCTCGGCTCACTTCTCCTCTCACTGACCTCCTTAAGGGCAAGAAATCTCCTTTTCATTGGATGGCATCTGCCCAACAGGCTTTTGAGGAACTTAAGAAGGTTTTCAGTTCTGAGCCGATCCTGTTCCATCCCGACCCGAGGAAGCCTTTTGTAGTGCAAACTGAGCCTCTGACTTCGCGGTGGGGGCGGTGCTCTTTCAGCCAGATCGGGAGGGCGGTGGGCTGCAACCCTGCGCCTACCACTCCAGGAAACTGACCATGTCTGAGAGGAATTAAACCATCTGGGAGAAGGAACTGTTGGCCATCAAGTCCACTTTGGAGACCTGGCATCATCTCCTGGAGGGGGCGCAGCACCCAGTCGAAGTTAGAACCGACCATCGCAATCTCGAACCTCTTCAGACAGCCCGTGCCTTAAACCAGCGGCAGATTAGGTGGTCATTTTTTTTTTCTCGGTTCCACCTTAAGATTTGCCATGTGAAGAACTCAGACAACCTACAAGCGGATGCTCTTTCTTGTAAGCCTGACCTCCAGCAAGGGAGTGAGGAAACTTCCCCCCCTCTGATTCTTCCCCCCCCCCAAGGCCTGGCAGCAGCTGCAGTGCCTCATTCTTGGGAGGAGCTCCTTCTCTCTGCACAGGCTCAGGATGCTTTTGTTCGCACAAAGGTGGAGGAATTGGGGCTAGCCTCTGCCCCCCCCCACTCTACCCCCTTCTCTTTGCAAGGTGGCCTGCTTTACCATTCTGGCCGGGTCTATGTGCCTTCTAGACCCCTCCGTGAGAAGGTCCTCCATCAGTGCCACGACTCCCCCACAGCTGGGCATTTTGGCGTCGCCAAGACCTTGCATGGAGCGACGAGAGATTTTTGGTGGTCTCGTGTGTGTCAGGATGTCAAGTCCTATGTCGCCTCCTGCCCAACCTGCCAGCGGGCAAAGGCCCCCTCAGGCAAGCCCACAGGCTTGCTTCACTCCCTGCCTACCCCCTCAGGACCTTGGAAACTGCTCTCCCTTGACTTCATCACTGACTTGCCTCCCTCACATGGTAAGACCACTATTCTGGTGGTGGTGGATTTGTTTTCTAAGATGGCCCATTTCATCCCCTGCTCTGGGTTGCCCACAGCCAGGGAGACGGCAGAGCTGTTCGTGGCGCATGTTTTCTGCCTCCACAGATGGCCCGAGGGTCTCGTTTCCAATAGGGGGGCCCAATTCACTGCCCATTTCTGGAGCGAGCTACTGGCTTTGCTCCATGTGACGCTCTGTCTTTCCTCTGCCCACCATCCATAGACGGACAGTCAGACCGAGCTCACCAAGGCGACTCTGGAGCAATATCTGCACTGTTACGTAAATTACCAGCAGGATGACTGGTTTTCCTTCCTGCCTCTTGCAGAATTTGCTTATAACAATGCCTGCCATGCTTCCACCCGCCAAACTCCATTTTTTGCCAATTTTGGTTACCACCCCAAGGCCTTCCCGTCCACAATAGCTCCCTCTTCAGTGCCAGCGGCCCAGGACTTTTTAGAGGAGTTGCGAGCAGTACACCACCTCTTAAGGGACTCCCTCAAGCAAGCCAAGACAGCCTACAAGGCCTCTGCAGACCGGCGGCACCAGCCGGGTCTGTCTCTGCAACCGGGGGACTGGGTTTGGTTGTCCACCCAATACCTCTCCTCTCACTCACCTGCAAGGAAGCTCATGCCTTGACTCATGGGGCCTTTCCAGATTACGGCTCAGATTAACCCTGTTGCTTTTCGCCTGGCTCTCCCCCCTTCCATGAAGATCCATCCCGTTTTTCATTCGTCCTTGCTGTCCCCCCTGGTTTCTGGTGACCCTCATCGCTCAGTCGGCTCCCCCCCACCGCCAGTGCTGGTGGAGGGGGAAGAGGAGTTTGAGGTCGTGGAGATTCTGGACTCCCGCCTTTCTCATGGCCGCTTGCAATATCTGGTGGACTGGAAGGGGTACGGGCCTGATGAGTGATCCTGGGAACCCATGGAAAATGTGCATGCTCCATTGCTGCTGAGGCGCTTCCACCAGCTGTACCCCCACAAACCTGGGGCCCCAGGGGAGGAGCACAAGGGGGAGCCTCATGGGAGTGGGGATGATGTCAGGGTGGACACTGAGCCCATAGAATCCCAGAGTAGTTCTGATTCTGAGGAAGAGCAGTCGCTCCTGGGAGGGGAGCGCGCTCCTCTTTCCCAGGGCCAACAGCTGACGGAGATTCCTCCCACCAACATTCCTAGCGTAGATAGCAGTCCAGGGAGTAACGGAGCACAGATAGCAGACTTGGTGGACACGCGACGCAGATGCAGATAGCAGCGCCAGATGGAGGGCGCAGAAAGGAGGCGTAGTGCCCAGTTGGCGCGCAAACAACGGCTGCGCCCAGAGGATCCAAGGGAAAAGGGGAGGGACTCTCCCTAGTCCTTAAGTTCAGAGGTCTGCCAGTAATTCCCTTTCAAACGGGGACCAACTGTTCCAACTTAGGGCATAGGTACTGTGCTGCTCAGATCTAGTTGCAAATGGTATAGTTGTTAAGTTGTAAAAGAAGAATAAAGCTTTGAAAGGAATCCCTTTGTCTATGTCTGGACTTGGCTACTGGATTAGACTGAGAGATGCCTCCAAGGAGCCCTTGACAAGGCGCTCCGTTCCTCCCCCCACCCCGGAATCCTGGCCGGCTGGCTGTGCTCCGCAGTGATTCTGCAGAGCCACCGGCTGGCTCTGCCAGCAGCCGGACATTCGGCCGCTGGCTAGCAGGGATGCAAATGGCGGCAGACGTAGCCGCCGCTGTTTGCATCCCTGCAGTCAGCCGTGATAGGCTACATAAATGTTTACGTAGCCTATCACGGCTGATTTTTTTAAAAAACAAAAACAGGTGTATGCAAATGGCGGCGGCCATGGCTGCCGCCGTTTGCATATGCGCATTTTTGTTTTGTTTTTTAAATCAGCCGTGATAGGCTACGTAAACATTTATGTAGCCTATCACAGTGTTTTTTTAAAAGCTAGCCGTGATAGGCTACTTAAATCTTTACGTAGCCTATCACGTTTCTTTCTTCTTTTTTTTTAACTTGGAAATGGCGGCAGCGGCAGCCAGTCGGAAGACCAGCCACCGCCGCCACCGCACCGCCACCGGAGCCGCCGCCGGAGCTGCTGCCAGGAAGATCCGCCCAAGGTAAGTCCCGTCCCGGGGGGTGGCGGGGGGTGGCGGGCCATTCCACCACCTATTTCGGGGGGCCGAATGTGCTGACATTCGGCATCCTCGAGATCCGTGGTGGAACTTTCATACATCCCTATCTGTATGACTCTTCAGAATTACTAAAGGCCTAACAGTGCCTTACACAAGGAAGGGAATTCTTTGCAGGCAGTTTATAGATCCTGAGCAGAGAGCAGTCTCCACAAAGGTCAATGATGAGGTTTTGAGGAGGTAAGTGTCAGGGATGCCCCTGAGCACAGAGATTGGCAGAGTAGCTCAGAGTCTGAAGAGGAACTGCAAAACATGGGGGAGGAAATTTCCCAGGCCTGGACAGAGATGGATAGGCCTACTCCTCAAGCTTCAAAGGCAAAGCTGGATGGAGAGGGCCCCTCTTCACCTATCCCTGTGAGAGACAGTGAACAGGGAGAAGGGGGCTGGTAGAGCCTGAATTCTTAGACGCAGAGACAAGAGAGAGATGGCAGAGGCAGAGCTTAGGCGATCTCCCTGATTGGCCCGTCAGGAACAGCTGCGCTTTGAGTCCTCATGAGATAGAAGCAGATCCCCACCCCTACCCCTTAAGTTAGGGCAGAGAGCTCGCCTGTTCCTCAAATGGTGGGCAACTTTCGTAGTTTTCCTTTGAACTAGGGATGTACGAAAGGCACTTACCATTTGCAGATTCTGTTTATGGTTGGGGGGGAGGCGTTCCATCCCTTCCCCCAGAATTCTCATCTGGGGGGAGGTGCTGCATTCCTCCTCCCCCCCGGAATCCTGGCCAGCCGGCTGTCCTCTGCAGCGATTCTGCGGAGCCGCCGGCCGGCTCCGCCAGAGGCCGGACATCCGGCCGCTGGCTAGCACGGACGCAAATGGCGGTGGCTGTAGCTGCCGCCGTTTGCGTCCCTGCAGTCAGCCGTGATAGGCTACATAAAAGTTTACGTAGCCTATCACGGCTGACTTAAAAAAAACAAAGAAAACAAAAACGCGCGTACGCAAATGCCAGTGCATTCAGCCCCCCGAACTCCGTGGCGGAACAGCCTGCCCCCCGCCCCCCCGCGGATCCCCCCCAGGATGAGACTTACCTGTGGCAGATCTTCTGGGCAGCGGCGGCTCTGGCGGCAGCTTCAGTGGCGGCAGCTGCGGCAGCTGGTCTTCCGACCGGCTGCCGCCGCTGCCATTTCCAGTGTTGAAAAAAAAAACAAAACACAATGTGATAGGCTACGTAAATCTTTACGTACCCTATTACGTCTGACTTTATTTTTTTAAAAAATGCTTGTACGCAAATGGCGGCGGCTACGGCCGCCGCCATTTGCGTTCCTTATTTTGGGCTGTCTTAGTCTACATAAATATTTATGTAGACTAAGATGGCGAAAATAAGGGGGAATGCAAATAGCATCCGCTACGCTATTTGCGTTCCCCTTATTTTTGTCATCTTAGTCTATGTAAATGCTTACTTAGACTAAGACGTGCCAAAATAAGGGACGCAAATGGCGGTAGCCATGTCCGCCGTCATTTGTGTATGCACGTTTTTTGTTTTTTGTTTAAATCAGCCGTGATAGGCTATGTAAAGGTTACGTAGCCTGTCAAGGCTGACTGCAGGGACACAAATGGCGGTGTCTACAGCTGCCGCCATTTGCGTCCCTGCTAGCCAGCGGCCGGATGTCCGGCTGCTGGCGGACCAGCCGGCGGCTCTGCAGAATTGCTGCAGAGCACAGCCAGCCGGCCAGGATTCCGGGGGGGACGAACGGAGTGCCTCGTCCCCAGCGAGGATTCCGGGGGGAGGGATGGAACACCTCCCCCCGCACCATCAGCATAATCCCCGAAAGGTAAGTACCTTTTGTACATCCCTAATTTCAGCTATCATCTTTTTCAAGTGCAAAAGAATCTGGCACTCTCTTGTTCTGATGGCAACGGCTACAGCAGCTCACTAAGGGCTTCTCTACCTTAAGCAAAACTCCCTCATCCTTAGGGATGTCAGAGAATTTCTACACGAATCTTGGGAAGTCCGAATGCCAGTGCATTCGGCCCCCCGAAATCGGTGGTGAAATGGTCTGCCCCCCTGCCCCCTCCCCGGAACGGCACTTACCTTGGGTGAATCTCTCTGGCAGTGGCGGCTCTGGCGGTGGTTCGGCGGCAGCGGCTGCTGCCATTTCCAGTAAAAAACACACACACACAGAACGTGATAGGCTACATAAGGATGGACGAAAGTCCCTTACCTGGTCCCGCAGTTTGCTTCGCGGTGAGGGGGAGGCGCTTCGTTTCTTCCCCCAAAGTTCTTGGCGGATGACACGGGTGACTTTAAAAAAAAAGCGCATAAAATATGCGTTGCCCTTATTTTTGCCGTGGTCTACGTAAATCTTTACGTAGACTACCCCTGCCCAAATAAGGAACGCAAATGGCAGTGCCCATGGGCGCCGCCATTTGCATATGTGCTTTTTCCCCCCCAAAGTCACTCGTGATAGGCTACGTAAAGATTTATGTAGCCTATCACGGCTGACTTTGAAAATCTAGCCGTGATAGGCTACGTAAATCGTTACGTAGCCTATCACGTGTTTTTTTTTTTTTTACTTTGTAATGGTGGCGGCGGCAGCCAGTCGGAAGACTGGCTGCCACCCCCGCCAAAACGCCGCCGAAACGCCGCCGGGACCTGCTGCCGAGAGGGACATTCGAAGGAGGTAAGTCCCATCCTGGGGGGGGCGGGGGGCGGAGAATTTCACCACCAATTTCGGGGGGCCGAATGCATTGGCATTCGGCCTCCCTGAGATTCGTGGAGAAATTCTCCGCCATCCCTAAGGCTACGTAAAGATTTACGTAGCCTATCATGGCTAGATTTTTAAAAAATACCGTGATAGGCTACGTAAATATTTAAGTAGCCTATCATGGCTGTGTAAAACAAAAAACAAAAAAACGCGCGTACGCAAATGGCGGCAACCATGGGCGCTGCCATTTGCGTTCTTTATTTTGGCGCGTCTAGTCTACGTAAACATTTACGTAGACTACGGCAAAATTAAGGGAATGCAAATAGCGTAGACGCTATGCTATTTGCGTTCCCCTTATTTTCCCCATGGGCGCCGCCTTTTGCATACGCGTGGGTTTTTTTTATTATTATTCAGCCGTGATAGTCTACGTAAACATTTACGTAACCTATCACGGCTGACTGCAGGGACGCAAACAGCAGCGGCTACGGCCGCCGCCATTTGCAGACCCGGCTGGCCAGGATTCGTGGCGGGAGGGACGGGGCGCCTCCCCCCTGGCCAGAATTTCAGTGGGAGGGACGGAGTGCCTCCCTCCCACCCCGAATCAATTTCGTCATAAGGTAAGTGACTTTCATACATCCCTACTCATACTTACCAGGGCTTTCTTCTTGAGTCTTTCTGGGTTTATGATGGGCTCCTTTAGATGGCGAACACATGACTTGGAATTGAAAACTTCCCTTCTCAGCATGGTCTATATGTTCAATGAAACAATGCCATCTAGTAGCTGAATTATTGCGCAACGGTGGCATTTCACACTGCCAATATGGCACCATTAAGGTTTATTACAGCTTATCTCTGATCTTTTTGAAAGCATCAGGATAGAGGGGGGGAAGCGTGGGAGACATCCTGGAGGTTGATGACAACGTGTAAAGGACCTGCAAATTTCTATGAATGGCCAATCATGAGTGTGCAATAAAAGCCTCATGTAGAAATGCCTTTAGAGAATGTCCTAATGATTCTGAGCTGTCTATGGTGTTTCTGACAAATAGATATTAAGAAGCTAATTCTATTACATTGATTGGTCAGATGTGTACTTTGCTTCTTAGAGAGAAAAGCTGAAGAGGTAATATCTGGTCATTACTACTGGTTTAAAAATGCTATGGAGAAAAAATATGTCAGTTGCAAAGTGGCTAAAGAAGAATGAAAAGAAAACAACTGAAAACAATGAGCATTCATCTCCGAGTCTAATTATAGGTATTAACACCACATAATGTGTCACAGCTTAATGGAAATGAGTCAGATCTAGGTTCAATAACTTTGAAGAATTATTTTTGAAAGGTGGGAGAAAAATTAGAGATCAGCCTTTTATTGCTAAGAGCTGGAGTGCGAGAACTGCATTTTACTCCCCATGGAGATTTACATCAGATTTTCTTCTGCTTGTTAGAAAGTGATGTATCCAAGAATAAAAATATGGACTCCCTTCTGCTCTTCTGCTGCTGTTGGGCAGGGGGCCCTTGGCACTGCATGTGTTGCTAGACACTGCTATTGGCTACATCTTACAGAAAATGCTTGACTTACAGAAAATGAGCAAGCTTGCCTGGAAACTCCAGCTCCTGATCTTCAATGTGTGATGTTTGGAAGACACTGTGTATCTGCTCAAGGGCACACTCATTACCTGTCAGACTCTGTCCCTCACAGAGCTTCTAAAAAAATAATAATTTGTGATCACTGTGTAAGCCTCCAATTAAACACCAAGGATGCTTGTTTACAGTGGTGGGAGGAGAGAATGCTGATATTACTGAGCTGCTGAAGTATGACTAGCCAGTCAGGTCAGGAGCAGTGTGTATATATAGTACCAGCCAGCCTGCTTCTTGCCTCTATGGTCATCTTGTGATGCCTGCTTCAAGGGGAACATGCAGCCCTTCCAATTCAGTCACAGCAAAGTGACCGTAGGTGATTACTGCTGTTCCTCGTCTTCACTGGCCACCACTACTGATCTACTAGGTCCATTAGGTCTGTTCGCTCATTTACCTGCATGCTTGTAGTGTATGCATAGAGAGGAAACAAGATGGCAGCTGCCACGCCTGCTCCAATGCCCGTGTGCCCTCTGGCCCCACCCCCAATGTCCACACATTCATTCAGCACAATATTGAAAAGGAGATCATACATGTATAAGACCTCTTTTCTGCCATCCTGCTAAACTCGTAGACATCCGAAGGCGGGGCTGTTGGGTGAGGTCCTTCTCCTCCCTCCACTGTACAGCATACCTGTGGAGGAAGAACGAGAGAGCAGCCCTGTTATGAGAAGTGGAATGTGGTATCAGGAGGGCTTGTATAATCCAACAACCCTTGTGGGGGTTCAGTGTATGCTTCCTAGCCTTTTAGCTTTGGTGATTTAAATTTGTATTTTAGATCTCTGCATTGCTGCTAGGTTTTATTCTGGTTGTATTGTTATACTGTGGTTTTAATACTTTTATATTTTATATTGTTTTCTCCTGTGCTTTTTGGTTTTAATTTTTGTGAACCACCCAGACAGCTTTGGCTATTGGGTGGTAAATAAACAAATAGTCTCTGAACACTCCTCTGAGATTCCTGAGCCACCACTTTTAGGGATGGGAGAAAGGTTTCTCTCTTGCAGCAACAGTAAACATCCCCACCCCACCCCCAAGCAGTAGTGCTTTTCTCAAAGGAGTGAACTAATGCTTGTACCATTTTTGTATTTTTACCCCACTCTTCAGCTGAAAAGCCTTCCAGAGCAGCTTCATAAGATCAATATAAACAAGGCAGCCTTTGCCTGTAGGCTTACAATGTAAAAGCCACAAAACAAAGGGGAAAATGGAGGAGGAGGGAGAAAGAAAACAAGCAAACTCAGGAAGCAGTTCATAAAGTTACATTTTCAAAGACAGATCCTCATAGAGTGACTTCCAGTATAATCCAACCTGAATGTGACATGGGCATGTATGACAGTGGCTTGATCTGCTTTATCCAGGAAGGGGCATAATGCATAAATCCCTTTCATGTGTTACTTGTGTGAAGTGACAAACCATGTAGAAAGGGTTCGAGGGAGTGTGCCTCTGGTCCTGGCCCTGATGATGTGCAGCATCCCCAACCTCATATTGCTGTCCACAGATTAGTTTGACATCTGAGGTGGGAAAGCCTATGCACTGAGACCTCTAAATGTGTAGGGTCCCCTGGATCTTGGAACCCTGCTCATGCATCACTCCCGGCATCTGGGCTGGTGTATGCACATAGATGCCTATGCACATAGTAGACTTTCCCCACCTCTGATATCCACACTGACACATGGTCGACAGTGGTGGGCCAAGAGGTGCCACACATCACTGGGGCAGGGCCAGTGCTGTGACCCTTCACTCAAGAAATGCATAAAGGGGGTTTCATGTGTTACACATTTCCTGGACGAAGTAGATCTGGATACTGTCAGGCATACCCTGCTCCCATCCAGACTGGAATACTGTGTGGGACTACAGTGTTAAGGTCACTATGCTTAATCACAATATTCATCCTTTGCTTTCCTCCATAGAGAGCTTCAGCATTATGATTTCTTTTTATTTTTATTTTAACATCTACATCTGCTGATTTCTCGATGTGTTCCATGCTCAGTTTTTGCTTGGTGGGCCTTTTTGTCAATTCCCAACAAAGCAGTACAACTCTCTGCACTAGTTTAAGCATGTGGCACTGCAGAGAAATGAAATCCGTACACAATGTACTTAGAAGACACAAAGCCTGTTGTAAGTCATTTACTGCAATTCTTTTCCCAGTTAGCACAAAAATAAGGGCACTTGGTTCAGTTTAAATAGTTGTCTGCAATTTCCATGGAGCATAGCCTGTAATGCTTTTTCAGGGATACTTGAAGCTGTAAGCAAAGTTCACATTTTACCTTGATATACAGAGAGTGCCTTTTAATTGTCCCTCTCATTTTTATCTAATGGTAATATTCTGTTGTTGTTGTTGTTAGTTAAATACGTTTCTCACTAAATGCTTCATCACTAGCTGGTACAGCCTTCCCCAAAGTTAGGGATGTACAAAACACCTGGTTTCATCCAGGAACATCTGCGGTGGGGGGGAGGCACTCCGTCCCTCCCCTTGAAATCCTCAATGGGGGGGGAGGCGATCCGTTCCTCCCCCCCGGAATCCTGCCTGGCCGGCTCTGCTTTGTGGCCAGGCTGCAGAGCTGCTGGCCAGGCCAACCCGCAGCAGGGCCTCCAGCCACTGCCAGGCTGGTGCGGATGCAAATGGCATCCTGAGTAGGGGATGCCATTTGCATCCCTATGGTAGCCCGTGATAGGCTACATAAATATTTACGTAGCCTATGACGGCTAAAGCAGGGACGCAAATGGCATCCCCTATGCCATTTGCATTCCCGCTTTAGCCGTCATAGGCTACGTAAATATTTATGTAGCTTATCATGGGCTACCATAGGGATGCAAACGGCGTCCCCTACTCAGGACGCCATTTGCATCTGCACCAGCCTGGCAGCAGCCGGAGCCACCTCCGCCACCACCGCCGGAGCCGCCACTGGAGCTGCAGCCAGGTAGGCTCCATTTCACGGGGCTTTCGTGGGGTGGCGGGGCGGGTTGCTCCATTCCGCCATGGATTCTGGGGGGCTGAATTCACTGGAATTTGCCCCCCCTGGGATCCGTGGCAGAATTCTCTAACATCCCTACCCAAAGTAGCAGTATGAAAGAACTGCTGGATTCAGCCTGAGTGGGTTGTGCTTCCTGGGATGAACCAGGAAGTTGTTATGTTGTTAAGATCCACTGCTTCTGCTCTGAGAGGAGAGAGGCCACAGCCTGAGAGAGCCCAATGGAAAAGGCTTAGTTTTGAATAAAACTCATAAGTTTGTTTGGAGGGTAGAGTCTCTGTGTGTGTGTGGGGGGGATGTACTGGGGGTTGTAGTCTAACTCATCTGAGGGCACAAAGTTGAGGACAAAGCAGACATGACTTTAAATACGTGTCTAGACACTAGCAGCTACATATTTTTTTCCTTTCATTTTTACTCTTGAGTAGGCTCAGGGTGGAGGGGGGGATGAGGGGCTTTTAAGATCTGGATTGGGCTCCCTGCACCTAAACTAGAGTAAAAATGAAAAGAAGTCATAGTTGCACATTTAAAGTCATGTCTCTTCTGGCCCTGAGCTAGTAGGTATATGGTTCGGAGATCAGTAATAAAATGAAGGTGAGTTTGAAAGTAACAAGTGCACTCAGTAAGACAGGATTTTAATTGTACCCGTCACAATCACATGCCTCTCTGTTGCTGACTTCATCTTTCGGGTCAGGACACTGGAAGGTGACTCCCTTCTACTCCTCCCAGTGCATTCTCAAATGTATTGAATTTTGCTGCTGTGATTGCCCAGAGATGGTTTCTGATGCCAGAGCTATTGGCACATGTTCCAGCTGTAGTAGCGCTTCCTTCTGCTGACTGCTCTTCTGCTCCTGTAATAGGTGAACCTAAAGGGCATGGTTTGTTGTTGTTTTTTTCTAACTACACCACATATGCTTTTACATAAAGCATTAAAGTGTAAGACAAGATATAGATACGTGTGTGTTCCGATATCTGTGACAGCAGCCTGAACTCTCCCTTCCCGATGTCCTGGTCCAACATGACATCTGTTGACAAAATGTTCGTGCTTTTCATTCTCATGATGAGACAAGAATGAAGTTCAGCTGCAGAAGCTGATTCATCAAGGAGTCCATGAACAGCTCATTATATCTATTCTTCCGCATGACAGTAAGCAAATTTTTTTTGTTTTCAATTTTACCACTTTTACTTAGCGGGGAGGGGGGGGATTTTCTCAGATTGCAAGTACAGGCCCACCACACAATGAATAGGTTATGCTGATAAAACTATCTCCCTTGTCCCCGCAATGAAATCAGAAAACCTTTTCCCAATCTGTTCAAGTTGTTTCAATTACTTGACAGGCTGATAAATATTTTTGTGAACCGCCCAGAGAGCTTCGGCTATTGGGCGGTATAGAAATAAATGAATGAATGAATGAATAAATAAATAAATAAATAAATATTGCACCCTTGCGCTATTTCAGGTTTCTCCTGTGAACAGCATTGTAGCTCCGTTTCTTGCATTGATGACTAAGGCATTATATGGATAAGTTGCGGGGTGTGTGTGATGATACAGTTTGTTTTATATTATTTCATCAGCACTGCTTGGGGCTCTCTTGATGCAGCATGTAGTCAATCCTACAAGATGGCAAGCAAAGCTGGGCGGGGGAGGAAGTACCTTGGTTCATATACCTTGAGAGTGAATTAGAATCATAGAATCATAGAATAGTAGGGTTGGAAGGGGCCTACAAGACCATCAAGTCCAGCCCCCAGCTCATTGCAGGAATCCAAGTCACAGCATCCCTGACAGATGGCTATGCAGCTTCATCTTGAATGCCTCCAGTGTGGGAGAGCCACCACCTCCCTAGGTAATTGGTTCCATTGTCACATTGCTCTAACAGTCAGGAAGTTTCTCCTGATGTTCAGCCAGAATCTGGCTTCCTGTAACTTGAGCCCATTATTCTGTGTCCTGCACTCTGGGATGATCAAGAAGAGATGCTGGCCTTCCTCTCTGTGACAACCTTTCAAGTACTTGAAGAGCGCTATCCTATCTCCCTTCAGTCTTCTCTTCTCAAGGCTAAACATGCCCACTTCTTTCAGTCTCTCCTCATAGGGCTTTGTTTCCAGTCCCCTGATCATCTTTGTTGCCCTCCTCTGAACCCTCTCCAGTTTGTCTGCATCCTTCTTAAAGTGCGGTGCCCAGAATTATTTTCCATTCAATGAAGTGCTTTTAGCATCATATCAATTCCACATCTGTCTTTTCTTTTTTACATAGATGAGATTCATTTCCTTTTAAAGCTCTATCCAGGCATTTCCCAGACCAAGAGGTAACAGCAATATAGATACAGGGGGGCTGTGAAGCCATGTGTTTAGTCAGGCCCACAAGGTTGCATAGCTCCTCCCAGACTCTCACGTGTTGAGGGTGAACTTCTGTGGTGAGGAGCTTTTGGTACCCATGGAGACTGTCCTTGCCTGCTGATCCCATGAAACTGACTGGTGGGATGTTCAGGACAGATAAAAAGAAGTACTTCTTCACCCAGTGCATAGTTAATGGAATTTGCTACCACAGGTTATACTGATGGCTACCAATTTAATTGGCTTTAAAAGGGGGTTAGACAAATTCCTGGAGGACAAGGCTATCAATGGCTACTAGACCTGATAGCTATGTGCTACCTCCAGTAGCATAGGCAGTAAGCCTGTGTATACCAGTTGCTGGGGAACATGGGTGGGAAGGTGCTGTTGCACTCATGTCCTGCTTATGAGTTCCTGGTCAACAGCTGGTTGGCCACTGTGTGAACAGAATGCTGGACTAGATGGACCCTTGGTTGGAATCAGCATGGCTGTTCTTACATGCTTATGTGCATACAAGCAAAAGTTAAGTTCATCGAAGTCCTCCTAAATTCCACCTCAAAGCTTGTTCTGTCTAGGGATGGGGGAGAATTCGGTCCTCCGAAGGTTCGGGGAGAAATTCTCCGCCACCCCCTGCCCCCCCGCTCCCCCCGGGATGGGACTTACCTTTCACGAATGTCGCTCCCGGCGGCGAGTCCCGGCGGCGGTTCGGCAGGTCTTTCGACCGGCTGCCGCCGCTGCCATTACAAGAAAAGTAAAACAAAAAACAAAAAACGCCCCATAGGGAGCCGCAATTCGCGTTCCTTATTTGGTCCCTGTAGTCTACGTAAAGATTTACGCAAATAGCGTTGCCCTTATTTTCGCCATAGTCTATGTAAATCTTTACGTAGACTACAGGGACCAAATAAGGAACGTGAATGGCGGCTCCCTATGGGGGCTGCCATTTGCGTACGCGCTTTTTTTTTTTTTCAAAGTCACCCGTGATAGGCTACGTGATGATTAATGTAGCCTATCACAGCTGACTTTGCAGATCTAGCCATGATAGGCTACGTAAATCGTTACGTAGCCTATCACGGGGCTTTTTTTTTTTTTTTCCTTTTGAAGTTCGCGGCCGGGGAGACGGGGCGCTTCTCCCCGGCCTGAATTTCAGCCAGGCGAGGCGGGAAGCCTCCCCCCCAGCCTGAATTTCGGCCGGGCGAGGCGGGAAGCCTCCCCCCCTGGCCTGAACTTCGGGGGGAGAAGCGAAGCGCCTCCCCCCCACCTCGAAGCAAGCTGCGAGACCAGGTAAG
Organism: Heloderma suspectum; assembly: GCF_057233095.1. NCBI lineage: Eukaryota > Metazoa > Chordata > Lepidosauria > Squamata > Helodermatidae > Heloderma > Heloderma suspectum. Next base: position 88,549,799 of record NC_139459.1, read on the forward strand.
TGACTTCCGTACATCCCTAGTTCTGTCTTACATCCATATCAGATTGCATGTAATCTTTGTTTGTTTTGAAAGAACGTTTGTACGTATTTTAGTGTGTATTTTTCCAAATGCATGCATCAATTGTGCACATCTTTGAAATGTACATATTCTTCTCCCATTGATTAAAGCATCTTTGTGCACATTTTTCATAAATACACATTTTTTTCATGTACATTTTTCAAATGTGCACTTTTTTCTAATGCATTCATTTGGTCCACAAATCACATAGCAAGCTTGGGAAAGTATGGAATTTGACTGCAGGTTGCGTTCATCCATGTTTGTCCAGAAGGTGTGAACTGGCTAAATCCAGATAAAAAATGAACTGAAACTAATTTCTCATACATCCCTGTTGGTATTTCCCCCCTCTTGTATATGGTTGGTGCTGTTTTGTCTACATAAGCAACAACGCTCACCTCCAAACATAGGAAAAAGAAGGAGTAATTGGGCTTTTCCTAAGCAAGTCATTCTCCAGGGCAGGGGTGAGGAGCACGTGGCCCTCTAGATGTTGGTGGACTGCAACTCCCATCAGCTGTAGCCAGCATAGCCATTGTTGAGGAATGATGGGAGTTAGTTGCGCACCCCTGCTCTAAGGGATTCTGTCTTTTGCTGAAGAGAAAAGAATGGATGTTGGCTCAGATGCCAGACCATAGCACTTTTCACTGCCCATGGATTTGTCAAGAAACAAGGAGAAAAGGAAGCTTTGTCCTTAGCATATGTGAATACACAGGACTGGTTCAGGTGTAACCTTTCTTAGCATGTGTGAGGATCAGTGGCTGATTGTATTCATTCTTTCCATTATCAGATAGCTTGAAATGTTGTTGGGACAGGAAATTGGTTGAAGCATACAGGGGGCAGCTCACAATTAGCCACTTCTGAGTGCTGCCCACCACAAGGCTCACTAGGGTGCTGAGAAACAAGACAGGATGCAGCCACTTTGCCTCCTGCCACATTTTTCCACCAACCTCACTGCCCCCCCCCCCGTGTGCTGCAGGGCAAATGTAGCACCCCACATTAGTCTGCTACAGGTGATCATTCACATCCTGCTGGTGGGGAGTGGATGATCACCTGTATTTCCTTGTGATGCCTTGGTCAAAACATTTCATAGAATCATAGAATAGTAGGGTTGGAAGGGACCCATAAGATCATCAAGTCCAACCCCCTGCTCAGTGCAGGAATCTAAGTCAAACCATCCCCGACAGATGGCTTTCCAGCTTCATCTTGAATGCCTCCAGTGTGGAAGAGTCCACCACCTCCCTAGGTAATTGGTTCCATTGTTGTTTTGCTCTAACAGTCAGTAAGTTTTTCCTGATGTTCATCTGGAACCTGGCTTCCTGTAACTTGAGCCCATTATTCCATGTCCTGCACCCTGGAATGATCGAGAAGAGAACCTGACCTTCCTCTCTGTGACAACCTTTCAAGTCCTTGAAGAGCGCCATCATATCTCCCCTCAGGCTTCTCTTCTCAAGGCTAAACATGCCCAGTTCTTTCAGTCTCTCCTCATAGGGCTTTGTTTCCAGTCCCCTGATCATCTTCGTTGCCCTCCTCTGAACCCTCTCCAGTTTGTCCACATTTTTCTTAAAGTGCGGTGCCCAGAACTGGACACAATACTCCAGGTGAGGCCTAACCAGTGCTGAGTGGAGGGGAACTAGTACTTCACGGGATTTTGAAGCTATACTTCTGTTAATGGATCCCAAAAAGCATTTGCCTTTTTTGCAGCCACATCACATTGTTGTCTCACATTCAGCTTGTGATCTACAACAATTCCGAGATCCTTCTTGCTTGCAGTATTGTTGAGCCAAACATCCCCCATCTTGTAACTGTGCCTTTGGTTTCTTTTTCTGAGGTGCAGAACTTTGCATTTATCCCTATTACATTTCATTCTGTTGTTTTCTGCCCAGCGCTCCAGCCTATCCAGATCAGTTTGAATTCTGTTTCTGTCTTCCAGGGTATTAGCTATCCTGCCCAATTTTGTGTCATCTGCAAATTTGATCTTCATTCCCTGCACTTCCTCATCCAAGTCATTAATACAAATGTTGAAGAGCACTGGGCCCAGGACTGAGCCCTGTGGTACCCTGCTCATTACCTCTCCCCAGGTTGAGAAGATCCCATTGATAAGCACTCTTTGAGTCCGATTCTGTAGCCAACTGTGGATCCACTGGATCGTTGTTTCATCTAGCCCAGTTTGAGCTAGTTTGCTCATCAGGATATCATGGGGCACTTTGTTGAAAGCTTTGCTGAGTCGAGGTGTAGTATGTCCACAGCATTCCCACAGTCCACAAGGGAGGTTACCTGATCAAAAAATTACTTCGCACTCATTTCTTGGATCCAGTTTCTTTCTTCTCTGTATCTAAGGCTGCCAACTTTTCAGCCAGCCTCTGCCCCTGTACCTTGAACGCTTTCTTGATCTTCAGGAATTAGCTGGTTAAACTATTCATGTAACAAAAGGTAAACAATACCACCAGCCAATGCCTACAGTTCATGGTGCTATAAAAGATACAGCTACAGAGACTAGTTGATGTTGGAAACCCTGCCTGCATCCCCTGTTTCTTTTACATCTTGCCAACCCTCTGGGTTTCATTTCGTTTCTGCCTTGGTTCCTACCTCATATTTGACCAGCTCTCTTGGCCCATCTCTACCACAATTTAAAGTCTTTCAGACCCAGTTACGGATGGACGAAAGGGACTTACCTCGTTCTGCAGCTTGCTTTGCGGTGGGGGGGAGGCGCTTCGGTTCTCCCCCCAAAGTTCAGGTGCAGGGGGGGAGGTGCCCCGCCTCGCCTGGCCAAAATTCAGGCCACGCGGGAGGCGCCCCATCCCTCGCCGGCAAAATTCAGGCCGGGTAGGAGCGCCCCGTCTACCCGGCCCCGAAAAAAAAAGTAAACACACTCACACACACACCTGTGATAGGCTACGTAATGATTTACGTAGCCTATCACAGCTAGATTTCCGAAGTCAGCCATGATAGGATATGTAAATCGTCAAGTAGCCTATCACGGGTGACTTTGAAAAAAAAAAAGCGCGTACGCAAATGGCGGCTCCCATAGGGACCGCCATTAGCGTTCCTTATTTTGGCATGTCTAGTCTACGTAAAGATTTACGTAGACTACGGCGAAAATAAGGGCAATGCAAATAGCGTTCCCTTATTTTCGCCGTAGTCTATGTAAATGTTTACATAGACTACACGTGCCAAAATAAGGAACACAAATGGCGGCGCCCCATGGGGCGCCGCCATTTGCGTACATGCTTATTTTTTTTTTCAAAGTCACCCATGATAGGCTACGTGATGATTTACGTAGCCTATCACGGCTGACTTTGGAAATCTAGCCGTGATAGGCTACGTAAATCGTTACGTAGCCTATCACGGGTGGTTTTTTTTTTTTTACTTTACCTTTTTTTTTTTGCAGTGGCGGTGGTGGCAGCCGGTTGGGAGACTGGCCGCCGCCCCCGCCCCCGCCAAACCGCCGCCGAACCGCCGCCAGGACCCGCTGCCAAGAGGGACATTCGCTGAAGGTAAGTCCCATCCCGGGGGGGGGGAGCGGGGGGCTGGCGGAGAATTTCCTCAACACTTTCGGGGGGCCGAATGCGTCGGCACTCAGCCTCCCGAAGATTCGTGGAGAAATTCTCCGCCAACCCTAGACCCAGTAGGAATTTTTTAGTTTCCTAAATCTGACCTTCTGGCTTGGATTTCAGTTACAATTCCTGCATATCATATGGGTCATGGCTCACTTTGGACTTGTCTTTTTTCCTTGACCCCATAGCCTGACCTGTGATCCTGATTTGTAAAATGTATTACACATTATATCGATTAATTCATTAGTTCAGCACAGCAGTTATTTCTCTGAGATGATCTTTGTTCACGTCTGTTAGGCATCAGTAGACTAACTGATAAAAGGCTTGAATCTTGATAATGAGTTTATGCTTGAGGTTATAACATTTTAATGGGAATATACTTTTTCCAAATAAAATGGCCATGCACAGGAAAGAGAGAGGAAAGCAGGCTTTCATTGTAGGGGTTCCCTCACTGAAGCACATTCATTGCAAGGTGAATTATATTCAGATAAAAATATGAATAGAAATCCCCCCCGCCCCCATGGCTGGGAGTTCAGAGTAGCCTTCATAAGGCAATTTTACTTTGGAAGAAAGAGCCAGGAGACTTGGGCTACAATCCTGTTTGTGCTCACCTGAGATTAAACTGTACTGAACACATTGTGATCTATTTCTGATTAACTATGCATAAAAATGGACTCTTAGGATGCCTTTCTAATACTGGTTTTTATTTGCACGTAATGCATACTGGCCAAATATTAGAGGGTTCAGCAGCAAGCACATATGAGGAATAGAAGGTGCATAGAAACACCAGTTCAGCTCTCAAAACTCAAACTAACATGATCTTAAGACAGAGGAATAAAACTGCAGCATCATTAATTTCTCCTAGTGAACTTATCTTCCAAAGAACTCCACATCATGTGGCAGATGTATATGAGTGAGTATATGTACCCTTTGCTTCTGTGCTGTGGTTCCTGTGGAAATTCTCCCCAAGCTTGGTTTGGGAAAGAAGCTCCCATTGGTGCCAATGTGAGCTTCCCGCCCAAGCCTCCCCCGCCACCGCGAATCACATCTGCAAAAAGGTAAGTGACTTTCGTACATCCCTAGCCACAATAGAGAAGGATCTCTGTTAGCAGCTGTCACAACATTATGAACAGCGGCACCCAGAGAAGAGCCTCCAAAGATGATCTTAGCAATAGGGCAGGAACATATGGGTGAAGGTATATGTTCTGCCCTAAAAGGCGGCCAAGGAATTTTTTTAAAATGAATGAATGAATGGTACTCCTTCAGGTAGAAGCAGATGAAATAGCAGGTGGGGAGATGTTTGCCAAAACTGTGTTACAGAAAGAAAAGGTTAACACTCTTCACCATATACTGTGGTCCCAATCCTGCTCATCCCCGTCTGCACCTGCTGTTTCCTATTTAAAAAACACCACTTTCAAGTGACCTGTTTAGGTCCTTTGTGTGATCTCTTAGCAGTGCTTTCAAGCTGGTCTGAGACCTATTCTTTATTTATTTCTAGAGTAATCCTATGACATGGAGACAGGTTCTCGGGGACCATAGGATAGTTTGGATTCCTGGATCTAAGGTTGCAGTCAGCACTCTAACCTTGGACACAGGAGTCCGAGGTCCACACCCCCTCCTCCTCGCACTCAGTGTGGAGAGAACAAAAGTGACCACAGAGGGAAGGTAAACGGGGTGTTCTTGTGGGGCGGAGGGGACTGGGGAGGCCAGCTTATGAGGAATCCTCCAGCCTCCTTCTCTCCCACTCCCTGACACCTCATCTAGGTGGGTGAAAAAGCCTGTCTAGCTGAAATGCAGAGCGGGAGGAGTGCAGAGGTGAAGATCGCCACCACCGCTTCTCCTGCTCTGCATTGGATGGCCGAAAGTCTCTGAGTCCTTAATTTATATCCTACCTTTCAGGAAAACAAAAAACTGGCCCTCAATGTGTACTGCAACACAAAAGTATAAAACTTTTAAATACGTCACTTTAAAAAAAAAAAAAGTGCGTACGGATAATGGCGGCCCCCATAGGAAGCCGCCATTCGCGTTCCTTATTTGGTCACTGTAGTCTACATAAATCTTTACGTAGACTACGGCGAAAATAAGGGCAACGCTATTACAACGGCGAAAATAAGGGCAACGCTATTACTACAGCGAGCAAATAAGGAACGCGAATGGCGGCTCCCTATGGGGGCCGCCATTTGCGTACGTGCTTTTATTTTTTTTTAAAGTCACCCGTGATAGGCTACGTGACGATTTACGTAGCCTATCATGGCTGACTTTGCAGATCTAGCCGTGATAGGCTACGTTAATCGTCACGTAGCCTATCATGGGGGCATTTTTTTTTTTTTTACTTTTTAGTTCGCGGCCGGGCGAGGTGAGGCACCTCCTCCCCAGCCTGAATTTCAGCTGGGCGAGGCGGGAAGCCTCCCCCCTGGCCTGAATTTTGGCTGGGCGAGGCGGGAAGCCTCCCCCCCCGGCCTGAACTTCACGGGGGGAGCAGCGAAGCGCCTCCCCCCCACCGCGAAAAGCTTTGAGGACTGGTAAGTTACTTTCGTCCATCCCTACTTTTGGACCATGTTTTTACTGGGGGGGGGGGTTACAAGCGCGTATTAGCACAAGCACACATTTGCGTAAATGTGCATTTGTAAACAGGAACAAAATTCTCTTACCTTCTAAAAAAAATCCAGTTCTATCAATGAGTGGATGATGGAACAAAAGACGCATGACAATCCGCAAAACACAGTTTTAATGAAATCCATACATCCCGAACTAGATGGACCCTTGGTGTGATCCAGCATGATTCTTCATATGTTCTTATGTTCTTAACTTCCCTCACCCCTCATTAATGGCTATGCTAGGTAGGGATGATTGGAGCCCTTACCTAAACACATGGATATGTGTCTGTGTTCCTTGAAGTATCTTCAGCCAACCATTTAGGTCTTTAGCGGTGCAACAATCCTATGTATGTCTACTCAGAAGTAAGTACCAGCACCTTGACTTTCCTCTGGCAGCTAACTTGTAACCAGTGGAAGACCTTTAACACTAGAAAAATACATTCCTGCCCTGGCAGTTTATCCTGGACAGCAGGCAGGTATCCCCACATCTTTCAAAGCAGCCCCTCCCCCCCAATACAGATTACATATTTATTTGGCAGTAATCCAAATATGAAGTTAGGAGCCCGTGTATGAAAGTAACCAGATTGTCTCTCACCAGGAAAGGGCAGACCTGGCAAGCCAACCAATGCTGGTAAATTCAATAAACAGAAGTGGATTCTGGGAGGGGGGGTATTGAGAAAATTCACCAGAATTATGGGAGTTTTTTATTCTTACTTGTTTGCAAATGTACGTTCAAAACCAGTCCATGATAAATGATTGTTTCGGTTTAACTTCTGGTACTATAAGTCGTATCGAATTTGATGGATAGCTTATCTGAATCAAATATTGATTCCACCCCTAATTAAAACTAGAATGTGTAATGGGAGCATTTTAAAACAAACTTCTTTCACATGCAGAAAAATTTACTGCCATCCGGAGGGCTCACACAAGGCTTATAAAACACTTGATTCTCAGTTAAGCTCTCAAAATAAGGCATAAAACACTATGCCAAAGTACTGAATTGCTCACATGATGCATACATATTAACAAATTACTAGCAGAATGCACACAGAGTAGGCTATGATGCTGTAAGATGCTGGGCTCATTTGCAAAATGGCCAGTTCCTAACCCCCTCCCCCCAGTTGTTGTTTTTTTAAAGAGGTAGTTATCACTTGTTTGTCCCTCACAAGAACATTCAATACTTGGTCAGACACTGTCCAAACCCTTGTCTTACTCTGTGTATTTAAAATATATACAAAAACAATTCCTTTCCAAGTAGAATTTATATAGGCTTAACACACAAATGCAGTTTTAAATGACTTCTTTTTCTGAACAGGAAATTCTCCTTAAAAACCAAACAAAACCCAAAGAAACCTACAGCATCTATATCAATCCTGCAAAGAAAATATTAAAATATTTCATTTTATCAAATAAGAGCACTGGGTTTTTTTCAACATATTTTGATCACATGTAACAAAATATCAAACCCTTTTGCAGAACACTGAAAACAAAATTATCTATGCCTGCTATTTACAATTTCCATCTCAAGTTATGGTTATCATGCACAGACTGTTTTAATTGCTCCATGTGGCAGCTCCCTTCCTACTGTGAGACATTTGTGTGCAGCATCTCACTATGTGAAAATTGGAAAATTTCCTCTAGGAACAACCATTGCCCTTGCACAGAAAGATGAAGGTATGTATCCCTACCTGTTTCTCTCTTAATGTGCCAGAGAAAGCGTATTCTCATATCATCTGGAGCCACTGTGTGGAATTTTTTGGCTTCACTACTAATTGTGCAAGAATCATCTTCTGGTACACAATTATGTCAGCAAGCTGCAAGCTTATATGTAAGCTTCTCCACCCCCTTTCAGAGTAAAGGTCTCCCAAAACATTTGCATAGCTTTTGACAATGAATGGAAATGGTGCTTCTTTCTAGAGCAGAATATGCTTCAGAAGCAAAATAGAAACTATTGATCTGCAAATTTTAATTACTGTTTTATGTTTGCAAATTGAATATTCAGTTCATTCATTTGATGGTCCACCTGAAATAAGGTTTGTCATAATACAGCGAAGAGAGATCAACCAACACTATAAAAGACTAGTTTATTTCTTTATGCTGGGATATCTCTTCTTTTCTCTCTCTTTCTCTCCTTCATTCTTCTTTTCAATGCATCTCATAATGAATTCCCTCTTTAACAGGATGTTTATTATTCAATCCCACTCATTTATGCTCCAGACCTTAGACTTTGAGCCCAAACCAGGGGGCTGGTTTCTTTCTTGAGCAAGATCTCCAATTGCCTAGGAGTTTTACCCACATGGGGAAAGTATCCTTGGAGGCCCCCACACAGACAGTCCCAGGCTGTGATGCCAATGAACTTCCCCACGCATAAACGCTACTCATTTGACCAAGTGCCTTGTGACAAGAGCGTAACGTGGAGTTTCAAAGGGCCTTCTTCTAACTATCCCTTTGTGTTTCTGCTTTGCTGTATGATCTTGGAAAGAATATTAATCTTTCTGCATTTCTTTTTATCTAGCTACAGAAGATGCCTATGGCATTGTGCTGTTATAGTATAGGTAGAACATGTTGTTAAACTGCTGTATTCAGTCGGAATCTCTTCAAAAGCAACAAATAGAAAAGTGAGATTTGCATTGGAGCTGTTGGTTTCCATTTGATATTCACCATAACACATTTTGTGGAGACTGATAGTGTTTTGGACACTATTTTTATAGTCATTAAAAGCCCAGACAACTTTGGATACATTTGAAATACGACAATACTCGCACTGTAAATTATAATGTACTCCAACTAGGATAATTTATTTCATCCATAGAGCAAGCTATCAACAAATTTCATTAACTGTCCATGCCCCCCACCCCCACCCAACTAACTTATTCTTAAAATCCATTAGGGCACAATCCTATGCATGTTCAAACAGAAAAAAGTCCTACAACTTCCAGCATTCCCTAGCCAGCCAATATGAAGCCATGCTGGCTGGGGAATGCTGGGAGTTGTAGGACTTTTTTCTGTCTAAACATGCCCTTAGATTATGCCCTTAGTCATTGCTGATCATCACTAGATATGGTCATAGATCTTAATGAAGATGACAACTGAAAATAGGTAATTTATTGTATATAAAACACATTATCAAACATGATGTCCACCAATATATTCAAGACAGCAATACAGAATATAGTACACACCCAGGTCTTTCCTTGAGAATGTTCTCAGCTTAAGCCCTTACACCAGGGGTGGGACAAATGTGTCCCTCCAGATGTTGTTGAACTGCAACTCCCATCATCCCTTGCCATGCTGGCTAGGGCTGATGGGAGCTGCATTACAAGAATGCGTGGCCCACCTAGTGATGTACGAAAGTCACTTACCTGGTCCCGCAGCTTGCTTCGTGGTGGGGGGGGAGGCGCTTTGGTTCTCCCCCCAAAGTTCAGGCCAGGGGGGGAGGCGCCCCGCCTCGCCTCGCCCGGCCGAAATTCAGGCCGGGGAGAAGCGCCCTGTCTCCCCGGCCGTGAAATAAAGAAGTGAATGAAAAAAAAAACCACACACCCGTGATAGGCTACATAACGATTAACGTAGCCTATCATGGTTAGATTTCCAAAGTCAGCTGTGATAGGCTACGTTAATCATTACGTAGCCTATCACGGGTGACTTTGGAAAAAAAAAAAGCGCGTACGCAAATGGCGGCACCCATGGGCGCCGCCATTTGTGTACATACTTTTTTTTTTCCAAAGTCAGCCGTGATAGGCTACGTAAAGATTTACGTAGCCTATCACGGCTGACTTTGGAAATCTAGCCGTGATAGGCTACGTTAATCGTTATGTAGCCTATCACAGGTGTGTGTGTTTTTTTTTTCATTCACCTTGTAATGGCAGCGGCAGCTGGTCGGAAGACCAGCTGCCGCCCCCCCCCCGGCTGAAATGCCGCCGAAACTCCACCGGGACCCGCCGCCGAGAGGGACATTCGAGGGAGGTAAGTCCCATCCCGGGGGGGGCGGGGGGTGGAGAATTTCACCAACAATTTCGGGGGGCCGAATGCATTGGCATTCAGCCTCCCTGAGATTCGTGGAGAAATTCACGACCATCCCTAGGCCCACCCCTGCCTTACATAATCAGGTTCATGACATACCATGACAACAAGATGCATCACAGATTAAAACACAACAAATTAAGACAGGACAAACCAGCCATTAAAATCATAACCGGTGGTTAGCCAAGGGCGTTCTTTAGATCTGAAATGCTACATGTTAGTAAAAATATTTCGAAGGAAGTGTACTACAGTGTGAAGCTGTTCGGCTGGAATTCATTAGCACTTTTGATATGTGAAACTCAGACTCAGTTGAGATGGCTACCTCACTACAGAAAGTAATTCTCTCTCTTTAAGTGTCCATTTACTCTATTTATCCTGCTATGCTATTCGTCTTGGACACCTAGTGCCAAAATTGGAATACAAATATAAATGAATGAATGTACCAATTAATCACTAGTCATTGTTCTTTGCAAGTGGGTCAAAACCACATGGAGAGAGGCTATAACACAGTGGTAAAGCATGTACTCTGTATGCAAAAGGTCCAAGTTTCAATCCCATGTATCTGCAAGAAGTGATGGGAAGAACACCTGGCTGAAATAATTGAGGTTCATGGAAGGTAAGTCCTTCCCTAACAGCAGCTGCTTTGCAAGCACCAGCCCACATTGTTCAGGAGGGCTCCCTGACCTGGGGAGACTTGGGGGGCACAGCACAGGTGGCTGCAGGTGGAAAGGGATGTGAGGGATGGGAAAGTTTCCTTCCATGAACTTCTGTAAGTTAATTTATCTTAGGATCCAAGCCAGTATCTTTTGCATGAGGGAGCCTGTTGGTGGCTTTGTCAAGTAAGTCCTTCCCTGTTCCAAAAACGAAAATACGACAAAAATGCTTTTGGAAAATCCTGTTGTTTGTTGTTGTTTAAAAAATGTATCTGCATAAAGAACCAGTGGGGGAGGGTGTTGTTGTCTCTCTCTCTCTCTGCTTCTTTCTTACTTTTTCTTTCACATCTCACCTGGGACGATAACAAGCATGGTAAATTTCAGCCTCCACAGATGTGTTACAGAAAATCCAAGCAATACAAAAGTAGTGTTATTAAAGAAGCTGCATTTCAGCTTTAACTATATCATATACCACTGTGCACCCTATCATAAATGTTTGATATATTTTTTACCTCTAAACCTTAGGATATCTGAATTTACATTGCATTGTTACAGACTCTTCTTTTCATTCTGTCAGCTCAATGGCAGTCTCCCATGGCTAAGTGAATTTGACTGTGGGTTTGATCTAGGAAACTTTAGACTCAGAAATACAATGAAGTTCACAAGAGAAGGATAGCAATGGATGAAAGATGTGTATTGTGAATGCTTCATTTTGGCATTGTATTATAACAATATTTGTAATCCTACAGTAGCCTGAGGGCTAAAGCATGTTTAATATGACTTATTTGACTCCAAACACTTCACTACAGAATATGAACATTTTTGGGGCAAGAGATGCTAGATGGAACAACTTTTTACACAGAATCTTTGTCTCGGTGTTGTACATCTAGGGTTTACTCACCTCATCTAGACAGTTCAGTACCTTCTGTCATCATCATCATCAACAACAACGGTCAGTGGTTTGACATCACAATAAAAACTGTCTATGCTGGTGGTACTTCAGGAAAAAGAGAATTTTAGAACACAAGATCTTGTTTTGTCATGGCTACAACAGACTGAAGAAAACAATGAAAGTGATTTAAAAAAAAAACACGACTGGATCAGTACTTCCTTTGTAATTCTGCTGCTATATCCAGTGATGATGCTGAAGCAGAGAAAATCTGGGTTTAGACACCAGATTTAGGGAGTCTGTTTTAGGGAGCATGCCACAGATCATCCTGAAAGGTGTTGATCCTTTGGAGCAATGAGTTCCAACCCAAGCAAATGCTCACAAAGGATCAAAGAATTCACCTCAAATGCCCACAAAGTGTCCAACACCACCTCTTCTACCTCTCCCTTCCATTGCCAGTTCTTGGGGCAGCATCTCTCACTGGAGCCTGGGCAGCAGATCTGTCATCTCTGTCTCTTTCTCCCCCACTCCCTGGTAACTTTGAGTAAAACAAAATGCGTGATGTAATGTCATTGTGCTCTCATTAGGCAGGAGGGAGTAATTCATTTTAACGTGAACTTACCTAACTTTGCACTTCCAAACCAATATATGAACCAAAACTCAGTTACCCTTCAAAATTCATACATCTCTGATTTTTTCAGTGGAATTCTCCAGTCCAAACATGTGTACAAAAATGTATCTATTAGGGAACATGAACACAAGAATGTGTATGTTAGTGAAAATATTCAAAGAACTGTTCTGCTAGGAAAACTGCTTGCAAAACAATTGTATATTAGGCAGAATTGTATAGAAAAAGGCATGTATCAGGATAAATATGTACAAACATGAGTGTGATTTTTATTTATTTTTCATGGAAACTAAAAAACAAACAAACAAAAACTTAAGAGGAACAACAATTCTCAAAGTCCGGGATGAACTGAATTAAGATTGGAAAAATGTGGAATTGAGAGAAATGCCCTAACCCCGGTGCCAGCTTGTCTGGCTGAAAGGGGGGGGCATTGCAGGCAGGTGGGGTGACAAGATGCAGGGGCCTCTGATTGGTGTACCCCAGTGGCACCAGTATGCACGGAGGGGCTGGCTGAGTTGCCTTAAACTCAGCCCCCCTCCCAATCTCAGCTCTCTGGCTCGACGCAGCTGGAGAGAGCTACAGCTCCACCAGGAAATGACGAGGGACACCCGTTTGCTGGAGACCACCTGCCTGCTCGAGACTTCGTCCTGTACCAGCCACCTGGTCTCTGTGTGCAATCAACACGCCTAAATCACTGCCAACAGGCTCGCTTCTGCCCCGGTGCTCGCGGCGCAGGCGTGCGCTCAGGTGCAGTTCCTTCACGGCCAGCGCCTCCCCTGCCAGTGGGAGCGCTGGGGTTGGTGGCAGCGCGCGCTTGGGCACGGCCCCTGCGGCCGCCGGCACTTGCTGCGTTCTGAGGGCACCGGTGCTGGTGGGCTGCCCACCTGCCCCCTCCCTCGCCTCCTCTCTCGCTTCTCCGGCACCATTGGCTTGGCGCACCTGCCGCGGCTGCTGGCGCTCGCGGTAGGGGCGCTCGTGCTGCCCCCTCCCTGGCCGCCCTCCTTCGCCTCACCAGCGCTCGTTCTCTGTGGGGGCGCCGGTGCTTACAGCGGTGACATGCCCTCCCCCCTTCACCGTCAACTCCTCCTCCAGCAGTTGCAGCTCAACCATGCTGCCGCGGCCCCGGAGTTGCCGGCACTTGCGGCGGGTGGGCTTCCTCGTGCGCCGCCCCTCATGGCCGGCAGGACTGCCGGCGTTCGTTACAGCAGTGCGCGCTCCTGTGCGGTGCCTGTTGTTGCTGGCATTTGCTTATAGCGTTGTTGCTTACAGCAGCGGCGCGCTTGCCCCCTCAACTTCTTGATCACTGGTGGATGTGATGGAGGCGTGCGCTCGGGCGCGGCGCCTGTTGTCCCTGGCATTTGCCGGCCCTGGAGGCACACCTGCCCCCCCACTTCTTAATTGCCTGCGGGTGTGGTGGCGGTGTGCACTTGGGCACGGCGCCTGTTACCCCCGGCGCTTGCTGCCCTGCGTGGGCGCAGCGGCGACACCCTCCTTCCTTGGATGCAGCGGCACAGCAGCCGGCATCACAGCAGTAGGTGGCCTTGCTCAGTCAGCAGGCTGCTTGCTGGGTGTGCTGCTGCCTGCAGCATGGCAACCGCTGGGCCTGCCCTCGGTTGTCACTCCTGGGCCTTCTCGGGGGGCTTCCACCACCTGCGCCAGGTTTCTTTGGGCCTCTCGGCCCACAGGTTTGATCGGGTTGGGGGAGGGCAATTGCAGGCTGCCCCCCCCTTTAACGAGCCTCGTGAGGTAGGTGGTTTTATTGTACCCAAAACACTTCCCACGACCTGAGTTCAATCCCAGCAGAAGCTGGGTCTTGGGTAGCCGGCTTGGGTCAACTCAGGTCTCAGTCAACTCAGCCTTCTGAGGTTGATAAATTGAACACCCAGCTTGCTGGGGGAAAGGTAGTCATGACTGGGGAGGGCAATGGCGGACCACCCCGCTTTAGTCGGCCATGAACATGCCTGCACAGGCGGTGTCCCCCTAGGAGTCAGTAATGTCCTGGTGCTTGCACAAAAGGAACCTTTCCTTTCTGGAGGGGAGTCTGCCTGGCAGCCATGTGTTGCCACCTTTAGTTCCACGGTGGGGGGGGGAGAAGAAGAAACACACACACACACACACACACACAACCAGGATAAACAAAATGAACAAATGCCTCGGGGAAAGGAGGTGGATCCTGGGAAGAGGGGGGACTTGGCCTTCTGAGGAACCCCAAAGGGCTGGATCTAGCCCCAGACCTGAGGTTTTTGAACCCCATGCTAGCCTTTTCCTCCCGTGTCTCTAGTCTAAGGGCTGGATGCTCCCAATCTCTTCTGATCTGGGAAACTGGCAGGGTCAGCCCTGGTTAGTACTTGGATGGGAGACCACCTGGGAGTCAGCTTCCTGCATCAAGCTGGGGGTTGGACTCGATGGTCTTGTAGACCCCTTCCAACCCTATGATTCCATGAATTCACTTCCTTGTTCAAGCGGCTCCCAGGGTAGCTGTTTGGGATCCCCCTGTTTCTAACAACATCAGGCCCAAAGAGGGGACGGGGCAGTAGCACAGGTAAAAGCCCTGCGACGCCCCCACAAATTGGCCTCTACATAGGCACGATTCTGAGTCAAACCAATGTTGCGGGCCCAGTCTCAGCTTCCATTCTCACGCGTCTGGAAACAGCTGAATGTACTCCCGGGATCACCTCCCCTTCCCCCGACTGTGCCCTGGTAAAGCCGCGGCAGTCCACCTCAAACAGACATGACAACAGTCGCAATGTTCACTCTTGCTTTCCATTGCAGTGCACCTGGACACCATTGAGGCCTCCACCTCAACTTCGCAGGCTCACCATGGCAGCACACCGCCGCTGCAGGCAGTCCACCTTCCTGCGGCATCTCCGTCAGCAGTGATCCAAGCAACATTATCCTCTTTGTGGTTTCGCCCAGGCAGCACACCGCAGCTGGAGGCGGTCCGCCCTCCTGGGGCATCTCTGTCAGTAGCAGTGCAAGCGGCATCATCTCCCTTGCTCCCGGGAACCAGGACGCAGCTGCCCTGGATATGGGTGAGATGACTTCACCTTGCCTCACTTGTCCAGATGTGTGACCTTCAGGACCTTGGGGTTGCCGCCTTAGCTTACCTTCCTGGGGTGGCTGTCCCTCCCATTGTCATCTCCCTATAAGACGCCCGGGATGCCTGCAGCTCCATCAGTCACACCCCACATTAGCCCCAGCCACTTAATTCAGCATCTTACAGGGTTCTGCTGGATTAATTCAGGATTCCTCGCCCTGCCCACGCCTGCTTGGGCATCCACATAAGTGGCATATCAGATCCCTACGCTAATCTGGTAAGTGCAATGCCACCGGGTCTACTCCTTCTCGTAATGGCTTTCACCTGAGGAGGTGTGTGGCTGGCTTATGTCAAGGCCTTCTGCAGGAGGGCCGCCATTGACCTTCCTCTGTGCAGGGACCTGACGGACCTGGACCTTTCGCTCCAATGTTGACTCCTTCCCGGCCGTGTTTCTGCGACAGATCTGGCAGTGGCCACATTCCCCAGGCTGTCTCCCGCACTGGCCCTCAGCCTATGATAGGCCTGCTGCTTCAGCATGGCTGTTTGTGCTGGGAATACAACCCCAAGGGCACATACTCCCAGAACCCCTACCTTTTCAGTTGTAAGTGCTCCCTTATAGCAGTCAGAACTCGTGCACCTCTTGTCCAATGCCTGGGGATGGTAGGGTCCCCCTCGAAAGGCCGAGGCAATAGGAAGCCCAGGAGCAGGCTACAGCTCCCCCCAGTGGGCCCATGCTTGGTTAGGTTGGCGCCTCTACTCCAGCTTTAAGATGCTACTCCAACAAGGGGAGCGCGTTTTAACTTGGAACATGTTTTCATGCTAGGTTCCAGGACCCCTCCCCCTTTGTCTAGGTCAACATAGGCCATCCTTACCTCATAAGCAACATTTCTCCTCGACAGGCGTCGACAGGTTCATGAGAGGTTTAACAAGGCAATACTGGCAGAAGGGTTATAGCCCCCCCCCTTTTTCACACCCCAATATCTACTCTAGGGATTTCCCTTCTCTGAATGGTACCCAGGAAATCCTCTAGGGAGTTTATCCGATTCCTAACCTCTCTTCCCTGAGGGCCAGTTTGTCAATTATGAGATCCCTGATCATCAGTGCTCAGTACGATACACCTTGTCGATGTGGCAGTTGTCTTGGTTTGGGATCCCAGCCACAGGTCCCTGAGGGGCATATCCTACATGGAGTCCAAAGATGGTGGTCAAGGTTCTGACCTAACGCAAGTATTGCTTCCCTTTCCTTTTACCTCAGTGTCCCTTAGCTCACAAAGGCTGAGGGCCCGTCTCGCACATCAACATTCAGTGAAGCCAATCTGATACCCTTAGGCATTATTCTCACCTCCCTCAGGACAACTTTCAGGTCTTTTGGGCACAGCTCCAAGCAGTTATACGTCTTCCTAGGGTTTCCCTTGGGGACCATGCAAGATATCGTAGGGCGTCTTCCTTTCACAGGTCAGGTAGCGGCCCCTGGCCGTGCCTTCTCGCGCTGGCTCAGTTTGGGTAGTGCAGTTTGTGGCTGCAGTTTGTGGCTCAGTTTGTGGCTGCCGCACCATCAAACCAGGGTCACTTCAGCTGCGCGCACGTATCCATGGGCATGGCTTCAACTTAGTAGGGCTTTAATGGCACCTCCTTCCGGAGGTGTGAGGCACTCCTCAAAGCCGGACTGCGGATTCACAGGGTTCCACCGCTATCCTGGGGGGTTTCAGACTCATAGGGCAGGTCCGATCGTGCTGTGGGTAGTTGCCTGTAGAGTGGAGGCTGCCGCCACCAAGCACATTTTGGATGACCTCATAGCCAAGTCAGTAACCCCCCCCCTTCGGTATGACAACATGGCCACATTATTCATTCCCCGTCCTCCTGAAATCGGAGGGTCATGCCATGTGTCAGTGTGTTTGCGCTTCAGTGTCGGTGTTACAACATCTGGTTCTGGGCCCGCCATGTGCCGGGTTAGGCAAACCCAATTGTCGATGCTTTGTCACGGAATCAGGTCAACGACTTCCGGGCCTTAGTCCCGCGGGTGCGTCCATTCCCAGATCCCATCCTTGCAGTACTATGGGAGACTTGGAGACTGAAGCCAGGCATGCCATCCTGCATTCCATGGTGCCCTGTACAGGAGCTGCCTGCATCACAGCAGGTATGGTGTGCCGCGCATTAGGCAAAGCTTCAGTGATAGGATTCATGGCCATTACCTATAGATCATTGGCTGCAATTTTGCACCTCCTTAAGGAACAACAGACTATCTGGGACCATAAGTCGCAAGCTGGCCATTTAGCATTCCAGCCCACAACGGTGGGATTCACTGACTCCATGTCAGATTTAGGGTTCGGCGTGCAATACAGGGTTGGGCACAGATGTTGCCTGCTTTAGTAGATTTTAGCCACCCTCTCTCCCTGGATACCCCTTTTGGGGCTCCAGCGGTAATGGCCCTCCATTTGCGCTTTCCAGTAAGACATTCCCCTGTTCCATGCAGCAGCCTTAACAGCCTTCTTCAAGCCCCCTTTAGGAATTCAGGGTTGGTCTGGGCTCCCAAATCCGACTTGTCCCGGTGGGCCTTGATATACTTCAAGGTACAGGTCTGGCCCAATGTAAACCACTTACGCATTTGGTGATCAAAATGATCGATATGGCAAGGGCACAGCAGTGGCCCACGGCCAAACGCAAGTCAATGGGTTATGCCCCGTCGGCACCTTATGGGTTTTATGAAATGCCGCAGGTCTGAGGAGGGGCCTCCGTTTTATCACTTCAATGGCTTACTGTTGACATAAGGGCAATTTGGGCAGTTTCTACTTTAGCTCTCCCCTGCTAGCCCTAGGCAATTTGCAGTTTAGAACCCACTGTTGTCACATTGAAGCGGTCTCCATGGTAGCTGCTGGAGGTTTCTCTCACAGGCACGTTATGGCAGTTTGAAAATGGGGCTTCACAGCGTTCCGGCCTGCGTTTGTGAGTTGTCTGCTTCTTCCTGACACAATTTTTGCTTTGCTTGCCCTAATGTGCTTAATCCTTAGACCAGCAGACTTGACGTATGCCGGAACGGGTGCTCTTACATGGGCACGTTATGATTAGGGATGGACGAAAGGGACTTACCTCATCCCGCAGCTTGCTTTGCGGTGGGGGGGGTGCTTCGCTTCTCCCCCCGAAGTTCAGGCGAGGGGGGGAGGTGCCCCGCCTCGCCCGGCCGAAATTCAGGCCGGGGAGGAGCGCCCCATCTCCCCGGCCGTGAAAAAAAAAAGTACAGAAAAAAAAACCCCACACCCGTGATAAGCTATGTGACGATTTACGTAGCTTATCATGGCTAGATTTCGAAAGTCAGCCATGATAGGCTACGTAAATTGTCACGTAGCCTATCACGGGTGACTTTGGAAAAAAAAAAAGCGCATATGCAAATGGCGGCGCCCATGGGGCACCGCCATGTGCGTACACGCTTTTTTTTTTAACGTTACCCGTGATAGGCTACATGACGATTTACGTAGCCTATCATGGCTGACTTTGGAAATCTAGCCATGATAGGCTACGTAAATCGTCACGTAGCCTATCACGGGTGTGTTTTTTTTTAACTTTACTTTTTTATTTTGGAACGGCGGCGGCGGCAGCTGGTCGGGAGACCGGCCGCCGCCCCCGCCCCCGACGAAATGCCGCCAAACCGCCACCGGGACCCGCCGCCGAGAGGGACATTTGCCGAAGGTAAGTCCCATCCCGGGGGGGGCGGGGGGCCAGCGGAGAATTTCCCCAACACTTTCGGGGGGCCGAATGCGTCGGAACTCGGCCTCCCGAAGATTCATGGAGAAATTCTTCACCATCCCTGGTTATGATGTCTGCAGCTGCACGATGGGCTTGTATGTTATCTGCAGCTTCTGTCACCCCGACACATTAAGATCCAGTGGCTTCACAGATGAGGCATACGGTGGGAGTCCCCTCCTCACCCTGTTCCACCAAAGTTTGTCAGTCTTCCTTCTCAGGTCCAGGTGCGGCACATTGAGAGGAACGACTTCGGCTGTAAGCCAGGCAAAGACCTGATCGAACAGGCCTTGGTTGAGATGCAGGTGGTCCAGCATACCTGGCCGGAAGTAGCCTATTGCAGTCCTCATCGCTCCCATGTATCAATGGGAAGGCATGGAATGACGTTGCCAGTGGCAGGGCACGTCCGAAAGTGCACAGAGAAACGGCTTATGGCCTACGCGACTGAGGTGTTGGATGCACCACCTGCCAGGAAATTCTGTGGACATGGAGGAAGCGTTACAGGCAGGACAGTGTCTGCCTGTCTCATGTAGTGTATAACATATTCCTGTCTCATCTGCAAAGGGGCCTGCGGGAAGTTCTTCTGCGCAGGTGGGGGGAGTTTCACAAGCTCTAGGCTTGTGACTCCTGTGGCGGCTAGGATGGGCAAAAACAGGAAAGTAGGGATGGTGTGCATGCAGAGGCACCTTATGGTGACAGGTGACGCCTGAGGCCCCCCGAACAGGTTGTGCGGCTTGGCGGGGGGATAAGGGTTGCCTGGGAGACCAACCCTACTCACTCACCCAGGTGTTGTGCGGCACCGGGTCGGGGATGACACCGGAAGGTCTACCTCCCCCAGAAGGGGCAGTCCGGAGGGATGGCGAGATCACTGCCACCCCTCAGGCTGGGTGTGTTTTCACCCAAGAAGTGCCAGCTAGCCGCTGACACAGTTAGATGCACGTCCTAGTTAACCCTTTGCAGCTATTTCAATAAATGTGGCCCAGTTTTCAACCCAAGCTTGTTGTCTGCGTCTTCTTTAACCCATCTCCGCTCACAAACTGAAATTGACAGATTTGTTCCTACCTCTGACTTTCCCAGCCCCCTGCTTCACTTCATATGGTGCAGTTTTCATGGGTGGAGAAACCTCAAACAGGATGACATCATGTCATGTCGTGGATTTTCTTTTACTCAGTGTTAGCAGGGAGAGAAGGAGCTTAAGGATGCTGGTTTAGATGACAGCTATGCATTTCTCAGACATGTCTTTTTTCCAACCTAAGAAGATGTTTTGGGGAAGCACAGATCATATTTCTGGCTAAATGCAAAGCTACTCGGATGTTTCCAAGTTCAATGCACTTTTTGACTTTGAACTCTCCTTCCTCCCCTCCCCATACAATAATATCCAGCTCAATAAATGTTTGTGTCAATGAACTCTACCTGTATTTCCTTATGGTGAAATAAATACTGCTATAATGCATTGTTATGAACTTTTTTTAAAAAATTGGGAATGATGGAAAGACAAAATCAGTTAGTTTCCTCCACCATGTCTGACAATTTTAGATTGATAACATCTGTGCATCACTCGTTGTAGTACAAAACTGAACATGAAATGCTTCAGTGAGTTAAGGTTCAGATGGCATGCTCTGGAGCTATACACACACACACACACACACACACACACACACACGTGCCAGGGATGGGGAACATGCAGCTCTCCAGATGTTATAGACTGCAACACTGATCATCCTTTACCACTGACTATGCTGGCTAGGGCTGATGGGAGTTGCAAGCCGACAACATCTAGAAGACCACACGTTCCTCACCTGCTCTGACGTCTCCTGTGCTTTTAAAGTGATGCTTATGAAGGCTTAAATACTGGGCAAATGAAGAGTTCATGGTTATGCCCCCTACCACAAGCAGTGACCTGCATACTGACACAGAGGGAGGGGGTCACTGAGTCAGAACAGCCGTTGGTCCACCCCAAATTGTGGACACTGGATGTTAGTCCTGGCACTGAGCCCAAGCCTGAGCTGAGACACCAGAACCCAAGCCAGGTACCCCTGACCTGGGGCCAGACAAAGATGGTGGCTGCCCGTGGACCATCATCTTTTCTTCCCCTGTGCATTTGGGACAATGCTATGCCATGACATAGTGTCATTCAAATATTGTATTGTGGGAGAACATGATGACTCAACTACCCACTGACTGCAGCTGCGCAAAGTAGCCAGGAAAAAGTTATATTTTTAAAAAAAGAACAATTGAAAAGGAAACTTTGCTGTTCACTAGGGATGGGTAGATCACTTACCCCATTCCAGTTGGGGGTCCATGGGGAGGCGATCCATCTCTCCCCCCACAGAATCCATCCGGGCCAGCTCCACTCTGCAGTGATCCTGCAGTACTGGCCACCGCCTCCGCATCGCTGGCAATACAGCTGGCCGCCATTGCCATGCTGTATCACTGTTCTCGGTCTGGATGCAAATGGTGTCCACTACACCATTTGCATCCCTGTTTTTTCACATGATAGGCTACACAAATATCTATGTAAATATAATTTGAGTAGCTTATTATGTGAAAACAGGGACGCAAATGGCGTAGTGGGCACCATTTGCGGCCGTAAAGCTGTTAGATTGACCTAAATGCAGCTGCATTTGGGCTAATCTAACAGCTTTACAGCTGCAAATGGTGCCCACTACGCCATTTGCATCTGGACTGAGCACAGCGATACGGCATGGTAATGGTGGCTGGCCGTATCGCCAGCAATGTGGAGTCAGCGGCAGGCTCTGCAGGATCACTGCGCAGAGGAGCCGGCCCGGACGGATTCTGGAAGAGAATGGAGGTGAGTGCTCCGTTCCGCCATGGACCCCAATGCGGCCGGATTCTTGGAATCCAGCTTCATTGGGGTCCATGGTGGAATTCTCCAACATCCCTACTGTTCACCCCCCTACCAAATTTTTTAAAATTATTGCCCACCTCCCCCGAAAAAGTGTTCTTCTCCAAGCTCTTTTGCCTGCCCCAAATTACCTGAAATCATCCCAAAAGGTATGGGCTGAATACTCTGGCCCAGCACTAAGAAGAGGTGATGTATGTCAGGGTTCCTTTTGCCCCTGCTCAGCTTCAAAGGCTAAATCAAAACACAGACAAGAGGCTTCAATCCACGGCTTTTAATCCATTACTTCAATGGGTCATACAGATGCAAATTGTCAGTGACTCACAGTCTACAAAGGAAATGCCTTCAGGGAGTTCAAAAGAAAGCTATGAATAGGGATGTTAGAGAATTCTGTCATGGATCCCAGGGGGGGGGCGAATTCCAGTGAATTCGGCCCCCTGGAGTCCATGGCGGAACGGAGCCCCCTACCCCCCCACCCCACAAAAGCCCCGCGAAACATAGGGGACGCCATTTGTGTTCCCATTTTATCCGTGATAGGCTACGTAAATATTTACTTAGCCTATCATGGGCTACAATAGGGATGCAAATGGCGTCCCCTACTCAGGACGCCATTTGCGTCCGAACCAACCTGGCAGTGGCTGGAGGCCCCACTGCGGGTTGGCCTGGCCAGCGGCTCTGCAGCCTGGCCGCGGAGCAGAGCAGAGCCGGCTGGGCAGGATTCTAGGGGGGAAGAATGGATCACCTTCCCCCCCGTCAAGGATTCCGGGGGGAGGAATGGGTCGCCTCCCCCCACCTGTGGAGCCAGGTAAGCGGGGTTTCGTACTCCCCTAGCTACGAAAGTTGCCCACTATCCTAACTTAAGGGATGGGGAGGGGAGATCTCCCTGTCTCTCGTGAGGCCTCTAAGCGCAGCTGTTCATGCCGGGCCAGTCGGGCAGACTGTCTAAGCTCTGCCCATGCCATCTCTCTCTTGGCTCTGCGTCTATGCCTGGCATCTAAGAATTCAGGTTCTCCAAGCCCCACCTCTCCCTGTTCTCTGTCTCTCACAGGGGTGTGGGAAGAGGGGCCCTCTCCATCCAGCTGGGACTTTAAAGCCTAGGGAGTCTGCCTATCCATCTTTGTACAAGCCTGGGAAACCTCCCCCACGTCTTGTGGTTCTTCAGAATCTGAACTACTCTTCCACTCTCTGTGCTCAGAGGCAACCCTGACATCATAGACTTGTTGACTTTCCATTTCTAAAATTAATTGAAATGAATCCCAGAATAATTAGAACATGAGCAGTTTGCTGAAGCTCCCAGTTCATTTGCATCCTTTACATTACTGATACGCATATCTATGTTCATTGGTAAAATACTTCAAAAACAGAGAAATATTGATATGATTGTGCATGTGACTGCACCAAGATTCTTCTTGTGCAATGTGAAACTGATGAGCATGTGGGCTCCTACACATAGTTAAAACACCACACAAAAAAATCTTGATGCAACCATCTGTATGACTGCATCAAATTTGCTTCTTTGGTGGTGTTTTATTGGTAACACACTGCACAGACAGTCTGACAGACACTCTCTGAGTCATTCATACAATCACACCAAGATTACTTGTTTGCCATTCTTCTACAATTTGCATGTGTACTTTGGTGGTGTGTGTATGGGGTGGGGGGAGGGGACAGACATGAATAAGCAGAAGAAACTGAAAGCTGTGGAAAATTCTGCAATGAAATGTGGAACAATGAAAAAACCCTGGGGCAGGGGTGGGGAATTCATAGTCATTCAGATATTGTTGGACTCCCATTATCCTTGCCCATTGAGCATGCTGGCTGGGGTTGATGGGAGTTGGCATCCAACAACATCTGGGAGACCACAGGCTCCTCACCCTTTCATTAGAGTAACAGTTCTGCCTCATAAACAAGGCAAGGCAAGAACTCAAGAAACTGAAGAAACTTGGCTGAGCAGGATTTCAGAAGCATGGTTCCCTCCCCCCTTCATTTCCCAAATAGATAGTTGCAGTCATGCTGTTCCCTCAAGACTAGAGATATGAAAGAGATATGCCCCTTTGATTTCAGTGATCGAGTTCAGCCCGTTATTAAAGGATGATAGGATGAAATTCGCTGGTGGAATGGTAGACCTGAGCAGCAAAAGCTCCATCCAAGAACCCACTTCCATTATGAAAGTAGGGAAAACTGGTGAACAATATTCATCTCACACTAAAGGCTACTAATTGTTCTGTAGTTTTCTTAATTAAATATAATATAATGCATCATGTTATTCTCCCTTCCCTATATATTGTTAGGAATTGCTGACCACTGACCCATGTGGTGAGCCATGTAACTGCAACCTCTCACCAAAGAACCTTTGAGACCTTGCCTGGCTCCACCCACACAGGCTGGCTATTGGCTCTTCCTGGGCAGGAAGGAGTATAAAGGACTCCCTTTTCCAGCTGCACCTTACTTGAGAAACAAGGTCTGCCTGAGCTTGTGTCTGGGCCTGTTTTTGCTTCTGAGCCTTCTCCATGTCTGCCCTTTGGTTCTACCGTATGGTTTTGCCTAGGAATCTGATTGCTCTTAGGTCTTGGTTCCTGGCTTTTGGCTCTCACCAGACTGCTGCCCACAGATCCACCATGTAAATATTTATCCCAGTGTTTCTGCTGGTAAGTATTTGATATTCTTTTTGACTTAAGGGCAGGGGTTGAAAGTGAATGAGGGCAGGTCTCACTGGAGTAAAAAGGTTTGGACGGACAGGCCAACTTTGACTTCAGGTGAAATTAAGACATATGGGATAGATTCAGGGAGGGGGCTTAGGTTCCTTGGCTGCTCCCTCTATATCCCCAGGGAGACACTACTCTACACTTCAAAAAGTTTCTTCAACAGATATCCTATCACCAATGTTGCATCTCCACATTTTCAGAGGTATTCTGTGTAACTTTTGATTTCATTTTTTAAATCTCAGAGGATTTTTTCTTACCCACCTCCAGCAAAATGTATGCTATTCTTAATGAATTGCTGGCATGGTTTCCTATGAATTTGGAACTAAAAGCTCCACTTTGAGTACTGGATAATCATTTTCTGCATAACAGCGTATGAGGGCTGCATGACAGCTGAGCAGCATCTTCCCGCCTTATCAAGATAAACTGAGAGCTGTCATATAACTGAATGCTACTGAGATATTCAAATTGTAAGCTGCAGTGGTCTGAAGTTAAGCAAAGCCATTTGCGTATGTGCAGGTTTGTTTTTTTTTACTCAGCCCTGATAGGCTACGTAAATGTTGATGTAGCCTATCACGGCTGACTGCAGGGATGCAAACGGCGGCGGCTACGGCCGCCGCCATTTGTGGCCCAGCCGGCCAGGATTCAGGGGTGGAGGGACAGAGCGCCTCCCCCCCACCGTGAATCAAATCCCGTTACAGGTAAGTGACTTTCGTACATCCCTAAATTTCAGCCACCACTGTGGTTCAGTTGTGTTGAGAGATCTAAATAAAACCAATCTAGTACATCTTGAAGTAATTCTAGTACAGGGTGTCAAACATCAAGTGTGTGGGCCTAAACTGGCCTGCTAGTGTCTCCAATCTAGCTTCCCAAGATTTCATGCATGGACATGCACTAGTCCTAACATCTAGGGATGTACGAAAGTCACTTACCTTTTCGCGGGGGTGGCCAGCTGTGCTCCACGGCAACTCCGCGGAGCCACAGGCCGGGTGCATTCGCAGGCGTGTGGAGCCTGCGGATGCAAATGGCGGCGGCTCCAGCTGCCGCAATTTGCGTTCATGTTTTTGGCCGTGATAGGCTACATAAATATTTATGTAGGCTTTCATGGCGAAAGACAGGGGTGCAAATGGCGGCCACTACGCCATTGGTGCCCTTGGTTTTTTACCGTGATAGGATACGTAAATATTTACGTAGCCTATCACGGCCTAAATGGGGAAACGAATGGCAGCCGCAGATGTGGCCGCCATTCGCAAAGCAGTGCGAATGGCACCAGGTAAGTACTCCGTTTCGCATGCCTTTCACAGGGTGGTGGGGCGGGGAGCTTTGTTCTGCCACGGATTTCGGGGGGCCGAATGCACTGGCATTCGGCCTCACTGAGATCCATAGCGGAATTCTCTGACATCCCTACTAACATCATGCCCTGTCTCCTTCCTTTTCTGCTCTGATCTGCATAACCAGTTATGGGTCCATGATCCCCTTTTTTTGTTTTTCTCTCTCACACAACCCCTTCATTTTCATTGCCCATTGCTGTGTACTGGCCAGAACGTGATCTGACATTTCCCATGCATTCGGGATTGTTTTGTTCACCTGGTGAACTTCCTGATATCTTTGTGTGCTTCTAGAAAACTTCAGAGGAAGGCAGAGTGCATGGAAATGATCTGCTGTGCTATGTGTGTGCACTTGATGTTTACATAGATCTTGCAATACTTCTTGTAGGGGCGCTTGAAATCTTAGTGCTCTCAGTAGCCAATTGATAAGCGATGCAGCATTGCCTTGATTGAATTAGGAAACTAGGAAAGATTAAGGGGCTGTTGTTCACACAACATGCTAACCCACCGTGGGTTGTTTGTTGAACTGTGGGTTATTGTGTTGTCTGAACGCAGCTAGGGTGGCTTGTTAACCACTCTGAACAGCTCAACAACAAACCTCAAGGTGTTCAAGAAAATAAGCTGCACTGCATGATCAACAAGCTACCCTGGCTGCATTCAGACAACATGCTAACTCACAGTTCAACAAACAACCCATGGTTCAAAACAACCCACACTCAACCACTGAGTGTGGGTTAGCATGTTATGTGAACAGCCTCTCTATGTTAAAGTTTCCAAGAGGAATATAATCGTCTGACACCCAACAGAGGGTGTCAGAGGAATCTGAAAATGCATTTGTCTTAGCTTGCCAGATTTTCCCAACAAAGCTGAGGAGACACAAAATGGTGTTGTGCTAATGCCCCCTGGCAACAACGCTATTCATGACCACACACACTCCTTTTTCTCCCATATTCTTGGAACTGCCTCCCAGAACATCTGTGTGATTCCATGCCCTTTACTTCCTTTGAAGCCCTCCTCAAACCCAGGTTTTGTATTGCAAGCTCCTCGGGGCAGGGACTTGTGCCCTGGAAATTCTCATGTAAATTAGCATGAAGAAAATGCCTGAGTCAAGGATCTGGCTCCTGCCTAGCCTTGCCACTGTAGCATGAGGGTGAAATACCAGCAGCTTAATATACCCTGCCTCATATTGCTGGCATAATAAACCCAGCAGCTGTGCGACACAATGGAGGACTGGGTGGGAAGGGTCGGTAACCCTGGGGAAATAGGTAACAATGTGTCCTGGGAAAATAACTAGCATATACTGGCAACCTAGCAAATGAAGATGGGAGTTGGATAGGATGAAGGAAACTGGCCAAAATGGAAGGTACTCTGCAGTATGAGAAGGATGAACAGTTACCTGAGTAAGTGGTCCATGTGCCGCTCTGATTGGCTATCATATTGGCCTTTCTTAGGTGGCTATGTATCTTTCCAGCTCTCTTCCGTGGGAAACCATAGTATTGACTCCAGAACCCAAAGTGGTGCTTTTTGGCATTTTCCTGGAAATGCATTGTCTGCATTGTCCATGCAGGCCTCCTACCTTGAATGCAAAGATGAGCTTGTGTAGGTGGAGTGCTGTGGTCCCCATTTGGTGCCTTAGTTGTGCAGTGTACATAGATAGGGGGTGGTATACAAGGCTGGGTGATTCCATGGGATGATTTCATCACTGTTGTGGACTGAATGGTGCCTCTTTTGCTTGGGTAACATAGGTACATCATCAATCCACAACATCATGATTAGTATTGGATGGTGGCAGAGTTGCCAAGGATGTTTTGGCAGTTTTAGTTAGCATAGTTCTTGCCAACATATGATATGATCAATGTGCTATTGATCATCTATTCAATTTATAACCTGCCTATATACAAAATACTCTAGGCAGTGTACAAAGTTAAAAACAATTTAACAACAACAACAAAAACAATAAAAATAATACAGCAAAAAAAGTATATAACAGTCAACAAAGAGGAATGAGAGTTCTAAAAAGGGAAGGCCTGTCAGAATAATCGAGTCTTTAATTCCTGCTTAAAAACCTTCAAAGAGGTCAGCAGGAACATTTCAACTGCCAGGTCATTCCACAACTGAGGGATGATGACAAAGGACAAGGTCCCCTCACATGTGGCTGCTAATCTCACATTAGGCAGCCGCAGCAGATAGCCCTCAGAGGACCTTAGGTGGTGGACTGGGATGTAGGAGAGAAGGCGCTCCCTAAGGTACATTGGACCTAGACCATGTAAGGCTTTAAAGGTAAGAACCAGCACTTATATTTTGCTCGGAAACAAATTGGAAGCCAGGTGTAAAGATTTTAAGGCCAGTGTAATATGGTCTCCATGGGGTGTTCTAGAGGCCAACCTGGCTGCCATATTTTGTACCACTTGAAATTTTCAAACTAGATATACAGGCAGCCCCAAGTACAGCATGATACAGAAATCAAGCCTAGAGGTTACCAGCATGTGCACCACTATTACCAGGACTACATGTTCTAGGAATGGGCTGAGTGGGCATATCAGCTGAAGTTGATAGCAAGTGCTTCTCTCTGTACCTCCAGCTGGGGTGCCAGAAGCAGGGTCGAGTCAAGAAGCATCTCCAAGCTACAAACTTGCTCCTTCTGGGGGAGTGCAACCCCATCCAGAACTGGCTGACATACCTCAATACCTTGAGAACCAGTGTGGTGTGGTGGTGAGAGTGTTGGGCTGGGAGCTAGGAGATCCGGGTTCTAGTTCCCACTCAGCCATGGAAGCTCACTGGGTGACTTTAGGCCCATCACAGACACTCAGCCCAACCTACCTCACAGGGTGGTTGTTATGAGGATAAAATGGAGAGGAGGAGGATACTGTAAGCTGCCTTGGGTTCCTTGCAAGAGGAAAAAAGGCAGGATATAAGTGCAATAAATAATACCTGAATTAGGACCCTTTATGACGAGCACCTCTGCCTTGCCTGGATTCAACTTCAGCTTCTTCTCCCTCATCCAGCCCATTAGTGACTTCAGGCAGTCATTCGGAGGAGTCATACCTTTCTTAGACAATGTTGTTAAGGAGAAATAAATTTGGGTGTCATCAGCATACTGATAACACCCAGCCCCAAATCTCTCTCCCAGCGGTTTCATGTAGATATTAAACAGCATTGGGGATAGGATGGAGTCCTGAGGGACTCCATAGAACAGCTCCTTTTTCAAGGAGCAACTATCCCCAAGCAACACCATCTGGAATGGTCCTGAGAGAATGGAGCAGAACCACTGAAGAGCAGTGCCCCCAACTCCTTCAGGTGATCCAGAAGGATACCATGGTCAATGTATCAAATGCTGCTGACAGGTCCAAAAGAAACAATAGAGATGCATTCTCACTATCAATTCTTAGTTGAACATCATCCACCAAGGTGACCATGGCCGTCTAAACTCTGTATCCTGCTCTGAAGTGAGTTTGAAATGGGTCCAGGTAATCAGTTTCATCCAAGACTGCTTGGAGTTGAATGGTCGCCACCTTCTCGATTACTTTGCCTAAAAATGGTAAATTACTTACTGGCCTTTAATTATTGATGTCCAAGGGGTCAAGGGAGGACTTCAGGAGCAGGCTAACAATGGCTTCTTTCAGACTTTATGGGAAATTACCTTCCCTTAAGGAGGCATTAATATTCCCAGCAAGAGTTGTTTTACCATCTCCCCTGCCTGCACTACAAGTCAGGATGGGTAAGGATCAAGAGGGCAAGTTGCCTTTTTGACTGAACCAAGCAGCTTGTTCACATCAGGAATCACAAGCTGCAAATAGGGATGGCGGAGAATTCCGCCACAGATTCCAGTGAGGCTGAATGCACTGGCATTCGGCCCCCCGGAATCCATGGCGGAACGGCCTCCTGCCCCCCCCCCGCCCACCCCGCAGAACCTCCTGGGACGAAGCTTACCTGTGGCGGATGCGACGGCTTCAGCGGCAGCGGCATGACGGCGGCAGCAGGTGCAGCAGCGGGGGCGGCAGCGGTGGGGGCAGCGGGGGCCGCCATTTGCGTTCGCTATTTTTAGCCGTTCTAGCCTACGTAAATATTTACGTAGGCTAGAACGGCTAAAAATAGCAAACGCAAATGGCAGCGGCCATAGCCGCCGCCAATTGCATAGACGTTTTTTCTTTTACTTTGCCATGATAGGCTACGTAAATATTTACGTAGATGGAGGAATTAACATCTGTCCCTTTGTCATGGTCAGATCACTTCCTGCTGAGGTTTAGACTCCTGGCAGCCTCTCCCCTCTGCAAGGGTGGGGGACCTATTAAAATGGTCCACCCCCGGAGATTAATGGATTCCGATGGATTCCAGAGGGCTCTGGGGGATTTTCCTGCTGGTATGGCTGGTGCTCCTGTCGAAGCCCAGGTTGCTCTGTGGAATGCAGAGATGACTCGGGCGGTTGACACGATTGCGCCCAAGCATCCTCTCCCTCAGAGCAGAGCCCGGCCAGCTCCTTGGTATACACCTGAGCTGAGGGCAATGAAGCAAGAGGGGAGACGGCTAGAACGCAGGTGGAGGAAAACTCGTGCTGAGTCTGACCGAACACAGGTAAGAGCCCACTATCGAGCCTACTCTGTGGCGGTGAGGGTGGCAAAGAGACAGTTCTTTTCCACCAGCATTGCATCTTCTCAGTGTCATCCAGCGGAGCTTTTCCGAGTGGTTCGCGGCCTGTTACATTCTGGGCCAGGGAGAGAGACGGTGGACCCCTCGGTAGCACACTGTGACAAGTTTGCACGTCACTTTGAGGATAAAGTCGCTCAGATTCGTCATGAATTGGACACCACCATTAATGCAGTTCCATTGGTAGAGGTGTTCAGAGCACCGTCTGGTCCAGTTTTATTGGATGAGTTTCAGTTACTGAGGCCTGAGGATGCAGACAAGGTGCTTGGCCAAGTCTGATCGACCACTTGTGTGCTTGACCCTTGTCCTTCATGGCTTATTAAGTCAAACAAGGAGGGGTTGTCCGGCTGGGTCCAGGAGGTTGTAAATTCCTCCTTGAGAGAGGGAGTGGTGCCTGCCGCTTTAAAAGAGGCAGTAATTAGACCACTCCTGAAAAAGCCTAACCTGGACCCAGAGGATGTTAACAATTATAGGCCAGTGGCCAACATCCCCTTCCTGGGCAAGGTGCTTGAGCGGGTGGTTGTAGGACAGCTCCAGGCACTGTTGAATGAAACGGATTATCTAGATCCATTTCAGTTGGGCTTCAGGCCTGGTTTTGGAATGGAAACTGCCTTGGTCGCCCTGTGGGATGACCTCTGCCAGGAGAGGGACAGGGGGAGTGCGACCCTGTTGATTTTCCTGGACCTCTCAGTGGCTTTCGATACCATCGACCATGGTATCCTTCTGGATAGGTTGTCTGGGTTAGGAGTTGGAGGCACTGCACTACAGTGGTTCCGCTCCTACTTGTATGGCCGACTCCAGAAGGTGGTGCTGGGGGATTATTGCTCTGTGCCATGGCAATTGTGCCATGGGGTTCCACAGGGGTCTATTTTATTCCCCATACTGTTTAACATCTACATGAAACCACTGGGGGAGGTTATCTGGAGGTGTGGGCTGAGGTGCCATCAATATGCAGATGACACCCAGCTCTACCTCTCTTTCTCATCAAACCCAGGTGAGGCAGTGGCTGTTCTGAATCAGTGCCTGGGCACAGTCATGGACTGGATGAGGGCCAATAAACTGAAACTCAATCCAGACAAGATGGAGGTACTGTTAGTGGGTGGTTCGTCTGCCCGGCTAGGTGATATTCAACCTGTTCTGGAGGGGGTTGCACTCCCCCTAAAGGATCAGGTTCATAGTTTGGGGGTGCTCTTGGATCCAGAACTGTCACTTGAGGCACAGGTGAACTCAGTGGCATGGAGCACTTTTTATCAGCTTAGGCTGGTATAACAGTTACGCCCTTATCTGGACAGATAGCCTAGCTACAGTTATCCATGCTTTGATAATTTCTCATCTGGATTACTGCAATGCGTTATATGTGGGGCTGCCTTTGAAAATGGTCCGGAAACTTCAGCTGGTCCAAAAAGGGGCAGCAAGATTGTTAACAGGGACTGGCCTGCGAGCTCATATTATGCCAGTACTTTTCTAGCTGCACTGGCTGCCAGTCCATTTCCAGGCCCGATTCAAAGTGCTGGTGTTAACATTCAAAGCCCTTAATGGCTTGGGGCCAGGTTACCTGAAGGATCGCCTCCTCCCATATGTGCCTGCCCAGACCTTAAGATCATCATCATCAGCGGCCCTTCTCTGTGAGCCCCTGCCAAAGGAAGTGAGGCAGGTGGCTACTAGGAGGAGGGCTTTTTCTGTTGTGGCACCCCTGCTCTGGAATGAGCTCCCTAGTGAGGTTCGCCTGGCACCTACATTGTATTCCTTTCGGCACCAGGTGAAGACCTTTTTATTTTTCCAGGCATTTTAGCATTTTAGCTTTCTAAATTTTTATCTTTGCTGTTTTAAATCTGTATTTTAAACTCCTGTACTGCTGCTAGGTTTTATTGTGGTTGTATTTTTATATTGTGGTTTTAATGTTCTATATATTTTAAATTGTTTTATTGTGTGTTGTTTGGTTTTAATTTCTGTGAACTGCCCAGAGTAGGGGTGGACGAAAGTCACTTACCTTTTCTCGCAGCTTGTTCGCGGTGGGGGGGAGCGCTTCGCTGCTCCCCCCGTGAAATTCAGGCCGGGGGGGGGGAGGCTTCCCGCCTCGCCCGGCCGAAATTCAGGCCGGGGGGGGGAGGCTTCCCGCCTCGCCAGGCCGAAATTCAGGCCGGGGGGGGGGAGGCTTCCCGCCTCGCCCGGCCGAAATTCAGGCCGGGGGGGGGAGGCTTCCCGCCTCGCCCGGCCGAAATTCAGGCCGGGGGGGGAGGCTTCCCGCCTCGCCCGGCCGCGAACGCGGAAGTAAAAAATAACAAAAAAAACCCGCCCCCTGATAGGCTATGTGACGATTCACGTAGCCTATCACGGCTAGATTTGCAAAGTCAGCTGTGATAGGCTACGTGAATCGTCACGTAGCCTATCATGGGTGACTTTAAAAAAAAAGCGCGTACGCGAATGGCGGCCCCCATAGGGAGCCGCCATTCGCGTTCCTTATTAAGTTGCTGTAGTCTACGTAAATGTTTACGTAGACTACAGTGACCAAATAAGGAACGGGAATGGCGGCTCCCTTTGGGGGCCGCCATTATCCGTACACACTTTTTTTTTTTTAAGTCACCCGTGATAGGCTACGTGACGATTGACGTAGCCTATCACAGCTGACTTTGCAAATCTAGCTGTGATAGGCTACGTGAATCGTCACATAGCCTATCAGGGTTTTTTTTTTTTCTTTTATTGCAATGACGGGGGCGGCAGCTGGTCGAAAGACCGGCTGCCGCTCCTGCCCCGCTCGAACACCCGACGAACCGCCAGCCGGACCCGCCGCCGGGAGGGACATTCAGGGAAAGTAAGTCCCGTCCCGGGGGGGGTGCGGGGGGCAGGGGGGGTGCGGAGGATTTCTCCCCGAAACTTGTTCGGGGGGCCGAACACGTTGGCGCTCGGCCCCCCGAAGTTTCGGGGAGAAATTCTCCGCCATCCCTAGCCCAGAGAGCTTCGGCTATTGGGTGGTATAGAAATGAAATAAATAAATAAATTAGTACAGGGACACAAATGGCGGCAGTTACGGCCGCCGCCATTTGCGTCCCTGCTGTCCAGCGGCCGGATGTCCGGCTGCGGGTGGAGCCGGCCGGCAGCTCTGCGGAATCCCCGCGGAGCGGAGCCGGCCGGTCAGGATTCCGGGGGGGGGATGGAGCGCCTCCCCCCCATCGAGAATTCTGGGGGGAGGGATGGAGCACCTCCCCCCCCACCACGAAGCAGATCCACAAAATGGTAAGTGACTTTCGTACATCCCTAACTGAAAATGATCTAGTTTAAGCATGCAAGCAGAGTTGCTGAACACCCACTGTTGATTTCAGTCCCCATGGCAGCTTCCAAGTCAGCAGTGCCCATCATGGTTCTGGCACATGATATTCAACAGGATGGGTCACTGATCATTCTGCATCACAATAGATTTATGCAGGTGTTCACCTGCAATGCAAGTAGACCTAAACCAGGGAGGGGACACGGGAATGCATGTAACATCCCTGTGCACCTGGTGGTGTTACAGTTCCTCATGTGTGTAGCATGAAGTTCTGAAAAGTGTTCTGTAAGCATCTTTGGCTGAATGCACTTAGGAAGCTCCTACGGTCACTCTCCTGTCTTATCAAGGTTCTTCAGCATGGGAGTTTTATGAGAACGTTTAGTCAAATGCACCTCAAGAACCCAATGCATAGTACTGCAATGCACTCTTTGTGGGGCTGCCGTTAAGGCTGGTCTGGAAGCTGGAGGTAGTGCGGAATTATTATTATTATTATTATTATTATTATTATTATTATTATTAAATTTATTAATCACCCATCTGGCTGGTCACCCAGCCACTCTGGGCGATGTACAGCATACAATAAAACAGTTTAAAACAATAAAATTCTATGATAAAAACATTTTCTATAATACCCTAATCCACCCCAAATGCCTCCCTGAACAACCATGTTTTTAATGCACGGCAGAAGCTCATTAAAGAGGGGGCATGGCGGAGTTCCCTAGGGAGAGAGTTCCACAGAGTGGGGGCCACCACAGAAAAGGCCCTCTCCCTCGTCCCCACCAGTCTAGCTGTCCTGGCTGATGGGACAGAGAGAAGGCCATCCGAGGCTGATCTTGTTAAGCGGCCTGTCTGGTGCTGCTGGAGGCGCTCCTTACGATAGGCTGGGCCGGAACCATATAGGGTCAAAACCAACACCTTGAATTTGGCCTGGAAAACAACTGGTAACCAGTGCAACTCCTTCAGCACTGGAGTGATGTGATCTCGCCGGCGGCTGCCTTTAATCAGGCGAGCCGCCGCATTCTGTACCAGCTGCAGTTTCCGAACCGTCTTCAAAGGTAACCCCACATAGAGTGCATTACAGTAGTCTAAACGAGACGAGACCAGGGCATGTACTACCGATGGGAGCAGATGGTCAGGAAGGAAGGGGCGCAGCCGCCGTATCAGATGGAGTTGATACAGCACTGTCCGGCTCACAGCTGACACCTGAGCCTCCATGGACAGCTGGGAGTCCAAAATGACCCCCAGGCTGCGGACCTGGTCTTTCAAGGGTAGCCGTACCCCATTCAACACCAGGTCAACATCCCCCAGCCTCCTCTTGTCTCCCACCAAAAGTACCTCAGTCTTGTCAGGGTTCAGCTTCAGCCTATTCCTCCCCATCCAGCCACTCACCGTCTCCAGACATTTGGACAGGGATTCTACGGCCAACCTTGGTGAAGATTTGAATGAGAGGTAGAGCTGCCTGTCATCCGCATATTGATGACACCGCACCCCAAACCTCCTGATGATAGCCCCCAGCAGCTTCACTTAGATATTAAATAGCATCGGGGAGAGGATGGAGCCCTGTGGCACCCCGCAAGTGAGTGGCCACGGGTCTGAAACCTCCTCTCCCAGTGCTACCCTCTGGTACCTGCCGGAGAGGAAGGACCGGAACCACCGCAATACAGTGTCTCCAATGCCCAATCCCTCCAGGCGGTCCAGGAGGATACCGTGGTCAACGGTATCAAAAGCCTCTGAGAGGTCGAGGAGAAAAAGGAAGGAACATTCACCCCTATCCAGAGCCCTCCTCATATCATCTACCAAGACGACCAAGGCCTTTTCTGTCCCATGCCCAAGCCTGAAGCCCGACTGAAATGGGTCTAGATAATCAGTTTCTTCCAAGTGTGCATTCAACTGCACCGCCACCACCTGCTCAATCACCTGGCCCAAAAATGGCAGATTTGAGACTGGGCGAAAGTTGTTCAGAACTTGAGGATCCAAGGAGGGCTTCTTTAAGAGCGGTCTTATCACTGCCTCCTTGAGGGCTGATGGCATCACTCCCTCCTCAAGGGAGGCGTTCACCACCGCCCTGATCCCCTTACCCAGTCTCTCTCTGCAGCCCATAATGAGCCAAGATGGGCAAGGATCAAGTAAGCAGGTGGCCGGCCTTACAGATGAAAGCACCTTGTCCACTTCATCAGGAGGAAGAAGCTGGAACCGATCCCACAAATAGGGATGGCGGAGAATTTCTCCCCGAATCTTCGGGGGGCCGAGCGCCAACGCATTCGGCCCCCTGAAATCGGTGGTGAAATTCTCCACCCCCCTGCCCCCCCCGAGATGGGACTTACCTTTGGCAAATGTCCCTCCCGGCGGCGGGTCCTGGTTCGTCTGCCTTTCATCGGGGGCGCGGGCGGCAGCTGGTCTTCTGACTGGCTGCCGCCGCCGCTGCCATTACAAAGTGTAAAAAAAAAAACCCAAAACCCCGTGATAGGCTAAGTAACGATTTACGTAGCCTATCACGGCTAGATTTCCAAAGTCATTTGATTTATGGCGTAGTCTACGTAAATCTTTATGTAGACTACCGGGACCAAATAAGGAACGCAAATGGCGGCGCCCATAGGCCGCTGCCATTTGCGTACGCGCTTTTTTTTTTCAAAGTCACCCGTGATAGGCTACGTAACGATTTACGTAGCCTATCATGGCTGACTTTGGAAATCTAGCCGTGATAGGCTACGTAAATCGTTACTTAGCCTATCACGGGGTTGTGGTTTTTTTTTTTAGACTTTGTTTCGCGGCAGGGGAGACGGGGCGCTTCTCCCCGGCCTGAATTTCGGCCGGGAGAGGCGGGACAGCTCCCCCCCCTTGCCTGAACCTCGGGGGGAGAAGCGAAGTGCCTTCCCCCCACCACGAAGCACCCCTGCGAAAAGGTAAGTGACTTTTGTACATCCCTACCCACAAAACCAGTTTGCCACAGGCCGCCTCTTGCTCACTAACTGTATCCACAGCGTGCAGAGTAACACACCTAATCCAATCAATTTTATCTGCAAAGTGCCTTGCCCAGGCCTCACAGGAAGCCTTAGAATGCTCCAGTGGTTCCGGAGCCACAGGACCGACCAGGCTCCGGACCACTTGGAACAGCCTCCTGGGACAGCACTCTGCAGACGTGATAGAGGCAGCATAATATTCCTTTTTGCTGTCTTCACCACCATGTGGTAGGCTGAAGATACAGCTCTAGCCCGTGTCTGATCGTCTTTGGAGTGAGACTTCCGCCACCGGCGCTCTAGCAGTCTCACCTCCTGTTTCAGAGCTCGTAACCGCAGATTGAACCATGGTGCAGTCTGAGCCCTGTTCAGGGGGAGAGGGCATTTTGGAGCCACCTGATCTAATGCCCCGGTGATTGCGGCATTCCAGCCACTCACCAGGGTCTCGACCGAGTGGCCGTTGGCGTGCCCCAGACCGCGTTCAGGAATCCATTTGGATCCATAAGACGCCTGGGGCGGACCATTTTAGTGGGTCCTCCACCCCTGCGGAGGGGTTGTGGAACCGAGAAGTCCAACGTCACCAGATAGTGATCTGACCATGACAAGGGGGTAGTGGATATACCCCCGACTTCCAGATCACTCCCCGCTTCTCCAGAAACAAACACAAGGTCTAGTGCATGACCTGCTACATGGGTGGGCCCAGGTAGAATATGGTGCAGCTCCCAGGAGGCCATGGTCTCCATGAAGTCCTGAGGTGCTCCTGTCAGGATGGCCTCCGAATGTACATTGAAGTCCCCCAACACCAATATGTTAGGGGACTGTACATGCACATCAGAGACCACCTCAAGCACTTCGGTCAGGGCGTCAGTCATGCAGCGGGGTGGACGGTACACGAGCAGAATCCCCAGACTGCCCTTCGGGCCCAACCTCCAGTACATGCACTCAGCAACCTTGGTCTCCCGGACAGGGGGTCTGGTGAAGACCAAGGACTCTCGGTAGATAACAGCCACTCCCCCTCCCCGATCACTAGCCCTCGGCTGCTGTGCATACAAAAATCCAGCTGGACACATGGCTGCAAGGGTTGGAGCAGCAGCCTCGGCCAGCCAGGTCTCCGTAATACATGCCAGGTTTGCACCCTCACCCAGGATCATGTCATGGATGAGGGAGGTTTTCTGGGTAACAGACCTGGCATTGCAGAGCAGGAAATGAAGGCCAGAAGATGGTGTCACACCTCCCGCAGCCATCCTTTGGCTCTGGACAGGCCCGGAGCAGGGGACAGATACTACACATCTCTCCCTTGTTCCCCTTACCTGGCATGGCCTGCCCCTAGTGCTCCACCAGTGCCTGCCGCCCAGCCTTGGTATGTTCTGGCCCCCAACACTCCCCCCACTGCCTCCATCAGGTGGACACATGCCCCCTCGCTCCCGCCTATCAGGCAGGCTACCCACCCCTAAAAACAAAACAAAATCACCCAGAAAAAAACAACAACAATAATTAAAAAAAACAATTAAAAAATCCCCTTAAAAATAATGCCAGGCAGGAGTCCACAGGGAAGGCCTGGTGGTGGTGGTGGTGGCAGCGGCGGCAGTGGCGGCAGCAGGCCCGGCAGCAGCAGGCACACCTCTTCCCCGGTGGTGGTGGCTTCTCCTGCAGGCCCTGGCTCTCCCAGGCCACCTCAGCCAGCCAGCTTATGTTGCCCCTCCAGGGAGGGGCAGGTGGAACAGCACAGCTGGCTTGGTACCTGGGGGTCTGGTCCTGCAGGAACTGGCAATCTGCCAGGCAGAAGTCTGCAGGGAAGGCCTGGTGGCGGCGGCGATGGCGGCGGCGGGAGCAGCAGCAGGCCCAGCAGCAGCAGGCACGCCTCTTCCCTGGTGGTGGTGGCTTCTCCTGCAGGCCCTGGCTCGGCTGTTGTTGGGAGCTGCCCTTTTTCAGCGTGTAACTCCTCTGCTGAGGGAACTGCACTGGCTACCTATTTGCTACCAGGCTAGGTTTAAGGTATTAGTACTAGTGTACAAAGCCCTAAACATCTTGGGACCAGGATACCTGAGAGAGCGCCTCCTTCCTTACCAACCTGCCCAGTCACTGAGGTCATCAGAGGGCATGTTCCTGGTGGTTCCACATGGACCCATGGCCTGGTTGGAGTCCACCAGGAAAAGAGCCTTCAGTGTGGTGGCTCCCTTCCTGAGGAATTCCCTGCCTTTAGAGGTCAGTCAGGCACCAACATTGCATTCCTTCTGGCACCTCCTCAAGACATTGTTATTCCAAGAGGCCTTCCTTGCACGACCAGCTGTGGTTTGTAAAATTCCACTTCCTTGGGCTTTGTCTTTTTTAAAAAAGTTTTAACTCTTTTAACCTGTTTTATTCTTTTATCATGTTGTTCACCACTCCAAAATCTTCTGATGTGGAGCGGTATATAAATATTGTAAATAAATAAATAACCCCTTTTCTGTACTTTGTGCTAAACGCATGAAGACTTACAGCACTGCTAGATGCACAGCAGGGACATTGGAGGTTGGGGCTTACATGTGTGGCCATGTGCCCTCCCTAGTTCAGGTCTACTTGTGTTACAGCTGAACATCTGCATAGACCTTCTGTCTAGAAGACATGGAGCCTTGGGCAATCTCTTTTAGTGCAATCGATGCAAAACATCTTATTTATTACTGACATCATTCCTGCATGTCGCACTTCTGGGGATATCACATTTTATAAACCATTTGCTTTTGCTCTTTTTCTTTCTTTTTTACTCTGCAAGCCTGCATGATCCCTCTTCAGTGCATCTATCCTTTTAAACAACAACAAGAAACAGGATTAGGCTATCCCACAGCAACACTTATCCCCACCGTATTGAAGGTTGGACAAATGGCATTGGAATACATATGCAGCTTATCTGCTAGCCAGGTTCAGGTTCTGCCATGTGCAACAACCCAAATGTATGTGCATTATGCTTCTGTTGCAAGGAACAACACAGCTTAGTTTTACGTTCAGATTCAAGAAATCCCTTTTCTGCTTTTGTGTTTTATCTTTCAATATTGAGTTACATTTTATATAAGCTTTTAACAGTGCAATACTATGCATGTCTATTCAGAAGTAAGCCCCACTGAGTTTAATGGGACTTATTCCTAGGTAGGTGGGTATATAGGACTACAATCTAAAATACTTTTTCAAAAATAAATGTAATGGTTAATCTATCCAGATATTATTTAGTATCCAGCCACAAATTTGGGCATAACCGAATGGTGGTATTCTTTTTAAAGGATAATCTGTGCACATTGAACAACACATCAGATTATGCATGTGCATATTCAACTCATGGGCTCACCAGCAAAGTCCACATTGGCTATGACAATTCCTGCCTTCTTGAGCTATGCCTGAAGCGTCAATTGTTTCAGCTCAGAGCTTTCTTGAAAGTTGAAACACACTTTTTTTTCTATTCAAGGATTTTTTTTATGAACTCTTCTTCTTGGTTCTAGAGTACTTAACTGCAGAAATTCTTCTGTGGAATTCCTGATGTATGGATTTTGTTAAATCCATTCTATCTGTCTTTCATGGATTGTCAGGCATCTTTCATTCCATCATCCACTCATTGATGCAATCGGATTTTTCTCAATTCCCAAACTTGCATTCATGATGGAAAGTGTACACTTGCACAAATGTGCACTTCTGAAAATGTGCATTTATGCAAGTGTGCAACCCACCCCCATGTGCAATTCACACTCTAGCCTATGGGAAGGAAATTTTGGTGTGTTTTTTTTAATGTATTTTCTATGCCTAATTGTGTACAATTTTGTAAAGTTAAAAAAAAAAAACTGGTCAGCAAATCTGTGTAACTTGGAGAACTAGGCCACTGTGGAATCTGCAGGTTGGGTTCATAGAAATCTGCACTTGTCTGAATCCATTGTGGATTTCTTAGACATCCCTATGTGCAATATGTGTGCAGAGTTATGGTGTAACTTAATACGTAGCAGCATACTTCCTTTTCCCAAGGTTGTAGGCTAACCAGAGTGCACTGCAGTATTTTTTTAAAGTAAAATAGAAAGTAGAATTATTGTAGTTGGGGTAGATAAAGCCATTCCTATCCCCTGTCCTCTCCTCTGGTCTGCCCCATTGTCAATACCAACATTCCCCATAGTATATTTTCAGTGCTGCCCAGTTCATTTGTAATGGGCTGTTAACTCTAAGGCCTAGTTTAATTCGCTGTTTAAGTGCTAACATTGTTAACAAATTTAACTGCTGATCCTTGTAGCAGAAACAACCAATTAATACACTCCATCCATGGCATCTATGCATGTCTTACTTACTCCATGAATCTATTCCTTTAGTAACCAAATTGTCAATCAACTGTTCTTTAAGCTTGGGTGACTTGTATTAGGGGACCCAACTTAAGGTGTGCACGTACGTACATGTGTGTGTGTATGTATGTGTGTGTTTAACTGCAGACAGAACAGCAGGCACAGGTCATACACTGTTTAGCCCTACATCATATTATAATCCAATTGTAATATCAGTTGCTTCTTAAACTATTGCTTAACATCTATGCACTGTTCGCAGCCTCATCTTTTCCCACTTCATATCAATGCCTGTGTCCCAAATTGCTGCCAAATCACATTCACTTGGATCGACTAAGGGCAATCACTCCTGCTCAGTGTCCTACAATACAATCTCAACACTTACGGTGTGACTTTAGATGGGCCTCACTTTAAGCAGGATCAGCAGCTTGGAAATTTTAGAAGTTCAAAATAAAGAATTCAGGTTGGCTCCAGATTTAGTCATACTTTGAGTAGACCCATTGAAATCAATGGAATGTAAGTTAATCGTGATTAAATTGTTCCATTGATTTCAATATGCAGACTCTAAGTATGGCTAGGTCTGGATACAATCCTTCATCTACACTTCTAGGGTTACTCAGAGCTGAGTTTCAGTTGATTTAACTGGCTGTCGGAACACCTACCCTGAAAGTAACTGGACAAGTTACTGGGCTTTCTCTAGGCTAAACTCATGATTATTTTATTAGTATCCAATGATTGTGTGAGTGGAAGGCAACAACACTGGTGCAAAATCCGTCTGCCTGATTTTGGGCAATTTCCCCCTCACACTACAGTCCTGTACAACACAGCCCCATCCCTCTATTCAGGAAGCCCTCCAGGAGATATTATATATATGTGTGTGTGTGTGTTGCACAATATTCTTTCATAATAGCTAATATAGCCTGCGTGATATAGTGTTTTAATTCTATAAATCAGTTTTTAAATCTGTATTTTAAATCTCTGCATTGCTGCTATGTTTTATTTTTGGTTTTTACTTTTATACTGTAGTTTTAAACTTTTAAATTATATATTGTATTTTATGCTGTATTTTGTGGTTTTAATTGTTGTGAATGCCCAGAGCTTTGGCTATTGGGTGGTATAGAAATGTAATAAATGGCTGAAGGTGTTTTTATGTACAAATAGCACTCCTTTTACCATACTATACATTGGTCAATAATTTCATTCCTTAGAATATTTTAAGCAGTCCCAGAGGGTTCCAAAAGGGAATTATTATGCTAAGCATATGTATATTTGAATGGGATTCTTTAAATGGGTTTATCTAGGACATTTAATTTCCACAACATCAACTGGTTTTTAGCCTCCACTAAATAATATTTGACTGTCAAAAGATTATTCTTTTCCAAATTTGAGTTTGCTGATAGTCAGCGAAGTCCAGGCTAAATATGTCCCTCATTTCTCCCATGTATCATCCTGCACAGGACATTCCCATGATCCTTGATGGCAGAAGCCATCCAGTATACACTAATTCCAGTGTGGCATCAGTGTAATGTAGTTCAGTTTCCTATAAGTTCTGAACAGCAACGTGGGCAGGTTAAACACGACAGACTGGAGCAATGCCAAAAGGCATTCCAATCACATCCATGGCAATACTGCCAACAATCACCCCCTCATGTTATTTGCCTGATGGTGCAGTGAGAAAAGGCACCAATATGGGAAATAAAAGATGGCAGTTTGAGTATTGTCATAGGAAAATGTTTCAGAGAATATCACAAGATGAAATATGCCTGTCGTTTCCTGGCTGGCATCAATAATGTCAGAGACAAATGAAAGTCGGATGAGGAATGACTTGAACCCAGACTTCTGACTCTACCAAGTAGGGATGTACGAAAGTTCTGCCATGGATCTCGGGGAGGCCAAATGCCAGCGCATTCGGCCCCCTGAAATCGGTGGCAGAACGGCCCCCCGTCCCCCCGGGACGGGACTTAACTTAGGCGGATCTTCCTGGTGGCAGCGGCTCCGGCGGAGGCTCCGGTGGCGGTTCGGAGGCTGCGGCGGCCGGTTTTCCGACCGGCTGCCGCCGCCACCATTTCCAGGTAAAAAAAAAGTGATAGGCTACGTAACGATTTACGTAGCCTATCACGGCTAGATTTAAAAAAAAACACCATGATAGGCTACATAAATGTTTACGTAGCTTATCACGGCTGATTAAAAAAACAAACAAACATGCGTATGCAAATGGCGGTGCCCATGGGCGCCGCCATTTGTGTTCCTTATTTTGGCACGTCTTAGTCTACATAAATATTTACATAGACTAAGACGTGCCAAAATAAGGAACGCAAATGGCGGCGCCCATGGGCGCCGCCTTTTGCATACGCACGTGTGTTTTTTTTAATCAGCCGTGATAGGCTACATAAAGATTTACGTAGCCTATCATGGCTGACTGCAGGGCTGCCGCCATTTGCCGCCTACGGCTGCTGCCATTTGCGTCCCTGCTAGCCAGCGGCCGAATGTCCGGCTGCTGGCAGAGCCGGCCGGTGGCTCCGCAGAATCGCTGCGGAGCATAGCCAGCCGGCCAGGGTTCCGGGGGGAGGAACGGAGTGCCTCCCCCCCGGCCAGGATTCC
Source organism: Heloderma suspectum (assembly GCF_057233095.1). Lineage (NCBI taxonomy): Eukaryota > Metazoa > Chordata > Lepidosauria > Squamata > Helodermatidae > Heloderma > Heloderma suspectum. The sequence continues at coordinate 88,593,614 of NC_139459.1, forward strand.
GGGGGAAGGGACGGAACGCCTCCCCCCCAACATCAACATAATCCCCAAAAGGTAGGTGATTTTCGTACATCCGTACTACCAAGCAACTCCCTAATCCACACAACCACAGAAAAAGCACCCACGATGAGGTATTTATTAGCCTCCAAGGATGCAACACACAGACCCTGCCATATAGATCTGGACTGAGGAGGCTCAATAAAGAGCTGCCTCAACTCTTCAACTTCCCCTGATGTTTCCTTCTTGGGCAGGAGATTCACTTCAGACCTGGTCCTTTAAATTACAGGGAAAAGAGGTTCCTACACATGACTGATTTAAGGTTACTTATATCTATGTTTGTTTCCCCAACCCTCCTTAGGCTCATTGTCAATCGGAACGAACCCTTTTGGTCTCTACTACTCCAGGGAGATCGGGGGAAAGGACTTGTTTGGGGCCATTGTTTGTCCCCTTGCAATCAGAACCTTCTCTGAGGTGATATATTATTGCTTCTGCACCATGGGCCATATGTATAATTCAGCTCCAACCATGGCCTTGAGGCATGCTACTAGGTGCTAGCCCAGCTGGGGAAGCTAGATCACTCTTAGTAATAGACAAGCCCTACCTGGATGTCCGCATACTTCTACACTAGGGCTTTCACCCTACTTTGTTCATCCGTGTCCTTGGGATCTCACCATAGTATAGGAACTATTATCTGCTACTCCCCTCTCACTTACAGCTAATCTTGTATTGAATGCACTAGGGCAACAGTTCTCAAGACTTCTGCTTCCAGAGTCCCCATGGTCTCCAAGCCAATTCTTTCAAGTTGAGGTAAATATAGGGCTCTTATCTATCCTTTGCCCATCTCTTCCCTCCTTCCCTGGCTGCCTCTTCTCTTGCTTCTCCCTTCTCTCTTTCTCTCTCTCCCCATTTCAGTCTTCCCCTTCTCTGTCTCTCTCCTAGCTTTGAGTTGTGCTATTGGCTTCCTTCTCCTTTCCAGCTTTCTTCTTCTCTCCATGCCACTCTGTCCCCCCCGCCCCCTGGCTTCTTAACCCTCCTCCACCTCACTGCCTAACATTCCTAGGCACTTTATGTGGCTGATCCCTTGAAGATCCACCTCCACTGCTCAGCTCTTTCTGGCTGTCCAGCTAGCTGGGTCAGGTTGCAACTCTGCAGTACCTGTGTTCTCTATCATTGATATGTGCCATGGCTTGCAACTGCTCCCCACTAGCACTGTTGTTGCGGGGGGGGGGGGGGGCTTGCTGATTCCTGATGCTGCCCAACATCAACATCTAAATGTGTAGATTCAACTGAAGGGGGCAATAATGCAGTAATTAAATAACCCCTTGAGGCAGCTGGTTTGGTGTGGATATCATAAAAATACTGCACTTTGGTAACATATGTTATTGTCTAGTACTGTTGAATGTGACCACATGTTCAGAAAGTCTTGAAGTTAGCCATAGAATCCTCTACCAAGTTGTTACAATATAAGAGTGAGAAGTGGCTTTTAAAAATGTAATGTAAAGCTGTGTACAATGCAATGTAAATTGACAAAATCTTTACCATAGATAACTAAACTGCATCCAATGGAACTAAACCATCAACATTGTTTAGTGTGCAGCTATACACATTTCGTACATTGGCCAAGAAGAGAGTATAATTGTCTGACCGAAATTGGCTCATGTTGCAGCTTAGAAAACATTAAATAGAACAGAACTTCTCTCCAGTTCATTTTGGGCAATTTTCAGCGATAGCTTTCAGAGTCTCTAGCCCTTGATCACCACACTTAAAGGAAAAATTGGAAATCTGATGAATAGAAATGAAAGCAAACACTTGGGCAGCCAACTGGACAGTGAGTCATTCTGCATCTCAAACTAACTAATGCCTTCTTTCCTGCCTGCAGAATGGAGTGCTATTTCCTGCAACTTTTAGATTGGATCAGAAAATAAATATTTATAAGGAGAAAAGTACTTCATTTAAGCCACATGGGTTAGATAAATTCTTTTCCTCTTATGTTCCTGACAAGTTATATTAGTTTGCCGACAGCCTAAATTATGGAACATCTAACAAGTGGATAACTATCAAAAGCAGTCTGCATTAGAACAATATTAAACATCTGGGACATGCAACTTTCAGTGTGCAGGAAACCTGACACCTTACATCAGTGTTGAGTACCATGCCTTCCTCGCCAGAGGCTGAATGGTGTAAGAACAGGCTATTCCTCATAGATGGAAATAAATATCAAATAAACAGCTACCACCAAATAGTAACAGAGCATTTTAACTCTGTTCAGTCACATAACCAAATGTGTCTTTCCGTTTAAAGCCAGGTATGTAAAATGAGAAATAACTCTGAATAGACAGATGCTTTATTATAATTTAATTTAATATGTGCACAGTTTTGATCTTTTTTTGAGTGAAGGGAATAGCTGCTATTTCCAATTTCAGATGCATTAAAGGAGTGTAAAGCATGATTATTACCCAATCAATAGGTAATTTTATATCAATATAAGCAGTCAGGTTTTTTTTAAAAAATCAAACATATCTGTTCCATCAGAATTAGCTTCATTATTCATATGTGTATTGAATATATAACTCCTACAGAAACCTGTTTCAACAGAAAACAATATATGTCTGACATTGTGTGAGGGCGGAGATGTTGATTGCTGTATCTTACATGCTGCAATGGTACTATTTGAGATACTGACATCAGTTGTCTACCATATCCTTAAATACATGGATACATTATTGAGTCAGCTGTAACATAGAAACTCAGATTTTTCATTTGGAAACTCTGATTTTCAATATACAAATCATAACTTGCTAAATTAGTTTGCATTGGGAACTTATAGCCATAGGGATTGCATCAAACTCTGGTCTCCTTATTGGCTTTTTGACATCTGGTAAAGACATTTCTGTTTTGCCAAGCCTTTTCACTGTTTAAGACAGTTTGTTTGTTTGTTTGTTTGTTTTGCCTGTGCGGTCCAATTAAAATTTAGCCTGGCTGTTATTTGGTTCTTTGTTCATTTTATTGTTTTGATTATATTATATTTTAATTGATAATCAAGGTGCATAGTTGTCATCCCAGTATCCCTTTAGAATGACAAGTGTCCTTGGCCAAGACAAGGTGCCAAATGTATGATTTTCCTGCAATTTTTAGATCCACAGAACAGGAAACTGGTTGATGTGTGTCTGCCAGAGAAGGCAGAGACAGCTCCTCTTTAATGAACACCTTTCTAACCATTTCCTAGACACAAAAGGTGAGAAGAGTGCCTTCCTGGCTATGTGTTGTTCATGGGATTGCTTAAACTTGTGTCCCTGGGATGTACTCTAGCCCCCTGGCTCACCCTTATAAAAGTGTGGTAAGATCCCTGTATTCCTTTGTCTCCTCCTCATCTCCTTGGACCATTAAGGGTGCTGTATGTTGAATCTTTTCCAGGTGACCCCTCTATGTTATGAGGATGTCCTTTCAAGATGTTAGCAAGCTTCTTAATATTTGTTTTATTTTGAAATTACCTATCTGCTTTCCCTTGTTCCCCTTACTCAATACTTTTTCCTTTTTTTAAAAAAATGAAAGCCTTCCTTTCAGTTTGGACCTGAGTTTTGCAAGAGGGTTTTCTGACAAAACCCAAGGGAAGGTTCTCCTCCCACTCACCTAGGCTGCTTTGAGTTTTGTTGTCTCCTTTTCCATAAGGGAAGTAGAGGAACGCGAGCTGCTCTTGCCCATGGGGATGGAACGGTTCTAGCTGGTCACTGCCTCTCCCAGGCAGATCACTGTCTTGGATCTCTGGGCCGCCTTCCTAGCCAGAGTTAGAGGAAAAGTGGAGGAGGTGGAAGAAATGTGCTATTCAAATGGAAGCATGGACAACTGCACAGCTTGGTCACAATTGTGTAAACCTCTTTGAAGGAGGCTGGATGGGTGGTGGGCTTTGGAAGCTGAAAGGCAAGGTCGAAATGACTGTATATGTTAAACAAACATATACATAGGGATATATGGACTGTGTAAAATCTGTTCCATCTGTGTTTCACGGATTGCCAGGTGCCTTTTGTTCTGTCGTCCGCCCACAGATGGATGCAGATGATTTTTTTTTGTCATGTAGAAAAATCCGCAAATCATTACCTAAGTATTTACCTAAGTATTTATCTAAGTATTTACCTAAGTATTTACCTAAGTATTTACATAATTTACCTCAGCACGTAACATTTAGTGTATTGTCCCCCATCCCACTGAATGTTTCCTCGAGCAGAAATGTATGTATTTTCCTACGACTGTATATGTGTCAATTTCAAGAAAGTAAAAAAAATATCCGAAAGTCCACGGACTCCGGGTGGCCTGAGGGGGTCACTCTGCAGCAGATTCCGCAGGTCAGATTCTCAGAAATCCGAGCTCATTGTAGTCTGTCTTGAATTTCTCTAGCATCCCTACATATACAATGAAAAAAACAAAGGGCAGGCAAGTGACCAGAAGTGGCAATAGAAGCAATAACAGCCACTCATTTGCCTACCATATCTTGGCTGGCCAGCCAGCTTCCTGCCTAGGAATGTGCGAAAGTCACTTACCTTTTCGAAGAGTGACATTTGAGGTGGGGGGAGGCGCTCCGTCCCTCCCCCCAAAATTCTCTCCAGTCAGCTCTGCTCTGTGGAGATTCCGCAGAGCCGCCAGCCAGGGCCGCCCGCAGCCGGACATCCGGCCACTGGGCAGCCTGCAGGGGCGGAAATGGCAGCTGCCGTAGCCACCGCCATTTGCGTCCCTGTATTTTGCCGTGATAGGCTACATAAATATTTACGTAGCCTATCACGGCAAAAAACAACAACAGCGAACGCAAATGGCGGCGGCTATGTAAAAAGTATTTACGTAGCCTAGCACAGCTATATAGAAGAAGCTAATGGCGGCCGCAGACACGGACGCCATTCGTGAGTCAGTGCGGACGGCAGCAGGTGGTGCTCCATTCCAGGACCATTTCGGGGGGTAGGGGGGTGGGGGGGCTTCGTTCCACCACAGATTTCAGGGGGGCGAATGCACTGGCATTCGGCCTCACCAAGATCTGTGGCAGAATTCTCTGACATCCCTATTCCTGCCTCCCTGCTACAGCAGGCAAGCAAGCAGCAGAGGTGGCCAGGAGTGGCAGCCTTCGCTATCACTTGCCTTCCCCTGGGTGGCTGCTGCACCTTGCCACCTTCACCACTCATTCACCTGCTCTGGCAGGCTAAGTTTCAAGGGATTTGCAGCAGAAGCAGAAGAGGAGAGGTAGAGGCTCATAGTGCCCCTAGTCCAAGATGGTGAGAAGGCAGCCAGTGCTGCTCCTCAGGAGATTCCAGAGAGAAGGCACCCAATGCTATGAATGAGAATGCGTTGTGCAGCTATTCCGTCTTTTCTTTCTGAACTGATTTTCTGTGATCATGGTACAAAGAGGTTTATGAGCATTTGGACCCCCTGTAAAGTTCCATGAACGAGATGGGGCAATGGCATGATGAAAGCCTTCTCTAGAAGCACCCCGCTCCCTCCTCAGGAGCTGGCAGAGGGCCCTACTTGGTGTCAGCCCAACAATGGTGACCTCTGGCACTGTCCCTGAAGAGGCATGATGTGTCTGCACAAACTGCTTTGGTGCCTTCACCAAAGCTAAAAATAAAATTTGAACAGAAAAGTATCCTTGGAAAGCATTGCCTAAAATCACTGTTATCAGTTGCAAGCAATGTGTGTAGGTTTCTGTATCCCAGCTTTCTTCAAGCTGTGTTTAGTTAGAAAGGGAAGGCTGCTTGTACCTAATTATTATTCACAAAATGAAGGTGAACTATTCCTTTGTGGGTTTGGGAAGATTTTTAAATCGCTAATTTTTGAACAATGTTTAGAGCATGAGCTTTCTGAATAGGATTAACTAAAGGACTTTGGGCTGAATTAATCATACAGCAAGGAGAAAAAGATCAAAGGATTATACAATGTTAGGCCTTCCAATGAATTTTGTATTGAAAATGTTTAAAGATAATTTTAATGAATGTCATCTCCTATGCCATAAGCTTTCAATGTATTAATAGTCACAAGCGGAGCAATTTTAAGTATGTCTACTCAGAGGAAAGCCCCACTGAATTCAATGCCTTACTTCCAGGTATGGTTGCATGGAATTGCAGCCTAAGGCTCTGAATATTTTTTGCCTTGCTAATTCAAATATATCTTAGGCAAGTGCCATATCATAGTTTTTAAGAATTGCCATTGCTAAGCACGTAATCTCTCAGTTGGTCTTCTTGAGCCATTTTAGACTGCACAGATTTCATTAAAATTAACAGGAAATTAAACACTGCACAAAAGATTAGAATGCAATTCAATATAAAAATAAAACCTGTGTATAAAACAATAAGCCTAGATTAAAATGTGATAATCATGCTTCAGTTATTCTTTCTACCCCAACTAATGCAGGGAAATGAGGAACTAAGCAAACACAAAAGGGGTGAGATAGGACTTCTAAATGCCAAGTTAATAAAGAAATGTACTGTTCTTTGATAAATGTACCATTCATTGATTCTTAATGGATTTTGACTAAATAGAGACATAAATAGAATGAATTTGTTGTTGTTCAGTCGTTCAGTCGTGTCCGACTCTTCGTGACCCCACGGACCATAGCACGCCAGGCCTTCCTGTCCTGCGCTCTCTCCCGGAGCGTGCTCAAGTTCATCTTCATTGCATCGGTGATGCTATCTAGCCATCTCATCCTCTGCCGTCCCCTTCTCCTTTTGCCTTCAGTCTTTCCCAGCATCAGGGTCTTTTCCAGGGAGTTTTCTCTTCGCATTAGGTGGCCAAAATATTTGAGCTTCACCTTCATTATCTGTCCTTCCAATGAGCACTCAGGGTTGATTTCCTTTAGGATGGACCGATTTGACCTCCTTGCAGTCCAGGGGACTCGTAGGAGTCTTCTCCAGCACCACAGTTCGAAAGCATCAATTCTTCGGCGCTCAGCCTTCCTTATAGTCCAGCTCTCACATCCATACATTACTACTGGGAAAACCATAGCTTTGATTAGACGGACCTTTGTCGGCAAGGTGATGTCTCTGCTTCTTACTATGCTGTCTAGGTTGGCCATAGCTTTCCTCCCAAGGAGCAAGCGTCTTTTAATTTCATGGCTACAGTCACCGTCTGCGGTGATAATGGAGCCCAAGAAAGTAAAATCTGTCACTGCTTCCATTTCTTCCCCTTCTATATGCCAGGAAGTGATGGGGCCAGATGCCATGATCTTAGTTTTTTTAATGTTGAGTTTCAAACCAGAAATAGAATGAATACCACATATTATAATGTGTAACTTACTTAGAATTATCATTGTGCATGTTGAGTATGCAGAAATATTCTGAATTATCCAAAATTATGTGTCCACTTAATGTGCTTCCATAATATTCAGTATTTTATTTGGTTTTGATGATTCAAGGCACAAATATATTTTTCAGTGCATCACCAGGCTAATAAGTAAAAAGCAACTGTATCTCTTCAGCATTTTATACAAAACCACCTTTATTGATGCAGTAAGTCTCATAGCTTTCATAATGTTCATATGGCATCCCTAGCACATATTAAAGCTGATCCATGATGAAATTGCTGTGCATGAAACAAATAATATATGTAATGAAACTTTTCCACTTTTTCTAAGGGTCTTCCAAATACATGAAGTTTGAGTAGGTTTTCTGCACCCAAGAATGAAGTTACCCCTATGCCTGGAATGAAGACATGATTTACAGATGTAAGGGCCACAAACATATCTATTAGTAATGCTTTGATGAAACAGATCTAATGCAAAAACAGTGAATTCTTCTGACACATTGCAGTTAAGTCTGCAACGCATTCTTCTACACATTAGCTGGAATGAAGCCCCATTGAGTCCAGTGGTGTACGAAATTTAGGGATGGCAGAGAATTCTGCCACGGATTCCAGTGAGGCCGGATTCTAGAATCTGGCCCCTTGGAATCTGTGGTGGAATGGCCTCCCGCCCCCCCTGCCCCCCATGGAATCCCCCTGGGACAGTACTTACCTGTGGTGGATTCGGCGGCGGCAGCTCCGACTCCTCCGGCAGCTGATCTCCTGGCCAGCCGCTGCCGGGCTGCTGCCACCACCATTGCCACCCTTGCGGCCATGATAGGGTACATAAGAATTTACACAGCCTATCACAGCTGGGTAAAAAACAAACAAACAAACAAACAAACCCAGCGTACCCAAATGGCAGCGGCTACGGCAACCGCCATTTGCATTCCCTATTTTTCGCCGATTTGTCTTATGTAAATATTTACGTAAGATAAATCAGCAAAAAATAGGGAACGCAAATGGTGGCCACCATAGCCACCGCCATTTGCGTACGCTGTTTTTTTTTCTTACCCAGCTGTGATAGGCTACGTAAATTCTTACGTATTCCTTATTTTGCCACGTCTAGTCTACTTAAAGATTTATGTAGACTATGGCGAAATTAAGGGCACGCTATTTGCGTTGCCCTTATTTTCGCTGTAATCTACATAAATCTTTATGTAGACTAGATGTGCCAAAATAAGGAACGCAAATGGCAGCGCCCATGGGTGCCGCCATTTGCGTACATGCTTTTTTTTTTCTTCCCAAAGTCACCCGTGATAGGCTACGTGACGATTTAAGTAGCCTATCACGGCTGACTTTGGAAATCTAGCCGTAATAGGCTACGTAAATTGTCACGTAGCCTATCACGGGGTCTTTTTTTTTTACTCTTTTTTACTTTTTGTTTCACAGCTGGGGAGACGGGGCGCTTCTCCCCAGCCTGAATTTCGGCCGGGCGAGGCGGGACGCCTCCCCCCCTCGCCTGAACTTCAGGGGGGAAAGCGAAGCACCTCCCCCCAACCACAAAGCCAAGCTGCGAAAAGGTAAGTGACTTTTGTATATCCCTACATTTTTATCTCAAAATACTAGAACCCGGGGTCATCCCATGAAGCTGATTGGTGAGAGATTCAGGACAGATAAAAGGAAGGGCTTCTTCTCACAGCACATAGTTAAACTATGGAATTCGCTGTTAAAAGATGTAATGATGGCCACCAATTTGGATGGCCTCAAAAGGGGATTAGACAAATTCATGGAGGATAAGGCTAATGGCTACTAGTCCTGAAGGCTATATGATGCCTCCAGCATCAGAGACTACGGCGCTATTTTCGTTGCCCTTATTTTCGCCATAGTCTACGTAAAGCTTTACGTAGACTAGACGTGCCAAACTAAGGAACACAAATGCCCCATGGGCGCCGCCATTTGCGTACGCGCTTTTTTTTTTCAAAGTCACCCGTGATAGGTTACGTGACGATTTACGTAGCCTATCATGGTTAACTTTGGAAATCTAGCTGTGATAGGCTACGTAAATCGTTACATAGCCTATCACGGGTGTGGTTTTTTTTTTTTACTTTCCTTTTTTATTTTGCAATGGCGGCGGCGGCAGTCGGTCAGAAGACCGGCCGTCGCCCCCGCCGAACCGCCGCCGGGACCCACCGCTGAGAGGGACATTCACACGAGGTAAGTCCCATCCCGGGGGGGGCGGGGGGCTGGCAGAGAATTTCACCACTAATTTTGGGGGGCTGAATGCGTTGGCATTCGGCCTCCCAGAGATTCGTGGAGAAATTCTCCGCCATCCCTACCTGCTTGTGGTTTTCTCATGGGCAGCTGGTTGGCCACTGTGTGTACAGAATGCTGGATTAGATGGACCCTTGGTCTGACCCAGCTTGGCTCCTCTTATGTCAGAGTGTTATTTATTTTATTTTATTTATTTAAATTTACTTTTTTGGCTACCTTTAAGGGTAGAACATGTACTGTATAGGGGGTAGACATGTATAGGGACTGTGGACTAGAATCCACTTCATCAGATGCAAGTGGACTCCTGTCTGTGAAAGTTTATGCCATAATAAACTTGTTAGAGTGAAATCTATCCATTGATCATCTAATGGGTCTTTCCCTCCTCCTCTTCCTCCTGTATCCCCTGTACACCCAACAGCCTCTCCGAGGGGTGGGGGTGGTACAGAACATTGTGAAATATGTCTTGCTGGGTGGTAATGAAAGAGGGGAGTAATTGAAACCAGGAATCTTTTGTGAGTGGTGCAAGTTCTTTTCACTAATTTCTGCCCTTTCACTGAAGCCTGGTAAGAACCAGCACACTGAAACTGGATATTGAATATTTAACAAAATTTAGGCTGGTATATGTGTGTATGATGAACATCACTTGAATTTTTTACAGTTGTGCCTCAGGTGATATCTATGGAAAATCTATTAGTGTTTTGGATTTGGGATTAACATATAGTTATTTATTTATTTATTTTCATTTCAGGAAATGTCTATACTGCTTTTCATTTTAAAAATCCTGAAGCAGTTTACAAGATAAAAAGATGATAAAATATAATAAAAACCAACAATCAAAACAATAAAACCTCATTAAAATAACCAGGGCTAGCTGACAGTGCTAGTGGTCAGGGAAACACCTGGGCAAACAAATGCATTAAGTTGTCTGTAGGAGCCCAGTTCATACTAGGAGCCCCCCTGATCTCATTGAGGAGGTCCATCTTCATGGTGGTACGGATGCTGGAGAATCTGTCCGGGGGGTGAAATCTGCTGAGCTTCCTGCAGCTCACCCTCTCTGACTTGATCTGTGCAAGTCAGGCCAGCTCCCGGACTTCCTCTATCACCACAGCCATGGACAACCCTCCCTCCCTCCCTGCCAGTGCCCAGCTGGGAGAGTTGCGCACAGTGGTGGTGATAGCAGTGGCAAGGAGGGAAGGGAGCCATGGTGCTGCCCTCCCTCCCTCCCTGCCGCTGTGCACAAATTTCCTGCTCTCCCTACTGGTGCCAACACCAGAAGAGAGAACAGGAGGGTTGCACATGGCAGCAGCGTGTTTTTTTCCCTGTAACCCTGAATTAGGGGTGTATGAATTCCCCACCATCTGTTCCTGTGGGGAATCCATGGGTGGGGGAGGCGATCCATTCCTCCCTCCCGGAATCCTCCAGAGCGGCTCCGCTTGGATTCCGGGGGGGGGGACTGGCTTGGGGGCCACTTACCTTCCTTCCTGCCAGCCAGAGCCATTTGCCTCCTCCCTGTCCCTGCCGATTGCCATGTCTTAAAAAAAAAAAAAGGCGATCGGCAGGATGTGCCCATAGACTTATATGCAAAGAGTGTCATGAATCTTGTGCCTAAGTCTATGTGTCCATAGGCTTATATGGAAAATTCATTACTCTATTTTGCATATAAGTCTATGGGCACATCCTACCAATTGCCTTTTTTTTTTTTTTTTTAGACATGGCAATCAGCAGGGACAGGGAAGAGTTGAATGGCTCTGGCTGGCAAGAAGCAGATGAGTGATATTCCACCTCCAGTCCTCCTGGAGCAGAGGTAATTTGAATCCGCAGCAGATTTCTCTGACATCCCTACCCCGAATGTGCACAAATTACAGCTGTAATGTGCTTAAAATTCAGTGTTATGAAAAAAAATACCAGACCAAGTTCCCCAATTTTGGGGGTGGACCTCCAGCTTGGCTTGCAAGGGCAAGCTCAGCCCAGTGCAGTGTGAGAATCTGACAGGCCCTAAAAGGGACGGATTCCCATGCGATGGAGATCCCTACATGGTGGGTGCCATATCAGAGAAGGCCATGTCAGTGACACAGAGGTGGAATCTGGTGTCAGGAAAATAACATGCCCTGAGGAATCTTCCATCCAAAGCAACTGCTCCATGTTGCTTCGCAGTAATAGTAAGTATTATTATATAATAGTAATAATAATTATTGATTGCAGTTGCACTGTGTGAGCTTTGACAGGAGGAGAGCATGAACTAGGGATGTAGGGAAGTCACTTACCATTTCGCGGATTCATTCGCGGCGGGGGGGGAGGCGCTCCATCTACGGATTTACAAAAGTGACTTACCTTTCACGGATTATGTTGATCGTGGGGGGGGAGGTGCTCCATTCCTCCCCCCGGAATCCTGGCCAGGGGGGGAGGCGCTCCGTTCCCTTCCCGGAATCCTTGAACGGCCGGCTGTGCTCTGCGGCAGCTCTGTGGAGCAGCCGACCAGGCCTGGCCAGGCCAGGCCAGATTTCCGTCCGCAGAGGGCTCTGGGTAAAAAAACAAAAACAAAAACTGCGTACGCAAATGGCGGCGGTTATGGCCGCCGCCATTTGTGTTCCTTCTTTTTGGCTGTCTTAATCTACATAAATATTTACGTAGACTATGACGATGAAAATCAAGGGGAACGCAAATAGCGCAGCGGGCGCTATTTATTTCCCTTTCTGATTCCCCATTTTAGCCTACGTAAATCTTTACGTAGGCTAAAAAGGTGAATCTAAAGGGGATGCAAATAGCGCCCGCTACACTATTTGTGTCCCCCTTGATTTTCGCCATCATAGTCTACATAAATATTTATGTAGATTAAGATGGTAAAAAGAAGGAATGCAAATGGCGGCGGCCATAGCCGCCGCCATTTGCTTACGCTGTTTGTTTGTTTTTACCCACCCAGCCATGATAGGCTATGTAAAGATTTACGTAGCCTATCATGTCTTTTTTTTTTTTTTTTTACACAAGGCAAGCCTGGAAATGGCAGTGGCTGGCGGCAGCTGGTCGGAAGACCGGCCGCCGCTGCTGCTGCTGCCAAAGCCGCCGCTGGATCCACCACCAGAGCCACCCAGAAGATCTGCCCCAGGTGAGTCTCATCCCGGGGGGGATCCGCGGGGGGTGGGGGGGTGGCAGGCCATTCCGACACGGAGTTTGGGGGGCCGAATGCACTGGCATTTGGCCTCACCGAGATCCGTGGTGGAATTCTCTGACATCCCTAGCTCCGTCCCTCCCCCCGGAATCATCGACGGGGGGGAGGTGCTCCGGTGGCCCCCCCCCCAGAATCCTGACTGGCCGACTCTGCTCCGTGGCAATTCCGCGGAGCCGCCGGCTGGCTCCACCTGCGGCTGGACATCCGGCCGCTGGACACCAGGGATGCAAATGGCAGCAGCCATAGCCGCCGCCACTTGCGTCCCTGTAGTGAGCCATGATAGGCTATGTAAGTATTTACGTAGCCTATCATGGCAGGCTTAAAAAAAAAATAGTACGCAAATGGCGGTGGCTACAGCGGCCGCCATTTGCGTTCTGTACTTTTCGCCATTTTAGCCTATGTAAATATTTACGTAGGCTATTACGGCAAAATAAAGGGGAACGCAAATGACGTAGTGGGCGCCATTTGCGTTCTCCTTTTTTTTGGCCTAATAGCCTACGTAAATATTTACGTAGGCTAAAACGGCGAAAAATACAACGCAAATGGCAGCTGCCGTAGCCGCTGCCATTTGCATATGCGTTTTTTTTAAGCCTGCCATGATAGGCTACATAAGTATTTAAGTAGCCTATCACGGGCTCCACAGGGATGCAAAAGGTGTCCCTGCGTTAGCCGTGATAGGCTATGTATGTATTTACGTAGCCTATCACGGCCGTGAAAAAAAAGCGAATGGTGGCCGCAGGGTGGCCACCATTCGCAAGTCGGCACCGACAAGAGCAAGTAAGTGCTCTGTTTCATGCAACTTTCGTGGGTTGGGGGAGGCGGGGGCTTTGTTCCGCGATGGATTTTGGGGGGCTGAATGCACTTGCATTTGGCCTCACCCAGATCCATTGCGGAATTCTCTGACATCCCTAGCATGAACTGGAGACTCACTGAGGAAAGCAGTAACCACATAATCTAGTAGGCCTTCACTTGAAGGAAAATCTTTCAGTTGCCTAGTGGAAAACTTCACTATTTAGGATTCTTAGACTCAGTCCCAAAAGGTCAATGTATTTGACACTGACAAATGGGAAAATTCTGGTGGGAAAACATTGAAAGATGTTACAGTCAGTCTACAAAAATATTTTTGTAATATATTATATTACAAATTATATTAAGAAATTAAATAAGTATTTTGCTCTGACCCCTGGGAATGAAACAAATACAACTTTATTCTGTAGCGAGGCGATCTTATTTATAAGTATCTTCAGCTAGGAGGTAATAAATGAGTATGAATGAGTACTTTCTCAGAAAGTTGCTGAATATTTCCTTGAACATGATTGTGTGAACCTTCCCTTGGAAATGAAAATCTGGAAAGAAGAGGAGTTTTAGGAAGATTTATTTGGGGAGGTGGGAAATTAGATCCATGAATGTATCTATTCTCTCTCCCAGCCACTGTTCTACTTTCTTCACTTATTCCCTTCTGCCATTCATGATAAATGAGAAAATAGCCTTGATACCCAATCCAGAATGGATAAGAACATTGGGACATGGATATGATGTGGATATGGATATGAGGAGGGATAAGATTTGTATTAGATGATACATGTCACAACTCCTACAGAAAACAGATAATCTGCTATTGCTGTCTTCCCCAAGCTGAGGCCTTCCAGATGTGTTGGAATAGAAATCCCATAATTCCCAGCCAGCATGGCCAACAGCAGTCTGTTGGGAATTATGGGAGTTGCAGTCCAACACATCTGGAGGATGCCATCTTGGGAAAGGCTGCTCTTTCGTAAGCATACTGTATGGCATGATCTCACACAAACTTTGTTCCATACATGGCTAACAATACTGGCATAACCTCTGGATTTGGACTAGAAATTTTGTTAATTTTTTTTTATCATGCCATATCTTCGTATAACTTTCCACACCATAAATCCATCACTTTTTCATTAGTGATCAGTTTGGTCTCTGATCACCAGTCTGTGCATTGATTTGTGTGTGAATCCTCCAAGCTGTTTTGTAGATATTGTGTTGCATTTTACTTCACTCAGTTGGCAACAGTGCCTGCTTTTGTCAATTGTTCATTATTATTTCAAAATAATGTAAATCACGATGCTCATTTTCCCTATGCATTGACGGAGTTCTTGGAAAGAGATCCAAGGTTTACCTTTTTTTGTTTCAACTTCCTATGGTAATGTATCCTATTGATACTGCCCACATTTTCATTTTTTTCCCTCTGAGAATAGTTCTAATCTCAAATATTCATTTGGTATTTCTTCCTTAAGCAGTCCTGTGCTTAACAACAAGGTTGTAAAAGATGTGGATGCAAACCAAAATGAAGATGGGCAGTGAAGCAATGCTATAGCTCCTTAAAAAGTATAAGAAGCAAAAAGTATAAGAAGAAAATGGCATAATGTGGGAAGAGTTTTATATGCGTAGAGCAGGTAAAAAAAAAAAAGCCATGTGAAATGAGGAGGACTGGGGAAAACAGTACAGGTGACAGGCATGCCATACCACAATCTCAGGAACTGAATCTCAAAACTCTGCTCTTAAAGAAGAAGGGAATATGTGTGTAAATAAATCATGTGGTCAAAAAAGGAAAATATGGTCCATTACTTCACAGTCATAAAACAATCTCCTAGAATTCAGGAGAACCCGCTGGAGATTTGTGGATTGCAGCCACAGCATCTCAGTGATCCATGAATATGAAATACAGTCACAAACTTGTTGAGGACAGATCTTTCAGTGGCTCTCAGCCGAAAATGAAATCACCATAGAGGCCATGTTCCTCTGATTACCAGTTGCTGAGTACCATCAACAGAGGATGGCTATTTCCACTGTGTCCTGCTTTTGAACTTCCTAAGATCATCTAGCCCATACTGAAACAATGAATATGAATTCTGAAATATGAAGACAAAATATTAGGCTTGATGGACCTTTACCCTGATTCAGCAAGGCATGTTCTTATACTTCCATTAGGGGTGGACGAAAGTCACTTACCTGTCCTCAAAGCTTGTTCGCGGTCGGGGGGAGGCACTTCGCTGCTCCCCCCGTGAAGTTCAGGACGGGGGGGAGGCTTCCCGCCTCGCCCGGCCGAAATTCAGGCCGGGGAGGAGGCGCCTTGCCCGGCCGCGAACTCAAAAGTTTTTTTTTTTTAAAATGCCCCCGTGATAGGCTACATGATGATTAACATAGCCTATCACGGTTGACTTTGCAAATCTAGCCGTGATAGGCTACGTTAATCGTCACGTAGCCTATCACGGGGGCGTTTTTTTTTTTCTTTGATTGGAATGGCGGCGGCGGCAGCTGGTCAAAAGACTGGCTGCTGCTCCCGCCCCGGACGAACACCCGCCGAACCGCTGGCCGGACCCGCCGCCGGGAGGGACATTTGGCAAAGGTAAGTCCCGTCCCGGGGGGGGTGCGGGGGGTGGGGGGGTGCGGAGAATTTCTCCCCGAAACTTGTTCGGGGGGCCGAACACGTTGGCGCTCGGCCCCCCGAAGTTTCGGGGAGAAATTCTTCGCCATCCCTACTTCCAGTGGCCATGTAAATTAAAGACTATTCTACAATCTTATCTGTATTGAAACCCTCTAGCATCAAGAAATAGCATTCCAGGGCAAGCTACTGTTCTATCAGCTCCCTGGGGGCTGACAGACATGTTCAGAAATCATTACCATTCAACATCTTCCATTGCATGTGGTTGGCTTGTAATCATTTGGGTCATTACCCCATCCATTTTCCCTCTTTGATGAGGATAGATCTCACTGTCTTCTGTGGAACCACCTTCTGGATAGGTGAGGTACAATTCTGAAAGAACTATAGATTTGTAATGGCTTTACTCACTTTAACATTTCACTTGCAAATACAATTGCTCATAGATATGACAAAATTATCCATTGTCTGTATGAGGAGCCATCTTCCAATGACAGGTTATAGTCTTTGCAAAGTGGTAAAATACAAGCAACACCCTCTGCAGCATCTTATCTCATGTCACAGTTAAAGTATTAAGTGAAAGTAAAGTGTGAGCTGGACAAGGGTTGAATCTCAGGTGTGTCTTGCAAAGTGTACATAGAGGGCTGCAATGTCCTTTTGATGTGCGTGCTTGGAATAAGTGATGACTTGCAAACCCCGGTGAATCTGAAGTGTGAGATGTGACTGGGTCAGAGGTTGTGAGAAGGTTGCAGCCTGCTCTTATTTCATACCAGTATGTTCACTCATACCTATAATGCATGGTTGACTTCACGTTTGGAGCTTCGCTGTCATTCATCAAACCTGCTCAAGGGGTGCTCACTTGCAGTTTATAATGGAACCAGAGCCCCTCAAGTGAATTACAGCTTTATGTTTGCTTTGGGGCAATATATTATCTCATGGAGCTGATCTGGAAATACTTTTCACATAACGGGGGTGGGGGAAACACATTTTGTCCCTGGACTATCTCACAATTTTTATTTGTAATGGGCATTTGTGAGAGAGATAATTTGGTTTTTCCTCCACCAGCATTAAATGTAGATTTTTAAAAAATGCAACATTATGGAAATAGAACACAGTTTAAAATCATAGATCTGGAAGGCTGGAAATAACCTTGTGAATAAGCTCAAGCTGATCCACATGTTGTGCTGAGAAAGGGGCCTCCTTAGCACCTGTTGGTGGGGCAGCTTGTTAGGCAAAACCGCCAGTAGCCGTTGCATGGCAATGAGTAGGGGAGTGTTTGCCCTTTGGGGCACTGGGGGATGGGGAGTGCCACAGTGAGCACAATGCAAATGCTTCCTCGCTGAGAATATAGCTAGGTGGCCCAGTTTGATATCACTGTGCCTGCGCTAGATCAGCTATCCATAGAGCACCTGCGCATTATTTTTGCATGATATTGGCCATGGCACCCACCTACCTCTGCTACCGCCTCCTGGTCCCAAAACGTGATCAGGGGCATCCTACCATTAGGCAAAGTGAAGCAGTCGCCTCAGGTGTCAGATGGTGGGAGACAACAACAAGGTGTTGAAGGAAAGAGCTGTGAGGCCTGCTCTGTGCTAAGTTCGCCTGCAGCCTTCAAGGGCAGTGGAAGATACTGTCCCAGTGTTGAAGATAGATCCATCTGCCAGCCCAGTTGGCTTTTGTACATGGAATAGAAGGGTGCACCATCTTGTCTTTTGTCTCAGGCAGCAAACTGTCTTGGGCCACCCCCGAAGGCAATGGTGGGAATTCTGTTCTATTCTCTATTGCCAGGCTAGGCCTAATTTCATGTAGCCCTCTGCATAGGATCAGTTCCGATCTCTGGTAAGAGCCACCTTTCCTTTCCCTGGTATCCCACTGCTTTGTAAAGAATAGGGAGAGAGAGAAAAGGAGGTGACAAAGAGAAAAGGGGTGACCCACCGGCTTCAGCCCAGCCCATCACTGGCTTCAGCCCCTGGAAGATAACCCATGAAGAATGCGGCCCTTGATAGAAAAAAAAGTTTGCCCATCCCTACTCTGTTGCCATTGAACAGCCACCAGCAGTTTTACTTAGCAAGTACGGTTATCCACCGCGGGAAATTCAGCCCTTTGGGGGCCCAACAGATCCCTGTGACGGACCCAGCTTGACTTGCATTTGCAAGCTGAGCTGTACAGTAGTTCCCAAAACCTGGAAATGTTACCAAGGGGGTTTTGCGCAAAATCATGGGCTGACTTAGTGATGTACGAAAGGGACTTACCTGGTCCCGCAGCTCGCTTCGCGGTGGGGGGGGAGGCGCTTCGGTTCTCCCCCTGAAGTTCATGGCGGGGGGGAGATGCCCCGCCTCGCCCGGCCGAAATTCAGGCTGGGGAGAAGCGCCCCGTCTCCCCGGCCACGAAAGAAAAAGTGAAAAAAACAAAACAAAACCACGTGATAGGCTACGTAACGATTAACGTAACCTATCACGGCTAGATTTCCAAAGTCAGCCGTGATAGGCTACATTAATCGTTACGTAGCCTATCACGGCTGACTTTGGAAATCTAGCCGTGATAGGCTACGTTAATCGTTATGTAGCCTATCACGGGGTTTTGTTTTGTTTTTACTTTATTTTGTAATGGCGTCGGCGGCAGCCGGTCAGAAGACCAGCCGCCGCCCCCGATGAAACGCCGCCAAAACGCCGCTGGGACCCGCCACCAGGAGGGACATTCACAGGAGGTAAGTCCCATCCTGGGGGGTGGCGGAGAATTTCACCGCCAATTTTGGGGGGCCGAATGCGTTGGCATTTGGCCTCCCCGAGATTCGGGGAGAAATTCACGGCCATCCCTAGGCTGATTTGTATAAAATAGCAGCCATAAATGGCACAATTTGCCCCAAAACACGGCTGGAATCTAATTTGTGCAAATAGACCATATGCGGCTGCAATTTTGCACAAATTGCGCTATTTACAGCCATAATTTTGTGCAAGTCATGATTTGCACACACACCCAAATCCACAAGTTGGACCAGCTCTTTGCACACCGAGTCAGGCCAATTTGTGGATGATTGAGCCAGAGTCTGGGGGGCTGAGCCGGCAAACACCTGCCAACTTCCACCCCCAAACAGATTCTTCCAGCATCCCTACTTTGGAATCCAGCCTCCGGAATCCGTGGTGAGTGGCACCACTCACCTCCGCCTCCTGAGGATCCCCCACAGACCGGTACTCCTGCTCTGGATCCTCAGCGATATGGCAATGGCGGCTGCCATTACTGTTTCGCTTGGAGAAAGACAGCCGCAAATGGCATATTGGACGCCACTTGCGGCCGTAAAGCCCCGAGTTTTACGTAAATAGAGCTGCAGATGGCTGCAGTTAGGTAAAACTCAGGGCTTTACAGCCACAAGTGGTGTCCACTACACCATTTGCGGCTGTCTTTCTCTAAGTGAAACAGTAATGGCGGCAGTATGGAGCTGGAGTGCGGCTCCGCAGAATCCAGCGGACATAGAGCCGCTCCAGAGGATTCTGGGGGGGGGGAGGAATGGATTGCCTCCCCCTGCACGGAAACACCCCCCCCCCGGAACTAAAGGTAGGGGTTCTGTACATTCCCACTAGCGAGCCACCTCACCTGCTGCCTTGAACATAGACAGTGTTTGATTCAGAGAAACCTGTGTACTTGCAGAAAGTACTCTGCTCACATGCGAGGAGAGGAGGGCAAGCCTTCATGGGTACCAATCCAGGGTAACCTCCAATCTTTGAAGAGGGGCTTTCTGAGGACACAGGCCATTGCTACCAGAAAGGGGAGCTAACACCCCATCCCCCACCCCCAGTGTGCATGTGGAACACTGGCCTTTTTTTTTTTTCCTACTGAGGATCATGATTTTAATTATTTTAATTATTGCCTTTCATCTTTAAGGTCTAAAGGCTCAAGCATTTGATTTGGTTTAGATTTAAATTCTTTAGACTTTTTCTGAAATGTGTATGAAACCAAGCTTCTACTCCAAACCTACTAGGGTTGTCTTTCCTTAGTTAGATTTACTTCCACTTTACTATTACTTTCTTGAAAAGCTGGCCTGGTGTACAGTTCTAACCCATTCTTCTGAAATCATGTCCCTGGTAGTTCTTGAATCAGCATTTCTAATGGCCCCTAATGGCTGCACTCAATAAATCCTTACAGAAAGCCCTGCTTAACCCTCTGGACTAAGTTCTGAGTAAATCTGCATATGATCAGGCTGTGAGTGCTTTATCTCTATACATCAGGGCTGCCATTTTATATTTTAATGGGAATGAGATTTTAAGAATGGGGGGGAAGGGAATGATTTGGCAAGCTACACAGTCCTCTTGAAAGTTACATCCACAGATAAATGGGAATAATTTGGATTTGTTGTGATTATGTTTACACCCCACAGTAGTTATCATTTTAATGCCAACACAGTTTTAGAAGCAGCAGTATTTGTGCTTTTGGTGTCTTGGGAACATAGGAAGATGCCTTATACTGAGTCAGACCATTCGTCCATCCAGCCCAGTATTGTCAACATGGACTGGCAGCTGCTCTCCAGTTTTTCCAGTCCACTGGGGATTGAATCTGGGAGCTGCTGCTGCAAAGCATGTGCTCTACCACTGAGCAATGGCCCTTCCCCACTGAGCTATGGCCCCTCCTCACTGAGCTATGGCCGCTCCCCAGTGGACTTGGACTCCCCAGTGGAATTGGACAGTGGTATAGTGGAGCCAGGGCTCACAGGGATGCAGCCCAAGCACCTTTTGATCATCAGGGATGCTGATGTCATCTGCCTTTCCCCACCCCTCAGAATTCCCTGTTCCCTCTGAGCTTAGGTGCAATTCTCACAGCAGCTGGGCAGAAATTAATATTCACTCCCCGTAAAGGATCACGTTCATAGTTTGGGGTTGCTCTTGGATCCAGAACTGTCACTTGAGGCACAGGTGAACTCAGTGGCACGGAGCACTTTTTATCAGCTTAGGCTGGTATACCAACTATGCCCTTATCTGGACTAGGGGTGGACGAAAGTCACTTACCTTTTCTCGCAACTTGTTCGCGGTGGGGGGGAGCGCTTCGCTGCTCCCCCCGCAAAGTTCAGGCCGGGGAGGAGGCTTCCCACCATGCCCAGCCGCGAACACGAAAGTAAAAATAAATAAATAAATAAACGTCCCCTGATAGGCTACGTGACGATTCACGTAGCCTATCACGGCTAGATCTGGAAAGTCAGCCGTGATAGGCTACGTGAATCGTCACGTAGCCTATCACAGGTGACTTTAAAAAAAAAACAAACGCGTACGCGAATGGCGGCCCCCATAGGGAGCCGCCATTCGCGTTCCGTATTTAGTTGCTGTAGTCTACGTAAATGTTTACATAGACTACGGCGAAAATAAGGGCAACGCAAATAGCGTTGCCCTTATTTTTGCCGTAGTCTACGTAAAGATTTACGTAGACTACAGCGACCAAATAAGGAAGGGGAATGGCGGCTCCCTATGGGGGCCGCCATTATCCGTACACACTTTTTTTTTTTTTTTAAAGTCACCCGTGATAGGCTACGTGACGATTCACGTAGCCTATCACGGCTGACTTTGCAAATCTAGCCGTGATAGGCTACGTTAATCGTCACGTAGCCTATCAGGGGACGGTTTTTTTTTTTTTCTTTCATTGCAATGGCGGGGGCGGCAGCCGGTCAAAAGACTGGCTGCCACTCCCGCCCCGCTCGAACACCGGACGAACCGCCAGCCGGACCCGCCGCCAGGAGGGACATTCAGGGAAGGTAAGTCCCGTCTCGGGGGGGGGCAGGGGGCTTGGGGGTGCGGAGGATTTCTCCCCGAAACTTGTTCGGGGGGCCGAACACGTTGGCGCTCGGCCCCCCGAAGTTTCGGGGAGAAATTCTCCACCATCCCTAATCTGGACAGAGATAGCCTAGCTACAGTTATCCATGCTCTGATAACTTCTCGTCTGGATTACTGCAATGCGTTATATTTGGGGCTGCCTTTGAAAACGGTCCGGAAACTTCAGCTGGTCCAAAATAGGGCAGCAAGACTGTTAACAGGGACTGGCCAATGAGCTCATATTATGCCAGTACTTTTCCAGCTGCACTGGCTGCCAGTCCATTTCAAAGTGCTGGTGTTAATATTCAGAGCCCTTAATAGCTTGTGGCCAGGTTATCTGAAGGATCGCCTCCTCCCATATGTGCCTGCCTGGACCTTAAGATCATGCTCAGAGGCCCTCCTCCGTGAGCCCCTGCCAAAGGAAGTGAAGCGGGTGGCTACTAGGAGGACGGCTTTCTCTGCTGTGTGGGGATGTACAAATCCCTTACCTTGTTCCATTGTGGGGCTTCCGCAGTGGGGGGGAGACGCTCCGTCCCTCCCCCCCGGAATCCTCCCTGGTTGGCTCCATGGAGCTGCCAGCCAGGGCCGTCCACAGCCGGAGTTCTGGTCGCGGCCGTACTGCTGCAGACGCAAATGGCGGCTGCCGTAGCGGCCGCCATTTACATCCAGCCAGGCTGCCATGATAGGCTACATAAGTATTTATGTAGCCTATCACGGCAAAGAGCAGGGACACAAATGGCGGCCGCTACGCTGTTTGCGCTGCTGCTGTTTCCGTGATAGGCTACGTAAGTATTTACATGGCTGCCTTTACCATGGCTGCCTTTACCGTGATAGGCTACGTAAATACTTACGTAGCCTATCACAGAAAGAGCAGTGGCGCAAATGGCATAGCAGCCACCATTTGCATCCCTGCTCTTTGCCGTGATTGGCTACGTAAATACTTATGTAGGCTATCATGGCAGCCTGGCTGGACGTAAATGGCGGCCGCTACGGCAGCCGCCATTTGCGTCTGCAACAGTACGGCTGCGACCAGAACTCCAGCTGCGGACGGCCCTGGCTGGCAGCTCCATGGAGCCAGCCAGGGAGGATTCTGGGGGGGAGGGACGGAGCATCTCCCCCCCACTGCGGAAGCCCCACAATGGAACAAGGTAAGGGATTTGTACATCCCCACACAGCAGAGAAAGTCGTCCTCCTAGTAGCCACCTGCTTCACTTCCTTTGGCAGGGGCTCACGGAGGAGGGCCGCTGAGCATGATCTTAAGGTCCAGGCAGGCACATATGGGAGGAGGCGATCCTTCAGATAACCTGGCCCCAAGCTGTTAAGGGCTTTGAATGTTAACACATTAGTCTTGTTGTTAACACATTAACACATGTGTTAACAAGAATGTTAACACATTAGAATGTTAACACATTAGTCTACGTAAATCTTTACGTAGACTACGGTGAAAATAAGGGCAACGCAAATAGCGTTGCCCTTATTTTTGCCGTAGTCTACATAATCTTTACATAGACTACAGCGACCAAATAAGGAACGGGAATGGCGGCTCCCTATGGGGGCCGCCATTATCCGTACGCGCTTTTGTTTTTTTTTTAAATCACCCATGATAGGCTACGTGACGATTTATGTAGCCTATCATGGCTGACTTTGCAAATCTAGCCGTGATAGGCTACGTTAATAGTCACGTAGCCTATCACGGGGGCGTTTTGTTTTTTTTTTAGTTTTATTGGAATGGCGGCGGCGGCAGCCGGTCGAAAGATCGGCTGCCGCCCCTGCCCCTGACGAAGACCCGACGAACCGCCGCCGGGACCCGCCGCCGGGAATGACATTCGGGAAAGGTAAGTCCCGTCCCGGGGGGGGGCGTGGGAGGCGGGGGGGCGGAGAATTTCTCCCCGAAACTTGTTCTGGGGGCCGAACACGTTGGCGTTCGGCCCCCCGAAGTTTCGAGGAGAAATTCTCCGCCAACCCTAAGTTGACCTGAGCCGGCTACCTGGGACCCAGCTTCCACAGGGATCAAACTCAGGTCGTGGGGAGAGTTTCAGTTGCAATACTGCCACCTACCACTCTGCACCACACGAGACTCTTAATCAGAGTATAAGCACCCACATAAAAGTGACACTTACGGTGTGGCCCTTAGAATCTATCTGCAAACTTTACTTCTTTTTGTTTACCCAAGACATTAGTAATAAAGATAGTCAAAGACTTTGCTGGATCTAATAAGAATTCATTATTAGGCCTCTACTCGGAAAACCAAAAATCAATAAATGTGTTGCTGTGTCTTGCCAGAGAAAAGTGTAGAGCCTTTAATATCTCAAAAGTAATTATGCTGCTCTTTTTATAGGTTGTGAAATGTGAATTAGATCTATAAACATTTATGCTATTTTCACAAGTGATGCGCAAATTGGTTTTTGCATTTCCCACAGCTGTGAATTGAATGAAAAAAATACAGTGACTAGAATAATGCACATACAATTCAAACATGCCTTTAACTTCAGTTTGTATACCACTTCAGCATGGTAATGCATTCCAGACTGAAGCTCTCCACAAATGATTATACATTGTAATATTTCTTTAAAGGCCTTAGTATGGTGGCTTCTATGTCTCTGCTTTCTAGGGATATACGAAAGTCACTTACCTTTTCGCAGGGGTGCTTCGCGGTGGGGGGGAGGCGCTTCGCTTCTCCCCCCGCAGTTCACGTGAGGGGGGGGAGGCATCCCGTAATGATTAACGTAGCCTATCACGGCTAGATTTCCAAAGTCAGCCGTGATAGGCTATGTAAATCGTTACGTAGCCTATCACAGGTGACTTTGGAAAAAAAAAAGCACGTAGGCAAATGTCAGCGCCCTATGGGCGCCGCCATTTGCGTTCCTTATTTGGTCCCAGTAGTCTACGTAAAGATTTACGTAGCCTATCTACATAAAGATAGGTTACATAGCCTATCATGGGTTGTTTTTGTTTTTTTTACACTTTACTTTGTAATGGCGGCGGCGGCAGCCAGTCAGAAGACCGGCTGCCTCCCCCGCCCCCGACGAAAGGCCGACGAACCGCCGCCGGGACCCGCCGCTGGGAGGGACATTCGCCAAAGGTAAGTCCCATCCCAGGGGTGGGCGCAGGGGTGGTGGCGGAGAATTTCACCGCCGATTTTGGGGGGCTGAATGCTTTGGCGCTTGGCCCCCCGAAGATTCGGGGAGAAATTCTCCACCATCCCTACTGCTTTCTACTTTGCTGCTGTGCCTATCTCCCTGCCTGCTACTTCCTCTTGATTTCCTTGCCTTACATCAGTGCTACTCAGCTTGCAGACATCTTCAGTTTTGAAATCCTTTTCCTGTCCCATATTCTTCACAATTTCCTTCACTATCTACTAGGGATGCATCAATCAGCAAAACTCAAGCTTGCTGAAGTTCTCCAAATTCCATCTCAAAGCTCGTTCCGACACAATCCTTATCAGATTGCGAGTGTTATTTTTTCTTTTTGGACAAAAGTCATACATATTTTCATGTGTATTTTCCCAAATGTATGCATCAACTGTGCACATTTTTGAAATGTATGCATTCTTCTCCCATGGATTAAAGTGTATTTGTGTACATTTTCCAAAAGTATGAATTTTTTAATGCACCTTTTCTTTGGTCCATGAATTACATTCCAAGCTTGGAAATGTATGTACTTTGAACACAGATTGTGTTCAAGTCCACTTTTGGTCCATGAGGTGCAAACTGGGTAAAATCTAGGGTTGGCAGAGAATTTCTCCCCGAAACTTCGGGGGGCCGAGCGCCAACGTGTTCAGCCCCCCAAACAAGTTTCGGGGAGAAATCCTCTGAACCCCCCCCGCCCCCCGCACCCCCCCCGGGATGGGACTTACCTTCGCCAAATGTCCCTCCCGGCGGCGGGTCTGGCTGGCGGTTCGGCGGGTGTTCGAGCGGGGCGGGAGCGGCAGCCGGTCTTTCGACCGGCTGCCGCCGCCGCCGCCATTGCAATAAAAGAAAAAAAAACGCCCCCTGATAGGCTACGTAACGATTAATGTAGCCTATCACGGCTAGATTTGCAAAGTCACCCGTGATAGGCTACGTCAATCGTCACGTAGCCTATCACGGGTGACTTTAAAAAAAAAAAGAAAAAAGTGTGTACGGATAATGGTGGCCCCCATAGGGAGCTGCCATTTCCGTTCCTTATTTGGTCGCTGTAGTCTACGTAAAGATTTACATAGACTACGGCGAAAATAAGGGCAACGCTATTTGCGTTGCCCTTATTTTCACCGTAGTCTACGTAAACATTTACGTAGACTACAGCGACTAAATAAGGAACGCGAATGGCGGCTCCCTATGGGGGCCGCCATTAGCGTACGCACTTTTTTTTTTTTTTAAGTCACCCGTGATAGGCTACGTGACGATTGACGTAGCCTGTCACGGCTGACTTTGCAGATCTAGCCGTGATAGGCTATGTGATGATTAACGTAGCCTATCAGGGGGTGTTTAAAAAAAAAAACCTTCGCGTTCACGGCCGGGCGAGGCGGGAAGCCTCCTCCCCGGCCTGAATTTTGGCCAGGGCGAGGCAGGAAGCCTCCCCCCCCGGCCTGAACTTCGCGGGGAGAGCCGCGAAGCACCTCCCCCCCACCGCGAACGTCCTTCGAGGACAGGTAAGGGACTTTCATCCACCCCTAGTAAAATCCTGATCAAAAATGAACTGAAATGAATTTCTCAGACACTCCTATCATCTACCAAAGTTTCCAGATCCTTCCTTTCCCTACCAATATCTTGAGTTACACAAGGTCTTGGTAGCCTAGCAACTACAATGATCTTTCCCCCCCATCTCTCCAACCCAACAGCTGCCACAAACAACAACAACAACAGGAACTGGGTAGATGAGAGATGGAACTTTATTGAGGATGATGGTGGGACTAGGTCAGAAATGTTGAACCTCAGGTCTGTGGTCCAAATCTGGCATGCCTGGGATCTCAGTGCAGCCCTGTGGGTTTCCCTGATGACTCTGTACCCTTTTCCCCAACCACCGATTTTTGTTTTTGGTGTTCTCCCTGGTTTGGCATGTTTTTCACCATACTAAAAGGTTGAAATGCCTCTGATAAGGCTTACTTACTGGCAGTAAAAAGCTTTAAGCTGCATTATGATGGTATTTTTGGTATTTGGGGAATTTTTGGTCCTGCCCTTTTTGCCTTTGGCCCCATCCACCACTGGAATGTGACCACCAAGAGCTTCTCTGAAATTGAGTTCTGCCCTTGGACTGAAAGAGGTTCAGCATCCCTGTTCTAAGTCTATGGATTGTGACCAGGGCATCTCTCTCATACATGTTGCCCTGAGGAATGCCCCTTTTGAAATAATCAGTTTTAAAGATCTCAGGCTGCAATCCTATATCCATTTACCTGAAATTAAGTCCCACTAGTGGAAGTTACTTTGGAGTGGACATGTATAGGATTGAGCTACAAAACAGTTAAGCTTTCAATACTATAGATGAATAAGAACCACATCATAAAATCCAGCAAGTTCCTCCTTGAATCCTTTAGTTAATTTTTCCATTTCAGCTACAAACCACATCTGTCAAAGCCAATCAGTGCAATGCT
This sequence comes from Heloderma suspectum, assembly GCF_057233095.1. Taxonomy (NCBI): domain Eukaryota; kingdom Metazoa; phylum Chordata; class Lepidosauria; order Squamata; family Helodermatidae; genus Heloderma; species Heloderma suspectum. The sequence goes on from NC_139459.1 coordinate 88,621,075, forward strand.
GGCAGGCTGTATGAAACTATATCAGTTCCTAACAATCACGCATCAGCTAGGTAAAAGTGGATGGTCAATTAATTTGTATGAATTGGTATCTTGTGACAGGAGCATGTATAATTGCTGTTGAATTAAGTAGGAAGGGAAGTCCATTCCATTTATTAAATAAATATGTTGCATTTCCCCCCAGTTAGATAGAATAATTGAAAAGGACCATAACAAAGCTTCACTTCAAACCACAGTTCCTCTTGTAGAAGAAGCTGGGAAATATACTTTAAGAATAGCATACTTTTAACACAGTACCAATTAAGTGCATATGTTAGTGTGCCAAATTTAAATTGTACCTTATAACAAGATATATTTGCATGTATAACTTTTCTAATGTAGATCACATAGTTAATTCTATGATGTATTATTGATGAATATACTCAGTACACTTTAACATACCTTCAGAGATTAGTTCAAAACTCTGATATTTGTGACCTGTTGAATATCTAGTCCTCCTGTTTTGAGAACAACTTGGGTATCTCATTTTTGTTCCTTACAAATTGTCTCCTCTCCTTATGCATGCGCACGTGTGCGTGCACACACACACACAGAACATTTCTTTATACCTTCATAAAGCCAAATAATTCAAATGAAAAACATTAAATGCAGAAAGAAACCCATCAATTAATAACTGAGTTAACTATCTTGTATTTCCTTAGTGTTATTTTTCTTTTATGGTTTGGGCATCACTAAGTTTTCAAAAAAGAAATATGGTGTGTTAGCAAGCTTTATAATACATCTGATTTGCTAGTGGATTCTGTTATTATGGAACACTGTCAGATTTTAAACACAAAATAATTTGAATAAACATTTTTCATGTCTCATGCATAAATTTTACATGGGATAAATCATATAGCTGAAATCTATCTTCAGATGAAGTAGGATGGGTGATAAAGAACCTCTACAAAAGATAATTTTCTTAGAAATGATGTCTCCTATACAAAAACATTACGTGACCACTGATAGCTGGGTGCTTTTCTGATTTTTGTGCAGTTTTTCTCCCCCATTCTAAAATGTTGAAATGCTTCACCTAAGGCTCAGTTCCTGGCAGTAAGAGCTTTAAGCTAAAATATTCTGATATTTTTGGTATTTGGCCCTGCCCTGCTTTGTCTTTGGCTCCATCTACCACTGGAATGCGGCTCCCAAGGGTATCTCTGAAATGGAATCCTTGGGCTGAAAGAGGGGTCCCATCCCTGTTGCAGCTGGTAGAATTGCCAATCCTAGCAATGTAAGCAGCTGCCTGTCCTTTGTCAACTTAATTCCCTGATGTAGACCTTTCCCCCAGTCATGCTGTGGGCTAAAACTACTTGTAGCTTGGATGTATATTGTGGGTGGCCCGCCCACAGTTATGATTGGGAACACCATTTTGTGTTTTCCCATGGGTGCAAAAAGTCAGCATAGCGAAGGTCCCCCTTGTCTGATCTTCCCCAAATGTTGCATGTGGATAGCTGCATAATTTTCTAGAGGAATAGCTACATTTGGTAAATAACAAAGTTTATTATAGGATGTTATAGGGAAAAAGGATACACCCCTAATATAGGGCCTCCTGGATGGAAGATAGTGTTGCCCTTTGAGATACAGGCCCGTGGGGAGTTCTTCTAGTGCATAGGGCCTTGTAGATTTGTGTGTGTGTGTGTGTATGAAAATTTGAGAAAAAAGAGTGAAAAGGCATCACCAACCACCTGTCATGCAACATATGGATGGAAAGCCACCAAATTTTCCATGCTGGGAGAGAATGGGCCACCTGGAAGCCAGGTCAAAAAAACAGCAAGATCGGTCAAGGACTGGGGGATATGAGTCTCCCCCCCCCCACAGAAAAAGTGTTTGTTTTGAGGGAAGTTGGTTGGAGGCTTTGGAATGCTGTCCTGGGCTGTGGCATGCAGCCGGGGGGGGGGGTGTTAAATGGGCCCTCTGAAGACCCATGGCAGAGCAGCTTGGTCCAGGCCAATCAATCAAGGCAGAGACGGGAATTAAAGGGGCTGTGCCCTGCCGCTGCAGAAGGTGATTGATCCACATTTTTTGCTTCCATGGAGTTGTGACTGACTAAATAGGGGTTAAGGGAATGCATTTAAATCTGTGCTGGCACGTTGTGTAAAAATGTATTTGGGCTCAACGTGTGTGTGTGGGGGGGGATTTGCAAACTGATAAATATGTGTCTCTGTGTGTGTTTGTGTTTGTATATAGTGCTTGGTGTTGGTGTATTCTATCCTTAATATAAATCTTTTTTCACTTTATGGTGCTGCAACTTAAGGTGGTTGTTGTTGTTGTTGTTATTATTATTATTATTATTATTATTATTATTGCTATTGCAATGGAATACACTTTGGCATTATTTGCTTCTGTGAGCCAAGTGCTTTAAAATGATGGGATATATGCAGCAATCCTATGTAGGTCTGGTCAGAAGTATGTCTGACTGAATTCAATGGGACTTACTCCCATGTACGCATGTGTATGTCTGTGAGAAATGGCTCCCCCACCCCCACCCTTTGCTTTCAGGGTTAGAGAAGCCAGTTCTGCTAGAAATTGCTTTATCTGTGCTGTTACATTTGTGGGGGATGAGAGAGGTTGGCGGGTCAAACTGTTTGTAAATGTGGTCCTGGAATCCATTTCGTTTTGCTATATAATGCATTTGAGTCACATTGTGACTATTTGGTTTTAAAAATCCTTTATTTCCTTTTGGTGGTGCAAATACATATTCCTGGCTAAATTTCTCCTGTTTAATGCTTGCTGGGCCACACTTTTTTTAAAAAAAACAACAACAACAACCCTGGGATTATGTAACACAAGCTCTCTTGCTTACAGTTATTGACTCTTAATTGCCTGCTACCTCAGTTTGCCTGTGTGTGACATTGGTTTCCTGGTCTCCCATCTCCCTTATTTTAAATCTTGGAGAAGTGGGCTTGCCTACAAATGTCTTTCTGTGTGTTGTGTTGTGACATACTCTTGATAAATTGGGGTGTTTTTTAAAGCCACTTTAAAAAAAGCTTGCACTCTGTTAGTTCAGTGAACTTAGTCTTCTGTGATTACGTAACCCAAACTCACTCTCTCTCTCTTGCAGTCATTGACTGTAATTGCCTGTTGCCTTAGTTTTCCTGGGTGTGAAATGGGTTTCTTTCTCTCACCCCATCCTGCTTTCATTAAGTGGGCTCTGCCACAACCTGCTTTCTCTGTGTTGTTATACTGGAGGCCTGGGAGGAGGAGTTGGTGGGTTTAACCGTGTAGCAAAAGGCATGTGTATAGTAAAACAGGTGCCCTTGGGTCCACCTCTGATGACCCCCTTGGCTCCCCTCCAGTGACCCGCCCTTCTGCCCTACCAGTTAGATTGGCCACTGCAGAGACCTACGTATGAACCCCCGCAAACCATCCCTCCAACTGTCCCCAGCCTAGAGCCCCCAACCAAGCTCTGCCCTATACCCCCACCTCATGCCTGGGGTGGGGGCCTGGAGGTAGGGGCTCCAGGCTGGAGACAGTGATTTGGATAGGAGCTGAGGCCTGGGTCTACTGGGTGGGGGCTTGTGCTGGGGTTGGGCATCGGGGTGGGGGGCTCATGCTGGGGGTGGGGAGTCTGGCAGACATCCAGAGATACTTAATCAACATGAAGTGAGGGGGCTACTCTGACTTAGCATACATAATATCTCACAGGTCCAAGCACTCAGGCTGTTGAGTGATAGGTCCCACAGCCCTGTGGTTCAACAGTCACGTGTGCTTCCCAAGGGGCTCCTGCCCTTCATCACTTGCCACATGTGTGCTGGTCCCTTTGCCCAAGGCATGTTGTGGTTTGAAAGGGGGCTGGCGTCATGCTTGGAAAGATGATCTCTTGGCTTTTGTGTGTTCAGTTCAACCATAACTCACGAACCACCGTAGGTTTTGCTACTGATTAAATATATATTTTAGTTTAATTTTAGTCCTCAAATTCAATTTACAGGGGGTTAGACCTCAGTGGCAGAACACTGACTTTGTATGTAGATGGCCGAAGGCTTATATTCTCTGGTGTCACTGTCACATTGTCAAAAAAAGAGGAAACACATCACCTAACGTAGTGGACAAAAGAGGAAACATAAAATGTGCACGTGCTAATTTATATTATAGATCAGGGGTAGGCAATGTGGTGCCTGCAGACACCAATGTGCCCTGGACACCTTTCTTGGCACTTGCCAAGGTATCCTGCCCTATTATTGCACACTTTCTTACTGGCAGCTGGGATCACTTCTAAGCAAAGTGAGGGCCTCCACCTACTACCAGTTTCATTTCCCATGAATGCTTCTGGGCTACATGATGGGACTCAGAGACATTCTTAGGGAATGAAGATGGCAGCCAGCTGCAGACTGATACTTTCCTCTGCAGTGCATCCAGCCACCAAGAAAAAGAAGGGGGGGGGAGAAAAAGGCACTGAAAACTGTGGGCTCATAGGAGTTGTTTCGTGTATTGTGGCTCAGACCCTACCTGTCTTGAACACAGTTGTTTGGGCAGGTTACTTGTCCTTTGTGACTACCCATGACTCTCATGGCAGCCATTTTGTGGTGGTGCCCATATGTGCCCCTGGGACCAAAAAGGTTGCTTATCCTTCTTATATCTGCACATTTAGAAATGATTACTACAATTTAAATAGAAATACAATTCATGCCACCATAGTAGGGTGGCCAGGTATCTTACTTTACAGAGGACAGTCCTCTATTTGAAGAGCTATCAGAGGATGGCCCTCTGTTTGAAGGTGTCCTATATGTGATGGTCTGCCCAGTAGAAGTCTGGTTAAAAGCTGAAGAAGAGAGAACAGGGGTCTGAAAGGTGCCCATCAAGAGTTAGCACCTGGACAGTAAACTGAGGAGGCACACAGGTCACTTCTTCAGCCTTCCTCACTTTGTTGAGATGTATTGTTTCTATTAAAATTATAGCAATTATGTCTAAATTTGAATATATACACGCATATTAGCATATGCAAATGTTATGCAAATTAGTGCTCTCTTTTGTTCTTTTTTGGTGATACATTTTTTCTTTCTTGACAATGCATAAGTGGCCATCCTGCAACATAGTGGGGAAGACTATAACCAGGTGACCTGTGTGCCTGCTGAGTTTGCTAACTGTTGATTGGCAGCTTCAAGGCCTCTACTTTTCCATTTTACGGTTCTTTACCTTTAAATGGGACTTGGACTGGCCAACCCTTCCAACGGAGGACTCTTCTCTGTAAAGTGGAAGAGATGGGTACCCTACTTATTAAAGGAAGAGGGTTCACTCAACCCCCACAAATGCTGAAAGCACACATGACTAGGGATGGGCAAACTTACCACGGTCTGGGGCATATACGCTCATGCAGCCCTCACTGGCCGCCCACCTCTGCTCACTGTGCAGTCCATGAGCACCCAGCACACAACCACCCAATCCCTCACCAACCCACCATTTTGCATAAAAATGGTGGGTCACCCTTTTTTGTAGAGGCCAATTTTACACAAATGGCAGCTGTAAAGCAGCCATTTATGCAATAATGCAGGGATAAATGGGTCCTCACGGTTGCCCAACTTGGCGTGCACTGAGTCAGGCAAACCTGGGAATCCGCAGACTGGCATCCTGGGGGCCGAGCTGGCGGTTTCTTGCTGGGCCTCGAGCCCTAACCATATGCCAACAACTTCTCTACACACGACCTGAAGAGGTCGCAGGGTGGTGCCCACTGGCTACATCTCCTGCTGCCACGATTCCCTGCACACAGAGGAAACATATATGTGTGTGAAGGGCCTTGTAGGTATATAGGACCTTCACACAGCTGCCAAACATGTGGACAGTTGGTATATCATTGGAGAGTGCAACCCTGACCTCGTTACTTGTGCTTTCAATGCATGAGGGGGGTCATAAGACTCCCCCTTGTTATCTCAGGCATCAGCCATGGGAATGACCTCTGCAGGAGGCTTTGGAGAGCAGCTCCCAAAGAGACCTCTAAAAAATGTTCACATGTTAAAAGCAATAAAACATTTAGAAACAAAATAATAAACACATACAGGTCTACAATTTAGAAGCATTAACAACAAGAAATAAACAATACACCCCAAAAGATAACTAGCCCCAGGGTACATCTATATTAGTGCTTTTTAATTATTTGGGGCACATTACACATTCCATATACTGCTTTTCTAGCATTTTTCCTGCTTTTTATTCCATATTATCCAAAATACAGTTTTTCCAAACTACAGCAGATATTATTGTGTGTGCTATGAGGTATAAATGCTCAAGAGGGATATAGCATCACCATGATGGGATCATATCAATAGGACACGAAGTGTAGGTCTGGCCCCAATAACCATCAGCAGCCATACAAAATTGTGCCCCAAACACCTTCCTGAACAACCAGCTTTTGAACCAAACTGGCATCCTTCAGAAGAAATTACACTAATCACAACAGTGCCATGTCTGAAAGTATCCTGTCCCTTGAGTTCTCCCTGATAGGGTGGCCATATGTTCTCTTTTACAGAGGATTGTATTTGACGGGCTGTCCAGTCCAAGTCCAGTCTAAAAATAAGAAACCATCAGAAGGGAGAGCTGGACCTTAAAGTTGCCCATCAACAGCACCTGGACAGCAGACTGAGCAGGCAGGCACACAGGTAGGGATGTTAGAAAAATCCACCATGGATTCAAATGATTCCAAAGAATCCGGCCTCCAGAATCCACAGCGGATCAGCCCCACTTACCTCCACTCCAGGAGGATTCCGCATGGAACAGCTCTGGCTGCTTGCTCCTGGACCCGTCCTGTTCTCCCCCATGCTGATCGCCATTTTTTTTTTTTTAATCGTCTATAAGCCCATAGGCATATATGCAAACTAGAGCCGTGACTCTTGCATATAAGTCTATGTGTCCATAGACGGGTCCAGCAGGTAAGCGGCCCTCAAGCTGGGTGGCTCCACAGAATCCTCATGGAGCAGAGCTGCTCCGGAGGATTCTGGGGGGGGGAGGAATGGATCAACCCCCCCAGGCAAATTCCCCACCAGAGCAGATGGTGGGGAATCCGTACATCCCTACACACAGGTCACCTGGCCACAGCCTACCATGCTATGGTGAGATGTACTATATTTATGTAAATTAGAATTATTTTTAAACATGCATGCATACATATAAATTAGCATATGCAAATTGGTGTCTTCTGTTATCCTTTTTTTTACATGTGATGCATTTCCTCTCTTGGGACAATTCATAAGCGGCCACCCTACTCATTCACCACCCTTCCAAAGGTGGGGGAATATGGAGCCTCAGCTGACTTAAGCACATGGAAAGGTATACGTAGGATGAGGTGGTCTTCCTTGAGATACTTTGCCTTAGATTGTTTAGGATAGCTGTCCCTATCCCCAACTGGGCATGGCCATGCTGGCTGTGAATGATGGGAGTTGTAGTCCAGCACAGCTGGAGGGCATCAGGTTGGGGATGTGTGGTTTAGGGCTTTAAAGCAGAGGTGGGCAACATGTGGCCTTCCAGATGTTTCAACTTCTATAAGCCATAGCCAGCATAGCCAATGGCGAGGGATCATAGGAGTTGTAGGCCAAAACATCTGGAGCACCACACATTGCCCACACCTGCTTTATGGTGAATCTTTTTGTTCTGATTTTAACAAAACAAAACAAATCATGAAGGAAAGAAAAGAAAAGAAAGAAAAAGGAAAAAAGACAAGAAATTATATGCATAGAAATATCGATGTTCCATTAAATATAGCATCCCCCCAAAAGCCCCAGCAGATTATGCGTAAGCTTCAAGAAAAGCAGACCAAATATCCATATATTTATCCATTTGTGAGTGATGCCTGCATACGACCTGTTCAAATGTTGATAGCATTGTTAGGTCCTCAATCCATTGTATTATAGATGAACATTTATCTTTCCAATATTGTAATGTCAGTCTTTTGGCTGTCAAAAGGGATCAGAAAATCCATTTGCACTGACCATATGTTAACTTCCAAGAAACTGGTAAATAGTTTAGGAGGACATGTATGTCATTCAACATTAAAGCGTGTTCCAATATAGAGTTTATCCATATTATGATATCCTCCCAAAACGACTATTGGGCATTGAAAAAGCATATGGATAAGAGAAGCATTAAGTGTATTACATCTCCAACAATTATGCAAATTAGACAAACCTTTATTAAAGAGATATTGTGGAGTCCAATAAACCTGAAACAAGATCTTTTGCAGAATAAAGCATAGCCTAAGATCCATAGATACTTCAGGTACAGATGCTAAAACCACGATCCATTGATTAGGCCAAACGGTGTGCTCCGGTTCTGTATTCCATTCCTGTCTGAAACCCTGAGTATCATATTGATTTACTGATGAGGAGGATTCATATACACAAATTGTGGGTCGATATGAATGATCTACCACTGTAAGTGTTTCCTATAACAATGGAGGCTCTGAAGCTGTAAAAGCGGCTGGACCAAACCTAGATCCAACAAGTGTTGCAACTACAAGTATTGCCATTCAGCCATAGCAGGTAAATCATATTTAGCCCACAAATCAGAAAATGACAGAAACTCATCATCCGGACCCAATAATTGATTCAGGGTAAATATCAACTTATCTGTCCATGTCAGCCACAAAAAAAAACATTTTTTCCCATTTTAAAATCTAGATTTCCCCATAGTCAGTTGAGCATGGTAAAATGGATCAAACTGTAATTGATGTAATATTATATGCCACACCTCTCTAATAGTCGGAATTGTGGGAGGGGGTTTGTCTATTCTAATATGCAGAGAACCTAATGCCATCCATTTGGAAAGAGGTCCCAAAAAGAATGATTTAATGTTTAATACTGTTTTCAAAATGGGGCCTGGATACAAATGATAATAGGAAATGGGCCTGGTTTGGTACAAGGCACTTTCATATCTTCAAGTCAGAAAAAGTAGTAGACTAGAGGATACAAAACACTAAAACAAACAAAGAAAGTATTGTTTGTGTCTGCTTGGAACTAAGTTTTAAGGCAGACCTCTGAGTTTTTTATTTATATTGTAAACCATAGCATGTTTATGTGGAAGGATGTCTCAAATCCAAAAGCATGATATGTAGTCTATATCTGGACTGCAGAGCATGATCACCTATCCCATTATTGACTTACCGGGCACCATAATCCTAGGAATCCCAGATGAAGGGACAGCAAAGATATCTGACTCAGGGTTACAGAAGGAAAAGTTGATCCTATGACATGGCTGTGTGATTCCTCTACCCCCAATACTTGCCTCATGCTTGTGATAATACATTTTGATTCATATCTACTTGGAATGCAGCCATTAGACCATATATCTTCCATTATAAGTACACCATAAATAATGTGTTTGTACAATAATAATGAAAATATTCTATCTGCAACCTGAAGGAGTCATAAAATTTAAAATATTCAGACAAGATATTTTCTTTTTTAAAAAGGGACAGAGTGACTTAGTTATCTGATGCTAAGTGCCAGGATAAATTATTTATAAAAACGTAGGCCTTTGAATGTCACTTTTTGAAAGAGAAAATGGAGTGGGATGTCACATGACTTTTTGCAGAAGCCTTCAAGGTCGCTACTGGGCCATTTTGTTCTCTCTTGTATTCTTACTCAGCAAAATAAATCAGTTTGGAATTGTAATCTAAGACAAGGTCAAAGGAGAAAGATATTTAAAGGTGAAATTTTGACAACTAACTATTTAAATTCATGTGTGTGGGGGGGGTGTTTTTAAAAGATGCATGTTTTTCCCATTTGTGACAAACAGTAATGTCCTAAATTTCAGTTTTATTTTGAGATAGCCTACTTTCCATGCCAGGTGATAAGAAGGTGCAATACCTGCAAATCCAATTACCTTGGAAGTTGACCTAGTTCTTAACAATAGATTCACCTGCTAATTAACTTCCAAAAAGATTGCTCATCAAACATACTATTAATACATTTGAAAGGAAAATGTGTCTTCCCCTTTAGCTACAGTATAGTGTACTTCCTTGTCATTGTATTTGACTTTCAGGTGGTCATACTGGAATATTTTGTGTTAGATCAAAGGGAGATTTTGTGACATGTCTCACACCCCAAATCACCAGATATTTCAAAACTGGTGTGATTCTTAATCTTAAGGTGTGATTCTGAAGATGTTTCACTGAAACAGTGTATGAAAACATATATCTGAAAGCACAATTGGGTGGACGGCTAAAAGACAGGCAGTAGGAAATAGGTCCCATTGCATTAAGTAGGGTTTATATCCGAGTATACATATTTAGGATCAGGCCATTTTCGACTATAAAATATGTCCCGTAGTATCTTGCATGATATTCTGATTTTATAGATAAACTGGGAATGATGGTCAGACTGTATATGAATATAACTATGCAGCTCCAGGTAGGGTGGCCAGGTGCCCTACTTTACACAGGACAGTCCTCTATTTGAAGGGCTATCCAGTCCAAGCCTGGTTTAAAGATAAAGAACCATGAGAAGGGAAAGCAGGGGCCTTGAAGCTGCCTGTCAAAACTTAGCACCTGGACAGCAGACTGGACAGACAGGCACACCTGGTCACAGTCTTCCCCACTATGGTGAGATGTAATGTATTTCTGTTGAAATTATAGTTATGATTTCTCATCATGTATCTCTACATATAAACTAGCAGATGCAAATATTGGGAAACTGGTGTCCTCCCTTTTTGGTGAAGACTTTCCTCTCTTTTTTTGCAATACATAAGTAGGCACCCTAGTTCCAGCTCCTGATATGTGTGTGTGTGGGAGGGGCGCTTTGGCAAGACACTCTCAGTGGGCGCCCTCCTTGAGTGCAGTCACCTCCTCCTCACCACTGTTGCCACCAACCATTTGTTTGCCTGCTCTCTCTGTCTTTGAACTCATTTTGCGGAAGGTACTTCTGCTTTGTCTTGTTTTGCTCATTCATAGAAGGCAAGGAAACAGGTCAGCGAGGAGGAGAAGCATTAGCAACAGGGCTAAGCGGTTCCAGAAATTGGAACCAGGCTACCTTGTGGAGCATGGCCTCAGCAGATGCCCAGTGATGCCAACTTCTGACACCATCCCTGGGACTAAGTATAAAATCAGGACAGTCTCTTAAAAAAATGCCTGAGGACAAGAATATTCCCCAGGCCCCTTCTTTTCCTTAGAAGAACTGTGAACCTAAGTGCACATGTGCCACAATCCTATCTATGTTTACTCAGAAGTAAATCTCATTCATGACGTGTACTCTACAGTAAGTCTGCAGAAGACTGCAGCCTTAATGTAGAAGTAAAATTTATTGAAGTTAATGGTATTTAATGTCAAACAAATGGGGTTAGGGTTGGGATGAAAGCTTCCTAAAAGAAGTCAGTTCTAAGGTTAATTGAGAACCATCAGACAGGGGGTTCAAAAGGTGCAGTGATGGGCTGGTTCACACATGCATATACATCGCTTGATGGCTGCAACAGCATTGGTCAATTGGTCATCATATTTAAGACCACAGATAGCATATGAATATCACCTTATGTACTCTCAAATGACTTGATGTGTGAACAACAGGCAATACCACCACAGATAAGGTCTTGCAACAAAATTTAGCAATGTGGAGTGTTCCCTGTTCAGGGTATCGGTCATTCCATCCCCCTCATTTCTAGTTTTGTGCTCCCCCTGCCCCAACAGTCTGTCAACCAGCATTCCTCTGAGCATCCTCAATCTGCATTGGGCTCTTTTAGCAGTTCCCCCACCGGATTAGGATCCCCTCCTTAGTACTTCTGAAAACCTTGAGATTCTGCCATGTTTGTTGATACCTCCCTCTTATGCATGGTTCATGCCATATTGGGACTCACTTCTGAACATCAGCAATAGACGAAATGATATCACCTTGCACAGTTCTGTTCAGTGGAGTCAGTTCACATTTTGGGCTCTTTGTCATCAGGTTATGTATATGTACCTGTGAACCAGGGTTAACACTTCATTAATGTCCAAGTAGCCAAAATAATGGTGTAGTCCTCCTTACTGGGCGATATGACAGTGATCCAATGGGGAGGAGGCAGGTACTGTAGGTGCAACTGGCAATTTCTCAGTTGCTTTTAACATGGACTGACTTGTTCTTTTTCTTTACTTGCCCTAACAATTGAGGTGACCAGGCTGTATGTTCAATTATTAGATTCATTAATATTTGTTTTTCAAGTGCCTGCACTGAAAACACTGCAGGAAAAGATGGCTTAGGTGGTGGATTGCAACATTTTAATGAGCTGAAATATATGAGAGGCATGTTTGGGATGTAAGGCTTGTTCCAGAAACCTTCCATTACACAGCCAATGGTGCAGTTCTCTTTTCTTATTATTTCTCCATGTTGACAGGTGTGACTGAGAGGGGAAAAATCATTTAATGTTATCATTTTATAATGGGAAACATACTCTATCTCGATGCAGCTGACATCTTTGCTGTCTGTCTGGCGTCTCTCTTTCATGCATAATCATACTCACATACACCTCGTTTTAGAATAATCTATATGAAAGGGATCTTGTTTTGGAAATTAGCTGAAGTCTGAAGACACTTTTATCATTTCATTGGCTTGCTTATCAACTTAGTATCATTAGAAAAAGAGTCCCCCTGCCAATTTAGCTTACTGAAGGTGGTGAACCACCCATGGAAACAGATTATTCTCAGTCATGTAGGACCATTTGAACTGTGGTGTTGGAGGAAAATTCTGAGAGTGCCTTGGACTGCAAGAAGATCAAACCAGTCCATACTCCAGGAAATAAAGCCAGACTGCTCACCTGAGGGAATGATATTAAAGGCAAAACTGAAGTACTTTGGCCACATAAGGAGAAGACAGGATACCCTGGAGAAGATGCTGATGCTATGGAAAGTGGAAGGCAAAAGGAAGAGGGGCTGACCAAGGGCAAGGTGGATGGATGATATTCTGGAGGTGATGGACTCAACCTCGGGGGAGCTAGGGGTGGTGACACCTGACAGGAAGCTCTGGTATGGGCTGGTTCATGAACTCAAGAAGAGTCGGAAGTGACTGAACGAATAAACAACAACAAAGGACCATCACAGCTACAACAGGAAACAGGGCTTTGCTGTTGGCCTGCTCCCAAGGTCATGCCCCTCATTTGCCCTGCCTCTTTTCATCCATACACTTAGTATGGATGTTTCTGCAGAGCTGCTCACATGTAGACACTCCATTCGATAGAGGGTCCCACACAATGTCGGGTCCCAAACTCTATAGGTGTGGATGGCCATGAAGCTGGGCCAGTGCAGGCTGCAACATCAAGGGTAGGGCAGGCAGTGCAGCCCAATACCTGTTGTATCCATGATTACCAAATGCTGTGTGAAAATGGCTATTGACTCTCAAAATGTTTTAATGGAAGCCATCTGCTGCAGCAGCAAAGGGAGGATATTTATAACCAAGATCAGAGCTGGTACACTGGTCTTTCTTTCTTTCTTTCAGTTTAATCTCCAATGAAAAATCATTAAGGGGAAAAAAACAAAACATAGTAATATGCCCAAATGAGAGAGAACACAGAATAAAGATAAAATCCTTACTAAATGATGATAGGAGACAGAATACACAGAATGACATCATATAGATGTATAAGAAACATGGCCACAAAGTTCATTGTGAAGTACAAGAGTGAATTGTTGTTGTTGTTCAGTTGTGTCCAACTCTTCGTGACCCCATGGACCATAGTACGCCAGGCCTTCCTGTCCTGCGCTCTCTCCCGGAGCATGCTCAAGTCCATATTCATTGCATCAGTGATGCTATCTAGCCATCTCATCCTCTGCCATCCCCTTCTCCTTTTGCCTTCAGTCTTTCCCAGCATCAGGGTCTTTTCCAGAGAGTTTTCTCTTCGCATTAGGTGGCCAAAATATTTGAGCTTCAGCTTCAGTATCTGTCCTTCCAATGAGCACTCAGGGTTGATTTCCTTTAGGATTGACTGATTTGACCACCTTGCAGTCCAGGGGACTCATAAGAGTCTTCTCCAGCACCACAGTTAGGGATGTCGGAGAATTTCTCCATGAATCTCCGGGAGGCCGAATGCCAACGCATTCGGCCCCCAGAAATTGGTGGAGAAACGGTCCGCCCCCCGCCCCCCCCGGAATGGGACTTACCTTTGCTGAATGTCCCTGGTGCTGGCGGCTCCCGGTGGCGGTGCGGCGGCGGTGTGGTGGCGGCCGGTCTTCCGACCGGCTGCCACCGCCACCGCCATTTCCAAGTAAAAAAACCAACAAACACAAGCAAATGTGATAGGCTAGGTAAAGATTTACGTAGCCTATCACGGCTAGATTTTCAAAAAACACCGTGATAGGCTATGTAAATCCTTACGTAGCCTATCACGGCTGACTTTGGGGGGGGGGAAGCGTGTCTGCAAATGGCAGCGCACATGGGCACCGCCATTTGCGTTCCTTATTTGGGCACGTGTAGTCTACGTAAACGTTTACATAGACTACGGCGAAAATAAGGGCAACACAAATAACGTTGCCCTTATTTTCGCTGTAGTCTACGTAAACGTTTACGTAGACTACACGTGCCCAAATAAGGAACGCAAATGGCCACGCCCATGGGCGCCGCCATTTGCGGACGCGCTTTTGTTTTCCAAAGTCAGCCGTTATAGGCTACGTAAGGATTTATGTAGCCTATCATGGGTGACTGCAGGGACGCAAACGGCAGCGGCTACGGCTGCTGCCATTTGCGTCCCGGCCGGCCAGGATGATTCGCGGCTGGAGGGACGGGGCGCCTCCCCCCGGCCAGAATTTCGGCCAGAGGGACGGGGCGCCTCCCCCCCCGGCCAGAATTTCGGCTGGAGGGACGGGGTGCCTCCCCCCCGGCCAGAATTTCGGCAGGGAGGAATGGAGCGCCTCCCCCCCACCGCGAAGCAAGCTGCGTGACCAGGTAAGTGACTTTTGTCCATCCCTACCACAGTTCGAAAGCATCAATTCTTTGGCGCTCAGCCTTCCTTATAGTCCAGCTCTCACAGCCATACATTACTACTGGGAAAACCATAGCTTTGATTAGATGCACCTTTGTCGGCAAGGTGGTGTCTCTGCTTCTTACTATGCTGTCTAGGTTTGACATAGCTTTCCTCCCAAGGAGCAAGCATCTTTTAATTTCATGGCTACAGTCACCGTCTGCAGTGAACTTGGAGCCCAAGAAAATAAAATCTGTCACTGCTTCCATTTCTTCTCCTTCTATATGCCAGGAGGTGATGGGGCCAGATGCCACAATCTTAGTTTTTTGAATATTGAGTTTCAAACCAGCTTTTGCACTCTCCAGTTTCACCCTCAACAAGAGGCTCTTGAGATCCTCTTCACTTTCTGCCATTAGGGTGGTATCGTCTGCATATCTGAGGTTGCTCATAATTCTCCCGGCAATCTTAATTCCGACCTGTGATTCATCCAGCCCCGCGTTTCTCATGATGTACTCTGCATATAAGTTAAATAAGCAGGGCGACAATATGCAGCCTTGTCGTACTTCTTTCCCAATTTTGAACCACTCGGTTGTTCCATGTCCGGTTCTTACTGTTGCTTCTTGATGCTCGTACAGGTTTTTCAGGAGACAGGTAAGGTGGTCTGGTACTCCCATCTCTTTCAGAATTTGCCACAGTTTGTTGTGATCCACACAATCAAAGGCTTTAGCGTAGTCAATGAAGCAGAAATACATGTTTTTCTGGAATTCTGTTGCTTTCTCCATGATCCAGCAAATGTTGGCAATTTGATGTCTAGTTCCTCTGCCTCTTTGAAACCCAGCTTGTACTTCCAGTAGTTCTCCGTTTGCATACTGCTGAAGCCTAGCTTGTAGTAGGGATGTGCGAAAGTCACTTACCTTTCGTGGATTAAGTTTATGGTGGGGGGGAGGTGTTCCATCCCTCCCCCCGGAATCCTCGCTGGGGAGGAGGAGCTCCATTCCTCCCCCCCCCCGGAATCCTCTGCGGGCAGCTGTGCTCCGCGGCAGCTCCGCGGAGCAGCCGGCCAGGCGCAGCCATGCCAGACCTGTCTGCAGCCGGATTTCCAGCCTCGGAGGGCTCTGGGAAAAAAAACAAACCCGCGTACGGAAATGGTAGCAGCTATGGCAGCCGCCATTTGCGTTCCTTAGTTTGGGCCATCTTAGTCTACATAAATATTTACGTAGACTATGATGACGAAAATAAGGGGAATGCAAATAGCGTAGCTGACACTATTTGTGTTCCCCTTATTTTCGCCGTCTTAGTCTACGTAAATATTTACATAGACTAAGATGGCCCAAACTATGGAAGGCAAATGGCAGCAGCTACGGCTGCCTCCATTTGCGTACAACTTTTTTTTTTTTTTTACCCAGATGTTTTAGGCTACGTAAAAACTTACGTAGCCTATCACGTCTCTGTAAAAAACAAAACAAAACTGCAAATGGCGGCAGTGGCAGCCGGTCAGAAGACCAGCTGCCGAAGCCGCCGCCGGAGCTGCCGCCGGAGCTGCTGCCGCCCGGAAGATCTGCCCCAGGTAAGTCTCATCCTGGGGGGGAACCACGGGGGGGTGGGGGGGTGGCAGGCTGTTCCACGATGGACTTCGGGGGGCCGAATGCACTGGCATTTGGCCTCACCGTGATCCGTGGCAGAATTCTCTGCCATCCCTAGCTTGTAGGATTTTGAGCATCACCTTGCTGGTATGTTGAATGAGCGCAATTGTACGGTAGTTTGAACACTCTTTGGCACTGCCCTTCTTTGGAACTGGAATGTAAACTGACCTGTTCCAGTCTTTTGGCCACTGCTGAGTGTTCTAAATTTGTTGGCATATTGAGTGCAGCACTTTAACAGCATCATCTTTTAGGATTTTAAATAGCTCAGCTGGAAGACTGTCATCTCCGCTAGCTTTGTTGTTACTAATGCTTCCTAAGGCCCACTTGACTTCACTCTCTAGGATGTCCGGCTCAAGTTCAGTGACCGCACTATCATGGCTATCAGGGACATTCAGATCTTTCCTGTATAGTTCTTCTGTGTATTCTTTCCACCTCTTCTTAATGGAGCCAGTGTAGTGTAGTGGTGAGAGTGACGGACTGGGAGCCGGGAGATCCGGGTTCTAGTCCCCACTTGGCCATGGAAGCTTACTGGGTGACTTTGGGCCAGTCACAGACTCTCAGCCCAACCTACCTCACAGGGTTGTTGTTGTGAGGATACAATGGTGAGGAGGAGGATAATGTAAGCCGCCTTGAGTTCCTTGCAAGAGGGAGAAAGGCGGGGTATAAATGCAATAAATAAATAAATAAATAAATAAATAAATAATCTCATCTGCTTCTGTTAGGTCCCTGCCTTCTTTGTCCTTTTTATCATGCCCATCTTTGCACAAAACATTCCCTTGATATCTCTGATTTTGTTGAAGAGATCTCTAGTCTTTCCCATTCTGCTGTGAATAAGTTTCCTTACAAAACACAAGTCCTATTAATACAACTTTCTTCTTTCTTACTAGAAGAAGAGAAGGACATTCAGTCTTTGGTTAATCATTAGTGATTGTTTTTCCTATCACAGTTTTGGAAGAAGAACCAGCGCAAGTGTGAAAGAGTGAAGAGGGCTGATATTAAGCAGAGGAGCATGTCTGTGAGATGTGGGATGACATTCACAGTCACAGGGATCAGTCAGTTAAAGAGTGGGAGGTTGGGACTGCTGGTTTTAATACACAGGAACATAGGAAGCTGCCTTATACTGAGTCAGCCCATTGGTCCATCTAGCCCAATACTGTCAACACTGACTGGCAGCAACTGTCCAGAATTTCAGGCAGGAATTTTTCCAGCCCTACCTGGAGGTTCCAGGGACTGAATCTGGAATGCAAAGCATGTGTTCTACCACTGAGCCACGGCCCCTCTCCGGGTAGTAAAGTTGCTGGGCTTAGCAGTGTAGTGCAGTGCTAGTTGAGTACAAATGGCAGAGTGTATTGATAGCTCCAGTGGGGACTCCTGCCAACCTAGCAGTTTGAAAGCAAGAAATTGCAAGTAGATAAATAGGTACCGCTTTGGCGGGAAAGGTAACAGCATTCTGTGCACCTTGGTGTTCAGTCATGCCGGCCACGTGACCACGGAAGCATCTTCGGACAGCGCTGGCTCTTCGGCTTAGAAATGGAGATGAGCACCACACCCTAGGGTCGGACAGGACTGGTTGGGGACACTTTTACCTTTTTTTTTACCAGTGGGGAGCCTACATCACATCACACCCTCCACATAAAGGTGAATGGATTATTTGTGTGATATCATAAATATCAGTAGTGTTATGTCTGGGAACATCTTGGCTGGTATCTCAGCATTTGAGTTTAGTGATGGGGAATCATTCGTTTGATTTTCGTTTTAATGCCAACTTACCTCATTTCACACTTTTGAACCACTATGTGAACTGAAACTCCATTCCGTTACCTTTGAAATTCACACTTCTCTGACTTTTGCAGGGGAATTCTCCAATAATAACAATAAAAGCATTCAAAAATCAATATGTTAGGAAAAAGAACATTAAAATGCATTATATTAGGAAAGTTGCTTGCAAACATGCGTATATTAGCAAACATTCATGTATTAGGAGAAATGTGCACCAAAAATGTTTATGAATGTTCCTGCAAAATTCATTCTCAAAGTTTGGCATGAACCAAGCTGAAGGCTGGAGAAATCTTCAAATTTGAGATGAATTTTTAAATCCCTGCACTGCTGCTAGGTTTTATTGTGGCTGTATTGTTATATTGTGGTTTTAATGTTCTATATATTTTAAATTGTTTTATTGTGTGCTGTTTGGTTTTAATTTTTGTGGACTGCCCAGAGCGCTTCAGCTATTAGGCAGTATAGAAATAAATAAATAAATAAATAAAAATAAGTGAACTTGGGGAAAATGAGAAACTAAGAGAAACCAAAACTGACAGACCTGTCCATCACTGTATGAATTACTGACACTCCTCCACATTGATCATATTAGTTAGCTCTGCATTGCCATGGCTTAATATTGTGGCCTGTATGGTCCCAAAATGTGGTTTTCCTTTGCCCACATAACATATTCAATTTTTGCTTACAAATGAAAAGAGAGATGCTATCAGAATGCCCGCAAAGAATTGAACAGTTCTGAGAGAGAAGCAATTATAGTTGATGGGCCTAGTAACATCAGGGAAATAATTTTATCTTCTGTCTTTTCTAGATTTGGTCTGGGCAGAGGTGGAGTTTTATCTTATCTTCAACTTTCAGACAATTATCATAGTACATAAAGTTGCCACTCTGGTGCAAAAATGTTCTTCCTTCTCTGCTATCTTTTGTTGCTCAGTTATTAATATGGGACACCAAGGGGGAAAGTAAAAAAAAAAAAAAAGCTAGAACTTTGTCCTCAATCAGGCTGTTAAAAAAATGTGGCATAATTCAGCAGTAGACACTGCTTCTTACCTTCACATTATATATTCAGTCTCCATGTATTTTAATTTTAATTTGGCCTAACTGTAGATACTCATGAAATATTCCAAAGGATAGGATACTAGGTGCAAAAATGACCCAACATTTTAAATTGAAATTTCCTTTGTAAGTATGACAAATTATTTATTGAAGTCCTTTCTCACAGTCACAGAAAATAGTTTGCTGTAGTCAGCAGAAGGACTCTTCATGTGTCAATCTGGCATGCATTTCCTGTACTATAGCTTTAAAGAAGGCATTGTTGTGTTTCTAATTATACATCAGATGATCTGGGGAGGTTAATACTTTGAAGTGTTGAGTCCCACACATTTATTTACATAGGGACATAGGAACACAGGGCTCTGCCTTTGTATTGGGCCAGACCGTTGCTCCATCTAGCCCAGTATCGGTGACACTGACTGGCGGCAGCTCTCGAGTGAATTTTTCCAGCCCTACCTGGAGATTCCAGGAAATGAACCTGGGAGTCTTCCGCATGAAAAGTATGTGCTCTACCACTGTGCCATGGCTCTTCCCCTATTGTGGTGTAGTGGCTAGAGTGTTGGACTGGGAGTTGGGAGATCCCGGTTCTAGTCCCCACTCAGCCATGGAAGCTCACTGGGTGACCTTGGGCCAGTCACAGACTCTCAGCCCAACCCACCTCACAGGGTTGTTGTTGTGAGGATAAAATGGAGGAGAAGGACTATGTATGCCTCTTTGGGTTCCTTATATCTAGGTGATATTCAACCTGTTCTGGAGGGGGTTGCACTCCCCCTAAAGGATCAGGTTCGTAGTTTGGGGGTGCTCTTGGATCCAGAACTGTCACTTGAGGCACAGATGAACTCAGTGGCACGGAGCACTTTTTATCAGCTTAGGCTGGTATACCAACTATGCCCTTATCTGGACAGAGATAGCCTTGCTACAGTTATCCATGCTCTGATAACTTCTCGACTGGATTACTGCAATGCATTATACGTGGGGCTGCCTTTGAAAATGGTCCAGAAACTTCAGCTGGTCCAAAATAGGGCAGCAAGATTGTTAACAGGGACTGGCCTGCGAGCTCATATTATGCCAGTACTTTTCCAGCTGCACTGGCTGCCAGTCCATTTCCGGGCCCAATTCAAAGTGCTGGTGTTAACATTCAAAGCCCTTAACGGCTTGGGGCCAGGTTACCTGAAGGATCACCTCCTCCCATATGTGCCTGCCCGGACCTTAAGATCATCATCAACGGCCCTTCTCCGTGAGCCCCTGCCAAAGGAAGTGAGGCGGGTGGCTACTAGGAGGAGGGCTTTTTCTGCTGTGGCACCCCGGCTCTGGAATGAGCTCCCTAGTGAGGTTCGCCTGGCACCTACATTGTATTCCTTTCGGCGCCAGGTGAAGACCTTTTTATTTTCCCAGGCATTTTAGCATTTTAGCTTTCTAAATTTTTATCTTTGCTGTTTTAAATCTGTTTTTTAAACTCCTGCACTGCTGCTAGGTTTTATTGTGGTTGTATTGTTATATTGTGATTTTAATGTTCTGTATATTTTAAATTGTTTTATTGTGTGTTGCTTAGATTTAATTTTTGTGAACCGCCCAGAGAGCTTCGGCTATTGGGCAGTATAGAAACGAAATAAATAAATAAATAAAAAATTAAGGAGGAAAAAAGGAGGGATATAAATATAATAAATAAATAAATAAATATTTTTCTTTTAAAAAAAGATTTGTATTCTGCCTTTCCATCAGAACAGACCCACAAGCAGTATCAGCACCAGAATATATATATATATATATATATATATATATATGGGGTGGGGAAGCACAGAAGGAGCAAAGTTCATTTACAGAACAGAACCTTGTTCCACAAGTTTGTGATCTAATACACAATAACACTTTCATCTTAAATAATTTATTTTAAATATTTCTTAACTTCCCTCATCAAAAAGATTCTAGCATGGCGTACAAAAAGTGTGAATAAAACTTTAACCACAATTTGGTTAAAAATAGATTTGAATGGAGAGCCTTGCCAGTGGGATTTCTCCACAGAAACTGTGTGTTCACCTCAAGATTTTTAATAGCTGCTTCCCAGGGCACTATATTCCCTTTAGGACCAATTCCATGTTTGAACTGAGTACCAATGTGTAGGTTGTAGTGCCCTGTGAAGCACCAAAGCACCAAAATGGTTGGATGGAGCTAGGAAGTTAGGCTGTGTTATGTGTGGAATCCAGTTCTGGACTCAATGGGGTGCTTTACTGGGGGTAAAGTGCCCCCCCCGGGGATACAAGTTAAAAATATCTACCTAGGGGCTAGGGCAAACATGGCAGGAAAGTAGGGGACTTGTCTCTGGAAAAGTGGAGTAGGCACCAGAGTAGAGAAGAGAATCATGCTAGGAAAGAATTATGAGGAACAATATTACAGTCAAAAACATGGCAGGTTATTCTCAGAGCTGAGATACACCAATGTAAAGGATGCCCAAGCAGAGAAAAATGAAATTAACTATAAGCCAGTTAAAGGATTTATAACAAAGGGAATGGAGAGTTTGAAGGCTCAAAGGTTGGACCCAGGATAGGTTAAAACAAAGGGAATAATGGAACTGGGCTGGCAACTGAATAGATTGCTCAGGGAGTTCCCTTGCCTCTTGATTAATTTACATCTAATCTAACTGGCTATATGGAGTGGCATAGCGCAATATTCAGAACAGAAGGTGTCTTAAGGATGCTCAGGTAATGTTTGAACTAGCTGGCCTGGCTGGTAGGAACACTTCAGTACTGGACCATTTTTCCCACCAAGGCTTTTGATTGGCAAATTCAAATGTACCCTTGTGGATTAATTGGCTGGCTAGTAGCATAGCAATTAGGCAGACATTTGCATATTTGTATAGTTACAGGGAACACCTCCCTTTAATCTAACCAAGGAGGTGAGCTATATACACACTATGGCTCCTGTGCCTTAACAGCAGTTCCAGAGCCTTAATGCCATTTCTTGCAGCTCTCCATGCTGTGCTTTCTGGAACAGAATGGATTTTTGAGCCAATGTGTCAAGGTAATGCCAGTCAAATACATCACACACAGTACATGTGTCAGAGAGTCAGCATGTCTAAAAGACTCCTGTATATACCACACACACAAAACCCACCCCTGGTTATCTCAAACTAAAAATAATAATAATTCAGCAGTATAATTTAGGGTGGAGTAATTTTATTGCTATTGTTAAAACAATTGGGAATCACAAATCCTTGTCAATTTAGTGCAGGTTATCCAGAGATCTGTTAGTAGATCTAAATCTATCTCCTGCCCAGTTCTAACCTAATGTTAAAAGCAATAAATATGGACTGAACTTGTTCTACTTCTTTCTAGAGTGCACATTCCAAATACAACTCTAGAATAAACTGAGATTATATACTCTGCTCCAGTAAATATTTCTGACAATTCAGGACCCCCAAATCCAGGAAGAAACTAGATAGAGGAGCATTTCATGAGCATCCCAAATCTTTATATAGGCAATACAAAGGTATTCTCTTTGGATAAAGCAAAACAGAAGCATTGTTTTTGCTCATTAGTTCAAAATCAGTTCAGTGATCTGAAAACCTTCCCATGTCACATGTTTCCCCAGGATGTAGCCTGGGGAAGTAATGGCTGGCACAGCACATCCCTGGTTATATCTACTGCTTCCTAGTATGAATTCTCATTAGCATGCTTGCACATTTTTCAGATATACCACTAACATGAATCAGTTCCAGGAAATAGCAAATATAATCAGGGATATACCTGGTTGGATATTACTTTTTTCATGCATCTGCATTATTGGGTTTCCTTGGACTTTTCCATGAGGAAATTAGGGATGGCGGAGAATTTCTCCCCGAAACTTCGGGGGGCTGAGCGCCAATGTGTTCGGTCCCCCGAACAAGTTTCGGGGACAAATTCTCCACACCCCCCCGCCCCCCGCACCCACCCCCTGGGACGGGACTTACCTTTGCCGAATGTCCCTCCTGGCGGCGGGTCCGGCCGGCGGTTCGGCGGGTGTTCGTGCGGGGCGGTCTTTCAACTGGCTGCCGCTACCGCCGCCATTCCAATAAAAGAAAAAAAAACAAAAACACCCCCGTGATAGACTACGTGACGATTAACGTAGCCTATCACGGCTAGATCTGCAAAGTCAGCCGTGATAGGCTACGTAAATCGTCACGTAGCCTATCACGGGTGACTTTAAAAAAAAAAGCGCGTACGGATAATGGCGGCCCCCATAGGGAGCCGCCATTCCCATTCCTTATTTGGTCGCTGTAGTCTACGTAAAGATTTACGTAGACTACAGCGACCAAATAAGGAACACGAATGGCGGCTCCCTATGGGGGCCGCCATTAGCGTACGCGCTTTTTTTTTTTTTTAAAGTCACCCGTGATAGGCTACGTGACGATTAACCTAGCCTATCACGGCTGACTTTGCAGATCTAGCTGTGATAGGCTACGTTAATCGTCACGTAGCCTATCACGGGGGCATTTTTTTTAAAAAAAAAACCTTTGGAGTTCGCGGCCGGGCGAGGCGGGAAGCCTCCTCCCCGGCCTGAATTTTGGCCGGGCGAGGCGGGAAGCCTCCCCCCCGGCCTGAACTTCACGGGGGGAGCAGCGAAGCGCCTCCCCCCCACCGCGAACAAGCTTCGACGACAGGTAAGTGACGTTCATCCACCCCTAGAAGAAATATATGAATCAACATTCACTCCAAGGAGTAGCTGTGTTAGTCTGTTGCAGCAAAAGCACTTTAAAAACGAATGAATGTATTCTGGCATAAGCTTTTGTGGACACGGTCCACTTCATCAGATGCCTGCGAAAGCTTATGCCAGAATAAATTTGTTAGTCTTTGAGGTGCCATGAGACTCTTTGTTGTTTCAGTCAATATAGTCATTGTGTCCTTACCAAACAATAATTCAGGGGGAAGATTATGATTGCACCCCACCCCGCCAGAAAGAAGACACCAGAAAAATAATTGGGCTAAAGACTCACAACTTTATTGCTAACAACAAAAATGGGGCAAGTAACCACACAGCTAAAGTGCAGGCACCAGCTAATATTTGGAAACATCTGAAAGCCTCCCTCTTGGCAATGCAACCCTGGCTCAAAGAACTAGTATGCCACGATGGTCCGCCTTAAATGTAAGTATTTATTTAAAATATTTTTAGGCTACCTTTAAGGCTGTCTTATGGGCCCATCGCTGCTGGTTGGCGATCAATGAGCAAGATCCTGTATAGGCCAAGGGCCCTACCACCTCACTCTTGAGCCCGATAGCAATAAGGGGTCAGTTGGGTTAGCATCCCCTCATCCTCCAGATGCCTGAGGCTGCTTGCCAAAGTATCATGTCACACCTTCCTCACTGCCTGCACTATCCACCAGTTGTGACCATGGTGAACTGAGCCACTTAGTCAAATCAACACCACCTAGGGATGTACAAAAGTCACTTACCTTTTCGACGGGTAACATTCATGGTGGGGGGGAGGCGCTCCATCCCTCCTCCTGAAATTCTGGCTGGAGGGGGCTGTGATCCATCCCTCCACCCCGAATCCTGGCTGGCCGGCTCCGCTCCGCAGGGATTCTGCAGAGCCGCCGGCCGGCTCCGCCAGCCGCTGGCTAGCAGGGATGCAAATGGCAGCGGCCGTAACCATTTAAAGACAAAAACAAAAACGCGCGTACGCAAATACTTATGTAGCCTATCATGGCAGCCTGGCCGCCATTTGCGTCCATACCAGCCAGTCTGCGGCTGGAACTCCAACTGCGGATGGCCCTGGCTGGCTTCTCTGAGGAGCCACCGCAGAGCGGAGCCGGCCAGGCAGGATTCCAGGGGGGAGGACCAGATCACCTCCCCCCCATTGAGGATTCTGGGGGGAGGGACGGTGCACCTCCCCCCACTGCGAATCACATCCGCAAAAAGGTAAGTGACTTTTGTACATCCCTAAAGTAAACACACCGATGGAAAGAAGTCAGGTGGAAGGTGGGACAGCCTTATAAAGGCATGTCTCTGCTTCCCTGTCCAACTCTGTGTCCCCACACTGCTATGCGGGGACACTGAATCATGTGTCCCCATTCCTGCCTGGTGGGCAGGGAGAGAGCAAATTCGGCCCCAGCACATGCCAGAAGAGGGGCTTTACTTGAAAACCCCTTCCCCAGTTATTAGAACTTGATGTGGATTTGTGAAATTTACAAAATTATTATGCATTATGCACTCTCTGCTTGAAAATGGACCAGAAAATACAACAAATGTAACTGGGTCTAATGAGACCAGCATATTTTTCTTTCAGTCACATTTTTCTCTCACTTGCATTTGTCTCCCAGTTTGCCCATGCAGTGATAAAGATGCATGTTTGGTTCGAATCAGCTCAGTGCAGCTACTACATTGTGGAATGCATGATCTCACATGTAATGACGATATTGCTGCAAACATCCTCTTTGGATTTACAAAATGATCTCTCTCAGTGCTTTCATATAATTTGCTTGCAGAAGGTGTTAGCTTGGTAGATTTTGATGGCTGGTGGCTACATCTCATCTTCTTGGGTTGAAGCTAAAACTAGTGTTCTCAATCTATGTGCCTAGGGACTGGAGGTTGGAATTTAGCCAGTGACAGAGAAACAACAAACAAGCTCGTGGTTTTGCAGGAGCTGTCAAAATGCCAATCAGTTCCCCATCAGCTTTGGGGGAACTGACACTGGTTTACAAACTAGCACTCTCTTTCTAAATACCTTCCTGCTGTCCGATAGTCAGTGTGCATATTTATAAACAAGCAGATATTGGAAGAACTCTACAAGTCTCTAGTACTCTCTCCACACAAGGAAACTTGCAAGTGAAAGCCCGCCTCTGAAATTTTCTATCACCTAAAGGGGAGTGTTCAAAACAATGTTTTCTCCTGAGGAATTATTTAGCAGTAGAACTGTGTTCTCTTGACTCACTGGCAATGAATTCTGGAAGTGAACCTGACTCTTAAGAGACTTTTAGAATTACTTCCTCTCCAGCTGTGTGCAATTTCTTTTAGAAAAGTTCCACTTAAGTGATGGCTGAGAATTTTTATACAATGCCTGCCACTTCTCCTTATTAAATGTCAATCCATATATCCGAGCTATACAATGTTTCCTATTGCAATTCTGTTCTCTTCTTGAAGTTGTGTCTGTTATGTACTTTTTTCTTTTAATTCTAAGAACATTTAGGAAGTATCTGAGAAGGATAAAATGAGCATATATGTATCAAAGCCTGGTTTTCTGTTGTGGCAAAATATGAGTCATAAAGCTGGGCGCATATTCATTATCACCAGTATTGATTAGTGCTATGCCAAAACCTGCCCCCTATTTTGGGGAACTTTTTCTCTCCCTGACAAAGAGGCATTGTTTTTTCTGCCTCTGGAGGGGGAGAATTTCAGAGAATTTTCACCTTGGGGAAGGGGACAGGGTTTCCACATACCTTTTTTTAAAAAATGTAGGCAATTCTTGAGGGGCCTTCTGTCTATTTTTTTACTTTAAAAAACAAAAACAAAATACCCCTGCACTTCCGGGAGCTGAGGCCTCTTCACCAGCTGGGAGTTCTTCCTGAATGCCTATTGGAGAGGGCAAGGTCTCCTGGGAGTTCAGAAAGAACTGCCTGGCTAGAGAAGATGGCTGTGCTCTTGCAAGTGCAGGGGGTGATTTTACAAAAAAAGAAAAATAGAAATAGATTCCTCAAGAATTGCCTACACTTTAAAAAGTATGTGGAAATGCTGTTCCCCTCCCCAAGACAGATTTCTCCAAAATTCTCACCTCTCCCAGCCTTTTCCTCCAGAGGGTTCATTCCCACAAAATGCCAAAAACGGAAGAGTCAAATTTTTTGGCACAGCACTAGTATTGATACTTATGGGGTGGGGGGAGGCATGAGGCAGTTCACATTTAGACAGGCCTTTCAACCTGAGATGCAGATAATATAATTATTTGGAAGAAGGGTATAGGAATAGTATAAGCAGGTGAAACGACTCGAGGTTTTATCTGACGGTGTCTCTCCACCAGTGGAACTGCCCCTGGTGACAGGATGAATACCCCGTTCCAACAGTGTCTGGGGGCCCAGGGCTGGGAAAGGCTGGAGGGCTTTAAAGGTCAAAATCAGCACCTTGAGTTGATCCCAGAAATAAATGGGCAATCAATAAAGGTGGAACAAAATAGATGTTGCCTGAGCTGATCTGTGTGTCCCAGTTAACAATCTCACAATGTGTTTGGGCTAATGGAAGTTTCTGAACTGTTTTCAATGCAAGCCTGTCCCATTCCCATAGAGTATGTTACAGAAATCTAGAGCATCTTTACACCAGCCTAAAATCCCACATTTAAAATGGGTTTTCCTGCTTCTGTTTTAAATGCAGGATCACAACGGACTCCCTTTATGTGTGCTTCATTTCCCCCTCCCCTTTCCCCCCTTCCTGTCCACCCTCCTTCTCCCCCTTCCATATGTTCCATTGGTCTAGCTCCTCTTCTTGCGGCTTTTCCTTTTTCACAGAGGGAACTCAAGTGGAACACAAGCAGGGTAATTTGATCTCTCATTGTCTCCGATCTATTTAAAAATGGAATAAAAGGCATTTAGTGCAGAAGATGCCCTGGAGGTTCACAACGTTATCTAAAGGGCCCGCAAACTTCCATGAGTGAGCAATCTCAATAGCAGGATAAAAGCTCCATTTGAAGAAGTCCCTAATCTGAAAATGACCAGGATATAAATGACTGAGGCCAGGAACTGATGCAGTTAGCGTACCAGCTGAAGATGGTAAAGGGCACCCCTGGTCATCTGACTATCTAGGATGCTTATCCCCAAATTAAATGCATTTGCTCATATGCATTCTTTGTTGCCCAGGCCTCTTCCTTTCCTCCTCTCCATTTGTTTTCTCATCCACCACTGACATTTAGATTGTTACCTTTCAGTGCAAGGATGAACCTGTTTATATATTATTCTGTAATCAATCAATCAATCAATCAATAAAGTAATACAGAACATCTAACCCATTGCTATTACAAGATCTCTTTTGAAAATAGTTTTCTTGAGAATGGTCCTTGAAATGGTTAAGAAAATTCAAGTGACTATTCTCTTATTTATTGTGAGGTAAGGAATGGTAAGTTAAATTATTGTCAAGGATTAGTTAAAAAACAAATGAATGGAGTTCGGGGGTGGGGTGGGGGGAGATGTTAAAAGTTTAGCCCAGAATTCTTTTATGAGAATGTGCTGTCTATGGTTCTAAGATTGTCTGCCACTAAGAAAGATGTATCAGAAATATACATGTAAATATTAATGTGTTATGAGAAAAGAACGATTAGCAGTTCATTGCAACTAAAAGCAAAGTAAGACAGTTTATACTAACCATATTATGCTGCTGCTTCCTCACGTCCTGCTACTGTTGTTCAAAGTAAGCCCCAAACTCATAACTGGAGATTGTCTTTGTAGCTCAGGAAGACAAATTTCCTTCCATTTTCAAGAGAACAAAAAGCTGATGTGAAAGGTTACCAAGTAATAATAACTTTTAATGGTGACAGAATACTCAAAGGAAAGCTGTTAAGGAAACAGTATGAAAGAACAGGAAATAAATTCTGACGGAATCACTTGACTTTGGTACTTGCAAGTTTTAACACTGCTGAAATTTAAATGGAATTGCATCACATCTCTAAAAATGAAAGGAACAAGGCCGAATTGTTTATAGGCGTTATATATTGAATTAAAAGCCTTGGAAACTGTGTTAAGTAGTCAGATTTAGGGCCAAACTAAATAAAAGGGCACCAGCCACATTATTTAATCACATCTCCTTCATTCACAAGTAGAAGGTGGAGGTCTGATTTAATATCCATGGAGGGGAGGGGAGCTGAACTCTCACACACCTTGAACTTTTCCCCTTCATATCACCTCAGACACTTTTGTCTCAGCTGACTCATTTCCAGTATTAGAGCTGGAGGCGGGGAGAAAGACACTGGGTCTGTTCGTGTATCATGCTATGCCACCATGGGTTAACTAACCCACAGGGCTTAATGGTGCAGGTGGATGGCCATTTTGAATATTCAAGCCATGACTGCAGCTTGTCATGTCATGTGAACCAGGCAAGAGTGAGTTGTTGGCATGGTTAACAAGCCACCCAGAATCTATGGGCTGTTGTAGGGTTGTGGGTGATTTGCACAACAAGACAAGCTGTGGGCAGGGCCTGAATAGGCAACCTGGTGCCTCCAGGCGATTGTGCGAGCCATGGCAATCACGCAAACCCGGTCAATAAATTTGGTAATTGAATATTGAGAGGAAAGGCAGGGCAGAGGGAAGCCTGATCTACGCTTTGTTGTTGAAACAGCACCTTCTACCCCCATTTTATACATGAACCGGGTTGTCACTAGTCCTGTGCTAAAAATTTCTTCCACATTTTTTTTCAACCATTCCCATTCAATTTGATAGAAGATAATTCCTTTCGAAAAGAAATTAAATACAGCAGAATTTTGGAGAAATTCTCAAAGGTTGGGTTTGGGTTTCTTGGGCTTACCTTACTTAGGAGGTGGCCGAGGAGTGAGCACAAGTGTTCTGTCTTTCATTGTACAATCGTCTCTCCTGCAGCCTGTAGCATCCTCAGCTCCCCACACTTCAATTGAAGCCCAGTCTAAGGCACCATGAGGTAATTCCTCCCTTAGGGCTTTTTCAGATCAGGATGTGCAGGCTAGGGATGGGGGAGAATTTCTCCCTGAAACTTCAAGGGGCCGAGTGCCAACGTATTCGGCCCCCCGAAGTAGTTTTGGGGAGAAATTCTCCGCCCCCCCCCCCCCGGGATGGGACTTACCTTTCCCGAATGTCCCTCCCGGAGGCGGGTCCCGGCGGCGGTTCAGCAGGTCTTCGTCAGGGGCAGGGGCGGCAGCCGGTCTTTCAACTAGCTGCCGCCGCCGCCGCCATTCCAAGAAAAGTAAAAAAAAAAAAAAAGCCCCCGTGATAGGCCACGTGATGATTAATGTAGCCTATTATGGCTAGATTTGCAAAGTCAGCCATGATAGGCTATGTAAATCATCACGTAGCCTATCACGGGTGACTTAAAAAAAAAAAAGCGTGTATGCAAATGGCGGCCCCCATAGGGAGCCGCCATTCGCGTTCCTTATTTGGTCGCTGTAGTCTACATAAATCTTTACGTAGACTACGGCGAAAGTAAGGGCAATGCAAGTAGACTACAGTAAGGGCAACGCTGTAGACTACAGCGACCAAATAAGGAACGCGAATGGCAGCTCCCTATGGGGGCCGCCATTTGCGTACACGCGTTTTTTTTTTTTAAGTCACCCGTGATAGGCTACGTGACAATTAACGTAGCCTATCACGGCTGACTTTGCAGATCTAGCCATGATAGGCTACGTAAATCGTCACGTAGCCTATCACGGGGGTATTTTTTTTTTTACTTTTTATTTCGCGGCTGGGCGAGGCGAGGCGCCTCCTCCCCGGCCTGAATTTTGGCCGGGCGAGGTGGGAAGCCTCCCCCCCCCAGCCTGAATTTCGGCCGGGCGAGGAGGGAAGCCTACCCCCCCGCCTGAACTTCGGGGGGAGCAGCGAAGCGCCTCCCCCCCACCGCGAAGCAAGCTGCGAGACCAGGTAAGTGACTCTCGTGCACCCCTAGTGCAGGCAGCCTGGGAGGCTAGCTGTGATTAGGTAAGCTCAAAAACACCACCAAAGGTATTCAACATAAATTGCAGACTGTCCTGAGAATGAGGCAGAACTATGGAAACCCCCTTCATGGGGGAAGAAAAATTTCAGAAATTGGAGGACAGATTTTGGCACTATCTCCACCTTGTCCCTGGAGTAGGGATGTCAGATAAATCCTCTGTGGATTCAAATGAGGCTGGATTCTTTGGAATCCGGCCTCAGGAATCTGCAGCGGATCAGGACCACTTACCTCTGCTACAGGAGGACTGGAGGCGGAATGGCACTCGGCTGCTTTTTGCCAGCCAGAGCCATTCGCCTCCTCCCTGTTCCTGCCAATTGCCATGTAGGGATGTTAGAGAATTCTGCCACGGATCCCAGGGAGGCTGAATTCAAGTGAATTTGGCCCCCTGGAATCCATGGCAGAATGGAGCAACCTGCCCCACCACCCTGCGAAAGCCCCGCGAAACACAGCCTACCTGGCTGAGGCGGCAGCGGCTCCGGCGGTGGCGGTGGCAGCTCCAGTAGCTCCAGCCGCTGCTGGGCTGCAGCCACAAATGGCAGCCACTACGCTGGCCACCATTTGTGTCCCTGGCAAGCCATGATAGGCTATGTAAGTATCTATGTAGCCTATCACGGCAATAGGAAGGAACACAAATGGTGGCCGCCATAGCCGCCGCCATATGCGTCCGTGTCTTTAGCCATGATAGGCTACATATATATTTACATAGCCTATCACAGCTAAAGACACAGATGCAAATGGCAGTGGCTACAGCGGCCACCATTTGTGTCCCTGTGCAGCACAGCAGCCGGATGTCCAGCTGTGGGCTGCCCTGGCTGGCGGCTCCATGGAGTTGCAGTGGAGCGGAGCCGGCCAGGGAGGATTCCGGGGGGGGGACGGAGCGCCTCCCCCCCACCGTGGATTGCCCTGCACAGAGCCAGGTAAGAGTTTCGTACATCCCTATTGCCATGTCTTAAAAAAAAAAAAAGGCAATCGGAAGGATGTGCCCATAGACTTATACGCAAAATAGAGTGGTGATTCTTGTATATAAGCCTATGGACACATAGACTTATATGCAAGATACATTACTCTATTTGTGTATAAGTCTATGGGCACATCCTCCCGATCGCCTTTTTTTTAAAAAAAAAGACATGGCAATTGGCAGGAACAGGGAGGAGACGAACAGCTCTGGCTGGCAAGAGGGAAGGTAAGCGCTCCCAAGCCAATTCCCCCCCAGAATCCGAGCAGAGAGGAACCGCTCTGGAGGATTCCAGGGGGGAGGAATGGATCACCTCCCCCCCACATGGATTCCCCACCAGAACAGATGGTGGGGAATCTGTACACCCCTACCCTGGAGCTTGACACAACACTGCCCCCACCCCCACCCACCCACCTACCTGCATTGTGGTGGAAGCAAAATGGGGTCCAACCTGCCAAGACAGTTGATGCTGTTGCAGCACAAAAACTCCCAAGCCCCTTACTAAAAAAGAAAGACGTGCTAAAAGCCCTGCCAATGGGGAGCCCTACCTGTGAGAAACTGTTGAGAATTTCTCCTCCCCTTGGAGAAATTCAGTGAAATTATCTCCCAAATTTGTCTGCACGTAAATAAGGTGGAGAATTTCAAGAAGCCATGTGTGCGTATTTATTTATTTATTTCATTTCTATACCGCCCAATAGCCGAAGCTCTCTGGGCGGTTCACAAAAATTAAAACCAAACAACACACAATAAAACAATTTAAAATATATAGAACATTAAAACCACAATATAACAATACAACCACAATAAAACCTAGCAGCAGTACAGGAGTTTAAAATACAGATTTAAAACAGCAAAGATAAAAAGATAAAAATGCTTAGCACTTTTTCCACCACTACTGGAATGTTCCACCTGAGCTTCACAGCATTTTAGGTAGGGATGGTGGAGAATTCTGCCACGGATTTCAGTGAGGCCGAATGCACTGGCATTCAGCCCCCCGAAACCCGTGGCGGAACGGCCTCCCCCCCCCCGTGGAATCACCACCGGGACGAACCTTACCTGGGGCGGATGTTCCGGCAGTGAGGGCTCCGGCGGTGGCTCTGGCAGCAGTGGCGGCAGCTGGTCTCTCGGCTGGCCGCTGCAGATTCCAATGGCGGCCGCTGTAGCGGCCACCATTTGTGTCCGGCCAGGCTGCCGTGATAGGCTATGTAAGTATTTATGTAGCCTATCACGGCAAAGGCAGCCACGCAAATGGCGGCCACCACGCCATTTGCGTAGCTGCCTTTGCCGTGATAAGCTACATAAATACTTACGTAGCCTACCAGAGCAAGCTTAAAAAAAAAACAAACAGCATACAGCGGCGGCTACGGCGGCCGCCATTTGCATTCCCTTTTTTTCG
This sequence comes from Heloderma suspectum, assembly GCF_057233095.1. NCBI lineage: Eukaryota > Metazoa > Chordata > Lepidosauria > Squamata > Helodermatidae > Heloderma > Heloderma suspectum. Next base: position 88,654,396 of record NC_139459.1, read on the forward strand.
CTGTTCTAGCCTATGTAAATATTTACATAAGCTATTACGGCAAAAAAAAGGGGACTGCAAATAGCGTAGTGGGTGCCATTTGCGTTCCTTTCCCCCCCGCCATTTTAGCCTACGTAAATAATTATGTAAGCTATTACGGCGGGAAAAAAAGGAACGCAAATAGCACCCACTACACTATTTGCGTTCCCCTTTTTTTCGCTGTAATAGCCTACATAAATATTTACGTAGGCTAAAACGGCTAAAAATAGGGAACACAAATGGCGGCCACTCTAGCCGTCGCCATTTGCGTACGCTGTTTTTTTTTTTTTTTGGCTTGCCATGATAGGCTACGTAAATACTTACCTGGCCTATCATAGCAGCTTCGCTGGACGCAAATGGCGGCTGATATGGTGGCCGCCATTTGCGTCTGCAGCAGCCCATCCGCAGCCGGAACTCCGCCGCCGTGGAGCAGAGTCGGCCGGGCAGGATTCCAGGGGGAGGAACAGAGCGCCTCACCCCCACCGTGGATGTCCCTGAACGAAACCAGGTAAGTGTTTCGTACATCCCTAATTTTAGGATGGAAGGCTTATTGAGGACAGTGGTGGAACAAAAGCTTCAGTTCTCTTACACAGACAGACTAAAGAATATGTCCCTTGAAGATGATTGTATTTACATGAGGGTAGCTGGCTGTGTGAAGTATACCAGCTCTTATATGTCTGTGACAGAGAAATCTAGGGATGTCAGAGAATTACGCGACGGATCTCGGTGAGGCCGAATGCCAGTGCATTCGGCCTCCCGAAATCCATCACAGAACGAAGCCCCCCCGCCCCACCACCCCGTGAAAGGCATGCGGGATGAAGTCCCCGCTGCCCCCACCCCACGAAAGGCATGCGAAACGGAGCACTTACCTGCTCCCATCCATGCTGCTTTGCGAATGGCGGCCGTCCTGCAGCCGCCATTCACTTCCTCCTCTTCATAGCCATGATAGGCTACATAAATACATGTAGATACATGGAGCAGCCAGCCAGGCCAGGCACGGAACGACATGGCCAGACCAGAGCCGCCCGCAGCCGGATTTCTGGCTGCGGAGGGCTCTGGGTAAAACAACAACAACAACACGTACGCAAATGGCGGCGGCTACGGCTGCCGCCATTTGCATTCCTTCTTTTTGCCGTCTTAATCTACGTAAATATTTACGTAGACTATGATGGCGAAAATCAAGGGGAATGTAAATAGTGTAGCGGGCGCCATTTGCGTCCCCTTTTGATTCCCCGTTTTAGCCTACGTAAAGATTTACGTAGGCTAAAATGGTGAATGAAAATGGACGCAAATAGCGCCCACTATGCTATTTACGTTCCCCTTGATTTTCACCGTCATAGTCTACATAAATATTTACTTAGATTAAGACGGCCAAAAAGAAGGAGCGCAAATGGCGGCGGCCGTAGCCGCCGCCATTTGCGTATGCGTTTTTTTTTAACCCACCCCAACCATGATAGGCTATGTAAAGATTTACATAGCCTATCACGTCTTTTTTTCCTTTTTTTTAAACCTAGCCATGATAGGCTACGTAAATCTTTACGTAGCCTATCACATCTTTTTTTTTTTTTTCTTCACAAGCCTGGAAATGGTGGCGGTGGCAGCCGGTCGGAAGACCGGCCGCTGCTGCCGCCGGAGCCACTGCCGCCGCCCAGAAGATCCGCCCCAGGTAAGTCTCGTCCTAGGGCGGATCCACGGGGGGGCGGGGGGTCAGGCCATTCCGCCACAGATTTCGGGGCGGAATTCTCTGACATCCCTACCAACCAGTAAGCAATTTTCTAATCACTGGCTAGACTACTGGCATCAGAAATGGAGGGTATCACACTACTGGACATAACAACAGTCCATTTCCTCTAAGGGGACATATTTTACTGAACTCAAATTCCCATAAAAGTGAGAGCTTGCTCAATCCCTCTTGTCTTTCTAATAACATTACTGGCTAAGATGCTCCCTCTCAGACCATGGTCTCTGCAAAGAACTCTGCATATGCTCTGAAACCCATGATTCTACGCTAGTAGATAACATGTAACTAGTTAAGGGTGTGACCCAGTGCATATTTAGACAGAAAATGGTTCTTCAGCTCTAAGAGCGATTGAATTTGATTTAATCTCTGTGTGTGACTGCATTCCCTTGTTCTCCCCATCCCCACAAATAAACTCTTTAAAAAAAATTGTATATTTGGCCACATTGTTTTAAAAGGAAATTTATCACTAACACCCTTCCCCGTATGACAGACTGCATGGCTGCAAATCTCCCACTTGTGTTCTTAGGCTTTTCACAAGGTTTTTGTTAAGATCTGTGGTTCTTGGCTATGGGCAAGGAAGTCCAAAGCACCTTTCTTCCTATTTTTTCCCTAGGGTTGGGCTGAAGAAAGGGGTCCTTGGTAATAGGGTCAGAAACTCCCCAAGCAACTGGACAGATATTCCAGCAAACTGTCACAGAGTGATTGTTCCCACCTCATTTTCCCCAGTATTTGGGTATTTGCACTTTTGCCTGAAGAAGCCCAAATCTCCGATTCTCCAGTGCAGCATCTGAAGGTTCCCTATGAGAGCATCCCCCCCCATTTCCCCCATTCCAGCAAACTGTCATGGAGTTATCGCTCCCCCCCCCTTCTCCTTCCCTGGGAATTTTTCCCTGCTTGCAATGACAGGCTCCCGAGATCTAGGGATGGTGGAGAATTTCTCCCCAAATCTTCGGGGGGCTGAGCGCCAACACATTCGGCCCCCCGAAATCGGCGGTGAAATTCTCCACCCCCCCGCCCCCCCGGGATGGGACTTACCTTTGGCAAATGTCCCTCCCGGCAGTGGGTCCTGGCGGCGGTTCGTCGGCGGTTCGTCGGCCTTTCGGAGGGGGCGGGGGCGGCAGCCGGTCTTCCGACCGGCTGCCGCCACTGCTATTACAAGGTAAAGTGTTAAAAAAAAAAAAACGTGATAGGTTACGTAACGATTAATGTAGCCTATCATGGCTAGATCTCCAAAATCAGCTGTGATAGGCTATGTAAATCGTTACGTAGCCTATCACGGGTGACTTTGAAAAATAAAAAAAGCGCGTACGCAAATGGCGGCGGCCTATGGGCACTGCCATTTGCGTTCCTTATTTGGTCCCGGTAGTCTACGTAAAGATTTAGGGATGCTAAAGTTAGGGATGTTAGGGATGCATTTTTAGCAGTAACGTGCATGCCTCTGGTTGTGATACTTGAGGCTTGCAGTCAGCACAAGCAGTGGTGGTAAATGACAGTGGCCTTTCATTTAATACCTCCAGACCTTGGTAAGCTTTGCCCTTCACTTTGAGTTGTCATTTACTTCAGTGCCAAGCCGCTGATGATAGGTCCACGTGATTACAAGGGTTGCTTTTTATATACATTCTGAAGTCACTTTGCTCTGTTGTAAATTCTCACATACAGACTCTGAAAGGTCCCTTTGTACAAATATCAAATACATTCCCAGTAATAGGGCAGTTGTATCTTTACCTAGGATGCTTATAATGTGTTACGCTATTTGTTTCAATTGATATTTTAACTTTCATAGACCCGAAGTCTGTTAAGCTGCTTGCCCCAATCTTTATATTTGGCAGCTGCTTTCAAATATTGATGACCCTACTAGGAAAGGCTTTTATAATATATCCCATCTGGCATTGCTCTTTCTTTATCTGTGGCTTTTGCCCTTGAATTAGAAATTGACTGTAGAGGTTTGACAACCATCTTGCCCTAAATCATTGTATGAGTTTGTCACTGTCAATTACTTGTAAACTATAATTAACTTCAGCTTCCCATCTCAGAGGCTAACATAGTCAACTCTGTGGACTCTCATTTACTAACCTAGAATTGCTTTTCAGTATTCCATTTATCCAACTAAAATTGTGTCTCTCCTTTACAAAATTTCATGGTGGTTCCTCCAACCCTCCGAGTGAGGTCTAAACACTGTCACCCCAATCAAGCAACTCTGTTGTTATCTCACAGTGGATGCACACTGAGCTCAGTATGGGAAGAGGTTGCTCCATTTATCTGTGGTGTCAGAGAGGTGAATATGAAGATTTCCTCTAAAATGGAGGTGAATGGAGCAACAGTCCCAGTTCAGACAGATGTGTGCATATCTAGCATATGCTTGGCGTTATTGCATGGCTTCTTGAAATTAAGGTTTATCCAGTTTATAAGCACCGGATGGAGGTGGCATGCAAAGACCTCTGATGACATTTTGTGACCAGAATCCAAGCCTTGTGCCTTGATTCTGCTCTCAAACCTAAAACATATCCACCATCTCCCCCTCCCCTAAGACAACCCACCCCACAAAACAAACAACAACAACAACAAAACAACCCTGACCCTTAGGGAATGGGAGAGGTGAAGATAAATCTCCTATATGCATGGTGCTTAGAGTGCTAACCCAGGATCCCCAATGCACTAGTTTGTACCTATTATTTATCATTAACATTTCTCTATTGCCTTATTTGCAATAGGAAATAAGGAGTGTTATTCAACATGAAAGGAGTATTCTTGCTGAGGGGGAAGCCCTGTGGGGCAAATGCCATCCTGAGCACCAATTCCTGCCAGGGTTCCTGGGAGTTGTAGTTAAGTCCCACGTCTCTGCTGCAAAAAGACAGTGAACTGAGCTTCTATGGGAGTACCTGCTACTTTTCCCCCTTCCCTAAGGTAAGGTAAGGTGTTTCTTTTTTTGCCTGGGGTGGGGAAATAGAAGTAGAGGGGAGAGGATTTGGCAGACATTTCAGGTAGGGATGTACGAATGTCACTTACCTTTCGCAGATTATGTTTATGGTGGGGGGGAGGTGTTCCGTCCCTCCCCCCGGAATCCTCCATGGCCAGTATGCTCCGCAGCAGCTCCGCAGAGCAGCTGGCCAGGCCCAGCCAGGCCAGAGCCGTCTGCAGCTGGATTTCTGGCCGCAGAGGGCTCTGGGGGAAAAACAAAAACAAAAACCACGTACTCAAATGGTGGCAGCTACGGCCGCCGTCATTTGCATTCCTTAGTTTGGGCTGTCTTAGTCTACGTAAATATTTACGTAGACTAAGACGGCCCAAACTAAGGAATGCAAATGGTAGAGGCTACGGCCGCCGCCATTTGCGTACGCCTTTTTTTTATTTTACCCAGACGTTTTAGGCTACGTAAAAACTTACATAGCCTATCATGTCTCTGTAAAAAAAAAAAAAAAACTGCAAATGGCGGCAGCGGCAGCTGGTCGGAAGACCAGCTGCCACCACCGGAGCTGCCGCCACAGCCGCTGCTGCCCGGAAGATCCGCCCCAGGTAAGTCTTGTCCCGGGGGGGATCCGCGGGGGGGTGGCAGGCCGTTCCACCACAGATTTTGGGGGGCCGAATGGCATGCACTGGCATTCGGCCTCACCGTGATCTGTGGCAGAATTCTCTGCCATCCCTAATTTCAGGTGGCTTTTTTTTTTAAGGTTCCAGACTCCGAGGGTGGGGGGGAAGTGAACCACATCACATTATGGCTGCCACATTGACCAGTCACCACATTTAAAAAAAGCAGCTAACCAGTCCTTTCCCCCTGGTATTTCATACAGAAATCTCACTAGTTTGGTGTTTTGAACATATAGATGAAGAATGTCCTGCCTCTTCGAGAAAGCATGCTTATCTTATGGGTGATGGAGAAATATATTTAATACTTTCAAAAGACAAATTCCTTTGTTTCCTAAAAATATGCACCAGTCTCACCCAGCATACATATTACTTGTTGAACTATTTTGGAAAATGTGTATTAGTTAGACGGATGGCAGCTGCAGGGATTCACATCCTAATGCCATTTTCATATAGACCTTAATCAATATGCAAATTATATTTGAACCAGTGTTGGTAAAAGTCAAGATCTTTATGTAAGCTTCATACCATGAATCAAAAATTTCTCAATATCTTATCATTAAATTAACTGAGTATTTGTAGAATGGGGTATTGTGATGCTGCTGTTGCTAAAGCCTCAAGTCTCCAATCCACAGAATGACATGCGCCGTAGGAATGTGGAATGTTGGGCACATTTTTGCTCTTGGTTTACAGTATTTTACAGTCTCTTTATGCATCCAGCTCTTCTATACTACCAAGCCACATATGATTAGAAACTGATACAGGCAGTGAGATGAGGAGGACAGGAAAGGAAAGGCTAGGAAGAATTCCAGTGACGAATATGAATTAATTGGCGGCTTTATTAATGAGCGTGTATTCACTTCATTGCAATCACATTGTAAAGCCTTTTGCAACACAGATCAATCATCCATTCCTATAAACAAAGGAACCATTTTTAAAGGAAGAGGGAGAGGCATATTTAGGTTTGTAATTCTTCTGCAACTTTGTGGTAAATTGGGAACTTGGGTACGCTACTTTTTTTGCTTCGGATATTTTTTCCCAATACCCAGAAATGATAGCTCCCTTCAGGCATTCCCCAACACACTCTTGTAATTAACTGGTGAAAGAAAGCAGGGCTGTGCCCACTGGCTCCACCCCATCTGTCATGTCTCAGCTGGCTCCACAAGATTCATATACATTCTTCTTCTTCTGCCATTATTTTGTTAACCTTACTTCGAAATAAAATAAAATTTCATGAGGAAAAAAAAATAGGGTTTAAGTAAAAGTATAAAAAACTTTTTTATATATATTCCTGGTTGTGGAGGAAAGCCTGTACACATACATCCATATGTGTGCAAGTCCACTTCATACACCACTCAGAGGTTGGCTGGAGGTGGGAGGGCAGCTGTGGTAGCATGCACATCAGCATCCAGGCCTGGGATGGGGGAACATGTGGCCCTACAGATGTTGGCAGACTGTAACTCCCATCATCCCTCACTATTTGCTATGCTGTCTAGGACTGATGGGAGTTGCAGTCCACCAATACTGTAAGGTCCACATGTTCCTTATCACTGATCTAGGGAGTAGGGTTAGGCCTGCATTCTGGATAGCTCCCACCAATGCTACAAAAGGCCATAAATGTGCTCCGAGATATCTATTTTAAAGACGCAATTTACATTATTAATTCATGTTCTTCCAAATCCAAGCTAGTATTCCAGCCACTGGACCATTTTTAATTATTCCTTCATTTATTATTGATGTAGAATGCAATTTATGTCCACATTTTTGCCCAGGTAATATCTTGTAGATACCTTTATTGGTTTCACAGGCTTCATGACCATATTTGGTATAATGTGCTATTAAAAACCCTGTAGGACTTCACCAAAATACTTTTACTTAAACACTATTTTGACTAACATATTCATTTAAATTAAAATTAGAAGGACCTGTTGCTTTTTGTCCCTCTGCCATTAGAAGTCAGTAAGAATGAAAACGAATATCCCCAAATTACCGTGGCTGTTCTTGTGGAACAGGGAGGGCATTGTAAGAAGCACACCGCCATCTCCCTTATTTAAAGCTCTGCTTCTTGCTCATTATAGCTACATTTTACATGTTGCATGTTATGGGAAACCCAGTTCTCAAAAGGCCCTGAAGAGAATGAAAACTGAAATTTCAGAGTGCTTAGAAGACCAGTGTTTGTGGTCTTTTTTTCCCCTTCTTTTCTTTATTTCCCCACCTGATTCTAACACCTTTCCTGTAGAACTATAAAGACTCTTTTAGAACTTTTAAGGAAGCTGTTCTAGTTCTAAATCTATTGTCTGATGTTGGTAATGGACTAGATGAGGGTGAATACATTGAAGTTTAATCCAGACAAGATAGATGAATAGAAAGGCAGATCAGTGAATAGCAATTCAACCTGTGTTAGATGGGGTTATACTCTCCCTAAAGACATACTCCTGGATTTAGCCTTGAATCTGGATACCCAGGTTTTGGCAGTTGCCAGATGCGTGTTTGCACACCTGAGGCTAGTGTGCCCACTGTGCCCATTCCTAGTAATGTCCAGTGGCCATGATCATGCATGCCTTAGTTACATCTTGTTTGGACTACTATAACACACTTTACTTGGGGGTGTCTTTCAAAACCGTTTGGAAACTTCTGCTAGTTCAGAATGCTGCAGCCAGACTGTGAACCAGAGTTAGTTAAAGAGGGAGCACATAACTCTGTTGTTACAGCAGCTTCACTGGCTGCCAGTCAGTGTCTAGACAAACTCTCAACATGCTAGTTATGACCTATAAAGTCCTATATGACTTGGGACCAGGCTCCCAGAAAGACCACCTTCTCCCAAATCTTTGTAAACCACCCAGAGAGCTTTGGCTATGGGGTGGTATAGAAATGTAATTAATAATAATACAAATGCTACTACTACTAATAATAATATAAACCTAGGGATGTCCATTGTTGCAAACATCACCGTGGGTTTGTCCCGAACTCCTGGAACTTTTAACATATTTTAAATTTGCACAAATTACACAGATTGCACCTGCAATTTGAGCAAATCCCTATTTGCACAAATTAAAAAAAATACAGAAAATCCGCGAACTGGCCCGACTCAATGCAGATCAAGTCGGCGGCCAGTTCATGGAAAATGGACCAAAGTCCAGGGGGCTGAACCAAGGGAAGCGCCTTGTGCTCCACTCCCCCAAAGGGATTCCTCCAACATCCCTATATGAACCTGCTCGAGATTTAGGATATCTGTGGGAGGCCCTTCTCTTGGTCCCACTGCAATCAGAGACATGTTTGGTGGGGGTGCAAGAGGTGTCCTTCTCAGTTACCACTTCCAGGCTCTGGAAATCCTTGCTGAGGAAGGCTTGTTTGGATCCCTTGCTGTTGTCCTTCAACTAGGGATGGATGGACTTACCTATGCTCGCTGAGCGTGGGCGCTCACCAAATCACTGCTGCACCTGCCCCCACTCGTTGGGCCACATGAGCCCTTGAGCACCCTGCGGCCACCCACTCCTTGCTGTGAACCACCATTTTTACACAAGATGGAGGCTCTGTAATTTCCATATATTTAAGAAGGTAAAGGTAAAGGTGTCCCCAGCCAGTCGTGTCCGACTCTAGGGTGTGATGTTCATCTCCATTTCTAAGCCGAAGAGCCAGCGCTGTCCGAAGACGCTTCCATGGTCATGTGGACGGCATGACTGAACACCGAGGTTCACAGAACGCTGTTACCTTTCCCGCCGAAGCGGTACCTATTTATTTACTTGCAATTTCTTGCTTTCGAACTGCTAGGTTGGCAGGAGCTGGGACTAGGGATGTACGAAAGTCACTTACCTTTCCGCGGATTCTGTTCATAGTGGGGGGGGAGGTGTTCCATCCCTCACCCTGGAATCCTCAATGGGGGAGAGGCAATCTGGTCCTCCCCCCCAGAATCCTCGATGGCCGGCTGTGCTCCACGGCGGCTCTGCGGAGCAGCCGGCCAGGCCCAGGCCAGGGCCGTCCGCAGCCAGATTTCTGGCTACGGAGGGCTCTGGATAAAAAAAAAAATGCGTACGCAAATGGCAGCGGCTATGGCCACCACCATTTGCGTTCCTTATTTTTCTTCGTCTTAGTCTACATCAATATTTACATAGACTAAGATGAAGAAAAGAAAGGAGAACGCAAATAGCGTAGTGGGTGCTATTTGCGTTCCCCTTTCTTTTCTTCGTCTTAGTCTACGTAAATAGTGATGTAGACTAAGATGAAGAAAAATAAGGAACGCAAATGGTGGCGGCCATAGCCGCCGCCATTTGCGTACACGTTTTGTTTTGTTTTTTTACCCAGACATGATAGGCTACGTAAGTCTTTACGTAGCCTATCACATCTATGGGGGAAGAAAACAAAACAAAACACAGACTGCAAATGGTGGTGTGGCAGCTGGTCGGAAGACCAGCCGCCGCCACCACCGAAGCCACCACTGGAGCCGCTGCCGTCCGGAACATCCACCCCAGGTAAGTCTCGTCCCGGGGGGGGATCCACGGGGGGTGTGAGGGTGGCAGGCCATTCTGTGATGGATTTTGGGGGGCCGAATGCACTGGCATTCAGCCTCATCGAGTTCCGTTGTGGAATTCTCTGACATTCCTAGCTGGGACTGAAGACGGGAGCTCACTCCATCACGTGGCACTCAGGACTCGAACTGCTGTCCTGCCAACCTTCCGGGCTGCAGTTCAGTGTCTTAAGCATTAAGTAGGGATGTTAGAGAATTCCGCCACAGATCCCAGGGTGGCCGAATTCCAGTAAATTTGCCCCCCCAGAATCGGTGGCGGAATGGAGCAACCTGCCCCATCACCCCGCGAAAGCCCCGCGAAATGGAGCCTACTTGACTGTGGCTCCGGTGGTAGCAGTGGCGGCAGTGACGGCAGCTCCGGCGGCTCCAGCCACTGCCAGGATGCGGCAGCAAATGGCGGCTGCTAAGCCGGCCGCCATTTGCATCCCTGGCAAGCCATGATAGGCTACATAAGTATCTACTTAGTTTATCACGGCAAAAGCGGGGAGGGAAATGGAGTAGCGGCCGCCATTTGCGTCCCCGCTTTTGCCGTGACAGGCTTTGTAAATATTTACGTAGCCTATCATGGCTCAGCGAAGGGATGCAAATGGCGGCCGCTATGCCAGCTGCCATTTGTGTCCGCAGACCTGCCGTGCGGATGCACCCAGCCGGGAGCTCCGTGGAGTCAGCCAGGGTAGGATTTTGGGGAGAGGTACGGAGCGCCTCCCCCTCACCACGAATGTCGCCCTTCGAAAAGGTAAGTGACTTTCATACATCCCTACCACTAAGCCACCGCGGTCCCCTCCATATATTTACTGTTGCGCAAAATGGTGGCTATACAGGGCCATATCTGCAACATTAGAGGTTTAAAGCACTGCAGGGCACTCCCAGACCATGCGGTGCTTGACAAGTGTGCATAAGAGTGCCCCGCAGCTGAGCGAGCGGGGCTGGGGGGGTGCAAGGGAGTCTGCTGGACTCCCAGACCCAGTCAGGTGCTCGTGACGTACCTACCTTCCACCAGAAGGCAAATAGTTTGTATTCAGGCAGGCATTTGGTATGTAAGCTGGTCTGTTGCTGAAGAAATTTTTAATTGATTGGGTGCTGTGTATTTTTTATACTATTTTATACAGTTTTAATATTTTTGATGATCTAATTATATTTTTAGCTTTTGTATATTTCTATTTATATGTTTTAACTGTAGAAGTTTTTAATGTTGTAAAGGATGGCAGAGAATTCCACCACGGATTCCAGTGAGGTCGGATTCTTTAGAATCCGGCCCCCCAGAATCCATGGTGGAACGGCCTCCTGCCCCCCTGCTCCCCCGTGGAATCCCCCTGGGACAGAACATACCTGGGGCAGATGCGGCAGATTTGGCGGCGGCAGTTCCAGCGGCGGCCGCAGTGGCTCCAGCAACTGGTCTCCTGGCTGGCTGCGGCCGGGCTGCTGTGGCCGCCATTGCTGTCCCTGCAGCTGTGATAGTAAATACTTACGTAGCCTATCACGGCTAACCCCCCCCCCAAAACCAGCGTATGCAAATGGCGGCGGCTACAGCCGCCGCCATTTGCATTCCCTTTTTTTTTTGCTATTTTAGCCTATGTAAATATTTATGTAGGATATTACGGCGGGAAAAAAAGGAACGCAAATAGCGTAGTGGGCGCTATTTGCGTTCCTTTTTTTCCTGCCATAATAGCCTACATAAATATTTACCTAGCCTAGAACGGCGGGAAAAAAGAGGAACGCAAATAGTGCCGACTATGCTATTTGCGTTCCCCTTTTTTTCGCCATAATAGCCTACGTAAATATTTACATGGGCTAAAACAGCAAAAAAAAGGGAATGCAAATGGCAGCTGCCGTAGCCACCGCCGCTTGCGTCCACTGGTTTTTGGATTTTTGGGGGTGGGGGTTAGCCGTGATAGGCTACATAAATACTTATGTAGCCTATCATGGCAGCCTGGCTGGACACAAATGGTGGCCGCTATGGTGGCCGCCATTTGCGTCCTCACCAGCCTGTCTGCGGCCGGAAATCTGGCTGTGGACGGGCCTGGCTGGCTACTCTGCGGAGCCACCACGGAGCGGAGCCAGCCGGGCAGGTTTCCGGGGGGGAGGACCAGATCGCCTACCCCCCATCAAGGATTCCGGGGGGAGGGATGGAGTGCCTCCCCCCCACCGCGAATCAATCCGCAAAAAGGTAAGTGAGTTTCGTACATCCCTATTGTAAAGTCGCTTTGAGCCCAGTGTCGGAGAAAAAGGCAGAATATAGTAATAATAATAATAATAATAATAATAATAATAATAATAATAATTTTATTGGTGTTTTAAATTTTGTTTGAATGGATCGGTTTTTGTGTTATGTTTTAGTGAGGATTTTGCTTTTAATCTGTATTTTATTATAGTTAGCTGCCTTGAGTGTCATTTTTGTTGAAAGGTAGGATATTACATAAACAAACAAACATCTAAAAAAGTGGATTTACTAACCTATGACTTCACAGGTTTGGAAAACTTTAGAAATCCAAGCATTCAACTGTACAGAATTGCAGCAGGCCCATAAACCAATTCTTCCCAAGCTTTTGATTAAGTAATGCCATTCCAACTAGTATCATGGGAAGTTTTTATTTTCCCCAGGCACATCCTCATTCTGAAAGCAAGAAGTCAGCAATAAAGATGGCTTGTCCCACATTCATCCCATTGGTCCCTGTTGGCTGTGTAGATGGCTGAGCAACCACTCTGCATTTGAAGTCAGCCTCCCATAACTGTAACCTGGGGATTGCAGCATTTGCTTAGAAAATCAGGAACATAAAAACTGCCTTGCTAGATCAGACCAAACCCATCCCAGAAGAACAGCTGTTCTGGAAACTCATAAAAGTAGCATGAAATTCAAGGCCATCTCCTGCCTATTGTTCCCATTGTCTGGTGCATGGATGCCTCTAGGGCTTTTGGAAGGGCTTTTGAAGACCTTGCCATTATAGAATACCTTCTCTCCCTTTTCTCTAAATTCTGTTGATTTTGAGTAGGGATGTATGAAACACTTACCTGGTTTCGTCCAGGGACATCCACGGTGGGGGGGAGGCGCTCCGTCCCTCCCACCGAAATCCTCGACAGGTGGGGAGGCAATCCGTTCCTCCCCCTGGAATCCTGCCCGGCCAGCTCAGCTCCATGGCGGGTCCGCAGAGCCGACTGCCAGGGCTGTCTGCAGCCGGAGTTCCGGCCGCGGATGCGCTGCTGCAGACGCAAATGGCGGCCGCCGTACCAGCTGCCATTTGCATCCGGCGAAGCTGCAGTCATAGGCTACGTAAGTATTTATGTAGCCTATCATGGCAAGCCAAAAAAAGCCAAAAACAACAACAACAGTGTACACAAATGGCGGCCGCTATGGCGGCCGCCATTTGTGTTCCCTATTTTTTGCTGTTTTAGCCTACGTAAATATTTACGTAGGTATTACGGCAAAAAAAAGGGGATGCAAATAGCATAGTGGGCGCTATTTGCGTTCCTTTTCCCCCCTGCTGTAATAGCGTATGTAAATATTTACGTAGGCTAAAACGGCAAAAAAAAGGAACGCAAATGGCGCCCACTACGCTATTTTGCGTCCCCCTTTTTTTTTCACCGTAAATATTTACGTAGGCTAAAATGGTGAAAAATAGGGAACACAAATGGTGGCCGCCATAGCCACCACCATTTGCGTACGCTGTTTTTTTTGGGTGGGGCTTGCCGTGTTAGGCTACGTAAATACTTACATAGCCTATCATGGCTATGATGAAGAAGCAAATGGCGGCCGCAGGGCAGCCGCCATTTGCAAGTTAGTGTGGACGGCAGCAGGTAAGTGCTTCATTTTGTGAGCCTTTCGTGGGTTGGAGGGGGTGGGGGCTTCATTCCGCCATGGATTTCGGGGGGGCAAATGCACTGGCATTCGGCCTAGGGATGGACGAAAGTCCCTTACCTGTCCTCGAAGCTTGCTTCGCGGTGGGGGGGAGGCGCTTCGCTTCTCCCCCCGAAGTTCATGCGAGGGGGGGAGGCACCCCGCCTCGCCCGGCCAAAATTCAGGCTGGGCGGGAGGCGCCCCATCCCTTGCCGGCGAAATTCAGGCCGGGTAGAAGTGCCCCATCTACCCGGCCACGGAAAAAACAAACAAACCACTCCCGTGATAGGCTACGTAACGATTAACGTAGCCTATCACGGCTAGATCTCCAAAGTCAGCCGTGATAGGTGTCAAGGTGGACACTGAGCCCATAGAATCCCAGAGTAGTTCTGATGCTGAGGAAGAGCAGTCACTCCTTCGGGAGAGGAGCGCGCTCCTTTTTTCCCAGGACCAACAGCTGATGGAGATTCCTCCCAGCCACTTTCCTAGTTTAGAAAGCAGTCCAGGGAGTGACTCAGCACAGATAGCAGACTGGGGGGGATGTGCGGCGCAGACGCAGATAGCGGCGCCAAATTGTTCGCGCTCAAAGAACAGTTGCGCCCAGAGGATCCAAGGGAAAAGGGGAGGGATTCTCCCTATTCCTTATATTCAGGGGTCTGCCAGTAACTGCCCTTCAAACGGGGACCAACTGTTCTAACTTAGGGCATAGGGATGCTGCTGCTCAGATCTAGTTGCTACCTGTAGAGCTGTTAAGTTGTAAAAGAAGAATAAAGCTTTGAAAAGAATCCCTTTGTCTGTGTCTGGACTTGGCTACTGGATTAGACTGAGAGCCCTCCAAGGAGCCCTTGACAATAGGCTACGTAAATTGTCACGTAGCCTATCACGGGTGACTTTGGAAAAAAAAAAAAGCACGTACGCAAATGGCGGCCCCCATATGGAGCCGACATTTGCGTTCCTTATTTGGTCCCTGTAGTCTACGTAAAGATTTACGTAGACTAAGGCGAAAATAAGGGCAACGCTATAACGCTATATAGAGTTGCCCTTATTTTCGCCATCGTCTACGTAAATCTTTACGTAGACTACAGGGACCAAATAAGGAACGCAAATAGTGGCTCCCTATGGGGGCCGCCATTTGCGTACGTGCTTTTTTTTTCCAAAGTCACCCGTGATAGGCTACGTGACGATTTACGTAGCCTATCACGGCTGACTTTGGAGATCTAGACGTGATAGGCTACGTTAATCGTTACGTAGCCTATCATGGGGTTTTGTTTTGTTTTTTACTTTCCTTGTAATGGCAGTGGCGGCGGCAGCTGGTCGAAAGACCAGCTGTCGCCCCCGCCCCTGATGAAGACCCGACGAACCGCCGCCGGGACCCGCCTCCAAGAGGGACATTCGTGAAAGGTAAGTCCCATCCCGGGGGGGTGGCGGAGAATTTCACCACCGATTTTGGGGGGCCGTATGCATTGGCACTCAGCCCCCCGAAGTTTCAGGGAGAAATTCTCCCCCATCCCTAATTTGGCCTCACCGAGATCTGTGGCAGAATTCTCTGTCATCCCTAATTTCGAGAATGGTGCTTAACTGAAAGACCTCATGGCCTTTCTTTAGTAATACAAAGAATCACAGCAGTTTCTTATCACCATGCTCATGTTGAAATGGGGTGATTCTTTCAGAGCAGAAGAACAAGGCATTAAAATGGAAAATGTGGTTCAATGTATGGGTGTACGAATCCCACTCACCTTCATCTGCTGGGAGGTCTGTGGGGGGGGGAGGCGATCTGGTCCTCCCCCCGGAATCCTCCCTGGCTGGATCCACTCCGTGGTGAGTAGGGATGTACAAAAGTCACTTACCTTTTCGACGAGGCAATTCGCGGTGGGGAAGGAGGCGCGCCACACCTCCCCCCAAAATCCTTCTCCGGCTGGCTCCGCTCTGAGGAGATTCTGTGGAGCTACTGGCTGGGGCCACCCGCAGCCGGAAATCCGGCCGCTGGGCAGCCTTCCTTCCAGAAGGAAAAAAACAACAACCCGCGTACGCAAATGGCGATGGCTACAGTGGCCACCATTTGCTTTCCCTTTTTTTGCAGTTTTAGCCTACGTAAATATTTACGTAAGCTATTACAGCAAAAAAAAAAGAGCAACGCAAATGGCATAGTGGGCGCCATTTGCGTTCCTTTCCCCCCCCCCCCGCCGTTTTAGCCTATGTAAATATTTACTTAAGCTATTACGGCGGGGAATAAAAGGAATGCAAATAACGCCCACTACGCTATTTGCATTTCCCTTTTTTTTGCTGTAATAGCTTACATAAATATTTACGTAGGCTAAAACGGCGAAAAAAAGGGAACGCAAATGGCAGCCGCCGTACCCGCCGCCATTTGCGTATGCGGTTTTTTTTTCTTGGTTTGCCGTAAAAATATTTACGTAGGCTAAAACGTCGAATCAAAAAGGGATGCAAATAGCGCCCGCTACGCTATTTGTGTTCCCCTTTATTTTCGCCGTCATAGTCTACATAAATATTTACATAGATTATGATGGCAAAAATAAGGAACGCAAATGGCAGCGGCCATAGCTGCCGCCATTTGCGTACGTGTTTTTCTTTTTTAAACCCACCCAACCATGATAGGCTATGTAAAGATTTACGTAGCCTATCACGTCTTTTTTTTTTTTTTTCAAGCCTGGAAATGGCGGTGGCAGCAGCCAGTCGGAAGACCAGCTGCCGCCGCCGAAGCCGCCACCAAAGCCGCCACCGGAGCCGCTGCCGGAGCCGCTGCCACCCAGAAGATCTGCCACAGGTAAGTCTCATCCCGGGGGGGATCCGTGGGGGGCAGGTGGGTGGCAGGCCATTCCGCAATGGAGTTCGGAGGTGTCAAGGGCTCCTTGGAGGCCTCTCTCAGTCTAATCCAGTAGCAAGTCCAGACACAGACAAAGGGATTCTTCTCAAAGCTTTATTCCTCTTTTACAACTTACCAACTCTACCGTTAGCAACTAGATATGAGCAGCAGAATACCTATGCCCTAAGTTGGAACAGTTGGTCCCCGTTTGAAAGGGAATTACTGGCAGACCCCTGAACTTAACAACTAGGGAGGGTCCCTCCCCTTTTCCCTTGGATCCTCTGGGCGCAGATGTTGTTTGCGCGCCAACTGGACACTACACCTCCTTTCTGCGCCCTCCATTTGGCGCCGCTCTCTGCGTCGGCGTCGCGCATCCATCAAGTCTGCTTCCCACGCTCTGTCACTCCCAGGACTGCTATCTAAGCTAGGAATGCTGGTGGGAGGAATCTCCATCAGCTGTTGGCCCTGGGAAAAAGGAGCACGCTCCTCTCCCAGTAGCAACTGCTCTTCCTCAGAATCAGAACTACTCTGGGATTCTATGGGCTCAGTGTCTACCCTGACAGGGGGGCCAAATGCACTGACATTTGCCTCACCGAGATCCATGGCGGAATTCTCTGACATCCCTAGCCCCAGGTAATCCTCATCCCGGGGGGAATCCGAGGGGGGAACAGGGGAGCAGGCCATTCTGTCACGGATTTTGGGGGGGCCAAATGCCAGTGCATTCGGCCTCACTGAAATCTGTGGCGGAATTTTCCGCCATCCCTAGTGGTGAGTCTGCGGAGCCGCTGGCAGGGGCCGGCCACTGTCAGACTTCTGGCCGTGGCTGGTCTATAGATGCAAATGGCGTCCGGCATAGCAGACGCGATTTGCGTGTCTCCCTTTTGCTGTGATAGGCTACGTGAAGGGAGGCATGTGAATGGCGTAGCGGACGCCATTTGTGTCCTTCTCTTTTGCCGTGATAGGCTACGTAAATCTTTATGTAGCCTATCACGGCAAAAGGGAGGCACGCAAATAGCATCCGCTACACTGGATGCCATTTTGCATCTGCACAGGGGCAGCAGCCAGCCCTGGCTGGACCCTGCCCCAGCAGTGCCAGTTAGGATCCAGCCAGGTCAGACTTCATGGGGTGGGTTGGTCCATTCCACCACGGACTCGGGCGGGGGGGCGGATTCTAAGAATCCAGCCTCATTGGAGTCCGTGGCGGAATTCTCCGCCATCCCTAGTTCAATGTAAGTTAAGTGTAAAGTGATGCATGTTGGGACAAAATATCCTAACTTCACATATACATTAATGGAGTTAGTGGTGACTGACAGGGAAAGCAATCTTGGGCTAGTTCAATGAAAACATCAACCCAGTGTTCAGCTTCTGAAAAAAGGGCAAAATCCATTTTGGGAATTATTAGCAAAGAAATAAAAACATAAAACCGCCAAGATAATGCCCTTATACAAGCCCACCAGCTAACTGAAGATCAGATTTTTTTTCCAAGGAAAAGCTTTTATTTCCAATCAGCTGCTGATCAGAGATAAGAGCTTTTCCTTGCCCAGAAGGGAATTTCTCAGCAAAGAGTAGGCGAAAGCTCCTATTTCTGATCAAGTGCAGATTGGAGAAAAGAGATTTTCAGTGCTGAGAAAGTAGGGATGGCGGAGAATTTCTCCACGAATCTTCGGGAGGCCGAGTGCCGACGCATTTGGCCCCCCGAAAGTGTTGGGGAAATTCTCCGCCAGCCCCCTGCCCCCCCCGGATGGGACTTACCTTTGGCGAATGTCCCTCTCGGCGGCGGGTCCCGGCGGCGGTTTGGCAGCGGTTCTGCGGGGGCGGGGGCGGCGGCCGGTCTCCCGACCAGCTGCCACCGCCGCCATTGCAAAATAAAAAAGTAAAGTAAAAAAAAAACCACACCTGTGATTGGCTACGTAACGATTTACGTAGCCTATAACGGCTAGATTTCCAAAGTCAGCCGTGATAGGCTACGTAAATCGTCACGTAGCCTATCACGGGTGACTTTGAAAAAAAAAAAAAGCGCGTACGCAAATGGCAGCGCCCATGGGGCACCGCCATTTGCGTTCCTTAGTTTGGCACGTCTAGTCTACGTAAAGATTTACATAGACTACGGTGAAAATAAGGGCAACTCAAATAGCTATTTGCGTTGCCCTTATTTTTGGCATAGTCTATGTAAATCTTTACGTAGACTAGACGTGCCAAACTAAGGAACGCAAATGGCGGTGCCCCATTTTTTTTTCAAAGTCACTCGTGATAGGCTACGTGATGATTTACATAGCCTATCACGGCTGACTTTGGAAATCTAGCCATGATAGGCTACGTTAATCGTTACATAGCCTATCACGGGGTTTTGTTTTTTTCCCCCACTTTTACTTTCGTGGCCGGGGAGACGGGGCGCTTCTCCCCGGCCTCCCTCCCCTGAACTTCGGGGGGAGAAGTGAAGCGCCTCCCCCCCACCGCGAAGCAAGCTGCGGGACAAGGTAAGTCCCTTTCATCCATCCGTATGAGAAAGAGAGCGGAGAAATGCCCCCCACACACACACGCACCCCTCAGCTGAACTGCATAGGTCCAATAATCAGGGGCTGGGAAGGGTGTGTGTGTGTGTGTGTGTGTGTATGTGAGGTGGAGAGAGAGAGAGAGAGAGAGAGAGAGAGAGAGAGAGAGAGAGAGAATGATGTGTATGTAGAGTGGATGGTGTGTGTGTATAGATATGGCTGAACTCACCCCCGTCTACATGCCGGACCCTTGCTGGCCGCCTGACCCCATTTGCTGCATACAGTGAGCCAGCAGGCAGCCCGGAGGTACCAAGAGAGCAGTGTGCAGCTGCCTGATCCCTCACTGAGCCACCATTTTGTGTAAAAATGGTGGCTCAGCCTTTTTCGTAAAGGCTGAGCCTCAAATGCTGGCCGTAAAGCAGCAATTTATGCAATATTACAGGTGTAAATGGTCCATTTACACCTGTAATCTTGCGTAAATGGGCCCTTTGCAACCGCCATTTGTGTAAATAGGGATTTACAAAAAAGGCCAAGCTGCCATTTTTACACAAAATGGTGGCTCAGCGGACCAGTGTGGACTGCCGCACTTGCCCAGCTCGGTGTGTGCCAAATCAGGCAAGTGTGGTAGTCCATGGACTGGAGTCCAGGAGGCCAAGAGGGGGAAGTCCACCAGACTCCACCCCCTTCCCAGACACCCATGACATCCCTATGTGTTTGTATATGAATAGTGTGGATAGTGTGTGTAGGGGTGTACATGCTGATCACATGTGCCCATAGACTTATACGCAAAATAGAGCGGTGAATCTTGCGTATAAGCCTGTGGACACAGACTTATACACAAGATTCATGACTCTATTTGCATATAAGTCTATGGGCATATCCCCCCCCACCGATCATCATTAAAAAAAAAAAAAAAAGACAGTTTTTTTAAAGGCAATCGG
This sequence comes from Heloderma suspectum, assembly GCF_057233095.1. NCBI lineage: Eukaryota > Metazoa > Chordata > Lepidosauria > Squamata > Helodermatidae > Heloderma > Heloderma suspectum. Next base: position 88,674,351 of record NC_139459.1, read on the forward strand.
CAGGGACAGGGAGGAGGCGAACTGCTCTGGCTGGAAGAAGCAGCCGAGTGCCGTTCTGCCTCCAGTCCTCCTGGAGCAGAGGTAAGTGGTCCTGATCCACTGCAGATTCCTGAGGCCGGATTCCAAAGAATCCGGCCTCATTTGAATCTGCAGCGGATTTCTCTGACATCCCTAGGTGTGTGTCTATGTTACTCATAAGTGGGCATTATCTATAGTGGCCCCCAAATTGTGGAATAGAGAGGTCCACCTGGTGCCTACTTTGCTGACTTTTTGGCACAACAGAAAAACTTATTTATTCGTCCAGGCCTTTAAAAATGCCTTTTAAAAGAGTGTTCAACTGCTGCCTGTGTTATTTTTAATGATATGTTTAATGCTGCATTTTAACGTTGCATTTTTCCGTGCTTTAGCTGCTTAGACATTTGTCTTTTGTTTTAAAATTATTTTCAATCACTGTTGGTGTTTCTAAAAGTCTTATCATTCATTTTATTGTCTTTGTTTTTATTATGTATCTCTCTCTAAAAACTTTTACTATACGCCCACTATTCATTCATTCATTCATTCATTCATTCATAAATTAAATGAATGAATGTGTGAATGGAGTGTGCATGTGTGTGTGAATGGTGTGGTATTAAGGTGGCCAAGCCCACTTTGGCTTGTGGCCACACCCATTGCTGGCATGTGCATCCTGGCCCTGGGAGGTTTCCTGGGTGGCAATCCAGCTTTCAGTCCACCCCTGCTCTAAATGAAATTAGGAAACATATACTTGTTACCTTTACTGCTACATTATTCACATAGAGCAAATCACTTGCCTTAGTTTGTGAGCATTATTATATTCTCTAATAACATCACACTTTATTGGTATATTTTAAAGAGCTGACTAATAGCAGAACTACCATCTGTCATTCTCTGCAAGTGGCTAAAAATGATAGAATATTTCCTTTTAAATTCCAAGTACTTGTGTGACTGCAACTGTCATGCAGCTAAAGGATTCTCATTCCTTTTTTGAAAGAAATGTTGGATTTTTTATTCTTCTTCTGAGCCCTTAACAGCCTCCCTTGTCTGGGTGAATAGTGTTCCCTCTGCATGTCTACTGGAAACAGAAGAGATACAATCCTGGTACACAGATAAGGACGAATCCCTTCTTTAGCACTTTTGTCTTCTGTTCTGTCATTTATGACAAACCCTCAGGTTTCCTTAATTATCTGTGATGAACGTTTCAGGTAATAGACATGCATCTCTAGATCCACACAAAGGAGGTGCTCATATTAACAGAACGAGATGATAGAAGCAGTAAGCCCCCCCCCCCATCACTTGACAACAATTGGAAAAGCAATGAGTGCTTCTGATTAGTGACTCGTGCCCTCCTAGGCTTGATTCACAACGGAGATTGGCTTTAAAATGAAACAAAACGCCAGAAAATCGCTCAGATATATTCCTGGCAAATCACAAGCCAAATTGACCCTGCTGTGCTTCCAACCAAGCATGTGACAGCATCTGATCTACTCCCCCCCTTCTGCTAGTCCCTTACCAAGCAGTGGCTGCTCCTGGTTCAGTGGCAGTTACAGTGGCTGGTGCTGTGGCCGTGGCAGGAAGGGAGAACAAATGGATGGTAGCGCTCAGGTGCCAGTTACTTTGGCAGTGAAATTTCCCAGATTGCCTTGGGATAATTACATTTCCCAGGGCACCTGGCACCTAGGCCACTATTGTCCCAGGCCTCAGAGGGAGGGAGAGGGAGAGGCACAGAGACACCGCCCTGCTACGGCCAGGGCCAGAGCAGGCAAATGGGCAAGGGAAGGGAGGGAGGAGTTATTCTTCAGCTTGTGTAAAATCCAAGCCTGAGAAGAACTCAGGGGGTCATAATGCTCACCCTAATTTTAAAGGGGAGCATTGCACATCACTGAGGTTCAATTTCCAATTCAAGGAATTCTGAAACTGGCCAATATCTGTACCTTCTTTGTATTATTTTGGAAATAATCATGCAAGAGTTTCCATCTTCATCTCACATCTTGATTATTCCTTTTAAAGAGAAGGTACTGGCTTCAATGTGAATCGCAGATACAATTTCTAACTGATTCAGCTCTTTTCCTCTTGTGTCATTTCAATTTAGATAGCAGGTCTACAGGTGGAGCCTTGTATTTAGCACCCAACTGACTGTAGGTATTAGATACATAATAAATGCCTTGTTTAAAACTTAAGAGGTCCTTATGAGATGTCTGCAAACATGGCTTCCAGTATACATTGCCAGAAACTCTATCAAATAACTGTTAAGGCCAGCTTTAGGGATTCTATAACTCAGTGCAGAGAGATGCCAGATGGGTCCTTTCACCTTCCCAGATGGTGCAGAAGCTGGACTGCAATTGCCACAAGCTCTGGCACTTACCTTTGATGTCATAGGCAAGTGCCAGCAGCTTGCTAGCTTGCCCAGGCCAGAGAAGGGGATGTCGTCTGCTGGGGCTGTTTAAATGGTTTGTGAGAATTCAGCAGGAGGAGGAAGATGTGAGAAGGAAAGGAGAGAAATGGGTATATAGCCCACAGCTAACACTCCAACTAACTCCAGCAGTGTCCAAGCACCAGGCTAAATCTTAGGGGGATCTTCATATGGATGTCAGAGAAATCTGCTACGGATTCAAATGAGGCCGGATTCCAAAGAAAATCAGGAATCCGCAGTGGATCGGGACCACTTACCTCTGCTCCAGGAGGACTAGAGGCGGAATGGCACTCGGCTGCTTCTTCCAGCCAAAGCAGTTTGCCTCCTCCCTGTCCCTGCCGATTGCCATGTCTTTTCTTAAAAAAAAAAAAGGTGATCAGCAGGATGTGCCCATAGACTTATATGCAAAATAGAGCAGTGAATCTTGCGTATAAGCCTATGGACACATAGACTTATACGCAAGATTCATGACCTTAATTGCGTATAAGTCTATGGGCACATCCCCCCCCCCATCGCCAATCTTTTTTTTTAAAGACATTTTTTTTAGGGATGTATGAAAGTCACTTACCTTTTCGCAGCTTGGATTCTCGGTGGGGGGGAGGCGCTCCGTCCCTCCCCCCGGAATCCTTCCTGGGCTGGCTCTGCTCTGCGGCGGCTCCGTGGAGCTGCCGGCCAGAGCCATCCACAGCCAGAGTTCCGGCCACGGACGGGCTGCTGCGGACTCAAATGGCGGCCACTGTAGCCGCTGCCATTTGCGTCCAGCAAAGCTGCCATGATAGGCTACATAAGTATTTACATAGCCTATCACAGCAAGCCAAAAAACAAACAAACAGCATACGCAAATGGCGACCGCTATGGCGGCCACCATTTGCGTTCCCTATTTTTAGCCGTTTTAGCCTACGTAAATATTTACGTAGGCTATAACAGCGAAAAAAAGGGGAACTCAAGTAGCGTAGTGGGAGCTATTTGCGTTCCCCTTTTTTTCACCGTAAAAACCTATGTAAATATTTATGTAGGCTAAAACGGCTAAAAATAGGGGACACAAATGGCGGCTGCTGTAGCCGCTGCCATTTGCGTATGCTGTTTTTGGTTTGTTTGTTTGTTTGGCCTATCACAGCTATGATGAAGAATCTAATGCGGCCGCCATTCGCAAGTCAGCGCGGACGGCACCAGGTAAGTGCTCCGTTTCGCGTGCCTTTCGTGGGTTGGGGGGTCGGGGGCTTCGTTCTGCCACAGATTTCAGGGGGCTGAATGCACTGGCATTTGGCCTCACCGAGATCCATGGTGGAATTCTCTGACATCCCTAATTTTTTTAAAGGCAATCGGCAGGGACGGGGAGGAGGTGAACAGCTCTGGCTCGTAAGAGAGAAGGTAAGCGCCCCCAAGACAGTCCCCCCCCCCCAAATCTGAGCAGAGCGGAGCCACTCTGGAGGATTCCGGGGGGGAGGAATGGATCGCCTTCCCCCCCCATGGATTCCCCACCAGAACAGACGGTGGGGAATCTGTACACCTCTAGATCTTCACAACAATGGAATGAGAAGCACATTAGAGTATTATCTGGATTTTCATGGAATCAGCTCTGGTCCATCAGGGGCACATGCAGCAAGGTAAACTGAGTGTCCCATACCTTTAAAATCCAGTTTTCAGGGGTCATGCAGCTTGAAAGGAACATACTTCCTGATTTGGTGGGAGAGGGGATAGAACTGAACATCATCAGACTGGCAGGGGCTGCTCAGCCAATGAGAGAGGCTTATTTCCTGCCCCTTTCCGGGCTCTGCCCTGCTACTGCATTATTATGAAAGGGGAGTAACTAATTCACAATTCTGAAGGCTAGAAACAGTGCTTAAAAGGCAGGCTAGATACCCGCTCCCCATGAGAGCTCCTCATGAGCACAAATAAGCCCCATTCCAGCAAACAGTCAGGGAGTTCTAGCTCCAACTCCTTTCTCCTTCTCTGGCCACTTCTCCCTGCTTGCAGGCCTTTCTGCTCCTGTGGATCCTGAGACCATGGTAGATTGCTACTGCAATAAAGCCCTTTAGGGATGGCAGAGAATTCTGCCACAGATTCCAGTGAGAATTGGCAGAGGCAGAGGCAGATGGCAGAGATTTCCACCATGGAATCCAGTGAGATTTAGAATCTAAAGACTCCGGCCCCCTGGAATCCATGGTGGAACGGCCTCCTGTCCCCCACCCCCCCCACGGAATCCTCCCAGGAAGGCACTTGCCTGGGGCGGATGCGGCGGCGGCGGCTCTGGTGGCGGCAGCGGCGGCTCCAGTGGCTGGTCTCCTGACTGGCCGCGGCAGGGCTGCTGCCACCGCCATTGCCGTCCTTGCAGCCATGATAGGCTACGTAAGAATTTACGTGGCCTATTACAGCTAACCCCCCCAAAAAAACACGCAGCGTACACAAATGGCGGTGGCTACAACAGCCGCCATTTGCGTTCCCTATTTTTTGCCAATTTATCTTTTGTATATATTTACGTAAGATAAATCGGCAAAAAAATAGGGAACACAAATAGCGTAGTGGATGCTATTTGCGTTCCTTTATTTTTCGCCATTCTAGCCTACGTAAATAGAACAGCGAAAAATAAAGGAATGCAAATAGCGTCCACTACGCGATTTGAATTCCCCTTTTTTTCGCCGTTTTATCTTACGTAAATATTTATGTAAGATAAATCAGCGAAAAATAGGGAACGCAAATGGCGGCCGCCATAGCCGCTGCCATTTGCGTATGCTGTGTGGGGGTTTTTTGGTTAGTCGTGATAGGCTACGTAAATTCTTACGTAGCCTATCATGGCTGCCTGGCTGGATGGAAATGGTGGCCACTATGGCGGCTGCCATTTGCGTCCGCACCAGCCCGTCCATGGCTGGAAATCCATGGAGCGGAGCCGGCCGTCAAGGATTCCGGGGGGGAGGACCAGATCGCCTCCCCGCCGTTGAGGATTCTGGGGGGAGGGACAGAGCACCTCCCCCCCCACTGCGAAAGATTCCACAAAAAGGTAAGTGAGTTTTGTACTTCCCTAAAGCCCTTATGATGATTTGTTTAATGCCAAAGAGGAGAATATGGGAGGATGGGGAAAAAATGTTCACTTTTCCTGAAGAAGCCACAATAGGCTTCCCATGAGAGCTCCCCACCACCTGTCAGGGTGGATAGGGAGCCCATAGAGCCCCAGGGTAGTTCTGATTCTGAGGAGGACCAACCACCCATGGGAGAGGAGCTTGCTTATCTCTCACAGGCACAGCGGCAGGGAGAGATTCCTCCTGCCTGCATTCCTGAGAGAGATAGTGACCCTAGCAGTGAGAGAGTGGGGGAGGGGATCTTGCTGGACACTTGGCGGAGATGGAGGGAGCGGCACCTGATGGAGGGTGCTGAGAGGCGGCGCTCTGCCCACTTGGAGCTAAAACAACAGTCGCGTCCTGAGGATCCCGGGGTAAGAGGGAGGACCTCTCCATAGCCTATAAGTTCAGACTGTTCCCGCTCTTCCTCTTCAAACAGGGACCAACTGCCTTACCTGGAGCTTAGGCTACTCTGGTAACTACCCCAGTGCATTTCCTTGCCTAGTTGCTGGTGATTAGCATCTGAAAGAGTCATTAAGTTGTAAAAGAATGAAGCCTTGGAAAGAATCCCTTTTGTCTGTGTTGTGAGTTGGCTATTGGAGGGGACTTAAAGAATCATAGAATCATAGAATAGTAGGGTTGGAAGGGGCCTACAAGGCCATCGAGTCCAACCCCCAAAGAGATCCAAAGAGGCAGCTAGGGTGCTTCTGACAGCACCCCAATTTTGATCCATTCCAGCCATGGAGTTATTTCTCTCCCCCCGCCCTCTGCCTTTTCCTAATGTGTGCAGATTTCCCTGAAGAAGCCAAAAATCCCCAGTTCCCCAGTGCAGCATCTGAAGGCTCCCCCTGAGAGCATCCCACCACCTCAGTTTTGCCCCATTCCAGCAAACTGTCGCGTATTTATAGCTTCCACCCCACCTTTTCCCAATTGCACAGATTTCATTGAAGAAGCCTCAATCCCTGATTCTCCAGTGTAGCATCTGAAGGCTCCCCCGAGAGCATCCCCCCCACCCAATTTCACCTCGTTCCAGCAAACTGTCAAAGAGTTATAACTTCCACCCCCACTTTTCTCCTTCTCTGGGCACTTTCTCCCTGCTCACAATGACAGACTCCCATGATCCTGAGACCTCACCAGATCACTACTGTGATAAAGCTCTTATGTATCAGAGAAGTGACTTTACATAACATTGGAGAAGTGCAGTAATGCAAACAACATCAGATAAGTACATAGGGTTGGCGGAGAATTTCTCCACAAATCTTCGGGAGGCCAAGTGCCGACGCATTCGGCCCCCTGAAAGTGTTGGGGAAATTCTCCGCCGGCCCCCCGCCCCCCCCGGGATGGGACTTACCTTCGGCGAAAGTCCCTCTCGGTGGCAGGTCCCGGCGGCGTTTCGGCGGCGTTTCGTCGGGGGCAGGGGCGGAGGCCGGTCTCCCAACCAGCTGCCGCCGCTGCTGCCATTGTGAAAAAAAAGTAAAGTAAAAAAAAACAAACACACCCATGATAGGCTACGTAACAATTTACGTAGCCTATCACAGCTAGATTTCCAAAGTCAGCCGTTATAGGCTACGTAAATCGTCACGTAGCCTCTCACGGGTGACTTTGAAAAAGAAAAAAAAAGCGCGTATGCAAATGGCGGTGGCCCATGGGCGCCGCCATTTGCGTTCCTTATTTTGGCACGTCTAGTCTACGTAAACATTTACGTAGACTATGGCGAAAATAAGGGAATGCTATTTGCGTTGCCCTTATTTTCGCCATAGTCTACATAAATCTTTACGTAGACTAGACGTGCCAAAATAAGGAACGCAAATGGCAGTCCCCATGGGAGCCGCCATTTGCATACGTGCTTTTTTTTTTCCCAAAGTCACCCGTGATAGGCTACGTGATGATTTACATAGCCTATCACGGCTGACTTTGGAAATCTAGCCGTAATAGGCTACGTAAATTGTTACGTAGCCTATCACAGGGGTGTGTGTGTGTGTTTACTTTTTTTTCGTGGCCGGGTAGACGGGGCGCTTCTACCCGGCCTGAATTTCGCTGGCAAGGGATGGGGCGCCTCCCCCCTGGCCTGAATTTTGGCCGGGCAAGGCGGGGCACCTCCCTCCCTCGCCTGAACTTCGGGGGGAGAACCGAAGCGCCTCCCCCCACCGTGAAGCAAGCTGTGGGACGAGGTAAGTGCCTTTCGTCCATCCCTATTAAAGTACATGATCACTGAGGCTAATTATTCCCACTGGCAAAAAGGAAGTGCAGGGTGATTCTGAAGGCTTGAAAGTGCAGTCTAGGGCTTTGGTGTGTTGGAAAGGCAGGTGAATTACTTTAGTTACCTAGGTTACTGGTAACTAGGTTGCCAAGGTGTCTTTCGCCTGGAGGGCCAGGTGAAAGACACACCCCTAGGAACGCCCCAGTCATACCGAATTTGAAGCAGAGGGATGGGCACACAGCAGCTGAACTGTGGGGGACCCAAATTACAGAAAAACAACAGAGTAAAAGTACTCTGCAAAAATGTGGCTTCCCGCAGGTGGGGATGGACAGACTCACCTCCATTCAGTCCCTTCAGGTGATCACCAAGCCACTGTTGCTGCCTGCCCATGTGAGCTGCACTGCGGGAGCTAAAGGATGGCTTGGCAACTGCCCAAGAAGTGCTGAGAGGTCAGCCAGCCCATTACCAAGCTGCAATTGTTTGCACAATTGTGGCTTTCAGTTATTTCCACATATATAAAGGGCCCTTTAACCTGCAATCTTGAGTCATTGCCCCTTTAAGACAGCCATAGATGCAGCTTTAGATATATGGAAGTAACCGAGCTGTGATTGTGTGCACAAGTGCAGCTCGGTAAGGGGACAGATGGCCTCGCAGCACTTTCCGCCGCTCACTGAGTGGACAAGCAACCCCCCCCCCACCGCAGCCTGGCGAGCAGGATCTGGGTGGCTGGGTGGGGGGGAGTCCATTAGACTCCACTCCCTGCTTGGACTCCCATGCCATCCCTACTCACAGGAAATTCCGGAGTGGCTGCAGACTAGCCATGACATCATCTGCCTTCACAAATCACTTGTGAAAACAGCCCTCCTCTTCCCAGGAGTGTGTGAGGCTCAAAAAAGCCAGAGGCTCAACTTTTTGCTACTCCTCTTCCTCTCTCACATATGCCCATGCCAAAGATGGCACTAGGAAAAGCATGGTCTAGAGGTGAAGAACATCAAACAGCAGTCCTAGAAAAACACTCAGGATATAGTAGAGAATAAGGTCCCATTTACTCCTAGGGGATTCATCATCAGACTGGGAGAGAGTCAGCTCCTAGCCAGACACTCTGATTGTAGGAAGTTTCTGTACATGCTTTATGGTAGCTTAACTGAAAATACTTTTCATGAGTTCAGTGTGGATCTTAGGTTCAGGAAATGAAAATAGTTTGAGAGAAAAGATTTTTCAACCAATTCTTTAACCATCAGTAGCACTCAAGATTTAGCTTTTAAGAACCTATCCTTCCAAAAGATTTTTTATTAACAATTGAATCCATTGAATTCAATAGAAGCTATAAAGGTTGCTAAATTCCCATTGTGTCTGGTACTTCAGTTCAGCTCTAATCCTACACAGATGTATTTGGTAGCAGGTCCCATAGGTTTCAATAGAACTTGCCTCAAAGCAATTGTGTTCAAGTTGGTGTCTTTCATTCTGTGTCTTGACATTAGCATTTCCTAGTGTTTAGACTTATCTCATCTGGAACTCTTATCATTGTTATGTTTGTACACTTTGTTTGGAATTATTTAGTGAAAGAATTGCACTTATGAAGATATTGAGGCTCTCCAGCTCCATTTAGAGTTTTGGTGCTATTTCTTAAGCTGCAGCTGAATCTTTCAAGGCTGCTTCAGGCCATCTACTTTTGCTCAATAGGATACATTCCCAAAAAGAATGAACGGATATCTGTTCAAATATGTGTGGGTTGACAGCACAATTCTCTATCTCTCCTGTCTTTCCTCTCAGTCTTCAAAAAGCACTCTACATGAACAAGAGTCATCCCACTTTATTGGCCTGATGCACTGGCAATTAAACAGTTCATTTAGAATGTACCTCCATGCATCTGAAAGATGCATTAAAAAGACCAGGCATTCAAATCTCCCTTTGCTATGTCACTGTAAGTTCATCAAAAGGTTCTATTATCTGTTGCTCTGGGACTACGGATCACACTTTGGCCTCTTCTGTGCTGTTCTTCCCAGGAAGAACTTCATGGCATGGGAAGAAGGCCAGCCTGACTCCATCCATTGACCAGAGAAGGAGCAGCTGCAGGGATCTTGCTTGCCCTTCCGCACCACAACGAAATTACGTTCCAACTGCCAGTTTCCCTTGGGAAGCACTAGGGGTGGACGAAAGTGACTTACGTAGATTTACGTAGACTACGGCAACGCTATTTGCGTTGCCCTTATTTTCACCGTAGTCTCCGTAAAGATTTACGTAGACTACAGCGACCAAATAAGGAACGGGAATGGCGGCTCCCTATGGGGGCCGCCATTATCTGTACGCGCTTTTTTTTTTTTTTTAAGTCACCCGTGATAGGCTACGTGACGATTTACGTAGCCTATCACGGCTGACTTTGCAAATCTAGCCGTGATAGGCTACGTTAATCGTCACGTAGCCTATCACGGGGGCGTTTTTTTTTTTCTTTCATTGGAATGGCGGCGGCGGCAGCCGGTCGAAAGACCGGCTGCCGCTCCCGCCCCGCTCGAAGACCCGCCGAACCGCTGGCTGGACCCGGACCCGGGAGGGACATTCGGAGAAGGTAAGTCCCGTCCTGGGGGGGGGGCAGGGGGCGGGGGGGTTCGGAGGATTTCTCCCCGAAACGTGTTCGGGGGGCCGAACATATTGGCGCTCGGCCCCCCGAAGTTTCGGGGAGAAATTCTCCGCCATCCCTAGGAAGCACACACAGGCCTCTGCCATCAGTCAGAAGTTTTCATAGGTGAACCCCCCCTGATGTCCAGTCTGTGAGGGGGGGGTCTGCTGTGGGGAAATCTGGGCCACTTAGGTCCCACGAATTTCCCTGGAGCCTGGCACGTCTGCTGTAATTCATGGGGCAGCCCTCCAGCTGCCTTTTATGCCACAACTTACATAGAAGGAAGTGCTTTATGGCTGCAAATGCTGTGAACTACATAATTTATGGCTGTAGTTTTCCCACGATAGGTGGCCACCATTAGCCTATCATGCCTTTTGGACAGCTGGAGAGCACCAGGTAAGGGGGTGCTGATCCGCTGCAGAATCTGGAGGTTGGAATCCTGGAAATTTGGCCTCATTTGGGTCCACAGCAGATTACTCCAGCATCCCTAGTCAGAAGTATATGGACTGCTCCATTGTGTGTGTTTGTGTACATCAAGACAGGGAGGTTCACCTGACCAGATCAGATGACTGATACTGCTGAGATTATATGCCTAGTCAGTAGTTTAGTACCTTGGGTTCTCACCCAATGTGTAAAGGGGCTAAGAAGTACACATAGGCTAGCCACTCCCTCGAGATGCCAATGTGTGCTGGCCATGCCCCACCCTCCTTGGTAATCCTACATTTCATCTGTTTTTATGATTCCCTGAAAAGTTGAAAGTGCAGTAGGTTTAAACTTGAAACAGATTGTGGCAGGGTTTGCATCCCAGTCAAGTTAGTTAAAAGTGTACATCGTTTGGTCATTTCAGGTAGATGCTATTGCTAGAGCCAGCAGCAGTGGTAGCAACAAGCCTTTGACTCTTCGAAAAGATGCATAGAGCAATGATCCAGCAAATGAGAAGTAACACCAGTTGATGCAATAGCTCTAAAAACAAAGGACTCTTCAATCTAAGGTTTTTAGAATCCACCATCATTATTCATTTTTGCTCCCACCTAGGACGTTAGGGGATTCCATGTTCTTTGGTCTAATACCAGTCAGCTAAATATGAAATACACTATCTGGCACCATGGTAGCTACAAGAAAGACACTGATCATGGAACTTCTCAAGCCTCTTACGTGAAGGTAGGTTGCATCCAGACAGCAAATGGAGGTAGTGGTAGAGCAGAACAGATGAAGAGTAGTTCAAATAAGAGGACATGTGAAAAGAGGACTATTGTCATTTAACACTTATAAAGTGTCTCTATAGACATTAAAGAACAAGACAGTCCCTACCCACAGGCTTATAATCTAACAGATGTGGCACAAACAGAAAAAGGAATGGAGAAGGGAAGAGGAAAGTAAGCAAATTTAGGAACCAATTCTTAAAGTAACATAACTGATCTTAAAAGTCGGATCTGCAAAAAAAAAATGTTGTAATGTGGAGTGCCCTATTCCTGAATTTCTCACACATCTCTACCTAAAGGTCCAAGATGGAGGAGGACAGACTGGCAAACTGGGAGGTGCTGAGGCCTCCCAGTGATCCCCATCGCAGTTCCACACCTGTTCCTCATTCCAGTTCCGCACCTGTTCCTTCTGTTGCTCCTTTTCTTCATGCCAGACCTCACTTGGTATAGAGCCTTGGCATTACTAGTAAAGGGTAGGGGAAGAAGAATTTAGGGAGAGAGAGTGTGCTCTAAAAATAAAAATAAAGGAGACTTTGAGATCAGGATTTGTACAAAAATGGCAAAAACCTCAATCCTACACCCCTTAAATATGAGCTACACATTACAGGTGCAATTCCATGCACAGGCTGTTTAAATCCAGTTGACTTCAATGGGATTTAGACAGCCTGTGTGCAGGATTGCAGCCTATATTCATATGGGACAGTTAAGGGAAAAGTCACCCAGGAAGCACACTGGAATTCCATGTAATGCACATTGCAGCCAGTCTTTACAATCTCAGATCCGGTGCAGCATAAACGGAGAAGATTTCCAATTAAAATAATAGAAGTCTTCGAGTAAATGGTCTCCTACAGGGCATGTTGTAGTGGATTTGATTCTTGATGCTGTTTTGTTTGACAGCAGCTGGAGTTAATTTGTGTCGTCATCTAGCAGTTCATATTTTGCCACTAATAAAATGCTAAGTCTGTAAAGCATCTTAAACAGAAAAGTGATCTGTGCTATGATGGAAACTTAGAAGAGAGAGATAAATATCGCTAAAGACAAATGTGGAACAGGTAATCACCAATTGTGTGACTATAATTGCCCACTTGGTTTAAATTAGATTTTCTGCACTCACTCAATCAACACACGGTCCAGTGCCTTGCAGTTTACATAGCCAGGCTCCATCTGCATTGCAGTTTCTTCTTAAAAAAATGTGCATCAGCAAAGATTTCCAGCTTTCTGAAACATTTACATGCTGTATGGTGTCAAAGCCTCTATATGCATAGAGGCAAATATTTCTGCCAATTACAAAGTTTAATATTTGTATTATTAGACAGAGTCTTCAAGTTGTGGATAGATTAAAAGTATTTATTAGTCAGGCCACTCTATCCAACATGAAGGTTTGTTTATAAACTTTCAAGGCCTTTAACTATTCACTGTGAGGTTTATAAACTGTGAAGTAGGAATGTACGAAACACCTATCTGGCTTCGTGCCGGGCAATCTGCGGTGGGGGGGAGGCGCTCCATCCCTCCCCCTGGAATCCTCGACGGGGGGGAGGCGCTTCATCCCTCCCCCCGGAATCCTGCCCGGCCGGCTCTGCTCTGCGGCCAAGCCACGGAGCCACTGGATGGCTCTGGCCTCCCGCAGCCGGACATCCGGCCGCTGGGCAGCCCTGCAGGGATGCAAATGGCAGCTGTCTAGCCGTGATAGGCTATTGAGCCGTGATAGGCTAGGTAAATATTTATGTAGCCTATCACGGCAGGGGGAAAAACCCCAGCGTACGCAAATGGCGGTAGCTGCCGCCATTTGCATATGCTGGGTTCCCCCCCCCTGCCGTGATAGGCTACGTAAATACGTAGCCTATCACGGCCTCCGCAGGCTATTTACGTAGCCTATCATGGCTATGAAGAGGAGAAAGAAAATGGCAGCCGCAGGATGGCCGCCATTCGCAAAGCAGCACGGACGGGAGCAGGTAAGTGCTCAATTTTGCGTGCCTTTCGTGGGGAGGGGGCAGGGGCTTCGTTCCACGATGGATTTCAGGGGGCCGAATGCACTGGCATTCGGCCTCACCAAGATCTAGGGATGTACGAAAGTCCTTTACCTTGCCCGAAATTTGATTCGCGGTGGGGGGGAGGCGCTCCATCCGTCCCCCCAAAATTCTGGCTGGGGGGGAGGCGCCCTGTCCCTCCCGCCACGAATCCTGGCTGGCTGGGAACGCAAATGGCGGCGGCCGTAGCCACCGCCGTTTGCGTCCCTGCAATCAGCCGTGATAGGCTACGTAAATGTTTTCGTAGCCTATCACGGCTGAGTAAAACAAAAAACAAAAACCTGCACGTATAGCCTCATAGATGCCACTCAGCAGGCTTTGAATATCTCACCTGATATTCTGGCACAGTTGCTGGCACAGATTAGTTGCCCATCCAGGTTTTTCTCCTTTGTAGATTGATCAATAAATGTGGGCCAATTTGATACCAGTCACCTGTGTCTCGTCTCTTTATTTTTCACCTTTTACACCCGCAAAAACTGCGCAAAAGTTGAGAAACCACCAAATGGTTGGTGGCTAGAGGAAAGGGGGTGTGGCCAGGGGAAGAGGTCCTGGCCTTCTGGGGAACCCAGGAGAGCCAGATTTGGCTCCAGGCCTGAGGTTCTGTAGCACTGATTTACAAGCTGTCCATGCCATTTTTTTTTTTAATTGAGGGGGCAGTGGTGGGGGAAAAGGAGAATCAGAGATTAATAATACAGTTGTGCTAATCTCTAGTCAGATGTAAGACCCACTGAGTTCAGTGAGAGCTAGGCCCAATTAACACTCCGAAAACCAGTGAAATGCAGTGTTGAGAAACTGAGTCACTTTCACACAATTTTAGGTGAATTACAATTGTTCTGAATATATTTGTCATACAGCCTAACCTACCTTGTCACAAAAAAACTTAATAATTGTATGTCCGTCATGTGATTGAGTTGGAGTGTAAATACTAGTTTTGTCAGGGGACCATTTTGAGGAAGAGGCTGCATGGGCTAAGGCAAAAATCCTAACCTCCCAATTAACCTACACTCCCAACTATATAGGTTGCTCTATACTGAGTCATAGCTTTGGTCCATTCACATCAATACTGTTTACTCTGACTGGAAGCCACTCTCAAGGGCCTGGGACAGGGGTCTTCCCCCAGTCCTGAAACCTGAGACCCTTTAAACTGGAGATTGGAACTGGGAATGGGACTTTTTGCATGGAATATGTATGCTCTACCACTGAGTTATGGACTCGTCTCTTCCTGAAAAGTTCCATTGCTGCAGTCACCACTAGTTTACTTGGTGTTTTAACAGATATTAGTCATGTTGAAGGGTTGGTGCCAATCCTTATGTAGCCAAAAGGGATCCATGAAGAGAGGGGTATATGCAGGCTTGAAAGAACTTCAAAATTAAATACAAAAATATTTAGAAAAACTGCTAAAGGTGTGTATGTGGGGAGGGGGGATCTCCCAAACAGTGTGTTGAATACTGAGTATGCTCAGTAGCCATGGAACATTGAGTCAGGTGGAAAAGAAAACTGGAGGAGCGGAAAATGGAATCAGTTGGCTGGAAGTGGCTAGTAATGACAAGGAGGGCTTGGCCAGAGCTGCCTGGGAGGCCTCAAAACATCATTGATGAGCTGCCAGGACAGGAGAGGTTACCTGAGAGAGAAGGCAAGGAGCACAGACGGGAGAAGGAGGAAAGGATAGAGTTTGCATCTCTATGTCTCTTTCTCTGTTGTAATTTGCTTAATTTCTCTCCTTCTCTTTCCTCCTTCAAGAAAAAAAAATCAGCAAAAAAGAATGAAAAGACACAGATATAAAAAAAGCTGAGAGAACCATCTCACTGTTCAGATAGGTACATTTTGGTTCACACTGAGAGGCTATTTTAAAATGTTCCCAAGGAAGGAAGGGAGAACTACCTGTAAACTCTGAATCCAGCAGAGTCACGGGGTATTCTTACACCCTCATTCAAAAATGTAAACAAGCACAAGCTGGAATGTTCATATAAACATGACTACTAGCTGTTGTGCACTGCCCTGATGGTACATAACTCCAAAGGACATAGTAAGAATGACCAGATGCAACATAAGCTTCTACTATACCTAAGATTATCAGATGCAAAGGAGAATATGAATTCAGTACCTTTGAGGGAAATTCAGGAAGTGTAAATTGTCTTTCCCCTGCATGACAAGCTACATATGCCAAAAATCCTGGTCACTGAAGATTAGTCAAAGCTTTGAGCAGTTCCACTCCTTTTTTCAAAATTAAAATGTCAGAGAGAGAGAGAGAGAGAGAGAGAGAGAGAGAGGAATATTTCATTAAAAAAGAGAGACAAGAAAATACTCTACAGTAACAAAAAACATGGTTTAATATTGTCCTTATATCTGCTGTTCTAAAATATTGCAAATAATGTGCAACTTTGAATGAATGTATTCGTCTGTTGCCTATTAGTTGATCTTCTAGAGTAGGTTAGTTTTAACAAGACTGAAATGTTCTATACTCTTGTCATTCCATTTGGGAAATTGACAGAACAGCCGACTTATTTCAGCTAGCTGCTATTGATATTTTGGCATCCGTAAGTACATTTACAAGTCAGCATCATTAACCACATTTTTTAAAGGTAATAAATACCATTATAGGATTGTGTGGTATTAGATATGCAGTCATTTCATTAATCCACTTCAAAATAATAGCCCAAAAGTTTGGGACCAAAAGATGTGTAAGAAATCCCCAGTTCCCAAGTTTAAACAGAAAATAGATTTGATGCAGAAAACATGCAAAGCAGGGGTATCATACTTATGATTTGATACACCCATGTGCATATGCCTGAGAACTCTGACTCAGTCAAGGTCCTAGATGTATGGATACTTTATGTGTTCACTCCTAATAATATTGCTAAATATGCAGCAGTTGTGTTCGCCATGTAATGTATGTGAGGATCACAAGAGCCCCAGCTAATCTCCCCCACTACAACAGGCATATAAGATTAGCACTGTAGCACTGTTCACACAAATGCATGTACTGCATGAGGCATATGTGCATTTGTGTGTACACAGTCCTCCATGCAATCGGGTATTGGATGATATTGGATCCTGATATTGGATATTGGATGAAGTGCTGCCTATCTGCATGTGCACATTTCAAATATGCATATGGTGGGGGTGGAGCCTGCTGCCTCCCATCATTATATGCACAAAGGTAGAGATACATGACAATGTTGTTTCAGTTTGCATATAATTCGAACTTGCCCCTGTCAGGGTTCCACCACTGACCTGGACCCCCTGAACAACTAGGGATGTACGAAAGTTCTGCCATGGATCTCGGGGAGGCCGAATGCCAGCGCATTCGGCCCCCCGAAATCGGTGGCGGAACGGCCTGCCACCCCCCCCGCCACCCCCCGGGATGAGACTTACCTCGGGCGGATCTTCCTGGTGGCGGCGACTCCGGCAGCGGCCGGTCTTCTGACCGCCATTTCCAGTTAAAAAAAAAAAAAGAAGTGATAGGCTACGTAAAGATTTATGTAGCCTATCACGGCTAGGTTAAAAAAAATGTGATAGGCTACGTAAATGTTTACGTAGCCTATCATGGCTGACTTAAAAAAAACAACAACAACGCGCGTACACAAATGGTGGCGACCATGGCTGCCGCCATTTGCGTTCCTTATTTTGGCACGTCTTAGTCTACATAAACATTTACGTAGACTAAGACAGCGAAAATAAGGGGAACGCAAATAGCGTAGATGCTATGCTATTTGCGTTCCCCTTATTTTCACTCTCTTAGTCTACGTAAATGTTTGCATCCCTGCTAGCCAGCAGCCGGATGTCCAGCTGCTGGCGGAGCTGGCCGGCGGCTCCGCAGAATCGTTGCGAAGCACAGCCGGCTGGCCAGGATTCCGGGGGGCGGGAGGAACGGAGTGCCTCCCCCCCCGTCCAGGATTCCAGGGGGAGGGACGGAGCACCTCCCCTCACACCATCAGCATAATCCGTGAAAGGTAAGTGATTTTCGTACATCCCTATGAACAACCCCGTAAGGGTCTTGCCTCCTTAAGAGTCCCACCTTCTTTTACCTTCCCCTTTCCAATAATGTGGGGTTTAGGCTGTAGGCATGGGGTGACTGAGACTCTAGACACAGGATTTAACCACAACAGTTTACTGGTAAATAAAAGCAAGCAAATCACAACTAACAGTATTAACCAATAGAGCTGAGTGATACAAAAGGCCTTAAGAGAAAATAAAAGTTGCAAAATGCAAGTTCCTTTACCCTAGCTGCACTTAGACTTCTTCAGGCTGCTTCTTCCTGCTCCCTCTTCAGGTTCTGGAATCCCTGATTCTGGTCTGACTGGCTCTCTAGCTCTCTTTATATACCCCTGTCCCTCAGAACTGAAAGTACTGCCTCAAACTTGAAGAAAAGAAACTTAACCAGAGAAATGAAACTACTCCTGTCAGGGACACCAAAAACTCCAGGCCTGTAGGCCTGACCTTTTTCTTTTCCTTGCCTCTGTAGGCCTCAAAACGTCACAGCCTTGCTTGCAATCCCAAATATGAACAAGACCATCTTTTTTTTTCCAAAAAAGTTCCCAAATTCCGAAATTTGAGATCATGTTCAAAAAATGCATATTTTGAAAAATATGCACTTTAAAATGTGAATTTTTAAAAATACACATGTTCACAATTGAGTTAATGGAGGAAAAGTGTGCACTTTTGAGAAATGCACACGAACATGTGCACTTTTCTCATTCAAAATGCACACTTTTCCCATTCAGATGAAAAGAAAAACAGGTTGCAAATGAGAACAGGACTGAGTCAAACTGAGCTATGAAATGAACTTTGGAGAATCTCAATGAACTTGAGCATCCTTGGTTCTCCCATTCCTGTGTTGAGACCCTCTTTGTGTGAACAAGACTTACAAATGTCTTTTAAAGAGAAATAAAAACTGGAGTTCTTAAATAAACTAAGCAACAAGAATGAACAACCTGTTAAAATCCTTTACACACTGGATATGTTCCACCCACAGAGTTATGTTACAGCAGCTACTTTTGTCAGTACATTTTATTATTTTAATATCAGTAGGAAGAAAAAATATGTTGACAGTAGAATTCTGTGATCCTTTCTCTTTTTGCTACTGAGCCCCCTTTCTGTGGGAGTTTAATTATAATCTGTCACTGGAATTTGTCACAGCTGTCTTCACTCCTGATCCACAAATCAAATGAGGTGCTTGTTTCAGAGCCATGGGGAAGGGAAAAAACCATGTTTCTTCATTGTGGCTACTTCTTGATTTTGTTGTTGTTTCTCCATAATATTTTTAGAGCAGAAAAGAATAAGCAATATTATATGAAAGAAAAGAATAATGCACCCCTCTGCATCTGCTTTCTGTGTCTATCACTCCATTCAAGGCATAGATTTGTGTCATACACAATGAGCATTGAGCAGGAAGAACATTCTGTAGGTCTGATTCATCATTCATGTCAGGTTTAAGCTGACTAAAAATCAAACCAAGCTGGAATGCAGTGAAATTCCTTAGCTGGAATATAAGAACATAAGAGAATTGTCATAAATTCTGTGACAACTCTGTGTTTGTGTGCATGGGGTTATGCATGTAACAATCATGGGGACATACTTCTCCCCATTCATGCAGACCACAGGCCCTGGGCGGTAGGCAGCCTAATCTAGGATTTTAATGAAATTTCCACAGTAGCAAAACAGAATTCATATGATTATTTATTTAGTTCTCAAAACCTCAACCATGAGTGACAGGGGAAAGTGTGATAAATACTACTTCTCCTGTGATTGTGAGATGATTATGGAAGAAGCGCTGGCTTGCAACTATTAACACAAGTTCTTCTTTACCCTCCTTGAGAAACCATCTGTATTCAGAGGTAGTATCAGACATTGTGGAACACTAGGCAAACTATAATAACTTCAACATGGTCACAAACATCCTTACCCAGAAGTAACGACCACTCAGCTGAGTTGAGCTTATCTCCTAGTAAGTGTGTTTAGAAATGCAGTCTTAGAGATCTCCAGCCAGAGATGTGGATAGTTGCTTCAAATCAACTTATGAAATGGAGTGATTCTGTCTCCTTGGCCTTCTCTCAACTTTCAAGACTTCAAGGTGTCATGCTTTCCTCAACGTTTTGCCTCTCTATCCTGCTTAAACAGGATGTTAAATATTATACAAATTTGGAAGCCAAATTTGGCACAAGGGCCATTATTTACTATGAAAATAATAGTATTATTATTACTTCCAAAGGAAGTGAGGCAGGTGGCTACCAGGAGGAGGGCTTTTTCTGTTGTGGCACCCCAGCTCTGGAATGAGCTCCCTAGTGAGGTTCGCCTGGCGCCTACATTGTACTCTTTTCGGCGCCAGGTAAAGACCTTTTTATTTTCCCAGGCATTTTAGCTTTCTAAATTTTTATCTTTGCTGTTTTAAATCTGTATTTTAAACTCCTGTACTGCTGCTAGGTTTTATTGTGGTTGTATTGTTATATTGTGGTTTTAATGTTCTATATATTTTAAATTGTTTTATTGTGTGTTGTTTGGTTTTAGTTTTTGTGAACCGCCCAGAGAGCTTTGGCTATTGGGCGGTATAGAAATGAAATAAATAAATAAATAAATAAATAATAAATAAAATATTAACACACTATGAAATATTAACACACTAGTACATTTACTAGATGTATATGCAAACTTTAGGGATGTACGAAAGTCACTTACCTTTTTGATGGGGTGATTCGTGTGGGGGGAGGCACTCTGCACCTCCCCCCAAAATCCTAACCTGGCCGGCTCCGCTCCGCAGAGATTCCATGGAGCCACCAGCCGGGGCTGCCCACAGCCGGACATCTGGCCGCTGGGCAGCCTGCGGGCAAAAAACCCCCCCAGCGTACGCAAATGGCGACTATAGCGGCCACCATTTGAGTTCCCTTTTTTTCACTGTTTTAGCCTACGTAAATATTTACGTAAGCTATTGCAGTGGGAAAAAAAGGAACACAAATAGCACCCACTATGCTATTTGTGTTCCCCTTTTTTTCCCCGTAATAGCTTACGTAAATATTTACGTAGGCTAAAACAGCGAAAAAAAGGGAACACAAATGGCAGCCGCCATAGCTGCCACCATTTGCGTACACTGTTTTTGTTTGTTTAGCTTGCTGTGATAGGCTACGTAAATACTTACGTAGCCTATCACGGCCTCCTCAGGGATGCAAATGGTGTCCCTGCATTAGCCGTGATAGGCTACGTAATTATTTACATAGCCTATCACAGCTATGATGAGGAAGCAAATGGCAGCCGCAGTGCAGCCGCCATTTGCAAGTCAGCATGGACAGCAGCAGGTAAGTGCTCCGTTTCGTGCGCCTTTTGTGGGGGGGTGGGGGCTTTGTTCCGCCACGGATTTTGGGGGGCTGAATGCACTGGCATTCAGCCTCACCGAGATCCATGGCAGAATTCTCTGACATCCTTAGCAAACTTACGTTTTGTCTCCTAGGTTCCAGAAACTTTAAGACAATTCTTTCTGACCCTGTTCTTATATATCCTTGTGTGATGTGTGTTGTCAGCACCATTTCACCTTCTTTCTACAATGGACTTATCCAGCTTGTGATTTAGCCCACTCTTCCACCATACAATGACACACAATATTTGGATACTAATAGGCTGATTCTTGTACTACTAGGCAGTTTCAAGAACTCTGCCTTGCCTTCATTCTAAAAAACAAAATAACCAAATAAAATTATGAATGCTTGCATTGCAAAGTGAATGCAACTGAAGTGCTATCCTAGCCATCTGCCTAGGGTTTCCTTAGTGAGGGTTAGATGGAAAACAGGTCAGTATGTTGCCATGCCCACAGTCATATGATCATAAAACAGAATCTTGTCCTAAGCACAGTCATAAACTGGAAGAAATCACTCAACCCTGATATATTTTGAACACACAGCTCATTCTCAGTTCTCTCACACACTATAGTTGGTGGTGTACTTCTCTCCACTGTCTGTTCTGGTGGGGAATCTGCAGAGGGGGAGGCAATCCGTTCCTCCCCCCCAGAATCCATGCAGAGTGGTTCTGCTCCACGAGGATTCCGCAGAACCGAGGGCCACCCCGTTCCACCATCCAAATGCCCCCGATTCCCCCATTTTTTTCGGCACCCCGAACTTACATAAATAATTCTGTAAGTACCGCCAAAAAATCCTTTCTGCACGCCTACCATCAAGTCTCCATAAGCCTCAGGTCATAGGTTAAATGCCTATTTATTTTAGTAAAAAGGGTAAAGCCCTTCGCGGGGATTCCCCATGTAACTTCCGGTCACCTGATCTCACCTGACCTAACTGGACCTTTCCTGTCCTGACCTCACTGAACCTGACCTCACCGAACCTGTCCTGACCAGACCTGTCTTGATCTCACCTGACCTCACCGGGCCTGTCCTGACCTCACCTCACCTGATTGGACCTGACCTCACCTCCACAGACAATAAACAGAAAAGATGGAGGATTTCCATGGACTTCGAGACTCAGCCCCAGCGAAAGAAAGCCTTGGATCACAGGGATAATGCCTCATAAAGAGGGTAAAGATGCGTTCTTCCTCCTCCATTTCTGATTTACAGATTTCTTTTCGTAATTCTTTTCGTAAAATCTGCTGTTTGGCAGACAAAAAAATAAAAGGGTCCATGTGAGCTCTGGTCCAGGTCAACCGGGCCGCTCCATTCTGAGGAGGATTCCATGGACTGGATTTGTCAGAATTCAATCCCATTTAAGATTCTTGCGGAATTCTCTGACATCTAGGGATGTCAGAGAATTCCGCCACGGATCTCGGTGAGGCCGAATGCCAGTGCATTCAGCCCCCTGAAATCTGTGGCAGAACGAAGCCCCCGCCCCCTACCCCATGAAAGGTGCACGAAATGGAGCACTTACCTGCTGCCGTCCATGCTGACTTGCGAATGGCAGCCGCGTCTGCGGCCACCATTCGCTTCTTCATCATAGCCGTGATAGGCTACGTAAATAATTACGTAGCCTATCACGGCTAACGCAGGGACACCATTTGCATCCCTGCAGAGGCCGTGATAGGCTATGTAAGTATTTATGTAACCTATCACGGGAAGCAAAAAAAACAACAACAGTGGACACAAATGGCGGTGGCTGCGGCGGCCGCCATTTGGGTTCCCTTTTTTTCACCGTTTTAGCCTACATAAATATTTACATAGGCTAAAATGGCGAAAAAAAGGGAATGCAAATGCGGCTGCCGTACCCGCCGCCATTTGCATCCACTGTGTTGTTTTTTTTGCTTGCCGTGATCGGCTACGTAAATCTTTACAACGCCTATCACAGCAAAATACAGGGACGCAAACGGCGGCGGCTACGGCAGCCGCCATTTGCATCCCTGCAGGCTGCCCAGCGGCCGTATGTCCAGCTGCGGGCAGCCCCGGCTGGACAGAATTTTGGGGGGAGGACGGAGTGCCTCCCCCCCACCGCAAATGTCACCCTTCAAAAAGGTAAGTGACTTTTGTACATCCCTACTGACATCCCTGCTCTGTAGGCCCATCCATCACTGAGAAGTATTTGTTCTGAGGGAAAAGAAGATCGCCACCAGCTCCAGCAAGAGACCTTTGCTACAACTGTAGAGACAAACTGACCACGGCAATTCCACAGGCCCCCAGGGACCTGAATTATGCTTCCAGTTTTCCTAGATCCTTCCTTGTGCTCAGAGAAGGGCATACAAAGTGCTTCCTGCTTTCGTCCTCCATAGACTAAACAATATAATTCAGTCAGATTAGGGATGTGCAAATCCATCAGTTTAACTTTCTCTCACATTATTTCCCAAATATGAAGATTTTTGCAAATTTTGATAAATCCTGATTTATTTTTGTCCCAAATATGAAGAACATTGTGAATTTTGTCAAATTCTTATCAAACCCAAACTGAAACCAAATTTTGCCCAACCCCTAAATCAGATACTGTATAGCTCATTAGCTATCAGATAGGGATGCACGGAAGTCACTTACCTGGTCTCGCAGCTTGCTTCGCGGTGGGGGGGAGGCACTTCGCTGCTCCCCCCGAAGTTCAGGCTGTGGGGGGAGGCTTCCCGCCTCGCCCAGCCGAAATTCAGGCCGGGGGGGAGGCTTCCCGCCTCGCCCGGCCGCGAACTTCAAAAGAAAAAAAAAACGCCCCTGTGATAGGCTACGTAACGATTTACGTGGCCTATCACGGCTAGATCTGCAAAGTCAGCTGTGATAGGCTACGTTAATCGTCACGTAGCCTATCACGGGTGACTTTAAAAAAAAAAGTGCGTATGCAAATGGCGGCCCCCATAGGGAGCTGCCATTCACGTTACAGGGGCGTGTTTTTTTTTTTACTTTTCTTGTAATGGCGGCGGTGGCAGCCGGTCGAAAGACCGGCTGCCGCCTCCGCCCCTGACGAAGACCTGCCGAACCGCCGCCGGGACCCGCCGCTGGGAGGGACATTCATGAAAGGTAAGTCCCATCCCGGGGGGGAGGCGGGGGGCAGGGGGGTGGATAATTTCTCCCCGAACAACCTTCGGAGGACCGAATGCATTGGCACTCAGCCCCCCAAAGTTTTGGGGAGAAATTCTCCCCCATCCCTAGCCGGCGTACGAACAGAGAAGTCGGCACCTGCAAACACTGACGCCGTGCTCAACGCGCACCACTGCCGCTCCTCCTGATACTGACATTCCGGAGGCCACGGCGACGCAAGCGCACGGCCGCAGCCCCCGGAGGCCAGCGGGAAGGCGGGCTAGGAGGAGGCCAGCGGCCGGATGGACGGACTGGCCGTCAGGCGGGCCGGCCAGCCGGCCAGCTGAACAGCGGGCCAGCAGGCAAACGGGTGGGGGGGCGGGCGGGCGGGCGAGTGAGAGCGAGCGGGCCGGTGGGTGGGCGGGCGCGCGCCACCCCTGCCCGCACCCCTGCAGAGGAGGAGGATCATGAGCGCCACACCCGGGCGTGCACACACTGAACCGCCGCCGGCGTTCACGCTGAGGCGCTCACGCTGCGGGGGAGGATGGATCTCGGACACGTGCGCCGCCGCTGCGCTGCCGGCCAACCTGGAGCCGCGGCAGGCATGCTGAGTGAGCAAGGAAGGAAGAGCCAGCGAGGGAGGGAGGGGAGGGTGGGCACGATATCACCAAAAAACTCCGGAGCCCCAGAAGCAGCTGCCGTCAGAGAAAGGCCCTGCGACACTCCCTGTAACGCCAGCAATGTTGCGTATCCTGACGGCCGGCAGGCGCCATCCCAGAGGGAGCCATGCCGGAGTGCGCAAGACCCACCATGAGTGTTGAAGAGAAGGTTTTGGGCGCGCAGAAGCACGCTGAGTCCAGGTGGCTGGAACAACGACGAAGCTGGTCTCCAGCAGGCAGGAGTCCCTCGTCGATTCCAGGCGAGTCTTTAGCTCTTACTAGCTGCGTGGAGCCAGAGAGCTGAGATTGGGAGGGGGGCTGAGTTTAGGCAGCTCAGCCTGCCCCTCCTTGCATGGTGGTGCCACTGGGGTGCACCAATCAGAGGCCCCTACGTCTTGTCACCCCACCCGCCCGCAATGCCCCCCCCTTTCTGCCAGACAAGCTGGCGCCGGGGGGAGAGCATTTCTTCCACTTCTGTGGATACAATAACCTTGCAGCCGTTGCCATGTAGAGAAAGAGGGTTCCCCCCTTCTCTTTTACGTGTTTATCTGTTAGTCGCAATAAAAAAGTTTCTGGCTTTAATTCTATAGTAGTCTTTAATATTCTTTGAGCTAAAGACTGTATTTGTTTCCAAAATGTTTTAGCTTTTTTACAAGTCCACCATAAATGATAAAACATTCCCTCTTGATCTTCACATTTCCAACATTTTCCAGAAACACTTTATACATTTTAGACAATTTAAATGGTGACATATACCATCTATATGTCATCTTATAAAAATTCTCTTTAAGACTTGTACATAAAATAAATTTTAAATCTTTTCCCCACATACTTTTCCACTCTTCCATTGATATATTATGACCAGCATTTTGTGCCCATTTTATCATACAATCTTTTACTTGTTCATCCTCTGTCTCATACCTTCACAGTAATTTATACAGTTTAGCAATAAAATGTTCATCATTTGTACACAGTGCTGTTTCAAATTCAGATTCTGTTTGTTCAAATCCACCATTTTTCTCATCTATTTTCAACCTTTCTTTAGTTTTCAAATATGAAAACCACTGACATACATGACCTTCTTCCAATAAGCTTTCCCTTGATTTTAACTTATATTACCCTTGTGATGGTTCCAGTAAGTCATTATATCTTCTTATACCTTTAGGCATGCTATCAAATTCTCTTCTATGCATTGCTTCTTGTGAAGATATCCAACGTGGTATTTTTTGACAGAACCTTAATTTATATTTATTCTAAATTCTTAATACAGCCCTTCTTATATAATGATTATTAAAGTCTACATTTACTTTTGTTTTATCATACCACAAATAACCATGCCAACCATATCTCAATTCATGTCCTTCTAGTTCTACTAAAAGTCTTCTATTTTTCAACATCACCCATTCCTTCATCCACATCAAGCAGCAGGCAGAAAAATAGGTTTTAAAATCTGGTAATCCCAAGCCACCTCTTTCCTTTGCATCTTGTAAAAATTTTATTTTAACTCTTTTTTTTTTTTGCTTGCCATATAAACTTTGTTATATCTCTCTGCCACTGCTTAAAAGGTAAATCCAATGCAATAATGAGTATCATTTGAAACAAAAATAACATTCAAGGTAACAGATTCATTTTGATCATTGCAGTTCTTCCCAAAAGTGATAGTTGTAATTTTTCCCATCTTAATAGGTCTGAAAAACAAGTAAACTTTTAATAATTCTGACTTGGATCTTATTATAGATTTTATATGAACCACCTAGAAAGGTGCACTATTTTCAAAATAACGTAATACAAATAATAATAGATATGATTGATGGGTTAGCTGGTGATGTTGTCACAATGCCACCAAAGCCTAAATCCCAAGCTAGTCTCCCTGGGTTTCTTTCCATGACTCATAGGGGGCATAGGCAATTTGGGAAGATTGCTCAGAGATGATAGACCAAAGCCACCTTCCACTGCCTTTGAACTGTCAGATGGTATCTCTACGGATGTCAGAGAATTCTGCCACGGATCTCGGGGAGGCCAAATGCCAGCGCATTCGGCCCCCCGAAATCGGTGGCGGAATGGTCTGCCCCCCCGCCCCCCCGGGACGAGACTTACCTGGGGCGGATCTTCCTGGCGGTGGCGGCTCGGGCGGCGGCTCGGGCGGCGGCCGGTCTTCCGACCAGCTGCTGCCGCCATTTCCAGTTTAAAAAAAAAAAAGACGTGATAGGCTACATAAAGATTTACGTAGCCTATCACGGCTAGGTTTGAAAAAAAAACAGTGATAGGCTACATAAATCTTTACGTAGCCTATCACATCTGACTTTAAAAAAACAACAACAATCACGCGTATGCAAATGGTGGCGGCCACAGCCGCCGCCATTTGCGTTCCTTATTTTGGCTCGTCTTAGTCTACGTCAAGATTTATGTCTGCTACGCTATTTGCGTTCCCCTTATTTTTGCTGTCTTAGTCTACGCAAATCTTGACGTAGACTAAGATGTGCCAAAATAAGGAACGCAAATGGCGGCGGCCGTGGCCGCCGCCATTTGCGTACATGCGTTGTTGTTGTTTTTTAAGTCAGACGTGATAGGCTACGTAAACATTTACGTAGCCTATCACGGCTGACTGCAGGGATGCAAACGGCAGTGGCTACGGCTGCTGCCATTTGCGTCCCTGCTAGCCAGCGGCCGGATGTCCGGCTGCTGGCGGAGCTGGCCAGTGGCTCTGCAGAATCCCTGCGGAGCACAGCCGGCCAGCCAGGATTCCAGGGGGGAGGAACGGAGTGCCTCCCCCCCGTCCAGGATTCCTGGGGGAGGGACGGAGCGCCTCCCCCCCCACCATCAACATAATCCACGAAAGGCAAGTGACTTTTGTACATCCCTAGGTATCTCTTCCACTCCAGCTGCTATACTAGTTCAATAGAAGAAGGTCAACACTGAGATGTATACACCTGCATCTATGTGGATGCTCTGTAGAGAGATGGTATAGATGCTCTGGCCCAAATTCACAGAGTGGTCTATATATAGAAATTGGCTAAAGAATGATATTCTGATAAACAACCTATAACAATCTACATATTTGGAAGAAGTTATAAACTTTACTGTACCAGACGTGTCTTATAGGATACTATCCAGCACTCAGTTATGCACACTTAATTCCCTTTGAAAGTGATGGGATTTGAAAATGCCTAACTGTATACCGGACTGCAGTCTAAACTGGTTGGTTGGTTGGTTGGTTGGTTGATTGTATCTCTGTACTGCCTTTCTGAAGCCAACCAACAAAGTCTTCAGAAATAAAAAACCATAATCAAATACAAACATAGTAAAATATTCAAAACAACTTTTAAAAGCTGTAACAACCATAAAAAAAAACATTAAAAGCCAAAAAGATGTGTCTTGACTGCTACACTACTCATGATGACTATATGTTTCTTGGAATTTCACAGGAAAGAGGATTGTCCTCAAGCAGAAAACACATGTAAGTCATCATCCAATGAAGCACATTTTATCAGAAATATCACCCTCCCCACAGGAAAATATGACACTCTTACCCCTATGGTGTCTCATTTGCACATGCATAGTTAGCAGATCAGTGAAAACTATGCTGGGTTGATATATTAGCTGTACTTCATATTGAATATTTTGCCTTCATATTAAGATTGTGTTCAGTTGCTAGGAAAGTGAGCATTCCTTAAATAGCCAAGAGAGATGAAGACATAAAAAGAACAAGAAAGAAGCTGCATTTTTCTAATATTGCAAAGTAATTTATAAAATATTAATCAAGTTACACTAGCTAAATACTTCATTTCACACTATCTTCTAAAAGCCCAATAAAGCCACTTACCAAAATAATTGGTGCCTTTGATATATTGAACTTGAATGAAGTAACACTTATGGAATAGGAAGAAGCTTCATTTCCCCCTCCCCCCAATTTTTTTGGCTCTGAAGAAAACATTTTCACTCTGGATCTTCTGAAAACAATTGGATCAATTGGACAGGAATATCAGCCAACTCATATGTTTAAATGACCTGTACTTGAAAATCTCCATGTCAGATGTTAAGAGAAAATATGGTTTTGTGGGCATAGTTTGAGATCAGCCTTCTCCAACCTGGTGTCTTCCAGATCTTTTGGACTACACCTCTCATCATTCCTAGTCATTGGTCATACTGGCTGGTGCTGATGGGAGCTGTAGTCTAAAACATCTGGAGGGTGCCATGTAAATGGGTCTTGCACAATGAATTGTTTACTGTATTAGAATAAATTCACCACCCCTTTTAAAAGCCTGTATGCATTTGTTTTAGCACCAGAACAGGAGGGGCTTTTTCACCCTGGCCAAAGTAGTATCTGTCAGTGGAACACTTCATGCTGCAGACTTTACAATAAGATGGGGACAGACAAGAACTGATTGCAGGCATCCTACTGGCAAACTAATGCTATTTTACCTATGCAACATCAACTAGCTTCTATTGCAAGCTCAGGATTATATGACTGGGCTGCCAGTCTGCTTTGCACTTTCAATGAGGATGACCCAACATTTATTTTCCTTCTCCAAAGCAAAGGGTATATTGTAGTAATCCTCTGAACACAGATGTTTAATTTTCTGTAGAGTATAACCTCAGCTACCTTGTCTATACCAAAAGTGCAGGAAGCAAAAGTTCATTAATCAGTCAAATACAACCCCATCAGAGAATGCTACATATTCAAGTGTTATTCAATATTCTGCACCTGCCCTTATGCAAATTTTCCTCTCAGTCACAAAATATTTAGCCATTGATTTAAAGTTTGATATCAAATTGTTCCTGCTGCTGTACAGCATCCTGATGGAAAATGGGATAGTTCAATATGTACCACCCAGAGTTCCCTGGAGGAAGGGCAAGAGATGCTTCTAAATACCAGTTGCAGGGTAACATGAGTGAGTGTGTGGCGGTGGTGGTGGTGATGATGAACTCATGTCCTGCTTGTTGGCTTCCCATAGCACTCTAGTCAGCTGCTGTGGGAATGGAATGCTGGACTACAAAACCCTCTGGCCAGATCCAGCAAGGCTCTTCTGAATATATTCTGAATATCTCATAACTATGTTTGAATTGTGTATATACAATGGAATTTGTCTCTTGGTGACATAGTCAGATGCTTTAGTTGAAAGATGGCAGTGCCCAGAAGACAATACTACTCACACATCAGTGACAACAGCAAAAATTCATTCGTATGTGCATCAAGAAATAATAGGAGAGTTTTAACATGTGTTAACTGAGAAATTATAGTTATTTTCAAAGGGTCTTTGCATTGTTACTGATAAATAAGACATTTTATTGCATGGGGAACATCGTATATTGCATGGCGAACTTACATCATTAACATAATCACGTTGTACTGCACCGTGGGTCTATAAGGATCAATATACCTCCCTGAATATGCACAAGGATATCTTCAACAGCTCTAATTAAAATGTTGAAAGCTCTAATAAAACTGTTAAAGTGCTAGAGGAAAATAGGTATTCCCACTCATCACCTTAGACCTTCAGAGTCTAAAATATACATGACTTGACTTCATTTTTTTTTAGCAACTGCTCTAGAGAACATGCCCAAACAGTACAAATGTAGTTAAGCCTGCCTGCAATTGGGGAAGTTGGAGAAATTAACCAAATGGGTTCAGATTTTAATGAATCCAAACCATGGATTCTGCAGCAGACTGGCTTTTCCCCTGTCGGGGAGATACCACAGACTTGCGGACCATTTTTCTAACCTTCAAGAATTTATGCACAAATTAAAAAACCCAGCTGAAAATGCACATTTGCCTGATAGACTAAATCATACAAATGCACATTTTGGGGGGATTTGCGCATTTTGTGGAAATTCATGCATTTCTGCATGTGCAAATTTGCACATTTCAGAAACTTTTTAAAATCCAGTTCTGTCGATGGGTGGATGATGGAAGGAAAGGTGCTTGACAACCCATGATACATAGACAAAAGTTATGCAATCTGTAAACCCCTACCGACAATCCTAACTTTGAAGCAAGATTCGGATATCCGAATTACTCATTTTTTGATGTTTTCCCATTCACTTGCATGGCAAAACACAAACGGCCATAACTTTTTCTGTTTTCATGATACATTAGGGATGGCAGAGAATTATGCCACGGATCTTGGTGAGGCCAAAGTTGCTCCCTCCTGAACAATGTTACGGACCTCTGTCCATAGTTCCTCAGGCACTCTGTCTATCAGGTCTAATCCCTTAAATCTCTTCCTCACCTCCACTGTATATTCACAAGGGATATGATTTAGGTCATACCTGAATAATTTAGTGGTTTTCCCTAGGTTCTTCAATTTATGCCAAAATTTTGCAAGAAGCAGCTCATGATCTGAGCCACAGTCAGCTCCAGGTCTTGTTTTTACTGACTGTATAGAGCTTCTCCATCTTTGGTTGCAAAGTACATAATCAATCTGGTTTCGATATTGACCATCTGGTGATGTCCATGTGTAGAGTTGCCTCTTGTGCTGTTGGAAAAGAGTGTTTGCTATGATCAGCGTGTTCTCTTGGCAAAACTCTATTAGCCTTTGTCCTGCTTCATTTTGTACACCAAGGCCATGCCTGCCTGTTATCCCAGTGATTTCTTGACTTCCTACTTTAGCATTCCAATCCCCTATGATGAAGAGGACATCTTTTTTTGGTGTTAGTCCTAGAAGTTGTTGTAGAACTGATCATAGAACTGATCAACCTCAGCTTCTTTGGCCTCAGTGGTTGGGGCATAGTCTTGAATTACTGTGATGTTGAATGGTTTGCCTTGGATTCGTACTGAGATCATTCTGTCATTTTTGATATTGTACCCCAGTACTGCTTTTCCCACCCTTTTGTTGACTATGAGTGCTGCTCCATTTCTTCTGAGGGATTCTTGCCCACAGTAGTAGATATGATGGTCACCTGAATTAAATTTGCCCATGCTTGTCCATTTTAGTTTGCTGTAGGGATGTTGGAGAATTTCTCCACGAATCTCCAGGAGGCCGAATGCCAACACATTCGGCCCCTTGAAATTGGTGGAGAAACGGTCCGCCATCCCCTGGGATGGGACTTACCTTGGTCGAATGTCCCCGGTGGTGGCAGCTCCTGGCAGTGGTTCGGCGGTGGTTCAGCGGCGGCGGAAGCCAGTCTTCCGACTGGCCGCTGCCGCCGCCATTTCCAAGTAAAAAAACCAGCAACAACAACAAACGTGATAGGCTACGTAAAGATTTATGTAGCCTATCACGGCTAGATTTTCAAAAAACACCGTGATAGGCTACGTAAATCTTTACGTAGCCAATCACAGCTGACTTTGGGGGGGGGAAAGCATGTACGCAAATGGCGGCGCCCATGGGTGCCGCCATTTGCATTCCTTATTTGGGCACATGTACTCTACGTAAACATTTATGTAGACTACAGCGAAAATAAGGGCAACGCTATTTGCATTGCCATTATTTTTGCCGTAGTCTATGTAAATGCCTATGTAGACTACACGTGCCCAAATAAGGAACGCAAATGGCGGTGCCCATGGGCGCCGCCATTTGTGTACGTGCTTTTTTTTTTTCCAAAGTCAACCGTGATAGGCTACATAAAGATTTACGTAGCCTATCACGGCTGACTGCAGGGACGCAAATGGCGGCGGCTATGGCCGCCGCCATTTGCGTCCCAATAGGAGAAGAGGTTTCGTGGCCGGAGGGACGGGTCGCCTCCCCCCTGTCCAGAATTTCAGCCAGAGGGACGGGGCGCCTCCCCCTTGTCCAGAATTTCGGCCAGAGGGATGGGGCGCCTCCCCCCTGCCAAGAATTTTGGGGGGACCGACGGAGCGCCTCCCCCCCACCGCAAAGCAAGCTGCGGGACCAGGTAAGAGACTTTCGTCCATCCCTAGCGCTGATTCTAGGGTTGGCGGAGAATTTCTCCCCGAAACTTCGGGGGGCCGAGCGCCAACGTGTTCGGCCCCCCGAACAGGTTTCGGGGAGAAATCCTCCGAACCCCCCCCACCCCCTGCACCACCCCCGGGACGGGACTTACCTTAACCGAATGTCCCTCCCGGTGGCTGGTCCGGCCGGCGGTTCGGCGGGTGTTCGAGCGAGGCGGGAGCGGCAGCCGGTCTTTCGACCGGCTGCCGCCACCGCCATTGCAATGAAAGAAAAAAAAACGCCCCCTGATAGGCTACATGATGATTCACGTAGCCTATCACGGCTAGATTTGCAAAGTCAGCCATGATAGGCTACGTGAATCGTCACGTAGCCTATCACGGGTGACATAAAAAAAAAGTGTGTACGGATAATGGTGGCCCCCATAGGGAGCCGCCATTCCCATTCCTTATTTGGTCGCTGTAGTCTACATAACAATTTACGTAGACTACGGCGAAAATAAGGGCAACGCTATTTGCGTTGCCCTTATTTTCGCCGTAGTCTACGTAAAGATTTACGTAGACTACAGCGACTAAATAAGGAACACGAATGGAGGCTCCCTATGGGGGCCGCCATTCGCGTACGCGCTTTTTTTTTTTTTAAAGTCACCCGTGATAGGCTACGTGACGATTGACGTAGCCTATCACGGCTGACTTTGCAGATCTAGCCATGGTAGGCTACGTGAATCGTCACGTAGCCTATCAGGGGGCTTTTTTTTTTTTTTTTAACTTGCGCGTTCGCGGCCGGGCGAGGCAGGAAGCCTCCTCCCCGACCTGAATTTCGGCCGGGCTGAGGCGGGAAACCTCCCCCCCCCCCGGACGGAACTTCACGGGTTGACCAGCGAAGCGCCTCCCCCCCACCACGAACGTCCTTCGAGGAAAGGTAAGTAACTTTCGTCCACCCCTAGCTGATTCCCAAGATGTCGATGTTCAATCTTGCCATCTCATGTTTGACCACCTCCAGCTTACCTTGATTCATTGATCTGACATTCCAGGTTCCTAGACAATATTGTTCTTTACAGCATCGGATTTTCTTTTCAGCACCACCACATCCACAGCTGAGTGTCCTTTCAGTTTTGGCCCAGCTGCTTCACCCTTTCTGGCACTACTTGGAAATTCCCTCTGCTCTTCCCCAGTAGTATATTGGATACCTTCCGACCTGAGGGGCTCATCTTCATGCTCTGGAACAAGATCAAGCATGCTTTGTTTGTCCCATCCTTAATTAATTGGGAGTCCCCTAAGGGATCAACTGAATGCACAAATTCGATTTCAAATGTTGGAGGTGGTGAGATACAAATGTATAAAACTAGCGAATGGACTCAGCTTCACATGTGTTTGAATAGCACTTAGTTTGACACAGTGAAGCCTGCAAGCAAAGTAACACAGCTGCCAGAGTTGGACATATTGTGCCCACCCCCTCTGAGTGAAGCCACAGACATGGTACACCTCTATAGCTCTCTTAGGGAGAGGTCTGTTCTCTCCATTCCCCTGAGGGGGGTGCCCCACAGCAGGGGAGAGGAGGCAGCTGTATAAGTCTGTCCCTTGGACTACTCCCCCTGGCTTCAAAATATACCTACTTCAAAGCTATATGCTGGTTAGGGGACTCTGCTGTCAAGTGACTGAAGATGGTACTGCAGGCTTGAAACACAGTGGCATGTTTACATTCATTAACATTGATTAATGCATTTTAAAAACCCAAATAACCATGAGGTGCATACCCTGAGGGTCCCCATAGTATACATGCCAAGTTTCAGGTGTCTAGGTTTCATGGTATTGAAGCTTTTTCACTGACAGACAGACACACATCCTCCTTTATTATTATAGATAAATAAATTAATACATCTATGCATCTATGTATAATACATCTATACATGTGAGCCAATCACATACTAAAGCTCAAACTGAGACTTCCAATCCTAGCTGGAGCAGAAAGGAGGCCTGTGAGTGAGAATTCTTTCCCTGCTCATTGTCTCATTAAAGTTTGACAGTCTGAAGCTTCCGTCTTATGAGAAGAAAGGTGTTCTTGTATCTCACAAGGCTTCACAAAAGAAGAGAACTTCTGAGATGTCAGGCAGATTAGTTGCAATGGAGGTTTATGCAGGTTATGTGACTGGCAATGAACAGAGGATGTGTGGCCAGAAGTCAGGACATACAAGGGCGGATAGTACTGATGCAATAAGGATATCCACTTCCCCTTCCTCCTGTGCACTGTTAACACAGCATACACAGGCTGTAGGAGCTAGATCAGAGATGAGGAACATGTGGCCCTCCAGATGTTGTTGGATTGCAACTCCCATCATCCCTCACCACTGGCTATGTTGACTAGGGCTGATAGGAGTTGTAGTCCAACAACACCTGGAGGGCCACATGTTCCCAAATTCTGAGCTAGATGTGGCAGAGTCAGTTCAGCCTCTGAGACTGATGAGGGAGACTGTGGATAAGTAAACATCCAGGCCCATCATCACATTGGCTTGGTGTACTGCTGTAGTTGGGCAAGTGCAAGCCATGGTTGTAGCTGCATGGTGACTGTAATAAGAAGTGATCTGGCAGACTTGGGAGCTTGGCCTTGGGAGCTGTCTGTCTGGAGGGCACACAGCATCCTTAATATAACCCAGGAGGGGAGTGGGGAAAGAACACAGCCTTGTCTTCTTGCAGAACTGCTCTTTGGCCATTGGATCTCTGGAAGAGAGTCATTCAGAGAGGGTCCAGCTGATCTGGTATAAGTGCTTAGCCCTCTCATATTGTTTTGCCCTTTCAATGATCTTTACTGATGCAAAGACACAAGAGTAACAGTGTAGTTACAGCTTGGCCAGTACATTTAATCTGATTTATTATTTATTTGCAACATTTATATGCCACACCATAACATAACATTCTCTGTGTGGGGCTTACAACAAACAAACATGAAAACAATTTAAGGCACAATCCTATGCATGTTTAGACAAAAAGAGACCTACAACTCCCAGCGTGCCCCACCCAGCCATGCTGGATGGGGCATGCTGGGAGTTGTAGGCCATTTTTCTGTCTATGCATGCACAGGATTGCACCCTTAATTACAGAATAGAACATGACACCAAAAAAATCAAAAGCAACATGAAATCCAACAACACAACACAACTCACAGGACCTTAAACCTTAAGTCAAATGAAATGGAAATAAAAATAGAGGAGAAAGATAAGGTGGGATGGGACGAGATGAAGAGGGAGTGTTCATCATAGAAAGGGATAAAATGAATAAGATGGGGGAAAAGAAATGTGAAGGGATGGGATGGGTTGTATATTATGGGATAGTATACATAAAGTGGGTTGAAGTGGGGAGTGGTCGTTATTATAAGAAAGATGTGAGTTTAAAAATAGATGGGATGGGGGTGTTTATTATAATAAAATAAAAATAGATGATACAAAATAGATGGAGGGGAGTGTACATTATAAACAAGGGATGGGATGAGACCTCAAAAGCAGCCTTCCTGCTCACCTCAGTAGTGTGTGGATGTGCACATCTCCCCCCCCAGCCCAGCCCGCTTGTGCTGCCCAGTGCCCCAAAAGGATTGTGCACCCTTGACCTTTTTGATGGTGTCCTCTCTTTGAAGGGTTGTCCAGTCCCAGTTAGGGATGGGCGGATTGCTTACTGTCCAATCCGCGGCATTGTCCACTGGGGGGAGAGGCGATCCATTCCTCCCCCCCCCTGAATCCTCCAGAGCAGCATGCCATTCCAGAGGGAATCCTCAGGAGGCGGAGGTAAGTGATCCGTTCTGCCACGGATTCTGGAGGCCGGATTCAAAAGAATCCAGCCTCATTTGGGTCCGCGGCGGAATTCTCCACCATCCCTAGTCCCAGTCCAGTTTAAAGACAAAGGACTGTAAGACAGAGAACAGGGAGGGGCCTTGATGTTGCCTATCAACAGGTAGCCCCCAGACAGTGGACTGAACAGCAGGCATGCAGGGCACCTGGTCATAATCTTCCCCGCTATGGTGAGATGTATTTCTCTTTCAATGACAGCAATTATTTCTGTTTCTGGCTATACATATAATTACCATGAGCAAATGTTATGCAAGTCTGTGTCCTCTTTTGTCCTCTTTTTGGGTGATGTATAAGTACCGCTGCTAGGATAACATGGTGAACCAGAGAGTGCTGGAATTATTTCTTTATTTGTTTGTTTCATTTCTATACCGCTCAATAGCCGAAGCTCTCTGGGCCGTTCAAAAATAAATAAAAACTACCTGCCTGAAACTGGCCATATTTCTATTTTTCTCCAGCATTAGATAGCCCTCCTATATACTAGGCAGTGGTACACATGTCATATAGGCATTTAAGGGAGTTGAAGTCTAAATGCTTTGAAAAGTGGTCATATTATTGTCCAGATTTGTTACCCAGTTCCAGCCACACTAAGCAGCATTTTACCACTTGTGGATGACACAGTTCAGTGGGCCCAAAGACCTCACAGCATGGAAAGAGGACATTTTAAAATTAATTATAAATTAAATACTCATTGTTTTACAAAACCAAATTCAAATAGGGTATTTCCTAAAGGAAGGAAATAAGGTTTTTCATTAAAATACATCCTTAAAAAATAAAGTTTAATAACAAGCCTTTAAGGGAGCAATCCTATGTGGATCGACAGTCGCCTCCGAGTCCGGGGGCAACGACCTATCCAGTGCAGGGCAGGAGGAGTGGTGAGGAGCAGATCTCCTCCTCACTCCCCCTGCCCTGCTTTCACAGCTAGACAGCCAATTTCAGTTGTCTAGCTGCGAGACCTCGCAACGGCCGGACGACACATAGGATGTGTCATACCAGTATTTCCAACCTCCCCGCCCTTCCCCCGG
Organism: Heloderma suspectum; assembly: GCF_057233095.1. NCBI lineage: Eukaryota > Metazoa > Chordata > Lepidosauria > Squamata > Helodermatidae > Heloderma > Heloderma suspectum. Next base: position 88,711,664 of record NC_139459.1, read on the forward strand.
GAACACCCTGTTTTTTCACTCTGCGCTGCTTTTACAAAGGCAGAGTGCATGGCCAATCTGTACTGCCTATGAGGCGGAGCGGGAGGGGGTGGGGGTCAGTTCTCCAGGAACTGACCTCGAAGCGTAGGCTCCGAGGTCAGTTCCTAGAGGACTGACTTATCCTATGGCTGTCTAGCTGCTGACTAGAGGCCATAGGATTGCGCCCTAACTGGTATACAGTTTAATCAGCTATCTCACCTAGTGGTAATCAACACAATAACAGGACTGCCATTTTTTTATTTAAGAGTAAAAAAACCCTAGTAATATCTCAGAACAAAGCCTGGCAATTTACCTCATGTTAGCAATTTCTCTTATGAGTAATTTTTGTATTTGTTGAATTTATTTATGATAGTATTTTAATATCATTCCTTGGAAAAAGGAAGTCAATTATAATTATGAGAGCTACAGTTGTGGCTCCTAGTTAGGGCTCTGACCATAAAAAAATAAGTTATTCCATTATACAAGGATAATTGAGGTGTGGGGGGCGGACATTCTAACCTTAATAAAATCAATCTTCACCAATCTTCCTGAACTTTACATGTGCCAGAAAGAAATGTTGGTTTTAATAACCTGAAAATTTCAAGAAGATTGGTAAATGATTAAGAGAGAAATGGCAGTTTAAAGTGGAAAAAAGAAAAAAGAAAAACCTCCCTCATTCAAAAGTGAAACGGAAAAACTGACTGTTGGCCAATTTTTGCTCACATTTTCTGAAGCGATTACGGCCTATTTACTTTCAGTATTGATGACTTCCTATTCTTTTTACTTTGTAGTTGGTGGAATGAAATTTCTTTTTAAAAAACATTCATTTACTTATATTTGAAATCATTTTTATTTGTAGAATGACAGTCTATGGGACTCTCATAAGGACAGGCAACCTCAGTAGAGTCTCTCTCCCCCTCCTGCCTCACAGCTAATTTGGAACGTTGAGGGGGGAGAGGAATAACTGCAGCATGGAGGGAAAGCATGTACTTTCCAGCGCAACAGTCCTGCAAGGCTAGAGCTATTTTGCTTGCCTGCTTGCTTGCTTGGTGTGTGTGTGTGTGTGTGTGTGTGGGGGGGTACTCTTACTCAATTTAAATATGAATTTTAAAGTAAAAGCACAATTTCTCTATGTTTGATCATTGCTGCTACTTGACTTACAGTGCAATCCTATTCATGTCTACTTGGAAGTAAGTTCCACTGAGTGTAATGGGTCTTACTCCCAGGTAAGTGTGTAGAGGACTGCAGCCTTATTTTTTTAAACCATTACATTGCTTGAAGGGGTGGGTGGGTTTTGTTGTCATTCTCTAGAGATTTATTTAAAGGTGAATTTTTACATGATTTTTTTCTGGCTAATGATTGCTCTTGCTTTACTTAATTTTTGAAAACAATTGAAGCTGCTGCTGGTGGGGAATTAATTTCATTTCACTCTGTCTGTGCCTATGATCCATCTTGGGTGGGGGTGTTGTGGTTTGACAATAGGGGGCCTGGGGAGAGGGGTAATTTGTAAGTGCAATTCATTCTCTGCAGCTGCAATAATTTAAACCCTTAGTGGCTGCAAAATAATGCATTTCTGGCTTGAATATAGGGGGACTGGGGTGGGGTAATTACCTCTGCACTGCTTCAGTTGCTCAGACTTTGCTGGTGATGCTTGCTTCTAAGTAATCCAGAGCCTTGTACTTCCGAGATCCATAAGGGTATGTATGTGTGTGTGTGTTTTGTTGTTGTTCAGTTGTTAAGTTGTGTCCGACTCTTCATGACCCCATGGACCATAGCACTCCAGGCCTTCCTGTCCTCCTCTCTTTCCCTGAGTGTGCTCAAATTCATATTCATTGCATCAGTGATGCTATCTAGCCATCTCATCCTCTGCTGTCCCCTTCTCCTTTTGCCTTCAATCTTTCCCAGCATCAGGGTCTTTTCCAGTGAGTTTTCTCTTCGCATTAGGTGGCCAAATTATTTGAGCTTTAGCTTCAGTATAGGGATGGACGAAAGGGACTTACCTGGTCCCGCAGCTTGCTTTGCGGTGGGGGGGAGGCGCTTCGGTTCTCCCCCCAAAGTTCAGGCGAGGGGAGGGAGGCGCCCCGCCTCACCCGGCCGAAATTCAGGCCGGGGGGGAGGCGCCCCATCTACCCGGCAGCGAAAAAAAAAAAGTAAAGTAAAACAAAAAAAACCCACACCCGTGATAGGTTACGTAACGATTTACGTAGCCTATCACGGCTAGATTTCCAAAGTCAGCCATGATAGGCTATGTAAATCGTCACGTAGCCTATCACGGGTGACTTGGGAAAAAAAAAGCGCGTATGCAAATGGCGGCGCCCATTGGGCGTCACCATTTGCATTCCTTAGTTTGGCACGTCTTGTCTACGTAAAGATTTATGTAGACTACGGTGAAAATAAGGGAACGCTATTCCCTCACCCTTTTCCCCATCTATGCTTCTCCCTTCTTCTTTACACATGAAGAAGATTAAATAAATATTATTTCCAACCTCTGGTTATCTTATTCTAGATGTTTGTGTTTAATTCGTAGTTTCTGGTTCCTGTATTTACATTGCAATCCTGTGTATGTTCATTTGGGAGTAACTCCCATTGTGTCCAATGAGATTTATTCCCAAGTAAATAGGAGTGCAGCAGTAAAGCTTTCTTCCTTGTCTCTTCATTTGGTTTAAGACAGTCTATTTAAAGTGATGCACCTATTTTGGAGTTCCTTGGTGGATCATGTATCTTAATTCTGGAAACCAGCATGCTTTAGAACAGGCATGGGCAGAAAATAGATCTGTCCTGATGTTTTGAACTTCAATTCCCACCATTCCTGATCACTGACCGTGCTGGCAGGGGCTTCAATGAGTTGAACACAGAAACATCTGGAGATCTACATTCTGCCCACCCTTCAGATGAGTTGGACTGCCACTCGCAGCATTAGGAGAAACTCTAAGAAGGAGAGGAGTAGGTGACCCTAAGTTGTTCATCATCAGTTTTCCACAACCCCACAGTCAACTCTGCCTATCATATTCTCCACCCTGTCCACATGATTTATCTGCTTAGGGAGAATAAGAATTTCACTTGCACTTTCTGCCTCCTTAGGGAGGATGTGGTATTAAGGCTAGTGAGCCTTAACTCACAATTTCCCTGCTCTTTGGTGCTTGCTTGAAAGCTGTATAGCCTTAACATTGTTTTGTAAACGGTAAGGTTTTTGTTTAATGAATTAACATCAGGGGTGTTATACACACCTACATGTGCTTACCTCAGAATAAGGTGCATTGAACTCAATAGTGCTTACTTCTAAGGAGAGATGCCAGAGAGTTCCACCGCAGACTCAAATGAGGTTGGATTCCAAAGAATCCAACCTCCGGAATCCACGGTCGAGCGGCTGCACTTACCTCCGGAGAATTTCCTGTGGTGGATAGGGATGGGGGAGAATTTCTCCCCGAAACTTCGGGGGGCCGAGTGCCAACGTATTCGGCCCCCCGAAGTAGTTTCGGGGAGAAATTCTCCGCCCCCCCGCCCCCCCGGGATGGGACTTACCTTTCCCGAATGTCCCTCCCGGTGGCGGTTCCCCATAAAAAAAAAGCGCGTACGGCTAATGGCGGCCCCCATAGGGAGCCGACATTCGCGTTCCTTATTTGGTCGCTGTAGTCTACGTAAAGATTACGTAGACTACAGCGACCAAATAAGGAATGCGAATGGCAGCTCCCTATGGGGGCCGCCATTTGCGTACGTGCTTTTTTTTTTTAAAGTCACCCGTGATAGGCTACGTGACGATTAACGTAGCCTATCATGGCTGACTTTGCAGATCTAGCCATGATAGGCTACGATAATCGTCACGTAGCCTATCATGGGGGCATTTTTTTTTTACTTTTTATTTTGCGGCCGGGCGAGGCGAGGCGCCTCCTCCCCGGCCTGAATTTCCGCCGGGTGAAGCAGGAAGCCTCCCCGCTGGCCTGAATTTCGGCCGGGCGAGGAGGGAAGCCTCCCCCCCTGGCCTGAACTTCGGGGGGAGCAGAGAAGCGCCTCCCCCCCACCGCAAAGCAAGCTGCGAGACCAGGCAAGTGGCTTTCATGCAACCCTAGTGGTGGAGCAGCTCTCCAGCTCCCTAGAATAAACAGCTGCAATTTAGGGCAAAGTCAGTGCTTTATGGCTGCAAATAATGTACAATACACCATTTATGGCTGTATTTTTTCCCATGATAGGCTAATGGCCGCCATTAGTGTATCGTGTCTTCTAGGGAGCCGGAGAGCCACCCCGCCAACTCAAGCAGATGTGTCTGGGCTCCAGAGGATTCCATGGGGCCCTGAGCAGCCTGGATTGCCCCTCCACAGCTGCCACCCTTCCCCCCAGATGGGACAGTGGGGGTTCATACATCACTACTTCTAACTAGGCATGTATAGGATTACAGTGTTGGTCAATTTACCAAGCTTTTGTTTTTACCTCACAACATGCTCTTTTTAATTGGGCAGACATATTTATTTAAGCAGTAACAATTATAGTTTTTAAATGTCATACACAAATGTAATAATCTTGCGGAAAGTATCTACTTGTGACATTTGAAGTTCTGAATAACAAGTTTCAGTATAACAGATGTTTGTGAAAGGATATAAGATCAAATATCGCACAGGCCAAGACCTGCATGTCAATTTAGCAATATAATGCAATTCTAATATGGTTCATTTTAACAGCTGGTGGGGCTTTTTGAAAAATTACCGTAAGACTCTCCAGATGCACTTGCATGCTCATTTGGTAGAGAACAATACATACATTAAGGTTTATTTCCAAAACATAATTGCATTGCCAAGAGCATGGCAAATAAGTAAGCTTTGTCTTCACAAATAGGTAAATATACTTTGGTTGCTAAAAATGCAACCATGGAGGAAAGCCTTTAAAGGAAATGGCCTGTGCCTTCCCTCTTAGGGCCAAATTACATATGGCATAAAATTCGCTACTGCACATAATGGGCATGGTGTTTTTTTTTTTGTTTTAATATAGATAGCCACTGAGCAGGATTAGGGCCATGACAGGAAGGGAAGGGGAGATTAACCATTTCCCCCTACCGTGATCCCATCAGAAACAGCCTCTTCCTCACTAATTCTGCTATTTGCATTGAGGAAAAGCTCTCATTGGTGCCAACAGATGCTTCCTTTCCAGGACTAATAACACTATTGGGGGTTGGGGACACTATTGTTGTCAGGAACATGATGGGTAAAAGGGTTAACTCTCCCTCCCCTTTCAGCATGGTCTGGATCATGCTCATCCCACCCCAAGAACTACTTACATGTTAAATGTAATGTAAGACATTTAGGGTTCAATCCTATGCATGTTTAGACAGAAAAAAGTCCCGCAACTCCCAGCATTCCCCAGCCAGCATTGGGGAGTTTCTTCTATCTAAACTTGCATAGGATTGCACCCTTAATACCATGTCTTGTTTAGCTCTTAGGCTTCTTATGTTAACAGAAATTATAGACCACCATTAATAGCCATGGTTCAAGTATTTAATAGGTGGTTGTAGGTTTTGCATGGTGGATGAGTGGCTTTGGTGTTCTTCTTTCCAGTATGCACCTAAAATACTATAGGGTGGCCATGTGTCCTCTTTTATGGAGGACTGCCCTCTATTTGAAAACATCTTCTATTTGAAGGGCTGCCCTGCCGAATTCCACTGTAAAGACAAAGAACCATCATAACTGATGCCCATCCACAGCTAGCATCTGAACAGCAGACTGAAAAGGCAGGCACACAGGTCACCTGGTGGTCACAGTCTTCCACACTATGGTGAGATGAATTGTACTTCTGTTTAAATTATACAAATTATTTCTAAATTTGCACCTGTAGATTTAAATTAGCACATTCAAATTTTATGCAAACTACTGTGCTCTTTTATCCTCTCTTTCAGTGATGTCTTTCCTCTTTTTTGGCCATTCATAAGCGGCCACCCTAGTAATGTATGACACGGTCACTCCACAGATCCTCATAACATGTAAGGAATTAAAGATTCAAATGAACTGATGCACCTAGATCCTTACTGGTCACCCAATGCTTAGAGCCTAAAATGCATACTACCATGTCAAATAAAGTAGAAAATACATTTTTGAACTTGCATCTGGGGCATTATAAGAAGCAATGTATAGGGCATAATACTGTTTGTTTGTTTTTTGCTTTTTTTCACTTCACTAGAGAACAATAAAGCATGGCAGTGACATAATCCTTCACGGGCCAGGGAAAGCTTACGTGAACATATATATGTTTTCAAGAGGCATTTAAAATTTGCCACCACTTCTGCTGCTTGAATAACACATAGGAGAGTGTTCCAAACAGCGGGTACCACCACTGAGAAAGTCCCAGTGGTGTCTTGCCTCAATTGTCCCTTACAAACTGAACCAAAAGAATTGATCTAATGGATACTAACTAACCAAGGATGCAAATATAAATTTCAGTTCCAAGAAGAATTTGCATACTTATTTTAGCCATTTCTGAACCAATTCTGTTGGCCTGGCCGGTTGGATTCCCCCGGCCCCCACTCGCCCTCAAATGTAACCAAGAAATTTACTAATCTTTTAACAGAGGCTTCCATCTGGTGGGTGGCAATCCCAAAGGATTGCGCCCTAAATGGCTGAACAGGTCTTGTATTTACAGGACATCACAAATATGCCAGGCCCACTCACCTTAGAAGAGAAGGTCATTATGCTTCAATTTCATGGCCTGTATTGTGAAATATGTAAATAAATCACCACGACTCAGAGGCATTTAAAAATACTGCAGGACCAAAAGGTCAAGCCAAGAATATTAAAGCAATTGAATATGTGGCACAAGAGGAATGAATTCAAAGACACAGTCACTGCCGCTTGTAATATAACGCCATCCTTCTTGGCAAGTGTGGCAGGGAAATTATTATTATTTCTCTGCCACACTATTATTATTATTAGCAGTATTAGTATTAATGCCTACTGAAATGTGTGCATTGGATATAATTGTTTTCTGTCTTTTTGACTGACCTGGCAAATGCATATTAAAGTGGAACAATTTCCTTGCCATGTTCTGCAAAATTTTCTTAAACTGATTCCATCTTTCTTCATGAATAAAATAATAATTTGGTGTACTCCCCACTTATCTAGAGAAATCTGCAAGTATTTTATTATCGAGAGTTATGTCCACTGGATTGTATCCAATGTTACTCTAACTTAAATCTCAGTCGGTCTACTCTGAGTAGGACTAACGTTGGATACAACCCATAAGTTCTAATTTGATTACAGGACCAATATTTTCCCATTATTGTTTTCAATTAATTAACAGTACAAGCCTATATATATCTACAGAGAAGTATGTCCCACTGAGCCGAACGGGGCTTATTCCAAGGTAAGGAGGTACTGGCTTGCAGTCGCAATTCTGTACACATTTACCTCAGAATAACTCCCATTCAGCTCAATGGGACTAACTTCTGAATAGAAATGTATAGAATTGTGCTGTAAGATAATACAGTTGCACATTAACACTTGTGTAATAAGTAATGGCTTGTTCATGTTACTGAGACATTGGGAAACAGTTTAAAATAAGACAAGATTTTAAATTTGGAGAGAGGCTTGCTAAGTCAGTTTTTAAATATATTGCTGTTTTTTAATACTGGTATGTGGTTTGATTAGAAGGCAGCAGTGTCATTTGTTTAAAAAAAAAGAGGAAAAAAGACAGAAAATAGACGGCTTTTAAGGATGCTCACAGATAATTCATTTATTTATTGAACAAGTAATAAAAGTCCACATATGCTGACTCCACCACCTTATTTTGATGTGTGGAGGCAGGCATCTATTTGAATTGAAATAGTGCCCTATATACAATCTGCAAAGTTATCATGCTGGAAATAATCCTCATGATGATCTCATCTTCAATAGTTTTGGAGATCTCTGCCTACATTTTCTTTACAAAATGAAATGGCAAATTTAGCACCTTCTTGTCTAGGTCTCAGTACCTATAAGAGGCTACATAGCAGGCAGGGATTTAATAACTGACATTTTTAGACATCACTGAACCTCCATGCCAATAAAAGGTTCATGGAAATTCAGCCTCTTGCACAACTGTTAAAGGCAGGAATGTTAGCACGAACCTTTCATCTTCTTATTATTGTTAAGGTCCATCAATTAAAAAAAGAGTCCCGCCATCTTAAATGGTGATCTGGTGTGGGTTGTTCAAACCTTCATACAATCAAATCAGTTTGATCGTTAGTCCTGAAATTTACAGATGCCAGAAAAATGTGTTGAGTTTACATACCCGGAAAATGTCAGGATGATTGGTGAAAGTTTGAGGGAGAAAGAGTGGTTTCAACACAAAAAGCAAAAAAACCCCTCCCTCAGTCAAAAGTAACTTTGAAAAAAAAAATCATTGCTGACCTTTTTCTAGTCACAATTTCTAAAGAGACCGATGGGGTTTCATTTGAAACAATTATGGCTTTCTATTGTCCTTGTATTGGAGTTGGTGGGAAACTATTTTTCTTTGACTTTTTTTAAATAAGTTTTTTTTTTACATGCAATTATAGTCAATGGGACTAACATTAAGCCTGGGCATGCTCAGCAGCAATGTCAGTAGCTCCCTCCCCCATCATAGGTGATTTGAATGTTAAGGGGGAGGGCAGCTACTGAGCATGTCCAGGCTTATTGTTAGTCCTGCCATTTAGCTCATATTATTATTGGCTAAGAAGGAGAAAGAGAAGGTGATGCTGTTTGGTGGGTCAGAGGGCTGAATATGCTGAGAAACTGGTTTCCCAGAAGATTCCATACACACACACACACACACACACACACACACACAGTCTGTCAAACAGAATTTGATAGGAGCCGGAAGGACTGAAGGTCTGAGTTCTAATGAAGTGAGTAAGGTACAGGGGTTAGAGCAACAATGCTGTGTTAGCCTTGAGTCCTGGGGAGTGATAAAAGAAGCGGGGGGGACCACTTCAGTTGCCTCCAGGAAACAGCAGAAATTCAACTGGGAAAGGTGGTAGTCTCATCTCTGTATGAGAAGTTTCAGATGAGCCAGGTGAACAACTCCCTGTGTTGATAGGAGCTGGGAGGACTCCTTGAGTTCTACTGGAGTGATTAAGGTACAGTGGTTAGAACAACATTGTGGTGTGAGCCTTGACTCATGGGGAGCAATAAAAGGGGGCACCTCAGTTGTCTCCAGGAAACACAAGCAGAAATTCAACTAGCTAAGCCCCTCACAAAGGAATACTTATGTGAGGGGAAAACCCACAATATGTCAGAATGAACAATACAGATCTTTCTGGCACAATCTTCTTGTTGTTGTTCAGTCGTTAAGTCGTTTCCGAATCTTCGTGACCCCATGGACCATAGCATGTCAGGTCTTCCTGTCCTCCGCTCTTTCCCGGAGTGTGCTCAAGTTCATCTGGGATCTGGCACAATCTAGGTTAATCCAAATGTAACATTTTCTAGAAGTGTTTCTACTCATTTACGTAAGCATAAACACTTTGTCAGAAAGAGCTTGCTATTAATAAATGTCTGGGCACAACAAGCCAATATATTCTTGTAAAACAAAAAAGAAAAGAAAACAGGAACTAGCTTCCCCTGCCCTAAATCCAATTCTGAATTTGGATTTTCATCATGGTTCTGTTGACCAGGTATGCAATGAGACATGAACACCTCCACTCTATGAGCCCCCCCCAAGTCCCTAATGAGCTCCTAAACCCTGCCCTGCTGTCTCTTCATTCTCCAAACTCAACATCTGTGTGTGTGTGTGTGTGTGTGTGTGTGTGAGAGAGAGAGAGAGAGAGAGAGAGAGGCAAAAGCAAGGAATAGAAAGGTCTTGCTGGAGGCTTCTGTGCTTGGCTACATCCCAGACACAAAGAGCCCTGGGACATTTAGTTTCAAGGGCACTTGATGCCAACCTGACCCAGTTACCCTGGCCATGCTCACTGGGGATTAGAGTTGTAGTCCAACATATCTGGAGGGCATCGGGTTGGGGAAAGCTGCCCTGGAGAAAGCTCCAAGCCATCTGTGATGCTACGTGATAGCATTCAAAGTGTTGGACAACTTTTCAGAATAAAATCCAAGTGAGAGGAGAAGTTCTGAAGAAATGGCGCTTACTTTGGCATACCATGAGCATCATGAGCAGGACATGTTCATATTCTGAGACAGATAATTATGAACTACAGTACTATATCACTTCTGATGAGTGACTTGTTACTGCTTTTACTGAGGATCCTAATAGTGAGCTAGATTCATTATAGTTAGCCAGTGGTAGCAGTTAATCATTGACCACATTTATTAAACCATTCCATTATGACTAAGGCTGCATTTTTCATGTTGCCATACTTTCCCAAGAAATCCTACCTCAAGCCTGCGTATTCAACATTAATAAAGCTGCTGTTCATGTTTTTTGATGTGCCTTTTGACCACTGTGCTGTGAAATATGCAAATTAACTAAAAACTGCTGAGCTTAGGAACAAAATAATACACCTCATCATCTTTAGATACTTCTAAATAGCTGCTTTTTTGGTATTTGCAGCTTGTTTTATACCTCTCAAGAAGGTTAAAAGTTTAAACTTAAACATTTTATACCTTCCAAATTGCCATAACAACTAAACAGCTGGGTTAAATTACAGTCACATTAATTGATTTGTAATGATAGTAACAGAAAATACACCATTAGTCTATTTAACTTCTGTGCTTTAGAGAGTAAAGAGAGAATCTGGTTTTATTCCTACTTTGGAAGGCACAATTTACCATCTCTATATGGGCACATAAGTAGTGTAATGCTTTTCTTGTGTTCTTCAGCATCTTTGAAAAATAAAAGCATGGCTAAACCTTCTGCACTGTATCATTTGGGGTTTTATTTTTAGAAAGAATCAAAAACAAGCCACCCTTAGATTTGTATGTCCCCTTGTGTTTAAAGTATCTGTCTTCATGGAAAAATGTTAGTGCTGAACAAAAAAAGTAAAAGTAAAAATCCATTTTGTTTTTATTTATTTATTTGGTAAAAGGCACTGAAAAATACAGCTGATGTACTCTGGCCTCTAATCTTGAACAGGATATAATTGTTCTTCAATTGCTCCAGCAAAAAACGTCCAAGAAGTTTTATTTAGATGAAATGACTTCAGAATGTTAATAATAGTCATATCTACCCTTGATTATGAGGGCATATGTTTTACATCCTGAAGAGTTTAATTGGGTTTCCAAGGAGGTGTAGGTCTGTGTGTGTGTGTGTGTGAAAGTTTGCATTCAGGACCCTTAGAGTGAAGGACATTACGTCTTCTAAAACAAGACGTTCCTGGTTGACTCCAAAAGCACTGTGTGAGGGAAATTGATCTCTTCAGTAGCAGGGCTGTGAATGGCATCTGCCTGGGACACTGGAGAACTGCTGCCAGTCAGAGTATTAAGCGACATGAACAGACTCATATATTCTATGAGCTTCACCTAGGGATGTCAGAGAATTCCGCGATGGATCTCGGTGAGGCCGAATGCCAGTGCATTTGGCCCCATGAAAACCATCGCGGAATGAAGCCCCCACCCCCCAACCCACGAAAGGCGTGCGGGACGAAGTGCCCACCGCACCCACCCCATGAAAGGCATGCGAAACGGAGCACTTACCAGCTCCCATCCGCGCTGCTGTGCGAATGGCAGCCGTCCTGCAGCTGCCATTCGCTTCCTCCTTCACCCATGATAGGCTACGTAAATACTTACGCAAGGTAAGGCTAATGCAAGGATGCCATTTGTGTCCCTGCGGAGGCTGTGATAGGCTATGTATTTACGTAGCCTATCATGGAGGGGGGGAACCCCAGCGTATGCAAATGGCGGTGGCTACCGCCATTTGCGTACGCTGGGGTTTTCCCCCTGCCATGATAGGCTACGTAAATATTTACGTAGCCTATCACAGCTCACTACAGGGATACAAATGATGGTGGCTACGACAGCCGCCATTTGCATCCCTGCAGGGCTGCCCAGCGGCTGGATGTCTGGCTGCGGGTGGCCGGAGCCAGCTGGCAGCTCCTCAGCTTGGCTGCAGAGCGGAGCCAGCCGGCCAGGATTCCAGGGGAGGCACGGAGCGCCTCCCCCCCACGAGGATTCCGGGGCAAGGGATGGAGCACCTCCCCCCACCTGCGGAACCCAGCGGAGCCAGGTAAGCGGGGTTTCGTACACCTCTAGCTTCACCACACAAGGCTAAAATCCCACACCCTTACCGGGGCTTCTGCTTCTGGATTCTTTGTGGGATTAAGATCGGCTCCTTTACACGGGCAGACCCGTGCTTTGAATTGGGGAATTCCTTTCTCAGCAAGTTCTATATTTTTCATTCTACAGCTACTAGATCATTCTGTGCTTATAGCAGAACTGCACAACTCCACACAGCTAATATATCGGATTAACAATCCATATTGGGTTATCTCCATTTTCTTTTAAAAGCAGGATACAAATCAGAAAGTGCAAGAGACGCCCTGGAGGTTGACAACGTTGTGTAAAGGACCCGCAAACTTCCACGAGTGACCAATCACGAGTGTGCAATAAAAGCCTCATGTAGAAATGATCTATATGATCATGTACTGAAATGATCAGGTGGCAGTGACTACTAGCCACTAGGAGCTTTGAGACCTTTCCTAGAGAAGTCAGTCCTGACCCCAGTCATTCATGTCTGGCCACAGTCATTAATTTGACTACAGCAACATGCTCCACATAGGGCTGCCTTTGAAACGTGGTTAGGGATGGGTGAACTCACTGCGGTTCAGGTTGCCCACTGCTCACCAGACCCCCACCAGCCACCTGCCCCTGCTTACTGCATGTGGCAAGTCACTGGGCAGTTCTCAAGCACTCGGAGAGTGGTACACGGATGCCCAGTCCCTCATTTTGCATAAAAATGGTGGTTCGGCCTCTTTTGTAAAGGCTGATTTTACACAAATGGTAGCTGTGAAGTGGCCATTTATGCAAGATTACCAGCGTAAATGGCCACTTACACCTGTAACCTTGCATAAAGGGTTGCTTTATGGCCACCATTTGTGTAAAATCAGCCTTTCCAAAAAAGGCCAAGCCATCATTTTGCAGCTTGATGAGGGATCGGGGATCCTCGCACTTGCCCGACTTGGTGCGCACCAAGTTCAGGCAAGTATGGGGATCCACAGACCAGCATCCAGGGGGCCAAGCCAGCAATTTCTCACCTGGCCTCAAGCCCCAGCCAGATGCCCATGACATCACTATTCTTGAACAGCTCTACTCTCTGTCTGGACTGGCAGCAGACTGTCCTCTGGCAGGGTAGACCCAGGGTCACAGTAGTAAATGGTTCTGCTAGTACATCTGAGCTAAATTCCCCTCTGTCATTTGTGCTTCAGAATGGCTTTCCCCCTCTTTGCAGACATGCATAGAGACATGTGTCCTGAGCTAGCATGGTCATTGCACAAAAGCTGACATTGGTTCCCAGTAGGGATGTCAGAGAATTCCGCCATGGATCTTGGTGAGGCCGAATGCCAGTGCATTCGGCCCCCCAAACTCCATGGCGGAATGGCCTGCCCCCCCTGCCCCCCGCAGATCTCCCCCAGGACGAGACTTACCTGGGGCGGATGTTCCAGGTGGTGGCGGCGGCTCCAGTGGCGGCTTTGGCAGCACCGGTGGCGGCTGGTCTTCCGACCAGCTGCCGCTGCCACCATTTGCAATCTTGTCAGGGTTTTTTTGTTTGTTTTTTTTACAAGACGCGATAGGCTACGTAAAGATTTACGTAGCCTATCATGGCTGGGTAAAAAAAACCAAAAAAACAAAACCGTGTATGCAAATGGCGGCGGCTATGGCCGCCGCCATTTGCATTCCTTATTTTTGGCCATCTTATTCTACGTAAATATTTACGTAGATTAAGACGGCCAAAAATAAGGAAAGCAAATGGTGGCGGCCATAGCCACCGCCATTTGCGTACATGGTTGTTGTTGTTGTTTTCTTACCCACAGCCCTCCGTGGCTGGAAATCCGGCTGCTGACAGCTCTGGCCTGGGCCTGGCCGGCTGCTCCGCGGAGCTGCCGCGGAGCACAGCCGGCCATGGAGGATTCCGGGGGGGGGGGAATGGATCGCCTCCCCCCCATTGAGGATTCTGGGGGGGGGATGGAATGCCTCCCCCCCCACCATCAACATAATCCGTGGAAAGGTAAGTGACTTTCGTACATCCCTAGTTCCCAGTGTTGATTAGCTTGGGATGAAGTGGAGTTCTGCACCAACAGAATTCCAAGCTAGAACCTTGGTTCCAGTGGAGCAAAAGCATTTATGCATTGGATGCAGGGCTTGCTGCTTTCCAGCAGGTTCTGGGATGATTAAGAAAATATACAACAGATGACTTCAGCATAGCTTGGCCTGTCCCTGACTGCTATGCCAGAGAAGCAGAACAAGCAGAGAAGACAAGCAGAGAAGACTGCTTCTCCAAAAAGCTCTAAGGGTGTTTCCAGATGAGGCTTTTATGATGCCATTACCTTGCCTCATTCACAGAGATCTACAGGAGGTCCAGACAACAATGTCTTCTACTCATAACTCTCCCATCTTTTCCCACCACTTCTTCCATCTGCTTCCTTGCCACAGAAAACCCATAAAGGAACATAAGACAGAATCACTGTGCAACACCTTCTGCTTGCACACACACCCACACACACCTGGAAGCACCCCAAGAAGATCTCAATATTGTCACCCCTTCAACCAGGGCTGGCTCCACATGTTTGAGGGCCTTTGGGCAAGACACCCTCAATGGGTCCCCTCTCTCAGGAAGTCTACTTTCTCACTGGCCTTGTCACCAGCTGCTATTGCTCCTCATCCTCTTGCTCTTATTGCTACCACTTGCTTGCTTTATAAGCAGAGAGCCAATGAGCAAGCAGGCAGTAGCATCTACTGCTCTTCCTTCTCACCCCCTCTGGGCCAGAGTGAGAGGCAGGTGAATAAGCAGGTTGCAATGGTGAAGAGGAGGAACAACTCAAGAGGGTTCTTTTCAATGGCCCCCTGCTGAGGTGTGGGCAACCATACTTATCCTTGATGTCAACCCTGCCTTCAGCAGTGCAGAGGCTTTCTGTGGATACCTGAACTGGGTTGTGGAATCTATACTGGATGCCACAATCCACTCAGAAACAAAGGTGGAATAGAATGAATTCACGTTTCTGCCAAAACTTCTAGAAAAAACAAAACAAAACTGCCCCAATATCCCTATGATTTGTTTAATGTATATTTTAGAAGCTGTTTGGTAATATATACTTCACGTACCGATGTGGCAGGGATATAGAGAAAAAAGATTAGCAAAATATCTTGAGGGATTAGAGAATTGGGCGGAAATTAATAGAATGAAATTTCATTGAGATGAATCAGAGGATAGAAATATAACTTAGTCACAGGATGAAATGAGAGAGAATTAGCTAAAATCCTTCTGTGCTAGGAAGGGTAGGAGGACGTCATTGAAATTAGGTGTTGTGTGATTCCTTTCTGTGTGTCAGACCAGAATGTTAAGAGCAATGGCTTCAACACATAGGCACCCCCTTCATTCAAATGAAGCTCCATTGTTGGATATGTGTGTTGTAGTCTTCATGCCTCAGCTGGCAATGGGTAGCTGGGGTTGGATCCAGATCCTTGGTTCCACCAGCAGAAAGATGTGGAAGTCCTATTCTGCAAGCAATGTCCTTCTTGCTGACAGAACCAAGGGTCTGGATCCAACCCCTGGATTGGAGAATGAGCACTTTGTTCCCAAATATATTAGAGACCCATTGCTGCCATTGTTTCCAGTGCTGCATTTCAGTTTCTGAAGTCTACACACTTGTGTTCGAAACATGGTTTAGATAAATAATTCCTAAATGATAAGGATGCTTCATTGGATCTAAATTTTAAAAATCCTTTGTCCTTCAAAGCAGGTGGTGAAGGCACTTGTGCAATGCTCTTTTCATGTTTTTAATTCTGGTGCTAATCAAAACAGAAGAAGTATGTGAGTGGCATGAAAGAGAAACAGGAAAACAAGAAAAATACATGCATGCTGATGCTAGGGAAAGCGGAAGGCAAAAGGAAGAGGGGCCGACCAAGGGCAAGATGGATGGATGATATCCTGGAGGTGACAGACTCGACCTTGGGGGAGCTGGGGGTGGCGACGGCTGACAGGAAGCTCTGGCGTGGGCTGGTCCATGAAGTCACGAAGAGTCAGAAGCAATTGAACGAATAAACAACAACAAAATCTAAAGGCTAGTTTGTCTTGCAGTATTATGACAGTACAATTCTTGTTCTGGTCTCAACCACAGCTTGAAGGTCCAGAGGCCAAGCCAAAGGTAGGTAGCTTATCACTGTAGAACTATTAAAATGATTTCAGTTCAGGAAATGGCAAAAGTTCAGATATGTATTATTATTATTATTATTATTACAAACTATTTCCTACTGCTGGGGAAAAAATATTTTTTCCATTGAAAAAATGATACTGCTAGGTTATACTTTGTGCCCCATATAAACAATGTTGTGGACAGGGTTATTAAAAAGACATAGATGAAGCAGCAAAGGTCTGAAAAAGGAAAAAAAATATTACAGTATAATTCATAGAGAGAAAGAGATCCAAGAAACAAAGTAGCAGAGCAAAAAAGGGAACAATGAATGGAATAGGACACTCCTAAATGCTTAGGAGTTAATAGCCACATTGGAGTAAAAAGAGGCATATGTGCAGGACAGAAGGATACAAATGGAGGGCTGGTTTGAAACTTAGAGTGCTTCCAGATGAGGCTTTTATCATGTAATCACCCTTGTCTCATTCATGGAATTTTGTGCGGGTCAGACGTCATTGTCATACCTTAATATTTTTCCCCTGCTTCTTTCATCTTTTGTCTTTCCACAATCTATTAAGGAGGTGCACTATGCCTTTTGATTGGTAGCACTAGGAGTCCTCTGTCTAGAAGCGGCCTTGGATACTGAATGCTTAAGAACTGCATAATAATATTTGCTCTCTGGGTGTTGCACCAGTAAAAGAGACGACCACAACCAATTGTTGCAACTATGTTGTTGAGTAGTAAGTAAAACTTCTAGCCCTTTAGTACAGTTCAGATAGATGGAAGTAGCCCCAGATATAGATAAAGGCTCCTCACAGCCCAGTCTTATGTAGGTTCACTCAGACATAAGACCCACTAAGTCAATGTAAGTCAATGGGACTTACTCAGGGATAAGCGTGTATAGGATTACAGCCTTAATCCTGTAGGGCCGGTGAAGTAGTGGTGGAGAGTTGCATGCTGGATGGAACCACTAGCAGCCAGTTTCTATTATCAAAAAGGGTTCCATTTCTATTTTCTTCATCAGCAGAGGGAATTTTGGATAGTATAGCTATAGCTTTTCTGTCAGGGTCTCTCAGAAATGGGGTGGGGCAATGGCTACAAACAAAAACAAAAGACAATGCCTTAATTGTGTAAACAGATTCTAGATGCACCTATCTGCTTAGATTGAACCTCTGACTGAAATGCTCCACACATTAGTGTTCATCTATATACAGTCAGGATAGCTAATATGGGCACTTCAAAACTGTGTGTATTTTGAGGCTCAAATATTGAACACATAGCTACCAGGTCAGGTGAGAGTTTGGAGGATGGTTTTGGTATAGTTGTTGTATAAGAGCTAATCTTCCCAAATGTGAAGCCTGGGCTCATGATATTTTCTGTGTTGAACCTTGGTAGAGTACAAAGTACATGCAACCAAGAGGTGAATTACACAATAGCAAGAGCATCTGTCCCCTTCATGGATCACTGCCTTGTTGTGGCAAAGGGGCTTGCGTAACTCAGTGAAGCCATAAGCTATGCCGTGCAGGGCCACCCAAGACGGACAGGTCATGGCAGAGAGTTCTGACAAAATGTGGTCCACTGGAGAAGGAAATGGCAACCCACTCCAGTATTCTTGCCAAGAAAACCCCATGGAACGTATCACAAGGCTAAAAGATATGACGCCGGAAGATGAGCCCCTCAGGTCGGAAGGTGTCCAATATGCTACTGGGGAAGAGCAGAGGGTATTTCCAAGTAGCGCCAGAAAGAGTGAAGCGGCTGGGCCAAACCCGAAAGGACACTCAGCTGTGGATGTGTCTGGTGGTGAAAAGAAAATCCGATGCTGTAAAGAACAATATTGTTTAGGAACCTGGAATGTCAGATCAATGAATCAAGGTAAGCTGGAGGTGGTCAAACATGAGATGGCAAGATTGAACATCGACATCTTGGGAATCAGAGAACTAAAATGGACAGGCATGGGCGAATTTAATTCAGGTGACCATCATATCTACTATTGTGGGCAAGAATCCCTTAGAAGAAATGGAGTAGCACTCATAGTCAACAAAAGGGTGGGAAAAGCAGTACTGGGGTACAATCTTAAAAACGATAGAATGATCTCAGTACGAATCCAAGGCAAACCATTCAACATCACAGTAATTCAAGTCTATGCCCCAACCACTGAGGCCGAAGAAGCTGAGGTTGATCGGTTCTATGAAGACCTACAACACCTTCTAGAACTAACACCAAACAAAGATGTCCTCTTCATCATAGGGGATTGGAATGCTAAAGTAGGAAGTCAAGAAATCACCGGGATAACAGGCAGGCATGGCCTTGGTGTACAAAATGAAGCAGGACAAAAGCTAATAGAGTTTTGCCAAGAGAACATGCTGATCATAGCAAACACTCTTTTCCAACAGCACAAGAGGCGACTCTACACATGGACGTCACCAGATGGTCAATATCGAAATCAGATTGATTATGTCCTTTGCAGCCAAAGATGGAGAAGCTCCATACAGTCAGTAAAAACAAGACCTGGAGCTGACTGTGGCTCAGATCATGAGCTGCTTCTTGCAAAATTTCAGCTTAAATTGAAGAACGTCGGGAAAACCACTAAACCATTCAGGTATGACCTAAATCATATCCCTGATGAATATACAGTGGAGGTGAGGAATAGATTTCAGGGATTAGACCTGATAGACAGAGTGCCTGAGGAACTATGGACAGAGGTCCGTAACATTGTTCAGGAGGCAGCAACGAAATCCATCCCAAAGAAAAAGAAATGCAAGAAAGCCAAGTGGCTGTCTGATGAGGCTTTACAAGTAGCTCACGAAAGAAGGGAAGCGAAAAGCAAGGGAGAAAGGGGAAGATATACCCAACTGAATGCAGAGTTCCAGAGAATAGCAAGGAGAGACAAGAAGGCCTTCTTAAATGAACAATGCAAAGAAATCGAGGAAAACAACAGAATGGGAAAGACTAGAGATCTCTTCAAGAAAATTGGAGATCTCAAGGGAACGTTTTGTGCAAAGACGGGCATGATAAAGGACAAAGAAGGCAGAGACCTAACAGAAGCAGATGAGATTAAGAAGAGGTGGCAAGAATACACAGAAGAACTATACAGGAAAGATCTGAATGTCCCTGATAGCCATAATAGTGCGGTCACTGAACTTGAGCCGGACATCCTAGAGAGTGAAGTCAAGTGGGCCTTAGGAAGCATTAGTAACAACAAAGCTAGCAGAGATGACAGTATTCCAGCTGAGCTATTTTAAATCCTAAAAGATGATGCTGTTAAAGTGCTGCATTCAATATGCCAACAAATCTGGAACACTCAACAGTGGCCACAAGACTGGAAAAGGTCAGTTTACATTCCAATTCCAAAGAAGGGCAACGCCAAAGAGTGTTCAAACTACCGCACAATTGCGCTCATTTCACATGCCAGCAAGGTGATGCTCAAAATCCTACAAGCTAGGCTTCAGCAGTATGCGAACCGAGAACTACCGGAAGTACAAGCTGGGTTTCGAAGAGGCAGAGGAACTAGAGATCAAATCGCCAACATTCGCTGCATCATGGAGAAAGCAAGAGAATTCCAGAAAAACGTCTATTTCTGCTTCATTGACTACGCTAAAGCCTTTGATTGTGTGGATCACAACAAACTGTGGCAAATTCTTAAAGTGATGGGAGTACCAGACCACCTTACCTGTCTCCTGAGAAACGTGTACGAGGGTCAAGAAGCAACAGTAAGAACCAGAAATGGAATAACCAATTGGTTCAAAATTGGGAAAGGAGTACGACAAGGCTGCATATTGTCACCCTGCTTATTTAACTTATATGCAGAGTACATCATGAGAAATGCCAGGTTGGATGAATCACAGGTCGGAATTAAGATTGCCGGGAGAATTATCAAGAACCTCCGATATGCAGACGATACCACCCTAATGGCAGAAAGCGAAGAGGAGCTCAAGAGCCTCTTGTTGAGGGTGAAAGAGGAGAGTGCAAAAGCTGGTTTGAAACTCAACATTAAAAAAACGAAGATCATGGCATCTGGCCCCATCACTTCCTGGCATATAGAAGGGCAAGAAATGGAAGCAGTGACAGATTTTACTTTCTTGGGCTCCAAGATCACCGCAGACGGTGACTGTAGCCATGAAATTAAAAGATGCTTGCTCCTTGGGAGGAAAGCTATGGCCAACCTAGACAGCATAGTAAGAAGCAGAGACATCACCTTGCCGACAAAGGTCCGTCTAATCAAAGCTGTGGTTTTCCCAGTAGTAACGTATGGCTGTGAGAGCTGGACTGTAAGGAAGGCTGAGCGCCGAAGAATCGATGCTTTCGAACTGTGGTGCTGGAGAAGACTCTTATGAGTCCCCTGGACTGCAAGGAGGTCAAATCAGTCTATCCTAAAGGAAATCAACCCTGACTGCTCATTGGAAGGACAGATAATGAAGCTGAAGCTCCAATATTTTGGCCACCTAATGCGAAGAGAAAACTCCCTGGAAAAGTCCCTGATGCTGGGAAAGACTGAAGGCAAAAGGAGAAGGGGACGGCAGAGGATGAGATGGCTAGATAGCATCACGGATGCAATGAATATGAACTTGAGCATGCTCTGGGAGAGAGCGCAGGACAGGAAGGCCTGGCGTGCTATGGTCCATGGGGTCACGAAGAGTCGGACACGACTGAACGACTGAACAACAACAACAACAAGAGCATCTGTTACCTTCAGAGAAATAATATTTAGAGGTCACAGTAATGTGGAATCCATTGAACTCAATGGATAGGGGAATAAAGAAACATATGCCACACTTCCCCTCCTGTTCTAGTACTCTGAAACTTCCTGTTCTAGTAACAAGTGGAAAAAAGCAAACTACATAGAAATGCTACTCCAATGGTGCTGGTAAAAGCAGCAACTGTTTTCCATCCTTAGTTTAGTTGACATGAGGGTCATATTCTATCCTCTTGGAGTAACCCTTGAGGGTGGGGTAGGGGTTGGAGTTCAACAGAAACCAAAATTGGACATTTTGCAGGAATTGTTATTATTGTTACTATTAGGCCAAAATTTCAATGTACGCATAGGGCTTAATTGAATACACACACACACACACACATACAGTCAGGGCCAGAAATATTGGAACAAGGATAACTATTTTGGCAGTTGGCCTCTGTACACCACCACATTGAAGTTGAAAGGAAACACACCCAGATGGGAGCGAAGTCAGGACTTCCAGCTGTTAATTCAAGGGGTTTGACAAAAGTGGGGCACTAACCATTCAGGAAGGAGAGCCAGTGGCATACACACACACCCATCATTGGTGGCTCATAAGTAATGGAACAAACCAGCATCATTTCAAACTTAAGGATCGCCTTTAATACCTGGATGAAAATCCTTTGCAGTCAATGACTGCCTGAAGTCTGGAACCCATGGACATGACCAAATGCTGTGTTTCCTCCCTCGAGATGCTTTGCCAGGCCTTTACTGCAGCTGCCTTCAGCTGCTGCTTGTTTGTGTGTCTTTCTGCCTTCAGTCTTGTCTTCAGTAAGTGAAAAGCATGCTCTATTGGGTGGAGATCAGGTGACTGACTTGGCCATTGAAGAACATCCCACTTCTTTGCCTGGATAAACTTTCCAGGCAAAGAAGTTTCTCCAAGGCTGTTCTCTGCATTGGTAGGGCTTGTAGCACAGCTTCTTTCTTTTTTGTTAAGGGTTTTTTTTTGGGGGGGGGGTTGTGCTGCAACAGTGTCAACTGTCTTGGCAGGCTGTCCCCAGTTTGCATCCACTGTGATCCAGATGGGGGCAGTGTTGTGTTTAGCTCCAGGGATGCGGTGGAGTTTGTGCTCTGCCAAAATCTGTCCTCCAGGTTCCTGGAAGTTTTCTGTCCCCATAAAAGAGGCTTCCTTTGTTCTGCTTCATTCAGGATATTTTATCATTTATTTTTGTGGTGTTTTTGAGCGTACCTAACCACAGCTAGCCTCCCAGGCTGCCTGCATGTCCTGGTCTGAAAACCTCTATGGGAGGAATTACCTCATGTTGCCTTCCAACAGGCTTTAATTGAAGTGTAGGAAGCTGAGGAGGCTACAGGGTGCCATATAGATGATTGTGCAATGAAAAATAGGACACTTGGGCTCATACCTCAGCTACTTCCTAAGTAAGGTAAGCCCAAGAAACCCAACCCCAACCCACAAGAATTTCTCTAAAAATTCTTCACCATTGAATTTCTTTTCAAAAGTAATTTCTCTTCTACCAAATTGAATGAGAATGGTCAAAAAATAAGTGGGAGAAATTTTTGGCACAGCACTAGTATAAAGATATATTAATAAAAAGCAATATGAGTATTACAACTTGAAAATAAAATGAATCAAATAGTACCCCTTAATGTTCTGTTATTACATCCCACTGGTGAAAAACGTGGGGGCAAGTCTGTCCCAAAAAGCAGGCAGGCAAGCCTGTGATTTCTATTGTCCCTATCAATTAGGTCAATCTGTGCTACTGCCTCCCACTCCCAGCAACCAGTAGGGCTGCAAATACAATTTGCTTATCAAGGCCATGGTTATATAGGCCTCCCATAGCTGTCTAGCACTGGAAAAATCTGCTTTGCTAGATTTATGAGTCAAAGTTTTGCTTTCTGGCTCAGTCAGCTAGCAAGGCCAGTTTGACCTAAATGGGGGGGGGAAGCTTTATGAGAATAGGCTGTGGGTTCTTGCCCCATAGGGTTCTTGCCCAAGCTAGACCTAACCTGGTGGTTAGGCCCCTAGGGGGAATGCTTATCAGATTTGCAGATGACACAACATGGGGTGGAATAGCTAATACTTTAGAAGACAGACGCGGTGATCAAAATGATCTTGATAGGTTAGAAAACTAGGCTGAAAATAACAGAATGCAATTTAACAAGGACAAGTGCAAAATCTTCATTTAGGAAAAAGAAATCGAATGCACAGGTATAAGATGGGTGATATGTGGTGTGGCAATAGTACATGTAAAAAGGATCTTGGAGTTGTAGTCAATCACCAGCTGAATATGAGATAGCAGCGTGATATGGCTGCAAAAAAAGGCAAATGTAATTTTAGGTTGCATTAATAGAAGCATAGTTTCAAACTCATGGGAAGTAATAGCTGGTCAGACTTTACCTCAGATACTGTGTCCAGGTCTGGATACCACACTTTAAGAAGGATTCAGATAAATTGGAATGAGTTCAGAGAAGGCAGCAAAGATGATCAGGGGACTAGAAACTAAGTCCTATGAGGAAAGATTGAAGGAACTGAGTATGTTTAGCCTTGAGAAGAGAAGACTGAGGGGGAAGATGATAGCACTTTTCAACTACACAAAGAGTTGTCACACAGAAGAGGGTTGCAACCTGTTCGCTATCATCCAAGACTGTAGGATATGAAATAACAGGCTTAACTTAACAGGAAGGCAAATTTCGGTTGAACATCAGGAAAAAACTTCCTAACAGTCAGAGCAGTCAGACAATGGAACCAACTGCCTAGGGAGGTGATGAGCTCTCCATTGCTGGAGATATTCAAGCAGAGATGGGACAGCCAAATTTCACAGATGCTTTAAACTGGATTCCTGTACTGAGCAGGGGTTGGAGTCAATGGCCTAAATGGCCCTTTCCAAATCTTCTATGAACCACAGGGTACCACCACTGAAAAGAGGTTGAGAACCTTGGAGATTTCTACAAAACTAAGCTCTAAACAAGACGTCAGAAGATTTGACAGCAAGAGGTGCCACCTAGGGATGTGCGAACCCACCCTGTCCAGGTTCTCCAGGTCAGCCCCTGCCCCTGCTCCCCAGTCCCCGACTGTGCTTGAGCCCATCCTGCACTTGGTGAGCAGCCCACACTCACCCCGGTGGCCTTGTTGAGCTCAGTAGTCACCATTTTTTGAAAAATAAAATGGCACTTGCAAAAAATGCTTATATTTGTGTATGCGTGTAAATGTGCATTTTTGCACATACTCAAATATGCATATTCACAAAATGTGCGTTTGGGATATGCAAATATGCACATTTTGCAATCACCATTTTATCTTTCAGAAATGGTGACCACGGAGCTTGATGAGGCTGCTGGGATGAGTGCAGGCAGGGGGTGAGCAGGGGCAGGGGCTCGGCGAGCAGGGGTCAGGGGTGGAGGCAGGGGGGTTCTGCTGGATTCCCAGATGAATCCATGCTCGCACCATCCCTAGTGCCACCTTAATTTTGAACAGAGGTCTTTGGGAGAAGCCAGACCACCTTATTGTAACTGATCAGCAAGCTTAGAGCATTAAAGTTTCCATTTATGGTAATGAGTATAGAAGCTAGCAAGGTGTTTTCCTGTATAGGCATGGCTCTGTCTTTGATCCAGTGTTCAAAGACTGGATCCGATTTGGTGTTTCTTCTGCTGTGTTTGAGAAAGTCTTTGAAAGGAGACAGAACTTTGGGCTGCGAAATATTGTAAGCATAACTTTATTTTCTTTCTATTTCTGTATTAAGGGAAAATGGTGTGTGAGAATAGTACTTTTCTTATTAATAAAAGTCTTCTTTCAATTTTCAAGTCATTGTCAGTGAGGCTCAGTACCTCTAAATTACCAAGACAGACCAAACCTTTGAACCTAAGCCAAATAGATAAGAAGTAAGGGCCTATCTCTAGTAAGCCAGGAGGACGTGTTTAATTAGACCCATTAACCTTATTTTTTTCTCCTTACACTGCATTATCTTTCTTCTGGAAGACACTTACATATTTTCACTGGACTATGGCTTCTGCCCTCTATCAGAGCTTGAACAGGAACTGTGGCCTCACTAGTTCTTTCTGTCTTTGGCTTCATGAGCTTGTTATGAAAAAAAAAAAAAAAAAAAAGGAGGCTAGACTATAAGCATTATCTCTGGTTGTTCATCATGAAGTTTCTTTCACATCCATCTCCCCTTGAGGCAATGAGGTTATCAACCATATTGGCTAGAACTGATGGGTGCCCACTAGGTAAATGGTTTGGCAGGCAATATGTGAAGAGATGGCACATTGGATTTGGTTGGCAAGTGATATTTTTAGCAGGCAATCTCTGGTCTTACCACTAGCTCCCATCAAAACCAGTATTTTTGTGGGCGTAAAGGTGGAAATGAAGAGATGAGACACAAGTGATTGGTATCAAACTGGGCCACATTTATTCATAGATCTGCAAAGAGGAAGATGTGGATGGGCAACTAATCTCTACCAGCAACTAGTTAGGCACTATATTGGGTGAAACATTCAAAGCCTGCTGAGTGGCATCAAAGAGATCGCCACCCCCAGGACTACCCCTTTTGGGGGAGGGAGGCCTTCCCCTGTCAGCCCCCCAGGCCTCAAAACACCAGGTGGGTTAGGTGAGTTAGCCTCACAGGTAACCCTTATCCCCCCACTGGAGCCATAAAACCCAGAGTGGGAGGCCTCGGGCATCACCTGTCACCAAAACAGTGCCTCTGAATGCTCACCGTCCCTGTTCTCCTCAGCATTGCCCATCCCCCACAGCTTACCTGAAAATGTGACCAGATAACCTGACCAGCAAATAAGGCCAAATTGAACCTAGTGGATGCATCCTCTCCACTTACAGTGTGGAGTAGGCAAAAAGACCCACAGCCCTGGCCAATCAGACTGTGAGCCAAAAATTCCTACTCGGCCCCCAAACAGGTGACCAGTAGAACCCACACTGAATACAAGGAGGTAGGGAGCTGTGCTCCAAAGAGGTGTTGAGGAGGGGCCTGGAGAGTTAAAAGTGCCTCATAGTCCCCTCCCACCCCTGGTGGCACCACCAGAGTCTGCCAATGGCAGCCTCCTATGTCTCCTCACCCTACTGCCACCCACAACAGCCCCCCCCCCCGCGGCCAGGCAAGCCGGATATGGGGTAGGGTGTTTTTCAGTGAAAAATTATGGGAGATGGGATTGGGTTCTGGACATCTGCTGGACGGGTGCTTGGTTCTCCAGCACTTTTGAATTGAATGCCCACCACTGCTCTATAGTACATGATAGTATACAAAAAACATTAATTCTTTAACAAGAATTATGACACATGCACTTTTAATTTATGTTTTCAATACCCATGTATATACAGAAGAGTGTACAGGAGTCTGATGTTGATGACAACTTCACTTTCACTCACCTATTCCTTCATGTTAACTAATCCTACTTAGCTTCAGTAACATCTCATTTTAAGTAATTATTAAGGAATCCAAAAGAACTTGTTTACCATGATGTTGTGTTCATTTGGAAGAATAATACCTTGTTTGCTATTTTATATCCACATACATAGTAAACAGGCATGCTGTACAAATCACCTACTGATCTGAATGGCAAGCACTCATTTGTAATGCTGATACGCAGGTGTTGTGTTCTACTGAACAACCCTACCTCCTAATTACCAGTGTGAAGCTGGATTAGGTCTTGCCATCTGAAATGAGCCTGAGCAGCAAATGGAATGATGGAAACAGATACTTACTAAGGTATGAAACGCAAGCATTTCATAGTCAAGCTGTGTGACAAACTTGTGAGCAAAATGTACACACAGGAAAAGCGAAGTTAGGTTTTGGGGGGTTGTTTTGTTTAGTTTTTTAAATGGCATTTTGTCCAGGAGGCATCATAGCTCATAGATTTGTCTCCTGCTGGTTCTTTTAAAAACTTATTTTAAATGAAACAAAAAATAATTAAGAAGAACAAAAATGTAGACCTTTTAAGATGTCATATATAGACCTAGGCTAGCACTAGGGATGTCGGAGAAATCAGCAAAGGAACCAAAAGAGTTCAAAGTTCCATGAATCCAACCTAAGGATTCCACAGTGGACTGGCTTCCCCCCGTGTCGGGCAATGTCTGCAGACTTGCAGATTGGGTCTCCAACGTTCCCAAATTTTGTGTGAATTTCATTATTGAAAAATACACCAAATAATTTTTTTAAAAACCCAGCGAAAAATGCTCATTTCCCCCATAGGCTAAAACATGAAAATACACATTTCAGGGGAATTTGAGCATCTCCATGCATGCAAATGTGCATGAATGTGAATTTGCACAAATGCAAATTTGCGCAAATTCCCAAATTTTAAAAAAACCCTATTCCATTGGTGGGTGGACAACAGAATGAAAAGTGCCTGACAATCCGTGAAACACTGACGGAATGGATTTTACATGATCCGTCCATTCCTAGCTAGCACAGTCCTATAAGTTATGCTCCATAGTGCCATTTATCTCAAGTGCCCTTTAGGCATTGGTCTTCTGCAGGGAAGACCAATATATAGAAGGGAGGGGGAGATGGCATGGACCATCCCTGATGGTCCATGCCAACTCTGGTCAGCCTCCTGACATTCTCACATTGGCAAAGGCCTGAAGAGGCTCCCAGATGTGTAGAGAGGAGCACAGCGAGTTACCCCTGCAGAACTTTGGCCCAAACACTGACAGGGCAAAGCAAGGCAGGCATACCTGACATCAGGGTCAGGGGCAGAAGTCCAGCCTAGCTCCCCCTTATTTATGTGTTAGCACTTTGTCTGGCTAATGTGTGAATAGGGTCTCAAAAAGTTTGATATCTGTAAAAAAAGAAGAAGTAAAAAATAGCTTTAGAGATGTCAGAGGTCACTCCATATACAGAGAAGATGTTAGGTCATGGATGGATGTCCAGATCACGGGGTCACATTAAATACAGAGCTCCTCTACATGAGGCTGTTAATCAGCTGTATCTACTTTTGGTTTCATCCCAGAATTGAGATCCAACTACTACACGAACAGCGCTTCCTTTCTTGCTTTGCTGCTACATAACCTCTAGGTGGCACTGTGGTATAGCAGAATAGTGCAAATACACAAGTGAAAAAGCGGTTTCTTTCACTTTTACAATTAAATACCACATTTTCCCTGCTCTAAAAAACTTTCCCAAAGTGCACTTCAGACAGAGAAGTGAAACTGGGAGGTCACACAACATCATCTAAAGAACCCATAAACAACCTTGGGTAGGGATGGCAAGTGCAAGATAAGTGCCTCATGATGAAAAGCCCTACATACTGTGATCTATTAGGCACAATTTGCACATCATCTTCTCAGCTATACTGAACTGTAACTGTTAGTTGACATTTTATATGCATTCAAAAATCCTTACTGCTAATAGCAATGTCTTCAGACATTGAAGTTCCTTAATAATATGACTTCAAAGTTAACAAAGTTGAAAATATTCATTTTGATTTTTTTTTCACATGCACCTTTGTACCCAGTCTGTTAGCATTATTACAGCTGCATGTTAAATTTATTCCAGTACTGTCAAGAACTAGAGGCTTACATGAAAAAAAAAAAAAAAAAGATATGTCATAAATATGTAGAAAAGTTCCTTGGAGGAGCTTTGTATAGTTTAGGAGCTTTGTATAGTTTAGGAGCTGTATTTACTACTCTGACTGAAGTTGTGCTTTTTCAATTGGTAATTGCATAGTTTGCTATGCAGTTACCACTAGAGCTGTGCGCTCCCTCAAAATTCTTGACTCATGTCCATGAGAAGAGACATTGGGAGGACAATTTCACTGAATTTCTGCAGGGGGAGAAGAAATCCTTGCAGGAGTTTTCTGAGGATGGGTGGGGTAGGGCACACCATTAGTAGTAGCACAGCTTCTATCATTTTTTTTCCTAATGCTGTTTGTTTTTGTTGCTGGTTCCAAAGTTGGTGTTGCAGATGGCAACATTTTGTATCCTTCACAATGCCCAGGGCCTGCTATTGTGGGGCATTTATGTGTGTATGTAGGTGTAAGTGTGTGGGTGTGGAATGGCAGCCCCCATAAAAAAATTGTGGATAATATTTGGAGAAAATCTGCAACATTGCCTTTTTTTTTTTTTGGAGGATGAGGAAGAAAAATCTCAGATGTTTTCTGAGAAATTTCAGCTCAGCTCTATTTACTAGGGCTGTGTATGGATCCCCTGCTTTGCTTCAGATGCCACCTTGGACTAGGGATGTACGAAACCCCACTTACCTGGCTCCTCCGGGTTCCGCTGGGGGGAGAGCGCTCCGTCCCTCCCCCTGGAATCCTCACCGGCCGGCTCCACTCCGCGGGGATTCCATGGAGCTGCTGGCTGGGTCCGCCAGCAGCCAGACATCCGGCCGCTGACTAGCAGGGACGCAAATGGCGGCGGCAAGTGCAATCCCTGTATTCAGCCGTGATAGGCTACGTAAAGACTAAAATAGCCTATCACGTCTGGGTTAAAACAAACAAACACGTGTACGCAAATGGCGGCAGCTACGGCCGCCGCCATTTGCATTCCTCATTTTTGGCCTTCTTAGTCTACTTAAATATTTACGTAGACTAAGACGGCGAAAATAAGAGGGAACGCAAACAGTGTAGCAGGTAGGGATGTCAGAGAATTTCGCCACGAATCTCAGGGAGGCCGAATGCCAGCGCATTCGGCCCCCCAAAATCGATGGCAAAACGATCTGCCCCCCGACCCCCACCCCCTGGACGGGACTTACCTTGTGCGAATGTCCCTGGCAGCGGCAGTTTGGCGGCGGTTCAGCGGCGGCGGCAGCAGCGGCCGGTCTTCCGACCAGCTGCCGCCGCTGCCATTTCCAGGAAAAAAACAAAACAAAACAAAAAAATGTGATAGCTACGTAAACATTTACGTAGCCTATCACGGCTAGATTTAAAAACAAATACCGTGATAGGCTACGTAAATGTTTACGTAGCCTATCACGGCTGAGTAAAAAATACCCCCAAAAACAAACAATAAGGGGAACGCAAATAGCGTAGATGCTACATTCCCCTTATTTTCACCGTAGTCTACGTAAATGTTTACGTAGACTACATGTGCCAAAATAAGAAACGCAAATGGCGGCACCCATGGGTGCCGCCATTTGCGTATGCGTGGTTTGTTTGTTTTTTTTACTCAGCCATGATAGGCTACATAAACAGTTACGTACCTTACCACGGCTGATTGCAGGGACGCAAATGGCGGCGGCTACGGCTGCCGCCATTTGCATTCCCAGCCAGCCAGGATTCGCAGCAGGAGGGACGGGGCGCCTCCCCCCTGGCCAGAATTTGGGGGGGAGGGACGGAGCGTCTCCCCCCCACTGCGAATCAAATTTCGGGCAAGGTAAGTGACTTTCGTACATCCCTAGTAGCGGGTGCTATTTGCGTTCCCCTTTTTTTTGCCATCTTAGTCTACGTAAATATTTAAGTAGACTAAGACAGCCAAAAATAAGGAACGCAAATGACGGCGGCATAGCTGCCGCTATTTGCATATGCGTGTTTGTTTGTTTTTTAAACCCAGACGTGATAGGCTACGTAAGTCTTTATGTAGCCTATCATGAATGGGGGAGGGGAAACAGACTGCAAATGGTGGTGGTGGTGGCAGCCGGTCGGAAGACCAGCCGCCACTGCCGCCGCCGCCACCACCACCAAAGCTGCCGCTGGAGCCGCCGCCATCCGGAACATCCGCCCCAGGTAAGTCTTGTCTCGGGGGGGGGGGATCCATGGGGGGTGGGGAGGGTGGCAGGCCATTCCGCCATGGATTTCAGGGGGCCGAATGCACTGGCATTCAGCCTCACCGAGATCCGTGGCGGAATTCTCTGACATCCCTACTTCGGACCTTCTGAAGCATTCGCTTCACTTCAGATTCGGATCCAAAATGAGATTCGGATATCCAAATCTTTCTAATATGATATTTTCACATTGACTTGCATTGGAAAATAGAAATGGCCTTACCTTTTTCAGTTTTCATGATAAATACATGAAACTTGGCAACCTGTCAGCCCCCATGGAGGGGATTCCATCTGCCAAATTTCAGACCGCTTAGCCCAGTAGCTTTTGTGCTAGACACAGATAAAATGCGCTGTTCTCAGACACTCAAACCAAGGGTCATCAAAGAATATTCAGGGAAGTTAGGTGTTTAAGAGTGATTAGGAGGAGGTCATAATCACTCACCTCTGCTGTAGGTTTCTTTGAAGTGCAAATAACCCCTCTCCCCCAGTAGTACTAAATTTGGTAATCTGGGGCCAGATAAAGTTATCATCCAGGCCATGGACTGCCAATTTGCCATCTTGGATTTAAGAGATGGTTGATTCATGAAACTACCCCATGGTAAAAATTTGCTGGATTTCTAAAGTCTGGTCAAGTTAATGTGCTTAGTTCCATCTTTTCTAAATCCATATAACTTCCTTCTCACTCTCGCTCAAGTACTCTGTTTGATTGTAACCATAGGGATGTTGGAGAAATCTGCAAAGGATTCAAGACCCTGAAGATGCCTCATTTTGGGCTTGCTTGCTTTGCCACACAGTGGAGTACTATTTAAATAATAGATGTAGTGCTTTGCCTACTGTATTTTGAAATGTGGATGTGTGTGGTGCTTTGCTTGACCACAACACAAGCACACACACAGAGAGACACAGAGAGAGAGAGAGAGAGAGAGAGAAGAGTAAAAGAAAAGCAAATACAACACTACCTAAAAGTAGGGGTGGACGAAAGTCCCTTACCTGTCGTCGAAGGACGTTCGCGGTGGGGGGGAGGCGCTTCGCTGCTCCCCCCACGAAGTTCAGGCCGGGGGGGAGGCTTCCCGCCTCGCCCCAGCCGAAATTCAGGCCGGGGGGGACGCTTCCCGCCTCGCCCAGCCGCGAACGCGAAAGTTTTTTTTTTTTTTTTTAAACGCCACCTGATAGGCTACGTGACGATTCACGTAGCCTATCATGGCTAGATCTGCAAAGTCAGCCATGATAGGCTACGTCAATCATCACGTAGCCTATAAAGGGTGACTTAAAAAAAAAAAAAGCGTACGCTAATGGAGGCCCCCATAGGGAGCTGCCATTCGCGTTCCTTATTTAGTCGCTGTAGTCTACGTAAATGTTTACGTAGACTACGGCAAAAATAAGGGCAACGCAAATAGCGTTGCCCTTATTTTCACCGTAGTCTACGTAAACATTTACGTAGACTACAGCGACCAAATAAGGAACGGGACTGGCGGCTCCCTATGGGGGCCGCCATTATCCATACGCGCTTTTTTTTTTTTTTTTTAAGTCACCCGTGATAGGCTACATGATGATTGACGTAGCCTATCACGGCTGACTTTGCAAATCTAGCCATGATAGGCTATGTGAATCGTCACGTAGCCTATCAGGGGGCGTTTTTGTTTTTTTCTTTGATTGCAATGGTGGCGGCGGCAGCCAGTCGAAAGACCGGCTGCCGCTCCCGCCCCGCTCGAACACCCGCCGAACCGCCAGCCAGACCGACCACCGGGAGGGACATTCGGTGAAGGTAAGTCCCATCCCGGGGGGGGTGCGGGGGGCGGGGGGGTTCGGAGGATTTCTCCCCGAAACTTGTTCGGGGGGCCGAACACGTTGGCGCTCGGCCCCCCGAAGTTTCGGGGAGAAATTCTCCGCCATCCCTACCTAAAAGCAAAGAAAAGGGTTTCTATTTCATTTTATTTAGAGAAAAGATATAGAGTTCAAAAATGGGGAGGAATACAGAAATTGAGGGGGGGAGAGCCAAGAACAAGGAAAGGAAAGTACTTTTTAAATATATTTTTTTGTATTTTTAAAAGAATCTATCTGGAAAAGTATGAAGAAAGAGTGGGGAAGAGTCCAACACACACACACACACACACACACACACACACAGATCTAGCCAAATAACTTCAGAGCTCTCTCTAGTAACACCACCAGATCTCTCTCACACAATGAACAAAATGCTTTTTTCTCCAATATATCCAGTATCATGACCACCACCACTGTCACTGATACATTTTGGAAACAGGCTGTCTGGGCTTCAGAAGGTGTCAGAATAGCTCCAAATCTCCAAGGAGGACTGAGGCACTTCATTAATGACCCACTTTCCTTTGGAGCGCCTCAATGCGGGTCTGATTTGCTTCAGATCGCACTGAGTCATATCCAAAGCACTCTGATTTGTTTCAGAATTTGGATTCGGCATCAAAGTGATGCACAGCCCTACTAGTTACCACAACACAATCACCACCTATAATGACTCCAAGCATATAATATATAGTATATCAATAGCATTGCTGACAAAAACACCCTAACAGAAAAACAATCACAAGGGGAGGTTTGAAATGTTAATAGCAACATTTCCATGGAAGTGGAAATGTTGCTATCCCAGTGGATTGAAAATGTCTTTCTGTTTAGAAAGATGCTCTATGGTTCCTTTGATTTCCCCACCCCCTCAGAAGAACGGCTGAATCTGCAGATCCAGAACACAAGTTAAACTGGACAGAAATTAATGACGGTGTCACAAGATTAGAAAACAATACTGGTGGTGGCCATATAAGCCAGTAAGAAACAGCAGTGATATCTGTCAAGGATAATTTGCTAGAAAGAACAATACAAGGGTTGGGATAATTGACTATTTTTCAGCAACTAGTTGTCACCCTTTGTTTTCTGTGTCTGAGGAACACAGAAAACAAAGTTCCTGAACGGTTTACCTTATTTTCTCTCCACAGTTGTAGAAATTCAGGGCAATACTACTGATTTCCTGTATTTATGGTGATAATTGTACTGCAGTCCAAAGAACCTGTTCCATGCATGCAAAGGAATACATTTAGCATTTTTCCCAGGGACATGCACACTAAAGAAACAGAGATCCAGGCAGCTGTAACTCCCATCTCATGATCTGCACTATAGCAAAGTCCATACTACTTGGGCATTTTCTCAAAGACTGCATGCCTTGCATGTTGGTTTATTACTATGGTAGATTACCCTTCCAAAGCAGGGTTTTGAAATATGAAGGAGCAATTTTGAAAAAACAATGGTGATCTAAAATTAAATTTCTATGATGATCAAAAATTAGATTTGTCATTCATATTATTTACTCATATTGCTGCATTCCACAAAGTATCTATTTCAACTTCTCCTGAAGGACTTTCTCAGGTGGGTGATATAATCAGTGACAATTAGTTCGGTAGAGCGTGCATTCGAATGTGTATAGCTCTCATCACATGCACATGTCCCAAGTATTATAGGCATTTTTATACAGCTCTGAAAACAAATTACAGTTTCATTTTCCCCAGAGAACCGGCATCACTAACTTACTCACACAAATTTTTCCCAAGCTCATCAGCAGTATTTCTTCTGATGTGTGCAAAGAAGGATTCAGCAAACTCTGAATTCCTTCTATCCTGGGAGCATCCCTAGAAAATTTATCAGAATGCACCCTAATTTTTTTAGAATGCTACGAAGTATGCTTGTCAATAGTCTCTTTTTTAAAAAGATAAATGTAAAGATCCTAGGAGCAGTGATGTAGTAAAAAGGCTACAGTAGACTAACTGGAAAAAAGTAACAAGAAAGAGCTGGCAGCTCTCCCATGTTGATTATTGGGTTTGAAATCTTCAGATCTTTTCTGTTGGAGCAATCAGTAATCCTAATATTGAAGGACAGATTATACAAAAGCAAGCCAAGAAGACACTAAATCTGCAATCCTAACCACACTTACCTGGCCACAAGTCCCATTGGACTCAATATGTCTTACTTCTGAGTAGCCGTGCATTGCAGGGGTCCCTAATGCAGCACCCTTGGGGACATCCAACAGTGCCCAGAAATTTCTCCACTCCCTGCCCCCTTCAAAAATGTCTTTTTAATAAAAACCTTGAAGGGGCCAGGTTCCCCTTCCTATTCCTGCACCTGCTGCAGATCAGCTGTTGGTGGGCAGGCAGAGAAGGAAAGAGTTGCATTCTGGCCCCATCCAATTTCCTGCCAATACAGACCTTTCATGGAATCATAGAATAGTAGGGTTGGAAGTGGCCCATAAGATCATCGAGTCCAAGCCCCTGCTCAATGCAGGAATCCAAGTCAAAGCATCCCTGACAGATGGCTGTCCAACCTCATCTTGAATGCCTCCAGCATGGGAGAACCCACCACCTCCCAAGGTAATGGGTTCCATTGTCATATTACTCTAATAGTCCGGAGGTTTTTCCTGATGTTCAGCCAGAATCTGGCTTCCTGTAACTTGAGCCCATTATTCTGTGTCCTGCACTCTGGGATGATTGAGAAGAGATCCTGGCCTTCCTCTCTGTGACAACCTTTCATGTACTTGAAGAGCGCTATCCTATCTCCCCTCAGTCTTCTCTTCTCTAGGCTAAACATGCCCAGTTCTTTCAGTCTCTCCTCATAGGGCTTTGTTTCCAGTCCCCTGTCATCTTGGTTGCCCTCTTCTGAACCTTTTCCAGTTTGTCTGCATCCTTCTTAAAGTGGGGTACTGAGAACTGGGCACAGTACTCCAGATGAGGCCTACCAGTGCTGAGTAGAGGGGAACTAGTATTTTATGTGATTTGGAAGCTATACTTCTATTAATACAGCCCAAAATAGCATTTGCCATTTTGCACCCACCTCACACTGTTGGCTCATATTCAGCTTAGGGATGTATGAATCCATTACCTGGCTCTGTTCCGGGGATCTGCAGTTGGGGGGAGGTGATCTGTCCCTCCCCCTGGAATCCTCCCCGGCCAGCTCCACTCCGTGGTGAGTCCACGGCCGCTGGCCAGGGCCGCCCGCAGCTGGAACTCCGTCGGCTACTGGGCTGCGGATGCAAATGGCGGCTGCTGTAGCGGCCACCATTTGCATCCCTGTATTGCCGTGATAGGTTACATATAGATTTAAGTAGTCTATCACTGCAAAAAGCAGGGATGCAAACAGCTCTTTTTGTGATAAGCTACGTAAATACTTACGTAGCCTATCATGGCTAATGTAGCGAGGGAAATAGTGGCCACAGACAGGGGCCTCCATTCACACCTGCAGACTGTCAGGGTGGACACTGAGCCCATAGAATCCCAGAGTAGTTCTGATTTGGAGGAAGAGCAGTCGCTCCTGGGAGAGGAGCATGCCCCTTTTTCCCAGGGCCCGCAGCTGACAGAGTTTCCTCCCACCCACATTCCTAGATTAGAAAGCAGTCCAGGGAGTGACCCAGCACCGATAGCAGACTGGTTGGATGCGCGGCGCAGACGCAGAGAGCGGCGCCAAATGGAGAGCGCGGAAAGGAGGCGTAGTGCCCGGTTGGCGCTCAAAGAACGGTTGCGCCCAGAGGATCCAAGGGAAAAGGGGAGGGATTCTCCCCAGTCCTTATATTCCGGGGTCTGCCAATAATTGCTTTTCAAACGGGGACCAACTGTTCTAACTTAGGGCATAGGGATGCTGCTGCTCAGATCTAGTTGCTACCTGTAGAGCTGTTAAGTTGTAAAAGAAGAATAACGCTTTGAAAAGAGTCCCTTTGTCTGTGTCTGGACTTGGCTACTGGATTAGACTGAGAGCCCTCCAAGGAGCCCTTGACACAGACGAGGGCAGTGGACAGCCGACAAAAGGTAGGGTCAGTCCCAGGGAGGTTTTGCGAGGTGGCGGGAGGGATTGCTCCGTTCTGCCACGGACTCCGGGGGGTCGGATTCTTTAGAATCCAGCCTCACTGGAGTCCATGGCAGAATCCTCTAACATCCCTAATTCAGCTTGTGATCTACCACAATTCCATGATCCTTCTCGCTTGTAGTATTGTTGAACGAAGTATCCCTCATCTTGTAACTGTGCATTTGGTTTCTTTTTCCTAGGTGCAGAACTTGGCATTATCCCTGTTAAATTTCATTCTGTTGTTTTCTGCCCAGCGCTCCAGCCTATCAAGA
The DNA here is from genome assembly GCF_057233095.1 of Heloderma suspectum. Classification (NCBI taxonomy): domain Eukaryota; kingdom Metazoa; phylum Chordata; class Lepidosauria; order Squamata; family Helodermatidae; genus Heloderma; species Heloderma suspectum. The sequence continues at coordinate 88,748,432 of NC_139459.1, forward strand.
ATTTGACAAGCTGCCCCCCCCAGCAGCCATTATGTGATTAGCCATATCCATTGTGGGAGCCATTTTGTGGTGGTGCCCACGGCAGTTTCTCAAATTCCAAAACATGCCCACAGGCTCAAAAAGGTTGGGGACCCAGGGAATTGTACTTTTTTTGGATTGGATTGCAAAAGGGTCAGGAAACGTAACATATTTGATTGGTTTTGCCTCTCACAATTTCACAACAAGATGCATATGGGATGCAGTAACCACATGGTGAGGCCATCAGGAAACCAGAACTTAATACTTAGTGGACTCTCACACAGCAAGGTTTGAACTGAGAAGGACAGAGCTAGCACACTTGGAGACACCGGAGGTGGAGCCAGCCTCACGCATTTAGGCAAATGCTGAACAGGGCCATAGTTCTACTCTGTTCTGTATCTGGAGTACTGTGCCCAGTTCTGGGCCCCACATTTTAAGGAGGACATTGACCAACTGGGACATGTCCAGAGGAGGGAACCAGAATAGTGAGAGGTCTGGAAACCAAGTGGTATCAGGGATAGCTTAAAGAGCTGGATATGTTTAGCCTGCTGAAGAAAAGATTAAGGGGAGATTGGGATGCTAGAGAATTCTGCCATGGACTCCAATGAGGCCAGCCCCCCGGAGTCTATGGCAGAACGGGCAATCCCCCATGCCACCACACAAAATTTCCCCTGGACAGACCCTACCTTTTGTCGGCCGTCTGGTCCATCCGCTGTCCTGGTCTGCGGCCACAAAAGGCTGCCCCAGTCTGCAGCCACCATTTCCCTCCCTACTTTAGCTGTGATAGGCTATGTAAGTATTTACGTAGCCTATCACAGCAAAGAGCAGGGATGCAAATAGCACCCTCTATGCCATTTGCGTCTCTGCCTTTTGCAGTGATAGGCTACATAAATATATACGTAGCCTGTCACGAAAAGAGCAGGGATGCAAATGGTGGCCACTACGGCGGCCGCCATTTGCAGCCACAGCCCGGTAGCGGACGGAGGTCCGGCTGTGGGCGGCCCCGGCCAGTGGCTTCGCGGACTTGCCATGGAGCGGAGCCGGCCAGGGAGGATTCCGGGGGGAGGGACGGATCGCCTCCCCTCCACCGCAGATGCCCCGGACTGGAATCGGGTGAGTAATCCGTACACCCCTAAGGGAGACATGATAGCTGTCTTCAAATATCTGAAGGGCTGTCAAACAGAAGCTGGAAAAAACTTGTTCTCTGTTGCTCCAAAGGGCAGGACTAGAATCAATGAGAGGAAATGGCTGAGAAGCAGACTTGAGCTAAGCATTAAGAGAATCTTTGTAATGGTAAGAGCTGTTCCACAGTGAAACAATTTGGGAGGTGGTGGGATCTCCTTTGCTGGATCCTAGATGATTAGGCTGTCATCTATCAGGGATGCTGTAGTTGCATCCTGCATAGCACATCTTGCATTGAGCAGCGGCTTCAACAAGATGGCTTCCATGACCCCATGCAGCTCAATGATTATAAGAATCTGGGTGTTTGCAGTGCCCACCCCTTTTCTTAGGTGAGTCTTCTGAGTCCCCAAAAGCTTGTATCCAGACTGGGGAGCTTCGCTAGCATCTCTACCCATTCTTAGGTAGGTTGTGTGTGTCCTATTCTAAATGAGTGTTAACCTAAAGGTGTGTCTACATTAACGGAAAATCCCACAGCCCTACAGGAGCATTTTGCTTCTGTTTCTGTGGCACGGTTAGAATTAGGGATGGCGGAGAATTTCTCCCCGAAACTTCAGGGGGCCAAGCGCCAACGTGTTCGGCCCCCCGAACAAGTTTCAGGGAGAAATCCTCCGCACCCCCCCGCACCCCCCCCCCGGGACGGGACTTACCTTTACCGAATGTCCCTCCCGGTGGCTGGTCCGGCCGGCGGTTCGGCGGGTGTTCGAGCGAGGCGGGAGCGGCAGCCGGTCTTTCGACTGGCTGGCCGCCGCCGCCATTGCAATGAAAGGAAAAAAAAAAAACGCCCCCTGATAGGCTACGTGATGATTCACGTAGCCTATCATGGCTAGATTTGCAAAGTCAGCCGTGATAGGCTATGTGAATCGTCACGTAGCCTATCACGGGTGACTTTAAAAAAAAAAAAAAAAGTGTGTACGGATAATGGTGGCCCCCATAGGGAGCCGCCATTCCCGTTCCTTATTTGGTCACTGTAGTCTATGTAAACATTTACGTAGACTACAGCAACTAAATAAGGAACGCGAATGGCGGCTCCCTATGGGGGCCGCCATTCGCGTACGTGCTTTTTTTTTTTTTAAGTCACCCGTGATAGGCTACGTGACGATTCACGTAGCCTATCACGGCTGACTTTGCAGATCTAGCCATGATAGGCTACGTGAATCGTCACATAGCCTATCAGGGGGTGTTTTGTTTTTGTTTTTTACTTTCGCGTTCGCGGCCGGGCGAGGCGAGGCGCCTCCTCCCCGGCCTGAATTTCGGCCGGGCGAGGCGGGAAGCCTCCCCCCCGGCCTGAATTTCGGCTGGGTGAGGCGGGAAGCCTCCCCCCCCGGCCTGAACTTCGCGGGGGGAGCAGCGAAGCGCCTCCCCCCCACCGCGAACGGCCTTCGACGACAGGTAAGTGACTTTCGTCCACCCCTAGTTAGAATTGGTTCCTTTAGATGATTGGTTCCTTTACATGGAATTGAAAACACCCTTTCACAGCAGCCTTACAAGGCTTTCTATATTTTTCAATGAAACTGGACCATCTAGTGGTGGAATTATCATAGTATGCCAGCACTACACATGGAGGAAATGGCAGGGTTTTTTTTTTAATATTCCAGATTATCTCCAGTAACCTCAGGAGACTTCCTGGAGGTTGACGATGTTGTATAAAGGACCTGCAAACTTCTGTGAGTGGCCAATCATGAGTGCACAATAAATGCCTTGTGTAGAAATGGCCTAAACTCCAAACCCTTGCAGGAATCTTTCTCTGAGAAATATGTTCAGACTTTTCCATTGTAATAAACGTCTGTTGCGAACTGGCATATGACTTTCCTGAGTAATGTAATGAAACAAGACACACTATGCTTTATAACAGAACTGTTGGTACAGATATCTGCTATTGCTGGGAAGCAGCACAAATATTTCAAAATTTTCATATTTGTAGCAGAATTTAGTTAGTTACAGTGGCAATAAAAATGCCAGTGTAGTTTTTACACATAAATTAGCTACGTATTACAATACAAAACCATTAAGTTGAACAAGTTAAATTACTGCTACACTATTTCACATAATTATTGAATTAAAACTGGGAGTAATTCTGTTAATTGGCGGATTTAATTTCACAGGCAGTGAAGTATACTTTTCCTGACACAAAAACAAAACAAAACAAAAAACACTTCCCTAAAGTATTATGGACAGGTGTTGAGGAGGGTGGGGGAAAAGATTTTCACTTGAAGTGCTTTATTCAACTCATGTCATTTGTTTTCAGTGTCTATTAATCAGGCCTAAAGTTGGGATTAAACCATTATGTTCTAAATTAACAATGTAGCAATATCCCCTGGGAGTTTGGATTTTTCAAGGGAGCTACTGTAGTAGCCAAGCTCTATTACAGGCACAGATATAGCAAATTCTTATATGTTTGGCATACAAATTTGTGATATAGGGAACTATTTACCACTGCCTCAAGGGAAATCAATCTACTCGTGGAATATCTGACTCAGGAGGACTGACTAATGATCTTAACACCTGTATCTTAAAATTTAGTTTGTTTGTTCTGTGGCTGATATTGGCATCTTTTTTCCTATATTGAAGAGGATTAACAAATCCTTTCTATTATACTTGGGCAGCTTGATGATGAAAAAACTGGCCAACAACAGAAAGACATCTGGTCCTCAGAAATAACTGGTAAAATTGGTTACTCTAGAATCTACAGCTACTGAAGAGCCAGTCTTTTCCCCAGTCACTACAGTTGATAGGGGTGGGGGGGAGAAGATAATAAAAGGACAAAGCCTTTTGTTTTCCACAGCCCAGGAGAATATATTATAACCTCCAAGTTAGATTACTTCAATGTGCTGTACGTGGGGTGGCCTTTGAAGACGGTCCAGAAGCTGCAGGTTGTGCAAAATGCAGTGGCCAGATTGATAATGGGGACCAGAAGGTCCGAACATAGACCGATTCTGGCCTGCTTGCACTGATTACTGAGATGCTTCTGAGCAAAATTCAGGGTGCTGGTTTTAACTTATAAAACTCCACATGGATTGGGACTGCAATACCTGACAGCATACCTCTGCTGAAATGAACCTAAAAAGGTAAAGGTGTCCCCAACCAGTTGTGTCCGACTCTAGGGTGCGGTGCTCATCCCTGTTTCTAAGCCGAAGAGCCAGCACTGTCCGAAGATGCTTCCGTGGTCATGTGGCCGGCATGACTGAACACCGAGGTGCACGGACTGCTGTTACTTTTCCCGCCGAGGCAGTACCTATTTATCTACTTGCAATTTCTTACTTTCGAACTGCTAGGTTGGCAGAAGCTGGGACTGAAGACGGGAGCTCACTCCGTCACGCAGCACTCGGGTCTCGAACTGCTGACCTGTCAACCTTCCAGTCTGCACTTCAGCGTCTTAACCACTAAGCCACCGGCCCCATATGCTATTTTCAGCATCTAAGGTCCTCCTTTGAGTGCCTCCTCCAGTGGATGCTCAGAAGGCAGCAATGAGGGAAAGGGCCTTCCCAGTGGTGGCCCCCTATCTGTGGAGCAATCTCCCCAATGAGGTCCACCTGGTTCCAAACTTGTTATCTTTTCAGGACCAGGTTATAACTATCTCTTTCCCCAGACATTTGGCTAGGGATGTAAGAAAGTCACTTACCGTTTTGCAGATCTGCTTTGCGGTGGGGGGGGAGGCACTCCGTCCCTCCCCCCAGAGTCCTTCCTGGCCGGCTCTGTTCCACGGGGATTCCACAGAGCCGCTGGCCGGCTCTGCCCGCAGCCGGACATCCAGCCGCTGGGCAGCAGAGACGCAAATGGCGGCGGCCATAGCCACCGCTATTTGTGTCCCTGTACTTAACCGTGATAGGCTATGTAAATATTTACGTAGCCTATCACGGCAAAGTAAAAAAAAACGCGTATGCAAATGGCGGCAGCTATGGCGGCCGCCATTTGCGTTCGCTATTTTTTGCCATTCTAGCCTACATAAATATTTAAATAGAATGACGAATATGAATATTTGCATATAGAATATTTGCATATGCTGCGCCCGGCTGCAGCTGGCCAGGAGACCAGCTGCCCCCGCCCCCGCCCCCACCACACCCGCCCCCTTTTTATATTGTATTTAATGTTTTAACTTCTGTAAACTGCCCGGAGAGTTTTGGCTATACAGAAATGTAAATACTAATACTAATACTATATTGGAGGGATTCTTTGGGCCTACTGAGGCAGGGGGCCTGGCCCACTATATCTTTTTGCTGAACTAGCCATCCCTCTCTCTAGGGGGTTCACTTGAACCTTCACACACATTGAAACAGTGCATAAGGGGGTTGCGAGGTCATGCACCTTCTCATACCAAGATGTTGTTCATGATAACATGAAGAGAACCTAAACACACACACACAGAGATGTATGCACACAAAGTCCCTCCCTGTGAAGGGGAGCCACTGGTAGGGATGTCAGAGAATTCCGCCACGGATCTCGGTGAGGCCAAATGCCAGTGCATTCGGCCCCCCGAACTCCGTGGCGGAGGGCCTGCCACTGCCCCGCCCCCCCCCCACAGATCCCCCCCAGGATGAGACTCACCTGGGGCGGATCATCTGGGCAGCAGCAGCTTTGGCGGCGGCAGCCGGTCTTCTGACCGGCTGCCGCCGCCGCCATTTCCAGGCTTCTGTAAAAAAAAGAAAAAAAAGACGTGATAGGCTATGTAAATCTTTACATAGCCTATCATGGTTGGGTGGGTTTAAAAAAAACCACACCCGCATACGTAAATGGCGGCGGCTACAGCCGCCGCCATTTGCGTTCCTTCTTTTTACTGTCTTAATCTATGTAAATATTTACGTAGACTAAGACGGTGAAAATAAGGGGAACGCAAATAGCATAGACACTACGTTATTTGCATTCCCCTTATTTTCACCATCTTAGTCTACGTAAATGTTTACGTAGACTAAGATGGTGAAAATAAGGGGAACGCAAATAGCGTAGCGTCTACGCTATTTGCATTCTCCTTATTTTCACTATCTTAATCTACGTAAATGTTTATGTAGACTAACACGTGCCAAAATAAGGAATGCAAATGGTGGCACCCATGGGTGCCGCCATTTGTGTACGCGCGTTGTTGTTGTTTTTTAAATCAGCCGTGATAGGCTATGTAAACATTTACGTAGCCTATCATGGTGTTTTTTAAAAATCTAGCTGTGATAGGCTACGTAAATCTTTACACAGCCTATCATGTTTTTTTGTTTTTGTTTTTTTTTAACTGGAAATGGTGGTGGCAGCAGCCGGTCAGAAGACCGGCCGCCGCCAAACTGCCGCCAAACCGCTGCCGGAGCCGCCGCTGCCAGGAAGATTCACCGAAGGTAAGTCCTGTCCCGGGGGGGCGGGGGGGCAGACCGTTTCGCCACCAATTTCGGGGGGCTGAATGTGCTGACATTCGGCCTCCCCGAGATTCGTGGCAAAATTCTCTGACATCCCTAGTCCTCGTATTCTTCTCAGCCAGCCCTTCCTTAGGCTTTGATCCACAAGAGTAATTTGATCCCGTTGAATTTCAATTGCCGTAAGTGGAACACCGCTTACAGTTCTCTGGATCCAACCCAGGGCCAAAAAATAGACATTACTTTAAATGTGTGTCTAGCATAGGGATGGCAGAGAATTTCTCCACGAATCTCGGGGAGGCCGAATGCCAATGCATTTGGTCCCCTGAAATTGGTGGTGAAATTCTCCACCACCACCCCGCCCCCCCCCCGGGATGGGACTTACCTCCCTCGAATGTCCCTCTCGGCGGCGGGTCCCGGCGGCGTTTCGGCGGCGTTTCGGCGGGGCGGGGGCGGCAGCCGGTCTTCCGACCTGCTGCCGCCACTGCCATTAGAAAGTGAATGTTAAAAAAAAACCCACCACACACACGTGATAGGCTACATAACGATTTACGTAGCCTATCATGGCTGACTTTGGAAATCTAGCCATGATAGGCTACGTAAATCGTTACGTAGTCTATCACGTGTGTGTGTGGTTTTTTTTAACATTCACTTTTTTATTTCGTGGCTGGGGAGAAGTGCCCCGTCTCCCTGGCCGCGAAATTTCGGCTGGGCGAGGTGGGGCGCCTCCCCCCCCGGCCTGAATTTTGGTGGGAGAACCAAAGTGCCTCCCCCCCCACCGCAAAGCAAGCTGCGGGACCAGGTAAGTGACTTTTGTACATCTCTAGTCTAGCAGCTACATTCTTTTCCCCATTTTTACTCTAGAAGAGGAGTAGGGCCCTAATCTGGATCAGAACGCTAGCATGCGAAGTGGGCTTTTAAGATCTGGATCAGACTCCATGCACCTACTCTGGAGTAAAAATGAAAAGATTACATATTTGCGAGACACACATTTAAAGTAATGTCTATTTTGGCCCACAATATGTATTAAAAGGGGTGGGGGATGAGATTTGTATCTGGTGTCATCAGAATATAAGCAACAATATAAGCTATTTTGGAGCGGGGGAACTTAATTTTAAAGTATAGTTTTAATTTTATGTATAATGGTTCTTGCCATACATTTGTCCTAGAAAAAAGTGATATTTGCATGTTGTTTGTGTGTGTGTGTGTGTGTGTACACACACACACACAAAGTCAGAAAGTGAAATTACTGTCACTTTTTTAATGACTTTGTACAGTTTTGTTTGTTTTTTTAGAAAGGGAAAAGAAGAAAATGCATTTTGATACGATTATTATAGAAGACACTTTATTCTGATTTACTCATTTGCTAAGCTGTCAGGAAATTAATTATCTGAAATCAAATATGTGGTAACAAGTACATTGTGGGAAATGACTACCATTCAGATCGAATGACAGCAAAAGCAAATTTAATATGTTTCTTCGGCTTTTTGTAAAAATAAAAGGCTTAACCTCCATTTCAAGGTTGACACTCTCTTTCTTTCCCCCGTTTATAGCTCACTGATGAGTAGGTCATCTAAAGGCAAGGCCAAATGTGACTCCATCGGTGTATCTGTCTGTTGACAAATTCCCTCCAATTCACTGCAATGGTGTGTGGCATCATGCTGGTATAGCAGTCAATAGATTCACCACACCCTTAGCACTTAATTTGCCAGTGTTGCAAATCTTAAAATACAGCTATGAAGACTAGGGATGGGGTAGAATTTCTGTTTGAATTCCATTGAGAGATTAAACATTCTAGTAGGCATTCCATACTTGGTATTTGCAGATACTAATCTGATCTGGACTTAAACACTTTGACTGGTCATGCAAGCAAGTGCCACCCTCCACTTAGTATATGACAGTAAATGCAAACATCAGTCATAGAATGGATGTTTTTGTAATTCTGATAGGGATGTGTGAACTCACCCCCGACCAGGTTCTCCGGATGCCTGCCTAGCCCCTGCCCCTGCCCCTGCTTGCTAGTCCCTGAACCACAGTCGAGTTCCTCCCACACTCAGCGAGCAGCCCACACTCACCCCAGTGGCTTCATCGAGTTCCATGGTCGCCATTAAAAAAAAAACATGGCGATCGCAAAAATGTGCATGTCTTTGTATGTGAGAAAATGCGCATTTTGCAAATGTGCATATTCTCATGTGTGAAATGCGCATTTTGTGAAGGTGCATATTTGTGTGTGTGTGAAATGTGTATTTTTTGAAAAAATGCACGTTTTTGTGCATGCAGGAATATGCACATTCGCAAAACACGCATTTTGCGTGTGTGCAAATATGCATTTTTGCGATCGCCATTTTATTTCTCAAAAAATGGTGACCATGAAGCTTGAGGAGGCCACCAGGGTGAATGCAGGCCATTTGCTGAGCACAGGCAAGGGGCGAGCAGGGGCAGGGGCTCCACAAGTGGGGTTCAGGGGTGTGGGCAGGGGCAGTTCCACTGGATTCCCAGACTGAATCGGGTGCCCACACCATCCCTAAATTCTGATAAAGTAACCAAGGTTAGTTATTTACAAACAGCTCTGCCAATAGAAACACTAATGATGCGGTGACCTCCCCTGCTAGGCAGGCTCAGAGTTCAGAAAAGCCCCTGAAGCTTGGAAAAGAGCTCAATTATTCTGAGTTTGGATTTGAACCAAATTGGACCCCACTGTGCGAAAGAGGCAGGGATGGACAATTTGAATTAAAACCAGAGACAGAGCAGAATGTCTAGTGCCATAATGCTCCTCACCTTGTGTTTTAGGTGAGCTTTACAAGTGACACTGATTTGATTTTCCGAACCTGGAAATATGAAACATGGCAACACCACTTGTTAGAATGTCGGATTTAATTTTGAACAATGTTTAACATGTACATTTTAATTTATTGGATTCAAATTATTTATACCTTAAAGAGATGCTTTGTTCTTCACATCATCTGAGACATAATTTATAGAAAAATCATCAGTAATGTTATAGTTAACATTTTGATATAATATCCCAACGTTATAAGCACCTTTTCTTTTTCAAAACAGGAGATTACAAAGATATTGTGCTTGAAATCCTGATTTCATATCTCTTATATTTCATTTTCTCTTCTTAAACGTGACTGTGGTAGGTGATGGAACTGCTTAACATTACGTTTTCTGTGTTGACAGTCTAGGCTAGAGTTTTGTTTCAAGGACTCTTTAACCATTTCCCCTATAATTATGCACTTATCCCAGATGCTTAGCAAAAGCATGTTTAAAAATGGGAGTTGTTTGTGTCAAATAGCTAAGTCAGGTGTGCATGCTGACTTACCTGTTCCTTTAAAATAAATGGCTTTCGTACAACTGCAATATATCACCATACCTAAAGCATTATGGTTAGGGTTGGCGGAGAATTTCTCCCTGAAACTTCGGGGGGCCGAGTGCCAGCGTTGCCCTTATTTTCGCCGTAGTCTACGTAATCTTTACGTAGACTACAGCGACCAAATAAGGAACGGGAATGGCGGCTCCCTATGGGGGCCGCCATTATCCGTACGCGCTTTTTTTTTTTTTAAGTCATCCGTGATAGGCTACGTGACGATTTACGTAGCCTATCATGGCTGACTTTGCAGATCTAGCCATGATAGGCTACGTTAATCATCATGTAGCCTATCACGGGGGCATTTTTTTTTAAAACTTTTAATTTCGCGGCCGGGCAAGGCGAGGTGCCTCCTCCCCGGCCTGAATTTTGGCCGGGCGAGGCGGGAAGCCTCCCCCCCTGGCCTGAACTTCGTGGAGGGAGCAGCGAAGCGCCTCCCCCCCACCGCAAAAAGCTGCGAGACCAGGTAAGTGACTTTCGTGCACCCCTAATTATGGTTTACTTTGTCTGAACTCATGAATTTATTGCAAAAGATTTTCAACCTTCTTTATGCCCAAAAGCATTAATCTGTCAATTATCAAGGAGCTGTTCACTGAGTCACATTTTTCAGTGCTAGTCCTGATCTACCAAGAAATTCATTAACATCTTCATCAGCACTGAAAACAACTCCCTATTCATGTAATTGTTCCCAAAAAGGCTTTAGAAATCATTGCCTCCCTTTGAATGGAATTTGTTCTCTCAGTAGGGATGGCGCAGATGTTCAACTGGGTCTGGGAGCCCATCAGACTCCACCCTTGCCTGCACCCCTGGACTGTGCCCGCTGAGCCCCTGGCCTTACCACCCCTGCTCATGCCCTCCTGGATGCTCCCCACACTCACCCTGGGTCCCATCCATGACCATCTGCCATTTTGCCAAGGGTTTCTTTAAAAAAATGAAAAAGGAGCCAATTAAATGTACATATTTAAATAAGCACACATTTGGGCTGGGAAAGCTTGATCTACACAATATTAGAGGCATAAAACTCATGGGGGCTTGAGTGGGGGCAACGCTTCAGTGGGCACCTGCCTATTCCAGACAGGGGTGGATTTGCACATCCTTATCCCTCAGTGACGTCAGAACATAGCTAAATTTGATTGTCTGTGTACAATCAAATTACATCATCCTATTCATTATGTGATTCCCGGTTGACTAGCATCATCCATATGAGTAAACTAGGAAACATTGTCATCAGATGGAATTAGCTTTCTTTGCTCTCACTGCTGTCAAAATGTAGCCAAATCTGATTGACTACATAGTGTGAGAACTAGTGATGAATAACTCACCCTGCAAGGACATACCTCAGAATTTGCTCACTGAGTTCTGAATTCAACATTATAACATTGGATGGAAATTCTCTGTTATTATGAGATTTTGTCATGTCTTCAAATTTTTCTACACACACATCACCAAAGTGTATTTTGAGAATTACCATGGCATGTGTTGTATGGAAGGTTTGTTTCCACTCTGTGTGTCAAATGTCATGTGTCAAAACTAGGGATGGCCGTTGCAGGGAAATCCTGTTTGCTTTTGCCTCGACAGATCCCCATAGCACCCTCAACTCGGCAAGCATTTGTGAGCCAAGTGGCAGGTCAGTTCCCGAAACTTGAAAATTTCCCCACCTTTTTTTTTAATTTGCCAAATTGTGATTTGTGCAAAACTGCAGGTATATATGTTACAGAAATCACCATTTATGTAGGAATGTACGAAAGTTCCGCCATGGATCTCGGGGAGGCCAAATGCCAGCGCATTTGGCCCCCCAAAATTGGTGGCGGAATGGCCCGCCACCCCCCCGCCACCCCCCCGGGACAGGACATACCTTGGGCGGATCTTCCTGGCGGCGGTGCCTCCAGCGGCGGCTGCGGCTGCGGCTGCGGCGGCCGGTCTTCCGACCAGCTACCGCCGCCGCCATTTCCAGTTAAAAAACACAAAAAAAGTGATAGGCTACGTAAAGATTTACATAGCCTATCACGGCTAGATTTTTAAAAAACACCGTGATAGGCTACATAAATGTTTACGTAGCCTATCACGGCTGATTTAAAAAACAAACAAACGTGCGTACGCAAATGGCGGCGGCCATGGCCGCCGCCATTTGCATTCCTTATTTTGGCACATCTTAGTCTACGTAAACATTTACGTAGACTAAGATGGCAAAAATAAGGGGAATGCAAATAGCGTAGACGCTACACTATTTGCGTTCCCCTTATTTCCGCTGTCTTAGTCTACGTAAATGTTTACGTAGACTAAGAAATGCCAAAATAAAGAACGCAAATGGCGGTGGCCATGGCTGCCGCCATTTGCATACGCGCTTTTTTTGTCTTTTTAAAAATCAGCCGTGATAGGCTAGTAAACATTTACGTAGCCTATCATGGCTGACTGCAGGGACGCAAATGGCATCAGCTACGGCCGCCGCCATTTGCATCCCTGCTAGCCAGCGGCCGGATGTCCGGCTGTTGGCAGAGCCGGCTGGCGGCTCCGCAGAATTGCTGCAGAGCACAGCCGGCCAGCCAGGATTCCGGGGGGGGGAGGAACGGAGTGCCTCCCCCCTGGCCAGGATTCTGGGGGGAGGGACGGAACGCGTCTCCCCCAGCATCAACATTATCCGCGGAAAGGTAAGTCACTTTCGTACATCCCTACATTTATGCAAAACGTGCACTTTGGGCAAAATTGCAGCTGTAAATGTCCATCGAGTCAGGCAAGCCCAGGGATCCAGGAGCCAGACTCCGGGGGCTGGGGGGTGAGCTGGTGAATATCCATCAAGCTTGACTCCCCCCCCCCACAAACAGATTCCACTGACATCTCTAGTCACAACTTCATGTGTCATGCTGCATCCTTCTCTGGCTATTATCACACATGATTTGCTTACACTTGGAGTAGATCAACATGGAGTCACTACTGGTGGAGGCTGAATGAGCAGCCTGTTTGGTGCAGGACTTGGCCCGTGATTTGCAAATGGGATTTTTTCATTTCCATTGAAAACTAAAGGGTTAAAGTAACAAACAATAGAACATGCGCAAAGGTGGAGGAGTTTGGCTGCCTTGTCATGCCAACCATGTATACTGCGCAGGCACAGAAAATATAAATTAACCTGCAATCAGTGTTTAAATTATGAAAAGATTAAAGTTTGTTGGATCAAAGTCTGGGGTTGATATACATCTGAGAATTACAAACATAGTGGATTCAACTTAGGAACCAACTAATTCGGAGTTCAAAAGTAATCACCATCTGTGACATTATTGCATTCACTGCATGATCTGTGATTGGCGGGGACTGCTCTAGGGAGAAAAAAAAAAGAAGCCCTAGCAATGAATAATGGTGCTGAAAACAGCAGTAGATGTGGAAAACAAAGGGCAATAAAACAGGGCTGAAAAAGTGGTGCTACCCCTAACAAATATCCCTCTCCCCAAAGAAGCAGTAGTTGTGAGCCAAAACAGGTAACCATTTGGCATAGTCTTGCTTTGTTCCTGTTGGATGTACACATCCAGCAGCCATTTCTGGGACTGCAGCTGTTGGGGGAAAAATGCAGCTGCAATGACAGAAATGGCTGCTTCCTCCCTCTGTCTACAGCCTAGTTCATGCTATCTTTCCTTTACAGTAGGAGTGGGCAACCTTGTCACCCTTGAGGACCACATACAGCGATGAGTGGCAACTTGTAGAGTGCATCCTCACATACACGTGTATGCATGTGTGGGCCCACCCATGTGCTCACACACACGTACACACTCTCTTTCTTATGCACAAATACTCTCTTCCCTACCACACAGCAATCTTCATCAGAATCACTGGGGGGGGGGGGAAGCAAGAAGCTTTATCCTCACCCCTCACCGCCCCCCCCAGCAGTCCCCATCAAGATGGCTGTTAAAGCCTCTCTCTTTGGCCACCAGCTATCCGGAGCAGGATTACAGTTTCCCCACTATCAGCCATGGGAAACAGCAATCTTGATTAGGATTGCTGGCGGAAGGCAAGGTTAGAGCCTCTCCCCTGCCCCCCATCATGAATAGCAGTGGTCATCTGTTCCCCACCACCCAGCTGATGAGATCCCAAAGTCCACGAACCCCATGTGGCCTGAGGGGGCCAATCCACAACAGATTCCGCAGGTCTGATTCTTAGAAATCCAAACTCATTTTAGTTCACCTTGAATTTCTCCAGCATCCTACCCTGGCCCCAGGGGTTCAGCAGGTGGCATAGAGAGGATTGCAGGTTGCACACATGTGCTGTGGATGTATACCCACCTATAGAAAAGCACTGTGGAACTTGTCAGTGCAAACTGGCCTTGAACACAGAATAAATCAGTGATGAGCAATAATGGGCAAGATCCAATGGTAGCCTTGTGCATACAGCCAGCTCCACCAATCCCAGGCTGCATGTGGCCAGCTTCACCATTTCCAGTCTGCAAGTTGCCCCTACCACTTGCGGTGGCAAAGTAGTCCTTCCGGGGGCTGTACTGTGTCTGGTCATTTCAGGGCTTGCCCCCCCGAAACATCGCTGGAAGTGGTGAGGGCTGCTTGGAGACTGGAAATGGCAGGGCCAGCTGTGCATAGACTGGGATGGATACTGCCCCAAGTGAATTCTTTGGTGAGCATAAACAGAAGGGCCCTGCTTCAGTTCTGTGCCTGCCTCTATTCAGCTGTCTTTAATCTGAGCAGGAGTAGGGATATCATGGGCATCTGGTCTGGGTTCGAAGCTCAGTGACTTCTTGATGGTTTGGCCCCCAGATGCCAGTCCACGGATCCCTTCATTTGCTCAACTTGCATGCACAGAGTCAGGAAAGCACAGGAATTCCCAATCCCTTGTCGAGCTGCCATTTTGCATAAAAATGGTGGCTCAGCCTTTTACAGGAAGTCCGATTTTGCACAAATGATGGCTGTAAAGAGTCCATTTATGCAAAATTACTAGCGTAAATGGTCTATTTAGAAAGGCTATCAATGGCTACTAGTCCTGATGGCTATGTCCTACCTCCAGTACCAGAGACAGTGAGCCTATGCACACCAGTTGCCGGGGAACATGGGTGGGAGGGTGCTGGTGCGCTCGTGTCCTGCTTGAGGGTTCCTGGTCGACAGCTGGTTGGCCACTGTGTGAACAGAATGCTGGACTAGATGGACCCTTGGTCTGATCCAGCAGGGCTCTTCTTACATTCTTGTGTTCTCTTTACAGCTGCCAGTTGCACAAAATCAGCCTTTCCATAAAAGGCTGAGCAGCCATTTTTATGCAAAATGGTTTGGTGAGGGAGCAGGAGGCTGCTTACTGGGCACCCATGGATTGCCAGATGGCTCACCACATGGCTGGCAGGAGTCTGGCAAGCTTCACGTGAGGTGGGATAAAGTGAGTTCGATCATCCCTAAGCAATGGTGCTTACATTTGCAAGTGCTCCTGCTGCAAACAACTGCTCCATCTTTATTTCCTATATATAATCTCCACTCAATTTGTTTAGCAGAAAAAGCTACAAGTGGGAACAAAGATTTACCAATAATATTTAGCTCATTAAACCATACAACTAGCCTGTGGGGTGTTTTCTTTTTTCCTTTTTTTCTAGTGACTATATTGAGGTGTGTGTGTTTTTTAAGCAAATGGAAGCTGCTGTTGTTGACTTCAAGTTCTTCACACTTAGAAACCTCATCATCCTACTATACATGAAAAAGATTAAGCCTGCTGCAATTTCCTTCTTCACTTCACTCTGTTTTAAAGAAAGCATTGTCCTACAATCAATATTGTATGGATACATTCTTTAAGTTGGTGACAAACAAAAGGCTACTTCATGAAATAAATGAAAGCAACACCGATTTATAGCTATGTGGGCTGTAATTTAAGTATGTCAGTCTACAGAATATAGCTAGGCACAATCAGTATGCTCTAAAGAGTTGTGTAAATGTCTGTAAACACACAAAGACCGCCTTCAGCCTATTTCTCTTTTCCTTAATTCAGTTAAACAGGAACAGAATCTTGGGCATTTGGGTCAATTCTTTGCCAGAGGAGAAATCATTTAAATGGAGTCAGATTGATCTGTTAGGATAATCATGCTTGAATTGAGATGGTCCTTGACTTTACACAATACAAGAGACTGTTTCTAAACACTCAGTAAGATCTACTTCCAAGAAGTACTTTTGTATAAGTAGTTTTGGGGGGATGGGAGAACGCTAGTACCATAATACTGACAAGATGACATTTCCTTCAGAGGTGTACCATATTCTATCATGCTATTAAAAGAGCAAGCCATCAGGTAACAACTGCCAGAACAGTATATGTATTACCCGTGCTCTGGCAACATCCCATTTGGATTACTGCAATAATGTACATGGGGCTGCCTTGTTCAGAAACTACAGTCCAAATACTAGGGATGGCGCGGGCACTCGGCTATGCCTGGGAGTCCAACGGACACCACCCGCCCCCACTCATGCTCTAGGCTGTGTTCACCAAGCTGCTGCCTCCTATCCCACACACATACACACGCTTGCCAAACCGCCAGTACCCATGTGGAGCTGTTCCCGAGTGCCTGTCATTCCCATGATCACCATTTTTTTGCAAACTGATGACTTGGGAACTTCCATAAATGTAATACTGTGCACAGAGCGGCCTTAAAGGCCCTATCTATGCAATATTACAGGCATAAATGTCCCAGGCCCTTTACTCCTGTAATGTTTTATCATTTTTTATTTAAAGCATTTCTTGGCCGCCTTTCAGGGCAGAAGCCCTCCCAAGATGACTTACAGCAATAAAATACATTAAGCCGTTAAAATATTAAAAGCAATAAAAACATAAAAACAACAATAAATCAACAATAAAAGCCATGTTGAGGCATTGCCCCTTTAAGGCAGCCATAAATGCAACATTAGATTTATGGAAGTAACTGAGCCATGATTTCTGTACAAAATGGAGGCTCGGTAAAGCAACAGATGGCCTTGCAGCACTTCCTGCTGGTGGCCAAGCAGGGAAGTGGCAAGCAGGGTCTGGATGGTCGAGCAGGGATGGGGGGATTCCACTGAACTCCATCCCCTTCTTCGACCTTTGCACCATCCCTACTTTTAACATATATTATCCTTCCCTACAACAAAATGGTGCCGATTCCCAAGCAAATGTGCTGAACATCAGCCAGCAGAAGCAACCTCCATTTTATTCCTATACTCATGATGGTGCAATGACTTCACTGTGTTTAAAAAAGTGAAACTGCACATAGTCTCAGAGTAGATGATGTGGAGGATTGGGGCTCAGATGTGATAGGGTGGCTGTGTGTCCTCTTTTACAGAGGACACTCCTCCATTTGAACGGCTGTCAGATGACCATCCTCTATTGCAAAGTCATCCTCTGTTTGAAGGGCTGCTCAATCCAAGGCTAGCATAAAGATAAAGGACCATCAGAAGGAAGAGCTGGGCCTTGAAATAGCTCATCGACAGCACCTGGACAACAGACTGAGCAAGGCACACCGGTCACCTGGTCACAGTCTTCCACACTATGGTGAGATATAATTATTTCCAAATTTGCATTTATACATATAAATTAGCATATGCAAATTTTATGCAAAGTGGTGTTATCTTTTGTCCTCTTTTTTGGTGATGCATTCCCTCTTTTCCTTTTTTTTTTTGCTGATTCATACGTGACCACACTAGTTTCCACTCACTCTTTTGACTACCACCACTACATCTTCTTGTGTGTCCCCCACCCTTATACTGTCATTGTTTCCGTGGAGCATGGTATAAAAAGTAGGGCTGTGCACTGCTTCGGTCTGAAGCCTGAATAATGAGTCAAAGCAGGATGCTTCAGAGGTGCCTCCACATGATACGAGGTGGAGCAGAATAGCAATGAGGTGAAGCGGCTTGTATACAAAGTGCCTCATCTGACTTGATGATTCGTTGTGAGCAACCCAGACAGCCTGGCACCAAATGTATCAACTTGAGAAAGTTCAGCAAGGGGTTGAGGAGGAGGAGGGAGGGAGGGAGCTTTGGTGAATGGAAAGTCTAGTTGCCAAATCAGGGCTGAACGTAACCCAGCAATCTCCAATCAGTGACAGTGATGGAGGAGGAGTGAAGACTGAATAACTGGAGAAAAATAGCTGCCTTTCAGAGACTGATATCATTCTGGTGGTGTTACTTAGGGATGTAAGGACCCCCCCCCCAGGTTCTCCAGATGCCCACCCACCCAGCCCCTGCGCCACTCGCCAGTCCTCCACCTCTGCCGTGATCACCATGCTTTTTAAAAACATGGTGATTGGAAATCTATGTGCACATAGACTTATATGCAAAGAGCACCATGAATCTTGAGTACATGGGCAATTCACAGCCCTTTTTGCATATAAGTCTATGTGTGCACATAGACTTATACACAAAACCGCTGTGAATTGCCGAGGCAGGAGGAGGAGGAAGCATGGTGCACATCCCCACAGCTTGCTAGCTATCTCTTCCTAGTGAGCAGGAGACAGCTAATAGTCCTTGGGGGTGTTTCCACCAGTGATTTACTCCCTCAGTTGACAAGGCACAGCATGATCTCCAGGCTCTGATTCTCCTTTATTTGGTTTATTGCCTTAAGAAGAAACTTCAACCCTTCAATATAGAGATTCTGCAGGTTAAAATGGGAGCTGGTTTCCATCTTTGTGTTACTGCTCTTTCCCACAACACGCCCATTAGTGTCTCCTCAAAAGTAACTCCCATTGTGGTCAATGAGGCTTGCCCTCTTAATGCCCACAGAATTTACAGAGATCCCCCTCAACGGACATGGCACAGTTTAAAGCCCAATTCCCTAACTGCGGTGAAGTGTGGTCTCAAGGCTCCAATTCTCCTTTGTTTGGTTTACTGCATTAGAAAGAAACTACTTCCGCCCTACATTATAGAGATCCTGCGGGTTAAAATGGGGGCTGGTTTTCATCTTTGTGTTTATTGCTCTCTTTCCCAGCAAAAGCCTATGTGTGTCTACTCGGAAGTAACTCCCATTGCGCTCAATGAGGCTTGCTCCTGAAATTCCAGTTGCATCTGGACATTCAGGGGAAAGGGGGGAAGCCTCTCTTTTTGGTTGAGCAGCCCCTGCCAGTCAGATGATGTTCACTCCAACCCCCAACCCCACCAGGAAGTATGTTCTGTGAAGCGATTTTGACTGCTCTGAGAAAACCTGCTCGTGGAGCCCTGCATGGACACATTGCAGCAAAGCTCATTTGTTTTTAAAAATCTGGTACTCCTCCATTAGCTTCTCCTTTGTCATGGAAACATGGCCATAGACAGCCAAGCAGGCAGGAGGAGGAGGCAGCGTGGGACAGAGAGATAAAGCTCTTTGCTTTGAGAACTTTTGTGGGGGGAAAAAATCTAATTTCAGCTGCACCTAGCACAAAATGTACTGGCCCAAACTGTCCAAAATCTGGCAGATGGGATCCCGTCCATGTTGGCAGAGAGGCCCCCAAATTTCATGTGTTTATCATGAAAACTGAAAAGGTTATGGCCATTTGTGTTTTCCCATGCAAGTTAATGGAAAAACGCCCAAACCGCGTGATCCGGATATCCAAATCTCACTTCAGATCCAGAAGTGAGCTGAAGTGGAGGGAGTCCTAATCGGTCTTAGTCAAAGCAGGGCTGATTTGGAGGGTCCGAAGCAGCATCCAAAGTGAAGCCGGGCACAGCCCTAATAAAAACTAAAAAGTCATTAAATATATAAATAAATAATACTATAATGCACATATCCCAGACGCTGAGCCCCACCATTGATACAGGTACACCAATGATATAGGAGGCCCAGGGAACACTGTTGGGGGGGGGAAGGGGGGAAGTGTGAATAAAAGACGAAACATGAAATTTAAAACATTACCTTTAAAAAATTGCCTTCATTTCTGTTTTACCTTCATTTTCCCATCACTTCCCATCTTGTCTTCTGCCACCAGTAACTTTCGTGTTCTGTCCCTATGGCATGAGGTCTGCAGGGCTCCTACTACTCCCTTAGGACATCAGAACTGCCAAATTTCAGACACAGTGTACAAAGGAAAGGTTACAATGTTACCTTACCTGTCCTGGCAGAAAGATGGGATACAGATTTAATAAATAAATAAATAAACAAACAAACAAACAAACAAGCCAGCAAGCCAGCAAGCCAGCGAGTGGGACTTTTTAGATTAGAAAAAAGGCAAGTAAGGGAGGACATGATAGAGATATACAAGAAAGTGGATATGGATATGTTTTCTCCCTTTCAGAGCTTTTCTACATGAGGCATTTATTGTGGACTTCTCATTCCTCACTCATGGTTGTTTATGGGTTCTTTAGATGACATCATGACCCTCCAGTTTCACTTCTGTTTTTTAAGAGCACTTTCCTATTTGTTTATTTTTTAGAGTGGGGAATGTGGAGTCCTGAGCTTTTCTACACAACGTTGTTAATTCACTGTATCTACCTTCAGTTTCATCACAGAATTGAGATCCAAGCTCTACACAAAGAGCTTTTCCTTTTCTGTAGGGATGTTGGAGAATTCCGCCATGGACTCCAATGAGGCCAGATTCTTTAGAATCTGGCCCCCTGGAGTCCGTGGCGGAATGGGCTACCCCCCCGACACCCCCCTAAATCCCCCCCAGAACAGACCTACCTGGTGGCAGCAGCAGCAGCGGATGCGGTGGCAGATGTGGTGGTGTATGCGGTGGCAGCAGCTCCGCGTCGTCTTCTGGCCACTACTGGGCTGCTGCGGATGCAAATGGCGGCCGTCGTAGTGGCCGTCATTTGCGTCCATGCCTTAGGCCGTGATAGGCTACATAAATACTTACATAGTCTATCACAGCAAAGAGCAGGGGCGCAAATGGCATAATGGGCACCATTTGCGCCCCTGCTCTTTGCCGTGATAGGCTACATAAATACTTATGTAGCCTATCACGGCCTAAGGCACAGACACAAATGGCAGCCGGCATAGCAGCTGCCATTTGTGTCCGCAGCATGGCAGTCGGAAGTCTGGCTGCGGCCGGGGGGGATTCCACGGTAGGGTTGGCAGAGAATTTCTCCCCGAAACTTCGGGGGGCCGAGCGCCAACGTGTTTGGCCCCCCGAACAAGTTTCGGGGAGAAATCCTCCGAACCCCCCCACCCCCCGCACCCCCTCCGGGGCAGGACTTACCTTCGCCGAATGTCCCTCCCGGCGGCGGGTCCGGCTGGTGGTTCGGCGGGTGTTCGAGCGGGGCGGGAGCGGCAGCCGGTCTTTCGACCAGCTGCCGCCGCCGCCATTGCAATAAAAGAAAAAAAAACGCCCCCTGATAGGCTACGTGATGATTCACGTAGCCAATCACGGCTAGATTTGCAAAGTCAGCCGTGGTAGGCTACGTCAATCATCACGTAGCCTATCACGGGTGACTTAAAAAAAAGAAGAAGTGTGTACGGATAATGGCAGCCCCCATAGGGAGCCGCCATTCCCGTTCCTTATTTGGTCGCTGTAGTCTACGTAAAGATTTACGTAGACTACGGTGAAAATAAGGGCAACGCTATTTGCATTGCCCTTATTTTCGCCGTAGTCTACGTAAACATTTACGTAGACTACAGAGACTAAATAAGGAACGCGAATGGCGGCTCCCTATGGGGGCCGCCATTAGCGTACGTGCTTTTTTTTTTTTAAAAAAAAGTCACCCGTGATAGGCTACGTGACGATTGACGTAGCCTATCATGGCTGACTTTGCAGATCTAGCCGTGATAGGCTACGTGAATCGTCACGTAGCCTATCAGGGGGCGTTTTGTGTTTTTTTTCAACTTCCGTGTTCGCGGCCAGGCGAGGCGGGAAGCCTCCTCCCTGGCCTGAATTTCAGCTGGGCCGAGGCGGGACACCTCTCCCCCCCGGCCGGAACTTCGCGGGGGGAGCAGCGAAGCGCCTCCCCCCCACCGCGAACATCCTTCGAGGACAGGTAAGCGACTTTCATCCACCCCTATTCCACGGGAGAGGGATGGATCGCCTCCCCGCTCATGGATGCCCCAGACCAGAACCAGGTAAGTGATCCGCTCACCCCTACTTTTCTGCTTTTCCACTGTAGGTGGTGCTGTGCTATAGTGGAATAACACCACAAGTAGGAAAATGCATTTTCTTTCACTTCCACAATAATACTCAATTTTTCGGCTCTAAATCAACAACTATGGGAAAGTGCACTTAAAAATAGAAGTGAAATTAGAGTGTCATGACATGATCTAAAGAACTTGCAAACAACCATGAGTAAAGAATGACAAGTACACAATAAATGCCTTTTGTAGAAAAGGTCATTATTTCTGAAAGCGAAAGAAAATGTATTCTCCTACTTGTGTAATTTCATGATTTCACTATAGCACAGTGCCACCTACAGGTTATGTAGTGGAAAATCTGTTACTGTATTTTAATCTTTTCACTGCTTCTACTTTTTATTTTGGTTTTTATTTTTATTTCATACTATAGTTTAATCTTTCATTTTCTATTTTATCGTGTTGTATTTTATGGTTTTAAATTTTGTGAACCACCCAGAGAGCTTTGGCTGTTGGACAGTATATAAATGTAATACATACAGACATACAGACATACATACAGGAAAGGAAAGGAAAAGCTTTTTGTGTGGATCTGGGGTCTTAATTCTGCGACACAACCAAAAGTAGATTTAGCAGATTTACAGCCTCATGTAGAAAAGCTCTCAAAATACTAGAACCCAGGGCCATCCAGTGAAGTCGAATGATGGGATAAAAGGAAGTGTGCCTTCACATTGTTAAACTGGAATTTGCTACCACAAAATGTAGTGATGGCCAACAAGTTGGATGGCTTTAGAGGGAGAAGAAACAAATTTCTGGAGGATAATGCTATGAATGGCTACCAGTCATGGGGGCTATATTATTATTGGCAGCAGTATGCCTTTGCGATTTGATGGGGAACCCAGAAAGGAGGCTATTGCATTCATGTCCTGTTGTGGGTTTAGCATAGATACCTGGTTGGCCACTGTGGAAAACAGAATGCTGAACTATTTGGTCTGAACCAGCAACACAATTCTTACGTTCTTATGGGAATATCGAATCAGTTTCTGCCTGTAACTTTCCATCCAAACAGCATGAAATTTGCACGCATTGTACTATTTCCTTGTTGTGTCATACCTGCCAAATTCCAGACAGATGGGTCAAAAATAAAGGTGGAAAACAAATATATCCAGCTTCATTTTTCTCAATTTGTTTTTCATTTTACTTTTTAAAATGAATGTGGGTGTATTCATTTTGTTTTTCATTAAAACACCCCTACTAGGTTTTTCATTAGATCAATGTTTGTTACCCCTATGTTTGATTTCTAGGAAGTCCTCTATAGGTGATATGCTGTAAGTCAAAACAGGGTTGAGAGGTTTGTTGCGTTAATAAAGTAGGCCATTCCTTGCTCTCATTTAAAAAGTGGATTTCACCCTAAATACATAGCAGAGTTCCAAAGGGAAGGTAGCTATCCCACAAGTATTTATGGGAATGTAGCTTGGCCATTAATATTGCTTTGAAAATGATTAAAATATGGATTTGAAGCTCTATGTCTGTTATGTTTTCCCCACTGATTAATTTCATTGTTTAAAAAAAATCCCTTTTGCAAGATTAAAGCTTGGCTGATCAACCTAAGCATGGATGTGAATTATTCTTTCCAGAACCATCAGCCATGCCAAAGCACATCAACCTTATCCATACCAAACACATTGTATTCTGTAACATTCCAGCCAAGAGTGTGTGAGCAATTCTGCACTAATGGTAAATCAGGCTGTTCCATAGAAGAATTCATACTTTCAATCAGCAGCTGGATAGTTAAATTCTTTCAAAGAGGCATGGATTCTCAGAAATCCCATTTAGCTACTGCTAGGCTTTCACCTACTTCTATGCCTCTCTAATGTCATATAAAGCTGGTATCTAAAGAACAAAGATATGGAGTTGCTGAAGCACAAGTCAGTTACTAACACACGCACATGCACACACTCACACACACACACTTGCTTTAAACCATGTCAGACTATTGATCCATTTATCCTGCAATGCTGTACACATTTACCTGGAAGTAAGCATCACTGAATTCCATCAGACTTACTTCTGAGTAGACATGCATAGGATCACACTGTTAGCCTAGTATGGTCTACTTCGATTGGTAATAGCTCTCTGTAATCATACAAATAAATTTCACTTTCTCTTGTTTTTAC
Source organism: Heloderma suspectum (assembly GCF_057233095.1). Lineage (NCBI taxonomy): Eukaryota > Metazoa > Chordata > Lepidosauria > Squamata > Helodermatidae > Heloderma > Heloderma suspectum. The sequence continues at coordinate 88,772,467 of NC_139459.1, forward strand.
CCACAACTCCATTCCATTTCTGCATTCATATGCCTTTTAAATAATAAATACATCTCAACATACATATTTAAATGCATCTTTTCTCAAAAGACACATTTAAATGTGTATTTTGTAGGGCTATGCATGGACTCCCTGATCTGACGTGACAGCTGCTTTGGGGCTTCCGACCGAGACAGGCCCGATTTGGCTTGAGCTGATTTGGGGGGGCTCCTGACCCACCTCAGCCTACAAAGCTGAAACAGGATTCGGATATCCGAATCCCGCTTCACCCCACCACCACCACATGCCTCCCAGCCCCCAACAACTTACCTGGGCCCCAGTTCCAGGGGGGGGACCACCAGGGCAGCCACCACTGCTGCTGGTGCCACCAGGGAAACTGCTGCCTGAGCTACCAGGGAAACCACTGCCCGTTGCAGCCCACCAACAGGCACGAAGGCAGGGATCACCCTCCAACTGCACTCTCTCCCCTCCTTGAAAGAAGGGGGGGTGCCCGGCTGGATGCCGACTCCTGCCTCTGCTCAAGGCTTCATGGGTTTCTTGTTTGCAAGGAGCCCATGAAGCCTTGAGTGAGGCCAGTGGAGGCAGCTCACACTGAGGGTAGGATGCCGCCACTGCCACCAAGGGAGCTGCTGCTGCCGCCAGCTCCTAGGCCCTCTGGATGTGCACCAGCAGCCATCTTGTTCCAGAGAATGGGGGGAGCCATTTTTAAAATGGCGACTCCCTGTATTTCTGGAATTACAGGAAGTCGCCATTTTAAAAATGGCTCCCCCCATTCCCTGAAACAAGACAGCTGCCAGCACACATCCAGAGGACCAGGTAAGGGGCTGGGTGGCGGTAGTCGTGGACGTGTGCCGGCTGGGCCTCCAGAACACTCCGAAGTGCACCAAAGCACCCCAAAGTGGCCCAAGGCACCCTGCTTTGACTCAGAGTTAGAGCTTTGGGCTGAAGTGGTGCACAGCCCTAGTATTTCAATACACCTCAACTACGAAGAACAGTTTTGCAGCCTTGAAAAGGGAAGAGTGAAATCTTTTGGATAGCTACATTCTGATCCACACATACATCCAAGAGTTATGGATCAGGATATCTTTGTATAGGAATGTGCAAAGGTTGAATTCCTCAAGCATCCCTAAGTTGTCATTGGCCCAAGAAATAGTCAAGAGACTTTTCATCTCCAAATTAAAAATATCTATATTTCATGTTGTTGTTTTTGCAGCAGAATCTGTAGCATAGGGATGTACGAAAGACACCTTGAACAAAATTTGATTCGCGGTGGGGGAGAGGTGCTCCGTCCCTTCCCCCAAAATTCTGGCCAGGGGGGAGGCTCTCCGTCCCTCCACCCCCGAATCCTGGCCAGTCGGGCCGCAAATGGTGGTGGCCGTAGCCGCTGCCGTTTGTGTACCTGCATTCAGCCATGATAGGCTATGTAAATGTTTATGTAGCCTATCACAGCTGAGTAAAAAAAAAAACCATGCGTACGCAAACGGCGGCGCCCATGGGCGCCGCCATTTGCGTTCCTTATTTTGGCACGTCTAGTCTATGTAAACATTTCCGTAGACTACAGCAAAAATAAGGGGAACGTAAATAGCGTAGACGCTACGCTATTTGCGTTCCCCTTATTTTCACTGTAGTCTACGTAAATGTTTACATAGACTAGACGTGCCAAAATAAGGAACACAAATGGCGGCGCCCATGGGCACTGCCATTTGTGTACGCGCGGTGTTTTGTTTTTTTTTACTCAGCCGTGATAGGCTACGTAAACATTTACGTAACCTATCACGATATTTTTTTAAAATCTAGCCATGATAGGCTACGTAAATCTTTAGGTAGCCTATCACATTTTTTTGTTTTTTTGGTTTTTTTACTGGAAATGGCGGCGGCGGCAGCTGGTTGGAAGACCGGCCACCGCAGCCTCCGTTGCTGAACCACTGCCGAACCACTGCCGAACCGCCGCTGGAGACACCGCCGCCAGGAGGATTCGCCCAAGGTAAGTCCCATCCCGGGGAGGGCTGGGGGGCAGACCATTTTGCCACCAATTTCGGGGGGCCAAATGCGCTGGCATTCAGCCTCCCTGAGATTCGTGGCGAAATTCTCTGACATCCCTACTGTAGCAAGCCTTTTCCACTAGGGGTTTGGAACCAAAATCTTTCTTGCTATTTGAATTAACCTGGGTTGTATACATGTTTATATTTCCAAACTGATCCATGCAAACTTTCCCAGCATTTTTAATCCCAAGGTCATCAAATACTGGAATAAAAGGGGGATCCCATTTAATATCTATCCCTGCTTCTTGTGTGACTTTTGTTGTTGACCTTCATTGGATGTGGTTGACTAGGCCCTTAATTTTATGCTTTCTATGAAAGCTGAGCAAAAACTGACAGGTTATTTAGCTAGAAGAATGCCTTTCTTCCAGCCCGGCAATCTTCCAAGTGCTACTGAGGCATCAAATTCCATCATTCATTCTCCGTTGTGATCCATGACTGACAAAGTCGTCAACATATAAACTGTTGAGTTCTGTTATGAATTGTTGTTCCATCGATGTACAGTGGTAACAGTGGAACACTGGTGTGTGTGAGAGAGGAGGTGGATGGGATGGTGGATGAAAATGTTTACTGTTATGGAGATCTTAGCAAACAGGACATTTTTGTGTAAATACATAGTTGACAAGAATAGTATCTTGGTACTCCTTGAGTCTGTTAGGGATGTATGAAAGTTCCGCCACGGATCTCGGGGAGGCCGAATGCCAGAGCATTCAGCTCCCCAAAATCGGTGGCGGAACGGCACTCCCCCCTGCCCCCCCCGGGATGGGACTTACCTGGGGCAGATCTTCCTGGCAGCGGCGGCAGCTCTGGCGGCGGCTCCGGCAGCGGTTATGCAGCGGCGGCGGCCGGTCTTCCGACCGGCTGCCACCACCTCCATTTCCAGTTTAAAAAAAATATATGTGATAGGCTACATAAAGATTTACGTAGCCTATCATGGCTAAGTTAAAAAAAAAACAACCATGACAGGCTACGTAAATGTTTACGTAGCCTATCACGGCTGACTTAAAAACAAAAACGCGCGTACGCAAATGGCGGCTACATCCGCTACGCTATTTGCGTTCCCCTTATTTTCACTGTCTTAGTCTATGTAAATCTTGACGTAGACTAAGACATGCCAAAATAAGGAACAGAAATGGCGGCGGCCGTGGCCGCTGCCATTTCCATACGCGCATTGTTGTTGTTGTTTTAAGTCAGCCATGATAGGCTACGTAAACATTTACGTAGCCTATCATGGCTGACTGCAGGGACTCAAACAGCGGTGGCTACGGCCACCGCCATTTGCATCCCTGCTAGCCAGCGGCCGGATATCCAGCTGCTGGTGGAGCCGGCTGGCGGCTCCGCAAAATCCCTGCAGAGCACAGCCAGCTGGCCAGGATTCCGGGAGCGGAGGAACGGAGCGCCTACCTCCCCACCATCAACATAATCCGCGAAAGGTAAGTGGCTTTCGTACATCCCTAGCCATAGGGTTCCACTTCCACAGGGCTCTATTCTATCCCCCATGCTGTTCAAAATCTACATGAAATGGCTGGGGGAGGGGAGGTTATCCAGAGGTGTGGGCTGAGGTGTCAGCAATTTGCGGATGACACCCAGTTGTATCTCTCCTTTTCATCAATCTGGGTGAGGCAGTGGCTGTTCTGAATAAGTGCCTGGGTATGGTAATTGGTAATGGGCCAATAAACTGGGACTCAATCCAGACAAGATAGAGGTACCGTTAGTGGGTGGTTCTTCTGCCCAGCTAAATTATGTTCAACCTGTTCCAGAGGGGGTTCCACTACTCCTAAAGGCTCAGTTTCATAGTTTGGGAGGTGCTTTTGGATCCAGCATGGTCACTAGGGGCAAAGGTGGACTTGGTGGCACAGAGCACCTTTTATCAGCTTAGGGTGATATACCAACTATGTCTTTATCTGGACAGACATAGCCTACCTACAGTTATCCATGCTCTGGTAACCTCTTGTTTGGATTACTGCAATGGGTTATATGTGGGGCTGCCTTTGAAAATGGTCCCAGAAGTTCAGCTGATCCAAAATAGGGCAACAAGATTGTTAACAGGGACTGGCTAACATTATCATATTATGCCAGCACTTCTCTATCTGCACTGGCTGCCAGCCCATTTCTGAGCCCAATTCGAAGTACTGGTGTTAGCATTCAGAGCCCTAAATGGCTTGGGGACAGGTTATCTGAAGGATCTTCTCTTCCCATATACTGTATACTTGCCTGCACCCTAAGATCATCTTCACCAGTACTTCTTCAGGAACCTTTGCCAAGTAGTGATGTATGAAAGTCACTTACCTGGTCCCGCAGCTTGCTTTGCGGTGGGGGGGAGGCGCTTCGGTTCTCCCCCCGAAGTTCAGGCCGGGGGGGAGGCGCCCCGCCTCATCCGGCCGATATTCAGGCCGGGGAGAAGCGCCCTGTCTCCCCAGCCATGAAAGAAAAAGTGAAAAAAAAAAACTGTGATAGGCTACGTAACGATTTACGCAGCCTATCACGGCTAGATTTCCAAAGTCAGCCATGATAGGCTACGTTAATCTTTATGTAGCCTATCACGGGTGACTTTGAAAAAAAAAAAGCACATATGCAAATGGCGGCGCCCATGGGCGCCGCCATTTGCGTTCCTTATTTGGTCCCAGGTAGTCTACGTAAAGATTTACGTAGACTACGGCGAAAATAAGGGCAACGCAAATAGCGTTGCCCTTATTTTCGCCGTAGTCTACATAAATCTTTACGTAGACTACCCGGGACCAAATAAGGAATGCAAATGGCGGCGCCCATGGGCGCCACCATTTGCGTACGTGCTTTTTTTTTTTTCAAAGTCACCCGTGATAGGCTACGTAACGATTAACGTAGCCTATCATGGCTGACTTTGGAAATCTAGCCATGATAGCCTGCGTAAATCGTTACGTAGCCTATCATGGGTATTTTTTTTTCACTTTGTATTTCGCGGCCGGGGAGATGGGGCGCTTCTCCCTGGCCTGAATTTCGGCCGGGCGAGGCGGGGCGCCTCCCCCCCGGCCTGAATTTCAGCCGGGTGAGGCGGGGCGCCTCCCCCCCTGGCCTGAACTTCGGGGGGAGAACCGAAGCGCCTCCCCCCCACCACGAAGCAAGCTGCGGGACCAGGTAAGTGACTTTCGTACATCCCTACCCATGGGCGCCACCATTTGCGAACGTGCTTTTTTTTTTTTCCAAAGTCACCCGTGGTAGGCTACGTAACGATTAACATAGCCTATCACGGCTGACTTTGGAAACCTAGCCATGATAGGCTACGTTAATCATTACGTAGCCTATCACGGGTGTTTGTTTGTTTGTTTTTTACTTTATTTTGTAATAGCGGCGGCGGCAGCCGGTCAGAAGACCGGCCGCCGCCCCCGCCCCCGACGAAATGCCGCTGAAACGCCGCTGAAACGCCGCCGGGACCCACCGCCGGGGGGGGACATTAGCAGGAGGTAAGTCCCATCCCGGGGGGGCGGGGGGGCAGAGAATTTCACCGCCAATTTCGGGGGGCTGAATGCGTTGGCATTCGACCTCCCCGAGATTCGGGGAGAAATTCACGGCCATCCCTACTGCCACGTGAGGTGGGTGGCTAATAAGAAGAGAGCCTTTTTTGTTGTGGCACGCAGGCTGTAGAATGAGCTTCCCAGAGAGGCTCACCTAGTGCCTATGTTCTCTTTTCAGAACCATGTGAAGGCCTTCTTATTTTCCCGGGTCCTTTAGTTTTTCTGTTTCTGTTCTTTTAAATCTGTTACTGTAATTTAAATCTTTGTATTGCTGGGTTTTATTTTGAATTTATACTGTAGTTTTAAAGTCTTAAACTTTTATATTGCATTTTATCATGTTGTATTTTATGGGTTTAATTGTTGTGAACTGCACAGAGAGCTTCAGCTATTGTGTGGTGTTGAAATGTAATAAACAAACTGTGTTGCAGCCTGGCCCCCCATTTTGTATCCTCTGCAATACCTCATACTTAACATCTTTCCAGGGCATGGGCATGGGTGCGTGGGGGTGGGGAATGCAGCCACAACAAAAAATAACAGTGAAGAAAATGTGGAGAAAATTCTGCAAAGTGCCTTTTTATTTCTAGGCAGTGGGAAGGAAAAGAAAAATCTCAGGACTTTTCTGAGAAAAAGGTCTTCAGAGAAATTTGGCTCAGCTCTAGTTGTCATTCTTCAGAGTCCATCCCCTTCCCCAGGTTCTTCCAAACATTTGATTGTGGATTCAGTTTGTCTGTAATGCAGATGATTATAATACCACTACTTCCCTGAAAGGCCTGTAGCAGGTGTGAGGGAAACAGCATTGTGTACAGCCACCTTGAGTCCCAGTATTGGGAAAAAGGTGGGAGGAGGAGGAGGAGGAGGAAGAGGAGGAGGATAATAATAATAATAACAACAACAACAACAATACAGTTCCAGGAAAGAGGCAGAGTTAGTGCTGGGTCAAAATCTGTCCTCCAGTTTTCTGAATGCTTTCTTCCCCAATGAAAGAGGCTTCATTTTTCTGCCTCATTCTCAGGGCATTTTATAATTTATTTTGAATTTCTTGTGGTAGTGTTTTGACCTTATCTAATCACTGTGAGGTGGCGGAGGGTGCTGTGTGTGTGTGTGTGTTTTCTTTTTATTACATATCTCTCCATTGTTCTGCAGCCTCCCAGGGTGACGGTGCTTCCTGATCTGAAACAGCCCTATGGGAGGAATTACCTCATGATGTCCTCCCCTGGGCTTTAATTGAAGTGTGGGAAGCCAAGGAGGCTACAGGTTGCTGATTGTACCATGAACGACAGGACACTCACACACAATCCTTATCACTAGGGTAAGCACAAGAACCCTGAATCCAACCTATGAGAATTTTATCCAAAATTTTCTTCTCAGTTGCATTTCTTTTCAAAAGCAATTTATTTTCTATTAAATTGTATGAGAATGGTAAAAAAAAGAAAAAGAAAAAAAGAAATGTGGGAGAAATTTTTGACACAGCACTATTAAGAACATGAGATTCTACTGACAAACTGCCTATTTTTGAGTTTTGGCAGCATCCCTACTCCTTGTGTACATACACACACTTGCACAAACACCCACATACTTTACAATATACTGCTGTCACACCACAGGTTCCGGATTTTCGGCACAGCGGTTTTGTGAATCAGCAGAAATGAAGGAGACTGCGGCTAACATAGGCATGATTGACAACTGGGACAGAGGAGCAAGAGTGTGCAGACAGAACTAGGCAGGGCAGGAAGGAGAAATGCAGGACTCAATTCAATGTCTTGGTAGTTAGAATAGAGACTGACAGTGAAATCCTGGAAAGGTCTACTTAGTCATAAGTCCTATTGATTTCAGTGGGATGACAGTTTAGGATTGCAGCCTAAGAGAATTCTAAGGTCAGGGAACCTTGAGGTCACCAGTGTATGAGTATGCATGCTTCTTATTACTCCTATACACACACCATTTTTGGCATGCATTTGAGATTAGATGAGAATCTTTAGCAGGGGTAGTCAGTGTTTTTGGGCTGTGGGCACATTTGGCAATTTAAGAAACTGTCCTGGGTGCCATCACAAGATGGCAGCCATGGAAGGGGTGGCAAAGGACAAGTAACCTGCCCCAAAGTCTGAGTACTAGGCAAAGGTGGGCTCTGAATCCCAAAACTCCTTTAAATCAACACAACTCCTTTAAACCGACATTTTTCAGCACCAACAGAAACCTATTTCACAGCAATCCCCACTGCCAGTAAGAAAATGAGCATTTCTACATGAGCCTTTTTTTGCCTCACTTTTACCAGGGCTTCTGCTTTGCAGGATTAAGATCGGCTCCTTTACATGTGTTTTTTTCTGAGGTTTTCCTTTCTGTGCCTTTCTATAGGTTTCATTATACAGCCATTAGATGGTGCTGTGGTGTAGCGGAATTGCACAAATACACAGAGCATTTCATAGCGCTATTCACGATACACCAGACTGTCCTCAATTAAAAAAAAAAATCCACGATAATGGTTGCAAAGCACAGGAAAGGCCCTAGAGGATGATGACGTCATGTAAAGGACCTGCAAACTACCATGAGTGAGCAATCACAAGCACGCAATAAAAGCCTTATGTAGAAAGGCTCAATGTGTTAATTAAAACATGGGCACTACTTTGCCGACCTCTGATCTATAGGTATCAGACTATCAGGCTTATTATCATCAGCAAGAGGGATTGAAGAACAGTAATTAAATCCACAAGAACACAGTTACATACTGCTAGATTACTAAAGCTAATTTATGAAGATAGTTTTCAAAGATTTAAGCCAGTGTTGCTTGTGATTTCCAGGTGTCTTCTCCAGTGGCCAAATAAAAGGGGGAACTCTGGAGGTATTCATGGACTCGCATTGTGTCTTCAAATTAAGGTCCAGACATGAGGTTCTAGTTATCTAACTTTTGTATTTTTTATCATTTTCATTGAGGATGAGTGACCATTGCCTCTTGAACCATTTCTCACACCCCCTGCCCCCGCAACAGCAATTAATCAATTATATGGGAAGTAAAGGTTATATAACCTGTTTCATATTTTGAGTATGTTCCCAGATGTTATAGAACATAATGGAAATATCCAGGGTGATCCAGGGTTTGGGAGCCTTGGATTCTGTTACAGGAGCCATATCCTCATGTATGGAGAGCTTGTCACTTACTTCACTGGTCCCAGGCAGGTGGGTGTGCTGTTACATTTCCCTGAGAGAGAATACAGTTGTTCCTTTTTGGAAGAAAGACGGCTCTTTTCATAAGATGTCTAACATTTGTTTCAGGCTTCCTGGAGGCAGCAAATGTGGTGTGTTTTAAATGCCTCGCCTGAAACTGTACTTGTTCACATAAGCTTTCCCTGGCTTGTAATTGATCATCATGATACTGCTCTGTTTCAGTGCCTCTTTTTATTGTTTCTTTTTATCTTGCCTTTGTTGTTGCAAGTTGAATTTTTTAGTGTTATATTGTGTGTGTGTGTGTGTGTGTGTGTGTATACACACACACACTATGATTTTAAATATTTTTGTATATAAACTGCATATTTTATTATATTATTAAACAGTATAGAAGTATTACTAATAAGCAACAAATAGGTAGGCTGATTATTGATAATAAGGCTGCTATCATCACATGTCTCCTTGCTCTCCCCTTTCATTGCTTCCCCCTCCTGCCCCCAACCTCTGGAACAATCCATGGCCCTGTTATAGAAATGGTGCTGCTAACAGAGGATAGGTAGTGGGATGACTGAGAAAGAAATCGTGAGCCTGTTCAGATGTCACGCTAAGCCATGATGCCAAGCATTTTTTAACTAACCATGGTGGCTTAGCGTGACGTCTGAATGGGATTCAGACCCAACCATGGTGGTTTATTAACCTCGCACAAACCACGTTCACTAACCACCCTCTGCAAGATGGCTAGCGGCACTAACCATGGTTTAGTGTGATGTCTGAACAGGCCCCCATGGTTAATGGAGTGTTTCCATAGAGCTCCATGGCAAGAATGGCCAAAAACAGCCATTACAGGAGCAGGGCTTATGATGGCTATTGGCCATTTTCTTCTTTCTTTCTGATTCCGTTACAGAAATTGGCAAAAAAGAAATAAAAACAGTGGGAAATTATGCAAAAATCACCATATAACTAAAATGTGCATTTGCACATATGCGCATTTGCACAAAACATATATTTTAAACATATAAAACATAAAACTCTCCCCATATTTTGCTAAAATATGCATTATCCCTGCATAGCTCCAAAATGCGCATATGTGCATGTGTGCAAAATCACTATATCGATATGGTGATTTTGCGCAAATGTGCATATGTGCAAATGCACATTTGAGCAATATGGCAATTTTTGCACAATTTTCCATAATTTTATTTATTTTTTGTTTATTTCTCTAATGGAATCAGAAAGAAAGAATATTGCTGCCAATGGCCAACAGCCATCAGTAGCCCTGTCCTGTAATGGCCATGTGAGCTGCTTAGGCACCTGGGACAGAGCAGCTGGAAGACTGCAGATGAGAGGGCGGTTAGAGTGGGGTTAGGCTAACCATGCTGCAGGCCATGGTTAACTGCACATGTGGCAGGGGCTCTCTCAGTGGTTAGTGCTAACCATGCTGCAGCATAGTTAGCCTAACCACCCTGCCCCAATGTCATCTGAACAGGATTCATATTTCCTAAAATCTGAATTCAGTGGCTCTTGTGTGCCTAATAAGCTTTTATTTTAATTTTTTTGCCTTAGATGCTATTCTCATTTAGGAAGCAATCCTATTAGGGATGTACAAAAATCACTTACCTTTCGGGGATTATGCTGATGGTTGGGGGGGGTGTTCCGTCCCTCCCCCTGGAATCCTTGCTGTGGGGGGAGGTGCTCCATTCCTCCCCCCCCCAGTATCCTGGCCGGCCGGCTGTGCTCCGCAGCGATTCTGCGGAGCTGCCGGCCGGCTCTGCCAGCAGCCAGACATCTGGCCACTGGCTAGCAGGGACACAAATTGCAGCGGCCGTAGCCGCCACCGTTTGCATCCCTGCAGTCAGCCATGATAGGCTACGTAAATGTTTACGTAGCCTATCATGGCTGATTTAAAAAAAAAAAAGCATGTACGCAAATGGCGGCGCCCATGGGTGCCGCCATTTACATTCCTTATTTTGGCACGTCTTAGTCTATATAAACATTTACGTAGACTAAGACGGCAAAAATAAAGGGAACGCAAATAGCATAGTGTCTACGCTATTTGCGTTCCCCTTATTTTCGCCGGCTTAGTCTATGTAAACGTTTACGTAGACTAAGACGTGCCAAAATAAGGAATGCAAATGGTGGTGCCCATGGGCACTGCCATTTGCGTATGCCTGTTTTGTTGTTGTTGTTTTTTTAATCGGCCGTGATAGGCTATGTAAATCTTTACGTAGCCTATCACTTTTTTTTTTTTTTACCTTGGAAATGGCGGTGGCGGCAGCCGGTCAGAAGACCGGCCGCCACAGCCACTGCTGCCGAACCGCCGCTGCCAGGAAGATCTGCCCCAGGTAAGTCCCGTCCCGGGGGGGTGGAGGGGGGGTGGCGGGCCATTCTGCCACCAATTTCGGGGGGCCGAATGCCACCGCCATCTCCCCAAGATCCATGGCGGAACTTTCGTACATCGCTCAATCCTATGGCCATTAGTCAGCGGCTGGATGGCCATAGGATATCTGGTTTTCTGGGAACCAACCTTACCCCCACTTCTGCACTGCCTCGCAGGCAGCGTGGAACAGCCCTATGCGCCACACTTGGAAGAGGAGCATGGAGCAGCCAAAACAGGGCATTCTGGGGGGCATACCAGGGTGGGGAAGGCAGAAATGCCAGTACGACACATCCTATGTGTCATCCGGCAGCCTCCTCCCCCACTCAACCTTCCCACAGCTGGACAGCTGAAATTGGCTGTCTGGCCACAAATGCAGGGCAGGAGAAGTGTGAAGAGAATGATCCCCTCCACGCTGCTCCTGCCCTTCATTGGATAGCTGGGTTCAGAGGCGGCTGCCTATCCCCATAGGATTGTGCCCTTAGTCAGTTACGATAGCCTGAGTTTTTCTGTTATGTTGACCTCAGATTTTTTTTAATTGGCTTCGTTCTCTTGGAACCTGATGAAGTGACATAAAAATGTGCTTCTTGATAATTCAATAATAATAATGTCTCTCTGACAGTAATTAAATCAACAGGGTTTTTAAAAATAAATGAATGAATCCTGTTTTGAATTTTTGCAAAGGAGAGTCACTGTTAAACTGTATTGGTTCAAGATACTTTGAAAACATTGTGGAAGGTTTTGCTCTTATTTTTAGAAAGGCACGCATGTACCACAAAGCATTGCCTGTTTGAAAAACACAAATAGAATGGCATCCTTGTGCAGTTGCACTGTTTTGAAGGATAAGAAAAGATTATCCTGACCATTGGGTGTTCTTTTCTTAGAACCCTGCAAATTCCCAGTGTTTGCCCTTAAGCTAATATCTGGAGGAGGGGGGACAGGTTGACAGGACTGAAGTCAAATTAACATTCTTATTGCCAATCCTAGCCAACTGCTTCATCAACAGTTGTCAATCAACTCTTTAAAAAACACATTTCTGTGCGATGCTATACACATTACTTGGGAGTAATTCCCATTGGAAATTGCTTCTCTGAGTAAATGTGAATACGATTGAACTGTTAATTTTGGATTTTTGCCTTATATAGATTAATCAATCAATCAATTAAATTAACTTTCATTTTAGTGTTGATCCTGTTGGAAGCCAGCTTGAGCTCTAGAGAGATGGGTTACATACATTTCAAATAAATATGTAGTTACGTTTTATAAAGTAAATAGTATATAGTTTGATGGTCTTTCATTACAAATGAACATTTATGCAATGATTAAATCACATTGCAGAAAGGAATCCTGATGCAATCGTGCCACCAAGTCAAGATTCGTTTTTGTGTTGTACTGTAATTAGAGATGGGTGGACTCACCTCCATCCTGTCCCTTCAGGTGATCACTGAGCCACTGTTGCTGCCTGGTCATAGAGCTGCACTGCGGGAGCTAAAGGATGGCTTGGCAACTGCCTGGGAAGTGCTGTGAGGCCATCCGTCCCCTTACCGAACTGCAATCGTACACACTATCATGGTTCTCGGTTACTTCTGCATATCTAAAGTTGCATCTGTGGCTACCTTAAAGACACCCTCTATGCCTGTAATCTTGAGTCATCACCCTTTTAAGTAGGGATGTTAGAGAAATCTGCCGTGGATTCAAATAGGGCCAGATTCCAAATAGGAATTCACAGTGGATTGACACCACATACTTCTGCTCCAGGAGGACTGGAGGCGGAACGGCACTCGGCTGCTTCTTCCACCGGAGCCATTCGCCTCCTCTGCGCCGATCGCCATTTCTTTTTCTTTTCTTTTTTTAAAAGTGATTGGCAGGATGTGCCCGTAGACTTATATGCAAATAGAGCTGTGAATCTTGTGTATAAGTCTATGTGTCTTTATATGAAATGGCGATCAGTGCGGAGGAAGCGAATGGCTCTGGCCAGCAAGGTAAGTGGCCCTATAGCTGGTGAGGCTCCACAGAATCCTCACAGAGCGGAGCTGCTCCAGAGGATTCCGGGGCGGGGAGGAACAGATCACCTGCCCACCCCCATGGGTTCCCCACTGGAATGGACAGTGGGGAATCTGTACATCCCTACCTTTAAGGCAGCCATAGATGCAGCTTTACATATGTGGAAGTAACCAAGCCACGATTGTGTGCACAACTAGGGATGGCGGAGAATTTCTCCCCGAAACTTCGGGGGGCCGAGCGCCAACGTGTTCGGCCCCCCGAACAAGTTTTGGGGAGAAATCCTCCGCACCCCCCTGCACCCCGCACCCCCCCCCGGGACGGGACTTACCTTCCCTGAATGTCCCTCCCGGCGGCGGGTCCGGCTGGCGGTTCGTCCGGTGTTCGAGCGGGGCGGGAGCGGCAGCTGGTCTTTCGACCGGCTGCCGCCCCCGCCATTGCAATGAAAGAAAAAAAAAAACACGTCCCCTGATAGGCTATGTGACGATTCACGTAGCCTATCACGGCAAGATTTGCAAAGTCAGCCGTGATAGGCTACGTGAATCGTCACGTAGCCTATCACGGGTGACTTTAAAAAAAAAAAAAGCGCGTACGCGAATGGCGGCCCCCATAGGGAGCCGCCATTCCCCTTCCTTATTTGGTCGCTGTAGTCTATGTCAATGTTTACGTAGACCACGGCGAAAATAAGGGCAACGCAAATAGCCATTCGCGTACGCGCTTTTTTTTTTTTTTTTAAAGTTACCCGTGATAGGCTACGTGACGATTCACTTAGCCTATCACGGCTGACTTTCCAGATCTAGCCGTGATAGGCTACGTGAATCATCACATAGCCTATCAGGGGACGTTGTTTTTTTTTTTTTTACTTTCGTGTTCGCAGCCGGGCGAGGCGGGAAGCCTCCCCCCCGGCCTGAATTTCGGCCGGGCGAGGCAGGAAGCCTCTCCCCCCGGCCTGAATTTCGGCCGGGCGAGGCGGGAAGCCTCCCCCCCCGGCCTGAACTTCGCGGGAGGAGCAGCGAAGCGCTCCCCCCCACCGCGAACAAGCTGCGAGAAAAGGTAAGTGACTTTCGTCCACCCCTATGCACAACTGCAGTTCAGTAAGGGGACGGATGGCCTTGCAGTGCTTCCCACTGGTCGTCAAGCAGGCGAGCCCCCTGCAGCCCAGCACGCATGGTCCGAGCAGCCAGGTGCGGGGGGGGAAGTCCTACTCGGACTCCTGTGTCATCCTAATTGTAATCAATGTGCATGTGTACATACGTACAGCTCCATTTTACTGCTCCTTGGCTGTTGTTTTTTATGTAGTTGGTACACAACAGGGCCGCGGTGGCTTAGTGGTTAAGATGATGAACTGCAGACTGGAAGGTCGGCAGGTCAGCAGTTCGAGACCCGAGAGCTGCGTGACGGACATAGGGATGGGGGAGAATTTCTCCCCGAAACTTCGGGGGGCCGAGTGCCAATGCATTCGGCCCCCCAAAATTGGCGGTGAAATTCTCCACCACCACCCCCTCCACCCCCCCCGGGATGGGACTTACCTTTCACGAATGTCCCTCCCGGCGGTGGGTCCCGGCGGCAGTTTGTCGGGTCTTCGTCAGGGGCGGGGGCGGCAGCCGGTCTTTCGACCGGCTGCCGCTGCCGCCATTACAAGTGCAGTAAAAAAAAAAAACCCCGTGATAGGCTACGTAACGATTAACGTAGCCTATCACAGCTAGATCTCCAAAGTCAGCCATGATAGGCTACGTTAATCATCACGTAGCCTATCACAGGTGACTTTGAAAAATAAAAAATAAAAGCACGTACGCAAATGGCGGCCCCCATAGGGAGCCGCCATTTGCTTTCCTTATTTTGTCCCTGTAGTCTACGTAAAGGTTTACGTAGACTACGGCGAAAATAAGGGAACGCTATTTGCATTGCCCTTATTTTCTCCATAGTCTACATCAATCTTCACGTAGACTACAGGGACCAAATAAGGAACGCAAATGGCGGCTCCCTATGGGGGCCGCCATTAGCGTACGTGCTTTTTTTTTTCCAGTCACCCGTGACAGGCTACATAACGATTTACATAGCCTATCACGGTTGACTTTGGAAATCTAGCCGTGATAGGCTATGTTAATCGTTACGTAGCCTATCTCGGGGGTGGTTTCCTTTTCGCGGCCGGGTAGACGGGGCGCTTCTACCCGGCCTGAATTTCGCCGGCGAGGGATGGGGCGCCTCCCGCCTGGCCTGAATTTTGGCCGGGCGAGGCGGGGCACCTCCCCCCCCTCGCATGAACTTCGGGGGGAGAAGCGAAGCTCCTCCCCCCCACCGCGAAGCAAGCTTCGAGGACAGGTAAGGGACTTTCGTCCATCCCTAGTAACGGAGTGAGCTCCCGTCTTCAGTCCCAGCTCCTGCCAACCTAGCAGTTCGAAAGCGAGAAATTGCAAGTAGATAAATAGATACCGCCTCGGCGGGAAAGGTAACAGCGTTCCACGTGCCTCGATGTTCAGTCATGCTGGCCACATGACCACGGAAGCACCTTTGAACAGCGCTGGCTCTTTGGCTTAGAAACGGGGATGAGCACTGCACCCTAGAGTCGGACACGACTGTTTGGGGACACCTTTACCTTTACCTTTAGTGTTCTTAATGTTGTGTTTTAATGCCGTGTTTTAAAGTTGTGTTTTTAATATTGTATTTTAATATTGTGAACTGCTGAGAGATTGCATTATATTCAATGATATATAAGTACTACAAGTAAGTAAGTAAGTAAGTAAGTAATACTTCTGTAATGTGTAAGAAGAGGGGGAGATACGCAAACTGAACAGCACATGTGGTGTGGTTAGAAAAGGAGAAACCAAAAACAGAAGAATGGCAGATATCTAACATGTCAGTGCCACTTTGCAAACAAAATCGGGTAATTGTGAACTACCAACTCAGGGAGAAATTAGTAGGGGTGGACGAAAGTCACTTACCTGTCCTCGAAGGACGTTCGCGGTGGGGGGGAGGCGCTTCGCTGGTCCCCCCACAAAGTTCAGGCCAGGGGGGGAGGCCTCCTGCCTCGCCCCGGCCGAAATTCAGGCCGGGGGGGAGGCTTCCCGCCTCGCCCGGCCGAAATTCAGGCTGGGGAGGAGGCGCCTCGCCTCGCCCAGCCGCGAACGCGAAAGTTAAAAAAAAAAAAAAACGCCCCCTGATAGGCTACGTGATGATTCACGTAGACTATCACGGTTAGATCTGCAAAGTCAGCCGTGATAGGCTACGTGAATCGTCACGTAGCCTATCACGGGTGACTTTTAAAAAAAAAAAATCGCGTACGCTAATGGCGGCCCCCATAGGGAGCCGCCATTCGCGTTCCTTATTTAGTCGCTGTAGTCTACGTAAATGTTTACGTAGACTACGGCGAAAATAAGGGCAACGCAAATAGCGTTGCCCTTATTTTCGCCGTAGTCTACGTAAATCTTTACGTAGACTACAGCGACCAAATAAGGAAGGGGAATGGCGGCTCCCTATGGGAGCCGCCATTATCCGTACACACTTTTTTTTTTTTTTTAAGTCAAAACTGACTTTGCAAATCTAGCCATGATAGGCTACGTGAATCGTCACGTAGCCTATCAGGGGGCGTGTTTTTTTTTTTCTTTCATTGCAATGGCGGCGGCGAGCTCCCGCCTCGCTCAAACACCCGCCGAACCGCCGGCCGGACCAGCCACCGGGAGGGACATTCGGTGAAGGTAAGTCCTGTCCCGGGGGGGGGGCGGGGGGCGGGGGGGTGCAGAGGATTTCTCCCCGAAACTTGTTCGGGGGGCCGAACACATTGGCGCTCGGCCCCCCGAAGTTTCGGGGAGAAATTCTCCGCCATCCCTAGAAATTAGTAAACATCCCTAATCATGGGCGATCCCTACATAAGTTTGTTCATTTCATTCTTAAATTATCTTATTCAATAGCAGCACTCTCAAGCCCTGATTCTATGGGAGGTGAGGGAATTATCCAAGGTGGCTTACACATAACATTGTCATAAAGTCACCAGTCATGTGAACCAGATATTCACCATTTAGGGAGAGCAAGGGGGCTAATCCAGCCTGCTCCCCCACCTGAACAGGTAATCAGCATTATCCTCAATTTTCAGACAGACCTATGTATGTGCAACCACAGCAGCTGATCAATGGAAGAACTTTACATTCAATATCTCTTTGTGTGCATCCTTCCTGATCCATCAAGCAGCACACATGGCCCCTTGCTCATCACTCACCTGTCACTCTGCTGACTTCCTGTCTTTTGCATAAAGAATGGATGGATCACAGTTTGGAATTGTTCTAAACATCAGATGTAACCATAAAGTCCCCCTGCCCCACAAACACACAGACACACTTATGATATAATTAACATGAAAAGGGAACTTCTGGGATTTGTCTTATTTCTGTGGGAGGATGAAAACAATATCCCCTTCATGGATCACTGCCTTGTTGTGGCGAAGGGGCTTGCGTAACTCAGTGAAGCCATAAGCTATGCCGTGCAGGGCCACCCAAGACGGACAGGTCATGGCAGAGAGTTCTGACAAAATGTGGTCCACTGGAGAAGGAAATGGCAACCCACTCCAGTATTCTTGCCAAGAAAACCCCATGGAAAGTATCACAAGGCTAAAAGAGATGACGCCGGAAGATGAGCCCCTCAGGTCGGAAGGTGTCCAATATGCTACTGGGGAAGAGCAGAGGGTATCTCCAAGTAGTGCCAGAAAGAGTGAAGCGGCTGGGCCAAACCCGAAAGGACACTCAGCTGTGGATGTGTCTGGTGGTGAAAAGAAAATCCGATGCTGTAAAGAACAATATTGTTTAGGAACCTGGAATGTCAGATCAATGAATCAAGGTAAGCTGGAGGTGGTCAAACATGAGATGGCAAGATTGAACATCGACATCTTGGGAATCAGAGAACTAAAATGGACAGGCATGGGCGAATTTAATTCAGGTGACCATCATATCTACTATTGTGGGCAAGAATCCCTTAGAAGAAATGGAGTAGCACTCATAGTCAACAAAAGGGTGGGAAAAGCAGTATTGGGGTACAATCTTAAAAACGATAGAATGATCTCAGTACGAATCCAAGGCAAACCATTCAACATCACAGTAATTCAAGTCTATGCCCCAACCACTGAGGCCGAAGAAGCTGAGGTTGATCGGTTCTATGAAGACCTACAACACCTTCTAGAACTAACACCAAACAAAGATGTCCTCTTCATCATAGGGGATTGGAATGCTAAAGTAGGAAGTCAAGAAATCACCGGGATAACAGGCAGGCATGGCCTTGGTGTACAAAATGAAGCAGGACAAAAGCTAATAGAGTTTTGCCAAGAGAACATGCTGATCATAGCAAACACTCTTTTCCAACAGCACAAGAGGCGACTCTACACATGGACGTCACCAGATGGTCAATATCGAAATCAGATTGATTATGTCCTTTGCAGCCAAAGATGGAGAAGCTCCATACAGTCAGTAAAAACAAGACCTGGAGCTGACTGTGGCTCAGATCATGAGCTGCTTCTTGCAAAATTTCGGCTTAAATTGAAGAACGTCGGGAAAACCACTAAACCGTTCAGGTATGACCTAAATCATATCCCTTATGAATATACAGTGGAGGTGAGGAATAGATTTCAGGGATTAGACCTGATAGACAGAGTGCCTGAGGAACTATGGACGGAGGTCCGTAACATTGTTCAGGAGGCAGCAACTCAATCCATCCCAAAGAAAAAGAAATGCAAGAAAGCCAAGTGGCTGTCTGATGAGGCTTTACAAGTAGCTGAAGAAAGAAGGGAAGCGAAAAGCAAGGGAGAAAGGGGAAGATATAGCCAACTGAATGCAGAGTTCCAGAGAATAGCAAGGAGAGACAAGAAGGCCTTCTTAAATGAACAATGCAAAGAAATCGAGGAAAACAACAGAATGGGAAAGACTAGAGATCTCTTCAAGAAAATTGGAGATCTCAAGGGAACATTTTGTGCAAATACGGGCATGATCAAGGACAAAGAAGGCAGGGACCTAACAGAAGCAGATGAGATTAAGAAGAGGTGGAAAGAATACACAGAAGAACTATATAGGAAAGATCTGAATGTCCCTGATAGCCATGATAGTGCGGTCACTGAACTTGAGCCAGACATCCTCGAGAGTGAAGTCAAGTGGGCCTTAGGAAGCATTAGTAACAACAAAGCTAGCGGAGATGACAGTATACCAGCCGAGCTATTTAAAATCCTAAAAGATGATGCTGTTAAAGTGCTGCATTCAATATGCCAACAAATCTGGAACACTCAACAGTGGCCACAAGACTGGAAAAGGTCAGTTTACATTCCAATTCCAAAGAAGGGCAACGCCAAAGAGTGTTCAAACTACCGCACAATTGCGCTCATTTCACATGCCAGCAAGGTGATGCTCAAAATCCTACAAGCTAGGCTTCAGCAGTATGTGAACCGAGAACTACCGGAAGTGCAAGCTGGGTTTAGAAGAGGCAGAGGAACTAGAGATCAAATCGCCAACATTCGCTGCATCATGGAGAAAGCAAGAGAATTCCAGAAAAACGTCTATTTCTGCTTCATTGACTACGCTAAAGCCTTTGATTGTGTGGATCACAACAAACTGTGGCAAATTCTTAAAGTGATGGGAGTACCAGACCACCTTACCTGTCTCCTGAGAAACCTGTACGAGGGTCAAGAAGCAACAGTCAGAACCAGACATGGAACAACCGATTGGTTCAAAATTGGGAAAGGAGTACGACAAGGCTGCATATTGTCACCCTGCTTATTTAATTTATATGCAGAGTACATCATGAGAAATGCCGGGTTGGATGAATCAGAGGTCGGAATTAAGATTGCTGGGAGAATTATCAACAACCTCCGATATGCAGACGATACCACCCTAATGGCAGAAAGCGAAGAGGATCTCAAGAGCCTCTTGTTGAGGGTGAAAGAGGAGAGTGCAAAAGCTGGTTTGAAACTCAACATTAAAAAAACGAAGATCATGGCATCTGGCCCCATCACTTCCTGGCATATAGAAGGGGAAGAAATGGAAGCAGTGACAGATTTTACTTTCTTGGGCTCCAAGATCACCGCAGACGGTGACTGTAGCCATGAAATTAAAAGACGCTTGCTCCTTGGGAGGAAAGCTATGGCAAACCTAGACAGCATAGTAAGAAGCAGAGACATCACCTTGCCGACAAAGGTCCGTCCAATCAAAGCTATGGTTTTCCCAGTAGTAATGTATGGCTGTGAGAGCTGGACTATAAGGAAGGCTGAGCGCCGAAGAATTGATGCTTTCGAACTGTGGTGCTGGAGAAGACTCTTACGAGTCCCCTGGACTGCAAGGAGGTCAAATCAGTCAATCCTAAAGGAAATCAACCCTGAGTGCTCATTGGTAGGACAGATAATGAAGCTGAAGCTCCAATATTTTGGCCACCTAATGCGAAGAGAAAACTCCCTGGAAAAGACCCTGATGCTGGGAAAGACTGAAGGCAAAAGGAGAAGGGGACGGCAGAGGATGAGATGGCTAGATAGCATCACCGATGCAATGAATATGAACTTGAGCACACTCCGGGAGAGAGCGCAGGACAGGAAGGCCTGGCGTGCTATGGTCCATGGGGTCACGAAGAGTCGGACACGACTGAACGACTGAACGACAACAACATGAAAACAATATACAGGGGAGAATTTTATATCTTGATCTCTTACCTTTTTATCACACATGTTAACATTTATCCATGTCTGACAAGGAGATTTCATCAAATAAACATTGTATGTCCCCTAAGCAATTGTATTCTGTGTACAATTCTGTATGCCAAGGGTAGGCAACCTTTCTGGGCCATGGGCACATTTGGCAATGTGAGAGACTCCTGGGCACCACCACAAAATTGCTGCCATGGGAATGGTGGCAAAGGACAAGTAAGCTGCCCAAAAGACTGAGTACAAGGCAGAGATGGGGTCTGAGCCCCAGCACACTAAACTCATTTTAACCCACAAATTGTTAGCACTAACAGAAACCTATTTAACAGCAATCCCAGCTGTGGTAAGAAAATGTGTTAGTTTTTTAAAAAATAGGGCACCTTGGTGAACACCAAGAAAGGTGTTGTTGTTGTTGTTTTGGGGGGGTGCATTGATGCCTGTAGGCACCATGTTGCTACCCCTGCTGTACACATTTAATGTATACAATAAAATTATATACAATTTAAATTCTGTATACAATTTAAGCATTAGAGTAACATAGTACTGTTAAACCGTTGCAATCTGGATTTAGGAAAGGCTTTGGCACTGAGAAGGCCTTGGTTGCCCTGCTGGATGACACTGTTAGGAGAGAGATGAGGGGAGCGCAACCTTATTGATTTACTTTGATCTCTAAGTGGCTATTGAATATTGATACCATCAACCACAGTATCTTGTTAGACCACCTATGTGGGTTAGAATGGGGAACATGTTGAGCTCATTCCACTCACATCTGCAGGGTCAGTTTCAGAAGATAGCAGTAGAGGATTGAAGTACAGTTCCAAGGCATTCAAACTGCAAGGTTCCATCTTATCCCCAATGCTAACATCTATATGAAGCTACTGGGGGAGGTCATCCAGAGATTTGGAGTGAAGGGTCATCAGTAGGGATGTATGGATTTTGTGAAATCCATTCCATCTGTGTAATGCAGCTTCTCAGGTGCCTTTCATTTTGATGTTCACTTGTTGGCAGAATCGGATTTTTCCCAATTTCCCATATTTGTGCAAATTTACATTTGCACAATTTTGTACTTGCGAAAATGTGCAAATTTCCCTAAATGTGCAAATCCCCCTCCCCCACAAAAAAAAAAACAAAAATCCCCCCAAAATGTGCATCTTAGTGCTTTGAGGAAATTACACATTTTTGGCTGGTGTTTTTTTTTAATTTTACATATTTTTCTATGTCTAAATTTGTGTAAAATTCCAGAAAGTAAAAAAAAACAGTCTGCAAGTCTGTGCAATCTGTGTGAGTCAAGAAAAGCTGGTCAGGAAAAGTGGGTCAGATTCATAAAAATCTGAACTCATTTGATCCCACTGCAGATTTCTCTGACATCCCTAGTCAATGGTATGTAGGGAAGTACAAAACGACTTACCTATTTTGTTTCATACATCCACAGTGGGGAGGGAAGCACTCTGTCCCTCCCCCCGAAATCCTCGATGGCTGGCTCCATTCCGCAGCACCTCTGTGGAGCTGCTGGCCAGGGCAGCCTGCAGCAACATCTGGCTGCTGCTGGGCTGTGCAGGGACACAAATGGCGGCCGCCGTAGCCGCCGCCATTTGCGTGTCCCCCTCTTTTTTTTGCTGTGATAGGCTACGTAAACATTTACGTAGCCTATCACCACCTCCGCAGGGATGCAAATGGCGTCCCTGCATTAGCCATGATAGGCTACATAAATATTTACATAGCCTATCATGGCTAAAATGGTGAAGCGAATGGCGGCCGCAGACGCAGCTGCCATTCGCAGAGCAGCGCAAATGGCAGCACGTGAGTGCTCCGTTTTATGCACCTTTTGTGGGGTGGGGGGCGGGGGGCTTCGTTCTGCCACAGGTTTCGGGGGGCCGAGTGCACTGGCATTCGGCCTCACTGAGATCTGTGGCGGAATTCTCCACCATCCCTATCGGTATGTTAATGATAGCCAACTCTATTTTACTTTGTCATCAGATTTAGGTGAGGCTGTGGAGGTGCTGAACCATTGCCTGGACTTGGTAATGAGCTTGATGAGGGCCAAAAATTGAAGCTGAATCCTGACAAGACAGAGGCACTGTCATTCTTCAACTCCACCTTGTCTCTTGAGGCTGGTCTTGGTGGCTAGGAGCACCTTTTATTTTACCAGTTTCATCTGGTTCATCAGCTGTGGCCATTCTTGGATAGGAATAGTCTGTCCAGAGTTATCCATGCTCTAGTAGCTTCCTGGTTCGATTGCAATCATGTGCATTGTTGTATGTGGGGCTGGCCTTGAAAACAGACTGGAAGCTTCAACTCAGGGAGAATTTGGCTGCTAGAATTCTGGCTGGTTTGTCTAGCTGAAGCCATATTACATCAGTTATAAAGGAGCTACATTGGCTGCCTATTTGCTACTGAACCCAATTCAAAGTGCTGGTGCTTACCTTTAAAGTCCTAGGTATCTTGAGGTCCAAATATCTGAATGAGTGCCTCCATCCATATCAACCTGCCTGTGCATTCAGATCATCAGAGGAGGCCATTCTCTGTTGTCCTTCTGTAAGAAAAAGTACATTTAACATCTACAAAGGAATGAACCTTCTCTGTGGTGGCACCTTCACTCTGGAATGCCATTCCACAGGAGATATGCCTGGCAACAATGTTGTACTCTTTTCAGTGCCAGGTAAAAACAAATTTATCTTCATCAGCATTTTAAAAGAAACTTTCAAAACATTTACATTTTTAGATTCAGGTTTGAATACTCAGCTGGATGAAATAGGTTTTATACCTCTGAGCTTTACATTTTGATGTTTAGAATTCAGATTGTTCTATGATACTGCATTGTATTGTTTTTAGATGATTTTATATATACTGCCATGAAATCCTTTGCTAAAAATATATTTTTGAATACTCTGTTGTTAGCCTTTCTATCTTTCTTGCACATTTTACCTTAAGCCTGACTGCATCCACAGTGGATCCAGAGCCTCCATGTTGTTTTGCTGTTGTGCTGCTTTACACACACACACACACACACACACACACCCTCAATATATATACATTTTGGCTTCCACCCTCATCAGTAGCTATGTTGTTAAACCTTTAACAGCACAGCTACAGATGAGGGTGGAAGCCAAATTGTTTAGCTTAAAATTAGGGCTGTGCATTGCTTGGTGCTGAATCCAAATCCTGAAGTGAATCAGGGAGCTTTGGGGGTGCCTCAGTGTGATCTGAAGCAAGTCAGACCAGCAACGAGGTGCTCCGAAGTGAAGTGAGTCACTGATGAAATACCTTGGTCCACCACAGAGAATTGGAGCTCTTCTGATGCCTTCTGAAGCTCAGACAGTCTGTCTCCAAAATGTATCAACTTGGGAGAGATCAGGGAGGGGGACAAGAGGAGGAGGACGAGGAGGAGGAGGAGGAGGAGGGAGTGACCTTTGGGGAACAGCAACTCTAGTTGCCAAATTAGGGCTGAATGTAACCCAGCAGTCTCCAATCAGTGACAGTGGTGGAGGCGGTGGCGGCGGGGGGGGGGGGGGATACTGGATATATTGGAGAAAAAGGGTAATGTGTGTATTCCATTCAGCCAAAGAAAGCCTGAGGTCATCTACTGTGAAGCTGAATAGGAAAGGGGAGAGGAGTTATTTGCACTTCAAAGAAACCTAAAGCAGAGATTAGAGATAGTGACCTCCTCCTAATCACCGCTGAAACACCTAGCTTCTCTGATTATCCCTTTATGACCTTTGGTTTGAATTTCTGAGAACAGCATATTTAACCTGTGCATAGCACAAAAACCACTGGGCCAAACTGTCTGAACTTTGGCAGATGGAATTCCCTCCATGGGGGCTGACAGGTCCCCAAATTTCATGCACTTCTGTGGAAACAGTGAAAAGTTACAGCTCTTTGCTTTGAGGGTTTTTGTTGAAAAAAATCAAAATTCACCTTGTGCTTAGTACAAAAACCACTGGGCCAAACTGTCTGAACTTTGGCAGGCACAACTCCCTCCTTGTGAGATGATACATCTCCAGATGTCATGTATTTATCATGAAAATTGAAAACGTTATGGCCATTTCTGTTTTCCAATGCAAGTCAATGGGAAAACGTCAAATCTGAATGATTCAGATATCTGAATCTCGCTTTGAATCCGAACCCAAAGTGAAGCGGATTGGGTCCAAATCAGTTTGAAGCTAATCAGCCATCTTCAGAAGGTCCAAAGCATTATCTGAAGCGAAGCAGGTGGGGGTGTCCATGCACAGCCCTACTTAAAGTATATTTTTGGAATACTGTGATGTTAGTCTTTCTATTGTGTGTGTGTGTGTGTGTGTGTGTGTGTGTGTGGCATTTGCACAACCATTCTTATGGCTCTTTATCTTTAAACCAGACTCAGACTGGGAAGTCCTTCAAATAAAGAATGCCTTCAGATAGAAGGATGTCTTCTGACAGCAGTGCTATAACTGCAGTCTTCTTGTCCATAATATTGGGGCATTCTTGATGATGAAGAATTGATTTAGCAAATGGGTAGGTGTGGAGGAGATGACGGCAGCCTACTAATACTTTATGCAAATCATTAGTTGGTTGTATACAATATATGTGCTAAAAGAAATAGTCTCATGCATAATAGCTACAGTCCATCTCCATGAATCCAATGAGAGTTTTGGCATTTATATTGTTTGTACATGGATTGCCCCTAGTTATCTGCCCAGTGGACTTATGTCACTTCAAAAAGACACGAGCTCAGGTTTTTACCAAACTTGGAGGATGGGACTGCCAGAACTGGAGAACAGTCATCAAATCCATCTCTTTAGCTGCTTCACTATTGGATGTAGAAAGGATTCTGTTAATAGACTGCTTTCAGTTTCAGGAAGACATAAGGGTCATCTCCTCCAAGACATGTTGGGCTCCAAGTAGAACTCTCTTTCAGACCTTGCCAATTCAAAATGGCATGTTCTGGACTAAAGGGGGTGGGGCCTGCATGCTGGGAGATGTAGGGGGCAGGGCTAGGGTTCATGGCCTCAATGCTCTACCCACTTTAATCCCGCATTTGCCTGAACAGGGCTTATCTGATAGTGTTTTCCAGGTAAGTGCTATTAACTCTGCAAGGCCACCATTTCAAATTTCTGTAGTGGAGAGAAAACAGATTTCAGTTTATGTACTGGGGTGGCGGGCAAGGAGGGTAAGATTTAAAGTAAGATCCCAAGGTCTGAACCCTATTCTGGAATTATCACATGGAGGAGGACTGCGACTGTGCCTCATGGCTCCCTCCCTGACATCATGCATCTGGCCCTGGCCCTGACTCTATGTACCTCATATTATCTCTATGCATGTGCAAACAATTGCACTCAATGTCTGGATATTGGGGGCAAGAAAGGCAAGGCACATCATGTCAGGAGTGGGGCCAGGAGACAAAAGGGCCATAGCTCAATGGAACAGCACTTGCTTTGCATGTCCCATGTTCAGTCCTCATCATCTCTAGGTAGGGCTGGAAACCCTGAAAGACCCTGGAGAGCCACTGCTGGTCAGCATGTGTTAGCTCTCTGGTTGACCATTCAGTCTAGTTGCCCAAGACCATTCCTGTTCTTAAACCTGTCTTACTAAAGCAAGTGCAACCAACTTGTGGCCCTCCAGATTTTTTTGGCCAACAACTCCCATAAACCCTCACCATTGACTGCTGGCAAAGGCTGATGGGAGCTACAGACCAAAACATCTGGAGGACCACAAGTTGCCAATCCCTGTACTAGAGGGGAAAAAAGAATGATTCAATTTGCCTCACAATCCTTTTCCTTTCTGGAATGTTATATCTCCTCTCTAGGCATCTTTCACCCCCTCCCTCTCTGGGAGCTCAGCCCACAGTTTGAAAAGCTCTGATAGACTGGGTTAATCCCTAAGATTTTTTAAATTGTATATAGTAAAGTATACATGGAATAGAATGAATAAGTGTTTTTCTTAAGTTATACGATTTCTGTTGCCAAATTTTGCCATCTGGCAATATCTTACAGAACTCTTGTTATTTTCTATGTTATCTTGTATAAATGTACTGTTGCCAGACAATGAAAATTGTTCTGATGTTATAATTTCAAAAATAATTTTGCCAGCTAAAGGTGAAATAAAAATGTATATTCCTGTTCTTAATCTAGAAATGAAACTCGTAATATTCTGATGCAAAGTGGAAGGTTGTTCATGAATACTTTAATAGAAAATCAAAATATGAGAAAAATATATGGTGAGGAAGCGGGGTGGAGTACTTATGAAATTCTTTCTTAATCAATGAAATGAGTTTAAACCACCACCTGTCTCTCTTTGTGTGATATGACTTGGTCCTGGAGCATCTCTGCCATCATGAACAAGCATGAACCCTATCCAGCAACGTAATGGATACCAGCACTGTTATATATATAAAAAATCAACACTTCTACTTTACAATCTATTCTGGTGCATTGATTTTAGATGAACTTTGTTTGTCATGGAAAGAAAATGTTTAGATAACACATTATAAAGTTTTTCATAGGTTGGGGCTTGATTCACCTTGAGGCACTGGGGATGAAGGAGATGTGAACTTGGTATAGCAAGTATTGATCAGAGGCTGAAAGGAATGAGACTGGATAGACCCAGGAGAGGATAAGCTTGGCGGTATGGATTGTTTTCCTACTGCAGAGTTGTCAATAGAATGGATCTTTAAAATTCTGACAGGAGCCTCTATAAAACCCATTTAAAGATAAATGTCTGGAAGGTGTGTCTAATGACTTCCTGATGGTGTCACTGTCAGTCTTTCCCCAACACTGTTTCCTCACCCCAAATATATCATGCACACTGCTCACTTCAGAGTTTGGAACATAATCTTCTTGGCTCATGGTGACACGGCAAGAGGAAAATATGGATCATGGGTTGGGAATTGAATTTGGATTAATAGGAGTACATCCCACATAGCTTTGTAGGGGGAGCAGAGTTTTCAATCTGATGTGATCCCTATAGAGTATGTAAGCAGTGTCCACTCCGGCCCTGGCTGATCCACACAATTAATAGGAGAAACCATTGGGAGACTTCTGATGGCTCTGTAGTCTTGAGATGTCCTGTCTTGAGGATAGGGCTGTGTTCTTCAATGCAAGCCCTGAGAGCCACTGGTAGTACCCAATCACCTCAAGTATGGCTGTCCACCCTTCTCTTGTTCTCTCTTTTTGCAGTGGCTGCTCAGTCTCAGCAGGGACCCTCTAGTTTTAATTTGCTGTTAGCTTTAGTGTGAGCCAGCTGCTAAGATCTGGGCTACTAAAGGAGGCTTCAGGAATGGGGAGTCAGGAGGCCTGCTACTCATCAGCTGTAAGGTGGCTGGGGGGTGCAGGAGAAGAGTGGGCAGGAGCAATCAGCCAATTTTCTGTGGCGGGGGAAGAGCCCCAGTCGAAAAGAGCAATGTGATTGGCTAGCTGCACAGGTGTGCTGTACAGGTGCTGGAGGTGGAGGGGGAAGCAAATGCATGGGGAGAGAGCAAGCACTGAGTAGAGCAGAGTATTCTCTCAGTGATGGGAAAAAGATCCATCCCAGTCTAAGGACAAACTGAGCCAGTTGGAATTCGCCTGCCTGGTGACTGACTGATGAGGCCTTGCTTGGATGATATGGAAGGGGATGGAGAGGAAAGGCCCCAAAGTGCCTCCAGCCAAGTTGGGTGTACAGCACTGGCACATGACCATGGGGTGGGGGGAGAGGAGTGGGGCCCCCATGTCTCAAGGAAGGCCCCCAAGTTGCCTCAGTAGCAGTGCCTAGAGCTACAGTGACTGCTGCTTGAAAAATAGTGAAGATCACTGGCATAGGGATTTCTGGGGGAAAAATTTATCTGTTCTTGGGATAATTTCCTGGTTGTGCCATACAGTATGACAGTATGGGCAGTCTCGAATGGGTGCTTATGCCTCCACCAATTCTCTTCCACCATGCCAATTCTGTTGCACAAGTGGTCCCCATCACGTCTGCAATGGCGATTTCTGGGGCAACCCAAAACGAGCAGAAACACTCATTTCTGGGAGGAGGCAGATTGGTGGAGCTCACATAAGGGAACTCCGCCAACCTGCCTCCTTCTAGAAATTAGCATTTCTGCTTGTTTGGGGGCTTCCTTTAGGAAGCCCTAAATCTCCCTTGCTTAAGCAGTGGGTCCCGCTTGCCAAGTGGAATTGGCAGGGCATAAGAGAATCCACGGAGGCATAAGCACCCTATTCGATTCTGCCCTATGGCTCAAATCTTATACCTGCTTACCTTGGAAGAAGCCCTATTTTGAACTCAATAAGAGTTACTTCTGAGTAGACATGTATAGGATTACACTGAAAGAGCTGGAAAAGGTAAACAACTTGCAATTCAACATATGGTTTAACGCACACTAAGGATCCACAGGACTGTGCCAGTATCAATATCACTTATTCCCATGCCTGTTCATCATGCAATCACATTTCTTCTTTATTTTGCACATTTAACCTGGATTACAATCTGCAGATAATACAGATTCTGTTTTTCTTCTTCTCATACACCAAAAAAAATCCAGTAGGGCTTTTGGCAGAACTATCTCCTGAGTTTGTCTAGGGCCCTCACAGTAAGAGAGATCTTGAATGCAAGATGCTTTGAAATGCAGACCTGAATCCATTCCTGTTCTTGTTTTATTCCTGTTTTCTATTTTATGCCTATTTTAAGTTAGCTATGTTCTTAATTTATTGTATTCATTGATATATTTTTTTTATATAGCAGTTTACAAAAAGGTACTTTGCCAGCAATTCATAATTCTAATATGTGGCATGTATTTAAGATTTCTCATTGGAAGAGAAATCAGCATTTCTTTTCAGCATGTTTTAGCATATTTCTCTTCAGCATATTTCAGTTTTCCTAATAAGAAATGCAAACTTTAGTACAGTTACTTTAGTAATTAAAACAATTTTTGCCTTTGTGATTTTTTTAAAGGCTGGAGTTTTCCTTTTTCTTTTCAAGCACTCTGAAAAGATAATATGATATTTACTCATGCAGTATAGCAAGCAAAATGTCTGAAAATTATTTTTTCCACATGGAAAAGTCTGGCAGAATGTATATAATGCAGGTCTCATAGTTCAGCAGTCAGTATTGGGTTTGTATTGCAATCTCTGAATCTCTACCATGTGAAGGTGATAGAGCTGGGAAAGTTAGATGCTTAAAAAAAAAAAAAGAAAAAAAAAGGGATGGAGCATGAATTGGTGAATAATTCAGAACCGTGCCTTTCAAAATACTGTGCTGTGGTCTGTTTTTTTAATGCCAGTTTTGAAAAAAAGATAATGTTTTTCAGTGTTCTCTGTTATTTTTAACTACCTGCCCCAGATGACACAGACACACAATATCATTGGCATTCTCACCATTCTGTATTATTATCAGCAAAAAGTAAAGGGACATCTAGGAAACTGGTAGTCTTCGGTGCTGTTGTTATTAATGAGAAAAAGGAGGTTATGCTGAATAAATCATACACTGAATGCTTAGCTTGAGTGCACTTGGTCAACTTTTTGCTCTCCATACATATTTTACATGCAAAAAGAGCAATATAGATTCTGGTACAGCAAATATCACAGCTTCAGTAGCATTGGACAGGGAGGTTTGAAGTAGTCAAGAAGACATGAAACGAATCAACCTCTGAGGAATTCCAGCTGCAATCTCTGCAGACTTACAATCTTAAAATATGTCATACTTTCGAGCCTTCAGACAATGCAAGGGAGAATGAATAGATACATTGAAAAAAGTGGCATGTGGAAGTATACAGGTATATTTGTAATTTGATGTTTTCCTTGAGCATTACATAGGAGCAATAAAAACTCATTTGATTTGAAAAATAGCTGGATCCAACAGTTTTGGGGGTGGCAAGAATGTTGTACAAGAAATGCCTATCCATTGATGTTCTTCTTGCAGAAGATAAATGAAAGATGGTGGTAATAAGGCTGCCCAAGTTGGAAGAGTGTAGCTATATTATTGGTGGCACCATCAGGGTAGGATCTTGGGGCAGAAGCCCAGGTCCCACTCCAGAATGAGCAGGAAGGTCCCCAAATGCAGCAGAGCTGGCTTACCTCATCTTGAAGTAAGTGAAGTAATCCACATTAACATCTAAAAGGCCCCTCTGCCCCCAACTGCACTACTGTATATTATTCTGAACTAACTCCTCTTGAACCAAGTGGCTTGTTATTGTATGTTCTATAGTTATTAAAAGCAACTTCAGTTTTAGAACATGAGAAGTACAGTAGACCTAAAGATAATTTAGTACAATTGCTAAGACAGACATACTAACCCTCTTACCCTAAAGATTCATACATAATCCTGACAAAAGAGTATGCCACAGAACACAGGAGTGAATAGATGTACCAGAGGTGCCTGTAATATTCAAGGAATGGTTAGTAAAATAATAACTACTTGAATAACTAGACTAAGCTAAGTGGTACAGGGGAAGGAGGAAGGGTTGTGGAGAACCCAGGAACAATTTAGTGACTGTATGCAAAAGCAGGGATGGCGGAGAATTCTTAGAATCCGGACCCCCGGGAGTCCGTGGTGGAACGGACCACCCCACCCTGCCACCCCGCGAAGTCCGACCCGGCCTGATCCTACCTACAAAAAGGGAAGGACGCAAATGGCGTCCGCTACCCCATTTGCGTGCCTCCCTTTGGCCGTGATAGACTACATAAAGATTTATGTAGCCTATCACAGCAAAAAGGGAGGCACGCAAATGGCATAGTGGACGCCATTTGCGTCCTTCCCTTTTTGCCGTGATAGGCTAATTTTTGTCGTGATAGGCCATTTCCGTGCCTCCCTTTTTGCCGTGATAGGCTACATAAATCTTTACGTAGCCTATCACGGCCAAAGGGAGGCACACAAATGGCGTCAGCTATGCCAGACACCATTTGCGTCTGTAGACCAGCCTCTATCCGGACTCGCCGCAGAGCAGAGCTGGCCAAGGAGGATTCCAGGGGGGAGGATTGGATCACCTCCCCCCCCACGGACCCCCCAGCAGACCCAGGTAGGTGGGGTCCATACACCCCTATGCAAAAGAAGCCTTCTAGACTAATTTCTGCATTATCCTCTTGGTGGTATACATTTGGACCTCTTGGTGATACGCACTGTAGCTGAGCTTCTATTATTGTGGTTTTAAGTAACCAGCAAGTATTTTGAAGGGATTTAACTCTCTTGACTCCCCCTTTCAACTTCCTTTTGAGCAGTTCCCTCATTTTGGAGAAGTTTCTTCTTTCGAAATCAAATGTGGCTGCGTTGGTCTTCCTTGGCAATTTTCCACTTAAGTATATATTAAATCTGATAGCACTGTGGTTACTGTTTCCATTTGGTTCAACAACACTTACATCTCATACTAGGTCCTGTGGAACACCAATTAGGATTAAATCCAGAGTTGTTTCCCCTGTGGTCAGTTCCATGATCAATGGTTCTAGGGCACAGTCATTTAGGGCATTGAGAATTTTAACTAGGGATGTACGGATCCCCTTACCTGGGGTCCGTGGGGGAGTCCACAGGTGTGGGGAGGCGATCCGGTCCTCCCTGGCTGGCTCCTCGGGGAGTCCGCAGAGCCGCCAGCCGGCTCTGGCTGCGGCCGGTCTGCAAACTGGTCTGCAAATGGTCTGGTGTAGCAGATGCTATTTGTGTCCCTGCTCTTTGCCATGATAGGCTACATAAAGATTTACGTAGCCTATCACGGCCAAAGGCAGGGACGCAAATGGCATCTGCTATACCAGACGCCATTTGCATCCACAGACAGGCAGCAGCAGACAGGATGGACGGGATGGACGGCAGCGGATGGATGGTGCCAGGTAGGGTCTGTCCCAACTGGGCTTCGCAGGGTGGGGGGGGGGGGCAGCCTGTTCCGCCACAGACTCCAGGGGGCCAGATTCTAAGAATCCAGCCTCATTGGAGTCCGTGGCAGAATTCTCCACCATCCCTAATTTTAACTTCTTTGTCACGACTGGAACATGCATTTATCCAGTCAATGTGTGGGTAATTGAAGTCACCCATTATTATAACACTTCCTCGTTTGGAGGCCTCCCCGTTTTCATTTTCCATCTCAAGATCACCCTGAGCATTCTGGTCTGGAGGACAAAAGCATGTCCTCATTCAGTAAATTGTAAACTTTTGCTGTAACAATAATCTAATTCCTGGAGTGTATAACTGCATTACCATAATACACTTTTAAAATGTATTCTCTGGACCTACAAACATACTGCAAATGTATTTGGAGTGTTTGCTGGCTACGTAACATTGTGAACCTATTACACATCTGTAGCAATGTTCTAAAAATGAAGGGCAGGAAACCTTGACAGAACTGGCTTTAGTGTAAGAGTGCATCCCTTTAATAAAACACATTGATAACTTCTTCATAACTGAATAAATCCTGGGCAGATACCAATTCATTAATGTCACTCTGAGTAATGATTTATGACTGTGTCTTTAGCAGGAAGATCCTTCTGATACTGCAAGCTGTTGCTGTAGCAATTGAGCCCCCCTAATTAGTTTGCTGATATACAGGGTGGTTCCTTCAAGATGGTACACCGTCTGGTTTCAGTATCATGCAAAACAATCATCAACAAAGAGGAAATTGGCAATGACAAATAGAAATGAACCTTCTAATAACAGCAGTAGAGACAGCTTGTACAGTAGGTCAGTTCCTAAAACCCCACCAGGAGATAAATTAGAGCAACTGACCTATCAAAAACATATGTAACATGACAAACAGATTGCAAAAAATGACACGACATATGGAGGGTCAGCCACAACACCACCCCCACCCCCGACAAAATACCATCTTTGGGGATAAAAGGATCTGGATTTACTGAAGAAAGAAAGCACTCAGGATGGAAAAGGCGTAAGAATGTGGAATATCTTTTTAAGAATTGTTTGGGATAAAAGGTAAGTTTCAAATGGGTGTTCTCATCTAAAGTCCCCAACAACTGATAAATAGAACAATAGCAGAACACCCCCTGCACAGGCACACACCTACCTGACCCAGTGCACACACACAATGGATACGATCTGTAGAGACAAGAAAGAGGCAAGAGATAAAAAGTTGGTGGTTCAAGCTTCAGTGTTTTGGTTCAGACTTTAAGGGTTGCTAGGCCACACTGCTGAATTAGCATTTTGCAGGTGAAAATGGTAAAGGGTGAGAAATACAACAGATCCTCAGGTGCCCTTTCCTTGAATGGAAGGAACCTTGTTTGAATGGAAAGGCCTTTGATCTGATAGAAGCTGCTGCTAAAGGAAAAGGGGAAGTGATTTTTGCTGATTTATGTTAATGGTTATTTTATTATGTTGTGAACAGCCCAGAGAGCTTTGGCTATTAGAACGTAAGAATGTAAGATGAGTCCTGCTGGATCAGACCAAGGGTCCATCTAATCCAGCATTCTGTTTGCACAGTGGCCAACCAACTGTCGACTAGGAACCCTCAAGCGGGACATGAGTGCAACAGCACCCTCCCACCCATGTCCCCAGCAACTGGGGTACATAGGCTCACTGCCTCTGGTACTGGAGGCCGCGCATAGCCATCAGGACTAGTAGCCATTGATAGCCTTCTCCTCCAGGAATTTGTCCAACCCCCTTTTAAAGCCATCCAAAATTGTGGCCGTCATTACATCCTGTGGTAGCGATTTTAATACTTTAACGATGCAGTGTGTGAAGAAGGGCTTTCTATACTGGACAATATAGAAATGTAATTAAGGAAGGAAGGATTTCCCCCTCCCCTTTGCGATTCACACTTGTTCTGGTGGGTGCCCAGAATCCCCTTTCTGAAAGCAGAACTCCACTTGCAGGTAGGGGTGGACGAAAGTCACTTACCTGTCCTCAAAGCTTTTCGCGGTGGGGGGGAGGCGCTTCGCTGCTCCCCCCGCGAAGTTCAGGCCGGGGGGGGAGGCTTCCCGCCTCGCCCGGCCAAAATTCAGGCCGGGGGGGAGGCGCCTCACCTCGCCCGGCCGCGAACTAAAAAGTAAAAAACAAAACAAAACGCCCCCATGATAGGCTACGTGATGATTAACGTAGCCTATCACGGCTAAATCTGCAAAGTCAGCCGTGATAGGCTACGTTAATCGTCACGTAGCCTATCACCGGTGACTTCAAAAAAAAAAAGAGCGCGTATGCTAATGGTGGCCCCCATAGGGAGCCACCATTTGCGTTCCTTATTTGGTCGCTGTAGTCTACGTAAATCTTTACGTAGACTACGGCGAGAATAATTTTCGCCGTAGCATAAGTAAATCTTTACGTAGACTACAGCGACCAAAAAAGGAACAGGAATGGCGGCTCCCTATGGGGGCCGCCATTATCCGTACGCGCTTTTTTTTTTTAAGTCACCCGTGATAGGCTACGTGACGATTTACGTAGCCTATCATGGCTGACTTTGCAAATCTAGCCGTGATAGGCTATGTTAATCGTCACGTAGCCTATCACGGGGGCGTTTTTGTTTTTTTTTCTTTGATTGGAATGGCGGCGGCAGCAGCAGCCCCGCACGAAGACCCGCCGAACCGCCGGCTGGACCCGCCGCCGGGAGGGACATTCGCCAAAGGTACGTCCCGTCCCGGGGGGGGCGGGGGGGGTGGAGAATTTCTCCCCGAAACTTGTTCGGGGGGCTGAACATGTTGGCGCTCGGCCCCCCGAAGTTTCGGGGAGAAATTCTCCGCCATCCCTACTTGCAGGATCTTAAGATTTTGGTATTAGGTAGGATGATCTATCAGCTTTTGCTGCAGCAGAACCAGCTGTGCCCTCTTATACTTAGTAAGTGGACCAAGACATCATGTTCTGTGCTACTAGGGTTGGCGGAGATTATCCATGGAGATTGACCATGGTGCAAGTGATCACAAGGGATACCCCTCCGACAGTGCCAAGCTCTATGGAAAAGTAGGAGAGTATGAACCCCACCTACCTGGCTCTGCCGAGGCTCCACAGGGGGGGAGGCGATCTGGTCCTTCCCCCCCCCCCCCCGGAATCCTCCCCAGCCAGCTCCACTCCGTGGCAAGTCCGCGGAGCTGCCGGCCGGGGCCAGCAGCTGCTGGACTTCCAGCTGTGGCCGATCTTTGGACACAAATGGCGTCCGATGTAGCAGACGCCATTTGCATCCCTTTGTCTTACTGTGATAGGCTACGTAAAGATTTACGTCTTTACGCCATTTGCGTCCCTGCTCTTTACTGTGATAGGCTATGTAAACATTTACGTAGCCTATCATGGTAAGGCAAAGGGATGCAAATGGCATCCGTTATGCCAGACACCATTTGCATCCAAAGACTGCCATGGATGGAGCCAGACGGACCCGGCAGTGCCAGGTAGGATCCGGCCGGGTCGGACTTCACAGGGTGGCAGAGTGGGTTGGGCCGTTCCGCCACGGACTCCGGGGGGGGGTGGATTCTAAGAATCCGCCCCCCCCCCGGAGTCTGTGGTGGAATTCTTCACCATCCTTATGGAAGAAAGCTTCAGCTATTGGGCGGTAATAAATAAATAAATACATAAGAGATCACATCACTCCAGTGCTGAAGGAGTTGCACTGGTTACCAGTTGTTTTCCGGGCCAAATTCAAGATGTTGGTTTTGACCTTTAAAACCCTATTAGGGGTGTACGAAACCCCCTTACCTGGAGTCTGTGGGAGGTCCATGGGGGGGAGGCGATCTGTCCCTCGCCTCCTGAATCTTCGCTGGCCAGCTCCACTCCGTGGCAAGTCCGCAGAACCACTGGCCGACTCCGGCCGCTGGTGGACTTCCATCCGCTGCCGGCCTGTGGAAGAAAATGGCATCCGGTGTAGTGGACGCCATTTACGTCCCTTCTCTTTGCCATGATAAGCTACGTAAATCTTCACGTAGCCTATCACAACAAGGAGCAGGGATGCAAATGGAGTAGCGGATGCCATTTATGTCCCTTCTCTTTGCCGTGATAGGCTATGTAAAGATTTATGTAGCCTATTACGGCAAAGAGCAGGGACGCAAATGGCGTCTGCTACGCCAGACGCCATTTTCTTCCGCAGGCCGGCAGCAGACGGCAGCAGACAGACTGGACCCAGCCGGTAGCAGGTAGGATGTGTTCCGGGGCAACTTCGCAGGGTGGCAGTCTGGCAGAGGTGGGTGGTCCATTCTGCCAAAGACTCCGAGGGGCCAGATTCTTTAGAATCTGGCATCATTGGAGTCCATGGCGGAATTCTCTAACATCCTTAAACCCTATATAGTTCCGGCCCAGCCTGTCTCAAGGAGCGCCTCCAGCAACACCAGACAGGCCACTTAACATGATCAGCCTTGGATGGCCTTCTGTCTGTCCCATCAGCCAGGAGAGCTAGACTGGTGAGGACAAGGGAGAGGGCCTTCTCTGTGGTGGCCCCCACTCTGTGGAACTCCCTCCCTAGGGAACTCCACCATGTCCTCTCTTTAATGAGTTTCCACCACCCATTAAAAACCTGGTTGTTCAGACAGGCATTTGGGGTGGGTTAGGGAAATTTTTTAGAAATATGATGTTTTTAATGTAGAATTTTATTGTTTTAAACTGTTTCTATTATTGTACATTGCCCAGAGTGGCTGGGTAACCAGCCAGATGGGCGATTAATACATTTAATAGATAGATGTGAGAGAGAGAGAGAGAGAGAGAGGACCCCTCAGAGCCCTCATCTGGGCCTGCCTGAGCTGTGCAGGACATTTTTTACAGCTGACATGGTTCTTCTGAGAGACCATCACCTACCCCACCCCACCCCAGATCACTGTAGTGAATTTTGCGGAAAAGAGTGGCAAGGGGTTAAGGTGAACTTTTCACAGAGCCATATACAGTGTCTAATAGACTACATATATTTACTTATAGAGCACTTGGCAACTATTATGAAGTTAGACTTGGTTCACATAGCTGTGCACAAAATAAATATAGTGAAGGTCAGTGCTTCTTGCAACACCAAGCAGATAACACTTAGCGGTTGTCCTGTACATTTCGTACTTTCCTTCTGATAAGACTGTTCTTCTTTGCTGTGAGAAACTCTCTTTCCTGCCAAGAACTTAATGCCCCTTTTTCTCCTTGGTGAAGTGTCTTCTGACAGTTTCTGGAACTTGGGAGAGACACGTATAAAAACCAAACACACTGGCTTGCTGTTTGCTCTCATTTGGGGAGGAGGAAAGGCACCCACCTGCACAGAGAACTGAGACCCTTGAAATGACACCCATCCAGAGAACCAATGCAATACCAGTTGAGGGGATTGTGATCTACCAATTGAGGGCCATGTGTAAGCTTTCTTTTGTATGTATTGTGTATATTCTGCATCCATATCACTACTGTGTATTCAATAAACTGTATGTCATTCTTGTACACAAGTGGTCTTGTTTCATCCTGGTATCTGAAGAATCTGTTTTGACTGGGATCAGATCTCCAGGTTAATATAATCACCCTGAGAGGATCCTCAGGGTAAGCCAGAGGGCAGGTAACTGCTCCAGAGAGCCCCGTTTGCTGCCCTCCTCCTATGGTAATTGTGGCAGTGGGAGAGTGGGGCTGTCGGGGCTCTCTGAAGGACCCACTGTTGTGCTGCCAGTCCAGGAAACAGCTCCAGAGAGTAGGAATGCTGGAGAAATTTGAGACAGATTAAAATTAGCTCAGATTTCTAAGAATCTGACCTGCATAATACTCTGCGGAGTGACCCCATCAGGCCCTACAGAGTCCGTGGACTTTCGGATGATTTTTTTTACTTTCCCAAAATTTACACATATAAATCTGTAGAAAAATATGGACGTTTCTGCTGAGGAAACATAAAATGGAACAGGAGACAATACACTAAATGTTATGTACTGGGGTAAATTATGTAAAATATTTACATAAATATTTATGTAAGTATTTCCGTATTTTTCCACATGAGGAAAAAGAAATATCCGCATCCATCTGTGGGCGGATGATGGAACAAAAGGCACCCGACAATCTGCAAAACACACAGACGGAGCGGATTTTACACAGTCCGTACATCCCTGCCAGTGAGCCATAGTTGCTTGCACTCTCTCACTGTGGCAAATGCCACAATAGGAGAGCAGCCAGTGGGGCTCTCTGGTGCACCTGCCCACCTGGCAGCCTCCACCCAGTAGCATCCATGGGGGGAGGCTGTCCTTGTGATGAGGGGGGAGTGTGTAATTTGCCACTCCTCCCACTCCACTGCCTGAGGTGGGGGCTTCATCCTGCTTTATGGGAGAACCAGCCCTGATGACATGTCAAATTTGTAAGATTTTGTTCAAACATGACAATATTTAGTATTTGGCCGTAGGAAATATTTTCCCTTAAGATAAAAAGGATTTGCCTATAGTTTAGTTTTGTTGTCTTACAGTGCAATCTTATGCTTGTCTACTCAGAAGTAAATCCTACTGACTGGGTTTGGAAGATCACAGCGAGGGAAGCAACCATCATAGCTGCTCCCTCCAGCCCCGCGCGTACCACACACATGGCTGCCATTTGCATTATCAACCTCTATCTATATACCTGTCTATCTGTCAATATAAATATAATTTCTATTTGTTTAGTTTGGATATCATGGATGTAATAGGAGAAAATATTAATGGTAACTAAGATATGGCTTCAGCTTCTCTTTGGAAAAAGGTGAGAAGAACTACTGTAGATCCTCAGACATACTTGCAATAATGTATTGCCCCTAAAATACAAACGTATATAGCAAGATGTCAGATGTAGTAGAAAAAGCTTGTGTGCTGAACTGCTTCACCTGCAGAATTATTACAGAAGCATTGCCTTTTATTGTTGCACTTCTGAGAATGATGTGACAGAGCTTTTTAAAAGCTGTTCCATGCATTCTTTAGGAAAGCTCTTACTCTTGGTTGAGGTGAAAGGCTTTTTTTGATGAAGTTCAGCAATAGCCTTTCTGGCTATAAGCACACATTTCTCACCTCTTCATTAGCATATTTTCCATGTTAGGAAATTATTGCCATGCTCCTGAATTCTTTCAGATGTCTATTCTTAATTCTTCTTGACAGCTGCTCTTCTGACAGTGCTTCAGAGTTCACAGCCCTTCCCCTACATCAGTTTTCTGGGTGATCATCCACACTGATGACTCACAAACATCAATTTTTCTCTCTTGTTCTGCTGAACTACAAAATGTTTTTCTGACACATCCATACCATCTGACACTTCTATCATCTTCCTCCATTTCCTTCAAAATGTCAGTGTTGAAATTATTTCCCTTTTTAGAGTTCCTCACTGATTTCTTATGCTGCCTGTATTGAGTTTCAATTGGAGAAATTTGGCCTACCTTTTCAGATTGCTCACTGTGCTTTATCATATCATGCATGATCTCCAGCACATACTTCCATTTTTCTCTCCATCTTTAGTCTTCACGATTTTGAGTTTATTATCTTCCATTCTATTTTTCTTTCTTAGGGTACAATCCTATGCATGTTCAGACAGAAAAAAATCCTACAGCTCCCAGCATCCATCTAGCCAACCATGCTGGCTGGGACATGCTGGGAATTGTAGGACTTTTTTTCTATCTAAACAGGCATAGGATTTAGGGATGGATGAAAGTCCCTTGCCTGTTCTCGAAGCTTGCTTCGCGGTGGGGGGGAGGCGCTTCGGTTCTCCCCCCGAAGTTCAGGCGAGGGGGGGGAGGCACCCCGCCTCGCCCGGCCGAAATTCAGGCTGGGGGGGAGGCGCCCCATCCCTCGCTGGCAAAATTCAGGCCGGGTAGGAGCGCCTGTGATAGACCCCGTGATAGAGCCGTGACCCGGCTGCGAAAAAAAAGTAAAAAAAACAAACACACACACACCCGTGATAGGCTACGTAACCATTTACGTAGCGTATCACGGCTAGATTTCCAAAGTCAGCCATGATAGGCTATGTAAATCATCATGTAGTCTATCACGGGTGACTTTGAAAAAAAAAAGCGTGTACGCAAATGGCGGCTCCCATGGGGACCGCCATTTGCGTTCCTTATTTTGATACATCTAGTCTACGTAAAGATTTACGTAGACTATGGCGAAAATAAGGGCAACGCAAATAGCGTTCCCTTATTTTCGCCGTAGTCTACGTAAATGTTTACATAGACTAGACATGCCAAAATAAGGAACGCAAATGGCGGCGCCCATGGGCCACCGCCATTTGCGTACGTGCTTCTTTTTTTTTTCAAAGTCACCCGTGATAGGCTACGTGACGATTTACGTAGCCTATCATGGCTGACTTTGGAAATCTAGCCATGATAGGCTATGTAAATTGTTACATAGCCTATCACGGGTGTGTGTTGTTGTTTTTTTACTTTACTTTTTTTTTTTGCAATGGCGGCAGCGGCAGCTGGTCGCGAGACCAGCCGCCGCCCCCGCCCCCGCTGAAACGCTGCCGAGAGGGACATTCGGCCATGGTAAGTCCCATCCCGGGGGGGGCGGAGGGCCGGTGGAGAATTTCCCCACCAATTTCGGGGGGCCGAATGCATTGGCGTTTGGCCTCCCAAAGATTCGTGGAGAAATTCTCCGCCATCCCTAATAGGATTACACCCTTAGGGCACGTTCCTATCAAGATAGGTGGCCGCCTCTGAACTCGGAGGCGACTGCCTATCCAAAGCAAGGCAAGGGAGGCACCAGTGGGGAGGATCGTTCCCTCTGCGCCTTTACTGCCCTGCTATTTTCTGCTAGACAGCCTTTTCGGCTGCCTAGCCACGGGGGGGGGGGCGACCAGGAGAGGAGGTGTACACGCAGCTCCATTCTCCCTGCCCCGGAACGCCCTAAGCCCCACCCCTTTTCAGTCACTCCATGCTCCTCTTCTGAGTGCAGAGAATGGGGCTTCTCCATGCTGCCTGGAGGCAGCATGGACATAGGGGGAGGTCAGTTTTCCGGGAACCAACCTCAGAGCGTGAGCTCTGAGGTCGGTTCCCGGAAAACAGCATATCCTATGGCTGGCTAGCTGCTGTCTAGTGGCCATGGGATTGCTCCCTTAGAGATCTTTTTTTTAATGTGGTGTGTACAAGTGCTGTAGTGGTCAATTTCAAAGTGTAGGTGCTCATCATGACCGTACCTCATAGCCACAACCCCAATTCAGGTAGCCTTGTTGATCCATATCAACAAACAAGTTCTGGCAGTTTTCATTTCCATCAAGAGCAGAGCTTTTGTAAAGCTAATGGAACTGAATTTCCCATTCAAGACCAAGCCACCCAAAAATACTTCGCACTACAACAAGGAACATAACCTTATTGCTGGGAAAATTAATTTCCTCCCAGCTACTGTGAAGATTGCAGCTAAGCTCACAGGGAACAGGGAAGTCTGAGGGGGTGGCAGATTATATAAGTGCCCCTGCTAATAAAAAAAAGTGCTGGTGCAGTGTCTCTGCAAGCCCCCTGACTCCACTACACCACTACTATCTGCACCCATTTTTGAAGCTGCTCCAAATCCATACTGAGTATGAGTGGGATTGTGTAAAATATTTTTCCAGTCCCTGCATACAACACAAGTGAATTTGGCGTCTTGCATTCAGGACTATGGTTCACACCAACTGTAGCATAAAGGATAAACTGGCCCTGATAATATCTACTATAG
Source organism: Heloderma suspectum (assembly GCF_057233095.1). Classification (NCBI taxonomy): domain Eukaryota; kingdom Metazoa; phylum Chordata; class Lepidosauria; order Squamata; family Helodermatidae; genus Heloderma; species Heloderma suspectum. The sequence continues at coordinate 88,814,646 of NC_139459.1, forward strand.
ATAGTGATAATCATTTCATTAAATTCTGGATATTGGGCCACGCTTTCAGCAAACCTTTTCATTTATGCATTACTGAACACAATTTTATTTTATGTAAAGGAATTTCAAGAATATAGCTGCTAGTGCTATAACATCCTCTCCAGTTAAGAAATACCACAGGGGATGGTGATGCTGTATATAAACAGATGAAAAAAAAACCCACGTGTTTGGAATTTAGCACAGTGTTCTTGAAACTTATGCATTATGACAGCAAGGCAGTTGTCCTATGCACGTGGGACTAAGTCTGTTAAATGCTATGACTTGTATCCTGAGTTGCCCTTCTGTGAACGGAAGGGTTCCTTTCATTCACAGAACAGACTCCAATTTAACCAAGGTTCCCACTGTTGGAAGGCATAGGGAACCATTTCTTTTTGCTAATTTCACCCTTTCCTGTGCAGCCACTTCCCACCACATTGTCCTGGAGGTTTCTCCAACCCTCTGGAGCAGATTTTTGGAAGGCAATGGCATCTGCCGGGAAAGGGGAATTGGTAAAAAATGCTCCCCTCCCTTCTGCCAGTCAAAGCATCCTGTGAGTGGAGTTCCATTCACAGGAATTTAGGAACCAAGCCAATGGAATTTACTTCCAAGGAAACATGCATAGGTTTGGATAGCATAGGGGTGGTATTACTGCTGTGCCAAAAATGGGAACATTAGTTATTGGGTGGATTAGAAATATGATCAATCAGTCAATGTCTTCCACATTTTTTTGTTTTGTTACCATTCTCATTTGATTTCATAGAAAGAAATTGCTTTTGAAAATAAATTCAAAGGAGAAGAAAATTCCAGAAAAATTCTTATGGGTTGGATTCAGGGTTCTTGTGCTACTTATGATATGAGGTGGTCGAGAAGTGTGTGTGAGTGTCCTGTCTTTCATTGTACAATCACCTCTCCAGCAGCCTGTAGCCTCTTTGGCTTCTCATACTTCAATTAAAGCCCAGGGGAAGACAGCCTGAAGTAATTCCTCTCATAGGGCTTTTTCATATCAGGAAGTGCGGGCAGCCTGGGAGGCAGCAGAGGAATGGAGAGAAAAAGCCACACACAGCACTCTTGGCCACTTCAAAGTGATTGGGTCATCTCAAAACCACCGCCAAAATAAATTCAAAATCAATTATAAATGTCCTGATAATGAGACAAATTGAAGCCTTTTTCATGGGAGAATAACACTTCCAGGAAATTGGAGGACAGCTTTTGGCACAGCTCTGGCTCCAACTATTTCTTGGAGCTGGATGCAACACTGCCCCCCCATACTTGCATTGTGCAAATGCAAAATGGGAGTCATGCTGCCAATTCAGTTGATGCTGTTGCCACTTAGAGTGGCAGTGCCAAAAAAAGGGGGTCGAGAGAGAAACTGTGCTACAACCCCTGCAAGTGGTGAGCCATAACGTTTGGAGAATTTCTCCTCCAGCTGGAGAAATTTGGTGAAATTGTCCTCCACCATTTCTATGTCCACAAATAGGAGAATTTTGCATGGCTATTTGTGCACAGCTCTTGATATTATACAGAATCTACTTTGCAGTGATTTGTATCCTATTTGCTCAACATGGAGGCCAGTGTAAAAATTTTCTGCACAGCAGCACTGCATGCTTGTAGTTGTATTGTGCTTCTTGCATGAGAAAGGCCAGTGTGTGGAACCATTTCAAGCAAGTGTCAGCTGAAACTAATGAGATAGTAAATCATAAAAGACACTGAAGTGATCTACGCATGCTGTAGAAACTATACCATTAAAGTACAGGGAAAGAAATCATCCCCTTCTAACACTTCATCATTTTGTCTGTGAAATGAGTACATTTCTTTGTGTCATGATGGGATCTGTGTGGGTGGGTAAAACTGACCAACACCAAACCTCAAAGCTAAATTGGTTAAATGTTTGTATACATTTATATTATTTTTAAGAAGCTGGGTAACATGTTCAGTATACACATTTAGGGTGCATTCCTATGCATGTTTAGACAGCAAAAAGGCCTGCTGGCCATACTGGCTGGGGCATGCTGGGAGTTGTAGGACTTTTTGCCATCTGAACATGCATAGGATTGCACCCTTAATGTTCTTACTAACATAAGATAATATTTTAAAGCATGCATGAAAAACCAAATAATGCATTGCTTGGTCTTGAACCATAACATGAATATGCTTATCCCAGCTGCTGTCCGAATGTTGTGTTATATGCTGTTTGTCTAGTGCAGAGGTGAGTGACTTGTGGACCTTTAGGTGCTTTGGCCTACAACTCCCATGAGCCCTAGCTAGCATAGGCAATGGGAAGGGATTATGAGAGTTGTAAACCAAAACATCTGGAGGACACAAGTTGCTCACCCCTGGCCTAGTGCATTTAAACACACACACACACACACACACACACACACACACGGATTTTGGTAAAGCCACTAGGCTAACATGTGCATCTGATTCCCATGGACACATTTGGCACAGTTCTCTAGGAGTCTGTTTTGTTCCTTAACTAGCAATGCAGAAGCCCCAATTGAATATGCAGAGCTGGATTGTACATTGTAGTCATTACCTGAAATCCTGCATAGACCATTTAAAGCAATACCATCAGCATAGAAGTCATCTCATGAGAAGCTATTCCAATTAAAATCTGATCCACGTTCAATATTTTTAATCTGTTTTCATTAGTGCTGAAAACATTAATTGGATTGAGTTAAGTTGTATGTAAGCATAAAAGTCTTCAATATTAAAGGATAAAGCTGTTCACAATCCCATATAGCACAGGTTAGGAAAGTGCAGCCTTCTAGATACTGTTAGATTTCAGTGCCCATTCACCCCACCCAATATAGCTAATGGTCAGGTATGATGGGAATTGTAGTCCAGCAACATCTGGAGAGCCACAGGTTTCCCACCCCTGTCATATAGAGTCAAAGCATGTATTCAAGCACAATATGATATGGTAGGAAGCCTTGAAAAATTGTTTCCTTCAAAGAAAATGGAGTAATAACTAAACATGATATTTTAGCAGGCTTAAAGATCCATTTCCCTTATGTGCTGGGGAATCATTCTGCTTTGGTTTGATATACATCCAGATGAGGTTCTCAAGAGGTTTTTTTGGGGGGGGGTTCATACAAAACTTGATGTCTGTTTGTGTAAGTTGGCAAGTGTGTGTAATACTGCTGTCAGCAATCAGGGGACAAAACAAGTATCATCACTTCCTGTTTCCAGACAGTTTGACACTTGACAGCTACATGAAATAGGCAGAAATGCAATCCTGGCATGAATTGTGGAGTGTGGGGTGGGCAAGGGGAAAAGATACTCCACTAATACTAAAGCCAGGTTTAATGCACCCTATGTCCTTTCTTTTATTATTTGCATTAACCTTTTCAGTCTGCAATACCCCTTGCAGGACCTTTGTAAATGCAAACAACGCCTTTCAGAACACAGGCCAGTTGTGAAAAATAGTTCACATAAAACAACGTTCCACCCACATCCCATCTGTTCAGTTTATGTCACACTATTTCTGTTGCTACCAATGTTTCATTGTGTTTGAATCACAAATGGGGAGGGGGCACATTCTTAATTGCCCTAGACACTATTCCGCCTTTTAGAGTCAAATAATTAAATGTATCCTGTATATGCACATGAGCACATGCATACTTAAAATAAGTAGAGCCTTGTCTTCATATCAAAGCCCATTTAGTCCAGCATTCAGTTTCCCGCATTGGCCAACCGGGTGTCTCCAGGAAGTCCACAAGCAGGGCATGGAGGCAGTACCTTCTCCTGATCCCCAGCAGATGGTATTCAGGAGTGAGGGTCTGCAAATCAGCTAATCAGCTGAGCAAAATGAGCTCCTTGAAGTTTTCTGAATTCCACCTCAGAGCTCGTTCCTACTCATGTCCATTTCAGATTGCAAGTTTAGGGGTTTTCTTGTTTGGATGAAAAATTGTTTGTATTTTCGCACACATTTCCCAAATATACACACCAACTGTGCTTGGCTTTGAAATGTACACATTCTTATCCCACAGATTAAAGTGTGGTTGTGTGCATTTTTCAAAAGTACATGTTTTTAATGCACATTTTTCAAATTCATGGTGGTGGTGGTGGTTCTGTGAATTGTATCACAAGCTTGGAATTCAACTGACTGCAGATAGTGCCTGAGCCCGTGTTCAGTTCTGGAAGGAGTGAACTGGGTAAATTCTGTTCAAAAATGAACTCAAATGAAATTCATATATATCCCTGTTCCGGGGCACACTGCCTCTGTACTTGGTGGTTCCATATGGCCATCCTAAGTATGCCTACACGCTTGTTTGTTTTGGAATGGGAAAGAAGGTCAGAACAAATAGGATAGTACCCCATATCATGCTGTGTCATGTCATGTGTGCAAACTGGAATGGACCAGCCGTGTCCCAATGGCTCTATATTTACAAAAAGGAGAAGTGTAACCAACAGTTTCTAAAGCAAAGAATCCTTCTCTCTTCGTATTTGTGGGGCTGGCTGGGGGCAGCTCCGCATCATGCACAAATAAGAGCCACAGCCAGAGGAACTGAACCACACCAGACGAGTCGCAGATGGGAAACCGGAATATTCCGTTACAGGACTTTTAACATACATTCAGTATACCACAGTAGGGCCTCCATGTTGGCTGCCAAAAAACAGAGACGACTCTGGGGTTCATTGCTGCAGTGCTGTAAAACAGTAACAACAACTGGAGCAATGGTTACTTCAGTCTGCTCCCATTTCATGAAGGCCCTCACAGCTTAGAGTGGCCATGTCCCCTTAGCATCCAGGATATGTAAGCCTGTTACTCCCAGGTTTGGGAGACATCCCTCAGCTCGGATTCTTGTTGCATATGGAACTCCACTGAAAAATGAATGACCCACCTCTTCTGACTATGGGATCTCACCACCTCTCTACCCATAGTCTTCTGTCTTCCTCTGTTTTGATCATCTTGCTCCCTGCCTCATCATCCCAGTCTCCACTTTCCTCACAATAGCATCCTTCCTTAAATCCACCTCCACTCTGCATAGGAACCTGCCTGTCCTGCTAAGCTCTTTCCCAGCTTCTCCCATCCTTGGCCCCCAGCTCATCTGCCCTTTCTCCATGCTGTTTCTTCCTCCTCTTAATGACTTGCTAAGCGGGCCTTCCTCCCATCCATCACAGTGTTGCTATGTGGTTCAGTGAACATAGAAGTGTGCATATACATGCACCAATCAAACTGAAAATAATTCATGTGGTTAGAGTTTCTGGAAAGACCACACTTACTGTGTGGCTTAAGGAAAAGAATTCATTATTCTCCTAGGTTCTCTGTCAGTAGAAGGGACTATAGTCTGTATTTGTTGTCAGGATTTCTGAGCAACAATACCAAACTCAGACCTGGAGGGCATGTTCTCCAACCTAGGGCCCTGAGGTCAGTTGTTGGAACTGGAGCCAAATCAAGGGTTGGAGCTGGAACATATAGCACACCAGGCAGAAGGTATTGCCAAACAAAGGCAGAAAAACCAGGCTTCTAGCATTCATACCAAGCCCAGCCAACCCAGATGCTTCATATTACCTATCAGTCTCAAGGTTGATTTTCACATCCTTCACCACACCAGGCTTTTTATTCCACAACTTACCAGGGATTCTGCTTCCAGAATCTTTATGGGATAAAGACTGGCTCATTACACGGGCTGACACAGCTCTATTTTTCGGGGCTGTCTTTCTCATCGAGTTCTTCTCGACAAGTTCTATGTTTCATTTTAGAGCCACTAGATGGTGTTGTAGTTATAGCACAACTCCATCATTAAGCTCTGCCAATCTATTGGCTTAACATTCCTTATTGGGTTATCTCTGATCTTAAAAAAAAATGGGATAAAGGTCAGAAAGCATGGGAGATGCCTTGGGGGTTGATGGCATCAGGTAAAGGGCCTGCAAACTTCCATGAGTGACTCATCATGAGCGTGCAATAACATCTGCATGTAGAAATTCTCATAGCATGACCATGATGGGGTTGTATCGATATGACACAAGGTGTAGATCTGGCCCAGGGCCTTTCCTCCTGGCATGCTAGAAGCACATCAAAGCTTATCTCCCTCCTTACCTGGGTCTTCTCTCATCATGGCTGGAGTGTTACTACTGCTGATAGTTCCAGTGCCTGGTACATATAATTTAAAGGGAAGGGGATGGTTTGGAGGAGGTAGCTCCCACCAAGAACAGACAAAGCTTCATATGAAAGAACTTTGTTTATTTTAGTAGAAGACACATTTAGGATAAGACCACAGAGAATGTTCCAGGGCATAGTCTGAAGGCACATGAGGCAGCCACCTTGCTGCAGCTAAGCAAGATTGGGTCTGGTCAGTGCTTGGGGGGGAGACCATCTAGGAACCACATGTAGCCATCTTGAGTTCCATGATGGAAGAAAGGTTGGATATAAATGTAATGAATGAATGAATGAATGAATGAATGAATGAATGAATTTGGGCCTCTAACTGCAGTGGACTTCCTTAACAGCAACAACCAGAACAACAAGGACTTCTTCCCATATTGCTGTTGGGAGGCAGAGGTCCCCTCCTCCAAATATTAACTCTCCACTCACCCCAATACTGTTTGTATATATTTTACCACAGATGGGAAGGAGGAGGGATGGTGATTTCTGAATTCAGTTTAGCTTGTAATAAAACTGAGCCATTACTTTGGGGAAAATGGCTTGACTTATTTCCAATTCAGGCTGGAAGGAGCTTACCCATCGCTACTGAATGTGCCTGTGAAAAATCTCATTTTCCATTCCAATCTAGAGAAGGACTTTTCAGAGAAATGATGCTTGATTCATAAAACATTTGAAGGTTAATAGATGGACAAATTTGTACTACAAACAGGGTAATTATGAACATTGGTGACTCACGAATAATTATATGGACCCAAAGAAACCATGGCAATGAATAATGGAAAAAATGCAGAAGGGATCCTTAACTTGATTCTTCATTCATGTGTTGGGTGAGACATCAAACCATTTGACAGCATCTGTCATCATCCAAACCCCATGATCTTTCTTCCCATTTTGGAAATTAAAATATTGGAAAAGTAAATTTCATTTTAGATTCTTGATCAATAAAAACTGAAGCTCTAGAGATGTCTAAACATGGAACACTATTATGAAGCAAATTCAATCATTCATGAGTATTTAGGGAAAGTGTTTGTTTACCTGATATGATAACAGGACAAAGGGGTGGGGAAGGTATTAGTATTGGCTTTGCATCTGAGAACGTATGGATGAAGATTCAAAATAGGGCAGAAAAAAAGAAGCAAGCTTGTGGAACACCCTCCCCCAACTAGTTCCCTCCAGATGTGTTGGAGTGCAATTCCTGGCTGGGGATGATTGTAGTCCAACACATCTGGAGGGGATCAGGTTGGAGAAAGGTTGCCATAGAACAGATCTATAGTACAGATGATTAATTTGTGACCTGCTTCAAGAATAAACAAACATAACGTACATAACATCAACCTTATGAATAAACTCTGAATGCTAACTCCTTAAGGGAGCAATCCTATGGCTGCTGGTCAGCAGCTAGACGGCCATGGGATATCTGGTTTTGGGGGTACTGACCTTGGAGCCCATGCTCCGAGGTCGGTTCCAGGAAAACCAACCTCCCCTCTCCCCACACTGCCTCTCAGGCAGCGAAGAACAGCCCTGTGCTCCGCGCTCTGAAGACGAATGCGGAGCGGCCAAACAGGGCATTCTGGGGGGCATTTCAGGGCAGGGAAGGCAGAAATGCCAGTACGACACATCTTGTGTGTCATCCGGCAGCCTCCTCCCCCTCTCTGCCCTCTCGCGGCTAGACAGCCGCAATCGGCTCTATAGCCGCAAATGCAGGGCAAGAGAAGCATGGAGGGAATGATCCCCTCTCTGCTTCTCCTGCCTTCATTGGATAGGCGGTCGCCTCCGAGTTCAGAGGCGGCTGCTTATCCCCATAGGGTTGCGCCCTAAGTAGTATCATTGTAGAGAAATTAGATGGACAGATTATTGGGGGAGGGGAGGAGGTCTGATCCTGATAACAGTTCAAGGTTGTGATAAAACAATAGTTCTGTTTTTTCACAATCTGAATGGCTTTTTCAAATTTAATTTGAGAAATAAAAACCCAAGATAAACATTTGATGAACTACATGTGTTTGGTAACATCCCTTCAGTAGTGCAGCTAGGACTGGTGGACCTCAGGGCTCAAGCCCAAGGCCCCACAGCCCAGAGGGGGAAATGACCACCTGGAGAGCAGCAGATGATGGGGCCAGTGCAAGTAAGCCTCGCATCGTCACTTTGGCCACATCATCCTTTCTTATTTTAAAAACATTTTATATTTAAGGGGCAGCCAGCCAGGCATGCACATGGTTACAGATGCTCATTTTATTTTATTTTTTACTTTTAAAACATATTATCCCTTTCTATAAAACATATTATCCTTTTGCCATAACAAAATGGTGCTCACTTCCAAGTAATGCATTTAGCATCAGGGCAGCAGAAGCAAACTGTTTTACTCTTGTAGTTATGATGGTGCCATGATTTCCTGAGTTTAAATACAAAACTGCCCCTACTCAGAGTATACCCTTTTTTTATCAGGGTTGGCATATCAGGAATGCAGAAACAGCTGTAGAGTATGGATGGGGGGGGGCAAAGGGAAATAACTATTGATGGTGTGCTTCATATAACCATGTAAAGCCCCCTCCTCCAGTAAGACCATTGAGTCCAGGGCCTAAAATTACCTAGCTCCACCCGAATCCATTATGTAAATCAGTGGAGGCGGGGAAACTGTTTCAGCCCAAGCATGTTGGGGGCTTCATGCCAGCAATGGGTGGGGCCATACCCTAAAGTGGAAGAAGGCCACCCTACTGCTGGTATGCACCCCCAATATGATTGCTCGGACCCCATTCAATCTCTCTCACACACACTCATACACACAACACACACCCCTCCATTGGCAGCTTTAACCCCTGATTGCAGTGGGGATGGGTGATTTTCTTGAGGGGGGTTGCAGCATTAGGGACAGTTACCCCATAAAATGCCTCCACTGCAACCAGGCTTTTTAAAGCCTCCATTGGCACCTTCCTTCTATTGCAGGAAGGGAGATGTTTTTCAAGGGGCGTCAACAAGGCATAGGGGAGTGTAGAGCTAGGGCTTAGCTCCCCAGCAGCAACCCCTCCCCCTGAAATAATACCTCCCTGTTGCAATTAGGTTTTTTGAAAGCTTCCATTCGCACAAATGGAGGCTTTTAGAAAGCCTCATTCTAGTGCTAGAGGGAGGGGAAATCCCTTATGTCCATCTGAAGCAGCCGGGAAGAACCATTAAAAAATTAACCCATAGGAGAGGTCCTCCCATGGGTTAGATGTACTCCATGCCAAAGGCAAACCAGTTAGACTCACTTTCCTCTGGTGAATTTGTATTTAGCAGGCTCAGGCAGAAATGACTTCACCCATCCACAAGTTGGAGAAAGAAAGTGCTTCTGCTCTCCCCAGCTGGCATCTCAAAGTGGTTCAGAGAGGACAGGGTGAAAAGAAGTGTGTGTGTGTGTGTGTGTGTGTGTGTACACATATATATTGGAAGAAGTAGTGAGGGGACTTCTAGCACAGCCCATTTGCTGCTCATTTACTCAGAAGCAGGGGTTGATTTGATTTGAATCATTATTTAAATTTCTTCTCTGAAGGACTCAGTTTTAATTATTTAAATCACAGTTTAAATCACTAGTGAGGAAGATTCTATTTAATCATTATTTTTAGTAGAAGTACATTATTGTTTAATATAAACTTAATACATATTCAGAGATGCAGGTTTCATTAGAAGGTGGGAACACAGTGGAGCATACATGCTGCTGAAGTTTCCTCAGGAGCCAGGACCCGATGAATATGCTCTGTTCTGTTCACTTTTGGTTTTACTTTCTATTCTCCTCCTCTATCCCTTGTATTTATATCCAGACTCCTCCTTTATATCCAGACTCCTCCTCCAAATTCTCTATTCATTGACCTTGTTTGCACTTTTAGAGAGGCAAGGCTGAGACTGAGAGAAAGCAGGACAGAGAGTGAGAGCGAGCATGCAGTTCAGTACACCATCTGTAGTGCAGAATAGGACTGATCAGGTTATTTCCCATCTTCATAAACTGCTGTAGTGTTAATGTATTCAAAGAATATAATTAGAAGTTGGATAATTAGTATTCTTGATGATATCTTTGACCTAGGCTCTCTCGTTTTTAACTTATTGCTTTTAGGAAATTTCAAATTCTGATTCAAATTTTAAAAAATCCTATTAAAAAGTCCATTTTAAATTTAAAAATCCAATTTTTAAAATGTATTTTTTTTAAAAAAAATTAATACTCTCAGAAGTAAGTTCTATTGTGCCATAAAGATAACTAACTATTTGAGATGCAGTGTGGAACCACAGCTGCAATTTTGCTTCCAGATCATTGTGCAAGAGCAACTCAGGTGGCCACCACGTGTCCAACCTTACAGATGACGGCCCTGCATTTGAAGGCATCTCCTATTTGAAGGGCTGCCCAGTCCAAGTCCAATTTAAGGATAAAGAACCATAAGAAGGGAAACCAGGGCTCTTGATGTTACCCAAGGGCCTTGGGAAGCCACACAGATCACCTGGTCACAGTCTTCCCTACCATGGTGAGATTTATTGTATTTGTATTTAAATTATAGAAATGATTTCCAAATGTGCATCTATAATATACATTAACATTTGCAAATTTGATGTCCTCTTTTGTCCTCTTTTTTGGCAATGGGTAAAAGCAGTGCCTCAGCAGTGCTAGAGAACTATACTCGGGAAGCCCGCAGTGTTGTCGGACTAAATGCTCAGAACAACAGTTTGTCTCCCCACCCATGGCCTCCAGCCTAATCCCCCTATTCTGAGGTCGTGCAAGTATCCACCCGTAGCCCTCAGAGCATGCAACAGTAGGCAAACTATCCTCAGAAATCAGTTGCTGCTGCACAGTTCTGCTCTGCTGTGGAAAGCTCTTATATAGCAGAGATTGGGAAGCTCTTTCAGCCTGAGGGCAAAATTCCATTTCTGAGAAGCAGTGGAGGCTGGTGGCTCCAATTTCAGTGTGGCTATGATTCTACTCTGGGCTTCAGTCAGAACCATCCAGAACTCTAAAGGAGCTGTCCAAGGTGCTGAACCCCATCCCCAAAATGTGTTCAGTGCCTTGGATAGCTCTTTTAGAGTTCTGGCTACTTCTGACTGAAACTCAGAATGGAATCACAGACCCTGTTGAGAAGCTCTTGGGGGCTGCATTTCGGGGTGGTGGCGGTGGAGGCAAATGGCTCAAAGGCAAAAGGAGTGAGGTGAAAAATACAAAAGAAGACACCAGAGTATTGTAGCTTAAAGCTCTTATTGCCAATAACTATGCCTTAGAAGAGGTATTTTGGAATGGGGAAAAAACTGCAGGAAAGCTGGGAAGCAACCTAATGATTGGTGGTTGGGAAAATGGTGTGGGACCACAAGAAAGGGGTGTGGCCATCTGGGCAACCCTGGATTAGGACCCCAGGAGGGTCAGATTTGGCCCCCAGGCTTGATGTTCCCCAGCCCTGTCTTATAGCCTTGTGTGTGCATGTCCAGTCATACATACAAGCTGAACAAAGATAGTGGCACTTGGTGGCCCAGCGGTCCCAGTTGGCTGTAGGGCACTGCTGTTTAGAGTGCGCTGTCAGCTGTGTGACTATACTGTCCACTGCTGATTCATTACATAGGCTCCTCCTGATAGACTGGCCTCTATGGCTGCCTTTACACTAAGTAAAATCCCCACAGTCCTCCCTGTTCCGGAACCTTTCCACGTTCATCACGGGCTCTCAGACAATGGCCACATGATTGCTGAGAGGGGAAGCTTTTCATTTTCAAGGCTCCATAGAATGCAATGAAACACCACCATCTAGTGGCTGTTTTAATCCTGCAACATTCCGAGTTTAAAAGATGGTTCATTAGTTCTGGATCTTGTTTGTGACGAAATAACCAGGAAATACCTTCGGATGTGCCCTGGAGGTTAATGACATCATGAAAAGGACCTGCAAACTTCCGTGAGTGAGCAATCTCAATAGCAGGATAAAAGCTCCATGTGAAGGAGCCCTATGTCTAGGGATGTACGAATTGTGTACCTTCCATGCTGCTTGACTTCTGCAGTTTGCGGCCAGTGCTCTGTTCTGCCCTTCACAAGCCCCCAGAATTCTCTAGGCATGGAGGAGAATTCCACCACAGATCTCGGTAAGGCCAAAGGCCAGCCCAAAATCCATGGCGGAACGAAGGCCCCCCCCCCCACGAAATGGGCCTGGAATGGAGCCTACCTTGGTCAGCCATTCCAGTGCTCCTCGAATGGCGGCCGCATCTGCAACCGCCATTCACATCTTTTGAATGGCCGTGATAGGCTACATAAATACTTACGTAGACTATCACAGCTAAAAAAGGGAACGCAAATGATGGCCACCGTAGCCGCCACCATTTGCGTTCCCTTTTTTTTTTGCCATGATAGGCTACGTAAATATTTACGTAGCCTATCATGGCTAAAGTGGGAATGCAAATGGCGTAGGGGACGCCATTTGCGTCCCTGCTTTACCAGTGATAGGCTATGTGAATATTTACGTAGCCTATCACGGTCCAGCGTAGGGACACAAATGGCGTCCCCTACACAGAACACAATTTGCGTCCGCACCAGCCCGGCAGTGGCTGGAGGCCCTGCTGCAGGTTGGCCTGGCCGGTGGCTCTGCGGACTGACTGTGGAGCGGAGCCAGCCAGGCAGGATTCCGGGGGGGAGGAACGGATCGCCTCCCCCCCATCGAGGATTCCAGGGGGAGGAATGGATCGCCTCCCCCCACCTGCAGAACCCGGTGGAGCCAGGTAAGTGGGGTTTCATACACCCCTAGAATTGTCCTCTTTTTTTTCCACTCTGAAAATTATGAAGATAAATCCGTACCGACAATATGGTGCCCAGCCATCTCCGTCAGTCTACATAACTTCTGTAAGAATCACTATTTTTCATAAATATTTGTTTTTATAAATATTAATGTTTTTTAAAAAGAACACCCACAAACAAGGCGGTGAGCACAATTAATTTTTTTTTAAATTACGTATTTATTATCGGAATATACTACACTGCGTTTTTATTTACGAAAATTTCATGACTCTTTACAGACAACAACAAAAAAGCTGCATGACTGCTGGCTCCGCAGGACCTCGTGATGCCATTCAGCAGAGGATTCCATGGCATGGATTGAAGGGAATTTGATCTAGGGATGTCGGAGAATTTCTCCACGAATCTCTGGGAGGCCGAATGCCAATGCATTCGGCCCCCCGAAATTGGTGGAGAAATTCTCCGACACCCCCCCCGCCCCCCCCCCGGGATGGGACTTACCTTGTGCGAATGTCCCTCGCAGCGGCGGGTCCCAGCAGCGGTTCGGCGGCGGTGCGGCGGCGGCCGGTCTTCCAACCGGCTGCCGCCGCCGCCATTTCCAAGTAAAAAACAAAAACAAAATGTGATAGGCTATGTAAAGATTTACGTAGCCTATCACGGCTAGATTTTCAAAAAACACCGTGATAGGCTACTTAATCACTACGTAGCCTATCACGGCTGACTTTGAAAAGAAAAAAAAAAGCACGTACGCAAATGGCGGCGCCTATGGGCGCCGCCATTTGCATTCCTTATTTTGGCACGGGTAGTCTATATAAAGATTTACATAGACTACAGCGAAAATAAGGGCAACGCAAATAGCGTTGCCCTTATTTTTGCCGTAGTCTACGTAAATCTTTATGTAGACTACCCGTGCCAAAATAAGGAACGCAAATGGCGGCACCCATAGGCGCCGCCATTTGCGTACGTGCTTTTTTCTTTTCTTTTCAAAGTCAGCCGTGATAGGCTATGTAAAGATTTACATAGCCTATCATGGTTAGGGGTGCACGAAAGCCACTTACCTAGTCTCGCAGCTTGTTCACAGTGGGAGGGAGGTGCTTCGCTGCTCCCCCTGAAGTTCAGGCCGGGGGGGGAGGTTTCCTGCCTCGCCCGGCCGAAATTCAGGCCGGGAGGGAGGCTTCCCGCCTCGCCGGGCCGAAATTCAGGCCGGGGAGGAGGCGCCTCGCCCGGCCGCGAAATAAAAAGTAAAAAAAAAAACGCCCCCGTGATAGGCTACATGACGATTAACGTAGCCTATCACGGCTAGATCTGCAAAGTCAGCTGTGATAGGCTACGTTAATCGTCACGTAGCCTATCACGGGGGCGTTTTTTGTTTTTTGTTTACTTTTATTGGAATGGCGGCGGCAGCCAGTCGAAAGACCGGCTGCCGCCTCTGCCCCTGTCGAAGACCTGACGAACCGCCGCCGGGACCCGCCGCTGGAAGGGATATTCGGGAAAGGTAAGTCCCGTCCCGGGGGGGTGCGGGGGGCGGGGGGGTGCGGAGAATTTCTCCCCGAAACTACTTCGGGGGGCCGAACACGTTGGCACTCGGGCCCCCGAAGTTTCGAGGAGAAATTCTCCCCCATCCCTAATCACGTTGTTTTTTGAAAATCTAGCCGTGATAGGCTACATAAATCTTTACGTAGCCTATCACTTTTTTTTTTTTTTTTACCTTCCTGGCAGAAGAACTTTCGCGGCCGGAGAGGTGGGGCACTCCCCCCTGGCCAGAATTTCCATGGGGAGGGACGGGGCGCCTCCCCACCCGCCAAGAATTTTGGGGGGAGAAATGGAGCACCTCCCCCCCACCGCAAAGCAAGCTGCTGGACCAGGTAAGGGACTTTCGTCCATCCCTAATTTGATCCCATTTCAGTCTGTGGCGGAATTCTCTGACATCTCTACCTATGTCACACTTATGACTATATAGCGGTGGTATGCACTGAACCCCAGATTGGACTCAGACCACAGTTTGGTGCTTTGGAAAATGGTCCATTTCTACTCTGCCTGATTCAGAGGCCATCCACTTTGACTCAGGTAATGAACCAAGCTGAGATGTGGAAATCTGAGGCTTCATGCTACCCATTAATTATAATGAGATACAGAGAGGGAGAGAGGGAGAGAGAGAGAGAGAGAGTTATAAATGTTTTCTTCGTCAGAATTGGGTGATATTTGAAGGCTCAGTAGGGAATTGCAGTGATTGGAACCTCTTTTAAATATGCCCTAGGATTAGAAAGTGGACCTGTCAGTCACTCAACTGCACTCCCTCCCTCCCCCCACTCACCAGTATTTTAGAGAAATGAAACCAGGAGATGGAGAGAAGACAGAATGTCTCTGAACACAAATCAGTAATGAAGCCTTTTTCTGGCCCTGCTTCAGTTCTGGAGGTGTTTTGGGGAAGCCTTCTTTCCCTCAAGAAGCACCAGAAATGGTCCAAAGGCTGTCTGCTTGGATTTCAGGCTTTGTTTGGATCTGATGCACATTTCTACTATATACATAGATACTACTTTCATTCCTGTTATGTCTTGAGCCAGTTCATATGCAATTAAAGAGTTAAAACATCTCTGTATGCTATTTAGGATGACTTTTTCCATCCATTTTAATTGCAGTAATTGCTGAAATTTACAATCCTTTTCTTTATCCTTCCTGCCCAAGCTCCCTATGGCTTCTGTTCTTTCACAGCAGTTTCAGCTTCTCCTTCCCTGGAAGAAGATGAAAAAGGCAATTGCCACTTTCTTCCTTCTGCTCATAGCTCTCTTCTTTGTTTTAGAAACTACTGCAGTTTGGGCAAAATATGAAAACATCTGTTGCTTCCAAATACATCTGTTTCCTTGACTATTTCCCAGCTTGGTTTATTTGTTTTATTTCTCAACCCATATCTTTTGCTTTTTCTCTCATATACACATTGGACTGGTTCGCACGATCGCAGGGTGGTTAACAAGCCACTGTGGCTTGTTAACCACCCTGTGCCTGCCGGTTGTGGGCTGGCCAGATTTGCGTAATTACCCTCACCAGCATGGCTTGGCTTCTCATATCGTATGAACTCAGTGAGGGTGGCTTGTTGGGTTGGGTAATATACTATCCCACAACCTTTCAACAGCCGATGGGTTCAGGGTGGTTTGTTACCCACCCCAAGAAGCCACCTTCATGGGATTCACATGACACAAGAAGCTGTGCTGGCGAGGGTATTTATTCAAATCCAGCTGGCATGTAACCGGCATGCACAGGGTGTTTAACAAGCCATGTTAGCTTGTTAACCATCCTGCAATCATGTGAACTGGCCCATTATTTATATTTTGTGCATATTTTAACAGCCAGGAACTGTTGCAGATTCTAACAATAAATAATTCTCAGTTATTATACTTCAATAACTGAGGAAATAGATGTTAAAAGATGTTAAAAGTTATAGGGCAGATCTTATATGAGAAAAACATACATTACTTTTAGTCAAGATCCACAGTGTAATAATGCTTCTGTGTTATTCCTGGATTTGGTGTCCAGGAAGGGCTTGCACACTCCATAGTTTAACAGTAAGAACTTGGAAATAGGAAAGTACCTTTTTTGGCAGGATCAAACCTGGTAAACCCAGATTTTTTACCTCCCCTCCCCGGGATTATCTTCTCACAATTTCCTCTTTGGCTACTATCCAAAACCTCGAAAAGGAGGATTGGTACTGGTCCCTCTGTGTTCCTTTCCAGGAGGGTTCTGCCATGGTGGTGACTTGGTCATAGGATCCTAAGCAGATTGCTTTCCCTCTCAGGAGTGGCTTCATCATAGAATCATCATAGAATAGTAGGGTTGGAAGGGGCCTACAAGACCATCGAGCCCAACGCCCCGCTCAATGCAGGAATCCAAGTCAGAGCAACCCTGACAGATGGCTGTCCAGCCTCGTCTTGAACGCTTCCAGTGTGGGAGAGCCCACCACCTCCCTAGGTAATTCTAGGGAGGTGATTCTTTTTCTTGAAATTCTTTTTTCTTGAAGAAAAAGAGACAGTATAATGGAAAGTTCTTTCTGAAGCAGTCACACTTCACTTGTACAAATGCAGCATGAAGGGAAAGATCAGCAACCTTCTCTTTGTTTGAATAAAAAGCACACTCTGCACATGCTCAGGGAATGGACAAAATGAGGAATAAACATACCAGGGAATATGAAGAACTATATTCTTCCATTATATGTGTGTGTGTGTGGGGGAAATCTCCCTCAATCCAGCTGTTCCCTGGGAACCCCCCCCCCACTCACCCAAGGTTCTTCTGAGATAACTAACAGGAGGTCTGATAATGAACGGGATGTGGAAATACAAAGCTGAGCAGAGAGAAGAACCAACTCTGTGCATGTCTACTCAGAAGTAAGTCTTACTGAGTTCAATGTGACTTACTCCTACACATGTCAGCACCCCACTTGCCCCCAGCTCAGCTTTGTATTTCCACATCCAACTCATTAGCAAACCTCCTGTTAGTTATCTCAGAAGACCCTTGAGTGAATGGGGGGGGGTTCCCAGGAAACAGCTGGATGGAGGGAGATTACACACACACACACACACACACACGAAGAATATAGTTCTTCCTATTCCCTGGTTCCCTGGTATGTTTATTCCTCATTTTGTCCATTCCCTGAGCACGTGCAAAGTGTGCTTTTTATTCAAACAAAGAGAAGGTTGCTGATCTTTCCCTTCATGCTGCATTTGTACAAGTGAAGTGTGACTGCTTCAGAAAGAACTTTCCATTATACTGTCTCTTTTTCTTCAGGAGTTTCATATAACAGAAGTATGATGTAGTGGTGAGAGTCCAGCCCAGAGTCACCCAGTGAGATAACTAACAGGAGGTTTGCTAATGAGCTGGATGTGGAAATACAAAGCTGAGCTGGGGGCAAGTGGGGTGCTGACATGTGTAGGAGTAAGTTGCATTGAACTCACTAAGACTTACTTCTGAATAGACATGCACAGAGTTGGTTCTCCTCTCCATTTTAGCCTCATAATGTCACCAACAAGGCTGGATGTGGAAATAGAAAGCCTAGCAGGGGGAATAATACTCGTGCAGGGCTCCAGACCAGCATGGTCATTTTAAAAGGTTTTTTCTTTCTTTCTTTCAAACAGCATTGCTTTAAACAAAGAGTGCATCGCTCAGGCACTAGGGCAGCCTTGTTTTGGGAAGCCCCGAGAAGGAGGAAGTGTTTTGGCTGAAAGTAATTACTGCACATCTCAGGGCAGGGGAAAAAATCAGTAAATATCTACGAAAAATAGCCTTTCTTATGGAAGTTATGCAGAATTACGACTGTCAGTACGGATTTATCTTCATAATTCTTGGAGCGGAAAAAAAAGAGGAGAATTCCGGGGGCTTGCGAATGATGGTACGGAGCACTGGCCGCAAACTGCGGAAGTCAAGCGGCATGGAAGGTACACAATTCGTACATCCCTACAATGCCAGTGCGTTTGGCCCCCTGATAGCTGTGGTGGAACGAAGCCCCCCACCTCACCACCCCGTGAAAGGCACGCGAAATGGAGCACTTACCTGGAGCCGTTTGCACTGCTTTGAGAATGGTGGCTGCGTCTGTGGCCGCAATTCGCTTCTTCATTATTGCCATGATAGGCTACGTAAATACTTACATAGCCTATCACGGCTAACGCAGGGACGCCATTTGTGTCCCTGAAGAGGCTGTGATAGGCTACCTAAATATTTACGTAACCTATCACGGCAAAGAACAGGAACGCAAATGGCCACCGCTGAAGCCACCGCCATTTGCGTTCCCTTTTTTTGCTGTGATGGGCTACGCAAATATATATGTAGCCTGTCACAGCAAAAGACAGGGATGCAAATGGCAGTGGCTACGGTGGCCATTTGCATCCCTGCACAGCCCAGCATCCAGATGTCCGGCTGCAGGCAGCCCTAGCCGGCGGCTCCGCGGAGTTGCCACGGAGCCGGCTGGGGAGAATTTCAGGGGGAGGGACAGAGCGTCTCCCCCCCACCGCGGATGTCCCTGGACAAAAGCAGGTAAGTGTTTCGTACATCCCTAGATGCAGTGCCTGGACCTCCTGTAGTTGCAGGACCAGGACAAAGTGGGGCATCTTTACTGGTCCAAAGCACTCCATCCTTCCCATCTGGATTTGGGCCTGGAAGACCAAGGAAAAAGCATGGTTGCCTGGAGGGTATGTTGTAAGAAAAAACAATTTGTGGCATTGCAGAACATCATTTCTGATCACAGGGCACATATTTTAAAGCATCAGGAGTATGAGCCAACATGAGATAACCTTAGCTCTGGTCTTAAACTGTCAAGTTTTTTGATAACTGAATCTTATATAAGATGAAATGCACAATAGCATTTCATTAAGAATCAATAAATAATCTTCAACATATGCAGAATCTGACTATATGGAGGAAATTGCCACTTCTGAGAAAGACCTTAGAAAGTGAAAATATATGAAGTCTTTTTTTGTCAGTGTTCTCTTTCTGTCATACACATATATGAACCTACCACAGAAAAGAGAGTGAGATTTAGTGATATGTAAAGCGAGGACAATGTGGTATACCTTTGTCTAACCCACTTTTTATAAAAACAAAAACAAACCTTGTTTTACGTGCATCTCAGGGCACAGGGGAGCCTATAAAGCCCATGTGGCTCCAGATTGTATCTGAATGAGGGTATAATGTGGGTTTTCCCCATGGAACTGGCATCCTAGCAAGGAAAGATCCACACAATTGGTCCTGTCCCCATGGTTTCTTCATTCAGTGCAACTTACAGTTGTATGATATTGGTTCACAGAAGGCCAGCTAGGGACTCGCCCCACCCCCGCTCGACCTCTTGGAGTCCCAATCCCATCCACGAACTACCACCACTTATACGGCATGTTTGGCTTGCCCTGGTCAAGACGACGGGCAGTCTTGCATAATCTTGTAATCTTGCGTAAATGGCCATTTTACGACTGCCATTTACGTAAAACGTATTTTATATAAGACAATGAGCTGCCATTTTATGCAAAATAGTGCCTCTCTGAAGAGTCTAGCGGCCACATGCTGCTCACTGAGTACCTGCGAACCACCTGCCAGCTTGACCAGGGAGCTTAACAGAGGTGGGTAAGTGGTGGGGGTCCAGTGAGTGGTGCACGGGGTGGGGGAAGGGTGGTTTGCCCACCCCTAAGGCCAGCTCCCACATGTCTGGAGATACATGTAAAAAGCACCCCACTTTATCGTATAATTCTGTAAGCTGTTGGACTATATGCAATGCAGTGATGATATGACTGATAACTTATTCAATAGTGCTTATTACTTACATATCTTGAATAGAAGAGTGCACATTATATGAACATGAAATTCATACACACACACACACACACACCCCTCTCTCTACCATTGTTTCATTATAGACCCTGCTTGTGAATCCATTTTAGCTGATGAGCAACTATGAAGGGCCACACTGCTAATCGTGTCCAGGGCTGTGAGCTCCAGGTGAGAGCTTTTCTGCTTCAGTGGATTTTATTATCTTTGATTGTTTTGACCATAATGCAATGAATTTTCTGTTCCAGCACTAAGGTTTTGTACTGGTGTTTTTTATCATGCAGAGCAGAAAGAAAAGCTGTGCCAGGTATGTTTTGAGGAGTGATAATGATGGAGGAACAATATGTCCCGTCTTTCATTTTAGCAATGGACACACAAAGTGAATGGAACACTCGTGCCCTTGTGTTCCAGACCATCAGACCTGCTGATAGAGGAGCTATGTAGCAGTGCATGTGGGTATGTGAGACCAAGAAAAGTCAATTCAGACCAAGTCTGGTCCATACAGACCAAGAAAAGTATTGCTAAGCTCCCTTTTCCCTTCAGAATATGTCAAGCTTGTTCAGCTGATGTCAGCCAGCTTCCTTGTGCATATCATTACTCACACAAATAGTCTACTTATTTGAGCAGTATAATTTGAGAGAAAGGGATTCACCAAGATTGTAGCTTTTCTTAATTTAGAAAAAATGCATCATGCAATCTCCCTATTCACAGAGGCGTCATAGTCTCTCACAGGCCCCTTCCACTGATTTACCCTGCTTCAACATGCAGTTATTTCTGAAGTAAGCTTGCTAATAAGTAATTTGTGCCATCTATAACAATCATTGGTAGTGATATATAACCAAAGCTTCTGTTGTGTCAAGTAAGTTGTTTTCTAGTAGCTGACTCAGGAAGGGCATACTTCCTGTCTCTTTTTACCAAATAGACAGTTTCAAGAAATGTATTAGGGAATGATCAACCTCTGGTTCCATACCTTGATAGATAATATAACTTGCATAGATTAGATCCATAGTTTTTCAGTTCTGTTACACTGTGGATTTTGAAGACACAACAATGGACCTCCATTTTGTTTAAAATTGTTCTGTTGATTTCATGTTATTGCTTTCTTTTAAACTTACAAGGCAGTTCGCAAACGCATTTGGATTCTTAATTAACTAAGAGCACAATCCTATAGCCACGCCGCCTCATGGGCAGCGGGGATTGGCCCCACGTTCATAAGAGCAGCATGGAGTGGCAAAAACAGGGCGTTCCTGGGGGCAGGGCGGGGTGGGGAAGTCAGAAATCTGGTATGACACATCCTATGTGTCATCTGGCCGCTGCTTCCCACACTCCAAGGTCCCATAACGAGACAGCCAAAATCGTCTGTCTAGCTGCAAAAGCCAGGCAGGGGGAGCAAAGAGGAGATCCGCTCCTCACCACTCCTCTGCCCCTGCACTGGATAGGCGGTTGAGCCCTGGCTTGGAGGTGCCATCAATCCAGATAGGATTGCTCCCTAAATATTGAGGGTTAGACTCGATGGCCTTGTAGGCCCCTTCCAGCCCTACTTTTCTATGATTCTATTCTGGTATTATTGTTCATTGCAGGTTACCCCAATTTTTTATGGTGCTGTGCATCATGGAACAAAGGCTCAAAGTCTTCAAAAGTAAACTCCATTTCTGCTGAAGTGAACTCCAATGCAAGTGTACTGTAACAAACAAAAAAAAAGACATGGAACAAAGGGAGCATTGCTAGGTAGTAGGGATGTCTGACTTTTGTGGAATCTGTCCTGCATGTGTTTTGCAGATTGTGCGGTGTCATTTGTTCTGGTGTCTGTTCACGGATGGATTCGATTTTGTTTTCTTTATGTGGAAAAATACACAAATAATTCCATGAGAGGGTTTGCAATAATTTACATAATTCACTTTAGTACATAGCATTTAGTGAATTGTCCCCCTTTCCATTCAGCTTTTCCCTGCATATATTTTCTCGTCTCAGCATAAACTTTCATATTTTCCAACAAATAAGTTCATGTACATTTCAGGAAAGTACCAAAAAAAACAAAGACTCAGAAGTCCACGGATTCTGCGAGGCCTGAGGAGGTTGCTCCACAGCAGGTTCTGCAGGTTGGAGTCTTAGAAATTTGAACTCATTTTAGTCCATCTCAGATTTCTCCAGCATCCCTACTAGTACTAGGTAGCAGGGAGGTATTGCTAGTTCTCTGTCTGGTCTGTGATACTGATATATTTCTCAGTCCAGACCCTGCTGTTCAGGTCAATTTCTTACATTTCAATTCATCATGTGTGGGTCACTTGAAAAGCACAGCCCATAGATGACCATGCAGGCAGCTAGAATCTTCTGCGATGATTCTGTTGAAGCCATTTGTACTATCTATGAAGTAAGCAGCTATGGCAGAAACATTAAAGAAATCTCTAACTTTTCAGCATTTGTCCCTGTTCTTTTTGAAGTCATCAAAAGCCACAATGAAGACCAGAAGTAGTTCCCAGCTGACAATTAAAAAAAATCATTTATTAAATAAACTGGGGACAATGTGAATATGGAGATAAATTTGCAGAGGTTAAGAACATAAGACGAGCCATACTGGATCAGACCAAGGGTGCATCTAGTCCAGCATTCTGTTCACACAGTGGCCAAACAGCTGCCTGTGAGAAACACACAAGCAGGACATGAGTGCAACAGCATCCTCCTGTCCATGTTCTCCAGCACCTGCCTCAGATACTGGAGGCACTGAACATATAACCATCAGGACGAGTAGCCATTGGTAGCCTTCTCCTCCATGAATTTGTCTAAGCCCTTTTTAAAGCCATCCAAATTGGTAGCCATCACTACATATTGTGGTAGCGAATTCCATTGTTGAACTATGCACTGTGTGAAGTACTCTGTCCTGAATCTCCCACCAACCAGCTTCATGGGATGACCCTGGGTTCTAGTATTATGAGAGAGGGAGAAAAATGTCTCCAGATCCACTTTCTCCACACCATACAGAATTTTGCACACCTCTGTCATGTCTCCCCTTACTCGCCTTTTTTCTAAGATAAACCATCCCGGATGCTGTAACTAGGGATGGTGGGGCATCTGATTGGGGCTCAAAGCTTGGCAATTTCTCACCAGCTCCCTCCCCTCCCAGAATAGACCATTTGCACGTTTTGTGTTAATGGCCCCTTTACAGCTGCCATTTGAGTAAATGGTTATTTGTGAAAAAGGCTGAGCTACCATTTTTACACAAAATGGTGGCTCAGTGAATGAGTGGGCATTCGTGTACTGCTCGCCAGAGGCCACAGAACACCCAGTGACTCATTGCAGTGGAGGATGGTTGGGCAAACCCCCCAACATCTGGCCTGGGGGAGGTCCATAGTTGTACCTATGGATGGGCAAACCCCCTGATGTCTGGTCTGCAGGAGATCCACCACAGGGAAATCCAGACTGCTTGGGACTCACCGGATTTCCCTTGAGCCCTGGTGAGTCTTCTGGATTTTTATGGCTTTAAAAAAGGCAAGATAAGCTAGGGATGGCCAGAACCCCCTACACCCGCCCTGTGCTTTGCCTGCCCCATGCTTTGCCCACTGAACCCCTGCCATTTATCCAACCTAGTGAGCAGTGTGGGGTGAGCCAATGGGGCCATCAGGGGGGCTCAGCAGCAGAGCAGGGCATCTGTTTGTTTGGCCATACAATGGTGGCCATAAAGGGCCATTTCAACTATATCAGAGGCCTTTAATATGGCTGCAGTGACCCTTTATGGCCACCATTGTGCACAACAGTAGACTATGAAAAATATGGAGTCCCTATCTTCCACTAAAATGGAGCTTGCGTGGAGATCAGGAGGCTGTCATAAATCCCAGCCTCTCACTGAGCGCAGAGGGAAGGGGTAGGGGTTTGTCAAGCTGGGTTCAGGGGCACAGATGGGGGGGATTCCACAGGTTCCAGGACCCAGTTGGGTGCCCACACCATCCCTAAGATGGCAAATTATGGCTGTAATTTCTGTATTTTATTCCATTTACTTTAACCACTTATTTCTATGGAAATGGCGGTTGTAAAGTGCTTACTTCCAGATAAATTATGGCTGTAAAGCACTTACTGATGCAATTTATGTAGAAGTAAGTGCTTTACGGTTGCAAATGGCATAAAATACGGAAATTATAGCCATAATTTGCCCAAGATATGCTAATTGCAGCCACAATTAACATATTTTGCCTTTTTTAAAGATGGAAACCCACCCTATGTTAAAGCCAGAAGAAGTGCAGATAAAGGGAGCTGGTTCACTGCAAACTCCACAGGTCAGGTTCTTGGGAATCTGACCTTATTGGAGTCCACAGCAGATTTCTCCAACATCCCTACTTGTAACCTTTCCTCATAGGGGAGTTGCTCCAGCCCCTTGATCATTTTAGTTGCCCTTTTCTGCACTTTTCCCAACTCTACAATGTCCATTTTTAGGTGTGATGACCAGAACTGTACACAGTATTCAAAGCGTGGTTGCACCATAGATTTGTATAAGAGGAGTATGATCCTGGCAGTTTCATTCTCAATTCCTTTCCTAATTATGCCTAACATGGAATTTTCCTTTTTCACAGCAGCCAGACACTAAGTCAACATATCCATCGAGCTGTCCACCACAACCCCAAGATCTCCCTTGGTCAGTCACTACTAGCGCAGATCCCATCAGCTTATACTTGAAGTTGGGATTTTTTGCCCCAACTGGCATCACTTTACACTTTATTGCATTAAAATACATGTGCCATTTTGATGTCCATTCTCCCAGTTTGGAGAGATCCTTTTAGAGCTCCTCACAATCCCTTTTAGTTTTAACCACCCTAAATAATTTGTCATCGTCAATAAACTTGGCCGCTTCACTGCTCACCCCTAATTTCAGAACATTTATGAATAAGTTGAAAAGCATTGGTCCCAATACAGACCCCTGCAGGAGCCCACTGTTTACATCCCTCCACTGGGAGAATTTACCATTTATTCCTGCTCTCTGTTTTCTGTTCTTTAACCAGTTACTGATCCATAAGAGGACCTGTCCTCCTATCCCATGACTGCTAAGTTTACTCAGGAGTCTTTGGTGAGGGGCTTTGTCAAAAGCCTTTTGAAAGTACCAGTAAACAAAGGCTACATTGTTTAAGGAAAGTGAAGAGTTGATATCTTTTTAAAAAATCATTCCTTCTCTCTCAGAGGCATTCCTGAATGAGGTTCAGCTGAACCCAGTATTTGGCACAATATGATTTTATCTGCAGTTATGAGCAGGCTCTCCTTCCTTGCCAGGTGCCAAAGCTCCCAACTGTCGCTTACACAGCTGCCAAAGCTCCTACTGTTTCTCGAGCAGCTTCTGAAGTGCAGCTGAGCTACGTGCTATCACTATAAAGATCTGCTACATGTTAAGGGATTATGTAGAATGAATGGAAAATTAGTGTGACTTAAGGGCTACTCTGCTTAGAATTGTTTATATGCAAAAGCCTTAATTTCTCTCACTTACCTCAGCATCAGACTGCTGCTTTACTTGTTGCTTTTTTTGACTTGACCTAAATAATATGGTCTGCACTGCAGACACCATTTAAGAAGGGATGCATATGTGTGCATTTAATTGTCAAGGGTCAAGACATGGAGTTAGGGATGTCAGAGAATTTCGCCACGAATCTCGGGGAGGCCGAATGCCAGCGCATCCGGCCCCCCGAAATCGGTGGCGAAATGGTCTGCCACCCCCCCCCCAGGACGGGACTTACCTTGGGCAAATCTCCCTGGCGGCAGCGGGTCCGGCGGCAGTTTGGTGGCAGTTCGGCGGCGGTTCGACGGCGGCAGCTGCAGCGGCCGGTCTTCTGACCGGCTGCCGCCGCCACCATTTCCAAGTTTTAAAAAAAACCAAACATGATAGGCTATGTAAAGATTTACATAGCCTATCATGGCTAGATTTTAAAAAAATACCGTGATAGGCTACGTAAATCTTTATGTAGCCTATCACGGCTGAGTTAAAAAAAAAAACCCGCGCGTACGCAAATGGCGGCGCCCATGGGTGCCGCCATTTGTGTTCCTTATTTTGGCACGTCTAGTCTACGTAAACATTTACGTAGACCACGGCGAAAATAAGGGGAACGCAAATAGCATAGCATCTACGCTATTTGCGTTCCCCTTATTTTCGCCATAGTCTACATAAATGTTTACGTAAACTAGATGTGCCAAAATAAGGAACGCAAATGGTGGCACCCATGGGCGCCACCATTTGCGTACGCGTGGGGGGGGGTTGTTTTTTGTTTAACTCAGCCGTGATAGGCTACGTAAACATTTACGTAGCCTATCATGGCTGACTGCAGGGACGCAAACAGCAACGGCTACGGCCACCGCCATTTGCAGTCCCGGCAGGACAAGAATCGCGGCGGGAGGGACGGGGCACCTCCCCCCCGGCCAGAATTTGGGGGGGAGGGACGGGGCGCCTCCCCCCCAGCCAGAATTTTGGGGGGAGGGATGAAGCGCCTCCCCCCCACTGCGAATCAACTTTTGTAAAAGGTAAGGGACTTTCGTATATCCCTACATGGAGTCAACTAACCAGCTTTTGGAGTGGACCATGATTTTCAGCCACTAAGGGTGTAAGCCTATGCATGTTTAGACAGAAAAAAATCCTTCAACTACCAACATGCCCCAGCCAGCACTGCTGGCTGGGGCATGCTGGGAGTTGTAGGACTTTTTTCTGTCTAAACATGCATAAGATTACACCTTAAGTTACTTTCTAATTCCAAATAAGTGTTACAGAATCTATCCATTAACTTAGGACCTATGCATATGGATAGTTCATTGAAGTGTGAGGCATTTTGTGTCTCATTATCAGACCATTGGCTTAATCTAGTGTATTTGATTTGTCAGCAGGTCCAGGAATGGTATATTACACATTATAATGTATACATAATATAATAATAACATAATATGCATAATAAAATGATACATTATGGTATGTTATTATGCATAGTCAGAAAACTGAGGGCTCAGCTGAATACTACATTAGATCCTGCAGCATTGATAATACATCTTTAGAATTTCTAAAACATAACTCAAAAGCGTCTCCATTACCTCCCAACCTGTTAAATTTAGGGGAGTAAAAAGTACAGTTATCTGGACTAATACATTGTGTTAAAGATGTAGCTAGTCGCTGGGGCTGCTGCTGCTTTTTTCTTTGCAAGGCGTGTCCAGTTTTTATTGGGACCCCCTTTGTGCAGGGAAGAAAGGCTTAGTTGTTTCCTCCTCAGCCCTGATTTTACCAGTAATCACACACACACACACACACACCCCACACATAGTTATGGTGCTTAGGAAAGATATGCCCAATGGCACCAGTGGGGACATTTTTAAGCATGACAGACATCAGGGTGGTATCTGTAAGATCAGTGTTGGGGAGGGAAGGTTTAAATCTCCACTGCATGCAATAGAAATAGGTCTTAATAGGAACAGAAAAATCAGACACACACACTTGCCAATATAACAAGGAAGAAAATTGTTTCCAGATTTGTGAATATAAAGACTGCCTAGTTTCTCTCTGTTTCTGCTGTTTAAAAAGCCTATATCCTTCACCCAAGATGGCGACATTTCTGAGTAACAGCAGTACTGTATATTTTAAACAATGTGTGACCTGACGTATCTGCCTTTCTTCCTCCCAGAAGCCCTAGAAACCTGAAACTATCAGCTGCCAGAGCCTTTTTTAATGCCTTCAGACCCTTTCTCCCCCTGTCCATACTGTGATCATGAGACACCATGACTTCAAAATCAAACCATCTCCCTCACCTCCCCTGCTCGTTGTAACATCTTGTCTGATGAAAAAAGCTGGAGATATCAAAAGACTGCACACTTTTTTGTGATCTTTTTGGTTGGCCTAATAACAGTATTACACTGATATGGATGATAAAGTGAAGAAGAAAAACATAGCTGCTAGCTATATCTTTAATGTAATGTGTAGTTGAGTCATGAGTGAAGTTTGTGAATTGTCTACATCTACAACAGACATTTTGATTGGGGTGTAACTTACAGTAAATGTACAGCCAAGTGGCATTAGTGTGATTGAGATGTATGGTCCTCTGTATGGTCCTCTGTCCAATTGCAATGCAGCTACTTTGAGCCAATAAAAGGCAGGCTGGATTATCTATAAACCATCTCTGTGACTAGCAGCTTTGCAAGCCTTGTATTCCATGAGAACTTAGACTGGTGACTGTTGCTAAATCTGGAACAGAATATAGTCCTCTTTAGAACTTATTCCAGCTGTGTTGGAGCCACTTATCCATGAGCATCTTCTAGGCACCTGGGAGAACAGTTATATGCTCTAACTACATGGCTGAGGCCTGTCCCATGCTGTGGCTGCTATACTGCTGGGAGATCATCTAAAGAACTTCTGTGCTAAGCTCGAATGGTTTTGAAATGAAAAACCTAAAAATATGATATAAAGGCATGCAGCCAAAAAATAAATATTGCTTCAACAATGTGGGCTGATTATTCAGAATAAATGACAAGCTCAGTGCAATAGGAGGTATCATTTCACACCTCCCTTGAATTTCTCATTGGAAGAGACCACCAATACTTCTATAATCTAAGGCTAAAATCCTTCACATTTTTACATGGGAGTAAGCCCCCTTTGAACATAGTGAAACTTATGGGATTCTCATTTCATCTCCCTCTTGTTACCATGCTTGCTTGGGACGTGTGTCTTAGGGAGCAATCTTATGGGGATACCGGGATAGGCAGCCGCCTCCGAATTTGGAGGCAACCGCCTATCCCATGCAGGGCAGGAGAAGCACAGAGGGGATCATTCTCTGCGCGCTTCTCTTGCCCTGTATTTGTGGCCAGACAGCTGATTTCAGCTTGGCATGCAGAAGGTCCCAGGTTCAGTCCCCGGCATCTCCAGGCAGGGCAAGAAAAACTCCTCCCTGAAACTAGGGATGTCAGAGAAATCTGAAATGGATTCTAATGATTTGGATTTCTGTGAATTCTACCTGTGGATTCTACACTGAGCCAGCATGTTCCAAGTCATGCGACTTGCAGACCATTTTTTTTAACTTTCTAGAATTGTATGCAAATATAGTCATACAAAAATACAATAGTGGAAATATGCTGATATATACACCTTTAAAACAACAACAAAAACATTTTATGCCTTTTAAACATCTCCATTCTCTCTTCAGCTTCTGCTGTGTAGCACTAAGGAGAGGGGGACAGAGAGAGAGAGAGAGAGAGAGAGAGAGAGAGAGTGCAAAATATTGCATACCAGATAAAGTTATGTAAATTGTGGTGGATGTTTGGGGGTACTTTTCCAAAGGGGGAAAAATCCAATTCCATCAGTGAATGGATGACAGAATGAAAGACCCCTGACAATTTGTGAAACACACATGGAATGGATTAAACCAAATCCATACATCCCTACCTGATGTACAGCCCAATTTTTGATTATCCCCCTTCCATCTTAGCTGACCACACCAAAGAGTACCCCATTCAGGAGCATTCCCTGACCCTTGGGAGATGCTTTTGGGGGAGCTTGGGGGCTGCCAGTGGGAGTCATCTTTCACTCATACCTTTGGCACTCTTCTGCATCAAAGCCAGCAGTATTTGTTTTAGATGTGTCATTAGATGTTTTCCGCACAAAAACATATGAAAGTCAATGAAATTTCATGAAAATCACAAGCGCAAAGGACTGGTTGATATAAAGGAATGTTAAAGGGTGGCTAGTATCTTGCTTCTTAAGGAGAAGGAATCAATAATCTTGTCAGAAACAGATGTTAGTCACTCTCTACTACCTTTAATCAGCTATGATGGACTTGGATCCTTCTTACAAGCTGATGCCCAAATAAATCCTTAAATGCTTTCAACATCTATTTCTCAACCTTAATGTGAGACACAGAACCAAACCTTTCTTCTTAATGTAATAAATGGTACTCTCCCTTCCTTACAAATTCCTTACAATGACTCATTTTCTCTGAAACCTGGCTATTACTGTTTCTCCCCCCGCCCCCATGAAACCTAGAAATTCTCTTTGACAGCAAAAAAATCAAGCCTACAGGGGTTGCATAAGATTTTCCATGATAGAATGTCATGGCATTGAGCTGGATTGTTTCCTACAGTGATCTCTCAATGCATGCTTGCCAGATCCATGTGTGCATTGCTTTTTTCTCTCTTCTCTTTTCAATTCAGTAGCTTTCCTCATTCAGAGATGGATCAACAACAGGTTTAGCAGGCCTAGAAGGACCCCCTAACACTACCCTTCTGCTTTACTTAATGGAACCATGCATGCGTGTGTGTGTGCACGTATAGTATAGTTATACAAAATAACTATAGGCTTAGGCACTCTGTTTTAAATGACAACACTTAAAATATGTTCTGAAAGGGATTTATTAATACCACAATTCAAAGTCATTATGGCTAGTTTAATTTTATGTTTTTTTCATTCCAATATTTTTATAATGCTCAGTATAATTTTTCAGTAGCAAAACCTCAGCCTGAGGGCAGAATCCAATGGGGCACTTACAGAATGATTCTCTTGCAGCCTGCCAATTCCATTGCACAAGTGGACCCCACCACTTGCACAATGGTGATTTAAGGTTTCCGGGGCAACCCCAAATGAACAGAAATGCTTGTATCTGAAAGGGAGCAGGTTGGTGGTGCTCGCCTAAGAGAGTTCTGCCAACCTGCCTTCTCCTAGAAATGAGTGTTTCCACTTGTTTGGGGGCTTCCCCTAGGGAGCTCTAAATCTCCCTTGCAGTAGCAGTGGTTCCCGCTTGTACAATGGAATTGGTGGGACTCAGTGCTTGCAGAAGGCAATTGGTGAAGCAGATAGAAATTGACGGGGGCGTAAGCAACCTGTTGGATTCTGTCCTGAGAACACAGTGACAGAGGTGTTTTTCATGAAATCTGAAATATAAAAATTAAACATGATATAGGCTGAGGTTCAAACATGTTTGGGGGTATGAGGGTTAAATATTGGTTCTTTCAAAATATTCAGTCAGGAAATCTTTGACTCACATGAGATTTCAGAACCCTTCAAAAATATGGGGGCTCCTCCAGTTTTAGGGACCCTATTTTGCCGTGTTCTTCCCCCCAATTTCTGCCAAAAGGTTTGGCTTAGAACTATTGAAAGCATAGTTCATTTTGCCTTTGTTATATCCTATGATCTGAACAAATTAATAATATGTTACAGGCTTATGATATTTGCACCCCACCCCCTGCGTGTTTAGTCAGAAGCAAATAAATCCCACTACGTTCTCTGGGATTTACTCCCAAGTAAGCTCATATGGGAATTTAGCCATATTTTATATATAAGTGTTTCATATTAAAATACATTACTCTGGATAAGAAGAAGAGCTAATTTAACCAAAGGGCTTTCACACACCAAGTGGGACTTTTTTTTTAAACAAGCAGCACTGCCAATGTGCTTTTGAAAACCAGTTTCAAAAGTGGAATTAGATCTTCTATCTAAATTGAGATCCAGAATAACAATAAATCTGGTCGTCATCACCAGCACAACAACTCATATTGCTGAGTTAATAATTATGCAAATTAACTTCCTCACCTTATTATATGAGGTAGGTAGTTATCCTTTGAAACTTGCCCATATAAAGCAACCCTAGGTCTGCATGCTTTCTAAGAATCGCTAAAGCTCTTTCTAGGAAGCTTCAGAAATCTTTGGACAGCTCAAAAAGTGATCAATTAATTTAAAATTTAATCAATGACTTGGCAGGGATGATTTGGAAATGCTGGTAGTTAAAGCAGCCTATGTCAATTACCTCCAGAGCTATTGGTGTGGGCGGGTGGCATGCAATAACCTAAATGAGAAAAGAAAGAAACCTCAGAGGAAATAAAATTAGGTCTATCTCCCTTTAAATGATAAAATAAAATGTACAATGAATATGAAATGGCAAAGAAGATGAGAAAAAAATTAAACTCAGATCATACAAATAAATCAGCTCTATGGTAGCCATTGAGGTAAAATAGCTGCTTAAATGTCCAATGTTTCTACTTCAACCTACAGCTTAGCTCTCAGGTGTGACCATGTGACACACAGCAAATGTATTGTTTGCCCTGAAGCAGAGCCAGTTCATTCAAACAACACTAATGGATGTTGGAACAATAGCAGCAAAACAAAATGCTCAATTAAAGTTTCTTTTAAAATGTATGGTGAATGTGTGACTTTGTGGCAATGTAAAGTAAAAGGTTATCTGGCCCACATGAAGAACTATCAATTCCATTTTATCAGGAAAAAACAGATAATGAGAGAGCATTAACAGAGGATTAATAGTCGCACTTTATCCGAGAAAGAATACATCCAGATGGGAGTTGATGTAGGCCAGGATCCAAGGTGATCTACTGCATGTGCTGGAGGGCTTTTTACCTTCCATAAAAATCTATCCCAAAGGTCTATGGACTCTGCAGAGTGGCATTCGATGACACGAAAGGGGCTGCCCCAGGAAAGGAAACTCACCACAATTTATTTATTTATTTATTTATTATTAAATTTATTAATCGCCCATCTGGCTGGTCACCCAGCCACTCTGGGCGATGTACAACATACAATAAAAACAGTTTAAAGCAATAAAATTCTACAATAAAAACATTTTCTAAAATACCCTAACCCACCCCAAATGCCTGCCTGAACAACAATGTTTTTAATGCACGACGTAAGCTCATTAAAGAGGAGGCATGACGGAGTTCCCTAGGGAGGGAGTTCCACAGAGTGGGGGCCACCACAGAAAAGGCCCTCTCCCTCGTCCCCACCAGTCTAGCTGTCCTGGCTGATGGGACAGAGAGAAGGCCATCCGAGGCTGATCTTGTTAAGCGGCCTGTCTGGTGCTGCTGGAGGCGGTCCTTAAGATAGGCTGGGCCGGAACCATATAGGGTTTTAAAGGTCAAAACCAACACCTTGAATTTGGCCTGGAAAACAACTGGTAACCAGTGCAACTCCTTCAGCACTGGAGTGATGTGATCTCGCCGGTGGCTGCCTTTAATCAGGCGAGCCGCCGCGTTCTGTACCAGCTGCAGTTTCCGAACCGTCTTCAAGGGTAACCCCACGTAGAGCGCATTACAGTAGTCTAAACGAGAGGAGACCAGGGCATGTACTACCGATGGGAGCAGGTGGTCTCAGGTGGTCATGGAGCTTATATGCAAAAAGTACTGTGAATCGCCAATAGACTCTCGTTCACAGAGCTATTTTGCATATAGCTCTATGGGCAAGTGCTGCCGATCACCATTTTTGAAAAAACATGGCGATGGGCAGAGACGAACAGGCCCAAGTAAGTTGCGGGATGCTCATCGAGCATGGAGGGGGTGCTCGACTGCAGCCTGGAGGGCCAGCGAGCAGGGGGGAGTTTGGCAGACACAGTTCGGTCCATCAAATTTGTGGACCAGAACAGGTGCCCGCGACATCCCTACAAAGAATGCACCTAGAAGTAAAGATGAATAAATCTCTCAGTTTTGCTTTCTCCTATCACAACCTAGAAGTTCTCTTATGCAAAACCCCTTCTATAATGAATTGGAATTGCCCCACCCTTCATCTCAGTAAGGCTAATAAAGACAGGCACAGAAAAGAGCAAAACATATTCCACAAATACTTCAGAAGTCTGTGAATGCAATCATTTAAGTATGGCAACTTTAGTTATTTTTAAAAGTCTGGCACTTCTCTGCACATTAACATCTGCTAGGCCATGCTTAATTAAATGCCTTTGTCCAAAACATTTAAATGTCAAACAATAATAACGCTTGACTATGAAATGACTTCATGTTACTGGCTTCTGTTGCTAAGGGAACTGCTTCTGTGGTATCTGCATGTTCATGTATATTTTAAAGTTTACTGGGGCAGAGGCAGGCAAAAAGGAAAGGACACAGGGCTAAAAACAAACATGCAGCAGCATAAGAACAGAAGATCATGTAACACAACAATTCTGTATTTTAGGATTTGAAGCCACATCTGCTATTCATTCTTCAAACAGTAGATCTATCAGAACAGTCTAGGTTGGACGCACACAGACAAACACACTGGCAGAAGTTTGCTAAGCTACCCCAAATAAATACATAAGCATCTACTGATGAAGATTACAAATGGGTGAGAAATTGGTGTGTGTGTGTGTGTGTGTGTGTGTAAATTTTAATGTCAGATTGTGCAATTTGCACCTCTTGAAACAAAACTCTGATCAAAGCACAATGCGCAGTCAGCAATCCAAACATTTCTGGGTTTGTGATGCTTTCTGCAAAACAAAAAATGTATTCGACAACTTGTGCAGTTTTTTTAAGCAAATGTGCAAACAAAAGTGAAAACATTCCTAAAATGCAGACAAACACAATATAGTGAATGGCTGCATGTGCACTAAAATGTATACATTAAAAATGTATACAAAAATATGTTTGAACTGCTGTGTGGGATGCAATGAGACTAGCAATGGAAAACAGAGAACCTGAACAAAATCAAGGTTGACAGATTCACCAATCCCTAATGAGGATAAACAGATGTTAAGATAGTGGAGCAAATTATGAAATTGCTGACATGAGTGCATATTGCATTCAAGTACTGCACTATAAAATATTGTTTACACTAAAAAATACTTTTATTTGAGATATTCTGGATGGAACAAAACTGGAGAACATCCAAAATGATCCAATGGAATAAAGAGACAAAGTCTCAGGATGTTGAAAACATTGTGTAGTTTTATTCCAAGATTCTTGGAATATAACCACATATATTTTTTCAACATCCTGGGACTATGTCTCTTTCTTCCATTGGATTATTTGAGATATTCTATAATGGACCTTTTCCTCTTCCCATTCCTTTCCTTTCTCACTCATTTCCCACTTTCCACTGTGAAACTTATCTTACAAGGAGACGTCCTTAAGGACACCAATCCAAATATTTGAATCATACCCAATTTGCAGATCCAGCAGTTCATCCCTAAATAGTTTGATGTTTGAATTAAATATTTAAATAAATATATGAGGCAGACCCAATGGGTTGGATCCTCGTGTAACTGTGCTCACACAAAAAGACTTCTGCTCACATGATGGGACTTCCCCATTCCAAAATCTCTGAAGCAGATTTAGGGGGCATACATACAGGGAGTTGCAGAGAGGAAGGGGAAATCCATTCTGCTAGTTGTTCCCTCCCACTAGTGGAACATCACAATTGGATACAACCCTATATGTGAGAATGTCCTATATGTGTCAGAGATGTTTACATGACTGTCCCACTCCTTTTTTTGAGGAGGAAGAACTGGTTACCCATGTTGCATTTTTACATTATGTGCATTGTGAAGGGATGCTCACCTACTCTTCAACCAGCAAAGATGATAACTGATCAGTAAGTGTATTATGAACTGACTGAGCCTATAAAGTTTATATAGCTCTGCAAATTCTTCAACAACCACTCCTAAATTTTGTGATGTAATCATCCAAACCTAGATAAAGCTTGATTCTGAAATTTGATGAATTTGTGAATTATAGGAGTTGAAAAATAATGTAATTGATCTCCATTTGTTACTTTCTTTTAAAATCTCATATACGTTCAATGTAGATTTATGTATGTATGTATTACATTTATAGCCCACCATTTTTCCTCTTTAAGAAACCCAAGGGAGTGTACATAATCATCCTCCTCTCCATTTTATCCGCACAACAGCAACCCTGTGAGGTAGGTTGGGCTGAGAGTCTGTGACTGGCCCAAAGTCACCTAGTGAGCTTCCATGGTTGAGTGGCAACTAGAACCCGGATCTCCCGGCTCCCAGTCCAACACTCTAGCAACTACACCACACTGGCTCTCAGTGTGCTGTCATAGTTGCTGTCATATTTTCAAATCCATCTCTGCAATGATCAGTGTTAAGACATGCACTTCTTAATTAATACAAATGGATATTCCTATCTAGAAAGAGCTAGTAAACCATCCAGCTATACCTCAAAGGTGCAGGGCAGTAGGACAGAATGAAGTATGCTTTACTTTGATTTGTCAGGTGCTGAATGGACACTAGTATATAGTATACAGTTGATAGAAAGTACATTTTTGGATTATTTATTTTAAATTAATATGGGCATTTCAGATACATTTCATGTCAATTTTAGGTATATACATAATGTTTATTCTTCATGATTATCAGTTTAGCAAATATGGAATAGCCCTCTGCAAATTAATGTGAAGGAATGATAAACTTGAGGAAATGGCTTAATAGTAATCTGACCAAAATTAAAAATATACTGTATATGAACTTCAACAATGATTTCTTTGTTTATGGTTCATGTCATGTATTCTAGTTGCCCAGTCATGCTGATGTTGTGTGTATATGGACACTTAATGGAAATTCAGCAACAGACATTTTGTTTGAATTGTTTCTTGGACTGAGACTGATTTTTAAAAAATGCAAAGGCAGAGCAGGGAAACTTAGCATAGCATTATGGACAATGAATTTATGACATGTTTACGGCAAGTGCATTAGAAATTCATTATTACTCTAAATTGTGCATTATATTGTACAAGAAAGCTTGGATGCTACCAGATGTTTTTCTTACCAAGTTGCAAAAGGAATTCACTGTCTGAATAATAACTGTACCGTTTTCATTCTGTTATTAAAAAAAAAAAAGTCATATTGTCAGAGCAAACAATAGCCAGATTAGTATGCATGTTTGTTGCATTAAAAATGAACATTTCAGCTTCTAGATAATGGAATTGTCTAATGGATTTTTTTAAAGGAGACAAATAGCATAAGCTGCAAGTTCCATCATGTACACAAATAAGTTAAATTATGGATAAGCTACTGAGCTCAATTTTTTTCAAGGAAAACTAAGAAACAACAATATGACAATGACAACACCACCAACAACAAGTTTAATTCATCAGGCACCCTAGTCACTTTAGGGAGCAATCCTACGGCTGCTAGTCAGTGGCTAGATGGCCACAGGATATCTGGTTTTCCAAGAACCGACCTTGAAGCCTGTGCTCCAAGGTCGTTTCCCAGAGAACTGACCTCCTCTTACTTCAGCACTGCCTCACAGCCAGTGCGAAAAAGCCCCACGCTCCACGCTTGCAGAGTGTGGAGGGGCCAAAATGGGGCATTCCTGGGGGGTGTTCTGGGGCGGGGACGGTGGAAATGCTTGTGCGACACTCTGCCCTCCCACGGCTAGACAGCTGCAGTCGGTTGCCTAGCCAAAAATGAAGGGCAGGTGAAGCACAGAGGAAATGATCCCCTCCATGCTTCTCCTGCCCTGCATTGGATAGGTGGTCGCCTCTGAGTTTGGAGGCAGTCGCCTATATGCATAGGATTGTGCCCTTAATTGCTGGTAAATGGCAGATGAATTAGTGACTACTTTGAAAACCAGTTTGCTCTGATACAGCTCAGAAAGCTTCTGAATTTTGGGTATCTAGTAGGTATCAAAGGCCAGTGGGGAAATTCCAAGAGGTAATTAAGTTCAAAGGAATCTATGCAACATGACATGGAAATTGAGAACAGCCCTAAAAGCAAATAGCCAAGGAGTAAGCCCTTCTGGGACACCAATGACTGTGGGTGGCATTGTTTAGGGAGAGCCTGGAAAAAATAATTTTCAGAAAAATTAGCAGAACATTCTGACTTACAGTAAATAAATAGCCCATTCCACTTGGCTATTCAAAAATGCAAGATAAAAGAATCACTACTTTCTTTGCTGAGTTAGGTGTAAGTCTAAAAATTCACAAGCTTATCCAGTTTTGATGATGATAAATATTTTCTAGCTTCGTGTTTTATGAATGTTTTATTGATCTCCTTGGCTCCCCACCCCCAACTAAATGTGATGACTCACTCTTATAATCACTGCTTACAATTTGGTTCATATGACAGTGGGTTTAAAAATGATGATCAGTGTTCCTTATTCAGGTTTAGAGGAAAGACTTTATATTGTAATATCTAAAGATTTGGTTCACACATTAGCCTCTCTGTGAGGCTCCACACATACAGAATTCCCTGCTCAAAATATACAGGGATTGATTGATTGATTGCTTGCAATGGTGCATTACGCAGTATCTAAAAGATGTTCCTCACTTTTTGCAAAATACATACCAAGCCCACTAATCCAATCTGCCAGCAAATATAGTGCACCAAAATTAAATCTCTGTGATGGGATGGATTTTAAGCCTTCCATGTGTTCATCCATTGTAAATAATAATGTAGAGTGTCTACTTGGCAGCATTACCGACAATCCTCCTGACATGGTTTATTACTAATTACTATCATCGCAGAGTGTTCACACCACCATGGTTAAGGTTATGTCAGCATTTCCATGATCAAATCATACTTTTAAGGCTTTAAACAATGCATGCATAGCGAACAACTGATACTATATTATGTCTGGCAATAGCAGAATTAAAATCTGTAGCTAATCTTTGCAATGGGCACACCCACATCCTGTAACTAACTAAAAAGGTAGCTAACATATTGAAACACTAAATCGTTACAACTCTTTTTGCTGTACCAGCCTTTCTGAAAAGGATTCACCCACCCAACAGTCCTATAGGTATGCCATGAAAGAACTGGGGAAAGCCAGTAGCTCAGTGGTAGAAAACAGTCTATGCATGCAAAATGTGTGATAATTCCCTGACATCCACATCAGTTTAGGGGCTCAGGAGATCACCCTGCCAGCACGAGGGCTGTGTCAGGGGAAGCTCTTCACCTACCCAGAGGAGTCACGTGTGGGTGCTGGGGGCAGGGGGTTTCCTGAGAGTCTGCAGGAGGAGAGGCGCTTTGGTGGCAGCAGCAGTATTTCCACCACCTTGCAGAACTGAGGGAAGAGATGGAGGGCAGGAAGGGTGGGAATCCTCTTTTTCTCCCAAGGCGCCAGCTACATTCTGCATCGAGTCTGTGGTGAAGGAGAACCGAGTGTGTAATAACTTGTGTGTGGGACTGGCTGGCTCTAGGGAAGGGAAGAGAAAGCTGCAAGTTCAGTGGAGAAAATCAGCCTAAGAGTAGCGGGCGGCAGCAGCAGCAACTCACTTTGCTTTTTATGTCTTAATAAAATCAATTCCTTCTTTAGTTCTGTAGTGAATTCTTTCTCTTTCTGATCCCCCCACTTTCCTCCTTTTTGCCTTTGAAGAGAAAAGCAGTCAAGGGTTGGTGCCTCTTTCGCCTCTTCCCGCACCCCTTTCAAAAGACCTCTTTGTTTCTCTTCATGCCTCCGTAACTGCGCAGCTGCAAGGAAATAGGAAAGGGCGGGGAGGGGAGGAGTGAGAAGGCACACTTGACACCTGTAACACCACTCTCCTCACGCCCACCGCAAACTGTGGTGTCAATCAGAGGCAGGGATAGACAGCGTGCAAACCTGCCCTGAACCTGCAGCAGCAGAAAACATCGGGGCAAAATGCCTCCTCAGAAATCCACATCTTTTGGGAGAAAGCCATTGATGGCTGCGAAGTCATGACTGCATCATCTATCATGAGGGATGTTTACTCACACCAGCCCCGGAGTAAAAGCCCGGTGTGGATGGGGCCCTGCAGACCAGATCTGGCCAATCTGGCAACCAAATTGAGCCCTCCAGAGTTTCCTAGATGGCCACATCCCCTTCCCCTGGTCTCACCCCCTTTCTCCTAACCACTGAGCATTTCATAGAATT
This sequence comes from Heloderma suspectum, assembly GCF_057233095.1. NCBI lineage: Eukaryota > Metazoa > Chordata > Lepidosauria > Squamata > Helodermatidae > Heloderma > Heloderma suspectum. The sequence continues at coordinate 88,854,347 of NC_139459.1, forward strand.
GTAGAATCGTAGAATCATAGAATCGTAGAATCGTAGGGTTGGAAGGGGCCTATAAGACCATCAAGTCCAACCCCCTGCTCAGTGCAGGAATCTAAGTCATATAGGGATGGCAGAGAAATCCGCCATGGACTCCAGTGAGGCTGGATTCTTTAGAATCCAGCCCCACGAAGTCCGTGGCGGAACGGACTGCTCCCCCCTGCCACCCCACAAAGTCCAGTAGGTACGGAACCTACCTGGTACCAGCGGGTCCAGGTCCATCTGCTGCTGTCCACAGCCATCCACTGCCAGGCTGCAGATGCAAATGGCATCTGGCGTAGTGGACGCCATTTGCATCCCTGCCCTTGGCCGTGGTTGGCTATGTAAATATTTACGTAGCCTATTAAGGAAAAGAGCAGGGACAGCGGAGAATTCCACCACAGATTCCAGTGAGGCTGAATGCACTGGCATTTGGCCCCCCGGAATCCATGGCGGAACTGTCTCCTGCCCCCCTGCCGGCCTGCGCAGAACCCCCTGGGACGGCACTGACCTGCGGCGGATGCGGCAGATGTGGTGGTGGCTTCAGCAGCAGGTGCGGCAGTGGCAGTGCAGCAGCGGTGTGGCGGCAGCGGAAAGGGCGGCGGTGGGGGCGGCGAAAGGTGCGGCGGCGGGTGCAGCTGGTGTGGAGGCAGCAGCTGCGGTGGTGGCAGGGGCTGCAGCGGGGGTGGCAGTTGCAGCGGCGGGGGCAGCGGGGGTGGGGGCAGCGGAGGTGGGGGCGGTGGGGGCGGCAGCGGCAGCTGGTCTCCTGGCCGGCCGTGGCTGGGCGCAGCATACGCAAATGGCGGCGGCTACGGCGGCCGCCATTTGCGTTCGCTATTTTTAGCCGTTCTAACCTACGTAAATATTTACGTAGGCTAGAACAGCGAAAAATAGCAAACGCAAACGGCGGCCGCCGTAGCCGCCGCCATTTGCGTATGCATTTTTTTTTACTTTGCTGTGATAGGCTACGGTTAAGTACAGGGACGCAAACGGCGGCAGCTATGGCCGCCGCCATTTGCATCCCTGCTGCCCAGCGGCTGGATGTCTGGCTACGGGCGGAGCCGGCCGGCGGCTCTGCAGAATCCCTGCAGAGCGGAGCTGGCTGGGCAGGATTCCAGGGGGAGGGACGGAGCACCTCCCCCCTGTCAAGGATTCCAGGGGGAGGGATAGAGCGCCTCTCCCCCACCACGAAGCAGATCTGCAAATCGGTAAGTGACTTTCGTACATCCCTAGTCCCTGCTCTTTTCGTGATTGGCTACATAAATATTTTGAATATTTACGTAGCCAATCACGGCAAGGGCAGGGACACATTTGCGTCCCTGCTCTTTGTCGTGATAGGCTACGTAAATACTTATGTAGCCTATCATGGCTAATGTAGGGAGGGAAATGGTGGCCGCAGACTGGGGGAGCCATCCGTGGCTGCAGATTGGGGCAGCGGATGGACCGGATGGCCGACACAAGGTAAGATCCATCCCGGGGGAGTTTCGCGGGGTGGCGGGGGGATTGCTCCGTTCTGCCACGGACTCCTGGGAGGCGGATTCTAAAGAATCCAGCCTCACTGGAGTCCGTGGCAGAATTCTCTAACATCCCTTCATCCTCTGAACCCTCTCCAGTTTGTCTGCGTCCTTCTGAAAGTGTGGACAGAATACTCCAGATGAGGCCTAACCAGTGCTGAGTAGAGGGAAACTAGTACTTCACATGATTTGGAAGCTATACTTCTATTAATACTGCCCAAAATAGCATTTGCCTTTTTTGCAGCCACCTCACATTGTTGGCTCATGGACCATTCATCTCAGTATACGGCAATTCCTTAGGCTTCTGTGACTTAACTATGACCTAATTTTATTCATCCATGTAGAAATTCTAGTAACCCCTACGTTGAGGTGTGATTGCATTTTGTAAAGTTCCTCTTTAAATAGCTACATTGCCATTTCAGCTTAATCCAGGGTCATGTCTGTAGTGCAACAGGACTGTCCCTTGCTCTGCTCCCCCCCCCCAGAAAGCCCCTTTCATGCCATCCAAATCTGCTCCAAAGGCCACCGGTCCTCTGGAAAAGATTGGGGACATGGGAAGAGGGTTCTACAGGAAGAAGGAAAACCATTCTGCTGGTGGTTTCCATTCTTCTTCTGGCAGACAGCCAGAGTTGAATACAACTCTTCATTTTCAAACCTCCTGTTTCCATTTCAATGCTCTTACTGCTCAAATATCTATCTCAAAATCAGCGCCCTAAATCTCCCTTACCTTCTTCTAATTAGCTCTCTGAACTGAAATGTGTGTGTGTGGGGGGGTGCTTACCAAGAATATTTCTGTTTCCATGACCACTTCTGGCAGAAGGAGGAGCCCCAGTGATGACGTTTAATAAATTAAGCACACACTTGACTTAAGCACCAGTGAGAAGAGAAAGTAAGTGCCGTCCATTTATTTAATTCATTTAAATCATCAATTATTTTATTAATCAAAGATGAAACAAAAACAAGGGCAGCAAAGGGACTCAAATCCCAGAAGGGTAATCCTTAGAAATTTACAGTTCAGGAGCTGAATCCAGGGAGAAAATCCTGCAGAAAATTGCAGTTCTTGCTGTCCTCCTGCTCTAGCAGAGAAGCCTAAGGATCAAACTATACATTATGTTAATTACATAGCATGTAGCTGAACCTTCTCTTTCTTTTTACTCCAGAGTAAGTGTGTGTGGCCCCAATTTGGATCAGAACTGTCGTACATCAGGAGGGGAGGACCTTCCTCCCCAGCCATTTACTTACAAACATCCCCCCTGCAGGGGTTTAAAAAATTTAAAAAAAAGCCTTCATTGGCACCAGTATCAATTGCTACTTATCATGATGGCTACATATTACTTTCAGTATCAGAGGTGGATGTCCAAGTGTCAGCAAAACATCATTTCTCCATCAACTCAAAGAAGGCAAATCATGTTTTAAATAAGGAAAGTGCTGTTCACCTTGCCACCATGGTAAACACAGCCGGTACCATCAAATCATGCATATATGTTTCCCCACCCCAAATCGCTCCTGTTTGGGGCACCAAATTCACCTCTGTCCCCAACAGAAATCAACAAAATCTAAATGTTGTCAATTTTTGATTCATCTAATCTGAACTGACCCAGTGTAATTTGTTTTGTCCCTGGAGGACTGAGATATCACAATGAAATTCAGAATGTACATGATTTACAACATCGCTCTCCATTTGATGGAATCAAATTTTTTGGAATCAAGCTCTCCATTAGCTTGATTCCAAAACATTTTTAAGACAAGGTTTGGAAGAAAAGTGTACAATACATTATAATGCCTCTTGAATATTGTCAAAATGACGGAAATGTAGCTAAGTAATGAATCGAACTGTCAGTTATTCAACCCCTTCTAGAAGCTGAAAAGCAATAAGGAATTTGTCATCTTTTTCATGCAGTCAGCTCATTAGCATGATAGTTTAGGTCCTTAGCAAACTTAAGTTTCTATTAATGTAGAATAAACTAAATGTCAATATCTGTCAATGATAAGTGAATAAGAGAAATCAAATTTTGTACACAGGAAAAAAAATTCCTATGCCTCTTCTGGTGTTGAGAAAGTATAACGTAACTGAATATCAATGCTGGCAATCATTCACTATAGTAAAAGTCTGGGAAGTTGTGAATTATTTGATTCTCCTCGAGCCCACAGGCAATTTCAAAAACCCATTTTTAAGTCCAGGTTTAGAGGATGCTATAAATGCTTGTCCTTCTGAACACTAGTCAAACTTCTCTCCCTCTGCACAACCCCTAAAGTTAAAAGTCTAAAGCAGAGAGAGCTTTGGCCCCTTGTTGGTTTCAAGATCTCTTGGGAAATAAGGAAGAGCTTTTCTCCTCTCTGTCTATCTCCTATTTTGTGACATTCATCCAAATCAAAAAGGCTGGGATTGACATGGACAATTTTACAGCCCACACAACTAAATTTAGGGTGGGAGAACTTCACACATACTCACTCCAGTCCTTTTATATTAATGGGATTGGCATGCTTGTTTGTACTTTGTTCCCTTTCAGTTCAAAATGGCTTCACTCACTTTCTTTTCAGGGCCTGATTCAATTTATATGGGGCCCACTGAAGCATACAGTTTGCAAATTTCTTTGTTCATTATATTGCCAGTATTTGGCACTGAATTAGTTTTCAAATAAAAATTATTCTGTAATCAATACTGGTTGTTGCTGTTTTTCAGTACATAGAAAACACCATAGCTTTCCACAAGGGCTTATGTAAGGGCTAGAAGGAAAGGCACTGAAGATACTTGGAATTAAATAAAAGTATTTCTGTAAGGAGGGAAGGGTCATACTTATGTCATCTTCATGCCCACTTTATGTGTAAAATACAGAGTAAGAATAAACAGGATCAAGTCAAAAGAAATGAGAGAGGAGAAAAGGAGAAGGGATGAATTTTAGACCAAGCCAGAACTAGAGAAGCTTCAGTACAGAAACAAATCAACACACTTCTGCCAAATAAATTAAAAAAGTAAGCATCAGGAACTCTTCCTTGCTATACGACAAGACAACCCCTTCCATACCCCCACACACACTCACATCTCTAATAGTTCCTCTGCTCAGTGCTCAATAGGAGAGTGGTGGGACTTCCAGTATTGCATGATCAATTTTGCAGATCATTGCTGACACCAAATGTATTCTTGAACGTATTCAATGCCATAATTGGATGGTGCCATATGGATAGATATCATATAAGTAGGCATGGCGGAGAATTCTGCCATGGATCTCGGTGAGGCTGAATGCCAGCGCATTTGGCCCCCTGAAATCCATGGCGGAACGAAGCCCCCCACGCCCCTGCCCCATGAAATGGGCCCGGAACGGAGCCTACCTTTGTCAGCTGTTCCGGTGCTCCTCGAATGGCAGCCGCATCTGCAGCCACCATTCGCATCTTTCGAATGGCGGTGATAGGCTACGTAAATAGTTATGTAGCCTGTCACGGCTAACTCAGCGACACCATTTGTGTCCCTGTGGAGGCTGTGATAGGCTACGTAAATATTTACGTAGCCTATCATGGCAAAAAAAGGGAACGCAAATGGCGGCAGCTACGCCATTTGCGTTCCCTTTTTCACCGTGATAGGCTACATAAATATTTACGTAGCCTATCACAGCTAAAAAAGGGAACGCAAATGGCGGCCACCGTAGCCACCGCCACTTGCATTCCCTTTTTTTTTTTTTTTTTGCCGTGATAGGCTACGTAAGTATTTACATAGCTATCATGGCTAAAGCAGGAACACAAATGGCATAGGGGATGCCATTTGCGTCCCTGCTTTAGCCGTAATAGGCTACATAAATATTTACATAGCCTCTCACGGGCTCATGTAGGGACGCAAATGGTGTCCCCTCCACAAGACACCATTTGCGTCCGCACCAGCCCAGCAGCGGCTGGAGGCCCTTCTGCGGGTTGACCTGGCCAGCAGCTCCACAGCCTGGCCGGGGAGCAGAGCCAGCTGGGCAGGATTCTGGGGGGGAAGAATGGATTGCCTCCCCCCCCCATCAAGGATTCCGGGGGGAAGAATGGATAGCCTTCTCCCACCTGCGGAACCCAGCGGAGCCAGGTAAGCAGGGTTTTGTACACCCCTACATATAAGCCAGGAAGTTCCTGTGCCAACTAGCAGTGCAGTGAAATGGGGCTACCTAAAGACAAGATACATTCCATGGGGTCAGGTTACCATCATATCTACTACTGTGGGCAAGAATCCCTTAGAAGAAATGGGGTACCACTCATAGTCAACAAAAGGGTGGGAAAAGCAGTACTGTGGTACAATCTCAAAAACGATAGAATGATCTCAGTATGAATCCAAGGCAATCCATTCAAAATCACAGTAATTCAAGTCTATGCCCCAACCACTGATGCCGAAGAAGCTGAGCTTGAACGGTTCTATGAAGACCTACAACACCTTCTAGAACTAACACCAAAAAAAGATGTCCTCTTCATCATAGGGGATTGGAATGCTAACGTAGGAAGTCAAGAAATCACCGGGGTAACAGGCAAGCATGGCCTTGGTGTACAAAAAGAAGCAGGACAAAAGCTAATAGAGTTTTGCCAAGTGAACACGCTGATCATAGCAAACACTCTTTTCCAACAGCACAAGAGGCGACTCTACACATGGACATCACCAGATGGTCAAAATCAAAACCAGATTGATTATGTAGTTTGCAGCCAAAGATGGAGAAGCTCTATACAGTCAGTCAAAACAAGACCTGGAGCTGACTGTGGCTCAGATCATGAGCTGCTTTTTGCAAAATATCGGCTTAAATTGAAGAAGGTAGGGAAAACCACTAAACCATCCAGGTATGATCTAAATCATATCCCTTATGGTGATATACAGTGGAGGTGAGGAAGAGATTTAAGGGATTAGACCTGATAGACAGAGTTCCTGAGGAACTATGGACGGAGGTCAGTAACATTGTTCAGGAAGCAGCAACTCAATCCATCCCAAAGAAAAAGAAATGCAAGAAAGCCAAGTGGCTGTCTGATGAGGCTTTACAAGTAGCTGAGGAAAGAAGGGAAGCGAAAAGCAAGGGAGAAAGGGGAAGATATATCCAACTGAATGCAGAGTTCCAGAGAATAGCAAGGAGAGACAAGAAGGCCTTCTTAAATGAACAATGCAAAGAAATCGAGGAAAACAATAGAATGGGAAAGACTAGAGATCTTTTCAAGAAAATTGGAGATCTCAAGGGAATGTTTTGTGCAAAGATGGGCATGATAAAGGACAAAGAAGGCAGGGACCTCACAGAAGCAGATGAGGTTAAGAGGTGGAAAGAATACACAGAAGAACTATACAGGAAAGATCTGAATGTCCCTGATAGCCATGATATCACTGAACTTGAGCCGGACATCCTCGAGAGTGAAGTTAAGTGGGCCTTAGGAAGCATTACTAACAACAAAGCTAGCGGAGATGACAGTATTCCAGCTGAGCTATTTAAAATCCTAAAAGATGATGCTGTTAAAGTGCTGCACTCAATATGCCCACAAATTTGGAACACTGAACAGTGGCCACAAGACTGGAAAAGGTCAGTTTACATTCCAATTCCAAAAAAGGGCAATGCCAAACAGTGTTCAAACTACATGAGTGTACAATTGCGGTCATTTCACATGCCAGAAAGCTTATGCTCAAAATCCTACAAGCTAGGCTTCAGTAGGGATGTCAGAAAATTCCACCACGGATTTCAGTGAGGCCGAATGCCAGTGAATTCAGCCCCCCGAACTCCGTGGTGGAATGGCCTGCCCCCCACCCCCCCACGGATCCCCCCCCGGGATGAGACTTACCTGGGGTGGATGTTCCGGAAAGTGGCGGCTCCAGTGGCGGCGGCGGCAGCTGGTCTTCCGACCGGCTGCCACCGCCGCCACCACCATTTGCAGTCTGTGTTTTTTCCCCCATTCATGATAGGCTATGTAAAGACTTATGTAGCCTATCACGTCTGGGTTAAAAAAAAAAAAAAGTGTACGCAAATGGTGGCGGCTACAGCCACCGCCATTTGTGTTCCTTATTTTTGGCCGTCTTAGTCTACGTAAATATTTACGTAGACTAAGACGGCGAAAATAAAGGGGAACGCAAATAGCATCCGCTACGCTATTTGCATTCCCCCTTATTTTCACTGGAACTGTAGTAGCCGCCATTTGCATACGCGTTTTTTTTATTATTTTTTTAACCCAGACGTGATAGGCTACGTAAGTCTTTACGTAGCCTATCACGGCTGAATTCAGGGATGCAAACGGCAGCGGCTACGGCTGCCACCATTTGCGTCCCTGCTTGCCAGCGGCCAGATGGATTATCCGGATGGATTATCTGGATGGATTATCCAGATTAGCGGCTGGATTATATCACTCCAGATTCCGTGGAGTGGAGCCGGCTGGCTGGGATTCCAGGGGGAGGGATGGAGCGCCTCCCCCCCCAGCAGAACCCAGTGGAGCGAGGTAAGGGGGGTTTCGTACATCCCTAGGCTTCAGCGGAATGTGAACCAAGAACTACTGGAAGTACAAGCTGACGAAGAGGCAGAGGAACTAGAGATCAAATCGCCAACATTTGCTGGATCATGGAGAAAGCAAGAGATTTCCAGAAAAACGTCTATTTCTGCTTCATTGACTACGCTAAAGCCTTTGATTGTGCGGATCACAACAAACTGTGGCAAATTCTTAAAGAGATGGGAGTACCAGACCACCTTACCTGTCTTCTGAGAAACCTGTACGAGGGTCAAGAAGCAACAGTAAGAATCAGACATGGAACAACTGATTGGTTCAAAATTGGGAAAGGAGTACGACAAGGCTGCATATTGTTGCCCTGCTTATTTAATTTACATGCAGAATACATCATGAGAAATGCCGGCTTGGATGAATCACAGGTCAGAATTAAGATTGCTGGGAGAATTATGAACAACCTCAGATACGCAGATGATACCACCGGCAGAAAGCGAAGAGGATCTCAAGAGCCTCTTGTTGAGGGTGAAAGTGGAGAGTGCAAAAGTTGGCTTGAAACTCAACATTAAAAAACGAAGATCATGGCATCTGGCCCCATCACTTCCTGGCATATAGAAGGGGAAGAAATGGAAGCAATGACAGATGTTATTTTCTTGGGCTCCAAGATCACGGCAGACGGTGACTGTAGCCATGACAAAAGACATTAAAAGACGCTTGCTCCTTGGGAGGAAAGCTACGGCAAACCTAGACAGAATAGTAAGAAGCAGAGACATCACCTTGCCGACAAAGGTTCGTATAATCAAAGCTATGGTTTTCCCAGTAGCAACGTATGGCTGTGAGAGCTGGACTATAAGGAAGGCAGAACTAGGGATGTCAGAGAATTCCACGACGGATCTCGGTGAGGCCGAATGCAAGTGCATTCGGCCCCCCGAAATCCATCGCGGAATGGCCTGCCACCCCCCCGCCCCCTGAGGATCCCCCCGAGGATGAGACTTACCTGGGGTGGATGTTTCGGGCGGTGGCGGCGGCTCCAGCGGCAACTTCGGCGTTGGCGGCGGCTGGTCTTCCAACCGGCTGCCACCACCGCCATTTGCAGTCTGTGGTTGTTGTTGTTGTTGTTGTTTTTTCCCCCATAGACTTGATAGGCTACATAAAGACTATCACGTCTGGGTAAAAACAAAAACAAACCAAAAAAAAGCGTACGCAAATGGCGGCTATTTGCGTTCCCCTTTCTTTTCTTCATCTTAGTCTATGTAAATATTGACATAGACTAAGACGGCAAAAATAAGGAACACAAATGGCGGCGGCCGTAGCCGCTGCCATTTGCATACGCTTTTTTTTTTTTTACCCAGAGCCCTCCGCAGCCAGAATTCCAGCTGTGGATTGCCCTGGCCTGGGCCTGGCCAGCTGCTCCACGGAGCCGCTGCGGAGCACAGCTGGCCATCGAGGATTCCAGGGGGGAGGACCGGATCTCCTCCTCCCCGTCGAGGATTCCAGGGGGAGGCATGAAACCCCTCCCCCCCCATGGATGGAATCCATGAAAAGGTAAGTGACTTTCATACATCCCTAGGCTGAGCGCCAAAGAATTGATGCTTTTGAACTGGGGATGGCGGAGAATTCCACCATGGATTTCAGTGGGGCTGAATGCACTGGCATTCGGCCCCCCGAAATCCGTGGCGGAAAGGCCTGCCCCCCCTGCCCCCCATGGATCCCCCCTGGGACGAGACTTACCTGGGGTAGATGTTCCGGATAGCGGCAGCTCCGGCAGCGGTGGCGGTGGCAGCAGCAGCAGCTGGTCTTCCAACTGGCTGCTGCCACCACCATTTGCAGTCTGGTCTTTTTTTTTTTTTCCTCCCCAGACATGATAGGCCTATCATGTCTGGTTAAAAAAAAAATGCGTATGCAAATGGCGGCGGCTACAGTGGCCGCCATTTGTGTACGCATTTTTTTTTTAACCCAGACTTGATAGGCTACATAAATATTTATGTAGCCTATCACGGTTGAATACAGGGACGCAAACAGTGGTGGCTACAGCAGTGGCCATTTGTGTCCCTGCTAGCCAGCGGCCGGATGACCGCCTGCTGGTGGAGCTGGCTGGCGGCTCCACGGAATCCCTATGGAGCGAAGCCAGCTGGGCAGGACTCTGGGGGGAGGGATGGAGTGCCTCCCCTCCCATCAAGGATTCTGAGGGTAGGGATGGAGCACCTCCCCCCCACCGCGAAGCAGATCCGCGAAATGGTAAGTGACTTTTGTACATCCCTATTTCGAACTGTGGTGCTGGAGAAGACTCTTACAGGTCCCCTGGACTGCAAGGAGGTCAGATCAGTCAGTCCTAAAGGAAGTCAATCCTGACTGCTCATTGGAAGGACAGATACTGAAGCTGAAGCTGAAAGATTTTGGCCACCTAATGTGAAGAGAAAACTCCCTGGAAAAGACCCTGATGCTGGGAAAGAGACTGAGGGTAACAGGAGAAGGGGACGGCAGAGGATGAGATGGCAGGATAGCATCACCATTGCAATGAATATGAACTTGAGCACGCTCCGGGAGAGAGCGGAGGACAGGAAGGCCTGGCATGCTATGGTCCATGGGGTCACAAAGAGTCAGACATTACTGAACGACTGAACAACAACAGCAAAAGACAAGGTAGTTATTTATGCATACTCACCAGTGTCCCCAGTAATGCAGGAAAAAAAGTTACTTTGTGAGACAAAAGGTGTGTGGGGGGAAACACCACACATTCTCATGAGGGCTGCATTCAGCCGAAATTTATTATTTATTTATTTGTTTGTTTGTTTATTTATTTATTTCTATACCGCCCAATAGCCGAAGCTCTCTGGGCAGTTCACAAAAATTATTTTTTAAAACATCCTGTAGGAACAGATATAGTTAGAAACCCTGACAGCACGGCCGGTGCCAGGCTTCGGTGGGCCTTTAGCATGCTGTCACTGGTGGGCTCCCCTACTGCTGACTGCCCCACATCCCCTCCACCGCCATTCCCCTTGGGCTGCTTGTGTGGCAGTGCCTCTGCTGCCACCCTCCTCCTCTGGGACAGCTGGTTGGCTTCCCTGATAGCGGTAGCACAGTAATCAGTTGGGGGTGAGCTGGGCAGCTGCCATTTTTATGCCTCATATTGTCATTCCTGATGCAAGGCGTTGCATTATAGGGCATAAAATGGCAGCTGCCTGCTTCCCACTTAGCCAGTTACCTGCTACTACCAGTTAAACCAGCCAGCCTGCCCAAAGGAAGAGGAGGTGGCAGCAGCTGCAGTGCTACAGTCACTGTTGGGGTACTCGGCAGGCAAATCAGTACCCTACCGAGGCACACGTGTTTTAGCTGCCCAGTCATGACAGGTGCTGATGCTAAGCCTGCCTGACAGTGGAAAAAGCAGGAGGGTATTGCCTTCATAGAGGGCAATTTCCTCTACACTTCTGCAAGAAAATGAAAGGAACTGTCCCAGCCAGCAGAGGATGGCGGGGGTAAAAAGAAAATCCCATTCCACTATACTGCTCCGATGGAGGCTAGAATCCCAGTTCATCTCTTTCAGCTCTCTGATATTATTCCCCCCGCCCATGTTGTACCATACCAGTCAAGTTGGGGGCTACATCCTTCCCTCCCCCTAGTGCTCGATATAAAGGGGTCGTCACAGGCCCTAACTTGTTGGTGATATAATTCTGTGATTGTGGAAACAGAGGCAGAGCAGATACTGAGAAATGATATTTGTGGATGAATGTTCAGAGATGCGGAACATTTTCTAATTAGGATAGTGCTCTTCAAAACGATTCTTCTGAATGTAATCACCCACTGGGATGGAGCAAGAATTAATGCAGGGATACTTGACTATGTGAGTACCCTTCACTATTTTCAGTGAGCCGAAACAAAACATGCACAGCCCACCTCAACTAAGCCACCACCTCGACTCTGCTTGTATCCGCTGTCCCTCCCTGTACCCTCCACTGCCTGTTACACCTTCCCTTTCCCACAAAGAACAAAGGCATCACCTTGGGGAGAGGGGATGAGAAGATGGAACAGGACTGTTGAGCCTCTCCTCCAGCAGGTGAATCTCTTCCACCTGGGGCTGGGAATAATGGGGATGGACTTCAAGACCTATGATTCTTAGAAGAAAAGATGCCCAGAGCATCATTTCCAATCAGTGAAAGGCCTGATGGGACATCTCCTCTGCTGGGAAATGATGGTATGAACATTATTGTCCCTCAGGGATCATGAGGAGGGCCAGCATTATTGGGCTGCCCACACCCTAGCAGGGGCCCATTTCTGTCCTCCCACCACACACATACACACACACACACACACCGGACTTGCTGCATCTCTTTACCATTGCAACCTGCTTGTTCACCTGCCTCTTGTGCTGGCCCAGCCCAGGCAACGGTGGTGGTGAGAAGGAGGAGCAGCAGATGCCGCTGCCTCCTTGCTCACTAGCTCTCTGCCTGTCAAGAAAGCAAGCAGTAGCAGTGATATGAAAGGGGATGAGAAGCAGTAGCAGCGGGTGCCAATGGCAGTGAAAAGATAGACACAAACACTCAGGGAACCTTCTCAAGAGTTTCTGAGCATTCAGCAGTAGGGCAGAATGGGCACACAATTGATTTTCAGAGCAGCACCATGGTACTCACCCATCGCTGTTGGTTTCTAAGTCTTCTGAACGTGTTCAGTGGATTTAATAGTCTAGTAATGTGGCAAACATGTATATTGTTGATTGACTTCGGGGCAACGTTTCTAGGCCAAGTAAGTGTTCAGGGAAGTGTTCACTTGAACAAATGAAAGTGGTTGTGTTCACAATACTCTAAGCAAGACAAATGTGATTAGTTCAAAGTGTTCCCAGAGAATGAGAAAAACAATGCTGATAAGAGAGGGTACATTTTACTAGAGGTACTTAGATTTCAATCTCCAAAATGACAGGCTAATAAAATGTATTTGCTTACCTTCTGTGTCTCTCTGGTATGCATTCTGAAAAAAAAGACTTTTTTTCCAATGGAAAATCAAGGTCTCTATTATGCCTATCAGTTAAAATAAGAAGTGTTGAAAGGAGTTACAGCAATATTTAAAAAAGTCTCTATATGCTTGTTCAGATGTAGTATCAGATTTAGTTGTTTTGTATCTGAAGTGAAATTTAAAAACAGCACTCCTGTCCATCTCATGTACCCAGAGGCAAAAAATGATGGCCTCCTTTTAAGCTGCTTCTCAACATGTCGTTGCATAGTGCGGTCAGTCAGTCCTGTGCAGATAGCTGTCCTGTTTCAGTGCTGCTGATATCTAATCCCATACCATACCCATATGGATCTACACAGCTCATGAGGACAAGTGCGGAACCACGACTCCTAAGGACAGGTATGGAAATTGTGAGCATTGCATTTTTCTTAGCTGCATTCCCATGCTTACTATAAAAAGGGCTGGATCATAAGACAAGTTATCTTTCAGACATTAGCAAAAGGAATGTTTTCCATCCCACCCACCACCCACCCCCAAGCCACCTGTGACACCTGCAGAGGCTTTCTGAAGGATCAGGGACTCTCCTTATCAATGTGAGATGTTGCATAGGGTGGGGTTGTTTTGACCATTGCGAGCGGAGATGGGTCAAAGAAGACGCAGACAACAAGCTTGGGTTGAAAATTGGGCCACATTTATTGAAATACTTGCAAAGGGGTAACTAGGACGGGCATCTAACTGTGTCAGCGGCTAGCTGGCACTTGGGCGAAAACACACCCAGCCCGAGGGGTGGCGGTGATCTCACCATCCCTCCGGACTGCCCCTTTTGGGGGAGGTAGACCTTCCGGTGTCACCCTCAACCTGGTGCCGCACAACACCTGGGTGAGTGAGTAGGATTGGTCTCCCAGGCAACCCTTATCCCCCCGCCGAGCCACACAACCCGTTCGGGGGGCCTCAGGTGTCACCTGTCACCATAAGGTGCCTCTGCATGCACACCATCCTACTCCCTTTCCTGTTTTGCCCGTCCTAGCCTCCAAGTGGAATGTGACCGATGATATAGACCGTATTCCCCTACAGGACACACCCAACCCGCATAACAGTGTGATGTAGGCAAAAAAGACCCACAGTCCTAGGCCAATCGAACTGTGAACCAAAAAATTCCTACATGGCTCCCGAAGGGGCAACCAGCAAGAACCCACACTGCTTTAGGGAGGGTGGGAGGGAACTGCGTCGAGCCAGAGAGCTGAGATAGGGAGGGGGGTCGAGTTTAAGGCAACTCAGCCTGCCCCTCCCTGACTGGCCCGCAATGCCCCTCCCTTTCAGCCAGACAAGCTGGCGCTGGGTTAGGGCATTTCAAAATTTCATGCATGTATCTTTAGTATGCAGCCTGACAAGAACAAGTGTATACTCTTTCTGCTCTTCATAATAGTGTGACACACCCTGAGTACTATGCTGGGCTTTATGCTGTCACTTTGTAATAATTTCTCCACCTTCTTCTCTCTCTCTCTCTCTCTCTCTCTCTCTCTGTATAAAGTTGCAATACTTAGCACCAAACCCAACCCATTTTGTTCACCCAGGCATTTTAACATGACTGTGTTAGTTATTATTGTATTTATGTTGTATAATGATAGTACAGCACTGTAAAATTCTAAATAGGATAAAGGGGAGTATAAAATAATTTTAATACATTTAACTATAAGAAATAACAACAACAACAACAACAACAACAGAAACTTCCATTTGATGAAGTGGTCTGTAATCCACAAAAGCATATGCCATAATAAATCTGTTAGTCTTTGATGTTTTACAGGAAATAAGTTATTAGTAATAAAAAATGAAGTGACTAACAGTATTCTTCAAATGGAAAAGATACATTTCTTCCTTATTTTTCTATGCCACCAATTTAACCATGGACTTTCTGGTTAAATTCCCCCTCAAAACTAGGGGGAAATGAAGAGCAAATGTCAATAATTCATCACCAGTCTTCTCTCTGAACCCAGATTTAACGGCTAGGAAATTAAAGTGATAGAGGCCTTGGGAAGGGAAGATATGGAACAAGCATTCAAAGAAACAACTGGCTTGGGGAGAGGAACTATCTCTCTCTCTCTCTGCTTCTCCACACAAGGCTTTTATCCTACAACTTACCTGAGCTTCTGCTTCCAGATTCTTTGAGGGATTAAGATTGGCTCCTTGCATGGGCTTACACAGCCTTTTTTTTGGGGGGGGGGAGGACTTCCTTTGTCTGAAAGTTCTACATGTTTCATTATAAAGCCACTAGATAGCACTGTGGTATAGCAGAACTGTGCAATTGCACACTGCCATTAAAGTGGATTAACATTTATTACTGCATTATCCCCGACCTTTTAAAAACCAAGATAAATGTCAGAAAGTACAGGAGACACCCGGGAGGTTGACGATGTCATATAAAGGACCCACAAACTTCTGTGAGTCACCGATAATGAGCGCACAATAAAAGCCTAATGTAGAAATCCCCCCACCCCACTTTCTACAATCACATGCATCGCCTGCACACTAGTGCTTCTGCCACTAGGGATCACTAGCCATCTGTTGGGGATGCTCTAGCTCTGAATTTCCTGCATCAAACAGGGGTTTGGAATAGAAGACTTACAACAGGGGAGGTCAATCCAAATTGGAGTGGGGCGGAGGTTTCCCTCACCTGGCCTACAAGGTCACCAGCTCCATGATTCAATGACAAAAATCCTAAGTGGGGTGGGAATGCTTGCCACTTCCAAAGCACTGCTAGCTAAAGCCAGCCAGGTGGGTGGAGAGTTTTCCTTGCCTTTTTTCATGGTGGATTTTTAAAATCCCCACCACTGAAACTAGTGGGGAGGGGATTCAATATGCCAGCTCTAGGATGGCACAGCTGAGGTGCCTAATCTGAGGCCTCTTGGGGGAACAGAAGGGATTTGTATCCAGCTGATCCCAGGTTGCCTCTGCCTTGTCCCAAAATGCCTAGAGAATTTCCTGCAGGCATAATGTGGGTCTCTAGAGTAGATGTAACCCACCTCTGGCACTGACTGAGCTCCTTTCTGGGGTGCTTCCAACCCATCGTAGCCCCTGGCAATCAGCAGATGTAGGAGTTAAGATTTCTCTGCCCATTGTGTAAAATTGGGGCACCACGCAGAAGAAGGAGCTTTAAAATGCTAGATACAGTATGTAGAAGGGCTTCTAGGAGCTTTGGAGTGGGTTACAATGTTAAAACTGGTCCTATTGCACATTATCCAGGGTAGCTTGGGAAAGAGAGCTACTCTCCTCAAAGTGGGTGAACTATAACTTTCCTATACATATCTAACATAAGCATCTATATGTGCCTAACGCTTTTTGATAAAATCACCAAAACTACAGCATTAATCTCTTCACACCGCAGTCTCCATGCTATAATCTCATGATGCTCTCTGGGTACTGGCTTCAACAATAGCATTTTCTATCATTGCTTCATGTGGAGAATCTATTAAGTTCTGTGATAACAGGTTCGTCTGCTCAGTTTATTTCCCATATGCTGTACATTTAAACGTTTGCCCTGATTGCAATGATAAAAACAAAAGGACAACATTGTTCATTTTTGGTATAATGATACAAATGCCATCATGGCCTCAAGATGAACGTGGTTTATAGCCATTGCTTAAAATTGCCATCCTTATAGGAATAAATATCTAACAAATCTTTGCTCTGGTAAGAAAAGAAATCTGTGTGCAGATAAGGGGCTTAGCAGTTGGTTGGAGATAAAAAAGACTGTTTAGCACTGTAAGGACAGATTCTATATGGCCTTTACCCAGATGCAGACCTTTAGGCTATCTACCTTCAGTGTTTAGAAAAGTGCAAAGACAGCTTTTTTCCCTTTGCATTGCAAGGTTATATGATGACCCTGAAGCAGGGACAAGATTGATTTCATTTTTCTCCAGCCTTGCATACCAATGAGTGCAAGCAGCTGCATGCTCATTGCAGCCACACTTCTACTGTGTGCAAAGAATTAAGAATGTATCCTAGGACAATGCCCCTGCACCCCTTTTCCTACTCTAGCCTACTATGCTTAGTTCATCAAATTCAACCCTCCCTAGGTGAATCCATGGCTTACCAGAATGGATTTCATGTTTGCCAGTGGATGTGATGCTTTTGCTGTTAAAGCCTTTAGTTTTAAGCATATGTCCAGTTCAGAGCAGGAATGAAATGGCATAAATGCTGATGCACATGATTAATCCATGATTTATTTATTTTAACATGATATCTTTTTGGATATCACAGATGAAACAAGCTCTTGTGATACTTGATTTGTGTCCCTATATGGGTTTAGTAGTGACATCTGTTGTGGAAGATCCTGAAGGATTGGAGAGGGAAGGAGAGAATTGGATTCCCAGGCTGTATGAAGCCGGCTAGGTTCCTTTCTGCAGTGAAAAGGCAGTCCCATTCACCAAAAGACCCTGGCTCTTAAGACAGGACCTTAGGAGTGCCAATATCGCATCCCATGAGATATGGGGACAGCCTCATCCCACCATTATGGAAGGGGATGAAATTAATTTCATTCACATGTTAATATGAATTGACATAATTCACACTTCCAACCTAATATGCAAACTGAAATGCAATTATCCTCTGTTTTTCATGCTTTTCTGAATTTTGTGGTGCCAATTTCTGAACAAATGCATATACAAATGTATATATTAGGCAAAAGTGCATATGAAAACGTATACATTAGGGAAAATAGTATGCAAAAATGCATAGATTAGGGGAAAGTGCTTGCAAAAAAATGCATATATTAGGAAACATCGTATACAAAAATTCATACAAATTTTCATGCATAGGGTCTTTAAAAATAAAGAAATAAAGAAATAAATTGCAAACTGCTGCAGTAATGGGACCAAACTTGTACCTGAAAAAATATGAATTTTATAGAAAGCAAAACAGAAGCAGTCATCCATCCCTGCTCACTTTGTACCTCTGTGTTTTGGCACAGCTTGCCAACATGGTTAGTCCCACCACCACCACAGTTCCAGGACTAGATCCTGCATCCAATTTTTACTGTCAGGGATATTCTCTAGCAAAACAATGG
Organism: Heloderma suspectum; assembly: GCF_057233095.1. NCBI lineage: Eukaryota > Metazoa > Chordata > Lepidosauria > Squamata > Helodermatidae > Heloderma > Heloderma suspectum. The sequence goes on from NC_139459.1 coordinate 88,872,305, forward strand.
AAGCACCTCACAGGCCTCATCAGAGATATTTTGGCAGCTGGGTAGGAGGTGGCATTGTTCTAAGCCCTCAGTGTTTTTCTACAAAGGTAAACATCCTCTACCATGGATATAAGGATCTCCACTCTGGAAAACTCACTAGTTTTCTGCATCCTATCTCTGCAAGCAGACCCTACGGCTTACATATATTATATAACATTGTAAGTATGATTATTTTATATAGTGCCATCAATTTACAGGAGAATTACATAATAACATAAGCAAAATGCAGGTCCCTACTTCTTGGAACATATAAATAAATCCTCAATAATGTCATTATTATTTTACACCCTAAGAAAGTAATTTTGGTACCAACAACCATGCTCATCATGATATACACCTCAGTAAAGTAAGTGTAAAAGTAATAACAACCACCACAATAGCCAAGAGTGCTCTCATATGCTTTCATGTTCTGAGAAATGCATCCAAATTATTATTTGATAATCTTGAGATTGGAATACCACATTTCTTGTTGTTCATATTTAATTAACATTACTTATTACAGCAGATTGTGATCAGAATGTGAATTAACCAGGAATTTGTAATAAAATTTGATCTACTTTTTGTACAATTGTCAAAGGTTTCATTATTTCAGAAAGGTTTCCTTTTCCTTTTTTAAAAAATTCCAGTGTAAGATCACCTTGAATTGAGTTAGCTTAGGTCTTCTAAATTAACAGATGCTTTAATGTATCCAGTTCTTATGTGGCACATGATTTGGGAAGGTAAAAAGTATCCCTATATCTTTATATATATATGCCTAAGAATAGATTTGTAAGACTTCTGTTATCTTCTTGGCTGATTACTTGTAGTAGAACCCACAATAGATCTATTTCACTTTGTGCAGTCAAGCACAGCATCCCCTTGCTTCTGGAATGCTGCATACAATTCAAAATCTGCAGAATGGCCTTTAGGAGAAGAATTATACCACAGCACAGTAAAAGATTTCATTCCCCCCTCCACTTAGCGTATGTGTAATGTTTAGGGTAGAAGCATCATTTTGACTAAATCTAATCTTTGATTATATTTGTAAAGCTTCAGGCACCTCAGTCTTCAGAATATATGTTCTTGGAATTAAGTGCTATTGATCTGAATGGAATGTATTTCCAAGGAAAGTTGGGTACCCAGACATGCCTATTGAGAATGTTTGCATGTAACAATAAGCCAGAAATTTTGGCTTAATAAACAGATATGTGAATAAGCTGCGTAATTGTACTTGCAGCCCATTCACTCCTCTTTCATTCTCCCCATTCCATGAGCAGGTAAACAAGCAGGAAAGAGAAAGATTCATGTGCTGCCCAAACGGGTATTATGGTTAAGTGTGCCAAAACAATCTAAGATTCATAAACCATCAACAAACCCTGGCTTATTGGGCTTACCACCAATATGCTCAGCAAAGCAGCTGGCTGGCAGGTGGGCCATTTTGCATGTGCCTTCCAGTGGAGGCAGGGCCAGACATGATTGTGGCATGATGCTTGTTGCATCGTGATGCGGTCAGTGTGGGAGGCAGAGCTTGGAAGGGCATATATGCCTGCTCTGCCCCCCCCAGTCTGTTTGCATCTCTGCTCACCAAGAAGTGAGCATGCTGAGCTTTGCTCTCTCTAGGCTGCATTTGGGCCTAGTCCAGCCTCTGGCCACATGTTGCAGCCTGTTCTTCGGCTCATCAGGCAGATCCTCACTGCCATCCTATGACTTCCCTGGCCACCCCTGTCTCCTGCAGAGGATGAACACATCCAGCCTTGCTTTTATGTGGGCCATGTTTGGTCCATGTCACCTTTTGGCTACGTGCTGTGGGCTGTTTTTTGGCAGAGTGGGCAGTGCAGGGTTGGATTCTTCTGGTGTTTATTCTCCCCCATCCTCCTCATTGTTCATTGGGCCACATTGGCCTCTGTTTTAGGGCAGGCAAGCAGCAATTAGCCCTTCATATTTTAGGACAATAAACTGTTTGGCCCTAAATTCCAAGCTGTTAGAAAAAGAGACTCCATAACCATTGGCGCCTCAGTTACGTAGGAGCCCAAGTGGCAGGAAAAATGTGGGCGGAGCAAAAAGGAGAACCATAATGACGCTCTCATGACTAACAGCTTGGTAGGCTGATACTGACTGTTTATTGGCTATTAAATTGGTAAGCTGATGTACTGACTGTTTCATTGGTTACTGGCAAGAACAATAGAAGTGATATGGTATAAAAGGCTTTTGCACACGTGTCTCGGGGTCCAGACTGCTCTGCACCCGTTTTGCAAAACGTTTCAATAAAATAGTGTTGGATCCACTGCTGCCTGCCTGGCATCCTTTTCTTCTAAACCGAAAGCAAGAACTTTTTATCTAACAATTTGGTGCCGTGACTCGGATCCTGCTTCGGGGCGCATCCCCTTCGCGCTGAGCCGAGGGGCCACGGAGGAGAAGTGGCCACAGGTGGTTGTTTTACACTGCCTTCTCCTCACGACGGCGGCAGCAGAGGCGCTTGGGGAACAACGCCAGAGGGAGAGGGAAACGTGATCACTCCTTTTTGGCACCGGAAGTGGATCAATAGGCAGCTGGATGCGGCTGCGGGCGGAAAAGAGGAGGTCTCGGGGTAAGTGAAACAGCTTACTTTAGGGGATACAAGTGGGACGGTGGTGTGTTTGTGATTGTGTGAGATGCCTATGGGCGAAGCGAGTGAGGAGCCCCGATCTGCATTTCCTTGTCTCGGCGACAGGCTGGGTCAGAGGAGGGCGAAGCGCAAGATTTGTTGAGTGAAATCCCACCGTCATGGGCGGGTCCCAATCCAGGCTCAGGGAAGAATCCCATATGCTCTTGGAGTGTTGTTTGCGCAACTGGTCACATTTTAAGGAGGATTATGGAACTAAGATGACGAAGGATTGACTTGTCCTTCTTTGTGCCCGGGAATGGCCAGTATTAGAACCCAAATGGCCACCCGAGGGGTCTTTTGACCCAACCCTCGTATCTGCTGTGCGCATAATAGTAACGCAAAGGGGAAGTTGGGATCAACTTCCCTATATTGATTCATGGGCAACTTGTGTACCTCTCAGCGGCACGCCCGCCCCGTGGGTAGTTAAATGTATGTCCTTGGCCCTCCCTGTGATAACTGGAAAAAAATTGATGAGGAAGGGAACACCTAGGGTGGCAGCGACAGCCCCTGAGGATCTGTTGGTTCCTCCTCCCTACGGGACTGCTGTCGCGGGGAGACTACTCCCCCCCCAGCCCCCCCCAAGGGAGCCTGCCCAAGGGTTGCAACCATTAAAAATTCCTGAGATTGGGTCTATGACTGAGTTCGAGGACACTCTCCAAGATCGTTTGAATGCCCTTGAGAAAAATTTCAAAGAGATGAAGGGTGCTTGGGGGCCTCGAACCCAGGAAAAGGTGCCTAATAAAAAGGAGGAAACCAAAGGAGGGCCTAATTACAATTTACGAAAGGACCCTCAGCCACCAGTAAAATTGACTTTCCCTATTAGAGAGGTCCCCGATCCTACCACCCAACACCCACAGGGGACAATGTTTGTTTACTTTCCCTTTACGACATCTGATTTGTACAATTGGAAACAGTTCAATCCTCCCTTTGAAGAGGACCCTGGTCCACTGTTGTCCTTAATGGAAAATGTGAGGCTTACACACAATCCTACCTGGGATGACACACAGATGTTGTTAAACACTTGCTTCCTTAGTCAAAAGCCAACTATTCTTGCGGGGGCGCGAACTAGATTTAGAGAAGAGAACCCCCAGGCGACTGAGGAGCAAATGGCAGAGGTTTTGCCTATTGGGAGGCCTGACTGGGGAGTGGCCACGGCAGCGCAAAGGCAATTACATGCTGAATACTTTCAGCTTGTTTTAGCGGGCATGAAACAGGACGCTCGAAGGGCCCCCAATCTGCAAAAGGTCTTGACGTTAAAACAAGACAAAAGCGAGCCCCCCGCCGTCTTCCTCCAAAGGCTGAGAGAAGCCTTTGCTAAATATACTGACATCAACCTGAATGACCCAAATAACCTATGAATTCTAACAACGCAGTTTGTAGGAAATAGCTGCCAAAATATTAGAAAGAAGTTACAAAAAGTCGAAGGAGGACTGGCGGCTAATTTAGGAGTCCTGGTTGAGGTAGCCCAGAAGGTCTATGAAAGATGAGAGGAAGAAGAAGAAAAGGAAAAAGATAAAAGGCAGGCAAAACTACTTGCTGCCGTTCTCAAGCCAGAGAAAGGAGGGAATAAGAAGGGTGGAAAGGGGAACAGAAAAGGGCCTCCCTTAGGAAAAGATCAGTGCGCTTTCTGTAGGAAGATTGGGCATTGGAAATAAGACTGTGAAGCCCTGAAAAAGAAAGAGAAAGAAAGCAGGGGGGAAGAACAAAGGGTGTTGTATGAACAAGAAAGAGATTAGGACAGACCGGGGCCCAGACACCTCTTGGCTGTTTCCGAGGCAAGACAGGACCCCATGGTCAAAATTAAAGTTGGGGATTGCTCCTATGATGCCCCTGTGGATACAGGGGCTGCCTTGTCCATACTCCCCCTTAACAAGCCACCAACGGGAAGTGGGGGAACTACCACCATAATGGGGGTCGAGGGAAGGGCAACGCGAGTGCCCCTTTCTCGTCCTTTGTTTACTAAAATTGGAGAAACACACCTAGAACACGCATTTGTCTGTACCCCCTCCTGTCCGGTGGCATTGTTAGGGAGGGACGTATTGACTAAGCTCCGAATTGAGATCACTTTCACCCCTGATGGAAGAATGGAAGTATGACTTCCCAAGCAACAAAGCAGCAACTATCAAATGGACCTTTTTAAAGCCATGGAGGAACCCACCTCAGAGGCAAATGAAGACTGGTGCTTAATAGAAAACAGAGTCACCCCACTGGTTTGGGCCTCTAGTGATCTGCACTGAAGCGGAAAAAATGACAATGGGAGGGGCCATCGAGGTCTGGGTGCCACATGGGGTGCCGCAAATCCTACGGTCAGGGGGAGGAAGCAAATTCCTCAACCCGGCTCGGCACTCCCGTTATGAAATAGGCTTGTTAACAAACGAAAGCCTCACTTTCAAAGCCTGCTCTAGCTTCAACATCAGCACCCTGTTACCGGCAATACAGGCCACACATGGGCCGGGGCTCCCAGATCATGATTGTCTTGAAGTACTAGACTTGGACACCAAGGGTCGGCCAGATCTTGAAGATGAACCATTGGAAGGGGCCAAAGATCTGTTTGTGGATGGGTCGAGTTATATGCTAGATGGGAAGCATTACACAGGGGCGGCTGTCATCACCCATAGTGAGAGTGTCCATGAAGAACGACTGCCTCCTCATTTTTCCGCCCAATCTGCTGAACTGGTGGCCCTGACAAGAGCTTTGCAGGCAGGCAAAGGAAGGCGGGTAAATATTTACACAGACAGTAAAAATGCTTTTGCTGTTGTGCACGCTCACGGACAGTTATGGAAAGAGAGGGGATTCCTTACAGCAAATGGATCCCCAGTTGCCAATGGCGGCTTAGTCGTAGACCTCTTGGATGCCCTCCAGTTACCCTTACAAGTGGCAGTTATCCACGTCCGAGCCCATGGAAAGGAAAAAGAGGAAAAGTGGAGGCAAGGAAATCAAAGAGCTGATGAGGCTGCAAAGAGAGCAGCCAGGGAAGGAATCCAAAGAACATTCCTTGTCTTACCCAGAAGGGGGGAGCGCCCCACATACTCCCCCTCTGAGTTACAAATGGCACAAGAACACAAAGTGTGTCCTCACGACGATGGATGGATCCAGATGACGGATGGAAGACTGCTTCTTCCACAGACCCTGCAGGGAGCTATCCTGGAACAAGTGCATCACTCTCTTGGACACCCTGGGGCATCAGCCATGATTGACTATTGCAAAAGGCTATTTGTCTCCCCTGGCCTAACTGTACGCTCCCATTGACTAGCCGCAACCTGCGAGGTCTGTCATAAAACTAATTCCCCCAGAGCCCCCCCTCCACCAAAAGGAGGGCGACCATGGGCGTACTATCCCTTCCAGAGGGTACAGATTGATGTTGCTGAAATGCCACCATGTAGGGGTTACAGGTATTTGCTTGTAATAGTGTGTCAAATGATGGGGTGGGTAGAAGCGTTCCCATGCAAGAACTGTCAAGCAAAAACTGTAGTTGCTAAATTGTTACAGGAGGTGGTGCCCAGGTTCTCCTTGCCTGAAGTTACAGAATCCGACCAGGGCTCACATTTCACTTCAGCTGTTATGCAAGCATTGGCATGAGCTCTGGGGGTAGAGTGGCACTTACACTGCCCCTGGAGACCCCAGGCGAGTGGGCAAGTTGAAAGAACCAATCGGAGTCTCAAGGAGACTCTAACCAAGCTCCAGCAAGGGGTAAGACTCACTTGGGTTGAGGCTCTGCCAATAGCTTTGACAAAGCTTCGAAAAATGCCAAGAAAAGACATAAAGCTGTCCCCCTTTGAACTAATGTTTGGATTCCCGCCTCGGGTACACTGCGGAAGGAGGGAGGAGGTCAAATGGGAAATGGGAGATCAGATGTTAAGGGGCCAGTTGATTTCTCTACAGTCTGTTCTTTCACAGCTACGAGCCTACTCTGTCCCATTCCAGAGATTGCCACTAGATGTTCCCATTCATCTCTTCCAACCGGGAGATGAAGTACTGGTGAAAAAGTGGAATAAAGAAGCTTTAAAGGAAGGGTGGGAAGGACCCTACCTAGTGGGACCAACCAGCCATTCATGTGGAAAACTTGTTCTAGCAAATGGACACACTGCAGCCGGTTGAAGCCATTTAGACGACCCCTGCCTCCTCCTGTCACCCGGAGAGAACAGGAGGACACGGGCAATGGTCCTCTGCTCCCTGGCACCCCCCAGGAAGCTGCCAGGGACACAGGCGAAGAAGCCATCCAGGAGCCACAATCACCTCTTGTCTATAAATCCCAGCACCTAGGAAAGGCCAAGATCCGACTTAATCGGGCTTGATAGAATAGCTACTCTTGCTAAAATGAAGTGGCTGTGGATCCTAACATTGCTTACCTATGGAACAATGGGATCAAAACAATCTTGTTGCCAAGAAGGGGGAAACACAGTCTTCAGAACTTCTCTAGGGACAGAATACTACAAATCCATGAAGTCTATCACTTGCTTAGGAAAGAAGGTTTTTGAGATACAATTAACCAAACCCTACACCTATTATACTGGTACTCGGAAAAGCCAATTACCACTAGGGGCCCAAGTTTGCCTCACAAAGGGAGGGCAGTGGGGATTGGATCGATTGAGCCCACCGCGGGTCCAGCAGACCATTAAGCAAGTTGTACAGCAAGCCAGGCTAACCCCTGCAGCCCCACGTCTGCCCCCCTTAATAAAGATCCCAGAGATAGAGACGCGCCCCTGGAAAGCCAGATTAGGGGTGCCAATAACAGAAGAAACTGATAATGTGTGGCTAGAATGGGTAAAGTACACCGCCAAGTCCTTAAATGAGTCTGACTGTTTTATTTGTGCTGCAGGAAGATCGGTAGCAAGGGTACTGCCTTTTCCTCTGGGATGGGACACTCCCTCCCTCCTCACCTGTGTGATCCGTTTGTTCCAGCACCCTAACGCATGGGGAGAGGAGGAGTGCCAGACTCTCAATAAGTTGTACCCTCCCCTCAAATTAGAAAATCGTGTTATACCCCCTGTAGCTTTTGTGCAACAAAGAAACCATACTGTATGTATATACTGAAATCTTATAGGAGGAGGGGAGCCTGTAGGGAACCTGACAAACAAATGGAGATGTATTAATTCCACTAGCTTTAAAAATGATTCCCTCCCAATCCCACGGGCTGATCTCTGGTGGTATTGCGGGGGTCTAGAGTTGTATGAAGTATTGCCCTTTAATTGGTCAGGAGTTTGTGGACTAGTCCAGTTGGCAGTCCCCTTTTCAATCGCATTTCATCCAACAAGGGAGACTAGCCAACCCCGACAGAAACGGGCAGTAACCCCTTTTGATAATCGAATATACATTGACTCTATAGGGGTGCCAAGGGGAGTGCCAGATGAGTTCAAAGGGAGAAATCAAATTGCTGCAGGATTTGAGTCTACCCTGTTTTGGTGGGCGACCATTAACAAAAATGTAGATTGGATCAATTACATTTATTATAATCAACAAAGATTTATAAATTATACCCGTGGTGCTGTAAAAGGATTGGCTGACCAGCTAGATGCCACTAGCCAAATGGCCTGGGAAAATTGGCGTGTTCTTGATATGATGTTAGCAGAAAAAGGAGGGGTATGCGTTATGTTAGGTGGGCGGTGCTGCACCTTCATCCCTAACAACACTGCCCCAGACAGCACAGTAACAAAAGCATTACAAGGTCTCACCACCTTATCTGAGGAGTTAGCCGAGAATTCAGGGATTAACAACCCCCTGACTGCCTGGCTAGAAAAGTGGTTTGGAAAATGGAAGCACCTAGCAGCCTCAATCCTTATCTCGCTTGTAGTGGTAGTAGGAGTTCTGGTATTATTTGGTTGCTGCATTATCCCCTGTGTTAGAGGCTTATCCCAGCGATTGATAGAAACTGCTCTGTCAAAACAGATGCTCTTGCTTTATTGTACCAATAAAAAGGCTCCGTTTTAAACGCTTTAAGACGTGAGTAAAAACTTAAAGGAGGGAATTGTTAGAAAAAGAGACTCCATAACCATTGGTGCCTCAGTTACATAGGAGCCCGAGTGGCGGGAAAAATGTGGGCGGAGCAAAAAGGAGAACCATAATGACGCGCTCATGACTAATGGCTTGGTAGGCTGATACTGACTGTTTATTGGCTATTAAATTGGTAAGCTGATGTACTTACCAATGTTTCATTGGTTACTGGCAAGAACAATAGAAGTGATATGGTATAAAAGGCTTTTGCACACGTGTCTCAGGGTCCAGACTGCTCTGCACCTGTTTTGCAAAACGTTTCAATAAAATAGTGTTGGATCCACTGCTGCCTGCCTGGCATCCTTTTCTTCTAAACCAAAAGCAAGAACATTTTATCTAACAAAGCTTCGTGGGGAAAGGAAGCTGTGTGATTATACCTCCCCCCTTTTTGTTCTGGGTCTGACTCAGGCTGAAACTACACATCGCAGTTATGCAATTATCATAACATTATCATAACTATTATTACCCATGACATGAATGGGTACCAATAGTTGTGATAATGGTATGATAACAATCCCCTTCATGGATCACTGCCTTGTTGTGGCAAAGGGGCTTGCGTAACTCAGTGAAGCCATACGCTATGTCGTGCAGGGCCACCCAAGACGGACAGGTCATGGCAGAGAGTTCTGAGAAAATGTGGTCCACTGGAGAAGGAAATGGCAACCCACTCCAGTATTCTTGCCAAGAAAACCCCATGGAACATTTCACAAGGCTAAAAGATATGACGCCAGAAGATGAGCCCCTCAGGTCGGAAGGTGTCCAATATACTACTGGGGAAGAGCAGAGGGTATTTCCAAGTAGCGCCAGAAAGAGTGAAGCGGCTGGGCCAAAGCCGAAAGGACACTCAGCTGTAGATGTGTCTGGTGGTGAAAAGAAAATCCAATGCTGTAAAGAACAATATTGTTTAGGGACCTGGAATGTAAGATCAATGAATCAAGGTAAGCTGGAGGTGGTCAAACATGAGATGGCAAGATTGAACATCGACATCTTGGGAATCAGCGAACTCAAATGGACAGGCATGGGCGAATTTAATTCAGGTGACCATCATATCTACTATTGTGGGCAAGAATCCCTTAGAAGAAATGGAGTAGCACTCATAGTCAACAAAAGGGTGGGAAAAGCAGTACTGGGGTACAATCTTAAAAATGATAGAATGATCTCAGTACGAATCCAAGGCAAACCATTCAACATCACAGTAATTCAAGTCTATGCCCCAACCACTGATGCTGAAGAAGCTGAGGTTGATGGGTTCTATGAAGACCTACAACACCTTCTAGAACTAACACCCAAAAAAGATGTCCTCTTCATCATGGGGGATTGGAATGCTAAAGTAGGAAGTCAAGAAATCACTAGGATAACAGGCAGGCATGGCCTTGGTGTACAAAATGAAGCAGGACAAAAGCTAATAGAGTTTTGCCAAGAGAACATGCTGATCATAGCAAACACTCTTTTCCAACAGCACAAGAGGCGACTCTACACATGGACATCACCAGATGGTCAATATCGAAATCAGATTGATTATGTCCTTTGCAGCCAAAGATGGAGAAGCTCTATACAGTCAGTCAAAACCAGACCTGGAGCTGACTGTGGCTCAGATCATGAGCTGCTTCTTGCAAAATTTCAGCTTAAATTGAAGAACGTCGGGAAAACCACTAAACCGTTCAGGTATGACCTAAATCATATCCCTTATGAATATACAGTGGAGGTGAGGAATAGATTTCAGGGATTAGACCTGATAGACAGAGTGCCTGAGGAACTATGGACGGAGGTCCGTAACATTGTTCAGGAAGCAGCAACTCAATCCATCCCAAAGAAAAAGAAATGCAAGAAAGCCAAGTGGCTGTCTGATGAGGCTTTACAAGTAGCTGAAGAAAGAAGGGAAGCGAAAAGCAAGGGAGAAAGGGGAAGATATATCCAAATGAATGCAGAGTTCAAGAGAATAGCAAGGAGAGACAAGAAGGCCTTCTTAAATGAACAATGCAAAGAAATTGAGGAAAACAACAGAATGGGAAAGACTAGAGATCTCTTCAAGAAAATCGGAGATCTCAAGGGAACGTTTTGTGCAAAGATGGGCATGATAAAGGACAAAGAAGGCAGGGACCTAACAGATGCAGATGAGATTAAGAAGAGGTGGAAAGAATACACAGAAGAACTATACAGGAAAGATCTGAATGTCCCTGATAGCCATGATAGTGCGGTCACTGAACTTGAGCCGGACATCCTAGAGAGTGAAGTCAAGTGGGCCTTAGGAAGCATTACTAACAACAAAGCTAGTGGAGATGACAGTATTCCAGCTGAGCTATTTAAAATCCTAAAAGATGATGCTGTTAAAGTGCTGCATTCAATATGCCAACAAATTTGGAACACTCAACAATGGCCGCAAGACTGGAAAAGGTCAGTTTACATTCCAATTCCAAAGAAGGGCAACGCCAAAAAGTGTTCAAACTACCGCACAATTGCGCTCATTTCACATGCCAGCAAGGTGATGCTCAAAATCCTACAAGCTAGGCTTCAGCAGTATGCGAACCGAGAACTACCGGAAGTACAAGCTGGGTTTCGAAGAGGCAGAGGAACTAGAGATCAAATCGCCAACATTCGCTGCATCATGGCGAACCGAGAACTACCGGAAGTACAAGCTGGGTTTCGAAGAAGCAGAGAAACTAGAGATCAAATCGCCAACATTCGCTGCATCATGGAGAAAGCAAGAGAATTCCAGAAAAACATCTATTTCTGCTTCATTGACTACGCTAAAGCCTTTGATTGTGTGGATCACAACAAACTATGGCAAATTCTTAAAGAGATGGGAGTACCAGACCACCTTATCTGTCTCCTGAGAAACCTGTACGAGGGTCAAGAAGCAACAGTAAGAACCAGACATGGAACAACCGAGTGGTTCAAAATTGGGAAAGGAGTACGACAAGGCTGCATATTGTCACCCTGCTTATTTAACTTATATGCAGAGTACATCATGAGAAATGCCGGGTTGGATGAATCACAGGTCAGAATTAAGATTGCTGGGGGAATTATCAACAACCTCCAATATGCAGACGATACCACCCTAATGGCAGAAAGCGAAGAGCATCTAAAGAGCCTCTTGTTGAGGGTGAAAGAGGAGAGTGCAAAAGCTGGTTTGAAACTCAACATCAAAAAAATGAAGATCATGGCATCTGGCCCCATCACTTCCTGGCATATAGAAGGGGAAGAAATGGAAGCAGTGACAGATTTTACTTTCTTGGGCTCCAAGATCACCGCAGACGGTGACTGTAGCCATGAAATTCAAAGACGCTTGCTCCTTGGGAGGAAAGCTATGGCAAACCTAGACAGCATAGTAAGAAGCAGAGACATCACCTTGCCGACAAAGGTCCGTCTAATCAAAGCTATGGTTTTCCCAGTAGTAACGTATGGCTGTGAGAGCTGGACTATAAGGAAGGCTGAGCGCCGAAGAATTGATGCTTTCGAACTGTGGTGCTGGAGAAGACTCTTACGAGTCCCCTGGACTGCAAGGAGGTCAAATCAGTCCATCCTAAAGGAAATCAACCCTGAGTGCTCATTGGAAGGACAGATAATGAAGCTGAAGCTCCAATATTTTGGCCACCTAATGCGAAGAGAAAACTCCCTGGAAAAGACCCTGATGCTGGGAAAGACTGAAGGCAAAAGGAGAAGGGGACGGCAGAGGATGAGATGGCTAGATAGCATCACGGATGCAATGAATATGAACTTGAGCACGCTCCGGGAGAGAGCGCAGGACAGGAAGGCCTGGCGTGCTATGGTCCATGTGGTCACGAAGAGTCGGACACGACTGAACGACTGAACAATGTATGGCTGTGAGAGCTGGACTATAAGGAAGGCTGAGCGCCGAAGAATTGATGCTTTCGAACTGTGGTGCTGGAGAAGACTCTTACGAGTGCCCTGGACTGCAAGGAGGTCAAATCAGTCCATCCTAAAGGAAATCAACCCTGAGTGCTCATTGGAAGGACAGATAATGAAGCTGAAGCTCCAATATTTTGGCCACCTAATGCGAAGAGAAAACTCCCTGGAAAAGACCCTGGTGCTGGGAAAGACGGAAGGCAAAAGGAGAAGGGGATGGCAGAGGATGAGATGGCTAGATAGCATCACCGATGCAATGAATATGAACTTGAGCATGCTCCGGGAGAGAGCGCAGGACAGGAAGGCCTGGCGTGCTATGGTCCATGGGGTCACGAAGAGTCGGACACGACTGAATGACTGAACAGCAACAATCCTGTACATACTTACCTGGGAATAACTCTAATTGAACTCAGTGTGGCTTAACGTCTGCATAGATATTCATAGGATTGCATTCTAGATACTAGAAGAATATACTGAATAATAAGTAATAGCATATAGACCATGCTGCTTGACTTCCACAGTTTGCGGCCAGTGCTCTGTTCTGGTGTTCACAATCCCCTGGAATTCTCATCTTTTTTTTCCACTCTGAAAATTACGGAGATAAATCTGTACCAACAACCGTAATTCCAGCTGTCTCCATGAGTCTGCATAACTTCCATAAGAATAGCTATTTTTCATAAATATTTACTTTTTTAAAAAATTGAAATCCTCTGTTTCCGTTTACTTTCAGCCAAAACACTTCGTCTTCCTAGGGACTTCTCAAAAGAAGGCTGTCTTAGGTGTGCCTGAGTGATAAACTGTTTGTTTAAAGCAATGCTGTTTTAAAGAAAAAAAAAAGCCTTTTAAACTGTCCATGCTGCTCCAGGTCATTTTAAAATGTTTTTTTTTTTCTTTAAAACAGCATTGCTTTAAACAAATAGTTTATTGCTCACGAACACCTAAGACAGCCTTCTTTTGGGAAGCCCCTAGGAAGAGGAGATGTTTTGGCTAGGGATGTCAGAGAATTCCACCACGGATCTCAGTGAGGCCGAATGCCAGTGTAGTTGGCCGCTCGAAATCTGTGGCAGAATGAAGCCCCCCGCCCCACCACCCCATGAAAGGCGCACGAAACGGAGCACTTACCTGGTGCCGTTTGCACTGCTTTGCGAATGGCGGCTGCGTCTGTGGCTGCCATTCGCTTCCCCATTTTTGCCGTGATAGGCTACATAAATACTCACGTAGCCTATCACGGCTAACGCAGGGACGCCATTTGCGTCCCTGCGGAGGCCGTGATAGGCTATGTAAATATTTATGTAGCCTATCATGGCAAAAAAACAGGAATGCAAATGGCGGCTACTGTAGCCGCTGCCATTTGCGTCCGTAGGCTCCACACGCCTGTGAATGCACCCGGCCGGCAGCTCCGCGGAGTTGCCGCAGAGCAGAGCCGACCGGGTTAGGATTTCGGGGGGAGGTGCAGAGCACCTCCCCCCCACTGTGAATCACCCCCTTCGAAAAGGGAAGTGACTTTCGCACATCCCTAGTTTTGGCTGAAAGTAAACAGAGATGGAGGATTTCAATTTTAAAAGAACACCCACAAACAAGATGGTGAGCACAATTCATTTTTTAAAAAAACTTACGTATTTATTATCGGAATATACTACACTGCATTTTTATTTATGAAAATTCCGTAACTCTTTGTGGACGACGAAAAAAAGCCGCATGACTGTTGGCTACGTAGGACCTCGTGGTACCGTTCCGCAGGGGATTCCATGGCACGGGCTGAAGGGAATTCGATCCCATTTCAGTCCATGGCAGAATTCTCTGACATCCCTAATACAGACATAAGTGAATGACCAGAGGTAGATTTGCTTGTTAGATGTCTCTATTTCATTATTCCACTTATTTCTTTGTGCGTGCATGTGTGTATCATAGGATCTTCAAAAAGCTTGCTTAACTCTGATATACTGTGCGTGTGTGTGTGTGTGTGCGTGTGTGTCTATGCAGTGTTTCTTTTAATGTATCTGATGGTAGAATGTTCTATTCACAGAGAGCAAGTCCATACAACTGCTTTTTTGAGGAAAAGGGGGAGCAGGGTTGTTCCAATCTGGCCTGACTTTTTCAGAAAAGCCTTGGAAAGCCAAGTGTGGAAAAGTCAGCATGGCTAGCTCGTAATAGCTACTGAAGGCTCATTCACATGGTGCTGTGATTTTTGTTATTCAAACTGGGTGAACAAGTCTGTCGATTTGAAATGGAAGTCCAAAAAAAGGTTGTGTGATCAATGAAGTCAACGGCAATTTTGCACAGAGTCCACACAGGTCATATTAGTTCTGAAATTCAAATACTCATCTTAAAGGTCACATACTGACTTCAAGGACAACAATAACAAAAACTCATTCCAGAAATGAGAGCTGCACCAAACTAATCCACAGGAGAAAACAAATGGACGTCCAAATGTGCTGTTAAGGACTAGAACATAGCACAGTGGTTTTGAACTCTTTTTCCCAAGAGTATTATAATGTAAAAATATATACATACATGCACATCAAGTTGGAATTATTCCCATTATCATATATATATATATATATATATATATATATAGCAATTAACATTTGTACACATTAAAGTGTAGAAAAAAAATCTGTTTATACTTCTGTATCCTCTCTCTTTTAAATATCTCAGATCTTGGAAATCTCTACACCAGCCTAAAATCCTGCATTTAAATTGGGGCTTTCTGTTTCTATTTTAAATGCAGGATCACAACAACTCCCTTTTTCACCCGCTTTCTTTCCCCCCTCCCCTTTTCCCCTCCTTCTCCCCCTATCTGAGTCTTCCATTATCTTTCATTGATCTCTCCCCTTCTTGCCACTTTTCCTCTTTTCACGGAGGGAACTCAAGCAGAACACAACTGGGGTAATTTGATAGCTCATTATCTGCGATCTATTTAAAAATGGAACAAAGGGCATTTAGTGCAGGAGATGCCTTGGAGGGTCATGGCGTTATGTAAAGAGCCCGCAAACTTCTGTGAAGGAGCAATCTCAATCACAGGATAAAAACTCTGTGTGAAGAAAGCCCTGATCTCTGCATTGGTTGGGATACCTTATGTCAGTCACTTCTTGACTTAACTTGGCCACCTGACTGGCATTGTTCAAAGGCTCTGAACAATGCCTTTTCAGCCTGAAAAGTTTTCTTTCTTTTTTTGAATATATTTTTATTTATTTTATATGAATGAAATAAACAGTACCAAAATTACCAACAACCTCATCAATGCTTCAGTTTCCCAGCAATACAATATTCTGATGAGGACACCACCATAACAAAAAGAGAAGAAAAAAGAAAAAGATAAATGGAAAAGGGAGGAGGAAAGGAAGCGAAGAAAAAAGATGAAAATTCCTTCCCCCTCTCCCTCCTCCCTCTCCCTCCCCCCTAACGAATTGAGTTTAAGCTCCAATACCCCCTGGTCTCCAATGTCATTCTATTTTAAAGACTATATCTATAACCTTAACAGTCTTACAACTTAATAAACAACCTTACATTTCTATATCATATCATCAATCTTATATCAAAGAAAGAGGTCTAAAATTCATTCCCAATAGCCTAGTATTATTAGTAATAATAATAATAATAATAATACACACACACACACACATACATATATATATATATATATATAATATTATATTATATTATATAATAATAAAACTTAATATAAACCTTTAACATTCAGTAATATATTTTATACTAGTTATATTAACTATTTTAAGATAAAAGCAAGAAAAAACAAGAAAAAATAAGAAATGAAAGAAAGTAAGCAAATATATATATAATCATTTATCTTCTGAGTTAGCCTGGATCATATAGGCTAAATAGAAACAATTAACAAAGCTTTTTTAAAGGTTCCAGTTCATGGGGTTGTTACAAAATTCTCACACTTTTTTATGCTCAGCCAAGCTTCCACCATTTCATGATTTTGAAACTTCTTCATCTGACCTTCAGACACAATACAAAGTGTAGCAGGGTATTTTAAGTAGTATTGTAAATTCATTTGTTTTGCCAAGTTCTTTGCTTTGATAAATTGCCTTCTTTTATTTGCCACCTCTTTGATGTAGTCTGGAAACAACATAACTTTATCTTGTTTCCAGGAAAGGCTTCGAACCTCTCTAGCCAGACACAGGATAAAATTCTTTGTGGAGACTTTTGCAAATTGAGCTATGATGGTATAATCAGTCCCTTTAGCATTTGGCACACAAAATGCCTGCTCAATATCAAGTAAATAATCCGATGCAATAAGGAGCATTTCATGCAAAAGTTTATCCACAAAAACAAGCAATTTTAAATCATTACGCAAATTTTTAATCCCAAAAATACGTACATTGGATCTCTTCATGAAGGCCTCCAGTTGAGAAATTCTATCAGAGGTGTTTTTAAAATAAATTTGTGTTGTGGTTTTGTTTCCAGCCACACGGTCTTCAAGCTCATTAATTTTTGATTCCATTTTTTGCTGTGACGCATTAATCAAATCTACAGCTCCTTGCAGGGTGGTGATGGAATTTTGGATTAAATCCAACCTCTTGACTTGCTCTGTAAAAATTGCGGAGATAAGGTCTTTATCAGCATAAATAATTCACCTATATCTTCTCTTCTTGACACTTCTGACACAGAGGGTTCGGGGGGAGTAGATCCAAGCTCCTTTTTTCTCCTCAGCGCAGACATGTTTCTCTCAAACAGATCTTACAGGTCCTCAGATGTTCTCAAATATTGTTAAAATCATCCCTCAAAGGTTGTTGATATTTCTTAAAGCATATATTATATGGAACACATCAGCCCTGTTTTCTCCTATAAAATAGGAGTCTCAGTACAGCTTTTTGCATTGGTAAAGCTCTGGGGAGATAATCCTGGAATCCAGCCCCCCACTATTGCATGGGAGTTACCTTTCTCCAAGATGTTGCCCAGAGCTGATGCCTTGCCCCCTTTTCCATTCCAGGAGGGAGATGAAAATGTTTTTCAACCTTTTAAAAAGCTGTTTGAGAAAGCTCCCACAGAGCCCCGTGGGAAGCTACCAGAGTGACATCAGTCCCGACCAGAAGTCCCTCCAGCCTGAAAAGTTTTCCATAGAGAAAATTGTTCCTCAAATGTGCTGAATGTGGACTGCCATATCTGATCAGAAAAAAATATTTTTTTTGGTATACAGATGTGGATAACATTTAAAAAATCTTTCTGACTAATATATCTAAATTAAGGTGCAAGACTAAGCTGAAAGTTTTCCCTTGAGAACCTTTGACTCCAAATATAGGGAGGAGAAGATTTTGGTGGGAGTGAAACCCTTTGAAACATTAATGGGAAGCTTACAGCTGTGGCTGCATCCCTTTATCCCCTTAAAAAAAACCCTTCAATTCTGTCACCACATTTGTCCACAGAATGACCCAGAATCAGTTCAGGGCATTCTGGGGGAAAATGGCAGTTGCAACTGGCAGCTTATGCTTTTTGTGTCCACCACCATTTTGTTATTCTGTAAACATGCAATGTCCTTGAGTCCCAACATGTGTATAGAACATGGATTTGCATTGCCTACTTTGAAGTGTACAGTTTTGGAGGACAATTTTTGTAATGTGTGCATGATTTCTGTAATGCCTTATGTAACTTCTCTAATAGGTAGAGCAGGGGACAGGCAGAAGATAGATCGAGGTCTACTGGTAAATAGCTGGATGATTTGCAGTAGATCTCCTAAACTGTCCTGTTTCAAAGACAGAGTCCTCTATCAGCATGTGTTTTCAAAACACATGGCTTTCTCTTAGTCCTACCAGCAGAGATGCTTCAAGGTTGCTGGTAGTAGGTTTGTTAGGTCCCCAGTCCTCGCTAGGAGGGAGAGGAGTGGCAGCAGAACTCTCTGGGTGAGAGCTCTCCAGGTGTTGGTGTTGTTTTCCTGAGCAAGAGCAAGTGGATGTAACAGAAGGGCCGCCACCGCACCTGAAAAGGGAATGGAAGGAGGGCTGCGCAAGATGTGAAGCGGTGGTTCTGTCTTCCTCCTTCTCCTGCATGGTCCACTCAGAGAGCATCCACAGCATGCACTGTCTTTTCGCCAACCCAGTCTCAGCAGTGGGGAGGGTGACCGAGGATTGTTGGGTTGGCCTGGTGAGTATTGCGACAGGGCAGAGTAGGAAGGAAAGAGAGAGAGAAAGGGGGGGGAGAGGGGGAAAGGGTGAAAGTAGGGAAGAGGGAGAAAAAAGCAAGAGTGGGAGGAACAAAATGGGGGGAAGACACGATGAGACACAAAAAGTGGCAGGGAGGAGGCACAGGAAGGCAACCCTCCAGAGATCATTTTGAGAAACTGCTGAGCCCCAGCTCTTTTTTTTGAGGATCAGAGTTGAGCTTTTACTACTACTACTACTACTACTACTGTAATAAAATACACCTTGGCATTATTTGCTTGTGTGTGCCAACTGCTTTTAAATGATGGGATATGTACAGCAATCCTATGTAGGTCTACTCAGAAGTAAGTCTCATTTAATTCAATGGGAATTACTCCCATGTAAGCATGTGTATGTGTGTGAGAAATTAGTTCCCCCTCCCCCCCCCCTTTGCTTTCAATGTTGGAGAAGCCAGCTCTGCTAGAAATTGCGTTACCTATGCTGTTACTCTGGATACTTGGATACTTTTGCAGGGTTGGGGAGGCATTGGTGGGTTGAACTGTTTGCAAATGTGGGCCTGGAATCCATTTTGTTTTGCTATATAATACACCTGAGTCATGTGAACATGTGGTTAAAAAAAAATCCTTTCTTTCCTTTTGGTGGTGCATGTTAACACATATTCCTGGCTAAATATCTCCTTTTTAATGTTTCCTGGGCCATACTTTTTAAAAAAGGGGGATTATGTAATCCAAACTCTCTCATTTACAGCTATTGACTCTTAATTGCCTGCTACCTCAGTTTGCCTGTGTGTGAAAGGGGTTTCCTGGTCTCCCATTTGGTCTCCCATCTAGGGGGCTCAACTGCAGCCCAGAGGGCCAGCGAGTGGGGGGGGGGAGCTTGGCTGGTGCCCGGAGCACCCGAGCTGGGATGGGTTCTCACACACCTATTGTGTATAGAAAAATAGGTGCCCTTGGGTCCACCTCTGATGACCCCCTGTGACATCACCAGGGGCCATCCCTAGGTCTCAGGCTTGGGCCCTGAAATCGTAGGGCTTGGGATGTTCCTGACCTGGCAACCTTAGCTGGTAGTAACAAACAGTGATAAGGTGCACCATCAAGAAGCAGGTTGTTAAGAAGTTCATGAAATTCAAGTAAGAGATGCAAAAGCAAAATCAGATTTAGTCCGAACTCATTCACAAAATCCAGTTCAGGTCAGCAGTTCAGTACAGAAAGCACACACGGATAGTCAGATACCAACAACAGAAAATGACATTGTTGCCAGTGATGGCTTGACTGGCCTTGTCTTTTATACAGGCCATAGCCTGGACATGCTCAACTCCCAGCTGCAACTCAACTCATTAGTAAGCTTTCTGGCAAAGCCTGCTATATAAAGAAGGCCTTCGAAGCACCGGGTTCCTGGACTGCAGCCTGACACTTCTCCTAACTTGTAGGGATGTTGGAGAAATCCTCCACAGACCCCAATGAGGCCGGATTCTATTGAATCCGCCCCCCTGAAGTCCGTGGAGGATCAGATCTCCAACCTTGTCTTCCAGCGTGAAGTCCCTGCCGCCGGCTCTGAAGACCCAGCAATATGGCTGCCATGGCCATATCGCCAGACTGCGGATGCAAATGGGGTCCGCTACACCATTTGTGTCCCTGCTTTTTAACATGATAGGCTACATAAAGATTTACGTAGCCTATCACACTAAAAAGCATAGTTGCAAATGGCGTCCACTACGCCATTTGCATCCCTGCACTTTACCGTGATAGGCTACATAAAGATTTATGTAGCCTATCATGGTAAAGTGCCAGATGCAAATGGCATCTGCTATGCCATTTGTGGACGAAGACCGGCGACGGCCGGAAGTCTGGCAGCGGCCAGCCCCGACTGGTGGTTCCATGGAGCATGGACTCGCTATGGAGCAGAGCCGGATGGGGAGGATTATGGGGGGAGGACCGGATTGCCTCCCCCCCTGCGGACCCCTCAGCAGACCCAGGTAAGTGGGGTTCATACACCCCTACTCCTAAGATGCTGGACCTGCTCTTTCCTCTTCATGCATCCTCTTTCATGAGTACTAGGTGGAAGCTCCACTTCTGGCTCAGAATCCGAACCATCAGGGAAAGGAGGAGAACGACAAAGGAGGGAGGCCCCCACCAGACATTCCAGAGGGGCCTGTCTCCTCTTCAGCTGCACATCCAACACTCTCCATAGATGCTGCTGCTGGATCATTCTTGGGGGAAGAAGAGACCTTGAGCTCAGGTAAACCAAGTTCCTCTTCTTCCAAGGACTCCTTTGGGTTGTGGATATGACAGAAGAGTTTCTAGCTAAATGTTTAATAGCACCAAGTAAAATTGTAGGTGAAAAAACCTGTGCAATGGCTGACCTTGTACAAATCACTACTCTCTCAGTCTTAATGTTCCTCCCCTGCAAAATAGAAGTATTAATTGGTTGCTTTTGACTAGGTCTTTCTACAGATCTTCTGACCAGTTTTACAGTTTTGTGTTAGAATCCCTGTTCTATAGTAGTAACTCAAATTGAGATTTGTACTTGTATATGTAGGATATCCCAATATATGGCTCATGACGTCAGTACATTGTTGGCCTCATATCCACCATTTTGCATCGAGCTCCCCTCCCCAACCTGGCACATGTTGGTACTTAGGGTTCTGGTATGAAAAAGTAGATCCCACATACCTGAAACATGCTTGCCCTCAGATAGAGTAATATTGTTTTTCACTGTCCTGTCTTTCAGTGTTTCACCACCTCTTAAGAAAGGCAAAATACAGTATAATGCCACTACATATTTTGCAGAATATCCTTTGGGTAAAGAATAACCCTTTGGGTTTTGGTTTTTTTTTAAATCTATAAATGTATTGGACACCATTCTTTTCTTTTTGTAAACTAGGAAAGAAGGCTTGTTCCCAAACTAAATGTAACATAAAATCATACAAGTTTTTTTTAAAAAAAATCTTAAGTCTAATTACAGTGAAAAATGCTCTTATCCACTCTGAGCCCTAGGAAAAGGGCAGGAGAGAAATATGAACAAATTCAATTGGTAATTATGCATCCACTTCTCCAGATGTTTTGATATTATCACCATCTCACTGGACTGTTCTATCACCTGATTCGAGGTTGTAATTTCACAGCTAAATTAGAACATGTAATTCATATCTCATGGATATTCAAATCATTAAGTGCTCTTTTTCATCTAAAAAAATAAGTAGATGCATCACACTTCCATTTATCTGAAATTATTATTTTCCTGCTGTTTTGGAAATGTCCCAGTACTAGATAAATAAGGTTTTTGTATGCCACACAATAGAGTATAGGTAATACGGTGATCTATCACCCAGCTCATCTTAATTATTTGGATTTTAAACCCAATTTATTCCCCTTAACCTCAGGAAGACTCAAACTAATGAGGCTGTGGCATATCTGTCATTGCCCCCCTGCCCCCAAGCAGGAATAAAGACATGAGACAGCATGTGGGGTACAGATGGGTGAATCTGTCAATTCTGGTTTCTCTCAGTTTCTCATTTTTTCCATGTTATGCTTGATTCATCCTGAACTTTGAGAATTTTTTC
This sequence comes from Heloderma suspectum, assembly GCF_057233095.1. Lineage (NCBI taxonomy): Eukaryota > Metazoa > Chordata > Lepidosauria > Squamata > Helodermatidae > Heloderma > Heloderma suspectum. The sequence continues at coordinate 88,894,512 of NC_139459.1, forward strand.
ACACTTAAGTTTGGCTCATCACAAATTTTGACAACTTTTTTTTAGAGAAGATTTGCATGAAAATTAATTTGCATTTCTGTGCAATTTTCCTAATACATGCATTTTTGTACACTTTTTTGCCCGCTATCCATGTTTTTGTGAGTAACTTTCCTAATATAATGCATTTTTATGTTATTTCCCCTAACATACATATGTGTGCATCCTTTTTTTTATTTTGAGAACTCTATTGCAACATTCAGAGAAGTGCAAGTGTTGAAGGATAACAAGGTTTTGGTTCATGTATTGGTTTGAAAGTGCAAAATTATGTAAGTTTGCATTAAAATGTGAGCTGAATGAATTTCTCTCCCAACCTTGGTGTGGAGGAAACATACAAGACCAGCAACAAGCACAAACATAGTAGGACTTCTCCCACTCTCTTCCTGGCATGGATGATTGTATCCTGGTTCTAGGCATCAAACCAGTATGCTGAGTGACCTGTGTGCTTGTCCTCATATGCTCACCTCAAAGGTGTGCTGATGAATCACTTGACTATCCCATGCTATCATGGCTGAACAGCCTTAGATGTGATGAGACCTCCAGAGCTCAAGGGTAGCTCCTGTTCTATAAATATTCTTGCTGGTCAGATGTGCATTGGGTGTTCACCAAGGCAGCATCTATGCAACTTCCTCCCCTCACTGAACCTGCTACCTGTGCCAAATTAATTCATATGCCAAATCAAACAAGTTACCTTAGACATGTTTTTCCCCAAGAAATACTACAGCATGAAATAGGTGAAAAGGGCACTGTCTTCTGCTGATTATGAGATGCACCCCAAACACTCCTATTTATCACCAAAACCAGTAACTGGCTAATCTCATGCTGCAAATTAGGTGGTGGTGAACTGGTGGGCTGCTACCTAGAGAACCCCCCCCCCCCCGAGAAGGCAGATGTCTGTATTTCCACTCCCATTGGCCAGTGTGTCCTACCCAATGTGGTCATGTGTGTCTTGTCCTCCATCCCTGAAAAGGGAGTAGGTGGAATCTCAACCCACTCACCCAAAGCAACTGGTGGATGGAGTGCCATTTCTAGGATTTAAATAATATTGAGGGTTTTCTATTGCAAACTATGGTGGTATTAATGTGATAGAATTTTTTTTAAAAAAAATTATGATCGAAGTTCATTAAAATTAAAGCATAGAGTACGGTAAAGAATTTGAAAGGAGGAACTTTGAAGGGGGCGGGACCATAATCCAGGAGTAGCATACATGTGTTCCATGTGGAAAGTCTCAGGTTCAGTCATCAGTATACCCAGTGAAAAGGATGAGGTAGCAAGTGAGAAGGAAAACCTTCACCAGAAACCCTGGAGAGCCACTGTGAGAGTTCACAGTACTGGGATAGATGAGTGATTAGTCTGACCTGGTATAAGGAAGCTCCCGATGCCTCTCTGAAATTCATGTGCAAAGCTTTCTTGCAAAGTTGTTAAAATAATTCATCTAAAATGTAGGTCCTGGTGTTCCAGCAATCTTAAAGAAAATTGTATACTATGGCATATCTAATTTAAAACACAATTTGTCTAAGTGTCCTTGTTTAACTGAACAATAGTTATTCTATCAAATTGTGGACTGATTTTACATTTAACGATAGTGTAGTAAAACATGAAACAGACAATTTTCTATAAAGCAATTAATCTCTTCCCCATTATCCTAAAGCAACCAGTATTATTGTTCTCTCTTTGAACAAAAGAAGCCAATCATTAGTCTGACTTAACTCACAGATGATCAACAGCATTAAACTTTCTATCATGACTCTGCAGCTTTGTTTTCTTTAGATATATCTATTTAACTCCAATTAATGTTAATTGGAGTTCCAGGCATGCAGTGGGATATAGCCATTAACTATCATTGTCTTGTCAGTGCACATTAAATAACTCGGGTGGAAACTTCCCTTGGACTAAAATAAATAATGAAGACTCAAAAAGGAAGAGGGCTTTTTGTCATTTAAAAATGTCCAGTTCTAATGTGATTATATACAGACGGAAGGAACATAAAGAAGGATATTACTACAAATTCTAGATTCGTTATAATGGCAAGAAAAGATACCAAAAAGAAGTGCTTTCTAGAACGTAAGCTAGATAGATACCCTTAAATAATCTTATAGCTCATTCATACGTTCTGTCGATTTATGTAGATGACGACCAGAAGGAACTTGAAGGGGTTTCCCAAGAGAGGTTTCTGTCACAGAAGAGATGATTAAATCACCATCACCACCAGTTTACTTGTATGCTCAAAAACCATGCTCCAAGCAGATTACAGTAACATCAGAAAAAACACTTAAATACAGCAACATTTGCACATAATTAACAATTATAAGTCACAGTAAAATTTAAATAGTCATAGAAATAGGTTAAACAGCTCACAATAAATATACCCCAAGATTAAACAATCCACTAATAGTTTATGCTAAGGCCTAAGTAATGAAAGACAAATATTAAACAAAGTTCTAAACAGGAACCAAAATAATACATCTCATCTAAAGCTAAATGTTTCCACAGTTAAATAATGGAGAAATGAGCATGTCAAATTTGGCAAGACAGCTAGGGATGGGGGAGAATTTCTCCCCGAAACTTCGGGGGGCCGAGTGCCAACGCATTCAGTCCTCCGAAGGTTGTTCAGGGAGAAATTCTCTGCCCCCCCCACCCCCCCGGGATGGGACTTACCTTTCACAAATGTCCCTTCTGGCGGCGGGTCCCGGCGGCGGTTCGGCAGGTCTTCGTCAGGGGCGGGGGCGGCAGCCGGTCTTTTGACCGGCTGCCGCCACCGCCATTACAAGGACAGTAAAAAAAAAAAAAAAAAACGCCCCTGTGATAGGCTACGTAACGATTAACGTAGCCTATCACAGCTAGATTTGCAAAGTCAGCCGTGATAGGCTACGTTAATCGTCATGTAGCCTATCACGGGTGACTTTAAAAAAAAAAAGCGCGTACGGCTAATGGCGGCCCCCATAGGGAGCTGCCATTCGCGTTCCTTATTTGGTCCCTGTAGTCTATGTAAAGATTTACGTAGACTACGGCGAAATCTTTACATAGACTACAGGGACCAAATAAGGAACGTGAATGGCGGCTCCCTATTGGGGCCGCCATTTCCGTACGTGCTTTTTTTTTTCAAAGTCACCCACGATAGGCTACGTGATGATTAACATAGTCTATCATGGCTAGATTTTTAAAAAACACCATGATAGGCTACGTAAATGTTTATGTAGCCTATCATGGCTGAATGAAAAATGAAAAAACCGTGCATACGCAAATGGCGGCGCCCATGGGCGCCGCCATTTGCGTTCCTTATTTTGGCATGTGTAGTCTACGTAAACATGCATGTAGACTACAGCAAAAATAAGGGGAATGCTATTTGCGTTCCCCTTATTTTCGCCATAGTCTACGTAAATGTTTACGTAGCCTACACGTGCCAAAATAAGGAATGCAAATGGCGGCGCCCATGGGTGCCGCCATTTGCGTACACGTGGGTTGTTGTTTTTTTCACTCAGCTGTGATAGGCTACGTAAACATTTACGTAGCCTATCACAGCTGACTGCAGGGACAGTTTGCATCCCGACCGGCCAGGATTCGCAGCAAGAGGGACGGGGCACCTCCCCCCGGCCAGAATTTTGGGGGGAGGGACAGGGTGCCTCCCCCCCACCGCGAATCAAGTTTCAGTTCAGGTAATTTATTTATTTATTTATTTATTTCTATACCGCCCAATAGCCGAAGCTCTCTGGGCGGTTCACAAAAATTAAAACCAAGCACACAATAAAACAATTTAAAATATATAGAACATTAAAACTACAATATAACAATACAACCACAATAAAATCTAGCAGCAGTGGAGGAGTTTAAAATAAGGTAAGGAACTTTCGTACATCCCTACCTACAGGCATCAGGTTGCCAATACAAGCCATCCACTCTGGCTTCTCGTTTTGTCTGAACCCAGCGAGGGTGGCTTGTTGGGGTGGTTAACAAAGGCCATAGATTCTGGCAGATTTCTTAGCCACCCCAAGAAGCCACCCTGTCTGGGTTTAGATGGTATGGGAAGCCCCATCCAGTGACAATAATGTTGAAATTCAGCCGGAACATGACTGGCATGTGCAGGGTGGTTAACAAGCCACTGTGGCTTATTAACTACCCTCGTTTCATACAAATCGGCCCTTTTCCTACAAAGACCCAACCGCTCGCATTTTGGGCTGATATTTAAGTTGAGTTTCCAACTATGAATTCTTGAGTGGAAAAACTGAACACAATCACAAATGGAGTTTTTCTACAAAGCCAGTTGTGGTACACTATTGCTGCATGAACAAAGGATACATTCATTTCTATATTAATATGGATTGTCAGCAGCATCCCAAAGGCTTGAAGCGGTAAACAATAGGGATAAAAAGCAGACATAAACTATCTAGTCAAAATGTTTAGCAGATATGATAAATGGCCACTGACTTCCGACCAGTATAATTTTAAAAAGAAAACCTTTGATTGTAGAGATCAAAACTGTGGACATTAAGATATAAATCCCCCCTTCTGAATATGGAAGACCTGCTCCTGGTGATAGTCTTAAAGACTGGTGCTTTCTTTGTGTATTTTTTAAAAGAATTAAAATTAGATATGACAATGCTGTCCTAGTGGATATGGCAACTGTTCCAAATACTCACTTTTTCCAATAGTTTGGGCTTTTAAAGAGCAATAATAACCACAATGTTATTTATCAGACCTTACTTTTCATACTCTGAGAAGGTCATATGTAAAAGTGCATTTCCAGCCAACAGTGATAGATGGCAGCTGTAAGCATATATATTCTTTTAAAAAATGGCTTGGATGTGCATGAAAAAAATGTTCATCAGATGGAAGTAATGGACATGTTCCAATATGCTGCTGCAGCCCCATCAATTTCTTTCCACAAGTGATACCCACCGCTTGCACAACAGAGATGTTGGTACCAACTGGAAATGAATGGCAGTGCGCTTTCTGGAATGGGGCAGGTCAGCAGATCTCACATAAAAGAGGTCCGCTGACCTGTCCCGATCCAGAAACAAGCATTTCTGCTCATTTGAGGGCTTCCTGTAGAAAGTGTTAAATCTCTGCTGCACAAACGGTGGGTCCCTCTTGCACAATGGAATTGGTAGGAGGAGCCACTTGCACAACAGAAGCGGCAAGAAGAGTCACTTGCGCAGTGAGCCCTGTTGGATACTGCCCAAAGTTTCCCATCTACCCCTCACCTCTGTGGGTACCTCTGAAGGATTACTTCAATTCCTGTGAAAGATCATCATACCGCCACCATATTCTGAATGCTGGGCTGTTAAGCCCCACCAACCCCCACTACCTTCACTACTATGTAACCCTGTGTGGTGGGTTAAGTTGAGGCATAAGACGACCTTATGCCTTATATTCCATTACCACCAACCATTCCTTGTACAATCCCTTATTCTGCTTATAACATCATAGCTGGATTGGGCTATGGGCTTGAGACTAGGGATGCCACTGAAACTCAGCATGAGGCAGTTCATTGTATAATGTATTATTATCATAATGCCTGGATGTGTACTGAGCTTGGATGGCTGCCGAATGAACTTTAGTATTTTTGTTACTGATTAAGAATACCTGCATGGTCTGCATGACGAAAGCATCTAAACTCCACCATTTCTGCACATGACCTGATGTTGGTAAATTTAACCCTGAGGTCTCCAAGCTTTCAAGCCGGTGGGCACATTAGGAATTTTCAAAGCATGTTGTGGGCGCTCTCACAAAATGATTGCCATGAAGGAGGCTTCCCCATTCACAAACTGGCTGCCATAGTGGACATGGTCAGTTTAAAAAACATCAATTTCCCAGAAAGCAGACTGGGTATACTAAAAGAAAAGTAACTTGCTGAGAACCTAGGTACAAGGCAGAAATGAAGTGTGAGGTCCAACACACAAAAACATTCATTTGAACCCAACGTTTTCTGCTTATACACCCATTTCACAGAAGGAAAATGGATGAGGCTCAGAGGCAAATACTCAGTTTTTTTGGCCAAGATAAAAGACAAAGATGAGGTTTGAGCACCAAATATGAAATCATATCTTTCCCCCCACAAAGCTCACGAAAATACCAATTTCACAGAAAACAAACCAGTGATGCTCAGAGAAAAAAACACAGTTGATGGGTGACAGTTGATGGAGGGAGAGGCCTGGTGGAGCCACTCTTTCAGCAGAGCCAGTGGAGTGGCCCTACTTTCCATCTTTCCCTCTGCTGCAGTTGGATGGAATGACATAATAATGTCATAACAATAAACCCTTCAGGCAATATCTACTTCTTTCTATATAGCAACAGTACCAGCTCTGTTGTTTCTTATCAGGCTGTCAACTTAAGGTGACAATATATTGTACCTTTAAACCTCAGGCTAGAGCAAACTGCCAGCCTTTTAACCTCAATATAGTACCCATTCACATATAGGGATGTACAAAACCACTTACCTGTTTCGTAAGTGGCATCCGCGGTGGGGGGGGAGGTATTCTGTCCCTCCCCCCAGAATCCTCCCCAGCCGGCTCCGCTCTGCGGCAACGTCATGGAGCCGCCGGCCGGGTGCATCCGCAGCTGGACATCCGGCTGTGGCAGGTCTGCGGACGCAAATGGTGGCCGGCGTAGCAGCCACTATTTGCGTCCCTTTGCTGAGCCGTGATAGGCTACATAAATATTTACATAGCCTATCACAGCAAAGAGCAGGGACGCAAATGGTGTCCGCTGTGCCATTTGCGTCCCCGCTCTTTGCCGTGATAGGCTACATAAATATTTACGTAGCCTATCACGGCTCAGCGAAGGGACGCAAATGGCCACCGGTGTAGCAGCTGCCATTTGCAGCTGCAGCCTGGCAGCGGCCAGAGCTGCCGCCGGAGCTGCCGCTGCTGAAGCCACAGCCAGGCAGGCTCTGTTTTGCAGGGCTTTTGCAGGGTGGTGGGGCAGGTTGCTCCGTTCCACCATGGATTCTGGGGGGCCGAATTCACTGGAATTCAGCCTCCCTGGGATCTGTGGCGGAATTCTCTGACATCCCTATTCACATACCAAATATTCCATGCAACAGAAAACATTCTTATTTATACATTTAAATAAGATTCTGACCATCTTTTACCTCAGGATTTACCCATTCTAAACCTCCCCCCAAAACCTCTCCAGAATATCAGAAGGGTTTCCCAAAGAATGTGAAGGGGGAATGATATTTATAATTTATTTGAAGGGGTTATTTATGCCACTTCTCAGCCAAAAAGGCTCCCAGAGTGGCTTACATATAATTAGTTAAATGACAGTTCCTGCCCACAGGCTTACGATCTAAAAAAAACACAACACACAAGGAAAAGGAATGGAGAGGGGAGGAAAGAAATAATTATTTTGGTGGAATGACCCTGTTCTCCCCCTCATCGACCTCACTATAGCCTGCTGGAATGGCTGCTGCTGGTGACAGTTGAGGGCAGAGGAACCTTCATGAGGGAAGCCTTTCAGTAGGGTGGGTGGAACAGCCATACTCTCCCTTTCATTTCCCTCAGCTCAGCCTACTGGAATGGCTGCTGGTGACATTTGAGGGAGGAGGAGCCCTCATTAGGGATGGGGAAATCTCCAAACATTGGGTGGAAGGCCACCCAATTTTTGGCAATTCCCTCTTCCTCTGCATCCCATTCCACATTGTGCATGAGTACCCACCACACACACCATTGAACCTCCAGGGAAGCCTTTTAGAGGGCACAGTCAGCTGCAGGGAGTAAGAGGGGACAGGAAACTTTTCTTCCATGAACTTCCTCCTAGGAATTTATCTTAAGATCCAACCCAATGGGCTGGATCCAGACTTAGTCATGCTTATGGTAAACATTGGAATTAATGTGGCTTAAGCTGGTCCTGAGTAAATTTAGGGCCAAACTACACATCCCTTACATCACACATAGCAGAGCTACACATGATTGGGTTATTTACCTCTCTGTAAACATGTTCAACCAGTCCTGATTCAGATTAGAACCATGATGCTCTGGCAGAAGCGAATGTAAGGTTCCCACCTGTTTTGTCCTGAAATCCCACCCCTCCCCTGCAGGATGAAAAAAACAAACAAAAGACATCCATTGGAATAAATTGACATTATTATTCTCCCCCACCCCCACCCCCACCCCCACCCCCCTACAGGATGTGGAATTTTGAGATGAAAACTGGTTGTTGGGTGATTTAAATAAGCCTGCTTTATATGACTGATATTTGTAGTAGCTGCTGAAAAAAATCTACAAGAGAAAGGCAATGCCTATTGCTGTATAGGGTAGTGTGATGGCCATCTTATATAAATATGTATATTGTTTTGGCAACTTACTGATATTTTGTACTCGTAACTGGACCTTCTATGGCTTTGTGCTGTCCTTTGGCAAGGCACTGGGAATTTTACTGCTAGAAAAGGTTGTAGCCCAAATGATTACTAGGAGAACTTCATGAGTATGTATCTTTTAACTCTACATCTTTCCCCTAATAAAGAACTTAAGTATGAAGCATGTTGGGATTTGAGGGATGGGTGGAATTCTTATAAAAGTTTTGTGCTAGTTTCTCATAAGATATAATACTATTGCAATGGATCATATTTACAGGTTCTGCTCCATTTTTGCCTTGGACATATTCAGAGCTCATGGCTCCTAAGCAAGACAGAAGTTCCACAAATACAACTTCTCTCATCGCAGTACCACAGAAGGGGACAGACTCCATTGGGTGAAACTCGCATCAGTCCTAGCCAGCATAACTAATGGTGAGGGATCATGGGAGCTGTAAGCCAACAGGTTGTCTTGTTGTTGTAGTTCAGTCGTTAAGTCGTGTCTGACTCTTCATGGCCCCATGGACCATAGCACTTCCTGTCCTCCGCTCTCTCCCAGTGTGTGCTCAAGTTCATGTCCATTGTATCGGTAATGCTATCTAGCCATCTCATCCTCTGCTGTCCCCTTCTCCTTTTGCCTTCAATCTTTCCCAGCATCAGGGTCTTTTCCATTGACTTTTCTCTTCGCATTAGGTTAGGGATGTCAGAGAATTCCACCACGGATCTCGGTGAGGCCAAATGCCAGTGCATTTGGCTCCTCAAAATCCATGGAGGAACAAAGCCCCCCGCCCCCCACCCCACGAAAGGCAGGTGAAACAGAGCACTTACCTGCTGCCGTTCGCGCTGCTTTGAGAATGGCGGCCACGTCTGTGGCTGCCATTCGCTTCCTTATTATAGCTGTGATAGGCTACATAAATAGTTGCGTAGCCTATCACGGCTAATGCAGGGACACCATTTGCATCCCTGCGGGGGCCATGATAGGCTATATAAGAATTTACATAGCCTATCATGGCAAAAAACAAACAAACAGCGAACGCAAATGGCGGCGGCTATGGCGGCCGCCATTTGCGTTCTCTTTGTTTTGTTTTGCCGTTTTAGCTTATGTAAATATTTACTTAGGCTATTACGGCAAAAGAAAAAAAGGAACACAAATGGCGTAGTGGCCACCATTTGTGTTCCTTTTTTTTTGTTGCCGTAATAGCCTACGTAAATATTTACATAGCCTATCACAGCAAAATACAGTGACGCAAATGGCGGCAGCTACGGCAGCCGCCATTTGCATCCCTGCAGGCTGCCCAGTGGCCGGATGTCCAGCTGCGGGTGGCCCCGGCTGGCAGCTCCATGGAATCTACACGGAGCAGAGCCAGCTGGAGAGAATTTCAGAGGGAGGGACGGAGCGCCTCCCCCCCCACCGCAAATGTCAGCCTTCGAAAAGGTAAGTGACTTTTGTACATCCCTACATTAAGTGGCCAAGATATTTGAGCTTCACCTTCAGTATCTGCCCTTTCAATGAGCAGTCAGGGTTGATTTCCTTTAGGATTGACTGATTTGACCTCCTTGCAGTCCAGGGGAATCGTAAGAGTCTTCTCCAGCATCACAGTTCGAAAGCAACAGGTTGTCTACCCCTGCCTTAAAGGGACAGAATCCCTTTCCCCCTTTTTTAACCTTAGGGAGGTAATGAGTTCAACATGAGGAAAACATGTGCTGCAGAAGACACCATAACCATTTTGGCAACTAGGGATGCTGCCAAATTTCATAATTAGTTTGGTCGCTGGTCAAAACTTGTCTATGCATAATGTAGGGATATACAAAAGTCACTTACCTTTTTGCAGCTTGGATTTGCGGTGGGGGGGAGGAGCTCCATCCCTCCCCCCGGAATCCTCCCTAGGCTGGCTCTGTTCCACTGTGGCTCTGCAGAGCCGCCGGCCAGGGCCATCCACAGCCGGGGTTCCAGCCACTGCCGGCTGCTGCGGAAGCAAATGGCAGCCGCTGTAGTGGCCACCATTTGTGTCCTGCCAGGCTGCCGTGATAGGCTATGTAAGTATTTACGCAGCGTATCATGGCAAAGAGCAGGGGTGCAAACGGCGGCCGCTACACCATTTGCGCTGCTGCTCTTTCCGTGATAGGCTACGTAAGTATTTACATAGCCTAACATGGTAAAGGCAGCTACGCAAATAGCATAGTGGCCGCCATTTGCATGGCTGCCTTTACCATGCTAGGCTACGTAAATACTTATGTAGCCTATCACGGAGAGAGCAGCGGCGCAAACGGTGTAGTGGCCACCGTTTGTATCCCTGCTCTTTGCCATGATAGGCTACGTAAATACTTACCTAGCCTATCACCACAGCTTGGCATGACACAAATGGCGGCCGCAGCAACTAGCTGAAAGACTAGCCCCCGCCCCCACTGGAGCCCCAGGTAAGTTTCATTCCAGGGGGATTCCGCGGGGTGGCGGGGGGTGGGAGGTCATTCCACCACGGATTTCAGGGGGCCGAATGCCAGTGCATTCGGCCTCACTGAAATTCGTGGCGGAATTCTCTGCCATCCCTAGAATGTTACCTACACTATTAAGTTCTGAAGTGATTGTGAGCTTTGGAGCATGTATAGTAAAGTAGTACTCAGAGCCCCCCTAAATTCTGAGTTGTCCTGCTACCTAGACAGCCCCTCCAAAAAACGTACTTGTAGCAATCTCATTAGCTCCTTCCCTTGTTGTTGCTGCCACTGCAGCTCTGGATCTGAGGAGGAGGACTCTGCAGGTCCATCTTCAGACCAGCTATTGGTAATGGTGAGTAAACATCACATTACATCATCATGCAGGCAGACCATGTGAAAATAACTGATTAGAAAGGGGCCACATAATGTGTTGATGCATGATGATGTCTTTCTGCACAATGCAATTCCAAACTACAGCTTCCAAAATCCACCCTGATATTGCATATACCCCAAAGCCCCATATACACAGAATGAGATTTCATATTAAAGAAAAACTCTCATCTGAGCTCTCATGAACTAATTAGTTACTTTCTGAATAAATAATGAATTCACTTGGGGTACACTCACTCATCACTATTTGCAACTGGTGGCTACACTGCTATGTCTCAATAGTTTTTTGGTGCCACACACAACAGTCTCACAGTCAGTCCACTCCAAAGCAGATATCTCAGAAGTTACACCTGAAGCACACATTACAGTTACCATGATGATACCATCAACAACATCTGCTCTGCAATGATTCATCCCTGTCAAAGTTGGAATGTGTGGGGTTATGCACAATGTGAATCAAGGCCATCTCTTTAATATTGCCTAGCACAATATTAAGCAGTTCATATAAAAATTAACAAAATAATGAGGAAAATTAGTGTTGTGAGCCTCCACATCTTTCTCTCCCACCAGCTGCTTGGAACATGGAGTAGTGGCATTGTGAGTTCCAATCAGGGTGACAATTTGTTGCCATGAAGAGGCTGTTTGTGTGGGGGCATCCCCATAGCAACTTCACCATGTGTTGGAAGTATAACCACATTGAATGAGACTTGCTTTCTTCCTGGTACATATGCTTAGGATTTCAGCCAGTTTCTTATACTGTGTACCCTTCAGCAGAGCAGTGATTCAGTTAGCTGTGGCCTGGCAGAGAACAGCTATAGCAGAAATCCAACACTTTCCTATGCTTTGATTTCTTCCCTTCAACCAGGAGATCCTGGCTGCTAGCCTATGAAAGAGAAGGAAGGCGAGAAAACAGGACTCATCATCCGCCTGTACTCTGGCACCTTCTAGCTCTGTTGGTTTGGGAACATCAATCAAACAAGCTAGTAGTTAAATGGCTGCTGTTCCCTACACATCTGCTGCTGCTGCTGGACCTAATGCCACAAAGGAACAGTAAAAACAAACATAATGGTGTTCCTGAGAAGAGAAGAGAAGTGACAGCATTGAAAGCCAGTCTGAGGCAAACAAACAACAGCAACAAGAGTGATGCTACTCAGTACAGCCCAGTTTGCTCTACTTAATCCATTTCTAAAATCATACTTGCAGGAACCCACATAGCTGTTTGGCAAGCCAACAAAATATGTCTCATCCATTTCCATTTCTTGCAGTTACACAGAGTTGCGTACAGGCAATCTTCTTTCATAAGACGCTTTGAGAAGTTCATGGAGCAAACAAATCAAGCAGCAGTTTATACTGGCAGCAATTTACATTATTATTATTATTAGTAGTAGTAGTAGTAGTAGTAGTATTAATTTCCAATTTGTTAGCAACTCAATTCTGGCTTGTCGTGTTTTTGCAAAAAGTTGGCTGTTGGTCTTGCCTGGTTTCGAAATCCAAATGCCAACCATGATATGGCTGTACTCTTTGCCAGTGCTAATTATGACTCATGTGTACTGTTGTCATCCTCAGTGGGAAACTGCAGGGCTAGCCCTCAATACTTTGTTGCCTGGGGCAAAGAACAAGATGGTGCCTCCATGCATTGTATATACAGAAGCCCACCAGACTGGCAATTTAATCTTACTTCAACACTGGCAATGGGACAATGTTCTCCAATGCCCCTGAGGGCACCTGGTTAGCTTTCTGGATGCAGAAAAGGCCACATGGCACACACAGTTCCATCCCCCAACACCTCTCTGCTGTTCCCTACAGTCCATCCTTTATCATGTCAGGTGGCCACTATGCTCTGCCCAATGGCTGGGCCAGCCCTTCTGAGCTTGGACTAGAGACATGGACTGCAATCATCAGAGACCTTCCTGATAGTGCCTTGACCTGTGGATGTCCATCTGGCAACAACCAGAAAAATATCCTCTTTTTTGTGGCAGTGGTGCCCACTCTCTAGAATACCCTCCCCCCAGAAAGAAAACATGCACTGACTCTGATACAGGCTATGTGCATCTTGAAGACTTTTTTTTTTTTGAACTCACCTTTGCATTTGATTATTTGTGATGCCTATCATTCTGATTCTTAATTGATGGGCCACAGGTTGATTCAGTTATTTTTGCATATTGTATATATGTAGTTGTACACCACCTGGATATGTTTCTACTTGACAGGCAGTACATACATATTTATAAATAAGTAAAGGGTGTGAGATAGGTGTCAAGGTTTGATGAAACATCTAGGATTGGATAAGCAATAGTGGAAGTCTTAAAGGTCAAAAGGATGATCTGGACCCTGCCCCCCCCCCCAGTGAAATGCTTAAGTGTAAGTCTCAACTATGGAATTTAACCTGAAAAGGAAACAAAGACTTGTCGTAGCCAATGAGGTCAATGAGCCAGGAGGTCAAATTCAAGGCTGACTCTGATGGCATTATCAGTTAGATTTTTCTTTTTCTTTTCTTTTTTACTTGGTTGCTCTTAAGTACAGTTGGTCTATGTCCCTTAGTTTTCCATGGAACTGGTGGTACTCAAAGTAACCTCTCTGCTATGGATAGAGGAGTTAAGAGTTTCTTGTAGCACCTACAGTCAATTGAATAGATGTAGATATAATGTCCCTTCTGGAGGATGACCTGGAGCCTCCTGAGCCAAACATCAGGGAGGAGCTGCCTGTGTTGAGGGTCCTTGAAGAATATCAGGGGGATCCTGGGCCCTCAGGGGAGATAGCTGTCAACCCTTCCCCTTAAGACACACTTAGTTCCCTCTCAGACTCAGAGGCAGATCTCAGTTTGCCTAAATCTCAGTTTGCCTAAAGGTCCAGGCTCAGCTGGCTACCAGATGCAGAAGTGCCCACCTGAGGAATAAGGACTCCTCATGAGTACAGGTATTTTCATAAGTAGACCATTCCTTGGGCAGCACTGATGGCCTACAACTGTACTCTGGGTGGGACTCTGGAGGCTCAGGCTTAAAAGCTTCAGCTGAAGATGCAGAGTGCTGGAAGAACATCTGTGCACCAGCTCCTGCCTTATCTTTATTCCACCAACTTTGCTCTTCTCTAGACCATCCTGTGTTTGGATCTCACTGATGTTACCTGTAGAACTGGCCCTGGCTAGGGGTGGACGAAAGTCACTTACCTGTCATCGAAGCTTGTTCGTGGGGGGGGAGGTGCTTCGCTGCTCCCCCCGTGAAGTTCAGGCCGGGGGGGAGGCTTCCCACCTTGCCCCGGCCGAAATTCAGGCCGGGGGGTAGGCTTCCCGCCGAACCGCTGGCCGGACCTGCCGCTGGGAGGGACATTCGGCAAAGGTAAGTCCCGTCCCGGGGGGGTACGGGGGGCGGGTGTGTGTGGAGGATTTCTCCCCGAAACTTGTTCGGGGGGCCGAACACATTGGCGCTCAGCCCCCCGAAGTTTCGGGGAGAAATTCTCCGCCGTCCCTAGCCCTGGCTAAATCTCTGGAACTCTGTCCCCATAAGCTGGACAGAAATATCCACCATGCAATTTCTATTCAAGCAATCCTTATCCAAAGAACATAAGAAGAGTCATGCTGGATCAAACCTATCTCATACAGCATTCTGTTTGCTTTGTGGCCAACTAGATGTCTATGAAAAGCCCACAAGCAGGACATAAGTCCAATAGTATCCTCCCACTTGTGTCCCACAGCAACTGGTATAGACTGGCATAGCACTTCTGGCTACTTGAGGTAGCCATCATGACTAATATCTGTTGATCAGCTGTGGTTGTCATAGTTCATATGCTGTGCAGTTGTGGGTGATGAACTGGGCTATTTTGCTGATGTGCACCCAATTTTAAACCAATTAACTTTCTGTTAATTAATGCTTTAATACATTTATAAAACCATTTGTAAAATTCAAATTCTGTATTTTACTTATTTATTAAATGTATACTCTGCCTTTCCACTAAAAATAGTGCTCAAGGTGGCCAACAATATTAAAATACAGATAAAATATAAATTATAATTAAACATAAAGACACATCAATCAAAAACTCATAAGTTAAAACTGTATCAAATAAAAGGCACTAAACAGCATTCACCAGTTAAAACCTTCTTCAGTACATGTCAGCTTAAAAACCAATACAATTTTGTCTGAATACAAATGTCTTGACTTGCCAGTAGAAGTATGGCAAACATGGAGATTGCCTGGCCTTGACAGGGAGTTCCAGAGTTTGGGTGCAACCACCGAGAAGGCCCTTTCTTTCTTTTCCTGCCAAATGTGCCTCTGATGGTGGTGGGACACAGTGGTGCAATTAGGGCTGGAACTTAGGGCCAAAGTCCAGGGCTCTGGAGACCAGGGGTCCCCAACTGGCCCCCCAGAGAATAGTGAGGACAATGGCAAACAGTCTGGCATGAGCACCTGGGCTGGCATGGGCTTGCTAGGGTCCACTGGGGTGATGCTGCTCACTGCAGCACCCCCCTTCTTTTTAAATATGTTATATCCAGGGGACTACAGATAACTACAGATGATAATTTCTACAACAAAATGGTGTTGTTCCTAAGGAAGTATTCTTAGCAACAGGGCAGCAGAAACAAACTCTTTGTTATTCTAGTAGTCATAATGGTGCTATGATTTAAGTAAGTTTAAAATGTGAAACTGCACATGCTCAAAGTATTTTTTTTTTTTAAATCAGGGGTGGCAAACAGGTTTTGGTTTTGCTCTAACATGACAGGAATATAGGAGCAGGTTGTAAAACATGGGGGGGGGGTGGCAGCAGGGAGAAAAGTTAGTTATGTGGGTCACAACTGAAGTCATACACATGGCCAACCTTCACTACCCATAAAACTATTTGGTGTGCTTGCTGCACACCACTGGTGGGACAGAGAGAAGGGCCTTTCCCAAGGATCTTAAAACCTGGACAGGCTCACATGGGAGAATGCAGTCTTTCAAATAGCCTGGGGCTGATCTACACTTATGGGTTTTTTCGCTTCCAATGAGGTTTCACTGTCCGCCTCATCCAACTACTGACCGGGGCCTACCCTGCTTAGCATCTGAGATCAGACAAGTGCGTGCACATCCAGCCCTTTGCTTGTTGCTGAGGAAACATTGAGTGTTGAGGAAGCTATGCAATCAGTAGCCAGGCCGTCGAGAGTACCCACCTCGAATTGGAACCAGAATTTTCTGCTTCCGTGCTCCTGCTTTCAATACCCTGATATCCTGGTATTTCCCCTTAATGTGCTCTGATTTTCCACCTTCACTACCATATCTGGTCACAGTCCCCTCCCCTGCCTGTCCATATATGGCGGTGTTTGTATTTCCCTCCTGTCCAATCACAGCTCTTGATGGCCCCATGTCATCTTCCGGCAACTGATTGCATGGCTTCCTCAGCACTCTATGGCAACAAGCAAAGGGCTGGATGTGCGCTCACTTGTCTGATCTTGGAAGCTAAACTGAGTCGGCCCTGGTCAGTAGTTGGATGGGCTTGGGAATCAGGCTTCCTGCATTGAGCAGGGGGTTGTTCTATCCCTTCAAATGAGACTAAGTTTTACCCCCTTCTGTCCCCCACTTCGGCTGTGTTTTTTTAAATTAAGGTGTTATCTTTGAAGGATCGTGCTTTCTCCATGATTATTTTTTCTAATTCAGACATAATCTTCGAAGATTCGAATCTTCAAAGATCATGCCTGAATTAGAAAAAAAAAATCACGGAGAAGGCATGATTCTTCGAAGATAATGCCTTAATTAAAAAAAAAAAAGTTGAAGGGGGTAAAACTTAGTCTCATTTGAAGGGATAGAACAACCCCCTGCTCAGTTCAGGAAGCCTGATTCCCAGGCAGTCACTCATCCAACTACTGACCGGGGCCTACCCTGCTTAGCATCTGAGATCAGACAAGCGCGCACACATCCAGCCCCTTGCTTGTTGCTGAGGAAACATTGAGTGTTGAGGAAGCTATGCGATCAGTAGCCAGGCCGTCGAGAGCTGTGAGCGTGGTGAGTGTGGAATCAGCAGAAAGAGGAAGAGTTTCTGATCCTCCAATAAGAGCCTCCATCTTTAAGAGCAGGAAAACAGCACAGCACTCTAGTGTAAACTGAGCTCACGCATTCGATGAAGCACCGCAACGGGGAAAATGGGTGAGTGTGGATAATCACATTTTAATAGGGATGTACGAATCCCACTCACCAATCCGTTTTGGGACATTGGCGGTGGTGGCGAGGCACTCCGTCCCTTCCCCTGGAATCCTCCCTGGCTGGCTCCACTCCACAGCGACTCCGTGGAGCCGCTGGCTAGGGTCAGCCACAGCTGGAATTCCGGCCTCAGCCGGGCTGCTGTGGCTGCAAATGGCCACAAATGGCAGCTGCTACGCCGGCCGCCATTTGTGTGGCTGTCAAGCCATGATAGGCTACGTAAGTATTTATGTAGCCTATCACAGCAAAAGGCAGCCATGCAAATGGTGGCCACTTTGCCATTTGTGTGGCTTCCTTTTGCTGTGATAGGCTACATAAATACTTACATAGCCTTTCATGGCAAAGAGCAGGGGCGCAAATGGCGTAGCAGCCGCCATTTGTGCCCCTGCTCTTTGCCGTGATAGGCTACGTAAGTATTTACATAGCCTATCATGGCAAAAGGAAGCCACGCAAATGGCGGCTGCTACAATGGCTGCCATTTGCGGCAGCAGCAACCTGACAGCGGCCGGGAGACCAGCCGGAGCCGCCACCGCCGCTGCCACATCCGCCGCCAGGTAAGCACCATCCCGGGGGGATTCTGCAGGGTGGCGGGGGGGAGGCTGTTTTGCCACGGATTTCAGGGGGCCAAATTCTACAGAATCCGCCCTCACTGGAATCTGTGGCAGAATTCTCTGACATCTCTACATTTTAATGTGAGAGCGTTTAACCTGACAGGACACCAAATTCATTGTGATGATGGGCACAATGTAGATCAGTCCCTGGTCCCAAGTTGTGTAGGACTTTATTGGTAATAACCAGGACTTTAAATTGTGCCTGGAAGTAGAGATGTTGGAGAAATCCATAATGGAACCAGATAAGTTTGTATTTTCATGAATCTGACCCATGGATTTCACAGCGGACTGACTTTTCCCCTGTCAAACAGATTCTGCCAACTTGTGGACTGGTTTTCTAACTTACCCAAATTTTGCCCAGATTTCCTCATAGAAAAATACATGTGCCTGTGCACATGCACACACAACCTCCGGCCAAACATGCATATTTCCCTCATAGGCTAAGTTTGAAAATGTGCATTTTGGGGAAATTGCACATTTTTGCACTCATGGATTTGTGCAGATGTGAATTTATGCAAATTTGGAAACAAGAATTCTGATTCCGTTGATGGGTAGATGACAGAATGAAAGGTGCCTGATAATTCGCAAAACTCAGCTAGAACGGATTTTACACAATCCATACATCGCTACCTGGAACAATTCTGGTAGCCTATGAAGCTGTTGTCACATTCTCCCTATAACCAGCCATGGTCAATAGTCTGGCTTCAGCGTTTTGGATCAGTGGAAGTTTCTGAACACTTTTTAAAGGCATCCCCACACAGAGCATATTACATTCGCCTGAACGGGATTTTATTAAGGCGTATGTCACAGTGGGCATGGTGGAAGGAAAGTCCAATGCTGTAAAGAACAATATTGTTTAGGAACCTGGAATGTAAGATCAATGAATCAAGGTAAGCTGGAGGTGGTCAAACATGAGATGGCAAGATTGAACATCGACATCTTGGGAATCAGCGAACTCAAATGGACAGGCATGGGCGAATTTAATTCAGGTGACCATCATATCTACTATTGTGGGCAAGAATCCCTTAGAAGAAATGGAGTAGCACTCATAGTCAACAAAAGGGTGGGAAAAGCAGTACTGGGGTACAATCTTAAAAACGATAGAATGATCTCAGTACGAATCCAAGGCAAACCATTCAACATCACAGTAATTCAAGTCTATGCCCCAACCACTGATGCTGAAGAAGCTGAGGTTGATCGGTTCTATGAAGACCTACAACACCTTCTAGAACTAACACCAAAAAAAGATGTCCTCTTCATCATGGGGGATTGGAATGCTAAAGTAGGAAGTCAAGAAATCACTAGGATAACAGGCAGGCATGGCCTTGGTGTACAAAATGAAGCAGGACAAAAGCTAATAGAGTTTTGCCAAGAGAACATGCTGATCATAGCAAACACTCTTTTCCAACAGCACAAGGGGCGACTCTACACATGGACATCACCAGATGGTCAATATCGAAATCAGATTGATTATGTCCTTTGCAGCCAAAGATGGAGAAGCTCTATACAGTCAGTCAAAACCAGACCTGGAGCTGACTGTGGCTCAGATCATGAGCTGCTTCTTGCAAAATTTCAGCTTAAATTGAAGAACGTCGGGAAAACCACTAAACCATTCAGGTATGACCTAAATCATATCCCTTATGAATATACAGTGGAGGTGAGGAATAGATTTCAGGGATTAGACCTGATAGACAGAGTGCCTGAGGAACTATGGACGGAGGTCCGTAACATTGTTCAGGAGGTAGCAACTCAATCCATCCCAAAGAAAAAGAAATGCAAGAAAGCCAAGTGGCTGTCTGATGAGGCTTTACAAGTAGCTGAGGGAAGTGAAAAGCAAGGGAGAAAGGGGAAGATATATCCAACTGAATGCAGAGTTCCAGAGAATAGCAAGGAGAGACAAGAAGGCCTTCTTAAATGAACAATGCAAAGAAATCGAGGAAAAAAATAGAATGGGAAAGACTAGAGATCTCTTCAAGAAAATCGGAGATCTCAAGGGAACGTTTTGTGCAAAGACGGGCATGATAAAGGAAAAGAAGGCAGGGACCTAACAGAAGCAGATGAGATTAAGAAGAGGTGGAAAGAATACACAGAAGAACTATACAGGAAAGATCTGAATGTCCCTGATAGCCATGATAGTGCGGTCACTGAACTTGAGCCGGACATCCTCGAGAGTGAAGTCAAGTGTGGGCCTTAGGAAGCATGACTAACAACAAAGCTAGCAGAGATGACAGTATTCCAGCTGAGCTATTTAATATCCTAAAAGATGATGCTGTTAAAGTGCTGCACTCAATATGCCAACAAATCTGGAACACTCAACAGTGGCCACAAGACTGGAAAAGGTCAGTTTACATTCCAGTTCCAAAGAACGGCAATGCCAAAGAGTGTTCAAACTCCCGTACAATTGCACTCATTTCACATGCCAGCAAGGTTATGCTAGGGGTGTATGAAACCCCACTTACCTGGCTCCGCTGGGGTCCACAGTTGAGGGGAGGTCATCCGTTCCTTCCCTCCGGAATCCTGCCCGGCCGAATCCGCTCCGCGGCCAGTCTGTGGAGCTGCCGGCCGTGCCAACCCGCTGCAGGGCCTCCAGCCACTGCTGGGCTGCTTTGGACACAAATGGCATCCTGTGTAGGGGATGCCATTTGCATCCCCACGCTGCCCTGTGATAGGCTATGTAAATATTTATGTATCCTATCATGGCTAAAGCAGGGACGCAAATGGCATCCTGTATCCCATTTGCGTCCCCACTTTAGCAGTGATAGGCTACGTAAATACTTACATAGCCTATCATGGCATTCCTGAGGAGGCGAATGGCGGCCGCCAACGTGGCCACCACTGAAGGAGCACCTACCGGTGAACAGCACCAGGTAGGCTTCATTTCGTGTGTGTTTCGCAGGGTGGGGTGGGGGGGCTTTGCTCTGACATGGATTCCAGGGGGCCGAATGTGCTGGCATTCAGCCTTATTGGGATCCGTGGCAGAATTCTCCACCATCCCTAGGTCATGCTCAAAATCCTACAAGCTAGGCTTCAGCAGTATGTGAACCGAGAACTACCAGAAGTACAAGCTGGGTTTCGAAGAGGCAGAGGAACTAGAGATCAAATCGCCAACATTCGCTGGATCATGGAGAAAGCAAGAGAATTCCAGAAAAACGCCTATTTCTGCTTCATTGACTATGCTAAAGCCTTTGATTGTGTGGATCACAACAAACTGTGGCAAATTCTGAAAGAGATGGGGGTACCAGACCACCCTACCTGTCTCCTAAGAAACTTATATGAGGGTCAAGAAGGAACAGTAAGAACCAGACATGGAACAACCGATTGGTTCAAAATTGGGAAAGGAGTACGACAAGGCTGCATATTGTCACCCTGCTTATTTAACTTATATGCAGAGTACATCATGAGAAATGCCGGGTTGGATGAATCACAGGTCGGAATTCAGATTGCCGGGAGAATTATCAACAACTTCAGATACGCAGGCGATACCACCCTAATGGCAGAAAGTGAAGAGGATCTAAAGAGCCTCTTGTTGAGGGTGAAAGAGGAGAGTGCAAAAGTTGGTTTGAAACTCAACATTAAAAAAACGAAGATCATGGCATCTGGCCCCATCACTTCCTGGCATATAGAAGGGGAAGAAATGGAAACAGTGACAGATTTTATTTTATTGGGCTCCAAGATCACCGCAAATGGTGACTGTAGCCATGAAATTAAAAGATGCTTGCTTCTTGGGAGGACAGCTTTGGCTAACCTAGACAGCATAGTAAGAAGCAGAGACATCACCTTGCCGACAAAGGTCTGTATAATCAAAGCTATGGTTTTCCCAATAGTAACATATGGCTGTGAGAGCTGGACTATAAGGAAGGCTGAACACTGAAGAATTGATGCTTTCAAACTGTGGTGCTGGAGAAGACTCTTACGAGTCCCCTGGACTGCAAGGAGGTCAAATCAGTCCATCCTAAAGGAAATCAACCCTGACTGCTCATTGGAAGGACAGGACAGATACTGAAGCTGAAGCTCAAATATTTTGGCCACCTAATGCAAAGAGAAAACTCCCTGGAAAAGACCCTGATGCTGGGAAAGATTGAAGGCAAAAGGAGAAGGGGGCGGCAGAGGATGAGATGGCTAGATAGCATCACCGATGCAATGAATATGAACTCGAGGTCTTGAGCACGCTCTGGGAGAGAGCATAGGACAGGAAGGCCTGGTGTGCTATGGTCCATGGGGTCACGAAGAGTCGGACACGACTTAACGACTGAACAACAACAATAATACAGTGGGCAGATCTGACATCTACAGGAGGAAATACAGTTGAAGGACTAGCTTTAACTGTGTAAATATGTTCCTGGCTTCCACTGAAACCTGGGCATCCAGGTTCAGGACTGACTCTAGGAGTACTCCCAAGCTGCAAACCTGAATTTTCAAGGGGAGCATAATCCCATCCATCACAGGTTGTATCCCGGTTCTCTTTTCCTAGTTGTGTTCAAATGCAGTGTTTCAAAGCATAAACAGAATGATTCCCCCATCCCACTTTACTGCTTTAATTCTATCCCTTTCACTCTTCTTCCTGAGGGTATTGATAATATCTGTTCCAGCAAAAGTTTTCACGTATTTAGATGTATTGTTTTTACTCTTTGCCAAGCATGCTGGATATATTACCAAAATGCTTAAATAACAGGAGCAACCCCCCAGCCCTCCCCAAATACCTTTATAATTTTATTGACTTTAGGGATTCCTGCAAATGGCTCAGAATTTTGAGGGGAAGCGGAGAAGGCAGAAGTGCGTGGAGATGGATAAGTTGCCTTCTGTAGGAAAAAGCGGAGATAAACAAATATTTTAAGGCTGCAATCTTATTACATTTATTTAATAAGGAATAAGTCCCATTGAACTAAGTAGCATTTGGTTCTTAGGAATCATGTTTAGAATCATGCTGCACAATAGATTGACAATAAATAAAGGAAGGAAGTTGATTTTTGGTGATTTAAATTGATGTAAGAATAAAAAGTGTAAATTAAAGAAGGAAAGGAGCAACATTAATTATCCATGTGAGTGTTCAGTTGAACATGCTTCACATATTGAGGGGAGGATGGTATTGTGCATAGCAGAAGCACCACTCTGATGTATGCACCACACCAGCTCCACACCCCACTGCCTACTAGAGATGGCATGGATGCCCGATTCCATCCAGGAATCCAACAGAACCCCTCATGCCCATGCCCCTGTACCCTGCTCACCAAGCCCTTTCCCCCACTCTCCCCCTGCCCATGCTCGGCGAGCAGCCTGCACTCATCCCAGCAGCCTCATCAAGCTCCGTGGTCTCCATTTTTTGTAAAGTAAAATGGTGATCTCAAAAATGCGCATATTTGCATATGCACGAAAATGTGTATTATGCAGATGTGCAAATTTGCATATGCAAAAATGTACATTTTGCAGATGCACATATTTGCAGATGCATGAAAATGTGCATTTTGAAAATGCGCGCACACACGCAAATATGTGCATTTGCAAAATGAGCATTTTCGCTCATACACATATATACACATTTTTGTGCTTGCCATTTTTTTTTCCAAAAAATGGTGACCATGGAGCTATAAGAGGCCACCAGGGTGAGTGCAGGCTTCTTGCCGAGTGTGGAAGGGGCTCAAGCATGGCTGGGTGGGCACCCAAAGAACCCGGATGGGGGTGGGTTTGCACATCCCTACTGCCTGCACATTTGGCAAGTGTGAGAAGGAGACCTACATGTGTACCAATGCATCTCTGTAGTAAGAGTGTGCATCAGATTTGGCCAAATCCCAAATCTAGAACCAAATCAGGCTGATTTGGAAAGATTCAGGAGATGTCCGAATCAAAGCAGTCCAAATCAGAATCCGAATGCTCCTGAAATTCATGATTCAGAGAGACATAGAGACACAAACAGTGTGTCTCCAAAACGTGATATATTTCTCCCCAAGGTTTCAATATAAGGAAAACATTAGGGTGGGAAGAGGGGGCAAGGAGAGAAGGAGGTGTAGTTTTGTGACAAGCAGCTCTAGCTTCTTGTGACTGGCAGTTCTTTCCTAGTTCTCTCATTCTCTCATGAGCAGGAATGCTAAAAAAATAAAATAAAATTGGAGAGTCTTGGAGACCTGAGAGCATGTAGCTTCAGATACTTGCTTGGAAAATGGATGTTCAAGTCTGTCTGCCTTTAGTACTGATAGATGATATCCATCATCCATCACTGTACAGTTGTATCTTCTTTGACTTTGGTGCCAATTAAGCAGAAAACAAAGAAGTCTTAAACCGATTTATCATAACTCCCCAACCCCTGCACCCACTCTTCTGAAATTTTTCAAGTTTCTTAACTAGGGCCATCTCTGTGGTATATGGCATTTTCATAACAATTGCTCTCAAAAAAGTGAAAGAATAATCACAACCTTTTCTGGAAAATCCCAAACTGTAATGGCTGTTCTTCCACTAAGCTCCTTGTGCCTATTAATCTGAAACTTGGCATGTTTGATCTTGTCAGAAGAGGCAACTATCCCTGCAAATGTCATCCAATTCTGTCAAGAAATCAAAACATTATTTGCAGTTGTCTTCAAAAAAAAAATCAAAACAGAAAGGTGTGTAGCACAACTCTTGCACAACCCTTTGTCTGCAATTTGGCAGACATAATCCCCTCATAAGGGACTACTATGCCTACATGAAGATTTGGATTTCCAAATCAAGATTCAGATTTGGACCTGAGTTGAAGCTGGTGGCTTCTGAATTGGTCTGAGCCAAATTCGGCTGTTTCCTGAATCACCAAATTGGGGACCAGACCTAATCTTGTGGTTGCTGCATATCCCTAGTCTGTTGAGTGCCTTTGCTTGAGGGGTGATCCAGGGCCAATCAGGATCCCAAACAAACCTGCATGGAGTCTGAATCCAATAGCCAAGGTTCAACAACCAATAACTATAAAGAACTATAACCTTATTCAGGTGCTATTAAACTGAGCTGACTAAATGCATGAGGAAAGGAAGCAGTCTCGATGCCCCTTCCTTGCATGTTTTCATCACCCTGTATTCACGGAGGGCAGTGGTCTGAAGAAGAGAGCCTCCTGTATCTGTGGAGGTTCTCCATGCCATTAAGAGCCCTGGTTTTCCAGTGTTCCAGATTTTGTGGAGAGCCCCCATGGATAGAGGAGGATCTCTGCTTCAGGCTGATGCCATCCATGAGTAGAGGATGACAAAAAGTGATGAGGGACAGCAGTGGGGCTGGAGTGTTCCCTCCCCTCATGTGTTTACCCAATTTGGGGTTTAGAACACCCAAACAGGGCTGATGCCATAAGCAAACTAACACTGTGAGTTCAAACCTCACCAGGAAATGGTCTGACCATGACAGTGGGGTTACTTGCCCTCCCCCCCAATCTTCAGACTACCCAACTCACAACTTGGAGCAAAAAATAAATCAAGGGTATGCCCCTCTTTATGTGTTGGGCCAATGACAAACAGAGACAGCCCCATGGTTGTCACGGAGGCCATGAAGTCCCAAGTTAGAACTCAAGAGACAGCCTCAGCATGGAAGTTGAAGTCACGCACAACCACCATCCTGGGTTCCTCCAACACCACACTCAAGACTGCGTCCATCAGCTCAGTCAGGGAGGATGCTGGGCAGCAGGGTGCGCAGTTCAACAGCAGCACCCTCAATCTGTCTCTATGGTCCAAGAGCAGGTGCAGCCCCTCAAGGCTTGCTCCAAGGTGGAGTGGTTTCCTGGTGATGGAGATGGAGATGGAGGTTCTGTGAACCACAGTGACTCCCCCCACCCATGGCCCGCCAACCTTTGTTGGTGCTGCACTGAGTACCCAGGTGGGCAGAACTGAGTCAGGTCAACTCCACCCACCTCACCCACCCAAGTCTCAGTAATTGTTGTTCAGTTGTTAAGTCATGTCTGACTCTTCATGACCCCATGAACCATAGCATGCCTGGCCTTCCTGCTCTCTCCCTGAGTGTGCTCAAGTTCATATTAGGGATGGACGAAAGGGACTTACCTTGTCCCGCAGCTTGCTTCACGGTGGGGGGGGAGGCGCTTCGCTTCTCCCCCCGAAGTTCAGGCAAGGGGGGGAGGCGCCCCGCCTTGCCCGGCTGAAATTCAGGCCGGGGGGGAGGCACCCCATCCCTCGCCGGCGAAATTCAGGCCAGGGAGGAGCGCCCTGTCTCCCCGGCCGCGAAAAAAAAAGTACAATAAAAAAGCACACACACCCGTGATAGGCTACGTGATGATTTACGTAGCCTATCACTGCTAGATTTCCAAAGTCAGCCGTGATAGGCTACGTAAATCGTCATGTAGCCTATCACGGGTGACTTTGAAAAAAAAAAAAAAAAAACACGTACACAAATGGCGGTGCCCCATGGGCACTGCCATTTGCATTCCTTATTTGGACAGGGGTAGTCTACGTAAAGATTTACGTAGACTACGGCGAAAATAAGGGCAACGCAAATAGCGTTCCCTTATTTTCGCCGTAGTCTACGTAAATCTTTATGTAGACTACCCCTGTCCAAATAAGGAATGCAAATGGCGATGCCCATGGGGCACCGCCATTTGCGTATGCGCTTTTTTTCCCCCCAAAGTCAGCCGTGATAGGCTACGTCATGATTTACATAGCCTATCACGGCTGACTTTGGAAATCTAGCCGTGATAGGCTATGTAAATCGTCACGTAGCCTATTACGGGTGTGTGTTTTGTTTTTACTGTACTTTTTTTTTTGAAATGGCGGTGGCGGCAGCCAGTCGGGAGACCGGCCGCCGCCCCTGCCCCCGCCCCCACTGAAAAGCTGCCGAAACGCCGCCGGGACCCGCCACCGAGAGGGACATTCGCCAAAGGTAAGTCCCATCCCGGGGGGTGCGGGGGGCCGGAGGAGAATTTCCCCACCAATTTCGGGGGGCCGAATGCGTCAGTACTCGGCCTCCCGAAGATTCGTGGAGAAATTCTCCGCCATCCCTGGTTCATATTCATTGCATCAGTGATGCTATCTAGCCATCTCATCCTCTGCCATCCCCTTCTCCTTTTGCCTTCAATCTTTCCCAGCATCAAGGTGTTTTCCAGTGAGTTAGTCTCAGTAATACATTTCAGTTTTATCTCACGAAGAAAAGTTTTGTTTATACAAATCTGATTCCTGGAAAGGCTAAGGTGAACAGAAATATAGAAATAAGTTGACTCTCAAATGAGATTTTATGATGGAATGCTGATCAGTTTTCCATAAATATTCAACTTATTTTTGTGTGTGCATCCACTAAGAGCAAATAATTTCAGTTATCTACATAGAATTAAAAACAGTGAGGGTTCATGACTGCATCTTTGCAGAAAGTCACATATTTTAATTATCCCTGTTTCTCTTGTAGATTAAATAAGACATAAACTAAACTGTTATGATTTGCATTTACGTGTTGTGTGATGAAATTGCATTTCAAAATAATACAAAGCTAGCTGAATGCTTAATTTAATCTTTCCACATAACAGTTAAAGAGGCATATAAAGAGCTCAGAAATTGAGGTGGTGCATAGTTGTTGAATGTATTGGGTAATGACTCTTTAAATTAATCATTACAAAAGGTATTATGTTCCATAATACTGCATGCAATTGCTAAAACAATAGCCTATCTTTCTTTTGAAATTAAGAAGTTTTAAAAGTTCAAGGATGGATCCAATATACAGGTAGACAAGCTTCCATGCAATCCCTCCTAGCCATTCTCTGGAACATAGATTGCATTCATATATTTATTTATTTATTTATTTATTTCATTTCTATACTGCCCAATAGCCGAAGCTCTCTGGGCGGTTCACAAAAATTAAAACCAAACAACACACAATAAAACAATTTAAAATATATAGAACATTAAAACCACAATATAACAATACAACCACAATAAAACCTAGCAGCAGTCCAGGAGGTTAAAATACAGATTTAAAACAACAAAGATAAAAATTTAGAAAGCTAAAATGCTAAAATGCCTGGGAAAATAAAAAGGTCTTCACCTGGCGCCGAAAGGAATACAATGTAGGTGCCAGGCGAACCTCACTAGGGAGCTCATTCCAGAGCCGGGGTGCCACAGCAGAAAAAGCCCTCCTCCTAGTAGCCACCCGCCTCACTTCCTTTCGCGGGGGCTCACGGAGAAGGGCTGATGATGATGATCTTAAGGTCCGGGCAGGCACATATGGGAGGAGGCGATCCTTCAGGTAACCTGGCCCCAAGCCGTTAAGGGCTTTGAATGTTAACACCAGCACTTTGAATCGGGCCCGGAAATGGACTGGCAGCCAGTGCAGCTGGAGAAGTACTGGCGTAATATGAGCTCACAGGCCAGTCCCTGTTAACAATCTTGCTGCCCTATTTTGGGCCAGCTGAAGTTTCCGGACCGTTTTCAAAGGCAGCCCCACGTATAACGCATTGCAGTAATCCAGACGAGAAGTTATCAGAGCATGGATAACTGTAGCTAGGCTATCTCTGTCCAGATAAGGGCGGAGTTGGTATACCAGCCTAAGCTGATAAAAAGTGCTCCATGCCACTGAGTTCACCTGTGCCTCAAGTGACAGTTCTGGATCCAAGAGCACCCCCAAATTACAAACCTGATCCTTTAGAGGGAGTGCAACCCCCTCCAGAACAGGTTGAATATCACCTAGCCGGGCAGACGAACCACCCACTAACAGTACCTCCGTCTTGTCTGGATTGAGTTTCAGTTTATTGGCCCTCATCCAGTCCATTACCGTGCCCAGGCACTGATTCAGAACAGCTACTGCCTCACCTGGTTTTGATGAGAAAGTGAGGTAGAGCTGGGTGTCATCTGCATATTGATGGCACCTCAGCCCACACCTCCGGATAACCTCCCCCAGTGGTTTCATGTAGATGTTAAACAGCATGGGGGATAAAATAGAGCCCTGTGGAACCCCATGGCACAATTGCCATGGCACAGAGCAATAATCCCCCAGCACCACCTTCTGGAATCGGCCATCCAAGTAGGAGTGGAACCACTGCAGTGCAGTGCCTCCAACTCCTAACCCAGACAACCTATCCAGAAGGATACCACGGTCGATGGTATCGAAAGCCGCTGAGAGGTCCAGGAGAATCAACAGGGTCACACTCCCCCTGTCCCTCTCCTGGCAGAGGTCATCCCACAGGGCGACCAAGGCAGTTTCCATTCCAAAACCAGGCCTGAAGCCCGATTGAAATGGATCTAGATAATCCGTTTCATTGAAGAGTGCCTGGAGCTGTCCTACAACCACCCGCTCAAGCACCTTGCCCAGGAAGGGGACGTTGGCCACTGGCCTATAATTGTTAACATCCTCTGGGTCCAGGTTAGGCTTTTTCAGGAGTGGTCTAATTACTGCCTCTTTTAAAGTGGCAGGCACCACTCCCTCTCTCAAGGAGGAATTTACAACCTCCTGGACCCAGCCAGACATCCCTTCCTTGTTTGATTTAATAAGCCATGAAGGGCAAGGGTCAAGAACACAAGTGGTCGATCGGACTTGGCCAAGCACCTTGTCCACATCCTCAGGCCTCAGTAACTGAAACTCATCCAATAAAACTGGACCAGACGGTGCTCTGAATGCCTCTACCAATGGAACTGCATTAATGGTGGTGTCCAATTCATGACGAATCTGAGCGACTTTATCCTCAAAGTGCCTTGCAAACTTGTCACAGCGTGCTACCAAGGGTTCCACCGTCTCTCTCCCTGGCCCAGAATGTAACAGGCCGCGAACCACTCAGAAAAGCTCCGCTGGACGACACTGAGAAGATGCAATGCTGGTGGAAAAGAACTGTCTCTTTGCCACCCTCACCACCACAGAATAGGCTCCATTGATATATAGAGTTCCATTGACCCCAATCCCCTGGAAATTCTGTGCACGTGATGGTACAGGTACTGCCATGACCTTGGAAATCACAGTTGGTGTATCTATCCATGTAGCATCAGCATATACAGTACAATTCTCCATTCACTCTCTGTGCCCAGAAAAGGCATTGCATAGAGGCTGTTTATCTGTGTGAGTCGCCTCCTGAGCCAAGGATGTTCCTTTTGATACAACTCTCTTGGTCACCCACTTATATCTTCCTACCTACCAGAAATAAGGGACTGTGTGGAGGATACTGGATCAGGGTGTCAGTTTGTGTCTGCCTGGAAACTGAGTGTGTGTGTGTGTGTGTGTGTGTGCATGTAAGGCATTGAGGTGATGGGGGGATCAAACTGGGGGTCTCAAACTAGGGGGTCCAGCAACCAGTCTCTAGTGCCTTGCCTCCTGTGTGACCCCGACTACAGATTAGGACCCTAGGAGGGCTGGATTTGGCCCACAGGCCAGAGGTTCCCACTCCTGGTCTAAATACTATCTGCCCTGCTAAATGATTATGTAGAAAATGCTGCATCAGTAATGTAGCCTATATAAGTTGAGTGACCAGATTCAATACAGCACAGGGCTCTTTTACTTTTAAAAATTGCTTGGAAGAGGACATTTTGGCAGGTGCTGAGTACACAGGTATTATGTGTATTCTGAAAGTGAAAAATTCCAGTGAAACTGTATTTATTATGATATCCTGTAAGATAAATAAGGTAATGAATTGGCTCTCACCCTGTATAGCTCCAAGCAAAGTGTGCTTTCAAGACAAAAGGCAAGGAACAATCACTTTTGCATGGAAATACATTTTCACTTGACATGTTTAGCAGCCACTTCCACAATATTTAAGTTACATTGTGTCAGCACTGACCCTGCTTGGGAAAATTCATTTCAAAACAATGAAACACTGGTTGTGTGCTTTGATGTATACACACACATATATAGATAGTAGTACTAGGGATGTACGAATTGTGTTCCTCCCATGCTGCTGGACTTCTGCAGTTTGCATCCAGTGCTCCATTCCGCTGTTCACAAGCCCCTGGAATTCTCCTCTTCCTTTTCCACTCCTGAGGGATAATAGTTTATCTCTCAGGCACATTTAAGACAGCCTTCTTTTGGGAAGCCCCTACAAGGAAGAGAAAGTTCAGTGTTTTGGCTGAAAGTAAACTCCCCAACAGAGAAAGAGGATTTCGATTTCAAAAGAACATCCACAAGGCGGTAAGTGCAATTCATTTTTTTTAAAAAAAACTTAACGTGTTTATTATCGTAATATTACTATCTTTTCAATTTACAAATTATACTGTGTATTTATTTACAAAAATTTTGTGACCCTTTGCAAATGACAACAAAAAAGCTGCATGATTGCTGGCTCCACAGGACTTCCTGATGCTGCTTTGCAGAGGATTTTGTGGCATGGACTGAAGAGAATTCGATCCCATTTCAGTCCGTGGCAGAATTCTTTGACATCCCTAGATAGTACTGACCAAGCAAATTTGCATTGGAACACTTTATATCTCTTTGAGTCCTGAAGGAGCTTAGGACAAGGGTTGGCGGAGAATTTCTCCCCGAAACTTCGGGGGGCCGAGCGCCAATGTGTTCAGCCCCCCAAACAAGTTTCAGGGAGAAATTCTCCGCACCCCCCTGCCCCCCGCACCCCCCCCCGGGACAGGACTTACCTTTGGCAAATGTCCCTCCCGGCGGCGGGTCCGGCCGGTGGTTCGGCGGGTGTTCCTCCGGGGCGGGAGCGGCAGCTGGTCTTTCGACTGGCTGCCGCCGCCGCCATTCCAAAAAAAGAAAAAAAAACGCCCCCGTGATAGGCTACGTGATGATTAACGTAGCCTATCACGGCTAGATTTCCAAAGTCAGCTGTGATAGGCTACGTAAATCGTCACATAGCCTATCACGGGTGACTTTAAAAAAAAAAAAAGCGCATACGGATAATGGCGGCCCCCATAGGGAGCCGCCATTCCCATTCCTTATTTGGTCGCTGTAGTCTATGTAAAGATTTATGTAGACTACAGCGACCAAATAAGGAACGCGAATGGTGGCTCCCTATGGGGGCCGCCATTTGTATACGCGCTTTTTTTTTTTTAAGTCACCCACGATAGGCTACGTGACGATTAACGTAGCCTATCATGGCTGACTTTGCAGATCTAGCCATGATAGGCTACGTTAATCGTCACGTAGCCTATCACGGGGGCGTTTTTTTTTAAAAAAACTTTTTTTAAGCCTCCCCCCCAGCCTGAATTTCGGCCGGGCGAGGTGGGAAGCCTCCCCCCCAGCCTGAATTTTGGCCGGGCAAGGCGGGAAGCCTCCCCCCCCCGGCCTGAACTTCACGGGGGGAGCAGCGAAGCACCTCCCCCCCACTGCAAAAAGCTTCGAGGACAGGTAAGTGACTTTCGTCCATCCCTACTTAGGACTTGGGTTGTGACAATGTATACGGCTGGAAATGTATACTTGGCTTTCTCTTTTCACAAAACACACGCACACATGCTGACTCTCTCTTGCAGATCTTGACTAGGGATGGCGGAGAATTCTGCCATGGATTTCAGTGAGAACGAATGCACTGGCATTCGCCCCCCTGAAACCCATGGTGGGACGGCCTCCCACCCCCCTGCCACCCCGCAGAATTCCCCCGGAACAAAACTTACGTGGGGCTCCGGTGGCAGCAGCGGCGGCGGTGGCGGCAGCAGGTGGTCTTTCGGTCGGCTGCTGCGGCCGCCATTTGCGTCCTGCCAAGCTGCCGTGATAGGCTATGTAAGTATTTACGTAGCCTATCACGGCAAAGAGCAGGGATGCAAATGGCCATTTGCGTGGCTGCCTTTACCATGATAGGCTACGTAAATACTTACGTAGCCTATCACGGCAGCCTGGCAGAATGCAAATGGTGGCCACTATGGCAGCTGCCATTTGTGTCCACAGCAGCCCGGCCATGGCCGGAACTCCAGCTGCGGACGGCCCTGGCTGGTGGCTCTGTGGAGCTGCCGCAGAGCAGAGCCAGCCAGGGAGGATTCCATGGGGAGGGACGGAGTGCCTCCCCCCCACTGCGAATCACACCTGAGAAAAGGTAAGTGACTTTCGTACATCCCTACTTGGCACATATTAGAGCTAGATCCTGGCACAGTCACCACCTCCAAAAGGCAACTGTGTGAAAACCTTGGCTATACCCACTACACAGTCACTGAAACACAGATATTGAACCTGGGGATTTCCATCCCCCCACCCTCTGTTCTGTTAAGTCCATCAATACTGTAGGGTAGTGGAAGGGGCACTGGAATTTTCTTCTCCTTCCCCAGCTAAGAAGAAGGTTAGCAGGGTGACAGGACCAGATGATAGTTTGCTCAGGCCCAGAACAGGTCAAGATGTAGAAGATTTTATGCACATGCAGCCTCTGCTTGGCCTTGCAGACATGGCAGTCTGAAAAGGAAAATCTGCTTTTGGATGCTGACCACTCTTTCCTTGATCAAGGCCACTGTCTACAAACCCAATGACTCATGTATCTTGGTTTCCCATGGTTAAAAAAAAATGCAATAAAAACTAGTGCCGTGCCGAAAATTTATCCCACATTATTTTTAACCATTCTAATTCAATTTGATAGAAAAGAAATTTCTTTTGAAAAGAAAATTAAAGGAGAAGAAATGATTTGTAAATTCTTATGGGTTGCGTTCAGGGTTCTTGTGTTTCCCTTACTTAGGAGATGACTGAGGAATGTGTAGGAGTGTCCTGTCTTTCACTGTACAATCATCTCTCTGCACCTGCATTAGAGATAAGATGTATCTACAATCATCCCTCAGAAATTTAACATTTGGAAATTCCTGGGGAAAGTGCTGAACCCTAAAGAATAACAACTAAAACTGAGCCAACAGTTCTCAGAGGACAATTTTCTCAGAGAGGTCCAGAGATTTTTCTTTTTGTTGCCCCCCCCCCCCCGAATCAAAGACCACTTTGCAGAATTTCCCCAAATTGTCTTCCCCATATTTTGGTGAGTTTTGCCTTCCCTCTCTCCCCAGCTCAATGACCTGGAACAATGTTAGGTATGGAGTATTGTGAAGAATGCAAAATGGGGGCCAGGCTGCCAACATGCTTGCTGCTGTTGCCTCTTGCAGTGGCCATGCAAAATACCCAGATCTCTTAGGAAAAGAGAGAAAGAAACTGTGCTATGAACTTGCCAGTGGTGAGCCCTACCTGTGAGAAATTGTTGGAGAAATGCAGTCACACATAGAGCAAATCTACGATGTATCCTTGGTATTAAAGACGTGGCTACTGATATAGGTTTTGCTGAATTTATGGATAAACTTTTGCATGAGCTATTTGCTTTACCATCTGATTTTTTATTTGATATTGAGCAGGCATATCGTGTTCCTGGTTCAATATGTGGCACTAAAGGGAGTTTTGGGACTGTTATTGTTCAATTTTTATGAGTCTCTACAAAAAATTATCTTATGCATCTGGCAAGAGAATGGGGTGAGCTTTTGTGGGGACCAGCAAATGACAAGATTATGCTCTTTCCTGATTATACTAAAGAAATCGCTGACAGAAGAAGGCAATTTACCAAGGCAAGAAGTTTGGCAAAGCAAATTAACCTGGAATATCATATTAAATATCTGGCTACATTTTGCATTCTTTTGGAAGGCCAGATGAAAAGATTTTTGGATCCTGATGCTGCAGAATCATTTTTAATTGGTATTAAAATTAAACAAGGGAACCAACTCTCTCAGCCTCCAGAGTTGGAACTTAGCCATCTTTACTGTTTTTTTGAAGTGCTGCTTGGGCTACAGCTGATAGGATGTCTAGGCAGTTTGCCAGAGTAAATGTCTGCATATTTCTGTTTTGTTTTTTCCCCCTCCTTTTTTGTGTTATATTGTAATAAAATGCCTATTTATGTGTGTGTACGCATATAAATATATTTTAGATATGATATTACTTAAAATATACAAATGATTTGCTTTTTGTTTTTTATCTTTTTCTTAAACTTTTTAAATCTTATTATTATCATCATCATCATCATCATAATTATTGGATTATTATTATTATTATTATTATTATTATTATTACTATTTCTTGTTGGCTAACCCTTTAATGTTTATTAATACATGTTAACTGAATGGTATGGATTGTTTGCTCCCATTCCTTTGCTATAAGACTGAGGTTATGACACTGAAAGATAAGGTTTACCATTTGTGGTGTAGTGGATTGAAGATTTAATAATAATATTTGCAATGTTTGGAAGAATGCTGTATAGGTACAATCTGCAATTGGACTTATATTTGGATATTTGGTTTGTTCTTACTGAAGTTTAATATAATCCTCCCCCCCCCCTTTCTTTTGCTATCCTCCCTTTTTTGTTTTGGTATTTTTCCCCTCAGAATACTGTAATGTTGGAAACTGAAGATTCTGATTATGTTGTTGGTAGTGTTTATTTCATTTATAAAAATAAAATAAAAATAGATTTTTAAAAAAGAGAGAAATGCAATGAAATTCTCCTCCCAATTTCTCTTCCCACAAATAGAGTGGAGAATTTTGAGAGGTTATTTGTGCACATCTCTAATAAAAACTAGAAATCAATGGTGTATTTTGATTCCTGTAATACGACAATCTCATAAGATTTGCTCACCTCTAATCATTGGTGAGAATGACAGCTTCTCAAAGGTGGAAAAAACACTAACCCACCATCCATAATGAAATTATAATGGCTGCTTAGGCTCTGAGAGAATATTTCTATCATTAAATTAACTACCTTTATGCACACTAGGGAAGGGAGTTTTGAACATATTAAGGCTTTATTTCAATGTATTGCAATGAAAATGCAGAATATAATGTATAACTATATGCTTTGTTAACGCCATTATGAACCATTGCTATTAAGATTTAGTTTTAAAATTTGTGTAAGTATCTAATATTTTGATTTTAAAAATAATAATAATAATAATAATAATAATAATAATAATAATAATCCATATCTGAGGAAAAGAAATAAATTGCCGAAAAGGTCTGAGATGAAATGGTTCATGTTACTTGTTTGCTAAGCAATTAAAAGTAAGAGATAAGAGCAGCTGCAGGCAGCACATCCATTTTCCTAGCGTGATAGCTCATCTCACTCTGAGACTGGTCAAGCACTTAATGAAACTGACGTTGCTGAAGCAGACCAGCATGCTGAAAACCAGTGATGCTAATACTGAACTAAAATATTTGCAATGGCTATTGTTTATTTTTTAAATGACGTATGCATCATTTTTAACCATGCAAGTATCTTTAATTATTTACCTTATCCAACTTGTCAGCCCTCTGCAGAAGGCTACTTTGCTTCTCATTTTACAAATGGAGAGCTGGAGCCAAAACAAATTGCTTACCCAATGTAACCTAGTGGCCAAACAGGTATGTCTGCCACCATGGTTTTGCCTAGTACTGGCCACCTGAGAAGACTTCTTCCCCATCCTTTTCCCCTTTCTTAATTTTCGTAGGGATGTCAGAGAATTCTGCGATCTCGGTGAGATCCCCCCAAAATCCATCGCGGAATGAAGCCCCCACCCCCCAACCCACAAAAGGCATGTGGGACGAAGTCCCCGCCGCCCCAACCCAACAAAAGGCGTGCGAAACAGAGCACTTACCTGCTCCCGTCCATGCTGCTTTGTGAATGGCGGCCGTCCTGGCCACCATTTGCTTCCTCCTCTTCCTAGCCATGATAGGCTACATAAATACTTACGTAGCCTATCACAGCAAATGCAGGGATGCCATTTGTGTCCCTGAGGAGGCCATGATAGGCTATGTAAGTATTTACGTAGCCTATCACGGCAGGGGGGGGAACCCAGCGTATGCAAATGGTGGTGGCTACCGCCATTTGCATACACTGGGTTTTTTTCCCCCTGCTGTGATAGGCTACATAAATATTTACGTAGCCTATCATGGCTCAATACAGGGATGCAAATGGTGGCGGCTATGACAGCCGCCATTTGTGTCCCTGCAGGACTGCCCAGCGGCCGGATGTCCGGCTGCTGGCAGCCGGAGCCAGCCGGCGGCTCCGCGGCTTGGCTGCAGAGCGGAGCCGGCCGGACAGGATTCCGTGGGGAGAGACGGAGCACCTCCCTCCACCGCAGATGCCCCTGTGTGGAGCCAGGCAAGGGATTTGTACATCCCTAAACTTTTGTAGGTGGCCTCAGAAGTAGGGACAGGTAAGAAATTTATTGGGTTCACATTTGTATGCAAGATTACTCAATGTGGACCTCCTGGGCCAAACATAATTTGCAGTCAGAAATCTGTACATTTCCAAGTTT
Organism: Heloderma suspectum; assembly: GCF_057233095.1. Lineage (NCBI taxonomy): Eukaryota > Metazoa > Chordata > Lepidosauria > Squamata > Helodermatidae > Heloderma > Heloderma suspectum. Next base: position 88,931,542 of record NC_139459.1, read on the forward strand.
GTGATGGGTTTCACACACAAAAAGTGCAAATGCCCGCATTTCTAAAATGTGCATACTCATTAGTCAATGGGTGCATATGCACAAAATGCATACTATGAAAAAATAAGTACAAAAATGTGCACATTTTAAACATGTGCATTAAAATATATACTCCCCCCTAAAAGGCCAAGTGTGCGGTCTGGGAGTCTTCCTGGACTTAGAGCTAACTGGGGGAGCCCAGGTGGCTGCGGTGTCCAGGAGTGCTTTTTACCAGCTTAGGAGGCTCTATCTGGAGAGGATGGGCCTTGCCTCAGTTATCCATGCACTAGTGATGTCCAGGCTGGACTACTGTAATGTACTGTACTTGGGATGCCTTTGAAGATGATTCAGAAACTCCGGCTCATGCAGAATGTGGCTGCCTGAGTCTTGGTGAGGGTGCGGATCACATAATGCCTATTCTTGCCAGCTGCACTGGTTACTGGTGTGTTTCCAAGCCCAATTGAAAGTGCTGGTTTTGACCTTTAAAGCCTTAAACAGTTTGGGACCAAGTTACTTGAAGGACCTCCTTCACCCATATCAGCCTGCCTGCACTTTAAGATCAGAAAGAGAGGCCCTTCTCATTTGCTCACCCGTGAGAGCAGTCAGGTGGGTGATCACACATGAGAGGGCCTTCTCTGCAGTGGTCCCACACTGTGGGAACAAGCTGCCATTGGAACAAGCTGCATGACAAGCTGCCATGCTCTGTCATTGCAGACTATTAAGAAGGCCTTGAAAACATATTACTTTACCGTGGCCTTCTCTTGATAAGACTGCTGTTGTTGCTGTTACTGCAATTGTTTTTGTTGCTGCTAGTTTTATTGTTGGCTTTTATTATTGTTTTTATGTTTTTATCACTTTTAAAATTTTAACTGTTTTTATGTATTTTATTGCTGTAAGCCACCTTGGAGGAGCTTCTGCCCTGAAAGGTGTCCAATAATGTTTTAAATAAAGTAAGTTAAATAACTACAAGGGTGGGGGAGCTCACATGTAACTGGGGCAGAACAAGCTTGGTGGTGTCAGGGTTGTATCTGAGCCCACAGAGTCCCAAAGCAGCTCTGATTCTGAGGAGGAGAGACAACTCGTGGGGGAGGAACTCTCTCAGACTTCAGAGTTGCAGCTGGAGGGGGAGTCCCCCCTTCTCACATCCCTGGGAGTGACAGCGAACAAGGCGGGGAAAGGGAAGGACAACCTGAACTTTTAGATGTGAGGCGCAGACGCAGGCACAAGTGAGAGAGTGCAGGGGCCGAGCCCAGAAGCATTTCAGGAGAGGGGGAGATCTTCCCTTCCCACCCCTTAAGTTCAGAGAATCGCCGCCCTTTTCCCAAATGGAGATCAACTGATATCCTAACACTTAGAACCCCTAGATGGGTGTTCCTTTGTAGTTTCTCTGAGTCTCAAGCAATTAGCATCTGTATGCCTCATCAGGATAAATGTAGGGATGGCAGCCCCTTCATGGATGACTGCCTTGTTGTGGTGGAGGGGCTTGCATAACTCAGTGAAGCCATAAGTTATGCCGTGCAGGGCCACCCAAGACAGACAGGTCCTGGTGGAGAGTTCTGACAAAATGTGGTCCACTGGAGAAGGAAATGGCAACCCACTCCAGTATTCTTGCCAAGAATACCCCATGGAACGTATCACAAGGCTAAAAGATATGACGCCAGAAGATGAGCCCCTCAGGTCGGAACGTGTCCAATATACTACTGGGGAAGAGCAGAGGGAATTTCCAAGTAGCACCAGAAAGAGTGAATCGGCTGGGCCAAAGCCGAAAGGACACTCAGCTGTGGATGTGTCTGGTGGTGAAAAGAAAGTCCGATGCTGTAAAGAACAATATTGTTTAGGAACCTGGAATGTCAGATCAATGAATCAAGGCAAGCTGGAGGTGGTCAAACATGAGATGGCAAGATTGAACATCAACATCTTGGGAATCAACGAACTAAAATGGACAAGCTTGGGCGAATTTAATTCTGGTGACCATTATATCTACTACTGTGGGCAAGAATCCCTTAGAAGAAATGGAGTAGCACTCATAGTCAACAAAAGGGTGGGAAAAGCAGTACTGGGGTACAATCTCAAAAATGACAGAATGATCTCAGTACAAATCCAAGGCAAACCATTCAGCATCACAGTAATTCAAGTCTATGCCCCAACCACTGAGGCCGAAGAAGCTGAGGTTGATCGGTTCTATGAAGACCTACAACATCTTCTAGAACTAACACCAAAAAAAGATGTCCTCTTCATCATAGGGGATTGGAATGCTAAAGTAGGAAGTCAAGAAATCACCGGGATACCAGGCAAGCATGGCCTTGGTGTACAAAATGAAGCAGGACAAAGGCTAATAGAGTTTTGCCAAGAGAACACGCTGATCATAGCAAACACTCTTTTCCAACAGCACAAGAGGCAACCCTACACATGCACATCACCAGATGGTCAATATCGAAATCAGATTGATTATGTCCTTTGCAGCCAAAGATGGAGAAGCTCTATACAGTCAGTAAAAACAAGACCTGGAGCTGACTGTGGCTCAGATCATGAGCTGCTTCTTGCAAAATTTCAGCTTAAATTGAAGAAGGTAGGGAAAACCACTAAACCATTCAGGTATGACCTAGCCAAGTGGCTGTCTGATGAGGCTTTGCAAGTAGCTGAGGGAAGTGAAAAGCAAGGGAGAAAGGGGAAGATATATCCAACTGAATGCAGAGTTCCAGAGAATAGCAAGGAGAGACAAGAAGGCCTTCTTAAATGAACAATGCAAAGAAATCGAGGAAAACAATTAGGGATGGACGAAAGTCACTTACCTGTCCTTGAAGCTTTTCGCAGTGGGGGGGAGGCGCTTCGCTGCTCCCCCCATGAAGTTCAGGCCAGGGGGGAGGCTTCCTGCCTCGCCCGGCCGAAATTCAGGCCGGGGAGGAGGCGCCTCGCCTCGCCCGGCCGCGAACTAAAAAGTTTTTTTTTAAAAAAAAAAAAACGCCCCCGTGATAGGCTACGTGACGATTAACGTAGCCTATCACGGCTAGATCTGCAAAGTCAGCCGTGACAGGCTACGTAAATCATCACGTAGCCTATCACGGGTGACTTAAAAAAAAAAAGTGCGTACGCAAATGGCGGCCCCCATAGGGAGCCGCCATTCGCGTTCCTAATTTGGTCACTGTAGTCTACGTAAATCTTTCTGTAGACTACAGCAACCAAATAAGGAACAGGAATGGCGGCTCCCTATGGGGGCTGCCATTATCCGTACGCACTTTTTTTTTTTTTAAGTCACCCGTGATAGGCTACGTGACGATTTACGTAGCCTATCACGGCTGACTTTGCAAATCTAGCCATGATAGACTACGTTAATCGTCACGTAGCCTATCACGGGGGCGTTTTTGTTTTTTCCTTTTATTGGAATGGCGGCGGTGGCAGCTGGTCAAAAGCCCGGCTGCCGCTCCCGCCCCGGACGAACACCCGCCGAACCGCCGGCCAGACCCGCCGCCGGGAGGGACATTCGGCAAAGGTAAGTCCCGTCCCGGGGGGGGCGGGGGGCGGGGGGCGGAGAATTTCTCCCTGAAACTTGTTCGGGGGGCCGAACACGTTGGCGCTCGGCCCCCCGAAGTTTCGGGGAGAAATTCTCTGCCAACCCTAAAAACAATAGAATGGGAAAGACTAGAGATCTCTTCAAGAAAATCGGAGATCTCAGGGGAACATTTTGTGCAAAGACGGCCGTGATAAAGGACAAAGAAGACAGGGACCTAACAGAAGCAGATGAGATTAAGAAGAGGTGGAAAGAATACACAGAAGAATAATACAGGAAATATCTGAATGTCCCTGATAGCCATGATAGTGCGGTCATTGAACTTGAGCCAGACATCCTAGAGAGTGAAATCAAGTTGGCCTTAGGAAGCATTACTAACAACAAAGCTAGCGGAGATGACAGTATTCCAGTTGAGCTATTTAAGATCCTAAAAGATGATGCTGTTAAAGTGCTGCAGGCAATATGACAACACATTTGGAACACCCAACAGTGGCCACAAGACTGGAAAAGGTCAGTTTACATTCCAATTCCAAAGAAGGGCAATGCCAAAGAGTGTTCAGACTACCATACAATTGTGCTCATTTCACATGCCAGCAAGGTGATGCTCAAAATCCTACAAGCTAGGTAGCTTGTAGCTATTTCCTACATGCTCAAAATCCTACAAGCTATTTCTGCTTCATTGAGAGAAAGCCTTTGATTATGTTGATCACAACAAACTGTGGCAAATTCTGAAAGAGATGGGCATACCTTACCGGTCTCTAGGGATGTCAGAAAATTCCGCCAGTTCATTCGGCCCCCCGAAATCTGTCGTGGAATGAAGCCCCCACCCCCCCATCCATGAAAGGTGCGCAAAACAGAGCACTTACCTGCTCCCGTCCATGCTGCTTTGCGAATGGCGGCTGTCCTGAGGCCGCCATTCACTCCCTCTTCTCAGTAGCCGTGATAGGCTACATAAATATTTATGTAGCCTATCACGGCTAACACAGGGATGCCATTTGAGTCCCTGCTGAGGCCATGATAGGCTACATAGCCTATCACAGCAGGGGGGGGGGATATCCCCAGCATACGCAAATGGTGGCGGCTACCGCCATTTGCGTATGCTGGGATTTGCGTACGCTGGGAGTGAATAAAGATTACATAGACTACGGCGAAAATAAGGGCAATGCTATTTGCGTTGCCCTTATTTTTGCCGTAGTCTACGTAAAGATTTACGTAGACTACAGCAACCAAATAAGGAATGCGAATGATGGCTCCCTATGGGGGCCGCCATTTGCGTACATGCTTTTTTTTTTTTAAGTCACCCGTGATAGGCTACGTGACGATTTATGTAGCCTATCATGGCTGACTTTGCAGATCTAGCCATGATAGGCTACGTTAATCGCCACGTAGCCTATCACGGGGGCATTTTTGGGTTTTTTAAAAAACTTTTTATTTCGCGGCCGGGCGAGGCAAGGCGCCTCCTCCCCGGCCTGAATTTCGGCCGGGTGAGGCGGGAAGCCTCCCCCCCCCGGCCTGAACTTCGGGGGGAGAGCAGCGAAGTGCCTCCCCCCCACCGCGAAAAGCTGCGAGACCAGGTAAGTGGCTTTCGTGCACTCCTAGCGTACACAAATGGCAGCAGCTAAGCCGGCCGCCATTTGCGTTCCCTATTTTTCACCATTGTAGCCTATGTAAATATTTATGTAGGCAATTCTGGCAAAAAAAATGGGAACCACAAATAGCGTAGTGGGTGCTATTTGCGTTCTTTTTTTTCCCGCCGTTTTATCCTACGTAAATATTTACATAGTCTTTTACGGCGAAAAAAAAAGAAACGCAAATAGCGCCCACTACGCTATTTGCGGTTCCCTTTTTTTTCGCTGTAATTGCCTATGTAAATATTTACATAGGCTAGAATGGCGAAAAATAGGCAACGCAAATGGTGGCACCGTAGCCGCCGCCATTTGCGTATGCCTTTTTTAGGTGGGGGCATGTCGTGATAGGCTACGTAAATATTTATGTAGCCTATCATGGCAGCCTGGAAGGACACAAGTGGTGGCAGCTACGGCGGCTGCCATTTGCGTCCGCACCAGCCCGTCCGCGGCCAGAAGTCCAGCTGTGGATGGCCCTGGCTGGCTGCTCCGCAGAGCCGCCGTGGAGCAGAGCCGGCAAGGCAGGATTCCGGGGGGAGGACCAGATCGCCAACCCCCCATTGAGGATTCTGGGGGGAGGGATGGAGCGCCTCCCCCCCCCGCAGATCCCCCGACCGGAACCAGGTAAGGGATTCGTACATCCCTAGATAAATGGTATGGAAGCCTTGGAAAGCAGCCCTTTTGTCTGAGTGTTGATTTTGGCTATTGGAGTATTTAGTAGGCAACAGGGGAACCTTGACAGGTGGTGAAAGATTGAGCTTGATGGATTTGATAATCCCTAATCAGACCCACGTAGGACTGATGCCATACTTGGCCCCTATGTGGCTAAGGCATTCCTAGTTCCTTTTTAGTCCCTGTATCATGGCGTTAGGTCCTTTCTCACCCAAACTCATCATGGTGAGCCTTGCCTCTTTTTACAGCATACAGTTGGAGTAATATGACCCACTCCCAATTCCTTTAAGAACATAAACATTTTCTTTCTTTTTCATTTTTATGAAATTTCTTTTTCTTGTAACACACACTTCCATACCAGTGGGACTGTGTTTTTAACCCCCAGTGGATAGAGGACACAGCACAGGCTATTCCAGTATAATCAGAAAGCTAGAAACATAAAGGGAATAGAGACTATGGAAGTAAAAGTCTCTCCAGTGGTGGTGACCTGCAACATCTGTGCCATGTTTGTTTTCTTGCCTGAGATCAACATGGCCTACATGTGCAGCAAGTGCAAGTAAACCACACTGTTGGAAGAAAAAGTAAGAGGACTGGAACGGCAAGTGTCGACCCTCCAGGGAATAAGGGAACACGAAGAGTTCTTGGACAGAATGGTGGAACTACAGCAGCGAAGTGAAGAACAGAAGCTAGAAGAGCAACAGCAAGCTGAGGCAGAAGAGGAAAATGCTGAGGTGAGGAAAAATGAAGTAGAGGTAGGGATGTCAGAGAATTCCGCCACGGACTCCAGTGAGGTCAGATCTAAAGAATGGCCTCCCCTCCCCCACTACCCCACGGAATCCCCCAGGGACGGACCTACCTGGTGGCAGATGCGGTGGTGGCTCCGGCAGCAGCAGCAGCGGCAGATGAAGCGGTGGTGGCAGCAGCTCTGGCGGTGGATGAAGCAGCGGCAGCAGCGGCTCTGGCCGCTGCCAGGCCGCTGCGGCTGCAAATGGTAGCTGTCGTAGTGGCCGCCATTTGCGTCCCTATGCTTGCCTGTGATAGGCTACATAAATATTTATGTAGCCTATTACAGCTAAAACAGGGACGCAAATGGCATCCCCTATGCAGGATGCCATTTGTGTCCGCAGCAGCCCGGCAGCGGGTGGAGGCCCTGCTGTGGATCGACCCAGCTGGCAGCTCTGCGGATTGGCCGCGGAGCAGAGCCGGCTGGGCAGGATTCCAGGAGGGAGGAATGGATCACCTCCCCCCTGTTGAGGATTCCAGGGGGAGGAACAGATCGCCTCCCCCCACCTGCGGACCCCAGTGGAGCCAGGTAAGAGGGGTTTCGTACACCCCTAAGAAGAGGATACTCCTTAGAAAAGGGTGACAGTTAGGAGCAGAAGAACTAGAAGCCACTCTGCACCAGTGGAGGCTGTGGAACTGGGGAACCATTTCCAGGTACTTGAGGATGAGACTGGAGGACAGGCTGCAGAGGAAGAATTACAGGGGAACCTGCATGAGAGTGAGCAAGAGGCTGAAGGTCAGTCAAGCAGAAGTGATGAAACTCAGGCCTACAACAAGAAGAAGAGAAGGTTAGTAGTAGTGGGAGACTTCTTGCTGCATGGGACTGAAACCCAAGTATGTTGTGAAGAGCGTTGGACTCGCCAGGTATGCTGTCTCCTGGGAGGACAGATTAGAGACGTGAATGAAGGGTTGTTTGCACTCATAAAGCCCACTGACAGGTATCCCTTTCTTCTCATCCATGTGGGAACAAATGATACTGACAGGTGGAGCTACGAAGAACTCACATCAGACTTTGAAGCTTTGGGAAGGAATCTCAAGACCTTTGGGGCCCAGATAGTTTTCTCATCCATCCTTCCAGTAGTTAGAAGGGAGATAGAAAGGGAAAGAAAATACTCCAGGTGAATGAGTGGCTATGAAGGGGATGCTGGCATGAGAGATTTGGATTCTGGGAACATGGGCTATAATTCCTGGAAGATGGGCTGCTGGCTTGGGTTGCACCTCACAAAGGCAGGGAAGAATGTGTTTGGCCATGGCATGAAGAACTTCATCAGGAGGGCTTTAAACTGAATCCTATGGGGGAGGGAGACGTAAAGTTGGGTGTAGGGATGGCGGAGAATTTCTCCCCGAATCTTCAGGAGGCCGAGCGCCGAGGCATTCGGCCCCCCGAAAGTGTTGGGGAAATTCTCCGCCAGCCCCCCGGCCCCCCCCGGGATGGGACTTACCTTCAGCGAATGTCCCTCTTGGCGGCAGTTCGGCGGCGGTTTGTTGGGGGCGGGGGCGGCGACCGGTCTCCCAACTGGCTGCTGCCGCCGCCATTACAAAATAAAAAAGTAAGTAAAATATATATATATACACCCGTGATAGGCTACGTGACGATTTACGTAGCCTATCACGGCTAGATTTCCAAAGTCAGCCGTGATAGGCTACGTAAATCGTCACGTAGCCTATCACGGGTGACTTTGGAAAAAAAAAAAAAAGCACGTACGCAAATGGAGGTGGCCCATGGGCGCCGCCATTTGCGTTCCTTATTTTGGCACGTCTAGTCTATGTAAAGATTTACGTAGACTATGGTGAAAATAAGAGAACGCAAATAAGGGACTTTGGAAATCTAGCCGTGATAGGCTACGTTAATCATTACATAGCCTATCATGTTTTTTTTTTGTTTTTTGTTTTTTAACTTTTTCTTTCGCGGCTGGGGAGACGGGGCGCTTCTCCTCGGCCTGAATTTCGGCTGGGCGAGGCGGGGCGCCTCCCCCCCAGCCTGAATTTCGGCCGGGCGAGGCAGGACACCTCCCCCCCCTCGCCTGAACTTCGGGGGGAGAAGCGAAGCACCTCCCCCCCTCCGCGAATCACCCCTGCAAAAAGGTAAGTGACTTTCGTACATCCCTAGTTGGGGGTAACAATGGATGAAGGCTCATGCACCACAACAGAGAGAACAGCTCTAATAGTGCCCAATAATAGTCTTCAGAAACATGTAGGAAGAAAGCCAGACTATAAAGCACATGGTCTTCTATGTCTATACACTAATGCCCAGAGTATGGGAAACAAACAGAACGAACTTGAACTCTTAATACAGGAGGGAAATTATGTCTTGATAGGTGTAACTGAAACTTGGTGGGATGACTCCCATGACTGGAATACAGCAATTGAAGGTTATAACTTGTTCAAAAAGAGCAGGAGGAACAGAAAGGGGGGTGGGGTTGCACTGTATGTGAAAAATACATATCTCTGCACAGAAATACAGGAGGATGAGCTTGGTAGCCCCATCGAGAGCATTTGGGTTAAAATAAATGCATCAAAGAATAAAAGGAACCTGGTGGTCAGACTCTATTACCGGCCACCCAATCAAGGAGAAAATGAGGATGAGACTTTTGAAAAACAAATTGCCAAGGTTTCAAGGAAGCATGATGAAGTAGTAATGGGGGACTTTAATTTCCCTGATATTTTTAGGGATGGCGGAGAATTTCTCCACGAATCTCGGGGAGGCCGAATGCCAAGGCATTCGGCCCCCCGAAATTGTTGGTAAAATTCTCTGCCCCCCTGCCCCCCCCCCCGGGATGGGACTTACCTCCCTCGAATGTCCCTCTCGGCGGCGGGTTCCAGCGGGAGTTCGGCGGCGTTTCGTCCGGAGTGGGGGCGGCAGCCGGTCTTCCGACAGGCTGCCGCCGCCGCGATTACAAAATAAAGTAAAAAAAACAAACCACACCCGTGATAGGCTATGTAATGATTAACGTAGCCTATCACGGCTGACTTTGGCAATCTAGCCGTGATAGGCTACGTTAATCGTTACGTAGCCTATCATGGGTGTGTGGTTTTGTTTTGTTTTTTACTTTTATATTTCGTGGCCGGGGAGACGGGGCGCTTCTCCCCGGCCTGAATTTCGGCCGGACGAGGCGGGGCGCCTCCCCCTCCGGCCTGAACTTCAGGGGGAGAACCGAAGTGCCTCCCCACAACCACGAAGCAAGCTGCGGGACCAGGCAAGTCCCTTTTGTACATCCCTATATTTGTTGGGAGACAAATTCTGCAAAACATGGCCCCTCCAAGAGACTCCTGACTTATTTATTTTATTTATTTATTTACAATATTTATATACCGCTCCTCATCAGAAGATTTTGGAGCAGTGAACAACATAAGAATAAAACAATTGTTGAAAGAGTTAAAAAAGTTAAAACATTTTTAAAAAGACAAATCCCAACGAAGTGGAATTCAAATAACCCACAGCTGGTCATGCAAGGAAGGCCTCTTGAAAGAACAATGTCTTCAGGAGGCACCAGAAAGAACATAATGTTGGTGCCTGCCTGACCTCTAAAGGCAGGGAATTCCATAGGAAGGGGGCCACCACACTGAAGGCTCTTCTCCCAGTGGACTCCAACCAGGCCATAGGTCCATGTGAAACCACCAGGAACATGCCCTCTGATGACCTCAGTGACCGGGCAGGTTGGTAGGGAAGGAGGTGCTCTCTCAGTGACTTGTGTTGCTGATAATTTCCTCCTAAGAAAGTAAAGGAAGGAACTTGAGGATCGGCTATCCTTGACTTCATCCTAACCAACAGAGATGACTAGTGGATACTCTGAGGGAAAGTGACCATGTTATACTTGAGTTCTTGGTTCTAAGGGAAGCAAAAGCCAAGTGTAGCCAAATGCGTACCCTGGATTTTAGGAAAGCCAATTTTAATAAACTCAGAACAATGATCAGTAAGGTCCCATGGCAAGCAACTCTGAGAAAAGGAGTCCAATATGGGTGGGAGTAGGGATGTCAGAGAATTCTGCCACAGATCTCGGTGAGGCCAAATGCCAGTGCATTCGGCCCCCCGAAATCCATGGTGGAATGGCCTGCCACAGCCCCGTCCCCTGCAGATCCCCCCCGGGATGAGACTTACCTGGGGTGGATGTTCTGGACAGCAGCGGCTCCAGCGGCGGCTTCAGCGGCGGTGGCTGGTCTTCTGACCAGCTGCCGCCACTGCCATTTGCAGTCTCGTCTTTTTTATTTATTTTATTATTAAATTTATTAATCGCCCATCTGGCTGGTCACCCAGCCACTCTGGGTGATGTACAGCATACAATAAAACAGTTTAACAGTCTTTTTTTTTTTTTTTTTTTTACATCAGAAATAGTCTACATAAAGACTTGCATAGCCTATCATGGCTGGGTTAAAAAAAAAAAAAGCACTATTTGCATTCCCCTTTCTTTTCTTCATCTTAGTCTACGTAAATATTGATGTAGACTAAGACAGCGAAAAATAAGGAACGCAAATGGCGGCGGCCATAGCCGCCGCCATTTGCGTACGCGGTTTTTTTTTTTTAAAAAAAAAAAACCCAGACGTGATAGGCTACATAAGTCTTTAAAAAGAAAAAGATCAGACTGCAAATGGTGGCGGTGGCAGCCGGTCGGAAGACCAGCCGCCGGCGCTGCCACTGCCAAAGCCGCCGCTGGAGCCACAACCATCTGGAACATCCACCCCAGGTAAGTCTCATCCCGGGGGGATCCGCGGGGGTTGGGGGGGTGGCAGGCCATTCCGCCATGTATTTTGGGGGGCCGAATGCACTGGCATTCAGCCTCACCAAGATCCGTCACGGAATTCTCTGACATCCCTACCCAAAAGAGGATCTATGACACCCCCTGGCAAAGGCAAAGTACAGGCTGAAGGGGCAGGATTGCGGCTTGAGATCGATAGGCCCAGTCGGTCTGACATCAATCCCTTGGAAAATTCTGGAGCAGATTATAAAGGAATCCATTGTAAGCACCTTGAAACAATGCAGTGATTACTCAAAGCCAACATGGATTTGTCAAATCCTGCCAGACGAAACTGATCTCATTTTTTGATCAGGTCACCTCCCTTGTGGACTGTGGGAATGCTGTGGACATAATATACCTTGACTTCAGCAAAGCTTTTGACAAAGTGCCCCATGATATCCTGATGAGCAAGCTAGCTCAAAGTGGGCTAGATGAAACAACGATCCGGTGGATCCACAGTTGGCTACAGATTCAGACTCAAAGGGTGCTTATCAATGGGACCTTCTCAAACTGGGGAGAGGTAACGAGTGGGGTACCACAGGGCTCAGTCCTGGACCTAGTACTCTTCAACATTTGTATTAATGACTTGGAGGAGGAGGTGCAGGGAATGCCAATCAAATTTGCAGATGACACAGAATTGGGTGGGATTGCTAATACCCTGGAAGACAGAAACAGGATTCAAAGTGATCTTGATAGTCTGGAGTGCTGGGCAGAAAATAACAGAATGAAATTTAACAGGGATTTAACAGGGTGCCAAGTTCTGCACCTAGGAAAAAGAAAGTAAATGCACAGTTACAAGATGGGCAATACTTGGCTCAACAATACTACAAGTGAGAAGGATCTTGGAATTGTTGTAGATCACAAGCTGAAGATGAGCCAACAATATGATGTGGGTGCAAAAAAGGCAAAAGCTGTTTTGGGCTGCATTAATAGAAGTATAGCTTTCAAATCTCGGGAAGTACTAGTTCCCCTCTATTCAGCACCAGTTAGGCCGCATCTGGAGTACTGTGTCCAGTTCTGGACACCACACTTTAACAAAGATGTAGGGGTGGACGAAAGTCACTTACCTTTTCTCGCAGCTTGTTCGCGGTGGGGGGGAGTGTTTCGCTGCTCCCCCCGCGAAGTTCAGGCCGGGGGGGGAGGCTTCCCGCCTCGCCCGGCTGAAATTCAGGCCGGGGAGGAGGCTTCCCACCTCGCCCGGCCGAAATTCAGGCCAGGGAGGAGGTGCCTCGCCCAGCCGCGAACGTGGAAGTAAAAAAACAACAACAACAAACGCCCCCTGATAGGCTACGTGACGATTCACGTAGCCTATCATGGCTAGATCTGCAAAGTCAGTCGTGATAGGCTACGTGAATCGTCACGTAGCCTATCACGGGTGACTTTAAAAAAAAAAAAAAAGCGCGTACGCGAATGGCTGCCCCCATAGGGAGCCGCCATTCGCGTTCCTTATTTGGTGGCTGTAGTCTACGTAAATGTTTACGTAGACTACGGCGAAAATAAGGGCAACACAAATAGCGTTGCCCTTATTTTCACCGTAGTCTACGTAAACATTTACGTAGACTACAGCCACCAAATAAAGAACGGCTCCCTATGGGGGCCGCCATTATCCGTACGGGCTTTTTTTTTTTTTTTTTAAGTCACCCGTGATAGGCTACGTGACGATTCACGTAGCCTATCATGGCTGACTTTGCAAATCTAGCCGTGATAGGCTACGTGAATCGTCACGTAGCCTATCAGGGGACTTTTTTTTTTCTTTTATTGCAATGGCGGGGGCTCCCGCCCCACTCGAACACCCGACGAACCGCCAGCCGCACCTGCCGCCGGGAGGGACATTCAGGGAAGGTAAATCAAGATACTATTGTTCTAGGATTGGCAGATCTTTATTCTCTGCTTTATTCCTCCAGGTTTGGAAGCATCAATAGTTTTCTGAGAAACTGTGTGATATGAAGTTATGTAGCTGCCAAATGAACTGTGCTCTTGATTGTAGTTCCAGCAGATAGCCAGCCAATGTGCAAATCAGAAAAACTGAGCTTGCAAAAATTCTCCAGATTCCATCTTGAAGCTCTTTTTGACTCAAATCTGTATCAGATTGCAAGCTTTGTTTGTTTTCTTTTCACATGAAAATCCATGTGTATTTCACTGTGTATTTTTTAGGGATGTACGAAGGTTCCGCCACGGATCTTGGGGAGGTCGAATGCCAGCGCATTCGGCCCCCCGAAATCGGTGGCAGAACAGCCTGCCCCCCCGCCCCCCCAGGATGAGACTTACCCTGGGTGGATCTTCCTGGCGGTGGCGGTGGCGGTGGCGGCGGCTCCGGCGGCGGCAGTGGTTCGGCAGCAGCAGCGGTGGCTGCGGCGGCCGGTCTTCTGACCAGCTGCTGCCGCCGCCATTTCCAGTAAAAAAAAAAAAACGTGATAGGCTACGTAAAGATTTACATAGCCTATCACAGCTAGGTTTTAAAAAAACTACGTAAATCTTTACATAGCCTATCACGGCTGACTTAAAAAAAAAAACCAACAACAACGCGTGTACGCAAATGGTGGCGGCCATGGCCACTGCCATTTGCATTCCTTATTTTGGCATGTCTTAGTCTACGTAAACATTTACGTAGACTAAGACGGCGAAGGTAATCTAGTATCACAGAAAGGAAGACCAGGATCTCTTCTTGATCCTCCCAGAATGCAGGTCACAGAATAATGGGCTCAAGATACAGGAAGCCAGATTCCAGCTGAACTTCAGGAAAAACTTCCTGACTGTTAGAGCAATGCAACAATGGAACCAATTACCTAGGGTTGTAGTGGGCTCTCCCACACTGGAGGCATTCAAGATGAAGCTGGGCAGCCATCTGTCAGCGATGCTTTGAGTAGGGGTGGCGGAGAATTCTGCCAGAGACTCCAATGAGATACTTTAGAATCCAGCCCCCTGGAATCCATGGTGGAACAGACCATGAACTTCGCCCCGGAAGGATCCTACCTGGCCCCGGCCAGGTCCAGATCCGTCCGCTGAGTCCTTGCTTCTGCTGCCATTGTGCGGATGCAAATGGCATCTGGCATAGTGGATGCAATTAGCGTCCCTGCTCTTTGCCATGATAGGCTATGTAAATATTTACGTAGCCTATCACGAAAGGACCAGGGAGACAAATGGCGTCTGCTACACCAGACGTCATTTGCGTCCACACACTGGCACGGCAGCGGATGGAAGTCCAGCTGCGAATGGGTCCAGCCGGCGGCTCCGCGGACTCACCATGGAGTGGATCCGGCTGGGGAGGATTCCGGGGGAGAAACGGATCACCTTCCCCCCCCCGCGGACCCCACAGGCAGATCAGTGAGTGGGGTTCGTACACCCTAGCTTTGAGATTCCCGCATTTATTGACGAGGGGGTTGGACTCGATGGTCTTATAGCCCCCTTCCAACCCTAGTATTCTATGATTCTATAAGAAGAGCCATGCTGGATCAGACCAAGGGTCCATCTAGTCCAGCATTCTGTTCACACAGTGGCCAACCAGCTGTCAACCAGGAACCCACTTTTCAGGCAAGCATCCTAGCAGCCTCTCTGAACTCTCCCCTGGTCCTTCAACCCACATGTCATCCCTTTTGAATTCTTCTGGCAAGCAAGCATTCAGGTGTGCAGCTACTATGGCCAGTTCCTCTAGGACCCCTAGCTATGCTATTGCTGTGTCCACTGACCAAAATACTCCCTTCTAGAGGTAGGAGAGAAATTTGTTCTATTTGCATTTTAATGCGAACTTACCTAATGTCACACTTTCAAACCCCTATGCAAGCCAAAACTCAGTTATCCTTCAAATTCATACTTCTAATTTTGCAGTATAGTTTTCCAGTCGAAAAAGACATACAAAAATGCATCTATTAGGGCAAATAACATTCAAAAGTGCAGTGTATTAGGAAAATGGCTTGAAAAAAAGTTTAGATTAGGCAAAAATGCAAACAAAAATACATCTCTTAGCTGACATGTGCACAAGAATGCTTCTGAATTTTTATATAAACTTTTTTTTAACAAAATTAAAGTTTGGGATAAACCAAACTTAAGACTGGAAAATTCTCGATATTCAAGACAAACCAAATTTAAGATTGGAAAACTGAGAAAGCGAGAGAAACCAATTTGACAGATTGTCCATCTCTCTATTCCCTTCTTCCCCATGCCTAGGGATTTGCAAATTATTTGAAACTATCAATGGCCCTGCATTGAATAATCTCTCATAATCAGCATTGTTTCTTTGTTTCTTTCTTTTAAGGGCAGCAGGGGATGGTTTTCTGGGTAATACAACCTATTTAGCAGCCCCAAAACATATGCAGGATCTTGTTACAACATTTCTACTGATTTGAATACATTTTTGTGCAATAAGTACTACCCCCTCCCTTTTTTAATAGCATAGTGATTTACTCTTCATTGTGACTGAAAAATGGAGAGCTGGAAGGCAAATGAATTATTTCAACAGCATGTATGTTTTTCCAGAGAGATGGCAAAAGTAATGGAATTCTAACAATCTTGTATTACATAGTTATATTTCCTGTTAAATATGAATTGTGTTGCTTGCAACAAACCAGCTGACTCACTAATAGATACTATTGTTCTAGGATTGGCAGATCTTTATTCTCTGCTTTATTCCTCCAGGTTTGGAAGCATCAATAGTTTTCTGAGAAACTGTGTGATATGAAGTTATGTAGCTGCCAAATGAACTGTGCTCTTGATTGTAGTTCCAGCAGATAGCCAGCCAATGTGCAAATCAGCAAAACTGAGCTTGCAAAAATTCTCCAGATTCCATCTTGAAGCTCTTTTTGACTCAAATCTGTATCAGATTGCAAGCTTTGTTTGTTTTCTTTTCACATGAAAATCCATGTGTATTTCACTGTGTATTTTTTAGGGATGTACGAAGGTTCCACCACGGATCTTGGGGAGGTCGAATGCCAGCGCATTCGGCCCCCTGAAATCGGTGGCAGAACAGCCTGCCCCCCCGCCCCCCCAGGACGAGACTTACCCTGGGTGGATCTTCCTGGCGGTGGCGGTGGCGGCGGCTCCGGCGGCGGCAGTGGTTCGGCAGCAGCAGCGGTGGCTGCGGCGGCCGGTCTTCTGACCGGCTGCTGCCGCCGCCATTTCCAGTAAAAAAAAAAAAACGTGATAGGCTACGTAAAGATTTACATAGCCTATCACAGCTAGGTTTTAAAAAAACTACGTAAATCTTTACATAGCCTATCACGGCTGACTTAAAAAAAAAAACCAACAACAATGCGTGTACGCAAATGGTGGCGGCCATGGCCACCGCCATTTGCATTCCTTATTTTGGCATGTCTTAGTCTATGTAAACATTTACGTAGACTAAGACGGCGAAAATAAGGGGAACGCAAATAGCGTAGATGCTACGCTATTTGTGTTCCCCTTATTTTCGCCGTCTTAGTCTACGTAAATGTTTACGTAGACTAAGACATGCCAAGATAAGGAACGCAAATGGCGGCGGCCATGGCCACCGCCATTTGCGTACGCGTGTTTTTTTTTAAGTCAGCCGTGATAGGCTACGTAAACATTTACGTAGCGTATCACAGCTGACTGCTGGGATGCAAACGGCGGCAGCTACGGCCACCGCCATTTGCATCCCTGCTAGCAGCGGCCGGATGTCCGGCTGCTAGCAGAGCCAGCCTGCGGCTCCGCAGGATCGATGCGGAGCACAGCCGGCTGGCCAGGATTCCGGGGGGGGAGGAACGGAGCGCCTCCCCCCCGTCCAGGATTCTGGGGGGAGGGACGGAGCGCCTCCCCCCCCACCATCAGCATAATCTCCAAAAGGTAAGTGATTTTCGTACATCCCTAGTATTTTTCCAAATGTGCGCAACAATTGTGCACATTTTTTAAATGTTTGCATTTTTAAACGTACTCATTTTGACGTGTATGCATTTTTGTAAATTTATGCAACTGTCGAACACTTCCTTTTTTGTCCATGAATCATACTGCAAGCTCAGAAATGGACAGACTTTGACCACAGATTGCATCCGAGTCTGTGTTCAGTTTGGAAGGTACAAACTGAGTAAAAACCTGATCAAAAATGACTGAAATGCGTTTCCCATACATCCCTAAGCCAGCCATTTGATATGGATAATACGGATGTGCTCCTGGTAGGGATGTGCAAATCAGCAAAACTCAAAGTTCTCCAAATTCCATCTCAAAGCCTGTTCTTACTCGAGTCCATATCAGATTGTGAGCTGTGGGGGGGGGGTCTTTTCTTTTCACATGAACATCTGTGTGTATTTTTATGAATATTTTCCCCAAATGCACTCATCAGTTGTGCGTATTCCTGCAATTTACGCATTCTTCTCCCGTTCATTTAAACATATTCGTGTGCATGTTTCAAAAATACACATTTTTTCATGCACATTTTTTTAGGGATGGCGGAGAATTTCTCCCCGAAACTTCGGGGGGCCGAGCGCCAACATGTTCGGCCCCCCAAACAAGTTTCGGGGAGAAATTCTCCGCCCCCCCGTCCCCCGCCCCCCCCGGGACGGGACTTACCTTTGCCGAATGTCCCTCCCGGCGGCGGGTCTTGCCGGCGGTTTGGCGGGTGTTCGTCCGGGGCGGGAGCCGCAGCCGGTCTTTCGACCAGCTGCCACCGCCGCCATTCCAATCAAAGAAAAAAAAAAACACCCCGTGATAGGCTACATGACGATTAACGTAGCCTATCACAGCTAGATCTGCAAAGTCAGCCGTGATAGGCTACGTTAATCGTCACGTAGCCTATCACGGGTGACTTTAAAAAAAAAAAAAGCGCGTACGGATAATGGCAGCCTCCATAGGGAGCCGCCATTCGCGTTCCTTATTTGGTCGCTGTAGTCTATGTAAAGATTTACATAGACTACGGCGAAAATAAGGGCAACGCTATTTGCGTTGCCCTTATTTTCGCCGTACACTACGTAAATCTTTACATAGACTACAGCGACCAAATAAGGAACGCAAATGGTGGCTCCCTATGGGGGTCGCCATTTGCACTTTTTTTTTTTTTTAAAGTCACCCGTGATAGGCTACGTGACGATTAACGTAGCCTATCACGGCTGACTTTGCAGATCTAGCCGTGATAGGCTACGTTAATCGTCATGTAGCCTATCACGGGGGCGTTTATTTTTTTAAAAAAAAACTTTTGAGTTCGCGGCCGGGCGAGGCGAGGCGCCTCCTCCCCGGCCTGAATTTCGGCCGGGCGAGGCAGGAAGCCTCCCCCCCAGCCTGAATTTCGGCCATCAAGGCGGGAAGCATCCCCCCCAGCCTGAACTTCACGGGGGGAGCAGCGAAGCGCCTCCCCCCCACCGCAAAAAACGTCGAGGACAGGTAAGTGAGTTTTGTCCACCCCTACATTTTTTCAAATGTGTGCATGCTGTTGAATGCATCGTTTTTGGTCCATGAATCACACTGCAAGTTTGGAAATGTATGGCCTTCAACACAGATGTCTGAGTCTGCATTCGGTCCAGAAGGTGCAAATTGGGTAAATTCTGATCAAAAATGAACTGAAACAAATTTCTCATACATCCCTAGGGATGTCAGAGAATTTCACCGTGAATCTCGGGGAGGCCGAATGTCTGCCACCCCCCCGCCACTCCCGGGACGCGACTTACCTTGGGTGAATCCTCCTGGCGGCAGCGGATCCGGTGGTGGTTCGGCGGCGGTTCGGCAGCAGCGGCTGGTCTTCTGACCGGCTGCCACCGCCGCCATTTCCAGTAAAAAAACAAGAACAACAACAAAACATGATAGGCTATGTAAAGATTTACGTAGCCTATCATGGCTAGCTTTTTAAAAAATACCGTGATAGGCTACATAAATGTTTACATAGCCTATCATGGCTGAGTAAAAAACAAACAAACCGCGCGTACACAAATGGCGGCGCCCATGGGCTAGGGATGGGGGAGAATTTCTCTCCGAAACTTTGGGGGGCCGAGTGCCAATGCATTCGGTCCTCCGAAGGTTCGGGGAGAAATTCTCCGCCTCCCTACCACCACCACCCACCCCCCCCCCCCAGGATGGGACTTACCTTTTACAAATGTCGCTCCCGGCGGCGGGTCCTGGCGGCGGTTCGGCAGGTCTTCGTCAGGGGCGGGGGTGGCAGCCGGTCTTTTGACCGGCTGCCGCCGCCGCCATTACAAGAAAAGTAAAAAAACAACAACACCCCTCTGATAGGCTATGTAACAATTAACGTAGCCTATCACGGCTAGATTTGCAAAGTCAGCCGTGATAGGCTACGTTAATCGTCACATAGCCTATCACAGGTGACTTTAAAATTAAAAAAAATGCGCGTACGCTAATGGCGGCACCCATAGGGAGCTGCCATTCGTGTTCCTTATTTGGTCCCTGTAGTCTACGTAAAGATTTACGTAGACTACGGAGAAAATAAGGGCAACGCAAATAGCGTTTTTTTCTTTTGAAGTTCGCAGCCGGGGAGACAGGGCGCTTCTCCCCGGCCTGAATTTCAGCCGGGCGAGGCGGGAAGCCTCTCCCCCTGTCTGAACTTTGGGGGGACAAGCGAAGCGCCTCCGCCCCACCGCGAAGCAAGCTGCGAGACCAGGTAAGTGACTTTTGTACATCCCTACCACGGGCCTTATTTTGGCACGTGTAGTCTACATAAACATTTACGTAGACTACGGCGAAAATAAGGGGAATGCAAATAGCGTAGCATCTATGCTATTTGCGTTACCCTTATTTTCACCGTAGTCTACGTATATGTTTACGTAGACTACATGTGCCAAAATAAGGAACGCAAATGCATTTGCGTAAAGCATTTTTTTTTTTTACTCAGCCATGATAGGCTACGTAAACATTTATGTAGCCTATCATGGCTGACTGCAGGGATGCAAACGGCGGCGGCTACAGCTGCCGCCATTTGCACACCCGGCCAGCCAGGATTCAGGGGGGGAGGAACGGAGCGCCTCCACCCCCGGCCAGAATTTCGGGGGGGAGAGATGGAGCGCCTCCCCCCCTACCGCGAATCAATTTAGTGAGAAGGTAAGTCACTTTCATACATCCCTATCATCCCTATGTTGAAACTAATCCCTTACATCCTTAAGCTGAAACAAATTTCCCATATGTTCCATACATTTGATGATATGGATGTGCTCCTGGAGATTCCACTACTTTTACCTACAGAAGTCCTGTCTCTGAATCCTTCCCATCTACAACTGTGCTGTAAACCAGGGATGGGCTAATGTAAGCCTTGCATGGTATACTGTTGTGTTTTTTAGAATCCCCTAGGGATGTCAGAGAATTCCGCCACGGATCTCGGTGAGGCCGAATACCAGTGCATTCAGCCCCCCGAACTCCGTGGCGGAACGGCCTGCCACCCCCCTGCCCCCACTCACCTGAGACTCACCTGGGGCGGATCTTCCGGGCGGTGGCGGCTCCGGCGGTGTCTCCAGCGGCGGCTTCAGCAGCCAGTCTTCCGACCAGCTGCTGCCGCCATTTCCAGGCTTGTGTATAAAAAAAAAAAAAAAAAAGATGTGATAGGCTATGTAAAGATTTACGTAGCCTATCATGGCTAGGTTTAAAAAAGAAAAGAAAAAAAATACGTGATAAGCTACGTAAGTCATTACGTAGCCTATCATGGTTGGGTGGGTTTTAAAAAAAACAACTGTGTACACAAATGGCGGTGGCTACGGCCGCCGCCATTTGCGTTCCTTCTTTTTACCATCTTAATCTACATAAATATTTATGTAGACTATGATGGTGAAAATAAAGAGGAACGCAAATAGCGTAGCGGGCGCTATTTGCGTCCCCTTTTGATTCGCTGTTTTAGCCTATGTAAAGATTTACATAGGCTAAAACGGTGAATGAAAAAGGGACGCACATAGCGCCCGCTACGCTATTTGCGTTGCCCTTTATTTTCTCCATCATAGTCTACATAAATATTTACGTAGATTAAGACAGCCAAAAAGAAGGAATGCAAATGGAGGCGGCCGTAGCCGCCACCATTTGCGTACGCGGTTGGTTGTTTTTGTTGTTGTTGTTGTTGTTTTTTACCCAGAGCCCTCCACAGCCGGAAATCCGGCTGCGGACAGCTCTGGCCTGGCCGGGCTGGGCCTGGCTGGCTGCTCCGCAGAGCTGCCGCGAAGCACAGCTGGCTGTTCGAGGATTCCGGGGGGAGGAACGGAGCACCTCCCCCCGCAGCCAGGATTCCGGGGGAGGGACAGAACGCCTCCCCCCCCCACTATCAACATAATCTGTGAAAGGTAAGTCACTTTAGTACATCCCTAGAATCCCCATAGTGCAGCCTTCCCCAACCTGGTGCCCTTCAGATGTGGTGGATGACAGCACCCATTATCCCACAGCCATGCTGGCAGGGGATGATGAGCGTTATAGTCCAATGCATCTGGAGGACACCAAGTTGGGGGAGGCTGCCACAGTTCATCAACACTGCATCCTGCTTTTCACACAGTGGGTGTCCAGATGACACCAAGGAGCCCACAAAAAGGTTGCAAAGTTAATAACCTGCCTCCTCTGTTCCTCCTTCCCCACCACTGTATTCACTGGCATTCACCATGGAGGCTCCCTATAGCCCTTATGTTTGCAGAGTAGACTGCAATCCTATATCTAATTCCCTGGGAATAAGGGCCAATAAGCTCAATGGGAACTACTTTGGAGTAGACATGTATAGGATTGTCCTGATATTCACCATGAATAACCTCTTGAATCCCCTTTTAGAGCCACCCACACCATTGATCAACATCACATCATGTGGCAGTGAATTCAGGACATAAATTATGTGCCATGTGAAAAAGCACTTGTTTTTGTCTCTTTGGAATCTACTGCCAATCAATTTCAGTGAGTGGAAGAAGCACAGGGCTGGCCTTAGGGATGTCAGAGAAATCTGCAACCGAACCAGATGCATTCAGATCTTCATATATCTGACCTGTGGGCTGACTTTTCCCCTGTCAGGTTGATTCTGTGGACTTGCAGACTGGTTTTCTAACTTTCCTGAATATTGCACAAATTTTGTCATAGAAAAATATGCAATTTTTTAAAAACCCAGGAAAAAATATACATTTATGCCATAGGCTAAAGCATGAAAATGCTCATTTTGGGGAAATTTGCACATTTTTGCACATGCAAATATACACAACTTTGGAAACAAAAAATTCTGATTCCATTGATGGGCAGATGACGGAACGAAAGGTGCCTGACAATCTGCAAAACACAGACAGGATGGATTTTACACAATCCATACTTCCCTAGCTGGCCCAGCCATTCTGGGTGACAGAAGATGCTGGCAGCCCGTGAGTGGTGACAAGGTGTTGGAAGCCAGAGCTGTGTGTGCCACACAGCTTGCCTGTGCCCCCTAACCCAGCTTTCTGCCCTCAGATGTGGTGGAAGCAGCCAGTGTGGAAATAAGGTTCAACAGACAGGTTCTATATGTGGGGCATCTTGCCCACTTCAAGCATTGGGCTATCTGATGTTAGGGGACAAAGAAATGCCCTTTTCTATCTACTTTTTCCCACACTAAGCATAATTATATAAATCTCCATCATGCCCCCTCCCACTTTGTTATCTAGAAAGGGCCACATGTTTTAGACCAGACTTTCCCAACCTGGTGCCTCCAGACATTTTGGACTACAACACCCAGCATTCCTGATCTTCATCAGTTTATTTGTATGCCTCTTTTCCATGGCAAAAGCATGATCAAAGTGGCTTACAATAACATCAAGGAAACATACATAATAGAATATAACATTTCCAAATAAGTACTAATCATAATGAGGCTTAAATAATCATACACAAAAACATCTCACATTAATAAATATACACTTGTTGTTGTTGTTCAGTCGTGTCTGACTCTTCATGACCCCATGGACCATAGCACACCAGGCCTTCCTCTCCTCCACTCTTTCCTGGAGTGTGCTCAAATTCATATTCATTGCATCGGTGATGCCATCTAGCCATCTCATCCTCTGCTGCCCCCTTCTCCTTTTGCCTTCAATCTTTCCCAGCATCAGGGTCTTTTCCAGGGAGTTTTCTCTTCACATTAGGTGGCCAAAATATTTGAGCTTCAGCTTCAGGATCTGTCCTTCCAGTGAGCAGTCAGGGTTGATTTCCTTTAGGATGGACTGATTTGACCTCCTGGCAGTCCAGGGGACTCATAAGAGTCTTCTCCAGCACCACAGTTCGAAATAGCCGAACTATTTCGGCTATATATATATGGCGGCTCCTCCCCATAGCCGCCACCATTTGTGTTTGCTGTGCCCAGCAGCGGCCACCCCCGCACCTTCCGCCCCCGCCCCTGCCTCCGCTGCACCTGCCGCCGCTGCCCCTTCCACCGCACCTTCCACCGCCACTTGCCGCCGTCGCACCTTCTGCCTCTGCCCCCCCTGCCACCCCACCCCCACCCCCGCCGCCACCCCACCCCCACCCCCGCCGCTACCACCACCCCCACTGCCTCCCCTTCTGCCACTGCCGAAGCCATCATCCACCGCAGGTAAGCTTCATCCCGGGGGGTTCCGCAGGGCGGCCCGGGGAGGCAGGAGGCCTTTCCGCCATGGATTCTGGGGCGCTGAATGCCAGTGCATTTGGCCTCACTGGAATCCGTAGCAGAATTCTCCGCCATCCCTACAATACAGTGTTGTCGTACTCCTTTCCCAATTTTGAACCAATCGGTTGTTCCATGTCCGGTTCTTACTGTTGCTTCTTGACCATCGTACAGGTTTCTCAGGAGACAGGTAAGATGGTCTGGTACTCCCATCTCTTTCAGAATTTGCCACAGTTTGTTGTGATCCACACAATCAAAGGCTTTAGCATAGTCAATGAAGCAGAAATAGACATTTTTCTGGAATTCTCTTGCTTTCTCCATGATGCAGCGAATGTTGGCGATTTGATCTCTAGTTCCTCTGCCTCTTCGGAACCCAGCTTGTACTTCTGGTAGTTCTCGGTTCACATACTGCTGAAGCCTAGCTTGTAGGATTTTGAGCATCAGCTTGCTGGCATGTGAAATGAGCGCAATTGTATCATAGTTTGAACACTCTTTGGCATTGCCCTTCTTTGGAATTGAAATGTAAACTGACCTTTTCCAGTCTAGTTGCCATTACTGAGTGTTCCAAATGTGTTGGCATATTGAGTGCAGCACTTTAACAGCATCATCTTTTAGGATCTTAAATAGCTCAGTTGTAGGCTTGGTGGAGAATTTCTCCCCGAAACTTCGGGGGGCCGAGCGCCAACGTGTTTGGCCCCCCAAGAAGTTTCGGAGAGAAATTCTCTGCACCCCCCGCACCCCGCACCACCCCCGGGACGGGACTTACCTTTCCCGAATGTCCCTCCCGGCGGTGGGTCCTGGCGGCGGTTCGTCGGGTCTTGGTCAGGGGTGGGGGTGGCAGCCGATCTTTCGACCGGCTGCCGCTAGGGGTGAACGAAAGTCACTTACCTTTTCTCGCAGCTTTTTCGCGGTGGGGGGGAGCGCTTCGCTGCTCCCCCTGCGAAGTTCAGGCCGGGGGGGGGAGGCTTCCCGCCTCACCCGGCCGAAATTCAGGCCGGGGAGGAGGCTTCCCGCCTCGCCCGGCCGCGAATACGAAAGTAAAAAAAAAAAAAAAAAAGTCCCCTGATAGGCTACGTGACGATTCACGTAGCCTATCACGGCTAGATCTGGAAAGTCAGCCGTGATAGGCTACGTGAATCGTCACGTAGCCTATCATGGGTGACTTTAAAAAAAAAAAGCGCGTACGTGAATGGCGGCCCCCATAGGGAGCCGCCATTCGCGTTCCTTATTTAGTTGCTGTAGTCTACGTCAATGTTTACGTAGACTACGGCGAAAATAAGGGCAACGCTATTTGCGTTGCCCTTATTTTCACCATAGTCTACGTAAAGATTTACGTAGACTACAGCGACCAAATAAGGAAGGCGAATGGTGGCTCCCTATGGGGGCCGCCATTTGCGTACGCGCTTTTTTTTTTTTTAAGTCACCCGTTTTAGGCTACGTGACGATTTACATAGCCTATCATGGCTGACTTTGCAGATCTAGCTGTGATAGCCTACGTTAATCGTCACGTAGCCTATCACGGGGGCATTTTTTTTAAAAAAAAAATTATTTCGCGGCCGGGTGAGGCGGGAAGCCTCCTCCACGGCCTGAATTTCGGCTGGGCGAGGCAGGAAGCCTCCCCCCCGGCCTGAATTTTGGCCGGGCGAGGCGGGAAGCCTCCCCCCCCGGCCTGAACTTCGGGGGGAGAGCAGCAAAGCGCCTCCCCCCACCGCAAAAAGCTGCGAGACCAGGTAAGTGACTTTCGTGCACCCCTACTCAGTCGGAATACTGTCATCTCCGCTAGCTTTGTTCTTAGTCATGCTTCCTAAGGCCCACACTTGACTTCACTCTCGAGGATGTCCGGCTCAAGTTCAGTGACCGCACTATCATGGCTATTAGGGACATTCAGATCTTTCCTGTATAGTTCTTCTGTGTATTATTTCCACCTCTTCTTAATCTCATCTGCTTCTGTTAGGTCCCTGCCTTCTTTGTCCTTTATCATGCCCATCTTTGCACAAAACTTTCCCTTGAGATCTCCGATTTTCTTGAAGAGATCTCTAATCTTTCCCATTCTATTGTTTTCTTCAATTTCTTTGCACTGTTCATTTAAGAAGGCCTTCTTGTCTCTCCTTGCTATTCTCTGGAAATCTGCATTCAGTTGGGTAAATCTTCCCCTTTCTCCCTTGCTTTTCACTTCCCTTCTTTCCTCAGCTACTTGTAAAGCCTCATCAGACAGACAGCCACTTTGCTTTCATGCATTTCTTTTTCTTTGTGATGGATTGAGTTGCTGCCTCCTGAACAATGTTACGGACCTCTGTCCATAGTTCCTCAGGCACTCTGTCTATCAGGTCTAATCCCTGAAATTTATTCCTCACCTCCACTGTATATTCATAAGGGATATGATTTAGATCATACCTGAATGGTTTAGTGGTTTTCCCTACGTTCTTCAATTTCAGCTGAAATTTTGCAAGAAGCAGCTCATGATCTGAGCCACAGTCAGCTCCAGGTCTTGTTTTTACTGACTGTATGGAGCTTCTCCATCTTTGAGTGCAAAGGACATAATCAATCTGATTTCGATATTGACCATCTGGTGACGTCCATGTGTAGAGTCGCCTCTTGTGCTGTTGGAAAAGAGTGTTTGCTATGATCAGCGTGTTCTCTTGGCAAAACTCTATTAGCCTTTGTCCTGCTTCATTTTGTACACCAAGGCCATGCTTGCCTTTTATCCCGGTGATTTCTTGACTTCCTACTTTAGCATTCCAATCCCCTATGATGAAGAGGACATCTTTTTTTGGTGTTAGTTCTAGAAGGTGTTGTAGGTCTTCATAGAACCGATCAACCTCAGCTTCTTTGGCCTCAGTGGTTGGGGCATAGACTTGAATTACTGTGATGTTGAATGGTTTGCCTTGGATTCATACTGAGATCATTCTGTCATTTTTGAGATTGTACCCCAGTACTGCTTTTCCCACCCTTTTGTTGACTATGAGTGCTACTCCATTTCTTCTGAGGGATTCTTGCCCACAGTAGTAGATATAATAGTCACCAGAATTAAATTCGCCCATGCTTGTCCATTTTAGTTCGCTGATTCCCAAGATGTCGATTTTCAGTCTTGCCATCTCATGTTTGACCACCTCCAGCTTACCTTGATTCATTGATCTGACATTCCAGGTTCCTAAACAATATTGTTCTTTACAGCATCGGACTTTCTTTTCACCACCAGACACATCCACAGCTGAGTGTCCTTTCGGCTTTGGCCCAGCCGATTCACTCTTTCTGGCACTACTTGGAAATACCCTCTGCTCTTCCCCAGTAGTATATTGGACACCTTCCGACCTGAGGGGCTCATCTTCCGGCATCATATCTTTTAGCCTTGTGATACATTCCATGGGGTTTTCCTGGCAAGAATACTGGAGTGGGTTGCCATTTCCTTCTCCAGTGGACCACATTTTGTCAGAACTCTCCACCATGAACTGTCCATCTTGCGTGGCCCTGAACAGCATAGCTTATGGCTTCACTGAATTATGCAAGCCCCTTCACCACAACAAGGCAGTCATCCATGAAGGGGAAAATATACACTAGGATTCAACAATCCAATCATAAGTATGCTAACATCAAACAAAGGAGAAATAAACAAATCCAAACAGCAAAAATAACCCCTGGGGCAGCAACCTTTGTAGCTAGAGTCAGTCAGATATCAGGAGCACACATGCAGAATCTGTTAAGAGCTGAGGCATAACTGCTCTGTATGAAGTGTTCCTGCATATGCATTCTTGTTTAATATGTGCCTTTCTGGATCAGATCAGGATCTGAATGAGTCTTCCTTTTCTTCTCAATTAAGCATAGACCTTATAAAATTAGGCATGTTTCTTAAAATAAAACATTATATAAAGGTTCTGTGACACACTCAGGCCCAAAGGAAATTACAGCCATAGGGGGACTGATAATTACAAGAGGCAGGAACGAGCTTTGAGTTCACCAGAGTGAAATTAATATGATGAAGTTGTATTACTAATGATCTGAATCACTCATTACAAAGAGAAGACTTTTTGTCTTCTCATCTCATTTTGACATGAAGAATTATTTGGCTCAGCAGATGAAATGGACAACTCTGCCCCTGCAGGCCAACATACTCCAAGTATGAATGCAAGCTTTTTAACGAACATGTAGCGATCATTCTGTATGCATTGCTAAATTGTGCTATTGCAGAATAGTCTCTCTGACTGTGACCATACCAGTAGCATGATTTTATTTTGCCCGAGGCAATTCTATGGAAGTTCTTTAATCAATATGATCTAGGGGATATTTTCTTGCTTCCTGCAAGAAAACAAAGCACTGCTTTAAAATGGATTTTTAAAAAACAAACCCAATCCTGTATACTTTCAAGTTAACACTGAGTGCCAGGTATTTCAAAGCTGAAATAAACCCATTTTCAATAAAATGCCTAACTAAATTCAACATGCGTTTCTATGATATTGTGCTCTAAAGAGGAATCTATAATAGCACAAAACTTTCAGCAAACTGGTGGCAAGAATAGGAATTATCCTCAGGCAATAACATGCGGAGAAGATCCATTGTCTTTGCAGAAGAACTAAGAGTGCAGCCTTACCCACCCACTTGAGTTAGGCTGGCGCATGGGTGGCTCTCTGTGGGACTCCACTGTGCCCAGGGAGGCAGAAAGCTACGGCCAGAAGTTCCCCTGACAAAATGTGCATCCACACCCCTAAGGATGTGCTCATTCAGGGTTCCAGGCAGCCTGAAACACACCTCTCAGTGAAGGTAATGGAAAGGGGAGATGACCTCCCTCACCACTCAAGCCTTCCCCTTCCTTCTATAGTCTAGAAGGCTCAGGTATTGATATGACTGCCAGTCCTAAATCTGAGTATTTTATTGCTATGTGGAAATTTCCATATTAAAAATACTTTTCTTTTAACTAGCTATGTATTCAAATAAAATTCCCTCTTTGGCTAATTTCGGGGGGCGGGGGGCTCAAGAGTTGGCTCAAGAGTTGGAGGAAGGTAAAAGGTGTCCTTTTTCCTTTCCTTTCTCCTGAAATATCCCTGTATGGGGACGGGTTAAACCTCCTAGCATGCATCGATTCCTCCCATTCAGAATACTCACTATAATAAGCTACATAAGGAGTAGTAGTAAAGCAATGGATCCTTTGCTACATCAAAATCTAGCCAGTGGGGGAGCAGCTTTGCTGGACTTTTCCAATTCCTCTCCCCCATTCTTCTCAATTAATTATGCCAGTTCTAAGCTGGCACAGCTGAGAAGCTCAGTCCAGCCCCAGTCAGGGAAACAGTGGGGCTTTGGATCCAGCAGATCCAATGCTGGCTCCAACACCCACTTCCCAGAACCCCCTGTTTTGGGGTGTACTGCTAGTGGGAACATAGCTGGTGGTAGATTTAAGTCAACAGAGCTTTCGGCAAGCATAAATGGGGCCTCTGGGGTAGATTCCCCCCCCCTGTGTCCCGCAGAGCTCCTCCCTGTCAGTCGATGGAGAATTCCAGTCAATCCTAGCCTCTCCCCTCCCAAGGGGGAAGGGATAAGGATTCCTCTGTAAGCCCTTTGTTTGTGCTCCCCCCACCTTTAAATATCAGTATCATTAAACTCAATTCACGACCTGAAGACTTGCGGTCACTACCGTTTTTGTGAGTTACTTACATGCATTCAAAAACAAAACCTATCAAATTTCCTTGATACAAGCTTTCTTTTAAAAAAGTATTTAGAGATTACTTATCCAGTTATATAAGCTTTCCAATATATTTGTATAAAGCAAAGCTTTTCTGGATCAGGGCCAGTGTGGAGGAGACCCATATAATTCTCACAGAGGAGATGGAGTCCTTAATTCTCACAACCTATACACTACCTACAGTTAGAGGTTTACGCAGAAAATTGTAAGCCACTGAAATAGGCTAGTGGGGCAAATGCATTGGGCAAATGCAAACTGGCAGGAAACTGTGCTAAGGTTTGGGACTAATTAAAACATATTAAGAGTAGCAAATGTCTCCACTGCCGTTATCTGTCCCTGAGTAACTAGGAGAATGGTAGAACCAAACCAGGAAAGGTGGATTGCACATATAGCGTATTTTCATTTAAAAATTATATTGCTTTAATTATCTATGCATTCAAAAGCTTCTTCCTTTGGCTATTAGCCACCAGCACCCATGTCAATTATGTGACTGTTCATCTGACCAAGAAGGGAGCCTAACAAATGCATCTGAGGTGCTGGCAATCCAACTTTAATGACAGCTCCCAGTGGCCTCTAGGGACTTTATCTGCAGAGGGCATTTTCCAGGGATCAAATGTGTTTTTCAAATGCTGCTGCTTGATCTCCCCACCACTATGCTCCAAACAGCAAACATTGTATGTTGTCCTATCCTCAGTCCGTAGGGTTAGGTTTTCTTATTTCTTTCAGGGTTTACAGATTTATGTGCTTGCCATTTTACACAGAAGAGTGCAGCTGTATATTGTTCATATAGCCGCCGCCTCCTCCTCCTCCTATGGGAATTAATGGCAGATCAAAGCCAAAGAGGCCCCATGACTGCCACTTACTGAAAAAAAAGTGTGTTGTGGGGGTGGGGGGGACTACAACTAATTCCTGCAAGCAGACGTAGATGCCTGTAACAAATCTCCATTGCCCTTTGAGGACCACATTTCTAAGATACTTCTTAGGGAGAACACTTACCAGGAACTGAGATGATTAGATTAAAAAACAAAAAACGAACAGCAGCTGTAATTGGCTGGGCCCAGGGCAGTGTTTTGTTTCACCTGGAACCAAGGAAGGAACACAGAAAAAAATGGGTATTTGATAAGTAGATATATGCCAAGTGCTACAGGGAAAGAGTTTCCTGACTTGGGCTTAAACAGGTGGAAGATCTGGGAAGTTCTGTTCTTGAATGTGGTTAGGATAGTTAAAGATGCATACATCTTATTCTTCAATGACACAGTCAGGGGGGGGGGCAGAACAAGATTCTTTGGCGCAGAAAGGATTTTTTCCCCTGTAGAGGGGTCATAGAAAAAGGACCACAATGATAACATTAAATGGCATGATGATTAATGTCAGTGAACTACAAAAAGGATGGTAGGGGTCTTTTAATAGGGGAAGAGAAGAAACAGGTTTAAAGTCTGGCAAGGCTGCAGAGGTGAAAGCTGAGTCCTTCAAAAGTACGCATCTAATGTGAGAAATAAAGGGCCTTTTGAAAGGGAAAACTAAATAGCTTCTTGAGCAATGAGAAAGGGAGCATGGTTTAACAACAGTTTGTGTGTTTGTGCATGTGTGTGTGTAGGCTGTAAGATGCATGATGAGATATGGGCAGATAGGAGCTTGGAGTTGTCAAGGTGAGTCAAATATTATTTTGCTATTTTCAGCCAGCCTTCACTTCATGAATCATACAGAACTTGAAGGAGGATCATAATGGCGAACCTTAAGAGTGCCAGGTATACCTGCGTTTTAATATCTGTTGCTGAGACTCTGTGGATCAGATAGTTATGGTTGCTATTGTACCAAAGAGGGCATTTTCTCCAAGTATAAAAAAAAGGTGGATGATCACATGGATCAGTAGTTCATCGAAAGAGAAATCTGTGACCTCCCTCACATTTGAACATTCAATTTGATTGATCTCTACCCTTTTACAGGACAAATGTTTGCTTACAGTGGCAATAACAACAACCATTTTTTTATATAATATCAGAATAACAATGCATGCAGTGATGAAACCCAGAGGTTCCTTGGGAATTTAAAGAACATTATTCCATAGAGAATTATTTTCATGGATTTTATGTTTTACCTAATTTTATGTGCATTTTCAGAGAAATACTGTGTCCAAGACATTCTTGTGAATACCAAGGTTGCCAAGACCAAACTCCACAAAATCCAGTAAACCACCAAATGATTGGTGTTTGGGGAAAAGGGGGTGTGGCCAAGGAAAAGGGGTGTGGCCATTTGGGGAACCCCAGATGGCTTGATTGGGAAGCAATCAAGCCAGATTGAGCCAGATTGAGACCCTGGGCCTGAGATTACTCACCCCTGCTCTATATTCTTGAAGCAGAGTTGGTACCCCCTTTACCCTTGCAACAAACTTGGGTGGTAAGGTAGGCTGAGAGAGGGAGACCTGAGGTCACCCCGTGAGTGTTATGACTGAGCAGGGATCTGAATCCAGTCCTCCATGGTCCAAATCCATCACTCCAGCCACTACACGGAACTGGCTGTAGTCAGCAGGATCTCAACTTAGCTTGATGGGCCATCGCATACAGCTCCAGCTGCTCAATCAGACTGGGCAATGACCAGTCTGCAACACCAATTTGCATATATGTTTCTTCTTCTATGCACATGTAGCCCTAGCTGGGTTGGGGCAAGTACCCATTTGCCATTGATATGTACTGAATTTGTATCTGAGGTGGTTAATGGCAGCTATTTGGCTAACGCAACAGCGTATTGCTCTTACACAGGAACTAGGTCTCATGGCTTCATTAGTGTAGTGTATCACTGAAGGGAAAACATTTATCATTGTTAGCATCTTTGGAAGTGAAAATTGAAAGACATTAAATGTATAGCATTTGAATATCAAAATATATATTCTGAGATGAGGCATGCCATCAGATACCAGGGAAGTGACTCAAATGCTGTTCAAATTTTAGAAACAAAACAAATGAATGGAAATTGTCTGTTACTATCATAAAAGGTAACACACTCAACCAAAGCCCTAATCCCCATGACCCAGTATGCACGCCAATATGCCCTCTCTACAAATGGTTTAGTGTCTGAGGCATGCCGTTCACACAGACATTGATTAATGTATCTCTTGGACTAGTATCCAATTAGTGCATCTACTGGACTAGTGAGATAACTAGTGTTATCTATTGGACTAGTGTCTCTTAAGGGAGAATAACCACATACATTAAGCCTAAATGCATATCCATGTACTTTCATACATGTACATGTATTTGTATGCATTTGCATACAGGTTCAAAGCATGTTATATTATATGTGCTGTGGAAAGGGGTTCTTTGCATGCTTTCTGCCCCTTGTGTGTAACAGGTTTCCACTTTAGATAACCTATTTATTGGTTTTGTGTTATTTGTAGGATCTATTTAATGGAATTGAAAACTATTATAATACGGGGAGATGCCATAACAGTAATTGGCAACAGTTCCAAAAGATTGGCACATGGTATGTTCTTGAGTGAATTATGTTTGCTAAATTAACATACATAAAGATATTTTGACCCTGGAGAAGACCTATGGTTGAAAAATGTTGGGCACTTCTCATAAAGAAAAATTGTTGCTTTCTAGGATTGAGACCCACCTCTTCCTTTACTCTTCTGTTGGTGGTGGTGGTACCTCCTCACATTCTTTCTGGTATATGCTATAAGCCATTTAATCTGAAGTTATCCTGTTGATAATTTAAATACAGAAATTGTGGTAGAATAAATAGTTCTAGGATCTCAGCAAGCATATTATTTGAGATTAAGAACCATTAACCTCAGTGAGACTTACTGTTGAGTAAATATACATAGGATCAGGTGATAAGGCTGCAATTTAAAGTACTGTAGTGGTATTTCTTAACTATATGCTCCTCTTTTGTCCTGACTTAATCTAAAGAAATTTTATGCAATGGAGACAGCTGGAAATAATGATTATGGGTAACAATGATAAGCAATAGCAATGATAAAACCAGTTCTACCTTTCCTAGCAGTACAAGATAACTTGGTGGATGACTCCAGCATGGTATGGTTCCTAAGAAATAGGTATAATTTCTATCTCTGTATCTAGATACTGTCATATTTACCAATTATTTATGTTCTGAGTTTGCTTTGCAAACACTTCCTTATAGAATTTAAAATTTAGAAATCCTGTGCAATATCTTTTTAAATCTCTGCAATCTAACATTCATTATTTTAGTACAAAGTCATCCCAGCTTGCTCCCTTTTATGTTTGTGATTATACTCTGAGGTAAACGGCAAGACTGAGCTTCTGAAGCAGCATATTACATATTTGTGGGATTACAATTCATAAGCATGTAGGTACTCCATATCTTATTAAAGTAATACTCTCTAGGGAATATCCTGCGGCATCAGCTGAAGATGAATGTTGAATTCTATGGCTGAAGACAAGATTTACCGCACACATAAAGGCAAAATACCACTTTGTTCCATGATAGCAGTGTCTGATGTGAAACTATGACATTCCCTTCAGTTCTTGTAAATGATGTAGCAGCTGAAAGTTGTCTTTAAATACAGACTGGAAGAGAATAGTCTTAATGAAAACCAGTATAAATGTTCACCCTTTCTTCGTTCCTCCCTCTCTCTCTCCCTCCCTCCCTTCCTCCCTCTGTTGCTTTTATTCTGTCTTCCTCCCCTCCCATTGCATGACCATAAAGAATTGGGAACAGTCATAATCCAGCAGAGAGGCTGCACTGGCACACATGTGTAGGCTGCTCTCTTTATTGTTTGGCTTTCATCATAGACTCACATTTCCTACCTGTCACCACAAGGGGTGTCCAGGACACATTATGAACGTGAAGCTTCAGTAACCAAACTGTACAGGGTAGTCTAGCAGTTTAGCTCTGAGTGATTCTGTGAAATTAGAGGAGAGATCCTTGCAGCTGCTCTTTGGGGATTGCTGTTGTTAGGGGGGGGGAGCAGATCTTGTGGAGCGTGTTTCTGTCTGTGTGTGAGAAGATGCAGAGTGCATTTGACTGAGCTATCTGGCTACTGGGAAGCACTGAAAGACAGAGAGAGAGAGAGAGAGAGAGAAGAAGAAGAAGGAGCAGGACTGAAGTGCACAGCAGCTGTGCCTGTTTCTTAATACTCTGACACTTTGGGGTGCCTCGGTCAAAGAGAACATGGATTCTTTCACTGAAATCTTCTTCAAGCTGCTGTTTCTGGTCCCTCTTCATCACCGGAATATATTAGTAGCAGGAAACACATGTAAGTATTACAGATGGATATTTAACTTGGAGGACCAGATTGTTGTGAAAACTTATGGCTTATTATTGTAATGAGATCCAGACTTGGAAATGTAGCTCTTCAAATAAATCAGGGATGCTGCAATTTTAACAGTAGCAAGTAGATGGGATGAAAATGTTTCAGGGCCTGAAAAACTGTCATTTCCCATGTTTATCATTTACCATTTTTTACCGGACTGCAAGCAGAGTCACTGTTGACTAAGCCAGGCTGCAAAATAATGAGAAATTTACATTTCACCAGTTAACAGAATACTCTGCTGTAGTTCCTTTTCTTTCTTTTTCAAGTGCTTGCTATATAGCAGCGTAATATTTTGCAAGGACTTCCATGGGGATTGCTGGCGTGCTGATATTTTCTTCTGCATCACCTTGGCTTTTAGCAGTGTACAGTTTTGCAGCCAGGTATCTGTCTCTATCTCCTGAATTAAGAAGTAACTCTGGTCTACTGTACTGTAGAGCACAAGAGCATGGCAGAGGTAACAAGGTTGTTGTGAACTGCCCAGAGAGCTTCAGCTATTGGGCGGTATGGGAATGTAATAAATAAATAAACACACAAGGAGCAAATGTTGAGAGCGAGATTTCATGGATGTTCATTGATTACAGAGAGAGTAATGTTCATGCATGATCAGGCAGCAGAATATTAGCAGTAGTATGCAAAGGTGTTTCTTTAAAAAAAACAAAAAAACAGTAGTTTAGAATACTATGGGAGACCTCAGTGCAACTCTAGAACTTACAAAAGTGCCCTAGAAAGCGGGTATTTGTAATAGATTTGGGGTAAATATCTTCCAAGGCTGAATCAGATCTGACTGCCTTTGATATGCACAAAAATTTAATAGACAAATGTTTGTATTCATTTTTACGTACCTGGTAATTGATCTCAGGGGTCCTAAAAGCCTCATTAAACCATGGTCATAATTTTGCATTAAATGTCTTAACTAACCTTCCGATATGTGTTTTAAAATGGTAATGTGCACACTTCTTTTGATGGAACCCCCACATGTGAAGTGTGTGAAACAGTGCAAGGAACAGTGACTATAGTTGGAGGAACTGAGCACAGGGACTAGCAGGAATTTATGAATAACATTATTGCAATGTTGGAAGGGCCAACTGCTTGAGAATGTCAAAGCAATAGATGAGGAATATGGAAGTTCTGTGGTTTCACCAGGTGTTGCACGCTTTAAAGGCTTAGGGTTGAAAGATGCTATCACAAAACAGACAGTTACTGCACAGGACCAAATTGATCTTTTCGTGTCATTCAGTCATGGTATCTCATTTGACATTCAAGTGCATGGAATCCCCCTGAATCGGAATAACAAC
This sequence comes from Heloderma suspectum, assembly GCF_057233095.1. NCBI lineage: Eukaryota > Metazoa > Chordata > Lepidosauria > Squamata > Helodermatidae > Heloderma > Heloderma suspectum. Next base: position 88,967,642 of record NC_139459.1, read on the forward strand.
TTTTCTGTGTAAGCCACACTGCAGCAATTTATCCAGATTTGGTTTTTAAAATTTTCTTCATCATTCTGCTTTGTGCACTTCATGAACTTACCCATTTTCAAAAGGCCATCGTCACTGAATCTCACATTGGTAACATTTTGTACTATGTACAGAATTAAACCAGATGCTTGCAGGAAGACATATTAAATCTACAGCAAAACAGGACTCAGGGAACTATAATGAAGCAACAAAGCACTAGAGGTCACTCTTACAATTTAGGAAGCAATGCTCAGAGAAAAACGTAGCAAGCAGCTTTCCAGCACAAAATTATGATGAATAAAAACAACAAATATGTGCTATGATTGCTGCCTTTACTTTCTGACACTTTTGAGACAACGCAATTCTGAGTTACACTGAATTACAGTGTAATTCAGTTACATTAAATGCTAGTTACACTACATTAAGTTACATTAAATGCTGAGTTACATTAAATGCTAGGAGGATATCCATTTCATGAAGTCTGATGTGACGCAGTGATTTAAAATACTTTTAATTCTAATGAATAATATAGCTATTTTTCAGGTGTGAAAGTTGAGGACTGTAAAAAGCTTGCTCACCTTTATAGAGGGAATGGATGTAGTTTGCAGAACAATGTATACTTCTGTTATTTCTTACATTTAAGCATATAGCCCATCCTATTCCAAAGACTTAGGTTGGGCTGCGCTAGCACTATATTGGTTGCACACATCATCCATATATAGTAATAATACTGGGTTGGATCCAGACTAAGGGTTGGATTCAGATTTACTCTAGATGAACTGCACTGGAGGATGTGGACTTCCCCACCCCTTCCTTCCTGTGGCATCCACTCCAGACCCCTGAAAATGCCACACAGCAAGTCAGGAGTTCCTGAGGAATAGAGTGAGTGTTGTGTGGTGGGGGGCAGGGAAATCCCCACAATGCAGGCAGAGGGACCTTGTACAAATGGAGCCCTTTTTTTCATGGCAGGTCCCTTCCTTTCATGGAAGGCAGATCCTGGAACCAACCCTAAGTTAGTCAGGCTTTAGTCCCATTGAAATCAGTGAGACTTAAGTTAATCATAACTAGTTTGTCCCATTGATTTTGGTGGTACCAAAGCCTGGCTAACTAAACCTGCATTCAATTCAATCGTTTTACATCAATTTTGCTTTTTTGCTTAAAATTTCCATTAAACATCAAAGTCACATTATTTTTTTAATGCTACACCCTTTCTTTGATTTTGGACATACCCTACTGACCTTAAGTGTAACTTGCGCAGAATATAAATGTGTTCATTGTTGTATTTATAATTTCCAGTTGATGTATTTTGCTTTGGACTTCCATGTTATTTCAGGTATTTCCTGCATATTAGACTCACTAAACTGTACATGGGAGCCACTAAACATTAAAGCCATCATTATACCACAGGGTTCCTACATTTATAAGCTTATTTGAAATCATGATATTCAGATGTAAGCCCCACTGTGTTCACTGAGGTTTACTCCCTATGTAAGTGTGCATAGGATTGCAGGCTTAAAAGAACTAGGATGCAACTTACCCTGGGAAGTCAATAAATGTATATATGAAAGGATGTGGACAATGAAAACAAAGGTCTAATACTTCTGTTTTCCTCAGTGATTTGCTTTAAGAGCCTCACCATACTGTTGTGAAATGACAGTCATTCTCATTCTCTAATTTCTCATTCCAAATTAATATATTATCCCTATGGGATATTCTAATGCCTGATCTTGAGGTCCAACCTAACCTACTTTTATGATTCTGTCCCTGACCTAAGAGAACATCTGTGGCAATAACAGGCCTCTCTCCTGCTGGCAATAGCTGTCACTCTTTAGCATAATTGCATGAATACAAGCCTTTTCCGCAACTTATGCCAGACAATATTTACCGTGTTTAATCACAATGCATATGTGTGTCTATGCCCACATATATCATGGTTCTGAACTTTCCTAGAATGTGCACTGAACCAGAGATAACCCATCTGAATGTAACATGCTTATTTAAGATATCAGAAATTGGCAAGCCTTATCAAATGAAGCCCAGATAGAAAAATTTGAAGGGCACATATTTTATTTCTTTTCTGAAGATCATTGCCAGATGGTTTGCCTAGTATTGGAATGGTTGGCCTTGGGAACAGTTATATTCTTAAAAGTGCAAGCAATTCACCTCCAAAAGTTATCTCTTCCTAAAGAATTAAAACTTCCAAAGCAACTGGGGGTAAAAAAAATATACAATCTGTGCAGCCATAAATGAAACTGTGAAAGGTCACATTGAAGCATTAAAGTACAGATGAAAGCCTCTCTAAAGTTTTGTTCATGGTGTAAATGGTTTTTCTTTTTCAAACATTATTATTATTATTATTATTATTATTATTATTGAAATGATTCTATCACAGGTAATCAGCCAGTAGGCAGCACAACTTCCTAGCACCTTGCCTGAAACCGGGTCATGAAACTTTGATATGTGTGACTCTGCCTTTGAAACTCTCTAGAAATGAAGTGTTGCATGAAACGTAATTAAACCTCATTTACATTTCAGTTCAGCAGTGACTGAAATTATTGAGACTAATTTAATGAATGTATGGAAACAGGCAAAGATTACTCACACAAAATAACTTGTGTCTATAGCCCAAAGAAAAGTTTTTATGACAGTTTTAACTGATTTGCCTCATGTATGTACAATGCAATTTAAATCTTCAAGCCAACAATCTAAAAGTGAATTAGTTGAGGAATCTTGTTATCATTTCCAGAGGAATAACCATGTTAGTATGTTGCAAAAAGAACAAGAAAGAGTGTTTGTGGCACCTTAAAGACTAACAGATTTATTGCGGCTTAAGTGTTAATGGACCAGAGCTGATAAAGTGGATGGACCCTAGTCCACCAAAGTTTATGCCACAATAAACTTGTTACATTATAATACTATACATGTCTACTTGGAAGTAATCCCCAATAACTTCCCAGGTAAGGGAGATATAGGATTGCACTAAGAAGACTCTTTCTTGTTACCAGTATAATGTAGAAGATCCTAGATTATTTTACTAGGGAGATGTTAGTTATCCTAGCACAAATCCTAGTTATCCTACCACAGCACAAACCTAGACATGTCTGCTCAGAAGTAAGACCCAATGAGTTCAATGAGGCTTGTTCCCAGGCAAGTGGGTATAGGATTAAGCCTTAGGCTGGGATGCGGATTACTTCTGAGTAGACCTACATAGTGCTGCACTGTTAGTGTTCCTAATGAGCAGTACAACCCTACACCTGTCTACTCAAAAGTAAGTCCCACTATGTCCAAGGGGGCTTACTCTCTTGTAAGTGTAGGATTGCAGCCTCAGAGATGTAATTGGGAGATCATGATTTCCAGATCCAAGAGTAGCACTACATGAGCCATCCTAAAAGGAATGTTTCCTGGCAGTTGACTGGAAGTAAAAGAAAATATTCCATGATTTGTTTTATATGATCATCATTTCATCCTCTGTATTTTTATTTGAAAAGTTTATAATGTCTAAATTGCAATTTACTGACTGCTTTCACTGCTGTTGCCTTATTTGAGTTGGTAGAAATAAAAGTGAAGTTATCTCAGTTTATTTGTGATTGAGAGTTTTACTATGATAGCAGTATTAGTAATAAGCAATTGATGTGTGGCACTTGGCAGAGTACCATTAGAAAAAAAAAGATGGGTCTCTGCTCCAAGGAGCTTGCCTTGTCTCAATTTGGACAGTGCAAGACAAAACACAGAGGGGGAGGGGGAGGGGGAGGGGGAGGGATAGATAACCAATAGAGGCAGGTGAAAAATGGGGAAGGCAGGCAAGGAATTAATATGAACTAAAGGAGTTGCATGAACTTTGGCTATGTTTTGTATGAGGTTGAGGACTAAAGACATGACAAATACTTCATAGAAAAGGTGGGTTTAAAGGAGATATTTAAAGGGTGAGAGAGAAGTAACATCACATAGGTCACGGGTAATGGGAGGTGGTCCTCAGATGTTGTTGGACTCCAGCTCCCATCAGCCGCAGCCAGCATGGCCAATGGTCAGAGGTGTTGTAGTTGTAGTCCAGTAACATCTGGAGGGTAACAGGTTCACCACTCCTAACATTAATGCCCTGAGATAGAGAGATAAAGAGGACAGCAGGTGAGAATGAGTGGTGTTGTTTAAGGAAATTGGAGACATTGGGGTGACTGAGGATGATCACTGGAGCAGTTAAAGTCTTATGCAGGGATATAACAGGAGGACATAAGGCAAGGTTAGGCACAGCAGTACAATATTGATGAACCAGTACAGAGCTATCTAAGGAGAGCAACAGGAGAATGGCAATAATAGACTAACTGGTGTTGATGATTATCATTCTGTCCGGAGCTCTGGTGCTCAGGCCTCCATACACTGGCCCATTAACAGATTTGCCCATATATAATCCATATTGTAGTGTGGCTTAGGGTTGTCAGACAAATACGCAATGGATTGAAATGATATAGAATTTCTTTGGATCCAACCTGCAGATTCTGCAACTCTTTTTCTGAGTTGAGCGGGTTCCACAGACTTGCAGATCGGGTTTTTAAGATTATTTTTAGTGGGGATGTGCACTAATGTGTATTAGCACAAGTGTGCAGTAGCATAAATACTCATTTGCAAGCAAACAAAATTCTAGTACAAAAAATATGATTCTGTCAGATGTGTGGAGGATGGAATGAAAGACACCTGACAATCCATGGAACACAGATGGAATTAATTTAACAAAATCCGTACATCCCTAGTGTGGCACAAACATGAGGGAGTAAAGGCTACCAAGGTAAAAGGTGCTTTGTAGGATAGATTGAAATATAACATGGATTACCCAGCAGGATTTATTTGTATTCCACCACCTAACAAAGAATGACTGGAATTACACTACGTAACATGCAAATAGTGGCTGGAATACGCCAACTTCTAATCCATGTTTGTAGTGTGGGTGTTATTTGGGGAGCAGTTCTTCAGTTATTTGTTTGCAGTTTACATCTGTAAATTGTAGCATACTTTACACACACTGCAGCACTGCATTCTGGATTTAACTGTACTTATGAACATCTTCACTCACACGTGATAGCTATGAGACAGAAGTTAAGTACTAATAGGGAATTTGGCTCTCATAACACCTAAATAGCTGTTCTGAGTTTTTAGCTCTTAAGCATGTCTCTGTGTAATGTAGTCTAACTATTGTGAACTGCCCAGAGAGCTTCAGATATTGAGCGGTTTAGAAGAACTATAATAAAATAACTAACTAACTAACTAACATGCAACACCCTGTTATTCCTGATGTCACCATTTCTATATCCTTCCTTTTTCTGGCCCCGCACTTTAGCTTTTTACCCTCACTATAGCTTTGTTGTCGTTCAGTCGTGTCCGACTCTTCGTGACCCCATGGACCATAGCACGCCAGGCTTTCCTGTCCTGTGCTCTCTTCCGGAGTGTGCTCAAGTTCATATTCATTGCATTGGTGATACTATCTAGCCATCTCATCCTCTGCCGTCCCCTTCTCCTTTTGCCTTCAGTCTTTCCCAGCATCAGGGTCTTTTCCAGAGAGTTTTCTCTTCGCATTAGGTGGCCAAAATATTTGAGCTTCAACTTCAGTATCTGTCCTTCCAATGAGCACTCAGGGTTGATTTCCTTTAGGATGGACTGATTTGACCTCCTTGCAGTCCAGGGGACACGTAAGAGTCTTCTCCAGCACCACAGTTCAAAAGCATCAATTCTTCGGCGCTCAGCCTTCCTTATAGTCCAGCTCTCGCAGCCATACATTACTACTGGGAAAACCATAGCTTTGATTAGACGGACCTTTGTCGGCAAGGTGATGTCTCTGCTTCTAACTATGCTGTCTAGGTTTGCCATAGCTTTCCTCCCAAGGAGTAAGCGTCTTTTAATTTCATGGCTACACTATAGCTTTAGGTTTGTTTATAAGCAGCTTTTGTTTCATGGTGAAACAGTCTACCATAAGCAAAAGAAACTTATTTTCTACAACATTTTAACGTTTGTAATTAAACCATTCTCAGCAATGCAAGTGTTTTTCATTTGCTTGCAATCCTGTCTGTCTGTCTGTCTGTCTGTCTGTCTATGTATATATACACACATATACATATTCATATACAGACAGACAGATAGACAGATGTTTAATTTTAACAATTTTATCTGTCCTTTCAGACCAGGATAGCAACCAACATCTAGAGTTTGTTTGTTTTTTAAGTTTAAAATTGAGATGTGAGCACTGCAAGAAGGAGGTGCCCAACACAGCTGGAGCTTGTAGAACCCTGTCTGAAAAAGCCCTGAGTCACTTTTTCCATGCAGAGGGAGGCATGGAGGTGAAAAAAGCAAAAGGAGGGGCATGGTAGATTTGATGATGTCGCGGGGGGCAGGGTCCCCCCCTGGCCCCTTGATATCATCCAGCCTGCCATCTTGGTGGTGGTGGGGAATTCTTGGAGGAGGAGGGTTCATGGGGTGAGGGTAGTTTTCATGGGTTCTTCCATAATCCACCGCGGTGACCACAAACACAGTAGCTTGACTGTATCACTGTGCACAGTACAGCAAGATGTGAATGCATCCTTCTATGTAGACAGTATTTCTTGTCGAATGTTATCAATACACAGCCCCACACATGGAAGCCAGCCAACAGTGCCATCCGTGTAGTTATTGGTGAATAGCATTGCTTTTATTGTAGTGTCTGCCAACACCAACCAACCCATGCTCCTCCATCATCTCTTTTGCTGGAACGGAGAACCGTGGCAGAAGTGAGCAAGTCACTAGTATTAAGTTGTACCCGTGGCTCTCCTCTGCGTCTGACCCAATCCCCCAAGCACCAATCTGGCCTCACCAGCATGTTGGGCCTCCTGCTACCATAGTCTCATAAGAAACAACCCCCCAAGGTATCCCCTCTTACTCCATCTTATCCTTGGTGATTTTCCTTGTCTACACTGGCCATTTGGTGAGTGAATTGCACTGATTGCTGCTCCCCCACCCCTGGCCCAAAATGCTGGCAGCCCAAAAGGAATTCTTCCAAAGGATAATTAAAGAATTCAGTCTTTTTGAATTCCAATATTATTGACTTGATGCATATGTTCAGGAATAAATGTGCATACTGGAACTTATTTGTCCACCAGTTTTTCTTAGGGATGGGTGGATTCCCTACCTGCCGGTCCATGGGGAATCCACCTGTGGGGGGAGGTGATCCATTCCTCCCCCCAGAATCATCTTCGGCCAGCTCCGCTTCACAGCGATTCCACGGAGCCACTGGCTGGCTCCAAAGCACCAGCGATATGGCCACCATGCCATATCGCTGGCTGAGGGGTATTGACTGCAGACGCAAATGGCATCCAGGATGACATTTGCAGCCATAAAGGTCTTAGTTTAAGGCAAATGCAGCTGTAAATGGCTGCATTTAGCTTAAACTAAGACCTTTGTGGCCACAAGTGGTATACTGGACGCCATTTGTGTCCCTGCTTTTTTTTCACCCAATAGGCTATGCAAATATTTGCATAGCCTGTCGTGTGAAAAAAAAGCAGGGAAGCAAAGGTCTTAGTTTAAGCTAAATGCAGCCATTTACGGCTGCATTTACCTTAATCTAATACCTTTACGGCTGCAAATGGCATCCTGGACACCATTTGCATCTGCAGTCAATCCCCTTCAGCCAGCAATACAGCATGGTGGCCGTATCACTGGTGCTTTGGAGCCAGAGGATCCGGCCAAAGAGGATTCCGCAGGGAGGCGGAGGTAAGTGTTCCATTCCACCATGGACTCTGGGCGTCCATGGCAGAATTCTCTGCCATCCCTAGTTTTTCACACTTCCAAATGTCCCCATGCAATTTTCTTTTTAAAAAATCGAAATACATTCAAAAATCCATATTTTGAGAGAAAACATGTTTTAGAATACATTTAAATAGACATTGAACTGCAACTTTTTCTGCTGATTTTTTTATAAAAATGTGAATTAATATTAATTATTTATTCATTCATTCATTATATTGTCATTGTTTGGATGTATGATTGTAAACTGCCCTGAGGACATTTGCCAGTTGGGTGGTATACAAATCTAACAAATAAATAAATGCAGAAATGGGATGGAATGGATATAGTAGTGAACAGATGTGAAAGCCAAGTGGACCAGAAATAGACAAAGGGCAAAATTCTATGTATGCGGGCTGGCTGGGGAATGCTGGGAGTTGTAGGACTTTTTTCCTGTCTAAACATGTCTAGGATTGCACCCTTATTCATCCTTCCCAAATTCTACTTCATCATGCCCCCTCTCCCTAGGAATGGGTAGCACATAATGTAGTTTGAAGGCCAGACTGGAAAGGCCAGACTGGTGCAGCTGGCTACAGTTATCCATGCTCTGATAACTTCTCGTCTGGACTACTGCAATGTGTTATACGTGGGGATACCTTTCAAAATGGTCCGGAAACTTCAGCTGGTCCAAAATAGGGCAGCAAGATTGTTAACAGGGACTGGCCAGCGAGCTCATATTACGCCAGTAATTTTTCAGCTGCACTGGCTGCCAGTCTATTTCCGGGCCCGATTCAAAGTGCTGGTGTTAACATTTAAAGCCCTTAACAGCTTGGGGCCAGGTTATCTGAAGGATCGTCTCCTCTCCCATATGTGCCTGCCCGGACCTTAAGATCTTCCTCAGCGGCCCTTCTCCATAAGCCCCTGCCAAAGGAAGTGAGGCGGGTGGCTACTGGGAGGAGGGCTTTTTTCTGCTGTGGCACCCCGGCTGTGGAATGAGCTCCCTAGTGAGGTTTGCCTGGCACCTACATTGTATTCCTTTCGGCACCAGGTGAAGACCCTTTTATTTTCACAGGCATTTTAGCATTTTAGCTTTCTAGACTTTTAGCTTGCTGTTTTAAATCTGTTTTTTAAATTCCTGCACTGCTGCTAGGTTTTACTGTGGTTGTATTGTTATATGGTGGTTTTAATGTTCTATATATTTTAAATTGTTTTACTGTGTGCCATTTGGTTTTAATTTTTGTGAACCACCCAGAGAGCTTCAGCTATTGGGTGGTATAGAAATTAAATAAATAAATAAATAAATAAATATTCATGGTGTACCCCACTTGGACAGTCCTAGATGGGAAGTTAGAAGTTAAGCTGAAGTAAGCGAAACTCCTGTTAACAATGGATGTATTGATTTGGATGCCTTCAAATTAGAGGTGATGCCCTAAAATAAAGCTTAGGCTTTTTTTATCACAGTGTGTCTGCCTCTCCTTTTTGATTGCCAGTGCTAACGTTATGGAACACAATGCTGTGTTTTGACATATCTGGATGAAAGAAGTAAGAGAGGTGGGGTATATAATTAGAGAGAAAATGGAGCTTTGTAAAGAATAATTCTACCGACTCTTTTGTGACTCCACTGGAATTTGATTTCCATGAGATCAGCAGTGGGTTTAAACCGTTTAATGGACTATGTATTACCTACAGTGGATTTTTCTTGTGGTTCACTAGCAAAAGAGGAGCATTGCCTGGCACTTAAAAATGATACTGTTTATATTCCAGTTAATGAGTACCTTCCATACAATAATTTGAAATGTGACTGAAGCCTGGTTACTTTTGACATTTTAAGTAGTTTTAAAATAGTAACTACAGAATTATGAGTTAAATACCATACCTCTAGACCAATAGTGCAAACTACCTTAAGGGTTTAAATCATAAGGGATAAAAATAGTAAGAAGTCTATCCAGCTGGGAAGTGAGTCTACTAATTACTTTTTTTTTATTAAGTGTATCTCATTACTTGGTAGTGCTTGGGAATAAGATATGGCTTATTTCTAACTGCTAGAGCGCCTGTTTGTTTCTGTAACAAATCTTTTCGCAATTAAGAAATTTACATACGTGGCCTTAAGAAACAATTAGATTAGATACACTGTGTGTGCAAATAAATACTCAACGTTAGTCTTAGCGTTTGTTGACATAAGTATATCCTTCACTTTTGGACACTTTATTAATAATTGCATCCCATTGCCAAGAGCTTTTCAAGCTAGAACTGTTTTAATATCATCATGTGCAGGGTGAATTATTTTAGTTGTTTTCAGGATTGTCCAATAACTTGTATGTAGGAATCACAAAAAGTCAGCTGCTGCATGAAACCACTGTAGGTCACAACTTTTTCTGAGTTCTAAGCTATTTAACAAGTGGATCCCTTCAAGCTTACTGCTACAATACAAACTTTGGGGAAACTGAGCCAACTTTTTCTAAAATCGCACTGTACCCTGTGAGAAAGCAGCATGCAACAGGCATTAGCAATATAGAGGTGTTGAATCATTGAACAAAACTCATTCTGGCAAGGTGCTTCAAGAAGTAATTGGATTTTTTAATAAGACATATTGATGATATTTCCTATTAGTACATGTTAATGACACCCATTCGGACTCAATTATCAAATGCACCTGAAGTAACCAGCTTGTAAGTGTAATTTCATCATGCCATTCATCTCTGATTTGTTTAACAGTAGGCAATACTAGTTAAGATACAGTAATGGTTTGACTATTATGCACATTCCTTTTATAGCAGCATATAAAAGAAAGAGTAGAGGGGATGTGAAATGTTACAGACAATCTTCTAAGTAGTTATTTGTGTGTCTCTGTACGCTTATTACACTGTGGTATCAGCCATATTATCCAGGTTCGTATGTCTGCATATCCTGCAATATATTACATCACGTGTCACAGTCTCCTTGCAAAGAACAGGACAATCTATGCCCTATCTTTTACAATCTATGTAAGAGCACAAATTAAAATAAATGTAAAATAGCACATAGGAAATGGAGGGTGAATATTTTGATCTTCCAGGGCATTCAATCATATCTATGAAGATAATAAGAGTTTTTTGAGCCAGTGTGGCAATTCTGGAGATCACAGATGTGTACTGGAGTTACACAAAAAAGGCATCTCTACACCAGCCTAAAATCCTGCATTTAAAACTGGCCTTTCTGCTTCTGTTTTAAAAGCAGGATGACAACTCCCTTTTCCCTGTGCTTCCTTTCCCCCCACCCCCTTCCCCCTCCTTCTCCCTGTATCTGAGTCTCCCATTATATTTCATTGATCTCACTCTTCTCCTTGCTGCTTTTCCTCTTTTCACAGAGGGAACTCAAGCAGAACACAAGGTAATTTGATAGCTCATTATCTGCGATCTATTTAAAAATGGAACAAAGGGCATTTAGTGCAGGAGACGCCTTGAATGATCACGGCATCATCTAAAGAGCCTGCAAACTTCCATGAAGGAGCAATCTCAATCACAGGATAAAAGCTCAGTGTGAAAGAGCCCAAAGAGTACCTCCACGTGATCCTAGTGAGGCTGTACTTTTAATCTCTCTTGTAAAACTGGTCTTCCCCTGACCCCAAACAACCAGATTCATAGTACAAGCATGTGTGTGTGTGTATAGACTGACAGAACTGAAAATCTCTAAACATCACTGCATTCAGTTATCTATGTATCCATCACAGCATGGATTCACAGGAATTATGAGTTAAAATAATTGATACTTATCTGTTTTTACATATACCAAACTTTTTAGTGTCTACCATGCACTAGATAACATAGACTTTTGTTTGGGAAACTAGTGAATCCATGCTTCAATTAATTAGACTCTGTTTGCTTTATTGTGTAGTTGACCCTCTGGCATACTTCCTCCTGAGTAACTGTGTGAGTGTGTGTATGTATGGAGGTGTGGGGATATACACAGCTTTGTGAGTATTCAAGAAATGGCCAGCCTAGGATTTCCTACTGGCATTCTAAATATCTGCACTTCTGCTTGGGATTCTTTGGTTTCATAGGTTATGCGTATGCTTTTTAAAGTATGTGTTAACTTCCCCATTTGGCAGTATTTAATTGAGTATTTTCTTCCTACTGATGATGGCTTTTAGAAATCAGATTTTTTAAAGGGATATAAATGGTCAATAGTCTGTGAATTAAAATGTTCTCTTCTGTATCTCTGATAAGGCAGAGAAGATTATCTTGATGCCATTATAGATTTTTCCAAACCTTCTCAGTATTCAGTGCTTAATGGTGGTGGTAATAGCCAGATTGTCATATAGCACAAAGTCCTGACACTTTCTGAGCTAGGAAACTGTTCGAATCACTAGAGCATCCTTCATTGATCAATGGAGGGATTCCTATCCTATCTAATTTTAAACAGGAAATCTAAAACAAGAGGTACTGATTTTGCTTTAAAGAAGCTTCCATGCTTCTAGTGACTATGTAAGCGCTTAGCCTAAGAACAAAATAAACTCTGTCAAAATCATGTTTTTCCTCCTCACTGGGGATGGTGTTTGCATGTGTGTATATGAGACATACATACACACACACACACGCACACACACACTGGCTTTGTCTTTCTCTCTCTCTCTCTCTCTCTCTCTCTCACACACACACACACACACACACACATGCACACACACAAACACCGTTGCAGTTTACTGGAGTCTAGCCAAACCTAGCGTTTTGAATGGAGAATGGATGGACAGTGGCGGCAGGCAAATTCCTAGGTCCCTTTTGGAATCCCTACTGCCCTGCAATGGTCTTGGAAATTGTAATTTCATTTCATGTATTACATTTCTAATCCATCCAATAGCTGAAGGTCTCTGGGCAGTTTACAAAGATTGAAAACCTTAAACATACATTATAAAAACCATTTACATACAAACATATAAACAAACAGCACACACAGAGACACACACATGTATAAAATGATTTTAAACAATCAACAATAACAAAAATGCTTAAATTTTGCAACACAGGAGGAAGAGGAAAAAATGCATGCACAATAGGTGCTGTGCTTGTTCCAGTAGCTCACACAACCTAGCTATTGACTTGATTTTAATGTGCTTTTGTTAAAAAAGAGAAGTGTATAGTTTGCCCACTTCACATGCAAACTTACCTGCAACCCGAGTAGGTGAGTTATCATCACATCCACACAGTTTGTGATAAAGCCTGAATGCTGAAGCATCTATTCAGACCTTTGAAGTGAAGCAGGCCTTCCCTAAAACTGTCTTAGGGAAGCGGGCTGGTCCCCAAAGTGTGGACCACTTTGATCTTCATAGGGTATTGGGAAAAGTGGCAAATCCCTGATGGATGCCTCCAGGGCAGTCCCTGCTCTTGCTGTCTTTATTTCCCCCCTATGCAAGTCAACAGAGACAGCACTGTCTCCATTGACTTGTATGGAGGGTGGGGGGAGGGGTTACATGCCAAAAAATGGCTGGTGGGAGGAGGAGGTCCACCCGTCAAGAAGGACCCTTGGGCAACTTGGTCCTTAGTGGGGGATGAGCTTTTCTTCCCCACCACATGGTCCATGGGGTCATGAAGAGTCGGACAAGACTGAACGACTAAACAACAACAACAACCCCTACCCCATATACAGTGGAAACAGTGCTTATCTCTGTTGAGAAATGAAGTTTTGACAGACTTAAGTGAGGCTCTTTCTTGGTCCACATCAAAGGGGGTCTTGCCTCAAACAGGCAAATTTGAAGCAGCCATCTATCCAAAGCTCCAGGCATGTTCCTACCAGATTTTTTATTATTATTTTATTTATTTATTTAAAAATATATCTTGGCTCCCTTTCAGGGTCCCAAGGTGGCTTACAGCAATAAAATACATAAAAACAGCAATAAAATACATAAAAACAGTTAAAATATTAAAAGTGATAAAAACAATAAAGCAACAATAAAAAGCCAACAATAAATCCAGCAACAATGTTAACAGCAGTGCCAGCAACAATAGCAGTCATACCAAGAGAAGGCGGAAGTAAAATAATAAGTTTTCAAGGCCTTCTTAAAAGTCTGCAATGATGGAGCATGGTGGACCTCCGATGGCAGCTTGTTCCCATGGTGTGGGGTCACTGCAGAGAAGGCCCTCTCATGTGTGTTCACCCATCTGACTGCTCTCACAGGTGGACAAATGAGAAGGGCCTCTCTTTCTGATCTTAAAGTGTGAACAGGCTGATATGGGTGAAGGTGGTCCTTCAAATAACTTGGTCCCAAACTGTTTAAGTCTTTAAAGGTCAAAACCAGTACTTTGAATTGGGTTCGGAAACGCACTGGTAACCAGTGCTGCTAATGCAGTATAGGCGTTATGTGATTGAATCAGCTCACCCCCACTAATACTCAGACGGCCGCATCCTGCACAAACTGGAGTTTCTGAACCACCTTCAAAGGCAGCCCCACATATGGCACATTACAGTAGTCCAGCCTGGACATGACTAGTGTGTGGATAACTGAGGCAAGGTCCGTCCCCTCCAGATAGGGCCGCAGTTGGTGTACCAGCCTAAGCTGGTAAAAAGCACTCCTGGACACCGCAACCACTGGGCTTCCCCAGTTAGCTCAGAGTCCAGGAGGACTTCTAGACTGTGCACTTGGCCTTTCAGGGGGAGCGCAACCCCATCTGAGACCAGTTGTAAACCTCCATCAAATAGTTGGTTTCCCAACGCACAGTACCTCTGTCTTGTCAGGATTAAGTTTCAGCTTGTTCACCCTCATCAATCCCCAAACAGCTTCCAGACACTGCTTCAAGAGTTCCACAGCCTCCCTGGGATGTGCAGATGGCAACAAGAGGTAGAGCTGAGTATCATCTGCATACTGATGACATTTCAGCCCGTACCTCCTGATGACTTCCCCCAGCAGTTTCATGTAGATGTTAAAAAGCATGGGGGACAAGATAGAATAGGGATGTTGGAGAATTCCTCCACGGACTCCAGTGATGCTGGATTCTTTAGAATCTGGCCTTCTGGAGTCCATGGCGGAATGGAGCAATCCCCCCCACCACACCATGAAGTCCCCCCCAGAACCTACCTGGAGGTAGGGATGTCAGAGAATTCCTTCAAGGACTCCAGTGAGGCCGGATTCTAAAGAATTTTTAGAATCTTTAGAAATCTAAAGAATCTGGCGCCCCGGAATCCATGGTGGAACAGCCTCCCCCACCCTGCCACCGCACAGAATCCCCGAGGGGACAGATCCACCTGGTGGTGGATGTGGCGGCGGCGGCTCTGGCAGCGGTGGCTCTGGCAGCGGTGGCAGATGAAGTGGCGGTGGTGGCAGCAGCTCCGGCCGCTCCCAGGCTGCTGTGGCCGCAAATGGTGGCTGTTGTAGCGGCCGCCATTTGTGTCCCTATGCTTGCCTGTGATAGGCTACATATATTTTTACATAGCCTATCACGGGCTAGTGTAGGGGCGCAAATGGTGTCCCCTACACAGGACGCCATTTGCATCCGCAGCAGCCCGGCAGGGGATGGAGACCTTGCTGCAGATTGGCCCGGCCAGTGGTTCCGCGGACTGGCCATGGAGCAGAGCAGGCCAGGCAGGATTCCAGGTGGGGGAGGAACAGATCACCTCCCCCCTATTGAGGATTCTGGGGAGAGGAACCTTCCCCACCTGCAGACCCCAGCAGAGCCAGGGAAGTGGGGTTTTGTACACCCCTACCTGGCGGCGGTGGTGGCGAATGCGGCAGCGGCAGATGCGGTGGTGGTGGGTCGTCTTCCATCCACTGCTGGGCTGCTGCGGCCGCAAATGGCGGCTGTCGTAGTGGCCGCCATTTTCATCCCTGCATTAGGCTGTGATAGGCTACATAAATACTTACATAGTCTATCATGGCAAAGAGCAGAGGCACAAATGGTGGTCGCTACGCCATTTGCGTCCTTGTATTAGGCCGTGCTAGGCTACGTAAGTATTTACGTAGGCTAGCACGGCCTAATTTGTGACCGCAGCAGCCCAGCAGGAGCCGGAAGTCCGGCTGTGGCCGGCCACAGCCGGCGGCTCTGCAGCCTTGCCGCGGACCTGGCTGGGGAGGATTCTGGGAGGGAGGGATGGATCGCCTCCCCCCCCCAGCAGACCCAGGCAGCGGACTGGTAAGTGGGATTCATTCATACATCCCTAAGATAGAACCTTGCGGCACCCCACAGGCTAATGGCTATGGGGTAGAACCAAAGTCCCCCAGCACCACCTTCTGAGACCACTCCTCCAGAAAGGTCCAGAACCACTTTAAAACTGTGCCTCCCAAGCCCAATCCAGATAAATGATCTCGGAGGATACCATGGTTGATGGTATCAAAAGACGCTGAGAGGTCCAGAAGAACCAATGGGGTTGCACTCCCCCCCTTCCCCGGCGTAAGTCATCAACCAGGGTGACCAAGATTGTTTCCATCCCATAACCAGGCCTGAAACCTGATTGGAATGGATCTAAATAATTAGTTTAGTCCAGAACAGCTTGGAGTTGTGAGGCCACCATACACTCCAGCACTTTGCCTAAGAATGACAAATTTGGCACAGGGTGGTAATTATCTGGAACCATGGGATCTAAATTTGATTTCTTCAGCAAGGGCTTCACCACAGCTTCTTTCAAAGCTGCGGGGACCTTGCAGTCCCACAAGGAGGCATTTACCACCTCAGAAGTCCAGATATCCAGCCCAGCAATGGCAGATTTCACATGCCAGGATGGACAAGGATCTAAAGGGCAAGTAGTAGCCTAAGTCCTCCAAGCAGTTTGCCCACATCCTCAGGTTGCACAAGCCAAAAGGTATCCATAACATGACTAGATGGTGCACCAGCCCCATCCATATCAGACTCTGTCAAAACAATGGCATCACAGTCAGCACAAATATGAGTGATTTTATCTGCAAAATGTCTGGCAAATGTTCACAGCAGGCCTTTGAGGGTTTGAGTTGTTGTGTTCCAAGGCCTAAGCCCAGGAAGCCTTTAACCACATGGAAGAGCTCTACTGGATGACACTGAGCAGATGCAATGGTGGCAGCAAAGTAGGACTTTTTACCTCTACACACCCCAAACAGATTGGGTGTGTCTTCTTTTGCCTATAGATGTACAAAAATTCTGCTCTATATTTTTAGGGCCAAACTACATGTTCTACTGTGTAGCTGGTGCTGCAGTTTTATTTTATGGTTGTGGAAGTGCGTGGAGTCCTAATCCAGATCAGGACCATGGCACTTTGGGAAAAAGCACCATGGAATCAGTGTGAATGGGAAGATGAAGGGAAGTATGGGACAAGGGGGTAAAATGCTTCTGTATGAATGTGTGTCTGCATGTTTAGAAGTAAAAAAGAGAGAGAACGGGAAGGAGAGAAGGTGTATGAGGCTGTGTTGCTTTATCCCCTGAGATGATGATCGTGTGTGAGTGTGAGTGTGAGAGAGAGAGAGAGAGAGACAGACAGACAGACAGACAGAAAATATGAATGAAAGAGCAAATTATTGGATGTGGAGAGAAAAGGGATAACTCCACCCATTTTTTACTTTGACCCTACCCACTTCTGAATTTGGCCCCCCTGACCACAACCAGAATGTGGCCCCCAACCATTTTCCCCCAAGGGAATGTGACCCTCGACTCCTAAAAAGTTGCCCACTCATATTTTAGAATGGGATACCTGGTGCCAGCATGCTGCCAGTTTACATGATTTGACAATCTAAATATCAGACATGGACATGCATTCAGGTAAAAAAAGGTAAAGGTGTCCCCAACCAGTCGTGTCCGACTCTAGGGTGTGGTGCTCATCTCCATTTCTAAGCTGAAGAGCCAACGCTGTCCGAAGACACTTCCGTGGTCATGTGGCCGGCATGACTGAACACCGAGGTGCACGGAACGCTGTTACCTTTCCCACCGAGGCGGTACCTATCTACTTGCAATTTCTTGCTTTCGAACTGCTAGGTTGGCAGAAGCTGGGACTGAAGATGGGAGCTCACTCCGTCTCCGTCACGCAGCACTCGGGTCTCGAACTGCTGTCCTTCTGGTCTGCAGTGCAGCGTCTTAACCACTAAGCCACCACGGCCCCTCATGCATTCAGGTATCTAAGCTAAAAAGTATGCAGATTTACAATTCTGCTGCTTTAAGGAAATGAAACAGCAAGGCATACAATGAAAACCTGACTCATCTTCCTAGAAGTACCATTACAGTTACAGAACATTCCTTTCATGTTGTAATTTTCCCTGTTTCCTGTCTTGAAAAGATACTACTTTACTACCCCCAAAAAATTGTTTAACATTTGTGAATATATATATATATATATATATATATATATATATGCAGTGTAGAACTTTTTCTGAATCAAACAGAAAAAATATAGTACTAAACATTTGGCTGACTCCTTGATCTGGATTGTCCTTTTCTTTTATGCCTTGGAAAGTACAGTTTCAGTCTCTGTTTTCACCCTTTAGTGGAATTTTCTCCTTCTCATTAAGGCTCTGCCAGCTCACTTAGATATAAATTAGCTGCCCAACTTCAGGACCATTTTGTTCATAATATTTGGGAAGCTCTTACCACTATTACTGCTGCTTCTGAATCCTGACTCAGTCATTGTGTGGGATCAAGGAGAAGAGAGGAAAACATGCTGTGGTTATTACTAAGGAATGGCACTATACGATATGGTAGGACGAAGACCAATATATATACAAGGGGAGTTCCTTAGAGAGTGTTACTTCTTCTCTTCCGATGACCACCTTCTTTCTCCCAGAAAACATGGACAGATCAAGTTTTCACTGTGTGCATTGCAGTTTCATTTCTTTACTCTTTTTTTTTTTTGCTTCTTCTGAGAAAAGATAGATGGGTTTTGGAGTGAAATCTGCTGCTGCTTTTTACTCTTTTTTTCCTAGTCATTCATAGGGATATAGGGATGTTAAATCTGTGCTGTCTGTGTTCCACAGAATATCAGATGTCTTACATTCTGTCATCCACTCATTGATGGAATAGGTTTTGGGCGGGGTTGATTTTGGGGGCTTTTTAACCAGAATTTCATTCTACATGCTCTAATTCACATTAGCTTAACACTAATGTTCATTGGCACAAATCCCACTTACCCCCAAGTAAAAAACTGGTCACAAGTCTGTGGAATCCACCTGACTTGGAAAAAGAGTGGCTAGAGTGTTGGACTGGGAGCTGGCAGATCTGGGTTCTAGTCCCCACTCGGCCATGGAAGGTCACTGGGTGACTTTAGGCCAGTCACAGACTCTCAGCCCAACCTACCTCACAGGGTTGTTGTTGTGAGGATAAAATGGAGAGAAGGAGGATTATGTACGCTGCCTTGGGTTTCTTAAAGAGGAAAAATGGCGGGATAGAAATGTAATAAATAAAATAAATAAAAGCCAGTTTGTGGAAGAATCCACAGGTCAGATTCATAGAAATCTAAACTCATTTGAATTTGTTGTGGATTTCTCCAACATTCCTAGTTATTCATTTATTACTTTATCCATAAGTGGCTAGAAACTGTGCAGCACATCTGGAACATCTGAAGGTGTGCCTGCTAATGGGGATAGCTGATGCTGTGGTCATGGAAGGAAGAGATGGGGTGTGATATGGTGAGAGATGATGGTGAAGACCAACTCTTAGGATTGGTTTACACATTTATATCTTCTCATATGCAGGGGAAGCACTTCATGTCACATTGTGGAGAATCTCTGGATAAGGAGAATCATGACACAGGCTCCTTCTGGAAGCTGACTTGGAGCTTTGCTCCCTTATCCATTCTTTATCCCTTGCAGACCAGGTGACTTACAGGCCTCTGGAAGTGCTCAGTCTGTGGTGGATTCTGAATTTCATGGATGAGTCCCTAAGTATGACTTATGTGTCATCAAGATGTCATTTACTTATGGATGTTGAAGAGTAAGTGCTCTTGAATATATATATATATATATATATATACACATACACACACATACATACACACACACACACATACAGAGAGAGAGAGAGAGAGAGAGAGAGAAAGAAAGAGAGAGAAAGAAAGAGAGAGAGAGAAAGAGAAAGAGAGAATAAACCTATATTAAGAAAGCCTGGATGGCCCTCCATCCTTTTGATTGTGATGTGGTGATCTGAGAATTCCCACATGCTAGTGAATTCCACAGAAAGAGAGAGTTGTTATTGCTATGTTCAGCTCAGCTTCCAAAAGCTTATTGTTTGAGGCTGTGAAGCTTGCATGCACTTTGCACACATAAGCAGATCCTGCAAAAAGGTCACCTTGACTTCTTTGGGCCCAGCTAGGTGTTATGTTAATGGCTTGGATGAAAACAAAAGTGTCTGTTTTTGTTATGTAAATAGCAGCTGCCAAGAAGGCTGAGCAGACCTGAGACCATGGCCTGGGGGGTGAGAGTTTAACCCTTTCTCTCCCTGCAGCAGTGCTCTCCAAACATTGCTGCTCCAAAGCTGCTATTTATATTTCAAGAGAAGGTCCCATTTGGTGCCAAAGCTACTTAGGCTTGCCAGAGGCTATTTACAGATAACAGGCTATTTAGTGATAACAGCACGGTTACAGATAACAAAAGATACGCATGTTAATTGCATCTATGCAATTAATATCACATGCAGTTTGGTCCTTTGTGTTCCTGCTTTATAACTCACAAGGCTTGAAACATTTGGCAGGAATAGACTAAGAGGATTGATGAATGATGTTTGCATATCTGATGCACAGTCTTCATAGCAGATGAACAACAGGGTGCTCAGATAAATATGTACTATAGTCAAGGCCATGTAATGAGCAGCCACACCTCTTTCTGCAAAAGCCATCTTCTGTATATATCTGATACACAGAAGTGCTACTGTTGTTAATGAAAACGACACAGAGATCTCGCTGCAATCATAGAATCATAGGGTTGGTATAAATATATTTTCTAGTTTGGTTGCATCTCAGTTGATAATTACCCATGTTCATTTTTATCTGAACAACAATAAAACTGAGATACACACAAAAGAAAAATAACTTTTCTTAATTTTGCTTCTTTACTAGGAACAATATTTATGGATTAATCCCAGCTGAATGTTGGATTTTACTGTGAAGTGTTTTAGTTTTAGTTTTTTGAAATATAATTGTGTTATGTTGAACAAAGAGAGATCAAAAGAACTCTGATGATATATTAGCTGGTTTTGCAAGTAGCAGGAATACTTTTCACTTGGTTGATGTATTTCATTTTCAGTGAAGAAGTTTCCTGATCACTCTGCAGGGTTTTGTGAATGAAATGCATTTGCCATTTTAACTGGCTTAGTTAAGTCTGCTGTTTAGAAACTATAGCATAGGATTGTTTATAACAATAAAAAGGTTGTAGAAACAACAACCAAAAATGGCTGGTTGTAGTATCTGTGGAAAGTTTGGATGCTGAAGAGATCAAGAAAAGGTGGCAAGAATATACAGAAGATCTGTATAGGAAGGATAATAATATTGGGGATAGATTTGACGGTGTGGTCAGTGAGCTAGAGCCAGACATCCTGAAGAATGAGGTGGAATGGGCCTGAAGAAGCATTGCTAATAACAAGGCAGCAGGAGATGACGGTATCCCAGCTGAACTGTTTAAAAACTTGCAAGATGATGCTGTCAAGGTCATGCATGCCATATGCCAGCAAATTTGGAAAACACAAGAATGGCCAACAGATTGGAAAAAATCAACTTATATCCTCATACCAAAAAAGGGAAGCACCAAAGAATGTTCCAACTATCGAACACTGGCACTTATTTCACATGCCAGTAAGGTAATGCTCAAGATCTTGCAAGGTAGACTCCAGCAATTCATGGAACGAGAATTGCCAGATGTACAAGCTGGGTTTAGAAAAGGCAGAGGAACTAGAGACCAAATTGCCAATATCTGCTGGATAATGGAGAAAGCCAGGGAGTTTCAGAAAAACATCTATTTCTGTTTTATTGACTATTCTAAAGCCTTTGACATTGTGGATCATAACAAATTGTGGCAAGTTCTTGGTGGTATGAGGATACCAAGTCATCTTGTCTGCCTCCTGAGGAATCTGTATAACGACCAAGTAGCAACCGTAAGAACAGACCACGGAACAACGGACTGGTTTAAGATTGGGAAAGGAGTATGGCAGGGTTGTATACTCTCACCCTACCTATTCAACCTGTATGCAGAACACATCATGCGACATGCTGGGCTTGATGAAGCCAAGGCTGGAGTTAAAATCGCTGGAAGAAACATTAACAATCTCAGATATGCAGATGATACCACTTTGATGGCTGAAAGCGAGGAGGAGCTGAGGAACCTCATGATGAGGGTGAAAGAAGAAAGTGCACAAGCTGGGTTGCAGTTAAACCTCAAAAAAACCAAGATTATGGCAACCAGCTTGACTGAGAACTGGCAAATAGAGGGAGAAAACATGGAGGCAGTGACAGACTTTGTCTTTCTAGGCGCAAAGATTACTGCAGACGCTGACTGCAGCCAGGAAATCAGAAGATGTTTACTTCTTGGGAGGAGAGCAATGACAAATCTTGACAAAATAGTGAAGAGCAGAGACATCACACTGACAACAAAGGTCCGCATAGTTCAAGCAATGGTATTCCCCGTAGTAACCTATGGCTGCGAGAGCTGGACCATAAGGAAAGCTGAGCGAAGGAAGATAGATGCTTTTGAACTGTGGTGCTGGAGGGAAATTCTGAGAGTGCCTTGGACTGCAAAAGATCAAACCAGTCCATACTCCAGGAAATAAAGCCAGACTGCTCACTTGAGGGAAGGATATTAAAGGCAAAACTGAAGTACTTTGGCCACATCATGAGAAGACAGGATACCCTGGAGAAGGTGCTGATGCTAGGGAAAGTGGAAGGCAAAAGGAAGAGGGGCCGAACAAGGGCAAGATGGATGGATGATATTCTGGAGGTGACGGACTCAACCTTGGGGGAGCTGGGGGTGGCAACGGCCAACAGGAAGCTCTGGCGTGGGCTGGTCCATGAAGTCACGAAGAGTTGGAAGCGACTGAACGAATAAACAACAACAAAACTAATCTATTTATCTTTCCCCAATACAGGTGGTCCCTGTCTAAAAATCTGTTGTAATGGAAGTTAAAGATTTTATTTATTTTTAGAGTTCTGTTTGTTATAAGGAATGGCATCAGATAGACTTTATACTTGAATCAGTATGCTTGGTTGTGATTCATGCCTTAATCATTCAGGGCATAGAAAGACCACAAAAATTGTCTATTTATCAAGCACCAGTAATGCTCACAGAGAATGTATGTTGTATAGTCTATATCAGGGGTGGGCAATTTGTGGTCTTCCAGATGTTTTGGCTTATAACTCACATCATCTCTCACCATTGGCTATGCTGTGTAGGGCCAATGAAAATGTTTTATATTTTATTTATTTGTTGTATTTATATCCCACCTTTCCTCCAAGGAGTCCAAGGTGGCATACATGATGGGATCTGAGCTGGTGGTGACTGTCAAAAAAGAGATTTTGAGGTTGTGGTGGATAGCTCAATGAAAATGTCAGCCCAGTGTGGCTGTTGTGAAAATGGTAAATTTGATGTTGGGCATAATTACAGAACCTCTCTCCCCCTACTTTTCTGCACTTACATGCCCATTGTTGGGAGCTTGCTTGCAATGAAATTTTGAAGACAGAAAGAGCTCCATGTGAAATACTGGGATTTCACACAGCACCTGATTTTGCTGCCCCAAAGTGGAACCATTGGCTTCTGCAGAAGTTCAGTAGTTTCAGAGTACAGCAAAGGATCCAATCAGCCTCCACATACTTCTTTCTCCCCCTCCACTTTACTTTCTCCTAAATAGCCGTAGGACTCAAATTATTCCAAAGGGAGGATTAGGACTATGTGGCATCATGATCGAGGAATTGCTGAGGCTTTTGAATAGGTTCTACAGTTATTTTAAAAAAAGGTAGAAAAAGCCCTCAAGACACCTCACCTCATCAAGTTAATTTCAGTATGTGCAATCCCTACAAACTCTCCACAGCCTCCTAAATTCCTCTGAAGTTCTACCTCTCTGAAAGGAGCCACTTGGCTTAGGGAATTCTCTCTACCCCCCACCCAGCCCCACACACATTTCCAATCACCATTCTTCTTTTCTTCTTCCCTCCCCTCCCCTGTCCTGTTCTTTCTTTCTTTCTCTTCTTTATTCCACCCAGAGCATATCTTGGGGAATTCTTAAAGAGAATTCTTGTGGGCAAGAGAAGTTGTGAACTGTATTTGAGTTTATACAAACAGACAAGAGGGTTGGTCTCCTCCTCACTCAAGCCTTTGAGAAGAGTGGGTTCACATGGTTGCAGAGAAACAAATCTGGGGCTGTTTTGTTTGTCAGTTGCCATGATCCAGCAATAGGAAGGGCTGCAGCTCAGTGGCAGAGCACATGCTTGGCATGCAGAAGGTCCCGGGTTCAATCCTCAGCATCTCCAGGTAGGGCAGGGCTAGGAAAGAATTTGGCCTGAAACCCTGGAAAGCTGCTGCTGTCAGTCAGTGTCGACAATACTGCACTAGATGGACCCAGGTTCTGACTCAATATAAGGCAGCTTCCTATTTTCCTTTGAACAGAAAGCTTTAATAAAAATAAGAGTTTTGGTTTGTTTTTTAAGTGGTGGGGAGATAAATATTGGTAATGTACGCCATCCTATGTATGCCTACTCAGAAGCCCCATTATGTTTAATGAGGCTTACGCTTACCCTCAGGAAAGTGTGCACAGGATTCGAGCACAAGTTACTTTTGCAGGGAGGTTTTCACCTTGATGTTCTGCATGTTTACTCAGAAATAAGTCCTGAGTTGTGAGCATGGTACTGCAAGCCTAATACAGTGCCTACCCATCTAATAAATTGATTACCCTTTCAGCTCAGTCCTGTGCATGTTTTGTCGTGTGTGTGTGCATGTGTTTGCATGAACTCTAGCTTCAGTGGTGAGGGAAAGGCAGTACATCCTCAGAGTTTCTCTATAACTTAGCCCTAGTTTTGAGAACAGACTCATTGGTCGAATCCTGGTGAAGTCATGGCACAAATGAGGTTATGGAGAGGAAGATACAATGAGAGCTTGTGCAGAACAAGGAGGAGGTAGAGGAGAGTTGCACAAAACAAGACGTCTGTTTTGATGAAGAGTTGCTTCTGGAGGATGGTAGGATGAGGAGGGATGGTTGCATGGAGGGGAAAAGAAGTAGTAGGGGGAGAATGTAAGTGCTCAGTGGTGAAAAAAAGCATTCTGCATATGCTTGGAGGCACTCTTATGTTTAAGAACATAAGAAGCGCCATGCTGCATCAGACCAAGGTCCATCTAGTCCAGCATTTTCTTCACACAGTGGCCAACCAGATGCCCACTGGAAACCCAAAAGCAGGAGATGAGTGCAATAGCACCTTCCCATGCATGTTCCTCTGCTGCTAACATGGGTGAAATGTAAATAAATTCTAGTCATTGTAAATTTGCATGCATTGCATGTATATCCTTCAGAAACGTTGCAGGTTCCCTGCCTCAGAGACACCTGTATGATCTCAGCCATTTTCATACAAATCTACTTAAAAAATGGGGGGGGGGGTGATGGAAAAGGAAAGCAAATCATCCCCCCCTCCTTCAAATTGGAGAACTCCCCTTTCACATGAACTGCTGCACCTATCCTTCTGAAGCTTTGCTGGTTTCTTACTTTGGGACAATCTAGGCTGTCTGTAATTTTCAGAACAATGGTCCACAAGGAAAATAGGGAGATAAGCATGGCCCTTATATATGTGTGTAATCTATGCATGTGCAAATACCTATACACACATGCAAGCATACCACATGCAGACACCCCCCCCACATACACACGCATACACACACACACACACACACACATATATATATATATATATATATACATGTATATATATTAGAAGTACGCTTAGACACACACACACACACACACACACATATATATATATATATATATTTGTGTTATGGGCCTCTGCCCCAGTTCTTTTAAGAACCTAGCAACACCTCTGCCATCCAGTGAGCTCTGTGATTACCGTTTTGCAGGGGGGAAATGGCAATTTCAAAAATGCGCATAATTGATCTTATGTAACATGAGGCCATGAATGGCTGATATACATAAGATTATGCCTGTAATCTTATGTATATCAGCCATTCACAGCCCCATTTCACATAAGATCAAATGTGTACATTTTTGTGATCGCCATTTTCCCCCCCACAAAACAGTGATAGCAGAGTTTGTCGGACAGGCCCAAGATGAGTGTGGGTGGCTTGGCGATCAGTGGAGGGGAGGCTCAGGTGTGGGTCCAGGAGTGTGCGAGCAGGGGCAGGGGGTTGGTAGGTGCCCTAGTTGCAGCTGGCCAAAATTCTTCCAAATCCTATCAATATCTTGAAATGACAGTAAGGGTGCTTCCAGAAGGAGAACTCATACTGCTACCAGTCAAGAGGTTTTCTTCAGCTATTCTGTTTTCCCGTCCTTAACAGGTTTTGTTTTGTCTTTTTGTTTTTGTGGTAAGGAAAAAAAAGATGGAGGAAGTGGTGGGAAAACATGCAAGAGTTACAAATGGTAGATGACAATGTCTGGACCACCCACTCCCCCCATAAAATTCCATGTTTGAGGCAGGGCGACAAAGTGTCATCTCATCTGGAAAAAAAATCCTAATAACCTAGCAAATATTTCATAGCATCAAATCTATGAGAAAAGTATAACTGCGCACCTCAGGTGATTGATAAGTTCGTCAAATGGTACTGATTTTGCATAATGGCTAATAGATCCTAAGATATCAGAGCAAAATAACTCATAATGCCATGTAAGTGGAGTGAAATGGATGCTAAAGTGCAGCCTGTGTTTTGTCCAGTTGCCCTGTCAGTAAATGGAGTCTAGGAGCCCAATGCTTTGCTGAGTTGTGACCGCAAATTAATTATAGGGATTAAGTGTGGGACTTCTAGTTCAAATGGGTATACCCATCTCTTTGTTCTGGTACTGATGGGATTAACTTCTTACTTGCATCAGTGCTGAAAGGGAAAACATGATCATGGCACATGAACACAAGAGGTTACTTGAAGATAAAGAAAGAAGGCACAGACCTAAAATATCATGGCTCACTTACCTTTCTGGTGTTCAGCAGTATTGGCAAAAGGTGTACATTGCAGAACTAGATGGATTTAAGGAGGAACAAGCTCTGCTGTACTGGGATTGTGCAGTTGTTGGGTAGGCTGGGCTGTATCTGTTCAGTTTTAGGTCCATGCTCAGTTCTATGGCAGTTACACAATATTTATCCAGCTTACCCTGTTTGAATATTCAAGGTCCATGATAAAATGACTGTGCAAGGGATGCAGCCCCTAATCCTTTGTAAATATTGTACATGGGGAAAGTAGCCGTATCTGTCTCCTGAGATGATTATGGAGCCAGGAAGCTTGTATGCATCCCAGGTGAAAATGGGACTGGCAACCCTGGATAGAAGCAAAGTTGTATTGGTGTGTGTTTATCCTTTTGATTTTATGCTGTCAGGGCCATCGTTAAATCATTGTGAATGACAATGAGCATGCATAATAGTCTGATGACAGATAAAATCTCCCGTAATTTTAGGTGCAACATAACCAAGCGTGGAAAACCTGGGGCCAAGATTCTCAGGGCCAAAACAGATATTATTCTAAATTTGTATCTAGCAGGTATAGCTAGGGATATATGCGAAGTCCCCCCTCCCCCCTTCGCTCAGGAAGTGCTGAAGTGGACGATGAAATTGACAAGTTCTTTGACAAGCATGGAATATGGCTCTGCTGGGCTAACTGAAGTCCTGTGTGGAGAGGATGAAAGTGACAAGGGAATACATAGCAGACAGGCAGACTTGTAAATGACCACTGCTAAAAATAATATTGTAAAAAAATTAAAATTATCAACCCTTTTGGGCAAATTTAAAGACCCCCCAAAAAACCATGATCCCATTTGCATACATTTAAAGAGCCCAGAAATAATATTAAGAAACCTCACAATCCCACTTGAGCAAATGTAAAGATCTGAAAAATAACACACACACACACATTCCCATCTACACAAATTTAAAGACCTGAAATTTAAAACAAAAACAAAAACATGATCTCATCTGTACAAATCACAGGACCCCCCAAAATGGGTCTATTTAATGTGCACAAAAAAATTAACATTTCTGGAATTGGAACAATCTGCTACAGTCCGGCACTGCATATCGGAATGGAAATTCTGTGAAATCCTGTTGAGCTTAAATGGAATGACATTCCCAGAATTGCACAGCCCTAGCTATGGCTTTTAAAAAGATGTTTACTGTAGTGTAGGCTCAGGGGACCCTATCCAGATCAGAATCCTGCAATGGGGGGTAGGGGCACTTTTAAGATCTGGATCAGTCCCCCTATGCCTACTCCAGAGTAAATATGACAAAAGATGTAGCTGCTAGATACAGATTTAAAGTAATGTCTGTTTTGGCCCTCAGTTCCCATCAGCTGCTCACAAATGTCCTAGGCCACTTTGGTACCTGAAACATGGGCTAGTATCCACTCACCAGGCAGGAGGCAGCAGTGTTTGGTGTGTGTGTGTGTGTGTGTGTGTGTGTGAGTGTGTGTTGGGGGGAGGCTGGGAGCACCAGTACAATCCATGCACATGCACCACCATCTTGAGGATGTCATGGGAAGATTTTTAGTGGCAGATTTAAAGGACATAGGGATGATCAAACAAGATGCCTGCCATTAATTTCTCATTTATTTTTTTTTCATATATATGCAGGTTC
The DNA here is from genome assembly GCF_057233095.1 of Heloderma suspectum. Taxonomy (NCBI): domain Eukaryota; kingdom Metazoa; phylum Chordata; class Lepidosauria; order Squamata; family Helodermatidae; genus Heloderma; species Heloderma suspectum. The sequence goes on from NC_139459.1 coordinate 88,996,073, forward strand.
AAGTATGAATTAACACAATGTGCATGGACATATAGCTCTGTTGCAGAAGTGCATGAGTGGCTTTTTCAATAGATTTAAGGTATTTGTGTACCTGATAAAAAGAACTGGTGCATGCCCTTAAGTATTGCTTAAACTTCTCTGATGGTAACAGGGGGAGAAATGGCATCTCCAAGTTACCAGCATAGGCACATCTTGGAAGGACCATATATCCCGCCACACTCTGGTGGCTGCAGGGTTTTTTAGAGCAAATGTAAGGAGGAGTGCCAAATTTTGGACTGCTTAAATTGCCTCCTGCACCATTTCCCAAAGCAGTACTTCATCCCATTGGTTCATTCAGCCTAAGGCCAGTATTACTGGCCTTTGGGGGTACTCAGATATTATTAGCAATGTAGCCTGTTTGGAAATGTTCAGTTTCAGAGAGCCTTTAAGGGTGCAGTGCTATGGATTGTACCCCCATTAGATAGAAGCCTCTGAACCCAGAGGCTTCCAAGTATCGAGTGCTGCGCTGGGCTGCTGCTGACAGGGTGAGAGAAGCAACGGAGGTGATTTTCTCTTCTCCGTCCTCGTGTTGATTCTTTTCCTTCCAGATGGGCCTCTGAACCCATCTGGACATGGCACACTGGCAGGGGCAGGGTGGGACTGGGCTGGGGCTAAGATTCTTTGTAATCTGGACTCTCCTCTCCCTGCCCTCCAGAACGTTTCCTTTCAGACCTCTACAAGGTCCTCCGAGGACACTTTGCAACCTTGGAAAGCAGGCAGCTGTGGGAAAGAGGGGAAGGGAGTGAAGGAGTCCCCCTCCCCAAGTCATAGCAATATCTACAGCTTTGGAGGGTGACTCCAAAAGATCCTATTGTCCCTGGGGTGCTCTCCGAGGACCATAGGATTGCTCTGAAAGTATGCTTAGAAGGAAAGGTGGAAAATCTGTATGTAAAATTGTATCTTCTATCAAAACACCTAGAATGTATTATCAATAATCAAAACTACGATGCAGAGGTTGAAATCTTGATCAGCAGAGTCAAGGCTTTTATAATCAATCTGTGCTCAGGTGTCTCTGTGAATTTATCCCAAAAGATCATTGTTATTGGGAGGTTATAAATGTTTAACCTCCCAATAACAATGATCTTTTGGGATAAATTCCAAAGTAATGTAAGGAAAAAGTAATGTTCCTTTTTTAAATGTGCCAAGTATTTCAGGAAATGGCTTTGATGTATATTGAATGGAGTGTCTTCCTTTTTGTTCTATAATGGAAGAGTTCTCCTACTTCATGATGTGCTCTTTTGATTTACTTTGATTTTCATAGATGTTTGTTATCCGTCTTTATGAGAGCTATATAAATAAATAATTCCGATGTGATGGATGATGCTTTATATTGGAGCTAAACTATCTAATGAAAATGTAGCTGTCAAACTTTGCTAACTCAAGTGCCCTAGATCTTCTCCTTGCCCTTTTTGATTTTGCAGACTTGACACATTATTGTTTTTGGGCCATCTGTCGACAAAATGACCAGTGGTCACAATCTCTTTCTTATACAGAAGCAGTGAAGACAGCATCCCACACCAGCAGAACAGGGCGGGTGCAAGGAGGAATTCCAATGTCATGCCTGTTTCCCATCTCTTTGTATGTTGGGAAGGCGTGGGGGACTCATAAGGTTGTATCTTTCCACTAGCAGAACAGACACCACTAGAAGATAAAATTAACATCTCCCCTGTATCCCCCAGTATACCTCCAAATCTGCACTGGAGGGTTGGGAGATCCTTTGGAACATATTTGAGGGGCATGTGGGGGGCTGCAGTGGGTAAGAGGGGAAGGAAAAAGCAATCAGGAATCTGCTCATGTAATATTGGTTTTGGCCACAAACTTACCAGGTTGTGTTTTAATTGTAATAATTCTACCCATTAAAGGTTAGTATTAGGTTAAAGGTTGCTAAAGTTAACTTATCCACCAAAAATTATATTGTGCATAAAGATACATAGATAACTCTCCATAATGTTCCTAAGAAGCAAAAAACTAGTTCTATGAATGAGTGCATATAACATGCTTTACATACATAGGGTTCCATGCAATCTAGAACCCTGATTGTGCAGGGTTCCAGATCATATGGAAGACTATATTCCTGTTCAGGTGTTTGGCTCCATGCATTCCCAGAATGCATGGAAGGATGAGTGGAATCACCCATGCTAGACCTGCACCCAAAATCATTCCCACATGGCAGCATCTTCAGGTTGCCTCAGACTTCCAAACATTGAGTGAAAGTCTGAAAGGGGAATCTGTGTGTTCAGCTGAGTGCACTGTGTGTGATTTGGCATTTGGGTTCCTGATCAAGTGGAGGAGTTTAAGCACATTCAGCCAAGTATTAGACATTTCCCCCATCAGACCTTCCACTCAATGCAGAAGGTTCTTAGGATGCTTAAAGAAAGAAAGGTGACATTGGAGGCAGAACTAATGTGCATGGCATGGTTCTTTCAGCCACACATTCTGAACATGTGTAGATATGAATGCCCACACATATGTAGAGCTCTGTGCACATAGGCTTTCCTACTCTGATGTGCATCCTGGGAACCTGCTCACTGATGGGACTGGGGTCAGGGCTAGAAGTGAGGCCACACTGCTTCTTAGACAGGTAGAGCCCTCTTCACACCTATAAAGCATGAAAGAGACTTGTCTCATTAGAAATAAGCCTTACCATTATTATGCACAGCAGACGTGAACAGAAGGTAGATTGGAAACTACTAGAAGATCTTCCAGTGATTTGCAGTAGATCAGCAAGAGTCTCCAGTTCCAATTGTTTAACATTAACAATGTTTAGGTCTAAATTAGACAGTTAGAATTTCTAATCTGTAACTCACATGCACATTTATATCTGTGGCACCTTAAAGACTAACAAACGTATTATGATTAGGGATGCTGGAGAAATTCAAGATGGACTAAATGAGCTAAGATTTCTAAGAATCTGACCTGCAGAATCCACTGCAAAGCAACCCCCTCAGGCCACGCAGAGTCCATGAACTTTTGGATTATTATTTTTTTTACCTTCCTGAAATTTACGCATAATTATTCATAGAAAAATATGCAAGTTTGTGCTGAAAAAAAGTTGAATGGAATGGGGAACAATATGCTAAATGTTATGTACTAAGGTAAATTATGTAAATTGTTACAAAACCTCTTACATAATTATTTGTATTGACGAAAAAAATATTCGCATCTGTCTGTGAGCAAACAACAGAACAAAAGTCACCTGACAATCCACAAAACACTGACAGAGCGGATCTTACACAGTCCGTACATCCGTACGATATAAGCTTTTGTGGACACTGTCCAATTGCATCTGATAAAGTTGACTGTCCACAAAAGCTTGCCTTAATAATTTTGTTAGTCTTTAAGGTGCCACAAGACTCTTTGTTGTTTTAGCTATTTTAATAAGTGCAATTGGATCAACTGTGATGTTAAACATTCTATTAAACCTTCTTAAGTTCCAAGAAAACAGAAAATTGTGATGTTCCGTTTACTAACACCGCTTCCTTCAGAATGCAGTTATGCACAGACTACTATGGGGTAAATGATGATTAGAGAAAGCAACAAGTGGGCAAGAGCTTTTGGCAATGTAAAATAGAGGGAAGGCAGGCTTGGCTAAAGACCCTTGGTATGGGAATAGTGTGATTCAAATATAAATGCTCCCATTTTGTCTGTGAAATGTTGAAAGGTATGAAGCTGGCATTATGCCAGAAATGTCATGAGCATATGCCTGACTATTGGGTTAAAATAATGGGACACACCAATTTTAGCAACCAACATACATAGGGATCTCCTCCCCCCAAGTGATAGTGCACCAATTAAATAGCTATTCTGGTAAGTGGATGGGAGGATGTTTTCAAATGCTCATGCCTTATATGAATATTTTCAACAAATTGGAAATATTCAAGCTAGATAAGAGAAAATTCAAGTTCTACATATGTCTGAATACAGATATTTTAAAGTGAGTTTGAATATGGAATGCTAGTTATGAATGGAAGCAATCATGTTTATTTCAGCACTACTGTTAATGAAGTCAAAAGAACAATATATTGACACTCATCTTGACTTGAACAAAGCCAGCTTCCCAAAGCAGGTATTGATGAATGCTCTGGCTGAAACATGATTACTAGATTAGCTACGTCCACAAATATAGAGACAAGATAGATATGTATTTTCTTTGTGGGAAATACTGTGAAGGAAATGGAAGCTCCACTCGTCCTTGTGCTGAGTAGAGCTGATTTGAGATATGATTGCTTTTTTGTTATGCAGTGTAGTGTGTGAGGTGTTGAGTTCAGCTAATTCAACTCTGGGCCACTGCAGGTAATTTTTCATATGAAATCTCATCAACTTTCAAATCCTGAATGCCGGCATCCGCATGTCATCAGCATCAAAAAGTAACCAGCTGGAGTTATTTAGCTAGTTGACAGTCATTTATTTACTGAGAGACCTGTGAAAACCTTGTTTTACTTTGATGCAATCCAATTTTGCATTTCCCTTGATATATATAAACCTTCTTTAAATGATTAAATTTTCCAGCATTGTAACAGTAATGGCCTGTAATTTTTGAATAAACATGAGCAGTTAAATGGAATGATTGTTTTATGGAAATTACTTTGGCTTGTTCCCAACTTTTCCAGGCACCTTATTATTGAAATTAAACAACTTTTAGCTAACAATTATATTAAGCAACAAAATAAATAGTATCTCATTGAATTAAACTGGAAATTATTACCAGAGAATAACTTTAAAAAACTGGGCATCATCTAACACGTATTCTCAGAAGATAATACTATTCAAACCTACTTTTCTTTACCAAATCTCTTATACTGCTTCAGTAATATGCTTCAAGTATGCCTGTTCCTTGAGTAACCAAGGAAAAGCAGAAACATCCAAGAACAATGGGTTTTTTTCTTGGCTATTACAGTAAATTGAATAATGCAAGTGTCAATCTGGAGAAGTCTTTTGGGGCTTGCAAAGACTTCCATGAATACACCCAGGCTTCTCACTTCAAGGACTTTCTAACAGCAAACCTTGTCTTGTATTAGTGGCTGCTTTGGAAGGTCCCTGAGATTCCATGAGAACTTAGCCCCTTTATCTCTTACACACTTGAAAAGGGCTCCATGTGAAGAAGGAGAAGTGGGGCTTCTGGCCCAGACTCTGATGTCTATGCATTGAGTGTAGACCAGGATACTAAAAAGATCCTGGGCACCTCTATGTATGCAAATTTAGAATTCCTAGGATTTATCTACATTTCACCAATGTTAGCAAAAATAGCAGTGAAATAAACAGCGATTCTGTGCATATGCAGAATAGGGATGTACGAAAGTCACTTACCTTTTCGACGAGGCGATTTGCGGTGGGGGGAGGTGCTCCGCACCGCCCCCTGAAATCTTTTTCCGGCCGGCTCCGCTCCGCGGAGATTCCATGGAGCCACCGGCCGGGCCTGCCCGCAGCTGGAAATCCAGCCGCTGGGCAGCCTTCCTTCCGGAGGAAAAAAAACACACCTGCATACGCAAATGGCGGCGGCTACGGCGGCCGCCATTTGCGTTCCTTTTTTTCGCAGTTTTAGCCTACGTAAATATTTACATAAGCTATTACGGTGAAAAAAAAGGGCAACGCAAATGGCATAGTGGGTGCCATTTGCGTTCCTCCCCCCCCCCCCGCTGTTTTAGCCTATGTAAATATTTATGTAAGCTATTGCGGCGGGAAAAAAAGGAACGTAAATAGCACCCACTACGCTATTTATGTTGCCCTTTTTTTCACCATAATAGCTTACGTAAATATTTACATAGTTTAAAACTGCGAAAAAAAGGGAAAGCAAATGGCGGCCACCGTAGCCGCTGTCATTTGCGTACGCAGGTTTTGTTTTGTTTTTCTTGGCTTGCTGTGATAGGCTACGTAAATACTTACATAGCCTATCACGGCAAAGGGCAGATGGCAATGGCGGCCACGGCAGCCAGTTGAAAGACCAGCCGCCACCGCCGGAGCTGCTGCCGGAGCTGCCGCCATCCGGAATATCCACCCCAGGTAAGCCTCGTCCCAGGGGGGATCCGCGGGGGGGGAGAGAGGGGCGGGCCGTTCCGCCACAATTTTGGGGGGGCCGAATGCCAGTGCATTCAGCCTCACTGAAATCCGTGGCGGAATTCTCCACCATCCCTAATGCAAAATGCTTTTTCTCTCACCACTAAGCACTTGTGGCCTCCCGCTTCACACACACTGAATAGTGATGGAATTTATCACATACAATTTAAAGCCTCATCAGTCCCTTTTTAGTGATTATGCACTGATCATACCCGTTGCAAGAAAAAAAAACCCTACAACCAGATTGCATACATTATGTTCCTTTCCAGATGTTAATCCCTCGTCAATTTTCAGTCCTCCAGCAATTCTTCATGAAAACATGTTTTGTTGGGGGTTTTTTGCAACTCTCCTATACCTCTTTGTTATGTGTAAGCTCTCATCTCCTGTTTTTCTTATCTTTTTTTAAACTGTAAAACTTCTTTAAAAGCCCCATGCCTAGGGATGGCACAGGTGCCTGATTCCATCTGGGAATCTGGGGGAACAACCCCTGACTGCACCCCTGAGCCTCACTGGCTGAGCCCCTGCCCCCACTCGCCCCCTGCCTGTGCTCAGCGAGTGGCCTGCACTCACCCCGGCAGGTTTGTTGAGCTCCACAGTCAGTCACCATTTTTTGAAAAATAAAATGGTGATTGCAAAAACACGCATATTTGTATATGCACAAAAATGTGCATTTTGTGAATGCACATATTTGCATATATGCAAAATGCACATTTTCACAAATGCACATATTCACACATATGCAAATTGATGTATTCACAAATATGCACATTTTTGCACATGTTCAAATATGTGTACTTGCAAAAATGTGCATTTTTGCGCATATGCAAATATGTGCATTTTTGTGATCACCATTTTACTTTTCAAAGAATGGTGACCGCGGAGGTCGATGAGGCTACCAGGGTGGTGTGGACTGCTCGCCAAGTGCAGGAGGGGCTTGAGTGGACAAGGGTGGGTTCACACATTCCTACCCATGCCTACTGGTAGTGCCAGGAGGCACTCTCCACACAGCTTCCCCTGAACTTCCTGGAATATCTTGTCTCATAGTCCTAATCGTACTTTGATATAATCTTCTGTCTGCAGCTATGTGTAGGGATGGCAGACAATTCCACTGCAGACCCAAATGAGTCCAGCCTCTGGAATCCTCAGCGGAACGGAACACTTACCTCCGCCTCCCAAGGATTCCCTCCAGAACGGCACACCAGCTCTGTACCACTTGTGATACAGTAATGGCAGCCGCCATTACTGTATCGCTGTGAGGAATACAGCCACAAATGGCGTATTTGATGCCACTTGCAGCCGTAAAGCCCTTAGTCTAACCTAATTGCAGCCATTTATGGCTGCACTTAGGTTAATCTAAGCGCTTTACGGATGCAAGTGGCATCCACTACGCCATTTGCAGCTGTATTCCTCACAGCGATACGGAGCCAGTGTGCAGCTCTGTGGAATCCTCCCGATGCGGAGCTGCTCTGGAGGATTCTGGGGGGGAGGAACAGATCGCCTCCCCCCCCCAGCTGGATTCCCCCACAGAAGGTAGGGAATGTGCCCATCCCTAGCTATGTGGAAGAAGTTAAAGGTGAAGAGGGAGAAATAGTTTGTGGAAATTGCTGTGCTGATGCCACTGAACTTTTGCTGAAGTCAAAAGGTCCAATTTGGGGCAGTAAAATCAGATGTTGTGTGAAATACCAGTCTTACATGGAGCTATTCCTGCCCTTCCCCTTCCCTCTTCAATCTTTCATTGCAAACACGCTCCCTTCAGTGGGCATCTAAGAGTAGAAAGGTAGGGAGAATGGGGGGACATCCAGTGAGCAGAATGCAGTGGCAGTGTCTCCCATAGTTTAAAAGGCTGCTGTCTTCATGGTATGCCCTATTGGGCTGCTAAGGCAGTGGGTCCTAAGTTCTCCTAGTCACCGCAAGGCTACTGAGCTCTGAGGGGAGAAGAGCCAGGCTTGTATTAAGGCAGATGATGCCACTGGGGCAGCTCAAAAGCTGAGGGGCAAATGCCCTGATGTGCTTCTGATAACGACAGCCATGGTGTAGACATCTGAAAAATGAAAGCCTATACATGCAGCATAGGGATGGGGAAATCTCATAGTTTTGCTTTCTCCTGCATTTTTTTTTTTAAGCCAGTTCATTCTTTACCCAATACGGAGAAGGTGCAGAATTGGGTAAGTCACATAAAAAATGAACTGAAATGAAATTGTCACCCATCTGTACCAGCCAAATTAAATAGGTACAACTATTGCCAGCATGGAAAGAACTATTGCCTGCCATATAGCTATTAAAGATGAGTCCACCAGAAATGCTGTACCCCCACGTCCAGCTTACCTGGCCGTGAGGGGGGGGGGCGTTGAGGCCGGGTGGGGAGAAGATGACGTGGGCTGCCATTGGGCAGCTCTTTGCGCCTTACAAAAGGGGAGGGGCTGGAGAGTTTTGTCCTTGATCCGCGCCCCTCCCAGGCAGTTTCTCACTGGCGCTAGGAATGTCAGAGAACTCCGCCACGGATCTTGGGGAGGCCGAATGCCAGCGCATTCAGCCCCCCGAAATCCGTGGCGGAACGGCCTGCCCCCCGCCCCCCCCACGGATCCCCCCGGGATGAGACTTACCTGGGGCAGATCTTCCGGGTGGCGGCGGCTCCGGCGGCGGCTCCGGCGGCGGTGCGGCGGCAGCGGCCGGTCGGACCACCACCATTTCCTGTGTAAAAATAAAAAAAGACGTGACAGGCTACGTAAATCTTTACGTAGCCTATCACGTCTGACTTTTTTTTAAAAAAAAAACACGCGCGTACACAAATTTGCATTCTTTATTTTGGCCCGTCTTAGTCTACGTAAATATTTACGTAGACTAAGACAGCAAAAATAAGGGGAACGCAAATAGCATCTGCTGCGCTATTTGCGTTTCCCTTATTTTCGCCATCTTAGTCTATGTAAATATTTATGTAGACTACGACGGGCCAAAATAAGGAACGCAAATGGCGGTGGCCGTAGCCACCGCCATTTGTGTATGCGCGTGTGGTTTTTTTTTAAAGTCAGACATGATAGGCTACGTAAAGATTTACATAGCCTATCATGGCTGACTATAGGGACGCAAATGGCGGCGGCTATGGCCGCCGCCGTTTGCATCCCTGCTAGCCAGTGGTCGGATGTCCGGCTGGTGGCGGAGCCAGCCGGCAGCTCTGCAGATTCCCTGCAGACCACAGCCGGCCGGCCAGGATTCCAGGGGGAGGGATGGAGCGCCTCCCTCCGCACCATCAACATAATCCACAAAAGGTAAGTCACTTACATACATCTGTAACTGGCACGGCTCCCTCCCGCCCTCCCTTAAGCAGTGTGGGTGCCAACTGGTTGCCCTTTTGGGAACCAAGTAGGAATTTTTGGCTCATAGTCCGATTGGCTGGGACTGCGTGCCATTTCTCCTGCTTCACATTGTTAATGGGGTTGGGTGTGTCAAGGAGGTAATTCCGGTCTAATTATTCCTCAGTTCAGGTTGCATTTCAGTAGGCAGCTAGGACAGGCAAAGGAGAACGAGCTTAGGGATGGTGAGCATTCAGAGGCACCTTTTGGTGACAGGTTATACCTGAGGCCTCCCGAACAGGTTTTGCGCCTCGGCAGGGGGATAAAGGTTGCCTGGAAGAACGACTCACCCAGGAGCTTGGCGGCCTGGGAGGGGTGACAGGGGAAGGTCTACCTCCCCCATAAGGGGCAGTCCAGAGGGGTGGAGAAGCTGACACGCCACCCCTCAGGCTGGGTATGTTTTCACCAATTAAAGTGCCAGCTAGGCACTGGTACAGTCAGGGCCCGTCCTAGGTTTCCCCTTTCCAGATATTTCAATAAATGTGGCCCAATTTCAACCCAAGATTTGTTGTCCGTCTCTTCATTACCCATCTCTGCTCACAACAAAGAGGCAGCAACCTTAATTTAGCACTACCATGGCTGAATACACAGGGATTCAAACCCAGACTCTGAAGAGCAAAGCACTCAAAGCCCTGGGCCTGGATGAATCTGTCAGTTTTGGTTTCTTCCACATTCAAATGTTTTTAATCTCAAGTTCTTTTTGTCCTGAATTATGGAGAACTTTGCAAATTTTGGTAAAATCATATCAGAACTGAAATGAAATGAAAGGGGAGGAGCCAAGGCTCAGTGGTAGAGCTCCTGCTTTGCATGCAGAAGGTCCTTGGTTCAATCCCTGGCATCTCCAGGCAGGGCAGGAAAAAACTCCAGCCTGAAACCCTGGAGGGCCACTGCTAGTCAGTATCAACCATACTGGGCTACTGGGACCAATGCTCTGACTCAGTATACAGCAGCTTCCTGTGTTCCTGTGAAATCCTCAGCCATCCCTGTAGCACTCTATCTGTGTTCCATACAGCCTAGAATGCTAACTGTACAGGGCTCTACAATGTGTGTAAGTCTACAACCTTGTTCAGGCATTCTATCCCGCCCCCGTGTGATTACTATTGTACAAGGTTCTACATCTTCCAGGCTTCTCAATCAAACAGAGAGCCTCCTAGAGGAGAGCCAGCTCACTGCTGTAGATGTTGAGCCCCCAAAATGTGAAAGGCTGCAAGAACAGTGACAGGGATGTGCAGGAGAGGGTGGGACCAACAGGCTTGACTCAGCTTCCTCCCCCGCCCCACATGATGATTTTCATGTGGGCAGTGGGGAGAGAATGACTGAACAGGGCTTTGCTTCTTCAGGCTGCGTAAAAAATGAAGGTAGTCATGTTGGCCAAAAGAAAAATCCCCCCAAAGAAAGTGCTAAAATCCATATTAGTGTAATATCTTTATCAAGCCCACTCATAGGTCACAAAATACAGTGCAATTTCAATATTTTATTGCCATTCAGTTGGCCTAATAAAAGTATCACACTAATATGGATTTTAGCATTTTTTTTCTTTTGAATAGAGCTTATGTCTGTAGCTGTATATGCAGCACATAGGTTTTCCTTTTTCAGGCATCCATGCTTAGCATGTTGACACTGTGGGAGCAGGCAGGAAAGAATCCAATGCTGGAAGTGGGGATGCTGTGGACATCTGGTTGGGGCTTGAAGGCAAAGCCCCGCGATTTCTTGCTAGCTTGGCCCCCGGATGCCAGTCTGCAGATCCCCACACTTGCCCAAATTGGTGCACACTGAGCTGGGCAAGCATGGGGATCCCTGAACCCTCGCCAAGCTGCCATTTTGCATAATAATGGCAGCTTGGCCTTTTACAGAAAGGTCAATTTTGTGCAAATGGAGGCTGTAAAAAGTCAATATACTCAAAGCTGCAGGTGTAAATGGTCTATTTAGACTATTTGTGCCTGTAATTTGGCATAAACGGGCCTCTTATGCAAAATGGCAGCTCCATGGGGGAACAGGAGGCCATGTGCCACTCACCCATGGACCACCCAGCGGCTTGCTGTGTGTGGCAAGCAGGGTTGGGTGTTCAGTGGAGGTCCGGTGAGCAGCACGTAAGGCGGGATGAGATGAGTTCTCCCATCCCTAGTTGAAAGGCAGGCCTTTTCCCTTCTACTCTGGAGGCCTCTTGTCCATGAAGGGAGCTCTTGTCAAGATGTGCAGGGGCACAATAGGTACTCAGTGTGTCACCACCTCTGGATCATGGCACAGAGTTTCATGAATATTGTACTTAATTGATTGATTAATTAATTAATTAAATTTATTAATTGCCCATCTGGCTGGTCATCCAGCCACTCTGGGTGATGTACAAATTATATAATAAAACAGTTTAAAACAATAACATTCTACTGTAAAAACATTTTCTAAAATACCCTAACCCATCCCAAATGCCTGCCTGAACAACCACTTTTTTAATGCGCATTTTACTTAATCAGTGAAGTGCTCGTGTACCCTACTTTAGGGTGGTGCATTATTAGAAGGGCTGTCAGAGAGCAGTCCTCTATTTAAAGGTGTCTCTATTTCAGCCTTCCCAACATGGTGCCCTCAGATGTGTTCGACTACAACTCTCAGCATGCTGGGAGTTGCAGTCCAACAAATCTGAGGGCACCATGTTGGGAAGGCCCCTCTATTTGAATGGCCATCCAGTCCACACCCAGTTTAAAGATAAAGAGCCTTAAGCGGGGAGAGCCTTGAAGTTGCTCATCAACACTTAGCACCTGGATGGATGGCAGGTTGAGCAGGCATGCAGGTCACCTAGTCACAATCTTCCCAACCAGGGCAAGATATATTATATTTCTATTTACATTATAGCAATTCTGTCTAAATTTGCTTCTATATAAATAAGCACAAGCAAATTTTATGCAAATCTGTATCCTCTTTTTTTGGATGATGTGTAAGTGGGCACCATATCAATCAGTGATAGATAATTTCAAAATTGCATCTCATTAGAGATAGAGGACTCATTCAGAGTTTATGGCCCCCATGACACTGAAAAACTCTTCTACATGTTGGCACTCATGTGGAAGTTAGAATAAAAGAGAAGGAGTTTTCAAAAGTGCACAGAAGGCCATTTGTTACCCTGTGTACTTCAACTGGGTGAGCATTTGGCTTTTTCTTTGAGAGAACAGAATCAATCTTGTCTTCCGCATCACCTTTATTTTGAGATGGTGTGGAAGGCAACATAGGTTGTTTTTTTTGTTTTGCTTTTCTGAATCAGAGTCACCCCTGACAGAGGAAGCATTTTAAGTAGTGATGGGCAAACGTACCCAAATAAATTTGTTATTTCCTTAGAAAGTAACACATTCATCCATATAATCTCCAGTGAGAGTTCTCCTTTAATTTGAGATCTCATTCTGTGTATACAAGTCTTTGCGCATGTACAGTATCAAACTGAGCTGTAGTTTGTAATCACAGAATGTGTCATGACATTATGTACCCTTTCCTGATTGGTTGCTTCCATGTGGCCTTCCTGGGTAAGGTAGAAAAATGGTTAAACCAAACAACTCAGAACCTGCACAGAAATGCTGTAGTTTAGATGCAGACTGTGCATGCTCCAAAGCTCACAATCTATTCCAAAATCAATCATGAATTCATAAGACAGCTTGCTACAAAGGTGAGCGTTACAAACACGTGAGTTTTGACCAACAAGCTAATTATGAAATTTGGCAGCATCACTACTTTTAAGTAATACAAAACGGATTGTACAATAAATGGTCTTCTGTGTACATTTGGAATCTCCTGCACTGTCATCCCTGTATATGGTGCCTTCCAATCTCTCCTCCATTATTCAGAGAGAAAACACAGCAGTTGTAAACAACATTCCATGTGACCTGCCCTTACCATTTGGTTAAGTAGGTTGCAAATGTGATGACGAACAGCTTTACAGATTCCCAAGGTGTTGACACATACAGTAGGCAGCTCCCATATGATGAGCTCCAGGAGTACATGGAGCAACCCAGCTGGTATCCCACTGTTTGAACCAGCACCTCCACATGATGGCCTTACAAGCAACCTCTGCAGTTTGAGCTATCATTACAGCCTTTTTTAAAAAAAAGCTGTTACAAGTGCACCAGTTGTAATTGAGAGTCAGTGCAGTGTAGTAGTTAGAATGTCAGACTAGGGCTATGGAGACCTAAGTTTAGATCCCCACTCAGCCCTGAACCCATTCACTGGGTGACCTACCAGTGGCCACCTCTCAGCCTCTCAGGGTTGTTGTGAGGATAAAACACAGGTGGGGACAAACATATGAGCCACCTTGAGTTCCTTGGAGGAAAGGCAGTTTAATGTAATAATAAAGAAGAGGCTGCATGTGTATAGCACTTTCATGGTATCCCAGCAAGATCATGAATCATTGTCCCATGGAATCCTGGAGGTGATCACATGGGGCTCATTAAGTTTATGAATCAGCCATATAGAGACACACACTAGCCCATTTAATCTAAGCACATTTGCAGAGATCTATTACATTCTCTAATGTGCAATAGCACATTAGGGTTTATAGAAATGCATTTGTTATTTTAAATTTTTTTTCCCGTTCAATACAGTAGCCTCTGCCACTGCCACCACCAACTGCTATAGTTGCAAACTTCAGACAGTTTATGTAAAAACACTAAGTAGATCTATATAATTTTTTGAGTGATGCTGAAAATGTGTTCCTATTCATAACAATTAAGGTCATGGAACTATGGAACAATTCTCAATTCCTCTGGGGGCAGTTATGTAAAGTTGGTGTAGCTTTGTAACTTCATTGTATATATGTGTAGCAAAGCACTTCTGCCTTGCTGCTTTCATGGCCATTTAGAGCACATTATTCCAGTCCAGTGATTTATTCATATCTGCTGCTATTTTGGCCAATTAATCATATTGGAGAATTGCGGTACACAGGAGACATGGAGAATGTTTACCTGTATGTGTTCCTTTGCACTTGGCTGCTATAAAGAGCTATATGGGTTTTTGTGTTTTTGGTTTTTTTGATCAGCTGGATTCGATAGGGCCTTTGATCCAAAGTGTGAGTAATGTTATTACAAGAGTCCTGTATCTCAGTACTGATACTGACACTATTATTTTATTTGCTGTGAATGAGTTAGGAAGGCCTGCTTGAGAAATGTAATCCGCAGTGTATTTTTTCCATTTTCCAAGCTCGTACGGCAGCTCATCAGCATAAATCTCTGCTTTTGGCCAACACCCCTACATTCATTTTTTTCAGGCCCTGTGTTAGCACAAGGTATGGTTAGGCAAATGCCTGGAGCCCTGGGACCATGGCTGGGCCCATCACTATTGATATCCACCTCCACTGGGCCAAATGGACCTCTTTAACTTTTTTTCCAGTAGTGCAAAGAAGACTAGGCAGCTGGGGGGGGGGGTAAAAATAATGGCTTACTGCAGGCAGCCATCACTGCCCCACACTTCTTTCTTTCTGCCACAAGGACATACAATGGAATAGATACATGCATCTGTCACAAAGGCATTATGTGCATGCTTCTAGCTCCATGGGATTGGTTCCCCTGGAGGAAAATAATTATATGTGAAGTGGCATTTTTCTACAAAAAAGATAGGCAACTGGAGGCCAAGACATCTAATCTGGCTCCCAGCATATACTGTGACCAAGGACATCTCCATCTCCAGTGATCCACAAATATAGTGGCCACCTACGCATCGCCAAAACAGAGAGGAAATGCATCACCAAAAAAGAGGACAAAAGCGGAGACAGATTTTCATAACATTTACATATGCTAATTTACATGTATAAATGAAAACTTAGAAATCATAACTGTAATTTAAAGAGAAATACAATGTCATTGTTGGGAAGACTGTGACCGGGTGTCCTGTGTGCCTACCTGTTCAGCCTGCTACCCAGGGGCTATCTATTGATGAGCCATTTCAGGGCCCCTGGCCCTGGCCCTGTTGTTCTCCCTTCCGATGGGTCTTTATCTTCAAATAGAGGACTGTTCTCTGTGAAGTAGAGGATTCATGGCCACCCTGTTTAGAACCAAGAACTGAATAGTCAAACTATATGATACCTTAAATATATAGAATGCAGCTCACCCTCTTTATCTTCAGTCTTATCTGGGTCTTTATTTTTAAACCAGGTTTGGACTGGACAGCTCTTCAAATAGAGGACACCTTCAAATGGAGGACAATCCTCTGGCAGCTCTTCAAATTAAAGACTGTCCTTCGTAAAAGAGGACACTTGGCCACTCTACCCATAAATTGCAGCTGAGTGAGCTTGGTTACCAACAAGAAGTTTTACCAGCCAGCAGCGATATTCTCTAAGCATTTCTCTTTCCATGGAGCCAGTGCAGTCCCACCCCTGTATAAAAGAGAGAGGCTCACAGGACAGATGGAATAGTGGTACCACAGGACAGATGGCCTGACTCCATGCACATATCTTATTAGACATTATACATTGCTGCCACCTCCCTTGCAACTATACTATGCACAACTAAAAAAACCCCATTGACTCTCTCACCCCTCGCTCCAATTCATGAATTTCCTTGAGAATATAGTAATTCATCCTAAACAATCATGACATATCCGTATGAAGCAAACAGGGCTGTGTGAATAGTAAAATGGTAAGCACAGGAACAAATTCACCTTTAATTGAGAATGTGGCTTTGGAAAGAAACGAGAAGAAATGTTGAAAGCATTTGAGGGGCTACATCCACGGCTGACTGAACTCAGTAGGAAAATTCGCATTGTTCTGAATGGATCTGAAATGTACAAGTAGTTGCCACATGTACTTGTTAAGGCTATTTCAGTTCATGCTGACTTAACATTATCTGATTCTTAAAATCAATGGGACCTTTGCAGTTGACTTCAGATGGATGAAACACATGGTTTCCATGTTCCATTCCACTGTGAAAAGAAAAATATGACAGGATTTTCTTTTATTGTTGTATTATTAGTGGATCTTGATACTACTCTGCTATTCTTTTCTTCATAAGGACCTAAGAAGAGAGCCATCGTTTGTGGTAAATAATAGATATATTACAGAGAGCTCCACAGCTCCATTATCAGTAGGCTTTCTACTAGATATTCTGTAATTACTTTTCAGATTTAGTGTGCAGTGTTTTACGGCAGCTCACCCAATGGTAAATTGTATCATGCATAAATCATAAACAATTGTGGACTCTCCAGTATTTGTTTAAACATACTATGATGAACCAAAGCTCTCATTTCTCCATCCAAGAGGCTATAATTATTTAGAGAGATGATGTTGTTGGCCCTTGGAGGATTTTTTTGCAGGGGATATAATGCTGATAAATCTAATCATAAGTGCTCATAATTTTTGGAAAATGTAATATAAAATCATATGGTGTCCTTAAAATGAAAAGCGTGGGATAAATAATTAGCATAGCCAATCAAGCCAAGGTAATTTTTAAAACCGATTTTGTTCAGTGAGTGCTTCCAAAACATATTGGACTAAACTCTGTTTATGCAGCACAAGTTTCATTTGACTTGAGGAATTTTTTTCCTGGTGAGAGAGCTAAATTTAATGGTGGTGCAGCTTTCTCACCAGGTTCACATGTTGAAGTGTGATTATCTTTAAGTAATCCTTATTACCTTGAAACATTTTAAACTTTAATCTTTAATTTGCCTCAAGTGCCAAAGTATGAAAAAGTTAAGGCTTGCTTTATATTACATTATGTCAGTTGAAGTAAAATATAATTTGACAAAATTGTTGTAGCATATTCATATCAGGAGATAAATTTTCAATATTGGTTCTAACCCTGTTGCCCTGGGGTACAAAGAGAAAAATCCTTTAGATGGATTTGGACTTGGTTTGGAGGCATAACTACAGCAGATTAAAATAATTTTCATACAGATACTGAAAGTGTGATTTCTCCCTGCCCCCTGCTCCTTGCTAGTTTTGGGTCATTTCAATTCTAGTAACTTCCAAGATGTTATTTATTCTGTAGAGATATTCAAAGACTAGTTATATGTCCATGTGTGCGGCATGGTGGAGTGACTCTAATGTTAAAGGTGTTAAGCAAAGTCAGCCTTCTGCGTTTGGGAAGAGAAAGAATAATCGTAAATAAAAACTCTGTTCAGGATTCACTGTGGTCATGACTGTTGAACCTGCTTCCAGCCCTCATGAATTCTCAGTGTCATTTCAAATTTGTTCAGGCACCAATGTACATAGGCTCCATAGGTGTGTTCTGTATCTTAAAAACACACACACAACACCCCCCCCCCCCGAAGGTATACATGAAGTTAGGGTGGCTGTAGGTTGTATCCAATTATGGGAAGGAAGCGCTGGAAAAACAGATGCCCCCCTCCCCCTACAGCTCTGCTTATCTGCCCCAAATCTGCTCCAGAGGGGGTGGGTTTTGTAAAATAACACAACATCTACATGGAATTGCCACAGAATGGACTTGGAAGTGGGAAAGGGAAGACATCTGCAGAAATGCTCTTGGCAGATCTGTCCTTCCCTATACAAGAAAAGCTAGGTCTGAAAGGAAGTCAACCAATATAATAAATATGAAACTTGCATTTATGCTGTGATGGTGGTGGTGGTGGTGGTGGTGGTAGTGGTGCAGAATAGCCCCAAACAATTTTTTACTTGGATTGTGGTAAAAGGTGACAGCAGAGAGGTAGGAATACACTGGGCTGGATCCAGACTTAGTGATACTTAGTGTAGACCCAGTGAAATCAGTGGTGCCTAGTCAGTCATGATGTACTCTTAAGTATGACTAAGTGCATTGTGGTAAAAGGTGACAGAGAGACAGGAATACATTGGGCTGGATTATTATTTTTTAAAAAGTATTTCTTGGCCGCCTTTTGGGGCAGAAGCCCTCCAAAGGTGGCTTATAGCAATAAAATACATAAAACAGTTAAAATATTAAAAGTGATAAAAAAACATCAACACAATAAAATACCAATAAAAAACAATTAAAGCCAACAATAAAACCAGCAACAGCAACAACAGCAAGTCTGGAACCACACTTAGTCATACTTAGAGCAGAGCCATTGAAATCAATGGAACCTAGTCAGTCATGATGTAGACTTAAGTCTGGATCCAACCCATTATTTTCAAACAGCACCTTGAAATTGTATGCTACTGAGCACTGACATATTTCTGATGCTGCTTTCCTAACATGCACTCACCAGGAAATCTGCTTGGTTTGTGCATTAAAAAATTGCCCTTCCAAAGGAAGCATTCCATCCATTAAAAGGCTTTTACCTGCTTCAGCTTTCTCTGTTGGGAATAAGTTGTTCAAAATCTTTTAAAACGCTTTCTCAGTGCTTCAGAATATTTTTTAAAAAGTGTCTTTCCTAACTTCTGAGTGTATTTTCAATGCCCAGAAGAAGTTCAGAGAACTATAAAAGCAGCTGTGTGTGTATATATATAAATAATATCAGACAAACTCATTGGATTGCATACTCATTACAGCTAATTCTTTCACAGAACCCAAGAATAGGGCCAATCATCAGGGAACAAGTCCTACACAAGGACTACTGCAAATGGGAGCATATCTGTGTTCTTGAACAAGTTCTGTTCAGCTAAATAGAAATTCCTGGTGGATTGTGCCAATTGTCTTCAGCAATTTGTGCTGAGAACCTTGCCTAAGGGAGGCTTCTTGCAGTGTTATTAGAAAGAATGAGATCAGTTCCAAACTCAAAATAGAACTTAGAAGCATAGGTGCCAAAGACTTGTTCCCTGTTTTCGGGAACCTTGGTACATGGTAGGCATCTTCAGAAAATAGGTTTTCAAATAACGCATGGAGAGGGGTATGGGGTTGTACATACTTGCCCCCTTTCTCAGCATTCCTGTTTCTGCTATTGACCAATGGCTTCACTCCCCTGGCATCAGTGCATTGGGCAGAAATTCTGAAGAAGGACATACATACATTTAGCATAGGCTTCTCCACAAGATTATAACCCAGTAGTGCAGGGCTACTGATGATGTAGAGAAGCCTACATGCATTCAAATTAGGAGCTTTTGTACATGAGGCTTTTATTTTGCACTCAATATTTCATAATCGTAGTTGTTTATGGTTTCTTTAGATGATGTTGTGACCCTCCTGTTTCACATCTGTTAAGAGCACTTTCCTGAAGGGTTTTAGAGCAAGGAGAATTGAGTATCATTTCTGAAAGTGAAAGAAAATGTATTTTCCTACTTGTGTAACTGTGTTATTCCACAATAACGTATCACCACCTAGAGGTTATGCAGCAGGAAAGCAGAAAAGGAAAAGCTCTTTGTGTAGAGCTCAGATCTCAATTCTGTGAAGAAACCGAAAGTAGATATAGCAAATTAACAGCCTCATGTGGCAAATGTCTAGGTATGAGCAAATCTATCACTTTCATTTTCTCCAGCACTCAGTTTTTTTAAAAATCTCAAGTCCTTCCTCTCCCAAATATGAAGCACATAGTGTATTTTGTTAAATTCTTATCAAAAATGTACTGAAACAAAATTTTCGCACATCTTCACCAGCCAAATTCAATAGAAAATAAGAACATAAGAAGAATCATGCTGGATCAGATCAAGGGTCCATCTCCTCCAACATTCTGTTCACACAGTGGCCAACCAGCTGCCTGTGTGAACCCCACAACTAGGAAGTCCATGCAATAGCACCCTTCTACCCGTATTCCCCAGCAACTGGTATGCATAGGCATACTGCCTCTGCTACTGGAGGTAGCATATAGCCATTATAGGGATGTGTGACTCTAGGAATTCTGGTTACATTTAAGCCCAACAGGATTCTGCAGTATTTCTGTTCTGGTAAGTGGTTGGATACTTTGGCAGATTTTTTCTGCTGAAGACCCCTGATTCTGAAAAGTTTCTGCACATTTTTTCTGGCTCCCACTATTTGTGCAAATTGGATTTGGGGGGTCTTTAAATTTGCGCAACTGGAGTTTTAACTTGGGGGGGGGAATTGGCAATCTTGTGCAAATGTGCATGAGTACAAGTCCTCCTGTCCACTATAGAGACCCACGGAGTCATATTCCCTTCTTGTAAACATCGTTGTCAGTTTCATTCTCTCCACACACAATACTTCATTTAGCTCAGCAGAGGCATATTCTATACTTGTCCAAGTACTTGTCAATTTCATCATCCCTTTGGTGCTTCCCCCAGTGAAGGGGTGGGAAGAATTGACAAGCTCATTGACAAGTGTGGAATATGGCTCTGCTGCTGTGCTAAACAAAGTAGTCTGTGGAGAAGTTGAAACTGGCAAGGATATTTACAAGAGGGGAATATGCCTCTGCGGGGTTAGGCAGCGAACAGGCAGACTTGCGATCATGCATAAGATCACCGATTTAAAAACACATACATCAAAAATGATTATCACCTCCTTTGTGCCAATTTAAAGCTTCTCATACAATCCAATATGCACAAATCCCCCCCCCCCCCATAACGACAACTCAGAGTCTGGGTATTAGCTTGGCTCGCTACAGATTCAGTCAACACCAGTGGGGGGGAAACAGAATGAAATCTGCTAGGGCCAAACCAGAAAAATCTGTCAGGTTTTCACCCTCCAAACAGATTCCCCATACATCCCTAAGCATCAGGACTAGTATCCATTGATAGCCTCCTCCTTCATGAATTTGTCTAACCCCCCTTTAAAGCCATCCAAATTGGTGGCCTAACTACATAACTACATAGGGATGTCAGAGAATTCTGCCACAGATCTCGGGGAGGCTGAATGCCAGTGCATTTGGCCCCCTGAAATCGGTGACGGAATGGCCTGCCTCCCCGCCCCCCCCCCAGGACGAGACTTACCTGGGGCGGATCTTCCGGGCTGCCACCACCGCCATTTCCAGTTAAAAAAAAAAAAAAAGACGTGATAGGCTACGTAAAGATTTACGTAGCCTATCACAGCTAGGTTTTTTAAAAAAAAAACCGTGATAGGCTACGTAAATGTTTATGTAGCTTATCACGTCTGACTTTTTTTAAAGAAAAAAACCACGTGTACGCAAATGGCGGCAGCTTACGACTAAGACAGCGAAAATAAGGGGAACGCAAATAGCGTAGCGGATGCTACGCTATTTGCGTTCCCCTTATTTTTGCCATCTTATTCTACGTAAATCTTGATGTAGACTAAGATGTGCCAAAATAAGGAACGCAAATGGCGGCAGCCACGGCCGCCGCCATTTGCGTACGCGTGTTGTTCTTGTTGTTTTTTTAAGTCAGACGTGATAGGCTACGTAAACATTTACGTAGCCTATCATGGCTGACTACAGGGATGCAAACGGCAGCGGCTATGGCCGCTGCCATTTGCGTCCCTGCTAGCCAGCGGCCGGATGTCCGGCTGCTGGCGGAGCTGGCCGGCGGCTCCGCAGAATCCCTGCGGAGTGGAGCCAGCTGGCGAGGATTCCAGGGGGAGGGACAGAACGCCTCCCCCCCACCATCAACATAATCCGCCAACAGGTAAGTGACTTTCGTACATCCCTACACATCTTGTGGTAGCAAATTCCATAGTTTAGCTATGCATTGTGAGGAGAAGTACTTCCTTTTATCTCTCCTGAATGTCCCACCAATCACCTTCATGGGTTGACCCCAACAGGCTATCTCTGCAGTGACACCCATCCTGTGGAATGATCTCCCCTCTGGAGTACATCAGGATTCAAAACTGGTGTGTTTTAGGTAGGGATGGATGGATGCCACTGCCTGCCTCTGCACTCAGCTGGTACTCCAGCTGCTGCCACTGCCACTCACCCAGGCTAGCCAGGCTGTGTGAGCCTCTGGAGGGTTCGGCAACCCTTCAGCTTGTGTCCCGGCCTGGCTCATGCATGTCTTTCCTCTGCCCATCCTCCTTTGTGGCCACCATTTTAATGCAAGATGGGGGCTCTTGTTTTTCATAAGTCTATTGTTGCGCACAATGGTGGCCTTAAAGGGCCATATCCACAACAATAGAATAGGAAAATGAGAGCCCCCCTCTTGTGTTAAAATGGTGGCCATTAAGGAGGGGGTGAGGAAGGATACACAGAATGGATGGACCTGGTAAGTCCTCCTTACTGCTACACCACACTGGCTTTCAATGCTGGGAGTTGCAGTCCAACAGCATGTTTCCTAGCCTAGGCAGATTGCAGGCTGCTTTCCTCTAGGAATGGCATAGGAAAG
This sequence comes from Heloderma suspectum, assembly GCF_057233095.1. Lineage (NCBI taxonomy): Eukaryota > Metazoa > Chordata > Lepidosauria > Squamata > Helodermatidae > Heloderma > Heloderma suspectum. The sequence goes on from NC_139459.1 coordinate 89,018,615, forward strand.
GCTGAGTTTGCAAAGAGCAGAGAAGGTGAGACTCAGCTGTTATTCCTGTTATGCCTGTTATACCTCAGCTGTTATACCTGTTATAACTGGACTTGCTGCTTTTTGAGAGCACAAGGAAGAGGTGGAGGAAAGCTATGGTTGAGGTTCTCTCACTCCAGACTGACAGCCCTGGTGTGTGGTTTCTGAACAAAAAATAAAACTTTTGAGACATTGATTCAAAACTGATAGTTTGGAGCCACTTTCATTTCTATTTTTGCTCAGATGGTGGGTTGCTGTTTGTTTCTGAGCTAGATAGCACAGTTCTTTTGTTCCAAGTCTGGAGAGCTTCCTTATGAGATAGGTCAGCATCTGCATAGCTTTTCAAGGCAAGAAAAGCAACTAGTTGGGGACTTCATGCACAGCTCTGCATTAGCACTATATTGTGTCAAAACCTTGGATAAAACTTAGTGAAAGTTTTCTGTGGGCTATTGGAAACATATATTTTTTTAAAATAGAAGTTTTCTAACAAAAATGAAAGCATAACTGGATGGATAGTTTCAGCTTTGCCCTACATTATTTATCGATCTCTCAGGTTTTGAGAATGGACCATCTTCTGTTGGCTGTTTTGTTGATAGCTCCATTAAAAAACAAAAACAAAAAAACCCTCTTCAAATATAAATACTGTCGCTCAGTTGTGAGGTTATTTGAAGTATCTCTTCAGGCCACTTTTATCTCAGATGATTAGTATAAAAACCATGATAATGCATAGAACAGAACCTTCATGGCTTTTTTTCTTTTAAGAACAATAATTTCAGGAGAAGACAATTTGTAGTGGAGAAGTGGTGTGTGTTTAGCCAGCACCATCATGTAGTTTCACCACTCCAAAATGTTGTTTCCTAAATGGCTATTTGGGTTCTTCTGTTACCCATATCTAACTTGAATGCCCTCACTCAGGAATACCTGCCTGCTGAAATTATGCAGGAACTAATTTTAGAGTCTGAAGAACTTATTTCTTGGTTTGGAGTTTTGACTTTGCTCCACCAAATTTTGGCAGAGAGTGTAATGGGACCATTCCACTCTACTAATACTCCAGAGTAAATTGTGAAAATGGAGGCCAGTTTGTACAAGCCTGGTTGATAATACACACAGCCATTCTCGGATGCCAACTCATATATCTATCCCAGCTGCATCCACTGCAAGCAATGGGTGGTGATTTTACTGCCTGTTGGTTTCACTGAACACCATGTGAGGCACCATGTGAAGCACAATGCCTAAGGAATCCTTATGATGTTACTTTGACTTTACTGTTCATTAAGTATAGTTTAAAAATAATTGTGTAGAACGTTGGACTAATTTGCTATTGGAATACCTTTGGCAATCAGTGGGCTGAAAAATGGATTGACAATTAGCAGAGCTGGGTGTGGCTGGAAGGACGTGAGCTCCTTGAGAGTGACAGTGGTGCCTGAAGGATTAGCCAAATGTTCTGCCCTGCAGGCCAGGAGCCAAGTTGGGAGGAAATGGAGAAGGAAGATGAGAACGCCCATAGGGCAAACCAGGACATGGCAAGTGGGTGAGGGAAGGGACGGGTTAATGGAGTGAGGGTCCACCAGAAAAGGTTGGAGATCCTTTGACCATGGATATAAGGGAGGACTATGAACTTGACTATGGAGGACTATGAACTTGAGCACGCTCCGGGAGAGAGCGCAGGACAGGAAGGCCTGGTGTGCTATGGTCCATGGGGTCACGAAGAGTCGGACACGACTGAACGACTGAACAACAACAACAACAAATAAGGGAGGAAGACCATGTGAAAGATCAGGAGGTCAAGCAAGAAACACTCAGCCTTTAAGCCAGGCAATGAGACTTGTGGGGGAGGAGTTGTGTCTGAAACCAGCTGGGCCTAAGCGAGGAGCAGATAAGGACAAGAGCAGGAAGAGGGAAGGAAGATCCTAGGTGGAAGCTGCTAGAGGCAAGGAGGGAAACAGAACAGCAAGACTTGAGGCACTGCATAGCACAAGGGTTGAAGGGCTGCAGGCACGTAACCCCATATGGGAAAGAAAGGAGCCAGCAGATTTATTTCTTTAACATTTTTATAACACTGCTGAATTAAAAAAAAGAATCAGGGTGGTTTCCAGGGAACATAAAACACAATTAAACAGCAATAACCAATAAAAGAGTTGACCAGAGTTACAGTAGGATCTAGGAAAGCAAGGGAAGAACACAAAGAACTAAAAGAAGGTCAGGCAGGAAGGAGATGGGGATTCACACACATATTCATAGCTCTCAGGAATTACTACCATATGTAGTAGAGGTGGGCAGCAATGACAAGAGTCAGCTCAGATCCTAATTTGGCACTTCGGAAAACTTCCCGATTTGCTTCAGACTGAATCAGAGATCATTTGCTTTGACTCGGGTACTGAAGTAGAGTAAGGATTTGGAAAGCCAAGGCTTTGGGCTTCCCATGATCTATCATGGGAAATAAAAATAAATGGTTATAGTGTTGTTCTCTTTGTCAAAAGTGGATGCAATTTTAAAGCATAGTAGCCCTTTAGGAGGGGGTTATGCCTGCCAAATATCAGAAATAGGTGCAGTTGGATTTGTGCTATGTACATTTATGTTTTGTTTTGTTAGGGAACTGTAAATAACTTAATTTCTTGGCAGAACTGGATGAAATTTGCAGAGATATTTGCCCCTTCTCAAGGGATTAAGCCTGCCAAGGTTCAGATGAATAGGTACAGGTTTTTTTATGCAACTGCAGCCTTTACATTTTGAGGGTGTCCAAAACAGGATACACTTATCCCCCATGCTCCTTGTGGAACATTGTTCTGAAAATTACACACAGCATAGAGGTGGCCCTAAGAAGCCTGAGAAGTTTCAGAAGAATAGGTGCAATGGTATATGTGGAAGACGAGTCCTCCAATTTTGGGGGAGAGAGTGTATCCAATGCACATATGTAGGAGCACAAGCAAGCTGTTTTTCCAAGACAAACCTTGCAGTCCCATAAATATGTCATATTATACAAGCACAGCTTTGGAATCAATACTGTCTTACCCATGAAGCAACTGTGTACAAAATATGGTATATCTGTGGCAGGGTAGAGCAGGGGAGATGTATGGGCAGTAGGACATGCTCCTGCACTGAAACATAAGACTATCAATGGCTACTAGTCAGGATGGCTATATTACTTCCATATCAGAAGCAGTATGCCTCTGTATGCCTGTTGCTGGGACACAATAGCAGGATAGTGCTGTTACACTCATGTCCTGCTTGTGGGCTTCTCATGGGCATCTGGGTGGCCACTGTGTGAACAGATTGCTGGACTAAACAGGCCTTCAGTCTTATCCAAAGACAAGATAGGCCTTTGGTCTGGACTACATAGGCCTTTGGCTCTTCCTATGTCTTATTCAATTGAGCAGGACCATTCTAAGATGCCTTCTCATGCTAACCTGACCCATTCCTTGGCAGTTATGAGTTTGCACAGACTGTGCCAGTGTAGTGACCACAAAACATTTGGAAATACTTCATTGTATTAGTATGTATATTGACTCAAGTACCAGAGAAAGAAAAAAGATCCATTGGCTCCAGCTGGGGTACTGGCAAGCAATTGTTGCAGCTATGTACACAGTACAGTAGCTCCTACTAGAATAGATCAGTTATGCCGAAGGGGGTTGGACAATAAATCCGACCACAGGTTGACCTAATTCAGTATTGTTTACACCAGGGGTAAGCAACCTTGGGAGTTCTGTGGGCCAATTCCCTCCTCAGTCCCTCCCTCATACACACACACACTCTGGGGCAGCAACAAAAAAGGGGAGACATGGGCAATTAAGCTTATCTTCGAGCTTAATTTGTCCTTAATGAGACTATGCAGCAGCTATGGAGGCTGAGGACAAATTTAGCTTGCAAACTAGCTAAATTTGTCTTTAGTAAGCCTCCGTAGTGATTTGCTGCTGGATTTTGGAAGCAATTTACCAATTTGTTTCTTTTTTCTGACTTTTGGGGGCAGCAAGGGGCAGGGAGGGCTGCACTAGAGGGCAGCAGGGCCACATGCAGCCCACAAGTCACATGTTACCTACCCCTGGTCTATACTGATGGGCAGCAGCTCTCAGGGTTTCAGACAGGAGTCTCTCCCAGCCCTACCTGGAGATGCCAGGGATTGAAACTGGGACCCTTTGCATGCAAAGCATGTGTCCTACCACTTAGCCACATCCCTATTTATTTATGTATTTACGTATTTACTTATTTTTAAAAATTCTAAATAGCTCTTTCATCTGCAAGGCATTCCAAGGTGGTATACATAAAATTATAAAAAAACAAATATAACAATAAAAATACAACACTAAGAAGCATCAAACTATTCAACCAGCAAACAATAGACAATCAATCAATCTACAATAATTTTAAACTGAACTTAAGATTTAACATTTTAAAGTTTAAAATGCCTGGGCAAACAGAATGTTTCAATTTCATGCCAATCCTATCTTCTTCTTTTGGAGGGCATTCCAACAGTGTAATGCCACCATGGAGAAGGCCCTGCCTTTTGTAAATGCATAGTTGTAGATCTCCCAAAGATGGCACTTGGTGAAGGGTCACCTCTGAAGTTCGTGATGCATAGGCAGGATGATATGGGAGGAGGTACTCCTTCAGATATTTGGGTCCCAAGCTGTTTAGGACTTTAGAAGTGATAACTAGCACCTTGATTTGGGCTCCGTAGTGAATAGGGAACCAATGTAATTCTTTGAGAATTAGTGTAATGCAGCTCCATCTGGGTAAACCAGACTCTAGCAGCTGAATTTTGTACCAGTCCCAAACCATTTTCAAGGGCAGCCCCACATATAAGGCATTACAGTAATTGAATTCTGGAGATTACTAGAATATGAATTGCCGCAAGAAGGCTATTGCTATCTAGGAAAGGCCATATCTGGTGAGCAATCCAAAGCTGCTAGATTGGCCCCTTCCAACCCTACTATGGCCCCTTCCAACCCTACTATTCTATGATTCTATGATCTACATAGGAGTGGGGGCTTGTCATTGAATTTCTTCACTCATCTTTTATATATTATATTTATTTTGGAAATATTTTGTATTTGCAAATATAACAAGAACAACAACAAAAAAAGAAAGGGGGAGTCACAAAAAGAAAAGAAAAAAGGAAGAACATATTTAAAACATAGCCATACACAATCATAGAATCATAGGGTTGGAAGGGGCCTGTGGGACCATTGGGTCCAACCCCCTGCTCAATGCAGGAAGCCTGATTCCCAGGCAGTCTCCCATCCAAGTACTAACCAGAGCTGACCCTGCTTAGCTTCCGAGATCAGACAAGATCAGGCACATCCAGCCCTTTGCTCAGATGAGTCATTCAATAAAAAAAGAAAAAAAGAAAGAGTGTGTGTTTGTGTGTGTGGCAGGGAGGGAGGATTTGACCCTTCTGCCTTGAGAAGAGAAGACTGAAGGGAGATATGATAGCGCTCTTCAAGTAGTTGAAAGGTTGTCACAGAGAGGAAGGCCAGGACCGTTTCTCAATCATCCCAGAGTGCAGGACACAGAATAATGGGCTCAAGTTACAGGAAGCCAGATTCTGGCTTAACAGCAGGAAAACTTCCTGACTGTTAGAGCAATATGACAATGGAACCAGTTACCTAGGGAGATGGTGGGCTCTCCCACACTGGAGGCATTCAAGATGAGGCTGGACAGCCATCTGTCAGGGATGTTCTGACTTAGCTTCCTGCATTGAGCAGGGGGTTGGACTCGATGGTCTTATAGACCTCTTCCAACCCTACTATTCTATGATTCTATGCTCTGAGCCACCAAGCCCACTGACAAACAATGTTGGATCAAGGAGCACCTCCAAGATGCATACTGTCCCTCCAGGGTGAGTGCAACTCCATCCAGAATAGGTTGAATGACAATTTCCCAGACCTGGGAAGGGGATGTAGGGATTTTTGTTAAATCCATTCTGTCTGTGTTTCACAGATTGTCAAGTGTCATTCATTCCATCATCTGCTCATTGATAGAATCAGATTGTTTTTTTAGGGATGGACAAGAAATTTGTTCCACTTGCACAAGTATGGATTAGCAGCAATGTGCATTAGCATGAGTGCACATTTTTGCAAATTGCCCCTAAAAGTAAAAAAACTGATCTGCAAGTCCATGGAATCCACACAGCTCAGAAAAAGCCGATCTGCTGCTGCAGAATTCGCAGGTTGGGTTGATATAAATCCAAACTCATTTGAATCCCTTGAGGATTTCTACAACATCCTTTCCTGGGAACCACCTACCCACAGGGCTTCTGTCTTGTCAGGATTCATCTTCAGTTTATTTGTCCATATCCATCCCATTAGCTTGTAGCACAGTTACAAGATGGGGAATACGTGGCTCAGCAATAATATTACAAGTGAGAAGGATCTTGGAATTGTTGTAGATCACAGGCTGAATATGAGCCAACAACATGAGGTGGCTGCAAAAAAGGCAAATGCTATTTTGGGCTGTATTAATAGAAATATAGCTTCCAAATCATGTGAAGTACTAGTTCCCCTCTACTCAGCACTGGTTAGGCCTAGTCTTGAGTACTGTGTCCAGTTCTGGACACCACACTTTAAGGAGGACACAGACAAACTGGAAAAGGTTCAGAGGAAGGCAACAAAGATGATCAGAGGACTGGAAACAAAGCCCTATGAGGAGAGACTGAAAGAAGTGGGCATGTTTGGCCTTGAGAAGAGAAGACTAGGGGAGATATGATAGTGCTCTTCAAGTATTTCAACGTTTGTCACAGAGAGGAAGGCCAGGATCTCTTCTCAATCAGTGCAGGACATGGAATAGTAATAATTAGAGTGGCTGGATAGCCGGCCAGATGGGGGGCTAATAAATTTAGGGATGTACAAATCCCTTACCTGGCCCCGTGCAGGGGCATCCGCGGTGGAGGGAGGTGCTCCATCCCTCCCCCCGGAATCCTCGATGGGGGGGAGGCGCTCCGTCCCTCCCCCCGGAATCCTCGACCGGAGGGGAGGCGCTCCGTACCTCCCCCTGGAATCCTGCTCTGCTTCACCGCCAAGCTGCGGAGCCGCCGGCCAGCTCCGGCCGCCTGCAGCTGGACATCCAGCCGCTGGGCAGCCCTGCAGGCACGCAAATGGCAGCCGCCATTTGCGTCCCTGTAGTGAGTCGTGATAGGCTACGTAAATACTTATGTAGCCTATCACGGCAGGGGGAAAAAACCCAGCGTACGCAAATGGCAATAGCCGCCACCATTTGCATACACTGGGGTTTTCCCCCCTGCCGTGATAGGCTACGTAAAAACTTACGTAGCCTATCACGCCGGGGGGGGGGGGGAAACCCAGCGTACGCAAATGGCAGTAGCCGCCACCATTTGCATACGCTGGGGTTCCCCCCCCCGCCGTGATAGGCTACGTAAATACTTACGTAGCCTATCACAGCCTCCGCAGGGACGCAAATGGCATCCCTGTGTTAGCCGTGATAGGCTACGTAAGTATTTACATAGCCTATCATGGCTAGGAAGAGGAGGAAGTGAATGGCGGCCAGTACGGCCGCCATTTGCAAAGCAGCGCGGACGGGAGCAGGTAAGTGCTCCGTTTCGCGCACCTTTCGTGGGGTGGGGGTGGCAGGGACTTCGTCCCGTGTGCCTTTTGTGGGTTGGGGGGGCGGGGGCTTCATTCCGCGACGGATTTCGGGGGGCCAAATGCACTGGCATTCGGCCTCACCAAGATCCGTCGCAGAATTCTCTGACATCCCTCAATAAATCAAATGAATGAATGAATGAATGAATGAATGAATGAATGGCTCAAGTTACAGGAAGCCAGATTCCAGCTGAACATCAGGAAAAACTCCCTGTTAGAGCAATACAACAATGGAACCAAAAACCTGGGGAGGTGGTGGGCTCTCCCACGCTGGAGGCATTCAAGATGAGGCTGGACAGCCATCTGTCAAGGATGCTGTGACTCGGATTCCTGCACTGAGCTGGGGGTTGGACTCGATGGTCTTGTAGGCCCCTTCCAACCCTACTATTCTATGATTCTATGATTCTAGCACACCCAAACAACAGTTCAGGATCTTCACAGCCTCACCTGAGAGATTATACCAAGAAATAGAGCTGCTTCATAAAGCTGTTAAAAGTATGGTGAACATCATGGAACCGTGGAGAACTCCACAGTTCAAATGTCATGGAGTGGGACAGAAGTCCTCCAATAGTATCTTCTGAAACTGTCTCTGTAGGTAAGAATGGAGCCACTGTATCACCGAGGCCCCCAGCCCACGTTCAGAGCTGATCCAGTAAGATATCGTAGCTGAAGGTATCGAAAGCCACTGAGAGGAATATCGGAACATAGGAAGCTGCCTTATACTGAGTTAGATCAGTATTGTCAACACTGACTGGCAGTGGCTTTCCAGGATTTCAAGCAGTTCTGTACTACTGAGCTACAGCCCCTCCTGTAGGATACTGAAGAGGATCACAGGGACACACACACACACACACTGTACATACACCCGTCTCTCTTCCAACTAGGGATGGGTGAACGCCTCAACATCCACTCCAGGTGGGGGCCACCGTGGGGAAATCTGGGCCACTTGGAATTTACCAGATTTCCCTGAAGCCCTGGTGCATCGCTGGATTTTGCTGGGTGTCTTTCTAGCTTTAAAAATAGCAAGATACGCTAACAGTGGCTGCTATTAGCCTATCATGGGAGAATTATTGCCATAATTTGCATATTTTATGACATTTGTGGCCAAGAAGCACTTACTTCTATGTATATTGCGGCTGTAAAGCACTTACCTTTTATGAGCTTAGGCTGGCATACAACTACGCGCCCTTATCTGGACAGAGATAGCCAAGCTACATTTATCCATGCCCTGATAACCTCTTGTTTGGATTACTGTAATGTGTTATATGTGGGGCTGCCTTTGAAAATCTGGAAACTTCAGCTGGTCCAAAACAGGGCAGTGAGATTATTAACAGGGACTGGACAATGTGAACATATTTTGCCAGTACCTTTCCATGTCCACTGCCTGCCAGTCCATGTCCAGGCCTGATTCAAAGTACTAGTATTAACATTTAAAGCCCTAAATGGCTTGGGTCCAGGTTATCTAAAGGATCTTCTCCTTCCATATGTACCTGCCCAGATCCTAAGATCATATTCAGCAGTCCTTCTCCAGGAGCCCCTGTCAAAGGAAGTGAGGCGGGTGGCTACCAGGAAGAGGGCCTTTTCGGCTGTGGCACCCCAATTGTGAAATGAGCTCTTTAGAGAGAATTGCCTGGCACCTACATTGTGCTCTTTCCAGTGCCAGGTGAAAACCTTTTTATTTTCCCAGGAATTTTAGCATTTTAGTATTCTAGCCTTTTAGCTCTGTTGTTTTAAATTTGTTAAATCTGTATTTTAAATCTCTGTATGGCTGCTAGGTTTTATTCTGGTTGTAGTTCATACTGTAGTTTTAAGCTTTTATATTTTATATTGTTTTTATAGTGTACTTTGGTTTTAATTTTGGTGAAGCAGCTTCGGCTATAGGGTGGTATAGAAGTGAAACAAACAAACAAACAAACATACATACATACATACAACAACTTCCACGCAAATTGTGGCCGAAAAGCACTTATGGCTGCAATATATGAAGAAGTTAGGGCTTTACAGATGCAAATGGTATAACATACACAAATTATGGCCGTAATTTTCCCATAATGGCATCTGGCATTAGCATATCTTGCTGTTTTTAAAACTGGAAAGATGCCCAGCCAAATCTGGAAGATATTCAGGTGAGGGGGGACATCCACTGTGGACTCCGCAGGTCAGATTCTTGGGAATCTGGCCTCATTGGAGTCCGCAGCGGATTTCTCTAGCATCCCTACTTCCAACAGAGGTCATCCATCTGGGAAATGAAGGCTGTTTCAGTGCCAAACTCCAGCTTGAACCCTGACTGAAATGGCTCTCAATAATATGTTTCATCTGTTCAGCTTGTCTGTCAGTGATGGGTGATGTTGATACTAGGATGGTAGAAAGGAAAATCCCATTTACAGCATCAGTAATTATATCTTAAAATTACTTCCTTTTTAAATATGAAAACACTGATTTTAATTCTAGCAACAGTCATATTGCTGTATGTGGGTATTTGCCAGGTGGAAAAATAAATGAAAGGCATAATGATGATATGCAGCCTTCCCAAATATAATGAGAGAGGGATATAAAGAAAGTGACAATTTAATAATCTGGTGAGAATTCATATTTATTTCAGAGAAAAATGACATTCTGAGAAGTTATCAAATTCTTTTCCAGATCCTATAAAACAATAATAGGAAAAGCCTTTTAAAAACATGTATCTCCCCACTTTCCTTAATGCAATATCATTTCTCTTTTACATAGGATACCATTTTTACCTCCATTAATTTAGTCATTAACCCTATTGCATTCTCTATCAAGGTCTTACTGTTTCCTTAGCATACTATTTTAAATATACCCAGTATATATTTTAAGAAATTATTTACTGAATTAACCTTTCCTACTTGCCCACAAAGTGTTTGCACATGTTGGTAAGCATTTACTCTGTCTCCTTTGTCTCCATAATACACCATTGCTTTGATGTGGTATATAGCTTCAGAGAACGATATGCTATTGCCTATTAACAACAAAATGCAAATTAGGTGGTATCCTGGATTACAGGAATGAGTGGGAAAGTTTAGAGATAGCATTTAATTTAAGCAAGGGCTTACCAGGCTTACCAGCACCAATTTTCAGCATCAGGCCTCCAGATCTAGGTGATGCAAAATAATCATACAATCAGAATTTTTTTTAAACTGTGCAATCTGTTTTTTCACCCACTGTTACATAGTTGTAATGTATGTACATGGCTGAGATCAGGAATAAGACCTTCAGGAAATGAACATGGCTAGAGCTATACCCCCACATGCTATTGTATAAATCACGCAAATGTTTACAATGTGATTAGGCCGTATTGCATAGCAAGAGTAATTATACATTCTGCTCACATGGTAATATACTCATTCTGGATGCATTCCAGCTTCTTTAAAATCAATGCCAGTTTTACCACTGTCTTCAATGGAAGAAGGACTGCACTCTCTAAATATCCCTGCTAGTTGTATCTGATGTAAAGTGAATTGGCTTAAAATATCTCCAAGACAGAGAAAAGTCCCCTCACCCCGCATCCGGCTTGCTTGGCTGCAGGGGGGATGTTGGGGGGGGGGAAGGGCGGAACGAGGTCTAAGGCCATTGGCCCTCACTCTCAACGTCCCGGTGGGGCGAGGGGTGAGCCAGCTGATATTTAGGCCGCGCCGCCCCCTCTCCTCTTTCATTCCGGCTTTTCCGGCTCGTTTGGCAGCGCAGCAGCGGCATCTTCTGCAAGGCGGTGTCCTTGGCGATGGCGGTTCGCCCCCCTCGCGGCACGAGCTTGCTTCTTCTCCCCTGGGCCTTCGCAGGGTAGAGGTGGACGAGGCGGTGGTGCTGTAAATGGCGCGCTCCTTCTCCCACAGGCCTCGGCATTCATGGGGGGGAGCGGGCAAGGCGGCGGCACCGTGAAGAGCGCGTCCCTTCTCCCCAGGCCTCAGACTTCACAGGGGAGAGGCGGACGAGGCGGTAGCGCCGTAAACGGCGCGCCCCTTCTCCTGCAGGCCTCGGCATTCGCAGGTGGGGGAACAAGGCGGCGGCGCCATGAACGGCGCGTCCCTTCTACCCAGGCCTTGGCCTTCGCGGCGGAGAAATGGATGAGGTGGTGGTGACGTAAACAGCGTGCTCCTTCTCCCGCAGGCCTTGGCATGTGGGCAAGGTGGCGGTGGCACCATGAAAGGCGTGTCCCTTCTCCCCTGGGCCGCGGCCTAAGCAGCGGATGAGGTGGCTATGGCCAGCCTTCCGGGATGCAGGTAGGCTGCCATCTTTGCCCGGCAGCGCTCAGCCCCTTGAGGAGAGGATTCCAGCGGGGCAGCGGCGGGAACGGCGCCTTTCTTCTCCCTTGGGCCTTGGCCCTCACGTGAGAGGAGTGGAGGAGGCCGCAGTGGCTGGCCTGCTGTTCGTGGCTAGGCCATCTGCCCTGTCCAGCAGGGTATGTGGCAGCTGCCAGCAGGGACACGATCGTGTCTCCCGCACCTTATTTTTTCTTCGGGGCAGGGGATGGCCTGAGTTTTTGCCACGCCTGCAGCAACATATTTATCTGGCCCAGTGGCCAAGCAGCTTGAAGGAATTGCTGCAGGCATGGCAACATGCATCTAGGGATGTACAAAAGTCACTTACCTTTTTGCAGATTGATTCGCGGTGGGGGGGGGAGGCGCTCCATCCCTCCCCCCAGAATCCTTGATGGGGGGGGAGGCGATCCGGTCCTCCCCCCCCGGAATCCTTCCCGGCTGGCTTCACTCGTGGCGTAGCGCCTACTACGCTATTTGCGTTCCCCTTTTTTTTCGCCATAATAGCCTACATAAATATTTATGTAGACTAAAAAGGTGAAAAATAGGGAACGCAAATGGCGGCCGCCGTAGCCACCGCCATTTGCGTACACCGTTTTTTTTTTATTGGCTTGCCGTGATAGGCCACGTAAATACTTATGTAGCCTATCACGGCAAAGACCAGGATCCAAATGGCGGCCGTGACAGCAGGTCGAAAGACCAGCCGCCGCTGCCGCCGCTGGAGCCACCGCCGTCCGGAACGTCCACCCCAGGTAAGCCTCATCCCAGAGGGAATCCGCGGGGGGGTGGTGGGTGGCAGGCCGTTCCGCCACGTATTTCGGGGGGCCGAATGCCAGTGCATTCGGCCCCACTGAAATCCGTGGCTGAATTCTCCGCCATCCCTACATGCATCTTCAACCCTTCTTGGGCCATCTGGCCCAAGGTTTGGCTGAAAGGGCCCTATGGGAGCAGTGCAAACCCGGGCGGTAGTCTCTCTGGGAGGTGGGCTGTCCGGCCCTTCCAGGCCCTGCATTCCGTAGGTGTGCCTCAGGAAGAAGAGACGCTTTTGCATCAAGGGGTGAGACTCTCTGCTTCCCGGACTCGGGACACCCCCTTTCTTACCCAGCATCCTGTGGAAGCCCCCCCCCTTGCTTAAATTACAGACAGGGAGCCTTTGAGCACTTCATAGAGCCCCTGTTTTGTTAAAGAATGTCTGTGGCTCAATCCCCAGCTTCCCCGGGTAGGGCGTGGCAAGAATCTGGTGGGACACCCTGGTAGAACCATTGCTGACCCCTGTGCAGTAGCCCTGTGGGTTTGAGGCTCTACTGTTTACATACCTCCTGGGTAGGGGTGCACGAAAGTCACTTACCTGGTCTCGCAGCTTGCTTCGCGGTGGGGGGAAGGCGCTTCACTGCTCCCCCCGAAGTTCAGGCCTGGGGGGGAGGCTTCCCTCCTCGCCCGGCTGAAATTCAGGCCGGGGGGGAGGCTTCCCGCCTCGCCCAGCCGAAATTCAAGCCGGGGGGGAGGTGCCTCGCCTCGCCCGGCCGCAAAATAAAAAGTTAAAAAAAAAAACACCCCCGTGATAGGCTACGTGACGATTTACGTAGCCTATCACGGCTAGATCTGCAAAGTCAGCCGTGATAGGCTACGTTAATCGTCATGTAGCCTATCACGGGTGACTTTAAATTTTTTTTTAAAAAAGCGCGTATGCAAATGGCGGCCCCCATAGGGAGCCGCCATTCGCGTTCCTTATTTGGTTGCTGTAGTCTATGTAAATCTTTACGTAGACTACGGCGAAAATAAGGGCAACGCAAATAGGTAATAAAATAATAAAAAATAATAAAATAATAAATATAGCTAATAAAATAATAAAAATAGATTTACGTAGACTACGGCGAAAATAAGGGCAACGCTATTTGCGTTGCCCTTATTTTCGCCGTAGTCTACGGAAAGATTTACGTAGACTACAGCGACCAAATAAGGAACGCGAATGGCGGCTCCCTATGGGGGCCGCCATTAGCGTACGCGCTTTTTTTTTTTTAAGTCACCCGTGATAGGCTACGTGACGATTAACGTAGCCTATCACGGCTGACTTTGCAGATCTAGCCGTGATACGTTAATCGTCACGTAGCCTATCACGGGGGCGTTTTTTGTTTTTGTTTTTAAACTTCCGAGTTCGCAGCCGGGCGAGGCGGGAAGCCTCCTCCCCGGCCTGAATTTCGGCCGGGGCGAGGCAGGAAGCCTCCTCCCTGGCCTGAATTTCGGCCGGGGCGAGGCGGGAAGCCTCCCCCCAGCCTGAATTTTGGCCAGGGCGAGGCGGGAAGCCTCCCCCCCCCGGCCTGAACTTCACGGGGGGAGCAGCGAAGCGCCTCCCCCCCACCGCGAACAAGCTTCGACGACAGGTAAGTGACTTTCGTCCACCCCTAGCAAGGACCTTTCTCAGGTCATGCACTGATAACGATCAGTGGTCCAGCTTGCCTCCTCAACTTAATGGGGGGAATGTGCTTTGTTAGATGGCTGGAGTGTGTGTGAGCCAGTGCAGGTGCTCGTCTGTGGGCGCAGCATGGTTTTCGGAGCTGGTCGGAGTGCCTCCTCAAGCTGCGGATCCCAGCATGGGCTTAGCTGGTATGCCACCATTCAGTGGTTGGTGGACGTGGCATGCGTCTGGAGCATCTCCTAGAAAGTAATGGGCTGCTAACACAACTTATATCATTGCCAGCTTCGGAGGGTGATGCTAGCAGAGTTTTCCTCACCAGTTGCCAACTAGGGGCAATGGGTTGGAACAATCACAGGCCCCTCAGTCCACCTTCATGGTGGACAGGCAAGATAAAGCTCAGACCACCAACTCAGTGTGCCAGCATTTGAAGCCAGGGTGGCATCACCTGGGGGATGGCAAAAGCTGAAGTGAAGTCTTCCACTTCTAACTGTACCCAATAGCTAATTCCTGTTGTTACTTTTCTTCCCTGACCTTCGAATTTGATATTTTATAAGCCTGTGTGTTAAACAGAAAATAAAAATCAACTAGCTTCCTTTTTAAAACTTGGAGGTTTGCTGTGCTATGCTTCAGCATTAAGTAGCAGAATGGCTAACAAACATTTAGAATGCTACTCACAGGTCCAAATATTCATTCTGTGTTTCATTGTGTGGCTTCTAACTTATCTCGCGTTTCCCCCCTGGTGACTTTTGAATGGAGACAGTCTTTGGAAGTAGATGACAAATTGTTAAGATTTTATCTGACAGTTGAGGGGCGCTGCCTGGGCCTATACGCATAGCAGGAGTTTTCCTGTTATTCAGCTTCCTTTACTATGTCCAGCACTATGGCAGTGTAGGAGATGAGTCCAATCCTGGCCTTTAAGTAAGATCTAGTGTAGGCTCCTTTGATTTTCTCTCACCCTACGCATAGGGTATCCTGCCAGAGTAACCATAGTTTTGGATCCAGTTTCTTCCCAAGCAAAGGCCTCACCATACTGTTCAGCTGGAATCAATTTAGGACTACGATCAGTTGCAAAAGCCCATGAAAGGAACTATGGCTCTCTGCCTGGACTATTGGGGGGCAGGCTCGCTGCACTGGCCTTCTGGGAATCTGGGCTAAGATGAAGGGTGGGGCTGACAACACTGCCGACTTCCAGGTCAGGCAGGTGCTCCGGGGTTGGACTTGGGGGTCCCTGATGCCTCCAGACTCCAGAGCCCTTCTGCTGCCAGACATATTGCTGGGTTTATGGGGTCTTTGGCCCGCTTTTGTTAACTCACCACACGAGGCTTTGCAGTTTGGTGATGTGCAATATCCCCAGCAGGTGGTCTTTATTCAGCTGAGGAAGTATAGAACCGACCGGGTCGGGAGTGGGGTCAGCGCGTCGCTCTTCCCAGCCCTAGTGCTGGACCTTCGTCTGGTCGCTGCCCTGGGGGCTTTTTCTCAAGGTCTGGGAGAGTCTTCCCGGCCCCTTCTTTGGCCTTAGTGACTCCTCTTCCCAAACCAAACATCAATTCTGGGTAGTCACTCTGCAGCCTTTAAGGTGGTGGGTTTGCCCCGTGTCTCTGGGGCTCACATCGGACAAAGTGCAGTCCATCAGCTGGTGGTGCTCCAAAGCGTACTGGGCCTTCGCAAGACCACTGCTAGGCCTTTTCAAATATGAGGATGATGGTGTTCACATGCTCGTCTCTTGTTCTTTCAGATGTCCGGAGTGTGAGGGAACCGGTACGGGTGCTCATCTGGGGGCACAACTTGGTTCTCTGGGCAGGTCGGAGTGCCTCCTCAAGTGGCGGAGCCTGGCTGGGGCTCAGCTGGTGTGCCACCATTCAGTGGTTGGGCAGATGCAGCATGTGTTGGGAGTGCCTCCTGCCCACGTTCTTCCAGCAAGGGCTGGTGAAGGTTCCCCTGCAGATTCTGGTTCTGCACATGGGGGGAACGATTTATGCCTGCTGACAGGCAAGGTCCTGATTCTTCAAGCCTGAGATTTACGGCTGATTTGGTGTCGCTGACCCGGACTTGCCACCATTGGGTCCAACCTGCTGCCAAGGGGGGCATGGAAAGATGGTTAGGATCCCTGAAGATGGTGGTCATCTCTGACCTAGGCAAGGTTTTCTTTTTAGCGGATCTGCGAAGGGGCATCCTGGAGTGTTTTGCTGCATAGGTGGGGGGGGGGAAGGTGACTAAGCAGAGGCTTGTTACCCTCCTGTGGCGGTTCCAGGCAGGCACTCCACTGGGGGAGAGGACAGGTGAGCATTCGTGGGCACCGTTTCAGGTGACTGGTAAGGCCCAAGGCTTTCGGCTCCGGGTTTCGTGGCCCCAAGTTGGGAGATACGGCTTACCACCTGAGGCTGACCCTCCTCACCAACTCGGGTTCCGTGGCTCGAGGGGGGGTGACAGGGGAAGGTCTCCTAGCCCAGAATTGGGTGGATTGATCTGCAGGGTGGCTACGGTGGATGCCACGCCTCAGACGACGAATGCCTCACTCAGTACCTGTCATGATTACTTGTTTTTCTATGCGCCCGCCGGTGCTTCCTTCACAGATTGTAATATGTCAATAAATGTGGCCCAGTTTTATCCCAACTCTACTGGTGTCGTTTTGTCATTTCTCCCCCCTATGCACCTGCAATGACTTCATTGTTGTTGTTCAGTCGTTCAGTCGTGTCTGACTCTTCGTGACCCCATGGTAGGGGTGGACGAAAAGTCCCTTACCTGTCGTCGAAGGACGTTCGCGGTGGGGGGGAGGCGCTTCGCTGCTCCCCCCGTGAAGTTCAGGCCGGGGGGGGAGGCTTCCCGCCTCGCCCTAGCCGAAATTCAGGCTGGGGGGGAGGCTTCCTGCCTCGCCCGGCCACGAACGCGAAAGTTTAAAAAAAAAAAACAACTCCCCCTGATAGGCTACGTGACGATTAACGTAGCCTATCACGGCTAGATCTGCAAAGTCAGCCATGATAGGCTACGTCAATCGTCACGTAGCCTATCACGGGTGACTTAAAAAAAAAAAAAGTGCGTACGCTAATGGCGGCCCCCATAGGGAGCCGCCATTCGCGTTCCTTATTTAGTCGCTGTAGTCTACGTAAATGTTTACGTAGACTACGGCGAAAATAAGGGCAATGCAAATAGCGTTGCCCTTATTTTCGCCGTAGTCTACGTAAATCTTTACGTAGACTACAGCGACCAAATAAGGAACGGGAATGGTGGCTCCCTATGGGGGCCACCATTATCCGTACGCGCGTTTTTTTTTTTTTTTTAAAGTCACCCATGATAGGCTACGTGACGATTGACGTAGCCTATCACGGCTGACTTTGCAAATCTAGCTGTGATAGGCTACGTTAATCGTCACGTAGCCTATCAGGGGGCTTTTTTTATTTTATTTTATTGGAATGGCGGCGGCGGCAGCCGGTCGAAAGACTGGCTGCCGCTCCCGCCCCGCTCGAACACCCGCCGAACCGCCGGCCGGACCCACCGCCGGGAGGGACATTCGGCGAAGGTAAGTCCCGTCCCGGGGGGGATGCGGGGGGCGGGGGGGGGTTAGGAGGATTTCTCCCTGAAACTTGTTCGGGGGGCTGAACACGTTGGCGCTCGGCCCCCCGAAGTTTCAAGGAGAAATTCTCCGCCATCCCTACGCCCATGGACCATAGCATGCCAGGCCTTCCTGTCCTGCGCTCTCTCCCGGAGCATGCTCAAGTTCATATTCATTGCATTGGTGATGCTATCTAGCCATCTCATCCTCTGCCGTCCCCTTCTCCTTTTGCCTTCAGTCTTTCCCAGCATCAGGGTCTTTTCCAGAGAGTTTTCTCTTCGCATTAGGTGGCCAAAATATTTGAGCTTCACCTTCAGTATCTGTCCTTCCAATGAGCACTCAGGGTTGATTTCCTTTAGGATGGACTGATTTGACCTCCTGGCAGTCCAGGGGACTCGTAAGAGTCTTCTCCAGCACCACAGTTCGAAAGCATCAATTCTTCGGCACTCAGCCTTCCTTATAGTCCAGCTCTCACAGCCATACATTACTACTGGGAAAACCATAGCTTTGATTAGACGGACCTTTGTCGGCAAGGTGATGTCTCTGCTTCTTACTATGCTGTCTAAGTTTGCCATAGCTTTCCTCCCAAGGAGCAAGCGTCTTTTAATTTCATGACTACAGTCACCGTCTGCGGTGATCTTGGAGCCCAAGAAAGTAAAATCTGTTACTGCTTCCATTTCTTCCTCTTCTATATGCCAGGAAGTGATAGGGCCAGATGCCATGATCTTAGTTTTTTTAATGTTGAGTTTCAAACCAGCTTTTGCACTCTCCTCTTTCACCCTCAACAAGAGGCTCTTTAGATCCTCTTCGTTTTCTGCCATTAGGGTGGTATCGTCTGCATATCGGAGGTTGTTGATAATTCTCCCAGCAATCTTAATTCCGACCTCTGATTCATCCAACCTGGCATTTCTCATGATGTACTCTGCATATAAGTTAAATAAGCAGAGTGACAATATGTAGCCTTGTCGTACTCCTTTCCCAATTTTGAACCACTCGGTTGTTCCATGTCTGGTACTTACTGTTGCTTCTTGACCCTCGTACAGGTTTCTCAGGAGACAGGTAAGGTGGTCTGGTACTCCCATGACCTGAATATTCCAAATACAGAGGTTATCATATTACACAGAATATTTTATTTATCTAAGACAGTTAGTTGGCAAGAGCTGTCCTTGCATCTTTTAAGATGATAACGAGTATCTGATGGGGGATGCTTTGTATTGCTAACAAATTAGAATTTTAATCTGCCATGCTGTGTTATCTGTTTGGATTGTGTTCTATCTCCTGTGAATGGCATATTACAAATCTGCCATTTTAAAAAGCAGCTAACAACTGCGTATAGCCCAACTATCACTGAAACTAATGACTGTCATGGGTCTGAGCACGGACAGCAAATGATTATAGGTGAAGTAGAAATGGCATTGCATTAAAAAGAAGGAAGGATTGGATCAGTAGAACTGCCTTTTGTTGGGACATCCAAGCATATAGTAAAAAGTAGGCCCCTTAAACAGTACCTTTGGCAGGGATGGACAAACCTGGCAATGTTGGTTTGTTTCAGTTTCTTGTTTCTAATTAGGTTTGGTTCATCTTGAACTTTGAGGGGTTTTTTTTAAGTTTGCATGAAAATCTATAAGCATTGCAGCAGTGCACATTTCTCCTAATATATGCATTTTTGTAGGCATTTTTGCTTAATATACACATTTTTTGCCAGCAATTTTCCTAATATGATGAATTTTTAACATTGTTTCCCCTAATATACACATTTTTGTATACATTTTTTGATTGGAGAACTCTACTGCAAAATTCAGAGCAGAGCAACTTTAAAGGATAACTGTATTTTGGTTTGCTTAGTGGTTTGGAAGTGCAAAATTCGGTAAGAATGAATTTCTCCCCCATCCTTAACCCTCTGTTTTTCAAATATCCAAGTTAGCTTACGTTGCTCAATTTCTGCATAGAGCCCCATATTAGCTTAAGCAAAATCACTCCTGATCTCCAATCTTTATTTTCTGAACATCTTGGCAAATGCTAGATAAGCAAGCTTATCTTCTAGCATACAAATGTGCAAACTAAAAATGAGATCCGGATACTAATCGTTGACACACTGACTGCGTTGAGATGATAGCAATGGGGAAAGAAGCCATTGTAGCTCCCCCCCTTCCCCCGCACATGGTGCATGCATGACTGCCATTTACATAATTCCCCACGCTGCAGCACAGGTTGGTGTGTCTGAACCCAGTATGTGGCGTTGCAGAGGTCGCTTTGTACCCATCCTACAACCCATGTTGTGCTGTAGAGGTTGTAGGGTGGGTACGAAGGGCATTTGGAAATGAGCTGGATATGGAAATACAAAGCTGAGCTGGGGGCCACGTGGTATGCTGACATGTGTAGAATTGCTCTGGAAAACATCAGATCAAGAAGTGATTATGTGAAAGTGTGTGGCTGAGACTACAATCGCATACATACTTACCTGAGAGTAAGTGCCATTGAATTCAATGGGGCTTGCTTCTGAGTAGCCTTCCATAAGAGCACACTGTAAGTCTGCTTAGGGGAGCAGCCGTAACATCCCCCATTGCCAATCTTCAATGCATTTATTTGGAACTCCCCCCCCCCCTTTAAGTGGAGTTTACTTCTGAGAAGAAAAGAAGTGCTCCTGAGTAAGATCATGCTGGCAAAAGCAGAGACATGATGAGGTGAGTACAGTGGATTATTCTGCCCACCCCCACCATCACCTCCACTTCCTTGCTCTTGATAAAGAACACCAAGGCTTTGGAGGACGATTGTCATCCTGTGTCAAGGGCTCCTTGGAGGCCTCTTTTAGTCTAATCCAGTAGCCAAGTCCAGACACAGACAAAGGGATTCTTTTAAAAGCTTTATTCCTTTTTTACAACTTAACAGCTCTACTATCAGCGACTAGCTATGAGCAGCAGAGTACCTATGCCCTAAGTTGGAACAGTTGGTCCCCATTGGAAGGAGAATCACTGGCAGGCCCTGAACTTATGGGCTAGGGAGAGTCCCTCCCCTTTTCGCTTGGATCCTCTGGGCGCAACCGTTGTCTGCACGCCAACCAGGCACTACGCCTCCTTTCCACACCCTCCATTTGGCACCGCTCTCTGAGTCAGTGTTGCGCGTCCAGCAAGTCTTCTTCCCATGCTCTCTCATTCCCGGGACTGCTATCTATGTCAGGAATGCTGGTGCGAGGAATCTCTGCCAGCTGTTGGCCCTGGGAAGGATGAGCGCGCTCCTCTCCCAGGAGCGGCTGCTCCACCTCAGATCAGAACTACTCTGGGATTCTATGGGCTCAGTGTCCACCCTGACATCCTGAGCCCTTTGTCATCCTGAGCCCTCACCTGCTTCTCCTCTGTTTTCTTTTCTTACATTCTTTGCCCAGGGAAAAGGCATTCTGCAAGGGTACCCTTAGGCTACCCAAGAAGCAGCAGCAAGAACAACACTCTCTGTACACCACAGAGAGAAGTGGAGAACTCTAGCCAAGGGCTTGTCAGGCAAGAAAGTGGGCTTGCCTGGTTGTTTAGGGTTGCTGCCGTTAAGGGACTTCAGCTTCCTGAATCCTAGCAGGATGTGAAGGTTTGATGCCTATGGAGGCAAAGGGGAAAAGGGTCAGGCTTAGAGCCCTGTTTGTTGTTGTTGTTGTTGTTGTTCAGAAGGGATATCCCTGAGAGGAATAGTTTCATTTCCTTGGTTAAGTTTCAGTTTCATTTCCCCAGTTAAGTTTCATTTTTTCAGGTTTGAAACGGTACTTCCCATTTTGAGAGAAGAGGGTAAAAAACAAAACAAAAAACAGTCAGAAAGACCTAGGGATGTACAAAACCACTTACCTGTTTTGTAAGTGGCATCCACGGTGGGGGGGGGGAGGCGCTCCATCCCTCCCCCCAGAATCTTCCCTGGCTGGCTCTGCTCTGCGGTGACTACACGGAGCCGCTGGCCGGGTGCCTCCGTAGCCGGACATATGGCTGTGGCAGGTCTGTGGACACAAATGGTGGCTGGCGTAGTGGCCCCATTTGCATCCCTTCGCTGAGCCGTGATAGGCTACGTAAATATTTACGTAGCCTATCACAGCAAAGAGTGGGGACGCAAATGGGTTGCTCCGTTCTGCCACAGATTCTGGGGGGCCGAATTTACTGGAATTCGGCCTCCTTGGGATCCGTGGCAGAATTCTCTGACATCCCTAGAAAGACCAGAGAAGTAAGAGCAGAGTCAGGAAGAGCAGAGCAGGAAGAGGGAGCAGGAAGAAGCAGTCTGGAGAAGTCTAAGTACAACTAGGATAAATGAACTTGCCTTTTACAACCTTTGTTTTCTCTTAATGCCTTTTGTATTACTCAGCCCTATTGTGTAAATACCGTTAGTTGTGATTGGCTTGTTTTAATTTATCAGTAAACTGTTGTGGTTAAATGCTGTGTCTAGAGTGTCAATCACCCCACAACTAAAATCAAAACCCCACTTTATTGGAAAGCGGAAAGTAAAAGAAGGAAGGTGGGACTTTTAAGGAGGCATGAAATCCTTAGGAAATTGTTCAGGGGGTCCAGATCATAAGAAGCATTGAAAACACCCATGTTCTCTGTTCATGTGGCTGTCAATAAAAAGGGATGGCTTGAAAAAGCAGGGCAAGGAGCTGCCTTCCCTTCTCTTCAACCGGCACAGCAGAAAGAAAGCTGGGATCATGCTGGCTATCATCAGTGCAATCTTTGCATTCAATGGGCTTTTTTCCCTCTCTGGGTGAGTGGGGAAATCTCCCTTTTCAGCCAGGCAGGACGAAGCCTTGAAAGCTAGGGTTCACTGGCTATCAGACGGCTTTGAAACAGCTTTCCCCCGCTCCCTGCTGAGCAGGGAGAATAAATACATCAAGCAGGGCTCTGAGAAGTGGCATGGCCATTTCAAAAAGTTTTTTTGAAGATGTTGCTTTAGATCAGGCACTAATTGGGTAGGTCTCCAAGAAGAAACCTTGAAGACAAGTATTATCCTTCTTTTCCCTCCCTGTTGAGGAGAAAAGGGGATAATCCGAGTTCTTGAAAGATGCAGGAACCTCCCAGCCAGCATGCACCCTAGAGTGCCCATGGAAGGACCTCACAACACAAGGTCCTTTTATGGGTATTCCAGGAAGTGCACCAAGACTGGAGACTTTAGAGAACAGCAGACGAGGATTGTCGTTTAAGAAGAACACCCACTCCGCTTGCCGTGCTGTACTGTCTGTTACCGGTAAATGCCCCCCACACACACTACTTGTGAGAAATTTGTAAGAAATTCACCGCACCCCACGACAGAGGGAGAAAAACCATTGCCTCTTTTGCAGGGGGCGACAAGGTTCATGAAAATGGGAGGGTGGATTTGGCACAGCACTATGCAGTATTAACAGGGCTGTCATAAATTGCTCTGTCAGCGCACACACTCACCCCAATCTGCAGTAAGAGTATAAAAGTGAGCTACACTGCAGGGTTATTTATTTTACTCTCTCAACCCAACCTGCAACATAAAATCCATAATTCATAAAAGCAATCCACAAAAGCAATGGATAACTTTGCATGGTTGTTATAAGCTACTCTCTTCACCCCAATCCCCAACCTGCAACTGAGGTCTAATACCTCCGGTCAACTCTATAGGTTTGTTGTAAACCGCTCAAAGCCTGATCTTCAGTATTCAGCAGGACCTGCACTGCAGTCTGCAGGGCTTTCCAAAGCCACTCGCTGCAAGCCTCAGTCCTTTCCAACCTCCACTATTGGGACAATAAACTGCATTTGCTTTGGAATTTGTTTGAATGTTTCACACTAAATAAGAACTGAGGTAGAGCAGGAATTCTTTTTGCTGCTAACTTTTGCTGCTGTTTGCAGCGCGCGGATGGGATGGGACTGGTGCCCAGTCCCAGCTAAAGTAAAATCTTGAGTTTCTCTGCTGATTTCTATGGGCAGCTCGCTCTTCCTTCCTTGGGAACATTCAACATTTAAAAATAACTTCTCTCTGTGAACCAGGAAATAACCTAACCAGACAATGAGGGTTCTCCATCCGTTTGTATAACTATGAGTCTCTTCCTCCATCCTCTTTTGCTCCATTCATTTCTCTTAGGGAAAGAAAGATGAGGCAAATCGCCGCAAATGGAGCAAAGGACAACAGAGGAAGAGAGAGAGAGTTACAATTGCCCCCTTTTCACTCTCCTTCTTCTTACTGCCTCTGTGCTCTTATATTTAAACCGTATGCTAGTCACTAGTGAACCTTTAGTAACAGAGGGAAAGTGGAGGTCAGTAGTTAGGAAGCTTCCATGGTATAGTCCAGCCAAAATATGCCACCAATGTATCTCTGTTGCGCTTCTTGCCATTTTAAAGTTTATGATCTTGCCATATTTATGGCAACCCTTATGCAGGGGTTAACATTAGATAAAGCCTTTAGGCTGCAGCCCTATGCACACTTACCAGAGAGTAAGTTCCATTGAACTCAGTGGGGCTTACTTCTGAGTAGTCATGCATAGGGCTGAACTTTCTTAGAGGGAACAGTCCCAGACAGCATCTAAGGGGCCATGGATAGGTCAGATTCCCACATCCAAGGTTGGTACAGCACTCCGACTTTGGAGCTGGGAATAGGAGCTCTGACTTCCCTCCCTATCGCAGCCAGCATGGAAAGAACTGTGCTGGCTGCTCTCCGAGGCTGGGATCTCAACCTCAGAGGATGAGGGAAGGGGGCATTCAGTGTGTGTGGGGGGGAGGGGACTGGAGAAGCCAAGATACGAGCTATCCTGAGGCTTCTCGAGCATCCTTCCCTCCCCCTCCGAGATGCTTTCCCTAGATGGGCCAAAAAGCCCATCTAGCGAAAATGCAGGGGAGGAAGAGCAGCAGAGGCAAAGATTGCCTCTGCTGTTCCTTCCACCCTGCATAGGATGACCATAAGCCTCTGAGTTCAGAGCCTTTCGGTCATCACCACAGCATTGCACCCTCACACAGTGCAGTCCTATTCTGCACGCAGTGGGACTTACTCTCAAAGAAGTATACATAAGATTGCAGCCTAAATCAATTACTCTGCAGTAATGAATGGGTTTGCTCTGTAGTATATGAAAAGGAAACATGCACCTAGGGTGGCTGCTGTATAACCTGGCCCAGAATGCATGATTTTGGCAAAGGATGGCATTCAGAGTGTAAATAGATTTCAGTTTATTTGAAAACTGCAGATACCAGGTCCCTCAAGCATCATCATCCTTCCTGTATTCCAAAGGGGGAAAAGCTAAATCATCTCCTTCATAATTTTGCATATGCAACCTTTGCTGCCATGCTGTTTGGAGAAATATTTCTCTTTCTCTCTCTCTTATTAAATCTGCATTGAGATTACAGTGTATTGTGGAATTAGGCTTTTGATAACTTGAATGAGCCCTAATGTGGTTGATGGGCCAATATTTATTTATATGTTGATCCACTCCCTCCTGTGTCTTCATTTTATCTCCCCCAGGCCTTTCATTTTAATTGCATATCAGCTTCCCCCCTCCCCTCCCATGCAATGTTCTCTCCATTTCCCTCTTTTGGCTTGCTCTGCTCATTTTCAGACATCTGGTTTTTAAAATGCTACTATTATAAGTAAAGTCAATACACCACTCCATCAGCCCCTGGCACCACTGGTACCACAAGCAACTGTCTGCCTTATTTCTCTCCCCCAGCCCGTTCCCCGAAGACTGGCTGAGTTAATGCTGCAACCTGTTCACTCTTCAGGCCTGAAATCTGCAAATCTGCTTCAGTTTTGCCACAAGTGCTTGTAGATCAGCAGCATCCCAATGAGTGAGCACAACTTTGTAAAATGCATTACGAATACCCTTTTGTCTGTGCTCAGTTTAACTCTGAGGAATGCCAATGATGATCTGCTGACCCTATCACTATCCTTGGATGTTGTTTAAAGAAGAAGATTGCAAACAGAAATCAAGCTGGTTAGTTCAATTCATGAACATCAACCTTGCTTGCCTGTTATTTTTGGCCTTATCTACTTCTCATCTCTGTCCATTGCACTCCCAGAGTTCCTTCCCTCTCATGCCTGATCTATAATCGCCAGATCAAAACAGAATATGGTGTTAATAATGAGTTCTGAGGTGAAAGGACCGCAAACTACAGCTGGGAATGGCACTTTTGAATGCTTGCCTATATGGAAAAACTCCCTGCAGCAGGGTGCAAACTGAGACAGAACATTTATCCCTGCTGTACTATTCTTTTACTTGAAGGGAGTTTTCCACATAGGCAAGCATTCAAAAATGGTATCCCCTAGTACAAATCTAAGCACAGTGCTATTATACATTCTGGAGCATTGTGCTCCCGTCCGACTCCCTCAGGACTCTCCAGCCTCATTCCGCAGCACATGTAGACCAGCTCTCAGATAGGAAAATGAGTCCTGAGATGAAGAGCAGACAGTACCACTTCAGACCTGTGAGTAGCAAGTAGGGGATATTTTGGAATGCTTGCCCATAAATGAACACATTCGGGGAAAATGTTTAGCATCTGCTTCTTCTAGATGTCCTACGTAGGGATGGATGACAAATTCATTTCACTTCGGGGTGGTTTTTATCAGGATTTACCCAGTTCTTACTTTCTGGACTGAACATGGACTCAGACTCAATTTGCGGTTAAAGTCAGTACATTTCCAAGCTTGTAGTGTGATTCATGGACACCCCCCCCCCCCACACACACACACAAATGTGTTTGACAGCATGCGTACATTTGAAAAATGTGCACAAATGCACTTTAATCAATGAGAGAAGGATGTGGACACAGGGTTGTTGCAAGTGCCTGACTGGGTCCAGGAGGCCAGGGGGCTCCCCACACTTGGCCTCCTGGACCCTGCTTGCCGAGCCATGGCGTGGGGCACTGATAGGCGCAGCCCTTGAGTGCCCCAGAGCTCACAGCACCCAGGATCAGCTCACCCCTCACTGCTTCCTTCTCCCCCGCCCCCGGCTGTGGCGGCAACTGTGGGGGCAACAGCATCGGTAGGGCAGGAGGATGACAATTGGAGCTTCCCTCTTGTCCCACCGATGCTGGCATGGTAGCCAGGATGGAGGAAAGAGGAGAAGTGAGATGTGCTCCCTTCTCCTCCTCCCCCCATCCTGGCTACCATGGCACCAGCACTGGTGGTGGGCAGGAGGACTTACCAGGCCCATCGGCTTATGTGTGTCCTTCCTTGCCTGTCCTCCTTAGAGGGCACAATTTTAACACAAGATAGGGGCTCTTGTTTTTCCTAAATCTATTCTTGCATTAAAATGGCAGCTGCAAAGGAGGACAGGAAGAAGAAATAGGTGAGCCAGGCCTGGACACGAGCAGAAGGGTTGCCACGCCCTCCAGGGGCTCGCATGGTCCAGCATCCCTATGTGTGCATTTTAAAGATGTGCATGTGCACAGTTGATGTGTGCATTTGGAAAAATACGCACGAAAATACACACATGTGGAAAGAAAAAAGGAAGATCACAATCTGATACAGTGATGAGACTGAATGAGCTTCGACTTCGAGGTGGAATTTGGAGAACTTTGACAAACTTGTGTTTTGCTTGCATGCACAGCCCTGAGTTTACTACATGCCATGACTCTAACATTCTGAGGAATCATGCTAATTTCAGTTGTGAGTTACACTTGTAGTAGTGATGGAAATTTACCATTATTCACATGTTCAAAAGTGCTCTCTTTGTTATTACTGCTGCAAATGCTGCATATGAAATACATATTCCAAGGCTGAGTTCAGCATTCTTCTGTAACGTGCAGAATTCACTTTTTTTTTTGTTTAAGGCATCTTGCAGGGCTGTTGGAAGTCTATTTGTTCTCTGTTTGAACAACCTTTTTAGCCCCAAGGGAAGGGCCACATGTGATTCTCACTCAGGATTTGGGGGGTGCATACAAGCATGCATACAGGCATGCACACACAGCAAACTCTTTCCTCAGAGTAGCGAGGAAAAGAGTAATCTGTATGAGGATCACTGGAGGAGGGAATTCAGTGGCAGTGGAGGTGGGTGGTTCGGTCCAGTTCAGTCAATTGAGGCCCTTCAGGGCTTGCATGCAACAACCAGGGAACAGGTTGGGCACCCCTATCCTATATAAACCATGGGCAGAGAATGTATTTTTAAAGCCATTCTACTGATCAATAGATTTAATACACATGTCCATAATCTACTACCAGGGACTGAATATAACATCCTGAAAATCTCCGTTTTCATTTTGAAAAAAGTTTCTAGACCTCATGAGTAAAGATGAAAAATCCAAAAGGTGTATGTAAAATCCGACAAAGGCTTAGGAATTAAAGGAAGGCTTGGAAAGGCTACAGATAGTTAGGACATTAATATCCTCTACAATATTTTTAGTTCCTCACCATGGCAATAATGAACTGGTTTAGAATAGTGGCTAAGAGAATGAGCTACAAATCAGGATGTCTCCAATTTAAATCTTGCCTTTGCCGTTTGCCATGAACTTACTGGGTGGTGACTTTAGGCTACCAGCTCTCTCTCTCTCTCTCTCAACTTCTGTTCCTCCATCTGTATTATGGGGTGTAATAATAATGACTTACCTTGTAAGGTTGTTGTAAGGGTTACAGCTACCTAAGCACTTTGAACCCTTGAAAACGCTATTCAAATGTAAGCAATAGTAGTGTCTGTACAGGTCACCTAATCTAATTTCTGTTTCCCTCTCTCCATTCCTGTCTCCTTTGCTTTGAAAACAACAACACACTGGGGTTTTTTTTTGGGGGGGGGGTGTTGTCGATGAGGTCCCAATATATGTTCAAGCCTTCACGAGTGGCAACAACTACGGATGGTACCTGTGTGTGAAAACAATGATCAGGTATCAGATGTCACGGTCAGAGCTTGCAGACATGTTTACTGTTAAATGTAGGCAGTTCACCCATTCACTTAACACAAGTAATTGAGCGACAGATATTTATAAAGAGCTTGTCATATTGGGGAATCAAACCACAGGGAATCACATCATCAGAAGACTTCAGGGTGGGAGGAGCTTCAGGTGGGCTTTCTGTTGTGTAGGGATCAGTGAACCTGTCAGTTTCTCTTTCTCTCACATTCATTTTGTTTGTTTGTTTAATCTCAAGTTCTTTTTGTCATGAACGTGGAGAACTTGACAAATTTTGGTGAATTCTTATAAAAAACAAATTGAAATAAAATTCTTACCCATCACCAGCCAAATTCAATAGGTACAGCTTTTCCCAGCATGGAGACTGGAGAGAGCCATGTTTTACCTGCCTCCCATGTAGCTGTTTAAAGATGCAGAGCCCATCAGAAAAAAGAGGTGGCGACCCTAATTCAGCACTAACATGGTTGAATACACAGGTATTCAACCCCAAACTTTTATGAACTAAGCACTGAAAGCCCTGGGCCTGAATGGTCAGATCTGTCAGTTTTGATGTCTCCCACATTCACATAAAAAAAAACAAAAAAAAATCTCAAGTTCTTTTTGTCCTGAATATGGAAAACTTACTTACTTACTTATTTATTTGATTTGTGCCCCGCCTTTCCACCAAGAAAATATCACTGAAGGTGGCATACTATCATAGGAACTATTTAAAAATTAAATAATTAAACAAATATTAAATGAATGCATTAAAAATACAATTAAAACACAACAATAACAAAGTAAAACAGCACCCAACCCATCAGACATACTTACACAGCAAAGGCCTGCTTGAATAAAAAATGTCTTTGCCTGGCAACAGAAGGACAACAGAGAGGGAGCCAACCTAGCCTCCCTCAGCAGGGCGTTCCACAGCTTGGGAGCCGCCACTGAGAAAGCCATCTGTGACCTGTCACGTCACCACCAAACACACTTCCAAATCAGGAATGTACGGACTGTGTAAAATCTGCTCTGTCAGTGTTCCATGGATTGTCGGCCCCTTTTGATCCATTGTCCGCTTACAAACGGATGCAAATTATTGTTTTTTTGGCCTTGTGGAAAAATACACAAATAATTGTGTAAAAGGTTTTGTGACCATTTACATACTTTACTTTACTTAGTATGTAACATTTCGTGTATTGTTCCCCATTCCGTTCAACTTTTCCTCAGGAGAAACTTGCATATTTTCCTACGAATAAATACGTGTAAATTTTGGGAAAGTAAAAAAACCCACGAAAGTCCATGGACTTCGCATGGCCTGAGGCGGTTGCTCTGCAGCATATTCTGCAGGTTGGATTCTTAGAAATCTGAGCTCGTTTTAGTCTGTCTTGAATTTCTCCAGCATCCCTATTCTGAAGGCAGTGGTACTGAAACAAGGACCTTTCTCAAAGATCTTAAAACTTGGGCAGGCTCATATGGGAGAAGGTGGTCTTTCAGGTAGCCTGGTCGCAAGCCATATAGGCCTTTATAGGTACCCGGCACTTTGGATTGTGCCCAGAAACAGACCAGTAGCCAGTGAAGCTGTTGTAACAAGGGAGTCACATGCTCCCTGTAATTGGCCCTGATCAACAGTCTGGCCACAGCATCTGGACAAGCTGAAGTTTCTGAAGTTGCCCCATGGACAGCATGTTACATAGTAGACCAAATTTGTTGTTGTTCAGTCGTTCAGTCGTGTCCGACTCTTCGTGACCCCATGGACCATAGCACGCCAGGCCTTCCTGTCCTCCACTCTCTCCCAGAGCATGCTCAAGTAGACCAAATAGGATGTAACTAAGGCACATGTGATCATGGCCAGATGGGACATCTGTAGGAATGGGTGCAGTTGATGCACTAGAAAACACATCCTTGAAATGCACACTATGAATTCTGGTAAATTCTTATCAAAACCAAACAGAAATGAAATGCTCATTCATCCCTACTGTCATACTCTAGTATCACCACAGCAGATTGCTAGAGGGTGGTATCATAAGCTTCCAATTTAGGAAGGGTTAGGCAACTCAAGGAAATCATAGTCCCATGTGTCCTCTAAAAAGCTGATGACTCTAGCTTGATATTTATTTGGGAAACATCTAATGGTCTAGGGCTGGAGACAGAATGCTGGCGTAGGTGGACACTGCACAAGCAGTTCTACATTCTTATTTCAAAGAATTGTACACAGAGGGACATCTCAGCAGACTGAGTGCCCTAGGGCAAAATGGTCCTTATGTTAGAACTTTGGATGTGAACTGATTTGTACGAACATAACCTCAGTAGAGGAGGGGAAACAAAGATATCTGAAAACCCCTGTACAGATCGTGTGAAAGAATGAGCACTAATAGTTCTCATCATGATTTGTTGTATGGAGATAATTGTTTTCTTATTTCCCGACTCCCTAAGATATTATTGTATTGGAAAGGATGCTCAGTGAATTAGAATTAATTCCTTCTTAAAAGGCAGGTGTAATATTGTAAACCCTTCTAGCTTCATTGAACACACCTCGTGGTAGAAGGGAGAATTCATCACTGATTCTCCTTTTCCTGATGACAACCATCAGAGCAACCCAGTGCGCTTGAATCTGTTGGTCACTTTACAAACAGCGATAATCTACATCATTTTCCTGCTTTTACTTAACAAATGCTAGCCGAGTGTAATCAGAGCAACATTTTCTTCCACTTTTCTTTGTGTTTTCATTCAGTCTTACTTCAGCTAAAACTACAGGATTGATTCTCAGTTTATTTACTTATTTATTTATTTGCAAATATAAATGGAGAAATAATGCTAGTCCTATTTAGCAATCAAGCTGAAAAAGGATTTAACATCCCAAAATATTGATTAGAATCTGCTTGCTTATGGATCATTGATTGTGAACTGCTGCTCAATCCCTTTTTCTGAAACACTGTTGCTTCTTTGTGTAAAAAGCCCAAGACTTGCATACTAATAATGTCCAGTAATGATTTCATGTCCTTTCTACATCTCAAACATGCACACACACACAAAATTCCTGGCAGAACAAAGAGGCCCACTTAGCCAAGCACCTAGTAGTCTATTCTTAATGTAGGCTTTCTTTAAATCGCTCTCTCTCTCTCTTGATAGCTATTTTTTGGAAGTGTGATAGTACTTTAACACCGATTGATATATATGGCATATGTTCAGACCATACATAGCTTGGTGTTACTCAGGCTGAAGCTGTACTGGCAGGTGTCAATGTGGTGGCCATAAATAGTAGCTAGAAAGCTCTCATCCATTTATCAAGCCTGTCTTTGAAGTTAGGTTAGAACAGGGAGTACAGAAAGTCTCAGGGAACCCAGTAAATTACACCATAGTAATCTGATGAAATATTGATCAAATAAAAACTGCCAGCTCAGTACTGGTACTTGTAATAGACCCAAGACAAACACTGTGGGAACATGATCAGAGGTGTACAAGGTCAATTCTGATGTTTGCCGATGTTCTGTTTTAGTTATGGCTTTCCACAGACTTTCTTTAAGTGTGTGAGCCTGAAGCGTGATGTTTTTCCTCGACAGATAATTGTGATGATCAGCTGGTATCTGCCTTGCCTCAATCATCATTCAGCAGTTCATCAGAGCTGTCCAGTAGTCACAGTCCAAGATTTGCAAGGCTTAATCGAAGAGATGGTAAGTGTTCCCTCTGTTAATCTTAATTTCTCAATGTTTACCAAAGAAGTTTATGAAGACAAATGAACAGTTTGATATCTTGTATAGAATGTTGAATTGGAAGCATGCACTTTTTCAATATTTTATTCTCTTTCATGCTTGAAGTAGGCACCAATATAATTTTTCCAAGACCCAGACATTTATTATCCAAAGTTAGGCCACTTTGTCAAGCATAGTCCATCTGATTTCGAATGATCTACCTACGCTTATACAAGCTTCTTACATTTGTGAATTTGGACTAGAAAAATTAGAAAAGCAATAAATTCATCTGTGTGTCCTTTCCTTTGGTAAGTTAAAAATACAGGCTGCATTCAGGTGAACCTCCGAACCATTGTCTGGAGTATAAAAAATTACTCCTGTACTCACCTGCCCCTCTCTCCAGCCCTTCTCACAACAGCTTAATTACTTTCTACCTGGTTTGACCAATCCATAATTTGCAATTGCATTGGAATGTGGAAACCTATGAACAAACCAGGATCACAAACCAGTGTTTTATCCTAATATGCAATCCTGGTTTGTAGGCAAACTGTAGTTTGCCAAATTTTGATGAAAATTTCAGTTTGCCACATTTGGACACAATGACAAACAATGGTTTGATCAAACCAGGAAGTAATTTATTAAACCAAACGTGCAAGGATTGGAGGTAAGAGAAAGGTGATGATGGAAAGTACAAGGACAGGGTTAATTTCTGATCCTCCAAACCATGGTTTGCAGAATCGTCTGAATGCAGCCACATCTGAACTATATCTAATAATATCATTCTAATCTCAAATTAAAATTAAATTTT
The DNA here is from genome assembly GCF_057233095.1 of Heloderma suspectum. Lineage (NCBI taxonomy): Eukaryota > Metazoa > Chordata > Lepidosauria > Squamata > Helodermatidae > Heloderma > Heloderma suspectum. The sequence goes on from NC_139459.1 coordinate 89,051,755, forward strand.
TAATTAAATTTAAAATTAAAAAGTGGATTCATCAGGAGATATTGGATTCTGGTAGGGATGGCGGAGAATTCCGCCATGGATCTCAGTGAGGCTGAATGCCAGTGCATTCGGCCCCCTGAAATCCGTGGTGGAATGAAGCCCCCGCCCCCCCAACCCATGAAAGGCACACAAAATGAAGCACTTACCTGCTGGCATCTGCGCTGACTTATGAATGGCGGCTGCCCTGCGGCCGCCATTCGCTTCCTGATCATAGCTGTCATAGGCTACGTAAATACTTATGTAGCCTATCACAGCTAATGCAGGGACGCCTTTTGTGTCCCTGCGGAGGCCGTGATAGGCTATGTAAGTATTTATGTAGCCTATCATGGAAAGCAAAAACAAACAAACAACATGTACACAAATAGCGGCGGCTATGGCAGCCGCCATTTGCGTTCCCTATTTTTCACCATTTTTTCCTACGTAAATATTTACGTAGGCTATTACGGCAAAAAAAAGGGGAACGCAAATAGCGTAGTGGGCGCTATTTGTGTTCCCCTTTTTTTCCTGCTGTAATAGCCTACGTAAATATTTATGTAAGATAAAATGGCAAAAAATAGGGAACGCAAATGGCGGCCACCGTAGCCGCCGCCATTTGCGTACGCTGTTTTTTTGTGGTTTTTTTGGCCTGCCATGATAGGCTATGTAAATACTTACATAGCCTATCACAGCAGCCTGGCTAGACGCAAATGGTGGCCTCTATGGCGGCTGCCATTTGCGTCGGCAGCAGCCCATCCGCAGCTGGAACTCCGGCTGCGGACGGCCCTGGCCGGCTGCTATGCAGAGCTGCTGCGGAGCAGAGCCGGCTGGGCAGGATTCCGGGGGGGAGGACCGGATCGCCTCCCCCCCGTCAAGGATTCTGGAGGGAGGGACGGAGCGCCTCCCCCCCACACTGTGAATCACATCCGCGAAAAGGTAAGTGACTTTTGTACATCCCTAGATTCTGGTTAGAGACAGATGGACTCACCTGCTCCCAATCAGCGCAGGTGCTCGCCAAGTCACCAGTGCCACCTTCCCCCACTCGCCAGGCTGCACGAGCCCTGGAGTGCTCAGTGAGCAGTCCGGGAGTGCCCCGCAGTTTCCTACTCTTCGCGGTGAGCTGTCATTTTTACACAAGATGGGAGCTCTGTAATTTCCGTTTATTTAATGTTGCACAAAATGGTGGCCATACAGTACCATTTCCCACAATGGGTCAGGCAAGCTCACGATTTTCTGTTTTTTTAATTTGACAAATTGTGATTTGCACAAAATTGCAGGTATAAATATTTATGGAAATCATTATTTGTGCAAAATTGTGGCTGTAAATAACACAATTTGTGCAAAATTGCAGGCGTTAATAGCCTTAAATAACACCAGGAAGTAATTCTATTTCTTCCTCACACAGGTCAGTCAGTCCATCCCTAACCAGAATCCAATATCTCCTGATGAAACCACTCTTTTTTATTTTTAGGAAAGGTTAGAATGATATTATTAGAAATAGTAAATAACACAATTTGTGCAAAATTGCTGTGATTTTGAACAAATCAAGATTTCTGTAAATATTTATACTTGCAATTTTGCACAAATTGCAGCTCAATTAAAGAACCCCCCACAAACTCTCACTGGGCATCCGCAGGCTCTATGGCAGCTTGCCTTGTGCACACAGCAGGGTTGGGCAGCCACTGGGAGTCAGTTGAGCAAAAACCTAACAGGACTTCCAGCGATGGACAAGCCTAGTTGAGGGTTTCTTTCTTTCTTTCTTTCTTTCTTTCTTTCTTTCTTTCTTTCTCTCTCTCTCTCTCTCTCTTTCTCTTTAAAAAAAGCCTTGCCAACTTGTTAATCCATTAGGGGCAGCCATATTTTTTTTTCTCCAGGAATCCTTCTGGGAACAATGCTACATCATCTTTTAGCTTTTTTCCCAGGGGGCAGCCAAGCTTTTTTTTTTTTTTAAGTAAAAGAAGGAGGGGAACTTGAGAAGACTACTCTCAGCTACCTTTTATTTTAAAGAAGGTGAGACCACCCACTTCCCATTCCTCCTGCAAAGGTCTTACAATTTCACCCACCAAACCAAACTTTGATTTGCCCCCCTCATCACCACAAAATATTGATTTTGAGGAAAAATACATATTTTGAGAGAAAATATGTATCTAAATAATACTTATTAGCACATTTTCATGTGGATTTTTTTTAAAAAAAAGATTAATGAGGAAACGGGAGATAATAAGCAGATTTGTCCATTCCTAATCCCCATTTCTTAAAAAGTGTTTGCTAAGGATCACCTGGCTAAGGATAACCTTCCAGCAGGAAGCTTTTGATGCTGCAGTCTATACACCAGCAGTGGGCAATTTGTGGACCTCCAGATGATTTGGCTGACAACTCCCATCAGCCCTAGCCAGCATAGCCAATAATGAGGGATGATGGGAGTTGTAGGCCAAAATATATGGAGGTCCAAAAATTGCCCACTTCTGCATACTGATGGGAGTAAGCCTCACTGAACAATCGTGTGTCTTACTTCTGAGTAAACATGCATAGGACTGTGTTAATGTAGTACATAAAATGCTGGGTTTCTTTTCTTTTCCTTTTTTTAGAGGAGGTAGTCATCAGCAATTAATTTAAGTAGATTAAGTTCCTCAGCTGCATTAGTATGCTTAATTATGATGTCTTTCTTTAGTTCACACTGTAAGAAAATTAATGTGGAATTAAAATGATACGGTCTGATGGCACTGTGTTTTGACAGATTAAAAGCAAATGTATGTTGATCCTACCAACAGCAAAGCGTGTTACTTACTTCTCAGTTTCAAAGTCAAGGTCACAATCTTTACCTTTAATAGTTACTGTTTATGATTATATTTGATACACTCCATGTAAGTTGTAATGGCAGAGGCATAGACTACTGCATATTAATATCCTCAGAAGCAAAGACATCAGCCCACTCAGAATCAGAAACAGTCAATGCTATTTTTCCTGATAGCTAGAATGATTAAGCCTTCCAATGAGTCTCCTCTCTAAATATTTATTCAAAGATTAATTGTATATCACATGCCTTGAGTGAACATTATTGATATGTTCTACCTTCAATGTCTATATGATTAAATATTTCAACATGAATATAAGCAGAGGCCAAGTAATTTGAGATTATCTGTTTTTCCTGACTTATTACATGGTGAACTTTTGCTAGTCCACTGAATTGGTAATAACATTCCAGCAATTTAACAACATCCATGAGAGGGCAAGTGAACAATGCGATGTTTAGAGGACTGTACAAAAAAGTAGAAAACCTTGGACTGTATCTGGACTTGGTTATGCTTAGAGTAGGCCCATTGAAATCAATGGGTCTTAACTTAGCCATAACTGATTGATTTGAATAGGTCTACTCTAAGTAGGAAGGAGGGCAGCATCCAGTGGGATACTTCTGCCTCCACTAATTCTCTTCTGCCCCACTGACTGCATTGCTCAAGCAGCCCCCACTGCTTGTGCAATGCTGCTTTAGCACTTGTAGGGCAACCCAAAATGAACAGAACTGCTCATTTCTGGAAGGGTGCAGGTCAGTTGAGCTTGCATAAGGGAGTTCTGCTGACCTACCTCATTCCAGAAACGAGCATTTGCACTGAATCTCCCTTGCGTAAGCGGTTGGTCCTGCTTGGGCAACACAGTCAGCAGGACTCACCACTTGCACAACAGAATTGGCAGGGTGGGAAAAAATTGGCAGGGCTTAAGCGCCCTGTTGGATACTGCCCTTAGTCTGGACCCAGCCCAGTGTACTGATGAATTTGACATTTAATTATACTTTTTCGTGAATTTGTCTCTAGTATGTGTCCTAGAATTAATTAATCTAGCTTCACAGCTGGAATTCTTCAAATAATATTAAAGTATTTAAAAAGGTAAAGAATCATAAAATGTTTACCATGCAGGATACAAACATGTAGGATATATATTGCATATGAGGTTCGTTCAACCCGGATATTCTGCTAGCAGGGGCTTTATGACTCACCAAACAAGAGGAAATGTGTCACCAAAGAAGAGGACAAAAAAGGACATTGATTTGCCTAACATTTACAAATGTCAGTTTATATGTACAGCCTCATATTTAGAAATTTTTATTTTTATTTAAATAGAAATACAGTACATCGCAATGTGTAGAAGACTGTGACCAGGTGACCTGTGTGCTTGCCTGTTCTGTCTGTTGTTTAGGTGCTAACTGCATGTGGGCAACAGTTCTTATGGTTCTTTATCTTTAATCCAGAATTGGACAATAGCAGGTGCCTTCATCGAACAAAGGACAGTCCTCTGGACACCCTTGACAGAGAGGACTGTCCTCTGTAAAAAGAGGAATCCTGGCCACTCTACTTTGTGTTACCAGGGCAGTTCTTGGGCAGATGCCCCATATAACTTTGCTGCTCTGTACCACCGCCCAAATAGTGACCACAAAGCTCTCCTGCAGCTCCTCAGCCGAGCTGTGTCAGCTGACCCGGGCGGTAAATGATGGCCTGGCTGGCCTCATGTAACAGCTGCCTCAGGCTTGGTTCGTCAGTCTGAGCAACTTGCCAGGCCAAGCAGGAGCTTTTGAGCAGTTTCAGGGGAAGCCAGTACTGAAGATGGGAGGGGGATGCTTTTTGGGAGTGCAGATTTTAAGTGAGAGGGGGTATTGTTAAGCTTACAGGAACACGAGATAGTCTGAGGACTCCTCCTCCTCCTCCTCCTCCTCGTCTAAATGAAAAACCATCAAGTAGCTAGGGAGCCTGGCTCCTGCTGCTCTCTCTCTCAACGGGGCTACAATGCCACCAGTAATAATGTTCCGCATTCATGTGGAATTGTTTCCAGGGACATTCTAGGGAAATAAGGTGTTGACCCCATGGTGTAACTTCCAGGGACATAATTTCTGGCCCCAGTTAGAAAAAGCACAGCAGCAGCAGCTGTATTTCCTAGCCACTCAATTTGGCTTTTGTCTTTAAAGTAGGGCTGTGCAAAGACCTGCCCCAATCCAAGTCGGTGGCCGCTTTGGGGCTTCCAAGGCAGGTCCAATTTTGCACAGGCTGATTTGGGCCCCACCGACTCCTTCTGCCTACGAAGCCAAAGAAGGATTTGGACATTTGAATCGCACTTCACCCCCCTCCAACATGCCACCCAGGCCCTAGCTCCTTGCCTGGGCCCTTGTTACATGGGGGGCCCCACCGCCACTGGGGGAGCTGCTGCTGGTGTTGCTGGGGAGAGCCGCCAGTGCTGAGGAGCCACCACTGCTGCTGGAGGAGCTGGCGCTGGCGAAGCCGCTGCCACTACCAGCTCCTAGGCCATCTGGACATGTGCCAGCAGCCATCTTGTTGTTCTGGGGGGGAGCCATTTTTTAAAATGGCAACTCCCTGTATTTCGGAAATGGCTTCCCCTCTCCAGAACAACAAGACAGCTGTCGGTGCACGGCCATAGGACCCAGGTAAGGATCTGGCAGCTGGGTGGCAGCAGTGGCGGCAGCATGGTGGCTGGGCTTCTGGATCGTGCTAAAGTGCGCCGAAGTGCTTTGGAGAGATCCACTCTGCTTCGGGCCACTTTGTGCCCACTCTGCCTCACCTCAGAGGTGGCCCAAAGTGGCCCGCTTTGCCTTGGAGCTTGGGCTTCAGGCCAAAGTGGGGCACAGATCTACTTTAAAGAAGTTTAAAAGAAGAAGTAGAATTGGAGAAAAAGCCCGCAAAGTACCACGCAAAGTTAAGATTATTTTATAAAATAACCCCTCACACAAGGCAAATGACTGTCTCTCCTCTCCCCCCATGGATGTCACCGAATCTCACCTTCATTGGAAACAAAGGTCCAACTAAGGGGAGAGGACCTTTATGAAGCCCTACTTTAGAAAGTCCGATGCCCTCCCCCTTCTGTTGAAACATAGGAATCTGCATTACACTCAATCAGATGGTTGATCAATCTAGCTCAGTATCAATTATGCTAACTACAGTGGCTCTCTAGGGTTTCAGGCAGGAGTCTTTCCCTTCCTGGAGGTGTCCAACACTGAACCTGTGACCTTTTGCATGCAAAGCATGTGCTTTACCAGAGAGCTCCATTCCATAGCTCTAGCACTTTGACCTCACAGTTGCTGCCTTATTTTCGCCGTCTTAGTCTACGTAAATGTTTACGTAGACTAAGACGTGCCAAAATAAGGAATGCAAATGGCGGCGCCCATGGGCGCCGCCATTTGCGTACACGCGGGTTTTTTTTATTTTAAATCAGCCATGATAGGCTACGTAAACATTTACGTAGCCTATCACGGTATTTTTTAAAAATCTAGCCGTGATAGGCTACGTAAATCTTTACGTAGCCTATCACTTTTTTTTTTTTTACTGGAAATGGCAGCGGCGGCAGCTGGTCGGAAGACCGGCCGCCGCAGCTGCCACCGCCGAACTGCCGCCGGAGCCGCCGCCGCCAGGAAGATTCTCCCAAGGTAAGTCCCGTCCCGGGGGGGCGGGGGGGCAGACCATTCCACCACCAATTTCAGGGGGCTGAATGCACTGGCATTCGGCCTCCCCAAGATTCATGGCGAAATTCTCTGACATCCCTAGAGCTCACTAATATTCCTCATGAATATGCAGTGGAGGTGAAGAATAGATTTAAGGGACTAGATTTAGTAGATAGGGTCCAGGAAGAACTATGGACAGAAGTTTGCAACACTGTTCAGGAGGTGGCAACAAAAAACATCCCAAAGAAAAAGAAAACCAAGAAGGCAAGATGGCTGTCTGCTGAGACACTGGAAGCAGCCCAAGAAAGAAGGAAAGCAAAAGGCAACAGTGATAGGGGGAGATATGCCCAGTTAAATGCAACATTCCAGAGGTTAGCCAGAAGAGATAAGGAATTATTTTTAAACAAGCAATGCGTGGAAGCGGAAGATGATAATAGAATAGGAAGGACAAGAGACCTCTTCCAGAAAATTAGAAACATTGGAGGTAAATTCCAGGCAAAAATGGGTATGATCAAAAACAAAGATGGCAAGGACCTAACAGAAGCAGAAGAGAACAAGAAAAGGTGGCAAGAATATACGGAAGATCTGTATAGGAAGGATAATAATATCGGGGATAGATTTGACGGTGTGGTCAGTGAGCTAGAGCCAGACATCCTGAAGAGTGAGGTTGAATGGGCCTGAAGAAGCGTTGCTAATAACAAGGCAGCAGGAGATTACGGTATCCCAGCCGAACTGTTTAAAATCTTGCAAGATGATGCTGTCAAGGTGATGCATTTCCTATGCCAGCAAGTTTGGAAAACACAAGAATGGCCAACAGATTGGAAAAAATCTACTTATATCCCCATACCAAAAAAGGGGAGCACCAAAGAATGTTCAAACTATCGAACAGTGGCACTTATTTCACATGCCAGTAAGGTAATGCTCAAGATCTTGCAAGGTAGACTCCAGCAATTCATGGAACGAGAATTGCCAGATGTACAAGCTGGGTTTAGAAAAGGCAGAGGAACTAGAGACCAAATTGCCAATATCCGCTGGAAAATGGAGAAAGCCAGGGAGTTTCAGAAAAACATCTATTTCTGGTTTACTGACTATTCTAAAAGCCTTTGACATTGTGGATCATAACAAACTGTGGCAAGTTCTTGGTTGTATGGGGATACCAAGTCATCTTGTCTGCCTCCTGAGGAATCTGTATAACGACCAAGTAGCAATGGTAAGAACAGACCACGGAACAACGGACTGGTTTAAGATTGGGAAAGGAGTACGGCAGGGTTGTATACTCTCACTCTACCTATTCAACCTGTACGCAGAACACAACATGCGACGTGCTGGGCTTGATGAAGCCGAGGCTGGAGTTAAAATCGCTGGAAGAAACATTAACAATCTCAGATATGCAGATGATACCACTTTGATGGCTGAAAGCGAGGAGGAGCTGAGGAACCTCATGATGAAGGTGAAAGAAGAAAGTGCAAAAGCTGGGTTGCAGTTAAACCTCAAAAAACTCAAGATTATGGCAACCAGCTTGATTGATAACTGGAAAATAGAGGGAGAAAAACGTGGAGGCAGTGACAGACTTGGTCTTTCTACGTGCAAAGATTACTGCAGATGCTGACTGCAGCCAGGAAATCAGAAGACGTTTACTTCTTGGGAGGACAGCAATGACAAATCTTGATAAAATAGTGAAGAGCAGAGACATTACACTGACAACAAAGGTCCACATAGTTAAAGCAATGGTATTCCCTGTAGTAACTTATGGCTGCGAGAGCTGGACCATAAGGAAGGCTGAGCGAAGGAAGATAGATGCTTTTGAACTGTGGTGCTAGAGGAAAATTCTGAGAGTGCCTTGGACTGCAAGAAGATCAAACCAGTCCATACTCCAGGAAATAAAGCCAGACTGCTCACTTGAGGGAAGGATATTAAAGGCAAAACTGAAGTACTTTGGCCACATCATGAGAAGACAGGAGACCCTGGAGAAGATGCTGTTGCTAGGGAAAGTGGAAGGCAAAAGGAAGAGGGGCCGACCAAGGGCAAGATGGATGGATGATATTCTGGAGGTGACAGACTCGACCTTGGGGGAGCTGCGGGTGGCGACAGCCGACAGGAAGCTCTGGCGTGGGCTGGTCCATGAAGTCACAAAGAGTCGGAAGCGACTGACCGAATAAACAACAACAACAATCTATACTCTCACAGCTATCTCGAGGTAAAGGAGGAGACAGATGTGAATTGAAGTGGAAACCAAGGTAATGAATAGCGAAGGAGGAGTCTCTCCATTTCAGTTTCTCTCCATTTCTCTTTCTCCCAGTCTTACATTGGATTCATCTTGAACTTTCAACATTTCTCTATTCTTAAGTTCAGTTCATCCCAAACTTTGAAAATTATCGTAAAAAAAAATGAAAAGTCATAAGTATTTTGTCTAGATTTCTCCTAACACATTAATTGTTGTATGCATTTTTGCTTAATATATACATCTGGGTAAGCAATTTTCCTATTACAATTCATTTTTAATATTATTTTCCCTGATATATGCATATTTGTACACATTTTGAGTGGAGAACTCCATTCCAGAATTCAAAGTGTGACTATCAAAGTGTGAGTATCAAACTGAGTTTCAGTTTGGATAGTGGTTCAAAAGTGAGAAATTAGGTAAGTGTGCATTAACATGCGAACTGAATGAATTTCTCCCAACCCTAGGCAAGAAGCACCACTGCCCCACAGCTGACAAAATCTCTCTCTACATGAGCCCTTTGTTAATTTACATTTGCTGAATTGTATGTGCATAGAATTCAGTTCTATAAATGAATATATGCATGCGCGCGCACACACACACACACACACACACATATAATATACATTCTACTTCATTACATTCCCCAAGTGCTCAAGGAAAGTTTCCCAGTTGTAAACTAGTTCAGGCAAGAGGATAAATAATGAGAGGTGAGGGTTGTTGAACAGAGGATACAGTGTGTAAAATCTCAGTCACTCAGCAATTTAGAGAAGGATTTAATTGGTCTCTAGACAGTGTAAAAAACAAAAGTTCTCTGCCCACCACTCAAATATAATTTTTAAACTGAAATAATGAATCTGCATTTAGGGCAAGCCATTTTCAGTAAGGAACCCAGTTGCACACTGATATATTTTATTTGGGAGTGTAGGGGAAAAACAGACTCAACTAGCATTTGGTCTTGAAAGATAATGTAGGAGGAAAAGGAAAAGTAGATTAGAGAGAGAGAAAAGAAGCTGAAGCACACAAAAGATGTGTTTTTAAAAATACACAGAATATTTAATAATACATGTGTATTCTACACTACAGACTGTTCACTGCTTACAGATGTAGTTTTAACATAAAGCCCCTGAGATCCAATACTTTTCAGTACTAAAAGGAATTCTTTTTTCATTGGGACCATTGCTGCTTGAAGCAGTGGTGTTTGATTGATACCCAAACAGCAGAAGACAGTAAAAAGAGTGAGGTGAAATGGTGGAGCTGCATGGAGCAGCAGTATACTATACAGTACTGGGATATCTTTCTAGCTGCGAACATGTCTGATTTACAACTCTTGGCAAAAAGCCTGAACTGGTAAAAATGTCACCTGCATATAACAAAGTTATAGGAGTCGAAATGAGATGTGATGGAATGGAAGAGATCTGTGAGTAGGATCTCCCAGGTTTTTAAAAAGTGTTAACAACCATAAGGGGAGGGCAAGGTTAGTACTTGGGACTGACGAATCATTCTGTTTCTGGCCCATTTCACTTTCTCATATGTTGATCCCGAGTGTGTTTGTTGCATTTCCATGTGATGATACCCAGTGCACCAGCCTGTTGATTTCTGTGGATGGTTACTGGTTCATGTTGAATGCTGCTATCATGTGCCTGGAGTTCAAATAGTTTTGAACTAGCTTTATCAGCACCTGACAGTGTCAAACTGTGACAATGCGTGATCACCCACTGGTGATCCAAGGCCCAGTCAACTGACCTCCTATGTATCAGTTCTCTCATTCTCTCCCTTTACATCATGGAGCCCTTCAGATATTGTTGGACTACAACCTCCATCATCCCAGACCATTGCCCCATGGTGAGGCACAGTTGCTCCATAAGTCCAAGAGGTTAAGCCACCAAGATCTGCAGACCCACAAATGTGGTTATGCACATGAAGTGGATGTCCCCTCCCATACCCCTTATGATAAGCAACTGACTTCCAGTATTGTTGGGTGACTCCATTGAAAAGGTTGCAGTCAGAATGCAGACATGGATGCATCACAGTGTGTGAAGCTCTATTTTCACAATTATAAATAACCTTGTGGTTAAGGACATACAAGTCAGCAAGTTGGTGCAAGCAAGAGGAGGAACTCTGAGCCTGGGCATACTCATTCAGAGGGGAGGGGAGCGCTAGGACAAAGGATCACGAAGAGCCAGCAGCAACCCAGATGAACCCTGGACAGACCTTGGAGCTATGCATCAGAGTCTCTGTCCACAATCAAACACTGAGCAATTGGTCTTAAGGGCAGTTATACAGTTCAGTCAAAGAGCGCAAAAGGGGCAATGATTTTAGCCAGGCTGAAGATAAAGTTAAACAAAGGAGTCAGTAGCCTGAGATACAAACTAAATGTTACATTAAAGGTGTCATGTGCAGATACCCTTCTGCTTTTTAATTTCTCCCAAGTAAGCACATGGGCACCCAATCCACATCTGGACCACCATGCATATGGAGGGGAGGGTTTAAAACTTCCTCCCTCTCCCCATCCTATACTCACCCTCCTGCACAAGGGGTTAAAAGAAAAGTATGGGGAATGAGTAAGGAATGGGGAATGAAACCATGGGAAATTAACAGCAGCCTTCCAGAGGTTCCTGGCTTCTAAATTGAATTGAATTAAAGCTAGATGAGGATGTTTCAGGATTGGACCATATTTCCCACCAAGACTTGAGACTGGCCAATTTATGTTACTGTCAGGATTCCCCTTATATCCTGGACCACTTGAGCAACTCCTTAAGGATCTCTTGCCTCTATAGGAGTCCCACCTTCCTACTTTTACTTTCCCCTTTCCAGTAATGTGGGGTTTAGGCTGTAGATGTGGGGTGACTGACACTCTAGACACAGGGTTTAACCACGACAGTTTACTGGTAAATTAAAGTAAGCAAATTGCAACTAAGGGCACTTACACAATAGAGCTGAGTGATACAAAAGGCCTTAAGAGAAAAATAAAAGTTGCAAATTGCAAGTTCCTTTACCCTAGCTGTACTTAGACTTCTCCAGGCTGCTTCTTCCTGCTTTTTCTTCAGGCTCTGGTCTCTCTGACTCTGCTCTTACTCTCTGGTCTTTCTGTCTCTTTTTATATCCTCCTCCCTAAAAAAAATGAAAGTACTGCTTTAAACCTGAAGAAATGAAATTTATCTGGGGAACTGAAACTTAAACTTACCCAGGGAAATGAGACTACTCTTCTCATGGATACCCCCTCCCAACAAAAAACTCCAGGCCTCTTGGCTTGACCTTTTTCCTTGCCTTTGTAGGCCTCAAACCTTCACCGTTACCCTTACAGGTCACTTGACAAAGGCAGTAATGTGGCAATCAGCGAGGCATTTGGATTTAGCCAGAGTTCCCATACTTAGCATACTGCAGAAGGGCAACACCACTTAGTTCAATTAGGATAGAAGACATACAAGTCATGAACTTCATTTACAGAAAAGGCAGGCAGGCTAACATACTACCATCAGGATCTTTTTGCTTCTAGCTTCCATGGGTCCGTTGCTCATGCAGCCTTTCCCAGAACATGTTGGACAAGGTGGTGGGCAAGCCTTCCTCAAACTGGTGCCCTCCAGATTTTTTAGAGTACTACTCCCAGGATTCCTGACCATTGGCCATATTGGCTGGTGCTGATAGAAACTGCAGTCCAAAACACCTGGAGGGCATCATGATGGGGAATGTTGTGCAAGGGTGATGGCAAAAAAACAGATATGTACAAATTCCATCATGGTTAACCTCAGTATCAGTGCTCCTGGTCTGGATGAAGCTAGTGTTGTCCAGGGACTACCCACAGAATCCTCTGTAGTTAGACTTTGAATTAATAACAATTCTTGCTTGGCCCTCTATGAGCTTTTGGATACATGAATAATATAATTTAAGGTCTAACCTCCACTCCATGTCTTCATGCCAGTTGACTGATCAACCCCATGATGATTTATTTTACTGCCTCATTACCAGACAGCAGCTACAGCAGTGCCTGTAGCTCCCGACGTTGAGCCTGAAAGGAATATTATGTGGTAGGGCCAATTCCACAGACGCCAAGTTTACGTTGCACTTGTACTTCTACAGGTTCTTACACTTTCATTTCACATCGACATTGCTGAAGTTTTGTAACTCTGACCTTGAAAAAGGGGGGCAGGCTTAAAAGTACAAACATGTAAGAGCAATTTAGGAAGAGCCGAGAAAGAAATGACATAATAAAGCTCTAGATTTCACATCTCACTGCACTGTTTACTATACTTCTTAAAATGATTGACTTGCCTGTTGTGGAATGAAAGATGGTTTTATATTCAAAGGAGGGGGGAGATTTTCACAGAGATAGGGGAGTTTTCTTTCATAGACAGAGTAGTCTCTAATGACTACATAAAAGCTTTCAAATATCTAATTGTTTCTTGAAGTACATCACTGTCTCTTCCATTGGGAAATAATGTGGATGATCTTGCTCTTTCAGTTTTCAATTTTGTTGCTTGTCACAGTGGCCACCAAGGTCCTATTTTTGCCCTGTGGTTCCCATGTGTTGATTTCATCTGTTATCTCCAGGAGCTAAGCCATTGTATGGTGCTGTTGCAATGTCAGATTGTTTTTGAGAAAGTTACCCATGTCATGATGGGCTGAACACTAAGATCCCACATGTTGGGGCAACAAGATAGCCACTTGGCCATGTGGCCAGCTGTAATGTGTTCTAGACTTGCTGTGCTGCTTGGTCAATTGTGAATCAGCCATGAGAAGTAGTTCAAGGATATGGAAGTGAATCGTTATGCTAAGATAGCTGATGCATGGCACTTGAGTTTTCTCCCTAAAACTGTGCATTTTTCAGGCCTGACATCTCAGTGAGAGACAGAAAACTGCATGGAGAGTGGCCCTGGGTTTTAACATTCATGCCGTGTCAAAATCCTTACATTTTTAAATGCAGGAAACTAAGGTTCTCAAGTAGCTTTCCCCAACCTGGTCCCCTCCAGATGCTTTGGACTTCAACTCCCTGGATTCCTGATGATTGGCCACGTTGGCTGTGGCTGATGGGAGTTGAAGTCCAAAACATATGGAGGCTTTTCTACAGAATTCCACTTTTCCATTTAGTAGCAGGTACTTTTAGTTAACCAGTATGACTGACATCTGCAGAAACTTGAAAATGCCATAAATATTATGACATTTTTACTTACAGTGTGTCTCACAATTTCATTCTTGCTTAGTACTGTCCATTATAATTCATCATTAAGCCTAAGAGGCTATAATGATCTGTGAAGAAGTATCCAAATGTATGATTTTTTTTCAAATGTAACACAGTTAAATATAGCCTCCTTACCAGTGCAACAGTTATACAACCGTTGCAATAAAGTTGGTGCCATGTAATGCAAATATACGTCCTTGAAAGTTCTCATTTGGCTTTCGAAGTTGGATGATTTAGTTTCATAAACATAATGGTATTTCAGGAAATCACAAATAGAGAATAGTATGATTATCCTGTATTATGAAAAAGCACTTTCTTTGGGGTGGGGGAAGTGGACGAGTGATGTTCTTTGGTGTGAGAAAAGTAATGTCATTTTAATGCCAGCTTTCATCACTGCTTGTTAAAAGTTCTGTGAAATAACATGAAATAAATATAAAAGCTCATTCTCATTATCTTTATGGGTGTGTTATGTCTATGGAAAATTTAACCCTCAAAATAACAGCCTTCTTGGTTATGGAAATCAAGCGAGTTGCACTGGTGTTTGCCAGTAGTGATCTTACATTAGTCTAGCTCAATTGCATTTTCTATTACGCTTTTAGTATGATCTATCAGTACAGTGACTCTGACGAGATTCATATTATTGCCAGTGGCAATTTAAAATTGGCTACCCAGAAGTACATTCTATTTGTCCCATTTCTCAACTCTTGGACTGCTTACATTAATGCCTTTTTTCAGCCAGAAGGGTTTCTTTATTAATACCACTGTAATGCTGTATCAACTAGAATCCATGAATTCTGATCCATGAGGCATCCAATGAGGTTGCAGTTCCCTTGGGTTTGAAGGGAAATTTATGGTCCATGTTAAAACTTAGTTGTGTTAATAGGAATTTTGAAATATTTCATTGTTCATGCCCAAAATACAGAATGAGAAATGTATTCATTTAACTGTAGGTTTTCTACTTGCTCTCTGCCATTCCTCTGGTTTAAAGGTTGGCTTATTTTAATTCAGTCTACAAGAAATAGTCTAAAAAACTGCAGTGGTCATTTAGGCAAAGGAGATCATAGCTCAGTCGTAGAGCACATGCTTTGCATGCAGAAGATGCCAGGTTCAATCCCTGTTATCTCCAGGTAGGGTGAAGAAACAATCCTGCCTGAAACCCTGCAGAGTCATTGTCGGTCAGTGTCAACAATACTGGGCTAGATGGACTGATGGACTGACTCAGTATAAGGCAGCTTCCTATGTTCCTAAGACAAGAGGTCATGTGGTCTGTCAGTGGAATTTTACATGGGAACTTCTGTGCTTATCACAGTGCTTCTCAATGGGACCTTCTCAAGCTGGGGAGAGGTAACGAGCGGGGTGCCGCAGGGCTCAGTCCTGGGCCCAGTGCTCTTCAACATTTTTATTAATGACTTGGAGGAGGAGGTGCAGGGAATGCTGATCAAATTTGCAGATGACACAACATTGGGCGGGATAGCTAATACTTTGGAAGACAGAAACAAAATTCAAAGTGATCTGGATAGACTGGAGCGCTGGGCAGAAAACAACAGAATGGCATTTAATAGGGACAAATGCCAAGTTCTGCACCTAGGAAAAAGAAACCAAATGCACAGTTACAAGATGGGGGATATGTGGCTCAACCACACTATGAGCGAGAAGGATCTTGGAATTGTTGTCGATCACAAGCTGAATATGAGCCAACAATGTGATGTGGCTGCAAAAAAGGCAAATGCTATTTTGGGCTGCATTCATAGAAGCATCGCTTCCAAATCCCGGGAAGTACTAGTTCCCCTCTACTCAGCACTGGTTAGGCCTCATCTGGAGTACTGTGTCCAGTTCTGGGCACCACACTTGAAGAAGGATGCAGACAAACTGGAGAGGGTTCAGAGGAGGGCAACAAAGATGATCAGGGGACTGGAAACAAAGCCCTATGAAGAGAGACTGAAAGAACTGGGCATGTTTAGCCTTGAGAAGAGAAGACTGACGGGAGATATGATAGCACTCTTCAAGTACTTGAAAGGTTGTCACAGAGAAGAAGGCCAGGATCTCTTCTTGATCATCCCAGAGTGCAGGACATGGAATAATGGGCTCAAGTTACAGGAAGCCAGATTCTGGCTGAACATCAGAAAAAACTTCCTGAGTGTCAGAGCAATACGACAATGGAACCAATTACCTGGGGAGGTGGTGGGCTCTCCCACACTGGAGGCCTTCAAGACGAGGCTGGACAGCCATTTGTCAGGGATGCTCTGACTTGGATTCCTGCATTGAGCAGGGGGTTGGACTCGATGGCCTTGTAGGCCCCTTCCAACCCTATGATTCTATGATTCTATGATTCTATGATGATGTAGCTTGGTTCCCAGTGATACTGTACATTAAAAAATATGGTTTCCCTGTCTTTAGTCACACAGAGACTTTTACCCATGTTCAGACAAATGTAGGTAGAATTCTTTTCAGCCCTTGCTGCTCAATGCTGAAGGGAACTGAGGGGGTGGGGGTGGCATGCACTGGGACTTAGGGAGTGGGCCAGTGTGGATGGATAATGTCTATACTTATTCATTCATGTACCCTGTTCAGGCTTAATGACTCAAGAGGGCTTTAGTAATCCTAGGAAGTCACCTGTTCCTTTGTTTGCCAGGCACTTTTGTGGATAGGAAAACAAAAGGAGTGTTATGTATAGTACACATGCCATTCCTGTCTATGGGAATTCCTGCCCAGGGCTTTTTAGCTTGCCGGAGCAATTTGCAGCAAATATTTCTTTCTAAGCATGAAGACTGGGAACATACTTTTAATATACAATGAGATTTTAAGATAGCCAAATACTTTATGAGATCTGTTGTGCTGATATGGATGGATGGAATCAGTGCTTGAATTATGAGGAGGTGCAGAGTGGGCCTGGCTATCTTACCTTTTCTGGTGCCCCTTTTAGAAGCTATGAGGGGGAGCATGAATTGGATAAAACTGGGTGTATGTGTGTGTGGGGGGGAGTAAGGCTCAAGCTTACAGATTTCATTAAGGCTCCCCTACCTTCTCTTCCACAATTTGAACACTGGATGCCCTAACCTGAGCATAGGATTGTAGTCCTGTTGATACATTACTCATAATCAAGCAGCTCTGGTCCCATCCCCAACAATGGATGGCTCCCTGTGGTCCTGCCCCCACTGTTTATATGTTAGAATAGATCTCTGAGCTGGAGATCCCAACATGCTTAGTCTTCCCTGGTCATGCAGGGAAGTCTACACATGTAGAGGTCTATGTGTGTAGGTTTCCCTACCTTAGATGTCCATGTTAATATATGGAAAGGAGTGTGTGTGTGTGTGGGGGGGGGAGTTTCACATCATCAGGGCTGAACTAGAGATGTTGGTCCAGAGCTTCTCTAATTGCATGATGCCCCCTTCACATTACATGTGAAGGGGGCTTATTTATTTATTCATACTACTTTATACTGCTTAATATTCTAAACACGTGAAGTGGTGCACAACACAGTACATATGTAATACATGAAAACCTATATAAAGACAGTGTAAGACCAATATAAAATAATGCATAATTTAAAACATTTACAGCAAAAGCAATAATACAATGGAGCAGAGTCATAATCCATTGCAGGTCAGGGAAAGCCTGTGTGAGCAGATACATCATCAAGAGGCATTTAAGGCTCAGCAAAGTTTCTACCTCTTGAACAATGCATGGTGAGTGTTGCAGAGGGTGGGTCCACTTCCAAGAATGCTTGCTTGCGTGCTGTTGCCTGGCAGCATTCTGTTGGTTACAGAATGACCATTTAGACCTTCATGAAAGATCTCAAGGGTTGATTGGGTGTAGTGATCAGCTCGATTTTAGAAGAGATACAGAGTTGCTGCTAGGGCTGAGCTGAAGTGCCCCCTCCTTATTTACCAACCCAGTCACAGGCTGCAACTGGAGATACATTTTCAGAATGGGGGGTGGGGGCATGAACAGGGCAATATTTTTGTCTGGTAATATCATTCCTCTTCCTTGTATTGGGCACCATTAAAAAAAGGTCTTCCCATTCCTCTCCCCTTTCCACACAGAAACATTGCTTGCTTCCTTGTGCCTTCACTCTAATAGCTTCCATCTTGAAGCTAAATAAGAGCTTGTATACACAAGGCTGTTAATCCACTGTATCTACTTTTGTCCCAGAATTGAGATCTCAGCACTACATGAGGCCTGTTTCCTTTCCTGCTTTTCCATTACATAACCTCTAGGTGGCACTGTGGTATACTGGAATAGCACAAATACACAAGTGGAAATAGTGTTTTCTTTCATTTTCTTTAAATAATGCCACATTTTCCCTGGTCTAAGAAAGTGTTGTTTAAAAAGAGAAGCAATACTGGAGGACCACAACATTGTCCAAAGGAACCCGTGTACAACCATGAGTAGGGAGTGACAAGTGCACAATGAATGCTGCATGTAGAAAAGCTTTAAGTTTAAAGCTAGAATTAAGATGCTGAACCACATTATTTCCTAATTCTGGGTGAAACCCAGAATATTTCACAGAGGAGCATATAGAACACAGGATATTTTGGTTGCTGACTCATCACTTGTTTGATTATGTATGAAATTAATTTTTTATTTCTGTATGTCAAAGTTTGTGGATGCCAATATCCAGATGGAATTGGCTGATGTTCCCAGATGCTAGTTGTATCAACTTACAGCAGTAATAATTGAAGCAAAATTAAGCATTTTTGTTTTAAACATAAATGCAGTGAGTAAGATTCTCCCCCTTCCCTTACCAGCACCATCCAATCCTTTGCATTCCAGAATTGTATGCGTTTGTCCTTTCAGCTGATTACACGATATGGCATGTGCTATGAATGATTCCAAAGTCACTGAATCAGCTTTTCCATTATGGAACAAACATTTCCAGAAGTGTAACTATCTGAAAAAAAAAATCATCAAAGCAGACTCAGTTTTGCATGTTTGGATTTGAAGTACTGAATAGATGTGGTTATGTATGCAAGTGATGACTAAAAGCAAGCATTAATGGAAAAGGGGAAAAAAAGTGTAATATCTTCCTTGGTCAGCAAACACTGCCAGTTATGAGTGCGCAGGCTCCCGTTGTATGTCATGATGAGCACTTTCAGGTTTTCAGCCTACATGGGTGTCTCTGCTGCCATCAAGGCCATTATTTCTTTTTATAACTAGGCATTCTGGAAATTCAGAGCATATCCAGTTTACTTTCTGATAATAATGCTTTGGGACACACTCTTTTTTCTAATGTCATGGCTAGCCTTACATCACAGGGGCCATTGACATGTGGCTAGGCACTTGAGACTTTCAGTGAATGCAAAGCTAAATCTGCCAAACCAATTCCCTTTAACTCAGGCCAGATCTACACTTTGTGTCAGATCCTTATGATCCCATCATGGTGACACTATATCCTTCTTGCACATTTACACCTCATAGGACACACAATGACATTTGTTGTGGTATTTTGGTTAATGTGGAATAGAAAGCAGGAAATAACACTCCAGAAATGGTATATTGAATATGTGATGTTCCCCAATGGTTATCAGTGCACTTCAATACCGCTATAAAGCATTAGTGTAGTTCTAGCCTAAGAATACATATTGGATGCACATAGGTTCAGACCCACCCAGTGCTGCCATGAGGGTGGGGGGCTTTTATGCAAGGGTGGGATCCTCGATTTCTGTCCATTTTACACCATTTGTTCGCACTAATTTGCTGGCCAGTCTGGAGGGGTGGTGAAGAGTGGGAAGTGCACCCATCTCTATATAAAATCTTAGCTATCTGAATTGTCTTTACTGTTGTCAATCTTAATTCAACCCAATCAAAACACAACCTATATTGTTTCACTTATTTTGAAATCTGGCCTGGGTCAGATTTGAAAGTTCTATCTAAAATTAAGCAGATCCATAAAAAAACTGCCAGCTTTTTTTTATTTTATTTTTGGGTAGAACTTTGCCTTTCATAGTCTGATATACCTCATTGCACTGGCTGCCCATATGATTCCAAGCCCAATTCAAAGTGCTGGTGTTGACCTATAAAGCCTTACATGGCTCAGAACCACAGTACTTGATGGAACGCCTCTCCTGGCGTGAACCGACTTGTACACTACTCTCTGCATCTGAGGCCCTCCTCCAGGTTCCTCCAAGGGAAGCTTGGAAAGTAGCAATAAGGGAGAGGGCCTTCTCAGTGGTGGCCCCCATTTAAGGAATAAGCTCCCTGATAAGGCCCGCCTGGCGCCAACATTGTCATCTTTTCGGTGCCAGATTAAAACTGCCTTCTCTCAGGCCCTTGGCAGCATATAATGAGTCTCTTTGATTGTCTCTGTCTGTCTGTAAATGGTTTTAGCTATCTGTTGTTGTGTGTGCTGTTTGTTCTAAGTCATTAAGTGAATGGTTTTACATTTTATATAATGTATTTTAATGGTTTTCACATATTTGTGAACTGCCCAGGGAGCTTCGGCTTTGGGGCGGTATAGAAATATAATAAATGAAACAAAGGTAGGTTGTTATTAGGACAAAATGGGGTAACTCTATATAAACTGCCCTTTTGAATATCAGATACAAATGTGATAAACAGAAGGGGGTTCAGATGACCCTGCCCTCATGCATTCAAGGAACATGTGAGGGGGTCATGGGGCTCTGCAGGCTAGCCCCACTACCAAGCCACTCCTCCCTATTTTTGGTGCACATGAGAAGGGGATCTATATATATATACTGCCTATGCACAAAGAGATCCTCCGTCCAAGGGGGAATCCTGACTGGGCCAGCATCCCCATTTGCATGGAAGATACCTATCAAAGGATGCCATTGGTACATGCATAGAGCCCCTTTTGGGGATGGTGTGGGTGCCTGATTCCATCTGAGAATCTGGTGGCCCCCACACACACATCCGAGCCCCTCTTGCTGAGCCCCTTCCCCTGCTTGCCCCCTGCCGACACTTGACAAGTGGCCCACACCCTGGTGGTCTCATCGAGCTCTGCATTCACCATTTTTTGAAAAAATAAAATGGCAATTGCAAAAATGCACGTATTTGTGCATTTTTGCAATTGCCATTTTATTTTTCAAAAAATGGTGACTGGGGAGCTTGATGAGGCTGCCGAGATGAGTGCGGGCTGCTCACCAAATGCGGGAGGGGCTTGAGTGTGGTCCAGGGACCGGCAAGCACAGGCAGGGGCTGGGCAGGCACCCAGAAAACCCAGATGGGAGTGGGTTTGCACATCCCTAGCCCCTTCACATGCTGATCAAATGCAGGGCTGGCAGAGTGCGGGGGGTGGGCATACTAGTTGACTTGGCTATCAGCAGCAAAGTGGCAGGATTGAGGATTCCCCCCTGGCAATGTGTGAAGGGTTTTAGATGGATGGATGGATGGATGGATGGATGGATGGATGCAAGGCGAGCAGAATTTCAGCAGATGAAGGTGCAGCTTTTCCAAATGTAGGAATGAAGTGGTAGGGAGTGTTACCTGTTTTTCTGTGTTGGTTTATTAGGCAGGTGTTAATTGACATAAGTTGGCAACAATAACCATATTGCAAAAGGAACTGGGCTTTTGCCCCATTGAGAGATCTGAGGAAGAAAGATGCTTCACAGGTAGAGCTTTTTAGTTTTTTGTCATTTTCTGGCAATGATGATGCAGATGCACCCGCCAAATGTTGCCCAGCTTCAGATCTATACCAAGCCCTCTTCTGATCCAAATAGGCATATGAATATGGAAATTCTCCAGTGTGCATTGTCATCCTGCATACAAATGCTTCTGAAAAATACTCAGATACAGCAAGGGAAAAGACAATATAACACATGCACGT
The DNA here is from genome assembly GCF_057233095.1 of Heloderma suspectum. Classification (NCBI taxonomy): domain Eukaryota; kingdom Metazoa; phylum Chordata; class Lepidosauria; order Squamata; family Helodermatidae; genus Heloderma; species Heloderma suspectum. The sequence goes on from NC_139459.1 coordinate 89,073,392, forward strand.
TTTACCAGTTAATTAGCATTCATGTTCTTCTTTGAGTATCACAATGGGATCGGTGAAGAGGTAATTTCCAAGGCCTTTGGGGTGCAAGCTGTTTGGAACTTTATAGAACAAAGCTTTGACCAGCACCTTAATTGTGCATGAATGGAAGACAGGAGAAAATACAATTGTCAGAGCCACTGTGCTCTGGACCAGCTGAAACTTGTGAACAGTTGGCAAGAGCCGCCCCACACAGAGTTCATTTCAGTAGTCTAGACCTGAGCTTACAGATGATTTTTGCCAGCTTTTTATCTGACAAAAGAGGGTTACAACCTTCTCACCAGATGGTGCCCACTGTTGCCAAATACAAGCTTAAGCCATCCTTTCTGCAGCAGAAGCCAAATATGGTAGTTCAGTATTTGTATCTGAGATATGAATAGCGTTATTTCAGCTCTATTCTGAACCTGAATATGCATTCCCCAGTGGGCCAGTTCACATTATTTTACCTCACTGTACTGATAGAAAACCTGCCAAAAGCACATTGGCTTTTATTGTTCTTTGTAATGGTGCCAGTGTTCTGTCCTTCTGATGCACTCTTGTCAGCCATTGTTTCATGTCATATCCCACTGTAAGGAATTCATATAATTCCTATTTGAGCAAAATTGTCTTCAAAACGTGAAATAGAACTGGCTCACTTGCATCTCAATTAATTATTTCACACATGCCCAAATCAGGACAACCATTCATACATTATTACGTTAGTATAATTATATTATAACTAATAATTATTACATTATAATTATTAGTAATTACATTATTACACAAGTGTGTGGAATCCAGATATAGTGATGTTTTCAGATGAGGCTTTTCTTGTGCCATCACCCTGCCTCATTCACATAATTTTATAAAAGGTCCAGATGATGACATACTATATTTGTAGCCCTCCTGTACTTCCTTACCACTTCTGTCTTTTTTTCTTACCACGGAAAATACTTAGGGTTTCTTCACACAGAGCTTTTATTAATTTATCCTGCTATTGAGTTTGCTCACTTACAGAAGTTTGTGGGCCCTTTAGATGATGTTGTGAACCTCCAGGGTGTCTTCTGCACTAAGGGAGCAATCCTATGGTCACTAAATACTGTCTATAGGGCCATAGGATATGCTCATTTGTGGGAACTGACCTTGGAGCCTGCTTTCCGAGGTCGGTTCCCAGAAAACCAACTTCGCCCCTCATCTGCGCTGCCTCGGAGGCAGTGTGGAGAAGCCCTGTCCTCCGTGCTTGGAAGACGAGCGTGGAGCAATTGAAAAGGGGAGTTCCAGGGAGGTGTTCTGGGGCAGGGAGAGTGGAGCTCCACGTATGACACATCCTATGTGACGTATGGCAGCTTCCTCTCCCAGTCGCCCCCCCCCCCCCCGCTGCTAGGCAGCCGGAAACAGCTGTCTAGCGAAAAATAGCAAGGTGGGAGAAGCGATCCCCCCTCGTGCCTCTCCTGCCTTGCTTTGGATAGGCGGTTGCATCTGGGTTCTGTGGCAGACACCTATCTAGTTAGCGCCCTAAATGACCTTTATTCCATTTTTAAATAGAAGTGTTCCACTTGAGCTTCCTCCATGAAAAAGGAAAAGCCACAAGAAGAGGAGCTAGACCAATGAAACATATGGAAGACTCAGATAAAGGGGAGAAGGAGGGGGAAAGAGGAAGGGGAAAAGGAAGCACATGTAAAGGGAGTCCGTTGTGATCCTGCACTTAAAATGGAAGCAGAAAGCCCCATTTTAAATGCAGGATTTTAGAGTTGTGTAGAGATGTTTGTAAAGTAAGAAAATATGGAATAGCTGCACAATGCCTTATGACCATTAGCACTAAAACCCCTCCATCTGGAAGCACCCAAGGTGTGAGGCACATTTTGTGGGTTTGTGGCAAGGTTGTATTCAAAGATGCCCTTCCGCATGTGGAAGGTGTCTGACATTCAAAGAAGAGGTGTTATATTAGAAAAATGCCACCAAATCAGAGATAATGTTCTGCTTGCACAAGAGCTTTGGTCCACAGAAATGTACTATGCTTCATGCCTTCTTCCCCCACCCTGAAATGGTCTTAAATATTCTCAGATAGTACCATAAGACTAGGGCTACTGGAGCCTGTATGCAGCAGCAAACTGAAATACTGCCCTGGTCCACACGATCATGGAGGAGGAGGAAATAAGCCATGGTGTGCTTATTCAGGAGGGGGGATTTAAGTGTTTTTCTCATCTTGTTTTCATGCCAAAATCCCCCTCCCACGGGAGGTTTTAAAAAAGAAAAACACACACTTTTTTTTTTAACACCACCGATGGGATGGGGGATTTTGGCATGAAAACAGGAGGGGGAAAACATTTAAATCTCCCCACTCCTAAATTGCCATGGTCCCAACTGGGGCCACCTGCACTTACCCAGAGGTAAGTCAATCACACATACATGCATAGGTGTGCTAAGAAGAGGAATGCCTATGAGGAGCAGCCAAGGAGGCTTTTTTTAAGCGTTAAAGAAAGAAAATAAAACCCTCAGCCACCTGCACTCCAAAGATTAATACCGCAGACTTTTGTGTTCTAACACAGATATATATGGCATATGTATGTTGATGCAGATGCTTTGCAAGGCAAGAAATGGGGAGGGGGGACATTATTACAGAAAGACTATGGAGGAGGTGTTCCTAAAAGGCCCCTGGAATACATGCTGAGAGCGGGTGGAAGGATGAATGAGGAAACAAACCATGGCAAGCTGGCGAGCACCTTCTGCTGGTAGCATTGTGGCTTAGTGAACCAACCCACCATGGTTTGTTTTCAGCATGGCTTGTTGTGACGTGCAAACCAGTCCATTGTCTTATATTTACAAGAGGGGCACAATGAAAATCAATGTGAAGCTTAACTGGAAAAAAAAGCATATCTTGTTGCAAATCATAGGTTTTGGAATGCACATCACAGCATTAATAGCAGAAACTAAAGCAGCATGTTTATTCTTGCAGAAATCTAATCCTTGGAGAAATGATGAATGCAGTTGTTAAATATCTTGATATAATAGTTGTGTCTTGTGTCATATTATTCTCAAGCTACTACAGTCTTGTGTGCTTGCAATGCACCATAGAAGGAGAAAAAAGATAGTATCTTTTGCTGGATGCTATTAAATCCTACGGGAAATGTATACTGCTCAGTGCATGAATAAGTCTGTGAGTGTTCAGTAAGGCAAAACAACTCAAGAGACAACTTGTATTAGGTTTTTTTTTGTTTAAAAGCAAGTCAGTAGCTGTCATATGGAGACTTAAACAGAATGGCTCTGGCATTAAAACTTGAAGAAAATCTATACTAAGTAGGGGCTTTTATGCGTTGCCATTGTGGAATTGCCAGGGCTGCTGCTGTTTAATCAGTTTCATTAAGTGCATGAAAAAGACCTGTAAAAAAGCCTCAGCTTCCACTGATCATCATCTTGCTTTAATATATTTTTATAACACCTGGCGCCGGACCCAACAATTGGTGTTCACTTCCTTCATATGAGAAACCCCTGTAATCAGATGCACATGCTATGGCTTCACTGAAAGGTTTGTTTCCTATTAGACATAGTTCTAGAAATGACTCACCAAGTATCATACCTGATTTTAAAAGACCATACATGCTAGAGATGCTGTTATCCTTCTGCAGCGTCATGCTGATCTGGCTTTATCTTTTTTAAATCTTATGCCTAGAAGGCTTTTTTCTGGCTATACCATTTCATAAAACAGTTACACCGGCATCTCAGCACTCGGAACATTTTTCTAAGTCATGTATTTTAGAACAAGGTGTTAGAAAACCAGACACATTTCATAAGCGTATATTTTTGTAAGATACATGGTAGGTTACACCATTTCTTTTTAATTGGGTGAATTTCAGTTTGCAGTGTATATGTGATGTGGTAATATGAAAGCTTAATCCATGTGACCACAACTGCACATGCCTGCCATTACATATGTAAATGGCCAATCGGGTGGGTGGTACTACCACTTGAACATCTTGGTGGCAGTGACTCCTGGATGTTCTGGCGCTGGTATGATGTTCCATGAGAGCTCCAGCCCATGTAGATATATTCATACATGGCAAGAGGTTGCATAGAATACTAACGCCCATGGTTAAGTAAGTTTTGCCAGCATCTTTAGCAACCTTTAACTGAAACAAATTTTTATGTACAAGAATTAGAGGTACAGTCAAGTTCTGAGTGCCACAAAGAAAGAAAAGGGGTGTGTGTGTGTGTGTTATCTATACTATAAGTCAAGCACAGGCAAACTTTAGACTTGCAGGATCTACTTTGCTTTTTTACTAGAACCTCAAGGCCCACCAGTTGGAGGCAGGTACAAAATAGTGGCTCAGGAGGTGAGGGGGTAAAATGCCACACTCTTAGAATTAAGGTATTAAGATACACTCAATTCTTTCACACAAAAATCTACTCCTGTTTTTTCCCCCAAAGCTTTCTTCTGTCTCAGCAGCCTAATTTAGAAGTGCAAGGAAGCCTTCTGTTGTTGTTGTTTAGCAATTTGGAAGTCAGAAACTCTTGGCAGTATACTGCAAATCACCCAGAGATCTACCAACAGATCTCAGTCTATTTTCTGCCTACCCTTGCTGTAAGTTACTATGGGGGTTTTCCTCTCCCCAGCACTGCCACAACCTATGGAGAAACTGCTCCTTCACTGCACACTCCCACCTGTGGGGTTTCTTATTTTTAGAAAATGCTTATATCTCAGATCTGCCACTATAATTCAGGGTTCCCCAAGCTGACCCTTTTTCACTGCCATCAATTCACTTAGAATACTTTAAAACCTCCTAGTAGCTTGGTATAAGAGGTTTAGGCATGAGATGGGCATTAAACAAGTAATTTATTAAAGGGATATTTTGTACATAAGGGATTGCTAATATTTACGCTGGGGTTTTCAAAAGACTGCTTAGTGACAATTCTTTAGGACTCAAGAGGCACTGTTGATGTTACAAAGGACTGCTTTCAGGCCAAATTCCCTAAACCTCCACCCCAACCAAATTCACTTACAAGTTACAACGGGGTCCTTGTGCTTCTGGGTTCAGTCTTTCTCTGACACTTAAGCTCCTCCTGTTGTATTTCTGGCTGGTTGGACAGTTTATCTGGGTTTATCTGTTTATCTTGGACAGTTTATCTGGGACAGGGCATTTTTCACAGTCACCAACAATAGCAAATAACTTGGCTTGCAGAAGTCCTTGATCAGGAGGAAATGGATCCTCATGAAAAACAAGATTAAATTCAAGGTGGCCTGGGAACACTGGGGCACTGGTCTGAAAAAAAAAAGTCAATAAAGATAAACACAACACCATTCCCCATCCTTGCAATGTGTGCTATGCTTTATAATCCTTTATACTGAACATAAAATTATGAACCAGTTTAACCTTTTGCAGGAAAAGGCTTTATTTCTTTATTTAGACTTCTAGTCAAAATCCAGTTTCTAGAATTTAGTCTCGGTTACAATGTTTGCGAGACATGGGTGACAAAGGTGCTGCTCTATGAAGTGCTAGACAGTCATTAAAAAAAATCATATCTAGGGATGGTGGAGAATTTCTCACCGAATCTTCAGGAGGCCGAGCGCCGAGGCATTTGGCCCCCCGAAAGTGTTGGGGAAATTCTCCGCCGGCCCCCTGCCCCCCCCGGGATGGGACTTACTGTGGCTGAATGTCCCTCTAGGCGGCAAGTCCCGGCAGCGGTTCTGCGGCGGTTCTGCGGGGGCGGGGGCAGCGGCCGGTCTCCTGACCGGCTGCCACCGCTGCCATTGCAAAAAAAAAAAGTGTGGTAAAAAAACACACACACACCCGTGATAGGCTACGTAACGATTTACGTAGCCTATCACGGCTAGATTTCCAAAGTCAGCCGTGATAGGCTACGTAAATCGTCACGTAGCCTATCACGGCTGACTTTGAGGGGGAAAAAAAAGCGCGTACGCAAATGGTGGCAGCCCATGGGCGCCGCCATTTGCGTTCGTTATTTTGGCACATCTAGTCTACATAAAGATTTACGTAGACTACGGCGAAAATAAGGGCAACGCAAATAGGGTTGCCCTTATTTTCGCTGTAGTCTACATAAATCTTTACGTAGATTAGACGTGCCAAAATAAGGAACGCAAATGTCGGTCCCCATGGGAGCCGCCATTTGCGTACGCGCTTTTTTTTTTTTTTCAAAGTCACCCGTGATAGGCTACGTGACGATTTATGTAGCCTATCACGGCTGACTTTGGAAATCTAGCTGTGATAGGCTACGTAAATCGTTACATAGCCTATCACGGGTGTGTGTGTGTGTTTTTACCACACTTTTTTTTTTGCAATGGTGGCGGCGGCAGCCGGTCAGGAGACCAGCCGCTGCCCCCGCCCCCGCAGAATCGCCGCAGAACCGCCGCCGGGACCCACCACCTAGAGGGACATTCAGCCACAGTAAGTCCCATCCCGGGTTGGAAATCTAGCCATGATAGGCTACGTAAATCGTTACATAGCCTATCACGGGTGTGTGGGGTTTTTTTGTTTTTTGTTTTACTTTTTTTTTCACGGCTGGGTAGATGGGGTGCTTCTACCCGGCCTGAATTTCACCGGCGAGGGATGGGGTTCCTTCCCCCTGGCCTGAATTTCGGCCGGGCGAGGCGGGGCGCCTCCCCCCCTCGCCTGAACTTAGGGGGGAGAACCGAAGCGCCTCCCCCCCACCATGAAGCAAGCTTTGAGGACAGATAAGGGACTTTCGCCCATCCCTAATCATATCCATTTTTTGCTTCATCTGTTTAAGTGCAACCTCATCTGTTTAAGTGCAACCTTGACAAGTTGAAGATGATTACTGATGAATTTCTGAGCCCAATTTAGGGCACAATTATCCTATGCACGTTGAGACAGAAAAAAGGCCTACAACTCCCAGCATGCCCCAATTAGCCATGCTGGCTGGGGCATGCTGGGAGTTGTAGGCCTTTTCTCTGTCTCAACATGCATAGGATTGCACCCTTAAAGTTCTAGTTTTGCCTTTTAAAGCCGTAAACATCCTGGCTGGACTACTGCAATGTGCTGTACATAGGACTGCCTTTGACAATAGGTTAGGAACTTCAGCTGGTGCAGAATACATCTGCCCAGATATATTAGTGGTGGCTGAGCCACAAGGGAAAATGATTTCTGTCTTGCTATCAGGATCATCATGCTGCTGTGATTGATGCCCTCTGTTCAGATTGGCCATGTGGTTGTTATTTTTTAAAAATATCAAGTGCCTACCAGAAGATTTAAGGGTGGAAAATGTTTTTCCAGGAAGGGCAAAACGCACAAGGCATCAAGTTGCTACATTGGGACAGGTGGTGGTGCGGGTCCTTTAAATGAAATTGTAGGACAGACTAGACATGTTGTTAATTGTTTGAATGAAATTAATGTGCATGGTTTTTCTTTTTATTAATTCAAACTGCAGCCTCAGGGAAGCCTGAGCAGCCTCGAAACCATGGGGGAGAGGAGGAGGAGTTTAACTCTTTTTCTCCTTGTCATGGTCCAGAAGAGAATCTCTTCATGGAAGCTGCTATTTGCATTTCAAGTGACAGTTCCACTGGTGACAGTAGAAGCTTCCCTGGAAATGCAAATAGCAGCTTTGGAGAGGGGAGTTCTGTCAGCAGTGTGGCAGGGAGAGAGTTAAACGCCCCTCCCCTCCCAATACTAAGGCTGCTCTGGCTTCCCTGCAGCTGCTATTGACATAACAAAAACTGTGCATGTTAATTGCATTCACGCAGTTAATGTCACATCTAATTTGGCCCTGACTTACACTTATAGTGCAAAGAAGGAGAAGAAACAAAGCAAAGGAAACAAAGGGGTTGATTGAAATTAAATTATAAGTGTCTTGGGGACACAGACCTGCTGTTTGTGCTTTGTATCATGCAGTTGGCAATAATTGCACAAAATAAATGCTGCTGAGGCTACTGTTAATGTTATAGCAACACACAGCAACACAAACAGTATTAAAGATGACTGAGACAGCATTTTGTTTGCAGATTTTGCTCTTTCTCTTCTGGAAAGGTTCCATTTCATCTCAGTTTTCCAGAGAATTTGGGGGGGGGGGTTGTTTCTTGAGACATGGAGGAACGACGTTTGCAGAATATGGAAAAATGTGTTTACAGAAGCAGCTTGAACCCTTCAAGGTTTCCTGAGGGTGCAAAGGCCTCTTATCTGCGTGCAGTAAGGGATAAGCTTCAGCTCTGAGTCTTTTCTGTTCAATAAGATCTTCTGAAGTGGTAATAAGGTTAAGGCATAGCTCATAAATTTTCTTTGCGATCAGAGCAACTGAGGCATTCTGAGTGTCAGAAAGCATCTTTCCACATGGTTTTGCCTATACATATAGGTGAAAAATGTGAGTAGCTTTAATTATAGCGGTTTGTTATAGTCATTTATGTTAATATGTTTAGCAAATACAACTTTTAATAAAGTGTTGTTACTGAAATACAGGCAAGCTGATCTTGTGGTCCCACTGAGCTGAGCTGGATGCTCTGCCAGGGCTGTTGCCAACAGAACATAATCATGATCCTGTGCATGTCTCAGCTAGTGTTGTGCCAAAAATTTCTCCCACATTTTTTTGATCATTCCCATTTAATTTGATAGAAAAGAAACTGCTTCCAATAAGAAACTCAATGGTAAAGAAGTTTCAGAGAAATTCTCAGGTTGGGGCTGGGTTTCTTGGGCTTATCTTAATTAGGAGGTCACCGAGGAGTGAGTGCAAATGTCCTGTTTTTCATTGTACAGTCATCTCCCCTGCAGGCTGTAGCCTCCTTGACTTCCCACACATGAAAGCCCAGTGGAAGGGATCATGGGGTAATTCCTCCCATAGGCACTTTTCAGATCAGGAGGTGCAGGCAGCCTAGGAGGCTACCAGTAATTTGTTGTTGTTCAGTCGTTCAGTCGTGTCCGACTCTTCGTGACCCCATGGACCATAGCACGCCAGGCCTTCCTGTCCTGCGCTCTTTCCCGGAGCGTGCTCAAGTTCATATTCATTGCATCCGTGATGCTATCTAGCCATCTCATCCTCTGCCGTCCCCTTCTCCTTTGGCCTTCAGTCTTTCCCAGCATCAGGGTCTTTTCCAGGGAGTTTTCTCTTCGCATTAGGTGGCCAAAATATTGGAGCTTCAGCTTCATTATCTGTCCTTCCAGTGAGCACTCAGGGTTGATTTCCTTTAGGATGGACTGATTTGACCTCCTTGCAGTCCAGGGGACTTGTAAGAGTCTTCTCCAGCACCACAGTTCGAAAGCATCAATTCTTCGGCGCTCAGCCTTCCTTATAGTCCAGCTCTCACAGCCATACATTACTACTGGGAAAACCATAGCTTTGATTAGACGGACCTCTGTCGGCAAGCAAGGTGATGTCTCTGCTTCTTACTATGCTGTCTAGGTTGGCCATAGCTTTCCTCCCAAGGAGCAAGCGTCTTTTAATTTCATGGCTACAGTCACCATCTGCGGTGATCTTGGAGCCCAAGAAAGTAAAATCTGTCACTGCTTCCATTTCTTGCCCTTCTATATGCCAGGAAGTGATGGGGCCAGATGCCATGATCTTCGTTTTTTTAATGTTGAGTTTCAAACCAGCTTTTGCACTCTCCTCTTTCACCCTCAACAAGAGGCTCTTTAGATCCTCTTCGCTTTCTGCCATTAGGGTGGTATCGTCTGCATATCGGAGGTTGCTGATAATTCTCCCAGCAATCTTAATTCTGACCTCTGATTCATCCAACCCAGCATTTCTCATGATGTACTCTGCATATAAGTTAAATAAGCAGGGTGACAATATGCAGCCTTGTCGTACTCCTTTCCCAATTTTGAACCACTCGGTTGTTCCATGTCTGGTTCTGACTGTTGCTTCTTGACCCTCGTACAGGTTTCTCAGGAGACAGGTAAGGTGGTCTGGTACTCCCATCACTTTCAGAATTTGCCACAGTTTGTTGTGATCCATACAATCAAAGGCTTTAGCGTAGTCAATGAAGCAGAAATAGACGTTTTTCTGGAATTCTCTTGCTTTCTCCATGATGCAGCGAATGTTGGCGATTTGATCTCTAGTTCCTCTGCCTCTTCTAAACCCAGCTTGTGCTTCCGGTAGTTCTCGGTTCACATACTGCTGAAGCCTAGCTTGTAGGATTTTGAGCATCACCTTGCTGGCATGTGAAATGAGCGCAATTGTGCGGTAGTTTGAACACTCTTTGGCGTTGCCCTTCTTTGGAATTGGAATGTAAACTGACCTTTTCCAGTCCTGTGGCCACTGTTGAGTGTTCCAGATTTGTTGGCATATTGAATGCAGCACTTTAACAGCATCATCTTTTAGGATTTTAAATAGCTCACCTGGAATACTGTCATCTCCGCTAGCTTTGTTGTTACTAATGCTTCCTAAGGCCCACTTGACTTCACTCTCTAGGATGTCCGGCTCAAGTTCAGTGACCGCACTATCATAGCTATCAGGGACATTCAGATCTTTCCTGTATAGTTCTTCTGTGTATTCTTGCCACCTCTTCTTAATCTCATCTGCTTCTGTTAGGTCCCTGCCTTCTTTGTCCTTTATCATGCCCGTCTTTGCACAAAACGTTCCCTTGAGATCTCCAATTTTCTTGAAGAGTTCTCTCGTCTTTCCCATTCTGTTGTTTTCCTCGATTTCTTTGCATTGTTCATTTAAGAAGGCCTTCTTGTCTCTCCTTGCTATTCTCTGGAACTCTGCATTCATTTGGATATATCTTCCCCTTTCTCCCTTGCTTTTCGCTTCCCTTCTTTCTTCAGCTACTTGTAAAGCCTCATCAGACAGCCACTTGGCTTTCTTGCATTTCTTTTTCTTTGGGATGGATTTCGTTGCTGCCTCCTGAACAATGTTACGGACCTCCGTCCATAGTTCCTCAGGCACTCTGTCTATCAGGTCTAATCCCTGAAATCTATTCCTCACCTCCACTGTATATTCATCAGGGATATGATTTAGGTCATACCTGAACGGTTTAGTGGTTTTCCCGACGTTCTTCAATTTAAGCCGAAATTTTGCAAGAAGCAGCTCATGATCTGAGCCACAGTCAGCTCCAGGTCTTGTTTTTACTGACTGTATGGAGCTTCTCCATCTTTGGCTGCAAAGGACATAATCAATCTGATTTCGATATTGACCATCTGGTGACGTCCATGTGTAGAGTCGCCTCTTGTGCTGTTGGTAAAGAGTGTTTGCTATGATCAGCGTGTTCTCTTGGCAAAACTCTATTCGCTTTTGTCCTGCTTCATTTTGTACACCAAGGCCATGCCTGCCTGTTATCCCGGTGATTTCTTGACTTTCTACTTTAGCATTCCAATCCCCTATGATGAAGAGGACATCTTTTTTTGGTGTTAGTTCTAGAAGGTGTTGTAGGTCTTCATAGAACCGATCAACCTCAGCTTCTTCGGCCTCAGTGGTTGGGGCATAGACTTGAATTACTGTGATGTTGAATGGTTTGCCTTGGATTCGTACTGAGATCATTCTATCATTTTTAAGATTGTACCCCAATACTGCTTTTTCCACCCTTTTGTTGACTATGAGTGCTACTCCATTTCTTCTAAGGGATTCTTGCCCACAATAGTAGATATGATGGTCACCTGAATTAAATTCGCCCATGCCTGTCCATTTTAGTTTTCTGATTCCCAAGATGTCGATGTTCAATCTTGCCATCTCATGTTTGACCACCTCCAACTTACCTTGATTCATTGATCTGACATTCCAGGTTCCTAAACAATATTGTTCTTTACAGCATCGGATTTTCTTTTCACCACCAGACACATCCACAGCTGAGTGTCCTTTCGGCTTTGGCCCAGCCGCTTCACTCTTTCTGGCGCTACTTGGAAATACCCTCTGCTCTTCCCCAGTAGCATATTGGACACCTTCCGACCTGAGGGTCTCATCTTCCGGCGTCATCTCTTTTAGCCTTGTGATACGTTCCATGGGGTTTTCTTGGCAAGAATACTGGAGTGGGTTGCCATTTCCTTCTCCAGTGGACCACATTTTGTCAGAACTCTCTGCCATGACCTGTCCGTCTTGGGTGGCCCTGCACGGCATAGCTTATAGCTTCACTGAGTTACGCAAGCCCCTTCGCCACAACAAGGCAGTGATCCATGAAGGGGTCCAGTAATTAGGTAAGCTCAAAAACACCACACACACACACACACACACACATACACACACACACAGGATTATAAAACACCCTGAGAATGAGGCAGAACAATGGAAGCCTCTTTCATGGGGGAAGAAAACTTTCAGGAAACTGGAGGACAGATTTTGGCTCAGCACTAACTCTACCTCTTCCATTCAGCTAGGCACAACACTGCCCCTCCCCACACACACACACACACACCTGTGTTGAGGTGAATGCAAAATGGGGGCTAGTCTGCCAGCACAGTTGATGCTGTTGCAGTATGAAAAAACCAACCCCCCTTATGAAAAAATTAAGAAGCCCTGCCAATGGGGAACCCTATCTGTGAGAAACTGTTGGGAATTTCTCCTGCCTCTGGAGAAATTCAGTGAAATTGTCTCCCAAATATCTCTGCCCACAAATCAGGTGGAGAATTCTGAGAAACCATTTGTGCACAGCTCTAGTCTCAGCATCATAGTCAACAGCTCAATAGCTGCAACAACAAAACCACAAACAAATGTAGCAAAGGCCAGCCAACAAACATTCCCACAGCATTCCTGGAAACACTGCTACCACCCCCCAATGATGTGGGCACACATTACCCATGCCAGAGACACCAGTCAATGCACACCACTGGCTGAATGATCCCATGACATCACTCAGTACCTTAAACACGCACCCTTGACACACAATACATAATCAGAAAACCAGAAGGAGACGAAAGTATACACCCCTGAAAAAGCTGGCATGGTGCTATGAATTAGAGGTTGGGGCCGAATAATCCTACACAGACACTTGTAAGAATACTCTAAGCTGGGGGTGGGGGGAATGTCAAACCCCAGAGCCAAATCTAGCCCTTCTGGAGTCCCAGTCCAGCCTTTCCCCCCACCAACAATTGTTTGGTGGTTTCCCGGCTTTTGTGAAGGTTTCCCTCATTCTAAAAAGTTGCAGAGCCTCTCCTTAGGCTTAGTTACTGTATGTAAGAGCTTTAAGCTACAATATGCGGTATCTTTTGTATTTTGTAGTGCTGTGCTGAAAATTTCTCCCACATGTTTTTCGACCATTCTCATTCCATCTGACAGAAAATAAATTGCTTTTGGAAAGAATTTCAAAGGAGGAGAAATTTTGGAGAAATTCTCATGGGATGGGTTTGGGGTTTGTGGGCTTAACTTACTTGTGAGGTGGCTGAGGAATGTGCATGAGTGTCCTGTCTGTCATTGTACAGTAATCTCTGTGGCAGCCGGCAGCCTCCTCGGCTTCCTGCACTTCAGTGAAAGCCATCAGGAGGAAGACATCATGAGGCGATTCTTCCCATGGGGCTTTTTCGGTTCAGGAAGTGTGGGTGGCCTGGGAGGATGCAGAGCAATGGAAAGTTGTGTAATAGAGGCCTAAAACACACACAACACCCTCAGCCACCTCCCAGTGGTTAGGTAAGCTGAAAAATACCACCAAAAGAAATTCAACATTCTGCCTCAGAAAAGTGGAAGCCTCAACACAGTTGATGCTGTTGCCACCTACAGAAGCACTGCAATAAACCAAAAACTCAGCCAGTAGTGAGCCCTATCTGTGAGAAATTATTGGAGAATTTCTCCTCCCCTAGGAGAAATTTGGTGACATTGTCCCCCTGCCCCAATTCCTCTGCCCACAAATAGGCTGTAGAATTTTGAGAAGCCATTTGCACACAGCTCTAGTATTTTGGGACTGTCCCTTTTACCTTTGGCCCTGCCCACCCCTGGAATGTGGCTCGTGAGAGCTTTTCCACATTGGAAGTAGGCCCTCAGGCTGAAAGAGGCTCCCCACTCCTTCTCTAAGCAATACAGCTGTACTCCCCATGTGAGGGGAAAGTGTATTTTGTGGCATTTTGTTTGCAAGACAGTGGTCCATAGTGACAAGGATGCATGAAAGCCATGTTTGAGGTGGGGAGAGAAGCAGGAGAATCCATCCACACAGTCCATAGAGATATGTCATAACCAAATAAATAGCTAATTGAGCAGACAGAAGATAGATTCGTGGTGGACCATTTGTATTCTCCCGGAGATCAGCATGTGAGATGCACTTTTCTTCCCCATCCCCATGTACGGTAACCAAGGAGCACAGCCATGTACATCAAAATTAAAAGTGCTGTGACAAAATCACCTGCTTGTTATGTTAATCTGTTGTATTAATATTACTGTGTTTAGTTTTGCAGGAAATGAATATACACGTAGGAAAGGGTAAACTGTGGACAGAATGGGGCTTGTGCGTGATTGGCTGTTTTAGTTCTACCTGAGGGGAGGGGGAGTGAATGATGTCTCAGGAGGGTTTTTTCCCCGTTGATTGATTGATTGATTGATTGCATTTATATCCCACCTTTTTTCCTCCAAGTAACCCAAAGTGGCATACATAAATAATCCCCCTCCTCTCCATTTTATCCTCACAACAACAACCCTGTGAGGTAGGTTGGGCTGAGAGTCTGTGACTGGCCCAGAGTCACCCAGTGAGCTTACATGGCCAAGTGGGGACTAGAACCTGGATCTCCAGGCTCCCAGTCCAACATTCCACTACACCACACTGGCTCTTAGCGAGTGAGTTTTGGGGAGAGATAGGGTGGGATAGAGCACCATCTTGGATGGGGAGGGAGGATTTAAAGTGGTAGTGAGGCAGGCTTAGGCTAATAAATGACGTCTTGTAAATAATAAACTTTCATTCTATTTTTTTGAGTTAAATCCATGTGCCAGCTGGGTCTTCGTTTACGCTACTTCATACCAGAATACATAATAGCCAGCACCCACTTCCCCAATTAGAAGTAACAGTAATAGTGATAAATCTGACAGACTTGGCATTAATTGTGGCTGGGTAATAGTTAACCTATTAGGTACACTGACTTGGCAGTGATGTCCCACTCCTTAGGCTTATTATCCTAGGTGTGATGTGAAGGGATAATAGGGAAAAGCCTGGGTAAAGGAGGGGTGGATGTCACAGGTGCCCTTTATAGGGCTGTAGCCCAGATGGCACAGCATTGGCTCAAGAGGTTCTGGGTTCAATTCCTGGCCATGGTCTCACAAGGGAAATGGGTGGGAAGAGCTCTCCAAGCACTTCAAGCAGTTCGCTGATATAGCCATTCAGAGTGCATGATACAAGGGCCAGTGGCTTCATTCAGTTGTCTAATCCTAGTATGCCCTTCATTTTTCCCAGCTTCTTTCATCTCATCCTACCGCCCCCCTGTTCCTTTGGTTAATTGACAGTACTTACTGATTAATTAATTTCCCCATTGACAGTGTTGCCAAATTATCCTTAGGAGCAATTGTGGCTACACAGCAAGTGTAACTCAAGGATACGATCATTCTGTTATTTATTCATTTATTCATTCATTCATTCATTCTGTTATTTATTTATTTATTTATAATTGGTACCACAAACATATGTTATAGTTAGAGAAATGGACCAAAAATGTGTTTTATTAGTTTTGCCATATGTTTTATTGTCTATTTACCCATGCAAAATAATCAAAAGCTTAAAATGAACAAGTAAGACTTCAATATGGCAATACGTATTGTAGATCATTCTAGTCAGTGACCATAATACAACATAGTTGTGGGCATGCACATTGGGTGAACTGAAGTATGCCTAACACAATCTACAGTCTACATCTTGCTGTTGTCTAGCTGCAGAGTTTCTATGATTTAAATGTACTGATCTTTTCAAAAATATGCCCAACTAGCAAAGTGCCTGTTTTTATTGCAAGTGTGGTAATATGACAGTAGGTAGATATAGATATGCGTACCTGCCCAGACCCTAAGATCATCTGCAGGGGTTCTTCCCCAGAAGCCCCTGCCAAAGAAAGTGAGGCAGGCAGCTATCAGGAAGGGGACCTTGTCTGCTGTGGCACCCCAGCTGCGGAATGAGCTCCCTAGAGAGGTTTGCCTGGCGCCTATGTTGTACTCCTTTCAGTGCCAGGTGATGACCTTTTTATTTTCCCAGCATTTTAGCATTCTAGCCTTTTAGTTCTGCTGTTTTAAATCTGTATTTTTCTGCATTGTTGCTAGGTTTATTCCGGTTGTACTTTTATATTGTAGTTTTAAGCGTTGATATTTTATATTGTTTTATACTTTACCTTGTGGTTTTAATTTTTGTAAACCACCCAGAGAGCTTCAGCTATAGAAATGAAATAAATAAATATAGATACACCTCTCTCTCTCTCTCTCTCTGCAACACATGCTCCCTGTTGGTATCTGTCGTTGGTGAAGTTTAGGATTCTAAGGGTGTTTATACATTATGCAATCCCCCCGCAAAACCCCACATCCTTTCCGGAGCTTCCTGCTTTCGGTTTCTTTGTGGGATTAGGAAGGGCTTCTTTACACAGCAGCTCAGTCACGTGGTTTGAACTGAGGGAGCGCCTCCCTCCCTCCCTGGCATGTGTACAAAGGGTGGGGGGAGGGAGTCTTGTTTTCATAGCTCAACTTCTGCTGTACTGTTTTCTCTCAGCTCCAAGGAAACCTCTGACTTACTTCTGAGCAGAGATAATACCATGGTATAAGTCTGCAATCCTGGGCACACTTACTTGGGAGTAAGCTGCATTGAACTCAGTGGGACTTACTTCTGAGTACACATAAGATCACCCTGTAAGTCTGCAACCCTTGGCACACTTACTTGGGAGTAAGCCTCATTGAACTTCATAGGGTGCTCTGAAAACAGAGGACGTTGCTTCTGAGCTTGGTGGGGTGGGGGATCAGATGTGTCCCCCTTTATTGCAGGGAGGCATTTTACCCTCTTCTCCCTCCGATTGAGAAATGCAGAGGCTGGAGACGCAATTGGCAGGCAATTCTTGCTCTCGCGCATGTCAAATCTGCTTGGGTCTCCTTCCGCGCAACCCCACTTCCATCCTCAATGCCTTCATCATCCTGACCACACCCCCAGCAACTGAAAACAAATGCCCACAGCAGTCAGAGAGAGCGGTTTCTTCCGCTATGGGATAATTTCATGTGGAGGTCATGTTCTGTGGGCTGGGAAAAATACCACTTTTTTTGCGTTTGGGGAAAACATGGGATTGGCTGGGGAACATGGTGGGAGACACCCTGGAAGGTAACAGCATCATCTAAAGAGCCCACAAACCCCTGTGACCGAGCCATCTCAATAGCAGGATAAAAGCTCTGTGTGGCGAACCCCTAAGATTCAGTAGTGGGCAGGTTTTGACTGTATCATAGATTGTATCCATTTAGTTTGTTCCATAGCACTCGAAGAAGCAACTATGATCTGTGTCTGATTCCATTTGCCTAGTCCTGATCCTCCATCTGCCTAGTCCTGATGTTAAAAAAGGTAAAGGTGTCCCCAACCAGTCGTGTCCGACTCTAGGGTGCGGTGCTCATCCCCGTTTCTAAGCCGAAGAGCCAGCGCTGTCCGAAGACGCTTCCGTGGTCATGTGGCCAGCATGACTGAACACCGAGGTGCACGGAACGCTGTTACCTTTCCCGCCGAAGCGCTACCTATTTATCTACTTGCAATTTCTTGCTTTTGAACTGCTAGGTTGGCAGAAGCTGGGACTGAAGACGGGAGCTCACTCCGTCACGCAGCACTCGGGTCTCGAACTGCTGTCCTGCCGACCTTCCAGTCTGCAGTTCAGCGTCTTAACCACTAAGCCACCGCGGCCCCAGTCCTGATGTTACTCTAGAGCATAATAGAAACCTGAAAACTAACAATATGCTCATAATAAAAGGTAAAAAAGAATAAGCCATTAATATAGAATAGGATAGGATAAAATAACATTTGATTTTGGAGTATACTTCTCACAGTGAAAACTTTTCATGCTAAGTTGTATTGGAGTGCAAAGATAGAGAAAATCCACTTATTTCATTCATTAACCAAAAGAAATGGTTTGATATGTTATGTTAAGGTCCCTTCAAACTGTATTATTCTATGTGGATGGTACTGGCTGCCAGGTGGGTACTTGTAACGTGGGAATGGTAGTTTCAGTTTCATTAGCCTCCGTTGCATAGACTGTATATTCCAGTGAACCGACAAATCTGGGACTTCGGTCCACTACTCTGTCATTGAGAGCCATCCACATCCAAGATAGTGGTGAAGCTGGAACTAGCCACTGCTTAGGATACCACACCATACCACCATGTCCATATTGCGTAAATACTGTATCTATTAAGGGCATGGCTCTTACGAGCTGTAATTTCCCAGCATTTTGGAGCGTGAGTGAACATGGAAACCCCTTATCACAACATGTTATACTGAAGAGTTTTTTTTTTTTTTAATTAGTTGAATTTGATTACATTTTTACAAGGCTATGACTAAAACTCTGTGATCAGGCAAACTTAAAATTAAAAAAAAGAAAAACTCAATGGGAAAAAGGAAGGAATATCATAATTTGAAATTGGGGCCAACAAACATCACTTAATTTTTCCTGTAGAGTAGGTACAGGGTCCCCAATCTGGATCAGAACCTTAACAGGGGTAGGGGATCTTTAACCCTTTCCCTGTACCATGGGCCTGATCCTGAGTTGGGGCCCACACCTGCAATTTCTATTGCAATATAGTGATTAATTTGCATTATGGATCAATATTTTGCCGATTATCATTTCAGGAAACGTAACTACTCTATAAGGGTCCATAATTATGAAAGTTTTTTTTAATCACAGTCCCACTGGCATAAATCTCTGATAGATCTATTAACTTGTAAATTAAGGATAGCTTATTTACACACATATCTTCTGGCCAAAAAAAAAAAAGTTTCTTCTTTTGGTGCCTGTTAATTTTTGGCCTTTCTTTTGGAACCTTCGGGGATAAATTGGTCCATAAAGAATCCCAGCAAACTTCCGTATACCTCTTTTCATGTAAATATCAAATACCCCTCCACTTACTATGCAAGTGGGGCAGACACATGAATAAACAAATGTGCTTGCACTATCACTATTTTAACCCAGAGACCCCATTTTTAAATTGAGTTTGCCCCCAATTCCATAAAAAGCAGAGTGGGTCCAATTTTAATAGCAGAAAGTGTGTGTGGGCGAGGATTGCATGGCCTTTTTCCACCCAATGTTTGTTTCCCATAGCTCTTCTCCAAGCATTTTTTAGGCTCACTTCTGGTATCATAATCCAGCTGAGGGAAATGTGAATGACATCAGGGACAGACTCAGATAAACCATGGGTAGGAGAAGGTTAAGAACCCTACCCCTCACTTTATATGTAATACCATGGCTCTCCCACTGCCTGATGCAGTTTGAGTCCAATTCTTTCAGTGTAACAGTGGGCCAGTTCACACAATTGCTGCAGCCCACTGTGGCTTATTTAAGCCATGGTGAGTTGTGGGGCATGCTCATCACCATTTTGAATATTCAAGCCATGGTGGGTAGTGTCATGTGAACTTGGAAAGGTGGCTTATGCAAGGGTTAAAAAACTCTCACAAAACACATCGGCTGGTTTAGGGTTATGTGAGGATTGTTTAACCCTTGCATAATCCACCCTTGTTGGGTTCGCATGACATGATGAAGTGACCATCTGCCACAGCTGGAATATTCAAATCGATAGCCGGCACACACCACAACCCACCATGGCTTAAATAAGGCATGGTGGGCTGCGGTGATCATGCGAACCTGGTCAGTGTCTATATACTTTGTTTGATCTAATTCTTCAACTGCAAGACAGGCAAAGTTGCAGATTTTTATTATTTTTCATAAAGTGACTAAATATTTTTTGGTGCCTGAATGAACTATGCCATCCTTTTGATTTAAGAAAGCTCTTTATAATGTTCCACTGATTGACCTAGAAGATGCTGATTCTGCAGTGCTCAATCTGTTCTGCTTGAGCAAGCGTCTTTAATTTAGGCACTTGTACATTGATTGATTTTGAATTATCTGCAGGTAGGTTTGGGTCACTGTCATCCTCAGTCTTTGGGGGAAAATGATAAGCAGGCAAACCCATGACTTTTGAATAGCTGATTCACGGGATGCTTTACAAAGTGGATTATCATGAAAATCCATGGCTTGCCTATGGGGGTTTTCTTGAGGAGAACCTGATCAAGATCAGGATGAAAGTTGAAATAAGAATTTTCTGTGGGGAAGAACTCTGATGCATTTTCATTGCATAGCTTCTCTCTTGGAATAAAAAGACTTTATCATGACTTGCCCTGAATCTAAAGATTGTCATTTACAATGGAGAACCAAGAGGTTGAAAAATCATTATTGATTTTGCCTCCATTTCATCATTTGGTTTTAAAATGCTGTTTCTGATCTTTCCTGCAGTCCTTGTATTTGTGGAGCAGATGAGACCTAAAAGAAACTTCAGTTTATATCTATCTATCTATCTTTCAGTCATTTTTATTAAGAATATTTTCAACACTGTATTTACTATGTACTCATGTGTGGATATTCATTTTTACAGATTTAACTCAGTATCTGAAAATGCAAAAAGACAAGTCAAAAACGCACCCTCCCCTGCGCCAACCAATTATTAACAGAAAATAATCAGAGAAGAACCGATGTATACTTTGTTGTGAATGGGGATGTGTTTCAAAATGGTTCCCCCCCCCGCCAACCACTACCAAGACTTACCTTAAATTTGCTTCTTCTGTGTCTATTTTCAGCCACACTAGATGCAAGGAAGCTGAAACTGTAATGAAATGGGTAACTGCTGTTTCTATTAAAGTGGCAGATTATGGGCTTCTTCACACAGAGCTTTTATCCTGCCACTGAGATTGGTTCCTCACAGAAGTTTGTGGGCCTTTTAGATGATGTTGTTAACCTCCACTGCATTTCCTGCACTAAATTACTTTTATTCCATTTTTAAATAGATCTGAGATAATGAGGTATCAAATTACCCTGCTTGTGTTCTGCTTGAGTTCCTTCCATGAAAAAGAAAAACCTGCGATATGAGGCGCTAGACCACACTGCCATCTAGCGGCTGTATAATGAAGCATATGGAAGATTC
Source organism: Heloderma suspectum (assembly GCF_057233095.1). Lineage (NCBI taxonomy): Eukaryota > Metazoa > Chordata > Lepidosauria > Squamata > Helodermatidae > Heloderma > Heloderma suspectum. Next base: position 89,094,398 of record NC_139459.1, read on the forward strand.
ATATAAGGGGGGAAAGCAGAAAGCCCCCTTTTTAATGTGGGACTTTAGGCTGATGTAGAGAGACTCTATATTTTTTTACTGGGATTGGCTGTACTGATGGTAGAACATCATGGTGGTTGGGCTTCTCAGCTGAGTTGGGATTGGTCAGGTCGATTACAAAGGAAGTTATGACAGTTGGAAACTGGAGATTGAGGGAGGAAGGAGTTAAATATCTTTGAATGGGTTTGCACAACATGCTAACCCACACTCAGTGGTTGAGTGTGGGTTGTTGTTGAACTGTGGGTGAGCACGTTGTCTATACCCAGGACATTTTCTCCAGGGTGGCTTGTTAACTATGCAGTGTGGCTTATTTTTCTTCAACAACAAGCCACCTTGAGAACCCATGGATTGTTGTTGGTTAATCAGGGTGGTTAACAAGCCACACTGTATGGTTAGCAAGCCACCTTGCAGAAAATGTCCTGGGTTCAGACAACACACTAACCCATGGTTCAACAACAACCCACACTCAACAAGACTGTTCATACAACACACTAACCCACACCCAGTTGTCGAGTGTGAGTTGTTGTTCAAAAATTCTTCAGAACAGGTTGGTAACAGTCGTGTTAGATCTCTCTCTCTCTCTCTCCCTCTTCTACAGAGTGAGGCATCAGAGAAGCATGCTGCTACTTCACTGTCTTCTTCCCCATTGTTCCTAGAATAGGCAATTGGGCAATATGCCCTGTCGTTCCACACTGTCCTAAGAGATGCACACAGCACTAAGGGTGTCTCCAGTGTCATTTTGAAAATCCAGAAATGTTCTTGCTCCCCCCAACCTCCCTGCAACAGGACCATCAGTGCCAATATTGTTCCTCCTCCCACAAAAAATTATAATGATTAGTAGGGGGTCCAAGTTAACAGCTTGCAAAAATAACTTTGAAGTTAGGGCTGATGTTTCTGCTGAATCCCTGAAAAGGATAGCTTGTTACTATGAGTATGATTTATTAGGGGTGGACGAAAGTCACTTACCTGTCCTCGAAGCTTGTTCGCGGTGGAGGGGAGGCGCTTCGCTGCTCCGGCCTGAACCGCGAAGTTCAGGCCGGGGGGGGAGGCTTCCCGCCTCGCCTGGCCAAAATTCAGGCCGGGGGGAAGGCTTCCCACCTCGCCCAGCCGAAATTCAGGCTGGGGAGGAGGCGCCTCGCCTCGCCCGGCCGCGAACGCCAAAGTTTTTTTTTTTTAAAAAAAACGCCCCCGTGATAGGCTACGTGATGATTAATGTAGCCAATCACGGCTAGATCTGCAAAGTCAGCCATGATAGGCTACGTTAATTGTCACGTAGCCTATCACGGGTGACTTAAAAAAAAAAAAAAGCACATACGCTAATGGTGGCCCCCATAGGGAGCCACCATTCGCGTTCCTTATTTGGTCGCTGTAGTCTACGTAAATCTTTACGTAGACTACGGCGAAAATAAGGGCAACACAAATAGCGTTGCCCTTATTTTCGCAGTAGTCTACATAAAGATTTACGTAGACTACAGCGACCAAATAAGGAACGCGAATGGCGGCTCCCTATGGGGGCCGCCATTATCCATACGCGGGTTTTTTGTTTTTTTTTAAAGTCACCCGTGATAGGCTACGTGACGATTAACGTAGCCTATCACGGCTGACTTTGCAGATCTAGCCGTGATAGGCTACATTAATCGTCACGTAGCCTATCACGGGGGCGTTTTTGTTTTTCTTTGATTGGAATGGCGGCAGCGGCAGCCGGTCAAACGACCGGCTGCCGCTCCCGCCCTGGACGAACACCCGCCGAGCCGCCGGCCGGACCCGCCGCCGGGAGGGACATTCGGCAAAGGTAAGTCCCATCCCGGGGGGAGTGCAGGGGGCAGGGGGGGTGCGGAGAATTTCTCTCCGAAACTTGTTTGGGGGGGCGAACACGTTGGCGCTTGGCCCCCCGAAGTTTCAGGGAGAAATTCTCTGCCATCCCTATGATTTATATATATATATATGTATGTATGTATGTAGATGTAGATGTAGATATATATACACATACATATATATACACACATACACACACACACACACACACATACATTAATCAGTATTAAGGGGTGAGCCAGTCCCATGTCACATCCCTCCACCTCCCACCAACCACTTCCCATCCCTTTCCCTGCTGGCACCCTTCCTGCCCATGCAGTATATGCAGTATATGGAGAGTTTTGCATGTACATTTTCACATGCAGGGGACTGACTTGATAATTCACTACATTTTCAAGAAAATACCTTTAGGCATTTTATCACATGTTTGGTTTTTCATTTCTGTTTTCTCTGTACTCAGGCATGAAGCTTATTGGGTGGTGTCTTCGGGCAAGTCATTATCTCTCAGTCAAATATATCTCATTGATTTCTTTTAAGGGGGAGTTCACCATGTTTGCTGAACCAAACTCCTTGAAAGAAGGGTGGGTTACAACAAGTATAGTCAGTATATGGTGATCTCATATTGCAAGTTGCTGAGCAAGGCTAATAAACCATTGAGAAGTAAATTTCATGTATATCATTTATAAACATCTGACTTGAAGGTGTTATTGATGGCTATATGAAAGCTATTCATTGTTTAGACTGTGCTTATTGATTAAACAATTATGTAAACCTCTGTTGTTGTTTATTCGGTCAGTCGCTTCCGACTCTTCGTGACTTCATGGACCAGCCCATGCCAGAGCTTCCTGTCGGCCATCGCCACCCCCAGCTCCTCCAAGGTCGAGTCTGTCACCTCCAGAATATCATCCATCCATCTTGCCCTTGGTTGGCCCCTCTTCCTTTTGCCTTCCACTTTCCCTAGCATCAGCAACTTCTCCAGGGTCTCCTGTCTTCTCATTATGTGGCCAAAGTACTTCAGTTTTGCCTTTAATATCCTTCCCTCAAGTGAGCAGTCTGGCTTTATTTCCTGGAGTATGGACTGGTTTGATCTTCTTGCAGTCCAAGGCACTCTCAGAATTTTCCTCCAGCACCACAGTTCAAAAGCATCTATCTTCCTTCGCTCAGCCTTCCTTATGGTCCAGCTCTCGCAGCCATAGGTTACTACGGGGAATACCATTGCTTTAACTATGCGGACCTTTGTTGTCAGTGTGATGTCTCTGCTCTTAACTATTTTATCAAGATTTGTCATTGCTATCCTCCCAAGAAGTAAACGTCTTCTGATTTCCTGGCTGCAGTCAGCATCTGCAGTAATCTTTGCACGTAGAAAGACAAAGTCTGTCACTGCCTCCATGTTTTCTCCTTCAATTTTCCAGTTATCAATCAAGCTGGTTGCCATAATCTTGAGTTTTTTGAGGTTTAACTGCAACCCAGCTTTTGCAGTTTCTTCTTTCACCTTCGTCATGAGGTTACTCAGCTCCTCCTTGCTTTCAGCCATCAAAGTGGTATCATCTGCATATCTGAGATTGTTAATGTTTCTTCCAGCGATTTTAACTCCAGCCTCGGCTTCATCAAGCCCAGCACATCGCATGATGTGTTCTGCGTTCAGGTTGCATAGGTAGGGTGAGAGTATACAGCCCTGCTATACTCTTTTCCCAATCTTAAACCAGTCCGTTGTTCCGTGGTCTGTTCTTACCATTGCTACTTGGTCGTTAATATTAGGGATGGACGAAAGTTACTTACCTGATCCTGAAGCTTGCTTCGCGGTGGGGGGGAGGCGCTCCATCCCTCCCCCCGAAATTCTGGGCGGGGGGGAGGCACCCCATCCCTCCCCACCAAAATTCTGGCCGGGGGGGAGCGCCCCACCTCTTCGGCTGCGAAAGTTCTTCTCCTGCTGGGATGCAAATGGTGGCGGCTGTAGCCGCCGCCGTTTACGTCCCTGGCCTGCAATCAGCCGTGATAGGCTACGTAAATCTTTACGTAGCCTATCACGGCTGACTTTGGAGGAAAAAACAGCGCATACGCAAATGGCGGCACCCATGGCGCCACCATTTACATATGTGCTTTTTTTTTCCTTAAAGTCAGCCGTGATAGGCTACATAAAGATTTACGTAGCCTATCACGGTGCTTTTTGAAAATCTTGCCATGATAGGCTACGTAAATCTTTACATAGCCTATCACGTTTGTTGCTGTTTTTTTTTTTTTTTACTTGGAAATGGCGGCAGCAGCAGCTGGTCGGAAGACCAGCTGCCGCCGCCACCACACTGCCGTCAAACCGCCACCGGGAGCCGCCACTGCCAGGGACATTCACCGAAGGTGAGTCCCATCCCGGGGGGGGTGGGGGTGGCGGACCGTTTCTCCACCAATTTCGGGGGGCCGAATGCGTTGGTATTCGGCCTCCCGGAGATTCGTGGAGAAATTCTCCGACATCCCTAGTCGTTATACAGATTCCTCTAGGGATGGACGAAAGTCCCTTACCTGGTCCCGCAGCTTTTTTCAGGGGGGGAGGCACTCCGTTTCTCCCCCCAAAATTCTTGGCGGGTGGGGAGGTGCCCCGTCCCTCCCCGCCGAAATTCTGGCTGGGGGGGAGTGACCCACCTCTCCGGCCGCAAAAGAAAAAGTAAAGTAAAGTAAAAAAAAAAAATGTGATAGGCTACGTAAAGATTTACGTAGCCTATCACGGCTGACTTTGGAAAAAAAAGAAAAAAATTGTGTACGCAAATGGCGGCACCCATGGGCGCCGCCATTTGCGTTCCTTATTTTGGCACAGGTAGTCTACATAAAGTTTTACGTAGACTACGGCGAAAATAAGGGCAACGCTATTTGCGTACGCGCTTTTTTTTTTTTTCAAAGTCAGCCGTGATAGGCTACGTAAGGATTTACGTAGCCTATCACGGTGTTTTTTGAAAATCTAGCCGTGATAGGCTATGTAAATCTTTACGTAGCCTATCACGTTTGTTAGGTTTTGTTTGTTTTTTTTCTTCACTTGGAAATGGCAGCGGAGGCAGCCGGTCAGAAGACCGGCCGCCGCTGCAGCGCCGCCGAACCGCCTCCGGGAGCTGCCGCCGCAAGGGACATTCGCCGAAGGTAAGTCCCATCCTGGGGGGTGGGGGGGGGTGGCGGACCATTTCTCCACCAATTTCAGGGGGCCAAATGAATTGGCATTCGGCCCCCCAGAGATTCGTGGAGAAATTCTCCGACATCCCTAGATTCCTCAGGAGGCAGACAAGATGACTTGGTATCCCCATACCACCAAGAACTTGCCACAATTTGTTATGATCCACAACGTCAAAGGCTTTAGAATAGTCAATAAAACAGAAATAGATGTTTTTCTGAAACTCCCTGGCTTTCTCCATTATCCAGCGGATATTGGCAATTTGGTCTCTAGTTCCTCTGCCTTTTCTAAACCCAGCTTGTACATCTGGCAATTCTCGTTCCATGAATTGCTGGAGTCTACCTTGCAAGATCTTGAGCATTACCTTACTGGCATGTGAAATAAGTGCCACTGTTCGATAGTTTGAACATTCTTTGGTGCTCCCCTTTTTTGGTATGGGGATATAAGTAGATTTTTTCCAATCTGTTGGCCATTCTTGCATTTTCCAAATTTGCTGGCATATGGCATGCATCACCTTGACAGCATCATCTTGCAAGATTTTAAACAGTTCAGCTGGGATACCGTAATCTCCTGCTGCTTGTTATTAGCAATGCTTCTTCAGGCCCATTCAAACTCACTCTTCATGATGTCTGGCTCTAGCTCACCGACCACACCATCAGATCTATCCCTGATATTTTTATCGTTCCTATACAGATCTTCCTTATATTCTTGCCACCTTTTCTTGCTCTCTTCTGCTTCTGTTAGGTCCTTGCCATCTTTGTTTTTGATCATACCCATTTTTGCCTGGAATTTACCTCCAATGTTTCTAATTTTCTGGAAGAGGTCTCTTGTCCTTCCTATTCTGTTATCTTCTTCCGCTTCCACACATTGCTTGTTTAAAAAGAATTCCTTATCTCTGCTGGCTAACCTCTGGAATGTTGCATTTAATTGGGCATATCTCCCCCTATCACTGTTGCCTTTTGCTTTCCTTCTTTCTTGGGCTGCTTCCAGTGTCTCAGCAGACAGCCATCTTGCCTTCTTGGTTTTCTTTTTCTTTGGGACGTTTTTTGTTGCCGCCTCCTGAACAATGTTGCGAACTTCTGTCCATAGTTCTTCCGGGACCCTATCTACTAAATCTAGTCCCTTAAATCTATTCTTCACCTCCACTGCATATTCATGAGGAATATTAGTGAGCTGAGCTCATATCTAACTGATCTGTGGGTCTTCCCTATTCTCTTTAGTCTGATTCTAAATTGTGCAATAAGAAGTTCGTGATCTGAACTACAATCAGCTCCAGGTCTTGTTTTTACCAACTGCATAGATGTCTGCCACCTTTGGCTACAAAGGATGTAGTCAATCTGATTTCGGTGTCGACCATCTGGTGAAGTCCATGTATAAAGTCGCCTCTTAGGTGGTTGGAAGAGAGTGTTTGTTATGCACAGTGAGTTGTCTTGGCAAAATTCTATCAGCCTATGTCCTGCTTCATTTTGTTCTCCCAGACCATGCTTGCCTGTAATTCCAGGTGTCGTTTGACACCTTAGCATTCCAGTCTCCTGTAATGAAAATAACATCTTTTTTTGGTGTACTATCCAGTAGGTGCTGCAGATCCTCATAGAACTGATCTACTTCTGCTTCTTCAGCATCTGTGGTTGGGGCATATATTTGTATCACTGTGATGTAGGGATGTCGGAGAATTTCTCCACGAATCTCCGGGAGACCGAATGCCAACGCATTCGGCCCCCCGAAATTGGTGGAGAAACGTTCCACCCCCCCGCCCTCCCCCCAGGATGGGACTCACCTTGGTCGAATGTCCCTGGCGGCGGCGGCTCCTGGCGGCTCCTGGCGATGGTTCGGCGGCGGCGGTGACAGGTCTTCTGACCGGCTGCCTCCGCCGCCATTTCCAAGTAAAAAAAATACAACAACAACAAACGTGATAGGCTACGTAAAGATTTACGTAGCCTATCACAGCTAGATTTTCAAAAAACACCATGATAGGCTACGTAAATGTTTATGTAGCCTATCACGGCTGACTTTGGGAGGGAAAAAAGTGCATACGCCAATGGTGGCGCCCATGGGCGCTGCCATTTGCATACGCGCTTTTTTCCCCCCCAAAGTCAGCCATGATAGGCTACATAAACATTTAGCCTGTCACGGCTGACTGCAGGGACGCAAACGGCGGCAGCTACAGCCGCCATTTGCGTCCAAGCAGGAGAAGAGGTTTCGCGGCCGGAGGGATGGGGCGCCTCCCCCCCGGCCAGAATTTCGGCCAGAGGGACCGTGCGCCTCCCCCCCCCCGGCCAGAATTTCGGCAGGGAGGGATGAGGCACCTCCCCCCCGCCAAGAATTTCAGGGGGAGAAACAGAGCGCCTCCCCCCCACCGCAAAGCAAGCTGCGGGACCACGTAAGGGACTTTCGTCCATCCCTAGAAATGGCTTACCCTGAATTCAAATTGAGATCATTCTGTCATTTTTTGGATTGTATCCAAAATGATGTAAACCTCTACAGATCTTCTATTAATTTCTTTAGAATTCAGTCACCCTGATTTAGCCAATGTTCTCTGAATGATGACAGAGGTGCCCCCACTTACAGCCTATAGAAGGAGAATGAGCATCAGACACCCCTGGAACTCTCAGGCATTGCAAGCAGTGAAGTTTGTGGACCTTTTGATCAAGGTCTATCAATAGAGCTTGAATAGCAAATGTGATTTGTATTACAGAAGGCTTCCGGTAATGGTGTTAGCTTTTCTCAGAGCTCCGGGGAAGATCTGTTTTTAATTGTTTTTAATCTTATTTTTAATTCTCCTGAAGCTTTGGAACTCTGACACAGCTGGAGTGTGGGAGTTGTTTGGTGTTTGACCAGCTGGCTGCTACTTCTTTTATTTCCGGAACTATCTCTGTGCTTATATGGCTACAAGGAGTAGGTTCAGAGACTCTAGGGGGTTCAGCATTTTACCCTTCCCTTAGAAGGCTGAGAGAAGCCTTCACTCAGAGCCTTACTGGATAATATTTTCTGGAGCTCAGAAGAAAGTTTGGATATGCTGCTATTTCTATCTGAGCAGCTGCTTGGCATCCTCTTGGTTTGAGGACTTGGATTGCAGATTATCTTGTGTTATATAGACGGAGGTTACAGAAGTTTGGTGATACCATACTCCCCCTCAGCGTTTTCCTCTTATCTCATGCTTCATATTCTACATATACTAGGAGGATACTTGGTGGAAATAGAGGAACGTGGACCTGAGGTTACTGTCTGGAGGAATCAAAGAGGAGGAACCTTTATGCCGTTGTGATACGAAGTTTCTGTGCTAATGTAAGACAAATGAGAGCAAGTGGAGTGTGCTTCTGGAATTGGCCATTTGGGGTGTGAGGAGGAGCGAAAACATACTGTTAAGAAGACCATTATGACGACTTTCTTGTAAATGCCTGAAGACAGTTTGGCACTTCCGATTATAGAACCTGTCATCATCAAGGAGTGATATTCTGATATTTATAATATACAGACAACTCCCTGTTTGAAAGAGGGGAAGTTGTCTGTGTTTTGTAGTGTAGTATGCTTATGAGTTAATATTCTAATATCCCAATGTTTTAATGTCGTTTTAATGTTTTAACTGTTATTATTTTTACAAATTTGAATGTATTTTAAAATCTTTTTTTAAGGGCTGCATACTGCTAGTACTACAGCTTTCCCTTTTTTTTTTTGCCAAGGGGGAGGTCTAGATGGAGACTATGAAGGGCAGGAAAAGATGTAGCTCCTTTAGTGACTTGGTGTCTCAACTGCTTCTTAAGCAGTCCAAAATTGATGATTTCTGTCTTCCAAAATTGCTCACGAGAAAGAAATGGCCTTTACTATTCCAGTTTAGGGATGGGGGAGAATTTCTCCCCAAAACTTCGGGGGGCCGAGTGCCAACATGTTCACCCCCCGAAGTAGTTTCGGGGAGAAATTCTCCGCACCCCCCTGCCCCCCGCACCCCCCCCCTGGGATGGGACTTACCTTTCCCGAATGTCCCTCCCGGCGGTGGGTCCCAGCGGAAGTTCGTCAGGTCTTTGTCAGGGGCGGGGGAGGCAGCCGGTCTTTCGACCGAGTGCTGCTGCCGCCATTCCAATAAAAGTAAAAAAAAACAAAAAAACGCCCCCGTGATAGGCTACGTGACGATTAACGTAGCCTATCATGGCTAGATTTGCAAAGTCAGCCGTGATAGGCTATGTTAATCGTCACGTAGCCTATCATGGGTGACTGTAAAAAAAAAAAGCACATACGGCTAATGGCGGCCCCCATAGGGAGCCGCCATTCACGTTCCTTATTTGGTCGCTGTAGTCTACGTAAAGATTACGTAGACTACGGCGAAAATAAGGGCAACGCTATTTGCGTTGCCCTTATTTTCGCCGTAGTCGACTTAAAGATTTACGTAGACTACAGCGACCAAATAAGGAAAGCAAATGGCGGCTCCCTATGGGGGCCGCCATTTGCGTACGCGCTTTTTTTTTTTTTTAAGTCACCCGTGATAGGCTACGTGACGATTAACGTAGCCTATCATGGCTGACTTTGCAGATCTAGCCGTGATAGGCTACGTTAATCGTCACGTAGCCTATCACGGGGGCGTTTTTTTTTTAACTTTTTATTTCGCGGCCGGGCGAGGCAAGGCGCCTCCTCCCCGGCCTGAATTTCGGCCAGGCAAGGCAGGAAGCCTTCCCCCCGGCCTGAATTTCGGCCGGGCGAGGCGGGAAGCCTCCCCCCCCGGCCTGAACTTCGGGGGGAGTAGCGAAGCGCCTCTCCCCCACCACGAAGCAAGCTGTGAGACCAGGTAAGTGGCTTTCGTGCACTCCTATTCCAGTTATGAATAGATACTCACCAACTGCTGAGGATAACAAGCCCCACCCTAGAGCTGAAGATTCTCTTTCACCTCTTAAGGCAGAGACGGCTTTTTGTTGTTCAGTCGTTCAGTCGTGTCCGCCTCTTCGTGACCCCATGGACCGTAGCATGCCAGGCCTTCCTGTCCTATGCTCTCTCCCAGAGTGTGCTCAAGTCCTTATTCATTTCATCGGTGATGCTATCTAGCCATCTCATCCTCTGCAGTCCCCTTCTCCTTTTGCCTTCAGTCTTTCCCAGCATCAGGGTCTTTTCCAGGGAGTTTTCTCTTCGCATTAGGTGGCCAAAATATTTGAGCTTCAGCTTCAGTATCTGTCCTTCCAATGAGCAGCCAGGGTTGATTTCCTTTAGGATTGACTGATTTGACCTCCTTGCAGTCCAGGGGACTTGTAAGAGTCTTCTCCAGCACCACAAAGCTATGAGTCTGCCTCAGAAACTTATGCTATGATATGTGCGTCCATGCATGCGTGTGTGTGTGTGACTGCTGGTTTGTTTGTTTTTTGCTGTGACAGCCTAACATGGCTGGAAAGGTAATCAGTAAGGTGATTTGTGATTTCATGTGTTCTGTACAACAGAAATAAGGCATCTCTAAAGAAGCCTACTTTACATGTTTAAGCCTGCAGTCCTGTACATCAGGGTTGCAGGACATCAGGCCCAATCCAGCCCACCTGGGATCCCAATCTGGCCCTGTGCGGTTCCCCAGATGGTCAGAACCCCTTCTCCTGCTCCACCCCTTTCTCCCGCTACCAATTGTTTGGAGGTTTCTTGGCTTTTGTCCAGTTTTTCCTCAATTCTAAAATGTTGAAATGCCTCTTCAAAGGCTTAGCTACTGGCAATAAGCTACTGGCTACCTCCTTCCACTCACACAGCAGTAGGATACAACCCATGGTTTAGCATTATGTTCGAATATAGCTATTCTTTTGATGACTAAAACCAGTATTACTGTTGACAGAGAAGCCAACTTCAGTTTTATTTCACTCTTGAAAAGCTTCAAGGAAAAAGAGCAAAGCAAATCCCAAACAATGTGTTGAGCCTTGGCTTCTATTAACTCATTCAAAACTGGCTTGTCCTTGCAGGCGATAAGAAACTAGGATGCAATTTGGGTGTAAGTGAACTGTACAAGAAAGCCAAAATATTTAGAAGTAGGGCTGTGCACAGTCCCCCTCCCCCCAATATGCTTCAGAGGCTGATTTGGGTCTTCTGAATCAGCCTTGATTCACTTTGGACTGATTCAGACCCAATCCAATTCACTTTGGATTCAGATCTTAATTGAGATTCAGATATCTGGATTATTTGGATTTTACTTTTTTCCCATTGACTTGCATTGGAAAACAGAAATGACCATAACTTTTTCAGTTTTTATGAAAATACATGAAATTTGGAGACCTGTCACTCAGTGGCAATGGAGGTGACTGAACCTGCCAGACTTCAGACAGTTTGGCCCAGTAGTTTTTGTGCTAGCCATGCATAAAATTTCATATTCTCAGAAATTAAAAAGGTAAAAACCTGTCAGCTACACAGGGGATTAGATATTTTAATCAGAAGGTGTTTAAGGTGACAATTAGGAGGTCACTATCCCTAATCTCTGATATAGGGTGTTGTTGTTTTTTGAAGTACAAAAGTACTTTCCTTTTGCCTGTCCTGAATCTGCAACTGACCTGAGGCTCTCATGAAGGGAAGAAAGAAAAGTTAAACATCTCTTGGGCTGCAAATTGCAATACACATTATCTGGAAAAGTCACACGTGCTAAACTCAGTGGAGATTATTTATTAATTGCAGTGCTGTGCTTTCTGTGCTTCATATAATTTTATAACCCCCTTATTTGCCTTTGTTCTAAATTAACTAGCCCAAACATTGAAGCCTTTTATAGACGAGTTGTTTCAGCCCCCTGATAATTTTGCCAGCCCTTTTCCCCAAGAAGGGTAAGATGAAGAAAAACATTAAAAAACAACAACAACATATAGCCTAGCCTGATCATATTCTTCTTATGGTCATTTGATGTACAAGGAAAAACAAGCAACAGGCAAAGTATCTTGGAAAATCAGCAAAAGTGATGATGCTTCATATTATGTGTATTGTGTAGTGCTTTGTCCCACAGTACATATTGGACTTGGTATTGGTGTACTGCTTTGGCCACACAGTTTGCTTGTGCACAATAATGTGTATGGTGCACTCACAGAGCACACACACAAGGCCAAAAGTAAAGCGGACACAGAAATAAGCAAATAAATACCTACCTACCTACCTACCTACAAGTTAAGGGGGGAGGGGGAAGGGAAATAACACTAGAGCCTAAAAGAAGAGAAAGGGTTTTTTTTTGTTTAATTATTTGGTGTTTTATACGAATGTAGAGAGTTGAAAAATGAGAAGGGAAGGAATAGTAACTGAGAAGTGGGGGCGGGGAGCCAAATAACAAGCAGTACAAAGCAAGGAAACGAAATGCTGGGTTAAAAATTCAGCCCTATTAGCACCTCGAGGTGCCACTTTCCAAGGCTTAGTTCCCCCCTCCCAACTCCTCCTCTCCCCCTCCCTTCTCTAGCAAATTGTTACATTCACTCCAACAGTCTGTCTGGGCTTCAGAATTGTCCAAAGCAAACCGAAGCGCTTGAGATATCTCCGACCCACTTTGGGTCACTCTGGATCTGCTTCGGATTTGGAATGAAGTGGTCTGCATCACCCCAATCCACTTCAGGATTTGGGATTCGAACCAAAATGGTGCACAGCCCTACTTCAAAGTCAGAGCTTTTTTTTGGCCAAAGAAACCTTTAGTAATGATTGTTCTGGCCTTTCCTAGGTGCAGTGTCCAAAATAAATTTTCTGGCTTTCTAGCAATCCTGCTTACCTTGTTTCATGGGTATGGGTTTAGGTATGTGTGAGAAAGATCATTTAAATATACCCATGTTCCAGTGAGTGATTACAGTTTGCCCCAATTACAGTTTTATTGAGGCCTGTTGTTATTGTTGTACACAATCCTGGCATTTCCATGCTTTCACTCTGAATTAATCATTGTTTTCTGTTTTCCCCTTTATATTTACCACTGAAGGTGCTGGTGGCTGGACTCCATTCATATCAAATAAATATCAGTGGCTCCAGATTGATCTTGGCGAGAGAACTGAAATTACCACTGTTGCTACCCAAGGTGGATATGGGAGTTCCGACTGGGTAACAAGCTACCTCCTGATGTTTAGTGACAGTGGAAGGAACTGGAAGCAATATCATCAAGAAGAAAGCATTTGGGTATGTTATTTTAGTGACAGATGCTGTTAATGTTTTCAGTATAGTAATCACATTTCTGTGCATTAGCGCAATATATTTCATCAAGCTGATTTTACATAGGAGACTTGAAATTTCTGAGTTAATAAAGAAGAATCTCACACTAGATCAAAAATATATTTGATCGAGTTCTACCTTTGTTAAATTAACAAATACTTTATTTCCTTTGAGAAATAGAGTTTATATAACCTTTTGCATTTTAAATAACAATTCTTTATTTAATTTTTACTTTTGTTGTGATCATGGACTTGAAAAAACATAAAATATTTTTTATGTTTTTATAATGCCTAAATATTTTGTGTAATGAGTTTAAGTCTGAAATTTAGGGGACCCCTCCCCTCAATATTGATAATCTCAAAACACAAAACCAGCACTCAGCAAAACTAGGTTCATACAACATTGTACAATGAAAAATTCATAGCACTGATATCAATAAAATAAAATAAAAAATTGTATTTGTGGCACTACACAAAGTATAAAAAATATATTAAGCTTTGTAAACATTAAGCCAAAGACCAGAAAGAGATTTTTCTTGAACCTCACTTGTTAGCAGTGTATATCCTAAATATTAGACTCCTTATCCTAGCATTTTTATTGCCTGAGGTAGTTGTTCTCAATTAATTAATTAATTACATTTATAACATTTATATCCTGCCCTAGATTAAGATCTCAGGGTGGCATACAGATAAAATCAATTTAAACAGTATAAAACAATAAACAATTTAAACACCTAAAACATATTAACCCATGGACAAGCTAATACCAATTAAACTCTAAAACAATAAATCAGTGTGCTACTTTAGGGAATGCATTTAGCCCTCAAATGCTTTGGTAAAAAGCCATGTTTTTACTTGGCGCGAAATGAGACCAATGTCTGTGCCAATCGGGCCTCCGAGGGGAGGGCATTCCACAACCGGTGTGCCACAGCAGAGAAAATCCTCTCCCACATCCCACTATACTGTATGTCTCGCACTGGTGGGACGCAGAGGAGGGCCCCTCCAAAAGATCTCAGTCCTCAGGCATTTGCTCTTTTATCATTCTTTTTAACCTTTTGTAACTATTATAGGTCAAAAGGTTATTCAGAAACCTCTTTTAACATTGGCTGTAATTTGACTGCTTAAACTACTCAGTAAAATTTTATTCAATTATAAATTAATCTGGTCAATGACTGAATATATACGTCATTAAAGAACTTGGACCATTGCACTGACAGCTATTAACCATCCTCAAAAACATGCATAAGAAATGTATTACTTGCTCTTTATAGGCCTCTGGGCTGCCATATTTTCTTCAGGATTCCAAACCTAGCTAAATGACTTAAACATCATAATAGCAAGAAGCTAAGCAGTCACCCTAAATAGTTCAACCACTGAATCTTAGATTAAAAAAAAAAAGGCTAGGACACAAACTATAGAAAAACAAATGAATTTATATCCTATCAAATTGTGTGGGATCCAGATTTAATTGTGCTTAGGGGAGACCCATTGAAATCAATGGTGAAGTTAGTCATCACTAACTTAAGTCTCATCTGAAAGTGTGTGAATGGCCTAAGGTCATCCAGTGAGCTTTATTGTAGAAGAATGTGGATTTGATCCTGGGTCTAATCCTAGTCCAATATTCTAGCTACCTCACCATACTAAATGGATTGAGCTGGAGATATGCTCATTCTTACAGACAGCTCAACAATTAAGACAACAATCCTATGCACACTTACCTACATGTAAATTCCACTGAAACCAGTAGGAGTTACTTCTGTGTAGGCACACATAGGATTGCAGTGTTACCTGTGATTAAGTCATACCTTGGTAGGCATCAGCATGTGCTGACTACAGTTGAACACTCAACATTTATGTATGGTATATCATGTTTGCTTAAATACTGACTGTGGTGTTTAGGAAATGAGTAAGTCATTACTTCAGTGGAAGTGCCTCCAGGGTGCTTGGAATTGATATTGCTGTCTTTTCTCCAGAATGAGGTCCTATGAAGTGACCTATGGCTGGATGTATTGTGGGACAACAACAACAACCAAACAGCTTCTAATCCACATCATCCTCAAAGCTGAAATTCAGTAGTTGTATAGAAGCATAGGGTGCAAGCCGGTGCTATTTATTCATTAATATTATTACCTGCTTTTCATTATAAATCAATCCCAAAGTGGGGTACAACCACTAAAACACAATTGAACCATACAACATCAACCAAGAAACAAACGGGGGAACAGAAACACAGATAATAACAATGTTCACGATGCAGCCAAAAAAATACTAATCAAAAGCCTGTGTGAACAGATAAGTCTTTAGGTGGTGCTGAAAACTTGTAAGACTTGGTCTGTTTATAAAAGCAGAGAGAATTCACAATTGGGATGTCTGTATCAAGAACTCCCTCTCTCGGGGTGACACATACATACCAAACTCCATGCAAATGCAGCCCATCAAGAGGTCATTCCCACTCAGTCTTAATATCTGGGACAGCACAGAAGGGAGAAGATGCTCATTTTCCATGAGTGGAGTTCCACTCATGGGATGCTCCACTGGAGGAAAGGGGAGGCAATTTTCATCCATTCCTTCTTTCCCCTGCAGCCCCCAGCAGTACATGCTGTTCCAGATTGTGCCTCCAGGGCACAGGGGGAAGGGGAAACAGCAAAAATCACCTTCACCTTTCCTCCAACAGGAACCTCCACTGGATCTGAATCCCTTCCACAAGCATATTTGGATCCAGGGTCAGTCGTTCTGTCTGTCTGTCTGTCTGTCTGTCTGATCTCTCTCTCTCTCCCTCTCCCTCTCTCTCTCTCTCTCTCTCTCTGTATCTTTGTGTGTGTGTGTGCATACACACACACGTACGCACACACGCATACAGAGAGAGAATCTATCCAAGCTGCTTTACTCATCATGACCATTGAAAGCTTCTAACATTCCTGAAAGATGCACAGACTTGGGTGGGTATCCAAGGGAATGGCACTTGACACTTCAACATTTTGGGACAGCCATTAAGAATGGCTTTCACTATGCCCCTGCTGTCTGAAGAACATAGCAAATGGATGGTAGTTAAAGTGATTTTGATCTATGCATTAGAGGGAAGGAAGGAAGGTCTTAGTTATGAAACTTACATTGAGAATCACATTACGCAAGCATATGAAAGGGCAGGTGTATTCATATTTTACACTGGACTTTGTATGCATTTTAATTAAAATGGTTACTATATTTATGCTGTTGTTACTAAAATAAAATTGGTACTCCGTGTGGATGTTATCAAAAAGAAAACATTTTCATGCAATATTGGGTTAAATTTCTAATAAATTCTTGGTTTCATTACACTATCTCTGTTATTCTGAGTACATATTTAATGAATTTAGAGAATATGTATGGCACATTTTAGGAACATAAACTTGATGTCATGATATACTTTCTGTTTTGCTATATTTTATTAACTTCCACAGGACATAATTGAAACATCTCACAGATATAGGGTTTTCAAAAACCAATTTTGGGTTCGATTTTTCTGTCATTCTTAACAGTCCATTGGAGTATCACACTTAACAATTCCCTCAACTATAATTCATGGTAATGGAAAATGATTTGCCATTCTGTAATTCTTGAGTCCAGCCCCAATATCTTCTCAGTTCAGAAGATTTTGGACCAGCCTTCAATTTTCAGGTGAAGTGGCTGTAATTAATGATAATATGCATACTTTTGGACAAGACTTCACCCTTTGGAAGAGATTAACACAGCTCAATTAATTGCATGTGTTTTTTCCTGTTAAAAGAGGTACTTGTTTAGTACAGAGGAGAATAATATCCTTCTAGGTTCAGGGCCCAATACTTCGGGCTTCTCTGTGGGAACACTCTGTGGGAGCAGCTTGTGAAGTGCCAGAATGAGGACAGAACTGGTTTTGACCATGGGAACTTTATATTATCCTTAGTTTTAACACTCAAGTAGGAACAGACTTTGTATTTGTGTGGTATATTGGCTTTTCCTGTGGTGTAGCTGGAGTCAACGTTTCCTCCAAACGCCTTGCAAGGCATCCTAAGAGTCTTTTGGGTCAGCAGCTATGAGGGTCTCCACAGGTATCTGTTACCTCTTCCTTGTCACAGATGGACATGGCAGTTGTTGGATAAGCAAAGTAGAATCCAGTGTGTTCCTGCTTGGAAGGAACTGGATGGTATGTTTGCTAGAGCAGCACAAATCTATCAGTCGTATAAACAGGACTGGACTGCGACTCTTTAAGTGTCTCATTACTTCTCTAGTTTTGTGGTAGTGTGACACACTATTGCTAGAAGTCCAAATTCTTGCCTATATACTATAGGACACAATCTACCAGGGCCCCATCTATATGGCACCGCTTTGACCCCCCCTCCCCGTTGCAACTGCACAGCAATGTGGCTTCGAATCACCATGCCCTGCGATATACTGGCGATGTACTGCGCGCTACCCTAAGAGACTCACTGTGCCCTTTTTTTTTGCTATTATACTGAACTGTGCAGTTGTGCAGTCCCCTATGTGTGCAACACTTCACTGGCTGGTTTATATTTGAGGGGCTCTGCTGTGTCTTTCTGACCCTGTTTCAGGTAAGTATTGGGTGTTTTGTGCTCCTTCATTTCCGCACCATCAGTTTGTCAGTTCCCCAGCCTGAGACTCTGGCGATGGTTCGCACTCACAAGTGTAAGCAATACATGCCTAGCCATTGCTCCTGGTGCCTGGAGCGATGTTGTTCCTCCCCCAAGACCCTCCCCAGCCCTTGGATACTGAGTCCAAAAGCAACTGTTGCGAAGACACGAAGCTGCAAAAATGTATGAAAGCATGATTAAATAAATGAAAACGCCCTTCAGTGCCTCTGTAACTGCACAGCTGCAAAGGGATGCAGGAGCAAAGGGGCGTCACAGAGTGATGCAGGCACTACGCACACCTACAACATGCCCACTGTAAGATGCAAAGTCAGTTTGGGGAAGGAACAGATGGTCCAGAACTGCGGGGGAACCCACAGCAAACCCCCAAAATCACAGTAAAACAACTCCTTGGAACTCCACTTTTTCTGGGCAAAAACCACGGATGGCTGTGAAGTCGCAACTGCATCATCTATCATGAGGGACCTCGACTTGCACATGCCCCAGAGTAAAAGCCCGGTGTATATGGGGCCCAGGACATTTTCCTGTACAATCTTCATTGACATGAATGGGACCTTGGAAGAACACATACACTTCTACTGGCTTATTAGAAATAATGGATCTTCTTGTAACAGTTGCCCTGTTTCCCTCCCAGAGATACACTATGAGAAATATTTGCACTCTCTTATTTTAATGATACAATGTGTTTTTCCTCTAGAATAGGGATGTCAGAGAATTCCGCCACAGGTTCCAGTGAGGCCAGATTTGAAAGAATCCATGGCAGAACGGCCTCCCCGCCCCGTGGAATCCCCCCGGTATGAAACATACCTGGGATGGATGCCGTGGTGGCAGCAGCTCCAGCGGCGGCTCCGGCTGGTCTCCTGGCCAGCCGCGGCTGGGCTGCTGCAGCCGCCATTTACATTCTTGCAGCTGTGATAGGCTATGTAAGTATTTACGTAGCCTATCACGGCAAAGAGAAGGGACGCAAATGGCAGCCGCTACGCCATTTGCGCCCTTGCTCTTTGCCGTGATAGGCTACGTAAGTATTTATGTAGCCTAACACAGTAAAGGCAGCCACGCAAATGGCGGCCGCTATGACGGCCGCCATTTGTGGCTGCAGCAGCCCGGACGTGGCCGGAACTCCAGCTGCGGACGGCCCTGGCTGGTGGCTCCGCAGAGCTGCCGCAGAGCAGAGCTGGCCAGGGAGGATTCCGGGGCAAGGGACGGAGTGCCTTCTCCCCACCGCAGATGCCCCGGCACGGAGCCAGGTGAGTATTTCGTACATCCCTACTCTAGAATACTTAAACCTATCTTGAAATAAATAAATTGGGCCAACCAATGTCACCATTATTCTGCATTAATCTATATTCCGTGGTACCAGATAGCATTTCTAATATTTTCCCCATCATGCATTTATTTATTTACCAGTTTCAGCTAAGAAGTTCATTTTTATCAGTAGTTTACGTTCTACTTTCACATCTGGATAAAATGTAAATCCTGAATGAGTTAAAATATTCTTAAATCTTCTTTTCTCTTTCTCTCATGTTCTTGGCCTTTTTACCATTTTGTTCTGTTTGAAGTATTCTGACTAATGCTTCCTGAGACACTGGCTGATTTTATTATATAATTAAACTCCCCAGATTTTATAACCCATTCCCATAAAAATATTATTGGCACAATCCAGCCAAAGTTTAAGCATGTGCTGAAATCTTTCCCATGAAACCCAACAGGAGTTAAGCATACATAATAACCTTGGGTGGCTTGTTTCCATTATTTTGGTTCACCTTCCTGTTTTATACAACTGTGGTCCAGTCGTTTTAAAGTATGACTGTGGTCCAGTCATACTTTAGGTTGCAAACTTGTGGTCCCTGGGAGATAGAATAATGTGGACCTCCTTCTGTTCTGTGTGCAAGCAGAGAGAGAGATGTCTGCTCATGGAGAGGGAGTCCTGCTATGGAGATCCTCCTTTAATCCACAGGAGAAAGCTCTGCTTCTGTGGCTGTTCTGCCATTGCTGTTCCAATGGCAGTAAGGCAAAAGGGGAATATTCCAGGGGTGTGATTGGGGGAAAATTTGAACCTGCAACACCCAAAGCTCCCTTGTTCCCAAAGCCCCCTCTTTTCCCAGAACAGGAGAAAAACTATGCCAGCATCAGGGGGAAGGTGGAAAAATGCTTCCTCCCCCGTCACCCATTTCACTGTTCCCCCCCCCGAAAATAAAATGCTTCCCCACCTTCCCCCCAGCTGATGCAAGCCCAGCAGGGCTTAAGAAGTGGCAGTTCCTCTGCCACAGACTTTCCCCCTCCCCAATAGGATTGCCCTGTTAAAGCAAATGTTATATATATACAATTCATTTTTCATAATATGAACTATAACTGAGTATAGTTTTAAAAGACCCATTTCATGCCACAGTTCTCCATCCAGTTACTTTGCTCTACAATTAACTTTTCTATAATCCCCCTCCCCCAGACCCAAAAACCAACACACACACACACACACACACAGACACAAGCAAATTACTCTAAGTGGTTTCAGAATTGAAGAGGCTGTAGTATTATACATTTTCAGGAAATTCAGTAATTAGTTATGTACAAAACAAGTGTGCATGGATTAATATTAAAGAAATGATGGATACAAGGAGGAATGGATGATGATGATGCATACATTTAATCTCAGAGTAAAACCAAGGTAATTTATATTCAATGCAAGTTGTGTTAGTCGGGGAATTGAGATTTAAACAACAAAGGCTATAATACGCATCTAAGTCCATCTTGTTCCAGAATTTATGGAAGCAGATGCTTTACAAGAATTAAAAGTTCACAGATCAAGCATATCAATACATCCTTTCTCACCACAATTACACCACTACCAAGGTGATAAGGAGCCCTGGGAATGAAATCTGCCTATTTGAGAACAGCAAGGTCAATGTAATAGCGGAGTATGTTGAGTATTTTGCAAATAGGTTTAAAGGCCATGACCTAAGGTTAGGGATAAAATGCTTCTGCACAGACTCATCTTCCTGCTCATTTAATTCTGAATTTAGTGATAATAATTTATCACCAAGCTGAACAGTGTGTATATATATACGCATAAGATTTGTTCCTTAACCCCCAGCTCTTAAATGTTTGCTAATATTACTTCTTGAGTTTTGTATAGCTGAAATTTCCTTGGGCCCCACCAATAACATTCTCCCTTTGGTAAATTGAACTGAATCATTGGTGGAGCACATGTTTTTCATGCAAGGAACCCAGGTTCAACCCTTGGCACCTCCAGTGGGACTGGGAAAGACTCCTGTCTGAAACCCTGGACAGCCCCTGCCAATCTGTGTAGATAATATTGAGCTGGATGGACCTGGTATAAGTGACTTGGTATAAGGGAGATTACTGTGTTCCTATGGTTCAAACAATTTATCTTTTTTGGGACATTTGCAGAAGAACAATGTTGCATATATAACACTTGGCACTTCATGTATATCATCTTCGTAATTGTAGGCTAGTGTTCATATTCTTCCTTTTCCCTGCTATACTTTTGAAAATAAGAGCTTCTCAATTTCCTCCTTCTTGCAGAAGCTTATGCCTAGCTAGCACCCTTCCTTAGCTTGTCAAATGTGTAGGAATTAGCTTGAGATACGAGGAAGCCATGACGCACATGATTCACCAACACATTAGAAATGAGATTTATGCAGCTGAAAGCTGTTTATCTCCCAAAGCTATGGGAACTTGTGACTGGGAATTTGCCCCTGTCAATAATTAGCAACAAAGGACACCATCAGTACAGGTTGACTCAGATTTCTGACAGCCAAAAATCTCAGCTTTGTGAGAACTACTGAGATTCCCAGAGGGTGGGCCATACTCCATGTGAAGGGAGGGGCCGTAGCTCAGTGGTAGAGCAGCTACTTTGCATGCAGAAGGTCCCAGGTTCAATCCCCAGCATCTCCAGGTAGGGCTAGGAAAGAATCCTGCCTGAAACTCTGGAGAGCCGCTGCTGCCAGTCAGTGTCAGCAGTACTGGGCTAGATGGACCCATGGTCTGACTCAGTACAAGGCAGCTTCCTGTGTTCCTGTGTTTTTAAGTCGTCAGATTTCCTAGCATTAATTTCAATAATCCTTATTTTCAAAGACTCAGCCATATACTGTCACTCAGAAGCTCAAAGAATTCAGAAAGCCAGTGTGGAGCGCTGACAAAAAATGGCGATTGGGAAGATGTGCCCAATAGACGTAGAAGCAAATAGAGTCATGAATCTTGCATAGAAGTCTATGTGTCCATAGGCTTATACACAAGATTCACTGCTTATTTTACGTATAAGTCTGTGGGCACATGTGATCAGTAGGATGTGCCCATAGACTTATATGCAAAATAGAGCGGTGAATCTTGCATATAAGCCTATGGACATGTAGACTTATATGCAAGATTCATGACTCTATTTGCATCTAAGTCTATGAGCACATCCTCCCGATCACCATTAAAAAAAAAAAAGACGACTTTTTTTTAAAGGCAATCGGCAGGCACAGGGAGGAGGCAAACGGCACTGGCTGGCAGGAGGGAAGGTAAGCACCCCCAAGCCAATCCCCCCCACTGGAATCCAAGCGGAGTGGAACCGCTCTGGAGGATTCCGGGGGGGGGAGGAACGGATCGCCTCCCCCCGCCATGGATTCCCCACTGGAACAGACGGTGGGGAATCCGTACACCCCTAGGTGGGAGAGAACCATGTATGCTGCTTTGAACCCCTTGATGGTAGGGTGGGATATAAGGGTAACTAAATAAATGACAAATGTTGACTATGTTTTAGCATTGCAAAAGCCTAAACTCTTATCTCCATAGTTATGAAGTCCTCCCTTTAACTCATGTTCAGAAGGCTTTAACTGTGAATATTGATTGAGCAGTTTCCATTTCAGGATGGGCAAATGAGCAATGTTCAAGATTGTTAAGATCCTCCAAACATCATTGTGCAGCTCATCTCGTGCCTGATTCCTGTTGGCACGCACAATTTCTACTTGCTTGGCACAAATGGGAAATTTGCGCAAATTGAGCAGTGATTGAACAGGAGATTTGCGCAGATCTCCCCCACTAAGCACAAATCTCCCCAAATTTGTGTACATTTCCTTCAGTGGAAATCAGCCCCTAAAGTGGGGCTGATTCAATCTACTGAGGAAATGTGCACAAATTAGGAAATTTGTGCAAATCAAACTGGGAATCAGGAATGAGACAAATGTGAGCACGTGTTCGACAGTTTCTGAATATTTTTGGTGGACACATGCTTGTGCATGTATTTGAATGGGTCTTGCTTTTATGCTATGTGAGCAAAAACAACATTTACATACATCGCTGCTTCCATTCCAGACCTCTATTTCAGCTCTCACTAGTCCCTGCTTGTTGTATAGATAGCTAACAGAGACTGGTACATTGCCTACTACAGCCTTCCCTAACCTGGTGCCCTTGAGATATGTTGAACTACAATTACCATGACCCAGATTGGCTATACTGGCTAGGAATAATAGTAGCTGTCATCCATCATGTCTGGAGGGCACTAGGCTGGGGAAGACTGGTCTACTGCATCATGGGTGTCTCTGGGGGAAAGGTACTCTGGGATCTTTTCACAGATGTAGACATTACAATTCCCAGCCAGTATGGCATGCCACAACAGGGGTCTGTAGTGGTCTGCGTTGTGCTTGTCACATGAGGAAAGCTTGAAGAAGATAACTTGGAAACAGAATAGGAATGTAAGATGCTTTCTAGTAGGAAATGCTGCAAAACACACTAAAGGCTATTATGATTTGTAGGAGCTTCCCTTCTGGGGTGGCCATGTATGAATTGCCAGACAAGATGAAATGCATCACCCAAAAAAGAGGACAAAAGAGGATAATGGTTTGCATAACATTTACATATGCTAATGTATGCGTATAGATGCACATATAGAAATAATTCTTATAATTTAAATAGAAGTACAGCACATCTCTCCACAATGTAGAAGACTGTGACTAAGGCCAGATCACCACCTTGTGTCATATCACTACGATCCCATCATGGTAATGCTATATCCCTCTTGCGCATTTATACCTTGTAGGGCACACAGTGACATTTGTTGCAGTATATTGGATAATGTGGAATACAAAGCAGGAAATAACACTACAAAAGAAGCATATCAAATATGTAATGTGCCCCAACAGTTATCAGTGCACTTCAGTAGATCTAGCCTAGGTGACCTGTCTGCTTGCCTATTCAGTCTGTTGTTTAGGTGCTAACTGTGGATGGGCAACAGTTCTTATGGATTATTATCTTTAAACTGGATTTAGACAGGACAGCCCTTCAAACAGAGGACTGTCCTCTGTAAAAAGAGGAATCCTGGCCACTCTACTTTGTGTTACCAGGGCAGTTCTTGGGCAGATGCCCCATATAACTTTGCTGCTCTGTACCACCGCCCAAATAGTGACCACAAAGCTCTCCTGCAGCTCCTCAGCCGAGCTGTGTCAGCTGACCCGGGTGGGGAATGATGGCCTGGCTGGCCTCATGTAACAGCTGCCTCAGGCTTGGTTCCTCAGTCTGAGCAACTTGCCAGGCCAAGCAGGAGCTTTTGAGCAGTTTCAGGGGAAGCCAGTACTGAAGATGGGAGGGGGATGCTTTTTGAGGGAACAGACTTCAGGGTGTGTGTGTGTGGTGGTGGTGGGGTACTATTAAGCTTACAGGAACATGAGGTAGTCTGAGGACTTTTTCTCATTTTTTGGAGTCTTTGTTTTTTTAAGTCTAAAGGAAAAGAGCATCAAGTGGCTCAGAAGCGTGGCTCCTGCTGCTCTCTCTCTCAATGGGGCTGGAATGCCAAAAATGCTCTGTATTCTGTGGAAGATGGCGACCAGGCCACCTATTCAGCCTGCTGTTCAGGTTGTTGATGGGCAGCAGTTCTTATGATCTTTAATCTGGACTTGGAGTGAACAGCCCTTCAAATAGAGGATGCCTTCAAACAGAGGAAGGTCCTCTGGCAGCCCTTCAAATAGGGCTGCCCCCCAACACACACACACACACACACACACACAAAACAATTCCCTCCCAAGGTGTGTAACTCAGACTGTATCTTTAAGGTTTGGGGATCTGAAGCCCAGATGACACATTTTACATGCATTTTATTTAAACCCAAAAGCACAGCCCTGCTGCACACCTTCCACAAAATGATATACGACTTAGTACCGTTCTGCTGCTGTGTTTTGAGTAGTAATTAACAACACTTTAATTAATAGAAGTTGATGAAAATGATTTTATCACCTCCCAGCCCTTTGCCATAGTCTCCCTTAGAGTCTGTGACCTTGGCTGAATAATTTCATCGGGATTATGTATATCGCACCATGAGCAATCCTCATTATCATCGGAGCAGTATCCAGGAATGGCCTTTTCCTTGCAGTTCTAATGTATATGGGTGATGGTTCTGCATTTTTAAAAGAATGTTCATTCTATTATCACTGCTGGAGCTGTCAGACCTTCTTGCTTTAACTCCATGGTTATTTCTTTTTTCCAATGTCCCTTCTGTGGCTTGGCAGTGCCTCAGTAAAGGCCTAGCTGGTAGTTCTCTCTGTTCATGCAAAATAGGGTCTTTTTAAATTTCAGTTGCATTCCTGCTGATGGTACAGTAGAGGTCTGGCATTATGCCTTGATACATGAATTTAATATGCATCAATATTATTTTCAGGTAGTATTGATCTGTTTACTGCCCCTCCTAAAAAGTTCCACCGTTTGTAGTTCTTTGCTTGATTTATAGTTCATGTGGAAAGAGCATATTTGCAATTTCAGCAGTCTAGAAGATCAGATTGTATATTATGCTAAAAGAGCAGGCATTGGTAAAGTTCAATTGAGCTTGTTTCTTTTAAAGTCTGTGAATGAACATTAGGTATGCAATGTGATTTATTGACTCTGCAGTATTCTGTATCCGTATACCTTCATTTCATCTTTTTGAGTATTCCTGAAAATGAAAATGTAGGTTGTTGGAGTATATAATCTAATATTTCTTTTGGCCCCCTAACACTCTGTCCCTCCACCCAGCCACAATTACTACTGGACCGGCTTTCAGCCAGTTCCCAGGGTCCGACTTAGCTGCAGTGCTGCGAATAGAGGTTTGTGCCACTGCAGCTAAAGCTACATTCTACATCTGACAAATGTAGAGCTATGCAACTGAGCCCTACTTGTCATTCGAACGGTTATGTACCTAAAACAAAGGCGGAGGGCTGTTCTCAATGAGTAAGAACTAGGGCTGTTTAATGGCCCAACAAGCCATGGTGCCATTTGCCTAATTACTCATCTGGGTATGGCTTGTTATGTCATCTGAATCTGGGCAGCATGGCTTGTTTGGGTGAGAAACAACCCTCAAATAACCCATGGCCTGTGGTTGGGTTATTTGAGGGTTGTTTTCCCCCTTATACAAGCCATGCCGCCCAGGTTCAGACAACACAACAAGCCATGCCTGGGTGGGTAATTAGGCAAATGGCGCACAGCACACAGCAGCACATGCTGTAGCTTAAACAACCCACCATGGTGATTGTGTGAACCAGGCCTGCCTCAACAAGAGCAGGATAAATCCCTTGAGCAGTCCAGGAACAGGGGGGAAACAGGAGTGCAGTAGTATAAATAGTTTTTGTGATACCAGCACTGGAACTGGGTCAAATTTCACCACACCCCTGTACCAACCTAGGCACAAACTACTTCCCTTAATTGTATAAACTCCAGTGCTCACACTTCAGCAGACTTGTGATATTAGTTAAATTATATCTTTAAAAATCTGAAGGTGACAATATAAGATATTTGGGATCCCAAAGGTTCAAATCCCTGCAAGAGCGTGTGGGGGGTATTTGTTTGGTCCATCTCCTGTAGTTGATGGATCTCACTGGTTTTCAGACTGTCCTCTGGGAGTTTTAATGTTGCTGCTAATGGCTACCTATACTGTCAAAACCCTGGAATTGGGAACTGACCAGGGAAGTTAATCGCCCAGGCCAACCTTCCTCCAAGTGCTGTCCTCCAAATGGGATTAGAACTCCCAGCATTCCTGACCATTGCTTTGCCCTTATTTTCGCCGTAGTCTACGTAAACATTTACGTAGACTACAGCGAGCAAATAAGGAACGGGAATGGCGGCTCCCTATGGGGGCCGCCATTATCCGTACACGCTTTTTTTTTTTTTAAGTCACCCGTGATAGGCTACGTGACGATTGACGTAGCCTATCACGGCTGACTTTGCAAATCTAGCCGTGATAGGCTACATGAATCGTCACGTAGCCTATCAGGGGGCGTTTTTTTTTTTCTTTGATTGTAATGGCGGCGGCGGCAGCCAGTCGAAAGACCGGCTGCCGCTCCCGCCCCGCTCGAACACCCGCCGAACCGCCAGCCAGACCCGCCACTGGGAGGGACATTCGGTGAAGGTAAGTCCCGTCCCGGGGGGGGGTGCGGGGTGCGGGGGGGTTCGGAGGATTTCTCCCCGAAACTTGTTCGGGGGGCCGAACACGTTGGCGCTCAGCCCCCCGAAGTTTCGGGGAGAAATTCTCTGCCATCCCTACTGAATCCAGGTTTCAGTTGTTGTCTTCAGAAGAGGATTTCTGAATTTGAATACTACAGAAAAAGCAAAGGAGTAGAGGCATTGGAGCATATGTGTTCAGTTGAATCTACCTTCTGAGGGAATTCTGAGCATGTAAATCTGAGGCAGCTGCCCAGAGTGACACAGGTAAAAGATTTCTGAGGGATCTCATTATTTCAGTACATTTATACACACCATATTTGTGTGTGTTCAGTTTTGTTGAATGTCCAGTACATATATGTACTTGGTCTAATATTCAGGCATTGCTTAAGTTAGTTCATTCTGAACAGTGGTTTGCTTCTATACTATCCGTTCTTTGGATCTGAGTCCCTCCCTGTTATAAATATCCCATTTGTGTGCAATGTGATATAGCTGGTTGTTGCAGACGAGCTGGGAGCCACTGTTTGCAGAGTGTTTCCTTTCCTACTTATCAGGAGAGACGGTCTAGGGTGACTGCTGTCTTACCCCATGGAAATTAACTTGTGCCAAGTGCTATACATGAAGTAGGGCTGTGCACCACTTTGGCCTGAGGTCCGAACCCCGAGTCGAAGCGGGCTGCTTCGGGTCACTTTGAGCCCCTTCCGAGGCAAAGCGGAGGGGGCCCGAAGCAACCCGGAGCAGGCTGGGCATTCTCCGAAGCACTCAGTGTGCGTTGGAGATTCAGCATCCCCAGCCCAGCTGCACTGGTGCCTCCAGGTCCTTACCTGAGCTGCCCACTTCCTCTGTCTCCCTCCACTGCCTTCATCACTGCCGCCTTCTCCTCCTCCTCCGCTGCCATCATCGCAGCTGCTGCCATTTCCGCCTCCACCACCTCCACCACTGTCATCGCTGCCGCCGCCGCCACCACCGTCCCCGCCACTGTGTCCGCCGTCATCGCCGCAACCAGGTCCTGAGGTCTGGATGCACACTGACCCTTATTGCAGGGAGTCACCATTTTAAAAATGGCAACTTCCAGGAACTTCCAGGAGATTGCCATTTTAAAAATGGCGGAGAAGGCGGCGGCAAGGAGAAGGTGGCGGTGAAGGCAGCGAAGGCGAAGGAGGTGGAGAAGGCAGTGGCAAAGGCAGCAAAGGCAGCGGCGGAGGTGGCAGTGGAGGCAGAGGGGGAGGGGGAGGAGGAGAAGGTGGCAATGGAGGTGGCGTCAAGGTAGGGAGCTGGGGGGTTGCGTGGTGGCATTAGGGGGGCCCCCGAAGCAGGATTCAGCATCCGAATCCTGCTTTGGGTTCGGGGCCGAGTCAAGCCAGGGCCCCCTCAAATCAGCCCAAGCTGAATTGGGCCCACCTCTGAAGCCACAAAGTGCTGTGGCTTCTGAGTCAGATCGGGGGGTGCCTGAACAGCCCTAACATGAAGGTATCATGTAGATGCCTGGGTGGCCAAAGAACAGAAGTTGTCATGCAGAGGCTTACATTTTCTCCTGCCTTGCTTGGAATTGTTCATGTGAATAGCTCTGTGGTTTATGTAGCTAAAGCAATTTGTGGAGAAAAAAATTAAATGGTAGCTAACATAGCATAGTAGCTAAGAAACTGAGCTGCAAACCATACAGTTTCCTGTTCAGATCTTCACCTCTGCCAAGTATTCACTAAGTAGCCTTAGGCAAGCCATTATCTCTCAGCCTCCACCCCACCCCCACCCCACTATAGAGATAGTACTACTGAGTTACACTGAACACACTAAGGCTGCAATCCTATGCACAGTTACCTGGGAGTAAGTCCCATTGAACCCAGAGGGGCTTATTTCTGAGTAGACATGTACAGGATTCCACTACGCAGTGTGATATAAAAGCTGAATTTTATTATTTCCAATGATGTCCTATCAGAATATCTGAAAAAATTAGGGCACAGTCCTATGGGTTGCACCTTCAATTATTGTAAGCCCCTGAACTCAGAGGCTTATGAGCATCTTATACAGGGCAGGAGGAGTGGCAGAGGCAATATTCACCTCCCTGTCCTCCTGCCATGTATTTTTTACTGGATGGGCTTTTTTGCCTGTCTAACTGGGGCTCATCGGAGGGGGGAGGAAGGAGGCTGGGGAGGCCTCAGGATAACTCATATCCTGACCTCTCCACTCTCTTCCCCTCCCCGCCCACTAAAACACCCCCTTCTCCCCTCCTGCGAGGTTGAGTTCCCGACCCCGGAGAGCAGCCTGCATGGTTCTTTCCATGCCAGCTGTGAGGGGGAGGGGGGATCAGAGCTCCAGTTTCCCCTGCAAGGTCAGAGCACTCTCTCCAACCTCGGATTAGGGAATCCAAAATATCCTATGGCCCCTCAGATGCTGTCTAGGGACCATAGGGTTGCTCCCTTAAACTATCAGTGGCTTTCCTCTTCATGATATTTTCGTGAAACAGTATATAAACACAGCTCTCCTGAAATGTAACACAACATAAATATGAAAACTGATTATCCATTTCATCCCTCTCTCTCTCTCTCTCTCTCTCTCTCTCTCATTTAATCTCTCATCTCTCTTCCAACTCTCTCTCTCTCTCTCCTAGTTTCACTGACTTTCTCTAAGCAAAAATGCTGGGGAGGATGCAGAATCTTATGGCTGAACTCAAAGGCATTTGTAGTAAAAACTGACAAACTGACTGTGGCAAGTGAAATAGTATGTAATAAATCAGAGGGAAATGTAACCAGAGGGAAACTGCAGATGTTAGGTTTCAGTTCTGGCTCTACTTTTTACTCTTGGCACTGTAACTGTAAACACATTTGCATTTAAAATCCCATTTATTTCAATAGAATTTTCTGCTAAGAAAAACTGCTTAGGATCACAACTTTGGTTGAAAAATAAAGTTCATCTACACACCTTACTATGAACTTGAGCACGCTCCGGGAGAGAGCGCAGGACAGGAAGGCCTGGCGTGCTATGGTCCATGGGGTCACGAAGAGTCGGACACGACTGAACGACTGAACAACACACACCTTACTGAAAAGATCTGCAGCATTGAAGCCCAACCATTGTTCACTTCATGTTGTAGAAAAAGATTTGAGGTGCAAAACTTTCCATCTCATTATTTGGCTTTACTACAACTTATTATATAGTAATTGGTAGTCAGCCTCCAAAAATGCCTTTCGCCCCTTCCACTTTAATTTCTCCCATATAGCTGCAGGAAGCAGATTATACCAAAAGGAGGATTAGGACTATGTGACATCATGATCCAGGAAATGCTGGGGTGTTTACATAGGTTGTATAGCTTTAAAAAAAAAAGTCAGGAAAAGCCCTCAGCCACCTCACCTCATAAAGATAATTGAAGTATGTGCAACCCTCACACCCTCCAAAATTCCTCTTAAGTGCTACTCCTCTGAAAGGAGCCACTTGGCTTGGGGAATTCTCCCCCCCGCCTCAATTTCCAATCACTGTTCTTCTTTTCCTCTTCTTCCCTCCCCTATCCTGGGGCTTCTTCACATGAAGCTTTTATCCTGCTATTGAGATTGCTCACTCACAGACGTTTATGGGTACTTTTCATGATGTTGTCAACCTCGAGGCACATCCAGAGGTATTTCCTGGTTATTCCATCTCAAAAAGATCCAGAAATAATGAACTATCCATTTAAGTCAGATTGTTACGCTATTAAAACAGACACTAGATGGCGCTGTTTCATTGATCTCTATGGAACCTTGAAAATAAAAAACTTCCTTTTTCAGCAATCACTTGGTCACTGTCTGGGAGCCTGTTGTAAATACGGAAAGGCTCCACAATGGGACAACTGCGGGTTTTTTATTTAATGTAAAGGCAGCCCTGGTCTTTCTTTTACCTCTTTATTCCATCCAGAGCACAACTTGGGGAATTATCAAGAAGGGAAGGTATTGGGCAAGAGAAGTTTTGAACTCTATTTGACTGTATACTAACAGACAAGAATATTTGTTTTATTCCTTCTCCTCCTCACTCAGGTCTTTGAGAAAAGTGGGTTCACATGGTTACAGAGGAAGGAATCTGGGTATGTTTTGTTTGTCAGTTGTCATTATCCAGCAATAGGAAGGGCCATAAGCTCAGTTGCAGAGCACATCCTTGGCATACAGAATGTCCCAGGTTCGATCCCCGGCTTCCCCAAGTAGGACTAGGAAAGAAGCCTGCCTGAAACTCTGGAGAGCCACTGCCAGTCAGTGTTGACAATAATGGGCTAGGGTTTGATGCAGTAGAAGGCAGCTTCTTATGTTCCTATGAATGGAAAGCTTTAATAAAAATAGCAGTTAATTTTGAGGAGTAGAGGAAAGACTAACACTGCTCGCTTATTTGTATGTCCATATATCTACTCAGAAGTAAGTCCTGTTATGATCAATGGGGCTTAATCCCAGGAAACTGTACATAGGATTCCAACATAAGTTACTTCTGCGGGGAGGTTTGCAGCCTGATCTTCTGCAGGCTTACTCAGAAATAAGTCCTGAGTTGTGAGTGCAGTACTGCAGATTTAATAAATAGCCCACCCAATTCCAGTCCACTGAACTGACTACCTGTTCAGCCCAGTCCTATGCATGTTTTGTCATTTGTGGGTTGTTCTTTTTTCTTTTTGAATTGACTCTTGCTTCAATGGTAAGGGAAAGGCACTTTGTATATGCTTAGAGTTTCTCCATACCTTAGCCCTAGTTTTGAAAACAGACTCTTTGACTGAATCCTGATGAAGTCTTGGCACAAATTACATTATGGGGAGGGGGGACAAAAAATGTTTTCCGTGACTCCCACATGTTTTCCGTAGGGATGGACAGAACACTTACCTTCCGTTACGTTCTGTTTCTGCGGTGGGGGGGAGGAACTCCGTCCCTCCCCCTGGAATCCTCGATGGGGGGGGAGGTGATCCGGTCCTCACCCCCCCGGAATCCTGCCTTGCCGGCTCCACTTCACAGCCAAGTCACGGAGCCACTGGCCAGCTCCGGCCGCCCGCAGCCGGACATCCGGCCTCTGGGCAGCCCTGCAGGGACGCAAATGGCAGCTGTCATAGCTGCTGCCATTTGCGTCCCTCTATTGAGCCATGATAGGCTACATAAATATTTATGTAGCCTATCATGGCTGGGGGGAAAAAACCCAGCTACCGCCATTTGCGTATGCTGGGATTTTCCCCCCCTGCCATGATAGGCTATGTAAATACTTACGTAGCCTATCACGGCCTCCACAGGGACACAAATGGTGTCCCTGCGTTAGCCGTGATAGGCTATTTAAGTATTTACGTAGCCTATCATGGCTATGAAGAAGAGGAAGCAAATGGCGGCCGCAGGACGGCCGCCATTCGCAAAGCGGTGAGGACGGGAGCAGGTAAGTGCTCCATTTTGTGCACCTTTTGTGGGTTGGGGGTGGCAGGGACTTTCTCCCGCGTGCCTTTTGTGGGTTGGGGGACGGGGGCTTCGTTCCATGACAGATTTCAGGGGGCCGAATGCACTGGCATTCGGCCTCACCAAGATCCGTCACAGAATTCTCTGACATCCCTAGTTTTCCGACTATTCTCATTCAATTTGGTAGAAAAGAAGTTGCAAAGGAGGAGAAATTTTGGAGAAATTCTCATGGGTTGGGTTTGGGGTTCTTGGTCTTACCTTACTTATGAGGTGGCCGAGGAGTGTGCATGAGTGTCCTGTCTGTCATTGTACAGTAATATCTGTGGCAGCCTGTAGCCTCCTCGGCTTGTGTGCTAGAGCTGTGCACAAATGACTTCTCAAAATTCTCCAGCCAATTTGTGGGCAGAGGGGACAATTGGGGGGACAATTTTACCAAATTTCTTCTAGGGGAGGAGAAATTCTTCAGCAGTTTTTCACAGATAGGACTTGCTATTGGCAGGGGATGTAGCACAGGTTCTTTCTTTTTTCCTAAGGGTTTTTGGTTTATTGCACTGCTTCTGTAGGAAGCCACACCATCAACTGTGTTGAGTCTTTGATTTTTTTGAGGCAGAATTTTGAATTTCTTTTGGCGATATTTTTGAGCTTGCCTAATCACTGCAAGGTGGCCGAGGGTGCTGTGTAGGGATGGAGGAGAATTTCTCCCTGAAACTTCGGGGGGCCGAGTGCCAACGCATTCGGTCCTCCGAAGGTTGTTCGGGGAGAAATTCTCTGCCCCCCCCCGGGGATGGGACTTACCTTTCATGAATGTCGCTCCCGGCGGCGGGTCCTGGCGGCGGTTCGGCAGGTCTTCGTCAGGGGCGGGGGCGGCAGCCGGTCTTTCAACCGGCTGCCGCCGCCGCCATTACAAGAAAAGTAAAAAAAAACAAAAACGCCCCTGTGATAGGCTACGTAACGATTTACGTAGCCTATCACGGCTAGATTTGCAAAGTCAGCCGTGATAGGCAACGTTAATCGTCACGTAGCCTATCACGGGTGACTTAAAAAAAAAAAAAAAAGCGCGTACGCAAATGGCGGCCCCCATAGGGAGCCACCATTCACGTTTGTTATTTGGTCCCTGTAGTCTACGTAAAGATTTACGTAGACTACGGCGAAAATAAGGGCAACGCTCCCTATGGGGGCCGCCATTTGCGTACGCGCTTTTTTTTTTTTTTAAAGTCACCCGTGATAGGCTACGTGACGATTAACGTAGCCTATCACGGCTGACTTTGCAGATCTAGCCGTGATAGGCTACGTAAATCGTTACGTAGCCTATCACGGGGCGTTTTTTTTTTTTTAACTTTTCTTTTGAAATTCGCGGCCGGGGAGACAGGGCGCTTCTCCCCGGCCTGAATTTCAGCCTGGCGAGGTGGGAAGCCTCCCCCCCGGCCTGAATTTTGGCTGGGTGAGGCGGGAAGCCTCCCCCCCCGGCCTGAACTTCAGGGGGAGAAGCGAAGCGCCTCCCCCCCACCGCGAAGCAAGCTGCGAGACCAGGTAAGTGACTTTCGTACATCCCTAGTGCTGTGTGTGTTTTCTGTCTCTATTACATATCTTTCCATTGCTCTGCAGCCTCCCAGGCCACCTGTACTTCCTGAACTGAAAACGGCCCATGGGAGGAATTGCCTCATGACTAGGTATGTACGAAATGACTTACCTGTTTCATTTCATGACATCCGCAGTGGGGGGGAGGCGCTCTCCATCCCTCCGCCCGAAAAACTTGCCGGCTGGCTCTGCTCCGCAGCGACTTCGTGGAGCCACTGGCCAGGGCTGCCAGCAGTGACATCTGGCCACTGCTGGGCTGCGCAGGGACACAAATGGCGGCCGCCGTAGCAGCCGCCATTTGCGTCCCTTTTTTTCGCCATGATAGGCTATGTAAATATTTATGTAGCCTATCACAGTGAAAAAAAGGGAACGCAAATGGCGGTGGCTATGGCGGCCGCCATTTGCGTTCCCTTTTTTGGCATGATAGGGTTTATGTATTATTTACGTAATATTTACGTAGCCTATCACGGCCTCTGCAGGGATGCAAATGGCGTTCCTGCATTAGCCATGATAGGCTACGTAAGTATTTACGTAGCCTATGACGGGAAAAATCGTGATGCGAATGGCGGCCACAGACACGGCCGCCGTTCACAAAGCAGCACAAACGGCGCCAGGTAGGTGCTCCGTTTTGCATGCCTTTCGCATGGTAGGGGGGTGGGGGGGCTTCATTCTGCCATGGATTTGGGGGGAGTGCATCTGGCCTCACTGAGATCCGTGGCGGAATTCTCCGCCATCCCTACTCATGACATCTTCCTCATGATGGCTTTCACTGAAGTGTGGAAATCCGAGGAGGCTACAGCTGCCACAGAGATTATTGTACAATGACAGACAGGACACTCATGCACACTCCTCGGCCACCTCATAAGTAAGGTAAGACCAAGAACCCCAAACCCAACCCATGAGAATTTCTCCAAAATTTCTCCTCCTCTGAATTTCTTTTCAAAACCAACTTATTTTCTACCAAATTGAATGAGAATGGTCGGGACAGCAATAGTTTGTGCATTGCAAGGAGAACATTGAGAACAGTTGCACAAAAGAAAAACAAAACATCTATTTTTATGAGGAATTGCTGGAGGGTGAAAGAAGGAGGGGAACAGCATGGGGAGGGGGAGGCTGTAAGTGCTGAATAGTGAGAAAAAAGCATTCTGCATATGCTCAAGGCCTCTTAATTTCTGCTAACATTGGTGAAATGCAAATGCATTCTAGCAATTATACTTATTCACTGAATTCAGACAAAGTCTGAAGCCCATGCTGAATAGGGCAGATTTTAATTCTAGAAACAGCATATTTTGGTTTAGTTTCTCTAAATGTTGTTGCAGGAGGAGGGAGGGAGTGTGGCCGAGTGCCTGACAGGTCCACCTTCTAATCCTAGGGCACTTTTTACCAATGGTTCCAGTCATTATGCTTTGGAGGAGGGCAAAGATGAGATGGCGATTCTTCCAATGCCATCATGCTTTACTATGAACAAGCCTTCAACGGGATTTCAAGCATCATAATTACCTAGTCCCTGGTTCTATCCTTCCTTGCAGGTTTCTTGCCTGGGGACATCTCTATTACCTGTGCCTTTTTCATACAAATTTACCAATAAAGCATTTGGGGAGGGGGTGAAGGGAAAGCAAATCATTCTCCCCTCCAAATTGGAGAACTCCCCTTCCATATGAACCAACACACCTATTCTTATGAAACTTTGCTGGTTTCTCAATTAGGTACACCTCAAGGCTATCTGTTTTTCTGCTAATTTTCAGAACAATGGCCCACAAGACACACAGGGAGATAAATATGTCCTGTTTTGGAAATCCTCAGAATATCAGCGCTGCTCTTGTACAAAAATCTCTGTGGCTATGATTTTGCAGTTTGGCAGATGTGATCCCCTGGGATGGAGCATCTAATCCTGAAATTTTCATCCAATTCTGCTAAGAAATAATTTAAAAAGTTATTGGCAGCTTCCTTTAAAAGAAAACCAAAATTTAAAGGTACATGGCACAAAAAAACCCTACACCCATTTTTCTGACTACAACTATCTTCCAGTTCTGACCAGGAGAAAAAAGTTACAGCATTCTTTTAAAATTCCCCATGATAGTCAACAGGAAACAGAAAGTCTCAGTTTTCTGAACCTTGACTTGAGTTCAGTACTGAGTTGGTGGATAGACTCCAAATTGGTCCAAGCAGAAGCAGGATGTTTTCTTAAGCATGATATTGGGGGATTGGTCACACCATTATGCACATTTGTGTTATGGGCCTGTGCTCCGGATCTTTTAAGTGCCCCTGCTAAGAGAATTTTGATGTTTGCATGTAATATTTTAAAAATAAGATGAGAGTCACTGTCTGATTGTAAATAAATATTATTACAGTCTGTTGGTTTAATTGAAACATGTACAACCTAAATGGCTCTTTTCTGGAACATGTCCCAGGAAATTGATATTGCCTAATAACACTAAATGTTAATGTCTCAAACTTAATTTGCACATTCCCACTAAAGCACACATTCATTGCTTCATAATAATTGAGCAAAATTCCTGGATGTTTTTGAAGCTTAATAAAACAGCCCCAAAGTCTCTCTATGATTTTATTTCAAGTAGATGTGAATTGGAATCAAAATGTTCCCATAGGAGTACACAAGTGCATCCATACTTGCAGGGGGGGAGGGGGGGGCTTCTGCAATTTCATCTTCTCAGTTCCTCATGGTGTATTGTAGGGATGTTAGAGAATTCCGCCATGGAATTTAGCCGTGGCTAAAGCCATCACTGCTTTAGCCGTGATAGGCTACGTAAATATTTACGTAGCCTATCACTGGCTTGCATAGGGACGCAAATGGCATCCCCTATGCAGGAAGCCATTTGCGTCCGCACCAGCCTGGCAGTGGCTGGAGGCCCCACTGCGGGTTGGCCCGGGCGGCAGCTCTGTGGCCTGGCCGCGAAGCGGATCCGGCCAGGCAGGATTCCGGGGGGGGGGGAGGAATGGATCGCCTCCCCCCTGTCGAGGATTCTGGGGGGAGGAACGGATCACCTCCCCCCACCTGCAGAACCCGGCGGAGCCAGGTAAGCGGGGTTTCGTACACCCCTAGTGTATTGGCTTTCTGGGCCCCATCTACATGAGCCTTTTACTCCAGGGCAGCTGTGAGTTGAGGTCCCTCAGGACAGATGACGCAGTTGCCACTTCACAGCCATCCGTGGTTTTCTCCCAGAAAAATACGGATTTTGAAGGTGATGTTTTGCTACAATCATAGAATAGTAGGGTGGGAAGGGGCCTACAAGACCATCGAGTCCAACTCCCTGCTCAATGCAGGAATCCAAGTCAGAGCATCCCTGACAGATGGCTGTCCAGCCTCATCTTGAATGCCTCTGGTGTGGGAGGATCCACCACCTCCCTAGGTAATTGGTTCCATTGTCATATTGCTCTAACAGTCAGGAAGTTTCTCCTGATGTTCAGCTGGAATCTGGCTTCCTGTAACTTGAGCCCATTATTCCGTGTCCTGCACCCTGGGATGATCAAGAACAGATCCTGGCCTTCTTCTCTGTGACAACCTTTCAAGTACTCAGAGAGCGCTATCATATCTCCCCTCAGTCTTCTCTTCTCAAGGCTAAACATGCCCAGTTCTTTCAGTCTCTTTTCATAGCGCTTTGTAGGGATGGGCGGAAGGCTTACCTCCAGGTCTGGGGGGGGGGTCTCCTCAGGGGGGGAGGCAATCCGTCCCTCCCCCCGGAATCCTAGCCGGCTGGCTCCACTCCACGGTGATTCCGCAGAGCTGCCGGCCGGCTCCGGAGTACCAGTGATACGGCCGCCACTGATTGCTGTATCGCTGGCTGGGTGGATTGACTGCAGACAAAAATGGCATCCACTATGCCATTTGCGGCTGTAAAGGTCTCAGTTTAAGGTAAATGCAGCCGTATGTGACATTTACCTTAGTTTAAGGTAAATGGCTGCATTTACCTTAAACTAAGACCTTTACGGCTGCAGATGGTGTAGTGGACGCCATTTGCGTCCGCAGTCAATCCACCCAGCCACCGATATGGCAATGGTGGCCATATTGCTGGTGCTCTGGAGCCAGCCAGTGGGGAGGATCCAGCTGGCGAGGATTCCACCTAGAGGCAGAGGTAAGTCTTCCAATCCTCCACGGACTCTGGAGGGGGGGGGATTCTTTTGAATCCGGCCTCACTGGGGTCCGTGGAGGATTTCTCTCCCATCCCTTGGGCTTTGTTTCCAGTCCCCTGATCATCTTTGTTGCCCTCCTCTGAACCCTCTCCAGTTTGTCTGCATCCTTCTTAAGGAGCAGTGCCCAGAACTGGACACAGTACACCAGATGAGGCCTAACCA
This sequence comes from Heloderma suspectum, assembly GCF_057233095.1. NCBI lineage: Eukaryota > Metazoa > Chordata > Lepidosauria > Squamata > Helodermatidae > Heloderma > Heloderma suspectum. Next base: position 89,132,811 of record NC_139459.1, read on the forward strand.
GTACTAAGTAGAGGGGAACTAGTACCTCCTGGGATTTGCAAGCTATGCTTCTATTAATGCAGCCCAAAATAGCATTTGCCTTTTTTGCAGCCACATCACATTGTTGGCTCATATTCAGCTTGTGATCGACAATAATTCCAAGATCCTTCTCGCTTGTATTGTTGTTGAGCCAAGTATCCCCCATCTTGTAACTGTGTATTTGGTTTCTTTTTCCTAGGTGTAGAACTTGGCATTTATCCCTATTACATTTCATTCTGTTGTTTTCTGCCCAGCCCTCCAGCCTATCCAGATCACTTTGAATTTTATTTCTCTCTTCCAGGGTATTAGCTATCTGCCTGATTTTGTGTCATCTGCAAATTTGATAAGTATACCCTGCACTTCCTCATTCAAGTAATTAATAACAATGTTGAAGAGCACTGGGCCCAGGACTGAGCCCTGAGGTACCCTGCTCATTACCTCTCCCCAGTTTGAGAAGATCCCATTGATAAGCACTCTTTGAGTCTGATTCTGTAGCCAACTGTGGATCCACTGGATCATTGTTTCATCTAGCACATTTTTAGCTAGTTTGATAATCAGGATATCCTTGGGCACTTTGTCTAAAGCTTTGCTGAAGTCGAGGTATATTATGTCCACAGCATTCCCACAGTCCACAAGGGAGGTGACCTGATCAAAAAATGAGATCAGATTTGTCTGGCAGGATTTGTTCTTGACAAAGTTTCCTGTGGTTGCGAGCCATCTGTCCTTCCCCAAACCAACTTCACATTTTGCTGTAGGGATGTTGTAGGCATGCATAGTGCTTGAGTCCCTCTGTGACACCCCTTTACTCTCCCCATCCCTTGCACAGTTACAGAGGCACAAAGAGGCATTTTCATTTTTGAAATCACACTTTCACACATGTTTTCAGCTTTGTATTTTCGCAATGGTTATTTTGGACCCAGTGCCCAAAGGCCAGGGGGGTCTTGGGGGAGGACCAACTTCGCTCCAGCCACCATTTTGGAGTGATGGTTAGGCATGTACCGCTCACAGAAACCATTGCGAGAGTCTTAGGTTGGAGAACTGGCAAACAGATGGCGTGGAAATTGAGAGAAACAGAACACCCTCTTTTTACCTAACGAGGGACGGAAAGACACAACAGAACCCATAAAATACAAAACAGCACCTGCAATGTCGCACCCTCATGCTCATGGGACTGCACAGATGCACATTAAAGTATAATGGCAAAAAAAGAGGGCACAGCGGAGTCTGTTAGGGAAGCGCACAGTAAATCGTGAGTGTATCGCAGCAGAAACTAATCCAAAGCTACAATGCTGCACAGTTGCGACGGGGTGGGGGGTGAAAGTGGTGCCATATAGATAAGGCCCTGGAGTTTCCCCATCTTTCAGGGTGGGCTGTGTTAGGCAGAAAAGCCTCAGAAGTCCTGAAGTATGATTGCACAGAAACGCCATACCTGGCCTGGCAGGCAAATGTGTGTCACCCCAAAGTTGCCAACCCAGAGACAGCCAGACAAAAAGAGAAAGAGAGGGAGGTGCATGGGGAGCATGGAAAAATAACAGAAAGAGCAAGTAGGGATTGGAGAATACACTCATGTCCTGCATGTGGGTTTCCCATGGGCAGCTGGTTGGCTACAGTCACTGTGTGAACAGAATGCTAGTCTAGATGGACCCTTGGTCTGAGCCAGAAGGGCTCTTCTTATGCTCTTTTGTTCTTAATCAGTGAGGCTCAAGCTCATCAGAGTTCTCCGAGTTCCACCTTGAAGCTTGGTCTTCCTGGTTCGTATCCCTGAATGCAAGCTTTAGCTGTGTTCAAACGGAAGAAGTGGGCATTAGGTGCTCATTTTTAAAGTGCACACCCAGATGTGTACTCCCCCACCCCTGCATTGACTAAAGCATAAAAATGCATATTCTTTTCAAAATGCACATTTTTAACATGAGTATTTTTCTGATGAGTGCATTTGTGCAGCTTGGGAATATGTGAGGTTTTCTGAAAAATACACTTGCGTTTGAGGGGTGCAAACAGGGAAAGTTTTGATATTAAACAAACTGAAACAAAATTCTTGTGCAACCCTAGGAGCAAGGAGAGGATGCAGACTGAGAATGGCTGCTTTCTTCTTTACTCACAAGGGGTCTGCTCTTTCCCCTTTACTTCCCTGAATTAGCAGAATTCTCGTGGCGCAACACCTTAATTGAGAACTCATTAGCCACCAATGGTAGACTTTAGCCCAGCAAAACCATTCATGGGATGCACCATCTGTTCAATCAGAGGCGTAGTTTTGGTGGCTTCCTTGAATCCACAAGGGATAGGGAACTTGGTTAAGCCAGAACTGAAATCATGCAGTGGAAGTCTTCACCAGACTATAAGAACACCATTAGATTGTTCGACCTATCTGATGTCTCTATAGCCTGGTATGATTGAGGGCTGCTCACATGATACAGATCTTTACAAGGTCTGCTGACTACTAACCCTAAGCCTAGTTTTGAACACATAAACACCCCCCCTTTGTTTGTAGCACCTTCCATTGACCAGGCATTCTGCATGTGAATGTAAAAATCGTGAATATTGACAAAATTATTACTTATATTTAACACGATGTTGTCATCCACGTAGATCCACGTAGGCCGAGGAATTCACTACCACATAAATGGGAAGCTCTTTATCATGCAAAGGTGCCCAAACATGTTAATGCTTTTCCTTTTTGACAATCAATGGTAATGACTAGTGCTAGGCCATTTAAGTCAATATTTGGGATATCTGCTTTTATCCTCAGAACAGGTATCACTGAGTCTGAGGTGAATATCTTGGAAATTCTCTAATGGTATGTAAGTTATCTGTTGGGGATGGCAAGATGTTAGCATCCACTGCTCATGATTTTCAGGTGGTCTTACACACACACACACACACACACATCCTGGTATTCTCATGGAATTGGAAATAAAAGTGTGATCTAGGTAAGAGCCCAATATGGCTATATAACAGTCTCCTTCTGGTGGTCCATTTGTAATGGCATGTGAGAATAACTGCAGTCAAAAGGATCTGTATATGCAACCAGCAGTATTAAAGTAATGAGAGCACATCATTAATGCACCATTCTCAAGGTTAAGAATGCAGACCTTGAAGTATTGAAAACCTTACATGGACTGACCTCTTAAGAAAACTAAATTGATTTATCTATATTGCTGTTCCTTAGAGATGTCTTCTGGCAGTCTTGCAAACTACTACAGATTACTCCTTGAAATATGTGTCTATTATTATGTTAGCAACCCAAAGCCATTTCTCACAAATTATCTAACCAGTCAGCTATGAAGCAGTGGATATATGCAAGTCTTTCTCATTTAAAATCATATATTAATTTCAAGACAATTCATAATCATTAGCTGTTATGACTGGTAGATAATGGTTTAGACATTAAGTTGGTCTTCCATTCGCTTCCCCACTATATCCCCCCACACCATATCCCACACCTTTTCCAAGGGATCCCAACTACCAGAAACATATTTTTTCATGGGTGGAAAGCACTGCAGAGGGAAGGCAGTAAATCTTCATTCCATGAACGTGGTATCTGTTGTGTGTATGGAAAGTAAGTTAGGATCCAATCATTAATTGGATCCAAGCATTAATTAAAAACAAAACAAAACAGGTAATAACAACATTAAGATAGTATTTTCTAGGCGTTATTCTCAAAACATAATTATATATTTTCCTCTTGGCTTTTTACCATATTGGTTTTACTGGCCATTAAAGCAAAATGGCTACTTTATGAAATGGCTACTTTATGAGCATTAGTTGTTTCCTCCACCCCTGTGCATGCTGGTCGTGTGACTGGGATTACCCTAATTACCCATGCCGTCTCGCGGGTTGCTGTGTCATCCGACTGTGGTGTATAATGCATTTTCACCCACCCTAGAAACCATGGCTTGCACTATGGGTTGCAGGGTAGGTGAAGATAAACTACACCTGTGCTGTGTGCTGGGTTTGGACTACATGGCAACTGATGACATGGCATGGGTAATTAAGGTAATCCTGGTCGCACAACTGGCACACGCAGGGGTGGGGGAAACAACCAATGCTGCATTGTTTTCCCTGTTGTTTGTCTGAACAACCCCATCCTGTCTGAATCCTTTAATAGGGGTTCTCTCTCTCTCTCTTTCTGTATGTGTTTGTGTGTGTGTGTGTGTGTGTGTGTATACACACACACACACACACACATACACACATACCAATTGTGCATAAACCTAGAGTTGCACCCCGGCATACACTGCAACATTACAGGAGGTCCCGGGGCACAACTTTTGGCTTGTGGATGGTCACTTGGGTTGTATGTGCAAGTGGCTGACCCCTGAGCCCTATTTTTTGAACTAATGCCAAAAGAACAACAATGATGAACTAGAAGAACTGGGTTGGATAAAATTTGATAAATTAGTAACACAAATGCACTGCCAAATTCCAAAAGAAGATTAAAACAGAGTGATGTTTCCTTGTTATCTATCCTTCCTTTGAATGCATATATAGTAACCTGAAGTTCCTTATTTTTGGTAGTATTTGACCATTCTGAGCAGTGAGACTTCCTTAAGCATTATCTAAGTACAACTACAGAACAGAGTCCATCTAGACATGATCTGTTGCTGTAACATAATGATCCTCCGAATGACCTGATCCTCAGGCCTCTCAACCATGCTAGCTTGGAGTTAGTGTAAAAAAAGGAACCTGCCAACTTCTGTCCTGGGCAGGGTGAGCCAGCATGGTTGTTGTGATGCCGTGGTGGATCTGCTGTTCTGTTCTTCCCCAGCCCCACTTTGGATGGCTCCAACCAATACTTATATTTATTTATTTATTTATTTATTTATTATATAATGAATGTTCTCTGGGCAGATTACAAACAGTTAAAATATGGTAATATCGTACCATTTTGTTCTGCATTTAGTGTAGCTTGGCTTTAAAGGCATGGGATTCTTAAGTACGCTTATTTTCCTGTCCTGATGCTTCCACTCTAATGTCTGAAGTGGAACGTATGCATCTCCCCATGGAGATATGTGTGAGTTGTCTCCACATCTGGAGCTCATGTTTCTTATACCACAAGGGAGATGCGAGTTCTGCTTCAGTGATACGTGAAATGAAAGTGATTTGTACTTCTTGTTTCTCTCATCCGCCCTTCCCATTTTCTCTCATACACCAAACCTCTGGATTAGGAGTACTGAAGATATTTTGAAAGGGAGGTTAAACACAGGATTAAACAAATTCATGAGCAATAGGTCCAAAGGCTATTAGCCATATTGTTTGTTTGTTTGTTTTCTTGTGTGTTTGTTATTTAGAAATGTCTACCCCACTTTTCTGTATAAATAAATTAAATACACTTTGCAAAATGACAAAATAAATACAATAATAAAAGTCATATAAGAAGAGCATGAAACATCTTTAAAAGCAGAAAGATAAAATTCTAGCAATGCAATCCTCTACATGTCTACTATGAAGTAAATCCCATTACATTCAATGGGGCTTACTGCCAAGTAAGTGTGCATAGGATTGCTGCCTTAACCACATTACAAGCTCAGTGGAATAAAGAGGTCTTAGCAGCATGCTTGAATCTTGAAAGAGAGATAACCAGCTACACCTTTCTAGGGAGGGAGTGCCATAATTTGGTGCTGCGATTGAGAAGGTCCTGTTTTGCATCCCAACCAACCAGCCATGCTTCTGGAAGTGGTGGGATGCATAGCAGAGCCTAGGCTACTACAGTTACATGTTAAATTTCATGCTCACATGCATTATACCACTGAATACCACTTGGTGGAGGGCAGCAGTGGAGGAGATCTGCCACCTTCATGCCTTGGTTGTAGGGATGCTGTAGGATTTTGTTTGGACCACATTTTAAAGCAAACCGACCTGAGCCACATCTCCTGGAGTACTGTGTGGATTGGAACACATCCGTCATTTGGATTTTGCATTTCTCTGAATTTTGTAATACAGTTCTTGGCTCAAAAAAGAAAAAAAAATATACCCAAATGCATAGTTTAGGATAAAATACATTTAGAAATGCACACTTTGACAGAAGATAGATTTAGAAATGTGTATTTTGGGGAGGAAATTGCATTCAAAATAATATTTAAATATGATTTTTCTTCAGTTTTTTTTTAAAATCATCAATTAATGCAGAATGGGATGGAATGGTCTAATGATGGACACATACAAACCTGAAACAGACCAGAAATAGACAGATCTATCCATTCCTACCTGGTTATGGGCTTCCTGGAAATCTCTGGCTGGCTACTCTTAGAAAGAAAGTGCTGGATTAGATGATTCTTTGGTCTGACCCAGCAGGGCTCTTCTTAAGTTTGTGCAAAATACTTGACATTTTAAGATAGTTTAGCTTATTTCCTCAGCACCATCTATGTATTTAGGTCCTTCCAGATGTTGTGGATGACAACTTCCATCAACCCCAGCCAGCACAGCCAATGGTAAGGGATGATGAGAATTGTGGGCCAGGGATGGGAAATGTGTAGCCCTCCTGTCATTGCTAAATTACAGCTCCCATCATCCTTCATTATTAGCTTTGCTGGCTAGGGCTAATGGGAGATGTAGTGCAATGACTTCTGGAGACCACATGCTCCCCACCCCTGCTGTAGGCCAAAACATCTGGAGATGCCCAGATTCAGGGAGGCTGGTCTATGTGAAACACTAACTACCCATTGATAACGACATTCCATGGTATGGGAGAAAATAGATGTTGGGCCTGTTCAGACATCATGGCAAGCCATGATGGTTAGCATTTTTGAGCTAACCATGATGGCTTAGTGCGATGTCTGAACAGCATTTTTCCCAACCATGGTGGTTTTAGGGGTGCACGAAAGTCACTTACCTGGTCTCGCAGCTTTTCGCGGTGGGGGGGAAGGCGCTTTGCTGCTCTCCCCCCGAAGTTCAGGCCGGGGGGGGAGGCTTCCCGCCTCGCCCGGCCGAAATTCAGGCCGGGGAGGAGGCGCCTTGCCTCGCCCGGCCGCAAAATAAAAAGTTAAAAAAAAAAACGCCCCTGTGATAGGCTACGTGACGATTAACGTAGCCTATCACGGCTAGATCTGCAAAGTCAGCCATGATAGGCTACGCAAATCGTCACGTAGCCTATCACGGGTGACTTAAAAAAAAAAAAGTGCGTACGCAAATGGCGGCCCCCATAGGGAGCCGCCATTCCCGTTCCTTATTTGGTCGCTGTAGTCTACGTAAATCTTTACGTAGACTATGGCGAAAATAAGGGCAACACAAATAGCGTTGCCCTTATTTTCGCCGTAGTCTACGTAATCTTTACGTAGACTACAGCGACCAAATAAGGAACGGGAATGGCGGCTCCCTATGGGGCTTTTTTTAGTTTTTTAAACTTTTTTTAGTTTTATTGTAATGGCGGCGGCGGCAGCCGGTCGAAAGATTGGCTGCCACCCCCGCCCCTGACGAAGACCCGACGAACCGCCGCCGGGACCCGCCGCCGGGAGGGACATTAGGGAAAGGTAAGTCCCGTCCCAGGGGGGGTGCGGGGTGTGTGTGGAGAATTTCTCCCCGGAACTTGTTCGGGGGGCCGAACACATTGGCGCTCGGCCCCCCGAAGTTTCGGGGAGAAATTCTCTGCCAACCCTAGGTGGTTTATTAACCACGAACTAACCACACTCACTAACCACTTGCTGCAAGATGGTTAGTGGGCTCTACCATGGCTTAATGTGATGTCTGAACAGCCTCCATGGTTAATTGACACCTGCCATAGGGCTCCATGGCAAGAGTGGCCAATGAAGGAGAAGCAATGAAGGAGATGCCTGAGCAGTAGATCTCTATGGTCAAGATCTGTCTAGCAGCAAATGATGTGGCTGCCATTAGCCCACCAATATGCTGCCCCAGGCAACAGCCCACTGCATGAGCAGAGAAGCAAGCATAGAGCTGTGGCCACCGCTGTGGACATGCTACGGGCCTAACCACATTGCAGAACATGTTTACCTGCACGTGTGGCAGTAGCACTCGCAGTGGTTAGTGCCGGTAACCACCATGAACCATGGTTAGCCTAACTACCCTTCCCCAATGTGCATTGGAACAGGGCCACTATATCATTAAGTTGCTGTCAGAAACCTAAATAATTTGAACACAAAAGAAAAAAGAGCTTTGTTTCAAGTTGAAAGTTTCTAGAGTTACCACCAGTTTTATTGCCCTGGTTTTGTGCCTTTAAGGCAGTCTTACCCAGAGAAATTAAGCAGGTGATTTTTTTTTAACCATTTATCTCCATGCTAGGGAAAGAGAAAAAACACTTCACCCCTTAGATGTAAATATCTATGTGTCAGGAGGCTGCTTACCAAAGAACAACACCCCCTGTTTTGTTTTTTTACTCTGTAACACAGCACTACTGGCTTCTTTCTTGTTTGAGTAGTCCTTTGAACTAATTAGTTTCTAAATCTTAACCGATGCACTTATAATTGAGAAAGATAAATTAGAAGAGTAAGAAAGGTTGCTTACTGTGGAAAATATAGACAGGTGAATTTGACTTCTAATTCATCTTGGATTACTTACTCTCCCTCCAGGCGACTGGTATTTAAGAGAAACCTGTACAGATAAATTGAACCATTAGTCTGGATTCTATATTCATCATATTCAAAGTGCCACACAAGAGACAAGGGCATCCCAAGATCTTTGACCAGTTAAGAGTTGTACTTCCCTTGGCAAACCAAATGGCTTACTAGTATATTAACCAACTACCTTAGCTATAAAGATTTAACTGAGAAGAATTAACAGCTTCAAAGCTTTCTAAGTGATCAGGCAGCAAAAAGCAACTGCAAAAACATTTAAAGTTGTGACCACCATGACCTCAGTTTTAGCATTTCCTACCATATACATCGGGGTGGGGAACATGTGACCCTCCAGATGTTGTTAGACTTGAATTCCCATTAGCCCTAGCTAGGGATGTCAGAGAAGTTCGCAGTGGAACCAGATGAGTTCAGATTTTTATGAATCCAACCCATGGAATCCACAGCAGACTGACTTTCCCCCTGTTGGGCAGTTTCCACAGACTTGCAGACCATTTTTCTAACCTTCTGGAAATTTGCAGAAATTTCATTGTAGAAAATGTGCAATTTTTAAAAAAAAACAGCCAAAAATGTGCATTTCCCCCATGGGCTAAAACATAGAATTACACATTTTGGGGGGATTTGCGCATTTTGTGGGAATTTGCACATTGTTGCATGTGCAAATTTGCATAAATTGAGAACCAAAAAAAAAATCAATTCTGTCAATGGGCAGATGATGGAACAAAAGGTGCCTGGCAACCTGTGAAAAACAGACAAAATGGATTTTACACAATCCATACATCCCTAACCCTAGCCAATGTACCCAATGGTGAGGGATGATAGGAATTGCAGTCCAACAACATTTGGAGGGTCACACATTCTTACTGTCTGAGATAAATGAATAACAGTCATTTGGGGCCCGGTGAAATTGTATTTATCATCAATCATCATCATTTTCAAAGCAGTCTAGGAACATAGAAAGCTGTCTTGAACCAGGCAAGACTTTTTATCCATCCAGCCCAGTCTTGTGTACTGGGCTAGAAAGGCAAGAGCAGCTCTCCATGGCATCAAACACAGATATTTCATATCATATCACCTTCTGCTTTTAAGTGGAAATGCCAGAGATTGAACCTGGGACCTTGTGCATGCACTGCCACTGAGCAATGGTCCCTTCAATTCCCATGGTAGTAAATATTTAGGATGTATGTAATACTTATACATAATAAGTATTCCTGGTGGATTAAGCCAGAATAAACAACCACAGAGGATGCAAACACTGATTTCATTACCATGCTATAAAAAGTGTAATAAGACTGTGATCTTATGAACACAACTAGAGTATTCAGTCTCGCAGGCACTGTCCATCCTGCTTTTTATAACTAAGGCACCATTCTGCAAGTAGGGATGTACGAAACACTTACCTGGTTTCGTCCAGGGACATCCGCGGTGAGGGGGAGGTGCTCCGTCCTTCCCCCCGAAATTCTCCCTGGCCAGCTCTGCTCTGCGGTGACTCCACGGAGCCGCCGGCTGGGACTGCCTGCAGCTGGACATCCGGCCACTGGGCTGCACAGGGACGCAAATGGCGGCCGCTGTAGCTGCTGCCATTTGCGTCCCTGTTTTTTGCCATGATAGGCTATGTATATATTTACGTAGCCTATCACAGCAAAAAAAAGGGAATGCAAATGGCGGCTACAGTGGCCACCATTTGTGTTCCTGTGTTTTTGCTGTGATAGGCTACATAAATATATACGTAGCCTATCACGGCGAAAGACAGGGGTGCAAATGGCATAGCAGCCGCCATTTGTACCCCTGTCTTTTGCTGTGATAGGCTACGTAAATATTTACGTAGCCTATCATGGCAAAAAAACAGGAACGCAAATGGCTGCAGCTACGGTGGCCGCCATTTGCATTCCCTTTTTTGCCATGATAGGCTACGTAAATATTAATGTAGCCTGTGATGGCAAAAGACGGGCGCAAATGGCATCCCTGCATTAGCTGTGATAGGCTACGTAAGTATTTACGTAGCCTATCACGACAATAATGAAGAAGCGAATGGCAGTCGCAGACGCAGACGCCATTCACAAAGCAGCGCAAACGGCATCAGGTAAGTGCTCCGTTTCGCGTGCCTTTTGCGGGGTGGTGGGGTGGGGGGCTTCGTTCTGCCATGGATTTTGGGGGGCTGAACGCCCTGACATTCGGCCTCAATGAGTTCCATGGCGGAATTCTCCAACATCCCTATCTGCAAGCCTTCATGCAGGATGTTTTAACTGTTACTTTGATTAAGTCCACTGAAATTGTTGACAGTATTATGTACAGTCCAGAGTCACAGGGCTGCTTGTGATTATAGCTTTTCTGCTGGGTAATAAAACATATCAAGTTTAAACCTTAAAGCAATAATTAAGAATAAGGGCAATTCAGTCTTGGTTCATTATGTCTGAAACCCACTTTTAGATATTAGAGGAGAATTACCCTTAATCCTGACCCTCATATGGGATAATAATGAGTTGCATAGCAGTAGCCTATAATTATAATTTAAACTCCAAATAGGAAGCATGTCACATTCTCTTGCAACACTGACTGCCCAATCCTAGACCTGTCTACTCAGATGTAAGCCACACTGAGTTCAGTGGGACTTGCTCCCATATTAGTGAACATAGGATTGCAGTCTGAGTTACTGATTTTGAGTTAAATTACTAACATCCTAAATGAGTGTTCTGCACCCATGCTATACCAAAATCTTCTTCAAGATTATTCAAAAGGACACTGATTATAGGGGCCAGAGTTCCACCATTACTTGCAACTATTACACCTTAGTTGCAGAATTTTGCAGAATGTTTTTATGAGCCATAAAAACATCAAATAAAGTGACATTGTTAGGTAGAGCTGCTTGCCTATAATTCTGCCTATTGCAGAAGCTGTGTTTGAGTGATATGCCCTACCCGACACCAGCTTGTCTGGCAGAAAGGGGGGGCCATTGCGGGTGGGTGGGGTGACAAGACGTAGGGGCCTCTGATTGGTGCATCCCAGTGGCACCACCATGCAAGGAGGGGCAGGCTGAGTTGCCTTAAACTCAGCCCTCTTCCCAATCTCAGTTCTCTGGCTCAATGCAGCTCCCTCCCACCCTCCCCTAAGCAGTGTGGGTTTCTTGCCAGCTGCCCTTTGGGAGCCACGAAGGAATTTTTTGGCTCACAGTTTGATTGGCCTATTACTGTGAGTTTTTTTTTGCCTACGTCACACTGTTTTGTGCGGGTCGAGTGTGTCCTGTAAGGGAATACAGTCTAGAGATGGGGGACAATTTCTCCCCGAAACTTCGGGGGGCTGAGTGCCAACGTGTTTGGCCCCCTGAAGTAGTTTCAGGGAGAAATTCTCCGCACCCCCCCCGCACCCCGCACCTCCCCCCAGGGACGGGACTTACCTTTCCCGAATGTCCCTCCCGGCGGCGGGTCCCAGCAGCGGTTCATCAGGTCTTCGACAGGGGCAGAGGCGGCAGCCGGTCTTTCGACCGGCTGCCGCCACCGCCATTCCAATAAAAGTAAAAAAAAACAACCACCCCCGTGATAGGCTACGTGACGATTAACGAAGCCTATCACGGCTGACTTTGCAGATCTAGCCGTGATAGGCTACGTAAATCGTCACGTAGCCTATCACAGGGGTGGTTTTTTTTTTTAACTTTTTATTTCACGGCCAGGCCAGGCGAGGCGCCTCCTCCCCGGCCTGAATTTTGGCCAGGCGAGGTGGGAAGCCTCCCGCCTGGCCTGAATTTCAGCCGGGCGAGGCGGGAAGCCTCCCCCCCCGGCCTGAACTTCGGGGGGAGCAGCAAAGCACCTCCCCCCCACCGCAAACCAAGCTGTGAGACCAGGTTTCGTGCACCCCTAATACAGTCTATATCAACGGTCACATTCCAGTTGGCGGCTAGGACAGGCAAAACAGGAAAGTAGGGATGGTGTGCATGCAGAGGCACCTTATGGTGACAGGTGATGCCTGAGGCCCCCGAACGGGTTGTGCGGCTTGGCAGGGGGATAAGGGTTGCCTGGGAGACCAACCCTACTCACTCACCCAGGTGTTGTGCGGCACCGGGTTGGGGGTGACACCGGAAGGTCTACCTCCCCCAGAACGGGCAGTCCGGAGGGATGGCGAGATCACCGCCACCCCTCAGGCTGGGTGTGTTTTCGCCCAAGAAGTGCCAGCTAGCTGCTGTCACAGTTAGATGCCCGTCCTAGTTACCCCTTTGCAAGTATTTCAATAAAATGTGCCCCAATTTTCAACCCAAGATTGTTGTCTGCATCTTCTTTAACCCATCTCCTCTCGCAAATGTTCTTTTTCAGGGAGAGTCTCTGTTATAATAATCGTTTTAGGAGTGCTGTGCTGCCGTTGCAGAAGTGTGCAAAATTGGCCTCCTATAAAAGTTTGGAACAGCAAAAATAGACTACAGTAGGAAACTAAAAGTGGCTGTTATAGTGCAATTGCATTATGTTTCCTATTCTTACCACATGGGTTGCATGTTTACTTGAGTGTTGAATGATTGGGACTACATATATGTATTTATCAAAATTCAACCGCCATAGAGCAATATATACAAAAGTGCATTTATGAAGGATGCATATTAAAAATATGATTCCTCAGCCATATACTTCAGGTGTCAGATTTTCCCCTTGAAAAAAATTCAGGTCTCGTTAAAAGCTTCATAAGAAAGCTTAATTTGTAACCAGCAACTCTGCTTTCTCTCACTCATAACGAGGTGTGATTAAAAAAGATGTCAGGGCCCAGCTTCAGTACTGCAGTGGGCCTTGTAGGTTATAGCCAGGATTTGATTAGAAGAAGCCTGGAAGAGCTTGAGCCTATTCAGCTTCTGGAATGTCAGAGTCTGTGTGAGCTTATCTCTGTCAGTGTTCTCAGAGCAGAGCCAGGGGGAGTCACCCAACTCCCTGTCCACCTGCTGGTCTGGCCTTGGCAGGCAGGGAGGCTGGAAGCTGTCCGTGAGAACCTGACAGAGGTGGAATGGGGTTTGCAGAAGGGTCGCCCAGGTTGAAGCGTCTCTGCTGGAGGGTTGAGGAGTGACGCCCTGTTTAGACAGGGGCCTTGCTGAAAGGCTAAAGGCCCTTGTCTGTCAAGGGGTCTGGAGGGGGTGCCCTACAGTCACACCTTCCCTTTTAAGCTGATGTAAAGGCGAGGAGCCTTTGCTAGGAACATTTCGTCTTCATTGCCTGAAACCCTCTCTGTTTGGATTCACCATCGTCTGAGCCTCTGGAGGTAATCTGCACATGGAATCTCTTTCAAATTTGAACTTTGGATTGCTAAGGACTTGCCATGAAAAGTACCATGATGCTTTTCATAGGCTTTGAACTCTTTTTTGCTGTGGGTTGTCTTGTCTTCCTTGTCGTTAGCCCAGAGTGCTGTCAGGCTAGGTTTGATCTTCACTCTTGGACTTTTCTCTGTCTGGACTCAGGCAGTGTGGAGTTACCAAGGCACAAGCTATGGTGTAGAACTCTTTGCTTGTGTGGATTTACCCTTGGTTTGGATAGGCCTTGATTATGTAGCCTGAATTTCCAGTGAAAGATTCAAAGTTGGACTAACTCTCCGTGGGTGTGGGTGTGTTACACCTTTCTAGAGTCTACCCCTGTGATTGCCTGGGAGGGATTATTCTGGAATCATTCCCATTACTTGTCAAGGATTTGGAACCCTGTGTATGGATTGCCTGAGTTGGATACATCAGGAATCCTGAGTCCCTTCCCTTATGTTCAGAGCCATGGAGATTGCAGTGGGGAAACCATGTTGATTAGGATCTCAGTCATGGTGGTAATATTTAGCTAATGACTGTTCTGGAATTACTTAGAGCCTATAGCTACTGACCATCAGCTATATGATTAAGCTTTGTAGGGATTTCCTACAATAAAGAAGTCTCACTGATTTGGGTGTCCGGTGTCAGATTGCCTGAGTGTGTATGCTTGAGGGAACAAGAATCCTGACAAAAGGCTCCAATTATAAGTCAGATATGTGGCATGGATGTACAGCCAGATTGCACCACATGGGTATTATGATTAATGTTTGTGCATGGGATAGGGATATAGGTGCCTACTCAGCATGTGTCCAGGCCAAATCCTCACTTTGCAAGGACCACATGGAATCCTGGCAACTCTGTGTGAGTCTGTGTTCTCCTTGGAAGGTTAGCAGATAAAAGCAGCATCACAGTTTCAGCTAGGGTGCCTGTCACCTGGAAATCTGGCCCTTTGGGGGCTCACCGGCCTTTAACAGAGTACCCGACTAGGCTTGCTTTTGTGAGGCGAGCTGCATGGTTTTCCTGGATTCCAGGTCATTTTACATCCGTTCTTTTGGTCTCAGCCATAATGTGCACAAATAGAGGTTTGTGTAAATTACTGTCAAAATTTGCATAATTTGCAGCCATAATTTGTACAATTTGCATAAATCATGCAAATTTGCATAAATTTTGGCCATAATATTGTTGTTGTTGTTGTTGTTCAGTCGTTAAGTCATGTCCGACTCTTTGTGACCCCATGGTAGGGGTGGACGAAAGTCACTTACCTTTTCTCGCAGCTTGTTCGCGGTGGGGGGGAGTGCTTCGCTGCTCCCCCCGCGAAGTTCAGGCCGGGGGGGGGGAGGCTTCCCACCTCGCCCGGCTGAAATTCAGGCCGGGGGGGAGGCTTCCCGCATCGCCCGGCCGCGAACACGAAAGTAAAAAAAAAACAAAAAAAAAACGTCCCCTGATAGGCTACGTGACGATACACGTAGCCTATCATGGCTAGATCTGGAAAGACAGCCGTGACAGGCTATGTGAATCGTCACGTAGCCTATCACGGGTGACTTAAAAAAAAAAAAGCGTGTACGCGAATGGCGGCCCCCATAGGGAGCCGCCATTCGCGTTCCTTATTTAGTTGCTGTAGTCTACGTAAATGTTTACGTAGACTACGGCGAAAATAAGGGCAACGCAAATAGCGTTGCCCTTATTTTCGCCATAGTCTACGTAAACATTTACGTAGACTACAGCGACCAAATAAGGAACGGGAATGGCGGCTCCCTATGGGGGCCGCCATTATCCGAAAAACACTTTTTTTTTTTTTAAGTCACCCGTGATAGGCTACGTGACGATTCACGTAGCCTATCACGGCTGACTTTGCAAATCTAGCCGTGATAGGCTACGTGAATCGTCACGTAGCCTATCAGGGGACGTTTTGTTTTTTCTTTCTTTCATTGCAATGGCGGCGGCGGCAGCCGGTCGAAAGACCGGCTGCTGCTCCCGCCCCGCTCGAACACCGGACGAACCGCCAGCCGAACCCGCCGCCGGGAGGGACATTCAGGGAAGGTAAGTCCCGTCCCGGGGGGGGGGCGGGGGGCGGGGGGGGCGGAGGATTTCTTCCCGAAACTTGTTCGGGGGGCCGAACACGTTGGCGCTCGGCCCCCCGAAGTTTCGGGGAGAAATTCTCCGCCATCCCTACCCCATGGACCACAGCACGCCAGGCCTTCCTGTCCTCCGCTCTCTCCCAGAGTGTGCTCAAGCCCATATTCATTGCATCGGTGATGCTATCTAGCCATCTCATCCTCTGCCATCCCCTTCTCCTTTTGCCTTCAATCTTTCCCAGCATCAGGGTCTTTTATATAAACATAAAGCCTCAGTTTAGTTCTGTGTTTTGCTTAAGCATTTAAAAAATTATTGTTGTTGTTGCTGCTGGTTTTTGAGTAGTTTCAGAGAGGCTGGAGTTGGTCATACTGCTAAACCATTGTATTTTGTGCACAAACCCTTGAAATTACGATGAGGAAAGGAATGAGAACCTTTAATTTAAAAATACGCTATTTGTGTTGCCCTTATTTTCTCCGTAGTCTACGTAAATCTTTATGTAGACTACCCGTGCCCAAATAAAGAACGCAAATGGTGGCGCCCATGGGTGCCGCCATTTATGTACACGCTTTCCCCCCCCCCCAAAGTCAGCCGTGATAGGCTAGTAAGGCTACGTAAAGATTTACGTAGCCTATCACGGCTGACTTTGAAAATCTAGCCGTGAGGGGCTACATAAATCTTTACGTAGCCTATCACTTTCTTTTTTTTTACTTTGTAATGGCGGCGGTGGCAGCTGGTCAGAAGACCGGCCGCCGCCGCACCGCCACCGCACTGCCGCCGGGACCCGCCGCCGCGAGGGACATTTGCACGAGGTAAGTCCCATCCCGGGGGGTGGGGCAGGGGGGTGTCGGAGAATTTCCCCACCAATTTCGGGGGGCCGAATGCATTGTCATTCAGCCTCCCGGAGATTCGTGGAGAAATTCTCCGACATCCCTAATTTCAGTCTGAAGGTAGTCTTTGACTGTTTTCAGAAAAACTAGCATCGCTACACAGCTTACCCTAACAAAGTCTCTCTGGGGAATTTTCATTCAATATCTCTCTCAAGAAATGACAATAGTGCTATAACTAGCTGCCATAAGCTGTGCTTCAGGATGATAGCAGTGCTGAGATTTATTTCTTAATTTGTTTGTTTATTTAGATTTATAGCTTCCCATAAATACATCTTCAGGATGACTTACAGTAAAACAGGGGTGCAGAACCTCAGACCTGGGTCCCAAACC
Source organism: Heloderma suspectum (assembly GCF_057233095.1). Classification (NCBI taxonomy): domain Eukaryota; kingdom Metazoa; phylum Chordata; class Lepidosauria; order Squamata; family Helodermatidae; genus Heloderma; species Heloderma suspectum. The sequence continues at coordinate 89,149,901 of NC_139459.1, forward strand.
AGCCCTCTGGGGCTCCCCAAATAGCCACACACCCTTCACCTGGCTTCACCCCCTTTCCCCTGACCACCAATTGGTTAGTGGTCTCCCGGCCTTTGTGCAGTTTGTTCCCCTTTCTAAAAGGTTGAAAGGCCTCTCCTAAGGTTTAGCTTTGGCAGCAAGAAGTTTAAGCTAAAATACGTTGTTGTTGTTTGGTTTGTTTTAGCCCCACTGATCACTAGAATACAGCTCCCAAGTGCTTCTCCAAAATGGAATTCAGCCTTTAGGCTGAAAGAGCTTCAGCACCCCTGAAATAAAACAATTAAAGCACCCTAAAATAACTAATATATATAATTGTAGGGATGGCTGAGAATTTCATTTCAGTTTGGTTCTGATAAGAATTTACCAAAATCTGCAAAGTTCTCAGTTTTCAGGGCAAAAAGAACCTGAGATTAAAAACAAATAAAATGTGAGAGAAACCAAAATGGCTGGATTTGTCCATCCAGGCCCAGGGCTTTGAGTGTTTAGCTCTTAAAAGGATGGGTTTGAATCCTTCTGTATTCAACCAGGTTCAAGTCACCACTGGGCCATGACGCCTTGGGCTCCTTGAAGGAAAAAATGGGATATAAATAAACAGAGTTCCCACCTGTTTTATTCTGACAGCTTCTCACAGCTACATGGCAGACAGGTCCATTTTGATCTTCTCCATGTTGGGAATAGCTGTACCTATTGAATTTGGCCAGGGCAGATGGGTGAGCCTTTTGTTTCAATTTATTTTTTATAAGAATTTACTGACATTTGCAAAGCTGAGAAAGCAAAACTGACTCACCCATCCCTATTCTTTCCCTTAAAAAGCTGTGAATGAACAGCAAGTACACTAACTAAAACTGTAATATGCGATGGGCCCTTCCGTGTTGTAATGTTGCAGACAGAATGCTTTGCTGTCTGCAGAATACAAAGCCAAAATCAATATGTGGGCCATTATATTTGTCGGTAATGATGAAAAATTCTTATCTATAACTTTTATCTAGAACTTAAAAAAAGTAAACAGTTGGTGATGAGCCATAATGTCGATTCTTGTACTTCAAGAGAATCATATTTAGAGGAACATGACTTGGGCAGGGGCAAAAAACCCTAGTACTGCTATTATCTCCTCACTCCAACTCCCCACTCCAACAATTTTCTGTAGAGTTCAGCCTTGGTAAAGGAATCTTCCATATCCCAATATTAGTACTTCAATACTGGTTTTATAAATATGCTAAAATTGAAAGATTATTCAAGAGTGCCCAAGAACAAGAGCAAATATGCTTATCATCCTCCTTGCAGAAGCAATATTAAAATTCCATTAAATAAATCGAGCCTTTAGAATGGGGGAGGGTGTTCTTTTCCCCTGCTTTTCATCTGTATGCCAAATCTCAGATGTATGGAATGAGAATTGTTGTTGTTCAGTCGTTCAGTTGTGTCCGACTCTTCGTGACCCCATGGACCATAGCACGCCAGGCCTTCCTGTCCTGCGCTCTCTCCCGGAGCGTGCTCAAGTTCATATTCATTGCATCCGTGATGCTATCTAGCCATCTCATCCTCTGCCGTCCCCTTCTCCTTTTGCCTTCAGTCTTTCCCAGCATCAGGGTCTTTTCCAGGGAGTTTTCTCTTCGCATTAGGCGGCCAAAATATTGGAGCTTCAGCTTCATTATCTGTCCTTCCAATGAGCACTCAGGGTTGATTTCCTTTAGGATGGACTGATTTGACCTCCTTGCAGTCCAGGGGACTCGTAAGAGTCTTCTCCAGCACCACAGTTCGAAAGCATCAATTCTTCGGCGCTCAGCCTTCCTTATAGTCCAGCTCTCACAGCCATACATTACTACTGGGAAAACCATATCTTTGATTAGACGGACCTTTGTCGGCAAGGTGATGTCTCTGCTTCTTACTATGCTGTCTAGGTTGGCCATAGCTTTCCTCCCCAGGAGCAAGCGTCTTTTAATTTCATGGCTACAGTCACCGTCTGCGGTGATCTTGGAGCCCAAGAAAGTAAAATCTGTCACTGCTTCCATTTCTTCCCCTTCTATATGCCAGGAAGTGATGGGGCCAGATGCCATGATCTTCGTTTTTTTAATGTTGAGTTTCAAACCAGCTTTTGCACTCTCCTCTTTCACCCTCAACAAGAGGCTCTTTAGATCCTCTTTGCTTTCTGCCATTAGGGTGGTATCGTCTGCATATCGGAGGTTGTTGATAATTCTCCCAGCAATCTTAATTCCGACCTGTGATTCATCCAACCCGGCATTTCTCATGATGTACTCTGCATATAAGTTAAATAAGCAGGGTGACAATATGCAGCCTTGTCGTACTCCTTTCCCAATTTTGAACCAATCGGTTGTTCCATGTCTGGTTCTTACTGTTGCTTCTTGACCCTCATACAGGTTTCTCAGGAGACAGGTAAGGTGGTCTGGTACTCCCATCACTTTAAGAATTTGCCACAGTTTGTTGTGATCCACACAATCAAAGGCTTTAGCGTAGTCAATGAAGCAGAAATAGACGTTTTTCTGGAATTCTCTTGCTTTCTCCATGATCCAGCGAATGTTGGCGATTTGATCTCTAGTTCCTCTGCCTCTTCTAAACCCAGCTTGTACTTCCGGTAGTTCTCGGTTCGCATACTGCTGAAGCCTAGCTTGTAGGATTTTGAGCATCACCTTGCTGGCATGTGAAATGAGTGCAATTGTGCGGTAGTTTGAACACTCTTTGGCGTTGCCCTTCTTTGGAATTGGAATGTAAACTGACCTTTTCCAGTCTTGTGGCCACTGTTGAGTGTTCCAGATTTGTTGACATATTGAATGCAGCACTTTAACAGCATCATCTTTTAGGATTTTAAATAGTTCGGCTGGAATACTGTCATCTCCACTAGCTTTGTTGTTACTAATGCTTCCTAAGGCCCACTTGACTTCACTCTCTAGGATGTCCGGCTCAAGTTCAGTGACCGCACTATCATGGCTATCAGGGACATTCAGATCTTTCCTGTATAGTTCTTCTGTGTATTCTTTCCACCTCTTCTTAATCTCATCTGCTTCTGTTAGGTCCCTGCCTTCTTTTCCTTTATCATGCCCGTCTTTGCACAAAACGTTCCCTTGAGATCTCCAATTTTCTTGAAGAGATCTCTAGTCTTTCCCATTCTGTTGTTTTCCTCCATTTCTTTGCATTGTTCATTTAAGAAGGCCTTCTTGTCTCTCCTTGCTATTCTCTGGAACTCTGCGTTCAGTTGGGTATATCTTCCCCTTTCTCCCTTGCTTTTCGCTTCCCTTCTTTCGTGAGCTACTTGTAAAGCCTCATCAGACAGCCACTCAAAATACAATCTGGAAATGGAGGGTTCGATCTACAGATCCCCAAACATGAACAGTAGCTGAGGAGTAGAAGCCACAGCCACCTTTCCTGCTATAATGGGAAATTTGAAGGGTAATGTTTGCAGGGCAACAACAACTCCACTCCAAGAGCTTTTGGGCATCAAAGGGGTTGTGGATAGTAGTGCAAACATGCACATCACCTCTGCTGCTGTTCTTGGATGGAAAGTGGGATGTGTGCTCTAGCAATGAGATTGCTGGCTTCTGTGGAGCAGGCGAGCAGCTAATGATGGGTGATAATTTTGTCTGGTTTGTTGTTTGATAAGAACTTCTCTAAATTCTCACATTTCTTCATATGCAGGATGGAAAACTTGTGCTGCTGTTTTTAAAATGTGAATGTGGGCAAAAGTGAAATTGACAGTCTCTGTTAGTGCTATTGGCTTCTGCATGGATTCTTGATCCAAGATGGTCTTCCAAAGGGTTCAAACTGGTTTAAATGATATTACTGCAAAGTCACTGATTTTTAATGGATTGTTTATAAATCTATAGATGGAAGTGCCATTCACTTGGGGCACATGATGCAACAGAATATAGTTGTGACAGATAACCTGTACATTTCTCTCATTGGAAATATGTTAAAGATAAAATGTCATGAAACCCAAGCAAACCATCATTCTAAGCTTGTATTGTGTCAACACATGTAAATATTGACAGCTTCATTAATATAATATAGCAGGCAATAAATGCTTAAGATAACCTTGAGATTTTTTTTATTATTATTCTGGCTTTTGCAGGGCTGTTACATGTTATTGTTTGCAAAAGTAGTAAAATAAATGACTTTACCTAGTTTCTGAAGTTAATAGCTTTCAGAAATAATTGGTAATGAGCAGAAAAGTTCTTACAATACTTCATAGGTCATTTCTGCAGTTTAAGTTTATATTCATCCTAGATTTTCTTCAGGGATAATGCATTTATGTGTGAATAAATTCATCTTTTGGATATTTTGAAAAGGCAAAATTGTGTTTAATCTATATGTAAATGTAACTTAAATATAATGGGCCACCCTGTCTCATTTTCTGTTGTTTATTGGTGCTACAGACCCATACACAGACCCATAATCAGTGAACAGTACACATCATTTATAGACAGAAAAGGAGCACATTGTATTAAAAACATTTAGCACTTTAAAAAAGAGAGAATGTATAATTATTTGTTTTATTTTGTATAGTTATCACAGTGAATACCTTGCTCAATAGATACTCTGGAATAACAAATGTATTGAACTATATAGTAAGAGTGTGCTTCAGATTCAGCCGAATCCTGAACCGTATCAGGCTGATTCAGGAGATGGCCGAACTGAAATGTGGTTCCTCCAAAGGGGTCGAATCCGAAACTAAACACTCCTGAAGATTTGTCAGCAATTTGGAGGGACACAGAGACACAGGGATTTGGAGGAAGTGTTTCTCCAAAAATTGATACATTTCTCTCCAATAAGGAAAACACCAGGGTGGGAAGACGGGGGAGAGAGGAGAGGGTGTAGTTTTGTGACTTCTATTTTCCCATCATGTACAGCACTGTACAGTGGTATAGCACTGGAGGCATTGTGCCAGATCCATTGGAAGGCATAAGCAGGGATTGGGCTCCCCACTCCCCATAAGGCACACCCATCACATGCTCAGGTCACAGGATGGGCATATGTTAATGGTTCATACTGTGATTTATCCAAGATTCCTCCCTTTCCCATCAGCATTCTCCCAGCATCTGAGTTGGGATGGTTGCATCCACCAGCAGACTGGCTGTCTGGATCTGGGCCAAACTCTGTGAGCTGTAACCAATAAACATTGGTTACAATTATGGGGAATTGTTACTCGTATACCTTAGTATGTTCTGCTGACACAAACATATGTGCAAATCAATCTTGAGGGTTACTTTTTAAAATATACATTTGTGTGTGTGTATGTGTGTGTATAAACTTACAAAGCTGGTGAATAATGCTATAGTTTACCACGATAGTTACATAAAACCATTCTCTAGAATATAGAATTCTTTGTGTCCACACACCGTTTTTGTTTCTCTACTTTAAAGAACAGTATAGATTACTCTTTTTCTATGCCTTTTTAAAGTTTTGTTGTTATTGCTGCTGGTCTGTTTGCCAACAAAGGCATTTGAATTTCTCTTAATACCAACTGCAGCGTTATTTGAACTCCACATGATGTGTGACAATTCTATAGCTGAGACAAAGACAGAGTTTAGTGCTTTTTACAGGGCACAGCAGTGATACAACTCATTCTTTCACATCGTATTGCTCTTTGGCATCAGGCAGAAGAGTACAAAAACATTTAGGGAAAACCTCTTACGAGTCCCCTGGACTGCAAGGAGGTCAAATCAGTCCATTCTAAAGGAAATCAACCCTGAGTGCTCATTGGAAGGACAGATACTGAAGCTGAAGCTCAAATATTTTGGCCACCTAATGCGAAGAGAAAACTCTCTGGAAAAGACTCTGATGCTGGGAAAGACTGAAGGCAAAAGGAGAAGAGGACGGCAGAGGATGAGACAGCTAGATAGCATCACCGATACAATGAATATGAACTTGAGCACACTCCGGGAGAGAGCGCAGGACAGGAAGGCCTGGCGTGCTATGGTCCATGGGGTCACGAAGAGTCGGACACAACTGAACGACTGAACAACAACAACAAATTCCCCCACCCTCCTGCCCCCTGCAGTATGCATTTCTCATTTCTTCCAATTTGTGATTGAAAAGGTCAATGAATTCTTATAGATAAGTACAAAAATTGTGCTGCTCCCTGTCAGGTTTAAGTTCCTGCAGTGGCTTAAAAAGAAAGACATAGAAAGCGGGGAAAAGTGTGTGTGTATATGTGTACGCAAATGTAAATCCCCTGGGGATGCTAAAGAGGCTCAACAATTGAAACTTCAGGTCAAATCTTGAAACCTGGCAACCCTAAAATTGATATATTGATTACAAAACTCTTTAGATATGCTCCAGCCCACTATTGTAAACACCTAGGTGCCATGTATTTCAAATTTTCAATGAGACTTGGAGCCAGCTCAGATGATTAGCTATTACTTGGTGGCACTGAACATCTCTTTGAAATCTCTAAGTGTATTGGATCCTATGGCAAGCTGATCAGATGGAAGACCCAGCATGCACTGGGTTGGACCTTTTGCATAACATGTCAAGCCACCATAAATGTAGCTTTGTTTTGGTGAGTGAAGCATGGGCCTAAATGCGTGTTGCCTGCATAGAACAATCTCACCTCCAATGGGGAGCCTCTGTTCAGATTGTTGTGTGCTTATCTGGCTGTTCTTTAAACACCGTTAATTGTATGCTGGGTTACAGCCTCTTACAAGTTTATCTCCTCTAGTTAAGGGTTGATTCTCAGGGGGGCAACATATTCTCCAGTCCAGAAAAAAATATTACTTCACAGGTCACATGAGATCTTGGGTTGGCCATCTTTCCTTTTGTTTTTACAGTGCTTTCCCCATTCCCAAGCCTCACTGTATTTCTGAAAAGAAAAAAAAGATATTATCCTATCACAGCTCCTTTTCTCTTTAATGGAGGGATAATGACACAATAGCCTGGCTCATTAGACAACGTCTGGCTTGGGCTAAGACTAAACTGTTTATCTGGTGGTACAAGTGCTTTTAGGACTGCTTCCAAAAGTTGTAATGTTGAAGTGATTCTAATGTAACTTTAAGACATGGAGGGAGATAATTAAGAGTAATGCTCCTTACCAGTCTATTGCCTTATGGAGACATGGATGTGTCTTGCTAAAACCCATAAGCCATCTACTCAAATTATAAAAATATTAAAATATATGGTGTAGAAAATGTGTACCAATAAAGCAAATGGAATATTTTATCTAAAAATGGGCACTGAGTGCTAATCAGAATATCCTTGTGACTTATTTTGTATACTCCACAGAGGTCTGAATTGAGTTGAATGTGTTTAGGAATGCAGAAGCTGACCTATAGGATGAGAAAGGCTTATCTATACTGTGAGAGAGGAAGGTTTTTCTATGCAATTCACCCAGTACTGCTTCGCTTTCTTTTTGTGGTGAAAGTGCAGTGCCTGCTTACCTAACTCTGTGCAGGGTTCTTCCTAGCTTTGTGGAAGATTTTGACCAAGCCCGGTCAGAGGCACCCATATTTTATTAGTCTATTACCATTTCATGCCATAGGAGTTGGGAAAGTTGGGGTCATGCTGTCCCTGAAAGATCAGGTTTGTTGCTTGGGAGTGCTCCTGGATCCTACATTGTCCCTTGATCTTCAGGTGGTAACAGTGGTGAGGAGCACATTTGCACAAGTGTGTAGTGTGCCTGCTGTGTGTAGTGTGCCTGCTGTGGCCATTCCTGGGTCAGTCTGGCAACAGTTATCCCTGCCTTACTTACAACATGGTTAGACTATTGCAGTGTGCTCTATGTGGGGCTACCCGTGAAGAATCGGAAGAAGCTTTAATTGGTGCAAAAATTAAAATGCAGCAGCTAGGCTGATAACTGGTGCATGGTTTCGTGATCAAATCACCTCCATACTGAAAGAACTGCATTGCTTGCCAGTGATTTTTTGGGCTCAATTCAAGGTGTTGGTTTTAACCTTGAACTAATGGCTTGGAGCCTGGCTATCAGAGGGACAACCTATCTCGGCATAAACCTGCTCTGTTGTTATGTGTGGCAGGGGAGGCCCTTTAGAAGACACCCACATTTTCAGAGGCCCACTTGTCAAGCATGTGGGAAAGGCTTTCTCCCATGTTACTCTCAAACTATGGAACACACTCCCTTTGTAGTTGTGACTGGCCCCCACTTGCTCTGCATTCAAGAAGGGAGTCAAGATATATCTTAATGTGGCTTTTAAACCTGTTGTTATGGTTGTTATGGCTTTTAAAGGTTGTTTTTAATGTTTTATTATGTTCTTATTTGATTATAATTCTTATTTTCTGAAATCTTTATCAACTGCCTTGGTTAACTTCAGAAAGGTGGTATGGAAATACAAGAAGGAAGGAAGGAAGGAAGGAAGGAAGGAAGGAAGGAAGGAAGAGAAGGGGTAGCTAGGTTCTAGCATCATTGCGCAAGGATTTCTAGGACGTGCACTACCGCTATGCAGCCATTTCTCTTTACTGGAGATAGAAATATATTTTTAGTCCTGAGGTATTTAAGTTATTGGGAAAACAGAATTGGAAACAAATGTGCTTATTACAGAAGAAGCATGTATTATTTTTGCATTCTAGGGTGCAATTCTATGGCTGCTAGACAGTGTCTAGACGGCCATAGGATTTTTTGGTTTCTGGGAACTGAGCTCAGAGCCAGCGCTCTGAGCTCAGTTCCCAGAAACCTGACTCCCCATCCTGTCCCCCGCTACCTCGTAGGTGGCATGGTTCATCCCCAGCTCCATGCTCAGAAGAGCAGTGTGGAGTGGGCAAAAAGGGGGCATTCCTGGGGGTAGGGAAGGGAGGAGACCACGGAAGCGCTACTATGACACTTCCTATGCACCATCTGGCCTCCCCCCCGCTCTGATTCACCCCAGTTAGACAGCTGAAATCAGCTGCCTAGCTGCAAATGTAGGGCAGCTGGAATGTAGAGGAGAGGATCCCCTCCATGCTCCGCCTGCCCTGCATTGGATAGTTGGCCACCTCTGAGTTTGGAGGCAGCTCAACTGTCCCCATCATCCTAAATGATGTTGGATACATGCTCTAGCTGTCATTCACTACACAGTTTGTGAACTGATGGGTCCACATCTATTTATGTGGTCTCTTCCTTTCTGGGTTTTGTATTGCATTACAGCCCTCTCCTCTGGGGGTTTTCTTTCCTTTCCTACAATGCAGCAATGCTTGCCTTGAATCCTTGATCTTTTACTATCGCTGTAGTTGTCAGCCTATGGCTATCCAGCTTTTTGCTTGTGGCTTATATATTTCTGTACTGCATCTCTCCTTCTTCTGGTGGGCTGCTATATAGCCCAGGCTCATGTACTTCATTTCCTTCCTGTCCTGTTTGCCAGTGCAAGGATATGTCACCACACACACCCTGTGGGTCTGGCTCACATTTTCGCTAGTCTCTGATGATTATTTAGCCAGTTAAGGTGTTTTCCTTGCTAACACTATAAAAGTCGCTTTAACTTTATTCCTTAAGTTTGCCTTCCTTTGTATACCCTCTCCCTTGTATAATTTGGACAGTGAACCTTTATAGAGAGCAGCCTGTTTAAAGTTCTCGTCGTACAAATGTTAGTTATACTGTTGGAGCTTTAGAAATAAATTAAGAGTGCAATCCTATGGATTGTGCTCCCCTTGGAAGGAAGCCTCCGAACTTGGAGGTATCTGAGTATCCAACACCTGGCTGCGATGCTACCAGCAGGGCAGGAGTAGGACAGAGGCGATTTTCACCTCTCAGTCCCCCTTTTACAAATGTTCCTCTAGACAGGCCTCTGAGCCAATCTAGAGAAAGTGTGCTGCCAGGGGCTGGGCTGGGACTGGAGAGGCCATAGGAGTTCTCATTTTCTGACCTCTCCCCTCCCCTCTCTATTCACCGGACAGCCCCTTTTCCCTCCCTCCAAGGCTGCATTTCCTACCTCGGGTAACAGCCAGCACAGCATGGCAGCTGTGAGGGAATGAGAGAGGAAGATCAGAACTCAAGAGTCGAACAATTCTATGTTCCTTGAGACGGTGTCGCAGGGCAGGGATCATAGGATTGCTCTTTCCATCACAATCATAAACCTATTTCCCCTACACTGATTTCCCTACAGTGATTGCCAGGAGATTTGCATACCTTTCATAGTGAAGCTTGAAGGTTTGTGTTCAATCTTTGTCCAGACTCGTAGCACTGCAACCACATGCTCTGTTTCTATTTAAGAGATTTTTTTGAAGGTATATATAGTGTCATCGATTTATTTTAAAATGTTTTATCCCAACTTTCTGGCAAACACTGAAGGTGGATGGCATCCAAATACAAGATATAATAAAATATAATAAAAATAACACCTCAAAATTGTTTACAAGCCAAAAGCAGTGAAACGTCTGCAAACTCTTTCAATCCAGATGGATAGATAGCTAGCCTGGCAGTTTAGGTAGGTCGTCAATGCTATCCTAAAAATGTAGACAGATGGAGCCAAGGAAATGTACATAGGCATGACATTACTTGACTGTGGAACAATTGCAGAAAATGCGTTCTGCACTGATGTCACCCCTTGAGTGAAGGGCCTCTCTAACCTCAGTGGATGTGGATGTTCATTTGGAAGAAGGTATCCCCTTGAGATGGGTACATGTTGAACATCTCCTAAAAAATGTGCCCTTTATCCCATTGAAAAAGTCAATCCATATTGATTTCGGCTTAGAAAAAGAAAAGTTTGCTTCAGTTCAGCAGAGGTGGCTGTTCTATACCACCATGGATAGAAATTTGTTGTTGTTCAGTCGTTCAGTCGTGTCCGACTCTTCGTGACCCCATGGACCATAGCACGCCAGGCCTTCCTGTCCTGCGCTCTCTCCCGGAGTGTGCTCAAGTTCATATTCATTGCATCGGTGATGCTATCTAGCCATCTCATCTTCTGCCGTCCCCTTCTCCTTTTGCCTTCAGTCTTTCCCAGCATCAGGGTCTTTTCCAGGGAGTTTTCTCTTCGCATTAGGTGGCCAAAATATTGGAGCTTCATCTTCAGTATCTGTCCTTCCAATGAGCACTCAGGGTTGATTTCCTTTAGGATGGACTGATTTGATCTCCTTGCAGTCCAGGGGACTCGTAAGAGTCTTCTCCAGCTCCACAGTTCGAAAGCATCAATTCTTTGGCACTCAGCCTTCCTTATAGTCCAGCTCTCACAGCCATACATTACTACTGGGAAAACCATAGCTTTGATTAGACGGACCTTTGTCGGCAAGGTGATGTCTCTGCTTCTTACTATGCTGTCTAGGTTTGCCATAGCTTTCCTCCCAAGGAGCAAGCGTCTTTTAATTTCATGGCTACAGTCACCGTCTGTGGTGATCTTGGAGCCCAAGAAAGTAAAATCTGTCACTGCTTCCATTTCTTCCCCTTCTATATGCCAGGAAGTGATGGGGCCAGATGCCATGATCTTAGTTTTTTTAATGTTGAGTTTCAAACCAGCTTTTGCATTCTCCTCTTTCACCCTCAACAAGAGGCTCTTGAGATCCTCTTCATTTTCTGCCATTAGGGTGGTATCGTCTGCATATCGGAGGTTGTTGATAATTCTCCCGGCAATCTTAATTCCGACCTGTGATTCATCCAACCCGGCGTTTCTCATGATGTACTCTGCATATAAAATAAGCAGGGTGACAATATGCAGCCTTGTCGTACTCCTTTCCCAATTTTGAACCACTCGGTTGTTCCATGTCTGGTTCTTACTGTTGCTTCTTGACCCTCGTACAGGTTTCTCAGGAGACAGGTAAGGTGGTCTGGTACTCCCATCACTTTCAGAATTTGCCACAGTTTGTTGTGATCCACACAATCAAAGGCTTTAGTGTAGTCAATGAAGCAGAAATAGACGTTTTTCTGGAATTCTCTTGCTTTCTCCATGATGCAGCGAATGTTGGCGATTTGATCTCTAGTTCCTCTGCCTCTTCGAAACCCAGCTTGTACTTCCGGCAGTTCTCAGTTCGCGTACTGCTGAAACCTAGCTTGTAGGATTTTGAGCATCACCTTGCCGGCATGTGAAATGAGCGCAATTGTGCGGTAGTTTGAACACTCTTTGGCGTTGCCCTTCTTTGGAATTGGAATATAAACTGAACTTTTCCAGTCTTGCGGCCATTGTTGAGTGTTCCAAATTTGTTGGCATATTGAATGCAGCACTTTAACAGCATCATCTTTTAGGATTTTAAATAGCTCAGCTGGAATACTGTCATCTCCGCTAGCTTTGTTGTTACTAATGCTTCCTAAGGCCCACTTGACTTCACTCTCTAGGATGTCCGGCTCAAGTTCAGTGGCCGCACTATCATGGCTATCAGGGACATTAAGATCTTTCCTGTATAGTTTTTCTGTGTATTCTTTCCACCTCTTCTTAATATCATCTGCTTCTGTTAGGTCCCTGCCTTCTTTGTCCTTTATCATGCCCATCTTTGCACAAAACGTTCCCTTGAGATCTCCAATTTTCTTGAAGAGATCTCTAGTCTTTCCCATTCTGTTTTTTTCCTCGATTTCTTTGCATTGTTCATTTAAGAAGGCCTTCTTGTCTCTCCTTGCTATTATCTGGAACTCTGCATTCAGTTGGATATATCTTCCCCTTTCTCCCTTGCTTTTCGCTTCCCTTCTTTCCTCAGCTACATGTAAAGCCTCATCAGACAGCCACTTGGCTTTCTTGCATTTCTTTTTCTTTGGGATGGATTTCGTTGCTGCCTCCTGAACAATGTTACGGACCTCCTTCCATAGTTCCTCAGGCACTCTGTCTATCAGGTCTAATCCCTGAAATCTATTCCTCACCTCCACTGTATATTCATAAGGGATATGATTTAGGTCATACCTGAATGTTTTTGTGGTTTTCCCTACGTTCTTCAATTTAAGTCGAAAGTTTGCAACAAGAAGCTCATGATCTGAGCCACAGTCAGCTCCAGGTCTTGTTTTTACTGACTGTATAGAGCTTCTCCATCTTTGGCTGCAAAGGACATAATCAATCTGATTTCGATATTGACCATCTGGTGATGTCCATGTGTAGAGTCGTCTCTTGTGCTGTTGGAAAAGAGTGTTTGCTATGATCAGCATGTTCTCTTGGCAAAACTCTATTAGCTTTTGTCCTGCTTCATTTTGTACACCAAGGCCATGCCTGCCTGTTATCCCGGTGATTTCTTGACTTCCTACTTTAGCATTCCAATCCCCTATGATGAAGAGGACATCTATTTTTGGTGTTAGTTCTAGAAGGTGTTGTAGGTCTTCATAGAACCAATCAACCTCAGCTTCTTCGGCATCAGTGGTTGGGGCATAGACTTGAATTACTGTGATGTTGAATGGTTTGCCTTGGAGTCGTACTGTGATCATTCTGTCATTTTTAAGATTGTACCCCAATACTGCTTTCCCCACCCTTTTGTTGACTATGAATGCTACTCCATTTCTTCTAAGGGATTCTTGCCCACAGTAGTAGATATGATGGTCACCTGAATTAAATTCGCCCATGCCTGTCCATTTTAGTTCGCTGATTCCCAAGATGTCGATGTTCAATCTTGCCATCTCATGTTTAACCACCTCCAGCTTACCTTGATTCATTGATCTGACATTCCAGGTTCCTAAACAATATTGTTCTTTACAGCATCGGATTTTCTTTTCACCACCAGACACATCCACAGCTGAGTGTCCTTTCGGCTTTGGCCCAGCCGCTTCACTCTTTCTGGCACTACTTGGAAATACTCTCTGCTCTTCCCCAGTAGCATATTGGACACCTTCTGACCTGAGGGTCTCATCTTCTGGCGTCATCTCTTTTAGCCTTGTGATACATTCCATGGGGTTTTCTTGGCAAGAATACTGGAGTGGGTTGCCATTTCCTTCTCCAGTGGAGCACATTTTGTCAGAACTCTCCGCCATGACCTGTCTGTCTTGGGTGGCCCTGCATGGCATAGCTTATGGCTTCACTGAGTTACGCAAGCCCCTTCGCCACAACAAGGCAGTGATCCATGAAGGGGATGGGTAGAAATACATGCACATATTTTGGCAGAAGAAGGCTATCTACAGGTCACGGATTGACTGAGTACATTTTATTTAATTTCTGTACAATGCAATAACCAGAGCTCTCTGGGTAGTTCTCAAAAGTTACAACTCAAATACAATATAATAAAACATAATATAAAACATTTAACATACAAACACTTTAAAAACACAGTTAACAACAAAATGCCAGGATCTGATAAAACAACTGACTTTAAAAGCCCCATCACATGTCACCAAATGCCTGGGGGTAGAGGAAAGTCTTAACATGGCACCAAAAGAGACAGCAATGTTAGCACCAGACAAATCTCTCTGGGGAAACCATTCCACAATCAAGGGACCATTACCAAGAAGGCCCTCTCCCTTGTTGCCGTCCTCCTAACCTCCCTTGGAGGAGGGACTTGGAAGAGGGCCTCAGATGTTGATGGTAGTGCACTGATAGTTTCACACTGGGAGAGGTTCTCCATCAGGTATTTTGGTCCCAAGCTGTATTAGGATCCTCCTTTTAATGTGTAAACCTTAAATAATTCCTTCTAAAACTAGATTTCTTTTTAAAATCTGACATTCTCTCTCCACGTTCATGACCACATGGTCTACTGTCATGATCGCACACTGAATTATTTCTTTAAAAAGCAAGTTCACTGCCTTTTCAGAAGATTTAGAACTTCATAATGCAGGGGAAGGAATTACCATTATACTCCACTTATTCGCATGGAAGATGATGTAAATTATTTGATTTAATTCCTTATAATAAATTACTAAAAGTATCACATTCTTTTATAAATACACTGTCAAATAGAGTTCTCTTTAAAATGATCTGCAGTAAAACTCAGTTCTAATGAAACCATTTCGATCCTCAAAAGACATTCATTGTAAGAGAATGGCACTGTGAGTAAGGAAGGCATATGGAAAGTTTTGCCATAAGCAACATTTCACTCTTCAAGAGCCTTATGAGCTACTAAAATTTCCTTCTGATCAGGTTAGCATTTAAGTTGTATTTATTACTTTTATTACAGCCCCGAGTCACTGAGACCAGAGAATACCATCTTTCTGCACTTGTGATCTCATATAAACTAAGACCAATATTATTAAACCCTGAAAAAAGAAAGGAAATTAGAACAATGGAAATTTAAGAATGACTAATGTAGCCAGCTGGACTTTTAGAACAGTATTTAACCATAGTATTTGCAGTGGCAAAACTACAATTCTGTACCTGCTCCAGGGGGTGGTGGTGCAGAGACATTTGGCTGCGTCTGCCATGGACCTGCCCAGAGACAGGGTGCCTCTGCCTTTCAGGATGCAATCCTATACATGTTTATTCAGAAAAAAGTCCTACAACTCCAGGGAAATGCTGGAAGTTGCAGGACTTTTTTTTTTGTCTAACCATGCATAGGATTGCACCCTAAATGTTCCAGAGCAAGGATGCAAGCTTTTATATGTTCAGCCCCATTTTGACACCAGTCCTATTCCTAACTTTGCCCCTCTCGCTGCCATCAGTACAAAATTAGAGTCCCACTGACTACAGCAGGGTCAAGAGGAGGGTAATGAGTGGAACCAATGTGGGAGGAGGGTGGAAGACAAATTGATTTCTTCCTTTCTATGCCTTGGAATACTGACAGGCATAGGTTCAAAGGCTTAGACATTGTCTCTGAGTGAGGAATTGGCAGCCTACTTGCCTGGGAAACCACACTCCAGTTTATATTTTCATTTCAGCCAGTCCCAAGATGGGTCACTGGATACTGCACAAGGAAACTGAGGAAATTGTAACTGATCCCAACTCTTTCTTGTTCTTGCCCTGTTGAAGGAGCACCTTTGCCCTTGCTCGGCAAAGCTTTGCAGTGTGAAGGGCAGGGAGCAGGGATTGGTGCAAAAGTGTCAGGAGATGCTTGGTGAAAGCTGGAGTACTAGGACCCAAGGGGCCGGTTCACACAATCCCAGGGTGGTTAGCAAGCCACTGTCAGGATTCCCCTGTTGCCTACTGAATACTCCAATAGCCAAATCAACACTCAGACAAAAGGGCTGCTTTCCAAGGCTTTAATTCCATTTACCCTAATGAGGTACAGGTGCTAATTGCTAGAGACTCAGAGAACTACAAAGGAACAGCCATCTAGGGGTTCAAAGGGAAATTACATCAGTTGATCTCCGTTTGGGATAAAGGCGGCAATTCTCTGAACTTAAGGGGTGGGAGGGGAAGATCTCCCCCTTTCCTGCAATGCTTCTGGGCTCGGCCCCTGCGATCTCTCGCTTGTGCCTGCGTCTGTGCCTCACATCTAAAAGTTCAGGTTGTCCTTCCCTTTCCACGCCTTGTTCGTTGTCACTCCCAGGGATGCGAGGGGGGGGGGGCTCCCCATCCAGCTGCGCCTCTGAAGTCTGGGAAAGTTCCTCCCCCACGAGTTGCCTCTCTTCCTCAGAATCAGAGCTGCTTTGGGATTGTATGGGCTCAGTTACAACCCTGACAGCCACACTGGCTTGTTAACCACCATGCACATGCTGGTTGTATGCTGGCCAGAATTACATGATTACCCTCACTAGCACAGCTTCTTGTGTCAGGAGTGGCTTGTTGCATGTGGGTAACAAACCGCCCAGAACCCATGGGCTGTTATAGGGTTGTGCAATCATGCGAACCAGGCCTATCCCTGCCACATCGTCTTCTGTGCTCTTGCAGCAGTTTGCCTGATCAGAGCATATGTCTGATCATTTGTATCAATGAACGTTAGAATTAAATTGACACAAAGGAAGACATCAGTAAGTCAGTCGCTATTATTCCGAGCTCACATGTTGTTCAGTATCCAAAGGTGCTGTTGCACTAACAAGAACAACCGTTAGCACAACAGGAAGCCCGCATTTGCTATGGCAACCCTGTAAACTTGCACTTCTGGAATGGAACAACAGCAGAGCTTGCAGACGGGAGCTCCACTGACCTGTCCCATTTCAGAAACTAGTTTCTGAAAACTAGTTGAGCTAGTAGAATCATAGAATCATAGAATAGTAGGGTTGAAAGGGGCCTACAAGGCCATCGAGTCCAACCCCCTGCTCATTGCAGGAATCCAAGTCAGAGCATTCCTGACAGATGGCTGTCCAGCCTCATCTTGAATGCCTCCAGTGTGGCAGAGCCCACCACCTCCCTAGGTAATTGGTTCCATTGTCGTATTGCTCTAACAGTCAGGAAGTTTTTCCTGATGTTCAGCTGGAATCTGGCTTCCTGTAACTTGAACCCATTATTCTGTGTCCTGCACTCTGGGATTATCAAGAACAGATCCTGGCCTTCCTCTCTGTGACAACCTTTCAAGTGTTGCAGAACTCAGAGTCAGAGAGACCATGGAGTGAAGGAAAAAGAGTTTCTTTATTTAACGCGCGGGCTTAAGGCTGGAATCATTTCCAAAGAGCCAGAAGCCCCGATTTACATCAGCACATTGTTTTTATAGACATTGTGACACATATGAAACGGCTCCTCCTCCCCCTCCCGTGTGGGGTTGCAGTCCTCAACATTTCTTCTCCTAGCACCATCGTCTATATCTCAGGAACTGGGTTATAGGCCATGATAAACAAAGAACATAATATGCAAGAACATGATATCCACTATTCTGACCTTAGCCTTGCTAACTAGATAAGTCATTCTTGCATCTTGTCAGCTTACAAACATATATTTTAGAGAGCAAGAGCTCAGCAAGAACATGAAGCATGAGACTGCATGAGGCTACTTAGTCTGACCCCCGATATGGCTGCTACACAAGTACTTGAAGAGCGCTATCATATCTCCCCTCAGTCTTCTCTTCTCAAAGCTAAACATGCCCAGTTCTTTCAATCTGTCTTCATAGGGCTTTGTTTCCAGTCCCCTGATAATCTTTGTTGCCCTCCTCTGAACCCTCTCCAGTTTGTCTGCATCCTTCTTAAAGTGTGGTGCCCAGAACTGGACACAGTACTCCAGATGAGGCCCAGTGCTGAGTAGAGGGGAACTAGTACTTCCCGGGATTTAGTCTCCGAGGCTTCTGTAGCAAGTGCTAGTAGTTGGTCCTACTAGTGCAACCTAATATGCACTGGCAGACTGCCAGCATTTCATACTGCCCATTTTATGCATTTTAGTTAGAGATGGTGCTATAATTTGGAATTCAGGAAGGGGCTTCAGAAATGACCTTCCCCTCAGTCTGCAACACAACAAATGAGCCAACCTCAGACTTCCAAAATTTGGGCCTAGCTCATTGTTTCATGCCTGAGCTAGTATTCCTTCCTACCAGAAAGCCCTCTGTGCTGCCACTCCCCTATTTTTCCAAAATGTATCCTGATTTGGCATTAGCCACTTATTTTTACCTCATGCAGATAATTTATTTTAATGAGCAGTGTAACATGTGAGCCAGAAACTGGAGGAATATTGCATTCGTGACTCCCATGACTGGGAGCTCCCATGGGGAGCTCCATCATATAATTACCTGACCACGGATATTGCTGCTGTGGTATTCTGTCAGTGCACAGCTCATACGCTATTGTTGTTGTTGTTGTTCAGTTGTTAAGTCGTTTCCGACTCTTCGTGACCCCATGGACCATAGCACGCCAGGCCTTCCTGTCCTCTGCTCTCTCCCGGAGTGTGCTCAAGTTCATATTCTTTGCATCGGTGATGCTATCTAGCCATCACATCCTCTGCCATCCCCTTCTCCTTTTGCCTTCAATCTTTCCCAGCATCAGGGTCTGTGACTTTTCGCATTAGGTGGCCAAAATATTTGAGCTTCAGCAATTGTCCTTCCAATGAGCAGTCAGGGTTGATTTCCTTTAGGATTGACTGATTTGACCTCCTTGCAGTCCAGGGGACTCGTACGAGTCTTCTCCAGCACCACAGTTCGAAAGCATCAGTTCTTCGGTGCTCAGCCCTCCTTATGGTCCAGCTCTCACAGCCATACATTACTACTGGGAAAACCATAGCTTTGATTAGACGGACCTTTGTCGGCAAGGTGATGTCTCTGCTTCTTACTATGCTGTCTAGGTGTGCCATTAGGGGTGGACGAAAGTCACTTACCTTTTCTCGCAGCTTCTTCGCGGTGGGGGGGAGCGCTTCACTGCTCCCCCCGCGAAGTTCAGGCCGGGGGGGAGGCTTCCCGCCTCGCCCGGCCGAAATTCAGGCCGGGGGGGGAGGCTTCCCGCCTCGCCCGGCCGAAATTCAGGCCGGGGAGGAGGCTTCCCGCCTCGCCCGGCCGCGAACACGAAAGTAAAAAAAAAAACAAAGCACGTCCCCTGATAGGCTACGTGACGATTCACGTAGCCTATCACGGCTAGATCTGGAAAGTCAGCCGTGATAGGCTACGTGAATCGTCACGTAGCCTATCATGGGTGACTTTAAAAAAAAAAAAAAAAGCGCGTACGCGAATGGCGGCCCCCATAGGGAGCCGCCATTCGCGTACGCGCTTTTTTTTTTTTTAAAGTCACCCGTGATAGGCTACGTGACGATTCACGTAGCCTATCACGGCTGACTTTGCAAATCTTGCCGTGATAGGCTACGTGAATCGTCACGTAGCCTATCAGGGGACGTGTTTTTTTTTTTCTTTCATTGCAATGGCGGGGGCGGCAGCCGGTCGAAAGACCGGCTGCCGCTCCCGTCCCGCTCGAACACCGTACGAACCGCCAGCCGGACCCGCCGCCGGGAGGGACATTCAGGGAAGGTAAGTCCCGTCCCGGGGGGGGGGGGCGGAGGATTTCTCCCCGAAACTTGTTCGGGGGGCCGAACACGTTGGCGCTCGGCCCCCCGAAGTTTCGGGGAGAAATTCTCCGCCATCCCTATGTGCCATAGCTTTCCTCCCAAGGAGCAAACATCTTTTAATTTCATGGCTACAGTCACCGTCTGCAGTGATCTAGATAAGTAGACCACTTATGTCTGTTGAAATAAAAGGAAGATAAATAAACAATAGACTGAAATAAATGCACAAAGAGTGATCCTAAACATGTTCAATGAGTTGCACAAATCCGTGGCAGAATTAAAATTTGAAGACAAATGACACCCAGCTTTCTCATCAAACCCAGGTGAGGCAGTGGCTGTTCTGAATCAGTGTATGAGCACGGTAATGGACTGGATGAGGACCAATAAATTGAAACTCAATCCAGACAAGATGGAGGTGCTGTTAGTGGGTGGTTCATCTGCCCGGCTAGGTGATATTCAACCTGTTCTGGAAGGGGTTGTACTCCCCCTAAAGGATCACGTTTGTAGTTTGAGGGGTGCTCTTGGACCCAGAACTGTCACTTGAGGCACAGGTGAACTCAGTGGCACAGAACACTTTTTATCAGCTTAGGCTGGTATACCAACTCCGCCCTTATCTGGACAGAGATAGCCTAGCTACAGTTATCCATGCTCTGATAACTTCTCGTCTGGATTACTGCAATGCGTTATACATGGGGCTGTCTTTGAAAACGGTCCGGAAACTTCAGCTGGTCCAAAATAGGGCAGCAAGATTGTTAACAGAGACTGGCCAGAGAGCTCATATTACACCAGTACTTTTCCAGCTGCATTGGCTGCCAGTCCATTTCCGGGCCCGATTCAAAGTACTGGTATTAACATTCAAGCCCTTAACGTCTTGCGGCCAGGTTATCTGAAGAATCGCCTCCTCCCATATGTGCCTGCCCGCCCAGACCTTAAGATCATCCTCAGCAGCCCTTCTCCATGAGCCCCAGCCAAAAAAAGTGAGGCGGGTGGTTACTAGGACGGCCTTTTCTGCTGTGGCACCCTGGCTGTGGAATGAGCTCCCTAGTGAGGTTGGCACCTACATTGTATTCCTTCTGGCACCAGGTGAAGACCTTTTTATTTCCCCAGGCATTTTAACTTTCTAGACTTTTAGCTTTGCTGTTTTAAATCTGTATTTTAAATCTGGGCATTGCTGCTAGGTTTTATTCTGGTTTTATTCTGGTTTTATTGTTATATTGTGGTTTTAATGTTTTTATATTTTATATTGTTTTACAGTGTGCTTTTTGGTTTTAATTTTTGTGAACCGCCCAGAGAGCTTCGGATATTGGGTGGTATAGAAATTAATTAATTAATTAATTAATTAATTAATTTGATTTATAAGCGAAATAGCTGCAACCCAACCTGGAATTACAAAATATAGTTTATTTTACCCACTGAAAGGCTACTGCTCAAATCCTGGCAGCACATGTTGGTGAGAAATCCCTCTTTTCCCCATGGGGGATACTTATAAGAAAATAACTTGAGGATAACCACATTTTTTTTTATGAAACTGCCTAATCCATTCAAAAAATAATAATACAGAGTTTCAATGTTTATTTCTAACTTCCAATATGCAAGTGGAAATTACTTTCAAAAACTCTTCTTTCATACACATTGTTGGGTCCCCCATTAACTAAATGCAGTTTCAATGCAGGGCAATTTACCATTTTTATTTGTCCCGTTTACATGAAAGCAATCAGTAATGTTGCTGCTACAGCTTTTCTTACTAATTCATCTGTACTAGGGGTGGACGAAAGTCACTTACCTGTCCTCGAAGGTTGTTCGCAGTGGGGGGGAGGTGCTTCGCTGCTCCCCGCGCGAAGTTCAGGCCGGGGGGGGAGGCTTCCCGCCTCGCCCCGGCCGAAATTCAGGCCGGGGGGGAGGCTTTCCGCCTCGCCCGGCCAAAATTCAGGCCGGGGAGGAGGCTTCCCGCCTCGCCCGGCCGCGAACTCCATTGTTGTTTTTTTTAAAAAAAAACGCCCCCGTGATAGGCTACGTGACGATTCACGTAGCCTATCATGGCTGACTTTGCAAATCTAGCCGTGATAGGCTACGTTAATCGTCACGTAGCCTATCACGGGGGTGTTTTTTTTTTCTTTCATTGGAATGGCGGCGGCGGCAGCCGGTCGAAATACTGGCTGCCGCTCCCGCCCCGCTCGAACACCCGCTGAACCGCCGGCCGGACCCGCTGCCGGGAGGGACATTCGGCGAAGGTAAGTCCCCTCCCGGGGGGGGCGCGGGGGGCGGGGGGGTGCAGAGGATTTCTCCCCAAAACTTGTTCGGGGGGCCGAACATGTTGGCGCTCAGCCCCCCGAAGTTTCGGGGAGAAATTCTCCGCCATCCCTAATGTACATACTTTTATGCTTAGTGATTTCAACAGTGAACTCAAACCAATTGAAGGTTACTCAGCATGTTACTTTAAAGATTTAGCAGCAGCGACATGGTTTTTTCTTTTTCTTTACTCAAACGTAAGCATGGAGGAGCCCAGTTTTAACTGGAAATCTAGTGTGGGGGTAGGGAAGTTTTAACCCATCGCACACTGTTGCAAACATGATCTGGACTGGGGGGGCCCATACCTGCAATTGGATTGCCAAAATAGGTTCCATTCCTTATGAGTAAGACAAAAAAGACAGAGCTGCGGCTACATCTTTAAAGTAACATGTGTCTTCCAGTACCTTTGACTGGAATTTTTTTTAAGACTACATTCTGATCTACCCCTTTTTTTCTACATGTACAGTGATATAGTGGTAACTTGATTTGAAAGTGCACTAAAGAACCTAAGATTAAATCCAATAAATATATCACTAAGTCCATTTTAAAATCTGGAGATCAGTTACAGGGTCATTTGCAGAAACATGTCTCCCTTGATTGCATAACGACGTATTCATGGCAGCTGCTATCTGGATCTGCTGGTGGTGCATCCATGATATTATTAGCTGGAAAGACTAGTGGGAATCCCTCCCAAGAAAACTGTTGACTTCTCCACATCCATTCCATAGACTTCTCTCATGAAGGAGAGAGTTCAGCATCTTATGCCTTGCTTCCTAGCACTACTTTGAAAAAAAAATCTTTCAATTTGTAAAAAACAAAACAAGCATGTCTGTTGATAGGTTTGTTGTTGTTGTTGTTCAGCACTTCTATTTCAAATATATATGTTAATATAAGCAGTTCATTGTTGTTGTTCAGTCATTCAGTCGTGTCCGACTCTTCGTGACCCCATGGACCATAGCATGCCAGACCTTCCTGACCTCCACTCTCTCCCAGAGCGTGCTCAAGTTCATATTCATTGCATCGGTGATGCTATCTAGCCATCTCATCCTCTGCCGTCCCCTTCTCCTTTTGCCTTCAATCTTTCCCAGCATCAAGGTCTTTTCCAGTGACTTTTCTCTTAGCATTAGGTGGCCAAAATATTGGAGCTTCCGTTTCAGTATCTGTCCTTCCATTGAGCACTCAGGGTTGATTTCCTTTAGGATTGACTGATTTGATCTCCTTGCAGTCCAGGGGACTCGTAAGAGTCTTCTCCAGCACCACAGTTCCAAAGCATCAATTCTTCAGCGCTCAGCCTTCCTTATAGTCCAGCTCTCACAGCCATACATTACTACTGGGAAAACCATAGTTTTGATTAGATGGACCTTTGTCGGCAAGGTGATGTCTCTGCTTCTTACTATGCTGTCTAGGTTTGCCATAGCTTTCCTCCCAAGGCACAAGCGTCTTTTAATTTCATGGCTACAGTCACCGTCTGCGGTGATCTTGGAGCCCAAGACAATAAAATCTGTCACTGCTTCCATTTCTTCCCCTTCTATATTTTTAGGAAGTGATGGGGCCAGATGCCATGATCTTAGTTTTTTTAATGTTGAGTTTCAGACCAGCTTTTGCACTCTCCTCTTTCACCCTCACCAAGAGGCTCTTGAGATCCTCTTCGCTTTCTGCCATTAGGGTGGTATCGTCTGCGTATCTGAGGTTGTTGATAATTCTCCCGGCAATCTTATATATAAAGCATACAGATGATATTGACAAACAGCTATGTGGTGCTGGCGGGTCACACCGGGTCTTCACTCCTGTACATTTATTTATGCATTACACTTATATCTCGCCTTTCTTCCATTGTGGGACTCAAGGTGGCTACATGGGGTTCCCAGGAGGTCTCCCCTCCAAGCACTGACCAGACCCAGACCTGCTTAGCTTCAGCATGCTGCCTGCCTCATGTGCCTTCAGACTATGCCCTGGGACCTTTTATTGGAGCCAGCCCCCAGCAGGGTCCAATCTGCTGCTGCGGGTGCAGATGCGGTGGGAGGAGGGAGCAGAGGGAGGGAATGCGGGTGACCAGCAGCTGCCTCTCACCTACCACACAGTGCTGGCCAGACAAAGGGGGCGAGTGAGGGAGCCTGAGGGAGCTCAGCAGCCCCAAAGTCACCTGCTTCCCTCCTCAGTACGGGAGGAGGGAGAAAAGAGGCACGCAGGACCAAAGCCACCTTCCCTCTCCTCGGCACCCCCTCTACCTCCTCCTCAACCCTCAGCTTCTCAGCCTTCCACCCCCTGAGCTTCTGCTATGCCTCACAACTTGACTGTACCCAGCCAGCCCCTCAGCTTCCTGCCCCTTTTCCCACCTTGCTGCCCATCCCTGCTCTGAGCATGGACGCCCAGCGGGCTGCGTGCAGCTTGCCACCATTCTCCTCTCCTCCACTGGCCTCCTCATCCTGCAGTACTGGCCACCCATTCAGGGCTGCTGCTGCTGGCCACAGCAACAGGAGCAGGCACGAGACTGCAGCTGCCATCGTCTGTCGCTCGTGCTTACGTGTGGGGTTTGCTGTGTGTGGGAGAGGGATTTGAGTGAGCTTGATGTGCAGATGTTAGCAGGGGATCATGTTTAAGCACCACACAGTGAAAAGTTTTCACCTGCTGTTTGTTTGCACATCACATTTCTCCTTAAAGGCATGGGGGGGGGGAGGTCTGGGGTTGCATCCAACTCCTCTGGTTGATAGTAGGATCCTAGGCTTGTTTACTCAAAAGTAAGTTCCAATGCGTTCAATGGAGTTTCCCCCCCTAGCAAGTTACGCTTGCAGCCTTGTAGGGCAATCCTACTTGTCTATGCAAAAGTAAGTACCATCATGTTCAATGCGATTCACTCCCAAATAAGTATGTATAGGATGTATAGCAGCCATAAAGAAGCTGTGAGTCACGTCACCACGGACTAAGTTCCATTTATTTTAATGGGACATTGCTTCATATCTGGTTGCAATGGCTCTTCATAATAATGTTTAATAATAAATATGATTTATATTTATTCTATGATTATATTATTCTTATTATTACATGTTTCTTGAATTAAAAAGGACTAACCAAATAATATTTTCTAGCAAGTTGCTGGACATGACTTTGTGTGTGTGTGTGTGTGTGTGTGTTTGTGTGTGTTTTCTTTTCAAATGGACCTTTTAATAATTCTGAATTAGGGTGACCAGACACTCCAAAGTAAGTGACTGAAAGCTCATTTGTATTGTAAAAGCTTACAAGGTTGTATAATTCCAGAAGGGGGTGTGGCTGTGAGGGGGTGTGGCTGTGACTATTATGAAGGGACCCTGCACTTCTGAATTTGCCACTACACTACTGTTGACAACTGTAGGATATACATTCAAATACAGCAAGTGCAGTAAGATCTTCAGACCATTGAATGAGAGGTGGTGGGTGTTTATCCTTCCAAGCGTAAATACGAGTCTCTTTGGAAGTGTTAGCGCTCTCAGAGTGGCCTCCAGCTATTTTGGCCTACACCTTCCATCAGCCCTAGCCAGCATACACAATGGTGAGGATGATGGGAGTTGTTGGCCAAGAATCTGCAGGGCCATAAGTTGCCCAGCCCTGATTTAGGGGGTCCTATAATAAAAAGCAGTGCTTTGTTGTTGTTCAGTCGTTCAGTCGTGTCCGACTCTTCGTGACCCCATGGACCATAGCACGCCAGGCCTTCCTGTCCTGCGCTCTCTCCCGGAGCGTGCTCAAGTTCATATTCATTGCATCCGTGATGCTATCTAGCCATCTCATCCTCTGCCGTCCCCTTCTCCTTTTGCCTTCAGTCTTTCCCAGCATCAGGGTCTTTTCCAGGGAGTTTTCTCTTTGCATTAGGTGGCCAAAATATTGGAGCTTCAGCTTCAGTATCTGTCCTTCCAATGAGCACTCAGGGTTGATTTCCTTTAGGATGGACTGATTTGACCTCCTTGCAGTCCAGGGGACTCGTAAGAGTCTTCTCCAGCACCACAGTTTGAAAGCATCAATTCTTTGGCGCTCAGCCTTCCTTATAGTCCAGCTCTCACAGCCATACATTACTACTGGGAAAACCATAGCTTTGATTAGACGGACCTTTGTCGGCAAGGTGATGTCTCTGCTTCTTACTATGCTGTCTAGGTTGGCCATAGCTTTCCTCCCAAGGAGCAAGCGTCTTTTAATTTCATGGCTACAGTCACCGTCTGTGGTGAACTTGGAGCCCAAGAAAGTAAAATCTGTCACTGCTTCCATTTCTTCCCCTTCTATATGCCAGGAAGTGATAGGGCCAGATGCCATGATCTTAGTTTTTTTAATGTTGAGTTTCAAACCAGCTTTTGCACTCTCCTCTTTCACCCTCAACAAGAGGCTCTTTAGATCCTCTTCGTTTTCTGCCATTAGGGTGGTATCGTCTGCATATCGGAGGTTGTTGATAATTCTCCCAGCAATCTTAATTCCGACCTCTGATTCATCCAACCCGGCATTTCTCATGATGTACTCTGCATATAAGTTAAATAAGCAGGGTGACAATATGCAGCCTTGTCGTACTCCTTTCCCAATTTTGAACCACTCGGTTGTTCCATCTCTGGTTCTTACTGTTGCTTCTTGACCCTCGTACAGGTTTCTCAGGAGACAGGTAAGGTGGTCTGGTACTCCCATCACTTTCAGAATTTGCCACAGTTTGTTGTGATCCACACAATCAAAGGCTTTAGCGTAGTCAATGAAGCAGAAATAGACGTTTTTCTGGAATTCTCTTGCTTTCTCCATGATCCAGCGAATGTTGGCGATTTGATCTCTAGTTCCTCTGCCTCTTCTAAACCCAGCTTGTACTTCCGGTAGTTCTCGGTTCGCATACTGCTGAAGCCTAGCTTGTAGGATTTTGAGCATCACCTTGCTGGCATGTGAAATGAGCGCAATTGTGCCGTAGTTTGAACACTCTTTGGCGTTGCCCTTCTTTGGAATTGGAATGTAAACTGACCTTTTCCAGTCTTGTGGCCACTGTTGAGTGTTCCAGATTTGTTGGCATATTGAATGCAGCACTTTAACAGCATCATCTTTTAGGATTTTAAATAGCTCGGCTGGTATACTGTCATCTCCACTAGCTTTGTTGTTACTAATGCTTCCTAAGGCCCACTTGACTTCACTCTCTAGGATGTCTGGCTCAAGTTCAGTGACCGCACTATCATGGCTATCAGGGACATTCAGATCTTTCCTGTATAGTTTTTCTGTGTATTCTTGCCACCTCTTCTTAATCTCATCTGCTTCTGTTAGGTCCCTGCCTTCTTTGTCCTTTATCATGCCCGTCTTTGCACAAAATGTTCCCTTGAGATCTCCAATTTTCTTGAAGAGATCTCTCGTCTTTCCCATTCTGTTGTTTTCCTCGATTTCTTTGCATTGTTCATTTAAGAAGGCCTTCTTGTCTCTCCTTGCTATTCTCTGGAACTCTGCATTCAGTTGTGTATATCTTCCCCTTTCTCCCTTGCTTTTCGCTTCCCTTCTTTCCTCAGCTACTTGTAAAGCCTCATCAGACAGCCACTTGGCTTTCTTGCATTTCTTTTTCTTTGGGATGGATTTCGTTGCTGCCTCCTGAACAATGTTACGGACCTCCGTCCATAGTTCCTCAGGCACTCTGTCTATCAGGTCTAATCCCTGAAATCTATTCCTCACCTCCACTGTATATTCATCAGGGATATGATTTAGGTCATACCTGAACGGTTTAGTGGTTTTCCCGACGTTCTTCAATTTAAGCCGAAATTTTGCAAGAAGCAGCTCATGATCTGAGCCACAGTCAGCTCCAGGTCTTGTTTTTACTGACTGTATGGAGCTTCTCCATCTTCGGCTGCAAAGGACATAATCAATCTGATTTCGATATTGACCATCTGGTGATGTCCATGTGTAGAGTCGCCTCTTGTGCTGTTGGAAAAGAGTGTTTGCTATGATCAGCGTGTTCTCTTGGCAAAACTCTATTAGCTTTTGTCCTGCTTCATTTTGTACACCAAGGCCATGCCTGCCTGTTATCCCGGTGATTTCTTGACTTCCTACTTTAGCATTCCAATCCCCCATGATGAAGAGGACATCTTTTTTTGGTGTTAGTTCTAGAAGGTGTTGTAGGTCTTCATAGAACCGATCAACCTCAGCTTCTTCGGCATCAGTGGTTGGGGCATAGACTTGAATTACTGTGATGTTGAATGGTTTGCCTTGGATTCGTACTGAGATCATTCTATCATTTTTAAGATTGTACCCCAGTACTGCTTTTCCCACCCTTTTGTTGACTATGAGTGCTACTCCATTTCTTCTAAGGGATTCTTGCCCACAATAGTAGATATGATGGTCACCTGAATTAAATTCGCCCATGCCTGTCCATTTTAGTTCGCTGATTCCCAAGATGTCGATGTTCAATCTTGCCATCTCATGTTTGACCACCTCCAGCTTACCTTGATTCATTGATCTGACATTCCAGGTTCCTAAACAATATTGTTCTTTACAGCATTGGATTTTCTTTTCACCACCAGACACATCCACAGCTGAGTGTCCTTTCGGGTTTGGCCCAGCTGCTTCACTCTTTCTGGCGCTACTTGGAAATACCCTCTGCTCTTCCCCAGTAGCATATTGGACACCTTCCGACCTGAGGGTCTCATCTTCCGGCGTCATCTCTTTTAGCCTTGTGATACGTTCCATGGGGTTTTCTTGGCAAGAATACTGGAGTGGGTTGCCATTTCCTTCTCCAGTGGACCACATTTTGTCAGAACTCTCTGCCATGACCTGTCCGTCTTGGGTGGCCCTGCATGGCATAGCTTATGGCTTCACTGAGTTACGCAAGCCCCTTCGCCACAACAAGGCAGTGATCCATGAAGGGGAAAAAAGCAGTGCAGAAGTATACAAAAGCTACTGTTTGGTTTATTCATTCATTTATTTGATTTCTGTCCTACCTTTCTACCAAGGAAATGGTGCTCAAAGTGGTACGAGGCAGTTGCAGTCACCTAGTAAGTTAAACAGAAATAGAAATATTTCGGGATGCTGAATTTAATTTGTCATGTGTGATGTCAATTACATACATGTCTCACATGTTATTTCTGACAGATTAATGCCTTCCTTGTAGGAATGTTATGATGAAAAGTAGCCCTGAAGCACATTTTATATTTGTTGCCTTCTCGGGTCGAAATGTCTTCAGTTTCAGTCAGTTGGACTTAGAAATACTTATCAATGGCTGCATTGCAGCCAGGGTTTATTTAAATACCATGATTATTTTGCTAGAAACATCTCATTCTGCACAAACTTTGCTTCTCCCAGTTGCTTGCGAGATGCAAGCAACATCTGGAATTATTTGGATATCAGTGGTGGACATCTGAGGTTTGCTAGGTCCAAGATGGAGTTAGCATCCTCCTAGTGCTATTTCCACTGGCACTGCACAGAGCAAGAAATGCCTTTCTCCTCTTTGTGTATGCTGGAACTCATAACACCTGGCTGAGATCTGATGCACAGATGTGGGTCAATGCCATTATTGCCACCATCAGCATATAAAGCCTCATTCAGGGTATATCAGGAGGGCCCTTGTCCAGATATGGACCTACAAGATTATGTCTGAATATCAAGCAAGAAATCCAGGATGCCTGGATTATTTCCAGATGGAAAATGAGGTAGTTTGCTCCTGGTGCTGAACTCTCATATTTCACAGTCTCACACAGAATCCCTGACAGGTATTTCTCCAATGTTCATTTTGAAAAAAATCCTAAGGAAGGCAATTGCACAGCCTCTTTAGGCAGCTTGCTTCATTGCTCAACTTTTATTAAGGTTTGAAAGACCTTCCTAATCTTTATCCTAAATCTACCTCATTGTTTAAAACCATTCCTTTTCAGCCTGTGGCTAGGGGCTAGAGTGAATAGCTGCTGTCCATTTTCTTTTAGGCACTTTCTTTTAATATATTTGAAAACTGACAGCATATCCCATCTCATTTTGATTTGTGCCAGAGTTGGATCGCACAACCAGTTTATGTTGCAACTAGGGATGTATGAGAAATCTGTTTCAGTTCAGTTTTTTTTACCAGAATTTACCCAGTTCATACCTCCCAGAACTGAACACAGCCCTGAACAGGAATAGCAGATGAAGTCCATACATTTCTGAGCCTGCAATGCAATTTGTGGAACAAAACAAAACAAAAAGTGTTCAGAAATGCATACATTTGAAAAATGTGTATGAAAAAAAATGTGTACTTTTGAAAAATGTACACAAGCAATCGTTAATCATGGGAGGAAATGCATACATTTGGGCAAATCTGCACGGAAAGAAAAACAAAACAAAACCTGTGATCTGATACAAACAAGACTTGAAATGGGTTTTGAGGTGCAATTCCAAGCACCTTAATGAGCTCATGTTTTGCTGAATCACATATTCCTAGTTGCAACTATATAAGAAGATAATCTCATGTGAGATTTCTGTATCGCTGATGATGTGTTTGTGATGAAATTGGGCTACGTGATCCATGATGGAAATTTTACATGACGAGGTTAGGAAATGCAAGTTGTAATTTTTATGTGAAAAACACACTTCTGTGAAGATAAGGAAAAAAGTAGTCATGATCTTTCTGTTTTTATGGAACTAGTATATGATTTTGCATGCAGTGAGAACACTGATTTTCAACTAGAAATGGGAACAAAATGTGATTGTGAAATAAAATTGGCTGTGTAGTGCAAATATTCCCCCTCCTGGCTTTTGGAATCTGTTGAACCACCCCGCCTCTGTGGAGATGAAGTTTATTATGACTGAGATTCATGATGAAGTTCCTTCATGTCAAAAATGCTAGTAATTAACTACAGGGGTCTTCCTTACATAGATTTAGATGTGCCTTAATACAGTTGCCTCATGTTTATTACTGAAAGATTTACATGAGGTTAATGAGATTAAGCTGTAGCAGCTGTCAACCTCTGTAACCAGTCTCAGCTGTGGATCAGTCACTCAGGGATGCTGCAAGCATAGTTTGAGAATATCCAATCCATATTTATCTATCATCCTTCAGAGAAGGGCAAATTATTAGTTCCAGTATGAAGGTTCTGTCTTTTTTCCCCAATGGCTTGGTGCTTCCACAAGAGCCACCAGGAGACTACTTAAGGGAGTTTTTGAGGGGCTGCAATTAGTGAGGGTTTGGAGGATGAACAGTCCAATGGAGTTGTTGTGGAGCGGAAATCACTAAGTAATTACAAAAAAAGAATGACAACGCATAGGAGGGAAACATGCTAGGCTTACTTAAACATTCAGATGGGTTTGAAGGAAGCCTTGGTGTCAATACAAGATGGGTAAAATGAGATGACTGTACCTAGAAAGCCCAAGTGGAGAACATTTTAAATATTGTATGACAGCATATAAAAAATAAGAATGAGTCTAAGTTTAATGTCCCTGGGTCCTGCTAAAAACAGACATGATCTGTGCAATCAGATATCCAGTTTATTTCAAAAGTATTAAAATATGTGATGCATACACTTCTCTGTTCTAAGAGCCATGTGGAGTTTTACTTTCTCCAAAAGTAAAATCTACAAATGTATTCCTGCCCCATGTTCTGCATTTTCTAATACAATAGACTGAGCCACTTTTTAGTAGGGCTGTTTCAGGGACACCCCCCCCCCCCCGATCCGACTCAGAAGCTGTTTCGTGGCTTCGGAAGTGGGCATGATTCGGGTAAAGCTGATTCGGCCCCAAACCCAAAGTGGGATTTAAATGCCCCCCCCCCTGACGCCCCTGCACAAACCCCCAGCTCCTTACCTTCCTCTGCCTCCTTCTCCTTGGTCACGGCTGTCAGGGTGGAAACTGAGCCGGTAGAACCTTAGAGCAGTTCTGATTTTGAGGAGGAACAGCAATCCGTGGGAGAGGAGCTCGCTCATCTCTCACAGGCACAGCAGCTGGCAGAGATTCCTCCTGCCAGCATTCTTGGGATAGATAGTGACCCTGGCAGCGAGAGAGTGCTGGAGGGGGGCTTGCTGGATGCTCGACGCCGACGCAGGGAGTGATGACAGATGGAGGGCGCGGAAAGGAGGTGTAGCGCTCGTTTGGTGCACAAGCAACGGTTGCGTCCCAAGGACCCAAAGGAAAGAGGGAGGATCTCTCCCTCGCCCATAAGTTCAGGGTCTTCCCATGGTTCTCCTTCAAATGGAGACCAACTGCCTAACTTGGAGCACAGGCTACTCTGCTAGCTTTCTCCAGTGCTGTTCCTTGCTTAGTCGCTGGTGATTAGCATCTGAAAGAGTCATTAAGTTGTAAAAGGAATAAAGCCTTGAAAAGAATCCTTTTGTCTGTGTCTTGAGTTGGCTATTGGAGTAGACTGTAAGAGGCAGCTAGGGTGCTCCTGACAGCTGCCTCCTCCGTTACCGCTGTCTTTTCCTCCTCTTCCTCCGCCACCTCTGCCACTGCCACCTCCTCCACCGCTGTCATCATCGCTGCCTGCAATAGGAGCCAGTGCATGTCCTGCAATAGGAGCCGGTGCACGTCCAGACCTCAGGAGCTGGCAGGGGCAGTGGCGATGGCATGGTGGTGGAGGCAGCGGTGATGCAGGAGCAGTGGTAATGGCGGTGACATGGTGGTGGAGGCGGCAGCAGAGATGGTGGTGGCAGCAGCAGTGGTGGCAGCAACGGTGATGGAAGACTCTCAGGTAAGGAACTGGAGGTGCTGGCTAAGCTGGGCTGGGGGCACTGAAGCGCCAAAGTGCACCAAAGCACTTCTGAGAGCCCCTGACCTGCTCTGGGTCGCTTTGTGCCCGCTCTGCTTTGCCTTGTAAGGGGCTCGAAGTGACCTGAAGCAACCTGCTTTGACTCAGGCTTTGGGCCTTGGGCCGAAGTGGTGCACAGACCTACTTTTTAGTATGCAGAGATGGTGTTGTTACCAGTGATGTAGTGATAAATGTTCAAGTTCAGGAGCTCATCATGACAGCCCCTGTAGTTGTGCCCCCAAGGAAAATCAATAGTCGCACCCCCAGGAGATAATACACACTGCTTTTATTTTATTTATATACAAAGGAGCTAATGCTGGTTAAAAACTCCAGCATAAAACATAGCAATCTAAAACAAGGAATCAAACAAAATACTTAATCACATGATTACAATGCAGGGTATGATTACAATCTTTTTCATAGTTAATGAAAAACCTGGGAGCATGGCTGTTGGGGGAGGGCACCTGGGCATTGGCTCTGGATCTTCTGAGGTATGCCCCAGATCTTCTGAGCAGCCCCAGTTGCCATGATCTGCATTAATATATGTCTGCTTCATCCCTCTGAGCTTAGTAGCCTACTAAGGAGGCCTCAGGACTTGCTCTCTTAGCAAACCAATAGGGAGTGTAGTGTGAATGCACCAGCCTTTTAAACTAGAGCGGAGACTGTGCAGGGTCCCAGGCCTGAACCAAGCTATTGTAGTTTCAAAGGGGCTTAGATGATTCATAATGCTCTCTGACTTTGGTTCAGTTGGCAGGCTGTTTTCCCTAGCAGGCCTCTTGATTTACCATGATGAGTCAAAGGTCGATAGTGCAGCTTCAGCACATTCCATACTAATGAGCTAGAGGGTGTCTTATCAAGATGTGCCTGGGAAGTGAGGCTTGTTTGCCTTAAAGCTGCAGGTAGCTGTGCTGGGATAGTTTTCCCTCTGAACAAGCACTGTTAGTCTATGATGGGAAAGTTATAGACGAATGCTAATTAATGCTTGCTTCTGTCATGCTGCCTCACTGCTAACATGTATGGTATAAAACCCATTTTACCCCATGGCTCTGGGTTCAGAGAAGCTGTCTGATCCACCCATTGGGTACGCCTGTGTGCTGATTGTACTCAGTATAGTATCTCCTTGTAAGTAAACCTGGATCTGATTTATCACTATCTTGGCACCTCTAAATTAAGAGTTCGAAGCCTACTGCAGGGGCAATACAGACTGCCGCCTTTCCTTCCACAGTCTGCTTATTGTTGTTTTTCTCTCCCCCTACTTTTCTGCTCTTACATGTCTGTGCTGGGAACTTATGTGCAATGACTTTTTTAAGAGGGAGAGGGAAAGGCAGGAAGAACTCCATATGAAATACTGTTATTTCACACAGCATCTGATTATTTTACTACCCCAAACTGGAATCTTTGCTTCTGCAGAAATTCAGTAGCTTCAGCACAGCAAAAGATTCAGTCAGCCTCCACAGATTTCATAGAATCATAAAATCATAGAATAGTAGGGTTGGAAGGGGCCTACAAGGCCATCAAGTCCAACCCCCTGCTCAATGCAGGAATCCAAGTCAGAGCATTCCTGACAGATGGCTGTCTAGCCTCATCTTGAACACCTCCAGTGTGGGAAAGCCCACCACCTCCCTAGGTAATTGGTTCCATTGTCGTATTGCTCTAACAGTCAGGAAGTTTTTCCTGATGTTCAGCCGGAATCTGGCTCCCTGCCACTTGAGCCCATTATTCCGGGTCCTGCACTCTGGGATGATTGAGAACACATCCTGGCCTTCCTCTCTGTGACAACGTTTCAAGTCCTTGAAGAGCGCTATCATGTCTCCCCTCAGTCTTCTCTTCTCAAGGCTAAACATGCCCAGTTCTTTCAGTCTCTCTTCATAGGGCTTTGTTTCCAGTCCCCTGATCATCTTTGTTGCCCTACCCTGAACCCTCTCCAGCTTGTCTGCATCCTTCTTCAGGTGTGGTGCCCAGAACTGGACACAGTACTACAGATGAGGCCTAATCAGCGCTGAGTAGAGGGGAACTAGTACTTAGGGATGTATGAAAGTCACTTACCTTTTCGCAGATTCTGTTCATTGTGGGGGGGAGGCGTTCCTTCCCTCCCCCCGGAATCCTCAACAGGGGGGAGGCGATCCGGTCCTCCCCCCCCGGAATCCTCAATGGCCGGCTGTGCTCCGTGGCGGCTCCGCGGAGCAGCCAGCCAGGCCCAGGCCAGGGCCATCCGCAGCCAGATTTCCAGCCGCGGAGGGCTCTGGGTTAAAAAAAAAATGCGTTCATAAATGGCAACGGCTACGGCCGCTGCCATTTGCATTCCTTATTTTTCGCCATCTTCATCTACGTAAATATTTACATAGACTAAGACGAAGAAAAGAAAGGGGAACACAAATAGCGTACTGGGCGCTATTTGCTTTCCCCTTTCTTGTCTTCGTCTTAGTCTACGTAAATATTTACGTAGACTAAGATGGCGAAAAATAAGGAACGCAAATGGCGGCGGCCGTAGCCGCTGCCATTTGTGTACGCGTTTTTTTTTTTTTTACCCTGACATGATAGGCTACGTAAGTCTTTACATAGCCTATCACGTCTGTGGATGAAAAGAAAGAAAAAGACAGACTGCAAATGGCGGCGGTGGCAGCTGTTCGGAAGACCAGCCGCTGCTGCTGCTGCAGCCGCTGCTGCAGCCGCTGCTGCAGCCACCGCTGTCTGAAACATCCGCCCCAGGTAAGTCTCGTCCCGGGGTGGATCCGCGGGGGGCTGGGGGGTGGTAGGCCGTTTTGCGATGGATTTCAGGGGGCCGAATGCAGTGGCATTTCGCCTCACCGAGATCCGTCATGGAATTCTCTGACATCCCTACTAGTACTTTCCGGGATTTGGAAGCTATGCTTCTATTAATGCAGCTCAAAATAGCATTGGCCTTTTTTGCTGCCACATCACATTGTTGGCTTATATTCAGCTTGTGATCGACAACGATTCCAAGATCCTTCTCGCTTGTAGCGTTGTTGAGCCACGTATCCCCCATCTTGTAACTGTGTGTTTGGTTTCTTTTTCCTAGGTGCAGAACTTGGCAATTTTCCATTAAATGTCATTCTGTTGTTTTCTGCCCAGCCCTCCAGTCTATCAAGATCACTTTGAATTTTGTTTCTATCTTCCAAAGTATTAGCTATCCCGCCCAATTTTGTGTCATCTGCAAATTTGGTCAGCATTCCCTGCACCTCCTCCTCCAAGTCATTAATACAAATGTTGAAGAGCACTGGGCTCAGGACTGAGCCCTGCAGTATCCCGCTCATTACCTCTCCCCAGTTTGAGAAGGTCCCATTGATAAGCACTCTTTGAGTTCGATTCTGTAGCCAACTGTGGATCCACTGGATCGTTGTTTCATCTAGCCCACTTTGAGCTAGTTTGCTCATCAGGATATCATGGGGCACTTTTGTCGAAAGCTTTGCTGTAGGAGTGCACGAAAGCCACTTACCTCGTCTTGCAGCTTGTTCGCGGTGGGGGGGAGGCGCTTCGCTGCTCTCCCTCCGAAGTTCAGGCCGGGGGGGGAGGCTTCCCGCCTCGCCTGGCCGAAATTCAGGCCGGGGGGGAGGCTTCCCGCCTCGCCCGGCCAAAATTCAGGCCGGGGAGGAGGCGCCTCGCCTCGCCCAGCCGCGAAATAAAAAGTTAAAAAAAAAATGACCCAGTGATAGGCTACGTGACGATTAACGTAGCCTATCACGGCTGACTTTGCAGATCTAGCCGTGATGGGCTACGTAAATCGTCACGTAGCCTATCACGGGGGAGGTTTGTTTTTATTTTAACTTTTTATTTCGCGGCCGGGCGAGGCGAGGCGCCTCCTCCCCAGTCTGAATTTCGGCCAGGCGAGGCGGGAAGCCTCCCCCCCGGCCTGAATTTTGGCCGGGTGAGGAGGGAAGCCTCCCCCCCCGGCCTGAACTTCGGGGGGAGCAGCGAAGCGCCTCCCCCCCACCGCGATGCAAGCTGCGAGACCAGGTAAGTGACTTTCGTGCACCCCTACAGATGGATTGCTTTATCATCTGCTCCAGAATTTTCCCAGTGATTGATGTCAGACTGACTGGTCTGTAGTTCCCAGGTTTCTCCTTTTTACCGTTTTTGAAGATAGGGACCACATTAGCCCTCCTTCAGTCATCTGGCACTTCCCCCGTCCTCCTTGATTTCTCAAGGAGAATAGTCAGCGGTTCTGAGAGTTCTTCTGCCAGTTCCGTTATTACTCTAGGCTGCAGTTCATCTGGCCCTGGAGATTTGAACTCATTCAAAGTAATTAGGTGTTCCTTGACCGTATGCCTATCAATCTCAAGCTGCAATCCTGCCCCTTCAGCCTGTACTTCACCTTTGCCAATGGGGTCATAGACCCTCTTTTGGGAGAAGACTGAGCCAAAGTAGGAATTGAGCTTCCACCCTCATCAGTAGTTCTGCTGTTAAATGGATCGCAGGAGTGACAGTTTGGAATGCCTGGAGAGGAAAGTTCCTTAGGAGAAAAACAAAACAAAAGAAAACAGAGGTGTGAGTGGGATAATGCCTACAAATTGTCCTCCAGATTAAGGCCATTGAGACTAAGAATTCTCAAGTCTATAGATCCAGAAATGTTCCTTTTTGTCAAGCATGTCATTGTCTTTTGTTTGTTCTATTGAAAGCAACTTTAAATCCAAGAGGCTATATGCAGGAGAACTGAAATATCTTGCAACAAACTGCTCCAGTTTTTTTTTTTTTTTTGTAAGAATCACAAATCTGTGGTTACAAAAACTTGTTCTTAGGTCTGTTGTAGTTTCCCCTACTGTGAAGAGAAAATTCTCTGGAAAAGACCCTGATGCTGGGAAAGACTGAAGGCAAAAGGAGCAGGGGAGGCAGAGGATGAGATGGCTAGAAAGCATCACCGATGCAATGAATATGGACTTGAGCACGCTCCGGGAGAGAGCGCAGGACAGGAAGGCCTGGCGTGCTATGGTCCATGGGGTCACAAAGAGTCAGACACGACTGAACGACTGAACAACAACAAAGTTTCCCCTACATATTGCACACAACATCCTTTTTAAATAGTCAGTTAAATAAACCACATTAGTAGAAGTGCATGTTAACGACTACCTAGTGCAATAAGTTTTGTTAGTAATTGTGCTCCAGAAAGAAGTGGTTTCTTGGTAACTGCAGGTAATGCAACGCGTTGATTTACAGTTGTCTGATCCTGGGTTGCAAGGATCTTGTTTAAGCGCAGCCTTAACTAACAAGTTGAGTTGTTAGTTAAGGCTGCACTTAAACAAGATATTTGCAAACAAGATATGTTCATATTTACCACATCGTAGAAGTCTGTTTGCAGGTCATAGTAAATATCCATCTGCATTCATGAGACCATTACAACATAAGTACATGTGTAACTTTTCCACATGTTAAAAAGCGAAGTATGAATTGGGCTTCAGCCAAGGACCTTGAAAACCCAAACCATAAGCCTGTTAAACTCGTATAAAATGTGACTGCAGTCCACTGAATTCAAGGGGCATGATTTGTGCTTAATTCCAGGTGTTCTGTTTTAACTAGAGTGTGGATTGGGTTGCAAATATTTTAAATAAAAATATTAGAAAGATTGAAGTTCAAATGTCTTACAGGAATATATTGTCAAGGGAAAGTAAACTAGAGACATTAACTTGAAAAAGATACATGAAAATAAATAACACCCTGCTCCCAGTCTGGTGGCTGTCAATTTCCTTGTAAAAATAAAATTAAAATTGACAGTACTTTAGTCATACAATAAATATTAGCTTGCATAATTTGAATGACAGAATCATATATTCAATTAGTCCCCAATTTCCTTTTCTAAACATTATGCAGAGGAATAGCTTTGACCAGGTCAGTTTTGAAGTAAAGGATAGTTTAAGAGTTTCTTTCTACAATATTTAGCATGTTCAAATATTTATGTATATACACAATAAGTGGAATCTGAGATATTCCCCCCTTGTTCTATATTCTGCCTAATTTGCTAATTTATTGACTAGGCTGAGGACTTCTTTGAACTTTCAGAGAAGCAAAGAAAGGATGTGTGAGCAGCCTGCTTAATGGGTTTTCAGGCTCCAGATAATATGCAAGAGGGGCACATTTCCCTTGCAGTTTTGTTCCACACATGGTTGAAATTTGTGCATCTTGCTAGAGCAGGGAACATTATTTGGAAGCATGCAAGTATGCTGTTTTCAAAGTTGTATTCTTAAAGTATAAGCTAAAATCAAATGGAACAGTGTTAAACCACATGTTCTTTTATTTCCTCTGTCATCCAGTTGTCTTCTCATTCTACATTTTGGATGCTTCCCTTCATACTTACAGCTTCAGTTACCAGGGAGCCAGTGTGTAGGAGCTAGAGTGTTGGACTATGACTCAGGAGATCTGGGTTCTAGTCCCCACTCAGCCATGAAGCTCACCAGATAACTTGGGGCCAGTCACTGACTCTCAGCCTAACCTACCTTACAGGGTTGTCATGAGGATAAAATGGAGAAGAGGGTCACCATGTAAGCTGCCTTGTGTTCCTTGTAAGAGGAAAAAGGACAGGATATAAATGTAATAATAAATAATAAGTAATAAATAAATAAATTACGTAGAGTGAATATTTTTCTTCACTCTGACTTCAGTCCCCGTTTTGTGCAATCTAGAAAAGAGAATTGGGGCTGAAAGACCAAGGGAAAATGTTGGTGCCTGGAGGCTAATTTGCAAGCAAACATAGGCGAGACTGTAGAATGTGTTTACTGCTTGTCTGACATGTAAGTTAAGGCTGGTGCCGTAACTACTTACCATTTCCATGATTTTTCTTGCATGAGTGAATTTGTAAGAACACTTCTCTTAAACCAAGGATTCAGATTCAGGAGGGCATCCCTCAACAGTTAAAGGTGTGGGCAGAGCGTAGGAACAATCGCTTGGCTGTCTCCAGACTCAGGGTCAGGTCAGTCTCAACCTTATTAGTGTACCTTAATAGAAGCTACACTGCTTTCACCACTGCAGACCTTTGTTAATTCAATAAAGTTGTGGTCAAGAGCGTATCCAATGCTGCCTGAACACCAGTGGGACCGACCACTAACTCAACAAACAGCTAGAGGGTCTAAAAGCAACTGGAAGAGCTAATTTCCAGAATGGGGCAGGTCAGCAGAGCTTGCAGAAGGCAATGATCTGGGAATGAGCATTTCCACTTGTTTCCAGGGTGACTTTAGGAAGTGCTCACTCCCCATTGTGCTAGTGGATCCTGAGGGTGCAATGGAGTGGTTGGAAGCACAATGGCAGTATTGGATACTGCCCTTAGTTTACTCAACCCTCTGTGTGCCAACTCTTTATTTCTGGGATGTGTGTGCAATGACTGGGACACAGGTGAATTGCTTTAGTGCTTCATATGTACTAGAAACAGTAGAGAACACAGTTGAGATGAAAGGTCTTAGTGGCCTGGATGTAGCCCATAAGCTATGGTTAAAACAGATGTTCTAGTTTTAGGAGGTTCCTTTGAAAGAAAGCTTTAGAACTTGGCTGAGCACAATTTTAGTGTGAGAATCTGTTGAACTCTGAATTCAGTGTCGTCACTCACTGATATAGGTATATCGCCATTCTTGTTAACTAACATTACACGGTCAATATACTGGCTTTGTTCAAGAAGCCTTTTGTTCAAGAGCTAATTTATCCTTGCTGCAAACAAATGATTTTTTTTTCTCTTTCACCCAAGTGCTATAGTTTACAGCAAATTACAACTGCACTTTAAGTAACGTTTCAAAGTATAATTATTTAACTGAAGAGATCTGGATACGCAGGAGTCATTGCATCACCATTTCTATTTTGGTAATAAAGTAATGCACCAGTGTTCCAAGTTCTGTAGCACTTTACCCTGCAAGCTGTGTGGTAAGTGTTAAACACAAAAGATAAGCTGAAAGCTACAGAAGATAGAAACATTTATGTTACAGCCAATTGTCATGGCTTTTATTTTGCTTCATAAAAACCATTAGTGTCTTAAAAGCTCACCCACAGAGATTCCAGGCTGAGCAAGTAAAAAGTATTTTTTAATGCATTTATTTGGTCAGTTTTATTACAAAATTGTCTTTGAATACTTTATTCAATGAGTAGTTCATTTTAAAATGAGTGTTGTTGTTGTTGTTGTTGTTGTTCAGTGTGTATCTACCATCACCACCATTCATCCATATCTTGGTTGTAACCTATAAAATAATGCTCACTGGCATGTTTACTGAAGCAATTTCGAATATTTCATAGTTGAATGATATTTTGCTACATATTTGGAAGACACCTTAAAATTAGTATCCATTAAATGCTTTTTGTGTGATTGTTAGCCCCAAACCACTTTTATTTTTGCTTCCTCAGAAATTAAAATTGATCTGCAGTTGTTTGCTGCAAGTACTATTTATAAAACAAGACCAAGGAGAAGCAATTGTTCCTTTTTACATATATGCATTAGCATAATTAACACGTGGATACATTTGTCGGAAGCAGGCAATCCCCAGCGCATACAACTCTGAAGTCTTAAGCATGGGATGATAAATCTTTTTCAGGCCGGGGGCTGAAATCCAATTTGGGAAAGGTCGAGGGGGGGCACAGTCCAGCAGTGCATAGGGCTAAAGCATGGGGGGGGGGGGGGCAAGGGCAAGGAAAGCAAAGTGGGCAAGGCCAGAGGTAGTTCTTACCAATGTGGACATTTTCCTACCAAGCATACAAAAGACAGCTCAATTCTAAACAAGTCTACTAAGGAGTGAGCCCCAGTGCAACAGCTTTCATGTCTGCAAAGCACAGCTCAAATGCCTTTCTGTACCCTCTTATCTCAAATCACTGGCTTGAGATAAGAGCAGAAGAAGCTTGCAGGCTTTCATCCAATACACATAAAATATACAAGTGTGTGTGGGGAATTTTACCGCCGCCATTCCAATAAAAGAAAAAAAAACCACGCCCCCGTGATAGGCTACGTGACAATTAACATAGCCTATCACGGCTAGATTTGCAAAGTCAGCCGTGATAGGCTACGTAAATCGTCACGTAGCCTATCACGGGCGACTTAAAAAAAAAAAAAAGCGCATACAGATAATGGCGGCCCCCATAGGGAGCCGCCATTCCCGTTCCTTATTTGGTCGCTGTAGTCTACGTAAATATTTACGTAGACTACGGCGAAAATAAGGGCAATGCTATTTGCATTGCCCTTATTTTCACCGTAGTCTACGTAAACATTTACGTAGACTACAGCGACTAAATAAGGAACGCGAATGGCGGCTCCCTATGGGGGCCGCCATTAGCGTACGCGCTTTTTTTTTTAAGTCACCCGTGATAGGCTACGTGACGATTTACGTAGCCTATCATGGCTGACTTTGCAAATCTAGCCGTGATAGGCTACGTAATAGGCTACGTGATAGGCTACATGACTTTGCACATCTAGCCGTGATAGGCTACGTTAATCGTCACGTAGCCTATCACGGGGCGTTTTTTTTAAAAACAAACAAACAATGGAGTTCGCGGCCAGGCGAGGCGGGAAGCCTCCTCCCTGGCCTGAATTTCGGCCGGGCGAGGCGGGAAGCCTCCCCCCCAGCCTGAATTTCGGCCGGGCGAGGCGGGAAGCCTCCCCCCCGGCCTGAATTTCGGCCGGGGCGAGGCGGGAAGCCTCCCCCCCAGCCTGAACTTCACGGGGGGAGCAGCAAAGCACCTCCCCCCCACCGCGAACAAGCTTCAACGAAAGGTAAGTGCCTTTCGTCCACCCCTAGCAACCGGTAATAAACCCACACTGCTTAGGGGAGGGTGGGAGGGAGCTGCGTCGAGCCAGAGAGCTGAGATGGGGGGGGCTGAGTTTAACGCAACTCAGCCTGCCCCTCCTTGCATGGTGGTGCCACTAAGGTACACCAATCAGAGGCCCCTACTTCTTGTCACCCCACCCGCCCGCAATGACCCCCCCTTTTCAGCCAGACAAGCTGGCGCCGGGGTTAGTGCATTTGCGAGCGGAGATAGGTTAAAGAAGACACAGACAACAAGCTTGGGTTGAAAATTGGGCCACATTTATTGAAATACCTGCAAAGGGGTAACTAGGATGGGCATCTAGCTGTGTCAGTGGCTAGCTGGCACTTCTTGGGCCAAAACACACCCAGCCTGAGGGGTGGCAGTGATCTCGCCAATCCTCCAGACTGCCCCTTCTGGGGGAGGTAGACCTTCCGGTGTCACCCCCAACCCGGTGCCGCACAACACCTGGGTGAGTGAGTAGGGTTGGTCTCCCAGGCAACCCTTATCCCCCCGCCGAGCCGCACAACCCATTCGGGGGGCCTCAGGCGTCACCTGTCACCGTAAGGTGCCTCTGCATGCACACCATCCCTACTTTCCTGTTTTTGCCCATCCTAGCCGCCACAGGAGTCACAAGCCTAGAGCTTGTGAAACTCCCCCCACCTGCGCAGAAGAACTTCCCTCAGGCCCCTTTGCAGATCAGACAGGAATATGTTATTCACTAATTGAGACATGCAGACACCGTCCTACCTGTAATGCTCCCTCCATGTCCACAGAATTCCCTGGCGGGTGGTGCATCCATCACCTCATGCACATGGCCATAAGCCATTTCTCTGTGCACTTTTGGACATGCCCTGCCACTGGCAACGTCATTCCATTCCTTCCCATTGATCCATGGGAGCAGTGAGGGCTGCAATAGACCACTTCCGGCCTGGTATGCCAGACCACCCGCATCTCAATCAAGGCCTGTTTGATCAGGTCCTCACCTGGCTTACAGCCAAAGTCATTCCTCTCAATGTGCAGCACCTGGACCTGTGGAGGAAGACTGACAAACTTTGGTGGAACAGAGTGAGGAGGGGGCTCCCACCGTATGCCACATCTGTGACGCCACTGGATCTTAATGTGACAGAGTGACAGAAGCTGAAGTTTGAAGATGACATACAAGCCCTGCGTGCAGCTCCAGACATCATAACGTGCCCTTGTAAGAGCACCCGTACCGGCGTACAACAAGTCTGC
Organism: Heloderma suspectum; assembly: GCF_057233095.1. Classification (NCBI taxonomy): domain Eukaryota; kingdom Metazoa; phylum Chordata; class Lepidosauria; order Squamata; family Helodermatidae; genus Heloderma; species Heloderma suspectum. Next base: position 89,193,443 of record NC_139459.1, read on the forward strand.
TGGTCTAAGGAATAAGCACATTAGGGCAAGCAAAGCAAAAATTGTGTCAGGAAGAAGTGGACAGCTCACAAATGCAGGCTGAAATGCTGTGAAGCCCCATTTCAAAATGCCATAACATGCCTGAGAGAGAAACCTCCAGCGGCTACCATGGAGGCTGCTTCAATCTAAGAACAGTGGGTTCTGAACTGCAAATTACCTAAGCCTAGCGGGGTAGAGCTAATGTAGAAACTGCCCTAATTGCCCTTAAGTCAAGAGTAAGCCGTTGAAGTGATAAAACGGAGGCCCCTCCTCAGTCCTGTGGCATTCCATAAAACCCATAAGGTGCCGACAGGGCATAACCCATTGACTTGCGTTTGGCCGTAGGCTGCTGCCGTGCCCTTGCCATAACGATCAGTTTGTTACCAAATATGTAAATGGGTTATATTGGGCCAGACCTGTACCTTGAAGCATATCAAGACCCTCCAGCACCAGTCGGCCTTGGGAGCCCAGACCACCCTGAATTCCTAAGGGGGGGGGGGTTGAAGAAGGCCGTTAAGGCTGCTACGTGGAACAGGGAAACGTCTTACTGGAAAGCTCAAATGGAGGGCCATTACCCCTGGAGCCCGAAAGGGGTATCCGGAGAGAGAGGGTGGCTAATTTACTAAAGCAGGCAACAGCTGTGCCCAACACTATATTGCACGCCGAACCCTAAAATCTGACATGGAGTCAGTGAATCCCACCATTGTGGGCCGGAAGGCTAAATGGCCAGCTTGCGACTTATGGTCCCAGATAGTCTGTTGTTCCTTAAAGAGGCGCAAAATTGCAGCCAATGATCTATAGATAAGGGACATGAATCCTCACTGAAGCTTTGCCTAATGCGCGGCACACCCTACTTGCTCTGTCACAGGCGGCTCCTGTACGGAGAGCCATGGAATGCAGGATGGCATGCCTGGCTTCCATATCCCGGACTCCCATGGTACTGTAAGGATGGGAATTGGGAATGGAGCACCCACAGGGCTAAGGCCCGGAAGACGTTGACCTAATTTCATGACAATTGGGTTTGCCTAACCCGGCACATGGTGGACCCAGGACCAGATGTTGTAACACCAACTCTGGAGCGCGAACACACTGACACATGACATGACCCTCCAATTTCAAGAGGACGGAGAATGAATAACTTGGTCATGTTGGCATACCGAAGGGGGGGGGGGTTATTGACTTGGCTATAGGTCATCCAAAATGTGCCTGGTGGCAGCAGCAGCCTCCACTCTACAGGTCACTACCCACAGCACAATCGGACCTGCCCTAAGAATCTAAAACCCTTTGGGGTAGCGGTGGAACCATGTGAATCCGCAGTCCGGTTTTGAGGAGAGGCTCACGCTTCCGGAATGAGGTGCCATTAAAGCCCTACTAAGTTGAAGCCATGCCTATGGATACATGTGCACAGCAGAAGTGACCCTGGTTTGATGGTGTGGCAGCCGCAGTCCTTGCACTGCCCAAACTGAGCCGGTGTGAGAAAGCACGGTCAGGGGCTGCTACCCTAACTGTGAATAGGGGTGTCAGAGAATTTCTTGCCGAAACTTCGGGGGGCCGAGTGCCAATGAATTCGGCCCCCTGAAGTAGTTTCGGGGAGAAATTCTCTGCACCCCCCCGCCCCCCGCACCCCCCTCCCGGGATGGGACTTACCTTTCCCGAATGTCGCTCCCGGTGGCGGGTCGCAGCGGCGGTTCGGCAGGGCTTCGACAGGGGCGGGGGCGGCAGCCGGTCTTTTGACCGGCTGCCGCCGCCGCCATTCCAAGAAAAGTAAAAAAAAAAAACACGCCCCCGTGATAGGCTACGTGACGATTAACGTAGCCTATCACGGCTAGATTTGCAAAGTCAGCCATGATAGGCTACGTAAATCGTCACGTAGCCTATCACGGGTGACTTAAAAAAAAAAAAAAGCGCGTACAGCTAATGGTGGCCCCCATAGGGAGCCACCATTCATGTTCCTTATTTGGTCGCTGTAGTCTACGTAAAGATTACGTAGACTACGGTGAAAATAAGGGCAACGCTATAAGGGTAACTTATAAGGGTAACTTGCCAGATTAGTGTAGGGATCTGATATGCCACTTACCCCAGGTAAGTGGATGCCCAAGTGGGCGGGGGAGGCGAGGGATCCTAAATTAATCCAGCAAAAACCCTGTAAGATGCTGTGTTAAGCGGCTGGGCTGGGGTTACTGGATGTGACCGATGGTGCTGCAGGCAGTCCGGGCATCATATAGGGAGATGACATTGGGAGGGACAGCCGCCCACAGGAGGTAAGCTAAGGCAGCAACCCATGGCCCTGCAGGTCACCCGTGTGGACAAGTGGGGCGAGGTGCAGTCATCTCACCCGTATCCAGGGCAGCCGCGTCCAGGTCCCCGGGAGCAAGGGAGATGATGCCGCTTGCAGTGTTCCTGACGGAGATGCCCCAGAAGGGCAGACCACCCCAGCTGTGGTGTGTCGCCTGAGCGAAAACCACAAGGAAGGAGATGGAGGCTTCGACAGCATCCAGACGAGCTGCACCCAGTGTGGCCGTGCTCTGATCCTTGACTGGATGTTGATGCTTGGGCACTCGGGGAAGAGGAGGCTGCAGAAGGGAGGAGCTCAACTGTGGGCGGTGAGTCATCTGGAAGAACTAATGAAGAGGAAGTGGAGTCTTCAACAGCGTCGAGATGAACTGAAATAGAAAGTAGTAGTGAGCGTTGGGTCTGCTGTTGTGTTCTCTTGGGCTGGACAGGTGAGGGTTTCTAAGGCCTGGCCGGGGGAGGGGGAGAGATCCCCGAGGAACCCTCATCGGCTTACAAAAGAGCAAGAATTGATGCCAGTACTGGGTCTGCTTCCTCATCAGACTCAGAATCAGGCCTTGTCAGCAGCCCTACCGTTCCCATCCTTCTACTTTGGTCTTTCTTGGGGGGCATGATGTAGAAAGTGGGTTAAGCTTAGCACGGTGTTGGCGAGAAAGAGTCAAGGGCCCGGGTGCCCGGACCCAGTCCAACACTCCAACCAGCACCCCTAGAAGTAAATGCAGCAGGAGGCTACACCCTGGGCTCCGAGGGAAACAGGCAACACCCCTCAGGCCTCGAGATCCGCGGACCCGAGATCAAATTAAGGCGGAGAGTCCTGGGCTGGGAAGGGGGGAGCACCTCCAGATAGGAGGGCCACACTCTGCAGCCGATAACGGCTAAAGAGGTGAGTGGTGTGGAGGGTGGGGGGCTATTGTTGCCTGTTCCAAGAACCGGCACCCAAATGGTGCAGAAAGGCCCGCGGCCACGGGAGCCGCCTGAACACACAGATGCTGCCTTTCCCTCCCCCCCTTTTATTTTATTTATTTATTTGTTGCTGTTGTTGTTGTTGTTGTTGTTATTATTTGGTTTTGGTGTGTGTGTGTGTTTTGCTTTGACTTGGGGGGGGAAATGTATTAATTAAATTAATGCCACTTATATCTTGCCCTTCTTCCATCACGGAATTCAAACTGGCATACAAGGAGTTCCTAGATGGTCTCCCATCCAGGCACTGACCAGTCCCAGACCTGCTTATTTACAGCAGCAGAGTGGCATTGACACACACTCTCAGACATCCTGGGGGGGGTGGACGCACTGCTCTGCGCTCCTTTTTTTTCTTTTTTTTTTTTGAGGCAGCGAGAGCCGGCGAAGCGGGGGGGGAGGGGCGGGCACGCTGCAACTGAGCGCGCCGCCACTACAAAGGCCAGCGCTCCCGCCGGCGCAGCAATCCGTGGCCCAGAGGGGCGGCGCACAACCACGCGCGCCTCGCCGTGAGCGAGGCAATGCTGGGGCCGCGGCAGTGTAGGCGAGCAGCGACCGCCGGAGAGGAGATGCAACAAAGGGGGGGGCGCGCCGCCGCCGAAATCACCGGCACTCCCACAGGGGCGTGGGACACAGGCGCCTCTCCCAAACATGCACCGCCGGCACAGTAGGGATGGCAGAGAATTTCTCCCCGAAACTTCAGGGGGCCGAGCGCCAACGTGTTCGGCCCCCCGAACAAGTTTCCAGGAGAAATCCTCCGCACCCCCCCGCCCCCGCACCCCCCCCAGGGACAGGACTTACCTTCGCCGAATGTCCCTCCCGCCGGCGGGTCCGGCCGGTGGTTCGTCAGGTGTTCGTGCAGGGCGGGAGTGGCAGCCGGTCTTTTGACCGGCTGCCGCCGCCGCCATTCCAATGAAAGAAAAAAAAATAAGGGCAAATAGCGTTGCCCTTATTTTCGCCGTAGTCTACGTAAATCTTTACGTAGACTACAGTGACCAAATAAGGAACGCGAATGGCGGCTCCCTATGGGGGCCGCCATTAGCGTACGCGCTTTTTTTTTTTTTTTTAAGTCACCCGTGATAGGCTACGTGACAATTGATGTAGCCTATCATGGCTGACTTTGCAAATCTAGCCGTGATAGGCTACGTTAATCATCACGTAGCCTATCAGGGGGCGTTGTTTTTGTTTTTTTAAAACTTTCGAGTTCGCGGCCGGGCGAGGCGGGAAGCCTCCCCCCCGGCCTGAATTTCAGCCGGGGCGAGGAGGGAAGCCTCCCCCCCCGGCCTGAACTTCGCGGAGGGAGCAGCCAAGTGCCTCCCCCCCACCGCGAACAACCTTCGAGGACAGGTAAGGGACTTTTGTCCACCCCTACAGCACAGTCACAGGCGGTCAAGCTGGCGCAGCACGAACTGACAAGGAGGGAGCTGCGTCCAACCACGCACGTCCTCCCATGAGCGAAGGCACCCCGGGGGCGCGACCGTGTTCGCGCGCCGCGACCACCAGAGGAGCAAGCTGGCACCGGGGTTAGAGGTGGAACAAGGGGGCGGGCGCGCCGCCGCCGTAAACAACGGCGCCCCTGCAGGGCAGGGGAGCGGGACACAGGCGCCGCACCCCTAGGAGGAGTAGACAAGGTGGGCACACCGCAGCCACAAGCGCCGTCGGCCCCGGAGGGGAGCAGGACAACCGGTGCCGCTCACGGGTGCACACCCTCGGCACAGCCGCCGGGCCTCTCGCCGACACGGCAAGAGCCAGAGCTGGGTAGGCGCGCTGAGCCAACGGCGGGAAGGGAAAGGGGGGGTGGGCAAGCTACCGCCACAAGCGCCAGGGCCCTGAGGGGACTGCAACCGCCGGCAGCGACAGGCGCTGTGCCCCAGTGCCTGCCGCCACCAATGCCAGCACTGCCGGTGGCAGGGCAGGCGCCGGGCATGAGGCAGCCGTGCCAGAGCACGAGCGCCCTGCCGCAAGCACTGGCGATGCTGGAGCTGAGGCAAGCGTCAACGTGAAGCGGTTTAGGCGCGCTGATAGCGTGCGGAGTCCAGGTGGCTGGAACGACGATGAAGCCTGTCTCCAGCATGCAGATGTCCTTCGTTGTTTCCCAGCAGAGCTGTAGTTCTGTCTAGCTGCGTTGAGCCAGAGAGCTGAGATTGGGAGGGGGGCTGAGTTTAAGGCAACTCAGCCTGCCCCTCCTTGCATGGTGGTGCCACTGAGGTGCACCAATCAGAGGCCCCTACATCTTGTCACCCCACCCGCCCGCAATGCCCCCCCTTTCAGCCAGACAAGCTGGCGCTAGGGATGGCAGAGAATTTATCCATGAATCTCGGGGAGGCTGAATGCCAATGCATTTGGCCCCCCGAAATTGGCGGTGAAATTCTCTGCCCCCCCGCCCGCCCCAGGATGGGACTTACCTCCCTCGAATGTCCCTCTCGACGAAGGGTCCCAGCGGTGTTTCGGCGGCGTTTCGGCGGGTGTGGGGGCGGCGGTCGGTCTTCCGACCGGCTGCCGCCACCGCCATTACAAAGTGAATGTAAAAAAACACACACATACACACGTGATAGGCTACGTAACGATTTACGTAGCCTATCACAGCTGACTTTGGAAATCTAGCCGTGATAGGCTACGTAAATCGTTACGTAGCCTATCACGTGTGTGTGTGTGTGTGTTTTTACATTCACTTTTTTATTTCGCGGCCGGGGAGACGGGGCGCTTCTCCCCAGCCTGAATTTCGGCCAGACAAGGCAGGGCGCCTCCCCCCCCGGCCTGAACTTCGGGGGGAGAACCGAAGCGCCTCCCCCCCACCGCGAAGCAAGCTGTGGGACCAGGTAAGGGACTTTCGTACATGTTTAGCTGGCACTGGGGTTAGTGCATTTCTGCAGTGTAAAGTGGTCTTGGGGAGTTTTAATATTCCCACCTGATTGGAGGATACTCTCTAATAAATACCCATTTAACTCCAATCACTGATTGGAGAAAACAGCAGAAGAATCTTGTTGGGGAACCTCCATAGGTTACATCTGGAGGTTCCCCATTCCTGTCATAAGGACTACTCCCCATATTGATACACATCTGATCAAGAAGTTGAATCTTAAGGTAGTTGTGTACTTATGAAAGTATGTCATGTAAGTGGATTTGGGGAGACGCCTTTGAAGTGGTTCCATTCCTACCTGTCTAGTAAGATTTAGAAGATGATACTGGTTTTGATCTTTAATGCCCTTTCAGGTCTGGAGAAGTGGTATAGTTTGATAAGTTTTCTTGAGCTGAGAACTGCATTAGAACATTCAGAAAGTGTAAAAAAAACAACAGTGGATAACTAACTGATCTGCACATTAGTCTGGGAGGTGCCTATCAGGTCAATTTATACTGGAATCTACAAAGGCTGTTCAACTATCCTTAGAGGCCATTATGTGGACTAACCCTTAACAAAATGCATAGTTGTTATCATTGCTGAGCTTGGGCTCAAAGAAATATATTCAGGGGTTTGTAAATGCCTGCCTCAAAGGATAGGTGAGCTTTATAAGCCCTCAGATTCTTCTCAGGCTTGTTTTAAAATCTGAATGGAAAAGAATTTCTAGCTCTCCAGCACTCCTTTTGTGGTCCCTGATAGTCCAGCCCCAGCTCTCAAAGCACCTCCTCTCCTTGTAGCAGAAGCAGAAGCATGTGGGGAGAGGAGCAGGGACAGACCACCCGTTCTCTCCTCCCTTCTCTGTTGTGCTGACACACTCAGCACAACAGCACAACAGAGGATCATGGGATACAGGATGACCTTCAGGAGAACAACATGTCCAGTGGTTCCTCAGACCTTTGCATCCCGGCATGCTGCTAATCAGCATCTCAAGGCAATGGGGAAGGAGAGGGAAAAGATTAAGATCTCCCTCCTCCCCTCTCCCTGTGTAGCTGTGCTGTTGCTCCTGCCACCACCATTGCTTGAAAGGAAGGGATAGTGCCCCCAAATCTATATGTTAGGGCCCCAGACCTATTCTCCAGAGCCCTGAGTGTCTATTAGTGTCAACAGAAGGGTTTTTTTCTTAATAGCCATGCAGCGGGCAATTTTCAAGAGGGAATTGCAGCTGGGAAGGGAAGGGTTAACTCTCACCTTCCCAAATGCTGCAATGTTCCCTTCCCACTCCCAAAGCGCCCCCCCCCCCCCGGATGGCAATTAAGTTTTTTGGGGAAAAACTTTTCCCATTAGTTTGGGGTGATTTGGGCCATGGTACTTATTAACCAAAGAATTTATTTTATTTAAGATTGTTTGGATAAGAAATTAATTGGCTGGCTTTGCTGCCTGTGAAATTAAAAAAACAACACCGTAGTTATTATGTCTACATTTGTATATATAGATATAAATTAACATATGCAAATTTCAAACAGATTTGTGGTGGCCCTGGGCCCCAAAGCCCTGGATAGGAGAGTGTGTTTTGGGGAATGGGGAGCTGACAGGCTGGGTTGGCAGGGATGGAGAGGGGTCATTTTTGAAGCCCATAGTTTGCCACAAACAAATGACCTGAGATTTTTGTGGTTTTTTAAAAAAAAGATTTTACATCATTCCTGAATTAATATGACATGAACTTGTGACAGCCCACTAATTTCTAATTCAAACTAATTTCTAATTCAAAATGCCCCAGAAGAACCCACTGAACTTTAACCACTACTTCTGAATAGGCCTAATGCTTCTCAGGCTTTATTCTAGGCATATATGGTTGTAGTATCTTTTATTCTGTTTGTTCCACAGCTTAAATATCTTTCATGTATTTGAATGAAGTAAAAAAGAAGCAAGAAAAAAGCAGTCATCAAACTAAATACTTTAAAAATAAATCACACTCTTCAACCCATTAAGGATGAAGTTGTGTGTACTTCTACATCTCTTTGTGTAGCCTGTGGCTGCAGGATTTACCTTGTCTATCTACCTATGTCCACTTTTAACAAGAAATAGGAGTACAAAATGCATCCGTTTAGCTTTATCAGCAGGTTGTTGATCTGCCTTGATCTCGCTGTCTTTCTGCCTTAACATTTTACCCCTTGAAAGCACTTTCTTTTCTGCCAAAATTGAGTAGCATGCTTTGAATCTCTTTTTGGTGGCTGTTAGTAATAATAATATTACTTGATGCAAATGAGTTCCTGGAAGGAATGATGACCTTTATGTGGGGTTTAAGCCATTTTGTTCCTCTGGTGTTTAACTTGGCAGAAATTCCCTTTCTTTCATTGAGAGGTGCAGATGCTCCCCATTTGTTTCCTTATTGCTCCATTGGTTGGCTCTGCCCTGTGTTCTTCTGTGCTTGATTCCTGGATTAATTTGACACATTCTAAATTAATATCAGAATTGGGGCATGCCCAGCTTGCTGAAGTTTTCACTTCATGTCTTTCCCCCCTTCTGGAGATAAACAACCTTGAGGAGGGTAGAGAGGGTGGCAGGAACTCTAATGGACATGTGGAGTGCCATCTTTTCCCAAGGGACTCTGTTGCTATTCTTAAAGTGCACAGATTGATACGGGTGAAAGTGGTCCAAGTAATTTGGTCCCAAACCATTTAAAGCTTCAAATGTCAAAAATAGGGGTGAACGAAAGTCCCTTACCTTCCGCCGAAGCTTGTTTGCAGTGGGGGGGAGGCGCTTCGCTGCTCCCCCTGCGAAGTTCAGGCTGGGGGGGAGGCTTCCCGCCTCACCCGGCCGCGAACTCGAAAGTTTTTTTTTTTTTAAACGCCCCCGTGATAGGCTACATGAAGATTAACGTAGCCTATCATGGCTAGATCTGCAAAGTCAGCCATGATAGGCTACGTTAATCATCACGTAGCCTATCACGGGTGACTTTAAAAAAAAAAAAAGCGCGTATGCTAATGGCGGCCCCCATAGGGAGATGCCATTCGCGTTCCTTATTTGGTCGCTGTAGTCTACGTAAATCTTTACATAGACTACAGCGACCAAATAAGGAACGGGAATGGCGGCTCCCTATGGGGGCCGCCATTATCCGTACGCGCTTTTTTTTTTTTTTTAAGTCTCCCGTGATAGGCTACGTGACGATAGGCTACGTGACCTCTATCAGTTCAAGTGGGGAGGCTGTTAGGCAGTGGGATTCCCAGAATTACTACTCTGATCCACATATCCAGGCCCAGCGCCAAGTATAAACCCTCAAAAGTGGAACGCAACAACACAGGGAGCCTGCAATTCCCATAAGCCACAGTAATACATCCTCCATGACCATCAAGGTCACTGATGAACACAGGTGGAGAGAGCTGGGATATGCCACTTTATCCTTCTATGCCACCTTCTGTGCCAGGGGTGAGAAACCTCTTTCAGTCAGAGGGCTGAATTCAATTCTGCAAAAGCTCCCAGGGGGCACATTCCAGTGGTGGGTGAGGCAAAAGGCGAAAAGGGTGGGGCCGAATACCAAATACCTAGCCTATTTTTGCTTAACACTCTTACTATCAGTAACTTAGCCTAGGAGAGGCATTTCAACCTTTTAGAATGGGGGGGGGGATTAAAAGCTGGAAAACCACCAAATGATTGGCAGTCGAGGCAAGGGGGCATGGCCACAAACAGTGGACATGGCCATCAGGGGAACCCCGGATGGCCAGATTTGGCCTGTGGGTCTGAGGTTCCCCACCCCTGATTTATGCAGACATGTCTAGGCTCAGGCTGTTGTCTGTGTCAAAATATCAATGACCCAACCCACAGTTGATATTATTGAGAACATTCTTTATGGTGCTGCAGCTGCCTGCACAAAGGCTTGCGTGGATACCAAATGGGCAGAGATTGAATGTGGTATGGAAAGAATGAAGTTCTACATTGTACACATGCAAGGCTGTACTCCCAAAAGATGCATAAAAGCACAAGATTAACATTGGTGCAGAGGCCACAGGCCAGGCTGTAGGATTCCCATGTGTCGGTCCATGAATGGACACTAGTTCTGATGGCTTTTAAACAAATGTGTGGACTGGAGAGCAGGTGTATCAATGGGTTTAGCCATGACTGCTAAATGGAGGTTCCAAGTTCAGAGGTAGCATATCTCTGAGTAGCAGATATTGGAGATATGGGATGTGTGATGAGAAAGGGCTGTTACTTTCATGCCCTGTTTGTTGGTGTCCTGGAGACATCTAGCTGGCCGCTGTCAGACATAGGATGCAAGATTAGATGGATGTCCTCTGGCTTACCCAGAAGAGTTGTCCTTTTGTTCTTAGGTTCTTGAATAGTAAAAGTGACTAAACCATTACATTACCTGACACCTATTTTAACAGTGCAATTCTAAGGACGTCTACTCAGAAATAAGTCCCACTGAGTTCAGTGAGACCTACTTCCCAGTAAATGTGTGTAGGGGGTTATATCCTAAGGCTTGCAAAATCAGCAAAGCAATAACTCCTTCATTTGAAGGCTTGCTAACAAAAGAAGGGAGAACTACACACATTTTTGAAAAGAGATGATTCTCCCTACAGCCAATTAATTCACTGTACATTCTTGGCCAATTCTGAAACTTGTGTGAATGCAAAATATTGTTATGATTACTATTAATATTCTGAGTAGTACAACATTGCAGGTTCAGCATAATGAATTAATTATAAAAAGATTCACACACTGCTGTTTGCTTGGAAGCTCAAGCTTTTGTATTATAAATGCTAGGCTACAGCTATAAATTTAATATGAAACCTTTTTATTGCACTGTTTTATTGCCTGTGACCCTTTGGACATAAGAGTTACAAACCATTTCCATCACAGTTTTTGTGTTGCATAGTTAATGAGGTTCTTTCTTTCTGGTCATTTAATTCCATTTTCAGAACAAAGTGTGAAACAATGAAATACAATATACTCCAATAATTTCCACCTGTTCCCTTATATTCATATCAAGAAATAAGCATCCCAATCATTATTTGGGGCTGTTAGAGGCATTTTGTTAGCCTTACATCATAAAAAAAGGTATGTGTAGCACATTGCTTTCATAAATGAATGCATTATTTCTTTTCGTCTACACTGCATTAAGTATACCATTGGTAGGAGACAAATACATAAAATCTGTTGTTATCTGAACTATGAGAAATTCATCATAATGATTAGAAAAGACAAAACAAACTGAAAAAAGGAAGGCTGTAGTAGCAGAAAGAGAGGAAGGATTCAAAATAGTATGACAAGGCAGCTGAATTGAACATTCTACAAACTACAAACTGAATGTGAGTTCAGGAACAGGGGTCACTGCTTAGTGGAAGAGGACATGCTTTGTGTACATGTTTAATCCCATGTTCAGTCCCTGGCATCTCCAAGTAGGGCTGAGAAAGACTCCTCTCTGAAAAACTGTGGAAATCCACTGCCATTCGGTACAGACAATGGTGAACTAACTGCATCAATGGTCTGACTAAGAATAAGGCAGATCCATAATTCATTTGATACGCTGGGATGATTTCATGTTGTGTCAAACTAGCAGTCACAAGGTGGATGGTTATAAAGGAAAATCAGAGGGAAACAGGGAAAGTGACCACCTGGTTCCCCTGATTTACCCCACCAGGGTACTTGCCCTCGTGTATTTGATTCCAGAGTTGCTACCGTGCAATGTGGCACTCAACACACACACTTCGCATTACCCCCAATGTACTAAAAGACAATGAAGCCATGCAACCTCCCATCTGTTCCTTCCCTGGTCTGTACGTTCTGCCTAGGTCTGTATCACTGGCTGCATGGCACATTTGAGTTCCTGCTTAGCACAACAGGTGAGGTAGGAGGGCAGACAACCAGACCAAGGATGGAACTGGCAGGAGTAGCTACAGCTGCCTTGTAATCTACCACTAGAGTTAAGTTGAAATGTCACAGAAGACTTTTTTTCTCATCCTCCATCACAGAAAAAGAAGGCCTACTTGGAAGAATTTTCTCCAAATTTTCTCCACCATTTTTTATAGCAGCTGCCATACCAATCTGCCTCTGGCTGCCATGTCTTGGAATGATGTTAGGGCTAGGGCATTGTGGAGGAGGATGCAAAATGGTGGCCAGGTTGCAAACGTAGTTACTAGGCTGGGGGGAACCCTTCGGGGAAAAAAGAAAGAAGCTACGCAACCACTGCTAATGCTGATCCCCACCCATGAGAAACAATTGGACAATTTCTCCTCCCAATGGTACCCCAATTTCTCTGCCCACAAGTTGTGTGGAGAAATTCAAGAGGCCATTTGCACATAGCTCTACCTGTCATATCCGGTGGTTAAATGTGTGTGTCAGAGTTGTAGGTTGGTGACCAAACCTGATTCCCTGAATTTAAGTTCATATAACAAAAGTCTTTATGGGAACTCTGAATCATGGCACAATCTAAAGCCAGTTTTGACAAGTGCCAACTTTAACAATAGATTTAAAAAATCTGAATCAACTTCCAGTCTTTGCTGTGGTTTCATGTATCTTATGAATCAAAGTTAGTAATTATTTTTGGGTGAATTTCAGGCGCATGATTACTTGGGGTCCAAAAAAGGTTTGTGTGCCCACAGAATAAAGAACTGTGCATGCTATCTGCACTGTCCTTGCTGTTTTCTTCACGTCAGGGTCCACCTCAGAAAAGCAAAGCCCCCTCTCTTCTGCAATGGGATCTTCTGCAGGGAAAACAGCAAGCAAGCAACATTTCAGCTGTGACAATTGTTCTTTCCCACGTTCAGACATCCTGTCTTTGGAAACAGGTCGTCTAACTTAATATTTTTATCACTGACAGAGCAATGACAATGCAGAATGGTGTATATAGAGCGGGGGTAGTGGTGGTACTAATTTGTGAAATAGAATCTTGAATGTAAAAACAATATTGTATCAGTGTACCAGAATGACCTCTAGTGGTGGCAAATCATTTTACTTTGCATTTCACTGCTATTTTCTGATGAACATGATAAGTAAAGTTCCAGGAGAACAGCCATGTTAGTTAACAGCAGAACTACTGTGATTTTTTAGTGCCGTCTTTATGAGGCGCAGTTCTTCTGGACTGACTCAAAGGAGAGTGGGAGGCACAATTATTTGATTGTTCTTCTCCTACCTGTAGGGTAGATTCCAGAAGGTAGCATTGTGGGGTTTCTGCTTGACTCCTTGTGGCACTTGTGCTGTTGAGTTCCTCAGGGTCCTATCTTATCGCCCCCTACTTTTTAACATTTATATGAAGGTACAGGGTGAAGACATTAGGGGATTTGGAGTGAACAGTCATCAGTTTGCTGATGATACTCAACTCTGTTTGTCTGTGGCATCTGAGTCAAGTGAGGCTGTGAAGGTATGGAGCTGGTGGCTGGATGCAGTAATGGGCTGGATAAGGGCCAATGAACTGAAGCTGACTCCAGACAAACCAGAGGCACTGGTAGGTAGATGGTTCTTCTGTCTGGGAAATAGGGATGTACAAAAGTCACTTACCTTTTCGCGGAATCTTTCATGGTGGGGGGGAGGCGCCCCATCCCTCCCCCCAGAATCCTTGACGGGGGGGAGGCGATCCACTCCTCCCCCCCAGAATCCTGCCCGGCCGGCTCTGCTCCATGGCCAGGCTGCGGAGCAGCCAGCCAGGGCCATCCACAGCCGGATTTCCAGGCGCGGACGGCCTGGTGCGGACGCAAATGGCGGCCACCGTAGCGGCCGCCATTTGCGTCCAGCCAGACAGCCATGATAGGCTACGTAAGAATTTACGTAGCCTAACATGGCTAACCTAAAAAAAACCCTGAAAACAAAGCAGCGTACGCAAATGGAAGTGGCTATGGGGGCCGCCATTTGCGTTCTCTATTTTTTGCCGATTTATCTTACGTAAATATTTATGTAGTCTAGAACAGCAAAAAATAAAGGAATGCAAATAGCATCCACTATGCTATTTGCATTCCCCTTTGTTTTCGCCATTTTATCTTACGTAAATATTTACATAAGATAAATCGGCGAAAAATAGAGAACGTAAATGGCGGCCGCCGTAGCCGCTGCCATCTGCGTACGCTGCATTGTTGTTGTTTTAGGTTAGCTGTGATAGGCTACATAAATTCTTACGTAGCCTATCACGGTCCAAGGACAGCAATGGCGGCGGTAGCAGCCCTGCCGCAGCCAGTCAGGAGACCAGCCAGCGGTGGCGGCAGAGCCGCCACCGCTGGAACTGCTGCCGCCACCGCCAAATCCGCTGCATCCACCCCAGGTAAGTGCCGTCCCGGGAGGATTCCACGGGGGGGCAGGAGGCCGTTCCGCCATGGATTCCGTGGGATTGCGTTCTCTCACTGGAATCGGTGGCGGAATTCTCCACCATCCCTCCTGGGAAACTGCTGTTTCTCCTCTTTAGGATGAATTGCACTTGTCCCGAAAGAACAGGTACACTTTGGGGGTGCTCCTAGATCACATGTGGGCTAGCCTATTCCCTGCAACCCAGCTAATCAGCCATCAGCTGAGCTGTGGGGAACAGATCACTCTTTCCCTACTGCTCTTTGCAGCAGAGAAATAGTGATCTACATCAGGATTACTGCAAGGGAAGGTTAAATCCTTCCTCCAGCAATCCTGATCAAGACTGCTGTTTCCCCATGGCTAATGGCAATCTTGCCTGCATCAGCATTTATGGGACAATATTAAATGTTCTTGCCCATTGTACTGATCAAAATTTCTGCAGGGGTGGAGAGGCCTCCATTTGGCGCCGCTCTCTGCGTCGGCGTCGTGCATCCACCAAGTCTGCTTCCCGCGCTCTGTCACTCCCTGGACTGCTATCTAAGCTAGGAATGCTGGGGGGAGGAATCTCCATCAGCTGTTGGCCCTGGGAAAAAGGAGCGCGCTCCTCTCCCAGGAGCGACTGCTCTTCCTCAGAATCAGAACTACTCTGGGATTCTATGGGCTCAGTGTCCACCCTGACATAAGGGAGGGGCTGGCAAAGGAAACAGTCTCCTTACTTCCAGTCTCTCAGGAGAGATTGGGGATAAGGGAAGGGTTTCCTTTGCTAGTGAAAACTAGGGGTGTACGAAACCCTGCTTACCTGGCTCTGCCGGGCTCCTCAGGTGAGGGGGCGCTCCGTCCCTCCCCCTGGAATCCTTACGGGGGGGGCGCTCCATGCCTCCCCCCCGGAATCCTGGTCGGCCAGCTCCGCTCCGCGGTCAAGCCGCGGAGCTGCCGGCCGGCTCCGGCCGCCCGCAGCCAGACATCCGGCCGCTGTCGTAGCCGCCATCATTTGCGTCTCTGCAGTGAGCTGTGATAGGCTACGTAAATAAATATTTACATAGCCTATCATGGCAGGGGGAAAAAAAAAACAGCGTACGCAAATGGCGGTAGCCGCTGCCATTTTTGTACACTGGGGTTTCCCCCCCCCCCGCCGTGATAGGCTATGTAAATACTTATGTAGCCTATCACGGCCTCCGCAGGGATGCAAATGCATTAGCCGTGATAGGCTACATAAGTATTTACGTAGCCTATCACGGTTGAAGAAGGAGGAAGCGAATGGCGGCCGCAGGACGGCCGCCATTCGCACAGTAGCGTGGACGGGAGCAGGTAAGTGCCCCATTTCATGCACCTTTTGTGGGGTGGGGGCCGTGGGCACTTCGTCCCACATGCCTTTTGTGGGGTGGGGGGGCGGGGGCTTCGTTCCGCAATGGGTTTTGGGGGGCCGAATGCACTGACATTCGGCCTCACCGAGATCCGTCACGGAATTCTCTGACATCCCTAGTGGAAACACTGACAAGGGAAATTCCTGGCTTTCCTTCGCTAGCATTAACACTATTAAGGGAAAACTGCTGGCCAGGGAAGGGTCTGCCTTGCTGGCCCAAGCACTACCACTGGCAGAAAAAAGCCCAGGCTTTCCCTAGCTAGCAGTAGCACTAATACAGAAAACTCTGGGCAGGGTCCCCATAGCTTGGTGGGTCACACTGGAAGTGACCACTGACCGTGGGTCATACACCCCTGATTTAAGTAGAAAGCTGTATGAGTACTTAGCTCTTAAAAGTCTGGGATTGAATCCCTGTAGATTTTTAACCATGTTTGTGGGGCTGAATTAGGGTTGTCATCTCTTTTTTTAACAGGTCCCTCCTCTTTAATAGCGACATGATCGTTTCCATGCTGGGAACAGCACCAATAGAGCCTTTTTTTTTTCTTTTTTCAACTCCTGTGTGGGGAGGGGATTATGGGAAGCAAACACTGTGGTGGGGGGAGGTTGAATCCTGACCTCCCAGTGTGTGGTGGTCCCAATCTGAATCGGGGCCACATGCACTTACTCGACTAAAAGAAGGAAAAGCCGCAACTATGTGCTACACAATTATAGTTTGACCCTAAGAGACCCAGTAACTCACAATCTCTCTCACAAAACTGTGGAATGAGTTCCTGTAAGAACTATGATTGGTCCCCACTCTCTTGTCTTTTAGAAAGGGTGTGAAGACACATCTTTTTAATATAGCTTTTTAAATTATGTACTTGTTTTAATGTGTTACTGTTTTTAATAATTTTATTATGTTAACATTTATTGTTTTAAAATCTTGTACATTGCCTTGACAGCTTCTGAGTAGGGATGAATGTGAAATTCATTTCAGTTCATTTTTGCTCATGTTTTACCCAGTTCTCACCTTCTGGACCAAACATGGATTCAGATGCAATCTGTGGTCGAAGTCCATACATTTCCAAGCTTGCAATGTAATTCACAGACCAAAATAAACATAAAAATAGTTCAACAGCATGTGTAAATTTGAAAAATGTGCATGAATACACTTCAATCAATGGGAGAAGAATGTGAACATTGCAGAGATGCGCACAATTGCTGCATAAATTAGGGAGAATACGCATGATAATATGTACAGGTTTTCATATATATAAAAAAAACAAAGCTCGCAAGCTGATACGGACTTGAGTTGGAACAAGCTTTGAGAAGGAATTCAGAGAACTTCGGTGAGCTTGTATTTTGCTGATCAGCACATCCCTACTTTTTTTGCAAATAAAGTGGTGTATAAATGTTAATAAATAAATAATAAAGCTGCTTCATCTCAAGAAATGGTCTGAAGAGGCCTGATTTGGCCCAGGCTCCAGATGAAACAGATGCACATCCCTAACAGAATAGTCCTGGGGTCCCTGGGAGAGCATCCCAGGGATCATAGTATTTTTTAGATTTCCCCTCCCAAGGCTATAGACACTCCCTCTGACCTTGGGATGGCGACTCTGGGTTTGCAAAGGTCTAATTCCTCAAACATCCTTAGGAAATAATGCATCAGTCACCAGGAAAATGATGGAGTGAAGCTGGGCTGATATTGATGAGACAGTGCTGTCACAAGGACATAGATGAGGAAACTTCATGTAGAAAAAAATGACATTAGCAGTAGTATGCAGGCTGTCCATCTAAATCTTTGATCACAGTGCTGTGTGAAATTGCATGTCCAAACTGATTGGGAACAATATGCTATCAAAATTAACGGCTTCTTAAATACAAGCATGTCTGACTTCAACTTATCGACCATGTCTAAGTAATGAATTACGTTGGTTGACCGCACAAAGGTATATATAGAAAAATCCCACTAAACAGTTCCCTCTTCTCTTCTGAAGTATACAGTGGTGAATGTGTCCTATATAAAAGAAAATAAGAATGTTTAGAACCTCACAAAGAAAATTTGCTAGTTTTATCCAAACTAGTACTGTGTTGAAATCTGTCCTTCAGTTTTCCAAATGATTTCTTCCCCTGTGAATGAAGCTTCTGTTTTTCTGCTTCATTCTCCGGGTGTTTCATCATTTCTTTTTGGGATATTTTTGAGCATACTGTATCACTGCAATCTGCCAGAGAGCGTTGTGCTGATTTTTCTATTACATATTTCTCCCCAGCTGCCCATGCTTTCTAATTTGAAAGAGCCTCATGGGAAGAATTTACCTCATAACATCTCTTCCCCGGGGCTTTAACTGAAGTATGGGAAGCTGGAAAGGCTGCACGCTTCTGGAGAGAAAGTTGTACAATGAAAGACAGGACACTGTCTCAAACACACACCCTTGGCTATCATATAACTAAGGTAAGTTCAAGAATGCTGTACCCCTCCTATGAGAGTTTCCCCCAAATTTTCTTCTCATTCAAAAGCAAATTCTTTTTGATCAAATTGAATGAGAATGGTCAACAACTCAGTAGAAATCTTTCACAAAGCACTAAACTGTTTTTATTTTCCTCAACATTCTTTAGACAGTTTGCTTGAGCAGAAACGTCTGTCCTCACAGTGTAATTTCACTTTAATTTATTTTATTTACAACATTTGTAACCCATTCTACATCTAAAAATCCACCAGAATGGTGAACAATAATAAAAAGGATCAGAATATAAAAGAATAAAAATGTTTAAAATCAAGTTGTACCAATAAAATTGTTTTTGTTTGTTTGTTTTAACTCAGGAAAGGTTTGTTTAAATAGACAATGATCTTTAGCAAACACCAAAACCAGAATAATGTTGGCACCTGGAGGTAGGGAGTTCCACACAGAGGAAGCGAATACACTAAAAGCTCTACTCTGAGTGGACAAACAGAACTTGTGCCACTATGGAACCACCAGGAGTTAGGAATGGCCATCGCAAGGAAATCCAGCCCTTTTTAATTGCACTGGATTTCCTTGGAACCCTGGCTCAGCTTGCATTTGCGAGCCACAGGCTTTTTCCCAGAATCCGGGAACTTTTCTTGGATTTTTTTAAAGCGACATTTCCGCAAATTGTGCAGTCTGCGGGACTTGCACAAAAATTGGCTGTAATTTGCACTCATTAAGCATATTATGGTCGCAATCTGTGCAAATTATGAAAATTAAGGCCAAGATTTGCATAAATGTCACTTTAATGGACCACACGCACACACACACACACACGCACACAGATCTGCGAGCTGGCCTGACTTGATCTGTATTGAGTTGGGATGGCTCATAGGTAATGAGTCGCTGGGCGGCCAAGCTGCTAAAAGCTTGGTGAACTTTACCCCCCGGACGGATTCCTCCAACATCCCCACCAGGAGTGCCTCAACCAATTACTTCAGGCACTGGGCAGGTTGACAAGAGAGAAGGCCCACTCTCAAGTATCCTGGTCTCATTCTCTCATATCAATAACAAAAACGTAAACCTGGCCAGGTAGCAAAAAGGTCAGTGCAATTCCCTCTGCAAGGATGTTATATGCTGAAAACGGACAGCTCCCAACAACAGCCTAGCTGCTTCATTCTGCACTAGATGCAGCTTCATTCCAGACCAACCTTAAAGACAGTCCCACACAGAGCGCACTGCAGTAATCCAGTGTTGAGGTTACTAGTACCTGTGCCAGTGTGGCCAAGGAGAGGTCATAGTTGACAGATGGATGGATGGAGTGCCTCCAGACTATGGACCTGTCCTTTCACAGGGAATTGTTGGAACCCCTTCCAGAATAGGCAGTAAGCCTATCTCCTGGTAATTTTTGGTGACAATTGTATTTAAAAGTCTTAGCTTTCCTTTTTTTAAAAAAAATATTTTATTGAAACTTTGTAAATGTTACAGAATTCAAAAGTGATAAACAAAAGGAGAGATCACTAAGTGCAAATAATACATTTCATGTAGCACTTCCCAGAACAACATCTGAGGTTGCAGTGATCACCATTCACATGGGCGATAAAGGGATGCCACATCGTATAGAAGCCATCAGGTTTGACCATCTTTGCAATTTTGCCTTTAGCTTCGTGCTACAGAATAACCTTTTTGTTTATGGATCCTGTACTTGAGGAACATTATGATCAACTTATTGGTTCTGTTTATTTCCAGAAGCTGCAATCTTGTGCACAGGGTGGGCTGTTTAAAAGGCAGTTGAAATTGAGTGTATTTAATAAACTTCCCTGCACACAAGATTGCTGCCCAACACAGTTTTGAATTATGTAATAGTTATAAGGAGCTTACAAGGAGGGCATCTGAGGTGTGGTTAGCAGGTTTTAGGGTTAGAGGAGATTATTACTTCCACATTTTTTTTTTTAATAAGGGAGACTGTACTGGGTACTGGTCTTCTCCAAATCTCATTGAAATTAATAGGAGTTCCATGAAAGATAGAGATTGATTAATTGTACTAATACGTTTCTGCATTTAGTACTGGTAACTAAGCTGTTGGTGGGTTAGGGTACCCCCCCACACGCCCTTTCCAGGGTCCTGGTCCAGATTGGGGGGCCCACACACTGACTGTGTGTGTGTGTGGGGGGGCTCTTTACTCAAGACCAGACATACGCAGTTTTGCTGAGTAGGCAGTGTTTTATTTGTACAGTTTAGGGCACAATCCTATGCTGATAGTTGGCAGGCTCCAAAGTTGGAGGCTGCCAAGTATCCGAAGGCAGAGCAGCTCTGCATTTTTGCTAGATGGGTAATTTTGCCTGTCTAGCTGCGGCGCTTCAGAGCGGGAAGGAAGGAGGCTGGGGCGAGCATAAGAAGCTGTGCAAGGCGGCTTCCCTAGTCTCCTCGCCTCCCTGCCCCTGGGACTGCCCCATTTTCTATGTCTCTCTGTGGTGGTTATGAGGAGAAGGGGGAAGGGTGTGGGCAGCGGATGGGGAGTGCGGTTTACTGGCTCTGAGGTCAGAGCCCTGTCTCCGACCTCAGACCCAGTAAACCAAACAATCCTATGCCCCCCCCCCCCCAGACACTGTCTAGGGGCCATACAATTGCTCCCTTAGTAATACTAAGAGCAGAGTATTGGAGTGTATGGGAGGTTCAAGGCCTTTCTTTGAGAAATGGGTGTTAGCATTCCCACTGTTAAGAGGAGAGGTTTGGTACCATTATGCATTCCCCTTAATAATGGCAAAATTAGGGGTGGCGGAGAATTTCTTCCCGAAACTTCGGGGGGCCGAGCGCCAACGTGTTCGGCCCCCCGAACAAGTTTCGGGGAGAAATCCTCCGAACCCCCCCCACCCCCTGCACCCCCCCCCCGGGACGGGACTTACCTTCGCCGAATGTCCCTCCCGGCGGCGGGTCCAGCCGGCGGTTCGGCGGGTGTTAGGGTGGGGCGGGAGCGGCAGCCGGTCTTTTGACCAGCTGCTGCCACCGCCATTGCAATAAAAGAAAAAAAATGCCCCCTGATAGGCTACGTGACGATTAACGTAGCCTATCATGGTTAGATTTGCAAAATCAGCCGTGATAGGCTACGTCAATCGTCACGTAGCCTATCACGGGTGACTTTAAAAAAAAAAAAGCGCGTACGGATAATGGCGGCCCCCATAGGGAGCCGCCATTCCCTTTCCTTATTTGGTTGCTGTAGTCTACGTAATGCGAAGAGAAAACTCCCTGGAAAAGACCCTGATGCTGGGAAAGACTGAAGGCAAAAGGAGAAGGGGACGGCAGAGGATGAGATGGCTAGATAGCATCACGGATGCAATGAATATGAACTTGAGCACGCTCTGGGAGAGAGCGCAGGACAGGAAGGCCTGGCGTGCTATGGTCCATGGGGTCACGAAGAGTCGGACACGACTGAACGACTGAACAACAACAACAACAACAAAGTCTACGTACAGATTTACGTAGACTACAGCGAAAATAAGGGCAACGCTATTTGCGTTGCCCTTATTTTCGCCGTAGTCTACGTAAACATTTACGTAGACTACAGCGACCAAATAAGGAACGGGAATGGCGGCTCCCTATGGGGGCCGCCATTAGCGTACGTGCTTTTTTTTTTTTTTTAAAGTCACCTGTGATAGGCTACGTGACGATTGACGTAGCCTATCATGGCTGACTTTGCAGATCTAGCCGTGATAGGCTACGTTAATCATCACGTAGCCTATCAGGGAGCGTGTTTGTTTGTTTTTTTAAACTTTCGCGTTCGCGGCGGGGGGAGGCGCTTCGCTGCTCCCCCCGTGAAGTTCAGGCCGGGGGGGAGGCTTCCCGCCTCGCCCCGGCCAAAATTCAGGCCGGGGAGGAGGCTTCCCGCCTCGTTCTGTTGTGGCACCCCAGCTCTGGAATGAGCTCCCTAGTGAGATTTGCCTGGCACCTACATTGTATTCCTTTCGGCGCCAGGTGAAGACCTTTTTATTTTCCCAGGCATTTTAGCATTTTAGCTTTCTAAATTTTTATCGTTGCTGTTTTAAATCTGTATTTTAAACTCCTGCACTGCTGCTAGGTTTTATTGTGGTTGTATTGTTATATTGTGGTTTTAATGTTCTATATATTTTAAATTGTTTTATTGTGTGCTGTTTGGTTTTAATTTTTGTGAACCGCCCAGAGAGTTTCGGCTATTGGGCGGTATAGAAAATAAATAAATAAATAAATAAATATTGGGTTAAAAGGAATTTTTGTACACCATTAGGTGTACAAATTCTTTAGTAGCAGTAGCTAGTAGCTGGCAGGAGAAAGACATGCAGCAGCAGTGGCAGAAACATCACCACTGGCGAGTGCCTTTGAATGTCAAGGCTGCCCTGGGAACCACGGGTCTGTCCTATATATGGCACCACTCATTAAGCTGGTCATACCTTTTACCTGGTGTTTTGTGCTAGATGGAAAGAGGCTGATCTGGTGGGGACAAAATTAACATCATTCCCTTGTCATTGACAGTGCTTTGGCCGATGGGCCAGATACAATCTGTAGGAGTTCCCCATCCAGCCCACCAGCTTCTTCTCCAGACCCATCCCTTCTCCCCTGAGAGAGAAAAGCTCTTATCTCCAATCAGCACCTAGAGGCTCCCTTTCTCACAGTGCAGCAGAAAAAAACTCACATCTCTCATCAGGTGCTAGCTGGAGATAAGAGATTTCCCCTGCCATGCTGTGATAGGGACTCCCTTCCTCAGTGTAGCAGTGAAAGGCAGATAATTTTGTATGGAGAGAGATGGAGATTGCTGTCTCCCTCCATGGGCTGTTCCTTGCCTTTCCATGCTGTGTGATGCACATGGAGGCGTAGAGGATCTTTACTGATCTGTTGTGACCAATTTATGAAGCTCTTTGTGAAGTTGTTTGGATCTATTCCAACTTGGAAACCACAATCAGGGCAGAGTCAGTTGATGTACCTGCAACCCCTGCTTGTACATTTCTCTGGATGCTTTTCAGTTGATAAAGACTGAGGAAGTGGACAGAGTTCCTGAGGAGTGAGGCCAACCATGTGTGTACTCAAGCCTTGCCCTTCTTGTCTAATAACATCTGCTGGAGGTGGTCTGGCTAAGTTAGTGTCTGGATTAGTAAATGCTTCCATCCAAGAATATATGATCCCATTGAATTTAAAATAGGCAGTAGTGAGATTGCTTTTTTAAAAGCTCTGTCTTTAACCTACCAAACTAGATAATTGCTAGTCAGTTTCCAAATTATCATTCCTGGGCAAGGTGTTCAACTGCATGGTGGTCTCTTAACTCCAGTTCTTTCTGGATGATATGAAGTATCTAGACACATTTCAATCTGGCTTCAGGCTTGGTTTTGAAATGGAGTGTGCTTTGGTTGCCTAGGCTGACTAGCTTAGGGATGTATGATCATTTCATTTTTACTCATAAAACATGCAAGCATGCCCCATTGGACGAACACGAGCATGAATTCGAGCATGTTCCACTGAAAATGTTTGTCAATTGCTGAACACGTGCTCGTGTTCATCTTCTTTCCGATTCCCTGTTCAATTTGCACAAATTCCCTCCATAGACTGAATCAGCCCCGCTTTAGTCTAGGGAGGAAAGTTGCGCAAATATAGGGAAACTTGAATGAATGTCCTGTTTGATTGTTGCTCAGTTTGTGCAAGTTTCCCATTCATGCAGAGCAAGTAGCGATCGCAAGCGCGAATGGGAATCAGACACGAGACAAGCAGCAAGACAATGTTCAGAGAGTCCTTGTGACCTCAAACATCACTTGTTCATCCATCCTTAGACTACTTCTGTTTGGAACTAACTGGGCCAGTGCCTCAGTATCCTTGTCTGGCTGGGTTGGGACTTAGAGTCACTGCTTTACAGTGGTTCCATCCTTTCTTGGAGGGATGATTCAAGAAGGTGGTGCTGGGGTACTCCTGTTCTTTCCCTTAGCTGCTGGCCTATGGGATCCTGCAGAGTTCTGTTATGTCTCCCTTGCTGATTAACATCTGTATGAAATGCTGGGAGAGCTAATGAAGATACTTGGAGTTTGGTGCCACTAGTATGAGGATACCAAACTCCATCTCTTCTTTCCAGCACATTCCAGGGAAGCTGTGGAAGGTTTGAACCAATGTATGGAGTCGGTAGTGGGCTGGATGAGGACCAGGAAAGTGGTTACTTAAAATAAGAACACATGGCTCTGGCATATTATTAAGAAAGTAAGCAGGAAAAATGCAATATGAATTCAAAATTCAACATTTAATTTTTACTATATGCACGTGCATCATTGCAAAAAAAGAAAAGAAAAGAAAGCACAGAAAATAGTGTTAGTGGAACAGTTCATCCCACCAATCCTCCACAGTACTTCAACTTCAGGAGGTTGGATTCTGGTCCAGTCAACAAACTAACTGGTGAAGTCAGTGACAGATACGTGCAGACTACAAATAAAGACTCCAAGGGATGGGAAGAGAAGTCTAGAAGGGTTGTGGCAGTTCTCCTGTGTTTGTTTTGGTCTTCCCCTGGAGTAATGGTATGATAAGGCTTGACACGGAATGCTTTTAAACATTTAGAGTTGGTAGACTAACATATTATAGGTTAGTCTGAATGAATCTCTTTAGAAACTGTTCAGTGATATTTGGTGTTCTGAAAGGGGAAGATGGTCTGGGAGAGTCGTATCATAATATAGGCACTTATGTGATTAGCATTATACAACCTGTTTTCATTGCTTAATAAAGATGGGATGAAATGTAAGCACTGTGTTCATTAGCGAAATATCCTTACGCTTTTGTGTGTGTGTGTTTAAATATAATCAATCACACACTGTGGTTGTAAGTGGCTTTGACAATGCTAACATATTGGATAATTTAAATTATGGATCCTGGTATTTTCATATGACAAGCTGTCCTATTTGCTGTGCTTCTGTTTTCTTTTGTTTTTTTCCATCTATTTCAGGAAAAGTTGCATTCTAAATATGTGAAACGTATGAAATTGGAGGTTTGTCTACTTTTAAGATGGAACTGGTCTCACTGGGTAGAAAATGGATCTCAGTATTTTATTTTTAAATTGCTGTCATAGGAAGTTTATTAATGTCATGTGAAAATCATTTGTATTTTGATGATAATAGGAACAGATTGAAAAGCTGGAGGGAAGCAGAAATACAGTAATTTATTATTTATTACATTTATATCCCACCTTTTTTCCTCTTTAAGGAGCCCAAGGTGGTGTACACAATCCTCCACCTCACAACAACAACCCTGTGACGTAGGCTGGGCTGAGGGTCTGTGACTGGCCCAAAGTCACCCAGTGAGCTTCTGTGGCTAAGTGGGGGCTAGAACCCAGATCTCCTGACTTCTAGTCCAACACTCTAGCCACTATACCACACTGCCTCTCCAGTTATTTTAGAGAGCCAATAATGATGAGCGGGACGGCTTTTTGGTAGTGGCACCCTAGTTATGGAATAGCCTTCCTAGATGGGTTTCCCTGGTGCCATATTTGTAGTCTTTTCAGTGTCAGCTGAAGACCTGTCTGTTTACCCGGGTCTTCTCATATAGTCTGGGCCTCTCAATTTTAAAAATTGTGTTTAATTCTGGGGTTGCTGTGAGTTTTCTTCCTAGTTGAATTTATGCTTCTTTTAATTTTATACTCATTTTGTGTTTAAATTGTGTTTATGTATATTTATTGTAAGCCACCCATATTTTCGGGCAGCGTACAAATGTCATCAATAAAATAGTTTTTTTAAAAAATCACCCCCTGATCTGGACCCTGATATGCACACATGGAATTGCAGTGCAAGCAGGCTTTCCTATTTCCATCGAGTGGAAGTGGTATCTCCCATTGTGCTTTCCTTTGGACCACAGAGTCGCCTCTTTCACTGAAGTGATTGGGAAAGGGATGGTGTGCATCAGATTTGCAGTAGCAAATCCAAAGTCATTTTATTTGCAGTGAGCTATTTTTTTTTTAAATCCCTGGAATTCACAGCAAAAAGGCATCAAGGATATTTTAAAATACACTTGACTTAAAGTCGGGTATACTTTACAAGAAATGTAGCCATCCATATGCCAGGCTCTTACTGCTGTGCTGAGTGCTCTGGAATCCCCCCCCCCAAAAAAAAGCTATGGGGATCATAAGTAAACCCCACAAGAAGCTGGAGTCCTGGACCACCTTTCTGCATACATCCTCTGTATCTCTCTGCTTATTTGATCTCTTACTCTCTCTGTAGCCCTAGGGACAATTGGCTGCTAAATGACTGATAAGAGATAAACACAGGTTAGATAGATAAAGGTGGCCTAGGGCTTCTGTTTCACTACGTGTTTGCCTGTGATCACCTTTGCTTGTCTCTGGGAGAACTTAATGTAAGCCTTACATGTGGCTAATTTCATTTGACATGATGAATGTAATGTGTAGATGGGTTCTAAAATGTAAATGTATTTAAGTGTATCAGTATTATTAATGAGGAATACTAGCACAAATAGTGTGATGCATTAATTTTTTTTGCTGTTGTTGCAATTATTAAAATATTATAAAATACCACTATCTACAGTCCTAACGTTGTGCCACCCTATTGGAAAATTGCTGTGATGTGATGTCCTTTTTATTCTTCATACATTTTTGGCGTTACAGTGTTGTCGTTTCTGGTACAACTCATAGCATCTCTTACACTTGAAAATATCAATGCATTTTTTAAAATCAATCAATCAATCAATCAATCATTGCATTAAAATAATACAGATGAGCAGAGACAGAATTCACCCTTCCTGACTCATAGCAAAAATATGTTAAGGCCAGTCTCAGACAATTACAATTGTAAACTATAGTGTGGCCTCAAGTTTACATCGTCTTGCTCCCTTCTCTTCCTCCTTCATGGATGAGAGTGAAAGCTTTCCACTTTCACTTTAAGAACAAGCCACGGTTCTGTGTTACATACAACAGGAAACAGTGGTTTGTTCTAATCAAATGTAGTTTAAACAAATGAGGGTCAAACCATGGTTTCTGGTCTTAGGGCACAATCCTATGGCGGTACCTCTGAATGTGGAGGCAACCAACTATCCAGTGCAGGATGGGTGGAGCGCGGAAGTGATCTTCTCCTCTGTGTTCTGGCTGCCCTTCATTTGTAGCTAGACAGCCGATTTCAGCTGTCTAGCCAGGATGCCTTGGAGTGGGGAGGCCAAACAGTGCATAGGAAGCGTTGTAACAGAGCTTCTGCTATCCCCTCTCCTCCCCACCCCCAGGAATGCCCCTTTCCCTCCTGCTCTGTGCTGCTCTTAGAAGCACAGAGCCAGGGATGAACCATGCCACCTACAAGGCAGTGGGAGAGGGGGCAGGGAGGCGGTTTTCTGGGAACCAACCCCGGAGCGCTGGCTCCAAACTCAGTTCCCAGAAACTGAAAAATCCTATGGCTATCTAGCTGCTGTCCAGTGGCCATAGGATTGTGCCCTTACGAGCAATCCTATGGCCACTAGTCAGTGGCTAGACAGCCATAGGATATGTGGGTTTCCAGGAACTGACCTCGGAGCCCGTGCTCCGGGGTCGGTTCCTGGAGACCCAACCTTCCCCCCTTCTGTGCTGCCTTGCAGGCAGTGCAGAACAGCCCCACGCTCAGAAGAGGAATGTGGAGTGGCCAAAATGGGGTGTTTCAGGGCGGGGAAGGCAGAAATACCGGTACGACACATCCTATGTGTCGTCCCACAGCCCCTTCCCCCGCTCTGCCTTCCCGCAGCTGGACACCCAAAATTGGCTGTCTATCTAGCTGCAAATGCAGGGCAGGAGAAGCATGGAGGGGACAACTCCCTTCATGCTTCTCCTGCCCTGCATTGGATAGGCAGTCGCCTCCAAGTTCAGAGGCAGCCACTTATTCCTATAGGATTGCACCCTTAGTCTGTTAATTAACTTAGGCTGTAACAAACCCATACTTGCCTGAGTTTGGATATAACAGGGAACTGAGCTTTGTTCTTACAATGGAAGTGGAAGCTTTCACTCTCTTCCATTTCATATGAAGAGAAGGATAGGGGTGGGAGAGCTCACAGCCCGAGGTTCACCATAGTTGAATCCCAATCACATAAACCATGGTTTATGTAAGGGATGGACAACTTGTGGCCCTCTAGGTGTTGTGGCTTACAATTCTCCTTATCCCCTCACCATTGGCTAGGCTGGCTGGGCCTGATAGGCCAAAATATCTGGAGGGCCACAAGTTGCTTACCCCTGGTTTATGTGTTCATTTGAACCAGGGTTAAGTCTGGAGTTATATCTACTCAATGTGGTATGGTAAAAAGATACATCTACACAGCACTGTGTTTTTAGCACAGGATCTTAATGCATAAGAAGACAAAAGTTTCTGTTGCAAAGGATAATGAGTAAAACCATATAGCAAAGGATGACTTTTAAATTATCCCTTTCAGGCTTTTTCAGGAAACACCAATGCAGACAGTGTGGTATCTTACAAGCTCCAGCATTCCATCAAAGCAAGATTTCTGCGGTTTGTCCCTTTGGACTGGAACCCCAATGGCAGGATTGGGATGCGGATTGAAGTCTATGGCTGTGCTTATAGTAAGTGATTTTTTTTTTCTATAATGAACTGAATGACATAACTGAAGGCTATGGATACATTCTAAACTCAAAATGAAATTCAGCTTGTTATAGTAATTGAACTTTGACTATTACCTGAGTTTTGTATTTTAACATCATTTCTCCCCCACCCCACCCCTTTATTATTATTAAAATTATTATCTTGATATTTGCATATCTAGGTCAATTGTGCCATGTAATGAATTGGAATATATCTCAGTAATTCTAATTTCAGTGAAACTGAATACCGTTGCATAGTTGGCAAAATTAACTTTTGATCACATGACAAAATTCCACCATTATGTTATCAAATGTATCATCTTGCGTATTATCTTTTCTGGGGTCAAAATGAGTTTGTCCCCAGAAACTCACTTGCCTTGGCCTCTCAAAGCGATTTCAGCAAAAATTCTAGCCAGCAAAATAAAGACAGAAATATAACCAAGGTTACACTATGCTAATCATTAAAAAAATGTTTTTTAAAGTATGAATGTTAATACTTTGTATATATGTATACAAAGTGCACACACCCCAGAATCAAAATAAAAACAAGAGGTGTTGTCAGTGGTGCTGGAATATTTGAGAGGCAACGGGCCCATCCAGGCTGCTCTGGTTTCTTCTCCAGTCCAGTTCCCCTGCTGCCCCTGTGCTGCCTGACCACCACACTTTCTCTCCTCCCCTCTGCCTCCCCAGGTCACCCTGGTTGATCTGCTCCCTCCCGCCTGCACCATAAGCTTACCAGATGGTGATGGGAAGGGGCCTCCCCCCCCCCGCTTCCTTCCTTTCTTTAAAAAACTGAAACCCCTCTTACAGGGACTCAGGCGACAATGGGCTATGAAGTTTGATACCAGCTGAGGTTCCACCTGCCCACTGTCTTCATTGCCTCTGGACCATGTGGCACACAAAGTCATTTCGCTCTTTGCAGTGTGCTGTGGCCCAGCCACTCTGTAAAAAGGTTTTTTACCTTAAGAAGAAAGGAAAAAGGATGAAGCTTGTGTGTCAGCCCAGGTAGTGGGGGCACCATGCTAGGTGCTGATGCTGAGCCTGTTTGTTGCTGCTGGCCCCAAACGTCTACGGCTCTCTGGCATCTCATCATGCCGGGAGCAGGCTGCAGGCCAGACTTTTGCCCCAAGGACCATCACTAAAAGCACACCTGGACCACAGGAAGCTGCCTTATACTGAATCAGGCCACTGGTCCATCTAACACAGCATTATCACGTTACACTGACTGGCAACAGCTCTCCACAACTTCAGACAGGACCCTTTCCCAGCCCTACCTGCAGATTGAACCTGGGATCCTTTGTGTTCAAAGCCTGTCTTTTCCAATGTAGCTGAAATAAAATGTCATGTGAGTTAAGGATTCAGCACAATTTCAGAATTTGACATAAAAGAAAAAAAAAACTAGCATGATCATACTTTGCTTCTGCTAAAATGTGAATCTGCAGAATATTAATAAACATACTTTAACGCTTGGTGAGTTTTAGGAACATAGGAAGAAGCTTTGTTATACCAAGTCATACCATCGGTACATCTAGCTCAGTGTTATCAACCATAATTGGCACTGGATCTCCAAGGTTTTATCCCAGTCCTACCCAGAACGATCAGGGTGTGAACTTTTGGATGAAAAGCATGTGCTCTTCTTCCACTGAGCTTCAGACCTTCCCTGAACCAATAACATCATGCATTGTCTTCACAAATTTCACAGCCTAGAAACAAAACAAAATCCAACATTGGAAATGTTACAAGACAGGGGCAAGGCGGAATGAATTAGGAGTATTTGAAAAAAAAAATCCAATTAGGAGTATTTGGTTGTAGGGATGTATGAATTACTTACCTCCCGGCAATCCGTCCCTCCCTACAGAATCCTCGCCAGCCGGCTCTGCTCCGCGGCGATTCTGCGGAGCTGCTGGCTGGCTCTGAAGCCCCAGTGATATGGCCACCATTGCCGTATTGCTGGCTGGACTGATGAATTGCGGACGCAAAGGTCATCCGGCGAAGCAGACGCCATTTGTGTCCCTGCTTTTTAATGTGATAGGCTACATAAATCTTTACGTAGCCTATCTTGTGAAGGAACAGGGACACAAATGACGTCCACTACACCGGATGCCATTTGCGTCCGCAGTTCGTCAGTCCAGCCAGCGATACGGCAATTGCGGCTGTATTGCTGGGGCTTCGGAGCCGGCGGCAGGCAAGATCCTCCAGCGAGGACTTCACAGGGCAGGATCCGATCCTCCACAGACTTGGGGAGGGCGGATTCAATAGAATCCAGCCTCATTGGGGTCCATGGAGGATTTCTCTGACTCCCTATTTGGTTGAGCATTTTTCCTTCAATTAATTTCAACCCTGAGCCCTATTTCAGCCAGGGCTGTGCTGAAATAGCTATGATGGAAGGGCAGCGTGAGCCCTTTTTATCTACCATATTGATAATTTCTAGTAACTCTGAACACCTGATAATGCAGAGGCCCCACTGGCATCATTCTGTCCCCCTTTAAGGAAGGTAATAATGGGGCTCTGGGCACTCATGAAGGAGGCCCAGTTCACATCTGCGTGCTAGTCTGGAGGTTCTTGTGCAGTTCCTCCACCACAGCTATTGCAACTGTGTCCCAGCTGAATGTAGGTGAAATGAGCATCAAGAATTTAATTTGTTGAATTTGCTGTTAAGTTTTAAAAGTGGCCTGTCTCCTCTACAACAAGAATGGCTGCCCCCAAACAACTAATGTGGCTCTGGCTGAATTCATACTTGGCTCTTCTGCCCATGTAAACTTCTTGGGATCCCAGCCATAGGCTATATCTATATCTAGTTCTAAGCCATCCAGATAGAGAACCTATTTACCATCTTGCTTCCACACAGCACTAATTTGTAGAAACTGGTTTATTCTCTTATTACCAGTAGTGCAATTAGAATTTTAGAGTCTGGACTTAATGGTCTTATGTAGTACAGATGCTATTTCGATGATAGCGTACTTCTTCAGTTACTTCAAAGTGTGGTAAGCCAGGCCTGCTTTGTCTGGGGGTCCATCAACTCATTCTGCTTAGTGGGAGTGCTGGATTTCTTCCCTGAAGTCTTGCCCTGACAGCATCACTGCCTACTACTAACAAATAGGGTGTGATCCACTTGTCTGCACATGAAGCCCTGCTTTTTCATTTCCCCTTCAGCAACTATCTCCTGAACTGCATCAGATCAGATGCTGCTTTTTAAGCAAGGGAGGATTTTAAACGCCTCTTTAAAAAGTGGTGGATGGAGTGGAAGCAGGGATTGTTTTAGGGGAGGGGAGAAGCCCCACTGAACAACCATGTGTCACTTCGACTTTCTTCAGAATAATCCTTCAAAGAGGTTTGGGGAAGCCAGCATAGCGTGCAGATGTGATCTCTTCTGCTGTGAAAGTGAAATGTCACTTTTCCAGGGCAAGAGGAGACTTTCGGACTGTCAAGAGCTCACTGGGCCATGAGAGACATTTGCTCGGTTAGAGTCATGGATGTTATTTTTAGGAAATCAGTGACATACAATATCGGAAAATAATTCAGAGGAGGTAGCAGGATTGTTCAAAATTGTTCAAAAGGCAGATCAGGGAATAGGGATTCAACCTGTGTTGGATGGGGTTGCACTAAAGACTCTAAGTATGACTAAGGGTGGATTCCTATGCATGTTTAGACAGAAACAAGTCCTATAACTCCCAGCGTGCCCCAATTAGCCATGCTGGCTGGGGCATGCTGGGAATTGTAGGACTTGTGTCTGTCTAAACATGCATAGAATTGTTCCTTAAATCTGGAACAAAGCCATTGGCTTGTGCAAGGTGAGCCACTCAGTTTTTACCAGCCCCCCTACTCATTGCAGTGCCCCATGCACCCCCCAACCCCCCTGCTCTTCCTCGAGCAAGGTGGGACATGCTATTTTTGTCAATTCTCCCTGCCCTCTACAGCCCCCTGTGCCTCCCGATCTGCTCTTGAGGAGTGGGTTGTCCTCTGGGACCTACGGGATGTGGCACAGAGGGCTGCAGTAGGTAAAGGGGAATTGGCAAAAATTGGGTGCCTCACTTTGCATGAGGAGGAGCACTTTCTATGAGTGCAAAGCCAATTGTTGTTCAGTCGTTCAGTCGTGTCTGACTCTTCGTGACCCCATGGACCATAGCACGCCAGGCCTTCCTGTCCTGCGCTCTCTCCCAGAGCGTGCTCAAGTTCATATTCATTGCATCCGTGATGCTATCTAGCCATCTCATCCTCTGCCGTCCCCTTCTCCTTTTGCCTTCAGTCTTTCCCAGCATCAGGGTCTTTTCCAGAGAGCTCTCTTCACATTAGGTGAAATACTCTTCGCATTAGGTGGCCAAAATATTGGAGCTTCAGCTTCAGTATCTGTCCTTCCAATGAGCACTCAGGGTTGATTTCCTTTAGGATGGACTGATTTGACCTCCTTGCAGTCCAGGGGACTCGTAAAAGTCTTCTCCAGTACCACAGTTCGAAAGCATCAATTCTTCGGCGCTCAGCCTTCCTTATAGTCCAGCTCTCACAGCCATACATTACTACTGGGAAAACCATAGCTTTGATTAGACGGACTTTTGTCAGCAAGGTGATGTCTCTGCTTCTTACTATGCTGTCTAGGTTTGCCATAGCTTTCCTCCCAAGGAGC
The DNA here is from genome assembly GCF_057233095.1 of Heloderma suspectum. NCBI lineage: Eukaryota > Metazoa > Chordata > Lepidosauria > Squamata > Helodermatidae > Heloderma > Heloderma suspectum. The sequence goes on from NC_139459.1 coordinate 89,226,776, forward strand.
AAGCGTCTTTTAATTTCATGGCTACAGTCACCGTCTGCAGTGATCTTGGAGCCCAAGAAAGTAAAATCTGTCACTGCTTCCATTTCTTCCCCTTCTATATGCCAGGAAGTGATAGGGCCAGATGCCATGATCTTAGTTTTCTTAATGTTGAGTTTCAAACCAGCTTTTGCACTCTCCTCTTTCACCCTCAACAAGAGGCTCTTTAGCTCCTCTTCGCTTTCTGCCATTAGGGTGGTATCGTCTGCATATCGGAGGTTGTTGATAATTCTCCCAGCAATCTTAATTCCGACCTCTGATTCATCCAACCCGGCTGGCATTTCTCATGATGTACTCTGCATATAAGTTAAATAAGCAGGGTGACAATATGCAGCCTTGTTGTACTCCTTTCCCAGTTTTGAACCACTCAGTTGTTCCATGTCTGGTTCTTACTGTTGCTTCTTGACCCTCGTACAGGTTTCTCAGGAGACAGGTAAGGTGGTCTGGTACTCCCATCACTTTAAGAATTTGCCACAGTTTGTTGTGATCCACACAATCAAAGGCTTTAGCATAGTCAATGAAGCAGAAATAGACATTTTTCTGGAATTCTCTTGCTTTCTCCATGATCCAGCGAATGTTGGCGATTTGATCTCTAGTTCCTCTGCCTCTTCGAAACCCAGCTTGTACTTCCAGTAGTTCTCGGTTCGCATACTGCTGAAGCCTAGCTTGTAGGATTTTGAGCATCACCTTGTTGGCATGTGAAATGAGCGCAATTGTGCCGTAGTTTGAACACTCTTTGGCGTTGCCCTTCTTTGGAATTGGAATGTAAACTGACCTTTTCCAGTCTTGCGGCCATTGTTGAGTGTTCCAAATTTGTTGGCATATTGAATGCAGCACTTTAACAGCATCATCTTTTAGGATTTTAAATAGCTCAGCTGGAATACTGTCATCTCCGCTAGCTTTGTTGTTACTAATGCTTCCTAAGGCCCACTTGACTTAGCTCTCGAGGATGTCCGGCTCAAGTTCAGTGACCACACTATCATGGCTATCAGGGACATTCAGATCTTTCCTGTATAGTTCTTCTGTGTATTCTTTCCACCTCTTCTTAATCTCATCTGCTTCTGTTAGGTCCCTGCCTTCTTTGTCCTTGATCATGCCCGTCTTTGCACAAAACGTTCCCTTGAGATCTCCGATTTTCTTGAAGAGATCTCTAGTCTTTCCCATTCTGTTGTTTTCCTCCATTTCTTTGCATTGTTCATTTAAGAAGGCCTTCTTGTCTCTCCTTGCTATTCTCTGGAACTCTGCATTCAGTTGGATATATCTTCCCCTTTCTCCCTTGCTTTTCGCTTCCCTTCTTTCGTGAGCTACTTGTAAAGCCTCATCAGACAGCCACTTGGCTTTCTTGCATTTCTTTTTCTTTGGGACGGATTTCGTTGCTGCCTCCTGAACAATGTTACGGACCTCCATCCATAGTTCCTCAGGCACTCTGTCTATCAGGTCTAATCCCTGAAATCTATTCCTCACCTCCACTGTGTATTCATAAGGGATATGATTTAGGTCATACCTGAATGGTTTAGTGGTTTTCCGTACGTTCTTCAATTAAAGCCAAAATTTTGCAAGAAGAAGCTCATGATCTGAGCCACAGTCAGCTCCAGGTCTTGTTTTTACTGACTGTATGGAGCTTCTCCATCTTTGGCTGCAAAGGACATAATCAATCTGATTTCAATATTGACCATCTGGTGATGTCCATGTGTAGAGTCGTCTCTTGTGCTGTTGGAAAAGAGTGTTTGCTATGATCAGCGTGTTCTCTTGGCAAAACTCTATTAGCTTTTGTCCTGCTTCATTTTGTACACCAAGGCCATGCCTGCCTGTTATCCCGGTGATTTCTTGACTTCCTACTTTAGCAATTTTTACAAAGCCAATACTGAATACCAATTTATGTTGGTACACAAGGGACAGGCCTTAATTTCTTCATATGTGCAATTGTACAACACTCACATATATCCTGGAACTTTAAAAGCTTTTCTTGGCAATTGGGGGTGGGGGGGTGTTGCGTGTTTTTTTTTAGGACTGTGCTACTAGCGGTTAAAAGCTGTCTGAGAACACTGAAGTGAAGAAGGGAATGTAAAGCAAAATTAATCCTTGATGACCAGAATATTACTGCTTCTTTTTTGACATAAAATTTTAGAACAAAGGTCCAAATGTCACTTAGGAATACTAGAACAATCTCACATTTGTCTAGAACAGAAATGTGGTTTTGTTGTTGTTCTTTTAATAAAGTAAATTCACATTTAGTAGTTGTTTTTTGAAGGTCAGAAAATAGAAAACACAAGCCTTAGTTACAAGGAGACTAATGTTCAGAAATGTATGTGTTCCTGTTAATATGGAAGGTTACTGTTCAGTGTTAGAGAATAGTAGAGGGTTAGGAATACTATAGGGATTAGGAATAACTATCAGTGCTAATGAATTCATTAATTGATTTTTATTTATCTGCTGCCCTGTGTCAAGGATAGATGACAACATATTTAAAATAGATTGAATGTGTAATTTGTTAGCCACTTGATGCCCTAGATTTAATGGTCTAATTTTCCTAGTGAAATGCACTAATTTTTTTTAAAAAAGTGATGGATGTACAGAAGGTTCCAGTGTCCTCCTTGCAACTGTCCTTTCCAAAGTAAAACTTTTATAATGCAGTTTTAAACATATTACTCAGAAGTACGTCCCACTGAGTTCAGTGGGGCTTACTCCCAGATAAGTGGATATAGGATTGCAGCCTTATTCATTTTATAGAACAGGACAGAGAACTGGAAAAAAAGCAGCAGGCTAGCCTCAAAAGAAGGGCCCTCTGCAAAGCTTAATATAGTGTGGTTCTACTGATATTAATTGTTGTTTTAAAATACTGTGGATAACACAAAATGGCACCTTTTCAAACAGTTCAGGCACAATCCGCTACAGATCATGGATTCATCTCAATGGGCTTGCATAGGATAATTTCTCAGATAATTTCTACATTACATTGTGCCCCGAAATGTAGCGCAATATTTTTGTCAAATTAAGTAATGTTAGATAGCACCTTTCCGTTGACTTGGAAAAAGACACTCAATGAGTTCAAAAATGACTTCATATATTATTGGTTGTCTGCTACATCTTCATTTATTCCATAAATGTATCTTTCAAGAACTATTATCTCCTTTGCCTTCTTTACTTATGCAGTGTGAATACTCTGTGTGCTTGACTTGAGTGTTATCTCTTCCCTTATGTATTTCTAAGTCAGGTAGTAACAGATTGTGACAGATATTATTTTATGTTATTCATCTAAAATCTTTTCCTTTTGGTAAAGTGAATATATATCACCGTGAAAGGGACTAAATAATATGTCATGAGACATTAAGTACATTTTTAAAGGGTGAAATGCTCATACCTCCTGTGACAATGCAGACATTTCATATATGTGAAATGTACATTTGCACTTGCTGGGTAGGACTTCTCTTTTGTGTTTCAAAACCACAACAAATATTCTTATAATATAAAGTGCTTTTTACAATTTAATGTTGAATATGACCAAGACCAAGCCTTTGAACTTTCCATTTAATTATACTTTCCCCTCCTGCTGTAGCCACTGAAATCTCTTCCTCCCCACCCAATCCCCTGCAATTTCTGTTCCATCCCCCCCATAGGAATCTTCAGGAAGCCACCTTTGACTGGTTCCATAATGATTATAGAATGGGATGGGAAAATTCTTCACATTCTCCTGTTGACTATCACACAAGGAAAATGTACTTTTCTCTTCTCAGCAATGTGTTGTAAGAGAGCCCTTACTTATGTTCTTTCTAGGGTCTGAAGTGGCAGATTTTGATGGGAAGAGTTTCCTGCTCTACAGATTTAACCCTAAATCCACGACGGCACTGAAAGACATCATTTCTCTGAAGTTTAAAACTATCCAAAGAGATGGGATTCTGCTATACAGAGAAGGACAGAATGGGGATCGCATCACATTGGCATTAGCTAATGGAAAGCTTTCCTTACTCATCAACATAGGTACCAAGTGCACAATCATACTGCACATCTTCTCTGTAATCTGCCTTTTAAAGACCAAGTCTAAACTGACCATATGTTCACTGTCTACATTGTTTATTGCAACAGACCTAACAGTTTGTTTTTCTCCTCTTGAAGGTGATGCTAAAATATATTCTGCTGATACCCAGATTAATATCACTCTGGGTAGCCTTTTGGATGATCAGCATTGGCATTCAGTCCTCATTGAACATTTCAATAATCAAGTGAACTTTACAGTTGATAAACACACTCACCATTTTCATGCAAAGGGAGAATTCAATTATTTGGACCTTGATTATGAGGTGTGAAAATTATCTTTCATTTATTAGATTTATTATCTTTGTTATGTAAATGCAATTATGCAATTAAAGGAGACCATGAGCTTTAGGGGAGTGTTTTAACATTCCGACTTTTGTTGAAGCTTGTACATTTTCCTCTGGATGTTTAGTAATACATGACCTAGAAGTATGCGAGCCCTTGACTTTTCTGCTTTGATATAAATCAGCCAAATATTCCTTCTGTAATTGTAATGTTTACAGTCTTTCAAGGGGCATACCAATTCTTGTGTGACACAGCAGTGCCATTCAGGAATCAGGGTGTGGAAGAAGAGCAGGTTCAGCAATAGCATGCAATGTAGCTTTGCACTGGTGTTGATGTAGGGTCAGGGATGCTGGTTTACATCCTGCAGATTAGTGCTGTATACACTTATATTCCTCAGTGGAACTGGAGGCAATGAAGCTTAATTCGTCAGTCAACACATCCACATCCTTTTTCCCCATGTGCTGGTATTCTACCAGCAATGGTGCTAACTGCAGCAGGCAGGGGAAGGGTCAGATGAAAAGACTGGGGAAGGAACAGGCAGGAGATGCTGTGCTGTCTTATCTCCAAAGCATCAAAGAATTTAAAGATGCAATGTATATACCCAAGTTGGCATCTCTAGATCAAGGGTGGGCAACTTTGGTTGGTCTGGGGGCCAATCCTTCCCCTGACTGGATCCACCCCTGCCTCTGCTGCCATGCCACAAGAATTTAGCAGCACAGCAGCTGCGAAGCAATCAGTGGTTTGCCACCAAAATTCAGCAGTTTATCTCTGAATTTCAGCACTGCAAACTACATTTGGCTCTTTTCAGCTTCCATTGTGTCGTGCTGCAGAAATGCAGGGGAAACTGCTGAATTTTGGTGGCAAACTACCAATTACTGCTGTTGCACCGAGTGGTATAGTGGAGGCAGGGCTCACAGGGATGCATGCAGCCCCAGCACGTTTTCATTAGCAGGGACTCTGATGTCATCTGCCACCCCCCTCAGAATTCCCTGTTCCCTCTGAGCTTAGCTGTGATCCTCACTAACTGTGGGGAGAATGAATTTCCCAAGCAACAATATGTTGTTCCATGTTGGAATGAAAAGTATTTGGGATGGCTTGGTCTGGAATGGGCAACTAAGACCAATGCACTTTACCAAAGACCTGCTCCTGGTGGAGATGAAAAACTCCTAGAACTGGTTTGGTGATACGGATTGACACAGCTGCCTGAAAGTTTTGGATTGCCCTTGGAGACTGTCACAGTGAGTTCCTACATTTCCAGATTTACCACTACACCACTGTGTGTGTGTGCGCGCGCATGTAGTTCAATCCAGCTGGGTGTGTGGATATTTCTGTTGGAGGGGGAGGGGGGAGAAGGCTAGTCTAATGAAGCTTCTTCTAATGAAGAAGCTTAGGGAAGGCTAATGGGTAACGTTGGGGCTCTAAGGGAGTGTGCAAGGGGGCTGTTTAAATGAGAAGGGATCTATCCATGAGGGCTGAGTTGAGAGGGTGAAGCTTCCATCGAGTATCATATTTTGAAAACCTAAAATGTGTTTGAGTGAGTGAGTGAGTGAGTGAAAAATATTTTAATACCCCTGCATTTTTTCTCAGACATCCAGTTGAAATACCATTGTCCATTGCCTCACTCTCAGCTGCACTGTTTTTGGATCCTAGTTGAAGGCTGTATATCTTACAAGGTTGTACAATCTTAGAAGGGTCGTGGCTGTGAGGGGGCGTGGCTGTGTTTGTCACAAAGGGGCCCTGCACTTCTGGATTTGCCACTACACTACTGGTTGCACCACCAAATGTCATGGCATAGTGGTGGGGGGCAGTGGGGGTTGCACCAAAGACCAGGGGGGGCTCATGCAGCCCACAGCCCATGTGTTGTCCACTCCTGCTCTAGACCAAGGTGAGGTTGTGCCCTAGTGCTTGTGGAAGAGGGCAAGTTGTCTATAGCACTAGTATGCTAAGACGCTTATCCTGAATCCTATCACCCTTTGGGTTGTTTCTAATGGCTTGTATCCAATGTTGGTCTAACAAAAGTACAGTTCATTTTAATGGGTCTTCTCTAAGTAGAATAACATTGGTTTCAACTCTGTTTGGAATGACTCAGAGTCATACCTGAATTAAACACATTTATGTGCACATGGGAGCTTTGGTGTACAAACAGAATTTGTTCACCTGTGAGAGAGTACTTCAAAAAATTGGGCAGCTACCTTTGTGCACCCAAAAGTGCTTGGTCTGTTAAAGTATACAGGAGAGTATGTTACTGCAAGTACTCTGTGCGCACAGCCTGGTGCATACAGCACAGTGAACAGGGTGTCAGTGAGTCAAGTCAATGTGTAGCTTAATCAAAATAAGGAATAACAATAAATATATTTCTGAAAGGTGTACATAAGTTGTTCCATCAGTTTGAAAACTTCAGGTAAGCAGTTGCAATAGTCACATGAAAGATGTAATATGGAAAATGGACAAAGATTGAGAAAATTTTCAATAATATAGAATTACATTATTTATCTTTTTCTAAGTCTGTCATCATGTGCACACTTACCTAAGAGTAAGACCTACTTAACATAGTGGGTCTTACTTCTAAGTAAATATTCACAGGACTGCACTATTCTGTTATTTCAAGTCTAACATCCGAAGTAATGCATTTTGTGCATAATGCATAAGTAGTGCATTTTCCTTTCTTGAGTTGATTGAATGAAAGTACCACTATCAGAAAAGAAAGGCTCAATTGTTTAAATGATTTTCTTTGACTTCTTATTTACTGTGCTCTTCCTGTGGTCTTCATTTTAACCTGCATTTTAAGTTAATGCATTTGCCAATTGAAAAGAGATTTTTAAAAATAGGTTGATTTTAAATTGACCAATATGGGACTGCTGCTGTGTTATTCCATTGTTCACATTTTTATCATCCATGTTGCAAGCAGATTGTCAGAAAATTATTTAATACTGTTATTGATTTTTCTTCTCTTTCTAAGCTCAGCTTTGGAGGGATTCCAGTGCCTGGAAAATCAGGGATATCACCATGGAGAAACTTTCATGGATGTTTTGAAAATCTTTATTACAATGGTGTGAACATTATTGATTTGGCCAAGAGACATAAACCTCAAATCAACATTAAGGTAAGACTATTTATATATTTCTTACCTTTCTATATAAAGGGGGGGAGGCACCTTCCCTTGCCATCTTATTTATAAAAATGTTCAAATCACAGCCTGCAACCCACAACTCAGTCAGTGGCTGTATTTAATGGTTTCAGCCATAAGATAAGTTAATGGAAGGCATTCATGGAAGGAAAGTTTCCCGTTGCAGCGTCTTCCCCTTGCAGCCACCTGCACCCCTGAAAAAGACTTCCTGAACCGTGTGATATGTGGCATGGAAGGCTGCTGGGTGAAGGAGGGGACAAAATGTTGGCTCTGTAAACTTCCATAAGTGAACATCTTAGGATCCAGCCAGTTCCTCTTCTCCCAGCAGCCTCCTTTCATCCTACATAGCAGAGAGGCAGTGGGGTGGGTGGGGTGGGGTGCAGATATCTGCAGTGGGGAGGGAATGAGAAACTTCCCTTCATGAACTTCCTCCCTTCCTTCCAGCTCTGTTCCATTGCTGTGAATGGGATGAAACTGGCTTAAATGGAAGCACTCCCATTTAATTGGTTAGTGGATGAAACCATAATTCACCTAGCAGACGCTGGCATTATTGACTCTTTGTATGAAGAAATGGTAAGAGGAAGTGGAGGTGCAGGAGGGAGCAGAGCAAATGGAGGAGCTTACTTAGTTCCTGCCCCATCCCAAGTTACAAGTAACTGATACCAGGTTAAAATGGATAGTACTTCTTGGAATGAGACCTAAAGTTTAACCCTTATTTCTCCATAGCCCATGTGTCTTTTGGCCACCCTGCACTGCTCATGGTTACATGGGTCGAGGAGAACTTAGGGAGGGAAGATTGCTTTTTAAAGCTGGCTCAGGCACATGTAAATTACATCTCCCACTTCTGTTGGAGTTTCGCAAGTTCTGACAGGCCAGCCAGCTGTTTCCATTAATCAGAAAACCAAGACTTGTGTATGAAGAATTTCATGGCAATTTAGGTAATAAATCTAAGTACACTCCATTAAGGGTGCAGCCCTATGCATGCTTAGACATAAAAAAGGCCTACACTTCCCGGCATGCCCCAGCCAGCATGGCTGCCTAGAAGGATGCTGGGAGATGTAGGGCTTTTTTTCTGTCTAAATGTGCATAGGATTGTGCCTTTTGGTGCAGTTTCACAGCGGGCTTAAACTAGACAAAGTGCCATTCCCAAAATTAGCAATGGCACAAACAGCAGTAAATAACAGTCACCGGGGGAGGGGGGCTGAGCCTGGCAGGAAAGGTAAGAGGCTTTTACCCTTTGCCCTTCAATTGGGTATCCCTCACCTGCTGGGTGCTTTGGAAAGAAAACTCCCATTTGTACCAATGGAAGATTTTCCTCCAATGAAGACAGCAGGTGCAAGTAGTCCAATCTGTATTGGGACTGCAGCAGGGAGCAAAGGATTAAATCCCTCCTGCCTTCAGTCCCAGTGTGAATTTGGTCAGCTGCACCTGCTATTTGCTTTTAAAAAGCCATTCATGCGATTGTTAATTGCACGAATGGCATCTCATCTAGTTTGGCCCTTAGTGTGTAGGTTTTACATGCAGGGTGACATGGGGGTGAGTCTGGGGCTCGTGCACTTTCCCTCACGGTGCATAGAACTTGCAGCATAGATAGCCAGGAGCTAGGCATGCAAATCTGTACATGACATGAGTAGGCCCCGCTTATGTGATTCATCCATTTGCCTGAGGCTCACTCATGCAACTTATCCCATGTAAAATCTAGCCTCTAGGGCCATATGTGAGCTGGAGTCAATTTTTTTTAACAATACAGCTCATTCATATATATCTGATATAAACTGTGTGAGTCTGAATACTCAAAAACTGCATAATGACACGAAGATCAGAATTACTTCATCAGTATTTGTAGGAAGATAATTTTGCTAACGTTTTACCTTCATTATTACATATATGTGAAATAGTTGCTAGGCACCTGTCCAAAAGATGTTAAGGGGGAAATTCACAGAGGGCATATCATTTGGGTTTTCAAAAGATGTATTAGCCTTCTGATTGCCTTTTACCATGGGTCAGTTCATTTTACTGTTATTCTAGCTATGTTTTCATTTATGAAAGAAAGTTTTAATATTTTGCTGGTAATAAAATGGTATATACCATTGTCACAAAGTACAATTTGAAGGCCATGTTCATGAGTTCAATATTATACTGAATTACTTGTAAGAAAACAGAGGTAGAAAGATCTGATAGATATTGATATATATCAGTGTATAATATGATATAAATTCTGTCTGTGAGATTAGTGCTTTATAGATATAATTACTGCTACTACTGCAAAAGTACTTTTAATCATTTTTTTATTGTGAGTTTCAACAAAACAAAACCATACCAAAGCAAAAAATTGAAAATATAACAACATACTCTAAAGTCCTCAGTTTCAAATATTACAATGTTCTAGGGAGAAAAAAAGGGGAAAAAAGAATAGGTTACACATAAACTTCAGTAAAAGCAGACCAGATATCCAAATGTAAGTCCATTTGCAAGTGACACATATATACCACTCTTTCAAATGTTGCTAGTGTTGTTAAGTCTTCAATTAAATCCACTGCATTATAGGCAGTGAGCTTTTATCCTTCCAGTATTGTAGTATGAGCTTTATAGCTTTATACTACTGTACTACCGTATAGTAGCATATTGTTGCTGCTGCTAACAAAGTGTCATCAGTGTACATGGTGCTTTACAGGGTAATCTTGCCCCCCCCCCCATTTTAAAAAAAAAATAGACAGGAGACTACCCCAAGGACCTTTCAACATAAAAAAGACAATGAGGAGAATGACAGAGGGTGGAAGAATGGAAGAGAGATGGACTGAGAGAGAAAGATGTGGACAAACATAGTTACAAGTACTTAAAGCTTGACTGCAGTTGGGAACGAGGAATAAGGGATTCGCTGGAATTTGTATGATGTATATGTGCCCTGAAAAAGTTAATGTGCATCATACACCAAAGTAAATATTCTTGAAATGTGAGGAAAATTTACCTATATTTGAACACCCTCATCTGGAACCTGCATCTTAACTTCTGTGTGAGCAGACCTCCACATTCATTTCATTGTCTTGGTTCCCATGCACAGGTTAATTGGGTTGGGGCTCGGTGGTGCTGGCATTTTTTAGAATGAACAGAGCTGCTAGCTATTTTTTTTTCTCGTTCATAAAGTCTTGACCAGATTGGAATCCAATTTCATAAAGAAGTGATGAATTGATGTTCCTGTTGTTGTTTACTATATCTCAGACATCTGAGCTTGATTTTCCAAATTTCCACCTGCTCTGAATTGGCAGCATTTGCTGCAACTTATGTATGGTTAAATAGCATGCATACCAGCTAGTGCTGTGCCACAACTTGCCCTCCAATTTCCTGAAAGATTTCTTCCCTAACAAAAGAGGCATCCACTTGTCTGCCTCATTCTCTGGGTGATTCAGAATCCCTTTTGAATGACCTTTGGTGGCGTTTTTTAGCACAGCCTATTGTTGTGACATGGCCGAGGGTGCTGCATCTTCTTTCTTTCGATTACACATCTCTCCAATACTCTGCAGCCTCCCTGGCTGCCCACATTTCCTCATCTGAAAGACCCTTGTGGGAGGAATTACCACATGAAATCTTTCCCCCTGGGCTTTAATTGAAATATGGGGAGCTGGGGGAGCTGCACACTGCCGGAGAGATGGTTTTATGATGAAAGATAAGATGCTCACATACATGCCCATGTGCACACCCTCGGCTATCTTGAAATTAAAGTATGTGCAAGAGCCCTGTACCCTTCCTGTGAGATATCTGTCCTGTGAGAATTTTACCATATTTTTCTTCTCCTTTGAAAATTAGTTGAAAACCATTTTCCCTTTCAAATTGAATGAAAATGGTAAAAAAAAAAATCAGAAAACAATTTCAGCATGGTATTAATTCCAACTACAAAAAAGCGCTTCAGTTTGTTTTTTTATCTGATTGGCGTTTTCATAGTTTTAGACTTTATCCAACTTCTATTTATTTATGTTTAAATAAGCAAAGTTCTTCATTAATAATACAATCTTAGAATAACAGTTTACTGACCATTCATTTCATCAGTCAAATGTCAATTTCCTGTAGGTTCAACAGCCCAGCTTTTTATTCACTTCTATCTCTGATAGTAGTTATTCAGTCATTTAGACTGAATGGTGGTGGCTATGGCGGCTGCCATTTGTGTTCCCTTTTTTTTTTTTTTTGGCCGTGATAGCCTACATAAATATTTGCGTAGGCTATTACAGCAAAAGAGACAGGTGCAAATGGCGTAGTGGCCGCCATTTGCGTTCCCTTTTTTTTTTGGCCGTAATAGGCTACGTAAATATTTACATAGCCTATCACGGCAAATTACAGGGACGCAAATGGCGGTGGCTACGGCAGCTGCCATTTGCGTCTCTGCAGGCTGCCCAGCAGCAAGATGTCCAGCTGCGGGCAGCCCTGGCCGGTGGCTCTGCAGAATCTCCGTGGAGCGGAGCCGGCCAGAGAAAATTTTGGGTGGAGGGACGGAGTGCCTCCCCGCCACCGCGAATGTCACCCTTCGGAAAGGTAAGTGACTTTCGTACTTCCCTAAAAAAATGCCAATCTGCTGCCAAATTTTGGTGGCAAAGCCATCATTTTTTCTCTTTGCACTTGCAAGCACTGATGACGTTGTGCTAGCATTAGCTTATGCTTGTGCAACATCATTAGCAATAGTGCTGCACCACCACTGGACACCACCCATTCTCTCGTCTCTCCACATCTGGGCCAGCGGCTGCTGTATCTGCTTTTCTTATAGAGAGAGTTTCCTTGACATTCGGTTGAACAACAGCATCTTACAAGATTTTGAGAATGATGCATGAACACCATCAAGAGGAAGCCATTTTCAGAGGCCTCCACATAGCCATAACATTTGAACCATAGCCACCACCATTTGCGTTCCCTTTTTTTTGCCGTGATAGGCTACGTAAATACTTGTGCAGCCTATCATGGCTTCCACAGGGACGCAAATGGCATCCCTGCGTTAGCCGTGATAGGCTACGTAAGTATTTATGTAGCCTATCATGGCTATAGTGATGAAGCAAATGGTGGCCATGGACACGGCCACCGTTCGCAAGTCAGCGTGAACGGCAGCAGATAGGTGTCCTGTTTCGCGTGCCTTTCGCGGGGTGGGGGGGCAGGAGGGCTTCATTCTGCCACAGATTTCGGGGGGCCAAATGCACTGGCATTCGGCCTCACCAAGATCCGTGGCAGAATTCTCTGACATCCCTACAGTTTTTCCTTTTGCACTAGCAAATGCTAATGATGTTGCACTAGCCTTAATACACACTAGTGCAATATCACTGGTGCTAGGACTGCAACACCATTGGATACAATCCAGTCTCTGCACGATTTGTGTTAGTAGCTTTTTTAAAGGTACAGTTAGCCCATGATAGAGCCTCATGTGTCATAGAGTGGTAGGCGGCAGTATTGCAACTGAAATTCTCCCCACAACCTGAGTTCGATCCCAGTGGAAGCCAGGTCTCGGGTAGCTGGCTCAGGTCGATTCAGCCCTCCATCCTTCCGAGGTCGGTAAAATGAGTACCCAGCTTGCTGGGGGAAAGGTAGTCATGACTGGGGAAGGCAACAGCAAACCACCCTGCTATAGTCTGCCATGAAAACGCCAGCGGAAGCGGCGCCCCTCTAGGGGTCTGTAATGACCCAGTGCTTGCACAGGAGGAACCTTTCCTCCTTTTCCTAGCCCATGATGATTAGCTAAATGGCTGCCTCCTCAAGGCACTTAGATTGGGGCCTCCAGCTTGTTTAATCCAGACCTAGATTTACTCTGATTTTGCCTGGGAAACCACTGGCCACTATAGCTAGGGCAGATGATTAGACTGAGCCAACTTGTAATGTTGTTATTCTTTATTCCGTCTCTATCTCAGGCTAGATCTACACTACTGCTTTATAGTGGCGTTGCAGTGCACTGATAACTGTTGAGGCACATTGCACATTTGATATACTGATTTGTAGTGTTATTTCTTGCTTTTTATTCCATATTATCCAAAATACTGTAATAAATGTAATTGTGTGTCCTCCGAGGTATAAATGTGCAAGAGGGATATACTGTTAACAAGATGGCATTGTAATGATATGACACAAGGTGTAGACCTGGTCTTGGATTGAAGCAACCATACTATATGTAAATGTTATCCATAATTCCAGATCTAATTATTTATAGATGTAAGCTAATATGAGTAAACTTTCTGTCTCTGCATGTGCCTAAAGTTCTGCTTATTTCATTTATTTCCAGGGCAATATATCTTTCTCCTGTTCAGAGCCCCCAATTATTCCTGTCACCTTTTTGAACCCCAACAGCTATCTAGCATTACCTGGTACATCAGGGCAAGATGAAGTCTCCATCAGTTTTCAGTTTCGTACCTGGAACAATGAAGGGCTCTTGCTAGCAAGTAAACTATACCAAACTTCAGGGGGGCTCCTTATGTATCTGAGCGATGGGAAAGTTAAGTTGAGCTTCTATAAACCAGGAAAGGCACAGAGTGACATCACTGCAGGTAACCGAAAACAGAAAAAAATAATAATTGTGGTGCAAAACCTTTGATTAAAGTTTGCCATAAGGTTTATGAAACCATTTTATGTTTTGTTTGTTTTATTTTTGTCATAATGTTTAAATAACACCGAAGTAGTCCAATAGATTTGACTTCAGTATGTGTTGTTGTTGTTTATATATCATCATAGCCTCATATAAATCACACTTACTTTAAAGGCTACCTTGAATTCTTTCCAGGACATTTGGATAAAGGAAATTATATTGTACAGTGCACACTGTTGTAGTGTTCACTGTACTATATGAAATACTTATTATAGCCTCCTTGTGAACTTCCCAAGCTGTTCTGGTTGTCTGCTGCTGGAGACGGAATGCTTGACTTAAGAATATGGGTCCTATATTCAGACATTCAGATCGCACATTCAATGAAAATGTGTAGTGCTCTGCCCTTCCCTTTACACACATTTATTAATGTCTGAATAGAGCACCACAGAGACAGCTGTACACATGGATGTCACTATCTATGTGATTGGTAAGGACTGGTGACAGAGTTCCCAATTATGTAGACAGAGCCCTTTGCACATGTAAGTGCAGGCTTTACATTCAGAATGCTCCTAGGGACAGGGGTTAGCATCCATTGAAACTGTTCATTGATGTGATCTGGATGCCTGAATGGGACTCATGTAGTCATAAGAACATAAGAAGAGCTCAGCTGGATCAGACCAAAGGCCTAGTGAGTGAACATTCTGTTCCCACAGAGGCCAGCCAGATGCCTCTGGGAAGCTCACAGGCAGGATGATGAGCACAATAGCCCCACCCACTCCTCTTCCGCAGCAGTGTGTCATGGTCCCAGGTGTCCTGTCACCACCAGAGTCATCCTCAGAGGAGGAGCCAGAACTGTCAGGGCCAGCTGGCCCCTCAGGAGACCCAGGCACTAGCCAAGACAGTCCAGGACCCTCAGGGGTGATGCCCTTGAATCTGCCTCCTAGAGAGGTGGAGGGTTCAGCTTCTGAGGCAGAGGAAGATGCTAAGCTGCCATCTGGCCCCCGAGAATGCCAGCACCTTAAGGTCCATGATAGGATGGTGGCCAGGTGAAGGAGTTGCCGGGCGCCTACTGAAGAGGACTACTCATGACTCAGGCCCTCCTCATGAGGAGGACATCTGACAAGCCTCTAACAGGAAGCAGCTGAGCACTGCATGGGGTTCTAGCAGCTTTAGCTATATCAGCTCTCACTGGTAGTTAGCTGCTGGAAACGGCACCTCTGTTAGTTCCAGTGTCTGCTACCTTGTCTCCTGTACCTTGCCTTGTGGTGGGTGCTCTGGGCTACTGACCCTTGACCTTGCTTCTGAACTCAGCAATGTACCTGACTGATTTACTGTGTTTGACCTCTTGCCTGTTACCATGACCACTCCTGCTGTTGCTTGATCCTTGTTGTCTGACTGCCTGCCTTGTCTGATTGCCTGCCTGCGTTCTGACTTTTGCCTGGATCTTGACTACTCTTGTCTTAGCCTAAACCTCCTTCGACTGAAATCTGTGTGCTTGACCATTTGCTTGCCAAATTGACTGTTCTATTGCATTGCTCCCTGTATTTGCTTGCAAAGAGCCAAGATTCAGACTAGAGCAGGACACAGTGGTATTGAGTGGCATACCTGTTACTGGAGGTAATACTGGAATCCAGCATTTTGTCTCCAAGAGTGGATGACCAGAAGGGACTGGAACACAGGAACATAAAAAGCACCCTTATACTGAGCCAGACCATTGGTCCTTCTAGCCCACTATTACTGACAATGACTGGCAGCAGTTCTCCAGGGTTTCAGGCAGGATCTTTTCCACTCCTACCTGGAGATGCCAGGATTTGAAGCTGGGACCTTCTGCATGCAAATTATGTGTTCTACTACTGAGCCAGAGTTCCTGAATATCTGAATAGAGCTCTGGACTTTGGTCTTATTCAGCAAGGCCAACACAGGACATTTAGGGAGCAATCCTATGGCCACTAGTCAGCGGCTAGACGACCATAGGATATGTGGTTTTCCGGGAACCAACCTCAGAGCCTGTGCTCCAAGGTCGGTTCCTGGAGAACTGACCTTTCTTCCTTCTGCACTGCCTCACAGGCAGTACGGAAAGGCCCCATGCTCTGCACTCACAAGAGGAGCATGGAGTGGCCAAAAGAGGGCATTCCAGGGGGTGTTCTTATGTATCGGCCTCCTCCCCCGCTCTGCCTTCCCACAGCTAGACAGCCGAAATTGGCTGTCTAGCTGCAAATGCAAGGCAGGAGAAGCATGGAGGGAACAATCCCCTCTGTGCTTCTCCTGCCCTGCATTGTATAAGTGGTCACCTCTGAGTTTGGAGGTGGCTGCCTATCTCCATAGGATTGCACCCTTAATGTTAGAACTGTCAATGAGGTTAGCGGTCATGCACAAAGCATTTTTTAAGGCCAGAAGTCACCAATGCAAGCATCCTAAGCTCAGCTCTAATGCCTTGTATTAAATTTTTGTTTAGATCTAGTGTTTTCATAGAATGCATAAATAAAACATCTGTGCCCTGCATGATAAAAGTCCTGGTTTCAGTAAGTCCCCACATGTCAACTATTACTTACAAGTCTCCATAATGAATGGTAACAGAAATATAGAATCTGAAATAATTGACTGGTTGCCAGCAGCTACAGAATATCATGCTGATGATTTACATAAAGCGTCCATCCTAGAATGGAGGCTTTGACACTGATTTTAGTAGCAGCAGGATCAGCTACAGTGTATGCTAACCAACCCAAATAAATAATGCAGAGAGTGTGCCAATTTATGACTAACAGGCTTCCCTGGGCTCACCATCTGAAAATGTTAATTCCATGGTAAGAGTGTCACTGATGTGCAGTTTACTGTGATGTATCTGACTTCCTCCGGAGCCATTTAAATCACAGCACAATTACATGCATGTTAATGACACAATCTTAGTTCAGTGCCTCTTTTAACAGGCTCCTGGAATGTGCTGTCATTTCTAACTGGCTTCCTGACATGTTTTTTTCTGTCAAACGACTAAACTACAAACACAAATCAAAATCTGTAAAATATTCTCCAGCAACTCGAAACTCCTTACAAGGAAAATCAAAGTGCTGCTTAAAGCAGAATTTATGTTATCGTATAATGCGACTAAGGCAGAAATCCTGTGTGGTTGCAAATGTAGGTTTAGATTTGCTTATGCAACTGCAGAATGTTAAATCTTTCAATAAGACTTCTGCTTTCCTCAGCAGAAAGTTATCTAGCAAAACCATACTGTGATTTTCCCCATGTATGTTTGAAGTGTTTATTGTACCTACATTCATGGGAGCGAATCAAGTCTGCAACTGGAGATTGAGTAATTAAATTATGGATGGTTGGACAAGTTTGTTCCCCTACAGGCAAAGACTTATGACCTGGCTTTCACACATACAATATGTGATAATTAAATTAGAGCATATTACCTTGAGCACAGCTCTGAGATTTCATTACTAAAGATTCATAAAGATTTCTTTGTCCACATTAAAACAGAGAAAAATGGCATGTATTAATTCATGCATGATTAACTTATAACAAAGCAAGACTTACTGTTGCAGAAGGGTTTTTTATATAATTTCCCCTATGCAACCCATTTTTATTTATTTATTTTGCCAGTTGGTCATCAAATGATTAGAAAGGTGGAGGTTTGCAAGGAAAAAATTAGACAAGTATAATTTTATGCTAAATGATATCTCTGGAAATATAAGAAGGCCAAAAGTTGGAGTTGTTGTTATCTAGATTCTTCATTAAGCTCTAAAGTCTCACTAAAATGAGGAGGGTGGGAACTTGAAAGAGGGCTTTTGAGGAACTCCCTCCCAGGAGAGGTGTATTTAGAACATACTATGACTACTTTTAAATTTAAGTTAAAGACATTTTTATTTACAGAAGCATTTGGCTCCTGACTTGCTGGTTTGGGTGTTTTTAGGTTAGAATATTATTATTGTATTTTAATTGTTTCAGTGTGATAGTATGATTTTATAGTTGCTTTATTGGTATTTGTTTTATTAATTTATTAATTCCTGTTGAAGAGGCCAGAGCATCAGACAGTATAGCCTAATCATTAAAGTGTAGGGATGTACGAAAGTCACTTACCTGGTCTCGCAGCTTGCTTCGCGGTGGGGGGGAGGCGCTTCGCTTCTCCCCCCGAAGTTCAGGCCGGGGGGAGGAGGCTTCCCGCCTCGCCCGGCTGAAATTCAGGCCGGGGAGAAGCGCCCCGTCTCCCCGGCCGCGAACTTCAACAGAAAAGTAAAAAAAAAAAAACACCCCGTGATAGGCTACGTGATGATTTATGTAGCCTATCACGGCTAGATCTGCAAAGTCAGCTGTGATAGGCTATGTAAATCATCACGTAGCCCATCACGGGTGACTTAAAAAAAAAAAAAGCGCGTACGCAAATGGCGGCCCCCATAGGGAGCATTGCCCTTATTTTCGCTGCTGTCTACGTAATCTTTACGTAGACTACAATGACCAAAAAAGGAACGCGAATGGCGGCTCCCTATGGGGGCCACCATTAGCCGTACGCACTTTTTTTTTTTTTAAGTCACCCGTGATAGGCTACGTGACGATTTACATAGCCTATCACGGCTGACTTTGCAAATTTAGCCGTGATAGGCTACGTTAATCGTCACGTAGCCTATCATGGGGGCGTTTTTTTTTTTTTACTTTTCTTGGAATGGCGGTAGCGGCAGCCGGTCAAAAGACCGGCTGCCGCCCCCGCCCCTGCCCCTGTCGAAGCCCTGCCAAACCGCCACTGCGACCCGCCACCGGGAGCGACATTCAGGAAAGGTAAGTCCCATCCGGGGGGGCCGGGGGGGTTCAGAGAATTTCTCCCCGAAACTACTTCGGGGGGCCGAATACGTTGGCACTCAGCCCCCCGAAGTTTCGGCGAGAAATTCTCTGACACCTCTATTAAAGTGTCATAGTTGAAACAGGAGAACTGAATTGTATCCTGTTGAATTAGACCAAAGGGCAATCTACACTGTTGATTTAATGTGGAGGGGGAGCAGTTTGGGATCACTTGCGACATATGACGTTGTCGCCAGTCTGCAGTAACCCCACAGATTCCCTCTGGAAAAGGTGCATTTTCACAGAGTACTCCTAGTAGGGATGCTGGAGAAATTCAAGACAGACTAAAATGAGCTCAGGTTTCTAAGAATCTGACCAGCAGAATCTGCTGTGGAGTGACCCCCTCAGCTGGCGTGCAGTCCGTGGAATTTTGGATGTTTTTTTTTACTTTCCTGACGTTTACGCATATAAATTCATAGAAAAATACGTACGTTTCTGCTGAGGAAACATTGACTGGAATGGGGGACAATACGCTAAATGTTACTTACTAAAGTAAATTATGTAAATACGTACGTAAATACTTACATAATTATTTACATATTTTTCCACATGAGGAAAAAAAATTGCATTTGTCTGTGATGGCGGAACAAAAGGCACCTGACAATCTGTGAAACACAGAGCAGATTTTATATCATCTGTACATCCCTAATTTTCTTCCTTAATGCGGCTCTCGTGCGGTTCAGCTCTTGTGTGCCTCATTCCTCCGGATTAAATCTGGCATGATGGGCCTGTCCAGGGGTGTGTCTTTCATCTGGCTGTGACCGTGGTGAAGGGGTGGGTCCATCTCTGTTTTCCCCCATTGTTGTGCTTTTCTACCATTTCGTGGTAGCCTGCACAGATACAGGTCAGGTTTCTGTAATTTGATGCTCACTATGATTCATTCTTCTTTCCTTCTCCACCCCTGCCCCCCAAAGAAATCATCTGGTTCTAGCTGCTAATTTTCTAAAATCACTAAATCTCTATGTCTCTGAATCACTATACCTCCAAAATCCCAAAAGCATTAAATTGCAAAATCGCTAATTCACTATAACACTAAATTGCTATACCACTAAGTCACCATACAGCTAAATCTCTATAGTTCAAAACTGCTATACTGCTAATGCACCAAAGCAGCAGCTGTGACTTTCTTCTGCTTTAGTGCTTTGGCGATATACCATGGCTCCGTCTGTGCAATATTGCTGCATGGGTCCATCTCGTAATGGGGGCATGGGAGCCTCATTTCTGTGGCAGACTGGCAGACTGTGGAGCCTGGAAAGCACACTTGGTGGGATGTAGGGAAACTTCCAGAGAAAAGGCTCTGCTCTGATATCCATTGCAATACATTTTCTTTCCCTAAGCAGGGGAAAGAGGGGGGCAGGGACCAAGTCTCTCATACATGGTTGATGATGTCCATTTCTAGTGGCAGGACTCTGCCCAACCCACCCTAAAGTAAGGTGGATTAGAGTGCAGTGTGAATTGTGAAAGTGGTTGGCTTTGGAGGGATATAGTCCCCTTTTTTCCACCTAGTGTGTTGCTGACAGATGAAAGCTGATTTCAGTAAAAAGCAGAGAAAAGCTGAAAGCAGTTCTCAATATGTTTCTATGAAGATGGCTCCCATTCAAAGAAACTCAAGTGGATTTATTAATGACATTGTTATTGGCAATCATGGACCTATAACTGGCACCACTCATCTGTCTCTGTATATATCAATAAAGTTAATATATATTATTGTTATAAAATCAATATAGTACTCTTGATATTCTGTAATTTATTTTATATATGTATTGGCATTTTTGATCTGTTTAAATATTATATTATTAATTCTGATTGGGGATATCAGCCAATTTAACTATCACTACCTTCACATAGACATAACAAACACATGTGATTATTTCAGTGCTTGTCTGTTTCACTGATGGACATGTGTATTTGAATGTAATTTAATGGTGCTCTCTGGTTTATCTGGGATGTTGTTTCAATCAGCATTTTCAGGGCGCAATCCTATGGCTGCTAGTCAGCGGCTAGATGGCTACAGGACAGGTCGGTTCCTGGGAACTGACATCGGAGCCCATGCTCCAAGGACAGTTCCCTGAGAACCAACCTCCACCCCTCCCGCACTGCCTTGTAGGCAGCACAGAACGGCCCCGTGCTCCACGCTTGGAAGAAGAGCATGGAGCAGCAAAAATGGGGCATTCCTGGGGTGGGGGTTCAGTGCAGGGAAGACAGAAATGACAGTATGACACATCCTGTGTATCATCCAGCTGCCACTTCTCATGCTCCAAGGTCCCACGGCTAGACAGCAGAAATCGGCTGTCTAGCCATAAATGCAGGGCGGCTGAAGCGCAGAGGGGATGATCCCCTCCGCGCTACTCCTGCTCTGCATTGGATAGGCGGTCACCTCCAAGTTCGGAGGTGGCCACCTATCCCCATAGGTTTGCAACCTTGTCTTCTATATGCATAGCACATTCCTATACATATTTCCTCAGAAGTAAATCCTAATGTGTTCAATGGGGCTTATTCTCAGATAATTGTGCCTAGGATTGTGCTCTTCATTTTTCAAAAGAAGATTATTAAACTATTACATAAAATACCCTATTTATTGATAGTTAACATTTTTCCACCTGTATACAAACATATTTATATAATTATTTTTACTTTAAAAAATTCTATGCATATTTGACTTTTCTGTTTGCCAATTTATGGTGCTCTAATTTATTGTTATTCTAATTATCTTTTGCTATTATTTAAAGGGAAAACAAATATATAAATTTGATATTACAGTGGCACTCCCTGGCAATATAGGAGAGGCTAGGGTAGAAGAAGTCACCATAAACTATGTCTTTAAAACTGGCATCAAGAAGCTTAGGGATGATCCTCTTTGCATTTTCGTACATAAATATAGATACTATAGTAATGTAACTCTTGTAACGTAATTTAACTTTAATGTAATGGAGCAATTTTCTTATATTAAAATATGGCTATTATCCAATTAATCTCCTTCAGCCACAGCAGCACACACAATGGCTTGTCCTCTTGGAGCTATGGGTCCATCCTATATTCGGCAAGTGAAGCAGGACCATCTCATTTCACCTGCTAATCATGAAAACATCTTCCATAGGCACAGACTTATTCTGGGCCTGTGCATATAGTACTTGATCTTTAGCCACTAAATGGACCTTGAGATATCATCCTAGGGATGGCGGAGAATTTCTCCCCGAATCTTCGGGATGCCGAGCGCCAAGGCATTCAGCCCCCCGAAAGTGTTGGGGAAATTCTCCACTGGCCCCCCGCCCCCCCCCCGGGATGGGACTTACTGTGGCCGAATGTCCCTCTCGGTGGCGGGTCCCAGCGGCGGTTCAGCAGCGGTTCGGTGGGGGCAGGGGTGGCGGCCGGTCTCCCGACCGGCTGCCGCCACCGCCATTGCAAAAAAAACAAGTGTGGTAAAAAACAACCACACACACCCGTGATAGGCTACGTAATGATTTACGTAGCCTTTCACGGCTAGATTTCCAAAAGTCAGCCGTGACAGGCTATGTAAATCGTCATGTAGCCTATCACGGCTGACTTTGGGGGGGGGAAAAAGGTGCGTACGCAAATGGCGGCGGCCCATGGGCGCCGCCATTTGCGTTCCTTATTTTGGGACGTCTAGTCTACGTAAACATTTACATAGACTACGGCGAAAATAAGGGAACGCTATTTGCGTTGCCCTTATTTTCGCCGTAGTCTACGTAAATCTTTATGTAGACTAGACGTGCCAAAATAAGGAACGCAAATGGCGGTCCCCATGGGAGCTGCCATTTGCGTACGCGCCTTTTTTTTTTCAAAGTCACCCGTGATAGGCTACGTGATGATTTACATAGCCTATCATGGCTGACTTTGGAAATCTAGCTGTGATAGGCTACGTAAATCGTTACGTAGCCTATCACGGGTGTGTGTGTGTGTTTTACTTTTTTTTTCGTGGCTGGGTAGACGGGGCGCTTCTACCTGGCCTGAATTTCGCTGGCGAGGGATGGGGCGCCTCCCCCCTGGCCTGAATTTCGGCCGGGCGACGAGGGGCGCCTCCCCCCCCTCGCCTGAACTTCGGGGGGAGAACCGAAGCGCCTCCCCCCCACCGCAAAGCAAGCTTCGAGGACAGGTAAGGGACTTTCGCCCATCCCTAATCATCACACTGTACAGCTGTTGGTGTCCCCAACCCAACTATTTCCCAAACAATGAAGCAAAAGATTCATTGCATGAAATTGTATTTCATAGTCAAGGGCCAACTGCTGCACTGGGTCTGGGCTCAAAATTGTGCTTTGTACCACTATCTCATTGCTATGTGTGGTTTGCAAAGGCATCCATAGAATGGGTTGGTAATTGTTCTGTTATTGTTTTTGTTGTTGATATATACAGAGCAGCATCACTTTACCAAGTACAAGAGCTGAGGTCCCTAAATGTCCTGAAGTGAGCAATCTAAAATGTTATTTTATTCCGTGCCCCCACTTTCCCCTGTTCTTGTTATTTTGTATTCTCTTATACACATCACTTCTTTTCATCTTTTTGATGAAAGCATTATTTGCTCAGACAATTCTGTAAGTCATTTAAATGTTGTACATTTAAGGTTGCCTTGTTTGCTTGTGAATGTTTGTTGTGTTTTGTTTGATCCTTGTGAAACACTTTGATATACAGTATATGCCATTCAACATACCCACTAACCAAAATCAAAGGAAAATGGCTAATAGACTGTGCTTGTAGGATATGACTTTCACACTGGATAACTTCAGTGATACGTGTTGGTCTAAATCCAACATTATGTGAGCAACAGGTGTTTCCGCGCATGCAACAGGAGTTTCCTTTCCCTTCTTCAGCCCCCCCAAACTGGGGGGGGGGTGTGCACAGGAGCTACAAGAGGCAAGGGGAGTTCAATCTGCCAGCACTCTCAATTCATTCAACCAGTGGAAAGTTACCTTCAGATACAACTCTATGTATACTTGAGGGCCACATCAAGCATACCTGTCTAAACCCAGTTTATCTGTAATGGAGCAATTTTCTTATATTAAAATATGACTATGGTCCAATTAATCTCTTTCAGCCACAGCAGCACACACAGTGACTTGTCCTGTTGGATAACACAGGACCAACAGAGCAGGCCCGGGGTCAGGAGTCAGCATGGGTGGTCAGGTTCCAAGGACCCAGACATTCAGAAGGACCCCTCCCTGGCCTTGCTGCAGCTACCACCATCCTCATCCTCCCCCTCCCCACTGGCCCTGCTGACAAAAGGAAGCACCATGCCCAAGGCTGCAGGGCCCATGTAGGGATGTACGAAAGTCACTTACCTGTTTGCGGATTATGCTGATGCTGGGGGGGAGGTGCTCCGTCCCCCCCCCGAATCCTGACCAGCCAGCTCCACTCCACAGGGATTCTGCAGAGCCGCTGGCCGGCTCCGCCAGTGGCTGGACATCCAGCCGCTGGCTACCAGGGACGCAAATGATGGTGGGTGTAGCTGCCGCCGTTTGCGTCCCTGCAGTCAGCCGTGATAGGATATGTAAATGTTTACGTAGTCGCTACACTATTTGCGTTCCCCTTATTTTCACTGTAGTCTACGTAAATGTTTACGTAGACTAAGACATGCCAAAATAAGGAATGCAAATGGCGGCGCCCGTGGGCGCAGCCATTTGTGTACGCGCATTTTTGTTTTTCTAATCAGCCGTGATAGGCTACGTAAACATTTACGTAGCATATCACGGTGTTTTTTAAAATTTAGCCATGATAGGCTACGTAAATCTAGGGATGGGGGAGAATTTCTCCCCAAAACTTCGGGGGGCCGAGTGCCAACGCATTCGGCCCCCCGAAATTGGCGGTGAAATTCTCTGCCACTATTTTCACTTACCTCTTGAGTGGCAGCAATCTGAACCAACCAAGTGCTGCCTTTGAGGGAAAGACACAGCCAATGAGAGCATGGGGAAGTCTTTAAGTCACTCCTGTGCCCTCATTGGTTGAGTCTCCTCCAAGGCAGCATTTGATTGGTTCAGATTGCTGCCACTCACAAGGTACATAAATTTTTACAATATATATTTTTGAAACGTGCAGGTGGGGGCCTGAAGGCTCAGCTGTCCAGCTGCCACAGTGCTTTTTCAGTAGAGCTGGAGCTAGAAGGAGGGAGGAGGACAGGCTGTCAGGGTGGGGGCTTTAGCAAGTGAATGGGTGACTTTGACTGGCAGGTGGGCAAGGCCTTTAGTGAGTGGGGTGCAGGTGGGTGGGGGCTGTGGTGGTGAGGAGTGTGGCAGAAGGCCCATCAGCTCTGTGCTGATGGCACAGTGGAATCTGGTGCCTGACCTCCAACAGAGAATTTCAATAGAAGTTAATGGTCTCTTTCTATGACATCCTACACAGGCATCCTACTGTTCAGTAGTCTACTGTGTCACTGGTGATAAGCTGATGTCCTATTCAATCAGGATGGTTCTTTGATAAGGAGGCACAAGAGAAATTGCATTAACACACTCATTTTACTAGGCAAGTTGACACATTGGGCTCCAGACATTAATTCAGTACCATGTCTGGTGAATTGTTTCACACCATTATCCATTGTACTATGGTTTGCTATCTTGGTTAGTCCTCTGATACTCAAACCATTTTATGCACACATGCACATTTGAATATACTTTTCACAGGGGCTTCCACTAGGGATGTACGAAAGTCACTTACCTTTTTGCAGAATTGATTCGCAGTGGGGGGGTAGGCACTCTGTCCCTCCCCCTGGAATCCTCAGCGGCGGGGGAGGCGATCCAGTCCTCCCCCCCGGAATCCTGCCCAGTCGGCTCCACTCTGCGGCGGCTCCGCAGAGCAGCCGGCCAGGACCGTCCACACCTGGACTTCTGGCTGCGGATGGGCTGCTGCAGACGCAAATGGCGGCCGCCGTAGCAGCCGCCATTTGCGTCCAGCCAGGCTGCCATGATAGGCTATGTAAGTATTTACGTAGCCTATCACGGCTGGGGGGAAAAAAAAAACAGCATACACAAATGGCGTCAGCTACAGCAGCCACCATTTGCATTCCCTATGTTTCGCTGTTTTAGCCTATGTAAATATTTATGTAGGCTATTACGGTGAAAAAAAAGGGGAATGCAAATAGCGTACTGGGCACCATTTGCGTTCCTTTTTTTTCGCCGTAATAGCGTACGTAAATATTTACGTAGGCTAAAGTGGTGAAAAAAAGGAACGCAAATAGAGCCCACTACGCTATTTGCATTCCCCTTTTTTTTCGCCGTAATAGCCTACATAAATATTTACGTAGGCTAAAGCGGCGAAAAATAGGGAACGCAAATGGCAGCCGCCGTAGCCACCGCCTTTTGCGTACGCTGTTTTTTCTTTGCGTGGCTTGCCGTGATAGGCTATGTAAATACCTATGTAGCCTATCACGGCAAAGACCAGGATGCAAATGGCGGCTGCGGCAGCTGCAGCTGCCGCTGCCACTGGAGCTGCCGCCGTCCGGAACATCCACCCCATGTAAGCTTCGTCCTGGGGGGAATCCGTGGGGGGGGCGGGGGGCAGGCCTTTCCGCCACGGATTTCAGGGGGCCGAATGCCAGTGCATTTGGCCTCACTGAAATCCGTGGTGGAATTCTCCACCATCCCTAGCTTCCACAGGAGCACACTGTAAATTGCATCCACTCTTAGAAGTATCTCCTAAAGATAATAGGTAACATTGCATTTATATCCCAATCCCTCATCTCCTGCTTTGCTATTCAAGAAAAGGGGAAGAGCAAAGAAAGAACAAAAGAAAGGACTGAGAAAAGCAGAATTAAATGCCATCTAATTCCTCTCATTTTCTCAGTACTGATACAAATTATGAAATGTGTATCATACTGTGATTTTACACTAATCCATGTCACTGTGATGTTGCTTGATTTTTTTCTTTTTTCTTTTTTTTTCTAGGTGCCGGATTACATAATGGACAGTGGCATTCCATTTCTTTGTCAGCTAAAAAGAATCGTGCCAGCTTAGTTGTAGATAATGATGCACGCTCTTCCTCTCATGCATCACTACCTATACAGATTTTTTCAGGAGACACTTATTACTTTGGAGGTGAGATTCATTTTTGTTTCTAGCCCAGGCTTTCTGCTTGTGGTCTAAAGTATGAAACTGCATTCATGATGTTTGGTTTCAGAAGTTTGGTATGAGCATCATGATGAGTGACATTCCTTAAATAAATTCACTTCAACTTCATTTCCAGTGTGAGCCACTAGTATTTTCTGAAATTCTGGGCTTAACAGTTTACTGATTACATCCAAGTATGAATGCTGAGCAGTTTAAACATCACAGATTTACCATAAACTACCTTAGGAGTATGGGTATGACTTAAATTGAAGCTTTTGCTGTGCACTTGATCTACGGATACACTTTCCAACGTCCTTCTTGGTTGTGTGTGCATGGGTGTGAAGGAACTGAACTGTCCTCTATTTTTGCATTCTGATTGTTTTTAGGAAATGATGGCATTAAAGTTTGTGTGTATATATGGGTGTGTGTTTGTTCAGTTTCAGACAAAAGTTTAATATTTTAGAGTAGGGGTATATGGATCCCCTACCTTTCCGGTCCGGGGGGTCCACGGGGGGGCGGGAGGAGATCCATCCCTCCCCCCCCAAAATCTGTCCAGGCTGGCTCCGCTCCACAGGGATCCTGCGGAACTGGCTGCCGGGTCTGCATCACTGGTAATATGGCTGGCCGCCACTGCTGTGCCATCTCGCTTTGCTGGGCTAACTCCGGACTACGGATTTATGAAACACTTACCTGGTTTCGTCCAAGGACATCCGCAGTGGGGGAGGAGGTGCTCCGTCACTCCCCCCGAAATCCTCCCCAGCTAGCTCTGCTCCACAGCAACTCCGCGGAGCTGCTGGTCGGGGCCTCCCACAGCCGGACATCCAGCCGCTGCTGGGTGGAAGCAAATGTAGGTACCGTGTACGTGTGTACCGTGTACGCAAATGTACCGTGTACGCAAATGGCGGCTACGGCCGCCGCCATTTGCGTTCCTTCTTTTTACCGTCTTAATCTATGTAAATATTTACATAGACTATGAAAGCGAAAATAAAGGGGAACGCAAATAGCGTAGTGGGTGCTATTTGCGTCCCCTTTTGATTCACCGTTTTAGCCTATGTAAAGATACGGCCTAAATGGGGAAGCGAATGGCACCAGGTAAGTGCTCTGTTTCGCATGCCTTTCGCGGGGTGGTGGGGCGGGGGGCTTCGTTCCACCATGGATTTCGGGGGGCCGAATGCACTGGCATTCACCCTCACTGAGATCTGTGGCGGAATTCTCTGACATCCCCACTATTCATGGCCATAGCTATTACTGGACAAATGTGTCATAGTGACTCAGTGACACTGAATACCCTTTTGTAGGTGTGCTATTATTTTAACTTCTTCCTAGGGATATCAGAGAATTCTGCCATGGATAGGGATGTCAGAGAATTCTGCCACAGATCTCGGTGAGGCCAAATGCCAGTGCATTGGGCCCCCTGAAATCCATGGAGGAACGAATAGGGTTGGCGGAGAATTTCTCCCCGAAACTTCGGGGGGCCGAGCGCCAACGTGTTCGGCCCCCCAAAGAAGTTTCGGGGAGAAAATCTCTGCACCCCCCCGCCCCCCGCACCCCCCCCCAGGACGGGACTTACCTTTCCCGAATGTCCCTCCCGGCGGCAGGTCCCGGCGGCGGTTTGTCGGGTCTTTGTCAGGGGCGGGGGTGGCAGCCGATCTTTTGACCGGCTGCCGCCGCCGCCATTCCAATAAAAGTAAAAAAAAAACAAAAAAAAACGCCCCCGTGATAGGCTACGTGACGATTAACGTAGCCTATCACGGCTAGATTTGAAAAGTAAAGATTTACGTAGACTACAGCGACCAAATAAGGAACGCGAATGGCGGCTCCCTATGGGGGGCTCCATTTGCGTACACGCTTTTTTTTTTTTTAAAGTCACCCATGATAGGCTACGTGATGATTTACATAGCCTATCACGGCTGACTTTGCAATCTAGCCGTGATAGGCTACGTTAATCGTCACGTAGCCTATCACGGGGACGTTGTTTTTTTAAAAAAACTTTTTATTTCGCGGCTGGGTGAGGCAAGGCGCCTCCTCCCCGGCCTGAATTTCGGCCGGGCGAGGCGGGAAGCCTCCCCCCCAGCCTGAACTTCGGGGGGAGAGCAGCGAAGCGCCTCCCCCCCACTGCGAAAAGCTGTGAGACCATGTAAGTGGCTTTCGTGCACTCCTAGGAACGAAACCCCCTGCCCTCCTACACCACGAAAGGCACGCGAAATGGAGCAATTAAATAATTACGTAGCCCATCACAGCTTAACTAAGGGAACGCAAATGGCAGCAGCTACAGCAGCCGCCATTTGAGTTCCCTCTTTTCTTTCTTTGCTGTTTTAGCCTACGTAAATTAGGGATGTCAGAGAATTTCGCCACGAATCTTTTGCCCCCAAATTGGTGGCAAAACAGTCTGCCACCCCCCCACCCCCCCGGGACGGGATTTACCTTGTGGAAATGTCCCTGGCGGTGGCGGCGGCTCTGGCGGTGGGGCAGCGGTGGGGCGGCGGCAGCTCTGGTGGCCGGTCTTCTGACCGGCTGCCGCAGCCGCCATTTCCAGTAAAAAAAAAAAAAAGTGATAGGCTTAGGAGTGCACGAAAGCCACTTACCTGTGGCTTTCTCTGCCCCTGTCGAAGACCTGACGAACCGCCGCCGGGACCCGCCACTGGGAGGGACATTCGGGAAAGGTAAGTCCCACCCGGGGGGGGGGGTGAGGGGGTGGGGGGGGAAATTCTCTGAAATTCTCCCCCATCCCTAGATAGGCTATTTAAACATTTATGTAGCCTAACATGGCTAGATTCTTAAAAAATACCGTGATAGGCTACATAATGTTTATGTAGCCTATCACGGCTGAGTAAAAAACAAAACAAACAAACCTCGCGTACGCAAATGGCGGCACCCATGGACGCCGCCATTTGCGTTCCTTATTTTGGCATGTCTAGTCTACGTAAACATTTATGTAGACTACGGCGAAAATAAGGGGAACGCAAATAGCGTAGCATCTACGCAAATGGTGACGCCCATGGGCGCCGCCATTTGCATACTCACGGTGTTTTGGGGTTTTTTTACTCAGCCGTGATAGGCTACGTAAACTTTTACGTAGCCTATCACAGCTGACTGCAGGGACACAAACGGCGGCTTATGCTGCCACCGCCATTTGCATTCCCGGCCAGCCAGGATTCACGGCGGGAGGGACAGGGTGCCTCCCCCAGCCAGAATTTCTGGGGGGAGGGACGGGGCGCGAATCAAATTTCGGTTCAGGTAAGTGACTTTCGTACATCCCTAACGTAAATATTTACGTAGGCTATTATGGGGGGGGGGGGAAAGGAATGCAAATGGCGGCCACTATGCCATTTGGGTTCCCTTTTTATTTTTTTTGCTGTAATAGCCTACGTTAATATTTACGTAGGCTAAAACGGCAGAAAAAAGGGAATGCAAATGGCGGCCGCCGTAGCCGCCGCCATTTGTGTTCCCTTAGTTAAGCCGTGATAGGCTACGTAAATACTTACGTAACCTATCACAGCTTCTGCAGGGACGCAAATACATAAGTATTTACATAGCCTATCATGGCTACATGGAAGAAGTGAATGGCGGCCGCAGGTGTAACTGCGTAACCGCCATTCGCAAGTAGGGATGGGGGAGAATTTCTCCCCGAAACTTCGGGGGGCCGAGTGCCAACGCATTCGGCCCCCCGAAATCGGCAGTGAAATTCTCCGCCCCCCGCCCCCCCCCGGGATGGGACTTACCTTTCACGAATGTCCCTCCCGGCGGCGGGTCCCGGTGGTGGTTCGAAAATAAGGGCAACGGAAATAGCCCTTTGTATGTTCCATCCCAGGGTATGTTCCATCCCAGGGGGATTCCGCAGGGGGTCAGGGGGGAGGCCATTCTGCCACCGATTCTTTAGAATCCAGCCTCACTGGAGTCCATGGCAGAATTCTCTGACATCCCTATCTGTAGGGCAACGGGCAACAGTGGCTGTACATGGGGTAGCACTGCTGAACTGTAGTGTAGTGTTGTGCCAGAGCAATGGGCTTAGGGGTCTTCAATCCTACAAATTATGTTTAATTCAAAGCAATGAGGGCTGCTTTGCATGCACATGTCACATTTGTACAGCATGTGTACATGTTGACCACACAAACACCATCTAATTCAGTGAATGAAAACTAGGGCTGGCAATTGTTAATTTCAGGACTACTGGCTTAAAAACTGAACAAGGGTAGAGTTTATTCCTAATTAATTTCCACACAGCATTCCTTCCAACTCAATGCCCCAATGATGTGTGCTATCATATAATACTACATTCCTGGCATGTGCTATCTGTAAAAAGCAAAGAGGGTCGAGAGAGTTCAGTATGGAGTTACTCAGTTCATGTTTGTTTGTTTGTTTTTCCATTCAGTGCAAGTGGTCATGTACAATTTATAATTCTCTCTGGTTTTGTACAATTTATGTGTAATCTATTTTTATTTCCCTTCACCTCCTTGCGTAGGCTTCAGCTCGAAAGGGGTTTCATTAGTTCAGTTATAAATGGGTTTCATTATGAACGTGTGCTTAAGCTATTGCCTGCTAATATTATGAGACAACAAGTCCTTTGACTAATATGACCCAGGAGACAATGCTATTTGATTAAAATCAAAGTAGTGTCTTAGTGCATCAATCCTAGAGCAGCATTGCCCTATGAGAAAAAATACCAAGGCGTGGGGGGGAGAGAAAGCAGTAGGCATCATTTGTTATGTTCCATAACCTATTAGCATTTATAGTTCAAACTGATGACTACTCCAAGGACTTTTGCCACTTGAAGTGGTATTAGAGAGAAAATGAAAACTTGCCAATTTGCATATGCTGCTCAATACGATCTAATTGCTAATGTCTTTTGCTTTGTGCTAGCATTGTGTGGGCATCGTATTAACCTGTTTTATTTCCATTATGTATCTTGTTGATGTTTTGATAGTGTTCAAATATTACTTCCTCTGCCTATTTAAACATAATAAAGAAATACTGTATTATTATAATAATGACAATTATATTCAAAATTCAATTGTATTATAGATTCTATTTTGTAAAAGACAGACTGCTGGGCTATTGTAATCTCTCCCTGACACTGTTAGGAGCCAAGGCCTAGCAAAACCCCAGGTACACCTGGGTTCTGAATTACCATATGTCCAGTGGCCATGCAACATCTGCCACCACTGCAGCACATGGCGAGAGCATCTCCCTGACAGTGGAGGCTGGTGGCTCCAATTTTGATGGGGCGTGAAATCCATTCTGGGTTTCAGTAAGAACCAGCCAGAACTCTAAACGAGCTATACAAGATGCTAGACTCTATCCCCAAATTAGGTTCAGCACCTTGGATAACTGTGTTAGAGTTCTGTCTGGTTCTGACTAAAACCCGGAATGGATGCACCGCCCTACCAAAATTGGAGCTGCTCAAAATTGAGTAACACTCAAGCTGTTTTAATGCTGCCAGCCTCCTTTTATACCACCCTAAGGGCTGTTATTCTGCAACTTTATGAGCCATGACACTTTTTTTTTTTCAACTAAAATGTGTCAGTTGTAATTAAGTATAAATCTCAGTGCTTAAGGGTGACATCCAACATTGCCCTCCTCTCCTCCCTGCTGGGCCCCCTGCAGCCCCCCACACCTGCCCCAAAGGGCCCCCAACCTTCCAGAGCAGATTTTGAGGCTGCACAGGGGCAGGGCTGCCCTTGGTGGAATCTGTTTCATCAGCCAGAGTGTGGTCTACATGGGACTACCCTTGAAGAATGTCCGGAAGCTATAGTTGGTGCAAAATGTGGCAGCTAGGCTGCTGCCCAGTGCACAGAATTGGGCCCATATTACACCAGTATTGGGCCCATATTACACCAGTATTGGGCCCATATTACACCTGTATTGGGCCCATATTACACCTGTCTTGAAATTATTATTATGAAAGACCTGCACTGGTTGCAAATTGCTTTCCAAGTGCAATTCAAAGTGTTTCTTTTAATCTGTGTGGGACGGTCCTAGCTTGAGGGACCATCCCTCTCATTACGAACCTGCCTGGCATTAAGGTCTGCAGGAAAGGCCCTTTTGAGGGCACCATTACCCACAGAGGCCCATTTGTCAGACAGGCGCTCATGAAAGGACTTTCTCTTGAGTAGCTCCTAAACTGCTCCCTCAAGAACTACAATCGGCCCCCGTTCTCTTGACCTTTAGAGAAGATGTGCAGACACATCTTTTTAATCTAGCTATTTAAAATATTTAGGGCACAATCCTATGGGGATAGGCGGCTGCCTCCGAACTCAGAGGCAACCGCCTATCCAATGCAGGGCAGGAGAAGCATGGAGGGGATTGTTCCCTCTGCACTTCTGTCCTGTATTTGTGGCTAGACAGCCGATTTTGGCTGTCTAGCCACAGGAAGGCGGAGCAGGGGAGGAGGCTGCCGGACGACACATAGGATGTGTAGTACAGGCATTTCCACCTTCCCTGCCCTGGTACGCCCCCTGGAAAGCCCTGTTTTGGCCACTCCATGCTCCTCTTCTGAGTGTGGAGCACGGGGCTGTTCCACACTGTCTGCGAGGCAGTGCAGAACGGGGGGAAGGTTGGTTCTCCGGTAACCGACCTTGGAGTGCGGGCTCCAATGTCAGTTCCCGGAAAACCACATATCCTGTGGCCATCTAGCCACTGACTAGTGGCCATAGGATTGCTCCCTCCATTGTTTTAATGTTCTAATGTCATCTTGTTTTTCATGTTCTTCTTCTTATTGTGTTGTTTTAAATTTCAGTGAATGACCCTGATGACATTTTAGCAAATAAGGTGGTCTGTAAATGTTAATAATAAATAAAAATAAATAATACAGTGTCTGATTTGTACAAAGCTGAGCAATGAGAGAATCGTCTTTGAATGTTCCTCAATACATTAAAAGAATACTGATCATTCTGTTCTGGAATTTCCAAGGAAATATAAATTAAATGCTGTAGTGTGCAATCCTAAACTAAATCCACATTTCCCTGGGAATAAGTCCAATTACACTCAGTGGGGTTTAACTTCTGCATGTATAGGATTTCATTGTTAATTTAATCTTTTTTCCTAGTTCATTGGGTTTTTATGTATTGTTTTTCTAGGATGTCCTTCCAATGCCAACAGCTCAGAATGTAAAAATCCATTTGGTGGCTTCCTTGGGTGTATGAAATTAATTTCCATTGATAACAAGGCAGTGGATTTAATTTCAGTTCAGCAAAACTACATGGGAAATTTCAGTGGCCTTCAGATAGATTTGTGTGGCATTATAGACAGGTAAGAGGGGCTTTGGCTTTCCCCCCATATAATGGATTGTTTCTGAATGCTGCTGACACTACAATGTTTGGGTCTTTTCAAATTGCTCTCCCTTCTGGATCTTATTTCTTACATGAGTTGGCCATGTGTAATGTTAGGCTGACAGCTGCTTCTCCCTTCGAATGCACCCTAAGGAAGGGGTGATTTGTTTTGCAGCAGAGGTGCTGCAGGAGGTGAAGGCATGCTTTCCTGTTCCCTGAGATATGCTTTTGCCCTGAAACGCATCCCTCCCCAACCTGCTCCCCAGTCCCCATGCAAAAAAAGTTTCTGCTTTCCTTTTTGTTGCTTTCCTGTTTTCTCAACCCAATGCTTCAATTAGTAAGCCATCCCCCAAATTGTTTTTAAGGACAAATCATGTGTTAAATGTTTTGTGAAGTCATTGTTCCCTGCAGGACATGGGAGGAAGGGTGTGGAGGAGACAAAACACATGGACATGGGTTAATAAACTAGCCACAGCTTTAGTGGTTACAACACAAAATAGGAAATTTGGTGGGATATAAGGCATGGATCCACCCATTGGCCAGCTTGCCTTCTGGCTGAAATCCTCAGCTTGGCCCACATGATGGGGGTGTGGTGGGGATCTCAAGTGTCAAGGCTCATGGCAGCACAAGCCACTCATATGGGCGCCACCTATGACTCTATGTGGCAGCTAACCAGCCCCCCACCCATCCCATGCTGGGGAGGCTGTTGAAGCCACGCCTCTCAAAATCCCTTAAGGAGATTTCCACCTTGGGGAGCCCACCAATCCCACCAATCCTGTTCCCCCTGCAAATTGGGTCCCCAAAGCTGTGACAGATGAAACAAATAAACTATTGCCCTCATCCATAGCTCCATCAATATATATATATATACAAGGCTTAATCTTGCTATGGGGAAGGCAAAAACCCTGCATAGCTGAGCCACCTGCATGTGCAGATAAAATTCCTTCCCAACTCTGTTAACTGGCAGTTAATGTCCTTAGCAAGATGCCCTGCACAACCCCTTATGTTTTTGGTGTGGGTGGGTGGGAACATCCATCACAGCATACATCCAGACCAGACCAGACCAGATGGAGAAAGTCTTCCCTTTGGTCTACTCTGGAGGCCCTGCCCACCAGCTGGCCAATTCCTGTCACATTCTAGCCCGTGTCGTGGTGCTGCCTGGTCTAGATCCTCCCTCCCCCTTTTCCCCCACCCAGCGTTCCCACAGTCTGTGGCTCTCTGGTACGTTGGGAGCCAAATATGTGGTCTCTGAGGTGAGGAGAGCAGAGGCATTAGTTATAATTAGATCAAGCACTTTATGTAGGGTGTAGATGGCCTAGGTATATTTATTGACTTTGGTTTCCAGGTTGCACAAGTTGTCCAGGGGTGGAGTGGGAGCAGCCAGATGAAAAGATTCAAGTGAACATTAGGAATTCCTTCCAGGTTTGCATTGTCCCACAGAATTGTCAGGCCTAATAAGCAGTTTGTACATTGGTAGATAACTGTTGCATTTAAATTCTACATTGTTCGTTTACTTGCAGGGGTAAGCAACCTGATGCCCTCCAGATGTTTTGGACTACAACTCCCACAATCCCCTCACCATAAACTATGCTGTGTGGGGCTTATGGGAGTTGTAGTCCAAAATATCTGGCTCACACTAAGTTGCCTACCCCTGCATTCTGGAAGAAACACGTTAATGGAAGAAGTATGTTTGTATTATGAATCAAGGTGGTCTCCAACAGATTAGCTTCAGATTAGCTACAGTCTATGGTTTTTACTTTTATGTCTTTGTGGATATGATGCATTTAAGTGAGACAAATACCAGATCTGTTTTCCTTCCCTTCCTAAGGCATAAACAAAATATTATCATGGAGTTAGAAATAACTATATGTTGCCAGTTTGGACGAGCGGAGTGCACAAGCTGCATGCTATCACTTCCACTTTTAATCAACAGCCCATTGTTTCTGGGTTATTGTATGATATCCGAACCCACAAACTCTGGGTTGTTTATGGGTTAACCCAACAACTGCCGATTGTTTGTTGCTGGGCTAACTCTGGTGTTTAACCAGTAAACATTCCAAACACTGTTGATTAAAAGCAGAAGTGACGAGTACTCAGCTCACACACTCCAGTCATCCCCACAGTTCCTTGGTTAAACAACCCAAGAATTGTCCAGCATTATGTCCAAACCTGGTCATTATGTTAACATCAGTCAAAACTGCTTGTTAACTTTAAGACATTTGTGAGCCCATATAGATAGGTTAAGATGACTACTTTCTGCATTTTTGCAGCATGGCTTGAACCATACTCATGAATTATTTATCATGGGCATAAATTATGCTTATGGAAACAAGTACATATCCTCCTTATATTTTCTATTAAAAACACACACATACAAGTAAAATGGAAATATGCCCTTTTCTGAAATATGGAGGGGAAAACCCCCTCTATATTGGTGGTGGTGGAAATAAACTTGCATGGTTTTTGCTGTACAGGTTCCCTCCTCTCACTGAAATCTGATTAAAGGGTTTCTTTCTCTCCTCTTTCCTTCCTTCTTAGGTAGCACCTGTACATTTCTCTTTATATGACAGCCATAGGCTCTAATGCTTGCACACCTTTAACTCAGAGAGATAAAATTTCCTCTGAAGAGACAGGTTCATGTACCTGTCCCTTCACGGATAGTCGGATACTGATTAAAACAGTCATATAATCTGCTAGTTTATATGCACACACACACACAAACACACGTCATATATCAAAAATATATGACATAAATGTTAATTTATTCCACTTTATATCAACATATTATAAGGGTTTGAGAAAATAATATGGAAACAAAATAATATTTTAGATTATAAAGAACAAGTTGTTTTAGTTTATATTCTGTACTTCCACCAATATGTACTTGCATGGGAAAATTCCAACCAGAGTTCATATATCATGTATTTGAATATGTATGGGGTAAAGGCTGATTCTTTGTTGTATACTAGATTGAGGCTGCAATCATACACCCCTTACCTGGGAGTAAGGCCCACTGAACTCTGTAGCACTTACTTTTGAGTAGACATGCATACCATTCTGCTGTAACAGCTTGAGGTTTGTTAAGAAATATCAACACTTTTTAGCTGTTATTTCATGTTATAAAGGTTTTTTTGAATATTTAAATCTTGACTATGATATATTTGATGGTTTTATGTGATTAATATTATGATTAGTTAGTAACAGTTTTCATGACTAAAACACGTACAGCAGTATCCAACCCTAGTGGGACCCACTGCTAGCATAGCGGGAAGCTAGCGGATCCTGAAGCAAACAGAAACGAGCTGAAATGCTTTTTTCCGGAATGGAACAAGTCTGCAAAGCGTGAAGAAGGGAGCTCCTGTCCTGTCCTGTCCTGTCCTGTCCTGTCCTGTTCTGGAAATGAGCATTTCCTATCATTTCTAGGGTTGCTTTAGGGAGTACTATAAGAACATAAGAAGAGCCATGCTGGATCAGGCCAAAGTCCATCTTGACTAGTCCAGCATTCTTTTCACTCAGCCAACCAGCTGCCCACAGCAAACCCACAAGCAAGAGCACCCTCCTGCCCATGTTCCCCAGCAACTGGTGTATACAGGCATACTGCCTCTGATACTGGAGGCAGTATATAGCCATCAGGACTAGTAGCCGTTGATAACCTTCTCTCCATGAATTTGTCCTTTTAAAGCCATCCAAATTGGTGGCCATCGCTCAATCTTGTGGAGGTGAAGTTCACAGATTATGTATGCACTATATGTTAACTATACGCTGTATGAACTATCTCCCTATTGTGCTAGCCCTGAGTTCTGCTGGTGTAACATAAACAGTGGGAGCACAGCGGCAGCATTGGATACTGCCTATGGGTTTTAATGTTGTTTTAGATGTGGATGCAATTACACTAATTTATACATTGTCTTTTTTCTTTTCTTTTTAAGATGCATATTATCTATTTCAAGTGGGGCTTTGCCACTCCATTCCAATTCCCCAATTCCTTCTCTCCCTTCAATAGTCAGTCAGCATCCCATGTCCACTAAACATGCTCAATCCTTATAAGGCTGAGGGAGGTTTCCCCTCCATTTGGGGTTTTGGGGAGGGATAGGGTGGACAAACGTGTGACGTACCAGCTAGGATTTTTCCATTAGTTTCTCTGGGCTGCTGTCTGCTCCATCCCTGAGGATATTTTAATATAGCTTCTCAGAGGGAACCAGAAATCTAAACAAAGACATGGTTCTTCCTATTCTTTCTGTATATCTAGATGGTACCTCCTCCTCCCTTGCCAGCCATATCATTCTATTTCCACTTACACCCATTTCTCCATGTTTTCCCACTCAGTCAGATAACATTCCATGACACTGAATTATTATGGGGCTGCTGGAAGGGGGATTGTCCCCCCTAGGGACTTTTTCCTAGATATTTCTTTGTGAATCTGCAAACCTAAGATTACCCTGAGTCTCCGTATACCTCTCTCTTGTGTGTGGGTGGTGCACTTTTTGCTCCAGCTCCATGAGCAGGAGAAGACTCAAATTGGTATTAGAGGGGATTATATATGCCTACTCACTAAGCCCCCCATGTATTTACATTAAGAAAGCTTTAAAAAAACATTTACGTGTTTCCTTTTGTCCTTATAGATGTCTGCCCAATTATTGTGAACATGGTGGTGAATGCTCACAGTCCTGGAATAATTTCTATTGCAGTTGTGCAAACACAGGTTACATGGGGGCTACATGCCATTACTGTAAGTCTTAGGTACTTTATTATAATTTTTACAATTATATGTTAGAGGAGGAATACTTAATTGTAATTTTTTGTTGTTGCTTACTTTTGGCATGTACATGGTGTTTCAATTGAGAGAAAATATGAAGGCTGTTGCTCCAGTCTTGTGTGCACTCCTACGCTCAAGCAATGTTCTCATTCATTTTGAAGCTATATACTACATTTGATTGTAAATATCTTTTTTTGTGTGTAACATTTTATGTGGATTTTATTCAGGAATTGTACTATATCTTTGCAATGTCAATTGGGAAAAGCAATAAAGATTGATGATGAGATGCTGGATGTGCATGACCTGCCTGCATTCAGACATGTCAAGAAGCAAGCTTCTAGGCCCTGTTACATTCCAGATGACATCGTCAGGGGTTCAGTGGCACCTAGAAGCCTTGTCGATTTGGAATAGGATCAATTTTATCTTGGACTAATTTATGGCACCCCAAATCAGGGGTGCAGAACCACTTTCAGCCCAGTTCTATTTCAGAGAAGCTTTCAGGGGCCACATTCCAGTGATGGGGCCCAAAATACCACCATATTTTAGTTTAAAACTTTTACTGCCATTAACTAAGCCTTAGGAGAGGCATTGCAACCTTTTAGAATGGGGGGGGGGACTGCACAAAAGTCAGGAAACCACCAAAAGATCGGTGGTTGGGAGAAAGGGGTGTGGCTATCTGAGGAACCCTAGAGAGCTGGATTGAGACCCCTTCAGCACTGCATTTGGCCCCCAGGCCTGAGGTTCTGCACCCCTGCCCCAAATTAAACCAATTTAATCAGCCCTGTAACACACTGGAAGATGCAGTTCTACCCATCACTAAACAAAAGAAAGCAGTACTTCATGCAATGCCTAATAAGCAAATAAAATTTATTGCCATGAGAAGTTAGCGCTTATTGGCATTAAAAAAAACCCAACTTTATAAAATGGATAAATTCAAGTTGTACAGTGTTATGCAATTAGCCATAATAGCTAAAAATGGCACCTCAGTGTTCAGAAACTCTATACCTTTGATTAGGGATGCTTGAGGAATTTGATCTTTGTGCATTCCAGTAGGAGCTGACCTGACACGTGACACCTCACAGAGTAATATGTGGATTGTAACCTAGTTATCCACTGGCATCTTCAGTTCTCAGATTTAAAAACATATCAAAATACATTTAAAATGTATATTCCGGGAGAAAGTACATTTAGAAATACATATTTGGAGAGAAAATTAATATATTTAAAATATGTATTTAAATTTGTCTTTAAATGTGATTTTCTGTGCAAATTTTAAAAAATCCATATGTTCGTGCAGAAATGGGATAGAACACATGTATAAGTGACACATACTGGTAGGGATGTTAGAGAATTCCGCCATGGACTAAGGAATCCTGCCCCCTGGAATCCGTGGCAGAATGGCCACCCCCCTGCCACCCCATGGAATCCCCCCGGGACAGAGCTTACCTGGTGGCGGATGCGGTGGTGGCAGCTCCGGCTGGTCTCCCAGCCGCTGCCAGGTAGCTGCAGCCGCAAATGGCCACCATCGTAGCGGCCGCCATTTGCGTGGCTTCCTTTTGCCATGATAGGCTACGTAAATAATTACATAGCCTATCACAGCAAAGAGCAGGGGCGCAAATGGCGGCCGCTACGCCATTTGCGCTCCTGCTTTTTGCCATGATAGGCTACGTAAGTATTTACGTAGCCTATCACGGCAAATGGAAGTCACGCAAATGGCGTAGCGGCTGCCATTTGCATGGCTGCCTTTTGCCATGATAGGCTATGTTAATAATTATGTAACCTATCACAGCTTGACAGCCACGCAAATGGCGGCTGGCATAGTGGCCGCCATTTGGGGGCCAGAATTCTGGCTGCGGCCGGCCCTGGCTGGCGGCTCTACAGAATCGCTGCAGAGCAGAGCTGGCTGAAGAGGATTCCAGTGGGAGGGATGGAGCGCCTCCCCCCACCGCCGATGCCCCGGAACGGATTGGTTAGTGAGATTCTTATATCCCTACATACTAGAAACAGACTGTCTATCTCTATCTTTAATTACAGGGATGCCTGTCTCTGTCATGCCCTAGTTGGGAGCTTTCTGGGGACATCTGGCTGTCTTCCTAAATAGACAAATGCTTGACAGTCCTTTGATCTGTTGAAGCAAGCCAGTTCTTACATTCTCATGTTCCATCACAGAATAGTGAGATCAAGAATTCAGTGAATGCCCATCTACTCTGCCGAGTCTTAAAACCTGTATTCTAAATGGTGTCATCAGTCTCTGCCTTAGCTTTCATGTCATTAAACTATCATCATCATTATTTTTATCAAGTGGTTCACTGTCACAGAGTCACTTTTCTGATGATGGTTTTGCACTCCTACCCTTGTTAAACTTCCTGAATGAAGCAGCGACAGTACCATTTCATCTAATGCAGTTACCAATCAAGTCTCTATCATAAGTGCTAATTCCATAAAAACCTAGCAGGATGGTGGTGGTGGTGGTGGTGGTGATAATGAGACATTGTATTTCTGTAGATCAACATTTTGAATAAAAACTTCCTTCTATGTTCAGAATTCCTACTGTATTTTTCTCATGTGTACATGGAGAAAATGTGTAGTTGGGT
Organism: Heloderma suspectum; assembly: GCF_057233095.1. Lineage (NCBI taxonomy): Eukaryota > Metazoa > Chordata > Lepidosauria > Squamata > Helodermatidae > Heloderma > Heloderma suspectum. The sequence goes on from NC_139459.1 coordinate 89,268,305, forward strand.
GGAGGTGGGGTTTGTCCTTGGTTATTGTTTTGCACCCACCACCACCTCCCCACCTCCTTGTAGAAACAAGTTTCATTTATTTAGAAGGAACGTTTCCTGACAAAACGCATTCATGGTGGCTTTTTTAAATGGTCAAGGTGCAAACATTTTTAACCCTAAGTATCATTTTAAAAATAACAATTTTGTTCAACATGATTATAGGATGGTAATGAATCATTTGGGAAGGTTGAACTAATGTACTTTAGATGCTGAGTTATTGCCTAGGTGCATTTTAATGAATGGCTTTGGGCTGTTCAATTGACAGGCTGGATGCAGAAGTCCATTTCTGCAAGTGTACATCAAATAGCTTTTCATATTTTTACAGTTTGACTGCCACAGTGCAGTCTGTATGAGGGAATGAAAGGCCAGAATCACTAGTGCATCTATCTTTGAAATTAAAGCTTTGTTAGTTAGTTTGTCCAGCTGCCCAGAAACCAGGTAGGGGGAATCCTAATCAACCAGGGACATCAGCAGGAAATGCCAAGCTACCTATACTTCATTTTAACTAAGGAAGCATTAACATAGCTTCCCTATTGGTGGTCAAACAAATGCTTACCTCACTGGATCACTGGATCCAGTGCAGGGATTTCATCACTGCAGGGACAGCCCAATACATTGTTTCTGCCTCCTCAGGCAAATGGTGCCTTTCCCCCATTCCATGTACAGAAGCTGACCAGACTGGAAGTTGAATTGTACTCCAGTGCTAAGACCAGCACCTTCTACATCTGAGTCTGACAGCAGCCATCTAGCTCAGGAGTTGCAGGCTGGCTGCATGGCACACACAGCTCTGTCCCCAACAACTTGCGATGGCTCCTGGCCCCTCAGCATCTGCCACCGGAGGCAGCTGCTTTTACTCTGCCCGATCCCTGCAGAACGACAGCTCTTCTCGCTGAAATTGTGTTAGAGCTGCCCCACTACTTGTGCTTACTGTCTGTTGAAGCCCCTGCATAGCACAACCGTTCAGGGACGTTTCTGACAAAAGAAGAGGCTGGGGACTCTTGCACTATATTTTAATGAACAGTGGAGTGGCCCTGCCTCTTAAAAGAGACACATGTTCACACTGGCCTGTGCTTCTGAAACTTTTGAGCCTGGGTACCTCTTCAAAACATATTCCAGTTTTCCAAGACCCTGCCCAGCCCCTGCCAACCATCTCTTTGTGTGCAGTGATATGAATTTTGCTGCTGCATAAAAGAACCTGTGGGTCAAAGCAAATGGATGTTAACAGTAATGCACAGCTTCACCCACTTGCCCAGCATCCAGTGCAAGGGTACAGGCATACACAAAATTGGATGTTGTCTGAGTTGCTCAATCTTTATATCAAAGCCAACTAAAATGATGAATGCCCAGAATTTCAGTTCTTTGTGAATCTGAGATAAAGCAAGTTTCCTTGTTGTTTGCATGACTGGAGTATTTGGACATTTGTCCCCTACCTCCTGCTATTTTCAGTGTAAACTCTGTTGTTTAGGAAGTAAAGAGAAATGCCCAGTCAGTCATTGTCTTTTGAAAGGAGTAAATACTGTCTACTTATGCCTAGAGTGGTACAGTTTTTATTATGTGATTCCCCTCTTATATCCCTGAGCTTTGAACTCATACATTGTATGTCTCCACCCCCACTCCCACAATTGTTTATGTCCCAAGTAAAATGCAAAACGATGCCATTATGTTTGTGATAGAAGATATTCTCTTACAGCTATTTATGAGCAATCGTGTGAAGCCTATAAGCATAGAGGGAACACTTCAGGCTTTTACTATATCGATTCAGATGGGAGTGGCCCCATGGGGCCATTTCTTGTATACTGCAATATGACAGGTAAGGTGATAAACTCCCTTAACTCATGGTTGTGTCTGCATGCATTCTCATTATATTGAAACACAATCTATCAAGTTGGAAGTGTACCTCTTCTGGAGCTTGTGAGTTTAAAGTACAAACAGAATGAAGGTGACTTCTCAGCTCAGAATATTAGAAATGGATTAGACAGGGAAATTACAATAACAATAGACTCAGATTGTGAAGCTGCCATTGTTTCTCTGTTACCCTGTTTTCGTTTTCTGAACAATTTGGCTTTTGAGTAGTTAGCACTTAACTCCACGAGTATGCAAGGAATTGAAAATAAAGTTGCATTTTAATGAGATAATTTCTTGAATTTATGAAATTGTTTTATTCATTCTGCACATTCATCTGTGATAGATAGCACTGATGGTGCTATTTCTTTCATTGTGTTGCCTTGATTATGTTATTTAGGAATAATTTATTATTTATTATATTGATTTGCATCTATAACCACTGGGTGGATCTTTGGGGGGCTACAATTATACAACATGATCTAAGCTAAAACCACCGAATCTAAGCACTTTTAAGTCTTCTTGATTTCAGTGGGGCATCAAGTGTGCGCTATGTGTTTATATTTCTCCTATTGAAGTCAATGGGACTTCAAAGTGCTTACCTTAGCCTCTTATGCGTACAATCCAGCCACTTAACAATGGTTGCATTCCTTTTTATTGCAATAGATTGTCAATAGATTCTATGCCATGCTGGCTGCACAGAATAGATTCTATGCCATCCCAAGATTATTCTACATGAATAATTTCAAAATTTAAGATACACTGTCCCCCGTTCCCCCAATATTGCTCTTTGTGGAGTATTAGTGCTGCATCTGAACTGATTAATTTGTAAGAAAAATAATTAAAGCACCCTACATTTATGCAATATTCATATTTGGTGGCAACATGAAAAGAAACTTTATATTAGATCAAAAGTGCCCTTCAACATGCAGAAGTTGTCTTCCACTCATAGAAGGGCTATTGTGAGTATTGTAAGACAAGTGAAACTAAATTATCCAACAATAATCTTCTGCTTGCACAAGAGCTAAGAAATCTACCAATTGTAACACTGTGTGAACTCTTCTATAAACGCTTGCATGAAGATTTACGGAACAACTCTAGCTCTTGGCACAAGTGCATGAGCTTTTCAGAAGTTATGCCTTTTAATGGGAGAAGGCTGGATGGGGATATAGTGAGAGGGATGGAGGGACAAAGCTATAGGAGGCATGCACATTTCTTACAGCGTGCCATCACTTGCATGGCAATAATAGAGTGAATAAAACTCTGTTACTTGCTAAAGCTGGCTAAAACTGCATCAGTGTCACAAAATGAACATGTGTTTCTCTTCTCCCCGCCTCCACCACCTGGAAGTATGGATTCAGGCTGGTGCCAGGTTTGGTTGGACCCCCAACTGCCCCCCCTCCCCAGTTGGCCTTCCCAGAAGCTGTGAAGGATCCACCTTATTAGGCCTCTTGACAGTGGGACATCTCCCCAGGCAGCAGCAACAAAGCCATTTTTCAGTGGTGCAAAATCCAGGGGAAATCCCCTCCATGGGCAGCAGTAGCAAACCTTCCTTTCACTTCAGGCAGGTGGGCACAGAGGCAAAAAGCACTGACTCAAACAGAAAGTGGTGGGCTCTCTGGAGGGCTCAGGCCATTAGCAATTGCCCAACAGTGCTGTCCTCTGATGTCTGTTATGACCCTAATGGAAGGTTATAATTGATTCCAAACAATTTACACCCTGAATTTATGAACATTGGGCATAATATTAATCCATTTTACAGTAACTGGCAGCCAACTTAGAACAATTGGCTGGCTAGTTTAGTCACTATGTAAAATTTTCCTCAGGACCTGCTTTCAAGCTCACTGCCTGTGTTGCCCAACTCCTTTAGCTCACAGTCTCTTGGCAACTTTCTTGAGCTTTCCTATCTCCTTACCCCTGCTCTGAAGTTATGTGATGTTTCTTGAGAACGCTCCTCTCATTAGCCTGTTCTTGCCTCAGTTCTTTGTCTCCTCTGCCATTTTCCTCAGTTCTTCTTCTCCTTTATTTTCCTGATTTTCTTGATTCTCAGCCTGTTATCTACTCATTTACCTTGTCTCTGGACTCCCTAGCCCATCCTTTCCCTATCTTCTGGGTCTTCTTCTTCCCATTCCTCAGCCTGCCCACAAGACTACTTCTGACCACAGAGGCCATGTGTGAAGTGTTAATCCCAGCCACACTGCCAACTTCCCTCACTTTCTACTCTCTGATAGAAGTTGGACTGCAAATATTCTGATATGTGTCTTGATAATTCCATATCATTGTTACTATATAGGGCCAAATGCACCTGGATTTTTTTGTGATGAGAATACACCATGGCAATTCAACCAATCAGTGTCAGGAATTCCACCACACATTATGAGAAAAACTCATTATTTTCAGTGCAACCTATTCCCATGCAAACTTCCTTAGAACTGGAGCCCTCCTCACATTTTAGGCCAGCCTAACACACACTTACCTGTATGCAAGTTCCAGTTAAGTCAATAGGATATAATATATGGGAATGTGTCAAGAGTTAGAGTCTTAATTAGTATAACATTTGCATGAGAGTACTAGACTATGATAGATATTTCCTAACTCTTTGGGATTTGCTTGTGGGTGAAAGGAGGGGCGGGGGGAAATAAAGAGACAAGACTCAAATATTTGGTATCAAATCTGGGCCACATTTATTGACAATCTGCAAAGGGGAGATACCGGGACAGGCCACTAAACTATGCCAGCAACTAGCTAGGCAATATAATAGTGAAGCATTCTCGGCCTGATGAGTGGCGTCAAAGAGATTGCCACCCCCAGGACAACCCCCTTTTGGGGGAGGGAGGCCTTCCCCTGTCACCCCCTCCCAGGCCACAAAATACCAGGTGAGTGAGGTGAGTTGGCCTCACAGGTAACCCTTATCCCCCCGCTGGGGCCGTAAGCCCTGAGCAGGAGGCCTCAGGCATCACCTGTCACCAAAACAGTGCCTCTGAATGCTCACCATCCTTGTTCTCAGCAGCAGTGCCCATCCCTAGTAGCCAACCTGAAACAAAATGTGACCAAATTAATCTAACCATCAGAATGTAAATCCAAATTTGCCTAATGGATGCCCCTGCCCAAACTTAAGATGTGAAGTAGGCAAAAAGACACACAGCCTCAGCCAAACAGACTATGAGCCAAAAGTTCTTACTCGACCCCCAAAAGGGTGACCAGCAGAATCCACACTGCATATAGGGAGGTAGGGAGGGAGCCACTCTTCAAAGAGTCAGGAAGGAGGGGCCCAGAGAGTTAAAACATTTCTCAGGCCCCTCCCCCAGCCAGTGGCCCCACATGGCAACTGCCAATGGCAATTGCCCGAGTCTCTTCTCCCCCCACCCCAACAGCTCCTCTTTGGCCAGACAAGCTGGATTCAAGGTAGGGCATTTGTGTCATTACCAAGGCTACACAGTTCCACTTGCCAAGGCAAGTGCTCCGTCATGCTGTGGCAACATTAACAAGAAAAGCCCCAGCCTTTCCATCCAGCTTAGAACCGAGGAGGAGGCAGAATCATCTCTGCAACTGTGCTGCACTCAAATGCAGCACAAAACTCAAGTGAAACACAACTACTGGGAAAATCACTGACCTACTCTCCAGTTCCAAGTTGGAGAGGAAGATTGGGGTTGCCACTGTGACTCTAGACTGTTACGGTTCTCCAAGTACCTCAGCAGCCCAGCACCAAAATAAGCCTCAGACTTCTCCTCCAGCTCTGAAGAGGAAAACTGCAGCTTGCATGTTGGCCCTGGGCTGCCAAAGCAGTTGTAACTCCTTGGGAGCCCATCACCAAAACAATACCCTGGTCACCTCTCCGGCTTGACCTATGGACTGGAGAGGGAGAAAGAAATTGCCTGGACTGCTGGGAAACCTAGTGCAACAGAGGGGTGATACCTGCCCCGCTCCAGCTGAGAGGATTCCTAAGGATTGTCCCTGAACTCACAGCATGAGACCAGGAACAAGGGAAGGGAGAGTGCTCTGATGACCACAACAAAAGGCCATGCAAAAATTGTGGACCCTTGACTATTCCTTTCTTTAGTACCACATCTAGGTACCCCATGCTAAAGTACTGAAATATAAGGGGGATGTTTACAACCTGTACTCCAACAGGGAAAATAGGCATGCACTTTTCAGAGTGCAAGTGTATAGCCAAGAAATCCAGTGCCTTGCTTATACTGAAAGCCATAGCTTCAAGGATCACCCTAATGAATTGTCACAACTGTTGTCATGCAAGTGAGACAGAAACACAACAATTCATTCTTTTTTCATCAGATCAAAGCAGGGAAAGGGGTGCAATTTAAGCACTCCAGTGATTTTTAAATTCTGTCAAAAGAAGAGCAGCCCTCTGAGGTAAAGTGCGGTTTGATTTATCCTTGTGTATCCAGGAACAGCTGCTAGTGTTCTCCTCAGTCACTCCTTATTCAACACATTAAGCAAATCTCATTGATCAGTTCCTCATCAAGAGATGCAATCTGACAGGAGGAATCTTCTGTATTTGTTTTCTTCCCTGTTTCCTCACAACTGGTATTCCCTTTTCCCACCAGAGGCAATGACGGCAGATGCCCACATTCCTTACACTGCTGCTTTGTCATTGAAATTCATGTGGCTTTCTTCTCAGGCAGCTGGAAAGGGAGGTACTGCTATCCTCTCTCAATCACAGAGGTCATTTTCAATATCACAAGCCTGAGGTCCAAAGCTTCACAGATGACAACCCTTTTTACAGAAACATTGTTCTTTCGTCCTTGTAGGGCTGGGATACTGCTTTAGAAGTTGCCCTTTTCTTCTTCATTCTTTAAATGTGTGTAACCTTTGTGTAAAAAAGGAGTTTTACATTTTATCATGCACTCAGCAACCATTTCCCCAGCTAATGTCAGCTGAACATGCTTTTACAGAGTAATCCCATATGTGTCTACTCAGAAGTAAGTCCCAGTGAGTTCAGTGGGGCTTAATCCCAGGTAAGTGGGTATAGGCTGCAGGTTTAAAGTATTCATTCCAACCCCCTGAACTAATAGATAAAACATTAGTGTCGTGTTGGTTATCACAGATATGAATCTGTTCATTCCATATTCCTGCTACAGCTGATTTACAGGTTTTAAAGAATATTCCTTTTGCTGCCAGTCATTCCCGGTCTTCCATAAATAAAGGAAGCTGAATGCAAGGTGTCCTGATCTGCAGAATACCTAAAACGCTTAACTGTAAAATATTGATTTAAGTTTCTCAGGAGGCACTAAGCCTATAAATAAATGCAGTGAATGGATTGGCTGAGATTATAACATCAAGTCCTTACATAAGGTAGGAGCTGAGCAAGGACAAAGGATGATAAACTAATAAAAAATAAAATCTGACAAAACATACCCTAAAATATGCTGAGCAGCTGGTTCTAAATTTGACTTTGCTCTCTAGCAAGCAGCCTTCCTTGTTACTGCTTTCTGGAATGTAGCACTGTCATCTGTATTCACTGTTCAACTGTGGAGGGCCAGTCTTTCCCAATGCCCAGAAGGGTAGGCGTTTTGCTGACAGAACTGGGAATGGAATGAACATTCCTGGACTATCTAAGACAAATGATCAGTCCCCATGCTAACATAAATTGAGGCAGGAGTTTGTGGTCTAATCTACAATCCCCTACCCGCTTTCCAGGTAAATGAGTAGGGTTGTGCAGTAAATGGCTTGAACCACCAGACAAATTGGAAGTTCGCAAAACTACTTTATGATTTGACCTGGAACTCTGCTATTCCACACACACACATACACAAAAGGAAAGTCATTTACTGGCTAGATGCTAGGGATGGCGCAGGTGTCTGATTCCGTCTGGGAATCTGGCAGACCCCCCCCTGCCCGCACCCCCAAGCCCTGCTTGCTGAGCCCCTGCCCCTGCTCAACCCCAAATATGCGCATTTATGTGATCGCCATTTTATTTTTTTCAAAAAATGGCGACCACGGAGCTCGATGAGGCCGCCGGGATGAGTGTGGGCTGCTCGCTGAGCATGGGAGGGCCTTGACCACAATCTGGGGACTTGGGGGCAGGGGCTGGGCAGGCACCCAGAGAACCTGGACGGGGGTGGGTTCGCACATCCCTACTAGATGCACACAGACATTTGGTTCAGGGCCAGCTTCAGAGGTAGGCATCAAGGAGCATCTGCCAAGGCCCACACTCCTACAGGGGGACAACTGCTGTCCCAGATCTTCCTGGTCCCACTTTTACTACTCCTTTTGGTCACTGTTTCTTCGCCTGGCCTCCTAAGCATGCAAGCAAATAACAAGAGTGAGGAGATGGGGCTGCACTCTTCTAGTCTAGACAAATGTGTAGATTTGGCCCAGAGAGACAGGGCAAGTGTGACCAGGCAGCATTGGCTTCGAGGGGGGATGACTCATTGAGGCCCCTGTGCCCAAGGACTCCCCCAAACCCCAAGCTGGCACTGATTTGGATGCAATGAAACTGTTCTTGGTTTGAAAACAAGGAAAAGAGGAAGGTGTGTTTCTCAATTTCTCCTCTGAATTTGACATTTTTTTCCCAAAATGGAACGAATGCACCAGGATCTAAAATAGAAAACATGCATGGGGGGGGGGGAGTCATGTGGCAGCAGCAGCTATGTTACCAGCCTGGTAACAATGTGCCCCAGACCCAGTTCAGGAGCACTGGAGGGGAGAAAATGGCAGCTACTACTACACACAGACACACACACACACACACACACACACACACAATGGTGGAGAACATTCAGAGAAAATTCTGAAAGGTTGCCATCGTTTTGTAGAGATGGGGGTCAGGCATTTTTTTCAGAAAGAATGTCTTCTAATAAATTTGGGATCAGCTCTACTATATATCTGCTTTTCATTGTGCCTGCCTATTTCCTGTCTGTTTTCCAAGATACGACTTGGACAATTATACAGCACAACAACACTGAGTTAACCAGAGTCAAAAGTGCTAATCGAGAGAACCCATACACTGTGGTTTTCAAATATGCTGCCAACCTAGAACAGCTTCAGGCTACAATTAACCATGCAGAACACTGTGAACAGGAGCTTGCTTACCACTGCAAAAAGTCACGGCTTTCAAATAAGCGAGGTAAGTAATGCAGACAAATCTTATTATGCTACATAATGTGTTATCCTCACCAAACCACTTTAGATATTTAATTCCACCAAGGTTATGGCATCTTGCCATTATAGTTTGTTCTTGTTCTTGTTCTTGTTCTGTTTTGTTTTTAACTTTTTAAAGATTTAGAAAATAAATCCCTAACCTGTAAGTTGCTGAATAGCTTCTGAACCAGGAAGGCACCAAGGTCAATTTATAATGAGCTTCATTCAAAGCATTAACTACTTTCAAACTCAATTTTTCGCTTAATCTTACCATTTAGCAGAAATTATATCAATCCTCCTTCCTGGCCTAGGTATAAAAGACTTTGAACATTTGCCAAAAGTAAAGCAAGTATTGAATCCTGATTAAAGCAGCCCACGGCACTGATTTAAAACACAGACACAACTTTCTGTTTTTTGTGATTAAAAATGCTTCAGTGTAGATTTCACACAATCTTGTTTACCAGATGTTGAGAAAATTGAGAGTGGGGGCCAGAGGGGACAAGCACTCCAAAATCTTTTTAGGAAAAAAAATTATGAAGATTGCCCTAATTTTAAAAGCATACACATACAAATGGCATGCAGTTCTTAAGAAAAAACATTAATAAAGCTAGCAAATATGTATATACATAGACCATTGTGGAAATATAATAGGATGTCATGAAGACCAAGTGTCCACCTGAAATAACAGAAAAATGATTTGATGTATTTATGGAGAATTGGTCCAGCAGTGGCTTTTAAATGCTTGTCTGTAAAAAAGCAGTTTTCTAGTTTGACCGAGTTTTGACTGGTTTTGGATTCCAGGATGAACTGATGTTGCTTTGCAACATTTGTGCTTTCTTTTTCATATGTGCATACACACATGTACACATGCAAGTACATACACACACACACATAGAACTGTTATTGTGTGTGCAAAATCTTTACATTTAAAAATATGCAGATTATTACAGATTTCTCCCGTGCTCTCTCCTCTAATGGAAATTAATTCTGCAAAGCTCATCTTCCCAACACTCCGAATAATAATATTATTAAGCATGCAATCCTATGATTGTTGAAACACAAAAAAGTCTTACAACTCCCAGCACTCCGCAGCCAGCCATTTTTTCTGTCTAAACATGCATAACATTGTGCCCTGAATTGCCTGTATAATCTTACTTCTCCTTCTCCCGTGATGTGTACTTTCCATTGGGTAAGTGACTTCTTGCAATTCACTGTAAATATGATTCTTCGGTGTAATTAGGTGTATTTAGTTCAGGTTAATTGAGCTTTCTTTTTAATTGTTAACTTCTCCAGTGTTTTACTTCTGTTATACATTTTGCAATGTTATATAGGTTTTATTAATGGCCTTTGGCTTGAAAATAAATGACTCAGTATATATGAGAAATACAGCATTTGATTATAGCCATGCATAAAATAAAAATAAATTTGTAGCTTGAAACATTATTCTACTTAAACAGAAGTAGGGATGTATTGCACTCAGTTCCTATATGAAAAGCATGTAAATGAACTTTCAGAAGACATCAAAAGCTAGTATTTATTTCTACATACTGAGGTGGGTGTTTTTTAAGAAGCTGAATCAAATTCATCATTTTCCTTTCATCTGATTATTAGCATTCACAGCCAAAGGAGAACCCTGACTAATCACTGCTTAGTTATAATCCTTTAATAGCATTACAAAACTCAGATCAAAATATAAACAATGGCTTCAGGTTTCCTTTTCTAGATAACTCGGAGGATTCAACTAAAAAAAAATCCAAATAGCATTTATGCACAACTATCATAGAAGGTTTCAAACCTTTTCTCCATATTCTTGAATCAGGCAAAATATACACTTGGGCATGATCCTAAATTACATGTATTCTAGCCAGGGCCAGCCCTACCGTGAAGCAGCCTGATGCAGATGCATGCATCAGGCGGCGAAATATGGGAAGAGCAGCAAATTGCACTTATTGATCCTGGTGGCTGCCTGCATGGCCAGCCAGGTGGTCAGCCGTGCAGGCAGCTGGCAGGACCAAGAAACGGCTGCTTGGTCACGTCCCACCTGCTTGCCTCCCGCCCACCCGACTAGCTTGGGCAGCCAGCTGACCAGCCAGCCAGCCAGCCAAGCCAGCTGGCTGTGCACGCCCAGTCATTTACTTTATGGTGGCATGCAAGTGCGTGCCTTGCCACTACTCCTGCCCGGCAGGTGCTTCCACCTTGTGCAGCAACTGCAGGGCATCTGTGAGGAGTCAGCCAAAATATTGTGAAAGGTCCCGGAACTCTCACAATACTTCAGCTGACCTCTCGCAGGTGCCCTGCTATTGCTGCACAAGGTGGAAGCAGCTGATGGGCGGGAGTGGCAGTGAGGTGTGGGAAGGTGGGGCAGCAATGGTGGCACAGCCGCCACTGCCAGAAGAAAAAGAAATGGGGCAGTGGCAGCAGGTGCGCGCTTCAGGTGGCAACCTGCCTTGGGCCAGCCCTGATTCTAGCTGCCATTATTAACTCATTTACTGAAATCCAGATCAACTGGAATCAAGGGCGGGGGCGGGGGGAGAGGATGAACTAGGAATATTCATTAGGCATGAGTGAAAAATTCATTTGGTTCACATTTTAATGTGAACTTACCAAATTTACATAGACCAGAATGTAGTGATGCAGAGATAGTCACACTTTCCCGAATTATGTGATTTTGCAAACTGAAAAATATTCACAAAACAAGTGTATAGTAGAGGAAAATGCACAAAAATGAGTACAGTAAGGGAAAGGGTGCACAGAAATGGGTATATTAGGGGAAAGTGCATGGAAAACCACGTTACATTCGGGGAAATCTCTTGAAAAATAATGCATAGATTTAGAGAAGTGTACCAAAATGCATATATTTAGAAAAATGTGCACAGGAATATGTGTGAATTTTCATGCAAACTTTAAGGAAACAAATTTGCAAACTGATCCACTAAACTTAATGTAAGAAAGATGAGAAACTGAGGGGAATTGAACTTATAGAATCATAGAATAGTAGGGTTGGAAGGGGCCTACAAGGCCATTGAGTCCAACCCCCTGCTCATTGCAGGAATCCAAGTCAGAGCATCCCTGACAAATGGCTGTCCAGCCTCGTCTTGAAGGCCTCCAGTGTGGGAGAGCCCACCACCTCCCCAGGTAATTGGTTCCATTGTTGTATTGCTCTTACAGTCAGGAAGTTTTTCCTGATGTTCAGCTGGAATCTGGCTTCCTGTAACTTGAGCCCGTTATTCCGTGTCCTGCACTCTGGGATGATTAAGAAGAGATCCTGGCCTTCTTCTCTGTGACAACCTTTCAAGTACTTGAAGAGTGCTATCATATCTCCCCTCAGTCTTCTCTTCTCAAGGCTAAACATGCCCAGTTCTTTCAGTCTCTCTTCATAGGGCTTTGTTTCCAGTCCCCTGATCATCTTTGTTGCCCTCCTCTGAACCCTCTCCAGTTTGTCTGCATCCTTCTTCAAGTGTGGTGCCCAGAACTGGACACAGTACTCCAGATGAGGCCTAACCAGTGCTGAGTAGAGGGGAACTAGTACTTCCCGGGATTTGGAAGTGATGCTTCTATGAATGCAGCCCAAAATAGCATTTGCCTTTTTTGCAGCCACATCACATTGTTGGCTCATATTCAGCTTGTGATCGACGACAATTCCAAGATCCTTCTCACTTGTAGTGTGGTTGAGCCACGTATCCCCCATCTTGTAACTGTGCATTTGGTTTCTTTTTCCTAGGTGCAGAACTTAGCATTTGTCCCTATTAAATGTCATTCTGTTGTTTTCTGCCAGCGCTCCAGTCTATCCAGATCACTTTGAATTTTGTTTCTGTCTTCCAAAGTATTAGCTTTCCCTCCCAATTTTGTGTCATCTGCAAATTTGATCAGCATTCCCTGCACCTCCTCCTCCAAGTCATTAATAAAAATGTTGAAGAGCACTGGGCCCAGGACTGAGTCCTGCGGTACCCCACTCGTTACCTCTCCCAGTTTGAGAAGGTCCCGTTGATAAGCACTCTTTGAGTCCGATTCTGTAGCCAACTGTGGATCCACCGGATCGTTGTTTCATCTAGCCCACTTCGAGCTAGTTTGCTCATCAGGATATCATGGGGCACTTTGTCGAAAGCTTTGCTGAAGTCGAGGTATATGATGTCTACAGCATTCCCACGGTCTACAAGGGAGGTTACTTGATCAAAAAATGAGATCAGATTTGTCTGGCAGGACTTGTTTTTGACAAGTCCATGTTGGCTTCAAGTAATCACGGCATTGTTGTCAAGGTGCTTCCAGATGGATTGCTTTATGATCTGCTCCAGAATTTTCCCAGTGATTGATGTCAGACTGACTGGTCTGTAGTTCCCAGGTTCCTCCTTTTTACCCTTTTTGAAGATAGGGACAACATTAGCCCTCCTCCAGTCATCTGGCACTTCCCCCATCCTCCATCATTTCTCAAAGAGAATAGACAGTGGTTCTGAGAGTTCTTCTGCCAGTTCCTTTATGACTCTAGGATGCAGTTCATCTGGCCCTGGAGATTTGAACTCATTCAAAGTAATGAGGTGTTCCTTGACCATATGCCTGTCGATCTCAAGCTGCAATCCTGCCCCTTCAGCCTGTACTTCGCCTTTGCCAGGGGGGTCATAGACCCTCTTTTGGGAGAAGACTGAGCCAAAGTAGGAATTGAGCACCTCTGCCTTTTCTTTGTCATCTGTTATCATTTTGCCATCCTTATTTAATAGCTGAACCACCATTTCTTTCCTCTGCCTTTTACTATGCACATAGCTGAAGAAAGCCTTTTTGTTGTTTTTAACATCCCTTGCTAACCTCAGCTCATTCTCAGCTTTAGCCTTCCTGACGCCATCCCTGCAATTCTGTGCTATCTGCCTGTACTCTTCCTTTGTTACTTGGCCTTCTTTGACAGATGGTCAAAACTTGACAGATTTTACCATCCCTAGTGTTCACATTGCTGGCAAGGAGACTTGACTGGGTTAACTCAGAATGACTGTAAGCCAAAGAATCAGGTTTCATAAATAGAGTGGGGAAGAAGGTTATTATATGTTTCATTTTAAGGAATCACAGAAGAAATATTACTTTGGTCTTTGCCAGAGTTCTTACATTGTTTTAGACTGGCTCGACATTAAAGTCAAGGTAGCACAGCTTGTTAAACTTTTACTGCAGACCTGCATCATCACACAACATAGCTAGTCCAGGTTCTCAGACAAAGAACAATGCTGGCTTGCCTTATCCCCTCCAGAAGACAGTTTACAGCTTTAGTCTATGAACATGCAAGTTGGCTTACATTTTGAAGACTTGGCTTATCCTTCCTTTGGGATCCTTCCTTTTGTGTGTAAACTCCCCAATAATCTAAGAATGCAGACATCCAAAATGCATGCACTGTTTGACAATCCACATTTTCCCCGATATCCAAATAGTTCAATTAAAGCCAGTCCTAGCCCACCTCATTTGCCGATAGTTTACTCAATCAATGCTTACTTGTTCAAGGAGTTAATTTTTATTTCGCTGACATTTTCAGGAAAAGGCACTACATAATATTATATGATATATATTCCTTTCACCAGTTCTTGCTTTTTCATCTGGCAGACAACAAATCTCATAAAGGTTCAAATTTGTATCCTTCCTCATGTAGGCTGTAGAGGTATATGAAAGAAAGGAGAAAATGCTTCAAGATAAGTTTCAGTTATTTATTAGCATGGCTAATAGGTAGGCATGAACTCAGGTGATGAATGTGGTTTTGCCTGTAGCACTAGTTCATGCTTGATTTCAAAGAGGCACAAGGAACCAAAGCCATGATGTCTAAAGATTTTAAATATTTTTCCTAACTCCTCAAGGCTTTCTCCCAACTCATAGAAGAAAATGGCAGAGATCAGGGTGTCCTTCTGAACCACTGGATTATGGCATTTTACATAACGTGATATGTGTCTGTGCGTGTGCACGCGTTTAAAATGAGATCCTACGTAAATTATGCATTTTCTCTGTTTTTTTTCATATTCTTCCCCCCTCCCCTGCTCTCTCTTGGGTAAGTTGCAAAGTCAAAAAACTTGAGACAGCATTCATGAAAATATGCATCTTCTAATGCCCCCCCTCCTCTTGGATTTCTTCTTTTCTTGAAGGCGTGCTGGGCTGGCAGTTGTATAGTATCTGAAAAGAGTCAATATACTGCAAGCTGAAAGCTTGCTAGGGTAGCAGAGGGCTTGTCTAACAGTGAGCTGCAATAAGTACTGACAGTTGTAAGTAAGAAAAGGGGAGGCTTTAAGTTCCAGATTCTTGGTGGGGCGTTGTTGTGGAAAGCTTGAATGCTCCTAGTGAACAAAAGCAGAATCCACCTAAGTGTTGCCGTACTATTTAGTGCATTATTTTCCTCCCATGCCTTGACGTTGGCATTCATTGCAAAGTTAACTTTCTGTCCCTTTTTTTTAAAGATGGGTTATCTTCATGCTTCAGATCCTTAGTAATTACCCTTTTTCTGTATATTTTGTGCATTTGCCACTCTGTTTAGCCAGCAGCTTCTTTCGTTTTAATGTACAGTACTGGAGACTTAGGGAGATGCCTAGCGCTCTCATTTTTACTGTAAACTCTGCTGAGGGCAGAGCTAACTGTGAGAAGTTGCTTCTTGTCACTGGATACATCAGATCGGTTATGAACCACAGTAATTAACATAGTTACATCTTATTTGACTGCAAATATTTTGGTGCATGACCTTAGTGCTGACATTCCCAATTCTCCCAACAACAAACCATTCTAGATGCTTATTACTCTTTATGATTACTCCTTATGATTATAATGCCTATTATGCTTATTACTGCTAATAAGTTATGATTATTACTCTTATTACCAAGATGAGGCCTTTTTCAGATAAGTCTTACTGTTCTCATATCCTCATTAGTAGATCCTTGATCTTTTATTGATCTTTGCTTCACAGAATAAATTACCTGTATTTGGGGGTGAGGGCATCTCTTTTTCATATGCTATCATAAAGGAATTGCATAAGTGTTCTGCTTAAGATAAATGATTTTAATAACATGCCTGACTGATTTAGGGACTACCAGTTCTCTGTTTCCAGAAATGTAAGCAGAAACCTTGTCAGTAAGTTACTGATAATGAACTTGATAATGAAACATTAAAATGAGATATTGGTTAGTGTTTTAAAGAAGGGGGAAATGATCAAATTTCAAAAATTTTCTTGGACATTCCAACAAGCACCAATATTTCCTACCTTGTCTTTTAGATGGAATTCCATTCAGCTGGTGGATTGGAAAAATCAATGAGACACAGACTTATTGGGGAGGTTCCATGCCAGATGTTCAAAAATGTGCTTGTGGAATACAAGGAAGCTGCATTGATACCCAACATGACTGTAACTGCGATGCTGACAGAAATGAATGGTGATTTTTTTCATTTATGTTGTTTGCAGGAAGTTAAAATTGACTATTAAAATAGGTTTCCATGGTTTCTGATAGATGCTACCTATCAGGCAATTATATCAATTTCTTTTTTCAGTGAAATGTTATTTGTGGTGCCTTCAGAATAGCTGAGCCAAAATGTCCCAGAAGACATTCGGAAATCGTTCTTCTCACCCGCCCCCCTTAGAAAAGGGAGCTTATTTTGCAGATTTTTCTCGGAATATTTTCCACCATTGGCTCTGTACAATGTCCAAGAATGATGCTAGGACTGGGGCATTGGGGAGGATGCAGAATGGTGGCCAGACTGCCAGCACAGTTACTACTGCTGTCACTTGCAGTGGTAGCAAAAATACCACAGGCAAAAAGAAAAAAAAAAACTGTGCTACTGCCACTGCTAATGATGAGCCTACCCCTGAGAATCTGTTGGAGCATTTCTCATCCTCCTGGATAAATTTGGTGAAATATCCCCCACACACACACTCCAGTTTCTCTACCCACAAATAGGGTGGAGAATTTCAACATGCCATTTGTATGCAGCACTACAAGGTCAGGATCACCTTGAGTTTTCAGTGGCAGCTTCTTAAAAATAAGGTTCCTAACACCTTACTTAAATTTCAATTGCTATTTTTGAAGGATCTCATCTCTCTTACTGTTATAAACTCAGCAGCTTAACTTGAGCAGCTTTGAAAATTTGTCTTGGTTTTGTTAAAGGTCACTGTTATTGTCATATCACAATTTCCATCTCGTGATGTTTTCTGAGGCAAAGAAAAACCTTGGACTGGTATATCAGAATAAGTTTGGTTAGACACTCAAATAAGCTCTGAAATTATTGTGGTACCAATAGTGGAAATAGCTATCATCAAGGAATATGTGGTATCAGCCATAAGGGCTACATCAGTGGGTCACAGTAACTGGAGTATGGGAGAACTCTGTGAAACCCACATTTGGTTGCTAAAGCAGTTCTATGGCTGCCATCAGTGAAACTACCACAGATCCACACCTCTGGGGGCTTGATGCTCTTTGATGGAATCCCTGTCAGAAATTACACTTGTGTGCTAACTTACATTGCGTCTAAAAATACTTCCCAAAACATACTATGGAAGGAAAGCTGTTGCTTCCCATTTTTGCTACTGCTTCTGAGATGTTGCAACTCCCAACAGTTATGGCTCCTGTCCTGCTGTCTTCTGCCAATGCTCTTTTCTATCATGTAGCTCTGCTCTATTCACTGGGGCTTGGGGAGTCTGTTCTGAGTGAAATAAAATTAACACTGTGATCAGATATACACCTATCCCCCCCCCTGCCAGTTTTTGCATTGAAGGGAACATAAACAAATTCACATTTGTTTTCATACACAATTTCCCCTAACATATGCATTGTGTATGTAATTAACCCTAACATATGCATTCTGTATGCAACTTTCCCATATGATATGCAGTCTAGTACACCATTTTTGATCTGAGGATGGCATCCCAAAATTTAGAGAAGTGCACAATCTGAAGGATAAGTGTATTCTTATCTGCATATTAGACTGGAAAATTGTGAATTAGGTCAGTTCACTTAAACAAAATTCTTCCCCATCCCTAATCATCACCACTGTCACTGTCCTGTGTCAGGCACAAAGATGTACCCTCAATGGATAGTGGGAAGCTGAGCTTCTCCTTGTAATGAAGAACTTGTGGATGGAGAAATTGGGAATTATAAGGCTCAGACAAGATACTGAAATGACGTTACAACATTGGCTAGAGGTCAGAAGGAAATCGGTAGACATAAAAGAAAACAAAGATAGCAAAAGGAGTAAAAAAATCAACTTTTTTGCCTTAAAAGTTTTATAGATTTCTTCAGCCTACCTCTCTTAAAGAACTCAAACACCCATCAAATATAAGATTCTTCCACCCTGATAGTAACTGAGAGAAACATAAACATTGTATTCTCCATTGAAAAATATGAAAAAAAAGCATTGCACATCTTCTTGTTGCTCTCAGATCTCAATAATAATTGCGGTCTTTTTGCCTCACTTCAGTGATCTGTTGCAGACATGGAACAGGGGAGGGTTATCGCTCAGTAGAACACATGCTTTGCATGCTAAAGATCCCAGGTTCAATCTCTGGAATCTCTCCAGGTAGGGATGGAAAAGTCCTGGACAGTCACTGTCTGTATGGGGTTAGATGTATGGAGTTAGATGGACCAATGGCTTGGCTCACCATAAGGCAGCTTCCTATGTGAGCTCTGATTCATTAATCCACAGAACTTGATTAGACAGAACAAGTGTGCAAGGGATACACACATGGATCTGAGCACATCCCAAACTCTGCAACTGACGTTTAATGTCAAATGTCTTTACAATCCTATCTCTCAACAAATTTCCTTCTCCTGGGAAGTGGGCAGTATGTTTTGCTGTTTCAAATGGAGTACTGAAGCCACTCAGTGCGTTCATAAATGGAAATCTAAAACGGGGTCTAACATTTATTTATTTTACTAAATTTATATCCTATGTAAGCTAATGCTTCTCAGTTAAAGACATGGACAGTTTTCTCAGCACATCAGAACTATTTATGGCCAAATTGCCTAACTTGTTTTAACAGGCCAATTAGGTTCCTAATAATGCAGACAATGTCATGCTTACACAAAGCTAGGTGCAATTCCAAATCTAGCTCTGGTGGTTTCATTTTGGCACACAATTTATGTTTTGTGCTGATGAGGAGCACAGGCTCAAAACTGTGCTATAAATAATACATTGCCCTTTAGGGAACAAGTTCCATGTCTTGACTGTGCTGTCCATCTACGTCTGTTCAAAATGCAGCTGTGCACTACATTTAGCGATTATGAAGGCAGTAATGTTCCTTCATGTGAGAGGTATAGAGAGCAGATAGTCGCGTTTGAAGCAGTATTTAAAATGGTGTTTCTTTACCTGCTTTAGGGCTAACGATACAGGACTCCTGTCCTATAAAGACCACCTGCCAGTAACAGAACTTGTCATCACAGATACAGACCGACCCAGTTCTGAAGCAGCTTACAAACTTGGGCCTTTGCTTTGCCAGGGTGACAGTAAGTAATTCTATTCTATGAACATATGTCCCCTGATTTCTGCAACCTGTGGATGTGCAATTCATGTGGGACTTTCAGGGCTTCATTTGATCTGGTGGTTTGTTGGGGCTCAGCACTGAAGCATTCTTTTTGGCTAAAGCCTGAGGTTTTTTTCATGTCTGACACCAAACGTGGTGTTGTTGGGTTGTTTGTTTGTTTGTTTTTGGCATTTCCCATATCAGTCATGTGAATGTAAAAACTACTCTGGATAGAATATACATTTGACAAAAATGGCCACAACATTCACACATGCATGTGCACAAACAGCAGAGGAGGAAGTGCTGATGCAGCCAAGCCTATGCACGTTTACTTAGAAGGGGATCCCTCTGTGTGTTCAGTGGGATCTATTGATAGATTGGTTTTGGTAATCCAAATTCCAGGGCCTAATCTGGAACTGGACTGCAGGATGGGCAATATTAGGAATGTATCTGAGTGTGTGGAGATGTCTAGCAGCTCAGATTCAGAATGGGAAGAGCCAGAACAGAGGGAGGCATCCTCCCTAGTGAGCTCAGATATGGCAAGGCTTTTTCCCAAGACCTTGACACACCAGTGGCTCAGCCTGACTGCCCCCTCCCCCTTTCCTCCACCATGAGAACCCAGGTTTCAGGGGAGGAGGAGGAAAGAGGGGTGTGACTTGAGGGATGCTAGGGTCCATCGCAGAGCAAAGAAAGTGGGAAAAGTTAGAGGCGGAGCTCAGACACTCCACCAGGTTGGCCACTCATGGAAGCCTACATAGGAGATATGTAGGCTTCCATCCTAAGGGAGGGGCATCCCTGTGAAACAAGTCTGGCCGAGAGAAGTTCTTGTCCAGACTGTTGGAAACTTCTCCAACTTCTACTTTGGTACCTCTATTGATATTCATAGATGTGTAGATGAGCTATTTCATTGCAGTCTGAGAGTTTCCTAGAATCTGCATGTGTAAGGAAGCTAGTCATTAACTAATTAAGTAGTGTTAGCCTGAAGCCTTGTTTCCTAGAGTGTGTTGATTGTGAAGGGGGAGGGAGGATGAAGGAACATGACAGCCAAATGGATAAAGAGCTAGTGTCCTAATACAGACTGGGGGCCACACACTTACGTTTGAGTAAAGGCAAGGAAAGACATAGCTGCTAGCTACATTGTTAAAGTAGTGTGTGATTTGACCCTAAATGTACAGCATGGGTAGGGGGGGCACTTTCAGCCTAAGGGCCAAATGAAATTTGGGAGAAGCTCTCAGGAGCCACATTCCAGTGGTGTGTGGGATCAAAGGCAAAAGAGGTAGGGCCCAAAATACCAGCATCTTTTAGCTTCAAGCTCTTACTGCAAGTAACTCAGCCTTAGGAAAAGCATTTCAACCTTTAAGAATGGGGAAAACACCGCCCCAAAGCCAGGAAACCACCAAACAAATAGTGTTTGGAGGAAAGGGCTGGGGCAGCTGAAGGGGGCACGGAGCCCTGGGGAACTCCAGGGGGCTGGATTGGGGCCTGAAAAGGGTCATATTTGGCCCCCAGGCCTGATGTTCCTAATCCCCGATGAAAAGCAACAGAAGAGAACTTTGACCCAGTTGCCATAGTAGCGGGGATATATCCCCTCTACTCCCCCCACCCCAACATCTTGCCCTTATTTTGAACGCTGTTGTGTATAAAATAATTTCAGAAAGCCTTACAGAAGACTCCTGAGCAAACATAGCAGTAATGGGATAAGAGGCGAGGTCCTCTAATGGAGGAGAAACTGGTTAAAGATGAGAAAGCAGAGAGTAGAAATAGTCGGTTCTCCCAGTGCAGGGATACAGTGGATCTGTATCGGGACACGTGCTTTTTAACTTGTTCAGAAACTATCTGGAATTAGGAGGGAACAGTGAGTTACCAACATTTACTGATGACGTTAAATTATTTAGATTAGTAAAACAAAAAGGGGTTGTATGCAGTTCCCAAAGGATCTCTCCAAATCAGCAGAATGGGCATTAAAATGCAACCAATGTAAGCAAGTGTAAAGTGATGCATGTTGGAGGAAAAATCCCAACTTCACATATACAGTGATGGGATCTGAGCTAGTGGTGACTGACCAAGAAAGACATACTGGAGTTATGTTGGCCAGCTTGATGAAAATGTCAACCCAGCGTGTGGCTACTACGAAAAGGGAGATTCCACACTGGGCATAATTAGGAAAGAAATTGAAAGTATAAGTGCCAATATCACACTGCCTTTATACAAACCTATGATGTGGTCACACTTGGAATGCTGTGTACAATTCTGGTCAGTGCACCTCAAATGTGATATTGTAGAGATGGAAAAGGTGCAGATAAGGGCAACCAAAATTATCTACAGGCTGGAACAACTCCTCTATGAGGAAAGGTCACAACTGTTTAACTTATAAAAAAGGTGAGTAAGGGGAGGCATATACGCAGATGATACCACCCTAATTGCAGAAAGCGAAGAGGATCTAAAGTAGGGATGTACGGAAGTCACTTACCTTTCGCGGATTATGTTGATGGTGGGGGGGAGGCGTTCCGTCCCTTCCCCCGGAATCCTGGATGGGGGGGAGGTGCTCCGTTCCTTCCCCCCCCAGAATCCTCCACAGCCGGCTGTGCTCCACGGCAGCTCCGCGGAGCAGCCAGCCAGGCCCAGCCAGGCCAGAGCTGTCCGCAGCCAGATTTGCGGCCACGGAGGGCTCTGGGTAAAACAAAAAACAAAAAAAACCCATGTACGCAAATGGCGGCGGCTACGGCCACTGGCATTTGCATTCCTTAGTTTGGGCCATCTTAGTCTACGTAAATATTTACGTAAACTAAGACGGCCCAAACTAAGGAACACCAATAGCGTCCGCTACGCTATTTGCGTTCCCCTTATTTTCGCCGTCTTAGTCTATATAAATATTTACGTAGACTAAGATGGCCCAAACTAAGGAATGCAAATCGCGGCGACTGTAGCCGCCATTTGCGTACGCCTTTTTTTTTTTTTTTACCCACCCAGATGTTTTAGGCTACGTAAAAACTTATGTAACCTATCACGTCTCTGTAAAAACAAAAAATAAAAACTGCAAATGGCGGCGGTGGCAGCCAGTCGAAAGACCAGCCACCGCTGCCAAAGCTGCCGCTGCCGCCCAGAAGATCCGCCCCAGGTAAGTCTCGTCCCGGGGGGGATCCGCGGGGGGGCGGGGGGGCAGGCCATTCCACCACAGATTTCGGGGGGCCGAATGCACTGGCATTTGGCCTCACCGTGATCCGTGGCAAAATTCTCTGCCATCCCTAATCTAAAGAGCCTCTTGTTGAGGGTGAAAGTGGAGAGTGCAAAAGCTGGGTTGAAACATAACATTAAAAAAACTAAGGTCATGGCATCTGGCCCCATCACTTCCTGGCATATAGAAGGGGAAGAAATGGAAGCAGTGACAGAGTTTATTTTCTTGGGCTCCAAGATCACTGCAGACGGTGACTGTAGCTATGAAATTAACAGACGCTTGCTCCTTGGGAGGAAAGCTATGGCAAACCTAGACAGCATAGTAAGAAGCAGAGACATCACCTTGCCGACAAAGATTCGTATAATCAAAGCGATGGTTTTCCCAGTAGCAACATATGGCTGTGAGAGCTGGACTATATGGAAGGCTGAGCGTCGAAGAATCGATGCTTTTGAACTGTGGTGCTGGAGAAGACTCTTATGAGTCCCCTGGACTGCAAGGAGGTCACATCAGTCAATCCTAAAGGAAATCAACCCTGACTGCTCATTGGAAGGACAGATACTGAAGCTGAAGCTCAAATATTTTGGCCACCTAATGCGAAGAGAAAACTCCCTGGAAAAGACCCTGATGCTGGGAAAGATTGAAGGCAAAAGGAGAAGGGGACGGCAGAGGATGAGATGGCTAGATAGCATCACTGATGCAATGAATATGGACTTGAGCACACCCTGGGAGAGAGCGCAGGACAGGAGGGCCTGGCGTGCTGTGGTCCATGGGGTCATGAAGAGTCGGACACGACTTAACGACTGAACAACAACAACAAGGGGAGACATGATAGAGGTGTACAAAATTATTCATGGTGTGGAGACAGTGGATAGGGGGACATTTTTCTCCTTCTCTCATGGTACTAGAAACCGCATGTTATCGCTCGTGTCCTCCTTGTTGGGCTTCCCCTTTGTGAACAGAGTGCTGTACTAGATGGACCCTCGGTCTGATTCCGCATGGCTCTTCTTATGTTCTTGATTAAAAGGGGAGATATCCCAGGGGATAAATTTGATGAAATGAAATAGTGCTTCAGCTCAGCACTGTTTAGTACATTCTGTTCACACCACCTTTACTCCTAATATACCCTGCATAACGGATTTGAACTGTATCACGTGCAAAGATGTGCAAAGATCCTAACAGTATCATATCTCTTATCATACATAATTCCCATTTTGAGAATATGAACTAATATCATGTGTCCTGTTTATTTCTCTGTTCCACTAAGGGTGTGTGCTCCTATTCCAGTAAGTGTCATGTTTCATTTCTCTTAGCTAATTATACTAGATGGTTCACAAAACAAGTTGCCCGTCCCCTAATATGTCTCAAGCTGCAAATCTGTGCTCACTAACTTCGAAGTGAACTCCATTAAATCCAGTGGGACTTCCTTCAGAGTGAATATGCTTAGGGGTGTGCCATCCATCAACTATTGGGGAACTACTTTTCATTCATTTTACATGAGTTGATTTAATACAAAGCTGTCTACAAATATTCGACTTATTCTCGTTTTCATTTATTGATGACTTTCATTTATATTTGAACGATTTCCAACAAATGTTGTTAAAATATGGAATGTATTTTAGAATGCTAAAGCAAGACAGTTTAGGGCTAAATGGGCAGTCTTCTGTAAAAAACACACAAAACATTTCATAAAGCAGGGGGAAAGTATACAACTGAATTTTATTTTAAGTTCAGTAACATGTTTCTTATATGAGCTTACAGATGCTAGGCAATGTAAAAGCATTTCTTTCCACCATCCTTTTGAACAATGCAGATAGGCAAATAGAGAAGTGGGAGGTACATTACCCAGAACTATTGTCAAACAAAGAAAAATGGATATTGCTGGGCTCATGATCCTGGTTTGAGTGCCCACTAGAGAGATCCTTGCTTCTGTCTGCTGCTACTGCTCTCAAAGACCAAATTATATTACTCCACTAAAAAGAATATATCCTCCTCCTCATACAACACATATTCTTTGTTCTTTTTAACACACATAAATCCTTGCCCCCATAATTGCTCACTAGGACACTGTTCAGAAGGCAGAGTGAAAGTATGTTTACTAATTCTGACCCAAATACCAAAGGCTCCATTAAATCTTTTAGAACGGAAAACCTGTATAATCTCTTGGCTCTAATAACTAAGCTGAAATGTGCGTATATAATAAAAGACCTGTTTAAGAAAAACAGAAAAGCTAAATAGCTCTATAAATAATGTCCTAAAACTTGTTTAAGCAGTGCTATTCTAGTAAAGATAGCTTTGTTATTTAAAGTATATTTTCTCTTCTTTAGTTTAATTTCATTCTAATCTATTCAACCTGGCTCCTAAGATTCTTTAGAGGTGGTTCAAACATTGAGCAGGGAATGTTGTAAGCCTGTCCCACTTCAGTTATGAACATTTTTAATGTGTCTGCATGTCATGTTAATGTGCCTGTATGTCACAATCTCCCTGAATATGCAAAGATAACATAGGGAAAAATTAGGCAAGCAGCCTTCTCCTTCATCTGTTAGTTTTTCTTGTGCAGAGAGATTATGATGTAGGGGAACGTTCAAACATATGACCTCTGACATACATACTTGAGTTGATATAGTTATGTGAGGGCTCTATTGCATCCCTGCCGACCTTTTTTTTTTTAAAAAAAAATGGCTCTAAATGTGAGTTTGAAGTGAAACCTACACATAGCTTGGTATTGTCAGGGTGTCCAGAATCATAGGATATTGAAAAGAATAATATTGATGGCTTCTTCTGTGGTTCCTTCCCCCGGACCATGATGGACCATACTTACTACCCTGAAAATATAATAACGGACCAAATTACTGCATAATAACTTTATAATTATATTATACCTTCTGTTTCGTATGTTGCATTTCAGATTTTTTTTATTTTTTTGAGAGCAGCAAAATATCCATCAGGAAGACGATGAGAAAAAGGAAGGCATCAAGAAATTCATGGTGGGAGGGACCCCAGGTTCCTCTCTCTTTACTGCTTCCAGTTGTTCCAGTGATCACATCAGCTCAGTTGGCTCCTTTTGCCACCAGCTTCTGCCTGCCTATGTTAAGCCCTCCCCAAAACCAACAGCTCCTGCCTGCCTGTGCAAAGCCCTCTTCAAAATGTTGCAGCCTTTCATACAATCTGCTGCTGTTGCTGGGTGAGGCCCCTGACAGTGATAACATTTCTAGGTACGATATCCCAGTTCAGATGTAACAATCTCAGTTTAATAAAGCTGCCATAATTTATTAGGCCAAAAATGAGCATTGTGTCCACAAGGTCCCCTTTACCCTCCCTTGGTCCCCTTGCATGCCAGCTTTGGTGCCTCTATCATGGTTTGTTTAAACCACGGTTTCCCATTTCATCCTCACTGGAAAACAGTGGTTTAATCTCAGCTTAATAAACAGGATATTAAACCATAGAACTGCCAAAGCTGATATGCAAGGGGAGGAAGGGAGGGGCAAGAGCACAGGCAAGATGCTTGTTCTCAAATGATCAAATAAACTTATAACATCCTTTAGAGAAATAAATAATATCCAGCCAACAAAGTTGAAAGTTGAAAAGGTATTGTAAGAGCTTCCTTTCTGTCATGGAAAACATCTGTGATTGATAATAAAACTTAAATTTCCTGGTTCTTTTTTTTTAATATTTAACAATATTATATACATGCCAAGTTCAAGATTTCTTTGTTTTAACTCTTTGGCTCAAAGACCTGTCAATAATATTTTGCCAATTGATCTCCAACTTAAAGACTGAAAATTGTCTCTCTCTAGAAGCTGTGCTGTATGGCGCTATTGATTCACTGCCACCATCATTTTTTTTTTTTTTTATAATCCCCACTGGAGTTTTACACATAAGAAGTTTATGATTAATCACATTACAGTATTTACATTAGCATCCTTGCAAATAAGAAACAAACAAATTTGTGTTATGATTCCAACACTGGAGTGTCATAATGACTTTTTACAGATAGGAGGTTGCAGTGAAAGACTCTTTTGTAATGAATTGGACAGCATTCAAAACCAATAATTTTCCTGGCTTATGTTTTCTTTTGTATCCACTTCTGTTTGCATTGTATTTCTAAATTGTCCAAAAAAATGAGAGTTAATTAATGTTCTTTTTTTACTGAGCCTTTGAAACCATGAAAGCAAATGTTTTGTTGCATATAAATAGCAAATTAGTTCTTATAGGGGTGGATGTGGATGTGGTGCTATTTATAGTAAATTGGTCCTCTTTTCTTGCATTTTTTTGTTTATGGGAAACTGAAGTCTAGCCCTTTCAGATAAGGTCCTTTGTGCAAACATTTTCTTACCGATAACAATGCCAGTGGAAGCCTTAGGGGACCTTCTCATATTTATTTGATACATAGGTCCTTGAGAAGTAAAATCAGAAAACAGTCTTTCCATGCTTGTTTGTTTTAATTGTTTATCTATGGGACTGGGTTTTCTGGAATGAAAAGAATGAAAAGAAAAGAGCCTTGTGTGGCGCAGAGTGGTAGGCGGCAGTACTGCAACCGAAACTCTCCCCACAACCTGAGTTCGATCCCAGCAGAAGCTGGGTCCCAGGTAGCTGGCTCAGGTTGACTCAGCCCTCCATCCTTCCGAGGTCGGTAAAATGAGTACCCAGCTTGCTGGGGGAAAGGTAGTCACAAGTGGGGAAGGCAATGGCAAACCACCCCATTATAGTCTGCCACGAAAACGCCAGTGCAAGTGGCGTCCCTCTAGGGGTCAGTAATGACCCGGTGCTTTCACAGGAGGAACCTTTCCTTTCCTTTCCTTTCCTTTCCTTTCCTTTCCTTTCCTTTCCTTTCCTTTCCTTTCCTTTCCTTTCCTTTCCTTTCCTTTCTGGAATGACCCATATCATGATCTCAAAAGAAGTTCTATGCTACTTTAGTTCAGTACTAAAGTCCAGTACCTATACTACTTTAGTCTACTTATTTTGAGATTGAAATAATTGAGATTGAAATAATTGGGATTGAAATAAACCACCCCAAATCTTTTTTTCTTCTACTTTTGGCAATGCTTTAGTCCAGGGGTAGGCAATATGGTGTCCATGGGCACCAGTGTGTCCCTGGACTCCTTTCTTTGTGCTCTCCCACTTTTTTTTTTAATTAACCCATTTTCTTACCAGGTGCTGGAATTATTTGAAAGCAAAATGTGTATGTGAATTGATGGAGGATAGGTGAATAGGTGTGTGTGCATGTATGGGGTGGGGGAGAGCAAGAGACAGAAAGGGAGAGAGAACATATCTATTGGTGGTGGGCCAGGGTGGAATGAGTTGACAAGAAGATAGGAGTGGAGAGAAAAAAAAGTTTGCCTTCTGTGAAATAGGTTTCTGTTGGTACTGAACACTGTGGGTTCAAAGTAGGGATGGGGGAGAATTTCTCCCCAAAACTTCGGGGGGCCAAGTGCCAATGCATTCGGTCCTCTGAAGGTTGTTCAGGGAGAAATTCTCTGCCCCCCCGCCTCCCCCCCCATGATGGGACTTACCTTTCACGAATGTCGCTCCCAGCGGCGGGTCCCGGCGGCGGTTCAGCAGGTCTTCGTCAGGGGCGGACGAAAAAATAGCGTTGCCCTTATTTTCACCGTAGTCTACGTAAATCTTTACGTAGACTACAGGGACCAAATAAGGAACGCGAATGGCGGCACCCTATGGGGGCCGCCATTTGCATACGCGGTTTTTTTTTTTTTAGTCACCCCTGATAGGCTACGTGACAATTAACATAGCCTATCACAGCTGACTTTGCAGATCTAGCCATTACGTAACCTATCATGGGGCTGCTTTTTTTTTCTTTTGAAGTTCGCGGGCGGGGAGATGGGGCGCTTCTCCCCGGCCTGAATTTCGGCCAGGCGAGGCGGGAAGCCTCCCCCCTGGCCTGAATTTCGGCCAGGCGAGGGGGGAAGCCCCCCCCGGCCTGAACTTCGGGGGGAGAAGCGAAGCACCTCCCCCCCACCGTGAAGCAAGCTGCGAGACCAGGTAAGTGGCTTTCGTACATCCCTAGTTCAAAGGAGTTGTTTAGTGTGTGGGGACTCAGACCCCAGTTTTGCCTTGTACTCAGTCTTTGGGGCAGTTTACTTGTCCTTTGTGACTAGCCACACCTCCCATGGAAGCCATTTTGTGGTGGTGCCCAGCACAGTTTCTCAAATTGAGAAATGTGCCCACAGGTCTGATTAGGTTTCCTTGTTGTTGTTGTTCAGTCGTTAAGTTGTGTCCGACTCTTCGTGATCCCATGGACCATAGCAAGCCAGACCTTCCTGTTAGGGATGTCAGAGAATTCTGCCACGGATCTCAGTGAGGCCAAATGCCAGTGCATTCAGCTCCCCGAAATCTGTGGCGGAACGAAGCCCCTCTGCCCCCCATCCCACGAAATGGGCCCGGAACGGAGTATCTCCCTGCTGCCGTCCACGCTGACTTGTGAATGGCAGCTGCGTCTACGGCCGCCATTCGCTTCTTCCATATAGATGTGATAGGCTACGTAAGTATTTATATATATATATATATCACAGCTAATGCAGGGATGCCATTTGCGTCCCTGCGGAAGCCATGATAGGCTACGTAAGTATTCACGTAGCCTATCATGGCAAAAAAAAAACAGCGATCGCAAATGGCGGTGGCTATGGCGGCTGCCATTTGCGTTCCCTTTTTTTTTTGCTGTTTTAGCCTACTTAAATATTTACGTAGGCTATTACGGCAAAAAACAAAACAAAAAGGGAACGCAAATGGCATAGTGGCCGCCATTTGCGTTCCTTTTTTTTTTTTTTGCTGTAATAGGCTACGTCAATATTTACGTAGGCTAAAACGGCAAAAAAAAGGGAACGCAAATGGCGGCCGCCGTAGCCACCGCCATTTGCGTTCGCTGTTTTGTTTTTGCCGTGATAGGCTACATAAATATTACGTATAAATGGCAGCCGCCATTTGCATCCCTGCAGGCTGCCCAGCAGCTGGATGTCCAGCTGCGGGCGGCCCCGGCCGGCAGTTCTGCGGAATCTCCGCAGAGCGGAGCCGGCACGAGAGAATTTCCGGGGGAGGGACGGAGCGCCTCCCCCCCACTGCGAATGTCACCCTTCGAAAAGGCAAGTGACTTCCATACATCCCTATTTCCTGTCCTCCGCTCTCTCCCGGAGTGTGCTCAAGTTCATATTCATTGCATCAGTGACACTATCTAGCCATCTTATCCTCTGCCGTCACCTTCTCCTTTTGCCTTCAGTCTTTTGCCGTCCCCTTCAGTGGCCAAGATATTTGAGCTTCAGCTTCAGTATCTGTCCTTCCAATGAGCACTCAGGGTTGATTGCCTTTAGGATGGACTGATTTGACCTCCTTGCAGTCCAGGGGACACGTAAGAGTCTTCTCCAGCACCACAGCTCGAAAGCATCAATTCTTCAGCGCTCAGCCTTCCTTATAGTCCAGCTCTCACAGCCATATGTTACTATTGGGAAAACCATAGCTTTGATTATATGAATCTTTGTCGGCAAGGTGATGTCTCTGCTTCTTACTATGCTGTCTAGGTTTACCATAGCTTTCCTCCCAAGGAGCAAGCGTCGTTTAATTTCATGTCTACAGTCACCGTCTATGGTGATCTTGGAGCCCAAGAAAATAAAATTTGTCACTCCTTCCATTTCTTCCCCTTCTATATGCCAGGAAGTGATGGGGCCAGATGCCATGATCTTAGTTTATTTAATGTTGAGTTTCAAACCAGCTTTTGCACTCTCTACTTGCACCCTCAACAGGAGGCTCTTTAGATCCTCTTTGCTTTCTGCCATTAGGGTAGTATCGCCTGCGTATCTGAGGTTGTTGATAATTCTCCCGGCAATCTTAATTCTGACCTGTGATTCATCCAACCCAGCGTTTCTCATGATGTACTCTGCATATAAGTTAAATAAGCAGGGCGACAATATACAGCCTTGTTGTACTCCTTTCCCAATTTTGAACCACTCGGTTGTTCCATGTCTGGTTCTTACTGTTGCTTCTTGACCCTCGTACAGCTTTCTCAGGAGACAGGTAAGGTGGTCTGGTACTTCCATCTCTTTAAGAATTTGTCACAGTTTGTTGTGATTCACAAAATCAAAGGCTTTAGGGTAGTCAATGAAGAGAAATAGATGTTTTTCTGGAATTCTCTTGCTTTCTCCATGATCCAGCGAATGTTGGCGATTTGATCTCTAGTTCCTCTGCCTCTTCGGAACCCAGCTTGTACTTCCGGTAGTTCTCGGTTCACATACTGTTGAAGTGAAGCCTAGCTTGTAGGATTTTGAGCATCACCTTGCTGGTATGTGAAATGAGCGCAATTGTGTGGTAGTTTGAACACTCTTTGGCATTACCCTTCTTTGGAAATGGTATGTAAACTGACCTTTTCCAGTCTTGTGGCCACTGTTGAGTGTTCCAAATGTGTTGGCATATTGAGTGCAGCACTTTAACAGCATCAGCTTTTAGGATTTTAAATAGCTCAGCTGGAATACTGTCATCTCCTCTAGATTTGTTGTTAGTAATGCTTCCTAAGGCCCATTTGACTTCACTCTCTAGGATGTCTGGCTCAAGTTCAGTGACTGCACTATCATGGCTATCAGGGACATTAAGATCTTTCCTGTATAGTTCTTCTATGTATTCTTTCCACCTCTTAATCTCATCTGCTTCTGTTAGGTCCCTGCCTTCTTTGTCCTTTATCATGCCCATTTTTGTACAAAACGTTCCCTTGATATCTCCAATTTTCTTGAAAAGATCTCTAGTCTTTCCCATTCTATTGCTTTCCTCAATTTCTTATTTTCTTTGCATTGTTCATTTAAGAAGGCCTTCTTGTCTCTCCTTGCTATTCCCTGGAAATCTGCATTCAGTTGGGTATATCTTCCGCTTTCTCCCTTGCTTTTCGCTTCCCTTCTTTCCTCAGCTACTTGTAAAGCCTCATCAGACAGCCACTTTGCTTTCTTGCATTTCTTTTTCTTTGGGATGGATTTAGTTGCTGCCTCCTAAATAGGGATGTATGGAAGTCACTTACCTTTTTGAAAGGTGACATTCCCGGTGGGGGGGAAGTGCTCCATCCCTCCCCCCGAAATTCTCTCCAGCCGGCTCCGCTCCACGGAGATTCCACAGAGCCACCAGCCGGGGCCACCGCAGCCAGACATCCAGCCGCTGGGCAGCCTGCAGGGACGCAAATGGTGGCTGCAGTCGCTGCCGCCATTTGTGTCCCTGTATTTTTCTCTGATAGCCTACGTAAATATTTATGTAGGCTGAAACAGCAAAAAAAAAAGGGGGGAATGCAAATGGCGACTACTACACCATTTGCATTTCCCCCCTTTGTTTTTTGCAGTAATAGCGTATGTAAATATTTATGTAGGCTAAAACGGCAAAAAAAAGGGGATGCAAATGGCGGCTGCCGTAGCTGCCGCACGGCCTCCACAGGGACGGAAATGGCATCCCTGCATTAGCTGTGATAGGCGACATAATTATTTATGTAGCCTATCACCGCTATAATGAAGAAGTGAATGGCGGCCGCAGACACGGCTGCCATTCGCAAGCCAGCGCGGACGGCAGCAGGTAAGTGTTCCATTTTGCGTGCCTTTCGTGGGGGGGCGGGGGGCTTCGTTCTGCCACAGATTTCATGGGGCCGAATGCACTGGTATTCGGCCTCGCCAAGATCCATGGCGGAATTCTCTGACATCCTTACTCCTGAATAGGGATGTACGAAAGTCCCTTACCTGAACCCGAAGCTTCATTCGCGGTGGGGGGAGGCGCTCCGTCCCTCCCCCCAAAATTCTGGCCAGGAGGGAGGTGCCCCATCCCTCCCCCCCCAAATTCTGGCCGGGGGGGAGGCGCCCCATCCCTCCCCCCAAAAAATTCTGGCTGGGGGGGCGGCGCCCTGTCCCTCCAGCTGCGAATCCTCCTGTCCTGCTGGGACACAAACAGCGGCGGCCATAGCCGCCGCCGTTTGCGTCCCTGCAGTCAGCCATGATAGGCTATGTAAATGTTTACGTAGCCTATCATGGCTGAGTGAAAAAAACACAAAAACCCGCGTGTACGCAAATGGCAGCACCCATGGGCGCCGCCATTTGCGTTCCTTATTTTGGCACGTGTAGTCTACGTAAACAGCTATTTGTGTTCCCCTTATTTTTGCCATAGTCTACGTAAATGTTTACGTAGACTACATGTGCCAAAATAAGGAACGCAAATGGCGGCGCCCATGGCGCCACCATTTGCGTACGCGTGGTTGTTTTTTTTCCCCACTCAGCCGTGATAGGCTACGTAAACATTTATGTAGACTATCACGGTGTTTTTTAAAAATCTAGCCGTGATAGGCTACGTAAATCTTTACGTAGCCTATCACGTTTTTTTTTTTAACTTGGAAATGGCGGCAGCGGCAGCCGGTCAGAAGACCGGCCACCGGCGCCGCCACCACCGAACCGCCGCCGAACCACCACCGAACCGCCACCAGAGCCGCTGCCGCCAGGGACATTCGCACAAGGTAAGTCCCGTCATGGGGGGGGTGGCGGGGGGGGTGGCATACAGTTTCTCCACCAATTTCGGGGGGCTGAATGCGCTGGCATTCGGCCGTCCCGAGATTTGTGGAGAAATTCTCTGACATCCCTACTCCTGAACAATGTTACGGACCTCCGTCCATAGTTCCTCAGGCACTCTGTGTATCAGGTCTAATCCCTTAAATCTATTCCTCACCTCCACTATATATTGTATGTTCCATTATAGTTGGGGAGGCCACTCCACAATAGACCAACAGATGCCATCCCATTTCCCATACCTGTTCCCATAACACAACATGTCATATGAACTGGGTTAAACTTATACACTCTCAGCAACAGAGTAGAAAGCATGAAAAAACAAAAGAGAACATAGTAATACCAGGTGCTCTAAAAGTAACCCGCACAACGTTGAAACCATCTGCCAATTAGATGTTGCACATTAACATCATTGGATATTAGCCAGACTTTAAAGGCCTTCATCAACATGCACTGAGGGCATGAGCATCATGATAATGTCACCTAATTCAGTCCACACACCCTTCCTTGCACAAGGTTAGGAGTGGCCATGTGCCTCCTTTTATAGAGTCAGGCCTTTATTTGAAGGACTGCCAGAAGACTGTTTTCTACTTGAAGGTGTCCTCTGTTTGAAGGGTTGTCCAGTCCAAGTCCAATTTAAAGATAAAGAACCATCAGAAGGGAGAGCAACAGGGATCCTGCAGTTGACCATAAACGCTTAGCACCTATTGAGAAGGCAGGCACAAAGGTCACCTGGTCAGAAGCTTCCCTACCCTGAAATTGTATTTCTATTTAAATTACAAAATGATTTCTAACTTTGCATTTATCCATGTAAATTAGTATTTTCAATTTTTATGGAAATCTGTGTTCTCTTTTGACATCTTTTTTGGTGATGCGTTTCCTCTTTTTTTGGCAATGTCAGCCTACAAGGCATAACCACATAAACAACAACAACAATAACTCACCATGGCTTCCTTGTGACTATGTGATCATGTAGACTATGACGGCGAAAATAAAGGGGAATGCAGATAGCGTAGTGGGAGCTATTTGCGTCCCTTTTTGATTCCCCGTTTTAGCCTACGTAAATCTTTACATAGGCTAAAACGGTGAATCAAAAGGGGACACAAATAGCGCCCGCTACGCTATTTGCATTCCCCTTAATTTTGCCGTCATAGTCTACGTAAATATTTACGTAGATTAAGACGGTAAAAAGAAGGAACGCAAATGGCGGCGGCCGTAGCTGCCACCATTTGCGTACGCGTTTTTTTTTTTTACCCACCCAGCCGTGATAGGCTATGTAAAGATTTACATAGCCTATCACGTCTTTTTTTTAAAAAAAACCCTAGCCATGATAGGCTACGTATATCTTTACGTAGCCTATCACGTCTTTTTTTTTTTTACACAAGGCAAGCCTGGAAATGGTGGCGGCGGCAGCCGGTTGGAAGACCAGCCACCGCCAGAGCTGCCGCCGCCTGGAAGATCCGCCCCAGGTGAGTCTCGTCCTGGGGGGGCGGGGGAGCAGGCCGTTCCACCACAGAGTTCGGGGGGGCGAATGCACTGGCATTCAGCCTCACCAAGATCCTTGGCGGAATTCTCTGACATCCCTAACTTCAATAACCTGTTTACCCAGGGATGTTACTGGGGCAAAAGAAACGAGTATTCAGCATGGGCAGTGAAGCATCTATCTTCCTGCTTTCAACTCTCTTAAATATTATTGTCTGTCTGCATGCTGAGACATCTCTCAGTTATGCAACTAGTAGCTTTGATGTACTATGGGAAGGTTTATCTCTAAGGCCTTCAGACAGCCAGATTATCAGCATTAATATCTAGGGATTGGGCAGGGGGAGGAAATATTTTCTGCTGCTCAATAGATACTGAGAATATGTCTCTAAGTAGCCTGGAAGATGTGAGTAGCCTGGGGAAGAGCATCTTTCTATAAGAGGCACATTCCTCATTGTAAACCAGATTGTATTCTTAGCTGTTTAGATTGTATTTCTTACCTGCAATTTATTGTGCTCAGGATTACAAGTAAAGTATCTCCTCCGTTGACATGAGTTCCGTATAGATGTCAAGTACACAGTATAAGACAGCTTTGCACTGTCGATAAGGAAAGGTTAGAAATTCTGGCTTCCATTTTCATCCAGAAACTATGTGTGGGACAAAAGAATATACTTTGCATAGCATTTCAAAGAGAATGGTTGATGGTATTCATTATATTCATAACTGTGTGAAAAATGGAAAAGACACCACAGGTCATTGCTTTGTTAATGCTTTTCATTTATGATGTATAGTAAAGTATTACATCAGCTTTGCCATGCTACTATATTCCATTTTCTTGTGCAGGCTGTGCAGCAATGTTTGTTAGCTGTGCCCATGGGCAAAACCCCCAAGAGCATTGCCTTGATATTAGGTCTACATTTTAAAAGATTTATTTATTTATTTATTATTTATACCACCCAATAGCTGAAACTCTCTGGGTGGTTCAAAATTAAAACTTAAAACCATAGAATACACAAACATAGTAAAACATAATATAAAAACAGAAAGTTTAAAGCAGAATGAATCCAAGGTGAAAAAAGAGAGTAACCAGCAGCAGTGCAAAGCTCTAAAAACATGCTAATGCAATTTTTAAAACTGAAGGACTAAAAAGCTTCAGAAAATGAAAAAAAGTCCTCATCTGGCACCGAAAAGACCACAACATAGGCACCAGCTGCCTGAGCACCTCTTGGGAGGGCATTCCACAATGCCAGCTGCAGGTTTTGCAGGGCCTTTGGGCAAGACATGCTTAATGAATATATTCCCTCCATAAGTCTACCTTCTCATCGCCATTGTAATCAATGCTGCGATTGCGCCTCATCCCATTTCTCATAATTGCTACCACTTGTTTGCTTGACAGGCAGAGAGCCAGAGAGCAAGTTGACACTGTCTTATTTCTTATCTTTGAAAGCTGACTTGGGAGGCTTTTTGGCTAAAGGGTAGGATAAAATACAATAAATAAATAATAATAATCTCCTCCTCTTCCTCCTGCACACTACTGTTGTCTCAGCCAGAGCAAAGAGAGCAGGCAAATTGCAATGGTGAAGAGGAGCAAGTCCATGGGGCTCTTGTCAGTGGGCCCCTCATTGGGTTTAGGCCCTCAGCAAGTGCCCAACCATGCCTACTCTTTGCTAACCCTGCTCTGGCGTTCCACACCCAGGGTGCCACCACTGAAAAGCCCAGAATTATCTCATCTGTTAAAGAAATTAGTGAAAGTTGTTATCCCTTAACTGGTAGATTTGGAAGAGTTCTATAATTACTGGACCTCCAAGAAATTGATACTACTAGCAGAGAAGGAGTGCTACTCACAAGTGCCTCAACAACTTTCCTTAAGAGCTGTTATACAGATGGTTTGTAATTGCGATGTAACCCTTCTTATTAAGGAATGAGAGTTATGGCAGCCTAGTTTCACTAGCCAACCAGGGTTTAAAGATGCATGTGCACAAATCAGTATAACAACTGTGTTTCCCACAGCAAGCACGATGTATGGATCCATCCACCCTGATAATGGAAATTCAAGGGATTTTTGAAAAGAGACATTTAGAAAAATGTGCATATAGCTATATACTGGAGAGTATGAAAGTGGCCTTGAACCGAACCAGGTTTATTTCACTTTTCTGTTTCATTATTATATTACGTAATATATGTTCCCTTTGCCATATTCTTATACATTGCACAGTGTTCATAGTTTGAACTTGATGTTGCCATTCTTTAAAATTCTAATTTCAGTATCAGCTCATTTTGAAAGCTACTCTTTTTTTTTTTTTTTTTAGAAAGATCTTGGAATTAGCAGCAGAAAATGTATTTGGCATTCACTGGAAGATATTGCCTAATTTGATTCAGAAAGCAGTAAAGCTTATGAAAGTGATTGATACAACTGTAAGGATTTAGGAAAAATAACAAGGGAGCATAGTGCAGCATGGTGCAGCATAGTGCAGCACGTGCAGCATATGTGCACTATGTGCAGCATAGTGTCAAACATATCATCCTTGGACCTGAAGTCTATTAAAAATGTATAAGGCAAGATCAATGTTCACTAAAATGCCCACTAACTAGGAAACAGAATAGCTACAAAGTAATTGGTTATTTCATGTAACCTAGAGCTATCAATAGAGCAGTCCAGTGGCCTGATCCTAGTTCTTAGGATGAGGGTCAGGAATAACTCCATCAGTATAATGGCACAAAACAATCATGTGAAGCTGTATCCCCCATTGAAGTTAGCTGGGAAACCTAAACATGCACACACATGCACACATGTTATCTTTTATTTTTAAATTTTCTTTGTTTATTACAGTATTTATGGCCTGTCTTTCAGTCCAGAGAGGCTCCCTGAGGTGGCTATCAAACAATCAAAGTTAAATGCAATAAAAGCTGATCAATAAAATAGGCAATAAGTACAGTAACAAAAAATAACAAGGAAACCAAAACAGAAGCAAAAATTAGCACAAGGGAAGAGTCATTCAAGTCTGTAAACACAATGAAATAAAGTGGGGGGGTTTGCCAAATGCCAAAAGACCATCAAAGTGAGAGCAGGGTGAATGAACCTCCCATGGCAGGGGAGCTTCATAATGCTGGTGAAACAACCAAAAACACACAGTCCTGTCTGTCCATCCACCACATTTCTAATGATGGTAGGATGCAGAAGGAGGTCATTAAATAGATGATCATTAAATAGATCATTAGATCTTAGATAATTAAATAGATGATCTAAGGAGGTGCACAGGATCATGAAGGAGAGGGCGATCTTTTAATAGTCCTGGTCCAAAGCTGTTTATCACCATGTAGGAATTGCAATATTCATGGACTGAGGCCTATACATAATTGTAAGGGGAGAGGGAGAGAGGGTGTGAGACTTCTGAGTAACTAACACATTGATTTTGTTTTGTTTTAAATACAACATATGTGTAACTGTGTTTTCTAACTTTTTTCTCGATAATTAGGAGAGCTTTGGAATGCAGCCTCCTTCAACACTGAGGCCTCATATCTTCATTTTCCCACTTTTCATGGAGAACTTAGTGCAGATGTCTCCTTTTTCTTTAAGACTACAGCTTCCTCTGGTGTGTTTTTAGAGAATCTGGGAATTAAAGACTTCATAAGGATAGAGCTACATTGTAAGTCCAATTTAACTATGCTTTTCTTCTGTTTGGTTCAAACGTTTAGATTATTCATTTTGCATAACTTTAAGGTCTTGATTCCTAAAGCCACCTAGAAATTTGAGAGATGCACTGACCCCCAAAGACTCTGAGTGAAGATAGTAAATAGAATTAATCTGTTACATTGCCCAGTTACATATTCCTCTACTGCAAAAATATTTGAGAGGTCTAGGGCTTGTCCGTATGGTTCCTATGGGGGTGAGGCGGAGAAGGAGTGCTCATCTAATAGCCATAAGGTTGCTAGACATATATGCTTGACTAACAACTGGTGTTTACCACAGGGCTGTCCCCAGGAAAGGCATTCACTTTCCCCCCTGGAACATTGTACTATATTTTCAACCCAGGAGGAAGGGAAGGCACTTCCCAGATAAGGGAAGGTGAACAACTCTTTTTGCAAGGAAAAGTGAACTCTTTTGCTGCTATATAATTTTCATGGTGTCTGGATCATTTATTTTAGGAGTGGGTGGACAAATATTTATACCCCTGTATTCCCCCCCCCCTTTTAGTCAGAAATGCAGCTCCTGGCTTACCTGGAGAACAATGTTGTGGTGGTGCACAGTCCCAATAGGGAGGCAGGGAGGGGGCAGCTGAGCTGCTGTGGTGCCACGTCTGCACTCATGTGGGAGGCAGGGAGTCAATTGGGGTTAAACTGGCTCGGTGGGAAGAGGGCTTTGTTGGCGGACTGGAGGGAAAACTTCCCTCTCTCTAGTCCTCCAGAGGCTGTTAAGACTTAAGAGCAGGGTCTCTCATGTGGCTTCAGCATTGCCGTCGCTGACTTCCCCACCCACCCACTCCAGGGTAACTCATTTCTTGCCCTGGATTATGGTTAGTCGCCAGTCAACGGGGCTGGGAAGGAATTTTACCAGCACGCAGATTGGCACCAGTGTGCAGGGTTTTTGCCTTCTCCATTGCAAGAATATTAACTCAATGATATTTGGTTTTGTTTGGCTTACAAGTATAACTGTAAGGGCGGTGATAAAACTTTCAATTATAAGTTACAACGTTATAGGCATGGAAGACATTGGCTGGATCTATTGGGAAGAGGAACAGGACTGGGCGCCCTGTTTTCCCCTTCAAAAGGGGGTCCCCCTTAAGGGCCCGTGGGAGGGAGTGGCATTAAAACCCAGATCAGCATGGGGCTGCAATCCAGGCCACACCCCAGGGAGGCAGAAAGGGGCTCATTTTAACAGTCTGCGCCCCGGGGCATGCCTCTGCCTCCTGCCTCCCACAATGAAGCACCTGGAAAGTAGGGATGGGGGAAAATTCCACCAGGGACCCCAATGAGGCCAGATTCCAAGAATCCGGATTCCATTGGGGCCCATGGCGGAATGTAAGGATGTGCAAAAGTCACTTACCTTTTTGAAGGGGCTGATTGGCGGTGGGGGGAAGGTGCTCTGCACCTCCCCCTGAAATCCTAACCCAGCTGGCTCCACTCCGTGGCAACTCCGCGGAGCTGCCGGCTGGGTGCATTCGCAGGCGTGTGGAGCCTGCAGATGCAAATGGCGGTGGCTACAGCGGCCGCCATTTGCGTTCCTGTTTTTTTGCTGTGATAGGCTATGTAAATATTTACGCAAATGGCGTCCCTGCATTAGCTATGGCGGCCGCCATTTGCATTCCCTTTTTTTGCCGTGATAGGCTACGTAAATATTTACGCAAATGGCGTCCCTGCATTAGCCGTGATAGGCTACATAAGTATTTACGTAACCTATCACGGCAAAAATGGGGAAGCGAATGGCAGCCGCAGATGCGGCCGCCATTCGCAAAGCAGCGCGAACAGCACCAGGTAAGTGCTCCGTTTCGCACGCCTTTCGCGGGTTGGTGGGGCAGGGGGCTTCGTTCCGCCACAGATTTCAGGGGCCCAAATGCACTGGCATTCGGCCTACTGAGATCCGTGGCAGAATTCTCTGACATCCCTAGCAGAATGGAGCACTCACCTCTGACTCCCCCTGGAATCCGTGCGGGTTGGCTCCCTTGTAGTGTTGATTGTGTGGAGCCGGCTCTGCTTCGCTGGTGATACGGCTGGCCGCCATTACCATGCTGTATCGCTGGGGTAGGGTAAGTGAATCTCTGGACGCAAATGGTGTAGTGGGCATCATTTGCGGCCTTAAAGCTGGTAGATTAGCCTAAATGCAGCCATTTACGGCTGCATTTAGGCTAATCTACCAGCTTTAGGACTGCAAATGGCGTCCATTATGCCATTTGCATCCCTGTTTTTCCCCACGATAGGCTACACAAATATTTGCGAAGCCTGACACATGAACAGGGACACAAATGGTGTAGTGGGTGCCATTTGTGGCTGTAAAGCTGGTAGATTAGCCTAAATGCAGTCATAAATGGCCATTTGCGTCTGGAGACTCACTTACCCTACCCCAGCGATGCGGCACGGCGATGGCGGCTGGCCGTATCGCGAGCAAAGCGGAGCCGATGGCTGGCTCCACAGGATTGCCACAGAGCGGAGCCAGCCCAGATGGATTCCGTGGGGAGGAGGGATGGATCACCTCCCCCCCTGCGGACCCCCCTGCCGGACCCGGAGGTAAGGGATTCGTACATCCCTACTGGAAGGTGGGCCATGTTGATGGAATCGGACTGCAGGCACGTAGTCTGATTAACAGATCCATGCCCTATGCCCCCGCCAACTCCATTCCAAGCTGAACCAATGAAATTGTGGCCAGTTATTTAACCCATCCAAGTCCATGTCTGAATTTTCTTCCCCACCTCCCTGTCCTGCCCTAAAGGGACTAGCTAGGCACTGCCACACACAAGCAAGATATGTGGCACTATAAGACGTTTCCAAGGAGTGCCTGGTTTGGAGCCACCTTATCAGAACCACTTCAAGGTCTAATAATACTTTCTTTTAAACATATAATTATGCACACCATTTATTCTATTTTTCCCAGAGAAAATGAAAAGTATTGGATGTATGGATTTCCAGTTCTAATGTTTTCCCTACTTTCTAATACTTCCACCTATGGGTTTAACGCTGCAGTTCTATATACAGATTTACCTCAATTTACAGACTTACTTTAGTCCACATGCATTGGATTGTGCTAGCAAAAGGATGGAACCATTTTTCAAAAACTCAGATTTTTATTTAAATATAAATTGTCTCAGAAATCTGAAAATTGCCAAGTCAGTCACCCCATTTTTTTCCTGAAAATTGGAGAATAGTTTTATCCACACTTACATTCTGCAGTAGTACACTCATAATGTTATCATTTGTTCCTTTTCATAAAGCTCTAGATGGCGGGGGGGGGGGCGGGTCACACAACTAAAAATGTTTTATATCACAAAAGTGAAATTTCACTAGAGAAAGGAAGCTGGGGAATTACGTCAAGTGGTAGAGTGCTCACTTAGAAGAATGCAACAGGTAGGAAGATTGACACCCACATTCTTCTGCTTGCCCTTCCTCCATCTTTATAAATCTGTGGTAGACAACATGCTTTGCATGCAGAGGTTCCAGGTCCAAACCCTGGCAACCCCAGTTAAAAGGATTAAATAGCAGGTGAAAGGCTCTGAAGAGTTGCTGCCAATCAGAGTAGACAAAACTGGGCTAGAAATTGTCCAACCTGGTAAGGCAACTATGTTCCTACCACGTCAGTCTTGGGAACCAAGCATAAAGCCAAAATAGTTTCACTCCCTAGCCTATGAAATTCACTGCTATATCGACACAGTTGTTGCAATATATGGTGGCTGCTGAACTTTAGTTCAAATTGTCACCCCAATATAATGGTACGAAGAATACAAATTTGCTCTTTTCCTAATGTTTTGCCATATTAAATAGCAGTATAATTGCCTTGCCTTCTGTTACATTGATGTGAACTGCCATAAAATGCAATGATGCAATAGCCTCAGAGAGTTGTGTCACTGAAAACAACAGCACGCTAAGTTTTAATAATTAAATATACAAGCTATAATGAGTGCCTGATGGGATGTTGGTGTTCCAAATTCAAGAAGCTGACATAGAAAACAAACTAGGGCTGTGCCAGAAGTTCCACCTGGATTTTTGGGGGCACATATAGTCTCTGTTACTCACTCTTTCCAAGGGGTTACTCTGGTCACTAGAATATTACAGGAGTTTTGAAAGACATTCAGTTTTGGAAACCTTGAGTTTTGAAAAAAAATTAATGTTTACCCCCCACACACCATTTTTATTTAGATTGTGTTGTGAATTGTATCAATTATATAAGAGTACAGAAGAGTACGGTAACACCTGTAACATCTGAAACAATACCAGAAATGTGAAAGTGGCTATTCAGACATACTGCTGGTTCCTATACCCAGTTTACTTCCAATTTACTTCAGATGCCACCACCTTCACCAACTCTAAAATTTCCAGAAAATATTGAAGTTGTCTGATAACGCTGAATAAGAGTAAATCTGGGAATGATATAAGCCTCATTGCAGAATCACTATCTCCAGCTACTACTATAATTGCTTTACAATTCAAAACCACAACCGGGCAATCCTAAGAAGGCAAGAGTGTTATAGATCCAGGGAAGAGCCTATGAAAGTTTCAGAATGTGTTTACAATTATTCAGAGAAGGAACAACATGATTTGGACTTTAGCAAAGTGAAGGAAAAACACACACAAGCCAATTCAATCTTCTATTCTTTTAGTTACATTACCGCATTTGAATGCAAATAGCATTGTTTGCTTAAATTATGCTGCAAAAAGATTAGGTCCACATTTCAATCCATTTGTCCTAGCCAGTATAAGGGCAGAAAACCACATGGGGTTCTGACTCAGGAAAGAGCTTCAGCAACTTTGTGAAGGTATGCCTATTTCTGAAAGCTAAAATGATGGGGAACCAAATTAATTCAATTAAATGGAAGAGAATTGTACAACAGGGGTGTAGCCACAGAAAAAGCCCTCTCAGGCATCCTGCCCAACCTAGGGATATACGAAACACTTACCTGGTTTCGTCCAGGGACATCCACGGTGGGGGGGAGGCACTCCGTCTCTCCCCCCGAAATCCTCAACGGGACGGAGGCGATCCATTCCTCCCCCCCGGAATCCTGCCTGGTTGGCTCCGCTCTGCAGCCAGGCCACGGAGCTGCCAACCGGGCCAACCTGCAGCAGGGCGTCCAGCCACTGCCAGGCTGCTGCAGACGCAAATGGCGTCCTGAGTAGGGGACGCCATTTGCGACCCTATGGTAGCCTGCGATAGGCTACATAAATATTCACGTAGCCTATGACAGCTAAAGCAGGAATGCAAATGGCGTCTCCTACGCCATTTGCGTTCCCGCTTTAGCCATCATAGGCTTAGGGATATATGAAAG
The DNA here is from genome assembly GCF_057233095.1 of Heloderma suspectum. Lineage (NCBI taxonomy): Eukaryota > Metazoa > Chordata > Lepidosauria > Squamata > Helodermatidae > Heloderma > Heloderma suspectum. Next base: position 89,311,886 of record NC_139459.1, read on the forward strand.
TCACTTACATTTTTGACGGGGTGATTCGTGGTGGAGGAGAGGCGTTCCACACCTCCCCCCGAAATCCTAATCCGGCTGGCTCCGCTCCACCAAGATTCTGCGGAGCTGCCGGCCGGGGCTGCCCACAGCTGGACATCCGGCCGCTGGGCAGCCTTCTGGAAAAAAAAAAAAAAACAGCGTACGCAAATGGCAGCGGCTATGGAGGCCATCATTTGTGTTCCCTTTTTTTCGCTGTTTTAGCCTACGTAAATATTTACATAAACTATTACGGCTTAAAAAATGGAACGCAAATGGCGGCCGCCGTAGCCGCCGCCATGTGCGTACGTGTTTTGTTTTGTTTTTAGCTTGCCGTGATAGGCTACATAAGTATTTATGTAGCCTATCACGGCAAAGGCAGCTACGCAAATGGTGTGGTGGCCGCCATTTGCGTGGCTGCCTTTGCTGTGATAGGCTATGTAAATACTTACGTAGCCTATCACGGCAGCCTGGCCGGATGCAAATGGCGGCCACTACGACAGCCGCCATTTGAATCCTCAGCAGCCGGCCAAGAGACCAGCTGCCGCCCCTGGAGCCGCCACTGGAGCTGCCCGCTGCTGGAACATCTGCCCCAGGTAAGCTTCATCCTGGGGGGGATTCCATGGGGGAGCGGGGGTGGGAGGCTGTTCCACCATGCATTTCAGGTGGCTGAATGGCAGTGCATTTGGCCTCACTGAAATCCGTGGCAGAATTCTCCGCCATCCCTACATAGGCTACATAAATATTTACATAGCCTATCACGGAGAAAACGGGAATGCAATTGGCGTAGGGGATGCCATTTGCGTCACTGCTTTAGCCTTGATAGGCTACGTAAATATTTACGTAGCCTATCATGGGCTACCATAGGGACGCAAATGGAGTCCCTTACTCAGGATGCCATTTGCTTCCACAGCAGCCCAGCAGCAGCCAGAGCCGCCGCTGCTGCTGCCACCACTGGAGCCGGAGCAGAGCCGTAGCCGTAGCCAGGTAGGCTCCGTTTCGCGGGGCTTTCACAGGGCTTTCACGGGGTGGTGGGGCGGGTTGCTCCGTTCCGCCACGGATTCCAGGGGGCCGAATTCACTGGAATTCGGCCCCCCTGGGATCTGTGGTGGAATTCTCTAACATCCCTAGCCCAACGTAGTATCCATCCACAATGAAATGCAAAAAAGACTTCGCCATCAGATCTTAAGGTACAGATAGGATGACATGGGAGGGAATAATATGCCCTCCCATGACACACGGATGACACGCAGCTCTACCTCTCATTCAAATCTTCACCAAGGTTGGCCGTAGAATCCCTGTCCAAATGTCTGGAGATGGTGAGTGGCTGGATGGGGAGGAATAAGCTGAAGCTGAACCCTGACAAGACCGAGGTACTTTTGGTGGGAGACAAGAGGAGGCTGGGGGATGTTGACCTGGTGTTGAATGGGGTACAGCTACCCTTGAAAGACCAGATCCGCAGCCTGGGGGTCATTTTGGACTCCCAGCTGTCCATGGAGGCTCAGGTGTCAGCTGTGAGCCGGACAGCGCTGTATCAACTCCATCTGAAACGGCGGCTGCGCCCCTTCCTTCCCGACCATCTGCTCCCATCGGTAATACATGCCCTGGTCTCCTCTCGTTTAAACTACTGTAATGAACTCTACGTGGGGTTACCCTTGAAGACGGTTCGGAAGCTGCAGCTGGTACAGAACGCGGCGGCTCACCTGATTAAAGGCAGCCGCCGGCGAGATCACATCACTCCAGTGCTGAAGGAGTTGCACTGGTTACCAGTTGTTTTCCGGGCCAAATTCAAGGTGTTGGTTTTGACCTTTAAAACCTTATATGGTTCCAGCCCAGCCTATCTTAAGGAGCGCCTCCAGCAACACCAGACAGGCCGCTTAACAAGATCAGCCTCGGATGGCCTTCTCTCTGTCCCATCAGCCAGGACAGCTAGACTGGTGGGGACAAGGGAGAGGGCCTTTTCTGTGGTGGCCCCCACTCTGTGGAACTCCCTCCCTAGGGAACTCCGTCATGCCCCCTCTTAAATGAGCTTCCGTCATGCATTAAAAACGTGGTTGTTCAGGCAGGCATTTGGGGTGGGTTAGGGTATTTTAAAAAAAAAAATTATGGTAGAATTTTATTGTTTTAAATTGTTTTATGGTATGTTGTACATCGCCCAGAGTGGCTGGGTGACCAGCCAGATGGGCGATTAATAAATTTAATAATAAATAAATAAATAAGCCTATGTTTGCCATTTGCAGTAACCAATCCTAGCACTTTCCAAACATCTAATATAACATGCACATTTTGAGATACAGCCAGTCCTAGTCACTTCCTTTGGGCCAGTTTTAATTTATGTTCATTACCTCTTCACAATAAGGGGGGACTTCAAAAATTAAAGAGGGTACAGTTATCTTGCTAGGCTATCAAGGCCAAGGAAGAAAATATAACACAAAGCAACACCATTGACAAGGGTTAACTGTCAATCTCTCAACTGATGCAAAGCATAATTTATGCACACCCTTATCCTCAAGCCAGAAAGTACATCAGAGAGGGTTTGAAAGGACCATACTTGAAAACGGGAAATGGTAATGGGATTAGATAGCTGTTAAAAGTGGACATTGCCCTGTTTTTGTTGTTGTAGGGACTAGTCAGTTGGATATGCGATCAGTCTGTTTTTCATCTGTGGTTAGTATTTTGGCCAACTGACCAATGAAGTCAGTTAATTCAGGTTATTATAACACAAAAGTATTCTATAGGTTCATCCCCTAAATGTATTCCAAGGTCTATTGACATGTTTCTTTGCATGTTTGTGTTTCAAATTCTTTATAATTCTTCTGCAGTTCAAGTTCAGGTTTTCTGGTGTTAAAAAGACTTAATATTTGAAATTATTGTGTGAGACCATTTTGATAAATTATACTTTCATTTCTAATGTGTTTGAATGTAAATTGCCAATTTGCATTTGACTGCTTATTAATTGTTCAAAGTCACTTAATGTTTTGTAGTTCAACATTTGAAATGTTAATAATAAATAACAATTAATATGTCATGTTCAGGATACCATTCAACATGGTAATACACTAGAAATGATTTAACACTCATTATGACATTAATAATTGACTTCACATTGTTGCTAACACAGAAACCATTTTATTTTGTGGTGTAATCTGTGATTTATGTATCTTTCCTAGTATGAGGTCTCTGGACATTTAGGCTGCAATCTCATACCCACTCAGTGGGACATTTCCTAGTAAACAAACATGCATAGGATCATGCTGTGCAGCTCATCCCCTTCCCCTTTAAGTGAACAAAGAGTAAATACTTGAAAATGGGACTCACTTCCAAGTAAACATGGTTGAGACTGAGTGAGCTGTCAGACTGCAGTTTTCTGTGCAATAGTGCACAGATCTCCCATCAGTGTTAATTGGTCTCAGATGTACAGAACAATGTTAAGCATTACGGTCTTTATCATTGTACTATGACAAATAATAATGATTAGAGTTGTACAGCCAAGTTCAGGAACACCCTACCTAGATTTAGTGCACGGTATTGGGACCATATTGGGACCATTGGGACCTATCCTGAAAGGCCTGCACTGGTAGCCAATTGCTTTACAGACACAATTTAAGGTTTTAGATCATGCCCATTCGGAGGCACATCTTAAGTAAGTGTGTGCAAAACATAGTTAAACAGTAGAATACCACACTGTTCTGTTCTTCAAGCACCATACAGTGCCATTGATTTTTATGTAGAGGCAATAAGTGATTTCAAAGAGGAGTCCTGCTTCCAATGTGATTGGAAAATGAGTTCCCTTAATTGAGGAGCAGGCAGCAATCATCACTTTTACTTGAATACTTGTTCAGATCCATGTAGTAACCTCAACATCAATCATAAATTATATTTATACTCCATGCCATGTCATTGATTTCAGCTGTATTTATCAAGGGTAATGCTGGACAGAACATATGAAAACTGCAACTTAAAGCTCTATATAGTAGCACCTTCAATTTTTAAAAAAGTAAATCTTGTTATTCTGTTTGATTTTTGAAAATAACTTTGGAAAAAATCCTTTGGACCACACCTCAAAGATACTATCTTCAAAATACTAGTATACTCAAATATGAGATGTACTAGTAAGCTAGGTGTAAATGATGTGTTCAATCCAGAATTAGTAATACTTAGAATAGACGCACTGAAAGTTAGCGATTGGATCCATTCAGTTTATCATTGGTAACTGAAGTCCCATTTATTTCAATGGGTCTACTCTATGTATGACTAAATCTGGATCCAACCCAAAAGCTTTCACTGACTACCCAGAATTAAGGCTCAAACATTTTTGATGAGGAATAAGAGCAATGGCCCATATGGATAACTTGTATCCAAACTTTTGGCTGGACCAGATCCACGAACTGTTGAATAGATGATTTGTTTCATGGGTTTTTCTGTTGAACCAAATCCACTTAAAAACAGGATGCCCAATATAGAACTTCAAGAAGATTGCATAGTGACAGCACATTGAAAATTGCTTGATTTTATTATATGATTAAACCATTGACTTTTAAATCAAATCACCTCTTGAATTTAAAATCTTTAAACTTAAAAAAAAACCCTTAAATTAAGTTAAACTTCAGACAATGGATTCAGTGATATATTTCTGCCCTTGATATAGATTCTCTAGGGAATCACTTGGGAGGAAATTTTGTCTCAAACATGACTGGTGGACTTCCTCATCTTATTCTTATTTATCTGATACACATAAATTTGTAAGCAAACAGGTTGTGCAGTTTCCTGTCTGTTCTGCAACTTCTGCTAAGATTTTAAGAACATAAGAGCAGCCATGCTGGATCAGACTAAGTGTCCATCTAGTCCAGCATTCTGTTCACACAGTGGCCAACCAGCTGTCAACCAGGAAACCACAAGCAGGACCAGGACATGAGTGCAACAGCACCCTCCTGCACATGTTCCCAACTGCAACTGGTGTACATAGGCATACTGCCTCCAATACTGGAAGTAGTAGCATATAGCCATCAGGACTAGTAGCTGTGGATAGCCTTCTACTTCAGGAATTTGTCTAACCCCCTTTTAAAACCATCCAAGTTTGTGGCCATCACTACATATTGTGGTAGCAAATTCCAGAGTTTAACTATGCACTGTATGGAGAAGTACTTCCTTTTATCTGTCCTGAATCTCCTACCAGTCAGCTTCATGGGATGACCCCAGGTTCTAGCATTTTGAGAGAGGGAGAAAAGAGTCTCTCTATCCACATTATCCACACCATGCATAATTTTGTACACCTCAATCATGTCTCCCCTTACTCTTCTACTTTGCGATTCAGATGGTGAGTTGTAGAAGTGATGAATTCATCTGAATTATTTACTGTTTTATTTAATGGAATGTGGTGTGTGTATATACACACCAAATATAGCCAAATACAAAACAACTGATTGAGTGAGGAGTAAGAACTATGACTTTCCAGGCAGTTCAATTCCCTACACTTTTAATTTTATAAAAGAAAATGCTTGGTTTTTAATTATGTTGCCAGAGATCTCAATTCCAACTGGATTCTTTTAAGTAATTTGATTAATTCTGATGGTTACTTTACCAGCTCTTAGTCCTTTAATGAAAAGTTCCAGCTTTCTGAGTAATTAGAACTTGTTTATTTTTTTAAAACCATCTGTGAGGTTGAATTTAACCAATTATCAGTTCCTATACCATTGAAATCCTGCAGCAGCATTAGTTGCAGAGCATAATATTACATACTGCGCTTCCACTGAGATGTAGAAGAGAAATCATCCCCTTGCTCTGCATTAGCATTTGGCTCCATGCCCTGCCATTAGAGCTTCTGTGCCAGCATTTGCAGGTGGGAGATCCCAGAACTCAGAACTACACAATAGACTGTTTGAATTCAGAGTGGATAGAAAGATATGGTGCTGCTCACAACACAACCCCTAGCAGAGCATCCCAGGACATTCCTCTAGTGGGAGAGCAAAACAGTGTAGTAAATTGGATTTTAGAGGGTTTAAGCAATCTTACATAGGATGTCATTGCAGCTCTTGTTGCACAGTCCTTGCTTGCGCTGCAATACTCTCAGTCGAGAACTGGAGCAAACTATGTAATTCTGTATTTGCCACCGGTTGGTTAATAAAGTAATGCTAGCTGAGGCATTATTTCATTCTCTCTCATTAAATAGAAAATATTTACAATGTGTTAATATGTCAGCTTGGCAACAGTATGAAGGGTTAATAGATTCAGGACTACCTTTGGTTTAACTAATTTTTTTGGTACAGATTAATAGATTAAACAACAATCGCTCGAACTGTTCAAACATCATCTGATCTCTAGGGATGTACGAAAGTCACTTACCTTTTCGAAGGGTGACATTCACGGTGGTGGGGAGGCGCTCCGTCCTTCCCCCCGAAATTCTCTCCAGCCAGCTCCACTCCACGGCGATTCCGCGGAGCCACCGGCCAGGGCCGCCTGCAGCCGGACATCCGGCTGCTGGGTAGCCTGCAGGGACACAAATGGCAGCTGCTGTAGCCACCACCATTTGCATCCCTGTATTTTGCCATGATAGGCTACATAAATATTTAGGTAGCCTATCACGGCAACAACAACAACAAAAATAGCGAATGCAAATGGCGGCGGCTATGGCAGCCGCCATTTGCGTTCCCCTTTTTTTGCCATGGTAGGCTACATAAATACTTATGTAGCCTATCAGGGCAGCCTGGAAGGATACAAATGGTGGCCGCTACAATGGCTGCCATTTGCGGCGGCAGCAGCCGGCTGAGAGACCAGCCGCTGGAGCCGCTGCCGGAGCCGCCGCTGGAGCTGCCTCCGCCCCAGGTAAGCTTCGTCCCGGGGGGATTCCGCGGGGTGGCGGGGGGTGTTAGGCCATTCTGCCACGGGTTTCTGAAATCCGTGGCGGAATTCTCCGCCATCCCTACTGATCTCTCATCCAAATTACTTCCCCTTCTTTTTCAATGGAAGGCACTATTGCACATACGCATTTCTTCATGCTCACAGAGTCCCTTGAATTTAGGATCTCTGGTGACATACAAGCATCCCCTACATGCAGAAGTGCCATATAGGTAGGGATGTACAGATTTTGTAAAATCCATTCCATCTGAATTTCGTGGACTATCAGGTGCCTTTCATTCCATCTCCTGATCACTGGCAGAATCATTTTTTTCCCAATTTCCTGAATTTGCGTAATTTGCAAAAATGTGCAAGTCCTTCCCCAAATGCACAAATCTCCCCAAATGTGCATGTTCATGCTTTAGCCTATGAGGGAAATGCTAATTTTCAGCCAGTTTTTTTTTTTTTTACATATTTTTCTACAACTAAATTTGTTTAAAATTCTGGAAAGTTAAAAAAGAAAAAGAAAAAAAAGATCCACAGTGCCATGGAATCCATGCAGCTCAGGAAAAGCTTGTCCACTGTGGAATCCATGAGTTGGATTCATAGAAATCCAAACTCATTTGATTCTGTTGCAGATTTATCTGACATCCCTCCATACAGATGAGTGATGTGGTCCACGATGTGCTTTAATGTACTCTGTGAAGCCACAACAAATACAAAGAAATTACTGAAGGCCTTTCCAGAGCAAACAATGCTGAACACTGAATTAAAATCACCTCTGAAAAGTAATGTCTTGACTGACATGGAGCATACACACACATGGAGCTGTACAGAAGCTAGTGGTGATTCTCTTTCCCCTTCATGTTAAGTATGGCTGTATCAGAGTATAAAAGGAGTTTTAAGTGCAGAGACTTTCAGAGTTCAGACTTCCATGTGGTAGCTCTAAGAAAACAAGGTGGTCCACAAAAAACAAGTGAACCAGACAAGTGGCGCACAACTGCCCATTTCTGACAGCCAGGAATCATGTAGAATGAAGCTGTGAAAACAAAGCGGGAATGTACCCACTGTTTCCACTGTGCTTCCTCCACTGTCACTGCCCTGACTGCTATGTAAATTACCATTCTTACATACACTGAAGAATTACACAAGATTGTACATTGATCAGTTCTGTACCTACACAAACAATGAATTCATGAATTTCAGAGGTATGGAAATTTATTCATAGCATACAGTGTCTGAATTTATGAAAGCAGATAATATAACATATAGACCAGGTTTGCATGATCATGGAAGGGAAAATATGCCACAATGGCTTTTTCCCCCCACTGCGTGTGCCGGTCACATCCTGGAGGGGATTTGAATAATTACCCTCGCCGTCATGGCTTGCTGTGTCATGCGAACTTGCCAGAGGTGGCTTGTTGCTATGGTTAATTATGCAAATCCCCCCAGCACATGACTGGCATGTGTGGTGGGAGAAATAAGCCACTGTGGCTAATTTCCCCTTCCGTGATTGTGCAAACAGGCCCAAAGTTTAATAGGTTTAGGTTTTTCCATTGACTTCAGTGAGATGTGGATCCATCCAGTTCAAGTACAATCAAAGATACTGGTTGATAGAAATGTAAATTTTTGCATGGCCATATTCACTTAACTGATTTCAGAATATAACTTTTCTGACACCTCCTTTTAAAATTAATTAGCATGTATAAAGGAATATTAAATATTTGACATCTATATTGGTAGCCAATATTAAAATGCATTTGATAGTAACTATATGATTGATATTAAGCTAGGTGGGCTGAACTTATCATAGTTGTGTGACAGAAAATCACCTTTACTACTTGCTCAATACAATATTTTAACTAAACGGTTATTCTGTTTTTGGCAGCCAATTAGAGAAATATATCTTCCCCTTTCTTTTTCTTAATACTGAAAGCTAATTCAGACTGCATATTCAGTGTTTCACTTTCAGTATAAATGGAAACAGGTCACACCTAGCTTAACTTTTCAATTTTTAATAAATATTTCCAGAAGCTAACAAACAAGAACTTTAAAGATGGACATGCTAATGTCATATTTTTAACAAAGCACTTGTCTCTTGCCCTTTCACAACCAAAAGAAAAGGGGCATATGTTATGCCTTGTGTGCAATTCTTAAAAAATGTGTTTTTGGTGACCCCAGATTCTAAACTGCCTTAGGTGTCTTTACTCTTTCTAGCACCAACTGAAGTGACATTTTCATTTGATGTGGGAAATGGGCCTAATGAAATCACAGTGCAGGCACCCGGTCCCTTAAGTGACAACCAGTGGCACTATGTGAAGGCTGAAAGGAACATCAAAGAGGCATCATTGCAAGTGGATCAGCTCCCTCAAAGGACTCACACCGCTCCATCTGATGGGCATATCCGCCTGCAGCTCAACAGCCAGCTCTTTGTTGGTAAGTCTACTTTTTTAGAACTGTTTCCCAGTTATTGACAAGGAAAGACAAACTGATTCATTTAAGATTACCATTGGTACAGTTAGTAAGATAATAAACATATGAGCATTAGGAATAAGACACAATTAATTAGTTAGTTAGTTAATTAATTAATTAATTAATTAATTAAAATGTGTATATTCCACTCTCCCTCCAAAAGGAGCACAGAGCAGTTTACAATATATAATAATAATAATAATAATAATAATAATAATAATAAGCCAACTATCACAATAAGACAGTGTACAATACACCAACAATAACCGAAAAACACAACATTTGCAGAATAAATGCACAGGGAATTATTTGTTCCTAGCGCTGCCACAACACATGGGTTTTTCACTCACAGGACTACCACCACCTGTGGGGAATTCTTATTTTTCTAGGAAATGGTTATATTTCTGGTCCTACGGAGTTCCCTGCCACAATAACTCATAGCTTCACAAGCTGGCCAGTTTCCAGTACCACCAATTCTCTATTAAAACTCCAAGTAGCTTGGTATAAGAGGCTTAGGCATGAGATGGGCATCACCACTAGAGGCAAGATAAAGTATTTAACAAATTGGTTTATTAAGGGTTTATTATTATTTTGTACATAACGGAATACTAATATTTGTTTGGGGATTTTCGAAAGAATGCCTGCTGACGCTTCTTAAGGAGTCAGCAGACACTGTTGCTTAAATAAGCCTCTTGGGGTGCAATCCTATGCAAGTTTAGACAGAAAAAAGGCCTAAAAAGGAAAAGGAAAAAGCATAGCTGGCTGGGGCATGCTGGGAGTTGTAGGACTTTTTTCTGTCTAAACCTGCATAGGATTGCACCCTTCACGACTTTTTTTTAACCTCAGGCCAAATTTCCTAAACCTCCGCCCAGCCAAATTCACCCACTACCAAATCCAGCTCTTGGGTACAATATTCCTCAGATGCCAAAGCTCCTCCTGTTGTGTACACTCCTTGCATGGACAGTTCATTTGGTTTTTAATATCTGCTTGGGTAACGTCATTCTGGTAAAATCTTAGGACAGCCTCCCAGCATAGCACAGCCATCTTCTCCCTATTCCTGATTTTCAGCAATGTATGATTATCATCACACAGAGAAGGAATAGCTTAATATTCAGGCCTCAGCTATTCACTTTCTCCTCAGCTTTTTCCTAGTCCTTATAACAGACATCACACACCAACAATAGGCTTTCTTCCTCTCTCTTCGCCCACTGACTAACTGTCTGCTTTAACTGTCAATTGTCTAACTGTCAACTCTCCACTGCTCTTTTCCACCTAGCTAGAACCCCCAACCAATCAGAATCTGATGTTTCCCTGACCAATCAAAATTCAATTTACCTGATCCATGCCCTATCTATAAATACAGGAAGCAATTCTTTCACTCTTTCCCTCCTTCTCCCCACCCCTTCACATTTTGTCACCAAGCGACTTCTACTAAAACAGGCCTTCAAATCAGTAACAACACTAGGCTTCAAGCCTACACAGATGCATTATAGCCTTACAAAGATCACCGACAGTATTTAAACATTATAGAAAATCCACAGTTATTTATATCCATAGCATTTCTTCAAAACATGTGAAAATATATTCACAGAATACATGTGAATAGAAATTTACAGAATGCATGTGAAAGTGCAGAGCCATAATCGAAAGCAATGCACAACACATAGTGCCATAGAAATCTGCAATGCAAAAAACCACAAAGGGGCCCCAGAGAACCACAAACCAAAGACACAAGTCCCCAATTGTATGAAAATGAGAATATAATTTCTATTCTATTTGTAACGAAATAAGAAACAGTTCAAAACCCATAGATGCAATTGAAATCATTCAATAGACACACATTACATACAACAACCTATTAAAACAATGCATAAATATACAATACAATTGTACAAATGTAAGAAATAAAGAAATAACACTCATAACAATACATATATCAGTAACCCATGTTGACATGAATCCAGAGAATTCCAAAATTTTAAAAACCACCTTATCAACAATGTACGTGTTCCAAAATCTTCCTTATAACCACATATATTAAATTTACCAATCATACATTTAAGAGGGCAGCTGAATAAACATCTGGCATCCTGGACTACGTTCATAGGACAGTAAGGGCTCAATCCTATGGGGATAGCCGGCCACCTCCAAACTCTGAGGCAACGAACTATCCAATGCAGGGAGGACAGAGCGCAGAGGGGATTTTCTCCTCTGCGCTCTGGCCGCCCTGCATTTGTAGCTAGATGGCCGATTTCGGCTGTCTAGCCAGGGTGCCTCGGAGCAGGGCAGGAGGCCAGATGGTGCATAGGAAGCATCGTAATGGTGCTTCCACCATCCCCTCCCCACCCCCAGGAATTCCCCCTTTTCCCTTGCTCTGTGCTGCGCTTTTCAGTGTAGAACCGGGGATGAACTGTGCAGCCTACAAGGCAGCGGGTGGAGGTGGGGAGGTGGTTTTCTGGAACCAACCTTGAGCTCTAGCTCTGAGCTCGGTTCCCAGAAAATGAAAAATCCTATGGCCATCTAGCCACTGTCTAGCAGACATAGGATTGTGCCCTAAGAGAATGACAGGAAAAAGTCAGCATCTCAGATTTTCCCCTACCAAGGTCATAGTTCTGTCTCCCAGGGCCCACAGGGACCTTCAAAGACAATAGGGTTGTTCTGTTAGTGGTTCCCTCATCCCTAGCAGTTCCCATAAGAGCATATGATTTTTAAAGCCTCTTCAAAATTAATCATTTCCATTACCTATGTGGCACTGTTGAGTGGATATTTCAGCAAATAATTTGATTCTACTTACCTTTGTCAATATGTTCTTTAATGTATACATATAGATATAGAAATGCTACTGTCTGATATAAAAAATTATTTCCTTTTTTTCATGATGCTTCCAGGAGTTTTCATTTTTGCTTTGTACAGAAATGTCCTTTACTTTTGTCTGGTACTTTAGGGCACTAGGAGTAAATTGAAGCATTATCCAGTATAACGTCTGCTGCTGGCAGTCCCTCAAAAATCTGTGCAATTATTCTTTTGAGTACTTTGGAGAAGAGCTGATGTGAAATGACTTTTGCTTGAATTTATAAATACCTAATGACAGAGTTTGACAGAGTAGGAACAGCACATTACAATTTCATCCCTCTGGTTGATGTGGAGAGCAATTCTATGGTCCTGGGAGAGCATCTTCAAAGTCCCCCCTCTAAGGCCATAGAAACTGCTACATCCTTGGAAGGGGGACTCGAGTATCCAATCCCGCTGCCCCCTCCCCAACCCCCTCACAGCCACCATGGAAAGAACCACATCAGCTGCTTCATGAAGTCACAAAAGCAGCCTTGGAGAGGTCAGAAAGGGAGTGTACCAGTGGGCAGGAGATGAGGGAGGCCTCTCCAGCCCCAGTCTCACACTCACCTTCACACCCTCTCTAGACAGGCTCAGAGGCCCATCTGAAAAAGCAAAACTCAGAGGATCGAGAGGTGAAAATCACCTCTGTCACTCCTCCCACCCTGCCGGCAGCAGCTCAGTAAGATTTTGGATACACAGAAGACTCCGGGTTGAGAGGTTTCCATCTCACGAGGGCACGGTCCGTTGGATTGCACCCGGAGTGAATTCTCTCTAACTAATACTGGACATATTTATGCTTTGCAGAACATTGACTTCCTCCCCAATTATTCAGTGTAATAAATATTTCCATTTTTGTCATATTAATCAACCCTCTTCTGAAATGATTAATTGTGCTGTGATAGTCCTTCCAAGGACTATGTTCCTCTTCTCAACCCCAAATTCTTATGCTTTGAGATCTTTGCTCCTGGCTTTTGATAACTCCATAACAATGAAACAGTTTGATCTCTTACCACTATGAGAATAGTTGGTTAGTCAAAAAGAGAAGTTGTTATATGGATAAAAATAGTGTCATCAGAACTAATAAATGAAGTTTTCATGCAATATCACAAAATAAGTAATTACTTCAAACCGGGCAGAGGGGTGGGAAAGGAAAGATCAAATTGCAAATAGAAGATAGGAAATGTCTGCCTAAAATAGGCCTGCACAACTTGTGGCCCACCAAGTCATATGCTGCTGACCAGCAACATATGTCTGGTATCCCATAATCAGATTTGTCATTAACTATTCCCAAAGGCACAGATAGATAATATATATGAAGGACCACTATACCCCCAACCCCATCATATTAAACATGCCTCAGCAGGTTAATGCAGAGGCAGAAAATGGGGAGTTAGCCCACACGACTCCCATGACAAATGCAGAAATTGCCAGTGGATATCGCCTCAGGTGGTGGTTGTGTGCTTTTAGCTCAGCCTGGAGTGCACCCACAAAGTGACGATGACACACTGCTATAGTGTGTTGGGTGGACACAACAGTCTCTGCCATTCATCAGCCCGATGTGCTAGGCAATGTTAAGTAATGTGTATGTTTGCACCTAGCAGGATATACGCATTTTTGTGATTTAATACAATAATGCTATGCACTGAACTTTTTGGCCAACTCTGTAGGATTAGTCATAATTTCTGGAGTGAGTACCAACTGCACTGAGGCCAGGATTAATTTAACAGCCTTGTAACTGCAGTGGTAGTGAAATGGAAAAATCTAGGGCTTGATTTAGCTTTAATGAACAGTTTTTTGTATGACGAACAGCTTTTAGCTTTATGATCAAGGTTCAATTTCTCCTTTCTTCTAAAGCAGGTATTATTATTTTTTAATCAGTGAAAATGTATGAAGGACTGGTTTTCTTGTTTGAAAACTTCATCTTATTTAATAGCATATTTCTGTAAGTATGTGCATCAGGCTATCAGAGCACCTGGAAACTCAGATGATGATCATATAGTTTAGGCGGTGTTTAAACTCCTTGTCACAGGAAACAATTTTATGTGATTTGTTATAACCCATAACTACTTTCCGAAATCACATTTTTAGGAAGGAAACTCTTCAGTTTTCTTTCTCCTTGACTTGTACCAATGGAGGTTCAGAACCTCTATTGCTGCCTGGAACTCTGGGAACTGTAGTTTTTTTGTTTTATTTTTATTCCACCTGATCAGTGAGGAATAAAATAAATATCAGAAGCCTTTATTGTGGAGTGTCAAGAACCATAAGAATGTAGAAAGAGTCCTTGGCTTTTGCTAGTTTCCCCCACCCCTCACAACTGGTATGTTGGGAAAAAGTGAGGAAGGAAAACAGGCATATGCCATTTCAACTACATGTCGGCATGTAGCACTTCTCAGTGAGGCTGGTAGCTCTGATGTCACTGGGGCTGTAAATCCACTCTGGGTTTCAGTCAGAACTAGTCAGAACTCTAAAGGAGAGATTCAAGGTGCTGAGCCTAGTTTGGAGATAGGGTTCAGCACTGTGGATAACTCCTTTAGAGTGGGTTCACAGCCCACTGACATCAGAGCCACCAGCCTCCACTGCTTCTACTGAGGGAACAGCTCTGGCTGGCTGTCAGGGATGAGCTCCAACCCTTTCAGATGTCTGACAGCTCCAATTCCGAATCAGAGTTAGAACTGCTAGATCAAAGCCTGGGGGAGGGACCCTCCCTAAGCCTAGAGTGCCTAGACACTGGGAGAGATTCCCTCAAAGGCCTTGACAAACAGATGAGCCAGGCTGAGTCCCTGCCCCCTCCATCCACTGTTGGAACTCAAGTTTTGGAGGAGGAGGTGGAGAGGTGAGACTTGAGACTTTGCTTCATCACTATAGCCGTGATAGGCTACGTAAATACTTACGTAGCCTATCACAGCTAACACAGGGACGCCATTTGCATCCCCGTGGAAGCCGTGATAGGCTGCGTAAGTATTTATGTAGCCTATCATGGCAAAAAAAAGGGAACGCAAATGGCGGTGGCTACGGCAGTTAGTGGAATCTCTGCCGAGCAGAGCCGGCTGGAGAGAATTTCAGGGGGAGGGACGAAGCGCCTCCCACCCACTGCGAATGTCACCCTTCAAAAAGGTAAGTGACTTTCATACATCCCTAATTTTAAGGGCTGTGTGTTGTGTTCAACTGGAAATGTCTCAACAATTTCTTAACTGGGCAAGTTCTAGGGATGTACGAAAGTCACTTACCTTTTCACAGGTGTGATTCACGGTGGGGGGGGAGGTGCTCAGTCCCTCTCCCTGGAATCCTCCCTGACCAGCTCCACTCCGCAGCAGTTCTGCGGAGCCGCTGGCCAGGGCCGTCCGCAGCGGGAGTTCCAGCCACAGCTGGACTGCTGCAGACGCAAATGGCGGCCGCCATAGCAGCCACCATTTGCATCCTGCCAGGCTGCCATGATAGGCTACCTAAGTATTTATGTAGCCTATCATGGAAAAGAGCAAGGACACAAACGGCGGCCGCTATGCCATTTGCGCTGCTGCTCTTTCCATGATAGGCTATGTAATTATTTACGTAGCCTATCACGGTAAAGGCAGCCACGCAAATGGTGTAGTGGCCACCATTTCCGTCCTTTCTGTTTGCCATGATAGGCTATGTAAATACTTACGTAGCCTATCATGGAAAGAGCAGCAGCGCAAATGGCATAGCGGCCACCGTTTGCATCCTTGCTCTTTGCCATGATAGGCTACATAAATACTTAGGTAGCCTATCACGGCAGCTTGGCAGGACGTTAATGGCAGCTGCAGCACTGCAGCCAGCCGAAAGACCAGCCACTGCCGGAGCCGCCGCCGGAGCCCCAGGTAAGTTTAGTTCCAGGGGGATTCCGCGGGATGGCGGAGGGTGGGAGGCCGTTCCGCCATGTGTTTTGGGGGCCGAATGCCAGTGCATTTGGCTTCACTGAAATCTGTGGCGGAATTCTCTGCCATCCCTAGAAAGTTCACATTTCTAGACCTACCCTCTCTCCTTCTTGCCATCATCACTATTCTCAGTATGCATTCATCTCTTCTGGTCCATTCTACCCTCCCATCTAGTAATCAGTACAGTTGACAGGAGTTTCCATCCAGGATGACTTCCTCATTCATTTAGGTGCAGTACTGATTGGCTTTCTCCTTTCAAATGAGTGAACCATCCCATACATGCAAAACAGTCACATGCACATTATAGAGAACATTACTCCAGTTTATGAATCCAACTCATTGGCAATGACATTGCTTATCTGTATTTTCCAAACTGTGTTCATATGTCCTTTCATTATTGTTTCAGATAATTTTTTAAGATTGGGACAAATGCTACCTGTTTTGTTTTCATCCATAGAAAGATGACATACTAATAATAAGAACTAGGGGTGTATGGATTCCCCACTGTCTCTTCTGGTGGGGAATCCATGGGGCAGGGGGAAGCAATCCATTCCTCCCCCCTGGAATCCTCCGGAGCAGCTCTGCTCCATGAGGATTCTGGGGGGGGAACTGGCTTGGGGGCCGCTTACCTTCCCTCCTGCCAGCCAGAGGCGTTTGCCTCCTCCCTGTCCCTGCTGATTGCCATGTCTTTTCTTAAAAAAAAAAAAAAAAGGCGATTGGCAGGATGTGCCCATAGATGCAAATAGAGTCATGAACCTTGGATCTAAGTCTATGTGTCCATAGGCTTATACGCAAAATTCACGGTTCTATTTTACATTCCGCATTCACAACAACACAGGGCTTAAAAAAAACAACAACACTGGGCTGTTGTAATGTGCAAACCAGGCCACTATGTTTATTTCCCTTGGAAAAATATAAACATCCCATTGTCATTAGAGGTTATCATTTCCTAAATTCAGGTATATGGTTATTTACTACTTACCAAAGTCTTAAAGCACATATATGTCAAGGACATCGTACGAAATCCAGAAAAGAGTATAATAAATAACAGATAAGTGTGCAGTCATTAGTTTGTTTCTAACATTTTCATATTCCATTGCTCTGAGATAATGCAAATCTTTTATTTTTTTATTTTCTTAAATTGCTCTGAGATAATGCAAATCTTTTACTTTTATTTGCTACAGAAATCTTGTCTTTCATAAACAGTTTTAGGAACTTATTCTAATTACTTGACAAAAGCCAAAGAAACTTTTAAGATATCCATTTCAGCAGCTGTTATTTCTAGGGATGTACGAATCCCTTACCTGGTTCTGTTCGGAGCATCTGCTGGGGGGGGAGGTGCTCCATCCCTCCCCCCCAGAATCCTCAATGGGGGGGAGGCAATCCGGTCCTCCCCCCAGGATCCTGCCCGGCTGGCTCTGCTCTGCGGCGGCTCCACAGAGTAGCCGGCCAGGGCTGTCCGCAGCCGGAGCCGGACTTCCGGCCATGGACGGGCTGCTGCGGATGCAAATGGCGGCCGCCGTAGCAGCCGCCATTTGCATCCTTCCAGGCTGCTGTGATAGGCTATGTAAGTATTTCCGTAGCCTATCACGGCATGATCCCCCCCCAAAAAAAAGGCGTATGCAAATGGTGGCAGCTACGGCGGCCGCCATTTGCGTGCCCTATTTTTCGCCATTCTAGCCTACATAAATATTTACGTAGGCAATTACGGCGAAAAAAAAGGGAACTGCAAATAGCGTAGTGGACATTATTTGCATTTCTTTCTTTCTTTCCCTGTAAAAGCCTATGTAAATATTTATGTAGGATAAAATGGCGGGAAAAAAAAGAACGCAAATAGTGCCGCCGCCATTTGCATATGCTGGGTTTTTTAGGGGGGGTTAGCTGTGATAGGCTATGTAAATTCTTACGTAGCCTATCACAGCTTGAAGGACGGCAATGGCGGCCGCAGCAGCCCGGTTGCGGCTGGCCAGGAGACCAGCCGCCGCTGCCACCGTCGAATCCGCTGAATCCACCCCAGGTAAGTTCCATCCCAGGAGATTCTGCGGAGGGGAGGCAGGGGGGCAGGAGGCCGTTCTTTAGTATCCGGCCTCACTGGAATCCATGGTGGAATTCTCTGCCATCCCTAATTATTTCTAAATATTTTCAGATGTGCTCATATAATAATAGAAAACCAGAATGGAATGTTTGTGATTCTAAAATATATGGAGATTATTACAAATCATCTCACTTCAAGGCTTATATGAATTTATATCCATTGCAGGTGGAACAGCATCCAGGCAGAAAGGATTTCTGGGATGTATTCGTTCTTTACAGTTAAATGGAGGAGCACTTGACCTGGAAGAAAGAGCAAAAATAACCCCAGGTGTAAAACCAGGCTGTCCTGGACATTGTAGCAGCTATGGTAACTTATGTCACAATGGAGGAAAATGCAAAGAGAAATACAATGGATTCTCTTGTGACTGCACTTTCTCTGCATACATGGGGCCATTCTGTAAGAAAGGCAAGCATGAACTGTAAATTCATTTTGTATGGAATATTAATTGAATTAAGGAAATAAATAATATTAAAATTTTAAATTGTTATTAATTTAGAGTACAGTCTATAGGTTTCTTTATATATATATGAATTGTACACATATATTCCAAAGAACAGTTTGTAGATTTTCTTCATTTTTATCTAACATCATTAACTGTAAAGGTGGTAGTCAGTTTTGCTAAACTACAGATAAGCTTTTTAATGGGTCTTCCAAGGGATTAAGTACAATGTAAACTTTGTTTAAAAAAAATAAAGTCAAGTATATAATAATGTGCAGAATCAGAATGCAATGCAACTCTACTAATATTTTCGGAGGGACTGTAAAGAAAGTTAAACTGCCGTCCTCAAACTTATTGTTCTAGAGGAATCCAGTAAATGAGAATGAAACTATATGAGACCTAAGTTAAGTAATGATTTGAAGACTGTAGCTGAACTGCCATTAAGAGAGCAATCCTGTGGCCCACTAGACACTATCTAGCAGGCCATGGGATATGCTCATTTCTAGGAAGTGACCTCGGAGCCCGCGGTCTGAGGTCGGTTCCCGGAAAACTGACTGCCCCTCTTGTCTACGCTGCCTTGGAGGCAGTGCGGAGAAGTCCCATCCTCTGCACTCACAAGAGGAGTGCGAAGCGACTGAAAAGGGGTGGGACTGGGGGGCATTCTGGGGTGGGGAGAGCGGAGCTGTGAGTACGACACATCCTATGTATCATATGGCAGCTTCCTCTCCCAGCCGGCCCCTCAGCCACTAGACAGCCACAAACAGCTGTCTAGCGAAAAACAGCAAGGCAGGAGCGGTGCGGAGGGAACGATCCCCCCCATGCCTCTCCTGCCTCGCTTTGGATAGGCGGTCGCCTCCAAGTTCGGAGGTGGCCACCTATCTAGTTAGGATTGCACCCTAAGCTGACACTATGATGGTGCAATCCTGTATACCTATCTACTCAGAAGTGAACTCATTGAGCTCAATGAGACTTACTCCCAGGTAAGTGTGTATGGGATTGTAGCCTAAGATTATTATTAACCTTCCATTTTCTACTTTCACATCAATAAACAAAGGGCAAATGTAATTCTAAATGCCAGTCCTTTCCTTGTTGTATCTGAAATTTTCAACAAACTTTTCAGCTGTTAAAGCTACTTTAAATTAAATTTATTGTTGGCCAATTGTGGCCCATTTTGTTTTAAGTTTGAAAAGGTTAGGTTTGGAGGGGCTGTCTTAATTTTCAAAGTTTTGTCTGATTATTTGAACTTTCATAATATTCACAAAACAAAATGTACTTCGTTGGAAAGCAAGTAATAAAATCTGAATAGATAGCATACTTACCCAACAATTATGGTAATCAGAAGGTACTGCAAACCTTTTGCCCTGTTCAGGCACACTCATTCCCACCATTTTCTCAACTAATGGAGGAGGAAGAGAGATACCTGTGGCCCCTCCACCAGCATCATGTGTTCTCTAGAACATCTGTAAAGCAGAGACTGTGTGCATATACCTGTATGTTCCTATTCTCCACATCATCTGGACCCTTGCTTGACTGAGATTCTGCATTGTATGGAGAACACATCTGCATACAGTTATATACATTTAGGCACCCCTTTACAGATGTGTCAACTGAGTGGATATTGGGTGGGGGAAAGGAGGCATGGGGGGGTGGCAGGCCGTTCCGCGACGGAGTTTGGGGGGCCGAATGTGCTGGCATTCGGCCTCACCGAGATCCGTGGTGGAATTCTCTGACATCCCTAATGTAATGGCAGGGGCAGGGCCAGCAGGGATGGTCCCTCTTCTCCCTCCATGCACAACAGAGACATGTGGAGGGGAATGCCTTGATACGGCTTTTGGAAAATACAATTAGGGCACAAATCCTATGCATATTTAGACAGAAAAATGTCCTGCAATTTACAGCATACCCCAGCCAACCATGCTGGCTGGGGCATGCTGGGGGTTGTAGGACTTTTCTGTGTGAATGTTCATAGGATTGCACCCTTGGAGACCAAACGAAGTCACAGTGTTTTTTGTTCTATTTCTTTTGGGCTTGTCAAAGCACTCAAGGAAGATGTATTTATAGTACTTTGCCAAAAACTGAGCTGGGCTAAATCCACACTTACCTTGTCATGAGTTGATGTAGCTGGAAAGTGGAAATGGGCATGAGCTGGGAATTTTCCTGTGGCCACAGGCCACCACACACTGAGTGACTCCTAAGAAAAGGCCCTGACAATCATGGCTAATGTTCTTAACTACTGTGTGGAACAATGGTGATTCTATTTTTTTTCTTTTTCTTGGAAGCATCATTATAATATAAAAAGAAGAAGAGATGACAGCCTTAGTTTATTTCAGGATTGTGTTAACAAAACAAATTGCACATTGTTTCAGAGATCTCTGCATATTTTGGAGCTGGCTCTTCAGTGACATACAACTTTCAAGAATCCTACAACTTGGCTAAGAACTCCAGTTCCCATGCTGCTTCTTTCCACCCTGATATGACACTGACCAGAGAAACTATCACTTTTACCTTTCGAACAACACAGATTCCGAGCTTACTGCTTTATGTAAGCTCCTTCTACAAGGAGTATCTTTCCGTTATTCTTGCGAGAAATGGTGAGAATACCCTTCTTAATGGTTTAACATTAGCTACCATCACCATGCTTTTTGAAGGGTTTTAATTAGCAAACCGCCTTTCAAGCCTTCCCTTGGTTGCTTTTAAAACTTCTGGGAGATACTTAGACTGCATTATTAATATATATTGAAAGTAAAAATAAGAAAATGAGTATCTGTGACTGTGTACACTGCCCCCATCATCTCCCACTCTCTGTGTGAACATTTGGGGCTGTGCAGGGAGCCTGGACCTTGCCCCTGACTTGCACCACTGGAGCAAGGGAGGGGGGAGAAAGCATGCATCTGGAAGCCAGCCGTGCTTCCGTCCTGTCCCCGCACCAGCACATGACATACTTGAGCAAACACTGGGGGCCCAGAAGGACCATTGGCAGTGGGCTGCTTCTGCAACTGCAACTGCTGTGTGGGTCAGTTGGATGGCAGCAGGGACGGGGGTGGGGGACAGCCAGGCCCACTCCACAGACCTGGACCACCACTTACTGTAGCATGGCTGCCATGGGCGGACAGGCAGCTTGCCCACCAACAACCAAATGGCATGGGTTAGGCAATACCTAGGGAGTCACAGTGCTACCAGAGGGGCTGACTGAGAGGGGCTTTTCCAGGGCCCTCTGCCCTGACTTGTGGCAGGTAGGTGAGCTATAGCAGGAGCTGAACCAGGAAATTCCAGAGCTGCAAAAAAGAAGCTCATTTCATAGAGTGGGACTACTTCTGAACAGAGATTTACCAGTTTCCTGATTAATCTGTCTGAAATGATGTGAAGAGGGAAAAATCTGTATCTAGGCCTGATAATTTCCCTGTCAGAATGAACCAGCTCTCCATGAAGATGACAGTTCAGAGGGCCAGCATCAAGGGTTGGCATGGTAGGACACTTGCTGAGGGCCCAGCTTACACCCCAGAGTTGCTTCTCCTCTTCACCATTGCAACTTGCTTGTTCACCGGCTGCCTCTTCATTCTGGCCCAGACAATGGCAGTGGTGAGACGAATTCCACTGCCTACTTGCTCCCTTTCTTTCTGCCAGTCAGGCAAGCAAGTGGAATGAGAAAGAGGATGCAGAACAATAGCAGCTGATGACAATGGTGATGAGAAAGTAGAGGGAGGGGGCCCATTGAGGGGGTCTTGCCCAAGGTCCCTCAAAAACCTGGAGGTGACCCTGATTCAGACTCCAGTTATACAAGTTATCTGTTTCTTCCATTTAAGCTCTTTATACTGTACAAAAGTACATTGAAATCTATCAATAAGAAACCAGCTATCGATCTAATCAAAAATGGTGAAAATGAATGGGATAATAGTCCTTTAAGGTCCCTCACTCTCAATAAGTCCTCTGTAGCTTGCACCTAGGGCCTTATTTTTCCCCCAAAGCAGACAGATGAGTACCCCCACAGAGACCTCTTTTTTTTAACTTTTTCTCTCTTCCCCTCCGAATAAGGGCAACTTAACCTTCTGTATCCAAGCAACAGTCTTATCTCACCTTCTAAAGGGAAGATATATATTGACTAAAACTTTGACTTTTCTCAGGCAATAATTAACCAAATATTGTGGCCTTATTGTTTTAACTATCACTGCCTCTGAAACCAGGAGGTCCCATTGTTGTCTATGGAATATCGAAGCACAAACAGGGATCTTCACTTTTCATAGTTATGACATTCCATAAACAACAGTGGGACCGCCTGCATATCTGGAACTCTGAGTCATGGTGCTCTATGTTATGATAGAATTCAGGAAGACTACTTCAAATCTATTAAACGTAAAATTTTTACTCTCGAAAAATCACTCCAGCAACTTTGATTTGGGCAGAGGTTAGACTCCCTTCAATTACAGATCGTGTACATAATGCCATATTCAACTATCTGAGGAAACTTTAAGATATCCCAGATACCCATCTATCAAAACTATGTTATGGTATATGACCAAATTGTAAAGACTGAGTTGTCACTAGACACCATAAATTACTCTGGGTCTACTGACCTTCAGGTTCCTCTCCAAGCTGGTATTAAATTTCGGGACCAGATATTTCATCAAAATATCATATTTTGACAGGCAAATTATTTTAAATTCAAAATTTTCCAGCTGGTACAGGAAATGTAAAAAACAACCATAATTAAATATGACAATTTCTGGAAAGCTGTGGGGTGAAGAATGTTTTTCCAAGGTTTTTCATCCCTTTCACAGGGGAAAATTGGGAATTCGGGGGAAAATTGAAATATATGCAATACTTTCTTTCTTATCAAACATAAACTTATTTTACTGCTTGAGAAACTTAAAATGCATCATTTATAATTTAGCATGTAACATTGTACAACATGACGTATTTATAATATTTACAGAGTAATCCTATGTATGTTTACTCAGAAAGAGGGCACACTCTATTTATAAGAGCTTGTGCCCAAGTAAGCTGCCATAGGATTGCATCCACAAAAGTACAGACAGCTTAGTTTTGTACAAGCAAAATTACAGATATACCCACTACCAGAAAGAAAGAGAGAGTTGCAAACTTCTGCATCCCATGCTACCTAAACACATGCATCTTAAACGTAGCAAAAAATAGCTTGCGAATGGAAATCACCAAACCAAAGGTCACTAGTAGAAGGCAAACAGCAATTCACAACCAATGAAGGCCCTATATGCTCCTCTCATGAAGATGGCAGCTATCTGCTGTCAGTCAGATACATACTCCAATGTGATATGATAGATTTTCACTTTACACTCTTGAAGCCTTGAAAATCCAAACAAAAACTGTTGGCTGTTAATTGCTGTGGTGAAGTTTTAATCTGACAAACCCATTGGTATATTAGGCTATTTTGATGTTTTTAGCTTCATGTTTTAAGTTTTCTTTTTCGTGAGTTGCATTTCTGAAGCTTATTTTCTATTCTGTAGAAAGTTGCAATAATCTTTTGCCAAAAGTAATAAAAATGTACTGTATGGTACTTGTGGTAATAAGATGGGCACTACATAGGTAAATGTGAATGATAATATGATGGCCTCTGTCCTCAAATAACCACATAAATACCAAGTGCCATTAATGGGAATTTACGAGTAAAATACTTTTAAACGGGTCTGCCCTCTGGTAAAATTGAAAATTTGCTTGCTATCTATCATAACTTAATTTCTTAGATAGAATCATAGAATCATAGAATAGTAGGGTTGGAAGGGGCCTATAAGACCATTGAGTCCAACCCCCAGCTCAATGCAGGAATCTAAGTCAACGCATCTCTGACAGATGGCTGTCCAGCTTCATCTTGAATGCCTCCAGTGTGGGAGAGCCCACCACCTCCCTAGGCAATTGGTTCCATTGTTGTCTTGCTGTAACAGTCAGGATGTTTTTCCTGATGTTCAGCCGGAATCTGGCTTCCTCTAACTTGAGCCCATTATTCCATGTCCTGCACTCTGGGATGATCGAGAAGAGATCCTGGCCTTCCTCTCTGTGACAACCTCTCAAGTACTTGAACTGAATAGTGCTATCATATCTCACCTCAGTCTTCTCTTCTCAAGGCTAAACATGCCCAGATAGAGTCATTCATGCTTTCTTCTAATATTTTTATCCTTTCTTTGTGTGTGTCTCTGTGTGCATGTCTATTGTTCCTGTCTATTATTTTAAAATATTCTTTTCAATAAATCAAATATTGTTTCACAATGGTTTTCAAATGCTTTCCAGAAAAATGGAAATATTATGTACCTGTTTTGTATATATACCAGTCATGAACCTAAAGTATTATTTCCCCAATTCCTTCAGGAAGTTTACAGATCAGGTACAAGCTAGATAGTCATCAAGATCCTGACATCTTTAGCATCAATTTCAAAACCATGGCCGACGGGCAGCTTCACCGTGTGAAGATTAACAGAGAGGAAGAAAAGCTATTTGTGGAGGTAATATAAAAAAAAAAAAAAGATTGTCATCAAAGCTGAAAAGCCCCAAAGCAAAATAAAATAAATAAATACTATATAGAATGTGCCCCTGAATAAATGTGTGTGTGTGAAGTGCTGAAAGAACTAAAGCAAAACACAGCAGGCTCTCTCTGTGCAGAGAGAATCTTGGCTAAGTGATGTTTTTGATGTTCACCTATTACCATTTAAAAAGGTCACATTCTCTTTCACATTGCATTGCAATGAGGATGACAACAAAATCCTGGTTCATGTTAGCTTGCTAACAAAAGACTATGCATGGGTACAGTAAATAACTTATAGAGAGCAATGGGTACATAGAAGAACTATGAGATGTTAACCCCTATCAAGTATTGAAAACTGTACTATGTAAATGAAGGAGGAGAACCTTAAGGTGGGATGGGGCAGGGGGGTGCTTGTCTTTGCATTTACCTAATAGTGGGCTTTTCCACATGAGGCATTTAGCATGCCCTCATCATTCCCTACTCACAGTTGTTTATGGGTTCTTTAGATGATGTCATGACCCTCCAGTCTCACTTCTGTGTCTAAAGAGCACTTTTGGTGAGTTTCTTTTAGAGCAGGGAAAATGCAGTATTTAATTATAAAAGTGAAATGAAACACTTTTTTCACATGTGTGTTTGTGCTATTCTGCTATACCACAGTGCCACCTAAAGGTTATGCAGCAGAAAAGCAGGAAAGGAAACACTTTTCGGGTAGTTCTGTGATCTCAGTTCTGTGACAAAACTGAAAGTAGGTACAGTGGATTAACAGCCAATTAACAGCCTCATGTAAAAAAGCCCAGGGTTTCCCTAACCACTTCTAGTCAAGGCACACTTTTTTTTTTCTTGAATTAAAATTGAAGGCACATTTCACACACCTACACCCCAAAAGTTTACATAATGTAAAAAAGAGTATTACAGAGTAATCCCATAGCAGAAGAGGGAGAATCTGTGGCAGACGAATCACCACTTCCTATGCTCTGCCAAGCTTGTGCCAGCAGGACAGAAGGTGTGGTTTCCCTTTGTTTTTTGCCTTGGGGTGGGGGGCCTTTTTTTCTCTTTTTGAACTTTTGTGGGGGAAATAAAGAGTGTGAGAACTATCCCTGGCCAAAGGATGAAACTGGTGGTCACATATCTGAAATCACACTTTATTCAAAACGTGTATACATGGGTAATTTGCAAAAGAACTATAACTTGGGGACAGGTCACATGGGTTTTTATCATAGTAAAAATACTAAGCAAAGGTCTTAGCCTATTAGAAGCTTACACACATTATTTAAATCCAATCACATTAGAGTTTATGCTGATCACGCACACATCAGGCATTTATCATGTGTACAGGAGGCTTCTATCTATGAATACACACTAAGCACATTCCACAGCTGGACTCATTTACACAAGTTCCTTCAAGACAGTACCTTATCTCATTAGGCAATGGGTTTCTGCCTGTCCATTGTCCTCATGAGATAAGAGTTAGAGTCTTCTTTATCTGTGTTCAAGGATGTTTATTCCACTCTCCCACCCAGCCATCTGTGTCTTATTTTCCCCAGTTACTTTCTTACAACATTCTTTGTACTTTTCCATCTTGGGGACTTTGGTTCATGCATAAGGCCTGTACTGAGGCCTCCCCGCCCCAACCGCCACACTTTCCAATGGGAGGGAAATAAATTACTCCAGCTCCAGGGCTCATATAGTTTTTCACCCATTCCAGGGGTGTGTCAGGTGAACAAGAGGGCTTTGGTTTCTGTGGATCCAAAACCTCCCATGGTCCCCCCCCCCCCGTGACCACCTCCTTTTCACCCTTTTCACCACTGGAGTTCTGACAGCAGAGTAGCAACAGTGGTGGACCTTCCTCCCACCACAAGGAGGAGGTTTCTGAGGGCAAAACTTCTATGCCATCTGGGGACTTCTCCCTGGATGGAGAGGGAATTCCACTATATCCTATGGCCCCAGGGATGCCCCTGGAATTCAGCCTTATTACCTGCCCCCGCCCACTGATTTGGGAGGAGGGGGACCCAGAGGAGTGATTCATCCACAGATGCAGTACAAAATCTCCTATGGTTGTAATTAATTCTGCTATGCCTCTTCCTTGTAAACAATCAACCCAATCATACCTGATTCAGGAAAGATACCTGCCCCCAACAGACATGATTGGAAAGAGGGGAAATCAAGAGCACTGATGATGACACATGCCAATAAGAAAAGGAAGCCTCATCTGACTCTGAGTATGGGATGGGTGCTTTAGCCTCACAGGAGCCTTTAATTGTTGATTAATGTATTTATCTCTGCACACTGGGAGTTCACTTGTTCCATGCTAGTGTAGTCGAGGACACATTTTGTGGGAACCAGTTAATTTCACACCTAAGCTGAAACTTTAAAGCAGATGAGAAAATGTACTTAAATGTCTTGTAGTGTGTTCACTGCAGGGTGTTAAACGTTCACTGTACGGTGAAACATTCACACTTTTCAAAGTAAAATAGATTTTTTTATATCATTTTAGAAAATGTTCCTGAAATGATAGGGCATTGCTGTGAAGAATAGCTAGTCTTGCACATTTTTTTAATTATTTTTAAAGAGTGTGAATGTTCATGTGGATAAGTTACTATACACACATCCTCCACAAACTGAAAAAAGAAAGGAAAATCCTTTTAAAAACTAGGGCTGCAAACTTTATAGTAGAATCCTATACATGTCTACTTAGAAGTAAGTCTCATTGTTTTCAAGAGAGCGTACTCCTGGGTAACGTACATTGGACTGGAGCATTCGGATGCAATCTTATACACATTTACCTGGGAGAAGTCCCACTGAGGTTAATAAGTCTTATCTTAGAATAGACATGTATTGAATTGCACCATTAATCAGTGAATTACTTATATTAGTAAAGTATAAACTTTTTTAAGATTTAAAAGGCATCCCAGTATTAATCAGGCAACATATTTTTAAAGCAAGAATTGTAAATTATTTTAATGTATCTAACATATGTAGATGGCAGGTCCTCTCTTTGAGGAGGCATTCTACCTTCATTCCCAGACAGGAGGGAATGCCACTCCTGTTTGCTATGACATATACATGCACCATCTATAAATAAGGAATTATGTTTGTTTCTTCAAAACTATTGCTTTAATCACATATAAATGAATGAAGTTTTAATTGACTAGTCATTTGATTAATCGAGTAAGGATGCAACCCTATTGGGTTGCCTTCCACTAGACAATAATCACTGATCCTGGAGGCTTCAGAGATTCCTGTGTCTTACTGGGCTGCTGCTGGCAGGTGGAAGAAGCAACAAAGGTGATTTTTACCTCTGCTTCCTCCTTTTTGGATTCTTCTAGATGGTCCTCTGAGCCCATCTAGAGGAATCGTGCTGGCAGGGTCAGGCCCAGGGCTGGAGAGGTCACAGAATGCAGCATATCCTGGCCTCTCCCCTCCCCTCTCCTCCCCTCCCACTTCTCTGGAACACCCCCCTTTTTTTTGCCTCCCCAAAGTCACTTCTGCAATCTTGGGAAGAAGTCACCAAACTTGTTTCCAAGGAGGCTGTGAGGGAGAAGGGGTAGGGGGAAAGGATCAGAACTCAGAGGCCCTCTCCTGAGATCATAGGAGTGTCTACAGTCTCGGGAGGGGAAATCTCAAAAAATCCTATGGTCCCTGGGATGCTCTCCAGGAACCATAGGATTGTGCCTCAAGTGTTTGAGGTTTTTTTTAATTGAGTGACTGTTCTATTTAAAACTACTTTGGGCAGTGAGGGTGGGGATGGGTGGCTCAGGTTTTCTCAAGTCTTAAAAAAAAAAAAACCTGTCAGAGCAGTTAGACCAGAGACTGGGGTGGGACAGAAATAATAAATGTGTGTACTGTGGGCAATGTTGGCTATATTAAACTACCTCCACATTGCTGAAAAGGTAGCACCTATGCATAGCAGCCTACTATGTGCAATTCACTTTTGCTGTATTAGAATTGGGTTGAATATAAACCTTATGAAATTTATTTTAAAAGAAATTATAGATAGCATGTACCTGATTTTCAAAATGTATTACGATTCAAGGCTTCTGCTTACTTCGGGGGAATATGAACTTCTAGGATAAATGGGAAAGTTACTTGGAAAATGTATTTATGCCTACCTCATTACACAATTTCTAAAAGAACTGGAAGATTAGCTTGCATAAATCATATCTGAATGTGGTAGCATTGAGCTGACCCTATTGTAGAAATGTCATAATCAAAAAATATATTGGGCTAGGAGCTGGTGGAGTGCAGATATGTGCTGTCATCAGCATTTGAAGGCAAGCAATTTATGTAATGACACAGGGACTTTCATAGTGTAGTATTTAATTGTTTCAAATTTAAAGTTCATTCTCAGATAAGTAATTTGGTTGGGATGCCTTGCCAATTATACTGTGGTTACAGTTGAATAAAAGGGAGTTACCGAAATGGATTATAAAAAGAGTTGTTTATAAGCTGCAATTGCTTGAACAGTATCGTAGCCACAATAACGGTATTCAAAGAGAGGTATACCAAGTTCTTCATAAAACTGTTTTTGATTGTAATGAATGTCACAATATTTTAGTATTGCTCTTAAATGTTATGTTATCATTGAGCAGCTTTTCTTATTTATTTTTTCCTCCCACAATTTCAACTTTCCTCATACTACATATCCCAATTAAATTGTCTTCCATTCTGCTACTTTGTATATCTTACTGAATGATATGGAAGGTTAACCAGAATGAAAGGATGAAATTCTTTCTGTCTTCGGATACACAATTCAATGCAATCAAATCACTCATACTTGGCAAGATCTTAGGTAAGTACAGTGCTGCTGATTTTCCCTCTAAAGGGGGGGGGGATCAAAAATGTCACCACACACATATAAAAATAATAGCCCTAATCTTGTTGAGAAATTTATTTTCCGCGTTTGATTAGGCAAAGAGTGACAATCAAGGTGGAAGCTTCATTCTTGTCAAAGTGCATACATATATAATCACTGGTAAGTGCTTCTAGCAAGATGAGCAAGTGGATTCCATTAAAAATAATTTCATACTTATCTTTTTCATGTTGCAATCAGGCATAATGAAACATGGCATTTTCAGTACAGTGTAACAAAGAAAAGACTAAATCACACTCAAATTATAGGTAAAGACAATGGATTAGTTGCCCAAACTGCAAAATTTCCTTCCTTTTGAACAATATACCATTGTGAACAACGTCAGAGAAGTTCTATTTTCAAATGAACTAATCTATGGTGATCAAGTGGTACATCCTGTGATACAATGAGACCTAATGGAACCACAGTTAGACCACATCAGTGTGGTATTCTGTTGCAGTATGGATGATCAGGACTCCTCATAGATGACAGTTGGATTTAGACCAGAGAAACACAGGTTGATACAGCGTAAACATGGTTTTAAAATGATCAACTGTTTTTAATATTGTTATAGGTACATGGCTATAACTGTTAACTTTGTAATCAGTGGTGCAGCCTTTAATTTTTTTTTACAACATCAACAACAACAAAAACTCACCTATGACTCAGACTATAAAAATGACCAATGGTACAGAAATCTTCTGGATTGAATAGCTTGAATTTACAGCCAACTGAAGGAGATTAAATAGATAGATAGATAGATAGATAGATAGATAGATAGATAGATAGATAGATAGATAGATAGATTTAACTTCCTTGGGTTTTGTCATCTTGTTTTGGGAGTGATAGGGTAAAAGAGGGCTGTTAAAGCCTTATATATCTCTACTCTGCCCTTGATGCTAAATCTCATTTACAGCTTTTAAAACGACATACAGATCATGGGCTTGGATCCAGAAAAGGTGGCCGAAAGTGACTTTCCTCTCCCACTCCCCTCAGCAATCACCCTGAAAAGCTCTCTTGACAGTTGGGGGAGCCCTCCTAAGTAGGGTGAGATTGTCAAGAAGGGCTGAGGGAAAATTGAGAAAAATGGGACAGAGGAACCTTATGTGAGCTGAGGTCCCTTTTACAGAAGGTGACTCTGTTTGATTTTCAGTGATTTTCAGAGACTGGACATTTTGTACCAGACTCCACCATGTATATATGTACAGCTCTCTGTTCCAGATTGGCTAATGGCTTTCAAAGCCAGTATTGCATCTAATCCTAAGTTTTGTTTCTGTATCATCTGCTAAAACTTTGGAGCTCTCACATGGTGACCGCTAGACCACATTGAGCGGACAATGAGCCCTTTTTATGAATATTTCCAGTGCTGGTTTGATGTTATATTAACAGGTGTCAGTGTGCAGCAGACACATATGCTACTCTCGCACATCAGCCAGCACTAGGCTGGAACATGGGAAGGGCTATATAAGCCTGGCTCCCACCCTCACTGGCTGAGTTTTCACCTTGTTTTGGCATCCATCCAGCCATCCCTGTGTCACAGTGCAGATTGCACAAGGACTAAGTAGGAATTTTTGCCGATCAGCCAAATTGGCGAAGGGAGTTGTGAGCTTGTTTGTTTCTTGCCTACTCTGCACTGTGTACTGGGGCAGGATTAGGAAATAGTGCTGGAAGGCTGCCTCTAAATAGGAGAGCGAATCCAGTCACAAGAGGCAGGTCTCTCTGTGTAAGTTACAAGTATAGTCATCAGTGAGCACTTGGAAGCACCATTCCCTAGGTCTGCCTTCCAAGGGCTTTGGGACCCATTGGGGCATTGCCTTCTCCATATGCCCAGAATTTGGGGGCTTTTGGTTGTGAATTGGGTAGGTCTCCTTCGCCAGATGGGGTGGAAGCAGTCAGCAGTCAGCCACATGGGGTGGAAGTTTCCAAATCAGGGATGGGGCAGGCACACCCTCATTTTCACCAGAAGGTTGCTAGGTGGCTTTTGCATTAGACAGTTTCCTAAACAGTTTGAGTAATCATTACAAATCTCCTTGTTATGTTAAGCTCAGCATCAGTAAAAACTGAGCACCAATTTCGCGGAAAGGCCAGGTATACATTTAATAGATAAAATAAAATAAAATAAAAAGTTGTGGCTCTAGTTGACCCAACAGCAAGTGTCTTTCTGCCTTATTCCAAGTGGGAGCAAATGCTGAACATTCAAAAATAACACATCTTAAAACTCTCCCAAAACCTTCTATTCCAGTTAGATAACTGGGTAGCATACCCCTCTGACCTCTCGCTCTCAGTGACACAAAGTGTGTAATGTTCTCTGCTTCATGCTTGTACCATTTCCTTTTGTTAATCTTGAGTTGGAAGTCATGTTTGGTATAATTTCATTTCAGCTCTACAGAAATGGGGCATCTTATGCTCCAGATAGTTTAGTTAGTAAAAGTAGGACTCATACTTCTTAAATTAAAAAAGGGAAAGGAATGCCTTTACTGAAGAATTTGCATTCTTAATGTTCCCTGAGTGAATCACATTTTGCACCTGGAAACTAAAATGTGGAGCCACAGAAAGCATGCTTGTAGTCCGCATTGTTGTACTGGAATTAATTTATAGGCAATTAACATTTTCATTCTCGGTGGCAAGAATGAATATAGTGCTGCTATTGGATGGATATCAACGTCTACAAGTTACATATTTATAACAATTTCAGCAAAACTAAAAAGACAAACAGAATGAGTCAGTGTAAAAGTATTGGTTTGTAGACATTTCTAAAATCAAATCCATGAATCTGCAGGCAGGCGATCTAACGGAAATCTCATAATTATGCTGTTTGTTGAGAGTTCTCCAGTGTGCTACCGATTTTCTAACCATTGTCTCTGTTCTTCTGAGAACAAGTGGATGAGAAAGAAATGGAAATAGGTTGAATGTTGAAGTCTCTAAGTGGGGTGATTGTCTTTATTTTCTCCACCATCTTAGAATTCAGGTGAACTAAAGACAGTTCACAGATCAAGTATATGTTAAAAAAAAAAAACTGCAGTGCACCTACAAGATAATTTTAAATTTGCAGTTGCTTCAACTTTTGATTTTTCTGGTACCTTTACAAAGGCTGCAGTTGTGGTGGTTTAGTTAACGGATGTTGAACATTTTAAGAAAAAGCTATTTATATATAGCAGTAATTAAAAACTTGGGTGTATATATATTTGCACCCAAGTTCCTTTGTTGTTGTTCAGTCGTTCAGTCATGTCCGACTCTTCGTGACCCCATGGACCATAGCACGCCAGGCCTTCCTGTCCTGCACTCTCTCCCGAAGCATGCGGAAGTTCATATTCATTGCATCGGTGATGCTATCTAGCCATCTCATCCTCTGCCGTCCCCTTCTCCTTTTGCCTTCAGTCTTTCCCAGCATCAAGCTCTGAGCAATCCTAAAAAATACTTTATTTATTCATTTATTTATTACATTTCTATTAATGTTTTACATTTGTAATTAGCAGTCACCTTCCCAAGGGCCATAGAGGCTCTGTAGCCAGAGATTTCTACGTCTGAGGCTAAAGTACTATATGAAGTATATCACTTAGTACTGGGCCAAAGTAGTTGGCTGAGAGTTTTTTCTGCATTTGGGGGGCTGGGTGAATCTGCCCCACAAAGGTCAGATTAGTCTTTAGGGTGGGAAATCTAAGAACTTGCAAATGAGGTAGGGTGGGCATTCATTTAGTTTAAAGGCAACATGGCTGAGGGTTTTTCTGTCTTTAAACCAGGGGAAAAGAGAGGGAAAAAAGCTTTACTCTGCTTCACGTGGCAGCTTGGTTGCCCTTGGCAGCATTCCTGTTATAATTTGAGACACATTGTCCCATGGGAACAGCACTACGTGATGACATAGCATCATTCTCATGGGGCATTGTGTCTCAAATTATAAAGGGAACAGTTCCAGGCCACTGAGCGGTCATGCCACTGTGTAAAGCAGTGGCAAAGCTTTTTTCTGTTAAAGAAAGAGAAAGAAATCTCATACCATTTAAAGGCAAGTTCACTCCTACTGAAAGTTTTAAAAAAATCACCTGCCTCTGAAACTCACCAAATACCCTTCCTTTCATGGGGCGGAATATGAGGCTTCACAACTGGAAAAGCCCTTTCTGCAGTCACCGTCCACCTAATTTTAGAGACGCTGTGGGTGAGGAGACTATGAGAGAGGCTTCTGGTGAGCATAACATTGGGGCAGATTCGTTCAGGAGAAGGTGCCCTTGAGATACCAGGCCCCAAACCATTTAGAGCTTTAAAATATGCACCAGCCCAGAAATGGACTGGTGAGTGGTGAGATATGCAGTTCTGGGTCCGGGTTTTTGAGGCAATTGAGCAAGCCACCCATAATGGGCCCATTGCCTCAGCGAGTCTCCCTTTTCATTGGCACTGTCACCAGCTTCTGTTGTTTTTCATGACGAGACATGTATCATCATTGAGGAAGTAGTACTGAATGTTTATATCATCCATATGTTGTGGAATCTTTTGATTGGTGTTCTGAGGGATATTCATGTATGCATGTATAACTATGTCACAGGTTTCTAATATTATGCAGAGGTTTGTTTAGAATCACACAAAGAATGCCTGATAAAGACATTACCCTGACGTTTTGCCATAACCTAGTATAATCTTCACTTGACATGTTAAAATTGAGCTCTGCATACTATTATCCTGGAGATAGGAACAAATTAGCATACAGGTGTTTAGTAAAACAATAGCAGTGATTACCATCATCAGAAAGGTCTAGGTTCAAAAAATATTCTATAATATTTGCAAGACTTGATATAGTGATAGGTTGCACAATATGAAATAGATTTGACTTTATGAAATGATGTTTTTCATTATCTTGCAAGGAAATGTGTCTTCCACAGGCTTATCTCCTGTGTAGTGCATATTATATGCCTCACCACTTCTGAATTAGAGCAACTTTAGTGACATGATTTTCTCACAGTTCAAAAAGAGGTAAGGTAGTTTGAACAAAATTAACAAAATTACCACTCCATCCCCCAACACACACACACAGTTGATAATGATGGTGAGTACAAGGAATACATCTGATTGAAGGAAAAATAAAATACAGAATTTTGGCAACACTAGTAAAATATTCCTAGTATGTGTAGTCTCTCGAATCATTTGGATTTGATGGAGGTAATATTGATAGCTTTTACACAGAATGCTGTATAATGGTGAACATATTTATGGTTGCGATTGTTTTCCATGAATGTTTCATATTTATGTAGAATCAAGAAAAAATGTGTATTTAAATAGTTGAGCTGAGTTTTATATTTTTTGCTTTGGAACTCGCTATGCTAGTTAAACGTATCCCCCTCAGCCAGTCAGCAACTGTCATTCTTCTTCTTTCCTTTTTTTTAAAAAGTGGAATATATTTGGCTATATTTTCATTAAAGGCAGGGATAAAAAAATGAGGAGGTAGCAAATTTGCATATGTTGCCATAGCTCACAGAGACTCAGAGGAATGCAGGTTAATTATTCAATTTTTCGTCCATCTCCTTGTCTTGTACATTTGCACTATG
Source organism: Heloderma suspectum (assembly GCF_057233095.1). Taxonomy (NCBI): domain Eukaryota; kingdom Metazoa; phylum Chordata; class Lepidosauria; order Squamata; family Helodermatidae; genus Heloderma; species Heloderma suspectum. Next base: position 89,347,336 of record NC_139459.1, read on the forward strand.
ATTAATTGTGTTCTGTTTCTTTTGATTAGCAGAGAATAGTGATATAGACCTGGATACCATGAAGGCAAACTCCCAGGGGTTTATTGGATGTCTTTCTTCAGTGCAGTTCAACCACATTGCTCCTTTGAAGGCTGCGCTGCACCGTTCCAGCTCAGCTCCAGTCACCGTGAAAGGACATTTCACTGAATCCAACTGTGGCACTTCAACAGGAACAGATTCAACATCAAGTGAAACAACCCATTCATTTGCAGGTAGAGAGTACATGGTTCTCATGTGTTTGACTCTGTGAGACAGAATCAGGGCTGGCCCACCCATGAAGCAGGGTGAGGTGCCCACATCGGATGACAGGGCGGGAAGAGCAGCAAATTGCTCTTCTCCTCCACTCCACTCCTGCACCTTCCAGGAGGGCCCACCACAGCAGCCTCCAGCAAGTGCTTTGGAGAGCCCTGCCAACCGCTCTCTTTCTATGGCATTTGCTGCAGTGAGAAAGTGGCCAGCAGGGCTCTCTATTGTAGTCGACTACCCTCTCCTTCTCTCATCACACACAGCCAGAAGAAACAGTTGTGGAGCTCTTGCACAAGCTCACCTGGATCTCGTGAGACCTGTGCAAGCTCCAAAGAGGGCTTGTGAGACCTGTGTGAACTCCTGTGGGAGCTCTGCACTACTTCTTCTGGTCATGGCAAAGGTAAGGGGGGGTGCAGGGAGAAGTAAGGGGGCGTTGTGGTGTCACATCTTCTCTCATGCCTCAGGTGGCAAGAGACCTTCATAGAATCATAGAATCATAGTTGGGTTGGAAGGGGCCTACAAGGCCATCGAGTCCAACCCCCTGCTCAGTGCAGGAATCCAAGTCAGAGCATCCCTGACAAATGGCTGTCCAGCCTCGTCTTGAAGGCCTCCAGTGTGGGAGAGCCCACCACCTCCCAAGGTAATTGGTTCCATTGTCGTATTGCTCTTACAGTCAGGACGTTTTTCCTGATGTTCAGCTGGAATCTGGCTTCCTGTAACTTGAGCCCATTATTCCGTGTCCTGCACTCTGAGATGATCAAGAAGAGATCCTGGCCTTCTTCTCTGTGACAACCTTTCAAGTACTTGAAGAGTGCTATCATATCTCCCCTCAGTCTTCTCTTCTCAAGGCTAAACATGCCCAGTTCTTTCAGTCTCTCTTCATAGGGCTTTGTTTCCAGTCCCCTGATCATCTTTGTTGCCCTCCTCTGAACCCTCTCCAGTTTGTCTGCATCCTTCTTCAAGTGTGGTGCCCAGAACTGGACACAGTACTCCAGATGAGGCCTAACCAGTGCTGAGTAGAGGGGAACTAGTACTTCCCGGGATTTGGAAGCGATGCTTCTATTAATGCTGCTCAAAATAGCATTTGCCTTTTTTGCAGCCACATCAGATTGTTGGCTCATATTCAGCTTGTGATCGACGACAATTCCAAGATCCTTCTCGCTTGTAGTGTGGTTGAGCCACGTATCCCCCATCTTGTAACTGTGCATTTGGTTTCTTTTTCCTAGGTGCAGAACTTGGCATTTGTCCCTATTAAATGTCATTCTGTTGTTTTCTGCCAGCGCTCCAGTCTATCCAGATCACTTTGAATTTTGTTTCTGTCTTCCAAAGTATTAGCTATCCCTCCCAATTTTGTGTCATCTGCAAATTTGATCAGCATTCCCTGCACCTCCTCCTCCAAGTCATTAATACAAATGTTGAAGAGCACTGGGCCCAGGACTGAGCCTGCGGTACCCCACTCGTTACCTCTCCCAGTTTGAGAAGGTCCCATTGATCAGCACTCTTTGAGTCCGATTCTGTGCCAGGCTTGGACAGAATACAAGACAGTGGTTCAGAATTTCAGTCATGGTTGTTGTGTTATGTAACAATACATCTAAAGAATAGGATGCAAAGATGCTGGTTTCCATTAGTCCCTCCCCACAACCTTTGTCTTTTCCTGTAAATGTGTGTGTGTGTGTGTGTGTGTGTTGTTTAGTTATGCATACTGTGACTTCAAAGAGGACATTTGCCAGTTGTGTGGTATACAAATCAAAGAAGCAAAAAAAGAATTATTGCTCTTTGTAGCCTTGTGTAGATATTATAGCTTGGGTAACCCTTATTTATAACGGTATGTAATTACATACAGTATGTAAACTCAACTGCAACTGTGTATATGGATATCTTTTGTCTTGTCTCTATCACTTTCCTTTTTGTTTCTGCTACAGATCATTCAGGACCAATAGATGAGGGAGAGCCTTTAACTAATGCAATGAGGAGTGATTCTGCAATTATTGGAGGTAATGCCCAGCTGGTGCCATTTAAAAAATTTTTTTAATTCCTTCAGTGCTGAAGCAAAGTGAGCAGGTGCCGAAGCAAAATCATACTCAGAAACTGAGGGAATTATTTCAGGAAGCAATAACACAAACAATTTGTTACCATACTTTTTAAAGACATTTCACATGGTGCTGTTAAAAAATACTGCTCTAAAGCTTCTACCACAGTACGTCTTTGTTTTTTTGGTAAGACTGAAAGACATTCGCATGTCTTGAAATAGGGCTCCTTCACACTGAGCTTTTATCCTGCACATGAGATTGCTCCTTCATGGAAGTTTGCAGGCTCTTTACATGACGCTGTGAATGCCCTTTCTTCCATTTTTAAATAGATCACAGATAATGAGCTATCAAATTACCCCATTGTGTTCTGCTTCAGTTTCCTCTGTGAAAAGAGTAAATGCAGCAAGAAGAGGAGCGAGATCAATAAAAGATAATGGAAGACTCAGATATGGGGAGAATTAGGGGGTGGGGGGTGGGGGAAAAGGAAGCACAAGAAAAACAAAGTCGTTGTGATCCTTCATTTAAAATAGAAGCAGAAAACCCTGTTTTAAATGCAGGATTTTAGGCTGGTGTAGAGATGCCCATAGTCTAGAACAGTGCCTAAATGGCCTCTTAAAATTCTCCAGCCTATTTGCAGGCAGAGAAACTGGGGGGACAATTTCACCAGATTTCTCCAGGTGGAGAAGACTTTCTCCAACAGTTTCTTGGGGATGGGACTCACCATTAGCAGTAGCAATAGCACAATTCTTTTACATTTTTCCTAAGGTGTTTTGTTTTTGTTTTTGCTGCCAGCAGCAACTGTGTTGGCAGTCTGGCCAACATGTTGCATCCTCCACAATGCCTCCGACCTACCATTGTTCAGACGCAGTGTGTGTAGATGGTAGTCCCCACCCCCAAAGTTGATGGCGAATATTTGTAGAAAATTCTGCAAAGTGACCTTTTCCTAAATGGTTGAGAAAAAGAAATATTTTAGAAATGTCTTCTGAGAAATGTTGGCTCAGCTGTAGAAAATAAACAGCAGACGTGCTCCAGGAAGCCATAGATGGTTAGAGCTTCTTGGTGCATGTTCATTATGTATTTTCAGGCATGCTACTGTCCTTCAAATTTTTACAGAGCAGATGTAGTCAATCTGTCATGGAAATAGGGGTCCCATCTTTTCCTCTAATGTATGAGATGTCCCTCAGTGCTGGTAGCAAACTTTACTGTAAGTGCTGCATCCTCCACAATTCTGTCTGTATGATTTCTGTAGCAAAGTGTACAAAGTATTTAAAAATTGTATTTATTCATCCCCACAACAATCCTATGCATTAGATACTGAACTGAATTAGCCCAGGGAATGTTCTAGATGAGCAGAAGATTATGATTCTCATAGCCAAGGCCAATACTCAGTTTACTAAACCTATCTCATTTCAGAACGGTTTGTGATGCTTCTTAAGCTTTTATTCTGTTCATATAACACTTGGAAGCAAGGTTCACTGAAATCACTGAGGTTTTTTTCTTCTACATAAATGTGTTTATGGTTAAGATATCAAGTGCAAATAGAGCAGACAAACATTTGTCACTTTTGAAGTCTGATGCAACATGTGGGGTTTTGGTCCTGAGGATTTTTTCTCTCTCTCCAAAAGCAGCCTTTCACAGCTCAAAGTTCTCATTTGATTGTGGAGAAAGGGCAGCTTTTGCAGTCTAGCTGACAGGTGCAAGAGGAAGAAAAATCCCTGGGTCTTCTGGGACTGTTGAGTGGCTGAGGAGACTTGCCAAGCCATTCTGAAAGGGACAGAAAGCATTTATTTTTCCATTTCATCTCTAGTCAGCTACAGATGTTGTTGGGTTTTGTTTTTTTAAAAAAATCCTCTTTATTCCCTTCTCCAATCTTTAAGGGAAGAAGAGATCCACACTTTTGGAGGTAGGGTTACATCTCTGCCCCACAACAACAGGGCAACTAGCAATAATATTTCAAATTTTAAAGACAAATGACCGAAACAGAAATCATTTTAAAAAACAAACTCTGCCTCTCTTTTATAGACATGGAAATGAAATTGCAACAACAACCATTTCAGCTCAGCCTAAGTAGACACATTTGTAATGTTAAAGATGCAGGGTGGGGTGGAGGGGAGAGAAATACTGGATTTCTTAGGGCATACAGAATATTTCGAAGAGGAGAAGATTTTATGCTGTATTTGCCCTACACCTCTGCCAAGAGGACATGCTCAAAGAAAAACACAGGACTGTTTCATGACTTACCAGGATGTCATCTACATGGGCTTTTACTCTGGTTCTCTTCCACCCCCAAGTCGATAGTGCCAGATGATGCACACTGCTCTCCGTAGCTAGCCCAGTGTTTCTTGACCTAAATCCAGGTTTTTTTCAAACTCATTTTGTGTCAGATTTTCCTGTCACAGCGATTGCAGTGCTGATCGGGAGTCTGTGTGACCTCAGCTGGCTTCGGCGCAGGCTGGTAGAAGTAGCACTGATTGGTGGAAGGGAAAGTTGCATGGGATGGGGGCATGGGGAGAGCAGAAGCGTAAACATGTCTACCTGGATGTAACTCATTGCCTTCAGTTCCACTTTGCTGAGTACAGGTGCAGCCCTGCTGCTTTGAAACTGTGCAGCTATGAAGGTGTCGGTGCCTCTCACTTTAAATAGTCATTGAGCTGGGCGGGGGGGCAGCCCTGCTGTTTTGAAACTGCACAGCTATGAAGGAGTAGCGGTGTACGGATTACTTACCCCATTCCGCTGGGGCCGTCCACTGGGGGGGGGGAGGCGATCCATCCCTCCCCCCCCCCGAATCCTCCCTGGCCAGCTCCGCTCTGTGGGGAGCCCACAGAGCCGCCAGCCAGGGCTGCCCACAGCCGGACGTCTGTCCGCTGTTGGGCTGCGGCTGCAAATGGTGGCCACCGTAGCAGCTGCCATTTGCGTCCCTGCGGTAGCCGTGATAGGCTACGTATATATTTGCGTAGCCTATCACGGCAAAAGGCAGGAATGCAAATGGCAGCTGCTACGCCATTTGCAACCCTGCCTTTTGCTGTGATAAGCTACGTAAATACATACATAGCCTATCATGGCTACCGCAGGGACACAAATGGCGGCTGCAACACCATTTGCATCCCTGCGTTAGCCGTGATAGGCTACATAAATACTTACGTAGCCTATTACAGCTAAAGTACAGAGGAAATGGCGGCTGCAGACTGGGGCAGCCATTTGTGGGGCAGCAGACGGCCGACAAAGGTAGGCTCCGTCCCGGGGGGATTCCGTGGGGTGGTGGTGGGGATTGTTCCGTTCCGCCATGGACTCCGGAGGGCTGGATTCTAAAGAATCTGGTAGGGATGGCGGAGAATTTCTCCCCGAAACTTCGGGGGGCCGAGCGCCAACGTGTTCGGCCCCCCGAACAAGTTTCGGGGAGAAATCCTCCGCCCCCCCTGCCCCCGCCCCCCCCCCGGGACGGGACTTACCTTCCCTGAATGTCCCTCCCGGCGGCGGGTCCGGCTGGCGGTTCGTCCGGTGTTCGAGCGGGGCGGGAGCGGCAGCTGGTCTTTCGACCGGCTGCCGCCCCCGCCATTGCAATGAAAGAAAAAAAAAAAAGTCCCCTGATAGGCTACGTGACGATTCACGTAGCCTATCACGGCAAGATTTGCAAAGTCAGCCGTGATAGGCTACGTGAATCGTCACGTAGCCTATCACGGGTGACTTTAAAAAAAAAAAAAGTGTGTACGGATAATGGCGGCCCCCATAGGGAGCCGCCATTCCCCTTCCTTATTTGGTCGCTGTAGTCTACGTCAATGTTTACATAGACTACGGCGAAAATAAGGGCAACGCTATTTGCGTTGCCCTTATTTTCGCCGTAGTCTACGTAAACATTGACGTAGACTACAGCAACTAAATAAGGAACGCGAATGGCGGCTCCCTATGGGGGCCGCCATTCGCGTACGCGCTTTTTTTTTTTTTAAAGTCACCCGTGATAGGCTACGTGACGATTCACGTAGCCTATCACGGCTGACTTTCCAGATCTAGCCGTGATAGGCTACGTGAATCTTCACGTAGCCTATCAGGGGACTTTTTTTTTTTTACTTTCGTGTTCGCGGCCGGGCGAGGCGGGAAGCCTCCTCCCCGGCCTGAATTTCGGCCGGGCGAGGCGGGAAGCCTCCCCCCCGGCCTGAATTTCGGCCGGGCGAGGCGGGAAGCCTCCCCCCCCGGCCTGAACTTCGCGGGGGGAGCAGCGAAGCGCTCCCCCCCACCGCGAAAAAGCTGCGAGAAAAGGTAAGTGACTTTCGTTCACCCCTAGAATCTGGCCTCACTGGAGTCTGTGGCAGAATTCTCTAACATCCCTACGAAGGAGCACAGCTGAGAAATGGTGGATGCCTGTTGACTCAAAGCTGTGCAGCTAAGAAAAGATGGATGCCAGGGTGGATGTTTTTCATGAACATGTACTCAGAAGCACTTCACTGAGCCTGTGTTTGTGTGTGTGTGTGTGTGTGTGTGTGTGTGTGTGTGTGTGAAGCCTGTTGACTGGGCAGTTAATATACAGTACATCAAAGACAATGTGCTCTCCCTCCTTGCCAGCTCGTTGCTCTCAGCACCTCTGCTTATTCTGCTCAGTCTCCAGGAGGTGATGGCTGCCTGCTTGCCTGCCCACATCATAAATGTGTGTGTAAGTGGGGTATGCCATGAATGTCTATTTGTAAGCAAGTCCTCCATTGCACTTCATTGAACACGCAAGGGAGGGGGAGCAAGCCTCTGCTCATTTGCTGCCCCGCACCTACGCACTTGCCGGCATTCATTTCTACTTGTGGCGGGACTTGCCCACCCCTACTAGTGTGGCTTCAATTCCTCTATACACTACAAAAGTGGAGGAATACAACAGTACATATGCCATGGAAAGAGCTAACTCAGTTCTGTGAAAATGCAGATTTTGCCCAAATCGCTTTACAAAGTGTTTCCGTCTAGATTGGCCCCAGGATGTGGGGATAGACAATGTGCAAGTGATAACATGCTTCCTTCCAGGTCTTGTGTGAAGGGGAAACGTGTACATCTCCGCTATGAAAGAGCTATGCTAGCTAGCTATACTTGTACTTGGAGCATATGCTTTCCCCATAGGGTATTATGTATATTTATTTATTAATTGTATACCCGACATTCCCACTGGCATGCTCAAAGCAGCTAAGAAAATCACGATTGCACAAAGACAATGCATTGTATTGGCAATGTCTTTAGTTAATTGAAAAATGTAGCAAACATAAACATTACTTTAAAAGTGAAGCAAATATAAGAAATCATATGTAGAATGATTCATCATGAGAAAATGGAGAAGTGAATGTGGTGTCTCCGTCTTCTGCTGTCATTGCCATCAGCAGCATGACTGAGTGACAGTTGGATGATTTCTTATTTATGGTGTAAGTTCTTACTGAAAAAAACAGAACCCCGAAGTAGAGAGCCAAACCATGTAAGGCAGCCCAATCTTTTGCTCTATCTTTGTAATGTTGTCAAGTAGGAAAGGGAAATATGCATAGGCAGGTTGTATGCTCATATCAATTACACATGATGGGCGGTATCATCCTAGGACTTACTCTCACTCTGTACCAAATTTATGTATGTATGTATGTATGTATGTATGTATTTCATTTCTATACTGCCCAATAGCCGAAGCTCTCTGAAGGGGTCAAAGATGGGGTCTGTATGTTATGACTGCTGACTCCTGGGCCAAAACGAAGTTCAGTTGGAATATGTGTATTTAATACAATTACTTGTTCTTATTTGCAGTATACTAATGGACAAAATCCCATTGAATCTGATCTGACCCTTTTCCCCATCCCTATTGTCACAATGACAGTAGGTCCTTTCGGGTGTTCAGTGAATGTGTGCACAAGCACATAGGGTTGGCGGAGAATTTCTCCACGAATCTTCGGGAGGCTGAGTGCCGACGCATTCGGCCCCCCAAAAGTGTTGGGGAAATTCTCTGCCGGCCCCCCCACCCCCCGGGATGGGACTTACCTTCGGCGAATGTCCCCGTCGGCGGTGGGTCCCGGCGGCGTTTCGGCGGCGTTTCGGTGGGGATGGGGGCGGCGGCTGGTCTCCTGACCGGCTGCCGCTGCCGCCATTGCAAAAAAAAAAAGTAAAGTAAAAAAAAAAAAACCACACGCACACCCGTGATAGGCTACGTAACGATTTACGTAGCCTATCACGGCTAGATTTCCAAAGTCAGCCGTGATAGGCTATGTAAATCGTCATGTAGCCTATCACAGCTGACTTTGGGGGGGGAAAGCGCGTACGCAAATGGCGGCACCCATGGGGTGCCACCATTTGCGTTCCTTATTTTGGCACGTCTAGTCTACGTAAAGATTTACGTAGACTACGGCGAAAATAAGGGCACGCTATTTGCGTTGCCCTTATTTTCGCCGTAGTCTACATAAATCTTTACATAGACTAGACATGCCAAAATAAGGAACGCAAATGGCGGTCCCCATGGGAGCCGCCATTTGCGTACACGCTTTTTTTTTTCAAAGTCACCCGTGATAGGCTATGTGACGATTTACATAGCCTATCATGGCTGACTTTGGAAATCTAGCCGTGATAGGCTACGTAAATCGTTACGTAGCCTATCACGGGTGTGTGTGTGTGTGTTGTTTTTTTTATGTTTTTTTTCGCGGCCGGGTAGACGGGGCCTCCCCCCGGCCTGAATTTCGGCTGGGCGAGGCAGAGCGCCTCCCCCCCCCTCGCCTGAACTTCGGGGGGAGAAGTGAAGCGCCTCCCCCGCACTGCGAAGCAAGCTGCGAGACGAGGTAAGTCCCTTTTGTCCATTCCTACAAGCACAGCAGTGATATGTGCAAAGGCTCTGTTCTCATGGCCTGCAGCCATGCAAGTTGTATGTGTACAAACCATCAGTCTGGTGGAGCTGAAAATGCAGCCTTCCGGGGCCAGCCCAAGCCATTTTGCCACCTGAGACAGAGCTCACCCCCAACCATTGGCAGCCACTATTTACTCATCAGCACTGCAGAAGCCACACAAGTCTCCTGAGAGCTGTCAGCATCTCATGTGACTTGGATGGGCAAGACTTGGGGGAAATCAATATAAGCCCTCTTCCCACGTGGCCTCGCCGCCTCAGCCTGTCGGTGGTTGCTTCCTGGTCTGATGGTTCAGCTGTTGACCAGCTTAGATGGATATGGGTGACAGTAGTGTGCTTGGCCAGGCAGTGGCTGCCAGTTGTTTTCTCTTCTGTTTGAAGGGCTCCTGCACTTCAGTCAGAAAAGCAAACGGCCCACCAGGGTGGTGGCCTGGCCATGGAGCACCTGTCCATGCAGCTGCCAGCAGCAGTGGGGGCTTGAGCGTTACAGTTGTGGTGCTCCGCAGCCTGGCAGGGTGCCGTCATGACTGGGGAGCACCTGGTGAGACAGCTGTTGCCAGTGGTGTGCGTTTGAGCTCAGTGGTTGACACAGAGGGCCCTTGTATTAGCAGGGAAGCCGGGCTTCAGGCAGGCAGCAGGACAGAGAGCACTTCTTCGTCCAGCCCTCCCAATCGACATACTACCAGAGACAAGTGGCTCAAGGTTGCTCATGAGTCATGCTAGGACTGGCCCTGCCTTTCTATGAATTCACTGAATGTCAGCAAAGGGTGTCTGTTTTTTGACTAAACCAATTAAGCAGGAGTACTTTGATTTAAGAAGATTAACTAATCATGCCATAGTGGATTACATTAAAATACTCAAGCTTAATAGTTTATTGGTAAAGTGGTGAATATTAGGATGGGGGGGAAGATGAACATGACCCTGGAGTTAAAAATCATGAGCCTAGTTACATTTCATTCTTCGGAGCTGCAGTAAACCTACTATTTTTTATCTGTTCAGAAAGAATGAAGAGAAGTCAAGAAAGTCTGAACAATATGTGTTTGGGGACTCAGTGTTCTCAAGAGGATTCTAGTTTCTATGACTAGTGTACAAGCAAGTACAGGTCTGTAAGCTTCAGTAATTATTTTTAAGGAGTTATTCCATGAGACTCAGAGTTTTCTGATGGCATTATTTTCCCTTGGGAAAAAGAGTGAAGAAAGCACATTCTTCCCCCCTGCAAATGGTTTCTCTGCAGTATAATTCAACCATCCAATTTCCCCTAAATTTTTTTTTATATGTATAAGGGACATAGAAGAAAGAAAAGAAAGCAGCTTGTATCCTTGATAACCTCTGGTTAACTTCTGAATAGGTGTCTTGGGTAAGGTCATTGGAGACTACACAGATAAGTGACAAACTGAAGGGTTTAGTCTAATGAAAAACTACCAATTGCCACTGAGAGCTGAGCATTTAGAATTGGAAAAGGTGACAAGATTTTTTTTTTTTTTTGCTAAAAACAAGAACATGTGCTTACCGATACAGTTGCTGCTGCTGAAATGATTGCATCCTCTAGTCATTAGGTACCTCATTAAGGGCTTACTATCTGCATTAATCACTGCCTTAAAGCAACGAATAACAGTTGATCAAAGTCTCATGTCATCCACTTAAATGGTAGGCCATTCATTGCCATTACATGGCTAAATCTGAAATATTTTTACATGCAAACAAAGAAGGTTACATAAACATCGAAAAGCCCACTGGATCAAACCTCAAATCCTGTTTTCAACAATGGTCATCCAGATGCATTTGGACAGCCAGGCATGATGGCAACAGCTTCCCCCTAGTTTTTGGTTGCCCTCCACAAGCTGGTCTTTAAAAGTATACTACCTCTGAATATGGAGAGTCCATTTAGCTGTCTTGGCTGTTAGCCAGTGATGGACAAATTCCCTCTGAATTTGCTAAATGTCCTTCTCAAGTCATCTAAGCCAGGGGCCAACACCACCAACCAGCAGCACATTTCATAACTCACAGTGCAATCTTATGCATGTTGACTCAGAAGTAAGTTCTACCGTGTTCAATGAGGCTTACTCCCTTGTAAGTGTGCTTAGGATTGCACCTTCAATTATGCAAGTACTTTCTTTTATCCTGAACATATCATCCATCAGTTTCACTGGATGACCCCATGTTCTAATACTGTCAGAGAGGAATATATTTTCCTCTCTTTTCACTGCATGCATGCGTGAGCACACACATACTCCTTCCTGCTTCTCTGTGTCATTTTTCTATCTTTTCCAAATTTAAAAGTTCCATATACTTTTTCCTTTCCATATGGGGAGGTACTGTGGTCCCTTGATCATTCTGATTGTTTTTACTCTACCTTTTATAGCACTCTAATATCGTTTTAGAGATGAGGCAACCAAACTTATGCAATAGATCAGCCTTCCCCATCCTGAGCCTCCAGATGTTTTGGACTAAAATTCCCATCAGCCCCAGACAGTACAGCCAATGGTCAGGGAGGATGGGAGTTGTATTACAAACCATCTAAGGGCACCAGGTTGAGGAACGCTGTCATAGATTTGTGTCAACAGTATGATACTGCCTGTGTATTTTCAGTTCCTCTCCTAATAACCCCTAATATGGAATTTGTTTTTTAAACACCACTACACAATGAGTTGAGATTTTGATTGAGCAAATCAAGGCAAACCATGATTCCAAGATCTCTTTCCTGGAGTGTTGGGATTTTTATTTTATTTTTGTCCCAGCATGCATAATTTACACTTAGAACTTCTCTACATGAGGCTATTAATCGGTTGCATCTACTTTCGGTTTGTTGCAGAACTGAGATCCAAGCATTACATGGAGAGCATTTCCTTTCCTACTTTTCTGCTACATAACCTCTAGGTTGGATTGTGGTATAGTGGAATAGTACAAATACACAAGAAGAAATGGTGCTTTCTTTCACTTTAACAATTAAGTGCCACATTTTTCCTGGTCTAAAAAAGCTCACTTGAAAGTACTGGTTAGACACAGAATTGGAACAGGAAGGTCAAGACACCATCTAAAGAACCTGTAAACAACCATGACTTGGGAATGATGAGTGCACAATAAAAACCTTATGTAGAAGGGTGCTTTTATTTATTTACTTTGAAAATCACTTACCATTTTGGAAAATTCTCCCAAATTGCCCATTTACCCAGTTTCATGAGATTATTTTGAGGCTTTACATAGTCTGCTTGGATTTTCACTATCCAAGAAAAAATGTTTTAAACATTTAAAAAATCTTGCTCATCTTTGACTCCAGATCATTTATGAATGTTAAATATCACTGGTTCCAGTACAAATCCTTGTGGGAGACCCCACTGTGTAAAGGATGTTTACTGCCCTTGCTTCCTCACCCTGCTGCTAGCTAAACTCATGCAGATGCTTAATTTGCCTGATTCCTTCACTTTTTATCAAATGTTTGTTGCTGGGGCTGTGATACTTCATCATTGGGGGTGGGGGTGTTGCTTGCTCATGAAGTTCAACTAAATTTCTCTTCCCCCACTCTCCAAGGCCGGTTGTGCCCAAGTAGAATATAAGGACCTACCTTCAACATAGGGGTGTGTGAGTAGTTTCTTGTCCCAAAACTAATTCAGTCCAACCAACTAACTTAGCTGCTAAGATCTGCACCACAAATCAATTATCTTCACTGTGGCAATTTTAGAACTACTGAGTCTATAGTGGAGAATGAAATGAAATGCCATTTCATCTCCTGAAAAATTCAGATCCCCAAATGAACAGATAATAGTAATTAAGGTGTAAAAACTTGACTAGAACGTTTATAATTATGTACTCATTGTTCATGCTTAATGAACATTACACCTCTGTGAATTTTGTTCTTGACATTCTCCAGAACATTCTGTGCTGGCTAGGACTACACAGGTACTGCAGAACTACACATCAGTTTTGAATTCCCCCCCCCCATAGTAAATAAACAGAAGATATTTAAGACTCCAAGTGATTAAATAAAAACTATATCCAAATGATAAGATGAATAGTTTCATTTTCCAGCCCAGCTCAGGCATTCCAGCCCTTGTGTGATTAAAATCCCAGAAAGGAAAGGAAAGATTTACCTGGCCCTGCCACCTCTGGCACATCCCAATCACCTGGCTCTACCAACCTCCCGCATCCAAGAAGGTGTCAGTCTGCAACAAAGAGCTTGTATGCTGTATGCGTAGGCTCCACACATGATTTAGAACCCTGCACACATAGGGTTGCAAATCATGTAGAGACCCTACACGTGTAGTGCAGGCTCCCTGCTTCAGACCTTCACCCTCCAATGTGTCTTGGGCTGGTCTATGGGGATATGACACATGGGATGGAGCTACTGAATGTGTCCCTGTTCTCCCCTCATTATGTGAGGGCTAGAATGCCTGAATAGGGCTTCTGCCATTCTGTGTAACACAGAGATTCCTCAAATGTTCTGTCAAAGAGTTACCTAAATAGTCATACTCTTACATATATTGTCCATATCTTGATGATTCCAATATGAAGTTGTTGTTGTTGTTGTTGTTCAGTCGTTCAGTCATGTCCGACTCTTCGTGACCCCATGGACCATAGCGCGCCAGGCCTTCCTGTCCTGCGCTCTCTCCCGGAGCGTGTTCAAGTTCATATCCATTGCATCAGTGATGCTATCTAGCCATCTCATCCTCTGCCGTCCCCTTCTCCTTTTGCCTTCAGTCTTTCCCAGCATCAGGGTCTTTTCCAGAGAGTTTTCTCTTCGCATTAGGTGGCCAAAATATTGGAGCTTCAGCTTCAGTATCTGTCCTTCCAATGAGCAGTCAGGGTTGATTTCCTTTAGGATTGACTGATTTGACCTCCTTGCAGTCCAGGGGACTCATAAGAGTCTTCTCCAGCACCACAGTTCGAAAGCATCAATTCTTCAGCGCTCAGCCTTCCTTATAGTCCAGCTCTCACAGCCATACATTACTACTGGGAAAACCATAGCTTTGATTAGACGGACCTTTGTCGGCAAGGTGATGTCTCTGCTTCTTACTATGCTGTCTAGGTTTGCCATAGCTTTCCTCCCAAGGAGCAAGCGTCTTTTAATTTCATGGCTACAGTCACCGTCTGCGGTGATCTTGGAGCCCAAGAAAGTAAAATCTGTCACTGCTTCCATTTCTTCCCCTTCTATATGCCAGGAAGTGATAGGGCCAGATGCCATGATCTTCGTTTTTTTAATGTTGAGTTTCAAACCAGCTTTTGCACTCTCCTCTTTCACCCTCAACAAGAGGCTCTTGAGATCCTCTTCGCTTTCTGCCATTAGGGTGGTATCGTCTGCATATCGGAGGTTGTTGATAATTCTCCCGGCAATCTTAATTCCGACCTGTGATTCATCCAACCCGGCGTTTCTCATGATGTACTCTGCATATAAGTTAAATAAGCAGGGTGACAATATGCAGCCTTGTCGTACTCCTTTCCCAATTTTGAACCACTCGGTTGTTCCATGTCTGGTTCTGACTGTTGCTTCTTGACCCTCGTACAGGTTTCTCAGGAGACAGGTAAGGTGGTCTGGTACTCCCATCACTTTCAGAATTTGCCACAGTTTGTTGTGATCCACACAATCAAAGGCTTTAGCGTAGTCAATGAAGCAGAAATAGACGTTTTTCTGGAATTCTCTTGCTTTCTCCATGATCCAGCGAATGTTGGCGATTTGATCTCTAGTTCCTCTGCATCTTCGAAACCCAGCTTGTACTTCCGGTAGTTCTCGGTTCACATACTGCTGAAGCCTAGCTTGTAGGATTTTGAGCATCACCTTGCTGGCATGTGAAATGAGCGCAATTGTGTGGTAGTTTGAACACTCTTTGGCGTTGCCCTTCTTTGGAATTGGAATGTAAACTGACCTTTTCCAGTCTTGTAGCCACTGTTGAGTGTTCCAGATTTGTTGGCATATTGAATGCAGCACTTTAACAGCATCATCTTTTAGGATTTTAAATAGCTCAGCTGGAATACTGTCATCTCCGCTAGCTTTGTTGTTACTAATGCTTCCTAAGGCCCACTTGACTTCACTCTCGAGGATGTCCGGCTCAAGTTCAGTGACCGCACTATCATGGCTATCAGGGACATTCAGATCTTTCCTGTATAGTTCTTCTGTGTATTCTTGCCACCTCTTCTTAATCTCATCTGCTTCTGTTAGGTCCCTGCCTTCTTTGTCCTTTATCATGCCCATCTTTGCACAAAACGTTCCCTTGAGATCTCCAATTTTCTTGAAGAGATCTCTAGTCTTTCCCATTCTGTTGTTTTCCTCGATTTCTTTGCATTGTTCATTTAAGAAGACCTTCTTGTCTCTCCTTGCTATTCCCTGGAACTCTTCATTCAGTTGGGTATATCTTCCCCTTTCTCCCTTGCTTTTCGCTTCCCTTCTTTCGTGAGCTACTTGTAAAGCCTCATCAGACAGCCACTTGGCTTTCTTGCATTTCTTTTTCTTTGGGATGGATTGAGTTGCTGCCTCCTGAACAATGTTACGGACCTCCGTCCATAGTTTCTCAGGCACTCTGAAATCTATTCCTCACCTCCACTGTATATTCATCAGGGATATGATTTAGGTCATACCTGAACGGTTTAGTGGTTTTCCCGACGTTCTTCAATTTAAGCCAAAATTTTGCAAGAAACAGCTCATGATCTGAGCCACAGGTCTTGTTTTGACTGACTGTATAGAGCTTCTCCATCTTTGGCTGCAAAGGACATAATCAATCTGATTTTGATATTGACCATCTGGTGATGTCCATGTGTAGAGTCGCCTCTTGTGCTGTTGGAAAAGAGTGTTTGCTATGATCAGCATGTTCTCTTGGCAAAACTCTATTAGCTTTTGTCCTGCTTCGTTTTGTACACCAAGGCCATGCCTGCCTGTTATCCCGGTGATTTCTTGACTTCCTACTTTAGCATTCCAATCCCCTATGATGAAGAGGACATCTTTTTTGGGTGTTAGTTCTAGAAGGTGTTGTAGGTCTTCATAGAACCGATCAACCTCAGCTTCTTTGGCCTCAGTGGTTGGGGCATAGACTTGAATTACTGTGATGTTGAATGGTTTGCCTTGGATTCGTACTGAGATCATTCTATCATTTTTAAGATTGTACCCCAGTACTGCTTTTCCCACCCTTTTGTTGACTATGAGTGCTACTCCATTTCTTCTAAGGGAAGAAATCAAGTATCAATATCAAGTAACCAATATCAAGTAGCAACTTGCATATGTGAACTGGCTATCAGAGATACAACTTCAGAGAAAGAACTTTCATATTGTCTCTCATCAGTTCAAACACAGTGATTTTTAGTAGAGCTGGGGACAGACGGATGGACCATGTATAAGTAAATAACGCAGATATCAAAAATCTCCAAGTTTGGGAAAACTAGTACAATATTACTAGGAACAAAAAAAGTCTTCTAATTATTAAACTAGTCCACATAGCCATCTGCTAATCATCAAATCTACAGTGTATAAAACTGAAGCTATGTTTATTTTTTAATTAAATTTATAAATCACATCCCCCAGCCACCAGGCACCCAGGGTGATGAACAATAACAATATATTTTCAGTATATTATAAAACCAAGAAAACACAAGAAACAAAAGCAAAAGCCATACAGTATGTTTAAACATGTATGAATGAGACCTTATAATTACACCTGCACTATGATGTGGAAACTATCTGCCAGTAGTATTTCAAGATATATTAGTTTGCATTAACACACTTCAAGCAGTCTGGTGATGCAAACCAAACTACCAAAGACCATACTTTATAGGAAGAGTCCAGCTTACTATATTTGATAATGATGGGTAAACAGCAAATAATTAGGCAACAGTTGAGAAGATACCTAATATGTACAGCTCTGACTGTTTCTCATTCTAGACAATATCAGCTACAATACTGAGATGGAATTAGACTCCTGTAACACATGCTGGACTTAGGGCTGGACTAAAAGCCACTTGGTCATAGCTTTTCCAGATGTATTTTTCATATACAGCCTCCTAGTCTGCACAAGCTAGAAAGTTTTGTCAGGAAAGAAGAAGAAATATTGCTGTTCATTTAAGTGAGGACAAACCAGGACTGAGTTATCCAGGAGCTGAAATAATACAAGGACTAAACTCACTTATTTATTTATTACTTTTCTATACCCCCCAATAGCCAGAGCTCTTTGGGTGGTTCACAATAATTAAAACCATAGAATACAGCATGGTAAAATGCAATATAAACATTTAAAAGTACCATCTATAAAACAAAATAAAAACCAAAATAAAACTAAGCAGCAATACAAAGATTTAAAAAAACAGTAACAGATTTAAAACAACAGAAACTGAAACACTAAAATGCCTGGAAAAATAAAAAGGTCTTCACCTGGTGTCAAAAAGAGCACAATGTAGGTTCCAGGCAAGCCTCTCTGGGAAGCTCATTCCACAACCAGGGTGCCACAACAGAAAAGGCCCTCTTCTTAGTAGCCACTCACCTCACTTCCTTTGGTGGGAATTCCCAGAGAAAGGCTGCTGAAGATGATCTTAGGGTCTGGGCAGGTATATATGGGAGAATTAAGTCAAGTTGATTGTGAACACACTCATAACATTAGACTGAATCAGAGGAAGCCAAATCAATTTATACTAGAGAGTGCGATGCTGGGAATTCTGTTCCATTTAAGCCCAATGGGATTTCACAGTGTTTCTGTTCTGATAAGCAGTGACAAACTGTAGCAGATATTTTCCCCCTGATTCTAGAAATGTTCATGTTTCTTTTGTACACATTTAAAAAAGCTTTTAAAAAAACCTGGTTCCAGTGATTTGCACAAATGGAATCATGGGTCCATTGTTTGGTCCGGTGATTTCCAAAAATGGGATTTGGTGTGTGGGTGTGTGTGTGTGGGGGGTCTTTGCACAAATGGGGTTGTAATTTTTTTAATATATTTTCTTAGCGGTGGTCTTATGCAAGTGCACACATGTGCAAGTCCGCCTGTCCACTATGTAGCCCCACAGAGGCTTGTAAATATCTTTGTCATTTTTATCTTCTCCACACAGTACTTCATTTAGCCCAGCAGAGCCATATTCCCTATTTGTCAAAGAACCTGTCCATTTCATCCTCTACCTCACTGCTTTCAGCTCTCCCACCCCACCCTTTGTTCTTCCCTCAATTTTATCCTTCCAAATTGCAAATGTTACAGATCCCCACCACTGTTCTTTATATCTGACAGCTAGCCTGTTCTCCAAGTCCGACCTTTAAATCCCGTAGTGATCTGATGCCCGAGGGCCTTCCCTAGGGTTTGCTCAGGAAATACCAACCTGGAGGATGAAATTGACAAGTAAGGAATATGGCTCTGCTGGGCTAAAGGAAGTAGTGTGTGGAGAGGATGAAACTGACAAGAGCATTTACAAGGGGAATATGCCACTGCGGGGCTACATAGAGAGCTGCTGGACTTGCACAAGTGCACATTTGTGCAAGACTCCCAATGATATATTTTTTAAAAAAATAATTACAACTCATTTGTGTACATTTAAAGACCTGAAAAAGAGCTCCCATTTGCGCACATTGCTGCCATTAAAAAAAAAAAAGCACCAGAAATCTATGTATTGGATCAACTTGTTAGAGATGGAGTCAGTGCCAGAGGGGAAAATGGAACGAAATCCACTAGGGTCAAACTGGTAAAATCTGTCAAGATTTCACTCCAGAGTGGAAGTCTCATCCCCCCACCCCAAATTTATAATCGGGACAGGTCAATTGTATATGCAACCTCACCAACTGGATGTGAATTACTGGTTTGTTCTCAGAACTAAATGATTATTTCATAACCATCTGACACAGGGCTCAGAGGTGAGCTTTGAGCAAAGGGTTGTCTGCCCTGGACAGTAGCCAGCCAGCCATAATGGGGCTCAGTTGATACAGCTGAAGGGTCCTGGTTCAAGCTCCCACCCACCCATGAATCTCCCTGTTTGGTTTTGGGCAAATTCTGCCTTTCAACTTAATCTGCTTTAGAGGCTTGTTGTGATGATGATAATGATGATAAAAGCATATCATGCACTAAGGAAGGCTGCAAAAATGATCAACAGATGTTCGTATTTGTATTACTGATGTCACATGACTGCTTACTTTATTCTTTTCTTGTCTCTCCCACAGGTGTGATAGCTGTCGTGATATTCATTCTGCTTTGCATTGCTGCCATAGCTGTACGGATTTATAAAAAGAAAAGTGTATATATAAAAAAGGAGGCAAAAGGATCAGAAAATGAGGACAGTGCTGATACCGCCCTCAAAAGTGAGCTCGACGCACAAAACACAGCCAATGAAAATCAAAAGGAGTACTTCTTCTGATTCAACATTATGTTTTAGTATAATAATAATAATAATGTGACAGTCTGACTTTCTTGCTAAGCCAGGGGCTCTTGACGGACACACACAAAAACCTGTTGCACTCAAAGAACATGCAAAATGGATTTGAAACCTATTAAACTGCATATGTTCAATCTCATTGGTTGCTATGGGAGGCCTCTTTAAATGACATGCATTCCTTAGCTATTATAACATAAATGCATTTTATGTAACAGTGAATTAGATATTGTAACCAATTTCATTGTTGGTAGTTTTTGGCTGTTCTGCTGTGACTTTCTAGAATGGAAGTTTAATGTGCATACTGAACATGGACTCTGAATGGGAAAAAATGTAATGCAATTGTTGTTTCTTCCTCTTTCCCCACTCCTGCCACTTCCCTTCCCTTCCAGTCCTTGCCTTTAGAGATCTATTTTTTAGTAATGTCATTCTGATGAACTGTAATGTTTTCCTCTTAACACGTGGGCTGCAACCCAAAGCAGAGTTAAGCACAGATCTCCAGATTTACAGGTATAAAAGTGCTTACCTCTGTATTGGATGCTGGTGTTGATATAATGCTTGGTTTCTAGTGATCAGTTCAAATAACTGATATTGAAAATGTTATTTCCATTCACTGTTGGCCAGTTTCAGTGTTTGTAGTTTTTTTGTTTTTTAAGTGCCAACCCCATGAACTGTTATCCTATGCATCATTTTTGCCCACTGATATCAATATGTATTATGATCTGATGAATATTGAAACTGATGCAGAACTGATAGGCATGATTCTATGACAAATGAACTTGTCATGGAATGTGAATGACAGTTGGGCTGTAACTTTTGATGAGTGGCTGTTCAGCAGCAAAACTGAACCAAGTTTCAATGCCTAAGGAAGCCAAAGCATTAACTCTCAGCAAAGCATGCCTGTACGTTGTTCCATCTCTTTTGACCTATGTGTACAGGCAGATTGTATTGATAGCAGAAGTTTGCAACCATTCATGTATAGTTCTATAAAAAAAAATGTAACCACAAAAGGCGAGCAAGGTTATATAATTTCTTTTTTAAAAAAGAGGACACAACACTCCAATTATCCCACTGTCTGAATGGGATAGATGTCAGATTCTTTGATCACTGAGGCTCTAGGTGCATGTTCTCCTAGTGGTGTTGGAACTGCAAGTTCCATTGGCAAGATCCCACATTGCTGATATATGTTCCTGGATTCTGGAATCAAGTTGGCAGAGCCAGTTGTGTGGGTCTTTATAACTCTTGTCCAGCAGTCAAAGGGAAATGCCTACAAGTCAAGTCCAAAAGTAGCAATTAAGAGTCCAAAGGGCAAGAGGCAGATTGGCCCTACCCATGGGATTCTAGTATTCAGGTGCATATCTCATTGGTGAGAGTTCTTGCTATATCACTAGAGAAATGTGTGAATGGTGCTCCATTATACAAAATGAAAAGGAAAGGAGATGGATTAACTGCAGAGAAGGAGTTACTAAGCTGTAGTAGCTTCTTGCCTTTCTGAGGACCTTGTGTTTTTCAAGCCTCAGCAGCCTCCAAACTATGGTCCTTTTTCTTTCTATCATGCCCTAGCTATCCTGGCTATAATGGGACATGAGGTTTAGACTTGCAGTTTTGTGCAGTTTTGCTGATGAAATGGAAGAATTCCCAGTCTAAAGTGGCCTGCCCCTAAGTTATCTAACATATCATGAATAATATTTTTAAAATCTAAAAAATCAGTTTGGTTCTTGGATGTGAAATTTTGAAAAAAAAAGATTTGCATAAGTGTAGATGGTTTTTATTTCTCTCTCAGAACTTTAGTTGTGTGCTGTTTCCCAAATTCTGGAATCCATTTCTATAAACTCTAGATACTTGCACTCAAAGTGTTGTCCAATTAGATGGAATAAACAAATAAAATGCAGGTCTTCATCACCACCTCTGTTGCCCACATTCCTCCAGTTTCTAAAGTTCCTTTGCCTATCCATTTCCTTTTGCTGCACCTGCTGTTTATCAGCTCTATGCAAATTTTTCCTCAGTCCTACATAGTCTACAGCTCTTATGTTTTCTCTGTTGCTCTTTCCTTGTGGCTTCTGATTCCTCCGCAGTGTTCACACCCTACTTCTTAGCATACTATGTTCTCTTTCTACAACCTTCAGCCTCCTTTCTTTTTGACTTCCATACTCTATGGCTCTTTCCCATTTAGTTCCCCAAATCCTAGCCTTCCTGCTTGACCAACACTCTTGCCATTCTTTGGACTTCCTAGCAACAGCATATAACTCTTTATGATCCACTACACTGTATAACACTCTCCTTCCTAGACAAATGGACTTTTCACTTCCTTCCCAGAAGCTGCTCTGATTATCAGCTTTGTTTTACTGACAGAACATTTGTGAAATTAAGACATCAGCAGCTCAGCCATACTGTTGGGAGGAAAGAGCTCACAGCCAACAGGAAAATGACAGCCAGGTATAGTTTTGGGTTTTTTTTAGCAAATATATAATACAAACAACACTCCTCATAACAGAAATTGTGCCTTTTCTTTTATTATCGTTCTTTATGTCTTTTAATAATATTTTGGGTCCTCAGTATAGGTTTCTTAAAAGGTTTTTTTAGTTGCACCATACATTTGAAAAACAAACACAAAAGATTTCTGAGCCAGTGACAAAATTGTAGGAATAATATTTTTGAAGCTAAAACAACAAGTGGCACCTTAGAGACAAACAAATATATTGTGGCATAAGCTCTTGTACACCAGAGTCCATTTTATCAGATACATGACAAAAACTGATGCTATAACAAATTTGTTAGTTTTGAAGTTGGCAAGGGCTCCCTTTGTTGTTTTTGCTGCAATAGACAAACATAACTACCCCTTTGTTGTTTTTGAGGCTGAAGTACTTGCTTAAATTCTCAAGGATTATCCCTTGATGCTAACATATAAAATCCATACAAGATATCTGAATTTATATATTAGAACGCTTACAGCCAGACTTTTTACTTTGTTTGGTTGTTAAATCCTTTAAAATTTCTTTTCTTATTATCCTATTGCATTGTCATGTTTCACAGTTTCATTTCATTGTGTAAAGCTCTTTGTTTCTTAGATATAGTTCTCTCTTCTGCTGACAAAGGCAGGAACACCGAAACCACAGTGCCAGCCTCGGGCCCATTCATTCCAATGAATGAGCTTGGGTTCTTCAACATCAATTTTGTTTTATTGCTATTGTAACTAACTTGTGTTAAATCAGTTACTCTCTCTCAGTGTCGGGAGGGGAGGGATAATATGTCTGTCACAAAAAAGAACCAGTCAGATTGTTACTAATTAAGACCAGGTACTTAAAAGCAGGTACTTAAAATCAGTTGTTGCCCTTTTACAAACTTTCAAAGGCACCTATTATGTCTTATAAAGAATACTAAACAATCTGTGAATCAGGGCAAGCTGGAAATCTACAATTAATTTGCTACTTATTTTCCCTTTGTTAATTTATGTGTGTGAAATATATATCAGCTTCTTTATTTTTTTTAATTTAACTTTTTATGTCTTAAGAAATGAGTATCTAAATATCCTGTGAGTGCTTTTCTTAAAAGGAAGAGAATATACCCAGAGGATCCCTTCATCCTGTCTCAGAAAGTATTGAAGGGGAAAAGTCTTTAAGGATATCACATATTATGGGAAGGACACCCCACCACCACCTCCTTTTATTGTTTTCTTTGAAAGAATTTAGAAAATATAGTTTGGTTGAATGCTTGTCTATAGATGTATAGTGTACAATAACGGAATTTCTTATAGGCAGCTAATGCCTATTGGTATTTTGGAAGTGGGAGTTCACAAACCTATGTTACAGGCCAGACTAAAATATGAGCACGTTTAGATGAGCCCAGGCAAATCTAGAAGTTTTCTTTGGGCAGATATTAATGCAAAGATTGTAAATAATGTAGTTCTAGATTGACCTGGAGAAACTCACTACATGCTGACAGGGCCCTTCTACAAATGTGTTGTCAGATTCTCAAGTCTGACCCATTAACCATTTTCTCTTCTTTATTTGCCCTGGATTTTGTTTGGTTGGTTGGTTTTTGTCCCTTCTGCATGTGTCCAAGCTTGTCAAATGAGCTCAAGGTTCAGAATTTGTCCATAACACATCCCAAAATACAGCAACCGTGAAGTAGCACCACACATTCTTTGCTGCTTCCTTTATAACAGGGGTGGGGAACCACCAGGTGTTGTTGGACAACAACTCCCATTATGCCTGACCATCGGCCATGCTGGATGGGATGATGGGAGTTGGTCCAGCAACACCTGCAGGGGCACAGATCCTCCAGTCCTGTATTATATTTGCCTAATATAAGCTAGTTTCCCCTGAGATGGTAAACTTGTATCTGGCTGTATCACTTTAGACTTCAGTCAGGACTTGTATGATTGGAAGTTCTTCATACAAAAACATTCTTTGCATGTAGAAAACTAGCATGTCAGGAACAGGGACAGTGTTAGCAAGCAGTATAATAGGGTAACTGCTGGGGACATCTGTGACAATGACCCTGACCCCTGCCCTGCGTCTGCAAGCCGCAATTTAAATTTCCCACACTGACACTATGTTGGGCACCCTGCAGCATTGTGGGAAATTAGCATGGCAACTCACAGCCACCCTTGGAATGCTGTTGCCACTGTAAGCCAGGTCTGTGTAAGAGGGGGCCACCAGAGGGAACTTAGCCTCTCACACCTGGAATCAGCCCTGGTCAGAGAAAAGGATTTTAACTTTGCTTTCTTCCTGATACACTAATTTTCTAATTGTGGAGATTTGTTTTTTAATGGAGGAGCTTTTTGTCATGTGAGCCAGCGCCTACAATTTGCAGTGGCACAGCCCAAAGGCTACAGTGAAAATTAGGCCTATGAAATGGCGGCAAAAAATTGCACTGACACATCATATACCACGGCTGTCCTTCCCCAGATACTTTTGCTCCGGTTTGTAACTTACCGCCACTCTGTTAATAAACAATCAATTTTTAAAATAAAGTGAGGAAAATATTTTTTCAAGAATTTGTATTGCACTGAATGATTTTCTTTCTTTTTTTTCCTGAAGAATATAGTAAAAAAAAAAAATATGTAGATGTGCACATGACATATTGGTGAGTGTGGTTCTTTATATACTTGAACTGAACTAAATTAGCATTCTTATGTAGATATATGTAAAGAATTTTCTTATACACTTGTTTAATCATGGGCACAGGGCATTTGTAGCTTGGGTTTTGTGAGATGCCAAATCATGAGAGGCCCAAAGTCTGTGAGGAGAATGTGTATGAAGTGTGTGAGATGGGGTAATTACCACTGCAATTATGCACTTCCAGATGGTTGCACTGATATGGTTAAAATTCTTATATCTTATACTGGAGTCTTTTCATGCACACCATTCTGCACACTTCAGAAACCAAGTAGTCTGGCATCTTGGCAGCAAATATGCCACAAAGGTAACATGAAACTTGAGCCCATTACAACTCACGTGGATGGGAATGCCTCTATTCACTTTAAGAACATGATGTTGCTTAAGAGCATGAATCGGGGGGGGCGGTCAGAGACTTCCATTTACATATTCAAAGAATGTATGAGGAACCATGGGGCTATGCAAACCAGCCACACACCCTTCTATGCTGAGTGGCCATGTCCCTCCCACTATCCATGGGTTGGGCATGGGCACACATGAAAAGGGGCACTGGCACATACTGACACACACATAGAGCTCTGCTCCACAAGGGGGAATCCTGATAGATCCTGATTGGGCTGATGGGGGTGGGCAGGAGGGGAACCCCTTGTCATGCACGCTGTATGGATTTGGTTTCAGAAGAATGGTGGGCAGTCATGTGTGAATGTGCCCAGAGTCCAATGCAGTGTTTAAAGGCATAAGTACACTAACTTGCTAGAGCCGTTGGCAATTTTCATGCTTTTAGAATGGGTTCTCATGGCTGTATTCACATTTCACATACTGTGAAGGCCATGATTTTCGCTACTAACAAAAGCAAAAATAACGCACAGTAGTTGCTCTTCACACTGTGTACCTTCTAACTGATAATCCTTTCTGTAGTACTGTGAGAAACTTATTTTTCTGCCAAGAGAGAAATCCCCCCGTTTTTTCCCCTTTTGGGTGAAGTGAAGTGTGTGTGTTTTTCGACAGTCTGAACTAGATGATGAGAACAGTCCTATAAAATCTTGAGCGGATTGGCCTGCTACCTGTTCTCACCAAAGAGGGGGAAGGCGTGCCACCTGCTCAGATAACAAGCCCCACGGGATGGTGCTTGTTGCTCCCCTGGGAACCAGAGTGACTGAACCAAGAGTTAAGGGTGTGTGTAACCTTCCTTTGCTTTTGCTTTCTCTGCATCCATTTTCCATCAATAAACTCTGTTATTCTTTCACACAAGTGGACTTGAGTCATATTGGTATCCTCAAATCTGGTTAGTGTGGGTCCTGAGTGTGCTGGCCCCAGTTTAAGACACATGGCCAACATACAGATGCCATAGCCGCTGGGCATGTTGGTGGCAGAGGCAGGGCTAGCCATGTGTTCTTTGGATGTGTGAGGTGGGTCATCTGAATCCCCCTACGGTTACATGACTGAACTTAGGTTACACTAATTTATACATTCCAATTCGGTC
Organism: Heloderma suspectum; assembly: GCF_057233095.1. NCBI lineage: Eukaryota > Metazoa > Chordata > Lepidosauria > Squamata > Helodermatidae > Heloderma > Heloderma suspectum. The sequence goes on from NC_139459.1 coordinate 89,373,406, forward strand.
TGCCTTAATATTGTTTCCATTCTGACACTTATTTGTCCAGAGAATAATTGTAGAGATTTATGACAGGTCTACAGCTGCCACCAATGTCCCTGTTGGAAATGAAAATCACCATTCCATCCACAGGAAACTTATTGTTCATTCTACAGGCAGTAATATAAGAAAAAGGAATCTGGGCTCCCAATAGTTAATTCCACATGAAGAATAACAGGACTAGTAGATAAGATGTAATAGTCATGGGATTGTTATCTGCTAACAATCTACTGCTTACTACTACTGCTAACTTGTTAATGTAATACTACTAACAGGAATTAACAATACTGGTAGGATACATGGACCCTGAACCAGGACTCTACATGTACATTGATATGAACATGGGACTCATGTACACAGAGGCTGCCCCATTGATTTCAAGGAGGAAATCAATAGGAAACAGATGCATGCACATGTATCTAATGGAATGAATGAATGTTCTTATGCTGAAATGAATACCAAAACTGTCCTGGGAATGAAGAACATAATATGGTCACTGGAGCTGCTATGCCAATAGTAAATTGCTGGACTGGGTTGTTAGAGCATTGTATTTACTCTGAGAATCTTGTGGTGTATTTGAGGTGAAAAAACAGAGGAAAACATCAACCAGAGAAATACATTTTTGAAGTATTTATATAAAGCTGCCCAATAACCACCACCAGGGTGCCACAACCAAGAAGGTCATCTCACTTCATTTGGTGGGAGCACTGGAGGAGGACCTCTGAAGAATGCCTCAAGGTTTCAGTAGTTCTATATGAGAGAAGGTGATCCTTCAGGTACCCTAGTCCAAGCCATTAAGGGCTTTAGAGGTGAAAAATCTGTGCCTCAAATTGAGCCTAGAAATGGACTGGGCCAATGAGAAGAGTAACAACCTTTTGTCAATCTAAAGTTGTATGTAACTAACATGGATATAAATATTAACTGGCAGGTGCATAGACAAAACTGTGAGAAAGCAGTGCATTGCATTTTGCTAATTGAAGAGGAGCTCTTGAAATCCAATATACTGAACTATCAAAATGTGTACATATGAAATACTAGTTAATATTTGTGCATGATGCTCAAGAGGCAGGCTGAGGAACAGAGAGCCATTCACAAGGTGGTCAGTGTCAGGATGTTCTGTGTCACCCACCCACTGAACAAGCAGTAATAGGGCACCATTTCCTGGTTATTTTGTTTGTTTAAATATTTATTCGTTCTCACTGTCAGCCACCTTGGGGGTCTCTCATCAGAAAGACAGGGTAGACATATTTTAGATAGACAGACAGAGAGACAGACAGACAGATACTGTTGATGTCATTCAGTATATAACATACATAATAATCTTTCCCTCCAACAGCAAACTTTGTAGTGCAATCCTATGCAATACTACTCAGAAGTAAGTCTTATTGCATTCAATGGAGCTTACTTCCAGGTAAGCAGGTATAGGATTGCAACTAAAGTCATCAAGTGTCTATCGGCTCAGCAGCAAAATTGGGCCACACAAAATATTGGGCCACACAATTGGGTCACACAAAATAAGTGATTTCTACATATCCAGGGGAGTCCCTAGGTGTATATTAGGGATGTCAGAGAATTCCGCCATGGATCGTGGTGAGGCCAAATGCCAGTGCATTCGGCCCCTGAAATCTGTGGTGGAATGAAAGCCCCCCACCCCCCCACCCCGCAAAAGGCACACGAAACGGGACACCTACCTGCTGCCCTTCACGCTGACTTGCGAATGGTGGCCGCGGCTGCCATTCGCTTCATCACGATAGCCGTGATAGGCTACGTAAATAATTAGGTAGCATATCACGGCTAACGCAGGGACGCCATTTGCGTTCCCTTTTTTTTTTGGCCATGATAGCCTATGTAAATATTTACGTAGGCTATTACGGCAAAAGAGAGGGGCAGAAATGGCGTAGTGGCCACCATTTGCATTCCCCCCTTTTTTTCCCACAATAGGCTATGTAAATATTTACGTAACCTATCACGGCAAAAAAAAAAAAAAAGGAATGCAAATGGTGGCCGCTGTAGCCATCGCCATTTGCGTTCGCTGTTTTGTTTTTTGCCATGATAGGCTATGTAAATATTTACTTAGCCTATCATGGAAAAATACAGGGATGCAAATGGCGGCGGCTACAGCAGCCTCCATTTGCGTCCCTGCAGGCCGCCCAGGAGCCAGATGTCCGGCTGTGGGCAGCCCCGGTTGGCAGCTTTGCGGAATCTCCGCGGAGCGGAGCCGGCCAGAGAGAATTTCGGGGGGAAGGACGGAGTGCCTCCCCCCCACTGCAAATGTCACCCTTCAAAAAGGTAAGTGACTTTTGTACATCCGTAGTGTATATAGGTTTATGCATGGAGGACGGCAGAGAATTAGAGCAAGAAATACACACAGAAAGAGGACCACCATTTTATTGGTTACAGCTAACGGAGTTTGGCATGGCATATTGCAAGGATCCAGATACTGGAGAGCCCGGCGTCTGCTGACTGATACAATCTTCCAGCCCACATACTTGAAAAACATTAATGCATGGATGGAAATTCAGGCCCACCATGTTGTGGACCAATGCTGTGGGCCATTCTTGCAACCTGGCATGTCAAATCGCCCCCCCCCCCAACTGGCTGGGCTTTGAAGTGACACCCCAAGATCCCATAAAGCAGGGTATCAAATCTCAGGCCCACAGGCCAATTCTGTGTAACCTGGAGTCCCAATCCAGCCCCCAGACTGCAGATCTAATTAACAGCTCTAAATGCATCAGAAGGCATTGGGTGGAAACAGGGGGCACAGGAGGGGCGGAGGAATGTTGCCTAGCCGGTGTTGTGTAGTGGGTAGAATGTTAGACTGGGAAGACCTGTCTCAGCCACAAAGCTCACTGGATGACTTAGGACCAGTCACTGACTCTCACCCTAACCTACCTCACAGGGTTGTTGTGAGGAATAAATGGAGTGGAGGAAGATCATGCATGCGGCTTTGGACTCCTTGGAGGAATAGGCAGGATATAAATGTAATGAGTAAATAAAGTAAGTAGCAGCCAAATGGCACCAAATGTGTTCGCTTTTTAGCCAGGATTTCTTGTGTATAGAAAGACTAGCATGTTCAGTATGTTTTGCAGTAGTGGTGGTGGTTTCATTTTGTTAGATGACTGGCCTGACTTAATGCTGTCATATACTTCTGGCTGCATAGTCAGGGGATTGTTTATGCCTCAGTAAAATTTGCCAAGCCCTTCACTTTCTGGATTCACTCTGCTTTATTCAGCAACTTCTGCTAACTAATTAGTCTGCCTGAGCCCCTAATAACTTAAAACAGCCTTCCTCAATCTGTCACCATCCAGATGTGTTGGACTGCAACTCCCATAACTCCCAGCAAGCATTTCCAATGGCTGGGAATTATGGGAGTTGCAGTCCAACAGATCTGGAGGGCACCAGTTTGGGGAAGGCTAGCTTATAGTTTCCTTAAGATAAACATTGGAATCTGGCAGATATATGCCACAAGGTTAAAATATTCTCCTCCCCATGCTGCCTATTTCTCCTTCCCAACCACAGCTACACAAGAAAACATCACCTTAAGAGGATTTTACCCTAAAAGACAGCTTACAGGGCTTTTACATAAATTAAATTAAAATTAATGCAGTGCTCAGCTACATGGCTGGCAACCAACACCATTCCTGAATCCACAACGCTCTTGTTCCAGGCTGGGTGGAGCTCTGAAGAGAAGCACACCTGATAGGATCTGGGGATACAGTGTAACATTTTGTTGCAGCTCACCATTTCTGCATGTTCCCTACGCTGTCTGTCTATCATGGTAAAAGACAACTGTGGCTGCTGTGCAAAAGTATATATTAAAGTGCGGGGGGGGGGGAACCTTTCTTGTTAAAATGCATATCTCATCCTCTCTAGAGTGCCATACTAGAGCATGCAAACTCCCATTTAATTGAACTGTTCCGTATTTTATTAACAAATCCTTAATTTTACAGCCCAAAGCACAAATGAATCCCTGGTGTTTCTGATCATTTAATGAGACTGAGCATGATCAAGCACACAGTAAAAAAAAAAAAGAGTTGAAGATGGCAAAAATTAGTATTAAATAAAAGGATAAATGGTATGATAACTCTACCGACCTCTCAGAGTTTTATTTCTCATTTTCTTTGGCATTTTAGACACACAATTTAATGAAACCAATAATAGGGAGGGCAGAAGGTAGAGAGAATAAGTCAATTAAATTTTATTTAACTCATCCCTAAGATGTTCATTTGTTTAGTACTGGATTTCATTTTCATAAATGATTTTTAGTGACCAATTTGACACAGCACAAAATGCCACTATTCCCAAAGATCAATGTAGGTACTAATGAAACTAACTTTATTTCCCTAGTAGGAATGAGAAATATGTTAATTATGGACTTTTAAAAAACTGATGCATTAACAACCAGAGATATATGAAGAATTCATTTCAGTTTGTTTGGAACAGAATAATTTACCAGTTTGCACCTCCTGAACCTGCATGAGAACCCAAACACAAATTGTGGTCAAAGTCCATACGTTCCTGAGTTTGCAATGTCATTCACAGAACAAAAAAAATTGCATTCAAAAATGCGCACAAACTTGCTTTAATTAATGATGTAAAATGTGTACATTTAACAAATGGACACAACTGATATGGATGTTTGGAAAAATGTCTCCAGCAAATGCACCATCTTAGGCCTGGTCTGTATGCACAACAGAATGGCCAGGTCCAGATGATCAGTGAGGGAAACAATGCAGCATTCGTTGCCCCCCCACCCCCACATGTGCCAGTCGCATGACTGGGATTAACCCAATTACCCGCACCATGTGCTGCTTTGCCGACCGTGTTGTCTGAACCCAGTGCACAGTGTGGTCGAAGTGACCGTTCACCCATCCTACAACCCATGGCTTGCATGCATGTGGTAGGCATGCAGTGGTAGAAATGAAAGGTGCAACTTTAGCTGCAGGTGGAGATCACATTTCGAATGCTTCCTTGCATGTAACCCCCCGCACCCTAGGCAAGTAGAAATGGATCCTGGTAGGGTGTAAAGGGTATGTGCTAGTTCATAACTTACAGGGAGGCTTATACACACATATGTGGGGAAGCATTAAAAATTGTTGTTGTTCAGTCGTTCAGTCGTGTCCAACTCTTCGTGACCCCATGGACCATAGCACGCCAGGCCTTCCTGTCCTCCGCTTTTTCCCGGTGTGTGCTCAAGTCCATATTCATCGCATTGGTGATGCTATCTAGCCATCTCATCCTCTGCCGTCCCCTTCTCCTTTTGCCTTCAATCTTTCCCAGCATCAGGGTCTTTTCCAGGGAGTTTTCTCTTCGCTAGGGATGGCAGAGAATTCTGCCATGGATCTCGGTGAGGCCGAATGCCAGTGCATTCGGCCCCCCAAAATCTGTGGCGGAAAAGCCTGCCCCCTGCCCCCCCCCACAGATCCCCCTGGGACTAGACTTACCTTCCGGGTGGCGGCGGCGGCTGGTCTTCCGACCGGCTGCCACTAGGGATGGACAAAAGTCCCTTACCTGGTCCCGCAGCTTTTTTCAGTGGGGGGAGGCGCTCTGTTTCTCCCCCTGAAATTCTTGGTGGGTGGGGAGGTGCCCCGTCCCTCCCCGCCGAAATTCTGGCCGGGGGGTGCCCCATCCCTTCCCGCTGAAATTCTGGCCGGGGGGAAGCACCCCGCCTCTCCGGCCGCGAAAGAAAAAAGTAAAAAAAAAAGAAAAGTGATAGGCTACGTAAAGATTTACGTAGCCTATCATGGCTAGATTTTCAAAAAACACCATGATAGGCTACGTAAATCTTTACATAGCGTATCACGGCTGACTTTGGAAAAAAAAATAAAGAGTGTACGCAAATGGCGGCGCCCATGGGCACCACCATTTGCATTCCTTATTTTGGCACAGGTAGTCTACATAAAGATTTACATAGACTATGGTGAAAATAAGGGAAACACTATTTGCATTGCCCTTATTTTTGCTGTAGTCTACATAGGGATGTATGGAAGGGACTTACCTTTCCCGCAGCTTTTTTTGCGGTGGGGGGGAGGCGCTTCGCTTCTCTCCCCAAAGTTCAGGCGAGGGTGGGGAGGCGTCCCGCCTCGCCCGGCCGAAATTCAGGCCTGGGGGGGAGGCGCCCTGCCTCGCCCGGCCGAAATTCAGGCCAGGGAGAAGCGCCCCGTCTCCCCGGCCTCAAAAGAAAAAGTAAAAACAAACAAACAAAAACCCCCCCGTGATAGGCTACGTAACGATTAACGTAGCCTATCATGGCTAGATTTCCAAAGTCAGCCATGATAGGCTACGTTAATCGTCATGTAGCCTATCATGGGTGACTTTGGAAAAAAAAAAAAGCGCGTACGCAAATGGCGGTGGCCCATGGGCGCCGCCATTTGCATTCCTTATTTTGGCACATCTAGTGTACGTAAAGATTTACGTAGACCACGGAGAAAATAAGGGAACCCAAATAAGGAACGTGCCCAAATAAGGAACGCAAATGGCGGCGCCCATAGGCGCTGCGATTTGTGTACGCGCGCTTTTTTTTTTTTTAAATCAGCCGTGATTTACATAGCCTATCACGGTGTTTTTTGAAAATCTAGCCGTGATAGGCTATGTAAATCTTTACGTATGTTATCACTTTTTTTTTTTACTTTACTTGGAAATGGTGGCGGCGGCAGCCGGTCGGAAGACCGTCTGCCGCCGCTGCCGCTGCACTGCCGCTGCACCGCCCCTGGGACCCACTGCCGCGAGGGACATTCCGACGAGGTAAGCCCCATCCCGGGGGTGGCGGAGAATTTCTCCACCAATTTCGGGGGGCCAAATGCGTTGGCATTCGGCCTCCGGGAGATTCATGGAGAAATTCTCCGACATCCCTAGCTGCCACCGCCGCCATTTGCGGACTTGTGGTTTTTGTTTTTGTTTTTCAAGACGTGATAGGCTACGTAAAGATTTACATAGCCTATCATGGCTGGTTAAAAAAAACAAAAAAACACCGCGTACACATTTGCGTTCTTTATTTTTGGTGTCTTAGTCTATGTAAATATTTATGTAGACTAAGACCGCGAAAATAAAGGGAACGCAAATATCGTAGCAGGTGCTATTTGCATCCCCTTTTGATTCGCCATTTTAGCCTACGTAAATATTTACATAGGCTAAAATGGCGAATCAAAAAGGGACGCAAATAGACCCGCTACGCTATTTGCGTTCCCCTTATTTTCGCCGTCTTAGTCTACGTAAATATTTATGTAGACTAAGACAGCCAAAAATAAGGAACGCAAATGGCGGCAGTTGTAGCCACCGCCATTTGCGTACACGGTTTGTTTGTTTTTTTACCCAGAGCCCTCCGCGGCCGGAAATCCGGCTGCGGAAGGCTCTGGCCTGGGCCTGGCCAGCTGCTCTGCGGAGCTGCCGTGGAGCACAGCCGGCCATCGAGGATTCCGGGGGGGAGGAATGGAGCGCTTCCCCCCCTATCGAGAATTCCGGGGGGAGGGACGGAAAGCCTCCCCCCATACCATAAACATAATCCGCGGAAAGGTAAGTACATTTCGTACAGCCCTACTCTTTGCATTAGGTGTCCAAAATATTTGAACTTCAGCTTCAGTTTCTGCCCTTCCAATGAGCAGTCAGGGTTGATTTCCTTTAGGACTGACTGATTTGAACTCCTTGCAGTCCAGGGGACTCGTAAGAGTCTTCTCCAGCACCACAGTTCAAAAGCATCAATTCTTCAACACTCAGCCTTCCTTATAGTCCAGCTCTCACAGCCATACATTACTACTGGGAAAACGATATCTTTGATTAGACAGACCTTTGTCGGCAAGGTGATGTCTCTGCTTCTTACTATGCTGTCTAGGTTTGCCATAGCATTCCTCCCAACGAGCAAGTGTCTTTTAATTTCATGGCTACAGTCACCGTCTGCGGTGATCTTGGAGCCCAAGAAAATAAACTCTGTCACTGCTTCCATTTCTTCCCCTTCCATATGCCAGGACGTGATGGGGCCAGATGCCATATCTTAGTTTTTTTAATGTTGAGTTTCAAACCAGCTTTTGCACTCTCCTCTTTCACTCTCAACAAGAGGCTCTTTTGATCCTCTTCACTTTATGCCATTAGGGTGGTATTATCTGCGTATCTGAGGTTGTTGATAATTCTTCCAGCAATCTAAAGTGGGACAGTCCACTCTGCCACCTCAGAATCCTACCACTTCGTTCTACTTCATGTGTAGAACAAGCCTTAGCCACCAACACCTGAAGTGAAATGTTCCTGTTGAGTATGTGACAGCCCAAGGCCAAGGTTGTGCTGACGTGGTAAACCTGTGTCAGAACTGTAACATTCCAGACTACAAGTGGGGGCCTAATGATTGAATGCTCCTGTATATAAAATATTTCCTGCCCGTAGAAAACTAGCCTAGAGACACCTAGGCTTGAAACCTTTTCCTCAACATGGAACAATTGTCTGTGTACAGACAATTTTTTATATGGAGGAGCTCTTGACCAAGTGCAGAGTCTTGGAGACCAAGTATATAGTCTGGGAGTCATCCTGGACTCAGAACTAACTGGGGAAGACCAGGTGGCTGTGGTGTCCAGGAGTGCTTTTTACCAGCTTAGGCTGCTATGCCAGCTGAGGTCCTATCTGGAGAGGACAGGCCCTGCCTCAGTTATCGACGCACTAGTAACATTCAGGCTGGACTACTGTAATGCGCTGTACATGGGGATGCCTTTGAAGATGGTTCAGAAACTCCAGCTCATGCTGGAGTTTCTGAACCAAGTATGTGAATGTGGCTGCCCAAGTATTGCCCAAGAATTTGCCCAAGTATTGCCCAAGAATGTGGCTGCCCAAGTATTGCCCAAGAATGTGGCTGCCCAAGTATTGGTGGGGGAGAGGCGATTTGATCACATAACGCCTATACTGTGCCAGCTTCACTGGTTACTGGTGTGTTTCCGAGCCCAATTCAAAGTGTTGGCTTTGATCTTTAAAGCCTTAAATGGTTTGGGATCAAGTTACTTGAAGGACCGCCTTCACCCATATCAGCCTGCCCACACTTTAAGATCAGAAAGAGAGGCTCTTCTCATTTGCCCACCCATGAGATCAGTTAGGTGAGTGATCACATTAGAGGGCCTTCCCTGCAGTGGCCTCACACCTTTGGAACAACCTGCCATTGGAGGTCTGCCATGCTCCATCACTGCAGGCTTTTAAGGCCTTGAAAATTAGGGATGGGGGAGAATTTCTCCCCGAAACTTCGGGGGGCCGAGTGCCAATGTGTTCGGCCCCCCGAAGTAGTTTCGGGGAGAAATTCTCTGCCCCCCCCGCCCCCCATACCCCCCCCTGGACGGGACTTACCTTTCCCGAATGTCCCTCCCGGCGGTGGGTCCCGGCGGCGGTTCGTCAGGTTTTCGACAGGGGCAGAGGCGGCAGCCGTCGCCATTCCAATAAAAGTAAAAAAAAACAACAACACGCCCCCGTGATAGGCTACGTGACGATTAACGTAGCCTATCACGGCTAGATTTGCAAAGTCAGCCATGACAGGCTACGTTAATCATCACGTAGCCTATCACGGGTGACTTTTTTTAAAAAAAAGCACATACGGCTAATGGCGGCCCCCATAGGGAGCCGCCATTCACGTTCCTTATTTGGTCACTGTAGTCTACGTAAAGATTACGTAGACTATGGTGAAAATAAGGGCAACGCTATTTGCGTTGCCCTTATTTTCGCCGTAGTCTACATAAAGATTTACGTAGACTACAGCGACCAAATAAGGAACGGGAATGGCGGCTCCCTATGGGGGCCGCCATTTGCGTACGCGCTTTTTTTTAAAAAAAGTCACCCGTGATAGGCTACGTGACGATTAACGTAGCCTATCACGGCTGACTTTGCAGATCTAGCCATGATAGGCTACGTTAATCGTCACGTAGCCTATCACGGGGGCGTTTTTTTTTTTTTTACTTTTTATTTCGCGGCCGGGCGAGGCGAGGCGCCTCCTCCCCGGCCTGAATTTCAGCCGGGCGAGGCGGGAAGCCTCCCTCCCAGCCTGAATTTCGGGGGGAGCAGCGAAGTGCCTCTCCCCCACCGCGAAGCAAGCTGCGAGACCAGGTAAGTGGCTTTCGTGCACTCCTATTGAAAATATATTATTTTACTGTGACCTTCTCTTGATATGACTGTTATTGTTGCTGTTCCTGCCATTATCATTGTTGGTAGTTTTATTGTTGGCTTTTATTGTTGTTTTTATTGTTTTTATGTTTTTAGCACTTTTAATACTTTAACTTTTTATGTATTTTATTGCTGTAAACCGCCTTGGGAGGGCTTCTGCCCTGAAAGATGGCCGAGAAATGTTTTAAATAAAATGAAATAAATAAAATTGACATCCTAAGTCCCCATCAGGAATTTCAAGAGCTACAGTCTAGATACATGCTTACAATCTCAGTAGGAAATAGGCCCAGGACACTGAGCAGGACTGCCGTGCTCTTGGAGCAGGTGGACCTGAGTATGTCTGGTCCAGAGGTGGGCTTGATGATCTCCTGATAGGAAGTAATATAAGTGGATTACATATATGGCAATTACAGAGGTTTCTTCTACCATTCCAATACAAGATCACAGAGCAGATAAAATCACAATCACTTGGATGTGCTTTCTAGATGTGACGATTGCAAACCCAAATGAGAAGAAGCTGGCAAGTAGTCATTTGTTGCAGATTGCACTTCATACATTGCTTCTACTTGCCTCTGTCATTTGTGCATTGAGCCAATCATAGCAAAAGTACTACATGCTTACTGTTTTCTCTAACTGATTATTATGGTGCACTTGAGTTGAGGCCATTGTCTCTGTTTTCAACATCATCACAACAGAAAATGAATGAAATACGGGCGCCGTCACTGAAGTGCTTCTGCAGCAGTCATCTTGGAAATTAAAAACAGGTGCAGTAGCACTAGTAGCTCCTTGAGAAAGATTGAAGAGAAACACCTGAAGTTTGGTGAACTAGGAATGTGCTCATGGGAGAACTGAGGGAGCGAGGGAGTGAGGATGACTACACCGGGCGGGGCAGGGGGGACCCAGACTAGATTGGGATATTGTTTTGCCAGGTGTAAAGTCAATAGGCAATGGTTCTTTTTGGATATTCAGAGGCAATGAATGCATCAATGGGTGAAGGAAAGAAGTTTATTTAGCTTAAATAGGCTAATAAACCAAGAAAGTAAAACAATACAGAATAATGGTATCAAAAAGAAATCACAAGACAAGATCAATATGTAGGAATGGGTGAACTCACCCATCCACACTGCTCACTGGACCCCCATGGGCCACTTGACCCTGCTCATCACATGCGGTGAGCTGCTGGGTGGTCCATGGGCGAGTGATGTGCTGCATCCCGCTTCTCCGCCAAACTGCTATTCTGCACAAAATGGCAGCTTGGCCTTCTCTATAAAGGCCGATTTTATGTAAATGGCAGCCATAAAGAGCCCAATTTACACAACACTACAGGCAAGTCAGGCAAGCATGGTGGTCCGTGGATTCCTGTCTGAGGGGTCGAGCTGGAGGTAATCCGTCGAGCTCGAGCCCCCAACTAGACTCCACTGCCATCCCTATCAATATGCTTTCTCCCCTCCAGCAACGGGCAAACCCTGGGAATTGGCCTGGTTGGAACCCAGCACTTTTGTGATTAATCTGTGCCAAGACTCTCCCTCGCAAACCTTTCCCAGAGATCTCTATATAGTAAAGCATACACCGAGTAGGCTTTTTCTTCCCTCTTTTCTCAAACTTCATCTCAAAGGGAAAATGATCAGCCGCAGCAACTCGCTGCCATCGACTACTTCCTCCCCTCCACCCCGCATCTCCAAGTTGGGAGAAAAAACCAACCTCAGCCATTAGCAGGCAGCCCGGGCAGATGATGATAACAAACAGCGACCAACCCTGGGTCTTCTTCTCTACAGGTAAGGACTAGATGTTTCCCAGGCCAACATCTAAAGCTAGCAGCTGTGGAAATGAGTGCAGTTGAGGCAGCATAATACAGACAGCCCAAGAGTAGGGATGGCATGAGTGCCCGACTGGGTCTGGGGGTCTGTTGGGCTCCCCCTCTACCAGCGCCCCTGGACCATGCCTGTCGAGCATCTGGCCTCATGCACACCTTCCTGGACATTACCTGCACTCACCCAGACCTGTCCTCGAGTGCTTGCCATTTGCCAAGCTTATTTTTACAGAAAAAAGGAGGTCATTTCAAATGTGCACATTTAAATATGTGCGAATTCAGGCTGGGAAAGAATGATCTACGCGATATTAGAGACATAAATGGCCCTAATATACGCAATACTCTATTGCGTATATTAAGCTTTCCCAGCCCGAATTTGTGCATATTTAACTATGTACATTTTTAATGACCTCCTTTTCCCTGTAAAAATAAGCTCGGCAAAATGGCAGGTGCTCGCAGATGGGATCCAGGGTGAGTGCAGGTGGCTTGGCGAGCTTGTGGGGGCTCGAGCGCGGGTCTGGGGGGCCTTGAGCGGGGGCAGCACTTCAGCGGGCACTTGCCGATACCGGATGGGGGTGGGTTTGCCCATCCCTACCCAAGAGGTCTGGACAAGAAATCCAGGCACAGACGTAAGCTAGGCTCCCATTTGCATTTGGGGCCTGGGAGAGAACACTTCTGATGTACCACCAACTGCTGGATATACAATAGTCTTCCACGTTTCCACTACAGATATCCTGACTTGTAGAAATAGCAGCTTCGTCTCCTTTTACTTTATTAGTACTATTCATATATTGCCTTCTTTGCTAAAAAGCCACCCAGACACAACAATTTTAAACAATAAAACCACAACACAATAAAAAAAAGAGCATTAAAAACAGGTAATGTTCTAATACTCATGAGATTTTACCATATAATTGCACAAGTTTTGTTGGTAGGGGTAAAATCTGAAATCAATGTTGCAATATTTTTTCTCAGAAGTCCTCTCCACGATTGCAGTACAGTAGCCACTGGATTACTTTTATACATTGTTATGCAGGTTAGAAAACCTCTGTCTAGAACATAAAATGCACTTACAGACATCCTTAAGGCCAGTTGCTCAGTGATTTCCAATAGTGTGTGTGTGTGAGAGAGAGGGGGGGGTAGGGAGGAATGAATACAAAGGTTAAGAGAAGTACTATTGTATGCAGCAGACAGATCTCACAGCTAAGTGGGTGCTGTTAGGAGCTGATTATAAACTGATAAAAGCAATTGCAGTAAGTAGCATGATAATGAACTCCCTTTGATAAATTTGCAAACATTTTTCCAGTCTGAATTCCCACAGTGAAGCTGATCCACATAGGGCTCACCGTTGGCAGGGGTTCTTTCTTTTTTCAAAAGAGATTTTGGTTTATTGCACTGCTTCTGTAGGTGGCAACAGCATCAACTGTGTTGAGGCTTCCACTTATCTGAGACAGAGTTTTGAATTCCTTTTGGTGGTGTTTTTGGGCTTCCCTAAGCATTGCGAGGTGGCCAAGGGTGTTGTGCGTGTTTTCTCCCCTGACTTTAGCAAGACCCCAGGCACCTCTGGCATCAGTAGAGAAGATACACCAGATCCTGCAACAGAAGCAGACTTCGAAGAGCTCCCAGGTAGGACCCCTAAGGTCTGTACCTCACCTGTGGTATCAGAAGAGGAGACAGAGCGCCCACCCAGCCCTCAAGCATTGCTGGCTGCAGAAGGTGCCACACATAAAGCACATGCCTCAAGACCCATAGCAACTGGACTCTTCATGAGTAAAGGCTACTTGGGAGTAGAGGTCTTCCTCATGAGTAAGATTTCTGCCAAAGTGCTGATGACTTACAGCAGAGCTGTGAGTGTGATGCTGGAAGCTTTCAGCTGGCAGTTGCTAGCTTCAGGAACAAAGACTGGGTTTGGATGATTGCGATGGGGAAGGAAGCCATTGTGGCTTCTCCCCCCACCCCTACATGTGCTGTTTGCATGACCACCATTTGCATAATCCCCCATGATGCAGTGTGGGTTGGCATGTCATCTTAACCAGACACGTGGCACAGGGGGGGTGGCTTCATACCCACCCTAAAACCCACGATATGCAGAAGAGGTTGCCAGGTGGGTACAAAGCCACCCCCTCCGCACCGCATGCCTGGTTCAGACAACATACCAACCCGCACTGCATCATAGGAGATTATGCAAATGGCAATTGCATGTGGAGCAAGTGTGGGGATGGGGAGAGAAGCCACAATGCCTTCTTCCCCCATCACAATCACCTGAACACAGCCATTGTCTTTCTATCAGCTCCTTGAACCATTGCTTCCCTCACCGTGCTTCATGACCTTCATGTGTTGCTGACCTTTGGACTCCTGCTAGATTCTGCTCTTTGGGCTGTGTTTGTGTTGGACATCTTACCTGGGTTTGGACCTTGGCCGTGCCTCAGACCCCGCTCTTGTACTTCTCCTTCTGACAGGTAATACTATGCTCTCGATTTGTCTGTTTTGAACTGCCCTCTTGCAGGACTGATCAACCGTGCTTGACCTTTTGCCTGCCTGCTGACTTGCTATCGGGTTTGTCCCATAGTTGGCATCAGGGATGAGTCTGCTGCAGACACATGAAGACAATATACATATCAGTCACACTGAAAGTGGTGGTACTTCCGGAGTACACATACTTGGGATCTGGCTGCAAATTAGTTTCTTGGAGCTAAACAGATGCCATGATCCTTCCTATCCATCACAACGTAAAACAAGACCAAGAAAGGCATCCAAAGAACAGACTGTAGCTACTACACCAGAGCCAAAGTTTCTCAGAATATTTTTTTTCTAAGGATTTCTGAGAGGGTTTTTTGCTTTGTATTTGTTTTTGCTCACACTTCTAGAAAAAGGTCTCTATGAAGAATTTTCTTTGAATAAACTCCACTGTTTCTTTTTATGGTGGCTGACATCTCTCTCCCTGCCCCCCCCCTCCGGAATTATGCTAGATGTGGGACATTGTGGAGGATGTAAAATGGTGGCTGGGCTGCTAACCCAGTGTGTTGCCCTGGCTGTGGGCGTTGAACTCTTAGGTTAGAGGTGCCAGGATAGTGATAAATCAGATTCAGTGGTTTACTTATAAGGAGATACTTTACTGAGTAATTTACAGTACACAGGCATACCCAATGGTTAGATCAGACAGCTTCTCTGAACCAAGAACCATGGGGTACAATGGGTCTTATACCATACATGTTAGCAATAGGCAGCATAACAGCAGCAAGTGCCCCCTAGCGTGCATTCCCAGCATGGACTAACAGCACTTGGTTCTCAGCACAGCCACCTGTAAACAAACTTCGCTTTCCAGGCAGAGTGCTTGATAACACTCTCACTCATTAGTATGGAATGTGCTAGGCTGCGCTATCATCCCTTTCAATCATCTTCACATGCTCAGAGGCTTACTAGCAAGGGAATTGCAACAATAATAAACTTAAGCAAGCATTATGGATCTCTAGGCCACTCTAATGACTTGGCTACTCCTGGGGCCAATACACCCAGTTGCTGCTGTTGACATTTTTAGTGGCAGGGGAAAGAAGCTGTGCCACTGCTAGGGATGTTAGAAAAACCCACCACAGATTCAAATGCATCCACGGCGGAATGGCTGCACTTACCTCCACATCTGGAGGATTGTCTGCAGAACGGCACTCAGCTCCTTGCTTAACCGGAGCCATTCTCCTCTGCACCAATCGCCATTTTTTTTTTTTAAAGGTGATCTGCAGGATGTGCCCATAGACTTAAGTGCAAAATAGAGCTGCGAATCTTGCATATAAATCTATGGACACATAAACTTATATGCAAGATTCACGACTCTATTTTGCGTATATGTCTATGGGCACATCCTATAGATAGCCATTTTTATTTTTTTTTAATGGTGATTGCCACAGAGGAGAATGGGTCCTGGTAAGCGGCCCTCAAACTGGGCAGCTCTGTAGAATCCTCACAGAGTGGAGCTGCTCTGGAGGATTCCGGGGGAGGGAAGAGGAACAGATCACCTCCCCCCCCTCCGGAGTGGATTCCCCACTGGAACGAATAGTAGGGAATCCGTACATCCCTAGCCACTGCTAATGGAGAGCTCCATTTCTGAGAAACTGTTGAACAATTTCTCCTCTCCTGGAAAAAAATGGTGACATAGTCCTCCCCCCGCCCCACATCCCCAATTTCTCTGCCTAGAAATAGGGTGGAAAATTGCAGGTGGCCATTTGTGCACCAAAATAGTGGCATATTTATTTATCATTGTTACAGTTTGCGGATGGTTTGGAACCATGTCAATAGAGCAGGATTGTGCAATGTGTGTCCTTCCAAATGTTGTTGGAGTACAACTCCCATCATCCCCCATCATTTGTTATGCTGATGCCAGCTGCAGTCTAACAAAATCTGAAGAAGAATACATTCCCTGTATTGAACCGTTTGTACTTCATTTTAATTTGTTTGTTTATTTAAACTTCTTCTTTTTTTTTTTTACCCTGCTCTTCAGCCAAAAAGTGCACCCAATGGAAAACAATACAATCCATGGATTTAGGCTTATAATCTTAAAAAAAAAAAAAAAAAAAAATGAGACAAAGGGATACAAAGGGGTTTGGGGAGGGAGCAGGAAAAATGCAGCCTGTCTTGATTCTCCTTTCTCAGGTCTTGTAATCTTTGTGGTGAACGAGAACAAGTGGTCACAGCCTTTGCAATTCCAGCATAACATAACTGCAAGAGTTTCCTTTCTAAAGGCATCAACTAACTGTAAACTCCCAGTAGCAACATATGGCTGTGAGAGCTGGACTATAAGGAAGGCTGAGCGCCGAAGAATTGATGCTTTCAAACTGTGGTGCTGGAGAAGACTCTTACAAGTCCCCTGGATTGCAAGGAGGTCAAATCAGTCAATCCTAAAGGAAGTCAACCCTGACTGCTCATTGGAAGGACAGATACTGAAGCTGAAGCTCAAATATTTTGGCCACCTAATGCCAAGAGAAAACTCCCTGGAAAAGACCCTGATGCTGGGAAAGACTGAAGGCAAAAGGAGAAGGGGACGGCAGAGGATGAGATGGCTAGATAGCATCACTGATGCAATGAATATGGACTTGAGCACACTCCGGGAGAGAGCGGAGGACAGGAAGGCCTGGTGTGCTATCGTCCATGGGGTCATGAAGAGTCGGACACGACTGAACGACTGAACAACAACAACTGTAAACTGCTGTAATTTCCCTCTTTAATACTACAAGGTTATGATCATGGTACCAGGAACAGACAGCAATGCTCTTAATCCCTATGTTCCTGACTCTGTACCTCACAACAACAGGGTTGACAACAACTTAAGGAGAAAGTATACAACATTTTGTGTGCCACGCCAAGAACTGGGTATGAATATGAATCTCAAGTCAGTACTGAGACTCGACAAAACCTTGTTTCCAAGTGCTTGAAGTAATTACCATGACTTCTACAGTTTTTGAAGTGCACCTTGTACTTCATAATTTTTATGTTGCCAATGTCATATCTATTGTAGCCTTGATAAAACCATTAACCTTTCCACTCTATCCTTTCTGATCCATTAGAATGAAAAGAAGAATAATGCTTGTGATTTATGAAGTTTAATGAAGGATTGTTTGCAGAACACTTTGAAGTTGAAAGCCTACATATCAGTGCTAAGCAATGTTACAATAGCACACAGATCATCCATCTGAAGATTTCAAACAGGATTATTATGAATATGTATAATGGGAGGCTCATTTCTAACATAATGAATTTCCAACACCGAGAGCACTTGTGTAGGGAAAAGCATGAAAGCCATGTGTAGACTGTAGCAAGTGATAATCATGCACACGTATAAGGCTTCTTGCCATGTTGGGGCTCTTCTCGGCATGTATCATTCATGTGTGCCCCCTGCAATCCATGCATTGAAACACAAATGTGCAATATGTGCCCACAAATCAGCATGTTGTGAACAAGAACCCTGAATTTCAGGATGACTTATCAATCATATGGAATCCTGCCTATGCACATATATATGCTGCAGATGCACATCTCAATGAACAGCCATCCATTAGGGTGGAGCCTCCCATGTACCCACCAAAAAGAACCCTAACATATGAGGAAAGTAACAGACTCTTTTGCTCCATGCACACATTCAGGCAAACTACAATTTACCATGCATTCCCAGCACGTGTAGATTGTGTGTACATACAGGAAAATAGATGTGTGCATGATCACCATACATAGAGCATTTCTACACAAGGCTTTTACTGTGTGCTCATGATTGCTCACCCAAAGTAGTTTGTGGGTCCTTTAGACAATGACTTGGTCATCCTCTAGGGCATCTCCTGCTCTTTGCAATCGTTATCATGGGTTTTTCCATAACGAAGGAAGACTGTATTATTTTCTCATCCCACCTCTACCGCAATGCCATCTAAGGGTTGTATAATGAAACATATAGAAGGGCAAAGAAAAAAATCCTGGAAAAGGCTGCCAATCTTAATCCCACAAAGAATCTGGAAGCAGAAGCCCGGGTAAGGATGTGGGATAAAAGCCTCATGTAGAAATGCTCGTAATGACCTAAATGGGAGCAGGGTACATGCTTGCATAAATGCTAAGGGATTGTTAGCAAGATTGTTTTGAAAGCAATTCACCCTCTGCTGGAAAAAAAACACCCCCCCCCCAACCAATTTTTTTTTGCCTCATATATCAGAATGCCTTCCATATATTTTGGACTACAAGTCTACAACTCCCTTCAGCCCCAGTCAGCATGGCCAATGGTCAGTGTTAATCTGGTACTAAAAGGGTTATATAATGTTGCTAACAAGGAGTGAAGATGGCTAATTTGATCTGGAAAGGTTAAATGACCTGAGTGAGGGTTTGGGGGTGACCTACATGAAGACCCAATAAAACAGCCCCTAGAAGACTTGCATTTAAGAATCAGTTTTATATTCCAGACTCTTTATCCCTGGGGGAGAAGACCTTGAAGTTTGATTCTATGCTGATTGATATTATCTCACTAACTGAGACTCTAAGATTTTGCAGGACTGTCCTTGAAGAAAGGGAGGGGGGAAATGTAGGGATATATTGAAGTCACTTACCTTTTCACAGGTGTGATTTGCGGTGGGGGGGGAGGCGCTCTGTCCCTCCCCCCAGAATCCTCCCTGGCTGGCTTTGCTCCACGGCGGCTCCGCAGAGCTGCCAGCCAGGGCCGTCCGCAGCCAGAGTTCCAGCCACGGCCGGGCTGCTGCAGACGCAAATGGTGGCCGCTGTAGTGGGGGCCATTTGAGTCCTTCTGGGCTCCCGTGATAGGCTATGTAAGTATTTATGTAGCCTATCATGGTAAAGAGCGGGAACTCAAACGGCGGCCACTACACCGTTTGCGCCGCTGCTCTTTGCTGTGATAGGCTACATAAATACTTACATAGCCTATCATGGCAGCCTGGCAGGACGCAAATGGCGGCTGCTATGGCGGCCACCGTTTGTGCCCACTGTAGCATGGCCGAAAGACCAGCCGGCGCCACCGGAGCCGCCACTGCCCCAGGTAAGTTTCGTTCTGGGGGGATTCCGCGGGGTGGCAGGGGGTGGGAGGCCATTCCACCATGGGTTTCGGGGGCCTCACTGAAATCCATGGCGGAATTCTCCGCCATCCCTAGGGAAATGTAGCTGTCTTTACAAGTGGCATCACAGAGCTTGTTCAAGGCACAATGACCTGGCAGAGTGTATGAATGAGATGATCAGAAGAACGGAGCATGCTCAGATGCCTATTAAGAGGAGGAAAAGTACTGTTTTGACATCTCATGGTGTACACCTGCTGATAAGAATATGTCCTCATTCAGTGCTAGTTGGGCGAAGGGATGGCAGTAGGGATGTACGAATCCCTTACCTTGCTCTGCTGAGGGGCATCCGCGGTGGGGGGGAGGCGCTCCGTCCATCCCCCAGGAATCCTCGATGGGGGGGGAGGCGCTCCATCTCTCCCCCCAGAATCCTGCCCAGCCGGCTCTGCTCCGTGGCCAAGCCATGGAGCCACCGGTCAGCTCCGGATGCCCACAGCCGGACATCTGGCCGCTGGGCAGCCCTGCAGGGATGCAAATGGTGGCTGTCATAGCTGCCGCCATTTGCGTCCCTGTATTGAGCTGTGATAGGCTACATAAATATTTACGTAGCCTATCACGGCAGGGGGAAAAACCCCAGCATACACAAATGGTGGCGGCTACTGCCATTTGTGTATGCTGGGTTCCCCCCCCTGCCGTGATAGGCTATGTAAGTATTTACGTAGCCTATCACGGCAGGGGAAAAAAAACACCAGCATATGCAAATGGCGGTAGCCACAGCCATTTGCGTACGCTGGGGACCCCCCCCTGCCGTGATAGGCTATGTAAATACTTATGTAGCCTATCACGGCCTCCGCAGGGATGCAAATGGCATCCCTGCATTAGTCGTGATAGGCTACATAAGTATTTACGTAACCTATCACGGCTTGAAGAGGAGGGAGCGAATTCGCAAAGCAGCGCGGACGGGAGCAGGTAAGTGCTCTGTTTTGTGTGCCTTTCATGGGGTGGGGGCAGCGGGGACTTCATCCCGTGTGCCTTTCGTGGGTTGGGGGGGCGGGGGCTTCATTCTGCAATGGATTTCGGGGGCCCGAATGCGCTGGCATTCGGCCTCACTGAGATCCGTCGCGGAATTCTCTGACATCCCTAGATGGCAGAGAATTCCGCCGTGGACTCAAATGAGGCTGGATTCCAAAGAAACTGACCTCCGGATTCCATGGTGGAACGGCACCACTTACCTCCAGCTCTGGAGGATTTTGTGTGGAGCAGTTCTCCGGCTCCCTATACAAGGCAGTATGCTAATGGCGGCTGCCATTAGCCTATCGCTAGGAAAAATACAGACACAAATGGCATATTGTATGCCACTTGTGGCCGTAAAGCACCAATTTTAACCTAAATACAGCCATAAAGGGCTGCAATTAGGTCAAAGTCCGGGCTTTACAGCTGCAAGTGGCATCCAATACACTACTATATCTGTATTTTTTCTTAAATACACTAGCCTATCATGGGGAAAAATGCAGACACAAATGGCATATTGGACGCCACTTGCAGCTAGGGATGGCGGAGAATTTCTCCCCGAAACTTCGGGGGGCCGAGCGCCAACGTGTTCAGCCCCCCCGAACAAGTTTCGGGGAGAAATCCTCCGGACCCCCCCCGCCCCCCGCACCCCCCCCCGGGACGGGACTTACCTTCGCCGAATGTCCCTCCCGGCGGCGGGTCTGGCTGGCGGTTCGGTGGGTGTTCGAGCGGGGTGTTCGAGCGGGGCGGGAGTGGCAGCCGGTCTTTTGACCGGCTGCCGCCCCCGCCATTCCAATAAAAGAAAAAAAAATGCCCCCGTGATAGGCTACGTGACAATTAACGTAGCCTATCACGGCTAGATTTGCAAAGCTATTTGCGTTGCCCTTATTTTCTCCGTAGTCTACGTAAACATTTACGTAGACTACAGCGACTAAATAAGGAACGCGAATGGCGGCTCCCTATGGGGGCCGCCATTAGCATACGTGTTTTTTTTTTTTTAAGTCACCCATCATAGGCTATGTGACGATTAACGTAGCCTATCACGGCTGACTTTGCAGATCTAGCCATGATAGGCTATGTTAATCGTCACGTAGCCTATCACGGGAGCGTTTTTTTTTTTTTTTAAACAATGGCTTTCGCGGCAGGGCGAGGTGGGAAGCCTCCCCCCCGGCCTGAACTTCGTGGGGGGAGGCGCGAAGCGCCTCCCCCCCACCGCGAACAAGCTTCGACGAAAGGTAAGTGCCTTTCGTCCACCCCTACTTGCAGCTGTAAAGCACTGACTTTGACCTAATTGCAGCCGTTTACAGCTGCATTTAGGTTGAAATCAGTGCTTTACAGCCCCAAGTGGTGTCCAATAAACCATTTGTGTCTGCATTTTTTGACCTGCCATAGGCTAATGGCAGCCACTATTAGCATATATTGCCTTGTATAAGGAGCCAGAGAGCTGCTCTGCAAACTGTCCCAGATGCGAAACAGCTCCGAAGGATTTCGAGGGGCCCTGAGCAGCACAGATGGCCTCACTGGCCCCCCCGGACCAGAAATTGGGGGGTTCGTACTAGGGATGGACGAAAGTCCCTTACCTGGTCCTGCAGCTTGCTTCGCGGTGGGGGGGAGGCACTCCGTTTCTCCCCCTGAAATTCTTGGTGGGTGGGGAGGCACCCCATCCCTCCCCACCAAAATTCTGGCCAGGGGGAGGCGTCCATCCCTCCCTGCCGAAATTCTGGCCGGGGGGGAGCGCCCCGCCTCTCCAGTCGCAAATGTTCTTCTGCCGGGAAGGTAAAAAAACAACAACAACGTGATAGGCTACATAAAGATTTACATAGCCTATCACGGCTAGATTTTCAAAAACACCATGATACACTACGTACATCTTTACGTAGCCTATCATGGCTGACTTTGAAGAAAAAAAAAAGCGTATGCAAATGGGGGCACCCATGGGTGCTGCCATTTGCGTTCCTTATTTTGGCACGGGTAGTCTACGTAAAGATTTACATAGACTACAGTGAAAATAAGGACAACGCTACGTAGACTACCCATGTCAAAATAAGGAACGCAAATGGCGGCGCCCATGGGCGCCGCCGTTGGCGTACGCACTTTTTTTTAAAAAAAAGTCAGCCGTGATAGGCTACGTAAAGATTTATGTAGCCTATCACGTCTTTTTTTTTTTTACTTGGAAATGGCGGCGGCAGCCATTTGGAAGATCGGCTGCCGCCAGTGCCACGCCGCTGCTGTGCCCCCGCCGCGCCGCCGCCACACCCCCGCCACGCCCCCGCCACCGCACCGCCGAGACCCGCCACCGCGAGGGACATTCGCACGAGGTAAGTCCCATCCCGGGGGGGGGGGGGCGGGGGGGTGTCGAAGAATTTCTCCACCAATTTTGGGGGGCCGAATGCGTTGGCATTTGCCCCCCCGGAGATTCGTGGAGAAATTCTCCGACATCCCTAGTTCGTACATTGGTAGTTGGGTGGGGGAAGTTGTAGTCCTGAGCGTGAGCGACAACTGGGAGGAGTTCTTCAGGTGGATATGACCAAAAATGGCCAATGATGACCATGAGTCCAAAGCAGATGTACCAGGGAGAAATACATCAGTGAAAATAACATGCCCAGATAGCAGACTTTGGCCACGTTTTCGTAGTGGTGCCAGATACGTTCCCCAAACACATGAGATTGTGGGAGATAGATGAGACTCCCTACTTCTGATTGGTGTGTGAGTGGTCTTCCCACACACATCCCATTTTGATTGGAGGATGGTTGTCTCATTACTCCTTGGGGGCCCCACTTTGACCAGAGCAAGTGTATAAAAGCACAAGTAGTGAGAGCTCATTTCTGCTCTTGTTCCTGCTGCTGCTGCTGCTTCTCTTCACTGTTTCTGCCTCACCACCAGACTCAAGGATTTGGGTAACAAAGGACCTCCTTAGAATCTTGGACTTTGGAACTTAGAATCTTTCCTGAAGTTAGGACTTAGAGTATTTTCTGGAAGTAGAACTTAGAATTATTTCTGAGTTTGGGACTTAGAGTTATTTCGAAGCTTGAGACTCAGGAGTTATTTCTGAAAATGGGACTTAGAGTTATTTCCAAGTCTTGGGTTTTTCCTTTCACTCTAACTTCTACCTCTATTCTTCACATGGCTAGAGGAACTTAGTAATTCTTTAGCGTAGCTTTTATATTCAAGTAAGGCACAAGAGGAAGTAACGGGAGAGTTAACACTTATGTTTTAGTTAAGTTTTCTTTTAGCTTAGCTTTAATCCACAAGTATTAAACAGGAGAAAGGTGGAAGGAGGAATCATAACAATGTTAGAAGCTCAACCCATTATCTTGTTAGCCAAATTCATAACACCAGCTTTGGCAATTGCAATTCTTTTAATTAATCTTCTATTTTTGTTGCATTCTCTTTCCCTGTAATTACAGGAGAAAATTTCTTGATATAATAATTTTATTTTTTATAAAGAGAAAAAACAACCAAATCCCCCCCAACAACATAAACACACAATACACATACACTAAAATATCTCTTAAGATTAGGATATCTACGTTTGGCTCCCCTTACACAACAAATGCTTATTATTATTCTCTACTTCTTATCTTAGTTGTATGTCATACACTGAATTCACAGACATTATCTCATTTCTCTCCTAATTTTTAACAAGGAGAACTAACTATCTCAAAGTTCAAAATCACATACATAAATATCATTTTTCTCCATTTCTTGTACAAATTCTATAAAAGGTTTCCAATCTAACATAAACTTAGTTGTTGATCCTTCTTTAATTATAATAGTAAGTTTTGCCATCTCTGCCAGCTCCATCGTTTTCATGATCCACTCGCTCACAGTTGGTATTGTTTCATTCTTCCACTTTTGTGCATACAATAACCTTGCAGCCGTTGCCATGTAAAGAAAGAGGGTTCCCCCCTTCTCTTTTACGTGTTTATCTGTTAGTCCCGATAAAAAGGTTTCTGGCTTTAATTCTATAGTAGTCTTTAATGTTCTTTGAGCTAAAGACTGTATTCGTTTCCAAAATATTTTAGTTTTTTTACAAGTCTAAAAACTAAAATATTTTAGTTTTTTTTACAAAATTTTTACAAAATTTTTTTGTAAAATTTTTTTTTACAAAATTTAAGCCGAAATTTTGCAAGAAGCAGCTCATGATCTGAGCCACAGTCAGCTCCAGGTCTTGTTTTTACTGACTGCATGGAGCTTCTCCATCTTTGGCTGCAAAGGACATAATCAATCTGATTTCGATATTGACCATCTGGTGACGTCCATGTGTAGAGTCGCCTCTTGTGTTGTTGGAAAAGAGTGTTTGCTATGATCAGCATGTTCTCTTGGCAAAACGCTATTAGCTTTTGTCCTGCTTCATTTTGTACACCAAGGCCATGCCTGCCTGTTATCCCGGTGATTTCTTGACTTCCTACTTTAGCATTCCAATCCCCTATGATGAAGAGGACATCTTTTTTGGGTGTTAGTTCTAGAAGGTGTTGTAGGTCTTCATAGAACCGATCAACCTCAGCTTCTTCGGCCTCAGTGGTTGGGGCATAGACTTGAATTACTGTGATGTTGAATGGTTTGCCTTGGATTCGTACTGAGATCATTCTATCATTTTTAAGATTGTACCCCAGTACTGCTTTTCCCACCCTTTTGTTGACTATGAATGCTACTCCATTTCTTCTAAGGGATTCTTGCCCACAATAGTAGATATGATGGTCACCTGAATTAAATTCGCCCATGCCTGTCCATTTTAGTTCGCTGATTCCCAAGATGTCGATGTTCAATCTTGCCATCTCATGTTTGACCACCTCCAGCTTACCTTGATTCATTGATCTGACATTCCAGGTTCCTAAACAATATTGTTCTTTACAGCATCGGATTTTCTTTTCACCGCCAGACACATCCACAGCTGAGTGTCCTTTCGGGTTTGGCCCAGCCGCTTCACTCTTTCTGGCGCTACTTGGAAATACCCTCTGCTGTTCCCCAGTAGCATATTGGACACCTTCCGACCTGAGGGGCTCATCTTCCGGCGTCATATCTTTTAGCCTTGTGATACGTTCCATGGGGTTTTCTTGGCAAGAATACTGGAGTGGGTTGCCATTTCCTTCTCCAGTGGACCACATTTTGTCAGAACTCTCTGCCATGACCTGTCCGTCTTGGGTGGCCCTGCACGGCATAGCTTATGGCTTCACTGAGTTACGCAAGCCCCTTCGCCACAACAAGGCAGTGATCCATGAAGGGGATACCAACTATACATCATCTTATAAAAATTATCTTTAAGACTTGTACACAAATTAAATTTTAGCTCTTTTCCCCACATACTTTCCCACTCTTCCATTGATATGTTATGATCAACATTTTGTGCCCATTTTATCATAGAATCTTTTACTTGCTCATCCTCTGTCTCATACCTTAACCGTAATTTATCCAATTTAGCAATAACATGTTCATCATTTGTACACAGTGCTGTTTCAAACTCAGATTCTGTTTGTTCAAATCCACCATTTTTCTCATCTATTTTAAACCTTTCTTTAATTTGCAAATATGAAAACCATTGGCAAACATGACCTTCTTCCAATAAGTTTCCCCTTGATTTGAACTTATATTCCCCTTGTGATCATTCCAGTAAATCATTATATCTTATCCATTTAAGCATGCTATCAAATTCTCTTCTATGCATTGCTTCTTGTGATGATATCTAATGTAATTTTTTTTATAAAACCTTAATTTATATTTATTCCAAATCCTTAATACAGCCCGTTTTATATAGTGATTATTAAAATCTACATTAACTTTTGTTTTATCATACCACAAATAACCATGCCACCCATATCTCAATTCATGTCCTTCTAGTTCTAAAAGTCTTCTATTTTTCAGTGTCACCCATTCCTTCCACATCAAGCTGCAGGCAGAAAAATAGGTTTTAAAATCTGGTAATCCCAAGCCACCTCTTTCTGTTGCATCTTGTAATTTTTTTATTTTAACTCTTGGTTTTTTTCCTTGCTATATGAACTTCGTTATTTCTCTCTGCCACTGCTTAAAAGGTAAATCTGATGTAATAATGGGTATCATTTGAAACAAAAATAACATTCTAGGTAATACATTCATTTTAATTGTTGCAATTCTTCCCAAAAGTGATAGCTGTAATTTTTCCAATTTTGATAGGTCTTGTTTAATTTCATTCCATGCTTTAACATAGTTATTTTGAAAAAGCATACAATTCATATTTGTCAAAAAGACTCCCAAATATTTTACTTTCTTTTCAATTTGGAAGCCAGTCTTATCCATCAACTTTTTTTATCTTGAACATTCATATTCTTTGTTAAAAAAAAAAATATTTTCTGTTTATTAACTTTGAACCCTGCCACTGCTCCAAATTCTTTTAATTTTTTCATTAAAATTTCAGTTCCCTTTAAAGGTTCTTCCAACATGAACACCAAATCATCTGCAAAATCCCTCAGTTTACATTTCTCCTTTTTAATCTTTATTCCTGTAATTCGAACATCTTGTCTTATATCTCTGTTCAATAATTCTAAAACCAATATAAACAGTATCGGTGACAATGGGCAACCTTGTCTTGTTCCACTTTGTATCTCACAAGGTTCGGTCAAGCCACCATTTATAATTAGTTAAGCCTTTTGATGGGTATATACCGATTTCACCCATTTTATAAAGTTTTCCTCAAAGTCCAATTCTTCTAAAGTCTTAATTAAAAATTTCCAGTTGAGATTATCAAATGCTTTCTCTGCATCTAAAAAGATCAGAGCTGCTTGTTTTTCTGGGTGTTTTTCCAAATATTCCACTACAGTCAAGACCATTCTTACATTATCTCTCATCTGTCTCCTTGGTAGGGAACCACTTTGGTCCTCATATGCAAATTCCTGCAATATTTTCTTGAGTCTTTCTGCCAAAATTGTTGCAAATATCTTATAGTCATTGTTTAATAATGAGATGGGTCTATAGTTTTTTGTCGAGGTTGAATCCTGTCCTTCTTTATGTATTAATGTTATATATGCTGTTTTCCATGTTTCCGGTAAATTACAGAGAAAATAGTAATTTACAGGAGAAAATTGCCATTTGCATTCCTTATTTTTTGCAGTCTTAGTCTACGTAAATATTTACGGAGACTATTATGGCGAAAATAAAGGGGAACGCAAATAGCGTAGTGGGTGCTATTTGCGTCCCTTTTTGATTTGCCATTTTAGCCTATGTAAATATTTACATAGGCTAAAATGGCAAATCAAAAGGGGACGCAAATAGTGCCCACTATGCTATTTGCGTTCCCCTTTATTTTTGCCGTAATAGTCTCTGTAAATATTTACGTAGACTAAGACGGCAAAAAATAAGGAACGCAAATGGCGGCGTTTTTGTTTTGTTTTTTAACCGGGATGTGCTAGGCTATGTAAGTCTTTACATAGCCTATCACATCTTTGTAAAAAAACAACAACCAAAAGACAAGACTGCAAATGGCGGTGGTGGCAGCCGGTCAGAAGACCAGCTGCCACAGCCACCGCTGCCGCAGCCACTGCCAGAGCCGCCACCGCCCAGAATATCCGCCCCAGGTAAGTCTCATCCCAGGGGGGATCTGCGAGGGGGCAGGAGGTGGCAGGTCGTTCTGCCACAGATTTTGGGGGAGCGAATGCAGTGTCATTCAGCCTCACCGAGATCCGTGGCGGAATTCTCTGACATCCCTACCTGGCCGGCTGCAGCAGGGCTGCTGCTGCCACCATTGCTGTCCTTGGACCGTGATAGGCTACATAAAAATTTACATAGCCTATCACAGCTAACCTGAAGAAGAAGAAAAAACACACAGCATATGCAAATGGCGGCAGCTATGGCAGCCACCATTTGTTTTCCCTATTTTTCGCTGATTTATCTTACATAAATATTTATGTAAGATGAATCGGTGAAAAATAGGGAATGCAAATGGCTGCCGCTGTAGCTGCCGCCATTTGTGTATGCTGCGTGTTTTTTCTTTTTCTTCAGGTTAGCCATGATAGGCTACGTAAATTCTTACGTGGCCTATCACAGTCCAAGGATGGCAATGGCGGCGGCAGCAACCCTGTCACAGCCAGCCAGGAGACCAGCTGTTGCCGCCGCTGCCGCAGCCGCCGCCAAATCCACCCCAGGTAAGTGCCATCCCGGGGAGATTCCACAGGGGGCGGGGGGGCAGGAGGCCGTTGGAATCTGTGGCGGAATTCTCACTGGAATCTGTGGCAGAATTCTCCGCCATCCCTACTGGCTGCCTAATCATTTTGGACACTGGTACAACACAATCACAGTTTTGGTATCAAGTTATATGGACTCCATTCTCAGACCATCTTCCACCAATACTCCAAGTTACTTATGGGCTACCACTGACTTCCTGCCTTCCATTTGCAATCTCCCAGAAAAAACCATCCTAGCTACCCTGGATGTTGAGACCCTTTACATAAGTAAATATTTACATAGGCTAGAACGGCGAAAAATAAAGAAACGCAAATAGCGTCAACTATGCTATTTGAGTTCCCCTTTTTTTCCGCCCTTTTATCTTACATAAATATTTACGTAAGATAAATTGGCGAAAAATAGGGAACGCAAATGGCAGCTGCCGTAGCCACCACCATTTGCGTACTCTGCATGTTTTTTTTTCCAGGTTAGCTGTGATAGGCTACATAAATTCTTACGTAGCCTCTCATGGTTGTCTGGCTGGATGCAAATGGCGGCGGCTACGGCGGCCACCATTTGCGTCCGCACCAGGCCGTCCACCTCCGGAAACCTGGCAGCGGACGGCCCTGGCTGGCTGCTCTGTGGCCTGGCTGTGGAGAGAACCATCCGTCGAGGATTCTGGGGGGGAGGACCGGATCGCCTCCCCCCCATCGAGGATTCTACAGGGAGGGACAGAAGAAAGGTAAGTAAGTTTTGTACATCCCCAGCCGCCAGGGGTGTCTGGTTTGTGTGTTGTGCTTAGCAGTGAGAAGAGATCTAATTGAGGCTCCTGAGGTGTGTTCATCTCAGGTGTGTCCTCGGGAAATTTTAAAATGGCAATTAGTCTCTTTTATTTTACATCATCATATGATAAAACTTTGTTTCAATAACAGTACCACAAATATTTTTCTTCTTCTGATGTTCTTCTTTTGAAGCATCAAATCTTTGAATCTTCGAAGATCATGACTGAATTAGAAAAAAAAAATCACAGAGAAGCCACGATTCTTCGAATATAACACCTTAATTAAAAAAAAAAATCTGAAGCGGGAGATAGGAGGGGATAAAACTTAGTCTCATTTGAAGGGATAGAACAACCCCCTGCTCAGTGCAGGAAGCCTGATTCCCAGGCAGTCGCCCATCCAACTACTGACCAGGGCCGACCCTGCTTAGCTTCCGAGATCAGACAAGCGTGCACACATTCAGCCCTTTGCTTGTTGCTGAGGAAACATTGAGTGCTGAGGAAGCTATGCAATCAGTAGCCGGAAGACAACATTGGGCCATCGAGAGCTGTGAGCATGGTGGGCATGGAATCAGCAGAAACAGGAAGAGTTTCTGATCCTCCAATGAGAGCCTCCATCTTTAAGAGCAGAAAAACAGCACAGCACTCGAGTATGAACCGAGCTCGTGCATTTGATGAAGCACCACAACAGGGGAAATGGGTGAGTGTGGATAATCACATTTTAATGTGAGAGTGTTTAACCCAACAGGACACCGAATTCATTGCGATGGCAGGCACAGTGTAGATTGGCCCCTTCAAAAGTGTGTGTTTATCACTTATAGGATAATCTGACAGGGGCAAGAATCCATGGTAGAGGAATTATCACTTTCTAAGCCTAGAACCTGGAATGTCAGATCAATGAATCAAGGTAAGCTGGAGGTGGTCAAACATGAGATGGCAAGATTGAACATCGACATCTTGGGAATCAGCGAACTAAAATGGACAGGCATGGGCGAATTTAATTCAGGTGACCATCATATCTACTATTGTGGGCAAGAATCCCTTAGAAGAAATGGAGTAGCATTCATAGTCAACAAAAGGGTGGGAAAAGCAGTACTGGGGTACAATCTTAAAAATGATAGAATGATCTCAGTATGAATCCAAGGCAAACCATTCAACATCACAGTAATTCAAGTCTATGCCCCAACCACTGAGGCCGAAGAAGCTGAGGTTGATCGGTTCTATGAAGACCTACAACACCTTCTAGAACTAACACCCAAAAAAGATGTCCTCTTCATCATAGGGGATTGGAATGCTAAAGTAGGAAGTCAAGAAATCACCAGGATAACAGGCAGGCATGGCCTTGGTGTACAAAATGAAGCAGGACAAAAGCTAATAGCGTTTTGCCAAGAGAACATGCTGATCATAGCAAACACTCTTTTCCAACAACACAAGAGGCGACTCTACACATGGACGTCACCAGATGGTCAATATTGAAATCAGATTGATTATGTCCTTTGCAGCCAAAGATGGAGAAGCTCCATACAGTCAGTCAAAACAAGACCTGGAGCTGACTGTGGCTCAGATCATGAGCTGCTTCTTGCAAAATTTCGGCTTAAATTGAAGAACATCGGGAAAACCACTAAACCGTTCAGGTATGACCTAAATCATATCCCTGATGAATATACAGTGGAGGTGAGGAATAGATTTCAGGGATTAGACCTGATAGACAGAGTGCCTGAGGAACTATGGACGGAGGTCCGTAACATTGTTCAGGAGGCAGCAACGAAATCCGTCCCAAAGAAAAAGAAATGCAAGAAAGCCAAGTGGCTGTCTGATGAGGCTTTACAAGTAACTGAGGAAAGAAGGGAAGCGAAAAGCAAGGGAGAAAGGGGAAGATATACCCAAATGAATGCAGAGTTCCAGAGAATAGCAAGGAGAGACAAGAAGGCCTTCTTAAATGAACAATGCAAAGAAATCGAGGAAAACAACAGAATGGGAAAGACGAGAGATCTCTTCAAGAAAATTGGAGATCTCAAGGGAACGTTTTGTGCAAAGACGGGCATGATCAAGGACAAAGAAGGCAGGGACCTAACAGAAGCAGATGAGATTAAGAAGAGGTGGCAAGAATACACAGAAGAACTATACAGGAAAGATTTGAATGTCCCTGATAGCCATGATAGTGCGGTCACTGAACTTGAGCCGGACATCCTCGAGAGTGAAGTCAAGTGGGCCTTAGGAAGCATTAGTAACAACAAAGCTAGCGGAGATGACAGTATTCCAGCCAAGCTATTTAAAATCCTAAAAGATGATGCTGTTAAAGTGCTGCATTCAATATGCCAACAAATCTGGAACACTCAACAGTGGCCACAAGACTGGAAAAGGTCAGTTTACATTCCAATTCCAAAGAAGGGCAACGCCAAAGAGTGTTCAAACTACCGCACCATTGCGCTCATTTCACATGCCAGCAAGGTGATGCTCAAAATCCAAAAAGCTAGGCTTCAGCAGTATGTGAACCGAGAACTACCGGAAGTACAAGCTGGGTTTAGAAGAGGCAGAGGAACTAGAGATCAAATCGCCAACATTCGCTGGATCATGGAGAAAGCAAGAGAATTCCAGAAAAACGTCTATTTCTGCTTCATTGACTACGCTAAAGCCTTTGATTGTGTGGATCACAACAAACTGTGGCAAATTCTGAAAGTGATGGGAGTACCAGACCACCTTACCTGTCTCCTGAGAAACCTGTACGAGGGTCAAGAAGCAACAGTAAGAACCAGAGATGGAACAACCGATTGGTTCAAAATTGGGAAAGGAGTACGACAAGGCTGCATATTGTCACCCTGCTTATTTAACTTATATGCAGAGTACATCATGAGAAATGCCGGGTTGGATGAATCAGAGATTGGAATTAAGATTGCCGGGAGAATTATCAACAACCTCCGATATGCAGACGATACCACCCTAATGGCAGAAAGCGAAGAGGATCTCAAGAGCCTCTTGTTGAGGGTGAAAGAGGAGAGTGCAAAAGCTGGTTTGAAACTCAACATTAAAAAAACTAAGATCATGGCATCTGGCCCTATCACTTCCTGGCATATAGAAGGGGAAGAAATGGAAGCAGTGACAGATTTTACTTTCTTGGGCTCCAAGATCACCGCAGACGGTGACTGTAGCCATGAAATTAAAAGACGCTTGCTCCTTGGGAGGAAAGCTATGGCAAACCTAGACAGCATAGTAAGAAGCAGAGACATCACCTTGCCGACAAAGGTCCGTCTAATCAAAGCTATGGTTTTCCCAGTAGTAATGTATGGCTGTGAGAGCTGGACTATAAGGAAGGCTGAGCGCCGAAGAATTGATGCTTTCGAACTGTGGTGCTGGAGAAGACTCTTACGAGTCCCCTGGACTGCAAGGAGGTCAAATCAGTCCATCCTCAAGGAAATCAACCCTCACTGCTCATTGGAAGGACAGATACTGAAGCTGAAGCTCCAATATTTTGGCCACCTAATGTGAAGAGAAAACTCCCTGGAAAAGACCCTGATGCTGGGAAAGACTGAAGGCAAAAGGAGAAGGGGACGGCAGAGGATGAGATGGCTAGATAGCATCACCGATGCAATGAATATGAACTTGAGCACGCTCCGGGAGAGAGCGCAGGACAGGAAGGCCTGGCGCGCTATGGTCCATGGGGTCACGAAGAGTCGGACACGACTGAACGACTGAACAACAACAACAACAAGCCTGGATGGCTCACACCAGCCAAAGTCGAAGGTTGGGGTGGTTGTGTAACATTTCCCTTCACAATGTCAGTGTTTTTCCCTTCATTCTCCTCCCATTGACACCAAGGGCTAAACTAGTTCCTTCCCTAGTTTGGGACATGTTGGGGAATGAGGGGCACAGGATCCTGAGGATCCAAGGATTCCATCGGCATACCCCATTCCTGGCTCTCAGAGCAGAGATGTCAGAACAATGATGATGATGATGGGGCTTTCTGCCACAGCCTTGGGGAGGCCTCTACCCACAGAGAAGAAGAGCTGCAGCTTCCTATGGCTGGGGATGAGTGAATCTGTCCATTTCACTTTCTCCCACATTCAAAGTTCAAATTCTCTTTCTCCTGAATATAAAGAACATTGGTAAATTCTTATCAAAAATGAATTAAAACCAAATTTTCACCCATCCTTAGTAGAAGGTGGCATCAGATAATTAAAAGTTCTGACTACTTTTTTATTGCATTTCATCCCTGCATTTCCTCCACTATGGAACTCAAGGTGACACATGAAAAGTACTTAGGGTTCCCAGGTGGTCCAGCCACTAGCCTCCAGCACAGTGCTTTTCAGTGGAGACCACACAATGAGAAACGAGTCCTCAGTTGTACAGCGAGAGTAATTAACTAATGGAAATGCATGCGTAGACCATCCTTTC
This sequence comes from Heloderma suspectum, assembly GCF_057233095.1. NCBI lineage: Eukaryota > Metazoa > Chordata > Lepidosauria > Squamata > Helodermatidae > Heloderma > Heloderma suspectum. Next base: position 89,407,208 of record NC_139459.1, read on the forward strand.
CCACACAAGCCGAACTAATATCCACGAGCAATAGAGGAAGCCTATTACACAAACTACATATGATGTACAGGTTTCTTGAAGATTCCCTCAGTTGATAGAAGAGTGATGTAGCCAGGGTGGACAGTTATCTCCCTCACATGTTGCATATCCTTTAGCTTACTTCTAATGGAAAGACATATTCTACCTGAGCAGGAAAAGATGCACCATTTATTTAAAATAGATAGGGATGTACAAAAGTCACTTACCTTTTAACGAAATGTGATTCGAGGTGGGGGGGAGGCGCCCCGTCCCTCCCCCTCGAAATTCTGGTTGGGGGAGAGGCACCCCGTCCCTCCTGCCGCGAATCCTGGCCGGCCGGGTCTGCAAATGGCGGCTGTAGACGCCACCATTTGCGTCCTTGCAGTCAGCCATGATAGGCTACGTAAATGTTTACGTAGCCTATCACGGCTGAGTAAAACAAAAAACAAAAAACCGCATGTATGCAAATGGCGGCGCCCATTGGTGCCGCCATTTGCGTTCCTTACTTTGGCACGTCTAGTCTACGTAAACATTTACATAGACTACAGCAAAAATAAGGGGAACGCAAATAGCGTAGACGCTACGCTATTTGCGTTCCCCTTATTTTCGCCGTAGTCTACGTAAATGTTTATGTAGACTAGACGTGCCAAAATAAGGGACGCAAATGGTGGCGCCCATGGGCGCCGCCATTTGCGTACGTGCAGTTGTTGTTGTTTTTTTTACTCAGCCGTGATAGGCTACGTAAACATTTACGTAACCTATCACGGTATTTTTAAAAAATCTAGCCGTGATAGGCTACGTAAATCTTTACGTAGCCTATCCCTTTTTTTGTTTTTTGTGTTTTTTTACTGGAAATGGCGGTGGCGGCAGCCGGTCAGAAGACTGGCTGCTGCCACCGCTGCCGCACCGCCGCCGCACCGCCGCCGGAGCTGCCGCCGCCGCCAGGAAGTTTTGCCCAAGGTAAGTCCCATGCCGGGGGGGTGGCAGACCATTTTGCCACCGATTTTGGGGGGCCGAATGCGCTGGCATTCGGCCTCCCTGAGATTCGTGGCAAAATTCTCTGACATCCCTAAAAATAGAGATCTAAAACTTTCAGGCCATGGTCGAGTGCACTATGTCTGTGCAGTATGTGATGGCTACTGAACTTGAGGTGCGCAGAGTGTGCAAAAGAAATGCAGTAGGAGTAGGATCTGTTGGTTTGCCATTTCTGCATATTGCTGTTTATGTAAGCCAAGTCAAATGATACAGAAGACACAGGCATGTGGGACATTGTCATTGTCATAATGAACAATAAGATCTTTCAGGCATGTATGTACAAGCCTAGCGTTTACGTGTGTTGGGAGGTAGGTAGCTCTGTTGAATTGGAACACACTCTAATCTCAGTACTACGAGGTAGATTTAGAGCAGATTCCCCACATCCGTTGCACTCCAGTCCAGATGTGCTGGACTATAACTTCCATCAGCCCCAACCAGCTGATGGTCAGTAAGCAGAGATTATGGGAGTTGTAATCCAAAACATCTGAACGAAGCCAGATTGGTGAAGACTGATTTAGAAGTATAATTAGAGGTACAGACATGCTTGTTCATCCATGGGTCCATATCTATCTTTATCTATCTTTATCCATATCTATCTAGTTTTTCTTATACCTCTGTTTTCTTCTTGCACACACCCATGGCATAACAGCCTTTAAAAAATGGAGTAAGTGCAATGCATTAGCAAGCTATGTGGGGCCAGACTTATGTGTAAACCTACCTTACAAGGCTTTCAGTGGAAGATAGTATGGTACACTTAATATGTATCCTCATTTCCTGAAAGCATAACATAACTGGCCATTGTCCTTTATATAATGAATTCTAGTCACTTGTGTGCTACTTTGACAGAATCCTTTCACAACTGATAATAAGCCCATTTAGTTAAAATGTAATTATGGGAACTTTAGTAAATGCCTGTTATTGAGCAGTCCATAATGGCTGAAATATTACATTTTAAACATGAAATGAGACGCATAATGGCAACAGTACTAGAATGTTGCTCCTGTGTGGAATCTGCTTATGTAGCATAATACTTCGTGTTGAATAAAATGCCACTGTATATTATCTATTTAATTTTCTTTTATATATATTGCAAATACACTTAGAACAAAGTTACAGTTAAAATGTTGGACAGGAAATTGCTTAGGCTAACTGGTTCACATGAAGATAAATCACTCATATTGTATTATGGTCAAGGCTGTGTTGTGGCAATCACCACACTGATTGGCTGAACTAGTGTGGTGACATGGAATGTTGCCCAGGAAACAAGGCTCTTTACAATGAGAGGTTGGATGAACATTTCACACAGTGGCATGCAATAGACAGGGGGCAGAGGTCAGGCTGTAGAGAAAGGGACAGGAACTCACAGACAAAGAGGTTGAGGGAAGAGCAGGCAACAGCCTAAGATAGAAGAACCAAAAGGAAGGACAGAAGAAGAACTAAGTTTTAGGAAAAGGGCAAGAAGGGGCAAATCAGACAGCTTTCTGATCAGTGCTGTGAAGAAAACCCACAGCTTTAAGGTCAGGAGGGAACCCTGCATTAGGGATGGACGAAAGGGACTTACCTCGTCCCGCAGCTTGCTTCGCGGTGGGGGGGAGGCGCTTTGCTTCTCCCCCCGAAGTTCAGGCGAGGGGGGGAGGCGCCCCACCTCGCTCGGCCGAAATTCAGGCCGGAGGGGAGGCGCCCCATCCCTCGCCGCCGAAATTCAGGCTGGGTAGGAGCGCCCCGTCTACCCGGCCGCGAAAAAAAAAGTAACCCCCCCAAAAAAACACACACTCCGTAACGATTTACGTAGCCTATCACGGCTAGATTTCCAAAGTTAGCCATGATAAGCTATGTAAATCATCACGTAGCCTATCACGGGTGACTTTGAAAAAAAAAAAAGCGCGTACGCAAATGGCGGCTCCCATGGGGACCGCCGTTTGCGTTCCTTATTTTGGCACGTCTAGTCGCTGAGAGGGACATTCGCCAAAGGTAAGTCCCATTCCGGGGGGAGGCGGGGGGGCAGTGGAGAATTTCCCCAACACTTTTGGGGGGCCGAATGCGTTGGCACTCAGCCTCCCGAAGATTCGTGGAGAAATTCTCAGCCAACCCTACCCTGTATGACTGGGATTCCCAGTCACATAGAACATCTATGCTAGGGATGGAGACTGGCATAGATGCTACCTCATGCTGACTCTTCCACAGACAAATTAAGATCTGTTGACGATAGCAGTCATATTTTGACAGAGATCTGTGCTACTTTAAAGATGCTTGTACATTTGGACACAAAACACTCATTTGGTACTTGTGATTAAGGACCATTATAGTTGTTCCAAGTATTTATAGACTTTTTTAAAAAACTCAGTCTAGCCCACAATTTGCATTTGGGGAGTGGTTGTTGACCAGATTAGTCATCACAACTTGTAAAGTATGCAAGAACAGGAGATCTTCAACAAGAGGTGTATCATCAAGAGTCCTCTATTGCCAACTGGACAGATGAAACTCTTACATTTGAACATTGGGAGCAGAGTTGCTGCAGTTAAAGGTGAAAACTGTACTCTCTGGCTTGTCCTTGAAAGAACAGACATGTCTGATAGGTAGTTTTAACACTTTTTTTTGTTATAAACATCCACTTTTTGTATTATCTTGGATTATTGTGGTAACCTGACTTTTATTTCTTAATGATGTAAGAAATTACATCATGATTACCAGACTCTAAGAGGTTACTTTCTTTTTAGGATCCCCCTAAAGCTTTCATCCCCTATTAATTAGAAATAGGTGCCCAGATATTCTCTTTTTACAAGTGATCTATAAGAAAGTTGTAGCATTCAAGGTATTAAATTTCCCATAGTGTAGTGAGTAGGGATGTACGAAACTCCCCTTACCTGGCTCCTCCAGGTTACGCTGGGGGGAGGGAGGTGCTCCGTTCCTCCCCCCAGAATCCTGGCTGGCCGGCTCCACTCCAAGGGGATTCCGTGGAGCTGCCAGCTGGCTCCGCCAGCAGCCGGACATCCGGCCGCTGGCTAGCAGGGATGCAAATGGCGGCAATCATAGCTGCCGCCGTTTGCATCCCTGTAGTCAGCCATGATAGGCTACATAAAGACTTACGTAGCCTATCACATCTGGCTTAAAAAAAAAAAAACTGTGTACGCAAATGGCAGCGGCTACGGCCGCCGCCATTTGCGTTCCTTATTTTTGGCCGTCTTAGTCTACGTAAATATTTACATAGACTAAGACGGCCAAAAATAAGGAATGCAAATGGTGGCGGCTGTAGCCGCCACCATTTGCGTACGCGGTTTTGTTTTGTTTTGTTTTTTTAAGCCAGACGTGATAGGCTATGTAAGTCTTTACGTAGCCTATCACGTCTTGTAAAAAAAACCCCCCCCGACAAGACTGTAAATGGCGGTGGCGGCAGCCGGTCGGAAGACCAGCCACCACCGCCGCCGCCAGAGCCGCCACTGCTCGGAAGATCTGCCCCAGGTAAGTCTTGTCCCACGGGGGATCCGTGGGGGGGGCGGCGGGGCAGGCCGTTCCGCCACAGATTTTGGGGGGCTGAATGCACTGGCATTTGGCCTCACCGAGATCCATGACGGAATTCTCTGTCATCCCTAGTAGTGAGCAGTACCTAGCCAAGTCTAAAAGTAGAGGTGTGGCTTGTTGCTGTTGTTGTTTGTTTGATTGTTTTGCAGCCAATTCTATATTCCAAGTTCAAGATGTTCTGTAAGACTCTAAAGGCAGATACCTTTTAATTGAAGGAGAGTGGTACAGCTAGGGATGGTGGAGAAGTCCTCCACGGACCCCAATGAGGCCATATTCTATTGAATCTGGCCCCCCGAAGTCCGTGGAGGATCGGATTTCTTACCTCTGCCTCCCCACGAAGTCTTTGCCGGCTGGATCCTGCCTGCTGCTGGCTCCGAAGCCCCAGCGATACAGCCACCATTGCCGTATCCCTGGCTGGACTGATAGACTGCAGATGCAAATGGCATCCGCTACACCATTTGTGTCCCTGCTCTTTGACGTGCTAGGCTACGTCAATCTTTATGTAGCCTATTGCATGAAAAAAAGGGACACAAATGGCGTATTTGCATCCCTGTTCCTTCATGTGATAGTCTGCGTAAAGATTTACATAACCTAGCATGTCAAAGAGCAAGGACGCAAATGGCATCCGATGCCATTTGCATCTGCAGTATGTCAGTCTAGCCAGCAATATGGCAATGGCAGCGGAGCCGGCCAGCGAGGATTCCGGGGGAGGGATGGACTGCCTGCCCGTGAACCCTCCCAGCTGGAATGGCAGGTAAGTCATTTGTACATCCCTAGGTACAGCAAACCCATTACTCTAGGTATGTTATACGCTCTGAACAAAAAACTGGGCTTCCTTCTTTTAAGAGCTTGTTTTTATGCTTTAAAATTTTATAAAATTAAAAATTTAAGCCCCCAAAATAATTTGATGTCAACAGCAAACTTGGGTACCTCACTGCTCACTCCTAATTCCAGATCATTTATGAATAAGTTGAAAAGCATTGGTCCCAATACAGATCCCTGTGGGGCTGCACTGTTTACATTCCTCCATTGGGAGAATTCACCATTTATTCCTATTTTCTGCTTTCTGTTCTTTAATTTCTGTTTCTGATGTAACAGAACAGCACGATGTCAGATTCCCCACTCCTGAGGACATAGCAGTGTCTACAGCTTCTGGAGGGGGAATCCAACATATCCTATGGTCCCTGGGACTCTCTCTCAGAGTCCACAGGATTACTTTACTCATATATTAAAGAAACATTGGGTTTGTTGGAGACCTTCAAATGTCCTTCTTTGTACTACACAGCATTATTTACACATGGCTGTAAAACTAGCAGGAACTTAGCTTGCCAGCTACAACAACCCTATTTATTTGCAACATTTGCATGCCATCCCATAACATAAAGCCCTCCAGTTGGCTTACAATAAACAAATGTAAAAACAATTTAAATACAAAATAAAACACAAGACCATGCTATCAAAAGCAGCACAATTGTAATTTCCATGACTCTGTGTGTAAGATCCATCAGCCCCCAAAGGAGAGCAGGTGGGGCCAGTTGATATAGCCGCTTTGTCCCTGCCCTTTTGATGCTGATGTCATACCATGTCATGTGAGCATCTTTTATGGTTCTTGTGTGCCTGCTTCATTCTGGGGCCGGATGCAAATGTCAATCTCCCTGTAGATTGTATGTGCCTGGTGTGTGTGTGTGTGCCTGTGTGTGTGTAAATATTGGTCTTTTGTAACTAATCTCTTAATTGCAATAATCCTAGAATTGTAAACGTTTGGGGGTTGTAATTTACACCCGGCAAGAGATACACTATGGGATGCAATGGGCCATTTCCCAAGATCATTGCAGCCCACTGTGGCTTGTTTAAGCTACAGTGGTTGTAGTGCATACTGACAGCCATTTTGAATATTTGAGCTGCAGCAGGGAGGCGCCATGCCTTATTGTGTCATCCAAACCCAGTGTGGGTGGGTTGTTGGCATGGTTAACAAACCACCCACAACCCATTGGCTGCTTTAAGGTTGTGGGTGGCTTGTTAACCACCAGCAACAACCCACACTTGGCAGGTTCAGACGACCACCTGCCATGGCATGAATATTCAAAATAACTGCCGGCATGCACCACAACACACCATGGCTTAAATAAGCCACAGTGGGCTGCAGTCACTATGCAAACTGGGTCAATGTTCATGCAACAACTAACTGACAAGGCACAAACAGAATGTTATGGGGCAGAAAAATCTGAACCCCTGCTATCAGTTGTGGCTAGGGGTGGATGAAAGTCCCTTACCTTTCGTCGAAGCTTGTTCGCGGTGGGGGGGAGGCGCTTTGCTGCTCCCCCCGCGAAGTTCAGGCCGGAGGGGAGGCTTCCCGCCTCGCCCTGGCCGAAATTCAGGCCGGGGGGGAGGCTTCCCGCCTCGCCCCGGCCGAAATTCAGGCCGGGGAGGAGGCTTCCCGCCTCACCCGGCCGCGAACTCGAAAGGTTTAAAACAAACAAACAAACGCCCCGTGATAGGCTACGTGACGATTAACATAGCCTATCACGGCTAGATCTGCAAAGTCAGCCATGATAGGCTACGTTAATCATCACGTAGCCTATCACGGGTGACTTAAAAAAAAAAAAGCGCGTACGCTAATGGCGGCCCCCATAGGGAGCCGCCATTCGCGTTCCTTATTTGGTCACTGTAGTCTATGTAAATCTTTACGTAGACTACAGCGACCAAATAAGGAACGGGAATGGGGGCTCCCTATGGGGGCCGCCATTATCCGTACACGCTTTTTTTTTTTTTTAAAGTCACCCGTGATAGGCTACGTGACGATTGACGTAGCCTATCATGGCTGACTTTGCAAATCTAGCCGTGATAGGCTACGTTAATCGTCACGTAGCCTATTATGGTGGCGTTTTTTTTTTCTTTTATTGGAATGGCGGTGGCGGCAGCCAGTCGAAAGACTGGCTGCTGCTCCCGCCCCGCACGAACACCCACCAAACCGCCGGCCGGACCCGCTGCCGGGAGGGACATTCGGCAAAGGTAAGTCCCGTCCCTCGGGGGGTGCGGGGGGTGCGGAGGATTTCTCCCCGAAACATGTTCGGGGGGCTGAACACGTTGGCACTCGGCCCCCCAAAGTTTCGGGGAGAAATTCTCCGCCATCCCTAGTTGTGGCCCAGTTCTATCTACTCTATGAGGAAGGTAAAATGCCTGTTGACAGATTTAAATGTATTTCTCTATACTGACTAGGGATGTCAGAGAATTCTGCCATGGATCTTGGTAGGGATGTACGATAGTCACTTACCTTTCCGTGGATTATGTTGATGGTGGGGGGGGAGGCGTTCTGTCCCTCCCCCCAGAATCCTCGACGGGGGGGAGGTGATCCATTCCTCCCCCCTGTAATCCTCCACTGCCGGCTGTGCTCCGCAGCAGCTCTGTGGAGCAGCCAGCCAGGCCCAGCCAGGCCAGAGCCGTCCGCAGCCGGATTTCCGGCTGCAGAGGGCTCTGGGAAAAACAACAACAACAACTGCGGAGGTCTCTGGGAAAAACAACAACAACAACCGCTATTTGCGTCCCTTTTTGATTCACCATTTTAGCCTATGTAAATATTTATAATATAATTTACATATAAATATAATCAAAAAGGAACGCAAATAGCGCCCGCTATGCTATTTGTGTTCCCCTTTATTTTCGCCGTCATAGTCTATGTAAATATTTATGTAGATTAAGACGGCCAAAAATAAGGAACACAAATGGCAGTGGCCATAGCCGCCGCCATTTGCGTACGCGGTTTTTTTTTTTAAACCCAGCCATGATAGGCTACGTAAATCTTTACGTAGCCTATCACGTCATTTTTTTTTTTTACAACACTGCAAATGGCAGCGGCGGTAGCCCCTTGAAAGACCAGCTGCTGCCACCGCCGCCGAAGCCACTGCCGGAGCTGCTGCCGCCCGGAAGATCTGCCCCAGGTAAGTCTCGTCCCAGGGGGGATCCGTGGGGGGGCGGGGGGGCAGGCTGTTCCACCATGGAGTTCGGGGGGCTGAATGCACTGGCATTCAGCCTCACTGAGATCCGTGGTGGAATTCTCTGCCATCCCTAGCCAAGCGTCCTTTCTTTTTCTTTTTGCAATTAACCTATTTAGTTATTTAGGGTACAATGCCATTCATGTTTAGACAGAAAATAGTTATACAACTCCTAGCATTCCCCACCCAGCATGGCTGACTGGGGAATGCTCAGAATTGTAGGATTTTGTTCTGTCTGAACATGCATAGCATTGCATCTTTAATGTAATAGTTTTGGCATTAATTCTTATGTATATGTTATACTTTTAGGCTGCAATCTTAAACACACTTACATGGGAGCAAGCCCCATTGAACGTAGGTCAAGTTATTTAGGGATGGCAGAGAATTCCACCACGGATCTCAGAGAGGCCAAATGCCAGTGCATTTGGCCCCCCAAAATCTGTGGCAGAACGGCCTGCCCCCCGCCCCCCCCCATGGATACCCCCTGGGACAAGACTTACCTGGGGCAGATCTTCCAGGCGGCAGCAGCTCCAGCTGCAGCGGCTGGTCTTCTGACCGGCTGCCACCGCCACCATTAGTGTTCCTTATTTTTGGTGACTTAGTCTACGTAAATAGTTACGCAGACTAAGACGGCGAAAATAAGGGGAATGCAAATAGCGTAGTAGGCACTATTTCTGTCCCTTTTTGATTCACCGTTTTAGCCTACATAAAGATTTACGTAGGCTAAAATGGTGAATCAAAAAGGGACGCAAATAGTGCCCTCTACGCTATTTGCGTCCCCCTTTATTTTCGCCGTCATAGTCCACGTCAATATTTACGTAGACTAAGATGGCCAAAAATAAGGAAAGACCGGCTGCCGCTCCTGCCCGCACGAACACCCGCCGAACAGCCGGCCGGACCCACCGCCGAGAGGGACATTCGGCGAAGGTAAGTCCCGTCCCAGGGGGTGTGTGTGGAGGATTTCTCCCCAGTACTTGTTCGGGGGGCCGAACACGTTGGCGCTCGGCTCCCTGAAGTTTCGGGGAGAAATTCTCCGCCATCCCTACCACCCCCCAGCACTGCCTCACAGGCAGATTGGAACAGCCCTGTGCTCCATGCTTGCAAAAGGAGCATGGAGTGACCAAAACGGGGCATTCTGGGCAGCATTCCAGGGTGGAAGGCAGAAATGCCGGTTCAACACAACCTATGTTTCATCCGGCAGCCTCCTCCCCCATTCCACCTTCCCATGGCTAGACAGCTGAAATCAGCTGTCTAGTCATGAATGCAGGGCAGGAGAATTGCAGAGGGAATTATCCCCTCCATGCTTCTCCTGCCCTGCATTATCTAGGCAGTCACCTCTGGGTTCGGAGGTGGCCGCCTATTCCCATAGGATTGTGCCTTGCATCCAAATGCTGTAATTCTCAAAACACTTATTCCACAAGTGTTTTGATGCCTATTAGGTTGCCCCAAAGGGTTGAGGGTTTCAGCAGAAGTAGATTTAATTTGGATATCACACCAAGCAGAGAATCTGTTCAGCACAAATTTGCTGGTAGCAATTATATAATAACTGAGGTCCTATTCAGTATTCATAGATGAAACTTTTCAGCTTATGTCTCTGCACATAGAGCTGTATGCAAGGCTGGGGATTCATATGAGGGTGTTGAAACTGCCCAGTGCTTGTAACATATTCCCAGGTACAACCCCAGTAAGAGAGCACTATAGCACTAATTAACCCATTTGTACACATGCATTTCTTTTTCTTGTAGGGAAACCATGCAGACAAATCTGACATGCATAAAGCCAACTTTAGGGATGGCTGATTCTATCAATTCTGGTTTCTTTCGGTTTCTCACTTTTTTTCTTAAATCTGGTTTGTCTTGAACTTTGACAGTTTTTCCAGTGTTAAATTTGGTTCATCCCAAACTTTGAGGATTTTGCTTTTAAAAGTTTGCACGAAAATCCATAAGTACATTTTCCCTAATATATAATTTTTGTGTGCAGTTTTGCCTAAAATACACATTTTTGCAAGCAATGTTTGTAGTATAATGCATTTTGAACATTATTTCCCCTAGCATATGCATTTTTTAAAAAAAATGGAGAACTCCCCTGCAAAAGCCAAAGAAGTGGAAATTACAAATGATAAGTTTTGGTTTGCATAGTAGTTTGAATGCAAAATTAGGTATCTTCACATTAAAATGGAAACTGAACAAATTTATCTCCCACCCTTAACCGTCTTCTACCTAGTGTGTTTTTCAAATGAATCCCAGCTTTGCTAGCCGTAAGTGAACAGTATTTTTGTTTGCAGCATGCTTTTCTTTGCTATTTGGAACTAAGGCCTGTGTGATCTTATTCCTCAGCTCTTTCTCTCTCACAACAAAGTGTCATAATTACAAGATGGCAATTTCAAGGAGCACAGTTGCTCAGTTGACCCCCCCCCAAACACACAAAAGTAAAAGAAAAACCCACTTTTCATGATTTCTTTAAAATGCTTTGCTTCCCTACTGCTTTCTGAAAGAGTCACACAGATGGAAGAGAAGAATGCAATATGCACCATAAGGAAAATGAGGAAACCAACAAAATACAGCTTGATGATAGAGCAGAGTGTAATAAGGGCATTCTTTGTCACTTAATTTCAGAACGAGTAATAATAGCTTTAGGTAACTCCTGCCACCATCACGGTGAAAAGAAAGTCCTTGTTTGTATTCATGTATTAATTTCAATACAATTATGTCAATCAAGAAAAAGTTGTTAAAAATAGTTTACTAGATTGCACATTTGCTCTGTTACACTTAATCCCCAGCTACCCCTTCCCTTAATGTTGTCCTTACAATTTATTTCAACCATCTGAAAAAGTCCCTTGTTATTAAGACCTTCCATACATTCCAAAATGGAGTTTGCTTCCGCTGGTCTGATGCTAAATGCATTTACTTGGGAATAAGTACCATTTCATTGGAGATTATAAGATGTTTTAAAGTAAAAAAATAATAAAATGAGCATCTTTAACCATATACATTTCCAGCCATGTCCATTTCCACCCCTTGGCTATACAGTGTTTTAAAAAATGAGGAAGGATAGTATAGTGAGCAGCACCAGTCCCAGTGGGTCCTTGCATCATGCACCTGCTGGAACACTCCTCGGAGGAAGAGCTGGAGGACCCGGAACCACCCACCACTGGCACTCCTCAGGATCTGCAAGTAGACCCTGGAGGAGCCTGGGACCTCAGGGGTGACTACCATGAGGGCATCACCTGTGGAGGACAAGGACTCTGCCTCAGAAGTGGAGGCAGAGAAACCCCCAGGCCTTCTGGAGAGACACCACCTGAAAAGGAGTGCTAGAGTGAGCCAAAGGCCTCCTTGTGAGAAAAGGTCTTCTTGCAAGTAGGGGGCTTGCTCACAAGGAGGACCTTTTCAGCTGCAGTTGGTAACAGCCACAGGCGAGGCTTGGGTGTAGCTATGACAGCCTCTGCATAAAATACAGCAGTGTAAGACTGAGATAGCTGCTAGAAACAGCATCAAACAGACCTTCCTGAACCCAGCATCCCTTGCTTTAACTCTGGATAGCTTCTGTGACTGAATCCTGAAGTGAGTACTTCTGGGTGAACTCTCAGCCCCAAACTCTAACCCTAGCTGCACCACTACTTGTATACATTCCACCACTAATTCATTCACACAAAAGATAAGAGAAAATCAAATGAACGGAAAGGCAAAACAGAATGGGGCAAAAACTGAGAGAGGCTAAAACAATAGAAAAAGAGGGGGAGAGCAGCTGGTCCTTAACATTGTTGTGTGTATTGCCACAAATGTTTCTCACGTGCCTTTATACTTTTCTTTCATAATCGACCTATAATGGAGCAAAGGGCTGGATGCTTCCAAACTTGTCTGATCTCAGAAGCTAAGCAGGGTCAGCCCTGATTAGTACTTGGATGGGAGACCGCCTGGGAAGCAGGCTTCTTGCATTGAGCAGAGGGTTGGACTCGATAGTCTTGGAGGCCCCTTCCAACCCTGTGATTCTATGCACTATTTCTCTCTCGGCCAGAGAATCACTAAGTGTAACATCAAGGTCTGGATTGGTCTCATCTTTCCATTCATTCAGCAACTCCATCTTAAGTGGGATCTGCAAGAAAATGTCTCATTGTGGAGTGCTCCTGTTCGGTGTTCCAACTAGGGATGCCAGAGACATTTTCATGCATTCGACCAGGGGATTCCTCAGCAGACCGGCTTTTCCCCTGTTGGGCAGATTCCACAGACTTGCAGCAGGCTGGTTTTCTACCTTTCCTGAATTTTGTCACAGAAAAATACACAAAATAAGAAACCCAGCCAAAAATGTGCATTTCCCCTATAGGCTAAAACATGAAAATGTGCATTTAGGGGGATTTTCGCAGTTCTGCAAATTTGGGAACAAAAAAAATCTGATTTTGTCAATGGGTGGATGACAGAATGAAAGGTGCCTGACAATCCACAACACACGGACAGAATGGGTTTTACACAATCCATACATCCCTAGTTCCATCCATCCATGACCTTTTCCAGGATACTCGATTCCATCTCACCCCCAGTTTTCTCTATTTCCTTCCATCAGTCAGGCGGCATTTCATGGCCATTTCATGGCCTGGCTTTGCGAAGGGGAACCCAGAAGGGGCAACTTCCCCCGCAATATTCATCCAGTTCTGCCTAGAAATAAAAAAAGTTATAGGCAGTTCCTTTAAAAAAATAAATAAAATAAAAAAGGACATGTAGCACAACCCCCCCCCCCCGCACCTATTTCTCTGACATTGGACAGGTGTAGGGGGTGGCTATGCCTATGACCATGAGAAAGACAAGCTATAGACATTTTTTTTTAAAAAATGTCTCATGATAATCAATGGAAAGCCTTGGTTTTTTGAACCTCAGCTTGGCTTTGGTAGTCAAAGAGGACTGACTGTTATGGCAGAGGTGTTAAACTTCTGTCAGCCTAAGGGCTGAATTCTATTAAGGGACATCACTTGGGGGCCACACTGAAGTGTAGACTGGGGCTGAAGGCAACAGGGATGGGGGGGGCAAATACCCATAATACCAGCATATTGTAGCTTAAGGGAGCACTCCTACGTAGGGGTGGCAGAGAAATCCGACATGGACTCCAGTGAGGCCGGATTCTTTGGAACCTGGCCCCTCAGAGTCCGTGGCAGAACAGACTACCCCCCCGCCACCCCCTGAAATCCCTCCAGGATGTAACCTACCTGGCGGTGGCTGGTCTGGGTCACCATCTTCGTTCCACAGCCATCCACTGCCAGGCTGCGGAACAAGACGCCATTTGCATCCCTGCCATTGACTATGATTGGCTATGTAAATATTTATGTAGCCAATCACAAAAACAGCAGGGACGCAAATGGCATCCGCTACGCAAGTTGAGTCCCTGCTGTTTGCTGTGATAGGCTACGTAAATATTTTCATAGCCAATCACGGCCAATGCAGGGACGCAAATGGTGTCCCCTACACCGGACGCCATTTGTGTCCACAGGCTGGCCGTGGCCGGAAGTCTGGCAGCGGCTGGAGGCGGCCGGTGGCTCTGCGTACTCCCCGCAGAGTGGAACCGGCCGGGGAATATTCTGGGGAGAGGACCGGATCACCTCTCCCCACCTGCGGATCCCCCATGGACCCCAGGTAAGGGGATCCATACATCCCTACTCCTATGGGGATGGTTGGCCACCTCTGAACTTGGAGGTGACCCAATATCCAATGCAGGGTGGGTGGAGGACAAAGGGGATCTTCTCCTCCCACTCTGGCTGCCCTGCACTAGTGGCTAGACAGCTGATTTTGGTTGTCTAGCCATGGGACATTGGAGTGCAGGGTGGGGAGCCCGGACGACACGTAGGAAACATCATACCAGCACTTCTGCACTCCCCACTCCTCCTTGCTCCCGGGAACGCCCCCTTTTGCCCCGTTCTGCACTGCTTATCCAAGCGCGGAGCCCAAGGACAATCTGCGCTACCTATGAGGTGGCAGAGGAGGTGGAGGCAGTTTTCTGGGAACCGACCTAGGAGCATGGTCTCTGAGGTTGGTTCCTGGAAACCGACCAATCCTATGGCCATCTAGCTGCTGACTAGCAGCCATAGGATTGTGCCTTAAAGCTCTTACTGCCAGTCACTAGGCCTTAGGAGAAGCATTTCAAACTTTTAGAATGGGGAAAAACTGCACAAAAGCCAGGAAACCATCAAATGATTGGTGGCCAGAGTACAGTGGATTGGACCACAGGAAGGGGCCTTGTCCATCTGGGGAACACTGGAGTGCTGGATTTGGCCCCTGGGCCTGAGGTTCTGCACTGCACCCCTGCCTTAAGGTCATCTACAGGGGAGCTCCTCCAGGTAGGGATGGGGGAGAATTTCTCCCTGAAACTTCGGGGGGCCGAGTGCCAACGCATTCGGTCCTCCGAAGGTTGTTCAGGGAGAAATTCTCCGCCCCCCACCCTCCGCCCCCGCCGGGATGGGACTTACCTTTCACGAATGTCCCTCCCGGCGGCGGGTCCCAGCGGCGGTTCGGCAGGTCTTCGTCAGGGGCGGGGGCGGCAGCCGGTCTTTCGACCAGCTGCCGCCACCACCATTACAAGAAAAGTAAAAAAACAACAACGCCCCTGTGATAGGCTACGTAATGATTTACGTAGCCTATCATGGCTAGATTTGCAAAGTCAGCCATGATAGGCTACGTTAATCGTCACGTAGCCTATCACGGGTGACTTAAAAAACAAAACAAAACCATGTTCGCTAATGGCGGCCCCCATAGGGAGCTGCCATTCACGTTCCTTATTTGGTCCCTGTAGTCTACGTAAAGATTTACGTAGACTACGGCGAAAATAAGGGCAACGCAAATAACCACCCTATGGGGGCCGCCATTTGTGTACGCACTTTTTTTTTTTTAAAGTCACGCGTGATAGACTACGTGATGATTAACGTAGCCTATCATGGTTGACTTTGCAGATCTAGCCGTGATAGGCTACGTAAATCGTTACGTAGCCTATCACGGGGCTTTTTTTAATTTACTTTTCTTTTGAAGTTTGCGTCCGGGGAGATGGGGCGCTTCTCCCCGGCCTGAATTTCGGCTGGGCAAGGTGGGAAGCCTCTCCCCCGGCCTGAATTTTGGCCGGGAGAGGCGGGAAGCCTTCCCCCCCCAGCCTGAACTTCAGGGGGAGAAGTGAAGCACCTCCCCCCACCGCGAAGCAAGCTGCGAGACCAGGTAAGTGACTTTCGTACATCCCTACCTCCAGTGCCCTCTCAATCTGAAGTTCAGAGGATGGCCATGAGAGCCTTTTTGGTGATGGCCTTGCAGCTGTAGCATGCTCTCCATAGAGAAGCATAGCCATTGCCCTTCCTTTCAGTGCCAGGCTCAGACTTTCTTCTTCTTCTTCTTCTTCTTCTTCTTCTTCTTCTTCTTCTTCTTCTTCTTCTTCCTTCTGGTTTTACACACTGTGACATCCTTGGTGGGTTTAGCTCCTTGAGATTTTCGGTCATTTTTAACTCCTACAATTTGTATTGTATTTTGCTGTGTCTGTATTGGATGTATCTGTCTTGGGGTTTTAAATAAAATATTGGTCTTATTTTTAGATGGTATAAAAAATCCCAAGAAAAGGACCAGGAATAATCAAATCAATACTATTCAGTGTTGATGAAACATACAGTAACTTGATTCTGTCCACAAAAGTTATTGAGATATTAAAAATGTGGAGGGCAAAAAATAAATACTCTTGGGTGACCAGGTCGATGGCCTTCATAATGTCCAGTGATAGGGACACTGCCAGCATCCAGCCAAGCAGACAGGATAATATAAGGTATGCTAGAAACAAAATCTGCTTGGTTAATATATATCTATATATACACACACACACACAGAGGATGGAGTTATATTTTTCCAACGATTCAGTGATTACTGCTGATATTTTATTAGCACAACTGAGGGGTGAAATGGGTCTATAATCATCACTACATTACTACCTTACATACACACTGTTTTTTATGTCGGTGGTAGCTTTTTTTCTCAACATTTCAGATGAAAATATCTAACACATTTAGGAGGTGCTGGGTGCAGCTTTGCTCATGTTTATTTTAAGTCACAACAAGTCAGATTATGCTAGGAACAAATTGTCTGCTAACAGAAGCCATGGAGGAAAAGGAAGAAATATATTCACCACACAATCCTACTAGAAATAAGTCCCATTGAATTCAACGGGGCTTACTCACAGGTAAGTGGGTATAGGTTTGCAGCCGAAAGGTGTTAATAAATAGCATGATTTCTGTACTGCTAAACTGTAGTCCTATACACTTCACTCTGACTCAGATAATGGAAGACATACAGCACATGGTGTATAAACAGGGATGTATCTGTCAGGGTTTTTTTTAGGTCAATCTCATTCCATTCTGTTTCCACATGAGCTTTTTGTTTGTTTGAATTTCTGTATGGATTTTTTAAAAAACAAACAAACCCATTTTTTGTAATATAAATGTGCACATTCTTGGACTCATGCACCCACTGACTAAAGTGTATTCGTGCTAGGGGTGCACGAAAGTCACTTACCTTGTCTCGCAGCTTGCTTTGCGGTGGGGGGGAGGCGCTTCGCTGCTCCCCCCGAAGTTCAGGCCGGGTGGGGAGGCTTCCCTCCTCTCCCTGCCGAAATTCAGGCCTGGGGGGGAGGCTTCCTGCCTCGCCCGGCCGAAATTCAGGCCGGGGAGAAGCGCCCCGTCTCCCCGACCGCGAACTTCAAAAGAAAAAAAAAACGCCCCTGTGATAGGCTACGTAACGATTAACGTAGCCTATCACGGCTAGATCTGCAAAGTCAGCCGTGATAGGCTACGTTAATCGTCACGTAGCCTATCACGGGTGACTTTGAAAAAAAAAAAAAAGCGCGTACGCAAATGGTGGCCTCCATAGGGAGCTGCCATTCGTGTTCCTTATTTGGTCCCTGTAGTCTACATAAAGATTTATGTAGACTACAAAAAAAAAAAAAATGCTATTTGCGTTGCCCTTATTTTCGCCGTAGTCTACGTAAATCTTTACGCAGACTACAGCGACCAAATAAGGAACACGAATGGCGGCTCCCTATGGGGGCCGCCATTTGCGTACGCGCTTTTTTTTTTTTCAAAGTCACCCGTGATAGGCTACGTGACGATTAATGTAGCCTATCACGGCTGACTTTGCAGATCTAGCCGTGATAGGCTACGTTAATCGTTACGTAGCCTATCACAGGGGCGTTTTTTTTTCTTTTGAAGTTCGCGGCCAGGGGGAAAGGGGCGCTTCTCCCCGGCCTGAATTTCGGCCGGGCGAGGCGGGAAGCCTCCCCCCAGGCCTGAATTTTGGCAGGGCGAGGAGGGAAGCCTCCCCACCCGGCCTGAACTTCGGGGGGAGCAGCAAAGCGCCTCCCCCCCACCGCAAAGCAAGCTGCGAGACAAGGTAAGTGACTTTCATGCACCCCTAGCACGAATACACTTTAGTCAATGGGTGCATGAGTCCAAAAATGTGCACATTTATATTAAAAAAATGGGTTTGTTTGTTTTTTAAAAATCCATACAGAAATTCACACACCCGTGATAGGCTACGTAATGCAAATAGCGTTCCCTTATTTTCGCCATAGTCTATGTAAATCTTTACATAGACTAGATGTGCCAAACTAAGGAACGCAAATGGTGGTGCCCCATGGGCGCCACCATTTGCGTATGCGCTTTTTTTTTTCAAAGTCACCCGTGGTAGGCTACGTGACGATTTACGTAGACTATCATGGCTGACTTTGGAAATCTAGCCGTGATAGGATACGTAAATCATTACGTAGCCCATCACAGGTGTGTGCGTGTGTCTTTTTTTTACTTTCCTTTTTTATTTTGCAATGGCGGCGGTGGCCGGTTAGAAGACCGGCCGCCACCGCCGCCACTGCTGAACTGCTGCCGAACCGCCGCCGGGACCCACTGCCGAGAGGGACATTCGCATGAGGTAAGTCCCATCCCAGGGCCCTACCAATTTCGGAGGGCCTAATGCGTTGGCATTCGGCCTCCCGGAGATTCGTGGAGAAATTCTCTGCCATCCCTACTGTACACGCTCTCCTGAGAATGGGCTCCTCTGAACACAGGGAGACCTGCTTCACACTAAAGAGTAAATCTTGCATATGATTGCACTGCAAGGTTATATATAGTATAAGGCCATGATAAATATATATTCCACAATCCTGAGGACAATTTGTGTGCAGGTTTTCTCCTGGTCATTACGTGGACACTTCACACATAGTGCATAATTTCTTGCAAGATGGTGCAATTGTTATTTAGAATCTACAGATAGCAGTTATACCATTATTATCATACTGTTATCATAACTATTGGTGCACATGACACCAATGGGCACCAATAGTAGGGATGTACGAAAGTCACTTACCTTTTCGCAGGGGTGCTTCGTGGTGGGGGGGAGGCACTTTGCTTCTCCCCCCGAAGTTCAGGCGAGGGGGGGAGCCGTCCCGCCTCGCCCAGCCAAAATTCAGGCCGGGGGGGAGGCTTCCCACCTCGCCCAGCCGAAATTCAGGCCGGGGAGAAGCGCCCCATCTCCCTGGCTGCGAAACAAAGTGTAAAAAAACCACCAAAAACCCGTGATAGGCTACGTAACGATTAACGTAGCCTATCAAGGCTAGATTTCCAAAGTCAGCCATGATAGGCTACGTTAATCGTCACGTAGCCTATCACGGGTGACTTTGAAAAAAAAAAAGCGCGTACGCAAATGGTGGCGGCCTATGGGCCTATGCCGCCCCCGCCCCTGATGAAAGGCCGACAAACCGCCGCCGGGACCCACCGGCGGGAGGGACATTCACCAAAGGTAAGTCCCATCTTGGGGGGGGTGGCAGGGGGGTGGCGGAGAATTTCACCGCTGATTTCAGGGGGGCCGAATGCATTGGCGCTCAGCCCCCTGAAGATTCAGGGAGAAATTCTCCACCATCCCTAACCAATTGTTATGATAAAGGTATGATAATGGTATAACTGTTTTGTGTAGATTCAGCTTTTTTCTTCTTACACACAGCTAGGGATGGCGGAGAATTTCTCCACAAATCTCTGGGAGGCCGAATGCCAACGCATTCTGCCCCCTGAAATTGGTGGTGAAATTCTCTGCCCCCCCGCCCCCCCCAGGATGGGACTTACCTCCTTCAAATGTCCCTCTCAGCGGCGGGTCCCGGCGGCGGTTTGGCAGCAGTTTGGCGGGGGTGGGGGCCGAACGGCTGCCGCTGCTGCCATTACAAAGTAAAGTAAAAACAACAACAACAACACGTGATAGGTTATGTAACGATTTACATAGCCTATCACGGCTAGATTTTCAAAGTCAGCCATGATAGTCTACGTAAATCTTTATGTAGCCTATCACGGGTGACTTTGAAAAAAAAACAACGGCGTACGCAAATGGCGTTGCCCTTATTTTCACCGTAGTCTATGTAAAACTTTACGTAGACTACCCCTGCCCAAATAAGGAACGCAAATGGCAGCGCCCATGGGCACCGCCATTTGCGTACATGCTTTTTTTTTTTCAAAGTCACACGTGATAGGCTACATAAAGATTTACATAGCCTATCACGGCTGACTTTGAAAATCTAGCCGTGATAGGCTATGTAAATCGTTACATAACCTATCACATGTTTTTTTTTTTTACTTTACTTTTTTTATTTTGCGGCCGGGGAGACGGGGCGCTCCCCCCCGGCCTGAATTTCGGCCGGGAGGGGTGGGGCGCCTCCCCCCCGCCAAGAACTTCAGGGGACAACCAAAGCACCTCCCCCCCCACTGCGAAGCAAGCTGTGGGACCAGGTAAGGGACTTTCGTCCATCCTTACACACAGCAGCTTAGTTCAGTTTCTAAAAGAAGGTCAAACTTATTTCTTTGCCAGAAAAAGACATAAATGACACTTAAGTCCATCTCTCCCCCCACCCCCCGGCCCGCCCCAATCCCTTGCAATTACAATTTTGGCCTAGTTATATTCACAGCTGTTGAATGCTAGTGAATATCTTCATGATCCCCTTGGTGGTTAGTCTGGCATCAGCATTGGGTTGATTCTTTTCTACCAGGCTTGTTGATTAACAGTTGGGCCTATGAATCAAAGCAAGATTTCTGAGGGCAGTGACTGACATTTGTGCGTTTTATTGTATTTTATAATATATTTTATCATGATAACGTATTGTATATTTTGACCACCCTGGGATCGGTTTATGATGAAGGGCAGGATATAAACAACTTTATAATTAAATAAATCATTTTTTTTAAAATGTTGCTACTGACGTTTGTTGCTGCAGTTTGTAATGTCCTGGTTTACAATGTGAATGAATTTGACTAGGTCACAATACTTGACTGATATCCAAATCAAGCACCATCTACCCTCCTCCTGCCTCTGAAGTTCTCCCCTGGCTCAGAAAGGGAAATAAACTTTTGTCCATGCTCAGTGGGTGTTCGGTAGACCAAGCGCCCAAAGCCAACTGTTTGTTTAGCAGATGTATGCACACCCGTTGTTTCCTGTTAACTCCTTGTGCTTGATGAAGCTCTCATAGATTGTTTAGAAACTCACATAGACTGATTGAAATGGAAATGCAATTTACAGAGAAGACCGTGTTGCTGGAATAAAGAATCAAATGTCTGCCCCATTATCAGCATCGACATCATACATATGAAGCAATGATGGACTAATCTTGCATGATCGCAATAAATTGCCTTGACAAATTTAATTTTGACAGTCCGTTCCATTTATACTACACTGGTCTGCAATTGGCCTCAATCAGGAGGATCAATTCAGTATAGGAGAAGTAGTGCATGAGCAGCTTCGCCACTAAGTACCTAATCATTGCTGACATAATCAACCTCCCCCCAGCACCAGGACTATTGATAATTTTTTGGTGATTCCCCCCACCCCAATTGTACAACCTTTTTCCAGAATATTAGGCTCAGATCAGGTTCTCTAACTGTGTGATAGTTGGACTGATTCTAGTATTTTAATTGTTTTGATAATAAGCATCATGGTTGTTCTAGTCCTAATCCAAAATTGTACTATATCCAATCTTCTTCCAGAGCAGATGTGGGACAGGGTTGTAAGAGTCTCCTGGGCAGCTGGCTACCATGGCAGAGTTATCTGGGTGGATTCCCCACTGCCCACTTGTCACACATGTTTTACACACACCTTGGATGTGTGTGTGTGTGTGTGTGTGTGTATTTGTGTCTGTGATTTTTCAATCAACTTGCTACAACCCCAGTGCTTCTGGGGCAACCTCTCAGGGTATCCTTGTGCATGTATGCATATTTGTGCCCATCCTCCATTCCAAGCTCTGTTTTCCTCATCCAAGATACAGCAAGACATTTTTCCTTCCAGCATCCATTCCTTCCCTGCTTGTTTCATGATTAATTACACAGTTGTAGGGCACAAGACAATACTGTAAGACACTATTTCTTACTACAGCTGGAGGAGGGCACACTAGGGATGTACAGATTTTGTTAAATCCATTCCATCTGTGTTTCAAGGATTTTCGAAAGGGATGTATGAGAAATTCATTTCAGTTCATTTTTTTTAAAATCAGGATTTACCAGCTCACACCTCCCAGACTGAGCACAGACTTGGATGCAATCTGCAGTCAAAGTCCATACATTTGTGAGCTTGCAGTGTGATATGCAGAACAAAAACAAAGCATTTCAACAGCATGCGTACACTTTAAAAATGCGCATGAAAAATGAATACTTTTGGAAAATGCACACAAATATGCTTTAACCAATGGGAGAAGAATGCATACACTTTAAAGATGTACACCACTGATGCATACGTTTAGAAAAAAAATATAAAAATGCACATGGATCGTCATGCAAAAAGAAAAGAAACAAAGCTCACAGTCTGACATGGACTCAAGTTGGAATGAGATTCAAAATGGAAACTGGAGAATTTGGAGTGAGATTGAGTTTTGCTGGTTTGCACATCGTAATGGTCAGGCTTCTTTTATTCTGTCAGGGAGTCACTGATGAATTCAGATCCCCTCCCTCCATATGAAACTTTCGCTGGCATGTAACACTTCATATATTTTTCTTAGCTCAGCACAAATCAATGAGCAGAGCACACATAAAAAAGATTGCTACCCAGCAGAGGCTGAACAGAGATCAGAGATGTATAAAACATTGCTGCTGCTTCTTTTCTTTTCTTTTTAAAAGAAGGCATATATGTCAACGCATTTTCCAGCAATGTTCATATTTTCATACAGCTAAATTTGTGTACAATACCAGAAAGTGAAAAAGAAAGTGGTCCTAAAGTCCACGGAATCTGCATGACTTGCAGTATGCCATTCTGCTGCAGAATCCTTGGGTCGGATTCAAAGAAATCCGAAGTCAAGTGAATCTGTTTTAGATTTTTTCAGAATCGCTAGGTACCACCACCCTATTGCCCACCTGTCAGCAGCTTCACATTCTTCCTGCCATCCTCAAAGACCCCCTAGCAAGCCTCCTCCACAGCAGCTTAGATTTGCTTGCTTTAGCTTAAGTCAGTCTCCTCTATGCATGCCCATCTCTGGCTGCAGCCAGCAGTGCTCTCTCGTTCTCTTCCCTGAGCCAGTCAGGATGCAACTGGGTGACTGACTCAGGCAGAGTGTTTCTCTGGGATGGTTTGCCTCAGCTTAATCCTGAGCATGATTAATTTGGAGCAGAACCCAGGGGTCGCAAGGCATTGGAAGCAGGCAAGAAAGGCTTAGCTGGGGATGTTGCAGGAGTAGGGATGTCAGAGAATTCCATCACGGATTCTAGAGAGGCCGGATTCTTTAGAATCGGGCCCACCAGAATCCGTGGAGAAATGGCCTTCTGTCCCCCACTACCCCGTGGAATCCCACCGGGACGGAAGTTACCTGGGGCGGATGCGGTGGTGGCAGTGGCTCCGGCTGCTCTCCCGGCCAGCTATGGCCGGGCTGCTGTGGCTGCCATTTGAATTCTTGCAGCCTTGATAGGCTATGTAAGTATTTACATAGCCTATCAAAGTAAAGGCAGCCACACAGACTTACCATTTGCGTGGCTGCCTTTACTTAGGGATGGTGGAGAATTCTGTCACAGATTTCAGTGAGGCCGAATTAGGGATGGCAGAGAATTCCACCACGGATCTCAGTGAGGCTAAATGCCAGTGCATTCGGCCCCCCGAACTCCGTGGCAGAACGGCCTGCCCCCCCTTGCCCCCCCGTCCCCCCGCGGATCCCTCCCGGGATGAGACTTACCTGGGGCGGATCTTCCGGGTGGCAGCGGCCGGTCATCCAACACTTCCAGTGTCCAGCGCCTCCTCCCCCCAGCGGAACCCGGCGAAGCCAGGTAAGGCCAATTTCGTACATCCCTAGGCTGACTGCACTGGCATTTGATCCCCCGAAACCCATGGTGGAACGGCCTCTCCCCGCCCCCCCCCGCGGATTCCCCCCCCGGGACGAAGCTAACCTGGGGCAGATGTTCCGGCAGCGGTGGCTCTGGCGGTGGCTCCGTCGGCGGCTCCGTCGGTGGCAGCAGTGGCTGGTCTTTCGACTGGCTGCTGCGGCCGCCATTTGTGCCTGCTGTTTGCCATGATAGGCTACGTAAGTATTTACGTAGCCTATCACAGCAAGCCAAAAAACCCCAAACCACATAAACAAATGGCGGCTATGAGGGCCACCATTTGCGTTCCCTTTTTTTCGCTGTTTTAGCCTACGTAAATATTTATGTAAGCTATTAAGGTGAAAAAAAAGGGGAACGCGAATAGCGTAGTGGGCGCTATTTGCGTTCCCTTTTTTCGCTGTAATAGCTTACGTAAATATTTACGTAGGCTAAAATGGTGGGGAAAAAAGGAACGCAAATGGTGCCCACTACGCTATTTGCATTCCCTTTTTTTTGCCATAATAGCCTATGTAAAGATTTACGTAGGCTAAAATGGTGAATGAAAAAGGGACGCAAATAGTGCCCACTACGCTATTTGCATTCCCCTTTATTTTTGCCTTCATAGTCTAGGTAAATATTTATGTAGATTAAGACGGCCAAAAAGAAGGAACGCATTTGCATACACGGTTGGTTGTATGTGTGTGTTTTTTTACCCGGAGCCCTCCGTGGCCAGAAATCCGGCTGCGGATAGCTCTGGCCTGGCCTGGCCGGGCCTGGGCTGGCCGGGCCTGGCCGGCTGCTCCGCAGAGCTGCCACGGAGCACAGCCAGCCATTTGAGGATTCTGGGGGGAGGAACGGAGCGCCTCCCCCTCGGCCAGGATTCCGGGGGGAGGGATGGAACGCCTCCCCCCCCCACCATCAACATAATCCACTAAAGGTAAGTCACTTTCATACATCCCTACTTTTAGGGTGCATGCCTTTCTCGTTTTTGGATGCCTTGACACAGATCAACCAAAGGTGCCACCTCTAGCATATGATAACCAAATCAGTATTACAGCCATTACTAATTTCCCCTCTGGTCCTTTTTACATACAACAGGAAAGGGTGGGTGGGTAAAACTGCAAAATGCCAGGGAGGAGCTGCAAGGTCTGCCTCCACCATACAATCTGCATCTAGATCTCCATGGCCTGGGAGAGAGGCCCAGCCAGACAGATGGCCGCAACGACACAAACCAGCCCAGCCCATTTCCACACAGAAGGCTTTTGTGATGAAGGAGAAGGGGATGGCAGAGGATGAGATGGCTAGATAGCATCACCAATGCAATGATCATAAACCTGAGCACACTCTGGGAGAGAGCGGAGGACAGGAAGCCCTGGTGTGCTGTGGCCCATGGGGTCACGAAGAGTTGGACACAACTTAACGACTGAACAACAATTTGTCACTAGTAAATATGAGCAAATAAATATGAACAACCTACTCTGCCCTGGGTGGATGAAGAAAGCAGAGAGCAAAAGAAAAGCCATGAGGGGTTATTGATCATGTGCATCCTGGTAAATCACTGTCCCTGTTTTCACCTTTCAGGAATGGCTTGCCATTTGTTGTTAAGGCACGTTGCATCCTTCAGGGTTCAGGTCTCTCCCCAGAATCTCTAGAAGTCAAGAAATATCTGACTATGTGTGTCATTAAGCATGTATTTCAAAAAGGGTGCTTCACATGGCCACTTTTATTTTGAAGGGGAAGCAGCTGATGGGTGGAGGAGAGGCAATCAAGCAGTAAGCAGTAATCTCTGCACTTTCCCCTGCAGCAGAGGCTGGAAGAGAATAGTAGGGAGGGACTCCCCAGGCAGGGGTCCCTCCTGCCTATGGTGCCTCCTCCTCTGAGCTTTGCCACTTTGGGGAAGGGCAGGGAAGCAGCTGCTCAGACCTCCTCTCTCTTGCTCGCCCTCTCTGGGCAACACAGAAAGGAGGACTGGACCCACAATGCCACTTAGAGAGTGTGTGAGAGACACCTCTGTCCATTCACTCACCCTCTCTCCCTGGGCAGTGCAGCATCAAGAGTTGATCACTGAAGCTGCCGCCACCTCCTCCCCTCACTCATCTGCACTGTGAAGCATGCACACTAAGGCGCTATGGAGTGTTCGGCCTGATATTTCATATAGCGCAGCTAGGGATGACGGAGAATTCCACCACAGATTTCAGTGAGGCCAAATGCACTGGCATTCGGCCCCCCAAAACCTGTGGCAGAACGGCCTCTCCCCCGCCCCCCCCTCAGAATCCCCCCTGGGACGAAGCTTACCTGGGGCAGATGTTCCGGCGGTGGCGGCAGCTCTGGCAGCGGCTCTGATGGTGGCGGCGGCAGCAGCAGCTGGTCTCTTAGCCAGCAGCTGCAGACTCAAATCGCGGCCACCACGCCATTTGTGTAGCTGCCTTTGCTGTGATAGGCTACGTAAATACGTAGCCTATCATGGCAAGCAAAAACAAAAAACAAAACAGCGTATGCAAATGGTGGCAGCTACAGCAGCCGCCATTTGTCTTCCCTTTTTTTGCTGTTTTAGCCTACGTAAATATTTACGTAAGCTATTACGGCGAAAAAAAGGGGAATACAAGTTGTGTAGTGGGCGCCATTTGTGTTCCTTTTTTCCCCCGCCGTAATAGCTTATGTAAATATTTACGTAGGCTAAAATGGCGAAAAAAGGGAATGCAAATGGCAGCCGACGTAGCCTCCACCATTTGCGTACGTGGTTTTTTTTTCCCCCGGAAGACTACCCAGTGGCCGGATGTCCGGCTGCGGGCGCTCCCGGCCAGTGGCTCCGCGGAATCTCTGTGGAGCAGAGCCAGCCAGATTTGGATTTCGGGGGGAGGTGCGGAGCAACTCCCCCCCACCGCAAATCACCCCGTCGAAAAGGTAAGTGACTTTCGTACATCCCTAGTATATTCCGATGGACAATTGGGTAGTTTCCTTTACTGTTTCTTTAAACAAAACAGCAAACACCTGCTTCACATTTAAATCAGGACAGGCAGGCTTTGATAAAACAAAGAAACACAGCAGATGGAAAAATGTCTTCAGCAATGTGTTATGCGAAGGGGCCTGCGGAGGCACAGTGACCTTTGGTATGAAACTTGAGATGATACGCACATGGCCCTACTTTCACCTGTGACATGTAGTGTTGGAGGGTATGCATTTGCCACACTTGGCTGTGGCCAAAGTTGTCCACAAACTTATCTTCTCCCTACAGCTGCAGGACTAGCTAGTGAAAGTGTGAGCTCTGTCCTAGTTATCATCTCCCATTGTTTTTAAATATGTTTTTAGAAGGCCCAAGAGACGGAATATGGCTATACTTTCTGGACATTTTAAGCCATGTAAGAGAGGCAATGCATCGCCTTACTTTAGAACTGCTTTTGGACATGTGACTTGCAATTTGGCACTTACAGTATTGATTTGTCAGGTGACTCTTTCAGCTCCCTGGAGCCTCTTCCTGGGGGACCTGAAAACATACTGTGTTGATTTGCTTTCCCGTTGATTTGTCCAGTTACACGTCGAAGAAGAGAATAAGCTTTGCCTACTACATTAGATTTATGTGCTGATGATACTTGGAAAAGTTTAGTATGTCATTTCACTAATACCACAGAAAAATGTTGGATGGGCTACTTCTTGAACTTATTCTATCCACCTACTGTTGATGGTGGTTTGCATGCTAATCCCAGCTACCAGGATCTTTTTAGAATCCTGAGCATGTTCATAGTGAAGGGAGAAAGGGGTTTTGCCTCAACTCCCTGCAGTGTAGGCTAAGATGAACCAATACAGGAGAGAGCCACCACCCCTTTATGTCCACTCAGCCTGAGCCAGTGGACTCTCAGACCTTTCAGGACACACTTGGAGTGCCAAAATAAGGGTTCAAGCTGACACCCTCTATTTCCAGCCCCTAAGCCTGAAATGTTACACAGTAGCAATAAGCCCAACAGAAGGTGCTAAATTTAGTACTGAAGTTACTAAATTACTAAGTCACTCCTTCCACATTAGTGACTCCTACCATAGAAAGAGGCATGCACACCTCTAGATGTAGATATGAAGTTTATTTAGGTAACGGAAAGGGATAAAAAAAAGGACATACAAAGATCACAGAGAACTAGGGATGTCAGAGAATTCTGCCATGGATCTCACTGCATTCGGCTCCCCAAAATCCATGGCAGAACGAAGCCCCCCACTCCACCACCCCGCGAAAGGTGCGCAAAATGGAGCACTTACCTAGTGCTGTTCGTGCTGCTTTGCGAATGGCGGCCGCGTCTGCAGCCGCCATTCGCTTCTTCATTATTGCTGTGATAGTAAATACTTACGTAGCCTATCATGGCTAACGCAGGGATGCCATTTGCATCCCTGCGGAGGACGTGATAGGCTACGTAAGTATTTACTATCACAGCAATAATGAAGAAGCGAATGGCATAGCAGCCGCCATTTGCGCCCCTGTCTTTTGCCTTGATAGGCTACATAAGTATTTATGTAGCCTCTCACGGCAATAACGAAGAAGCGAATGGCGGCCGCAGATGCGGTCACCATTCACAAAGCAGCGCGAACGGCACTAGGTAAGTGCTCCATTTCGCGCACCTTTCACGGGGTGGTGGGGCAGTGGCTACAGCAGCCGCCATTTGCGTCCCTGCACAGCCCAGCAAAAGGATGTCCAGCTGCGGGTGGCCCTGGCTGGCGGCTCGGTGGAATTGCCATGGAGTGGAGCCGGGCAGCCCCAGCCGGCAGCTCCACAGAGTTGCCATGGTGCGGAGCCAGCCAGGGAGAATTTTGGGGGGAGGAACGGAGCACCTCGCCCCCACCGCAAATAACCCCACATGGAACGAGGTAAGGGATTCGTACATCCCTACAGAGAATCTTTGGAACAATACTCCAAGAAAAATAACAACACAATACCTAAGCTTATCCTATAAATTACCAAAGTACGGGTCTCCCCACAGGTTAGGGCCCAATCCAGGATTCAAGAACTCGAAACAACCCTGAGGGCAAGTTGACCTAGGTAGGTGGAGATGACTGGGCATCTCTCAGCCTCCCCTTTTTATCTTCAGGCCTCTGACAACTTCCAGAAGATCTCCTGCAACCAATCACAGGCCAACTCCAGAAGCATTCCTAAACCCCAGAAGGGGGGGTAACTTTCCCACAGGAATGCAGCTGAGGTCATTCAATCCAATTAACGAAGTCTTATTTATTTATTTATTCATTCATTCATTTCATTTCTATACCACCCAATAGCCGAAGCTCTCTGGGCGGGTCACAAAAATTAAAACCATAAAGTGCAGCATAAAACAATATAAAATATGAAACCTTAAAACCACAATATACCAGTACAACCAGAATAAAACCAGCAGCAATGCAGAGATTTGAAATACAGATTTAAAACACCAAAGCTAAAAGACTAGGAAGCTAAAATGCTAAAAGACTGGGGGAATAAAAAGGTCTTCATCTGGCACTGGAAAGAGCACAACGTAGGTGCCAGGCGAACCTCTCTAGGTTCTTGCTCTGGCCTTGAAGACTGGAGCTGCCTGGGCGATCTTGAGGTAGCAGATTAACCGGTGGTTGCATTACTACATGTTGTTTCAGCTTGGCCAAATGGAGAGCTCCCAATCATCAGTACAGAAATAAAACGGAACTCCTGACATGATCTCACAGTCAAACTGCAAAGGAAAATGGAGTTCTGTTCACTCATGTCTGCACAATAGTATAGTTAGGGATGGTGGAGAATTCTGCCATGGATTTCAGTAAGGCCGAATGCACTGGCGTTCAACCCCAAAAATCTGTGGCAGAATGGCCTGCCCTCCCGCGCCCACCCCCATGGATTCCCCCCGGGACGAGGCTTACCTGGGGTGGATGTTCCGGATGGTGGCAGGTCCAGTGGCAGGTCCGGCGGTGGCAGCGGCGGCTGGTCTTTCAACCGGCTGCTGTGGCCACCATTTACATCCTGGTCTTTGCTGTGATAGGCTACATAAGTCTTTACGTAGCCTATCACGGCAAGCCATCAAAACAACAACAACAACAATGGCGTACACAAATGGCGGCGGCTATGGCCGCCGCCATTTGCGTTCCTTATTTTTCACCATTTTAGCCTACGTAAATATTATTTTAGCCTACGTAAATGGCAAATAAAAAAGGAATGCAAATAGCGCCCACTACGCTGTTTGCATCCCCCCCTTTTTTTCGCCATAATAGTCTACGTAAATATTTACATAGACTAAAATGGCAAAAACTAAGGAACGCAAATGGCGGCTGCCATAGCCACCACCATTTGCGTAAGCCGTTTCCCCCCCCCCAGCCGTGATAGGCTACGTAAAGACTTACATAGCCTATCCCGGCTGCCTGGCTGGATGCAAATGGCAGCCACCATTTGCGTCCGCATCAGCCAGTCCGCGGCTGGAAATCCGGCTGCAGACGGCCCTCGCTGACTGCTCCGCGGAGCTGCCGCAGAGCAGAGCTGGCTGGGCAGGATTCCGGGGGGGGGGAGGACCGGATCGCCTCCCCCCCATCAACGATTCCAGGGGGAGGGACGGAGCGCCTCCCCCCCCACGAACACAATCCGCGAAAAGGTAAGTGACTTTCGTACATCCCTAAGTATAGTGAAACTAGGGATAGACAAATCTGTCAATCTCTCAGTGTCTATTTTTCCTGTCTTAAGGTCACTTTGTCCCCAAACTTTGATAATTTATCCAGTCTTAACTTTGATTTGTTCCAGAACAAATGAACATGAAGATTTTTTTTTAAATTTTGCATGAAAATTTGTATGCATTTTTGTATGCATTTCTCCTAATACATGCATTTTATACACAATTTTATTTATTTACTATTTATTTATTACATTTATATCCACCTTTTTTCCACTTTAAGGAACCCAAGGCGGTGTACATAATCCTCCTTCTCCATTTTATCCTCAGAACAACAACCCTGTGAGGTGGGTTGGGCTGAGAGTCTGTGACTGGCCCAAAGTCACCCTGTGAGATTCCATGGCTGAGTGGGGACTAGAACCCAGATCTCCCGGCTCCCAGTCCAACTGTCTAGCCACTACACCACACTGGCAAAATTAGAATTTTGCCTAATATACACATTCTTGTGCTCATTATTTGATTGGAAAACTCCACTGAAAAATTTGGAGAAATGCAAATTTTGAAGGGTAACTGAGTTTTGGTTCCCATATTGATTCAAAAGTGAAATTAGATACATCAACATTGAAATGTGAACCAAACAAATTTCTCCCCATCCATAACTGAAACATGGAGGCTGCAATAAGGTAGCAGCAAACACTACCAAGTACAAAGAAAAGTGTGAGAACAACACAAAGGAGGAAAAGAGGGGTTCAGCAGATCCAGTGGTGCTTACAGACAGTCCACCCAGCTGGAATAAAACTGTGGATGTCTGTGCAAGGATTCCTCCTGGAGATGAGAGCCCAGTGCCAAATCACAGAAATGCCTTTGAGAAAGCATCTGAGCCTCTTCTTGCCTGCACTGTAATCCAGTCTGTTGTTATTTCAGAAACAGTCCAGTATGGCTGAGGGCAGAGAAGCAGGGAGACAATTGATTCTGAAGGTGAAAGAAGAATTGGAACAAAAGATTACCACAATTTTTTTAAAAAAAAATATAACGCAGCCAAAGACAAGCATTCCCTCTCTGTCAAAGGCCTTACAAATTTGTTAGTAGTGACTGACTGAACATTCTCTCAAATGTGTTTCTGCTGTCATTGGATGATATTTGTAATATGTTGTAGTGAAAGTGGCTCCATGACTTCAGTTACTGAAGAGTTAATGCTGCAATCCTATGTACACGGACTTGGCAGTAAGCCCCACTGAACTCAGCGGGACTTACTTCCAAGTAAATATGCATAGACACGAGCTGCAAAAGATGTTTGGAGCCATGCCATGTTTTGTTTCCTTGCTCCTGTGGTGCTTTTATTTTACAAACCACTCTGACATCAAAAGCAAAACGTTCTCTGCCCTTACCTGAAGGCTTTTTTGTGAGGACAGGGGAGTGGGAAAGGCAGAAAAAATTATTTAACCTTTTTGATGTTAAAAAAAGGGAGCCTCCCCAGCCCTATACAAAAATGAAAAGTCTAAAATGGTAATTGAACTATCTTTAACACTCTTATGTCTGGGTCTGAGGCCTAATTAACAAATGAGAATGATTACTAGATTAATATTTGCTGCTTCTACTATGGATATTTTAGCAAGTCACATTTACTAATTGAACATCGACATCTTGGGAATCAGCGAACTAAAATGGACAGGCATGGGCGAATTTAATTCAGGTGACCATCATATCTACTATTGTGGGCAAGAATCCCTTAGAAGAAATGGAGTAGCACTCATAGTCAACAAAAGGGTGGAAAAGCAGTACTGGGGTACAATCTTAAAAATGATAGAATGATCTCAGTACGAATCCAAGGCAAACCATTCAACATCACAGTAATTCAAGTCTATGCCCCAACCACTGAGGCCGAAGAAGCTGAGGTTGATCGGTTCTATGAAGACCTACAACACCTTCTAGAACTAACACCAAAAAAAGACGTCCTCTTCATCATAGGGGATTGGAATGCTAAAGTAGGAAGTCAAGAAATCACCGGGATAACAGGCAGGCATGGCCTTGGTGTACAAAATGAAGCAGGACAAAAGCTAATAGCGTTTTGCCAAGAGAACATGCTGATCATAGCAAACACTCTTTTCCAACAACACAAGAGGCGACTCTACACATGGACGTCACCAGATGGTCAATATCGAAATCAGATTGATTATGTCCTTTGCAGCCAAAGATGGAGAAGCTCCATACAGTCAGTCAAAACAAGACCTGGAGCTGACTGTGGCTCAGATCATGAGCTGCTTCTTGCGAAATTTCGGCTTAAATTGAAGAACGTCGGGAAAACCACTAAACCATTCAGGTATGACCTTAATCATATCCCTGATGAATATACAGTGGAGGTGAGGAATAGATTTCAGGGATTAGACCTGATAGACAGAGTGCCTGAGGAACTATGGACGGAGGTCCGTAACATTGTTCAGGAGGCAGCAACTCAATCCATCCCAAAGAAAAAGAAATGCAAGAAAGCCAAGTGGCTGTCTGATGAGGCTTTACAAGTAACTGAGGAAAGAAGGGAAGCGAAAAGCAAGGGAGAAAGGGGAAGATATACCCAACTGAATGCAGAGTTCCAGAGAAAAGCAAGGAGAGACAAGAAGGCCTTCTTAAGTGAACAATGCAAAGAAATCGAGGAAAACAACAGAATGGGAAAGACTAGAGATCTCTTCAAGAAAATTGGAGATCTCAAGGGAACGTTTTGTGCAAAGATGGGCATGATAAAGGACAAAGAAGGCAGGGACCTAAAAGAAGCAGATGAGATTAAGAAGAGGTGGCAAGAATACACAGAAGAACTATACAGGAAAGATCTGAATGTCCCTGATAGCCATGATAGTGCGGTCACTGAACTTGAGCCAGACATCCTAGAGAGTGAAGTCAAGTGGGCCTTAGGAAGCATTAGTAACAATAAAGCTAGCGGAGATGACAGTATTCCAGCCGAGCTATTTAAAATCCTAAAAGATGATGCTGTTAAAGTGCTGCATTCAATATGCCAACAAATCTGGAACACTCAACAGTGGCCACAAGACTGGAAAAGGTCAGTTTACATTCCAATTCCAAAGAAGGGCAACGCCAAAGAGTGTTCAAACTACCGCACCATTGCGCTCATTTCACATGCCAGCAAGGTGATGCTCAAAATCCTACAAGCTAGGCTTCAGCAGTATGTGAACCGAGAACTACCGGAAGTACAAGCTGGGTTTAGAAGAGGCAGAGGAACTAGAGATCAAATTGCCAACATTCGCTGCATCATGGAGAAAGCAAGAGAATTCCAGAAAAATGTCTATTTCTGCTTCATTGACTATGCTAAAGCCTTTGATTGTGTGGATCACAACAAACTGTGGCAAATTCTTAAAGTGATGGGAGTACCAGAAACCTGTACGAGGGTCAAGAAGCAACAGTCAGAACCAGAGATGGAACAACCGATTGGTTCAAAATTGGGAAAGGAGTACGACAAGGCTGCATATTGTCACCCTGCTTATTTAACTTATATGCAGAGTACATCATGAGAAATGCCGGGTTGGATGAATCACAGGTCGGAATTAAGATTGCTGGGAGAATTATCAACAACCTCCGATATGCAGACGATACCACCCTAATGGCAGAAAGCGAAGAGGATCTCAAGAGCCTCTTGTTGAGGGTGAAATAGGAGAGTGCAAAAGCTGGTTTGAAACTCAACATTAAAAAAACTAAGATCATGGCTTCTGGCCCCATCACTTCCTGGCATATAGAAGGGGAAGAAATGGAAGCAGTGACAGATTTTACTTTCTTGGGCTCCAAGATCATCGCAGACGGTGACTGTAGCCATGAAATTAAAAGACGCTTGCTCCTTGGGAGGAAAGCTATGGCCAACCTAGACAGCATAGTCAGAAGCAGAGACATCACCTTGCCGACAAAGGTCCGTCTAATCAAAGCTATGGTTTTCCCAGTAGTAATGTATGGCTGTGAGAGCTGGACTATAAGGAAGGCTGAGCGCCGAAGAATTGATGCTTTCGAACTGTGGTGCTGGAGAAGACTCTTACGAGTCCCCTGGACTGCAAGGAGGTCAAATCAGTCCATCCTCAAGGAAATCAACCCTGAGTGCTCATTGGAAGGACCGATAATGAAGCTGAAGCTCCAATATTTTGGCCACCTAATGCGAAGAGAAAACTCCCTGGAAAAGACCCTGATGCTGGGAAAGACTGAAGGCAAAAGGAGAAGGGGACGGCAGAGGATGAGATGGCTAGATAGCATCACCGATGCAATGAATATGAACTTGAGCACGCTCCGGGAGAGAGCGCAGGACAGGAAGGCCTGGCGTGCTATGGTCCATGGGGTCACGAAGAGTCGGACATGACTGAACGACTGAACAACAACAATGGTAATGACAGCTGTACTTTAATGTCAGAAAATGCTCTTCCCATCGTTATTCTTAATTCTACAGTGCTTTTTCAAAAGTTATGGTGGTTATTATGGTGCCTGGTCATAAACCTAGAATTATTTGGGTTGTAAGCCATACCTGCATTTGACCAAGGCATTGAGATCAATTTGAAACAAGGATGATCGGGCCTTAGGTCTGGAAAATGTTTTAAATTATATTTATTCATTGCCGGCCCAGCATGAGGGGTCAGCAACACTGGGCAGCTACCAAGGGCCCACAGGCTCAGAAGGGGCCATCCCTGCCGACCCCTAAGACCATCCACTCACCACCACCACTACCCATCCCCTGGAGAGCTGCATCTTCAGCAAGCCATAAATGCCTGGCTCTGAAGGGATTCCACAGAGGCAAAAGTGGGAAGACGAGGGGGGTGGAAGGCAGACCACACAATGGAATTCCATTCCTTGGGACTTCTTAACCACAATCAGCATCTAAACATTAGCACAGTGAACTGCCCAGAGAGCTTTGGCTATTGGGCAGTATAGAAATTAAATTAAATGAATAAATACATAAATAAAGGAACAGCTCCCAAATCATAAATCCTTTCTAGGTTCAACTTTGGCCTGTTTGGGTCTAGAATGAAATGGATTTCAATACTACCAGCCTTGATCAATTCAGATGCAATCTGGAGTGTGGTTCCATTTTCCATTTGGACATTATCGTGGTTACTCTAGAGTATTTGTGGAGTGGATTTAGGTGAGTCTGCCCACCTCGAGCCATCTTCTGGCCATTAATAAAACTACTATTGGTCTAATTTGAAAATAATTTTGAACCACTGGAGTACAATGTTGCATTTTCTTTGCAGAGAGGAGGAAGGGGTGGGGAAGGATACTTTTCTCAGTACTCCCCAACCGTGTTTTCTAAATATAGACAGAAGAGGCCAGAGAAGCATGTCATGTTACAAGACAAAAGGGAAATGATCAAGGAGATGGTTCTGCTTGCTGCATCACTCACTTGGATTCTTAGAATTTGCTATGATATCACAAATATTACTCATTGCCCTGAATAGAGACACTGAATGTAGGGAAAGAGTTCATACAACTTCTAGAGAACAGCGAAAATCTTTCAAAGTAGACTAAAATAGTGACTTAGGGGTTCATCACATGGAACTTTTATCCTGCTATGGAGATGGCTCTCTCATGGAAGTTTGTGGGCTCTTTAGATGACACCATTACCATCTAGGGTGTCTCCCGCAATTTCCCTCAGCCTATCCTGTGTTTTCTCCAAACGCAATAAATGAGGTATTTTTTCCACCCCATGGAACAGAAGCAGCATTATCCACTCTATCTGCCTGCTGTAGGTGTTTGTTTTCAGTTGCTGGGGGCGTGTGTGGTCAGGATGATGAAGGAATTGAGGATGGGAGCGGGGCGTGCAGGAGCAGATTTGACACGGACGAGGACAAGAATTGCCTGTTGACTGCAACTCCTGCCTCCC
This sequence comes from Heloderma suspectum, assembly GCF_057233095.1. Lineage (NCBI taxonomy): Eukaryota > Metazoa > Chordata > Lepidosauria > Squamata > Helodermatidae > Heloderma > Heloderma suspectum. Next base: position 89,443,532 of record NC_139459.1, read on the forward strand.
CTCAAGTCTTGCTGAGGAAGGACTTTCCTTGATTCCCAGGTGTCTGCCATGTAAATGCTTGAGCACATTTCTCAGCTGGAAGGAGAAGAGGGTAAAATGCCTCCCTGCAATGAAAGGAGACACATCTGATCCCCCACCCCACCAAGCTCAGAAGCAACATCCTCTGTTGATGCAGAGTAGGGATGTATGAAAGGGACTTACCTTGTCCTGCAGCTTTTTTCACGGTGGGGGGGAGGTGCTTCACTTCTCCCCCCGAAGTCCAGGTGAGGGGGGGGAGGCGTCCCGCCTCGCCCAGCCAAAATTCAGGCTGGGGGGGAAGTGCCCTGCCTCGCCCGGCCGAAATTCAGGCCGGGGAGAAGCGCCCCATCTCCCTGGCCACGAAAGAAAAAGTAAAAAAAAAAACCCAAACAAAAAAAACCTGTGATAGGCTACGTAACGATTAATGTAGCCTATCACGGCTAGATTTCCAAAGTCAGCCGTGATAGGCTACGTTAATCGTCACGTAGCCTATCACGGGTGACTTTGGAAAAAAAAAAAAAAGTGCATACGCAAATGGCGGCGGCCCATGGGTGCTGCCATTTGCGTTCCTCATTTTGGCACATCTAGACTAGAATGCTATTTGTGTTGCCCTTATTTTTGCCGTAGTCTATGTAAATCTTTACGTAGACTAGACATGCTAAAATAAGGAACACAAATGGCAGCGCCCATGGGCCGCCACCATTTGCATACGCACTTTCCCCCCCCCCCAATGTCACCCGTGATAGGCTACATGACGATTTACATAGCCTATCATGGCTGACTTTGGAAATCTAGCCGTGATAGGCTACGTAAATCGTCACGTAGCCTATCACGGGTGTGGGGGTTTGTTTTGTTTTTTACTTTTTTTTTTGTAATGGCGGCGGCAGCCGGTCGGGAGACCGGCCGCCGCCCCCGCCGAAACGCTGCCGAAACGCCACCGGGACCCGCCGCCGAGAGGGACATTCACTGAAGGTAAGTCCCATCCCGGGAGGGGCGGGGGGCCGGCGAAGAATTTCCCCAACACTTTCGGGGTGCCAAATGCCTCAGCGCTCGGCCTCCCGAAGATTCATGGAGAAATTCTCCACCATCCCTAATTCAGAGCACCCCATTAAGTTGAATGGGGCTTGCTCCCAAGTAAGTGTGCTGCGGGCTGCAGACTTATGGCACAATCTTACATTTTATATCTACTCAGAAGTAAGTCAGAGGTTTTCTTGGGGCTGTGAGAAAAGAGTGCAGCAGAAGTTAAGCTACAGAAACAAGAACACACACACCCACTCCTCTGCACACATGCCAGGGAGGGAGGAAGACACTCCCTTAGTTCAAACTATGTGTCTGCTGTGTAAAGGAGCCCTTCCTAATCCTGCAAAGAAACTCAAAGCAGGAAGCTCCAGAAAAGATGTGGATTTTTGCGGGGGGGGGGGGGTTGCTTAATGTAGAAACACCCTTACAGTCTGGAAGGAGACTTCTCCAATTAACTCATGGGATTCATTTATGATTCCATCTAAAATTAATGAGTATTGTTTAACTTTGTTTTGTTTGGGGGGGATATAAGAATACATTTGCATATGTGCTCTGAGATGGTGAAGGATGATTATGCAAACAACAACAATTATTATTATTATTATTATTATTATTATTATTCCTAGGGATGGCGGAGAATTTCTCCCCAAAATTTCAGGGGGCTGAGCGCCAACGTGTTCGGCCCCCCGAACAAGTTTCAGGGAGAAATTCTCTGCACCCCCCCGCACCCCTCCGGGATGGGACTTACCTTTCCCGAATGTCCCTCCCGGTGGCGGGTCCGGCCGGTGGTTCAGCGGGTGTTCGTCCGGGGTGGGAGCGGCAGCCGGTCTTTTGACCGGCTGCCGCCGCCGCCATTCCAGTCAAAGAAAAAAAAAAAAAACGCCCCCGTGATATGCTACGTGACGATTAACCTAGCCTATCATGGCTAGATCTGCAAAGTCAGCCGTGATAGGCTACGTAAATCATCACGTAGCCTATCACGGGTGACTTTAAAAAAAAAAAAGCGCGTACGGATAATGGCGGCCCCCATAGGGAGCTGCCATTCCTGTTCCTTATTTGGTCGCTGTAGTCTACGTAAAGATTTACGTAGACTACAGTGACCAAATAAGGAACGTGAATGGCAGCTCCCTATGGGGGCCGCCATTTGCGTACGTGCTTTTTTTTTTTTTTAAAGTCACCCGTGATAGGCTACGTGACGATTAACGGAGCCTATCACGGCTGACTTTGCAGATCTAGCCATGATAGGCTACGTTAATCATCACGTAGCCTATCACGGGGGCGTTTAAAAAAAAACAAAACTTTTGAGTTCGCAGCCGGGCGAGGCGAGGCACCTCCTCCCTGGCCTGAATTTTGGCCGGGCGAGGCGGGAAGCCTCCCCCCCGGCCTAAATTTCGGCTGGGCGAGGCGGGAAGCCTCCCCCCCTGTCCTGAACTTCACGGGGGGAGCAGCGAAGCGCCTCCCCCCCACCGCGAACAAGCTTCAAGGACAGGTAAGTAACTTTCGTCCACCCCTAATTATTCCCCGCCTTTTTCCCAGTACTGGGACACAAGGCGACTTACAAAAATTAAAACATATACAATTAAAACATATGAAAATCTACAAAAGTTAAAATATAAATTAAACAACAATATAATTAAAATTATATTAAAATATTAAAACAGCATTTTAAAACAGCATTTTAGCAGCTTACCCCCAGGTTCCAGCTATGTCCCAAAGGTCTGCTGGAACAAGAATGTTTTAGTCTGCCTCTGGAAACACATCAAGGAGGGAGCCATCCTAGCCTCCCTGGAAAGCTGTGGGGCAGCCACCTAGAAGGCCTTCTCCCTGGTTCCCACCAAACATGCCAGTGACAGTGGTGGGACTGAGAGAAGGGCCTCCCCAGAAGATCTCAGAACATAGGCAGGTTCATAAGGGTGTATATGGTCTTTCAGATAACCTGGACTGGAGCTGTATAGGGCTTTATAGATCATAGCCACCACTTTGAATTGTGCCTGGAAACAGACTGGAAGCCAGTGAAGCTGTTTTAACAAGGGAGTTGTATGCTCCCTGTAACTAGCCCCAGTCAACAGTCTGGCAGCAGCTCTTTGAACCAATTGCAGTTTCCGAACACTCTTCATAGGCAGCCCCATGTAGAGTGTGTTGCAGTAATCCAAACAGGATGTAACTAAGATATGTGTCACTGTGGCCAGATCAGACATCTCCAGGAACAGGCACAGTTGGCGCACTAGTTTTAGCTGTGCAAAAGCACTCCTGGCCACCACTGAAACCTGAGCAACCAGGCTTAGGGCTGAATCCAGGAGCATCCATAAACTGCGAACCTGAGTCTTCAGGGGGAGTGTAACCCCATCCAAAACAGGCTGAATCCCTATTCCCTAATCTGCCTTTTGACTAGGGATGGCGGAGAATTCCGCCACAGATTTCAGGTGGCAGAACGTGGTGGAATGACCTGCCCCCCGCCCCCCGTGGATTCCGCCCAGGATGAGGCTTACCTGGGGCGGATGTTCTGGACAGCGGCGGCTCTGGCGGCAGCTCCAGCGGTGGTGGTGGCAGCAGCTGGTCTTTCGACCAGCTGCCATGGCTGCCATTGCCATCTGCCCTTTGCCGTGATAGGCTACGTAAGTATTTATGTAGCCTATCACAGCAAGCCAAGAAAAAAAAAAAAACCGCTTGCGCAAATGGCAGTGTCTACGGCGGCTGCCATTTGCGTTCCCTTTTTTTTGCAGTTTTAGCCTACGTAAATATTTACGTAAGCTATTACGGCAAAAAAAGGGCAACGCAAATAGCGTAGTGGGCACTATTTGTGTTCCTTTTTTTTTCCACCATAATAGCTTATGTAAATATTTACGTAGGCTAAAACAGCAGGGGGGGGGGGAAGGAACACAAATGGCGCCCACTACGCCATTTTCGTTGCCCTTTTTTTCGCCATAATAGCTTATGTAAATATTTACGTAGGCTAAAACTGCGAAAAAAAGGGAACGCAAATGGCCGCCGCCATAGCCGCCACCATTTCCGTACATGGGTGTGTTTTTTTCTTCCAGAAGGAAGGCTGCCCAGTGGCCAGATTTCCGGCTGCGGGCAGCCCTGGCTGGCAGCTCCGCAGAATCTCCACGGAGTGGAGCCAGCAGGAGAAGGATTTCAGGGGGAGGTGCGGAGCGCCTCCCCCCCACCGCAAATCGCCTCGTCGAAAATATAAGTGACTTTCGTACATCCCTTCTTTTGACTGACCAGAAGCACCTCTGACTTGTCTGGATTAAGTTTCAATTTGTTCTCCCTCATCCAGTCCATTACTGATGCCAAGCACTGGTTGAAGACAGAAACAGCTTCCCTGGAATCTGGTGGGAAGGATTAGTAGAGCTGGGTGTCATCAGCATATTGGTGGCACCGAACTCCAAAACTCCGGACAACCTCTCCCAGATGTTTCTTGTAGATATTAAATAGCATGGGGGACAGAACAGAATCCTGAGGGACCCCACAAGCTAATGGCCATGGAGTCGAACAGGCATCCCCCAACACCACCTTCTGAGTTCACCCCGCTAGGAAGGAATGGAGCCACTGTAAAACAGTATCCCCAAGTCCCATCCCAACGAGGCATCCCAGAAGAATACCATGGCCGATGGTATCGAATGCCACTGAGAAGTCCAGCAGAACTAGCAGGGACACACTCCCCCTGTCCAGTTCCTGGCGTAGGTCATTCACCAAGGTGACCAAAGCTGTCTCTGTCCCATACCCAGGCCTGAAACCAGATTGAAACAACAAGAACAACAAGTCTGCTCTGAGATAGTAAATGTTCTTTCCATTCTTCAAACCTAGATTTGGAGAATGTGGGATCTTCCAACCTCATTTACAGCCCCCCCTTCATGTGAATACAGAAATAAATCCCACTGAGTTGAATGTCTCTTGAGTTCCAAGTAATTTTGCATAGGATTGCAGCCTTCTTGTGTTTATTGCTGCCTTGCTAGGCCTTTCCTGTCTTAAGGCCTGATACGTCTCTTATCATTGATGGCTAATGGGATCAGGGGTCACAAACTAGACAGCAGCATTGTCTACAGAACTGCAACCACTGATGAGTAGCAAGTTGTTACCAGTTCCTTTCTTTTTGGCGTTTTTTCAAATAAATATGCTGGGCAGTTTGCCAAGACGGACTAGGTTTTTAGAGTGAATCCTGTCTGCATTTTTTGATTAATTGGTACAACTGCATTATGACATTAGTTGCCATTTTAGCCTATGCCTCTTTTATCTCCCCAAGGAGGAGGTACAAGTAAGGTATTACAAGGGTATTGTAGAGGCATTTGGTTAGGACCAATACATTTCAGATACTTTGTAGGGCCCCCTAAGAACAGAAGAAGGGCAAGGGGAGTCTTGGGTATTTAGGGGTCTTGATATCAGTGGTGAGTGCAAAAGTACAGAGCGCAAAAAGGGAGCTCCATATGCAAATGCTGGATGTAGATCCTTAACCTCAACAATGCTAATGAGTGTTCATGCATCTAACTGTGGTGGGAGTTGTTTTGGCAGAGTGCTTTCCCTCACTAGGGCTCTGGATTGGCTGCTTCAAATGTGATGCGTTGTTTGCAATAGGAGCTATGTAGAAAGGCAGGTGTCTGCTCTAGAACACGCCTAGCGTAGAACACGCCTAGTGTATATTGTAAAATGAGGACAGAAACTACATACTGAGCTATCTCGCCCTGGTTCTTCAAGCCTCTGCTTAATTCAGTTTCCTGGGCAAAACGGAGTCAGGGTGCTAATGACATATTTAGAATGACAGTGAGGCTAAGCTTCTCAGTAACACTACCATGTGAAATCCTGGGAGAGGAAGCAGAGGGAGCATCTTGATACCACCCAGCAACACTTATTTGCAAGGCTTCAGCCAGGACCTTGCCTCTTAACATTTCTGCTGTCTCTTAGCTAAGGAATGGTGGTTGACATCATGGATTTGCATAAGTTCTTAAGTGCTCCCCATTCCTGTTGAAACAGCATTCATTTTCCCCAAAGGTTTGCACTGGGAGCAAGTTCTTCATAGCTTGCCCCTGCCTTGGCTATCCAGCAGCTTGATTTCTGCTGCTTGCTGATAGGGATGGATGGATCTGTCTGCTTTAATGTTGGCAACTTCTGAACTTTTTGAAGCACAAGTTCATTCTGTCGTGTTACTTCATCAGTTTGCTATTATTTTTATTTTTGTAAAAAGACCACACAAAATTTCATATGTATGTTTTTATGTATTTCTCCCAATATAAAACATTTTATTTTATACACACTTCTAATGTATGCACTTTTGTACACATTTCTGCTAATTTATACATACAAACATTAAACATAAGGAGAAATGCATACAAAAAATGCATTCATGTGTACAAAATGCACATGTTCTTGTACGCTTCATGCACAATTTCCCCCAATATATGCATTTTGTATGCATTTTTTAAAATTGCAAAATTGCATTGCAAAATCTGGAGAAGTGCAAAAACTGAAGGGCAATTGTGTTCCAGTTCAAATATTAGTTTGGGAAATGAAAACTGGGACCGTTCATATTAAGATGTGAACCAAGCAAATTCTTTCCCCATCTCTACTTTCTGCTAGGGATGGTGCTGAATTTCAGAACTGGGAAGGAAAAAAACCTCTTCCAGTTTGGAAAAGTTGGTCCAGTAATGAATTCAGCCAAACTCTCCTCCAAATGGTGATTCAGCTTGTAACAGGTTCAGATTGGTGCCGGGCTGCCAGCTAGCCCCAGAGCTCCCTGCTCCTGGGTCTCCAAATGACCTCTATCATGAAAAAATACACTTCCTGTAGTACAGTCTATTGTTTGTACGAGAGATAATATACATTAGTAAGTAGTAGCAAGTACTGTACAAAGTTGAAGCAATGGATATGAACATTTGAAATTTCCTTGATGCATGGCTCAGCTACTTAACGCCTTTGAATGTAGGTTTTATCCATTTACAAAGATATTCAATTTGTTTTAAAATGGCATTTGCTAAACCTTTCATTGTTTCATGGGACATGAATGAAGATTAAGTTGAGATAAGATACCTTGTTATAGGAAAGGCTATGTTTTAGGTTAATCTAATAAATTTAACACTAGCACAATACTGTTCATTCACTCTCAGTAAATTGCAAATGTAAGGTATAAAATGTTCTTTGACTTTGTAATGAAAAACGTCATCCCTATAGGTATACAACAACAACAAAAAATGACTGTGGCAAATTCATAGGTTTTTTTCTTCTTCTAATCTATTTTTTTCTGTGTTAATGCCATATTTCAGTATTCTGCAGATTTACTGACTGTCATCTTACTCCCGCTTCATGCCTTACTATCTACTACATCCATAAATATAAGACCACAAAACATTTTATAAAGGTAGTGTACATTTAGAGTGTTGAAATGCTTCTTTGTTGCAAATTTAGTTATAATAAAACCCAAATGCTCACCTGCTCAAATGCTATGTTTAGCTTTACTTGGTAGACAAATAAAATAATGCAAACAGGGCTCCAGTTAGGGATGTACGGAAGTCACTTACCTAGGGATGTCAGAGAATTCCGCCACAGATCTTGGTGAGGCTGAATGCCAGTGCATTCGGCCCCCCGAAATCCATGGTGGAACGAAGCCCCCGCCCCCCCAACCCACAAAAGGCGTGCGAAACGGAGCACTTACCTGCAGCCATCCATATTGACTTGCGAATGGCGGCCGCCATTCACTTCTTCATCATAGCCGTGATAGGCTACGTAAGTATTTACGTAGCCTATAATGGCAAGCAAAAAAAAAACAGCATACGCAAATGGTGGCGGCTATGGTTGCTGCCACTTGCATTCACTATTTTTAGCCGTTTTAGCCTACGTAAATATTTACGTAAGCTATTACGGTGAACAAAAAAAGGAACACAAATAGCACCCACTACGCTATTTGCGTTCCCCTTGTCTTCACCGTAATAGCCTACGTAAATATTTATGTAGGTTAAAATGGCTGAAAATAGGGAACGCAAATGGCGGCTGTCGTAGCCGCCACCATTTGCGTATGCTGTTTTTGTTTGTTTTTTGGCTTGCCGTGATAGGCTACATAAATACTTACGTAGCCTATCACGTCAGCTTCGCTGGACGCAAATGGAGGCTGCTATGGCGGCCACCATTTGCATCAGCAGCAGCCCATCCGTGGCCGGAACTCTGGCTGTGGACGGCCCTTTCCGGCAGCCCTGCGGAGCTGCCATGGAGCAGAGCCAGTCCAGGGAGGATTCTGGGGGAGGGACAGAGCGCCTCCCCCCCACTGCGAATCCAAACTGCGAAAAGGTTAGTGACTTTTGTACATCCCTACACTTACCTTTTCGAAGGGTGACATTCGCGGTGGGGGGGAGGTGCTCCGTCCCTCCCCCTGAAATTCTCTCTGGCCGGCTCTGCTCCATGGCAATTCCATGAAGCCACTGGCCGGGGCCGCCCACAGACGGACATCCAGCCGCTGGGCAGCCTGCAGGGACACAAATGGTGGCTGTCGTAGCTGTCGGCATTTGTGTCCCTGTATTTTGCATGGCAAAAAATATTTATGTAGCCTATCATGGCCAAAAAAAAGGGAACGTAAATGGCGGCCACCGTAGCCGCTGCCATTTGCGTCCAGCTAGGCAGCTGTGATAGGCTATGTAAGTCTTTATGTAGCCTATCATGGCTGGGCAAAAAGAAAAACAGCATACGCAAATGGCGGCGGCTACGGTGGCCGCTATTTGCATTCCCTATTTTTTGCCATTCTAGTCTATGTAAATATTTATGTAGGCAATTACAGCAAAAGAAAAGGGAACCGCAAATAGCATGGTGGGCGCTATTTGCATTTCTTTTTTGTTCGACGTAAAAGCCTACATAAATATTTATGTAGGCAATTACGGGGGGGGGGGGGAAGAATGCAAATAGCGCCCACTACGCTATTTGCTGTTCCCTTTTTTTTGCCGTAATTGCCTACATAAATATTTACGTAGGCTAGAACAGCAAAAAATAGGGAATGCAAATGACGGCCGCCATGGCCGCCGCCATTTGCGCATGCTGGGTTTTTTTTTCTTTGGGGTTAGCTGTGATAGGCTAAGTGAATTCTTACATAGCCTATCACGGCTGCAAAGATACCAATGGCGGCCACAGCAGCCCGGCCGGCCAGGAGACCAGCCGCCACTGCCACCGGAACTGCTGGTGCCGCCAAATCCGCCGCAACCACCCCAGGTAAGTGCCGTCCTGGGGGATTCCGTGGGGGGCGGGGGCAGGAGGCCGTTCCGCCATGGATTCCGGGGGGGGCGGATTCTAAAGAATCCAGCCTCACTGGAATCCGTGGCGGAATTCACTGCCATCCCTAGCTAGGGATGTACGAAAGTGACTTACCTTTCCACGGATTATGTTGATGGTGGGGGGGAGGCATTCTGTCCCTCCCCCCAGAATCCTGGCCAGGGGGGGAGGCACTCTGTTCCTCCCCCCCAGAATCCTGGCAGGCTGGCTGTGCTCCACAGCAATTCTGTGGAGCCGCCAGCCGGCTCCGCCAGCTGTCGGACATCCGGCCGCTGGCTAGCAGGGACACAAATGGCGGCAGCTATAGCCGCTGCCATTTGCGTCCCTGCAGTCAGCCGTGATAGGCTATGCAAATGTTTATGTAGCCTATCACGGCTGATTTAAAAACAAAAACAAAAAACACGCATGCGCAAATGGCGGCGGTCATGGCCGCCACCATTTGCGTTCTTTATTTTGGCACGTCTTAGTCTACGTAAACATTTATGTAGACTAAGACAGCGAAAATAAGGGGAACGCAAATAGTGTAGCATCTACGCATGTTTACGTAGACTAAGACGTGTTTTTTAAAAAAATGTTTACGTAGACTAAGACGTGTCAAAATAAGGAACGCAAATGGTGGCGGCCATGGCCGCCGCCATTTGCGTACGCGCGTTTGTTTGTTTTTAAGTCAGCCATGATAGGCTACGTAAACATTTACGTAGCCTATCACGGTGTTTTTTTAAAATCTAGCCGTGATAGGCTACGTAAATCTTTATGTAGCCTATCACTTTTTTTTTTTTTTAACTGGAAATGGTGGCAGCGACAGCCGGTCGGAAGACCGGCCGCTGCAGCTGCCACCGCCGCACCACCGCCGGAGCCGCTGCCGCCGCCGCCACCAGGAAAATCTGCCCAAGGTATTTCCCATCCTGGGGGGTGGCGGGCCGTTCTGCCACCGATTTCGGAGGGCCAAATGCGCTGGCATTCGGCCTCCCCGAGATCCGTGGCGGAACTTTCGTACATCCCTAACTAATTCACAATTCTGAAGGCTCCCTTCTGCTACTATATCATCTCTCTCCCTTTTGCCACTATGTGCACTTTTGCCTTGGGAAGACAAAATCCCTGATTCTAGAGTGCAGCATCTGAAGGCTTCCTATGAAAGCCCAGCCTCTTAGTTTCACCCCATTCCAGCTGCGGAGTTATTGCTTCCACCTTCCCCACACACACACACCTTCTCCTTCTCCCTGCTTGCAATGAGATGAGAAGCTCCCATGATCACAAATTATTGCTGTTGCGACTTTACATAACAAGAGAGAAACTACAGAATATCAAAGAAGCACAGCATCAAGATAGCAATTTCATGGAAGCAAAAGAATGCTTTAGGACAAGTTACTAGAGTTAGCCTTTAACCCTGTAAACACTTCAGTGATTTGCAATATTGTGACAGGTCCAACTGCCTGCCTGTCACAATACTGAGCAGGACCTCCAGTAATTTGGCAGCAGGACTATCAGCAAAATTTTCTAAGCACTCTACTGGGCCTGGGTGAGGAGAGAAGACAGGATACATTCTGACTTTGTTGGGGGTGCAAGCAGGTCAGCATGTAGGGCAGCCAGGTGTTCTACTTTACAGAGGACTAGGGATGTATGAAAGTCACTTACCTGGTCTCGCAGCTTGCTTCGCAGTGGGGGGGAGGTGCTTCGCTTCTTGCCCCGAAGTTCAGGCCGGGGGGGGAGGCTTCCCGCCTCACCCTGCCGAAATTCAGGCCAGGGGGGAGGCTTCCCGCCTCACCCGGCCGAAAGTCAGGCCAGGGAGAAGCGCCCCGTCTCCCCGGCCACGAACTTCAAAAGAAAAGTAATAATAAAAAAAAGCCCCGTGATAGGCTACGTAACGATTTACGTAGCCTATCATGGCTAGATCTGCAAAGTCAGCCATGATAGGCTATGTTAATCGTCACGTAGCCTATCACGGGTGACTTTGAAAAAAAAAAAAAAGGGCGTACGCAAATGGCAGCCCCCATAGGGAGCCACCATTCGCATTCCTTATTTGGTCCCTGTAGTCGACGTAAAGATTTACGTAGACTACGGTGAAAATAAGGGCAACGCTATTTGTGATGATTAACATAGCCTATCACAGCTGACTTTGCAAATGTAGCCGTGATAGGCTACGTTAATCGTTACGTAGCCTATTACAGGGGCGTGTTTTTTTTTTTACTTTTCTTGTAATGGCGACGGTGGCAGCCGGTCGAAAGACCGGCTGCCGCCCCCGCCCCTGACGAAGACCTGCCGAACCGCCGCCGGGACCCGCCGCTGGGAGGGACATTCGTGAAAGGTAAGTCCCATCCCGGGGGGGGGCGGAGAATTTCTCCCCGAACAACCTTCAGAGGACCGAATGCGTTGGCGCTCGGCCCCCCGAAGTTTCGGGGAGAAATTCTCCCCCATCCCTACAGAGGACAGTCCTCTGTGTGAAGGTCTGTCAGAGGACAGTCCTCTATTCGAAGGTGTCCTCTCTTAAAAAGTCTGTCCAGTCTGTTTTAAAGATTTTTAAAAAACATAAAATGGGAAAGCAGGGTCCTTGAAGTTGCCCATCAACAGATGACTGAGCAGGAACTCAAGATACCTGGTCACAGGCTTCCCAACTATAGTGAGATGTGAAATATTGTACTGTGGTGTACTAAATTTCTGTTTTCTAAATTTGCATCTATACATATATAAATTAGCATTTTTGTGTGCAACCTTGTATCCCCTTTTGTCTTTTCTGGGGAGCAATGTTCTACTGGCTACCCTAAGAAGCAGGTTCAGTATTAGCACCCAGCATTGTCGGACAAATGCTGGGGTTCATAGGCCTTGGAGGGCCCACTGAGGATGATGCCATAGTTCTCTCTCTCTCTCTCTCTCTCTCTCTGTCCCTCCCCCCTTTTACTTTTTATGGCCCAGTGCTGTAAAGCAAAGTGCTGAGCAAAGCAGCTATAGCCACTGCTACTGACCTCATTATCTTCTTTATCCTCAATGCATCTGGGCCTTGTCCCTGACGTACATGGGTAGGACCCAGAAGGACTGAGGATGAGGAAGATTATGGTGGTGGGACTGGCTGTGACGTAACTGCCTTAGCCAATGCTCCTCTTTACATCTCTGGGCTGAGGGAGTGAGGCAGCTTCAGCTATGCTGCTTTCAGTGCCAGTGCCCATCCCTTCTGCTGCCCGCTTCTAAGGCCTATCCATCTGCCCATTGGTAAACTTTGGAGTATCCACCAGAGAGATGCTGGTGTCCCCAATGGAGGCCATCTCATCCAGGAACCCATCGAACATAGCACCAACACTGAAAAGCGGCACTCTGACTAGACTTGGTTGCTGCCTCACCAAAACTGAGAAAATGCCCCAGAGTACCTCTCACTCTTCTGGGCGTACTTACTTGTAGCAGAGTAAGGTCAGATGCGCTGCCTCTACCCTGGGTGGGTCCTGGAATGTGTTAGGGTATGCATCATTCTTCCTCTTCCACAATTCAGGGCATAGCCTGCCTAGGCCAAGAAAATTGGTGTAAAGCCAGTCACAAAAGGCTGCATCCCCTCCCCTGAATTTCTGCCTGGGTTGCTCAGGTGCCAGCACCAGCCATGTGCTCAGATAAATAATGGTTGTTGATTCAGATGTTTTTTTTAAATACTGAAATGGCTTTTCATAAAACTATCAAGCTATCCCTTGGTATAAACAGTGCTTGTCAGAGAATCCTCCAGTGGGTAGTCCAGGGCAATCATGTTAGCCACTCATTCGTTGTAGGCATTTGCATTGGGAAAATTTGCAAAACTTACTGGAAGGTCTTCTTGGGAGAGCATGGATGTTATTTTCTCTTCAACTCTATGATGGTGTGTGGGGGGTATGACGGATCTGGGCCTAAACTATTTATTATTATGCTTGAACTATTCGTCATCTTGGCTTCTCCAAATATTTATTCTCCAGTGTGGCGGACTGCCCTAAAACATCTGTAAGCAGACCAGACAATATCAGTATGTGTGTATATGGCGGGAGAAATGCCCCTACATTCTGATAGAAAATGGTTTATGAAAACTGTAGCTCAGCTTCTTCACAATATACTGCATATATCTGAGCCAGCCCGGTATATTTGTATTAAACTGAGCCTAAGTAAACATGCCAATGAGTTCTGCAGCCTGTGTCAAGAAACAAATGTGCCTTGAGAGGTCTAAACTCTCCTGTGAATGACTGAATATTGGAAGCCCAAGTTAAGTATCAGGTATGTTTGAGGGGTTTTTTTAGAAATATGGTTGGGGAAGAAAGTTCTTAGGTGAAACTTAAATAGACACCATAGGGAAATCAATGTGTATCCCATTTTGACTGGGTGTTAATGTGCAGATACCATCTTGAAGCACTTATAAAAATCTGACATAATTTTGGAAGCTCATACTTCTGCAATCAATCAATGATCTGGGGGCAAATTGACACCCACATTCAATACTCCCCCCTCCCCACCCCCACCTCTACAGCACCACTTTCAAACAGTGAATCTACAAGAAGTTCAGAACCCATGGGTATAGTCACAGTACATGAGGGAATGACAGGGAATGTTTTCTGTGTAGTTAAAGAGTTTATTCAGGTTGCACCAGGCCTCAAACACCAAGCACATTGCTGCTTTCCTTTCAGATTTGAATACTCTTCTTTTCTCTCCTGCCATTTTTAAATGAGTAATTTCCATTGTTACATGAGCCTTTTCCATGAGCTTAAGGCACTGAAGCCCATAGCCAATCATCCGCTCTCTCCCATAGTGTGTGGTGAAGGAGTGGGATGGAAAGTTCTCAATTTGGAGTTGTTGAGTTACATACATGCAAACCATATAAGCACTTTATTGCTTTCATTTGTTTATTTTAAATCTTATCGTTATTCCAGTACAAGTTATTTCTCAGTAAATGGCTAGACAGCAGTTTTCTGTGGCCCCACAGGGCATGGCAACACTCATCTGTGAATATGGAAAGTGTCCTGGGAAAATGCTGGTGCCTGGAACATGACAGTACCTACTATAGGAAGTCGGTATGTTGTCTCAATGCTGCTTCCATGCCCAAGCTTGCTGGGGAAGTATCTCTGCATTGGCACAAGGACTCTGTCTTGCTCCATATCCTATGTACTCTGGTGGCAGAGTCCCAATTTGTAGGTTGGAGCTTTAGGAATATGAATGCAAAATATAGCATCTGAATACTGAATAGACAACTTTTCCTTACCCTGACATATGACCTAGAGCACAGATGGAGAATGTGCGGCCCTCCAAATGTTGCTGGAGTGCAACTCCCATCATGCCTCACCATTGGCTATGCTGGCTAGGGATGATGGGTGTAGTGGTCCAGCAACATCCATGGGGCCACAAGTCCCCACACCCGACCTAGAGAATACATATTAGTAAGACTTTTAATAATGTCTCTAAAACTGATTAGGGAGGCTAACATGCATGAAAAGTTACAACTCGTATGCATGATATGTGAGTTGTGACACAGATGTAATCTGAATCAATTGTGCTGGAGAAAGTGGACTTCCACACTACTTCCTTTCTATGTATCCCCTCCAGCCCCCTGAAAATGCTACACAGAGAATCAGGAGACTCTGCTGAATGAGGTAAGATAGGATACCCCAAAGTTGGGTGGAGGTAGGGATGTACGAAACTCACCTTTTCGTGGAATCTTTCATGGTGGGGGGATGGGGGGGCGCTCCATCCCTCTCCCCGGAATCCTCAACGGGGGGGAGGTGACCAGTCCGCCCCCCCAGTATCCTCGATGGCTGGCTCTGCTCCACAGGCAGGCCGCGGAGCAGCTGGCCAGGGCTGTCCGCAGCCAGATTTCCAGTGGCGGACGGGCTGCTGCGGCCACAAATGGCGGCCGCTGTAGTGGCCGCCATTTGCATCCAGCCAGGCAGCCATGATAGGCTACGTAAGAATTTACATAGCCTATCACGGCTAACCCTCCCCCCCAAAAAAACCAGCATATGCAAATGGCGGCGGCTACGGCGGCCACCATTTGCGTTCCCTATTTTTCGCTGATTTATCTTACATAAATATTTACGTAAGATAAAACGGCGAAAAAAGGGGAATGCAAATAGCGTAGTGGGTGCTATTTGCGTTCCTTTATTTGTCACCGTTCTAGCCTATGTAAATATTTATGTAGGCTAGAACGGTGAAAAATAAAGGAACGCAAATAGCGCCCACTATGCTATTTGCATTCCCCTTTTTTTCGCCGTTTTATCTTACGTAAATATTTATGTAAGATAAATCGGCAAAAAATAGGGAACGCAAATGGTGGCTGCTGTAGCCACCGCCATTTGTGTACGCTGGGTTTTTTTGGGGGGGTTAGCCGTGATAGGCTACGTAAATTCTTACATAGCCTATCACGGCTGCAGGGACGGCGATGGTGGCAGCAGCAGCCCGGCCACGGCCAGCCAGGAGACCAGCCGCTGGAGCCGCCACCGCCGCCACCTCCGCCACCGCCGCCACCGCTGCCACCGCCGCCACTGCCGCTGCCGCCGCATCCGCCCCAGGTAAGTGCCATCCCGGGGGGATTCCGCATGAGGGCGGGGAGGAGGCCAGGAGGGCAGGAGGCCATTCCGCCACGGATTCCGGGAGGCCAGATTTTTTAGAATCTGGCCTCACTGGAATCCATGGCGGAATTCTCTGCCATCCCTAGGTGGAGGAACCTTCTGTGAGCAGAGCTCTTCCTCTTGTGGAACGTCCCTTTCTCTTGCAAAAGGCAGATCCTAGTAGGGATGCACGAAGGTCAGTTACCTGGTCTCACAGCTTGCTTCACGGTGGGGGGGAGGTG
Organism: Heloderma suspectum; assembly: GCF_057233095.1. Lineage (NCBI taxonomy): Eukaryota > Metazoa > Chordata > Lepidosauria > Squamata > Helodermatidae > Heloderma > Heloderma suspectum. The sequence goes on from NC_139459.1 coordinate 89,459,595, forward strand.
CTTCGCTGCTCCCCCCAAAGTTCAGGCCGGGAGGGAGAGGCTTCCCGCCTCGCCTGGCCAAAATTCAGGCCGGGGAGAAGCGCCCCGTCTCCCCAGCCGCGAACTTCAAAAGAAAAAAAAAAACGCCCCTGTGATAGGCTACGTAACGATTAACGTAGCCTATCACGGCTAGCTCTGCAAAGTCAGCCGTGATAGGTTACGTTAATCGTCACGTAGCCTATCACGGGTGACTTTGAAAAAAAAAAAAAAGGGCGTACGCAAATGGCGGCCCCCATAGGGAGCCGCCATTCACGTTCCTTATTTGGTCCCTGTAGTCTACGTAAAGATTTACGTAGACTACGGCGAAAATAAAGGCAATGCTATTTGCGTTGTCCTTATTTTCGCCGTAGTCTACGTAAATCTTGACGTAGACTACAGGGACCAAATAAGGAACGCGAATGGCGGCTCCCTATGGGGGCCGCCATTAGCCGTACATGCTTTTTTTTTTTTAAAAGTCACCCGTGATAGGCTACGTGACGATTAACGTAGCCTATCACGGCTGACTTTGCAAATCTAGCCATGATAGGCTACGTTAATCGTTACGTAGCCTATCACAGGGGCGTTGTTGTTTTTTTACTTTTCTTGTAATGGCGGCGGCGGCAGCCGGTCGAAAGACCGGCTGCCGCCCCTGCCCCTGACGAAGACCTGCCGAACCGCCGCCGGGAGGGACATTCGTGAAAGGTAAGTCCCATCCCGGGGGGGGGCGGGGGGCAGGGGGGCCGGAGAATTTCTCCCTGACCAACCTTTGGAGGACCGAATGCGTTGGCACACGGCCCCCCGATGTTTCGGGGAAAATTCTCCCCCATCCTTAGATCCTAGAGCCAACCTTTAATTTATTTAGTTAACACTAGGGATGGACGAAAGTCCCTTACATGTCCTCGAAGCTTGCTTCGCGGTGGGGGGGAGGCGCTTCGGTTCTCCCCCCGAAGTTCATGCGAGGCGGGGGAGGTGCCCCGCCTCACCCGGCCGAAATTCAGGATGGGGGGGAGGCGCCCCATCCCTCGCCGGTGAAATTCAGGCTGGGTAGAAGCGCCCCGTCTACCCGGCCGCGAAAAAAAAGTAAAAAAAAACCCAAAAAGAAACCCCCATGATAGGCTACGTAACGATTTACGTAGCCTATCACAGCTAGATTTCCAAAGTCATAGCGTTGCCCTTATTTTCGCCGTAGTCTATCTAAATCTTTACGTAGACTACAGGGACCAAATAAGGAACGCAAATGGTGGCGCCCTATGGGGGCCGCCATTTGCTTACGTGCTTTTTTTTTTTCAATGTCACCCGTGATAGGCTACGTGACGATTAACGTAGCCTATCACGGCTGACTTTGGAGATCTAGCCGTGATAGGCTACGTTAATTGTTACGTAGCCTATCACTTTTTTTTTTTTACTTTCCTTGTAATGGCAGCAGCGGCAGCCGGTCGAAAGACCGGCTGCCGCCCCTGCCCCTGACGAAGACCCGACGAACCGCCGCCGGGACCTGCTGCTGGGAGGGACATTCGTGAAAGTTAAGTCCCATCCCAGGGGGGGTGGCGGGGTGGTGGTGGAGAATTTCACCACCGATTGGTGGTGGAGAATTTCACCACCGATTGAGAATTTCACCACCATGCTTTGGCGCTCGGCCCCCCGAAGTTTCGGGGAGAAATTCTCCCCCATCCCTAGTTAACACTTTATGGCTTATGAAGAAAATCCAGGTTTAGGGTGTAGCAACTGACTTCAGGATATATATATACATGCGCGCACGTGCGCCCGCGAGCTAGGGTTGGTGGAGAATTTCTCCCTGAAACTTTGAGGGGCCGAGCGCCAACGTGTTCGGCCCCCCAAACATGTTTCGGGGAGAAATTCTCCGCACCCCCCCGCCCCCCGCACCCCCCCCGGGATGGGACTTTCCTTTGGCGAATGTCCCTCCTGGCGGCAGGTCTGGCTGGCGGTTCGGTGGGTCTTCGTCCGGGGTGGGAGTGGCAGCCAGTCTTTTGACCGGCTGCCGCCGCCACCATTCCAATCAAAGAAAAAAAAACACCCCCCCGTGATAGGCTACGTGACGATTAACGTAGCCTATGACGGCTAGATTTGCAAAGTCAGCCATGATAGGCTACGTCAATCGTCACGTAGCCTATCATGGGTGACTTTAAAAAAAAAAAAAAAAAAGCTCGTACGGATAATGGTGGCCCCCACAGGGAGCCGCCATTCCCGTTCCTTATTTGTTCGCTGTAGTCTACGTAAATCTTTACGAAGACTACGGCGAAAATAAGGGCAACGCTATTTGCTTTGCCCTTATTTTCCCCATAGTCTACGTAAATCTTTACGTAGACTACAGCGACCAAATAAGGAACGCGAATGGCGGCTCCCTATGGGGGCCGCCATTTGCGTACGTGCTTTTTTTTTTTAAAGTCACCCGTGATAGGCTACGTGACTATTGACGTAGCCTATCACGGCTGACTTTGCAAATCTAGCCGTGATAGGCTATGTTAATCTTCACGTAGCCTATCACAGGGGCGTTTTGTTTTGTTTTTTTTTACTTTTTCGTTCGCGGCCGGGCAAGGCGAGGCGCCTCCTCCCCGGCCTGAATTTCGGCTGGGCGAGGCGGGAAGCCTCCCCCCCCGGCCTGAACTTCGTGGGGGGAGCAGCGAAGCGCCTCCCCCCCACCGCGAAAAGCTTCGAGGACAAGTAAGGGACTTTCGTGCACCCCTACCGCGCGCACATATGTGTGTGTGTGTGTGTGTGTGTGTGTATATATATATATATATATATGTATGTATATATTCCAGATTAATTTATAGTAGTGTTTTAATAACATTAGTGTTTCTTGCTTGTTCTAATCCTATAACAAATATATGTCACCTAGATTTTTTTTTCTGTTTTGAAGGTGGTAGGGGGAAAAGTCATCTGAACAAGGCAGAAAGGCTTTTTCTAGAATAGGAAAAATAGGACGGGGACTATTAGATGAGTATTCATTGGCCAACTAACCCAAGAAAGCATCTGTTCTGGTTTTCAAGGCAGACTAAAGTTTGGTAAATCACCTTGTTAATGCAGGGATATCTTTCGGTTCATAATAGGATATATGAAAATTTATCCCAGTGATAAGAATTAAAATCTTGATTTTTTTTTTTTTGCACTCTCTTCTTTATTGGCATCCAGTGACACCTGATTGACTACAGTCCCCTCAGTCAGAATCTGGATGTGTGTTTCTGTGTGTATCAAATAGATATTTCGCAACTGAGTAAGTTTATCAAGCAAAATTTCATTGCTGAAAACAAATTACAGTGTTGTGACTGTGTGTTTCAAACACTTACGTAATTTTTCTTTGGTTAAAAATCCAATCTGAATGTGTTCATCTCACCCTTGGGCACTGAGTTTTCTCTTTACATCTTCCATATCCAATAATCTTACAGATGCTTTCATTTTTATTGCCTCCACATATCTTCCCAGGAGATACCTAGGAAACAGATTAATATTCTCTTGATTTAAATACATCATTGGTAGTTCCCCCCTGCAATCTTCAAAGACAGGGAAAGTAAAGCAGGATAGAAAGATCAGATGTTGGTGGATTGTTAGAATATACTATTGCTCTCTGCTACTTTACACGAGATATCTGAAATTACCATGTACTCAATCAGCTATGTCAAACTGTGATGCCACATCTGATTTTTTTTTCCTTTTTAAATTACCTCTCTGCTCGCTCTTGTTTAAAGATCAACAGAACATGACACAGACAAAGGTAATAATAGTACAGTGTATGAAATCATTTTCCATTTTAGATCTAGGGCACAACCAAGGGTGGGGTGGGGTGGGGTGGGGAGAGCTATATTCCCCCATGTCACCTTGGATAAAGGCCTAAAGTCATCCTGAATTACTGCTGCTCAAGATGGCTGAATGCAGGGTTAGACTAAACAGTACGTGTGCATGTGTGTATGTGTGCCTATCAAATTAGAAATCAGTATGTTCAAGATTAGAGCACATGCTTTGGATGCTGCACCTGTCATCCCCAGGTAGTGCTGGGGAAATCCTGGAAAGTCACTGTCAGTCAGTGCAGACCTGCCTTCCCCAACCTGGTGCCCTCCATATATTTGGGACTACCACTCCCAGGGCTCCTGACCATTGACTATGTTGGCTGGGAGTTGATGTCCAAACCATTGGGAGGCCACCAGGTAGGGAAGGTTGGTGTAGACAATATTAGCTAGAAAGCCCAGGGGTCTGCCTCAGAATAAGGCAGTTTCCTAGCATCGGTGAGTAGGGAAACTCCTGGTTGATAGTAGAAACACTAGGTAGCAGAAGCTTGGAAAGAGGGACTTGCAGCCATTTGATATAATTTATTACCCATTTTACTCCCTTCCACTGCACTCCTGAAAGAGGATACAAGTTGTAAATATATAATGTTGCCTTATACCTGGGGTTGGATCCAGAATCTTCATTCTACCAGTGGAAGCACACTGCTTGCAGAACGGGACCTCTGTGTCTTCTCTTCCCCTTGCAGCCCCCACCCCACCCCATCCCCTTCAGATCTCTGGAGGGGGATCCCCCAGACATCCAGAGGAGATTTGAAGGGTACACCAGGATGCACCCAGCCCTGCAACAGCAGCAGCATAGAGAGTGACTATGTCAGATTATCTCTACATTTTATAGCTGGGGAGACTAATATACTATCCAGTGACCAAAAAACCTGCGTAAGACCATAGCCTATCTCATGTTGGCTCAAGCTCCACAAAGCCAGGAAATGGGAAGCTAGGGCTAGTTAATGCCTTAACTGACGTGCCCCATAACTGATGTGCCCCAGTGATGACGTTGTGCAATGTCGCAAATTGTGTTTGCTTACAACTTACCCTCCATGCACCCCACCCTGGGTCTCTCAGGCCCAAATCCAGATGGGGAGGGTGGGGTACCTGGAACCAGCAGAGGTGGCCCATGTTGTTCTGGACCTGTATAGCTTTATGAAGCACCTGAGACTTACTGTATTGCTAGAGGAATCCTTCGATGAGTTGACCCATGCCTCTTTGCTTCTTGTAACTAAGCAAGCACAAATTGTGGCATTACACAATGTCATTACTGATCACCGGGCATAACTGATAAGGCATCAGCCTCAGCTTCCAATTTCCTGGCTTTAGGGAGCTTGAACAAACATGAGATAGCCTTAACTGTGGTCTTTAAACTGGCAGGGTTTTTTTAATAATTGAATTTCCTTGGTTTTTTGAAAAGGAAATCATTATTAGAGTGTTTTGAAGAAAGAAAGAAAGAAAGAAAGAAAGAAAGAACTAAAATACAAACAAGTTATTAACTGAGTAGATGTGTACAAATGAATAAATATGTCCCTTATGTACAGAATAGCTTACTTCTGAGTAAGCCTGCTCAGGATTCCAGCATAGCTTTTCCCTTTTCCTCTTTAACTTCATTAGTGATCTGTCAGTCAGTGAGTGATTCCCTCAGACTTCAAAATTACCTCGGTCTTATCTCAGTTGACAGTTTCCTGCTACTCTACTGTCAGAATGTTGACAGGAACAGTGGAATTCAAAACACTGGAGTACTGGCAGCATTCTAACTTCGGAGTGAAGCTGAGCATGCCTAACATACCTTTGCCAGCAGTTGCTTCCATAGGGCAGAAAAACCTTGATGACTTTTAAACTGCTGCAAAGAATTCCACCAAACCAATGAAAGGCATACCTCTTCGACAAGCCTGAATAAAGTGTATCAGTAGTTTCCCCCAGAATTTGAAAGAAATATATGATAGGCCAAGCTGTAGCTTCGAGTAAAAAGTACAAATGTGTTAATTTTCAGCACTTTTTAACTTGCTGTATCTGTGGCAATTTGTATTGGATTGGTTTGAAATTTTGCACAGTTGTAGACCTCATTGGTGACATTATCGATGCCACATTTCAAGGTATTAACTCAACAGGTGTCATTTTCCTAAGCAGTATAATTTTGAAGCTTATAATGGCAGAACCTTTTTTATTTTTATTTTTTGCAATCCCCCTTAACTGAAGGGGCACAACTGTGCCCCTTTAACAGAATAGAATATGCTATGCTGAGATAACAATTCAAGACTAAAAATCCACATCTATATTCTTTATTCCACATCAAGGATGCATATAAATAACATCACCAGCTTCTATCATCAGTGATTTTTTTTTCTTGCTTGGTAAAGCTGGTGATGTTGAAGTGCTCTGCCACAGCTGTAGGTGTGGAGAGATGACACATGCTCACAGATAGCAGTAGAAATAAGTTGAATTGACAGTGAAACCTTGTACTGTGAATAGGGGAAGCAGTGAGATTCTTTCCCTGGCCTGGAATCCTGTCAGCTTCTGGAAGTAAATGAGTAACTGGGGAGCTGAAGCTTCTGACTTGTCACTAGTGCTGAAAACTGCCATATAGGACAGGGAACTACGGTCAACAAGTGAGCACTGGATTGCAAGTTTTGTTAAGAGCAGTGTTAAATTATCTTAGAGTATGAATCACAAAGCTGAAGTTCCATACATCATTCACACACTTTCTCCTCAGAAAAAGCCAGGTTACTTGAACAACAGCAAGATACAGTGGTACAGCTAGGTCATTTCAGACCCTGGACTTAATGGGGGTGGGGGTAGGGAGGGGTGTTCGATGGCTATGCGTATTATTTCAGTTGTGAAGTAAACAACTAACATTTCTCCTCACCTCCCGTTCCTTCATTCCAAAAGCATTCTGTGTTTTACAACTGCTTCTATATTCCCATTATATTAAAGAAAAGCAAATGAACAGACAACAAATACTGTTTGCTTACCCTGATTAAAAAAAAATAATACTCTGAGCATGTGCAGTTTCACATTTTAAACTCAAAAGCAAAGCATAGTACCATGACTACAGGGATAAAACAGAGGCTACTTCTGCTGCCTTGATGCTAAACACATTTACTTGGGAATAAGCACCACTTCTGTTGAAGAAAATGACAATATATATTTTACGTATGAGCATCTGTAACCATGTGCATGCTATCCCCTGACTATAAAAGGTGTTTGAAAGTAAAAGATTTAAAAAAGGATGCTAGGATCAGAGTCAGCTCTGGAGGTCCCCAGAATATCTATTGTGGTCCAGCTGCTGATGCCAAGCCTGTTTGCCACTCTCTGGGTGGTGATTTGGAGTGCCCAAGGCTATGGAGTGCTGAATATACGCCCAAAGTCCAGCCCCAGCTACACCACTGGCAAAGCTTGTGAAGACCACTAGACAGAATGAAGAGAGAGACCACTTCAAGGCAACTATACCATAGATACACCTTGTGATTCTAGGGGATTTTATAAGGTGATCTTAAGCATTTTATTCAAATATATGTCTTCTTTCACCTAATGTATGAAAGTAATATATTTATACATGAATTAATTTAACATGCTAAGATCCATGGTTGGGCAACACCTTTATTAGGACCAGCCCAAATGCCACAAAGGATTGTACAAGCTTTTGAGTTCTCCAGAACAAGCTAGATGGTGCAGAGGATGGGGTGAAGGAACAGAAAGTCCAAAATTTAGCCAGATGTTGTAGCCATGAGGTCTGCAGTTTAGACATGGCTTCAAAATGGAGATTGCAGACTGAATGAATTAGTCACTGATAGGTGTTGCAGGTATCATATTACACCTAGCCTTCTGGGACAAAGAAGCAATGTCTGATCTCCATTGCACAATCTGTTGTGGCATTTTGGTTGGTCCTGTAGATTTTGGATTTTTTCCCTCAGAGGCTAGTTTTGTTTAAGCAACAGCTTCAACAACTTAGTAGGTCATGGGCTGCCACATACATGGGTCCCTTTAAAATGAGTGGGAGGGAAAACGTTACCAATTAAGAATGGTCAACTGTACTACTGGGCACGGAGTAACAATTTCATCCATGATCAAATCATAGCACCTTACCCTGATTATTTCAAGATGTCTAGATGATATGTTGGCCTCTCACCTCAACAACCTGTTTCCATTCCTCCTTACCTCTCTCCCCTGCACACAACTCACTGAGTTTTTCAGTGGTGCATCGATTCTCCAGCTGGGAAGCCACATTTGACTGAGGTTGCCAGTGGTTATTTAACACCTCTTTCGTCACTCAGCAATTTCTATATGAAACTGAGGCTTAAAAATAGTTCTGCTTACAACACAGAGAATCTTTGAACTCCCCAATAACATCAGATGAAATAGAAGGTGCTCTTTAAAAAATCTAAGAATTGTAAAGCTCCTGGTGTCGATGGGTTTGTTGCAGACTTTTATAAAAAAAAAATAAAGAACTTCTAATACCAGAATTACTGTTCAATGATATGTTTAAAAGGGGGTCAAATACCAGAGATCTGGAAGCTGTCTCGGATTATTGTGCTTTCCAAAATGGGTAAAGATCATCTTGAAGTTGTCATATAGACACATTTCATTAATGAGTTTCGATTCTAAATTATTGACATCCATCATGGCTTCTAGACTGAATAATTTTATTATCCATTATATTCACTTAAACCAATCTGGATTTATTCCATCTAGGCTATTAACTAATCCTATTCATAGAGGTTTGAATATTATTCACCATTATAAACTTTGTAAGAAACCTCTAGCCATTCTTTCCCAAGATTTTCATAAGACTTTTGATAATTTAAATTGGCCCTTTCTATATAAGGTGTTGGAAAAAATGAACATGGGTAAGCTTTTTATCCAACTGATTCAAAGATTGTACAAAAATTCTCAAGCTTTGCTCAGAATCAATGGATTTGATTTAGATAAAAAATAGAATTAATAAAGGTACTAAACAAGGATGGCCACTATCTCTAATTTTATTTGCCCACGCATTACAACCCTTTGCTAATAGGATATGTAATAACTTAAATATCAGTGGTGTAATCCAGGATGCAAATCATAAAATCAGTCTGTTTGTAGATGAAATTGCCTTATTTATAACTAAACCATCAACAGAGGCCTCAGAAATCATGACAGAAGTATGCTCATATGGAGCAATTGCTGGGTTAAAAATTAATTTTAGTAAATCTGAGGCACTCTGTATAGGCATGTCTAAACAAGAGGAAGAACAATTACATAATGACATGGGCCTAAAGACACAAATTGAGATGCTCAAATATTTGGGAATCTTTATTCCTAAAGATTTAAACAAACTTAAAAAGTTGAATTACAATGTGGCTATGTATAAAGTAAGACAAGATTTGCGACAGCAGTTTAAACTTAACTTGTCTTGGTTAGGGAGAATAGCTGCCATTAAAATGACAGCCCTCCCGAAAATAGAGTTTTTATTTCAAACATTTCCGATTAAATTACCACTGAAATATCTCCTTAAGTGGCAAAAAAATGTTTAATTCATATATCTTCAAAGGAAAGAAGCCGAGAGTTGCCAAAAGTATCATATAACAGCCTGCCTTAGGTGGTCTTGGTGTTCCCTATATTATTAAATATCATGATGCATTTCAATTATGCCAACTCTTTTCATTATTGTATAAAGTTTCTGATATAGCCTGGGTGGAAATAGAACATCCAGGAGATAACCTCTTCAAGTATTTTTTTTTTTTTTTTGGTCCAATACTAATAGAAATATAGCCACATTAAACAACCTTTTCTTAAAATTTACCCTACAAATTTGGAATAACTAGGGTAAATATTTAAACCCCCAAATCTCTCCTCTTACACTTTTTAAAATCTATCCCTTGTTCTTTTATCCTGATAAAAGAGCACAATTCGCTGGTTGGGAAGACAGTGGTTTACACAGGATGTAGGATTTCTTCCCAAAGGGCAAATGTTTAGCAGGACAACAAGTTAAAGACAGAATTCTGAATACACCTAATTTGTTGTTACAAATCCACCAGGAAGGTACTTCACTTTCTAAATCAGTCAAGCAGCAGGCTATAAGGCCACTCCCACAATTGAAAAGTATTCAGTTAACTATACTTGGGGCTCTAAAGGAATAGTTTTGCAACTTTGTAAATACCTTCTTGATATTGCTAACTATAACATGAGATCTTTAAAGATAGCCTGGGAGCAAGATCTCAGATATGAAATAAATGACAAAAACTGGCAAAACAATTGGCCTGCCCACCTGTTGAAATCAATTTCAGCCCATACTAGATAGAGCTCAATCAAGGTGATTTATACGTGGCATCTCACTCCAGTGAAGCTCTCAAGAACAAGCAAAAGTAAATCTCCATTATGTTGGAGGGAGTGCAGAGCCATTGGTACATATCTTCATCATTGGTGGACTTGCCATTCATTCAAATTTGGGGGAGCGAGATTGAAAATGAAATTCACAAAATTACTAACCAGTCAGTTAGCTTTGACCCAGGTCTTGCCCTTCTTAATCTATATAACAAATGTAATACTAATTATTTGCAAACAATATTTAATTTCTTTTCTTCTTTTTTTGCTGGCTGCTAGACAATTTTTTGCTAAAAACTGGAAATGTGATAGGCTTCCTAATTTGAGTGACTGGTATGGGAGAGTGTAGAATTTGGCATTACTGGAGAAACTGACTCAGCAAGTTAGGTATTCAAGAGATCAATCAGACATCGACACATTTGAACATACATGGTCATCGTTCATTGATTTTATTGATTGAGATGGCAATGGATTTTGGTCTGCTCTGACTCCTGTGACATATGAACAGGTCTAATCAGCTCTATAAGATCTGGACAGTAAGACTCTTCATCTTCATGTGGTTCCCTGCCTTGACTTGAGTTTTTTTCCTTTTGGAAATGGACTTTTGTTCTCTTGGCATTTTTGGTTGACATGTTTATATGTTATGCGTTCACTTGTTTGCTTAACCAGTTGCATATTTGTTGTTTTAAAGACATGGATAAATTTGTACCATCTCTCTCTATATTAATACATTTTATTAAAAACAACCACCATTCTACTTCTTTGAAAAGGTCACCCCAGGGCTGGTTGCACATGATGACCATTACATTACCTAAAAATACTCTATATGGTGCAGCTATCAGTGAGCTGCCTGTGTGCAGTGATTCCTATGTGGAATGTATAACTTAAGAACATAAAAAGAAACTTGCTGGATTGGATCAAAGGTCTATGTAATCAAGTATTCTGTTTCCAACAGTGGCCAGCAAGATGCTTCTGGGAAGCTTAAAGGCAGGTCATTCCCTCTGCTCATTACTCCTACCTAGGATGTAGGATAAGTGCACTGTACTAATCTTAGGCATAGGCTGACAGGAGAAGCATTTTTAGACAGGAAGGAAATAAATCAATGATTGCTGCATCCCATTTACTTGAGAATTATTTAACACCTTCAGAATGAGAGTAGGTTTCAATTCAGGGACTGCTAATACAGAAACTTCAGTAGCTGAGCTGTGGTGCCTGATGCTGACTATGCAGCTAGTTTAAAGTCCAAATAACCATTACAACCATTAGACCCCTGATACAGAGGTGTTTTTGCGCACTTACATTCAGAGCATTTTATCGCTTTATGTATCTCTCCCCCCACCCCACCTCATTGCCACCCCTATGTCTATATAGGGGAAAAGTGGGCTTGTTGGCATAACCTGTCAAATTAATAATACTAATACTAATGGAGAAGGAGAAGCAGCATAATTTGTATCTCACTTTTCTACTACAAGTACCCAGAGTAGACTACAACATAATCATAAAGTCAGACTATATAATCAATTAAATGCAAGCACAACAAATAATTTCTAAGAGGAATAACAAAATAACAAAACATCAGGCTTGCAGAATTTACTTTATATTTATTTTTACTAGAATCCTGATATCTACCAACTGGAGCCAGATGCAAAATAGTGGCTCAGGTGGGCAGACATATGCTAACAATTAAAGAACAAGGCACTTTTAAGCACATGCTCAGCTCAGGAAGTTGTGATCAATACCAAAACTAGCCTCACAAGTCCTTCCACACAGAAATCCACTTCTGGTTTTCACTAGGGATGAATATAAATATTGTTTCAGTTCATTATTTGATAAGAATTTACCAACATTTCAAAAGAAATTATATTCAGGACAAAAGGAATTTTAGACTCAAAAAAAATGAATGTGGGAGAAACTGAAACTGACAGATTCATCCATCCAGGCAGAAGACATTGAGCACTCAGCTCTTTAAAGCCTTTGTTTGAGTTCTTGTGCGTATTCAACCATGTCTGCGGTGCTGAAGGACGGCCACCTTTTTTTCCCTATAGGCTCCTCATCTTTAACAGCTACATGCAGACAGATACAACATAGCTGAACGTACTGAATTTGGCTGGCGAGGGTCGGTGAGAAATTTCATTTCAGTTTTTGATAAGAATTTAACAAAATTCGCAAATGTCCCCATATTTGGGATGGAAATAATAAGATTTTAAAAGTTCAGTTGTTGGAGGAAGAGAAGCTGAGAGATTCATCCATCCCTAGTTTTTCCCCAAGGATTCTTTTTAGTGACATAATTTAGGAAGAAAAAAGCTTTTTAGGGTGCAATCTTCTGCACGTTTAGACAGACAAATGTTCTAGAACTCCCAGCATTTCCCAGCCAACATGTCTGGCTGGGGAATGCTGAGAGATGTAGGACTTTTTTTCTGTCTAAACATGCAAAGGGTTGTGCTCTCAATTGTAGATATTGTTAGACAATTGGGAGTCAGAAACCCTTGTCAATCTACTGCAAATCACCCAGCAATCTACCAGTAGATCCTGATCTACTGGTATCCACCCTTGGTAGCCATGAAAACTAGCAACAATAAAAGTAGATGTTACATATTAAAAGCCCATTGAAAAAAGTGTGCATAGTTTTTGGTGAAAGACACATTAAGACAGAGCCTGACAAATTTCAGGATCTTTCCAAGAGCTATGGCCCAGCCAGGGAGAAGGCCCTCATGCTTATTTGCCAAATCTCCCAAGATGCCACCGGGAGCATTGATCTTAATTCCTCTCTCACTGATCTTAAATCCTGAGCAGGCTATATGGAAACAAGCTGTACCTAAGGTAACATGGTCCTAAGCCAGTTAGGATTTTAAAGCTAGAACCAGAACTTTGAATTGAGCCCAGAAACACATAGGAAGCCAGTGGAATTAACATAACATTGGAGTTATATATCTAACCCAAGAGCACTAGGGATGTACGAAAGTCACTTACCTTTTCGAAGGGTGACATTCGCGGTGGGGGGGAGGCGCTCCGTCCCTCCCCCCAAAATTCTCTCCGGCCGGCTCTGCTCCGCAGAAATTCCGCAGAGCCGCCGGCCGGGGCCGCTCGCAGCCGGACATCCGGCCGCTGGGCAGCCTGCAGGGTCGTAGCCCTTTGGCCGTAGCTGCCGCCATTTGCGTCCTTATATTTTGCTGTGATAGGCTATGTAAATATTTACGTAAATATTCACGTAGCCTATCACAGCAAAATAACCAAACAAACAGCGAATGCAAATGGCGGCGGCGACAGCCACGGATTTTCATTCCCTTTTTTTTTTTTGCTGTGATAGGTTATGTAAATATTTACGTAGCCTATTACTGCAAAAAAAAAAAAGGAATGCAAATGGCAGCCACTATGCCATTTGTGTTCCCCCTTTTTTTTTTTGCTGCAATAGCCTACATAAATATTTACGTAGGCTATCATGGCCAAAAAAAAGGGAACGCAAATGGCGGCTGCCGTAGCCGCTGTCATTTGCATTCCCTTAGTTTTGTCGTGATAGGCTACGTAAATACTTATGTGGCCTATCACGGCTTCCGCAGTGACTCAAATGGCATCCCTGCGTTAGCTGTGATAGGTTACGTAAGTATTTACGTAGCCTATCACGGCTATATGGAAGATGCGAATGGTGGCTGCAGACGCGGCTGCCATTCACAATGCAGGCAGTGCAGATGGCAGCAGGTAGGTTCTCCGTTCCGGGCCCATTTTGCAGGTTGGGAGGGCTGGGGACCTTTGTTCCATCACAGATTTCAGAGGGTCGAATGCGCTGGCATTCGGCCTCATTGAGTTCCGTGGCAGAATTCTCTGACATCCTTAAACAGCACCAGACAAAAGTCTGGCTGCCACATCTTCCAGATTGTCTTCAAAGATAGCTTCACCTTCCTTACAATAATCCAACTAGAGGTAACTGAAGATGATGACTGAAGCCACCTCTGCCTTCCAGATGTAATGCCGCAGTGGTGAATTAGCTGAAGCTGATAAAAGGCACCCGTAGCAACTAGGAATGTGTATCAGATTTGGACAAATCCTTAACTGAATCAGGGTGATTCAGACAGACTCAGGATTCATCCAAAGCAAAGCAAGCATCCTCCAAATAGCCTCTAAGCAAATCTTGGTCCTCCTGAAGTGCCGGAGGTAAGGAGACTAAGGGATTCAGAGGCAAAGGGAGAGGTAGTCTGTGTTTGCAAAAATGGCAACACTTCTCAAGCTTTTCATATAAGGAAAATACCAAGATGGGGGAGGTGGTATGGAGAGTTGGGGCTGTAGCTTTGTGACTGACAGATCTAGCTTCTAATCACAGGAGATGATTTTACCAGGGCTTCCCAAAAACAGTGCTTTGGGGGAGGGATGTTGAAGTAATTTATAAACTTCTAGTCTGTTCTGAGCTCTTTGCTAGTTCTCTAACTTCTGAGCATGAACATTTTTTTCTTGCTTGTGTTTCTTACCAGTACCTACCTTATCTGTTCCTAAAAGAATTGTCTTCCTTATTCCAATCAACCCTTTCCTAAAACCTCTTCTTTCCAATCCAATCCTATCTTAAAATCCTTATCCTTTCCTAAAATCCAGTTCTTAGTACTTCTGACTTATTCTTGCTGATCTTTGTTTGAGTCTGTCTTTAGTGTTAGTTGTAAATTGTTAGTACTTATGTATAGGTAGGAACACTTCTCTTATACCCTAACCCCCATTTCCCCCCTCCCCCATTTTAGCTCTAGTTGTATAGGTTTCATTTCTATTCAAGATCAGTGTTCTCTGTTTTGGCCTGGGTGTGTCTCTAGTCTCTGACTACAGTAATACTTTACTTTCTGTATGACTCTGTATTCTTAAGGTGTGTGTCTCAGTGTGTGGTGTGTGCAACTGTTAAACACGTACACATACAGTATTCCATATACAGTGTGCACAATAAGTATTATTAAGCAAACATCAATTGAATGCCTCAAACTATATTTCATTTATCATAACTCTCTACAACTATCATCCTGGAATTTTACAAGTTACATACTTAGGGGCACATCTATGATGCCCATATTCTAACTGGGCCCACCCATGTAGCCGGTCATGCACTAGATCTTGTGTTTGTTTCTGGAGAAGTGGGGAGTGATCTGGAAGTCGGGGGTATATCCACCACCCCCTTGTCATGGTCAGATCACTATCTGGTGACGTTGGACTTCTCGGTTCCACAACCCCTCCGCAGGGGTGGAGGACCCATTAAAATGGTCCACCCCAGGTGTCTTATGGATCCAAATGGATTCCTGAATGCGCTTGGGGATTCTCTGGGGCATGCCAACGGCCACTCGGTCGAGACCCTGGTGGGTGGGTGGAATGCCGCAATCACTGGGGCATTAGATCAGGTGGCTCTGAAACGCCCTCTCCCCCTGAACAGGGCTCGGACTGCACCATGGTTCAATCCGTGGTTACGAGCTCTGAAACAGGAGGTGAGATGGCTAGAGCACCGGTGGCGGAAGTCTCGCTCCAAAGATGATCAGACATGGGCTAGAGCTGTATCTTCAGCCTATCACGTGGCGGTGAAGGCAGCAAAAAAGGAATATTGTGCTGCCTCCATCGCGTCTGCAGAGTGCTGTCCCAGGAGGCTGTTCCAAGTGGTTCGGAGCCTGGTCGGTCCTGTGGCTCCGGAACCACTGGAGCATTCTAAGGCCTCCTGTGAGGCCTTGGCAAGGCACTTTGCAGATAAAATTGATCAGATTAGGTGTGTTACTCTGCACGCTGTGGATACAGTTAGTGAGCAAGAGGCGGCCTGTGGCAAACCGGTTTTGTGGGATCGGTTCCAGCTTCTTCTTCCTGATGAAGTGGACAAGGTGCTTTCATCGGTACGGCCAACCACCTGCTTACTTGATCCTTGCCCATCTTGGCTCATTATGAGCTGCAGAGAGAGACTGGGTGAGGGGATCAAGGCGGTGGTGAACGCCTCGCTTGAGGAGGGAGTGATGCCATCAGCCCTCAAGGAGGCAGTGATAAGACTGCTCTTAAAGAAGCCCTCCTTGGATCCTCAAGTTTTGAACAACTTTCGCCCAGTCTCAAATCTGCCATTTTTGGGCAAGGTGATTGAGCAGGTGGTGGCGGTGCAGTTGAAGGCACACTTGGAAGAAACTGATTATCTAGACCCATTTCAGTTGGGCTTCAGGCCTGGGCATGGGACAGAAACGGCCTTGGTCGCCTTGGTAGATGATGAGGAGGGCTCTGGATAGGAGTGAATGCTCCTTCCTTGTTCTCCTCGACCTCTCAGCGGCTTTCGATACCGTTGACCACGGTATCCTCCTGGACCGCCTGGAGGGGTTGGGCATTGGGGACACCGTATTGCGGTGGTTCCAGTCCTTCCTTTCTGGCAGGTACCAGAGGGTAGCACTGGGAGAGGAGGTTTCGGACCCATGGCCACTTACTTGTGGGGTGCCACAGGGTTCCATCCTCTCCCGAATGCTATTTAACATCTATGTGAAGCCGCTGGGGGCTATCATCAGGAGGTTTGGGGTGCAGTGTCATCAATATGTGGATGACACGCAGCTCTACCTCTCATTTAAATCTTCACCAAGGTTGGCCGTAGAATCCCTGTCCAAATGTCTGGAGACGGTGAGTGGCTGGATGGGGAGGAATAGGCTGAAGCTGAACCCTGACATGACTGAGGTACTTTTGGTGGGAGACAAGAGGAGGCTGGGGGATGTTGACCTGGTGTTGAATGCGGTACGGCTACCCTTGAAAAACCAGGTCCGCAGCCTGGGGGTCATTTTGGACTCCCAGCTGTCCGTGGAGGCTCAGGTATCAGCTGTGAGCCGGACAGCGCTGTATCAACTCCATCTGATACAGCGGCTGTGCCCCTTCCTTCCCGACCATCTGCTCCCATCGGTAGTACATGCCCTGGTCTCCTCTCGTTTAGACTACTGTAATGCGCTCTACTCATTGACTACGCTAAAGCCTTTGATTGTGTGGATCACAACAAACTGTGGCAAATTCTTAAAGTGATGGGAGTACCAGACCACCTTACCTGTCTCCTGAGAAACCTGTACGAGGGTCAAGAAGCAACAGTAAGAACCAGAGATGGAAAAACCGATTGGTTCAAAATTGGGAAAGGAGTACGACAAGGCTGCATATTGTCACCCTGCTTATTTAACTTATATGCAGAGTACATCATGAGAAATGCCGGGTTGGATGAATCAGAGGTCGGAATTAAGATTGCCGGGGAATTATCAACAAACTCCGATATGCAGACGATACCACCCTAATGGCAGAAAGCGAAGAGGATCTCAAGAGCCTCTTGTTGAGGGTGAAAGAGGAGAGTGCAAAAGCTGGTTTGAAACTCAACATTAAAAAAACTAAGATCATGTCATCTGGCCCTATCACTTCCTGGCATATAGAAGGGGAAGAAATGGAAGCAGTGACAGATTTTACTTTCTTGGGCTCCAAGATCACCGCAGACGGTGACTGTAGCCATGAAATTAAAAGACGCTTGCTCCTTGGGAGGAAAGCTATGGCAAACCTAGACAGCATAGTAAGAAGCAGAGACATCACCTTGCCGACAAAGGTCCATCTAATCAAAGCTATGGTTTTCCCAGTAGTAATGTATGGCTGTGAGAGCTGGACTATAAGGAAGGCTGAGCGCCGAAGAATTGATGCTTTCGAACTGTGGTGCTGGAGAAGACTCTTACGAGTCCCCTGGACTGCAAGGAGGTCAAATCAGTCCATCCTCAAGGAAATCAACCCTGACTGCTCATTGGAAGGACAGGTAATGAAGCTGAAGCTCCAATATTTTGGCCACCTAATGCGAAGAGAAAACTCCCTGGAAAAGACCCTGATGCTGGGAAAGACTGAAGGCAAAAGGAGAAGGGGACGGCAGAGGATGAGATGGCTAGATAGCATCACGGATGCAATAAATATGAACTTGAGCACGCTCCGGGAGAGAGCGCAGGACAGGAAGGCCTGGCGTGCTATGGTCCATGGGGTCACGAAGGGTCGGACACGACTGAACGACTGAACAACAACAACAACAATGCGCTCTACGTGGGGTTACCCTTGAAGACGGTTCAGAAACTGCAGCTGGTACAGAACGCGGCGGCTCGCCTGATTAAAGGCAGCCACCGGCGAGATCACATCACTCTAGTGCTGAAGGAGTTGCACTGGTTACCAGTTGTTTTCCGGGCCAAATTCAAGGTGTTGGTTTTGACCTTTAAAACCCTATATGGTTCCGGCCCAGCCTATCTTAAGGAGCGCCTCCAGCAGCACCAGACAGGCCGCTTAACAAGATCAGCCTCAGATGGCCTTCTCTCTGTCCCATCAGCCAGGACAGCTAGACTGGTGGGGACGAGGGAGAGGGCCTTTTCTGTGGTGGCCCCCACTCTGTGGAACTCCCTCCCTAGGGAACTCCGTCATGCCCCCTCTTAAATGAGCTTCCGTCGTGCATTAAAAACGTTGTTGTTCAGGCAGGCATTTGGGGTGGGTTAGGGTATTTTAGAAAATGTTTTTATTGTAGAATTTTATTGTTTTAAACTGTTTTTATTGTATGTTGTACATCGCCCAGAGTGGCTGGGTGACCAGCCAGATGGGCGATTAATAAATTTAATAATAAATAAATAAATAAAATGCATACAAATTGCCCAGGGGTGGGGAGTGAATCCTTTTTATTTCTCCTCTGAAATCAACTTTATCCATTTTCATTTTCCCGATTTTTTTAACTATAAATCTATGAAGTACTGGAATAGACACAGGCCAATTTTTTAGACAAAGCATAATATCATCTGCATACAGACCTGAAGAACTGGGGTTGGACTCGATGGTCTTATAGGCCCCTTCCAACCCTACTATTCCATGATTCTATGTTTCTAACTGTCTCCTCCCATATACACCTGCCCAGATCCTAGGATCATCTTTAGTGGTCCTTCTCTGAGAATCCCCACCAAAGGAAGTGAGGTCGGTGGCTTTCAAGAAGAGGGCCTTTCCTGCCATGGCACCCCAGTTGCGAGCGGAGATGGGTCAAAGAAGACGCAGACAACAAGCTTGGGTTGAAAATTGGGCCACATTTATTGAAATATTTGCAAAGGGGTAACTAGGACGGGCATCTGTGTCAGCAGCTATCTGACACTTCTTGGGTGAAAACACACCCAGTCTGAGGGGTGGCAGTGATCTCGCCATCCCTCCGGACTGTCCCTTCTGGGGGAGGTAGACCTTCCAGTGTCACCCCCAACCCGGTGCCGCACAACACCTGGGTGAGTGAGTAGGGTTGGTCTCCCAGGCAACCCTTATCCCCCCGCCAAGCCGCACAACCCGTTCGGGGGGACTCAGACATCACCTGTCACCATAAGGTGCCTCTGCATGCACACCATCCCTACTCCCTTTCCTGTTTTGCCCGTCCTAGCCTCCAAGTGGAATGTGACCGATGATATAGACCTTATTCCCCTATAGGACACACCCAACCCACATAACAGTGTGATGTAGGCAAAAAAGACCCATAGTCCTAGGCCAATCGAACTGTGAACCAAAAAATTCCTACATGGCTCCTGAAGGGGCAACTGGCAAGAACCCACACTGCTTAGGGGAGGGTGGGAGGGAGCTGCGTCGAGCCAGAGAGCTAAGATAGGGAGGGGGTCGAGTTTAAGACAACTCGGCCTGCCCCTCCCCGACTGGTGGTGCGACTGGGGTGCACCAATCAGAGGCCCTTACGTCTTGTCACCCCACCTGCCCGCAATGGCCCCCCCCTTTCAGCCAGACAAGCTGGCGCCGGATTAGGGCATTTGTGGAAAGAGCTTCCCAGAGAGGCTCACCTGGCACCTACACTGTGCTCTTTTTGATGCCAGGTGAAGACCTTATTTTCCCAGGCACTTTCCTTTTTCAGTTTCTGTTTTAAATCTGGTATTGTATTTTAAACCTTTGCTTTGCAGATAGGTTTTGTGATTATTATTTTTATTGTTATACTATAGTTTTAAACTTTTAAATTTTTATATTGTATTTTATCGTCTTGTTTTTTATGGTTTTAATTCTTGTGAACTGCCCAGAGAGCTTCAGTTATTGGGCAGTATAAAAATGTAATAAATAAATAAAATAATTTTTAAAAAGATTAGTTAGGCCAATTTCTATACATGGGGATGGATCCAGATTTAAGTTGGATAGATTGCACTGGCCAAAGTGGATTTCCATGCCCCCTCCTTCCCATGGCAGCCCCTCCAGCATCCTGACAATGCTACACAGAGAGTCAGGAGACCCTGCTGAATGGGAGGAGCTGTGGTGTGGGAGAGAGGGGCGAATCCCCCCAAATCAGGTGGAGGGATCCTCCGCTCATGGAAGACCCCTTGCTCTTGCAGAAGACAGATCCTGGATCCAAAACCTGATATTTTATGAAAGCATCGTGATTGCCAGTGTTTCAATAAAGCAAACAAAAAGTACAGCAGAAGAGGAATAATCTTCTCTTGTTCCTCTACTTATTTGAAAGAATTCAGAATTACAGTTATTAACTGAGAGTGTGGCACATAGTTTATATTATAAAGATTTGATATAATTTAAAAAAGAAATGTCATCATCAAATCTCTGTAACACCTTATATAGAAATGTACGCTTCACCCCATCAGTAGCTAAACAGTTTGTCTATTCTTCTCTCAGGCATTTGGCAGCACATGATGAGTTTTTAATCAGTCCTGGATCTGTCTTTGGTTATGACAGACTGGCTGTTCAAAGTTGTTTTTAGTTATATGTTGTCTTTGTGTATATTGTCTGTGTGCTTTATGTAAATGGTTTTTAATCTTTGTATATTGTATTTTAATCTTTTAATTTCACTAAACTGTCCAGAGAGCTTTGGCTATGGGGCGGAATAGAAATGTAAATAATAATAATAATAATAATAATAATACAGGAGTTCAAAAGGTCCACTGCTCTCCTTGTACTATCTGATATTCATGTCCCCACTATATAGCCTGTCTCATCAGGATGGATATATTTTGAGATCATCTTATTTAATCTTTTTGCATAAATAGATGCTAAAATGTTATAATGTTGATTTAAAACTGATATTGGATGATATGATGAGGTCAATGCTGGATTTTTATCATTTGTATGTATTAAAATAACCCTCACCCTATTCTATGATTCAGGAATATTTGAAATACTAATGCATTGAACAAACACGTTCTCTAGTGGGGCTAATAACCTATCAGCAAATGTCCTGTAAAACTCATCAGGAAGCCCAGCTATACCTGGTACGTTGTTTAGTTTCAAGGCATAAATTACCTGATATATCTCCTGTGTGGCAATTGAAGCATTCAGCTACTGCCTACCCTGTTCACTAAATAATGGAATTGCTATCTAATTAAGGGTGCAATCCTATGCATGTTTAGTCAGAAAGATGTCCTACAACTAAGATATTCTGAACTATCATAATCATATGGTTCTCAGACTTCTATAAATTCATATAATAATTTACAAATTCAGATATTGTTTATTATCTTGTGTAATTCTATGTTGTTCCATATACACTGAAGGAATTAACTTTTGTTCATGTTTTCATGCTAATTTATGAGCAAATGGCTTGTCTGTTTTGCTGCTCTTCTCAGAATATTTCTGGTGAGTATATTTTAGGGAGCATTTCCCTCCCTGCAAAAGAGGCATTGTTTTTTCTGCCTCTTTTGCATGGAGCAGGAGAATTTTGGAGAATTTTCTCCTTGGAGAGGGGGACAGGGTTTCCACATACCTTTTTTTTTCTTTCTGAACTCCCAGGAGACCATGTGACCTCACCCTTTCCAATAGGTATTCAGGAAGAACTCCTGGCTGGAGAAGAGTCCTGGGCTCTTGCAAGTGCAGGGGGTGTTTTTTAAAACATAAAAAAGAAGACCCCTCAAGAATTGCCTACACTTAGAAAGGTATATGGAAACCCTGTCCCCCGCCCAAGGAGAAAATTCTCCAAAATTCTCACCCCTCCCATCTTCTTTCACCAGAGTTTTCATTCCCCCTATGAATGGAATGCTGAAAACAGAAGAAGCAAAAATTTCAGCATAATACTAATCGTAATTGCATGTTTGCAAATGTAATTGCATGAAGAACTGTATGCCTGAATATGGCTTATGCTCTTCTTAGGTATAGAAGCATCTGTATATAACAGAGCTGAGGCACTGTTTTCTGGTAGATGTTTAACAGCACAGGAAACAGGAAGGAGATTTGATTTGGGACTAGAATGGGTGAGTGGTGCAGCAATTCTGTGTGGTTTGTTTATATAAAAAAAAATAGTTTGGAATTAACTTCTGGTTCAGTAGTAGAGCGCAATACACTACTGCTCCTGTGTTTGTATTCCATTAAGAGAGGCCAAAATCAAACCTAAATCCACAAATAAAGTGTCCTTAAAAATCCACAAAAATTATCCCTAAAAATACACAAAAAATGACATTGTAAAATCAGGTCGGATCATATCCTTTTCAATGTTGAATTGCCATTTTTAAGATTATTCCTCCATTAACCTTTCTTTAATCAGTTTCACACTATAATGTTCATTGCTATTCCTCTATGGAAAATGCAGCCCCTAACAATTTCAAGCTTACAGAGAAACTCAAAATGGCAAAATACCTCTAATGAGACCTCTTCGAACCATTTTTAATTACTAATTGGAATGCTAGACAGCCTTTTATATGCAGAGGACCTTGTGATAATGGCTCGAGATTAAAAGGTTTAAAAAAGAGATACATATAAATTATCTGTAAAAGAGGTTGTTGTTACCTGTGTAAAGATCCAAGTGAATGAATGATGCTTCATTCATTGCCCTGTATGTAAAACATTCCTTTAAGATTAAGTTATTGGGAAGGCATCAAAGTCTTAAATTCAGGAAACATCCTTCTTTTATATAGAGACAAAGCTTAATCTGTATTAGGGATGGGTGAATCAGTTCACTTTTGCATGTATTCACCCATGTCTGTTTCATCCTGTCTTTTGGATAGGTAACAGACAACCATGTGTCTGTTTTTATATGAGAATTTCTATTCTACCCCTCTAGTGCATACATATCGCTCAGGGTGGCTTACAACCATTTAAATCACAACAATACTATAAAATCACAAAATCAAGCAAAATACAATGGAGGAAGCCATGACAACAGACAAAAAATGTTGGCCTAAATCCAACCCAGAGTTAGGCATGCTTAACGTCTTTGAAATAGGGATGGCGGAGAATTTCTCCCTGAAACTTTGGGGGGCCGAGCGCGAACGTGTTCGGCCCCCCGAACAAGTTTCGGGGAGAAATTCTCCGCACCCCCCTGCCCCCCGCACCCCCCCCGGGACGGGACTTACCTTTGCCGAATGTCCCTCCCGGTGGCGGGTCTGGCCGGCGGTTCGGCGGGTATTCGTGCGGGGCGGGAGCGGCAGCCGCCATTGCAATAAAAGAAAAAAAAAACGCCCCCGTGATAGGCTACGTGATGATTAACGTAGCCTATCATGGCTAGATCTGCAAAGTCAGCCATGATAGGCTATGTAAATCGTCACGTAGCCTATCACGGGTGACTTTAAAAAAAAAAAAAAAGCGCGTATGGATAATGGTGGCCCCCATAGGGAGCCGCCATTCCCATTCCTTATTTGGTCGCTGTAGTCTACATAAATCTTTACGTAGACTACGGCGAAAATAAGGGCAACGCTGTTTGCGTTGCCCTTATTTTCGCCGTAGTCTACGTAAAGATTTACGTAGACTACAGTGACCAAATAAGGAACGCGAATGGCGGCTCCCTATGGGGGCCGCCATTAGCGTACGCGCTTTTTTTTTTTAAAGTCACCCGTGATAGGCTACGTGACGATTAACGTAGCCTATCACGGCTGACTTTGCAGATCTAGCCATGATAGGCTACGTTAATCGTCACATAGCCTATCACGGGGGCGTTTTTTTAAAAAAAAAAAACTTTGGAGTTGGCGGCCGGGCGAGGCGGGAAGCCTCCTCCCCGGCCTGAATTTCGGCCGGGCGAGGCGGGAAGCCTCCCCCCCGGCCTGAACTTCGCGGGGGGAGCAGAGAAGTGCCTCCCCCCCACCGCGAACAAGCTTCGACGACAGGTAAGTGACTTTCATCCACCTCTACTTTGAAAGCAATGGATTTAAGCATGCCTAATTCTGCATTGCATTTAGGCCACTATCTCCCCTGCAGGATAAAATCGTGCTGGAATAAGGAAGCCTTGGTGGAACTCAGAGAGGCCCAATCTACACCTTGAGTCCAATTGGAATGAAGTCAGTACAATATCACTGTTAATCTAATCATATTAAAACGTGGTAATTCACACTCACTCCGTTTCCCCATTTCAGTGCTTCCTCAAAAGCATAACCTTGGTTCATACTGTTCAATGGGAGAATATTTACTGTGTTAAAGTGGGTGGTTTGCACTAGAGGAGCAGTCTCTTCTAGTTGTATATTACTGTAGGGAAATGAATACAATAGCAGGTCAAAGAAAATTTGCAGCTCAAAAATGAAACAGCATGAACGTCATGTGCACCAAAGGGAGCAGAAACTCTTCGGAAATTTGGCAAGCTGTGAGTGTAGTTTCCGCCAAAGTCTCCCATGAAGAAAGGAGGTATTGGTTGAAAATGGTTAAAGAGGAGACCATCTAAGCTTCATTGGGAAAAGTATTTCACAGTCTATGTGGGGCCACTGAGAAAGCTGACACTTTTGCCACCCCTGGTTCTGCCATATGTGGGATACAGAGAAGGGCCTCTCCACCCAGATCTTATGCAGTGAACAGGTTAGTACATGAGTAGGCAGTCTTGTAATGCCCTCTTCCTATCCCTCAATCCTGTAATTTGTAGTCATCCTATGAAGATGAATGGTGGAGATTCAGGACAGATAAAAGGAAATATTTCTTCACACAGTACATAGTTAAACTATGGATTTCACTACCAAAAAATGTAGTGATGTGCCATCCAACATGGATGGCATTAAAAGGGGAATGGCAAATTCATGGAGGATGAGGCTATCAATGGTTACTAGTCATGATGGCTATACATTACCTCCAATATTGTATTCAGTATGCCTCTGTATAGCAGTTGCTGAGGAACAGGAGCATAAGGGTGCTATTGCACTCATATCCTTTCTTAGCTCTTCAAATACTCAAGCCATTTAAGGGTTCAAAAGTGCATTAATACTTATACGTTCTCTCAAAATATGTACCCCAAATGTATCTTATATTTGTTAATTACTTTTAGTTATTGAAACATTTTTAAACCACCCTTCATCCTTACAGATATCAGGGCAGTATAGAAATAGACATTAAAATAATAATACAATAAAAACACTAAAATTACCACATTATAATAAAGTCAGCAAATACAACAGGACAGCAAATTTTACATAAATGTAAGATAGAACACAATATTTGATCAGAAATTTCAAAGCATATTTTCTCTGAAAATAAGCATAATTGAATTTATGTTAATATATATTTTTGAGGCAAGCGCTATGTTGTATAAGAAGCTTAAATGACAATGTAACAGAGCTTATCTAAAGAAAAAGGCTATATGAACCTGCCATAAGATTTTCCTTACAAATAGGAGAATAGTATAAATAGGTATAGGGGGAAAGCTAAGAGAACCAAGGTTTGGTTTTATGGGCCTACTTTGAGCCAGAGTGTATTTTGGGAAGCAGTTCTTAGGTAGCAGAGTCATTTCAACCTTGAAAAAGAAAGACCTATACTAGGATAGTTTGTGGTTGTTATTCCAGCTGAACAGCTGACAATTCCAAAGTACAGCCACAGGATGCTTGAGGAGCAGTTGAGGACTTTTTAAAGAACTTTAGAATAAACAAGTTGTCATCAGCAATACAGATGGGTGGCACTCAGTTTTAGAGTAAGGGGCTTAGAAAGAGCTAGACCACCTCATGCTAACCAATCAGCAAGGTTAAAGCATAATAATTTCCAACTATAGTAATAGGCATAATAGCTGGCATAGGTTTAAGGGTATAAAAGGAAGTTTCACCTTATGGGTGAGGCTCTATCTTTTATCTAGACTCAGAGAGTCCTTCTTCATGCTCCTTTGAAGGGGTTTTGAGGTTAGGAGGCTTTGCTGGCAGTTTCTGTGTAAGTCTTTCTATTCCTGCATTAAATATGAATGGGGTGTGTGTACATTACGTTCTCTAATGAATGCATTCTTTTCCGTTCTAAATGATTGTTTGCACGTGTTGGAAGCCAGCACAACCTGGAGTCAAGACAGTCACTTCTGTTGACCCACACCAGATTTTTAGCAGATAGGGAATGCGAACCTGTCATACTTCTAGAAAGGTGGTTTGAGAAGAAATCACCAGTAAACATAAATCCCAGTTGGAACATTTGGGAAGTGCAAAAGCTGGTGGGTAACTAAGATCTGATGCACACATTAATCTAAGAGATGCAGATTAGGTTTATTTTTATACAAGAACAAATTTCTCAGACATCCCTAATCCCTATATCCAAAGGAAGCACAGGAAAATATAGCTCTTTGGGGGCTGATTCATGCAATCAGATTCCCACCAATGCAGCCGCAGTGCCACAATTGCATGTGAATATGACGGAATGAATATGCCCTACCCGGCGCCAGCTTGTCTGGCTAAAAGGGGGGGGCATTGCAGGCGGGTGGGGTGACAAGACGTAGGGGCCTCTGATTGGTGCACCCCAGTGGCACCACCATGCAGGGAGGGGCATGCTGAGCTGCCTTAAACTCAGCTCCCCCTCCCAATCTCAGCTCTTTGGCGCATCACAGCTCCCTCCCACCCTCCCTAAAGCAGTGTGGGTTTTTGCCGGTTGCCCCTTCGGGAGCCATGTAGGCATTTTTTCGGCTCACAGTCCAATTGGCCTAGGACTGTGGGTCTTTTTCGCCTACATCACACTGTTAGTTGGGGTGGGTGTGTCCTATAGGGGAATACGGTCTATATCATCGGTCACATTCCACTTGGCGGCTAGGATGGGCAAAACAGGAAAGGGAGTAGGGATGGTGTGCATGCAGAGGCACCTTATGGTGACAGGTGATGCCTGAGGCCCCCCGAATGGGTTGTGCGGCTCAGCGGGGGGATAAGGGTTGCCTGGGAGACCAACCCTACTCACTCACCCAGGTGTTGTGAGGCACCGGGTTGGGGGTGACACCGGAAGGTCTACCTCCCCCAGAAAGGGCAGTCCGGAGGGATGGCGAGATCACCGCCACCCCTCAGGCTGGGTGTGTTTTCACCCAAGAAGTGTCAGATAGCCGCTGACACAGTTAGATGCCCGTCCTAGTTACCCCTTTGCAAATATTTCAATAAAATGTGGCCCAGTTTTCAACCCAAGCTTGTTGTCTGCGTCTTCTTTGACCCATCTCCACTTGCAATGGGCTGTACATGGAAGCAACCAGCATTTATTTGCTCCTTCATGGTGATTTTTGTATCTTTAGGTTTTTTCCCACCTGCTACAATCAAGCCAGCACTATTCATTCCAAGCTAATGTTTCATTCCCCCACATATAATTGTGGGTATATTTTATTTATTTATTTATTTATTTATTTATTTATTAAATTTATATCCTGCCTTTTTTCCTCTTTAAGGAACCTGAGGTGTTGTACATAATCCTCCTCCTCTCCATTTTATCCTCACAACAACAACCCTGTGAGGTAGGTTGGGTTGAGTGGCATTGACTGGACAAAAGTCCCCTAGTGAGCTTCCATGGCTGAGTGGAGATTAGAACCCAGATCTCCCAACTCCCAGTCCAACACTCTAGCCACTACACCACACTGGCTGTTATATATATGTACAAAAGATATCAAGAGCTAATGTACCATCTGGTGAAGGTTAGCCAAAAGTGTGATTCTGTGATCCAGCCATGACGGACTATATTGAGCAGGCCAGGGGTCGGGGGGAGTGGGGGGAATGACATAGAGCGCTACCAGAAATGAGAAATTATTACTAGGGTTTATAGGGTGTACTCTGCTGAAAAAGTAAGCCTGAAAAGGTGTGCTGAAAAGGGAAGCTTCTGCTTTCAGAATGTTGGCAGATGGGGCAATAGCTGAAAATTCGACTGCTACTGGAGCCCTTCACCACCCCCACATTCATATTCAAGAGTGTATGAGGGGGCAGTGGAATTTCCAAACCCCAACATTCTATCCCATGTGTGGATTTGCTTGTGTTTCCTCTGTGCTTCCCTCTATTTTGTCCTATAAACATGCAGGGCCAGCATCAAGGGTAGGTATGGCAGGGCCCTTGATGGCAAGGGCCCAAACCCCAGAAGGAGCCCAGTGACAAGAACTCCCTGGAGTTGCTCCTCCTCACCATTACAACCTGCTTGTCCACCTGCCTCTTGCTCTGGCCCAAGCAACGGTGGTGGGCACCATTGCTTGCTTCCTCACTGGCTCTCTGCCTGTCAAGCAAGCAAGTGGTAGCAGTGTGGACAAAGCGGGTGAGGAGCAATAGCAGCTGGAGACAATGGTGGTGAGAAGGTAGGCACATAGTCAAACTATGGAATTCGCTACCTCAAGCTGTGTTTGTAGTGATCGTGATGGCCACCCATTTGGATGGCTTTAAAAGGGGATTAGCCTTCCAGAGGAGAAGGCTGTCAATGGCTGCTAGTCCTGATGGTTATGTGTTACCTCCAGTACCAGAGGCAGTATGCCTATGTACACCAGTTGCTGGGGAACATGGGCAGGAGGGTGCTGTTGCACTCATGTCCTGCTTGTGGGTTCCTGGTTGACAGCTGATTGGCCACTGTGTGAACAGAATGCTGCACTAGATGGACCCTTAGTCTGATCCAGCATGGCGTTTCTTATGTTCTTATGTTGTTATAACTCACCGAGCAGGGGTCCCACTGAAGGTGTCTTGCCCAAGGTCCTACAAAAACTTGGAGCCAGCAATGTAAACAAGTCTTAGGTTTTGTTTGTTAGATGTAAAAATGTCACCCTCAAAAATGTCATTCTTAATTAATTTTCTTTATACATAAATATACATGTATATATAAATACAATAAATATTTATAAAACACAGTGAACCCCCCCTATTTTTCCCATTAATTCTGGTTTCTGGAGTACCTGAGTTATTTCAGGGGACACATTTTGTAGGAAGGGATGTACACATGTCCATTTCCATCATCTTTGGGATCATCTTTGCGGGGGGCAGAAAGGAGAAAAAGATATAGACATGTTCCCCCAGAAGCGTTCACAAGCTTTCTGTATCTATAGTTTGGGAGCTGAAGTTGTATGGTTTCATTAGATTAAGAAGTTGTCAAACAACTTTCTACCAAAGGGAATTTGAAAAGGGCTTTGGTATGTGTCTTCTGAGGATTAACTTTGATCTTTTCAGTTTCTGAGAGAATCCTTTTCACAGCTTTAAAGGGTTCAATAGTTACCTTTTATGAGCTTCCTTGAAGTATATCTCCTTAGAAAGTGGGCTCAAAGAAATAACAAGTACCTATGGCATCCTGTCTCTGTGCTGGAAATACAATTAGTAAAAGGGGGAAAAAAAATCAGTCTGGCTTCTTGAAACCCATGCTCTCAGTTCTCTGAATACCATGCTATTAATGTTGCCTGGTCTATATTGTCATCTCAAAAACTGCTGAAATCCTCCCCACAATTACAACATGAAAACCCTATTGGTTCAATGGGGTGTGTGTGTGTGTGTGTGTGAGAGAGAGAGAGAGAGAGAGAGAGAGAGAAAGACTAACACCAAGTTTTCAAAAAATATATTTAAGCTAAACATTTCAGCTTCTGCCCTCATCAGTAGCTGTACTGTTAAATGGATATCAGGAGTGGCAGTTTGGATTGCCTGGGGCCAATCTAAATGGAAACGCTTTGTGAAGCCATTTGGGCAAAATCCTCATTTTCACAGAATTGAATTAGGTCTTTCCACAGTACACACAGAGCTGTATTCCTCCGCTTTTGTGGTGTATAAGGGAACTAAAGCCTCATTAGTCGGTGTGGGGTGGGTGAGTCCCACCGCAAGTGGAAATGAATGTCAGTAAGTGCATAGGTGCGGGGCAGCCAATGAGTGGTGGCTTGCTCCCCCTCCCTTATGTGTTCAATGAAATACAATGGAAAACTTGCTTACAAGTAGATGTTCATGACATACCCCACATACACATACACACTTATGAGGTGGGCAAGCAAGCAGGAAGCCGCGGCTGCCTGGAGACTGAGCAGAATGAGCGGGAGTGCAAGAGGTGCTGAGGGCAGAGAATGCAGAGCCAGTGAGGAGAGAGAGTGACTAGCCTGTTGATTTTGATGTATATTAACTGCCCAATCAACAGGCTTCCCCCCGCCCCCAAAACACAGGCTCAATGAAGTGCTTCTGAGTACCTGTTCATCTTCTGGCATCGAACCTTTCTTAGCTGTGCAGCTTCGAAGCAACAGGTGTCCACCATTTCTCAGCTCTGCTCCTTTCTTTGTAGCTGCACAGTTTCAAACCAGCAGGGCTGGTCCCCGTCCCCCCAACCCCCACTCCCAAGCTTGATGATTATTTAAAGTGAGAGGCAGCGACTGAGTCCATGTTCACAACCGTGCAGTTTCAAAGCAACCGGGCTGCTCCTGTACTCAGCAAAGTGGAATTGAAGGCAATGGGTTACTTCCAGGTAGACATGTTTACCCCTCTGCTCTCCCCATGCCCCTGCCCCACACTACTTTCCCTTCTGCCAATCAGTGCTGTTTCCACCAGCCTGCGGCAAAGCCAGCTGAGGTGACATGGACTCCCAAACAGCACTGAAGCCACTGTGACAGGAAAATCTGACACAAAATGAGTTTGAAAAAAAAAAAAGGATTTAGGGCAAGAAATGCTGGGCTAGCTACAAAGACCAGTGTACATCCTCTGACACTATCAATTTGGGAGTTGAGTAGAACCAGAGTAAAAGCCCCATGTAGATGGGGCTCTGGAGAGAAAAAGTTCCTTGGGAGAAAAAAAAACCCAAGGTATGAGTTGTATAATGCTTATGAATTGTCCTCCAGATTAAGGCCACTGGGACTAAGAGTTCTGAGTCTATAGATCCAGAAATTTTCCCTTTTGTTAAGCATGTCATTGTCTTTTGTTTATTCTATTGGAAGCAACTGTAAATTCGAGACACTATGTGAACGTTAGTCAAAATGTCTTGCAACAGGCTGCTCCAGGTTTTGTGTTTTGTTTTTGGTAAGAATTGCAGATGTGTGGTTATGGAATCTTGTACACAGGTCTGTTGTAGTTTTCCCTACATATTGCATACAACATCCATTTGTTTTTACATTCAATTAAATAAATCACATTAATAGAAGCGCATGTTAACGATTGTCTAATGAAATAAATTTTGTTAGTAACTGGTCTGCAGGGCATAGCACAAATCCAGTGTGGATGGTCCATGCACAGATTTTCATTTGCTGATCCTTCTCATAGGTTAAGATCTCCCATATCCAAGATATTAGCAGTCTGGGTCTAGGGTATCCTGTATGGACTTATCCCCATTCAGAAGTAACAAAACAAACAAACAAATTCATGGTTTGTTATATGAATGTGCCTGGATGAGCTTTGGGCTCACACTTTTCTCCTCCCCTTCATGTGGGAGTGTGGGATTTAAAGCTACATTGTAAGGGCTATGTAGGGTGTCCACTTAAGAACCGCTAAAAAAGAGGACACCAATTTGCACATGCTAATTTATATGTATAGATGCAAATTTAGAAATAATTATCAGAATTTAAATAGAAATACAACTGTGATCAGAAGACCTGTGTGCCTGCCTGCTCAGCCTGCCATCCAGGTGCTAGCTCTTGATGGGCAACAGTTCTTATGGTTCTTTGTCTTTAAACTGGACTTGAACAGGACAGTCCTTCAAATAGAGGATGGTCCTCTGGTAGTCCTTCAAATAGAGTACTGTCCTCTGTAAAAAAGAAAAGAAAAAAGGGACACATGGCCACCATAGCACCTTTGTCCTAAAAGGTGGCACATAAAAAAAGTGTATCAAGTGTGGTAAAGTGCATGAAACTGACTGTGATGAATGAAGAATTATTATTTGTAGGAGAGGCCATCTGCCTCCTAGATGCATTGTGGGAAGATGAACCCCTTGTAGATGGGTGTTACTGTTAAGATGGCAGATTGTAGTTAGAGGCTCTAGGCCTCTATTGTGTTGTTAAAGTCAAAGATATAGTTTAACAATTCCTATGATGCTGTATCTATTTTTAGTGAAAGCCAGATAACTCTACTGAATCTCTGTTACAACATAAATGAATAAAGTTTATGTTCCTGGCTACCAACACTCCTCAGTTTGTTGCTATGCCTAGACTTGGCAGTTGTGGCTTGCTAGGCTAGGTGGGTGGCTGTCAGTGAAGGACCCTGTGTTCACCAGGATATCAAACCATCTTGGTTTGTTTAAAACCTGTGGTTTGAACAAACCATTAAAACCGGACTGAAAGTTTGACTTTTTCAGAAGAATTTGAGGAGGTTTGGAGGGACCAGAGGGGTGGGGGCAGGGCAGTGTTTAAAGAACAAACCATTTTCAGGAGCAGGGTGAAAAATCATGAAATGTATTTTTGAGAGAGGGCAGTATTGAGTGCTTTCTGGAAAAGTACGAGTGGAGGCAGTCTTTTATTTTAAAACATTTGTCACAGTAGAAGGCACTCCTCTAAGCAGCCAGATGGCCATGTCCTACATACAATGCTTCTCTGAATGGTGCTACATCAGAGCTGGAATGGCAGAGATGAGCTCTGTTGATGGAGGGGGAGGCACATCTGGCCTGCAGACCCCAGGCATGCCTGTGGAAAGCTTGGCAGGCCTAAATATTCCACCTGCAGTGTTCCAGTTGGTGGCAGGCCTGATAAAATGGGTGTTGGGCAGGAGTGGAACACTGGTGGCCATGGATACACTGGATTCAAAGCCCCTTCATTCACCAAAGAGGCCCCATGAACACCCCTTTTCTATGCCAACCCAGAGCTGCCATACCTATTCCCTCCTGCCATTGGAACCAATGGAGAAACAAAGAGCCATGTAGATTTTTAAAAAGGACAAACCACACTCCATACCTCCTGCCCTAGGTGACACAAGGTGGATGACCTGCAACTTTGCCCCTCCCTGAGCCCCACTTATCCTAATGCTGTAAATGTGCAACTGTGTAACCTTCATGTCATTGCTATGACCGTAGAGGCCCCCACTGTAAATATGCAGTCCTCTCTTTGCCCCTTCCTGCCAATCACCTGTTCAATACATGCAGGAGGAATACTTTTGCAGTTTTCTGGGCTGCATTTCTACTAGTTCTCCATAAGATTTATAAATTGAAGTAACTACAAGAGCATATTGTCTTCCCAGGATCTTTGTAACTGGGCTATCTGCAAGCAGTTGTGTTGCGTGACTGGTTGCTGCAGAATTAACTACTACCAAAGGGTCTAGCATGAGAAGCCCACAGAGGGGATAATTCTTGAAATATCATGAGGCATCATGTGAAGAACAGTCAAGTCAAAGGTAGGAGGAATCTATAAGAAAATAAACAGGAAATCAATGGAAGTAGGTTGCTGGGGAAGCCAAGTTGGCTGAAGAGCCTTAATAAATAGAACAGGTCAGAGTGAAAGAGGGGGGGATACTTCTAGTAATAACAAGAGGTTTCAGCATGATCTAACAGAAGCATGATAAAACCTGTTTCTTATCTTTCTCTTCAGCATATACCTGAACCTCAGTTTTTTCCCCACTCCTAGCTCTTTATTTTAATACTTTTGGGGTGGATCCAGACCATGCTAGTTACACTCAGGTGCCATTGAAATTGATGTGATTTCAGATAGTCATGACTGACTTTTCACATTGATTGCAATGGGCTATGTGCTCTGGATCCATTCCATAATCCCCTTCTAGGATTCCTAAATAGGAAATATGTGGGGGTTAGAATTAGATGATAAAATCAAATGTGTTTTCTCTGAATGTAGAAAGTTATATTTGTCTGTGCAGCAAGAGCCTCTTGGACCTGGGTCATGTTATAGCAGTTTTGACAATATTTAAGTGTATGCATGAATGAATGAGTTTCACTAAGGAAAATTGATTTTGTCTGAGGAAAGGAAATGTATTTTGATTTGTCTGGGGAATGAGATATATTGATTATTGAGGAATTGATTGTAGAAAGGATTGATTGGAAAAATTGTTAGACACTCCATATTCAGGAAATATACTGCGTGTGCTGTAGTGTATGGTGAGAACCAAAGAGAAATGATTATTGATTAGAATGGAGTCTGTCTGGAGGAAAAATAGCTTGATTTTGTTTACTTTTTTGTGGTTTAGGAAGGAGGACATTATTTTAACTATGGATACTAGTAGAATGAGGACCATTCTTTTTAAGAGCAAGGAAGGAAGTGCGTAACTTGCATCATAAGGACAGGAAAAGATGGGAATAGTCTTAAAGTGATGGAACACTTAAATATGAAATGAAGAGCTAAAGTTGCTTGTTTCAGGATGTTATAGATTGGGTGCTCTATTTACAGAAATTGGCTATGGCTCTGTTCACACGTGATGACAGCCCACTGGTGAAATAGACCATGAGGTGTTGGAGATGATTGGAACAGAGCAGGTGAACTGCCTGCAGTGTCTCCACTTTAACTCCACAACCCACAATCAGCACCTTCATAGGTTGTGAAGTGTGACATCCAAACCCAGGCTAATGGGCTGTTTAGGGGCTAAAAGACCCAGCAGTTAACCCAGCAGTCCAGGTCTGGACACCATGCTCCACAACCTACGAAGGAGCCGACTGTGGGTTGTGTGGAGTGAAAGCAGAAGTGGTGGGCACACAGCGGGCAGTGCACTCACTCTCTCTTGTTCATGCAGTACAACCCATGTATTGTTGAACCAATGGGTCATTATATGTGAACCATGTCTGTATCTAAAATACCCCAAAACGGTAAATGCTGCTCTTGCACACAAAAAACAAAAACACATGCATTTATCTGTCTGCAATTTGTCAGGCTTCATCTGCTCTTAGGGAAACTCTTCTTACAAATCTCATCAAATTCTGCCAATAATTTTTTTAGAAAACCAGTTGTTGGCAGTTCCCTCTAATATATATACATATATTTAAAGGTGTCTTGGACAAAAGCATCTGGGCCTATTTGTTTGAAATTTAACAGGCTATTCGAAAAGGGCTACTAGGCTGCACATTTCATCCAATTCAGTCAAAAAGCAAAGAAGTCATATGTGTTCATTGATTTCCCAGTGATCATGAATGGAGAGTCATGAAATTTAGAATTTCCCAACACAAGGTTCTGATTTGGATCCAAGTAAAATCAGGGGGCCTCCAAAGCAGTCTGAGCTGAGTCAGCAAAACATGGTTTAAACCAAATGTTGTGGTTGGTTTGCGCACCTACTATATATTAATTTTTTGCCACTTGCCAAAATGGAGTTTATAACTTTATTCTAGATTTCTAGTTGATGTTTCCTCCACCCACTCAAGGGTTTTCTGCTAGAGAAGGGCTATGAAAAATATATGTTCATACAGAACTCGGAGTTTTCTAGGATTCAGTCCTGAGTTGTAAATTATGGCAGGGTTGCCCCCTTGGGATTTAGCTTCTGAGCTGTATGTTTCTATACCATTACCCCACCCCACCCCCTGTGATTTCTCTGTGCCCTTGTTTCAGCTTCAGGTGATAATGAATAAGTGACATAAATGTGTAGTCATTACCTTATCTTCATACAGGTGCTTAACTTGCCTTTATTTACCTTGATATTTTGTTACTGGGATCGATGATTTGTCAGCTAAGGCTTCCTTCTTGCTTGTAGGTTCTCATATCTTTCATGCTGGTTTGCTTTGCTTGTGGGTAGAGTAGGCATAGAGTGGGAGAACGCCTCCTGAACAACTCCAGTGTTTTGAAGCATTGGCTTTGGATAAATGCTGCCTTCCCCAACCCCACACAACAATTCCTAAGTAACATACTGAGAATGTGAATGTACAAAACACTGAACCAGTTGATAACTCTCAGGAAAAAAGTGTGTGTGGGGTGTAGCATCTGAGGATGATGTTTACAATTTGTAACTCGATTATGATTTGAGCCAAGCAGAGTTCCTATTGCTACAATAATTACAGAAGTTGCCCTTAGGAATTTATTTATAGCTAGCACAGCATAATGGCTAAGAAAATGAGCTGAAAGCAGGGATGTTTCTGGTTCAAATTGCATGTCACTGATACGCTCACCAATGAGTGATCTTAAACACATTGCTCTTTCTCAACCTTACCCACACACTTCTAATATGGGGATGATAATAGCCTAGCATAATGCAATATTGTAACTACTGTTGAGACAATCGTTACTATCGGTGCTCTAGAAATGTTAAAGGCACATGATCCTTCCCCTCTCCCCCACAGATTGTGTTACTGTATGTGAACTTAAGGCACGAAACCTGTGGCTACAGCTGCATCTGTGGGAGGGAATCAACATATGCCTCACTGTGGCCCTCTTTCCTCCTTCTGCTCTCCTAGCCAGAATGCCAGAATTTCTAGCATTCAGTCCTGAGCTGTACATTTCGACAGGATTGTTTCCTTGGGATTTAGCTTTTGCACAGTACACCATCTATTGCTTGCTACAGGAGGCCAATCTGTGTCTTCCATTTATCAGTCCACCAATCCTTCTTCTCTCCAGAGCCGTGGACCCAAGGTTACTCACCCCCAGAGCAGGATTAACTTGTGAATCAAGGTCCTGGAGGGAAAAAGATGAATGCAGCGGTAGATGGGAGGCATGTGCCAGACTCCTGAAGCAAGTAATACCCAATGTACTATCTGTGCATTCAAAAGTTGGCCAGAGAGAGCCAGACACAGGAAACAAGCCCATTGATGGTGTCTTAAATTCTCTCTCTCTCTCTCTCTCTCTCTCTCTCTCACCTTCCTAAAATCCAGGGTGGCTTCCAGACCAGTAGCATTCCAAAATAAAATCAAAACTTGATGCCTAGATTGTAATTCACTGGCTGGTTAGTTCAAATCAATATCTGAAATTCAGACCTCTTTACTGCTTCCACAGCCTCTTGGCCTTCATTACACAAAAGTTATCTGTGTATTTCTGTTAACATCGAATATTTTCATAACTGAAAGGTCTTTCTCCTTATTTATTCTGTGATATATTATCACAACTTTCTAGTAAACATTTCTTAGTACAAAGTTTTGGTAAAGGAATGTCTATTAAGAAATATTTCACTGATCATTGGATTTCAAACATTACAATGTGTCAGATTCCTGTCTGTGCTATTAGAAAGCTGAGAATGTTAGAAGATGTGGAAAATGAAGCCCTATTTTTATTCAAGTACCCACTGGGCACACAAGTATCCTATACATCTTACCATTAACTTCAACCTTAATCCAGAGACTGTTCTCTGTAGTCAGCATAGTTTAATTATGGGCCTTTACTAAATAAAACCCAGTGGAAATAGCTGGTGCACATACATCTATCACAAGATAGCCTCTTGGGCAGTTAGTGAAACCAGATTATTTCAGTTTTGGACCTCTCCATGAATTTTCTATACAGTTATATCAAAGCACAATATATTGCAATAACAATAACAACAATAACAATATCAATAATAATAATAATAATAATAATAGATAGAATAACACATTTTTATCCGTTTTCCTTTTTTAAAATATAAAAATTTCACTGCAAAGTGCCATCTTCATTTTAGGGTCTAATGGAACACCTCAAGAAACTTTGTAAAACCACAGGTACATAAATTGAACATCCTCTAGGTAGCTAATTATTGTTTACAGCTCACTTGGGAGAAATATCATTCTGGGAGCTGCTTAAGTAGTAATATTTATGCTAATTAGTTTCTATTTTCACAATCCTCTAGGATTTGGCATCCTTTGGTTTAGGCATCTATATAGGTTTAGGCATTTATATGGTACTTATCAGAAACATTTCTCAAAATGCTTTATTTCACAGTGATTTAGCTAATGCCAGGAGAATGAAAATTTTGCTGATCACAGGTACAGTTGTTAGGGCTTAATATGACCCAGAACCTTCACAAGCTT
This sequence comes from Heloderma suspectum, assembly GCF_057233095.1. NCBI lineage: Eukaryota > Metazoa > Chordata > Lepidosauria > Squamata > Helodermatidae > Heloderma > Heloderma suspectum. Next base: position 89,497,589 of record NC_139459.1, read on the forward strand.
AGCTAGGGAAACTTTTTCCAGTCCTATGTGTGAGTCATATAACATGTCAAGATACAAGAATTAAGAGTAACTTTATTTATATGCACAAGATATAGTTTTGTGGACCAATTGGAGGGGTGGGGGAGAACCCACAATTGGGGTAATACCTTTTGTTTTGATGCCTTTTTAATGTATTGTTGTTATTTTGGTAGTTAAACAAACAATTTAGCAGAAAAAATAAGAACAAAATCAAAGGTAGTATCCAATGATACCCTAGTGCTTGTGTTGACAAGCTGACACTTGCACAATGCATTTAGTGCTTGCTAGTGTGATGGAGAAAAGAAGTGACTTGCTGCTGAAATCTGGTGGCATAGCAGCAAAATTGGGGGTGATTTTTTGTTGCCACACTGCTGCACTGCCAAATTTCAGCAGCAAATCACCATTTTTCCCATTGCAGCAAGCACTAGTTATGTTATGGAATTGTTGGTTTGCACTAGTGTAACGTTACTAGCGCTAGCACTGGGATACCATTGGATGTTACCCAAAGTCAAAGCAAATGAATTAGTGCTGTTCTGACCCCCCCCCCCATTTTGGGGAACTTTTTCTCTCCCTGCCAAAGATGCATTGTTTTTTCTGCCTCTTTTACAGGGAGGGGGAGAATTTCAGAGAATTTTCTCCTTGGGAGGGTGAGAGGGTTTCTGTATACCTTTTTAAAGTGTAGGTGAATCTTAAGGGGTCTTCTTTCAATTTTATTTTTTAAAAACACCCCCTGCATTTGCAGGAGCTCAGGATTCTTCTCCAGTGCAGCAGTTCTTCCTGAATGCCTATTGGAGAGGGAGAGGACACATGGTCTCCTGAGAGTTCAGAAAGAACTGCCAGGCTGGAGAAGAGTTCTGGGCTCCTGCAAGTGCAGGGGATGTTTAAAAGCAAGCAAGCAAGCAAGCAAGCAAGCCCTTCAAGAATTGCCTAGACATAAAAAGTATGTGGAAACCCTGTCCCCCTCCCCAAGGAGAAAATTCTCTGAAATTCTCACCTCTCCCAGCCTCTTTCTCCAGAGTTTTCATTCTCCCCCCAAACCCAAATGCCAAAAATGGAAGAATCAAAATTTTCAGCACACAGCTAAAATAAACATAGATATGTATATATAAACAGAGGACAAATGTCAGTTTATATCCATGTGTCCAGAAGTAAGCATGCTTAACTATTTGTTTCCTGAGAGACTTTGTATCATAATAAATATCTGGTTTTCATTTTAAAAATTAAGTGCTAACCATAACCTTGTCCTTTTCAACCATAACCACTTTATGCCCTTTTCAACTTAGCCTGCCTTGACAAGGAGCTCCAGAGCCTGGGAGTGGCCACAGAGAAGGCCCTCTCCCACATCTCCACCAAATGCACCTCTAGTAGTAGTGGTATCGAGAGAAGAGCCTCCCCTGAAAATCTTAAAACTTGGGCAGGCTTATATGGGAGAAGATGGTTTTTCAGGTAGCCTGGTCCCAAGCCATACAGAAAATTATAGGTCATAACCAGCACTTTGAATTGTGCTCAGAAACAGACTGGTAGCTGGTAAAGCTGTTGTAACATGCATTTCCCCCCCCCCTTTGGCAGAACACATTGCAAGTAGGGATGTATGAAAGTCACTTACCTTTGCGGAGCTTGGATTCACGGTGGGGGGGAGGCGCTCCATGCCTCCCCCCGGAATCCTCCCTGGGCCGGCTCCGCTCTGTGGCAGCTCTGCGGAGCTGCCGGCCAGGGCCATCTGCAGCTGGAGTTCCAGCTGCAGACGGGCTGCTGTGGACGCAAATGGCGGCCACCGTAGTGGCTGCCATTTGCATCCTGCAAAGCTGCTGTGATAGGCTACCTAAGTATTTACATGGCCTATCACGGCAAGCCAAAAAAACAAACAAACCAGTGTACGCAAATGGTGGCTGCTACGGTGGCTGCCATTTGTGTTCCCTATTTTTAGCCGTTTTAGCCTATGTAAATATTTTATGGTGAAAAACAAAGGGAATGCAAATAGCGTAGTGGGCACCATTTGCGTTCCCCCCCCCCCGTTTTAGCCTACAGAAATATTTACGTAGGCTATTACGGCAAAAAAAATGGAACGCAAATAGCACCCACTACACTATTTGCGTTCCCCTTGTTTTTGCCATAATAGCCTACGTAAATACTTATGTAGGCTAAAACGGCTAAAAATAGGGAATGCAAATAGCTGCCGCCATTTGCATATGCTATTTTTTTTTTTTTTGGCTTACTGTGATAGGCTACATAAATACTTATGTAGCCTTATCACAGCCTCTGCAGGGATGCAAAAGGTGTCCCTGTGTTAGCCGTGATAGGCTACGTAAGTATTTACGTAGCCTATCACAGCTATGATGAAGAAGCGAATGGCGGCTGCCCTGCGCATGTCAGCGCAGTGCATTCGCAAGTCAGTGTGGACGGCAGCAGGTAAGTGCTCTGTTTCGCGCGCCTTTTGTGGGTTGGGGGGGCAGGGGCTTCGTTCCGCCATGGATTTCGGGGGGCTGAATGCACTGGCATTCGGCCTCACCGAGATCCGTGGTGGAATTCTCTGACATCCCTAATTGCAAGCCCTGAAATGTATAGGTTCCTACCACAAATTGCGTCCATTTCTGCTTTGGTTCTGGGAGGTGAATCTATTAAAAAAAACATAATGGAGCAAATTTCTCACCCATCCCTAGCTGTGACTTCCCCAAAATAATCCTGGGAGCTGTACTGTAGTAAGCTTCTCTTATAGACCATTAGTGATTTGGCCCGTTCTACAGAACTATAATTCCCAGGCCTCCATATGAAGATGAAATGGCTCTTTAACTGGCTTAAGTGTGCATTTTGCATTTGGTGTCACAATCTAGTCTTTAGGTATTCTTCAACCCATTAAAATTAATGGGATTAAGCATGCCTAATTCTGCACATACGTATTTGGAGCTCTCTCATGTTCAATCTATGGATGGCGGAGAATTCTGGCACGGATTTCAGTGAGGCTGAATGCACTGGCATTAGGTCCCCCAAAATCCATGGCAGAACGGCCTGCCCCCCTGCTCACCCGAGGATTCCCCCCAGGACGAAGCTTACCTGGGGCAGATGTTCTGGACGGCAGCGGCTCCGGCGGCGGCGGCTGGTCTTTTGACCAGCTGCCGCGGCCGCCATTTGCATCCTGGTCTTTGCTGTGATAGGCAATGTAAGTATTTACGAAGCCTATCATGGCACGCAAAGCAAAAACAAAAACGGCATATGCAAATGGTGGCGGCTACAGCGGCTGCCATTTGCATTCCCTATTTTTCACCATTTTATCCTACGTAAATATTTACGTAGGCTATTACGGCGAAAAAAAAGGGGAACGCAAATAGTGCCCACTACGCTATTTGCATTCCCCTTTCTTTTCGCCGTAATAGCCTACGTAAATATTTACGTAGGATAAAACGGTGAAAAATAGGGAACGCAAATGGCGGCTGCTGTAGCCGCCACCATTTGCGTATGCTGTTTTTTTTTTTGCCCAGCCATGGTAGGGTATGTAAATACTTACGTAGCCTATCATGGCAGCCTGGCTGGACGCAAATGGCTGCTGCTACGGCGGCCGCTATTTGTATCCGCACCAGCCTGTCCGCAGCCGGAAGTTCAGCTGCGGATGGCCCTGGCTGGGCAGGATTCTGGGGGGGAGGACTGGATCACCTCCCCACAGTTGAGGATTCCAGGGGAAGGGACAGAGCACCTCCCCCCCAGCGTGAATCAATTCCGCAAAAAGGTAAGTGACTTTCGTACATCCCTAGTTCAATCATGTGCTAAGAAGATCTTATTTCTTCTGACAAATTTCTAAGGACAAGCTCCAAGAAAAGCAATAAAACAAACAAAATTCACATTGGGAAATGTTGTTAGGAGAGGGCATTATTTTCCACATGGATATTTTTTGTCAAGAGAATTTGCTTTGATGCACACGCAAAACCGTAATGTTACAGTTAGACTAAGCCTAACCAGAGTGCTATCTAGTTCTCAACTTTCCTAGCTGATGGCCTTGTAGGCCCCTTCCAACCCTACTATTATATGATTCTATGATGCCTTAGCTTCCATTCCCCTGCTGCATTATTATTGAAAGACTGAAAAATCTGCACTCAGTGTCTTAATTTTTAACTCGTTAAAAATAATACTAATGAGAGAGACAGGAAAAGGGTGGAGTAGATAAAACTTAATGAATGGAGAAGGGCTGACAACCAAAGCTAAGGCCAGAGCCTTAGGAATAAATCTCTATTAGTGTCAAGCCATATGTTTTTACTACTGAGAATGGATTTTTTAAAAGAAAGGAAATTTTATCAGGATTTAGTTTAAAATTATTTTTTTTGTAGGAATCATCTTTCCAGAAACAATACTGTAAGGCAGTACAAATGAGTGCAGAATGTATCAGGGGAGCGGCGGGAATGAAGAGAGAGTGAAAGGAAAATCTTTACTTGACTAACTAAGATATTAACAGTGCAGTCTTAAACATGTCTACACCTATGTAAATCCCTTTGAGTAAATGGGAGTTACTTCTAGATAAGTGTGTTTAGGATTGGAGCCTATGTCTCTGTCATGACAGGGCATAGCAATTACTGTGATAACAAAGAATTATAAGAAAAAGGCTGGTACTTTGAGCTAGGGAAGGCATTAACATTATCCGAAGGGTGTAAAGGTGCTAGTCCCTTGGCAGTGGGACAGCTTGCACTAGTCCTGTATTGTTGCAAACATTTTGATGATTTTCATCATCAACATTTCTCAGGGGATGCTGGAAAAGGAGATGAAGTATTATTCACATTTTGGGGAAGCAACATCCCAAATAGACATCATTTGCTTTCAGGAATGTCATCACATTTACTATGTGATACCTGATTGGCTAGGATCATCCATGTGATAGGGATGTACGAAAGTCACTTACCTGTCCTCGAAGGACGTTCGCGGTGGGGGGGAGGCGCTTCGCTGCTCCCCCCGCGAAGTTCAGGCTGGGGGGGAGGCTTCCTGCCTCGCCCCGGCTGAAATTCAGGCTGGGGGGGAGGCTTCCCGCCTCGCCCCGGCCGAAATTCAGGCCGGGGAGGAGGCTTCCCGCCTCGCCCGGCCGCGAACACAAAAGTTAAAAAAAAAAAACAACGCCCCCTGATGGGCTACGTGACGATTCACGTAGCCTACCACGGCTAGATCTGCAAAGTCAGCCGTGATAGGCTACGTCAATCATCACGTAGCCTATCACGGGTGACTTTGAAAAAAAAAAAAAAGCGTGTACGCTAATGGCGGCCCCCATAGGGAGCCGCCATTCGCGTTCCTTATTTAGTCGCTGTAGTCTACGTAAATCTTTACGTAGACTACAGCGACCAAATAAGGAATGGGAATGGCGGTTCCCTATGGGGGCCGCCATTATCCGTACGCACTTTTTTTTTTTATTTAAAGATTTAAATAAATCTCCCCCCACCATCAACATAATCCATGAAAGGTAAGTGACTTTCATACATCCCTAATTACAACACTTTCTTGTTTGGAGGCCTCCCTAATTTTATTTTCCATCTCAAGGTCATTCTGAGCAGTCTGGTCTTCGGGACAATAGCATGTTCCTAGCACTAAATTAGTTTTAGAGTCTGGTATTGTCACCCACCATGCTTCTGTGGAAGAGCCTACCCCTTTTAGGTGTTCCAGTCCACTCGACACTATGCTGTCTTTGATGTACATGGCAACACCTCCCCCAGTATGCCCTTCCCTGTCCTTCCCATAGAGTTTATATTCAGAGATGACCATATCCCACTGGTTCTCTCCGCACCACCATGTTTCTGTAATGCCCACTATATCCAGGTTTTCCTTTAAAATCAAGCACTCCAACTCTCCCATTTTGGCTTGGAGGCTTCTAGCATTTGCATGAAAACACCTATACCTGGTATCCCTCCGCAGATGCCTCTAGGGTGTGCATCTTTTGCGATGGGACATTGGCCCCTTTGATTAGCTATTATGTTCTACCATGTACTCCTGTACCATTTTCTCCCCTTGTATATTTGGGCAATCAAAAACATTTTCATCTTCATCCCTTTGGGATGATTTAACCCAAACTGGATGCTTCCCAGCTCCTGTCAGTTTTCCCCCAGGGTTTAATTTAAAAGCTGCTCTGCTACCCTTTTTATGTTTAGCACCAGCAATCTGGTTCCATTTTGGTTCAAGTGGAGCCCATCCTTCTTGTACAGGCTGGCTTGTCCCAAAACGTTCCCCGGCACCTAACAAACCTTCTCCCTGCACCACCGTCTCATCCATGCATGAAGACTCCTTGGCCTCACCTGTCGAGCTGGCCCTGCATGTGGAACAGGTAGCGTTTCAGAGAAAGCCACCTTGGTGGTCCTGGATTTCAACCTCCTACCTAACAACCTAAATTTGGCTTCCAGGACCTCATGACTACATTTCCCCACATCATTGATACCAACACGGACCACAACCACTGACTCCACCCCAGAACTATCTAATAGGCTATCTAGATGGTGCATGATATCTGCAACCTTCTCACCTGGCAGGCAATTCATCATGTGGTCTACATGCCTGTCACAAACCCACACTAGAATATTAATTTTAAAGCTATTTTTTAAAAAGAATTAGTATGTTTCATTTAATATTTCTGAATATTCTAACCCAGGTGTTATTTGTTGAGCTATCACAGGCCCTATTCAGATGTTTGACCCATGCATCATTCTAACACATGAGTGGGGTTGCAGCAAGTAGTCATTAGGGATGTACGGACTGTGTAAAATATAGGGATGCTGGAGAAATCTGCCATGGACTCCAGTGAGGCTGGATACTTTGGAATCCCGCCCCCCAGAGTCCTTGGTGGAATGGACTACCCCCCCACCGCCACCCCCCGAAATCCCCCCGGGACAGACCCTACCTGGCCACAGTTGCTCCGGGTTGGGTCATCCTCCTTCCGCAGCCAGCCTGTGGAACGAAATGGCAGCCGTTGTAGCAGCCGCCATTTGCGTCCCTGCCCATGGCCATGATTGGCTATGTAAATATTTACGTAGCCTATCACGGCAAAGAGCAGGGACACAAATGGCACCCATTACGCCATTTGCGTCCCTGCTCTTTTTGTGATAGGCTACATAAATACTTAGATATTTGAGTCTGCAGCGCAGCAGCAGCGGCTGGAAGTCCAGCTGCAGCCAGCCCTGGCTGGCGGCTCTGCGGCTTTGCCGTAGAGTGGAGCTGGCTGGAGAGGATTCTGGGGGGAGGAATGGATCGCCTCCCTCCACCAGCGGATGCCCCGACCAGAACCAGGTAAGGGATTTGTACATCCCTAGTAAAACACGCTCCATCTGTGTTCTTCAGGTTGTCAGACACCTTTTGTTCTATCATCCGCCCATAGACAGATGCAAACTTTTTTCGTCATGTGGAAAAATATGGAAATCATTGCATAAATATTTACATAAGTATTTGCATAATTTACCTCAGTATGTAACATTTAGTGTATTGTCCCCCATTCCATTCAACATTTCCTCAGCAGACACTTCTGTATTTTTCTATGGATTTATATGTGTAAATTTCGGGAAAGTAAAAAAAAATCAACCAAAAGTCCACAGACTCCACATGGCCGGGGGGGGGGGGGGCTCTCTGCAGTAGATTCCGCAGGTCAGATTCTTAGAAATCTGAGCTCATTTTAATCTGTCTTGAATTTCTCCAGCATCCCTAGTAGTCGTGGCCCTGACACTGCATGTACTGAGTAGGTCCACCCTAGCATGATTGTGTGCAGGGATGGAGCCTTTGCACATACACCTGTGGAGTCTTCCATATGACCTGGAACCCTGATCACACAGGGTTCCAGGTCATGTGGCAGCCTTTGCCTGCACCGCTGTTAATGTGAATGCTCCATCTCTACAGACATTTGTGTTATATGCAGATGCTAGGGGCAGAGCTGTTCAACTTAGCATGGCCCTGCTCCCCACTCATGCATCATGCACTGGGACAACACATGAGGAAAACTCTTGAATAAGGCTATAGTTTAGTATGAACTGATCCTAAAACTAGCTGTACCAGGAAAAAGAAAGGTTTAGGCTTGTTATACCACAAAAATTCAAAATTACTTTATGCTGGAGTTGCAGGTGCATTATGCCAGTGCTATACAGAGATGCATCAATATAAATGCCAAGAGTATATTTTTATTTCCATTTATTTCAGGCAATTTTTTTAATGGCAAAGAGTGTTTTATTCTGATATGCCAGGCAAATTTATGGGATTTAACTGTACTAACAAAGTACATGTAACTGGGCATAGGACCATAGTTTATGTTAGATTTTACTAGGGATGTCAGAGAATTTCTCCACGAATCTTGGGGAGGCTTAATGCCAGCGCATTCAGCCCCCTGAACTTGGTGGAGAAACAGTCTACCCCCCCCCAGGATGGGACTTACCTTGCTTGAATGTCCCTGGCAGCGGCGGCTCCGGCTGCCGCTGCCACCATTTCCAAGTAAAAAAAACAAAAAACAAAACAAACATTATAGGCTACGTAAAGATTTACGTAGCCTATCATGGCTAGATTTTTTTAAAAAACGTGATAGGCTATGTAAATGTTTACGTAGCCTATCACGGCTGACTTTGAAAAAAAAAAGCGCGTACACAAATGGCGGCACCCATGGGCGCCGCCATTTGTGTTCCTTATTTTGGCACATGTAGTCTACATAAACATTTACGTAGACTACGGCAAAAATAAGGGCAACGCAAATACCTATTTGCTATTTGCGTTCTCCTTTTTTTTTGCCGTAATAGTCTACGTAAATATTTACATAGACTAAAACGGGGAAAAATAAGGAACGCAAATGGCAGCCGCCGTAGCAGCCGCCATTTGCGTACGCCATTTTTTTTTTACCCAGATGTAAAAAATGCCTATCACGGCAAAGACCAGAATGCAAATGGTGGCCGCAGCAGCCGGTCAAAAGACCAGCCGCTGCCGCCGCCACCAAAGCCGCCGCTGGAGCCACCGCTGTCTGGAACATCTGCCCCAGGTATGACTTCGGCCTCACTGAAATCTGTGGCGGAATTCTCCGCCATCCCTACATCTGTCAGGTATGCTTTGACTTAAACTCCTGCATTGAGCAGGGGGTTGGACTTGATAGTCTTATAGGGCCCCTTTTAACCCTACTATTCTATGATTCTATTATTTAATTATTTAAATTGCAAATTTGTCCTACTATGGTGATGTGGGGTAGGTACAAATACAGTTCCAAACAGATTTTCCTGTGTCATTAGTATGATACTGTCCACCTAAATGAAATACAACCATATTGTGTTCCCTGATGCATGCCACACTGAAGTCAATTTCTGTGTGGGAATATAAATCTGAAGACAGTTTTAAAAACTTATTTATCTTATACAAATTGGGGATGTACAGAACCCCTTACCTGGGGTCCCTGGGGGGGTCCGCAGACGGGGGGAGGTGATCCGGTCCACCCCCAGAACCCTCCCCAGCCGGCTCCCATGGGGAATCCACAGAGCCACCGGCTGGTTCCAGCTGCTGCTAGACTTCCGGCCGCGGCCGGTCTCTGGACGCAAATGGGATCTGGCATAGCGGACACCATTTGCATCCATGATCTTTGCTGTGATAGGCTATGTAAAGATTTACATAGCCTATCACAGGCAAAGGCAGGGATGCAAATGGCATCCACTATGCTGGACACCATTTGCGTCCACAGACAGGTGGCAGCGGACGGGATGGATGGCAGCAGATGGATGGCACCAGGTAAGGTCCATCCTGACTGGGCTTCGTGGGGTGGTGGGAGGGAGCAGTCCATTCCACCACGGACTCCGGGGGGCCGGATTCTAAGAATCCGGCCTCATTGGAGTCCATGGTGGAATTCTCCGCCATCCCTAATACGTATTTTAAAAGAGTTAAGGGTCCCTATTAGTTAAAATCCAAAGAAGTAACACTGTTTAGGTCACAATGTATAGTGTCCAAATGTGTAGTCTTCCAAAAAACAAGAGGTGAGCGGGAAGAGAGATGCACTGTTGTTCTAAATTGAATAAATGACCACCATAGAATGACCAAGGTGGAATAAAATAATTAAACTCATGGGGTTAATTTACTCATGCTGCAGCTGAGGTTGTTGGTAGAATACCCTAAATTCACTAACTGGGTCGTTCTCTTCCAGTACAATGGAATTGCACCCTGAATAAATATGAGTCATACTAATAGGGGCCAATGGGAGATGTTTCCTAGGCAACAAAAAACAATTCAGAGTTGCTCCTGGCTTATGTAAAATGTCAACAGTTGTTTAGACTTGGAATAAAGCCCATGACCTTATAATGTTTCTCGGTAGAAAAACTGTTCCTTCTCAAAGGTCGTTAGACAGTCAATGTTCTCATCCATTCATTCCTGCAGTCCTTCTCATTAAATGACAGCACAGTTTAGTATCTTCCTGATTTGTTGGCTATGCATCTTGCACTTAAAAGTAGACATCCATCATCCAGCTTGAAGAAGCAGCTTTGGGGTAGGGGTGACACTTTCAATACAAAAACTAGACAATAGGATTGGAGCTTTAAGTGTTTCCATGTTGGTGGAGTCACTATGCAAATCCAGAGCCATTTTTTTTAGATTGCTGTATTGGTTGATCATTTAAATTGTGTGTGTGTGTGGGGGGTCACTGAAATGTAATTGACACTTCCCAAAGAAATGTAGGAGTGTACGAAAGTCACTTACCTGGTCTCGCAGCTTGCTTCGCGGCGGGGGGGAGGCACTTCGCTGCTCCCCCCGAAGTTCAGGCCGGGGAGGGGAGGCTTCCCGCCTCGCCCGGCCGAAATTCAGGCCGGGGGGGAGGCTTCCCACCTCACCCAGCCGAAATTCAGGCCGGGGAGAAGCGCTCCGTCTCCCCGGCCGCGAACGTCAAAAGAAAAAAAAAACACCCCTGTGATAGGCTACGTAACAATTAACGTAGCCTATCACGGCTAGATCTGCAAAGTCAGCCATGATAGGCTACATTAATCGTCACGTAGCCTATCACGGGTGACTTTGAAAAACAAAAAAAAGCGCGTACGCCAATGGCGGTCCCCATAGGGAGCCGCCATTGGCGTTCCTTATTTGGTCCCTGTAGTCTACGTAAAGATTTACATAGACTACGGCGAAAATAAGGGGCAACGCTATTTTTTTACTTTTCTTGTAATGGCGGCGGTGGCAGCCGGTCGAAAGACCGGCTGCCGCCCCCGTCCCTGACGAAGACCTGCCAAACCGCCGCTGGGACCCGCCGCTGGGAGGGACATTCGGGAAAGGTAAGTCCCATCCCGGGGGGGGCGGGGGGCAGGGGGGGCGGAGAATTTCTCCCCGAACAACCTTTGGAGGACTGAATGCGTTGGCACTCGCCCCCCCAAAGTTTCGGGGAGAAATTCTCCCCCATCCCTAAAGAAATGTTTCTGAAAATGTTCAAGAAATGTTTCTCCAGCTTATTGTATTTGCTTTTAGAAAGCAACAAAGCGTACATAACTAAGGGCACAATCCTATCAGGATAGTCAACTGCCTCCAAACTTGGTGGTGGCTGACTATCCAATGCAGGGCAGGTGGAGCATGGAAGGAATCTTCTCCTCCGTGCTCTACCTGCCCTGCATTTGCAGCTGTATTGCTCCTGCAATGGGCTTTGAACTCTTAGTTTAGAGGTGCCAAGACAGTGATAAATCAGATCCAGGTTTACTTACAAGGAGATACTTTATTGAGTAACTTACAGCACACAGGCATACCCAGTCGTTGGATCAGACAGCTTCTCTGAACCCAGAGCCATGGGGTACAGTGGGTTTTATGCCATACATGTTAGCAGTGAGGTAGCATGACAGCAGCAAGTGCCCCATAGTGTTCATTCCCAACATAGACTAATGGCACTTGGTTCTCAGCACAGCCACCTGCAGTTTAAGACAAACTTCACTTCCCAGGCACATCTTGATAAAACACTTGGGGCTGCACCATCAGCCTTATTGCTCTTTGACTCATCCTGGTGAATCAAAAGGCCTGTTAAGGAATACAGCAGCCTTCTGAACCAAAGTCAGAGAACATTATGGGACATCTAAGCCCCTCTAAAACTACTGATAGCTTGGTCCAGGCCTTACAGCAGCTAGACAGCCAATTTTGCTTTCTAGCTTGGGGCTTCGGAGCAGGGGGTGGGTGAGGCTGGTGACTCATAGGAAACATCATAATGATGCATCCGCAGTCTCCTCCCCAGCCCAGGAACACCCCTTTTCACCTGCTCCACACTGCAGTTACGAATGCAGAGACGGGGAAGAACCATACTGCCTATGAGGTGGCGGGGGAGGGGGGAAAGACTGCAGGTTCTGGGAACCGAGCTCAGAGCCCTAGCTCCAAGCTTGGTTCCCAGAAACCGAAAATTCCAATGGCTGTCTAGACACTGTCTAGCAGCCATAGGCCGGCTGTCCCTATCAAATAGATTCAAGTACTTTGCAGTGTTTGCATTTCAAAAATCATGGTCAGATTCAGTTAAATATCTAAAGACAGACACTTGAATAACCAAGGCCAAAGTTGTAAATCCTTCCAAAAAAGAGAAAGAAAAAAGAGAAAGGGGCTGAACATCTGTTTTTAACTCTGTTTTTAACCTGCAGTGAGTAGAGGACCAGGCACAGGCTACTCTAGAACAGCCAGGAAGCTAGACACAAAAGGGAAAAGAGACTATGGAAGGACAAGACTCTCCAGTGGTGGTGACCTGCAAGCTGTGTGCCATGTTAGTTTTCTTGCCTGAGAACGACATGGCCTACACCTGCAACAAGTGCAAGTTGATCATGCTGCTGGAAGAAAAAGTAAGAGGACTGGAGTGGTGAGCGTCGACCCTCCAGGGACTAAGAGAACACGAAGAGTTCTTGGGCAGAACAGTGGAACTACAGCAGCAAAGCAAAAAACAGAAGGTAGAAGAGCAACAGCAGGCTGAGGCAGAAGAGGAAAATGCTGAGGTGAGGAAAAATGAAGTAGAGGATACTCCTTGGAAAAGGGTGACAGTTAGGAGCAGAAGAACTAAAAGCCACTCTGCACCAGTGGAGGCAGTGGAACTGGGGAACCATTTACAGGTACTTGAGGATGAGACTGGAGGACAGCCTGAAGAGGAAGAATTACAGGGGAACCTGCATGAGAGCGAGCAAGAGGCTGAAGGTCAGTCAAGCAGAGGTGATGAAACCAAGGCCTACAACAAGAAGAAGAAAAGAGTAGTAGTAGTGGGAGACTCCTTGCTGTGTGGGATAAAAACCCAAGTATGTTGCAAAGAGCTGTGGACTCGCCAGGTATGCTGTCTTCCGGGAGGACGGATTAGAGACGTGACTGAAGGGTTGCTTGCACTCATAAAGCCCACTGACAGGTATCCCTTTCTTCTAGGGATGTCAGAGAATTTCTCCACAAATCTCGGGGAGGCCGAATGCCAGCGCATTCGGCCCCCCGAAATTGGTGGAGAAACGGTCTGCCCCCCCACCCCCCCTGGGGTGGGACTTACTTTGCTCGAATGTCCCTGGCGGCGGCTCCAGCGGCGGTTCGGCGGCGGTTCGGTGGTGGCGGCAACAGCGGCCGGTCTTCCGACTGGCTGCTGCCGCCGCCATTTCCAAGTAAAAACAAACAAACAAACAAACATGATAGGCTACATAAAGATTTCCGTAGCCTATCACAGCTAGATTTAAAAAAAACACTGTGATAGGCTACGTAAATGTTTACGTAGCCTATCACGGCTGACTTTGAAAAAAAAAAAATCGCATACGCAAATAGCGTTGCCCTTATTTTCACCGTAGTCTATGTAAATGTTTACGTAGACTACATGTGCCAAAATAAGGAATGCAAATGGCGGCGCCCATAGCCGCCGCCATTTGCATATGCACTTTTTTTTTTTTTAAGTCAGCCGTCGTAGGCTACGTAAACATTTACGTAGCCTATCACGGCTGACTGCAGGGACACTAACGGCAGCGGCTACGGCCGCCGCCATTTGCGTCCTGGCAGACGACGAGGTTTCGCGGCCGGAGGGACAGGGTGCCTCCCCCCCAGCCAGAATTTTGGCGGGGAGGGATGGGGCGCCTCCCCCCCAGCCAGAATTTTGGGGGGAGGGACGGAGCGCCTCCCCCCCACTGCGAAGCAAGCGTCGGGATCAGGTAAGGGACTTTCGTCCATCTCTACTTTCTTCTCATCCATGTGGGAACAAATGATACTGCCAGGTGAAGCTACAAAGAAATCACGTCAGACTTTGAAGCTTTGGGGAGGAAACTCAAGAACTTCGGGGCCCAGACAGTTTTCTCATCCATCCTTCCAGTAGTTAGAAGAGGGATAGAAAGGGAAAGAAAAATACCCCGGGTGAATGACTAGATACGACGGTGGTGCTGAGGAGAGAGATTTGGATCCTGGGACCATGGGCTATACTTCCTGGAAGATGGACTGTTGGCAAGGGACGGGTTGCATTTCACAAAGGCTGGGAAGAATGTGTTTGGCCACAGCATGAAGAACGTTATCAGGAGGGCTTTAAACTGAATCCTATGGGGAATGGAAACGTAAAGTTGGGGGTAACAATGAATGAAGGCTCATGCACCACAATGGAGAGAACAGCTCTAATAGCACCCAATAATAGTCTTCAGACACATGTAGGAAGAAAACGAGACCATGAAGCACATGGTCTTCGATGTCTATGCACTAGTGCCTAGAATATGGGAAACAAACAGAACGTTTGTTCTCCAAAGTCAGCCATGATAGGCTACGTAAGGATTTACATAGCCTATCACGGTGTTTTTTGAAAATCTAGCCATGATAGGCTACGTAAATCTTTACGTAGCCTATCATGTTTGTTGTTGTTGTTGTTGTTTTTTACTTGGAAATGGTGGTGGCGGCAGCCGGTCGGAAGACCGGCCGCCGCCGCCACCACCGCCGAACCGCCGCCGGGAGCCACCAGCGCCAGGGACATTCGCCAAAGGTAAGACCCATTCCGGGGGGGGCGGGGGGTGTTGGAGAATTTCTCCACCAATTTCGGGGGGCCAAATACGTTAGCATTTGGCCTCCCAGAGATTCGTGGAGAAATTCTCCGACATCCCTATGGCGGCCACCCAACCAAAGAGAAGATGAGGATGAAACTTTTGAGAAGCAAATAGCCAATCTTTCAAGGAAGCATGATGTAGTAGTAATGGGGGACTTCAATTTCTCCAATATTTCTTGGGAGATAAATTCTGCAAAACATGGCCCCTCCAGGAAATTCCTGACTTGTCTGGTAGATAACTTTCTCCTACAGAAAGTAGAGGAAGGAACTAGAGGATCGGCTATCCTTGACTTGATCCTAACGATAGCTGGAATGCTTATCTGCCATTCTGGAGGTGGGGGTCTGCAGGGGGTGAGGCAATCCGTTCCTCTCCCCTGGAATCCTCTTCAGCCAGCTCTGCTCCACAGTGATTCTGCGGAGCCACTGGCTGGATCAGAAGCACCAGCGATATGGCCGCCATGGCCGTAGCGCTGGGGCTTCGGAGCCGGTGGCAGGGAGGATCCGCTGGTGAGGACTTTGCCCTTCAGGAGGAGGTAGGGGATCTGATCCTCCATGGACTTCGGGGGGCCAGATTCTCATTGAAAATATCAAGTGGAAAGAAGGCCAAGCAACAAAGGAAGAGTACAGGCAGGTAGCACAGAATTGAAGGGATGGCGTCAGGAAGGCTACAGCTGAGAACGAGGTGAGGTTAGTGAGGGATGCTAAAAACAACAAAAAGGCTTTCTTCAGCTACATGCATCGTAAAAGGCAGAGGAAAGAAATGGTGGTTGAACTATTAAATAAGGATGGCAAAATGATAACAGATGACAAAGAAAGGGCAGAAATGCTCAATGCCTACTTTGGCTCAGTCTTCTCCCAAAAGAGGGTCTATGACCCCCCTGGCAAAGGGGAAGCACAGGCTGAAGGGGCAGGACTGCAGCTTGAGATTGATAGGCATATGGTTAAGGAACACCTAATTACTTTGAATGAGTTCAAATCTCCAGGGCCAGATGAACTGCATCCGAGAATAATAAAGGAACTGGCAGAAGAACTCTCAGAACCACTATCTATTATCTTTCAGAAATCATGGAGGATGGGTGAAGTGCCAGATGACAGGAGGAGGGCTAATGTGGTTCCTATCTTCAAAAAGGATAAAAAGGAGGAACTAGGGATGGCGGAGAATTTCTCCCTGAAATTTCGGGGGGCTGAGCGCCAACGTGTTCGGCCCCCCGAACAAGTTTCGGGGAGAAATTCTCTGCACCCCCCCGCCCCCCGCACCCCCCCCGGGACGGGACTTACCTTTGCCGAAAGTCCCTCCCGGCGGCGGGTCCGGCCGGTGGTTCGGCAGGTGTTCGTGCGGGGTGGGAGCGGCAGCCGGTCTTTCGACTGGCTGCCACCGCTGCCATTCCAATAAAAGAAAAAAAAAACACGCCCCCATGATAGGCTACGTGACGATTAACGTAGCCTATCACGGCTAGATTTGCAAAGTCAGCCATGATAGGCTACATAAATCGTCACGTAGCCTATCACGGGTGACTTTGAAAAAAAAAAAAAAGCGCGTACGGATAATGGCGGCCCCCATAGGGAGCCGCCATTCCCATTCCTTATTTGGTCGCTGTAGTCTACGTAAAGATTTACGTAGACTACGGCGAAAATAAGGGCAACTTACCTTCCCTGAATGTCCCTCCCGGCGGCGGGTCCGGCTGGCGGTTCGTCCGGTGTTCGAGCGGGGCGGGAGTGGCAGCCGGTCTTTCGACCGGCTGCCGCCCCCGCCATTGCAATCAAAGAAAAAAAAAAAAAAGGCCCCTGATAGGCTACGTGACGATTCACGTAGCCTATCACGGCTAGATTTGCAAAGTCAGCCGTGATAGGCTACGTGAATCGTCACGTAGCCTATCACGGGTGACTTAAAAAAAAAAAAGTGTGTACGGATAATGGCGGCTCCCTAATAATATTCCTTATTTGGTCGCTGTAGTCTACGTAAATGTTTACGTAGCTATTTGCGTTGCCCTTATTTTCGCCGTAGTCCAAGTAAAGATTTACGTAGACTACAGCAACTAAATAAGGAACGCGAATGGCGGCTCCCTATGGGGGCCGCCATTCGCGTACGTGCTTTTTTTTTTTTTTAAAGTCACCCGTGATAGGCTACATGATGATTCACGTAGCCTATCACGGCTGACTTTCCAGATCTAGCCATGATAGGCTACGTGAATCGTCACGTAGCCTATCAGGGGACATTTTTTTTTTTTTAACTTTCGTGTTCGCGGCCGGGCGAGGCGGGAAGCCTCCTCCCCGGCCTGAATTTCGGCCGGGCGAGGCGGGAAGCCTCCCCCCCAGCCTGAATTTCAGCCGGGCGAGGCGGGAAGCCTCCCCCCCCGGCCTGAACTTCGCGGGGGGAGCAGCGAAGCGCTCCCCCCCACCGCGAACAAGCTGCGAGAAAAGGTAAGTGACTTTCGTCCACCCCTAGGTGGAATTCTCTGACATCCCTAGAGACTGACATCAATCCCTGGGAAAATTCTGGAATAGATTATAAAGCAATCTGGAAGCACCTTGAAAACAATGCAGTGATTACTCGAAGCCAACATGGATTTCTCAAGAACAAATCCTGCCAGATGAAACGGATCTCATTTTTTGATCAGGTGACCTCCCTTGTGGAGTGTGGGAATGCTGTGGACATCATATACCTCGACTTCAGCAAAGCTTTCAACAAAGTGCCCCATGATATCCTGATGAGCAAACTAGCTCAAAGTGGGCTAGATGAAACAATGATTCAGTGGATCCACAGTTGGCTACAGAATCGGACTCAAAGAGTGCTTATCAATGGGATCTTCTCAAACTGGGAGAGGTAATGAGCGGGGTACCACAGGGCTCAGTCCTGGACCCAGTGCTCTTCAACATTGTTATTAATGACTTGGAGGAGGAGGTGCAGGGAATGCTGATCAAATTTGCAGATGACACAAAATTGGGTGGGATAGCTAATACTTTGGAAGACAGAAACAAAATTCAAAGTGATCTGGATAGACTGGAGCGCTGGCAGAAAACAACAGAATGGAATTTAATAGGAATAAATGCCAAGTTCTGCACTTAGGAAAAAGAAATCAAATGCACAGTTACAAGATGGGGGATACATGGTTCAACCACAGTACAAGCAAGAAGGATCTTGGAATTGTTGTAGATCACAAGCTGAATATGAGCCAGCAATGTGATGTGGCTGCAAAAAAGGCAAATGCTATTTTGGGCTGCATTAATAGAAACATAGCTTCCAAATCCTGGGAAGTACTAGTTCCCCTCTACTCAGCACTGGTTAGACCTCATCTGGACTACTGTGTGCAGTTCTGGGCACTGCACTTCAAGAAGGATGCAAACAAGCCAGAGAGAGTTCAGAGGAGGGCAGCAAAGATGATCAGGGGTCTGGAAACCCCTATGAAGAGAGACTGAAAGAACTGGGCATGTTTAGCCTTGCGAAGAGAAGACTGAGGGGAGATATAACAGCGATCTTCAAGTACTTGAACGATTGTCACAGAGAGGAAGGCCAGGATCTCTTCTCGATCATCCCAGAATGCAGGACATGGAATAATGGGCTCAAGTGACAGGAAGCCAGATTCCGGCTGAACATCAGGAAAAACCTCCTGACTGTTAGAGCAATATGACAATGGAACCCATTCCCTAGGGAGGGGGTGGGCTCTCCCACACTGGAGGCCTTCAAGACGAGGCTGGGCAACCATCTGTCAGGGATGCTCTGACTTGGATTCCTGCATTGAGCGGGGGATTGGACTCAGTGGTCTTATAGGTCCCTCCCAACCCTACTATCTATGATTCTATGATTCTGTAATATAGAGGACTTCCAAATGTTTGCCATTTATAGGCTGCAGTAAATTGTATTGTCATTTATTTTTTACCTTCTGACTTTTGTTGTTGTTCTGACACATAGCATATAGGTATATGGATGGAAATAAAAATTTGCAACATTATTTTCAGCAGAATTAAAGAGGAAAATGACTTAGATTGAAACCATTCTGATAGTTCTACACAGGAAAGTCCTATTTGTTTAAAATGGATGCACCTGTGCTCAACTGCAATCAGGATTGTAATCTTCATGTATACATATTCAGAGTAATTAGCATCAGTCAGTGAATATCTGTCAAGAAAAGTAAAAACAATTGAAGAAAAAAACCCGGTGTTTTCAGGAAGCTACATTTTGCAAGTAAACAGGCACCTCTTTGACAGCTGCAAAATAAAATTGCTGATCAGTAGCAGTGGTGACCTATAGAGGTGAAATCCAGTAAAATTGCTGATCAGTAGCAGTGCTGACCTATAGAGGTGAAATCCAATGATGAAATTTTTAAAAACGGAAGTTGTATACAATTCTCACGACATTGTCCAGTCCACCACTGAAACTCCACTGTCCAGGGCACCCCCACCCCAGCCTACAGATATGGGCAGAGCAATGGGTCATTACAGGGAATGAGAGGCTTTGGGGACCCACCAGGTTGTGTCCCCCCGTCCCTGCTGCAACCCACCTGGGTGTGACTGGGGATAGGCCTGGAATGATGCCACTCACTCACTGGCTTGTCTGAAGCATAGTGGGAGCCACAGATGCAGCAGAATAGCCAGGAGGTTGTGGCCAAGCTGGAATGTTGGGACTATTGAAATGGCCCCTACAGATGAGTGGGGAGACAGAGAGGAGCAACAGCAGGGAAAGGAAGAAGAAAACCAAGCAAGGTGGAAAGAGGAAAGAAGTCAGGAAAGGGGACCCAGAGAAATCAGGAAGAAGTAGAGGGGCACAGAAAGCTAAGGACGGAGGAGGCAAGGAGAAGGGATTGGAGGGATATGGGGTCAACGAGAGAAAGCAGACAATGATGGATAAGGAGACATTTAGGAGGTGGAAAGGAGGAGAATATGGTAAGTTCTGCAGCAATGAGCTACATTGGGTTGCTTTCCAAAACACTGAATTGGAATTGAAACTGAATCTTGTGGTTGGTGCATAAGCCTCTCTCAGAACGTGCCTATCATTCTCTCATGTCAGTATGACTTTTGAATTCTATTCCTCTTCTTTGCCTTCCAAGCCTGCTGCCTAGATTAGGACCCCAAGAGAATTGGGATCATTCTCTTTTTTTCTTTCTTTCTCTTATATGTAATTACTATTATCCACCTCATGTCTCTTTGGGACAGGATGATACAAACAGAAATGCTTGGGTGGCTATATCTGCCTCTACCCATTTGTTTGTTTCTTTATTAGATTCTGCCCAATTTAATTACACCTAAAAAATGAAGTACTCTCTGCTCCTTGGAAAGTTGAGCAAATCAACCCTTCTGTACTGATGTTCTTGTTACAGTACTTTGCAGGAACAGTGGCCCAACTGGACTTCCTGATTGTGTTCACACTTAGTGATGAAGCAAGAGTTACAAATGGTGTGTGGGTGTTTTATTACAGAAAACATTTTTTTTTTAAGTGCTCTATGAATGGCTCATTACATACTATCAAATCAATACTTCTAAGCCATATCCATTTGCAAGGTTTGACTCAAAACAACTTTCATTATGCCTTTACTCTTGCCAAAGATATTCCAGCAGACAACAGTTTTCTGATTCATCTCTGTTTACAGCATACCCATGCTGCTTACACAACATGCTCTTCTTAAATAAATGAGGACAGGAGCAAGAAGCTATACAGAAAATGTTATTATACAGTAATAGGAAAAGCCTGTAAGAAGATGCTGTGCTGCTCTTTGTCATTATAACTGTCACAGTTTGCTTCGACCCATAAGCACCCCTCAACAGGCCAATCCTTTGTATCCTGATTGAGGAAAGAAAGGTGCAAAAGCAGGACTGAGGAACCTATGGTTCTCTAGATGTCATTGAGTTCCAACTCCCATCAGCTCCAGCCAGCAAGACCAGTGCTCAGGGATGATGGGAGCTGTAGCCCAAAAACATCTGGAGGGCCACAGGTTCTCCACTCCCATACTCGAGTTTTAATTTGAAATGCATGCTTGAAAATGAAATTAGGAACAAAATGCCTTGGAAGAGACATGCTGGTAATGCATCAAGGTGTGTGTGTGCATGCATGTGCGTGCGTGCATGCATGTACAATACTAAAAGGAAACTTCATTCATTCATTCATTCATTCATTCATTCATTCATGGAGAGAGCAGTCCTATGGCCCGCTAGACACTGTCTAGAGGGCCACAGGATATGCTCTATTCTGGGAACCGACCTCGGAGCCCACACTACAAGGTTGGTTCCCAGAAATCTGACCTCCCCCCTCATCTGCACTGCCTCAGAGGCAGCATGGAGAAGCCCTGTCCTCCGTGCTCAGAAGAGGAGTGCAGAGAGACTGAAAAGGGGTGGGGATGGGGGGCGTTCTGGGACAAGGAGAGTGGAGCTGGGCGTATGACACATCCAATGTGTCGTATGGCAGCTTCCTTTCCCAGCCAGCCCCCCCCCCCACTGCTAGACAGCCGAAAATGGCTGTCTAGCAAAAAAGAACAAGGCAGGAGAGGCACCAAGGGAATGCCCCCCCCATGCCTCTCCTGCCTTGCTTTGGATAGGCACTTGCCTCTGAGGATGGAGGTGGCCACCTATCTACTTAGGATTGCACCTTTAGAAGAGTTATATACTACTTTTCAGCCAAAAGTACCTAAGGCAGGTTACATAGTACATATGGCATACAGACATTTGAATACAGTTCTTTATGATCTCAACAGAGGCAGGCTTCCATGTGTGAAACTTCCACCCTAGAACAAAGAAACAGACTCTCTCTCCCACTGCTTGATGTCCACTCAGATTCTGGCTATTTTGGCTTTGGCAATGGGAAAGAGAACTATCCCTGGAAGTCCCCACTCCTCTCATACTAAATTTGTGAGCAGGGCAGATGACAATATCCAGTAGGTCCATAGGAGAGGCCAAATGGCACTTCATACAGGCAGCTGGCTTGGTGATAACTAAAATCCTCACAACAGGGGGCTTATAATGGTATTATTCTTGTTGTTGTTGTTGTTGTTGTTGTTGTTTTATACTGCCCAATAGCCAAAGCTCTCTAGGCAGTTCACAACAATTAACAAAAATTAAAAACCACAACATTATACCCACATTACATGATAAAAAACATAGTTACAATTTTTAATGTACAAAATTTAAAATGATATAAACAGCTAAAAACAATTTCAGTAAACAATTTCAATAACAGTTCTATTCAAGACAGCTGACATAAATGCCCCATCATATGCTTTTAAATGTCTAGGAGTAGAGGGCAGCCTGGCACCGAAAAGTTGACAATCTTGGTGCCAGGTGGGCGTCTGTGGGGAGACCTTGTTCCATATTTGTAGGGGTGTACAAACCCCACTCACCATTCCGCTGGCAGCATCCACGGAGGGGGGTGAGGCGATCCGTCCCTCCCCCCAGAATCCTGCCCAGCCTGCTCCGCTCTGCGGTGAGTCCATGGAGCCACTGGCCGGGCCCATCCACAGCCGGACTACCGTCTGCTGCTGGACTGGTGTGGCCGCAAATGGCAGCAGTCATAGAGGCCGCCATTTGCATCCCTGGCCGTGGCCGTGATTGGCTATGTATATATTTACATAGCCTATCACGGCAAGGAGCAGGGACACAAATGGCAGCAGCTACGCCATTTGCGTCCCTGCTCTTTTCATGATAGGCTACGTAAATATATACATAGCCAATCATGAGCAGGGACGCAAATGGCGGCCGCTACGATGGCTGTCACTTCATTCCACAGCCCAGCTGTGGAAGGAAGATGACAACCCAACCCGGAGCAGCCGCCGCTGCCAGGTAAGGTCCGTCCCAGGGGGATTTCGGGGGGTGGCGGTGGGGGGTAGTCCATTCTACCATTGACTCCAGGGGCCGAATTCTAAAGAATCTGGCCTCACTGGAGTCCGTGGCGGATCCCTACATATTTGGGAGGCCACTGAGAAAGCCCTCTCCCTTATTGCCACCTTCAGAGCCTCCCTCAACCAGTTGTTGATTGTAGTGTCCAGGTACATTTAGGTTGGGAGAGGCCTTCTATCAGGTAGCTGAAAAGCTGCAGCTTTTGAACAGTCTTCAAGGGTAGCCCCATACAGAATTCATTGCAGTTATCTAACTTAGAAATTACCAGAGCATGTCCAGATCCATGTCCAGATAAGGGCATAGCTGGGCCACCAGCCAAAGTTGGTAGAAAGGACTGCATGCCACTGAAGCCGCCTGAGCCTCAAGTGACAGAGATGGCTCCAGGACAACCCCCAAGCTACGAGTGCTACCCAATCCAAAACAGGCTGAGCACCCTCCAGAAAAACCACCCACTAGCAGCATCTCAGTCTTGTCTGGAAATATGGAAAAGTGCACATTTTGAAAGATAACTGAGTTTCAGTTTACATATGGGTTCAAAAGCACAAAATTTGGTACGTTTGCATTACAATGAAAACTAAATAAATTTCTCCTCCATCCCTAAATTCTAGTATTTGTTGAATGGCAAAAAAGGGAAATTTTATTTGTAAAGAATTGTGTTATCCAACACAGAGGCTAAGTCACACATTAGCAATATTCCCTAGTTTTCTGTTCACACTAGTAATGTAATGTGCAAGCTACTCATTCTTAAGTCTCATTAATTTCCATGCTCTGATGTTCTTTTTTTTCTTTTCTTTTTTCTTTTTAGATCTGAATGGATGACTTCCATTCCTCACATGACTGAATGGATGACTTCCATGAGTGCTAAAACCAGGTCTTGACAATCTGAGAACCAGGTGTAATAAAGTGTAAAGCAATTGTTCCTTTTTCTCTTTTCTTCCAATCTGTTTTTATTAGCAGTATATCAAGGATATTGCTGGTGCTTTGTATTCTCCACAACTCACATCTGGTGTACAATGAATTGGTAACCAGAATATGCTGGGAACAGTTAAAGCAGCCCTGGGGCTAGAAAGTTATTCAGAGCTGTAAGTGGTGAGAAGCAGTTAGAGACCAACTACAAAGAATGTGAAACACCAGGTGGTAGCAAAGTTATCACAAAAGAGGGTTGGAGTATTAGTTAAAAGCAGACTGGAGGATAAGAGTGGGATAGGAGCATTAAAAGGGCTTCAGAAGTGGTGATAAATACATTATGGACAATTCCTTAGAGAAATAAATGATGCCACCAACCATCTTCCTGTACCAAATGGCCTGATATAGATGTTTTATTTTAAAAATTGCAAGCCCTGAGTTTGTAAGTACAGGGGATGTGAGGAGAGCACTAAGTCTTCAGAATCAATAAAAAACATCAGATTATGGAGCTGAAAGGCCTATTTCAGAGAATTTCCTGTTAAATACATACATGTTTTGTTGGGGGATATTTTAGGAAAGCAAACAACTGTGTATATTACAGTACATAGACATACATAAGCAAGTAGAGTGAAACTTTGGCCAGATCTACACCTTGTGTCAGATCATTACAACCCCATCATGGTAACACTATATCTCTCTTGCACATTATACCTCGCAGGACACATAATGGCATTTGTTGCGGTATTTTGGATAATGTGGAATTAAAATCAGGAAATAACACTACAAGAGCAGTGTATCACGTGTGATGCGCCCCAACTGTTATCAGCGCACTTCAATACTGCCATAAAGCAGTAGCGTAGATCTAGCCCAGATTTCCTCACCCAGGCCAGAATACGTTTAGGATTCTATTGTTTTCCCTTCTTAAGTAAGAGTCAACAGAGGACAGTTGTGCCATACATTTAGCGCTTGTGCAGAAGGGAGAATTTTGGCATAAGCATAAAATCTCCAGGCAATGTTGTTTGAAAATGTTCTTCTATGAAGGGTAAGATCAGCTACATGTTAATTTCAGTAGACCGTTGTTATACAATCAGCACACTCATGATTGTATATGCCTCAATCATAATCCCTTAGTTATACATAATTGCTCTTTGAAGTGAAACATCCCACCCAGAGTTTCATGGAAGTGATCCCTCTTAAGTGAATAAAGGAAACCATGAAGATGGGAGAGCGCCGTGTTTACTTTGGAGTCACGACATCTACAGCAGATTTTTAGACATTAGAAATGGATATTAATCCCTGTAGTCTTATGTGTGCTGATCGTTGTCATTACTTATCTCTGCAAATGTTCTCCCTTCTGTTCAGTAATTTAATATTTCATTCCCTACCTAAGGGCAATATGCATTACTTTGCATTATTGTGGTTGAGAGAATCCTTGGTGACATACAGTGCTATCCTATCCCTGCTTACTCAGAACTAGGGATGTACGAAAGTGACTTACCTTTCGCGGATTATGTTGATGGTGGGGGGGGAGGCGTTCCGTCCCTCCCCCCAGAATCCTGGACGGGGGAGAGGCGATCTGTTCCTCCCCCCCGGAATCCTCGATGGCCAGCTGTGCTCCGCGGCAGCTCCGTTGAGCAGCTGGCCAGGCCCAGCCCAGCCCAGAGCCATCCGCAGCTGGATTTCCAGCCGCGGAGGGCTCTGGGAAAAACAAAAAACAAAAAACATGTACGCAAATGGCGGCGGCTACGGCTGCCGCCATTTGCGCTCCTTCTTTTTGGCCGTCTGAATCTACGTAAATATTTACATAGACTATGACGGTGAAAATAAAGGGGAACGCAAATAGCGTAGCGGGTGCTATTTGCGTCCCTTTTTGATTCACCGTTTTAGCCTATGTAAATCTACATAAATCTTTTTATATAATCTTTTTACATAAATTTATGTAAATCTACATAAATCTTTACGTAGGCTAAAATGGCAAATCAAAAAGGGATGCAAATAGCGCCTGCTACGCTATTTGCATTCCCCTTTATTTTTGCCATCATAGTCTACGTAAATATTTATGTAGATTCAGACGGCCAAAAAGAAGGAATGCAAATGGCGGCAGCCGTAGCCGCCGCCATTTGCGTACGCGGTTTTGTTTTGTTTTTAAAACCCACCCAGCCATGATAGGTTACGTAAAGATTTATGTAGCCTATCACGTCATTTTTTTTAAAACCCAGCCATGATAGGCTATGTAAATCTTTATGTAGCCTATCATGTCTTTTTTTTTTTTTTTAAACAAGACTGGAAATGGTGGCAGCGGCGACAGCTGGTCGGAAGACCAGCCACTGCAGCCGCCACCGCTGAAGCCGCCGCCAGAGCCGCCGCTGCCCGGAAGATCCGCCCCAGGTAAGTCTCGTCCTGGGGGGGATCCGCAGGGTGGCAGGGGTGTGGCAGGCCGTTCCGCCATGGAGTTTGGAATTCTCTGACATCCCTACTCAGATACTAACTCCCACTAGATTCAGTGGGGCTTGCTCAAAAGTAGGATTGCAGGCATAAAACATTGTTCTTCTATTGGTATTTACTGTATAGCGGTTTGTGGTTTGGAAAATACATTCCTTTGAAATCCCACAAATCATTTTTTCCATTCCTGTCTTACTTAACCCAGGGTTGTATCCAGATTTAGGCAGTGCACTGGAGGAACTGGACTTCCTTGCTCCCTCCTTTTCATGGCAGCCCATCCAGCCCCTGAAAATGCTACACAGAGTCAGGAGACCCTGGTAAGCTGGGGTGTGTGTGGGGAGGGGGATCCCCCAAAATGAGGCAGAGGGACCTCATGTAAGCAGACCTCTTCCTTGTATGGAAGGTCCCTTCCTCTTGTGGAATTGTGGATCCAACCCCTAGGCTTTTTTATGCCTCAGATTTTTTGAGGGATCCCATTTGTCTCTCCACCATGTTCTTTTCCCCGTATGCCTCTTGACTTACTCACCATCTGCAGCCTCTTCCAATTAACCACCCTGACACTGGGTCTCTTTAGCAGCCCATTCTACAGGATAGGCTTAAGTTACTCTTGCCAACTACATGGGTCATTTGCCAGCATTCTTCTACCAATTCTTCATGGATGTTCCAATTGGTATTACAAATTACTGCAGAAGTGCTAGTTCTAGAAAAGCACCAGATAGTTAAATAATGAATGGCCAATCCCTATGATGATCCATCTTTTTTCAGTATACATCAGTCAGATATTAATATCTATGCTGTGTTCAGTTCTTATTCTTCAGTGTTCTTAGCTTACAACAAAGTGCTCATAAACTATAAATATGCTATAAACAAACATCAGAATCAATCACACATGAAAACTAGAAATGTTATTATCAGAATACATAAACACTGCCATTGATTTATTAATTCTTCTTAGCATGACAAATCTTGGAACAGAAATTCCCTAATATTTTAAGGCTGCTATGATGTCATTTTGATAGTAGAGGGAAGGAGGTTTCTTCTCCAGTAATTTTGGAATGTTGCACATTACAGCTCCTGCAGTCAGTGGAACTTTAATCCATAATAAAGTCAAATGTAATGAACATATCACAGTTAAATTATTCATCAAAAATATGGAAAGGTTTAACAACTTGAATGCTGAAGTATATTGCTTCCATTTTTTCTTTTCTTTTGTAAAGGCCTTTAAAAATACCTTCCCCTGGATCTGTGATTTTGTTGTGACAGAGGCCTTATGTACATCATTTCCATTCCCTGGTTTAAAGGCTTTCCTTCTTTTTTTTTAATACTTTGCAAAATCACACAGTAGAGTTTTATTCTGAAATAGGCTTGTGAAGCTGTTACATTTCCCTTTAGGTACCATTGTAGAAAATGACATCTTCAGCCTTCCCCATTCTGACTATCTGTGTAGTACTTGGTGGGGGGCGTGTGTGTGGAAGGGTTGCTGTGGGGAGGAGGTGCTGGGGCAAACTGTTTCTGCCAGCCCTGTTGCACATGGCTAAATCCAGATCTAACCCATGATATTATTCAGCTTTTAAACCTCTGTTTGAAATAGTGCACCTTCATTTATAGCAAAATGCTCCACAATTTTCTGCTTCTGTGAGATTATTATGCAGACCATTATTTAAGCACAAAATGCTATAAAAATTAGTCTTTCCTTAATTTATCAAATGAAAGAATTTCAATAACAGAGTTTATTCATTCTGAAATTAAAGTAATAATTGCAATCTGCTGGCAATTAAAGTATTCATAATGCACTCTAAAAGAAAAGGTTGAAGTGAGAGTTGACCAGTAAAAATTAATTGAAAATAATATTTCATCCTTTTTAAATTGAGATACTTGGTCTCTACCCCCTCTTTCTCAAGAGATTTACATGTGCTTTTTGATAATTAAGAGCAGTATTGGAATGTCAAGGATTCCACTACATTTTGTAATGCCTTCTTCTTCTTCATCTTCTTCTCCTTCTCCTTCTCCTTCTCCTTCTCCTTCTTCTTCTTCTGCTGTCTGTCTGGTACTAGAGGTTCACCAAAGGTTCATTTTGTCATACATCTAAACAGCTGGAGGTTTCAAGAACTTATGTATAAATTTTATAGCCATGTATCCTGAGTAATTAGATGCAGTTGACATTAACCTTGGAGAATGTGAAAGTCATTCTTTGGCCTATGGACAATTTGTTCTTCAACGACTTCAACAGAGCCTTGGAATGAGTAAAACTATACTTCTAATAAAAACTTGTATGTGCATTGTACCATTAAAGAATCTTGCTACATACTAATTTGTGGATACCTAGCCTAAAATATGCTATTAACTAAAGGTCAATGCAGCAGAGAAATGAGTGGAGGTGGGGCAAAAGGGGTGCAGAAGTGGCCCCCCATAGTTCCTTGGACTGGTGTTTCAACCTAAAATGCTATACTCTCAGATTTTTGAAATATATTCATTTCTCCACACCTTGGGAAATGATGGTGAGTGTTGCCATACTCTCTGGAAGTGGCTTATTTATTGCCCCACTACCAAATCACGAGAGTTTAAACTTTTTTTTATGTACAGAATTATTCTCTTCCCTCTTTTCTTCTATATTTACATAAATCTCTGGTAGATACTTTAGGTCTCTTGGTCTGAAAGGCTTGAACTATTCATAAATATATTGTGTTACTTTTGTCCATAACTTTGTTTTGGCTTCTGGTTATGAAAAGTAGGGATAGGTAAATGTTAAATTTGGTTTCTCTCAGTTTCTCATTTTTCCAATCTTATGTTAGATTCTTCTTGAACTTAGAGAATTTCTTCACTCTTAAGTGTGGGTCATCCTGAACTTCGAGATTTTTAAAAAAGTTTGCATGAAAATTCACCTCCTAATACATCCATTTTTCCCAATACACACATGTTTTGCAAGCTGTTTTCCTAATATAATGCATATTTCAACATTATTTTTCTCTAATATATGGATTTATGTGTGCAGTTTTTAAATTGGAGCATTCCATTGCAAAATTTGGGGGAAGTGTACATATCGAGGTATTCAATCAAAACTGGGTTTTGGTTCGCATAGCAGTTCAAAAGTGCAAAATTAGCTACATATACCCATAAAAAATGTGAACTGGATGATTTTCTCACCCATCCCTAATAAAAAGACGACACCATCAGTTTTCTGGACTCATAAAAAAGAGCACCTTATGTGTAGAGTGAGCTCTGCATGCATATCTGTTGACAATATGTGCATTGAGAAAATTTCCCAAATCATAAAGTGAATGGAACAGATTTCTTTGGCCATTTGACCTATAGGATGCTTTGTAATTTGGCCACTGTGGTGACAGATTAGCTCTACCACACCACCCTTGCAAGTTTGGAAGGGGAATGTCTGTCTGCCGCACAGAACATGAACCTGCTCAGCTGCATGACCAAGCCAAAGCGGGAAGCGGGAAGACTGGGACCAGCCATGATATCAGCAAGCCAGACATCATGAGGATGTGCCCAATCTGTGAGCAACTCAACTTTATAAGTTCCTTGGCTCTACTTATTCTGTGGTACAGAGTCAAGAGGAGAGACAGAATGCAAGCCAGGAGCAGCTGTCCTCAGCAGACCTATCCCTCCTAGCCAACTGGCTTTCACCCTACTAGAGGCACCTTGAGTCGAGCTACATTGTTGAATCACATAAGCCCTACTCAGGCATTCTTAAACTAGGTATAGTAAACACATGGGAGGGGGAGCATGCTAGCCCTGCAACCTTCCATTGTCATGTTTGTCACCCTGGCCTCTACTCATGGAGGGCAACTTGTAGGTTGATCTGCCCGGCTAGGTGATATTCAACCTGTTCTGGAGGGAGTTGCCCTCCCACTAAAGGATCACGTTCATAGTTTGGGGGTGCTCTTGGATCCTGAACTGTCACTTGAGGCACAGGTGAACTCAGTGGCACGGAGCACTTTTTATCAGCTTAGGCTGGTATACCAACTACGTCCTTATCTGGACAGAGATAACCTAGCTACAGTTATCCATGCTCTGATAACTTCTCATCTGGATTACTGCAATGTGTTATACGTGGGGCTGCCTTTGAAAATGGTCCGGAAACTTCAGCTGGTCCAAAATAGGGCAGCAAGATTGTTAACAGGGACTGGCCTACGAGCTCATATTATGCCAGTACTTTTTCAGCTGCACTGGCTGCCAGTCCATTTCCGGGCCCAATTCAAAGTGCTGGTATTAACATTTAAAGCCCTTAACAGCTTGGGGCCAGGTTATCTGAAGGATCGCCTCCTCCCATATGTGCCTGCCCAGACCTTAAGATCATCGTCAGCGGCCCTTCTCTGTGAGCCCCTGCCAAAGGAAGTGAGGCGGGTGGCTACTAGGAGGAGGGCTTTTTTCTGCTGTGGCACCCTGGCTCTGGAACGAGCTCCCTAGTGAGGTTCGCCTGGCACCTACATTGTATTCCTTTCGGCGCCAGGTGAAGACCTTTTTATTTTCCCAGGCATTTTAGCATTTTAGCTTTCTAAACTTTTAGCTTTGCTGTTTTAAATCTGTATTTTAAACTCCTGCACTGCTGCTAGGTTTTATTGTGGTTGTATTGTTATATTATGGTTTTAATGTTCTATATATTTTAAATTGTTTTATTGTGCGCTGTTTGGTTTTAATTTTTGTGAACTGCCCAGAGAGCTTCGGCTATTGGGTGGTATAGAAATGAAATAAATAAAATAAATAAAAATAAAAATAAAAATAAATAAAAGCAATTTTAAAAAGCCTCAGGGTTACACACAGGTCCATTTTAGCCAACCACATGGTGATCTGAATAATGAGGCATCAGGTCCTAAGGGTATATTCTAGACAGGAGCCATAGACAGGAGGAAGAACCCCATTATGTCACCGGTGGGGTTTGAGCCTGCTGCAGAACTGCAGAAAGTTGATGGAATAGTTGGCAATGGCTTGTTTGCTGCTGAACCAGTGGTTGCTGAAGGACTCTGTGCTGCTCTGGAGATTGTGCCTTTTAGTTTTCTATAATCCATTATTCAGGTATCTGTTTGGCGCCTGCCTAATAGGAGCAGTGTCCATTATGTTTGCATTCTCCACAACTGTGTTGGGCAAATGGGTGGTAGACCACGGTGTGGCCCTTGGCTCCCCACTCCCACCCCGCCAATGGGAGTAGATGCTGCTCTGTGCCCCGAACCCTGGGAATCCTGGGTTCAGCACAAATCTACCCCCAAAGCTGTGAAGGGCCTACAAGGGTTTCTTATGGGATGTGGGAAAGCTGCTATTGATAAATAGAATTAAAATTCAGCTACAGCCCTTAGAGACTCAGGACTTAGTCAAAACAGACAGGGACACTGTTACTCATGGCAGCCAGCTTCTCTATGCAATAGAGTGCTGTGGATTCAGGAATGTCCAACAAGTTATTGCCTGCATCTCCTGTCTTGCTTCCTTGACTCTTCAGTCTCTGGATTGTATGGATGAGCAAACCAGCAAACTCATCAAAGTTCTCCAGATTCCATCGCAAAGGTCATTCCAACTCAAGTCTGTATCAGATGGTGAGTTTTCTTTTCTTTTCTTATCACATGAAAGTCTATGCCTATTTTCATGTGTATTTTTCCAAATGTACACATCAATTGTACACATCTTTGAAATGTACACATTCTTCTCTCATTGATTAAAGCATATTTGTGTGCATTTTTCAAAAGTACACATTTTTTTCATGTGCATTTTTCAAATGTACTAATGCTGTCAAACACATTTTTAAAAAAAATCTAGGGGTGCACGAAAGTCACTTACCTGGTCTCGCAGCTTTTCGCGGTGGGGGGGAGGCGCTTCGCTGCTCTCCCCGCGAAGTTCAGGACGGGGGGGGGAGGCTTCCCGCCTCGCCCGGCCAAAATTCAGGCCGGGGAGGAGGCGCCTCGCCTCGCCTGGCCGCGAAATAAAAAGTTTTTTTAAAAAAAAACGCCCCTGTGATAGGCTACGTGACGATTAACGTAGCCTATCATGGCTAGATCTGCAAAGTCAGCCATGATAGGCTACATAAATCGTCACGTAGCCTTTCATGGGTGACTTAAAAAAAAAAAAGCACGTACGCAAATGGTGGCCCCCATAGGGAGCCGCCATTCGCGTTCCTTATTTGGTCGCTGTAGTCTACGTAAAGATTTACGTAGACTACGGCGAAAATAAGGGCAACGCAAATAGTGTTGCCCTTATTTTCACTGTAGTCTACGTAATCTTTATGTAGACTACAGTGACCAAATAAGGAACGTGAATGGCGGCTCCCTATGGGGGCCGCCATTAGCCGTACGCGCTTTTTTTTTTTTTAAGTCACCCGTGATAGGCTACGTGATGATTTACGTAGCCTATCATGGCTGACTTTGCAAATCTAGCCATGATAGGCTACGTTAATCGTCACGTAGCCTATCATGGGGGCATTTTTTTTTTTAGTTTTATTGGAATGCCGGCGGCGGCAGCCGGTCGAAAGATTGGCTGCCGCCCCCGCCCCTGATGAAGACCCGACGAACCGCTGCCGGGACCCACTGCCAGGAGGGACATTTGGGAAAGGTAAGTCCCGTCCTGGGGGGTGTGTGGGGTGCGGGGGGGTGCGGAGAATTTCTCCCCGAAACTTGTTCGGGGGGCCGAACACTTTGGCGCTTGGCCCCCCAAAGTTTCGGGGAGAAATTCTCCGCCATCCCTAAAAAAATCCATGAATCATATTGCAACCTTGGAAATGTTCAGACGTCATCCGCAGATTGCATCACAGTTGGTGTTCAGTCCAGAAGCTGCGAACTGGGTAGATCCTAATAAAAAATGAACTGAAATGAATTTCTCATACATCCCTACTGGGTTGTGGTTTCAAATAGGGATGGATGGACTCACCTCCATCCAGTCTCTCCAGGCACTCAGTGAACTGCCGCTGCTGCCCACCCCTGCTTGCCGCGCTGCATGAGCCACTGGCATGCCCGATGAGTGCCTGGCAAGTACTGCAGGGCTGCCCATTCTCTTAGCGAGCTGCCATTTTGTGTAAAAATGGCTGCTGGGGGGTTTCCAAATATGTAATGTTATGTATATGGTGGCCATAAAGAGGCCATTTACACAACATTACAGGCATGAATGGACCATTCACGCCTGCAGTATTGCGTAATGACCCCTTTACAGTTGGTATTTACATAACGTTACATATCTGGAAATCCCCGAAGCTGCCATTAGGGATATCAGATAATTTTGCCATGAATCTTGGTGAGGCCAAATGCCAGCCCATTCGGCCCCCTGAAATCAGTGGCAAAACGGTCTGCTCCCCTGCGCCCCCAGGATGGGACTTACATTAGGCGAATCTTCCTGGCGGCGGCGGCAGCCAGTCTTCCGACTGGCTGCCGCCGCTGCCATTTCCAAGTTAAAAAAAAAAAAAGTGAAAGGCTACATAAAGATTTACGTAGCCTATCACGGCTAAATTTTAAAAAAAACCGTGATAGGCTACGTAAATGTTTATTTAGCCTATCACGGCTGAGTAAAAAACAACAACAAAAAAAGCGTGTACGCAAATGGTGGCACCCATGGGCGCCGCCATTTGCATTCCTTATTTTGGCATGTCTTAGTCTATGTAAACATTTACATAGACTACGGCGAAAATAAGGGGAACGCAAATAGCGTAGACGCTACACTATTTGCGTTCCCCTTATTTTCGCCGTAGTCTATGTAAATGTTTACGTAGACTAAGATGTGCCAAAATAAGGAACGCAAATGGCGGCACCCATGGGCACTGCCATTTGTGTCCACGCGTTGTTGTTGTTGTTGTTTTACTCAGCTGTGATAAGCTATGTAAACATTTACGTAGCCTATCACGGCTAACTGCAGGGACACAAATGGCGGTGGCTACGGCCGCTGCCATTTGCGTCCCTGCTAGCCAGTGGCCGGATGTGTGGCCGCTGGCGGAGCCGGCCAGCAGCTCCACAGAATCCCTGCGGAGGAGAGCCGGCCGGCCAGGATTCGGGGGGGGGAGGGACGGAGCGCCTCCCCCCCAGCCAGAATTTTGGGGGGAGGGACGGAGCGCCTCCCATGCAGCATCAGCATAATCCGCGAACAGGTAAGTGATTTTCGTACATCCCTAGCTGCCATTTGTATGCAAAATGGTGGGTCGCTAAGAGGACAGGCAACCTCTGGGCACTCTCGGACCCAGTGAGTGGTGGCTAGGGATGTCAGAGAATTCCACAACGGATCTCGGTGAGGCCGAATGCCAGTGCATTCGGCCCCCTGAAAACCATCGCGGAACAAATCCCCCACCCCCCAACCCACGAAAGGCGTGCGGGACGAAGTTCCCGCCACCCCCACCCCACGAAGCGCGCGCAAAATGAAGCACTTACCTGCTCCCATCCGCACTGCTGTGTGAATGGCGGCCATCATGCAGCCGCCAGTTGTGTCTTCCTCTTCAGCCGTGATAGGCTACATAAATACTTTATGCGTAAATACTTTATGTGTAAATGCGTCCCTGTGGAGGCTGTGATAGGCTACGTAAGTATTTACATAGCCTATCAGGGCAGGGGGGGGACCCAGCATATGCAAATGGCGGCGGCTACCGCCATTTGCGTACACTGGGGTTTTCCCCCTGCCGTGATAGGCTATGTATATACTTACGTAGCCTATCACGGCGAAAGAAAGGGATGCAAATGACGGCGGCCGGTAAGGATGGATGAAAGTCCCTTACCTGGTCCCACAGCGGTTTTCGGTGGGGAGGAGGCACCCCACCCCTCCTGGCCGAAATTCAGGCCGGGGTGAGGCGCCCCATCCCTCGCTGCCGAAATTCTGTCCGGGGGGGAGCGCCCCATCTCCCCAGCTGCGAAATATAAAAGTAAATTGTAAAAAAAAAAAAAAAAATGTGATAGGCTACGTAATGATTTACGTAGCCTATCATGGCTGACTTTGAAAATCTAGCCGTGATAGGCTATGTAAATCGTTACGTAGCCTATCACTTTTTTTTTTTTTAACTTTACTGGGAAATGGCGGCGGCAGCAGCCGGTCGGAAGACTGGCCGCCGCCCCTGCCGCCGCCGCCACGCCGCTGAAACACCGCTGAAATGCCGCTAGGACCCGCCGCCGAGAGGGACATTCGCACGAGGTAAGTCCCATCCCGGGGGGGGCGGGGGGTGTCGAAGAATTTCCCCACCAATTCTGGGGGGCCGAATGCATTGGCATTCGGCCTCCCGGAGATTCGTGGAGAAATTCTCCGACATCCCTAGCGCCGGCCGGCTACGACAGCTGCCATTTGCATCCCTGCAGGGCTGCCCAGTGGCCGGATGTCTGGCTGCGGGCGGCTGGAGCTAGGGATGTCAGAGAATTCTGCCTCGGATCTTGGTGAGGCCGAATGCCAGTGCATTCGGCCCACCCAAATCCATGGCAGAACGGCCTGCCACCCCCCCCATGCATCCCCCCTGGGATGAGACTTACCTGGGGCGGAAGTTCCGTATGGTGGCAGCTGCCGCCACAGCCATTTGCAGTCTTATCTTCTTCTGTTTTTACATAGTAGTGATAGGCTACATAAAGACTTACATAGCCTATCACGGCTGGGTTAAAAAAAAAAAAAAAGGAAGCAAATGGTGGCGGCTATGGCCGCCGCCATTTGCGTTCCTTATTTTTGGTCGTCTTAGTCTACGTAAATATTTACGCAGACAAAGACGGTGAAAATAGAGGGGAATGCAAATAGCGCCCACTACGCTATTTGCGTTCCCCTTTCTTTTCTTCGTCTTAGTCTACATAAATATTGACGTAGACTAAGACGAAGAAAAATAATGAACGCAAATGTCGGCGGCTGTAAATGGCGACCGCAAATGGCGGTGGAAATCCGGCTGCGGACAGCTCTGGCCTGGGCCTGG
This sequence comes from Heloderma suspectum, assembly GCF_057233095.1. Lineage (NCBI taxonomy): Eukaryota > Metazoa > Chordata > Lepidosauria > Squamata > Helodermatidae > Heloderma > Heloderma suspectum. The sequence continues at coordinate 89,533,564 of NC_139459.1, forward strand.
CTGGCTGCTCTGCGGAGCTGCCGCAGAGCACAGCCGGCCATCGAGGATTCCAGGGGGGAGGACCAGATCGCCTCCCCCCCGTCAAGGATTCTGGGGGGAGGGACAGAACGCCTCCCCCCCCCACCATGAACAGAATCTGTGAAAAGGTAAGTGACTTTTGTACATCCCTAGCTGGAGCCGGACGGCAGCTCCGCGGCTTGGCCATGGAGCGGAGTTAGCTGGCCAGGATTCCGGTGGGAGGCACGGAGTGTCTCCCCCCCAGTGAGGATTCTGGGGGGAGGGACAGAGTGCCTCCCCCCCCAGCGGAACCTCGCGGAGCCAGGTAAGCAGGGTTTCATACACCCCTAGTGGTAGCAGCTCTGCAACCGGGGTCCAGGAGGCTGAGCTGGGGTGGGGGAGTCCATTGGACTCCACCTGCTTCTTGGACTCCTGTGACATACCTAGTTTCAAATAGTAGAGCCAGGGACCTTATATAGCTGGCACAGCAACTGCTTCCCATTCCTATCCTGTTGTCACTTACCCTCTTTGGCCAGCATGTGGCTGGAAAGGAAGCATTTTCCATACAGCACACCCACATTCTTCCTTTCCACACACATTCACATAACCATTTTAGCACATCTATTTTCCTAAGGGAGGGGCTGTAGCTCAGCTGTAGAGCAGCTGCTTTGTATGTAGGAAGTCCCAGGTGCGATCCCTGGCATCCAAAGGGTCAGGTAGCAGATGGGGGGGGGAGCTTTCTGCACCTGAAAATCTAGAGAACTGCAGACAGTGCTGGGCTAAATGGACAAATAGTCTGGCCTAGCATAAGGCCGTTTCCTCATAAACTTGGTGGCCTAAACTTTGCCTATGCCTGTTCAGTAGGAATAAGCCAAAAAAATGGGAGGAGGTGCTTCAGTGCAAGAAGATAATTTCAGGAGCCCAAATTTTCTGTTAGGAACACAGTAGTCTCTTAGGGGGGAAATGCCTTTCACAAACTGGGATGCCTCCTCCTTTGTCGGCAAACTAGCCAAGAGGCAGGCAGGGAGGATGGCTTTGTGTACATGATGGTGTGGATTGCCTCCTTTAAAAGGGCAAGCACAGCCATTTTAAAGAGGTGATCTGCAGTGTGATGTCCAACAGGATCCTTTTGGCAAATTGGCAGTAAATAGGGAGGGCTGAATGATACGCAAAGCCCAATCCTTCTCCTCTCTCTTCCATAGAGGAGAATCGCACTGCGCATAGCAATAGTGATGATGATGGCCTCCTTTAAAGTGATGGCCTCCTTTAAAGTGGCACTTATCATTTTAAAGGAGATTAACATCCCCCCCATGCCTTGCCATCCCCCATTCAGTTGCCCCCTGAAGGATCACTAGTGGGTTGTGTTTTTTTAAGGAACAAAGCGATTCATAAAAAGAATCCCCCCACCACATTTTGGCTCAGCCCTGGTGTTAAGGTAGCAATGCTTCTGCAACAAATCATCATTCAACTGCTTCCATATGATGAAATAATCACAGCTACTTTAGCAATCCTGGTACAGGGGGAACAAAATTGTTGTAATTCATTGTCCTCAGCTCTGGATCAATGTCTCCTTCATTCAGAAAACATTGCTTCAAGAATTTATAGCACCAGGAGACCACCATCCTTTCATTCTATTAATTTAACTCTTACATATTTAGTGCTGTTAAAAGCACCCATTCCTATTAGAAAGAGTCAAGGTGTTTAGCAATTATTGTTTTTTGTGAAAACCTTTTCTTCAATATGCTATTAAACATGCCATCCATGGCTCACCTTTAGGCAGCTGAATGTGACACTGGAACAGCTCCACAAATGTTAAAACAATCAAGATTACAAGAGCCTCCCGTTTCCTAAGAACAGGTGATTTATCTTGCAGTTGTGTATCTAGGTAACCACTATTACTTCATAAATTATGAACAGAGTTGCTTAATTTGTGATGGATGTTTCTGCCCTTGAAAACTACTTGTCTCAGACCACCAAAAAAGTAATTTCATTCCTTGTGGGAATTACCAGCTAATAAACCGCAGTAGCACACACTCAAATTTTAAGCAATAAGTAAAGTCAGCACATTTTAAGGGCAGTACAGTAAATTGGTGGCGGAAGAAGGAAGAACCCATCTTTTTTACAAAGTTAAAATTTTAATCTAGATAATCCTCAAAGTAAAAGAGGCTATTCCTGGGTTGAAGATGACCACAGAATGTGTGTCTCATCGAAATCCAACTTCACAGACTGAATGGATGCTGATATTTATGACATGCTGTTCCTAGGGATGGGTGAACGCATGATGTTCAAATTGCCAGGATTCTCTGAACATCGGCTCACCACTTGCCTGATTCCCACTCATGTTTGCGATCGCTGCTATCTCTCTTCGCGAATGGGAAAAGTGTGCAAATCAAGCATCAATCAAACGTCAGATTTCTCCACATTTCCACAGGTTTCCTCCATAGATGAAAGTGGGGCTGACTCAGTCTACAGGAGAAATTTGCATAAATCCAACAGGGAAAGTCACGCAAATCAAGTGTGAGCACATGCTCAGCAATTTACGAACATTTTTGGTGGGCGCCCAAATTGCGTTTGGAGCTGCAAACAAGGCATGCTCACAAAAATGAAATTCTCATACATACCTAGCTGTTTCAATAATATTTTTAATCCCTTTGGGGTGGGGCATTTAATTTAGAGCATGGAGGCTCCAGCCTCTGTGAAAGTCATGCACACTCACCAGAATCCCTTCTTTCAATCCAAGATGTGTGGGATCTGTGCAGAATTACGATTATTTATTTATTTATTTATTTAGCACTTAAGGAGATGCTAAATAAAAGACAACACTTTAAACTTGGATGCACCCTTGCAGATTTCTCTCACAATCTGACCCAAAGACAGTCACAAAAGGATATGGAAAATGGACGGATAAGAGGGAGATGCGCAACATTCAAATGTGACTACTTGGCAGTAAGTATAGATTTTTATTTGGCTTTTGAACTGTATAAGGCAGGAAAGCGAAGGACTTAAAGAAATTAAGAGCATGGTGGGCAAATGTAAGGCGAGCATGAAGACAGAGAAGATGAAGACAGGAAGATGAAGACAGAGGAAGAGAGATAAGGTTTTACAAGCAACAGAAAATGAAAGGCTCCCATGCTAATAATTGAGGAATGTTGCACACATTTAAGAGTACTCTCTTTTTAAATTCAAATGTCATATGTTCAGGGGCTATTCTCTAGCTAGAAAAGGATTCTGGGGCTAAGCCCTGGTAACAAGGCCAACTCAAGATATTTTGCTCCTGAGGCAATGGACAAAAGCTATTGCACAACCCCACCTCCATTCCATGTACAGAAGCTGACTGGATTGGTCATTCCTCCATGAAGAGGTAGGGATGTCAGAGAATTTCGCCATGAATCTCGGGGAGGCCAAATGCCAGCGCATTCGCCCCCCCGAAATCGGTGGTGAAACGGTCTGCCCCCCCCCCGGGACAGGACTTACCTTGGGGAATCTCCCTGGTGGTGGCGGGTTTGGCGGCGGCGGCGGCAGCAGCATAACCCTATTATGGCTGAGTAAAAAAAACAAAAAAAACCCATGGGCGCCGCCATTTGCGTTCCTTATTTTGGAACTGCCATTTCCAGTAAAAAAAAAAAAAAAACCGTGATAGGCTATGTAAAGATTTACGTAGCCTATCAAGGCTAGATTTTTAAAAAATACTGTGATAGGCTACGTAAATGTTTACATAGCCTATCACGGCTGAGTAAAACAAAAACACGTGCGTATGCAAATGGCGGTGCCCATGGGCGCTGCCATTTGTGTTCCTTATTTTGGCACGTCTAGTCTACGTAAACATTTATGTAGACTAGGGCAAAAATAAGGGGAACGCAAATAGCATAGATGCTACGCTATTTGCGTTCCCCTTATTTTCGCAGTAGTCTACGTAAATGTTTACGTAGACTAGATGTGCCAAAATAAGGAAAGCAAATGGCGGCGCCCATGGGCGCCGCCATTTGCATACGCGCGTGTGTTTTTTTTACTCAGCCATGATAGGCTACGTAAACATTTACGTAGCCTATCACGGTATTTTTTAAAAATCTAGCCTCGATAGGCTACGTAAATCTTTACATAGCCTATCACGGGTTTTTTTTTTTTTTTTACTGGAAATGGCAGTTCCAAAATAAGGAACGCAAATAGTGGCGCCCATGGGTTTTTTTTGTTTTTTTTACTCAGCCATAATAGGCTACATAAACATTTACGTAGCCTATCACGGCTGACTGCAGGGACGCAAATAGCGGCGGCTATGGCCGCTGCCATTTGCAGACCCGGCCGTCCAGGATTCGCGGCGGGAGGGATGGGGCGCCTCCCCCCCGGCCAGAATTTCAGGGGGGAGGGATGGAGTGCCTCCCCCCTGGCCAGAATTTTGGGGGGAGGGATGGAGTGCCTCCCCCCCACCGCGAATCAATTTTGTCATAAGGTAAGTGACTTTTGTACATCCCTGTGAAGAGGTGGAGGCTGGCAAGGCTGCTAAGACCTTGACCTCTGTACTTACCTATCTCCATGAAGGATACCAGGCTGGCCTGGTATGTGTGTAATCCAGCTCTAATCTGGGCCATCCCCATGAAGGGGAGGCTGGCTACACTGCTAAAATCCCCAGCTCTAAAATGAGCCATCTCCATGCAAGGGAAGCTGACTAAATTAATAAGACTCCAAGCCCTAAACACACCCTTTTCCATGAGGGAGAGGCTGACCTGGCATCTGTGTAATCCAGCTCTAAACTGGGCCATCCCCTTGAAGGGGAGACTGGCTATGCTGCTAAAATCCCCAGCTCTAATCTGGGCCATCCCCATGAAGAGGAGATGGGTTACGCTGCTAAAATCCCCCACTCTAATCTGGGCCATCCCCATGAAGGGGAAGCTAGCCAGGTTGCTAACACCCAGAGTTCTATGCTCCCCCATGTCCATGAAGTTAAAACTGGCCTGGCTGCCAAAACCCCCAGTTCTAACCTCAACTATCCCAATGAAGGGGAAGCTCATCTTGCATGTGTATACCGCAGATCTAAACTGAGCCATCCCTATGAAGGGAAGGCTGGCCTGGCATATGTGCACAACAGCTCTAAACTGATGCAACTACATGAAGGGGGTGCTGCCTAGGTTGTTAAGATCCCCAGTTCTAAACTCAGCAGACCCTTCTCCATGAGGACTGACACCTGCGTAATCCAGCTCTGAGCTGGACCATCCCCATGAAGGGGAGGCTGGCCACGCTGCCAACACCTCCAGCTCAAAGCTCAGCTACCCCGTGAAGGGAAAGTGGATCAGGCATGCATACCCCACCCCAGCCCTGAGCCGAGCCATTCCTATGAATGGCCCTCCTCTTCTCCTGTGGCTGAGGTAGACAAAGATGCTGCTGGCAAGGGAGGTCCAGACGTTATCAAGGCCAAGAGGCAAATGCACATGCTGCTGCTGCTGCCACTGCCACCATCATGGGGGTAATACAAAAGTTCCAGCCTTCCACACCCTCATCACCTCTTCCTTGTTACCACCTTTCCCTTTCTTTGTTTTCCTTCCATTGTGAAGGAAGCAGCAGAGTCCAAAGGGGGAGCAAGGGGACACTGGATGAGGACGCAGGCAAGTTGCCTGTGATCTGGTTCATGTATGGTAGTAAGGAGCCCACCATCCCCAATGCAGAAACATAAAATAAAGCTCTCCTAATGCAGCACCTCCCCTTTTCTTTCCATTGGGCTGAAGTAGCAGGGCCAGGGGACTTTCGCCAGCCAGGAAAGTAAAGTTAGAAGAGTTTGTTTCTTCAGAAAGCATGGGGGAGAGGGCTTCTAATGTAGATAAGTGGTCATATGTCACCTTCAGCTTGAGTTTGTTTTGCATATGAAGTTCCCACTCTCTTTTTTATGCTGGCTGGGATTTGTTTTGTTTGCAAAATTCTCATCTTCCTCATTCCTGGGGGGCTGCTAGGAAGAGGGCCTTTTCTGCTGTGGCACCCCAGCTGAGGAATGAGCTCCCTAGAGAGGTTCATCTGGCACCTATGTTGTACTCCTTCTGGTGCCAGGGAAAGACCTTTTTATTCTCCCAGCATTTTAGTATTTTAGCTAGGGATGTACGAAAGTCACTTACCTTTTCGACAGGGTGATTTGCAGTGGGGGAGAGGCGCTCTGCACCTCCCCCCGAAATTCCAATCCGTCCGGCTTCGCTCAGCGGAGATTCCGCGGAGCCGCCGGCCGGGGCCGCCTGCAGCCAGACATCTGGCCACTGGGCAGCCTGCAGGGGGAAAAAAAAACAGCATATGCAAATGGCGGCTATGGCGGCTGCCACCTGCATTCCCTTTTTTTCGCTGTTTTAGCCTACTTAAATATTTACGTCAGCTATTACGGCGAAAAAAAGGGGAACACAAATAATGTAGTGGGCACTATTTGCGTTCCTCCCCCCCCCCCCCGCTGTTTTAACCTACGTAAGTATTTACGTAAGCTATTACGGTGTGGGGGGGGAAGGAACGCAAATAGCGCCCACTACGCTATTTGTGTTCCCCTTTTTTTCACTGCAATAGCCTACGTAAATATTTACATAGCCTAAAACAGCGAAAAATAGAGAACGCAAATGGCGGCCGCCATAGCTGCCGCCGTTTGTGTATGCTGTGTTTTTTTTTGGCTTGCCATGATAGGCTACATAAATACTTACGTAGCCTATCATGGCTATGATGAAGAAGCGCAGACAGCGCAGCAGGTAAGTGCTCTGTTTCACGCGCCTTTCGTGGGTTGCGGGGGCAGGGGCTTTGTTCCGCCATGGATTTCGGGGGGCCAAATGCACTGGCATTCAGCCTCACTGAGGTCTGTGGAGGAATTCTCTGACATCCCTAATTTTAGCTTCTTAATCTTTTAGCTTTGGTGTTTTAAATCTATATTTAAAATCTCTGCATTTCTGCTAGTTTTATTCTGGTTGTACTGTAGGGATGTACAAATCCCTTACCTGGCTCCATGCAGGGGCATCTGCAGCAGGGGGGAGGTGCTCCGTCCCTCCCCCCGGAATCCTCCCTGGCCAGCTTCACTCCACGGTGGCTCCATGGAGCTGCTGGCCAGGGCCGTCCGCAGCCGGAGTTCCGGCTGCGGCCGAGTTGCTGCGGCCGCAAATGGCAGCCATTGTAACGGCCGCCATTTGCATTCTCCAGGCTGCCATGATAGGCTACGTAAGTATTTACGTAGCCTATCACGGTAAAGGTAGCCACGCAAATGGCGTAGTGGCCGCTGTTTGCATGGCTGCCTTTACCATGACAGGCTACGTAAATACTTATGTAGCCTATCACAGCAGCCTGGCAGGATGCAAATGGTGGCCGCTACGATGGCCGCTATTTGTGGCCACAGCAGCCTGCTGAGAGACCAGCCACCGCTGCCGCCTCTGCCGCCTCTGCATCTGCCCCAAGTAAGCTTCGTCCTGGGGGGATTCCGCGGGGTGGTGGGGGCCGGGAGGCCGTTCTGCCACGGGTTTCGGGTTTCCATTCATAAGTTGGGAATAAAGTAGCTGCTTTGGAAGACGATGATCAGGCATTTGAACAATATGGCCAGTCCAGCGAAGTTGATGTTGGAGAATCATTGTTTCAATGCTGGTGATCTTTGCTTCTTCCAGTACGCTGACATTAGTCCATCTGCCTTCCCAAGTAATTTGCAGAATTTTTCGGAGGCAACATTGATGGAATCTTTCGAGAAGTTGGAAGTGGCATTTATAGATGGTCCATGGTTCACAGGCATACAGCAAGGTTGGTAGTACAATGGCTTTGTAAACAAGCATTTTAGTCTCCCTGTGAATGTCCCAATCCTTGAACACTCTACGCTTCATTCGGGAGAATGCTACACTTGCAGAGCTCAGATGATGCTGAATTTCAGCGTTGATGTCAGCTTTTGTGGAGAGATGGCTGCCAAGATAAGAAAAGTGATCAACATTTTCCAGCATGACACCATTAAGCTGGATTGATGGCACTATAGAGGGATTGGTTTGTGCTTGCTGGTAAAGCACTTTGGTTTTTTTGATGTTAAGCGAGAGGCCGAGCTTTTCATGTGCTTCTGCAAAGATGTTTAGGATAGTTTGGAGATCTTCCTCTGAATGTATGCAGATTACGTTATCATCAGTATATTGAAGTTCTATGACAGAAGTTGTAATTACCTTACTTTTTGCTTTCAGTCTACTGAGATTAAAAAGTTTTCCATCTGTTCGATATATGATTTCTGCACCAGTGGGAAGTTTCCCTTCAACAAGGTATAGAACCATAGCAATAAAGATAACGAATAAGGTTGGAGCAATGACACATCCCTGTTTAATGCCTGATCCCACTTTAAATGGATCACTTTGAGAGCCATTGTTATGCAAAATTGTTTCCATCATGGAGGAGCCACAAGATGTTCACAAATTTATCAGGACATACAGTTTTCAGAAGGATGGTCCAGAGAGCAGTTCAGTTTACGGTGTCGAAGGCCTTAGTCAGATCAATAAACGCCATGTACAAAGGTTGGTTTTGCTCCCTGCATTGAGCAGGGGGTTGGACTCCATGGCCTTGTAGGCCCCTTCCAACCCTACTATTCTATGATTCTATGATTCCTTGCATTTTTCTTGGAGCTGTCATGCGGTGAAGATCATATCCACTGTCCCCCTGGAGGGGCAGAAGCCATTTTGGGATTCAGGGAGGATATCTTCTGAGATAGATAGAAGGCGGTCTGCGAGGATCCTGGCCAGGATTTTGCCTGCTGTAGCTAGAAGGGAGATGCCTCGATAGAACAGATTGTGGAAACTATCGCCCTTTTTGAAGAGAGTGATAATTATGGCATCCCTGAAGTCTGCTGGGATCTTCTCCTCATTCAGATTTTTTTGATGACCTTGTGAAGCTGTTGTGTAGCTTCAGGCCCACCTTCTTTAAAAACTTCAGCAGGGATCCCATCGGGTCCACTAGCTTTGTTATTTTTCATTTGGTTGATGGCTTTACTGACTTCCTCCAAACTATGGGATACTGCAAGCTCATCTCTGGTTTGTTTTTGTGGAATTTGTAGGGATGTCAGAGAATTTTGCCACGAATCTCAGGTAGGCTGAATGGCAGTGCATTCGGCCCCCCAAAATTGGTGGCAAAATGGTCTGCCCCCCCGCCCCCCTGGGACGGGACTTACGTTGTGCAAATGTCCCTGGCGGTGGCTCCGGCAGCGGTGCAGCGGCAGTGCGGCGGCAGCGGCCAGTCTTCTGACCGGCTGCCACCGCCACCATTTCCAGTAAAAAAAACAAAAAAACAAAAAAAGTGATAGGCTACGTAAACATTTACGTAGCCTATCACAGCTAGATTTTAAAAAAATACCATGATAGGCTACATAAATGTTTATGTAGCCTATCACGGGTGAGTGAAAAAAAAAACCCCGCACGTACGCAAATGGGCACCGCCATTTGCATTCCTTATTTTGGCACGTCTAGTCTACGTAAACATTTACGTAGACTATGGCGAAAATAAAGGGAATGCAAATAGCGTTCCCCTTATTTTCGCCGTAGTCTACGTAAATGTTTAGGTAGACTACATGTGCCAAAATAAGGAATGCAAATGGCGGCGCCCATGGGTGCCGCCATTTGCGTACGCATGGGGGTTTTTTTCCACTCAGCTGTGATAGGCTATGTAAACATTTACGTAGCCTATCACGGCTGACTGCAGGGATGCAAATGGCGGCAGCTATAGCCGCCGCCATTCGAGTCCCGGCTGGCAAGGATTCGCGGCGGGGGGGACGGGGCGCCTCCCCCCTGGCCAGAATTTTGGGGGGGAGGGACGGGGCACCTCCCTCCGGCCAGAATTTCAGGGGGGAGGGATGGGGCGCCTCCCCCCGGCCAGAATTTGCGGGGGAGGGATGGGGCGCCTCCCCCCCACCGTGAATCAAATTTCGTGAAATTTAAGGGACTTTCGTACATCCCTAGGAATTTGCGATAAGATCTCATTAGCCCCAATAGAGGTACAGTTAAGGAGGTTGTGATAATGCTCTTTCCAATGCAGTGCAATAGACTCTTTGTCCTTTAGAAGTTTGGCACCATCTATTGAGCGTAAGGGGTTTGTACCATGATTTGTTGGTCAGTAGATGGCCTTTGTGGCATTAAAAAGCTCCATGCATCATGGACATCTGCAAGATGCTGGATTTCTTGAGCTTTCTTTATCCACCAAGTGTTCTTGTTCTCTAGTTCTTTGGACCTCAGCCTTTGCACTGGTGTGGATTTTTTTCTTAGTGGCACAGTTGATGTCTTTTTGCCATATTTGGAAGGCTTTCCTTTTCTTATCAATAATATGTTCAATCTCCCTATCATTCTGATGTTTCTTAGTTTGGTATCTGATAGATTGTTCACAGGCTGCAATAATGGAGGTCTTCAGTTTATTCCAGTGTTCCTTGACATTTTCAGGGGTTTCCATAGATATATGTTGCTTGAGAGTTGTTTGAAAGCAGTAGGGATGTCAGAAAATTCCATGACAGATCTTGGTGAGGCCAAATGCCAGTGCATTCAGCCCCCCCAAATCCACCATGGAACGAAGCCCCCACCCCCCCAACCCACGAAAGGCACACTGGACGAAGTCCCCGCCACCCCCAACTCACAATAGGTGTGCAAAATGGAGCACTTACCTGCTCCTGTCGGCGCTGCTTTGCGAATGGCAGCCGTCCTGTGGCTGCCATTCGCTTCCTTCTCTTCATAGCCGTGATAGGCTATGTAAATACTTACGTAGGCTATCACGGCTAACGCAGGGATGCCATTTGCATCCCTAAGGAGGCTGTGATAGGCTACGTAAGTATTTATGTAGCCTATCATGGCAGGGGGGAAAAAACCCAGCTTACGCAAATGGTGGTGCCTCCCCCCCACCTTGGAAACAGAATGGAATGGAAGGTAAGTGTTCCATCCATCCCTAGAAAGCAGGCTCGCTTAATAGGATCTTGAAGGACTTGGGTGTTGATTTTATGTCTTAGTTTTCTTCCTTGGAACCTCCGTTGAGGTAGGGATGGCGGAGAATTCTGCCACGGATTTCAGTGAGGCCGAATGCACTGGCATTCAGCCCCCCGAAATCCATGGCAGAACAGCCTGCCCCCCCCCCGTGGATTCCCCCTGGGAAAAGGCTTACCTGGGGTGGATGTTCTGGATGGCGGAGGCTCTGGCGGCGGCTCTGGCGGCTCCGGCTGGTCTTTCGACCGGCTGCCGCAGCCGCCATTTGCATCCTGGTCTTTGCCATGATAGGCTATGTAAGTATTTACATAGCCTATCATAGCAAGCCAATTAAAAAAAACCCCAAAACGGCATATGCAAATGGCGGCGGCTACGGCAGCCGCCATTTGCGTTCCTTATTTTCCACCATTTTCGTCTACGTAAATATTTACATAGGCTATTACGGTGAAAAAGAAGGGGAATGAAAATAGCGTAGTGGGTGCTATTTGCATTCCTTTTTTCCCCGCCGTTTTAGCCTATGTAAATATTTACGTAAGCTATTATGGCGAAAAAAAAAGGAACGCAAATAGTGCCCACTACACTATTTGCGTTCCCCTTCTTTTTCGCCGTAATAGCCTACGTAAATATTTATGTAGACTAAAATGGCGAAAAATTGGGAACACAAATGGCAGCCGCCGTAGCCACCGCCATTTGCGTATGCCATTTTTTTTGGGGGGGGGCTTGCCGTAATAGGCTACATAAATACTTACATAGACTATCACAGCAGCCTGGCTGGACGCAAATGGCGGCCGCCATTTGTGTCCGCAGCAGCTCTTCCGCGGCCAGAAATCCAGCTGCGGACGGCCCTGGCTGGCTACTCTGCAGAGCCGCTGCGGAGCGGAGCTGGCCAGGCAGGATTCCAGGGGGGAGGACTGGATCGCCTCCCTACCCATCATGGATTCCATGGGGAAAGATGGAGCACCTCCCCCCCACTGCGAAAAATTCCTCATAAAGGTGAGTTTTGTACATCCCTACGTTGAGGGACAATCTTAATGACCATTATAGTAGCACGAATTAATTGGTGGTCTGTCCAGCAGTCGTCAGCTCTCGATATGGCTCTAGTGAGGAGTACATCATTCACAACTATCTCTGGCACCGACAATTACATAGTCTAAGAGATGCCGCTGCTTCAACTAAGGATGCTTCCATGATGTTTTAAATTTATTTTTCTGGCGAAAGAGTGTGTTGGTAATAACAAGATTATGCTCTGCACATTTAGTCAGAAGTAAAATTCCATTCTCGTTACTATTGCTGATGTCTTCTTTCCCAATGATCCCCGGCCACAAATCAAAATCACGCCCAACTCTTGCACTGAAATCACCCAGGAGGATAATTTTATCCTCCTTAGGTATCTCTGATAAGATGGTGTCCAGCTGGGAGTAAAAAGTTTCTTTGATGTCTTCATCAGCATCTAATGTTGGTGATAGGGATGGGGGAGAATTTCTCCCCGAAACTTCGGGGGGCCGAGTGCCAACGTGTTCGACCCCCCGAAGTAGTTTCGGGGAGAAATTCTCCGCCCCCCGCCCCCCACACACCCCCCGGGACGGGACTTACCTTTCCCGAATGTCCCTCCCGGCGGCGGGTCCCGGCGGCAGTTTGTCAGGTCTTCGTCAGGGGCGGGGGCGGCAGCCGGTCTTTTGACCGGCTGCCACCGCCGCCATTCCAATAAAAGTAAAAAAAAAACACAACGCCCCCGTGATAGGCTACGTGACGATTAACGTAGCCTATCACGGATAGATTTGCAAAGTCAGCCATGATAGGCTATGTAAATCGTCACGTAGCCTATCATGGGTGACTTAAAAAAAAAAAAAGCGCGTACGGCTACTGGCGGCCCCCATAGGGAGCCGCCATTCCTGTTCCTTATTTGGTCGCTGTAGTCTACGTAAAGATTTCGTAGACTACGGCGAAAATAAGGGCAACACTATTTGCGTTGCCCTTATTTTCGCCGTAGTCTGCGTAAAGATTTTCGTAGACTACAGCGACCAAATAAGGAACGCGAATGGCGGCTCCCTATGGGGGCCGCCATTTGCGTACGTGCTTTTTTTTTTTTTAAAGTCACCCGTGATAGGCTACATGACGATTAACGTAGCCTATCGTGGCTGACTTTGCAGATCTAGCTATGATAGGCTACGTTAATCGTCACGTAGCCTATCACGGGGGCGTTTTTTTTAAAAAAACTTTTTATTTCGCGTCTGGGCGAGGCGAGGTGCCTCCTCCCCGGCCTGAATTTCGGCCGGGCGAGGCGGGAAGCCTCTCCGCCGGCCTGAATTTCAGCCGGGCGAGGTGGGAAGCCTCCGCCCCACGGCCTGAACTTCGGGGGGAGCAGCGAAGCGCCTCCCCCCCACTGTGAACAAGCTGCGAGACCAGGTAAGTGGCTTTCGTGCACTCCTAGTTGGTGCATAGGCACTTAAAATAGTTGCCTGCTGGTTTTTGGTGAGTTTTATTCGACTGATTGAGAGTCATTCGTTAATGCCAGTAGGAACTTCTGACAAGAGCTTTATAAGATCATTTTTAATAAGTGCTGCTATATCAATGTTAAAATGTCTCAGCTCCCTTGTAATGATGACAGTCCTGCATTCAGGGCATTCACTATCTGTATTGTTCAGCATGGTCCGTATATTCCATGTTCCAAAGTTCATTTGTCTTTTGCGACCACTAAGTGGTGACCCCACTGGACGTGGTAATCCAGTCAGGGAGGAGTGAGGCACACTATGTTTAGGGCACCTTTTCTAGCCCCCTCCTCATATAGGGTGAGCAGGGTGGATCCTAAATAGGACTGCTCAGTTGGTGGATACAGCTGCCGAACTACTCAACTGCCTCAGTCCTTGAGTCAGGACGACTGAATCTGTATCCACCACCCATGTGCTGGTCCATGATGAGGGGCTTCGGGATTTCACAGTCCTGCCCCCGTTGCCATTCGCCGATCTCCATGGGACTTTTGATTGGTTAGGTGGATTGGAAGACGCCTGTGCATGAATTTGTTTTATGTGTGGAGATCAGTGCACAATGATCAACACACAGTCTTCACAGAAAAAGGCTCTAATCCAATGGCATGAATAACATGATGATTGGTAGTCCTTTATCTGTTGCAGCCTTCATCCACCTTCACAGCCGTTGTAACATACATCTAGTTATCTTCCGCCTGTTCTGCCATTGAGGACTCCCTTGGATCGTTCTTTGTCTGGTTCCTCCCCCTTGACCTTATTGCCATGGGTGTCCCTGCTAGGAGTACATCACTCCCGACGGCTTTGCTCACAGGGTTCATTGGAACACACAAGCCCACTTACCACAACAAGGTGATGATCCAGTGAGTGAGATAAGAATTCCTCAATAGCAGAAATTTGAAGCGCAGAAAAAAAAATGGCCAAAGGTAGAATTCCCCTTCATTTTCTTTCCTGCTTGCTGTTTTTCTGATACCACCTTTCTTTGCAGTGCCAGGTGCGAAATTAACAGTGCAGTATTATGTATGTCTACGCAGAAGTAAACCCCATTGAGTTCAGTGGAGCTTACTCCCAGGTAAGTGTATATGAGCACACTGCATGGCAGCAATTTGGGACTAACAGCAGTAAGTTGAATAACAATTTCCTTTTTGTTTGGTCTTTTGAAAAAGAACCATAATTAGACTTATACAGCACCTTTGTGTGTTCAAAGCACTCCACATATGTTATCTAGGTTATCATCATAACAACCCTACAAAGTAGGTCAGTATTTTCATTATTCCCATATTGTGGGTGGGAATCTGAGCTTGCCTAGTGAAGCTAAGTGAAGCTCAATCGTATGCATCTCCACTCAAAATAAGTGTACTTGAGTTCAGTCCACTTACACAAAGGATCCATCACTGACACTGATAGTTGCTGCTATGAAATGTAGTATCTCTTTGCTTTAGCCAGGACTCTTCTCCCCCACAAATTGAGCTGAGATGCAAACAAGCAGGGGGAGGAGCCTAGGGATGTCAGAGAATTCCGCCACGGATCTCGGGGAGGCCGAATGCCAGTGCATTCGGGCCCCCGAAATTGGTGGCGGAATGGTCTGCCATTTGCGTCCCTGCTAGCCAGCGGCTGGAGGAACGGAGCGCCTCCCCCCCGGCGAGGATTCTGGGGGGAGGGACGGAATGCCTCCCCCCGCACCATCAGCATAATCCCCGAAAGGTAAGTGATTTTTGTACATCCCTAGAGGAGTCAGAGATTGAGTAAGAAGAAATTTGGTGTTGATTTTCCTTCCCTCCCTAGAATTTATCAGTAGGGATGTACAAAACCCCACTTACCTGGCTCTGCCAGGTTCCGCTGGGGGGGGGAGGCGCTCCATCCCTCCCCCCGGAATCCTCGCCGGCCAGCTCCTCTCCGCGGGGATTCCGTGGCGCCGCTGGCCGGCTGCGCCATGAGCCGGACATCCAGCCGCTGGCTAACAGGGACGCAAATGGTGGTGGCTGTAGCCACCGCCATTTGCATCCCTGAATTCAGCTGTGATAGGCTACGTAAAGACTTACATAGCCTATCATGTCTGGGTTAAAAACAAAAACAAAAACGCGTATGCAAATGGCGGCGGCTATGGCCGCCACAATTTGCGTTCCTTATTTTTGGCCATCTTAGTCTACATAAATATTTACGTAGACTAAGACAGCCAAAAATAAGAAACGCAAATGGCAGCGGCCATAGCCACTGCCATTTGCGTATGCATTTTTTTTTAAAATCCAGACATGATAGGCTACGTAAGTCTTTACGTAGCCTATCACGTATGGGGGAGGGGGAAAACAGACTGCAAATGGTGGCGGCGGTGGCGGCCGGTTGGAAGACCAGCCACCACCGCTGCCGCCGAAGCTGCCACTGGAGCCGCTGCCATCCGGAACATCCGCCCCAGGTAAGTTTCGTCCAGGGGGGATCGACGGGGTGGCGGGGGGGTGGCAGGCGATTCCGCCACGGAGTTTGGGGGGCCGAATGCACTGGCATTCGGCCTCACTGAGATCCATGGTGGAATTCTCTGACATCCCTAGTTATCAGATACAATTAGATGGTGAATACAATGTGATAAGTGCAAAAGTGGTTTCTGCCCTGCTAATCTTATTCTGAGGGTAGTCTGTGACAAATATTCTTCAAAAAAACACCTGGCACACGTTAAACTGACATTAAATCCAAGTACCATAGACTTCACTTTTTCTATCTGGAGAAATCAAGTATTCTTGTAATTTAAACTTGGCAGCTGTATTGCAGCTTATAGTAGCACTCCACTTTCCCCACTGATGAATATTGGGTAACATATAATTGAGAGTAGAGCAAGTACCTAAAGAAAAGGCATGTATCTCCCATCCATCCATCCTTGCTCATTGTTCACATAGTTGGTTTCCCACTAAGCAGCCACTGCTACTTTCTATCAGGCACATGACCCAATAGGAAGCTAGGGTGGACAAGTATTCTGTTAGGCTAAATTGAGGTTCAAAAATGATAAAACAACAGGATCTTCTTCCTAGGTTAGCACTACCGAGATCAGCCTTCCCCATCCTAGTGCCTTTCAGATGTTTTGGATTCCCATCACTGCAAGAAAGCAGCTGCAAATACTTAGGAGAGAAATTTCCTTTTTAAAAAATCAAAGAAATGCAATGATCAGAATATGTGCTGGTTTAAAAGACCAGGGGCGTGTTTCCATGCTATCGGCTTCACTCTGTTTGCAACTTCATTGCGATGTTTCCCCAACTGCATCTTCTCCTTTTCCTGTTTCCATAGCCCTTAAAGACCTTATCATCACTGTAGCCTGGGGCTCTGGGCTGTTTCCACAGAGCTCTAACTGAATTTTTTTCTTGATGGCTGGGTGGAGTCTGAGTGGAGTCTGGGTTGGGTCTGATTACCTCATCAGTGTTCCCACCTCTTCAGCCGTATTTCCAGGACAACAGAAGGAGAAGCTAATGGAGGAGCACCCAATTTTTAAAAAGGAATCAGCTTTGCTGTGAAGAGAGGCTTCCCCTGCCCCCATTTCTCCTTTCCCCTGAAAGTCCAGATGCACCTGCATTTCAGGAGTATGCCTCATTAAGCACAGAGGGAATGACTTCTGAGTAGACACACATATGCCTCTTCTGAGTAGACACACATATGAATCTCAGCCTTATCCACTGCAATGGGAGTCACTTCTGAGGAGACAACAATGGGTTTGTTGTGGGAAAGAGAATGAAACCAGCCCCCATTTTCATGCACAGGATCTCTATATGGAAGCTGTGAAGGAGTTATGTCCTAAGGCAATGGACTGAAGCCTCGAGATCGCACTTAATCGCATTTAAGGAATTGGGCTTTGATATGTGCCATGTCAGCTGAGGGTCTTCTCTGTTATTAGGGATGGGGGAGAATTTCTCCCCGAAACTTCAGGGGGCCGAGTGCCAACGCATTCAGCCCCCCGAAATCGGCGGAGAAATACTCCGCCACCCCCCACCCGGCCTGGGATGGGACTTACCTTTGATGAATGTCCCTCCTGGCGGCAGGTCCCGGCGGTGGTTCGGTGGGTTTTTGTCGGGGGCAGCAGCCGGTCTTTCGACCGGCTGCCGCTGCCGCCATTACAAGTGAAGTAAAAAAAAACAACAACTCCGTGATAGGCTACGTAACGATTAATGTAGCCTATCACGGCTAGATCTCCAAAGTCAGCCGTGATAGGCTACATTAATTGTTACGTAGCCTATCACGGGGGGTTTTTGTGTGTGTTTTTTACTTTTGTAGTTCGCGGCTGGGGAGACGGGGCGTGTCTCCCCGGCCTGAATTTCGGGCGGGAGAGGCGGGGCGCCCCCGCGGCCTGAATTTCGGCCGGGCGAGGCGGGGCGCCTCCCCCCCGGCCTGAATTTCGGGGGGAGAAGTGAAGCACCTCCCCCCCCACCGCGAAGCAAAGCTGCGAAAAGGTAAGTGACTTTCATACATCCCTAGTGGTCATTAGGGATGTTAGAGAATTTCGCCACGAACCTCGGGGAGGCCGAATGCCAGCGCATTCGGCCCCCCAAAATCGGTGGCGAAACGGTCTGCCCCCCCACCTTCCCCTGGGATGGGACTTACCTTGGGCGAATCTTCCTGGCAGTGGCAGCGGTGGCGGCAGCGGCGGTGGTGTGGTGGCGGCGGCGGCCAGTCTTCCGACCGGCTGCCACCCCTGCCATTTCCAGTAAAAAACAAACAAACAAACAAACAAAAACGTGATAGGCTACGTAAAGATTTACGTAGTCTATCACAGCTAGATTTTTAAAAAATACCGTGATAGGCTACGTAAATGTTTACGTAGCCTATCAGGGTTGAGTAAAACAAAAACAAAAAAACCGTGCATACGCTATTTGCGTTCCCCTTATTTTCGCCGTAGTCTACGTAAATGTTTACATAGACTAGATGTGCCAAAATAAGGAAAGCAAATGGCGGCGCCCATGGGCGCCGCCATTTGCGTAAGCGCGTTTGTTTGTTTTTTACTCAACTGTGATAGGCTACGTAAACATTTACATAGTCTATCACAGCTGACTGCAGAGACGCAAACGGCAGCGGCTATGGCTGCCACCATTTGCGGACCCGGCCGGCCAGGATTCGGGGGGGGAGGGATGGAGTGCCTCCCCCCCCAGCCAGAATTTTTTGGGGGAGGGGGGGAGCGCCTTCCCCCCGGTCAGAATTTTTTTGGGGGGTGGGACGGAGCACCTCCCCCCCAGCCAGAATTTCAGGGGGAGGGACAGAGCGCCTCCCCCCCCTCGAATCAAATTTTGTGAAAAGGTAGGTGACTTTCGTACATCCCTAGTGGTCATTGAGAGGACAAGCCTCATCCATCACAAGGGGGGAAACACTCCTTCACTGGGGTCATGGGGTGTGTTCTAGTGCTTATTTTCAATGATGTTTTGAAAGTTGGTCCCTCGGCATCCCACTCGAAAACTGCGATGACACTTCCGGAAAACAGGGAGGGAAAGGATTGGGTCACTGAGATCAGAGCGACACACCCACAAAGGCTGGGCTACACGCCCTATGGGCAGGACTATGATACTGGACCCAGTGCGACTGTGAAAACAGGTCAGTAATGGAGCCATGATAAGCTGGAAAAGTCAGACTATAAGAAGTTTCAGAAGAAGTGGCTTTTCAGCGATAAAATGTGGTGCTGGTGCTGAATGGCCATGACACCATGGAAACACAGAGACTTCACCATGCAGCCAGGTTCGAATAAATCGCTCATGGAAACACAGCCCAGAGTTAAGGCTATCTCATTTTGGTCCAAACTCCAAAAAGCCAGGCAACCAGAAGCTAAGGCTGATGCCTTGACTGACCTGCCCCGTGATCACTGATGAT
Source organism: Heloderma suspectum (assembly GCF_057233095.1). Taxonomy (NCBI): domain Eukaryota; kingdom Metazoa; phylum Chordata; class Lepidosauria; order Squamata; family Helodermatidae; genus Heloderma; species Heloderma suspectum. The sequence continues at coordinate 89,552,792 of NC_139459.1, forward strand.
GTTGTGCAATGACACAAATTGTGTTTTCTTACAACATACGTACTCTCCAGGCAACCACATTTTTCCTTGGTTTTTCAGGCCCAAGATGGGGAGGATGGCCTGGGACCAGCAAAGATGACCCATATTGTCCTGATCCTGTATTGCCTTATGAAGCATCTGAGCTACGGATGTACGAAAGTTCCGCCATGGATCTTGGGGAGGCCGAATGCCAGTGCATTCGGCCCCCCGAAATCGGTGGCAGAACGGCCCACCCCCCCACCCCAGGATGGGACTTACCTTGGGTAGATCTTCCCGCCGCCATTTGCGGCCCTGCTAGCCAGCGGCCGGATGTCTGGCTGCTGGCAGAGCCGGACGGCGGCTCCGCAGAATCGCTGCGGAGCACAGCTGACCGGCCAGGATTCCAGGGGGGAGGAATGGAGCACCTCCCCCCCGGCCAGGATTCCGGGGGGAGGGACGGAACGCCTCCCCCCCACCATCAACATAATCCGCGGAAAGGTAAGTCACTTTCGTACATTCCTAATGAGCCTTACTGTACTGCTAGTAGGGATGGCAGAGAATTCTGCCACAGATTTCAGTGGCAGCATTTGGCCCCCCAAAACCTGTGGTGGAATGGCCTCCCACCCCCCACCACACCACGGAATCCCCCCAGGACGAAGCTTACCTGGGGCGGATGTTCCGGTGGCGGCGGCCCTGTTGGTGGCTCCAGAGGCGGCGGCAGCAGCTAGGGATGTACGAAAGTGACTTACCTTTCGTGGATTATGTTGATGGTGGGGGGGAGAGGCGTCCTGTCCCTCCCCCTGGAATCCTGGCCGGGGGGGAGGTGCTCCGTTCCTCCCCCCGGAATCCTCGAACGGCTGGCTGTGCTCCGCGGCAGCTCCGCTGAGCAGCCAGCCAAGCACGGCATGGCCAGGCCAGAGCCATCTGCAGCCGGATTTCTGGCCGTGGAGGGCTCTGGGTAAAAAAAACACCACGTACGCAAATGGCGGCGGCTACGGCCACCACCATTTGCGTTCCTTCTTTTTGGCTGTCTTAATCTACATAAATATTTACGTAGACTATGACGGCGAAAATCAAGGGGAACACAAATAGCGTAGCGGGTGCTATTGTGTCCCTTTTTGATTCCCCGTTTTAGCCTACGTAAATCCTTACATAGGCTAAAACGGCGAATCAAAAGGGGACACAAATAGCGCCCGCTATGCTATTTGCGTTCCCTTTTATTTTTGCCATCATAGTCTACATAAATATTTACATAGATTAAGACGGTAAAAAGAAGGAACCGTACCCGCTGCCATTTGTGTACGCGTTTTATTTATTTTTTTAAACCCGCCCACCCATGATAGGCTACATAAAGTTTTATGTAGCCTATCACGTCATTTTTTAAAAAAAACCTAGCCATGATAGGGTACGTAAATCTTTATGTAGCCTATGACATCTTTTTTGTTTGTTTTACACAATCCTGGAAATGGCAGCGGCCGCAGCCAGTTGGAAGACCGGCCGCCACCGCCACTGCCGAAGCCGCCACCAGAACTGCCACCGGAGCTGCCGCCGCCCGGAAGATCCGCCCCAGGTGAGTCTCGTCCCGGGGCGGTTCCGCGGGGGGGGGGTGGGGGGGTGGCAGGCCGTTCCGCCACGGAGTTTGGGAGGCCGAATGCACTGGCATTCGGCCTCACCGAGATCCGTGGCGGAATTCTCTGACATCCCTAGCAGCAGTTGGTCTCTCATCTGGCTACTGCAACTGCAAATGGCGGCCGCCATAGCGGCCGCTATTTGCATCCTGCCAGGCTGCTGTGATAGGCTACGTAAGTATTTACGTAGCCTATCATGGAAAGAGCAGCGGTGCAAATGGCGTAGCAGCCGCCGTTTGCGCCCCTGCTCTTTGCCGTGATACAGCAGCCTGGCAGCAGCAGCCTGGCAGGATGCAAATGGCGGCCGCTACGACGGCTGCAGCAGCCGGCCGTGGCCAGAACTCTGGCTGAGGACGGCCCTGGCCGGCAGCTCCATGGAGCCGCTGCAGAGCAAAGCTGGCCAGGGAGGATTCCGTGGGGAGGGACGGAGCACCTCCCCCCCACCGCAAATCAAAGGTGCAAAAAGGTAAGTGACTTTCATACATCCCTAATTGCTAGAGGAATCCTGTGAGATGTCCCATGCCTGTTTGTTGCTTACATCAGTAGTCTGCAGGATGCAGTGAGCAGTGAAAGGGAGCCCTTTTCTAGGAATCCTCAACATCCTTACTGTTGTTGTTTCATTAAGGTAAGACTAAATGACATGAGAGTTCAAGTTTCTTATCCTTGATTTTGAATTGCACCATGATGAATGAGACAAAAAAATGTGTTCAATTACCACATTGAGATTTACACCAGCAGGCATGCTGCAAGATAGTTGAGGTTCCTTGGATTCCTAGATGCTTGCTTATGATATAATGGATTGGGAGTTTAAATGAGAAACTGTTCATTATTTACCACATTGAAATTCCCATCTGCACACATGCTGCAGGACCTATCTGTGGTTGCTTTGGATCTTGAGTTGCCTGGTGAGGATAAAACAGTTCTGGTGATATGGTGTTGCAATTAAAAAGAAGTGATAACTGAAAGGGTTCAGCACCCTCTTCCCACAAATGAAATCTTTGCATCAAATTGCATCTCCCCAACATCACTTCACAGCAGCAGGATGTGTGGGTTCATGTTTATGAGATGAATGGTCTAACTTCATAGTCTATGTAAGTCCCTGTGAGCACCTTTTAGAGGGGAAAAGACACTGGTCTACAAATGTACTTGAATATCAATAATTAAGCAACCCATGCCTGATCCAAATCAATATGTTCCCCAACCCCACACAGGTGAAAGAGATGTATTTTTTTTTCAAAACTTGCTTTGACATTTCTCACTATTACTATCAACATCAACAGTCACCATGATGCTAGGAAATACAGCTACAAGCGCCACACACCCCAAGTCAATATCAGCACTACCATTGTCAGCCTGGCTGCATCCAAGGAGATCCCCATGTCTCAGTATCAATTCACCTGGAAAGGCATGGGCCAAATCACAAAATAAAGGTGTGAGTCAACTTACTGGAAGATTCCTCTAGCAATACAGTAAGGCTCGGATGCTTCATAAGGCAATACAGGATAAGAAGAATGTGGGATAGGGATGGCGGAGAATTCCGCCATGGATTTCAGTGCGGCCGAATGCACTGGCATTTGGCCCCCCGAAATCTGTGGCTGAATGGCCTGCCCCCCTACCCACCCTGCAGATTCCCCCTGGGATGAGGCTTACCTGGGGTGGATGTTCTGGACGGGGGTGGGTCCAGCTGCGGGTCCGGCGGCAGCAGCTGGTCTTTCGACTGGCTGCCTTGGCCGCCATTTACATCCTGGTCTTTGCCGTGTTAGGCTACGTAAGTCTTTATGTAGCCTATCACGGCAAGCCAATAATTAAAAAAAAAACAGCGTACGCAAATGGCGGCGGCTACGGCGGCCGCCATTTGCATTCCTTATTTTTCGCCATTTTAGTCTACATAAATATTTATGTAGGCTGTTAAAGGTGAAAAAAAAGGGAACGCAAATAGCGTAGTGGGCTCTATTTGCGTTCCTTCCTTCCCCCCCATTTTAGCCTACGTAAATATTTACGTTGGCTAAAGCGGTGAATAAAAAAGGAATGCAAATAGTGCCCACTACGCTATTTGCGTCCTCCTTTTTTTCACCGTAATAGCCTACGTAAATATTTACGTAGGCTAAAATGGTGAAAAATAGGGAACGCAAATGGCGGCCGCTGTAGCCACCGCCATTTGCGTACGCCAGTTTGTTTGTTTTTTTGCCTAGCCGTGATAGGCTATGTAAAGACTTACATAGCCTATCACGGCTGCCTAGCTGGATGCAAATGGCAGCTGCTATGGCGGCCGCCATTTGCATCTGCACCAGCCTGTCCGCAGCCGGAAATCCGCCGGTGGAGCTGCCGCGGAGCAGAGCCAGCCAAGCAGGAGTCCGGGAGGGAGGACCGGATTGCCTCCCCACTGTTGAGGATTCTGGGGGGAGGGACAAAGCGCCCCCCCACCGCGAACAGAATCTGCAAACAGGTAAGTCATTTTTGTACATCCCTAATGTGGGACATCTTTGCTGGTCCCAGGCCTGGATTTGGGCCTGAAAGACCAAGGAAAAGTGTGGGTGCATGGCTGCATGCACAATTTGTGACTGATCATGGGGCTTCCAATTTCCTGGCTTTTTGGAGTTTGGACCAACATGAGATAGCCTTAACTCTGGTCTCTTAAACTGGCAGGTTTTGTGATCATTGAATTATTACTATCAGCCCCACCAGTCACAGTGGCCAGTTGCCACTGATTATAGCCTCTTACCTTGGAGCAAGCCCCATTGAAAACAGTGGGACTTCCTTCTGAGTAGACATGTTTAAAATTGTACTGTCAGCCTTGTGTATATCTAAGAAGTAGACCTTGCTGTGAATTTTATCTTTCCCTACTAAATTCTCTCCCCCTTTCTGCATGGAAGATTGATCCCTTTGGTAGACATAGCCTTACTTGTCAGGTTTAAAAACATAAGAAGTGCCATGCTGGATCAGACCAAAGGTCCATCTAGTCCAGCATTCTGTTCGCACACCAGCCAAACTGCTGCCTATGGCATTTAACATGTAAAATGGTCACACAGAGTTTTGGGCTTCAGATTTCACTCTAAAGGCTAAAATATCATCCTGTTCAGCCTCTAGCATTTTAAAACCAGATATTTTGAGGACTTCCACTAATATTAGAGGACCTATTGTATAGTAAGTGGTCTGAGCGGTGAACTGTAATATTTGTTGTTCATGCTGGTGCTTCTTGCAGATTCCATCCTTATTCCCCATACAATTTATCTTGCCTGTTCTCATCTAACTTTATTTTTTTTATCAAGCACATTTCTATGCTCTCCAAGGCTCCTTGATTTATATCCTTGTCCTCCCTGGTGTCCACAACTTTTCCTAATTTACTATCATCTACAAATTGAATTATGCTTTTTACTCCTCTTCCAGAGTAGTAATGAAGATGTAGAATAAGAACTGAAGGCAAGCTGGCATTTTGGACAACCCAGTAGTTAATTCCTTCTTTTGAATGTAATGCTGTTTGTTATTTTTTTTCTCACTATAGTTTTGTAGCATTTCTTCAGCCATTCCCAGTTCCCACTACATATATCGATCATTTCTGAAAGAGAACATATGCTTTAGAGGGATATGGCTAATTTGTAGGAACTAGCCAAGCAACTCCAGGTATCTATACCTCCTGATATTGAAATATGGGATAGGTTCTGAGGACAGAATTTTAACATTAAAGCCCCAAATTGTGAACCCTGCAACAGGATTAAGTAGCACAATTGAGCTATATATTTATTCTTATATTTCTGCCAGCCCTGTAGCATGGAAAAGATGTAGAAAAGGGCAACTGAAATGATCAGGAGGTTGGAGCAACTCCTATATGAAGAAAGGTTGGGGCTTTTCATTTTAGAAAAAAAAAAGTAAGTGGGGGACATGATAGAGTTTTATCAAATTATGCATGGTGTGGAGAAAATGGATACAGAGATTTTTAAAATAATATTATATAATATCAGAATATTAGAATATCTTATTATATTAGAATCCAGGGTCATCCAATGAAGCTGAATGGTACGAGATTCAAGATAGACACACAGCACATAGTTAAACTATGGAATTTGCTACTGGAAGGTGTGGTGATGGCTACCAACTTAGATAGGTTTGATAGGTTTAAAGAGGGATTAAGGGTACAATCCTATGCATGCATGTTTAAACAAAAAAAAAGTCCTAAACGACGTAGGACTTTTTTCTGTCTAAACATAGGATAGGATTGCACCGTAAACAAATTCATGGAGGATAAGGCTATCTTGATGGCTATATACTATCTCCAAGATCAGAGACAGCATGCCTATTCCCCCAATGTCCTGCACATACAGGCTTCCCAGGGGCATCCGTCTGGCCAGTGTGGAAAACATAATTAGGGCTGTGCACCGCTTTGGCCCAAAGCCTAAGTTCCAAGGCAAAGGAGGGCAGTTCAGGCCACTTCTGAGGTGAGGCAGAGGGGGCACGAAGCAGGTTGGGTCACTCTGAAGCACTTTGGTGGCACTTCGGAGTGATCCAGAAGCCCAGCCATGGTGCCACTGCTACCAGCCAGCCCCCAGCTCCTTACCTGGGTCCTTGGTTGGGACACATGCTGGGAGCTGTCTTCCTGTTCCCTGTATTTCTGGATACAGGGAACATTTGCACAAGATCTGTTGGCGGAAATACAGAGTTGCCATTTTAAAAATGGCGACTCCCTGGAATAGAGGAAGACGGCTGTCAGTGCACATCCTGAGGGCCCAGGAGCTGGCAGTGATGATCGTGGTGACAACTTCCTGAAACAGGAAGAGACCTGCAGGCGTGCATCCCAAGGGCCCAGGTAAAGAGCTGGAGGCTCGCATAGTGCAGCAGTGGCGGGGCGGGAGCAGGATTCAGCCATCCAAATCCCACTTTGGCTGTGGAGGCTGAAGAGGGCCAGGGGTAGGGATGGGGGAGAATTTCTCCCTGAAACTTCGGGGGGCCAAGTGCCAACATGTTCATCCCCCCGAAGTAGTTTCGGGGAGAAGTTCTCCGCACCCCCCCGCCCCCTGCACCCCCCCCCCCGGGACGGGACTTACCTTTCCCGAATATCCCTCCCGGCAGCAGGTCCCTGCAGCGGTTCGTCAGGTCTTCGACAGGGGCAGAGGCGGCAGCTGGTCTTTCGACCGGCTGCTGCTGCCGCCATTCCAATAAAAGTAAAAAAAAAAAACAACGCCCCCGTGATAGGCTACGTGACGATTAATGTAGCCTATCACGGCTAGATTTGCAAAGTCTATCATGATATAGGCTATCACGGGTGACTTTTTTTTTTAAAAAAAAAAGCACGTACGGCTAATGGCGGCCCCCATAGGGAGCTGCCATTCACGTTCCTTATTTGGTCGCTGTAGTCCACGTAAAGATTTACGCAGACTACAGCGACCAAATAAGGAACGCGAATGGCGGCTCCCTATGGGGGCTGCCATTTGCGTATGCGCTTTTTTTGTTTTTTTTTAAAGTCACCCGTGATAGGCTACGTGATGATTAACATAGCCTATCACGGCTGACTTTGCAGATCTAGCCGTGATAGGCTACGTTAATCGTCACGTAGCCTATCACGGGGGCGTTTTTTTTTTAAACTTTTTATTTCGCCGCCGGGCAAGGCAAGGCGCCTCCTCCCCGGCCTGAATTTCGGCCGGGCGAGGCGCGAAGCCTCCCCCCTGGCCTGAATTTCGGCCGGGCGAGGCGGGACAAACCCTGCTGCAGACCAGTGTTCAGAGCCTTGTCAGGGATGTGCACCTTCCAATAAATATTATCAACACCCATTCTGAGACTTGTTGTTCCACATCCAACAGCACACCAGCTTCAGAGCAGGAGGTTCCTGGTTCAAGTCTGGACCCCTTTATCATAGGTTTCATAGGAAGAGATCCAGTTCTTGTCCCCTGCTCCCCAATATGTAATTTGTTGGGTAGTGACAGCTTTTCTACATCTGTCTACAATTCAAATGGAACAACAAGAACAACTAGTGTTTTAGTGCTCAAGGGTACAGCTTCATTTTCATTAGCAGGCTTATAAGTAGAATGTTCAGTGAATGTTCAACTTATCTTCTCAGTCTGCTAGCATGTTTCTGTAGCAAGAACTACTAGGGAACAAACTGCTCTTATGCTCTCTTTGACTTACCATGAAGTGAAGGCTTGCCAATGCAGCAGGTCTTCTGAAAATGAAAGCATAACCTGCTAGTGTTATGCACAGTGGCTCTGTTGATAGTATGATGGACAGCTATTGATTCAGCTTATTGACTTTTCAAATGTTTGTAGAAATCTTGATACACTGAAGTCCTTAGGTGCCAAAGCCTCTAGGCACTGAGACATCAGGCAAATACTTCACTACTTTGCTTAGCTCTTTGACTCAGTAGAAAAAAAGAAAAAAGAAAGACCCTGCCTTCTTGAACTTCTGTGACAGAGGTACTTAGCCAACTCCCTCCATATTTATTCCAGCTTCAAGATGTAACAACAAAACTACAGCAGAGTACATAGTGGTGTCTTTTATTATTCTACTGTGAAACACCTGCTTTATGTTGCATTGGTACTATAGCTCTTAAGAGACAAGCAGCAAGATGATGGCAGTGCCTTTTCTGTATTCCCATTCCCCCCTTTTATTTCTGTTCTGTTCTTTGATTGATTGATTGATTGATTTGTTACATTTATATCCCACCTTTTCTCTCCAAGGAACCCAAAGTGGCATACATGATCTTCATTTTATTGTCACAACAACCCTGTAAGGTAGGTTAGGCTGAGAGTCAGTGACTGGCCCAAAGTCACTAGGGATGTACGAAAGTCACTTACCTTTTCACAAAATTTGATTCGAGCTGCGGGGGAGGTGCTCTGTCGCTCCCCCCCGAATCCTGGCTGGCCGGGAACGCAAATGGTGGCGGCCATAGCCGATGCCGTTTGCGTCCCTGCTGTCAGCCGTGATAGGCTACGTAAATGTTTACGTAGCCTATCACGGCTGAGTAAAAAACAAAAAAACAAAAACGCGCGTACGCAAATGGCGGCACCCATGGGCGCCGCCATTTGTGTTCCTTATTTTGGCACATCTAGTCTACGTAAACATTTACGTAGACTACGGCGAAAATAAGGGGAACGCAAATAGCGTAGATGCTACGCTATTTGCGTTCCCCTTATTTTTGCCATATTCTATGTAAATGTTTACGTAGACTAGACGTGCCAAAATAAGGAATGCAAATGGCGGTGCTCATGGGCGCCGCCATTTGCGTACGCGCTTTTTTTTTTATTCAGCCGTCATAGGCTACATAAACATTTATGTAGCCTATCACGGTATTTTTTAAAAATCTAGCCGTGATAGGCTACGTAAATCTTTATGTAGCCTATCACGTTTTTTGTTTTGTTTTGTTTTGTTTTGGGGTTTTTTTTTACTGGAAATGGCGGCGGTGGCAGTTGGTCGGAAGACTGGCCGCTGCCGCCACGCCGCCACCAGAGCCGCTGCCGCCAGGAAGATTCACCGAAGGTAAGTCCCGTCCTGGGGGGGCAGGGGGCAGACCATTTCACCACCGATTTCGGGGGGCTGAATGCGCTGGCATTCGGCCTCCCCGAGATTTGTGGCGAAATTCTCTGACATCCCTAAAAGTCAGCCAGTCAGCTTCATGGCTGAGTGGGAACTAGAACCCACATCTCCCAAGTCCTAGTCCAACACTCTAACCACAACACATCACACTGGCACTATGTCTGTCATTGAATAGGAGTATGTGATTACATATCGAAGTGTGAATGCATATGTGATATAGAAATGTATATAGGTATATAGATGTACTTGTCCTGGGATGTGGTGTGATGTAAATAGGGAAGAATTTAGTTATCAGTCTATAACAAACTCTTATATTCTGATGTAACACAACAGTGTTTCCTAGAGTTGCTGGTAATTCGCATGTGGCTGAGAAACCTGATTGAGTCAGATATCACCCTTTGTTCCCCAGTACACATCTAAAATGTAAGTCCTTTTGCACAAGAGTTTGTCCAGATGGAACTGGCCAGCTCTTTTATAATTCAAGTGGTGGTTAAGAAGATGGGTCCAGCCACCAAGTATTTTTTTCATGTGCTAGTTAGACTACTGACATCAGAAACGGAGGACATCATACTATTGGATAAAATTTGGGGGGAACCTGATATAGAAGGGGTTCACCAGGTGGGAAAATCATCCCCCCTCCCAAATCCATAACAGTGTTGTGTCAAAGTTGAACTATTATTTTTTGTGTTCCTTTTTTGAAAACTTCATAAAAAATTAATCAAAAGAAAGAAAGAAAAAACAAATGCTGTAAGTTAGAGAAATTGTCCCTTAAATTTTGGAAAAACATCGACTTCTACTGTGTAATCGCATACACACTTTTAACTTTGGTTAAGGAAAAATAAACCATTGAGGTCACAGCTGCCCCTTATGATTTTGAATTTTACTTCTAACAATCATACAAATAAAATTGTAACTTTTTTGCTTTCATTTTGCATTAATTCTGCTCCTGGAGTCATGAACATTCCTTTCGTTGAAATTGATAGGCTCATAACGACAGCTATGAGAACTCCTGCTGTAGTAGGAGGACTGAGAAATAAGTATAATATGTTCCCATTTAAATTCATGAAAGCTCTATGTATATTTATGGAAACAATAATAACAGATCAGGTTTGAGCATGATTCTATCTTTATTTAAACCATTGGCATGATCCTATAACTTACTTATATACGTTTTGACATTTATAGGGAATCCTATAAGAAACAGCCTCAGCACAGCTTGCAAATTTAATTTACCCCAGTGGACAGGGACAGAATCCAAGTGCACTTGTGGTAGCAGATCATGCACATATGCTGATGGGAGAGAGCTGTGCTGTCATAGCACCATAGTTGTGTCAGCCTAGTTGGGCTGTTGGCAAAACACATAGATAAGAGCCACACAAAAAACCCCCACCACCAGGCAAAGGATGTGTGGGGCTATTGTGTGGAGTCCAGTGTAAATTCGGTCCTGTTTACTTTCAAACATGACCAAACGTACAACCACAATACTATAACTTATTAGCTGGTCACTGGAATCGTATCACTCCACTAGGAATAGTAGCTTAGGAAAGTTAATGCTGGACTACTATGCATGCCCTCCCCCTGGTGCTGGAGGTGGAGGTCCACTTCTAGCAACCCTTTTTGATAAGTGGATCATGGGCCAGTCAAGTAGCAGAAACCTATTTGTACTTACAGCTCTGTCTTGTTGGATGGGGATATTTTGCTTACCATGTTCTTAAACCCACTGGAAAGCATATTCTTATTTTTAGCCCAGCACAGCCCAAATATGATAAAATCTGGACTATACAAGTATGTTTGTGTGCACTCACGTATGTGTGTGTGTGTGTGTGTGTGTGCGTCAGAAAAATGCATTTTAAGAATAGCAAGAACTGCCCTTCCCCCAGTTGTTGAGGGAAATGCTATGTCATTAACTTATAAATTAATGCTTACTTCTAGCATGGTAAATGTAGCTTAACAGGAAAACAAAGTATGTTAGTCCTGATAGTATGAATTTACTTTTCTTTTCTTCTTCAAGACAGTTAAAATAAATGGGCTTCAGTAGGTACATTAATAACCTAATAAGTTCAGTTAAATATTCTCTGTACAACAACCATTCTGTTTTTTAAATGTTTAAAATGAAACTTCTTATAATTAAGAGCAAGGGTGGCCTGAGAGATTTTGTCATCCTAGGAAAAAACACTAAAATAGTGTCTGGCACATATCTTGGATTCTGGAGTTCCTGACACTGCCAGCAACTTTGTAATCATCCTACCTGCTCTCATGGTTTACATAGGCTGAACAGAGTATCACCTTCATGGCCACCACCTCTCTGACTACCACCTCTTCCCACTATCAGTTCTGCCACTCTTCTGTATTCTTTGCATATCATAAAGCTTTAGTCCTTGAGTCTTAGTCAGCTGGTATTGCTCATTCACTCATTGTCTATACCAACTGTATTGTTGTTGTTTATTCGGTCAGTCGCTTCCGACTCTTCATGACTTCATGGACCAGCCCACGCCAGAGCTTCCTGTCGGCTGTCGCCAGCCTCAGCTCCCCCAAGGTCGAGTCCGTCACCTCCAGAATATCATCCATCCATCTTGCCCTTGGTCGGCCCCTCTTCCTTTGGCCTTCCACTTTCCCTAGCATCAGCATCTTCTCCAGGGTATCCTGTCTTCTCATGATGTGGCCAAAGTACTTCAGTTTTGCCTTTAATATCCTTCCCTCAAGTGAGCAGTCTGGCTTTATTTCCTGGAGTATGGACTGGTTTGATCTTCTTGCAGTCCAAGGCACTCTCAGCATTTCCCTCCAGCACCACAGTTCAAAAGCATCTATCTTCCTTTGCTCAGCCTTCCTTATGGTCCAGCTCTCGCAGTCATAGGTTACTATGGGGAATACCATTGCTTTAACTATGCGGAACTTTGTTGTCAGTGTGATGTCTCTGCTCTTAACTATTTTATCAAAATTTGTAATTGCTCTCCTCCCAAGAAGTAAGCATCTTCTGATTTCCTGGCTGCAGTCAGCATCTGCAGTAACCTTTGCACCTAGTAAGACAAAGTCTGTCACTGCCTCCACGTTTTCTCCCTCTATTTGCCAGTTATCAATCAAGCTGGTTGCCATAATCTTGGGGTTTTTTTTGAGGTTTAACTGCAACCCAGCTTTTGCACTTTCTTCTTTCACCTTTGTCATGAGGTTCCTCAGCTCCTCCTCACTTTCAGCCATCAAAGTGGTATCATCTGCATATCGGAGATTGTTAATGTTTCTTCCAACAATTTTAACTCCAGCCTAAGCTTCATCAAGCCCAGCACGTCGCATGATGTGTTCTGCGTACAGGTTGAATAGGTAGGGTGAGAGTATACAACCCTACCATATTCCTTTCCCAATCTTAAATCAGTCCGTTGTTCTGTGGTCTGTTCTTACCATTGCTACTTGGTCATTATACAGATTCCTCAGGAGGCAGACAAGATGACTTGGTATTCCCATACCACCAAGAACTTGCCACAATTTGTGATGATCCACACAGTCAAAGGCTTTAGAATAGTCAATAAAACAGAAATAGATGTTTTTCTGAAACTCCCCGGCTTTTTCCATTATCCAGCGGATATTGGCAATTTGGTCTCTAGTTCCTCTGCCTTTTCTAAATCCAGCTTGTACATCTGGCAATTCTCGTTCCATGAATTGCTGGAGTCTACCTTGCAAGATCTTGAGCATTACCTTACTGGCATGTGAAATAAGTGCCACTGTCCGATAGTTTGAACATTCTTTGGTGCTTCCCTTTTTTGGTATGGGGATATAAGTTGATCTTTTCCAATCTGTTGGCCATTCTTGTGTTTTCCAAATTTGCTGGCATATGGCATGCATCACCTTGACAGCATCCTCTTGCAAGATTTTAAACAGTTCAGCTGGGATACCATCATCTCCTGCTGCCTTGTTATTAGCAATGCTTCTTAAGGCCCATTCAACCTCACTCTTCAGGATGTCTGGCTCTAGCTCACTGACCACACCATCAAATCTATCCCTGATATTATTATCCTTCCTATACAGATCTTCTGTATATCCTTGCCACCTTTTCTTGCTCTCTTCTGCTTCTGTTAGGTCCTTGCCATCTTTGTTTTTGATCATACCCGTTTTTGCCTGGAATGTTTCTCCAATGTTTCTAATTTTCTGGAAGAGGTCTCTTGTCCTTCCTATTCTATTATCTTCTTCCGCTTCCGCGCATTGCTTGTTTAAAAATAATTTCTTATCTCTTCTGGCTAACCTCTGGAATTTTGCATTGAATTGGGCATATCTCCCCCTATCACTGTTGCCTTTGGCTTTCCTTCTTTCTTGGGCTGCTTCCAGTGTCTCAGCAGACAGCCATCTTGCCTTCTTGGTTTTCTTTTTCTTTGGGACATTTTTTGTTGCTGCCTCCTGAACAATGTTGTGAACTTCTGTCCATAGTTCTTCCGGGACCCTATCTACTAAATCTAGTCCCTTAAATCTATTCTTCACCTCCACTGCATAATCATGAGGAATATTAGTGAGCTCATATCTAACTGATCTGTGGGTCTTCCCTATTGCGAGTGGAGATGGGTCAAAGAAGATGCAGACAACAAGCTTGGGTTGAAAATTGGGCCACATTTATTGAAATATTTGCAAAGGGGTAACTAGGACAGGCATCTAACTGTGTCAGTGGTTAGCTGACACTTCTTGGGCGAAAACATACCCAGCCTGAGGGGTGGCGGTGATCTCGCCATCCCTCTGGACTGCCCCTTCTGGGGGAGGTAGACCTTCCGGTGTCACCCCCGACCCGGTGCCGCACAACACCTGGGTGAGTGAGTAGGGTTGGTCTCCCAGGCAACCCTTATCCCCCCGCCGAGCCACACAACCTGTTCGGGGGGTGTCAGGCATCACCTGTCACCATAAGGTGCCTCTGTGTGCACAACATCCCTACTCCCTTTCCTGTTTTGCCCATCCTAGCCACCAAGTGGAATGTGACCGATGATATAGACTGTATTCCCTTACAGGACACACTCAACCCGCATAACAGTGTGACGTAGGCAAAAAAGACTCACAGTCCTAGGCCAATCAGGCTGTGAGCCAAAAAATTCCTACATGGCTCCCGAAGGGGCAACCGGCAAAAACCCACACTGCTAAGGGGAGGGTGGGAGGGAGCTGCGTCACACCAAAGACCTGAGATAGGGAGGGGGGTCGAGTTTAAGACAACTCAGCCTGCCCAACCCTGCATGGTGGTGCGACTGGGGTGCACCAATCAGAGGCCCCTACGTCTTGTCACCCCACCCGCCTGCAATGCCCCCCCCTTTCAGCCAGACAAGCTGGCGCCAGGTAGGGCATTTGCGAGCAGAGATGGGTCAAAGAAGACGCAGACAACAAGCTTGGGTTGAAAATTGGGCCACATTTATTGAAATATTTGCAAAGGGGTAACTAGGACGGGCATCTAACTGTGTCAGCGGCTAGCTGGCATTTCTTGGGCGAAAACACACCCAGCCTGAGGGGTGGCGGTGATCTCGCCATCCCTCCGGACTGCCCCTTCTGGGGGAGGTAGACCTTCTGGTGTCACCCCCAACCTGGTGCCACACAACACCTGGGTGAGTAAGTAGGGTTGGTCTCCCAGGCAACCCTTATCCCCCCGCCGAGCTGCACAACCCATTCGGGGGGCCTCAGGTGTCACCTGTCACCATAAGGTTCCTCTGCGTGCACACCATCCCTACTCCCTTTCCTGTTTTGCCCGTCCTAGCCACCACAGGAGTCACAAACGTATTGCTTGTGAAACTCCCCCCACCTGCAGAGAAGAACTTCCCGTAGGCTCCTTTGCAGATCGGCCAAAAATAAGTCATTGCCTATGTCTGACAGGTGGACGCCGTCCTGCCTGTAAAGCTCCCTCCTAGTCCAATGGATTCCTTGGTGGTTGATGCAACTGTCACCATGCTCTGACAACCCACGTGCCAGTTCTCTGTTCACCTTGCGCCAGGCCCGTTCCATGGCCGCATTGCTCTGCGCCCTCCACATGATTCTCGGGAGCATTGAGGACCATAATATGGTCACCCCCAGCCAGCGATGTCGGATCGTCCGCAGATCAGCCAGCCAATGCCTGCTCAATCAAGCCCTTTCCAGGCTTGTAGCCCAGTTCGTTCCCTCCTAGGTGCAACACCAGGACCTGTGGAGGGAAACTGACCAAACCTTGTTGAAAGAGTGTGGGAAGAAGACCGTCCCATCGCATACCCCGTCGGCCGAGCCATTGTATCACCACCTGTTGGGGAAACTGCAGCCGGGATCCGAAGGCCGACGTAGAAGCTCTGCGGGCAGCCCAAAAAAACCATACTGTGCCCACAAATGAGCACCCATACCGGCATCGGTCGAATCCCATCTAAATAAAACATTGGGGAAGGCGAAGAGAATCATCACGAAGCATCAGGCAACTTGCGAATGTAAGAGCGGAAGGCCCTGGAGCGCCATCTCCCTACCGCCTTCACTTGCTTGGAAGAAAAACCTATGGCAGCTGCCGTAGAGGCCGCCCCAATATGGAATGAGTGAGTCCTGAAACGATAATGCCCCAGACCCAGTGTGGTCAAGGCTAACTTAGTGACTGCCCAAAACTGGAACTTTGTCAGTGGTGAACTGTCAGCATGGCAAAATAGGGGACCCTCCTTCACCCCGCGATGCTCAATGAAAGCCCGCAAGGCCCTGACAGGGCATAACTCGTCAGTCTGGGCCTGGTTAAGGGTCACCAATGCTCCCTTGCCTGACTGATCAGTTTTTGAACGTTGAATATGGAGGTGAATCAGGCTAGAATGGATCAGGATATCGGAATACCTCAAGGCCCTCCCGGTGGTGTCGGATTTGGATGCCCAGACCAGTTCTGAAATCCTAAGGGCCGTGAAAAAGGCTGTTAAGGCTGCAGCGTGAAAGAGGGAGGCTTCGTATGGAGAAGAGCAAATGGAGGGCCACAATGCCCGAAGCCCTATAAGAATAACTGGCGACAAGGGATGTCTGGAGTCTGGCGGGGCGGGAGACATCCGTGCCCAGCCTTGCACAGCTCTCCTAATTTGGAAATCTGAGGTGGAGTCCTCCACCCCTCACACTTTGGCCCAGAAGGCCAAAGAGGCAAGCTTCCCCGAAATGGTCCTAGCGGACAGTCCCTTGTTATGCAGATGCACGCAGAATTGTAACAAGTGGTCCACAGGTAAGGGCCACACATCCTGCAACTGAAGTCCACACCTGAAGGCGCTAAACTCCCTACCTGCTCTCTCGTAGGCAGCTCTAGTGCTGGGGGCTATAGAATTCAGGATAGCGTGTTCGACTTGAGAGCGCCAATCTCCCACAGTTCGTCTGGCATGGGGTCTGGCAGCAGACGTGCCCACAGAGCCAACGCACGGAACCGGTCGATCTGGTTTCGTGACAAAGCATCGGCTACAGGGTTCCCCAGACCTGGCACGTGGCGGGCGCAGAACCAGATGTTGTGGAGTAGGCATTGGAGGGTAAATGCTCTAACTAACTCCATGACCCTTTGGTTTCTGGAGGATAATGTATTAATGACGTGCACTTCAGCCAAATTGTCGCACCAAAAAAGAGCGACAGAGTTGGCCATCAAGTCTGCCGAAATATGTACAGCCACGTAAATGGGGAAGAATTCCAGGAAGGTGAGGTCATGACAGATACTGCCGGCAGCTCAGCTCTCCGGCCACTGGCCCAGGCACCACCGGTCTCGCCAAATTAGCCCAAAACCAAAGGTGCCAGCCACGTCCAAATGGATCTGCATGTCAGCTCGTAGAAGTAACTCGCGCCTCCAAAAGGAGATGCTGTTAAAGTCTCTCAGAAATTTAAGCCATACCTGCAGGTCCATGCGCATAGCGGAGGTGACTCTGGTGTGATGATGCGGGAGTCGAAGACCCCGCATTGCCCAGCAGAGCCATCGCAGGAATGCGCGGCCAGGGGCCACCACCCTACAAGCGAAGTTCAAATGGCCAACGACCTCTTGGAGGGCTCTATGGGAGACTTTACGAAGGTGCAAGATGGATTGGAGCTTATTCCTAAGTACCAGCAATTTATCATGAGAGAGACGAGAACACTGTGCGAGGGTATCGAGCTCGATCCCTAAGAACGTCAAAGTAACAGCTGGGCCCTCTGTCTTCTCATGTGCCAAAGGGACACCTAAATCTGAGGAAAGGGATATGAATGCCTTAATCAGGTCAGAGCATTGACTGCTGTCCCCGGGTCCAGCAAACAGGAAGTCATCCAAATAGTGGACCACATCGCCGCAGCCCGTCTTATCCCATATGGCCCATTCCAGGAAGGTACTAAACATTTCAAACATGGCGCAAGAGATGGAGCATCCCATGGGGAGGGCGCGGTCGATGTAAATTTTGTCCTGGAAGGAGAATCCCAGCAAATCAAAATCCAGAGGATTGATAGGCAAAATGCAAAAAGCGGATTTGATATCACACTTGCCCATCAATGCCCCGTGGCCCAGGGCTCTTATCATGGCTACCGCAGTGTCAAAGGATGTATAACGCATGGAACATAGAGAATCTGGGATTTCATCATTAACCGACTGGCCCTTGGGGAAAGAGAGGTCATGAATTAACCTGAACTCACAGGGCTATTTTCTTGGGGATAATTCCCAAAGGGGAAATCCACAGGTTGGGTAGCGGGGGCGAGGAAAAGGGGCTGATGACCTGACCTGACTGAACTTCTTTGTTAATTTTATCTTGCACCAAGCACCGCATGCTAAGAACAGACCAGTGGTTACCGGTCAAATACGGCTTGCGCAGACCCAAGGGATCCTGAAACCCAGTGTGAAGCTGCGTTCCAAGTAGATCGCTGCCTGACGATTTGGGTAACGCCTTAGAAGTTGAAGGAGCGGAAGAATCTTAACTGGGCTGGGGCCCTTTGGGAGGGGGAGGATGCCCACCACCCTGTTTTCTGCCACCATGGCCATCCCTTGGGGGACCTCTCCAACCTCTGGCTCTCGGGCAGGAGGAGCAGGAGTGTTGACCACCACAAAGGGAGCACTCGTGCTGGAAGTGGCATGGGTTTCAGGAGCAGGAACCTTTGGAGCTGAACTCCCAGCACAGCCAGCGGTGTTGAACCCCTGGACCCGCAATAGGCCTAGCGGCTATTGCGGGCGACAGCTTGGCCAGGATGTGGCCGCTGTCGGACCTGTCGCCGAAGCCTGGCCTAGAAGGGATCATGAATTGGAGCCAAAGGTCCTGGTCCTTTAGATCCCAGCGCATGGAGGGGTCAGTGGCGGCCCTCCTTTGAAAGGCCTCATCATAGGCCAGCCATGCACTCCCTTCATATTCAGTGTAAGCCCTGTATATTATGTCGAGGTACTTGGTGAGAACCCAAGCTCTCTCAGGGAATCTCTGTTGGAGGATGCCAGCGTAAATTTAAAAAACCTGGCAACCAGTTCGCCCAGGTGTGAGGCACCTTGCGGGCTTTGCTCCACTCAGGATCTTGGTCATGGGTCCTATCTTTATCGCTGGGTTCGGGCTCGCGAAAGAGCAGGGCAAAGACATCGGTAAATTCACCCCGCAAAATCTTTTCTCTGGTGGCAATGGTTAAGTGAAAACCAATAGGGGAGGAAGTAGCAACAGTGGGCATAGATTCTCGACTTAGGTTGGTGCATGGGTCAATCAAGGACAACTGTGGGGCTAGGAGAGGAAGAGATAGGGAAGCCAGGGGGTCCCGAATCGAACCGGCAGGCCCCTGCCAAACACTGGCGGAGGCGACGTTAAGCGGATGAGGCTGGAGCAGTGGCGGGGCCGACGTGGTGGCATCTCCTGCTAAGGGGAATGAGGCGCCAGGCCCCACTGAATTAGGTGGGCTGGCCACCGGAGTAGTTGAACTGGGAGTTGAGGCCAAGGCAACGGGCTGGGGAGTACTAACTGGGGAGGCTGAAGTAACTGAAGGAAGTGAGAGAGGGGGGACTGGGCCACCCTGAAGGGTAAACCACGGCAACCAACCCCATGGGGTGATTTGCCCAATGCCCGGCCAGGTGAATTGAGGTGCCGAAGCAGTGTCACCTGTATCAGTCATGGGCGTGCTCTGATCCCTAGCTGGAAAAACCGACGTTGCTGCTTGTGCGCCCAGGGAAGATGAGGCCACAGAAGGGAGGAGCTCCACTGAAGGCGGTGTGCCTTCTGGAAGAGCCGAGGAAGAGGAGGTGGATGCCTCAACAGCGTCCAGGCGAGTTGAAATAGAAAGGAGCAATGAGCGTTGGGTCTGCTGCCACGTTCGCTTAGGCTGGACCGCTGAGGGTTTTTTGGGCCTGGCTGGGGGAGGGAGAGGGATCCCCGAGGAACGCTCAGCAGCTTCCAGACGAGAAAGAATTGATGTCAGTACCAGGTCTGAGTCCTCATCAGACTCAGAATCAGGCTGTGGCGGCAGTCTTTTGGGGAGGGGGGGCGGGGCCCTCCCCTTCCCTTTCTTACCACCTTGGCCCTTCTTGGGAGGCATGATGCAAAAGGTGAGTTAAGCTTAGCTGCTATCGGAGGCTTAAGTAAGCAAGTGGGCACCCCGGGCAACAGGCAGCTACCTCAAAATCTTCACGATCAGCGGATACGAGTTCCAGACCGAGAGATTAAAGCTCAAGAGGCGCAGCAAAGATTATTTTTTTTTTTTATAATCAGCGGTGATGGAGACGCGCTTGAGCGCGGGCGCCCTCAGCCAAGGGCGCCCTGGGTCGGGAGGCGCCAAACAGGCAGCCTCGGCTGCTTCAAAATTTAATTAATTAAATATTCAATTAATTAATTTTTTATTATTTCTTTTTGAGGGGGAGATGCCAATAGGAAAAAGAACTAAGGCACTGGGTGTAAAACACCCAACCTCTGGCTCTGCGGCCAGACTCCCCTCCCCACCAGGCCGTCTCTACTGTCGAGCTGGGGGGGGGAGGCAGGCACACAGCTGCCAAGACCGCTGGAGCCGGCAAACACTGGCGCTGTGGTCAACGCGCACCGCCACTGCCCCTCGCCGGCACCAACGCCTCCGAGGCCACAGCGAGGCAAGCGCAAGGCCGCGGCCGGCGTGGGCTGGCGGAAGGTGAGCCCGGAGGAGGCTGGCAGTCTAATAGACAGGCTGGCCAGCAGGCGGGCCAAGAGCCGGCCAGCCGGCCGGCGGGCCAGCAGACAAACGGGTGGGTGGGCAGGCGACCGAGCGAGAGAGTGGGCGGGCGGGCGGGCAGGCAGGCAAATGAGGGAGGGGCGGGTGATTGAGCGGACGGGTGGGCAAGCAAGCGGGCGGGTGAGGTGACTGGGGGGGGAACAAACGGCCGAGCGAGCAGGCGGGCGAGGTGACTGGGGGGGGAACAAACGGCCGAGCGAGCAGGCGGGCGAGGTGATTGGGGGGGTGAACAAAGGCCGAGCGAGCAGGCGGGTGGGCGCGCGCTGCCCCACCCGGACCCCAGGGAAGAAGGAGTAAGGCGCCTCACCCAGGCGCGCACACCAGGAGCCGCAGCCGGCGCTCACGCAGGCAGTAACGGCCGGCTGCGGAGAGGAGAGGTCTCGAGCTCGAGCGCCGCCGCCGCGCCGCCGGCCAAATCGGGGCTGTGGCAGGGGAGAAGAGCCGGCAAGGAGGGAGGGAAGGAGGGGGGGCGGACATGATATCACCCAGCAATGTTGGCTCTCCCGACGGCCAGCAGGCGCCGTCCCAGAGGGAGCAGCGCTGGAGCGCACAAGACCCGCGGCGAATGCCAGCAACTCGATAGCCACACGTGAAGAGAAGCTTTGGCGCGCAGAAGCACGCTGAGTCCAGGTGGCTGGAACGATGATGACGAAGCCGGTCTCCAGCAGGCAAGAATCCCTCGTCGAATCCAGGCTGCGTCGCGCCAAAGAGCTGAGATAGGGAGGGGGGTTGAGTTTCAGACAACTCAGCCTGCTCCTCCCTGACTGGTGGTGCGACTGGGGTGCACCAATCAGAGGCCCATACGTCTTGTCACCCCACCCGCCTGCAATGGCCCCCCCCTTTCAGCCAGACAAGCTGGCACCGGGTTAGGGATGTACGAAAGTCACTTACCTGGTCTCGCAGCTTGCTTCGCGGTGGGGGGGAGGCACTTCGCTTCTCCCCCCAAAGTTCAGGCCGGGGGGGGGGGAGGCTTCCTGCCTCACCCAGCCAAAATTCAGGCCGGGGAGGAGCGCCCCATCTCCCCGCCCGCGAACTTCAAAAGAAAAGTAAAAAAAAAAAAAGCCCGTGATAGGCTACGTAACGATTAACGTAGCATATCACGGCTAGATCTGCAAAGTCAGCCGTGATAGGCTACGTTAATCATCACGTAGCCTATCACGGGTGACTTTGAAAAAAAAAAAGCGCGTACGCAAATGGCAGCCCCCATAGGGAGCTGCCATTCGCGTTCCTTATTTGGTCCCTGTAGTCTACGTAAAGATTTACGTAGACTACGGCGAAAATAAGGGCAACGCTATTTGCCTTATTTTCGCCGTAGTCTATGTAAATCTTTATGTAGACTACAGGGACCAAGTAAGGAACGCGAATGGCGGCTCCCTATGGGGGCCGCCATTCGCGTACGCGCTTTTTTTTTTTTTTCAAAGTCACCCGTGATAGGCTACGTGACGATTAACGTAGCCTATCATGGCTGACTTTGCAAATCTAGCCGTGATGGGCTACGTTAATCGTTACATAGCCTATCACAGGGGCGTTGTTTTTTTTTTTCCTTTCCTTGTAATGGCGGCGGCGGCAGCTGGTCGAAAGACCGGCTACCGCCCCCGCCCCTGATGAAGACCTGCCGAACCACCGCCGGGACCCGCTGCCAGGAGTGACATTCGTGAAAGGTAAGTCCCATCCCGGGGGGGGGGGGCGGAGAATTTCTCCCCGAACAACCTTTGGAGGACCGAATGCGTTGGCACTCGGCCCCCCGAAGTTTCGGGGAGAAATTCTCCCCCATCCCTACGCCGGGTAGGGCATTTCTCTTTAGTCTGATTCTAAATCAGACTAAATTGTTTCCCACCTCCCAGCTGAGCAGAGCAGAACAGAGCAAGCTGCTCCAGCTGGTCCAGCAACTACAGAAGCGGGCAAGCTCCCAGAGAGCGAGCGAACAGGGGGAGCAAACAGGAGTTGGCCAGGGAGTTGCAGGGGTTGAAGAGACAACGGAGACAAAGGAGACAGAGGCTAAGAGGTAAGTGGGTTGCAGGAAGCCCAGGGGGCTGCCCTTTATCCTTATGATTGGCTGTGAGCTCACCAGGTGCTTCTGAGAGCTCCAACTGAATTGGAGGGGTGTGGCCTGAGTACTCCCAGCAGCTGACTGGGCGGGACACTTCAGTCTGTTTCCTGCCTCCCAGCTGAGCAGAGCAGAGCAGAGCAAGCTGCTCCAGCTGGTCCAGGGACTACAGAAGCAGGCAAGCTCCCAGAGAGCAAGCGAACAGAGCGAGCGAACAGGGGGAGCAAACAGGAGTTGGCCAGGGAAGTTCGGCAGGGGAGGTCAAGGGGGAGGCCCCTAACATTTTTTTAAATTATTTTTTTTTTTTTTAACTAACTTTTTCCCATTTATTTGTCTTGTAACACACACTTCCACACCAGTGGGACTCTGCTTTTAACCTCTACTGAGTAGAGGAGCAGGCACAGGCTAGTCTAGAACAATCACAAAGCTAGGCACAAAAAGGGAAAAGAGGCTATGGAAGGACAAGACTCTCCAGTGGTGGTGACCTGCAAGGTGTGTGCAATGTTTGTTTTCTTGCCTGAGAACAACATGGCCTACACCTGCAACAAGCGCAAGTTGATCACGCTGCTGGAGGAAAAAGTAAGTGGACTGAAGCGGCGACTGTCAACCCTCCGGGGAATAAGAGAACACGAAGAGTTCTTGGACAGAATGGGGGAACTACAGCAGCAAAGGGCAGACCAGAAGCTTGAAGAGCAACAGCAAGATGAGGCAGTGGGAAATGCTGAGGTGAAGAAAAATGGAATAGAGGATACTCCTTGGAAAAGGGTGACAGTTAGGAGAAGAAGAACTAGACGCCACTCTGGACCAGTGGAAGCAGTGGAGCTGTGGAACCGATTCCAGGTACTTGCGGATGAGACTGGAGGACAGCCTGCAGAGGAAGAATCACAGGGGAACCTGCATGAGAGTGAGCAAGAGGCTGAAGGTCAGTCAAACAGAGGGGATGAAACCCAGGCCTACAAGAAGAAGAAGAGAAGAGTGGTAGTAGTGGGAGACTCCTTGCTGCGTGGGATCGAGACCCAAGTATGTCGCGAAGACCCATGGACTCGCCAGGTATGTTGTCTCCCGGGAGGACAGATTAGAGACGTGACTGAAAGGTTACCTGCACTCACAAAGCCCACTGACAGGTATCCCTTTCTTCTCATCCATGTGGGAACAAATGATACCGGGAAGCGGAGCTACGAAGAGATCACGTCAGACTTTTAAGCTTTGGGAAGGAAACTCAAGAACTTTGGGGCCTAGATAGTTTTCTCATCCATCCTTCCAGTAGTTAGAAGAGGGATAGAAAGGGAACGAAAAATACTCCGGGTGAATGACTGGCTACGAAGGTGGTGCCGACGAGAGAGATTTGGATTCTGGGACCACGGGCTATACTTCCTGGAAGATGGGCTGTTGGCTAGGGATGGGTTGCACCTCACAAAGGCTGGGAAGAATGTGTTTGGCCACAGCATGAAGAACTTCATCAGGAGGGCTTTAAACTGAATCCTACGGGGAAGGGAGATGTAATGTTGGGGTAACAATGGACATAGGCGCATGCACTGCAATGGAGAGAACAGCTCTGATAGCGCCCAATAATAGTCTTCAGACACATGTAGAAAGAAAGCCAGACTATGAAGCACATGGTCTTTGATGTCTATATACTAATGCCCAGAGTATGGGAAACAAACAGAAGGAACTTGAACTCTTAATACAAGAGGGAAATTATGACCTGATAGATATAACTGAGACTTGGTGGGATGACTCTCATGACTAGAATACAGCAATTGAAGGATATAACTTGTTCAAAAAGAACAGGAGGAACAGAAAGGGAGGTGGGGTTGCACTGTATGTGAAAAATACATATCTCTGCACAGAAATACAGGAGGAGGAGCTTGGTAGCCCCATCGAGAGCATCTGGGTTGAAATAAATGGAGCAAAGAATAAAAGGAACCTGGTGGTCAGAGTCTACTACCGGCCACCCAATCAAGGAGAAGACAAGGATGAAACTTTTGAAAAGCAAATAGCCAATGTTTTAAGGAAGCATGATGTAGTAGTAATGGGGGACTTCAATTTCCCCGATATCTGTTGGGAGACAAATTCTGCAAAACATGGCCCCTCCAGGAAATTCCTGACTTGTGTGGCGGATAACTTCCTCCTACAGAAAGTAGAGGAAGGAACTAGAGGATCGGCTATCCTTGACTTGATCCTAACCAACAGAGATGACTTAGTGGATAAAGTAGCAGTTACAGGAACTCTGGGGGAAAGTGACCATGTTGTACTTGAGTTCTTGGTTCTAAGGGAAGCAAAAGCCAAGTGTAGTCAAACACGTACCCTGGATTTTAGGAAAGCTGATTTTCATAAACTCAGAACAATGATCAGTAAGGTCCCATGGCAAGCGATGCTAGTGAGAAAAGGAGTCCAAGATGGGTGGGAGCTTTTAAAAAAGGAAATTCTCAAGGCACAATCACAAGCAATTCCAACAAGAAGAAAAGGTGGAAGACAACAGAAGAAGCCAATGTGGCTTCACAAAAAGCTTAGGGATGACCTTTAAACAAAAAAGGACACATATAGGAAGTGGAAAGAAGGCCAAGTAACAAAGGAAGAGTACAGGCAGATAGCACAGAATTGCAGGGATGGCGTCAGGAAGGCTAAAGCTGAGAATGAGCTGAGGTTAGCAAGGGATGTTAAAAACAACAAAAAGGCTTTCTTCAGCTATGTGCATAGTAAAAGGCAGAGGAAAGAAATGGTGGTTCAGCTATTAAATAAGGATGGCAAAATGATAACAGATGACAAAGAAAAGGCAGAGGTGCTCAATTCCTACTTTGGCTCAGTCTTCTCCCAAAAGAGGGTCTATGACCCCCCTGGCAAAGGCGAAGTACAGGCTGAAGGGGCAGGATTGCAGCTTGAGATCGACAGGCATATGGTCAAGGAACACCTCATTACTTTGAATGAGTTCAAATCTCCAGGGTCAGAGGAACTGCATCCTAGAGTCATAAAGGAACTGGCAGAAGAACTCTCAGAACCACTGTCTATTCTCTTTGAGAAATGATGGAGGATGGGGGAAGTGCCAGATGACTGGAGGAGGGCTAATGTTGTCCCTATCTTCAAAAAGGGTAAAAAGGAGGAACCTGGGAACTACAGACCAGTCAGTCTGACATCAATCCCTGGGAAAATTCTGGAGCAGATCATAAAGCAATCCATCTGGATGCACCTTGACAACAATGCCGTGATTACTCGAAGCCAACATGGATTTGTCAAAAACAAGTCCTGCCAGACAAATCTGATCTCATTTTTTGATCAAGTAACCTCCCTTGTAGACCGTGGGAATGCTGTAGACATCATATACCTCGACTTCAGCAAAGCTTTCGACAAAGTGCCCCATGATATCCTGATGAGCAAACTAGCTCAAAGTGGGCTAGATGAAACAACGATCCGGTGGATCCACAGTTGGCTACAGAATCGGACTCAAAGAGTGCTTCTCAATGGGACCTTCTCAAACTGGGGAGAGGTAACGAGTGGGGTACCGCAGGGCTCAGTCCTGGGCCCAGTGCTCTTCAACATTTTGATGAATGACTTGGAGGAGGAGGTGCAGGGAATGCTGATCAAATTTGCAGATGACACAAAATTGGGAGGGATAGCTAATACTTTGGAAGACAGAAACAAAATTCAAAGTGATCTGGATAGACTGGAGCACTGGGCAGAAAACAACAGAATGACATTTAGTAGGGATAAATGCCAAGTTCTGCACCTAGGAAAAAGAAACCAAATGCACAGTTACAAGATGGGGGATACGTGGCTCAACCACACTACAAGCGAGAAGGATCTTGGAATTGTTGTCGATCACAAGCTGAATATGAGCCAACAATGTGATGTGGCTGCAAAAAAGGCAAATGCTATTTTGGGCTGCATTCATAGAAGCATCGCTTCCAAATCCCGGGAAGTACTAGTTCCCCTCTACTCAGCACTGGTTAGGCCTCATCTGGAGTACTGTGTCCAGTTCTGGGCACCACACTTGAAGAAGGATGCAGACAAACTGAAGAGGGTTCAGAGGAGGGCAACAAAGATGATCAGGGGACTGGAAACAAAGCCCTATGAAGAGAGACTGAAAGAACTGGGCATGTTTAGCCTTGAGAAGAGAAGACTGAGGGGAGATATGATAGCACTCTTCAAGTACTTGAAAGGTTGTCACAGAGAAGAAGGCCAGGATCTCTTCTTGATCATCCCAGAGTGCAGGACACGGAATAATGGGCTCAAGTTACAGGAAGCCAGATTCCGGCTGAACATCAGGAAAAACGTCCTGACTGTAAGAGCAATACGACAATGGAACCAATTACCTGGGGAGGTGGTGGGCTCTCCCACACTGGAGGCCTTCAAGACGAGCCATTTGTCAGGGATGCTCTGACTTGGATTCCTGCATTGAGCAGGGGGTTGGACTCGATGGCCTTGTAGGCCCCTTCCAACCCTACTATTCTATGATTCTATGATTCTATGATTCTATGATTCTATGATTCTATGAAATATAATACCAACTGTATTATATGACCTTTGTTATTTTTACTTTTGGTATCTCTTGCCTGTGAAGTGACTCTTCCTTGCCTCCCTGCATCTCTCTTTAAAAGAAAAATCTCTGCAGTTCCTAAGTCAATTCACTAAGCTAAGGACAGAATGAGAAAGTTTGTACTATACTGGACAAAGTACCAGGGAGATCCAGAAAGAAAATGCTGGCCACAATTTTTAATCCCATGTTTCCATCTAGTTCCTATATATGGAAAGGAAAGGTTAATTACATGCAACTTTTTGCCCATATTGGTGGGTATTGGAAACCAGCACATGATGTTTTTGGTTGGGGTGGGGGAGTGGGAGCATGATCCATGTTTACTGCAATGTTCACACAATTTTCCCATGAATGTGGGCTTCCTAATGCACAGGCCGTGATATCTCCAAATGTGTGTGTAAAGTGCTGAAGCATCCATTGTAGTGAATAGAGAAGCCCTTCCAGAAGTTCTGAAGATCATGCTAATAAGTCCTTGACAGGGAGGAAGAGCAGAGGAAATCAAAACTACCCTGCGCTCCTCCTCCCATGTAGCAGATGTGTGCTGTCACTTGGGGAGGTGCTCCACATATAGCAACCACTCATGTTTATGGTTCCCATCCAAGTACATATGTGTTTTTGGATCAGTGTCCAGGAATTCTCTATAAATACACAAAGAACATTTTCTAGTGGTGAAATGAAGGAAGGAGTTCCTGCTCCTGTGGAGTTCCATGTATGCATCAAAGTTTCTGAGTGGATACCAAAGCCTACAGGTACATTGTAGAGCCACAAAAATTAAAGGAAATTTTACTACCAACTTTAATATGGATTGTATCCAAAATATGTATGGAGAAAAAAAAAAACCCTAAGAGAAAGGCATCTCAGGGCTACTTTGGTTTAGGTTTCCTTGTAAAAAGGGAATTTTTATGAACTTTATGTAAGTAAATGAAAAGGTTAAGTGGTCATTGTTATGAAGTTTTGATAATAGACATTCAATGCATCATTTTCAGGCTCAATGACCTTTCACAAGTTCCATTTCACATCATTTATGCAGTGTTCTGAAAGCTCTCTGAAGATTTATTTCTTTTTTTAAAAAAATGTCTCCTGCAGCCTGAAGCCGTGAGATTCTTCAAGACTAGTTGCATTTCTCTTGTCCTATGTAATGGGCCTTGAAATTAAAACATACATACATTTTGCAGTATAATAAACAATTCCGTCTCCAGACACTAATGCTCACAGTTTAAAACTCATCATGGAGCAAAACGTGATGAAAAGTGATTTCTGTGTACTCAGAAAATTATTCAAAGGTGCAAAATGTATGACGTTTATGGGCCTTAAAGAATTTGGGGCTACCATTTAAGAGGTGCTAATGAAATACTTTTTAGCTGCTAAGTATATCATGCTTTTATAACTGTAACCCTATGAGGTTAAGGTCTAGCAAACCCATTCCCTAGCAATGGTCCATGCCATTGCTAGGGAATCACACAAATATTTGATGGTGCAGAATCATTCCAAATGGGTTTGTTTTTCAAATTTAGCAGGATCTGCATTATGAAAGATTAGCTTCTTAGGGAGCAATGCTATGGCTGCTAGACAGTGGCTAGATAGCCATAGGATATGTTGTTTTCTGGGAACCAACCTCAGAGCCCGCACTCCAAGGTTGGTTCCCAGAGAACTGACCTCCCCCCACTTCCACGCTGCTTCAGAGGCAGCCCGGAACAGCCCTGTCCTCCACGCTTGCAAGAGGAGTGCGGAGCAGCTGAAAAGGGGTGTGGCTGGGGGTGTTCTGGGGCGGGGAGGGCGGAAATGCCTGTACGACACATCCTATGTATGACACATCCTCTTTCCATGTTCCGTGCTCCCGTGGCTAGACAGCAGCAATTGACTGTCTAGCCAAAAATGCAAGGCAGGAGGAGTGCGGAGGGAACAATCCCCTCTGTGCTTCTCCTGCCCTGCTTTGGATAGGTGGTTGCCTATGAGTTCGGAGGCAGCCACCTCTGACGATAGGATTGCGCCCTTAGAGATGTTCAGTAGGGATAATATGAATGTGTGTGTGTGTGTTCATGGGAGAACAGCTGTTACAGTGAGTGACCAATTCAGACTCACATGGGTTCATTTAAATATTTGCAGAATGTCTAGGCACATTTAAATAAACATGCACAGGTCAGGGGCAGAACCTGCCACCACAATGCTGCTCCACACCAATTCATTTGTTTTAACCCTGTTGAATATCTGTAAGGGGCTATTACTTGGTAATGATGTGGGTTTTCCAGAAAATTTTGAATTTGTTTAATTTGCTTAGAGAGTGATCTAATTTAGCATGTTTATTGTACTTGTATTTAGTAAACAACAAAGGTAAAAAAAGAAAGAAAGTACCCCATGATATTTTATTTATGTATTTTGTCCCTGCACACCACAAGCATTTGATCTGAAATATTTTGGGGGGAAATTAAAGCACACTTACTATGATTTAAATGTTGTGTTAAGTAGACTTCTTTTTTGTTGTTGTTGAATACTTATTTAAATGTAAAGACAATAGCATATACTTCCCTTACATTTCTTACATGTCAGGGGAACTCCCCCCACCCCCAAGGTACTGAAAACTGTTAACACAGAGATATGTTTTAGCAGCCCCAAATTGCCAAGCTTGAATAATATTGTATTTACACTTGGCATCCATTCACTGTTACAAATGGACAATTTTCTGTGGAAATGTTCCACGCCACAGCCCTGCTTATTGGGTGGCATGTCAGTCAGAAATCAAGGTAACTGTTAGTAGCTATTCATACATTTCAGGATGAATGAAACATTAGATCAAATCGACTCCGTTCATTTCAATTTTTATTCATTACCAAACAAATGTCATGAATAATGAATAGGTACAAATGTAATTTGTTTTTGTTATACTCTTCGTACCCATTTGTCACTCATGTTGGGGTGCAGGGATGTTACCTTGTCCAATGGTAACTATGGTAGTGGACCTGATTTTGGAAGCTGGAAGGCTTAATTAGAAAAAAACACACCCAGAAAATAATATGAGAAAGATGGGCTTTAAAACACAGAATGCTTGCAAGGTAGATTTGACATCATGGTATGTTTCGGCTCACTGGTAACTGTATGCACATTTAGAACTACATGAGAAAAGGATCTTGGAGTTGTAGTCGATTGCAAGCTGAATATGAGTCAGCAGTGTGATGTGGCTGCAAAAAAGACAAATGCAGTTTTAGGTTGCATCATGAGAAGTATAGTTTTAAAATCAAGGGAACTAATAGTTCATGGATCACTGCCTTGTTGTGGCGAAGGGGCTTGCGTAACTCAATGAAGCCATAAGCTATGCCATGCAGGGCCACCCAAGATGGACAGGTCATGGCGGAGAGTTCTGACAAAATGTGGTCCACTAGAGAAGGAAATGGCAACCCACTCCAGTATTCTTACCAAGAAAACCCCATGGAACATATCACAAGGCTAAAAGAGATGACGCCGGAAGATGACCCCCTCAGCTCGGAAGGTGTCCAATATACTACTGGGGAAGAGCAGAGGGAATTTCCAAGTAGAGCCAGAAAGAGTGAAGCGGCTGGGCCAAAGCCGAAAGGACACTCAGCTGTGGATGTGTCTGGTGGTGAAAAGAAAATCCGATGCTGTCAAGAACAATATTGTTGAGGAACCTGGAATGTCAGATCAATGAATCAAGGTAAGCTGGAGGTGGTCAAACATGAGATGGCAAGAATGAACATAGACATCTTGGGAATCAGCAAACTAAAATGGACAAGCATGGGCGAATTTAATTCAGGTGACCATCAAGGGCAAGAATCCCTTAGAAGAAATGGAGTAGCAATCATAGTTAAAAAAAGGGTGGGAAAAGCAGTACTGGGGTACAACCTTAAAAACAATAGAATGATCTCAGTACGAATCCAAGGCAAACCATTCAACATCACAGTAATTCAAGTCTCTCCCATAGGGATGGCGGAGAATTTCTCCACAAAACTTCAGGGGGCCGAGCGCCAACGTGTTCGGCCCCCCGAACAAGTTTCGGGGAGAAATCCTCCGCACCCCCCCCGCACCCCACACCCCTTTGCTGAATGTCTTACCTTTGCCGAATGTCCCTCCCGGCGGCGGGTCCGGCTGGCGGTTCGGCGGGTGTTCGTGCGGGGCGGGAGCGGCAGCCGGTCTTTCGACCGGCTGCCGCCGCCGCCATTGCAATAAAAGAAAAAAAAAACGCCCCTGTGATAGGCTACGTGATGATTAACATAGCCTACCACGGCTAGATTTGCAAAGTCAGCCGTGATAGGCTACATAAATCATCACGTAGCCTATCACGGGTGACTTTAAAAAAAAAAAAGCACGTACGGATAATGGCGGCCCCCATAGGGAGCCGCCATTCCTGTTCCTTATTTGGTCACTGTAGTCTACATAAAGATTTACATAGACTACGGCGAAAATAAGGGCAACACTATTTCGGCCGGGGCGAGGCGGGAAGCCTCCCCCCCTGGCCTGAACTTCACGGGGGGAGCAGCAAAGCACCTCCCCCCCACCGCGAACAAGCTTCGACGACAGGTAAGTGACTTTCGTCCACCCCTACTCTCCCCCAACCACTGAGGCCGAAGAAGCTGAGGTTGATCGGTTCTATGAAGACCTACAACACCTTCTAGAACTAACACCAAAAAAAGATGAACTCTTCATCATAGGGGATTGGAATGCTAAAGTAGGAAGTCAAGAAATCACCGGGATAACAGGCAAGCATGGCCTTGGTGTACAAAATGAAAGAGGACAAAGGCTAATAGAGTTTTGCCAAGAGAACATGCTGATCATAGCAAACACTCTTTTCCAACAGCACAAGAGGCGACTCTACACATGGACATCACCAGATGGTCAATATCGAAATCAGATTGATTATGTACTTTGCAGCCAAAGATGGAGAAGCTCTATACAGTCAGTAAAAACAAGACCTGGAGCTGACTGTGGCTCAGATCATGAGCTGCTTCTTGCAAAATTTTGGATTAAATTGAAGAACGTAGGGAAAACCACTAAACCATTCAGGTATGACCTAAATCATATCCCTTATGAATATACAGTGGAGGTGAGGAATAGATTTCAGGGATTAGACCTGATAGACAGAGTGCCTAAGGAACTATGGATGGAGGTCTGTAACATTGTTCAGGAGGCAGCAACTAAATCCATCCCAAAGAAAAAGAAATGCACGTAAGCAAAGTGGCTGTCTGTCTGATGAGGCTTTACAAGTAGCTGAGGAAAGAAGGGAAGCGAAAAGCAAGGGAGAAAGGGGAAGATATATCCAAATGAATGCAGAGTTCCAGAGAACAGCAAGGAGAGACAAGAAGGCCTTCTTAAATGAACAGTGCAAAGAAATCGAGGAAAACAACAGAATGGGAAAGACTAGAGATCTCTTCAAGAAAATTGGAGATCTCAAGGGAACGTTTTGTGCAAAGACGGACATGATAAAGGACAAAGAAGGCAGGGACCTAACAGAAGCAGATGAGATTAAGAAGAGGACATCCTAGAGAGTGAAGTCAAGTGGGCCTTAGGAAGCATTACTAACAACAAAGCTAGCGGAGATGACAGTATTCCAGCTGAGCTATTTAAAATCCTCAAAGAGGATGCTGTTAAAGTGCTGCACTCAATATGCCAACAAATTTGGAACACTCAACAGTGGCCACAAGACTGGAAAAGGTCAGTTTACATTCCAATTCCAAAGAAGGGCAACGCCAAAGAGTGTTCAAACTACCGCAGAATTGCGCTCATTTCACACGCCAGCAAGGTTATGCTCAAAATCCTACCAGCTAGGCTTCAGCAGTATGTGAACCGAGAACTACTGGAAGTACAAGCTGGGTTTCGAAGAGGCAGAGGAACTAGAGATGAAATCGCCAACTTTCGCTGGATCATGGAGAAAGCAAGCGAATTCCAGAAAAATGTCTATTACTGCTTCATTGACTATGCTAAAGCCTTTGATTGTGTGGATCACAACGAACTGTGGCAAATTCTGAAAGAGATGGGGGTACCAGACAACCTTACCTGTCTCCTGAGAAACCTGTACAAGGGTCAAGAAGCAACAGTAAGAACCAGACATGGAACAACTGATTGGTTCAAAATTGGGAAGTAGGGATGGCGGAGAATTTCTACCTGAATCTTCGGGGGGCCAAGTGCCAATGCATTCGGCCCCCCGAAATCGGCGGTGAAATTCTCCACCCCCCCCAGGATGGGACTTACCTTTGGCGAATGTCCCTCCCGGTGGCGGGTCCCAGCGGCGGTTCGTCAGCCTTTCGTCGGGGGCGGGGGCGGCAGCCGGTCTTCCGACCGGCTGCCGCCGCCACCATTACAAAGTGAAAAAAAAAAACAACAACCCCGTGATAGGCTATGTAATGATTAACGTAGCCTATCACGGCTAGATTTCCAAAGTCAGCCGTGATAGGCTACGCAAATCGTTACGTAGCCTATCACGGCTGACTTTGAAAAAAAAAAGAAAGCGCGTATGCAAATGGCGGCGCCCTATGGGCGCCGCCATTTGCGTTCCTTATTTGTTTCTGGTAGTCTACGTAAATCTTTACGTAGACTACCGGGACCAAATAAGGAACGTAAATGGCGGCTCCCATAGGACGCCGCCATTTGCGTACGCGCTTTTTTTTTTCAAAGTCACCCGTGATAAGCTACATAACGATTAACGTAGCCTAACACGGCTGACTTTGGAAATCTAGCCGTGATAGGCTACGTTAATTGTTACGTAGCCTATCACAGGGTTTTTTTGTTTCTTTTTTACACTTTGTTTCGCGGCCGGGCAGACGGGGCGCTTCTCCCCGGCCTGAATTTCAGCCGGGCGAGGCGGGATGCCTCCCCCCCCTTGCCTGAACTTCAGGGGGAGAAGTGAAGCGCCTCCCCCCCACCACGAAGCACCCCTGTGAAAAGGTAAGTGACTTTCGAACATCCCTATAAAGGAGTATGACAAGGCTGCATATTGTCATCCTGCTTATTTAACTTATATGCAGAGTACATCATGAGAAACGCCAGGTTGGATGTAGGGATGGCGGAGAATTTCTCCCCGAAACTTCGGGGGGCCGAGCGCCAACGTGTTCGGCCCCCCAAACAAGTTTTGGGGAGAAATCCTCCGCACCCTCCCCGGGACGGGACTTACCTTCGCCGAATGTCCCTCCTGGCGGCGGGTCCGGCCAGCGGTTCAGCGGGTGTTCGTGCGGGGCGGGAGCGGCAGCCGGTCTTTTGACCGGCTGCCGCCGCCGCCATTCCAATAAAAGAAAAAAAAAACGCCCCCGTGATAGGCTATGGGACGATTAACGTAGCCTATCACGGCTACATTTGCAAAGTCAGCCGTGATAGGCTACGTAAATCGTCACGTAGCCTATCATGGGTGACTTAAAAAAAAAAAAAAAGCACGTGCGGATAATGGCGGCCCCCATAGGGAGCCGCCATTCCCGTTCCTTATTTTGTCGCCGTAGTCTACGTAAAGATTTACGTAGACTACAGCGACCAAATAAGGAACGCGAATGGCGGCTCCCTATGGGGGCCGCCATTAGCGTATGTGCTTTTTTTTTTTTTTAAAGTCACCCGTGATAGGCTATGTGATGATTAACGTAGCCTATCATGGCTGACTTTGCAGATCTAGCTGTGATAGGCTACGTTAATCGTCACGTAGCCTATCACGGGGGCGTTTTTTTTAAAAAAAAAACTTTCGACTTCGCGGCCGGGCGAGGCGGGAAGCCTCCCCCCCGGCCTGAACTTCACGGGGGGAGCAGCGAAGCACCTCCCCCCCACTGCGAACAAGCTTCGACGAAAGGTAAGTGACTTTCGTCCACCCCTAGTTGGATGAACCACAGGTCGGAATTAAGATTGCCGGGAGAATTATCAACAACCTCCGATATGCAGACGATACCACCCTAATGGCAGAAAGTGAAGAGGATCTAAAGAGCCTCTTGTTGAGGGTGAAAGAGGAGAGTGCAAAAGCTGGTTTGAAACTCAACATTAAAAAAACTAAGATCATGGTATCTGGCCCCATCACTTCCTGGCATATGGAAGGGGAAGAAATGGAAGCAGTGACAGATGTTATTTTCTTGGGCTCTAAGATCACCGCAGACGGTGACTGTAGCCATGAAATTAAAAGATGCTTGCTCCTTGGTAGGAAAGCTATGGCAAACCTAGACAGCATAGTAAGAAGCAGAGACATCACCTTGCCGACAAAGGTCCATCTAATCAAAGCTATGGTTTTCCTAGTAGTAACATATGGCTGTGAGAGCTGGACTATTAGGAAGGCTGAGAGCCGAAGAATTGATGCTTTCGAACTGTGGTACTGGAGAAGGTAAGTGACTTTCGTACATCCCTAGAAAGGAGTACGACAAGGCTGCATATTGTCACCCTGCTTATTTAACTTATATGCAGAGTACATCATGAGAAACGCCAGGTTGGATGTAGGGATGGCGGAGAATTTCTCCCCGAAAATTCGGGGGGCTGAGCGCCAACGTGTTCGGCCCCCCGAACAAGTTTTGGGGAGAAATCCTCCCCACCCCCCCGCACCCCGCACACCCCCCCGGGACGGGACTTACCTTCGCCGAATGTCCCTCCCGGCGGCGGGTCCGGCCAGCGGTTCGGCGGGTGTTCGTGCGGGGCGGGAGTCCCCTGGACTGCAAGGAGGTCAAATCAGTCAATCCTAAAGGAAATCAACCCTGAGTGCTCATTGGAAGGACAGATACTGAAGCTGAAGCTCAAATATTTTGGCCACCTAATGTGAAGAGAAAACTCCCTGGAAAAGACCCTGATGCTGGGAAAGACTGAAGGCAAAAGGAGAAGGGGACGGCAGAGGATGAGATGGCTAGATAGCATCACTGATGCAATGAATATGGACTTGAGCATGCTCCAGGAGAGTGCACAGGACAGGAAGGCCTGGCGTGCTATGGTCCATGGGGTCACGAAGATTCGGACACGATTGAACGACTGAACAACAACAACAACAACAACAATAGTTCTGCTCTATTTTGCACTGGTCATACCTCACTTCAGATACTGTGTCCAATTCTGGACACCACACTTTGAGAAGGATTCAGATAAACTGGAACTGGTTTGGAGAAGGGCAACAAAGATGATCTAGACCAAGTTCTGTGAGAAAACAAGGAAATAACTGGGTATGTTTAGCATTGAGAAGAGAAGACAGAGGAAGGGTATGATAGCACTGTCACAGAAGAGGGCCACAATCTGTTCTCTGTCATCAGCGGACACAAAATAAGGGGCTTAAGTTACAGGAAGGCAGATTTCAGTGGGACATCAAGAAAAATTTCTTAATGGTCAGAACATTCAGACAATAAAACCAACTGCTTAGGGAGGTTGTTGCCTTCCTGTCGCTGGAGATATTCAAGCAGAGACTGGACAACCATCTGTCAGGGATGCTTTAAACTGGGTTCTTGCACTAAGCAGGAGGTTGGACTCAGTGGCCTAAATGGCCCTTTCCAACTCTTTGATTATATGGTAATGCTTACCTCATCTGTGCTTTGTGATCTATGCTTTGTGATCATGCTTTTGAGTATTGCCAAGTTGAAGTGTTCAGCCCAGCATTATTATTATTTTTTTGTAAATTTCATTTTGGGGGCAAACAAGTTCCCTTGATGGGAACTTGAGCTGGTGACAAAGCTGATTTAAATCAATGTTGATTTAAAAAGAGAGGAAAACTTGTGGCCACCTCATATTTAAAGGTAAATGCGTAATACTGAAAAATTCCAAATATCTTCCCCTTTCACAGAAGATGAATGGTTCAGTAAAGGGGCAGGGGGTATATTCATCCCAGCTTGACATTTGGGACCAACTATGGGAACATACAACATGATTTATGTATGTATGTATGTATGTATTTTCTATACCGCCCAATAGCCGAAGCTCTCTGGGTGGTTCACAAAAATTAAAACCACAAAGCACAGCATAAAACAATATAAATATGAAAAATTAAAACCACAATATGCAGGATTTGTCATACAAATAAATACTTGTGGTTTTGCTATGGCTATTCTTGGCTTTGCTGAAAAGGCATTTTATAGCATTTTGCTTCTTCTTTGCTTACTCTGCATAACAATTAGTGTATGATACATCCTATATTCACTTCACAGATTTTTTCAAGTGATGAATTACCTCCCCTTTAATTGTGTCCCTGAGAGTTTCCTATTGCTTGTGGTATCCCAGACTGGCAGTAGGCTTCTGTGTGAAGCAAAAACCTAAGCAGTCTGGTCCTAATTTCTGTGTGACAGATTATGTAGTGCATGTTTCACAGAGATTAACAAGTCCTGTCCTCAAACTCTTGTCTTTGTGAAAGATAATCTTAAGAATTAATAAATAACTACGAAACAAAATTACTATAATATAGAAATAGTTACCTAAGGGGAAACCATTGGTTTATGAGAGATGTTACTTTAGTTTAGCAATTAATGCAAAAAGCTAGTAGTCACACAGACAGAAGAAACTGTATTTATAGCTTCATACTGCATGCATCTCTACTAGTAAAAGCCTTCACCATTAAATATAGTAAGAACGTAAGAATAGCCATGCTGAATCGGACCAAATGTCTATGTAGGCCACCATTCCGTTCATACAGTGGCCAACCAGTTTCCTGTGGGAAGCCCACAAGTAGGACATGAGTGCAATAGTGCCCTTCCACTTGTATTCCCCAGCAACTGGTGTACATAGGCACACTGCCTCTGATACTGGAGGTAGAATATAGCCATCATCACTAATAGCCATTAATAACCTTATCCTCCAGATTTAAATGCGTCTAGTCCCCGTTTAAAATAATCCAAATTGGTGGCCATTACTACATCTTGAGGTAGTGAATTCCATTGTTTAACTGTGCGGTGTGTGAAGAAGTATTTCCTTTTATCTGTCCTGAATCTTCCACCATTCAACTGTAATAGTTAATAGGTGGGTGTTTGTTTTTTTCCCCATTCTGACCCATGTACTCCCAGCTGATGGGAATATCTGCAAACATAGCTATACATGTTCTCACTCAAAACTGATTGCATCAGTAGTATATATAACCAGTAAGCTTTAAGTTTCCTCTTTCTGTTTTAGTGGAATCTCCAGCACTACAGGTGAGGGCATGCCTTCTGTACTTATGTGTAATAGTTACCCATGTAAAGGCTGTATGAAATGACAGCCATTTTTGTAGCTTGATCTTTCTAAAGCCTGCATTACAGACATTACAGTGAGACTTTACTTAAGGGTATAGAGCAGTGATGTCCCTCCTATGCCATCAGCTCTGGCTGTATGCTACATAATTAGTGAAGATGGGCTGCTGGGGATTAGGAAGGATCAAGGAACAATTTGGAGATGAGATTTTTGCTCATTTTCCTTTAAAAGAATGAGAGATGGTCTCAGATGGAGATGATATATTAGATTGGCTTGACTTGTGGAAAAGAGGAGTATTTGTATTTTGGGTCTGGAAGAAATTCTCCCTTAATCTCAGTAACTAAGATGGTGATAATGGAGTCTGCCTAGTAAGCTTTTTTTTTTAGAAAAGTTAAAACCAAAGGATCATTATTTGGCAATATGAATTGCTCGAGCAGTGGGGAGATACAGATCTCGACCACAGCAGGGGGAAAGCATTAAAGCCCTTGTGCATCCTGCTCTGCTGGGGCCC
Organism: Heloderma suspectum; assembly: GCF_057233095.1. Lineage (NCBI taxonomy): Eukaryota > Metazoa > Chordata > Lepidosauria > Squamata > Helodermatidae > Heloderma > Heloderma suspectum. The sequence continues at coordinate 89,591,218 of NC_139459.1, forward strand.
CATCTGGATTGGGCATCTGTGCTTACTCTAGAGTAAAAAAGAAAAACATGTAGCTGCTTGCTACATCTTTAAAGAATCATGTTTGGGGCCTAAAGCCCTATTCAGGTCTTCTTTACTCAGATAGATTAAACATGCAAGGAGGGAGAATGCTCTGGCCTGCCCCTCTCTGTCATTGCATTCAGAGCCCTGTACTTGTGGAGGGTGATGGTCTGAAGAGGAGAGCCTCCTGTATCCATGGAGGCTTTCCATGCAAGTCAGAATGCTGATTTTCCAGCATCCAGGATTGCACGGACAGCCTCCATGGATACAGGAGGCTCTCCTCATCAACCCATCACCCTCCCCGAGTACAAACGCAATGACAGAGAGGGTCAGGGCTGGAGCATTCTTCCTCTTTCTATGTTTGAGCTATCCAAGTAGTAGAGAATGCCTGAGCAGAGCTTATGTCTATTAACATTCCATGTCAGTGAGTTATTGTCAGGCTGTTTGGGGGTGGTGGTGGGGAGGTGTTCTTAAGAATGTTCACACCCCAGCAAACCTCAGGATTACCCCAGTCTGCTCACTGTGATGAGGTTTGTTTGTATGAGAATGGAAAACATCTGAATCAGTATTTAAATGAATGATGAGAGTCAGTGCAATGTGGTGGCTAGATGGAAGATGTGGTTCCACAGGAGATTTGTTTTGAATCCTGTCTTAGACATGATGTTCATTGTGCTGCAGTCTTCAGCAAATTTCTTTCTCTCATAACTCACTTCAGCCCACCTAACTCTGAGAGACTGTAGCTTTGTATCCAGGAACTTATAACGGTTCATCTAGGGATGGCGGAGAATTTCTCCCCGAAACTTCGGGGGGCCGAGCGCCAACGTGTTCGGCCCCCCGAACAAGTTTCGGGGAGAAATCCTCCACACATCCCCGCCACCGCACCCCCCCCAGGACGGGACTTACCTTCGCCGAATGTCCCTCCCGGCGGCGGGGCCGGCCGGCAGTTCGGCGGGTGTTCGAGCGGGGCGGGAGCTGCCATTCCAATAAAAGAAAAAAAAAATGCCCCCATGATAGGCTACGTGACGATTAACGTAGCCTATCACAGCTAGATCTGCAAAGTCAGCCGTGATAGGCTACGTTAATCGTCACGAAGCCTATCACGGGTGACTTTAAAAAAAAAAAAAAGCGCGTATGGATAATGGCGGCCCCCATAGGGAGCCGCCATTCCCGTTCCTTATTTGGTCGCTTTTAAAAAAAAAGTTTTACGTAGACTACGGCGAAGATATTTGCGTTGTCCTTATTTTCGCCGTAGTCTACATAAACATTTACGTAGACTACAGCGACTAAATAAGGAACGCGAATGGCGGCTCCCTATGGGGGCCACCATTAGCGTACGCGCTTTTTTTTTTAAGTCACCCGTGATAGGCTACGTGACGATTAACGTAGCCTATCATGGCTGACTTTGCAGATCTAGCCGTGATAGGCTACGTTAATCATCATGTAGCCTATCACGGGGGCGGGTTTTTTTTTTTTTAAAACAATGGCGTTCGCGGCCGGGCGAGGCGGGAAGCCTCCTCCCCGGCCTGAATTTCGGCCGGGCAAGGCAGGAAGCCTCCCCCCCCGGCCTGAATTTCGGCTGGGGCGAGGCGGGAAGCCTCCCCCCCGGCCTGAACTTCACGGGGGGAGCCGCGAAGCGCCTCCCCCCCACCGCAAACAAGCTTCGACGAAAGGTAAGTGCCTTTCGTCCACCCCTAGGTTCATCTTGGAAAGAACTGCCCAGATGTCCCCTCCCTCTTAGCAAGTTCATATTAGGGATGGGAGAATCTGTCAGTTTCACTTGCTCCCAAGTTCACGTTTTTGTTTTTGTTTTAAAGATCTCAAGCTCTTTCTTTCCTGAGTAAGAAGAACTTTGTGAATTTTGGTAAATTCTTATCAAAAGCAAACTCAAACAAAATTCTGATCCATCTGTACTAATCAAGTTGAATAGGTACAGCAATTCCCAGTATGGAAAGGACCAAAAGCTGCAATTTAGCAGTTAAAAATCAGGAGCCTGTCAGAAAAAAGAGGGGTGAATCATAATTAAACACTAACATTATTGAATACATAGGAATTAAAACCCAGACTTTTGAAAGCTAAGCACTCAAAATCCTGGGCCTGGATAGACGAATCTGACAGTATCGGTTTCTCCCACTTTCAAATGTTTTTAATCTCAAGTTCTTTTTGTCTGAATATGGAGAACTTTGCAAGTTTTGGTAAATTCTTTTCAAAACTGAACTGAAACAAAATTCTCACTCATCTTTAGTTCATATGAAATAGCATTGCTTTCCCTTGCTATAGGAAAACCACACTGGCATTGTGGTGTCATCAGTGATTACTTCAGTCCCCAACTTGATTTCAGACTAATTTGCATGACTAGTCACTGCCACATATTTACCCTAACAAAATGGGCAAAGACAGATAATTTTAATACATCTGAAAGCAAAGGGCCAAGGAGAAATGTATGCATACTGAGGAGTGCAACAACCAGTGTAGCTACTATTCAAAAAACAAACCAACAAGGACATTAGGGACACACTTCCTAACCAGTGGAGGAAAGAAGGCTAAGGCCTGAAGTACAGAAGTACAGTGCTGGGTGTGTACAGATGAGGCAACCAACAGAGTTGAGGGCCCTAGGAAACAAAGACAAGGACAAGGATGAAGCAGAGGCCAAGGGAAAGAAAGACAGAGAATTGTTGTGAAGGGAACTCATTTATCCCCTAGCCTATAGTCTATATTTATGGCAATGTTTCCATTTTTAGCGTAATTAAGGCTGAGCTGAAATTGGGGAGGTATATATATATTCTTTCATTTATAAAAACTGAGCTGAAACGAAAGATTGTAGAAGGAAGCAGCTGTAAATATGTAGCACACAGCGTATGAAAAAATAAGGAGGGTCATAAAATGTTTGGGCCCTACAAAGGCTGATTCCCCACTCCCACCCCGTCCACACATACAATCAAGTGGAAGAAATGGTCATAACGCAGTGAAAATTTGCACACATCTCTGATAATCAAAAGTTTTATACTCTACTTTTATTTCTATATGTCACTCTGAACAATCATTTGGTTATGAACAGCCTAGTGGTATCTTCTCATTTTATTAAAACACATTCTTTGGTGTAATTATATTAATGTCAGTGGAAATCCAAGCGTTCAGAAGTTGCCCAACAGCAGGCCAGGCTCTTATTTCTTTGTGAAGTAGAGATGGCTAGAAGTAGCGGTAAATGAACAGCAGCTCACTGTGTGTTTTTTGAGGTGTGTGTGTGTATGCTTGTCTCTGTTGAAGTAAATTCAATTGCCATGTCAGAGAAAAATTGTTGACTAAGGCTGTGCCTGGAAAAATTGACTAATCAGATAAAATGGAACAGTAAGCCTCCTTCACTTGTGGACCCCTGACAGGAAGAAAAAAGGAGTACCTCAGAGGCACCTAAAACTAATTAATTTATTTCTCCACCACGCACAATTCTACAATATACCCATGACATTTTTATTGATAGTGAGTAGTCACACCCCTTCAACTTTCATAATGTTATGTAGAACCAGAAGTAAAACACTTTTCTTTAAAAGGTAAAGTGGTTTTATCTTTGCCCTCAGATCATGAAAACGGCCTGGGTCCCAGTGGATTGATAAACACATGAGTGAATGTATAAAAGGATGACATCTATAAATTCCACACTGTGAAAATGAAAGCACATTACTACCTTCCTATCTGGCATACCCTCATACCCAAAGTATATTTTCATGATTTTACAACTTTTAAAAGTATCAAACCTTTAGGGACAGAGTTCGATCAGTTAAATTTTACCATTAAGTATCTAGCTAATATTTAGTAGAGCTCTATATGTATAGCATAGACATTTTTAAAGCAGTTCAGTATTATTAATGCTACTGCTTCTTTTTCCTATTCAGAGGGTGGGGGGTTGAGAGGGAGGCTCTTCTCTTAAATGAGATATGGCTGAGTATAACAGATGAAAATGTTGTAGGTTTCGATCCAGCAGTCAGTGGCTTATTTCAGGAAGAGTATGCATGGACATAGAAGTTTCCTTGCATATAGACTGCAATGTGATAGGTAACCTTCCTTCTTGATCTATGTGATTTGGCACCTAGCTTTCTATATTTCCCTTTCTAAAGCCTGCAAGTAGCTTGATGCACCTCCCTACAGAATGTGAGGAACTGAAGGGGATAATGAATTGGAAGGGCAGAGCAGCAGAAAGGCACTCACATGTACTATGGGCATTTATCACCCATTCTTGTCTCTCAGCCCTCACTGAAGGTAGCCAGGAGGAAAACTTCAGCTGATACATTCTATTCTTTCTTATTAGTGATAGATAATGTATTTAAAATTAGTCCATAGGCCATTTACGTATACATACTTAGTAATATAAATACCTGGGTCTGTATTTCCATTCCCCCTTAAAGTGGGTTACCCATAGGTAGGGATGGCAGGCACCCCACCCCCAGCCCAGGTTCTCTGGATGCCTGCAAAGCTCCTGCCCCTGCTCGCATGCCCCCAGTCATGCACCTGACACCCTCACACACACACACACACACACACACAGAGCTGTCCGCACTCATCCCGGGCCTATCTGGTGATCTCTGCAGCCACCATTTTGCAAAAAAAAATTGCACCCTCAGATTCTAGGGATGTCAGAGAATTCCACCACAGATCTCGGTGGAAATCTGTGGTGGAACGAAGCCCCCCGCCCCACCACCCCGCGAAAGGCGTGCGAAATGGGACACTTACCTGGTGCCGTTCACGCTGCTTTGCGAATGGCGTCTGCGTCTGCGGCCGCCATTCACTTCCTTAATTTTGCCATGATAGGCTACGTAAATACTTACATAGCCTATCACGGCTAATGCACCGCTGTAGCCACCGCCATTTGCGTTCCCTTTTTTTTCCATGATAGGCTACATAAATATTTACGTAGTTTATCACGGCCAAAAAACAGGAACGCAAATGGCGGCTGCCGTAACCGCCACCATTTGCGTCTGCAGGCTCCACACGGTGCCTGCGAATGCACCCGGCCAGCGGCTCAGCGGAGTTGCCACGGAGCGGAGCTGGCCGGGTTAGGATTTCGGGGGGAGGTGCAGAGCACCTCCCCCCACCGTGAATCACCCCGTCGAAAAAGTAAGTGACTTTCATACCTCCCTATCAGATACACACACATTTGGTCTTGTGCAATGGCGCTGTGAATGGCCAATATCTGCAAAGTTACAGGCGTAAATGGGTCAGCGGGCATGGCTTGGGGCAGCGAATGTGGGGGTGAGTCCAACGGACTCCTGGACGTGATCGGGCACCCATGCCATCCCTAGCCATAGGGAATGTCCATCAACTAGGGTCAGTCATTGTTTGAGCATCATCCTTAGCTTCTCTTATACTAAAGGAGGCAAGTATGTCCCAGCTGCTTTCCAGGTTTATCAGGCTAAAGTGATTACCCAAGTTTTATCTGGAGCATCAGTTGGGTACACTGATCATCTTAATCACTATGAAAAACTGTAAGCAGGCTTTTTTCTTTTAAGGAAAATCATGTGACTTCCAAGATGCATGGTAGGTACCAATGTAAATCTGGAGCAGGATTATGTACACTAGCAAGCAAATGCTGTGTTAATGGCTGAGCCTTTGTTCAAGTGACTCAGTTGGTACATTTAATAGATTCTTATGAAACTAGATTGAAGAAAAGTATTCCTCAATTACTACACATGCTTGGTTTTTCAACATTTGTGCTTACAATGGAGTGATTGCAAGCTGTATCTTTAATTAGACAGAGAATTCAGGATATAGACAGAATCAGTTGGCACAAGCTGTGTTTGTTCCCCTTTAGTTCATCAGCTGTCATTTTCTAACAGGTTGCAAAGCACTCAGGACTTAAAGAATTTGACTATCCCAAAGTACCATGCGGCTTTCACATTAGGAAGGTTTAATGTGATGTCCTGATTGTCAGAAGATTATAAATTCTAGAGGGGCTGCTGATCAAGTTATATGGCAGAATAATAAACAACAATGACAAGTTTATCTTGGGTACAAAAATGCTGAGTATGGGCAAGAGTAACATTGAGTTACTCATAGGATAGGATAGTTATAGGAATGATACAGATCGAAGTGCAACTGTACTGATCGCTAGAGAGACCCTTCCATGCTACCATTATCCTCTTTCCCCTAAAACTGCATTAGCCTCTCATTTGGCTAACAATAAGGGTTTAAGTTCGCAATATTTTTGTAAGAAATGCAATGCAATATTGACTAGGATGAGGAAAAAAATCAGTGGTTTCTGTAATGTTTGTGGTAGCTAGGGACGGTGGAGAATTTCTCCCCGAAACTTCAGGGAGCCGAGCGCCAACGTGTTCGGCCCCCCGAACAAGTTTCGGGGAGAAATCCTCCGAACCCCCCCCACCCTCCGCACCCCCCCGGGACGGGACTTACCTTCGCCAAATGTCCCTCCCAGCGGCGGGTCCGGCCAGCGGTTCGGCGGGTGTTCGAGCGGGACGGGAGCGGCAGCCGGTCTTTCGACCGGCTGCCGCCGCCGCCATTCCAATGAAAGAAAAAAAAACACGCCCCCTGATAGGCTACGTGACGATTGACGTAGCCTATCACGGCTGACTTTGCAGATCTAGCCGTGATAGGCTACGTTAATCGTCACGTAGCCTATCAGGGGGCTTTTTTTTTTTTTAACTTTTGCGTTCGCGGCCGGGCGAGGAGGGAAGCCTCCTCCCCGGCCTGAATTTCGGCTGGGGCAAGGCGGGAAGCCTCCCCCCTGGCCTGAATTTCGGCTGGGGCGAGGTGGGAATCCTCCCCCCCGGCCTGAACTTCGCAGGGGAGCAGCGAAGCGCCTCCCCCCACCGTGAACGTCCTTCGACGACAGGTAAGGGACTTTCGTCCACCCCTAGTGGTAACTCCATTCCTTGACCCAGGCCAGAATTTCTGAATGCCCTGGGCTAAGCACAGATACCCCCTTCATGGATCACTGCCTTGTTGTGGCGAAGGGGCTTGCGTAACTCAGTGAAGCCATAAGCTATGCCGTGCAGGGCCACCCAAGACGGACAGGTCATGGCAGAGAGTTCTGACAAAATGTGGTCCACTGGAGAAGGAAATGGCAACCCACTCCAGTATTCTTGCCAAGAAAACCTCATGGAACGTATCACAAGGCTAAAAGATATGACGCCGGAAGATGAGCCCCTCAGGTCGGAAGGTGTCCAATATGCTACTGGGGAACAGCAGAGGGTATTTCCAAGTAGCGCCAGAAAGAGTGAAGCGGCTGGGCCAAACCCGAAAGGACACTCAGCTGTGGATGTGTCTGGTGGTGAAAAGAAAATCCGATGCTGTAAAGAACAATATTGTTTAGGAACCTGGAATGTCAGATCAATGAATCAAGGTAAGCTGGAGGTGGTCAAACATGAGATGGCAAGATTGAACATCGACATCTTGGGAATCAGCGAACTAAAATGGACAGGCATGGGCGAATTTAATTCAGGTGACCATCATATCTACTATTGTGGGCAAGAATCCCTTAGAAGAAATGGAGTAGCACTCATAGTCAACAAAAGGGTGGGAAAAGCAGTACTGGGGTACAATCTTAAAAATGATAGAATGATCTCAGTACGAATCCAAGGCAAACCATTCAACATCACAGTAATTCAAGTCTATGCCCCAACCACTGAGGCCGAAGAAGCTGAGGTTGATCGGTTCTATGAAGACCTACAACACCTTCTAGAACTAACACCCAAAAAAGATGTCCTCTTCATCATAGGGGATTGGAATGCTAAAGTAGGAAATCAAGAAATCACCGGGATAACAGGCAGGCATGGCCTTGGTGTACAAAATGAAGCAGGACAAAAGCTAATAGAGTTTTGCCAAGAGAACATGCTGATCATAGCAAACACTCTTTTCCAACAGCACAAGAGGCGACTCTACACATGGACGTCACCAGATGGTCAATATCGAAATCAGATTGATTATGTCCTTTGCAGCCAAAGATGGAGAAGCTCCATACAGTCAGTAAAAACAAGACCTGGAGCTGACTGTGGCTCAGATCATGAGCTGCTTCTTGCAAAATTTCGTCTTAAATTGAAGAACGTCGGGAAAACCACTAAACCGTTCAGGTATGACCTAAATCATATCCCTGATGAATATACAGTGGAGGTGAGGAATAGATTTCAGGGATTAGACCTGATAGACAGAGTGCCTGAGGAACTATGGACGGAGGTCCGTAACATTGTTCAGGAGGCAGCAACTAAATCCATCCCAAAGAAAAAGAAATGCAAGAAAGCAAAGTGGCTGTCTGATGAGGCTTTACAAGTAGCTGAGGAAAGAAGGGAAGTGAAAAGCAAGGGAGAAAGGGGAAGATATACCCAACTGAACGCAGAGTTCCAGAGAATAGCAAGGAGAGACAAGAAGGCCTTCTTAAATGAACAATGCAAAGAAATCGAGGAAAACAACAGAATGGGAAAGACTAGAGATCTCTTCAAGAAAATTGGAGATCTCAAGGGAACGTTTTGTGCAAAGACGGGCATGATAAAGGACAAAGAAAGCAGGGACCTAACAGAAGCAGATGAGATTAAGAAGAGGTGGCAAGAATACACAGAAGAACTATACAGGAAAGATCTGAATGTCCCTGATAGCCATGATAGTGCGGTCACTGAACTTGAGCCGGACATCCTCGAGAGTGAAGTCAAGTGGGCCTTAGGAAGCATTAGTAACAACAAAGCTAGCGGAGATGACAGTATTCCAGCCGAACTATTTAAAATCCTAAAAGATGATGCTGTTAAAGTGCTGCATTCAATATGTCAACAAATCTGGAACACTCAACAGTGGCCACAAGACTGGAAAAGGTCAGTTTACATTCCAATTCCAAAGAAGGGCAACGCCAAAGAGTGTTCAAACTACCGCACAATTGCGCTCATTTCACATGCCAGCAAGGTGATGCTCAAAATCCTACAAGCTAGGCTTCAGCAGTATGCGAACCGAGAACTACCGGAAGTACAAGCTGGGTTTAGAAGAGGCAGAGGAACTAGAGATCAAATCGCCAACATTCGCTGCATCATGGAGAAAGCAAGAGAATTCCAGAAAAACGTCTATTTCTGCTTCATTGACTACGCTAAAGCCTTTGATTGTGTGGATCACAACAAACTGTGGCAAATTCTGAAAGTGATGGGAGTACCAGACCACCTTACCTGTCTCCTGAGAAACCTGTACGAGGGTCAAGAAGCAACAGTAAGAACCAGACATGGAACAACCGATTGGTTCAAAATTGGGAAAGGAGTACGACAAGGCTGCATATTGTCACCCTGCTTATTTAACTTATATGCAGAGTACATCATGAGAAATGCCGGGTTGGATGAATCACAGGTCGGAATTAAGATTGCTGGGAGAATTATCAACAACCTCCGATATGCAGACGATACCACCCTAATGGCAGAAAGCGAAGAGGAACTCAAGAGCCTCTTGTTGAGGGTGAAAGAGGAGAGTGCAAAAGCTGGTTTGAAACTCAACATTAAAAAAACGAAGATCATGGCATCTGGCCCCATCACTTCCTGGCATATAGAAGGGGAAGAAATGGAAGCAGTGACAGATTTTACTTTCTTGGGCTCCAAGATCACCGCAGATGGTGACTGTAGCCATGAAATTAAAAGACGCTTGCTCCTTGGGAGGAAAGCTATGGCCAACCTAGACAGCATAGTCAGAAGCAGAGACATCACCTTGCCGACAAAGGTCCGTCTAATCAAAGCTATGGTTTTCCCAGTAGTAATGTATGGCTGTGAGAGCTGGACTATAAGGAAGGCTGAGCGCCGAAGAATTGATGCTTTCGAACTGTGGTGCTGGAGAAGACTCTTACGAGTCCCCTGGACTGCAAGGAGGTCAAATCAGTCCATCCTAAAGGAAATCAACCCTGAGTGCTCATTGGAAGGACAGATACTGAAGCTGAAGCTCCAATATTTTGGCCACCTAATGCGAAGAGAAAACTCCCTGGAAAAGACCCTGATGCTGGGAAAGACTGAAGGCAAAAGGAGAAGGGGACGGCAGAGGATGAGATGGCTAGATAGCATCACGGATGCAATGAATATGAACTTGAGCACGCTCCGGGAGAGAGCGCAGGACAGGAAGGCCTGGCGTGCTATGGTCCATGGGGTCACGAAGAGTCGGACACGACTGAACGACTGAACAACAACAAGCACAGATACTCCATCCCAGGATTATACTCGACTGGCAAGGCAAGGGCCGCTATGCTGGTACTTTATGGAAGAAAGGAATACTAACATCAACTCTGCATCTTCTAAGTTTTGTGTAAATCTAGATTCTTACTTCCAAGAGTCCTAGGCTCCTGGACACAACAGGCTCCACTCACTTTTGTGAGTTATTCTGATTCCGTGGTTGATAAATGCAAAACCAGATCCTGCATTGCTCTCTTCTCATAGAAGCAGGATCTTTGGCAGGGATGTCAGGCAAAATTCCATACAAGAATGCATGTACTGGGAGAAATGTAGAAAGAAATGCATATGGATGTTCAGGAGAACTTAAAAGAAAATTCTCAGCTTAGGGGCAAACCAAAGTTTAGATTGGAAAATTTCTCAACATTTGGGAAGAATCAAACTTAAGACTGGAAAAGTGAGAAACTGAGAGAAATTGAAATTATAGATTTATGCATCCCTAGGCCCCCCCTGATCTTCATACATTGATTGGGTCTAGAACTGTGCAAAAATCTCCTCTGGAAATTTTCCACCTTATTTGTGGGCCGAGAAATTGGGGAACCAACTTCACTGAAGTTCTCCAGGGGGAGGAGAAATTCTCAACAGTTTCTCACAGGTAAGGGTTCACCACAGGCAGGCATTGTAGCACAGCGTCTTCCTTTTTTTGGAAGAGTTTTTGTGCTGCGGGTGCAAGTGGCAACAGCATCAACTGCATTGGCAGGCTGGCCCCCATTTGCATCCACTGCCATCGTGCAATGCAGGCGTGAGGAAAGCAGTGTTGTGTCCAGCTCCAGGGAAAAGGTGGAGCTAGCAGTCAGCCAAGATATGTCCTCCAATTCCTAAAAGTTTTCTTCCACCATGAAAAAGGCTTCCATTGTTCTGACTCATTTTCAGGATGTTTTATAATTTATTTCAGTGGTGTTTTTGAGCTTATGTAATGACTGCAAGGTGGCGAATGATCTCTAACTCTGTGTGTTTTCTTTCTATTACACATCTCTCCATTACTCTGCAGCTTCCCAGGCTGCCTGCATTTCCTGATCTGAAAAAGCCCTGTGGGAAGAATTACCTCACAAAGTCTTCTCCTGGGCTTTAAGTGAAGCACAGGAAACTGAGGAAGCTACAGGCTGCCAGAGAGATGGTTGTACAATGAAAGACTTGTGCACGCTCCTTAGTCACCTCTGGAGTAAGCTAAGCTCAAGAAACCCAAATCCATCCCATGAAGATTTCTCTGAAATTTTCTTCACCATTGAATGTCTTTTTGAAAGCAACTTCTCTTTTATTAACTTGAATGAGAATGGTAAAAAAAAAAAAAAAGTGGGATAAATTTTCGGCAGAACACTAATTGTGTCTATATGATGCTCTGTTCCACTCAATGCATTCAGCATTGCTAGGAATTTTTCATAATATTCTTTCTGTTAATTTTAACTCATAGCTTCTTATGTTATCTACAGTGAATATGATGTATCATTGTTATATTACTTCTATCCACCCAGATAACATTTGTTATTGGATGGATTAAAAACATAATAAATAAATGTTAGTAAATTCCCTTTGAAGCTTTTAAGTATCTGAGAACAGTGAACATGCCTGTTCAGAGTCCTCTTTTTTCTTGGCTTAGGTCACCAGGTATTTCAGACTTTTCTCGTGATTTACTTTACAATACAATACCATATCATCCTTGTTTTCCATTTCTACCTCCTCTGTACTGATAACCCTTACAATTCCTTCACTTTGCTAATTGTTGTGGTGGCACCATTATGAGGTCTATACATTTTAGTGAAGTGGATCATTAATATAAATTATCACCAGAATGGGAAGAGATAAGGAATTAGAAAACCTCCTGTGTCCTTTGATAGTTTGAAATTCACCCTTCAGTACTGGTAGCATATTCTCAGGTAATGGGACACATTTATGCTACAGCAGAAAGTGTATTTTTATCACTTTATAGTAAATGAAAGCCGAAGGAGTGAATCATAAAATTAATCTTAAAATGTTAATGATTTTTGAGGAACAACTTATAATGCCGGATTTATTTTTTTAAAGGAGCTGCTCTAATTTACTGTTTCAACTAAATCTCAAATAATAAAAAAATAATGTATTCGTGCTCTTCCCTCAAGGGATTAAAAAGTGAAAAGTAATATTTTAGTTGAATATTGCATTGGTTTGTATAAGAACTAAAGTTATGGCATACCTGAAGCTGCATATAACTAGAATTATTAGTTAAATAATTTTAATGCTAATGATTTCCAAAGTAGCTCTCTTTCAAATCTCAGAGAAAAATCAATTCTGAATGCAAGGTCTATTTAGTGGAATACCCAATGCCCTTATCCTTTGGAGGGAATAGAACAGGGGTAGGCAACTATTGTGGGCTCATTTGGAATTTTGAGGAAGTGTCGAGGGTGTCACCACAAAATCAGGCACCACTGGGGTGCTTGGTAACGTGGTGCAGAAACATGCCCCAGTGACATTCACACAGGCAGGCAGACATACAGAAACACTCCAACAAATATATACACACACAGGAAGAGCTCCAAGGCTAACTCAGGAAGAAGCACTGGATTTTTGGGTGGGTGGGGGGAGAGCTCCAGTCATCCCTCCACTCACTTACATAGGCAGGCAGCAGACACACAGAAACACACCATAGTGTATAAGGCGTGTCAGGTGTGCCCAGGCACACCATAATGTCTCCCCCCCACAAAAAAAGTGGCTTTGCATTAGGGATGTCAGAGAATTCTGCGACGGATCTCGGTGAGGCCGAATGCCAGTGCATTCAGCCCCCCGAAATCCATCGTGGAATGGCCTGCAACTCCCCTGCCCCCCGCGGGATGAGACTTACCTGGGACGGATGTTTCGGATGGCGGCAGCTCCAGCGGCGGCGGCTGGTCTTCCGACCGGCTGCCACCGCCACCATTTGCAGTCTGTTTTTGTTTTTTGTTTTCCCCATAGACATGATAGGCTACAGAAAGACTTATGTAGCCTATCACGTCTGGGTAAAAAAACAAAAATGCGTATGCAAATGGCGGCGGCTACAGCCACGGCCATTTGCGTTCCTTATTTTTTGCCGTCTTAGTCTACATAAATATTTACATAGACTAAGACGGCGAAAAATAAGGAACGCAAATGGCAGAACCTGTAGCCGCCATTTGAGTACGCATTTTTTTTTTTTTACCCAGATGTGATAGGCTACGTAAGTCTTTACGTAGCCTATCACGTCTATGGGGGAAAACAACAACAACAACAACAACACAGATTGCAAATGGCGGTGGCAGCAGCCGGTCAGAAGACCAGCTGCCGCTGCCGCCGCTGAAGCCGCTGCTGGAGCCGCCACCGCCCAAAACATCCGCCCCAGGTAAGTCTTGTCACGGGGGGGATCCGCCGGGGGCGGGGGGGTTGCAGGCCATTCCATGATGGATTTCGGGTGGCCGAATCCACTGACATTCGGCCTCACCAAGATCCATCGTGGAATTCTCTGTCATCTCTGACATGTGATAAGTAACCTTCCTTCTTGATCTATGTGATTTGGCACCTAGCTTTCTATATATTTCCCTTTCTAAAGCCTGCAAGTAGCTTGATGCACCTCCCTACAGAATGTGAGGAACTGAAGCGGGTAATGAATTGGAAGGGCAGAGCAGCAGAAAAGCACTCACATGTACTATGGGCATTTATCACCCATTCTTGTCTCTCAGCCCCACCAAAGGTAGCCAGGAGGAAAACCTCAGCTGATACATTCTATTCTTTTTTTTTTCCTTACCCAGAGCCCTCCATGGCCATTCGCAAAGCAGCGCGGATGGGAGCAGCTAAGTGCTCTGTATTGCATGCCTTTCGTGGGGTGGGGGCGGCGGGGACTTGGTCCTGTGAGCCTTCCATGGGTTGGAGGGGTGGGGGCTTCATTCCGCGATGGATTTCAGGGGGCCGAATGCACTGGCATTCGGCCTCACCGAGATCTGTCGCAGAATTCTCTGACATCTCTAGTCCACAGTGTTTGTAATCTTTGTGCAGGGACCGAATGTAACCCTGCTGAAGATGTTTTCATGTCATCACCTATCGGGCAGGGGCAGGGGCGAAATGTCTCAGTCAGCCCAGCCAACAGCAGGAGAAACTCCACGCAGAGGGGAAAGCCTGTGGCCTGGGATTTATTTATTGAGGGTTGAGGATTGTCCCTAATTTTTACAGGTATGTGTGGAGGTCCCAAACCAGTTATCTCCTTGATAGGATCTATTATTAGTTTGGACAATTTGGGTCAACTCATTATCTGGTTAAAGATAAAGATCATGACAATTGACTGTATCTTTGTATATGCCTGGTTATCACTACAGCAAAAATTTGGTATTTTATGTCTCATTTTTTAAGTTTGTATTTTTAAAGTATAGTTATTCTTTTAAAAAAAGTTCAGTTAAGTTTTAGTTTCTTTAGTTTGTTAAATGAATAAAAATGATCTCCTTTATGATTGAGCATTCAATAAATGTTCACCTTTAAAAACTAAAACTAAATAAAATTCCCTGCACGCATGCCCTAATTAAATGTGCTGTGCACACCTATGGAACATATACATGCACACAGCAAGAGCTCACACACTTAGGAGGAAAGGAGTAGTACTGTTTTTTTGTTGTGGGTGGGGGACTGAGCTGCTGAACTCACTCACAAATGCTGTTCATTAGCAAGGCTGCTTTTCCCTCTTCACAGAGAACTTTCCTGCTGCTGCCTGACTGCTGCCCTTGCCCTCCCTCTCCCTGCTCGCAACCGGCTAGAGACGTAGCCTGGAAATGGAGGAGTAGGAGAGGAGTGGGGAGCGGGCATTTCTGCTCCTCCTTCAGAAAGATCTTTGTCACTGCTGCCACCTGGCCGCTCACAAATGCTCTAACCCCAGGGCCAGCTTGTCTGGCTGAAAGGGGGGGCATTGCGGGCAGGTGGGGTGACAAGACGCAGGGGCCTCTGATTGGTGCACCCCAGTGGCACCACCATGCAAGGAGGGGCAGGCTGAGTTGCCTTAAACTCAGCCCCCTTCCCAATCTCAGCTCTCTGGCTCGACGCAGCTAGAGAGAGCTACAGCTCCGCCGGGAAATGACGAGGGACACCTGCCTGCTGGAGACCACCTGCCTGCTCGAGACTTCGTCCCGTACCAGCCACCTTGTCTTGGCGTGATAGGGATGGGGGAGAATTTCTCCCCGAAACATCGGGGGGCCGAGTGCCAACGCATTCAGTCCTCCGAAGGTTGTTCGGGGAGAAATTCTCCGACCCCCTGCCCCCCGCCCCCCCCGGGATGGGACTTAGCTTTCACGAATGTCCCTCCCAGCTGCGGGTCCCGGCGGTGGTTCAGCAGGTCTTCGTCAGGGGCGGGGGCGGCAGCCGGTCTTTCGACCGGCTGCCGCCGCCATTACAAGAAAAGTAAAAAAAAAAAAGCGCGTACGGCTAATGGCGGCCCCCATAGGGAGCTGCCATTCGCATTCCTTATTTGGTCCCTGTAGTCCACGTAAAGATTTATGTAGAGTACGGCGAAAATAAGGACAACGCAAATAGCGTTGCCTTTATTTTCGCCGTAGTCTACCTAAATCTTTACGTAGACTACAGGGACCAAATAAGGAATGCGAATGGCGGCTCCCTATGGGGGCCGCCATTTGCGTACGCGCTTTTTTTCTTTTTTTCAAAGTCACCCATGATAGGCTACGTGATGATTAACGTAGCCTATCACGGCTGACTTTACAGATCTAGCCATGATAGGATACGTTAATCGTTACGTAGCCTATCACAGGGGCGTTTTTTGTTTTTCTTTTGAAGTTCGTGGCCGGGGAGACGGGGCGCTTCTCCCCAGCCTGAATTTCAGCTGGGCGAGGCGGGAAGCCTCCCCCCCGGCCTGAATTTTGGCTGAGCAAGGAGGGAAGCCTCCCCCCCCGGCCTGAACTTCAGGGGGAGCAGCGAAGTGCCTCCCCCACACCGCGAAGCAAGCTGTGAGACCAGGTAAGTGACTTTCGTGCATCCCTAGGCATGCAATCAATGCGCCTAAATCGCTGCCAACAGGCTCGCTTCCGCCCTGGCGCTCATGGTGGGGGCGTGTGCTCAGGCGCACGTCCTTCACAGCCAGCGCCTCCCCTGCCAGCGGGAGCACCGGCATTGGTGGCAGAGCGCGCTCGGACACTGCCCCTGCGGCCACCGGCACTTCCTGCTCTCTGAGGGCGCCGGTGCTTGTGGGCAGCGTGCCTGCCCCCTCCCTTGCCTCCTCCCTTACTTCTCCAGGTGCCATTGGCCTGGCGAGCCTCCCGCGGCTCTGGGGCTGCTGGCGCTTGCGGCGAGGGTGCTCGTGCCCAGCGCCGCCCCCTCCTTGGCCCCTCTCCTGGTGCTCATTTTCTGCAGGGGCGCCGGTGCTTGCAGCAGCGGTGCTCCTGCCCCCCTTCGCCTCCTCCTCCTCCACAAGTTACAGCTCACGCTGCCGCGGCCCCGGAGTTGCCGGCGCTCGCGGCGGGCACGTTTCCTTGTGTGCTGCCCCTCGCAGCCAAGGCTTGCTGTGCCGGTGAGACTGCCGGCGTTTGTTGCGGCGGCGCACGTTCATTGTGCTGCGCCTGTTGTTGCCAGTGTTTGCCGGCCCTGGAGGACGCCAGTGCTTATGCCGGTGGAGTGCCTGCCCCCCCGCTTCTTGCTCGCCAGCGGGTGCAGCACCTGTTGTCAATGGCGCTTTCTGCCCTGCGTGGGTGCCTGCACTTGCAGTGGCGGCACCCTCCTTCCCTAGACACAGCGGCCGGCATCGCAGCTGTAGGTGGCCTTCCTCAGTCAGCAGGCTGCTTGCTGGGCGCGCAATAGGGATGTCAGAGAATTTCTCCACGAATCTCGGGGAGGCCGAATGCCAGCGCATTCTGCCCCCCGAAATTGGTGGAGAAAAGGTCTGCCCCCCCACCCCCCCGGGACAGGACTTACCTTTGGCGAATGTCCCTGGCGGTGGCGGCTCCAGCGGCAGTTCGGTGGCGGCGGCCGGTCTTCTGACCAGCTGCCACCGCCGCCATTTCTGAGTTAAAAAAAAAAAAAAAACCGTGATAAGCTACGTAAAGATTTATGTAGCCAATCATGGCTAGATTTTTAAAAAACACTGCGATAGGCTATGTAAATGTCTACTTAGCCTATTACGGCTGAGTGGGGGGAAAAAACCCGCGCGTACGCAAATGGTGGCGCCCATGGGCGCCGCCATTTGCGTTCCTTATTTTGGCACGTGTAGTCTACATACAGAAGGTTCCTCTTCTGCAAGCGCCGGGACATTATTGACCCCTAGGGGGACGCCGCCAGCACAGGCATGTTCATGGCCGACTAAAGCGGGGTGGTCCGCCATTGCCCTCCCCAGTTGTGACTACCTTTCCCCCAGCAACCTGGGTGCTCAATTTATCGGCCTCAGAAGGCTGAGTTGACCTGAGCCAGCTACACCGCTACAGGCGGTGGAAGCCCCAAGGGAAGGGGGAAAAAAACAATGCACGTACGCAAATGGTGGCACCCATGGGCAAATAGCGTTCCCTTTATTTTCGCCGTAGTCTACATATATGTTTACGTAGACTAAGACGTGCCAAAATAAGGAATGCAAATGGCGGCACCCATGGGTGCCGCCATTTGCGTATGCGCAGGGTTTTTTTCCCACTCAGCCGTGATAGGCTATGTAAACATTTAAGTAGCCTATCACGGCTGACTGCAGGGACGCAAACGGCGGCAGCTACGGCAGCAGCCATTTGCATCCCGGCAGGACTGGAGGATTCACGGCTGGAGGGATGGGGCACCTCCCCCCCAGCCAGAATTTCGGGGGGGAGGGACGGGGTGCCTCCCCCCCGGCCAGAATTTCGGGGGGAGGGACAGAGCGCCTCCCCCCCACCGCGAATCAAACTTCAGGATCTGGTAAGTGACTTTCGTACATCCCTAGGCGCGCTGCCGCCTGCAGTGTGGCAACTGCTGGGCCTGCCCTCGTTTGTCACCCCTGGGCCTTCCCTTGGGGCTTCCACCACCTGTGCCTGGTTTCTTTGGGCCTCTTGGCCCACAGGTTTGGTCTGGTTGCGGGAGGGCAATTGCAGGCCAGCGCCCCCCCCCTTTAATGAGCCTCGTGCGGCGCAGAGTGGTGGGTGGCTGTATTGCACCCGAGACTGATCCCACGACCTGAGTTCAATCCCAGCGGAAGCCGGGTCTTGGGTATCTGGTTTGGGTCAACTCAGCCTTCTGAGGCTGATAAATTGAGCACCCAGGTTGCTGGGGGAAAGGTAGTCACAACTGGGGAGGGCAATGGCGGACCACCCCGCTTTAGTCGGCCATGAACATGCCTGCGCTGGCGGCGTCCCCCTAGGGGTCAGTAATGTCCCGGCGCTTGCACAAGAGGAACCTTTCCTTTCTGGAGGGGAGTCTGCCTGGCAGCCATGTGTTGCCACCTTTAGTTCCACAGTGGGGGGGGGGAGAAGAAGAAATACACACACACACACAACCAGGATAAACAAAATGAACAAATTCCTTGGGGAAAGGAGGTGGATCCTGGGAAGAGGGGGGGCTTGGCCTTCTGACAACCCCAAAGGGCTGGATTTAGTCCCCAGACCTGAGGTTTTTGCACCCCATGCTAGCCTTTTCCTCCCGTGTCTCTAAGGGCTGGATGCTCCCAATCTCTTCTGATCTGGGAAACTGGCAGGGTCAGCCCTGGTTAGTACTTGGATGGGAGACCACATGGGAATCAGGCTTCCTGCATCAAGCTGGGGGTTGGACTCAATGGTCTTGTAGACCCCTTCCAACCCTATGATTCCATGAATTCACTTCCTCGTTCAAGCGGCTCCCTGAGTTGCTGTTTGGGATCCCCCTGTTTCTAACAACATCATGCCCAAAGAAGGGACGGGGCAGTAGCACAGGTAAAGCCCTGCGACGCCTCCACAAAATGGCCTCTACTTAGGCACAATTCTGAGTCAAACCAATGTTGCGGGCCCAGTCTCAGCTTCCATTCTCACGTGTCTGGAAATAGCTGAATGTACTCCTGGGATCACCTCCCCTTCCCCTGACTGTGCCCAAGTAAAGCCACGGCAGTCCACCCCAAACAGACATGACAACAGATGCAATGTTCACTCTTGCTTTCCATTGCAGTGCACCTGGATGCCATTGAGGCCTCCACCTCACCTTCGCAGGCTCACCATGGCAACACACCACCGCTGCAGGCAGTCCACCCTCCTGCGGCATCTCCATCAGCAGTGATCTAAGCAACATCCTCCTCCTTGTGGTTTCGCCCAGGCGGCACACCACAGCTGGAGGTGGTTTGCCCTCCTGGGGCATCTCTGTCAGTAGCACTGCAAGCGACATTGTCTCCCTCGCTCCCGGGGACCCGGACGTGGCTGCCCCGGATATGGGTGAGATGACTGCACCTTGCCTCACTTGTCCAGATGGGCGACCTTCAGGGCCTTGGGGTTGCCGCCTTAGCTTACCTCCCTGGGGCGGCTGTCCCTCCCATTGTCATCTCCCTATTCGATGCCCGGGCCGCCTGCAGCTCCGTCAGTCACACCCCACTGTAGCCCCAGCCGCTTAACTCGGCATCTTTTAAGGTTCTGCTGGATTAATTTAGGATCCCTCACCCTGCCCCCGCCCGCTCGGGCATCCACGTAAGTGGCATTCCCTACGCTAATCTGGAGAGTTGCAAGGCCACCGGGGCTACTCCTTCTCGTAATGGCTTTCACCTAAGGAGGTGTGTGGCTGGCTTATGTTGAGGCCTTCCGCAGGAGGGCCGCCATTGACCCTTCTCTGCGCAGGAACCTGATGGACCAGGACCTTTCGCTCCAATTTTGACTCCTTCCCGGCTGTGTTTCAGCAACAGATCTGGCAGTGGCCACATTCCCCAGGCTGTCTCCCGCGCTGGCCCTTGGCCTATTGCGGGTCTGCTGCCTCAGCACCGCTGTCTGTGCTGGGTATACAGCCTCAAGGGCACATACTCCCAGAACCCGTGCCGTTTCCATCGTGAGTGCTCCCTTGTAGCAGTCAGCACTCGTGCACCTCTTGTCCAATGTCTGGGGATGGTAGGGTCCCCCTTGAAAGGCTGAGGCAGTAGGAAACCCAGGGGCAGGCTACAGCTCCCTCTGGTGGGCCCATGCCAGGTTAGGTTGGCGCCACTACTCCGGCTTTAAGATGCTACCCCAACAGGGGGAACATGTTTTAAATTGGAACATGGTTTCATGCTAGGTTCTAGGACCCCTCCCCCTCTTTTCTAGGTCAACATAGGTCATCCTTACCTCGTAAGCAACATTTCTCCTCGCCAGGCGTCAACAGGTTCGTCAGAGCTTTAACAAGGCAGTACTGGCAGAAGGGTTATAGCCCCCCCCTTTCCACACCCCGATATCTACTCTAGGGATTTCCCTTCTCGGAATGGTGCCCAGGAAATCCACTAGGGAGTTTATCCTGATTCGTAACCTCTCTTCCCTGAGGGCCAGTCTGTTAATCACAAGATCCTTGATCATCTGTGCTCAGTGCGATACACTTCGTCAATGGCGGTTGTCTTGGTTTGGGATCCCGGCCACAGGTCCCTGAGGGGCATATCCTACATGGAGTCCAAAAATGGTGGTCAGTGTTCTGACCTAATGCAAGTATTGCTTGCCTTTCCTTTTACCTCGGTGTCCCTTAGCTCACAAAAGGCTGAGGGCCTGTCTCCCACATCAACATTCAGTGAAGCCAATCTGATACCCTTAGGCAATATTCTCGCCTCCATCAGGACAACTTTCAGGCCCTTTGGGCACAACTCCAAGCAGTTATACATCTTCCTAGGGTTTCCCTTGCAGGCCATGCAAGATATTGTAGGGCATCTTCCTTTCACTGGGGGGGGGGGGTTCAGACTCATAGGGCAGGTCCAATCATGCTGTGGGTAGTGGCCTGTAGAGTGGATGCTGCCGCCGCCAAGCACATTTTGGATGACCTCATAGCCAAGTCAGTAACCCCCCCTCTTCGGTATGACATCATGGTCACGTTATTCATTCCCCGTCCTCCTGAAATCGGAGGGTCATGTCATGTGTCAGTGTGTTCGTGCTCCAGTGTCGGTGTTACAACATCTGGTTCTGGGTCCGCCATGTGCCGGGTTAGGCAAACCCACTTGTTGATGGTTTGTCACGAAATCAGGTCAATGACTGCCGGGCCTTAGTCCCGCAGGTGTGTCCATTCCCAGATCCCATCCTTGCAGTACTATGGGAGACTGGGAGACTGAAGCCAGGCATGCCATCCTGCATTCCATAACTCCCAGTACAGGAGCCGCCTGCGACAGAGCAGGTAGGGTGTGCCGTGCATTAGGCAAAGCTCCAGTGATAGGGTTCACGGCCCTTACCTATAGATCATGGGCCGCAATTTTGCACCTCCTTAAGGAACAACAGACTATCTGGGACCATAAGTCGCAAGCTGGCCATTTAGCCTTCCAGCCCACAACGCTGGGATTCACTGACTCCATGTCAGATTTTAGGGTTTGGAGTGCAATATAGGGTTGGGCACAGATGTCACCTGTTTTAATAAATTTAGCCACCCTCTCTCCCCGGATACCCCCTTTGGGGTCCGGGGGTAATGGCCCTCCATTTGCACTTTCCAGTAAGACGTTTCCCTGTTCCACGCAGCAGCCTTAACGGCCTTCTTCAAGCCCTCCGCTTAGGAATTCAGGGTTGGTCTGGGCTCCCAAGTCCAACTTGTCCCAGAGGGCCTTGATATACTTCAAGGTTCAGGTCTGGCCCAATGTAACCCACTTACGCATTTGGTGATCAAACTGATCGGTATGGCAAGGGCACGGCAGTGGCCCATGGCCAAATGCAAGTCAATGGGTTATGCCCCGTCGGCACCTTGTGGGTTTTATGGGATGCCGTGGGTCTGAGGGGGGGCCTCCGTTTTATCACTTCAATGGCTTACTGTTGACATAAGGGCAATTGGGGCAGTTTCTACATTAGCTCTACCCCGCTAGGCCTAGGTAATTTGCAATTCTGAACCCACTGTTGTTACATTGAAGCAGTCTCCATGGTAGCCACTGGAGGTTTCTCTCACAGGCACGTTATGGCAGTTTGAAAATGGGGCTTCACAACGTTCCAGCCTGTGTTCACGAGTTGTCTGTTTCTTCCTGACACAATTTTCGCTTTGCTTGCCCTAATGTGCTTATTCCTTAGACCAGCAGACTCGACGTACGCCGGAACAGGTGCTCTTACATGGGCACGTTATGATGTCTTGACTTGAGCTGCACGAAGGGCTTGTATGTCATCTTCAGACTTCAGCTTCTGTCACCACAACACATTAAGTTCTAGTGGCTTCACAGACGAGGCATACGGTGGGCCTCCCCTCCTCACCCTGTTCCACCAAAGTTTGTCAGTCTTCCTCCACAGGTCCAGGTGCTGCACAGTGAGAGGAATGACTTTGGCTGTAAGCCAGGCAGGACCTGATCGAACAGGCCTTGGTTGAGGTGCAGGTGGTCTGGCATACCTGGCCAGAAGTAGCCTATTGCAGCCCTCACTGCTCCCATGGATCAATGGGAAGGCATGGAATGACGTTGCCAGTGGCAGGGCACATCGGAAAGTGCACAGAGCAATGGCTTATGGCCTATGCAAATGAGGTGATGGATGCACAACCCGCCAGGAAATTCTGTGGACATGGAGGGAGCGTTACAGGCAGGACGGTGTCTGCCTGTCTCATGTAGTGAATAACTTATTTCTGTCTGATCTGCAAAGGGGCCTGCAGGAAGTTCTTCTGCGCAGGTGGGGGGAGTTTCACAAGCTCTAGGCTTGTGACTCCTGTGGTGGCTAGGACAGGCAAAAGCAGAAAGGGATGAGGGATGGTGTGCACGCATAGGCACCTTATGGTGACAGGTGACGCCTGAGGCCCCCCGAACGGGTTGTGCGGCTCGGCGGGGGGATAAGGGTTGCCTGGGAGACCAACCCTACTCACTCACCCAGGTGTTTCGCGGCACCGGGTTGGGGGTGACACCGGAAGGTCTACCTCCCCCAGAAGGGGCAGTCCGGAGGGATGGCGAGATCACCGCCACCCCTCAGGCTGGGTATGTTTTCGCCCAAGAAGTGCCAGCTAGCCGCTGACACAGTTAGATGCCCGTCCTAGTTACCCCTTTGCAGCTATTTCAATAAATGTGGCCCAGTTTTCAACCCAAGCTTGTTGTCTGCGTCTTCTTTGACCCATCTCTGCTCACAATCTCCCTTGCCCCTCCCCTTCTATGCCATAGGGGGAAAAA
Source organism: Heloderma suspectum (assembly GCF_057233095.1). Taxonomy (NCBI): domain Eukaryota; kingdom Metazoa; phylum Chordata; class Lepidosauria; order Squamata; family Helodermatidae; genus Heloderma; species Heloderma suspectum. The sequence goes on from NC_139459.1 coordinate 89,614,594, forward strand.
TGTGAAGCTGACTCCTATGTGTGCTTTCTTGGAATTAAGTCCCACTGAGAATAATAGACTTGTTCCCAAGTAAGTGTGTGGAACAATGTAGCCTTTATTGGTCACACAGCTGCTGTATAACAGATGGGAAACAAGAGAAATTACAGAGAGTGAAAACACAGCATGTGGTGGATTAGTTTTCGGGAGTCCAAGCCTGCATGTGGAAATCAGAATGGGGCAGCAGATTTGTACCTCACCTCTGTGATACTCAGTGAGAGGTGTATATCTGCAGAGCCTCCTTTCCTTTGATGGGATTCTTCCTGGTGAATGTTGGATGCTGCTTTATACAGAATCAGTCCACTGATCCATCTAGCCCAACAATGTCTGCACCAACTAGAAGCAGCTCTCTGGGGTCTCAAGTACAGTTTTTCCCCAGCATCTGTTCCCTGGGAATCGGATCCTTTTAACTGGAGATACCAGGGGTTGCTCTAGGAACTTCTGCATCCAAAGCACCTGTTCTGCCACTGAGCTTTGGCTGTCCCATGCCAATAATTTAGCTACTAGTGCAGCCTTCCCCAACCTGGTGCCCTCCAGATGTTTTGGGCTTCAACTCCCATCAGCCCTAGCCATCATGGCCAAAGTTCAGGAATACCGGGAGTTGTAGTCCAAAGCATCTGGATGGCACAAGGTTGGGGAAGGCTGTTCTAGTGTTTGGAATACTAGGGTGATGATAATGGACTCCTGCAGCATACCTTAACTAATATATACATTCTTTTTGCAGATTAGCTGGTGTTGTGGTTTGATTAGAGACTGCACTCAAGCTTCCTGCAAATATACTAAAGCACCTTGAGGCACCTTATTATTATTTATTACATTTATATCCTGCCTTTTCCCCTCTTTAAGGAACCCAAGGCAGCATACATAATCCTCCTCCTCTCTATTTTATCCTCACAACAACAACCCTGTGAGGTGGGTTGGGCTGAGAGTCTGTGACTGGCCCAGAGCCACCCAGTGAGCTTCCATGGCTGAGTGGGCACTAGAACCCAGATCTCCCAGCTCCTAGTCCAACACTCTAGCCACTGCACCACACTGGCTCTCTCCACTCTAGCCACTGCACCACCTTACAGAATAGCTATGTGCAGTGCACATTTACTCAGAAGTAAGTCATACTGTATCAATAGGGCTAACTCCCAAGTAATTATGCATAGGATTGCAGCTTTATTGTGGAATAAGCTTTTGTGAACTAGAGCCTGCTTCATCAGATACAGGCGGAAGAGACATACAAGAGAGTGCGTGCACACACAGACACACACGCAATGTAAACAGAGGGACCGAAGTGCCATGATATACAGGAGGTGCAGCCTTTGGCATTTCTGTGCAAAGCTCAAATGCATACAAGATTGAAAGTAACTCAAATATATACAGTGACCATTCACAATAAGAGTAAAAGGCAATAACCCAATCTCTTAAGGAAAAAAGTCTCCATTCTATTGGAGTCAATGGAGGCGTTTTTCTTCATTTAACCCCACGGGGTGTGTGTGTGTGTGTATGTGGGGGGGGGGGATTTCATGATGAAAATGAATGAGGGGAAGGGTTCCTCCCCGCATGGAGTACCATGATCCCAATCCTAATTTGGACTGGAGTAAAGAAACCTATCATGCATAGAATTAGAAGAATGTTTAGTTTGGCCCTAAAATATGCTAGAATTGTGAAATCTGCCAAAAGAGAATAATACTTCATGCATCTGATGGAATAGATTCTAGTGCATGAATGTTTTGCCACAATACATCTAGCAGTCTTCAAGATGCCATATGCCTCTTTTTGTTTGTTTGTTTGCTGAAGACAAACACAGCTACCCCTCTGGAATTGGTCACCATAGAAAACGTGCTGTATTTGACTTTAACTCCTCTGTAAGATGCTTCTGATTTGTTTCACTTTTTCTGTTCCTCAGGTTGCATGTGTTACGACTGGAAGCAGCACTTAGGAAAAGTACGCAGTACGCAAGTATGCTAAACAACTTTCAGGTGTCTGGATTTTCATATGCTGCTGTGAGAGGAAACAAAGCCTAACTCAGCTGTAGATCCCACCTCGTGTGGCCATTTTCCTTTATTTTCCATTCAGAGCAGCTGCAGGTGATAGATAATTACTTCTAGAGAAGGGTGAGCTCTAAGGAAACTCATGTAGGATGAGCTTTCCCCATTAGCCCCTATGGGGGAGGTTAGAAAGAGGATTCAGGGACAGATTTAGGGGGTGAGGTTGTGAAGCCTCCTGCAGAGGCCCCACAGGTGCTGGGCTCCCCACCTCCGTATCTGCCCACGCAGCCCTCTTTCTCATACCTACATAGGACCCAATGGCAGGCAGGGAGTATTGTCCTCCAGCTCAGACCAAGCGTTGAGCCAGAGGAGAGTATGGGGACTCGTTAATGTTTGCCTTGGTTTTGAAGTCAACTTTAATGAGCACCTGAAGTTCATTTCTGAGCCCGGCTCAGGCAAACCTTGCCAGCATCCCTAATCATTTTCAATGCCAGTGTGTCCCATCCTGAGAATGACCTCGAATACTTGAACTTGTAGTGAGAATGGGACATTCATTTGAGTGATTTGCCCACCCTGTTTCCCATTGCACACCTTTGCAGCTTCATGGCAGCTGCTTCCCCACTGCCATCCTATATGGCCGAGCTTTGTCCATGAATGCTGAACCATCTGAGCGAAGCTAACGCCATGGGTCTGCTCCAACTGATCATACCCAGGAAAATGACGACTGGGTGGGGAAGACACACACAATTCCAAATGTGTTTGAATAAGCTCTATTCAGGCATTCTGAAAGGGGTTGAATGCATTTATTTATTTCATTTCCATAAAGCCCAATAGCCGAAGGTGAAGCTCTCTGGGCGGTTCACAAAAATTAAAACCAAAAAGTGCTGGATAAAACAATATAAAATATAAAAGCATTAAAACCACAATACAACCAGAATAAAACCTAGCAGCAATGCAGAGATTAAAAATACAGATTTAAAACACTAAAGCTAAAAGACTAGGAAGCTAAAATGCCTAAATACTGGGAGAATAAAATGGGCTTCACCTGGCGCCAGAAGGAGTACAATGTAGGTGCCAGGCAAACCACACTAGGGAACTCATTCCACAGTCAGGGTGCCACAGCGGAAAAGGCCCTCTTCCTAGCAGCCACCTGCCTCACCACTCCCTTCGGCAGAGGCTCACGGAGAAGGACCGCTGAGGATGGTGTTAAGGTCCGGGCAGGCACAGATGGGAGGAGGCAATCCTTCAGATAACCTGGCCCCAAGCCATTAAGGGCTTTGAATGTTAATACCAGCACTTTGAATTGGGCCCAGAAATGGATTGGCAGACAGTGAAGTGGAGGGTGGCTTGTGACAAGGAGAGACTCCTGTATCCGTGGAGGCTCTCTCTGCGATTGATAATGCTGTAAAACTAGTGTAGAGGGAAACAAAGACAATGAGGGAGGGGCGGGACTACAGTGCTTCCTCTCCTCGAGCATTTATTTTAACCCCTTTCATAGGGCTAGCTACCTGTGACATATCAACATGACAGAAAACCATGTGGATATATGAAGCTGCCTTATATCACGTTTAATATTGTCCACTCCAAGAGTGCAGAACCTCAGGCCAAATCCAGCCCTCTTGGCAATTCAGTCCAGCCCTCTTGGGTTTCTAAGACAGCCATGCCCCCTTCCCCTGTCCACAACCCTTTCCCCCCGACCAGCAGTTGTTCAATGGTTCCACAGCTTTTGTACAGTTTTTTCCTCATTCTGAAAGGTAGACATGCCTCACCAAGGCATAGTTACTGGCAATAAGACCTTTAAGCTAAAATATGGTGGTATTTTTGGTATTTTTTTTACCCCTGCCCCTTTTGCCTTTGGTTCTGCTGCTCACCACTGCAATACAGCCCCAGAAAGCTTCTCCAAAATCCAAGTTGGCCTCATATTGGAAGGGGTTCAACACTCCTGGTCTACTCTAAACTGTCAGAAGCTTTCTGAGCTCTTAAAAAAAGAGAAGCTTCTCAACTCTGCTTCCTTTAGTGACTCTTTAATGGCAGGCTGCAAAGACTGCATGTGAGAACTTAGGTTTAGGGGTGCTTGAGGAAGTAATTTTTGTCCCATTCCTACCTCTCGTGTCATGTGCCTCAGAATCTTTCCTTACCAGCAGCTGCCCAGTGAGTAAGAGATCAGGATGTTGTGGAAAACAGGGGAGATGTCCGGCAAGGAGTCACACTGAGCACACTAAGATGAGATGTTGCTTCAGCACTGTCTAGGCTCCAGCTGAACAGCTGCATAGCTAGCACTGCTCCCCCAAGTTCCTAGCTTGTTATCAGAGCCTGATCTAGAGCACATGACAAGTCTTGCATCAACCACAGAAACATCACTCAGGGATAGTTGACCTTCTGCTGCCAGATGGGCACTGCATCTCTAGTGCTGTCATCTGCTTGCACACCCTACCTTGCTCCTTGGTGGTCTCTTGGTGGGTCTGGAGCAGGGGGTGCAGTGAGACCAGTCAGAGCACACTGGCAGCCTCCTTGAGAGGGTTACTGGTATTCAATGACTCCTCTGAAACCCCATAATACTAGGGCCAGCCATAGATCTCTCCTCTTCCTTCAAGGTCTTGTCCTGTTTGGGTAGTCCTTCCAGGATGGCAATGGGGCAGAACAGATCTTTACGAACTCCAATATAAACAGATCTGATTTGCACCTCCTGAACTAATGTATGGATTGGAACTTAATTATTCACCAGGTTTGCACTTTCTGGAATGTTCCAATGAAAAAGCTCAAAATAAATAAAGAAATAAATCAAAATATGTTTTTAAATGTGTACCTTAAGAGAAGATACATTTAGAAATGAGTATTTTGCGAGAGAAAGATGTGTAAAATACATATTCAAATGTGATATTTTTACATGTTTTTTTAAAAAAATCCATTTAATTGGTCATAGGAAAGTGGTCATAGGACATAGACTATTCGCCTGTTCCTACTTATAGTATATGCAAAGGATGCATTCTACCACTAAGCTATAGTCCCTCTCTGTTTTTCATATTTCTCCTTACTGTTCACATACAAATATGTATATTAAGCTGGAATAAACTGTCCTGTACATGAGAAACCACTGGCAAATCATTTCCTTGACTTTAACACATTTGTTGTTCTCTCTCACTGTAATTAATTCTCATTGGGCCTCTGCAAAAAGTTACAAAATGAACATTGCTACATATTTTTCTATATCTGTTAAACAAAGAATGTAGAAATATGATCTTTGGAGAATCCACCATTTCTATGCTTACTGGAAAAGTAATCCAAGAGCATCATAGGATTCTTTTGTGGGCAAAGACCAAGAGATTACAATCATTAACATGCACATTTCCCCAGGTTCTAATCACTGGCTAACTGCAGTTTAGTATCTACAGATAGATGGAACACATCAAGCAAAATACAAAATCACTGTTTCCAGCTTCATAACACATAGCTTTGAGTTCTCCAAAATGAATTAAATTTGAAGTCTCTTATTCATGTTATGTATATAAAACATAGATTTTAATTATAATTTAGGTGGTTTTTTTCTTTATACTTGCATAATTGAAAGACTGTCTGAAAGAATTTTGATGAGGACTAAACAAAAATCCTTTACAGGAAAACAAACAAAAATATTGTCAAAAGAAGTAAGCAGTTTGTTTTGATTAGGATTTACCATTACTTGCTCTTAACTGCTTGCTCATGAGTCTTCACCTATTTATGCCTCAAGGAATACTTTTATTAAGGAATTGTACATTTATTTATTGGACATTTTTAAACACACTTCCACAGTTTTATAATCATATAAATGACAATGGTTTGTATTCAACAAGAATAACAAATTTACACTGATTGACACACCAACAGCACCCCTCTCGGTTGCATCTGCTGCTATTTAGGATTCTATAATGCCTAAATAGAGCTAAATTAGCAATGATTTCTAGGGGTGGACGAAAGTCCCTTACCTTTCGCTGAAGCTTTTTCGCGGTGGGGGGGAGCGCTTCGCTGCTCCCCCCACGAAGTTCAGGCCGGGGGGGGAGGCTTCCCGCCTCGCCCAGCCGAAATTCAGGCCGGGGGGGGAGGCTTCCCGCCTCGCCCGGCCGAAATTCAGGCCGGGGAGGAGGCTTCCCGCCTCGCCCGGCCGCGAACTCGAAAGTAAAAAAAAAAAAAAAACACGTCCCCTGATAGGCTACGTGACGATTCACGTAGCCTATCACGGCTAGATCTGGAAAGTCAGCCGTGATAGGCTACGTGAATTGTCACGTAGCCTATCACGGGTGACTTTTAAAAAAAAAAAAAGCGCGTACGCGAATGGCGGCCCCCATAGGGAGCCGCCATTCGCGTTCCTTATTTAGTTGCTGTAGTCTACGTCAATGTTTACGTAGACTACGGCGAAAATAAGGGCAACGCAAATAGCGTTGCCCTTATTTTCGCCGTAGTCTACGTAAACATTGACGTAGACTACAGCGACCAAATAAGGAAGGGGAATGGCGGCTCCCTATGGGGGCCGCCATTATCCGTACACACTTTTTTTTTTTTTTTTAAAGTCACCCGTGATAGGCTACGTGACGATTCACGTAGCCTATCACGGCTGACTTTGCAAATCTAGCGGTGATAGGCTACGTGAATCGTCACGTAGCCTATCAGGGCACGTGTTTTTTTTCTTTCTTTCATTGCAATGGCGGGGGCGGCAGCCGGTCGAAAGACCGGCTGCCGCTCCCGCCCCGCTCGAACACCGGACGAACCACCGGCCGGACCCGCCGCCGGGAGGGACATTCAGGGAAGGTAAGTCCCGTCCTGGGGGGGGGCGGGGGGCAGGGGGGTGGAGGATTTCTCCCCGAAACTTGTTCGGGGGGCCGAACACGTTGGCGCTCGGCCCCCCGAAGTTTCGGGGAGAAATTCTCTGCCATCCCTAATGAGTTCTCTGAGACAGTGTCACCCATATGTAGGTACCAGGTTGGTGGCAAATCATGATTTGGAGCTGTGCGCACAAGCCCTGTGCTCACATGCTCAGCATTCATGCAATCTGCAGGGCAACTTCACAATGCATCGTTTTGAGGAAGGATCACTCAAAGCATGGCATTTGGGCTGGGTGCTTCTCCAGACAGGCTGCCTGACCAATCTCTCATTTGGGGGATTCACCCAGAGTTAGGGACAGGTGGGTGGGCTCTCCAAGGAGGACGTTTGCAACCTCATTTCTCTTTCTGGGTGAATCCCCCAAACAAGAGATTTGGTGGGCAGTCTAGAGAGAGGCATGTTGGCCTCTTTCTTCAACTGATGTGGTTCTCCAGAAAGGGTGTCCACCCGCCCGCCCAATCTCCTGCTCTGGGAGAGTCCTCAAAGGGAGAGATTGGGCAGGTGAGTGGGTAGCCTCTTCAGAGGGCTGCCCAATCTCTCTCTCTGAACCCTTTTCCAAAGCGAGAGATTGGGCAGGAGGCCTCTCTGGAGAGCCTGGCTGATTTCTCATGTTGGGAGAGGACTCAAAGCGAGAAATGGAGATGGGGTGCTCCTCCAAGGAGCCCTGCTTGCTTTCTGCGCTCCCACTGTGGCACTGGCTGCAGTGGGGGAACAGGACCGATGTGATGGAGGCAGTGCCTGCAGGGGACATCCTGGTGGCATGGGGGTGATCTGCCACTCCTCCCAATCTACTGCCTGACAAGGGATTCACCCTGCCTCATGAGAAGGCTGACCCTGCACACATTTCCTTCTTCCCCCGATTCTTTCCCTGACCTCTGATTTAGTAGCAAAATCTAGTTTTCTATTACATCTGAATCAGGCAAACTAGGGTCTGCAGAAACACTTATTCAGGCTTAGAAAACATGTTTGAATAGAGTGTCAAAAAATAGCTCAGAGGGCTATTTAAAAAAAATGATCAGGGCTTTAGAAGGCCGTCTCTCCATGGGGAGGTTCTTTGGCTCTGGATTTGGGTACCAAGCCTGGCCTCAGTGAATTTCACTCCATCCCTACTTTGTCTCCGTTTTTACTTAACATAGATTTTGAAATGACATTTGAGTGAATGAAAACATTTATATATTCTGTACATCTTTATGTTCTTCACATAAGTCCTAGCTTTGGTTTCAACGTTTATTTTGTTGATATAGAAAATCCTGGCCAGGATCTAAGGAACCACTCAACTTGTTCCATGTAGCAGAGCATTCTTTAGATTTCTGTTTCTTGCTCATCACTCCCATTTAGGTGTGCACGAAACCCACTTACCTGATCTCGCAGCTGTTTGCGGTGGGGGGGAGGTGCTTCGCTGCTCTCCCCCCGAAGTTCAGGCCGGGGGGGGAGGCTTCTCGCCTCGCCTGGCTGAAATTCAGGCCGGGGGGGAGGCTTCCCACCTCGCCCGGCCGAAATTCAGGCCGGGGAGGAGGCGCCTCACCTCACCCAGGCGCAAAATTAAAAGTAAAAAAAAAAACGCCCCCGTGATAGGCTACGTGACGATTAACGTAGCCTATCATGGCTAGATCTGCAAAGTCAGCCATGATAGGCTATGTAAATCGTCACGTAGCCTATCACGGGTGACTTTGAAAAAAAAAAAAAGCACGTACGGATAATGGCGGCCCCCATAGGGAGCCGCCATTCCCGTTCCTTATTTGGTCGCTGTAGTTTACATAAATCTTTACGTAGACTACGGCGAAAATAAGGGCAACGCAAATAGCGTTGCCCTTATTTTCGCCGTAGTCTACGTAATCTTTACGTAGACTACAGCGACCAAATAAAGAATGGGAATGGCGGCTCCCTATGGGGGCCACCATTATCCATTAGGGTTGGCGGAGAATTTCTCCCCGAAACTTCGGGGGGCCGAGCGCCAACATGTTCGGCCCCCTGAACAAGTTTTGGGGAGAAATCCTCCGAACCCCCCCCGCCCCCCTACTTACCTTCGCCGAATGTCCCTCCCGGCGGCGGGTCCGGCTGGCGGTTCGGCGGGTGTTCGAGCGGGGTGGGAGCAGCAGCCAGTCTTTCGACCGGCTGCCGCCGCCGCCATTGCAATAAAAGAAAAAAAAAACGCCCCCTGATAGGCTACGTAACGATTCACGTAGCCTATCATGGCTAGATTTGCAAAGTCAGCCGTGATAGGCTACGTCAATCATCACGTAGCCTATCACGGGTGACTTAAAAAAAAAAAAAAGTGTGTACGGATAATGGCGGCCCCCATAGGGAGCCGCCATTCCCGTTCCTTATTTGGTCGCTGTAGTCTACGTAAAGATTTGTCAAAAGAGGGACATTCGGCGAAGGTAAGTCCCATCCCGGGGGAGGTGCGGGGGGGTGCGGAGGATTTCTCCCTGAAACTTGTTGGGGGGGCCAAACACGTTGGCGCTCGGCCCCCCGAAGTTTCGGGGAGAAATTCTCTGCCAACCCTACATCTCATGTTTGACCACCTCCAGCTTACCTTGATTCATTGATCTGACATTCCAGGTTCCTAAACAATATTGTTCTTGACAGCATCAGATATTCTTTTCACCACCAGACACATCCACACCTGAGTGTCCTTTCAGCTTTGGCCCAGCCGCTTCACTCTTTCTGGCTCTACTTGGAAATTCCCTCTGCTCTTCCCCAGTAGTAGGGATGGCGGAGAATTTCTTCCCAAATCTTCGGGGGGCCGAACGCCAACGCTTTCGGCGCCACGAAATCGGCAGTGAAATTCTCCCCCCCTCCGCCCCCCCCCAGGATGGGACTTACCTTTGGCGAATGTTCCTCCCGGCGGCGGGTCCCAGCGGCGGTTCGTCGGCCTTTCGTCGGGGGCGGCAGCTGGTCTTCCGACTGGCTGCTGCCGCCGCCATTACAAAGTGTAAAAACAAAACAAAACCCGTGATAGGCTACGTAACGATTAATGTAGCCTATCACGGCTAGATTTCCAAAGTCAGCTGTGATAGGCTACGTAAATTGTTACATAGCCTATCACAGGTGACATTAAAAAAAAAGTGCGTACGCAAATTGCGTACACTATTTGCATTGCCCTTATTTTCGCCATAGTCTACGTAAATCTTTACATAGACTAGATGTGCCAAAATAAGGAACGCAAATGGCAGCGCCCATGGGCCGCCACCATTTGCGTACGTGCTTTTTTTTTTTTTCAAAGTCACCCGTGATAGGCTATGTGACGATTTACGTAGCCTATCACGGCTGACTTTGGAAATCTAGCCGTGATAGACTATGTAAATCATTACATAGCCTATCACGGGGTCTTCTTTTTGTTTGTTTTACTTTTTGTTTCGCGGCCGAGGAGACGGGGCGCTTCTCCCCGGCCTGAATTTCGGCCGGGCGAGGCGAGAAGGCTCCCCCCCTTCGCCTGAACTTGGGGGGGGGAAGTGAAGCACCTCCCCCCCCACCGTGAAGCCAAGCTGCGAAAAGGTAAGTGACTTTCGTACATCCCTAGTTCTTTTTTATTTTTAGCATGGGTGCAAAGGCCTGGGGACATTGTTAATTTTGCCAAAGAGCCTATATATTCTGACTAGAAAATTAAATATTGGCGACCATAGTAATCTTCATCTTTCTATATGAAAGTGACACATGGCTGCACTTGGCTGTTATTTTTGGCACTGCAAGCTTACAGAATGTCCAAGAATACAAACCATAATTCCCAATTCCCAGCTGTCTTTTCTGTTTACCTAATGCCACTAAGTATATGTAATATCCTGGGTTGCATAGATAACAGTCAACTACTGCCACCAGTTACTCCTTTAATTAGCGCTGTGTAGAGCTCTGTAAACACATGGAAGTTAATGAGACAGAAGGCTGCAAGAAAAGAAAGGATGTCTTTTTGTTACAGTAAGTGGATTGTAGCCCAGAAAAGCTGAAATTTGTCCAGGTTAGCTAGTCCCCTCCCCTGTGATGGTGCGCAAGGCTGTTGCACTGAGTCCACAGAAGGAAGTAAACCGGGATATTACTTACAAGCTTAATTCTCGGATTTCCTAACTATGGCACATGATACTACTAGGGAGGTCCATTGCTGGGAAATATGGCCCTTTTGGGGATCACTAGACTTCCATGCTGCGCCCAACCTGGTTTGCTTTTGTGAGCCAAGCCACACAGTTCCTCTGAGTTCTGGTCACTTTTTATGCATTGTTTTGGTTTTTGGCCATCATTTGTGCAAATAGAATTTTGTACAAATTACAGCCGCAAATTCTGCAGATTTGCATAATTTGTCAAATTACAACTGTAAATTGCATGATTTGTGCAAATTATGCAATTTACAGCCATAATTTGCACACATTATTCAATTTACTTCTGTAATTTGTGCAGATTACACAATTTACAGTTGTAATTTGCGCAAGTTTCTTTTTACACAAAAAAGAGTAATTTTCTGAGATTCTGCCAGCTGGCTTACTCATTGCACATTGAATTGGGCCAGGTGGAAGAAGACGGAATGGAGTCTGGGGGGGGCAATCTGGTGGAAGCTCATTGGGCTCCACCACCTCCAATCAGATTCTTCTGACATCCCTAGTTACTACCACAAAGGCATTACATGGAAGCCGATACAAGTTCCAGGAGCTTCTGCAAAAATAGGGTCTTCTACCATGATGTTATCTGCTAAGTGACTCTATAGCTAAAGTAAAATAAACCTAATTATTTTCTATTATCAGAACAAGGGCTGAGCTGAAGTTAGGGATGTACGAAAGTCACATACCTTTGACAAAATTTGCTTTGCGGTGGGGGGGGAGGCGCTCCGTCCCTCCCCCTGAAATTCTGGCTGGGGGGGAGGCATCCTGTCCCTCCCCCCCGAAATTCTGGCTGGGGGGAAGGCGCCCCGTCCCTCCCGCCGTGAATCCCAGCCGGCTGGGAACGTAAATTGTGGCAGCCGTAGCCACTGCCATTTGCTTCCCTGCGTTAGCCGTAATAGGATACGTATATATTTACATAGCCTATCATGGCTAATGCAGGGACGCAAATGGTGTAGCTGCCGCCATTTGCATCCCTGCATTAGCTGTGATAGGCTACATATATATTTACTTAGCCTATCACAGCAAAAGGCAGGGATGCAAATGGCGTAGCGGACGCTATTTGCGTCCCTGCTCTTTGCCGTGATAGGCTATGTAAATACTTAGGTAGCCTATCACAGCTAAAATAGGGAGGCAAATAGTGGCTGCAGACTGAGGCAGCCATTCGCAGCTGCAGACCGGGGCAGCAGATGGACCGGATAGCCAACAACAGGTAGGGTCCGTCCCAGGGACATTTCGCGGGGTGGCAGGGGGGGTTGCTCCGTTCCACCACGGACTATGGACTCTTTGGAGTTGGTGGTGGAATTGTCTAATATCCCTAGTGCTTACAGAGGAAGTATAGTAAAGACAGAAATTATGTGTGCTTTGACTGGGGTCCTAGAATTTTAAGGAAATAGAGGTTGGTAGATCTTTTCATCCTCAAACCATGAGGTTTTTCTGCCTAAAATCCCAGCTGGTTTGAATAGCCAAAATCTATTCTGACAGATAAAACAAATCCCAGCACAGTGAGAAGCATGAAAGATGAGGCAGTTAATAATGGAAGCAAAGATGATCAGCATCAAGGACTACTGAAGCTCTCAAGAAAATGCAGAGGCAGGTTGGTACTGCAATACCTTATCTCTGTTGTTCAGCATGTCTCCTGTAGTTCTAACACAAACTACAGCTGTTCTACAAATTCTTCATCAGAGTCAGGAGATGGTGGAAGCTGAAGAAACAACCACATGGTCCAAAACATCCCACCCACTGGGACTCTTAAACATGCTAATTATTAGCTAGAATGATTGCTTTTTTATTTAGATTAAATAAAGACAGCTATTTCTAAGCTGCAAAAAGTCAAGACAGACACGGAATGATTCATGACCGGATAATGACACTAAAGATTTGTTCAATAATAAAATTTGTGGAGCATGTTAATTTAATGTTTAGTGCAAAGTTTAGTTATCAAGATTTATAGCATTCTTTAGCAAAGCTGGCAAACAAATACCAGATGCTAAAACTTCTTCATTAAATGCTATTAGGTTAAATCGTCTCTTGGAATTATTTGTGAGCTTTCATTTGAAAAACAGTAGGTTTGAGAGAAGCAGATGAAAAGACATATTACCTCATATAATAAAAGGGAAGAAAATTGCTGTAGCCAGAAACTAGAAAGAGAAAGTGATAAAACTTAATAAACAGAGATGATAATGATAAATGATAGTTTAAAAATATAGTCTACCCTTCATTCAGTACCTCACTTTGAAATGTTAATTCAGATCCAATGCCATTCATTAAGAATGAGGTCTCTGGACTTTCCCCTGTCTTTGAAAGTATGCCATTATTTTCAAGGTACTCCACTGCCACTTTGAGATGTACTCCCCCCCCCCCCATATTATCCTTCCGGAAAAAAATGCAGCTAATAAACAGCAAATAGGCAATGAAATCTGGTTGTGGCACAGTCTTTTTAAGACATTGAGGAAAGATGCTTTCATATTGGCAATATTTTTAATTGACATTCATATCTGTCCTGTTAATATTAATTCTTCTTTGTGGTCCCTGTGCATCACACATATGGGCTCTGTGCCTGCACAGAGCTTTGTTTGGGAACATTCTATAGCTGAGGAAAACATTTTTGACAGGAACCCTTCCCCAACATTCACTGTGCATGTCCCAGCAGGTCCCCGTCCATTCCCTCAGTTCTCTTTTGACCACTTTGTTGAAAGGACACCTGTTGCCAAAGGCAGAGAGATTATTGTTTGGATTCAGAGCAATGACCACACAAGTGAGTAAGAGTTAAAAAAAAAAAAAAAGCTTTACTAATTATAGCAGCCAGAGTATTACAGTTAAGCATACGATGTTATGAAGCAGACTAAGCAAAATATCTTACTCCTCCGTTCTGCTGTCGGTAGGGATGGCCGAGAATTCCGCCACGGATTTCAGTGAGGCCAAATGCACTGGCATTCGCCCCCCCGAAACCCATGGCGGAACGACCTCCCACCCCCCGCTCACTCCCACAGAATCCCCCCCGGGACAAAGCTTACCTGGGGCGGATGTTCCGGCGGTGGCAGCTGGCCTCTCGGCCGGCTGCTGTGGACTCAAATGGCAGCCACTGTAGCAGCCGCCATTTGCATCCGGCCAGGCTGCCGTGATAAGCTACGTAAGTATTTACGTAGCCTATCATGGCAAAGGCAGCCACGCAAATGGCAGCCACCATGCCATTTGAGTAGCTGTCTTTGCTGTGATAGGCTATGTAAATACTTATGTAGCCTATCACGGCAACAACAACAACAAACCGCATACGCAAATGGTGGCGGCTACAGTGGCCACCATTTGAGTTCCCTTTCTTTTTGCTGTTTTAGCTTATGTAAATATTTACATAAGCTATTAAGGCGAAAAAAAGGGGAACGCAAATAGCTTAGTGGGTACCATTTGTGTTCCCTTTTTTTTGCCGTAATAGCTTACGTGAATATTTACGTAGACTAAAACAGTGGAAAAAAAGGGAACGCAAATGGTGGCTGCCATAGCCGCCGCCATTTGTGTACATGGGGGGGGTGATTTATGGAAGGCTGCCCAGTGGCCAGATGTCCGGCTGCAGGTGGCCCCGGCCGGTGGCTCTGCAGAATCTCCTTGGAGCGGAGCCGGCCGGATCAGGATTTCAGGGGGAGGTGCGGAGTGCCTCCCCCCCACCGCGAATCACCCTGTCGAAAAGGTAAGTGACTTCTGTACATCCCTAGCTGTTGGGAGCCCCAGATAACGACAGCAGAGAGACTCCAGTCGGCCGATGCACAGCACCTCTGCGGTCCCAGTCTGCGCCGAAGCGCCACTGAGTGACGCTCTTTAGGGACTTATATACTTGAAGCCCCCCCCCGCCCCCGTATCTACATGCTGTTTCTCTGGGTCTACTATGTGCTGTATCCATTAGGGATGTACAAAACCCCTACCTGGCTCCGCCATTTGCGGCTGCAGCAGCCCAGCAGTGGCCGGAGCCGCCGCTGCCATTTCAGCTGCTGCCACCGCATCCACCACCAGGTAGGTCTTTCCTGGGGGGATTCCGCAGGGTGGGCGGGAGGCCATTCTGCCACAGACTCCAGGGGGACAGATTCCAAAAGAATCTGGCCTCACTGGAGTCCGTGGTGGAATTCTCTGACATCCCTAGCGTCCATAGACTTCTTTATCAATAGCATCTGCTTAGGGATGTACGAAAGGCACTTACCTTTCTCTAGGGATGTCAGAGAATTTTGCCACGAATCTCGGGGAGGCCGAATGCCGGTGCATTCGGCCCCCCAAATTGGTGGCGAAACGGTCTGCCACCCCCCCGCCCCCCTGGGATGGGACTTACCTTGTGTGAATGTCCCTGGCGGTGGTGGCTCCAGCGGTGGTTTGTAAAGATTTACGTAGCCTATCTCTTTTTTTTTTTAAACTGGAAATGGCGGCGGCAGCAGCCGGTCAGAAGACCAGCCCCCGCCACCAGCGAAACGCCGCCTGATCTGCCGCCGGAGCCGCCGCCACCAGGAAGATCCGCCCAAGGTAAGTCTTGTCCCGGCGGGGGCAGGAGGGGCAGGCCATTCCACCACCAATTTCGGGGGGCTGAATGCGCTGGCATTCGGCCTCCCCGAGATCCGTGGCAGAATTTTCGTACATCCCTTCATCGGCTGTGATAGTCGCATGATGTCCAGGCATCTTCAGTTAAATTTGCAGGTGGACCACAGCCAAAGAGATCCTCCCTGCCTTCCAAGGCCATACCTCCTGACTCTTAACCTTGAAAAACAAGAATCAGACCAAGGAGTCTGATAGTTCTGGAAGAGGCCGAAGTAGAGATGGGGGAGAAATCCTCCACAGACCCCAGTGAGGCCGGATTCAAAAGAATCCAGCCTCCGGAGTCTGTGGAGGACTGGAAGGCTTACCTCCGCCTCCTGGAGGAATCCTTGCTGGCTAAATCCTCCCTGCCAGCCGGCTCCGGAGTACCAGCGATACGACCGCCATTGCTGTATTGCTGGCTGGGCTGATTGACTGCAGACGCAAATGGTGTCCAGTATGCCACTGCGGCCATAAAGGTCTTAGTTTAAGCTAAATGCAGCCATTTACGGCTGTATTTAGCTTAAAGTAAGACCTTTATGGCCGCAAATGGCATAGTGGATGCCATTTGTGTCCGCAGTCAATCAGCCCAGCCAGCGATACAGCAATGGCGGTCGTATCGCTGGTGCTCCGGAGCCAGCTGGCGGCTCTGCAGAATTGCCACGGAGCACAGCTGGCCGGCTTGTATTCCGGGGGGGAGGGATGGATTGCCTCCCCCCCCCCGCGGACACACCCCTGGACCCAGAGGTAAGCGATCTGCCCATCCCTAGACCTAAGAGACCTGGCTTTTAAGGCCTTCTGGGAAGCTTAGGCATGAATGGAGCAATTGCAGCATGTCACATCTGTCTCCTCAGTATACAGTGGTCTACTGGAATTTCCTCTACAGCACCTCATTAGGACTTCTCACTCTGTTAGAGTTTTAGGCTGAGGTAGTTAAGGAGTTTTTTCCTTCTTTCTGTCTTTGTTTTTCTTCTTTTTTCCATAAAAAAAATTATTTAGGTAGTTTATCTTTATTATATTTCACAATCTCTGATCAAAGTGAGGTGACATATGGCCATCAAGGCCCCTTTTTGTAAAGCATTCAGTGTGGCAGCAAGCTACCCCCCACTGATGGACAGTCACTTTGTGTTGCCTGGGGGAATCACATGTTGTGGAAATCTGCTGCCATTGTATTTATTTCACAAAACAGACAAAGCATCATTGATCAGACCGCTTAAAAGTGGTATTGTGGAAAAAGGCTTTAGAAGCTGTGGATTCTACTCTTTCAAAGGCTTCTACTCACAGCCTGAAGTGATGGCGGAGAAAGTGCAGTCTCCTCCCCAATGTGCCAAGTCCCCAGCTCTAACCATGGGTCGAGTTGATCCTCCCATTCCAGGCAGATACCTGACCATTTCTATGGCCAAAAAGCTCTCTAAAAAGGCAAAAGCTCTTAGGGCTCCGAAATCTAGGGATGTACAAAACTAGGGATGGCGGAGAATTTCTCCCCGAATCTCCGGGAGACCGAATGCCAACGCATTCGGCCCCCCAAAATTGCTGGTGAAATTCTCCGCCCCCCTCCTGCTTACCTCCTGCGAATGTCCCTCCCGGCGGCATGTCCCAGCGCCATTTCGGCAGGGGCGGGGGCGGCAGCCAGTCTTCCGACCGGCTGCCACTGCCGCCATTACAAAATAAAGTAAAAAACCCCAAAACACCCATGATAGGCCACGTAACGATTAACATAGCCTATCACGGCTAGATTTCCAAAGTCAGCCATGAGAGGCTACGTTAATCGTTACGTAGCCTATCACGGGTGACTTTGGAAAAAAAAAAAAAAGCACGTACGCAAATGGCGGCGCCCCATGGGCGCCACCATTTGCATTCCTTATTTGGTCCCGGTAGTCTACATAAAGATTTACGTAGACTACGGCAAAAATAAGGGCAACGCAAATAGCGGCTGTGGATGGGCTGCTGCGGACGCAAATGGTGGCCACCGTTTTGGTGGCCACCATTTGCATTCCTTATTTGGTCCCAGTAGTCTCCATAAAGATTTACGTAGACTACGGCGAAAATAAGGGCAACGCAAATAGCGGCCGCGGATGGGCTGCTGCAGACGCAAATGGTGGCCACCGTAGCAGCTGCCATTTGCATCCAGACAGGCTGCCTTGATAGGCTACATAAATATTTATGTAGCCTATCACGGCTAACCTCCCCCCCAAAAAAACCCCCAGCATATGCAAATGGCGGCAGCTACGGCGGCCACCATTTGCATTTCCTATTTTTCTCCATTCTAGCCTAAGTAAATATTTACGTAGGCTAGAACAGCAAAAAAAAAGGAATGCAAATAGCACCCACTATGCTATTTGTGTTCCACTTTTTTTCACCGTAATAGCCTATGTAAATATTTACGTAGGCTAGAACAGCGAAAAATAGGGAACGCAAATGGCGGCTGCCGTAGCCGCCGCCATTTGCATCCAGCCAGGCTGCCGTGATAGGCTACGTAAGTATTTACGTAGCCTATCACGGCAAAGGCAGCCACACAAATGGCGGCCTTTGCCGTGATAGGCTACGTAAATACTTACGTAGCCTATCACGGCAACAACAACAAAAAACCGCGTGCGCAAACGGCGGTGGCTAAGGCGGCTATTTGCGTTCCCCTTTTTTTCACTGTAATAGCCTACGTAAATATTTACGTAGGCTAGAACGGCGAAAAATAAGCAATGCAAATGGCAGCCACCGTAGTCGCCGCCATTTGCGTACGCTGGGGTTTTTTTGGGGGGGGGGTTAGCCATGATAGGCTACGTAAATACTTATGTAGCCTATCACAGCTGCAAGGACACCAATGGCAGTCACAGCAGCCTGGTCGCGGCCGACCAGGAGACCAGCTGCCGGAGCTGCCGCCGTTGGAGCCGCCACATCCGCCACATCTGCCCCAGGTAAGTTCCATCCCTGGGGATTCTGCAGGGGGGCGGGGGGGCAGGAGGCTGTTCCGTCACGGATTCCAGGGGGGCGGATTCTTTAGAATCCATCCTCACTGGAATCCATGATGGAATTCTCTGCTATCCCTACCGAAATCATCAGTTGAAGTCCCTAAAAAAAAGAGGAAGAAGGATCAGGAAAAGACAGTTTCTGCTCCTAGAACTGTGCAAGAAATGCACCAAACTTCGATTCCAGCACCAACTCCATTGCTGGATTCTCCCATACTGAGGCTCCATTGGTTTCAGTGTTGGTCCTGAAGGTCGCATCGGTATCATTGCCAGAGCTGTTGCAAATGGCATTGACTTCAGAGGGGGAAATTAGAGATGTATCACTACCAACTGTTCTCCGTGATTCTCCGCCATGGATGCAAATTCCATCAGTGATGGTACTAAGGGAATGCCTGTACCATAATACATCTCCAGACTCCTTTCCAGCTGAGATATCAGGTACACTGTGCCATGATTGCTACGGGAGACATAGATGTCACAGATTGTGGTCATCTGCACGCGAGTGGGACAGATATTATGACTGATCTTTTCCATCTAGGATGCAGTACCAGTAGGATGACTGGCACTATTCTGGAGACTCTCCCTATGATCATACACTATATTTGGGAGCCACATCTCTTGGTTATCATCCTTCACCATCAGCGACTGTTTCCAGACCACCGCAGGAGGAACTGTTCTTACCTCCTCTACCAATCCTGCCTTGCTCCACTTCTTTGTGGGGACAACCACTGCCCAGGGATACACCACTGCTGCAACCAACAAATGACACTATGGGGGCAGTTTTGTCCCATCCTTTCCCACCTCTGCCTGAGTCAGCATCAAAGGAGAGGCGAAAAGTTTTGGATCATGGCACAGCATCATCTCCTCAGTCTATTGAGGATTACCAATTGGACTCAGCACCTGTTTCCTCAGTGCCACCTTCTATCTCCTCACCTGATGCTGCTGTGGGGTGCTTGAGGGGGCCTCAATCTCAGAAGGCCCGTACTAGGGATGTACAAAAGTCACTTACCTTTCCGCGGATTATGTTGATGGTGGGGGGGAGGCGATCCATTCCTCCCCCCCGGAATCCTCCATGCCCAGCTGTGCTTTGCAGCAGCTCCGCGGAGCAGCCGGCCAGGCCCAGGCCAGAGCCGTCCACAGCCAGATTTCCGGCTGTGGAGGGTTCTGGGTAAAACAAACAAACAAAAAACCGCGTATCCAAATGGCGGCGGCTACGGCCGCCGCCATTTGCATTCCTTATTTTTGGCCCTCTTAGTCTACATAAATATTTACGTAGACTATGACGGTGAAAATAAAGGGGAACGCAAATAGCGTAGTGGGCGCTATTTGCATCCCTTTTTGATTCGTCGTTTTAGCCGACATAAATATTTACGTAGGCTAAAATGGTGAATCAAAAAGGGACGCAAATAGCGCCCACTATGCTATTTGCATTCCCCTTTATTTTCGCCATCATAGTCTACATTAATATTTATGTAGGCTAAGATGGCCAAAAATAAGCAACGCAAATGGCGGTGACCATAGCCGCCGCCATTTGCGTACGCAGGTTGTTGTTGTTTTTTACCCAGCCATGATAGGCTACGTAAATCTTTATGTAGCCTATCACGTCTTGTAAAAAAACAAAAATGACAAGACTGCAAATGGCGGCAGCGGCAGCCACTCGGAAGACCAGCTGCCGCAGCCGCCACCGCTGCAGCCGCTGCCACTGCCGGAACCGCCACCGCCCGGAACATCCGCCCCAGGTAGGTTTCCTCCCAGGGGGGATCCGCGGGGGGGCAGGGGGGGCAGGCCATTCCGCCACGGAGTTTGGGAGGCCGAATGCACTGGCATTCGGCCTCACCGAGATCCGTGGCGAAATTCTCTGACATCCCTACCCGTACCATTTTACAGAACAGATACTGAATCATCAGGGATTGAAACTCGGAACAAAGCCCTATGAGGAGAGACTGAAAGAACTGGGCATGTTTAGCCTTGAGAAGAAAAGACTGAGGGAAGATATGATGGCACTGTTCAAGTACCTGAAAGGTTATCACAGAGAGGAAGGCCAGGATCTCTTCTCCATCATCCTGGAGTGCAGGAGATGGAATAATGCGCTCAAGTGACAGGAAGCCAGATTCCAGTTGAACATCCAGAAAAACCTCCTGACTGCTAGAGCAATACGACAATGGAACCAATTACCTAGGAGGTGGTGGGCTCTCCCACACTGGAGGCATTCAAGATGAGGCTGGATAGCCATCTGTCAGGGATGGTCTAACTTGGATTCCTGCATTGAGCAGGGGGTTGGACTCGATGGTCTTGTAGGCCCCTTCCAACCCTACTATTCTATGATTCTATAATATAGAGGACTTCCAAATGTTTGCCATTTTAGGCTGTAGTAAAGTGTATTGTCATTTCTTTTTTACCTTCTGACTTTTGTTGTCATTCTGACACATAGCATAAAAGTAAGTGGATGGAAATAAAAATTCGCAACATTATTTTCAGCAGAATTAAGGAGGAAAAAGACTTAGATTGAAACCATTCTGATAGTTCTACACAGGAAAGTCCTATTTGTTTAAAATGGATGCACCTGTGCTTCCCAGAGTGCAGGACACGGAATAATGGGCTCCAGTTACAGGAAGCCAGATTCTAGCTGAACATCAGGAAAAACATCCTGACTGTTAGAGCAATACGACAATGGATCCAATTACCTAGGGAGGTAGTGGGCTCTCCCACGTTGGAGGTATTCAAGATGAAGCTGGACAGCCATCTGTCAGGGATGCTGTGACTTGGATTCCTGCATTGAGCTTTTTTTTTTTTTTCCAAAGTCAGCGTGATAGGCTACATAAACATTTACATATCCTATCACGGCTGACTGCAGGGACGCAAATGGCGGCGGCTACAGCCGCCGCCATTTGCATCCCGGCTAGGGATGGCCGTGAATTTCTCCATGAATCGTTGGCATTCAGCATTCGGCCCCCCAAAATTGCGTTGGCATTCAGCCCCCCGAAATTGTTGGTGAAATTCTCTGCCCCCCCTGCCCCCCCCTGGGATGGGACTTACCTCCCTCGAATGTCCCTCTCAGCAGCGGGTCCCGGCGGCGTTTTGGCAGCGTTTCGGCAGTGGCAACGGCGGCGGCCGGTCTTCTGAATCCCTAATTTGGTCCCTGTGTGGCTAACAATGTTATACACATTGTAACACACATTGTAACAATGTGTGTAATTGTACACATTGTTACACACATACAATGTTACACACATTGTAACAATGTGTGTAACAATGTAACACACATTGGCTAATAATTTGGCTAACAATCAAGCCATGATATCATGGTACCAAATGGTGGGTGGGGAGAGCAAATTGGCTCTTTGTGCGACTGCCTTCCAGTGGACCAGAGGGAACTGGCCAGAGTTTTTCAGTGGGAGGCGGTAAAATGATCCTGTCAACAAATCAACACCACCCAACAACAAGCCAACTGTGACACAAAAGCTATGGTAGGAGCAGTGGCCCTTCGCAGGCATGCCTGGCTCAGATTGGTGGGCCTGACAGCAGAAGCAAGATCCCAGGTAGTGGACTTTCCACTTAATAGGGAAGGCCTCTTCAATGCAAGGACTGATGAGGCAATGGATGCCCTACAGAAGGTCAAAAACACTGCTAAAAAGATGGGGATCTCACAACAGTACCAACAACCCCCTTAAAGGCAGAAGAGATGGTTTAGACAACAACATTTTGTCCAACCACACCAATACCTGGATAAAGCCTCACAATTCTGTCACCAGCAGACCCAGACAAAACAGTAGCCCTCTTGTCTTGCCCGAAAAGAGACAGCTGCTCCATGCAGAGACTTTGACTTAGTACCAGACTCGCCTTGATACCAAACCTCCCATTTTTGGCTCACTCCTGTCTCATTTCCTGCCAAATTGAATGGCTATAACATCGGATGTGTGGGTCTTCAACATTGTCCAATTTGGATACAGGAAAGAGTTCAAGGTCCTCCTCCTCTCAGTCCTGTAAATATTACAGCAGCATCAGAAGTTCTGAAGGTAGAGACAGATTTGCTCTTGACAAAGGGAGCCATCAGAAGAGCCATCACCTTATCTAACAAAGGACAGAGGTTTTCCCATTATTTCAAGAGAGATGGAGGGCTTCACCCTATTCTGGATCTCAGGGACCTCAGTGATTTCATAAAGACAAGAAAGTTTAAGATGACTACTCTAGCCACTATGCCTCTCCTATGTCAGGGTGTATGGTGGGCCTCAAAAATGCCTACTTCCAATTGCCATCCAAGAAGTTTATCAGTTTTCAGTTCACAGTGCATCCCTTCAGCCCAGCAACTGCTCCACAGGTCTTTATGAAATGTGTGGCAGTTGTGTGTGCATACGTTTGCACTTGAGGCATAAAAGTATACCCATACCTGGATGATTGGCTGATAGTGGCATCATCCAAACATTGCTTTTTTCGAGCAATTTTATTTGTCAGGAACTTTCTGAATTCATTAGGTTTGATAATTAACAAAGAAAAATCCAAGCTGGAACCCACACAGATGATCCCCTTCATTGGTGCAGTGTTGTATCTGACATCAGTGAAGGACTTCCTCAAGACAGGCTTCACACATTAATGGATTTGGCACACCGAATTTCCCACTTCTGCAGAATGACAGCATTCCAAATCCAACAACTGCTGGGTCTCATAGCATCTATGGTATATGTAGTAGCTTGGGCAAGACTCTGCATGAGATGCCCGCAAAGTTGGTTTTTAAAGTCTTTCAACCCCTCTACCAATGCTCACAGGTCCACTTAATGGTATCGAGGGATGCAGCAAGCAGCCTGACTTGGTGGACGCAGTCCTGCAATTTTACAGAGGGCATACCCTTCACACCACAGCCTCCATCATGAGTAGTGCTGTGCCGAAAATTTCTCCCACAATATTTTCAACCATTCTCATTCCATTTGATTAAAAAAAAATGCTTTCAAAAAGAAATTGAAATGAGAAGAAATTTTGGAGAAATTCTCATGGGTTGGGTTCAGGGTTCTTGTGCTTATTTTACATGTGAGGCGACCAAGCAGTGTGCATGAGGATCAAGTCTTTCATTGTACAATCATCTCTCTGCACCTGCATTAGAGACAAGATATCTCCACAATTTGTCCTCAGAAATGTAACAGTTGGAAGATCCTGGGCAAGGTGCTGAACCCTACAGAATAACAACAAGAGCTGAACTAAAATTTCTCAGGATACATTTTTCTCAGAAAAGTCCTGAGATGTTTCTTTTCTTACCCCCTAGAAAAAAAGGCCACTTTGCAGAATTCCTCCAAATTTCTTCCCATTTGGTGAGTTTTGCCTCCCCCCCCCCCAATGCTGTGGAATGATGTGAGGTATAAGGTACTGTGGACAATGCAAAATGAGGGCCAGGATGCAAACACACTTTCTGCTGTTGCCACTTATAATGGCAATGCTAACCTGCTCCCCCGAGTCCTTAGGAAAAAAGAAGCTGTGTGACAACCCTTGCCAATGATGAGCCCTAACTGTGAGAAATTGTCAGAGAATTTCTCCTCCCTCTGGAGAAATTTGGTGAAGTTGTCCTAGGGATGGCGGAGAATTTCTCCCCGAAACATCGGGGGGCCGAGCGCCAATGTGTTCGGCCCCCCGAACAAGTTTCGGGGAGAAATCCTCCGCACCCCCCCCCGGGACGGGACTTACCTTCCCTGAATGTCCCTCCCGGCGGCGGGTCCGGCTGGCGGTTCGTCGGGTGTTCGAGCGGGGCGGGAGCGGCAGCCGGTCTTTCCACCGGCTGCTGCCCCCGCCATTGCAATAAAAGAAAAAGAAAAAAAAGTCCCCTGATAGGCTACGTGACGATTCACGTAGCTTATCACGGCGAGATTTGCAAAGTCAGCCATGATAGGCTACGTCAATCGTCACATAGCCTATCACGGGTGACTTAAAAAAAAAAAAAGTCTCTACGGATAATGGCAGCCCCCATAGGGAGCCGCCATTCCCGTTCCTTATTTGGTCGCTGTAGTCTACGTAAATGTTTACGTAGACTACGGCGAAAATAAGGGCAACGCTATTTGCGTTGCCCTTATTTTCGCCATAGTCTACGTAAACATTTACGTAGACTACAGCAACTAAATAAGGAACGCGAATGGCGGCTCCCTATGGGGGCCGCCATTCACGTACGCGTTTTTGTTTTTTTTTTAAAGTCACCTGTGATAGGCTACGTGACGATTCACGTAGCCTATCACGGCTGACTTTGCAGATCTAGCCGTGATAGGCTAGGTGAATCGTCACGTAGCCTATCAGGGGGCGTTTTTTTTTTTTTTTTAACTTTCGCGTTCGCAGCCGGGCGAGGCGGCAAGCCTCCTCCCCAGCCTGAATTTCGGCCTGGCGAGGCGGGAAGCCTCCCCCCCGGCCTGAATTTCGGCCGGGCGAGGCGGGAAGCCTCCCCCCTGGCCTGAACTTCACGGGGGGAGCAGCGACGCGCTCCCTCCCACCGCGAACAAGCTGCGAGAAAAGGTAAGTGACTTTCGTCCACCCCTAAGTTGTCCCCACAGTTTCTCTGCCTTGGAGCAGCATGGTCATTTTAAAAGGTTTTTTCTTTCTTTAAAACAGGGTTGCTTTAAACAAAGAGCATTGCTCAGGCACACCTAAGACAGCCTTCTTTTGGGAAGCCCGTAGGAAGAGGAAATGTTTTGGCTGAAAGTAAACAGAGACGGAGGATTTCAATTTAAAAAGAACACCCACAAACAAGGCGGTGACCACAATTCATTTTTTTTAAAGAAACATACGGATTTATTATCGGTTTATACTACACTGCATTTTTATTTACGAAAATTCCATGACTCTTAGCGGATGACAAAAAAAAGTCGCATGACTGCTGGCTCCGCAGGACCTCATGGTGCCATTCCGCAGAGGATTCCGTGGAACGGACTGAAGGGAATTCGATCCCATTTCAGTCCGTCGCGGAATTCTCTGATATCCCTAGTGCAGAAGCATTGAATCGTATGAGCCTCCTCAGGCACTCTCAACTGGTACAGCCAAAACTAGATTTGCCAACTCAGCAGGAACTAGGCAACCTCAGTCCAGGCTACTTCTTTTCCCATCTCAGAAGTTATCAGTAGTGTCAAAGCTGATCAAACTAGGGATGTACGAAAGTCACTTACCTGAACCGAAATTTGATTCGCGGGGGGGGGGAGGCGCTCCGTCCTTCCCCCCAAAATTCTGGCCAGGGGGGTAGGCACCCTGTCCCTCCCCCAAAAATTCTGGCCGGGGGGGAGGTGCCCCGTCCCTCCCCCCCGAAATTCTGGCCGGGGGGGAGGCGTCCCGTCCCTCCCGCCGCGAATCCTGGCTGGCCGGGAACGCAAATGGAGGCAGCCGTAGCTGCTGCCGTTTGAGTCCCTGCAGTCAGCCGTGATAGGCTACATAAACGTTTATGTAGCCTATCACGGCTGAGTAAAAAAACAAAAACAAAAACCGCACGTATGCAAATGGCGGCGCCCATGGGCACTGCCATTTGCGTTCCTTATTTTGACACGTGTAGTCTACGTAAACATTTACGTAGACTACGGCCAAAATAAGGGGAATGCAAATAGCGTAGATGCTATGCTATTTGCGTTCTCCTTATTTTCGCCGTAGTCTACGTAAATGTTTACTTAGACTACACGTGCCAAAATAAGGAACGCAAATGGCAGTGCCCATGGGCGCCGCCATTTGCGTACGCGCGGTTGTTTTTTTTTTACTCAGCCGTGATAGGCTACGTAAATCTTTATGTAGCCTATCACTTTTTTTGTTTTTTGTTTTTTTTTACTGGAAATGGCGGCAGCGGCATCCGGTCGGAAGACCGGCCGCCGCAGCTGCCGCTGCTGCCGCTGCTGAACCGCCGCCTAACTACCGCCGGAGGCGCCGCCGTTGCCAGGGAGATTCGCACAAGGTTAGTCCCATCCCGGGGGGGGCGGGGGGCAAACCGTTTCGCCACCAATTTCGGGGGGCCGAATGCACTGGCATTCGGCCTCCCTGAGATTCGTGGCGAAATTCTCTGACATCCCTAAATCATACTTGCTTGAGGTTAGGTGGGTGGGATGAGATCCCACTCCGTTTCAGGTGGACATTCCACTTATTTTCATTGGATGTTAAAGTATCCTGAGATAATATACAGAGCAAGATTACTCCCAGGGGTGGCCCAATTCACTTTGTTTCTTGCTTGAGGCAAAGGACAAAATGGCACCCCCTCTATTCCATGTACAAAAGCTGACTAGACTGGCAGGTGGATCTGTCTTCAACATTGATGATGGGACGGTATCCCCCACTGCCCCTGAAGGCTGCAGATTAACTTAAGGGATGCAGATCAGGCTGCATGTCCCACAGCAATCTCCTCCAACACCTGCTTCTGTCAGGGTGGAAACTGAGCTGATAGAACCCCAGAGCAGTTCTGATTCTGAGGAGGATCAGCAATCCGTGGGAGAGGAGCCAGCTTGTCCCTCACAGGCACTACGCTAATTGCGTTCCCTTTATTTTCGCCGTCTTCGTCTACGTAAATGTTTACGTAGACTAAGACATGTCAAAATAAGGAACACATGGGCGCCACCATTTGCGTATGTGTGGTTTTTTTTTTCTTTTAAATCAGCCGTGATAGGCTACATAAACATTTACGTAGCCTATCACGGCTGACTGCAGGGACGCAAACGGTGGCGGCTACGGCCGCCGCCATTTGCCGAGCCGGCCAGGATTCAGGGAAGGGAGGGACGGAGCACCTCCCCCCCTGGCCAGAATTTGGGGGGGAGGGACGGAGCGCCTCCCCCCCACCATGAATGTCACCCTTCGAAAAGGTAAGTGAGTTTCGTACATCCCTATTAAAGCCTTGAAAAGAATCATTTCGTCTTTGTCTTGAGTTAGCTATTGGAGTCTACTGAAAGAGACCTCTAGGGCGCTCCTGACAGCTTGATCCCTATTCCTCTTTTTTTTTTCCTTTCCTTTCCTTTCCTTTTCTCTCTCTCTCTCTCTCTTCTCCTACTGCTGAATGGAGTATGCCAGGGACCCGGTGGTGCAAGCTCTGGCGCAAGGGAACCAGATTCTCTGTGATCAAGGGGCTCAACTGACAACTGCCGTACAGAATCTACAAGCTGCTGTTCAACCCCCACCACCTCTGACTCCCCCCCGCCGCAAGTGCCTGGTGGCTTTGCCAGAGAAGTTTTCCAGTGAGAAAGGACTTTTTCAGATTTTCCGGGCCCAATCGGAGCTGTACATGCACCTTCAACCTGAGGATTTCCTGATGGAACAGGTTCGTGTGGGCTTCATCATTAACCTACTTTCAGACGTGGCAGCTAAATGGGCTTTGGGACTTCTTCTTGCTAATGACCCCCTGCTCGGGGACTATCAAGGTTTCATGACAGTGATGGCCAGATTTTTCGGTGACCCCCTGTGCACGCAGACAGCTTCTCGGGAGATTCGCCACCTCAGGCAGGGCAAGGACTCAGTTTCCAGCTATGTGACAACTTTTCACTTGCTGATGCAGGATTTACAGTGGAATGATGCTGTGCTGGTGGCTCAGTTTTTGGACGGTTTGAACGACGAGATCTTGGACGAGTTGGCACGCACACCTAGCCCGCCTACTTTGGAGGACCTTATCCAGACCTGCCTCCAGATAGATAGTCGGCTGGAGGGCTGCCGGCAGACGCGGCGGGGTGCCGGGGACTGAGATTTCCCTCCTCCCATTCCCCCCCATTTCCTGCCCCTCCCCCCACCCCTGCAGTGGTGGCAGAGGAGACCCCGATGCAGCTGGGAGCTACCCAAGCCCCACTGCCGCTGGAGGAACTAGAGTGATGGCGCGCTGAGCGCCAATGCGTTCAGTGTGGAAAACTGGGACATTTCACCAAAACCTGCTGTGCCAGACCTGCAGCTCCTCTGCCTCCCCCTTCTCCTTCCTCCTCCTCCTCCTTCTCACCCCCAGGCCTGACTAGGCTGCCCCCCAAGCCTGTTGGGGGTCTCCAGTGTGGGAGTGGGTTCCACACCCGGTGGGTGCCTTCCACAACCCCCCACCCTCCCATCTGCTATTGCATGTTCACCTCTGCTCCTCCCAGTGGGGTGGGATGGAGACCCTGGCTTTAGTGGTCTCGGGGGCTACGACCAGTTTCACGGATGAAACGTTCACCCTCTTCCACAAGATTCCTACCCTGCCTCTTCCTGCCCCCTTGGCAGTGGAGACCATTGATGGGTGCCCTCTTTCTTTGGGCACGGTGACCCGGATTACAGCTCCACTCACTCTGCATGCCCAGTCCCTCGTTGAGCAGATTCAGTTTCACTTGGCCAAGGTTCCCCAATACCCAATCATGCTGGGTGTTTCCTGGCTCTCTAAGCATAATCCTCAGATTTCTTGGGAGCTTCAGCAGTGGAGTTTGCATCTCCCTACTGCCAGGAGCATTGCCTCCCAACCGAGGTGCCAGTCTCAGCCCAGGCCTTAACCCTTTCCTCCCCCTCCTCATCTGCTTCTGGCAGTTCTTCAGCTACCATGATCCACCCAGAGAAGTATGCAGCTTTTTGGGATGTTTTCGACAAGAAGGAGGCCGACCAGCTCCCCCACCCCACTGCCCATTTGACTGTGCCATTAACCTCATTCTGGGGGCGACCAACCCTGCTGGATGACTGTATTCGATGTCAGAGCCGGAACTTCAAGCTCTGTGAGAGTTTTTGGACACAAACCTCAAACGTGGCTTCATTCGCAATTCCTCCTCCCCCGCCTGCACCCCTACCTTCTTTGCGGCCAAGAAATCTGGAGAACTCCACCCGGTGCATAACTATAGAGCCCTCAATTCGGTCTCGATCCCTGACAACTACCCCCTCCCCCTGATCCCTGAGATGCTGGAGCGCCTGGGGCGAGCCAAGATTTTCACGAAGTTGGACCTGTGTGGCGCCTACAATCTAATTCGCATCCAGGAGGGGGATGAGTGGAAGACCTGTTTCAGCACCTGGTACGGAGCGTATGAATACTTAGTGATGCCATTTGGGCTCGCCTGCACCCCCCCACACGTGGATTTGTTTGCTAAGATGGCCCATTTCATCCCCTGCTCTGGGTTGCCCACAGCCAGGGAGATGGCAGAGCTGTTTTTGGCACATGTTTTCCAGCTCCACGGATGTCCCGAGGGTCTCATTTTGGATAGGGGCCCCCAATTCACTGCCCATTTCTGGAGGGAGCTACTTGGGCTTCTCCATGTGATGCTCCGTTTTTCCTCCACCCACCATCCACAGACGGACGGTCAGACCGAGCACACCAATGTGACTCTGGAGCAATATTTGTGCTGTTATGTCAATTACTAGCAAGATGACTGGTTTTCCTAGCTGCCTCTCGCAGAATTTGCTTATAACAATGCCTGCCATGCTTTCACCCACCAAACTCCATTTTTTGCCAATTTTGGTTACCATCCCAAGGCTTTCCCATCCACCTTAGCTCCCTCTTCAGTGCCAGCGGCCCATGACTTTTTAGAGGAGTTGAGAGCGGTACTCCACCTCTTACGGGACTCCCTCGAGCCAAGACAGCCTACAAGGCCTCTGCAGACCGGCAGCACCAGCCGGGTCCGTCTCTGCAACCAGGGACTGGGTTTGGTTGTCCACCCAATACCTCCCCTCTCACTCGCCTGCAAGGAAGCTCATGCCTCGCCGCACAGGGCCTTTCCAGATTACAGCCCAGATTAACCCTGTTGCTTTTCGCCTGGCTCTCCCCCCATCCATAAAGATCCATCCTCTTTTTCATTGGTCCTTGCTGTCCCCCCTGGTTTCTGGTGACCCTCATTGGTCCGTCGGTTCCCCCCTGCTGCCAGTGCTGGTGAAGGGGGAGAAGGAGTTTGAGGTCACAGAGACTCTGGACTCCTGCCTTTCTCATGGCTGCCTGCAATATCTAGTGGACTGGAAGGGGTATGGGCCAGATGAGCGAACCTGGGAACCTGCGGAAAATGTGCATGCTCTGTTGCTGCTGAGGCGTTTCCACCAGCTGTACCCCCACAAACCCGGGGCCCCAGGGGAAGAGCACAAGGGGGAGCCTCATGGGAGTGGGGATGATGTCAGGGTGGAAACTGAGCCAATAGAACCCCAGAGCAGTTCTGATTCTGAGGAGGATCAGCAATCCGTGGGAGAGGAGCCAGCTCATCCCTCACAGGCACAGCAGCTGGCAGAGATTCCTTCTGCTGGTATTCCTGAGATAGATAGTGACCCTAGCAGTTAGAAAGTGTGGGAGGGGGGCTTGCTAGACACTCAACACAGATGCAGGGAGTGACAAGTGATGGAGGGCGAGGAAAGGAGGCTTAGCGTGCATTTGGCGCACAAGCAATGGCCGCCTCCTGTGGACCCAAGGGAAAGAGGGAGGACCTCTCCCTAGCCCATAAGTTCAGGGTCTTCAAGTGACTCTCCTTCAAACAGGGATCAACTGCCTACTCGGAGCATAAGCCACTCTGCTGTTCCTTGCTTAGTCGCTGGTGATTAGCATCTGAAAGAGTCATTAAGTTGTAAATGGATTAAAGCCTTGAAAAGAATCCTTTTGTCTGTGTCTTGAGTTGGCTATTGGAGTGTACTGAAAGAGGCTGCTAGGACGCTCCTGACAGCTTCCATCTCCCAGCATCTACTGCCTGAGGCAGCTGCTTCACTTTGCGTAATGGTAGGGCTAGCCCTGGTCACTCTATTACTGAGGAAAGGCCCTTGACTGTTTAGCTGGGAGAGGCCAGCTCTTCCTCCAAAAACAGAAGCACTAAGACTAGGAGAAACTCTGCTGGGCTTAGGCCTTGGAAGTAGAGGAAGCCTACCTCTGCAATGCCTGCCAGGTGCTGCCAATTAGACAAGGCTATAAGATGAAATAGGTCAAATATTGTGAATTACATGACAAAAATAACTGGAAACTTTCTTGAAGGTATCTCATGCCTAATATTAGACCACATTCTTTCAGGCTTTTGACTTCATCTGTATCAACTATACTTTTCATGGTAATCAGTGGTATCTGTCAGTATAATCATTTCAGAGTGTGAATGTGCTCATTCAAGTTTGTTAGGAAAATGGTTATGCAGCTATAAAGATAGTGAATGGAGTACAGGGTAAATTGAGTCTGGCCTAATAACCAGCTCCTTGGAGGAAGATTGGGGTATAAAGATAAAATGTCATAAACAATAGATTAGAGGACAACTGCCATGCTGGTTTCATAGAATGAACGGCATAGACAGTGTGATCTACACAGCTACTAGCAACAGCAGCCAAACCATGAGTGCTGGCTATAGACAAGGCCTGCACTAGTTGGGTGGTATATCCAGCATTAGTCTAAGCTAAGTCCCATTCATTTCAGTGGGTCTCCTCTAAGTAGGAATAGTTTGGATGCAACTCCTTGTGGTCCGTCAAGCCACATGCAATCAACCAGCACTATATTTTGTCCTTCCAGGTGCTTGATCCAGTTTCAACAGTCCTAGTCGTTGGGATGTACGAAACTCCCCTTACCTGGCTCCGCCGGGTTCCACTGGGGGGGCAGGCGCTCTGTCCCTCCCCCCGGAATCCTTGCCGGGGGGGAGGCACTCCGCACCTCCCCCCCCGGAATCCTGGCCGGCTGGCTCCGCTCTGCGGGGATTCCGCGGAGCCGCCAGCCGGACATCCAGGCTCTAGCTAGCAGGGATGCAAATGGCAGTGGCCGTAGCTGCTGCCGTTTGTGTCCCTGTACTCAGCCATGATAGGCTACGTAAAGACTTACGTAGCCTATCACGTCTGGTTTAAAAAACAACAACAACGCACGTATGCAAATGGCGGCGGCTACAGCCGCCACCATTTGTGTTCCTTATTTTTGGCCATCTTAGTCTATGTAAATATTTACGTAGACTAAGACGTTGAAAATAAGGGGGAATGCAAATAGCGTCCGCTACGCTAATTGCATTCCCCTTATTTTCACCGTCTTAGTCTACGTAAATATTTACGTAGACTAAGACAGCCAAAAATAAGGAATGCAAAAGGCGGCGGCCATAGCCGCCGCCATTTGCGTATGTATTTTTTTTTTTAAGCCAGATGTGATAGGCTATATAAGTCTTTACATAGCCGATCACGACTTGTAAAAAAAAAAAAAAAACAACCCCAACAAGACTGCAAATGGCAGCAGCGGCAGCCGGTCGGAAGACCAGCCACCGCCGCTGCCACCGCCGCCGCCGCCACCCGGAAGATCTGCCCCAGGTAAATCTCGTCCCGGGGGGATTGGCAGGGGGGGCAGGGGGGTGGCAAGCCATTCCGCCACAGATTTCGGGGGGCCGAATGTACTGGCATTCGGCCTCACTGAGATCCGTGGCGGAATTCTCTGCCATCCCTACTAGTCTGGTAGAAAAAAAATGGGAGATTTATCAAACCTGTTGCTGGACTGCTAAACAAAGCTTGATTGGTTGCATTCAGCTTGCTGGGCTGGATCACAATTTGCCCAGGTCAATATACACATTTCACTTGCCACTGGTATGCCACCCAAACATATGTGGTAAATGATGGCAATCACAGCCATATTACAGAGCTTTTTTGGCTGTGGTGCTCTGTTTGTGGAACTCTCACCCCAGGGGGCTTGCCTGGCACCTGCATTGATTTTTAAGTACCATGCAAAGACTCCCCCGCCCCTTTCTAAGGCATTTTAAACCGCTGCTGGTGTTTTATCTTTGCTGTGTTTAATATTTATTTGCTGATGCTGTAGATTATTGTTTTATTGCATGCTGATTTATTTTGTTACCAGATTTTACTGTCAGTGTGTGAACTGTCCTGAGATTTTTAAATTGAATATAAAATTAAATATAACTGCTTAGTATGCAGAAAGATTTTCAATGTGTTGATGCAAATCCCTCCGCTTCTTTTGGAAGCCACATTGGAATAATATCACTGATCTAATTTTATTATTTATTAAGTTGGTGTGTTGTTAACTTGAACTATGCAGAAAGGCTTGGGATAGATTACAAAATATTTAAAACATATATTAAAACATGTGTGTGTGTGTGTGTGTGTGTGTGTGTGTACAAGTTTAAACCTCAACATTTGGGGCTGGTGTGATGCAGAGGATACACATGTTGGAAATGGTGTGTAGAGAGCTCCAGGTTCAAATCCTCCCATAGCCATGAAGCCCACTGCATGGCCTTGGATAAGTCTCTGCATGACCTCTCAGCCTAATCCAGTCTTCCTCAATCAGGTGTGGCCTTCTAGGTGTTTTGAATCCCAGCACTGACCATTCCAGCTAGAGCTGATAACAGTTGAAGTCCAAAATATCTGGGAGCCTCCAGGTCAGGGAAGTCTGGCCTAACCTATGTCACAGTAATGTTATGAGAAGCAAAATGGGGGAAATCATATATTGCACCTTGAACACCTTTGAGGAAAGGTGGAATATAAGTGTCATAAATAAATAAATTTGAAATACCCACATTAGCTAAATCCCACCCAGCCATGTTCACGTGTAATTTCTAGGACATGAGTTGATAAATCTACAATATTATAAGTATGAAGATGCAAAGTCCTTAATGCAATGGAGCCCTTCAGACTATTGCTGGCTTAAGATATTTTACTATCTCAACAGGATATATACAATCTGAGAGTTGTTGTGCCCCATCATTCACTGTGACATGGCAAGAGACATGCAACTACTTTATTAATGCACCTAAAAAGATTGTACAGATGGCCAGGCTTTGCTTCAGAACTTTCCCTGGTGATTTTGAGACTTTCTACATGAGGCATTTATTGTGTGCTTGCGATTCCTCACTCATGGTAGTTTGCAGGTGCTTTACATGATGTTGTCATCCTCCAGAGCCTCTCCCATTCTTTGCAACCATTATAATGCTCCCCCCCCCCAACAAGTCTAGTATTTCTCTGAATGGCAGCATGAAACTCTGTTGTATTTCTGCAATTCCACTGTACCATCTAGTGGTTGTGAAATGGAGCATATAGAAAGGCAGAGAGAGAAACCCCTCAGGGAAAAAAAAAAAACATGTGTAAAGGAGTCGATCTTGATCCCAGAAAGAACCCAGAAGCAGAAGCCTCGCAAAGTGGCAGGTTAAAAGCCTCATGTAGAAAAGCTCTAACTGCAAAACTCACCAGAAAAGGGGTAAAAAAGCAAAAACAAAATCCTGAGTCGGTCTTTCAAGAAACATCATGACAAATGATATCAAAAGGCACGCAAGATATCAGTGTGAATATTAGGACAAGAAATCAATGTGATTGTGATGCTAAAGTAACTGGCAGCACTAGCTATTAGCAACATATAATCAACTAAAACATTCTCTGTGTTTTTTTTAATCTACCCCAAAGTTGCTATGACTTCAAGCCCACAGTAAACATTTTTCAGTTCCACGGTTTCTTTGCTCCAAACTAGTGACAGATATTGTAAGTTTATGACACATAAAAATATGGTTTATTGGACATTTGACATTTGTTTGATTTACCATGATTAAACTTGATTTGCTCCATCAGAGGGAAAGAAGATATATATCCAAAGGCTGTTTAATTCAAGCCTTTCCAGAAGATGATGGAGCAGACCTATAATGCCAGTATTGTCAGCTCTGCTTTGTTATTATTTGAAGTGAATACTCATGGCAATTTTCATTATGATTTAGATTTTATATGTTTCTGCAAATCATTTTATCAGTTATAGCCAAAACAGTTGTTTTGAGGGGGCTGAGACATTCCCAGTGAAAGGGTTTGTTTTTTATTTTATAAACAGAAAAGGCATTCGCCACCTTAGCACAAATTTGTTTTCAAAGCTTTGAACTAGGGAAGTACAGAGTGTGTAAAATCCGCTCCATCTGTGTTTTGTGGATTGTCAGGTGCCTTTTGTTGCATCATCTGCCCACAGACAGATATGAATTTTTTTCCATTGTGTGGAAAAATACGCAAATAATTACGTAAGTATTTACGTAAGTGTTTACATAATTTACCTTAGTATGTAACATGTAGCGTATTGTCCCCCATTACATTCAATGTTTCCTCAGCAGAAACTTACGTATTTTCCTACGAATTTATATGCGTAAATTTCAGGAAGTAAAAAAAATCATCCAAAAGTCTATGGATTCTGTGCGGCCTGGATTCCACATGTCGGATTTTTGGAAATCTGAGCTCATTTTAGTCTGTCTCGAATTTCTCCAGGATCCCTACTCTGAATGCATCATCATAATCCGTCACTGTTGCCACAGTCATGAAGAGTGAAGGTACTCTGAAATCTAGAATTCCAGCTTAGAATTCATGCTATTTCCTGATCTTGCCACCTTTCCCTTGCCCATGATACTACAATTAAATGGGTCTGTGTGGGAAAACATTTAGCTTTTCCCATACCAGCTACTGAGTTTATATCAATGTACTCTCTAAGCAGGAGGAATAGCAGAATATTGGTAGCAGTGCTGTGACAATAGAGAGGAAATTATAGGAATAGACTTTATGCTGAGTTTTATGGAAGGGGGGAAACCAAAAGGGCTCTCTGTCCTAACTTCTTCCTGAGCTGATAAAGATATTTTAGTCTGGCCTTTTGTTCTCATGAACACCCAGGAAATATGAGCCATCCATACCCTGATCTCTCAGACTGCATGTAGGGATATGAGAAAAATTTGGTCTGTCAAGTTGACTTTATAGATTTACTCAGTGGGTAGTTCTCAGACCTGAATACAATTTTCAGTCAGCTAGCCATACATTTTCAAGCTTATGTTATGCTGTGTTCCACAAAACAAAACAAAAATGCCATACATTTGAAAATTGTGCAAAGAAAATGTGTATATTAAAAATGTGCACAAAAGTGCATACATTGTGGAAATTGTGATTTTTTTAACAGATTTAAAATACAGTTGCTGTTTTGTTTTTGTTTTTTTAAACAAGTCTGTGAGTAAATGAAACAGAAAGAGCTTGACCTCAAAAATCCAATAATTTTTGCAAGACTGACAGATCCGTCCATCCCAAAATGCATGCTTCTGATGTGGTTACTGGCTTAGGGAGGAGAAGGCTATCAGTGGCTACTAGTCCTGATGGCTATATGCTAGTCCTGATGGTTATATATTGCCAGTATCAGAAGCACTATGTTTATGTTCACCAGTTGCTGGGAAAATGGGCGGGAGGGTGCTGTTGCACTTAGGGATGGCGGAGAATTTCTCCCCGAAACTTCGGGGGGCCAAGCGCCAACGTGTTCGGCCCCCCGAACAAGTTTCAGGGAGAAATTCTCTGCACCCCCCCGCCCCCCACACCCCCCCGGGATGGGACTTACCTTTGCTGAATGTCCCTCCCGGCGCCGAGTCCAGCCGGCGGTTCGGTGGGTGTTCGTCCGGGGCGGGAGTGGCAGCCGGTCTTTCGACCAGCTGCCGCCCCCGCCATTCCAATAAAAGAAAAAAAAACGCCCCCGTGATAGGCTACGTGACGATTAACGTAGCCTATCATGGCTAGATCTGCAAAGTCAGCCGTGATAGCCTACGTAAATCATCACGTAGCCTATCACGGGTGACTTAAAAAAAAAAAAGCACGTATGGATAATGGCGGCCCCCATAGGGAGCCGCCATTCCCGTTCCTTATTTGGTCGCTGTAGTCTACGTAAAGATTTACGTAGACTACGGCGAAAATAAGGGCAACGCTATTTGCGTTGCCCTCATTTTCGCCGTAGTCTACATAAATCTTTACGTAGACTACAGCGACCAAATAAGGAACGGGAATGGCGGCTCCCTATGGGGGCTGCCATTTGCGTACGCGCTTTTTTTTTTTAAGTCACCCGTGATAGGCTATGTGACGATTAACGTAGCCTATCACGGCTGACTTTGCAGATCTAGCCGTGATAGGCTACATTAATCGTCACGTAGCCTATCACGGGGGCGTTTTTTTTTAAAAAAAAAAACTTTGGAGTTTGCGGCCGGGCGAGGCGAGGCGCCTCCTCCCCGGCCTGAATTTCGGCCAGGCGAGGCGGGAAGCCTCCCCCCCCCGGCCTGAATTTCGTGGGGGGAGCAGCGAAGCGCCTCCCCCCCACCGCGAACAAGCTTCGAGGACAGGTAAATGACTTTCGTCCACCCCTAGTTGCACTCATGTCCTGCTTGTAGGTTTCCCATGGGCAGCTGGTTGGCCACTGTGTGAACAGAATGCTGGACTAGATGGACCCTTGCTCTGATCCAGCATGGTTCTTCTTATGTTCTTATGACACTGCAGCCTAGGTGGGGCTATCTTTGAAGGTGGTTCAGAAGCTGCAGCTTGTGCAAATTGCAGCAGACAGACTGATGGCAGGGTCCAGAAGGTCTGAACATATAATACCAATTCTGGCCCACTTGCACGGGTTGACTGTAAGTTTCTGAGTCCAATTCAAGGTGCTGGTTTGACCTATAAAGCCTTACATGGCTTGGGACTAGACCACCTGACAGAGTACCTGTCCCAGTATGAACTTACATATCTACCACGTTCTTCATCTGAAGCCCTCCTCCAAGTGCCTTATCCAAGGGAGGCTTGGAGGATGGCAACAAGGGGGCCTTCTCAGTGGTGGCCCTCCTATTATGGGACTTTCTCCCAGTGAGGCCCACCTGATGCCAACATTGTCATTTTTTCAGTACCAAGTCAAGGGTCTCCTCTACTCCCAGGCATTTGACAGCACATGATAAGGTTTTTAATGGGTCCTGCGATTTACTGTTGATTGTTTTAAAATAGTTTGCATTTTTATACATTGGTTTTATATTATGCTTTTTTTTAGGTTTTTGATCTTTGTAAAATGCCCAGAGAGCTTTGGCTATTGGGTGATATAAAATGTAATAAATGAATGAATGAAATGAATCAATGACTCATTACACCCTTCTGCACTCTAACTCCAGCCACATTCTGCTTTGTTGTTTAAAGACCTTTCAGCCCTTCAACAACCCTGACCTCACCTATACCAACTCTCTCTTTCAGATCTTGTGCTTAGCCTGACACAGTATAGCCTCACTGGCCTTTGTGTGCCTTCATGCCCAGCTATCCCCACTCTCATGGCCTCCTTAATGTTTCTCTCCAGACTCTGTTTAGGACATTGTAGCTTTGTTCTTTAATAATCCTGGGGTCAAAGGTAGGGATGGATGAATCTGCCAGTTTCAGTTTCTCTGTTTCTCAGTTTTCCAGTTGTGCATTTGTTTCATCACATTTCTGCATTAGTTTGCCAAAATTTTTTTATAAAGAGTCCACATGGAAATGTATGCACATTTCTCCTAATATGCACATTTTTGTATGGACTTTTTGATTGGGGAACTACACCGCAAAATTTGGAGAAGTGCAAATACTGAAGGATAACTCTGTTTCATTTTGTATTGCATATCAGTTTGTGAAATACAAATTAAGTAGGTTCAAATTAAAATGTGAACCATACAAACTTCCTAGTTGGAGGTTGCACCAGTAGGGATGTGCAAACCCACCTCCATCTGGGTTCTCTAGGTACCTGCCCAGCCCCCGCCCCCGGTCGCTGGTCCCCGGATTGCACTTGAGGCCCTCCTGTACTCAGTGAGCAGCCTGCACTCACATACGCAAATATGAACAGTTTTGTGATCACCAATTTATTTTTCAAAAAATGGTGACCAT
This sequence comes from Heloderma suspectum, assembly GCF_057233095.1. Classification (NCBI taxonomy): domain Eukaryota; kingdom Metazoa; phylum Chordata; class Lepidosauria; order Squamata; family Helodermatidae; genus Heloderma; species Heloderma suspectum. Next base: position 89,653,546 of record NC_139459.1, read on the forward strand.
GGAACTCAACGAGGCCACTGGGGTGAGTGTGGGCCACTCGCTGAGCATGGGCAGAGGGTGAGTGGGGGCAGGGGCTCAGCAAGCGGGGCTTGAGGGTGTGGGCAGGGAGGTTCTGCCAGATTCCTGGATGGAATCAGGCACCCGCCATCCCTAAGCACCAGCTTCTCCCCTTGTTGACCCTGGAAACAGGGCCTTTTTTACCTGAAACCACCTTTGAAAAGCCATGGGCTATTAAAAGCTACCTTGATATAGACTCAGAAAGTGTATTATAAGGCAACTGTATTCTCCTTCTATTGTATCCTTGGGAAAATAGAAAAAAGGAACAGAAATGGAGTGTAGTTCTGTGGATCAAATCAGATATTACTTTAATGTTATTGTTAAGCATCCATGTTTGGTTTTTTCAAAATGAAATTCTAGGTGCATGGTTAGGAAGGTTTTTATTCTGAACACAGTGCATGGAGAGTTAACCCTTCTTCCCAAGCACTGATGATCCCTTGTAATCCTGATGAAAATCACCTTAGCCTTAGAAAAAGCTCCCATTGGTTAAAACTACCCTTGCCACTAGGGATGTATGGATTTTGTAAAATTTGTTCTGTCTGCATTTTGCAGATTGTCAGGTGCCTTTTGTTCCATTGTCCACTCATTGATGGAACTGGACTTTTTCAATTTCCTGAATTTTCCCAAATTCCCAGTTGTGTAAATTTCCACTTGCGAAAATGCGCAAATCCCCCCAAATGCACAAATCCCCCCGAAATGCACATTTTCACACTTTAGCCTATGGGGGAAATGTGCATTTTCAACTGGGGGGGTGTTAATGTATTTTTCTACAACTTAGGGCACAATCCTATGGCAGCTAGTCAGTGGCTAAATGGCCATAGGATTGGTCCATTTCCAGGAACTGACCTTGGAGCCCACGCTCTGAGGTCAATTCCCAGAGAACTGCCTCCCCACCCCCAACCCCTCGTATGTGGCGGGGATCGTCCCCACACTCCGCACTCATAAGGGCAGCATGAAGCAGGGGAAAAGGGGGTGGTCCCAAGGGTGGGGAGGGGTGAGGAGTGTGAAAGTACCAGTATGATGCTTCCTATTCGTCATCCAGCCTCCCCACCCCACACTTTGACATCCCACATCTAGACAGCCAAAATCAGCTTTCTAGCCATGAATGCATGGTGTCTAGAGTGCAGAGGAGATGCACTCTGTGCTCCTCCCACCGTGCATTGGATAAGCAGTTGCCACATAGGACTGATCTCTCCATTTGCCTAAAATTCCAGGAAGTAAAAATACCAATCTGTGTGACTCAGAAAAAGCCAGTCCACTGCAGAATCTACAGGTTGGATTCATAGACATCCAAGCTTATCTGATTCCATATCAGATTTCTCCGACATCCCTACTCCCCACATCAATGAAAATCTGGATGCTGTGCATACTATTCCATTTTTTAAACCCTGATGGGTTTCCAAGTGACACATTTTGCGTCTTGTGAGGTTTCGGCCCTGCAAAAGATAAAAGGGGCTATTAAAGAGTATCTGTATATCTATAATATGATTATTCCATAAGCTTTCCATTAGAGTGCTAGAGTGAGGTTGCTTTGTGTGCTTTAAATCTATATTTCCATAATTTAATAAGAAGTTTATTGTGCCAGAAAAAAAGTCTTGTAGCGATGTCCTTAATCAATGTGTTTTACTATATTACTTTCTTTTATGATCTTATCACAGCATGCAGAGCACTTAATCAGTGAGAGAATAGACAAAATGTGTAAACTTTCACTGACCTGTGCTTGTGTCTGACAATAATGTTAATAATTCACAGTGAATTACAGGATATGCGTCTATTAATACTTTCAACTCTACAGGAGATAACTGGTTTCATTTGCCTACAAACAACATCATTAATTTAAAGATGAGATTTCTACAGGAAATAGTGTAACGTAATCTGTACAGCAAAACCATTAAGAAATCTCTCTTAATTATAAATACAGTGGGGAAGACGGATCAAAATAATGTGCTTATAGGAACAGTCTAATAATTTTACAAGCTTGCACTTGTAAGTAATTCAGAAACAATGTCACCATACCTAGCTGTAGGATTAGGCCTGTTTTAACTGTTATACAGTTGTAATTACACAAGTACCTTCTCTTAAATCACCATAAAGGAGGGAATAGCTTTAGTTTTTGGATTGAGATTTAACAATATGATCCTTCCTGGTGAAAAAAGGCAGCAAACGCAAGCAAGTGCCATCACAAATAAATGCAAAATTATATGTTGTGTCAAATTTAAGTAGTAGTACAAAGCAAATATTATGTTAGTACTATGCTGTTGACTATATAGCCATAAATGGTATGAGAGGACAAGTTGTTTTACAGACTACTCTGTTCTGGTTTGCTGGTTCTCTAGAGACCACAGATTTTTTTACTACGGAGTCGGACACTGTGTGGAAAACTGCTTAAAAGGCTTCTGAATTAACACTCAGCTTCTTAGAGCATATGAATTGTGTATGCTTACTAATACAATGAAGGCCAGATGTATGGTTATTGGTGATGGGGAGGCTCTCTGTGTGATGCAGGCAATCACCATCATGTGCAGAACTCAGATGTTACAGCCAGTGGTTGGATCGATCAGCATCGTTTTGCCAGCAGTAGGTAAATCGCTGGTGGAACTGATTCCCCTCAGTTCCCCCACTGGGTGTGTTCAAGGGGATGCTGCAGGGAGGGGAGGACAGAGAAGTCCCATCATGTGAGCAGAAGTCTGCTTGTGTGATGTTGGATTTAGCCCACTAAGAGAAAGCGTTACAAGTTGCTTCCCACCTAACTGATGTCCTGAATAGCAGTTCCTTGAAAAACATCTCACATGATATAAAGCATGCACAAGCAGAGCAATGCCTCCTTCCCTGCCTGCCTACCAAGCAACATTTCTTCTTTCTCTTTCTCCCACATGTTAGAACAACAGCTGCACTGGAATGCTTAATGGATTTAATTTTAATTCAACATACATTACAGCTCTAGACAAGAGCTTAATTTTCCTCTGCAGCAGCAATACCATAAGAAGAGTTGTGCTAGATCAGACCAAAGGTCCATTACAACCTGCTTTCCATCGTGGCCAACCAAATGCCTCTGAGAAGCCTACAAGCAGGCAATATATGAAGGTACACGCGCTGGTAGTAAACATCTTCTAGTGTTGCTCTGCAGTGCCTCTCTAGGTTCCATATAGCCTTCCTGACTAATAGCCATTGATGGACTTATTCTCCATGGATTTATCTAATCCCCTTTTAATTCCATCTAAGCTAGTAACCATCAGAGTGGCCACTTATGTATCCCACAAAAAGAGGACACAGATTTGCATAAAATTTGTGCATGCTAATATGCATGGATTTAATTACTATAATTATGTAGAAATACAATACATTGCTGTTTAGGTGCTCATCAAGGTAAAGCAGGCTTCCCTCCAAAGGGACCAGAACCAAAATTGGACCCTGCATGAGGCATCATTTACGATTCAGCTTCGGAAGGGCAAACAGTATCCCTCCAAACCAAGCCTTTTGCTTTCTTTCTCTAAATGTTGATGGGGCGGGGGGTGGGGGCAGGTCCTTCTTCAGATCATGGGGCAGACTACTAACAGCTCTCAAAGCACTGTGCTTTGTGGGAAGGCAAGGATGGGACCCTGAGATGCTCTATGAAAAATGCCTTGAACTGGTTGTCAATCATCATAACTCCCTAGCCCCTGCACCTAGCCTTCTGAAATTTTGAAGATTTCCTGTGTGGAGACAACTCTATGATAGGTGCCATTTTCATACAAATTGCCCAAAAACCATGGACAGGGAGGAACAAAGGGGAATTTGCCTTTTTCATTTGAAATGATCCAATGAATCCCTGGAAATATCATATATGAAGAAGTTATCTGAAGGTTTGTTGTTGTTGTTTTTTAACTATCAGTGTCCATTAGCAAAACATCTGATTCCTGTCTGGTGCTATTCATTGATGCATTTGTGAAAAAGTTAACATAGCTAGCAAATTCCCATGGACTGCTTCAATGCATAGGTATTTATGGGGTCCCTTTAAAAGGCAACAGAAAAATATTTAAAAGCTCAAATTGTTGCCATTTTTATAGTGAATACATCTTAAAATTCCTGGTTGGGGAAAAGACTTTTTCCCAAGTTTCATTATTACAGAATCTCTTATTTATTCACGTTGAGTGTGTTTTTTTCCCTTCCATTATGCAGTAGCTCTTCAGTGTTATAATTAGCAATACATAGCAGAGAACAGTGATGACACTTAACACACTTGTAAGCTAAAATTACTTTGCATTGTGTCTCAGTAATCTGCAGGTAGCTGTTATCTCCATAAACAATTTTATGTGTGAGGTATTTCTCTTTACAGCTTTTGTTCTCCATTCAGCTGAGATAAATTTTAAGGATTTTTCTTGTGGATATTTTTTAACACCTGTTTTTATTTAAAACTAATTCATCATCAGTGTTAATTCTCTTGAACACAATCCACTGACAAATGTTGTCTGTGGAATACAAAGAATAAAAGAAAGTACTTAGATATTTTGTGAAAAATAATTATAAAGAATGAAGAACACTTAGGGATGGACAGATCAGTCAATTTTGCTTTCTTCTGCATTTGATTTTTTTTTAAAAAAATCTCAAGTTCTTTTCTTCCCAAATATGAAGAAATTAGAGCACTTTTATAAATTCTTATCAAAAATGGATCAAAATGAAATCCTCGCCCATCCCTAGGATCAGAGGAAAATGAAAAGGTATAAGAATTAAATTAGGAAAATGTGCTTAGGAGTGACAAAAACTATAATTGACTATGAACATTTCAAGACAATTTAAAATACCTATTTCTAGTTCTAGAATTTTTAATGACTGTTTTGTCTCTTCCTATGCTGTTTGGTTGGTATTGTATTTTATTGTTTTAAATATTGTACTGTATTTTATTGATCATTGTAATACGCCCAAAGAATGTATTACAACAAATACATTAAGGGTGGATTAAAAATATAACAAATAAATAAATGATCTATTTCTGAGAGTCTGTTCAAATTTCACAATGAGGAAATAGCATTGGCTGTTACTCAATTCGAATAAAATGACCAATTTAGGGTGCAATCCTATGAGATGCACCCAGGGTACTTGTAAGTTTCTGATCTTGGAAGTTTACAGGTATCCTATGCAGAGCAGGAGGTGCTCATGCCTCCCACTCTGCATTTAAGCTAGACAGGAGATTTTGCCCATCTAGCAGAGCCTTTGAGAAAGGGGAGGGAAGGAGGCTGGGGATGGCTAGGGATACCTCATCCCCAGTCTGCTCCCCTCTTCATCCCTGGACACACACACACCTTTACCCTCTATGAACTTGCATCTGTGAGCTCTTAACAGCAGCCACTGTGGTTGTTTCCATGTTGGCTGTGAGGGGAAGGGGAGAGCGGTTTCCTGGCTACAAGCTCAGAGTCCTGTCTCAGAGCTCAGATCATCCAGGTAGGGATGTTAGAGAATTCCACCACGGACTCCAGTGAGGCTAGATTTTTCAGAATCTGACCACCCGGAGTCCGTGGCGGAACTGAGCAATCCCCCCCTCCACCCCACGAAATTTTCCCAGGACGGACCCTACCTGGTGTCGGCCGGTCCGTCCACAGCACCGGTCTGCAGCCGCAAATGACTGCCCCGGTCTGCAGCCACCATTTGCCTCCCTACTTTAGCCATGATAGGCTATGTAAGTATTTATGTAGCCTATCACAGCAAAGAGCAGGGACGCAAGTAGTGTCCACTACGCCATTTGCATCCCTGCGTTAGCCATGATAGGCTACGTATATATTTACGTAGCCTATGACAACAAGAGCAGGGACACAAATGGCGTAGCGGGCACCATTTGCATCCCTGCTCTTTGCTCTGGTAGGCTACGTAAATATATATGTAGCCTATCATGGCTAACACAGCTACGCAAATGGCGGCCGCTATGGTGAACTCCATTTGCAGCCGCAGCCTGGCAGTGGATGGAAGTCCAGCTACAGGTAGGCCTGACTTGTCGCAGAGTGGAGCAGGCCAGGGAGGATTCTGGGGGGGAGGGATGGCTCACCTCCCCGCCCCACTGGACAGTTCCACCCGGAACGGGGTGAATAATTCCGTATACCCCTAGTTCCAGGAAACCAAAATATCCTATCTCTCCCAGACACTGTCTAGGGGTTATAGGATTGCTCTCTTATTTAGCTGGACCCTGCTCCTTTGCTTTTAACAACATCTTGATCTATAGTCATTAGGCATGTGATAATTAGGGGTGGACGAAAGTCACTTACCTGTCGTCGAAGCTTGTTCGCGGTGGGGGGGAGGTGCTTCACTGCTCCCCCCATGAAGTTCAGGCCGGGGGGGAGGCTTCCTGCCTCGCCCCGGCCAAAATTCAGGCCGGGGGGGAGGCTTCCCGCCTCGCCCAGCCGCGAACTCCAAAGTTGTTTTTTCTAAAAAAAAAAACGCCCCCGTGATAGGCTACGTGACGATTAACGTAGCCTATCATGGCTAGATCTGCAAAGTCAGCCGTGATAGGCTACGTTAATCATCACGTAGCCTATCATGGGTGAATTAAAAAAAAAATAAAAGCGCGTATGCTAATGGCGGCCCCCATAGGGAGCCGCCATTCGCGTTTCTTATTTGGTCGCTGTAGTCTACGTAAAAATTTACGTAGACTACGGCGAAAATAAGGGCAACGCAAATAGCGTTGCCCTTATTTTCGCCGTAGTCTACGTAAATCTTTACGTAGACTACAGCGACCAAATAAGGAACGGGAATGGCGGCTCCCTATGGGGGCTGCCATTATCCGTACGGGTTTTTTTTTTTTAAAGTCACCCGTGATAGGCTACGTGACGATTAACGTAGCCTATCATGGCTGACTTTGCAGATCTAGCCGTGATAGGCTACGTTAATCGTCACATAGCCTATCACGGGGGCGTTTTTGTTTTTTTTTCTTTCATTGGAATGGCGGCGGCGGCAGCCAGTCGAAAGACCGGCTGCCGCTCCCGCCCTGCACAAACACCTGCCGAACCGCTGGCTGGACCCGCTGCCGGGAGGGACATTCGGCAAAGGTAAGTCCTGTCCCGGGGGGGGTGCGGGGGGCGGGGGGGTGCGAAGAATTTCTCCTCGAAACTTGTTCGGGGGCCGAACACGTTGGCGCTCGGCCCCCCGAAGTTTCGGGGAGAAATTCTCCACCATCCCTAGTGATAATTAATATTTCTATGCCATGTGTGGAAAATATTTTCTTTCTCTGTCTGGGGTTGCGTGCCTACAGTGGGCAGGGCTGATGTTAGCAGTGGGCAGAGTCACCCCCTTTCTCTTTCTGCACCAGCTTTTCTATGTCTCTCCCTCTTCTCCTTACTGAGCAGGCTGTCAATGGAGGGACAGATTGCTCTTTCCAGAGGTCTGAGCTGATCACTTGCTGAGGTATTTTGGAACTAGGCTGAAGTTAGGCTGAGGGTTGCATGTTTCCCACCCCTCCTTTACACCATGAAAACATCCACCTTGTGATTGTGACTGCAAATCTATCTGCTGTTACAAGCAAAAGAACAGACTAGGCTACTTTCTTTTCATCATCTGATAATCCTAGTTTCCTGTAGAAAATAATCTCATGAATTACCACTAATGTTATCCATACATAGCAGTTCCTGATTTCTGTAAATTATATAGTTATGTAGATTATACAATTGTGTCAGGTTTGTATAACATCCTACTTACTTTCCAAAATTTATCCTTGGAGTTGCCTACAATTTGGAAATCCCCCCGGGACTGCACTTACCTGGGGCGGATGTGGCGGATGCGGCGGTGGCAGTGGCGGTGGCAGCAGCAGCAGCTCCGTTTTAGCCTACGTAAATATTACATATTAGATATTATATATTAAATATTACATTACAGCAGCAGCCACTGTGGTTGTCTCCATGTTGGCTGTGAGGGGAAGGGGAGAGCGGTTTTCTGGCTCTAAGCTCAGAGCCCTGTCTCAGAGCTCAGATCCAGGTAGGGATGTTAGAGAATTCCGCCACAGACTCCAATGAGGCTGGATTCTTCAGAATCCGACCCCCTGGAGTCTGTGGCAGAATGGAGCAATACCCCCCATACCATGAATTTTTCCCAGGACGGACCCTACCTGGTGTCGGCCGGTCCGTCCGCGGCACTGCTCTGCAGCCGCGAATGGCTGCCCCGGTCTGCAGCCATCATTTGCCTCCTTACTTTAGCCGTGATAGGCTACGTAAGTATTTATGTAGCCTATCTAGGGATGTACGAAAGCCACTTACCTTTCCGCGGATTATGTTGATGGGGGGGAGGCGTTCTGTCCCTCCCCCTGGAATCCTCGATGGGGGGGAGGTGATCCGTTCCTCCCCCCCAGAATCCTCCATGCCTGGCTCTGCTCCGCGGAAGCTCCGCAGAGCAGCCAGCCAGGCCCAGCCAGGCCAGAGCCATCCGCAGCCAGGTTTCCGGCCATGGAGGGCTCTGGGGGGGGGGAAACTGCGTACGCAAATGGCGGCGGCTATGGCCACCACCATTTGCTTCCTTATTTTTGGCCATCTTAATCTACATAAATATTTACGTAGACTATGACGGCAAACATAAAGGGGAACGCAAATAGCATGGCGGGCGCTATTTGCGTCCCTTTTTGATTCACCATTTTAGCCTACATAAATATTTACGTACACTAAAACGGCGAATCAAAAAGGGACGCAAGTAGCACCCACTACGCTATTTGCGTTCCCCCTTATTTTCGCTGTCATAGTCTACGTAAATATTTACATAGACTAAAATGGCCAAAAATAAGGAACGCAAATGGCAGCGGCCATTTTTTTTTCAACGCATTTTTTTTTCAACCCAGCCATGGTAGGCTACGTAAATCTTTACGGAGCCTATCATGTCGTGTTTTTTTTTAAAACCCAGCCATGATAAGCTACGTAAACCTTTACATAGCCTCAGCCTGTCATGCTGCTTTTTTTGTTTGTTTTTTTTACAAGACTGCAAATGGTGGCGGTGGCAGCTAGTCAGAAGGCCAGCCACCGCCGCCACTGAAGCCGCTGCCGGAGCCGCCTCCGCCGCCCGGAAGATCCGCCCCACGTAAGTCTCTTCCCAGGGGAGATCCGCGCGGTCGGGGGGGTGGCAGGCCGTTCCGCCACAGAGTTCGGGGGGCCGAATGCACTGGCATTCAGCCTCATTGAGTTCTATGGCAGAATTCTCTGACATCCCTAAGCCTATCACAGCAAAGAGCAGGGACACAAATAGTGTCCACTACTTTGCGTCCCTGCATTAGCCATGATAGGCTACGTATATATTTACATAGGCTATGACAACAAGAGCAGGGACGCAAATGGCATAGCGGGAGACATTTGCATCCCTCCTCTTTGCCGTGGTAGGCTACATAAATTTATACGTAGCCCAATAATTGTTCATTATTAAATTCTATTGATATGTTAACTGTGTTTTTAGAGAGTTAAGCTCCTTGAGAATACAGACACTTGTATTTATGGCTAAAACACCATACGTATGCAGAATGTTAGACTTTTCTTCACTGCTGTATCATTGAGAAATCTGTGGCAGAACAAAGCCCCCCCCATCCCATGAAATGGGCCCAGAACAGAGCACCTACCTGCTGCCATCTGTGCTGACTTGCGAATGGCAGCTACGTCTGCGGCCGCCATTCGCTTCTTCCATATAGCCATGATAGGCTACATAACTACTTACGTAGCCTACCACGGTTAATGCAGGGACGCCATTTGTGTCCCTGCGGAAGCTGTGATAGGCTACCTAAGTATTTACGTAGCCTATCACGGCTTAACTAAGGGAACGCAAATGGTGGCCATTTGCAGCCCCCATTTGCGTTCCCTTTTTTTTGCCGTTTTAGCCTACGTAAATATTTACATAGCCTATCACGGCAAAATGTTGTTGTTGTTCAGTCATTCAGTCGTGTCCGACTCTTCGTGACCCCATGGACCATAGCACGCCAGGCCTTCCTGTCCTGTGCTCTCTCCCGGAGTGTGCTCAAGTTCATATTCATTGCATCGGTGATGCTATTTAGCCATCTCATCCTCTGTTGTCCCCTTCTCCTTTTGCCTTCAGTCTTTCCCAGCATCAGGGTCTTTTCCAGAGAGTTTTCTCTTCGCATTAGGTGGCCAAAATATTTCAGCTTCAGCTTCAGTATCTGTCCTTCCAATGAGCACTCAGGGTTGATTTCCTTTAGGATGGACTGATTTGACTTCCTTGCAGTCCAGGGGACTCGTAAGAGTCTTCTCCAGCACCACAGTTCGAAAGCATCAATTCTTTGGCGCTCAGCCTTCCTTATAGTCCAGCTCTCACAGCCATACATTACTACTGGGAAAACCATAGCTTTGATTAGACCTTTGTCGGCAAGGTGATGTCTCTGCTTCTTACTATGCTGTCTAGGTTTGCCATAGGGATGGCGGAGAATTTCTCCCCGAAACTTCGGGGGGCCGAGCGCCAACGTGTTCGGCCCCCCGAACAAGTTTCGGGGAGAAATCCTCCGTACCCCCCCACACCCCGCACCCCCCGCCCCCCGCACCCCCCCGGGACGGGACTTACCTTCCCTGAATGTCCCTCCCGGCGGCGGGTCCGGCTGGCGGTTCGTCCGGTGTTCGAGCGGGGCGGGAGCGGCAGCCGGTCTTTCGACCAGCTGCCGCCCCCACCATTGCAATGAAAGAAAAAAAAAAAAGTCCCCTGATAGGCTACGTGACGATTAACGTAGCCTATCACGGCAAGATTTGCAAAGTCAGCCGTGATAGGCTACGTGAATCGTCACGTAGCCTATCACGGGTGACTTAAAAAAAAAAAAAAAGTGTGTATGGATAATGGCGGCCCCCATAGGGAGCCGCCATTCCCCTTCCTTATTTGGTCGCTGTAGTCTACGTCAATGTTTACATAGACTACGGCGAAAATAAGGGCAACGTTATTTGCGTTGCCCTTATTTTCGCCGTAGTCTACGTAAACATTGACGTAGACTACAGCAACTAAATAAGGAACGCGAATGGCGGCTCCCTATGGGGGCCGCCATTCGCGTTCGCGCTTTTTTTTTTTTTTTAAAGTCACCCGTTATAGGCTACGTGAATCGTCACGTAGCCTATCAGGGGACGGTTTTTTGTTTTTTTTTTTACTTTCGTGTTCGCGGCCGGGCGAGGCGGGAAGCCTCCTCCCCGGCCTGAATTTCGGCCGGGCGAGGTGGGAAGCCTCCCCCCCCGGCCTGAATTTCGGCCGGGCGAGGCGGGAAGCCTCCCCCCCCCGGCCTGAACTTCGGCCGGGCGAGGCGGGAAGCCTCCCCCCCCGGCCTGAACTTCGCGGGGGGAGCAGCGAAGCACTCCCCCCCACCACGAAAAAGCTGCAAGAAAAGGTAAGTGACTTTCGTTCACCCCTAGTTTGCCATAGCTTTCCTCCCAAGGAGCAAGCGTCTTTTAATTTCATGGCTACAGTCACCGTCTGCGGTGATCTTGGAGCCCAAGAAAGTAAAATCTGTCACTGCTTCCATTTCTTCCCCTTCTATATGCCAGGAAGTGATGGGGCCAGATGCCATGATCTTAGTTTTTTTAATGTTGAGTTTCAAACCAGCTTTTGCACTCTCCTCTTTCACCCTCAACAAGAGGCTCTTGAGATCCTCTTCGCTTTCTGCCATTAGGGTGGTATCGTCTGCATATCAGAGGTTGTTGATAATTCTCCCAGCAATCTTAATTCCGACCTGTGATTCATCCAACCCGGCGTTTCTCGTGATGTACTCTGCATATAAGTTCAATAAACAGGGCGACAATATGCAGCCTTGTCGTACTCCTTTCCCAATTTTGAACCACTCGGTTGTTCCATGTCTGGTTGTTACTGTTGCTTCTTGACCCTCGTACAGGTTTCTCAGGAGACAGGTAAGGTGGTCTGGTACTCCCATCACTTTAAGAATTTGCCACAGTTTGTTGTGATCCACACAATCAAAGGCTTTAGCGTAGTCAATGAAGCAGAAATAGACATTTTTCTGGAATTCTCTTGCTTTCTCCATGATCCAGCGAACGTTGGCGATTTGATCTCTAGTTCCTCTGCCTCTTTGAAACCCAGCTGGTACTTCCCGTAGTTCTCGGTTCGCATACTGCTGAAGCCTAGCTTGTAGGATTTTGAGCATCACCTTGCTGGCATGTGAAATGAGCGCAATTGTGCGATAGTTTGAACACTCTTTGGCATTACCCTTCTTTGGAATTGGAATGTAAACTGACCTTTTCCAGTCTTGCGGCCGTTGTTGAGTGTTCCAAATTTGTGGGCATATTGAGTGCAGCACTTTAACAGCATCATCTTTTAGGATTTTAAATAGCTCAGCTGGAAGACTGTCATCTCCACTAGCTTTGCTGTTAGTAATGCTTCCTAAGGCCCACTTGACTTCACTCTCGAGGATGTCCGGCTCAAGTTCAGTGGCCGCACTGTCATGGCTATCAGGGACATTCAGATCTTTCCTGTATAGTTCTTCTGTGTATTCTTGCCACCTCTTCTTAATCTCATCTGCTTCTGTTAGGTCCCTGCCTTCTTTGTCCTTTATCATGCCCATCTTTGCACAAAACGTTCCCTTGAGATCTCCAATTTTCTTGAAGAGATCTCTAGTCTTTCCCATTCTGTTGTTTTCCTCGATTTCTTTGCATTGTTCATTTAAGAAGGCCTTCTTCTCTCTCTGGAACTCTGCATTCATTTGGATATATCTTCCCCTTTCTCCCTTGCTTTTCGCTTCCCTTCTTTCCTCAGCTACTTGTAAAGCCTCATCAGACAGACAGCCACTTTGCTTACGTGCATTTCTTTTTCTTTGGGATGGATTTAGTTGCTGCCTCCTGAACAATGTTACAGACCTCCATCCATAGTTCCTTAGGCACTCTGTCTATCAGGTCTAATCCCTGAAATCTATTCCTCACCTCCACTGTATATTCATCAGGGATATGATTTAGGTCATACCTGAATGGTTTAGTGGTTTTCCCTACGTTCTTCAATTAAGCTGAAATTTTGCAACAAGAAGCTCATGATCTGAGCCACAGTCAGCTCCAGGTCTTGTTTTTACTTACTGTATGGAGCTTCTCCATCTTTGGCTGCAAAGGACATAATCAATCTGATTTCAATATTGACCATCTGGTGATGTCCATGTGTAGAGTCATCTCTTGTGCTGTTGGAAAAGAGTGTTTGCTACGATCAGCGTGTTCTCTTGGCAAAACTCTATTAGCTTTTGTCCTGCTTCATTTTGTACACCAAGGCCATGCCTGCCTGTTATCCCGGTGATTTCTTGACTTCCTACTTTAGCATTCCAATCCCCTATGATGAAGAGGACATCTTTTTTTGGTGTTAGTTCTAGAAGGTGTTGTAGGTCTGATCAACTGATCAACCTCAGCTTCTTTGGCATCAGTGGTTGGGGCATAGACTTGAATTACTGTGATGTTGAATGGTTTGCCTTGGATTCGTACTGAGATCATTCTATCGTTTTTAAGATTGTACCCCAGTACTGCTTTTCCCACCCTTTTGTTGACTATGAGTGCTGTTCCATTTCTTCTAAGGGATTCTTGCCCACAGTAGTAGATCTGAGGGTCACCTGAATTAAATTCGCCCATGCCTGTCCATTTTAGTTCGCTGATTCCCAAGATGTCGATGTTCAATCTTGCCGTCTCATGTTTGACCACCTCCAGCTTACCTTGATTCATTGATCTGACATTCCAGGTTCCTAAACAATATTGTTCTTGACAGCATCGGATTTTCTTTTCACCACCAGACACATCCACAGCTGAGTGTCCTTTCGGCTTTGGCCCAGCCGCTTCACTCTTTCTGGCACTACTTGGAAATACCCTCTGCTCTTCCCCAGTAGTATACTGGACACCTTCTGACCTGAGGGTCTCATCTTCTGGCATCATATCTTTTAGCCTTGTGATACATTTCATGGGGTTTTCTTGGCAAGAATACTGGAGTGGGTTGCCATTTCCTTCTCCAGTGGACCACATTTTGTCAGAACTCTCTGCCATGACCTGTCTGTCTTGGGTGGCCCTGCACGGCATAGCTTATGGCTTCACTGAGTTATGCAAGCCCCTTCGCCACAACAAGGCAGTGATCCATGAAGGGGATCACAGCAAAATACAGGGACGCAAATGGCGGCAGCTACGGCAGCCACCATTTGCATCCCTGCAGGCTGCCCAGCGGCTGGATGTCTGGCTGTGGGCGGCCCCGCCAGCGGCTCAGCGGAATCTCCACAGAGTGGAGCTGGCCAGAGAGAATTTTGGGGGGAGGGACAGAGCACCTCCCCCCCACCGCAAATGTCACCCTTCAAAAAGGTAAGTGACTTTCGTACTTCCCTAAACATTTCAAAGAGGAAAGCCAGCTTCAACTAAGAAAACTGTGTCTGCTAATCAGATATGCCCCTGCAAAGTAATGGAAAAGAATGGCAGGATACATACAGTAGGATGACTGAATCCCAAGGAACTGGGCTCAGAGTGCACTGCTCATCAATGGGCTCTGATAATTTGCAATTCAGTTCTCACCTAAATCCTTTATCTCTGCATTAAAATGATAGTGAAATGTGGGACGTGGGACAAACTCCTATCAGGCTGAATTAGTATATTATCCGAGGTTTTTTTGCATGTGCCCAGATTATCCTCAATTAATGAAAGAGAGATTTTACAGCTCAATATGCTTTATATTACATATTACATTAATCCACACAGCAGTTCTGTGAGGCAAGTCATTGTGGGTCGTGTTTCAAGACTTGACCATTTTAACTTGGCCTTTTAAAATGGATTTATGTATTTGTTACATTTATATCCTGCCTTTCCTCCAAGGAGCCCAAGGCAGCATACATGATCCTCTTCCTTTCCTCCATTTTATCCTCACAACAACCCTGTGAAGGAGGTGAGGCTGAGAGTCTGGCCCAAAGTCACCCAGTGAGCTTCATGGCCAAGTGGGGATTAGAGCCTGGGTCTCCGAAATCCTTTTCTTGTTTAACTGATATCCTGCCTTTCCAGCAAAAAATGGCATTCAAGGCAGCGGTAGTGTTATTGTTGTTAATGCTTTTAATGATGGGTTTAATATTCGTATCATGTTGCTTATATTGTTTTTGGTGTGTTGTACACACCTTACTGGTTTTGACAGGAACATAGTATAAAAATACAAATAAACAAACAAACATAGGGAACTGAGACTGAGGTCTACTGATTTGCCCTAGCACCTGATAATTTAATGTGTGCAGAAAATTTGGGCCTTGGTATATTTGCAATACAACACTTGTTCTCACAGCATATGTTTTCCCTAACTAGTAAAAATATGCTTGCTTGCCTGGATATATACATACCTGCATTGTAGGATGTTTGCATGAGTTTGTGTCTTCCCTGTGGCCTCCCCCCACCCATTATTTTTTGTGAATAGCTCCCCAATGCCTGCCAAGTGGCTTTGTAGAATGGAAACACGAATAACCAACTTCACAGAATAATTGAGAAAACACAGCCCTATATATCAGAAGTAAGTTGCCCTAAGATCAATAGGACTTACTTCCTAGTAAGTAGGTTTAGGATTTCATTGTAAAGGAACATGTTTGCCTGAGCCATAAGAATAGGACAGGCTATAAGAAGAGTAAATCTAGCTCTGAAATAAATCACTTATTGTCACTATTATTCAGCAGTTTTCAGAGTAAGCTATTCAGAATGACTTTCATCTGTAAGAGAAAATCCATCTCTCTCTCTCTCTCTCTCTCTCTCTTTTAAACAGGAAGAAAAATATAGTTAGTGACAACTGAGCTGTAAATAGGCAGCTTCGCTGTTCCTCTTCTGCAAATACATAATCATAGATGTTTTCAGCATAATTATTGATTTATGATCAGTCTTAAAGACTTGCTGGAACATTTCAATGAAACAAACTGGCATAGGTTAAAGTCTCTCTGGCCATGCAGAACAGAAGAGCAAGACCTCAGTTGTTACTAGTGCCAATCTTCTATTCAACAGCAGGTAATAAACTGAAGGCAGCACCAGAAGGTATGCACTGAAGTGAAATCTTCAAATAAAACTTTGCTAGTAAATTTTACCTGACAAATTATACTTTCCTCAGGGTCTTTCAGAAGGAGTTGTAAAAAACATCTCATACAGCAACTGTCAACTGCTACCTTGTGAGTTGTGGAATTCCTAAGCGTTTACAGGACAGTTGCCTAAATCAATACTTACACTTTAATACTGATATATATTGATAATCATAGATACTGATAATCATGATTAAAGAGTGGGATGGCAAGGGTGCAAACATTATTTTCTGTAAGTTTGAAGAAATGAAGTAATAGTAGCTAGTTATAGAAATTATCCACTGATATTGCTTTCCATTGTCATAATAGACCACCGTATTCATAGGGCTTTTCTCCCCCCAGCTCTAATAACAGAAACTATAAATGCCAGTGTATTGTCATTAAAAATGTCATTGTTGCAATTTTAATTCCTTGGAAATTCATATGCACAATGCATCATAATGCACAGTGTGTCTGAGACATAAACAGTATTGATAGCAGCTCAATAGTAATAAGTTCTGTAACAATTGCCAGCTAATTTGATTTTGAGCAAAAGTTCTTTGTTTTCAAGATCAGATCTGATCTGATCTCAGTCATTAAAGTCATGATAGGCTACTATTGAATTTTTTTAAGCACCTAATTAAAGACACACCTTGAATTATTCATGTATTATGGTATTTCATGAATAGTTTATTCCATGGTTTCATTGGTAAAATTTAATTTTGAACCTCAATGAAACTTCAAACCTCAATACACCTTCCCAGGTCTTTGGAAATAATTTCTTTATGACTTTTTTTATAACTGACAGTTATTTATTAGCATTGCATAAAATTAAAGGTGAAATAGGTAAAGAAGACCAAATAGAAATTAGATTTGGCCTAACAGCCACAGTCTTGGGAAGTTTCGAGGTATTGTTTAATATGTATTCTTCAGATCAGTAACAATCTGATGAGATCAATGAACTCAGGCAACTTTATCCAGCTGTCATATTCATCTGAATGTTTAAAATCAAAACATGGATACCATTCACTCAGAAATTTAACAGTTAAGTTTTAAATGTCACCAAATGGAGCTAACTATTATGTACAAACCCAGCTCGTAAATGAGAGCACATAAAAATAAATGCATCCAATAAATGGATATTGTACATTGTCTGCAGATGATATTTTACTTTAATATGCAGGGCTGGTGTCAGCTGTCAGCCTCACTGGACAGTTGTCAAGGCCCCAGGGCTCTGGGAGGGCCCACCACCGATCTCTAGCTTACCATGCAACCACAGCCATTATTGCCTGTCCTCTCTTTCTGGGTAGTAGCAGTTGGGACTGTGCCCCCTTTTTCTTGTTTCCTCAGCACATGTGCCTAGATAGCAACTTGCTGAGAGTCCCCCCCAACACACCCCTCCCCCCCACACACACACACAACCTGGAGCTGGCCCTGCCAGAACCATAAAGTATGAATGTACAAAATCATATTTAAAAACATATGAAACATCTCATCAGAAAGCCATCACAAACCTGGTGCATGGAAGTGCTGACCACAGCCCCATGTGGTGAAATGCATAATTGTAGCCTCTTAGTAAAGAACCTTCTGGCTTTGGATTGACTCTGCCCACCAGGATGGGCCATTAGTTCCTCCTGGGCAGGAAGGAGAATAAGCAGGCTTCCTGTCTCTGGTGTTTTGCTTGAACAACTCTAGCGTGTCTGGGTTTTACTTCAGTTCTGATTCCTGGCTTGTTCTCTGGGCCTGCCTCCTGGTTCGCCCCATGATTCTGATTGGTCTTTGGTCCCAATTCCTGGCTTATTCTCCCCAGTCTTGCTTCTTGCTTTGCCCTTTGGTCTTGATAGCTCCTCAATCCTGACTCCACACCAGGACCTGGCTAGTGATGGGCAAGAAATTTGTTCGGTTTGCATTTCAATATGATTTTCCCAGATTCACACTTTATGAACCTGAACATGAACTGGAATGCAGTTAGATGTTGAAACTCAGGCTTTTCCAGAGGTTAAAATGTGGTTTGCAAAAACATAGAGATGTACGAAAGTCACTTACCTTTTTGAAGGGTGACATTTGCAGTGGGGGGGAGGTGCTCCGTCCCTCCCCCTGAAATTCTCTCCTGCCAGCTCCACTCTGCGGCAATTCCGCAGAGCCGCCAGCCAGGGCCGCCCACAGCCAGACATCCGGCCACTGGGTAGCCTGCACAGGGACGCAAATGGCGGCGGCCGTAGCCGCCGCCATTTGCGTTCCCTTTTTTTTGCTGTGATAGGCTATGTAAATACTTACGCAACCTATCACGGCTTCTGCAGGGTCGCAAATGGTGCCCCTGCATTAGCTGTGATAGGCTACGTAAGTATTTACATAGCCTATTACGGCTATAGTGAAGAAGCGAATGGCAGCCGTGGACGTGGCCACCATTTGCAAAGCAGCGCGAACGGCAGCAGGTAGGTATCCCATTTCACGTGCCTTTCGTGGGGCGGGGGGGCAGGGGGCTTCATTCTGCCACAGATTTTGGAGGGCCAAATGCACTGGCAT
This sequence comes from Heloderma suspectum, assembly GCF_057233095.1. Lineage (NCBI taxonomy): Eukaryota > Metazoa > Chordata > Lepidosauria > Squamata > Helodermatidae > Heloderma > Heloderma suspectum. The sequence goes on from NC_139459.1 coordinate 89,672,075, forward strand.
TTGGCCTCACCGAGATCCATGGTGGAATTCTCTGACATCCCTACAAAAACAAAGCATGCAAAAAAAAAAAAGTGTACATTTGAAACAGTGTGTACAAGAATATGTATACTTTGAAAAAATGTGCATGGAAATACGTATGAATTTTCACACAGAGTATATAAAATAAAATTGCAATCCGATGCAGAAACAGGATGGAACAACCTGAAAATTCAGAATCCCAGTGAAATCAAGTTTGTCAGATTCGCCCATCTATTCTTGGCTTACTTCAGACTAGGGATGTCAGAGAATTCTGCCACGGACTGAAATGGGATCGAATTCCCTTCAGTCCGTGCCATGGAATCCTCTGCAGAACGGCACCACGAGGTCCTGTGGAGCCAGCAGTCATGCAGCTTTTTTTCGTTGTCCGCAAAGAGTTGTGGAATTTTTGTAAATAAAAACGCAGTGTAGTATATTCCAATAATAAATACGTACGTTTTTTTAAAAAATGAATTGTGCTCACCATCTTGTTTGTGGGTGTTCTTTTCAAATTGAAATCCTCCGTCTCCATTAACTTTCAGCCAAAACACTTCCTCCTCCTCGGGGCTTCCCAAAAGAAGGCTGTCAGGTGTACCTGAACGATAAACTCTTTGTTTAAAGCAATGCTGTTTTAAAGAAAGAAAAAGCCTTTTAAAATGACCATGCCACCCCAGGAGATGGAGGATTTCAATTTTTAAAAAAATATGTAAATATTTATGAAAAATAGCAATTCTTATGGAAGTTATGCAGACTCACGGAGACAACTGGGCACCGGAATTACGGTTGTCAGTACAGATTTATCTTCATAATTTTCGGAGCAGAAAAAAAAGAGGAGAATTCCAGCGTTGGAAAGGAGCGTTGCCCTTATTTTCGCTGTAGTCTATGTAAATCTTTACATAGACTACCCGTGCCCAAATAAGGAACGCAAAATAAGGAACGCAAATAAGGAACGCAAATGGCGGCGCCCATGGGTGCCGCCATTTGTGTACGCGCTTTTTTGTTTCCAGTCAGCCGTGATAGGCTACGTAAAGATTTACATAGCCTATCATGGCTGACTTTGAAAATCTAGCCATGATAGGCTATGTGAATCTTTACATAGCCTATCACGTTTTTGTTTTTTTTACACTTCACTTTTTGCTTTCACGGCCAGGGAGACGGGGCGCTCCCCCCGGCCAGAGGTTCGGCAGGGAGGGATGGGGCGCCTCCCCCCTGGCCAGAATTTCGTCCAGGAGGGGCGGGGCACCTCCCCAGCCACCAAGAATTTCGGGGGGAGAACCAGAGCACCTCCCCACCCCCCTGAAAAAAGGTGCCGGACCAGGTAAGGGACTTTTGTCCATCCCTAGTAACCCCTGAGCCTTCCACAGAATCCCTATGTGTTGCAATGGATTCCAGGATGCTTTCTCATTTTGTGCAGGGCCTCATCATCACCCTATGTGAACTAAGAGTGCACCTGAAATCTAGGGTTCTTAATATCCGAACTCTGAAAACCACTGACCTAAACTATCCAAGTGTCAGATGTTGCACACAACCAACATTCCTTTGTGAAATTTTGGAAACAGTGGTTGATAGCCAAAGATTCTTATTACTGACTATCATTTACTAGGACTCAGAGCAAATGTTTTGAAATGTAATGTCTCAGCTCCAATGGTCTGGTGTTTGTATGGGCCTAGTGGGATTATTTTACTTTACTTCCCCCCCCCCTTTTCAACAGAAGACTGCCATGCTATATCACAAACTGTTTTGAACGTCCTCACACTTTCCGAAGTGGCATTGCCAAGGAGTTCTAATGCTTGTTGGCCAGATCATGTCATCATGCAGAAAGGGCAGTCCAAAACAGGACTGGGGCATCTATGTGGGCACAGGCAGGTCCATGACCAGCCTATGCCCAACAACAATTCAGACTTGACCTGAAACATTTAGAATCATAGAATCGTAGAATAGTAGGGTTGGAAGGGGCCTATAAGACCACCGAGTCCAACCCCCTGCTCAATGCAGAAATTTATTGCTAGGCAAGGTCAGGAGAACCAATGGTTGTCTTTGGAGAATAATACTACTCTTTTTCTCTTAATTCTGATTAGCTCACCTCAAGAAGCATTGAGGCATGCACAAGTGTGCAGCCCAGAAGATTTTTGGGTCAGCTCTTTGCTGTCCCTGACATTCCTTGGCAATTGAATTGATGGGTCAAAGAACCTCACTTTTTTTGAGATAGGATTGGAAATTCTGTTCTCTCTCTCTGCAAGTATAGCCCAAACCATAGAAAGCATAGTGGGTGTAGCGGACATGAATCATTACATTGTTCTTTGTGGAAAATAGGGATGGTGGAGAATCCCGCCACGGATTTCAGTGAGGCCAAATGCACTGGCATTTGCCCCCCTAAAACCCGTGGTAGAACAGCCTCCCACCCCCCACCTCCCCGCGGAATCCCCCCCGGGACGAAGCTTACCTGGGGTGGATGTTCCGGCGGCGGCGGCTCCGGCTGCAGCTCCGGTGGTGGCGGTTGCAGCTGGTCTCTTGGCCAGCTGCTGCAGACACAAATGGCGGCCACCATAGCAGCCGCCATTTGCATCCTGCCAGGCTTCCGTGATAGGCTATGTAAGTATTTATGTAGCCTATCACAGCAAAGGCAGCCACGCAAATGGCGGCCACCACTTGCGTAGCTGCCTTTGCCGTGATAGGCTACTATAAATACTTATGTAGCCTATCATGGAAAGAGCAGTGGCACAAACGGCATAGCGGCTGCTGTTTGCGCCCCTGCTTTTTGCCGTGATAGGCTACGTAAATACTTACGTAACCTATCATGGCAGCCTGGCCAGACGCAAATGGCAGCCGCTATGGCAGCTGCCATTTGCATCCGCAGCAGCTGGCCGTGGCTGGAACTCTGGCTGCAGACGGCCCTGGCTGGCGGCTCCACGGAGCCGCCGCGGAGCAGAGCTGGCCTAGGGAGGATTCCGGGGTGAGGGACGGAGCGCCTCCCCCCCACCATGAATCCAAGCTGCAAAAAGGTAAGTGACTTTCGTACATCCCTAGTGGAAAAGTTGCTTCATGCTTAGGGTCTAATTAGTCTATCTGTTGGTGGGAAGGTGTGTGTTTTTAATGGTCCAATTGTTTTGTGATGCTAGGATGTTTTATATTGTGGCCTGCTCCTATGGGACGCAAGGTTGTCTCACTTGGTTTGCTTTTTGTTCTGCAGATGTTTTGGTTTGAGGTATCATATTCAGTCCTGCTTGCTAGCTGCCTTCTTGTGGCACTATACATTCTAGTTTAATCTGTGTGCTTTATGTAGTTTAATCTGTGTGGTTTGATTGCATGGTTTCAGTGTGGTAGAGATGTTGTAAGGGGGCAGTAGATTTTATTATGATTGATCTCATCTGATCTCGGAAGCTAAGCAGGGTCAACCCTGGTTAGTACTTGGATGGGAGACTGCCTGGGAATCAGGCTTCCTGCATTGAGCAGGGGGTTGGACTTGATGGTCTTGTAGGCCCCTTCCAACCCTATGATTCTATGATCTGTCAAAGCCTTTCTATGTCATTCTATGATTCTATGTTTCAGCACAGCTTTATAGACTTCTTGCTGATGGGATTTTCAACTTTTTTATTATACTTTTTGTATGTTGCCCAGTAAACAGCAGTCATTGGGTGATTGATAAATAGAGTAAACAAATAAATAGGTTAGAACAATAGACCAGAAGATTCAGAAAATTAACACTAGGTTATAGGCTGGCTATAGCCTAAAATGCACCCCCCCCTTCTCCCTTCCTATTTAATTGTGATTCATTAATCAAAAGTTGCAGATTTCTTTTCAAAAGTGTGTTAGTTTACAATGTGACTTATTGCTGCAGATGTATAATAATTGCAAAAAAAGAAGAAGATGGTAGCATGAGACTGTCAGGTGTATGGAAAGCTATTTAAAACAATGTGCGAGAGCAGCCAAATTCGTACGAGGCAAAACATTTTTCACCCACTGCAATTTTGGCATACGTTAATCTTAGAGTTGTATATCACACTGTTGACAACCAAACAGAAGATTCCTGCTGAATTGCAAGTTGATATACTGGAATCTTACCCACACAGATAAAAAAGGCTCATAATCAGATCAGGACAGTTAGAGTAGGTGGAACTGTGGTCCAATAAAAAGAATGTCCCTTATGATAAATGATAAAGGCTAAAAAGCCACACAAATAACCCATGTTCACTTTTGAGCCAAGTCAGAAAGCAATCAAATCTAGCCAGTAGAAATCTTATCCTATATTGGACATGTTCTAACTTTGATGGAATTCAATATAACCAACAGAAATAGGAAATATTCATTGCCAGGAGGATGGACCAACATCTCAGAGACCACCTCTCCCCAAATAGGACCCTATTTATTAGTATCATTAGGAAGGGCACTACTCCAAACATCATCTTCCAAAATCACTGTGACAGCAAGTAAGGCCTGTGGAGATGGCCAGCTGGCTAAGTGGGACTGCCACATTTCTAGGTGGATCTTCAAACAAAGGGATGGAAAATCAGTGATTTCCATTAAAGAAACATCTATACTCCAGTCACTAAACCCCAAGTGTCTATATGTAGTAAGAATTGTTAGCTACAGAAACATGTAAGCCAGGGTTGGCCCTAGCATTAGGCAGAGTGAGGCAGCTCCTTCAGGTGGCAGACGCTGCGGGGTGCAGAGTGGCAGGAAGGTGTTGGAGGACAGAGCTGTGTGAGCTACACAGCCTGCCTTACACTCTCCTAAGCTAGCCTGCTGCCTTCAGGTTCAATGGAGGATGCTGTCTTGTTGCCAGTGTTGAAGTAATATTGAACTGCCAGTCTGTTTAGCTTCTGAACATGGAATTTTGGAGATGGGGCATCTTGTCCACTTCAGGCACCAAAATGTCTTTCAGTTTCTCTACACGAGCAACTTATTGTACACTCGTGATTGGTCATTTACAGAAGTTTGCAGGTCCTTTACATGACATTGTCAACTTCCAGAACATCTCCCTCACTTTTCCCCCTTTATCCCACTTTCAAAAAGATCGAGGATAAGCTGTAATCAAAAATAATGGTGCGATATCCACAGTTTGTAATGCCAGCATAGAGCTATAATTCAAACACTACATGGCACTACTTCATTGAACATATAGAGCAATGCCAAGAAGGGAAGTTTTCAATTCCAAATCACTTGTCTGCATAAACCTGGAAGCAGAAAGCCCTGGTAAGGATGCAGATTTTTGTTTAATGTCAAGAAGCCCTTGGGCTGGCTCTAGTGTAGGGATGTACGAAAGTCACTTACTTTTCACAGGGGTGATTCGCAGTGGGGGGGAGGAGCTCTGCACCTCCCCCCGAAATCCTAACCCAGCCAGCTCCGCTCCGTAGCAACTCCGCGGAGCCACCAACCGGGTGCATTCGCAGGCGTGTGGAGCCTGCGGATGCAAATGGCGGCAGCTACGGCAGCCGCCATTTGCATCCCTGTGGAGGCTGTGATAGGCGAAGTAAATATTTACGTAACCTATCACGGCGAAAGAAAGGGGTGCAAATGGCTGCCGCTACGCCATTTGCGCCCCTGTTTTTTTTTTACCATGATAGGCTACGTAAATGTTTACGTAGCCTATCAAGGCAAAAAAACCAGGAACACAAATGGCGGCCGCTACAGCGGCCACTATTTACGTTTCCTTTATTTTGCCATGATAGGCTACATAAATATTTATGTAGCCTATCACAGCCTCCACAGGGACACAAAGGGTGTCCCTGCATTAGCAGTGATAGGCTACGTAGGTATTTACGTAGCCTATCACGGCCTAAATGTGGAAGCGAATGGAAGCCGCAGACGCGGCCGCCATTCGCAAAGCAGCGCAAACGGCACCAGGTAAGTGCTCTGTTTCGCGTGCCTTTCGCGGGGAGGTGGGGCGGGAGGCTTCGTTCCACCACGGATTTCGGGGGGCCAAATGCACTGGCATTTGGCCTCACTGAGATCTGTCGTGGAATTCTCTGACATCCCTACTCTAGTGTAAGCTGAATAAAAACAGCATATTTTTACATGAACACCTTTCTGAAATAAATAACCTCCTTAAGTTACTCTTTAACTGTTTAAGCACTCTGACATTGATTTATTTTATTTTATTTTTAATTGTATCGAAGATTTTTTTGGGCAAATAACTCCTAAAGTAGCATCAAGATAAATAAGAAAAACACAAAATATCATCAATAAAAATACTGAATTAAACAACAACAAGATCATCAAAACAACAAGATCATCAAAACAATTATAGAAGCACAGATGGCAGCGATAAATAACACAACAAAAACAAAGAAGCTAACCATTCCATGGGCACAATAAATAATAACAACAACAACAACAACAATAATATAACCTAAACTGAACAGAATGGTCTTCACCAATCGATGACCAGCTAAGAGGGAGGGAGCGAGATGAACTTCCTGAAGGAGGGTGCTAACGTAGAATCCTGGGTGCTAATGCAGAATCACAGAACCATAGAATAGTAAGGTTGGAAGGGGCCTACAAGGCCATCGAGTCCAACCCCCTGCCCAATGCAGGAATCTAAGTCAGAGCATCCCTGACCGATGGCTGTCCAGCCTCGTTTTGAATGCCTCCAGTGTGGGAGAGCCCACTGCCTCCCTAGGTAATTGGTTCCATTGTTATATTGCTCTAACCGTCAGGAAGTTTTTCCTGATGTTCAGCCGGAATCTGGCTTCCTGTAACTTGAGCCCATTATTCCGTGTCCTGCACTCTGGGATGATCGAGAAGAGATCCTGGCCTTCCTCTCTGTGACAACCTTTCAAGCACTTGAAGAGCACTATCATATCTCCCTTATGGATGACGGAGAATTCCGCCATGGATTTCAGTGAGGCCGAATGCACTGGCATTTGGCCCCCCGAAATCTGTGGCGGAACGGCCTGCCACCCCCCCGCCACCCCACAGATCCCCCTCCGGGACAAGACTTACCTGGGGCGGATGTTCCAGATGGCGGCAGCTTCAGCAGCGGCGGCAGCGGCGGCTGGTCTTCTGACCAGCTGCCGCCGCTGCCATTTGCAGTCTGGTCTTTTTTTTCTTTTTTTTTTACCCAGACATGATAGGCTACGTAAAGACTTACATAGCCTATCACTTCTGGGTAAAAAACAACAACAACGGCATATGCAAATGGCGGCGGCTACGGCGGCCGCCATTTGCATTCCTTATTTTTCGCCATTTTAGTCTACATAAATATTTATGTAGGCTAAAATGGTGAATAAAAAATGAACGCAAATAGCGCCCACTACACTATTTGCGTTCCCCTTTATTTTCACCGTAATAGTCTATGTAAATATTTACGTAGACTAAAATGGCGAAAAATAAGGAACGCAAATGGTGGTCGCTATAACCACCGCCATTTGCATACGCGTGTTTTTTTGTGTTTTTTTACCCAGAAGTGATAGGCTACGTAAGTCTTTACGTAGCCTATCACGGTTAAATACAGGGACGCAAATGGCGGCAGCTACGGCAGCCGCCATTTGCGTCCCTGCTGCCCAGCGGCCGGATGTCCGGCTGTGGGCGGAGCCAGCCAGCGGCTCCGCCGGATCCCTGCAGAGCGGAGCTGGCCAGGCAGGACTCCAGGGGGAGGGACGGAGTGCCTCCCCCACATCAAGGATTCTGGGGGGAGGGACGGAGCGCCTCCCCCCCAACCGCAAAGCAGATCCGCAAAACGGTAAGTGACTTTCGTACATCCCTAATCTCCCCTCAGTCTTCTCTTCTCAAGGCTAAACATGCCCAGTTCTTTCATTTTCTTCTCATAGGGCTTTGTTTCCAGTCCCCTGGTCATCTTTGTTGCCCTCCTCTGAACCCTCTCCAGTTTGTCTACATCCTTCTTAAAATGTGGTGCCCAGAACTGGACACAGTACTCCAGATGAGGCCTAACCAATACTGAGTAAAGGGGAACTAGTACTTCCAGGGATTTGGAAGCTATGCTTCTATTAATGCAGCCCAAAATGGCATTTGCCTTTTTTACAGCCACATCACATTGTTGGCTCATATTCTGCTTGTGATTGACAACAATTCCAAGAGCACCTCACAAAGGCTGGGAAGAATGTGTTTGGCCACAGCATGAAGAACTTCATCAGGAGGGCTTTAAACTGAATCCTACGGGGAAGGGAAATGTAATGTTGGGGGTAACAATGGACATAGGCGCATGCACTGCAATGGAGACAACAGCTCTGATAAAGCCCAATAATAGTCTTCAGACACATGTAGGAAGAAAGCCAGACAATGAAGCACATGGTCTTCGATGTCTATATACTAATGCCCAGAGTATGGGAAACAAACAGAACGAACTTGAACTCTTAATACAAGAGGGAAATTATGACCTGATAGGTATAACTGAGACTTGGTGGGATGACTCTCATGACTGGAATACAGCAATTGAAGGGTATAACTTGTTCAAAAAGAACAGGAGGAACAGAAAGGGAGGTGGGGTTGCACTGTATGTGAAAAATACATATCTCTGCACAGAAATACAGGAGGAGGAGCTTGGTAGCCCCATCGAGAGCATCTGGGTTGAAATAAATGGAGCAAAGAATAAAAGGAACCTGGTGGTCGGAGTCTACTACCGGCCACCCAATCAAGGAGAAGACAAGGATGAAACTTTTGAAAAGCAAATAGCCAATGTTTTAAGGAAGCATGATGTAGTAGTAATGGGGGACTTCAATTTCCCTGATATTTGTTGGGAGACAAATTCTGCAAAACATGGCCCCTCCAGGAAATTCCTGACTTGTGTGGCGGATAACTTCCTCCTACAGAAAGTAGAGGAAGGAACTAGAGGATCGGCTATCCTTGACTTGATCCTAACCAACAGAGATGACTTAGTGGATAAAGTAGCAGTTACAGGAACTCTGGGGGAAAGTGACCATGCTGTACTTGAGTTCTTGGTTCTAAGGGAAGCAAAAGCCAAGTGTAGTCAAACGCGTACCCTGGATTTTAGGAAAGCTGATTTTCATAAACTCAGAACAATGATCAGTAAGGTCCCATGGCAAGCGATGCTAGTGAGAAAAGGAGTCCAAGATGGGTGGGAGCTTTTAAAAAAGGAAATTCTCAAGGCACAATCACAAACAATTCCAACAAGAAGAAAAGGTGGAAGACAACAGAAGAAGCCAATGTGGCTTCACAAAAAGCTTAGGGATGACCTGAAAACAAAAAAAGGACACATATAGGAAGTGGAAAGAAGGCCAAGTAACAAAGGAAGAGTACAGGCAGATAGCACAGAATTGCAGGGATGGCGTCAGGAAGGCTAAAGCTGAGAATGAGCTGAGGTTAGCAAGGGATGTTAAAAACAACAAAAAGGCTTTCTTCAGCTACGTGCATAGTAAAAGGCAGAGGAAAGAAATGGTGGTTCAGCTATTAAATAAGGATGGCAAAATGATAACAGATGACAAAGAAAAGGCAGAGGTGCTCAATTCCTACTTTGGCTCAGTCTTCTCCCAAAAGAGGGTCTATGACCCCCCTGGCAAAGGCGAAGTACAGGCTGAAGGGGCAGGATTGCAGCTTGAGATCGACAGGCATATGGTCAAGGAACACCTCATTACTTTGAATGAGTTCAAATCTCCAGGGCCAGATGAACTGCATCCTAGAGTCATAAAGGAACTGGCAGAAGAACTCTCAGAACCGCTGTCTATTCTCTTTGAGAAATCATGGAGGAGGGGGGAAGTGCCAGATGACTGGAGGAGGGCTAACGTTGTCCCTATCTTCAAAAAGGGTAAAAAGGAGGAACCTGGGAACTACAGACCAGTCAGTCTGACATCAATCCCTGGGAAAATTCTGGAGCAGATCATAAAGCAATCCATCTGGAAGCACCTTGACAACAATGCCGTGATTACTCGAAGCCAACATGCATTTGTCAAAAACAAGTCCTGCCAGACAAATCTGATCTCATTTTTTGATCAAGTAACCTCCCTTGTAGACCGTGGGAATGCTGTAGACATCATATACCTCGACTTCAGCAAAGCTTTTGACAAAGTGCCCCATGATATCCTGATGAGCAAACTAGCTCGAAGTGGGCTAGATGAAACAACGATTCGGTGGATCCACAATTGGCTACAGAATCGGACAGTGTAGAACAGCTGGTTCTCTACACCAGCCTAAAATCCTGCATTTAAAACAGGGCTTTCAGCTTCCGTTTTAAATGCAGGATCACAACTGAATCCCTTTACACACACTTCCTCCCCCCCCATATCTGACTCTTCCATTATCTTTCATTGATCTCTCTCCTCTTCTTGCCGCTTTAAGTCTTTGCATAGAGGAAACTTAAGAGGAACACAATGGGGTAATTTGACAGCTCATTATCTGTGATCTATTTAAAAACAGAACAAAGGGCATTTAGTGCAACAGGGTCACACACGGCAGAGTCACAGCATCATGTAAAGACCCTGCAAACTTCCGTGAAGGAGCAATCTCAATTGCAGGATAAAAGCTCAATGTGATGAAGCCCTGGGTTAGCTCTCCTACTGACCAACAGCAGCTCCATTTTGTCTGGATTATTCCTGAGTTTGTTAGTCTACATTACAGATCACAGACACCAGCTTTGTATCTCCACTGCCTTCCCAGTATGAGACAGAAAGGAGAGATAGGGTTAGGTGGCATGGGCATATAGGTGACACCCCCCCACTCCAAAACCCCAGACAACTTCTGCCAGTATGGTATAGGTGTTAAGCAGCATGAAGGACAAGATGGAACCCTGAAAATCTCCATAGGTCAAGGACAAGAAAAAGAACAGTAGTTCCACAGTACCACCTTCTAGAATCTTTGCTCCAGATTTAATTGGACTGGAATCAGCAAGAGCAGTGCCCACAGCCCCAAAGCAATAGCTGATACAGAAGGATACATGTGGTCGACAAGTGTGATTATTCTAGAAAATGAACTCTATCTCTGTCTGTCTGTCTGTCTGTCTCTCCCTCTCTCTTTCTCATACACACACACACACACACACACACACACACAGACTTTACAACAGGAGGACCAAAAAAGAAGGCACATTTTACATCTGAAGCTCAAACTCATCCTTGTCACTTTGTTTTGTACAAAAGAAGAATGGAGTATGTGACTTATGCAGCTAGTTGAGAAAGCATAACTTTTCACAATACTAAAAATAAAATAAAATCTCCCTAAGGCAGAAGGAAAACCCTTTAAAAAATAGGAATTAAATTATCAATGCAATTTAGCAAATGATTAAAAGCAAGTCATTGTGGGAAAAAAAGTAAAAGTCTGTTTGCAGATAATTCATGCACACACAAAGGTGAAATTAATTTCATAAATTAGTTGTTAAAAATTGTTGCATGCTATTTATACTGGTCCTGCTTTGGGGGGAATAGTCAGCTGGTGCCTATCAGTGACTATTTTGCCAAACTGTGAGAAGTGCCCAGTGAGAAGTACTGAGCATGTGCCCTCCATGGTCCTTGAAGCTGATGGAAGTTTGATTGTGATCGGTACCTCTTGCAGTCTGTCTGGCCCTGAAAGTAATGGAAGTCAGCATTTCCCTTCACCTCTGCATCATTCCTAAGGTTTTTATGCAAACAAGAAATTGAATGATAGAAGGCGTTTTTCCTCCTCAAGGGTGAAAATACCTTGCTCACTTTTTAGAAAAAAATGTGTAAGCTGATTACTATTGCATTCTTATGTTTTATGTTTTCTTGCTTGAACTGCATATTTTTTCAGTCTGCGTAACTGCAGGCATTTTGTGTATGTTGCCAACTAAGCATGAATTGGATCACAGCCTTAATGAGAGAGGCAAAATGGAAGACAGTGCATGACTGTGGTAGGCTGAGATATACAGGGCTGGTTCTCACAGGGTCAAAAGAGATGTGACTTTAAATGTCTGTCTAGCATAGGGATGTCGGAGAATTCCTCCACAGACCCCAGTGAGGCCGGATTCAAAAGAATCCAGCCTCCGGAGTCCATGGAGGAACCGATTGCTTACCTCCGCCAACCCGCGAAGTCCTCACCGGCCAGATCCTCCTCACCGCCGGCTCCGGAGCACCAGCAATACGGCCGCCATTGCCATATCGCTGGCTGAGGCTGACTGTCTCCGGACACAAATGGCATCCGCTACGCCATTTGCAGCTGTAAAGGTCTTAGATTAAGCTAAATGTAGCCATAATGGCTGCATGTAGCTTAAACTAAGGGCTTTACGGCCGCAAATGGTGTCTGCTATGCCATTTGCGTCTGTGGTTTTTCACGCAACATCACCATTTGCGCCTGCAGACAGTCAGCGATATGGCAATGGCGGCTGTATCACTGGCACTCCAGAGCCGGCTGGCAGCTCCGCAGAATTGCTGCGGAGCAGAGCCAGCTGGCGAGGATTCCGAGGGGAGGACAGATTGCCTGCCCCCAAGAGCAGATTCCCTAGAGGACTGGCAGATAGGGAATCTGCCCATCCTTAGTCTAGCAGCTACATCTTTTATTTATTTATTTATTTATTTATTTTTACTCTAGACTAGATGCAGAGTCCCTAACCTGGATTTTAAAAGCCCCACCTCCCCACACTAGAGTCCCAATATGGATTGGATTCCCTGCACTTACTCTAGAGTAAAAGAAATGGGGAAAAAAATGTAGTTGCTAGACCCAGATTTAGGGTGCCATCCTATGCATGTTTAAAGAGAGAGAAGTCCTAGAACTCCCAGCATTCCCCCAGCCAGGCTTGTGCCCTTGAACTTGAAATAATGTCTGTTTTGGCCACAATCACCTGCTTCTACACATGGGCAGCCATGGCCCATTTTGGCTATGTGTGTTCCACAGATTTAGAACCATAGGCAGAAGCTGTAGAAGGAGAAATCATTATGCTGGGGGTTTACAGTTCAGACAGTGGTGTTTTCTATAGCCCTGTCAACAAAATAATTAAAAAAAGCGTGTACGGATAATGGCGGCCCCCATAGGGAGCTGCCATTCCCGTTCCTTATTTGGTCGCTGTAGTCTACGTAAAGATTTACGTAGACTACAGCGACCAAATAAGGAACGCGAATGGCGGCTCCCTATGGGGGCCGCCATTTGCGTACGCGCTTTTTTGTTTTTTTAAGTCACCCGTGATAGGCTACGTGACGATTTACATAGCCTATCACGGCTGACTTTGCAGATCTAGCCGTGATAGGCTACGTTAATCATCACGTAGCCTATCACGGTTTTTTTTTTTGTTTTTTGTTTTACTTTTAATTTCGCGGCCGGGCGAGGCGAGGCGCCTCCTCCGCGGCCTGAATTTCGGCTGGGCGAGGCGGGAAGCCTCCCCCCCGGCCTGAATTTCGGCCGGGTGAGGCGGGAAGCCTCCCCCCCAGCCTGAACTTCGTGGGGGGAGCAGCGAAGCGCCTCCCCCCCACCGCGAAAAGCTGCGAGACCAGGTAAGTGACTTTTGTGCACCCCTAGCTGTAACTTTTTAAGTCCAGCGACAATATAGACAGGGCCAACTCTGTGTGACCCTCCAACCTGATTGTTGTAGAATCTGAACCAGAAAATTGTTGTATGGGATTAGCCTCTGTCATTGGCCATCTCTAGGTCTGAGGGATTCCTTGCCAATGAACCATTTGGTGCTCCCCTAGGATTCATGGGCAGGCCTAGGGGGTATCTTTGTGGTGGTGGTTTCCACTGGTGGCCATGTTTTTGTACTGTAGCCAGAGTCAGCAATTCTGTCAAGGCCCTTGTTACACTATGGAATGGCAAGGTGCGACAAGCTGCTGACATGATTGTTCACGAGTGTCCTCTTTGAAACCGTGGACTTCAGATGGCCCCTGATTTTTCAGGGAATGAAACAAGTCAGGAGTAGGGATGTCAGAGAATTCCGCCATGGACCCCAATGAGGTCAGTTTCTAAGAATCAAGCCCCACTGGGGTCCATGGCGGAACAGAGCACTCACCTCCATGCCCCTCCAGAATCTGTCCAGGCCGGCTCCTCCACATGGTGATCCTACAGAGCCGGCTGCCAGCTCCGCAGTGCTGGCAATACAACCAGCCGCCATTGCCATGCCATATCGCTGTGCTAAGTCGGGACGCAAATGCCGTCCTCTGCGCCATTTGCATCCCTGTTTTCATGCGATAGGCTACACAACTTATATTTACGTAGACATTTGCATAGCCTATCACATGAAAATGGGGATGCAAATGGCATAGTGGATGCACAGTGATACAGCACGGTAACGGCAGCCAGCCATATCGCTAGTGCTGTGGAGCCAGCGGCTGGCTCCACAGGATCACCACGGAGTGGAGCTGGCCTGGATGGATTCTGGGAGGAGGGACAGATCGTCTCCCCCCCCATGGACCCCCCACCTGGAATGGGGTAAGTGATCCTCCCATCCCTAGTCAGAAGACAGCCAGAACACAAGTAGCATAAGACTTATCATGAAGGTAATCAAGCACAAGTAAGAGTGTATAATCATGCTTACTGCATAGCAGAGAAGGGGGGAAAATAGGCTTACTTTGCTGTCTCCATTGTGTCCTTGTAGCTGTCCAACTGAGCTTTTCCAAGTAGCTTGGGGGCTGCTTTCACCTACTCCAGTGAACCCAATACTGGAGCCCTCAGAGACTCAATGTGATGAGGTTGCAAAACATTTTGAGGACAAAATCGCCCACCTTCATGCTGACCTGAATGGTGCTATTGGTACAGTATCTGCTGAGGTCTCCACAGTGCATTGTCTTGTCCTGTATTTTGGAATCACCTTCAGTTTTTGAAGCCTGAGGATGTGCCCAGGATGCTTGCATCTGTGCAACCCACCACATGCTCTCTCAATTTTGCCCTTCATGGCTTCTTTGAGGTAGCTGCAGGGGACTGACTGGATAGAGCAGGGGAGTGGTGAATGCATCATTGCATTTGTCCCTATGGCCTTAAAGGAAGTGGCGGGGTGTTTGAGGAGGCGGCTGAGCAACTGCCCAGCCCGAGAGAACACCAGCACCTGAAGGCACAGGCTAAGACAATGGCCAGATGAAAGAGTGCCCACCTGCTGAAAAAGACCACTCAGGAGTAAAGTCCTCTTTGTGAGCAATTTATTTATTTATTTATTTATTTATTGCATTTATATCCCGCCTTCTTTCCTCTTGCAAGGAACCCAAAGTGGCTTACGTTATCCTCCTCCTCTCCATTTTATCCTCACAACAACAACCCTGTGAGGTGGGTTGGGCTGAGAGTCTGTGATGGGCCCAAAGTCACCCAGTGAGCTTCCATGGCTGAGTGGGGACTAGAACCCGGATCTCCCGGCTCCCAGTCCAGCACTCTAGCCACTACACCACACTGATGGGTAGGATTTTTGCCAGAGGGCCTGTGATGAATTGTAGCTGAGCCCTGGGTGGGGCTGTGGGAGCTCTGGCTACGTGAGCCTTCAATTTCATTCTAGCCGTTGCTGGAACAACATCTTACTTTCAGCTGCAGTGTCTTGTGTTCATGGTCTTGCTTTGCGATTAGGGATGGTGTGGGTGCCTGATTGGGTATGGGAATCCAGCAGACCTCCCCCATGCCTGTTGCCCTCACCATGTCTGCCAAGCCTCCTGCCCCACCTGACACCCCCCACACCACTTGCTCAGCCACCTGCACTCACCCTGGGCCTGTCCAGCAATCTTTGTGCCTGCCATTTTTCAAAAACAAAAACAAGAAAAAGGTGGGCACAGATATGTACCCATTTGCTCTTCTGCAAAATGGTACTGTGAATGGCCAATAGACACAAGGTTACAGGCATAAATGGCCAGTTTACACCTGTAACCTGTATATCAGCCATTCACAGCACCATTTTGTGGAAGAACAAATGTGTGCATATCTGCGCCCACCATTTTTTTGCAAAATGGTGGGCATGGAGATGGCCAGATGGGCCCGGGGTGAGTGTAGGCAGCTTGACAAGTAGGGGGGTTGGGCGCAGGTCTGGGGGTTCATGAGCAGGGGCAGGGGCTTGGTGGGTACCCAGAGAACCCGAACAGGGGGGCACCCATCCATCCCTACTTATGATTGAACCTCAGTGCTACTGGCCTCTGGACTCCCGCTTGTCTCTGCTTCTTGGACTACTTTTGTGCTTGGCAGTGTGTTTGAACTTTGGCTGCACCTGAGATCTTTCTTTTGGAACTCATCCTCTTGCCTGGTAATATCCTATGACTTTGATCATTGCCTCTTTCCTGACTACTCTTGCCTTGAATAGCTGTCTTACTGGACTGGCCTCTGTGCTTGACCATCTGCTTGTTTATAGACTTGTCTTTGCATTGCTCCTTAGTTTGCCCTAATGCTGATCCTGATCCATAGCAGGATCAAGACAATCTTCCAGTTCACAGCAGACCCCTAAATTTCCCTCCTGCCCCTTTTGCCATGGGAGAGGTAATCTTTACGCTTTAGTCTTTTCTCTCTCTCTAATTCTGTTTCCTCTCAAGCCTCTGTAACTCCCAGAACAGCTGCCTCACGGAAAGTGTTATTTCCATTTTGGCTCATCTCCTAACCCACTTCAGCTGCTCTTAATTCTATCTGTCTTCTGCACCAGGGAGGCAGCCATCTTTTTTCTATACATTGCCATGGAAATTGTAAATGTCATTGCACAGAGCATCTCCCCAGGCTCATTGTGGCCCCATTTCCAAGGCAAGGCAGGACCATGCCACTAAGGGGGGGGGGGATAAAAGCTCTCAATCTACTTTATTTGTAAGTAGTATTCCCCCCTCCCTGCAAAAAACTTGAGAATTTCTCCTCCAGCAAAGAATATCAGTATCCCCCACCCAACCTTTGTTGGAAAGGAAGGCCCAATGAAGATGAAGCGGGAACTTTGCCCAGCCCTAGTGAGAATACAGAATAGCACTATAGGCACAGCCTTATGCAAAGCAAGCTAACAAGAGTAGGGTGGGGGAATATATCCCTTTCTGTATTTTGAAAACCAGCCTCTTGCTTTACGTTAGCTATTCAGTCATATAATAAGTCATTGATTAATCAATCTACTGTATATCTCCCCCTTCACTTTCATTAACGTTGTGCAAAATATTTGTAATAATTTGTCATTATTTTTTTTTACCCATGGAATCAATACAGTACTTTAATATATCGGTGAATATATCAGTTTTATTTTCCACTCTATACATCATCCCCCCACACTTAAACTGCTGCCTGAGTAGAAAAATCTAGTCAGCTATTGAAGAGGACAAATGCACGCTGTAGTACTTCTCTATAATGTCCTTGAAGGGTAAATCTGTTCATAGAATCATAGTGTTATAGGTTCTCGGGACTAGAAAGGACACCGTGCCATAAAATATAATGTACTGCTTTGATACAGGGTCCTCCACACATTAATTTCTTATGGATTAATTTGTGTAATTCACATGAGTACATTGCTACACTGTGTACCTTGTTTCCATGTATGAATCATTATAGTATGTCTTTGTTATATGTACATGTGGGCTTTTTTTCACCAGCAATAGGTGCAGCATCACTATTGGCTTCAATTAGAAAACAAGTGCCTTCCTCATTGACTGGGTCAGGTTATCTCATGTTATAGTCAGTTACCCTTATCCAGTGGCTCCAGCATGCATACCAGTCAAACAAGAAATATCCTTTAAAAAAATGAGTATAGAAAATACCTAGAGATGATTGAGAAATTTGTTTTTTTAAAATGGATTTACCTGATTTGCATCTCCCAGAACAGAGTGCAGACCCAAACACCATTTGTGGTCAGACATCCATACTTCTTTGAGCGTCCGGTGCGTTCCACAAAACCAAAACATGATGTCTTGTTAACATGCACACATTTGAAAAGTGCACAAAGCAAACCGTACATTTCTAAAATGTGCACAAACGTGCTTTAGTCAATGGCTGCAAGTACACAAAAATGTGGACATTTTAAAAAATATGTACACAGTTCTGTGGAGGGGAAAAAAACCCATGTGGAACCAGGATGGAATGAACCTGACATTGGAAAAGCAAGACTGACGAGATTGAGCTTGACAGATTTTACCATCCCTAAAAATACTTAAAGAAATGAATAAAATGCAATGCCATTAAGCCCCTGCAAACAAACAAAAAAGTTATTCTAATTATTGTACTGTAAAGAAAATACATTATAATAGAGAAAATTGAGGTGTCAGGTTGGGTTTTTTTTCCCCCTGATGCTTCTACTAACAATGCTAAGAAAGAAAATGCATGTGCCTTTCTTTGTGCCAAATGATTTGGAGTCAGGGTGTCCAAAATAGGACAGGGTACTGTTAAATGAGATGAGCATGTTTTACGACAGCTGTTTTGTCAAATCACTGGAGTATATTTTGTTTGATGGTGTGTGTTCTTCCTTTTATCATATATTTTAGCAAATGATAAGAATGTAAGAACCATGCTGGATCAGACCAAGGGTCCATCTAGTCCAGCATTTTGTTCACACAGTGGCCAACCAGCTGCCAGAGGGAAACCCACAAGCAGAAGACAAGTACAACAGCACCCTCCCTCCCATGTTCCCAGCAACTGGTGCACATAAGCATACTGCCTCTGATACTGGAGGTAACATATAGCCATCAGAACTAGTAGACATTAATAGGCTTATCCTTCATGAATTTGTCCAGTCCCCTTTTAGCCATCCAAATTGGTGGCCATGATTACACCCTGTGATAGTGAATTCCATAGTAGGAGTATACGGATTCCCCATCGTCTGTTCCGGTGGGGAATCCATGGTGGGGGAGGCGATCTGTTCCTCCCCCCCAGAATCCTGCAGAGCTGTTCTGCTCTGCTCAGATTCCGGGGGGGGGGGAGGACTGGCTTGAGGGGTGCTTAACTTCCCTCCTGCCAGCCAGAGCCACTCGCCTCTTCCCTGTCCCTGCCGATTGCCATGTCTTTAAAAAAAAAAAAGGTGATCGGGAGGATGTGCCCAAAGACGTATACACAAATAGAGTCATGAAACTTGCATATAAGTCTATGTGTCCATAGGCTTATATGCAAGATTCACGGCTCTATTTTGCGTATAAGTCTATGGGCACATCCTCCCGATCGCTTAAAAAAAAAAAAAGACATGGCAATCAGCAGGGACAGGGTGGAGGCAAACGGCTCTGGCTGGCAAGAAGTAGCGGAGTGCCATTCCGCCTCCAGTCCTCCTGGAGTGGAGGTAAATGGTCCTGATCCACTGCGGATTCCTGAGGCCGGATTCCTTGGAATCTGGCCTCATTTGAATCTCCAGCGGATTTCTCTGACATCCCTATTCCATAGTTTAAATATGTGCTGTGTGAATCATAGAATCATAGAATAGTAGGGTTGGAAGGGGCCTACAAGGCCATTGGGTCCAACCCCCTGCTCAATGCAGGAATCCAAGTCAGGGCATCCCCGACAGATGGCTGTCCAGCCTCGTCTTGAAATGTCTGTGGCCATTTGCTTACGCTGTTGTTGTTGTTTTTTGGCTTGCCGTGATAGGCTACGTAAATACTTACGTAGCCTATCACGGCAGCTTCGCAGGACACAAATGGCGGCCACTACGGTGGCCGCCATTTGCGTCCTCAGCAGCCTGTCCGTGGCCGGAACTCCAGCTGTGGACGGCCATGGCTAGTGGCTCTGCGGAGCCACCACGGAGCAGAGCCGGTCCAGGGAGGATTCCGGGGGGAGGGACAAAGTGCCTCCCCCCCACCACGAATCCAAGCTGCAAAAAGGTAAGTGACTTTCGTACATCCCTACAACATACCTGGCAAGTCCATGGGTCTTCGCAACATACTTGGGTCTCAATCCCACACAGCAAAGAGTCTCCCACTACTACCACTGTTCTCTTCCTCTTGTTGTAGGCCAGGGTTTCATCGCCTCTGTTTGACTGACCTTCAGCCTCTTGCTCACTCTCATGTGGGTTCCCCTGTGGTTCTTCCTCTGCAGGCTGTCCTCCAGTCTCATCCGCAAGTACCTGGAATTGGTTCCACAGCTCCACTGCTTCCACTGGTGCAGAATGGTGTCTAGTTCTTCTCCTAACTGTCACCCTTTTCCAAGGAGTATCCTCTACTCCATTTTTCTTCACCTCAGCATTTCCCACTTCTGCCTCAGCTCAGCTTGCTGTTGCTCTTCAAGCTTCTGGTCTGCCCTTTGCTGCAGTAGTTCCCCCATTCTGTCCAAGAACTCTTCATGTTCTCTTATTCCCTGGAGGGTCAACAGTCGCCGCTCCAGTTCACTTACTTTTTCTTCCAGCAGCGTGATCAACTTACACTTGTTGCCGGTGTAGGCCATGTTGTTCTCAGGCAAGAAAACAAACATTGCACACACCTTGCAGGTCACCACCACTGGAGAGTCTTGTCCTTCCATAGCCTCTTTTTCCTTTTTGTGTCTAGGTCTGTGATTGTTCTAGACTAGCCTGTGCCTGCTCCTCTACTCAATAGAGGTTAAAAGCAGAGTCCCACTGGTGTGGAAGTGTGTGTTACAAGACAAATAAATGAAAAAAAAAGTTAGTTAAAAAAGAAAAAAAATGTTAGGGGCCTCCCCCTTGACCTCCCCTGCCAAACTCCCCTGGCCAGCTCCTGTTTGCTCGCTCTGGTCACTCGCTATCTGGGAGCTTACTTGCTTCTGTAATCCCTGGACCAGCTGGAGCAGCTTGCTCTGCTCTGTTCTGTTCAGCTGGGAGGCGGGAAACAGACTGAAGAAGTACTTCCTTTTATCTGTCCTGGATCTCCCAGCAATCAGATTTATGGGATGACCTAGGGTTCTAGTATTATGAGGGAGAAAAATGTCTCCCTATTCATTTTCTCCACACTATGCATAATTTTGTACACCTCTATCATGTCTCCCCTCTCTCGCCTTTTCTCTAAACTTAACAGTTGCAGATGTTGTAGCTCATAGGAGAGTTGCTACAGCCCCTTGATCATTTTAGTTGCCCTTTTCTGTACATTTTCCAACTCTACAATATCCTTTTTAGGTGTGGTGACCAAAATTGTAACACAGTATTCCAAGTGTGGTTGTACCATAGATTTGTGTAAGGGAAGTATAACATTGGCAGTTTCATTTTTGATGCTTTTCCTAATTTTGCCTAACATGGAATTTGCCTTTTTCACAGCAGCTTCCCACTGGGCCAACATTTTCATTGAGCTGTCCACCACAAAAAAAAGGCAACTCAGGAACTTCCATAAATTTAATACTGTGTACATTGCAGCTGTAAAGACCCCATCTATGTAATATTACAGGTGTAAATGGCCCATTTATGGGTTTCTATTATTGTGGGCTTCTATTATTGCTGGGTTTCTGTGGCTTTGAGTAACCTCCAAGTATTATGAATAGATTTAACCTTTTTGACTCCTGCTTTCATCTTCCTTTTTACTAGTTCCCTCATGTTGGAGAAGTTTTCTTTTTGGTCAGTTGTGACTGTGTTGGACTGTCTTGGCATTTCCACACTAAAATATATCTTAACTATTAAATTCTTTGTTCTGTAAGCAGCTTATGAGTGGCCCTTAACAGTGCAATCCTATACTCAGTTATTTGAAAGATAAGCCTCATGGAACTCAATGGGATTTACTTTTGAGTAAACGTGTATAGGTTGTTTTCAGTCTTAATGCCTAAAAGAAATAGAGGCTTTCAGTAGAGTGTTAGTTTATTGATGACATTTTGTTGGCAGTGTTGTCTTGCATATTAACTGCAGCAGATTTGAAGTTACCTCACTTCTAGTTCTCTGTAGAAGAATCCTCCATTTCAAAACCAATCGGTAATCTAACCTAATATTCTAGGCTTCTTTATTCATTATTAGGGGTGTACAATATATTTTTAATTTGTAATTACAATTGTTTCCATTATTAAAGATCAAATTTATTTTGTTATTCATTTGTTTAAATCACATATGATACGTTCTGCATTTGTTCAGTTCACATTATTTTCATGAATCAATTCATTTTTAGGTCCAGTTTTTCTTTCTTTCTTACACCATTTTCCCTGCAACCTATTGAAGAAAGGACAACCTCCTAGCAGCCACCGTGTTATTTTCCCAAAATGATGCAATGTCTAAAGCATTTGAGAAAATAACATGGGAGCTGCCAAGTGACAGATACCGAGAGAACCTTTGCTGCTGCTGTACAATGGAAGCTCCCCATCCCCAAGTGATGGACAATGGGTATGAATTGAGTAATGAAAAGGAACCTCATGATTACCCATCCATAGCATTTGTTTCATAACAAGCAAAAATTGAACCAAATGAGATCCATTCAGTTCAATTTTTTCATCTGTTATGAAACAAATTGACACCACTCTTCATTACTTTTCCTCTAGAATTGTACCCACAGAGAGACTTGGCTGGGGTACTTTCTTGCCCTAAGATCTAGTTCTAGTCTCATCCTAAGGTTTGAGGGCTACATAATGAGTAGGATCCCTGACTCAATCACTGGCCAACAAGATACTCTAGGGAAGCAGGACATAATGGTCGTAGTCATTCCTGCTGTTTCTATGCTGCACCTGAGGGTAGGTGTGTCATTATTTGCTATAATGGCTAGCAGCCACTGATAGACCTATTCTCCATGAATCTGCGTAATTCTTTTTAAAAATACATTTCTGGTGAGGTCGTACTGCACATTCTCCTTCAGATGTAATCAATTTTAGATTAGTGAGACAATGGATCAGTTTTTAAACCAGAAGTCCTCCACAGAATGTTCAGGTAAGATCTGAATCTTTACAGTAGCCAACATGTAAGCTTGTAGATCTAAAAGGAAAGGTTTGAATGTTCTGCTATCGCATCAGTTTTGAATTATTGATCTTGCAGCTAGGATAACTTTAATAACTACAGGTACATACATCAGATCTAAGGATGTTCTACCCAACAAAATCTATGATCTGCACCATTAAGCACAAATAAAGTCCTTCTAACGAACCTTTTTTTCCATTTCAGAAATACCCATTTTAGTACTATCCTATACAGGATTGTTAGAGTTAATGAGGTCTTAATAGCATTTTGGCTGAAGTCTAAATTATTTTTCTGTGGCTCATACACAACATTTATTCCAACTGTAATGCAACATAGCACATTTTCTTCAGTTTTTTTAAATTAAAATTTCATGTAATGAGACTTTTCGCTAACAGGGAATTTTATTAGCTCATGATTTTGGTCAAGCCCATGTATACATTGCACAGCATATGATTTAGGAATTATGTCTCATTTAGCAAAGCAATATTTTCATGTTATGAGTTAGTAACATAGTAAAGAGTTCCCCCCTCCCCCCTTATTCATAGTTAAATGTTAAAAATACTTTTGGGAACTTTGAGAATACTTTCTGTTAATCACCTTGTATTATAGTAATAGTATACAATAGTATACCATTGCAAGAACCGTTACAAGTTACAACTATTAAAAGAAGAATAGGTCACTAAGTGTTAGTAATTGTCGTTCAACTGGATAATAAGATGTAGAATTAAAGTATAAAGACAGTAGCTGAATGTGTGTAGCACTAATAGGGTAATTTCAGGAGTTAGTTATATTAGTATTACTGTATTACTTCAGTTACACCTGAACTTCAGATCACACCTGTGATCTGCCAGGCTGAACACACCTCCGACTAGTGATGCATCTGAATTTGAGAAAGGGTGGGGTTTTATGGCCAGTTCAAGGCTAAGTCCATTACGCCTGGGCCCATTGTGAGGTGAGTTTGGACCCATATCATAATGGCTGTGCTGAAAACCAGCCCACCATATGCAGTCCCTGATGTGTTCAGGAATTTCTAATATCTATCTACTGGTTGAATTCACTGAACCAGAACGCAATAGAAACTACCATTCTTCTGCATCGCAGCAGCAATGGATGCTCCTGAACTTGCTCTGGATCATCCAAGTTTAACAGTGATGTCTACACAGCACCTAATCAGCCAACCATCCCTACACTAATTACTCATAGAATCATAGAATAGTAGGGTTAGAAGGGGCCTACAAGACATCAAGTCCAACCCCCTGCTCAATGCAGGAATCCAAGTCAGAGCATCCCTGACCGATGGCTGTCCAGCCTCGTCTTGAATGCCTCCAATGTGGGAGATCCCACTACCGCCCTGGGTAATGGGTTCCATTGTCATATTGCTCTAACAGTCAGGACGTTTTTCCTGATGTTCAGCTGGAATCTGGCTTCCTGTCACTTGAGCCCATTATTCTGTGTCCTGAATTCTGGGATGATCGAGAAGAGATCCTGGCCTTCCTCTCTGTGACAACCTTTCAAGTACTTGAAGAGCGCTATCCTATCTCCCCTCAGTCTTCTCTTCCCAAGGCTAAACATGCCCAGTTCTTTCAGTCTCTCCTCTAGGGCTTTGTTTCAAGTCCCCTGATCATCTTTGCTGCCCTCCCCTGAACCCTCTCCAGCTTGTCTGCATCCTTCTTAAAGTGTGGTGCCCAGAACTGGACACAGTACTCCAGATGAGGCCTAACCAGTGCTGAGTAGAGGGGAACTAGTACTTCCTGGGATTTGAAAGCTATGCTTCTATTAATGCAGCTCAAAAGAGCATTTGCCTTTTTTGCAGCCATATCACATTGTTGGCTCATATTCAGCTTGTGATCAACAACAATTCCAAGATCCTTCTCGCTTGTAGTGTGGTTGAGCCACGTATCCCCCATCTTGTAACTGTGCATTTGGTTTCTTTTTCCTACATGCAGAACTTGGCATTTATCCCTATTAAATATCATTCTGTTATTTTCTGCCCAGAGCTCCAGTCTGTCGAGATCACTTTGAATTTTGTTTCTGTCTTCCAAAGTATTAGCTATCCCGCCCAATTTTGTGTCATCTGCAAATTGGATCAGCATTAGGGATGGGGGAGAATTCCTCCCCGAAACTTCGGGGGGCCGAGCGCCAACGTGTTCGGCCCCCCGAAGTAGTTTCGGGGAGAAATTCTCTGCACCCCCCCACCCCCCGCACCCCCCCCAGGACGGGACTTACCTTTCCCGAATGTCCCTCCCGGCAGCGGGTCCTGGCGGCGGTTCGTCAGGTCTTCGACAGGGGCAGAGGCGGCAGCCGGTCTTTCGACCGGCTGCCGCCGCTGCCATTCCAATAAAAGTAAAAAAAAAAACAACGCCCCCGTGATAGGCTACGTGACGATTAACGTAGCCTATCACGGCTAGATTTGCAAAGTCAGCCGTGATAGGCTACGTAAATCGTCATGTAGCCTATCATGGGTGACTTTGAAAAAAACAAAAAAGCGCGTACGCTAATGGCGGCCCCCATAGGGTGCCGCCATTTACGTTCCTTATTTGGTCCCTGTAGTCTACGTAAAGATTTACATAGACTATGGCGAAAATAAGGGCAACGCTATTTGCGTTGAGCTAATTACAAAGTGAACCACAAATCTTGCATGTATCACAACTATAGACCATTGAAAAAACACTGGATAGCAATAATTGCCATAATCAGATCACTAATCCACTATTGCGTGAAGAGTATTTTGCATATAATGTGAAAGAAATCCTTTCTTGGATAACTATAAGGCTGCAATCTCCAGCAAATACCGTTCATATTTCCATCTGGTTAACAACTGTTCTCAGATGTGGAACACAGGAGTTTATAAACTGAATACTATTGCCATTCTCTTTTCTTTTCTTTTCTTTTAATGGATGGAACATAAAAGTTGCCTTATACCATTGGTCCATCTAGCTCTGTATTGTCTGACCTGTAGCACCTCTCCAGGGATTCAGGAGGAGGGCCTTCCCAGCCATACCTAAAAATACCAGGGATTGAGCTTGGGACCTTTTGCATGCAAAGCACCTGCTCTACCACTGAGTTATTGCTCTTCCTTTAAAAGACATGAGGAAGCTTGGGCTGAAAAAACAGGAGAACGCTAAGTAAGCTCTCTACTATTGGAGCAAATGTCAAGCAGTCTTGCTGGACATCTCACTTTTCTGGCATAAGAAGAAAGGGCAAGTCTAATGGGCCAGTCCTAACACTCACTGTGCTACAAAAACTTTAAGAAGTGTGCTGTCTCTAATGTCAGCATAATTTTATTTTTCAAACCCAAATATACGGAAGGATTCTTACAACAGCATACCAGTGGACACATAACCACATATGTTTAGGAATGTGGTGCTGCTATTTCATCTTCCCATTAATTATGTACAGTATGTCTTCAGTTGTAATCCCATATAAATGATCTATGTAAAATACCACTAATACTGATATCAGTCCTAAGGCATCTTTTAGAAAAGAAAGGCAAAAATTCTTCCTGAACCATCAAGGAGTTTCTGGTTTCTGTACACCAAAACATGTTTCAATGCATACATTATTTCACTGGACTGGGTCTTGCACATGCAAAATTGCTGAACAGAGAACACACTTGGCACTGTTGGCAGCAATCTAAGATAGATTAGGGTAGTGTTCACATACCTCAATTAGATGGTCAACATAGCCAGCTCTCAGTGGTGCTGACCTGGTTGGGTGATTGGGTCAGCCCCAGTTCTCCCAAATAGGTGGCAGTGCTATCCATCTGTTTGGGAGGAAAAGGTCAGCATAGATCCTCACTCTTAGGAGTGCACATGTCTGCAACTGCATACAAGGTTCTCTGGGGTGGGGCCAAAGATGCTACAAGTTTTGACCTACTGAATAATGCCAAATATATTTCATGTGATGCCTCTGGATTGGCATGACTTAGTGATGTAGGGCATTGTCTTGCTTTGGCAATAAGCTACTTGCATAGGTTATGTAATATATGTAATAGCTAGAGAGAATTATCTATTAAGGAGGAATTAAAAACATATTTATTGAAACGAAGTATGATGACTTTATTATGTATCACAGAAAACCCCTATTTTTCTAAAATTGCAATGTGCCTTGGGACACTTCTTTCCTCCTCAAATGACTATATTATTGCAAGTCATTATTTTCCCATTTCATTCTAGAGGAAAATTATGTTCTACCAATAGACAGGTTATTTTGTTGTAGGCAGTTATTCTTAATTCTAATGGAAAGTTTGGGAACTTGGTTTATACATGTGTACATTTACTAGAAACTGAATTCACATGATAGGATATGAGCCTTCAGGGTGAAGCAAACTGCTTCAGGCGGCATCACTTGGGGGGGGGGGATAGTTATAATTGGAAGTAAAAATTGGTAAGACTTGTTAAAATGTTGTCCATGGGGTGGGTGAGGGAAACCACTTGGACTCTATTTCAGCAGGGAGCATGCTGCACATACCAAGCAAGTAACATGTTAATTGTGAATATGTGTGTACAAGGCAACAATCCTTTAGGGTGGAATTCTAACCAGTATGTGAGATGACATGCACTTTAAAAGGTACAGCACTCTAAAATGCACTCTTCTTGGTGGCCATTCCTAAGCTCTGGAGCCCCTTGCCAAGACAGGCTAGGTTGCCCCCCCCCCTTGTTCTTCATCAGTATGGAAAGTTGGTTTTATTCAGTCAGGGCTTTGGCATGTAAGCTGGTCTGTTGCCGAAGTGGGTTTAAATTGCTTGGGGGTTGTCTATGGGCTGGGTCCAGATTTATGCTGGGTCCAGATTTATGCTGGATCAGCTAAACTGATGGAAGAAGATTTTGCCTCCTTCTTCTCATGACAGCTTCTTTAACCCCCTGAAAATGCTACACAGAAAGTAAGGGGATTCCCCTGAATGGGGTGAACTGTGGGGGGGGGGAGAAGGGGGAAACCTTCCTCTCACAGAGCCCTTCCTCTTGAGTAAGGCAGATGGAAGGCAGATCCTGGCTTGTGGAAGGCAGATCCTGGATCCAACCCCATTCCTTTTATTGTTGTGTTTATAGTTGCGTTTTATGGATCTGTTTTAATGTTATGTTTTAATTATGCTGTTGTTTGTAATCTGTATTTTATTGTTAGCCACCTTGAGTGCCATTTTTGGCAGAGAGGTGGAATATAAAATAAACAAACAAACAAACAAACAAAATGTACCGATGGTAAAATATACTACGGTTCCTGCTTCCCCAGCACCCTATAACAAGGGATGCTCATAAAAAGTCTTTATGGTTCAAGTCTTCCTACCTGAAGACAGAGGAGTACCTGAGCAAGGATGCTGCTTTTGCCAGCAATTTTGAAGAACTTGGCTGCCTGACTTTGATATTCGTAATGCAGGCTAAAACAAAAAGTCAATTTGCAGTGTGGATCACAACAAACTGTGGCAAATTCTTAAAGTGATGGGAGTACCAGACCACCTTACCTGTCTCCTGAGAAACCTGTACGAGGGTCAAGAAGCAACAGTAAGAACCAGACATGGAACAACCGATTGGTTCAAAATTGGGAAAGGAGTACGACAAGGCTGCATATTGTCACCCTGCTTATTTAACTTATATGCAGAGTACATCATGAGAAATGCCGGATTGGATGAATCAGAGGTCGGAATTAAGATTGCCGGGAGAATTATCAACAACCTCCGATATGCAGACGATACCACCCTAATGGCAGAAAGCGAAGAGGATCTCAAGAGCCTCTTGTTGAGGGTGAAAGAGGAGAGTGCAAAAGCTGGTTTGAAACTCAACATTAAAAAAACTAAGATCATGTCATCTGGCCCTATCACTTCCTGGCATATAGAAGGGGAAGAAATGGAAGCAGTGACAGATTTTACTTTCTTGGGCTCCAAGATCACCGCAGATGGTGACTGTAGCCATGAAATTAAAAGACACTTGCTCCTTGGGAGGAAAGCTATGGCAAACCTAGACAGCATAGTAAGAAGCAGAGACATCACCTTGCCGACAAAGGTCCGTCTAATCAAAGCTATGGTTTTCCCAGTAGTAATGTATGGCTGTGAGAGCTGGACTATAAGGAAGGCTGAGCGCCGAAGAATTGATGCTTTCGAACTGTGGTGCTGGAGAAGACTCTTACGAGTGCCCTGGACTGCAAGGAGGTCAAATCAGTCCATCCTAAAGGAAATCAACCCTCACTGCTCATTGGAAGGACAGATAATGAAGCTGAAGCTCCAATATTTTGGCCACCAAATGCGAAGAGAAAACTCCCTGGGAAAGACCCTGATGCTGGGAAAGACTGAAGGCAAAAGGAGAAGGGGACGGCAGAGGATGAGATGGCTAGATAGCATCACGGATGCAATGAATATGAACTTGAGCACGCTCCGGGAGAGAGCACAGGACAGGAAGGCCTGGCGTGCTATGGTCCATGGGGTCACGAAGAGTCGGACACGACTGAACGACTGAACAACAACAACTATGCATAACTACTCAGAAGTAAGCCCTATTGGGTTTAATGGGGCTTACTCCCAGGTAAGTGTGTATGTGATTGCAGCTCTCCTGCAATGCTAATAAAATAAAACATTTGACTCATAAATTTGCATCCATAAAATTACTACAGAAACAAATCAAATAATTTTTTTGCATGAAATTACCCAATCCATAACAGAACTTCATTATAAATAAAACTTAAAATGCAATGCTTCATTAAATAACCTGTTCTCTTATTTTCTTGTTTGTTTTTCTTTTTTTGCACAATGACTGAAGTGAACTCAGAAACAAGATTCAAGGTGAAAACATACAGACCAATTTAGACAAAGGGAGGACCATTATAATATATTTTCTGACTTGTTCACAGAACAGCACCAATCCCCAGACTGATCCCCAGGGCATCTGGCTATTAACCTCTTTTCACACTGTGAATTGGCTATTTATTCTTTCACTTAACTGTCTATCTCTTAAACAGATTTTAATTCATAACAGGATTTTACTTCTGACACTGTGCTTATTGCCAAGTTTTCCTAATGACCTCTTCTGAGAGACTTTTATCAGGCATCCTTTAGAAGTTTAAGTAAATTAAATCCACATGTTTTCCCCTCATGTATTTATTCTCCCTGTTAGCTATTTCAAAGCTTTCTGGCGCACTATAACACTTCAGAAGTTTAATAGCATTACATCCATTAGTCTCTATGGCTGTACTAATGTGTGTTGGAGTCATTTATCTCCCATTCAGTAGGTTCTGCACTGAACCCTGAAACCCTGAAACCACAAAGACCATCAGTTCCACATGCATACACACCAGTAAATTAAGTATGTAATCTGCCCAGTCTCCTTTCTTGGAAGTTAGAACAAGAGATTCATGTATAAGCAGTCTTATGCATAGACAGCTGCCCCCACCCCCAACAATGAAAAATTACTTGTCCCCTCTCCTCTTCTTGCCCTTTCTCTGTCCTCCATTCCTGATATTTTTCTATAATTTCTCCTCTCAACTCCAAATCTTAGCACTGACTTCCTACCCTTGCTAGATGACAGCAAAGGTTAGCTTGTAAAGGGGCTGGTGCATATTTCAAGATGCTTTGCTTTGATCTGGCAAGCTCAGTTCTTGAGATTTAATAAACTTAACTGATCATTCATTCAAAGCCGATTTCTTTACAAGATATCACCTAATTTGCAAATTATTCATGATAAACTTTGCCTAGACCTGATGCCTAGCTACGATTATTAAAACAAAGAAACAAACTACTTTAGGTCCCTTTTTGATGGAGAAAAGTGGAATTCAATGTATGTATGTATGTATGTATTAGAAATTAAACTACTACTCAGCCTTAATGCATGAGAATATAAAATGCAAATGTTTTCCTTTACATTATACATTTTGGAATATCACTGGAAACAAAGAAACAAACAACTAAATACACCCCCCCATCAGCATGGGTCAAATAGAATGGATTAGGATGAAGAGCCTAAATCCTTCCCCCACCCCCACCTCCAGTGTTTGAAAGCTGACACACTTAAAACAATAGCTAGAATCCATTTTAGACTGGTCTGGAATGCTAGAGATCATTAGAAACCTAATCTCCAATGTTGTGAAGCCACTTAGGAAAATTAAAGAGGTAGAGGTGGTCTTTTTCTTCCAGTGACTGAGACAAGCTCTCGTGACTTCTGGTCCTGGTCAAAATGAAACAAAGGGCATGACACAGCATATTAAGTCCAATTAATTTTAGTGTGAGAGAGAAATATGTGCCAAATCTGTGCCACTTACTTCAGCAGGACTTAGTGCTTACTTCTGGATGGATCATGGCCCAATTTTTATTGCCACTTCCAGTGGGAATTTATTATAGTAATCAGTTTGGTTAGCTCAAATAAGCACTAAAACCTTTGAACATCTCCTTTCACTGCCAGATACCTTTTAAAAAGATTTTTGGGAAGAATATGCTTTATGTTTTTCAATGACTTGACTGGTATCTTTGTGAATAAAAAACAACAAAGGTATGATCTGAAGACAAATGCTCGTTATAAAGATATCTAGGCCAACATCTAGAGAAGCTATTCTGGAATGCAGCCATTAACCTTTAATAAAGGCATTTTTGCAGCTCTAATGCAAACTCGCTCCCTGTTCTTCGCTGGGTGAGGGTGGTTTTGCCCCAGTCTCTTGGGGAGTTAAGAATACAAGGGATAGATAATTGAGCTAGCAAAAGCCACATCTTGTGCAGCCTAGCCAATCAAAGGAGGGCATCCATTGTTGGTTCTTTAAAGAGCATCCCAACTTTCCTGTCACATCATTCACTACCCATATGGCAAAAGAGAACGAACAGGACTGCCTGTGGAAATTCTGATAGGCTTGCGTGGGCTTCAAACATTCTTAACTCCCCAAGAGACTGGGGCAAAACCACCCTCAAACAATGGTGGAAGCAGAGGTGATAGCACAGCAACAGTGGACAAGGTGGCTTTTCAAAAAGAAAAGAAAACAGCAAACAGAGAAGTCCAAAGTCTGTCTTGAGGGTAGAGGTGAGCCTCTGTTGTAAGAAGCCGCTGGGCATTGCCTGGGGGAACTTGGCAAGTGCAAGCTGTCAGTTTCTGTATGACTCCTCTGTAGTGTGAAAGGAAGAAATTGGGCTAGTAGTCTGCCTTTTCATCCCTATCTTTTGTGTCTGTGTTTAAGTACCCTCCCCTCAACTTGACTACTTGGGTCCGTTCAGCAGGATGTTGTTGTTGTTCAGTCATTCAGTCGTGTCCGAATCTTCGTGACCCCATGGATCATAGCACGCCAGGCCTTCCTGTCCTCTCTCCCAGAGTGTGCTCAAGACTAGTCCATGTTCATTGCATCGGTGATGCTATCTAGCCATCTCATCCTCTGCCGTCCCCTTCTCCTTTTGCCTTCAGTCTTTCCCAGCATCAGGGTCTTTTCCAGGGAGTTTTCTCTTTGTGTTAGGTGGCCAAAATATTTGAGCTTCAGCTTCAGTATCTGTCCTGCCAATGAGCAGTCAGGGTTGATTTCCTTTAGGATTGACTGATTTGACCTCCTTGCAGTCCAGGGGACTCGTAAGAGTCTTCTCCAGCACCACAGTTCGAAAGCATCAATTCTTCGGTGCTCAGCCTTCCTTATAGTCCAGTTCTCACAGCATGAGGTCTGCCTATTTTGATCAGTGTGTCTTCCTAGAGACCTGCTTTTAAAAACAGTTGATTGAGGGGTGTTATGGTAAATCTATAGTAACTCCATAGAATGAATGGGTTAAAAGTTACCAGAAGAAAGACCAGTTAATGTGCACAATCCTGGCATACTGCCAATGGAGGAAGTACAGTGGCACAACTGCAAAAGTTGTGCTTAAGTGAAAGAAATATAAAAAGGATCTCATTGCAATTGAGTGATGGGGTGCTGGAGTTGCTGAGGTAGACTAGGGCACAATGGACGAGGTTTTCTTTACCTGAAGACAAAGAACTGAAAACAGTATTTAAGGTAGCCCAAAATTTCATGGGACTCTGAGGGGAAACCAACAACAGAAGCAGCCTGTACCCACGCATGACCCTCTATGTCTGTGCATCAATCAAGCTGCCCTCTTAATTGCATGGGTAACAATAGAATGAATGAGAAGGTGTGAACGTGTTGAGTTGAATGGCATTCTATCTAAATAAAGGTGTTCTAAAAAGGATTTTAAAATGGTCAGAGTCTCCGTCTACTGCACGATCCCAGTTTTTGGTAATGGATTGGAGCTTCTCATGCATCTCTATGATGTGATGAAGACAGTCAGGGCTCAACATCATCACATTCAGGAGACTGTAGAGATGAAGATGGATCTGCTTGTGTGAAGGAATTCACTTGCCCAGTTAAGTGGAGTGTGCTTTTGGAGGGAAGAGATGTTGCAGAGGCTGAAAGCCATGTACCCTCTGATCTCAGTGACAGCATTGGTTCAGGAATATACTTTGGCTTAGGTTTAGCGCACACGCTTGGCCTCACTAGTGGGGAACAGGCTGGGTCAAATTCTTCCCAATAATAGTGACAATTCATGTCTGGACAGATAATTTATCTAATATTAAAGTACATTCCTGGTTCAACAGTTGGTTGACCACCCACATCATTAATTCTGAAACATCTAAGTCCTTGAAGGTGATGAGTCTGGACAGGTCATTTGTTTTGCAATGCCTACTGTTCAATATTGCATTAATCGCTAAGTATGTACCTGCCTTGGATAACGGTGTTGCTGATACTTTGCAGGAAGAGGCCTTCTGAGGTGTCACACTCATACTGAGGAGCCAGACAGGATTCCACACATCCTGTGAAATCTTGGCTTAGCAAATTACCAGAGGCACCCATACATCTAGCTCCCAGCCCCAGAGATTTAGGTTGAAAAGCAACATGTGTACTTGACACTGGTTGGTGGGAGACTCCAATTCCCCCTCCAAAATACTCACTACCAGACATTACAAAGAGGATAGAGTACATCTCCTTTCTTTGAAGAGTCGTGAACATCTTCCTTGCTGATCTGCAGGACTTCACAGCTGGCAGGAGGGGAGAGGGGACAACTGCCTCTTGCAGTGGGGCCAGAACAAGGTTGGGGATAAAGGGGAACATGGTAAACATGCAACAATGTTAATAGGGACCAGAAAAAAAAAGGTCTGCAAGGCTGAAAACCAAAGTCAAAAAGAAACAACTGCACCAATTGGATTCCCAATGTGTTTTGACACTTGGTCTTTATCAAGGGAAAAACTGCTAGAGATTCTTTTGGAGGATTCCTTCTTCCTTGCTCCTTCAAGGGAGTGGGAAGAAGCAAGGGAGAGGGAATCCTCCAAAAGAATCTCTAAGAGTTTTTCCCTTGATAAAGAGCAAGTGTCAAAATGCGTTGGGAATCCAATTGATGCAGCTGTTTATTTTTTGACCATGGTAAATATCCCAAGGCATCTTAAAGCTGGAGGGAAGAACTTCTTGAAGCAGCCTCTCATGGCTACTGGCTTGAGCCCAAGTGGGGCAGGAACCTCCTTAGGGCCTGAAGATTTACCACCTCAGAGTTTATTGTCTTGGGGGTGGGGAGACACTGACATTCTTTCCTCTGCACTCCATTAAGGTTTCTGTGTTGTGACAAGCCAAAAGTGTTATGAATGACTGCTGAAAGCATGAAGCCAGGGTGGCTTCACCCAAGGGAATAGTCTGTCTGAGGCAGAATCTTCCCTGGTTCACCTAGGATGATGGAATAGGCACCCATGACAGGGCAGGGGTAGGGCAAGTATGCCAAACCTCAGTCCCGGGAGCCCAAACCAGCCCTTCTGGGGTCCCAGTCCAGCTGGCTGGGATTCCCCAGGTAGCCATGCCCCTTCCCCTTGCCCCACTCCTTTTCCCCAACCACCCATCATTTGGTGGCTTCCTGGCTTTTGTGCAGTTTTCTCCCATTCTAAAAGGTTGCCTCTCCTAAGAACTCTAAGCTACAATAGGCTGGTATTTGGCTCTGCACCTTTTGCCTTCCACCTTGGCCATGACCAGAATGCGGCCTCCGAGAACTTCTCCCAAATTGAATTTGGCCCTCAGACTAAAAGAGGTTCTGCACCCCTGGGCCAGGGCAGTGAAATAGGGATTTGTGGCAGACCAGCAAAATGAATAAAGCTGTAGCTTTAGTTAACCCAAGGTATTTCTTGCAAGTCTTAGGTCCAGGGGCAATGATGGTTTTATTTCTCAAAGGCTTATATATATATATATATATATATATATATATATATATATGGGGGTGGAATTGGTTTTGTGACTTTTGCTTCAAGTGTTATTTTTAACTTGACCATTTATAAGAGTCGTCCTTAAAATGATGTGGACAAAAAGCACCATTTATTCTGAAAATGCACATTTAATTGAGGAATGCAGCATGTGGTGTTCTATGAAAATAAATAGGCTGAGCAAAAAAGCTCAGAGTATGATGAACTGTGAAATGAAGTTTTGACAAGCCGCATACCCTACATTTTAGCTGCAATCAATTGCTGCAAAATTACATAATCTTCAGAATGTTGCTGCAGAGGCTGAAATTAACTAGTCAAATCCATAATGAAGTACAGTTTTAGTACACAGTGAGCAGGGCAACTTTGGAAAACATGGGGACTGTTATATATTAGGAAACATTTTTTCTCCGTGTAACAATAGGCTGAAATGGCAGAAAACATAGCTCAGAGGCAGTGCAGTGCCATGGATTGCCCATTGTCTTTAAGATATTAGCAGTGTGATCCGATGGATGTTTACTCGGAAGTAAGTCCCACTGTATTCATTCATTGGAGATTACTCCCAGGTAAGTGTGTGTAGGACTGCAGCTTTAGACAGTGATATTGGCAGTGCAGCTTCTACAATAGTATTCAATGCATCAGGGGCTCACACACTGTATTCCATTGCTCTTCAATTTGTACAAGTACTTATAAGCATTATGTATTCACTTCATGCACCTTGTATTTATTATAGTTATATCCCACCTTCCCATAGGGATGGGAGAACTAGTGATTTTTGCCAACATTGTCCAAAAATCACTTCGAAACTCATTTCGGCTCACTCCCATTTTCATTTTTGACCAGCTTTTTGGCTCATTCGAATAGGAATAGCATGCACTTTCCCCCACTGACTAAAGTATGAAATGCTTAAAAAAAGAAGAAAAAGAAAGAAATATGCATTTTAAATTGCACATGAAAAAAATACACTTTTTTTTCAACACGATCACAAATTTGGGAATTTGCAAAACTTTCTACCAAAAAAGCACTCCTGTTCGCCATGTTCAGGACTGTGAATGGGACATGTTCACATGATTTGGATAAATGGGACATGTTTGCATGATTTGTGAACAGAACGAAGTTCTTGTACATCCCTACCTTTCCATTAAGGTGCTCAGGGTTATGCTGTTTTATCCCCACAAAGATAATGCAGAGTGAGAGTTACTGAGATCCCCAAGGCTACCCTGTGAGTTTTCTGGCTGAGAAAGCAGTTGAACACAAGTCTCCATCATCTAATTGATAAATGGTACTTTTCTTGTAAAACTCAGGAACAAAAAGTACCCAGCTATTGAATGATGAAATGCTAGAGTGGCACAGTCAATTGTGCATGGTGCATGTGTGTTTAAATGGTGTGTGTGAGGGCTGTTGCATTGAACATGAATGTGCCAGTCAGGTCCCCTGCTTCTTGGGCACATGTGAGTATGCACCTATCTTCATGGTAGAGCACATTGCACAGTTTAAAAAATAATTCCTAAATTGCATATAAGGATCTGCCCGAACATCATCCCATACCTCCTTAAATAATCCTAGCAAATACCATGCTTAAGTTTTGTTACATTTTTGTTGGGTGAGGAATTCCATTGCTGTGGAGCAACTCCGGAATATCCTTGACCATGTGTGCCTTCAGTGTTTTGTTTATTTGTTAGTTTGTTTATAGAAGGGCACTATGAATTGGTAGCATTTGATTGACATGCACGTTGTGAATAGTTTCCCAGTGGTTTAATGCTTCAGTGACAGTGAGCTCTGCCTAGATGGTTCATGGAGGCCAATGCAGAGCCTTTATCATTAGTATAATTGTGCTTCCAGCAGCCCTCCTCTTTCATCACTCAGGTGCATTCTGGGGCCGCTTAGCTGCCAAACAGTCATCAAGATCAACCTGATAGTGTTAATCCAATAATTTAAAGATCCTGCCTATGGATATGGAACAGTGCTAGGAAGAGAAGAAGTGGCAGAAGGCTACAGTCTATTATTGACAGCAGTTGTCCTAATTGTGATGGTGGATTATGCCATCTCTAGCTTCCTTAAAGCGGCTATTCTGGTCTTCTCTAACCTGATGTTCCCCATAAGTTTTGACTACAACTCCCATCAGCCCCAGCTAGCATAGGCAATGGTCAGTATGCTGGGAGTTGTAGTACAAAACATCTGCAGGGCACCAGGTCAGAGAAGGCTGGGCTATCCCTTTCTGATTCATAAGTGTCCGAGCAAAGAATATAACAACCCTCAATGCACACAGAAGTTAAGTTTCAGTGTTATGAGTGTATGAATGAGACTTGTAGCCATAGCCAGAAATAAAGAGAAAGGACACAGAAGGTTGAGTAAACTAGAGCCACAACTTTGATTATATTGTAACAATAGACTGCAATAGTGAAAGCTGTGCTATGCAGGTCTTATTAGTATCACTGGTAGGGGTGAGCCTAACGCAGCCCCAAGACCAAAGCCAGCCACATGAGCATCCGCACCCTCCAGCCACACCTTAAAGTGTTGAGGGGGCTTTTCTGAGTCCCAGACCCAGGATTCGCAAGTCTCTAAATGCGCAAGCCATGTAGGCCCCAAAGATGTTCCTTCTCCCCACTCTCTGGTTCTAAGACTTGAGGCAGCAGGACCTGGGAATCCCCTTTCACCTTAAAGGCAACTCTGGGGGCTCACTCAGAATTCATTCCCTATGTGTCCTACCCATCCTGCCAATCTCTGTCCGTTGTGACCAATTTTTAACCTATTTAAGGCACCAATCCCTAACAACCAATTATACCTGGCCCCCTATAAGTGGTTCAGAGAGTGGAGAACCTGAAGAAACAAAAACAGTGCAAGCCAATCTATCTGGCAAAAAGAAAAGAAAAATCCTTTCGGCCATAGAGTGATCCGCCATACCCTTACTGAATCCAACAAACAGCAAGTGCAGCTGAAGAATGGCAGGGCCAGCTTAAGCAGCCCAGCTCATTCCTGCCTCCTAAGGATGGCGGAGTAATCCACCATGGACTCCAGTGAGGCCGGATTCTAAAGAATCTGGCCCCCTGGAGTCCATGGCAGAATGGACTGCTCCCCCTGCCACCCCGCGAAGTCCGGTAGGGACAGACCCTACCTGGCGCCTGCTGGTCCAGGTCCATCTGCTGCCATCCACAGCCATCCACTGCCGAGCTGCGGATGCGAATGGCGTCTGGCGTAGCGGACACCATTTGTGTCCCTGCCCTTTGCTGTGATTGGCTACGTAAATATTTATGTAGCCTAAGGGCAGGGAAGCAAATGGCGTAGCAGACACCATTTGTGTCCCTGCTCTTCTTTTCGTGATTGGCTATGTAAATATTTACGTAGCCTATCACGGCCAAGTGCAGGGATGCAAATGGCATCCACTATGCTGGACGCCATTTGCGTGGCAGCGGCAGGAAGTCTGGCTGCAGACTGGCCTGGCTGGCAGCTCCGCGGACTTGCCGCAGAGTGGAGCCAGCCAGGAAAGATTCTGGGGGGAGGAACAGATCGCCTCCCACCCCAGCAGATGCCCCGGACCAGATGGGTGAGTGGGGTTCGTACACCCCTACTGCCTCCTATACCAATGTAACGTCTGTGTGCTGGCATTGCATGCTCAGCTACTTCTGGGGCCGATCACAAAAGCAGCCTCCCATCTGCAAACACTATGTGCCATGGGGGAGAGAATTGGGATTGCAAGTCCAAGCTCACCCATTAACTTTCAGCATGGGTGGGAGGATTCAGCAGCAGGTCTCTTTGCTCAAAAAACTATATAACTCCTCTATGAAAAGTAGATAATTAATGTATTGATTGATTTCATTTCATTTCATTTCTATACCACCCAATAGCCAAAGCTCTCTGGGCAGTTCACAAAAATTAAAACCACAAAGCACAGTATAAAATATAAAGTATGAAAACTTAAATCCACAATATAAAAGTACAACTGGAATAAAACCTAGCAGCAATACAGAGATTTAAAATACAGATTTAAAACACGAAAGCTAAAAGACTAGGAAGTGAAAATGCTAAACTACTAGGAGAATAAAAAGGTCTTCACTGGAAGGGGCACAATGTAGGTGCCAGGCAAATCTCTCTAGGGGGCTCCTTCCACAGCTAGGGGGCCACAGCAGAAAAGGCCCTCTTTCTGGTAACCACCCACCTCACTTCCTTTGGCAGGGGCTCATGGAAAAAGACTGCTGAGGATCATCTTAGGGTCCAGGCAGGCACATACGTATGGGAGGAGGCGATTCTTCAGATGACTTGGCCCCAAGCCTTTAAGGTCTTTGAATGTTAATATCAGCAGTTTGAATCAGGCCTGGAAATGGACTGGCAGCCAGTGCAACTGGAAAAGGACTGGCATAATGTGATCTCGTTGGCCAGTCCCTGTTAACAATCTTGCTGCCCTATTTTGGACTAGCTGAAGTTTCCGGACCATTTTCAAAGGCAGCCCAACGTATAACACATTGCAGTAATCCAGATGAGAGGTTATCAGAGCATGGATAACTGTAGCTAGGCTATCTCTGTCCTGATAAGGACATAGCTGGTATATCAACCTAAGCTGATAAGAAGTGCTCCATGCCACTGAGTTCACCTGTGCCTCAAGTGACAGTTCCGGGTCCAAGAGCATCCCCAAACAATGAACGTGATCCTTTAGGGGGAGTGCAGGGTTTCCCCCCCAACATATACAACATGTAAAAAGGAAAGTATGGCATGGACAAAGCCTCTAATTATCCGATTTTTGCTTTTGAATAAACACTCCCCCCCAGCCTATAGAATACACTCCTATTTGTCTTTTTTTCTCAGTTGATAAGTTGCATGCTCACTTGCTTTCCTAAAATCCAAGAGTGAAATGCAGTGCATCTTGATTACCGAACCACTATATGAAGATGATGGCACATTTATCCATCATAAACATAGCCCACTAGGAGCATTTTTCACATATGAGCTCCACAGAGGAGAAGAGGGGCTAGACACCTTATTGCTATCCCCTCTTCTGGTTCTTCTCCCAACCTGATGGTTCCTGGTGGCCGTACCAGTCTGCCCTCTGGTGCTGCTGTTGCTGAATGCCAGGTTGGTCCAAAATAAAATCTCCCTCATCCATGATTTGATTGTGGATGAGGGGGCTGACCTGGTATGTATTACTGAGACATGGGTGGGGGAGCTGGGAGTGGTCAATCTCTCCCAGCTGTGCCCTCCTGGGTATTCAGTGCAGCACCAACACCAACTCAAGGGTTGGGGAGGGGGGGGTTGCTGTGGTCTATAGGAATTCAATCTCCCTCTCTAGGCTTCCTGCTCATTTGAGTGCAGATCTTGAGTGCTTGTACTTTGTGTTGGGTACCCGGGACAGATTAGGGATTCTGTTGGTGTACCGCCCACCCCACTGCCCATCAGACTCCCTGCCTGAGCTTACAGAGATGGTCTTGGATTTGGTGTTGAGGACCCCTAGAATGATGGTCCTGGGGGATCTCAGGATCACTTTTTATCAGCTTAGGCTGGTATACCAACTACGCCCTTATCTGGACAGAGATAGCCTAGCTACAGTTATCCATGCTCTGATAACTTCTCGTCTGGATTACTGCAATGTGTTATACGTGGGGCTGCCTTTGAAAACGGTCCGGAAACTTCAGCTGGTCTAAAATAGGGCAGCAAGAATGTTAGCAGGGACTGGCCAGCGAGCACATATTATGCCTTCCCAGTACTTTTCCAGCTGCACTGGCTGCCAGTCCATTTCCAGGCCCAATTCAGAGTGCTGGTATTAACATTTAAAGCCCTTAATGGCTTGGGGCCAGGTTATCTGAAGGATCACCTCTTCCCATATGTGCCTGCCAGGACCTTAAGATCATGCTCAGCGGCCCTTCTCCGTGAGCCCCTGCCAAAGGAAGTGAGGTGGGTGGCTACTAGGAGGAGGGCTTTTTCTGCTGTGGCACCCCGGCTGTGGAATGAGCTCCCTAGTGAGGTTTGCCTGGCACCTACATTGTACTCCTTTTGGTGCCAGGTGAAGACCTTTCTTTTGTTTTCCCAGGCATTTTAGCATTTTAGCTTTCTAGACTTTTAGCTTTGCTGTTTTAAATCTATATTTTAAATTCCTGCACTGCTGCTAGGTTTTATTGTGGTTTTAGTGGTTTTATATTTTATATTGTTTTATTGTGTGCCATTTGGTTTAAATTTTTGTGAACCGCCCAGAGAGCTTCAGCTATTGGGCGGTATAGAAATGAAATAAATAAAATAAAATAAAAATAAATTTCCCCTAAGAATTTTCATTAAGTAAATTATAGACATCAGACAAGGTTTCACACAACAGTGTATGGTAACTTCAGAAATGCTCCTCTAGAGATAATGAATAAATTCTGCTATGTTGGATTCATAGTAATGACTAAATACTCTCACTGGGAAAGCAGCCATCATTTTTGGCAGACGTATAATGCATGCCTGGGATAATGCTAAACTAACCATCAAGATCCTGATGTACTATGCCTGGGTTCTTGATAATTTGCTCTACTGCTGTGAGATGTGGTTCACGTCTAGTTGTCAAGAAGGAAACATCAGTATTTTCACCTTTATTATAACATTACTTCCTTGATAATTCCAGGTAAGGACAACATTACCAGTGAAGTTGTCCATGTAAACCTTTCCTTGGTTGGCTCATGTACACAGGAGACAGGACGAATGCAGAACAAAAAGATGCTATCTGGTGAAATAGTCAATGCTTAGAGACACAGAGGTCACTCAAAGGTTTGATATAAGGATGTTGGTAACATAAGAGATTTTGGCATCAAAACTCTAGCAGAACAATGGAACATGTGGTCTGACACAAAAATACATGATGAGAAACCTATCTACAGAACAAGTATGAAGTGAACATAAGCAACAGAGTATTAGCCATGACCCTACCACTGAAGTTTACAGTTATTATACCAATAGTAAAAGGTAAAGGTGTCCCCAACCAGTCGTGTCCGACTCTAGGATGCGGTGCTCATCCCCATTTCTAAGCCGAAGAGCCAGCGCTGTCCGAAGACGCTTCCGTGGTCATGTGGCCGGCATGACTGAACACCGAGGTGCACGGAACGCTGTTACCTTTCCCACCGAAGTGGTACCTATTTATCTACTTGCAATTTCTTGCTTTCGAACTGCTAGGTTGGCAGGAGCTGGGACTGAAGACAGGAGCTCACTCCGTCACGCAGCACTCGGGTCTCGAACTGCTGACCTGCCGACCTTCCAGTCTGCAGTTCAGCGTCTTAACCACTAAGCCACCGCGGCCCTATACCAACAGTAGGTCCTGCTAATTCTTTATTGGACTTTATAGCCTCCTGAGGAAATCTAATTAAATGTAATGCCTTTACACTGCAGTCCTATGCATGTCTACTTTAAAAGTAAATCCTTATGATACTCAATGGGACATACCCCCAGGTAAGTTTGTACTGGAATGTAGCCTTGCAACACAATCTTATACATCTTTATGCAGACTTGAAAGCTGAGCGAGTTGTTGTTACAAAACCAAGCCAAAAATGCTTGGCTCAGCTTTCAGGCATTCAGCAGGCAGCAGCACTGGAAAGCCCAAAGGAAGGTGGGGCTTTTTCAGAAAGCTCAAGCAGCCAGGGAGCCTTCAAGGACAGATGGGATAAGCATGGTAAAGTAAAGAGCACACACAAACCCTCAGCCACCTCCTTACAGTAAGGTAAGCACTGAAGCCCTGCAACCCTGAGAAATTTCTCCAAAATTCTCAACATCCCTGCAAAAGAGACAGAAAAAACAACTGCCCCTTACACATAGAGGTTGTGACAGGGAAGATGGGGTTCTGCACAGCGCTGCCATTTATTCATTTATGGAACAAGCAAGAAGGATAAAAATCAGAATCCCGTATTTTAAGAAAGGTTGAAAGATTGTGCTGAAAGATGAAGATCTCTGACAAAATATTCAATTATGATTTTGAATCAACCTAAAACATAGACATGTTTTGGGAATTCATGGTCACTATAACTGAAAAAACAAACAAGATAATTAACAAAGAAAATCTTAGTTTTGGAAATCTGTAGGGTATAAGGATCAGGCCTTGATTCTAATACTAGTCCACAGAGACTTTGACAGCTGTCCACCCACAGCTGTATGTCACCCAGTAATAGCCATGAATCCAGAAAGAAAACTTACTTGTCTTAGATAAATGGGTGAATATATAAGTAAGTACAAGGCTGATTGAACCCTAGATCACATTAAAACAGATACCCTTTTATCTGGACTTAGAGTGATCCAGTGGCAGCTGATGACTACAGTTCTGGAGGAGCTGTGATTCCATTCAGGGTTTTCGTTACCATCAGCCAAAACTCTAATGGCATCATCCAATGTGCTGAAAGGTGCTATCCAAGGTGCTGAACCTATTTTGGAGGCCGTGGTTCAGTACCTTGGATAACACCTTTCAGCACCTTGGATGGTACCAGTACAGTTTTGGCCGGTGGTAACTAAAACCCTGAATGAAATCACAGCCCCTCTGGAACAGGACTCACCAGACACCACTGGTGTGATCCAAATTTGAAAGAAAAGAGTGCCGCCTTCTAACCAGCTTGTCAAATATACTTGTGTGTCCACCAGTGTCATAAAGACAACTGGGGAAGTGCTACACCTGAGAAGCTACACATGCATAGTAAATACAAAATGGAAGGAAGAAATGAAGATTACCAGAGGTGAATGTTTTACTTTGCCATGCACCTTTTATTTTTAGTATAGTACAGCAGAAATAAATATATTGTCCGGATCTTCTATCACTTATTAGAACACTCATATAAAGTTTCGATTTTCTATAATGAGATATTAAAATAATTACCATAATTGTTTTTGCTGATGGCATAGTGCACTGATCCTAATAACTTTCTACGTCCAGTTATTTATCATGTGTGCAAATAGAACATCTACCTCCCTATTTAATTGATCATCACTTTCTATAATATCTTCATAATTGCATGTTATATTGCCTTGACTATATAATTAATATTACTTTGCTTTTCCTGTTCTTCATCCCTGCAATATAAAAAGTCACAAAGACATTTAAAGTGTGGAGTCTCTCTCTTTCTCTCTTCCAGTGCTATCTGGGTTATTATAATTAATGCCCCAAGGCAAAAGGGACATATTGCTTTTTTATTTGGAGCTTATGATAATAAGAAAGAGTGGTAGATAATATCTAGCCTGCATTGGAGCACTATATGTTTTAACTGGTATTAGATTTCATATAACATAGGCTTCAATCCTATGTACATTTACCTGGGAGCAAGGATCAAAGTACCCATTATGTTAAATACATAATGTGCAGCTCCCTTTCTGTTTTTGTTTAGTAAAAGTAAGCATAGGAAGCCCAATTGGGACTACAGTGCATGGGGAGAAAAGATTTAATCCTTCCCCACCCACCCATGTCCCCTCCCCAAATCGCCACCCTACATGCAGCAGTTACAACAGTAAAAAAGAGCACCAATTGATGCCAGTGGGGGCTTCTTCTTTTTTACTATCAGTAATTCCTGTGTGTGCATGTGCATGTGTATGGCAATTTTAGAGGGGTTGTGGCCGGAGAAGGATGGACTAAATCTCTTCTCCCCATGTACTGCAGTGCCAATTGGACTTCCCATGCTTACTTTTGAATAAAATAAAAACAGAAAGATAGCTGTACATTATGTATTTAATGTTATGTATAGTTTGCCCTTTAGTCCCATTGAATTCAATGGGGCTTACTTCTGAATAGACACGTAGAGGGTTGCACTGTTTATGCTAGTCTGCTTTAGTCAAAATGGAAGTAGTGGCAACAGCTCTAATATTTCAACCTTTATTATCTACCCAAATTAAAATACAATAAGTTTTATTCTCGCAAAAGGAAGAATTCTGCATTAATAACATACTGGCTTTGATTGGATACTTGCACTATTTCTCCAGAATTCTGTTATGTATAGGCTTACAAAACATGAGGACCTGAATATACATATGCTCTTTTACCGGCTTTTTAGATTGACAATTAAGTTAACTGCATG
The DNA here is from genome assembly GCF_057233095.1 of Heloderma suspectum. NCBI lineage: Eukaryota > Metazoa > Chordata > Lepidosauria > Squamata > Helodermatidae > Heloderma > Heloderma suspectum. The sequence continues at coordinate 89,716,825 of NC_139459.1, forward strand.
TATACATTAATAACATACTAATTAGGCATACAACAGATATATACACATGCTCACATTTATGCAGTGCCTTCATAGCCAGCAAAGAGGCAGCTGTAATGCACACTGAACTTCCCTGCAATGATTAAACTTGAATCCATCAAAGATGAGGAGGTATCGTTCCTGGCAACCTAGATTGCATCCATTCTTTTAATAAATGAATACAGAACACATAATCTGACACTTATTTTCTATCAATGACCTATTAACAACAGCAGAAATAGGACATGGAAATGTTAAAAGGATTATCTATTAAAGAGAAGACATTTTCTGAAATTAGAAATGAAAGGTCAATGAGGTGGAGATATCCTGCATGGAATTGGACCAGATGGCAAGATCTGAAGAAGATGCAATTGCTCCAAAATTGTCGAACTATAGTAAAAGCCAATGCCAAATGAGAAAAGGAAAAAAAGCAATTATATGAATAAAATTTGCCTGAAGTAAATTGGAACAGTTCCATAGTTGTTATTTATTTATCTAGTAAGAAAATTATTGGATTGAATTGGGAAAATGAAGGTTACTTGTTGAATGGCTGTCACTCTTCTTATGAGAAACATGGCATTAGAAGTATGTGTATTCAGTGACTGATACATATATAGACAGACAGACAGACAGACAGACAGACAGACAGCTGACATGCCATAGGCAGCCATTGTCCCATTCCCAATATGTCAGTGGCAGTGCTGGTTTTCAACTTGTGCTTGAAATCAAGAAGACTGTACTTGAGTGAAACAAACTCCTCGACCTCTATCATCAGCTGCATCCTACAGAACCTGTTGCATCTTTCTCTAGCCTTAAATAGCATTGGTGGCAGCAGCTGGCATGCAGGGGGCTTCAGTGGTGCTGGAGGTGGTGCCAGGGGCCCATTGGCAGCACTGTACTGAGGGCAAAGTGAAGTCAGGGGCACGTCCTGTCTGTATACGGACAATACTCAGCCTTATCTCATTGCGAGCGGAGATGGGTTAAAGAAGACGCAGACAACAAGCTTGGGTTGAAAATTGGGCCACATTTATTGAAATAGCTGCAAAGGGGTAACTAGGACGGGCATCTAACTGTGTCAGCAGCTAGCTGGCACTTCTTGGGCGAAAACATACCCAGCCTGAGGGGTGGCGGTGATCTCACCATCCCTCCGGACTGCCCCTTCTGGGGGAGGTAGACCTTCCAGTGTCACCCCCAACCTGGTGCCGCGAAACACCTGGGTGAGTGAGTAGGGTTGGTCTCCCAGGCAACCCTTATCCCCCCACCGAGCCGCACAACCCGTTCGGGGGGCCCTCAGGCATCACCTGTCACCATAAGGTGCCTCTGCATGCACACCATCCCTACTTTCCTGTTTTGCCCATCCTAGCCGCCACAGGAGTCACAAGCCTAGAGCTTGTGAAACTCCCCCCACCTGCGCAGAAGAACTTCCCACAGGCCCCTTTGCAGATCAGACAGACATATGTTATTCACTAAATGAGACAGGCGGACACCGTCCTACCTGTAACACTCCCTCCATGTCCACAGAATTCCCTGGCGGGTGGTGCATCCATCACCTCATTCACCTGGCAATAAGTCATTTCTCTGTGCACTTTCCAACGTGCCCTGCCACTGGCAATGTCATTCCATTCCTTCCCATTGATCCATGGAAGCAGTGAGGGCTGCAATAGGCTACTTCCGGCCAGGTATGCCGGACCACCTGTATCTCAACCAAGGCCTGTTCCATCAGGTCCTCGCCTGGCTTACAGCCAAAGTCATTCCCTCCAATGTGCAGCACCTGGACCTGTGGAGGAAGACTGACAAACTTGGTGGGACAGAGTGAGGAGGGGACTCCCACCGTATGCCACGTCTATGGAGCCACTGGATCTTAATGTGACAGGGTGACAGAAGCTGAATTCTGAAGAAGACATACAAGCTCTTCATGAAGCTCCAGACATCAAAACGTGCCCATGTAAGAGCACCCGTACCGGCGTACAATGAGTCTGCTGGTCTCAGGAAGAAGCACATTAAGGGAAACTACACAATTGCCCTTAAGTCAACAGCAAACCGTTGAAGTGATAAAAACGGAGGCCCCTCCTCAGACCCGTGGCATGCCATAAAACCCATAAGGTGCCGCCAGAGCATAATCCGTTGACTTGCGTTTGGCCGTGGGCCACTGCCGTGCCCTTGCCATGCCGATCAATTTGATCACCAAATATGTAAATGGATTACTTTGGGCCAGACCTGTACCTTGCAGCAAATCAAGGCACTCCGGGACAAGTTGGCCTTGTGAGCCCAGACCAACCCTGCATTCTGTTAGGGTTGCTACGTGGAACAGGGAAACATCTTATTGGAAAGCTCAAATGGAGGGCCATTACCCCCGGAGCCCGAAAGGGGTATCCAGAGAGAGAGGGTGGTTAATTTACTAATGCAGGAAAACATCTGTGCCCAACACTATCTTGCACGCCGAAACCTAAATTCTGACATGGAGTCAGTGAAACCCACCTTTGTGGGCTGGAAGGCTAAATGGCCAGCTTGTGACTTATGGTCCCAAATAGTCTGTTGTTCCTTACGGAGGCATGAAATTGTGGCCAATGATCTATAGATAAGGGCCATGAATCCTATCGCTGAGGTTTTGCCTAATGCGCGGCACACACACCCTGCTCTGTAGCAGGCGGCTCCTGTACAGAGAGCCATGGAATGCAGGCTGGCATGCCTGGCTTCAGTATCCCGATCTCCCATAGTACTGCAAGGATGGGATCTGGGAATGGAGCACCCACGGGGCTAAGGCCCGGAAGATGTTGACTTAATTTCATGACAAGGCATCGACAATTGGGTTTGCCTAACCCAGCACATGGTGGACCCAGAACCAGATGTTGTAATACTGACTCTGGAGCGCGAACACACTGACACATGACATGACCCTCCAATTTCGGGAGGACAGAGAATGAATAACGTGGTCATGTTGTCATAGTGAAGGGGGGGGTTACTGACTTGGCTATAAGGTTATCCCTCAATGTGCTTGGCAGGGGCGGCAGCCTCCACTCTACAGGCCTTTACCCACTGCACGATTGGACCTGCCCTAAGAATCTGAAACCCCTTGGGGTAGGGGCGGAACCATGTGAGTCCGCAGTCTGGCTTTGAGGAGAGGCTCATGCTTCCGAAAGGAGGTGCCATTAAAGCCCTACTAAGTTGAAGCCATGCCTGATGTGTAACTAGTTGGAACTGTGCCTAACGGAACTGAAAATTGTCCTGAGGGAGGTGAGAATAACACCTAAGAGTATCGATTGGCTTCACCGAATGTTGCTGTGGGAGACAGGCCCTCAGCCTTTGTGAGCTAAGGGGCACCGAAGTAACAGAAAAGGGGAAGCAATACTTGTGTTAGGTCAGAACAATGACCACCATCTTTGGACTCCATGTAGCACATGCCCATCAGGGACCCGTGGCTGGGATCCCAGACAAAGACAGCTGCCTCATCGAAGAGGTGTGACACACTGAGCAGAGATGATCAGGGATCTCGTGATAATTGACTGGCCCTCAGGAAAGAGAGGTTACGAATCAGGATAAACTCCCTGGAGGATTTCCTGGGCACCATTTCGAGAAGAGAGATCCCTAGAATAGCTAATGGGGTGTGGAAAAAGGGGGGGGGGGCTAAAACCCTTCTGCCAGTACTGCATTGTTAACCTCTCCTGAACCTGTCGACGCCTAGCGAGGAGAAATGTTGCTTACGAGGTAGGGATGGTCTATGTTGACCTAAAGAAAAAATGCTAGGGGGGCCCTAGAACCTAGCATAAACCGTGTTCCAAGTTAAGACGCGTTCCCCCAGTTGGGTAGTGTCTTAAAGCCGGAGTATCGGCGCCAACCTTACTAGGCATTGGCCATCCAGAGCTTCCTACTGCCTCGGCTTTTCCAAGGGGACCCTCCCCTCCCCGAGCATTGGACAAGAGGTGCAAGAGTGCTGACCGCTACACGGGAGCATTCACGACGGAAACTGCATGTGTCCTGGGAGCATGTGCCCACTGGGGCTTTACTCCCAGCACAGATAGCAGTGCTGAAGCAGCGGACCCGCCAGAGGCCGAGGGCCAGTGCGGGAGGCCACCTGGTGAATGTGGCCACTGCCAGATCTGTTGCCGACCCCAGCTGGGAAGGAGTCAAAGTTGGAGTGAAAGGTCCTGGTCAAACAGGTCCTTACGCCGAGAAGGGCAATGGCGGCCCTCCTGCGAGAGGCCTAAACAAGCCGTTCGCACACCTCCTCGGGCGAAAGACATTACGAGAAGGAGTAGCCCTGGTGACAATACAACTCGCCAGATTAGCGTAGGGATCTGATATGCCCCTTACATGGATGTCCAAAACGGGCAGGGGCAGGTGAGGGATCCTAATTAATCCAGGAAAAAACCCTGTAAGATGAAGCATTAAGCGGCTGGGGTTACTGGGGTGTGACTGATGGAGCTGCAGGCGGCCCAAGCGTCATATAGGGAGATGACATTGGGAGGGACAGCCGCCCCCAGGTAGGTAAGCTAAGGCAGCAACCCCACAGCCCTAAGGGTCACCCGTCTGAACAACTGGGGTGAGGTGCAGTCATCTCACCCATATTCAGGGCAGCCGTGTCTGGGTCCCCGGGAGCAAGGGAGGCGATACCACTTGCATTGCTCCTGATGGAGATGCCTCATGAGGGCGGACCGCCTTCAGGTGTGCTGTGTCGCCTGGGCGAAACCCCAAGGAGGAGGATGTTGCTTGGATCACTGCTGACGGAGATGCCACAGGAAGGTGGACTGCCTACAGTGGTGGGGTGCTGCCATGGTGAACCTGCGAAGGCGAGATGGAGGCCTCAATGGCGTCCGGGTGCCCTGAACCCAGAGACGAGCTGTACCAATCATGGGCACACTCTGATCCCCAGCTGGAAAAAACTGAGGTTGTTGCTTGTGCGCCCAGGGAAGATGAGGTAGCAGAAGGGAGGAGCTCCACTGAAGGCGGTGAGCCTTCTGGAAGAGCCGATGAAGAGGAGGTGGATGCCTCAATAGCGTCCAGGCGATCTGAAATAGAAAGGACCAACGAGCGTTGGGTCTGCTGTCGTGTTCGCTCGTGCTGGACCACTGAGGATTTTTTGTGCCTGGCCAGGGGAGGAGGAGGGATCCCCGAGGAACGCTCAGCAGCTTCCAAACGAGAAAAAATTGATGCCAGTACCGGGTCTGCGTCCACATCAGAGTCAGAATCGGGCCTTGGCAGCGGACTTTGGGGAGGGGGGGCGGAGCCCTCCCATTCCCTTTCTTACCACCCTGGCCCTTCTTAGGAGGCATGATGCAGGAGGTGAATTAAGCAAGCTATCTGTCAGGGTGGACACTGAGCCCATAGAATCCCAGAGTAGTTCTAATGCTGAGGAAGAGCAGTCGCTCCTGGGAGAGGAGCGCGCTCCTCTTTCCCAGGACCAACAGCTGACGGAGTTTCCTCCCCCCCACATTCCTAGTTTTAGTTAGCAGTCAAGGGAGTGACCGAGCACAGATAGCAGACTTAGTGAAGGCGCGCACTCAACGGCTGCGCCCCGAGGATCCAAGGGAAAAGGGGAGGGATTCTCCCTAGTCCTTATATTCAGGGGTCTGCCAGTAATTGCTTTTCAAATAGGGACCAACTGTTCCAACTTAGGGCATAGGGATGCTGCTGCTCAGATCTAGTTGATACCTGTAGAGTTGTTAAGTTGCAAAGGAAGAATAAATCTTTGAAAAGAATCCCTTTGTCTGTGTCTGGACTTGGCTACTGGATTAGACTGAGAGAGCCCTCTAAGGAGCCCTTGACACCATCAAAGAGTTAATAAAGCCGCTGGGCACCCCAGACAATAGGCAGCCAGCCCACAGTCTTAAGATCTGTGGGTATGAGTTCCAGACGGAGACAGAGAGGCCTGGGGATGAAGATGGGAGCGCTGCACTACCGTTTAGGTAGAAAATCAGATTTTCAAGAGGCGCAGCCAGGGGCCAAAGGTGATGGAGCTGCATTTGAGCGTGGGCGCCCACAGGCAAGGGCACCCTGTCACGGGAGGCGCCAAACAGGCAGTCGCCGCTGTTACGCAATTTTATTAATTAAATATTTAATAATTGTAATTTAATGAATTTTTATTATTATTAATATTAATATTATTATTTATTTAATTAAAGCTTTCTTTTCATACAAACATGGGAAGCTGCCTTATACTGAGTCAGACCTGGGTCCATCTAGCACAGAATTGTTGACACTGACTGGCAGCAGCAGATCTCCAAAGTTTCAGGCAGGATTCTTTCGTACCCCTACCTGGAGACGCTGGGGATTAAACCTGGGGCCTTCCGCATGCCAAGCATGTGGTCTACCACTTAGCCGCAGCTCCTCCTATTTTTATTATTATTATTATTATTATTATTATTATTATTTTATTTATTTATTTTTTGGGTGGGAGGTGGAGACGTCCCAAGCCCATGGGAGGCGACCAATCGGGCTGTGATATACACGCCCCGACTCGGCTCAGCAGCCAGGCGCCCCTCCAACAGGCAGGCTCGGCTGACCAGTGGGGGGGGCAGTCAGACCGTCGCTTGGAGCGCTGCCGCTGGCAAACACTGGCACCGCGCTCACCCACCCGCCGACGCCTCCCGCCGGAAGCAACACCTCAGGGAGGCCGGCAAGGCGAGGAGGAAGAGGCCGGCAAGGCCAGCGGCCGGGTAGACAGGCTGGCAGGCGGGCCATGAGCCGGCCCGGCGGCCAGCGGGCCCATCAGGCAAGCGGGCGGGCAGCCTGAGCAGGCGGGCGGGCTGGCGGGTTGAGTGAGCGCGCGGGCGGGCGGGCGAGCGGGCAGGAGAGCGAGTACACGAGGAGACCGAGCGGACGGGCGGGCGAGAGGAAAGGAGCCACGAAGGAGGGAGGGAGGAGAACAATATCACCAAGTGAAGATTTTGGCGCGCAGAAGCACGCTGGGTCCAGGCGGCTGGAACAAGGACGAAGCCGTTCTCCAGCAGGCCAAAGTCCCTCGTCATGACCGAGAAGAAAGGAGGGGGCAGGCGCACTGCAGCCTCAAGAGCCGGGGCCCTCAGCGTGCGCGACGACACCGGTCTCCAGCAGGCCGGTGTCCTTCGTCGTTTCTGGCGGAGCTGTAGTTCTCTCTAGCTGCGTTGAGCCAGAGAGCTGAGTTTGAGAAGGGGGCTGAGTTTAAGGCAACTCAGCCTGCCCCTCCTTGCATGGTGGTGCCACTGGGGTGCACCAATCAAAGGCCCCTGCGTCATGTCACCCCACCCGCCCGCAATGCCCCCCCCCTTTTAGCCAGACAAGCTGGCGCCGGGTGAGGGCATTTTTCATCGATCCAGCCCCTGTTAGTGTTTGTCTAGTTTCTGCTCATGGTTAGGGACTGGCAAGAGGAGTGGCAACCCTTCCTCTTTAATTCAGGCCTAGCTATTGTCTTCTCACCTTTGTCACCTTGATGCAAGATTATAGTTTTTGTTGGTTTGGGCCTTTATGACTACAATTTGTGACATCGCACAGCATCATCACTCTTCATGAGGCATGTTAGTCAAGGCATCAGCTTCCAATTTCCAGGTGTTGTGGAGCTTGAGGTGGTGTGAGACAGCCTTCACTGTGGTCTTAAACCAGAAGAAAGCACTTGGCAATTCACTGTGGAGGGAGAGCAGTTTGAAGTCATTTGCGACACGTGATGTCCTCGCCAATCCACAGCAAAGCTGTCGCTTCCCTCTGGAAAAGGCACAGTTTCTGAAAACCCCTTTACTGTGTCTTTTCCCTAAAATGCAGTTCTCACATGGTTTTGCCACAGTGTGCCATGTCCTCCAGCACTGAACCCTGGGCATGCCTCTGTGACCTGGCAGTGATGTGGTCACAGTGGTGGGACGCCCCATTCCCTCTTGTTTCCCCAATGGAAGTAGGTTTTCCCATTGAGAAAACCCCCAGGAGCACAGCAGCAACACCTCACATTACCGCAATAGTGGGGGCACTCATTTACTGCAGGTAGCCTGCTTTTCATCTTTAATGTACCCCCCTTCTGTGCATGTTTACTTGGAAGTAATAAATAAATAAACCTTGCTCCCCTACAGTGAATCTTTAACATGCTCCAATGCATACGGAGCCACACTTAGGGATGTATGAATCTTTTACCTGGTTCTGTTCCGGGGCATCCACGGTGGGGGGGAGGCAATCCGTCCCTGCCCCCAGAATCCACCCCAGCCAGCTCCACTCTGTGGTGAGTCCGCAGAGCCACCGGACAGGGCCGCCTGAAGCTGGACCTCCATCCGATGCTGGGCTGTGGCCGCATTTGCGTCCCTGCGTTAGCCATGATAGGTTACATATATATTTACGTAGCCTATCACGAAAAGAGCAGGGACGCAAATGGCATCATGGACGCTATTTGTGTCCTTGCTCTTTGCCGTGATAGGCTAAGTAAATACTTATGTAGCCTGTCAAGGCTAAAGTAGCAAGGGAAATGACTGCCGGAGACTGGGGCTGCCATTTGCGGCCGCAGACGAGGGCAGTGGATGGCCTACAACAGGAAGGATCCATCCCAGGGAAGTTTCACGGGATGGCGGGGGGGATTGCTCCATTCCGCCACGGACTCCGGGGGGGGGGGTTTCTAAAGAACCCAGCTTCACTGGAGTCTGTGGTGGAATTCTCTAACATCCCTAGCCACAGTATATCGCTACAGTTCTAAAGTATTAAAGGGTTAAAGTGCTAAAGCTCCCTCTCACTGCTTAACCCATCCTGCCAGCTATTGATGTAAGTAACAAACTGCTAGACAGGGGAGATCCAGTAGACATTGTTTACTTGGACTTCCAAAAGGCTTTGGACAAAGGCCCTCACCAAAGGATCCTGAGCAAACCTAGCAGTCATGGATCAGTAACTGGTTAATTAACAGGGAGTAGGGATAAATAATAAATTCTCCTAATGGAAGGGTGTAAATAGTGGGTTCCCACAGGGATATGTACTAGGGCTGTGCATGGATCCCCTGCTTCATGTCAGATGCTGCTTCGGACCCCCGGATTCAGCCCCACTTCAACTCAGACTGATTTGGACCCACTCCGCTTTGACTCTGTTCCAGTTCTGAACTGAGATTCGGATATCCGGATCACTCAGTTTGGGCATTTCCCCATTGACTTGCATGGGAAAACACAAATGGCCATAACTTTTTCAGTTTTCATGATAAATACATGAAACCTGGGGACCTCTCTGCCATGATGGGAGGGATCCCACCTGTCAAATTTCAAATAGTTTGGCCCAGTACTGTTTGTGCTAGGTACAGCTGAAATTGGGGGAGTTTTTCCTACAAAAACCCCCAAAGCAAAGAGCTATACCTCTCAGCCCTGTGCCACTGTCTCCTGCTCATGGGGACTGTTAGCCATCTCCTGCTCACAAGGAGGAGACAGCTAGCAAGTGGTGGGGCCGTGCATCTCACCTCCTCCTGCCTGGGCGATTCATAGCTAGGGATGTACAGACAGTGTAAAATCCGCTCTGTCTGTGTTTTGCGGATTGTCAGGTCTCAGGTAGGGATGTACGAAAGTGACTTACCTTTTCATGGATTCTGTTCATGGTGTGGGGGAGGCGTTCCGTCCCTCCCCCCGGAATCCTCGATGGGGGGGCGATCTGGTCCTCCCCCCCGGAATTCTTGATGGCCAGCTGTGCTCCATGGCGGCTCCATGGAGCAGCCGGCCAGGCCCAGGCCAGGGCCATCTGCAGCCAGATTTCTGGCCGCAGAGGCCTCTGGGTAACCAAAAAAAAGCATATCCAAATGGCGGTGGCTACAGCCGCCATTTGCATTCCTTATTTTTCACCGTCTTAGTCTACGTCAATATTTACGTAGACTAAGACAAAGAAAAGAAAAGAAAGGGGAATGCAAATAGCGTAATGGGCGCTATTTGCATTCCCCTTTCTTTTCTTCATCTTAGTCTACATAAATATTAATGTAGACTAAGAAAGCGAAAAATAAGGAACGCAAATGGTGGCAGCCATAGCCGCCGCCATTTGCATACGCATTTTTTTTTTTAAAACCCAGACGTGATAGGCTACATAAGTCTTTACGTAGCCTATCACGTCTATGGGGGGGGAGAAGACACAGACTGCAAATGGCGGTGGCGGTGGCCGTTCGGAAGACCAGCCGCTGCTGCTACCACCACCGAAGCTGCCACTAGAGCTGCCGCCGTCCAGAACATCCGCCCCAGGTAAGTCTTGTCCCAGGGGGGATCCGTGGGGGGCAGGGGGGTGGCAGGCCATTCTGCAATGGATTTCTGGGGGCCAAATGCACTAGCATTCAGCCTCACCGAGATCCGTCGCGGAATTCTCTGACATCCCTAGTCTCAGGTGCCTTTTGTTCCATCGTTCACCCACAGACAAATGTGAATTTTTTTTTTCATCATGCAGAAAAATATTATGTAAGTAGTTATGTAAATATTTACGTAACTATTTACATAATTTACCATAGTACATTAATTTTAATGTATGGTCCCCCATTCCATTCAACATTTCTTCAGCAGAAACGTAGGTATTTTCCTATGAATTCATATGCGTAAATTTTGGGAAAGTAAAAAAAATCATCCAAAATTCCACAGACACCGCACAGCCTGTGGGGGTCAATCTGCAGCGGCTTCCACAGGTCAGATTCTTGGAAATCAGAGCTCATTTTAGTCTGTCTTGAATTTCTCCAGCATCCCTATTCACGGCACTTTTTGCGTATAAGCCTATGTGCACACAGACTTCCAATTGCTGTGTGTTTTAAAAACATGGCGATCACGGCAGAGGAGGAGGGTCCAGTAAGCAGAGCAGGGACTGAGGGGGGGGGCATCCAGAGAACCCAGACAGGGGTGGGTTCTCACATCCCTAAGTAACACCACCAGAATGATCTCTTTCTCTGAACGGCAGCCGTTTTTCTCCAGTTATTTAGTCTTCCCTCCTCCTCCACCACTGTCACTGATTGGAGATTGCTGGGTTACATTCAGCCCTGATTTTGCAACTAGAGTTTTCATTCACCAAAACTCCCTCCCTCCCCCTTTCCCCCCTCCCTCCTTCTCAACCCCTGGCTGAACTTTCTCAAGTTGATATTTTGGCGCCAGGCTGTCTGGGCTGCTCAGAACGAATCACTGAGTCAGACAAGGCACTTCGTATACAAGCCACTTCACTTTGGGGCACCTCGTTGCTAATCTGCTCCACCTTGTATCACGCAGAGACACCTCCAAAGCATCCCGCTTCAACTCATTATTTGGGGTTCAGACAAAAGTGGTGCACAGCCCTAATTTGTACTGGGACCAGTTCTTTTCAACTTGTTCATAAATGATCTGGAATTAGGAGTGAGCAGTGAAGTGGCCTAATTTGCCGATGACACCAAATTATTTACAGTGATTAAAACAAAAAGGGATTGTGATGAGCTCCAAAAGGATCTCTCCAAACTGGGAGAATGGGCATCTAAATGTAAGCAAGTGTAAAGTGATGCACATTGGGGCAAAAAAAATCCAGGTTCAAGTATAACCTGATGGGATCTGAGCTAGCCAAGAAACCAAGAAAGTGATATTGGGGTTGTGGTAGACAGCTTGAAGAAATGTCAAGCCAGTGTGGGGCTGCTTTAAAAAAGGCAAACTACATGTTAGGCATAATTAGGAAAGGAATGGAGAATGAAACTGTCAATATCATACTGCCCTTAAATGTGTGACCAAACTATATATGGTGTGACCACACTTAGGATATTGTATACAATACAATTCTGGTCAGTGCACCTAAAAAAGTGCATTGTAGAGCTGGAAAAAGTGCAGAAAGGGGCAATGGAGGGAGCAATCCTACGGCCAGTCAGTGGCTAGATGGCCATAGAATATCTTATTTTCTGGGAACCGACCTCGGAGCCCACACACGAAGGTCGGTTCCAGGAGAACCGACCTTTCTCCCCTTCTGCACTGCTTCATAGCCAGTGCGAAGGAGCCCCATGCTCTGCGCTCACAAGAGGAGCACAGAGCAGCGAAAATGGGGTGTTCTGGGGGGGCATTCTGGGGTGGGGAGGGCAGAAATGCTGGTATGACACATCCAATGTGTCATACAGCAGCCTTCTCCCTTGCTCCGCCATCCTGTGGTTAGACAGCTGAAAGTGGCTGTCTAGCTGAAAATGCAGGGCAGGAGGATCATGGAGGGAACAATCCTCTCCATGCTTCTCCTGCCCTGCATTGGTTGGCAGTCACCTCTGAGTTTGGAGGTGGCCGCTAGGGATGTCAGAGAATTCCGCCACGGATCTCGATGAGGCCGAATGCCAGTGCATTTGGTCCCCTGAAATCCATGGTGGAACAAAGCCCCCCCACGGATCTCGATGAGGCCGAATGCCAGTACATTTGGCCCCCCGAAATCCATGGCGGAACAAAGCCACCCCACGAAAGGCACATGAAACGGGACACCTACCTGCTGCTGTTCATGCTTCTTTGCGAATGGTGGCCGCGGCTGCTATTTGCTTCTTCATTATAGCCATGATAGGCTACTTAAATAATTACATAGCCTATCATGGCTAATGCAGGGACACCATTTGCATCCCTGTGGAAGCTGTGATAGTCTGCGTAAGTATTTACATAGCTTATCATGGCCAAAAAAAAGGGAACGCAAATGGCGGCCGCCGTAGCCACCGCCATTTGCGTTCACTGTTTGTTTGTTTTTTGCCATGATAGGCTACACAAATATTTACATAGCCTATCACAGCAAAATACAGGGATGCAAATGGCGACAGATACGGTGGCTGCCATTTTCGTCCCTGTGCAGGCTGCCCAGCAGCTGGATGTCTGGCTGCGGGCGGCCCCGGCTGGTGGCTCCACGGAATTGCTGTGGAGTGGAGCAGGCCGGAGAGAATTTCAGAGGGAGGGACAGAGCGCCTCCCCCCCACCGTGAATGTCACCCTTCGAAAAGGTAAGTGACTTTCGTACATCCCAAGCAGCCACCTATCTGCATAGGATTGCACCCTAAAATGATCAAGGGCCTGGAGCATCTCCCCTACGAGGAAAGGTTACAATAGATTGAATTGTTTAGCTTGGAAAAAAATGGTAAGTAAAGGAAGACATGACAGAGGTGTACAAAATTATGCTTGGTGTGGAGAATGTGGATAGGGAGATCCCCCCCACCATAATACTAGAACCAGGGGTCATCCAATGAAGCTGATTGGTGGGAGATTCAGGACAGATAAAAGGAAGTACTTCTTCAGACAGTGCATAGTCAAACTATGGAATTTGCTACCACAAGATGTAGTCATGGCCACCAATTTGGATGACTTTAAAAGGGAGTTAGAAAATTTCCTGGAGGAGAAGGCTACCAGTGGCTACTAGTTCTGATGGCTACATGCTACCTCCAGTATCAGAGGCAGTATGCCTATGTACACCAGTTGCTGGTAGGGATGGCAGAGAATTCCGCCACGGATCACGGTGAGGACGAATGCCAGTGCATTCGGCCCCCCGAACTCCATGGCGGAACGGCCTGGCACCCCCCGCGGATCCCCCCCCCTAGGACGAGACTCACCTGGGGTGGATCTTTTGGGCGGCGGAGGCTCCAGCGGCAGCTTCGGTGGTGGCAGAGGTGGCGGCCGGTCTTCTGACCGGCTGCCACCGCCACCATTTCCACTCTGGTAAAAAAAAAAAAAAAGAAAGAAAGAAAGAAAGAAAGAGAAAGATGTGATAGGCTACGTAAAGATTATGTAGCCTATCATGACTAGGTTTTTTAAAGGTTTATCATGGCTGGGTGGGTTAAAAACAACAACAACCGCGTACGCAAATGGCGGTTACTATGGCTGCCGCCATTTGCGTTCCTTATTTTTGCCCTCTTAATCTACGTAAATATTTACGTAGACTATGACGGCAAAAATCAAGGGGAACGCAAATAGCGTAGTGGGCACTATATGTGTCCCTTTTTGATTCGCCATTTTAGCCTACGTAAATATTTACGTAGACTAAAACGGGGAATCAAAAAGGGACGCAAATAGCGCCCACTATGCTATTTGCGTTCCCCTTGATTTTCGCCGTCATAGTCTATGTAAATATTTACGTAGATTAAGAGGGCAAAAATAAGGAACGCAAATGGCAGCGGCCATAGCCGCCATTTGCATACACGGTTGTTGTTGTTGTTGTTTATACCCAGAGCCCTCTGCGGCCAAAAATCCAGCTGCGGATGGCTCTAGCCTGGCCAGGCCTGGCTGGCTGCTCTGCAGAGCTGCCGCGAAGCACAGCCAGCGTCAGAGAATTCCGGGGGGGAGGAGCGGAGCGCCTCCCCCCCCGGCGAGGATTCCTGGGGGAGGGACGGAACACCCCCCCCCTTCAACATAATCTGCAAACAGGTAAGTGACTTTCGTACAACCCTAGTTGCTGGGCAGCAAGGGCAGGAGGGTGCTGTTGCACTCATGTCCTGCTTGTTGGTTTGGTATGGAAAAGAAAGTTTGGAGTCAAATATATGATGGAATCCAGCCAGACAATATAAAAATGCCATATGCATCAAGTGCTTTTGTCAAGTAATGCAAATTAGGGATGGGCAAACCCCGTAACCTCTGGTCCAGGTGTGTGTCTGCTGCGGGGAAATCTGGGCCACTTGGGGCCCCGCTGATTTCTCCAGAGCCCTGCTCCATCTGCGGGAGTTCACAGAGCAGCTCTCCAGCTTTCGAAAAAATGGAAAATTGCGGGATCATTACAGCCATAAATGGTGTATTTTATACCATTTGCAGCCATAATGCACTTACTTTTCATAAATTGCAGCCATTTGATGATGTAAAATATATCATTTATGGGTGTAATTTTCCTGCGATAGGCTAATGGCAGCTGCCATTAACCTACCACACCTTTTTGAAAGCAGAAGAGCTGCCTCATGGGTACTCTTGTGGAACCAGAGGACTTGTGGGCGCAGAGGTGAGTGCGGCCAGTCTGCTGCAGACTCCAGAGGTCAGATTTTTTGAATCTGGACTCATTTGAGTCCGCGGCAGATTTCTCCAGCATCCCTAATACAAATACAATACTTTGATGCATGTTTTTAGGACATCGTCTCCCAAGGTTCCCTTTTAGTAGCACTCTAAAGCAGGGGTCCCCAACCCACAGGCTGCGGACCGGTACCGGTCCGTGGCCTGTTAGGGACCAGGCCACAGTAGGGCTGTGGGAACCTCCCCTTACCTCGGGTCTGTGGGGCAGGGGAGGCAATCCATCCCTCCCCTCTGCCCTGGAATCCTCACCGGCCCTGGCCGGCTCCATTCCACAGCGAGTCCACGGTGCTGCCAGCCGGCTCGAGCCCTGTTCTTTGCAGTAATAGCCTATTAATGCAAAGAACAGGGACATAAATGGTATCCGCTACGCGGATGCCATTTGCATCCCAGTGGCCAGAAGTCCTCCCCCGGCCAGAGACGGCCGGCAGCTCTGTGGACTTGCCGCGGAGTGGAGCTGGCCAGGGGCGGTGAGGATTCCGGGGGCGGGGAGGGACAGATTGCCCTCCCCCAGACCCAAGGTAAGGGGGGTTCCCACACGCCTACAGCAGCCCAGTCCCATCCCCCCCCCCGGTCCGTGGAAAAATTGTCTTCCACGGACCAGTCCCTGGTCCCCAAAAGGATGGGGACCGCTGCTCTAAAGTCTTTGCTTGTTTGCATCCACAGTACAAAGGGGCTAGTGTGCAGAGGAAGCGATAATAATGACACACAGTCAGCTCTGGGGGTGAAATGCACCACAGCCTTTATAGGCTACAGCTTACATAGCTTTGGTAGATTATAGGGCCAAGATCCAGAGATCAGGCAGCTTGTTTGCTGCTGATTTTCCTCCCAGCCTGCCTGTTGGGTACCCGAGCAATCATGGGAGTCTTGGGCCTACCACGGCATGCACTCATGTGGGCCCCTCCCACCAGCTGGAGTAGGGCAGAACTGCCAGGCCCTGAGCTAGGGTGATACCCTAGAGTCTCATCCCAAGGTCCCCACATCTTCCCTAAAAGGAAGCAACACACTGCATGAATTGAAGATAAAAACATAAATGGTACAAAAAAAAAATCACATCAATGGCTAAAAAAAAAGTTATCTGTTCCACTCAGGAAAATTTTAATTAAATTCTAGTTCAGTTTAGATAGGTGCAGTCCATGTTTTGCTTAGGCTTCCATTGCCTTCTGTCTTGGGAAGTGCTCCACACCCACAGCGGACAAACAGGCATGTTGTATTCCCCATTTCATACTATGGAGCAGAGAAGCCTCTGCAAACCCTTGTGGATTTTGGAGTCACTATATATACCATAAAGCCCCTGACTCATGTTTTCCTGATTAATTTGGACAGCCAGTGTGGTGTAGCAGTGACAGTGTTGGACTGGGAGCTGGGAGATCTGGGTTTTAGTCCCCACTCGGCCATGGAAGCTCACTGGGTGACTTTGGGCCAGTCACAGACTCTCAGCCTACTTAACAGGTTTCTTGTTGTGAGGATAAAATGGGGAGGAGGAGGATAATGTAAGCTGCCTTGGGTTCCTTGCAAGAGAAAAAAGGCGGGATATAAATGCAATAAAAATAATAACAAAGAATTCAAGTTTGATTACGTATAACAGGGTCCCCAGCCTTTTTGGACCCATGGGCACATTTGGGAATTTGTGAAACTGCTGTGGCTACCACCACAAAATGGTTCCAATGGCCAATGTAGCTAGTCACATAATGGCTGCCAGGGGGCACTGGCTAGTCAAGAGGTGTGGGGGAAGGGGGAGAGAGAGAGAGCTAGTGAAGCTAGAAGCTGAGGGGGAGGGTGAAATGGAAAGAGCTGCTTCCTGGTCTGCCCAAACTTCTTCTATTCACACAGTCCTTTCCACTTTGCTCTTTCTCTGCCCCACCTCTTTCTCTCACTGTTTCTTCCCATGTGACCTCTCCCACTCCTAACCTCTAGCCTCACTCTTTCTCTCCCTTCTCCACCTTGGTTTCTGTTCATGCCCTCTGAACACACATGATCAGTGGCAAATTCAGGAAAAGGAAGGAGAACCTGGCTCCTTAAAGTTTTTCAATTTGTTATTAAATGTGTGTTGTTGGTTTTTTATGGGAGCAGGGAGTGAAGAGCTGTGCTGGTGCCATTGGAGGTACCTGTGGGTGCTGCATTGGGGACACTTGATCTACAATATTGTCAGCCTATATGGGGAAATACTTCCCCTATATGTTTTTTTAATGATGACTACATGTCTTTTAGTCACAATGTTATTGTTTATTCGCTCAGTCGCTTCCAACTCTTCGTGACTTCATGGACCAGCCCACGCCAGAGCTTCCTGTCGGCCATCGCCGCCCCCAGCTCCCCCAAGGTCGAGTCCGTCACTTCCAGAATATCAAGTCACAATGTACTCAATGGATTTCACCTCAGAATAGCTTCAGAACCTCCACATTTATTTAGACACATTATTATTATTAATTTCCTAACTATTATTCAAGGGGAGTTTTGAGAACAATTCCTGTAGTCCCATGGGATGGTATATTTATTAGAAGTGAGATTGGCAGTGGCACAGTTCTCTTCACCATGACAAAACTTCTCAACTCAGCCGTAAACCTCATTTATAATGAAAGAATCACAACCAGGTCTCATAAATCCTCAAAACATTTGTGTCTCATTACAAATAAACTGTTCCCCATAGACCATACCCATTTATTTTTTATACCAAGTCAGTCTTGCAGATTCATCACTAATGTTGTGAAAAGGAAAGAAACAATATACACACACCAGGAATACAAAGAATTGTGTTCTAATGACAAGGCTCTCCTACGGGGACTTCTTTCTTAATAATATATTTTTACCAGTATGCAGAATGTTATAGCAAACCAGACAGATATGGACAAATACAATGATTTTTGGTCTAGTTTTAGCAGAACTCTTTGCTGATATTATTACTTACTGATTATTTTCCAAGACATAATACCTAAAAGTATTTTGTTGTTGTTGTTAATTAGCTAACAAGTCAAATTCTCACTTGATATAATATCAAACTGTGAAATACTACCATGTGATCAATCATAAGGGATTATTGTTTTGTTTTTTTACCCTTTGAGACTTGTGTTCCTATGCTGTGTTATACTTTTTATTGCTGTTTTTAATACTATTTCATTTTTAAGTGCTTTATTTCTTGTTGTGTGGCATCCTGAGAACTTTGTTATAGGGTGGTCTGTAAATACTGTTAACAATTAAATAAGTAATAATGGCTTCTTCTTTATTTCAAACTCTTAATAACTCAGCAATGGAAGACAGGCCAAGATGGATAACCCAGTGAGTTGGCTATCACTTCCTGCTGAATCCAACCTAAGTAACTTTATGAGGCAGCTTTATTAACTTATGTAGAATTAATTAAATGAAGAAAGCTGCACATATATACTATAGCTTGTATCCTAAGATAAGTTAATGGAGGGAGCAATCCTATGGCAGCTAGTCAGTGGCTAGATGGCCATAGGATATGGCGCTTTCTGGGAACCGACCTCGGAGTCTGTGCTCTGAGATCGGTTCCCGTAAAACAGACCTTCCCCCCTCCTGCACTGCCTCCCAGGTAGGAGTGCACGAAAGCCACTTACCTGGTCTCGCAGCTAGTTCGTGGTGGAGGGGAGGCGCTTCGCTGCTCTCCCCCCAAAGTTCAGGCCAGGGGGGGAGGCTTCCCGCCTCGCCCGGCCGAAATTCAGGCCGGGGAGGAGGCGCCTCACCTCGCCCGGCCGCGAAATAAAAAGTAAAAAAAAAAAAAAACGCCCCCATGATAGGCTCGTGATGATTAACGTAGCCTATCACGGCTAGATCTGCAAAGTCAGCCGTGATAGGCTACGTTAATCGTCACGTAGCCTATCACGGGTGACTTAAAAAAAAAAGCGCTTACACAAATGGCGGCCCCCATAGGGAGCCTCCATTCGCGTTCCTTATTTGGTCACTGTAGTCTACGTAAAGATTTACGTAGACTACGGTGAAAATAAGGGCAACGCAAATAGCGTTGCCCTTATTTTCACCGTAGTCTACGTAATCTTTACGTAGACTACAGCGACCAAATAAGGAACGTGAATGGCGGCTCCCTATGGGGGCCACCATTAGCCGTACGTGTTTTTTTTTTTTTTAAGTCACCCGTGATAGGCTACGTGACGATTTACGTAGCCTATCACGGCTGATTTTGCAAATCTAGCCATGATAGGCTACATTAATCGTCACGTAGCCTATCACGGGGGCGTTTTTTTTTTTTTTTTACTTTTATTGGAATGGCGGCGGCGGCGGCAGCCGGTCAAAAGACCGGCTGCCACCTCTGCCCCTGTCGAAGACCTGCCGAACCGCCGCCAGGACCCGCCACCAGGAGGGACATTCGGGAAAGGTAAGTCCCGTCCCGGGGGGGGGGTGCGGGGGGGTGCGGAGAATTTCTCCCTGAAACTTCTTCAGGGGGCCGAACACGTTGGCGCTTGGCCCCCCGAAGTTTCAGGGAGAAATTCTCCGCCATCCCTATTCTTGAGAAGACCAAAGCATCACTATGCTGTCTGACTCTGATGGGGTGACCTGTCAGACAAAGAGCATGACCATCTAGAATGTATGCTCCCTGTGGGGCTCCCTGATATTAGCAAGATCCTAAGCACCTCTAGCATCAGTGGAGAAGATGCTTTGGCCCCTTCTATGGTAGCACATTTTGAGGAACCATTACATGTATCCTTAAGGACTCTAAGTCACCCATGGCAGCAGATGAGAAAACCGAGGAGGGATGTAAGGGACTTGCTTTCATGTTTGCAAATTATGTGAACATGTCCCATTCACAACCCTGAACATGAACATGAGCAGGAACATAATTCTCAGGAAATATTCACAATTTCCCCAACTTGCATTCTCATTTGAACATGCACAGTTGCACAAATGCATACTTCCAAAAATGTGCATTTGCACAACCTCCCACTGCCCAGAATCCACGTTTTCATGCTTTAGCCAGCCTATGGAGGGAAATTTGCATTTTCAGTTTTTAAATGGCATGTTTTTCCAATTGGGAAAAACAGTGCACTTTTAAAAGTGCACATTTTTCTCAATTGAAAAACATGCATTTTTCCCTATTGGAAAAAAAAAGAAGTTTGCATTTAAGAATGCAAATGTGGCTAAATAAGCTTGAGGAGGAATTCAGAGAACCTCAGTGAGCTCAAACATTGCATATTCACCCATAAACCTAGTGCTCCCCCATCCCTTGAGCATGCCAGCTCCAGAAGGTTGCCATAAGCCATAAGAAGACAAAGCGCATGCCTCAAGAATCATAGTAGCTGGATTCATAATAGTGAAGGCCTCCATGGGAGCAAGGCTGTCCTCATGAGTAGGACATTTGCCAGAAGTCCTGTGACAAACTGTTACTGAGCCCTGGGTGGGACTCTGGAGCTCAGACTACAAAACCCTTCAGTTAAAGCCTACTGGCTGCTGCAAATAATGTCTTTCTAACTCCTCCAGTGCCTTGTACCTCCTACTAGGGTTGTACAGACCCCTCATTTTCCAGTCCAGGGAGGTCAGCAGAGGGCCAGTCATGCCACTCCTGGACCTCGAAATCCTCTGGAGCGTCTCCGTGTCCGGAGGATTCCACAAAGCGGCACTCTGGCTCCCTGGCGCAGGCGATACAGTAATGGCAACTGCGATTACCATATTGCTGGGAGAAATACAGGCGGAAATGGCATATTGGATGCCACTTGTGGCTGCAAAGCACTGCTTTTTACCTCAAAAATCTGTAAACGGCTGCAATTAGGTTAAACCCTGGGCTTTACGGCCGCAAGTGGTGTCCAATACACCATTTGCAGTTGTATTTTTTCCTGCAATAGGCTAGTGTATCGCAGGAAAGAACATAGACGCAAATGGCATATTGGGTGCCACTTGTGGCCGTAAGGCCTGAACTTAAGCTAATTGCAGCCGTTTATGGCTCTATTTAGGTAAAAATCTGTGCTTTACAGCCGCAAGTGGCATATAATACGCTATTTCCATCTGTATTTCTCCCAGCGATAGGCTAATGGCAGCCACCATTAGCATATCGCCTGGTCTAGAGAGCCAGGGAGCCGCTCCTAGGGATGGCGGAGAATTCCACCACGGATTTCAGTGAGGCTGAATGCACTGGCATTCGGCCCCCCGAAACCCATGGAGGAATGGCCTCCCCCCCCCCCCGTAGATTCCCCCCTGGGATGAAGCTTACCTGGGGTGGATGTTCTGGTGGCGGCGGCTCCGGCGGTGGGTCCGGCGGTGGCGGCTGGTCTTTCGACCGGCTCCTGCAGCCGCCATTTGCATCAGCTGTTTTCTGTGATAAGCTATGTAAGTATTTACGTAGCCTATCACGGCAAGTAAAAAAACAACAACAGTGTACGCAAATGGTGGTGGCTATGGTGGCTGCCATTTGCATTCCCTTTTTTCCGCTGTTTTAGCATACGTGAATATTTATGTAAGCTATTATGGCGAAGAAAAGGGGAATGCAAATAGCGTAGTGGGTGCTATTTGCATTCCTTTTTTTTCTCCGTAATAGTCTACATAAATATTTACATAGGATTAGGGGTGGACGAAAGTCCCTTACCTGTCCTCGAAGGACGTTCGCGGAGGGGGGGAGGCGCTTCGCTGCTCCCCCCGCAAAGTTCAGGCCGGGGGGGAGGCTTCCCGCCTCGGCCCAGCCGAAATTCAGGCGGGGAGGAGGCTTCCTGCCTCGCCCGGCCGCGAACACGAAAGTTTAAAAAACCAAACAAACGCCCCCTGATAGGCTACGTGACGATTGACGTAGCCTATCACGGCTGACTTTGCAAATCTAGCCATGATAGGCTACGTGAATCGTCACGTAGCCTATCAGGGGGCGGTTTTTTTTTCTTTTATTGGAATGGCGGCGGTGGCAGCCGGTCGAAAGACTGGCTGCCGCTCCCGCCCCGCTCGAACACCCGCCGAACCGCCAGCTGGACCCGCCGCCAGGAGGGACATTCGGCGAAGGTAAGTCCCATCCCGGGGGGTGCGGGGGGCGGGGGGGTTCGGAGGATTTCTCCCCGAAACTTGTTCGGGGGGCCGAACACGTTGGCGCTCGGCCCCCCGAAGTTTCGGGGAGAAATTCTCCGCTATCCCTACATAGGATAAAACGGTGAAAAATAGGGAATGCAAATGGCAGCCACTGTAGCCACTGCAATTTGCGTACACTGTTTTTTTCTTTTTGGCCTGCCTTGATAGGCTACGTAAATATTTATGTAGCCTTAGGGATGTAAGAAATTTCCACCACAGATCTCAGGGAGGCCGAATGCCAGTGCATTCGGCCCCCCGAAAATGGTGGAGGAACGGCGCACCCCCCCCAGGACGGGACTTACCTTGGACAGATCTTCCTGGCGACGGTGGCTCCGGAAGCAGCTCCGGCGGCAGTGCGGCAGCAGCAGCTGCAGCTGCTGGTCTTCTGACCGGCTGCCGCTGCTGCCATTTCCAGGTTTTTAAAAAAAACAAAACCAAAAAACATGATAGGCTGCGTAAAGATTTACGTAGCCTATCATGGCTAGATTTTAAAATAACACCATGATAGGCTACGTAAATGTTTACGTAGCCTATCATGGCTGACTTAAAAAAACAAACAAACAAACGTGCATATGCAAATGGCGGCGGCCATGGCCGCCGCCATTTGAGTTCTTTATTTTGGCACGTCTTAGTCTACGTAAACATTTACGTAGAGTAAGACGGCGAAAATAAGGGGAACGCAAATAGCGTAGACGCTATGCTATTTGCGTTCCCCTTATTTTCGCCGTCTTACTCTACGTAAAGTTTACGTAGACTAAGACATGCCAAAATAAAGAACACAAATGGCAGCGGTCATGTCCGCCGCCATTTGCGTACATGCGTTTTTGTTTTTTTTTAAATCAGCCATGATAGGCTATGTAAAGATTTATGTAGCCTATCATGGCTGACTGCAGGGATGCAAACGGCGGCGGCTATGGCCACCGCCTTTGCGTCCCTGCTAGCCAGCGGCCGGATGTCCGGCTGCTGGCGGAGCCAGCCGGCGGCTCCGCAGAATCGCTGCGGAGTACAGCCGGCTGGCTAGGATTCCGGCGGGGCAGGAACAGAGCGCCTCCCCCCCCGGCAAGGATTCCAGGGGGAGGGATGGAATGCTTCTCCCTACCACCATCAGCATAATCCCCGAAAGGTAAGTGATTTTCGTACATTCCTATGTAGCCTATCACGGCAGCCTGGCTGGATGCAAATGGTGGCCGCTACAGCGGCCGCCATTTGCATCCGCAGCTGCCCATCCACGGCCGGAACTCCGGCTGCAGATGACCCTTGCCGGCTGCTCCACGGAGCCGCCGCAGAGCGGAGCCGGCCAGGCAGGATTCTGGGGGGGAGGACCAGATCGCCTCCCCCCCCTTCAAGGATTCTGGGGGGAGGGACGGAGCGCCTCCCCCCTACCGCGAATCACATCCGTGAAAAGGTAAGTGACTTTCATACATCCCTAGCCACTCTGCGCGAAATCCTCTGGAGCCAGAGGTAAGTGAAGCCGCTCCGCTGCGGATTCCAGAGGTTGGATTCTTTGGAATCTGGCCTCATTGGAGTCCACGGAGGATTTCTCTGACATCCCTGCCTCCTACCTTGCTCTGTGACTGAGCCTTCATGCTAGTGACCTTTGGATTTCCACTTGACTCTGCTTCTTGGACTGACTTTTGTATCTGACAGCTTCTCTGTGTTTTGACCTTGGCCACTCCTCAGGCCTCTCTCTTGGAACTCTTCCTCTTGCCTGGAATAACTGTGCTTTTGACCATTGTCTATTCAGTGACTATGCCCACCCGGACCTGCTCGCTTGCTGGACTAATAGGTCTGTGCTTGACCATTGCCCATTTATTGACTTACCTTTGGATTGCCCCGCAGTTTGCTCTTATGCTGAGCCTGATCAAACCATTGCAGGACACTCACTGACATGGGAACAAGAAGCATGAGACAAATTGTCTCTCATTAGCCAGCACCATATCCCACCGTCATTATCAGAACATATTTCAATCCAACCCCCCACCCCTAAACTGAGAAAAACTGATCCTCAGCTTGTTTTCAGATAATCCTGGGGAAAATATCAACATCGATCTGTCTGTTGTTCAACAATACTGCTGTGTTGAAAAACTCAGGGGGCATTCATAGGTTTGCCACCACAGGAACCAGCTAGGGATGTGCAAAGCATGTGCCTTTTATCTCCACTTTGCAATTGCATCCCCATTCCCCAAGCTTTTGGATGCCCACAAAAAGATATCCTTCCCATTCCCAAACAACTTCTGACCAAACATAGTTTTTGTTTCTTCCATTGAAAGAGAAGTTGCAGAAACTGATGTTCATTAATAGTAGCTGGCCAGTGCATGGATGTTGACTTGTAGTGCTAGTTGTGAATGGGAATGCACATCCCGCTGAGAATAATGCATGGCTACTAGCAGGCGTCTGCATTTAGATGTAGAATCTTTTGTGCATTCTGATTCACACTCAGCCTGGTTTTTCTGCCTTTCTTCCTAGCATGTACTAGAGTTGATTCATCCATTCATTTATTTATTGCCAGCAGAAAGTAAATTGGAAAGAATAGGAAATAAGGTAAGTTTGGGATAATTGTCTGCACCAGCAGAATATCCATGTTGGAAACTGAGGCTGGTGTGTTAACGCAGCGTTTTTAGATCCATCAAAAGCCACCAAAGCCATATTTCTCCCCAAAGGTAACTTTTTTTTTCTTTTTTTTTAAGATTAAAGTGCTTTATTGTAGTTGTTTAGACTCCTGGGCTTTTATACAAAAGAAAAGAATTGATGGGTTGGATGATAACTTAAGGCTTATTGATTTCAAAGGGGCTACTCTAAGTATATCTAAGTCTGGATCCAATCCTCGAGAGAGAGGGGTGTGTGTGGCTGGTGTGTGTGTGTGTGTGTTCAGGTGTTTTCCCCATTTCTATCAGCAGTGAGGAGTAGAGACAATGTATTGGGAGTCACACAAATACACAGTACTTTCAATTTGAAAAGGAAAATGTCAGCATGCGTTATATGATTGACTGGATTCTCCCTCCTCCACAATTTGCTTCTCATACAATGATCACTTGGTTAAATTCTAAAAACAGTTTAGAGCTCTGCAAGGAAAACATGATTTGAATGACGTTGGAGTGAGTGGACCTACATTTTTTTTTAAATGCATTTACGAATTCATTCAGCTGACTCCATTTTGTTGAACTAATGGTTTTGTGTTCAAGAAAACCCATTCTTAGGATTTTTCCCATTTATCCCCTTTTCAACAAATTTCTATCTTTTCAGTTTTAACAAGAGAGAACAATTGAAAGAGTACTGATTAATGTGTAAGTTCACCACCTGACAGTCTCTGAAATATTTCTTTACAACAGCAGATGGTATATTTGGTAGTCTGAGTGAAGAAGGGAAGTTTATGATAGTGGTAGAATGACTCGTATCAATTATTAATTAATTAATGAGCGCCTGATGGGAAGCTCAGAGCTGCACACCACACAGAAAAGCAGAGAACAATTAATACCTGAATGCAAAGTGACCAGATGGGAGGCTAACACAGAGGATCATAATTACTCCTTTTTGTTTTTAAACATAATCACAAAGGTTGTTTTCTTTAGTGGATTCTTATTCAATTTCACCATGGGGGCTCGCTGACTCTTGCAAAACTGTGGTGGGTGAGAAGTGGGGGAGAATTAAACTTCTTTATTGTTTAAAAGATCCAGAATGTACCATTGAGGAAGGCTGTTACATTACTCTTCTAGATACATATTTTGTTTAAAGTTGAAGAGTTTAGAAGTAGGACTGTGGAGGGGGACCCCCTGATCCGACTTGGAAGCTGCAAAGCGGCTTCCGAGGCGGGACCAATCCGGCTCATACAGATTCAGGGGCCCCTAACCCACCTTGGCCCCGAACCCAAAGCGCGTTCTCCCCTGATGCACCACGCAATCCCCCAGCTCCTTACCTGGGCCGCTGTCTCCTCTGCCGCCGCCTTCTCTGTTGCTCCGCCTTTGCCGCCACCACCACTGCTGCTGTCTTTGCCACTGCTTCCGCCACTGGTGCCACCATCTCCTGAGGCCTGGACATGCTGCGACTCTTCTTGCAGGGAGTCACCATTTTTATAATGGCAACTTCCTGGAAGAAGAGTCACTGCACATCCAGGCCTCAGGAGATGGCGTGTCGGTGCAGCGGTGGAGTGGCGGTGGCGGAGGTGGTGGCAGCAAGGAGAAGGGAGTTCAGGTAAGGACCTGGAGGCGCCAGAGGGGGGGGGGCTAGGCCAAAGGCCACTGCTTCGCCTTGGAAGGGGCACAAAGTGGCCCGAAGCAGCCCGCTTTTACTCGGGGTTCGGGCCTCAGGCCGAAGCAGTGCACATCTCTATTTAGAAGGACAGTGAAAAGACAGAGTTCATCCACTGCATTGAACTAGGAATTATATTTGATGGACCTGAATGCTATATCCATTCCATTGTCTCTGGACCATAAGCTGGTCTAGATATGCTCAAATTCTCCCCATATGAAGATGGGAACCTTCTTTCTGGAGTTATTCTTACCAAACTGTCTTCACTCTTCACCTATGGTGAGCAATACATATGAAAAAACAAAACAAAACGCCTATTAACGCTGTTGCTACCCACCTATCTGCTGTTGCTACCGGAGAAGTGAAAATGTGCTCTTACACCTTAATACTCATCTGTAACATTCCCACCTGTACTATGACAAATGCATAGCACAGCTCCTTTCCAGGTCTCCCAAAACATGTGCTACTAGTACTCTGCATTTCATAGTAGAGGCACATGAGATTTAAAAGCAAAGAAGCAGGAGTATAGTTATTTAGATATAAATACCATCGAAGTCTGTGGTCCAGGGCTTTTCCAAATCTTGGAGAGGCAGGTGTATTCACCATTTTGCCAACATTGTAAACGATGCTTAAAGGATACAATGTATCTTTTATCCTTCAGACATTATATTCTGTGGCTATGTAGAAAGGAAATATTTCAACCCTATTCTGTTCAGGATTCAACAAGATTTCTAAGTATCAGGCTTACCCAATGGTAATATATGAAATATGGCACTCTCCTCTGTTGACACGGTTGGATTCTGGGAACTATTTTGGTTCCCCTTTCCTGCAGCAGGAATCTTTCTGACAAGCTCTTCCAATATTCTGCTCAAAGGTATTCACACTCTGCTGGTCCCCAACACCTTTGCCTTGGATAAGACTGTATGGCTGGGTTCGCATGATCAGCAGGGGAAACGATGCAGCATGTGTTGTCTCCCCAGCCATTTCCTTAAATACCCACAGTGTGTCACAGGTTGCTGTGTTGTCCAAACCCAGCACTCAGTGCAGCAGTGGTGCCTTCTAACCCACCCCAAAATCCCTACCACAAGCCATGGGTTGTGGGATGGGTTAGAAGCCATTCCCACCATGCCATGTGCCAGTTCAGATGACATGGCAGTCTGTGATGCAGTACAGGTAATTAAGGACAGCACATTCTGCATAGTTTCCCCCACTGATCATGCGAACCCAGCCTATATTACAGGTCACTGGTCTCACAGGATAAATGCTGCCACCACCCACATATTTGACCCTACCTCCATATGTTTACAGAGCTTTGGGGGTTTGTCTCTTTCCTGTCCTCGGGTTTGCATTCCAGCCACTAATGCAGAGTTGTTTCTGCTGTTTTTTGCCACTGTGGCAGTAACAACAAAGAACAAAAAGCCCTTTAAGGAAAAAGGAAGCGGCCATGCTACTGCCACTGCTAATGGTGAGCCCCACCCCCAAGAAACTGTTGGAGAAATTCTTCTTCCCCCGGACAAATTTGGTGAACTGGTTCAACCAATTTATCTGCCCACAAACAAGGTAAAGATTTTCGAGACACCGTTGGTGCAGTCCTCTAGTGGCCATGAGCCAAAGGTTTAAGTTTGTATATATTATATCATCCTGGCAGCGTAGACTCTAATTAATTGTCTGGCCTGGACAACCATTTTTGTAAAGTCAAATAGCTTTCAGCCCTTGTCATGAAAATTTATTCGAACATGCCAGTTTGATTGCAATGATATCTAATTAAGTGGGATCTGCAACAAAGTGTTGCAGTCTGGAGTGCTCCTGTTCACTGTTGCAGTTAGCCAAGTCTCTGTCAAGGTGCTCCATTCCATTCCCCCTCCCCTGGTTTTCCAGCCTGAACCTGCAACAGACACTCAGCATTCTGTGGCCACTGAGCATGCTCAGTCTTCATTGGGTTTGAGAGGGATTGCCCCTTTAGTTTTTCATATATATGAAAAACGTCTTCTGCAAACCTTCTCTGAGCATGTTCCATATTTTGTCTTAGTAGCCCCACTTTGGCTTTTGCAGTGCAGCACCTGACTTTGCAGTTGTTATATGAACGATAACCATTTATTCCCCTGTCCTGCTTTTACATCTCATGTACCTCCATCAGTCTGATGCACTTGAAGGCCAGAGGGTTTCCACATAATTTCCCCCCACCTGGGTAGGGATGTCAGAGAATTTCGCCACAAATCTCAGGGAGGCCGAATGCCAGCGCATTCGGCCCCCTGAAATTGGTGGCGAAACGGTCTGCCCCCCCTGCCCCCCCGGGACGGGACTTACCTTATGCGAATGTCCCTGGCGGTGGCGGCTCTGGCGGCGGTTTGGTGGTGGTGGGGCAGTGGCGGCAGCGGCGGCCGGTCTTCCGACCGGCTGCCACCACCGCCATTTCCAGTAAAAAAAAAAAGTGATAGGCTACGTAAACATTTATGTAGCCTATCAAGGCTAGATTTCAAAAAAATACCGTGATAGTCTACGTAAATGTTTACATAGCCTATCACGGCTGAGTGGAAGAAAAAAAAAACCTGCACGTACGCAAATGACAGTGCCCATTTTTTTCACTCAGCCGTGATAGGCTACGTAAACATTTACGTAGCCTATCACGGCTGACTGCAGGGACGAAAACAGCAGCAGCTATGGCCGCCGCCATTTGCGTCCCGGCCGGCAAGGATTCGTGGTGGGAGGGACGGGGCGCCTCCCCCCCCGGCCAGAATGTCGGGGGGGAGGGACAGGGCACCTCTCCCCCGGCCAGAATTTCGGGGGGAGGGACGGAGCGTCTCCCCCCCACCGCGAATCACGTTTCGTGAAAGGTAAGGGACTTTCGTACATCCCTACACCTGGGCCACTAAGACAGTAACCTGGAGCAGTGATAACAGACAAGCTATGACAAGAGCCAATACTATTTTCCTTTTGAATCCCTCCCATCCAGATATTTAAGCACTAGCTTCCAGCATTCCAAACTACCTCCTAACACCCTGCCACATTTGAGCATGATGGAGTAACAGAACTCAGGTCATATCTACAGACAGGAGTGAAAGAGTTTCTACTGGATAGAGGCACATGAGATATTCCCCACCTCTCCAAACTACACACATTATTTCATTAATATAGGAATAGTGAACTCATTTTCCGAGTGTAGATGCTTATGTAGCTGAAATGGAACCATCTCCTAACAAAGGAGGTGTCAGCAGACTTTGGGACACCCCCCGAGGTTTGCAGCACTGCAACAAACCTTAGGAGTAGGGATGGATGAAAGTCACTTACCTGATCCCGAAGCTTGCTTCGTGGTGGGGGGGAGGTGCTCCGTCCCTCCCCCCGAAATTCTGACCAGGGGGGAGGTGCCCCGTCCCTCCCTGCCGAAATTCTGGCTGGGGGGGAGGCACCCCGTCCCTCCGGCCGCGAAACCTCGTCTTCTGCCGGGACGCAAACGGCGGCGGCTGTAGCCGCCGCCGTTTGCGTCCCTGCAGTCAGTCGTGATAGGCTATGTAAATGTTTATGTAGCCTATCACAGCTGAATTTTTAAAAAAAAGCGTGTACGCAAATGGCGGCGCCCATGGGCGCCGCCATTTGCATTCCTTATTTTGGCACGTGTAGTCTATGTAAACATTTACGTAGACTACAGTGAAAATAAGGGCAACGCTATTTGCGTTCCCCTTATTTTCGCTGTAGTCTACGTAAATGTTTACATAGACTACACGTGCCAAAATAAGGAACGGAAATGGCGGTGCCCATGGGCGCCGCCATTTGCATATGTGCTTTTTTTTTTTCAAAGTCAGCCGTGATAGGCTACGTAAACATTTACGTAGCCTATCACGGAGTTTTTTAAAAATCTAGCCGTGATAGGCTATGTAAATCTTTATGTAGCCTATCACATTTGTTTGTGTGTGTGTGTGTTTTTTTACTTGGAAATGGCAGCGGCAGCAGCTGGTCGGAAGTCCAGCCGCCACCGCCAAACTGCCGCCAAACCGCCGCCAAACCTCCGCCAAACCGCCGCCAAACCGCCGCCGGAGCTGCCGCCACCAGGGACATTCGAGCAAGGTAAGTCCTGTCCCGGGGGGGTGGGGGGGCAGACCGTTTCTCCACCAATTTTGGGGGGCCGAATGCGCTGGCATTCAGCCTCCCCGAGATTCGTGGAGAAATTCTCTGACATCCCTATTTAGGAGAGAAAATTAACCGTAAACAGTTCAATGTTTACACATGCTACACATGCTGTGGCCACAGAACACTGGCTGACTGTTAGAAGTGGGAATGGAAAAACAGGGGGAAGAGAGGAATGGAGTGTCCTAAAAGAGGGCATAACTCACTTGCTGGAACTCTGAACAGGGACACTCCACACTGCAACATTTTGTTGTGGGCCTGACTTGTGTCTACTATTTGTGAGTCTACTCAGCGAACAGTGATGTATGTAGCTGAATATCAGGTGCTGAATCACATTTACGTTTTGGTCAACTCTTTTTCATTCTTAACTATTCCAGTGCGAGCAGCGAATTGGCAGCCATCTACTAACTGGCTAGTCAAAGCCAAAAGGCCAGCTGGCACTCCTTTACATTTTGCTTTCTCTTTGGGTTTATAGATGGATTTTGAGTGAAGGTGGGAATAAGTGTTTTACAGCAGCAATTAATTTATTCCTGGGGCAAACTACAAATAGGAGTGGGTATGTATATACAGCAAGAAACTTGTTTTTCATTCCACTGTGACTGAGGGAATGACAGTGAGCTGGCTGTAGGCCATTGCAAATCCAAAATGCCAGCTGGCAACTGTCAGGTTAGGGGGATTTTTTTTAAAACCATGGCTGGAGGTTTGTGTATTGGATAGTGGAAGGAATATTTTATTAACTGACTACTTTTCCCCATCTCTCCCATCTACATATTGAAGAGCATATCCAGTGATGTTCATTGGAATTGTCACTAACTAATACCTAGAATTTCAGGCCGCTAACGACAAGTGACTTGTGTGACTATTTCTCCTACATCTAACAAAAATAGGGATTATTTATACAAAAGCAACAACATGTGGTTCTTATGTGATACAGTGCTTCCAGGGATTTTTTTTTTCTTCAAAGCAACAAAGTGAATATTTTACAGGCATCAAAGTACATGAAGGTGAAAGTTTAGATAGACAAGAAAGGTTAAACAACACCAAGGAACACTAGAGATAAAGAGTAGAAATCAAGCACAGCCACAGGTAAGGAAAAAGTCTAAACAAGGAAATGCCATTCAGCAGAGTCTAAGAATTGTTCGTCAGGTTAAAAAAAGAAGAGAATCTGTTTAAAGATTTGTTATTTCCAGCATTATCAGGACCCACAGGGATTGAACAGAGGATTCTTTGTTTCTTTTTTGCTGACCCATAGTTTGTGGCTGCACTGCAGATGTCTCCTGAAGAAGAAAACTTCTTATTCAGGTGTTATATTTAGTAGTAATCTGAACCCACAAGAGGGGAGAGGGGCTACGCTGAGCAGCTCCATCTCGAATGCCATGCACTGCGTCTGTGTGGATAGCGCGAATGTCTGCGGAGACAGCGCAAAGGCTTCTACATGATGTGGAACCCAATACAGCTGTACATGCGAAAGCCCCCTCCCTAGATACATCTGTGCTGTATGTGCAGATGCCAGAGGGAGGAGCTATTTCACCCACACAGATGCCAGGGGGTGGAGCTACCCAGCATAGTCCTGCTGCTCTTGACTTGTGCTTTCAGCTTACTAATAAATATGCCACCTGAATAGGGCTGAAATGGCTGGGGAAAGTGGCACCCAAAAATTCTGTATGGGGAAAATGAGAGAAGGTTTGAAATTAGATCTAATGTGTCTTGACTGTTTTTAACCTGTGAATCAGCTCAGGTTCTTAATTTCATGGTAGAAGACAGAGAGAGTGAGTCAGACTGATCCTGTTATCATGCCCGTAAATGATCCAGAATGTCAGGCCTTTCTAAATATCAGTCAAAATGGCATTGCAAAGACTCAGCCATTCAACTATCATCACTTCTGTTATGCAGACCTGCCAATTTCTTCAGTGAATCCTGATGTGTGAGTTTAAATTAACATCTGAGCCCTCCACTTCTGTAGTCCCATAAAAATTAATATTTGCACAGCTCTGCAAATGTTACATATGTTTCCCCCTACCTAAGTAGAGTTTTATGTTACTGCAGTTATTCACTGTTGGACACATTCATTCTCCTGTAGGGGTGAACGAAAGTCACTTACCTTTTCTCGCAGCTTTTTCGCGGTGGGGGGGAGCGCTTCGCTGCTCCCCCCGCGAAGTTCAGGCCGGGGGGGGGAGGCTTCCCGCCTCGCCCGGCCGAAATTCAGGCCGGGGAGGAGGCTTCCCGCCTCGCCCGGCCGCGAACACGAAAGTAACAAAAAAAAAAACAACCACGTCCCCTGATAGGCTACGTGACGATTCACGTAGCCTATCACGGCTAGATCTGGAAAGTCAGCCATGATAGGCTACGTGAATCGTCACGTAGCCTATCATGGGTGACTTTAAAAAAAAAAAGCGCGTACGCGAATGGCGGCCCCCATAGGGAGCCGCCATTCCCCTTCCTTATTTGGTCGCTGTAGTCTACGTCAATGTTTACATAGACTACGGCGAAAATAAGGGCAACGCAAATAGCGTTGCCCTTATTTTCGCCGTAGTCTATGTAAACATTGACGTAGACTACAGCGACCAAATAAGGAAGGGGAATGGCGGCTCCCTATGGGGGCCGCCATTATCCGTACACACTTTTTTTTTTTTTTAAAGTCACCCGTGATAGGCTACGTGACGATTCACGTAGCCTATCACAGCTGACTTTGCAAATCTAGCCGTGATAGGCTACGTGAATCGTCACGTAGCCTATCAGGGGACGTGGTTTTTTTTTTTCTTTCATTGCAATGGCGGGGGCAGCAGCCAGTCTTTCGACCGGCTGCTGCCCCCGCCCCGCTTGAACACCGGACGAACCGCCAGCCGGACCCGCCGCCGGGAGGGACATTCAGGGAAGGTAAGTCCCGTCCCGGGGGGGGCGGGGGGTGGGGGGGTTCGGAGGATTTCTCCCCGAAACTTGTTCGGGGGGCCAAACACATTGGCGCTCGGCCCCCCGAAGTTTCGGGGAGAAATTCTCCGCCATCCCTATTCTCCTGTGATAATATCATAGGTGCCGTTCCCTAAAACCTTTATTTCCAGTTTCCCCCAGCTTTCCTGAATGTACACAGCTCTTGATTTTCCTGACAAATGCTCAACATTCTGTAAGACTTAGAATGGTTACAAATGACTGTTTCACTATACAATTTACCATACATCTGTAAAGTTCTTACCAGTTTTCAGGACGATACACGTGACCAAGCCACCCAAGGGCAAGAATTCATTCCCGAGTAGATTTGTCATCTCTGTGAGCTCTCACTCTTGCTCGGAAAGGGCCAGTGGTGTAGTGATCAATTTTGAAGAACAGGCACTCATTATGGCAGTCTCAATAGCCACATCCCAAGGAGACTCCAAAATTGCAGGCAGCTGCATTGCTCCATATCAACCCTTAGTTCTAGCAGTTTTCATCTCTATCAGGAGTAGGTCTTTTGTAAAGTGAATGGGTCTGAGTTGCCCATTCAAGACCAAGCCATCCCATAATACCTTACATTACAACAAGGAACAATATATTGTTGCTGGGAAAATTCATTTCCCCCAGCCTATGATGTTGGCTGCAGCAAAGCTCAAAAGGAATAGGGAAGTCTGGGGGTGGGGGAGGCAAATGAGGTCAGCATCCCTGCTAATAAAAAACAAGTGTTGGTGCTGCATCTCTGGCTCAGCTACACCACTGGGAAGAACTCTGCCTTATTCAGACAACAGAATACTGGTTTAAGCACCAACATCTGCTGTGCCCATTTTATGTAATGACAAGTGGAGATGGAGTCACAATTTGTGGAATGAGACTTTTTTCCTCCTTGCAGACTTTTCGACCCTCTTCATACCAATAACATGGCAGCATCTCCAAATAAAGGGCATTTCCGCCCTCTCCACCCTGGAATACCCCCTGGGAATGCCCCATTTTGGCCACTCCGTGCTTCTCTTGCAAACACAGAGCTTTTCTGCGCTGCCTGTGAGGCAGTGCAGAAGTGGTGGAAGGTCGGTTCTCAGGGAAACGACCTCGGAGCGCAGGCTCTAAGGTCGGTTCCCAGGAAACCAGATATCCTATGGCCATCTAGCCACTGACTAGCGGCCATAGGATTGCTCCCTCCAACACTCAAGTAAGAAGCTCCCTTTTCCAAAGCTGTAAAACAGCGGAAGACTGCATTTTTCCCAATGGGAGAAAGTATGGATATGGTATTATACACATACTAGGCTTCTCCTAGGTTGTCATCCCATCTGTGTCTGTATATAAAACATGTTCCCAATTCCCATATCATGGTTTTATCCTAGGAGCATTTATTTGACAAATAATTATAAGAAAGAAAATAGGAACATAAGAAAAGACCAAAGAGCTTTCTCATCCATCATTCTGTTTTCACGGTGGCCAACCAAATGCCCTGATGGGGAGCCCATCAGCAGGACACGAGCACCACAGCACCCCCCTGCTTGTGTTCTATAGCAACTGATATTCAGATACTGCCTCTGATACTGGAAGTAATATATACCCATCATGACTAGTAGCCATTGATAGCCTTATTCTCCATGAATTTCTGTAATCCCCCTTTAAAGTAGGGATGGCGGAGAATTTCTCCCCGAAACTTCGGGGGGCCGAGCGCCAACGTGTTTGGCCCCCTGAACAAGTTTCGGGGAGAAATCCTCCGAACCCCCCCCCCCCCCCCGGGACGGGACTTACCTTCGCCGAATGTCCCTCCCGGCGGCGAGTCCAGCCGGCGGTTCGGCGGGTGTTCGAGCGGGGCGGGGCGGGAATCGACCAGCTTTATGGCCGCAAATGGTGCCCACTATGCCATTTGCATCCGGGGGACTGGCTTACACAGAGGTACGGCACAGCAATGGCTGCCAGCCATATCGACTTTCTCCAGCCCTGCAGAGCTGGTGGCCGGCTCTGCAGGTTCAATGTGGACAGGGATCCAACCCGGACAGATCCCATGGGGAGGCGGAGGTGAGTGAGTCCCAGTATTGGGGAAAAGGCGGGATATAAATAAATATAATAATAAATAATAATATGATCCATTCCACCATGGACTCTTCTTTAGAATCTGGCCTCATTGGAGTCCATGGCGGAATTCTCTGCCATCCCTACATTTACCCTATGCTTCTCAGAGTCAGCAATGCATACTTAGTGGTCTAATAGCTAGAAATTCAAGGCCTTGGCTGAACTCTGGAACTGTAGCATTACATTCCTCCTGGCCAATGAGTAGGGATGGCGGAGAATTTCTCCCCAAAACTTCGGGGGGCCGAGCGCCAACGTGTTCGGCCCCCCGAACAAGTTTCGGGGAGAAATCCTCCGCCCCCCGCCCCCCCCCCCGGGATGGGACTTACCTTCCCTGAATGTCCCTCCCGGCGGCGGGTCCGGCTGGCGGTTCGTCCGGTGTTCGAGCGGGGCGGGAGCGGCAGCCGGTCTTTCGACCGGCTGCCGCCCCTGCCATTGCAATGAAAGAAAAAAAAAAAACACGTCCCCTGATAGGCTACGTGACGATTCACGTAGCCTATCACGGCAAGACTTGCAAAGTCAGCCGTGATAGGCTACGTGAATCGTCACGTAGTCTATCACGGGTGACTTTAAAAAAAAAAAAAAAAGTGTGTACAGATAATGGCGGCCCCCATAGGGAGCCGCCATTCCCCTTCCTTATTTGGTCGCTGTAGTCTACGTCAATGGGGCCACCATTCGCGTACGCGCTTTTTTTTTTTTTTTTTAAAGTCACCCGTGATAGGCTACGTGACGATTCACGTAGCCTATCACGGCTGACTTTCCAGATCTAGCCGTGATAGGCTACGTGAATCGTCACGTAGCCTATCAGGGGACGTGTTTTTTGTTTTTTTTTACTTTCGTGTTCGCGGCCGAGCGAGGCGGGAAGCCTCCTCCCTGGCCTGAATTTCGGCCGGGCGAGGCGGGAAGCCTCCCCCCCCGGCCTGAATTTCGGCCGGGTGAGGCGGGAAGCCTCCCCCCCCGGCCTGAACTTCGCGGGGGGAGCAGCGAAGCGCTCCCCCCCACCGCGAAAAAGCTGCGAGAAAAGGTAAGTGACTTTCGTTCACCCCTACCAATGAGTAAACAAAGAACTGCATTCCCCAGAATCCACATCTTCAAGAACAGCTCAAGCAACCTTCAGTTTTAGCGTTGGCTGCTCCTGTTCCTCTTCCTCCTTTTCCCTGTTGCAGCTTGGTAAGTTTGCATAAGTGTGGGAAAAGTGGGGAGGAGAAGGAAACTAGCATGATAGGAATGGTGCTGAACATTATGAAATGAAGTGAAATTCAGAAACAAAGTTGGGCTTGGCTCAGAATGGCTCAAGGATTTTCAAGCTTGACGGAACACGTATCCAAACTGCCCCATTCCTAAATTCTCCATCCCAAATTCAGTATCATAGATCTTAATGCAGAAGAAAACAGTGGCTGTTAACTCTTTGCTTTTACAGGTGAAGTATTAAACAACATTAGTGTTATAATATATACTGTAAGTAAAGGGTTGTATCTTATTGTGTCTTTGAGCTTGCAGGACGTACCACCTGTGTAATGTGGCTTTGGTGCATCTAAAAATAACTCAAAATGAGCAGAAACACTCCTTTCTGGAACAGGGCATGTCAGTAGAAGTCACAGAAGGGAACTCCGCTGACCTGTCCTGATCTGGAATCAAGCATATCCACTAATTTCCAGAATTAATTTTAGAAGTGTCAAAGCCCCATTGCGCAAGTGGTGGGTCCTGCGAATGCAACAAAACCAGCAGAGGCAGAGTAGCCCCTCTGGACATAAGAACATAAGAACAGCCATGTTGAATCAGACCAAGGATCCATCTAGTCCAAAATTCTGTTGACACAGTGACCAACCAGCTGTCAATCAGGAACCCACGAACAGGGCATGAGCTCAACAGCACCCTCCCAACCATGTCCCCCAGCAACTGGTGTACATAGGCTCATTGCCTCTGGTACTGGAGGTAGCACATAGCCATCAGGACTAGTAGCCATTGATAGCCTTTTCCTCCAGGAATTTGTCCAACCCCTTTTTAAAGCCATCCAAATTGGTGGCCATCACTAGCTTCAACTGGTTTTTAGACACTGTCCTAAGTTTACTCAGCTAAGAACTGTACCGCCCATGCCTGCTTTGAGTAATTCTTCAGAGAGCATTTAACAGTCGGTGGCACAGAATGAACTTCAGTGAATCTCTCTTTATGATCGCAATGTAATTTCATCTCTTTATTTGCTGCCTCAAACTGAATTTCACTTTGAAATGTTGATGGGACAAAAAACAGTGCACAACAAACAGCACACGTTCCAAACAGGAAGGTGCCCATATAGCACTGGGACTGTCAATATCATCCTGGAACAGTAGAACAACTAATGTTTGACAAAAGGAATTTTCAAGCACTTTGGGGGTTTGGGCTGCATCCTTTTCTTCAAATCCTCCCAAACGTTATTGACAATTTCCTGTATGTGCCAACTTTTATGGGATTAAAATATGACCCAATGCCCAGTGTGTTTATAGGAATCCCTTGGACACTGATGGGCAAAAGCATTGTACAGTGAGTGATGAGTAGCCTACACTACAGAGCTCGTTTATGGGGTTATAACTAGGGATGGCGGAGAATTTCTCCCCGAAACTTCGGGGGGCCGAGCGCCAACGTGTTCGGCCCCCCGAACAAGTTTCGGGGAGAAATCCTCCACCCCCCCTGCCCCCCCCCGGGACGGGACTTACCTTCCCTGAATGTCCCTCCCGGCGGCGGGTCCGGCTGGCGGTTCGTCCGGTGTTCGAGCGGGGCGGGAGCGGCAGCCGGTCTTTCGACCGGCTGCCGCCCCTGCCATTGCAATGAAAGAAAAAAAAAAACACGTCCCCTGATAGGCTACGTGACGATTCACGTAGCCTATCACGGCTAGATTTGCAAAGTCAGCCGTGATAGGCTACGTGAATCGTCACGTAGCCTATCACGGGTGACTTTAAAAAAAAAAAAGTGTGTACGGATAATGGCGGCCCCCATAGGGAGCCGCCATTCCCCTTCCTTATTTGGTCGCTGTAGTCTACGTCAATGTTTACATAGACTACGGCGAAAATAAGGGCAACGCTATTTGCGTTGCCCTTATTTTCGCCGTAGTCTACATAAACATTGACGTAGACTACAGCAACTAAATAAGGAACGCGAATAGCGGCTCCCTATGGGGGCCGCCATTCGCGTACGCGCTTTTTTTTTTTTTTTAAAGTCACCCGTGATAGGCTACGTGACGATTCACGTAGCCTATCATGGCTGACTTTCCAGATCTAGCCGTGATAGGCTACGTGAATCGTCACGTAGCCTATCAGGGGACGTTTTTGTTTTTTTTTGTTACTTTCGTGTTCGCGGCCGGGCGAGGCGGGAAGCCTCCTCCCCGGCCTGAATTTCGGCCGGGCGAGGCGGGAAGCCTCCCCCCCCGGCCTGAATTTCGGCCGGGCGAGGCGGGAAGCCTCCCCCCCCAGCCTGAACTTCACGGGGGGAGCAGCGAAGCGCTCCCCCCCACCGCAAAAAAGCTGCGAGAAAAGGTAAGTGACTTTCGTTCACCCCTAGTTATAACCCTGAATGCAGCAATTGGGCAAGGAGATTGCATTGCAGTAAAAAGTAGCAGTCACATGCTCTGTTTGTTCCTGAGTTTGTTCATGGATGCCACAAAGGCTTATTGAGCAGAGAATGTGGAAAGGATTTATTAAGTGCGACCCTGGAGCATTGTTGTGACTAGTAGTTGATAATTTAGGTTTCATGTTTGTAAGAAATTCATTTCATATTATCCTAGTCCCTGCAGTGTGATATTGTATTTTATGCTGTGTTGGCACATGCATTAGTTTTATACTGTTGATTTTATTGTGATTTTACTTGTATTTTCATTATTGTAAAACACATAGGGAAACTTCTTTTATGACACATTTAATATTTTTTAAAATAAATAATGCTACTTTCCCAGTAGCAACATATTTCCCAGTAGCAATGTGTGGCTGTGAGAGCTGGGCTATAAGGAAGGCTGAGCGCCGAAGAATCGATGCTTTCGAACTGTGGTGCTGGAGAAGACTCTTACGAGTGCCCTGGACTGCAAGGAGGTCAAATCAGTCCATCCTTAAGGAAATCAACCCTGAGTGCTCATTGGAAGGACAGATACTGAAGGTGAAGCTGAAATATTTTGGCCACCTAATGCGAAGAGAAAAGTCCCTGGAAAAGACCCTGATGCTGGGAAAGATGGAAGGCAAAAGGAGAAGGGGACGGCAGAGAATGAGATGGCTAGATAGCATCACCGATGCAATGAATATGGACTTGAGCACACTCCAGGAGAGAGCGGAGGACAGGAAGGCCTGGAATGCTATGGTCCATGGGGTCACGAAGAGTTGGACATGACTGAATGACTGAACAACAACAAAAATTAAATAAACAAACAAACCTCTAAATCTTGATGTGGGGTCAGTGGGCTCAGAGAGATTTTGTGGGTGTACAAATCACCCCCCAGCCAGAATGCTGAAAGTAATGCTGCTTGAAGTTGAAACTTCTAATGAAGTAACTGGTGGAACTGATGAAGTAGGAACAAATTAAGCTTCTACTCTGGGTTCCTTAGAAGGAGATTTAACTATCAATGCTCTAAGTATTACAGAACAGCAGCAACACAGATGTCATGAGGCCACAGCAATAATGCAAGAGGATTCTCAATTTCTTATAATGTTCCGAGGGCCAAATGGGCCACCTTAAACTCCACAAAGGTGATATTGCGAGAGGTTTTCTGATTGGACCACAGGCCCTGCCTGGGCAAATGGTTCTGTGCAGTGAGCCTCCCAACATCTGTTGTCTCTGCTGCTCTTATCTGTTATGGGGAAGTATGTAGGAGCAATCATTTCCATCTCTGAACATTCCCCTTCCTCCATAATGGGCAGGAGAAAAAGTTTCAGTAACTGATAAGGTAGCATGAGGCTTTGTAGTGCTGGATGTTCCATAACAATTCACAGGGAGGTCATTTTTAAGGGAGGTGTTGCCTGGGAAACCAGCTTAACCCACAGATGGGATCTCATTTGCGTGGTCAGCCTCCTTATTATCCCCTCAGGAAGGACCACAATGGCTGGAAGTTGCAGATTTAGAATGGTGGGGAATACTGAACTCCCTAGAATAGGGACTATGGTACGAAGGAGATCAGCTTCTATACTAAGACCTGATCCTGTGCAATGAAGGAGACTGGCATCTTCTGTGGAGGTAAGATGGCCCTCACTTGCCTGGGATTGCCTATCAACTTCCATAACCTGCTTACATACATAGCCATGAGGAGAATAGTACCTTGTTGAAATTGCCTGCCCACTTGGGCCTCTGGTGTGAAGAAGAGTAGAAGCAAGAAAGTTCCTTTCCTGTCAGGATGAGAGAGCATAGGCTGCACCTTGGAAACCAGTGTCCAAACGTGGCCTTAATCCACTACAGCAGGGATGGGGAACTATTTTTCTTTTGAGTGTTGCATTCCCTGGGGGGCAATCTGTTTGGGGCCACACACTGGCAGTGGGTGAGGCTAGAGCCAGAATTGGATGGAGCCACCCCCTTTTCTCTCCCTCCCTGCCCAGTAAGCTGATAGGAGAAGGACAGATCACTCTTGCCAGAAGTCTGATCTTACCATTTTTAGAGGGCTTTTGGAATTAGGCTGAAGGGTGCAGATTGCCTGCACCTACACCAGGGGCTCCTTCACATGGAGCTTTTATCCTGCAGTTGAGATTGCACCTTCACAGAAGTTTGCAGGCTCTTCACATGACGCAGCTATCATTCAAGGCATCTCCTGCACTAAATGCCCTTTGTTCCGTTCTAAAATAGATCACAGATAATGAGCTATCAAATTACCCTGTTGTGTTCCACTTGAGTTCCCTCCATGAAAAGAGGAAAAGCAGCAAGAAGAGGAGCAAGAACAATGAAAGATAATGGAAGACTCAGATACGGGGAGAAGGACGGGGAAGGGGGTGAGGGAAAAGGAAGCACGTGAAAAAGGGAGTCGTCATGATCCTGCATTTAAAACGGAAACAGAAAGTCCCATTTTAAATGCAGGATTTTAGGGTGGTGTAGAGATGTCCTAGATGAATTCAGGGTAGACCTTTCCCATTCAAAGACTGGGAGTGAAGGAGAGACAGTTTGAGACCATCCTACTGAACAGGGAAAAGTTTGGACAATGACAGAGGGGGATTGAAAGGAGATTTGGCCTCCTTAATGGAAGGTGGAGCTGATGGCTATACTTCCTGCCCCCAAAACCTGCTCTGCCATTTCAAGTGAGTGGAGCTGCACAATCCCTTCAGTCAGAGGCAACATTTTTTGTTTCTGGAGAATTTCTCCCCCTTTTGCTCTGCTACTGAAGAGACACAGAAATGTCCTACTTTCCTGTGCTATATGGAGGAAAACAAACTGGGGATTGGGTGGGGGGATACTATGTCCTCGGGCAGTGACTTAATCTTTGCCTTCCTAGTCCCATGAGGCAGGGGCTGTGTTGAATGACGTACTGGATACAAGGGAAGATGTTTTTAAAAAGCCGGATAGTGCTATTTTATAAATGTCAGGCTCAGTTGGAATGCATGTGTAGTGAAGCGGCAGAGAAAAATCAAATAAAGGAGGAATTGTGTGTAATTTATTGGAGCCTGAAATACCGAAAAGCAGCTTACCAAGGCAGGATTTGACTGCTACAGATATGAAGCACCAGCATGTCATATGTTATTTTGAGTGCAAAGAAGGAAGTAACAGGCTGTTGACTTCAGGGTGTAACAAAGTGATAAGGTCCCCCCCACACACACACACACTTATTCTTTATTTTGGGATGGGGAAAGAATAGCTTGTGAAAATGAAGCCATGCAGCCATACTTAAAGCTGTGCATTGGAAATTGCCACCCACAGACAGCGCTGACAAATTAGGCCACATTATGTGAAAACCTCGAGCTTCCAAATAAGCCACTGTCAGAGGCCCTCCATAGTCACAAAGAACTCATCTTAACAATTCATTAAAAATACTTGGTTGTATTTATTTTAGTATGTAATTTACAAGCACATAGGGATAGGGATGGCGGAGAATTTCTCCCCGAAACTTCGGGGGGCCGAGCGCCAACGTGTTCAGCCCCCCGAACAAGTTTCGGGGAGAAATCCAAGAGAAGTGAATCCAAGAGAAGGCAGCAAATGCAGGTGTTCCTTGGCATTGCTGGCCAAGGATCCCTAGATGAGGTGGTGCAGAGATGAGCACCTAAAGGCAGGAGTTCCAAAAGTCATCCAGACTGCTCTCCTGAAATCACATTGAGTTCAGGAATCTAAGATCAGTTACATTCTTAGAGAGACAAAAACTAAGGTGGCAACTAAAGGGAAGATTTCCAGGTTAACTGTCTATCCTTCTTGACAAAGGGGGATGTTTGACTCTAGGTGGGTATTTATCACCACTAATCGAAAGGTCACAGAAGAGCTCAGGGCTCCGAATAGCCAATTAATTAATAGGTGGCAGGGTGGCGCCTTGCTCGAATTAGGAAGGAGAGGTGATCTGGCTCTAGTGGGCCCAAGAGTCTCCAGGCCAGAGTGAAGTGGGCTAGGCACTTGTTTTTCCATTTCAATAGAGGGTAAATGGGACTGCAAATGCACTCTGCCTTTCTTTATTAGCCTTTGCTAGCTAATGTTCCAGACAAAATGGAGGCCTGAGAGACAAGATGACAGTGTGGGGATGAACTTCCACAAGGCCATCCATTTTAAAGTTTGGACTACTCGCCATTTTCTGCATGTTCTTCCAGTCTCATTATATTTCTCTTTCTGTGAGAGAGATAAACTGAGATGTGGGCACCAATGCAGGTATAATAAATTTAGATATTGAAAATTTATGGGAGAGAGAGAGGTCAGATAAAAGAAGTTGAGATCCCTTTAAAAATAAAATCCACCAAGTAATGCCAAGCTTTCTCCCCTGCCCTGCTTCAACAAACTTCACTTTTGAGATCCCAGATTCTGCTCTCTGCATCTCAGCATATGAGCTTCGGAGACCTAACAACCCACACTGAAACCATTTGGATCATTCACCCAGATGCTTCTAGTATTTAAATGCATATCATAGATGTATGGGGTCACAGCACAGAGAAGCATCTTCCACATGATTGTGTGTGCATTTAAAAGGGTCCTGGGCCTTGACATCCAAGAAATTAAATCCATTTTTAAGGAACTTCAAAAGAGGTAGGGCATGCATTCTTTAGGCTTCTCCATATGGGGCTTTTATCCTGGGATCGAGATTGGTTACTCACAGACATTTAGGGGTCTTTTACATGATGTTGTCAGGCTCCAGGGCCTCTCCTGTGCTTTCTGACCATTTCCATGGCTTTATTTGAAATGGAGACAATGAGCTATTTAAAAAAAATTTTGAATTTGTCT
Source organism: Heloderma suspectum (assembly GCF_057233095.1). Taxonomy (NCBI): domain Eukaryota; kingdom Metazoa; phylum Chordata; class Lepidosauria; order Squamata; family Helodermatidae; genus Heloderma; species Heloderma suspectum. The sequence goes on from NC_139459.1 coordinate 89,760,467, forward strand.
GTGTAAAGAAGGAGGCATGCTATAATACAGCACAATCTAGTGGCTGTTTAATGAAACTTAGCTTGCAGATAAAAGAACTCCCCCAGGGGGCGGGAGTGGAAGTGCATGAAAAGGGGCAATCTTAACCCCACAAAGAATACAGAAGCAGAAGCCCCAGTAAATATCCCAGTGCAGGATAAAAAGCATCTGTGTGGAGAAGCCCTCTGTCTCAATGTGGACTCATAGCAGGTAGAATGAAGGACACTTTTCATTTTAGTTTTTCATAGGTATAAGCACACTTTCTCAATTTATGCCTGTGAAGACAGATATGGGTGGTATCTCCAAGAGAAGACTTGGGAATTCAGCAATGTCTTTTGAAGTATGTGGTTCTTCTCTTTAAATTAGAAGACTTCCAGATGGTTACTTCCTCCAGCAACAGCTTTTGTGAATGACTGGGACCCACCCAGATATTTTTCCCAGTACTCCTGCTGATCACTTTTAGTCCATGTGGGATTAGCATAGATGGCCCAGCAAGTGTAACATAAAAACAGCAGTGCCAACACCAATCCTCTATGCTAGTTGGCACCACATTTTTGAGGCAGTCCACTTCCTGTTAGGTGCTACCATTGGGTGGACAACGTGCCATCTGAAACTGCCCTTCAGCATGTGTACTCTACAGATATGCTAGAACTGGTGTAGAAACAAGGGTTGGGTCCAGAATTTCCTGGTATGGTTTTCAATACATAATTGCGTTCAGTCTCCTCAGTTGCTGTTATTGGTACATCTAATTTGTGCCAGATGCAGAAGGGCTTAGGTGTGCAGATGAATCACACCAGTTATGCAATAAAGATTCCTCAGATCAGCACAGACCTGTATTGGACAACTAGTGTAGACCTCTCTTGTTGCATGTTTGTTGCCATCTGAAAAGCCTGAGAATCTGATTGACAATATTGGTCAGAGCTCATTCAAATGGCAATTTCTGAAGTGGAAAATTTCTAGGGATGTCAGAGAATTCCGCCACGGATCTCAGTGAGGCTGAATGCCAGTGCATTCGGCCCCCTGAACCCCGTGGCGGAATGGCCTGCCACCCTCCCGCCCCCCGGCTGATCCTACCCGGGACGAGACTCACCTGGGGTGGATCTTCTGGGTGGCGGCAGCTCCGCCGGCGGCTGTGGTGGCAGTGGCGGTGGCGACGGCCGGTCTTCCGACCGGCTGCTGCCACCGCCATTTCCAGACTTGTGTAAAAAAAAAAGACGTGATAGGCTACATAAAGATTTACGTATCCTATCATGGCTAGGTTAAAAAAAAAAAAAAGACGTGATAGGCTACATAAATCTTTATGTAGCCTATCATGGTTGGGTGGGTTTAAAAACAAAACAAAACCACGTACTGAAATGGCGGCAGCTATGGCCACCGCCATTTGCATTCCTTCTTTTTACCGTCTTAATCTACGTAAATATTTACGTAGACTATGACGGCGAAAATACAGGGGAACCCAAATAGCATAGCGGGCGCTATTTGCATCCCCTTTTGATTCACCGTTTTAGCCTACGTAAAGATTTACGTAGGCTAAAACAGGGAATCAAAAAGGGACGCAAATAGCGTCCTCTACGCTATTGGCGTTCCACTTTATTTTCACCGTCATAGTCTACGTAAATATTTACGTAGATTAAGATGGCCAAAAAGAAGGAATGCAAATGGCGGTGACCGTAGCCACCGCCATTTGCGTACGCGGTTTGTTGGTTTGTTTTTACCCAGAGCCCTCCATGGCCGGCTGCTCTGCGGAGCTGCCGCAGAGCACAGCCGGCCGTTCGAGGATTCCAGGGGGAGAACGCCTCCCCCCCACCATCAACATAATCCGTGAAAGGTAAATCACTTTTGTACATCCCTAGAAATTTCACAGCAAGGAAACTTATTTTTCAGTTTTTATTTTGTTAGGTATTCTTGGGAAATAGCCTCTATTGACTTAAGTAAATCAGATATCAGTGGAAGACACAGAGATGTTGCCAAGAGTCGTGATAATGGTGATGAGAAGGAGGAGCAGTAGATGCCACTGCCTACTTGCTCACTGGCTCTCAGCCTGTCAAGTAAGCACGTGGTAACAGTGATGAGAAAGCGGTTGAGGAGCAGTAGCAGTGGGTGAGAATGTCAGTAGAAGGCAGACTCCCTGAGGGAGGTGCCTATTGAGGGTGTCTTTCCCAAGGGCCCTTAAAAACCTGGCCGCTGCTCATGGAGGAGGGTGCTGGATGTTATGAGGGGTAGAAATTTTGAGAAAATTTAGGGAAAGAAGTTTTTTTCTGATCATTCTCCAATGTTCGCTTTTCACTAATGTAACCTCACTTTCTTCAGCAGCATCCCCTTGCTGTAGGCACCTGGTTTCAACCTGTAGTGGGATGGGTAAGTGGGGAAAATGCCAAGCCTCCAGATAGCATGTGGAGTCCCTGGTCCACCAGCCTGCACATTTCCTGAAAAAACAATGGGCAACTTAATAGAACAGAAGAAACAACAACTATGAAGCATTTAACCAGGAGAGGAAAAGAGAGGAAGAAGGAGGAACAACTCAGAAAAGTGTAAAGTTTTTTGAAGTCCTTAAAAATGGGAGGGAATGGAGTCCAATCATTTAATTATCGAGAGACAAATGATTAGAGTTTCTTCCACCTGTCTGCTGCTGCACAGTCCTTGGCTGGGAGGAAGCTCTAGACCCGAGTCTCTGTCACTCCTTGGTTGTGGAGCCACTGCTGGACAAAAGCTGTAGGAAGGCGCACACCAACTCTATTCTCCTCCACTGTCCTTTTGGAATGTTTCTTTTTATTCACAATCACTGTTGTCTCCTCAGCAGTGGTGTAGTGGAGGCAGGGCTCACAGGGACACAGCCCTGGCACTTTTTCATTAGCAGGGACTCTGATGTCATCTGCCACCTCCCTCAGAATTCCCTGTTCCCTCTGAGCTTAGCTGCGATTCTCACTGTAGCTGTGGGGGGAATAAATTTCCAAGCAACAATATATTGTTCCATGTTGGAATAAAAAGTATTTGGGATGACTTGGTCTGGAATGGGCAATTAAGACCTCTTCGCTTTACCAAGGATGTGCTCCTGGTGGAGAGGAAAACTCCGAGAACTGGTTTGTTGATATGGATCGACACAACTGCCTGAAATTTTTGGACTGCCCTTGGAGACTGTCACAATGGGCTCCTGCATTTCCAACTGTGCCACTACACCACTGCGTGTGTGTGTGTGTGTGTAGTTCAACCCAGCTGTTTCTGTTGGAGGGGGAGGGGGAGATATAATGAAGGAGCTTAGGGAAGGCTAATGGGTAATGTTGGGGCACTAAGGGAGTGTGCAAGGGGGCTGTTTAAATGAGAAGGGCTCATCAGCCCATGAGGGCTGAGTTGAGAGGGTGAAGCTTCCATGGAGTATCATATTTTGAACATCTAAAATGTTGTTTGAGAGAGTGAGTGAGTGAGTGAGTGAGTGAGTGGGTGGGTGGGTGAAAAAGATTTTAACACCCCTGCATTTTTTCTCAGACGTCCAATTGAAATACCCCTGCGTTACTCTCAGCTGCACCGTGTTTGGATCCCAGTTGAAGGCTGTATATCGTCCAAGGTTGTACCATATTAGAAGGGGCGTGGCTTGAGGGGGCGTGGCTGTGACTGTCATGAAGGGACCCTGCACTTCTGGATTTGCCACTACATTACTGCTCCTCAGACTCTTTTTCATCTCACAGATCTTCAGAACACCTCAGAATTCTCCAACAATCACTTCAGAAATGTCTCATGGTCTCTCACAATACCTATGGCAACTCAGGATGCCCCAAAGGCCACTGCTAAGGCAGCCACCTACGAGTCACCAAAAAAGAGGGCAGATATCACCAAAAAGGAGAACAAAGGAGGGTACCAACTTGCATAAAATGTGCATGGGCTAATTGACATATGTAGCTGCAAATTCAGAAATAATTACCGAATTTAAATAGAAATCTAATACATCTCATCATATTGGGGAACACTGTGACCAGGTGACCTGTGTGTCTTGCTCAGTTTGCTGCCCAGGTGCTGTTGCTAGGCAGCCTCAAGGCCCCTCTCTGCTCTCCTTTCTGATGGTTCTTTATCTTTAAGCTGGACTTGAACCGGACAGCCTTTCAAATAGCAGACGCTTTCAAAATAGAGGACAGTCCTTGGACAGCCATTCAAATAGAGGACTGTCCTCTGTAAATGAGGACACATAGTCATGCTAGCTGTGCTCCAAATGTCCCACAGGGGGCTACATTGCACAGGGTTACAGTAGGAAGGAGAGGTTTGTGGCAAAAAGAGACAGAGCCACGCCAGTAGTACTGCAATCCTAGACATGCTTACTTGGAAGTAAAAGTTCCATTAATTTCAATGGGACTATTTCCCAGTAAATATGACTAGGGTCTTAGGATTGACCAGGAGAGTCTAATTTACTGCAAGCAGCCCAGTCCTAGGAACTGTAGATCTTCCGTTCCCCTTAACAGAATACTGTGATTTTTTAGGGATGTACGAAAGTCCCTTACCTGAACCCGAAGCTTGATTTGTGGGGGGGGGAGGTGCTCCGTCCCTCCCCCCGAAATTCTGGCTGGGGGGGGAGGTGCCCTGTCCCTCCCCCCCCAAAATTCTGGCTGGGGGGGAAGCGCCCCATCCCTCCAGCTGCGAATCCTCCTGTCCTGCCGGGATGCAAATGGCAGCGGCCGTAGCCGCCGCCGTTTGCGTCCCTGCAGTCAGCCGTGATAGGCTACGTAAATAGCAAATGCTATTTGCATTCCCCTTATTTTCGCCGTAGTCTACGTAAATGTTTACGTAGACTACACGTGCCAAAATAAGGAATGCAAATGGCGGCGCCCATGGGCACCGCCATCTGCGTACGCACGGTTTTTTTTTCTCACTCAGCCGTGATAGGCTACGTAAAGAGTTACGTAGCCTATCACGGTGTTTTTTAAAAATCTAGCCATGATAGGCTACATAAATCTTCATGTAGCCTATCATGTTTGTTTGTTGTTGTTGTTTTTAATTTGGAAATGGCGGCGGCGGCAGCCAGTCGGAAGACCGGATGCCGCCGCTGCCGCGCCGCCGCCAAACCGCCGCCTTTGCCACCGCTGCCAGGGACATTCGCACAAGGTAAGTCCCGTCCCGGGGTGGGGGGGGGGCAGACCGTTTCTCCACCAATTTCGGGGGGCCGAATGCACTGGCATTTGGCCTCCCCAAGATTCGTGGAGAAATTCTCTGACATCTCTAGATTTCATACATATGGTAAAGTGCAAAGGTCTGAGAGAAAAGTTTGGTACTGCATGATATTCCCTTGCATTGCCCCAAAGACTCCTGTGCTCGATCTTATGTGCTTCAAACATGGAGTGCTGAATGACAAGATTCGGCTCTAAATCACAGCTTTCATCTTCTCTAAATCAGCCACATTTAACTGAGGTGAGAATCTGCCATCTGGCAGTTGCCAGTTTGGTTATAATGCTATATTATGATGAAAACTAATTGTACTTTGTGTTTTTCTCCCACCTGGTGTTCAGAGCTTGCGTGTTTTCTAATTTTATACCACGTAAGTCTTGATGCATATTATTGCTCAGCAGGTAGAAGAAAGCATATATACCATAAATGTTACTGAACCATCAAATAGGGAAGTCTGTGCACAGAGATAAGGACTACTTGAAGGTTGGGGGCGGGGAAGGTATGTCTGTCATAAAAGTTTAAAAATAAAAATACTGAGTCAGGAAGAGAAATAAGTACTTTCCCTCCAGTTCCTTACAAGAAGGAGTAAGAAGCACATCCAGTATATTAAAGGAAGTGATACTGTATCAGAGGTAACAAAGCTTGCAGATGTTTGACCTATCAGCATTGCTTCTTGTAAGATGTAAAAGTTTTATTGTGCTTTCAGTTTTAAAGTTCTGAAAAACTTTATACCAACAAATGCTTACCTTGTACTTTCTTGTGTGAAATAGAAAATCATGCTCAGGATCATGCTGCAAACTTCCTTGTAAAGCAAGCTTAGAGACACCATCACTGTTGAGGAGGAGGAGGAGGAGGAGGAGGAAGATGAAGAAGAAGAAGAAGAAGAAGAAGAAGAAGAAGAAGAAGAAGAAGAAGAAGGGATGTATGAGAAGTTTGTTGTACCCATTTGCACCTCCTGGACCCAAAAGCAGACTTGAACACAATGTGTGGTCAAAGGCCATCCATTTCTGAGCTTGTGATGTAGTTCATGAACCAAACCAAACCAAAACAAAACTGAATTCTACACCATGCATACTATGCACAGTTGATGGAAAAATGTGCACAAATTTTCATTCGAAAAGAAAAAAAAGATTGTAATCTGATATGGACACAAGTCAGAACGAGCTTCAATGTAGAATTTGGAGAACATCAATAAACTCAAGTTTTGTTGATTCACACATTCCTAAGAAGAGGTGAATCTTGTTCTTTTCAAGACAGTAAGGGTACAATCCTATGCGTGTTTAAACAAACAAACGAAAAGGCCCTACAACTCCCATCATTCCCAGCCACCAAACAACAGCATGAAATTTAATAGGGATAAATGCCAAGTTCTGCACCTAGGAAAAAGAAACCAAATGCACAGTTACAAGAAGGGGGATTCTTGGCTGACCAATACTACAAGCGAGAAGGATCTTGGAATTGTAAATTACAAGCTGAATAGAAGCCAACAATGTAATGTGGCTGCAAAAAGGGCAAATGGTATTTTGGGTTCCATTAAATAGAAGCATAGCTTCCAAATCATTTGGGGTACTAGTTCCCCTCTACTCAGCACTGGTTAGGCTTTGTCTGGAGTACTGTGTCCAGTTCTGGGCACCACAGTTTAAGAAGGATGCAGACAAACTGGAGAGGGTTCAGAAGAGGGCAACAAACTGAACAAAGATGATCAGGGGACTGGAAACAAAGCCCTATGAGGAGAGGCTGAAAGAACTGAGCATGTTTAGCCTTGAGAAGACTGAGGGGAGATATGATAGTGCTCTTCAAGTACTTGAAAGGTTGTCACAGAGATGAAGGCCAGGATCTCTTCTCAATCATCCCAGAGTGCGGGACACGGAATAATGGGCTCAAGTTACAGGAAGCCAGATTCCAGATGAACATCAGGAGAAACTTCCTGACTGTTAGAGCAATATGACAATGGAACCAATTACCTAGGGAGGTGGTGGGCTCTCCCACACTGCAGGCATTCAAGATGAGGCTGGACAGCGATCTGTCAGGGATGCTTTGACTTAGATTCCTGCATTGAGCAAGGGATTGGACTTGATGGTCTTATAGGCCCCTTCCAACCCTGTTGTTGTTCAGTCGTTCAGTCATGTCCGACTCTTCGTGACCCCATGGACCATAGCACGCCAGGTCTTCCTGTCCTGCGCTCTCTCCCCGAGTGTGCTCAAGTTCATCTTCATTGCATCGGTGATGCTATCTAGCCATCTCATCCTCTGCCGTCCCCTTCTCCTTTTGCCTTCAGTCTTTCCCAGCATCAGGGTCTTTTCCAGAGAGTTTTCTCTTCGCATTAGGTGGCCAAAATATTTCAGCTTCAGCTTCAGTATCTGTCCTTCCAATGAGCACTCAGGGTTGATTTCCTTTAGGATGGACTGATTTGACCTCCTGGCAGTCCAGGGGACTCGTAAGAGTCTTCTCCAGCACCACAGTTCGAAAGCATCAATTCTTCGGCGCTCAGCCTTCCTTATAGTCCAGCTCTCACAGCCATACATTACTACTGGGAAAACCATAGCTTTGATAGGATGGACCTTTGCCGGCAAGGTGATGTCTCTGCTTCTTACTATGCTGTCTAGGTTTGCCTCATAGGGCTTCCAACCCTACTGTTCTATGATTCTATGGTTCTGACTTTTTCCTGTCTAAACATGCATAGAATTCCACTCCAAATGGAAGATTGCCTTTGTGCACAATTTCAGTGTTTATAATTTATATTTTTGAAATAGAGAGTACTTTTTATGATGCACGTTAAAAGATGTAAATATTAACAAAAAGGGCACAGAAGTGGAACAACTGCAGAAACCAAAGAGCCATTCTATCATTCACATTATAAAGAAACAACATCTACAGTTTCAGCAAGCCTCTGTTTGGCTGGTCTGTCCTAGAAAATATAGAGCTGTCAGCACACAATAGGAAGGAAAACTCCTGCTACACTACCACTTCATACACTAGTAGTAAGCAGAATTGGAGGGTAAACAGCTTGGAAAAATGTATATTCGTGTGTTCAGGATAGTTAAAAATACATTTAAACTTCTCTACATTGACCCAGTCCTCTAACAGTTTAACCCACCACAACTACTTCTTCTCAAGAAACTTGCCTGAACAGATAGATCTTACATTTTATATATATATATATATATATATATATATATATATGGCTGAAACTCAATTTTAGCAAGCCAAGATTCCAATTGAAGGAGGAAATCCATTAACTATGGAGAAGCTACCTAAAACATCTCTCTATGTGCCCTTGCTATCTGAACTGAATAGAAATGACATCATTAAGGAGCTCTTGGTTATTATTCATTATGATGGCACAGAAGTAGGTGTATCTGAAGAAGCAAGAAAGCAGAAATGCACATGAGAATGAAACCAGAGAAACAGAGAAAAGACTGGGAGAAATAGTGAAGAGCTAAGGCAGCCATATCAAGTAAAGATAGCAATGGAGACGAATAAAAAAATAAAGAGAACCTTTGCAGAATGGATGCTCAGAAAACTAGGCCCACAAATTGTCATATCAGAGGCCCTGCCTGTGAGAATCACATGGAACTCATAAGCCTCAACCATTACCATATGCTAAATAGGTGTGCATATTCAGCGACTGTTGACTCCAGAGGCTAAATTTCATCAACATTTAATCAGGACCATTGAGGCAGTTAATTGTCTGTAGGCCAACATAACTGATTTATCCAAAAACTCAGTCTGTCCTTTCTGGTGTCTGAACTACCAGAAGAACCTCCAGTTTCCTTTCCAGACTGCCTGTGTGTTCTGCTTCTTCCTTTAGAGTACTTAGAATGGTGTACCACACTGAAATAAATATTTTGCTCAGACAACTATCATGATGAAATATCTGCTCAATGAAGTTGCCCATTTCTTCTGTAGCAGCCATATCAGGGGTCAGACTAAGTAGCCTCATGCAGTCTCATGCTTCATGTTCTTGCTGAGCTCTTGCTCTCTGAAATATATGTTTGTAAGCTGACGAGACACAGGCATTTCTTATCTTGTCAACAAAGACTAAGGTCAGCCTAGAATTGTATATCTTGTTCTCTGCTCTTCTCTTCTGTTCTCTGCTTATCATAGCTACCCTATAACCCATTTCTTGTATTATAAACAATGGTGCTAGGAGAAGAAATGTTAAGGACTGCAACCTCACATGGGAGGGAGAGGAGGAGCCGTTTCCTATGTGTCACAATATCTATAAAAACAATGTGCTGATGTAAATCAGGGCTTCTGGCTCTTTGGAAATGATTCCAACCTTAAGCCCGTGCGTTAAATAAAGTAAAACTCTTTTTCCTTCACTCCGTGGTCTCTCTGACTCTGAGTTCTGCAACATAAATGGTGCCGTGACTCGGATGTGGCAGGCTCTGAGACAGAGAGGTGGCAGTTGCCTGCTCTTAATTGCCGCACCGGGAGGGAGAGCTCGGCGCATGCCTCCCTTTCTTGGCGCCACTGACTTTTTTGTCGGGTAAATGGGAGAAGGCCTGCGCTGGGATCGCCCAAACGGCAGCGGGCAGCAAGAGAACCTTGGGAAGTAGAGGAAGGAACTTGAGCCCTGCCCATACTGCAGCTGCAATTGAGTTGAAACCCACATTGGAAGCCTTCAGGAGAAAGGCAAGTATATGGAGTAAAAAGAGGGCCCCGCCTTTAGGGAGAAAGGCCACTGGGCAGAAAAAAAGAGGCCCCGCCTTATGAAGAAGGTCAGTGTTGGTATACGTATACAAAAGAACCTACCCCTTGAGGGTAGAAGGGGGGCCTGATCACACCGTTCACAACGCATACTGATTGAGGGTAGAAGGGGGGCCTGATCACACTGATCACAATGCATACCGTTGACCGTCCGGGTACCCAGGCCAGTAGCAAAGTGCGTGGTGTGAAATTCCTTTTGTGTCGGCCAGTGAGACCCCTTACTCACTGACCAATCCCCTTTCCCTCCTTGTGTCTGTCTTTATCTTAGGAAGGAGGCTATGGAAGGTGGGGGAAGCAAGACTTGCACCCCCTTGAGATGTATGTAAAAAAAAAAAGGAAAAAGATTTTTTTTAAAAAGATTCGGAATAGAGAGAGGAAACAGCAAAAAGCTCAAGGTCGAGCTGAGAGAAAAAAGGAACAAGATCTGAGGCTGTTAATTAGAGAAATGTTGCAAGACAGTCTGGCTTTTAACGAAGCGTGGGAACATGGGAGTGTGAGGCCGAAGAAGCAGCTGTTAGCCTAGCGTGCCGAGAGGGGGGGCCAGGAAAATTGCCCACAACATTCTGAGTTGTGCAATATCATCACCTTGCCTGGTTGGGATGAAATCCCTAAGAAATGGAAACTGAAAATGAAGACCCAGAAGATGAAGGTGCAAAATGGAGAATAAAAGTGAAGAATCAGCCCCCAGGGCACAGGCTAGACCCCTCTTTGAGTAGAAAGTGTGCCATAGGACTGTCCCAAGGCAGAATGAAGCGGAAAGACCACGATGAAGATCTCTGTCAAGGTAGCCGTGTTTAGCTTTGAACTGTCCTAGAATTGCATAGAGCCTGTAGCTACTGACCATCAGCTATATGATTTCTGAAGAGCGTAACCATTAAGCTTTTGCCGTGGGATTCCCTGCAATGAAGAAATCTCACTGATTTGAGTGTCCAGTGTTAAACTGCCTGAGTGTGTGTGCTGAAAAGACCGAGAGACCAGACAGCATGTTCCTGGCCAAGCCAAAATCACGCTACTACCATGCTCCTAGAAGCTGCAATAAACTGTGTAAGCTGAGAGACCCAACCTGATTGAGAAGAAAAGAAGATATTAGAGTAACTGTTTTAAAAAACAGTGAAATCTGTGTAGCTGGCTAGCTGACGCTGTCAGTGATGTAACAACTTTAAATTAAGACTGTTTTCCTGTTTGAGACCCCAGCGAAGAAAGCTGACCCGAGTTATTTGTTGCCCGTGCCAAAGCAAAAATTTAGCTGCCGTGCACCTCATCGTGTCCTGTTTTGAGCTTGGGATTTACAAATACAAACAAACTGAGAATCTTGCATTTGAAGTCCTGCAAATCACCCCACCGCCTCCCCAAAGAAGATTAATGGCTGCCTGAAAATGCAAGTATAAAGCGATGCCCATCACCCCCCAGCGTCCTGAGTTTCGGCACTTTGCTTTCGTGTACCAGGTTAAAAGAGAGGAAAAAAAAGAGTAAGTTTTTAAAATGTCTGTGAGAACCTGACAGAAGTAGAATAAAATTTACAGAGGAGTTGCCCAGGTTGAAGCGTCACAGCTAGAGAGCTGAGCTGTGCTGCTCTGTTTAGACAGAGGCCTTGCTAAAAGTTAAAGGCCCTTGTCTGTCAGAAGGGGTGTAGGGCCACATTTCCCCTTTTTAAACTGATGCAGAAGTGGGGAGCCTTTGCTGGAAACATCTCATCTTCATTGCCCAGAGCCTTCTCTGTTTGCCTCCATCATCATCTGGGCTTTTTAGAGACACTCTGCACATGGACTGAAATTTTAAATTGTCAAAGACTTGCCATGGACAGTGCTATGAAGCTTTTCATAAACTTGAACTCTCATTGCTGTAGACTGTGTGTCTGTGTTTGTAGTCAGCTCAGTGTACAACAGGCTGAGTTTGATCTATGACTTTTAGATTTCCTTCTGCCAGAACTCATGCAGCATAGAGTTGCTGATGCAAAAATGGTGACCTAGAACTCTTTGCATGTGTGGGTATGCCCATCCCTTGATTTTGATGGGCCCTGAGCTTTCAGCCAGAAGAGCAGTATGATTGCTGTATCTGCTCCATCATGCCTTACCATGCAAAAAGTGCTTTCCATTCATTTTGTTAAATTGCAAAAAAGTTTGTTGTGTATATTTTATGATTTCTTAGATATCATAAAATATATGTGATATTTGCAGATTAGTGTTAGTTGCAACTCCAAATGATACTGAGTGTGGTTCCGAATGAATGATGAGGAGAAAAGACAAAGTCAAGTAGAGAAAGACAGAGGCAAGTAGAAAAGACAGAAATAGAGAAAGTGGCAGACAGATAGAGAAGGGAGAAAAAAAAAGAAAGAAGAGGCAAGAAGCAAAGAGAAAGAACATTTGTAGAGAAGAAGCGTGGCCATAGTTGCCCCAGGGTGAATTAGAAGCAGCTAATTATGCTTGGAGCTTATTACCTGGGGTAAAGTAGCCACAATAATGTAATAGTTCTTTAAGATGAAGAAAATGTAACTAGAAGGAGAAGAAGAGCCTATCCCAAATGTGTGTCATTGAGACTAGTGTAAGGCAGAAAGGTTTAAGTAAGTGAGTTTAACTTGAAAAAGACAAATAAAGAGACAAGGCTGGTGCATAGAGAAGAAAGTTTTATATAAAAAGTTTAAGATATGATCTGCAATACAGTCAGATCAGCAAGAAAAAGAAAGCAAAAGAAAGAGAGAGAGATTTCTGTTCCCATACTAATAAATGAAAGTGTTATCAAGCACTTTGGGAGGCGAAGTCTGTTTACAGGAAGCTGTGCCTGAGAACCAAACACTTCTAGCCTATGCTAAAAATGCTTGCTAGTGTTGTGCTGCCTCATGGGTAACATGTATGGTATAAAACCCATTTAGCCCAATAGCTCGTGGTTCAGAGAAGCTGTCTGATCCAACCATTAGGTATGGCTGTGTGCTGTAAGTTACCCAATAAAGTCTCCTTGTAAGTAACCCCCCCCCCCCGCTAGAATCCCAAAACACAAGCGGGGCTAGAGCGCCTCACCCAGTATCAATCCCTGCTGTTAAAAGCCATGAAGGCAGGTATGAAAAAGTCAGTTAATATGACCAAAGTGTCTAAAGTGCTGCAAGGTGCCACCGAGGCCCCAGAGCGTACTTAGAGCATCTTTTAGATGCCAACGCAAGTATACCCCCCTCGACCCAGAGGCCCAAGAAGACATAGAAGAAATAGAAGAAGACCCAGCAGAAGCAGAGGATTCTTAAAAAAGAACCAGTGTGCCCAGTGTGGACAAGATGGACATTGGTGGCATGAATGCCCAAATAAAATGAATCAAATACACAAAGGAGAAAACCAAAGGAGCCAGAACGGGCGAGACGAGAGAGAAGACAGCTTAAGAGGGGCCGTGACATTGACTGTGAGGGGCCATGACACTGACTTCATGATTGACACTGGAGCGGCATCAAGAGCAAGCAAATATTAGCCTTAAACAAGAAGTCCAAACAATGAGCAAAGTTCTTCAAGCCCAGCGTCGCTTTGTCTTAGAAAATAAGCCCCCAATTCCCATCACAGAAGTTCATCCTTTCCAACCAAGTGATGAAGTATGAGTTAAAGAGGGAAAAAATAACCCTTTAACTCCCAAGTAGAGAAGACCGAAAACTGTCATACTTTCCACCCCTGCAGCTGTAAAAGTAGCTGGAGTTAAACCCTGGATACATTGGACACAAGTCAAGAGAGCGAGAGGGGGGGGAGTAGACTGTAAACAAAAATCCTTTGAAAGGATTTCTTTCCTTTTCAAAAATCCTTTAAAAATTATTCTGAAAAAGCAGTAAGAAGACTCAGGCTAGACCTTACTGTGGGCACACCGGGAGACTGTCCATCCTGCATACGGTCAGACCTGCAACTGGAGAATTAAAGAAGGGGACTAGACCCTACTGCAGCTAGCCAGGTGAATAGCTGCCCAGCGTACGGTCAGATCCCAAAGAAGATCAAACATGCGTGTTGTAGTGTTAGTAGTGTTGCATCGTGTTTCCTTAATAAGGTGCAAAAAGGGGGGTCTGCCCCTAGAGAGGGAAATCTGTCCCAGTGATTCACTGATAATTACTGGCTTCACTTAGCTAACATCACTGGAGTAAAACATTTTTGTTTGCTAAGAGATATACCTGCAAACAGTTTTTTTTTAATCTTTTTCTCCTCCATCATTTAATTTGACTAATAATAGTAATGCTGTAGATGTTCAAATCAATAATCTGCATGCATAATATAGTGGCTGACATAACAAGAAGAAAACAATTGGCTAAATTGGTTAACCCCTTGGCTTCCAGATCTTAGCTGGCTTAAGGCATTGTTCATCCTAGTTCTACCAGTGTTGTTCATAGAGATACTGTTATGCCTTTGCATTCCTTGTCTTATGTGCTGTTTAACCAATCCGTTTTATGTCTCGGCTAATAAAACTGCCGCCCTCTACACTCTAATAGCTCAACAAGATATTAAGTAAGAGAGTTGCAAAAGAGTCCTGAGTTATGCTTCGCAAACCAGAATGTCTACTTGTGTAATGAAATGCTATAATTGTAATGAAATTATGCATTTAAGGGGGGAATGTAGCAGCCATATCAGGGGTCAGACTAAGTAGCCTCATGCAGTCTCATGCTTCATGTTCTTGCTGAGCTCTTGCTCTCTGAAATATATGTTTGTAAGCTGACGAGACACAGGCATTTCTTATCTTGTCAACAAAGGCTAAGGTCAGCCTAGAATTGTATATCTTGTTCTCTGCTCTTCTCTTCTGTTCTCTGCTTATCATAGCTACCCTATAACCCATTTCTTGTATTATAAACAATGGTGCTAGGAGAAGAAATGTTAAGGACTGCAGCCTCACATGGGAGGGAGAGGAGGAGCCATTTCCTATGTGTCACAATATCTATAAAAACAATGTGCTGATGTAAATTGGGGCTTCTGGCTCTTTGGAAATGATTCCAGCCTTAAGCCCGCACGATAAATAAAGTAAAACTCTTTTTCCTTCACTCCGTGGTCTCTCTGACTCTGAGTTCTGCAACACTTCAAATGAATGCACAGGCATAGTACCAGCTGGAAGCCTGGCATTGTGGAGGTTACAGAGATATACAAAAAGGTAAAGGTAAAGGTGTCCCCAACCAGTCATGTCTAGGGGTGCACGAAAGTCACTTACCTGGTCTCGCAGCTTGCTTCGCGGTGGGGGGGAGGTGCTTCACTGCTCCCCCCACAGTTCAGGCCAGGGGGGGAGGCTTCCCTCCTCACCTGGCCGAAATTCAGGCCAGGGGGGAGGCTTCCTGCCTCGCCCGGCCGAAATTCAGGCCGGGGAGAAGCGCCCCGTCTCCCCGGCCGCGAACTTCAAAAGAAAAAAAAACGCCCCTGTGATAGGCTACGTAACGATTAACGCAGCCTATCATGGCTAGATCTGCAAAGTCAGCCATTATAGGCTACGTTAATCATCACGTAGCCTATCACGGGTGACTTTGAAAAAAAAAAAGTGCGTACGCAAACGGCGGCCCCCATAGGGAGCCGCCATTTGCGTTCCTTATTTGGTCTCTGTAGTCTACGTAAAGATTTACGTAGACTACGGCGAAAATAAGGGCAACGCTATTTGCGTTGTCCTTATTTTCGCCGTAGTCTACGTAAATCTTTACGTAGACTACAGGGACCAAATAAGGAACATGAATGGCGGCTCCCTAAGGGGGACAACATTAGCCATACGTGATTTTTTTTTTTAAAAAAAGTCACCCGTGATAGGCTACATAACGATTAACGTAGCCTATCATGGCTGACTTTGCAAATCTAACCGTGATAGGCTACGTTAATCATTATGTAGCCTATCACAGGGGCGTTTTTTTTTTTTTACTTTGCTTGTAATGGCGGCGGCGGCAGCCGGTCGAAAGACCGGCTGCCGCCCCCGCCCCTGACGAAGACCTGCCGAACCGCCTCCGGGACCCGCCACCGGGAGGGACATTCGTGAAAGGTAAGTCCCATCGGGTGGGTGGGGGGCGGGGGGGGCAGAGAATTTCTCCCCGAACAACCTTCGGAGGACCGATTGCGTTGGCGCTCGGCCCCCCGAAGTTTCAGGGAGAAATTTTCCCCCATCCCTAGTGTCCGACTCTAGGGTGTGGTGCTCATCTCCATTTCTAAGCCAAAGAGCCAGCGCTGTCCGAAGATGCTTCCGTGGTCATGTGGCTGGCATGACTGAACACCGAGGTGCACGGAATGCTGTTACCTTTCCCGCCGAAGTGGTACCTATTTATCTACTTGCAATTTCTTGCTTTCGTACTGCTAGGTTGGCAGAAGCTGGGACTGAAGACGGGAGCTCACTCCGTCACACACCACTCGGGTCTCAAACTGCTGTCCTGCCGACCTTCCGGTCTTCAGTTCAGCGTCTGAACCACTAAGCCACCACGCCCCCTCTACAGAGATATACTGCTGCCTAAAGCAACTGGAGTTGTTCCAAGGACAGGATGGACAATGAAAAAGTATTTGTACAACTATACTAGCAATCTCCACCAGTTACTAATTAAGTTAGTCTGTAATTCTGGAAAGAGAAAGGATTTGTCACTGAGGCAGCATACTGCATCTGTTCTTTGACATGATCCAGAAAGGGAAATTGTATGAATGAAACTCATTCTTCAGTCTGAGTAAGTCACTGTCTCTTAGGGTGGATTCACATGTTCACTTTACGGTGGCCCCAGATCTTTGCTCTTTCCTAGGGAAAAGCACAGATGGTCTTTTACCACTCTTATAGGCACAATGCATATTATAGTATATTATAGTAATATGCATATTATAGTAACGTGCATTGATGGCAGAAAAATGCAACCTTGCATTTGCTTGCAAATTGTGTGGTATCTCTAGGAATGTTATTGGAAACAAGTTCTTTGCACATGTAGCATAGTGGGAAATACACTTCAATGAAAGAGCTGCAGAAAGAGTTTGGCATAATAAGTGGGTGTGCGAATATATCCTTTGCTTATTCTGTCTCGTATGTTTGCTGTGAGGTGATCTTAAGGATTACTTCAAAAAATGACTTGTGCGCTAAGAAGTGCTATTGCAACGAATAATCTATGATCACGCAAATTAAGTTTTCTTTAAACGTAATAATATTGTTAGGGGCACATAAATGGCCTTTATTATTACCCCAATAGACAGTCCATGGAGCACTTACACCAGGGCAGTGCCACTGATTTCAATGGGACTGGATCATGTGGAGGCAATGTAGAAGACCACACCACAGGGGTCTTTTGTGCATTGAAAACACCTAATTTAGTTTTCCCAACCAACCACTCGAACACCTGACCAAATCAATACTTCCATGGAGTGCCTTTTCTAAATGAACCATGAACGTACTTTAGCTAGGCAGACTTGGGGTTGATCATTAAAATTAGAGGTTTGCCACTAAAGCCTGAAAGATCCCCCCCCCCCTCCCCAGCTTACTGGCATGTTTTCTTGGCTGGCTTTTGCCACTAAATGTTTCAGTGTGCCCAGAAACTCAGCTAACAAATGCAAAGTAACATACTGTAATTAATTCCTCATTAAGTTTGCAAACTGGAGCAGCTTTTTCAAAACAAACCCAGGGGGCGGGGGGGAGAAACAAGGGTGAAGAATCCTCCCAAAGCAGATATTTTCCCTTAAGGCTCACAGCTCTAATAAGGCAGTTGTTGCCTTTCATGATAGATTTCTGATATAAATAAGGAAATATCTCCCGGTGTATGAAATTTCCTGCTGTTCCTACTATTGCTGTGGCAGCACTGTGCAGCAGCAGAAGTTGAGCCTTAAATTCAATGTCAACAATAATATAGAACTGAAAACATTAGACATCCGACAACTCTTAAAGACCCCCCCTTTTTTTTTCTTTTCTGGTCAGGGACTTATTAGAAGTCAAAACTTTTCTAATATGTGGAGGGGACAGTATGATGGAAATGGAAAATATATATTTGCTGTAGACATGGAAATCTGCTAAATTTGAGTGTTGTTAGACAGACAGTGTCCATCTTGGTGCTCAGATTCTGTATTGGCCGATCAAGATGCACAGACCTAAGACATTCCAGGTCCAGAGAACTCATTTGGACACGTATCATTTCACTTCAGTGAAGCCATTCTCACCCATTCTACAACAATGCAAACATTTTTAAAGACAAGGAACTGAAAATCAAACTCCAACTGGCCTTTTCTCTGCATGAAGATGAAGCCCATTGTGACCAGAGCTTTCAAATTGGCAATGACCTTGGGATTATGGTGGATCAAAAGGGATGCTCTCCATAAACTCAGAGGTTATTATCAGGGTGTGTGGCCTGTTCGTATACCTCCATATTCATGGGCATAGCCAAGTATGAAGACTTTAGCGGCACTCCTGGGCATGCTTATTTGGGAGTAAGTCCCTGTAACAGACCTCCGGGACTCAACAGCCTCCAGGAAGACAAGAGGAAGCTACAGAAGGGGATGGGGTGGTGTGTGTGTGTGGGGGGGGGGTGGCTGGCTGGCTGGCTGGGGGAAAAAAGTTACAAGAAGAAAATGAGGAAGACACAGGAAGGAGAAAGTCGGTTCTGTTAGAGAACAGGAGAGGTCAGGAGGAGAGAGAAAGTAAGAAGAGAGAAAGAGACCTCTGAGGTGAAACAAGAACAGTGTCATCCTGCTTCCTTGCAGGTTCCCCAGCCAACTGGGTATTGCAGGCAACCATGATGCCACTGTCACTAAAACCAGCCTTAGCTTTTCTGTCAGAGGAGCCACTGGACCGCTTTCAGTTAACAACTCCAGGAAGCTACCAGCCCACACCTAGACCTGGCTAGAGAGGTTAGAAGAAGGGGAATGGTGCAACTGGAGCCCCCCCTCCCAGCAGATTGTGGTCCTCCAAGAATCTGTAAGAGAAGCAAGAAGTAAGGGCTCCAGAAAAACTACAGAGTAGAACATGGTGTGGATGGTGGGCTTAGGAAGGGGATTTATAGGAAGGGGAGAAAGGCGGAGCTTTCTCTCCTATTAAGAGAAGCAAGGTTGCCAACTAGGGGTGGTGCAGGCACTCAGCTGAGTCCAACAGGGTCCCCCCGCTCATTTACACCTGTAATATTGTCCAAATGGGGCCTTTATGGCCACTATGTGTGCAATATTAAATTTACAGAAGTTCCCAAGTCACTTTTTTTTTTTTTTGCAAAATGGCAACCGCAAGAATGACGGACACTTGCAAATGGCTCAGGGTAGGTGCTGGCGGCTCGTCAAGTGTGTGGGGGGGTGAGTGGGTCTGGGGGTGCACAAGTGGGGGCAGCAGCTGTGCGGGCACCCAGAGAACCCAGACCAGGGGGGGTGTCCGTCCATCCCTATTGCCAACTTACCTGTACCCAGTGAAGTAACTGGAAGGAACCTGTAAATAAAATCAGTGTTAAACTTACCTTGGTGTCTGCATCCTCATGGAACTAATGGGAGGCAGAAGGGTACAATGTGCTCATCCCAGACAGTCTTGCCACAGTCCCATTAAAATCAGTAGAACTTAGTCTTTTGAGTAGGTGTAGGATTGGACTGCTAGTCTAAAAGCCAAACAGTCTCTACAATCCCTTCTGAGACACAAGCTAGATGTTATTTCCAGGTGCAGGTATGTCCCCCCCTGAGGTTTTACTTTAAAATGAGCAAGCAAACCAACAAAGAAACACAGCCACAGGCGGCTGCATCTTATGGAGGAAGGGGGGCTGCTTAATGCTTACCCCTCTGGCCGCCTTTCTGCTTAAAGCCCACTTCCAGATGTTTTCCTATCTGCGGTGGTTGAAGATACCCTGTTTTCGCCCCTGTTATTCCGAGGTATAGTGCCTGAAAACAGGGGTAATAACTGTCAAAAGACCTACACTGCTCCCTGAATTTGCCTAATCCTTTAAAAAAGTCAATTACACCAGAAGCTCTTATCGTATCTTGCGGTTGTGAATTCTGTAAGTTAATTATGTGTTCCCTGCAACATGGATTTGGTCTGTCCCCTCCTTACAACTTTGAGACCCATACGCACTGGGGAAATCTTAGCAGGAAAACAGTATGAGGGAAAGGATTGCATTTCCTCCCCTGGTGCTGTCTGCTGTGGTCCTGATCATTATGGCCTCTGCTGTGCAGCTGCTAGCTAGCCAGTTGAAAAAACAGAGGAGAATCCCAAGCATGGGAATCAAAGCAGAATGTCCTGTCTGGTTTGACTCCCTAGAGAGCAGTGCCAGTTGTGGTTGGGGCAGAGATAATTTGCCTTTGCAGCAGACCTCCTGGAAAACTGCAGCCCTAAATGATCTCATTATATTTGACTCTCTAGTTTGTTGTGGTTGCTTTTCAGTATTACATGCTGTTTTTTGTTTGTTCATTTGAAAAACTTGACTGAATTCTCAGCAACACATAGAGGAGTTCTACTGTACTTAACACAGATTTCACCAAGGATGCAAAAGAAATATGAAACACGATATACTTCAGAAGTTTCACTTTGCCCATTAATATTAACTTGATTTCCTTGCCAGTGAATGGATGGCAGAGCTATGTGACTCACTCGTTTGAGGACTGCAGATTAGAAGTAACAGTCTCCTTCCTGCTGCCAGTAATAAGCACACTGGAATACTTTGGTCACTTTATAAAATGTTAATGGCTGAAGATAAAGGAAAGGACATAAATTGTTAAACGTTAATATCCGTCTTGTGAAATTTACTACATACTACATCAATTTAGATTATTTAAGAGAAAATGAAGTGGTTTTGAAAAGCAAGAGCAATACTGGGTCCATTTGACCTCTTTATTAACCTCAAAGACAGCAAATATCTAAATTGATACTGGAGTATCTGATCTCACTGTCATTAATAGGTTGAATGGGCATTGTTGCAAAATAGCAAGTTAGTCGTCTTTACACCAGGGGATTGAAGTCTGGTACATCTGTGAGAGATGAGGGCCATAGCATTTGCAAATAGTTCAATCTGTTATCCTATTTTAAACTCAACAGTGGAGTACAGTTACTGGGTACAGTTACAGTAGTCCTGCACATCACATGGTGGCCTTGGTGGTTCAGAGTGTTTTTGGCCAGTTTTGGTTGTCCCATCAGTTACGACTGTTCCTGGACAGGGATAATATGGACACAGTAGTTTTTGCTCTGGTAATGTCCTATTTAGATTACTGCAATGCACTCTACATGTCCCTTTAGAACAAACAGAAGCTTCAGCTACTGCAGAATGCAGCAGCTAGATTGCTGTAAGGAAGAACTTAGAGAATCATATAACCCTATTTGTAAAGCAACTGCACTGGCTGCTAATATGCTTCTGCTCTGAGTTCAAGGTTTTCGTGATGAAATACAAACCCCTAAATGGCTTGGGACCTTGATATTTGAGGAAATGCCTCTCCCTATATATACCTGCCTGAGTGCCCTCCCCGCTTCGTCTCCCAGCATTGGGAGGTATCAATTATGTGGAGGTGAGAGAGAAGAACTTCTCAGTTTTGGCACCCTGGTTGTGGAATGCCCACCAATCTAGCTGGTGCTGACATCAGACTCATTTTGCACCACATTAAGACCTACCTAACACTGTGGATGCTTATTGACTGTAGCTCTTTTTTTAGTTGCTTGGTTGTACAGTTGATGGCTATAATGGATTGGTTTTATGTTGAATTGTTTTGTTATTGTTGAGATCAGTTGATATAAGGGGTGTTAGAAATATTTAATAAATAAAAAATAAATAAGATGTCAAGCCATTTGTGTTCACAAAGTTTAAAAAAGAGCACGTTAAGTCCACCTCATCATCATTAAGAGGCTATCTGGTGCATGCCTTGATCATTCCATGTGTTAAAATGGTGTTTGTGATTAAAGCATTGACAGAAGAATAAGACAGTCTTGTCTGTGTCAGTGGTGCCTCTTCTTGCCTTCGGAAGAAGCTGGAGTGCAGCTACCCATTGGTCTATGTGCAGTCTGGCCAGAGCAATTTCTTTTTCATTATGAAGGGCTAATTCGCAAATGGAGGAAGACTGAATCTGATTATGACTGAACCCAAGATAGGGCTCACCTTATATCCTATCTGTCGAGATGATGATGGCAAAGGAGGAACACTTTTTTGCCCTCATGTCTGCACAGTGCCATCCAGCAGAACTATTCTGAGTAGAGACTGATCACCAGTGAGATTCCCAAGCAGAATAAAAACACTTGCATCCTCCCTGACTAGGACTGTCCAGGATGCATTTCAGTTGTTGCACCCCAAAGATATGGATAGGAATGGATGGACTCTGGAGTCCGTGCTCAGCAGACACCCAAGAAGCCACTGTTGCCACTCAGCCATGCGAGCCAGGCTATGTGAGCCCCTAGAGGGCTTGGAGAGCTGTCTGGGAGCGCACCACAGCTGCCTGCTCCTCCATGCAAGCTGCCATCTTTTATGCAAGGCGGGGCTCTGTATTTTCGTATATTTACTGTTGCGCACAATGGTGGCTGCAAAGGGCCATTTTCACAACATTAGAAGCCTCCGATGTTGGGAAAATGGCCCTTTATGGCTACTGTTGTTTGCAATAGTAAATATACAAAAATGTAGAGCCCCATCTTGCATAAAAGATGGTGGCTTGAAAGGAGGATGGGTGGCTGCCAGGTGTGAGTGGATGGGTTCAATAAGTCCCAGCCACTTGCGTGGCTCGGCAGGCAGGGACAGCAGTTTGCCAAGCTGGCAAGCGGTGGGAGTCTGACGGACTCCCGGACCCAATCAGGTGCCTGCACCATCCCTATATATGGACAGGATGCTTGGATTCCTCTTGGATTGGTGTTGTCTACCACCTGTTTGCTCAACCCTTGCCCATCATGGCTAGTGACATTTAGTGGGGACAGATCATGTAGGTAGGGTATATGAGCGAGTGATCCATGTCACACACATACTGTGCATGCAGTAGGCAGGTGTGGACATGCAGCTGAGGCTCAATTCTGCACCTCAGTACATATAGGATAGAGCTTGACACTGAGAGTGAGACAGCCTTGAGATGAAATAAAATGAAACTTCCCAAATGCTTTATTAGTAGTACACACCAAGAAACATTTTCGAAGGAGAGACCTAGCTGTTGCTGGAAAGGCGGAGCCCTCATTTTGAAAGCTAGCTGGGGACCATTTTCAATTAATTCCCCAACTTAGATGTAAAGACAACATTTTATATTTCCATGGTCATGTAAATAATAAAGGGAGATAAAATATAAAAAAGTCTATACAAAAATTTGGGACATATCATTTAAACTAATTTGCATGTCCTGAAAGCAATGTTTTGAACTAGTTCTTTGCTCTTAATAATTTCAAGATTCAACATAGATTTTATTGATCATAGAATCATAGAATAGTAGAGTTGGAAGGGGCCTACAAGGCAATCGAGTCCAACCCCCTGCTCAATGCAGGAAATATTTAAGTTATTTAAGACATCCCAGAAACAGGACACCTAGAAAATAATGGAATTTGTTCACAGGCACAGCTGACTGCTTACTTATTAGGTTTGTAGAAGTAAACAATGAACCTAGCACATCAACAAATTCAAAGCAATCTCCATCTTTTCCTGTACCCCATAATCATCAAAATACCTCCACATTACAATGGGAACCCATTCAGTGGTATAGCACATTTTGCATGCAAATGTTTGCAGGTTCACTCCCTTGGTAGCATCTGAAACTCTGGAGAGACATTGTCATGCAGTGTAGACAATACTGAGCTCAATGGACCAAGAGCTCACTTGGTATAAGGAAATTTCCTGTGAACACGTTCCTCTAGCATGTTGGGTGTTTAGAATGGGCCAAATGGCTCTTTTTTCTGGCTTTGCAAGCAGGTGCCCCATTCACTCTGTCTTTGTGTTAGTGATCGGTATTTCTCTCCTCTATGCAGTTGAATCTCCACACATATCAGTCTTCCCAATCCAATGCTGCCTAGCTGCTAGCAGAGCCAATTGCCAATTCTGGTCCCTGCATGCTGCTGACCTGCCCCCTTCCAGAAATGAGTGTTTCCACTCATTTGGGGGCTTGCCTCCCAAAGAGCTAAATCATGTTTCCACAAGTAGTAGGGGCTGTTGTGGACTGGAAGTGGTGAGGTTGGCCACATGCAGACCAGAATCACCAGCCAGCTCTGCAAGCAGCTGGGCAGCATTGGATTCTGCCCCAAGTCTCTAACCACTACAGTGTGTCTTTAGTTAGTAGCAGTGGTATAGTGGTAACAGGGCTGGCTCAAGATATTTTGCTGCCTGTGACCAAGAACAAAATGGTGCCCCCCTCCATTCCATGTACAAAACCCTTTCCTCAATCTTTCTTTAACACCAACAATGGGATAGCATCCTCTGCCACAGGCTAGCTTACACCTTGCTGTCACCTCCCAGCATTTGCTTCCTGAGGCAACCGCCTCACTTTGCCTCATGGTAGCGCTGGCCATGAGTGGTAAATTTCAAAGTGCAGGCACTGACAGTCTCCATAGCCACGCCCCCAGGGAGACTCCAAAAATCCAGGCAACTGTGTTGCTCCATATTAACAAACCAGTTCTACAAGTTTTCATCTCTACCAGGAGCAGACCTTTTGTAAAGTGAATGGGTCTGAATTGCCCATTCAAGACAAGCTACCCCCAAATACTCTGCATTACAACAGAGAACAATATATTGTTGCTGGGAAAATTCATTTCCCCCAAGCTACTGTGAAGATTGCAGCTAAGCTCAGAGGGAACGGGGAATTCTGAGGGGGTGGCAGATGACATCAGAGTCCCTGCTAATAAAAAAGTGCTGGAGCTGCGTCACTGCAAGCTCTGTCTCCACTGTACCAGTGGTTAGTAGTAGAAATGTCTGTAGATATAGGCACACTGCTCTGGACTAGGAAAAGCTAGGGGGCTCCACCTAAAAGCAGACTTGGTTTGAACCACACTTCAGAAAGTGGGTCAATTTGACTTGCACCACTTTGCACACTACCTGCTTTGTCTTGGATCCAAAGTGGAACCTTTCTTCAGAAAATCTTTGTATGCCTCTTCATTGATTTTACATGGTGAAAACGAACACATTCCTATATTCCTATAGAACACATTCTTTACTTTTTGGCAGAACTCAATGAAGCCTGCAAGCACACTGGCCTGTTCTGAATGGATGGAGCCTGCTAAATTTCAGGCAAATAGTACAAGAGGGGTTGTTCAAGGAGATTCTTTAAAACACAGGGGTGGGGAAATGGATTTGCTTTCCCCCTCTGTTTGAGGGGTCTGTGGTATGACAATGGCATATATTGTAGAGGTGCCCCTAGATAAATAAGCAACAGAAGCATAAGTGTCAGGGTTAGGGAGTTACGATAAATGAAAAAGAGTCCGAGGCTTGGGCAAGGGGGTTGTTTTATGCTTAGTTGCCACCAACTGATACTTTCCTTTTCACTCCCTCCCCAAAGTACTGTAATTAGAAGTAAAAAGATACAGCCTGATAAAGTTCTTCCCTGGTTGAAAGCTAGAGCTGTCAATCACAAAAACCCTCCTCTCCCCACTGCCTGCTGTTTTCCTTTTATGGAGAACATGGAGGGGAACGAAAGAGAACTATTTTTAATGGTCTGAGACTGTCTCATTCTGTCTGCATCTTCCAGATCTCTGAGGCAATCCCAAGGTTATGAGAGCAGCCCAATTAATTTCAAGCCATTTGGGGGCAGGCCCGGTTCATCTCAGACAAAGCCCAAATTGCTTTGAAGCATACCATTTGGGTTCTGGATTCATCCAAGGTAGATGGAAACCCCTATTACAGCACTCATCTGTAAATTCCAAAGAAGTGAGAAGATGGTGCTTGCTTAGTGCTGCCCAGATAGTTCTCACATTACAATTCCCTCTGTTGTTTTTGTAATAAGTTTAACCTCTTGCATTTCACAAATATAAATACCAATCTCATAATGAAGGAGGCCCTCTGTGACTCCTAAAGTGAAGCTTTCAAATGATTTTGGAACTGACATTTAATTCAACATGGTAAAATGAGTCAACATGGTACCCTTTCTTTTAAAGGGTCAGTTGACACAACTTTATTTCTTCCCCCTTCCTGTGAACTGCATCGTTTTCCTGGAAAGAAGGACACATCAGATTTCTGCAATGATGGCTGTCTGGCTGACAGACTTTAATTTGATTTATGTCAGTTACTGTGGCAAGATTGAAAGCTGGCATTATTTGCAATAAAGTAGAATGCCATTTATTTTAGAGACATATTGAGCAGCACACTAGTAATGAAGATGGCAGTGAATATAAGACACCCGCTGAGTTGACATGGTGATCATACCCATATTCCTTTGCTTTGCTGCACATGTTTTCTTTACATTAAAAGGTTATGTCTCCATGGATAATTCAACAGAACATCAAGCCTTTCCAGAACTAATGACATTCATCGGATTGTCACTCACAAAAACAAATGCTGGAAAAGTTTCAGACTAAAGTTATTTTGCCTCCCTTTACTTAAGTTTGTTTGTTTATTTCATATCTATACCGCCCAATAGCTGAAGCTCTCTGGGCGGCTCACAAAAATTAAAACCAACTGGCACACAATAAAACAATATAAAAGACATAGACCATTAAAACCACAATATAACAGTACAACCGCAATACCAAGCAGCAGTATAGGAATTTAAAATACAGATTTAAAACAGCAAAGCTAAAAGTCTAGAAAGCTAAAATGCAAAAATGCCTGAGAAAATAAAAGGTCTTCACCTGGCGCCGAAAGGAATACAATGTAATAAGGATGGACGAAAGTCCCTTACCTGGTCCCGCAGTTGTTTTTGGTGGGGGGGGAGGCGCTCCAGTTCTCCCCCCAAAATTCTGGGTGGGGGGGAGGTGCCCCATCCCTCCCTGCCAAAATTCTGGCCGGGGGGGAGCACCTCGCCTCTCCGGCCACGATAGAAAAAAGTTATGTAAAAAAAAAAAAAAAACGTGATAGGCTACGTAACCATTTACGTAGCCTATCACGGCTAGATTTTCAAAGTCAGCCGTGATAGGCTACGTAAATCGTTATGTAGCCTATCATGGCTGACTTTGAAAAAAAAAACGTGCTTACACAAATGGCGGTGCCCATGGGCACCGCCATTTGCGTTCCTTTTTTGGGCACGGGTAGTCTACGTAAAGATTTAGCCTATGTAAATATTTACGTCCACTACGCTATTTGCGTTCCCCTTTTTTTCGCCGTTGTATCTTACATGAATATTTACATAAGATAAATCGGTGGAAAATAGGGAGCACAAATGGCAGCTGCCATAGCCACTGCCATTTACATACGCAAATAGCATTGCCCTTATTTTCGCCGTAGTCTATGTAAATCTTTACGTAGACTTCCCATGCCCAAATAAGGAACGCAAATGGAGGTGCCCATGGGCACTGCCATTTACGTACGTTCTTCCCCCCCCCCAAAGTCAGCTGTGATAGGCTACATAACGATTTACGTAGCCTATCACGGCTGACTTTGAAAATCTAGCCGTGATAGGCTACGTAAATCGTTACGTAGCCTATCATGTTTTTTTTTTTGTTTTTTTTACTTTACTGGGAAATGGCGGTGGTGGCAGCCGGTTGGAAGACTGGCCGCCGCTCCCGCAACGCCACCGCAACGCCGCCGGGACCCGCCGCCGAGAGGGACATTCGCATGAGGTAAGTCCCATCCCGGGGGGGCGGGGGGGTGTCGGAGAATTTCCCCACCAATTTTGGGGGGCCGAATGTGTTGGCATTCGGCCTCCTGGAGATTCATGGAGAAATTCTCCGATATCCCTACAATGTAGGTGCCAGGCGAACCTCTCTAGGGAGCTCATTCCACAGCCAGGGTGCCACACAGAAAAAGCCCTTCTCCTAGTAGCCACCCGCCTCACTTCCTTTGGCAGGGGCTCATGGAGAAGGGCTGCTGAGCATGATCTTAAGGTCCAGGCAGGCACATATGGGAGGAGGCAATCCTTCAGATAACTTGGCCCCAAGCCGTTAAGGGCTTTAAACGTTAATACCAGCACTTTGAGTCAGGCCCAGAAATGGACTGGCAGCCAGTGCAGCTGGAAAAGTACTGGCATAATATGAGCTCACTGGCCAGTCCCTGTTAACAATCTTGCTGCCCTATTTTGGACCAGCTGAAGTTTCCGGACTGTTTTCAAAGGCAGCCCCATGTATAACACATTGCAGTAATCCAGACGAGAAGTTATCAGAGCATTAGGAATGTACGAAATTCACTTACCTTTGCTCCATCCCTCCCTGCGGAATCCTCGATGGGGGGAGAGGCGATCCAGTCCTCCCCCCCGGAATCCTCGATGGCCAGCTCCGCTCCGCAGCCAGGCTGTGGAGCAGCCGGCCAGGGCCGTCCGCAGCCGGATTTCCAGCCGCGGATGGCCTGGTGTGGATGCAAATGGCGGCCGCCATAGCGGCCACCATTTGTGTCCAGTCAGACAACCGTGATAGACTATGTAAGAATTTACGTAGCCTATCACGGCTAACCTCAAAAAAAAAAAAACATGCAGCGTACGTAAATGGCAGTGGCTATGGCGGCTGCCATTTGTGTTCCCTATTTTTCACCAATTTCTCTTATGTAAATATTCATGTAAGATACAACGGCAAAAAAAAGGGGAACGCAAATAGCATAGTGGACATAAATATTTACATATGCTAGAATGACGAAAAATAAAGGAACGCAAATAGCGTCCACTATGCTATTTGCGTTCCCCTTTTTTTTCGCTGTTTTATCTTGCGTAAATATTTACATAAGATAAATTGGCGAAAAATAGGGAACGCAAATGACGGCCACCGTAGCCGCCGCCATTTGCGTATGCTGAGTAATTTTTGTGTTTTTTTCAGGTTAGCCGTGATAGGCTACGTAAATTCTTATGTAGCCTATCATGGTCCAAGGACGGCAATGGCGGCGGTGGCAGCCCTGCCGCAGCCGGTGAGGAGACCAGCCACCGCCGCCGGAGCCAGTGCCACTGGAGCTGGAGCCGCTGCCACCGCTGCCAAATCCACTCCAGGTAAGTGCCATCCCAGGGGGATTCCGCGGGGGGGGCGGGGGGCAGGAAGCCATTCCGCCATGGATTCCAGGGGGCTGGATTCTAAAGAATCCAGCCTCACTGGAATCCATGGCGGAATTCCCCACAATCCCTATGGAGCATGGATAACTGTAGCTAGGCTATCTCTGTCCAGATAAGGGCGTAGTTGGTATACCAGCCTAAGCTGATAAAAAGTGCTCCATGCCACTGAGTTCACCTGTGCCTCAAGTGACAGTTTTGGATCCAAGAGTAGGGATGGGGGAGAATTTCTCCCCGAAACTTCGGGGGGCCGAGTGCCAACATGTTCGGCCCCCCGAAGTAGTTTCGGGGAGAAATTCTCCGCACCCCCCTGCACCCCGCACCCCCCCCCGGGACGGGACTTACCATTCCCGAATGTCCCTCCCGGCGGCGGTTCTTCAGGTCTTCGACAGGGGCAGAGGCAGCAGCCGGTCTTTCGACCGGCTGCCGCCACCGCCATTCCAATAAAAGTTAAAAAAAAAAAAACGCCCCCGTGATAGGCTACGTGACGATTAATGTAGCCTATCACAGCTAGATTTGCAAAGTCAGCCGTGATAGGCTACGTAAATCGTCACGTAGCCTATCACGGGTGACTTTAAAAAAAAAAAAAAAAAGCGCGTACGGCTAATGGCGGCCCTCATAGGGAGCCGCCATTCACGTTCCTTATTTGGTCGCTGTAGTCTACGTAAAGATTATATAGACTACAGCGAAAATAAGGGCAACGCTATTTGCGTTGCCCTTATTTTCGCCGTAGTCTATGTAAAGATTTACGTAGACTACAGGGACCAAATAAGGAACGCGAATGGCGGCTCCCTATGGGGGCCACCATTTGCATACGCGTTTTTTTTTTTTAAGTCACCCGTGATAGGCTACGTGACGATTAACGTAGCCTATCACGGCTGACTTTGCAGATCTAGCCATGATCGGCTACGTTAATCGTCACGTAGCCTATCATGGGGGCGTTGTGTTTTTGTTAACTTTTTATTTCGCGGCCGGGTGAGGCGAGGCACCTCCTCCCTGGCCTGAATTTCGGCCGGGCGAGGCGGGAAACCTCCCCCCCCAGCCTGAACTTTGGGGGGAGAAGCGAAGCGCCTCCCCCCCACCGCGAAGCAAGCTGCGAGACCAGGTAAGTGGCTTTCGTGCACTCGTATCCAAGAGCACCCACTATGAATGCGATCCTTTAGGGGGAGTGCAACCCCCTCCAGAACACGTTGACTATCACCTAGCCAGGCAGACAAACCACCCACTAACAGTACCTCCATCTTGTCTGGATTGAGTTTCAGTTTATTGGCCCTCATCCATTCCATTACCGTGCCCAGGCCCTGATTCAGAACAGCCACTGTGTCACCTGGGTTTGATGAGAAAGAGAGGTAGAGCTGGGTGTCATCCGCATATTGATGGCACGTCAGCTCATACCTCCGGATAACCTCCCCGAGCGGTTTCATGTAGATGTTAAACAGCATGGGGGATAAAACAGAGCCCTGTGGAACCCCATGGCATAATTGCATTATTGCAGAGCAATAACCCCCAGCACCACCTTCTGGAATTGGCCATCCAAGTAGGAGTGGAAACAGTGCAGTGCAGTGCCTCCAACTCCCAACCCAGACAACCTATCCAGAAGTATACCATGGTTGATGGTATCAACAGCTGCTGAGAAGTCCAGGAGAATCAACAGGGTCTCACACCCCTGTCCCTCTCCCGGCAGAGGTAATCCCACAGGGCCACCAAGGCAGTTTCTGTTCCAAAACCAGGCCTGAAGCCTGATTGAAATGGATCTAGATAATCTGTTTCATTCAAGAGTGCCTGGAGCTGTCCTGCAACCACTCACTCAAGCACCTTGCCCAGGAAGGGGATGTTGGCCACTGGCCTATAATGGTTAACATCCTCTGGCTCCAGGTTAGGCTTTTTCAGGAG
Source organism: Heloderma suspectum (assembly GCF_057233095.1). Classification (NCBI taxonomy): domain Eukaryota; kingdom Metazoa; phylum Chordata; class Lepidosauria; order Squamata; family Helodermatidae; genus Heloderma; species Heloderma suspectum. The sequence goes on from NC_139459.1 coordinate 89,791,189, forward strand.
TGGCCTGATTACCGCCTTAAGTATTAAGTGCAAGATTAATACAACACAAATGTTGAAATCAGGTAACTAAGACAGAATGGTAATCATACCATTAAAATAATTCCATAGAACCCATTTTCAGTCATGTATTCTAGTACAATCAGATTCAAAACACTTAGCAATGTGATATCTCTGATCTTGTAATATAGCATAACGTTCCTAGTGGCGATGTTTACTAGGAGTATCCCTACTGAACACATATCTGTCCGGAGGCCTAGATATGCAGTGCTGCTGGTACTCACGGTAAGCCCTTTCAGTCCAGAAGGAGGCACATGCAGAACCGCACCATGACTATAGATAGCATGTTCTTATGACAGCGTGTGATTTCATTGCTGAGGGAAGGGCCCCTCCAATTCAAGGTAGGGATGCTGGAGAGATCTGAGATTGACTAAAATGAGCTCGGACGTCTAAGAATCTGACCTGCAGAATCTGCTGCAGAGCGACCCACTCAGGCCATGCAGAATCCATGGACTAGGGATGTCAGAGAATTCCGCCATGGATCTCGGTGAGGCTGAATGCCAGTGCATTCGGCCCCCTGAAATCTGTGGTGGAACAAAGCCCCCCACCCAGCAAAAGGCGTGTGAAACAGGACACCTACCTGCTGCCATTCGCGCTGACTTGCGAATGGTGGCCGCACCGCGGCCGCCATTCGCTTCATCACTATAGCCGTGATAGACTATGTAAATACTTACGTAGCCTATCACATCTAATGCAGGGACGCCATTTGCATCCCTGTGGAGGCATGATAGGCTGCGTAAGTATTTACGTAGCCTATCACGGCAAAAAAAAGGGAACTCAAATGGCGGCATCTATGGCAGCCGCCATTTGCATTCCCTTTTTTTTTGGCCGTGATAACCTGCATAAATATTTACATAAGCTATTATGGCAAAACAGAGGGACGCAAATGGTGTAGTGACCGCCATTTGTATTCCCTTTCCCCCCCCCCCCGTAATAGACTACGTAAATATTTACGTAACCTATCATGGCAAAAAAAAAAGGGAACACAAATGGTGGCCGCCGTAGCCTCTGCCTAGGGATGTCAGAGAATTTTGCCACGAATCTCAGGGAGGCCGAATGCCAGCGCATTCGGCCCTCCGAAATCGGTGGCGGAACAGTCTGCCCCCCCACCCCCCTGGGATGGGACTTACCTTGGGTGGATCTTCCTGGTGGCGGTGGCTCCAGCAGCGGTTCGGTGGCGGTTTGGCAGTGGCAGCTGGTGTTCTGACCGGCTGCCGCCGCCGCCAGTTCCAGTTAAAAAAACAAACAAAAAAAAACATGATAGGCTACGTAAGTGTTTACGTAGCCTATCACGGCTGATTTAAAAGAAAAAAACGCGCGTACGCAAATGGCGGTGCCCATCGGAGCCGCCATTTGCGTTCCTTATTTTGGCACGTCTTAGTCTACATAAACATTTACGTAGACTAAGACGGCGAAAATAAGGGGAACGCAAATAGCGTAGACACTACGCTATTTGCGTTCCCCTTATTTTCGCTGTCTTAGTCTACATAAACATTTATGTAGACTAAGATGGCGAACATAATGGGAACGCAAATAGCGTAGATGCTACGCTATTTGTATTTCCCTTATTTTCGCCGTCTTAGTCTACGTAAATGTTTACGTAGACTAAGACGTGCCAAAATAAGGAACGCAAATGGCGGCGCCCATGGGCGCCGCCATTTGCGTATGCACTTGTTTTTTTTTCTTTCAAATCAGCTGTGATAGGCTACGTAAACATTTACGTAGCCTATCACGTCTGAGTGCAGGGACGCAAACAGCGGCAGCTACGGCCACCACCATTTGCGTCCCTGCTAGCCAGCGGCCAGATGTCCGGCCGCTTGCAGAGCCGGCCAGCAGCTCCGCAGAATCCCTGAGGAGCGGAGCCAGCCGGTCAGAATTTCAGGGGGAAGGGATGGAGCGCCTCCCCCCCACCATGAATGTCACCCTTTGAAAAGATAAGTGACTTCTGTACATCCCTACCGCCGCCATTTGCGTTCGCTGTTTTGTTCTGTTTTTTGCCGTGATAGGCTACGTAAATATTTACATAGCCTATCATGGCAAAATACAGGGACGCAAATGGCGGAGGCTACGGCAGCTGCCCTTTGCGTCCCTGCAGGCTGCCCAGCGGCCAGATGTCCGGCTGCGGGTGGCCCCGGCCAGCGGCTCCATGGAATCTCGGCGGAGCGGAGCCCGCTGGAGAGAATTTCGGGGGGAGGGACAGAGCGCCTCCCCCACACTGTGAATGTCACCCTTTGAAAAGGTAAGTGACTTTCGTACATCCCTACCACGGACTTCCAGTATTTTTTTTTTTACTTTCCTGAAATGTATGCATATGTATTCAAAGGGAAATACACAAGTTTCTGCTGAGGAAACGCTGAATGGAATGGGGTACAATATGTTAAATGTTACGTACTGAGGTGAATTATGCAAATCTCTATGAAACCTCTTACGTAATTATCTGCATGTTTTTCTGCATGATGAAAAAGAAATATTCTCATCCGTCTGTGAGCAGACAACAGAACAAAAGGTGCCTGACAATCCGCGAAACACAGACGGAGCAGATTTTTCACAGTTCCAACATCCTTAGTTCCAGCTGGGCATGAAATGTCTATAATTTAGCATTGCCCTTGTGCAAAGTTAGTAACATCTCTACCAGCTCTAATGTGCTCTTCCTTCATGCCTAGATATGCCTCACCCCTTGAGGATTTTGTAAATCTGGAGTTACCGACCATAACATGTTTGCCATCATAACAGGGCACTGGTATGTTTTCTGTTCAGTGACGATGTATGTATATAGAGCCATCTAATGTATATGTATTTTCTTGCAGTTCATGTATAAATGGAATCATTTACATGGAATGTAGTGGACTAATTTTGGATGCCTTCATCTGAACCTTAATTGAAATAAGCAGCAAGTTACTGAACAGGTGTGATCTGTCCAGTTCAGTAAATATTTGATGCAGCATTTGGCATTTGGATTCTTTGCATTATGGAACACTGTTTTGTTTAGACAGCTAAAGTGTATTGGTTCTTTTGAAGGTGTTGTTTTTTTCCCAATCAAGTTGTTAAATATTAGATTAAAAATGCCATAATTGCTTACATATATAATAGTTCTCAGAAGCTAAAGACTCTTTCTGTACTAAAGACTGAACAATCAGTATGCATTTTTGCAAGGCTGGAATTGCATATTTGTTTGCCATAGCCTTTACAAAATTGTTGTGTAGCAGTAGGTGCCTCATTTGGCTAGTTTTCTATTAAAAGTTTAGATTTCTCTCCACATTAAAATAAATCTCCTATGAACACAGTCATTTTCCAAAGCATGGTGTGTGGAGTTATTTGTATAAGCCATTTCAGTCTATTGACATTCAAGTGTGATAAGCAATTCCTTACTTGGTCTCAATTTTCAACATGTTAAAAAAAAAAATCCCACCTGATATAATTTAAATGTTTAGATAGTTTGTTTTCAAATGGCTGTAATTTATTAAATGGAATCCATATCTGAAATGTTTGGGGCAATATTGCCCAAATGCTGCACTAAAAGAGGTCACTGTGTCATCTGCTGAGGCACAGTAGTATCCCATCCATGGCACCAATGTGTGCGCTCTGGCAGGACTTAGGGAAACTGTAGTGTTAGATGTATTTAAGGATGTTGTGGGTGCCTGAGTGGGTCTGGGAGTCTGTCACCCACCCGCAACTCCCGAACTGCACTCGCTGAGACGATGTCCTTGCTCACCCCCCGCTCACGCCCGCTCACATCCTCCAGGACTCACCGCGATCCCGTCCAGTGAATGCTGGCCATTTTCCCACCTTCCGGCATAACGGCCACCATTTGTGTCCCTGCGTTAGCTGTGATAGGCTACATATATATTTACGTCGCATATCACGAAAAGAGCAGAGACGCAAATGGCGTAGCAGAGGCTATTTGCATCCTTGTTCTTTGCCGTGATAGGCTACATAAATATTTACTTAGCCTATCACGGCTAAAGTAGTGAGGGAAATGACAGCCAGAACTGGGGCTGCCATTCGCAGTCATAGACAAGGGCAGCAGATGGCCTACAACAGGTAGGATCTATCCCAGGGAAGTTTCGCGGGGTGGGGGGGGGAGGGTTGCTCTGTTCTGCCATGGACTCTGGGGGGGCAGATTCTAATAGGGATGTACGAATGCCTTCCCTTGTTCCGTTCTGGGAATACACGGTGGGGGGGAGGTGATCTATCCCTCCCCCCGGAATCCTCCCCAGCCGGCTCTGCTCCATAGCAAGGCCGGGAACCGCCAGCCGGGACCGGCTGCAGCCGGACTTCCAGCCACTGCCGGGCTGCTGTGGCCGCAAATGGTGGCCGTCATAGCAGGCACCATTTGCGTCCTTGCATTAGGCCGTGATAGGCTATTTAAGTATTTATGTAGCCTATCACAGCAAAAGGTAGGGACGCAAATGGCGGCCGCTCCACCATTTGTGTCCCTGCCTTTTGTCATGATAGGCTACGGAAATACTTACGTAGCCTATCATGGCAAAGAGCAGGGGCACAAATGGCGTAGCAGCTGCCATTTGCGTCCCTGCTCTTTGCCGTGATAGGCTTCGTAAGTATTAACATAGCCTATCATAGCCTAATGCAGGCACGCAAATGGCAGCCACTACGACGGCCTCCATTTGTGGCTGCAGCAGCCCGGCAGTGGCCAGAAGATGAGCTGGAGCTGCTGCTGCCGCATCCACCACTGCATCCACCGCCAGGTAGGTCCATCCTGTGGGGGGGGATTTCAGGGGGTGGCGGGAGGGAGGCTGTTCCGCCATGGACTCCAGGGGGCTGGATTCCAAAGAATCCAGCCTCACTGGAGTCCATGGCAGATTTCTCCAATATCCCTAGATTCTAAAGAATTCAGCCTCACTGGAGTCTGTGGCAGAATTCTCTAACATCCCTAGTTCAGACATATCACCATCGTGCTATTTGTCTTACCTATTCTCTGCCTTCAGTCACCTGCTAAATTTATTCAACGTAGTGAGATAAATTTAAAGAAATTTAAAGAAGATAAAGAAAAGGAGAAATGATAACAATGTAATTTCAGCTGGAGAGCTCCTAGTGCTACCAATGCTACCAATTGCTTCTTCTTCAATGGAAGAAGCAGTAGGTAAAAGAGGAGAGTTACAAATCAAAGATGACATTGAGCATCTCTTAGGGATGGCGGAGAATTTCTCCCCGAAACTTTGGGGGGCTGAGCGCCAACGTGTTCAGCTCCCCGAAGAAGTTTCGGGGAGAAATTCTCAGCACCCCCCCGCCCCCCGCCCCCCCCCCCGGGACGGGACTTACCTTTCCCAAATGTCCCTCCCGGCGGCGGTCCCAGCGGCGGTTCGTCGGGTCTTCGTCAGGGGCGGGGGTGGCAGCCGATCTTTCGACCGGCTGCCGCCACTGCCATTCCAATAAAACTAAAAAAAAAAAAACACCCCCGTGATAGGCTACGTGACGATTAACGTAGCCTATCATGGCTAGATTTGCAAAGTCAGCCATGATAGGCTACGTAAATCGTCATGTAGCCTATCATGGGTGACTTAAAAAAAAAAAACATGTACGGCTAATAGCGGCCCTCATAGGGAGCCGCCATTCGCGTTCCTTATTTGGTCGCTGTAGTCTACGTACATCTTTACGTAGACTACGGCGAAAATAAGGGCAACGCAAATAGCGTTGCCCTTATTTTCGCCGTAGTCTACATAATCTTTACGTAGACTACAGCGACCAAATAAGGAACGTGAATGGCGGCTCCCTATGAGGGCCGCCATTAGCCGTACGCGCTTTTTTTTTTTTTTTAAGTCACCCATGATAGGCTACATGACGATTTACGTAGCCTATCATGGCTGACTTTGCAAATCTAGCCATGATAGTCTACGTTAATCCTCACGTAGCCTATCACGGGGGCGTTTTTTTAAAAACTTTTTATTTTGCGGCCGGGCAAGGCGGGAAGCCTCCTCCCTGGCCTGAATTTCGGCCGGGCGAGGCGGGACGCCTCCCTCCCGGCCTGAATTTCGGCCGGGCGAGGCGGGAAGCCTTCCCCCCCGGCCTGAACTTCAGGAGGAGAGCAGCGAAGCACCTCCCCCCCACCGCGAAAAGCTGCGAGACCAGGTAAGTGGCTTTCGTGCACTCCTAGCATCTCTACACCATCCTAAAGTCCCGCATTTAAAATGGGGCTTTCTGCTTCCGTTTTAAATACAGGATCACAACAAACTCCCTTTACATGAGCTTCCTTCCCCCCACCCTTTCCCCCTCCTTTCCCCCTTTATCTGAGTATTCCATATGTTTCATTATACAGCCGCTAGATGGCGCTGTGGTCTAGCTCCTCTTATTGCAGGTTTTCCTTTTCTCATGAGGGAACTCAAGCACTGTAATTTGATATCTCATTATTGCTGATCTTTTAAACAATGGAATAAAGGTAATTTAGTGCAGGAGACACCCTGGAGGTTGACAACGTCATCTAAAGGACCCACAAACTTCCATGAGTAACCAATCTCAATAGCAGGATAAAAGCTCCATGTGAAGAAGTCCATCATCCCAAATCTATTTCTCCTTAACAACTTTATCAAAGGAAGGTATGATTCCTCTGAATGACTGCCTGAAGTCAGTAATGGGCTGGATGAGGGAGAACAAACTGAAGTTGAATCCAGGCAAGACAGAGGTGCTCATCATGAAGGGTCCTAATTCAGGTATTGAGGTATGTCAACCAGTTCTGGATGGGGTTGCACTCCCCCTAGGGATGGCGGAGAATTTCTCCCCGAAACTTCGGGGGGCTGAGCGCCAACATGTTCGGCCCCCCGAACAAGTTTCAGGGAGAAATTCTCCACACACCCCCGCACCCCGCACCCTCCCCCAGGACGGGACTTACCTTTGGCGAATGTCCCTCCCGGCAGCGGGTCCGGACGGCGGTTCGTCGGGTCTTCGTCTGGGGCGGGAGCAATATTTACAATATTGTTACAAATCCCCTATGTTCAAGTGTTGAGAAATTCCACAGGCAACATTACCCAGGGGTTCATTCCCTTTGGAAGACAGAAATACTTGCTTTTTCATACCTGTACAAGCAGAGCCTATTAGAAATAAATAAACACCTTAGCACAAGCTGCAGATCCAGAGAGAGAACCTTGAGTTCCAAGGTGTTTTGCCTTAACAAGCTCTTTCTGTAGATTTGTCGTCAAAATTCAGATTGCTAAATTTCATTTTCTCGTGCACACAGTCTCTGCAGAGCTCTTGTCTCAGAATCCATCCTTGCAACTGACTTGTCCATTCAGGGGAAAAAAAACAAAACCCACCCTCACAGTCATTAAGAAACAGTAATGTTCTTTTGTCAAGCCCTAAGCATTCATTCACAGTGATCAAGCCAGCCAATCACATACCATTATTTAACAAACATGCCAAAAAATGGGCATTTTTTCATTGCCATCGTTCTTCATCATCCTTAATGGGCATTGTTTCCTATTAAAAGTTGTATTTGAAAAATGCAAAGTAGTCTTTAGATGGGAACAGTGCTTCACAGCGTGATACTAAATATGATAACATTTTTAGGAACTACCAGTCATTTTCAATTGCATTTGCTTCTGTCAAAAATCATGGAGGAACTAAATCTTGTCTTTTCTTAACATAGGGTACTAGGAATACAGGGAACTTCTTTATACGAAATCAGGCTATATACTCCTGAGGCAGTCAAAGTACTGTCTACTTTTAGCTAGCAGAAGCTCTCCACCATCTCAGGCAGGGATACTGAAGAGCTGTGAAAAATGGGGGTGGAGCACACCTGTTTTGTTTATCTGGGTGCCTCCAACCTGCTACCATCACCTTGCCCTCCACCCCCATGGTGTTGCCTTACTCTGGCTTCCTACTTCAAGGCTAATCACCCACCTTGCTACTTGTCCTGCTCTATATCACTGCTGTGTCTTCTGGGTTGAGAAAGAGCATATAGGTGCTGTAGTGCATAGCTCTATTTATCTTTTTAGAAACAGCTGCAGCAAAGGGAGGGAGACAAATGTGCAATTTGGCAGTCAGAGAGCTTGCCCAGGGGCAGTTGTTACTCACCCCAGGCAAGCAGGTGGCTGGCAGACTGCACAGATGTAATGGATTTTTCTCCTTTAACTGATACGCTTTGGAGTTAGATGCAATAGCTCGCTTAAAAAATGCTACCAAACAGTTTTTCAGGAGGAAAATGAAGTGGTTCAGTAGTAACACATTAAAGAATCATTGATAAAGTGTGCGTGTGTGTGTGCGCACGCACGCGTGCGTTTTCTTTCTCTATAAAATATCAGTTGGGTATAGGTTTGTGGCACAACTAAGACATAATTTATTTGTAGGCTGTCCTGTTCTCACTAGGCAGTGAACCCACATGGTGCTAAGCTTGGTAGATACTGTGTCCAGTTCTCTGGGCAACACACTTTAAGAAGGATGCAGACAAGCTGGAGAGGGTTCAGAGGAGGGCAACAAAGATGATCAAGGGACTGGAAACAAAGCCCTGTGAAGAGAGACTGAAAGAACTGGGCATGTTTAGCCTTGAGAAGAGAAGATTGAAAGGTTGTCACAGAGAGGAAAGCCAGGATCTCTTCTCCATCATCCCAGAATGCAGGACACGGAATAATGGGCTCAAGTGATAGGAAGCCAGATTCCAGCTGAACATCAGGAAAAACTTCCTGACTGTTAGAGCAATACAACAATGGAACCAATTACCTAGGGAGGTGGTGGGCTCTCCCACACTGGAGCCATTCAAGATGAGGCTGGACAGCCATCTGTCAGGGTTGCTCTGACTTAGATTCCTGCATTGAGCAGGGGGTTGGACTCGATGGTCTTGTAGACCCCTTCCAACCCTACTATTCTATGATACTATGACTCTATGACTCAGTAGCAGGTAACAGGTTCAAAAGTGAATTTCCAGAGAAAAGAACATGTTCCAGAATACAAGTTTGAGTGAAACTAAATTAGGCTTTGTAGGAGCTCCTAGAAAGATGTTGATCGAATACAGCTAAAGCCTAACACCAACAGAGTGAAGCCACAAAGAATCTAGGGGGGTGGAACGTGGAACTCTGGCTTGAAGCTTCACACAGGTTGGGTTCACACAACATGCTAACCCACACTCAGTGGTTGAGTGTAGGTTGTTGTTGAATGGTGGGTTATCATGTTGGATGAATGCAGTGTGTTTTCCACAGGGCAGCTTGTTAGCCATACAGTGTGGCTTCTTAACCACCCTGAACAGCCCAACAACAAACCATGGATTATCCAAGTGGCTTGTTCAAGAAAAATAAGCCACCCTGCAGAAAACATGCTGCATACAGACAACACAATAACCCATAGTATAACAACAACCTATGGTTCAACAACAGCCCACACTCAATCACTGAGTGTGGGTTAGCATGCTGTGTGAAGCCAGCCGCTGTGTTCATGCTGAGTTGCCTTGAACTTCCTCTACGGCAGCCTCTACCTCAGGGCCAAAACAGACATTCCTTTAAATGTGTATCTTCCAGTTATGTCTTTGCATTTTTACTCCACAGTAGGCCCATGGGGGCCCAGTCCAGATTTAGCCCCCTACCCCCCACACTAAGGTCTTGATCCAGATCAGAGACTCCAACACCTACTCTAGAGTAAAAATGGAAAACAAATATGTAGCTGCTAGACACCTGCTTAAAGTAATGTCTGTTTTGACCCTCATTGAACTGCCTTGTCTGGAGGGTGGTCTGATTTGATCATTGAGAGGGCTGAGCTATCCTTCTTAGCTCAGGAACCTGTCAACTCATCTTCCCCTTCAGAGAGGAAGTTCCATCTCAATCTCTGGTAAATTAAAATTGGTAGGGGAGTGCATCTTCCTGGATAGAGGATCTTAGCTCAAGGTCAGGTTCTGAGGAAATACTAATAGAACAGGGTTACCAACAGAAGCAGAAGCATTTGTCAGAAGCATGACTCCATACTCAACCTTCACACTTACAATCACAAAAGGGATCAGCTATCCTTTGTGGCCCACAAAACAGGGCCACATATCTCAGAACTCTTGCCTTTACCCTTTCCTTGATTTTAGGGGCATACTTTATTTATTTGATTTATACCCCACCTTTCTACCAAAGAAATGGTGCTCAAGGCATAAGTACTGAGGAGTGTTTATATTCGCAGACTTCACATGAGGGAAAAGTTAAAGAGAACAATTAAATGGTTCTCTTGGTTAAACACAATTAAAGAAAAGCTAAGGCTTTTACCTAAACATGCTGGCTGCTCATGAAGAACAGGGTATGATTTGGGGGGATAGGGCTGGCTACAATAGAGGGTGTAGGCAAAGATGGGGAAAGCCAGTGGGTGGGACCTTGCAGGCTTGAGACTGCAGGAGGGCTGGATTTGGCTCCTGGGCTTGTGGGTTTGCTCCCCTGCTACAGGGAAACTCCCATGCAGTGTGTGAGTGCATTTGTGCTTCCACTTGCAAAGTCTTATAACACATAAAGTTGCTTTGAGCTACCATGGTACAAAGACTTGACATGTGCTTAGACTACTACATCTTTCAGTAGCCTTTGAAACCACTGCCCAATGAGCTGTTAATGACATGGTTATTTGTGGTGTTTGCAGTTCAACTCTCAAGTGGTATAACTCTCCTGCCCTGAGAGCAGTGAGCCTTAGCTATTTTACTGACAAACCTCTGTCTTGTGGTTTAGAGCGAACACATCTTTAACGTATTCTTAAATTAAAAAATGTGAACTCCATCCAACTTAAAATATTTCAGCATAGCTACATACAATCATGAAATATGCTGTGACTTCCGTAATAATTATGTTGGTGAAGCGCAAGCTCCAAAAGATTCCAGCTCATGTTCTGTCAAATTCTGATTCCAACATCTCTGTAGTTGGCTCAGCTTCCTGAATGTGTTGGCTGTGCCGTGTTGTTGACAAATCAGATTATTATTATTATTATTTTAATCACAAAATCAAGGCTGAGCCTGTAAACAGAATGCTTGATTAAAAAGATGCTATTCATATAGTGTCAACTTTTTAAAACAGTAATTACAGACTAATTATTGTTTTCATGTCCATTTTGTTTATAACTATAGTGCCATTTTTATATAAAAAAGGCTCATATACCATGAGAGTGGCAACAATTGAATGAAAATTCTCCTTTACACAGAACTGCTGTGTAGAAAGAAAGGCTAAAAATGAAGCAGACATTACTTGAAGATCATGTCATTCCATATTGTTGGTGTCTCTCTTCTGGCCTCAGGCAGAGAAGAGCCCCACCAGTGGGAGGGTCTCTGCCATGGTGGAAGCCCTGCTGTACCTGGGTGGGCAGGTAGAAGCCGATGTCACTCCCAGGACAGGACAGGCAAGACTGGCATACATAGCAAGAAAAAGAAAACCTCCCTCCCCCCCCTTCACCCAACCTGGCACAAGCCAGCAGGGCTTAGAATACAGCATCAGACCTGCTGCTCCAGGGGTTGCTTGCAGTTGCTCCCTAAGTTCTTGTTTTGTGTCACAACTTTAGAATTTAGGGCAGGTAGACAGTATTTCCAGGCACAAATCAAAATCCGACATAAACTGTTCTTAATGAAATAAATAAATAAATAAATAAATAAAATCTGTAGAGTTAAATGCACTGACTGTAGAGTTAAATGCACTAGGGATGTGTGAGTTAAATGCACTAGGCAGGTATGATAATTTCATTTTGATTCATTGTGGCCAGATTCACACAGAGCCAGTGTGATGTAGTGGCTAGAGTGTTGGACTAGGAGCCGGGAGATCCGGGTTCTAGTCCCCACTCAGCCATGGAAGCTCACTGGGTGACTTTGGGCCAGTCACAGACTCTCAGCCCAACCTACCTCACAGGGTTGTTGTGAGGATAAAATGGAGAGAAGGAGGATCATGTAAGCCACCTTGGGTTCCTTGCAAGAGGAAAAAAGGCAGGATATAAATGCAATAAATAATAATAATAATAATAATAATAATAATAATAATAATAATAATTGTTAAGCAAAATTTGCCCCATTTGCAACCCAAATGCAAACATGACTGTGAGTGTACCTTTCAAGAAAAGCTCACATGTCCCCAGACTTGTGATCGCATTCAGAAAATGCATGCTTGAGAAAAATGCACATTAACCCCCCCACACACACACACACACACACACACACTCATTTTCACATTTCAGTCAAATGGGCAGGGGAGTATGCATTTTGGTGCACACTTTAAAAAAATGTGTACTGCAATGTGCACTTTCCCCATTCGAATGAAAAGAAAAGCAGATCATGATTGGGAGCAAGATGGTCCAGGCTTTGAGGTGGAGCTCAGAGAACCTTGGTGAGGTGGAACATTGCTGATTCCCCCATCCATACCACATGCAGACACCTTGCTGTCTTAAGCAGAGCTGAAATGATTCCATTTGCTAGGGCCAATATAACAGTTCAAAGAAGTGTTGTGCACCATTCAAGACACTAATTCCTGTCCTCATCTGTCCAGAGGAGGCTGGTGGATCCGATTTCAGTGGGGCAGAGATTCCATTCTGGATTTTAGGTACAACCGGCCGGAAGTCTAAAGGAGCTATCCAAGGTGCTGGACCATATCCCCAAAATGGGTCCAGCATCTTGGATAGCTCCTTTAGACTTCTGGCTGGTTGTAACTAAAACCCAGAATGGAATCTCTGCCCCACCAATATCGGATCCACCAGCCTCCCCTGCATCGAACCCTTCCCCTTGGTGATGCCTGAAGCAGATCACTTTGCTCTGCTGCCTTGCAGCTCCTGCCTTCCTTAGGACCGTAGTTGTACAACATAAGCTAGTTAAGGTTAATCACAACTATGCATACAAATCTGAGAGTATTCAGTTCATTGAGACATCCGAGTGAACATGCATATGCCCACCCCTGACTTAACTCCTTTTTTTTTTTTTAATGAAACTCTTGTTGGTTCTTATGAACTACATTACCAGACCAGACCACCAAGAAGCCTTTTGTTTGGTGACTCTCTTCTCTGTTTGGGTTTATTCTCTTGATAGTTTTTTGGAAATATTGTATGTAGTTGTTGACCTGCATGCAGATCTGAAACCTACTCTTGTTCCAGTCTGTGTTGTTATTGTTGCGGGGGGGGGGGATCCAAGTGCCTCTTTGCCAAGATCTGGGATGAGTGCACAGGTGAAACTAAACTGTAATCCCTGGGGGGTGATGTGATAATGCCATGTCCATTGCCTCAACACCATACATGCACTGATATTATGAATTGGGAGGAAACTCTCCTGATGAGCTTTTTTCCAAATGTCCAAAAAGCCTGCAAATACCAAGGTAATTCTGAACTGATCCAAAGGGAGCATGCCATCACTACATGCAACCTAATGCATGTAGAATCATCTGGATTTGTTTAGACCTAAAATACAAATGGACCCAACCAGTGCTTAAATGTGCAATTCCATTCACCACCTAGTTGCATTCATAAATAGTGTAGAACAATTGTGCATAAAACTCTGCTAATCTTGAAAGATTACTATGGATTCCTGCTAACATAGGACCAACCTGTAATAAACTTCATAGCATTATTTTCACTCATGTGAGTTCACTTTCTCAGTTCCTTAATCAAACTGCTACAATATTTTGTCATCATTTGCAATCCTAAACGTGCAGCATTTATTATGGATAGAAAAATCTTTAGGTATTTTAATCACTGTCTGGATAAACAAAAATGATCTTGCCTTTTCACATACAGTCAGGCAAAGTAGTTTGCAGTAATTATTTCATTTATCTCATAAAAATCCTGCAAGGTAGGTCATTAATAGCCCTATTTTATGGATGGGAAACTGAGGCTGACTTGCCTGAAGCTGCTCAGCAAATCTATGACTAAGCAGGACTATGTACCTGCACTAGGATTTTTTCATATCCATATTCAACATTATCTTTAGTAGACCACATAGTCTATATGCTGTGGTTTTATACTTCGATACGTTTTATTTTTCTTTCAAGTTAAGGCAGAGCGCATGTAAACTTCCATTTCTCATAAGATTAAATAAGATTTGCATTTCAAGGACTAGTACCCCATATTACTCATGGTGTTGATGTTGGTGATATAGCTGATGTACTTGTTCTTGCTCACTACTCTCAAGTCACAACTTTCCAGACAACTCTGTCCATGCACACAACTTCCATGCTGGTGCTGAGGCATAGATTTCTGAATCTATTTTAAGGGGAAGCAAGATTGGGTCCCTGATCCCCATGGGGGGATCTCCATAAGGGACTTGTGGGGTGGGTTCAAGACCCAGTCCCGCTTGGGGCCGGCAAGTTGACCACATCCAAGGACATAGGAAGGGCTCACAAGAGGCGTTTATGCTGTGGTGGGCCCAAGATTCCTGCTTCCCCTCAATATACACATGGAACGTGGGCCAGGTTGGTATCACATGCATGCCACCAGCCACAGAGAAATTTGGGGCTGCTTCATGGAATTAAAACTCTCCCCACACGATGTAAACTGACCATCCAAAGGGATGCTCCCATGTAGAGAATACATGCAGCTGTAGTGCACATCCCCAGTGACCTTCACTTTCAGAGCAGTACAATTGACCATCACTGCAGTGACAGCAATAACCCACCCACAGAAGCTGCAGCTGCACTGCAGGATGACCCAGATCACATTCCATACTTTTTACATGAATGCATCCCTAAGAATTTAGATCTAATGAGACACACAGTGTGAAAATGTCTATTCTCTCCATCAGACTTTGACCAATGCTTAAAAGTTGGCATTAGGATGAAAGACAATGAGCTACAGTTTCCTACTTTTCTAGAAATTGTATGGAACACAGAAATCACATGATTCTTGCCAAAGACCATTACATCTAGAATAGGCTCATTACAGCTAGTGATGTACAGATTGTCTAAAATCCATTCCGTCTGTGTTTCATGGATTGCCAGGTGCCTTTCATTCCATTGCCTGCCCACCAATGGAATTGGGGGAGGGGAGTGTTTCTGAATTTGTGCAAATGTGCATTTTCATGCTTTAGCCTGTGGGGGAAATGCACATTTTTGGAAGGGTTTTTTTTTAATTTTGCATATTTTTCTATGGCGGAAATCAGGGAAGTTAGAAAACTGGTCTGCAAGTCCATGGAATCCACCCGACGGGGGGCAGCCAGTCCCCTGCAGAATCCGTGGGTCAGATTCATGAAAATCCAAACTCATTTGGTTCCGTTGCAGATTTCTCCAACATCCCTAATTACAACAATGTAGAAGATTCCAGGACTGATACATAATTAGTGGGGATGGAAGAGGGCAGTGGAGTTGGGTAAAAGCTATTTGTTGGAAAAGAGGAAAAGGACAATTTGGATCAGACAGCTAGTAAAAATGGCCACTGCATTCAGAAGATGATGGGATGGTGATTCTAACTTCTAAGCTGCTATTTCAAATGAAGGTTTTGTAGGGCATTTCTACACCAGCCTAAAATCCTGCATTTAAAATGGAGCTTTCTGCTTCTGTTTTAAATGCAGGATGGATCACACAACTGACTGCCTTTACATGCACTCCCGTTCACCCCTCTCTTCCCCCTCTCGTTCTCCCTGAGTCTTCCATTATCTTTCATTGATCTCACTCCTCTTCTTCCTGCTTTAACTCTTTTGAAGGAGGAAACTGAAGCAGAACACAACGGATAATTTGATAGCTCATTATCTGAGATCTATTTAAAAACGGAACAAAGGGCATTTAGTGCAGGGAGGGTCACAGCAGGGTTACTGAGTCATGTAAAGAGCCCACAAACTTCCATGAAGGAGCACTCTCAATCGCAGGATAAAAGCCTGGTGTGAAGGAGCCCGTAGTTCAAGCACTTTGCAGTCTGCATCACAGTATTCCTCTTTAAAGCAAATTTAAACAATTTGTAAGGGGAGTGTTTGTTATACAGTGTATGAATTGATTTCTTAAAAATCAATATCATATTACCTTCTTTTCATACAGTTGCTTTTAAATCTTTTTTTTTTTAAACAATCAAATTTGACAAGCTGCATCACGTATGGAAGTAAATACATTCATGAAAATGCTTCCTCGACCCTTATTGTGTTACATAAATGTTTAGTATTTTAAGTATTAGAAGTATTCAATATATTAGCAATCAATTATTATTTTGTTGTTAATGGCTGAAGTCCTTATTCTAGGATCAAGAAACCTTCAGTTTAAGATAAGAATTCAGGTGCCCACAAATTCACTTATGCACCAAAATGCATGGAAATTGCAAGTTATAAGGAACCCACCTTAACTTCTGCCTATGCAAACGCTATACATGTTCTACTGTCTCATATACTGTACTTACTTATAATTTAGCCTCCATACACCCACTTTGGGGGGGGGGGGCCTTTCAGCCCAAACTTCTGGGAATACTTAAGATGGTCTCAGTGGTATAGCAATCTTTTAAATTATGAAGCTTTCATTCTCACAACCAACCTCTTGCAAAGCTTATCTTAATCTTATCTTACCTGCCTCCTCCTTCCACTGCTCCCACAAAGGCCCATAAAACTAACCTGGGGCTAGAGGAGTGGAGAGGTAAAGGTGGCAGAAGGTGCTTCAAGAGTCCACAAACATTTTGTGTACATTCACATAAAGCACACAAAAAGCATTACACGCTTTTCAAGGCTGTTGTAACAGAGCTTGAGTAGTGTTTCCTGAGACTTTACCATAGGGGTGAGCATAGAGATGCTTGTGCATCCCTGGTTCCTGGCAGAGGTACTGTTCAGATGTGCCTAGCTTCCTCATCATAGGACAGGATGACAGAGAAATAGATTCAGTGACTTGGCATTATTCAAAGGCGAATTGGATGACACAGATCACACTTTAGAAGTCACAGTGCTTAATCTTAGAAGTTATAAATCAGTTAACTCACGAGCTAATGGCCCATGGCTTAAATAAGGAACAGTCAAGAGGCAAGTACATAATCATAGTCAGAGACTTAACTCTTAGAACAACATTAGGGGTTGAAAGCACTTAGAGATCCAGGTGCGCAACACAAGATTCAATAATAGGTTACGGTTCACAGTTCAAGAGGAGTCATGGCTGGAGCCTCTGGCAAAAATGAAGACATTCCCAAAAGTAGGGAAGCTCCAGCTGACTCAGGTTTGAAAATACAGGAATACGTTATGACAAGGTTGGATCCTAACTTCTTGGGAAATGTTCCATATTCCAGGAATTCACATTGTTGGGATCCAAATCAAACTGGGTATTCAGGAATTAACTAGGCAAGAAGGAGTCCTGAGCAGAAGAGAAGTTTCCCCCTCAGAGCTTCTACTGAAAAGGGCCCCTGGCAGATCTTTGGTTCAGGGGACAGGCCAAGAATCAGACAAGACTAGAAACACTTGTATTGGAAATCCCTGATGTATGGGTGTCAAGGCAAAACAACAGTCTTAAAAGTTACTTACTGATTGGCTTTCTGGCCAATCAAAGACAAAGATATTCAGTTCATGGCAAATAATAATCCACGGTCTATAAGAAGACCAGCATTATATTCCACAGCAGGTTTACAATATATGTTTCAACAGACAAATGTCCAGACTCAGACTGTGGATGACAAGTCCAGGGGAAAAAGTTTTTCTGTATTCCAGTTGATGGAAAGTCCGGGGAAGAAGTGTGACAGGTGAAAGACCGAGAAGCTGTTCCCTGGCAGGGAACCAGACAAAGTCCCAAATTCCTTGTGAAGCATTAGTTACCACCAGTTCGGAGTTTTCATGTTATGAGATTATCCTAAAGCATGAACAGACCAGGCAGAAAGTGTTCAGCAACAGCAAGGAAAACCAGTACAGGTGAGGAAGAGTTCTAGGCAATGAAAGTCATTGGCACCAGCAAGGTTGTCTTGTGTGTGCATCAGATTATAAACCGGGGAGTGACTGCTAAGCTCATTCATTACTCTGTTCTGAAAACTTAATCTGACCCATAAGCAATCGGTATGTCAAACCAGGGTGTTTCTCCTTTGCCTTCTCGGGCTGATACTGCGAACTGAGATACACCCCTAAACAACTCTCCTCCCCTTGTATGCAGTTCCCATGAAAGATTACTGTTGAAATACCTATCCTCCATGAATTTGTCAAATCCTTTTTTTTTTTTAGGCCATCCAAGTAAGTGATCACAGCCATGTATGTTGGCTGGGTTCACACGATCAGTGAGGGAAACTACCCAGTATAGGCAGTTTCCTCTACCCCTGCACATGCAGGTTGCACTACCAGCATTTCCCTAATTACCTGCAGTTGCCATGTTGTCCAAACCTGGTGTGTGGCGCAGCAGGGGTAGCTTCTCACCCACCCCACAACCCCTACTGCAAGCCCTGGGTTGTAAGGTGGGTAAGAAGCCACCCTACCATGCCACGTGCTGGGTTCAGATGACACAGCAACCAGTGACACAGCATGGATAATTAGGGAAATGTCGGTCACGGAACTGGCACATGTAGGTACAAGGGAAGTTACCCATACTGCCTGGTTTCCTCCAGTGATTATGCGAACCTAGCCACTGTGGCCGTGATTCCATAATTAATGCATTGTGTGAACTGAAGAAGTACTTTTGTTTCTTCTGAATCCATTTCTAATCCATTTCATGGTGTGACCCTGAGATCTAGTATTATTTTAAGCATTTTGTCACCCTGACATCTAGTATTATTTTAAACACATTTCAAAAGCAGTTTGTCATACCTCATGAGGGTCTGCTGTTCCAAGAAAAATGTTAGAAGTCCCAATGGTTGCATGGAAAAAAATCAAGTATGCCTTTCTAGATTGTGGTCTACAGCTTGTATAATTTATTGGAATCTACAGGCATTTTGCATTACTTTTTTTATATATATAAACCATAACAATTTGGGAAAACAAAGTTTACAAGAATAATTGCACTGTAGAAGCTTGCAAAGCAGAGCAGCTGAAGCATGTTATTAAAATTAGCTTATATTTCATACCTTGATACTGTAGAATTTGTTTACACACACACAGACCCCCCCCCCCCGCAAAAACCCCTTCTACTTTTGGAAAATCAATTTATACTTCGCAAAACTAAAAACCATTAGCAAAACCATTTCAATAATTGGAACACGTTTCTCATGTCTTTTCTGCAAAATACCTTTGATTAGAAATGGATCGGTTACAAATGGGTAGACAAAGTTTTTCACAATAAAAGTCAGTAGGGTTCTGTTAAAACCAAGGAATGAAAAATTGGCAAAGGGCTTATTAAGTTAAATGAAAAAGGTCCTTAAAGATCTTTTTGAATGAAACTAAAAAATAAGCTGGAATAAACATAAGGAATTTCCTCCCTGAAATTCTATTACATATTAGAACACTATTATGCACAGTACAGATATACTTTAGAAAAAAAAAACAATATTTGTGTGAATGAAAGATTGAAATAGATAGGGTTGGATCTAGAATTAGCCATACTTAGAGTAGACCCCTTGAAATCACTTGTCCCATTGATTTCAATTGTCTACTCGAAGTATGAACTAAATCTGGATCCAAGCCACTTTTTTTCTTATTTCATTATTCACTGAAATGTCATTACATTCCTTTTTATTATTATTATTAAAACAACTTTCAACGTGGAATTACAAAGCAAAACACATAGTCCTCCCTTGAAAATCCTCCATCTTGTCCTGGAAAACTCTCATTCAAATATTGCTGTTGTTCAGTCATTCAGTCGTGTCCGACTCTTCGTGACCCCATGGACCATAGCACGCCAGGCCTTCCTGTCCTGCGCTCTCTCCCCGAGTGTGCTCAAGTTCATATTCATTGCATCGGTGATACTATCTAGCCATCTCATCCTCTGCCATCCCCTGCTCCTTTTGCCTTCAGTCTTTCCCAGCTTCAGGGTCTTTTCCAGAGAGTTTTCTCTTCGCATTAGGTGGCCAAAATATTTCAGCTTCAGCTTCAGTATCTGTCCTTCCAATGAGCACTCAGGGTTGATTTCCTTTAGGATGGACTGATTTGACCTCCTTGCAGTCCAGGGCACTCGTAAGAGTCTTCTCCAGCACCACAGTTCGAAAGCATCAATTCTTCGGCGCTCAGCCTTCCTTATAGTCCAGCTCTCACAGCCATACATTACTACTGGGAAACCATAGCTTTGATTAGACGGACCTTTGTCGGAAAGGTGATGTCTCTGCTTCTGACTATGCTGTCTAGGTTTGCCATAGCTTTCCTCCCAAGGAGCAAGCATCTTTTAATTTCATGGCTACAGTCACCATCTGCGGTGATCTTGGAGCCCAAGAAAGTAAAATATGTCACTGCTTCCATTTCTTCCCCTTCTATATGCCAGGAGGTGATGGAGCCAGATGCCACGATCTTGGTTTTTTTAATGTTGAGTTTCAAACCAGCTTTTGCACTCTCCTCTTTCACCCTCAACAAGAGGCTCTTGAGATCCTCTTCGCTTTCTGCCATTAGGGTGGTATCGTCTGCATATCGGAGGTTGTTGATAATTCTCCCAGCAATCTTAATTCCGACCTGTGATTCATCCAACCCGGCATTTCTCATGATGTACTCTGCATATAAGTTAAATAAGCAGGGTGACAATATGCAGCCTTGTCGTACTCCTTTCCCAATTTTGAACCACTCGGTTGTTCCATGCCTGGTTCTTACTGTTGCTTCTTGACCCTCGTACAGGTTTCTCAGGAGACAGGTAAGGTGGTCTGGTATTCCCATCACTTTAAGAATTTGCCACAGTTTGTTGTGATCCACACAATCAAAGGCTTTAGCGTAGTCAATGAAGCAGAAATAGACGTTTTTCTGGAATTCTCTTGCTTTCTCCATGATGCAGCGAAAGTTGGCGATTTGATCTCTAGTTCCTCTGCCTCTTCGAAACCCTGCTTGTACTTCCGGTAGTTCTCGGTTTGCATACTGCTGAAGCCTAGCTTGTAGGATTTTGAGCATCACGTTGCTGGCATGTGAAATGAGCACAATTGTGCCGTAGTTTGAACACTCTTTGCATTGCCCTTCTTTGGAATTGGAATGTAAACTGACCTTTTCCAGTCTTGCGGCCATTGTTGAGTGTTCCAAATTTCTTGGCATATTGAATGCAGCACTTTAACAGCATCATCTTTTAGGATTTTAAATAGCTCAGCTAGAAGACTGTCATCTCCGCTAGCTTTGTTGTTACTAATGCTTCCTAAGGCCCACTTGACTTCACTCTCTAGGATGTCTGGCTCAAGTTCAGTGACCGCACTATCATGGCTATCAGGGACATTCAGATCTTTCCTGTATAGTTCTCCTGTGTATTCTTTCCACCTCTTCTTAATCTCATCTGCTTCTGTTAGGTCCCTGCCTTCTTTGTCCTTTATCATGCCCGTCTTTGCACAAAACGTTCCCTTGAGATCTCCAATTTTCTTGAAGAGATCTCTAGTCTTTCCCATTCTGTTGTTTTCCTCAATTTCTTTGCATTGTTCATTTAAGAAGGCCTTCTTGTCTCTCCTTGCTATTCTCTGGAACTCTGCATTCAGTTGGATATATCTTCCCCTTTCTCCCTTGCTTTTCGCTTCCCTTCTTTCCTCAGCTACTTGTAAAGCCTCATCAGACAGCCATTTTGCTTTCTTGCACTTCTTTTTCTTTGGGATGGATTTCGTTGCTGCCTCCTGAACAATGTTACGGACCTCTGTCCATAGTTCCTCAGGCACTCTGTCTATCAGGTCTAATCCCTGAAATCTATTCCTCACCTCCACTGTATACTTAAGGGATAGGATTGAGGTCATACCTGAATGGTTTAGTGGTTTTCCCTATGTTCTTCAATTTCAGCCGAAATTTTGCAACAAGAAGCTCATGATCTGAGCCACAGTCAGCTCCAGGTCTTGTTTTTACTGACTGTATGGAGCTTCTCCATCTTTGGCTGCAAGGGACATAATCAATCTGATTTCGATATTGACCATCTGGTGATGTCCATGTGTAGAGTCATCTCTTGTGCTGCTGGAAAAGAGTGTTTGCTATGATCCATGTGTTCTCTTGGCAAAACTCTATTACCTTTTGTCCTGCTTCATTTTGTACACCAAGGCCATGCCTGCCTGTTATCCCGGTGATTTCTTGACTTCCTACTTTAGCATTCCAATCCCCTATGATGAAGAGGACATCTTTTTTTGGTGTTAGTTCTAGAAGGTGTTGTAGGTCTTCATAGAACCCATCAACCTCAGCTTCTTCGGCATCAGTGGTTGGGGCATAGACTTGAATTACTGTGATGTTGAATGGTTTGCCTTGGATTCGTACTGAGATCATTCTATCATTTTTAAGATTGTACCCCAGTACTGCTTTTCCCACCCTTTTGTTGACTATGAGTGCTACTCCATTTCTACTAAGGGATTCTTGCCCACAGTAGTAGATATGATGGTCACCTGAATTAAATTCGCCCATGCCTGTCCATTTTAGTTCGCTGATTCCCAAGATGTCGATGTTCAATCTTGCCATCTCATGTTTGACCACCTCCAGCTTACCTTGATTCATTGATCTGACATTCCAGGTTCCTAAACAATATTGTTCTTTACAGCATCGGATTTTCTTTTCACCACCAGACACATCCACAGCTGAGTGTCCTTTCGGCTTTGGCGCAGCCGCTTCACTCTTTCTGACGCTACTTGGAAATACCCTCTGCTCTTCCCCAATGGTATATTGGACACCTTCCAACCTGAGGGGCTCATCTTCCAGCGTCATCTCTTTTAGCCTTGTGATACATTCCATGGGGTTTTCTTGGCAAGAATACTGGAGTGGGTTGCCATTTCCTTCTCCAATGGACCACATTTTGTCAGAACTCTCTGCCATGACCTGTCCGTCTTGGGTGGCCCTGCACGGCATAGCTTATGGCTTCACTGAGTTATGCAAGCCCCTTCGCCACAACAAGGCAGTGATCCATGAAGGGGCTCATTCGAATATAGCAGTCCACAATACAGATAACAAATCAATACAGTTATTTTAATTTCATACAGTTAAATACTAGAAAAATATCCTGATTTCATTTGAGTTGAAAATATTTGAGTTGAAAATCAAACTTAAACTTCTAGGAAATTGTCCATATTCAGGACAAAAAGAACTTTAGATTTTAAAAACAACAACAACTGGGAGAAACACAAACTGATACATCCATCCATCCAGGCCCAGGGCTTTGAGTGCTTTGCTCTTAAAAGTCTGCAATCTGCATTTGGATCTCTATGTACTATGTAGCCAACCATGTTAGTGCTGAATTAGGGTTGCCACTTCTTTGTTCTGACAGGCTCCTCATCTTTAACTAGGGATGGCGGAGAATTTCTCCATGAATCTCGGGGAGGCCGAATACCAACGCATTTGGCCCCCCGAAATTGTTGGTGAAATTCTCCACCCCCCCACCCCTGGGATGGGACTTACCTCCCTCGAATGTCCCTCTCAGCAGCGGGTCCCAGCGGTGTTTCGGTGGCGTTTCGGTGGGGGCAGGGGCAGTGACCGGTCTTCCGACCGGCTGCCGCCGCCGCCGTTACAAAGTGAATGTAAAAAAAAAAAACCACACACACGTGATAGGCTACGTAATGATTAATGTAGCCTATCACGGCTAGATTTCCAAAGTTTTCCAAAAGTTTTCCAAAATTTTTTCCAAAAATTCTCCATACTCTCCATGTTGAAAATACCTTTACCTATTAAATTTGGCTGGTGCAGATGGGTGAGCATTTCATTTAAGTTCATTTTTTATAAGCATTTGCCAGAATTTGCAAAGTTCCTCATATTCGGTGGCAGGGACGGCAGCGGCAGGTGCGGTGGGGGTGGCAGCGGTGGCGAGGACAGCACCGGCAGGTGCGGTGGCGGGGGCAGCGGCATGGCGGCGGTGGGGGCAGCAGGGTGGCGGGGGCAGCGGCGGCAGGTGCAGCGGTGGAGGGTGCGGTGGGGCAGCAGTGGCGGCAGGTGTGGCAGCGGCGGGTACGGCGGCTGGTATCCTGGCCGGCCACAGCCAGGCGCAGCATACGCAAATGGTGGCAGCTATGGCAGCCGCCATTTGCGTTCGCTATTTTTCACCAGTCTAGCCTACATAAATATTTACGTAGGCTAGAACGGCGAAAATTAGCGAATGCAAATGGCGGCCGCCATAGCGGCCGCCATTTGCGTATGCGGTTTTTTTTACTTTGCCGTGATAGGCTACGTAAATATTTATGTAGCCTATCATGGTTAAGTACAGGGCCGCAAACAGCGGCGGCTACAGCCGCTGCCATTTGCGTCCCTGCTGCCCAGCGGCTGGATGTCTGGCTGTGGGCGGAGCTGGCCGGCGGCTCTGCGGAATCCCTGTGGAGCAGAGCCAGCCGGGCAGGACTCTGGGGGGAGGGACAGAGCACCTCCCCCCCATCAAGGATTCCGGGGTGAGGGATGAGTGCCTCCCCCCCACCGTGAAGCAGATCCATGAGACGGTAAGTGACTTGAACATCCCTAGGGTTTGACAAAAGTGGGGCACTCACCATTCAGGAAGGCCGTAATTTTTTTTTTTTTTTTTTTGCCGTAATAGCCTACATAAATATTTATGTAGGCTAGAACGGCGAAAAATAGGGAACGTAAATGGCGGCCGCCATAGCTGCCACCATTTGCATACGCTGGGTTTTTTTTGGGGGGTTAGCCGTGATAGGCTATGTAAATACTTACATAGCCTATCATGGCAGCCTGGCTGGACGCAAATGGCGGCCGCTATGGGGCCGCCATTTGAGTCTGCACCAGCCCGTCCGCGGCCGGAAATCCGGCTGCGGACGGCCCTGGCTGGCTGCTCCGCAGAGCCGCCGCGGAGTGGAGCTAGCCGGGGAGGATTCCGGGGGGGGAGGACCGGATCGCCTCCCCCCCATCGAGGATTCTGGGTGGAGGGACGGAGCGCCTCCCGCACCGCGAATCAATCCATGGAAAGGTAAGTGAGTTTCATATATCCCTACTTAAGGATCACCTTTAATACCTGTATGAAAATCCTTTGCAATCAATGACTGCCTGAAGTCTGGAACCCATGGACATGACCAAATGCTTGAGTTTCCTCCCTCGAGATGCTTTGCTAGGCCTTTACTGCAGCTGCCTTCAGCTGCTGCTTGTTTGTGGGTCTTTCTGCCTTCAGTCTTGTCTTCAGTAAGTGAACAGCATGCTCTATTGGGTTGAGATCAGGTGACTGTCTTGGCCACTGAAGAACATCCCACTTCTTTGCCTTCAGAAACTCTTGGGTAGCTTTTGCTGTCTGTTTTGGGTCATTATCCATCTGCAGTATGAAGCGGCGTCCGCATTCGGCTGAATCTGAGCAGAAAGTATAGCCCTTTACACCTCAGAATACATCCTGCTGCTTTGATCAGCAGTCAGGTCATAAAGAAACACCAGTGACCCAGTTCCATTGGCAGCCATAAATGCCCATGCCATAACACTGCCTCTACCATCTTTGACAGATGTTGTGGTATGCTTTGGATCATGAGCTGTTCCTTTCCTTCTCCATACTTTTCTCTTCCCATCATTCTGGTACAAGTTAATATGGATTTCATCAGTCCAAAGAATCTTATTCCAGAACTGGGAAGGCTTTTTTAGGTGTTTGCTGGCAAAGGCTAATCTGGCCTGTCTGTTCTTGAGCATTACCAGTGGTTTGTACCTTGTTGTGAAGCCTCTGTATTTACATTCATAAAGCTGTCTCTTGACTGTAGACGTTGACAATGACATGCCTACCTGCTCAAGAGCGTTCTTGATAGGGATGTCAGAGAATTTCGCCACGAATCTCAGGGAGGCCAAATGCCAGTGCATTCGGCCCCCCAAAATTGGTGGTGAAACGGTCTGCCCCTGGGACGGGACTTACCTTGGGCAAATCCTCCTGGCGGCGGCGGCTCCAGCAGCGGTTCAGTGGCGGTTCGGCGGCGGTGGCTGCGGCGACCGGTCTTCCGACCAGCTGCCACCGCCGCCATTTCCAGTAAAAACAAAAACAAAAACAAAAAAACGTGATAGGCTACGTAAATGTTTATGTAGCCTATCACGGCTGAGTAAAAAAAAAAAGTGCCTCCATTTGCATACGCGCTTTTTTTTTTTTTACTCAGCCGTTATAGGCTACGTAAACATTTACGTAGCCTATCACGGCTGACTGCAGGGACGCAAATGACAGCGGCTACGGCCGCCGCCATTTGCAGGCCCGGCCAGCCAGGATTCGGGGGTGGAGGGACAGATCGCCTCCCCCCCGGCCAGAATTTCGGGGGGGGAGGGACACCACGAATCAAATTTCATTAAAATTAAGTGACTTTCATACATCCCTAGTTCTTGACTTGGCTAGATGTTGTGAAAGGGTTGCTCTTCACCATGAGCAGAATTCTGTGGTCATCCACTTTATTTGTCTTCCGTGGTCTGCCAGGCCTTTTGCTGTTGTTGAGCTTGCCAGTTAATTCCTTCTTTTTCAGGATGTTCCAAACTGTTGTGTTGGCCACTCCTACTGTTTTTGCGAACTCTCTGATGGATTTTGTTTCCTCAGTCTAATGATGACCTCCTTCACTCACATGGACACCTCTTTGGACCTCATGTTGGGAGTTCCAGTGAACAGCTACCAAATGCAAATGTAACACACAGAACCACCTCCAGGCCTTTTATCTGCTTGATTGGTCATGGGGTACCCAGGAAACAGGCCACACCTGGCCATGCAGCTGCTTGTCAGCCATTCATTCCATTACTTATGAGCCAGCAACGATGGGGGTTGTATGCCACTGGCTGTCCTTCCTGGATGGTTAGTGCCCCACTTTTGTCAAACCCCTTGAATTACAGCTGAAAGTCCTGACTTCGCTCCCTTCTGGTTGTGTTTCCTGTCAACTTCAATGTGGTGGTGTACAGAGGCCAACTGCCAAAACAGTTATCCTTGTTCCAATATTTCTGGCCCTGACTGTATCTATAGCACATCCTGCAATTATCATTCATCATCTTAGAATTCTCCTGAAAAGTCTAATTTTTGAAAATCTTTCATATCCAAGCATTTTCATTGTCTTGTACTTCATTTATTCCTTTTATTGCCAATGAGGTTTTTTTTTTAATCCTTCTAGCTCATGATACACAATTTGCTTGAAATATTTCTTTGATATGCCAAATTGCACTTGAAATTCCCCAGTCCAGAGATTACATCTGCACTAAGGCCCTGCACTGTCATCTTTCTAATACACACGTGTGCTATATTTTATTTTACACAATCCACTAGATGAAAATGTAGAGTTCTTGAATAAAGTCTTGGTTGTGAGTCTACTACAGGCTACACAGCCCAGGAAGAAAAAAGGGGATGAATTAAGAACAATGCAACTTGCAAAGTTCCTTAATAACACATTACATTTGAGTTACTTTTGTAGTTAGCATGAGCCTATGCTGTATGCTAAGTCAGGTATGAAGTGTCATATTTCTGATCTCATTTCTTTACCATGATATTAGATTTATCTGCATATAAGGCAGCAGTTGCCAATTAAAAATGTAAAATTAAATGCCTTGTTATATGACCGTGAAATTATGGTGTCTTACTGTTTTGGCTGTGTGGTTTTGGATGACTGCCCTGATCTAGGAATTCTTTGCAGGCTGGAGAGTACTGATAGATATACCACAAGCTAACTCAGTCAGAACATTACACCAACAGTGTGGTTTACATTAGGCTTGAAAAATGTGTGACTCATCAGCCAACTACAGTCCATAAATCAGGGATGGGTAACTTGTGGCCCTTCAGATATGTTGGCCTACAACTCCCATGGACCCTCTCTATTGGCTATGCTGGCTAGGGCTGACGGAAGTTGTAGGCCAAAACATCTGGAGATCCAAACGTTGCCCACCCCTGCCATAAACCATGTGTGGTGGATAACCCAGGGCTCAATAAACCTTGATAGCCTTGATAGCCTGCCGCCCAGAGATTGCAAAAACAAAAACAAGTGGTTGTCAAGCACTTGGCAAGCCATAATATATGGCTGGTGATCTACATTAGACTTGAATAGGAAAAAATTGTGCTAGCCTGAACTCCATCTTCTAATGAACAATAGCCCTGAGGACCACATGAGGTTAAGTGGTGTAATGGGTTTAGGCTACCTTGATTACTGTGAATGCATATATCACTGTGGTTTTGACTGCAGTGTCATATGAATGGAGGTCAGGGATTGGACAAAATAACCCTGACATCCTTTGATGGCTTTAGCTTTTGCAATGTGACATCCATCAGAATGTGGAGACAGCAACAGAGAGATAGCTAGAAACAGCATCCCACAGAAGACGAACCACCTCTTTTCCTCAGCTTTAGGAGAGATAATATCATCACCTTTCCTTTTCCCACTTTCTCTGCTCTACCTGGATTCTTTCCGCATCTCTCGCGATAGTCATTGAGGATATCAGAGATATCCATATCCACAATGGAATCAATGAGTTTGGATTTCTATACATCTGACCTGCAGATGCTGTAGCTGACCAGCTTTTTCTGGGTCACTAGGATTCCATGATTCCCTTCATGGATCACTGCCTTGTTGTGGCGAAGGGGCTTGCGTAACTCAGTGAAGCCATAAGCTATGCCGTGCAGGGCCACCCAAGAAGGACAGGTCATGGCAGAGAGTTCTGACAAAATGTGGTCCATTGACATGCTGTGACTTATAGTTAGAAACCCAAAAAAATACAGGTTCCTTCGGTACACATGAACATTACACATGAGGACGATGACATGTGATAACACTGCCTAGTCAATGGGCTGTGGTCTCTGTGGTCTCATAAGTTCTTTGAAACACACATAAAGAATGGGCATATTTCCACTTCCCCCTTTATGCACACTACGGTTGGGAGAACAAATAATTTTGAGCTCGCCTAAATTCTCCAAAAAACACGTTGAAGCTCATTTCAGCTCTCTCCCACTTTCATTTTCAACCTGTTTTTCAGCTTGTTTGAATGGGGAAAGTGCACATTTCCATGCATATTTTTCAAAAGTGTGCACTTCCCCTCTTGACTAAAGTGTGAAAATGTGTATTTTTCTTTTAAAGTGAATTTCACTTTTTTTTAAAAAAAAAAATGCATTTTTTGAATACAATTGCAAATTTGGGAATTTGCAAATATTTCTTGAGAAAAAATGCTCTTCCTTGCATTCATGTTCAGGATTGCAAATGGGATACATTTGCATGATTTGTGAATAGTGCTGTGCCCCAAAAATTCCACCACATTTTTTTTTTACCATCCTCATTCAATTTGACAGAAAAGAAATTCAATGGTGGGGGAAAAAAATCAGAGCAATTCTCATGGGTTGCACTTAGGTTTCTTGTGCTTACTTTACTTAGGAGGTGGCCGAGGAATGAGCACAAGTGTCCTGTTTTTCATTGTACAATCATCTCCAGCAGCCTGGAGCGTTCTTGGCTTCCCACACTCCAATTAAAGCAAGGAGAAGACATAATAAGGTTATTCCTCCATAGGGCTTTTTCGGATGAGAATGAGGCAGAACAATGGATGCCTCTTTCATGCGGGAAATTCAGGGAATTGGAGGACATTTTGGCTGAGCGCTAGCTCCACTTCTTCCCTGGAGCTGGACACAACAGACAACACTGCCTTCCTCACACCTGCATTGCAGTGAATGCAAAATGGGGACCAGCCTGCCAACACACTTGATGCTGTTGCCACTTGCAGTGGCAGCACAAAAACCCTTCCAAAAAAAGGAAGATGCTATGCTACCACCCCTGTCAGTGGTGAGCCCAACCTGAGAGAAACTGTTGAGAATTTCTCCTCCCCCTGGAGAAATTTGATGGAATTGTCCCTCCTATTTCTCTGCCCACAAATAGGGTGGAGAATCTTGAGATGCCACTTGTGCGCAACTCTGTTTGCAAACAAATGAAATTCTCGTACCTCCCTAATGCACAGTCGGACTAACAGCTGAACAGGCCTCAAGACAGCTTCTAGTTCTTTCTCATCTAAAGGAATCTAAACCTTGTAACTCTGAGCCTGGACTCCTCACAGATCAGAGAAGTGGGGCTCATATAACAGTGGCTGTTGTGTCGCTCAGAAATTGGCAAAAAGGAGACATGCTGAGAACAGAACTGAAAATGGTTCATGTACAGTGTGGCTGCACACACCATGCTAAAGTCTTTGGCCACCATGTTACATCAACATAAACTTTATGTCCGATATATTGTAGTGAAACCATTCTAACAGGTTTACAACTGATAACATGAGGCATGTCTTGTAGAGGATGTCGCTTTAGTAGCAAGGTGCAAGACACTTGCTGCACTGTTGCGGCATATCGAGTTGTTAGGATTTCATTTAGTATCACCTTTTAGTAAGAATACACAGTATATCGCAGACAATATAACCCTGATGAATGCCTTTTTATGATACCTCTAGATGAGATCGCAGGTTTTCTTTTCACCCAGTTTTTTAAGGACACAAATACAACAATGTATGTTGGGTCCAATTTGGGAAAGAGGTTTGAAACTCTCCCCCCTTGCAACATTTTCTTGATCCGAAGCATATACACATAAATGTCTCAGTTTCTATATGAGGCAAAACATACAGATACTATGTGGGAACCTGTATGCTTTCTTCTTCTGGGCAATTGGTAGCTTTGGAATGGGCGTGGGATGATTTAGATGGGAAAAATGGTGTGTGGGGGCAGGTTAACCTTCCCCCTCCCCTAGCACTGTGGTCCTGAGTCTGTAGCTGCATTTGCCTCATATAAAATGAGGGAGATCTGATCATAGATCTCTTGCCATCTCATCCAGTGTCGCTCTGTGTTGTTGGTATTTTAAATAAATGTGGACTTGATTGGTTGGCTTGTTGGTTGGCTTTAAGTCCGAGTTAGAAAAGGTAAGCTTCAGATTGTTTCCTGAAATGGGACAGAAATTGTGTATCTCTTCTCACTCCTTTTAGGATACGGTGTTGTATCCACCTAAAATCACTCAGGCATATTCTACTGGTTTAATGTGCTTAGAATATAAGCAATGCAGTTTATCTAAACAATTGCAGTCAAATAATTAAGAGTCTGTAGTTACGGAATATAGATTTTTCTGAAATACTGTATAGGCTTTTATATGCCAATGCTGACCAATCTCTCTCTGCACACAATAAGGGAAAAAAACACACACTCTGCAATAACACACTGCATGTATGCAAGTTTTTTGGGAAAAAAATTACGGATGTCAGAGAATTTTGCCATGAATCTCGGGGAGGCCAAATGCCAGCACATTCGGCCCCCCGAAATCGGTGGCAAAAAGGTCTGCTCCCCCACCCCACCCTGGGATGGGACATACCTTCAGTGAATCTTCCTGGCGGCGGCGGCGGCGGCTCCGGCGGCGGTTCGGCGGCCAGTCTTCCGACCAGCTGCCGCCAACACCATTTCCAATTAAAAAAAAAAAAAAGTGATAGGCTATGTAAAGATTTACGTAGCCTATCACAGCTAGATTTTTAAAAAATACCGTGATAGACTACGTAAATGTTTTCGTAGCCTATCACAGCTGAGTAAAAAAACACACACGCACACACGTGCGTACGCAAATGGCGGTGCCCATGGGCGCCGCCATTTGCGTTCCTTATTTTGGCACGTCTAGTCTACGTAAACATTTACGTACACTACGGCGAAAATAAGGGGAACGCAAATAGTGTAGATGCTATGCTATTTGCATTCCCCTTATTTTCGCCATAGTCTACATAAATATTTACGTAGACTAGACGGGCCAAAATAAGGAATGCAAATGGCGGCACCCATTGGCGCCGCCATTTGCATACGCGCGGTTTTTTTTGTTTTTTGTTTACTCAGCCATGATAGGCTACCTAAACATTTACATAGCCTATCACGGCTGACTGCAGGGATGCAAACGGCGGTGGCTACGGCTGCCGCCATTTGCGGACCTGGACTGCCAGGATTCGGGGGGGGAGAGACGGAGCGCCTCCCCCCCAGCCAGAATTTTGGGGGGAAGGGACGGAACGCTTCCCCCCCAGCCAAAATTTCAGGGGGGAGGGACGGAACGCCTCCCCCCCGGCCAGAAGTTTGGGGGGGAGGGACGGAGCGCCTCCCCCCCAGCCAGAATTTCGAGGGGAAGGACGGAGCACCTCCCCCCCACCTCAAATCATATTTCGTTAAAAGGTAAGTGACTTTCTTACATCCCTAGAAAAAATGCATTTGTCATAGGAATGGAGAAATTTTGCTTTCTCCAGCATTCGTATTGTTAAAATCTCAAGTTCTTTCCCTCCTGAATATGAAGAGATTTGCAAATGTTGGTAAATTCTTATCAAAACTGAACTGAAACAAAATTCTCACCCATGTGCACCAGCCAAATTCAAGAAGTGCAGGTATTTCCAGCATAGAGATTACCATATTGTATCTGCCTGCCATATAGCTGTTAAAGATGAGAAACCTGCCAAAATAAAGGGGGGCAGTCAAGGTTCCCCTTATGACCTGGACCACCTGAGCACCCCCTTAAGGATCTCTTGCTTCCCTAAGAGTCCCACCTTCCTTCTTTTAAACTTCCCCTTCCCCATAACACGGGGCAGGCTGTAGTGGATGTTAGGGGTGTCAGAGAATTTCTCGCTGAAACTTCGGGGGGCCGAGTGCCAACGTATTCGGCCCCCTGAAGTAGTTTCAAGGAGAAATTCTCCACACACACCCACCCCCTACACCCCCCTGGGATGGGACTTACCTTTCCCAAATGTCGCTCCCGGTGGCGGGTCGCAGCGGCGGTTCGGCAGGGCTTCGACAGGGGCGGGGGCGGCAGCTGGTCTTTTGACCGGCTGCCACCGCCACCATTCCAAGAAAAGTAAAAAAAAAACAAAAACGCCCCCGTGATAGGCTACGTGACAATTAACGTAGCCTATCACGGCTAGATTTGCAAAGTCAGCCGTGATAGGCTACGTAAATCATCACGAATTTAAAGAATTACGTAGACTACAGCGACCAAATAAGGAACGCGAATGGCGGCTCCCTATGGGGGCCGCCATTTGCGTACATGCTTTTTTTTTTTTTTTAAGTCACCCGTGATAGGCTACATGACAATTAACGTAGCCTATCACGGCTGACTTTGCAGATCTAGCCATGATAGGCTATGTAAATCGTCACGTAGCCTATCACGGGGGCGTTGTTTTTTTTTTAACTTTTTATTTCGTTGCCGGATGAGGCGAGGCGCCTCCTCCCTGGCCTGAATTTCGGCCGGGTGAGGCGCCTCCCCCCCAGCCTGAATTTCGGCTGGGTGAGGCGAGGCGCCTCCCCCCCGTCCTGAATTTCGGGGGGAGAAGCGAAGCGCCTCCCCCCCACCGCGAAGCAAGCTGCAAGACGAGGTAAGTGACTTTCGAGCACTCCTACCCCAGGTAAGTCTCATCCCGGGGGGGATCCGCGGGGGGGCAGGCCGTTCCGCCATGGAGTTCAGGGGGCCGAATGCACTGGCATTCAACCTCACCGAGATCCATGGCAGAATTCTCTGACATCCCTAGTTCACAATAGTCAGCATGATCGAGTATTTTATAGCAAAAGCTCAATATCTGCTTGTAAGCATAGGCAGAATTATAAAAACTGTATAACTCAAGAGTTAAAGGAAGCAAATAGGGTTTGTGCCTTTTGTTTTCAAGTTTCTGGCACTCCTGGATGAGTTCTCAAGGGAACCTAAGGTCCAAATATGCTGATTCTGTGCCAAGTACATTTCCTTTGTGGAAGGAGTGTTCCCTTTTGTATCCATTTGCAGCCAATCCATCTAGCATCCTGCAGCTTGCTTTCATCCTGCCTGTCTGGGCCCCAAACACCCCGCTGGTTCAGAGGCAACCTGAGATGAGACAGGAGGCAGTAAATTTACTGAGGGGAGAGACTTGGGCTCAGCTGTCTGGGTGGACATCACCTGCACATATGCAGTTGTCCCTGCATAATGGCACCAAATCACCTCCCCATCTGCACATGTCATCCATTCTACATGCCAACTGTACCTGACGTCTCCAGGTGCAGCAGGTAAGTAATACATGTGCATTATATGACAGTCATGCATATGTGCTAACAGCAAAAACAGCTCAGGTGGCATTCCTGGCATTGCATCTTTCAACTCTGGCAACAAACCAAGAAGGTCAAATTCTGGTCTGGTCTGGACTACAACATTCTAAGCAGATGTCTAAGCTGTCTCTTCCTCCTTAAGATGAGATCATCTCTCTGCCAAGCTTCCAATGATCAACTCGTATCTTACACGATTAAAGAGGAGGTGAAGAAAAATTATGTGCCTGTAAAAATGCTTGACAAGCTGGAATTCCACAGGCGTAAACTTCTATTACAGCAGAATTGAAAGGGGAGACATCACACAGATGGCAAAGGAGGCCCATTTAGGCCCAGAATTATAAGAACTCTATTTGGGAACAGACCACATCATGAATGATCTATGACTAATTACCCAGTGGATACATAAACTCCTTTGTGATAAATATAGCTGTTATACAGTTTGAAATGTAGGTCCTAAATTTAAGCACCACAGGTAGTGGCAGAGATCCAGAATGCTCATGAGCAGAACTTATAAAGCATTCTTGCTGGAGGAATGGAGAAGAACATTTTTGCCAGTTTCCCCTTTCCCCCTGAGGTGGTGAAGCCCTCTGTTCCCCTCCCCTCAAAAAGCTGCTCTGGAGGGCTGGGGACCCTCCTAAATAACATGAGAGGTGACGTGGGAGGCTGTTCAGGGAAGGGAGAACCAATGAAAATCACCTTCCTCCCTTGCTCTAGTGCTGGATCTCCATCCCTTCCATGAACGGAAGGAGCCCTTCCATTCACGGAAAGGCAAGTGTAACTCCAGCCCAGTGTATCTGATGCATTTCTGTTTTGGAATTTACCTGTGATGTTTTAAGTGGAATTTAATAATGTACAGAATTCAGTAATATACTGAATTTATTTTTATGTGCAGGGTGGGCAGTGCCCTGCCACCATTCTCTCCCTTCCTGCAGAAAGAGCAAGTCATTCACTTACTAGACAACTCTCCTCTCCTCCAGTCCGGATCTCCATTAGTACTGGCAGTGGTTGGGGCAGGACTGGGCTGGCTAGTGCTTCTGAGCATGCCTGCCTGCTCTCTGTTTCCGCCTTCTTTGGGGTGTTTCTACATTAAGCAACCCCCCCCCCCAAATCCACATCCTTTCTGGAGCTGCCTGCTTTTGTTTTCTTTGCAGGATTAGGAAGGGCTCCTTTACATGGCAGACACGTGGTTTGAACTAAGGGAGTGCCTCGCCTCCCTCCCTCCCTCCCTGGCATGTGTGGAAAGGAATGGGGTGGGTGGGGGTGGGCTCTTGTTCCCGTAGCTTAACTTCTGCTGTACTCTTTTCTCATAGCCCCTAGGAAACCTCTGACTTACTTCTGAGTAGATATAAAATGTAAGATTGTGCTGTAAGTCTGCAACCCTCGGCACACTTATTTGGGAGTAAGCCCCATTGAACGTAATGGGGTGCTCTGAATCAATAAAGGACGTTGCTTCTGCGCTTGGTGGGGTGAGGGATCAGATGTGTCTCCCTTTATTGCAGGGAGGGATTTTACCCTCTTCTCCCTCCAACTGTGAAATATGCTCAAGCATGTACATGGCAGACACCTGGGAATCGAGGAAAGTCCTTCCTCAGCAAGACTTGAGCGGAGGCAGGAGTTGCAATTGGCGGGCAATTCTTGCCCTCACGCCTGTCAAAGCTGTTCCTGCATGCCCTGCCCCCATCCTCAATGCCTTTGTCATCCTGACCGCGCACCTCCAGCAACTGAAAACAAATGCCCACAGCAGGCAGATAGAGTAGTTTCTTCCACTGTTGGAGAATTTCACAGGGAGGTCATGGTGTTCCTGTTCTGTCGGCTGGAAAAAATACCACATTTATTGTGTAGGGGGAAAACACGGGATAGGCTGGGGAAAATGGTGGGAGACACCCTGGAGGGTAACGACGTCATCTAAAGAGCCCACAAACTTCCATGAGAGAGCCATCTCCATAGCAGGATAAAAGCTCCATGTGATTAACCCCTTTGTCTGATACTCTTATACAACACTGAGTAATGCTTTCAGCGCAGAGGAGTTTCAACAAAACCAAGAGAATAAAGACTAAAGTACTTCTTTCTAGTATTCAAAGTATCAAAACATTCAAATCACATTTTTTTCATTAACTTCGCTGAGAAATGATTAACGCATGGGTGGGGAACTTTTTTCCTTGAGTGTTGCCTTTGAGAGCAATCCCTTAGTGGTAATCTGTTGGAGGCTGCTGCATACTGGCAGTGAGGAGGGAGGGTATGGGGGCCAAGATGGTGGGACCAGAGCTGGTGGCAGATGGGGCCCCAGGCCTCTCCACTCTCTCTTTTTCTCTCTTCCTTGAGAATGAGTTAAAGTCATAATCACCCCCACACACTTCCTTCTTCTCTTTCATAGACACCCCACATCCATCCATCCACACACATGCACACACATCCATTCACATACCCAAGAGGCAGTGGTAAGCAGAGGTAGATGCCGTGGTGGCTGGATACAGTAAGAGATAGCCATGCAGAGCCATGGCTGAATAGACAGGGCAGGGCCTGGAAGGAATCATGTATTTATACTGGGAGTAGGTGTCATTGACTGCAGTGAGATTTACTTCTGAGTAAACATGCTTAAGATCAAGCTGAGTTTGTAGAAGTACGTTCCAAGTTAAAAATGAAAATATCAAGAAATAAATGGGGGCCAGTGCTTAGTTGAAGAGCACTGTATAATATTACTATTTTATGTGCATGCAATTTACATGATCTAATAAAAGGATTTTTTTTTCAAACTAGGAAGCAGTTTCATACCTTGAAAGATTAATAATGAAAAGCATTGGATGAATCATGATTAATAAGCTTCCCCCAAAGCACAAAAGGTAAAATATTTTAATGTTTTTCCAATAACCTATAGTGTTGCTGATTCACTGAATCTATGAGAATTATTTATGTGGGTTGTACTGAAATAGTTTAGTTTGTACAAAAATACAGATTTATACAAGGCCGGTGGCCCATCCTGCATTACTGTTGGGAAAAACAACAAATGGCCATAACAAAATGCCATAACACAATGGAAATGACCTTGTAAGGTGATATTCATGAAGGGGACAGTATACAGTACACTAATGCCTTTTTATTTTCTTATGTAGCTGAACAATCCTGATAGACAAAGATATTGTTAACATTTTGTTGCAATTTCTGTTTATGGAATTTAAGGCATGTTTATTGCTTTTAACGTGGTCTGCTGCCATTTATAGTTATAAAAGCTGTTTAATATATTAACTGACATTTGAAAAATGACATTGGACTTGTTTTTCAGACACCTAGACTTATGAATCCATGGAACAGCTAAGATGTCTACCAAAACTGTACAGACTTGGTATTTCATTTTGTATATGTGATGTCTGCTATCTGTTTATCTGTCACCTGTTTGGTTATTTATTAGGCTTGATGCCAGTACCAGGTTGCTCTGAGACTGTACTTTCTTTGATATGTGGTGGGCCAAACTAATTATTGAAAACATCATCCTGCTAAGAGAAAAGCCAAGAAAGTGTCAGTTCACATTAATCTCCCTCTCAAGGACTAGTTTAGCTTCATTTTCTTCATCAGGTTGTTGTCGTTGTTGTTGTTGTTATTATTATTATTTCATTGTGTAGTTTGTTGAGTTTCATCTTCTGGAAAAAAGACAATGCTGCTGAAGGAGTAATAAGCAAATGTTCAAACCACTAACACAAGTGTGTTAGAAAACCTTTATATATATATATATATATATATATATATATATATATATATATATATATTCACAGATAGGGATGTGGGTACAAGCAAACCTTGACTTCGTCGAAGTTCTCCAAATTCCACCTTGAATCTCATTGACTGTATCAGATGGCCACGTGTCCTGCTTTTCAGAGGACAGGCCTCTATTTGAAAGACTGTCAGAGGAGAGTCCCCTATCTGAAGGTATTCTCTATTTGAAGGGGTGTCCAGACTATGACCAGTGTAAAGATAAGAAGGCAGAGTAGGGGACTTGAAGATGCCCATCAGCAGCTAGCCCCTGGACAGCAGACTGAGCAGGCACGCAGGTCACCTGGCCACAGACTTCCCCACTATGGTGGGATGTATTATATTTCTATTTCTATTATATTTATTATTTCTAAATTTGAGAAATAATGACAGCCAGTGGTGTAGTGGCTAGAGTGTTGGACTGGGAGTTGGGAGATCCGTGTTCTAGTCCCCACTCGGCCATGGAAGCTCACTGGGTGACTTTGGGCCAGTCACAGACTCTCAGCCCAACCCACCTCACAGGGTTGTTGTTGTGAGGATAAAACGGAGAGGAAGAGGACTATCTACACCACCTTGGGTTCTTTAAGGAGGAAAAAAAGGCAGGATATAAATGTAATAAATAATAATAATAATAAATTTGCATCCATAGATATAAATTAGTATATGCACATGTTATGCAAATCTGTGTCCTCTTTTATCTTCTTTTTCATTGGTGAATTTCTTCTTTCTCGACACCTTAGAAAGGTGGCATTCTTTTCTCCAGACCCCAGCATGGCTCCACTTTACATCATTGGTTCTCCCTAGTCTGACTCTGGATATATAAATGCTGGGTCAGGCCTGGGTCACTGCATAGGCAACGACCGGCCTTGGACTTGCTTATATCATCTTTCTGTATTCTACTACAATTTCCAGCCGGCCTGCCTGCTGCTTCCCTGCATGATGCAGACAGAAAACGTGGCATTGATTCTGTCCAACTCACAACTCTGCTTTGGGCTGCTCTTTCTCTGTGAATATCTGGCCAGGCCAATAACTCCTGGCACTTTGTGACAATACTGCAGACCAATACTGAAAGTACTTAGTTTTGTTCTGGTTTGGCTGACTGCTTTGGCTGCTCTGGATGACTATGTATTGATGGAGACCCATCTAATACCACAAGGAGAAAGTCAAGTATTTCCTACTGTGTCCTTATTTCCATCCTTGTGAGCTTTGGGGAGATATCCCTTAATCACAGAAACAGCATTTTTCGCCTGATATCAGTTTCATTCTGCTATTACTGTCCAGTAGCCTAACTAGGGTGGTAAGATAGGTAGTAAGTTGGCCTAGGACAAATAGAATGTCTGGACAGATTTGCCCATGCCCCTCATGTTAGTGTGGTGTTTCTGGTGATGCGAATGGTCACTGTGCATGTGAATGGCATGCACAAAGCAGAATTGATTGTGTGGTGAGATGAACCTTAAATTAAAAAAAGAATGCTGAACTGTGAAATGGGTTGTTGCTGACTGATTTAGCAATGAGGAACAAAACAGAATATTATTCCAAAAGCATTATTATACAGGCTATTCAAACAAATTAAATAAGTAAATCATTTTATTTCTATGTCAACTAAATGAGATGTTTGCCATAGTAACTGTTATTCTATCAGTGATAAAATGACACTCATGGCAGAGAAGAGAAAATGGTGTTCCCCTATATTTTTTTCCCTTCATCAGTGAGGAAAAACTTGTCTTTTCCACATTTTTTCCCCCTCCGGCAAAAACAAGCAAACAGCATTCCCTAGTTCACTGGCATAGCAGGCATGTCACATGCAAACACACGGAGTCAAAACACTAGAGGGCAAAGGCAGGATTAAAAAGGATCTCTGCCAATGATTCAGACACCCTACCTTTGCCAAAAAATTGGAGGGGGGCAGGTGGGTTGAAACAATCTCTACCTTCTCATGAAGCTTAAAAAATGTCAGTGCCCTGAGAGCTATGCATGCATGATTGCTTCTAGGAAATGTTGGCAATAGAAAACAGCACATACAGGTAAAAGCTCTCAACCAAGAATGTTTTAATGCAAGTCTCTTCAGGGGCTAAAGGGCCCCGCAGCCCAGGCCAGCGGGGAGGGATGACCATCTAGAGAGCAGCAGGTGATGAGCGCAGCAGAAGCAAACTGCTTTTTTATTTCTGTAGTCATTGTGGTGCTGTGATTTAAGTGAGTTTAAAATGCAAGACTGCACATGCTCAGATTATTATTATTATTTTTAAATCAAGCTTGGAAAACAGTTTTGTTGTTGTGCTAACATATCATGAATGTAGAAGCAGTTTTAAAGCATGGTATGGTAGTTGGAATGGGAAAGAGAAATGTTGGTCGTGTGCTTCACACACGGCCATCTAAAAGGGGTCCCCATAAAACCATCAAGTCCAGGGTCTAAAATTACCTAGCTGCAACAATGTAATGGGGCCCGGGCTGCTATGGGACTCTCTAAATTCAGTGTCAATATGTTTCGCCTGAACAGCAGGGTTGCAGTGATGGCAGATGCCCCTGGAGTGGGCTCTGTGGAGCCATCTGAGGAGATCCACTCTAACTGAACTCTCTTGGCTGGAGCAGGGTGTTTCCATGGATCCAAGAACAGTGGGGTTAGACAGGGGGTAAATAGAGGGAGGGGGAAAACTCATCTTCACCTTATCCTTCCTCTCTCCTCTCCTGTCATGAAAATGTCAGAAATGCCCAATTGAACTTAGGAGTTTCTCCATGCCAAGGATGCACTTCTTTAACCCTGAGCTACAGTCCCTTTCTTATGATATCCAACACTTAAGTTTCTCTAGGCACATAGCAAACAGAGTGCAGATGCACCGCCAAGGATACAAGATAACAGAGTCCAGTCTCCAGTACTGCTACAAGGTCTTGTCTCTCAAGAGCTCTCCAAGCCATCCACTTCTATATTGCACTGAGCTCATCAGGAAATTACAGCAGGAGTTCTGCAACATTGTGGGAGCATTGTTTAAAAAAAATCAGGAGGCTTTCCACAGCCTTTCTCTCTACAGCTGCACATATAATTTTTTTCCCAGATCCAAAATGTTCAGTCCCCAGTGAACAGCCAAAATGGTGCACCAGGCTCCAAGCAAAGAGTTTTTATTCTCTTTCATTCCCTCTCTGCTCCTCTGCATAGAACTTCCTCTGAGCAGTATAATCCCTTGAGCATTTCTACACCAGGCTAAAATCCCGCAATTTTACCGGGGCTGTCTGCTTCCATTTTAAATGCAGGATCACAACGGGCTCCCTTTACATGGACTTCCCTCCCCCCACCTTTCCCCCCTTATCTGCGATTTCTATATGTTTCATTATACAGCCACTAGATGGCGCTGTGGTCTAGCGCCTCTTGTTGTGTGACTTCTTTTCACAAGGGAACTCAATGTGCTGTAATTTGATAGCTCATTATCTCTAACCTTTTTAAAAATGGGATAAACCTCATTTAGTGCAGGAGATGCCCTAGAGGTTGACGACATCATATAAATACGGATGTATGAAACACCTACCTGGCTCCGCGCTGGGCAATCTGCGGTGGGGGGGAGGCGCTCCGTCCCTCCCGCCGGAATCCTCAACAGGGGGGGAGGTGCTCCGTCCCTCCTGCCGGAATCCTCAACGGGGGGGGAGGCGATCCGGTCCTCCCTCCCGGAATCCTGCCCGGCTGGCTCTGCTCTGCGGCCAGACATCCGGCCGCTGGGCAGCCCTGCAGTGACGCAAATGGCGGCTCTCATAGCCGCCATTTGCATCTCTGTATTGAGCTGTGATAGGCTACATAAATTTTTATGTAGCCTATCATGGCAGGGGGGGGAAACCAAGCGTACACAAATGGCAGTAGCTGCCGCCATTTGCATATGCTGGGTTTCCCCCCCCCCCGCCATGATAGGCTACGTAAATACTTTTCGTAGCCTATCACGGCCTTCGCGGGGATGCAAATGGCGTCCCTGCATTAGCCGTGATAGGCTACGTAAGTATTTACGTAGCCTATCATGGCTATGAAGACGAAGTGAATGGCGGCTGCAGGACAGCTGCCATTCGCAAAGCAGTGCGGATGTGAGCAGGTAAGTGCTCCGTTTCGCGCACCTTTTGTGGGTTGGGGGTGGCGGGGACTTCATCCCACGCACCTTTCGTGGGTTGGGGGGCAGGTGCTTTGTTCTGCCACGGATTTCAGGGGGCCGAATGCACTGGCATTCAGCCTCACCGAGATCCGTCGTGGAATTCTCTGACATCCCTGCATATAAAGGACCCGCAAACCTCTGCGAGTAACCAATCTCAATCGCTGGATAAAAGCCCCATATGGAGAAGCCCTTTATCTCCCTCCCCACCAGGCCTTTTATCGATGTCTTACCCCATTGCTGCATTAGAACAGGCCAGGTTCTGAAGTAGCTGATGCTGAAGGAACCCCACTTCCACCCTGCCATAGCACAGCTGTGTGCACTGCCATGTACTCCCACCTAGCTATGGTTAACTGTTGTCCACGAATGAGCATGGACCAGATCCAGGAGCTATGCTCTGGTTTTCCTTTGCATTAAAGTCAAAAGATTTCCTGCCTTGGTCGGACAGCAAATGCAATAGTGGGGAGAACATGCAAAGTTGTTTCAAAAAATTTAATGCGTAAGAACCACATCATCCTTGAAAAAATGGCATATATAGCACTGGGGCTTGCAGATGACATGCCTTGCATTAACCACGAGAACATTTAAAATGTGCTCTGTGGATCCTAGCTCTAATTGTTCAAGTCAAAGGCTGCTGTATTAGAGCTTGCAGTGTTTTCCCATAGCAACATTTTTTCCCACCCTAACTAGTAAATTACCAGGGATTTCATCTAGATATGAACTTATAGCAGTTGGAGTGGGACTGTGGGAGAGAGATTCAGTTTCAGTCCCTCTTGTAGTTAGCAAGTGTTGGAAATGGAAAAGCGCCAACCTGTTCATTGGCAGCACACCAGCCCCCTGTACTTCCAAGTCCTTACCTGGCCTGATAGCTGAGCGGTGAGGTTTCGCGTTGCTGTCATTTTGCTAAGTTTTCTGATAATTCTGTCTGCCATGCCACAAAAGGGATGTTATAATCAACAGTTTAAAATAACTGATACCAGTGGAGGCTGGTGGCTCAGATGTCTGTGGGGCAGTGAATCCGCTCCGGGTTTCAATCAGAACCAGTCAGAACTCTAAAGGAGTTATCCAAGGTGCGGAGCAGTTAGAGTTCTGACTGGTTCTGACTGAAACCTGAAGCAGATTCACTGTCCCACTGACATCGAAGCCGTCAGCTTTCACTGACTGATACCAATACCAGATTATATGCAGCTATATATACTTTACACATGGATAAGACCCATAACCTGGTTAAACTAACCACCTTTAGGTGGAGTCCATTATTGTTATTATTATTATTATTATTATTATTATTTTCTGTAACACTTTTTGGTGCACAAAATACTTATTGTCATGACAAGCTTGTGTATGAGTTAATGCTGATTTACTGAAGGTCATCTAATGAGATATATGGCCAAGCAGGGATCAGAATTGCTTCCCATCCTACCCAGTACAGCAATTGATATATTTATTTATCTATTTATAAAATTATTTATTAGGCACCCTTTGGCCCCCAAGGAGACATATAAATTAAAACATATAAAACGATATTATAATAAGCAGATAACATGATAAACAAATTAAAACCAGGAAAAAAATCTTTAAAAACAGAGAGCAGAATTATAATTAAAGTCACTCCAAAGCTAAGCAAAACAAAAATCTTTTAGCAGCCCATCTAAAACTAAACAAAGGAAAAGCCAAGCCTATCTCCCTGTGGAGGAAGTTCCACAACTCGGGTGCTGACACAGAAAAGGTCCTGTCCTGTGTTCCCCCCAACCTAACCTCTTTTGGTGGTGGGACACTTATCAGGACCTCTAAAGAGATCTTAAAGTGGGCGAGTCCTTTAGATACCATGGCCTCAAACTGTTCAGAGCTTTATAAATAAAGGCCAGCACTTTGAATTGTGTCTGGAAACAAATTAGAACACAGTGCAGTTGGTATAGGACCAGTTCAATAAGTTCAGCAAAGCTCACACCAGAAAGAAATCTGGCTGCTGCATTTTGTGCTCCCTGAAGTGCCCAAACACCCTTCAGAGGTGGCCCTGTCTAGAGTATGCTGCAGTAACTGGGAGCTGATTAAGGCATGGATCTTTATGTCTCAATCTGCCTTCTCTAAGAAAGGGCACAACTGGCACACCAACTACAGCTGGGCAAAGGCACTCCTGGCCACTGCACCTACCCGACCTTCCAAGAGAAATGCTGGGTCCAGAAGCACCCCCAAGATGTAAACCTGATACTTCAGATGGAGTGTAACTCCATCCAGAACTGGCTGTACCCCTAAACCCAGATTAGCTTGAATCCTGGCCAATAGTAACTCCATCTTGTCTTGATTGAGCTTCAGCTTTTTAGCCCACATCCAACCTAGCACTGTGTCCAGGCTTCAGGACTTACACAGCTTCCTTGGCATCAGTTGAGAAAGCAGGATAGAGCTGGGCATCATCAGCATAATAAGGGTAAGACAAGTTTGTGAGCCTAATGGAAGGCTAGATGGTAGATCCCAGGTTGTTCT
Source organism: Heloderma suspectum (assembly GCF_057233095.1). Lineage (NCBI taxonomy): Eukaryota > Metazoa > Chordata > Lepidosauria > Squamata > Helodermatidae > Heloderma > Heloderma suspectum. The sequence goes on from NC_139459.1 coordinate 89,835,404, forward strand.
CAGAAGACAATTTATCCTGAAATAATAAACCACCCTTGTATGATATATAGACATAGCTTGCTGTTCCCGCTATTGAAAGGAGAATCTTCCACAAGTTCCCTTTGTTCATTTTGGATTGGATTAGGGATGTCAGAGAATTTCGCCATGAATCTCAGTGAAGCCGAATGCCAGTGCATTCGGCCCCCCGAAATCCGTGGTGGAACGAAGCCCCCCGCCCCACAACCCCGCGAAAGGCACGTGAAATAGAGCACTTACCTGGCACCGTTCGCACTGCTTTGCGAATGGCGTCTGCATCTGCAGCCGCCATTCGCTTCCCCATTTAGGCCATGATAGGCTATGTAAACATGTAGCCTATCACGGCTAACACAGGGACACCATTTGCATCCCTGCAGAGGCCGTGATAGGCTACATAAGTATTTACGTAGCCTATCATGGCAAAAAAGGGAATGCAAATGGCGGCTGCCATAGCGGCCACCATTTGCGCCCCTGTCTTTCGCCATGATAGGCTACATAAATATTTACGTAGCCTATCATGGCCAAAAACATGAACGCAAATGGTGGCTGCAGTAGCTGCCGCCATTTGCGTCCGCAGGCTCCAGACGCCTGCGAATGCACCCGGCCAGCGGCTCCAAGGAGCTGCCGTGGAGCGGAGCCGGATGGATTAGGATTTTGGATGGAGGTGCGGGGCACCTCCCCCCCACTGCGAATCACCCCTGCGAAAAGGTAAGTGACTTTCGTACATCCCTAGATTGGATACTGTAGTGTGTGTGTGTGTGTGTGTGTGAGAGAGAGAGAGAGAGAGAGAGAGAGAGAGAACACTATTTTATCATTCCCTCTTTGTAGCAAGCTTCCCTTGCCCTGGAGTTCCTCCTTATTCTAAACTCCTGAAGAGTGGCTGATCGTGATGGAGTCAGGTTTTATACCTGGATTCTTACCAGAAGTATTGCAATATATTCCTTGACTTTATAGTGGGAAAGCTCTTCAGTCAAGCACATTTCCATGTGGATTTGGTCTATTATTGTTCATGCTTGTCAGGGGTTTTAACATAGCCCTGACAGAGCATATAGGTGAAAAAGCAGCAGTTGCTGATGTCAGTTTAACAGAAAGTCTCATCCTGGTTTAGATTTTCAATAAGGGGAAGAGATTTCAAAACTTACTAGTACCTTATTCTTGAGGGATGTGTAGCTTATTTCCCAGAGTGTTCCATTGTTATCACTGTGTGCTATTATAACAACAGCATCTGAATTTTAAAAAATCATCACAGTCAAAGACTGACACAATACATATGCAAAAGAGCTTAATACCGCTTTGAAGGCTGAAACCTTGGCTTTTTCCCCTAGCCTTTGTATTTCTAAAACCTTGCATTTTATTTCCTTCATGAAATGCCCTCATTCTATAATCAGAAACTGCCTCAACAGTAACACAGGGAAACAGAAAAATCAAAACAACTGGCTGCCAATACCAATGCATTGGCTTAGTGGCTCTTTCATGCAAAAATAAAGAAATAAATATATGTGTGAGAGATTTTCTGCACATACGAAAAAGATACAAGAACAAATTGTACCCAGTGTCCTGATATTTGTGTCTTTGTCTTTGTCTTTTAACCAGAATGGGTCTAAACAGTGATAATAAAGAGTAGTAAAGAGTAAAGATAAACAGAGATACCAATTGAGAGAAACTGATCTATTTATATAGTCAGGAAGTATTCTGCAATCAACACCTGACTAGGGTTCCATCATACCTATAGTATCCTTGATTTTTAAAAAGCACACGTGCGCACGCACACACACACACACACACACACACACACACAGAGAAACCTAGCAAAGATTTGGCTAGTTATTTCAACCAAAATATGAATTTCACTGTTCCTCACCATTGCCATGCCTCCCTACGTACTGCAAAGCCACTCAGCTCCCAACTCAACAGTGCTGGTACCACCACAGAAGCCTGTCCAGGTGAGTGACCAGTAGCTTCTGGGGACAGCACCTGCACTATTTGGGTGCAAGTGGGAGTGAGCACCAGCTGCAATGTTGTGGTGGGGTGATGGTGGTGGTGCCCCTAGCAACTGCCAATGATGGGTGAGTGCTGCAGCCACGTGTGCTTCCATCATCCTTCCCTAAGTCCTTCTGCTTGCCTTGCCCTTGCACAGCTCAGCCAACAGCTGTCATTCACATTCTACCTCCCCCGTCAATGCACTGGACAGCTTGTCCAATCCCTGCCAGAGGGTTCACCAACAACAACCAAATCCAACATTGCTTTAAAATATTAGCTGTTTGGAGATGCTAAGGAGTAGATCCGAGCTTGGTGAAATAGTACATCATCCCTGTTTAATATAAACAGAGCTTGCTTTTCCGGCTTAATCATCTCTATGGGATCTCTCTCTCTCTCTCTCTCTCACACACACACACACACACACACACACAGCTGATTTTCAACTACCCTTCTAATTTATGCCTGGATTTTATGTAGCATTCTTTTGTGGCAAGGCAATTACTGCTTTTAAAAACTATGAGGCAAATTGTTCTCTTAATTGAGCCCCAGAGCCAGTCAGCCTGAATCTGTGTCAAAGGATAAGCAAATGTTGCAAAATATGGTTACCTTCATTAAAGGATAAAAAAACCAATTTCTTCATAACCTAATTGAGAAAGTGTGACAACAGGTCTGAGAACAGCTTAGTGATTGCCAGCATCTGGGAATTTGATCTATAGATTATGTCATAATCCTTGAAAAGTCTCTTATCATAAAGCTGAAAGACCTAGGAAAATTTTGAGTTATACTCTTCTATGCCTGATCTAGCCACGGTCACACATGCCTTAGTTATATCCTGTTTGGTCTACTGTAATGTGCTCTCTGTAGACTGCTTTCGAAAACTGCTCAAAAACTTCAGCTGGTCCAGAATGTTGCAGCCGGACTGTTGACCAGGGCTGGTTACAGTGAGCATGTGTCTCCCTTTTTACGACAGCTTCACTGGCTACCAGTCTGTTAGTTATGGCATGTTATAACCTATAAAGCCATATCCGTCTTAGGACCAGGCTACCTGTAAGACTGCCTTCTCCCATACAAGCATGTTTGGGTCTTAAGAACTTTGGGAGATGCCCTTCTTTTGAGACTGCCATCTTCTGAGGAGTCTTTGCCATCATAAATAAATAAATACATTTAACTACCATATAACCTATAGTACAGTCAACACTCACTGTCTCGGTTTGAAAACATGCTGTCATAAGAAACATCACCACATCAACCAGGTTGGTCGTTGTTGTTCAGTCATTAAGTCATGTCCGTGACCCCATGGACCATAGCATGCCAGGCCTTCCTGTCCTCCATGTAATTAAGCATGTTATAGATTGACAGAACGTTAAAATGGGTCCTTAGATGTTAACTCCTTAATAGCAGAGCCTGTCATCTTATCTGTCAACAAAGTGCCATGGTACTGAAGAAATAGTTTGCTGATTATAAATACTGACTTCCTAATTACCACCAATGAGTGTATTTGGTATGAAATTAAATTTGAGAAAATGTATCAAGGGACTGCTGAGAAGTCTGGCATCCCAGTCAAAGCATACATGTGACAAAACATAGTTCTGAATTTCAAGCATGTGCCTTTTACTGTGCATAAGAATTTAAGCATACAACCGAGGTAAACTTACATATACTAGATTTGTGCAGTATTTGTTTTCTTCCTCTTCATTCTGCCCTTAGACAAAAGCTAAGTGGAAATAAGGAAAATGGCATGGACATCCATACATGGGTGCATACACACATTCACTTCCAATGCTGGTAGGGGCATGTGAGATCCCAGGACAAAGATCCATTATGTGTAGGCTGGGATACCAAGTGAATATCAAGTGCTGCTCCAAGTCATTATTTCTTTTTTGTCACAAAATCCCCCCTCCCACCACTTGCCTAGGATAGCGGAGATTCATTACATATGCACACAGACAAATATAAATAGCTTAATGCTGCCTTTACAGTGGAATTTATCTTAAGATTAATTCTCCTAGAATTACTGTTTTATACTACCTAGGATGTGATTTCTAACTCTTGGACCACCAGTCTTGAGCAGTGATGAATGTGGGCATAACTTTGGTGTCCTTTAGGTATACAGTAGAACAAAGGATAGAAACTCTGCATTGTTTCATCTGCCTCAGAAGATGAAAGCCATTTGGGATATTTTTACTCTGCTGTAGGATGCAGCCCTTTATAAATCTTTCACACAGCTTATTTTCGATTTGCAGAAATTGACATGAGAGCATGTGCTTGTATGTACACAAAAGGGATATGCCCAGCAGGAACATGGTACTTACTCTTTTCAAAACAATAACAGCTCAACCTATTTGTACAGATAAGTTGGGCAACATAAGCGTCTTCCCTGTGGATCTGCTGAAGTTCTATATCCTTTCAAAGAACTAGTAAACAAGAGAAAGGCACGAATACATAGCAAAAAAGTAAAAAGTGAAAAATTACCATACGATGTGTCTCCTTTTCTTCAAGCTGAAGCTGTACTCAACAATGGAGAATGGAGGAGAATGTATTCTCCTAAGGGGAATGATAGAGAAGCGCACCACAGAGTTTTCAGTAAGGAAGTGCCCTAACCCTGGCGCCAGCTTATCTGGCTAACAGGGGGGGAGGCTATTGGGGCGGGGGGGGTGAGAAGACATAGGGGCCTCTCATTGGTGCACCCCAGTGACACCACCATGCAAGGAGGGGCAGGCTGAGTTGCCTTAAACTCAGCCCCCCTCCCAATCTCAGCTCTGGCTCAATGCAGCTGGAGAGATCCTCCTGGAACTGGAAGCTACGAGGGACACCTGCCTGCTGGAAACCCGCTTCGTCGCTCCCAGCCGCCTGGACTCAGCGCACAGCCAGCACGCCCGATCTGCTGCACCTCCTTCCAGGGGCAGCAGCGCTCGCTTCGGCGGCACCCGCGCCCCTCCCCTCCCTGCTGGCGGCAGGCGCGGCTCCTCTTCCTGCCAGCGCTTGCCACAGCTCTGGGAGCGCTGGCACTCACAGCGGCTGCACACGCGCTCAGGCGCAGCTCCTGTTGCTGCCGGCGCTTGCCGTGCCTCTGGGGGCACTGGCGGCGGCGGTGCACGCACCCTCGCCTCTCTGCTCACTGGCGGGCATGGCTCCTGTCCGCGGGCACTTACCACACCTCTAGGAACACCGGCGCTCACTGCAGTGGTGCACGCCCCCTCCTTGCCCCTCAAATTGCCAATGGCCACGGTGGGTGGCCCTGCTGTTTAGCAGCAGCGGCAGCACTCGCTGCTGCAGGGCGGTGGCGATCCTGGCGGGCAATGTGGCTACTTCCTCGTCCGCCGTTTGCTTGGTGGCCCACGGCTCCCCAGAGCGTATCTTTGCCCAGGGACATGTGGGCTCGCTCCACTGCGTGTTTGCGCCCCGGCTGGTGCTCTCCCTCAACACCCAGCTGCGCCTTCACTCCACCATCTAGGGAAATTCCCTCCCAGGCCGCTCATCCTCGTCCTTGAACCTCTGGCCCACAGATCCCCTTCAGCCTGGCCTTGCTCTACAGCCGAGGGCTAGAGGTGCTGCCTCTGTTGGTCCGGAGGCCCAGGAGAGTAGCCCTCACAGGGATCTCCTGCAGTGGGTTCAGGCCCCTGCCATGTTTACTTCTCTAGGGATGGCCTGAGTAGTGGTTTGAGTAGGGATGTACGAAAGTCACTTACCTTTTCGTGGATTCTGTTTGTGGGAGGGGGAGGGGCTCCGCCCCTCCCCCCGGAATCCTCAATGGGGGGGGGAGGTGATCTGGTCCTCCCCCCCGGAATCCTCGATGGCCGGCTCTGCTCTGCGGCAGCTCCGCAGAGCAGCCGGCCAGGCCAGGGCCAGAGCAGCCAGGCAGGCCACAGCTATTTGCGTTGCCCTTATTTTCGCCGTAGTCTACGTAAAGATTTACGTAGACTACAGAGACCAAATAAGGAACGCGAATGGCCGCTCCCTATGGGAGCCGCCATTTGCGTACATGCTTTTTTTTTTTTTTAAGTCACCCGTGATAGGCTACGTGACGATTTACGTAGCCTATCACGGCTGACTTTGCAGATCTAGCCGTGATAGGCTACGTTAATCGTCACGTAGCCTATCACGGGGGCGTTTTTTTTTTAACTTTTTAGTTCGCGGCCGGGCGAGGCGAGGCGCCTCCTCCCCGGCCTGAATTTCGGCCGGGCAAGGCGGGAAGCCTCCCCCCCAGCCTGAATTTCGGTCGGGCAAGGCGGGAAGTCTCCCCCCCGGCCTGAACTTCGCGGGGGGAGCAGCGAAGCGCCTCCCCCCCACCGCAAAAAGCGTCGAGGTAAGGGACTTTCGTGCACCCCTACCCTCTAGGAGTCAGGAATGACTTGGTGCTTGCACAGGAGGAACCTTTCCTTTCCTTCCCTTCCAGGGAACAGCTGGATTGAGGGAGATTACACACACACACATACACACACACACACACACACACACACTAGAAGAATATAGTTCTTCATATTCCCTGGTATGTTTATTCCTCATTTTGTCCATTCCCTGAGCATGTGCAGAGTGTGCTTTTTATTCAAACAAAGAGAAGGTTCCTGATCTTTCCCTTCATGATGCATTTCTACAAGTGAAGTGTGAGTGCTTCAGAAAGAACTTTCCATTATACTGTCTCTTTTTCTTTAGGAGTTTCATAACAGAAGTGTGGTGTAGCAGTTAGAGTCCAGCCCAAAGTCACCCAGTGAGATAACTAACAAGAGGTTTGCTAATGAGCTGGATGTGGAAATACAAAGCTGAGCTGGGGGCAAGTGGGGTGCTGACATGTGTAGGAGTAAGTCACATTGAACTCAGTAAGACTTACTTCTGAGTAGACATGCACAGAGTTGGTTCTCCTCTCCATTTTAGCCTCACAACATCACCAACAAGGCTGGATGTGGAAATAGAAAGCCTAGCAGGGGGAATAATGCTCGTGCAGGGCTCCAGACTGGCATGGTCATTTTAAAAGGTTCTTTCTTTCTTTCTTTCTTTCTTTCTTTCTTTCTTTCTTTCTTTCAAACAGCATTGCTTTAAACAAAGAGTGCATCGCTCAGGCACACCTAGGGCAGCCTTGTTTTGGGAAGCCCCGAGGAGGAGGAAGTGTTTTGACTGAAAGTAAATGGAGACAGAGGATTTCAATTGAAAAAGAACACCCACAAACAAGTAGGGTTGGCAGAGAATTTCTCCCCGAAACTTCGGGGGGCTGAGCGCCAACGTGTTCGGCCCCCCGAACAAGTTTCGGGGAGAAATCCTCTGCACCCCCCGCACCCCGCACCCCGCACCCCCCCCCCGGGACGGGACTTACCTTCGCCGAATGTCCCTCCCGGAGGCGGGTCCGGACGGCGGTTCGGCGGGTGTTCAAGCGGGGCGGGAGCAGCAGCCGGTCTTTCGACCGGCTGCCGCCGCCGCCATTCCAAGAAAAGAAAAAAAAAATGCCCCCGTGATAGGCTACGTGACGATTAGCGTAGCCTATCATGGCTAGATTTGCAAAGTCAGCCATGATAGGCTACATTAATCGTCACGTAGCCTATCACGGGTGACTTAAAAAAAAAAAAAAAAGTGCGTACGGATAATGGCGGCCCCCATAGGGAGCCGCCATTCCCGTTCCTTATTTGGTCGCTGTAGTCTACGTAAATATTTACGTAGACTACGGTGAAAATAAGGGCAACGCTATTTGCATTGCCCTTATTTTCGCCATAGTCTACGTAAACATTTACGTAGACTACAGCAACTAAATAAGGAACGTGAATGGCGGCTCCCTATGGGGGCCGCCATTATCGTACGCGCTTTTTTTTTTTAAGTCACCCGTGATAGGCTACGTGATGATTAACGTAGCCTATCACGGCTGACTTTGCAGATCTAGCCGTGATAGGCTACGTTAATCATCACGTAGCCTATCACGGGGGTGTTTTTTTTTAAAAAAAAAAAAATGGAGTTCGCGGCCGGGTGAGGCGGGAAGCCTCCTCCCCAGCCTGAATTTCGGCCAGGCAAGGTGGGAAGCCTCCCCCCCGGCCTGAATTTCGGCCGGGGCGAGGCAGGAAGCCTCCCCCCCTGGCCTGAAGTTTGCGGGGGGAGCCGCGAAGCGCCTCCCCCCCACCGCGAACAAGCTTCGATGAAAGGTAAGTGCCTTTTGTCCACCCCTACAAACAAGGCAGTGAGCACAATTCATTTTAAAAAAAATTACATATTTATTATTGGAATATCCTACCTTGCATTTTTATTTACGAAAATTTCGCGACTCTGTGCGGATGACAAAAAAAAAGCCGCATGACTGCTGGCTACGCAGGACCTCGTGGTGCCGTTCCGCAGAGGATTCCGTGGCACAGACTGAAGAGAATTCAATACCATTTCAGTCCATGGCGGAATTCTCTGACATCCCTAATTCGGCCTCACTGAAATCCGTGGCAGAATTCTCCACCATCCCTATTTAGATTACTTCCTGTTTGCTGGACCTGGGGGTGGCAGTCAATGCTCTGACTTAATCAGTGCATTCAAATCCCTTTCCTCGGACCTAGGCATCCCTTTGGCACACGAGAAGACAGGGGGCCCATCTGTTACTTTGACATTCTTAGGGATCGAACTGGATACCCTCACACAATGTTCTTGCCTCCCTCAGGACAAACTGCTGGTCCTTAGGGGTAAGCTCCAGACCATCCTGCAACTTCGTAAAGTCTCCCTCAGAGTTCTGCAAGAAGTAGTGGGGCATTTGAACTTCACTTGTAGGGTGGTGGCCCCCGGCCGCACCTTCCTGCGAAGGCTCTGCTTGGCAATGCGGGGTCTTCAACTCCCGCATCATCGCACCAGAGTCACCTCCGCCATGTGCATGGACCTGCAGCTATGGCTTAAATTCCTGAGGGATTTTAATGGCGTCTCCTTCTGGAGGTGTGAGTTGCTCCTTTGAGCTGACCTGCAGATTCATTTGGATGCTGCTGGCACCTTCAGTTTTGGACTAATATGGCAGGAGCGGTGGTGCCTTGGCCAATGGCCAGAAAGCTGGACTGCCGCCAGTATTTGTCAGGACCTCACCTTCCTGGAATCCTTCCCTGTATATGTGGCAGTGCACATTTGGGCCGACCTGATGGCCAATTCCGTCGCCCTCTTTTGGTGCGACAACATGGCTGTTGTGCACGTCATTAATACATTGTCCTCCAGAAACCAGAGGGTCATGGTTTTGGTCAGAGCATTTACCCTCCAATGCCTATGCCAGAACATCTGGTTTCATGCCCGCCATGTACCGGGTCTGGGGAACCCAATTGCCGATGCTTTGTCATATATTAGAAATGTGCACAAAAATACATGCAAATTTCCAAGTAGATGTTTTAAAATAAAATCTGTACATTGCTATGGAATCAGGCCAAACTGAGCATGAGGTTTGAAAAATGAGAAACCTAATGGGACTGAAATTGACACATTTCCCTGTTCCTACTCAATAACAAACCAGCAGTTGTCTCCCAGTTAGGTGATTCTGTAGGAGCTGGGAATTTTCTCTACACTGGAGTCACCACACAAATAGTGACAACTTTATGGTAGGGATGGACGAAAGTCACTTACCTGATCCCGAAGCTTGCTTCACGGTGGGGGGGAGGTGCTCCATTTCTCCCCCCAAAATTCTGGCTGGAGGGGAGGCACCCCGTCCCTCCCCGCCGAAATTCTGGCCGGGGGGGAGAGCGCCCCGTCTCTCCGGCCATGAATCCTGTTGTGCTGCTGGGACGCAAATGACGGCGGCCGTAGCCGCCGCCGTTTGCGTCCCTGGCCTGAAGTCAGCCATGATAGGCTACGTAAATCTTTACGTAGCCTATCACGGCTGACTTTGAAAAAAAAAAAAAAAAGCACATACGCATTTGTGTACGCACTTTTTTTCCCCCAAAGTCAGCCGTGATAGGCTATGTAAACATTTGCGTAGCCTATCACGGTGTTTTTTGAAAATCTAGCCATGATAGGCTACGTAAATCTTTACGTAGCCTATCACATTTGTTTGTTTTTTTGTTTTTACTTGGAAATGGCGGCGGCAGCAGCCGGTCGGAAGACCAGCCGCCGCCGCCGCCGCTGCTGCCGCCGCCGCCGCCACCAAACCGCTGCCGGGAGCCGCCGCCGCCAGGGACATTCGCCAAAGGTAAGTCCCATCCCGGGGGGGGTGGGGGGGCAGACCGTTTCTCCACCAATTTCGGGGGCCGAATGCGTTGGCATTCAGCCTCCCAGAGATTCGTGGAGAAATTCTCTGACATCCCTACTTTATGGATAAAATTATCATAGATGGAGGGGACAATCCTATGGCCGCTAAACAGCAGCTAGATGGCCATCGGATATCTTGTTTTCTGGGAACTGACTTCGGAGTCCGTGCTCTGAGGTCATTTTCCAGAAAATTGACCTCCCCCCACTTCCATGCTGACTAGGAGGCATTGTGGAATAGCCCTGTCCTCTGTGCTAATAAGAGGAGCACGGAGCAGCCAAAAAGGGGCATGGCTGAGGGCATTCTGGGACTGGGAGGGCAGAAATGCCTGTATGACACATCCAATGCATCATAAAGCAGCCTCCTCCCCCGCTCTGCCCTCCCATGGCTTGTTGTTGTTGTTTAGTTGTTAAGTCATGTCCGACTCTTCGTGACCCCATGGACCATAGCACGCCAGGACTTCCTGTCCTCCGCTCTTTCCCGGAGTGTGCTCAAATTCATATTCATTGCATCGGTGATGGTATCTAGCCATCTCATCCTCTGCCATCCCCTTCTCCTTCTGCCTTCAATCTTTCCCAGCATCAGGATCTTTTCCAGGGAGTTTTCTCTTCGCATTAGGTGGCCAAAATATTTGAGCTTCAACTTCAGTAACTGTCCTGCCAATGAGCACTCAGGGTTGATTTCCTTTAGGATGGACTGATTTGACCTCCTTGCAGTCCAGGGGACTCGTAAGAGTCTTCTCCAGCACCACAGTTCGAAGGCATCGATTCTTCAGTGCTCAGCCTTCCTTATAGTCCAGCTCTCACAGCCATACATTGCTACTGGGAAAACCATAGCTTTCATTATATGAACGTTTGTCGGCAAGGTGATGTCTCTGCTCTTACTGTGCTGTCTAGGTTTGCCATAGCTTTCCTCCCAAGGAGCAAGTGTCTTTTAATTTCATGGCTACAGTCACTGTCTGCGGTGATCTTGGAGCCCAAGAAAATGAAATCTGTCACTGCTTCCATTTCTTCCCCTTCCATATGCCAGGAAGTGATGGGGCCAGATGCCATGATCTTCATTTTTTTAATGTTGAGTTTCAAACTAGCTTTTGCACTCTCCACTTTCACCCTCAACAAGAGGCTCTTTAGATCCTCTTCACTTTCTGCCATTAGGGTGGTATCGTCTGCGTATTGGAGGTTGTTGATAATTCTCCCAGCAATCTTAATTCCGACCTGTAATTCATCCAACCCGGCGTTTCTCATGATGTACTCTGCATATAAATTAACTAAGCAGGGCGACAATATACAGCCTTATCGTACTCCTTTCCCAATTTTGAACCAATCGGTTGTTCCATGTCCGGTTCTTACTATTGCTTCTTGACCCTCGTACAGGTTTCTCAGGAGACAGGTAAGGTGGTCTGGTACGCTTTAAGAATTTGCCACAGCTTGTTGTGAGCCACACAATCAAAGGCTTTAGCGTAGTCAATGAAGCAGAAATAGACATTTTTCTGGAATTCTCTTGCTTTCTCCATGATCCAGAGAAAGTTGGCGATTTGATCTCTAGTTCCTCTGCCTCTTTGAAACCCAGCTTGTACTTCCGGTAGTTTTCGGTTCACATGCTGCTGAAGTCTAGCTTGTAGGATTTTGAGCATAACCTTGCTGGCATGTGAAATCAAAATGAGTGCAATTGTGCGGTAGTTGGAACACTCTTTGGCATTGCCCTTCTTTGGAATTGGAATGTAAACTGACCTTTTCCAGTCTTGTGGCCACTGTTGAGTGTTCCAAATTTGTGGGCATATTGAGTGCAGCACTTTAACAGCATCGTCTTTTAGGATTTTAAATCGCTCAGCTGGAAGACTGTCATCTCCGCTAGCATAATGCTCCCTAAGGCCCACTTGACTTCACGCTCTAGGATGTCCAGCTCAAGTTCAGTGACCGCACTATCATGGCTATCAGGGACATTCAGATCTTTCCTGTATAGTTCTTCTGTGTATTCTTTCCACCTCTTCTTAATCTCATCTGCTTTTGTTAGGTACCTGCCTTCTTTGTCCTTTATCATGCCCGTCTTTGCACAAAACATTCCCTTGAAATCTCCAATTTTCTTCAAAAGATCTCTAGTCTTTCCCATTCTATTGTTTTCCTTGATTTCTTTGCATTGTTCATTTAAGAAGGCCTTCTTGTCTCTCCTTGCTATTCTCTGGAAATCTGCATTCAGTTGGCTATATCTTCCCCTTTCTCCCTAGCTTTTTGCTTCCTTCTTTCCTCAGCTACTTGTAAAGCCTCATCAGACAGCCACTTTGCTTTCATGCAATTCTTTTTCTTTGGGATGGATTGAGTTGCTGCCTCCTGAACTAAGTTATGGACCTCCGTCCTCAGTTCCTCAGGCACTCTGTCTATCAGGTCTAATCCCTGAAATCTCTTCCTCACCTCCACTGTATATTCATAAGGGATATGATTTAGGTCATACCTGAATGGTTTAGTGGTTTTCCCTGCGTTCTTCAATTTTACCTGAAATTTTGCAAGAAGCAGCTCATGATCTGAGCCACAGTCAGCTCCAGGTCTTGTTTTTACTGACTGTATGGAGCTTCTCCATCTTTGGCTGCAAAGGACATAATCAATCTGATTTCGATATTGACCATCTGGTGATATCCATCTGTAGAGTCGCCTCTTGTGCTGTTGGAAAAGAGTGTTTGCTATGATCAGCATGTTCTTTTGGCAAAAAACTCTATTAGCCTTTGTCCTGCTTCATTTTGTACACCAAGGCCATGCTTGCCTGGTATCCCGGTGATTTCTTGACTTCCTACTTTGGCATTCCAATCCCCTATGATGAAGAGGACATCTTTTTTTGGTGTTAGTTCTAGAAGGTGTTGTAGGTCTTCATAGAACCGGTCAAGCTCAGCTTCTTCGGCCTCAGTGGTTGGGGCATAGACTTGAATTACTGTGATGCTGAATGGTTTGCCTTGGATTCATACTGAGATCATTCTATCATTTTTGAGATTGTACCCCAGTACTGCTTTTCCCACCCTCTTGTTGACTATGAGTGCTACTCCATTTCTTCTACGGGATTCTTGCCCACAGCAGTAGATATGATGGTCACCTGAATTAGATTCACCCATGCTTGTCCATTTTAGTTCGCTGATTCCCGATCTGACATTCCAGGTTCCTAAACAATATTGTTCTTTACAGCATCAGACTTTCTTTTCACAACCAGACACATCCGCAGCTGAGTGTCCTTTCGGCTTTGGCCCAGATGCTTCACTCTTTCCAGCACTACTTGGAAATTCCCTCTGCTCTTCCCCACTAGTATATTGGACACCTTCTGACCTGAGGGGCTCATCTTCTGGCTTCAAATCTTTTAGCCTTGTGATACGTTCCATGGGGTTTTCTTGGCAAGAATACTGGAGTGGGTTGCCATTTCCTTCTCCAGTGGACCACATTTTGTCAGAACTCTCCGCCATGACCTGTCCGTTTTGGGTGGCCCTGCACGGCATAGCTTATGGCTTCACTGAGTTATGCAAGCCCCTTCGCCACAACAAGGCAGTGATCCATGAAGGGCCTCCCATGGCTAGACAGCCGCAATTGGCTGTCTAGCCAAAAATGCAGGGCAGGAGATGCGTGGAGGGAATGATCTCTTCTGTGCTTCTCCTGCCCTACATTGGATAGGCAGTCGCCTCCGAGTTCGAAGGCGGCCGCCTATCTGGATAGGATTGCACCCTTAAGGGTCTAAGCTTCCCTCCTAGTCTATGTTGGTTTTGGGGTGGTGGTGGTGGAATTAGATAGAAATGTCCAAGGTCTTTGCCCACATTGGGTAACCACCTTCTAGATGTGATCCCTTCCTCCCTTCTGGGTTACCTCTGACCTCCAGGCTTGTGGCTGGATCTCGCCCATGCTGGGAATGGTGTGATATCTCTTTCCACACACCCCTGTATCTTGGGCAGGGAGAGACCTGGCCTCTGAAAGATACTGGCAAAACACAGACCAGACTTTGTACTTACTACTCTCTTCTTTGGATGGCAATTGATACTTCTACATTTCCAACCTATATCCATTCCACTATTCTCCTTACAATTATCCACCATAATTATCTTGATATAATAAATTATTTATATTCTTGATAAAACACCACAACACCACAGAACAGAGAGAGAGAGAGAGAGAGAGAGAGAGAGAGAGAGATTACTTAGAATATATAAAAGGAGTCTGCTTAAACATCAGGTCAGATCATTCAGGTCAGAGGGAGCTTTATGGAGTTTGGTCACACAACCTCAGGAATTTCAGAGTTTCCTTTTTCTCAAGGCTGGAAAGGAAAACTTCCCTAAATGGCCTTTGCTCAGGAACTACTCTGTTTCTGGAGCCTTAACTTAAGATAAACCAACCTCTGCAGTCTTTCGCATAGCACAGCAGCTGTGGTTAGTGTCCAGGACCTGGACAAAAGGGATGAAATGTTGAGGGACAGTTGAAAATTCAATGATTGCATATTTGCAGAATCTAACTTTACATGCTAAGCTAGAATGTATAATTCTAGAAATTATGTTCAATTTATAATTCATCTGAAGCATTACCAGTTGGACAAATTCCTATTCTGAATCAAGTGACTGTGAACTTTGGTGACATAAATGATGAAACAGGCTTATGTATGTGTGTCTTCCTGTCCTGAATTGCTGTACCCTGCATGTTGGACTACATCCAATGTTGTGTGAGTGTCCTCCTCTCCCCCTTCAGCCCCTGTCTGCTCCACAAAACCTCGATGGAGGGTCCCCCAACTCTCTACTGAAGATTTATGGGGCATGGGAGGGATGCAGGAGAAGAGAGTATCAGCTTCACTGGTGGATGTCATTCCATGTGAACTGAGATGGACACAATAGGCTGCCATTGTGTTGTTACCACTGGTTGTTGTATCAACATATGAAGCTGCTTCATATTGAGTCAGACCACTCACCTGTGTTGCTCAATAGTGTTCTCTGTTGAGCAGAGCTTGGAATGGCCAGTGGCTCTCCAAGATCTCAGACTGATACCTTTTTCCAGCCCTGGACATGAGATCCTCCCAAATGAAGACAGATTCCACTGGCAAGCGCATACTGAGCTTTTCCCAGATTGCACACAGTCAGTAGATGCATAAATCCTCTGACCACAGGAGACGGATGCATCGGCACTGCATTGAGGCTATTTAAATAACAGATGTTTCCATTATTCTGGACCTATAGACAGCACAGCAGACTTCCTTGCTTAGAATTGTCACAGTGGCTTCCCGCATTACCATTATACGACTCATCTTTTATTAACAATAATTTAGATTTCTTACAGCAAATTCAAAGAATGCAAATCACCTATGTGTTAGGATGACATTCCTAAAGCATGCCAATTTATACTGAGCACGTTACTTGTGCTGCTTTGCAGCAAAACTTTTCTGAATTCTTAATCTTTGGCAAAGAGCCATAGACCCTTTTATTAAAACTTGCAAAGATATCAGCCTGGAGAACACCGGTGTCATGCATATAGCTGGTTGTCAGCTCCTTGTAATGTTCTGCTTTAAAACTGAAACCAGGATATTGGCTTTGAATGGCATTAAAAACTTTCACTCAGTGTAAACAACATATAAAGTTATGACTTCTAAGTAAGTACATAGTCAATTATTGAATTAAATATTGCTTATCTGGATGAAACACTGATATCTTTTTAAGTAAGAGGAAAAGTCTCTGCTATTATTCCCTGCCTATTATAATAGACAACTCAGTTTTACACCTCTGTCTTTAAGTCTTTGATTTACAGAGCTTAGATTACTCTGAACATCACTGTAAGCACTTATTTCTGTCTATAAAATCTTGGCACTTTCCCCTAAAAAGGTGCTTATTTGCCAGAATAATGTTTCAGAAAACAAACACACAGCCTGTGACAGCTTTCATGTTTCTGCAAGACACATTAACTGCCTCCCTAAGCTGCACACCTCCAGCTTTTACTGTCAAGTATACTTACAACTAACTAGGCTGCATTGGTTTTTGTAAAGATGACTAGCCACATGCAGATGGGGATTTAATTTGTTGTTGTTGTTCAGTCATTAAGTTGTGTACGACTCTTCATGACCCCATGGACCATAGCACGCCAGGCCTTCCTGTCCTCCGCTCTCTCCCAGAGCGTGCTCAAGTTCATATTCATTGCATCAGTGATGCTATCTAGCCATCTCATCCTCTGCCATCCCCTTCTCCTTCTGCCTTCAGACTTTCCCAGCATCAGGGCCTTTTCCAGACCCCACCCCACCCACCCAGTGAGTTTTCTCTTTGCATTAGGTGGCCAAAATGTTTGAGCTTCAGCTTCAGTATCTGTCCTTCCAATGAGCAGTCAGTTTAATCTGACACCCCTTTAAAGGATAGAAGCTGAAAAAATAATATAAAGGGCCAGAGGTAGGCACAGTAAATTAACCTGTTCACTTTCACCAAAGTTATTTTTGAGAACAAAATCTACCCCAAAGTTAAATTCAATGTTCTTACAGAAAAGTTGATTCAGTGATACCCATAAAAACTCCTTCCAAACAATTGTTTTGTTTTTTCATGAGAGTAATCATAGGAAAGGTCATTACTGAGAAACTGGATTACTGTACTATTCATGTCAAATCTTCTTTCAGAAGAAACACTTAAATGGTTCTTTAAAGTTTTGCATCTGCATGATGATTTTGACAGAAGAATGACATGCATTATGCATGCTAAAATATTAATGTTTACAAGTTCTTAGAAATACCACACTCACCATTATCTTTAGTGCAGAAAAGTCAACATCACCATAAAGTAAATATATGTTCTAAGATTCTATGTGGGAAAAATAGCAACTGGTGACCTACAATGCACATATTTAGGACAATAATCCAGATCCACATATAGTCATGTGCAATGAGGCTGATTTGTACTCAGCTACAGTATTGAAGCAATGGATGGAGACATGTGCTCCAATCTGCACTTGCAAGGAAGATACATCAACATCATGAATTGCAGGTGGCAACTGTGTTGAGCTAGTCTTGTTGAAGATGTTCATCCAATGCCCTCCCAAGATGCACCCAAATTTGCACCTGCATGTCATATATGTGCTTAGTTCCTCATCCAGTAAGGGGATCTCTCTTTGGATGCCTTTTTTGGTAAAGGGCCAACAGACAGTTCAAATTAAAGAAATACTTATCTCAGGAAAAATCTATGAAATTTAAAATGCCTCCCACCCCCACCCCTAGTTATGTGCTGAATAAACTATATTAATATTTTAAAGGACTAACTGCAAAAGAGGGTTCTTAGTGTCACTTGGGGAAGGCAGCCTTGTGATTTTGACCTCCCTGTGCTAGGGATGCTGGAGAAATTTGACATGGACTAAAATGAGCTCGGCTTTCTAAGAATCCAACCTGCAGACTCTGCTGTACTGCACACTCAGGCCAAGTGGAGTCAGTGAACTTTTGGATTTTTTTTTTTTAAACTTTCACCAAATTTACGCATATTTACTTATAGGAAGATGTGCAGGTTTCTGCTGAGGAAAAGCTGAATGGAATCGGGGACAATACTCTACATGTTATGTACTAAGGTAAATTATGTAAATTGTTACAAAGCCACATAATTTTTCCACATGACAAAAAAGCGCCTGAGATTCTGTGAAACACAGACAGAGCAGATTTTACACAGTTCCATACATCCCTAGCTCTAACTCACACACACATTCCTAACTTCCATTATTGAAATCTCCATAAACAGGAACACATCGTTAACGTTTTAGCATTTTGGCGGCATTCTCAAGCATATGCAAACAAATCCAAAATGCCAGCACTTTGAACATGGATTCATTGGACCAACTGAACATGGTTGGTACAATCCAAGATGTTGATGGATGGAACTGCATTTCTTTAAGTGTTAGGATGGGAACGCTCATCTTAAGGCCAAAAGCAAACATCAGTAAAATGTATCTGAATACTCTGTTCATGTATTCTGGAAATATCAGTTTTTCTGACTCTATTCTAATGCCCTATTCTGTCCACACAAGACTGAATTTTGTGTATTGTAATGTGGTAATTTGTAATTTCTATGAGCAAGGGTTGATCATATCACCCTTTTATTGCATGAAATCTTGAGAACATTGTGATACATGTTTTGTAGTGCAAAGATCAAGTTGGCTAGTTGTTTTCACTGAATCAATTCACAGCATATTTGAATTCTAAAACAACACGCAGGACAGGAAGGCCTGGCATGTTATGTTCCATGGGGTCACAAAGAGTTGGACATGACTGAACGACTGAACAACAACAACAACCACAACATACATAGAATTGCAACTATGCATACTCATCAGTGATTAAAAGGTGGCTAAGCTTAGTCAGGCAAAAAGGATCTTCATGTCTGCTAACACAGAGAATTTAATTTTAGTGGGCTTGCTATTTACCCTCAATGAAGATGCCTAAAGGGAAAATATTATTTTAAGGAGACATGAACTATTAGATTAGTCATTCCCTACCTCTGCTTTTTCCATAATGGTATCTGACTTTGTCTAACCTAATTATCATCTAGAGCAATTGTGCTCTTGTGAAAAATATTGAGAAAAATCCCCCTGGATTTTTCTAACATCATCCTGTGCTTACAAGGAAATCGAATAATGAGCTCATTCTCCGAGCTCCAATCCTTATGCAGCCAAAATGGCACCACCCATACACAAGAAGGAGGCTTTCAGCAAGCTTAGGGGAACCCTAGGGTTTGCAGATGTACAAAACGGTGTGGTAAAAAATAATAATAATAAGGGAGCAAAATCCCCCAAGCAATCCAGTGAGGACAGAACATGCTCAGTGGCCATGGAAATGCTGTGGATTCTTGAGGTGGGGGATAGAACATAAGGAAGGAGGAGATAGAATGGAATATTCTGGAAAGGAACATGGCTGCTTGGTTGGAACACTGAACAGGAGCACTATACAGTGCAACATGTTGCTGCTGGTCCCACTTGTATAAACTAAATGGCTGCTTCCACCATTAGAACTGTTATGCATAGGATGCCCCCAGAAGTCACCTCTTTAATGAACACACCACCACTTCTTGACTAGCCAGACCCCCACAGCAACCATTATGAGACTAGCCACATCTTTCTTTGGAGCCATTTTGTAGCAGTGCCCACAAGAGTCTCTCAAATGTGCCCACAGGTCCAAAAGGGTTGGGGACCCCTGCGCTAATACAGTCTTTAAAACTGAAGGCATCCTTACTCAGAGACTGAGTTCACAATGAGTACATAGGATAAATCAGTTTACAAAAAATGCATTGTTGCGAAAGCAGACTTCTGCTCAGACAATGACCCTTTCCTATCCTATCCTCCCTCCTGCATCTCTCATTGCCCCCCTCCCCAATGTTCCAGAGGGTCCTATAACCTTCTGGAGAAGTTTGGGGGTGCGGGCTGCAGGGGGAGGGGGAATCCACTTTGCTGGTAGATGCCACTCTGTCAGTGGATGGACACAATTGGATTTCACCCATTTATCTTCATGGAACTCACTCACCAGATCAGAACATTGCATATCCAGGAAAGATTGGATCATTTCTTAGAAGAATAGTTTCCATGGCTCAAGTATGCAGAGAAATTGCCTGCGACATTGAGACCCCAACAATACAGTAATATTTTTACTTATATTGTGTGAAATATCTACATAGTGTTGTTATAGGCTTAAGAAAAATTTATATTAAAAAAATTCATTGTATTATTTATTTCATACTGTAACAAACCTGCTTATTGTTATTGGAGTATTTGTGTTTATATTTTTAAAAAGAAAAAAAATAGAATTTTTAAAAAGCTGACAATAAAACTAAAGTCTTGATCCAGCCAAAATTACAACATTCTGTTAAGTTCTGCTGCTCTCAGTGAAATAGTTAACTCCATGTTGACCTGTTTCTCATTGAACTCAATGTGCCACAAAGTGCTTAACTATGGCTGAATCATGCCCAGAATTTCTAAATTCTTCAGCTTGTTGAACTTCATGATAAAATAATTGAGCTCATGCCAATATAAAAATCAGTATCTTGCTAACAGTAAGTACTCTCTAACAATAAACATTGATTTAACACCACAATTTTCTACTCAAATCATCATAAACACAGTGCAGAATAATAGTACTTTCCTTATCTGCTGCTTAATTGAGGATACAGTTCTACACTCTCTCATGCGCGTTATTTATAGCTTCAGATTATTACAGATGTTCTGATCTGTAGCATGATTCTTGGACATTTTTTTTAGTTGCTACATAGATAGAATTGCTAATTAAACATGAAATATGGGGCTACATGATAATTAGAAGAATTGCCTTAAGTTTAGATAGCTTTATATAAGCTATCTAAGATAGCTTTAATAGCTTTAAATAATTATTATAAACAGCTCCCATGTACCACCCTGATGGCTTAAGCCATTACAACAGGGGTAGAGAGGTTTTTGGTTTTTTATGTTGAAGTCCACATTCCCTCTCGGTTAATATCGCAGGGCGGGCTGGCGGGGACACACCAAGGATGAATGGGGCCAGAGCTGGCAATGGTCATGGCTGAAGTCAAAAGGGCATAAAGTCAGAACTGGCAATGGGTTAACCATTTTCTTTCTGCATTCCTCACCTCACCCCAGCACCTCTTTCTTCTTTCTTTCTTTCTTTCTTTCTTTCTTTCTTTCTTTTCCCCTACCCACCAAAAATCCCCCTCGCAACAAATTTTTTTGGGGGGGAATCTGCTGTGTGGTTGGCCATTTTGGGGTGGTGGCAGTCTATGGCAAGGGCAGGGTTAACCCTTTCATCCCAAGCTGGCACAATGAGGGCAAAGGTGGGGTGGAAGCTCCTATTCATGTTAATAGGACCTTTATTTTATGCACTGGGGGTGAGGAGGGGCAGGCGGGGACTTGATCCAAAGGTGCCACAGGCCTCATCCAGCTTGCAGGGCAGTGGTCTGCCACCACTCCTTTAGAAGAAAAAGTTCACATAGTTTCATGTTTATGCTTGGTTTGGTTTGTTTCATTTTTGGCAGCCCCATTTGTTTCATTCTGATTGGTTACTGTCTCCTTTGTTTCATTTCTCTTCATTACTCTTTCATTTATTTCCTCATTTGGTTGTTCCTCATTTGGTTTTTGTTTCTACATTGATTACAACAGAAGCCTGACTTCTGTTGTCTATAACTTTGGTGTTTTCCATCTAAAGGGAATGACATTTTCAGGTGTTGTAAGCCATCAATCCTGCCATTTTTCAGACAGATTTGACAAAGGGTCCCCATTTTATAAGCAATTTTTAAAAAGTTCGCTAAGCTTCCCTATTTTTTATGCTTGAGATTGGACAATTTCCATGTCTTGTCACTTTCAGAGCAGTCCAAGAGCCCCCCCGCCCCCTGAATGATCCATGGAGGTATCAGTTTTTACCTTGTCTGAAGCCCAAGACAAATTGTGCCCCTTTGGACTCTTTCTGGAGTTTCCCTAGGTGGAGCAAGCTTCCCTCCAATGTGACCAGGAATGAAGCTGGGCCCAGCATGAAGCTTCCTCCAGAATTTGAGCTTTGGAAAGGCAGACTGTCTGAACACAACCGCCCCCCCCCCTGCAATTTTAGGTTTTGTTTCTATGTAAACAAAAAGGCAGGGAGAGGGGGGAATCAAGTGTAGCTGAGTGGTCTGAGAGATCCACCTTCTAATCTTAGGACACATTTTACCAGAGGCTTTCCAATCACTGTGCTAAGTTGTTCTGTTGAAAGCAAGTAGGGAGGAAGTCTGAGGTTCTCTTTTGTGGGACTGGGTGGCTTCAGGCTCTGTTTGTTCATGATTTCAAAATCCTTTCATTTGACCTTCTCAACTATTAAATCTATCATTCTCTAAGACTTTTTCCTGCAGTGAGAACAACTCTCATACTTGACTTCAAGCTTTCTGTTCCTGGATCCGGTATAATGCTGACACTTTATTATTTTTTGTGTCCTGTCTCTGCATGCTGTCTTCTATTTCTCTGAAACTTCTTTGGGTTCCCAGACGTTCAAGAATTTTCCATGTTCTCAGTTTGGGAAAAAGAGCTGGGCAAACCCAACACATCTCATCTCTAGCGAGCTTTTCAAAAGGCATAAAACATGAGAATATAAGAAGAGCCATGCTGGCTCAGACCAAAAGCCTATCTAGTCCAGCATTCTGTTCCTACAGTGGCCAACCAGATGCCCCAATGGGACATAAGTGCATTAGCACCTTCCTGCCAGTGTTCTCCACCAACTGATGTACAGACAGGCATGCTGCTTCTGATACTGGAGGTAATATATAGCCATCATGACTAGCACCTATTAATAGCCTTATCCCCCATGAATTTGTCCAATCCCCCTTTTAAGCTGCATAAATTGGTGGCCATCACTACCCATAGTTTAATTATGTGTTGTGTGAATTGGACATGAGTCTCCCACCCTGTATTTCTTGAAGTTATCCTGCCTTCTATAAAAGAACACGAAAGATAAAACAATAAATTAAAGACACCCATCATTTGCTTAGGTAGTTCTGCTTTTCTTTAGCTCTTGTGTGTCTGTGTCCGTGTATGTGTGTGTGCTAGGTTGTAATTCCACCAACACTATACATCCAAATTTCAAGGCAGTGCTGTTGAAAAAGCACGAGACACATCGTATTTATATTAATGACCTTCTTATTCCAATGTCAGTTCACTGTGTGGCAAAGCAATTCAGTGCAATATATGAGGCATCTTCAGAGTGTTGGCAGGGGCAGAGGTGGGGAGAAGTTACAGCTCTTTGCTTTGGGAGTTTTCCTGGAAAAAAATCAAATTTCACTTGCACCTGCACCTGCACCTTGCACACAAGCCAGTGGACCAAAGTGCCTGGAATTTGGCAAGTGGGATACCCTTGAGAGAGGGCTGGGAGGGGCACGAGGCACAGGTTTCACACACATCCTTGGAAACAGGGAGAAGTTACAGCTATTGGCTGTGGGAGTTTTCCTGGAAAATCTCAAATTTCACTGGTGCCTAGCACACAAGCTGGTGGGCCAAACTGCCTGGGCTTTGGGGGGTGCAATGCCCTGGAGGTGTCACATGCGTGTGTGGAAACAAGAAGATACAGCTCTTTGCTTAGAGAGTTTCTGTGGAAAACATCAGATTTCAATTCCACCTAGCACAAAAACCGCTGTGCTAAACTGTCTGAAATTTTTCAGGTGGCCTCCTCTCCAGGGGATTTCATGCTTGTATCATAAAAACTAAAAAAGATTATGACTGTTTCTGTTCTCCCATGCAAGTCAATGGGAAAACGCCCCAAACGCGCAATTCGGATTTCCGAATCCCACTTCAGATTCGGATCCGAGTTGGATCAGAAGGGGTCCAAATCAGTCCAACGCAGATTGGGGTTGCTTTTGGATGATCTGAAGTGGCATCCGAAGTGGATCGGGGGGTCCGTGCACAGCCCTAGTTTCAACCATGCTAAATAATGTGGTATAATTCACAAACATGGCCACCTCACTGCTCACACCGAATCCAGATCATTTATGAACAAGTTAAAAAGCACTGGTCTCAGTACAGATCCTTACAGCCCTCCGCTGCAAGAACTGTCAGTTTCTTCCTACACATTGCTGCCTGTTCTTTAACCAGTTACTTATCCATAATAGGACCTCTCCTCTTATCCCATGACTACTATGTTTGCACAGTAGCCTTTGTTGACAGACTTTGTCAAAAGCCTTTTGAAAATCTATGTGTACCAGATCACTTTGTCTACATGCTTGTTGACACTCTCTAAAGACTCTAAAAGGTTAGTGACTGAGGGATGTATCTTTGCAGAAGCCATTTTGATTCTTCTTCTTCAGTAAGACATGTCCTTCTATAACCTTGATAATTTTATCTTTCAAAACATTTCTCACCAATTTTCACAACATTCATCTAACCAGCCTGTAATTTCCTGTATCCCTTTTTAAAAATGGGTGTTACATTGGCCACTTCCTAGTCCTCTGGCACAGAGGCCAATCTTAGGGACATGTGACTTTGTTGTTGTTGTTAGAAGATCAACAATTTCAAAGAACTCTCATGGATACCATCTGGGCCTGGTGATTTGTTCTCAATTTGTCAATAAGGTCTAGAACTTAATTTCTAGTTCCTCAGTTCCCCAGACTTGCTTCCTGAAAATGTCAGTTCAGAGTATCTGCCCTACATCCTCTGCAGTGAAGATTAAAAGAATTCATTCAGTTTCTCTGCAATCTTCTTATCTGTCTTTAGTACTCCTTTAACTCCACTGTTATCCAGTGGTCCAACTGCCTCATTAGCCATTTTCCTGCTTCTGATATATTTAAAGAATTCTTTATTGTTGGCCTTGATGTTATTAACCCACAACAGAGAACACATCTTAGAATGGTGGGAAGATTTATTCCAAGATATGCCTAACACATTTCATTTAGGGCCTTCTTTGGGGGTTGTATTAAATGATAGCCAGCCAGTCATTGAAATTATGAGATACATCTACCAGAGATCTCTATGGGCTGTTTTAATACAAACCCCAAAGAAGGCCCTAAATAAAAATGGTTTAAATACATTGGGCTTATTTTGTAATAAAGCACTTCTTTTTCTAGCATCCTGAGACATGATTGCTGTGTTGTGGGTTTGTAGTGCAATAAAACTGAAGGTGGTTCTACTTTAAGCTTATTTGATAGACTGAAATTTCCCTTATGGCATCATGCAAAAAAGAAAGCTCTTTAACTTCACCAGTATAGGCTATTAAACATAATTTGCTGTATAATTCCAACCCCCCTGATTATGGTTTATCTTGCTGGGCATTAATTGGAACCAATCTATAAAACTGAAAACAGGTTCAGAATAGAGATACCCCTTTCCTTTCTCATAAGATACTAGGAGCATAATGTAGAAAAGCAACATCAAGGGATAAGCCTAACAAGTATCTTATGGTCCCCTGTTTTTGATGGCTTCTCCCTTCTAGTAGAGCCAGCCTCTCTAACTAAGCAAAGCGCTCAGTTATGTGGTTGAGTTCACAACTAAATTTTGCCCTAACATCTTGAAAACCAGGATTGTATTCATCTTTTTGTACAGCTGATTGGTACTCGGTCAACTACCATAAAGTGGGATCAGATTTAGTATTCTATTTGATGTCCCCTGCTGCCGCTACAAAGTTAGAACAAATGAAATAGCAACCTGTATGGGACAGACCACTCACTTGGAAATATTCTGGCTCACACTGACCCTCTCCTTTAAAATTACACAGCAGTAAACAAGTTGAGCAAATGTGACAACAAACAAGAAAAGAAACCCCATGCTTTCCATTGCAGCTGCAGTGTCACAAGGGAAAAACATGCAGCATAAATAAGGCATAAGTTACAACACTACTCCACAAAGAAAATGCATCAGGCCTTATGGCAAACTACAAGCTTTATTCCCTCATTAGGGTGACCCAGTTCCTGACCTGTGGCTCTGTTTCATTCTGAAACTAATGAGGAATGCAAAAGTCGTCTTAACTCATGAAAATAAAATGTGTTTGAAAACCCCAAGGTGCAATGGAATTTCTTCTTCTTAGACAGGGTGCTCCAGCTTTGTTTCCCCCTCCCCCGCTCCATGCTAGTGTGGAGGTGAAGGAATAGGATGAAAATTTCCTTTGGCGCATATTAGCAAGGAAGAAAACAAGCACGCATTACACTTGTTATCATGCTCTTACTCTTGAATATTCACACCCACTGGAATATTCTTACTCTTGAATATTCACACCCATATAGTTCAGTGCATTATAACAAAAAGTGGTGACTCCCATCTCTAGACCACTCCGGTAGTAACTGCTTTGATGGCTTCAGCTGATGATCAGCTGTCCAAGAGTTGTCATACTCCCTGAATCCACAAAAAAATAAGCATAAGGGTTGCCTACCCTCAGTATTCTCTATAGAGGAGGATACGAACCTTCATTTGATGTGTCGCTACATACTTGTGGGTGGTGGCACAAAAGCACAAAAGTGAGGATTTATTAGGGATGTACGAATCCCTTACCTGGTTCCGGTCGGGGCATCCGCTGGGGGGGGAGGCACTCCGTCCCTCCCCCTGGAATCCTCGACGGGGGGGGAGGCGATCCGGTCCTCCCCCTCGGAATCCTGCCTGGCCGGCTCTGCTCCGTGGCAGCTCCACTGAGCAGCCGGCCAGGGCCATCTGCATCCGGAACCGCAAATAGCGTAGTGGGTGCTATTTGCGTTTCTTTTTTTCGCCGTAAAAGCCTACATAAATATTTACGTAGGATAAAACGGCGGGGGGGAAAAGAACGCAAATAGCGCCCACTATGCTATTTGCGGTTCCCTTTTTTTTTTGCCGTAATTGCCTACGTAAGTATTTACATAGACTAGAACGGCGAAAGATAGGGAACGCAAATGGCAGCTGCCGTAGCTGCCGCCATTTGCGTATGCAGGTTTTTTGGGGGGTTAGCGGTGATAGGCTACGTAAATTCTTACGTAGCCTATCACAGCTGCAATGATGGCAGTGGCAGCTGCAGCAGCCCAGCCGCAGCCAGCCAGGAGACCAGCTGCCGCTGCTGCCGCCGCTGCCGGAGCTGCCGCCACCACTGCCGGAACCACTGCCACCGCCAAATCCACCGCATCCGCCCCAGGTAAGTTCCATCCTGGGGGATTCTGAAGGGGGGCACGGGGCAGGAGGCTGTTTTGGCACGGATTCCGGGGGGGCGGAATCACTGGATTCTGTGGCAGAATTCTCTGCCATCCCTAGGATTTATGGCACAAAACTTTGACATAGGTCTGGAGGGGTTACTAGAGTGGGGGGTTCCTAGTTAACTCATTTAGGATAGAGAACTACAGCACGTTGGTGTGTTTTGTTTTGTTTTCTTGACCCAAGGAAGCTAATGGAAAATGTTGTTCAGGAGTATATGCATTTCTTGAGCATGGGCGAATGGTAAAAAGCTGAACCTCCCGTATCTTCCAGTTTCTCCTTATCTCTTTTTTTTTATTCAAGACATTAGACTAATTGTGCCTGTGTAGCTTCTTTTACTGTTATTTACCTTTGATTAAGCTATCATTCTCAAGGAACATATGTACAAAAATAACTTGATTTAGATGGATTTAATTTATTAAGGGTGTCTCTACATTAAGCAAAAAAAATAAAAATAAAATCCTGCATCCTTCTGGGGCTTTCTGCTTTCACTTTCTTTGTGGGGTTAGGATGGGCTTCATTATACAGCAGACATGTGGTTTGCATAGAAGTAGCCCCTCCCTGGCATTTGTGCAAAGGAGAAGGGTGGGGTGGGGAGACTTGCTTTTGTTGCTTAACTTGTGCTGTACTGTTTCTTTGCAGCCTAAGTAACTTACATGAGAGTAAGCCCTACTGAAGTCAATGGCACTTACTTCTGCATAGACATAAGATCACCCTATAAGTCTGCAACCCTCAGCACACTTCCTTGGGAGTAAGCTCCACTGAACCTAATGGGGTGCTCTGAATCAACAGATTCTGAGCTTGGTGCGGTAGGAGATCAGATCTGTCGCCCTTCATTGCAGGGAGGCATTTTACTCTCATTTCCCTCTGATCAGCAAACAAGGGACATGTGGCTTGAATCAAGGAAAGCCCTTCCTCGGCAGGTTCATTGTGCTAAGCAAGCATTACACACTGCCAATATAGCACCATTAACTTTTATTACTAGTTCATCTCTGATCTTTTTGAAAGCGTGATGAAGGGGGAAATGTGTGGGAGGCATCCTGGAGGTTGATGATGTCATGTAAAGGACCAGCAAAATTCCATGAATGACCAATCAACCACAAGTGTGCAATAAATCGCAGAGACGCCCTAAGAAATACCATGACATGTACTAGTCAGTGTGGACAAGGGCAAGATTTAAAAAGCATTCTGCATATGAATCTTCCTAGTTCAACGAAGAACAATAAGCACTCACTAGGGAGTGCTTTAACTCCAGAGTGGCTTCCAAGAATCAAGAAAAAGACAATCCTTACCCCCAAGCTTATAATTTTAAATACACGACACGAAAGGCAAAGGGATTGGTAGGGAAGAGGAAAAAAGCAACCTCGGGTTATAGTTCTTAGGTACAAGAAGTTCAAGAGGCCTTGCTCCCATGTAAGTGAGTATAGGAATGCAGCCAGGATGTCAGAAAATGATTAATTGCTCATTCCAGTAATAGTTAGTGTATCAATTCACACAACTAAAATTGGCTGTTAGCACACAGCAGAATCAAAGATACATTGCAGCTGATCACCTTGCGTGTCAGGATTGGCTGTTTCACAGGTAGCCTGTGATGAAGTGAGCAGAAAAAGAAACAAATTGATCTATCCAGAAGTTAGAGCCATCAACTGACCTCTTCATTGTGTGCCCATCTCTAAAGCAGGTTGAATTCAGTAACCTTTCAAAGTTCTGTGACCTGTAAAGCTGCTGCCCCAAATGTCTAAATAATTTGGAGGTTATATGAATATAAAAATGACAACAAATCGTATTTCTATAGCCATTACAATGTTTCTAATATATCCCAGAAGTTGCAGGACTTGTTTCACAATATACATACATACATACATATATTCAGTCTGAATTCATACAATTCTCACCATATTTTCTTCCAAAATTAACATACTACCCACAGAATCAGATACATCTTGAAGTCTGGATGTAGAATGAACAATGAATAGAAGCAATTTTTAGGAAGGAAGGAAGGAAGGAAGGAAGGAAGGAAGGAAGGAAGGAAGGAAGGAAGGCAGGCAGGCAGGCAAGCAGACAGGCAGGCACAGGAGAGAAAGAGGCAGAGCACGAGCTGAAAGTGTCTGGGGATGCTGGGCTTTCTCTTTGGAGCTCCGATGCATGTGACACAGTAGATTTTCTACTTCTAGGGATGCTTCAGCTGCTTGCTTCCACCTATTCTCAAGTTCTGTATTTGTAAATAGTGCTGGACAGAAAATGTTCCCCACATTCACAACAACATTTGTGCTCCCTTGAAGGTGAGACAGTCTTTCACCACTCTCACATGGGGAGGGGGGATTCTATCTACAAAGGGGGGCAGTCAGTTTTTATCTTTAGGAGATGAGATGGGGGAGGGATTCTTTTATATTCCTTCTTTTTAAAAACACTTTGCCACCACTTAAATGAGCAGTGTAGGTAGTAAGAATGGAAGGATCTGTTTATCTCAGTCTCACTGACATTGTCATTTTTTTTCTTTTGGAAGTCAAGTTCATTCCATACCATTTCAACACAAGCATGCAATGTTTTATTAAAAAAAAAAATCAGTACAAAATTTCATACCCATTTTTCACAATCTGTGCATTCATGTATACATTTTTCAACATATACTTTTTTGGATGCCTGCATCCATTGACTAAAGAGTGTTTGCAGAGGTAATGGAAATAAGGAGGCAAGGCAACAGTAATGGGTTGAAAACTCAGGCCACATTTTATTTAAATATTATCAAAATCTGCAGAGGACAAAATGACTGTGCAGTTACTAAACCACCACCTTATAACTTGCTTTAGGACACCAAATAAATGACACCAGGATGAAATCCAACATCAAGTGAGTGGCCTTCTGCTCACACAATGAAACTTCTGCCTCTCCTCCCCCCATGCTCCCCTTGGCTCCAGAACAGATTTGGGGGTATGCCAGGGGCTGCAGGGGGAAGTGACAATCTCTACCACCAGTTCTGGTTCCAGGTTTTTGAGGGTTCTTTGGCCTCTCAATGGGAACCCTCCCTCAGTAGGGAAGGCAGAGAATTTCTCCATGAATCTCTGGGAGGCCAAATGCCAACGCATTTGGCCCCCCGAAATTGGTGGGGAAATTCTCCGCCACCCCCCCAGGATGGGACTTACCTCTGTCGAATGTCCCTCCCGGCGGTGTTTCGGCAGTGTTTCGGCGGGGGCCGGTCTTCCGACCGGCTGCCGCCGCCGCCATTTCCCAGTAAAATTTAAAAAAAACACGTGATAGGCTACGTAACGATTTGCGTAGCCTATCATGGCTAGATTTTCAAAGTCAGCAGTGATAGGTTACGTAAATGGTTACATAGCCTATCACGGCTGACTTTGAAGAAAAAAAAAAGCGATTTGCGTTGCCCTTATTTTCGCCGTAGTCTATGTAAATCTTTACATAGACTACCCGTGCCTAAATAAGGAACGCAAATGGCGGTGCCCATGGGCGCCGCCATTTGTGTATGCTCTTTTTTTTCCCCCAAAGTCAGCCATGATAGGCTACGTAAAGATTTACATAGCCTATCACGGCTGACTTTGAAAATCTAGCCGTGATAGGCTACGTAAATCGTTACGTAGCCTATCACGTTTTTTTTTCATAACTTTTTTATTTTGCGGCCAGGGAGATGGGGTGCTCCCCCCCAGCCAGAATTTTGGCGGTGAGGGATGGGGCGCCTCCCCCCGCCAAGAATTTTGGGGGGAGAACCAAAGCGCCTCCCCCCCCACCGAAAACAGCTGTGGGACCAGGTAAGGGACTTTCGTCCATCCTTATCCCTCAGTGAGTATATGTTCTTGCCACCATTGTCACCAGCTACTTTTGCTTCTCATCCTCTTTCTCATCATTGCTACCCCTTAATAGCTTGACACAAGCAGGGAGCCGGTGATCAAGTAGGGAGTGGCATCTACTGCTCCTCTTTCTCACCATCACCATTGTCTGGGCCATAGTGAGAGGGGAGTGAATAAGCAGTGATGAACAGGAGGAGCAACTCGAAGGGGTGCTGGTCATTGGCCTCTGCTGGAGTGTGGACCCTTGGCAGGTGTCCCATTATGCCTGCCCTTGATGCCAGCCCTGTCTACTGCTAATAATGTCATTTCCAATGGCAGATGGGCAATTTCCCCAGTGAGGTTTGCCACTCCTTTATAACAGCACCTATGTTATAGGTGTAGGACTAGCTGTTTAGTTAAGACTTGTACATGGAATGACTTTGCCTTTTGCCTCTCCCCTAGAGGTTAAATTTACACCTCCTAAGGGAACCTGTCTAAACCTGCAAAGGGTGCATGATGATGAAAAACGCATTCATGTAGAATCAATCTTTAAAACTAATTTAAAGAGTAAAAGGATTTCTAAGTGGATAAATGTATTTATATTTCCCAGTATCACTGAGATCTATTATGATCAGATAAAGTTTATTTTCATTTTACTACCGTCCATTTATTTTTCAGAGTGCTATACTTTCTTTTCTTTTTGTTATGGTAAAGCAATCCCTTGAGCACTTCTATGCCTGAAATCAGTCTAATAATAAATAGCTTATATGAATGAGAAAATGACTGCCCATACAATCACTTTATTTACTTAAGTTGCATATCTACTCTCAATTTATCTTCTTAGCCTCATATACAAAACCTATTTCATCTTGTACCTGATTGTGATTTCAGCAGTATCTTGAAAGTGAAGTTTAAAAGAGAGCGGGGGGGGGGGGAGCCAACAGGTTAATATTGTCTGGCACTATATCAATGTCAGGCTCTGAGAAAGAAGAGAAAGTGAAAATCAATATATAAAATACTAAATTAAATATATTTAATAATAGCTCGGTAATGCTGAGATATGCGACACCAAAGATGAAATAAGTTCTCTATGAATCCTTACAGGGTAGAATAAACCATTTATGAAGTGTCCAAAATAAATAGGAAATTCCAGAACATAGTGGAAGCTGCCCATTTTGAAAATTTAAAGTTATCACAGGATTTAAAAAAATTCCATTCAACATTTTTTAAAGGAAAAGAAAGGAGAAAGGCAAGAAACTATACCAATGCCACAAGCCTTCACTGTCAAAAAGGAAATACAGAAATCACCTGGCAACTGGAAAGCATTTTTCTTTCCAAATCCATCTGACATTGAAACTAATATGCCAAGATAAGAAGCTAAAATTATACCCATATGTTAGCTGGCAGTATTAAATCATGTCTTAATGTTTCAGTAGCATGTGCTTCTGAAGAGAAGACTCTTAAGAGTTCCCTGGACTGCAAGGAGGTCAAATCAGTCAATCCTAAAGGAAATCAACCCTGAGTGCTCATTGGAAGGACAGATACTGAAGCTGAAGCTGAAATATTTTGGCCACCTAATGCGAAGAGAAAACTCTCTGGAAAAGACCCTGATGCTGGGAAAGACTGAAGGCAAAAGGAGAAGGGGATGGCAGAGGATGAGATGGCTACATAGCATCACCGATACGATGCAATGAATATGAACTTGAGCATGCTCCGGGAGAGAGCGCAGGACAGGAAGGCCTGGCATGCTATGGTCCATGGGGTCACGAAGAGTCGGACATGACTGAACGACTGAACAACAACAACAACAACAACAAGCATGTGCTTCCAAAGACAGACAGACAGACAGACAGATCAATCACATACACAGCCTTCCCTACCTGGTGCCCTTCAGATATGCTGGACTACAATTCTCATCATCCCTAGCTGGCTCTCTCTCACACACACACTGTCTCCCTCTCCCTCTCCCTCCCTCCCTCCCTCTCTCTCTCTCTCTCTCTCTCACACACACACACACACACACACACACAGATTGGGCCTCATCATGACTACTTCAGTGTGTGGTGGCAACCAGGATACTGCAGGCTCCTAGCATGAATTGAGTCATTGGGTTGGATCCCAAATCTGCGAGACAAAAGGGACCTTCCATGAGAGGAATGACTCTGCTCATGGAAGGTCTCTCTACCTGATTTTGGGGGATCCTCCTTCCTGCCCAACACAGCCCCCTTCCATCAGGGTCTCTTGATTCTCTATGTTGTATTTTCAGGGGTTTGCAGGGGTTACCACAGGATTGAGGGGCTGGGGAAGTTCACTTCTTCCAGAGCTTAAATCTGGATCATCCAACCCAATGTGCACAGCCACCATTTTACAACCCCATATCAACCTCTTCTTCCAAATCCAAAGCACTGAAACATTTCAGCCTGGGACCTTGATATTTCAGGTAGTGCCTCTCCTATATACATGTGTCTGAATACTGAGATTTCCTGAGGAGGCTGCCCTCTGCTCCCACCACCGGGAGCTGTATCTTATGTGCAGATGTGAGAGAAGGCCTTCTTGGCTCTGGTGTCCCAGTTATGGAAAGCCTGCCCCTCAGAGGCCCAACTGGTGCTGACGCTGGCCTCATTTTGGCACCAAGTTAAGACTTTGCCACTTACTCAAGCTCTTTGCTCTCATTGACTGCAGCTCAGTTTGATTTAGTTGCTAGGGCTGATTTTATATTGTTGATGAGTATAATGGATTTGGATTGTGGTTTAGTTTTGCATTGTTTCTATTATTGTATCCTGCCCTGAGAAGTATTAATATAGGGCAGGTTAGAAATATTTGAATAGACAAATTAATAAAATAGTTCGCCCTGCCACTTCCTCCAAGCAATCACACATCAGTGGTTCTGAGGACAGGTGAATACTATCACAACCTCATTCCATGAAAGTTTTTTTTTTCTTTTTTCTTTTTTTATTTTCAGCACCAAAAAGTAAAAAGATGTGATGTGAAGTCTTAGAATCTCTTTCATTTTCCAGTTTCACATATCTAAACAAAACATGATCAGGAAACTTGATCTAGATTCTGAAACTCATTACCACGTAAAACAAGAACAGCCCATTTACCACCGCATCCAGAGAATAATGCAACATCTACATCTTCCCTCAAGTCTTTTTACAATAGAATCTTATTCATACAGAATGATTCTTGTATTCAATCATAATAATTGGAAAAACCAAAAAACCTGAACAAAGCTCCCTTAGGCTGCCACTTGTCAGGAATCATAAAACAGACAGACATATCTTAGTTATTTTTAACTTGCAGACAGCAGTCAGATATTATTTTGGCAGGAGCTAACTGTGCTCATATATAAAATTTTGAATGTAACATAGAGAAGTGTTTGATTAGATCTATATGTGCCATGGGGGTTTAATCCTTCTTCTCTCCCCCACTCCAACAGTAGCCCATGCCTTTCCCCTTGCTGCCACAAGGTACCTTGGAATATGGAGAGCATTTCAAAAGCATTTTGCAAAGTAACACCGGGTGGGTGGGTGAGGAAGTGGGGGATGCTCTTCAGCCCCCGCCCCAGCTCCATTGCATGCATATATTTATTCACAAACGTAAAAGGACTTGCTGGTTCATAACCATTAATTCTAGATTTCTCTCCCAGTTCATGCATAGATTGATTGATTGATTGATTGATTGATAGAGATATATAGCAGGGTGGGCAACTTGTGGCCTTCCATATGTTTTGGCCTTCAGCTTCCATCAGCCCTAGCCAACATAGCCAATGGTGAGGGATGATGGGAGTTATAGGCCAAAAATCTAGAGAGTCACAAGTTATCCATTCTTGATACATGATTGATAGATAGATAGATAGATAGATAGATAGATAGATAGATGGAACTTCACTATTCTGATAATATGAGCTCCGTATGCAAGAACTCCCAAATTGTATGTGTCAGCATACGTGTTATAACAGAACTGCTAGTGTGCATAGAAATAAACAAATTAAATAAGTAAAAGTTCCCATTAGTTTAAAGCACCAACAGAGGTGAGTGCCTGTTGCCTCTCTGCATGAGTTCCTGTTCTAGGCCTGTCTCAGTCTTATTCGATCACTCTCCCCAAATCTGTGAGTCATGTAGAAATGTAGGGAGTAAAGTGGGTGGCTTTTATTTTTCACCATCTACTAATTCATATGTGTAGATGCACATGCAAAAATAATTACTATAATTTAAATAGAAATACAATGCCTCTCACCCTAGTGGGGAAGATTGTGACCAGGTATCCTTCTTTTAAGTAAGACCCAAATGGACATCTTCTTGGTTCCTGCTCTCCCTTGTTATGGTTCTTTATCTTTAAACCAGAATTGAACTGGAGAGCTCGTTAAATTGAGGACTGTTCTCTGTAAAGTAGGACACCTGGCCACCCTAAGCAAAAGCAACATGGGCTGGAAATAGGCAGATTAACTCACCCCTACTCTGAATGGTCTGTTCCTTAAAATATTTTTGAGGAACCAAACTGGATCATTTTTAAAGGTGGGACAGATCAAATCTGGAGCTCGACAAACTTGGTGACAGTAAAATAATCTGGCTAACAAAGGAGTTGTACATCTGAATTTCAAAATATATTAATTCTGTGGTGGTGACTCACAAGATCTTCTTGCAGCTTGCTGTGAACAGGGTGAGTGGGGTCATGCTTGCCTTGATCCTGTGACTTGCAACTTTCCCTTCCTCTCCTCCAAGGCCCAGAACTTACCCCATGGAATGACAAGGGGAGAGTGGAAGCTGGTGGCCCTGGGCTGCTGCAAAGCATGTTTTTTCCTTCTGGGGTTCTACTGGTGGCCTCGTCCCATGCAAGAACTGGCCCAGGGAGCCTCCACCTCCTCTGCCCTGTTCCAAGGTAGGTTCTTCTTGGGGCTTGAGGCAGAGAAAGGGAAAGATGGTACTGGTGGGCACTTTTCAAGTATCCTTAAGCTTGGAACATCATAGCTGTTGCTCCAGTTTCATGCAATAAGGGTTCCATTCCCATTGGTAAGCAATTGTAAAGGAGCCCAAACAGGGATCTGGGTCAGCATGCAGACTCCCGACCCATATTAGTCACAACACTGCAAGGTCCCAGATTGCCTGGTATAACATTCCGGAGCATTTGAAACTTGTAGTTATTGCTAACTTTTCTGAAGATGTTTACTAGTAAAGACAGTTGGATTATAATACTGGAAATGGTATTGTAGTTCAAAAGCAAGGAATTGCAAGTAGATAAATAGGCACCGCTTCGGCAGGAAAGGTAACAGTGTTCCGTGCACCTCGGTGTTCAGTCATGCCGGCCACATGACCACGGAAGTGTCTTCAGACAGTGCTGGCTCTTCGGCTTAGAAATGGAGATGAGCACCACACCCTAGAGTCGGACACGACTGGCTGGGGACACCTTTACCTTTTACTGGAAATGGGAAGTGTTGTCAAACTGTGACTCTAAAAGCCTGGCAAATACCTGGAAAGGTAGATCAAGATCTACTGGTAGAGCCCTGGGTGATTTACAGTAGATCTCCAAGGATTTCTGACTTCCAAATGTTTAACAAATCATATCAGGTCAAATTATATTGCCCAAATGTAGAAAGTTTGGCAGAGATGGTAACCAGTTGTGGGGGGTTAGGGAATGGAAGGTCTGTGACCTCTGTGGTTTTCAGAACCAATTCCTGGGCTCAGAATTGTCTAATTCTAAGCACGTTTTTTGCACCAGACTTCAGTTAGTGGCTTTCTAGTAAAAAGTAAAAAGAAAATAAAGTAGATCTCTAGTTAAAAAAGTAGATCCTTGAAACCTAAAGTGTGACCACCATTGCTCTAAAGGTATGTGGTCAACATGGCCAGTATTTAGATGTATTTCAGAATCAAATGCCTAAAAAATCTACCTGTATTAGGTTATGCCATCTCTGAAACTTGAAATCATACAAAATAATTGGGCAGTGGCTAATGATACTTTCTACATTTAACATAAAGCTAATCTGCATGGAAGCTTGATATTTTAAACTCTGAACTCTGTGAGCTGTAGAGTGCTTCTAGATGGACAACCCCTAGCATTACCAATCAAAAGACATTGTGCAGCCTTTCTCCTTAATGGATATTTTGTGGAAAGAAAACAGATAAAAGAGGCAATGGGAAAACATGGGAGGGTTACGAACCGGAGATGATGATGTCAGGTCACCCTCTAAAATTCCATAAATGAAGCCAGGTGATTGCACACTAGAAGTCTCATCTGGAAGCACCCATTGATATTAGAACCATGAGGCATTTTGCTTGAAAATTTGGCTAATATTATCCATGTGTGTATCTTCTGTAGGGAGGCCACGACTAGAATGAGTAATAATAATAGGTATTATTAGTCACAACTGTGACACATTAAGTATATACCTGAGTGTACTGTACTCAACTGACTATCCTACATGCATACAGTAGAACACATGCCAGTGAAGTTTACATTGGGTATAAAACAACCGGACCTGTGAAAGCAAAGGAAAGAATGCTGTCTGTTGGCTGCCCAGCACTGACCTCTCCTGACCCTCAGTTAATGCAAAAGTAAGAAATAAAAGTTCACAGCTGTCAGAATAGAGGGACTGTGTTTTAACAACTGAATTCTTTCCCCAAAATTGAATTCAGTGTTTGTGAAAGGTGGTAGATTGACAACCCTTGAGCCTGAAATTCTTTTTCCAGAGGTGTACTGCTAAGCTTTCACAACATACTGTAGTCGTGATGTGCAGCAACCTCTAAAATTGACAGGATAATTAAGTTTACATACTAAATCACTCCTTAGTTTCCAACGTGACAGCCAAAATAAATTGCGGAGAACTGTGTCAATTAATACAGGTTGCTCTGGCAGTTTCCAGCTTGTGGACACCTGTTTTGAAATAGGCTAAGATCCAGATAGTACATACAATGAGTCACTTCATTGCCATAACTTCGATTTGTAGCTATCAAGTTAGACTCGGTCATTTCCCCTGTAACTTTAGTGGTTTTCCAGAACCCTTCTGAGCTCTAAAGTCTTCAAGACAGATTTAGGCTGCAGCCTGGGAACTCAATGAGAGTAATTTCTGAATAGATGTGGATAGGATTGCACTGTTAAGAGTATAACCAAGGTCTAAATCTTATATTACAGAGGGGTTTTCAGACAACTAACATGTTGAGGAAGGCCATGTTGAATTCACACCAATGTGCGCACCATCCATAGATGCTGGTGGCTGAGTAATAAGCATCAATGTGCAAGGGGCCTACACACACACTGATTGGCCCAGGATTCCCCAATGCACATAGATCTATACACACACAAGGCCCCATCATACTGATGCCAAAACTGTAGGTATGGGCCACCATGTGTTTCAGTACGGAGGATGGGAGGAGGCATGCCAAGGGGGTGTTTAATTGTTTGCACACCATTAACCAGTGGAAGCTGGTGGCCAGTTTTGGTGGGACTGTAAATCCATTCTGGGTTTCAGTCAGAACCAGCCAGAACACTAAAAGGGGCTATCAAAGGCACTGAACCCTATCCCCAAAATAGGTTAAGCACCTTGGATAGCTCCTTTAGCATTCTGGCTTGTTTTAACTGAAACCCAGAGTAGATTCACAGCTCCACTGATATCAGAGCTAACAGCCTCCAATGGCAGTAACCCAAGTGTCTCCTTGGTAATGTAAAAAAAAAAAAAAAAAATCAGGATGTGACTCATCATATTAGCATTCCAATACACTTGGAGAAATATCAATATGATAACACAATGTCTCATGTTTTATCATTACAGGGAGATATGGGTCAGTGATAAAATCTCCCTGTAGTAAAATAACATAATAGTGTGTAGTTTGGACTTGTGCTGAATATCTTCCATCCTCTTGACATCAAGGCCCATCAACTGGATTTTAACGTATGTTGGCTATTGTGTGATACCTTTCAAAACACATTCACCATTTACATGACATGCCTTTAGCTAGCATATCATCCTTTTTGTAAAGAAATGATTGCAAGGTTGGGAGTTGTGCTCTGTAGCCCGTCTTAGAAAGGTGCATTCCTGAGTTCAAATCTGTTAAGAACAATCCCAAACCTTCTGCCCAAATGTTGCTTGCCAGATGGAATTCACCAGGAGCTAATTTCTCAAGTGAGAAACACTAACATAAACAGATGGATTTTTGCTCTTCCAGGAGCCAGTTGTAATAGTCTGTGGCTCTGGAACATAGCGGCCAATTTGTCTTTATATCAGAAGACAGGGATCAGAATATGTGCTGTTTCTTCACCAAATAAGACTTTCCAGAAACCACTTCTGTCTTTCCTTTTAGAAAATGTGATCTCTCTTTTTTTCATTTTCAAGGAATGCTCTGAAAAGTTTCATGGCCATTTTACACATATCAGTATATTGATGGTCGAATGCCTGGCTCTGACAAGTCAATCTAACCATGTATTACCTGAAATGTGGACAGTGAAAAAGTGTGCATTTCCCTCCCCCACCCCTGGGTATGTTATTTCACCACACAGGAGTGTGAAGGGAGGGGTCATTTGGGGACATTTGCAGTGAGATTCAGAGAGTCAAATCTCTTTGTCTTCCTCCTGATCCCCACGCTCTCCCTAGCAGTCACCAACTGGGCCTTGATTGGGAAGGAAGTGTTTGAAACAAAGAGAGGAGATAGCTGCCCTATTCAGGCATTTGTCTGAACGTATAAGAGTTAAAAGTGTGGAGGAGGAAAAAAGTGCACATGAAAGCCCTGTCCCCAATGAGGTCATATGCACAGGGGACACAGCAGGAAGGTCTGAAAGTTGTTCTAAGTGCTTTCAGCTTGATAGGTATAGAACCCTCTGCTTCTCTGAGAAAAACCATGACAGGGCAAGGGATGGATGAGAATTTTGTTTCAGTATGATTTTTGATAAGAATGTACTAAAATTCACAAAGTTCTCTGCATTTGGGGGAAAAGAACTTGTGATTTTAATTTCTTTAAAAAAAAAATAAATGTGGGAGAAACTGAAACAAACAGATTTACCCATCCCCAGATAGGGCAGAATTCCTGATTGCATGGAGGCTTCTAAGCATGTTCATCCAAACACACTCAGAAACTCTCTTCAGACCTTTGTGTTGAATACGCGAAGCCTGAAGAGCAGCCTATGTGCATGGGCATGTTGGAGGTGAGGCTTGTATTCGCACTCTGTCCCCTCCACATTTTTAGTCCTCACATGTTCAGGTGAGCACCTACACAGGGCTATTGTGTCCTTAATGATCACAGTACATATCTTTAATATAACACTTATTTAGTGTTAAAAGTACTCCATGTACATTATATAACTCAGGGATAGTGTACTAGGAGGGTATCCAGGGGGCATAGGATACTGTGGATCGGTCCTCCACAGGCAGAGAGGGAGATTCACCGAAAGAGGGGGCGGTCCACTCATGAAGGTCCTCCCTTGATGGCAACGCAACTTTCTGCTGCCCAGTGTGCCCCACCTGCAATGCTGCATCAGTGATAAGGACATAAAGGGGACATTCAGGGATGTGTCAGGGCAGATTGGCAGAGACTTTGGGATGGGGGAAAAACTACACCAATCCTGGAGCTGGCATTGTTATTTTCCCTTCCACTGAAACCAACGGGTGGGAAAATAAAGTAAGGGAAATGCCAGCGCTAACAAAAATGAAAAATAAATGGGGGGAAAGTCACTAGCCCTCCTTCTCACCAGGGCTTAGGAAGTGGCGGTTCTTGTGCCATAGATTCTTCCTCCCCCACCCTGGTGGAATTGCACTGGATTTTAGGCACTGGATAAGCTTGACATTAAGGAGGAAAAATATCTGTTGAGGAGAGAAGCTGAGCGGATTCTGAGATAAACACACATTCTCTCTTAAATGTGGTTTAAATGAAGACCTTGAATTTTTACCTCTCTTACAACCTGTGGGTGATTTACACACACTCTCTAGCTACAATAGTACAGTTCAGTTCTGAGACCTTGGATACATTCCATCAACATGGAAACACCTGATAGAGCCCGAAAAAAATGGTCCCAAAGTATAAGATAGGATTCGAGTAATATCTTTTCCAGTTGCCAGTAGATTGACACAGGACTCAGGAGACAATCTTTTGCTGTGAAAAAAATCTGCAGACCTTTTATTCTAGTAACTATGAACTTATATGTTATTCCTAGCAATAAGGGAGGTTTTATATGTGTGTGTATTTTTAAATGATGGTTTACATGCATCAGCCTTTGTGGCTATTTGTATTTCAGCTATGTTTTAATCAAGTGTGTTGTCCTATTTGTATTTTTTTATTACCATTAATGTTACAGCCCCCTGAAGAAGACCTAAAAATAAGAAAAAGGCCCAAACATGTTTGGCTTCCTAGAATACATTTATTTTTGCATCCTGAGAACCCGTTTCTCTTCTTTGAGATCTGTATAAGGGCCAAACTAATATAAACAAGTATAAGGACCACTCAGTCATGTGTGGTAATCCCCAGCAGCCTTTCTTTTTTTCTCATATATGCATATGGGTGTGTTGCAACAGCTCCCCCCACTTTCCAGTAACTTTGCTGTGCATCAGCCTGACACCAATTGTGGAATGAAGCTATCTGTTGAAGACCTCTGGCCAATTTGAACAGAGCCCTCCCTCTTAGCCCTTTTGAGACCTTCAGCACCACAGCTGCCCTGCCACAAGGTGGTGGGTCTCCCTAGCAGGGGCGTCCCCAAAGGGGGCGACACCAAAAGGGGGCACATCCCTCTGGTTTGCCCCTTCGGGATGCCACGAGGGCGAGGGTACCTCTTACTTTCTCCTTCTTCCTTAGTTTGTTTGTTCTCTGTTTGTCCACTGATTACCTGTTCTGTGTGAGTGAGGTGTCCCTGAGTGAGAGCAGGGATCCCCTGACAACAGTTGTGCCTGTTTGCGTTGCCCTTATTTTCTATTTGCATTGCCCTTATTTTCGCCGTAGTCTACGTAAATCTTTACGTAGACTACCCGGGCCCAAATAAGGAAAGCAAATGGCGTTGCCCTTATTTTTGCTGTAGTCTACATAAATCTTTACGTAGACTACCCATGCCCAAATAAGGAACGCAAATGGCGGCGCCCATGGGCGCCGCCATTTGCATACGTGCTTTTTTTTTTTCCAAAGACACCTGTGATAAGCTACGTAACGAT
Organism: Heloderma suspectum; assembly: GCF_057233095.1. Taxonomy (NCBI): domain Eukaryota; kingdom Metazoa; phylum Chordata; class Lepidosauria; order Squamata; family Helodermatidae; genus Heloderma; species Heloderma suspectum. The sequence continues at coordinate 89,877,074 of NC_139459.1, forward strand.
TTACGTAGCCTATCACGGCTGACTTTGGAAATCTAGCCATGATAGGCTACGTAAATTGTTATGTAGCCTATCACATGTGTGTGTGTGTGTGTGTGTGTGTGTTTACATTCACTTTTTTATTTCACGGCCGGGGAGATGGGGCGCTTCTCCCCTGCCTGAATTTCAGCCGGGCGAGGCGGGGTGCCTCCCCCCCTGGCCTGAACTTTGGGGGGAGAACCGAAGCGCCTCCCCCCCACCGCGAAGCAAGCTGCGGGACCAGGTAAATGACTTTCATACATCCCTAAGTATGACTGCTCAATCTCTCATTGCCTTTTGATACCATTGACCATGGCATCCTGGTCAATCGACTCCGTGGGATGGCTATCAGAGGCACGGTGTTACAGTGGTTCTGGACCTACCTATGGGACCGGTTTCAGAAAGAAACATTGGGTGATTATTCCTCGGCCCCTTGGCAATTGAGCCATGAGGTGCCGCAGAGCATCATCTTGTCCCCAATGTTGTTTAACATCTATATGATGCTGCTTGGACCAGTCATTAGGGGATTTGGGGCTAAATGCCATCAGTATGCTGGTGACACACAGTTCTATCTCTCTGTGACATCTGAATCAGGAGAGGCTGTGCAAGTCCTGGATCAGTGCCTAGACTCAGTAATGGCTGGATGAGGGCCAGTAAACTGAAGCTGAATCCTAGCAAGACAGAGGCCCTGTGGGTGAGTGGTTCCCAAGTCCGGGAGAAAGGGCGTTGCCTGTTCTGGATGGGGTTGCACTCCCTCTGAAAGATCAGGTTCATAGTCTGGGGATACTCCTAGATCCATCATTGTCTCTGGAGGCCCAAGTGGCCACTGCAGCTCGGAGTGCCTTTTACCAGCTTCAGCTGGTTCTTCACCAGCTACTACCTCTCCTGGACAGGGATAGCTTGGCCATGGTGGTAATCTCAAGACTGTATTACTGCAATGCACTCTATGTGGGGCTGCCCTTGAGGCTGGTCCAGAAGCTGGAGCTAGCGCAGAATGCAGCAGCTCGGCTGTTGTTGGGAGCTGCCCCTTTTCAGCATGCAACTCCTTGCTGAGGGAACTGCACTGGCTGCCTATTCACTGCCAGGCCAGGTTTAAGGTATTAGTACTAGTGTACAAAGTCCTAAACAACTTGGGACCAGGATACCTGAGAGAGCGCCTCTTCATTACCAACCTGCCCAGTCACTGAGGTCATCGGATGGCTTGCTCCTGGTGGTTCCACATGGGCCTATGGCCCGGTTGGAGTCCACCAGGAAATGAGCCTTCAGTGTGGTGACCCCCTTCCTGTCCTGTGGAATTCCCTGCCTTTGGAGGTCAGGCAGGTGCCAACATTGTTTTGCTTTTGGCGCCTCCTGAAGACATTGTTATTTCAAGAGGTTTTCCCTGAGTGACCAGCTGTGGTTTATTATATTCAGAATATGTTCTTTTAAAATGTTTTAACTGTTTTAATTATGCAGTTTTATTCTTTTATCTTGTTGTTCACTGCTCTGAAATCTTTGATGTGGAGCAGTATATCAATAGTGTGTGTGTGTGTGTGTGTGTGTGTGTGTGTGTGTGTGTATAGGCTTTAGGAGAGAGCAGTGAGACATTGGACAGTGGCATGCTTGACCCCTTTCTGCCTTTTTACTATTCTGCTCTGAATTTCTCACCTCCCAGCTTTTTCCCCACATACACAAACCAAACCTTCAGGGTTGGGGGAGTGTTTCTCAAGAGGCTTTTAGCATGTAGTCCTGCTTCTGTTCTATACTAATTTTTAATCTGATTTCTACTTTTACGTTGTGTTCTTTAAACTGTATGTTGCTTGCAGTTGTTCTGATTTTGCTTTTAATTGTATTGTAGTTCTTCCTGATATGCTCAATGAGCAGAAGAGCAGTGGACAATTAATAATAATAATAGTAACAGTAATATTAATGCCACTGTCTAAATCAGCCTATATTTTATTAATTATTATTATTGTCTGTATCAGTATCAGTATTAATATTAATATTGGTATTTGTTGTTGTTCAGTCATTAAGTCATGTCCGACTCTTCATGACCCCATGGACCATAGCACGCCAGGCCTTCCTGTCCTCCACTCTCTCCCGGAGTGTGCTCAAGTTCATATTCATTGCATCGGTGATGCTATCTAGCCATCTCATCCTCTGCCGTCCCCTTCTCCTTTTGCCTTCAATCTTTCCCAGCATCAGGGTCTTTTCCAGGGAGTTTTCTCTTTGCATTGGTTGGCCAAAATATTTGAGCTTCAGCTTCAGTATCTGTCCTTCCAATGAGCACTCAGGGTTTATTTCCTTCAGGATTGACTGATCTGACCTCCTTGCAGTCCAGGGGACTCGTAAGTAGGGGTGCACGAAACCCACTTACCTGGTCTCGCAGCTTTTTGCGGTGGGGGGGAGGCGCTTCGCTGCTCTCCCCCCGATGTTCAGGCTGGGGGGGGAGGCTTCCTGCCTTGCCCGGCCGAAATTCAGGCCGGGGGGGAGGCTTCCCGCCTCGCCCGGCCGAAATTCAGGCCGGGGAGGAGGCGCCTCGCCTCGCCCGTCCGCGAAATTAAAAGTAAAAAACAAACAAACGCCCCCATGATAGGCTACGTGACGATTAACGTAGCCTATCACGGCTAGATCTGCAAAGTCAGCCATGATAGGCTATGTAAATCGTCACGTAGCCTATCACGGGTGACTTTAAAAAAAAAAAAAGTGCGTACGCCAATGGCGGCCCCCATAGGGAGCCGCCATTCGCGTTCCTTATTTGGTCGCTGTAGTCTACGTAAATCTTTACGTAGACTACGGCGAAAATAAGGACAACGCAAATAGCGTTGCCCTTATTTTCGCCGTAGTCTACGTAATCTTTACGTAGACTACAGCGACCAAATAAGGAACGGGAATGGCGGCTCCCTATGGGGGCCGCCATTATCCATACGTGCTTTTTTTTTTTTTTTTAAGTCAGCTGTGATAGGCTACATGCCGATTTACGTAGCCTATCACGGCTGACTTTGCAAATCTAGCCATGATAGGCTACGTTAATCGTCACGTAGCCTATCAAGGGGGCGGTTTTTTTTTTTTAGTTTTATTGGAATGGCGGCGGCAGCAGCCAGTCGAAAGATCGGCTGCCGCCCCCGCCCCTGACGAAGACCCGACGAACCGCCGCCGGGACCCGCCGCTGGGAGGGACATTCGGCAAAGGTAAGTCCCGTCCCGGGGGGGTGCGGGGGGGTGCGGAGAGTTTCTCCCCGAAACTTGTTCGGGGGGCTGAACACGTTGGCGCTCGGCCCCCCAAAGTTTCGGGGATAAATTCTCCGCCAACCCTACTAGTAAGAGTCTTCTCCAGCCCCACAGTTCGAAGGCATCAATTCTTCAGCGCTCAGCCTTCCTTATAGTCCAGCTCTCACAGCCATACATTACTACTGGGAAAACCACAGCTTTGATTAGACGGACCTTTGTCGGCAAGGTGATGTCTCTGCTTCTTACTATGCTGTCTAGGATTGCCATAGCTTTCCTCCCAAGGAGCAAGTATCTTTTAATTTCATGCCTACAGTCACCATCTGTGGTGATCTTGCAGCCCAAGAAAATAAAATCTGTCACTGCTTCCATTCCTTCCCCTTCTATATGCCGGGAAGTGATGGGGCCAGATGCCATGATCTTCGTTTTTTTAATGTTGAGTTTCAAACCAGCTTTTGCACTCTCCACTTTCACCCTCGACAAGAGGCTCTTGAGATCCTCTTCGCTTTCTGCCATTAGGGTGGTATCGTCTGCATATCGGAGGTTGTTGATAATTCTCCCAGCAATCTTAATTCCGACCTGTGATTCATCCAACCCGGCATTTCTCATGAATGTTGGTGATTTGATCTCTAGTTCCTCTGCCTCTTCGAAACCCAGCTTGTACCTCCGGTAGTTCTTGGTTCACATACTGCTGAAGCCTAGCTTGTAGGATTTTGAGCAGAACCTTGTTGGCATGTGAAATGAACACAATTGTACGGTAGTATGAACACTCTTTGGCGTTGCTCTTCTTTGGAATTGGAATATAAACTGACCTTTTCCTGTCTTGTGGCCACTGTTGAGTGTTCCAAATTTGTGGGCATATTGAGTGCAGTACTTTAACAGCATCATCTGTTAGGATTTTAAATAGCTCAGCTGAAATACTGTCATCTCCGCTAGCTTTGTTGTTAGTAATGCTTCCTAAGGCATTACTAAGGCCCACTTGACTTCACTCTCGAGGATGTCCAGCTCAAGTTCAGTGACCGCACTATCATGGCTATCAGGGACATTCAGATCTTTCCTGTATAGTTATTCTGTGTATTCTTTCCACCTCTTCCTAATCTCTTCTGCTTCTGTTAGGTCCCTACCTTCTTTGTCCTTTATCATGCCCATCTTTGCACAAAAAGTTCCCTTGAGATCTCTGATTTTCTTGAAGAGATCTCTAGTCTTTCCCATTCTGTTGTTTTCCTCGATTTCTTTGCATTGTTCATTTAAGAAGGCCTTCTTGTCTCTCTTTGCTATTTTCTGGAAATCTGCATTCAGTTGGATATACCTTCCCCTTTCTCCCTTGCTTTTCGCTTCCCTTCTTTCCTCAGCTACTTGTAAAGCTTCATCAGACAGCCACTTTGCTTTCATGCATTTCTTTTTCTTTGGGATGGATTGAGTTGCTGCCTCCTGAACAATGTTACGGACCTCCGTCCATAGTTCCTCAGGCACTCTTGTCTATCAGGTCTAATCCCTTAAATCTATTCATCCCCTCCACTGTATATTCATAAGGGATATGAATTAGGTCACACCTGAATGGTTTAGTGGTTTTCCCTATGTTCTTCAATTTAAGCCGAAATTTTGCAATAAGAAGCTCATGATCTGAGCCACAGTCAGCTCCAGGTAAGGATGGACGAAAGTCCCTTACCTGGTCCCGCAGCTGTTTTCGGTGGGGGGGGAGGTGCTCCAGTTCTCCCCCCGAAATTCTTGGTGGGGGGGAGGCACCCCATCCCTCCCCGCCGAAATTCTGGCCGGGGGGAGCGCCCCGTCTCCCCAGCTGCGAAATAAAAAAGTAAATTGTAAAAAAAAAAAAAATGTGATAGGCTATGTAACGATTTACATAGCCTATCACGGCTAGATTTTCAAAGTCAGCCGTGATAGGCTACGTAAATCTTTACGTAGCCTATCACAGCTGACTTTGAAAAAAAAAAAGCGCATACGCAAATGGCGGCGCCCATGGGTGCTGCCATTTGCGTTCCTTATTTGGGCACGGGTAGTCTATGTAAAGATTTACATAGGTTACGGCGAAAATAAGGGCAACACAAATAGCGTTGCTTTTATTTTCGCCGTAGTCTACGTAAATCATTACATAGACTACCCGTGCCCAAATAAGGAAGGCAAATGGTGGCACCCATGGCCGCCGCCATTTGCGTACGCGTTGTTGTTGTTTTTTAATTCAGCCGTGATAGGCTACATAAACATTTACGTAGCCTATCACGGCTGACTGCAGGGACACAAACGGCAGTGGCTACAGCCGCCGCCATTTGCGTCTCGGCAGGAGACGAGGTCTCCTCAGTCAGCCATGATAGGCTACGTAAAGTTTTACATAGCCTATCATGTCTGACTTTGAAAATCTAGCCGTGATAGGCACGTAAATCGTTACGTAGCCTATCACTATTTTTTTTTTTTACTTTACTTTACTGGGAAATGGCGGCGGCAGCAGCCGGTTGGAAGACCAGCCGCCACCCCCACCACCGCCGAAACGCCGCCGGGGCCTGCCGCCAAGAGGGACATTCGCACGAGGTAAGTCCCATCCCGGGGGGGGCGGGGGGGTGTTGGAGAATTTCCCCACCAATGTCAGGGGGCCGAATGCATTGGCATTCGGCGTCCCGGAGATTTGTGGAGAACTTCTCCGCCATCCCTAGCTCCAGGTCTTGTTTTTACTGACTGTATAAAGCTTCTCCATCTTTAGCTGCAAAGGACATAATCAATCTGATTTTTATATTGACCATCTGGTGATGTCTATGTGTAGAGTTGCCTCTTGTGCTGTTGGAAAAGAGTATTTGCTATGATCAGCATGTTCTCTTGGCAAAACTCTATTAGCCTTTGTCCTGCTTCATTTTGTACACCAAGGCCATGCTTGCCTGTTATCCTGGTTATTTCGTGACTTCCTACTTTAGCGTTCCAATCCCCTATGATGAAAAGGACATGTTTTTTGGTGTTAGTTCTAGAAGGTGTTGTAGGTAGTTGAACCGATCAACCTCACCTTCTTCAGCATCAGTGGTTGGGGCATAGACATGAATTACTGTGAGGTTGAATGGTTTGCCTTGGATTCGTACTGAGACCATTCTATCGTTTTTGAGATTGTACCCCAATACTGCTTTTCCCACTCTTTTGTTGACTATGAATGCTACTCCATTTCTTCTAAGGAATTCTTGATCACCTCCAGCTTATCTTGATTCATTGATCTGACATTCCAGGTTCCTAAACAATATTGTTCTTTACAACATCGGATTTTCTTTTCACCACCAGACACATCCACAGCTGAGTGTCCTTTTGGCTTTGGCCCAGCTGCTTCACTCTTTCTGGCGCTACTTGGAAATACCCTCTGCTCTTCCCCAGTAGTATATTGGACACCTTCCAACCTGAGGGGCTAATCTTCCGGCATCATCTCTTTTATTTATTTATTTATTTATTTATTTATTTCATTTCTGTACTGCCCAATAGCCGAAGCTCTCTGGGCAGTTCACAAAAATTAAAACCAAACAACACACAATAAAACAATTTAAAATATATAGAACATTAAAACCACAATATAACAATACATCCACAATAAAACCTAGCAGCAGTGCAGGAGTTTAAAATACAGATTTAAAACAGCAACGATAAAAATTTAGAAAGCTAAAATGCTAAAATGCCTGGGAAAATAAAAAGGTCTTCACCTGGTGCCGAAAGCCTTGTGATACGTTCCATGGGGTTTTCTTGGCAAGAATACTGGAGTGGCTTACCATTTCCTTCTCCAGTGGACCACTAGGGATGGCGGAGAATTTCTCCCCGAAACTTCGGGGGGCCGAGCGCCAATGTGTTCAGCCCCCCGAACAAGTTTCGGGGAGAAATCCTCCACACACACCCCGCACCCCCCCTGGGACGGGACTTACCTTCCCTGAATGTCCCTCCCAGCGGGGGGTCCGGCTGGCGGTTCGTCCGGTGTTCGAGCGGGGTGGGAGCGGCAGCCGGTCTTTCGACCGGCTGCTGCCCCCGCCATTGCAATCAAAGAAAAAAAAAAAAAACGTCCCCTGATAGGCTACGTGACGATTCACGTAGCCTATCATGGCTAGATCTGGAAAGTCAGCCGTGATAGGCTACGTGAATCGTCACGTAGCCTATCACGGGTGACTTAAAAAAAAAAAAAAGTGTGTACGGATAATGGCGGCCCCCATAGGGAGCCGCCATTCCCGTTGCTTATTTGGTCGCTGTAGTCTACGTAAATGTTTACGTAGACTACGGCGAAAATAAGGGCAACGCTATTTGCGTTGTCCTTATTTTCGCCGTAGTCTACGTAAACATTTACGTAGACTACAGCAACTAAATAAGGAACGCGAATGGCGGCTCCCTATGGGGGCCGCCATTCGCGTACGCGCTTTTTTTTTTTTTTAAAGTCACCCGTGATAGGTTACGTGACGATTCACGTAGCCTATCACGGCTGACTTTCCAGATCTAGCCATGATAGGCTACGTGAATCGTCACGTAGCCTATCAGGGGACGTTTTTTGTTTTGTTTTTTAACTTTCGTGTTCGCGGCCGGGCGAGGCGGGAAGCCTCCTCCCCGGCCTGAATTTCGGCCGGGCGAGGAGGTAAGCCTCCCCCCCGGCCCGAATTTCGGCCGGGCGAGGCGGGAAGCCTCCCCCCCCGGCCTGAACTTTGCGGGGGGAGCAGCGAAGCGCTCCCCCCCACCGCTAACAAGCTGCGAGAAAAGGTAAGTGACTTTCTTCCACCCCTAGTGGACCACATTTTGTCAGAACTCTCCACCATGACCTGTCCGTCTTGGGTGGCCCTGCACAGCATAGCTTATGGCTTCACTGAGTTACTCAAGCCACTTCACCACAACAAGGCAGTGATCCATCAGTAGGGATGTCAGAGAATTTTGCCACAAATCTCAGGGAGGCCAAATGCCAGTGCATTCGTCCCTCCAAAATGGGTGGCAAAACAGTCTACCCCCCCGTCACCCCCCTGGGATGGGACTTACCTTGGGCGAATCTTCCTGGCAGCAGTGGCTCCGGCGGCGGTTCAGCGGCAGTTCGGCGGCAGCAGCTGCGGCAGCCGGTCTTCTGACCGGCTGCCACCGCCGCCATTTCCAGTTAAAAAAAAAAAAAGTGATAGGCTACGTAAAGATTTATGTAGCCTATCACGGCTAGATTTTTAAAAAATACCGTGATAGGCTAAGTAAATCTTTACGTAGCCTATCACGGCTGATTTAAAAGAAAAAAACCGCGTGTACGCAAATGGCGGCGCCCATGGGCGCCACCATTTGCATTCCTTATTTTGACACGTCTTAGTCTACATGAACATTTACGTAGACTAAGACAGCGAAAATAAGGGGAACGCAAACACTACGCTATTTGCGTTCCCCTTATTTTTGCCGTCTTAGTCTACGTAAATGTTTACGTAGACTAAGACCTGTCAAAATAAGGAACGCAAATGGCAGCGCCCATGGGCACCGCCTTTTGCATACGCGCATTTGTTTTTCTTTTAAATCAGCCGTTATAGGCTATGTAAACATTTACGTAGCCTATCACGGCTGACTGCAGGGACGCAAACGGCGGCGGCTATGGCCACCACCATTTGCGGACCCGGCCAGCCAGGATTCGGGGGGGAGGGATGGAGTGCCTCCCCCCCAGCCAGAATTTTGAGGGGGAGGGACGGAGCGCCTTCCCCCCAGCCAGAATTTGGGGGGAGGGACGGAGCACCTCCCCCCGGCCAGAATTTCAGGGGGAGGGACGGAGCACCTCCCCCCCACCTCGAATCAAATTTCGTTTAAAGGTAAGTGACTTTCGTACATCCCTAGATCCATGAACGGGTAATATCGGTATGCTGTTATTTAAATCAGCCACACATTCAATTGTGGAAGGATTTGGACCTCTTGATTGTCTTTCTTTTTCTGTGGGTCTCAGATATGCAACATTTTTGTCAATATTCTAACACAAGTAACCTGTGAGCCAGCAAGTTGAGTGCAGTCTTCAGTAGATGACTGGCAGGCTTCGTTCAGCTTGCTAGGCTTATATAAGAGATGGAAGATGCTTCTCTGCACCAACTCTAATGCCCATTGTGTTACAGTTTTCATGGTTATATATGGCTTTGGAACTGGATGAAGCACATTAGACCACATTCCCATAGACTGTAACTACCATGCAATCTATGGTTTGATCTCTTGTCCAGATCTCATCTGTGATGATAACACACTTTAGTTTGATATTGATATATATATATCACGTCTCAGTGGATGGGTTTATGGAGCTAGGCAATTGCTTTTTTCAATACAAACCATATAAGAAAAGGACAAAGTAAAGAGGGTTAGTGGCACCAAGGAGTGGGGAGCTGAAAATCACTTCAAATTGTCACATCAATTCAAATATGCATTTAGTAATTTTCGTATTCCCAGCCTTGGTGGGTGAGCAATTTCCCATGTCACCTGTGTATAAAGCTGGACCAAAAGGATCATATTTGCTTTTACAAAATACATGGAGGTAAAATATATTCACAAAATACGCTGTGGCCTTAATAGAAGGAATCATGTGCCTCCAACTGTACGTAATAGGACTGTAATTCCATCAAATAGTTCCAGAGACTGATGACACACCAAGGGACGGAGGCTCAGGTGGCATTTTCATGTTATCAGAACCAGAAGATGGAATTACAGCCCTTTAAAAAGCACACCAGGGAGATCCACTGCAGCATTATAATCATCCCTAATGATAAATGTTCTTTAAAAGTGCTAAGGTTAAAGGGTTTTTTTCACAGAGCCCAGATATCACAAAATCCCCAATGCAACTTTGGAATAATAACTAAAAAATTGTCTCTAGAAAATCTCTGTCCATGTGTTTTTAAAAAGAATACTGCACAATGTTATACCATCCAGGCTTGATCCATTCATGAGGGGAAAGGAACGCTTGCCCTGTGTAGCCAGCTGTTGTGGCCATTTCAAGGCAATCTGGCTTTTGGTCTTTCTTTTCCTGGATGCACAAATGCCTGCACCTCTCAACCTAGAAATCTTGTGTTGCAGTTGCCTGGTAACTACAATTGTACTCTTCCCCCTAAGTGAAAAGAAATAAAAGTGGCAGGGGATGGAGTAAGGAAGGACAAAGGAAGATGATCTGGTAGAAATGACAAAGAGTGGTTCTATATAGAGATTCACTCACACATACACACACCCTTGTGTCCTGAAAGAACACATGAAGGGGGCTTTCAGCGTCATGCAGGTTGTCCTTATCCCCACTGTATGCCATTATCATGTCCTCTGCTGCCACTCTCTGCAGTGGGAACAATTTCCCACCATCTGTGCATATGTACATTATGGGAAAGGGCTCTCCATACATACTGATATACATGTTCAGCTCTGCTTTATGTGAGAGGAGCTCTGACTGGGCCAGAATTCATTCTCACATGAACTCTATGCACTGCACACACATCAGGACATCTGAAGGACCCTTTCCCACACCATCCAAATTTGTGGACAGCTGGGAAGCACCTCTGCTGCAGGTGATGGCAGCTGGGGACATGGCTGCAGCATGCTGCAGGGGTGAGGCTAGCCCACACAACCTGGTGGCACACACACCCCCAACACACACATACTTTTAATGTATGGGGGTGTCATGTGAACTTCCCCTATAGGCTACAGTTATTAGAATTTTCTGAGGAAAATTATGCCAATGCAATATAAAACCAATGCAATGAGTGATGACAAAGGATGGAAGAAATTCTCATTTGCATAATCCTTTCTCATTCAGCATTATTGTTCCAGAGCTAGATTGTAGTTATTTATTTATTATTTATTTACTTATTACATTAATATCCCACCTTTTTTCCTCTTTAAGGAACCCAAGGATACATAATCCTCCTCCTCCTCTCCATTTTAGCCTCACAACAACAACCCTGTGTGGTAGGCTGGGCTGAGAGTCTGTGACTGGCCCAAAGTATTTAATTGTCTGTCCCTCACCCCACAGTTATAACTGAACTCACTGATCTTTTAGTAGTTCACTTCCTTCCTTTATCATTACCCAAATGTTAAAAAATCTCACATTGTACTATTATAAACAATTATGCACATTTTAATCATTGTTTTTAAAAGGAGCCACAAAGGTTAATGGGCAAACAAAGGTCTTTAAGGAAATGGTGGGAGGTTGGGGGAGGGGAGACACAATTAATTATCCCAATCTCATTGCAAGGCAAGTAAACATGCATATTTTAGAGTATAGGAAATGGAAAAGCAGATTCTGAGAAAAGCTGTCAAAACTATATGGCTTCACCTCCAAGGGTTAGGGTATCATTGTACAGCCATCTAGGATAGTTCTGTGAGGGTTTTCAAGGGGGAGCTATTAACATTTCACCTTTTTCAAATTTGAAGGTACATTTGAGAAAGCACAAAGCCTGCTCTTACTGAGGTGGTCATGGATATTTATTGGAAGAAATGTATAAAAACAATTCACATTTATTGAACCAAACCAACACATTCATGATCACATAGCAAAACCACATATTCATAATCCATAGAGCTGTATGGGAAGCACAATTGCACAGATCCCTAAATGGCATTAAATCCTTAAATGCAGTTTTAAGCTAAGGCAAAGGCAGTGAAAGAGACAGATAGGTATCTCCAGGGATTTCACCATAGAAGACAGGGAGAATGGGGAAAGAAAGGGCTTAGAGATTCTCTTTCCCATGATGCAGTGGGAAGGGAAAGAAATAGGGGTGTTTGAGAGTATCCCATCTTTCATTGTACTGTCATCTCTCTAGCAGTCTGCAGCCTACCCCGGTGATGCACACAGCACAGTCTGTCACCTCTCAAGAATGAGGTAATCTCAGAAACACCACCAAAGAAATTCTAAAGCACCCTAAAAATTAGGCAGACAAACAGAAGCCTCTTTCGGGGAATGCAGAAAATGTTTGAGGAATTGGAGCACAGAACTGTTAGAAATATTTTGAACTTATCTGAAAGTTACTGGAAGAGGGCAGTGTTGCAGTTAGTTCATGGGAATTTTGACCACAGCTAGCCTCAGAATCTCTATAGCCTACAATGTGATTTCCTGCGATTTCTTCCTTTTGCTCCTCCCCTTCCCCCCATCTGACTTACACCATTGTTGTGAGCTCATGTGCTTGCTCTTTTGCTCTTGCCTGTATAATTGAACACAAAATAGACTGAACAAACTCTTTTTGAACCTCTACGCTGTACCTGCTTTTTATATGCAAGAACATTTGTGAATAAAACCATTTTATCTTTTCTTCACCAAAGAATGGTGTGGTTTCCTTTTATTGTTATAAGACAGCCTGTGTGCACATGGGACTGGTGAATGCTCATTCTGTTTTGTCTTTTGTTTTGTCCCTGCTAACTGCCTTTCTAACAGGAGGATTTGTTACTAAATAATCCCATCACTAACAAGCCTACAATTTCCTTCCCCTTTCTCCTTCCTTCCTTCCTTCCTTCCTTCCTTCCTTCCTCTTCCCTGATGAGGCCCACCTGGTGCCAACATTGCCATCTTTTCAGTGCCAGGTTAAAACTGCCCTCTTGTCTCAGACATTTGGCAGCATATAATGTCTCTCGATTGTCTCTGGCTGATTGTTTTAGATATATGTTGTTCTCTGTGTTATTTGTTCTATGTCATTAAGTGAATGATTTTATATTTTATATATAATGTTTTTTAATGGTTTATAATTTCTGTGAACTGCCCAGAGAGCTTTGGCTATGGGGCAGTATAGAAATACAATGAATGAATGAATGAGCACACTTGGAAAAGCCCTTTTTGTTGCTCTTAGTATTCCTTGCCAGCCTCAGCTTGTTCTGAGCTTTAGCTTTTCAGACACCATTCTTATATAAGCCTGGCCTACTCATCTTTGCTTGTCCTGGTGACCTGTCCATCCTTCCATTTCTTATAATGCCCTTCTTCATTTTCTGTTCATCCCTAAGACTTTTGTGCAGCCACATTGGCTTTTTTTAGATGTCTCCTATGCTTTTTTTCATTGCAATGGTTCCTGATTGCAACTGTAGTAGCCCCTTTTTCTGGAACTCCCACCTGTCTTAGGCTCCTTTCCCCATTAGTATATCTAACCTACTTAGCATTTCCCAGAGGTTATTAAAATCAGCTTTCCTGAACTCCAAGGTACATGGTTGACTAGGGTCCTTATTAGCTTTCCATAAGATCAAGAATCCCAGCATTACATAGATAGGGATGTATGAAAGTCACTTACCTTTAACGAAATTTGATTCACGGTGGGGGGGAGGCGCTCCGTCATTCCCCCCAAAAATTCTGGCTGCGGGGGGAGGCGCTCCGTCCCTCCACCCCCGAATCCTGGCCAGCCGGGCCCACAAATGGCGACGGCCATAGCCGCCGCTGTTTGCGTCCCTGCAGTCAGCCGTGATAGGCAACGTAAATGTGCTACACTATAGGCTATGTTATTTGCGTTCCCCTTATTTTCGCCGTAGTCTATGTAAATGTTTACGTAGACTAGACATGCCAAAATAAGGAACGCGCACTTTTTTTTTTTTTACTCAACCATGATAGGCTACGTAAACATTTACGTAGCCTATCACGGTATTTTTTAAAAATCTAGCCGTGATAGGCTACGTAAATCTTTACGTAGCCTATCACGTTTGTTTGTTTGTTTCTTTTACTGGAAATGGCAGCGGCGGCAGCCGGTCAGAAGACCGGCCGTTGCAGCCGCTGCTGTCGAACCGCCACCGACCCGCCGCCGGAGCTGCCACCGCCAGGAGGATTCACCCAAGGTAAGTCCCATCCCGGGGGGGGCAGGGGGCAGACCGTTTCGACCCCAATTTTGGGGGGCCGAATGCGCTGACATTCGGCCTCCCCGAGATTCGTGGCGAAATTCTCTGACATCCCTAATAGATAGTCACTTTCCTCCAGAGTTACTGCTCCTTTAATCTAGTACAGAATGGAAAGTGCTTCCTGTGCTTCATAGCCTTCTTCCCTGGCTTCAACGATGATAAGGACAGGTAGCTTCCACACCTTGGAGTATATGTGTGTGTGTGTGTGTGTGTGTGCGCGTGTGCGCGTGCTGGTGAAATTATTTGAACTTTGGGGGGAGTGGGGTTTATATTTGTATGAATCAGCACAGGCATAGCACAATTTTCTGTCTTCCTTCTTTTTAAAAGCAGTTTTGCTGCTGTGCTGTGAGAAAGTGGCAGTGGCACTCCTAGTGATCTCCAGGGACATCTCACCCCACAACATGCTGTAACATCCTTCCAAGGGTATTGTTGGGGCGGGAGGACATAGCTGGCCAACTGAAGGGCAGTGGGAACAGCCACCTTTTCCTCAGAACACAGTATATCTGGACAGATGCGATTAGCAGTCCATGCTCACCTTGTTCCAGTGGAGGCTGGTGGCTCTGATGTCCGCGGAGCTGTAAATCTGCTCTGGGTTTAAGTCAGAACTCTGAAGCAGCTATCCAAGTGATGAATCCTATCCCCAAAATGGTTTCTGAACCCTGGATAGCTCCTTTAGAGTTCTGACTGGTTTTGACTGAAACCCAGAGCAAATTTACAGCCCCACTGACATTGGAGCCACCAGCCTCCACCGCTCATTCATAATTCATTAATGTATACTGCATAGACACTGAAAGCCTTGGATATTCTGCTCCAACATCTTTGCTGCTGTTTTATTGTGGAGTTTGCTAGCACCCCCCCCCCCCGGTTGCTCCTGTAGCACCAACTGCAGTGACATTAATAGATCTTAAAGTAAAACAAGACTCTGGATCAAATGATATCTAGCTATTTTATAATAAAACTGTAAATGGTCACCATATTTTTCAGCTGCTTCACCTCTTGCCAATTAAATATAAAAATCAGAGATCAAATACCATCTTAAAAAGTACCTATGAATTTGCATTAATTGAAAATATAATAGAACATGGAGCGAAAATAGCTTCTTTTTAACTGATTCAATACCTGTTTTCATTGCAGCTGAAAACTTTATGAAAGACATAATTATTAGCATTTTGGATCTAGTGAAATTGCTGATTAATTATACATATAATTACATATCAGACATATGCCACATGCTCTTCAATATAAATCTTTAATGAATTTCACCTTGTATGCAAGTCTTTGACTGAGAAAAATTTAGATTGACATGTAAGCAATATACTAGTTAAGCTTTAGAATATCTAGTCTTTGAAATAGAATGTGCAGTGGATGGAATTTCTTAAAGCTGCTTCAGAACTTACTTTAAAAAAATCAATACTGTTCTTTTTGTACATTTCAGCAGGAATTAAAATAAGCACCACTTAGCAAGATTCTATTTTTCTACCTGTTTCATTTTACAATAATGTTATCTTAAACATTTTTAAATGTTCAGTTGGTATGGAACAGTGATAGATGGAAAGTAGGACAAGCTTGGTACTATTCGAACAAATGTCTATGTTTCCAGAAGAGAGCAAATGATCACCTTTGTTTTTAACAGAATGGAAAATATAAATAGCAAAGGTATTAATTTCTTTGAACCCAACTGGGTGTGTTATCATCCAGATGGGCAGCGTCTTGTTTGATGCAACTGTTTAGTGAAGTAAATGATACGCTTTTGGACAAACACTGGGGAATCAAGAATGGACTGAGGGGACAAAACCCAACAGCTGCAGAAGTCAATAGTGTATGTAGACCTGAACAGTTTCTAAAAATAATTATATTTTCATTGTTATTCCATATGTGTTTCATTCATTTGGAGTTTCTAAGTATGACCTACCTCAACCACTTTTATTGGTGAAGCAAACTGAGACCTTTAACTAGATGCTTTGGCATTCTTTGGTTTACAGTTGGTGTGTTTGTAGGACAGAGGTTCAGTGTAAATGTCACATTCCCAACCCTCTAAACCATGGGTGGTGGATCAGGAATATAGCAACGATCCCTCCTCTCTTTTGTTGCAACAGTTTGAACTGAATACAGAAACACAAGTAAGGGCATGGAGGAGCTGTGCATGCTGGACCCATCCCTACATCCCTGTGCATACTTAGCCTACCCCCCCCCCTCATTTCCCAGTGTGGCAAGGTCTCAACATGAGTTCTGTTTACTTGAACATGAATAGAACTTTCCATGCAATTGGGGGCCCTGATAAAAGAGGGTCCCTCATTGTGCAGAGAGTTCTAATTGCATTCAAGGTAATGCAAGTAGAGACCCCCTTCAGACTTCCCTGCTCAAAGTGGGGAGTTCAGGGAATGAGAGGGTGGAGTGTGCAGGGGCATAAGGGGTGGGAACAGTAAGTGTGGCTACTCTTACACAACTAGGGATGTATGTGGTTTCTCCACCATCTGTTCCAGTGGGGAATCCGCCCGGAGGGGGAGGCAAACCGTTCCTCCCCCCTGCTGGAATCCTCCGGAGTGGCTCTGCTCTGCAAGGGTTTTGCAGAGCCACCCGGCTTGAGGGCCGCTTACCTGGGTGGCCGGAGCCATTCTCCTCCGCGCCGATCTCCATTTAAAAAAAAAATGGCGATCAGCAGGATGTGCCCATAGAATTATACGCAAATAGAGCTGTGTATAAGTCTATGTGTCCATAGGCTAATACACAAGATTCATAGCTCTATTTTACATATGTCTATTCTGTGTATAAGTCTACATAGACTTATACGCAAGATTCACAGCTCTATTTTGCATATAAGTCAATGGGCTTTAAAAAATGGCGATCAGCAGGATGTGCCCATAGACCTATATGCAAAATAGAGCCATCAGTCTTGCATATAAGCCTATGGACACATACACTCATAGGCAAGATTCACGACTGTATTTGTGTATAAGTCTATGGGCACATCCTGCCAATTGCCTTTAAAAAAAAAAAAAGGTGATCGGTGCAGAGGAGAATGGCTCCGCCTGAGCAAGCAGCCAAGTGCCATCACATGCGGAATCCTAGCAGAGCGGAAGTAAGTGCAGCCGATCCGCCAGGGATTTCGAAGGCCAGATTCCTAAGAATCCGGCTTCATTTGAATCCATGGCAGATTTCTCTAACATCCCTATACACAACTGAACAGAGCTTATGGCTAGCATTGAACAGGGATTCCCTCCAAACTCACTTCAAATGTTGATTTCAAATCAGGGTTTGGAGTAAGGATGTACGAAAGTCACTTACTTTTCCACAGATTATGTTGATGGTGTGTGGGGGGAGGCATTCCGTCCCTCCACCTGGAATCCTCGACGGGGGGGGAGGCGATCCGTTCCTCCCCCCGGAATCCTCCACGGCCGGCTGTGCTCCACAGCAGCTCTGCGGAGCAGCCGGCCAGGCCCAAGCCAGAGTGGTCCGCAGCCAGATTTCCGGCCACGGAGGGCTCTGGGTAAAAAAAACAACCACATACGCAAATGGCGGCAGCTACGGACGCCGCCATTTGCGTACCTTATTTTTGGCCATCTTAATCTACGTAAATATTTACGTAGACTATGAAGGCGAAAATAAAGGGGAATGCAAATAGCGTAGGGGGCGCTATTTGCATCCCTTTTTGATTCACCGTTTTAGCCTACGTAAATATTTACATAGGCTAAAATGACAAATCAAAAAGGGACGCAAATAGCGCCCACTATGATATTTGCATTCCCCTTTATTTTCGCCATCATAGTCTATGTAAATATTTACGTAGACTAAGACAGCCAAAAATAAGGAATGCAAATGGCGGCAGCCATAGCCACCGCCATTTGCATACGCGGTTTTTTTGTTGCTGTTTTTTTACCCAGCCATGATAGGCTATGTAAATCTTTACGTAGTCTATCATGTCTTGTAAAAAAAAAAAAAAAACTCAACAAGACTGCAAATGGCGGCGGTGGCAGCCAGTCGGAAGACCAGCCGCTACAGCTGCCGCCGCCGCTGGAGCCACCACCGCCCGGAACATCCGCCCCAGGTAAGTCTCATCCCGGGAGGGATCCGTGGGGTGGTGGGGAGGTGGCAGGCCATTCTGCCACAGAGTTTGGGGGGCCGAATGCACTGGCATTCGGCCTCACCGAGATCCGTGGCGGAATTCTCTGACATCCCTAGTTTGGAGGCAATTCCTGATCAGTGCTAACCATAATTTGCCCAATTTGAACATAATGGCAAATGATGGTTATGCAAACCAAGAGTGGGAGAAGTGGATGAGAGGGAAGAAGGTATGTGGAAGACCTTGTGGCACCATGGTATAATGCAGCAGTAGGCAATCTGGTGCTGTCCAGATGTTTTGGACAACAACTCCCATAAGCCCTATGCAGTATGGGCAGTGTTTAGGGATTATGGGAATTGTAGCCCAAAATTATCTGGAGAGTACCAGGTTACTTACTCCTGGTTTAGGGGATCAAGGATCTAAAGTCTGAATTGATTTCAATACAGGTGTCGCCAAACTTTTTGGGTAGGAATTTGGAATTTTGAGAGTGTTGTGGCTGTTGTGGTGCTCTCACAAAATGGCTGCTATGGGGATGGGTTTACGTTTTCATACCATGGTGGGTATCCCTGGTCACAAAACACTCATTTCCCAGAAGGCAAACGGGTGAGATTAAAATAAAAGTAACATGGCGGAACATAGCAACCCACCCCACCACCCCGCAAAAGCCCCGCGAAACGGAGCTTACCTGGCGGCGGCTCTGGCGGCGGCAGTGGTGGCGGCGGCGGCTCCAGTGGCTCCGGCAGCTCCAGCGGCGGCTCTGGTGGCAGCGGCAGCAGCAGCTCCGGCTATCATGGCTAAAGCAGCCTATCATAGCTAAAGCAGGGATGCAAATGGCATCCCCTATGCCATTTGTGTTCCCGCTTTAGCCGTCATAGGCTACGTAAATATTTGCATAGCCTATCACGGAGAAAACGGGAATGCAAATGGCGTAGGGGACGCCATTTGCATCCCTGCTTTAGCCGTGATAGGCTATGTAAATATTTACGTAGCCCATCACGGGCTACCATAGGGACGCAAATGGTGTCCCCTACTCAGCACGCCATTTGCGTCCACAGCAGCCCGGCAGCGGCTGAAGGCCCCACTGTGGGTTGGCCCGGCCGGCGGCTCTGCGGCCTGGCTGCGGAGCGGAGCCAGCCGGGCAGGATTCCAGGGGAGAGGAACGGATCACCTCCCCCCCATCGAGGATTTTGGGGGGAGGGATGGAGCGCCTCCCCCTCGCTGTGGATGTCCCTGGACAAAACCAGGTAAGTGTTTCGTACATCCCTAGCTTGACACAATTGTCCAGGTGGGAGCGGAGAAAGCAAAAGACAGTATAATGTCATATTTTAGTTGAAGGTACTGTGCTTTGATACAGTCCAACATGTGGTTTTAATGAAGGTAGGAAAGATGCAAGATACCCTGAGTTAGATGCAGACAAGTACTCAGCAGTGTTCAACTGGAACTGAAGGAATGGGGCAGGGTCACAATTTTCCTTGATTCCCCCCTGCGGCCCCCAATGCTACCTCCTGTGCTTTTCTGGAACCATCCAGAACAGTATGGGAGGTGGTACTGAGGGCTGTAAGGGGAAGGGAGAAATGGAGGAAATTCTCATCCTTCTTTCCTCCAGCAGAAAGCCTCCACTGGACTTTGATTCCCTTTGCAAGTGGAAGGAACCTTTCCATTCACAGAAGGGCAAGTCTGGATCCAACCCTTAGTGATGAAAATTCTATAGCAAGCCCTCTAAAACATTATGCCTTACATTTAGTTGTTACATTTCTAGCTAGCCCTTCCTTCAAGGAACTCAGCATTTTACTCTCATAACACATCCCTGACAGGCTGAGAAATTGTGAATTGCCCAAGGCTACTCATTGAGCTTCACAGCTGAGTGGGGATTGGAGCAGTTAGAAATTGAACTAAGTAAATTATAACAAAGCAGATAGGCAAACAGATCATTATGTAAGAGCTTGTGACAGGTTTCTGTTTGCTGCAGTGTCTGTTCAAGAAATCGCTTCTACAGAACTTAAGGTAAAGAAGCAAAAGCAAACACACATTATCTCAGTCTTGAAATCTCCCCCGTTCTTCATCGTGCTCACAAATAGAGCCATATAGTCCAACAGCCACATTTATTACAAGGCATAACTAAAACTGATGAGCAAATTTCTGGAGGATTAATGTGGGTGCCTATCCAAACCTCTTTGATCAGACATTGAGCAATACATTTTGGGAGCCTCCAGTTATCTTAAAATAATTGCAGTACTTGGATTTAGGACTCTCTCAGGCTCAGGAATCTCTAGTGATGTATGAAAGTCACTTACCTTTTCGAAGGGTGACATTTGCAGTGGGGGGGAGGCGCTCCGTCCCTCCACCTGAAATTCTCTCTGGCCGGCTCTGCTCCACGGAGATTCCGTAGCCATAGCCGCCGGCATTTGCGTCCCTGTATTTTGCTGTGATAGGTTACGTAAAAAAAGAAGAAGAAAATATCAATTTCGTCCATGTAGGTATATATGTCCCAGTGTGCTGAAGGTAGGGATGTCAGAGAATTTCTCCACGAATCTTTGGGAGGCCGAATGCCAGCGCATTTGGCCCCCCGAAGTTGGTGGCAAAACGGTCTGCCCCCCCCACCCCCCCGGGACGGGACTTAACTTGGGCAAATCCTCCTGGTGGCGGTGGCTCCGGCGGCTGTTTGGCTGTGGTTCAGCAGCGGCAGCTGTGGCGGCTGGTGTTCTGACCAGCTGCCGCCACCACCATTTCCAGTAAAAAAAAAAAACCAAAAAAACGTGATAGGCTACTTAAAGATTTACGTAGCCTATCATGGCTAGATTTAAAAGAAATACTGTGATAGGCTACGTAAATGTTTACGTAGCCTAAAACGGCTGAGTAAAAAAAAGAACGCGTGTACGCAAATGGCGGCACCTATGGGCGCTGCCATTTGCGTTCCTTATTTTGGCACGTCTAGTCTACATAAATATTTACGTAGACTATGGCGAAAATAAGGGGAACGCAAATAGCGTAGCGTCTATTTAACGTGCCAAAATAAGGAACGCAAATGGCGGCGCCCATGGGCGCCGCCATTTGCGTACGCATGTTTGTTGTTGTTGTTTTTTACTCAGCTGTGATAGGCTACGTAAACATTTATGTAGCCTATCACAGCTGACTGCAGGGACACAAACGGCGGCAGCTACAGCTGCCACCATTTGCGGCCTGGCCGGCCAGGATTCGGGGGTGGAGGGACGGAGTGTCTCCCTCCCCGGCCAGAATTTCAGGGAGAGGGATGGAGGGACGGCAAAAAAAAACAGCGAATGCAAATGGCGGCGGCTACAGCGGCCACCATTTCATAGAATCATAGAATCATAGAATAGTAGGGTTGGAAGTAGGGGTGGACGAAAGTCACTTACCTTTTCTCGCAGCTTGTTCGCGGTGGGGGGGAGCGCTTCGCTGCTCCCCCCGCGAAGTTCAGGCCGGGGGGTGAGGCTTCCCGCCTCGTCCGGCCGAAATTCAGGCCGGGGGGGGAGGCTTCCCGCCTCGCCCGGCCGAAATTCAGGCCGGGGAGGAGGCTTCCCGCTTCGCCCGGCCGCGAACACGAAAGTAAAAAAAAAAAAAAACAACGTCCCCTGATAGGCTACGTGACGATTCACGTAGCCTATCATGGCTAGATCTGGAAAGTCAGCCGTGATAGGCTACGTGAATTGTCACGTAGCCTATCACGGGTAACTTTAAAAAAAAAAAAGCGCGTACATGAATGGCGGTCCCCATAGGGAGCCGCCATTCGCGTTCCTTATTTAGTTGCTGTAGTCTACGTAAATGTTTACGTAGACTACGGCGAAAATAAGGGCAACGCTATTTGCGTTGCACTTATTTTCGCCGTAGTCTACGTAAACATTGACATAGACTACAGCGACCAAATAAGGAAGAAGAATGGCGGCTCCCTATGGGGGCCGCCATTCGCGTACGCGCTTTTTTTTTTTTTTAAGTCACCCGTGATAGGCTACGTGACGATTCACGTAGCCTATCACGGCTGACTTTGCAAATCTTGCCGTGATAGGCTACGTGAATCGTCACGTAGCCTATCAGGGGACGTGTTTTTTTTTTTTCTTTCATTGCAATGGCGGGGGCGGCAGCCGGTCAAAAGACCGGCTGCCGCTCCCGCCCCGCTCGAACACAGGACGAACCGCCAGCCGGACCCGCCGCCGGGAGGGACATTCAGGGAAGGTAAGTCCCGTCCCGGGGGGGGTGGGGGCGGGGGGGCGGAGGATTTCTCCCCGAAACTTGTTCGGGGGGCCGAACACGTTGGCGCTCGTCCCCCCGAAGTTTCGGGGAGAAATTCTCCGCCATCCCTAGTTGGAAGGGGCCTACAAGGCCATTTCCATTCCCTTTTTTTTTTTGCCGTGATAGGTTACATAAATATTTATGTAGCCTGTACGTAGGGATGTCAGAGAATTTCTCCACGATTTTCCCCAGAAATTGGTGGAGAAATGGTCTGCCCCCCCCCCCCCCAGGATGGGACTTACCTTGTGCGAATGTCCCTGGGGGCGGCGGCGGCTCCGGCGGCAGTTTGGCGGCGGTTCAGCGGCAGCGGCTGCGGTGGCTGGTCTTCTGACCGGCTGCAACCGCCGCCATTTCCAAGTTAAAAAAACAAACACACACACTTGATAGGCTACATAAAGATTTACGTAGCCTATCATGGCTAGATTTTTTTTAAAAAAACTATGATAGGCTACGTAAATGTTTATGTAGCCTATCACAGCTGAGTGAAAAAAAAAACAAAACCCGCGCGTACGCAAATGGCGGCGCCCATGGGCGCCGCCATTTGCGTTCCTTATTTTGGCACATGTAGTCTACGTAAACATTTACGTAGACTACGGCGAAAATAAGGGGAACACTATTAGCCTATCACGGCTATAGTGATGAAGCGAATGGCGGCCGCGGCCACCATTCACAAGTCAGCGCGAACGGCAGCAGGTAGGTGTCCCGTTTCGCACGCCTTTCGCGGGGGGACAGGGGGTTTGTTCTACCACAGATTTCAGGGGGCCGAATGCACTGGCATTCAGCCTCACTGAGATCCATGGTGGAATTCTCTGACATCGCTAGGAATCTCACAGAATATCAGAGGAGCTTTAAAAAGTTAGCTAAATGTACCTTAATCTTCTTAGATTTGTGTACCGAATACTCACAGCTATGGATGGTCGGATTGCCTACCTGCTGCTCTGGGAGGGAATCTGCCCTGGGGGGGAGGCAATCCCTCCCTCCCCCTGGAATCCTCTTCAGCCGGCTCTGCTCCGCGCCGATTCTGCGGAGCAGGGAGCCTGCTCCGGATCACCAGTGATACAGCTGCCATTGCCATGCCGTATCGCTGGCTGAGGGCTCATTCCAGACGCAAATGGTGTACTGGACGCCATTTGCAGCCATAAAGCTGTTAGATTAAGCTAAATGCAGCCGTAAATGGCTGCATTTAGCCATTTCACAGCTCTAGTAAAAATGCAACAACAACAACAACAAAAGTCAAGATTCAGAGGACAGAAAAAAGCCTTTCTTAAAACTATTGCAAAGTACTCAAAAATAGAAGCAAGACAGATTCAGTTTAGACTCATCTGCCATCATTAGCCATGGAAGAATTCCATTATTGTAACAAAAGACAGGCAGAGCTGGTTTAACTAGCATAATTAGACATTTAAAATGTTGCCATCCCAAAGATTCCACTACTGGAAAAGGAAAGAGATGTTAGCAGACATCATTAGCAGACATCATTAAAATCTGGCACTGCAATACCCTCAAATGTACATCACGAGATGGGAAACCGAGTTCAATTGGCTTGTCAGCCATTAACATGCCATTACCATAATGAGCCATGGCGAAAGAAAGTGTTAAAGTTCAAGTAGATAACTTGAAGAACCACAACATATAAATCTCTATTGTAAGACTTTACTGTCGCTACACTCAAAGAACTGCTGCACCAGAGGAAGCCAACTCCATCAATTACTACTAGGCTGAAAACAACATTCTTAAATGCTTTCTTCAGAAGATGAGATATCTTGTTGTTACTTTCCTGAACCAGATAGCTAAATGTATAACCGTTACATATAACACAGACTAACTCATCTTCAAGTGAGTTCTCCAGGTAGTTTCCTTTCCTGATACTTTATGGTCCCAACCCTCCATTACACAGAAAATATCAATTTCATCACATGTCCCAGTGTGCTGAAAGTAGGGATGTCAGAGAATTTTGCCACGAATCTTGGGAAGGCCGAATGCCAGCACATTCGGCCCCCCGAAATTGGTGGCAAAACGGTCTCCCCCCCCCGGGATGGGACTTAACTTGGGCGAATCCTTCTGGCGGCGGCGGCAGCGGTGGCGGTGGCGGCTGTGGCGGCCGGTCTTCTGACCAGCTGCCACCGCCGCCATTTCCAGTAAAAAAAAAACCTAAAAAACGTGATAGGCTACATAAAGATTTACGTAGCCTATCACGGCTAGATTTTAAAAAAATACTGTGATAGGCTATGTAAATGTTTACGTAGCCTATCACGGCCAAGTAAAAAAAAAAACTGCACGTACGCAAATGGCGGCGCCCATGGGCACTGCCATTTCCGTTCCTTATTTTGGCACGTCTAGTCTACGTAAACATTTACGTAGACTACGGCGAAAATAAGGGGAACGCAAATAGCGTAGTGTCTACGGCGTACGCATGGTTGTTGTTGTTTTTTACTCAGCCATGATAGGCTACGTAAACATTTACGTAGCCTATCACAGCTGACTGCAGGGACACAAACGGCGGCGGCTATGGCCACCGCCATTTGCGGCCCGTCGGCCAGGATTCGGAGGTGGAGGAACGGAGCGTCTCCCCCCCGGCCAGAATTCCGGGAGGGAGGGATAGAGCGCCTCCCCCCCGCCAGAATTTTGGGGGGAGGGACGGAGCGCCTCCCCCCACCGTGAATCAAATTTAGTTCAAGGTAAGTGACTTTTGTACATCCCTAGCTGAAGGGCATCAGAATTGTGTAGGAAAGATGCAAGCCTTCATGGTGTGTGTGAGTGTGTGTGTGTGTGTGTGTGTCTGTGTGTGTCTCTGTGTGTCTGTATATCTATATCAGTGGTGGCTGGTCCGGTTCCAGAGGAGTGGTTATCCATTCTGGGTTTTACTTACCACTGGCCAAAACTCTAAGGGTGCTATCCAAAGTGCTGAACCTTATCCCCAAAATGGGTTCAATACCTTGGAAAGCACCATTAGAGTTTTGGGTGGTTGTAACTAGGGATGTCAGAGAATTCCACCACAGATCTCAGTGAGGCCGAATGCCAGTGCATTCGGCCCCCTGAACTCTGTGGCGGAAAAGCCTGCCACCCCCCTGCCACCCCATGGTTCCCCACCCGGGATGAGACTTACCTGGGGCGGATCTTCCGGGCAGTGGCGGCTGCAGCGGTGGCGGTGGTGGCTGCGGCATCAGGTCTTCCGACAGGCTGCCACCGCTGCCATTTCCAGTCTTGTAAAAAAAAAAAAACGACGATGTGATAGGCCTATCATGGGTGGGTTAAAAAAAAAAATGACGTGATAGGCTACATAAAGATTTACGTAGCCTATCATGGCTGGGTTTAAAAAAACACAAACAAACCGCGTATGCAAATGGCTATGGCCGCCGCCATTTGCGTTCCTTATTTTTGGCCGTTTTAGTCTACGTAAATATTTACGTGGACTATGATAGGGATGTACGAAAGTGACTTACCTTTCCACAGATTATGCTGATGCTGAGGGGGAGGCGTTCTGTTCCTCCCCCCCCGGGATCCTGGCCAGCCAGCTCTGCTCCGCAGAGATTCTGTGGAGCCACTGGCCGGCTCCGCCAGCAGCCAGACATCCGGCCGCTGGCTAGCAGGGACACAAAGGACAGTGGCTGTAGCCGCCGCCGTTTGCGTCCCTGCAGTCAGCCATGATAGGCTACGTAAATGTTTACGTAGCCTATCACGATTGATTTTTTTTAAAAAAACGCGCGTACGCAAATGGCAGCGGCCATGGCTATTTGCGTTCTACGCAATTAGAACTACGCTATTTGCATTCCCCTTATTCTCACCATCTACACTATTTGTGTTCCCCTTATTTTCGCCATTTTAGTCTACGGAAATGTTTACGTAGACTAAGACGTGCCAAAATAAGAAACACAAATGGCGGCGGCCATGGCCGTCACCATTTGCGTACGTGCGTGTTTTTTTTTTTTTTTAAATCAGCCGTGATAGGCTACGTAAACATTTATGTAGCCTATATGGCGTTTTTTTAAAATCTAGCCATGATAGGCTATGTAAATCTTTATGTAGCCTATCACTTTTTTTGTTTTGTTTTTTTTAACTGGAAGTGGCGGCGGCGGCAGCTGGTCAGAAGACTGACTGCCGCCGCCGCCAGGAAGATCTACCCCAGGTAAGTCTTGTCCCGGGGGGGTGGCGGGGGGGTGGCAGACCGTTCCACCACCGATTTCGGGGGGCCGAATGCGCTGGCATTCAGCCTCCTCGAGATCCGTGGCGGAATTCTCTGACATCCCTAGACTATGACGGCGAAAATAAAGGGGAACGCAAATAGTGTAGTGGGAGCTATTTGTAGGGATGGCAGAGAATTCCACCACAGATCTCGGTGTGGCCGAATGCCAGTGCATTCGGCTCCCCGAAATCTGTGGCAGAACGGCCTGCCACCCCCCGCCCCCCCGCGGATCCCCCCTGGGACGAGACTCACCTGGGGCGGATCTTCCGGGCAGCGGCAGCTCCGGCTTCGGCGGCTGCAGCTGCGGCGGCTGGTCTTCCGACCGGCTGCCGCCACCGCCATTTCCAGGCTTGTAAAAAAAAAAAAACGTGATAGGCTACATAAAGATTTACGTAGCCTATCATGGCTGGGGTTTTTTTTTTAAAAAAAACCCACATGATAGGCTACGTAAAGATTTACGTAGCCTATCATGGCTGGGTTTAAAAAAAAAACGCGTACGCAAATGGTGGCAGCTACGTTGATTTGAGAGGGCTCTGGGGGGAAAAAACGCATAAGCACATGGTGGCAGCTGCGGCCGCCGCCATTTGTATTCCTTATTTTTGGCCATCTTAATCTACATAAATGTTTACATAGACTATGACGGTGAAAATAAAGGGGAATGCAAATAGCGTAGCGGGCGCTATTTGCATCCCTTTTTGATTTGCCATTTTAGCCTACGTAAATATTTGTGTCTTGTTCCCCCCCCCCCCGAGCCCTCTGCGGCTGGAAATCTGGCTGCGGACGGCTCTGGCCTGGCTGGGCCTGGCCAGCTGCTCCGTGGAGTTGCCGTGGAGCACAGCCAGCCATGGAGGATTCCGGGGGGGAGGAACAGATTCCCTCCCCCCCCATCGAGGATTCCAGGGGGAGGGACGGAACGCCTCCCCCACCACCATCAACATAATCCACGGAAAGGTAAGTGACTTTCGTACATCTCTATTTGTAACTAGGGATGATTGAGAAATCCACTGCGGATTCAAATTAGGCCAGATTCTCAAGAATACGACCTACGAATTCTGCAGTGGACTGCTCCCACCCACCTCTGGGTCCATCCGATATCCCATCTGAGAAGGAGGTCCTTCTTCTCTGTGCTGGCTGTCACAAGCTTCCTTAACAGCTGGCATGGGGAGAAAGGGTTTATTTATTTATTATATTTATTACATTCTCCAGACAGTTCACTGTGCAGGCATTCCAGTGGAAATTAGGGTTGTGTAGGGACCCCGTGATCTGACTCGGAAGCCGCTTTGTGGCTTTAGAGGTGGGCCTGATTTGGCTCAGGCTGATTCGGGGGCCCCCTGACCTGACTCAGCCCAAAACCCAAAGTGGGATTTGGCCACCCGAATCCTGCTTCAGGCCCCCACTGAAGCTCCCATACAAACCCTGAGCTCCTTACCTGGGCTGCTGCCTCCACCACCACTGCCTCGACCACCACCAATATCACTGCCACTGCCGCCGTCCTTGCCACTGCCTGCCACCAGCAGCTTCTGGGCCCTGGACATGTGCCAGCTCTTGTTGCACGGAGTCTCCATTCAAAAATGTTGACTCCCACCAACAAGAGCAGGCATGCTTCTAGGGCTCAGGAGCTGGTGTCAGCGGGTAGCAGTCATGACGGCAGCAGAGGCCACCTCCATCATCAGTGCCACTATCACCACCACCATCATCATCACTGCTGCCCCCCGCCGCCCCCAGCTTCTGAGCCCTGGACACATGCTGGAAGGGGCCTGAAAGCAGTGCACAGCCCTAGTGGAAACCCCTGAATAGCTATTGGTAAGAAAGTATAGCTCAGTAGTAGAACACGTGCTTTGTATTAGAGCTGAGCCAAAATTTCTGAATTTTTTTTCCTGTGTTTTTTCTTTTTCTCACTGTCCCCTGGAGAAGGAAAGATCCTTTGTAGAATTTGCTCCAAATAGTATTCACCATTTTTGTCTGGTGGCTGCAATTCCACCCTCCCACCCGCCCCCCCCCCAGACAATAGTCTATAGTTAATGGTGAGCCCCATTCCCTAAAAATTATTGGAGAATTTCTCCTCCCCTTGGAGCAATTTAGTGAAATGGTTCCCCAAATTCTCTGACCACAGTTATGTCAATAAGAAATGACAATTTACTTCTCCATTTCATCACCTCCCTAGACAGTGACACCTCCCCCCCTTCAAGGAGATTTGCATAAATTTAACTTAATTTTTATAAAGGTTTCAGGGATATTTGTGCAAATTCACAGTCACTACTGCACTTATTCACAGTAACTACTACACTTCAGCAAATTTGCACAAATCTCCCCAACCCTAAAGTTAAAAAATAAAGTTAATTTTGTGCAAATCTCCCCCAAAGTAAAAAAGAGAGTTACATTTGCACAAATCTCCCCCAACCTGAAAAAAATAATGTTAAATTTGTGCAAATCTCCTCAAAGGTGAAAAAAAAAATTCTACAAGGCTGCATAGCTACTAGTAGTTTAAAAAATAAAATAAATGTTTCTTTGAATGGGATAGAACAACCCAGTTATTATGTTTGATAGAAGTCCTGCATTGTAAAGTTTTATGTATTGCTTCCCAAGGTGTCTGTAATTGGAAATAAACCTAGAAGTATTCTGTGAATGACAGGTTAAATGCCTACAACAGCTCATTTTCAAAGTTAACATTTTCTTTCTGGGATTTGATCCTTAATGGCTATTCTGGCTCATCGGTGGTTCTCTGTTTCCCACCAGTGCACATGTATAATTTCCATTAATGTTAAAAGAATTGAACATACCTTTAAATTATTGGCTAACTTCTTTCAAAACTGCTTTTCTCAGCACTTTGTCACCCTTTGCTGCATACTCACATCCCATCTCTGACAGCACTAAAGATGATAAAAGGCAGAATAGAAAGAAAAATATTGGATTATCAGAAAGGAATTAATTACTATGATGAAGACCAGCATTTAAAACGGAAGCCTGACTGATTTTATTGATTCCAGTTCTCCATTGTATCTGCTCTGCTGTTGCCACAGAAACCAGTTTGGTAAGCTTCCCTTGTATACTAGTGCCCATTCACTTGAGCCATTTGCCATCTGTAGAGATATATGAGAAATTTGTTTCAGTTTGTTTTTGATCAGGCTTTAGTCTGATCAGAATTTTGATCAGAAGTTCACACCTTCTGGACTAAACATGGACTCAAACACAATCTATGTTCAAAATCTGCACATTTCCAAGCCTGCAGTATGTGGATTTTTAAAAAGCATTCAACAGCATTCACACTTTTGGAAAATGTACATAAAAAAATGTGCACTTTTGGAAAATGTGCTCCAACATGCTTTTATCAATGACAGAAGAATGATTGATTCCTCTCAACAACTGATGCATACGTGTGGAAAAATGTGCACAAAAATATCAAGGGATTTTCATGCAAAAAAAGAAAGATTGCAATTTGATACAGGCATGAAATGGAACAAACTTCAAAGTAGAATCTGGAGAACTTGGAGCACAAGTTTTGCTTGTATGCCCATCCCTAGCCATCTGCCATCTCTCACTCCCCTTTGAACTGCATCAACACCCTATCCCCCAACCAGTGCACAAGTATGCATCTCACCATATGGGAATGCATCCATAAGAACTGTTCATCACAGGAAAATGAGAAGGGAAATGCTATTTATAATGGGTTGGATCCAGAAAAGCCCAAGATTAACTCTACTCATGACAAGGGGATTTCCTGACATCTCCTTCCAACTGCAACCTGCTTCCACCCTCAAAGATTTCTGGGAGTCAAAGGATAGGCATGAGATGAGTCACAGGGGCTGCAGCACAATGGAGCAATTGGCAGAATTCAAGGGGGCTGCCTTGCAGAAGCACTTGTCTTTCTGTTGCTCCAAGACACCTTTGGATCCAAGACAATGCCTTTTTCCCCATCTAAATAATGCACCCATAGGTAGGGATGTCAGAGAATTTTGCCACGAATCTCGAGGAGGCCGAATGCCAGTGCACTCAGCCCCCCAAAATTGTTGGCGAAACGGTCTGCCACACCGCCCCCCCCCAGGATGGGACTTACCTTGGGCGAATCCTCCTGGCAGCGGCAGCCCCGGCAGCGGTTTGGCGGTGGTTCAGCAGCGGCGGCTGCAGTGGCCGGTCTTCCAACCGGCTGCCACCACTGCCATTTCCAGTAAAAAAAAAAAAAAAGTGATAGGCTACGTAAATATTTACGTAGCCTATCACGGCTAGATTTATAAAAAATACCGTGATAGACTACGTAAATGTTTACGTAGCCTATCACGGCTAAGTAAAAAAAAAACCCGCGGGTATGCAAATGGCGGCGCCCATGGGTGCCTGCATTCCTTATTTTGGCACGTCTAGTCTACATAAACATTTACGTAGACGACGGCGAAAACAAGGGGAACACAAATAGCATAGCGTCTACGCGATTTGCGTTCCCCTTATTTTCGCCATAGTCTACATAAAAGTTTACGTAGACTAGACGTGCCAAAATAAGGAACGCCATGGGCGCCACCATTTGCTTACGCGCAGTTTTTTATTTTGTTTTTTTACTCAGCCATGATAGGCAATGTAAACATTTATGTAGCCTATCATGGCTGACTGCAGGGACGCAAACGGCGGCGGCTACGGCCGCCGCCATTTGCGGCCTGGCCGGCCAGGATTCAGAGGTGGAGGGACAGAGCGCCTCCCCCCCCGGCCAGAATTTCAGGGGGGGAGGGACAGAGCGCCTCCCCCCCACCATGAATCAAATTTTGTTACAGGTAAGTGACTTTCGTACATCTCTACCCATAGGTTCTTGGCATTCAGAATGTTTGAGTCTAAGTAATTTCCATAGAACAGATTGAGCAGCCTAGTTAGAAAAAAACTCTTAATATGTTGCTGTGATCATTTCCGACCCCCAAAGATCAACCATTTTTTAATGTAATTATCTCTGCTCAGTCAAACTACAGAAAGACTCGGTTTGGGAGTAGATGTTAAGAGGATGGCAGATGTTTTTAAAAAATAAATATTCAACAATCATTAAGATTTTATCAAAGAAATCTTGCATCAAAAAGGTTAATACAATTCCTTCAGTAAGTCCTTCTTTCATCTTGATGAGCACAATGGATTATTTCCAAGGG
The DNA here is from genome assembly GCF_057233095.1 of Heloderma suspectum. NCBI lineage: Eukaryota > Metazoa > Chordata > Lepidosauria > Squamata > Helodermatidae > Heloderma > Heloderma suspectum. The sequence goes on from NC_139459.1 coordinate 89,908,694, forward strand.
TGTCTGTCTACCATCAGAACAGATAACAATGGCAGAAGGATTCCTCCTTCCCCCTGCAGCCCCCCCCCCCATACCACCAAATCCGGTCTGAAGGCTTGGGAGACTAGGGATGGACAAATGAGCGATTTTTGAGCTCACCAAGATTTTCCAAACATTGTCTCACAGCTCATCTTGCGCTAATTTACATTTGCATTTGTGATCGCTGCTGGTTTTGCATGGACAGGAAAATTGCACAAATCAAACAGTGATCAAGCTAGGGATGGGGGAGAATTTCTCCCCGAAACTTCAGGGGGACAAGTGCCAACGCATTCGGCCCCCCAAAATCAGCGGTGAAATTCTCCACCCCCCGCCCCCCCCCCGGGATGGGACTTACCTTTCACGAATGTCCCTCCCGGTGGTGGGTCCCGGCGGCGGTTCGTCGGGTCTTCGTCAGGGGCGGGGGCGGCAGCCGGTCTTTCAACCGGCTGCCACCGCCGCCGCCATTACAAGGAAAGTAAAAAACAAAACAAAACCCCATGATAGGCTATGTAACGATTAACGTAGCCTATCATGGCTAGATCTCCAAAGTCAGCCATGATAGGCTACGTTAATCGTCATGTAGCCTATCATGGGTGACTTTGAAAAAAAAAAAGTGCGTACGCAATTTGCGTTCCTTATTTTGGCACGTCTAGTCTACGTAAAGATTTACGTAGACTACGGCGAAAATAAGGGTAACGCAAATAGCGTTGCCCTTATTTTCACCGTAGTCTACGTAAATCTTTACGTAGACTACAAGGACCAAATAAGGAACGCAAATGGCGGCGCCCTATGGGGGCCGCCATTTGCGTACGCGTTTGTTTTTTTGTTTTTCAAAGGCACCCGTGATAGGCTACGTGACGATTTACGTAGCCTATCACGGCTGACTTTGGAAATCTAGCCGTGATAGGCTACGTAAATCGTTACGTAGCCTATCACGGGGGTGTTTTTTGTTTTGTTTTTTCCGCGGCCGGGTAGATGGGGCGCTTCTACCCGGCCTGAATTTCGCCGGCGAGGGATGAGGCGCCTCCCGCACAGCCTGAATTTCAGCTGGGCGAGGCGGGGCGCCTCCCCCCCCTCACATGAACTTTGGGGGGAGAAACGAAGCGCCTCCCCCCCACCGCGAAGCAAGCTTCAAGGACAGGTAAGGGACTTCCGTCCATCCCTAGATCAAGCCTGAAAGTTGTTGTTGTTGTTGTTGTTGTTATTTACATTTCTATACTACGGATGTTAGAGAATTTTGCCACGAATCTCGTGGAGGCCGAATGCCAGTGCATTCAGCCCCCCGAAATTGGTGGCGAAACGGTCTGCCACCCCCCGCCGGGACGGGACTTACCTTGGGAAAATCTCCCTGGTGGCGGCGGCTGCGGCGGCGGTTCGGCGGCAGTTTGGCGGCGGCGGCTGAGGCGGCTGGTCTTCCGACCGGCTGCCGCCACCACCATTTCCAAGTTAAAAAAAAAAATAAAGTGATAGGCTATGTAAAGATTTACGTAGCCTATCACGGCTAGATTTTTAAAAAATACCGTGATAGGCTATGTAAGTGTTTACATAGCTTATCACAGCTGAGTTAAAAAAAAAAAAAATGCACGTACGCAAATGGCAGCTCCCATGGGCGCCGCCATTTGCGTTCCTTATTTTGGCACGTCTAGTCTACGTAAACATTTACGTAGACTACGGCAAAAATAAGGGGAACGCAAATAGTGTTCCCCTTATTTTCGCCGTAGTCTACGTAAATGTTTACGTAGACTAGACGTGCCAAAATAAGGAACGCAAATGGTGGCGCCCATGGGCACCGCCATTTGCGTACGCGTGGTCTGTTTGTTTTTTTAACTCAGCTGTGATACGCTACGTAAACATTTATGTAGCCTATCACGGTTGACTTCAGGGACGCAAACGGTGGTGGGAGGATTCACTGCGGGAGGGACGGGGCGCCTCCCCCCAGGCCAGAATTTCAGGGGGGAGGGACTGGGCACCTCCCCCTCTGGCCAGAATTTGGGGGGGAGGGACGGAGCGCCTCCCCCCCACCGCGAATCAAATTTCGTAAAAGGTAAGTGACTTTCGTACATCCCTATTCTATACTGCCCCATAGCCGAAGCTGTCTGGGTGGTTTACAAAAGTTAAAACATTACAGTACAATATACAAAGTTTAAAGAGCATTTACATAAAAACATATGGATGAACATCATATAACTAAAAACAACTTTGACCTAAAAATATTTTGTTTAAAAAAATCCAACAATAAAACACAGCTTAAAACAACACTGCTTAAAAATAGTATACAAAAGTCAGCAAAAGCAAAAAGTGTTCTAAAAAGGATCCAATACGGAAGTTGTTGCACGAACCTGTCCAAGCACCTTGTCAATGTCCTTGAGCTCTACGATCGGAGACTGAAACTCATCCAAGAAAAGTGGACAAGGCCATGCTCTGGGCACCACACCAGATTTACCTGCTGTAACACTGGAGTCTAACTCTCAGGGAATGCATGAGATTTTATCCTGGAAGTGCCTAGTAGGGATGTACGAAAGGGACTTATCTTGTCCCGCAGCTTTTTTCGCGGTGGGGGGGAGGCGCTTCACTTCCCCCCCGAAGTTCATGCGAGCGGGGGGTGTCTTCCCGCCTCGCTCGGCTGAAATTCAGGCCAGGGGGGAGGCTTCCCGCCTCGCCCCCAGCCAAAATTCAGGCCGGGGAGAAGCGCCCCGTCTCCCCGGCCGCGAACTTCAACAGAACAGTAAAAAAAAAAAAACGCCCCGTGATAGTCTATGTAATGATTTACGTAGCCTATCACGGCTAGATTTCCAAAGTCAGCCGTGATAGGCTACGTAAATCGTCACGTAGCCTATCACGGGTGACTTTAAAAAAAAAAAAGCGCGTACGCAAATGGCGGCCCCCATAGGGAGCTGCCATTCGCGTTCCTTATTTGGTCCCTATAGTCTACGTAAAGATTTACGTAGACTATGGTGAAAATAAGGGCAACGAAAATAGAGTTGCCCTTATTTTCGCCGTAGTCTACGTAATCTTTATGTAGACTACAGCGACCAAATAAGGAACACGAATGGCGGCTCCCTATGGGGGCCGCCATTAGCCGTACGCGCTTTTTTTTTTTAAGTTACCCATGATAGGCTACGTGACGATTTACGTAGCCTATCATGGCTGACTTTGCAAATCTAGCCGTGATAGGCTACGTTAATCGTCACGTAGCCTATAACGGGGGCGTTTGTTTTTTTTTTACTTTTCTTGAAATGGCGGCAGCAGCAGCCGGTCAAAAGACCGGCTGCCGCCCCCGCCCCTGTCGAAGCCCTGCCGAACCGCCGCTGCAACCCGCCACCGGGAGCGACATTCGGGAAAGGTAAGTCCCATCCCGGGGGGGGCGGGGGGCGGGGGGGTGGAGAATTTCTCCCCAAAACTCCTTCAGGGGGCCGAATACGTTGGCACTCAGCCCCCCGAAGTTTCGGCGAGAAATTCTCTGACACCCCTAGTGCCTAGCAAATGCATTACAGCGGGCCTCAGATGGGTCTGCAGTCTCCTTAGGGCCAGCATGTAATAGCCCATGGACCACCCTGAAAACCTCCACTGGGCAGCATATGGAGGATTGACTAGAGGCAGCAAAATGTTGTTTCTTTGCTGTCCTCACTGCCTCTGAATACCTCACCATAGGCACACACCAATGTTTGCTTGCACTAGGAGTTCTTCTCCATCTGTACTCAAGCCATCTCCTCTTGTATTCATTGCTTTCAGCTCTGGAGTATACCATGGAGCAGTATGAGCTCTACTCAGGAGAGGGTGCTCAGGACACTGCCGGAATCATTTCTGCATTCCAAAGATCAACCAGGGTTTTGACATGAGATCCAGCCATGTCAGCCAGAAACCTCCCCAGGGCCCTCTGGAAACCACCCAAATCCATTAGCTTCAGGAGGCAGAACATCTTGATAGATCCCTCACCCTTGCAGAGGGGAAAAGCTGTCATAGGTCTAAACCTCAGCAGGCAATGATCTGACAATGACAGAGGGACTGAAGCAAAGTCCCCCACCTTCAGATCACCATCTCCATGTCCAGTTGAGAAAACCAAGTCTAGAGTATGCCCCACTACATGCGTTGTGCCGATGACATGTTCGGACAATCCCATGATTGTTATGGCGTCTATGAATGTTGACATCCCCTAGGACCAACAGTCTGGGGGATCTCAACAATCCACCTGAGACCACTTCTATCAGCTCAGATAGAGAGTCTGTTGAGCAGTGGGGTGGGTGGTACACCAACAGAATCCCCAGTCTATCACGGTGGCGCAACACAAGTTGCAAACACTCCAGACCAGTAGTCAAATGGACAGGGAGCCTGCAGAGGGAGATGGAGCTCCTATAAACCACAGCCACCCCCTCTCTTCTGCTGCGAACCCGACCCTAATGTTAAACCAAGTACCCTGGTAGGCAGAGCTGAGAGAGACCAACTCCTCCCTGCTCACCCACCCAGGTCTCAGTTATGCATGCCAGGTTGGCCACTATATCCACTATTAAATCTTGGATAAGGGAGGTCTTATTCTGAACCAATCTGGCATTTCACAGCAGCATCTGGAGGACCAAGGGCAAACCACCATTTTTATTATTTTAAATATAAAAAATGGCATTCAGCAGGACGTGCCCATACACTTATATGCAAAATAGAGCCTTGAATCTTGACACATAGACTTAGACACAAGATTCATGACTCTATATGCATCTAAGTCTATGGGCACATCCTGCCCATCGCCCTTTTTTTTTTTTTTAAGAAAAGACATGGAAATCGGCAGGGACAGGGAGGAGGCGAATGGCTCTGGCTGGCAAGAAGCAGCCAAGTCAAGTGCCATTCCACCTCTAGTCCTCCTGGAGTGGAGGTAAGTGGCCCCGATCCACTGCGGATACCTCATTTGAATCTGCAGTGGATTTCTCTGACATCCTTAATCTCCCTTGACCTGTAAACACACTAATTGCGGCTCCCTCAAGTCCACCAACTTGGGCTCATACCCTTTCGTCCAGGCACATAATTTAGAAACAGCTGACCCCACACATAAAAGTTGCAAAGCCAATCAACCCAATGTTAGGGGATGGTCCTTGCCCTTGCTTCCCCATCTGAAGTGGATCCCTCCCAAAGGGGTGACCCCACCTTCAGCATCACTGCCACCCCACGTCAGGATGGGCAGATAACAAGGGTCACCCCAGGCACCTTGAGCCCAGCTGGCCCAAATCATCAGTAATCAGCCTGGGGTGTGTGGGTGTATGTTTTCTCTCCCTAGCTACAGCCACAGAGGTAGTGCCTCTAGGGGTGGACGAAAGTCACTTACCTTTTCTCGCAGCTTGTTCGCGGTGGGGGGGAGCGCTTCGCTGCTCCCCCCGCGAAGTTCAGGCCGGGGGGGGAGGCTTCCCGCCTTGCCCGGCCGAAATTCAGGCCGGGGGGGAGGCTTCCCGCCTCGCCCGGCCGAAATTCAGGCCGGGGAGGAGGCTTCCCGCTTCGCCCGGCCGCGAACACGAAAGTAAAAAAAAAAAAAAAGTCCCCTGATAGGCTACGTGACGATTAACGTAGCCTATCATGGCTAGATCTGGAAAGTCAGCCGTGATAGGCTACGTGAATCGTCACGTAGCCTATCACGGGTGACTTTAAAAAAAAAAAAGCGCGTACGCGAATGGCAGCCCCCATAGGGAGCCGCCATTCCCGTTCCTTATTTGGTCGCTGTAGTCTACGTAAATCTTTACGTAGACTATGGCGAAAATAAGGGCAACGCAAATAGCGTTGCCCTTATTTTCGCCGTAGTCTACGTAAACATTTACGTAGACTACAGCAACTAAATAAGGAACGCGAATGGCGGCTCCCTATGGGGGCCACCATTCGCGTACGCGCTTTTTTTTTTTAAAAGTCACCCGTGATAGGCTACGTGACGATTCACGTAGCCTATCACGGCTGACTTTACAAATCTAGCCGTGATAGGCTACGTGAATCGTCACGTAGCCTATCAGGGGACGGTGTTTTTTTTCTCTTTGATTGCAATGGCGGGGGCGGCAGCCGGTCGAAAGACTGGCTGCCGCTCCCGCCCCGCTCGAACACCGGACGAACCGCTAGCCGGACCCGCCGCCGGGAGGGACATTCAGGGAAGGTAAGTCCCGTCCCGGGGGGGGGGCGGGGGGGTGCAGAGGATTTCTCCCCGAAACTTGTTCGGGGGGCCGAACACGTTGGCGCTCGGCCCCCCGAAGTTTCGGGGAGAAATTCTCCGCCATCCCTAAGTGCCTCTCTTTGGGATGTACAGACTGTGTAAAATTTACACAACATTATAGGCATAAATGGCCCCTTTACAGCTTCCATTTGCTCAAAGGGTTATTTATGAAAGAAGCCAAGCTGCCATTTTCACGCAAAGTGGCAGCTCAGCAAGAGAGTGGGTGGCTGCAAGCTGCTTGCCGGGGACTGTGGACTGCCTGGCAGCTCACCACATGTGGCAAGCAGGATCAGGCGGCCAGTGAAGATCCAGTCAACAGTGCATGGGGTGAGCTATGGTAAATTTACCCATCTCTAAAGTTGGCCCATCTGCTCCGGTAGGATGTCCTGGCTGCCTGCCTCTCCTTGGTCCATGGCTCTAGTGGCTATCCACACATCAGGGTGGGCAGATAACAAGAGTAATCACAAGCACCTTGAGCCCAACTGGCCAAAATCAGCAGTAATCAGCCCAGGGGAGTGTTTTTTCTCTCTCCAGCTCCAGCCTTGGAGGCCGCGTCTCTCTCAGGCAGCAACATAGTGCCAGGAAGGGATGTACGAAAATCACTTACCTTTCAGGGATTATGCTGATGGGGGGGGAGGCGTTCCGTCCCTCTCCCAGGAATCCTCGCTGGGGGGGAGGCACTCCGTTCCTCCCCCCCCCCGGAATCCTGGCCGGCCGGCTGTGCTCCGCAGTGATTCTGCCATAGCCGCCGCCGTTTGAGTCCCTGCAGTCAGCCGTGATAGGCTACGTAAATCTTTATGTAGCCTATCACGGCTGCCTTTTTTTAAAAAAAAAATGCGCGTACACAAATGGCGGCGGCCATGGTCACCGCCATTTGTGTTCCTTATTTTGGCACGTCTTAGTCTACATAAACATTTACATAGACTATGGCGGTGAAAATAAGGGGAACGCAAATAGCGTAGCGTCTATGCTATTTGCGTTCCCCTTATTTTCGCCGTCTTAGTCTATGTAAATGTTTACGTAGACTAAGACGTGCCAAAATAACGAACGCAAATGGCGGTGGCCATGGCCGCTGCCATTTGCATACACGCATTTTTTTTTTTTAAGTCAGCCGTGATAGGCTATGTAAACATTTACGTAGCCTATCACAGTGTTTTTTTAAAAATCTAGCTGTGATAGGCTACGTAAATCTTTACGTAGCCTATCACGGTTTTTTTTTTTTTAACCTGGAAATGGTGGTGGCAGCAGCCAGTCGGAAGACCAGCTGCCGCAGCCGCCGCTGCCACCACCGCCGCACCACCACCGCAGCCGCCGCCAGAGCCGCCGCCACCAGGAACATCCGCCCAAGGTAAGTCCCATCCCGGGGGAGGGAGGGCCGTTCCGCCACCGATTTCGGGGGGCCGAATGCACTGGCATTCGGCCTCCCCAAGATCCATGGTGGAACTTTCGTATATCGCTAGTGCCAGGCAGGGCCAGAAAGATGCTAAGTTGGTAGCATGCTGCTGTAGGATGCTGTAGGATGTCCCGGCTGCCTGCCTCTCCTTGGTCCAAGGAACACAACAAGAAACAAGGAGATAGGAATTTATTTACAGAAATGGAGCAAAACAAGTTATCGAGTCAATAGCGGTATCGTAAAAACTGACAAGAGAAATTGTTTCACACAGCAGCCTCTCCAAGAAGGTAGATTTGCAGACAAGATTGGTTTTGTGGTTGAGTAGAATGGTGAATCCTCTCCTATTTTAAAAAAAGCTGCTCACTCCACACTGAAATAAGCAGCTACCTCCAATTGCTAGAGGAAGAACAAGAAAAGGATATTGACACTGGTAAGGAACAATAGCCATCAAGAGTGGGAAAATAAGGATTCTGACACCCAGAAATTCAGAGGAGTGCAACACACCAGCTGCCAGAAACAGAATCAATTGCAGGCTTGAGGAGACCCTTGGCACTGTGCAATCTCCTGGGTGTCCTCCGTTGTGCAAGTGTCATCCAGCACAGACAGTCTTACTGGCGGTGGCATTCCTCTGGCACTGAGTGGCTATAATTTCCTACAATGCCCTGCAGTGTTGCTATATAGGGGGTATTGTGCAAAATTTAAATGGTGTCCATTTAATTGGAATAATGTTTTTGTATGTTTTTGACCTTGGACAGCTGTTTTTAGTGGGCCTGCTGATGCACCAGCAGTTGCCCAAGTATGCTGCCTGATGGAACCGAGCTGGGCTAGAAAGTATGAGTGTAAGACAGTGATCCTGATGCACTTCACATCCCTGTTGTGAAATGAGCCTTAAATAAAGTCAGTTATTTTCCCTTTGGGGTGCAGTTCCTGCTTGTCCCAGGAAGTGCTGATTTCTCCTGTATGATGTGTGGTGGTTTCTTTGTCTGTGAATCTGTCATAGTCCTACTTCATAGGTTTTGAATTATTTTTATGAGCACAGCTGCATTTTCAGTATTGTTGTTTAACCTAAAACATAATGCTCCAAACAGAGTTACATAGATTGTCCTTTTAGTTTAGATTTCCACCCACATCTAGTCACTCCCTTCTACCCCATGTCATGAGGAAAGCGATGACTGTGACTGTCACAGAATAGTAGACAAGATCAGTGACCAGATTTAAAAAGTTGTTGTTGTTCAGTTGTTCAGTCATGTCCGACTCTTGGTGACCCCATGGACCATAGCACGCCAGGCCTTCCTGTCATCCGTTCTCTCACGGAGTGTGCTCAAGTCCATATTCATTGCATCGGTGATGCTATCTAGCCATCTCATCCTCTGCTGTCCCCTTCTCCTTTTGCCTTCAATCTTTCCCAGCATCAGGGTCTTTTCCAGGGAGTTTTCTCTTCGCATTTGGTGGCCAAAATATTTGAGCTTCAGCTTCAGTATCTGTCCTTCCAATGAGCACTCAGGGTTGATTTCCTTTAGGATGGACTGGTTTGACCTTCTTGCAGTCCAGGGGACTCGTAAGAGTCTTCTCCAGCACCACAGTTCGAAGGCATCAATTCTTCGGCGCTCAGCCTTCCTTATAGTCCAGCTCTCACAGCCATACATTGCTACTGGGAAAACCATAGCTTTGATTATACGAACCTTTGTTGGCAAGGTGATGTCTCTGCTTCTCACTGTGCTGTCTAGGTTTGCCATAGCTTTCTTCCCAAGGAGCAAACGTCTTTTAATTTCATGGCTACAGTCACCGTCTGCGGTGATCTTGGAGCCCAAGAAAATAACATCTGTCACTGCTTCCATTTCTTCCCCTTCTATATGCCAGGAAGTGATGGGGCCAGATGCCATGATTTTAGTTTTCTTTAATGTTGAGTTTCAAACTAGCTTTTGCACTCTCCACTTTCACCCTCAACAAGAGGCTCTTGAGATCCTCTTCACTTTCTGCTATTAGGGTGGTATCATCTGCATATCTGAGTTTGTTAATAATTCTGCCGGCAATCTTAATTCCGACCTGTGATTCATCCAACCTGGTGTTTCTCATGATGTACTCTGCATATAAATTAAATAAGCAGGGTGACAATATACAGCCTTGTCATACTCCTTTCCCAATTTTGAACCAATCAGTTGTTCCATGTCCGGTTCTTACTGTTGGTTCTTGACCTTCGTACAGGTTTCTCAGGAGACAGGTAAGGTCTGGTACTCCCATCTCTTTCAGAATTTGCCACAGTTTTTTGTGATTCACACAATCAAAGGCTTTAGCATAGTCAATGAAGCAGAAATAGATGTTTTTCTGGAATTCTCTTGCTTTCTCCATGATCCAGCAAATGTTGGCGATTTGATCTCTAGTTCCTCTGCCTCTTCGAAACCCAGCTTGTATTTCCGGTAGATCTCGGTTCACATACTGCTGAAGCTAGCTTGTAGGATTTGGAGCAGAAACTTGCTGGCATGTGAAATGCGCGCAATTGTACGGTAGTTTGAACACTCTTTGGCATTGCCCTTCTTTGGAATTGGAATGTAAACTGACCTTTTCCAGTCTTGTGTCCATTGCTGAGTGTTCCAAATTTGTTGGCATATTGAGTGCAGCACTTTAACAGCATCATCTTTTAGGATTTTAAATAGCTCAGCTGGAATACTATCATCTCCGCTAGCTTTGTTGTTAGTAATGCTTCCTAAGGCCCATTTGATTTCACTCTCTAGGATCTCCGGCTCAAGTTCAGTTCAGTGACCGCACTATCATGGCTATCAGGGATATTAAGATCTTTCCTGTATAGTTCTTCTGTGTATTCTTGCCACCTCTTCTTAATCTCATCTGCTTCTGTTAGGTCCCTGCCTTCTTTGTCCTTTATCATGCCCGTCTTTGCACAAAACATTCCCTTGAGATCTCCGATTTTCTTGAAGAGATCTCTAGTCGTTCCCTTTCTGTTGTTTTCCTCGATTTCTTTGCATTGTTCATTTAAGAAGGCCTTCTTGTCTCTCCTTGCTATTCTCTGGAAATCTGCATTCAGTTGTATATATCTTCCCCTTTCTCCCTTGCTTTTCGCTTCCCTTCTTTCCTCAGCTACTTGTAAAGCCTCATCAGACAGCCACAGTGCTTTCTTGCATTTCTTTTTCTTTGGGATGGATCGAGTTGCTGCCTCCTGAACAATGTTACAGACCTCTGTCCATAGTTCTTCAGGCACTCTGTCTATCAGGTCTAATCCCTGAAATCTATTCCCCACCTCCACTGTATGTTCATAAGGGATATGATTTAGGTCATACCTGAATGGTTTAGTGGTTTTCCCTACGTTCTTCAATTTAAGCTGAAATTTTGCAAGAAGCAGCTCATGATCTGAGCCACAGTCAGCTCCAGGTCTTGTTTTTACTGACTGTGTCGAGCTTCTCCATCTTTGGCTGCAAAGGACATAATCAATCTGATTTCAATATTGACCATCTGGTGATGTCCATGTGTAGAGTCACCTTTTGTGCTGTTGGAAAAGAGTGTTTGCTATGATCAGCATATTCTCTTGGCAAAACTCTATTAGCCTTTGTCCTGCTTCATTTTGTACACCAAGGCCATGCTTGCCTGTTATCCCAGTGATTTCGTAACCCCGACTTTAGCATTCCAATCCCCTATGATGAAGAGGACATCTTTTTTGGGTGTTAGTTCTAGAAGGTGTTGTAGGTCTTCATAGAACTGATCATAGAACCGATCAACCTCAGCTTCTTCGGCCCCAGTGGTTGGGGCATGGACTTGAATCACTGTGATGTTGAATGGTTTGCCTTGGATTCGTACTGAGATCATTCTATCGTTTTTGAGATTGTACCCCAGTACTTCTTTTCCCACTCTTTTGTTGACTATGAGTGCTACTCCATTTCTTCTAAGGGATTCTTGCCCACAGTAGTAGATATGATGGTCACCTGAATTAAATTCACCCATGCTTGTCCATTTGAGTTTGCTGATTCCCAAGATGTCGATGTTCAGTCTTGCCATCTCATATTTGATCACCTCCAGCTTACCTCGATTCATTGATCTGACATTCCAGGTTCCTAAACAATATTGTTCTTTACAGCATCAGACTTTCTTTTCACCACCAGACACATCCACAGCTGAGTGTCCTTTCGGCTTTGGCCCAGCCGCTTCACTCTTTCTGGCGCTACTTGGAAAGTCCCTCTGCTCTTCCCTAGTAGTATATTGGACACCTTCCGACCTGAGGGGCTCATCTTCCGGCGTCATAACTTTTAGCCTTGTGATACGTTCCATGGGGTTTTCTTGGCAAGAATACTGGAGTGGGTTGCCATTTCCTTCTCCAGTGGACCACATTTTGTCAGAACTCTCCACCTTGGTGGCCCTGCATAGCTTATGGCTTCACTGAGTTACACAAGCCCCTTTGCCACAACAAGGCAATGATCCATGAAGGGGTTTTAAAAAGTACTAAATACTAAACAAAGCACAATTAACAAAAAAAAAAATCAGTGTTCAATTATCCAATTAAGCAATTGATTACAAGAAGCAAACAAACATCATGTTGATCTGCACTGGTTGAGTGCATTTTGCAGATCTGTTTACAAAGCTTTCTTTACAGCTTTATTCTTGGTTCAGGAATGTATCTAGGTAAAAATCATAATAGGATTTTTGAACCTTAAACAAAACCTAAAAAAAAAAAAAGAATGGTTTGCAGAGTTTCCCAATCTAAGGCTCAACAAATCTGAAATTGTTCCATCTGTCCAGTTGATAGTAATGTAGCCTGGTTTGAAATTGTGCTGAGAAATGCACTTTAACTAACACCAGCACATTTGTAGGTAAGTCGCTACATTAAACAAACATACCTACGATTGCTATCATCAAATCTTTTCCTCCAAAGCTGTCCCATTAACTTCAGCGGAACTATCTTGGAGGCTTGTGGACAGCATCTTCTGCTATCCATTTCTTACCTCTCTGTTGGAAACTGCTCAGAAATGCAACTAGGATAAATATCCCGAAGTTAAAATGCTGACCTAGTATCTATAAGTATGCTGCATGTTGAGCTAGGAATGCTGAACTGGCATGTCAGTTTAAGGAGGATAAAATCCTTGGCTTTGTTATTTTGAATCTACACCCAAGGTGGATTTTGGAAGAACTGTAATTTTTGCAGTGCAAATGAGAAACTAAGCAAATACAAACAAATCTCTCTGTTATCTGAATTAAATACAATGATACTATGGTATAAACTTTAGATAAATAGTGATACTGAAAATGTCATTTTACCAAACCAAATGCTGATTAATATTGTTGAGTTACCATTAGAATGTAACATTTTGCTGAAATATTACAACAGGTATTTCAATACTAGGGCAGCCCAGGACGTCATGTGGCAAATATGTTTCCTGCATGTACACCGGTGTTACATAGCAAACACATAGAATCTGAAGAGCCCATAAATCAGGTGTGTTGAACCTCAGGCCCATGAGCAAAATCTGGCCCACCTGGGGTCCCAATCCAGCCTTCTGGGTATCCCCAGATGACAATGGCCCCTTCCCTTGGGCCCACACAGTTTCCCTGGGAGAGGCCATAGCTCAGCATGCTAGAGCACATGCTTTGCATGTAGAAGGTCCCAGGTTTGATCCCTGGCTTTTCCAGGTAGGGCAAGGAAAGAATTTTGCCTGCAACCCTTGAGAGCTTCTGCCAGTCAGTGTCAACAATACTTGGCTAGTTGGACCAATGATCTGATTCAGTATAAGCCAGCTTCCTATGTTCCTATGTTCCCTGACTGCCAATGGTTTGGTGGTTTCCCAGCTTTTGCATATTTTTTCCCATTCTAAAAGGTTGAAATGCCTCTCCTAAGTAAGAACTTTATGCTAAAATATGCTGTTTCTACCTATTTATAAATGACTTAGATGAAGTCATTGGATGTCATAGGAAGCCATGAGGCGGTAATCAGACCACTCCTGAAAAAGCCTAACTTGGACCCAGAGGACATTAACAATTATAGGCCACTGGCCAACATCCCCTTCCTGGGCAAGGAGCTTGAGCGGGTGGCTACAGGACAGCAACAGGCACTCTTGAATGAAATGGATTATCTAGATCCATTTCAATTGGGCTTCAGGCCTGGTTTTGAAATGGAAACTGCCTTGGTCACCCTGTGGGATGACCTCTGCTGGGAGAGGGACAGAGGGAGTACAACCCTGTTTATTCTCCTGGACCTCTCAGTGGCTTTTGGTACCATCAACCATGGTATCCTTCTGGATAGGTTGTCTGGGTTGGGAGTTGGGGGCACTGCACTGCACTGGTTCTTCTCCTACTTGGATGGCTGAGTCCAGAAGGTGATGCTGGGGAATTATTGCTGTGTGCCATGGCAATTATGCCATGGGGTTCCACAGGGCCCTATTTTATCCCCCATGCTGTTTAACATCTACATGAAACTGCTGGGGGAGGTTATCCAGAGGTGTGGGCTAAGGTGTCGTCAATATGCGGATGACACCCAGCTCTACCTCTCTTTCTCATCAAACCCAGGTGAGGCAGTGGCTGTTCTGAATCAGTGGGCAAGGTAATGGACGGGATGAGGGCCAATAAACTGAAACTCAATCCAGACAAGCCAGAGGTACTGTTAGTGGGTGGTTTGTCTGCCCGGCTAGGTGATATTCAACCTGTTCTGGAGGGGGTTGCACTCCCCCTAAAGGATCACGTTCATAGTTTGGGGGTGCTGTTGGACCCAGAACTGTCACTTGAGGCACAGGTGAATTCAGTGGCATGGAGCACTTTTTATCAGCTTAGACTGGAATACCAACTATGCCAGGTTCCTAAACAATATTGTTCTTTACATTCCAGGTTCCTAAACAATATTGTTCTTTACAGCATTGGACTTTCTTTTCACCACCAGGCACATCCACAGCTGAGTGTCCTTTCAGCTTTGGCCCAGCTGCTTCACTCTTTCTGGCGCTACTTGGAAATTCCCTCTGCTCTTCCCTAGTAGTATATTGGACACCTTCTGACCTGAGGGGCTCATCTTCCGGCGTCATATCTTTTAGCCTTGTGATACGTTCCATGGGGTTTTCTTGGCAGGAATACTGGAGTGGGTTGCCATTTCCTTCTCCAGTGGACCACATTTTGTCAGAACTCTCCACCATGACCTGTCCATCTTAGGTAGCCCTGCACGGCATAGCTTATGGCTTCACTGAGTTACACAAGCCCCTTCGCCACAACAAGGCAGTGATCCATGAAGGGGAGGGTTTGAGTAGGTCACTAGAAAAGTATGAGTCAGCAATCTGATGCAATGGCTGAAAGGACTAATGCAGTTCTGGGCTGAAGAAACAGAAGTATAGTGTCCAAATCAGATGAAGCAATTCCCTGAGAATAAATTGGGAGCCCTGCCAAATCTGCCAATTAATTCCTATTATTTAAAAACAAAACAAAACATTGATCTGCCATGGATCTGATTAGAAGGTAAAGAAGTGTCTACTAGGTTTTAGGCATTCCATTTGGCCCACCTTCACAGCAGGTGTTGGACAATCTACAGAACCTATTATTGAAGACCACTTTAATGGCATGGAACAGATGGTGAAAAGTTTTTACACCCCCACCTTCTCCCCTTGTCCCATTCTGGATCACCCAGATTTTAAGAGGATAGGACATTACAATCAATTTAAAGACTGGAAAGAAGCTTGTATCAAATGCATGAAAAATTTATATGAAAATGGTCATCTGAGATCTCATAGCAGTCTATTGTTAGCACTTCCCACTTCTAGCATGCAATGGTTGAAAGTCTTCCAAGATGCAATTTCTGATTAAAAAAAATTAAGCCACTCTCATCACATGATTAGGGATCTCACCCTGCTTCAGAATATCTGCCTGGAATCTCCAAGCCAGAGTTGGATCTCCATATTATATCATATAATGATAGATGCAACATTTGATCAGTTTCCAGGCTCGGGGCTGTTTGGAAGGCAGACCTAGCTCTGTCTGTCTCTGACTGAGCATGGAAAAACATGTGGCCATCACCTCAATTAAAAGTTGTTTCCTGTTCAGTATGGGAAGCACCTCTAAAGTTGCTTCAGAGATGGCATTTTACTCTGGTGAAAATGGGTTTTATGAACCCTTCTTTATCCCCTAATTGTTGGGGAGGACACATGGAACACACATCCTTCTTTCAGATGTGGTGGGTTTGCCCCCATGTGTCAGATTTATGGGATTCCATTTTAATCAGATTTCTATCATTACTAAACAATTAGTTCCGAAAACTCCAGCACTCACACTCCTCTCCCAGTTTACAGGCACAAAATTATTACATGGGGAACTTATTTTTTTCTTTTAACAGCAGCTCGACTTACAATAGCAGGGGGGTGGAAATCGAGTGCTGCGGCGGCAGGTGTGGTGGTGGCGGCAGGTGTGGCGGTGGGTGCGATGGCTGGTCTCCTGGCCAGCCACGGCCAGGCACAGCACACGCAAATGGCAGCGGCTACGGCGGCCGCCATTTATGTTCATTATTTTTTGCCATTCTAGCCTACGTAAATATTTACGTAGGCTAGAACAGCAAAAAGTAGCGAACGCAAATGGCGGCTGCCGTAGCCACCACCATTTGCTTACGCATTTTTTTTTACTTTGCCGTGATAGGCTATGTAAATATTTACGTAGCCTATCACGGTCAAGTACAGGGACGCAAACGGCGATGGCTATGGCCGCCACCATTTGCGTTCCTGCTGCCCAGCGGCCAGATGTCCGGCTGCCGGCAAAGCCGGCCAGCGGCTCCGTGGAATCCCCGTGGAGTGGAGCCGGCCAGGCAGGACTCCAGGGGGAGGGATGGAGCACCTCCCCCTCCCCGCGAAGCAGATCCGCGAAACGGTAAGTTACTTTCGTACATCCCTACATTTGCGTCCCTGTCTTTTGCCGTGATAGGCTACGTAGATACTTATGTAGGCTATTACGGCAAAGAGCAGGGGCGCAAATGGTGTAGCGGCCACTGTTTGCATCCCTGCTCTTTGCCATAATAGGCTACCTAAGTATCTATGTAGCGTAGCGCCATTTGCGTCCCTGCCTTTTGCCGTGATAGGCTACGTAGATACTTACATAGCCTATCACGGCTTGGCAGGGATGCAAATGGCAGCCGGCGTAGCAGCGGCTCTGCGGCATTGCCACAGAGTGGAGCTGGCCAGGAAGGATTCCAGGGGGGAGGGACAGATTGCCTCTCCCCCACTGCAGACTGCTGGCCGGAATGGGGTAAGTATTTTGCACACCCCTACTTCTGAACCTGATTCTATGTCCCAGGAGTGGTTCTATACTTTCACCACACTCAGGACCAGGTTATGCTCCCCCGTATTAGTTAGCATTAAGTAGACCTGAAAAGCTTATTCCATTGCAGAGCCACTTTGTTATAATCTAATTAAGTTATGGTCCTACTCTGCTCAACACCTGGTATCTGCCTTTTTATTTCTGGGTGTGGTTTCAAACAAAGTTCCATGGGAAATAAAACAGGATACCTGTTTTGGAGATGCCTTCTGAAAAGCAGGTTGTAGACAGGGGGTGAGCAGGTACTAAACCAGATGGTAATAGAGGCACACACAGCTCTTGGCATTGTCCTTTAATAAGTAGCAAAGTGATGCCCTGCTTTCATTTCAGAGTGGAGGAGCTTAGTGCAGCCAGGAGCGCCATTACTCTGGGGCATTCCGGTGGTAGGCCATTCTTATATACACTTTAGTGGGGGGGGGTGCTGGTCCTGATAATCAGGCACCGTTGCCTTAAACTGCAAGATCTTGCCAGCTAAGGACAGACAAAATGGTGGTGCTAGGAGTAAGGAGTAAGCCATGGCCCTTCCCGCTATAGGGTGCTGCTGGCAGCTATATAGACCCCAATGTGTCACATAACTCATTTAAATGTGAGTTTTAGGAAGGATCCTGATAAATTTATTTGACAGACATTCAACAACTGCTGTCAACCAACATTTTCTGAACCCATTTCAGTTAAATAACAAGTTTTTAATGAGGAATCTAAAAGATCATGAATTACCCTTGAATGATTTCCCCCTAAAAATGAAAGCTAACACAGCTTTTCTCAACACATTGGTAATGAAAGCAAAAACTTTGATAATTACATATGTACTCTTGTTTATTTATTTTTCCCAAGATACATGGATGAATAATGCCATGGTTGTATAACAGATGATATCAGCCTTGAAAATGGACATTATCTGCAAAAGAAGCATAATCTAGAGGCCACTGAAATGCCCAGCAATGGTGCATTAAAAGCCATGAGATCAAAGAGAAAGAAACACAGTCAAGGCATTAGTTACTACTACCATGGCAAAAATAGGATACATATGAGCATGTGAAGCATAGTGGAAATATTCCAGTAGACAAAAACAAGAGGAATTAGAGAATCAAAGAGAACAAACAAAGGAAAGCTAAAGAAACAGGTCATGGTTACTTTGAGAATAACTAATGGCATGACTGATAGTATCCACTGGGCCCTAACAAGCAGAAAATCCCTTTCAAATCAATGACTACTTTGAAAGCAAGTCAAAGGAAGGCATGAGAGCTATAAATGTAGCAAAGAGAGACTTCAATAATGCCAATATAAAACATTAAAAAGACCCAGCTGGTGTACCTTATTGGAATAGGCAGGGAAGAACCAAACTTTTAATAGGAATCAAGCTATGCTTTCCAGCTGTCAACAAATTTATTTGGGATTAAAGCTTTTCAAGGGCTATCACCTTTTATTGTATTGAATAACAACTTCAGTAACCCTGTTCTGTTACAGTATTGAGTTTCTTTCTACTTTGTCCCTTTCTGAGATCAATACTGGTTTTGGCTCTTGCTATCTGGCATGTACCCTGGTGATTTGGCATGTACTGCGAACAGAGAATATATTCTGTTCCTTTTGCAGCTTTTCTTTTCTTTTACTTTTCCTGAATCTCTTAAAAAAAATTCATTTAGAAAGTGGACTCCTGTTATCAGCTGCCACCTTGAGTGAAACTACCAAAACAACAGACCCACGATAGGCCTGTGTCCTTTTCTCTCTCTGCCATTCTCTGGTTTACAGCCAACTCGAGCCAAGCAGTTCTATAAGCAAAGGAAAATTGTCACTTCTGTTGTTATTTGAGTTATCTAGAAGGAAATTGTACATTATTAGTTAACAATCATGCGCTTGAAATATAATTTGCATATAGGATCAGAAAGCAAAACGATGGAAGAATCTACAAAATACATATGCATGATCATGCAGCATGCTTTTAGTAATCAGTCACAGATGAATGGGAAATGGGAAATTAAACATCCTAGTCTTTGTTACTGATGTGCAATAATTTGTAATACCATGAATAAAACAGCTTATGCAAAATACCCTTCAATGTAATGAAAATAATTGAGACTGCAATTATTGCAATACTGCAAATTTTTGTTCTGTGGGAAAGCATTTTAATGAGATCAGCATTACTATTGCTCAGAGGGAGTCCAGGTTTTCATACATTCACAACCACTCTTAATTTTATTGCAAAACAAGATTCTGATCCCTAATCCTGCTTGGCCAAGGTCTAAGATGGCCGATTTCTTAAAAATTCAAACTACCAAACATGCAAAAGGGATGCCACAGATAAAATACCCATGTGTGTTGGAAGGTATAGTCCTCACATCAGGTCTGTGTTGCCATTTTGGAATGTAGTCAGAGATCCAGCGATTGCACCTCCCATTGTTAGGTAACCTGTGGATGTAAGAGAGAACGATAAATGAATAACAGAGTGCAATCCTCTGCATATTTACTCAGAGCAACTCCTACTATGCTCAAAGGTGCTTACTCAGATAAGTGTGCAAAGGAATGAAGCCTGAGTCTTACAGCCATTTCATATATTCAACCAATCAAGTGTAAACTTAAATTATCATATACATAATGGGTAAGATCCAGACATAGGTAGAGTAGAGCCATTGAAATCAATGGGACTTAGTGCAATGATGTGTGGATTCAGCTTAAGATACCTGCTCTATCTATTGCTCCTCTATTCCACTGGAATATATAGGAATAGTTCCTAAATGTGTTTCAGGGAGCAGCACATATTCTTTCTTCAGCTTCTCATCTTGGCATCATTCATTAGGATGAAGATGTATCTGGTATCATCATTGGTGTAATCTTGCTGGTAGCCTGGTATCAATGGAACTATCCATGATACATGGATACAAGCACATGTCTAATCTGTTGAGAGAAGAACTATAGTATTGCAAAGCTACCTGATACGTGTACACATCTATTACCCCATCACCAGCTATGGAAGGGAGAATCCTGTGTTCTCACAATGAGAGCTTTTTGCATATGTGGACCTTTGGATCATGGACTTCGAATCTATCTGTATCTACTAATGTACTAGTTCTAAAAAGAAAAGAAAACCCTTTTCTCATAATGTAACTTTTTCATTATGTGTAAAAGTTACATTACCCCTAACATTTTTTTTTAACTAACTTTTTTTTTTTTTCCCACACCAGTGGGACTGCTTTTAACCTCTACTGAGTAGAGGAGCAGGCACAGGCTAGTCTAGAACAATCACAGACCTAGACACAAAAATGGAAAAGAGGCTATGGAAGGACAAGACTCTCCAGTGGTGGTGACCTGCAAGGTGTGTGCAATGTTTGTTTTCTTGCCTGAGAACAACATGGCCTACACCCGCAACAAGTGCAAGTTAATCACACTGCTGCAGGAAAAAGTAAGTGGACTGGAGCAGCGACTGTCGACCCTCTGGAGAATAAGGGAACACGAAGAGTTCTTGGACAGAATGGGGGAACTACAGCAGCAAAGGGAAGACCAGAAGCTTGAAGAGCAACAGCAAGATGAGGCAGAAGTGGGAAATGCTGAGGAGAAGAAAAATGCAGTAGAGGATACTCCTTGGAAAAGGGTGACAGTTAGGAGAAGAAGAACTAGACACCACTCTGCACCAGTGGAAGCAGTGGAGCTCTGGAACTGATTCCAGGCACTTGCAGATGAGACTGGAGGACAGCCTGCAGAGTAGGGATGTACGAAAGTCACTTACCATTTTGCAGATCTGCTTCACGGTGGGGGGGGAGGCGTTCCGTCCCTCCCCCCGGAATCCTCGACGGGGAGGAAGCGCTCCGTCCCTCCCCCCGGAATGCTGCCTGGCCGGCTCCGCTCCACGGGGATTCTGCAGAGCCGCCGGCCGGCTCTGCCGGCAGCCAGACATCCGGCCGCTGGGCAACAGGGACGCAAATGGCAGCGGCCGTAGCCACCGCCGTTTGTGTCCCTGTACTTAACAGTGATAGGCTACGTAAATATTTATGTAGCCTATCACGGCAAAGAAAAAAAAATGCGTACGCAAATGGCGGCAGCTACGGCGGCCGCCATTTGCATTCGCTATTTTTCGCCGTTCTAGCCTACGTAAATATTTACGTAGGCTAGAACGGCGAAAAATAGTGAACACAAATGGCGGCCGCCATAGCCACTGCCATTTGCATACGCTATGCCCAGCTGCAGCCAGCCAGGAGACCAGCCGCCCCCGCCGCCACACCTGCCACCCCTGCCACCGCCCCCACTGCCACCACACCTGCTGCCCCCACTGCCGCACCTTCTGTCGCTGCTGCACCTTCTGTCGCCGCCACCGCCGCACCTTCCACCGCCGCTGCACCGCCGCCACCGAAGCCGCCACCAAAGCCGCCGCATCTGCCCCAGGTAAGTGCCGTCCTGGGGGCTTCTGTGGGGGGGGGCAGGAGGCCATTCCGCCATGGATTCTGGGGGGCCAAATACCAGTGCATTCAGCCTCACTGGAATCCGTGGCGGAATTCTCCGCCATCCCTACTGCAGAGGAAGAATCACAGGGGAACCTACATGAGAGTGAGCAAGAGGCTGAAGGTCAGTCAAGCAGAGGCAATGAAAGAAACCCAGGCCTACAACAAGAAGAAGAGAAGAGTGGTAGTAGTGGGAGACTCCTTGCTGCGTGGGATTGAGACCCAAGTATGTCACGAAGACCTGTGGACTCGACAGGTATGTTGTCTCCCAGGAGGATGGACTAGAGACGTGACTGAAAGGTTGCCTGTACTCATAAAGCCCAGTGACAGGTATCCCTTTCTTCTCATCCGTGTGGGAACAAATGATACCTCCAAGCGGAGCTACGAAGAAATCACGTCAGACTTTGAAACTTTGGGAAGGAAACTCAAGAACTTTGGGGCCCAGATAGTTTTTTCATCCATACTTCCATTAGTTAGAAGAGGGATAAAAAGGGAAGGAAAAATACTCTGGGTGAATGACTGGCTACGAAGGTGGTGCCGACAAGAGAGATTTGGATTCTGGGCCCATGGGCTATACTTCCTGAAAGATGGGCTGTTGGCAAGGGACAGGTTGCACCTCACAAAAGATGGGAAGACTGTGTTTGGCCACAGCATGAAGAACTTCATCAGGAGGGCTTTAAACTGAATCCTACAGGGAAGGGAGATGTAAAGTTGGGGGAAACAATGGACGTAGGTTCATGCATTGCAACAGAGTGAACAGCTCTAATAGCGCCCAATAATAGTCTTCAGACACATGTAGGAAGAAAGCCAGACTATGAAGCACATGGTCTTCGATGTCTATATACTAATGCCCAGAGTATGGGAAACAAACAGAACGAACTTGAACTCTTAATACAAGAAGGAAATTATGACTTCATAGGTATAACTGAGATTTGGTGAGATGACTCTCATGACTGGAATACAGCAATTGAAGGATATAACTTGTTCAAAAAGAACAGGAGGAACAGAAAGGGAGGTGGACTTGCACTGTATGTGAAAAATACATACGTATCTCTGCACAGAAATACAGGAGGATGAGCTTGGTAGCTCCATCGAGAGTGTCTGGACCAAAATAAATGGAGCAAAGAATAAAAGGAACCTGGTGGTCGGAGTCTACTACTGGCTACCTAATCAAGGAGAAGGCGAGGATGAAACTTTTGAAAAGCAAATAGCCAATGTTTTAAGGAAGCATGATGTAGTAGAATGGGGGACGTCAATTTTCCCGATATTTGTTGGGAGACAAATTCTGCAAAACATGGCCCCTCCAGGAAATTCCTGACTTGTGTGGCGGATAACTTCTTCCTACAGAAAGTAGAGGAAAGAACTAGAGGATCGGCTATCCTTGACTTGATCCTAACCAACAGAGATGACTTAGTGGATAAAGTAGCAGTTACAGGAACTCTGGGGGAAAGCGACCATGTGTTGTACTTGAGTTCTTGGTTCTAAGGGAAGCAAAAGCCAAGTGTAGTCAAACGCATACCCTGGATTTTAGGAATGCTGATTTTCATAAACTCAGAACAATGATCAGTAAGGTCCCATGGCAAGCAACGCTAATGAGAAAAGGAGTCCAAGATGGGTGGGAGCTTTTTAAAAAGGAAATTCTCAAGGCACAATTAAAAACCATTCCAACAAGAAGAAAAGATGGAAGACAACAGAAGAAGCCAATGTGGCTTCACAAAAAGCTTAGAGATGACCTGAAAACAAAAAAGGACACATATAGGAAGTGGAAAGAAGGCCAAGTAACAAAGGAAGAGTACAGGCAGGTAGCACAGAATTGCAGGGATGGTGTCAGGAAGGCTACAGCTGAGAACAAGCTGAGGTTAGCGAGGGATGCTAAAAACAACAAAAAGGCTTTCTTCAGCTACGTGCATCGTAAAAGGCAGAGGAAAGAAATGGTTGTTCAGCTATTAAATAAGGATGGCAAAACGATGACAGATGACAAAGAAGGCCAAGTAACAAAGGAAGAGTACAGGCAGGTAGCACAGAATTGCAGGGATGGTGTCAGGAAGGCTACAGCTGAGAACAAGCTGAGGTTAGCGAGGGATGCTAAAAACAACAAAAAGGCTTTCTTCAGCTACGTGCATCGTAAAAGGCAGAGGAAAGAAATGGTTGTTCAGCTATTAAATAAGGATGGCAAAACGATGACAGATGACAAAGAAAAGGTAGAAGTGCTCAATTCCTACTTTGGCTCAGTCTTCTCCCAAAAGAGGGTCTATGACCCCCCTGGCAAAGGCGAAGTACAGGCTGAAGGGGCAGGATTGCAGCTTGAGATCGATAGGCATATGGTCAAGGAACACCTAATTACTTTGAATGAGTTCAAATCTCCAGGGCCAGATGAACTGCACCCTAGAATAATAAAGGAACTGGCAGAAGAACTCTCAGAACCGCTGTCTATTCTCTTTGAGAAATCATGGAGGACGGGGGAAGTGCCAGATGACTGGAGGAGGGCTAATGTGGTCCCTATCTTCAAAAATGCCCTCACCCGGCACCAGCTTGTCTGGCTAAAAGGGGGGGGGCATTGCGGGCGGGTGGGGTGACAGGACGCAGGGGCCTTTGATTGGTGCACCCCAGTGGCACCACCATGCAAGGAGGGGCAGGCTGAGTTGCCTTAAACTCAGCCCCCTTCTCAAACTCAGCTCTCTGGCTCAACGCAGCTAGAGAGAACTACAGCTCCGCCAGAAACGACGAAGGACACCGGCCTGCTGGAGACCGGTGTCGTCGCGCACGCTGAGGGCCCCGGCTCTTGAGGCTGCAATGCGCCTGCCCCCTCCTTTCTTCTCGGTCACGACGAGGGACTTTGGCCTGCTGGAGAACGGCTTCGTCCTCGTTCCAGCCACCTGGACCCAGCGTGCTTCTGCGCGCCAAAATCTTCACTTGGTGATATTGTTCTCCTCCCTCCCTCCTTCGTGGCTCCTTTCCTCTCGCCCGCCCGTCCGCTCGGTCTCCTCGTGTACTCGCTGTCCTGCCCGCTCGCCCGCCCGCCCGTGCGCTCGCTAAACCTGCCAGTCCGCTCGCTCGCTCGGTCGCTCACCCTGCCCGCACGCCTGTCCGCTTGCCTGACGGGCCCGCTGGCTGCCGGGCCGGCTCACGGCCCGCCTGCCGGCCTGTCTACCCAGCCTTGCCGGCCTCTTCCTCATCACCTTGCCGGCCTCCCTGAGGTGTTGCTCCCGGTGGGGGCCGTCGGCGGGTGGGTGAGCGCGGCGCCAGTGTTTGCCAGCGGCAGCGCTCCAAGGGACGGTCTGACTGCCCCCCCCACTGGTCAGCCGAGCCTGCCTGTTGGAGGGGCGCCTGGCTGCTGAGCCGAGTCGGGGCGTGTATATCACAGCCCGATTGGTCGCCTCCCATGGGCTTGGGACGTCTCCCCCTCCCACCCAATAAATAAATAAATAAATAAATAAATAATAAAATAAAAAAAAATAGGAAGAGCTGCAGCTCAGTGGTAGAGCACATGCTTGGCATGCGGAAGGCCCCAGGTTTAATCCCCAGCGTCTCCAGGTAGGGCTACGAAAGAATCCTGCCTGAAACTTTGGAGATCTGCTGCTGCCAGTCATTGTCAACAATTCTGTGCTAGATGGACCCAGGTCTGACTCAGTATAAGGCAGGTTCCTATGTTTGTATGAAAAGGAAGCTTTAATTAAATAAATAATAATATTAATATCAATAAAAATAAAAATTAATTAAATTACGATTATTAAATATTTAATTAATAAAATTGCGGAACAGCGGCGACTGCCGGTTTGGCGCCTCCCGTGACAGGGTGCCCTCGGCTGTGGGCGCCCACGCTCAAACGCAGCTCCATCACCTTTGGCCCCTGGCTGCGCCTCTTGAAAATCTGATTTTCTACCTAAACGGTAGTGCAGCGCTCCCATCTTCATCCCCAGGCCTCTCTGTCTCGGTCTGGAACTCATACCCACAGATCTTAAGACTGTGGGGTGGCTGCCTATTGTCTGGGGTGCCCAGCAGCTTTATTAACTCTTTGATGGTGTCAAGAGCTCCTTAGAGGGCTCTCTCAGTCTAATCCAGTAGCCAAGTCCAGACATAGACAAAGAGATTCTTTTCAAAGATTTATTCTTCCTTTGCAACTTAACAACTCTACAGGTATCAATTAGATCTGAGCAGCAGCATCCCTATGCCCTAAGTTGGAACAGTTGGTCCCTGTTTGAAAAGCAATTACTGGCAGACCCCTGAATATAAGGACTAGGGAGAATCCCTCCCCTTTTCCCTTGGATCCTCGGGGCGCAGCCGTTGAGTGCGCACCTTTGCTAAGTCTGCTATCTGTGCTCGGTCACTCCCTTGACTGCTAACTAAAACTAGGAATGTGGGGGGGAGGAAACTCCGTCACTGTTGGTCCTGGGAAAGAGGAGCGCGCTCCTCTCCCAGGAGCGACTGCTCTTCCTCAGCATTAGAACTACTCTGGGATTCTATGGGCTCAGTGTCCACCCTGACAGATAGCTTGCTTAATTCACCTCCTGCATCATGCCTCCTAAGAAGGGCCAGGGTGGTAAGAAAGCGAATGGGAGGGCCCTGCCCCCCCTCCCCAAAGTCCGCTGCCAAGGCCCGATTCTGACTCTGATGTGGACACAGACCCGGTACTGGCATCAATTTTTTCTCGTTTGGAAGCTGCTGAGCATTCCTCGGGGATCCCTCCTCCTCCCCTGGCCAGGCACAAAAAATCCTCAGTGGTCCAGCACAAGCGAACATGACAGCAGACCCAACGCTCGTTGGTCCTTTCTATTTCAGATCGCCTGGACGCTATTGAGGCATCCACCTCCTCTTCATCGGCCCTTCCAGAAGGCTCATCGCCTTCAGTGGAGCTCCTCCCTGCTGCTGCCTCATCTTCCCTGGGCGCACAAGCAACAACCTCGGTTTTTTCCAGCTGGGGATCAGAGTGTGCCCACAATTGGTACAGCTCGTCTCTGGGTTCAGGGCACCCGGACGCCATTGAGGCCTCCATCTCACCTTCGCAGGTTCACCATGGCAGCACCCCACCACTGTAGGCAGTCCACCTTCCTGCGGCATCTCCGTCAGCAGTGATCCAAGCAACATCCTCCTCCTTGGGGTTTCGCCCAGGCGACACAGCACACCTGAAGGCGGTCCGCCCTCATGAGGCATCTCCATCAGGAGCAATGCAAGTGGTATCGCCTGCCTTGCTCCCGGGGACCCAGACACGGGTGCCCTGGATATGGGTGAGATGACTGCACCTCACCCCAGTTGTTCAGATGGGTGACCCTTAGGGCTGTGGGGTTGCTGCCTTAGCTTACCTAGCTGGGGGCGGCTGTCCCTCCCAATGTCATCTCCCTATATGAGCCACCTGCAGCTCCGTCAGTCACACCCCAGTAACCCCAGCCGCTTAATGCATCATCTTACAGGGTTTTTTCCTGGATTAAGTGGGATCCCTCGCCTGCCCCCGCCCGTTTTGGACATCCACGTAAGGGGCATATCAGATCCTTATGCTAATCTGGCGAGTTGTATTGTCACCAGGGCTACTCCTTCTCGTAATGTCTTTCACCCGAGGAGGTGTGCGAACGGCTTGTTTAGGCCTCTCGCAGGAGGGCCGCCATTGCCCTTCTCGGCGTAAGGACCTGTTTGACCAGGACCTTTCACTCCAATTTTGACTCCTTCCCAGCTGGGGTCGGCAACAGATCTGGCAGTGGCCACATTCACCAGGCGGTCTCCCGCACTGGCCCTCGGCCTCTGGCGGGTCCGCTGCCTCAGCACTGCTATCTGTGCTGGGAGTGAAGCCCCACTGGGCACATGCTCCCAGGACACGTGCAGTTTCCGTCGTGAATGCTCCCGTGTAGCAGTCAGCACTCTTGCACCTCTTGTCCAATGCTCGGGGAGGGGAGGGTCCCCTTGGAAAAGCCGAGGCAGTAGGAAGCTCTGGATGGCCAATGCCTAGTAAGGTTGGCGCTGATACCCCGGCTTTAAGACACTACCCAACTGGGGGAACGCGTCTTAACTTGGAACACGGTTTATGCTAGGTTCTAGGGCCCCATAGCATTTTTTCTGTAGGTCAACATAGACCATCCCTACCTCGTAAGCAACATTTCTCCTCGCTAGGCTTCAACAGGTTCAGGAGAGGTTAACAGTGCAGTACTGGCAGAAGGATTTTAGCCCCCCCTTTTTTTTCACACCCCGTAAGCTATTCTAGGGATCTCCCTTCTCGAAATGGTGCCCAGGAAATCCTCTAGGTAGTTTATCCTGATTCATAACCTCTCTTTCCTGAGGGCCAGTCAATTATCACGAGATCCCTGATCATCTCTGCTCAGTGTGTCACACCTCTTCGATGAGGCAGCTGTCTTTGTCTGGGATCCCGGCCATGGGTCCCTGATGGGCATGTGCTACATGGAGTCCAAAGATGGTGGTTATTGTTCTGACCTAATGCAAGTATTGCTTCCCCTTTTCTGTTACTTCGGTGCCCCTTAGCTCACAAAGGCTGAGGGCCTGTCTCCCACAGCAACATTCGGTGAAGCCAATCTGATACCCTTAGGTGTTATTCTCACCTCCCTCAGGACAATTTTCAGGTCCGTTAGGCACAGCTCCAAGTAGTTATACATCAGGCATGGCTTCAACTTAGTAGGGCTTTAATGGCACCTCCTTTCAGAAGCGTGAGCCTCTCCTCAAAGCCGGACTGCGGACTCACATGGTTCCGCCCCTACCCCAAGGGGTTTCAGATTCTTAGGGCAGGTCCAATCGTGCAGTGGGTAAAGGCCTGTAGAGTGGAGGCTGCCGCCCCTGCCAAGCACATTGAGGGATAACCTTATAGCCAAGTCAGTAACCCCCCCCCTTCGCTATGACAACATGACAACGTTATTCATTCTCCATCCTCCCGAAATTGGAGGGTCATGTCATGTGTCAGTGTGTTCGCGCTCCAGAGTCAGTATTACAACATCTGGTTCTGGGTCCACCATGTGCTGGGTTAGGCAAACCCAATTGTCGATGCTTTGCCATGAAATTAGGTCAACATCTTCCGGGCCTTAGCCCCGTGGGTGCTCCATTCCCAGATCCCATCCTTGCAGTACTATGGGAGATCGGGATACTGAAGCCAGGCATGTCAGCCTGCATTCCATGGCTCTCCGTATAGGAGCCGCCTGCGACAGAGCAGGGTGTGTGTGCCGCGCATTAGGCAAAACCTCAGCGATAGGATTCATGGCCCTTATCTATAGATCATTGGCCACAATTTCATGCCTCCATAAGGAACAACAGACTATTTGGGACCATAAGTCGCAAGCTGGCCATTTAGCCTTCCAGCCCACAAAGGTGGGTTTCACTGACTCCATGTCAGAATTTAGGTTTCGGCATGCAAGATAGTGTTGGGCACAGATGTTTGCCTGCATTAGTAAATTAACCACCCTCTCTCTCCGGATACCCCTTTCGGGCTCCGGGGGTAATGGCCCTCCATTTGAGCTTTCCAATAAGACGTTTCCCTGTTCCACGTAGCGGCCCTAACGGAATGCAGGGTTGGTCTGGGCTCACAAGGCCGACTTGTCCCGGAGGGCCTTGATTTGCTGCAAGGTACAGGTCTGGCCCAAAGTAATCCCTTTACATATTTGGTGATCAAAGTGATAGCCATGGCAAGGGCACGGCAGTGGCCCATGGCCAAACGCAAGTCAACGGATTATGCTCTGGCAGCACCTTATGGTTTTTATGGCATGCCACGGGTCTGAGGAGGGGCCTCCGTTTTTATCACTTCAACGGTTTGCTGTTGACTTAAGGGCAATTGTGTAGTTTCCCTTAATGTGCTTCTTCCTGAGACCAGCAGACTCATTGTACGCCGGTACGGGTGCTCTTACATGGGCACGTCTTGATGTCTGGAGCTGCATGAAGAGCTTGTATGTCTTCAGAATTCAGCTTCTGTCACCCTGTCACATTAAGATCCAGTGGCTCCATAGACGTGGCATACGGTGGGAGTCCCCTCCTCACTCTGTCCCACCAAGTTTGTCAGTCTTCCTCCGCAGGTCCAGGTGCTGCACATTGGAGGGAATGACTTTGGCTGTAAGCCAGGCGAGGACCTGATGGAACAGGCCTTGGTTGAGATACAGGTGGTCCGGCATACCTGGCCGGAAGTAGCCTATTGCAGCCCTCACTGCTCCCATGGATCAATGGGAAGGAATGGAATGACGTTGCCAGTGGCAGGGCACGTTGGAAAATGCACAGAGAAATGGCTTATTGCCAGGTGAATGAGGTGATGGATGCACCACCCGCCAGGGAATTCTGTGGACATGGAGGGAGCGTTACAGGTAGGACGGTGTCCGCCTGTCTCATTTAGTGAATAACATATGTCTGTCTGATCTGCAAAGGGGCCTGCGGGAAGTTCTTCTGCGCAGGTGGGGGGAGTTTCACAAGCTCTAGGCTTGTGATTCCTGTGGCAGCTAGGATGGGGAAAACAGGAAAGTAGGGATGGTGTGCATGCAGAGGCACCTTATGGTGACAGGTGACGCCTGAGGGCCCCCCGAACAGGTTGTGCGGCTCGGCGGGGGGATAAGGGTTGCCTGGGAGACCAACCCTACTCACTCACCCAGGTGTTTCAAGGCACCGGGTTGGGGGTGACACCGGAAGGTCTACCTCCCCCAGAAGGGGCAGTCTGGAGGGATGGCGAGATCACCGCCACCCCTCAGGCTGGGTATGTTTTTGCCCAAGAAGTGCCAGCTAGCCGCTGACACAGTTAGATGCCCATCCTAGTTACCCCTTTGCAGCTATTTCAATAAATGTGGCCCAATTTTCAACCCAAGCTTGTTGTCTGCATCTTCTTTAACCCATCTCCGCTCGCAAATGCCCTCACCCGGTGCCAGCTTGTCTGGCTAAAAGGGGGGGGCCATTGCGGGCGGGTGGGGTGACGTGACGCAGGGGCCTTTGATTGGTGCACCCCAGTGGCACCACCATGCAAGGAGGGGCAGGCTCAGTTGCCTTAAACTCAGCCCCCTTCTCGAACTCAGCTCTCTGGCTCAACGCAGCTCCCTCCCACCCTCCCCTAAGCAGTGTGGGTTTATTACCGGTTGCCCTTTGGGAATCATGTAGGAATTTTTTGGCTCACAGTTCGATTGGCCTATTACTGTGCGTCTTTTTTGCCTACGTCACACTGTTTTACGGGTCGAGTGTGTCCTGTAAGGGAATATGGTCTTTATCATCAGTCACATTCCTGTTGGCGGCTAGGACGGGCAAAACAGGAAAGTAGGGATGGTGTGCATGCAGAGGCACCTTATAGTGACAGGTGATGCCTGAGGGCCCCCCGAATGGGTTGTGCGGCTCGGTGGGGGGATAAGGGTTGCCTGGGAGACCAACCCTACTCACTCACCCAGGTGTTTCAAGGCACCGGGTTGGGGGTGACACCGGAAGGTCTACCTCCCCCAGAAGGGGCAGTCTGGAGGGATGGCGAGATCACCGCCACCCCTCAGGCTGGGTATGTTTTCGCCCAAGAAGTGCCAGCTAGCCGCTGACACAGTTAGATGCCCTTTGCAGCTATTTCAATAAATGTGGCCCAATTTTCAACCCAAGCTTGTTGTCTGCGTCTTCTTTAACCCATCTCCGCTCGCAAAGGGTAAAAAGGAGGAACCTGGGAACTACAGACCAGTCAGTCTGACATCAATCCCTGGGAAAATTCTGGAGCAGATGATACAGCAATCCATCTGTAAGCACCTTGAAAACAATGCAATGATTACTCGAAGCCAGCATGGATTTGTCAAGAACAAGTCCTGCTAGACAAATGTGATCTCATTTTTTGATCAAGTCACCTCCCTTGTGGACCGTGGGAATGTTGTAGACATCATATACCTTGACTTCAGCAAAGCTTTCAACAAAGTGCCCCATGATATCCTGATGAACAAACTAGCTCAAAGTGGGCTAGATGAAAAAACGATCCGATGGATCCACAGTTGGCTACAGAATTGGACTCAAAGAGTGCTTATCAATGGGACCTTCTCAAACTGGAGAGAGGTAACAAGTGGGGTATCTCAGGGTTCAGTCCTGGGCCCAGTGCTCTTCAACGTTTTTATTAATGACTTGGAGGAGGAGGTGCAGGGAATGCTGATCAGATTTGCAGATGACACAAAATTGGGCGGGATAGCTAATACCATGGAAGACAGAAACAAACTAAAAGTGATCTTGATAGACTGGAGCGCTGGGCAGAAAACAACAGAATGACATTTAATAGGAATAAATGCCAAGTTCTGCGCCTAGGAAAAAGAAACCAAATGCACAGTTACAAGATGGGGGATACGTGGCTCAACAACACTACAAGCGAGAAGGAACTTGGAGTTGTTATCCATCACAAGCAGAATATGAGCCAACAATGTGATGTGGCTGCAAAAAAGGCCAATGCTGTTTTGGGCTGCATTAATAGAAGCATAGCTTCCAAATCCCGGGAAGTACTAGTTCCCCTCTACTCAGCACTGGTTAGGCCTCATCTGGAGTACTGTGCCCAGTTCTGGGCACCACACTTTAAGAAGGATGCAGACAAACTGGAGAGGGTTCAGAGGAGGGCAACAAAGATGATCAGGGGACTGGAAACAAAGCCCTAGAGGAGAGACTGAAAGAACTGGGCACGTTTAGCCTTGAGAAGAGAAGACTGAGGGGAGATAGGATAGCGCTCTTCAAGTACTTGAAAGGTTGTCACAGAGAGGAAGGCCAGGATCTCTTCTTGATCATCCCAGAGTGCAGGACACGGAATAATGGGCTCAAGTTACAGGAAGCCAGATTCCGGCTGAACATCAGGAAAAACATCCTGACTGTAAGAGCAATACGACAATGGAACCAATTACCTAGGGAGGTGGTGGGCTCTCCCAAACTGGAGGCATTCAAGATGAGGTTGGACAGCCATCTGTCAGGGATGCTCTGACTTGGTTTCCTGCACTGAGCAGGGGGTTGGACTCGATGGCCTTGTAGGCCCCTTCCAACCCTTCTATTCTATGATTCTATGATTTTCTCCATTAAAACAGAATGCATGCTTGAATAAGACATGGTCTGTTTCACAAGAATGTTTCTTTGCATACCCTATATTTTGCATTTAGGCTGCTGGTACCTTCCATGATCTTTAGAAATGAAAAACTGTAAATGCTTCTTGTGAGCCTCAATCAGAGTATACAAAGCAACTTTATGATGTAGAAGGGGCTGATTTTACAGTGCATGTATGGGCCATTGTGCTGTGAAATATCAGCAGAACTGGTATTTGGCTTGTGTTTTTCAGTAGTTATAATTTTTGTGGGTGGTCTTTACAATAGACTGCAAAACAGAGGAAAGGAAGTTTCTAACATCTGCAAGAGCATCATTTTTAAAAAATACAGAATGTGTCACTTCCCCTCTTCTTTTTAGAAAACCTTGAACTAAGGTGCAAATGGAGGCTTTTTTTTTTCTTAGCCACCACATAGGTGGGTGGGGACATTTGGAAAATAAGTGGCTGGGGGGGGGGAGGTTTAAAGCTCCAGTACCTGTGCATGGTGGTCTCAATTGAGTTCAAGCCCTGTTTGCTTAATTGTGAGTAAAAAAAAAAAAAAGCAAAGGTCAGCTTCATGCTACATATTTAATGTAATATGCACTTTAACCCGAAGTCTAGGTGTAAAAAGAGCACTGATAGAACAGGAGGTAAGATGGCAGAGCATGACTACTGGAAGCTCCAGTTTGAGATACACCCACACTGGCACCTTACAGGAGCCATATTTGTCTGGCCCATTAGGTCTGTCATTTATGGAAACAGCTGAGTATTTTTGACATGTACTTGAAACAGGGTATATCTGTCCTTTTGCTTCTTGGAGTTATTTTTGAAACTTCCCAAATGCTGCTTTAAAATAGAGCAGCTTTCTGCTTTTTTTAATCATCCATAATAATAACTTAGTCTTTGGCTCATAAAAGTGAAACTCCTTTGAAAGATGTTTGTCTCACTCACTTGGCAAGGGTTCATGTTTAAGTTGGCTGATATACTTGGCAAAAAAACAAAATGAAACAAAAACTGAATAGAGGAAGGCTTTTAATACTTTGCAATATTGTCCTTCATTATATCTTATTGCACTGATGCGCCTGCCAGCATACTGAGCATTAGCTACCTACTCCCCGTTTGTCTACTAACTAAAAATCCATTACACTGCTGAGATGTAATTGCAGGCCAATGTATTTGCAATACTTCATGTAAATAAGTCATAGACAAAGAGGGAAGAACGGGGTTTTAGAAGCATAAATTGTGCTAACATTATGCCACTGTTTACTGGAATGAAAAGCCCTAGAAGATTAATTGTAGTAATTAATGCTGTGATACAATTTTCATCAGCTATTCTTCTAAGATGAGCAGCAAAACTATTAATGACAATAAATATGTCATATAGTTGTAACTGATGCCCACCACAGGTTGAACCTCACCTCACACCTCAACAAAAACTCAGCTGTGCTTCCTATGAAAAATGTTCAGATCAGTTTGCTCCTATAGTTGTATAGCTGGTAATCCTAGAATTATGAAATATATTTTGTGATTTGCAGTGGATATGGCAATATGAAGGATGGAAATGCAGGTGTGCTCACGGTCTACTTCACAGTTCAGCGTGAACTTTCTTCCTCCAAAGGTATGCCAAATACCCAGCCTGAACATTTTGTGAAAGGAACACAAAATGGGTTTATTTGAGCAGACTTCGATTGTTTTCAGCTATATTTGTTTGGTACATCTTATTGCATAGATTTGTAATTCTAGGATCAAAACAGTTCAGTTTAAATGAATACTTAAGACTTACACATTCACCCATGCTTTTAAAAGGATGGAAACAGTGTTAAGGCTCCTACCTTTACAACTTTATCATGTAAGCAGTAATGATAGTGTATAGTCTCACATATGGGGCTCATGCCTACTTAGATCCTAGGCTTTGTGAACATACTTACCTTGGTCTTTCAGACATGCAGTCCATCCCACCTGCATTGAAGTAGTACAGCAGGGGAGGACGACATGTGCCCCACCACCACCACACCCCCCAAAAAAATTTTTGAGAAACAAAATGGTGCTCCATAATGCCACAAATTGCCCACCCCTGGTTTAGAATAACTGAATATACACAGATGCAGAGGACATGCTCCCCTCTAAACCCCACACCATGCAGCCACTTTGCTGAGGGTGTATTTTAGGGATAGGGAAGAAATTCATTCAGTCCATTTATTAATGCAAATTTTTATGTACTTTCAAACCACCATGTGAACTGAAACTATCCTTCAAAATTATCAGTTATCCTTCAAAATGTGCACTTTTCCCAATTTTGCAATGGAGTTCTTCAATCAAAAAATGCATACACAATTTTGAGAAAATAATATTCAAATATGAATTATATTAGCAAAACCATTTGCAAAAATGTGTATATAAGGGAAAATGTATACAAAAATGCATGTATTAGGAGAAATGCACAAAAATGCTAATGAATTTTCATGCAATTTTTTTTTTTTAATCAATGTTTGGAATAAGCTGAACTTTTGACTTTTTTTTTTGCAATTATAACAAAACAAAACAAAGAAGTGGGGAGGAACTACAAACAATAACACCAATAGCAGGAACATAAAACAAAAACAAAAACCCAAACATATCTATTCATGATAACTTCACTATACCACTGGTTTAAAAAGGAGGGGTTGACACTTCTTTTTCAAATATATATGTTAATATAAGAAGACCAAAGTTCAGAATAAACCAAACTTAAAACCTGAGAAATTCTCAAAGTTCGAGATGAACAGAACTTAAGAGTGGATAAATGGGAAACTGAGAGAAACCAAAATTTACAGATTTTATGGACTGTCTTGTATGAGATACTATGCTGATTTGCTCTGCTGTGTAATTATGCAAAGTAACTGAGCCTGTAAGAAAAAACAATATTGGCTGCATCTTCATGAAAGCAAACTCTTCCAGCTGCTGTGTGTGTGTCACATTATCTGGGGACGTGATCCCTCTTATCCAGACAGTTATCTGAACTGTATGGCTTATGGTTTGGGGACATGCCTGCCTTCTGACATGCAACGCTGAGAATACAGAAGGTGGCAGCTGCATGATAGTCAGTTCTCTTTAAAGTGCCAAGTGATTGGATTGGGGGAGGGGGTTGGCTTCTAGCTTAAGCCACAAACAAGCAAAAGACCTTCCAGATGGTCGCTGTTCATTTCACTGAGAACTTTCACTTTCAGTAGCATAATTTCTATTGATAATAACATTTTGAATGTGTTTTTTTTAAAAAAAAATCATTATTTTTCTTAAAGTGTTCTTGTAATTGGTTATGTGTGATCAGAATATGATTTTGCCTAAAAGAACAACTTGTCGGTGTAAGAAGAATTGTACTTTTTATCTGTCGTGCGAGGAAAAACCACAGCTGTTGCGCATGACTTCTTGTCCAAGGTAAGCCTTCCTCATGTATCTGCTGTCACATTAAAGATATGTATTTTGAGTATGCCATTGTGAACTACATGACATTTCAACTCGAGTGAACATGACTGGATGGGACATAGGACTTCCATTGGATGGAACTGCTAAGCTCAGAAACTGAAGTATCTATAGTTGGAAATGAGACACCTCTTATTGGTATTAATATGTATTTTTTTCCTGACCTTTCTGCAAGCATCTCAGGTTGCCGTAAGTGGTCCTTTCCCCCTTTCTCATTGCAACAGATGGTGATTGACAAGCCCAAGGTCACACAATAAGCTTCTTGGCTGAGTGGGGTTTTGAACCTATCAATTGGTGTATGTATTCAGTAGGGGTATACAAAACTCAACTTACCTGGCTCTGCTGGGGTCCGCAGGTGGGGGGAGGCGATCCATTCCTCCCCCCAGAATCCTCGACAGAGGGGAGGTGATCCATTCCTCCCCCCTAGAATCCTGCCCGGCCGGCTCCACTCCACGGCCAGTCCGCAGAGCCACTGGCCAGGACAACCCACAGCGGAGCCTCCGGCCACTGCTGGGCTGCTGCGGATGCAAATGGCATCCTGCGTAGGGGCCGCCATTTGCGTCCCTATGGTAGCCCATGATAGGCTACGTATACATTTACATAGCCTATCATGACTAAACCAGGAACGCAAATGGCGTGATAGGCTACGTATATATATTTACGTAGCCTATCACGGGCTAGCATAGGGACGCAAATGGCAGCCGCTACAACGACCGCCATTTGTGGCCGCAGTAGCCCGGGAGCAGCCGGAGCCGCCGCCTCTTCATCTGCCGCCGGAGCCACCACCAGGTAGGTCTGTCCTGGGGGGATTCTGCAGGGTGGGGGGGGGAGGCCATTCCTCCATGGACTCCAGAGGGCTGGATTCTAAAGAATCTGGCCTCACTGGAGTCCTTGGCAGAATTCTCTGCCATCCCTAGTATTCAGGGATGTCAAATCAGCCCCGTAAGGCCAGGAGGGGTTAAACCAACATACTTTAAATTGCAGTTAATGGCACAATCCTATCAGGATTCCTGTCACCCTCTGAACTCAGAGGCTGATGGGGATCCTATGCAGAGTGGGAGGAGCACAGAGGCAATCTTTGTATCTGCACTCCTCTTGCTCTGCATTTTCACTAGATGGGTGATTTCGGTTATCTAGCTGGGTCTCTGCAGAGAGGGAGGGAAGGAGGCTGGGGCGGCTGGGGATTCTTCATAAGCCAGCTGCCCTGGTTTCCTCCCCTCCCTGCCCACAGAACTACCCCCTTTCCCTCTTCTCCGAGCTCATGTTTGTGAGCTTGTAGAGGCAGTCAGCATGATTCTCTCCATGCCAGCTGTGAGGAGGCAGGGGAGGGGTGGAGAGCTCAGACTCCTGGGTCTGAAGTCAGAGTGCTGCCTCTCACCTCTGATCCAGGAGTCCAGAATATCCTATGCCCCCCATGCCATGTTCCTTTGTTCTCTCCCTCTGCACTCAACACATTCCAAGATACCAGGCTTCAGGCTCACTCCTTCATTAGTTAACAACCAGGTTCTTTCCAAATGCAAATTCTAGGAAACTCTCAGCATACAAAGGAAACAGCTACTCCACACAATTATGAAAACCAATAGAGGAGCCGAAGTGGAAGTTAGAGAAGTTGCCAGCAGCTTGAACAAGAACGTCCTGGCCAGACTAGCTTAGGGGGGATGCCCCTCCCTTACAGTTGCTCCCTCCTACGTTGGCTATCATGCATAGCCAACCTGGAGGAGCGCCTGAGCTCCGCCTCTAACCTTTCCCACTTCACTCGGCAATGGACCCTAGCATCCCTCAAGTCACACCCCTCACTCTCCTCCTCCCCCGAGACCTGGTTTTTCATGGAGGAGGAAGGGGGAGCTTCAGGTCGAGCCATCTGTGTGCCAAGGTCTTGAGAAGAACACCTCGCCATATCCGAGCTCACTAGGGAGGGAGCCTCCCCCAGTTCTGGCTGTTCCATTCTGAGTCTGAGCTGCTAACTATCGCCACATGCTCAGATTCATTCCTCATACACACACACACCCAACTCTGTCTAGGGCCATAGGATTGCTCTCTAATTTTATTTAATGTATTTAAAATATTTCTAGACTACCTTTCAGGGCAGAAGTGATTAAACCACACATGTTTCAATTTTACTCCACAGGAACCAATTTCTGTGAAATGACAGGGAATGTTTATGAAATGCATTTTTTAATCAGTTTGGCAGTTTTAAGAAAGTGGATCAAAAATAAAGCATGGTTCAATCAATGAACCTAGAACATAGCATCTAAAACTTTGGCTGAAGACATTAGAGGAAGCCTTACTTTATTCCGTTTCTTATTCAGAAACATGGACAGTTTAAAAATTGTCTATGGGACACAGGAGATATCATTTATGATAAGCACTGGGCTCATGTACGCTCTAGACAAGACAATAAGATTAGAGGTAATGCTCTGCCGTGAGTATTACATTAAGTCTCTCAGAAATCTAATTTGAGGTGTGATACTCTGATGTCAGATAGTCCTAGAGGGACCCTAAAATTAAGAAAATTACCAAAAAATGTAGGGAGGGGAAAGTAAGAAAACAAATAACATTGAGATTGTTTCTTTATAAATGTCAAAAAATAAGGGTTATTTGCCATTAGCTGGGTAACAGGTTACCGGCTGATTGTTTTGGCT
The DNA here is from genome assembly GCF_057233095.1 of Heloderma suspectum. Classification (NCBI taxonomy): domain Eukaryota; kingdom Metazoa; phylum Chordata; class Lepidosauria; order Squamata; family Helodermatidae; genus Heloderma; species Heloderma suspectum. The sequence continues at coordinate 89,947,050 of NC_139459.1, forward strand.
TGCCCTTATCTGGGACATGTATTGATACTGTCCGTGTAATGGAAGAGACGTTCTAAACAATAAACGGTTTAGAATAGAAAAGACATTCTAAACAAAGAATGTTTCTGCAGTAAAATAGAAAGAAAGAAAGAAAGAAAGAAAGGAAGGAAGGAAGGAAGGAAGGAAGGAAGGAAGGAAGGATAAGAGCTTTGCTTTACTTGCAGGCTGATAGGCTTCCTTGTTTGCACTGTGAGTTTGCGATCTGAGTTTTATAACAAAACTCAGGAATGTTATTTAGGGATGGGTGAGATTTTTTGTTCCCTCCATTTTTTAATAAAACTGTCTGAACATCATTTGGCTAGAGCAGTGGTCTCCAAAGTGGGGTGCACGCATCCCGGGGGGGGGTGCAAGATGATCCATCGGGATGTGTGAGCCACCTGATAATTGAGCAGCCTCCCGCTGCCCCGACGAGCTGCCATTGTGTGCAATGATGGTGGCGGCGGCGGCAGCAGGCTGGGGCGAGAGCTGAAAGGGAAGCTACATGGCGTTTCTCTCTCTGCTCCGGTCCTATCCTGCCTCTGCTGTGGCCACTGGGAGCAACTGCGCAGAGGAATGGCATGGTATGGCATGGCAGAGAAAGCCTTAACCCTTCCCACACTCCTTTGGCAGAATGAAGCCAAGAAGAAAGTGCGTGCTATGACAGCTATGTTAGTGTCTCCCCACCCTTCTGTAATACGTTTACCAATCATTTTGTTGTTTATTCATTTAAAAATCCAGAAAATTTCACTGTAGTTGCTTATCTTCCCCCTCACACACACACACACCCCTTTTCAATTCTCTCTCAACTATTAGTTTGCCCTTACTTTGATTCTCTCTCTCTCTCTCTCTCTCTCTCTCTCTCTCTCTCTGTATCCATCCATCCATCCATCCATCCATCCATCCATCCTATCCTTGTTCATGGCTCCCCTCCACCTCCCTTTCTCAATTCCTGTATTCCTTCTCTTCCCATTTTTTATCTCTCCCCCCTCCAAAAAAAAAAAAACAATTTAAAAACCCCTTTCTCTTCTGTTAGGATTGTAGTTACCCCCCCCATAGTTTATTGCTTGCTTTTCTGTTGCTCATGTGTGTGTGTGTGTGTGTGTGTGTGAGTGTGCACGCACTTGTGCTGTGTGGACAAGCAAACAGTGTGTGTCAGAGGAGCACCACATAGTCCACATTTCCAGAAACAGTGGGCAAAGGACTACACACATTAACAGCTATTATTTAAATAATATAATACTACACTGTGCGTTGCAAAGCAAGCAAGCCCAATGTGAGGCATCTTTGGGGTCTTGGCAGGGGCAGAGGTGGGCGAGATGCTGCAGGGCCCTCGTGGCAGGGTTGCTGTGTTGCTTCCTGCCTCTATCAGTCCAGCAGACAACTGTCGTTGCTCTTTGTCAGGGTGCCCACCTGGCAGGGTTGCTGTCTTTGTTCGCTTCCTGCCTACCAGCCCATGTTTTCCCAGGCAATTCAGCCAAAGAGACCCTGAAATTATTGACCGTGAATAGGAAAGTAGCACTATTTTCACTTCCAAGAAACCTACAGCAGGGTTTGGGGATGGTGACCTCCTCACTGCTTCGACACCTAACTTGATTATCCCTTTATGAACTTTGGTTTGAGTTTCTGAGAACAGTACATTTTACTTGCCCCTTGCATAAAAAATAGTGGGCCAAACTGTCTGAGATTTGGCAGGTGGGATGTCCTCCAGGGGGGGCTGAGAGGGGCTCAGATTTCAAGCAGTTCTGCACAAACACTGAAAAGTTATAGCTCTTTGCTTTAAGAGTTTTTGTGGAAAAAATCAAATTTTAACTCCACCTACCACAAAAACCACTGGGCCAAATTATCTGAATTTTGGTAAGTAGAGTCCCGTCAGGGGGTGGGGGGTCTGAGAAGGGTCAGATTTAAAACACTTCTGTAGAAACAGTGAAAAGTTATAGCTCTTTGCTTTGAGAGTTTTTGTTGAAAAACTCAAATTTCACCTGCACCTAGCACAAAAACTACTGGGCCAAACTGTCTGAAATGTGTCCAGTGGAGTCCTTTCCAAGGAGGGGTGAGAGTTCCCCAGAATTAATGTATGTATCATAAAAACTGAAAACATTATGGCTGTTTGTGTTTCCCCTTGCAAATCAATGGAGAAACAACCCAAACAAGTGATCCGGACATCCGAATCTCACTTCGGATCTGGATCCGAGTCAAAGCGGAGGGGGTCTGAAGCAGAGCAGGGCCGCTTTAGAAGATCCAAAGTGGCATCTGAAGTGGAGCAGGGGCTCCGTGCACAGCCCTACAAATTAGACTTGTCACCTCTTTTTTTCTGATAGGCTCCTCATCCTTTTAACAGGTGTACATCATGGTCAGAACATCATAGTTGTACCTGTTAAATTAGGCCAGGGCAGATGGATGAGATTTTGTTCAGTTCATTGTTTGATAAGAACTTATCAAAATTTGCAAATTTCTTCATAAATAGGATGGAAAGAACTTGAGATCCCTCCCCCCCCCAAAAAAAAAATGTAGGAGAAAGCAAAACAAACAGATTTGTCCATCCCTAATTTTATCTGATCTCATTCAGATAAAACTGATGCAGCCACTTGGGTTGCCTCCTCACCACAGATTCTGCTTTCACTGCCCTTCCCTGCTGCCCTGCCTTGATGGCCGGCCACCCAGGTCACCTCTTTGGCTTTGGCTCTGCCTGAGAAAAAACCAGTGATGAAGAATCCCTCTCTTCTCATCAGGCACTGCTGCACCGGGTTCCTTCCCCCCCCCCACCACCACATTCTTCCCCAGGTTCTGGTGTGCTACAGTAGAGAAGAGGCTGAAAAATTCCAAATATGGTAGCAGTGGTGGAACATGTGCACACTCCATCACTGCCGACTACCCACCGATAGGAAAACTGATACCTTCCAGCTGTAGAGTGGCTGGTTGAGAGGGGGTAGAGAAGGAAGCAACCCTACTTAGTTCCTCTCTTTTGTCTGGGAAAGAAATTCAACTCACCAGGGACACACCAGCCTTGAGTACTATGCATCATGACGTGGGGAGGGGGTGCCACTTGCTTCTCTGCCTCAGGCAGCAGAATGACTTGCACAATCCCTGAGTCAGATCATTGGCCTATCTAGCCCAATATTGTCGACACTGACTGGCAGCAGCTCTCCAGGATTCCAGGCAGGAGTTTTTCCAGCACTACCTGGAAATGCCAAGGATTGAACCTGGGACCTTCTGCATGCAACGCAGGGGCTCTGCCAGTAGCACTTGCACAAAAGGGCTCCCCTCTAAACTTCAAGGAGGTACATCCAAGTGTCCAAGAGAAATGTGGCATTGGAGTCCCTGAACCATTAAAGTGAATGGTGATGGCTTTGTGAGCTGGGAGCTTCATTTTGGACTCCTGTAATCATAAGAAATTTAAGAACATAAGAAAAGTTGTGCCGGATGAGACCAAAGGACTATCTAGTCCAAGATTCTGACCCTACAGTGGCCAACCATATGGGAAGCCCACAGCAAGACAAGAGTACAATAGCCCCTCCACTCGAGTTCCCTAACAACTGCTCTTCAGAGTCATATTGCCTCTGATACCAGAGTTAATGTATAGCCATCATGATGACTAGTAGCCACTGACAGCCTTATCTTCCATGAATTTGTCTAATCCCCCTTTAAAGGCATCCAAGTTGGCAGCCATTACTACATCTTGTGGTAGTGAATTCCATAATTTAGTTATGCACTGTGTGAAGAAGTACTTCCTTTTATATGTCCTGTATGTCCCTGAATCAGGATGGTTGTTTGGAAAAGCACAAAAGGATGCTATTATCTCTACGTATCAAAAACGGTGCTGAACTAGGGATGTACAAAAGTGACTTACCTTTCTGCGGATTATGCTGATGGTGGGGGGGAGGCGTTCCATCCCTCCCCCCGGAATCCTGGCCGGCCAGCTGTGCTCCGCAGCAATTCTGCGGAGCCACCGGCTGGCTCCGCCAGCAGCCGGACATTCGGCCGCTGGCTAGCAGGGACTAGGGATGAACGAAAGTCACATACCTTTTACGAAATTTGATTCACGGTGGGGGGGAGGCACTCCATCCCTCCCCCCGAAATTCTGGCTGGGGGGTAGGCGCCCCATCCCTCCCGCCGCGAATCCTGGCCGGCCAGGTCTGCAAATGACGGCGGCCATAGCAAAAAATGTTTACGTAGCCTACCATGGCTGAGTTAAAAAAAAAACCGCGCGTACGCAAATGGCGGCGCCCATGGGCACAGCCATTTGCGTACATGCGGTTTTTTGTTTTTTGTTTTAACTCAGCCGTGATAGGCTACGTAAACATTTACGTAGCCTATCAAGTTGTTTTTTTTTTTTAACTTGGAAATGGTGGCAGCGGCAGCCGGACAGAAGACCGGCCGCCACCGCCGAACCGCCGCCGAACCGCCACTGAACCGCCGCCGAACCGCCGCCGCCAGGGAGATTCGCCCAAGGTAAGCCCCGTCCCGTAAGTCCCGTAAGTCCCATTTCGCCACCGATTTCGGGGGGCCGAATGCGCTGGCATTCGGCCTCCCCGAGATTCGTGGCAAAATTCTCTGACAGCCCTAGCAGGGACGCAAATGGCTGCGGCCATAGCCACCGCCGTTTGCGTCCCTGAAGTCAGCCGTGATAGGCTACGTAAATGTTTACGTAGCCTTTCATGGCTGATTTAAACAAAAAACAAAAAAAGCACGTACGCAAATGGTGGCGGCAATGGCCGCCTCCATTTGCGTTCTTTATTTTGGCATGTCTTAGTCTACGTAAACATTTATGTAGACTAAGACGGCAAAAATAAGGGGAACGCAAATAGCGTAGTGTCTACGCTATTTGCGTTCCCCTTATTTTCGCCGTCTTAGTCTACGTAAATGTTTACGTAGACTAAGACGTGTCAAAATAAGGAATGCAAATGGCAGCGGCCATGGCCACCACCATTTGCGTACATGCATTTGTTGTTGTTTTTTTTAAGTCAGCCGTGATAGGCTACGTAAAGATTTATGTTAGCCTATCACGGTGTTTTTTTAAAATCTAGCCATGATAGGCTACGTAAATCTTTACGTAGCCTATCACGTTTTTTTTTTTTTAACCTGGAAATGGCGTTGGCAGCAGCCGCCACCAGGAAGATCCGCCCAAGGTAAGTCTCATCCCGGGGTGGGGGGGGGCGGGCTGTTCCTCCACTGATTTCGGGGGGCCGAATGCGCTGGCATTCAGCCTCCCTGAGATCCGTGGCAGAACTTTCGTACATCCCTATGCTGAACATCATTAAATCAACACATTACAGTACAATATATTCATTCAACCTGGGTCAAGTTACCTGGCTGTGGTTATACCTAACAATGTTACGATCATCCACTGCAGATATTACAATTTTGCTTGTTTGACAATATCCCTGATCCACTTTCTGTCTGGTTTATTCATTTTACATTCTGCTGGGGAACATTAAGAACAACAACAACAGCAGCAACATCATGAGATGGATGTCCAAACTCTTGCATAAACTAGCTGGGGGGTTACAATGGTTGAGTGCATCCCACTGAAAGCAAGGAAAAGCATCTACATTCGGATGCAGAGTGAAATGTAAGATTGGCTTATTGCTAAAAGGACATCAGGGACACCTCATGGAGTTTCTGTAAATATCCAAGATGAATGGGACAGAAATACAGGGACAGGTTTTGCACAACCATAATTACCTTTCTTACTGCCTGGTTAGTTTTAATCTACATTACATTCTAATGTCACATATATTCACGTGACTTCAGCTCCAGATTAGAAGCAAGCTAAATGTTACATGTAAATGATGCATGGAACAAAACTCCAACAGTTGTGTTGCTACCTTTGTTCCTCTTTCTTTCTTTCTTTCTTTCTTTCTTTCTTTCTTTCTTTCTTTCAGAAAAGCCTCTTCAGGGGGTGGCAGTTTGGTGTGGGATTGGTGTGGGGCAAGGAATAGCTTAATTCAGCCTTCCCCAACTTGGTGTCCTCCAGATGTTTGGGCTTCAACTCCCATCAACCCCAGCCAGCATGACTAAAGGAATCCTGGGAGTTGTAGAGAGCACCAACATCAGGAAGGCTGGCTTAACTCTTTCTCTGCCTGTCACATCTCCATTCCAAACTGCCTTCCTCCTGGGCTAATATCCTCCCCACCACCTCCAGTTTCAAATGCATGTTTGCAAGGATAAAGAAACATTTGGAATTTAGCAGGGAGGGGAGCAGTTAGAGGGTGATTTGGAGGGGGAAGTTAAGCAACCCTCCACTTTCACCAGTTCTCCGCTCCCAGTTGCCAAAGCTGTTTTATAAAATGGGACCTCAAGGTACTGTAACATACGCATGCATGGTTTGGCCCTTGTGCCATAGAGCAGGTGAGAATTTGGGGATGGTGGTAATTTTGGGTGCATTCTACAATGTTCCTTCTGTCCAATCTTTACAATACAGGGTTAAACCCAAACTAGACCCAGGTTAAACTCCTTCCTCTGCCAATAAGCTTCTTATGCCAACTTTCTTGGAAGCCACTTGAGACTTGACCTAAGGAAGAGGAGAATGATGTTGGTGATGGAGAAAAAAGTATGCATTATTGTAAACAGACAAGCTATAGAAGGGAACAGTTGGCAGAAAGCTATTTCCAAACTTGGAGTCTAAGGTTGCCTTTGCATTTAGGGATGTACGAAAGGGACTTAACTTGTCCCTCAGCTTTTTTTGTGGTGGGAGGGAGGCGCTTCGCTTCTCCCCCCGAAGTTCATGCGAGCGGGGGGTGTCTTCCCGCCTCGCCCGGCTAAAATTCAGGCCGGGGAGAAGCGCCCCGTCTCCCCGGCCGCGAACTTCAAGAGAAAAGTTAAAAAAAAAAAAACACCCCGTGATAGGCTATGTAACTATTTACGTAGCCTATCACGGCTAGATCTGCAAAGTCAGCCATGGTAGGCTATGTTAATCGTCACGTAGTCTATCACGGGTGACTTAAAAAAAAAAAAAAAGCACGTACGCAAATGGCGGTCCCCATAGGGAGCCGCCATTCGCGTTCCTTATTTGGTCGCTGTAGTCTACGTAAAGATTTACGTAGACTACGGCGAAAATAAGGGCAACGCAAACAGCGTTGCCCTTATTTTCGCCGTAGTCTACGTAATTTGCCCCTGTCGAAGCCCTGCCGAACCGCCGCTGCGACCCGCCACCGGGAGCAACATTCAGGAAAGGTAAGTCCCATCCCGGGGGGGGGGGGCGGGGGGGAGAATTTCTCCCCCAAACTACTTCAGGGGGCCGAATACGTTGGCATTCGGCCCCCCGAAGTTTCGGCGAGAAATTCTCTGACACCCCTATTTGCATTAAAGAAAAAATCCGCAGACCTAGCATTGTGGAGCCTTTCCGTGTTTACAGTGGGCTCCCAAAGGGTGACCATGTGATTGCTGAGAGGGGAAGTTTTTAATTTTCAAGGTTCCATAGAACTCAGTGAAACAGCACCATCTAGTGGCTGTTTTAATAGCACAACAATCGAAGATTTTTTGATACCTCATTTTCTCCGGATCTTTTTAACATGGAATAAACAGGAAATACCTCTGGATGTGCCCTGGAGGTTGATGACATCATGAAAAGGACCCACAAACTTCCGTAAGTGAGCAATCTCAATAGCAGAATAAAAGCGCCATGTGAAGAAGCCTTAAAAGGCATATGTGTGTGTGTGTGGTGGGGTGGACATTACACAGGAAATGGAAACTGACAGGAAAATTCTGGTGTGTGCAGGCATCTACACAACCCCCCACTCCCCACACCACCCTTTATGAACAACATGTTGGCTAGTTTTTGTCACCTTTTGTCCCGTGCCTTGCTGAACAAGGGAGTCTGATAAGTATCGTAACAGTATTTCTCTTCATTGGAAAGTCATAGAGAGGAAATATTTGATATCCCTGTGCAAAGAGAGCTTTTGCTATGGGGCAGTATAGAAATATAATAAATGAAATGAAAAATAATAAATGACATGAAAGACATTATTTTATATTGTTTGCAGATATCCATCTTTCTAACCATAGCCATTTTCTTATGAATTCAGTACTCCTGATTTAAGTATTTATGAGAAACAGGTAATTGGACAATTCACCTTATCAAGATTTGGAGCCATTGGATGTTTGGGGACCTCTATTTTCAGAAGCGTTGATATTATTAGATTTTAAAAGTAATATCTTTACTATGGATGTTAATATATTATATTGCATCCACAGTTCCTTCCAGCCTCTTCTCATCTTCCCTCATGCCAGCTTTATTCTCTCTCTTCCCTGTTTCTGAAGGCAATGCTGCCACCATTGCTTTTGCTAGTACTGAGTGACCAAGAGGATGCTTCTCCAACCCACTGGGACAATGTGGATGAAAGCTAGGCAAACTGGTAGCCTCTAGTACAACTGGGTCATAGATGATGAGACTTGCAGATGAAAACATCTGGAAGGCACTAGGTCCCCCCCCCGATGTAGACAATGCAAGAAGCATTGACAGATGCTTCTGAAGGCAGCTCTGTGGATGCTCAAAGAACTGTATCAGTTTCCAGGGTTGCTCTCTGTGTGTTTTTTCCTGTCCTCTGAGGCCAGCAAGGTAAGGTCATATCAGGGAAAAAGAGTATTGTGAAAAGTAGTAAGGTTCAAATATCCTTCTGCCTGTTCTCTACCTAACTCACACTCTACCTCAAGCATGTTGGGAGAGCTGGAGCATGACAGAAGCAAAGAACTGGCTTTTAGATGACAATTCGGACCTTCCAAATCAGCCCTGCTTTGCTTTGGACTGATTTGTACCCAACCCGCTTAGCTTCAGATCCGAAGTGAGATTTGGATATCCAAATCATTCAGTTTTGATGTTTTTCCACTGACTTGCATTGCAAAAAAATACAGCCATAACTTTTTAAGTTTTCATGATAAACTCATGAAATTTGGGGACCTGTCAGCCCCCAAGGAGGGGATACCACCTGCCAAATTCAGACAGCTTGGCCCAGTAGTTTATGTGCTAGGCACAGATAAAATTTGCTGTTCTCAGAAACTCAAAACAAAGGGCATAAAGGGATAATCAGAGAACTTTGGTGTTTAAGCAGTGTGAAGGATTGCTGGTTTCACCCCAACAACCCCGCAAGGTAGGCCAGGCCCAACTTGGCCACAAATTTTCCCAGAATTAACACAGTAGCTCCCTTCCAGGCCAATAGGCACTGCATTTAGCACTGAAGTTATTCAGGAAGACGACACCAACTGAAGGTTGGATAAAAGTTTATTAAAGGGAAAAGGGGCAAAGAGGAAGGAACAGGGGATAGGTGGTCGGTTGTACAGGAAATTACAAGCAAGGTTCAAAATTCTAAACAAAACCAGGAACGCCAAACACCCAGGCACACATTCTCAAGAGCATAACAATAAAGCTAGCTAGTCTATCCTATACATACCAAAGTATGGGCCTCCCAGGATAGCCATTGACCAGCAGTGCACCCTAGTACCATCAGGGCCAAGAAGAGACACCCGCCCCATCTTTAGCCCTCTTTTTATTACCCAGCCCTAGCAACTCCAGGCAGATTTGAAACACCCAATCCAAGCTCAGTCCTCGGACACCCCACTCCACCCTCCAAAGAGGTTGCATCTTCCCACCAGGCACAGCTATTATCATTTTCCCAATTAGCCAGAGCAAACTGTGGCCTTGAGCTGCAGGGCTGAGAAAAGGCCAAAAAACAACCATCCTCCAGGGGGCTGCTGCATACGTGACTGCCCCAGCAGCCCTCATGGCTCCTACCCTATTAACCCATTCTTGACAAGCAGTAATTATGAGGAGGTCACTATCCCTAATCTCTGCAGTAAGTCTCTTTGAAGTGCAAATAACCCCTGTCCCCTAGTACTTTCCTATTCAGAATCACAGTCGATGACCTCAGGCTCTCCGTTTCCTTTTCTGACAGAGACAGGAAAACACAGCAACCCTGCCAGGAGGGCACACTGACTTGAGCTGAGAGCAACGACAGGCTCCCCTCTTCCACTACAGAAGGAGATGGTGCTCCTTTTGTAAGAGCGCTACTGCTGCTGCCTGCACCAGCCTCTTCAAACAGTGAGCTCTGGGCACTGCCCTACACCAGGACACGCTATTCAGACTGAGGGCAACCTAGCTTGGCTACCAGGGCTGCTGGTCCCACCAGCACCTTGCCCACCTCTGCCCCTGCCAAGGCCCCAAAGATGCCTCATATTGGATTTGCTTTGTCACATGGTGTAGTATAAAATTTAAATAATATACATTATGTTAATTAGGGATGTACGAAAATCACTTACCTGTTTGCGGATTGTGCCGATGGTGGGGGGGAGGTGCTCTGTCCCTCCCCCCGGAATCCTGGACGGGGGGGGAGGTGCCCCGTCCCTCCCCCCGGAATCCTGGATGGGGGGGAGGCGCTCCGTTCCTTCCTCCCCGGAATCCTCCTTGGCTGGCTGTGCTCCGTGGTGGCTCCGTGGAGCAGCCGGCCAGGCCCAGCCAGGCCAGAGCTGTCCGCAGCTGGATTTCCGGCCGCGGAGGGCTCTGGGGGGGGGGGGAACCGCATACGCAAATGGTGGCGGCTACAGCCGCCGCCATTTGTGTTCCTTATTTCTGACGTCTTAATCTATGTAAATATTTACGTAGACTAAGACAGCGAAAATAAGGGGAATGCAAACAGCGTAGTGGACACTATTTGCGTTCCCCTTATTTTCGCTGTCTTAGTCTACGTAATTATTTACTTAGACTAAGATGACCCAAAATAAGGAACACAAATGGTGGCGGCTGTAGCCACCACCATGCGCACACACTTTTTTTTTTTTAACCCAGTCGTTTTAGGCTACATAAGTTTTTACGTAGCCTAAAACGTCTGGGTTAAAAAAAAAAAGGTGTACGCAAATGGCGGTGGCCATAGCCGCCGCCATTTGCGTACACCGTTTTTTTTAACCCAGACGTTTTAGGCTACGTAAAAACTTACATAGCCTATCACGTCAGTGTAAAAAAAAAACCTGCAAAAGGCGGCGGTGGCAGCCGGTCGGAAGACCAGCCGCCAGAGCCGCCGCCGCCGCCGCCACCGCCATCCATAAGATCCACCCCAGGTAAGTCTTGTCCCGGGGGGATCCACGGGGGGGCGGGGGGATGGCAGGCCGTTCCGCCACAGATTTTGGGGGGCCGAATGCACTGGCATTCGGCCTCCCCAAGATCCATGGCGGAATTCTCTGCCATCCTTAATGTTAATGTGTGTAGTGCTTTGCCCACTATTTTTTGAAATGTGGACTGTGTAGTGCTTTGCCACACACTGATTGCTTGTCCACAGCACGAGCATACACAAACACACACACACACACACGAGCAAAAGGAAAGCAAATACTGAACTACCTACAAGGGCGGGGGAGGACTATCTATGATCCTAACAGAAGAGAAAAGGGTTTTTAACTTTTAATTTTTATTGGTGTTGTTGTTATTATTATTATTATTATTTAAAGGAAAGATATATTGAGACAGAGAGAGGGGGGGAACTAATGGTTGAGAATTGAGAAGGGTGCAGGGGGAAGCTAAAGAACAAGGCAAGGCAAACTAAAATACTTTTTATTTTTATTTTTTGGTTTTTAAATAAACAATTAGGGATGTATGAATTGTGTGCCTTCCATGCCGCTTGACTTCCGCAGTTTGCGTCTAGTGCTCTGTTCTGCTGTTCACAAGCCCCCAGAATTCTCCTCTGAAATAAGAGGTCTGAACTGATTGCTTCCAAAGGGCTTTTCAAATTAGGTCAAGGGCCGCTTGTACCCCAAGGGCTATAAGATGCCCATCAGTAACTTAAAGTGACCACTCAAAAATAAAATCCAGCAAGAGGAAGACTATCTTTTTGTCAGCTCTCCTGAAAACAAATAACAACAAAGGACTGGCAGGGATTTTAAGGCTTGGTTGGGCATCCTTCATTTCATATAACCATAATTGATACCTTTCCTTAGTGACATGAACAGGTAAACATTTATGTATTTAGGCCCTGGTTCTAATTATATCTTATACAAATTGTGGGGGAAGATACATGAGCAAAGGACAGCCACAACTAGCCCTTAGAAGACTGAATGGGGTGCAACTGGAACATTGCCAGGAGGTTGTACCACAGACTGAGTCAGCAGAAGCATAAGGAGACCTCAGGTTGATGTCATCATGTAAAATCTTGTTATGTGAATTCACCCTGTCTGTGGGCCAAACTAAATGTTTGGTAAAGCACACAGAGTGGAGCTATGTGTACTAATTGTCTCTTCTTTCCTGTAAGCACACACGGCCCAGTTTCAGGTTTGGGCCATGGTGGGGGAGGGGGGAGGTTAAAACCTTCCCCCCATCCATTTTTTTTTCTTGAGATGCTCCAACGGAGACTTTTTCTTCTTCTTTTTAACCAGCTGTGGGTGAGGAGTGGAGGGGGGGGAAGGTTTAACCCCTCCTCCTGGATCACCATGGTCCTAGTCCAAACCTGGGCCATGCACACTTCCAGGAGAGCAGGGAATGCTAGCACATATCGCCACCATGCATACTTTATGGAATGTTTAGTTTGGCCCTGTGACAACTGACATGGAGCAATCACACGGACTGAGTTTAAAGAACAAGGCTATCTTGTGATCATTACATTAAAAAAAAAAACAAAAAAACCACACACCAAAAAATACAGGTTGGGTGAATCCACCTTTAAGTCCCTAATTTGACAAAATGCTTAGGAACATTTTCAAAGGACTTTTCAGATTTCACCTTAAAGGCTAAGCAAAGTTGCTGGCAACTGAATAGAACATGAGAGGCATTAAAGGGAATGACAGACGTATGTGACACTGCATTGAACTTGCTAAATGTATTTAGCTTGAAGAACATTGTTATGATTTAAAGAAACTAACAGCTATAAACTCTTAAAATGTTATCAAGCTTCTAAGCTACTCCCAAAGGGGATTTGCATGGTGAACTGTAAGTTGTACCCCTCAGCTACTATTTCCCTTGATACTGAAACGTGCTGTTGCAATCTGTTAGGTTTCAGAAACCTCTCTCACTCCTTAATCGCATCTTCTTCAAAGGCAACTTTTAGTTCTTTTTAACTGTAATTGGACCCTGAAAATATGTGTCAGGGGGTACAATAAAAATAATGAAAAATTCCACAAATATATGGAAGATGCCCTAAAAATGTGAATCAGAATGGTGCAAATTTCCAAGCCAGAAATCTACAAATTACCTAAATTAGAGCCTTTCTATCAATTCAGTAGAACTTCTGTGGAGTAAGTGGCTTGTGACTCTGGCTTCTGAGAGCAATGAGTTATGAATCATTGTTCTTGCAATGAATAATTCTTGAAGGTTTGGGGAAAGATCTATATTTACTGAAGCATGGATGAAACATTTTGGCTAGCTGTCTTCCCAGTTGCAGTGATGCAGTGTTCATCACGCATGATTCCTTGTAGTCAGCATGTGGAAATGGAACTTTTTATGCTTTTGACATTGCGCTTATACAAAATTGGGTGTGGCTTTCAGACATTTTTACAGTTAAACATAATTGCAAAAGACAGAAGAGCACAATCTTTCCACTTCCATGTGGCTGTGCACACATGTGGCAAAGCACCTGAACCTTCCAAACAATGTGGTACTCTCCCCACCTCACTTCACTCTCATCCGTCATCACAGGCCTCTCCAGGCCTCTCAGTCACACAAAGAACCCAGCTATGCTGCACACAGTGGGGCCTCGAGAACTGTACATTGTGCGGAAGAATCTTACGTTACCTGGGAATGACTGGGCCAGTCATTGTGGAGGAGATGGGTAGGCTTAGAACAGTGAAGGGACATACAGATCCTTTCTGTACATGCAGAACCACAGGCTAAAGGGGAAAGATCACGCTCCAGATCACCTTGGAAATAAAGAAAACAGACAGCTGCTATTGCATAAAAGATTGTTAGGTCACTTTCTTCCTGAAGCTGTTTGAGAAACAGTACAGTACTATTTCAGGGCCACACAAAAAGAATGGAATTGCTAGTTAGTCAAAGAAATCTAGTCTCTCATGTTTACTGAGTGTCATGAAAAGTCCCATCTGCCACTATGCATTCTGGCAATGAGTACTTGGCCATTATGCTTCCACTTTTTGTAAGTTCAGCTTCATCCACCAAGCACTTCATTTTCCTCTTCTCAGACTTCCCTGTATTCTGACTGTACTGAGCCTTCCCATTGTTAGCTTATTTCCATTGCCTGACCTTTGCATCTGTTTATGCTTCTCCTCAGACATACTGAGGGCCAAACTAAATGTTCAACCATAGTTCTGCTATGCATGGTTGGGTTATTGATTTTAGTGTATGCATGTGCAGACTCAATTTGGATCAGGGCCACAGCACTGGAAGGGGCCATAGCTCAAGGTTAGAGCAGCTACTTTGCATGCGAAAGGTCCCTGGCTCAATTCCTGGCCTCTCCAAGTAGGACTAGAAAAGAACCCTGCCTGAAACCCTGGAGAGCTGCCGCCAGTCAGTATTGATAAGACTGGGGTAGATGGACCAATGATCTGACCCAGAAAAAGGCAGCTTCCTATGTTCCTGTGTTCACTCCAGGAGGAGATTTTATGCTTTTCCCCTCCCATTTTGATTCTGAAATTCTACCACCCCACCGGGGGTGGGGAGAGGATTAAAAACAAGAAAAACTTCTCCATTGATTCCAATGAATACTTCCCAAAACAATTAATAACAGGGTGGAATTGGTGGATAAAAACAGGAGGGAGAACCTAAATAATTTATCCCAGAGTGCCATGGTCCCCAATCCGAATCAAGGCTGAACTTGCTTGCACTAAAGTAAATAAACAAACTTTTAGCTTGGCTCTGGGTTAAGTCCAAAAAATAAATATAATATACACTGACAAAATAAATATAATAAATATAATGCACAGATAATACACACACACACACACACACACACTTTTATGGTGCAATAGTATGTATGTTTATTCAGACATAAGATCTATTGTGATCTATCAATGATATTCATCGGGTAGGAAGTGTGCATAGCCAGATTGCAGCCTTATCATGCAAATCTGATCACCTTGCTCAAGTCACACATTGGATAGGAATAATTGTTATAAACAGGTGTGTATGTGGGGGGGGGATTACTGATTTACTAAAACTTGCAAGCATTGTGGTTTTAAACTAGTGATGCATATATCAAACAGTTCAAGGGATTTGTGATTAACTATAGGTTAATGCTTAGTAATATGAAACTAATTTAAACCACAAGCTTAAATATGCCTCAGCTGTATCTTTTTATTTTACATATGTAGCATCATTTCAAATATTTTAAGATGTGTTAAAAAACTGTCTACATACTAGGAACTCTGGGACATGAACATTCTCTAAAGCAGTTGGGGATTAGCAGATCATTGAACACATTTTCACCCAACAGCAGTTGTTTAATAAAGCCATTTGGTTAATCTTCTGGAGTTATTTTACTGCCATCAAATTATTAAAAGGAATTTCATTTCACTTTCAGGGGTGTGACTAAAGTCTGTTTGAGGAGGCAAAAGTGCTTCAGCTAGGGAATTATCAGTAATGTTGGGGAGAGAAAAAAAGGTTAACTAAAGTTATGTTCCAATGGAATAAGCAAACAGAATATTTTGCCAGCTGGTATTATGAGACATTCCAATTATAAAACACACTGAGCCTCAGGTATTAACTAAGCTATTTTGATTGTCCTACAACACACTAAATCCAGACCATCATAGCATCAACATTGTCAGACTGTGTTTTTCCTCCTATCCTCCCACCTACCATGCCAACCCATTTTTTGTAACATCTTGCCCGAATTAGAGATCTGGAGATCTTGAAAGCATGCACTTTTTGTGTGTGACTGTTGAGTTGGCCTAATAAATTCCAAACCCCAAATATGGGTTTTGGAATTTTTCTTTTCACCTGTGTTTCTTTGATTTTTTTTTAATGCTTCAAATTTCACACACATTGTGTACGTCCATGCACAGTGCACAGTCTTAATGAACTATGGGATACCGCCTTGAGCCACCTTCTAAATTAGTGAATTAACTTGATTGGAGTCAGGGTCATGAAACTCAATTCCAAACAAATGTATGAACCCAAATCCCGTTGCTACTGATGAGCCAGAATTAACCAAGTGGGCCAGGCCCAGAAGCAGATAAGATAAGAGACAGACCTGTAAAAAAAAAAAAACCTCCTTGTGCCAACTAGTTTAAGCAGGAACTAAGAGAGGCTTCAGACATTACAAGCAAGCACTGCCAGCCACCTACACAACGTCCTCCACCGTTGGCTGGCTCTTGCTTGCAATCTGTAATGTATGAAAGGGAATTTGCATAGGCAAACACAGTCTGCAAAACATTCCTATTCATGTTCCCCTTCACACCAGCTGGCAACATTTGTTTGTAGCAGCCAAAGCTGCTGAGATCTCTCCAATGGTTTCATGGACAAATGGAGAATAGTTAAATGGCTTGGCCCCACTTGTCATGCTTTGGATGCAGAGCAGTATTGCTGATCTCTATTTGTGCTGCTTTTATGACTAAATAGTCTCATAGGATGGGCCATAAATCTCTATTTAACGAAGTTGGTATTATTCATGCCTGGACGTCCATTTTTTAATAACTGCAGCATCAAATGGTGACTTCCATATATGAAATGGCCATCATAAATTATTATTATCATCATTGTCATCATCATGATCATCATCATTTTTGTCATCATTTTCATCATCATTTAATGGATTTCTAGTCTGCTTTTAAGGGAGTAACGCAAAGCAGGTTACCACAAAGTAATACCATACAATATTAAAATGACAACGTTTAAAATAGCAGTAAAATAACATTACAATAACAGCAGCAGATAAAACAGTTCTTAGATATAATGACCCTGAGATCACCCAAACGCAGAGTGGAATTGAAACAATTTTAGGTTTTTCCTAATAGCCAATAGAGAGGGGGGTCATATAAATTTCCCTGGGAAGGGCATTCCAGAGCCACAGGGCCATGACAGAGAAGGCTGTGTTCTTGGCATTCACCAATTTAACTACTACCACTAGTGGACCAGGGTGCAGGGCCTCAGATTAAAGCTCGGCAGGTACATATGAGTGTAGGCAGTCCTTCAGATAGTTTGGTCCCAAAGTGTCTAGGGCTTTAAAGGTCAGTATCAGCACCTTAAATTGGTCCCAGAAGCAAGTAGGTAGCTAGTGTAACTGGTGCAGAGTAGGTGTAATATGATCAGAACGCCTAGCTTGTACAAGCAAAAGTCCACAGACAAAGATTTCAAAGATACCAACTATCACTCCAGACCAAACATAATATTTTCTCAACAGACACAGTTCACAGATTGATTGCTAAACTGTCATCAGGTCTGCCAGTTGGCCATGCTCTATGTTGCAACAGAATGAGGGCCATGAGGAGGGAAAGGATGTACCTGCACCTCTGTCATCTGATCAAGTGCCTTAGAAGTAGGGTTGTATGAGAATTCTTTTAAATTTATTTTTAACAAGATTTATTTATTTATTTATTACATTTATATCCCACCTTTCTTCCACTGTGGAACTCAAGGTGGCTACATGTGGTTCCCAGGTGGCCTCCCCTCCCAGCGCTGACCAGACCCAGACCTGCTTAGCTCCAGCAAGGAGGCTGCATCATGTGCCTTCAGACCATGCCCTGGGATTTACGGAGGTTGTGCCTTCCAGACTGAAAATGGACTTGGATGTGATCTGCGGTTGACATCTGTACATTTCTGAGCTTGCAATGTGATTCGTGGAACAAAATAAATGCATTTGACAGCATGCAAACCTTTGAAAAATGTGCTGAAAAAATGTGTACTTTTGAAAAATGTGCACATAAACGCTTTAATCAATGGGAGAAAAATGCATACGTTTCAAAGATGCACACAATTGATGTGTATATTTGGGAAATACACATCGATTTTGATGTGAAAAGAAAAACGACAACAAAAGCTTGCAACCTGATACACAGTCGAGCTGGAACGAGCTTCGAGATGGAATTCAGAGAACTTCCATGAACTCACATTTTGTTGATTCACACATCCCTACTTAGAACCACTTGGAGAAAAGAGCTGAAGTCTGCCCGCAGGCTGGAATACTTGATGTGTCATCCTGAGTAGTCCTATTCAGGCATTCTGGATTAGGGTTGTTGTGAGCGTCCATCTGGGGGCTCGAGCTTGGTGGGTTCCCACTAGTTTGGCCACCTGGACACCAGTTTGCAAGCTCCTGCTCTTGCCCGACTCGGTGCATGCCGAGTTGGGCAAGCAAGCGGGGCAGCCCCTGTCCCTTTCCTGAGTGGGGATGGCAAGATGGGAAGCCTTCCCATCCTGCTGGCGCTTCCCTCTCCTGCTGCCACGCCACCGCCACCCAGAGCAATTGTGCCCCTCTCTGCCAGTGCTCAGCTGAGAGGGGCGCAGTCGGTCTGGGAGGCTGTGGTGGCGGGAGAGTCCCTCTCCTGTCTCCGCCACCACTGCCACCCAGAGCAACTTCACCCCTGTCTGCCAGTGCTTGGCAGAGAGGGATGCAGTTGTGTTAGATAAAAAGTCCTTGCTTTCGGTTTAGAAGAAAAGAATGCCAGGCAGACAGCAGTGGATCCAACACTATTTTATTGAACGTTTTGCAAAACGGGTGCAGAGCAGTCTGGACCCCGAGACCCCTTTATATCATATCGCTTCTATTGTTCTTACCAGTAACCAATGAAACAGTTAGTACATCGGCTCACTAAGTCAATATCCAATAAACAGTCACTATCAGCTTACCAAGCTGTTAGTCATGAGCGCGTCAGTATGATTCCCTTTTTGCTCCGCCTATATTTTCCTGCCACTTGGGCTCTTACGTAACTTGAGATGCCAACGGTTATGGAGTCTCTTTTTTTCTAACAGTTGCTCACGGCAGTGGCAGTACTCACCGGGCTCCTGCAAACCACCAGCCAGCTCGCATCCCAGCACAAGCTGGGTCCGGCAGTGGGCAGGGATCCGGTGAGTGGATTGCGGGATGGACTTGGGTGAGTTTGCACAACCCTACTGTGGACGTGGATAAAGCAAACACACAACCAGAGTGAGCGCTTCAGCTTTGTCCATCGCCCTTGTTGTGTTTGTCACCCTCCACTCATAGAGGATGACAGTCCAAAGAGGAGAGACTTTTGTAGCCATGGAGACTCCATGCAAGCCAGAAGGGCCTGTGTGAAAAGCCTCCATGAAGGATGACTTTGGCAGCAAGGGAGAGGGGCAGGGCTGGAGCACTTCCTCTCTTTGCACATTTGCTTTATCCACACCTTGAATGGCGAGGGTGTTCCGGATATCAGATGCATGCATGAACCTACTCTGAGAAGAATACTTTGGGATCATGTTCCATTTAATTCATTTTGATCCAAATACATGACATAAAATCTCCTTAGGGCTTAGCCAGAACATGGGCAGAAAAATGAGAGAGGAAGAGGAATATATGTTCAAGCATAAAGAAACTGAGCCAGGCAAGAACCATTGGATTTATTCTCTGCTAATTTATGCCAATCCCTGCTTGAAAGCAATGTAATAATTCCACTGGAATTTTTCTTCTGTAATTACAACAAAAGTAGCTGCTTCTAGTTACTTAAAAGTGTGTGGAGGGGGAATAACATGACAGAGAATCCTATACTGGCTTCTTCGTTGATAAATGATTAAGGGGGTACATCTTAGATGTATAATCCAATCCTTTGCTCACTAACAGTCAGTTGGAAGCACCAGAAATACAAATGGTTCCTGGTCAGTAAAATTGCTGAAGATCCTGACAATACCCTCAATACAATGGTCCAGGTTAGAGCTGACCATAAATGGCCTCTTGAAATTCTCTATACTATGTGTGGACAGAGAAATTGGAGTGGGGGGGGGCAATTTCATCAAATTTCTACAAGGGTAGGATAAATTCTCTAACAGTTTCTCAAAGGTAGGGCTCATAATTGGCAATGATAGTAGCACCGTTTCTTTCTTTTCTCCGAAGGGTTTTAAGCAGAATCTGCATTGGCAGCCTGGCCCCCATTTTACATCTTCCACAATGCCCCATATCTAACATTATTCTGGGGCACTGTGGGGTGAGGGAGTGGGAAGATAGCCACCACCCAAAAAACGTTGAAGAAAATTTGGATAACATTCTGCAAAATGTCCTTGTATTTCTAGGGTGTGGGTAAGAAAATAAAAATCTCAGAACCATTTTCAGAAAAATGTGTCCTGAGAAATTTGGGCTCAGCTCTAGCTCATCTCAGGAGTTCAGCACCTGCTCCAGGTTCTTCCAAACATTAACTTTCTGAGGGGTGATTGTGGATACATCTTGTCTCTAATGAAGCCTATAAGATCAGTACTTCTCTGAAAGCCCTGTAGCAAGTGTGGGGTGCACGTTGTGCCAACTTTGGGATAGAGGCGGTGCTACTGCTGTGCCAAAATCTGCCCTCCAATTTCTTGAAAGTTTTCTTCTCCCATGAAAGATGCTTCCATTGTTCTGCCTCATTCCCAGGGCATTTTATCATTTACTTTGAATTTCTCTTGGGGTGTTTTTGAGCTTACATTATCACTGCAAGTTGGCCAAGGTGTGTGTTTTTCTTCCTGTTACACAACTGTCTGTTTCTCTGCAGCCTCCCAGACTGCCTGTGCTTCCTGATTATTTTTTTTTAAAAGCCTAATGGGATGTCTCCCCCTGGGCTTTAACTGAAGTGCAGGAAATGGAGGGGGCCACAGGCTGCCAGAGAGGTGATTTTACAATCAAAGACTCATGCATACTCCTCCTCAGCCACCTCATAAGTAGGGTAAACACAAGAACCCTGCACTAGGGATGTCAGAGAATTCCGCGATGGATCTTGGTGACGCCGAATGCCAGTGCATTCGCCCCCCCGAAAACTGTCGTGGAACGAAGCCCCCGCCGCCCCCACCCCACAAAAGGCACGCAAAACGGAGCACTTACCTGCTCCCGTCCGCGCTGCTGTGCGAATGGCGGCCGTCCTTCGGCCGCCATTCGTGTCTTCCTCTTCAGCCGTGATAGGCTACATAAGTATTTACGTAGCCTATCATGGTGGGGGGGGGAAACCCAAGTCCCTGCGGAGGCCGTGATAGGCTACGTAAGTATTTACGTAGCCTATCACGGTGGGGGGGGGGGAACCCAAACGTATGCAAATGGCAGTGGCTACCACCATTTGCATACACTGGATTTTTTCCCCCCTGCTGTGATAGGCTACATAAGTATTTACGTAGCCTATCATGGCAGGGGGGAAAAAAACCCAGTGTACGCAAATGGTGGCAGCTACCACCATTTGCGTATGCTGGGGTTTTCCCCCTGCCATGATAGATTATGTAAATTTTTACATAGCCTATCACGGCGAAAGAAAGGGACGCAAATGACGGCGGCTACGACAGCCGCCATTTGCGTCCGTGCACGGCTGCCCAGCGGCCAGATGTCCGGCTGTGGGTGGCTGGAGCTGGCCGGCAGCTCTGCAGCTTGGCCGCGGAGTGGAGCCAGCCAGCCAGGATTCCGGGGGGAGGCACGGAGCGCCTCCGCCCCCGGCGAGGATTCCAGGGGGAGGGACAGAGCGCCTCCCCTCCAGCAGAACCCGGCGGAGCCAGGTAAGCGGGGTTTCGTACACCCCTACCCTGTACCCAAATTAAGAACCCTCGATTTTTAAGGGTGGTTTTATTTTCAAAATTTTGTCCTCCAAACAATGTTTATTGTGTGTGTGTGTGTGTGTGTGTGTGTATATATATATATATATATATATATATATATATATATATTTCACATTGTTTTCAAGAACACAAAAACATTTATTTGGTAATATAATTGCTTAATTTACAGGTTTAGATGTTTTGAATCTTTTTTCCCCACAAAAATAGTTGGAAAAATTTTGCTTCAATATTGCGTTGGCAAGAGACTGTATTTTATTTGATTATGTTTTCTTCTCATTTTTTGATTATCCCATTCTTCATATGTATTATATATAGTATGCCTAAGGAAGGGTTTCCAAAATGCATTGGGCCTACCAATAAATGCTTTAAAAAAAAAAATGTCTGGAGCTTCTTTCCATTTTTTTTCATGTGGTGCCATCCTGTTTTTTAGTGGAACCATTTGCCAAAAATTATGCCAAGTCAGGGGAAAAGTATTCCTTTTATCCTGAAATAGCAGAGTAACAGAGCACTGAGTGTCCCTTATATCAACTGGACCTATTCCAACCCACCCCATGCTTTTTTCTTGATTTATATGATTGGTAAAGGTCTTCACTTAAAATAGTCACTCAGTCTCTTTAATCATTATACCAACATTACAGCAGCTGATCTTGATTTCATTATATATATATATATATATATATATATATATATATATGTAGTCATCTGATGGCATACTTTCTTGAGAAGTCACAGGCTACCTCCTACATGCTTGTGCTCATTTGTTTTCTAGTTAGGAGCAAGATTTGACCTGGAACATTTGTGGTCAGATTAAAAATCTTTGTACGCCATTATGAAGAAAGTTTGACTTGACTGCAGCCATCCTGTTTTTTTCATAGGTATATTCATCTGTTGGGTCAGAAACCTATGAGTGGATTTCAGGTAAGGATGTCAGAGAATTCCACCATGGACTCCAGTGACTTCGGATTCTTTAGAATCTGCCCCCTCCCCGAATCTGTGTCGGAACGGCCTCCTCCCCTGCCACCCTGCGGAATCCCCCCGGGATGGAGTGTACCTGGCGACAGATGCGGCGGCTCCGGCAGCAGCGGCAGATGCAGCGGCGGATGCGGCGGCGGCGGATGCGGCGGCGGTGGCGGCTCCTCCAGTTGCTCTCCTGGCCGCTGCCAGGCTGCTGTGGCTGCAAATGGCGACTGTTTTAGTGGCCACCATTTGCTTGGCTGCCTTTTTTCATGATAGGCTACATAAATACTTACGTAGCCTATCACGGCAAAGAGCAGGGGCGCAAATGGCAGCCGCTACACCATTTGTGCCCCTGCACTTTGCCGTAATGGGCTATGTAAGTATTTACGTAGCCTATCATGAAAAAGGCAGCCACGCAAATGGTGTAGCAACCGCCATTTGTGGCCACAGCAGCCTGGCAGCAGCCGGAATTCCGGCTGCGGTAGGCCCTGGCCGGCAGCTCCGCAGAGTCGCTGCGGAGCAAAGCCAGATGGGGAGAATTCCAGGGGGGGAGCGCCTCCCCCCACTGCGGATGGCCCCAGCAGAACCAGGTAAGTGTTTCATACACCCCTAGTATTTCGATTGATGGGAATCTTAGTAACTTTGGGAGTGTGCTTTTAGGGAACAAGCCTCATTGACCACAATGGGAAGTTACTTCTGAGTAGACACAAATAGGTTTGTGATGGGAAACACAAGGATGGGAAACACCCCTTGACCAGGCTCACAGTGAAAGGCACACCCCTGAGCAGGGCTAGCATACCTGAGGTAAATGCCGGGGTTGGGGCACACAACAACTATAGAACAGAGAGGAAAAGACTCAGACTTTAAGTAGTCTCAAGAAATCTGTTTTTTTCTGCAAAAAGCTCTGGGGTGGCTGCTGGATGGCATCCATGTGCCCCAAATAACTTCCAAAAGGAGCCAGCTCGCAACAAATTGACCGTGGAGACACCCCACAGGAAAGAATCCTTCTGGAATGCCTCAGAAATGAGTAGGGGGAACTTTGCTGCAGGATCATTTGGTTCAGAAGAACACTTGATTGATTTATAGTTCCAGTTTCAGCAGAATATTGTATATTTGTGTTTGGTTTTGTTTCTCTTGATCAGAGTAAGCCTGAGAAAAGGGGAGAGAAAAAAATATTGTCTTTGGCTGCTGGTTTTTAATGGTGATCTGTATTTTCACTGATTTTAAAATTGGTTAGCACTGTTTTTATGAAACTGTTATTGAATATGTATTTATTTAATGTTTATTGTACATTTTCTCTATGGTTATTATCTTGTACTCCAACTTGGGAGGGTTCCATCTTAAAGGTGACCTAGTAATAATTTTAAGTAAATATGAAAAAAAAAAATTCCCTTCTCCTCAGTAGTTCTACCTCCCCACTTCATCTGTGTGGGCAAGAGGCATAACACCATGATGGGAGAGAGCAACAGATATCAGACAGGCAGCAGGACCCAGTTATATGTTTGAAACAATCTTCCCCGTTCAGCCCTAGCTGCTTGCTTGCCTTGGACAAAAGGGATGTTCCTGGGAGTTGATGAAATGACTTGGAATAAGATGAGTATTTATGAAAGCAGCAGAAGAAAACTATGAGACCTTATCAAACAACCAAACGTGACATCCAGTCCCCTCCACACACAACCCTCCATGAAACTTCATTCTGTTTCAGTTTCTACAACTAAAGTTTCTCCCTCTCCATTTGATATCCATAGGTGCACATCTCTTGCTGCTTTTTGTCCCCCAGAGTTTTTAATGAGCTTGTCTGTGATCTTATGTGAACATAAATATATAGTTATTAGCAGTACACAAAAATTTCTTAACTTCACCATCTATTATCCCCACTACAAGATATCCATTAAGTTATATCAGATCAAACTTATTAATGGAATTTTGAATCTCTTTTAAATATGGATGTTCATTGAAGGGAAGATTCATTTAAAGCCCTTGTCAGGACTGGTAGAAAAAAGGATTTTACAGAACAGCAACAGCTGGACTTTTCTGATAATGGCCCAGACACGGGGTGGTTGTTTTAAAATGCACTTCAGAGCTCTTATATAAACACACACTTCAGATAATTAACTTTCAGACTGCTTTATGGCTTCTCCTAGGCCATTAATGTCTGCTCTGTATGTATGTATTTATATGAACAATTAAAATGTTTCCTATCCATCCATTTGACCACACAGAGCTCTTCTGGGACCCACACTAATACATTTTCCCATGCAGTTTAAAAGCAGTTCAAAAATAATGTTTTCACTGTGGACAGTATTAACTGTCCCCTGGACTAGGAAAATATACAGTTTCAGAAATCCAACAGACTT
Source organism: Heloderma suspectum (assembly GCF_057233095.1). Lineage (NCBI taxonomy): Eukaryota > Metazoa > Chordata > Lepidosauria > Squamata > Helodermatidae > Heloderma > Heloderma suspectum. The sequence goes on from NC_139459.1 coordinate 89,971,980, forward strand.
TCATGTCAGGTTACTAAGGGTGCAATCCTGTTCATGTTTAGACAGAAAAAAGTCGTACAACTCCCAGCATTCCCCAGCTAGCCATGTTGATTGGGGAACTTTGGGAGATCATGTAGGCCTTTTCTTTCTTTCTAAACATGCATAGGATTGTGCCCCAAGTAGTTTCCAATTTCTTCAGCAGTGCTGTTAGTTACATTCGTCCAGCTTGTCTGAATGCATATGAACTGTGTAACATAGCTAATTCTGCTAGATAACTACTCATAGCATAAGAGAAGTGGCTTATTTTTCTGAAGCAGTGGGGCCTAGTGGGTACACTTATTAAAGTTTCACTTTGTAATTCTGGTGAGCCAACTGCCTGGAGTTATTTAACTGCAGTCAAGTCAGCAGCACCAGAGGACCATATTAACTGTATAGTTATCTACCACTGGCTTTTCATTGGGCTACATGGATGAGTATGGACATTCAGGGCTACCAGCACACAGACACCCTCTGACTACAAGAGCACAGAGAACGCAGAGCTCATGCAAGGAATATCAAGGTAGCAGCCCTGCCACATGACTTCTGTAGCAATGACTTCCAACACTGTGGTGAAAGCAAGTCTTACACAGCAATGAGAGGGAAAGGTCAGCCAGATAATCCAGATAAATCCTCTGAATTATTGTTATCTGCTCTGGAGTTAAGACCATTAAATGCAATTTAGAAGATAAACTGTTCCCATTTGAAAACATAGGCACCCAAGCTGTGAGTGATATGCACTATCTGTGCATCTTTGCGGACGTGTCCTTAACTTCTTACAGCCTCAGATGGCACTCTCATGCAATGAATCCAATGACCTTTTCAAATGCCTGCCAGTTTCTTATACTTTGTTAGGCAACTGAGGGGGCCTTTGGAGAATGCTAGGAAGTGAATAGGATGGTCGTGGATATTTTGCAAAATCTTATACGTGTATTTTATCTATAGTGCTTAAACGCTGTTCAGTCTGAGGGTGTCTCCATTGATCTGAGATGAGGAAACCACTCAGGTGAATAATAACTTCAGCGGAAGCTAGATTTTCCTAACGTCTTCATTTATTGCATGAATGCATCTTTCTATTAAACTCTCCTATCTTCACTTTTCACAAAACACTGAATATCATATACCACCTTAAAGTTGGCATTTTTGAGGCTAACGTCAGCTAATTCTTATCAGTTCCCTATATAGGCTGGGGAAGCATTATGGTAATATTTGGTGTCCATAACAATTCAGATGTTCGAATTCACATTTTTACAAATCGAGTATTCATCATTCCCATTCAATCCATTGTGGCACTGGCGATGATGATGATGGAATATGTAGATGCCTCCTGCACAGGAGTTGGTGATATATTATGGGTGGCCACTGCTCTGAACATGCTGTGATCTGCACATTCTGTGACCTACACAAAAATAAACATTTTCTACTCAACAACAGGTGATATGTTTCAATTTCACTTTTTGTGGATCATTATAGATTATTCTAAAGCCATGTTCAGATGAAGTGAATGTGTAGAGCTGTCCCTGCTACCAAACTCTGCGATACAGAAGAACCAAATTGCTCAGTGGGAGGTTATGTGCATACTACCATGTGATGGTTACATGCAAAGATAAGGGCTCTGATCCCTAGTCCAATCCCAACTTCCTTAAATTCATACTGAAATTTAGCAGCATTGAAAGCATTATTCATAGGAACAAACAACACATTACTTTATTCACAGTGTTTATATATATATATGCTAAAACAGGGCACTTTTGTTTTGAAGAAAAAGCGGCCAGAGCACCCTGATCTGGAATAAGCTTATGATCCAGATTACTTACTCTCTGCCAGTTGCCTGCTGAGAGTCCCCTTTACTTCTATTTGTTCTTAACTGTTTTGTTTACAGTGAGCTGTACCTTCGGAGGCAAAATCAGCTGGAGGGAGATTTTTGGCAGGAAACTGATGCACAGCCCCAATTTTGATAGGGAGCATGTATCACATTGGGGCCCATGACTGCTTTTTCTTTAAGAATAAGGGGTTATTCATTCATTTATTTATTTATTTATTTATTTATTTATTACATTTATATACCACCTTTCTTCCATCATGGAGCTCAAGGTGGCTACATGTGATTCCCAGGTGGTCTCTCCTCCAGACCCAAACCTGCTTAGCTTCAGCAAAGTGGCTGTCTCATGTGCCTTCAGAGTTCAGACCATGTCCTGGGACCCTTTAAATACGCTCAAACTTCTTTAAAAACACGAATAGCGTAATATGCTGTCTGGCCCTCAAATCTTTTGAAAACGATCTCTTTACATATAGACTTTTGATATAACGTCAATAATGAATGAATGAATGAATGAATTTATTTATTTATGTATTTGTTTGTTTGTTTATTTGTTTGTTTATTGTATTTTTATCCTGCTCCTCAGCCAAAAAAGGCTCCCGGAGCAGCTTACAATCAATGAACAAAGAAGACAGTCCCTGCCCGCAGGCTTACAATCTAAAAAAGACACGACACACAAGGAAAAGGCAATGGGGAGGGGAGAAAAAAGAATAAGGCAGACTGTCAGCAGGGCTGGTGGGATGGCCCTGTTCCCCCCTCTCATCTCCCAAGGGAGGGGCAGTCCAACTGGAGCAGGCCCTGATGTTCCCTTTGCCTGCTCCCTCACTCCTTCTTCCCCACAGGGCCATGGATGTCAGTTAGCCCTGTGAGGGCAGGGGGAGTCCAACTGCAGCAGGCTCTGATGTTCTGTAATGAAGTCTGTAGCTGAGTCCTCACTAAACTGAGACCCTGTGTCAGACTGTACCACTTCATCCTACAAATGGGAGCTCACATGGCAATGTTCCTACATGAAAAAAAAAATCCCTCCACATAGAAAACTAAATGTCAGGGTGAAGAAGAGATGCTAGTTTTCTCTGCAAAGGAAATGTATTTTTTATAGAAGGGCATTCACTAAACTGGTACAGTTGACACAGATTTATTTCCTGAATGAGAACTATATCTAAGTCTCTGAAGATTTTCAACAGATATTTGTGTTGCCCAAAAGTTTCAGTGTTCCATATTTGAAATCAGTAAACATGGGAAGACTTGATGACTTAGGTAGCAATCCTATACACACTTACTTAGGAGTAAGTCCCATTGGACTTAGTAGGACTTACTTTTGAGTAGACATGGCTAGGACTGTGCTTTTACACTATATTTATGAATGGATAGATAGATATGATAAAATAGATAGGCATATAATTACTTTAGACCACATTAGAATATACAGTAGGACTGGCCTGTTCCCTGTTCTTCCCACAACACTTGGGTAGGGAGAGATCAGTCTGTTTCCAGTCTGTGTCAGTTTTGCATGTGTTTATTCTGAAGTCTGTTCCATTGCACTTCTGCAACAATCTGTGAGTAGTTCATGCATGAAATCCTGCATTATATTAACCTATTCACCCTACATAATATTAGAATATTATTCTAATGAGAATTCCGCCATGGATTCCAGTGAGGCCGGATTCTTTAGAATCCAGCCCCCAGAAATCCGTGGCGGAATGGCCCCCTGCCCCCCGCCCCCTCATGGAATCCCCCCAGGATGGCACTTACCTGGAGTAGGGATGGACGAAAGGCACTTACCTTGTCCCGCAGCTTGCTTCGCGGTGGGGGGGAGGTGCTTCGGTTCTCCCCCCGAAGTTCAGGCAAGGGGGGGAGGCGCCCCGCCTCACCCAGCCGAAATTCAGGCCGGGGAGGAGCGCCCCATCTCCCCAGCCGTGAAAAAAAAAAGTAAACACACACACACACACACACCCATGATAGGCTACGTAATGATTTGCGTAGCCTATCACGGCTAGATTTCCAAAGTCAGCCGTGATAGGCTACGTAAATCATCACGTAGCCTATCACTGGTGACTTTGGGAAAAAAAAAGTGCATACGCAAATGGCGGCGCCCCATGGGCGTCGCCATTTGCGTTCCTTATTTTGGCACGTCTAGTCTACGTAAAGATTTACGTAGATTACAGCGAAAAGAAGGGCAATGCAAATAGTGTTCCCTTATTTTCGCCGTAGTCTACGTAAATCTTTACGTAGACTACCCCTGTCCAAATAAGGAACGCAAATGGCGGCGCCCATGGGGCACCGCCATTTGCATATGCACTTTTCTTTTCTTTTTTCCAAAGTCACCCGTGATAGGCTACGTGACGATTTACATAGCCTATCACGGCTGACTTTGGGAATCTAGCCATGATAGGCTACATAAATCATCACACAGCCTATCACGGGAGTGTGTTTTTTTTTTTACTGTACTTTTTTATTTTGTAATGGCGGTGGCAGCAGCCGGTCGGGAGACCAGCCGCCGCCCCCGCCACAGCCGAAACGCCACCGAAACACCGCCGGGACCCGCCACTGAGAGGGACATTCGCCGAAGGTAAGTCCTATCCCGGGGGGGGCGGGGGGCAGCGGAGAATTTCCCCAACACTTTTGGTGGGCCGAATGCGCCATCCCTATTAGGGATGGCGGAGAATTTCTCCACGAATCTCCAGGAGGCCAAATGCCAATGCAATCGGCCCCCTGAAATTGGTGGTGAAATTCTCCACCACCCCCCGCCCCTCCCCCCTGGGATGGGACTTACCTTCTTCGAATGTCCCTCTCGGCGTTGGGTCCTGGCGGCATTTCGGCCGGGGTGGGGGTGGCGGCCGGTCTTCCGACCGGCTGCCGCCGCCGCCATTACAAAGTAGCCTATCGTAGGTTTACGTAGCCTATCACGGCTAGATTTTCAAAGTCAGCCGTGATAGGCTACGTAAATCTTTATGTAGCCTATCACGGGTGACTTTGGAAAAAAAAAAAAGTGCGTACACAAATGGTGGCGCCCATGGGCACTGCCATTTGCTTTCCTTATTTGGGCAGGAGTAGTCTATGTAAAGATTTACGTAGACTACAGCGAAAATAAGGGCAACGCTATTTGCGTTGCCCTTATTTTCGCCATAGTCTACGTAAATCTTTATGTAAATCTTTACGTAGACTACCCCTGCCAAACAAGGAACGCAAATGGTGGTGCCCATGGGCACCGCCATTTGCGTACGTGCTTTTTTTTTCAAAGTCACCCGTGATAGGCTACGTAAAGATTTACATAGCCTATCATGGCTGACTTTGAAAATCTAGCCGTGATAGGCTACATAAATCGTTACGTAGCCTATCATGTTTTTTTTTTTTTTTACTTTACTTTACTTTTTTTATTTCACGGTTGGGGAGATGGGGCGCTCCCCCTGGTCTGAATTTCAGCGGCGAGGGATGGGGCACCTCCCCCCCAGCCTGAATTTCGGCCGGGAGGGGCCGGGCACCTCCCCCCCTGCCAAGAACTTTGGGGGGAGAACCCAAACGCAAGCTGCGGGACCAGTTAAGGGACGTTCGTCCTTCCTTACATTCTAGCCTACGTTAATATTTACATAGGCTAGAATGGCGGAAAATAAAGGAACGCAAATAGCGTCCACTACGCTATTTGCGTTCCCCTTGTTTTTCGCTGTTTTATCTTACGTAAATATTTAAGTAAGATAAATCAGCGAAAAACAAATGGTGGCCGCCGTAGCCGCTGCCATTTGCGTACGCTGCATTGTTGTTGTTGTTTTTGAGGTTAGCTGTGATAGGCTACATAAATTCTTACTTAGCCTATCACAGCTGTCTAGCTGGGTGCAAATTTGCGTCCGCACCAGGCCGTCCGCGGCCGGAAATCCGGCTGAGGATGGCCCTGGCCAGCTGCTCCGTGGCCTGGCCGCAGAGCGGAGCCAGCTGTCAAGGATTCCGGGGGGAGGGACGGAGCGCCTCCCCCCCACCACGAAAGATTCCGCGAAAAGGTAAATGACTTTTGTACATCCCTACATAATATGCTGTTCTTGGTGTGCATTTAACCCTATAATTTGTATTTTTGTACTCATTTTATCCTAAAATAAAATACACATTTTAGGATGCAATGCATTTTAATATAGAATACTCATTTTGGTAAGTTTTTCAAGCTGAGTTGTATCACAACATTTGGAGAAATGTGAAAACTGAAAGATAACTGCATTCAAACCCATGTATTAGTCTATGAAGTGTAAATCTGGTTTGTTCACTTCAAAGTGCAGAGGCCAAATGAAATTCTCAAGTAACCTCACCCCTGGGCATAGTAAGGCAGTGGTAGCGGAAGTATGACAGTTAGGGATGTCAGAGAAATCCACCACAGACCCCAATGAGGCCAGATTCAATAGAATCCGCCCTCCGGAGTCCATGGTGGAATGGCACAACTCACTTCTGCCTCCCTCCAGAACTGTCTGGGGCCGGATCCTCCTTGCGGCGATTCTACAGAGCCGCAAACCACAGATGCAAATGGCATAGTGCACGCCATTTGCCGCCGTAAAGCCCTTAGTTTAAGCTAAATGCAGCGATTTATGGCTGCATTTGGCTTAATCTAAGAGCTTTATGGCCACAAATGGTGTAGCGGACACCATTTGTGTCCAGAGTGAGCCCTCAGCCAGGGATACAGCATGGTGCTACAGAGCCAGCCAGCAGCTCTGAGGAATCGTTGTGGAGCTGAGCAGGCTGAAGAGGATTCCGGGAGGAGGACCAGATCGCCTCCCCCCACTGGCGGATTTCCTCCTGGAGCAGCAGGTAGGGAATCCGCCCATCCCTAATGATGGTGCATCAGATATCAACTCCAGAGCTGGATGCAGCAGCCAACATCTGGTACTTGGTTTTCTGAAAACAGCCTTCCTTGAATGGCCCCCAACACAACCTAAAAGAAGATTCTTCTTCGAGCCTTTTGTGAGAGGGGAGATATTAGGAACATATGGCTGGCAAGAACCTTCACATGCTAGAGGCTATGGATGGATGAGAATTCAGTTCATTTTTTTCATAACAACATAACAAAATGTGCATCCCCCCACCCCAAAATGGAAAAAAAAAATTGAGATTAAAAAACAACAACAACCAGAATTGAATGTGGAAGAAAGTGAAACTGACAGATTCCTCTATCCAGACTTTGAGTGCTTAGCTCTTAAAAGTCTGGGCTTGGATCTCTGTGTATTCAACCATGTTTGTTGCGATGAATTAGGGTTGTCACCTCTTCTTCCTGACAGACTCCTCATCTCTAACACCTACATAGTGGGCATGGCGCTCTCCATGCTAGGAATAGCTGTATCTATAGAATTTGGCCATTGCAGAGGGATCATGGGAATCTTGTTTTGTTATTTGAAAAGAACTTTTCGAAATTCACACATTTCTTCATAAAACAGATGGAAAGAACCTGAGGTGTTTTTGATTTTTTGTATGTGTTTTTTAAGTGAGAGAAGTGAAACTGACAGATTTGTCCATCCCTACTAGAGTGTAGGGATGTATGAAAGTCACTTACCTTTCCACGGATTCTGTTCATGGGGGGGGAGGCATTCCGTCCCTCCCCCCGGAATCCTCGATGGAGGGGGAGGCGATCCGGTCCTCCCCCCGGAATCCTCGACGGCCGGCAGTGCTCCACAGTGGCTCTGCGGAGCAGCCGGCCAGGCCAGGGCCATCCGCAGCTGGATTTCCGGCCGCGGTGGCTGCTGGGAAAAAAAAAAAAACGGCGTACGCAAATGGTGGCAGCTACAGCCGCCGCTATTTGTGTTCCTTATTTTTGGCCATCTTAGTCTACGTAAATATTTACGCAGACTATTATGGCAAAAACAAAGGGGAACTCAAATAGCGTAGTGGGCGCTATTTGCGTCCCTTTTTGATTCACCATTTTAGCCTACGTAAATATTTACATAGGCTAAAACGGCAAATCAAAAAGGGATGCAAATAGCGCCCACTATGGTATTTGCGTTCCCTTTCATTTTCGCCGTAATAGTCTACGTAAATATTTACGTAGACTAAGACGGCCAAAAATAAGGAACACAAATGGCGGTGGCTGTAGCCGCCGCCATTTGCATATGCATTTGTTTGTTTTTTTACCGGGATGTGATAGGCTACGTAAGTCTTTACATAGCCTATCACATCTCTGTAAAAAAAAAAAACACCAAACGCCAGACTGCAAATGGCGGCGGTGGTGGCAGCCAGTCGGAAGACCAGCCACCAGAGCCCCGCCGCCCGGAACATCCGCCCCAGGTAAGTCTTGTCCCGGGGAGGGGATCTGCGGGGGGGCGGGGGGGTGGCAGGCCATTCTGCCACAGATTTCGGGTGGGCAAATGCACTGGCATTCGGCCTCACCGAGATCCGTGGCGGAATTCTCTGACATCCCTACTAGAGTGCAGTTTTTCAGCAGCACATAGTTAAATTATGGAATTTCCTATCCAATCCACCATGGCTCTTACATTCTTATGACAGCACAAGTCTTATGGACTCATTTATTTATTACATTTAAGGGGAAACGTGACAGAGGTATACAAAATTATGCATGGTGTGGAGAAAGTTTAGAGGGAGTCATTTCTCTCTCTCTCTCTCTCTCTCTAATAATACTAGAAACTGGGGTTATTTATTTATTTATTTATTTTTATTACATTTATATCCTCCCATTTTTCCTCTTTAAGAAACCCAAGGTAGCATACTTAATCCTCCTCCTCTCCATTTTATCCCCACAACAACAACCCTGTGAGGTAGGTTGGGCTGAGAGTCTGTGACTGGCCAAAGTCACCCAGTGAGCTTCCATGGCCGAGTTTGGACTAGAACCCGGATCTCCCGGCTCCCAATCCAACACTCTAGCCACTACACTACACTGGCTCTCATGAAGTTATGGCATGAAGCTGCTTGGTGGGAGATTCAGGGAGATAAAAGGAAGTGCTTCTTCACACTTCACACACAAATGATGGAATTCACTGCCACAAGATGTAATAATGGCTACCAGTTTGGATGGCTTTAAAAGGGGGTTTGAAAAATTCCTGGAGAAGTCTATCTAGTGGCAGAAGACTCAGAACGAATACGATCAAACACAGGTAAGAATCCATTTGCGATCTTATTCTGTGGTGGCAATGGCGGCAAAGAAATCCTACTTCTTTGCCACAACTGCATGTCATCCAGCGGAGCTATTTCATGTGCTTAAAGGCCTCTTGGGTGTAGGCCTTGGAACACATGAACTCGAACCTTCAAAGGCCCACTGTGAACAATTTGCCAGACACTTTGCAGATAAAATTGCTCGTATTCGCGCTGACTTGGATGCCATTGTTTTGACAGTGTCTGATATGGATGGGGCTGGTGCATGCACCACCTAGTCATTTTATGGATACCTTTTGGCTTGTGCAACCTGAGAATGTGGACAAACTGCTTGGAGGACTGAGGCCTACTACTTGCCCTTTAGAACCTTGCCCTTCCTGGCTTGTGAAATCAGCCAGAGCTGGGCTGGATATCTGGACTTCTGAGGTGGTAAATGCCTCCTTGTGGTACGGTGAGGTCCCTGCAGCTTTGAAAGAAGCTGTGATGAGGCTTTTGCTGAAGAAACCAAATTTAGATCCTATGGTTCCAGATAATTACCATCGTGTCAAACTTGCCATTCTTGGGCAAGGTGCTGGAGCATGTGGTGGCCTCACAACTAGGGATGGCGGAGAATTTCTCCCCGAAACTTCGGGGGGCCGAGCGCCAACGTGTTCGGCCCCCCGAACAAGTTTCGGGGAGAAATCCTCTGCCCCCCCGCCCCCCGCCCCCCCCCGGGACGGGACTTACCTTCCCTGAATGTCCCTCCCGGCGGTGGGTCCGGCTGGCGGTTCGTCCGGTGTTCGAGTGGGGCGGGAGCGGCAGCCGGTCTTTCGACCGGCTGCCGCCCCCGCCATTGCAATCAAAGAAAAAAAAAGAAAAACGTCCCCTGATAGGCTACGTGACGATTCACGTAGCCTATCACGGCTAGATTTGCAAAGTCAGCCGTGATAGGCTACGTGAATCGTCACGTAGCCTATCATGGGTGACTTAAAAAAAAAAAAAAAGTGTGTACGGATAATGGCGGCCCCCATAGGGAGCCGCCATTCCCGTTCCTGATTTGGTCGCTGTAGTCTACGTAAATGTTTACATAGACTACGGCGAAAATAAGGGCAACGCTATTTGCGTTGCCCTTATTTTCGCCGTAGTCTACATAAACATTTACGTAGACTACAGCAACTAAATCAGGAAGGCGAATGGCGGCTCCCTATGGGGGCCGCCATTCGCGTACGCGCTTTTTTTTTTTAAAGTCACCCGTGATAGGCTACGTGACGATTGACGTAGCCTATCACAGCTGACTTTCCAGATCTAGCCATGATAGGCTACGTGAATCGTCACATAGCCTATCAGGGGACGTTTTTTTGTTTTTTTTTTAACTTTCGTGTTCGCGGCCGGGCGAGGCGGGAAGCCTCCTCCCCGGCCTGAATTTCGGCCGGGCGAGGCGGGAAGCCTCCCCCCCGGCCTGAATTTCGGCCGGCCGAGGCGGGAAGCCTCCCCCCCCGGCCTGAACTTCGCGGGGGGAGCAGCGAAGCACTCCCCCCCACCGCGAACAAGCTGCGAGAAAAGGTAAGTGACTTTCGTCCACCCCTACTCACAACTCCAAGCCGTTTTGGATGAAACTGATTATTTAGATCCATTCCAATCAGGTTTCAGGCCTAGTTATGGGATGGAAACAGCCTTGGTCGCCATAGTTGATGACTTACACTGGGGAATGGGGGGAATGCAACCCCATTGGTTCTTCTAGACCTCTCTGTGGCTTTCAATACCATCGACCATGGTATCCTTCTGGTATCCTTCTGGATTGTTTATATGGATTGGGCTTGGGAGGCACAGTTTTAAAGTGGTTCCAGTCCTTTCTGGAGGAGCGGTCTCAGAAGGCAGTGCTTGGGGAATTCTGTTCCACCCCATGGCCATTAGCCTGTGGGATGCCGCAAGGTTCTATCTTGTCCCCCATGCTTTTTAACATCTACGTGAAACCGTTGGGGGAAGTCCTCAGGAGGTTTGGGCTGAAATGTCATCAGTATGCAGATGATACTCAGCTCTACCTCTCGTTTCCTTCCACACATCCCAGGGAGGCTGTGGAACTCTTGAACCAGTGTCTGGAGGCTGTTTAGGGATGGATGAGGGTGAACAAGCTGAAACTTAATCCAGACAAGACAGAGGTACTGTGGGTTGGGAAACCAACTACTTAGGATGGAAGTTTACAATTGGTCTTAGATGGAGTTGCACTCCCCCTGAAAGACCAAGTGTGCAGTGTGGGAGTCCTCCTGGACTCTGAACTTACTGGTGGCTGAGGTGTCCAGGAGTGCTTTTTACCAGATTAGGCTGGTTTGCCAACTGCAGCCCTATCTGGAGAGGATGGACCTTGCCTCAGCTATCCACACACTAGTCACATCCAGACTGGGCTACTGTAATGCGCTATACATGGGGCTGCCTTTGAAAATGGTTCAAAAACTCCAGCTTGTGCAGAATGCGACCAGCTGAATATTGGTGGGGGCGAAGCAATTCGATCATATAACACCTATACTGCGCCAGTTGCACTGGTTACCGGTGCGTTTCTGAGCCCAATTCAAACTGCTGGTTTTGACCTTTAAAGCCTTAAACGGTTTGGGACCAAGTTACTTGAAGGACCGCATACACCCATACTAACCTGCCCGCACTTTCAGATCAGAAAGAGAGGCCCTTCTCATTTGCCCACCCGTGAGAGCAGTCAGGTGGGTGAACACACATGAGAGGGCCTTCTCTGCAGTGGCCCCACTCCTTTGGAACAAGCTGCCATCGGAGATCCACCATGATCCCTCATTGCATACTTTTAAGAAAGCCTTGAGAACATATTATTTTACCTTGGCCTTCTATTTATATGACTGCTACTGTCGCTCCTGTTAACATCATTGTTGGTTTTATTGTTGGTTTTAATTGTTGTTTTAATTGTTTTAATGTTTTTAGCATTTTTAATATTTTAACTGTTTTATGTATTTTATTGTTGTAAGCCACCTTGGGAGGGGCTTCTGCCCTGAAAGGCGGCCAAGAAATATTTTAAATAAATAAATAAAATATCAATGGCTGCTAGTCCTGATGGCTATGTGCTGCCTCCAGTACCAGAGGCAGTATTCATTATTCATTCATTACATTTATATCCCGCCTTTTTTCCTCCTTAAGGAACCCAAGGCAGTTGCTGGGGAACATGGGTGAGAGGGTGCTGTTGCACTCATGTCCCACTTGTAGGTTTCCCACAGGCAGCTAGTTGGCCGCTGTGTGAACAGAATGCTGGACTAGATGGATCCTTGGTCTGATCCAGCACAGCTCTTCTTATGTTCTTTGTAGGAAGATTGTGCTACCAGGAACTACTCCATATGAAATATGGAAAGATGTGGAGATATGGGTTAACAACAATAGAATTGCTTGGTCCTCTAAAACCAGCCAAAAGAGCCCTGATTCACCTAGCACAACCTGGTACTCTCCAGCTGCATTGGATTACAACCATGGTCATGTCCAGGTATCGTGGCCATTGTTCATGCTGCCTGGGAATGATGGGAGTTGTAGTCCAGCATCTGTGGAGTACACCAGGTTGGGGAAGGTTGACCTAGTGCAATCATCATTCCACACCTAGCATTATAGAGGAAATTTAGAGAGTAAATGATAGTCTGAGGTTATCTATGCTTCCAAAGTTTTGTTCAGTTTTTTGTTTGCCTTTCTTCATATCTTGTCCCCTCTATCTAGCCTTGGGGCTGTATGCCAAAGTCCATGCTCCAGCATTTAAGAACAGAACAGATGAAGACCAGCCAAGAAACAGCTGTGTTTTGGGGGAACAACCCCCTTTAACATCAGTTATCACTCTCAATCTGGATACCTGGCTGAGATTATTTCTGCTGTGATGAATTACTGTGACCTCAGGGTGACCTCTGGGAACTTTGGTCTTCTGCCATCGTATTAACTCTGGATCCCATGCAGCGTGCTGTGTCCTACCAAACACATCTATGAGCTAGGGGATTAGTACCTTGTCAGAAGTTCATGAAGCTTCTGCATATACTTCATCTTTTACATCTTAAAAAAGAACATAGTAAATCAGAAGAAGTTTAAAAACTTTAAGTAATGGATTTGCATCTAGATCAGGGGTGGGCAACTTCGTGCAGTCCAGGGGTCAATTTCTGGCCCCCAGACCCACTCAGGGGTGCACTCCTGCTGGCAGCAGCATGGTTGTGGCAAACAAAACCAGCAGTTTGCCATCAACATTTGGTTGCAAACTGCTATGGGGACTGAACAGGGCCATATTTCGCTTGAAAAATAGCTAAAGTTGGCACTTTTGGATCTCTGTAGTGGTTTGCCACTGATTTCTTCATTCTTTCTTTTTACACAAAGGCATGTGGGTGGCACGGGCCACACTTGAGGACATGGGACCTGCATGTAGCCCTCAGGCCATGTGTGGCCCACCCCCAATCTAGATAATGGATTTATCTAGATTACATATGTCAAGGTTCCCCTTATGACCTGGACCCCCTAAGCAACCCCTTAAGGATCTCTTGCCTCCTTAAGAGTCCCACCTTCTTTCTTTTAAACTTCCCCTTCCCTGTAATGTGGGGTTTAGGCTGTAGTTGTTGGATGACTGACACTCTAGACCACAACAATTCATTGACAGATTTAAAAGAAAAAAATACAACTAAAGGTATTTACACAATAGAGCTGAGTGATACAAAAAGCCTTAAAAGAAAATAAAAGTTGCAAAACACAAGTTCCTTTACCCTAGCTGCATTTAGACTTTTCTAGGCTGCTTCTTCCTGCTCACTCTTCAGACACTGCTCTCACTTCAGGCTATGGCTGTCTCTCTGCTCTCACTGGCTCTCTCATTCTCTTTATATACCTTTCTCCCCCAAAACCAAAAATACTGCTTCAAACCTGAAGATATGACACTTAAGTGGAGAAATGAAACTGACACTTTTAACTGGAGAAATGTAACTACTCCTCTCAGGGTTATCCCCTCCCAACAGAAAACTCCAGGCCTCTAAGCCTCACTATTTTCCCCTTTGCCTCTGTACTAGGCCTCAAACCTTCACAACATATAAAAAAATCTACATTATCTTGAATTCTTAAATATTCTAGTTCTTTATATAATATATTTGGGTCTAGCTGATCATACATTTGGGTCTAGTTTACAGATGTGAGAACACATCCCAGTTTGGGTTCTCCGGGCACCCCGAGCTTTCCCTGTGCTCGCTGGCCCTCCGGGCTGCAGTTGAGCACCGCCTCTGTGTGCGTCTTAGCCCACAACTTACCCAAGCCTGTTCATCTTCGTGCCGATTGCCATGTTTTTTAGGGTGCTCAACTGCAGCCCAGAGGACCAGCAAGCGGGGGGGGGAGAGCTCAGCGGGCACAGCTTGGTGGGCACAGGTGCCAGCAGTCTCTCAAAATTGCAGACCAAAATAGGTGCCCACAACATCCCTAGTCTAGCAGATTTTTTTTTTTTACTCTACCTTGGACATAGATAGCCAATAACTTTGGGGAAGTTGCTTTAACAATGGGAAATAAATATGACTGATTTATTCACAGGATTGTTGTAAGGACAATTAGATGTACTATAAGGAAGACTACATGATCTAAGTCCTGCAAAAATATTTTTAAAATGCTAATAATTGACCAGATAATGAAGATAGGTATTATTTATTTTTCAGTAGGGATGTACGAAAGTGACTTACCTTTCGCGGATTATGTTGATGGTGGGGGGGAGGCGTTCCGTCCCTCCCCCCGGAATCCTGGCCGGGGGGGAAGGCGCTCCATTCCACCCCCCAGAATCCTCGAATGGCTGGCTGTGCTCTGTGGCAGCTCCGTGGAACAGCCGGCCAGGGCTGGCCCAGCCAGGCCAGAGCCATCCGCAGCCGGATTTCCGGCTGCGGAGGGCTCTGGGTAAAAAAACAAACAAACAATGCATATGCATATGCAAATGGCGGCGGCTATGGCCGCCGCCATTTGCGTTCCTTCTTTTTACCGTCTTAATCTATATAAATATTTACGTAGACTATGACGGCGAAAATCAAGGGGAACGCAAATAGCGTAGCGGGCGCCATTTGTGTCCCCTTTTGATTCCCCATTTTAGCCTATGTAAAGATTTATGTAGGCTAAAACAGTGAATGAAAAATGGACACAAATAGCACCCACTACGCTATTTACGTTCCCCTTGATTTTTGCCATCATAGTCTACGTAAATATTTACGTAGATTAAGACGGCCAAAAAGAAGGAACGCAAATGGCGGCGGCCATAGCCGCCGCCATTTGCATACGCGTTTTTTTTTAAAAACCCACCCCCAACTATGATAGGCTACATAAAGATTTACTTAGCCTATCACATCTTTTTTTTAAAACCTAGCCATGATAGGCTATGTAAATCTTTACGTAGCCTATCACGTCTTTTTTTTTTTTTTTTTACAAGCCTGGAAATGGCAGCGGCAGAGCCACCGCCGGAGCCGCCGCCACCCGGAAGATCCACCCCAGGTAAGTCTCGTCCCGGGGGGGATCCACGGGGGGACGGCAGGCTGTTCCGCCACAGATTTCAGGGGGCCAAATGCACTGGCATTCGGCCTCACCAAGATCCATGGCGGAATTCTCTGACATCCCTATTTTTCAGTACTTATATCATGGAGATTATCTGATGTGGACAACTGGAAATTTGGAGAAGTTTCCTTTCTTTGAATTACATAGTTAATTTGGGGCAAAGCAAAACTTCACTTTTTTTGCATTTCTTTGTTTTGTCAAAGCAAAAATCAGCAGTCCTGCCTTAATAAAGTTTTAACCCCCCCACCCCACCCCCAGCCCTTTTATTGGGTGTTCATGAAATAATTCTTCTGGTGACAAGGACAAAGCATTGTTGACCATGGCAAGGTATGAAGCAATGCCAGAAAGTTATGCACTTGGCTAAGCACATGGAGAGTGTGGAACATTATTTTTCAGACAAACAATACTGAGAATGCAGACCAGCAGTGATCTTTATTTTTGACTGTTTGTGGGCCAAAATCATACGTCCTGTTATGGAAGTTGATGGTGAGAAATGTTTGAGGGGGTTGTGTACAACAGTAAGTTTGCAGCCTTCAGCAATGTTGCATTTCTCAAGTTCCACAGCTGGCAGCAGCACCTGCAACTATTTCTGATTTAATGGTAGAATTAAAGTGTCACAGTGCTGGCACAAGATATCCTGCCATCTGAGGCAGGCAGATGCATCAGTGCCTTCCCTCACCCCATTTTTGTTTGTTTTTCCCACCACCTCAGAGGTAGCAGCAGAGAAATCAAAACCCATCAGTACCTTGCTCTGTGGGGTCCTTCCTCAGAGTGAGGCACTGTGGGCATGATGACCACAGGGACCACCTGTGCTGCCACAGCACACGCATTCTCTACAGCACCCAGTACACAATGCTTCACTCTGAGGAAGGACCTCTCAGAATGAGGCATTGAGCTTTGCGGGCACTCTGAAGAACTGCGCCAGCCACTTCCCTGCTGTGGTGTTCCCTACTTTCCTGCTATGGCTAGTGGAGCTCTCAGGAATAGCCCATTCTGAGGGGTTTTCCTCAGAGGAAGGCATTGGGCCTGGCTCGTGTCAGTGCTTTGTGATGGGCAGGTGGCAGCAGCCATGGCCAGGCAGACAAACGTGGCCAGTGGCAGAAGGCAGCCCTTCCAGTGGTGAATGAGGCATGCCATACATGAGGGTCTCATCCTGCCTCACGGGAGGGCCAGCCCTGCTGTGTCCCTTGGTGGAATTCTGCAAATTTGGAGATGCGGTAGACTGGATGCTGCACTACAGGCTTGTGTCAGGCTTTGTGTGTTAAAGGGGAGGGTGAAAGCACTTGATTTTAAAACAGCAGTGTACATAGTTTTAGCCATAGAAAGAGCAGCCCACCACCAAGTTGCAGGTGAGCGGGATGGAGGATGCAGCAATGCTGCATTGACTGGCAGTGTGGGAGTCCTCTGTAGTGCCAACATCATGGTCTCACTTTCCAGCTGGAGGCAGACTTCACGATGCTTCTTTCTTGAACAAGACAGAGCTCCATTTCTGTTGTATTGCCCTGTATAACTCAGAATACTGTCAGTTTGGAGACAGTTTGTTGACACTGTCATCACAGGGGGCATTTAGTATGATGGTGTAACACTCAATAAAGGTAAAGGTAAAGGTGTCCCCAACCAGTCGTGTCCGACTCTAGGGTGCGGTGCTCATCCCCGTTTCTAAGCCGAAGAGCCAGCGCTGTCCGAAGACGCTTCCGTGGTCATGTGGCCGGCATGACTGAACACCGAGGTGCACAGAATGCTGTTACCTTTCCCGCCGAAGCGGTACCTATTTATCTACTTGCAATTTCTTGCTTTCGAACTGCTATGTTGTCAGAAGCTGGGACTGAAGACGGGAGCTCACTCCGTCATGTGGCACTCAGGTCTTGAACTGCTGACCTGCCGACCTTCCAGTCTGCAGTTCAGCGTCTTAACCACTAAGCCACCACGGCCCCACCCTCTAACCAACTGATGAACCAGAGATGTCAAAGGAAACATGACAACTGTGAGGCTGCATAATGAGAAAGGAAAAGTTCATAGTGATGCAGCCTATGCTATGTATACATTGGCTGGTCACCCCTCACCACCAATATGAGACAAATAACTATTGCCATTTCATACCATGGACACAGAAGTGGGCACTAGAACAGCATTGTCCATAATACAGGAGGACATCAACCTATGGAGATCCAGCCATACCAGTATTTTTCAGCCTTATATGGGGAAGATTATTCCCCTGATTGGCAGAGTGCTTCTACCAGTGACATGCAGTCAGTTATCAGTCACCCAGGAATTTATTCACTTTGTGAGCAGTGCAAGGAAAAGGCCCAACCCTGATGTGCTGCAATGGGCTATGAGAACTGATGAATTTGGATTGGCAGGACACTTTCTCCTTTTCTTTTTTATTTCTTTTTTCTTTTGGCTCTGTTTTGAATTAAAGGAGAATCTGCTGGATAAAATAAAAGAGATGGGAACATCACCACATTCCCAAATGCCCACAAAAGACATTTCCTGTGATTTAATAAAGGTGAAAGCACATATGATGTAGGAAATCCATAATCAAATATCCTTTTTTTCTGAGTTTAAAACAGTTGTGTTTTGGGGGGGGGGGAGAGGCTCAGAATTTAATTGGATCAGCAGCACTGGGGAAATCTAAATCACTTCTCCCTGAAGTACTATTAGCCACACTCAGGGGAAAAAAATGCATACTGGTGGTAAAGCATCTACTTTCCTGCTGCAGAATTAATAGCAGTTTGGAAAGTGGTTTAAAAAACCTCACCCTCCCTCACTGCTGTTCTATTAGATTCAGAACTCCTTGCACCAGTTTTAACGTTTTCAAAAATGTCAGGAAATCTGATCATGGATCTCCATGTCAAGTGTAGTTTTGCCCTTTGAAAGTTCTCCACACAATCTGTGTGACTGACCATCACCCAGCCTAGGCTTTGATGTGGCAAAGACTAAAATTGACTGTAGCTCTGTTCAGTAATTGCCCCCATGTAGAAGCAAGATGTGGAGAAGGGGACACTGGGGCCACCCTGCTGGCCCTGTGTCTGATGTCCTGGATGTCTGTACCTTGACATGGACATTTGCGTAGAGAAAGCCAATGCATGAGCAGTTGCTCATGTGTAGGCTTCTAGGCAATCGGGATCCCTCATTGTGTGTGGGGGGGTGGGGCAATGTGCAGAGGTCCAGGGGATGGGATATTTGGGTCAGGGCCAACAGCATGATCCCATAGCCCCCTTCTCAACACGTAGCTTCTACGCATGGAGAATGGCTGAGTAAGGCTTGTATTTCTCCTGATTCTGCACAAATTCAAGAATGCAATATCAAATTAGGTAATCAATTCAGTTAACCAAAGGAGCGTTGTAGATTATATTATAAAATTGACATCCATTTATGAAACTCCAGCTGGCCACACTGAATAAACAACAATCTTGTTTGCATTTTTAGCCTCTACTTTACAATGGGAATGGGCACAGCCATTTGCAGTGCCTGGTATTATGAAGGCACTGCTTCAGAGTTCAAGAACAAGACGATACTGCTTGAAGTTAATCAGAAGCACAGTAAACGTATGAGAACAACCAGTTCTAGGCTTGTCTAGCTACCTAATCTGCTTTCCGCATTGCTACTACTGCAGGATATTGGAGACAAAGTATGTGAAAATTGACAAGTGATGAGAATAGATGTAAATGGACAAACACGCATGTACTCATGCTCCTGAAATTAAAACAAAACCCTAAACCCTACCACTGCATGCCTAGAAGATACCCCCAAAAGCTGTAGGCATAGATATTTAACATCTTTCCAAGATTATTTCCCTATCTACCATGAGGGAGAAAACCCTATCCTGTTTCCTGCAGGAATATGTCTCCTAGTGCTATGAAAAGGAAGTCTAACATGGTGGAGCTGTCAGTCCTGATCACTTCACAGTGCTAATTAACTTCTGGCAACTTTCCTTTAAAAATCTAAGGTGGAACCATTCTGGTGGCCTTGCAAGTAGAAATAAATACTTGCCCAAGGTCAACTGCCCCTCTTGTTCAATATTCATAAAGAACCGCTCTGTAGAAGGAGAATAGGTAAACATATTCAACAGAAATATTTTTCTATTGCACTTTTTAACAATGGGTAAGATGGGATTGCTTTCCAATGACATTCAATATGATGTCCTTGAGTACTATTGTGTCTAGACAATAGACATATTTTTTGTTTGGATTGGTTTCACTTGGTTTTACCCCACCACTGCAGAGTAGAGGCTTCAGATATGCAAGCAACCAGATGCATGTTGGACCTGTAGATAGACAAATCTGTCAGTTACACTACCCTTGCATTTAAAAAAATAAATCTTAAGTTGCTTCCATCTCAAATATAAATTAATTTGTGAATTTTAGTAAATTCTTAGAAAAATGAGCCAAAACTAGGGTCAGTGAACTCACCACAGCCCTCCTCATGCACCGCTCGACAGACCCTGCCGGCCAGCCACCCATGCTCACTGCACTGTATGAGCTGCCAAACAGGCCACAGGCACCCATGAGTGGTGCACAGCTGCCCACTTCCTTGCTGAGCTGCCATTTTGTGTAAAATGGCAGCTTGTTCTTTTTATGCAAATGGCCTTTTTACTCAAATGGCAGCCGTAAAGTGGGCATTTATGTAAAATTACAGACGTAAATGGTAATTTATGCCTGTAATTTTGCATAAATGACCCCTTTGTGGCTGCCATTTGTGTAAAAAGGCCATTTATGTGAAAAGAATGAGCCACCATTTTACACAAAATGGCAGCTTGACAAGGCACTGGAGACCCCCACACTTGCCCAACTTGGCATGTGCCAAGTTGGGCACGCGGAGTGGTCGGTGGACTGAAGCATGGGTGGCCAAGTGGGGAGGGGGGATTCCACCAGATTTCACTCCCCTCCCAGACTCTCATGGCATCCCTAGCTGAAACAAAATTCTTACCCATCTCCACTGGCCAGATTCAATGGGTATATGCAGAGGACTGTGTTTTACATGCCAGTTATATAACTGTTGAAAAGGAGGAGTCTGCTGGGAAAAAAGCCCCACACAGTTGGCAACCCTAATTCAGCAACACGAACATAGTTAACAGATGGGGATTCAAACCCAGAAGGAAGAACTTAAGAACTAAGCACTCAGAGCCCTGGATGGATGGATCTGTCAGTTTCAGTTTCTCCCTCATTCACTTAAAAAAAAAAAGATCAAGTTATTTCCATCCCAGATATGAAGACATTTGTCAGTTTTGGAAAATTCTTCTCAAAAAGGTTGAAATGCTTCTCCTAACACTTAGTTACTGGCAGTAGGGTGCAATCCCATGTTTGGGATTTAGACAGAAACATCTATGCATGTTTAGACAGAAACATAGCTGGCTGGGGCATGCTGGGAACTGTAGGACTTTTTTTCTTTCTAAACATGCATAGGATTGTGCCATTAAGCTGGTATTTTTTGTATTTTTCCTCCCACCCCTTTTGCCTTTGGTCCCACCCACCACTGGAATATGGCCAATGATAGCTTCTCCAAAATTGAATTCTGCCCTTGGGCTGAAAGAGGTTTCCCAACCCAGGCCAGAGCAAATAATACCAGTCAAAGCCTCTCTGTTTTAATTGGGCTCCTCAAAGTGACCTCAGCACTGTATTTCCCTTGTATAAAAGCAACACACGCATTAGCCCCATGCAGGTGACAATGTACTGTGGAGTGAATAGATAAGTGGCAGAGGTCCCACCTCAGAAGTGGCCCCATCTCTGACCTTGGCACATCGTTCTACAGAGCCTGGACTGGGCAGCAGGTATAATTCTAACTTGTCCTCCATATATTCATAGGACCCCTATTCAGCTATTTTGTATATGGCTTGAATTAACATGTGAGAAGGGAGAGCAAGGGCAAGCATGCTAGCTCTGCCTCCCGCCATCGCTGTCCTCCACCCTTCACAACTTGAGGGGTGCAGTGGAGAGGCCTTTCTATCTGTAGAGGCTCCTCAGTGATTTAGAACCCTGGGAAATCAGGATATCAGTCTTTGTGAGCAATATAACCAGTCCTTTGTGAGGTGCAAACACATGAAATTTTTAACTTACTTTAGCTGTTTCAGCAATGTTTGCAGAAGAGGCAACATCAGACGATATCTTCTACATCTTTCCATGCAGAAATACAAATAAGCTCCAGGCATAAGTAACTTCAGGAACTATTACCTTAACCTTGAAAAATAATGCAACCTCCATATAAATACCTAGATTTTTTATTTTTCCATGATGTTACAGTGCATACCCAAAATAGTGCATGTATCACTGTTCTTTTGTTTAATCAATGCATTTTTGAGTTGGCTTTGCAGTGAGAGGCTGACTGAAGTGATCTATGTTACTCCAGGGCAAGAACCATTTTGAACAGCAGTATAATCCCAAAAGCAGAGTTAATCAATTGGAAACTAGCCATTTTTGTGTCTACTGAATGGTAATATGGGTTTAATTAAGACAAATATCTAGTTCTGCCTAAGAGTGGGTGGGGGAACATTACTGATGAGATTTTCTGGAGGGGCAAAATATTGACAGTGACTATGCATGATTTCTGAGCAATGGCATTCATATACATTCTTCTAATGGTGTTGTTCCTTCACGTACGGAAAACACCCAGAAATT
This sequence comes from Heloderma suspectum, assembly GCF_057233095.1. NCBI lineage: Eukaryota > Metazoa > Chordata > Lepidosauria > Squamata > Helodermatidae > Heloderma > Heloderma suspectum. Next base: position 89,994,021 of record NC_139459.1, read on the forward strand.
TATGCTGACTTCCACGTTAGCATTAAATGTTATAAAAGAGTTCTATAAGGGATTATATGGAATGAATAAGTCTGACTGGATTTCTTCCTTGAATTGAGAACTTTCAGCTTTTCTAATTTATTTGAGCTAAATGTAGGATAAGCTTATCGCCGGAATGTCATAACTGCACCTGATGTTTATGCATCTGCAGCTTTGCCAATTATTTACTATCCTGTATGTATTTAATTCACAGATTTAAAGGCATTAAATACTTATGCATTTTAATTAACACTAAGCAAGAGTGAAATTCTATACAAACCAAGTGTGGGAAACATAAGAACATAAGAAGAGACATGCTGGATCAGATCAGGGGTCCATTTAGTCCAGCATTCTGTTCACACAGTGGCCAACCGGCTGTTGACCAGGAACCCACAAGAAGGACATGTATCAGAAACACAGTCATTCCATCTTTTCAGAATATATCAGCTATAGAACAGACAAGGGAAAACTTTGCTCTTCTTGTATTAATATAAGTGTCATGGATAACCAGTTTGGTTTAGGATAATTACCATCCAGTAATGATCTCCCATTCTTGGAGATGGTGTTGCAGCGCATGGTGGCTTCCCAACTCCAGACAGTGTTGGATGATGGTGATTATTTAGATCAATGCCCATTCAGTTTCAGATCCAATTTTGGGATGTAAATATCCTTGTCATCCTGGTGAATGACTTACAGTAGGGAATGGATGCAGGCCATGCAACCCTGTTGGTTCTCTTGGACCTATCAGGGGGTTTTGATACTGTCAATCATCATATCTTTCCAGACCATCATCTACCAAGTTGGCTTGGGAAGCATGGTGTTACAGTGGTTTGAGTCCTTCTTCGTGGAAGATTAGTCTCACAACCCAGTGCTAGGGGATTACTGCAGTACCTGATGGTCATTGGCATATGTGGTGCTGCAAAGGTTATTCCCTGTGCTTTAAAATATCTCCATAAATTCAATGTAGGAATTTCTCCAGATAGTACAGCTGAGGTGTCATCAATATGTGGGTGACACTCAATTCTATATATTCATCCCAGGGAGACTGTGGAATTATTGGACCAGCGTCGTTATTGAAGCCAAACAAGCTGAAACTTCATCCAGACAAGGCAGAGGTCCTGAGAGTAGGGAAACTGAGAACTCTGGATGGAGGCTTGTTACTGGTACTAGATGGGGTTGCACTTCCTCTGAAGAAGTATGTACACAGTTTGGGGGTTCATGCCTAAACATGATTTCAGTGGGCCTTATTCCCAGGTAAGTGTGTATATACACTTGTCTGGGAGTAAGCTCTATTTAGTTCAATGGGACCTACTTCTAAGATTGCACTGTAGACTGGGAAAGTGGATTGGAACTAAAGCCAAGGATAGTGGTCTCAGATGTTCTACACAGTGCTGCTGGTCTATATCAGAATATAGGGGGTTGTCAGAATTTGCCATACTGGTTCCATAGGGTGACAATTCTAACATTAATTTTTAAAGCAAGATAGCTCGACAACAAAATTAGCTTTGCTTTGATCAAACACATTTCTTATTCTGTAAGCTATCAAATATTGCCTTGAGATGTATGAGGTGCTAGTTCATTCTCTAATATCTTCAATTTACCTTTTTATTGAAAAAAAAACAAAATAATAAGATTACTGATGCACCACCATTGTTTTTTTGCACAGCAGGGTGATGCTACAGTGAATCAGCTTCTCCGGTCTCGTATGACACTCATAGCAAGCAGCCCACATGAGAATAAACAGAAAAGTTGACTTAAGACTGTTGTCACAGAGGCCAATCATATTGGCCTCTTCATACTGAAAAACAGCTAAGCCTTATTCAAAGTCATTCTGCGGTAAAAAGAGGGGGTGTCATAAGGTCTAGTTATCTGCCTGGTTTCTGAATTACTACACAAATCCCAAAGCATTTGAGTACTTTATCTCAAAGGACAGCTTTCTGGCATATGCTGCAAAGAGTAAATTGAAGGGGTCTCCCGGGTCACAGCACAAAAAAGAATGAATGTTTTAATATTCATAAACAAAAGTTAAGCTGAAAAGCGAATAAACTGTGTGCTATAGTATGATATCATGCATTATTTAAGTGCACAAAAACGGAATAAACTATTTAGAATTTTAGGGCTGAAGTAAGATCACATAAATAAAAACAGAGCACATTAAAGCTGACAAAACTTATAGGAAGGAGTACCTTTTCTCCAGCAAATAAATTTCAGCTATTTTGCTCAATCTGACTTTATTATACTCAGAAGTTTAAAACTTACAAGACAATACTGCAGCATACCTAAGGTCTGGTTCATCCCAGTATATAGCTTGTATACACAGTAAGTGTTAGGGAAGAGTTTGATTCACAAATAAAATAAAATAAAATATTGTATTGTATTGTATTTATATGCACTTGTTATGTATGTCAGGATGGTGGTGTGATTCAGTATTAGTGCTTTTTTGGACCACTTCCTGTTATATATTTGCAGTTTATTCCAGACAGATTATGTGTCATCAAGAGAGTTATATTTGAAAGGACTGATTGACCATTTCCTGTTTTCCTTCTGCACCAACACAACACCATGGAAGGTGATTCTCCTGAAGTGAAATTTGCAGAGAATCCTCTGAAGAGCAGCAATGCTCTGAAATGGGGGGAAAGGGTTTTAGCTTTTCAAGAGAGCAGTCCTATGGTCCCTGTGAGAGCAACCCAGGGACCATAGGATCTGAGGGCATAGACACAGCTATGACCTCAGGAAGGGAACTCTGAGTTCTGATCTCTGTCATGCCCTACCTGGAGGAGGCTTCATCTGAGGATGAAGAGGAGGGGAAGGCCAACACAATGGGTCCCAGCCAGAGCTAACCAAGGAACATGAGGCCTTGGCTGACAGTCTTCCCCTGGAAACATTACAGGAGCAACCTAACCCCTCTCAAGCAGTTTCCTGAATTTCCCCAAATGCTGGAAGCAGAACCTGAGTTGATCCATCCCTCTGAATGGCATAGAATCAGATATGAGCAGCAAAAAAACAAAAGGAAGTCATAGTGTAGGACCTCCTTTAAAAGCAATACACTGACCTAATTAGCCAGGTGGGCTGATTAATGACATTGACCAGCTATAAATTCAGCCCTGCAGATGCCAGCTCTCTGCTGCAAACAACAATGCCTTAACCTTGGCTTTGCATTCCAACATACCAGCTCTGACAGGCTCCTAGACCTTCAGCTACCCATCTGGGCAATGCTTTTGGACACGCCCCTGACTGGTCTTGACATTTGATAAAACAGACACTGGTGACCTGAACTTTGGACTGCTTTGACCTCGCCTCTGCCTGTGCCTGCAAAACCTCCTTGGACCTCCTGTGTATGATTTTGGACGAAACTGGTTGATTTTTCACTGCTCCTGGGAGTATCTGCATTTTGCCCAAGGCCCTTGCCTGCATTAAAACAGGACAATCTCTCTCCTGCTCATAGCTGCCATGGAAAGAACTGCACCAGCTACCTCATAAGGTCACAAATGCAGCCTCGGAGGGAAGGAAAAGGGGACATTCTGCTGGGAGGGGTGGGGATAGGAGAGGTCAGGATATGAGAAATCCTATGGCCTCTCTCGCCCCAGCCCAGACCCTGCCACTGTGTCTTCTCTAAACAGGCTCACAGGCACATCTAGAGGGAAAACATTTAAAATGAGGATCAAGAGGTGAAAATCGCTTTAATACTCCTTCCGACTTGCTGGCAGCAGCCCAGAAGGGCACTGGATATGCAGATGCCTCTAAAATTGGAGGCTCCCATCTGAGGGGAGTGCATTTCATCCTATTGTGCTCTAAGAATTAGAATTTCTAGGGTTTAATTTTTTTTGCCTATAGTACTTGTTGAAGCATTATAAAAATGTCTTCATGAATCATCACAAAAATTGGTTAGGCTTAGCTTGGATTTGGCAGATATATGGAAGAAAATTATTCCAGAATGGATAAGCAGCCACCAAGAATGGCCTTCTTCTATATAAGCTCTAGATCTTACTCCTGTGAGGTGTTAAGAGTAATAATTGCAGGGCAAGGCCTTTCTATTGTATTGTGGCACTATGCTTGCAGAATTTACTCCCCAGAGAGGCCCACTAAATAACATCGTTGTCTAATTTTAGACAGATGTGCATACAAGCAAAACTCAGATTTGCTGAAGTTCATCAGATTCGACCTCTAAGCTCATTCCATCTTGTGTCCATATCAGATTGTGAACTTCGTTGTTTGTGTATGAAAAATTCATGTATCTTTTCAAAATGTATGCTTCAATTGTGCACAACTCTGAAGTGTATACATTCTTCTCCCATTTATAAAAGCCTGTTTGTGCACGTTTTCCAAAAGAATGCATTTTGTCATGCATATTTTTCACCTGTACGCATGCTGTCGAACACATTTGAGGGGTCTGCAAATCACTCTGCAAGCTTGCAAATGTATAGTCTCTGATTGCAGGTTACATTTGAGACCATGTTCACTCCAGAAGGTGCAAAAATGGCTCTGGTCCAAATGGAAACAAATTTCTCATACATCCCTAGTTTTAGACATAAAAAGTCTTGCCCTTTAGGCAATCTAGACTTTGGAGCCTTTCTTTTAAAAACTTCTCAGATCAACAGCTGGCTGATCGATTTTCTTGTTTGTACTCTGTTTTGTTTTTCAGTGATTATTTAATGTGATTATAAACTGCCTTGGACTTGTCAGTGGAAAATTATAAAAATTTAATAATAAATGTTTATTACCTATATAATTAGCTATAGTTATTATATCTAATTATAATTACAGACATATAATTATAGGGTTGGATCCAGAGTAAGTTACTCATGCTTTAGTCCCATTGAAATCAATGGAACACATTCGTCATGACTAGTTTATGTCCCATTGCTTTCAGGGGGCCTAAATGAACCCCAGGTGTGGTGGGAACATAGTGCTTAATTCCAAAGCCCTCCAGCTCATGCTGACAACGGTGGGAGGTAGTGGCTGGCTTTATGAGGCTTTTTAGCCTGAAGGATCTTTACTTTTTGGAATTCCTCCTGCCCCTGAAACCAATGTGGTGTTAATTACTCCAGCTCAAGCATAGCGGAAGGGCCCAAACAAAGGACATCTTGGGGAAAAGGATGGAGTTTGGGTTCAGCAGAACCAAAGCTGTCCTCACCTGAGGAATGCCCTGGTTTGGGCCCTACCACTACTGGTAGATCTATGCGTGAGAAGCTTTCTGTGGATGTAACTGGGCTTCTGGAGTGGGTAGGCCTGGCACCCCTGTCCTCCTGACCCTCTCCAGTTAGTAGATCTTGGTGTTAGGATTGTGCTGTAATTCAGTCTGGATCCAACCTATATTTATTAGAAATATAATTAGATATATGCAACACACCTTTAAGAGGCCACCCTAAGACACATTTAGAGATTTCATAAGTAAAGAAAATATGAATGTAGCCCTATACAATGGATATCAGAGGAAGGAAAGATGAAAATGTGTCAGGGCTTCATCTAATGCTGAGCAAGCGAACTCCTGCTCACACAATGGAACTTTCCCATCCTATCCTCCCTGCTGCGCCACTTCAAAATGTTCTTCAGTGGATCCCTAAATCTACCAGAGAAGATTTCTAGGGGACATGGGAGGCTGCAGGAGAGTGTGCAGATCCACTGTGCTGGCAGATGACATTCCATTGGCAGATGGACACAATTGGATGTCACCCTTTATATGTTTAGACTTTTTGGCTAACTGTCTTTCAATATTTAAAGTGCTGCATTTAGGGATGTTGTGCTGAAGTGCCTGATCAATAATTAAAACTACTATTTCAAAAGCCATAAACAGTACTCTGCCTCACTCAGTCCCCCCCACCTTCAGTGAAGGAATTTTCCAGTTACAGAGCAACAACAGCATACAGCAAGTAATTCACTTCTAGCCACTTCTATTTCTTCCTTGCTCTGCAGTTTTTCAGATGAAGATTAGATGCTGAGTTTATTTACTCACTTCATTAGTTTCTCAGCTATAAGATGTATTTTTTCACAATCAAAGAGAGAGGTAGAGGAACATTTAGACATTTTAAAAAGAAATTTGGAGAATGGATTCTGCCATGTTTTCAGAGTTCCCATTAAGGATGTGGGGAGAAGGCCAGCATGCTTATTGATCATCTTTAACCGTGTTTCTTATTTATATTTTAAAATTGTGATTTTTAAAGCATTTGCCAAACAGGAAAAGAAAGAGGCTATCTGATCCAAACAATTTAACAGGTGCACTCAGCATAATTGATTTGACATTATTATCCATAGCCTTGCCAACCATGAGAACAATGGTCAGGATCCAAAACAGCATGAGCAGCACCTCTGTTTTTGGTTTTCTTTTCTCATCTATTAGCCATAAAGTCTCCAATCCAGTAAGGTGCTATTACATATGCAGAATTCGCAATGTGCATGCATCATGACTTACACATTTTATATACAAATTTAGTCTCATGTAGAGATGTGTGTGTTTCTTACTTTCTTAATTTTAATATTTTACTGTAGTGGCTTTATTTTTGGTACATGTGCAATACAATCCTGTGTACATTTGCTCAGAAGACTGTCCCACTGTGCTGAATGGGACTTACTCCAAGGGAAGTGTGCAGTGGTTAGGCCTATGTTGCAAAGCCTAGATCAGCCTTCTCCAGCTTGGTGGGCTCTCCCACACTGGAGGCATTCAAGATGAGGCTGGACAGCCATCTGTCAGGGATGCTTTGACTTGGATTCCTGCACTTAGCAGGGGGTTGGACTTGATGGACTTCTAGGTCCTTTCCAACCCCACTATTATATGATTCTAACTTGGTGCCCTCCAGATGTGTTGGACTACAACTCCCATTATGCTCAGACAGCATAATCCCCAACATTTCTGGAGGGCACAAGGTTGGAGGAGGCTGGCTGTAATGTGACCTGTCTCCCACCATTCTTCTAATTCAGTTTTATTTCAAATATTCCAAAGGAGATTATATCAAAAGGAACACCTACTTCTTCAGAGGAGAATTGTACTTCTTCATAAGAAGGAAAGCATTCATCATTATAATTCAGAAGAACCATAAAGAAGCCAGCTAAACACATCACCCCATCTGTATTCTCTGCTGTCAAAATTTTGTATATGCAACTTTAAGAAAATTTAAGTATTCCTCCCCGCCGCTCCTTTTACTTTCTCAAACTTGATATTAATTTTATTTCATTGGTATTTTGTCTAGTAGCTCTATATCTCTGAAATTATCCTTCTCACCATAAAGTATTGATTTGGAATGAAACAGCTTGGTGCTCTTATGTTTATTATATGATTTCTCATCATTCTGAAAAGTGCTTCTAATGGAAAGGGGGGGACCTCCCCCCAAATGCATTTAATGTCTTTATTCATAGCCTGTCATAATGAATAGAAACTGCATAACATATTGGAAAAGTACATATTTAAACTGATTACTAAAATAAACATTCTTGAGCTATTGCAACCTTAGCTCTGTGAAGCTGGAAAAAGTTAGTGCTCTGCTGTATGCTAAGGAAGGAATATGCCATTGAGAATAATTTGAAATGTAGCCTGACTTTCTGCTGTGGATTGGTAAGAAATGTGTTGAGTTTGTATTTTAATGCAGATTTACCAAATTCACACTTTCTGAACATTAACATGTACTGGAACAGTTTGCGATTGAAATCTGTACATTTCCATAGTATGCAATGCAGTTGACATTAAAAAAAAAAAGTGCACAAAATGGCATAAATTTCTAAGAATGCATATTTCCAAATCTAGAATCTTCAGAAGTGTTCAGATTCAGATTCACTCCACTTTTGGAGCTCTGCTTCAATTCAGACATCTCCTGAATATGTCCGAATCAGCCTGATTCAGTTCGGGATTCAACCAAATCTGAAGTGCTAAACCCCTATTTTAGTTGATTGTCAGTGCTGGGATATGGGAATGGTAACCGTTATGTTATTACTCTTGCTTCAGTTTTTAAAGTAAATTGCCAAATGTTGTTCTCCCCCTTTTTTTTAATCTCCCGTGCCGTATTACACTGTATTACACTGGCACTTAAATAACGATAAATCACATTCCATTGTGCAATGATTGACATGTTAATGAAGGGATGTTCCCCTGCAATTCGTAAGGGATTCTATCTATCTGCATATATTTGTAGAAGCTGTGATGTCATGTCTTCATATCAACACCCAGAGCTTTGAAGTAAAGGGTTCTGAAGGGCTGGTGAAAAATATCAAGGCACAAAATGATCCCAACCCCCCAACCCTTCCACAAATGCCTCTGAGCTTCCACAGGCTCTTTTGCCTCATAGCAGTCACTAGTCCTGGAACAGGACTATTAATCATTTTGTCACAGAAGAAGCAAATAGAACTTGTTTCCTGTCTACCAACGCAAGAAGTTTCCAGCCAGAATGAATCTGGAAAGCCCATCTCTGTAACTTAAAATCTCTTTGAAAGTGTTGCCTGCCTCCCCAGAATCCTCACATTCACCAATTCCTTGGAGCTGCTAAACAACAAGACTCCTTTTGGTTTGAAATAGGGATGTACGAAAGTCACATACCTTTTACGAAATTTGGTTCGCGGTGGGGGGGAGGCGCTCCGTCCCTCCCACTGAAATTCTGGCCGAGTGGGAGGTGTCCCGTCCCTCCCCCCCGAAATTCTGGCCGGGGGGAGGCGCCCCATCCCTCCTGCCAAGAATCCTGGCTGGCTGGGTGTGCAAATGGCGGCGGCCATAGCCACCACCATTTGCGTCCCTGCAGTCAGCCGTGATAGGCTACGTAAACATTTACATAGCTTATCACGGCTGAGTTAAAAAAAAATTAAAAACCGCGCGTACGCAAATGCTATTTGCGTTCCCCTTATTTTCGCCGTAGTCTACATAAATGTTTACATAGACTAGACGTGCCAAAATAAGGAACACAAATGGTGGCACCCATGGGCACCGCCATTTGTGTACGCGTGGTTGTTGTTGTTTTTAACTCAGCCATGATAGGCTACGTAAATGTTTTTACTGACTTTGGCTTACTTTGGAAAAAAAAAAGCGCGTACGCAAATGCATTCCTTATTTGGGCACGTGTAGTCTATGTAAACATTTACATAGACTACAGCAAAAATAATTTTCGTAAATGTTTACGTAGACTACACGTGCCCAAATAAGGAATGCATTTGCGTACATGCTTTTTTTTTTCTTCAAAGTCAGCCATGATAGGCTATGTAAACATTTACGTAGCCTATCACGGCTGACTGCAGGGATGCAAACGGCGGCGGCTACAGCCACCACCATTTGCGTCCCGGCAGGAGAGGAGGTTTCACAGCCAGAGGAACGGGGCGCCTCCCCCCCGCCCAGAATTTTGGGGGGAGGGACGGAGCACCTCCCCCCCACCGCGAAGCAAGCTGCGGGATCAGGTAAGGGACTTTCGTCCATCCCTAGTTCTGATTATTGTGTAACTTTGGTTGGTCCTAATAAACATATTATCCAGTCAATGTTTTTATTGTTTTATTCTAATGGACCAATGTGGCTACTACAAACATTTTATTAATAGACAATTTCACTTTAAAAGCTTTATTTTTCTAGGCTTTTTTCATTGCAAAATCATGACTTATCTTCCCCAAATCCATTTATTTTGCAAGTTCACAACTGATAGACAAAATAGCAAGCTGGCTTAACTGTTCTTGCCCCATTGTAGAATGCCTGCAAAATTTGATGAGTGCTAGCTTGCTGAAACTTCTCTCAGTGTCTGCCACAGTCACTGGTATTGTGCATCATCATCATCATCATCATCATCATCATCAAAATAGTGCTCTGCCAAACATTTCTTCCAAATTCTTCCATATTCTCATTCAATTTGACAGAAAATAAATTGCTTTTAAAAAGAAATTCAAAGAAGAAGAAACTTTCAGGGAAATTCTCATGGGCTGGGTTCAGGGTTCTTGTGATCGCCAGCGAGATCACATCACTCCAGTGCTGAAGGAGTTGCACTGGTTACCAGTTGTTTCCCAGCCAAATTCAAGGTGTTGGTTTTGACCTTTAAAACCCTATATGGTTCAGGCCCAGCCTATCTTAAGGAGCGCCTCCAGCAGCACCAGACAGGCTGCTTAACAAGATCAGCCTCGGATGGCCTTCTCTCTGTCCCATCAACCAGGACAGCTAGACTGGTGGGGATGAGGGAGAGGGCCTTTTCTGTGGTGGCCCCCACTCTGTGGAACTCCCTCCCTAGGGAACTCCGCCATGCCCCCTCTTTAATGAGCTTCTGTTGTGCATTAAAAACGTGGTTGTTCAGGCAGGCATTAGGGGTGGGTTAGGGTATTTTAGAAAATGTTTTTATTGTAGAATTTTATTGTTTTAAACTGTTTTATTGTATGTTGTACATTGCCCAGAGTGGCTGGGTGACCAGCCAGATGGGCGATTAATAAATTTAATAATAAATAAATTGTGCTTACTTTACTTATGAAGTGGCTTAGAAGCGTATGTGAGTGCCTTGTCTTTCATTGTACAATCATAAGTCTGGCTGGCTGTATCCTCTTCAGCAGTTTTTCACAAGGGAAATTTTCAAGAGATATAAGAATCGTGTCTACTTTTGTTCATGCATTGGTTCAAAAGTGCAAAATTAGATAAGGTCACATTACAAAATGAAAACTGAATTAGGGAGCAATGCTATGGTCACTAGACAGTGGCTAGATGGCCATAGGATATCTGGTTTTCCAGGAACGAACCTCGGAGGCCATGCTCTGAGGTCGGTTCCTGGAGAACCAACCTCATCCCATTTCTGTGCTGCCTCAGAGGCAGCGTAGAACAGTCCCATCCGCAATCGGCTGTCTAGCCAAAATGCAGGGCAGGAGAAGCACCGAGGGAATGATCCCCTCCGTGCTTCTCCTGCCCTGCATTGGATAGGCAGTCGCCTCCGAGTTCAGACACGGCCGCCTATCTGAATAGGATTGCACTAGGGATGTCAGAGAATTCCACCACAGATCTCAGTGAGGCCGAATGCCAGTGCATTCGGCGCCCCAAAATCCATGGCGGAATGAAGCCCCCTGCCCCCCACCCCGTGAAATGGGCCCAGAATGGACCACCTACCTGCTGCCGTCCACACTGACTTGCGAATGGCGGCCGCATTCGTTTCTTCCACGTAGCCGTGATAGGCTACGTAAATACTTATGTAGTCTATCATGGCTAATGCAGGGACGCCATTTGCGTCCCTGCGGAAGCTGTGATAGGCTGCGTAAGTATTTACATAGCCTATCACGGCTCAACTAAGGGACGCAAATGGCAGCGGCTACGGAGGCCGCCATTTGCATTCCCTTTTTTTTTGCCATTTTAGCCTACATAAATATTTACATAGGCTAAAATGCCAAAAAAAAGGGGACGCAAATGGCGGCCGCCATAACCGCCACCATTTGTGTCCGCTGTTTGTTTGGGTTTTTTGCAGTGATAGACTATGTAAATATTTACATAGCCTATCACGGCAAAATACAGGGATGCAAATGGCGGCTACGGCAGCCGCCATTTGCATCCCTGCAGGCTGCCCAGCGGCCAGATATCCGGCTGCGTGCGGTCCCGGCTGGCAGCTCCATGGAATCTCCGCAGAGCGGAGCCGGACGGAGAGAATTTCAGGGGGAGGGACGGAGCGCCTCCCCCTACCGTGAATGTCACCCTTCGAAAAGGTAAGTGACTTTCGTACATCCCTAGATTGCACCCTTAATTTCTCACCCATCCCTACTGTGGAATTGGTAGTTCTTGACAAAACATAGGGTAAAGTTAAAAAAAAAAAAGTCTTGCCACTCAGACTACAAGTCCTAGTTTAATTGCACAAGCACACTTTAGAGAAGGGCCATCAACTCATTGTTCAGAATGTTCCCTGATCTGTTCTAACACTGTGTCTGATTGGCTTCAGAAATCTCACGAGATCTGGACAATAGGTACATAGAAACAGGGAGATCAGTTTCCATTAATATCCTCCAGCATGGGCTATATGGTAATGAGGTTGCAGCCTGGATCTCTGGGCCCCAGTAAACAGTACCCTTTCACTCCTCATGTTTGTACTTCCTCCCCATGCTTGGGCTTGGTGCATTATCGTGGTAGTCAAAGAACTCCAGAATAGGGATGTCGTGAGCATCCAGTTGGGGCTCGAAGCCTGGCGAGAAGTTGCTGGTTTGGTCCCCCGGACACCAGCTCACAGACCTGAGCTCTTGGCCGATTCACGGCACATGCAAGATCTTAAACAACTCCAGTATTGATGACGGTATCTAGAAAAACAAGTCCATCCAGGTTTCTCTCAATATAAGATAGCAGTCATACAAATTCTAATGTGATAATACCTAATTCAGAAAACAGGCTGTGATGAGCTCATGCACTTGCAAAATATTCTTGAGTTGTGCATCAAGAATTACATTTCTTACCTTTCAGTCTCTTATCTAAGAAGAGAAATATTTATTTTGCAAAACGAAAGTCCTATAATGTCACTTGAGCAATGAACAAGAGTCATTAAAGAATGTGTCTAAGCACATGGACGATGCTGGTGCTGTATGAAGCATGATTTTAAAAAAGTAGAAATCCATTCATTGACTGATAACAATGTTGGGGGGTAGTGTTTTCCCCCTCCCCCAGCCAGCATTGTAACAAGAACAGTCCTTTCCCTGCTAAAGTTTTTCACCTCTTAAAGTCATTGGTAAAATAGAAAGTAAAATTTACTGCCATTTCCACTCGGTGCAATGTCTCTGAATGGGAATGAAAAAGACTGATCACTACTAATTACATTTATAGATATGATGCAGTGGGCTTCACGGGATAGGTTATTACTATACAAATCCTTTAAAAAAATCTTTGAGACTATAGCATGAATTGTAAATATCTTATAATTATGATGGGCTGTCAGTAGAACGACTGTTGTGCAGAGGAATCACTTTAGCAATTTCCAAAAATATATAGTATAGCTGCCAACTGTAGTATAGCACTGTGTCTTTTTTATTTTGGAGACTGCCATAAGTCAGGGCTGATGTTTTCATCAGTCTATCACCAATATTTACAGAAGATAAACATTTTCTAGAGACTTCTAAGATCCAGAAAGCAGATGAAAGAGGCATGAATTTCATGGAATTATGACAAGACAGAGTGCTTTCATAAATCCCACATTAACACTAGTGACTTGCAAGTCAATGATACATCTGAATAAGAAATACTAAGAAACAAGAAATAAAAATGCCACCCAATTTCAAGTCAGAATTGTCACAGTTGTTGATTTAAGACAGTTCAGAAAGATGTGCAAGAGTTATGGGCTGTTTTTATGCTCCCCACACAAATACTTGTTCCTGTATTTTGTTTATTTAAAAAATGGTATGCCACCTAGGGATGTTGGAGAAATTCTAGATGGATTAAAATGAGCTCGGATTTCTAAGAATCTGACCTGCAGAATCTACTGCAGAGCACCCTCCTCAGGCCATGTGGAGTCCGTGGATTTTCGGATGATTTTTTTACTTTCCTGAAATTTATGCATATAAATCTGTAGAAAAATACGTAAGTTTCTGCTGAGGAAACATTGAATGGAATGGGGTACAATACATTAAATGTTACATACTGACATAAATTATGTAAATACTTATGTAAATATTTATGTAATTATTTCTGTATTTTTCCACATTATGAAGAAAAGTTATTTGCATCCATCTGTGGGTGGATGACGGAACAAAATGCGCCACAGTCCGTACATGCTTAATACCACCCTTCATCCACCTTCAAGTAACGCTTGATCTGGTTTTCTCGACTGGGCAGGTGGATGGTGATCTGAAAGTGGAGGAATTAACATCTATCCCTTTGTCATGGTCAGATCACTTCCTGCTGAGGTTTAGACTTCTGGCGGCCTTTCCCCTCTGCAAGGGTGGGGGACCTATTAAAATGGTCCGCCCCCGGAGATTAATGGATTCCGATGGATTCCAGAGGGCTCTGGGGGATTTTCCTGCTGGTATGGCTGGTGCTCCTGTCGAAGCCCAGGTCGCTCTGTGGAATGCAGACATGACTCGGGCGGTTGACACAATCACGCCCAAGCGCCCTCTCCCTCTGAGCAGAGCCCAGCCAGCTCCTTGGTATACACCTGAGCTGAGGGCAATGAAGCAAGAGGGGAGATGGCTAGAACGCAGGTGGAGGAAAACCCTTGCTGAGTCTGACCGAACACAGGTAAGAGCCCACTATCGAGCCTACTCTGTGGCGGTGAGGGTGGCAAAGAGGCAGTTCTTTTCCACCAGCATTGCATCTTCTCAGTGTCGTCCAGCAGAGCTTTTCCAAGTGGTTCGCGGCCTGTTACATTCTGGGCCAAGGAGAGAGACGGTGGAACCCTCGGTAGCACGCTGTGACAAGTTTGCGCGGCACTTTGAGGATAAAGTCGCTCAGATTCATCATGAATTGGACACCACCATTAATGCAGTTCCATTGGTAGAGGCGTTCAGAGCACCGTCTGGTCCAGTTTTATTGGATGATTTTCAGTTACTGAGGCCTGAGGATGCGGACAAGGTGCTTGGCCAAGTCCGATCGACCACTTGTGTGCTTGACCCTTGCCCTTCATGGCTTATTAAATCAAACAAGGAGGGGTTGTCCGGCTGGGTCCAGGAGGTTGTAAATTCCTCCTTGAGAGAGGGAGTGGTGCCTGCTGCTTTGAAAGAAGCAGTAATTAGACCACTCCTGAAAAAGCCTAACCCGGGCCCAGAGGATGTTAACAATTATAGTTCAGTGGCCAACATCCCCTTCCTGGGCAAGGTGCTTGAGCGGGTGGTTGTAGGACAGCTCCAGGCACTCTTGAATGAAACGGATTATCTAGATCCATTTCAATCGGGCTTCAGGCCTGGTTTTGGAATGGAAACTGCCTTGGTCGCCCTGTGGGATGACCTCTGCCGGGAGAGGGACAGGGGGAGTGAGACCCTGTTGATTCTCCTGGACCTCTCAGCGGCTTTCGATACCATCGACCATGGTATCCTTCTGGATAGGTTGTCTGGGTTGGGAGTTGGAGGCACTGCACTACAGTGGTTCCGCTCCTACTTGGATGGCCGATTCCAGAAGGTGGTGCTGGGGGATTATTGCTCTGTGCCATGGCAATTGTGCCATGGGGTTCCACAGGGCTCTATTTTATCCCCCATGCTGTTTAACATCTACATGAAACCGCTGGGGGAGGTTATCCGGAAGTTATCCATCAATATGCGGATGACACCCAGCTCTACCTCTCTTTCTCATCAAAACCAGGTGAGGCAGTGGCTGTTCTGAACCAGTGCCTGGGCACGGTAATGGACTGGATGAGGGCTAATAAACTGAAACTCAATCTAGACAAGACGGAGGTACTGTTAGTGGGTGGTTCATCTGCCCGGCTAGGTGATATTCAACCTGTTCTGGAGGGGGTTGCACTCCCCCTAAAGGATCAGGTTCGTAGTTTGGGGGTGCTCTTGGATCAAGAATTCTCACTTGAGGCACAGGTGAACTCAGTGGCACGGAGCACTTTTTATCAGCTTAGGCTGGTATACCAACTATGCCCTTATCTGGACAGAGATAGCCTAGCTACAGTTATCCATGCTCTGATAACTTCTCGTCTGGATTACTGCAATGCATTATACGTGGGGCTGCCTTTGAAAACAGTCCGGAAACTTCAGCTGGTCCAAAATAGGGCAGCAAGATTGTTAACAGGGACTGGCCTGCGAGCTTATATTACGCCAGTACTTTTCCAGCTGCACTGGCTGCCAGTCCATTTCCGGGCCCAATTCAAAGTGCTGGTGTTAACATTCAAAGCCCTTAACAGCTTGGGGCCAGGTTACCTCTAGGATCGCCTCCTCCCATATGTGCCTGCCCGGACCTTAAGATCATCATCAGCGGCCCTTTTCCGTGAGCCCCTGCCAAAGGAAGTGAGGCGGGTGGCTACTAGGAGGAGGGCTTTTTCTGTTGTGGCACCCCGGCTCTGGAATGAGCTCCCTAGTGAGGTTCGCCTGGTGCCTACATTGTACTCCTTTCGGTGCCAGGTGAAGACCTTTTTATTTTCCCAGGCATTTTAGCTTTCTAAATTTTTATCTTTGCTGTTTTAAATCTGTATTTTAAACTCCTGTACTGCTGCTAGGTTTTATTGTGGTTGTATTGTTATATTGTGGTTTTAATGTTCTATATATTTTAAATTGTTTTATTGTGTGTTGTTTGGTTTTAATTTTTGTGAACCGCCCAGAGAGCTTCGGCTATTGGGCGGTATAGAAATGAAATAAATAATAATAATAATAATAATCCAATAGGGTGGTGAAGAACAAATATAAATAGGGATGGTATGGATGCCCAACTGGGCCTGGGAGTCCATCGGGCTTCCCCACCCCACTGCCCCTGGACTATGCCCGCTGAGCCTCTGGACTTGCTCACCCCCCACTCGCACCCTTCTGGACGTTCCCCGCACTCACTCGGACCCATCTGCGAGTGCCTGCCATTTTTCCGAGCTTGACTACATAATGTTCGAGGCATAAATGGCCTCTAATATTGCGTGTATCAACCTTTCCCAGCCCAAATTTGTGCATACTTAAATATGCACATTTTTAGAACCGCCTTTTTTGTAAAAACAAGCTCAGAAAAATGGTGTTTTCTTGCAGACAGGATCCAGGGTGAGTGCGGGCAGCTCCACAAGCTTGTGGGGGCTTGGGTGCAGATCCAGTGGGGCTCGAGTGGGGGCAGCACTGCAGGGCACCCACCAAGACCAGACAGGGGTGAGTCTGTCCATCCCTAAATATAAGTAATAAATTGTTTATACTGTAAAACACTAAAATATACCATAAAACCATGTAGAAACTACAGCCAATAAATGCGTTCATACAATTCTGGTAACTCACTGCACATATTACATAATTCAGGAGCATGACAGTTTTGCATGCTACCCTTTTTCTTTTCTTTACCAAGAATATATTATTTGATTATTATTGTTATTATTTTATCCACTTAGAAGCTTCACAACAATTACTGGAAATCTCTCAATTTCCTGTAATATACTTTTGTCATAATATTCAGACATATTCACACAGGATGAGTTGGTAGAAAACCACATGGGCATTTAGTGTCAGCAGTTAGACGGCTGCAGCTATTAAGAAGGAGGTTCAGTTTTCAACATGCTTTCCAATAAAAGTCCATCCCAAGGGACGGGACATGAGGAATAGGATGAAAGTGGTTAAGTCAATACAAGATTGACTCCATTACTCTTGCCAACTGTTTATCATGGACCTTGTTAAAGTTGTTGTGCTCTCTTTTATTGACTAAGGGATATTAATATTGCTTGACAACTGCTTGTTTTATAGAATAAATGGTTATCTCATTTTGTTGCCTAACAGCTGTTGATTCACCCATGCTAACATGTTCATGAAGCATCAATCATGTATTTAAAGCTCTGTGAAAAGCTCTCATAGCACATGTGGTTGGAGAATATTGGACAACGTAGAAATACGGCTGGTAGAAGTTAATGACAGGGCTGTACAAATAGCTCTCTCTCTCTCTCTCTGCTTTAGTGAGCCACACATCAATCACATTGCAAAGATGACTACTTCCCCAGAGCTAAAATACCCTGCAGTTGTGCAGATAAGAGTGCTTGCCAAAATAGTACTTGAACCCAAAGGCAACAGTTTTTAATTCGGCCTTGATGGCTAATTTCAAACTTTTGTAGCTATTATCATGTGAGGAAGAAGAATGACACAGCAAGCATCAAGTTAAAGCAAAGGATTGTTATGTGATGTAATGAACGTATGTGCCTGATTTTCACTAAATGAAATCTTGAAAAAAATCAACAGGATGGAGGCAGAAAAAGGAAAGATGACATAACAATTGGATCAGTTAAAGAGGGATCTTTTAGCCTTGAAAAAGTTGTTCCTTGAGTTTATTGTGCATTGAGCATTTGTTGGCATGTGTTCTCTCCATTACATTTCTCTGAAGCAGGCTCTAACCTACAAAAGTTCATGGTGTAAATAGATGTGTTAGTCCTTAAGGTGCCACAAGATTCTTCTCCGATTTTGCTACAACATGCTAACATGGCTAATCTTCTTAAGTAAGAAAGTGACCTTGAACCATCTGTAACATACAAACTTTGAGAAATGGTATGAGAGAGTATAACTCGGTGTGCATGGAAGGTGGAGCAGTTTTCCATTTAAATGTCAACTAAAATACCTTCTTGACCTCAGTCTTCTGATGAATGCTAGAGAATCAGGTAAGAGCACATAGAAGACTTATGACCTTCAATGCTTCCCATATAGCTGTAGTATGGATCTCTTCTGCTGAAAAGGAACCCTGACTCACTGCTCTGTCTATATTCCTTGTACTGAAAAGAGGAATTTGGCACCCACAAATATTTTCTGCCTTTCAGTTTTTAAGTCAAGCATTAAAAATTGGGCTAAATCCTGACGATCTTAACTTGAAAGAATAAAAGGATGAACTGCTCAGAATGAAGACTTAAAGAAACACCTCTGAAATGTCTTCGTCTCACTATATACCCTTCCAGTTCTCTCTGCAACCTGCCCTATCATTAGCTCAGGTACCAGTGGCTGTATTGTTTAATTTTGACTTCATTCCTTATAGCAGAGCTTTCCAAACTGTGTGCTGCAACACATTAGTGTGTCAGCGGCAGTGTGTAGGCGTGTTGCGCAAAATGCAGAAAATTGTGAGGAAGGGCACTGCAGAGCTCCCTTACTCGCATTTGCTTCCCTTGGCCCCTCCCCCAGAACTTCCTAAAGCAGCTAATGTTAATGTCCTTTAACATTAGCTGCTTTAGGATCGTGTGGCATCCTGACATAGAACTAAGGATGTACGAAAGTCACTTACCTTTTCGAAGGGTGACATTCGTGGTGGGGGGGAGGCACTCCATCCCTCCCCCCAAAATTCTCTCCAGCCAGCTCCGCTCCGTGGAGATTCCACAGAGTCGACGGTCGGGGCCTCCCACAGCCAGACATCTGGCCACTGGGCAGCCTGCGGGGACACAAATGGCGGCGGCTGTAGCCGCCGCCATTTGCGTCCCTGTATTTTGCCGTAAATATTTATGTAGGCTATCATAAATATTTATGTAGGCTATCATAAATATTTATGTAGGCTATCATTTGCGTCCCTGTATTTTGCCGTAAATATTTATGTAGGCTATCACGGCAAAAAAAAAAAGGGAACGCAAATGGCGGCCTATCAAGGCAAAAAAAACAGCGAACACAAATTGCGGCCACTACGCCATTTGCGCCCCTCTTTTGCCATAATAGCCTATGTAAATATTTACGTAGGCTATCACGGCAAAAAAAAAAGGGAACGCAAATGGCAGCCACCGTAGCCGCCGCCATTTGCGTTCCCTTTTTTTTGCCGTGATAGGCTACGTAAATACTTATGCAGCCTATCACGGCTTCCGCAGGGACTCAAATGTAAGTATTTACGTAGCCTATCACGACTATAGTGCTGAAGCGAATGGCGGCTGCGGCCACCATTCGCAAGTCAGCACGAACGGCAACAGGTAGGTGTCCCGTTTTACGCGTCTTTCGCGGGGCGGGCTTCATTCTGCCATGGATTTGGGGGGGCCAAATGCACTGGCATTCGGCCTCACCAAGATCCGTGGAGGAATTCTCTGACATCCCTACATTAAAGATAGACGAAAGTCGCTTACCTGGTCCCACAGCTGTTTTCGGTGGGGGGGGAGGTGCTCCATTTCTCCTCCTGAAATTCTTGGCGGGGGGGAAGGCACCCCGCCCCTCCTGGCCGAAATTCAGGCCGGGGGGGTGGCGCCACATCCCTCCCCGTGGAAATTCTGGCCGGGGGGGAGCGCCCTGTCTCCCCGGCCGCGAAATAAAAAAGTAAATTGTAAAAAAAAAAAAGTGATAGGCTACGTAATGATTTACGTAGCCTATCACGGCTAGATTTTCAAAGTCAGCCATGATAGGCTACGTAAATCTTTACGTAGCCTATCACGGCTGACTTTGGGGAGGGGAAATTGTGTTGCCCTTATTTTCGCCATAGTCTACATAAATCTTTACATAGACTACCCGTGCCCAAATAAGGAACGCAAATGGCAGCGCCGATGGGCGCCGCCATTTGCATACACACTTTTTTTTTTCAAAGTCAGCTGACTTTGAAAATCTAGCCATGATAGGCTACGTAAATCGTTACATAGCCTATCACTTTTCTTTTTTTTTACTTTACTGGGAAATGGCGGCAGTGGCAGCTGTCGGAAGACCGGCCGCTGCCACCGCCACCGCCGAAACGCAGCTGAAACACCGCTGGGACCCGCGCCGAGAGGGACATTCGCACGAGGTAAGTCCCATCCCGGGGGGGGCGGGGGGCGGAGAATTTCCCCACCAATTTCAGGGGGCCGAATCCGTTGGCATTCGGCCTCCCGGAGATTCGTGGAGAATTCTCCGACATCCCTACCCTACATAGGACGCACGTGATTGGTGGTGTCGGAGCAGTACGTCTAGGAGTGTGGTAATGCTGGCTGCAAGAGGAGTGTGGAGAATTTGGAATTCCCATTGGAGACTCCTTTAACGGAGCAATTGGTTGTGAATTACACCACTCCCAACTCTCAGCTGTGCTGAGCGGAGGAGTCCCACATAGGTCCTGGACTGGGACTGCACCAAGCAGGCCATCTGCCATCTTGGCTAATCAGAACGGAGCTCAGTGGAGGCCAGAAGCCTCAGAATCAATGTGCTCCCAATCACTCGGGCGAGCGCAGCTGCAGGCTGTCACCCAGTCAACCCACCTGCTGCTGGCTGAAGGGAGGCCACCCTCCCAAACCCACTGTGGCAAACAGCAAGCCACCCACCACGTGGCACTTATAATTTAATTTCTGCCATTTATTTTTACTCTGCTATAATCGTGGTTTGACCACCCACCAGCAGTGTACCACTGGAGAGTGCTGGAACTTGACTCTGGACATAGGCATTGCAAATATTTGCAGCAATATAGCCTTGTAGTGAGACATATATATTTACACCATTTTTGTTGGACTTTTGCTTCTGTACTTCATGTGTTTTTGCAGCTGAGCTCCTACCTGGACCTATGTGTGCTAATATGTATTGTAAATACTTTAGTAAATTTTGTTTATTTTTCACATTTTCTCCTGGTCCTGATTCCTATCTTTATCTCACTTTATCACTGTGGGAGTGGAACGCAGGTGCTGTTATTTTCATAAGAAAAAACAGAGAAAGATAAGCGCTAAAAACAGTCCTGTTATTTTCATATTTAGTTAATGTTAAAACCTAAAAATAAATTTGCATAGACTTATTCATTAAATTGCAGTTGAATTACCCGTAAAATGGATATGTTTCTAATTAAGAAAAGGAAAGCTGGTGAAGATGATGTTTGCGATGAAAAAAATGTAGCTGCTATAGAGAAAACTATGCAAGAATCAACTGTTGAACGGTCTGTATTAGTACGTAAGAAGTGTAAAGGAAAAATTTCCAAGCCTCGTTTATACAATAAAGATTATATGAAAGTGGGGTTCACATTTTCTGGTAATGAAAACAATCCTTGTCCCCAGTGCTTTGTTTGTGGGGATATACTTGCAAATGAAAGTATGGTACCAAATAAATTAAAGCGTCATTTTACCTCAAAACACTGTCATTTGTCAGTGGAAGCAGAATACTTTATAGTAGAATACCAGTAGAATACTTCATTGAGCTTTCAAAATCTATAAAGAAGCAGTCTGCATCATTCACAAAGAGATGAAGACATCAGAGAAAGCGCAAAAGGCAAGTTACTTGGTTGCTCAAATAATTGCCAAAAACAAGGACCCACACGCTATTGCCGAAACCACCATAAAGTAGGGATGGACGAAAGTCCCTTACCTTATCCCAAAGCTTGCTTTGCGGTGGGGGGGAGGCACTCCGTCCCTCCCCCCAAAATTCTGGGTGGGGTGGGAGGCGCCCCATCCCTCCCTGCCAAAATTCTGGCCAGGGGGGAGGCGCCCCGTCCCTCCTGCAGCGAATCTCATCTCCTGCTGGGATGCAAATGGCGGCGGCCGTAGCCGCCACCGTTTGAGTCCCTGCAGTCAGCCGTGATAGGCTACGTAAATCCTTACGTAGCCTATCGTGGCTGACTTTGGGGGGGGGAAGCGCGTACGCAAATGGCGGCACCCATGGCGGCGCTATTTGCGTTGCCCTTATTTTCGCAGTACTCTACGTAAATGTTTACGTAGACTACATGTGCCCAAATAAGAAACGCAAATGGCGGCACCCATGGGCGCCGCCATTTGCGTACACACTTTTTTTTTTTTTTCCAAAGTCAGCTGTGATAGGCTACGTAAGGATTTACATAGCCTATCTCGGTGTTTTTTGAAAATCTAGCCATGATAGGCTATATAAATCTTTACGTAGCCTATCATGTTTGTTGTTGTTGTTTTTTACTTGGAAATGGCTGCGGCAGCAGCTGGTCGGAAGGCCAGCAGCAGCCGCCGAACCGCCGCCAAACCGCTGCCGGGAGCCGCCAGCGCCAGGGACATTCGACAAAGGTAAGTCCCATTCCGGGGGGGCAGGGGGGCGGCCCGTTTCTCCACCAATTTCGGGGGGCCAAATGCGTTGGCATTCGGCCTTCCGGAGATTCGTGGAGAAAATCTCCGACATCCCTACCATAAAGGAATCTTGCTGTGCTATTGTTGGAACAATGTTTGGGCCCAAATTTGAGATAGAAGTTAATAAAATCCCTTTGGCTGATAACATGATTGGAAGACATATTCAAGACATGTCTGATGACATTAAGCAGCAAATGAAGGATATTTTTCAAGACAATAATATGAACTTTACATTGCAATTAGATGAAGCTAGGGATGTACGAAAATCACTTACCTGGTCTCGCAGCTTGCTTCACGGTGGGGGGGAGGCGCTTCGCTTCTCCCCCCGAAATTCAGGCCGGAGGGGAGGCACCCCGCCTCGCCCGGCCGAAATTCAAGCCGGGGGGGAGGCGCCCCGCCTCGCCCAGCCGAAACTCAGGCTGGGGAGAAGCAAACTTCAAAAAAAAAAAAAAAATCCCCATGATAGGCTACGTAAATCGTCACGTAGCCTATCACGGGTGACTTTGAAAAAAAAAAAAATAAGCGCGTACACAAATGGCGTCGGTCCATGGCCGCCGCCATTAGCGTTCCTTATTTTGACACATCTAGTCTACGTAAAGATTTACATAGACTACGGCGAAAATAAGGGCAACGCAGCATTGTCCTTATTTTCGCCGTAGTCTACGTAAATCTTTACGTAGACTAGATGTGTCAAAATAAGGAACGCTAATGGCGGCGCCCATAGGCCGCCGCCATTTGCGTACGCGCTTTTTTTTTTCAAAGTCACCCATGATAGGCTACGTGACGATTTACGTAGCTTATCACGGCTGACTTTGCAGATCTAGCCGTGATAGGCTACGTTAATCGTTACGTAGCCTATCATGGGGTTTGTTTGTTTTTTAATTCAGCTGTAATGGCGGCAGCGGCAGCTGGTCAAAAGACCGGCTGCTGCCCCCGCCCCCGGACGAAAGCCCGCTGAACCGCCACCGGGACCCGCCGCCGGGAGGGACATTCGGAGGAGGTAAGTCCCATCCCAGGGGGAGCGGGGGGGTAGAGAATTTCACCGCCGATTTCGGGGGGCCGAATGCATTGGCACTCGGCCCCCCAAAGTTTCGGGGAGAAATTCTCCCCCATCCCTAGATGAAGCAACAGATGTCAGTGGGTTACCACAATTATTGGTTTTTATACGTTTCATTCATACTGACAGAATTATTCATCAATTCTTGTGTTGTCTAGAACTTCCAATGAGAACTACTAGAGGTGAAGATATATTTAAAACTTTAGATTGCTTCATGAAGGAAAATAATTTGCAATGGTTAAATTGTGTAGGAATATGCACAGATGGCACACCCTCAATGGTTGGTTCAACAAAAGGTTTTATAGCTTTATCAAAGAAAGAGAATGAAAATATTATAATTACTTATTGCTTTTTACATCGCAAAGCACTAGTCGCACAAACCATTGGAAATGAATTAAGAAAAGTTTTGGACAAAGTGGTTCAAATGATCAATTACATTAAAAGTAGAACTCTTCAATCAAGATTATTTGTGAAGAAATGGGGGCAAGGTTTAAAAAGCTTCTACTACACACAGAAGTTTGTTGGCTCTCAAGAGGTCAAATGCTTTGTCGCGTATACGAATTGAGGGAAATGATGCTTAAACTTTTTGAGGAAAATCAGCAAAATGAATTCTGCGATCTAATTCAAAACAAACTTTGGTGCACAAAATTGGGATATCTTGCTGACATATTTGAACATTTGAATAAAATAAACACCAGTATGCAAGGAAAAGGAGAAAATATCTTAACAGCGGTAGATAACATTTGTGCAATGAGAGACAAAATAGCAATTTGGAAAAGGAAAGTGAAAAAAGGAAATTTTGAAAGGTTTTCCAAAACTGCTGAATGCCAGCTAAAATGTGATATCAGCTCACTAATTGTTGACCATTTAACATTGCTCAGAGAGAAAGTTCATCATTACTTCCCAAATGTTGAAATCCAAGACTATGATTGGATCAGAAATCCATTTCTTTCAACTGCAATGAGGAACTTTTCACTTATTGAAGAAGAAGAATTAGCTGACATAAAAAATGATCAAAAACTGTTAATGATGTATGAAGAGGGTTACTTAGACAGCTTTTGGATTCGCATTTCAAAAATGCATCCAAACATAGCTTAAAAAGTGTTAAAAATTATCCTGCAGTTTTCTACTACATACATTTGTGAAGTATCCTTTTCAACGATGGCAAACTTGAAGACACTGAAACGTGGAAGCTTAAAAATGCTTGATGACGAAATGTGAGTGTCTTTATCTAATATTCCACCAAATATTGAAAAGCTGTGTTCATCTCATCAACCTCATACATCCCATTAAAATGGTAAGTAGTTATCGGTATTATTCAACTTTTTTAAATTCTTGCACATATTTACATACTGTTACTCATAAATGACAACAATGTATGTTATTATCTTACAAATCATATATTTTTAAAAATATAAATGAAAGGTTTTCATGAGATATGTTGTGTCCCCATACATTTCGTTATTACAATTTATGTATGTGTCCATGGGGCAATCTACATTACAACTTTAAACTGGTTTCAAACCGGTTTATCTAAAGGGATATTGCAGTTTCATGAGGGTACTGAGAATTCTTTGCTAGAGACCCCTGTCCCCTGCCCAAGCAGCCCCTCTTCCTAGAGCTACAATTCCCAGAATTGTATTTGGTAGCCGTAGTTGCTAAAAACAGGTTTGAGACCAGTTTAAAGTTGTAATGTAGATTGGCCCCGTATCTCTTATAATGGATTAGTTTAACCTCCGGTTTGCTAGTAAAACTGAATTACTGTGTTGCGAAATGATGCATGTCTAAAAAGTGTGTCACCAACATGAAAAGTTTGGAAAGCTCTGCCTTATACGTTAACAGCTATCCTGGAAAGTTTGAGAACACTCTGTGTGTGTGTGCGCATACATCTCCATACATGTATTTGTTTCCTTTGCATACTATATTTAGATATAAAATATTCTTCTTGAGCAGATATTTAAAAGGCTGCTCATTTCTGCTTGAAGCATTCCAGCTATAAAAAGCCATTGGTAATAGCATGTTTATTAATACAGGAGGAAAACTGCACCCTATTTTTCCTTAGCTATTCACATCTCACAATATGAACATCAATTTTAAAACACCACAAAATTAATTCAAACTTTGAATCCACCTCCATATATTCAGAGTCTTTGTTGATGGTTGTCTTCAACAACAATGCAGTATAGACAAGGCCACAGGATGACAGCATGACTAGCTGATATAACTTTTGTTAAGTTGTTTTTCTACTAGGAAATGTAGAGAGGGCAGCCAAATTGTGGATGAAATAAATCATTTACATTCTGAATTCTGACTGCTTCTGTGAAAAGGAAACCAAAGGAGAAAAAGAAAATCAACAATCACTATGTTGTATATTTACACTATATCCTCTTCATGGAGGATAAGGCTATCAATGGTTAATGGTCATAGTGGCTGTATATTATGTCCAGTATCAGAAGAAGTATGCCCCTCAATACCAGCTGCTGGGGAACATGAGTGGGAGGGTAGTATTGCACCTATATCATGTGCTTCCCATAGGCATGTGTTTTGCCACTGTGGGAAAAGTATGCTAGACTACATAGCTGTTGTATGCTCATAGTTCTTAGATTGTGTTTTCTTATGTTCTTAGATTTAGCAACTTTTCATTTGGAATCCGTTTTCTCCACATGTGTAATCATCAATATATCCACCCTGAATAGATCTTTCAAAATTACCACAGGAATGTCTACCTCTTCATTAGGCTGTTCAATAACAGTCTCAAAACACTGTTAGTGGTTAAGCTGTCTGAGCAATAGGGATGTCAGAGAATTCCACCATGGACTGAAATGGGATTGAATTCCCTTCAGTCCATGCCATGGAGTCCTCTGCGGAATGGCACCACGAGGTTCTGTGGAGCCAGCAGTCATGCAGCTTTTTCCCTGTCTTCCGCAAAGAGTTGCAAAATTTTCGTAAATAAAAACGCAGTGTAGTATATTCTGATAATAAATACGTACTTTTTTTAAGAATGAATTGTGCTCACCGCCTTGTTTGTGGGTGCTCTTTTTAAATTGAAATCCTCCGTCACCATTTACTTTCAGCCAAAACACTTCCTCTTCCTAGGGGCTTCCCAAAAGAAAGCTGTCTTAGGTGTGCTTGAGTGATTAACTATTTGTTGAAAGCAACACTGTTTTAAAGAAAGAAAAAACCTTTTAAAATGACCATGCTGGTCCTGGAGTGGCATGGTCATTTTAAAAGGTTTCTTCTTTCTTTAAAACACCGTTGCTTTAAACAAAGAGTTTATCACTCAGGCGCACCTAAGACAGCCTTCTTTTGGGAAGCCCCTAGGAAGAGGAAGTGTTTTGGCTAAAAGTAAACAGAGATGGAGGATTTCAATTTTTTAAAGAATAGGTAAATATTTATGAAAAATAGCGATTCTTACGGAAGTTATGTGGACTCACGGAGATAGCTGGGCACCGGAACTACGGTTTTTGGTACGGATTTGTCTTTGTGATTTTCAGAGCGGAAAAAAGAGAGGAGAATTCCGGGGCTTGTTGTGAATGGCGGAATGGAGCACTGGCCGCAAATCGTGGAAGCCAAGTGACACTGAAGGTACACAATTCATACATCCCTACTCAGCAATATTGCACCAAAATTCCTTTCCCACTTCCTCACCTGCCATTGTCCCACCTTGATACCACCAATGGGAAACACAGAAGTCCTCCCATCTGTCCTTTCTGCTAGGGTTCAGATGCCTGGTAATTTTGTTCAACTTCACATCAGGAAAAAGTTTCATGGAACTTCAAGTTTCACACTGGACCTTGAAGATAGATACCTATTTTAATTTTTTGTAACACCTGGAGGGAGCAATCCTATGGGGATAGGTGGCCACCTCCAAACTTGGAGGTGACCGCCTATCCAATGCAGGGCAGGAGAAGTGCGGAGGGGATCATCTCCTCTACACTTCTCCTGTCCTGCATTCGCGGCTAGACAGCCGATTTTGGCTGTCTAGCTGCAGGAAGTCAGAGCAGGGGTGGCTGTGGCTGGACAACACATAGGATGTGTCGTACTGGCATTTCCACCCTCCCTGCCCTGGCTCACCCCTGGGAACACCCCCTTTACACCAATCTGCACTGCTCTTACGAGCATGGAGTGTGGGGCTGTTCCACACTGCCTACAAGGCAGTGCTGGAGCAGGTGGGGGTTGGTTCCCAGGAACTGACCTATCCTATGGCCGCCTAGCTGCTGACTAGCAGCCATAGGATTACGCCCTTAATTTTCTTATTTATTTATTTTTTCATACCTGGGCAGCCCTAGAACTTACTTGTCTTCACAAAGGACTCCTTGAACAGACATAGATTTGGGTCTAACATGTCTAAGAAACTTGGTCCTTCTCCTCCCCCATCCCATTGCATCGTTTTAGTTTAGTCTGAAAGCATCACCATAACCATTCCATCTGTGCACCGTATGTTTATTTCAGGTCCATGCATGGAACTGTGTTTACTGACTATTCCACAACCTTGGGACTCCTTTCCCTAGATATGAAATCTGAGTTTATTTGATCTTCAGAGTCCACCGCACACAGTGCAAATGGTCACTTCATGCTGCAGCCATATGAAAGATTGAAGCAGCATTATGCTGACTGAGACCATTGGCTCACCCAGTATTGCCTACTCTGACATCTGATCTAAAAGGCCTTAGGCAGACATTTTTTCCCAACCCTACCATCCAATATGCTTTTTAACTGGAAATACCAGGAATTGATCTTAGATCCATAGATTGGAAAGCATGTGATCCACCACAGAGCTATAGCCCCTCCCTCAATTCTTTTAAAGGTAATCCCACTTTTCCCATGTTACATGGGCTTGTTTAGGATGAAGTGATGAAACATGCTAAGACCATTGCTTTTAAAATGGCTGTTGATGTCCAGGATTTCAATACTTCCTATATTTTATTTTTCAACGTTTTATTTTATAATATGCTTTAACATAGATTATACATTCCCAGTACCTTTGGAATCAGGTAGCTAAAATCTAAATAAATTATGATAATGTTAATAACTAAGGCAGAGCAACAGAGGTGGAAAGTGTAAAGAGGTGGGAGGAATGCCATTCCAAGCTGCTGAAAAAGAAAATCGCTTGCCAGTTACTTATTATACTTTCTTGGGCTTAAAACCTTGTAAAATGACTTTTTAATGGAGGTCGACTGAGTGATTATATGGTTTAGTGATAAACCTCTTATTTATTCTCTCAGTACAGTGGTTTCTATAGCAGCACTGGCTCATGTTAATATAAACCTTTATTCCCAAGTTGATCATAAAGGTGATGTAATGGATGGGACACTATGCAATGTCCTTTTGAGAAAAAAGTAAAACATTTGTGGCAGCTGACAAACTATCTGGAGGGAGATGGCTGTGTGTCACCCTGGACTCACTTGGCAGCTAGCATAGCTACCTCCATTTATCACTGGCAGCTGCTGAAGCAGCCACACCATTCCCCTCATAAGAACATAAGCAGAATAGCCTCATAAGAAGGGTCATACTGGATCAGACCATGGGTCTATCCAGACCAGCATTCTGTTCTCACTGCCTGTCAACAGGACACCCACAAGCAGGACATGAATGCAACAGCAGCCTCCTGTCCATGTTCCCCAGCAACTGGTGTACATAGGCAAACTGCCTCTGATACTGCAGGCAGCATAGAGCCATCAGGACTAGTAGCCACTGATAGCCTTCTCCTCCATGAATTTGTCTAATCCCCTTTTAAAGCCATCCAAACTGGTGGCCATCATACTACATCTTGTGGAATGCCTATTAGCTACAGAGCTACGTATGTACAAGGTTATGTTATTGTCATACAAAGCCCTAAACAACTTGGGACCAGAATATCTAGCAGAATACCATATATATCCAGCCAACATTTAAGATCGTCAGAGGAGGCCTTGCTGGTTATTCCCAAATTAACGGAATGTTTTCATGCCCTCACCCTTTGGGGGGAAAAAAAGCCCATGCAGTTTGGGAGGCAGAAAGTGTGGAATTTTTCAAACGCCTCCTGGAAATGAACTTGTTCACTCAGGCTTTCTATGGCTTGTAATTAAATTAATCATGCTGCTCTATCTTACTGGTCTTTGTATTGCTCTTCCTGTAATTGGAATTGTTTTTAATATTGTATTTTAAATGTGCTTTTAATATTTATACATAACCTGCTTAAATGTTTTATTATAGTTAGCAGTATATAATATCACAGCTAAATAAATAAATAAATAAATAAATAAATAAAATTCCTAGAAGCCATATCCTGTCATTCTTTTTTACAAGCAGAAAGTCCTCATACCTGAAAGTCTCCTTTCCATTCTTAAATACCCTCATTTGGGGGGCTGACCATACCCACCCAACCAGTTCAAACAACATATGGCGGAGGAGTAGGGCTGCATGCACTAGTCCCGCCTCAACATCCCTGCTGGCTCCACCCCTGACCTTTGTGCATTGAGACCAAAGGTCTGAGGGGGATTCTTCATGTTCATCTGAATGGGCTTAGAACCACACAGAGATTCATGCATTCCTGATTGTGGGAGGGATTATCAGGCAAATACACTTTCAGGACAGTCCATAGGATTGTGCTCCTCTTAGAAGAAAGCCTCCAATGTCAGAGGCTTCTGAGTATCCAGTGCCCTGCCAGGCTGCTGCCAAGAGAGAAGGAGGAGTGATAGAGGTGGTTTTTGCCTTTCCGTCCTCCTCTTACAATCTTTTCTTCTAGGCAGACCTTTGAGCCTGTCTAGAAAAGGCACACTGCTGGGGGCTTGGCTGGGCTGTAGAGGATTACTTGTATCCTAGTCTCTCCCCTCCTCTCCCACCCATTGGAATGCCCCCTTTCTCCCTCTGAGGCCACATTCACAACTTTGCAAAGCAGCCAGCATGGTTCTGTTTCTGCAGCAGCTGTGAGGTGGTAGGGGCAAGGGATCATAACTCACAGTCCCCTTCCTGAGGTCATAGCAGTGTCTATAGCCTTCAGGGAGGGAGATTCAGAACAATCCTATGTTCCCTGGGATGCTCTCCCAGGGACCATAGGATTGCTTGCTCCTAATCCCCCTTCAACGTTTGGACCCAAGGCACAAAAGTCAGGGTGGAGCCAGTAGGGACAGAGAAGTTGGGTTAGGGCTAGTGCCTGGCCTCAGTCCCATTTATTTGTGGGACTAGTATCTTGCCTCACTTCCCTCCCCACCCCCATTGGTTGTTTGAATATGTGAGAGGAAAACTTATGAAGGGGGCTTATATCCTCTCTTAAATTCACTCTTTTATGTTTATAGACCTTGCAGAAGATTAGAGAAGAAGAGTGACTTATTCCCACTTGTTTACTGCTAAAGAACCATTTGACCATGAAACATTGGTGGAGATAACCTTTAGCAGACATAGGTCAGGACTACAGCTGTGCCTTCAGGTCAGCTTTAGGCAAAACCCTGGTTAATGTTGAGTTTAGAAATCAGTTTAAATGAGTTTTGAACATAATTTCATGGAATGGACATTTGAAAAGTTAAAATATTCAGATTATGAACTTTTCTCTATGGTCATCTAATAATGACCATTGGCTGTTATGCTTAATCCATATGTTCACACTCTTTCTAATTTAGATCCCTCTCTCAGCATATATCACTTCTCAAAAATCAATATGATCTTGTAAGCTCAGCAAAAATATACAGCAGGAGAACAAGCAGAGAGGTAACAGTAGAAATGAATAGAAACTGGAAGTGGTGCATGCAAATGGGAATATTCTCAGAATCCATATTTTTTTCTGTTTTTGTTTTCCCCCCTGAGTAAGATAAACAACAAGAAGCTGAAAGGTTGGAGAAACACTTACAATGCTTGTTGAATTATACATAGAAAACATGCTAATTTTATCTGGCTTTTAGAGTGCTGAGAGGCATATATATAATGGTTTGCAGTTAGTTGGGGTAAAAGAAAATGTTAAATACCCGCAGCTGATTAAGTTGTAGCAATTATTGCACAGTGTCACAATGCTGGGAAGTTGCTTATGCCTTATAGCAAGCTTTCCATAAAATTCTTAAGACTAATTGACATAACCTCACCGTGTACAGGGAGGTTTGTGAACAATCATAGTGGACTTTCTCTAAGCTGCCTGTAACAGCTGTACAGTTGTAGTATGCAGGATTTTGGAAATAAGGTTGGACTTGTGTGCTGTATTGCTGTGATGCAAAATGTCTTTCTTCAACAGTTTGATAACTTAGGGTTTAGCTAACTATTCACATTGCATGTAGTGATCTCCCGACCCAAACCAAGAAGAGGCAAAAGCTTATATTTCTGGCATTAAGAGTTCCATATGTTTAGTCATAGAAGGCACTGACTGGTTCAGTCCCTTGTTGGGCAGTCCAAGGAAAATATCACACTCCATTTGCTGAAACTATACTAAAAAGTAGTTCAGATAGCTATTAGTGGCAACAAGTTTTTGTCCATAGCTGATGCTTAGCTGTCTTAGTACTGATCAGCAACAGACAAGTTACTTTTTAGGTACAACTTACTGTGTGTGTGAGTGTAGACAAGACCTAAGTTAGCTATTCTATTGTGAATATTTAGTTATTGGTACTGCTGAGGAAGCAAGCACCTATAAAACCTAGGCAATGACTCTTCACACATTGCTCATAATATTTCTTTTTTGAATTATATATAGCCAGCTGTGAAAGTACTGTCTTTTCTGTAGAAAAGTAAAATGTGTACATAGGGAAACATGCAGCACTGATTAGATTAGTGTTAACAGAAAGTTGCACACTGCAGTGTCCAAAGCGCTTTGGTTTAAATACATTTATTTTTATGTATCCCTTTATCTGATATATTGAATGTATCAGACATGGCCCAGAAACCTTTGAGTTAAAAAAGAAAGAAAGGTGGAAAGGACTTAAAAAAAAAAAAAAAGCTAAATGAAAACTAAAGAAAAACATAAAACAAAGTTCCCATGGGTGGATAGTGCATGACACCTCCTACCAGCCTTTATAAATGTAAATATATGAAGATAACTCAGACCCTTGATTTCTATCTGCAAGGGCAAGTAGGATTGATTGAGTACAATCAAACTAGAAATTGATTTATTTCATAAAGGCTTATATAAAGCCCTTTCATAAACACCTTGGCTAAATTGTTCCTTTCCCTTTGCAAAGCACAATAGGGAGCTGTTTCAATTTTCAATGAGGTACATACACTGGACATGCAAAAATCAATAAGCATCATCAAAAAGCATGACAAAATTTCATTCTGGCACTAATTATTCAGGTATACTTGTACCTCCAGTGTGTGTGTGTGTGTGTGTGTGTGTGTGCTGGAAATGGAAACAATCCTGTAAAATGCACACCTGTATGTTCAGCCTTCGAATGGGGAAAGTGTTACTTGAAGAGTAGCTATGATCCCTTTTTATATGCGGAATGAGAGCTCCTGCAAGATGCCCAGCACTTTGACTAGCATGGCAAGCCCAGGGAATGGGCGGCAAGGGTGAGAAGCCCTTTCTTTTTTCTTCCCTACATTCCCTTGGGGAAAGTGGTTGGCGAGGGGTGGGGGACGACGACGATGGCACGCATACTGGTGGAATGCAACCAAAGCCTTAAGTACACACGTATACACACCCCGTCCACACATACACCCCCATTCACATACACACAAACACACACCCCATTCATACACACCCTCCACAAGCACACACAGCCCACCCGCCCCTACACGTACACACACACATGATACCCCATGCTGCTCCACTGCTTTCCAGCCATTCATTAAGCAGCACTGCCCTGCTCAGCTGATGGGTGGAAAACAGATGAGCAAGGGGCAAAAGGGGGCTGCCCCGCCGAGCAACAGGACTCTACATTGTGGTTTAGACCACTGCTGAGCTGTTTCCAACCAATCAGCTGAGCAGCAGGAATGTCTGCTCTATTTGCTGCTTGGATCTAATCGCACCACCGAGAATCCTTCTCTCCTTCCTTTACCATGCCCTTGAGCAGACTTAAAGACAAGGAAAATTGCAACCACTTTCTCCCATCTGCCTGATCTTGAAGCTTTCTTTCTTTCCACTGCTCCTCTCTTCCATCTCACTTTGCTCTGTCTCTCCCTCTTTCTCAGCTTGGATCCCACCACGCAGTCTTCAGCTCGGGTACGTCCCTGCTTTTCCTCCTTCACCTCTGAGATAGCCTTCAGTAACTTGACTTGATTTGATCTCTTATTGCTTCCCACACACAGAGACACACAACTGTTGATTTTATTGTTTTAAACTTTTAATGGTTATATATTATGCTTTATAATGTATGGTTTTATTCTTATTGAATGGCCCAGACAGCTTTGGCTATTAGGACGTATAGAAATGTAAATAAATAAAATGTTAAAAAACTCATTTTATGTATTAAGTCTTGAAGTTTCAGCTCTCTGTTCCCTCTTGGGAATCCTACCAAGACGTTCCTACTATCGAGACCAAATACCCATTACTACGTTCCTGTTAATTTGGAAATGCTAGTTTCTGATCCAGCTCTACCGGACTGACAGCAGCCTGTCCCCTAACGGGAACAGAGCCAAAGCCATTGTTCCTGAAGGGCTTACTGCCCCAAACACAGAACAATCAGACACTTCCAGAGACATGTGTCCCAAGCACACATACAAACATTGCCATATTGACATTAATCTTAAAATGTTTCCACATTTCAAGTTCAGGATAACAATTTACCAAAATCCACAACATTCTCCATATTCAGGACACAGAGAACTTGACATTAAAAAAAAATGTGGGAGAAACTGGAACTGACAGATCTATCATAAGAACAGAAGAAGAAGCATGCTGGATCAGACCAAGGCCCAAGGGCCCATCTAGTCCAGCATTCTGTTCACACAGTGGCCAACCAGCTGCCTGTGGGAAACCCATAAGTAGGACATGAATGTAATAGCACCCTCCTATCAAACCAGGAAGAGAGCTTTGAGTGCTTTGTTCTTAAAAGTCTGGGTTTGACTGAACCCCTATGTAGTCAACCAGGTTAGTACTTAATTAGGTTTACCACCACTTTTTTTCTGACAGGCTCCTGATCTTTAACAGCCACATGGCAGGCAGGTACAACATGGCCCTCTCCATGCTGGGAATAGTTGCATCTATTGAATTTGGCTGGTGAAGATGGGTGAGAATTTCTTTTTCACTCCATTTTTTATAAGAATTTACTCAATTTTGAAAGTTCTTCATATTCGGGAGAGAAAGAACTTAAGATTTTAAAAATTCAAATGTGGGAGAAAACACGGACAGATCAACCCATCCCTACTATGTTCTAAATTGCAGGGAATTTATTTTAAAGTCCCAATCTAAAGGCATATCACCCAGACTGGGGAGCCTACTCTGTTGCTTGTGTAGCATAATGTCATGGACCCAGTCATGCACTCACAACACAGGAAAGGACCAAATGCCTTTCAGTGAAGCACCTAGCTGTGAAGTAAGAACATCCAGCCTCACCACTACTATCATTACCTGAAACCAGCCTTCCCTAATCTGGAGCCCTCCAGATGTGTGGCACTACATCTCCCATCAAGGTCATGTTGGCTGGAAATGATGAGAGTTGTAGTGCCATACATCTGGAGGGCACCAGTTTGGGTGAAGACTGCTCTACACACATAGATAGATCAATCTATCAGACCAGAAATGCTACAGGAGGAGGTGCCAGCAGAGCAAATAGCTCCAGATTATTCAAGCAAGTACGATGAGCTATCCACTGCAGAAAGGTTCCCCAGTCCAAAATCAAAAACCATGACCACTAGCTAATCAGACTTGGAAGTCATGTCATCAAAAAACTGAAATATGGTTACTGGCTAAAACATGAACAACACCCATATACCAAATTTTCTTACAATCCTGCATGAATGAGAGTTTGGGGCAATGACCCATCATGTGGAGAAAATAGAGGTTGTATATATGTGCAATGTGCATATCTAAAGCTCCATATTTTACAAGGAATCGTCAACATCTGCATGTAGAAAGCAGTCATTTGTTTAAAGAAATAATGAAGACTATGTAGCAGCACATTATCTCATCATTATTGGGTTGGCTCCAATACTGCTTTTCTGCTGACGGAAGCAGTTCTGTCAGGGGCTTTGGGAGGGGAGTGATCCTCCTTCCCCCGCGGCCCCTCAAGAGCCCTCAAAATCTGCTCTGGAGGGCTAGAAAACCCTCTGGGACAGATGTTTGGGCAGTGTGGAGTGCCGCAGTGGGCGGGGGGAGAGTAAGGAAGTCCCATTGTGCAAGCAGACTTCCACTAGCTTGACTTTGGCTCCACCCCATTGTTTCTATAGCTCAAAAAAGGGTGGGAGGCAGACTACTCTTGCAAAGCAGCAAGGAGAGACTTTGATACTGAGGTAGACAGGAAAGAAAAAGTAGTCCTGCTTACAAGCATCCATGTGTGTGGCAAAGATGACTTCAATTTTCTCCACCTGCCTCTGTGGGTTGATATAAGACTTCACAAATCACTCAATTGGGGATATTAAAAAAAGTGATTATGAAAGTCTGCCTTCCTTTCTGCCCACAATCTTTTTCCAGGGCTTTATTTAAACTGGAACTGCTTTTCAGAGCTGAACCCAACTGCTGTGGGAGTTATATTTTTCCCTTCAAACTCCAACAAGAAGCCTCCAGCTGGTCCACTGGAAGACTACCTAGTTATTTATAAGTCCATTTTACATTTGGGTGATGCTGTTATGCTATGCACATCTCTGACTCCCCCCCCCCCATAAGTAGACTGGCTCAGACACAACATCAATAACATCTTGATAATTAATAGCATAAAATCACTCCACATATTTCCGTTGGTTGTTTGCTTTTTAATTCCCTTCCTTAGATGTTAAGTTTCTGGTAAATGGTTCATTGGAATCAGTGGGGACTGGCGGCTTCAATATCAGTGGGGTGGTGAATCCACTCCGGGTTTCAGTCAGAACCAATCAGAACTGTAAAGGAACTATCCAAGGTTGGATAGCTCCTTTAGAGTTCTGACTGAAACCCGGAGTGGATTCACCTCCCCACTGACATCGGAGCCCCCAGCCTCCACTGATTAGAATAGCTTCCTATAGAGACGCCATTGAATTTTGGAACTACCTGGTCTGGGATTTGTCCAGCTCATAAAACTTTGGTGTATTAAGAATCAAGTCAAATCTCCCCCAGAAGTTCTTCACACACTCATAATGTAAAATACATGTCAGCACATGAGACGTCAGGTTGACCACACTGCTATGTGGGTGCCTGAGCAAAACATTAACATTCTTAACATTATCCCCTTACTGTTGGTAAAACTGTCTATTTTTAATAAAACGGTCTAAAACTATTGTCTATTGCAAACATGTTTGTGCTTGTGGCTGTCCCTCACCCAGATCTAAAATGATCTGTTGTTCCTGTGCGTGTTTTGATAGGTTAGTAGGCAGTTGAATCCTCAAGCAGCTCTCACCGTGGCTTGTGCAGAGAACACACACTTCCAATGACAATGTGATAAGGTATGTCCAGTCCGTGTGATCTCATCAGCCAGGAGAGAATTCTCAAAACAGATTAATATTAGTAGAACTAGTAGTACAGCAATAAGCTGTAACAAAACAAAATAACATTCAAATTGAGCAACTAAATTAGCTCTCACTTTCCTAGCTGCCAATGCAGATACGGAAACATACAAGATACCCTATTTTTCATTATCAAACATACAAATTCACTTGGTGTAACAAAATTCTTCCTAAGCCTAAACTTGGATATTTTTCATGCAGAACTTTATAAACAGGACACTAGGTAATATATTGAACAATATCTTCAGTCGCTATTTTACAAATCCTCAAATTAGCTTTTTTTTCCAAATTGATGCTAAGCAAGCTTAAAATACCAAGCCAACTGTGGATTAAATCAAGGAGAGTTTGCCAGTCAAGTAGTTTCCTATTGAGGTTTCCTACTGAATATTTTTCTCCCCCTCAGTCTAACATTTTAGAGGAAAAGGGCAGAAACTGTTGCTACTTCATTCCAAGTATATCAATGAATATTGATATTCACCTAACAAGATGGGCAAGCCAGGTTGGCCTACTCACGAGGTATGCAATCTACTGTGTAGCTCAGGGAGGCAAACAGACCCTTGTATGAGGCTCATGCCAATCCTAAGGCCCAGGAATTCTAACATTAGTAACCCATGTGTCTCTTAAGTGCTTCATTCAATTTGTGGGCAGGGGGATCTGAATGATTATCAGGGCCAGCATCAAGGGCAAGCGTGATTGGGCACCTCCGATGGCCCACACCCCACTAGGGGCCCACTGACAGGAGTCCCCTAGAGTTGCTCCTCCTCTTCACCATTGCAGTGTCCTTGTTCACCTGCTTCTTGCTCTGGCCCAGACACTGGTGGTGGTGAGAAGGAGTAGTAGATGCCCCTGCCTCCTCAGTCACTGGCTCTCTGACTGTCAAGCAAGCAGATAGTACCAATAATGAGAAAGAGGATGAGGAGCATAGCCCTCCAAAAGCCTGGAGACAGGACTGATTATTTTTAACTTTTTCTGTTCCATTGTGTGTGTGTTTTAAGCAAAAAGGTGAGATATAAATGCTCTCAATGAATAATAAATCAGTATTTCTTACACTGGACTTTTCTCCCCTATTGGATGTGAAGACCACCCACCACAACGTTCTGAGACTTTTTGCTTAATAAATCTTTCAGTACAGTTTAAATGTTTTCTTGAACTTCACAGGTCAATTCAAGTTCCTAACTTGAAAGTGAAAGCTCTAAGTAAAATAGTCCCTAATACCAACTGCTCTCCCAACCCACAAGTTATCATATTGGATTGTTTGGAATGTTCTGAATAGCCATCTTTGCAGCTCCTGAACTACAAAGGAGTAATGCTGTTTGCAAAAGACGTCCCATTTCCCTCTATTGCTTTTGAATTTGTGTGTTGTTGTTTTTAAAATGTCTAAGTTGCTTTTGAACATGTTGCCATTCGGAAGAGATTTTACAGTAATTAGTAGAGGTAAAAACCTCTCAGCTCAGCTGACAGCCCTGCAAATATAAAGCAAAAGCTTTGATTCCAGAAGGATCAAGTCTGAAAGCCAACACTCCAGCTGTTCACTTCCATTTTGGGAACATGTTGCATTCTGGCACGTTGCACAAGGTGTGCTATAAATATAATGCCAAGCACACACAAAAATCTGTCTTCTGATATACAATTTGAATTCATTTTATGAAGTCCTAGTTACAAGCTTCCCAAATTTCAACAACCCAGTTACAATTTAATATAATGACACATAGGCTTTGTTCAGATGATAAACCAGGCTCTTCTTGGGCTTGCACATGTTCCCTTAAACTTAAAGATATTCTATGGCACCATCAATTTCAATAAACTAAATCCCTCTGAAAGGATTTTTGGGTCTCTGGGGGCATGTATTCAGGAACATTTCTATTCACAAATGAAAAGAAGGGAGAACAAATTTCAATAAAACAGTCCCTTTTGCGAAGTCCTCAAAGAAGTCTGCTATGATGCATCAGATGCTCTTCCAGAGCTATTTGCCAAACCTTTGTTAGCCAACCTTGTAAAGTAAAACCCGCAGTCAACTTCCAACGCTGAGTCATTTCTAAACGGGCCGCTGCTAACAAGAAGTTTAACAAGTCCTTATACATTATTTTTATACCAACATTGCCATAAATGGATAATAAAGCAAGTAGTGAGTCAGGACTAACAGGTTGAGATATTATGTCTGAGATTATTCCAAAAATCTGAGACCAGAACACATAGACCCTGGAGCATTCCCACCTCATGTGCATTCAACAGCCTGTAGTATTACAACCTCTCCAACAGTTAGGAGATAAAGTGGAGTACATACAGTGTGATCTAAGTGGGGTATAGTACCATCTATGGACAACTTTAATTGCATTCTCTTTGAGCCTGGCAGAAATGGTGCAGAATGGAAACTGTGACCATAGTGCTTTCCAGCTTGCATCAGATATTGAAGACACCAAATCTGCCTCCCAAACAGCTTTTGAACCACACAAGTCCTATGTGGTGGGCTGAAGCATCAAAGAGTATAATTTTTATAGGATCCCCTTCCCTAACTCCCCTGAGTGAACACACAGTTCTTCAAATTCTGTCAGAGTATGGGAAACCTCCCCTCTAGCAACTACATATCTAGAAAAGGACTATCTGAAATGTAGGCAAGAGGGATGAATCTCCTCCAGGCACTTGAGTAATTCCCTGTCTTTGATTGGCTGCCCTCCTACCATCAGATCTCTAATCCAGTATATGCCTTTAGATTAGGGATGGGCAGAATGCTTACCTGCCATTCCAGGGGGGGGGGTCCGTGGGGGGGGAGGTGATCCGTTCCTCCCCCTCGGAATCCTCTTCAGCCGGCTCCGCTCCGCAGTGATTCCGCGGAGCCGCTGGCCGGTTCCAAAGTGCCAGCGATACTGCCGCCATGCCGTATCACTAGCTGAAGGGGACCACTGACTGCGGACGCAGATGGCTGCATTTATGGCTGCATTTACCTTAAACTAAGGCCTTTATGGCCTCAAATGGCATCCCGGACACTATTTGTATCCTCAGTCAATCCGCCCAGCCAGCGATACAGCAATGGCGGCCATATCGCTGGCGCTCTGGAGCTGGCCAGCGGGGAGGAGCCGGCCGGTGAGGATTCCTCCTGGAGGCGCAGGTAGGAGATCCGATCCTCCGCGGACTTTGTGGGGGGCTGGATTCAACAGAATCCGGCCTCAACAGGGTCTGTGGAGGATTTCTCCAACATCCCTACTTAAGATTTCCAACCACAATAATGTTTATATTTGTCAACATGATGAAAACACGGGTGATTGAGTACTGGTAGCAGCAGGGAGGGGAGCAAGTTTCTTAACCCACATTGACCAGACCAACATAGAGGTTTTTAAAAATGGATTATGCAGCTTTGCAGTCATTGTATAATGAATGGGAAGAAACAGGAAACCTCTTGATGGAGGAGGCTGGGTCACCAACTCAATCTCCGCCCATGGGATTTTAGCCTCACCACGGATTATCTGCAGTAATCGGCCCAACTGTGCTGCATGGTAGTAGAGTGAGTCTCAGGTTGGGGAAACCTAATCCCCCATCACATGACCTTCTATAACAATTAGATGTATTTAATCTACTCCTCTTACCTGTGTGGGCAAAATCTTCTAACATTCTCTGCTAATTTTGAATACATAGTTGAGATAACCATTTTGGAAGAGTTTGAAATAAAAACAAAAATTGGGGGGAAATTGACATTTTAAATCCACTACTCTTCCCAACCAGGTAAGCTTTAATTTGTGCCATGACAGTAACCTGGATTGTATTTCCTGTAACAAAGGAGAGTAATTTCTTTTACAAGGTTGCTTTAGGTCTTTTGTTATTAATACTCCCAAATACTTGAGACATCCTGACCAGAGTTGCAGCCTTGCCTAGATTTCAATGTAATCTGTATTTCCAAAGGTGTATTCAAACATAACATTTCAGAGTTTGAATAATTAATCTCTAGGCTGGCCACTTGGTGAAACATTGCAAGAATGGCTTTAAGCTCTGGCATGGCTATTACTGGATTCTGTAATATAACCAAGATATTATCAGCAAAAAGACTTAAAAGATGAGATTTATCTTGAATATTCACCCCCTGGAGATTAGGATTAGCTCTCAAAGTATTAGCCAGATTAGCTCTGGCTAATACTTCCATTACAATTACAAAAAGTAGGGGTGAAAGTCGGCAGCTCTGCCTAGTCTCATGTTCTAATGGAAAGAGATTAGAGTCCACATCATTTGTTCGCACCACTGCTTGTGATACAGAATAAATCTGCTCCACGAAGTGCAAAAATTGTCCCCAAAGTCTAATTTTGCCGATAGCTGTTTAAGGAACTTCCATTCAACCCTATCAAAGGCCTTAAAGGCATCAAGTGAAAGGAGTGTAGTGAAGAGCTTATTATTAGTACAATGGTGAATTATATTCAGGACTCTTTGGACTACTTCAGCTAGACGTCTACCTGGGATGAACCCTGCCTGATCCAAGTTGATATATTTTGGAATAAACGAGTTAATCCTATGGACCATAATAGCTGACAACAATTTCGTATCCTGATTCAGTACAGAAATCGGGCAGTATGATCCCAGAGCCGTTGGATCCTTCCCTGGCTTGGGAAGTATCACTAGATGTGTTTGTTTCCAGGACTCTGGGATTGCGCCCCCTTTTAGAATACCATTAAATAGTACCTGAAGATATGGAGTCAAAATCCTAGCAAAGGCTTTATAAAATTCGGCTGCCAGGCCATCCATTCCTGACGTTTTCCCTTTTTAAAGATTTTTTAATACATTCTGAATTTCCATAATTGATATTGGCTCATTTAGTATTGCTTTGTGAGCTAGATCCAGAGTCTTTGCCTGCTATATCCATCTGTTTAACAGACTGTTTCCCTTCCAAACTCTTTTCATTAATCTTGGGGTCAACAAATTCCCTCATATCTTTGGAGGGCCAGTTTACCATTAAAATAAGTAGTTTAACCATTAACAGTGTAAAAATCCACTTACACACTATATTATTTTAACCATTTTTTTCTCCAGGATACTCTGCACAATGGCCTCCTCTTTAAAGTGTATAACTGCCCTCTGAGCATACCCAGAATAAGGCAAAATATCCACACTCCTGATATCAGAAGGCACAATTCTATCCCTGGGCCCCAGAATAGCTGTCAAGTGATAAGCAATTTGTGATTTATATTGCCATTCTGGGAACATTCCATTAACAGTAGGAAAAACAATAAACCCCAGAGCATCTTTCTTTAAACACATTTGTCCATTCTCCTAATCACCCCCCCCCCCATTCAAAAGAAAACCCACTCTTTTACCTGCCCTTTTATATTCCTTATTATTGGCTGATGTCTTAGAGCCCACAGGAGACATAGAAAGCATGGGCTTCTTAGACATTTTCTTGTGGTTGTTATTACTTGTCTTAGTCTCCCTATCCCTCCTACCCCCAAAGAAGCACTTCATTTCTTCACCCAGATTTGATAAGGAGACCTGGATCTTCCTTAATGTCAGGCTTCCCAATCCCCCCAGCGCACACTCCCAGGCAATCTGACGTTGGACACCCAAGTCAGTGAGATTTCTTTATTGCAAAAAATCCCATGGCAAAAGCTTGATAGTTACACTCTTCAGAAATCATATAGCTGATGGTCAGTAGCTACAGGCTTTATGTAATTCCAGAACAGTCCAAAGCTAAACACTACTACTGTGACTGAGATCCTCATCAATGTGGTATCTCCATTGCCAGTCTCCACAGTTCTGAACACAAGGGAAGGGACTCTGGATTCCTGGGTACCTAACCCAGACAATCCTTCACGGGGTTCCAACCCCAGACATGGAAAGGGAATGATTCCTGGAATGAACCCATCAGGCAATCAAGGGATAACTTCTTGAAAAGGCCAAAACAAAACCACACCCATAGAGAGTTAGACCAACTTGAAATCTTTTGTTGATAACTCCAGGCTGCATGGTCGAAGCCCATCAAGATCAAGGGAAGGGCATACCCACACATGCAAGGAGTTCCGGGCCACCACTTTCACATTGGCAACTCCATGCTGCATGAGTTCTGGCAGAGGAAAGTCCAAAAGCAGATCAAACCTAGCCTGCCGTACACGGAGCTGGCTATAAACACAGACACACAATCCACAACAAATGAGAGTTAAAGCCTATGAAAAGCATCACAGTACTTTTCATGGTAAATCCTTAACAAGCCAAAGTTTCAGTCCATGTGCAGAGTGCCTCTACAAAAGCCCAAGTGGTGATGGATCCAAATGGAGAAAGCTTTGGGCAATGAAAATGAGATGTTCCTAGCAAAGGCTCTTCGCCTTTGCATCACCTTAAAAGGGAAGCTGTGTCTGTCAGATGCCCCCTCCGGATCCCTTGACAGACAAAGGCCTTTAGCCTTTCAGCAAGGCCCCTGTCTAAACAGGGCATCACTGCTCAGTCCTCCAGCAGTGACGCTTCAACCTGGGTGACACTCCTGCAAACCCCACCACACCTCTCTCAGGTTCTCACGGACAGCTTCCAGCCTCCCTGCCAGCCAAGGCCAGACCAGAAGGTGGACAGGGAGTTGGGTGACTCCCTCTGACTCTGCTCTGAGAACACTGACAGAAATAAGCTCACACAAATTCTGACATTCCAGAGGCTGAATAGGCCCAAGACCTTCCAGGCTACTTCTAATCAAATCCTGGCTATAACGTACAAGGCCCTGACACTTAATTTCATGAAGATCTGCTCTGTTTGCTGCCCTATCAAGAAATACTGTTGAGACAGTAAGGGAAGGAGCAAAAAGTGCTATTGGCTTTCACTGCTTGTAGATTATCTTTCTTCTCACCCAATTCCATCTCCTTCTTGTCTTCTAACAAATTCAAGGGTAGAGTAAATCTATTATTTGATAGTAAGTAAGTGGGGGAGGGGAACCATGTAGACCTGTTTCCTGTGTTGGGACGTCTTTTCAATTACTTAACATGGGGTCAATTCTAGGCTGTTTCAAGCAGGGTGGGACTTCTCCTCTCTTGGAGAGGTAGACACTTGCCTTCGGCAACTTTTCTTCATCAAAAATTAGGAATGTTGGAGAA
Source organism: Heloderma suspectum (assembly GCF_057233095.1). Taxonomy (NCBI): domain Eukaryota; kingdom Metazoa; phylum Chordata; class Lepidosauria; order Squamata; family Helodermatidae; genus Heloderma; species Heloderma suspectum. The sequence goes on from NC_139459.1 coordinate 90,038,147, forward strand.
ATCTGCCACGGACTCCAGTGAGGCCGGATCCTTTGGAATCCAGCCCCCCAGAGTCCATGGCAGAACGGCTTCCCCCCGCCACCCCCCAAAATCCCCCCCCCGGGATGGACCTACCTGGCGGCAGATGCAGCAGTGGCGGTGGTGGAGGCTCCGCCTCATCTTCTGGCCACTGCCATTTGCATGCCTGCATTAGACCATGATAGGCTATGTAAATACTTACGTAGCCTATCACGGCAAAGAGCAGGGGTGCAAATGGCAGCTGCTACAATGGCCGCCATTTGCGGCTGCAGCAGCCCAGCAGCGTCCGGAAGTCCAGCTGCGGCCAGCCCCTGCTGGCGGCTCCACGGCCTTGCCGCAGAGTGGAGCTGGCTGGGGAGGATTCCGGGGGGAGGGATGGATCGCCTCCCCCCCCACCACAGATCCCCGGAACAGAACAAGGTAAGGGATTCGTACATCCCTATTGAAAATACAAATGAGGAGTAATATGTAGAGCTACTAGGAACAATCCCACTGCTGTGCAGTAGTACAACTCTACTGACATTGACTTGGCCAAAGGAGATAAACCCCGGGAGATAAATCACTCTAATACTTTTCCCAAAAAACAGTCAAACATCAACCAGAACAGCAAAAGAATAAAGCACTTGTGTCTCTCAAGTTTCCAAATCGTCATCACCTGTTTTTACTCCAGAGCTTCCCCAGCATGTATGCTTCAAGTAGGGATGGGGGAGAATTTCTCCTCGAAACTTCGGGGGGCCGAGTGCCAATGCATTCGGCCCCCCGAAGTAGTTTCAGGGAGAAATTCTCTGCACCCCCCCCCGCCCCCCCCCCCAGGATGGGACTTACCTTTCCTGAATGTCGCTCCTGGTGGCAGGTCGCAGCGGCGGTTCGGCAGGGCTTCGACAGGGGCAGGGGCGGCAGCTGGTCTTTCGACCGGCTGCCGCCGCCGCCATTCCAAGAAAAGTTTAAAAAAAAAAACGCCCCCGTGATAGGCTATGTGACGATTAATGTAGCCTATCATGGCTAGATTTGCAAAGTCAGCCATGATAGGCTACGTAAATCGTCACGTAGCCTATCACAGGTGACTTAAAAAAAAAAAGCGCGTATGCTAATGGCGGCCCCCATAGGGAGCAGCCATTCGCGTTCCTTATTTGGTCGCTGTAGTCTACATAAATCTTTATGTAGACTACGGCGAAAATAAGGGCAACGCTTCTTGCGTTGCCCTTATTTTCGCCGTAGTCTACGTAAAGATTTACGTAGACTACAGCGACCAAATAAGGAACGCAGATGGCGGCTCCCTATGGGGGCCGCCATTTGCGTACGCATTTTGTTTTTGTTTTTTTAAGTCACCCGTGATAGGCTACGTGACGATTCACGTAGCCTATCACGGCTGACTTTGCAGATCTAGCCGTGATAGGCTATGTTAATCATCACGTAGCCTATCACGGGGGCATTTTTTTAAAAAACTTTTTATTTCGCAGCCGGGAGAGGCGAGGCACCTCATCCCCCGCCTGAATTTCGGCCGGGCGAGGCAGGAAGCCTCCCCCCCAGCCTGAATTTCAGCCAGGCGAGGAGGGAAGCCTCCCCACCCCGGCCTGAACTTCGGGAGGAGCAGCAAAGCACCTCCCCCCCACCGCGAAGCAAGCTGCAAGACCAGGTAAGTGACTTTCATGCACCCCTAGCTTCAAGGGTTCATGAAGATAAGAAATTGATGGCATCCAGCTACTACAATAACTAGAAAAGGGGGAGGTAAATAAAAAAGTCCCCCGCAAAGTCCCTTAAAACCTTGAGGCCTCAAGGCTTAAGAACATGTAACAAGCACAGCTTTAAAATTTAAAGATTAGAACTAAGAACACTGATAAAGAATAAAAATATAAAGCCATTAAAAGAAGCATGCTAAGTGCATCTGGTCACCATTTTTCTCCATCAGAACTAACCACAAAAGCTTCTGATATCCTTCATGTAGTCACACAGATGGGAAAGGAGGAGCATGTGAGCCCAAGAAGAGACTAGGCTCATTCCTGTTATGATAAACCATGTTTTGTTATGATGTCCAAACACAGCCATAATGTGACCAGAGGTATCTGTTACCAAGTAAATACTAACTAATGACAGAAAAAATATGTAAATTAGTTTTTTTTCCTAAGAGAAGACTTCTAAGTATTTAATGGAGTGACATTAAATGTGACATTTTGCCAGAAAGCCTGAGTCCCTAAAGTAAAATTTACCTGTGATACATTTTCAGGTTATTTTGTCTGACAGTGATCATTTTTATCTCCATACTTACAATCAGATCATGTTCCCTGATTAAAAAACCACAGCAGAATAAACGATAGAAATATTAATGGCCTATAGTCTACCAGATAACTTTGTTTCAACCTGTGTAAAGCATAACAGTCCTGTGATTTCAAATCATGTTAACTAGTAGAATTTGACTGTGCAGGGATGGCATCAGACATTATAATAAAGCAGAAATAACAGATATATATCACTCTCATGATCACTTTCACACTAACCATGTAACATTTGAAAGGAGAATTTGAATAGCTCCCCTAAAGGTGTGTAAACTATACCTGCATTGAGAAATGTATCTCTTTATAGGTTTCCCCCCTTCAGATGTTACACCTGAAGCACCAAAAGCAAATACAGAAGACGTTTGCATATCAGATTTTTCCACATCCTAACATCTAAAGGTAGTTTATAGCTTCCAATATGCCCATCTCCACACTGCAAACTGGGCATGGATGGATGGTGAGATTAGGATTCTCATACTTCCACACATCATATCTAAAGCCACCATCAGTCTTGACCTTTTTTCTAGAACATCCAGAGTTAATTCATTTTCATCATTCTCTGTTATGAATGATCTGTCCATCTTATCTGCTTATTGTTGTTTATTCGGTCAGTCGCTTCCGACTCTTTGTGACTTCATGGACCAGCCCACACCAGAGCTTCTTGTCGGCCGTTGCCACCCCCACCTCCCCCAAGGTCGAGTCCGTCCCCTCCAGAGTATCATCCATCCATCTTGCCCTTGGTCAGCCCCTCTTCCTTTTGCCTTTCACTTTCCCTAGCATCAGCATCTTCTCCAGGGTATCCTGTCTTCTCATGATGTGGCCAAAGTACTTCAGTTTTGCCTTTAATATCATTCCCTCAAGTGAGCAGTCTGGCTTTATTTCCTGGAGTATGGACTGGTTTGATCTTCTTGCAGTCCAAGGTACTCTCAGAATTTTCCTCCAGCACCACAGTTCAAAACCATCTATCTTCCTTCGCTCAGCCTTCCTTATGATCCAGCTCTCACAGCCATAGGTTACTACAGGGAATACCATTGCTTGAACTATGCAGACCTTTGTTGTCAGTGTGATGTCTCTGCTCTTAACTATTTTATCAAGATTTGTCATTGCTGCCCTTGCAAGAAGTAAATGTCTTCTGATTTCCTGGCTGCAGTCAGCGTCTGCAGTAATCTTTGCACCTAGTAAGACAAAGTCTGTCACTGCCTCCACGTTTTCTCCCTCTGTTTGCCAGTTATCAGTCAAGCTGGTTGCCATAATCTTGGTTTTTTTGAGGTTTAACTGCAACCCAGGTTTTGCACTTTCTTCTTTCACCTTCGTCAGAAGGTTCCTCAGCTCCTCCTCACTTTCAGCCATCAAAGTGTTATCATCTGCATATCTGAGATTGTTAATGTTTCTTCCAGCAATTTTAACTCCAGCCTTGGCTTCATCAAGCCCAGCACATCGCATGATGTGTTCTGCGTATAGGTTGAATAGGTAGGGTGAGAGTACACAACCCTGCCGTACTCCTTTCCCAATCTTAAACCAGTCCGTTGTTCTGTGGTCTGTTCTTACCATTGCTACTTGGTCGTTATACAGATTCCTCAGGAGGCAGACAAGATGATTTGGTATCCCCATCCCATCAAGAACTTGCCACAATTTGTGATGATCCACACAGTCAAAGGCTTTAGAATAGTCAATAAAACAGAAATAGATGTTTTTCTGAAACTCCCTGGCTTTCTCCATTACCCAGCAGATATTGGCAATTTGGTCTCTAGTTCCTCTGCCTTTTCTAAACCCAGCTTGTACATCTGGCAATTCTCGTTCCATGAATTGCTGGAGTCTACCTTGCAAGATCTTGAGCATTACCTTACTGGCATGTGAAATAAGTGCCACTGTTCGATAGTTTGAACATTCTTTGGTGCTTCCCTTTTTTGGTATGGGGATATAAGTTGATCTTTTCCAATCTGTTGGCCATTCTTATGTTTTCCAAATTTGCTGGCATATGGCATGCATCACCTTGACAGCATCATCTGCAAGATTTTAAACAGTTCAGCTGGGATACTGTCATCTCCTGCTGCCTTGTTATTAGCAATGCTTCTTAAGGCCCATTCAACCTCACTCTTCAGGATGTCTGGCTCTAGCTCACTGACCACACCGTCAAATCTATCCCCAATATTATTATCCTTCCTATACAGATCTTCCGTATATTCTTGCCACCTTTTCTTGATCTCTTCTGCTTCTGTTAGGTCCTTGCCATCTTTGTTTTTGATCATACCCATTTTTTTTATTTTGCCTGGAATTTACCTCCGATGTTTCTAATTTTCTGGAAGAGGTCTCTTGTACTTCCTATTCTATTATCTTCTTCCTCTTCCGCACATTGCTTGTTTAAAAATAATTCCTTATCTCTTCTGGCTAACCTCTGGAATTTTGCATTTAATTGGGCATATCTCCCCCTTTCACTGTTGCCTTTTGCTTTCCTTCTTTTTTGGGCTGCTTCCAGTGTCTCAGCAGACAGCCATCTTGCCTTCTTGGTTTTCTTTTTCTTTGGGACGTTTTTTGTTGCCGCCTCCTGAACAATGTTGCGAACTTCTGTCCATAGTTCTTCCGGGACCCTATCTACTAAATCTAGTCCCTTAAATCTATTCTTCACCTCCACTGCATATTCATGAGGAATATTAGTGAGCTCATATCTAACTGATCTGTGGGTCTTCCCTATTCTCGTTAGTCTCATTCTAAATTGTGCAATAAGAAGTTCGTGATCTGAACTACAATCAGCACCAGGTCTTGTTTTTACCAACTGCATAGATGTCCGCCACCTTTGGCTACAAAGGATGTAGTCAATCTGATTTTGGTGTCAACCGTCTGGTGAAGTCCATGTATAAAGTCGTCTCTTAGGTTGTTGGAAGAGAGTGTTTGTTATGCACAGTGAGTTATCTTGGCAAAATTCTATCAGCCTATGTCCTGCTTCATTTTGTTCTCCCAGACCATGCTTGCCTGTAATTCCAGGTGTCGTTTGACTACCCACCTTAGCATTCCAGTCTTCTGTAATGAAAATAACGTCTTTGTTTGGCGTACTATCCAGTAGGTGCTGCAGATCCTCATAGAACTGATCTACTTCTGCTTCTTCAGCATCTGTGGTTGGGGCGTATATTTAGATCGCTGTGATGTTAAATGGCTTACCCTGAATTCGAATCGAGAACATTCTGTCATTTTTTAGATTGTATCCAAGCACTTCTTTAGCCACTTTATTATTAATTATGAAGGCTACTCCATTTCTTCTGTGATCCTCTTGTCCACAGTAGTAGATCTGGTGGTCATTTGATGTGAAGTGGCCCATTCCAGTCCATTTCAGTTCACTGACACCCAAAATGTCTATATTTAATCTTGACATCTCCCCCGTAACCACATCCAATTTGCCCTGGCTCATAGATCTTAAATTCCAGGTTCCTATGGTGTGTTGATCTTTAGAACATCGGATTCGTCGTTCACCACCAGCACCATCGGCTGCTAGCCGTCCTTTTGGCTTTGACCTAGCTGTGTCATCACATCTGGGGCTAGTTGAACTTATCCTCTGTTCCTCCCCAGTAGCATTTTGACCATCTTCCGACCTGGGAGTAGGGATGTACGAAAGTGACTTACCTTTCACAGATTATGTTGATGGTGGGGGGGAGGCGTTCCGTCCCTCCCCCTGGAATCCTGGCTGGTGGAGGAGGCACTCCGTTCTTCCCCCTGGAATCCTCGAACGGCCGGCTGTGCTCCGTGGCAGCTCCGCAGAGCAGCCGGCCAGGCCAGAGCCATCCACAGCTGGATTTCCAGCCACGGAGGGCGCTGGGTAAAAAAACAAACAAAACAACGCATACGCAAATGGCGGCGGCTACAGCCGCCGCCATTTGCATTCCTTCTTTTTACTGTCTTAATCTACATAAATATTTACATAGACTATGATGGCGAAAATCAAGGGGAATGAAAATAGTGTAGCGGGCACCATTTGCCTCCCCTTTTGATTCCCCATTTTAGCCTACGTAAAGATTTACATAGGCTAAAACGGTGAATGAAAAAGGGATGCAAATAGATTAAGACAGCCAAAAAGAAGGAACACAAATGGCGGCAGCCGTAGCCACTGCCATTTGCGTACGCATTTTTTTTTTAACCCACCCCCAACCATGATAGGCTACGTAGGGATTTACATAGCCTATCACATCTTTTTTTTCTTTTTTTTTAAACATAGCCATGATAGGCTATGTAAATCTTTACGTAGCCTATCAAGTCTTTTTTTTTTTTCACAAGCCTGGAAATGGCGGCGGCAGCAGCTGGTTGGAAGACCGGCCGCTGCCGCCGCCGGAGCCTTCGCCGGAGCCTTCATCGGAGCCGCCGCCACCCGGAAGATCCGCCCCAGGTAAGTCTCGACCTGGGGGGGATCTGCGGGGGGGGGGTGGCAGGCCATTCTGCCACAGATTTTGGGGGGCCGAATGCACTGGCATTTGGCCTCACTGAGATCTGTGGTGGAATTCCCTGACATCCCTACCTGGGAGTAGGAATGTCAGAAAATTCCACGACGGATCTCTGTGAGGCCGAATGCCAGTGCATTTGGCCCCCTGAAACCCATCGCGGAACAAAGCCCCCACCCCCCCAACCCACGAAAGGTGCGCGGGACAAAGTGCCCGCCGCCCCCACCCCATGAAAGGCGTGCGAAATGGAGCACTTACCTGCTCCCATCCGCGCTGCTGTGCAAATGGCGACTGTCCTATGGCCGCCATTTGCTTCCTCCTTCTTCAGCCATGATAAGCTACGTAAATACTTATGTAGCCTATCACGGCTAACGCAGGGATGCCATTTGCATCCCTGTGGAGGCCGTGATAGGCTACGTAAGTATTTACGTAGCCTATCATGGCGGGGGGGGGAATCCCAGCATATGCAAATGGCGGTGGCTACCGCCATTTATGTACACTGGGGTTTTTTCCCCACTGCCATGATAGGCTACATAAATATTTACGTAGCCTATCATGGCTCACTGCAGGGATACAAATGACGGCGGCTACAACAGCTGCCATTTGCGTCCCTGCAGGGCTGCCCAGCGGCCGGATGTCAGTCTGTGGGTGGCTGGAGCCGGCCAGTGGCTCCGTGGCTTGGCCGCAGAGCGGAGCCGGCCGGCCAGGATTCTGGGGGGGGAGGCACGGAGCGCCTCCCCCCCCAGCAAGGATTCCGGGGGGAGGGATGGAGCGCCTCCCCCCACCTGTGGAGCCCGGCAGAGCCAGGTAAGCAGGGTTTCGTACACCCCTACCTGGGAGTCCCATCTTCCAATGGTATACCGAGATATCTCTGGTTGCACTGATCCATTTAGTTTTCATGGCAAGAATACTGGGGTGGGTTGCTGTTTCCTTCCCCAGGGATCATATTTAGTCTGACCTTTCTGCCATGACCTTCCCGTCTTGGGTGTCCCTTCACGGTTTAGCTCATGACATCACTGAGGTGCTCAAGCTCCAGCACCACGACAAGGTAATGATCTCCTTTGCTGGAGATCTTATCTGCATCTGGCCACAAACCCTAACAAACTAGACTTAAATAGAGAAGGCATCTTAACATTCAATATAGGAGAAGGTATGTTGATCTGAAAATGGATAAGGTACTGCAAATCTAGGAGAATGCTGCTTTTCACCTTGCTAGCTACATTATCTTCACATAAGCCATCCTTATTTCATGCTAAGGTGCTTCCATAGGGTAAAAAAAGTAGATGACGATATGATTTGCTAGATTGCCTATTCTTTACCTCTTGTCAAAATCTAGGCTGCAAGAGGCTCTTCTTCACTGCATGAGAAAATTGCAAGCCTATAATAGTGGTTATCAAAACTTCTCCAAAAAGGATCCACTCCTCATCTTTGATCTTATGTACTAATCCCATTGCATGTCCTTGAAATTGCCCTCTTAGTGCTGTCTACTAAGCATCTATTTCTAACAACGTGAAAACCAACTCATACAGCTCCTGTCACCCCTGAATGGGCCCTAATCCATAGTTTAGGAATCACTGTCCTATAAAATTCCATTCTGTTTTTCCAATCATGTGGTTTCTCAAAAGCCTAATATAGTTGTAACTTCAGATCCATGTTTTTCCTAGCTTCCTCTGTAGGATATACATCTGTGTGTACTGCTAATGATTTTACTTTCCTTTTGCAATCCTTAGTTTCGTAAGCAGTTGTAGCAGTTGTTGCCAGAATATGCGTATGAACTATTTATGCAGAACATGAGTTGCCAGGTACTGAAAACTGCTAGTTCATTACTGATTTATGTGCACTGCAAACTAAGCTTTTAACTCCCAATTGCAAGTACATTGAGACTGACAAATCAGGTTGGGCAGAATGGAGTTAAATGATACAGCACTGGTCAAAATGCAAGCACTCCCCTTACTCAACAGGAATGGCCAGCATATTTAGCAAAACAAAAACTGCAATGCAAGTTTTGATTAGGGATGGGCTGAGTCCATTCTGTGCCAGTTCCACCTGGTTTGTTTGTTTATGAGAGGAAAAATCTGTACATATTCTTCTGTGCATTTTTCTAGGCATGGCGGAGAATTCCACCACGGATCTTGGTGAGACCGAATGCCAGTGCATTCGGCCCCCCGAAATCCATGGCGGGACGAAGCCCCCCCGCCCCCCCTCGAAATGGGCCTGGAACAGAGCACCTACCTGCTGCCGTCCGCGCTGCACAGCGAATGGCGGCCGCGTCTGTGGCCGCCATTCGCTTCATCTATATATCCGTGATAGGCTACGGGAATACTTACGTAGCCTATCACGGCTAATGCAGGGTCGCCATTTGCGTCCCTGCAGAAGCTGTGATAGGCTACGTAAGTATTTACGTAGCCTATCATGGCAAAACTAAGGGAACGCAAATGGCGGCAGCTACGGCAGCCGCCATTTGTGCTCCCTTTTTTTTCTGCCGTGATAGGCTACATAAATATTTACGTAGCCTATCACGGCAAAACAGAGGGGCACAAATGGTGTACTGGCCACCATTTGCGCCCCTCTGTTTTGCCGTGAGAGGCTACGTAAATATTTATGTAGCCTATCACGGTCCAGTGTAGGGATGCAAATGGCATCCCCTACACAGGACGCCATTTGTGTCCGCACCAGCCCGGCAGCGGCTGGAGGCCCCACTGCGGGTTGGCCTGGCCAGTGGCTCTGCAGCCTGGCCATGGAGTGGAGCCAGCCAGGCAGGATTCCAGGGGGGAGGAACGGATTGCCTCCCCCAATCAAGGATTCCAGGGGGAGGAACAGATCACTTCCCCCCACCTGCGGAACCCACTGGAGCCAGGTAAGCAGGGTTTTGTATACCCCTACATTTTTCAAATGGATGTATCAATGGACTCATGCCCCTATTGACTAAAGTGTGTTTGTGTGCATTTTAGAAATATTTTCAGGGGATTTTGCACATTTTTCAATGGGTCCATGTTGTCGAACAATTTCTTTTTGTTTCACAGAATGCATTGAAAGCCTGGAAATGTACAGTTTCTGACTGCAAATTGTGTCCATTCCCATGTTTGGTTCTGGGAGGTGTGGATGGGGTAAATCCACTTTTTAAAACCCCTTAATGGAGCAAATTTCTCACCCATTCCTGGCCTTGATTATTCTCTAATGATTATGGGCTCTGGTTCCTTTGGATCAGCACAGTCTCCTATACTATCATGGGCTCATTCAAAAATGTCTTCTACAGCTGCCACTTACCTAGAACTTCTGCAGATGATGCAAGGATAATTCTACCTGACTGCCTTTTACAAAACAAGCAATTCAAGCTCTTACCATTGCACCATATGTATTATTATGCTTTAAATTAGGATGGTGCCGAATTTAAGGTCTGTTTGGTGAAAAGAAAAGAAAAGCTTGTCTTTCCTTGCCCAGAGGAAAGACACTGCATGCTAATTGCAGCCATCATTTTACTTAGGATTTGGCTCTGAACTAATATTTTTGAATGTAATAGCTGTTGGAAAAGTGGAACCTTCAAGGTTCCACTGGCAAAACAGACCCCTGCAGCTTTGTTTTGTTTTGTTTTTTTCAGAAAGGAGAAGCAAGCCGCTCTTTGAAAGGTTCACTTGGATACTCAAGTCAATCATGCTGCAATCAGGAAGGCAATCTGCCCTCTTGGTTAATCTAGCTTTTCTTCCATCCTTTCACCCCCTCAATGACAGGTAGTATTGAGAAAGGGGAGGGGACCCGTGGTTTTTAAAAGAAAAGAGATACACATCCCTAAGGAAGCATTCTTTAATCAATTTCAATTGATCCTATCCTGAGACCTTGTTGTAAGGAGCAGTAGCATCTCCTTAAACAAAGCACAATAATGGTTCAATTAAAGTATAAAATAATATGCCACCCACCTGGAAGAGAACAATGAAAAACAGAGGAGGCACTCTCCAAGATATATAGTGCCCAAATGGTTTGTGGATAACATGGCTACTTTAATTCATGGAGAAAGTACATGAGAATTCATCATAGACACCTAGTTTACTTTTCCCTCCCCAGCGATGAAGGTAAGGGGACTAGACATTTCTGCTACAGATTTCGCTGCACTTTTACCAACCAAACTACAATTCCCAGCATTCTTAGGGGAATTCATAATAGTTACAATAAAACCATGTGATTATCTACTCAGAAGTAAGCCCTATTGAAACTAAAAGGCCTTACTCCCTTCCAGGTAAATGTATAGAGGATTGCAGCCATAAAGTGGCATGCACATTTTTGTATGCAATTTTCAACAATGCATGTACTTTTTGAAACCAATGTCCCCTAATTGCTATGTATTTATCTCAACTATTTGTATACCACTTGATATCGTATGATCCCTAAGTGGTTTACATAACAAATACCTAAAATACAATATAAAAACAATATAAAAATACATTAAAAAATAAGAGAAACAGTAAAATTCAGCAGTTCTATTACACGTCAGGAAAAGCCTAAATAAATAGGTGCATCTTCAAGAGGTGTCTAAAGTTCATCATAGTTTCTACAGTTTTGCTATTTTCCATAATGTATCTATATTTCTACAGTTTCCCCTAAATTATGGATTTTGTATGCATTTTATGATTGGAGAACAGCACTGCAAACGTTTGGAGAAGTGCAAAATGGAAGGATAACCACGTACTGGTACATCTACCAGTTCAGGAGCGCAAATTAGGTCTGTTCATATTAAAATGTATACCAAATGAATTTATCCCGCATCCCTTGCTACATGCCTAGAACTTCTGCAGAGTGAAATGATTCCTTCGCTTTAGCGATCTCCACTCTAAAGTCCATCTGGATGGGAGTTCCTTGTGTCCCTGCTTTAATGTGCTACAACTGGGATCATGGGAAATATAGTCCATGGAACAATATAGCACGGATGAACATTCTGCCTGCTGACATCACTTCTCAGGAGCTGCAGATAGCCTACATTACCATCAAAGGATACAAGATTGCCCCCACACCCACAAGAGTCAGCATGGTATGGCTATTGCTGTTTGGGGTAGTGAGGATCACATGTGCTGAAAGAATATATCCAGCACCCACCTCAGTAACTATAAAAATCAATAATATAGTGACATGAACATTTACTTTGGCTTTTCTCTGCATCTAATTCCTATTCAGTCCTGGCATAGCATGGATGAGAAACTCTAGAAAAGGTTCACAACAATGGAAGGCTTAAACAGATACATTCACATAGAACCAGACGTCAAATTCATTATGTGTTATATACCAAAGCAACCTTCCTCTGAATTACAGCATTTACAGCTATTTGACTCCTAGCACCTGAAGTCCTCCTAATGTCTTCTCCCATTCTCTTCTCCCATTCTCTTCTTATCCATTGAAGGTAGCTTGTGAACCCTCCTCCAGAGGTCCACAACCCTCTGGGCATTAGTGTATAGACATCGAAGACCATGTGCTTCACAGTCTGGCTTTCTTCCTACATGTTTCTGAAGACTATTATTGGGCCGTATTAGAGCTGTTCTCTCCGTTGTGGTGCATGAGCCTTCATCCATTGTGACTCCCAACTTTATGTCTCCATCGCCCATAGGATTCCATTTAAAGCCCTCCTGATGAAGTTCTTCATGCTGTGGCCAAATACATTCTTCCCAGCCTTTGTGAGGTGCAACCCATCCCTTGCCAACAGTCCATCTTCCAGGAAGTATAGCCCGTGGTCCCAGAATCCAAATCTCTCTCGTTTGCACCACCTTCGTAGCCAGTCATTCACCCGGAGTATTTTTCTTTCCCTTTCTATCCCTCTTCTAACTACTGGAAGGATGGATGAGAAAACTATCTGGGCCCCAAAGTTCTTGAGTTCCTTTCTCAAAGCTTCAAAGTCTGACATGATTCTTCGTAGCTCCGCTTAGCGGTATAATTTGTTCCCACATGGATGAGAAGAAAGGGATACCTGTCAGTGGACTTTATGAGTGCAGGCAACCTTTCAGTCACGTCTCTAATGCATCCTCCCGGGAGACAACATCCTTGGCGAGTCCACGGGTCTTCGCGACATACTTGGGTCTCGATCCCACGCAGCAAGGAGTCTCCCACTACTACCACTCTTCTCTTCTTGTTGTTGTAGGCCTGGGTTTCATCGCCTCTGCTTGACTGACCTTCAGACTCTTGCTCACTCTCATGTAGGTTCCCCTGTGATTCTTCCTCTGCAGGCTATCCCCCAGTCTCATCCTCAAGTACTGTAAGTGCTTTCGCAGAAAGGCAGTATATAAATGTAGAAAATAAATAAATAGCCTTTATGTTGTGTACAGCACCTAGCACTCTCTTGGTGCAAAGTAGTAGTAGTAGAACTAAAAAAATTGCTATCCATTCTCTCAATCACCAGTACATCTATCTTTAGCTATAATCTTTCCATTTCTTAACATTTTTCTACTGGAAGCTGAATTAAACATACTCAATTAAACAAACTGAATTAAAAAGCAATTTTACATGAGCTGCATGAATCTGCTATGCCCACTACCACATGCTTTATCCGAACAGTATAATCTGTTCTTAACACTTTGAAAAGGAAAAAAAAATGTTAATAAACTAACATGGGGTGAGCAGGTGTTATTCACCCTAGCTAAATATTGGACTGAGTACAGCAATTGCATTCTGTGCAATAGACCTAATTAAAACTTAGCACTAGAGCTGTAGTCTAGTTATCAACACTATGATGACTTCCAAATTCACCCTCTGTGAAGAAGGTAAACAACAAAGACAGAGCACATTTAGTTTACTTAGTTGTAGGACTCCTTCAGGGCATCCACCTGTGCTTTGCTTCTCCTTCTCTACTCTGATCAGAAAGTGCCTATTCTTGTTGTGTTTTGTTTTGTTTTTCATAGGGATGTCGGAGAATTTCTCCACGAATCTCTGGGAGGCCGAATGCCAACGCATTCGCCCTCCCGAAATTGGTGGAGAAACAGTCCGCCGCCACCCCCCCCGGGATGGGACTTACCTTTGTTGAATGTCCCTGGTGGCTCCCGGTGGCAGTTCGGCGGCAGCAGCGGTGGCGGCTGGTTTTCCGACCAGCTGCCACTGCCGCCATTTCCAAGTAAAAAACAACAACAACAACAACAAACGTGATAGGCTACATAAAGATTTATGTAGCCTATCATGGCTAGATTTTCAAAAAACACTGTGATAGGCTACGTAAATCCTTACGTAGCCTATCACGGCTGACTTTGGGGAGAAAAAAAAAGCGTGTACGCAAATGGCGGCACCCATGGTTTGCGTTCCTTATTTGGGCATGTGTAGTCTACGTAAACATTTATGTAGACTACAGCGAAAATGAGGGCAACGTAAATAGCTTTTTTTACGCGCGGTTTTTTTTTTTTTTACTCAGCCGTGATAGGCTATGTAAACATTTACGTAGCCTATCATGGCTGATTGCAGGGACGCAAACGACTGATTGCAGGGATGCAAACGGTGGCCAGAATTTCGGGGGGGAGGGACGGGGTGCCTCCCCCCCAGCCAGAATTTCGGGGGGAGGGATGGAGCACCTCCCCCCCACTGCGAATCAAATTTCCGGCAAGGTAAGTGACTTTCGTACATCCCTATTTTTGGGAGAAGACTGAGCCAAAGTAGGAACTGAACACTTCAGCCTTTTCTTTGTCATCTGTTATCATTTTGCCATCCTTATTTAATAGCTGAACCACCATTTCTGTCCGCTGTCTTTTACTATGCACATATCTGAAGAAAGCCTTTTTGTTGCTTTTAGCCTCCTTCGTTAACCTCGGCTCATTCTCACCTTTAGCCTTCCTGATGCCATCCCTACGCTACCTGCCTGTACTCTTCCTTTGTCACTTGGCCTTCCTTCCACTTCCTATATGCATCCTTTTTTGTTTTCAGGTCATCTCTAAGTTTGTTGTGAAGCCACATTGGCTTCTTCTACTGTCTTCAACCTTCTTTTCTTGTTGGAATTGTTTGTAATTATGCCTTTAGAATTCCCTTTTTTAAAAACTCCCACCCATCTTGGACTCCTTTTCTCATTAGAGTCGCTTGCCATGGGACCTTACTGATCATTGTTCTGAGTTTATTAAAATTGGCTTTCCTAAAATCCAGGGTACATGTTTGCCTACACTCAGCTTTTTCTTCCTTTAGAAACAAGAACTCAAGTATAACATGGTCACTTCCCCCCAGAATTCCCATAACTGTACTTTATCCACCAAGTCATCTCTGTTGGTTAGAATCAAGTCATGGATAGGGGTGGACGAAAGTCCCTTACCTGTCGTCGAAGGACGTTCGCGGTGGGGGGGAGGTGCTTCGCTGCTCCCCCCGTGAAGTTCAGGCCGGGGGGGGAGGCTTCCCGCCTCACCCCAGCCAAAATTCAGGCCGGGGGGGAGGCTTCCCGCCTCACCCCGGCCGAAATTCAGGCCAGGGAGGAGGCTTCCTGCCTCGCCCAGTCGCGAACGCGAAAGTTTAAAAAAAAAACAACGCCCCCTGATAGGCTACGTGACGATTCACATAGCCTATCACGGCTAGATCTGCAAAGTCAGCCGTGATAGGCTACGTCAATCGTCACGTAGCCTATCACGGGTGACTTTAAAAAAAAAAAGCGCGTACGCTAATGGTGGCCCCCATAGGGAGCCGGCATTCGCGTTCCTTATTTAGTCGCTGTAGTCTACGTAAATGTTTACGTAGACTACGGCGAAAATAAGGGCAACGCTTCTTGCGTTGCCCTTATTTTCGCCGTAGTCTACGTAAACATTTACGTAGACTACAGCGACTAAATAAGGAACGTGAATGGCGGCTCCCTATGGGGGCCGCCATTAGCGTACGTGCTTTTTTTTTTTTAAGTCACCCGTGATAGGCTACGTGACGATTGACGTAGCTTATCACGGCTGACTTTGCAAATCTAACCGTGATAGGCTACGTGAATCGTCACGTAGCCTATCAGGGGGCGTGTTTTTTTTTTCTTTTATTGCAATGGCGGCGGCGGCAGCCGGTCGAAAGACCGGCTGCCGCTCCCGCCCTGCTCGAACACCCGCCGAACCGCTGACCGGACCCGCCGCCGGGAGGGACATTCGGCAAAGGTAAGTCCCGTCCCGGGGGGGGTGCGGGGGGGGGGGGGTTCGGAAGATTTCTCCCCAAAACTTGTTCGGGGGGCCGAACACGTTGGTGCTCAGCCCCCCGAAGTTTCGGGGAGAAATTCTCTGCCATCCCTAGTCATGGATAGTCCATCCTCTAGTTCCTTCCTCTACTTTCTGTAGGAGGAAGTTATCAGCAAAACAAGTCAGGAATCTCCTGGAGGGGCCATGTTTTGCAGAATTTGTCTCCCAACAAATATCGGGGAAATTGAAGTCCCCCATTACTACTACATCATGCTTCCTTGAAACCTTGGCAATTTGCTTTTCAAACATTTCATCCTTGTCTTCTCCGTGATTGGGTGGCCAGTAGTAGACTCCGACCACCATGTTCCTTTTATTCTTTGCTAATTTATTTTAACCCAGATGCTCTCGATGGGGCTACCAAGCTCATCCTCCTGTATTTCTGTGCAGAGATATGTATTTTTCACATACAGTGCAAGTCCACCTCCCTTTCTGTTTCTCTTGTTCTTTTTGAACAAGTTATATCCTTGAATTGCTGTATTCCAATCATGGGAGTCATCCCACCCAGTTCCAGTTTCACCTATCAAGTCATAATTTCCCTCCTGAGTTCAAGTTCATTCTGTTTGTTTCCCATACTCTGGGCATTAGTGTATAGACATCGAAGACCATGTGGTTTATAGTCTGGCTTTCTTCCTACATCCATTGTTACCTCCAACTTTACATCTCCCTTCCTTTTAGGACTCAGTTTAAAGCCCTCCTGATGAAGTTCTTCATGCTGTGGCCAAACACATTCTTCCCAGCCTTTGTGAGGTGTAACCCATCCCTTGCCAACAGTCCATCTTTCAGGAAGTATAGCCCATGGTCCCAGAATCCAAATCTCTTGCACCAGCACCACCTTCGTAGCCAGTCATTCACCCGGAGTATTTTTCTTTTCCTTTCTATCCCTCTTCTAACTACTGGAAGGATGAATGAGAAAGCTATCTGGGCCCCAAAGTTCTTGAGTTTCCTTCCCAAAGCTTCAAAGTCTGGCATGATTTCTCTGCTGGGCAGTATCATTTGTTCCCACGTGGCTAGGAAGAAAGGAATACCTGACAGTGGACTTTATGAGTGTAGGCAACCCTTCAGTCACATCTCTAATCTGTCCTCCTGGGAGACGGCATACCTGGTGAGTCCATCACCACGACATACTTGAGTTTCAATCCCATGCAGCAAGCAGTCTCTCACTACTACTACTCTTCTCTTGTTGTTCTTGTTGTAGGCCTTGGTTTCATTGCTTCTGCTTGACTGACCTTCAGCTTCTTGCTCACTCTCATGCAGATTCCCCTGTAATTCTTCCTCTATAGGCTGTCCTCCAGTCTCATCCTCAAGTACCTGGAAATGGTTCCATAGTTCCAATGCTTCCACTGTGTAGAGTGGCTTCTAGTTCTTCTGCTCCTGTCACCCTTTTCCAAGGAGTATCGTCTACTTTATTTTTCCTCACCTCAGCATTTCTCTCTTCTGCCTCAGCTTGCTGTTGTTATTCTAGCTTCTGTTCTTCGCTTTGCTGCTGTAGTTCCACCATTCTGTCTAAGAACTCTTAATGTTCTCTTTTTTTCCTGGAGGGTCGACACTCGCTGCTCCAGTCCTCTTACTTTTTCTTCCAACAGTGTGATCAACTTGCACTTGTTGCACATGTAGGGCATGTTGATCTCAGGCAAGGAAACAAACATTGCACACACCTTGCAGGTCACCACCACTGGAGAGTCTTGTCCTTCCATAGTCTCTATTCCCTTTATGTTTTAGCTTTCTGATTGTACTGGAATAGCCTATGCTTTGTCCTCTATTCACTGAAGGTTAACAACAGAGCCCCACTGGTATGGACGTGTGTGTTACAAGAAAAATAAATTTTTAAAAAAGAAGTGGGGGAGAAAAACATGTTAGGGGCCTCCCCCTTGACCTCCCCTGGCAAACTCCTGTTTGCTCTCCCTGTTTGCTTGCTCTGATAGCTTGCTCTCTGGAAGCTTGCTTCCTTGTATAGCCTCTAGACCAGCTGGAGCAGCTTCCTCTGCTCTGGTCAGCTAGGAGACAGGAAACAGTCTGAGACTTCCTGCCCACACAGCTGCTGGGAGTTCTCAGGCAATGCCCCTTCAATTCAATTGGAGCTTTCAGGAGCACATGGTGAGTGCATAGCAACTCAGAATGGAAAGTTCCCTGAGCTTACTCCAGCCCTCTCACCACTTTGCCTTTGTCTCCTTTTCCACTGCAACTCCCCTGGCAAACTCCTGTTTGCTCTGCCTGTTCGCTCACTCGTATTGCTCTCTCTCTGGGAGCTTGCTTCCTTGTATATCCCCTAGACCAGCTGGAGCAGCTTCCTCTGCTCTGCTCAGCTAGGAGACAGGAAACAGTCTGAAACTTCCTGCCCACACAGCTGCTGGGAGTCCTCAGGCCATGCCCCTTCAATTCAGTTGGAACTCTCAGGAGCACATGGTGAGCACACAGCAACTCAGAATGGAAAGTCCCCTGAGCTAGGGATGTATGAATGCCTTACCTAGTTCTGGTGGCGGTGTCCGCTAGGGGGTGGGAGGCGATCCACCCCTCCCCCTGGAATCCTGCCCACCTGGCTTCACTCCACAGTGGGTCTCCGGAGCTGCCAGCCAGGCCCATCCACAGCTGGACTGCTGTCTGCTGCCAGGCTGCTGCAGCCTCAAATGGCAGCCGGCATAGCGGCCGCCGTTTGCGTCCCTATGTTAGGCTGTGATAGGCTACGTATATATTTACGTAGCCAATCACGGCTACTGGCAGGGACGCAAATGGTGACCGCTACACCGGCTGCCATTTCATTCCGCAGCCTGGCAGCGTATGGAAGCAATGACCCAGAACAGCTGCCGCCGCCAGGTTGGGGGGGTGTTCAGGGGGTGGCGGGGGGTGTAGTCTGTTCCACCACGGACTCTGGGGAGTCCGGACTCATTGGAGTCCATGGCAGATTTCTCCGCCATCCCTCCCCTGAGCTTACTCCAGCCCTCTCACCAGTTTGCCTTTGTCTCCTCTTCCACTGCAACTCCCCGGGCAAACTCCTGTTTGCTCTCCCTGTTCGCTAGCTCTGATTGCTCACTCTCTGGGACCTTGCTTCCTTGTATAGCCCCTAGACCAGCTGGAGGAGCTTCCTCTGCTCTGCTCAGCTAGGGGAGACGAAGCAGACTGGTAACTAATGCAATGGTTTAGAATTAGTGGAATGCAATCAAGCGTGATAGGTTAGTGCCCATGGCAGCCTTTCAAATACATCGCAAAAAGTTACTAATCCACAAAAATAAAATTACTAGCCAGCCTACCCACAATATGGCTGTGTTAGTCTTTTGGGGCCTAAAAGAAAGAAAGCCCCAATTTTGATAAAGCGTCCATGCCCAATCACTTGGAAGTTATTCTTACTTGTCATAGGTGACCAGGTGCGCTATAAGTCTGGCTTAAGAGTTTAGAAGCACTGATCTCTACACAGAGGCATTTCAGAAGCCACCTTTGCACATTGCACATGTGAAGGGACGACTGCATCCGTAGACGGGACTATTGCACACTCCTGACCCAAGCACGGGGCAAGCTGCTGCTCATCAGTAGACATTTTCTTTGCAGACGACCACACTAATACATGGTCTAGAGGCAGCATCAGGCAATATTCCAGGGGAGTGCCAGGAATTCAAGCCTGCTTCCCATTACTCATGTGATGCCCCCTTCATGTGAATAATAGGTGAAGGGCACTAGAGGAAGCAGCAGATCTGTGTGCTCATTCCTTTATGTGCACAGATCTGCTCCATCGGGTAGAACGTGAAAGCGAGAGCTCTTGGTGTACATTGGTCATGTATATAGATGGCCCCACAGAAATATCGCAACTACAGCCTGCCCCCATCCTGAAGACACAGTAAAGATAGCAAATGATCCTAATCATGTATATTATCCCAAGAAAAATTCATTTGGAAAGCAGGTAAAAACCAATGCAAATGGGGAAAATATTAAAAATTAACACACCTACTCCACTAATTGTCATGAACAGAAATGCCTTGCAATGTTTCTGGATGATGCTGAGGTGTGAGTTTTGAAGAATACTCCATGGGAGACAGCTATCTAATAATGGAGAGCCAAGTCTCTGCGTATTCTTGCAATGTGTTTATGTTTCATTGATAACGTTGTTGAAATGGTACAATCTGCCATTTTTAAAGTCTGTGATGAAAAGTAGAGCAGGGTATGCCAGTATGGTCCAGACCTGGCTGTTGAATGAAATATGAGTTAATGTAACATATGCCTGTTATATTAATGTATTATGTATGTGTTTGCACTGTTAAATATGACCTAGGTGAGATAGGGTTAATGAAGCACTAGAGAGTGAGTGAAAGGTGAGAGTAGAGCTGTGTGCAAATAGCTTCTCAATTGCCCAGCCTATTTATGGGCAGAGATATTGGGGAGGGGGGATTTTACCGAATTTCTCCTAGGGGAGCAGAAATTCTCCAACGGCTTCTCCCAGATAGGGCTCACTATTGGTAGGGGCTGTAGCACAGGTTCTTTCTTTTTCCTAAGGGTTTTTGGTTTATTGCACTGCTTCTGTGGGCGGCCACAGCATCAGCTGTGTTGAGGCTTCCACTTTTCTGAGGCAGAATTTTGAATTTCTTTTGATGTTGTTTTTGGGCTTCCCTAATCACTGCGAGGTGGCCGAGGGTGCTGTGTGTGTGTGTTCTCAGCCTCTATTATGCATCTTTCCATTGCTCTGCAGCCTCCCAGCCCACCCACACTTCCTGAACTGAAAAAGCCCCCTAGGAAGAATTGCCTCATGATGTCTTCCTCAGGATGGCTATAATTGAAGTGTGGGAAGCCGAGGAGGCTACAGACTGCCACAGAGATTATTGTATAGATGACAGACAGGACACTCACTCATGCACACTCCTCAGCCACTTCAATAAGTAATGTAAGCTGAAGAACCGCAGACCCAACCCATGAGCATTTCTCTGAAATTTCTCCTCCTTTGAATTTCTTTTTGAAAGCCATTTCTTTTCTATCAAATTGGATGGGAATGGTAAAAAAATGTGGGAGAAATTTTCGGCACAGCACTAGGTGGGAGGAGCATGTGTTTGTGTGAGAGAGAGAGAGGGGGAGGGGATTCTGTGGTAATATAAGGAATGAACTTACAGAAGCCAGATAGGGATTGAGGAAACTACATCTAGTGAGTGAGGTGTAGGGAATAGGATTTAGAAGGGGTAGAGTAGGCAGATAGGTTAGGACCAAGCATAGATTATTGTTATTTATTATTTATTACATTTCTATTCTGCTCCATAGCTGAAGCTCTCTGGGCAGTTTTCAAAAATTAAAACATTAAAATACAATATTTGTTCAGTCGTTCAGTCGTGTCCGACTCTTCGTGAACCCATGGACCATAGCACGCCAGGCCTTCCTGTCCTGCGCTCTCTCCCGGAGCGTGCTCAAGTTCATATTCATTGCATTGGTGATGCTATCTAGCCATCTCATCCTCTGCCGTCCCCTTCTCCTTTTGCCTTCAATCTCTCCCAGCATCAGGGTCTTTTCCAGAGAGTTTTCTCTTCTCATTAGGTGGCCAAAATATTTGAGCTTCAGCTTCAGGATCTGTCCTTCCAATGAGCACTCAGGGTTGATTTCCTTTAAGATGGACTGATTTGACCTCCTTGCAGTCCAGGGGACTCGTAAGAGTCTTCTCCAGCACCACAGTTCGAAAGCATCAATTCTTCAGCGCTCAGCCTTCCTTATAGTCCAGCTCTCACAGCCATACATTACTACTGGGAAAACCATAGCTTTGATTAGGCGGACCTTTGTCCGCAAGGTGATGTATCTGCTTCTTACTATGCTGTCTAGGTTTGCCATAGCTTTCCTCCCAAGGAGCAAGCGTCTTTTAATTTCATGGCTACAGTCACCGTCTACGGTGATCTTGGAGCCCAAGAAAGTAAAATCTGTCACTGCTTCCATTTCTTCCCCTTCTATATGCCAGGAAGTGATAGGGCCAGATGCCATGATCTTCGTTTTTTTAATGTTGAGTTTCAAACCAGCTTTTTCACTCTCCTCTTTCACCCTCAACAAGAGGCTCTTTAGATCCTCTTCGCTTCCTGCCATTAGGTTGGTATTGTCTGCATATCGGAGGTTGTTGATAATTCTCCCAGCAATCTTAATTCCGACCTCTGAGTCATCCAACCCGGCATTTCTCATGATGTACTCTGCATATAAGTTAAATAAGCAGGGTGACAATATGCAGCCTTGTCGTACTCCTTTCCCAATTTTGAACCAATCAGTTGTTCCATGTCCGGTTCTTACTGTTGCTTCTTGACCCTCGTACAGGTTTCTCAGGAGACAGGTAAGGTGGTCTGGTACTCCCATCTCTTTAAGAATTTGCCACAGTTTGTTGTGATCCAAACAATCAAAGGCTTTAGCATAGTCAATGAAGCAGAAATAGACGTTTTTCTGGAATTCTCTTGCTTTCTCCATGATGCAGCGAATGTTGGCGATTTGATCTCTAGTTCCTCTGCCTCTTCGAAACCCAGCTTGTACTTCCGGTAGTTCTCGGTTCGCATACTGCTGAAGCCTAGCTTGTAGGATTTTGAGCATCACCTTGCTGGCATGTGAAATGAGCGCAATTGTGCCGTAGTTTGAACACTCTTTAGCGTTGCCCTTCTTTGGAATTGGAATGTAAACTGACCTTTTCAGGTCTTGTGGCCACTGTTGAGTGTTCCAAATTTGTTGGCATATTGAGTGCAGCACTTTAACAGCATCATCTTTTAGGATTTTAAATAGCTCAGCTAGAATACTGTCAACTCTGCTAGCTTTGTTGTTACTAATGCTTCCTAAGGCCCACTTGACTTCACTGTCGAGGATGTCCGGCTCAAGTTCAGTGACCGCACTATCATGGCTATCAGGGACATTCAGATCTTTCCTGTGTAGTTCTTCTGTGTATTCTTGCCACCTCTTCTTAATCTCATCTGCTTCTGTTAGGTCCCTGCCTTCTTTGTCCTTTATCATGCCCGTCTTTGCACAAAACGTTCCCTTGAGGTCTCCAATTTTCTTGAAGAGATCTCTAGTCTTTCCCATTCTGTTGTTTTCCTCGATTTCTTTGTATTGTTCATTTAAGAAGGCCTTCTTGTCTCTCCTTGCTATTCTCTGGAACTCTGCATTCAGTTGGATATATCCTCCCCTATCTCCCTTGCTTTTCGCTCCCCTTCTTTCCTCAGCTACTTGTAAAGCCTCATCAGTAGGGATGGCGGAGAATTTCTCCCGGAAACTTCGGGGGGCCGAGCGCCAACGTGTTCGGCCCCCCAAAAAAGGAGCACCCCCCCAGCCCTGCACCCCCCCGGGACGGGACTTACCTTTCCCGAATGTCCCTCCCGGCGGCGGGTCCGGCCGGCGGTTCGTCGGGTCTTCGTCAGGGGCGGGAGCGGCAGCCGGTCTTTCGACTGGCTGCCACCGCTGCCATTCCAATAAAAGAAAAAAAAATGCCCCCGTGATAGGGTACGTGACGATTAACGTAGCCTATCATGGCTAGATTTCCAAAGTCAGCCGTGATAGGCTACATAAATTGTCATGTAGCCTATCACGGGTGACTTAAAAAAAAAAAAAAAGCACATACAGATAATGGCGGCCCCCATAGGGAGCCGCCATTCACGTTCCTTATTTGGTCGCCGTAGTCTACGTAAAGATTTACGTAGACTACAGCGACCAAATAAGGAACGCGAATGGCGGCTCCCTATGGGGGCCGCCATTTGTGTATGCGCTTTTTTTTTTTTTTAAGTCACACGTGGTAGGCTACGTGACGATTTACGTAGCCTATCACAGCTGACTTTGCAGATCTAGCCATGATAGGCTACGTTAATCATCACGTAGCCTATCACGGGGGCGTTGTGTTTTTTTTTAACTTTTAATTTCGCAGCCGGGCGAGGCGAGGCGCCTCCTCCCCGGCCTGAATTTCGGCCGGGCGAGGCGGGAAGCCTCCCCCCCGGCCTGAATTTTGGCCGGGTGAGGCGGGAAGCCTCCCCCCCGGCCTGAATTTTGGCCGGGCGAGGCAGGAAGCCTCCCCCCCCGGCCTGAACTTCGCGGGGAGAGCAGTGAAGCACCTCCCCCCAACCGCGAAAAGCTGCGAGACCAGGTAAGTGATTTTCGTGCACCCCTACTCATCAGACAGCCACTTGGCTTTCTTGCATTTCTTTTTCTTTGGGATGGATTGAGTTGCTACCTCCTGAACAATGTTATGGACCTCCGTCCATAGCTCCTCAGGCACTCTGTCTATCAGGTCTAATCCCTGAAATCTATTCCTCACCTCCACTGTATATTCATCAGGGATATGATTTAGGTCATACCTGAATGGTTTAGTGGCTTTCCCTACGTTCTTCAGTTTAATCCGAAATTTTCCAAGAATCAGCTCATGATCTGAGCCACAGTCAGCTCCAGGTCTTGTTTTGACTGACTGTATGGAGCTTCTCCATCTTTGGCTGCAAAGGACATAATCAATCTGATTTCGATATTGACCATCTGGTGATGTCCATGTGTAGAGTCGTCTCTTGTGCTGTTGGAAAAGAGTGTTTGCTATGATCAGCGTGTTCTCTTGGCAAAACTCTATTAGCTTTTGTCCTGCTTCATTTTGTACACCAAGGCCATGCCTGCCTGTTATCCCGGTGATTTCTTGACTTCCTACTTTAGCATTCCAATCCCCTATGATGAAGAGGACATCTTTTTTTGGTGTTAGTTCTAGAAGGTGTTGTAGGTCTTCATAGAACCGATCAAGCTCAGCTTCTTTGGCCTCAGTGGTTGGGGCATAGACTGGAATTACTGTGATGTTGAATGGTTTGCCTTGGATTCGTACTGAGATCATTCTATCATTTTTAAGATTGTACCCCAGTAGTGCTTTTCCCACCCTTTTGTTGACTATGAGTGCTACTCCATGTCTTCTAAGGGATTCTTGCCCACAATAGTAGATATGATGGTCACCTGAATTAAATTCGCCCATGCCTGTCCATTTGAGTTCGCTGATTCCCAAGATGTCGATGTTCAATCTTGCCATCTCATGTTTGACCACCTCCAGCTTACCTTGATTCATTGATCTGACATTCCAGGTTCCTAAACAATATTGTTCTTTACAGCATCGGATTTTCTTTTCACCACCAGACACATCCACAGCTGAGTGTCCTTTCGGCTTTGGCCCAGCCGCTTCACTCTTTCTGGCGCTACTTGGAAATTCTCTCTGCTCTTCCCCAGTAGTATATTGGACACCTTCCGACCTGAGGGGCTCATCTTCTGGCGTCATCTCTTTTAGCCTTGTGATACGTTCCATGGGGTTTTCTTGGCAAGAATACTGGAGTGGGTTGCCATTTCCTTCTCCAGTGGACAACATTTTGTCAGAACTCTCTGCCATGACCTGTCCGTCTTGGGTGGCCCTGCACGGCATAGCTTATGGCTTCACTGAGTTACGCAAGCCCCTTCGCCACAACAAGGCAGTGATCCATGAAGGGGAAAATACAATATACAAAGTTTAAAAACCATTTACATAAAAGCATACGGACAATTCAGAGTGGCCCAAAAGTAGGTATACGGTATAGTTTATTTGCATTTTATTACATTGTTTATTACATTTACATTTACTGTATACCTACTTAAGGGCCTCACTCCCCTCACTCTCTACACTTAACTGATTTAACTGTCACTCCCTGTCACTCACTCTTCCCAAATGCCATTCTGACTCCACCCACACATCTTCTACTCAAACATTCTCTCCCTCTCCCATCAACATTCTAAACAACTGTATACCTACTTTTGGGCCACCTGGTATATACAAACAACATATAACTAGAAACAACTTTGAACTAATTTAAAAAAAAATCCAACAATAAAACAACACAGCTTAAAACAATACAGCTTAAAGATAGTATACAAAAGTCAGCAAAAGGAACATGAGTTCTAAAAAGGGAAGGCCTGCTGGAATAATAGAGTCTTTAATGCCTGCTTAAAAACCTTTGAAGAGGTCAGCAGGTGCATTTCAACGGGCAGTATGTTCCACAACTGAGGGGTGGCAAAAGAAAAAGGCCTCTTGCGTGTTGCTGCCAGTCTCATATTAGGCAGCAGCAGCAGATAGCCCTCAGAGAACCTTAGGTGGCAGACTGGGACGTAGGGGAGAAGGCACTCCCTAAGGTACCTTGGACCTAGACCATGTAAGGCTTTAAAGGTAAGAACCAGCACTTATATTTTCCTCGGAAACAAATTGGCAGCCAGTGTAAAGGTTTTAAAACTGGTGTAATATGGTCTCCATGGGATGTCCCAGAGACCTATCTGGCTGCCATATTTTGTACCAGTTGAAGTTTCTGAACTAAATATAAAGACAGCCCCAAGTACAGCACATTACAGAAATCAAGCCTAGAGGTTACCAGAACTAGGGATGGACAAACACATTGCAGTCCGAGCCTGGTGGGCGCTCAACCTAGGATGTCAGAGAATTCCGCGACGGATCTCAGTGAGGCCAAATGCAAGTGCATTCGGGCCCACGAAATCCATCGTGGAACAAAGCCCCCCCCCCCAACCCACAAAAGTCACGTGAAATGGAGCACTTACCTGCTCCCGTCAGCGCCGACTTGTGAATGGAGGCTGCCCTTCGGCCGCCATTCGCTTCTTCTTCACGGCCATGTTAGGCTACGTAAATACATACGTAGCCTATCACAGCTAACTCAGGAATGCCTTTTGCATCCCTGTGGAGGCCGTGATAGGCCACGTAAGTATTTACGTAGCCTATCATGGCAGGCTTAAAAAAAAAAACGCGTACGCAAATGGCAGCAGCTACGGCAGCCGCCATTTATGTTCTGTATTTTTTGCCGTTTTAGCCTACATAAATATTTACATAGGCTATTACGGCCAAAACAAGGGGAACTCAAATGGCAGCCACTACGTCATTTGTGTTCCCCTTTATTTCGCCGTAATACCCTATGTAAATATTTATGTAGGCTAAAACGGCGAAAAATACAGAACGCAAATGGCGGCTGCTGTAGCTGCCGCCATTTACGTATGTGGTTTTTTTTAAAGCCTGCCTTGATAGGCTATGTAAATAGTTACATAGCCTATCACGGCTCACTACAGGGACGCAAGTGGCGGCAGCTATGGCCGCCGCCATTTGCATCCCTGTTGCCCAGCAGCCGGATGTCCAGCCGTGGGCGGAGCCAGCCGGCGGCTCTGCAGAATCACCACAGAGCGGAGCCGGCTGGGCAGGATTCCAGGGGGGTGACCGGAGCGCCTCCCCCCCATCGAGGATTCTGGGGGGAGTGACGGAGCACCTCCCCCTCTGCGAATGAATCCGCGAAACGGTAAGTGACTTTCGTACATCCCTAGCTCAAGCAGCCGCTGCTGACGCCTGCCCACGTGAGCCTCTGGACAGCTCAGCAAGCTGTCCAGAAGTGTGCCACAGCTGCCCACTCCTCTAAGCAAGCCACCATCTTTAACGCCAGAGGGGGCTCTATTTTTTCACAGATTTATTATTATGCACAATGGTGTCTGGAAAGGGCCATTTCCATAACATTAAGAGGCTTCTAATGTTGTAGAACTGGCCCTTTCCATCCACGTTTTGCACAACAATAAATCTACAAAAAAATAGAGCTCCATGTTGTGTAAAACGGGCTCTATATTTGTACTGGAGTGAGAGTGGGGGAAGGATTGCTCCTGTCTCCCTTTCCCATCATGTGCCATTGGCTCTACAGGACAAGGAAGGTGAGAAGCACTTTCCTCTCATCTGCCTTCTCCTGTCAAGCTACTGCCTTCACGTAGCTGGGATGAGAGGAGGAGGAGAATGGAATACTCCAGTCTCCCCCTCCCATCCCAGGCCACCTACACGGGGGCAGCAGTTTGACAGGATGAGGAAGGCAAGAGGGAAGCACATCTTGCCTTTCTCCTCTTGTCAAGCTGCTTCCCCCATGTAGCTCACCTGGGATGGGAGGGGGAGACGGGAATGATCAGTGGGTACATAGGCTTATAGGCAAGATTCACAGCGCTATTTTGCATATAAGTCTATGGGCACATACTGCCGATGGCCATTTTTTAAAAAAACATGGTGATCGCCATGGAGGTGGATGGGTCACCAAGCATGGGGGGGGGGGTCTGGGGGCAGCCCAAGACTGGCAAGTGGGGGGGAGGGCTCGGGGGTGCAGGTGCCAGTGATCCAGCAGTTTGGCAGACTGAAACGGGTGCCCACGCCATCCCTAATCAGCATGTGCATGACCATTACCAGGTCCACGTGTGCCAGGAATGGGCATAGCTGGCATATCAGCCAAAGTTGATAACAGGCATGTTGCCTCCACTTGGGGTGCCAGGAGAAGGTTTAGGTCAAAAAGCACCCCCAAGCTACAAACTTGCTCCTTCAGGGGGAGTGCAATCCCATCCAGAACTAGTTGACATACCTTAATACCTGAATTAGGACCCTTCATGATGAGCACCTCTGTCTTGCCTGGATTCAACTTCAGCTTGTTTTCCCTCATTCAGCCCATTACCAACTTCAGGCAGTCATTCAGAGGAGTCTTACCTTCCTTGGATAAAGATGTTAAGGAGAAATAAATTTGGGTTTCATCAGCATACTGATAACACTCAGCCCCAAACCTCCTGATGATCTCTCCCAGCGGTTTCATGTAGATATTGAACAGCATCGGGGATAGAATGGGGCCCTGAGGGACTCCACATAATAGTTCCTTTTTCACGGAACAACTATCCCCAAGCAACACCATATGGAACCGTCCTGAGAAAAAGGAGCAGAACCACTGCAGAGCAGTGCCCCCAACTCCCTAAGATGATCCAGAAGGATACCATGTTTGATGGTATCGAATACCGCTTAGAGATCCAAAAGAATCAACAGGGACGCACTCTCCCTATCGATACACAGGTTGATTAATAATAATATATAACTCTTCTTGTATTAAATTTTTATTTGTTTTATTTTTAACTACAAAATCCCACATGTCGGTTTGTCTTATTGCTAGAGATGTATGAAAGTCACTTACCTTTCCAAAGGGTGACATTCGTGGGGGGGGGGGAAGCACTCCGTCCCTCCCCCCGAAATTCTGGCTGGCCGGCTCCGCTCCGCAGCGATTCTTCGGAGCTGCTGGCCGGCTCTGCCAGCGGCCGGACATCCGGCCGCTGGTTAAAAGGGACGCAAATGGCAGCGGCCATAGCAGCCGCCATTTGCGTCCCTGAAGTCAGCCGTGATAGGCTACGTAAATGTTTACATAGCCTATCACGGCTGATTTAAAAGAAAAAAAACACACGCTTATGCAAATGGCGGCGCCCATGGGCACCGCCATTTGCGTTCCTTATTTTGGCACGTCTTAGTCTACGTAAACATTTACGTAGACTAAGACGGCGAAAATAAGGGGAACGGAAATAGCGTAGCATCTATGCTATTTGCATTCCCCTTATTTTCGCTGTCTTAGTCTACGTAAATGTTTACATAGACTAAGACGTGCCAAAATAAGGAACGCAAATGGTGGCGCCCATGGGCCCCGCCATTTGCATACGCGCGGTTTTTTTTTTCTTTTAAATCAGCTGTGATAGGTACGTAAACATTTACGTAGCCTATCATGGTGTTTTTTAAAAATCTAGCCATGATAGGCTACGTAAATCTACATAGCCTATCAGGTTTTCTTTGTTTTTTTGTTTTTTTAACAGGAAATGGTGGCAACTGCAGCCGGTCGGAAGACCGGCCACCGCAGCTGCCGCTGCCGAACCACCACCGAACTGCCACTGCCGCCAGGAAGATCCGCCCAAGGTAAGTCCCGTCCCGGGGGGGGCCGGGGGGGGCTGACCGTTCCGCCACTGATTTCGGGGGGCCGAATGCGCTGGCATTCGGCCTCCCGGAGATCCGTGGCAGAATTCTCTGACATCCCTACTTATTGCACTACCATTAGGGAAAAAAAATCCTTGTTACCTCTCCTATATTGGGTAGAGGGAACGAATTAGTCATATCATGTGTCTCTTTGATCCAGTGACTTGAAGGGGTTTTCTTCTCAGTTTCATCAGGTGGGAGCTGGAGAAGGTTAAACCCAGGGCAGGAGCATCACAACTATCAATGGATTTGCAGAAGTCTGCAATGGATTTGCAGAAGTCTCCAAACCTGCTAAAACATCCAAGTCTGGATTATGAAGCAAGTACTTCAACTGAGGGCCAAATCACACATTGCAACAAATGTATGTTTTTAGATACCAGTGGCTACTTTGTGGATGGAAAAACAGGTTTCCGCTGACACAAATCTCCTATGGTCCCAATCCAGGCTTTGGAGGTTCCCCAGATGGCCATGGCCCCTTCCCTGGGCCCCACCCCTTTTCCCTGACCACCAATCATTTGGCAGTTATCCAGCTTTTGTGCAATCCCCCGCCCCCCCTAAAAGGGGAAATAACTCTATTAAGGCTTAGTTACTGGCAGTAAAAGCTTTAAACTAAAATAAACTGGTATATATGACCCCAACATTTTGCCTTTGGCCTTGCCCCTTTTCTCTTTGGCCCCACCAACCACTGGAATGTGGCCTCCAAGAGCTTCTCAGAAATGGAATTTGGTCCTCTTCCCCTGATATAGACCAAGAAAGAAGCAGTGGGAAGAGAGTGTTTAAACTGTTGCTGTTCTGCTCCAGATCATCAGCCCCACCCCTACGTAAACTGTTTTCATTCTCTTTACTGTCACAAACATTTATCTGAAACCCTGGGGTAGGGGGAGTGGCTTCCATGTGATTTGACAGCAAGGCTGATCATGTTGATTTTCCATAAACCAACCAGGGATGTCAGAGAATTCCGGCACGGATCTCGGTGAGGCCGAATGCCAGTGCATTCAGCCCCCTGAACTCCATGGTGGAACAGCCTGCCACCCCCCTGCCCCCCTGCGGATCCCCCCCGGGATGAGACTTACCTGGGGTGGATCTTCCGGGTGGCGGCAGCTCTAGTGGCGGCTGCAGTGGCTGGTCTTCCGACCGGCTGCCGCTGCCATTTCCACTCTGGTAAAAAAAAAAAGAAGAAGAAAGAAAGAAAGAAAGAAAGAAAGAAAGAAAGAAAGAAAGAAAGACGTGATAGGCTACGTAAAGATTTACGTAGCCTATCATGACTAGGTTTTAAAAAAAAAAACACGATGTGATAGGCTACGTAAATCTTTATGTAGCCTATCATGGCTGGGTGGGTTAAAAAAAAAAACCTGCGTACACAAATGGCGGCGGCGGCTACAGCCGCCGCCATTTGCGTTCCTTGTTTTTGCCCTCTTAATCTACGTAAATATTTACATAGACTATGACGGCAAAAATCAAGGGGAACGCAAATAGCGTAGCGGGCGCTATTTGCATCCCTTTTTGATTCCCTGTTTTAGCCTACGTAAATCTTTATGTAGGCTGAAATGGGGAATCAAAAAGGATGCAAATAGCTCCCGCTACGCTATTTACGTTCCCCTTGATTTTCGCCGTCATAGTCTACGTAAATATATACGTAGATTAAGAGGGCAAAAATAAGGAATGCAAATGGCAGCAGCCGTAGCCGCCGCCATTTGCATATGGGTTTTTTTCGTTTTTTGTTTTTACCCAGAGCCCTCTGTGGCCGGAAATCCAGGTGCAGATGGCTCTGGCCTGGCCAGGCCTGGCCGGCTGCTCCGCGGAGCTGCTGTGGAGCACAGCCAGCCTCGGAGAATTCCGGACGGAGGTACGGAGTGCCTCCCCCCCGGCGAGGATTCCGGGGGGAGAGACGGAACGCCCCCCACCACCAACAACATAATCCTCGAACAGGTAAGTGACTTTCGTACATCCCTAAAACCAACCAGATTATGGGATTTATAAACATGTTTTCATGTAACACCTAGTCTGTTCTCAGGTAAGGTTTATCATGTACTGGAGATTACATGATATGAACACCTAGTTCAAATACAGGCTACATGAATCCATTGGGGCATGTTTTTGAATTCCACAGATTCTTGTTAGAATCCCAGATGTCATTAAAAAAGACAAGTCTCAAGGAAAGCACTCTGCTCTAATATATGACGGGGATAAGATAAGAGGGTTAGAACAAAATAAAAGGCACATTGGAAAAAGACACAAATACTAAAGGTCTTTTGAGCATTTTGTATACAGAAGTGAAAAGAATTGACCACCTACCTTCTGACCTTCAAGAACAAAAATTGACCTGCCCTCTACTATTTATGTGAAAGCGGCTTTGATTTCTCTCAACTCCTTACTCCTTATGGATGAGTGGGATTGAAGACGCTGGCTTAGATTGTGATGAGAGAGTGGGAGATTATGGTGTTTGCATCCTTAGTGGGAGAAAAACTGACCTAGGGATGAGGTTAGATTTGGAAGTGTTGGATTAAATTAAGGGATGCTTAAACAGAGGAGGTAAAAAGGGGTCTTCAAATTTTGGATTGGCCTGTGTGAGAAGCCCAAACTTTTTTCACCAATCAATCTTCAATTTCTTATCAGGAGGTGGGGGTGGGAGTGCTTTGTCTGAGATGTCTGAAAGAATTGGGCATGTTTAGCCTTGAGAAGAGAAGACTAAAGGGAGATAGAATAGTGCACTTCAAGGACTTGAAAGTTTGTCACAGAGAGGAAGGCCAGGATCTCTTCTCAATCATCCCAGAGTGCAGGACACAGAATAATGGGCTCAAGTTACAGGAAGCCAGATTCTAGCTGAACATCAGGAAAAACTTCCTGACTGTTAGAGCAATACAGCAATGGAACCAATTACCTAGGGAGGTGGTGGGCTCTCCCACACTGGAGGCATTCAAGATGAGGCTGGACAGCCATCTGTCAGGGATGCTCTGACTTGGGTTCCTGCATTGAGCAGGGGGTTGGACTTGATGGTCTTATAGGCCCCTTCCAACCCTGCTATTCTATGATTCTATGTCATGCTAACCTTGAAAGGCTCTTGGAGCACAACAGCAGGCAATCTGAAGCTGTCCTCCCCAGCTCTGAGAGGTGAGGGGAGATGCCTTGTTACTTCTGTGCTGATTTCCAAGCCCCAGGCTTTGCCCTTCTCCTAAATCCAGAGAAGGGTCAGGGCTCTCCCTTACCTCACACTAATTTTGGAGAGCAAGTTTCTTCTGCAATGTGGACACTGCATCTTCAACATTTTTGACATTGGTTCATCAATGTGTCATGATGAAGGAGAAAGGTGCTGGTTTTCCATCTTAATCCATTAGTTCAAGTTTTATTTTGTCCAGAGCCAGAATCATCACCAGAAAACTGTCAAATCTGAAGGAATTGGAGACCTCTTTGTATGATGCCTGCTTAATTTCTGAGATTGTAACAGTTGACCTAATGGCAGTTTTTGCCTAACCTAATTACTCCTCTCATCAGGAATTCAGTAGGTGAAACATTGAGAATGGACAATATGGGACAATTAGGGATGGCGGAGAATTCTGCCACGGATTTCAGTGAGGCCGAATGCCAGTGCATTCGAAACCCGTGGCAGAATGGCCTCCCACCCCCTGCCACCCCGCGGAATCCTCCTGGGACAAAGCTTACCTGGGGCAGATGCTCCAGCGGTGGCAGCTCTGGCAGCGGCTCCAGCGACGGCTGGTCTCAGCCGGCTGCTGCAGCCGCAAATGGCAGCCATCGTAGCAGCTGCCATTTGCGTCCTGCCAGGCTGCCGTGATAGGCTACGTAAGTATTTATTTAGCCTATCACGGCAAAGAGCAGGGAGGCAAATGATGGCCGCTACGCCAGTTGCGTGGCTGCCTTTACCATGATAGGCTACGTAAATACTTACATAACCTATCACGGAAAGAGCAGCGGTACAAATGGCGTAGGAGCCGCCGTTTGCATCCCTGCTCTTTGCTGTGATAGACTATGTAAATACTTATGTAGCCTATCATGGCAGCCTGGCAGGATGCAAATGGCGGCTGCTACGACGGCCACCATTTGCAGCCACAGCAGCCCGGCGGCCGCCGGAACTCCAGCTGCGGACGGCCCTGGCCGGTGGCTCCACGGAGCCGCGATGGAGCAGAGCTGGCCAGGGAGGATTCTGGGGGGAGGGATGGAGCACCTCCCCCCCACCGCGGATCCCCCACTGCAGAGCCAAGTAAGGGATTCGTACATCCCTAGGAACAATGGAGGTTACATGAAAGCTTGTGTCATCATTCTCAAATGAGAAATTAATGGAACATAACAAGAATCCATGGCACAGTTTAATGCAGGAGTACAGCTCCTCCCCCTATCCTACTGCTACTTTTTTTCTTTTTTTGCAACTCTCACCCCATCCCCACTGCTGCTACATACTTTTTAAAGCACAAGAAATAGTCATCAAACCTTTCAGGCATAGTCACGTAAATAAATGAACCTGGCTTCTGGTCTAATATGGAGAGAGATGTCTAGACTTCTTCCAGCAGACAGAAATATATTTGCTGTTGTCTCACAGGAGAACAGGATTTGTTGTTCAGTTGTTAAGTTGTGTCCGACTCTTCATGACCCCATGGACCATAGCACGCCAGGCCTTCCAGTCCTCCGCTCAAGTTCATATTCATTGCATCAGTGATGATATCTAGCCATCTCATCCTCTGCCGTCCCCTTCTCCTTTTGCCTTCAATCTTTCCCAGCATCAGGGTCTTTTCCAGGGAGTTTTCTCTTCGCATTAGGTGGCCAAAATATTCAGCTTCAGCTTCAGGATCTGTTCTTCCAATGAGCAGTCAGGGTTGATTTCCTTGAGGATGGACTGATCTGACCTCCTCACAGTCCAGGGGACTCGTAAGAGTCTTTTCCAGCACCACAGTTCGAAGGCATCAATTCTTCGGTGCTCAGCCTTCCTTATAGTCCAGCTCTCACAGCCATATGATGCTACTGGGAAAACCATAGCTTTGATTAGACGGACCTTTGTCGGCAAGGTGATGTCTCTGCTTCTTACTATGCTGTCTAGGTTTGCCATAGCTTTCCCCCCAAGGAGCAAGCGTCTTTTAATTTCATGGCTACAGTCACCATCTGCAGTGATCTTGTAGCCCAAGAAAATAACATCTGTCACTGCTTCCATTTCTTCCCCTTCTATATGCCAGGAAGTGATGGGGCCAGATGCCATGATCTTCGTTTTTTTAATGTTGAGTTTCAAACCAGCTTTTGCACTCTCCTCTTTCACCCTCAACAAGAGGCTCTTTAGATCCTCTTCGCTTTCTGCCATTAGGGTGGTATCGTCTGCATATCGGAGGTTGTTGATAATTCTCCCAGCAATCTTAATTCCGACCTCTGATTCATCCAACCCGGCATTTCTCATGATGTACTCTGCATATAAGTTATGCAAATGGCGGCCGCCATTTGCATTCCCTTTTGCCATTTTAGCCTACATAAATATCCACGTAGGCTATTATGGTGAAAAAAAAAGGGGGAACACAAATAGCATAGTGGGTGCTATTTGCATTCCTTTTTTTTTTTTTTGCCGTAATAGCCTACATAAATATTTCCATAGGCTAAAACGGCGGGGGGCAAAGGAATGCAAATGGTGCCCACTATGCCATCTGCGTTCCTTTTTCCCCCTGCCGTTTTAGCCTACGTAAATATTTATGTAGGCTATTACGGCAAAAAAAAAGGAATGCAAATGGCGCCCACTACACCATTTGCGTTCCCCTTTTTTTCGCCGTAATAGCCTACATAATATTTACGTAGGCTAAAACGGCGGGGAATAAAAGGAATGCAAATGGCAGCCACTGTAGCTGCTGCCATTTGCGTCCGCTGGTTGTTGTTTTTTTTGCTTGCCGTGTAGGCTACGTAAATACTTATGTAGCCTATCACAGCCTCCGCAGGGATGCAAATGGTGTCCCTGCGTTAGCCATGATAGGCTACGTAATTATTTATGTAGCCTATCACAACTATGATGAGAAAGCGAATGGTGGCTGCAGAGACGGCCGCCATTCGCAAGTCAGTGCGGACGGCAGCAGGTAAGTGCTCCGTTTCACGCACCTTTCGTGTGGGGGGGTTTCGTTCCACCACAAATTTGGGGGGGCCGAATGAAC
This sequence comes from Heloderma suspectum, assembly GCF_057233095.1. Lineage (NCBI taxonomy): Eukaryota > Metazoa > Chordata > Lepidosauria > Squamata > Helodermatidae > Heloderma > Heloderma suspectum. Next base: position 90,073,889 of record NC_139459.1, read on the forward strand.
TGGCATTCGGCCTCACCGAGATCCATGGTGGAATTCTCTGACATCCCTACTAGCTTGTAGGATTTTGAGCATAACCTTGCTGGCATGTGAAATGAGCATAAATGTACAGTAGTTTGAACACTACTTGATGTTGCCCTTCTTTGGAATTGGAATGTAAACTGACCTTTTCCAGTCTTGTGGCCACTGATGAGTGTTCCAAATTTGTTGGCATATTGAGTGCAGCACTTTAACAGCATCATCTTTTAGGATTTTAAATAGCTCAGCTGGAATACTGTCATCTCTGCTAGCTTTGTTGTTACTAATGCTTCCTAAGGCCCACTTGACTTCACTCTCGAGGATGTCTGGCTCAAGTTCAGTGACCACACTATCATGGCTATCAGGGACATTCAGATCTTTCCTGTATAGTTCTTCTGTGTATTCTTTCCACCTCTTCTTAATCTCATCTGCTTATGTTAGGTCCCTGCCTTCTTTGTCCTTTATCATGCCCGTCTTTGCACAAAACATTCCCTTGAGATCTCCGATTTTCTCGAAGAGATCTCTAGTCTTCCCCATTCTGTTGTTTTCCTCGATTTCTTTGCATTGTTCATTTAAGAAGGCCTTCTTGTCTCTCCTTGCTATTCTCTGGAACTCTGCATTCAGTTGGATATATCTTCCCCTTTCTCCCTTGCTTTTCGCTTCCCTTCTTTCCTCAGCTACTTGTAAAGCCTCATCAGACAGCCACTTGGCTTTCTTGCATTTCTTTTTCTTTGGGATGGATTGAGTTGCTGCCTCCTGAACAGTGTTACGGACCTCCGTCCATAGTTCCTCAGGCACTCTGTCTATCAGGTCTAATCCCTGAAATCTATTCCTCACCTCCACTGTATATTCATCAGGGATATGATTTAGATCATACCTGAATGGTTTAGTGGTTTTCCCTACGTTCTTCAATTTAAGCCGAAATTATGCAACAAGCAGCTCATGATCTGAACCACAGTTAGCTTCAGGTCTTGTTTTTACTGACTGTATGGAGCTTCTCCATCTTTGGCTGCAAAGGACATAATCAATCTGATTTCGATATTGACCATCTGGTGATGCCCATGTGTAGAGTCGTCTCTTGTGCTGTTGGAAAAGAGTGTTTGCTATGATCAGCATGTTCTCTTGGCAAAACTCTATTAGCTTTTGTCCTGCTTCATTTTGTACACCAAGGCCATGCCTGCCTGTTATCCTGGTGATTTCTTGACTTCCTACTTTAGCATTCCAATCCCCTATGATGAAGAGGACATCTTTTTTTGGTGTTAGTTCTGGAAGGTGTTGTAGGTCTTCATAGAACCGATCAGCCTCAGCTTCTTCGGCATCAGTGGTTGGGGCAGAGACTTGAATTACTGTGATGTTGAATGGTTTGCCTTGGATTTGTACTGAGATCATTCTATCGTTTTTGAGATTGTACCCCAGTAGTGCTTTTCCCATCCTTTTGTTGACTATGAGTGCTACTCCATTTCTTCTAAGGGATTCTTGCCCACAGTAGTAGATATAACAGGCTTAATAGCTATCCTATGAAACAGACAATAGACTTGGCTAGGTTTTATTATTATTATTATTAGCTTCCTAGACTACTCTCTGTTCACACAAGTTGTTGAATGTTTTTTTTTTAAAGAAAAAAATCAAAAGTGGCCTTCACTTTTAATGACAAGGCATTAAAATCAAGTAAAAAAGGCCACATAGTTGTCACATGTGTATTTCCAGGACTGTCATCCACTGAAAACTAATTTCCACCTTGATTACAGCCGCATGCATATACTGGAGTGTGTGGGGGGGTGTTTCTTTTCTGATAACAAGGTTACATTTGCAATAAGCAGAATATGAGCTATTGTGAAGGTACAAACTGGAATACCAGCCTCCTAACCTCAGTTTGTTGGCAGGCATGAATTTGTTACTTCAAAACTCCATTTTATGGTACAGAGAAAATGGTGTTATCGGGAAGCATCGTGAAATTGACTGTGATCATTCATACTATAACTGTGTTATTACAATGTGCCACCAGTGTAATTACATTCACTGCCATGATGTAGCCTGACTTTGCATATAAGTCATGTTACAGATGACAAGCAAATACTGTATTTTAACAAATCTCTTTCAGGGGCAAAATATACCGCGCACAGTAGAAAACTAATAAGGTTAGGAAGAGAAATCAAGCAGTTGCATTTATTTTATGCAGTTATTACATTTCTATTTATTTATTACATTTCTATACTGGCCAATAGCCAAAGCTCTCTGGGCAGTTTACAAAGATTAAAACATTTAAAAATACAATATACAGATTTTAAAAGCCAATACCATAAAAAACAGAACAATATACAAGAACATATATCTAAAACAACTTCAACAAGCAATCTCAGAGCAGACAACCATAACCATACACCATTTCCAGGATCAATTAAGCTTATCTTATGCTGCCAAATGCCTGGGAGAAGAGAAAGGTCTTAACCTGGTGCTGAAAAGATAGCAATGTTGGCGTCACGCAGGCCTCATTGGGGAGCTAATTCCATAATTTGGGGGCCACCACCGAGAAGGCCCTCTCCCCTGTTGCCATCTTCCAAGGTTCCTGCATTTAGAACTTTCAGTGAGCTACCAACAGTTTTACTTTGTTCAGAACTCATCTCTCATTCCCAACCCCTGATGAAGAGGTGATCCATTAATTAGTCCTGTATATGATAAAAAATAGATGCTATGTTAAATACATACAATACATATATACAGTACCACAAATAATACCATTATATGTTTTTGCACACAGTATGAATTCCACTGAATCCATTGGCTTTTAAAGCCCAAAAAGTTTGGAACCTGGGAATCTGAATGACTGGGTGTACATGTACCCACATGAGCCTGTCCGACCATTAATACTAACATCTGAAAGCCTGCTTTGTGGCCTGTGGAAAGAGCTATCAGACTGGCTTTTACCAGGAGTGGCCTTTTCGGAGGTAGTCGCACATCTTTGGAACTCCATTCCCAGGGAAATACATATTCAGCCATTATGGGTTTTTAAAAGAATTCTGAAGACTTTTTTTTTATTTCAGTCCACATTTGGCTGATATGCTATGTTTTGAGAAATACTTTATTAAGGAATGTAATATTTTATTACGGGATGTGAACATTTCATTAAGAGAGAGGATTTTAATGATTTCTGTGATTATTATGTTTATACATATTATTATGTATTTAAGTCTTATGCATTTAATTAAAATCTTATTTGTAAACTACCTTGTGAAGGCAATGTATTCGGAAAGGTGGGTTAGAAATCCATAAATAAATAAATAAATGGAATCTTGTGTGAGCAGGATTTCTTAGGATTGTTGGATATCTTAAGACTGTTTCTGTTTACGTTAGAAATGTGAAACTAAAAAAAGCATCATCAATCAATCACCTTGTGACTCTGCACAAATAGTGCTGTTGTTGCTTTTATCTAAACACCAAGTATTTTTTTTTTTAAGAAATGAAAACAGTATGTAGAAGGAAAGTAATATTTTAATGCCTTAACAGGGCAATCCTGAAAAGAAAAAAAAAACAACACAGTTCATTAAGTGAAGCACAGAAAAAGCTTTATCACAAGTTCAGAGTTCAGCTTATCATTTAGGTTTTAAAAACCAAAGGACAAAGGTCTCAGACCTTGCAAATAACATCTAGGGATGTCAGAGAATTTTGCCACGAATCTCGGGGAGGCTGAATGCCAGCGCATTCGGCCCCCTGAAATCGGTGGTGAAACGGTATGCCCCCCCCCGCCCCCCAGGGACAGGACTTACCTTGGGCGAATCTTCCTGGTGGCGGCGGTTCCGGTGGCAGTTCGGCGGTGGTTCGGCGACTGCGGCGGCCGGTCTTCCGACCAGCTGCCGCCGCCGCCATTTCCAGTAAAAAAAAAAAAAAAGTGATAGGCTATGTAAAGATTTACGTAGCCTATCACAGCTAGATTTTTAAAAAATACCATGATAGGCTACGCAAATATTTACGTAGCCTATCACAGCTGAGTTAAAAGAAAAACAAAACACGCGCGTACGCAAATGGCGGCGCCCATGGACGCTGCCATTTGCGTTCCTTATTTTGACACGTCTTAGTCTACGTAAATATTTACGTAAGACTAAGATGGCGAAAATAAGGGGAACGCAAATAGTGTAGATGCTATTTGCATTCCCCTTATTTTCGCCATCTTAGTCTACGTAAATATTTACATAGACTAAGACGTGTCAAAATAAGGAACGCAAATGGCGGCGCCCATGGACGCCACCATTTGCATACGCGCATTTTTTTTTCTTTTAAATCAGCCGTGATAGGCTATGTAAACATTTACGTAGCCTATCATGGCTGACTGCAGGGATGCAAACAGTGGCGGCTATGGCCGCCACCATTTGCGGACCCGGCCAGCCAGGATTCGGGGGGGGAAGGGATGGAGCGCCTCCCCCCCCAGCCAGAATTTTGGGGGGAGGGATGGAGCACCTCCCCCCCAGCCATAATTTCGGGGGGAGGGACAGAGCGCCTCCCCCCACCTCAAATCAAATTTCGTTAATAGGTAAGTGACTTTCATACATCCCTATAATAGGGATGTCAGAGAATTCTGCGATGGATCTTGGTGAGGCCGAATGCCAGTGCATTCAACCCCTCGAAATCCATCGCAGAATGAAGCCCCCGCCCCCCCAACCCATGAAAGGCGTGCAGGATGAAGTCCCCTCCACCCACAACCCATAAAAGGCGTGCGAAATGGAGCACTTACCAGCTCCCGTCCGCGCTGCTTTGTGAATGGCAGCCGTCCTGTGGCCGCCATTTGCTTCCTCCTCTTCATAGCCATGATAGGCTACGTAAGTATTTAAATAGCCTATCACGGCAGGAGGGAAAAAACCCTGCATATGCAAATGGCGGCGGCTACCGCCATTTGCGTACGCTGGGGTTTTTCTCACTGCCATGATAGGCTACGTAAATATTTACGTAGCCTATCACGGCTCAATACAGGGACGCAAATGGCAGCGGCTGTGACAGCCACCATTTGCGTCCCTGAAGGGCTGCCCAGCAGCCGGATGTCCAGCTGCAGGCGGCTGGAGCCAGCCGGTGGCTCCGCAACTTGGCCACAGAGCAGAGCCGGCCGGGCAGGATTCCGGGGGGGAGGACCGGATCTAGGGTTGGCGGAGAATTTCTCCACGAACCTTTGGGAGGCCAAGTGCCAACGCATTCGGCCCCCTGAAAGTGTTGGGGAAATTCTCCGCTGGCCCCCCGCCCCCCCCCGGGATGGGACTTACCTTCGGCGAATGTCCCTCTCGGCGGCAGCTCCCGGCGGCGGTTCGGCGGTGGTTTGGTGGGGGCGGGGGCTGGTCTCCCGACCGGCTGCCACCGCCGCCACCATTGCCAAAAAATAAAGTAAAAACGCGCACACACACACACACACCTGTGATAGGCTATGTAACGATTTACGTAGCCTGTCACAGCTAGATTTCCAAAGTCAGCCGTGATAGGCTATGTAAATCACCACGTAGCCTATCACGGCTGACTTTGGGGGGGAAAAAAAGCGTGTACGCAAATGGCGGCGCCCATGGGCGCCGCCATTTGTGTTCCTTATTTTGGCACGTCTAGTCTACGTAAAGATTTACGTAGACGACAGCGAAAATAAGGGCTTGCTATTTGCATTGCCCTTATTTTCGCCGTAGTATCCATAAATCTTTACGTAAACTAGACATGCCAAGATAAAGAACACAAATGGCGGTCCCCATAGGAGCCGCCATTTGCGTACGCGCTTTTTTTTTTTTTCCAAAGTCACCCGTGATAGGCTACGTGACTATTTACATAGCCTATCATAGCTGACTTTGGAAATCTAGCCATGATAGGCTACGTAAATCGTTACGTAGCCTATCACGGGTGTGTGTGTGTTTTGTGTTTTTTTTACTTTTTTTTTTCATGGCCGGGTAGACAGGGCGCTCCTACCCGGCCTGAATTTTGCTGGTGAGGGATGGGGCGCCTCCCCCCCGGCCTGAATTTCAGCCGGGTGAGGCAGGGCGCCTCCTCCCCCTCGCCTGAACTTCGGGGGGAGAACCGAAGCACCTCCCCCCCACCGCGAAGCAAGCTGCGGGACGAGGTAAGTCCCTTTCATCCATCCCTAACCGGATCACCTCCCCCCTGTCGAGGATTCCGGGGGGAGGGACGGAGCGCCTCCCCACCACCACGGATTGCCCGCCACAGAGGTGTTTCGTACATCCCTAATAGGGATGTACAAAATGACTTTCCTGTTTCGTTTCATGACATCCACGGTGGGGGAGAGGCGCTCCGTCCCTCCCCCCGAAATCCTCGCTGGATGGCTCCGTTCCATGGTGACTCGGTGGAGCCACTGGCTGGGACCGCCCGCAGTGACATCTGGCCGCTGCTGGGCTGTGCAGGGACGCAAATGGCGGCCGCCGTAGCCGCCGCCATTTGCGTTCCCTTTTTTTTCCCCAGGATAGGCTACGTAAATATTTACGTAGCCTATCACGGCCTCCGCAGGGATGCAAATGGCGTCCCTCCATTAGCCGTGATAGGCTACGTAAGTATTCACGCAGCCTATCACAGCCCAAATGGGGAAGCAAATGGCGGCCGCAGACATAGCCACCATTTGCAAAGCAGCGCGAACGGCACCAGGTAGGTGCTCCATTTTGTGCACCTTTCGCAGGGTGGTGGGGCGGGGGGGCTTTGTTCCACCATGGATTTTGGGGGGCTGAATGCACTGGCATTCGGCCTCACTGAGATCTGTGGCGGAATTCTCTGCCATCCCTACTAAATAATAATCTCCATTCCCAGGGGGACCCGTTAACCTGCATTCCCAGCCATTGGAAACTCGCACACAGCCTCCCTTGCTTTTCAAACAAGGCCCTCCAGTCAGACTGGCTGCAGCAGCACTTGGGCCTATCTGTATAAGGAGGCAGGCTTGCAAGAGAGGGGCCCCAGTGACAAAGCATCTCAGCCTCAGTGACAAAGCATCAGAACACATGAAGAAACCCAGTCAACTCTTCCCTCCCTACTCATAGGAAGTAACTGTAAATAAATAACTATAAATCAATTCCCCACCTTCTCCTAGTAACAACTCAGTTTTCCAGGTAAACAAACCCAATAATAGCAGTAATAATAAAATAAACCAGTTATGAAGGCAGAAAGCCAGCAGTGGTGTGGGAACTATCTGGTGTATTGCACTGAGTGCCACATGTATGACTATCTGCCTGCTGGACAGAGGTCCTGGGTGTGTGCTCGGTATCATGAGGTCCTGGCTGTCAGGAAACAAGGTCATTCCCTTCAAGCCAAGGTTGCTGACCTGATAAGCTAAGCGAGGCAGAGAGGTTGGTGGATGAGACCTTCAGGGATCTAATAGCTGTGTCTCACTCCCAGGATGCCAGCTCCTTTGTAGTCACAGAGAATGGGATCTCAGGGAAGGAGGGCTTCATTCTGACGAGTAGGGAAATGACTCCTCAGAAGGGACCCATTCTTCGGAAGATGAGCAAATATCCTCTTGCACTGAGGATGTGCCTCTGGGGGAGTGGGGAGGAGGCAGCTTGTGTAGTAGATCTGATCTTTAGACAGCTAGACAGCTGGATTTGTGATGGGCATGTAGACCGCATGGTAAATTGCCTGCCTGGTGTGCAGATATCATGTGCTGTCTAGATAGCCTAATAGATAGTGCTGGGACGGAGTCAGTGGTCATGTTCCATGTTGGTACCAGTGGGGAAATGCAATAGTGAGGTCCTGAAAGCCAAATTTAGGTTTCTAGGTAGGGAGCTGAAATCCAGGACCACCAAGGTGGCTTTCTCTGAAATGCTACCTGTTCCACATGAAGGGCCAGCTAGACAGGCAAAGCTGAGGAGTCTCAGTGTGTGGATGAGACAGTGGTGCAGGGGGGAGGGCTTCAGATTTGTTAGGCACTGGGGAACATTTTGAGACAAGCTGGGCCTGTACAAGAGGGATGGACTGCACTTGAACCAAAAGGAAATCCAATGCAGTCATGTTTGACTTCAAAAGAGAAAACTCCTCTAAAATGAGGGAACTGGTGAAAAGGAAGTTGAAAGGGGAAGTCAAGAGAGTTAAATCCCTTCAAAATGCTTGGAGGTTTGGACTCAAAACTACAACAATAGAAGCTCAACTAAAATGGATACCACAGGTTAAGGAAGGTAGCACCAAGTCAAAGAGGTCACTGGTATGGTTTAACGAACAGTGTCAAGAAGACTATTAGAGAAAAGAAGACTTCCTTCAGAAAATGGAAGTCATGCCCAAATGAGGAAACAAAAAGGACCAAAAGCTTGCACAAAGGAGATACAAGCAGACAATAGGAGATGCAAAGAAGTTTGAGAAGCATATCATTAACAACATCAAGGGCAACAATAAAGAATTATTTAAATATATCAGAAGCAGGAAACCAGCTAGGGAGGCAGTTGGACCGTTAGATGGCAATGGAGTTAAAGGAGTACTAAAGGAGGATATGGAGAAGCTAAGTGAATTCTTCTCATCTGTCTTTACTGCAGAAGATAAAGGAAATATACTTGTGCCTGAACTGATGTTTTCAAGAAGGGAGTCTGAGGAACTGAGACAAATAATGGTGACAAAAGATGAAGTTCTCAACCTTATTGACAAATTGAAAGTAAATAAATCACTGGGCCCAGATGGTATCCATCCTAGAATTCTTAAATAACTCAAATATGAAATTGCTGATGTTCTGACAAAAATATGCAACATGTCCCTAAGATCAGCCTCTGTAGCAGAGGACTGGAAGATGGATAATGTAACACCATTTTTTAAAAAAGGGATCCAGGGGGGATCTGGGAAATTACAAGCTGGTTAGCTTAATGTCTGTTCTGGGTTAATTGGTTAAAAACATTATTACAGATAAAATAAGTAAGCATGTAGAAGGACAAGCCCTGCTGAAAAAGAATCAACATGGCTTCCACAAAGGTAAGTCCTGTCTCACTAACCTTTTATTGCTCTTTGAGAGTGTCAATAAACATGTAGATGGGGTGACCTGGTAGGCATTGTCAAAAGACTTTTGGAAGTCCAAGAAAACAAAGTCCATCACCAAAGACTCCTGAGTGACCTGAGCAGTCATGGAATAAGAGGAGAGGTCCTCTTATGGATCAGTCACTGGTTAAAGAACAGAAAGCAGAGAGCAGGAATAAATGGTAAATTCACCCAATGGACGGATGTGAATAGTGGGGTCCCACAGGGATCTGTATTAGGACCAATGCTTTTCAACTTGTTCATAAATGATCTGGAATTAGCAGTGAGCGGTGAAGTGGCCAAGTTTGCCAATGACACCAATTTATTTAGGGTAGTTAAAATAAAAAGGGATTGTGATGGGCTCCAAAAGGATCACTCCAAGCTGGGAGAATGGGCATCCAAAGCAAGTGTAAGGTGATGCATGCTGGGGCAAAATATCCCAACTTCAAGCATAACCTGATGGGATCTGAGCTAGCAGTGATTGACCAAGAAAGGAATCTTGGTGTTGTGGACGACAGCTCGATGAAAATGTCGACCCAGTGTGCACTGTAAAAACAAACAAACTCCATGTTAGGCATAATTAGGAAAGGGATTGAGAATAAAATTGTCAATATCATACTGCCTTTTATAAATCGATGGTGCAACCACACTTAGAATACTATGTGCAGTTCTGGTTACCTCATCTAAAAAAAAGTAGGGATGTCAGAGAATTTCACCATGAATCTCGGGAAGGCCGAATGCCAGCGCATTCAGCCCCCCGAAATCGGTGGTGAAACGGTCTGCCACCCCGCCACCCCACCCCACCCCTGGGATGGGACTTACCTTGGGTGAATCTCCCTGGTGGCAGCGGCTCCAGCGGTGGTTCATCGGCAGTTCAGCGGCGGCGGCTGCAGTGGCCAGTCTTCCAACCGCCTGCCACCGCCGCCATTTCCAGTAAAAAAAAAAAACATGATAGGCTACGTAAAGATTTACATAGCCTATCACGGCTAGATTTTTAAAAAATACCGTGATAGGGTACGTAAATGTTTACGTAGCCTATTACGGCTGAGTTAAAAAAACAAAAAACAAAAAACAAAACATGCGTACGCAAATGGCGGCGCCCATGGGCGCTGCCATTTGCGTTCCTTATTTTGGCACGTCTAGTCTACGTAAACATTTACGTAGACTACGGCGAAAATAAGGGGAATGCAAATAGGGTAGCATCTACGCTATTTGCGTTCCCCTTATTTTCGCCGTAGTCTACGTAAATGTTTACGTAGACTAGACGTGCCAAAATAAGGAACGCAAATGGCAGCGCCCATAGGCGCTGCCATTTGCGTACACGCGGTTTTGGTTTTTGCTTTTTTAACTCAGCCGTGATAGGCTACGTAAACATTTACGTAGCCTATCATGGCTGACTGCAGGGACGCAAAAGGCGGCGGCTACAGCCACCGCCATTTGCGTTCCAGGCCGACCAGGATTCGCGGCGGAAGGGACGGGGTGCCTCCCCCCCGGCCAGAATTTCGGGGGGGAGGGACGGGGTGCCTCCCCCCCGGCCAGAATTTCGGGGGGAGGGACGTAGCGCCTCCCCCCCACCACGAATCAAATTTCGTAAAAGGTAAGTGACTTCCCTAAAAAAAAGATATTGTAGAGCTGGGAAAAAGTGAAGAAAAGGGCGACAAAAATGATTAAGGGGCTGAAGCAACTCCCCTATGAGGAAAAGTTATGACAGCTGGGATTGTTTAGCTTGGAGAAGAGCAGAGTCTTAATAGAGGTGTACAAAATTATACATGGTGTGGAGAATGTGGATAGGGAGACATTTTTCTTCCTCTTTCATAATACTAGAACCCAGGGCCATCCCATGAAGCTGATTGGTGGGAGATTCCAGACAGATAAAAGGAAGTACTTCTTCACGCAGTGCATAGTCAAACTACGGAATTCGCTACCACAAGATGTAGTGATGGCCACCAATTTGGATGGCTTTAAAAGGGAGTTAGACAAATTCCTGGAGGAGAAGGCTATCAATAGTATTAGTCCTGATGCCTCTGTGCTGGTATCAGAGGCAGTAAGCCTATGTACACCAGTTGCAGGGGAACATGGGCGGGAGGCTGCTGTTGCACTCATGTCCTGCTTGTGGGTTTCCCATCAACAGCTGGTCAGCCACTGTGTGAACAGAATGCTGCACTACATGGACCCTTGGTCTGATCCAGCATGACTTTTCTTATGTTCTTATATGTGTCTAGTGAGGTCCACTGAGTTCAATGGGACTTACTCCCAGGTAACTCGGTATAGGATCACAGTCTCAATGTAATCAATCTCTCTCTCTGCACTTGTTTGTTTTCTGACAGAAGTCAAAACAGAGAGTTCTGCTATAATGAAGTTAAAGGCTGCATTTTGCTCCACAACATCATTAGCATGGAGAAATCATGGTGTTGACAGACTTCAGTGAAGCAGGAGATACCTCAGTATGAAAGAATCAGTTAGGGTAGGTTTTCTGGCATACACGAGATAGTGCAGAGCTTTGGGGCACAGGGCCAGCAAGAAAAAAACCCAGCAATCTGAATAGCTACTGTCTGCAGAATGATGGGATTTCATTTCAGTCACCAAATATATAAGAATCAGCTCTTATATCTTAACTCCTCAAACCAGTAACAGTTTAGAACAGTTACATTAAAAGTCAGGAAGAATTACTTCTGAGTGTGATGTCTAAGAGCTATGACCAAGGACCAGGAATGAAAATGTGTCATCACCTTGAAAGGGGTCAATGGGTTGATTCCTAAAGTCTGGTGACATAGTTTTCATGATGAATCAAGAAGGTTCTCCACACCAGCTATATCTCTATGCTCAGAAACAGAGTGTAGAGACAGCAAAAAGGGGGCAGTCCCAGGGGTGAGGAGGAGACTGCAGAACCTGTGTTATGCAGCTTCGTATGCACACCCCAGCCTCCTTTCCTCCCGGAAGCTGCACTTAGATGGGTGAAATTTCCTGTCCAGGGAAAATGCAGGGTGGCCAGAGCATGGAGGCAAGGATCACTTCCATGCTCCAGCCAGCCTGCATTAGATACTCAGCAGCCTCCAAATTCAGAGGCTGCCAGGCTGAATGCCAGTGTATTCAGCCCCCCGAAATCCATGGCGGAATGAAGCCCCCTGCCCCACCACCCCGCAAAAGGCGCACAAAACGGAGAACTTACCTGGTGCCGTTCGCGCTGCTTTGTGAATGGTGGGTGTCTGCATCTGTGGCTGCCATTTGCTTCTTCATTATTGCCATGATAGGCTATGTAAATACTTACGTAGCCTATCATGGCTAATGCAGAGACGCCATTTGCATCCCTGCAGAGGCCGTGATAGGCTATGTAAATATTTACGTAGCCTATCACGGCAAAAAGGGGAATGCAAATTGTGGCCGCCATAGCCACCGCCATTTGCGTTCCTGTTTTTTTGCCATGATAGGCTACGTAAATTTTTATGTAGCCTATCATGGCAAAAGACAGGGGTGCAAATGGTGGCTGCTACACCATCTGCGCCCCTGTCTCTCACCATGGTAGGCTACGTAAATATTTACGTAGCCTATCACAGCAAAAAAACAGGAATGCAAATGACAGCCACCGTAGCCACCGCCATTTGTGTTCCCTTTTTTTTTGCTGTGATAGGCTATGTAAGTATCATGGCAAAAGACAGGGACACAAATGGTAGTGGCTACGGTGGCCACCATTTGCGTCCCTGCCCAGCCCAGCGGCTGTATGTCCGGCTGCGGGCGGCAACGGCCAGCGGCTCCACAGAGTCGCTGCAGAGCAGAGCCTGCCAGGGAGAATTTCGGGGGGAGAGACGGAGCACCTTCCCCCCACTGTGGTTGTCCCTGGACAAAACCAGGTAAGTGTTTCATACATCCCTCCAAAATCTGCTATAGATTTAATATTGGATCCCTGTGCAAACCATGATTTGTACTTTTTGAGCCAGTCTCAAGAATATACACTGTGAAGTTCCCCCTTTTCTTTGCTTGTTTCAACCATGATTTGGCATCATAAATGGAACAATGCTAACCATGTTCCTTCTTGTGGGATGACCCATCACCCTGCCATATTTTCATTTATTTATTTATTTATTTATTTATTGTTTCTATACCGCCCAATAGCTGAAGCATGTATGGCTTTTTGCCTCCCTTTCAAATCTGATTTCTGAGGTGAAGCACATTGAACTCAACAATATTTGAGTTGTGTGTGTAAGCCTGAATACATGTTTGTATATGTTGCAGCCTAGCTGGTGGTTGTCGGGGTTAGCTGAACAGTCCATCTGCTCATCTGTTGTGACAGTTTGTATATGACAGTTACATTGATGTCTTCCTATCTTTGGGTTTATCTTCTCCCTTTCTGTTAAAAGATAGTTGTGTTCATTACTAGAGTTTAATTCTTGTCCGTAATTCAGCTATATGTTCAAGTTAAAGGTAAAGGTGTCCCCAATAGGGATGGCAGAGAATTCCACCATGGATCACGGTGAGGCCGAATGCCAGTGCATTCGGCCCCCCGAACTCCGTGGCGGAACAGCCTGCCCCCCACCCCCCCGTGGATCCCCCACGGGACAAGACTCACCTGGGGCGGATCTTCCGGGTGGTGGCTGCTCCGGCGGCGGCTCCGGCGGCGGCTTTCGCAGCGGCTTTAGCGGCGGCTTTGTTGGCGGCGGCCGGTCTTCCGACCTGCCACCGCCATTTCCACTCTGGTAAAAAAAAAGAAAAGAAAAAGAACGCCTCCCCCCCACCATCAACATAATCCGCAAACAGGTAAGTGACTTTCGTACATCCCTAGTCCCCAACCAGTCGTGTCTGACTCTAGGGTGTGGTGTTCACCTCCATTTCTAAGCCGAAGAGCCAGCGCTGTCCGAAGACTCTTCCGTGGTCATGTGGCTGGCATGACTGAACACTGAGGTGCACGGAACGCTGTTACCTTTCCCGCCGAAGCGGTACCTATTTATCTACTTGCAATTTCTTGCTTTCGAACTGCTAGGTTGGCAGAACCTGGGACTGAAGACGGGAGCTCCCTCCATCATGCAGCACTCGGGTCTCGAACTGCTGTCCTGCCGACCTTCCGGTCTGCAGTTCAGTGTCTTAACCACTGGGGAAATGGGAAATGGAATACCATCTGGAGAAAATGACAGTTCAGAAAGAGCTGGGGTAACTGCCATCTCAGCCCAATAGAAGTGCTAGTAAACTTAGAATCCCAAAGAAGAAGCAAGTGCCCCCTCATTCCCAAGCTCAACAGTAGTGCGAACTGCCAAGAGTGAATTCTAAGGGAAGGCTTTGAACTTCCGCCAAATGAGTGATGTATATATGTATGAATCAACTCTAATATGCTATGTTAATAATCTTGTTGTTGTTCTTTTTATCATCTGTATTTTTAACTTCATTTCAGAATGAAATCCCATGTTTAAAAAAAGCCTTGAAAAATTAAACTTTTTCTTGGTCCCTCGCTACCATCCCACCACTAAGAGCAGAATTTGATAGTTCTATGGAATTATTTTCTTCAAATGTTCGACATGTGTTCTGTCCTTGTTCTACTTAATACTTATTTTGAGGAAATCCAATGCACACAAAGGATTTTGAGATAAAAGAAGTACTGTGTATTTGAGTGCTCTGACCAGTTCTGTTCACCACAGTTTAAGAAGGATGCAGACAAACTGGAGAGGGTTCAGAGGAGGGCAACAAAGATGATCAGGAGACTGGAAACAAAGCCGAGAGACTGAAAGAACTGGGCATGTTTAGCCTTGAGAAGAGAAGACTGAGGGGAGATAGGATAGTGCTCTTCAAGTACTTGAAAGGTTGTCACAGAGAGGAAGGCCAGGATCTCTTCTCGATCATCCCAGAATGCAGGACACGGAATAATGGGCTCAAGTTACAGGAAGCCAAATTCCAGCTGAACATCAGGAAAAATATCCTGACTGTTAGAGCATTATGAAAATGGAACCAATTACCTAGGGAGGTGGTGGGCTCTCGCACACAGGAGGCATTCAAGATGAAGCTGGACAGCCATCTGTCAAGGAGTTGGACTCGATGGTCTTATAGGCCCCTTCCAACCCTACTATTCTATGATTTTGTGAAGTCTGAAAATGTAAAGTTCCTTCTTTGTTCACAGTATAGAGCATGTCCAGAAAACAGCAACAGAAATTTACTCATCCTGAGCACCATGTACAAATGTTTCATCCCTAACCTTAGCAGAATTTAGGAAGAATTCAACCTAAATGCCTATTCAATCTTTGTCTCTTGTATTCGTACTACCAAGACTAATATCAGTTCTTTTCAGTCAATTGTATCAACAGATACAATTCTATAACCATTTTGCCTTGCACAACCATATAAGCCAATTTTAAACATTTTCCATTTATGGTTGACAGGCCCATCTTAAAATACGCGTGGTTGTTGCTTTTTGTAAAAAATAGTTTCATCATATTTCTGTCAAAAGATCCACCTCCTTCTCAATACATAAGAAATAATATTTCTTGTCATTATTGTTAAGTGCCTATAAACCAAAATGTTGTGCAATATAAGGTGTATTATGTGCCCAACATAAGGACATAGGAAGAACCATGCTAAACCAGACCAAAGGCTTATCTAGACCAGCATTCTGTTCACACAGTGTCCAACCAGCTGCCTCTGGGAAACCCACAAGTAGGACACAGATGCAAGAGCACTACCTACACACACACACACACACACACACACACACCAATAACTAGAATAATAGAAAATACAACTCCCAGCCCAGAGGCTTGCAATCTAAATAAATAGATATATGAGATAAAGGACAGAAGAAGGGAGTAAAGAATATTAGAACAATCATGGAGGAAGCGAGACATGACATTAAAAAATCTCAGAAAACCAGCAATGCCTGAAAAACAGAGATATGTTGTGAGGTCCTTCTTAAAGAGCTTTTCTACATGAGACTGTTAAACTGCTGTATCTACTTTTGGTTTTGTTGCAGATTCGAGCTCTACACAAAGCGTTTTTTCTTTCCTGCTTTCCCACTACATAACCCCTAGGCGGCACTGTGCTATAGTAGAACTACACAATTATACAAGTAGGAATATACATTTTCTTTCACTTTCACAAATAATACGCCATTTCCCCTACTCTAATCTACCCCACAAAACTGCTCTTAAAAAACAGAAGTGAAATTGGAGTATCTCAATGTTATCTAAAGAATCCATAAACAACCATGAGTAAGAAATGATGACCTCACAATAAAGAAAAAAGAAAGAGTGGATCATATGACTATCTAAAAGCAACAATAAAGGCCAACAAAACATCACATGTAAATGTATATAATAGTAGTCCAATTGCTCTTTTGTAACTGGAAAATCCATTTCAGGAGGAGGCTATTGTGATCAGCGAAAGTGGGAAAAAGAGGGAGCCTTGAACCCTTGCCTTGCCTGCTATTTCTCCTCTCCATTCCAAATGACCATCTCTAGCAGCACAATCCTATATACATCTACTGAGAAGTAAGCCTCATTGAGTTCAATGGGGTTTCCTCCCAGGTAAGTGGGCATGGGATTGCAGCCTCAATGGATGTTCCTACCACAGTGCCCCAGATACATATACTCCCATGGAAATGTGCTGAAAGGCACTCTTTATCATTATTTTTCCCAATTCCAGGGCTGAGCTGCCCTGCACTGATGAGATGTTTTAGTGTGTGGGCTGGGAAGATTTGCCTGAAATGAAGCTCTGGCCGTCTTACAAATCGCAAAAGCCTTCAATGTGATATTCTTCCTCTTCAAGCAACTAAGCAAGAGAGGGAAATTATTATATTAATTATACGGAAACCAAAGATGACTTTACACTGCCACCAGCTGGTATAGGATATATAGGGACTATATATTTCTAGACAGCAGGCAGCAATTGCCAGTTGTTCTTCTGTAAATCAGCTTGTGAACTCCAGAATGGCCCCTCTTGTGATGAGCCTTCCTGCCCTTACTTCTTTGAACAACTCCAACCCCATGTAATTGCCTTTGAATAGCTAGACTGAGCATATTCAAAGGCACTTTATGAGGCAGAGCACAGCTGGTCATATGAACAAGATAGTAATGACTTCAAACTCCCTTCCTGCAACTGAGTCAGCTTAATTAACTCTTGATGTGCAGGGATGGGATGTTTTTCCCATTCCTGTCTTCACTGCCAAGATGCCATATTCAGTCCCTTCCCTCTCCTGCCCCCATGGTAGGGTAGTTGCTAGCTTTTCTATTGACAGACCTCCTGTGTCTCTGGCAGTTGCATAATACACAAACACTTTTTTAAAAAGCGAAGACCACTCCCAGCATGGAGATACAGATGGGTAAAGCTGCACCCACCATGGCTGCCAACTTTTCCATCATGGTTGCCAACTTTTCCACCAACTTTTCCATTGATGTGAAGATATCAGTAGATAGATAGCAACTTTGAGCTTCATGCCGACAAAACTGTCTCCTGCTGATTTCTGCATGCCAGTGTGCTGTTAAACTCGGAGAAGAAGCAAGCCAAACTATTTCCTCACCTCCCTGAGACAATCCAATTCCCATTTGTTATGCAAGGGTTTAAAGCAAAGAGCCCCTGCCTATAGAAAAAGGTGGCATCCTTGGAGACATCTGTGTTTTCCTGGAAATCTTAGGGTGATGGGTCAGTAGTTATATGTTAGCATTCTGGGAGGAGCCACCACACAATTAAAACAATTCTCTTCCTCTCCAAGTCCCCTTCTTTCTCTAGGTCACAGAAAAGGTGGGGGGGGATCACCCCATCCTGAGTGACTGAGATCAGCATTGGAAACATTGATGCAACTCAGCATTGCCAGATCCGGTCAAAAGCTTCTCATTTTGGTGTGTGAATTTTCAGCATTGAACTAAACCCCTCTCCAGCTGTTCTCTAACTGCTTCTGATAAAAAATATAGAGGAACCTATGCTGGTGGCCACTCACCGTTGGGGGTCAAGAGTTTCAGTATTCCATCAGAGGCAGTAGATAAATGAAGGCAAGTGTACACACCCACCACACCACACCCAGCCCTTTAAGGCTTCTGGTAAAGGAGAGAAGCGCTTAACTCTGTCAAGCAACATGAGTGTAGGCAGCCACTATTGTTCCAAGTCACCCAGCTGTAGTAATGCAGAGCTAGGTAATTTTAGACCCTGGAGTTAATAGTCTTACACTACCACTGCACCCTTTATGCAGCCCTATGTATTACTTCAGTTGTGAATCACAACTGACAGCCGGTCCATGTTTTATAGCTCCTACATTCCTTATACATTAGAGCAACAAACAAATAAAACTAACCAGAGATCAGTTTGTCAACCCTGAAATCATTATCATCATCATCTGAGCATGTACAGTTTTGCATTAAACTCACTTAAATCATAGCAGCATTGTGTCTACAGGAATAAAATGGAGTTTGCTTTGGCTGCCCTGTTGCTAAACACATTTACTTGGGAATAAATATTATGGAGAAACGGTTCCTCACTGGGCAATCCCACCTATGGAGTTCCTTATTTTTCTTAGCAAATGCTTATATTTCAGGGCCCGGGGAACTCCGTGCCACTATAACTCAGAGTTCCACAAGGTGACCCTTTTCCATTGTCACCAGTTCTCGGAGGGAGCAATCCTACGGCCACTAGACACTGTCTAGAGGGCCATAGGATGTGCTCTTTTCCGGGAACCAACCTCAGAGCCCGTGCTCCGAGGTCAGTTCCCAGAAAACCAACCTCCCCCCACATTCGTGCTGCCTTGGAGGCAGCACGGAGAAGCCCCATCCTCTGCGCTCGCAAGAGGAGCATGGAACAACTGAAACAGGGTGTTCCGGGGGGCGTTGCAGAGGGGGAAAAGTGGGGCCATGTGTACGACGCATCCTACGACACATCCTGTTGTACTCGCAGCCTCCTCTCCCGGTTGGCCCCCTGTGGCTAGACAGCCGAAAATGGCTGTCTAGCAGAAAATAGCAGGACAGGAGAGGCATGGAGGGAACAATCCCCCCCCCCCGTGCCTCTCCTGTCTTGCTTAGGATAGGCGGTCACCTCCGAATTCGGAGGCGGCCGCCTATCTTGATAGGATTGTGCCCTTAGAATACTTAAAAACCTCCTAGCAGCTTGGTATAAGAGGCTTAGGTGTGAGATGGGCACCACCACTAGAGACAAGACAAACTATTAAATAAATTGGTTTATTAAAGGCACATTTTGCACATAACAGAATGCTACTATTTACTTTGGGATTTTCAGAAAAAAGAAGAAGCTTGCTGACACTTCTTAGGGAGCAATCCTATGGCCACTAGACAGCATGCGAGGGGCCATACGACTGTTTGGAGTCCCCCTCCAAGGTCGGAGACTGCTTCAACCACAGAAGGGGGAGCTGGAGATCTGCCCCTTCCCCTTGCAGCCCGCATGGAAAGAACTGCGCCAGCTGGCCTCTGAGGTCAGGAACTCGACCTCGGAGAGGGAGAAAAGGGAGCATTCTGGTGGGTGGGGAGGGGAGGATATTGTAGAGGCCAGGATACATGTGTGGTATGAGCAGAACACGCTCACATTTTTGTTGTCTAGCTGGACAATGGATCACACTAGACATGGGTAAGACTTCTGGATCAAGACAGCTGTTTATTGTGAAGCTCACAGGCACTCTGTCAGCAAAGGGTCAGAGAGCCCCGACTATTCAGTGAGGTAAGCTTTTATACAGAGAAACACATCACATATAGAGCAGAAGAGAAACATGTCACAGGTAAGGCAGAACTCAGAACTATAGCATGTTTTACTAGACACATCCCCTGGATACTTTGGAAGTACATACACCTCATTATCTGGAAAGGAGGTGAGCATTCTCTCTCTGGACAGGGTGTCCGTTATCAGTAACTGATATGGAGTTGCTGCCCAGAGTATAACGCTTATCAGCTCATAGCACACACTGTGAGCTGCTACTCTTTAGGGAGGAACCTTCCCTCCCTAGCAATTCTCAGAACAAGTTGCTGACAGGCTGTAATCTGCTTCTCACAGAGACTGTGGAGCTAAGGCAGGATGGCCTATCCTAGAAACATGGCGTAACTTTGGTTCATGCTAAACACAAGTACAAGCATCTGTTGGACACCTTAAATGGTGCCAATGGCACTCTTATAACTGTGCTGCCATTCTGGGGTACACATGAGACATTAGGGGTGAGGTTGAAGGATTCTTCCCACACATGCTATCTGAGCCTCTGCCAGCTGCCTTCCCTCCTCCTCCAACTAGCGAAAAATGTAGCATGGGAGGACAGGGAGGCGAAGAACATCTCCACATGGGAGGATCGTAAGCCTCTGAGTTCAGAGGCTTATGTTCATCGAGTGCGCAATCGATACGATTTTGCCCTTAAGGACTCAAGAGACCCTGTTGCTAGTACAAGCCTCTTAATGATTTCATTTATCTCAGGCCAAATTCCCTAAACCTCCAGCCCAGCCAAATTCACCCACAGCCAGGTCCAGCTCTTGGGTACAGCATTCCTCAGATGCCGAAGCTCCTCCTGTTGTACTTCTAGCTGTTTGGACAGTTTATCTGATTTTTAATGCCTGTCTGTGAAACTTTCTTCTGATAAGATCTTTGGGCAGCCTCCTGGCATCCCACAGCAACCTGCTCCCTACTCCTGAGTCATGATCTTTACCATTAATGCATGGTTATCACACAGCGAAGAAATAACTTAATATTCAGGCCTCACCTATCTACCTTCTCCTCTGCCTTTCTCTGATCCTTCTTTCACACTCCCCACACCAAACAATAGATGTTCTCCCTGACTGACCACCAACTGTGTAACTAACTCTTAACTGTCAACTGTCAACTCCCTAACTGCCATTTTCCAACTGTTCTTTTCCACCTACCTAGAACTCCTAGTCAGAGTCTGATGTTTCCAAAACCAATCAGAATTAAATTTACCAGATCCAGGCCCCATCTAGAAATAATAAAAACAATTGTCTCCCTCTCCCACTTCAGAACTTGTCACCAAGCACTGGCAGTGCTCCCCTGTAGGCTTTTGATAGTAACAAAGCTAGACCTACACAGATACATTATAGTCTCACACAGGCCACACAAAGGATTTGATCGTTACAGAACAGCAGCAGTTATTGACATACATAGCGTTTCTTCACAAAGACTATTTTGTAGAAAAAGATAACATACCTCATACCTGCAAAATAAGAATTATAAACTGAGCATCTGTAACCATCTACATTCCCAGCTGGCAAGAAGTGTCATACTTGGTGGTGTCATGCCTGCACTGGAGGGATCCTCATCTTCTTCTGAGGAGCTAGAACTCCCTAAGACAAATGAAGCCATGGACCCACCTCTGTCATGGGGGAGCCTGGGGAGAAGACTATGGGTCCACCCCGGCCAGAGAGGTTCATGTTTGGAATGCTGTATTATTGACCGTGGACTTCTGCTTGATGCTGCCTGTGGATTCTGATTATACATGCCTGCTATCTTGTGTGCTTGACTTTGGCTGTGTTCCTGACTTAACTCTCAAAAATCGTTGTTTGCTGGTAAAAACTGTGTGTGACAGAATCACAACACTTGCCATGTGGAGTTTATATTAATGTTTATGTGTTTGCTGTGTTAAATAGAATCCAGGTAAGTTAGGGTTAATTGTTTGGTAGTGAGTGAGTGAAAGGTGGGAGGGGCTTGTGTGAATGAGTGAGTGAGTGAGTGTGAGTACGAGTGAGGAGACTGAGTTCATAAAAGGCAGGAGCAGACAGTTAGTTGGTTAGATAGGGCCTTTGGGTTTGATGAACCTACACCTGGATAGTGGAGTTGTGGGAATAAGAGTCAGAAGGGGTAGAGTAGGCAGGGTAAGACTGAGAACTGAGTGATTAATTATAAGATATAACATCTCTAGTATTAAATAAACTTTAATTTGTTTGGTTTTAAATTATAAAATCCAACAACTTATTCATCTTTCTGTGCTACCAAGAGTGTTCATATTTCCTGGGTACTTCTCCTGGTTGGGTAAAGAGAACCAATTAGGCATACTGGGTATCTCTTTTACCTGGTGAATTTAGGGGCTGAAGCTTGTGGGACAGCAAGGACAGCTGTCCCAAAGTGGAGGCAGATGGACCTGAGGGAGGATTATGTCACACTCTGCTTTGTTCTTGGCCTGCTTAATTGATTCCTCCACTATGCTTGTGTGTTTCCATAGCAAGGAGCTGGACAGGACAGGTGACCCCTGGCATACCCAAGCCAGCCCTGGTGCTGTTGCTAGGACTGATTGCTGCTGCCCCATCACCTGTTGGGTCTCTAGGTAGTCATTTAGCAGGTCTGAACTGGGGGGAGCCCTGGAGAGCAGCCCTAGCTGTACCATTGTCTGCTGTGGCAGAAGCTGGTCCACAGTGAGCTGCAGGCCACAGCCCATCAGATTACTGCTTATGGCAACAACCAGTCTGCCTATGCTTGAAGGTTGGCCATGCAAAGCAAGCAAGGATACATGCCCAGTGGTACCATTTCAAGAGGGACGCCCTCCCCTGTTTTTTTCAGATCCCATGTAGGGATGGCGGAGAATTTCTCCCCGAAACTTCGGGGGGCCGAGTGCCAACGTGTTCGGCCCCCCGAACAAGTTTCGGGGAGAAATCCTCCGCCCCCCCCGCCCCCCGCCCCCCCCCGGGACGGGACTTACCTTCCCTGAATGTCCCTCCCGGCGGCGGGTCCGGCTGGCGGTTCGCCCGGTGTTCGAGCGGGGCGGGAGCGGCAGCCAGTCTTTCGACCGGCTGCCGTCCCCGCCATTGCAATCAAAGAAAAAAAAAAAACTGTCCCCTGATAGGCTACGTGACGATTCACGTAGCCTATCACGGCTAGATTTGCAAAGTCAGCCGTGATAGGCTACATGAATCGTCACGTAGCCTATCACGGATGACTTTAAAAAAAAAAAAGCGCGTACGCGAATGGCGGCCCCTATAGGGAGCCGCCATTCCCATTCCTTATTTGGTCGCTGTAGTCTACGTCAATCTTTACGTAGACTACGGCGAAAATAAGGGCAACGCTATTTGCGTTGCCCTTATTTTCGCCGTAGTCTACGTAAACATTGACGTAGACTACAGCGACTAAATAAGGAACGCGAATGGCGGCTCCCTATGGGGGCCGCCATTCGCGTACGCGCTTTTTTTTTTTTTTAAAGTCACCCGTGATAGGCTACGTGACGATTCACGTAGCCTATCACGGCTGACTTTGCAGATCTAGCCGTGATAGGCTATGTGAATCGTCACGTAGCCTATCAGGGGACTTTTTTTTTTTTTTTTTTTACTTTCGTGTTCGCGGCCGGGCGAGGCGGGAAGCCTCCTCCCCGGCCTGAATTTCGGCCGGGCGAGGCGGGAAGCCTCCCCCCTGGCCTGAACTTCACGGGGGGAGCAGCGAAGCGCTCCCCCCCACCGCGAAAAAGCTGCGAGAAAAGGTAAGTGACTTTCGTTCACCCCTAATCCCATGTGATTATTCCTCAGTACACTTGAATATCTGGCTAGCTCATTGATTCCATACATATGAGTGACTACCGTTATAAGCAATTAAGGGCGCAATCCTATGGTCGCTAGTCAGCAGCTAAACAGCCATAGGATAGGTCGGCTCCATCCTATGTGTCATCTGGCTGCCACTTCCTGTGCTTCAAGGTCCCACAGCTAGACAGCTGAAATCGGCTGTCTAGCCATAAATGCAGGGTGGCTGAAGCACAGAGGGGACGATCCCCTCCATGCTTCTCCTGCCCTGCCTTGGATAGGCAGTCACCTCGCCTCCGAGTTCAGAGGTGGCCACCTATCCTGATAGGATTGTGCCCCAAGTGGATTTATATATTAGGGATGCATGCCCAAGGCACAGTCCCTTTTGCTTAAAATAAAAAAAAGAAAAGGGGTGACTATTTTTCCAGTGTTGAGAATAACACTGCCAAGTTGTCAACCATCCACAGCAACTGTGCCTTTAACAGTGGTTTAGTATTCGGCAATGAGCTGAATCTTCATACCAAGAAGAGCTTCACCCGTTAAGTTCTCCAGAACTGTTAAAGGCTGTTTCCTTCAGCCTCTGGTTGAAAAATTTGGCATGTTGCAATCATTTGGGTTTTATTATTATTAACTTTGAATTTCTCTTGCACTTTATAGTGCACAAATTGCATTTTATGGTTTAATAATAAGAATAATAATATACTGTATTTAGGATCAGGGTGTAAAAATATTCCTCTCAACCAAAGGCTGTCATTATTTTCAATTGTCAACTTTCCAGTCACCTTTGGCTGCTTCTGGTGATAAAGGGATGTCTCTTTTTAGAACAGGACAGTATGCAGATGGATCATTCCATTGCTACTGTTAACTAACTGATATAATATTAGACCCTATAAAGGAATTCATCAGTCTGATGATCACATCATTAATGCCTGACTACATCAAGCCTACCCAGATACTGCAGAAACTTGCAATAAAATCTTTGCCTTTAAGGATATTTTTTTGCTCCTATAAAAGTTCAGACTTAACCTGTTTTGCTGCATTAAAATCTACCTGTGAAACTGTGTTAGAGGTATAGACATCTGTCATCTAACCTTCAGAACCCCATTCTACCATGACAAACAAAATCTAGGGCTTATTTATAACGTTCTTATTGCAGGTATATGAGAGTTACCGACTTTGAGTCAGTCTTGAGTATTTTGCTATTGCCTGATATGACAAAAATATATAGGGCAGTATCCAACAGGGTGCAACCACTAATGTAAATTACACTGTGCTAGCATAAACTACCTCTGAATCAATGGCAATAGCATTCGCTGGTGCACTGAGTTTTCTGGGGAAACTCAGTGCACCAGCTAATGCTATTGATGTTGTGCTAGAGGTAGTTTATGCTAGTGCAATTTAATTTGCAATTAGCAGTTGCACCCCATTGAATACTGCCCATCGTGTCAGAAGATCATTAAGTCCAGCCCCTGGTGCCATGTAGGTTCATCCATGCTGTGTATCAGTACCCCAGTAGATCAGAGGCGGGCAACTTGTGAACCTCCAGACATTTTGGCCAACACTTACCATCAGCCCTAGCCAGCATAACCAGTGGTGAGGGATGATGTGAATTGCAGGCCAAAATATTTGGAGGGCCACAAGTTGCCCATCCTTGCCATAGATCAGCCACACCATCCAAACCACAATGTGCCACAAGGAGAGAATAAGTGTATCTTGGTCTGAACTACTCATTATTTCTGTATGTATTTATTTATTTAAACATAAATACATAAAAACAGTTAAATATTAAAAGTGATAAAAACACAATAACAATAAAAACAACAATAAAAGCCAACGATAAAACCAGCAGCAACAACAACAATGGTAGTAACAGCAACAACAGCAATCGTATCAAGAGCAGGCCATGATAAATAATATATGTTTTCAAGGCCTTCATAAAAGCCTGCAATGATGGAGCATGGCAGACCTCCAATGGCAAGTTCTTATAAAGGTGTGGGGCCACTGCAGTGAAGGCCCTCTCATGTGTGACCTGTCTGCTCCCACAAGTGGGCAAAAGAGAAGGGCCTCTTCTTTCTAATCTTAAACTCTGGGCAGGCTGATATGGGTGAAGGTGGTTCTTCAAGTAACTTGGTCCCAAACCATTTAAGGCTTTAAAAGTCAAAAACAACACTTTGAATTGGGCTCAGAAACACACCGGTAACCAGTGCAGCTGGCAAATAGAAGCATTATGTGATCAAATCACCTCGCCCTCACCAATATTCAGCCAGCCACATTCTGCATGAGCTGGAGTTTCTGAACTGTTTCAAAGGCAGCCCAAGTACTGTACAGTACAGTAGTCCAGCCTGGACGTCACTAGTGCATGGATAACTGAGGCAAGGTCTGTCCTATCCAGATAGGGCCACAGCTGGTGTACCAGCCTACACTGGTAAAAAGCACTCCTGGACACCGCAGCCACCTGGGCTTCCCCAGTTAGCTCAGAGTCCAGGAGGACTCCCAGACTGTGCACTTGGTCTTTTAGGGGGAGTGCAACTCCATCTAAGACCAGTTGTAAACCTCCATCCTAAGTAGTTGGTTTCCCAACCCACAGTACCTCTGTCTTGTCTGGATTAAGTTTCAGCTTGTTCACCCTCATCCATCCCAAAACAGCCTCCAGACACTGGTTCTAGAGTTCTTCAGCCTCCCTGGGATGTGTAGATGGAAACGGGAGGCAGAGCTGAATATCATGCACATCCTGATGACATTTCAGCCCAAACCCCCTGATGACTTTCCCCAGTGGTTTCATGTAGATAGCTAATGGCTATAGGGTGGAACAGAATTCCGCCAGCACCACCTTCTGAGAGCGCTCCTCCAGAAAGGACCAGAACCACTTTAAAACAGTGCGTCCCAAGCCTAATCCAGATAAACGATCCAGAAGGATACCATGGTTGCTGGTATTGAAAGCTGCTGAGAGGTCCAGAAGAACCAACATGGTTGCACTCCCCCCATCCATTTCTGGACATCAACCATGGTGACCAAGGCTGTTTCTATCCCATAACCAGGCCTGAGACCTTATTTGAATGGATCTAAGTAATCAGTTTAATCCAAAACGGCTTGGAATTGTGAGGCCACTACACACTCCAGCACCTTGCTCAAGAATGGCAAATTTGACACAGCGCAGTAGTTATCTGAAACCATAGGATCTAAATTTGGTTTCTTCAACAAGGGCCTCATCACAGCTTCTTTCAAAGCTGAGGGGACCTCACCGTCCCTGAAGGAGGCATTTACCACCTTGGAGGTCCAGATATCCAGCCCAGCTGGATATCTTGCCAATTTCACAAGCCAGGAAGGGCAAGGATCTAAAAGGAAAGCAGTAGGCCTCAGTCCTCCAAGCAGTTTGTCCATGTCTTCAGGTTGCACAAGCCAAAAGGTATCCATAACATGACTAGATGATACACCAGCCCAATCCATATCAGACTCTCTCAAAAAAATGGCATCCAAGTTGGCACGAATACGAGTGATTTTATTTGTAAAGTATCTGGCAAATTGTTCACACCAGGCCTTTGAAGGTTCAAGTTCCTGTGTTCCAAGGCATACACCCAAGAGGCCTAACCACACAAAAGAGCTCTGCTGGATGACACTGAGCAGATGCAATGGTGGCAGAGAAGTAGGGTTTCTTCACTGCTATCACTGCCACAGAATAAGACAGCAAGTGGATTCTTACCTGTGTTTGATTGTCTTCATTCCATGTCTTCTGCCATTTGCACTCTAATCATTGACACAGTCATTCCATTGCTCTCAGCTCCTCAGAATATCAAGGAGCTGACATGGTTCTACAACTGGGTTGAGGACATTTGGGAGCAATCATATCGATAGCCCGGGTCATCTCCTCATTCCAAGCAGTGACCAGGACCTCAGCAGGACCGCTGGCTAAGCCTGCAGGAAAATCCCCAAGAGACCTCAAAAATCCATCCAGATTCATCAGTCTCTGGGGGCAGACCATCAGATTTGGACCCCCACCCCTGCAGAGGTTACAGGTGGCCTGAAGGTAAAAAATGATCAGATAATGATCTGCCCACGCCAAAGGAGTCACTACTGGCTCCCTCACCTGCAGGTCATTTTCTCCCAACCCAGCACAGAAAACCAAGTCCAAAGTGTGCCCTGCCCCTGCCACATGTGGGACAAGATAGTATTTGTCCCACATGGCCCATGGTTAACATAGAAGCCATGAAATCCTCAGCCGCTTCTGACAAAGTAGCCTCTGCATGAATATTAAAGTCCCCCAAGACCATAAGCTTTGAGGTTCTCAACATCATACTCAAGACCACCTCAGTCAGTTCAGGAAGGGAGACCATTGGGTAGCAGGGTGGGCGGTACATCAACAGAATCCCTATCCTGTCTCAGGTTTCCAACACCAGGTACAGACACTCAAAAGTGACTGACTGTTGGATAGCATAGAATCCCTATGGACCAAGGCTACTGCCCCTGCTCCCCGCCCCTCTACTCAAGCTTGGTGCCTACATGGTAGCTTATACCCTTCCTACTATCTTACATCAGTCATCCAGGGCATCACATGAAACCTTTGAATCCTCACCAGCAGGAATTTATTACTGGTGTGGAAACTTTCCAAACTGATCCAAAAATTTCACATAGTCAGCCTAGTTTGGATATTAATATTGCAGAACCAAAATGGAGTGGTTTCTCACAAAAAAATGTTCACCCTCTGTGAAAACAGGTTTTTCTTACACTATTGTCTTCACACTCTCATCAGATTGGCTGTATGGTATTGTTGATTCACCACATTGCAGTGTGATCCCTGATTTGCTGAGATGACATTACTAGCAAGGAGAGAGAGATGTTGCAGTGGCGGGGGGGGGGGGTATGAAAGATGCTGAGAGGGCAAAATGCTAAAAAACATTTTGTGAATATTTGGCGCTGTCAGGGTAGTCAGAAGGAGCCACAATGACATGGTTATCATATGGATAAAGTTAGGTATAACCTAGCCCTAAATTGCCTACAGAAGAAATAACTTCAGGTTATTCAAGCCAATGTATTAAGCTATATATTAAAGGCAATGCAAAAGAAATGTGCAATAAGACCCAATCTGACCAATATGTATTGACCTAGACTGAGGAAATTGGACTTCGGATGCCATGAAAATGTACAGTATATTTTTGTTTTGATCAATGATTGACTTAGAGAGTGGCTAATGATTGGCTAGACAGTGGCTAGATGGCCATAGGATGTGCTGTTTTCTGGGCACTGACCTCAGAGCTCGCGCTCTGAGGTCAGTTCCTGGAAAATTGACCTCCCACCAATTCCACGCTGCCTTGGAGGCAGCACAGAGCAGCCCTTTCCTCCGCACTCGCAAGAGGAGCACAGAGCGGCTGAAAAAGGGCGTGGCTGGGGGCGTTCCAGGGCGGATAGGGCATAGCTGCATCATTTTCCCTGCTCCGTGCTCCCGTGACTAGACAGCCACAATCAGCTGTCTAGCCAAAAAAGCAGGGCAGGAGAAGCACAGAGGGAACAAACCCCTCCGTGCCTCTCGTGCCCTGCTTAGGATAGGTGGTCGCTTCTGGGTTCAGAGGCGGCCACCTATCTCGATAGGAATGCGCCCTTAATATATTTTATTATACTTTAATTGTATATTTTGTTCTATTAATGTGTCTTTAACACTTTGTGAACTTCGGGGCAAAAAAAGTTGGAGCAAAGCAGTAATTTTGAGAGAGAATCAACAAACACACTTGCTTCCCTTGAGACCTTATTGTGCCCTACAGAACCAATGTTCAAATGCAGCCAGTCTGGGTTGAGCGTAGCTGGGTTGAGCTTAGCAGTTTAGCTCTGGGAGAGGGTGTTTGACCTTTTCTAAATGCCTGGCCCTCCCAGGATTTCTCAGATAATATCTGAGAAAGGATGAATGTGTAAAGGCAGAAAGGCTAGGATTGTCCCCACTGGCCTTATCAGTGAACTACGTTTTTTTTCCCCCATTCAGACCTATGCACAGCCTACATGCACTCATGTGCTGAGATCTACAACTGAGGCTCTCCTCCAAGTGCCCACTCCATTTGAAGTAAGGCGAGTAGGAACCAGGGAGAGAGCCTTTCCAGAGGTGCTGCCCTGCTTGTCACATTCCCTCCCCTGGAAGACTCACCTGATGCCTCCTTTGCTTTCATTTTGGCACCAGGCTTTTAAACAGTGCTAACTTAGAATCACAGAATAGTAGGGTTGGCAGGGGCCTACAAGACCATCGAGTCCAACCCCCTCTCAGTGCAGGAATCCAAGACAAAGCATCCCTGACAGATGGCTGTCCAGCTTCGTCTTTAGGGATGGCGGAGAATTTCTCCACGAATCTCCGGGAGGCCGAATGCCAACACATTCGGCCTCCCAAAATTGGTGGTGAAATTCTCCGCCAGCCTCCCGCCCCCCCCCGGGATGGGACTTACCTCGTGCGAATGTCCCTCTTGGCGGCGGGTCCCGGCGGCGGTTCGGCGGCGGTTCAGCAGGGGCGGCGGACGATCTTCTGACCGGCTGCTGCCGCTGCCATTGCAAAATAAAAAAGGAAAGTAAACACACACACACACACCCGTGATAGGCTACGTAACGATTTACGTAGCCTATCACGGCTAGATTTCCAAAGTCAGCCGTAATAGGCTACGTAAATCATCACATAGCCTATCACGGGTGACTTTGAAAAAAAAAAAAGCGCGTACGCAAATAGCGGTGCCCATGGGGCACAGCCATTTGCGTTCCTTAGTTTGGCACGTCTAGTCTACGTAAAGATTTACGTAGACTATAGCGAAAATAAGGGCAATGCAAATAGCGTTCCCTTATTTTCGCCATAGTCTACGTAAATCTTTACGTAGACTAGACGTGCCAAACTAAGGAACGCAAATGGCGGCGCCCCATGGGCGCCGCCATTTGCGTACGTGCTTTTTTTTTTTTCCAAAGTCACCTGTGATAGGCTACGTGACGATTTACATATCCTATCACGGCTGACTTTGGAAATCTAGCCGTGATAGGCTACGTAAATCGTTACGTAGCCTATCATGGTTTTTTTTTTTTTTTTTACTTTACTTTTTTTTTCGCGGCCAGGTAGACGGGGCACTCCCCCCCGGCCTGAATTTCGGCCGGGCGAGGCAGGGCGGGGTGCCTCCCCCCCTCACCTGAACTTCGGGGGGAGAACCGAAGCGCCTCCCCCCCACCGCGAAGCAAGCTGCGGGACCAGGTAAGTCCCTTCCATCCATCCCTTGTCTTGAATGCCTCCAGTGTGGGAGAGCCCACGACCTCTCTAGGTAATTGGTTCCATTGTCCTATTGTTCTAACAGTCAGGAGGTTTTTCCTGATGTTCAGCCAGAATCTGGCTTCCTGTAACTTGAGCCCATTATATTCCGTGTCCAGCATTCTGGGATGATGAAGAGATCCTGGCCTTCCTCTCTGTGACAAGCTTTCAAGTACTTGAAGAGCGCTATCCTATCTCCCTTCAGTCTTCCCTTCTCAAGGCTAAACATTAGGGATGTCAGAGAATTCCGCAACGGATCTTGGTGAGGCCGAATGCAAGTGCATTCGGCCCCCCCGAAATCCATCACGGAACGAAGCCCCCGCCTCCCCCAACCCACAAAAGTCACGCAGGACGAAGCCCCCGCCCCCCCAACACATGAAAGTCATGTGAAACGGAGCACTTACCTGCTCCCGTCGGCACCAACTTGCGAATGGTGGCCCCCCTTCGGCTGCCATTCGCTTCTTCTTCATGGCCGTGATAGGCTACGTAAATACATACGTAGCCTATCACGGCTAACGCAGGGACACCTTTTGCGTCCCTGCAGAGGCCGTGATAGGCTACATAAGTATTTACATAGCCTATCATGGCAGGCTTAAAAAAAAAAAATGCATACGCAAATGGCGGCGGCTACAGCAGCCACCATTTGCATTCTGTATTTTTCGCCATTTTAGCCTATGTAAATATTTATGTAGGCTATTACAGCCAAAAAAAGGGGAACGCAAATGGCGCCCACTACGTCATGGCCACCATAGCCACTGCCATTTGCGTATGCGTTGGGTTTTTTTTAAGCCTGGTGTGATAGGCTACGTAAATACTTACGTAGCCTATCATGGCTCACTACAGGGATGCAAGTGGCGGCGGCTATGGCCACTGCCATTTGGATCCCTGATGCCCAGCGGCTGGATGTCCAGCCACAGGCACAGCCAGACGGCGGCTCCGCAGAACTGCCGCAGAGAGGAGCTGGCCAGGCAGGATTCTGGGGGGAGTGACTGGAGCGCCTCCCCCCCTTTGAGGATTCCGGGGGGAGGGACGGAGCGCCTCCCCTCCCCAGCAGAACCCAGCAGAGCCAGGTAAGTGGGGTTTTGTACACCCCTACTAAACATGCCCAGTTCTTTCAGTCTCTCCTCATAGGGCTTTGTTTCCAGTCCCCTGATCATCTTTGTTGCCCTCCTCTGAACCTTCTCCAGCTTGTCTGCATGCTTCTTAAAGTGTGGTGCCCAGAACTGGACACAGTACTCCAGATGAGGCCTCACCAGTACTGATTGAATAGAGGGGAACTAGTACTTCCCGGGATAGTACAAAAAAGTTTTTACATAGTTTTCAGTTGTTGTGAGTTTTTATTGATTGGGATTTTTATCTGGTATACTATGCTATTTGAATTCTTTTATCTATTTTACAGTATTTTTTTTTACTCTTTTGTAAGCCACCTCAAGAATGCCAATTGGCCATTGAAGTTTAGGATATATGTCTCAGAAATAAGACTGCATACACACGCACACACACACTGTACATGTGTAAGTGGTCTTCACAGTCTAGTACCCTATAGGGTAGAGATATCTCAGGGACTGAGGCTACATGCATTCAGTTTGTTCATAGGCTTTGTCTATGCACAGATTCAGATGATCACATTGGAGCAAGGCCAGTGGGCACAAGTGTGATATGTGAACAAGTGATATGTGCACCAGTGTGAACCAGTCCATACCTAAGAACAAGAATCTGTATGTGTATGTGTCCTTGGCCATATAAAGATATTGACGTGTGACTCATACAGTCGAGAAATCCCCCCACACACACATTACTAGTTCAAATTCTGACATAATGATACTTCTCAGTAACATTAAGACCCTCATTGCATCAGCTGTAGCATTTATGGTCCAAACCCAGGAGCACATTGTTCAATATATCTTCAAACAGAGACTTCACCACTATTCACCAACATGGAAAGATGCTGTTTCTTCTTCCTGCCTTGGATGCCAAGAAGTGTTCCAGCTGGCCCTTTTCAAATCTCCAAGAAATTCACAAAAATCTCAGTCTCCCAAGTACTGGTTTATAAATCTTAATTATATTTCCTCATCACTACCATGAAACTAAATAGGAAAATGGACAGGAAAATATAAAGACTCGACCATACTTTAAATCATCAGTAACTTTCTTTCAACAGTTCAGTTTCTTCTGTCTGTAATTTTGATTCCAGAGATATACTTTTCAGGGGTGTTGTTCAACATAAAAACTCATTGCATGCTAGGAAACTCACTGAACCTGAGTATCTTTTTTAAGGTGAATGTCCAAGAAATTTTACCCTTCATCATACTCATAACTTCTGAGCAGTTTCTGTTGTTACTAGATGTTTCCCCTCCCACATATTTTCTTTACTAGGTTATTGCTATCATTATGACCTCATGACTCATTTTAGCATATCTCATTTGTTTGGAGTAGAAATCCAATTATGTATCTGCATGAAAACTCCAGACAGGTAATAAACCCTTATACATCTTGAAAGGTATCATTTCATATTTTCCTTTATTTGCTCATCTATGATTAACAGGAACTTTCTTGCCTTCTCAGTGGGCTCTTGTACAAAGACCATTGTTACATATATAGCATCATAAGAGGCAACTGATATGAATTCTCAGAATTGCCCAGATGTGTTGCTCATACAGTAAACCAATCCTAATTCTCCATACAATTTGCATGGAAGTGTTCTTACAAGAATTCCTCCATTCCTTTCAGATAGAATACCTAGAGGATTTTAATTCTGTTGATTGAATAGCAGTGCAGTCCTATACATCTCTACTCAGAAGGAAGACTCATTGAGTTCAATGGATTCTACTCACAGATAAGTGGGTATCGGGTTGCAGGGGGGCTGCAACATGCCTTACTTCTGAGTATACATGGATAGGATTGCACTGTCAGTAGCATAAATAGGGTCAGAAATTAAAAATCTGTAACCATTTTTTTTATCCCAGTTTGCTAATTTCTCTTCCAAAAACGATCACTCCACTGTTGCCGGCATTTGGGTTAATTCAGTTTCTTTGCTTGATAATAATTTCAAACAAATAGTTTTGAAAGATTTATTATTTCACCTATTATCAGGCCCCATTCATGGAGTGGGGAAGGGTACACTTTACCAGAGCCTGGAGATCCAGAGGTGGGGTCTGAGTCTGACCCAGGCTGCAACACCATTACCACGAAGGATTTTTTAAAAAATTTGAGATTGAATTGTAGACCATATTTGAAGGTATTTATGGAAACTTATTTCCCTATATTTATATATTAATCATCCAGATTTTGTAAGATTTGTTGGAGCCAATGAGAAGCAGTGATGGAGCAGAACAGGCAACATTTTGAACAGTGAGTTGCTGACCCTTCTCTAGAGTGTGCTTGTGCAATTAAATTAGGACTTGGAGTTTTAGAGACAGAGATATTTCTGTTTTCCTGTGTAACAGGCTCTCTCAAGAACTACCAGTCCCAAAGTTCCTTGTGCATAGGCAGAAGGGTGGGAAAAGCCACCATACTTGATCCCAGGGACAGTGGGAGCCTGTGCTGCTGGTAGGATTTACAGGTCCAAAATATATGTGAGTAAATGTCTAGTTCGTTCTCCCTCTCTCTCTCTCTCTCTCTCTCTCACACACACACACACACACACACACACACACACACACTGCTGCTATGTCTGGCTACAAATTCTGTAGCCCAAAATGTAAGGTGGTTAAAGGGAACATAAATAAGCTAAAAGACACCAAGCAATCTTCCAGTTTTGAAAACAGATAAGGCATTTCTGCAATCTCACTCAGGCAATACACTAACTAGAGAAGTAGATGAATAAACACAAGGTGGGATGGGATCATGGTATGTATGTAGGAGGAGACTCCACGATACAAGTTTGTACTGTATGCATTCCCCCCCCCCCCCCCGCTCCCAAATGATGCTTTGGACCTGCCAATTATGTTCATATTGTGTATGACTGTGTTCTGTATTCCACACCTTCCAACACGTGGCAGAAATGCTTGAAAAGGGCTCATGTCAACAGATCATTTCGTATCTATTGCCACCTTTCACTGAAAGACAGTTCCTTTTCCTATGACAGTCTTCACCGATGCACTCATTGCTTCTTGCCGTCTTGGTAAGGCCAGTAAACAAAGATCATTGTGTCATCCTTGGCAATTAGACATACTCCAAAGGTGGTGATGCATTTCAATAATAAGAGTGTTGATCATATCAGCCTTGTTTTGGTTATCCACATGCCTAACTGAACACTTGTCCTTTGATTCCAGTCTACCTTTGCATGCCTTGGGGGGAGGTTCCTGTTAATTTCTGATCTATCTAGGTTATCTCTTCTGCTGTCCAAGGGCACACATCTGTATCAGGAGACATTCATCCTATTAAACTATACACATGGCTCCAAAGTGGAAAAGAGTGCACAATAGTAGTAGACCATGATATTGTATGAGGGAATGATTAAAAGAGAAATGTTAGTTATTCTTTGCCTTTCTTATAATTCACTCCTACCCAGCTAGTAGCAGGCAAGAATAAACATATGTATGTGAAATGTGGACTATTTGGGCACTCTGTATACCAGAAATGTGAACATAGGGCTATATATTTTCTGGGGATGAATAAGAAGGATGTGCAATACATAATTTTGAAATGGTCTGGCATGAAGTCATATAGAGGACAGATCATTAAGTGGCTGTAGTTTTCAAATAACTTGAGAGTTATCCAGATAAATCTATTTACTATTTTGTTCCTTATTTAGATGAGATTTTGTGTATTTACTGAATAAAAGATTTTTAGACTTCATTGCATGGGACATTTTAAAATACTTCGTTCAGGAGATACTTGCTGTCCACTAAGCATTTTTGTGTGATGAACCTGTTTCTATCCTCCTACGCAGTTTTCTCCACTGGATTGCATAAAGGGACTGAAAGAGGCTGCTGTTTGTGGGGGCCAGACGAAGACCTTTTTGTCCCATCATGGGTTGCTGTTTACCCCACCAGCATCAGCACACATTTTTCCCCTCTCCTCAGTTTGGTTTTCCAATGGACTCTCAAGGTTCTTTGGCTACAGAGTATACTCAGACTTCATTGGGGTCCCCACTTTAGGATTTTTTCTTAATATTTTTATACTTTTGAAAAACCTTGGTTTTCCCCCAGGTATGCTGATACCTCTCTCTGGTGCATGGATGGTGCTGTTCTGGCTACAGAAAGATGGGCATTCACTTCTGAACTTTGCAAATAGTTTGAATGATGCCTTCCTATCTTAGGGGCCATCTACATGGCACCGCTTTCAACCTTCACTCCGTCATAACTGTACAGCATTGCAGCTATGAATTAGCTTCTGCTGCTGTACACATGTGATTTACTGTGGACTTCTCCGATGGAAAAATCCACTGTGCCCTGACACATAGCCACTGAAGCGAAGTAAACTATGGCAGTCACTCTGCCCCCCTTTTTTTTACCATTATATTTAAATGTGCATCTGCACAGGCATGTGAGGGTCGAGTGCAGCACTTTGGGTTTTAGTAGCTGTTTTGTATTTTAGAGGTTCTTTTGTGTCTGTCCATTCCTCATTAGGTAAAATGTGGGTGGTCTGCTCCTTCATTACCATGCCAACTGTTTGGCAGTTCTCCACCCTGAAACTCATGATGGTTCATCAAGGCATATGCCCATGAGAGGTACGTGCCTACCCATCATTCCAAAATAGTGGCTGGAGAGAAGTTGGTCCTGGACTTCTGTTCCCCTGAGACCCCCCCCCCCAGCCCTTGGCCACTGACTCCAAAGCAGTCACTGCGAAGATATGAAGCTGTGAAGGTAGGCGAAAGTGTGGTTGAAGAAATGAGCATGCTTCCCTGTGACTCTGTAACTGAGCAGCCACGAAGGAATGTGGAGGAGTGAAAGGGCATCACAGAGTGACACAAACACTAGGCACGCCTACCATACACCCACCACAAAATGCAAAGTCGGTTCAGGGAAGGGACAGACAGCTCACAACTGTGGAATACCCGCAGCAAACCAAAAACATCACAGCAAAATGCCTCTTCGGAAATCCGCATTTTCCTGGTGAAAGCCATGGTTAGGCTGCGAAGTGGCAACTATGTCATATGTCCCAAAGGACCTCAAATCACAGTGGCCCCAGAATAAATGGCTCGTGTAGATGAGGTTTTAGTTTGAGTTTCATGGGGTTCTTTGTAGTATAGTTTTTTTAAAGATAAGCATCTATTTGTCATGCAGAAGGAATACTCCACAGAGTGTGGATCCTATGCACACATACCTGAGAATAAGTCCCACTGAATTCAGTAGGACATACTTCGGAGTAGACATGCATAGGATTGAACTGTAAAAGTTCAAGCTGACAGATGAAAACACAGCTAAAATTACTGGTTTGAAAATCACTGTTTCGTTCTGCGGAAAACTTTAAATGTTCTTTTCGCTGTAGAAGTTTAGTTTTAAAATATGCTGTTTTCCTTTTTTTCATTACCTTTCTTCCAACCTCCTTCTAATATTAATTTTATTATGCGGCTTTCATGCAAGAACAGCAGAAATACAGATACTGTTCAGACTGTGCCTTGGGCTGGTATTTGCTTTTGGTGGGCCTGTAATGTCTATATTAACATTCTGATATTCAGACATAAAAAAAACAAATACAAATCAGAGACACTTGCCAGTTACCTTATGGCCCCTCCTCCCCTCTCTCATGAAGTTGTGCATTTAATGAACATTTATGCTTGTTTGCAATTATAAAATGGCCTCTGTACATATACAAACATAGTTGAAGGGGCAGCTCTGGAGCTGCCTTGGGATATTCTGGGAAAACCAGATGTTACACCAAGCTACACAGCAGTACCAGATAATTAGGCTTCTCTTTGTTTTATCAGCAAGATAAAGTATATCGAAAAACTGGGGTCCTACAGTACAATCCTATACATGCCTACTCAGAAGTAAGTCTCATTGCTATGATGGCTTTATTAGTAGGTTGGGAAAATACCAGCAATGGGTAAGTCTCCACTCTTTTTCCCCAGTTCCAAGTTAGGTAGTGGGGACAGGGATTTATCCTTGTCATCCTGAACCCGAGAGGTCAGAAAGGAGACAGACATCTTGCAGCTTTTCAATCTTCTCTGAGGCTTAATAGGAGGCTCCACCTTTCTCCCGAGACTGGAAAATGGCTTAGGATCTCAGACCTCATGCTGATTTTGGAATGCAGCAAGAAATCTCACTGTTTTCCAAGCCTTTTCAGATCCAAGGTTTGGGAAGTCCCCTGCCCCTCTGTAGTCTTCCGACAGGTCGGGGAATCTAGCCAGAATGTAACATGCACTCACCATTGGTGAACCGGTGAGCGCATTTGTGGACCATCAATAATTCTTAATAGAAATTGAATTCTCTGTGAAGATGTTCAGTAGCCATGACTAAAAGCAAGGCCTGCCATACTGTGATCTATGGTCTTGATGGATGATTGAGAGTTTATTAAACTGTTTACATACCAAAAACTAAGCTAAGTGCTGGTCCTTTTGCCTCAGGTTGCACGTGAATGAGTTGTTATTGCTCCTTAAATAGTCTATGAACCAACCAACTTTGTCTATTACCTTGTTAGTTACCTACCTTTCCCTTTTTGCTGCACACTAGCTTTCCCCAATCTGGTGCCCTCCAGATGTTTTAGACTTCAGCTCCCATCGGCAGCAGCCAGCATGGCCAAAGTTCAAGAATGCTGGGAGTTGTCCAAAACATCTGGAGTGCACCAGATTCGGGAAGGCTACTTTACACCTTAAATTTAAATTAAAAGTTTGTGCCTGTACTAAACCCATTTTTAATCCTGAGTCTTCATCCACCATGCTTGGTCCTGGTTCTGATATGATTGCCAGCCCTCTGATCTGAGGCAGAATATTTATGATGTCAGCTTTAGCCTTCTTTATGGAAAGTCTGTACACCATACCATTTATATTATATCTTAAGTAATGGGCAGGAAAACTTCAGTTAGTAAGTTCTGTTTGGAAGATATAAACTGCTGGAGGGCATTGCTGGTTGATGAGAACACAGGTGACATAATGGATATGAAGATGAATGATCATAGGGATAATGTGATTTTAGCATTAAAATAAAATCATAGTAATGTGTAAGTAGAACAAAGGATAGAACTGGCAGTGTGGTTTGTAGCAACATTTGGCTCATGACTCTGTTGCACGGTCTACCAACAGCAAGCAGATTCTTTTAATGATTATGATTCCCATGTAGAAAATGAAATGTTCCAATAGAGTCAATACTTTTCCACCTGAAAGCTCACTGCACGTGTCTCACATATTTGGTTGCACAACACTAAACAAACCTGTTGAACCATCATGTGATTCTATGTTTAATGTTCTGGTCTGCACAGACTCAAAACAAGAATTTGGTTTACATCTCTCTAGTATGGAGGTTTAAGCAGATGCCTGAGTTGAAAGCATCTTAATATGAAAGCCTTGATAGTTAATTAGACATTTGCTGTTTAAAAATTCTGACCTTATTAATGTTAAATGATAGCTAATTAAACTGGTGCTATGTTAAATGGTATTTGAATACTGAAATGTTCCTCACATTATAACATATTAACAAGAAAGCAATTGCATATTCAATGCCCTAGTGATTTTTCAGTCCATTTACACTAAAATAAGATTTTCCTTACATTCCCACTGAACATTCTTTAGATAGATCATAAAACTGTAGTTCTACAACCAGGGCATGAATTTTTCTTGTATTATAAGGCCA
Organism: Heloderma suspectum; assembly: GCF_057233095.1. Classification (NCBI taxonomy): domain Eukaryota; kingdom Metazoa; phylum Chordata; class Lepidosauria; order Squamata; family Helodermatidae; genus Heloderma; species Heloderma suspectum. The sequence goes on from NC_139459.1 coordinate 90,113,245, forward strand.
TGGGTCATCTACATATGCACTTACACACTGAACCTAAATAACAGTGTACCATAAAGATGTGCTGTTCAGGTATATTCATTGGGGATAAATCTGTGGTAATGCTGAATAATGCATTTGTGAATGTGTTGGCTCTAATTCAATATGGGAGCATCTGTAAAATAATGAAGTTGTAGTGTACATGTGGAACAGGCCTAGTTGAGCCCTGTTTGTAAATGTACTGCGTGTAAATGTATAGTCTAAGAAACACACATTCAATAGTTACATCCATCCCAATTTCTGTGTATTAGCAAATCGATGCATTCTAAATTGAACATGTAAAATTGACAAAGTTTGCCTTCCAGTGCCTGATATTCCCATTCATGCAGCAATACCATGAATAACCAGGACAGCACATTTCATCTCAGAATCCTTCTAGAGAAGGGAAACCTCAGTCCAACAGGCCCGGTAAGACATGCAGGGGCTCCCCAGGTTGGCAGCTTCCTCCCCTGGCTCGCCCCCTCTGCCATGGAAAGAAAAGCTCTTATCTCTGATTAGCAACTGATCAGAGATAAGCACTTTCTCTGAAAACGGGTCCCTTTCTTGGTGGGTAGCACAGGAAAGCACTAATGTCCAGTCAGCTACTGATCAGAGATAAGAGCTTTTCTCTGCAGGGCAGAGAAAGCAAGAACAGGGAGGAAGCTGCTGAGTGCTGAGGAAGTCCTACTTCCTTCTGAGCTTTGTTCCTGTTTATATCTGAGCAGTTATGTAGAGACTTGCCCTGCTTACTTGTGAGTACATATCACAGCCATGCTTATGCCTGAGTACATACATTTGGGATGCTATTTGAAAATGCTCCTGAGTGATTTGGTCTTGCTTACTTCAGAGTAGATACACTTCCTACCTCAAATTGGTAACAATGGAATGGAGGGGGGGTAATTTGAATTTTTCAGCCCTGCCCACTTCTGCTTTTGCCCTTGCCTGATTTTGTAATTGGCCTCACCCACCACTGAAATGCAGCTCCTGAGAGCTTCTCCAAAATGGAATCTGGCCTTTGGGCCAAAAATGATTCACTACCCATGTTCTAGGCCAAATAAACACATCTCTCCTATTTGAGTATCCACTCATATAGTATCCATATGGGTGTTTCTGTTTGTGCTTTTTGGAAAAGAGATAACCATACTATGGGTATCATCTCTAGATAAACATACTAGGAATATCATCTCTGGATAGCAATCATGCTGTATGGACCCAAACCATAGTTTTAACATGTGCAATACCAAAGGGTCACCAAATAATTTGTTGCCAGCGAAGTGACAGGTCTGTTATTAAATAGTGAAGGAATTGTGGCTGTTGATGCAGCTGTATTAATCTAGCTGGCATCTCTCTGCAGCTCCCAATCCGTAGTGGATAAAAAAACAACAACAAGGAAACCAATTTGGTAGGCTGAAAATCTCATGGGTAATAACTCTTCTCTGGATTTGATCATACTATGGATAGTAGCTGACTCCTAGCACACAGGGTAGTACATCAAAACATTGTCTAGTATTTGAAGACATTTAACACTTCCATTCCTTTTTTTCCAAGTTGCTCATGATAAGATGAAGGATGAGATTACTGATGTGGTTAAAAAACTATACACATGTGACATTGTTACATATCTACAGCAGCAATCTACTCTATGGGAGTATGGGAGCAATCCTACCTGAGAGTAAGGCCCACTGAAATTAGTGGGATCTAGTTCTGAGTAAAGATCAGGCTGCAAGTCTTTCTTTCGTTAGGTTCATTAATGATTAATTATAGCAGATGTGGCGTGCTTCCAGATTAGGTTTTTATCATGGAATCATCCTTCATGGAATTTTATGGGGTGGGGGAGATGACATTCTCTTCCACTTGTAACTCTTTTGTGTATAATTCTATCATCTTTCTTACCACAAACCATCTATGAAGGAGGGAAAGATGGAATAGATGCATGATGATGCCTTTTGATTGGTAGCACTATGTGTTCTCCATCTGGAAGCCTCCCTGGAGATACTTTAGTGAATGGTTGTTCACTATAGGCCATTATAGAGCCAGAGAATGAGGGGGGGGGGTCATAAAATTTGAAATACTGACTCTGTTTGATGAAGGTTTCTTGACCTCATGGCTTGGCATTATGTGTCCTAAAGGAGAATGAGAATGTACCTGTTGAATCAGAATGAGTTTCTGGATAATAGATTCTGAGAAAAAAAAAAAATCTTGTGGCTTCTTAAAGATGGTTGTGGTATACACTTTGCTGAAGTAAAGACCTCTCCAGTGGCCTGTATGTTATTCTCAGCTGGCATATATATACGTATGTATGTATGCTGTGTGTGCATATATGTGTGTGTGTGTGATCTAGTCATATCATGGATACCTTTTGGCTTGCAACTGATTGGAGGATTGAGGCCTACCACTTGCTTTCTAGACTCTTGCCCATCCTGGCGTGTAAAATCAGCTAGAGCTGGGCTGGGTATTTGGACCTCAGAGGTGATCAATGCATCCTTGAGGGAAGGGTTAATCCCCACTAGTTTAAAGGAAGCAATGGTTGATGAGGCAACTGTCAAAGAAACCTAGCTTAGATCCACTGGTTTCTGGTAATTACCACCCAGTGTCAAATCTACCATTCTTGGGCAAGATGTTCTCAACTCCAGGTAGTGTTGGATGATTCTAGAACTGTGTGCAAATGGCCTCTGAAAATTATCCAGCCTATTTGTGGGCAAAGAAATGGGGAGGGGGGATTTCTCCAAATTTCTCCTAGGGGAGGAGAAATTCTCCAACAGCTTCTCCCAGATAGGGCTCACAGATGATTTCTTTCTTTCTAAAGGTTTTTGGTTTATTGCACTACTTCTATAGCATCAACTGTGATGAGGCTTCCACTTTTCTGAGGCAGAATTTTTAATTTCTTTTGGTATGTTTGAGCTTCCCTAATCACTGTGAGGTGGCTGAAGGTGCTGTGTGTGTTCTCTCTGTATATTACGCATCTTTCCATTGCTCTGCAGCCTCCCAGGCCACCTGCACTTTCTGAACTGGAAAAGCCTCATGGGAGGAATTGCCTCATGGTGTCTTTCTTGTGATGGCTTTGACTGAAGTGCAGGAAGCCGAGGCGGCTACAGGCTGCCACAGAGATTATTGTATAGATGACAGACAGGACACTCATGCACACTCCTCAGCCACCTCATAAGTAAGGTAAGACCAAGAACCCCAAACCCAACCCATGAGAATTCCTCCAAATTCTTTCCTCATTTGAATTTCTTTTTCAAAGCAATTTTTTTTCTATCAAATTGAATGAGAATGGTAAAAAAAAAAAAAAATGTGGGAGAAATTTTCAGCACAGCACTAGATGATTCTGATTATTTGGATCCATTCTAGTCTGGGTTCAGGCCTGGCTTTGGGATGGAAACAGCCCTGGTCACCCTAGTAGATGCCTTACAGTGGGGAATGGACAGAGGGAGTGCAACCCTGTTGGTTCTCCTGGACCTCTCAATGGCTTTTGATATCATCACCCATGGTATCCTTCTTGATCATATCCTTGGTATCCTACTGGATCTGGGTTTGGCATAGGAAGTATAGTGTTACAGTGGTTCTGGTCCTTCCTGGATAAATGGTCTCAGAAGGTAGTGCTGGGGAATTATGCTCCACCTGTGACAAAAGGTTGGGTAAGGAAATTGACCAATCTGGATAGAGGAATATATCTGGACTTAAATGGGGTTACGCTTCACCTGAAGGACCAAGTGCACAGTTTGGGAGTGTTCCTGGACTCAGTGCAAATTGAAGAAGGTCAGGTGGCCAAGCAGCCATGGACAGAAGTGCATTTTACCAGTATATGCTAGTACACCAGCTGTGACCCTATGTGGAGAGGGAGGATCTTGCCTTGGTTATTCATGCCCTGGTGACATCCAGGCTAGACTGCTGTAATGCACTTTACATGGGGCTGCATTTAAAGACAGTTCGGAAACTTCAGATGGTACAGAAAACAGCTGACCAGATATTGGTGGGGGCTGGGTGCTCTGCTCATGTGACATTTGCTCTGTCTGCCAGTGTATTTCTGAGCCCAATTTAAAGTGCTGGTCAAGTTACTTGAGTGTTTGGGGCTCATGTTGCTTGAAGGACCTTCTTCTCCCATAGCTGCCTTCCTACATTCTGAGGTCATCAACAGAGGCCTTCTCACCTGTCCACCACCAAGCGTCGTTAGGCTGGTGAGTACAAGGGAGAGGGCCTTTTCAGTGGTGGTGGTCCCACAGCACTGGAATCGGCTTCCATCAGGGGCTCATCAGGCCCCTTCTTTGCAGGTCTTCGGGAAGGCTCTGAAGACCCACCTGTTTTGTTGGCCTTTCCATAGTCTGTGGGCTGCAGGTTGTACTGGTGATATATTTTATACACTTTTGTTAACAAATTTCATTGTACTAGCTTTGTACTGTTTTTATCTTGTAAAGAGAGATTTCTGCCCTTAAAGGCAACCTAAAAATAATTTTAAATAAATGTTCCTCTGTGTGTGTGTGTGTGTGTGTAAACAACTGTTGAAAACGTGGAGGTGAAAAAGCCATGAAATGTAAGTGTCTGTGACATGTCTATGCAGAGCCCAAATGTATACAAAATAAAAACAGCATGACCAATTCACAACAGGCCATAGAAGACAAGTTCTTATCTTTTTCCCCATGCTCTTTAACATTTATATGAATCTGCTGGGACAGTTTATCTGGAGTTTGGGGCTAAAGTGTCACTAATATGTAAATGACACACAGCTGTACCTCTCTTTTCCACCTGCTAGTTCGAGGGTGGCTATAGAAAGCCTGAACAGGCATCTGGACTGGAGGCAGTTTGGGGATGGATGAGGGAAAACAGGCTGAGGAAAATCTGCTGCCCTGGATGCAAGGGTACACCTGGCTTTAGATAGGGTTGTAGTTCCTTTGACATACCAAGTATGTGGTTCAGGGTTTATTTTGGACTTGGTGCTATCAATGGGGGCAAAGTTGGCCTTAGTGCCTAGGAGTGCCTTTCATCAGCTTGGGTGGTTCACCAGCTGCAATCTTATTTAGAGAAAGTGGACCTTGCCTCAGTTACATGCAGACTAGACTACTGTAATGTGAGCTACATGATGGGGCTGCCTTTAAGGGCTGTTCAGAAACTTCAACTGGTACAGAATGCAGCCACAAGAACATTTGTGAGTCAAGCATTCAGAATACATTACACGAGAAGTAGGCCTCCTTTTGGGGTCCATGGGCACATTTGGCAATTTGAGAAACTGTCCTGGGCACCACCACAACATGGACATGCTCTGGATGAAAGCATCAGCCTTCTGTCACATGCCATCTTCATTTCCTAAGAATGAGAGGGCTTTCTTCTGAATGGTAGCATATTAATTTCAGACAGTAATAATAAACAGACAGTGGTCACTGCTAGTCATAATTTTACCTTTTTTCCTCACTATGAATTAGCAGAGTTTGCCCTCAGTGATGTTTTGTTATCACATAGACACATTTATATGAAGGCTGAACTTTGTTAACAAGAAGGTAATACTTTTTTGAATAGTGTTAACAGCTCTGAGGAGATTAGCATGTATAAAATAAAATAGTGACGGGAAAAAATCCTTCCTAATGTCAGATGTGATATTCAGTTTTCCAGCTAAAATTGTGTAACAAATAGTACAAATTACCTATGGTTTATATTATGATTCTAATCCAGATAAAATACACAAATAATCATCAGGTTCCAACACCCAAAGATGAGGCACAATCCCATAAGCAAATCCCACTGGGATGACTGAGACTTGGGGGCAAGGGAGAAATGAATTTGGTTCATACTTTAATGCAAACTTGCCCAATTTCAGACTTCCAAACCAAAACTCAGTTATCCTTTGAAATTTGCACTTAAAAAAAACAGACTTTTATTGTGAATGTTTACAAAACAAACTGAAAACATTACTAAACCTTATAAAAGGAATGACATGAAATAAAAATACAACATATTCAAAATCCTCAGTTTCTAACCTTACAATATTCGAGAGAGAGAGAGAAAAGGGAAGAGAGAGAGAAATAGACATACAGTACTGTGCAAAAGTCTTAGGCCACCATTAGATTTGTTGTTTTAGCAATGGTATAATGACCATATATAATTATTTCTCAATCTCTTCATTAGAATACAACTAGAAAATACAGGAAATTTGTATGCAGTATTCAACAACAGAAAAAAAATAAGAAAAAACAGCTTCCATAGGCTAAAGTGGCAAGTATTTAGTGTGACCTCCCCTTACACTGGAGTAACAGCAGGCGCCTGGCTCCCCTAAACCTAAATGGAATGGAACCCTAATTACTGTCATTGCTAACACCTGTATATGTCCAACTTGTTGTTGTTGTTGTTGTTGTTCAGTCGTTCAGTCGTGTCCAACTCTTCATGACCCCATGGACCATAGCACGCCAGGCCTTCCTGTCCTCCACTCTCTCCCGGAGTGTGCTCAAGTTCATATATGTCCTACTATTGCATGCCAAACTGACTGTGTGAAAAAAGGTCTTTTACACCAGGTTTGTGCAAGACATGCTTGAGCAGTACATACAGTACATACACATGTTGTATGAGTGTAATTCATTGGACGCTTGCTAATAAGACCAACTTTCAATCACATCATTCCAGTCAAAATGCCAAAGATCCCAGAATTGGGCAGACATAAAATCCTATTTTTGCATCAGCAAGGCCAGTTTCAAAGGGAAATCAACAAGCAAACTGGATACTCAAGATGTGGTATTCAAGCTGTTATAAAGAAATTTGAAGAATCAGGAGAGGTCAAGGACAAAAAAAAGGACTGGAAGGCCAAGAAAACTTTCAAAGTCTAATGAGAAGTTCCTCATAGTTTCTTCTTTGAGAGACCGGAGGAAGTCCAGCACTCCAGCAGGAACCTGGCTCAGCATCTGGAAGCTGCATCAGGATGCCAAGTTGACCCTTCTACAGTCCGAAGAAGCTTGATCAGGAATGGTCTTCATGGAAGGATAGCAGCCAAGAAACCACTTTTGCAGAAGTGGAACAGGGTGAAAAGGCTAAGATATGCTAAAGCTCACAAAGATTGGAATGAGGATCAGTGGAAAAGAGTATTATGGAGTGATTAATCCAAGTTTGTAATTTTTGGGTCCAATCGTTGACAATATGTGAGAAGAAGAGTTGGAGAGAGATGGATGAATGAGTGCTTGCGGCCTTCAGTGAAGCATGGTGGAGGGTCTGTTCTGGTTTGGGGCTGCATTTCTGCCAGTGGTGTTGGCGATCTTGTCCGTATTGATGGGATCATGAATGCTGAAAAGTACAGACCAGTTTTAATTCATCATGCCATTCCTTCTGGAAAGTGCCTGATTGGGAATGGTTTCATTTTTCGGCATGATAACTATCCCAAGCACACTGTTAATGCAGTGAAATCATATTCAGCAAGAAAACAGCTGATAAAACACTGACAGTCATGGACTGGCCTCCACAGAGTCCAGACCTGAATATTACAGAGGCAGTATGGGATCACCTGGACAGAGAAAGAAATAAAAGACAACCTACATCTAAAGAAGAAGAACTCTGGGAAGTGCTGAAAGAAGCCTGGTATAATATACCAGAAGATTACTTCAGAAAACCTCAGGACAGTCTCCCCCAAAGAGTTCAGGATTTGCTTAGAGCCAAGGGAGGTCACACTAAATACTGACTTTTGCCTGTACATATTTCCTGTATTTTCTGTTTGTATCATAATGCAGAGACCGAAAAATAATTATGGATGGTCACTAAAACTTTGCTAAAACAACAAAGCTGGTGGTGGCCTAAGACTTTTGCACAGTACTGTAAATGTCAGTAAAAGCAGACCAAATATCAGCATATAAGTCCATTTGCAAGTTACACCTATATACCACTCTTTCAAATGTTGCTAGTGTTAAGTCTTCAGTCCATTGTGTTATAGGTAGTGAGCGTTTTTCTTTCCAATATCCTAGTATCAGTCTTTTAGCGACCAAAAGGGTGCGAAAAATCCATTTATGCTGACCGTGTGTTACATTCCAAGAAGCAGGTAAGTAATTTAAGAGAACATTTACATCAGTAAATATTAAAGAGCTTTCCAATACAAAATTTATCCGTACGATAACTTCCTCCCAAAAGGAGGCAGCCATTGGGCATTTCCAAAACATATGAATAAAAGAAGCATTGACTTCATTACACCTCCAACAATTAGCCAAATTTGACAAGCATTTACTAAAAAGACATTGTGGTGTCCAACAGACACGAAACAAGAGCTTTTGCTGGATAAGGTGTAACTGAAGATCCATTGAAATGTCCGATACAGACGCCAAAATGGCAGTCCATTGGTTAAGCAAAATAGGACGTTCCAATTCCCTGTTCCATTCCTGCTGTAAACCACTTGTGTCATATTTATTGATTTATAATAAATGTTTATAAACATGAAGGTCGATACATCTGATCAGCTTCAATAAGTATTTCCAATAGTGAAGGAGACTCTGAGGCAGCAAAAGCAGCAGGACTGAATCTAGATACCAACAAATATTTCAATTGCAAATACTGCCATTCCGCTGAAGCTGGCAGATCAAGATGATCTCACAAAATTGAAAATACTAAACACTCATCATAGAATCATAGAATAGTAGGGTTGGAAGGGGCCTACAAGAACATCAAGCCCAACCCCCTGCCCAATGCAGGAATCCAAGTCAGAGCATCCCTGACAGATGGCTGTCCAGCCTCGGCTTGAATGCCTCCAGTGTGGGAGAGCCCACCACCTCCCTAGGTAATTTGTTCCATTGTTGTAGTGCTCTAACAGTCAGGAAGTTTCTCCTGATGTTCAGCCATAATCTGGATTCCTGTGACTTGAGCCTATTATTCTGTGTCCAGCATTCTGGGATGATTGAGAAGAGATCCTGGCCTTCCTCTCTGTGACAACCTTTCAAGTACTTGAAGAGCGCTATCCTATCTCCCCTCAGTCTTCTCTTCTCGAGCCTATATATGCCCAGTTCTTTCAGTCTCTCTTCATAGGGCTTTGTTTCCAGTCCCCTGATCATCCCTGTTGTCCTCCTCTGAACCCTCTCCAGTTTGTCTGCATCCTTCTTAAAGTGCAATGCCCAGAACTGGACACAGTACTCCAGATGAGGCCTAATACAGGAGGAAATACTCTGTAAAGTATTTCAAGTTCAAGTTCATTCTGTTTATTTCCCATACGCTGGGAATTAGTATATACAGACATCGAAGACCATGTGCTTCATAGTCTGGCTTTCTTCCTACATGTTTCTGAAGACTATTATTGGGCGCTATTAGAGCTGTTCTCTCCATTGCGGTGCATGAGCCTTCGTCCATTGTTACCCCCAACTTTACGTCTCCCTTCCCCATAGCATTCAGTTTAAAGCCCTCCTGATGAAGTTCTTCATGCTGTGGCCAAACACATTCTTCCTAGCCTTTGTGAGGTGCAACCCATCCCTTGCCAACAGTCCATCTTCCAGGAAGTATAGCCCGTGGTCCCAGAATCCAAATATCTCTTGTCAGCACCATCTTCATAGCCAGTCATTCACCTGGAGTATTTTTCTTTCCCTTTCTATCCCTCTTCTGACTACTGGAAGGATGGAAGAGAAAATCATCTGGGCCCCAAAGTTCTTGAGTTTCCTTCCCAAAGCTTCAAAGTCTGATGTGATTTCTTCGTTCCTAGCCTATCATGTGAAAAACCACAGATGCAAATGACGTAGCAGATGCCATTTGCATCTGGAGTCAGCCTCAGCCAGCGATATGACACAGCAATGGCGGCCATATTGCTGGTGCTCTGGAGCCACTGGCAGGGGGGATCTGGCTGGGGAGGGTTCCGCAGGGAGGCAGAGGTAAGAGATCCTTTCCACCATGGACTCCGGAGAAAAAGAATCCGACCTCATTGGGATCCATGGCGGAATTCTCTGACATCTCTAATGCCAAGAACCTAATACCATCCATTTAAAGAGAGGCTCCAGACAGGAAGATTCCAATACTGACCATGGAGGAAAATCTAATTTGAGTGGAAAAGACCAAAATTTAGTAGAGGTCAGTAAATAGGCCCAATGGTACATAAGTAGATCCGGAAAACTGAACCCTCCATTAATTGGAAGTTGCATACTTTTTAAAGATATTCTTGGTAGAGAGGAACCCCAGAAGAATTTATGAAACAAAGCATTGAGTTTTTGGAAATATTTTCCCGGTATAAGTATAGGGATCCCTCGTATAACATAAATAATTCAGGGTATGGTATTCATCTTAAGTGTAGTCACCTTACCCCATAAACTCAGCTTTAAAGCTACCCATCTATCTATTTCTCATGAAATATCATTAATCAACTTGTTTAAATTTAAACTAATCATTTGAGATATATCTCTAGGAATAATTATTCCCAAATAAGTAATAAACTCTGGGCACCATCAAAATTGCCAATTGGCTGATACACTAGAGTATATCGTAAGCCCAATCGGCATTATTTCCGACTTTGACCCATTAATTGAATAGCCAGGAAATTCACCAAAGGTATTAATCAATTTCATCAATGCTGGAACCGACGACTGGAATCTCGAGATAAACAACAAAAGATCATCTGCATAAAGACCAGTTTTAAATTTTAATCCAAAATGAACGAATCCATGAATACTATTATTTTGTCTAACAGCACATGCCAGGGGTTCCAAACATAAATTGAATATCAATGGGGAAAGTGGGCAACCCTGTCTGGTGCCCCACCCTAGTAAAAAAAAAGCTGAAAATAAACCATTGGTCAATATTCTCGCTCTTGGAGCTGAGTATAAAATTCTAACCCATTTCAGAAATTCTATACGAAAACCAAAATTAGTCAATGTTGTAAAAATAAATTCCCAGTGAATTTTGTCGAAGGCCTTTTCTGCATCCAAGGAAATGATGTCCGCCTGATCAGTTCTTTCAGAGTTTAAAGCAACCAGATCAACAACTAATCTGAGATTATCAGCCCCCTGTCTATTTTTAATAAATCCCACTTGGTCTCGTCTAACCAATACAGCCATGACCTGTTGTAATCTATCGGCCAAGGTTGCTGTTAATATTTTGGTATCTACATTAATTAATTATATAGGTCGATAGTTTGTGCAATAGGTATGGTCCTTGCCTGGCTTAGGAATCACAGTAATGTAAGCATCATTTAGCGATGAAGAAAGGGAGCCCATCTCAAAAATATGGTGATAGAGGCAATAGAACTTTGGGGCTAGAAAGCTGGAAAATGTTTTATACCATTCAACTGGGAATCCATCTGGTCTGTGTGATTTCCCAGTATTCATTTTCATTATTGCATTTATGATTTCTCTAAATGCAGAGGAGCGAAAAGGAGCTGTTGTTGTGAAGAATCTAAACGTGGAAGATGAATCTGAGAAAAAAAAGCGTCCATGTCTTGCACTGATATCTTATTACTGGTACTATACAGATCAGCATAAAACTTAAAAAATTGTGAATTTATGTCTGTAGGAGAAGTATATACTTTACCACTCTCATCTTTAATAGGTGAAATAACATTTAGATGTTGGTGCTGTTTAAGACGATGTCCTTTGAAATTTGCACTTATCCCAATTTTGCAATGGAGTTCTCCCATCAAAAAAATGTGTCCTAGATTTATTCTACTGATAGAAATAAAGCTCCTCTGATTTATGCCACAATCATTTTTTTTACAAGGGAGTGGGAGTGGGGCAGGAAGAGAAATATTTGGTGTTTCCTAAGCCTCCAGGAAAGCTTTGTGGAAATACATAGGATTGGTGTGAGGCTTGGAGGGGAGTTACTACAGCTCCATACAGAAAGCTGTAGTAAAAAACATCACTGCACATATACACGCAATAGGTTTCAAGTTCTCCAGAGAATTAGGTGCAGTCATACCCACCTTCCAGTCTAATCCTACTCTTGTGTTAACCCGCTGCACGAATATCAAATAACAATGAGATCTTAAGAGGGAGCATGGTTAGGGATGTAAGAAAGCCACTTACCTTTTCGCAGAGGTGATTTGCGGTGGCAGGGAGGTGCTCTGCACTTTCCCCCGAAGTCCTAACCCGGCCAGCTCCGCTCTGCAGCAACTCCGCAGAGCCACCGGCCAGGTGCATTCACAGGCATCTAGAGCCTGCGGACGCAAATGGTGGCAGCTACGGCGGCCACCATTTGCATTCATGTTTTTGGCCATGATAGGCTATGTAAATATTTACGTAGCCTACGATGGCAAAAAAAAAACAGGAATGCAAATGGCGGCAGCTATGGCGGCCGCCATTTGCGTTGTCTTTTTTTGCCGTGATAGGCTATGTAAATACTTATGAAGCCTATCATGGCCTCCGCAGGGACACAAATGGCATCGTGGCCTAAATGGGGAAGCGAATGGCAGCCGCAGACACATACGCCATTCGCAAAGCAGCACGAACAGCACCAGGTAAGTGCTCCGTTTCATGCGCCTTTCATAGGGTGGTGGGGCGGGGGGCTTCGTTCTGCCACGGATTTTGTGGGGCCGAATGCACTGACATTCAGCTTCACTGAGATCCTAGGCACGGTGCAATCTCGATACAGAGCAGAGTATCCAGGACTGTCTCTGTTATATCTGAAAGGAGTGGGGCTTATGCATTGTGGAATAACTTTTGCTTTGCACCAGCATAGGTCAAAGCTGAAGACCAAATTGCCCAGATAACAGCACTACATTTCAGAATTATTATTCCTGGTAGTGAGTATTAAAGATGTAATAAAACTAGGTATCCTGCTGCATGATTATCACTGTATATTATAATTTAAAACATGACTGCATCATTTTTGAAAATGTGCTTCTGTTTCCTTTTAGACTCATTGAATGCTTGAAAGCAGCAGTAGAATGTTAACTTCGTACAAGCATTTTTTAGCCAGTTGCTTCATTGTAAGTCCCCGAACTACAAAGTCCTAGTTAAATCCATGTCATATGAGTCCCAAGTACGGAGTTCTTTGGGGGCAGACAAGTTATTAGCTTTGCATATATTTTTAAACTAATTAGGTTGTCTCCAAACTTAGCCTCAAATACGTATGTCAGCTAGGAAATGTTAGTTTTAAATTAGCTGTCAGTCCTGTCTAACATTTAATTTAGCTGAACACAAACCTCATGGAATTGAGCATGAAGGTAATGTTAATTTTTGTTTCAGTCAGCGCAATCAGTGTAAATGCCAGAAACACCATGGTTGCTAAATTAAATGAGTGCTTAAGGAAAATGTTATTTTATATCAATAACATTTTGGTGCATTAAAATATAGGCACAATCCCATGCTTTTAAAGCAAGGAGAGAAAACCGGAAATTCAGAAACTTAATGGAGACCCACATTTATGGAGAGTTTTGTGCACTAAATGCATGCAATGCAAACACAACACAGGAGGATTTCTTGATAGAAGACATATATAGCAAATGTGTATTAGACATATAGAGCAAATGTTGCTGAAGAGAACAGAAGTATCAGTTGTGACGTGAGTGGTTCCCAACACATTATTTCAGGTCATTAAGTTAAGGAAGGGAAATTGGCTGGCAGGGTCTAGAGGTGGAGGCTATTTTTGCTACCTGGATACACACACCCCATGGGTGCCCCCCTCCGTCCCTCCCTCCCTCTCTCTATATTCTACCATCAAAAAACCTGCCAGCTTAAAAGACCAGACAATAAGGCTATCTCATGTTGGTCGAAACTCCACAAAGCCAGGAAATTAGAAGCTAAGGCTGATGCCTTATCTGATGTGCCCCATGATCAATCATGATGTTGTGCAATGTCACAAATTGTGCTTGCTTACAACTTACCCTCCATGCACCCACGCTTTTCCTGGGTCCTTCAGTCGCAAATCCAGATTGGGGGGATGGAATGCCTGGGACCAGCAAAGATGCTCCATGTTGTCCTGGTCTTGTATTGCCTTATGAAGCATCTGAGCCCTTGCAAACACCACCACCCACCCCACTTTCACACGTATATGAAAACATCCGAAACCATAACGTTAGTGATAATGCTCATAATTAAAATAACACGAGATATTCTCAGAATCATACAGAAAAGCAGCCTTTGGAACACAGGAACAAGTTCACACCCCTGCCTCACCAATTCATGGTGTACAATTCTTCGCCAACACTGATTAAAAATAATAGTACTCTGAGCATGTGTAGTTTTACTCTTTTAACTCACTTCAATTATATCACAACTATGATTGCAGAAGTAAAATGGAGCTTGCTTCTGCTGTCCTGTTACTGAACACCTTTATGTCAGAATCAGCACCATTTTCTTGTAGAAAAATATAATCTATATCAAGAATAACATGTTTATTTTTAAAACATTGTCCATTCATATAGTTTTGCATTTTTTATCCTGTAAGTTCAACCCTTAGGCTGTGCTGAGGGAGATGAGAGGGAGAAGTAGCACCATTCCTACTGAAAGGCTGGTTGAATGCTGGGAGTTTTAGAACTTATTTCTGCCTAAACATACCTAGGATTGCATCATATTTTTTCTCCCTCATCCCCCCCTGCTTCTTTTTTCCTTGTGTGTCATGTCTTCTTAGATTGTAAGCCTGCAGGCAGGAATTGTCTTCACTTATTGTTTATTTGAGTTCAACATGCATGTGGTTTGTTGGGTTGTAAACTTGTCTTGTCCAAAGCCTTTATAGCATGTTTGATTCAATTATCCTCTTTTTGCATTTTGTTCTTGTATACAGCATGCAGTATGTAATGAGAAACAGCTACACTGCATGGCTTCTCCACCTAGGCTCTGTGTTTCCTCTAGGGGTGGACGAAAGTCACTTACCTGGGGAGGCACTTCTCTGCTCCCCCCGCGAAGTTCAGGCCGGGGGGGGAGGCTTCCCGCCTCGCCCGGCCGAAATTCAGGCCGGGGAGGAGGCGCCTAGCCTCGCCCGGCTGCGAACTCAAAAGTTTTGTTTTTTTAAAAAAAAAAAAAGCCCCCGTGATAGGCTACGTGACGATTAATGTAGCCTATCACGGCTAGATCTGCAAAGTCAGCCATGATAGGCTACGTCAATCGTCACGTAGCCTATCACGGGTGACTTAAAAAAAAAAAAAGCATGTACGCAAATGGTGGCCCCCATAGCGAGCTGCCATTTGCGTTCCTTATTTGGTCGCTGTAGTCTACGTAAAGATTTACGTAGACTATGGCGAAAATAAGGGCAACGCAAATAGCGTTGCCCTTATTTTTGCCGTAGTCTACGTAAATCTTTACGTAGACTACTGGGACCAAATAACGAACGGGAATGGCGGCTCCCTATGGGGGCCGCCATTATCCGTACGCATTTTTTTTTTTTAAGTCACCCGTGATAGGCTACGTGACGATTTACGTAGCCTATCATGGCTGACTCTGCAAAT
Organism: Heloderma suspectum; assembly: GCF_057233095.1. Taxonomy (NCBI): domain Eukaryota; kingdom Metazoa; phylum Chordata; class Lepidosauria; order Squamata; family Helodermatidae; genus Heloderma; species Heloderma suspectum. Next base: position 90,128,567 of record NC_139459.1, read on the forward strand.
CTAGCCATGATAGGCTACGTTAATCGTCACGTAGCCTATCACGGGGGCGTTTTTTTTTTCTTTGATTGGAATGGCGGCGGCGGCAGCCGGTCAAAGGACCGGCTGCCTCTCCCGCCCTGGACGAACACCCGCCGAACCGCCGGCTGGACCCGCCGCCGGGAGGGACATTCGCCAAAGGTAAGTCCCGTCCCGGGGGGGGTGCGGGGGACGGGAGGGTGCGGAGAATTTCTCCCCGAAACTTGTTCGGGGGGCCGAACACATTGGCGCTCGGCCCCCCGAAGTTTCGGGGAGAAATTCTCCACCATCCCTAGTTTCCTCCTCCCTCCTAATCCCCTTTTGTGTTATGTCTTTTAGAACATAAGACTGTGGATAGTGGCTATCTTATTTCCTGTCTTTGTAAGTTGCCTTGGGAGACTTTTGAGTTAAAAGGCAGTATAAAATGCAATAAATAAATAGGCTTGCATACAATTTCAATCTATATCTCTCATTCAAAAGTGGTTTTGAAAAAGTGACTGGCAGTGTGGAAGCTTATGTGATAAAAATTAATGAATATTTCTGAGTGCATGATATGGCATACTTCTGAGTCTGTTACACAAAGAATCTTGTGTAACTGGGAAGTTTGCACTTTTCTTTTTGTTTGAATCTGCAGAAATTGCCCTGAGAAGATGTGGAATTACTGTCTTTATACAGTATTTGCCTGACATGAACCAGAAAGTCATGGATCATGGGGGGGGGGCACTTTAAGAGTGTGTTGAGACATCAGTGCCTTGCAGCATTTTCCAATCCCCTCAGCCAAGTCGATTCTTTTCCATGTATTCCAAGGCATAATTAGGAATGTGCCTTTTTTCATAGCAGTTGCACATAGGGATGTACGAAATTGGCCTTACCTGGCTCCGCCGGGTTCCACTGGGGTGGGGGGAGGCGCTCCGTCCCTCCCCCCGGAATCCTGGCTGTCCGGCTCCGCTCCGCGGGGATTCCGCGGAGCCGCCGGCCAGCTCCGCCAGCAGCCGGAAATCTGGCCGCTGGCTAGCAGGGACGCAAATGGCGGCGGCCATAGCCGCCGCCGTTTGCATCCCTGTAGTCAGCCGTGATAGGATATGTAAATCTTTACATAGCCTATCACGTCTGACTTTGAAAAAAAAAACCACACACGCATATGCAAATGGCGGCGGCTACTGCTGCCACCATTTGCATTCCTTATTTTGGCCCGTCTTAGTCTACGTAAATATTTACGTAGACTAAGATGGCGAAAATAAGGGGAACGCAAATAGCATAGCGGATTTGCGTTCCCCCTTATTTTCGCCGTCTTAGTCTACGTAAATATTTACGTAGACTAAGACGGGCCAAAATAAGGAATGCAAATGGCGGCGGGCGTAGCTGCTGCCAATTGCGTACGTGCGTTTTGGTTTTTTTTAAAGTCAGACATGATAAGCTACGTAAAGATTTACGTAGCCTATCACGGTTTTTGTTGTTGTTTTTTTTAACTGGAAATGGCGGTGGCGGCAGCCGGTCGGAAGACCGGCCACCGCAGCCACCGCTGCTGAGCCGCCGCCGCCGCCGCCAGGAAGATCCACCCCAGGTAACTCTCGTCCTGGGGGGGCGGGGGGGCAGACCGTTCCGCCACCGATTTCGGGGGGCCGAATGCACTGGCATTCGGCCTCCCTGAGATCCGTGGCAGAATTCTCTGACATCCCTAAGTTTAACTCTTGCTAAGGCCTATTAAAAAAATGTTAGTAGGCCCAGTAGGCCCAATGTTATTAGGCCCAAAACCATGTTAGGCCCAAGTAAGCCCAGCAGCAGTTTCATTTCTACTTAGCTGTATTTAAACTTCCACCAATCCAAACTAGTTAAATGCAGTGTTTGAAGCTTATACGCAAGATTCACGGCTCTATTTTGCGTATAAGTCTATGGGGACATCCTGCTGATCACCATGTGTTGTTGTTTTTTTAATGGCGATCGGCGTGGAGGCGAAGGGCTCTGGGTGCAACAAGCAGCCATGCTGTCCCATGTGGAATGCTCCAGGAGAAGAGGTAAGTGGGGCCAATCCACCACGGATCCTCATTTGAATCCACGGCGGATTTCTCTAACATCCCTAGTTCTTGCCTTTTTCATGGGGCGGTGTTGCTTTCTTTAATTCCCTGACAGCCTTCAATTTTCTGCTTTCTGATTGGCTCTTTTCTGTAGTTGCGAACTGGAAAATTTGGCTCTGAATTGGTTCTGAATGACATGGGGGAGGAGCAGAAACCTGCAGGGAGTTTTAGGCAGCTGATCTTACTCTAGGCCTGATCAGGGTACATGGGAACACCCTGGACTCATGGACCTGCTAGCTGCAGGGAGTAAGAAATGTAATCTTTTCTGATACTGCTCCATTGTTCCATGGATTGACCACAGCTTTGTCAGCATGACTGCCTGCTCCTCAAACTCCAGACAACAAAATTTTCTGCCCTCAAGGAAAGACAGGCCTGCTTATGAAGCAAAGTTTCACTCCCATTCCATGCCATAGCTTCCTTCTCAGGCCTCTCTTCCCAGCACTTGAATCCAAAAAGGGACCTTAGTAACACAAATGATTAAGGGGAAAGGGGGGAGCAGAGGTGGCGGTGGGATCTTCCTGGCGGCGGTGGCTCTGGCTCTGGCGGCGGTGGTTCGGCAGCGGCGGCCGGTCTTCCGACCAGCTGCCGCCGCTGCCATTTCCAGTTAAAAAAAAAAAAAAGTGATAGGCTACGTAAAGATTTACGTAGCCTATCACGGCTAGGTTTTTTTAAAAAAACCATGATAGGCTACATAAATCTTTACATAGCCTATCACGGCTGACTTTAAAAAAAAAAAAAAACGCACGTACGCAAATGGCGGCGGCCATGGCCGCTGCCATTTGCTTTCCTTATTTTGGCACGTCTTAGTCTATGTAAACATATACGTAGACTAAGATGGCGAAAATAAGGGGAACGCTAATAGCGTAGCGTCTACGCTATTTGCGTTCCCCTTATTTTCGCTGTCTTAGTCTACGTGAATGTTTACGTAGACTAAGAGGTGCCAAAATAAGGAACGGAAATTTGCGTTTGCATTTGCGTACGCGCAATTTTTTGTTTTGTTTTCTAAGTCAGCCGTGATAGGCTATGTAAACATTTACTTAGCCTATCATGGCTGACTGCAGGGATGCAAATGGCGGCGGCTATGGCCACCGCCATTTGCATCCCTGCTAGCCAGCAGCCGGATGTCCGGCTGCTGGCAGAGCCGGCCGGCGGCTCCGCAGAATCGCTGTGGAGCACAGGTGGCCAGCCAGGATTCTGGGAGGAGGGACGGAACACCTCCCCCCCAACCATAAATATAATCCTTGAAAGGTAAGTACTTTTCATACATCCCTGTGATGGACAAATAGCCAGGCAAGCATTGTTTCTTGAAGGATTGCTGGAGATAACAGGGCTAAGGCTGCCTTTACTTTAAAGTAAAAACCCGCAGTCCTTCCATTATAGGGCCTTTCCACATTTACAGCAGGCTCCCAGACAGTGACCACATGACTGCTGAGAGGGGAAGCTTTTAATTTTCAAGGTTCTGTAGAATTCAATGAAACAGCGCCATCTAGTAGCTGTTTTAATAGCATAACAATCCAATTTAAAATAAATAGTTAGTTATTTCCGGATCTTTTTGAGATGGGATAACCAGGAAATACCTCTGGATGTGCCCTGGAGGTTGATGATGGCATGAAAAGGACCCGCAAACTTATGTGAGTGAGCAGTCTCAGTAGCAGGATAAAAGCTCAGTGTCAAGGAGCCCTAAGCAGTGGATTAACTGAGTTGGGGGAGTTGATAAAATAAAAACTTTAGCCCCTGTGATGAGCAAGCTTTCCTTAGTCCACAGCTGAGGCTGGAGGTATTTGGCTCTCTTTAGGAATTCATAGATGCTAAATTGGCTCAGAGAGGTATTACCAGCAGGGGAAATTTTTACAATATATAGTACAAATCAAAAGGGGACGCAAATAGCGCCTGCTATGCTATTTGCGTTCCCCTTTATTTTCTCCGTCATAGTCTACGTAAATATTTACGTAGATTAAGACGGCCAAAAAGAAGGAACGCAAATGGCGGCGGCCGTAGCCGCCGCCATTTGCGTACGCGTTTTTGTTTTTTAAAAAACCCACCCCCAACCATGATAGGCTACGTAAATCTTTACGTAGCCTATCACGTCTTTTTTTTTTTTTCCCCACAAGCCTGGAAATGGCCTGGAAGCCTGGAAGACTGGCTGCCGCCGCCGAAGCCGCCACCGAAGCTGCCTCCAGAGCCACCGCCGGAGCCACCGCTGGAGCCGCCGCCACCCAGAAGATCTGCCCCAGGTGAGTCTCATCCCGGGGGGGATCCGCGGGGGGGTGGGGGTTGGCAGGCCATTCCGCCACAGATTTCGGGGGGCCAAATGCACTGGCATTCGGCCTCACCGAGATCCGTGGCGGAATTCTCTGACATCCCTATGTGAATCACACCTGCGAAAAGGAAGTGACTTTGCTACATCCCTAGTTTGTAGAGGGAAAGAGAGCAGTAAACACAAAGACAGAAACCAGGCCCCATTTTAACTGACAGGATGTCTGTAACAAAGGGTTGAAGTAGTTTCTTCCTAAGTCAATAAACCAAAGAAAGGAGAATCGGAGCCAAAAATGGTTTGACATCCCTCCACACACACACACACACTCCATATTCTCCAGTTTAGTACAGAGTGTAGAAGATGGGGGGGGCTGTTTCTAAAATGTTGGCCAATAAGCAGCTTTGCCACCAACTCATTATGCTTTTGTTGAAGGGCTGCAAAGACTTTATAAAAGTTTCAACCTCTGGTGCCTTTAAAGGGAGCTGTGAAAATACAGAAGGGGAAGCAAGAGGCAGGAACTACCTGGGAGAGCAATTTGTAAAACCTCAGCACCCCTGAGGCTATTCTATGTTACTTGGACCTTTGCTCCCTTAGGAAGTTATTCGAGGGGCCTGCAGGTGTCTGCTTAGTGATGTGTCTGTCACACATAATCAAGTAAAGTAAGGTTCAAACTAAGGGGTCAGGAAAAATCTGACAGCAAAAGGAGTTGTGTCAGGATATCTACCACAACAGCCGGTCCAAAGGCATTAGAGTCAGTCCAAAAATGAAATAAGTAGTCAAGATGTCATTGTAGAAGCACTGTGTGAAAAGGAGAAACAAGATGACTAAAAATAGTGAATAAGGCAAGTTACAAGGCAGCAGTGTAGGCAGAAAGTATCAGAGAAACATTTGTGCTTATTTTGGATAAGGGCCGGGGAGAAAGAATCCATTTAGTATTTCTACCCAGAATGAGTCCCAATGGATGCAATGGTACCTAAGGAGAGTGGCCTTGTGAATTCCTCCAGGTGCTGTTTGGCATGATTAGACTCAGACTGCATATACTACATCACTCCATTGAAAGTACCTGTCTGAAGAGACGGAGTGTCAAATCTAATAGCACCTAAAAACATGTATCCCAAACTTTGACCTGTACTGTACCCTGCAACGACCTCAGACAAAGAAACCCATTAACTCATGCACGGCCTATTGGAAGACTGTCATCTGTTACAATTTTTCAACAGTTTCCCATCAATTATTGATGCTTCCACTTCCATATTTTGTGGATTTTTTACTCCTTTCTTCTCCTCCAGTCACACCATGACCTGTATACCTGATTTTTAGTTGTCAGATTAGTTACATTTATAGGCTTAGCTCATCATTAATATTTCTCATACCATATATATATATATATATATATATAGAGAGAGAGAGAGAGAGAGAGAGTGAGTTTTGGAATACGTGTGTGTCTGTGTGTGTAATTAAACAATTCCATCCTCCCAATGTCTGTTCACTAAATCCTATGTCACGTATTGCCTCCTCTAGAACAAGTTATGCATGCATTAGGAATATAATTAGATATGTTAAAACACACCTTTTCTATATATAAAGCCTTTGTCTGAATCCCTTACTCCTCATTTCCACATGAAATACCCTAAATATGTACAGCTGCCTTTACTCCACATTAACTTGTGCCACTAGGCCTATGCAGGCATTCAGCTATTTCATCCACCACTGAAATTTCAGTTTTATGTTCCTTGAGGCACCAACCCCTCCTCTTTAAAAAGAGTACTTTTGAAATGACAGTGTACATTGATGATGATGATGATGATAGATGGAATTCATGGCTGCCATTTCACTTTCAGAACAGCTTTTGATTCCAGCAGACACCTCTGCTAATATAAGAGGAGGGGAGACAGATTTTTTTTATTCTTCCCACTTCCCACTGCAGCCCCCGTTGCCCCTGGAAAAGGGGGCCTGCTAGAACAACATGGCTGTTACATCATGAAGGTGATGTAAGGAGCTACAGGGGGAAGATAGAATTCACAAAGATCAACTCCGCTTCTCTTACATACGTGGAGACATCTGCTGTATCAAAAGCTGTGAGTAGAACAGCAGCCCTGGATTCTGAATTATTGTTGTTGTTGTTGTTGTTGTTGTTATAGATGATGGCTTGGATGCTAGCTTCTGTGAGCAGAGCTATGCTCATGGAAAGAACAGGACTCTTCTGCCTGCCATTTCCTCTGCAGGCAGCTGCCTGAACCACCTGGAGAGAAAAAAGGCTCCTAGGGGTAGGAGGACCCTCTGGAATGATACAGGATTGTGGTAGGGATGGCAGAGAATTCCGCCACGGATCTCGGGCACTGGCATTCAGCCCCCCAAACTCCGTGGCGGAACAGCCTGCCACCCCCCCGCCACCCCCCCATGGATCCCCCCCAGGACGAGACTTACCTGGGGCAAATCTTCTGGGCGGCGGCGGCTGTGGCAGCCGGTCTTCCGACTGACTGCCGCTGCTGCCATTTCCAGTGTTAAAAAAAAAAAAGACATGATAGGCTATGTAAAGATTTACGTAGCTTATCATGGCTAGGTTAAAAAAAAAAAACGACGTGATAGGCTACGTAAATCTTTATGTAGCCTATCATGTCTGACTTAAAAAAACAAACGTGCGTACGCAAATGGCAGCAGCTATGGCCGCCGCCACTTGCATTCCTTATTTTGGCCCATCTTAGTCTACGTAAATATTTACATAGACTATGTAGGCGAAAATAAGGGGGAACGCAAATAGCGTCTGCTACGCTATTTGTGTTCCCCTTATTTTCGCCGTCTTAGTCTATGTAAATATTTACGTAGACTAAGACGGGCCAAAATAAGGAACGCAAATGGCAGCGGCCATAGCCGCCGCCATTTGCGTACGCACTTTTTTGTTTTTGTTTTTTAAGTCAGACGTGATAGGCTACATAAAGATTTACGTAGCCTATCATGGCTAACTACAAGGACGCAAACGGCAGCAGCTACGGCCACCACTATTTGTGTCCCTGCTAGCCAGCGGCCAGATGTCCAGCTGCTAGCGGACCTGGCCAGCGGCTCCACAGAATCCCCGTGGATCAGAGCCGGCCGGTCAGGATTCCGGGGGGAGGGATGGAGCGCCTCCCCCCCCCCAGCAGAACCCGGCAGAGCCAGGAAAGGCCAATTTCGTACATCCCTAGATTGTGGTGCAAGAGCTGTAGGAGAAGAGGAATCAGCAAAAGTAAGGAACCCATTTTCCATTCATGCAGTCTCATCTTTGGCTCCATGCCTGATTTTGCTGTAATAATCGTTCACATACTTTTGTCTCTGCATTTAGATCAGCAGGAAAGGCGCTGATTTATCACGCCCCATCCTTTACTGAGGTGAAGTTGGGCAGATGGTTCATGTATCTTTTTGAGAGAAAATGTGGCAAAGAAGTATTTGAAATAAATAAACACATATACATTTTAATTATTAATGACAACTTCTATAAACTTTATAACGCAGTCTCGTAACAGCTACTTGTCATGCCTTGTAATATTATTTAGAATCATGATAATACATAAATATGTTATCACCAATAAATATAAACAATTATTACTCTCATATACAATGGAAAGTACATTTGCAGTCATGAGAAATCTATGTGCAAGTAATTAGCCCAGATATATCCTTCATTTTTCCCCTGTTTGGTTCTAAATAAAAGGAAATACACATTTGGCTCAATTTTAATTTTAGTTCTTATTATCAAGAGCATCTGTAATTTGAGAAAGCCCACATAATTATCAATAATTATATTTTCACAGAAACCAAAATAGGTAGCTGAGCTGAAAAGATTGAATTAATGAGCTGATGCTACCAAATACCCACAGGTAGCCTGGAAACTTGGATAATGTAATATGCAAAAACTTGCTAAAGTAATCATGCTCACAACAAACCTATGGATTTTTTGTTTTGTTTTGCTAGCATATACTTCAGCAACTTGAAGAGGAAACAAGCAGAAAATAAGAGAGGAGGAGCTATAGGATCAAAATGCATGTGATTCTTCTAATAAAAATTATCTACCTAATTTTTCTTGTATTTTAAATAGGGATGTCAGAGAATTTCTTCACGAATCTCAGGGAGGCCGAATGCCAGCGCATTCGGCCCCCCGAAATTGGTAGAGAAACGGTCTGCCCCCCTGCCCCCCCCGGGACGGGACTTACCTTGGTCGAATGTCCCTGGCGGCGGTGGCTCCGGCGGCGGTGTGGCGGCGGCCGGTCTTCCGACCAGCTGCCACCGCCGCCATTTCCAAGTAAAAAAAAAAAAACTAGGGATGTACGGAAGTCCCTTACCTTATCCCACAGCTTGCATTGCAGTGGGGGGCAGGCGCCCCATCCCTCCCCACCAAAATTCTGGCCAGGGGGGAGGCGCCCCGTCCCTCCAGCCAAAACTCTGGCCGGGGGGGAGGCGCCCCATCCCTCTGGCCGCGAATCTCATCTCCTGCCGGGACACAAATGGCGGCGGCCATAGCCGCCGCCGTTTGCGTCCCTGCAGTCAGCCATGATAGGCTTCGTAAATCCTTACGTAGCTTATCATGGCTGACTTTGGGGGGGGGGAAAGCGTGTATGCAAATGGCAGCACCCATGGGCGCCGCCATTTGCGTTCCTTATTTGGGCACGTGTAGTCTACGTAAACATTTACGTAGACTACGGCGAAAATAAGGGCAAGACTATTTGCATTGCCCTTATTTTCGCCGTAGTCTATGTAAATGTTTACGTAGACTACACGTGCCCAAATAAGGAATGCAAATGGCGGCGCCCATGGGTGCCGCCATTTGCATACGTGCTTTTTTTTCCCCCAAAGTCAGCCGTGATAGGCTACGTAAGGATTTACATAGACTATCACGGTGTTTTTTGAAAATCTAGCCATGATAGGCTATGTAAATCTTTATGTAGCCTATCACGTTTGTTGTTGTTGTTGTTTTTACTGGGAAATGGCAGTGGCGGCAGCCGGTCGGAAGACCGGCCGCCGCAGCCGCCGCCGCCGCCGCCGCCGAACCGCCGCCGAACCATCACCGGGAGCCGCCAGCACCAGGGACATTCGACAAAGGTAAGTCCCTTTCCGGGGGGGGGCGGACCGTTTCTCCACCAATTTCGGGGTGCCGAATGCGTTGGCATTCAGCCTCCCAGAGATTCGTGGAGAAATTCTCTGACATCCCTAAAACAAACAAACAAACAAACATGATAGGCTATGTAAAGATTTACGTAGCCTATCATGGCTAGATTTTAAAAAAACACCATGATAGGCTACGTAAATCTTTATGTAGCCTATCACGGCTGACTTTGGGGGGGGGGAAAAAAAGCGCGTACGCAAATGGCGGCGCCCATGGGCGCCGCCATTTGCGTTCCTTATTTTGGCACGTGTAGTCTACGTAAACATTTACGTAGACTATGGCGAAAATAAGGGGAACGCAAATAGCGTTGCCCTTATTTTCGCCGTAGTGTACGTAAACGTTTACGTAGACTACATGTGCCAAAATAAGGAATGCAAATGGCGGCGCCCATGGGTGCCGCCATTTGCGTACGCACTTTTTTTTTTTAAGTCAGCCGTGATAGGCTACGTAAACATTTACGTAGCCTATCATGGCTGACTGCAGGGACGCAAACGGCGGCAGCTACGGCCGCCGCCATTTGCATCCCAGCAGGAGACGAGATTTCGCAGCCGGAGGGATGGGCAACCTCCCCCCCAGCCAGAATTTTGGTGGGGAGGGATGGGGCGCCTCCCCCCGGACAGAATTTCAGCGGGGATGGACGGGGCACCGCCCCCCCAGCCAGAATTTCGGCGGGGAGGGATGGGGCTCCTCCCCTCTGGCCAGAATTTCGGCGGGGAGGGACGGGGCACCTCCCCCCCAGCCAGAATTTCAGGGGGAGGGACAGAGAGCCTCCCCCCCACCACGAAGCAAGCTTCGGGATCAGGTAATGGACTTTTGTCCATCCCTAATTTTAAACAAAGAACTAAGCAAGTCCAAATCCAGATTATATTCCAAAACTCCTTAAACAAGTTTCGCAGAGGCTAAGGTACATCTGCAAAAATAACTATAGCTAAGAACCTGAAAAAGAAGGGGAAGGACCAAGGAACAAAGAGAAAGAACAACAGGAACACAAAAGGAAGGAACAGAATCCATCAGTACAGGCTTGGATCCAGAATGGTGTGTATGCAGTGATTTAAGTACACAATTATTGCTATTGTACATGCATGCTTAGGAAGGGAAAAAGTTAAATGGCAAGTAACTGGGGGTTTGGGGAATTGAAAATATAGGACTGATGGCATCCTCATCCAAGTTATTATTTCCATGTTTTAAAATTACGGTAATCTGAATGACATACATTCGTATCAATATTTAGTATCAGTGCAAGAGAGCATCAGACTAAGACTAGGGAGACCCAAGTTCAAACATCACTGGGCAGCCTTGGACGAGTCACCATCTCAGAGCTTAGCCTGTCGCTTAAGTGGCAGAGCACATGCTTTAGGTGCAAAAGGCCCCAGGTTAATCCCCAGCATCTCCAGCTAAAAGTTTTAGGTAGTAAGCAGGTGATGGGAATGACCCCTCTCTGGCTGAGATCCCAAAGAGCCACTGCCAGTCAGAGTAGACAATACTGGACCAGATGGACCAATGGTTTGGCCTCACATACAGCAGCTTCCTATGTTCCTATGTCACAGGGTTATCGTGAGGATAAAGTAATGAGCGGGAATGAGGAACAGAAATGTATGTCACCTTGAGCTCTGGAGGAAGGGTGGGATATAAATGCAATTAATGAATAATACATCGAATGTGTTTTATGTATGATTGTATATTTTCTAATAAATATAAAAATGTAAATGATACCAAACAATACCCATTACTTTTTCATGTACCTTCAACCAAAATCTAATAAATTCAGATCCAGATTGTGGTTCTAAGGTTCTTAAGCAAGACTGGCAGAGATTACAGATGTAATAATCTGCAGTAGCAAAGATCTATGCAATACTTATCATTAGATGCATAGCCAACTGTCACTCTGGCCACAGTCCAACACAAGAGTTAGGACAAAGACCATTGATGTCAATGGAATTAAGCTCACCTACCACTGTATTTGATTGTGGACACTGTGGACACAAATGTGGTATTCAGTGTGCTGGTGACTTCATTGGTCTTTTTGAAACACGTACATTCCATTGTGAGACATTTCGCCATCAGTCTCAAGTGTTGCCACACTCTGGGCTCCTTCACACACGGAGCTTTTATCATACGATTGAAATTGCTCCTTCACGGAAGTTTGCGGGCTCTTTGCATGATGACATGACCTTGACATGACCTTCCTGCACTAAATGCCCTTTGTTCCATTTTTAAATAGATCACAGATAATGAGCTATCAAATTACCCTGTTATGTTCCACTTCAGTTTTCTCCGTGAAAAGAGCATCAAGGAGAGGAGCAAGATCAATGAAAGGTAATGGAAGACTCAGATACGGGGAGAAGGAGGGGGAAGGGGGTGGGGGGAAAGGAAGCACATGTAAAGGGAGTCAGATGTGATCCTGCATTTAAAATGGAAGCAGAAAGCCCCGTTTTAAATGAAAGATTTTAGGCTGGTGTAGAAATGCCCTCCAAGGGCTGGCTGTAATAGACAACAGAAGTCTGTGATTGAATCTTCCCTCTCTTCAAATTATTGCAAAAAGTAGCTGATGAGAGGATGATTTGGATCAGGACCATGGTGCTGGGGAAAGGCTTCATCCCTTTGCCCATGCCAGTTCCCTCTCCATTGTCATTTGCCCCATTAGAGAAAGATTATCTGTAAGGGATAGGGGATAAAATCACGGATCTCTGCAATCTTGTCTAGTGTGGTCCTAAGACAACGTTGCATGGAGCTAAGTTTCATCATTGGGGTTTACTTCACCAATCGCAGAAGACTTTGGGAGAATTGTGGTACGCTGATACCTAGTACATCAGAGTGAAGAAGAGATGGGAGGGAAGCAGAAGCTGTCTTTCTTGTCCTTTCACTAGGGGTGTATGGATTACTCACCCCATCCTGGTCCGGGGCTTTCGCAGTGGAGAGGAAGCGATCTGTCCCTCCCCCTGGAATCCTCCCTGGCCGGTTCCACTCCGTGGCAAGTCCACGGAGCCGCTGGCCGGGGCCACCTGCAGCCAGACCTCCATCCGTTGCCGGGCTGCAGCCGCAAATGGCAGCCGCCATTTGTGTCCCTGTGTTAGCCATGATAGGCTACGTATATATTTACGTAGCCTATCATGGCGAAAGGCAGGGACGCAAATGGCATAGCAGCCACCATTTGCGTCCCTGCTCTTTGCCGTGATAGGCTACGTAAATACTTATTTAGCCTATAAATACTTATGTAGCCTATCATGGCTAAAGTAGGGAGGGAAATGGCGGCCGCAGACCGGGGCAGCCATTCGCGGCCGCAGACAAGGGCAGCAGACGGCCGACAAAAGGTAGGGTCCGACCCAGGGAAATTTTGAGAGGCGGTGGGGGGGATTGCTCCGTTCCGCCACAGACTCCGGGGGGCTGGATTCCAAAGAATCCGGTCTCACTGGAGTCTGTGGCGGAATTCTCTAACATCCCTACCTTTCACCAGTGCCGGTGCTCCCATTGCCATCACTAATTAAGGGGGAAATCCTATGCATGTTTAGACAGAAAGAAGTCCTACAACTCTGAACATGCATAGGATTACTCCCTAGAGGTAAAAAAAAGGGAAACTGAATTTATTGGAGAGGGAGACTGGCAAGAGAGTTTTGATGAAAGGAGAAGGCAGCAGAGATGGGGAAGTATTTTTTCTGAGCCCATCAGTATGGCTCGGAAAACAAGTCCAATAATAAAAAGAATATTTTAAAAAATGATCCAGAGTTTCTTGATTTTTTTCAAGTTACCTCAGGTAATTTCTAAGTTAGTCCAAGGTGAACTTTCGACAGCTTGTCCCTCTCTATTCCCAAGTAAGTATATCTAGGATTGGATTTCTATCCCAGATTCTACCCTCAGGTGGCTATGACCTTACCCATCCTTGTAGCTCTCCCTAGGGATGGGGGAGAATTTCTCCCTGAAACTTCGGGGGGCCGAGCGCCAACGCATTCGGTCCTCCGAAGGTTGTTCGGGGAGAAATTCTCCGCCCCCCTGCCCCCCGCCCCCCCCAGGGATGGGACTTACCTTTCACGAATGTCCCTCCCGGCGGCGGGTCCTGGCGGCGGTTCAGCAGGTCTTCGTCAGGGGCGGGGGCGGCCGCCGTCATTACAAGCAAAGTAAAAAAAAAAAAAAACGCCCCTGTGATAGGCTACGTGACGATTAATGTAGCCTATCATGGCTAGATTTGCAAAGTCAGCCGTGATAGGCTACGTTAATCGTCACGTAGCCTATCACGGGCGACTTCTTTTGAAGTACAACGGAATTGGCAGGGTGTAAGAGAATCGGCAGGGGTATAAGCATCCTGTTGGATTCTGCTCCTGGTGTTCTTATTCTTTTTATATAGATATAGCTTGCTTGGTATAATTGTGCACTGAACAGCCACATATGTTGGTTTTGAAATTTGTGTTTTTAGCTGATATTTTCTAATCCTAGAGAAAAACATAAAGCAGTTTGACTCTAGGTCATGTCTCTAATTAAGGATCACAATATTAAAAAAAATAATCTCTCAAGAAAATGAATTTGTCCTAACCTTAATGGTATTAAAACGTAGCTACCCAATCAGATTGAGTCTTCACCAAAATGTATGCTGCTAGGCTCTCTAAAAATCCTGTTTGTTTATATTACTTTCTTTACCATAACCTTTGAGGTAAAGTTGATGGCATCTTAATTGCAATTAAAGCAGCAAGTGGAAAGGAACTAGCTACTATTAATTTTCCTGTCGTCAGCTGGTTCGTAAACCACTTTTTGATTCTTGAAATGTGTCGTATGAGTTGGAACAAAATAACACCACCCATTGCGCTCAGTTAAGGATTCATGTGTTTGATGAACACATAAGCATGCAACCATCTGCTTATAGACTCAGAGCATCAAGCTACAAAGTATATTGAAAAGATATGTTTTCTAGGTTCAATTCACTTCATCACCTGCTAGTGAAAGTAGAGACTGGAACAGATGGTTGGAAGGGGGGTATCAAACAACATGTCAGTAGTTCATTGATAGTGACTGAAGAGATTATCACATTAACAGAACATGACAAAAATAAAACAGACCAGATATTTTGTTATGCAGCAACTTATGTCATATACAAGACCATCAAGCCTGACAGTGATAATATGAAAATTGTTACCCCACACCCACCCACAAAACGCTGGTGTAACGGTGTAGGTAATTGCCAAAAAAGCTAGGTAAACAGAATATTATAAGGAATCCACAAAAGTGTTCACTCCACACATACTTGAGTAATCTGGAGAGCAGTATGTATAACTATCCATCTGTCTGGAGTAGCTTTAATATATTGCAAATGATTAACTCATCATATGTAAAGCATAACACAAAATCCGTTAATAGTTTTCATTGTTGTTGTTTCAGTTTATGAGTTTATTATTAGTACTGTGCCAAAAATGTCTCCCACATTTTTTTTAACCATTCAATTTGATAGAAAAGAAATTGCTTTCAAAAAGAAGTTCAATGGTGGAGAAAATGTTGGAGAAATTCTCATGGGTTAGGTTTGGGTTTCTTATGCTTGCCTTGCTTAAAACGTGGCCAAGGAGTGTGTACAAGTGTCCTGTCTTTCATTGTACAACCTTCTCTCCGGCAGCCTATAGGTTGCTCGGCTTCCCATACTCCAATTAAAGCCAAGGAGGGGACATCATGAGGTAATTCGCCCCATCTGCAAGCACTGGGAACGCCATTTTGCAAAAGAAAATGGTGATCGCGAATATGTGCACATCTAGTCTTAAGCAAAATGGAGCCGTGAATGGCCAATATACACAAGATTACAGGCAGACATGGCCCATTTATACCTGTAATCATGCCTACGCCATCGCTACCAGCCGGGCATTCGTGACATCCCTAAGGGCAGGCAGCCTTGGAGGCTGCAAAGCAATAGAGAGATGTGTAACAGAAAGAAAACACACACAGAGCACCTTCAGTCACCTTGCAGTAATTAGGTAAGCTCAGAAACACCACAAAAATGAATTATACAACACCCTGAGAATGAGGCAGAATAATGGACACCTCTTTCACGAGGAAAGAAAACTTTCAGGGATTTGGAGGACATATTTGGCACAGGAGTAGCTCTACCTCTTCCCTGGAGGCTGGAGCTGCCTTCCTCAGGCCTGCATTGCAGTGGATGCAAAATGGGGGCCAGCCTGCCAGCGCAGTTGATGCTGTTGCCACTTGCAGTAGTAGCACAAAAACCCTTACAAAAAAAGGAAAAAGATGTGCTACAACCCCTGTCAGTGATGAGCCGTACCTGTGAGAAACTCCCCCTGGAGAAATTTGGTGAAATTGTCCCCCCAATTTCTCTGCCCACAAATAAGGTGGAGAATTTTGAGAGGCCATTTGAGAGGCCAACTCCATTTATTATGTTTTTTCATAAGAGCACAGATTGAAATGGGGAATTGGACACATATCCTGACAAAAACCACTGACCAGTGAATTGCTTGCTTTAAATTAAAGCTTCATCGTGTGAGTGTGTGTGTGTGTATGCGCGTGCGCATGCATGTGTTATTTAAATACCTGCCACGTCTTTGATTTCTTAGGTATATGTGGAAGAGAACAGACAAGGAGAAAAGAACTCCATACAAAATGAGAAATACAATGAGGCAAGAAAAGGAGTCCAAAATGGGTGGGAGCTTTTAAAAAAAGAAATTCTCAAGGCACAATCACAGGCAAATCCAACAAGAAGAAAAGGTGGAAGACAACAGAAGAAGCCAATGTGGCTTCACAAAAAGCTTAGGGATGACCTGAAAACAAAAAAGGACACATATAGGAGGTGGAAAGAAGGCCAAGTAACAAAGGAAGAGTACAGGCAGATAGCACAGAATTGCAGGGATGGTGTCAGGAAGGCTAAAGCTGAGAATGAGCTGAGGTTAGCAAGGGATGTTAAAAACAACAAAAAGGCTTTCTTCAGCTACGTGCATAGTAAAAGGCAGAGGAAAGAAATGGTGGTTCAGCTATTAAATAAGGATGGCAAAATGATAACAGATGACAAAGAAAAGGCAGAGATGCTCAATTCCTACTTTGGCTCAGTCTTCTCCCAAAAGAGGGTCTATGACCCCCCTGGCAAAGGCGAAGTACAGGCTGAAGGGGCAGGATTGCAGCTGGAGATCGACAGGCATATGGTCAAGGAACACCTCATTACTTTGAATGAGTTCAAATCTCCAGGGCCAGATGAACTGCATCCTAGAGTCATAAAGGAACTGGCAGAAGAACTCTCAGAACCGCTGTCTATTCTCTTTGAGAAATCATGGAGGACGGGGGAAGTGCCAGATGACTGGAGGAGGGCTAATGTTGTCCCTATCTTCAAAAAGGGTAAAAAGGAGGAACCTGGGAACTACAGACCAGTCAGTCTAACATCAATCCCTGGGAAAATTCTGGAGCAGATCATAAAGCAATCCATCTGGAAGCACCTTGACAACAATGCCGTGATTACTCGAAGCCAACATGGATTTGTCAAAAACAAGTCCTGCCAGACAAATCTGATCTCATTTTTTGATCAAGTAACCTCCCTTGTAGACCGTGGGAATGCTGTAGACATCATATACCTCGACTTCAGCAAAGCTTTCGACAAAGTGCCCCATGATATCCTGATGAGCAAAGTGGGCTAGATGAAACAACGATCCGGTGGATCCACAGTTGGCTACAGAATCGGACTCAAAGAGTGCTTCTCAATGGGACCTTCTCAAACTGGGGAGAGGTAACGAGTGGGGTACCGCAGGGCTCAGTCCTGGGCCCAGTGCTCTTCAACATTTTTATGAATGACTTGGAGGAGGAGGTGCAGGGAATGCTGATCAAATTTGCAGATGACACAAAATTGGGAGGAATAGCTAATACTTTGGAAGACAGAAACAAAATTCAAAGTGATCTGGATAGACTGGAGCGCTGGGCAGAAAACAACAGAATGACATTTAATAGGGACAAATGCCAAGTTCTGCACCTAGGAAAAAGAAACCAAATGCACAGTTACAAGATGGGGGATATGTGGCTCAACCACACTACAAGCGAGAAGGATCTTGGAATTGTTGTCCATCACAAGCTGAATATGAGCCAACAATGTGATGTGGCTGCAAAAAAGGCAAATGCTATTTTGGGCTGCATTAATAGAAGCATCGCTTCCAAATCCCTGGAAGTACTAGTTCCCCTCTACTCAGCACTGGTTAGGCCTCATCTGGAGTACTGTGTCCAGTTCTGGGCACCACACTTTAAGAAGGATGCAGACAAACTGGAGAGGGTTCAGAGGAGGGCAACAAAGATGATCAGGGGACTGGAAACAAAGCCCTATGAAGAGAGACTGAAAGAACTGGGCATGTTTAGCCTTGAGAAGAGAAGACTGAGGGGAGATATGATAGCACTCTTCAAGTACTTGAAAGGTTGTCACAGAGAAGAAGGCCAGGATCTCTTCTTGATCATCCCAGAGTGCAGGACACAGAATAATGGGCTCAAGTTACAGGAAGCCAGATTCCGGCTGAACATCAGGAAAAACTTCCTGACTGTAAGAGCAATACGACAATGGAACCAATTACCTGGGGAGGTGGGGGGCTCTCCCACACTGGAGGCCTTCAAGACGAGGCTGGACAGCCATTTGTCAGGGATGCTCTGACTTGGATTCCTGCACTGAGCAGGGGGTTGGACTCGATGGCCTTGTAGGCCCCTTCCAACCCTACTATTCTATGATTCTATGATTCTAGGCACCTTCTGGACAGCTACATCACCAACCTCCAAAGATAATGAGAATTGAACAGGGATATAGGAAAATGCATCATGCCAGCCAAATATATTAAAAGAAGTTTCTATTTGTGTGATGGGGCAGGTCACTGGAAAACCACTAGATATCATTATTGTTTGGTGATGGTGAATCAGTGATGTTAAGTGACTCAGACCACAAATGAATACATGCAGTTTAATGGTTAGTGTTAGACAGGGACTTGGGAGATCCCAATTCTAGTTTCCACTCGGCCACGAAGCTCACTGGATTTCTTTGGCCCAATCCCCAGTTCAACCTAACCTCACAGGGTTGTTTTGAGGATAAAATGGAGAAGAGGAGGTTCATGTAAGCCACCTTAGTTCCTTGCAAAAGGAAAAAAGGTGGGATATAATGTAATAATAAACGTGCTATGTTGTGTCACCCGCCCACTCCAAATCTTCTTTAAAGTTCAAAGGATCTAATTTAGTTCACATAAGATATAAAATAATGTTTATTAGAGCCTGGCACTGGCTGCATGTTGTTTTTGAAATGAATATGCTATCTCTGCAGATCAAGCATATTAGTGGCCTGAGTTTGTTCCTCACCTGCCCAAGCTTGTACACACGTCCAACATGGAAAATCTGCTGTTGGTGAAGGCCTAACAGGTTTTAGAGTAAGACAGTGTACACCTTTACCCTCTGAGGAAAGGTATTTTGATTCTTTAGGTAACTCTGAGAGATTGGCAGGGGTGGAGACCCAGCTGGGCTGGATCCAATGTTGCTCACCTGAGGATGACTACAGTGTTCTGGAAATGGGTGGGGTAAGACATCAGGGACGAGCAATGAGTCCAAGCCATAGAGGATACGTATGTAAAAGATGTGGGAGGATAGAGGCAAGGAAGAGTGAGAGTCAGAAGTCCAAGTTATGGAGACTGACAAAGACCAAGGCAAGCTTTGTTTTCCCGTGGACTGGTAGGGACTGCAGTGTTAGGAGAGAGATTCATTGAGCTGGGGAGGAGATACAGTAAAAGCTTTGACCTCTGTGATGAATTAGCCCTCCCTATACCAAGGTCAAGCCTGGGAGAAATGTAGCTCTCTCAAGGATTGCAGAGATGCGATATTGTCTATGAAGCATCATATCAGTAAAGGAGTTTTTCACAGTACCTGTTTTTGTCAACACATCCAGACATCCACTGAACTAGGCGCATGGGAAGATGGAAAATGCTGCTCAGTAAAATGAAAACTTTTAAGCTACATAGAATTTAAACACATTGATCCAACTGAAATACAACTTAGGGAATCAAATCTTATTGTGAATCAACATATCGTTATTATCCACACAGATTAAGGTAGGATTTCAGTAGGGGATGAAGTGTATCATATCCTCATGCAATTAGCTAAACATATTTCAGTGGGAATGCTCACTTGAGTAGGATGAGGTGGGACCAGACTCCCAGAAAGCTAGCTTCGCACAGATTTCCCACCTTGCTTCTTTACCAAGATAAAACTGAAATTGTTAATTAATCATATTTAAATTTGCCAGGACTGAAAGATTTAGTGAGCATTTTCGAATGCACTGTAACAATGATTTTTTTCCCTAGACATTTTCCTTCCTCCACATGAAACCAGTCTCTTGACATTATCAAGGAAAGAATATTTGTTGAAAGAATACAGTTCTACAGTGACTTAAGATAAGTAGAGCTTTTCATATTGTATTACAGAGATATTTTTATGCTTTGTATTGAAACATATTCCTAGGACACTGGGCGTAGCCAGTGTTGACCCACTCTAGCTCAATAAGAAATAATGGCGTTTTCGCTGAACTTTAGAAATTATATTTAGAGACCTTTGCTTGATGTGGGGGGAGGTCAGTTTTCCGGGAACTCACCTCAGGGCATGGGCTCCGAGGTCAGTTACTGGAAAAGAGCATATCCTATGGCCCTCTAGACAGTATCTAGTGGCCATAGGATTGCTGCCTTATGTCAGTATTTTCAGCAGTAATTTTCAGCGATATGTAGCCAGCTCTATAGCACACATAAGTGCCTCTTGAAAAGCAGGTGCGACTTAATGAGTAGGCCTTTATTTTCCTGCACACCTGGGTGCATTGACTGGCTTCCCAACAGGTGATAATAAGGTCAGAAAGAATAGATATTTTAACATACGAGGGCTGATGTCGCCTAGTGGCTGAACCCTAGTTCTGTCTCACCTCTGTCATGAACTCAGTAAGTGGCATTAAGCAAGTCTATGTCTCTCAGTCCCTCCTGTCCATCTGCAATATGAGTGATGATGCTGTTGGCTCAGGATCATTGTAAGGATTACAACTGGATAATGCACGCGAAGTGCTTAGACCACTTGAAAACAATAGACAAATATTAAGTAGCATTAAGTATTATACATCTCGTCCTACACAAAGAGTATTTGTATGCAAGAAATGCCATGTTACAGAGTGTTCACCTCTGCTTGGGTAAATGTACATCAGGAAATGTGGAAGAGGTGCCTCATGATCTGAGCCTGGACTAGGGGTGTGTGAAATACTTACCCCATTCTGGTTGGCAGCCTGCGGTGGGGGGGAGGCAATCTGTCCCTCCCCCCCAGAATCCTCCCTGGCCACAGCCGGACTTCTGGCTGCTGCCAGGCTGTGGCCGCAAATGCGTCTGCAGCAGCCCATCTGCGGCCGGAACTCCGGCTACGGACGGCCTTGGCCGGCTGCTCCGTGGAGCCGCCACGGAGCAGAGCCAGACGGGCAGGATTCTGGGGGGGGGAGGACCGGATAGCCTCCCCCCTGTCAAGGATTCTGGGGGGAGGGACGGAGCGCCTCCCCACCACCACAATCAGAATCCACGAAAAGGTAAGTGACTTTCATACATCCCTAGTTAGCAGTGATTAGGTAAGCACTACAAAAACACCACACAAAGAAATTTGACATAAATTATAGACTGTCCTGAGAATGAGGCAGAATAATGGAAACCCCTTTCATAGGGGAAGAAAACTTTCTGGAAAAGTGGAGTACAGATTTTGGCAAAGCACTAACTCCACCTCATCCCTGGAGCTGGACACAACACTGCCACCCCCCTCACACCTGCATTGTGGTGGTTGCAAAAGGGGGACCAGCCTGCCAACACAGTTGATTCTGTTGCACCACCACAACCCGCCCCCCAAAAAAGAGAAACCCTTACCAAAAAATGAAGGAAGTTGTGCTACAAGCTCTGCCAATGGGGAGCCCTACCTCGGAGAAACTGTTGAGAATTTCTCCTTCCCCTGGAGAAATTCCGTGAAATTATCTCCCAAATTTCTCTGTCCACAAATATAGTGGAGTATTTTGAGAGGCCACCTTTGCACATTTCTACTTATAAACCATTAGAAGCTAGAGCTGCCTGTCACAAAACTATGCCCCATCCTCTCCCTCCAACCTCTCCCCACCCCAATGTTATCCTTATATGGAGAGCCTGAGGAAAAGCATGTATCAATTTCTGGAGACAAACATTTCATGTGTCTGTGTCCCCCTGAAACCAAACCTATCTGAAATAAGCCCATCAGTTCTGAATTCAGCCAAATGTGAAGCACACCCCTAGTATTTTCTCTACAGAACCAAGCTACTTTAGGAAGCCTCAATATTAGGCTATTAGTAGCTAATATTAATATTATGAAGGATCAATATTAGAAATGATACTTCATAAGGTTCCCAGTTGCACAGTGACTTGTATATGTATAGGCTTGTTTCCAGTGTTGAAACCAACAAACATAGATCAGGGACAGAGTTTAACATATTGTCACCTCCTTCCACCTACATATATTCATTTCTACACAACTTAACACCAGAAAAGGACTATTTGTCAATCCTTCTTCTCAGGGAATCCTCGAAACTGTAATTCTGTCAGTGGTGCCAAAGGAGCTCTAAGGAAGAACTCTTAACACACTCACCAACCACATCACAAATCCCAAGATATTTTAGAAGGAACTGTGAATGGCAAACTGCTCTAGAACTGACCTATGCTTGTAGCTTTAGAATTTTGAATATGGTATGAAATTTCAATGGCTGTTAAAAGTTAATTCCAAAACTCACTCACCCTAAAGAAAAGTTCAGTTTGATTTGGGGAGAGAGGGATATTTTAAGGGACTGCAATCAACATTCAACAGCTCTGAACTTTGAAGTATGTGTGTGAAAATTTATCATAGCCTTTGAATATTAGAAGAATAGTCTCCAGTTTTTATGACTGTGAACCAGATCCTTGGTGCTTCCCCTCACCTCCCCATTGTTCATTTCAACCCTATGCTAAAGCAGCAATGGCATCACTTGTGCCCGTTAAAAGTCATTCAATTATTCCAGTCACTTCTTAGATCCCTACTTTAGAAACCCCATGAAATCTTTTGATTGTGAACTCTGGGCACATACCCAGCTGCAATCAATTATTTCAATCACTCCCCGCTAAATTTTACTCTTATATCAGTCTGATGGATCTTGACGCCAATATTCTGTTCTTCTTACGTGTGCAAATCTCCCATTGACATTCCGCCCTTAATGATGAACATGATTTTTAGAAGGATGAGCCTTCTACAAATGGTAATATATTTCATCCCTTCTGTCTTTGTCATCTTTCACCTTTGATTTTCTTTTTTTGAAATACTTCGTATGGTATCTTCTTAAAATCCACCTGCCAGGCTTCTTTAGATTCATGAAAAATGTGGGTTAGCTTAAATGTAGTATAAGCAGCTTGAGGGGGAAAATGTTAAAAGACAACTATTGATTGCATGCCATTCACATGAAATTATTGAATGGCTTGGCAATTACTTAAATTACTATAGAAATTTAGATGTTCAGGATAAATATATAACAGGTGCCAAATGAATAACAAACTCTAAATATGCCTTTTAATAAAACACATTTTTATTTAAAAGGCAAATCCAAGTGAAAACTGACAAAGATATAAAAATTTACATTGTGGTTTATATTAAATTACAAGCCATGTATTTTGGTTTCTGAAGAGCATGTACCAGTAGAGGCTGGTGGCTCTGATGTCAGTGGAGCTGTAAATCCACTCTGTGTTTCAGCCAGAACCAATCAGAACTCCAAAGAGCTATCCAAGCTGCTGAATCCTATCCTCAAGATGGGTTCAATACCTTGGATAGCTCCTTTGGAGTTCTGACTTGTTCTAACTGAAACCGAGAGTGGACTCACACCCCCACTGATATGGAGCCACCAGCCTCCACTGGCATATATAGATTACTTTTTTCCCATTTTCATAGCATTGACAACAAGATGTCTGTATGTTTGGAGGCTGACCTGAACACTGTATCTATGATGCTCTTAACATTCTCATTGGTAATTTCTGCCCAATTACAAAGACAGATGATAATGGCAGCTTTTAACAAACAAAACTGACAAAGTAAGGTGGGAAAATATCATTCCCTCTTGCAGCAAACTCAAGGACACAAAGTAGTGACATTCCAGTTGCTGTTGCAAGTAACCTGCATGTTGGAAGCCCAGGGAGAAGCAAGTCACTGGATGCTCATAGTCATAGGTGAGGAAATGGAGAACCTCTCCTTACCATGAACAGGAAGACATGATGATGGAGGAGGACATCTGGCACAGCAGGGGCAGCACCAGCATAGCACCAGCATGACAGGCCAGGGAAGGGTAATATATTCCTCTGAAAAGTCCCTCCATACCTTACTCTCCCCTATGCTGAAAGGCGTGGGGCTGGATGATGCCCACATGATATGTCTCAAGGCAATTATGAACACCATATACCTATGTGCACCTTGGAGAATCACTTGGATGGGTTCACTTATCTTGAGGTAAAAAGACAGTGAGAAAAGCGTCCCTGATAATTCATAATCTGTGAACCATTAGTACCATTACTTAAGTCAACAGAATTGGGGTATGCACATTTAGTCAAGAATATGCTTTATTGGGATCACCATTTGTTTTTCATGTGCTGTGTGTGCTAATTGGCTATAGGCTGCAACCTCTATTTGCTATGGTTGTCACCAAGAGCCTCCTAGCTGCAGCCCCATCATGCAAGGAACATTTCTCCCTTTCTTCACTCTTTGAAGAACCCTGATCATTTTGTAGTGGCACATTGGTAACTGTTGCCCAGATTCCTGACAGCTGCAAACTCCAGGGTCAGTACTCTAAAGCAGGTATGAAGAACCCCCAGCCCATGGGATGGATACGGCCTATGCGGGTTCTACATCTGGCCTGCTAGCTTCTTTCCCAGATCATGCCCCTATCCCCAGGCAATATCAGCTGAGGAGGTGACCCAGGAAAGTGGAGTGTGGGTGTGGGTGTGCACATGCTCACGCGTGTTTCTGAATAGATTTTGTGGATGGGGTATATGTGCATATGAATGGTCTGGATAATCTGGTGCAGGTGCATGCACATCTGTGAGAATGGTGTGTGAGAGAATGGGTGGCCATACCCACTTTAGGCTCTGGCTACAGGCTCTTTATGGAAGACAGAAACAAAATTCAAAGTGATCTGGATAGGCTGGAGCACCGGGCAGAAAACAACAGAATGACATTTAATAGGGATAAATGCCAAGTTCTGCGCCTAGGAAAAAGAAACCAAATGCACAGTTACAAGATGGGGAATACATGGCTCAACAACATTACAAGCGAGAAGGATCTTGGAAGCCAGATTCCGGCTGAACATCAGGCCATTTGTCAGGGATGCTCTGACTTGGATTCCTGCATTGAGCAGGGGGTTGGACTCAATGGCCTTGTAGGCCTCTTCCAACCTACTATTCTATGATTCTATGCCCCCCAGTATGCAGTTTGGCCCTTGGGCTGAAAAAGTTTCCCCACCCTGCTCTAAAGCCAAAGTATAAATTATGTATAAATGAAAATGCAAGCAAACTATGAAAGGTTCCTTGACCCTAAAATTTTGGCCATGCTTTCCTTCATTCTGTCACCACCCATGGTGAGATATTAACATTCCATAAGGGCAATATCCATTCCATAACTGCAGTGGCTACAGGCTCTTTATGTATGCCCAATATCCCACATTGATAACAAGATCAATATGGGACCCCTATACCTCAAGGGTCTTTGACCAATTAGAGCTAAGCAAGTCATGCACTGGAATGATAAACTGGAGCTTGGTGACCTCAGCTAGATACAAAACTTTTCAGAGTTTAAACTGAATCCCCAGAAGGGAAAGGCAATCCAGATAGGATACAGAATGTGCTTCCAAGGAAGGCCTGACCAAGGTGTGATCAAGCCAAATAGCTCCCTTTCTATAGGAGCATTACTCTGCCATCAAAGTGGAAGTGGAATATTCAGCTGCTTTCAGAGAGAATGCTCTGTCATGATGTTCCCATGGGCATTCTGGCTTAGTCATGAGACTCCAAAGAGCATCTCTGCATCTCTGCTACTGTGAGCAGTAGCGAGATTTGGGGGTTTTAAAGTGTAAAAAGGAGGCTGCCACTTTGTCTAATCTAAGGTAAGACAACCACATTCCCCTACAAAAAAATTCTCAGAATTTAATCCCCCTGCCAGTCTTCAGAGATGTTTCCTTTTCAAACACACACCATGAAATGCTGAAAAAGTGGTGAAAAAGCTTAAAGCTCAGCTTTAGATTAAATAGATTAAACCAAAGAACAGCAACATGTACACCTAACCAATAGGATGGACTTTGCTGGGCTCACTCCCAGAAACAGACACTTTCAAAATGGAAGCCAGTAATACGCTGTCACAGCCAAGATAGCGTGGGCTCATCATACAATGGTACATTTATGAATGTCCTGTATGTTGCCTTCTTAAAGCTATCATCTCATCTTGTCCCAACAGGCCTTCCTCAGTGAAATCACATAGTGATTTCCTGTGTCTTTCCAAGCATAACTTCCTATCAATGGGCAATTCTAATTGCTAATTGATTTTGCCAGTTAAATGGGACCCTGTTTCAAAGAGATTCCTAACTTTTTAGTGGTCCTAAAAATAGGACAAAGCATGCTTAACCTCAGTATAGATTAACAGGCAATTTTACCTGAAGAGTTGGAGTGCTCTGATATCAGAGCCTCTGACAAATCTAAGTCCTGCTGAGTTCTTGCCAGCAAAGTGGAAGTGAGGGAGGAGGAGCATTCTCTGGGAGGGATGTGTGTGACCTATTTTCCTCCCATTGCAAGAACGGAAGGCTTTTGGTCCATTCACGCCACACCCTGACCTGCCCCCTTTAACCTCGCCCAATGTCAGAGCTCCAGTGTCAGGGAGGTATTGGGTTGCAGACATTTCTGTGGGGGTTGGGATGGGGGATCCAAGGTCAGACCTTCCCCTCCAAGTGTGGACTTTCTCCCTGCCTTTAGAAGGGAAAATCTGATCTATCCTATGCTCCCTTGGACATTTTCCCAGGGTCCATAGGATTGCAGCCGAAGTAGGTAAATAATATGACTATTCCAAACCATTATTTAATCATGATACTTAATATACTGTTAATCATAGATAATATTTAAAAAATGATATTAAACACAATGAGCTTAAACCAAAGACATTTACCACCTCTATACACAGGTATTCACTGGTGCTGTAGTATGGACCAGACTTGCTAGTTAAACAACTTTGCATATTGACTGAATAGTCGCAGTTACGATTAGACAATAAAACAAATTCTTTAAAAACGTAAACGTATGAAGAAATTTTACATACAACAGACTTCCCCAACCTGGTGCCCTCCTGATCTGTTGGAGTGCAATGGCCATGTTGACTGGGAATGACAGAAGTTGCAGTTTAACACATCTGGAGGCGGGCATCAGTTTGGGAAAGGCTGACATACAACAAAACTCAATGAAAGCACACTCTGAAGGCAAATTGATAGGACCCCACTGCACGCTATCACAGTGGCATGGAAACCTCTTCTGTGTGATGCATACACTTCCCACAGTGGGAAGTGCATGGGTCAATGCTATGAGTCTAATTGGCACTGATTAGCACTGATGTCACATATTCAGAGTACATTTCATAGATAATGTGTATTTATATAGATTTCTGTGGTTGCCATTGACTCTGAAAGCAACATTTTTGCATTTTTGGAAGGGATTGGTAAGGGGAGAGGAATATCGTCCCCTGACAGGTGTTTAACATTATGGTATGAAAGTGTATTTTTATATTTTGAATTGGGGGATTTTTTTATAAATGGTATCCACATTTTATTTTATTTTTTTGTTTGAAAAAGTTGAACTACAGAGAGGAGGATAGAGAGAGACCAAGCGTGATTCTAATCAAAACATGACACTGACTACACAAGTGTTTTCCAAGTAAGGGCTTGTTCTTGTATCCATCAAAGTTGATGGAAAATGTCAGATTCCTGCAGGAAACTCAGTCTGTAATAATGTTTCATTGTTGGGAAATGCTTGATGTGTCTTTTTAGGAAGCCTAACCAGATGAATCAGGGAAAGAATGATTTTACCAGTTAAATGGGACCCTGTTTCAAAGAGATTCCTAACTTATATAATGTTCCTCTTTCAGGTTGCAAAAGCTGCTTTTCATCTCCCTTGTTATAAGAGGACCCTCTCAGTGTAGTATCTTCCATCCAGGTAATTAAACATGCTGCCAATGAATTCCCCTGGCTTGCCCACACTGTTGGCGCTTACTGTTTTAACAATTTTGTTTTTTGTATTTTTGACATAGCATCAGGGGCTTATGCCTGACAGCTTTTTCCTGTTACCATGGTGAATTATATATTATCACATTACTCGGAGATGTTATGTAAAATCTCTATATTCCCTAAAATACACACACACACACACACATATATATATATGTGTGTGTGCGTGTGTGTATATGATAAGGCTAGTAACATCTGTCATCTGCAGCTGGATAATTTATGGCACACCAGTGTCTTATATCATTTGTCTTAGAAGAACTACTTATTTTTTTCCTTATTTGCCTTCCTTACATGTGGAATTTATCTTTCACTCTCCCTACAGCTATATTATAACAACTAACTTTTTCTTTCTCCAGCAGCCATAGGCTGCTTTGTAACTCAAGGATATAACATTTTATAATAGAGTAAAGAGTAATAGAATAAAGATACTTGGATTCCCTGCAAAAACTATGTGATATAACTGAGTGTGTATTGCATTGTAAACAGCTTGCATTGGATCCAAATTAACTGTACAATCCTATGCGCGTATGCTCAGAAGTAAGCCCCATTGAATTCAACTGGTCTTACTCCCAGGTAAGTGTGTATAAGATTAAAAGCTTGGTTTGTTGAACTTAAGTCCGACTGAAATCAGTGGGACAGGTTAATCATGACTTAACTAAAGCCACACTGATTTCAATGGAAACTAAGCACATAATTAATGTAACATGAAGTTTGGCCCTAAGGCTGAAATCTTAAATAGATCTACTAGGAAGTAAAACCTATTGAAGGGGGCTTACTTCCTGGAAACCATACATAGGATAATATTGGTTCTAACTAGGGCTGTGCACCACTTCGGCCCAAGGTCCGAACCCCAAGTCGAACCGGGCTGCTTCAGGCCACTTTGTGCCCGTTCCAAGGCGAAGTGGAGGGGAAACGAAGTGGCCTGGAGCAGGTCGGGGGCTTGGTGCGCTTCGGCTCCCGGCCCAGCCCCCCCCGGTGCCTCCAGCTCCTTACCTGGGCTGCTGCCACCTCCTCCTCTGCCACTGCCCCCCACTGCTGCACCACCCCCCGCTGTCCTCCACTGCTGCCACCGCCCGCTGCTGTCGTGCCACTGCCGCCGCCTCCTGAGGCCTGGACACGCAGTGACTTTTCTTGCAGGGAGTCCATTTTAGATATGGCAACTCCCTGGAAGAAGACCAGTTGCCACGCATCCAAGCCTCAGGAGGCGATGGCAGGTGGTGGCAGTAGAGGCAGCAGCAGCAGGAGGTGGTGCGACAGCGGCTGAAGGCAGCGGCAGGTGGTGTGGCAGCGGTGGCAGCAGCAGCAGCAGAGGAGGAGGAGGAGG
Source organism: Heloderma suspectum (assembly GCF_057233095.1). Classification (NCBI taxonomy): domain Eukaryota; kingdom Metazoa; phylum Chordata; class Lepidosauria; order Squamata; family Helodermatidae; genus Heloderma; species Heloderma suspectum. Next base: position 90,157,655 of record NC_139459.1, read on the forward strand.
CGCAGGTAACGAGCTGGGGGGTTGCGTGGGGGCGTTGGGGGGGAACCCAAAGCGGGTCAGGCCCCCCCCCCCGGATCTGTGAGCTGGATCGGGCCCAACTTAGAAGCCACAATGCGGCTTCCCAGTTGGATCAGAGGGTCCCTGCACAGCCCTAGTTCTAACCTGTTGTTAGGAAAAGCCATTCCTTGCTGCCTCCATCTCTATCCCTGCTGGGTTGTCCAGGGCTTCTCAACATCAGGTTTTTTATCCCACAACTTTACCGGGGATTCCGCTTATGGATTCTTTGCGGATTAAGGCAGGCTCCTTCATACACACTTCCTGGTGTGTGTGTGTGTGTGTGTGTGTGTGTTCCCCCCGCCAAGGATTGGCTTTATCCGCAAGTACTATATGTTTTATTATACAGCCACTAGATAGCACTGTTCTTAATAGCACCACTTCCTCTTACATGGACAAATTCAAACTGATTCAAGCTGCTTCTTTGTATTATTAGCTCATTATTTCCATTAGCTCATTAAGCTGCAGAAATGGTTAGAAACCATGGCAGAGGCACTGGAGGTTGATGACATCATGTAAGGGACATTCAAACTTCCATGAGTAACCAATCTCAATCACACGATAAAGCCCCATGTGGAGAAGCGCTCAGTCTCCCACAAAATGACAAGGAATTTTGAGAAAGGGAACAACTTGCTTTACTACCATGAAACTGTACTTCAGTTGCTATGTACCTCATAATCCCACTTCCCCCCCAATCTTTCATTATAAAAACACTTGTAAATTCCAAAAATCGCATTTGCCATGTTCTTTCCCATCTTGACCTAATCTTCAGCTTGACAACAGCCACCAATTGACCTTTTAAAGCTTCAAACAGCCTTCTACCATTTGTTTGCTGTTTCTCCTATTCCCCCCTGGGAGCCACAACATTTTCTGATTTATCATTCCTCTTCTCTATATTTTCCTGCTTTTATTGGATTTTACCTTGTCTTTCAACTGAAGAAGGGATTGCTCAGTTTTTCTTTTATTAGCCCAAGAGCTGCCCACTCTATTGGGCAAACTGAATGTTTATCCTGATTATCTCTTATAAAGGGACATTAAGCAGCCGCATCCTTTCATCTGGTGGAAGAAGAAGAAGAAATAGCTTCTAGGAGTGGTATGCTATACACTTCATTATCTGCAAACATCTGTAGAAGCCACACAAATCACCCTTTCAGAGTTAAGATAACAGGGCCCCAAACACAGACACTTTTCACACACACAATGGGTCTTCTTTCCCATCTCCCCTCCACACTTAAGATTTTCAAATGCCTGAATAGGGCTATTGTCTACATGCATTCAGGTATGATTTCTACACAGGTACTAGAAGCATACTTAATCCAGGGTACAGATCATGCATACAGCTGAACCTGGGTTGAATGAGTGCTAGGGATGTTGGAGAAATCCGCCATGGACTCCAGTGAGGCCGGATTCTTTGGAATCCAGCCCCCCAGAGTCAGTGGAGGAATGGCCTCCCCCCCCGCCACCCCCCAAAATCCCCCCTGGGATGGACCTACCTGGTGGTGGATGCGGAAGTGTTGGTGGATGCAGCAGCAGCAGTGGATGCAGCAACGAATGCGGCGGTGGCAGCTCCAGCTTGTCTTCCGGCTGCTGCCAGGCTGCTGTGGCTGCAAATGACGGCCGTCATAGCGGCTGCCATTTGTGTGCCTGCCTTTTGCCATGATAGGCTACATAAATACTTACGTAGCCTATCACGGCTTGGTAGGGATGCAAATGGTGGCTGGCATAGCAGCCGCCATTTGCAGCTGCAGCAGTCCTGCAGTGGCCAGAAATCCAGGTGCAGCCAGCCCCGGCCGTCGGCTCCACGGAGTCGCCGCAGAGTGGAGCCAGCCGAGAAGGATTCCGGGGGGGGAGCACCTCCCCCCCTCACACCGTGGATGGCCCCAGCGGAGCCAGATAAGTGTTTCATACACCCCTAATGAATGCACATATAATTGTGCAAATAGATAAATGCATGTTTTCTTTTGGAATGTTCACACATTATATTCAATGCACATACAATCTGTGTATATATCTGTGCGTGCACAGATTGTTGATCTGTACACAAGCACAGTTATTCACACAGTACATTCAACAGAGAAATGTTGTGTGGTGTAGTGTCAGAGTGCTGGACTGGGAGTTGCGAGATCGGGGTTCTAGTCCCCATTCAGCCATGGAAGCTCACTGGGTGACTTTGGGCCCGTCACAGATTCTCAGTCCAACCTACCTCACAGGGTTGTTATTGTGAGGCTAAAATGCCGTAGTCTATGTAAATCTTTACGTAGACTACTGGGACCAAATAAGGAACGCAAATGGCGGCGCCCATAGGGCACCGCCATTTGCATACGCGCTTTTTTTTTTTTCAAGTCAACCGTGATAGGCTACGTAACGATTTACATAGCCTATCATGGCTGACTTTGGAAATCTAGCCGTGATAGGCTACATTAATCGTTACGTAGCCTATCACAGGTTGTTGTTTTTTTTACACTTTGTTTCGCGGCCGGGGAGACGGCCGGGGAGTTCTCGCCTGAACTTCGGGGGGAGAAGCGAAGCGCCCGCCATGAAGCACCCCTGCGAAAAGGTAAGTGACTTTCGTACATCCCTAAAAATGGAGAGGAGGAGGATTATGTACACCGCCTTTGGTTCCTTAAGGAGGAAAATAGGTGGGATATAAATGTAATAAATAACAACAACAACAACAACATATTTTCAAACCATTTACACAGCACACAGATTGCTAATCTGAACCCATGTGCAGTTATACATACATGTCTGTAATGGCATGTACATATGTTCATGCAGGGGTTTCTGGGTGATAGCTCTGTATCCTTTTGCCCATCAAAGGGTATTCCTCCAACTAGAAGAGCATGTGATAGAATACTGTAGTCCTTTGCTGATGCATGAACATTCAAACCTCTTGATTAACAAACAGTTAAAAAAATGGATGCCAAGTAAATGGATTACCTCTTTTTTTAATTCAAGCAATTACACATTAAAGTACTGCTACTATTCTACACAGAAATACATCCTAGTGTGTTCAGTGGAGTTTGCATAGCATTGTGCCATGTCAGGGAAATGTATAGAACCCCATTTAAAAAAAAAAATGGTTATATTAACAACAACACTGTAAACCTTTCACATTAACAACAGCTGTGTGAATCAGTAGTTAAAGTTCAACTGACTACTCAAGGCTTTTGTACGTGAGACTTTTAACCTGCCACTTTACCGAGGCTTCTGCTTCCAGATTCTTTGTGGGATTAAGATCGACTCCTTTATACGTTTTTTTTCTGGGCGTTTTCTTTCTCTGCCTTTCTATATGTTTCATTACACAACCACTAAGTGGCACTGTGGTATAACAGCATTGTGCAAATACACCAGGGTTTCATGCTGCCATTCATAGAAATACCAGTTTTTCCTTGTTAGAACTCCCGCCTTCCCCCCCCCCCAGTGCTATAATGGTTGTAAAAAATGGGAGAGGCCCTGGAGAATAATGACATTGTGTAAAGCACCCACAAACTACTGTGAGCGAGGAATCACAAGTACAAAATAAATGCCTTGTGTAGAAATGCTCTCAATAAGAGAGAGAGCTTCGCATGCGCGGGGCTTGAGCGCAGTGCTATCCTTTCTAGTGGCAGGATCAGTACCTACAGCTGTGAACAGGCTTTCATTTGCATTCAGGCTTAACATATCCAGGATTCACATGGGTGAGGATTTCAGTTCATTTCAACACTGTTTGTTTGGTGGATAGCGTAATGTCCCAGCAATAATGCACCTGGTTAATGCAAGAACTCAGTGAATTAATGTGCAAGTATTTTGCTATGCCTCTCCAGCATTCCCTTTTATTTAAAAAAAAAATAATAATCAAGGTGCTTACCATGACCAGATGCCTTTATCCAGCACCAGCACAACCTCTTGGCAGCTTGGGAAACATGTTCCACAAGAGGATTCTATAGTGCAGCCTTCCCCAACTTGGCTGGCCATGCTGGCTAGGAATGATGGAAACTGTAGGCCAACACATCTGCTAGTGTTCTGGTCTACTTACAAGGCTCTTACCTGACAAAGAGGCATGCCTATGCAGTCATCCACCTGCCCTGGCTCGAAAACATGGACCTGTAGTGGTATTTCCCTTAATCCAAGGGAAGAAAGTGAGACAGAAAGCTGGGGACAGTGCATAGTGAATTAATTGCATCTGAATACAACATACTTATCCCTTAAGTTAGTTCCTCTATTCATTTTTTTTTTAAGCCTTCTACTTTAAGACCAAAGTTAAGGGTCTCTCATATTGGGTCAAACTTCACAAGGCCAGGAAACTGGAAGCTAAGACCTTGACAGATGTTCCCTACAACCAGTAATGACATTGTGCAAGGTCATGAGTTGTGCTTGCTGACAAGTATAGCCTCTATACACCCATGCTTTTCTTTGGTCTTTCAGGCCCAGATTCAGAAGGGGAGAATGGAATGCCTGGGATCAGCAAAGACCTAAGAGCAGTGTCCCTAATGAAAGAAGTGTTTTCAAGCAGGTTCAGGATCTGAGATCCAAATTGGCTTGCACAACAACAGAAATAAATACCATTTAAAGGTAGTTTTGAGCCCACTTGCCTTTGGGGTGGGTGTGTTAGGCTCAGGAAGTGTAGTTATCAAATTCATGAAGCATATATCCTACACAATACTTCTAGAATGCATATAGCATATGCATCTCTAGAGAAATTCCATGAATGCAGAGGGCAGTTTTGAGGCATTTTAAGCTTTATTATGATATAATTACAAAAGTGCTTTTACTATATGACTAGGTATTAGTTTTAAATAGGAACTAAAAAGGCTACTGACACACATAACAGGCAACCCTTGGATCCAAAATGAATTTATTTCTGAGATGATGAGTTCAGCTGAATGTTTAGTTAAATTGACTTGATTATCGTGGTTCATGCAATGAAAAGTTTTGTGTGTGTGTTTTTATTACAAACACTTTCAATATAATTCTATTTAATTTGCCTGGCTAGTAATCACTCCTCAGGAGGCATTCCACAACAAAACCATGGCAACAAATGGCGGTTCAGTACTCCCTTGCCATAACGCTTGCCCTAAATACTAATAACTACATGAATGCAGATACAGAAGTGTCAGACATCTAACACAGCATGCAGATCTCATAAACCTAATATGACAAATATAAATGTGTGTTGCTTCTTGCAAAATTCATTCATTGTGGAATAGAATATGAGCAGCCATCTCACCTATTCCCCATGGTCCTTATTTCTCTGCTTCAAATCCCACCCACTCAAGCTGGCTTTTCTATTTTTAAAGAGGTCTTTGTTCTTCCAGATGGAGAGTTCCTAGCACTACCAGTCGAAAGACATTCTGCACCTATTCTGTCTTTTCTCATTAATGGATTTATTGTGGAAAGAAAAAGAAAAAAGATGAAAGAAGTGGTGGGGAAACATGGGAGGGTTACAAATGGAAGACAACAAGATCTGAACCACCTCTCAAAGTGCATGAATGAGGAACGGTGAGCCACAATAAAAAAAAACTTCATCTGGAACCACCCCAAAACTATCAAGGATTTGTACCACTTGATGATGCAAAAGATCTGCAGTATTGAATAATTATGACGATTTCATTGTGTTTGACATTATGTGAATGATGTCACTGGCATTAAAGACAGGGGGAGTTCCTATGTGGACAGGTTGGAATTCCAAGATTTTGGTGGGCAAACATCTCCAACAGAAAACCATGTATTTTCCACAAATCAACTACTACCCAACATTGCTAAAGGTTGTGGCAGAAAGAATTAAAAGATCCCACTGAGTCCAGCAGATGCATATTAGTTGGCTATTGTAAAACTTGCGCTTATATTAAAAGCAAACAAAAGTCCTAAGTTTGACAAGTTATTCCTAATGCTTGCTGGATTTCACATCTGTTTGGCATATATCAAAACTGGACAGGACAGTTACTCCATCAATACAAGTCCCTGAATGAGACAGAAGAGCCAACATTAGCTGTCATGAGTGACCAGCAGTACGCAATTTCTGGAGTAGAAATTAGACAACCTTCTGTTTTTATTGGCTCACTAAGAAATTATAACTTCAAAGAGGTTCTGGTGCTATTTCTAGTGAAAGCATGGAAGTCCAATGATTACATAATTCTTGGTCTGAAGGTATTGCATGGAACCCTAAAATAAAAGTGTTATTTTTTCTACACTGTGGATTGTTGTATGTAATGCAGAGAAGAGAGTTCCTTCAAATGTACCCATGAAGAGGCAGATTCCCAACTTATTTACCTCCTTGCAATGGCACGTACCTCACAAAAAATGTCATACATCACAATGACATAGATAAGTTGATCATTCTTCTGAGAAACATTTCACAGTTAAAGATTAAATAATGGAGTAAATGTTTGGATGGAAGCAGGAAGCAGAACTCAAATTGTTCTGCAGTCAAAGAACAATTTGAGGTGCACAGGTATGAGAAAAGTAGCAGACTCATTGGGATCATCAATGTGCAAATCCTTACCTGGATCTCATTGCTTCACTGGAGTTAACTACACAGCAGCCTTTTCAAGAAAGGGGAAGATCCTAAGGAAAAAAAGAAAATGGAACGTGCAAACCACATTTTCTTCGTTATGGCTTTGGGGCTAGAGGACAAGGGAGGAATAGGGAGTTTATGTTGGGGTTTTCTGGGGCTTGCAAGTTAATGGCTTACAATGTTTTCATAACTGAAATAGACAAATAAATGCAAAAGTATTCTTGCAGCAAAAATAATACTTTACCTTGCCTTTACTGCTAAAAATAATTTCAGAACATAGTTCCAGTTCAGTACACTGGAAATTATGATGAGTCTGATCATATTAAATGGGCTGATTTTGGGTTGGCCCCATGTAAAGCAGTCAGATATGCTATGTAAAGGTACAGGGATGTGATCTCTGCCAAGTGGTACCATTCATCCATGTACAGTTTGTCTGAAGTCCTGTATGGTTTCAGATGTCAGACACGAGATGTCTTCTTTTCCTTTTGCTATTGGGGGCTTTGGTGAAGGGTCAACATTTCTTCTTCTAAGGGTTCCCATGCCACATTCTGAAAACATTCTGACTCTGTCATGCAGAGTCCCATCTCCATCAATAGCATTGACACACGCATCATATCCCAGACAACTCCTGTTATTAACCATGGTGATAATTTCATTCCTTCTGGGGTGGCCCACTGGCCACTGCGCATCAAGTGGTGCAAGCATTAATCCAGTCCCTATTTCTTCAGCAGCTGACACCATGCCCAGGACGTTTAAGAATATCAAGGATCTTCCTATAGCCTGTGGTACTTTTCAATGCAAATGAAACTACAGGGTGTTTCAAAATGATGGACCCACCCAATTTCAAAGCAATATATTTCATGATGGCAACATCTTACAATTACACCAAAAGTTAGAAACGATTTAATGAGTTATCAAGTTTTACTAACCATTTTATAAATGCTCTACGTGCCCTCCACCTGCTGTACAGACAATATCGAGACGATAGTTGAATTCATCCCAAATGCCTCTCAAAGTGTCTTCTTCCACTGAAGTCACCGCTGCCGTCATTCTGTTTTTGAGGTCATCCAGATTAGTCATTAATGGTGGCATAAAAACACATTCTTTGACATATCCCCACAAGAAAAAGTCGCAGGGTGTAATGTCTGGAGATCTTGGGGGCCAAGAGTGTAGCGCCAAATCTTTGGGTCCCGTGCGGTCTATCCAATGTTGAGGCAGCGTGCCTTCTTGTGAATGTCTGAGGCTAGGGGCTGTTTGTGCACTGAGAGAGGCATCTAGCGGTAATCATTTGAAACTCTATGCCCCACCCTTTCAAGTGGTAAGAGTTTCATTCATGGGCGGTTCGTGGTTGCAGAGATATAGCGATTTCAAATCAGGTCCATCTTTTTGAAACACCCTGTATTTTAATAGCTTCACATGCCTGTTTATTACAACATACACAACATCTGGGAGGGGAGGATGTTGTATGTCTCCAGCTGGCTCCCATTAATGATATCACACCCCAGCAGTCTTATTGCTAGGAATTCCATGGCTCCCTGTCTAGCGGCTGATGGTGAGTATGCAGGCTCCTTTCCATAGTAAGCCCCCCCCCCCCCCCGTGACGTATCAATACTTTTTTGGAGCTGCAACCTTACCAAGTACATTTAGGGATGGCGGAGAATTTCTCCCTGAATCTTCGAGGGGGCAAGCGCCAACGCATTCGGCCCCCCAAAATCGGCGGTGAAATTCTCCGCCACCCCCCCGCCACCCCCCCGAGATGGGACTTACCTTTGGCGAATGTCCCTCCTGGTGGCGGGTCCCGGCGGCGGTTCGTCGGCCTTTCGTCGGGGGCAGGGGCAGCAGCCAGTCTTCCAACCGGCTGCCGCCGCCACCATTACAAAGTGTAAAAAAAAAACCACCGTGATAGGCTACGTAAACTAATTAACGTAGCCTATCATGGCTAGATTTCCAAAGTCAGCCGTGATAGGCTACGTAAATCGTTATGTAGCCTATCACGGGTGACTTTGAAAAAGAAAAAAAAAAGCACATACGCAAATGGCGGCGCCCATAGGGCGCCGCCATTTGCATTCCTTATTTGGTCGCGGTAGTCTACGTAAAGATTTACGTAGACTACGCTGTAGTCTACGTAAATCTTTACGTAGACTACCGTGACCAAATAAGGAACGCAAATGGTGGCGCCCATAGGCCGCCACCATTTGCGTACGTGCTTTTTTTTTTCTTTTTCAAAGTCACCCGTGATAGGCTACGTAACGATTTGCGTAGCCTATCACGGCTGACTTTAGAAATCTAGCCGTGATAGGCTACGTTAATCGTTACGTAGCCTATCATGGGGTGTTTTGTTTTGTTTTTTACACTTCGTTTTGCGGCCGGGGAGATGGGGCGCTTCTCCCCAGCCTGAATTTCAGCCGGGCGAGACGGGAAGCCTCCCCCCCCGGCCTGAATTTCAGCCAGGCGAGGCGGGACGGCTCCCCCCCTTGCCTGAACTTCGGGGGGAGAAGCGAAGTGCCTCCCCCCCACCGTGAAGCACACCTGCGAAAAGGTAAATGACTTTCGTACATCCCTAAGTACACTGGAAATTGTTATGACTCTGATTGTCAGGGTGGAAACTGAGCCAATAGAGCCCCAGAGCAGTTCTGATTCTGAGGAGGAACAGCAATCTGTGGGAGAGGAGCTTGCTCATTTCTCACCAGCACAGCAGCTGGCAGAGATTAGGGATGTACGAAAATTCCACCACGGATCTCGGGGAGGCCGAATGCCAGCACATTCGGCCCACCGAAATCGGTGGCGGAACGGCCTGCCACCCCCCCGCCTCCCCAGGACGAGACTTAACTAGGGCGGATCTTCCTGTCAGCGGCGGCTCCGGCAGCTCCGGCGGCAGTGTGGCGGCGGCGGCTGTGGCGGCCGGTCTTCTGACCGGCTGCCGCCACCACTTCCAGTTAAAAAAAAAAAAAAGACGTGATAGGCTACATAAAGATTTACGTAGCCTATCACGGCTAGGTTTTTTTAAAAAAATGTGATAGGCTATGTAAATGTTTACGTAGCCTATCATGGCTGACTTAAAAAAAAACCAACGCTCATACACAAATGGCGGCAGCCATGGCCGCCGCCATTTGCGTTCCTTATTTTGGCACGTCTTTTGGCACGTCCGCTACGCTATTTGCGTTCCCCTTATTTTCGCCATCTTAGTCTATGTAAATGTTTACGTAGACTAAGATGTGCCAAAATAAGGAACGCAAATGGCGGCGGCCGTGGCCGCCACCATTTGCGTACGCGAGTTGTTGTTTGTTTTTAAGTCCGGCTGCTGGCGGAGCCGGCCGGCGGCTCCGCAGAATCCCTGCGGAGCACAGCCGGCCGGCCAGGATTCCGGGGGGGAGGAACGGAGCGCCTCCCCCCCCGGCGAGGATTCCAGGGGGAAGGACGGAACGCCTCCCCCCCAACCATAAACATAATCCGCGAAAGATAAGTGACTTTCGTACATCCCTAGCAGAGATTCGTCCTGCCAGCATCCCTAGCAGAGATTCTTCCTGCCAGCATTCCTGCCAGCATAAGTTCAGGGTCTTCCCGTGATTCTCCTTCAAATGGGAACCAACTGCCCTACCTGGAGCTTAGGCTACTCAGCTATCTTTCCCCAGTGCTGTTCCTTGCTTTGGCGCTAGCAACTAGTATTCTGAAAGAGTCATAAAGTAATAAAGAAATAAAGTCTTGGAAAGAATTCCTCGTCGTCTGTGCCCTGAGTTGGCTATTGGTGGAGACTACAAGAAGCAGCTACGGCGCTCCTGACACTGATCATATTAAATGGTCAGATTTGGGAGTTGGCCCCATATAAAGCAGTCAGGTTGGATACTTTAAGATACATGAAGGTGATGTCTGTTAAGTGGTACCAGTTTGAGCCATGTACCATATGACATAATTAATTACCACCTCTGGGGAGGAGTTAGAAAGGGGGTATGCCCCAACGAAGTCAGTCAGATTGGACAGCCTGGAATTATGTATGCTATTCTCCAACAGATACTGCTTGTTTCATCCATCTACATTATGATGTAATTATTGGTCCCAAAAGGGCTTGGGGGCATGGTTGCCGCCCCCTAAACGCCCCAGCAGTTGCTCATAAGACTGGAAGTTTTGGAGATGCAACAACCTTTGTAAGATGTCCAGATGGTCAAAGTTGTGTACCTTATGATGTAAATATTTTGACATGGGCTCTTGGATTATTGATAGAATGCTACATCCTTCTCTGTGTAAAGTCTAGTTACTTTGGAACAACCAGTTGCTCATCTCTGACCACCACCACCCATCTATGACTATGCAACACAATGCCTGTAAGTGAGAGGGCAACCTATGTTCTGAATTACAGAATGTCAGTTGTTTTATCAGGTCCTGGTATCTTACTGTAACTGTTTTTAGCTGTTTGAAATTGTTTTTACATTTTGTATGTTACGAGTTTCTGTTAGGTTTTATTACATTGTATTTGGGGGTTGCGTTTTTTGTGAACTACCCAGAGAGTTTTGGCTATTGGGCAATATAGAAATGAAATGACTGACTGACTGACTGAGACTGACTGACTGACTGACTGACTGACTGACTGAATATATGAGAACAACAAGTCTTGCAGTAAACATTCTACTGTGCGCTAAGTTTGCAATCCTATGCCCATTCAATACTGTGGGACTTATTGGTGAATAAACATGCATATGATTGTGCTGCCTGTATGGCAGTGAAGATATTAAGATGAACCACTTCTTAAACATAATAATCCAGCAGTCAATTGACACTTCTTTTATATATATATATATATATATATATATATATATATATATATATTCTTGAGTCTTGCTACTTTCTGCTTAATAATTAATCTTATCTGATATAATTAAGCTGAACCAATTTCATATTACAACATGTGAAATGAAGCCTATTGAAAAATCAAGAAAGGAATGCTCTATACTTCAAAAAGAGGCAAACACAGTGTGCTGTGCTCTACAGAACAAAAATTCCCACTGCCAACAGAACAAGTGGAATGCTAGATCAAGGGACCAATCCTATGGCCTGTAGACACATGGGATATGCTCTTTTTCCTGGAACTCCATCCTCCCTTCTCATCTGTGCCTCCTCTGAGGCAGCGCGAAGCCCTGTCCTCCGTGCTTGGAAGACGAGCGTGGAGCAACTGAAAAGGGGCAGGGCTGGGGGGTGTTCTGGGGCGGGGAGAGTGGAGCTGCACGAACGACACATCCTATGTGTCGTACGACAGCTTCCTCTCCTGGTCGCCTGCCGCCCCCACCACTAGACAGCTGAGAACGGCTGTCCAGCGAAAAAAAGCAAGGCAGGAGAGGAGCAGAGGGAATGATCCCCCCATACCTTTCCTGCCTTGCTTTGGATATGTGGTCACCTCTGAGGTCGGAGGCAGCCACCTATCTAGTTAGGATTGCGCCCCAAATCACATTCTTTTGCAAACAGAGGGTTGTATCCAATGATGTTGTTCCACCAGTGGAAGGGAGACCACTAGTGGAACAGAAGTCTCTGGAGCAGAATTTAGGGCATAGAGGAAGCCTGCAGAGGGAAGGATTGGATGGGGAAGTCTGGTTCCACAAGTGGAAGCTCCATTGGGCAAGCAGACTTCTGCTCGCATGACCTTGGTTCCAAGCCAGAGACACCGTCCATGTACAATAACCCTCTGTTCTGGCCACCCCCTTTTAAACCTTTGAAGAACATTTATCTCCAGGGGGAAGAAGAGAAATGGAAAAGAAGCATACGCAGTCTTGAAGTTCTGATTCTTCTATCCCAAAGTGGCTATCCCAGTGTATCTGGGACACCCAGTGTCCCAGGGCAGTCTGAAGGCACATGAGGTAGCCACCTTGTTGAAGCTAAGCAGGTTTGGGTCTGGTCAGTGCTTGGAGGGGAGACCCCCTGGGAACCAGATGTACTGTAGCCACCTTGAGTTCCATGATGGAAGAAAGGTGGGATATAAATGTAATGAATGAATGAATGAATAAATAAATAAATAAATAAATAAAAATCTTATGCAGAGCTGGTCCTAGCCTTAAGTGAGGGAAAGCAGCCCCACCCCCCACCCCCGGATGCAGATTGTGCAGTATCTTTGAAAGGCTGTAAATCATCAAATCTTAGATTGTTAATTAATTTTCACGAGCATAGAGGGCACCATTTGGATTTACTGCCTTAAACACCAGCTATCATTAGCCATCTCTAAACTGAAGAATCAGTTGTGGTGTTTGGATTCATCTTGGTCATCTAGATCAGACTGTATTAGATGAAATTCAGGCCTTTTCAACAAGTGCCCTCCAGATGTCTTGGACTGCATTTCCACCCAGCATGGGCAGTGGCCATGCTGGCTGGGAATGATGGGATAGGTTCCAATCCAATACATCTGGAGAGCACCAGGTTGGAGAAGTCTGTTCTAGAACTATCCCTAACATTCTAGAACCATGTTATCAAGGTCAAGGATCCCATCCCCTGGTGAGGACTTGCCTATCCCAAGTCACCTGGAGCCTGTACGCCATGAGATGTAAGATGTAAGAAGTCTGTAAGCCATGAGATGTTGATTTGAATACGCTTTCCTTCACCACTATGCTGCCTGAGCGTGCATATCCCTTCTGGCTTTCCTTCCCTCCAGTACATACTGATAAGGATGTACGGGCTGTGTAAAATCCACTTTGTCTGTGTTTCATGGATTGTCAGGCACCTTTGGTTCCATCGTCCACTCACAGACGAACGTGAATTTTTTTTTCATCAAGCAGAAAAATATGCAAATAATTACATAAGTATTTACGTACGCATTTACATAATTTACCTTAGTACGTAACATTTAGCGTATTGTCCCCCATTCCATTCAACATTTCCTCAGCAGAAACTTGCATATTTTCATTCAAATAAATATGCATAAATTTCGGAAAAGTACAAAGGCCATCCAAAAATCCACAGACTCCATGCAGTCTGAGGGGGGTTGCTCCACAGTGGATTCTGCAGGTCGGATTCTTAGAATCCAAGCTCATTTTAGTCCGTCTCCAATTTCTCCAGCATCCCTGCATACTGAACCTGCCACTTGTGGCCTATTTATATGTGAGAAACTTCAAGCTGAGTAAAACCACCCATTGAGCCCCCAAACAATCCAACAGCACAAAGCAGGTGGGGGAAAAAAACTTAGTGGGGCAGTAAGGTGATTTTAGACTATTACAAATTTGGAGTTTGCTGACCATTACCAATCCAGTATTTAGGAAGTATTTGGCTGCCAGTTAACTATCTATAGGTGTTGAATATACTTCAGACAAAGGATACACAAAAAATGGTTTTAAGATGAGCTCAATTTTGGTTTTGTATTAACAAGAATTAGTAAGGGAAAGGTCCTTGGATCCATTTCCCATTTTTTATTAAAAAGTAATAATAATGACATCATACCAAAATAGAACATATTGCCTAAGATTTAAAAAAAAAATTCTTGTTATTATAAAAGAGAGCATCACTAAAGGTTTTAAGATCTTAATAGTTTAAGAGAAATGGTGTTTCATAAATATTTCTTGTTACCAAAGACTTCAAAGTCTTAATAGCCTAAAAGTATCTTACTGCAGATTTCTATAGGTCTGTGCCGGCTGACAGGTACACAGGCCTGGTGAACTGCTAGATGGTAAAGAAGCTACCTCATTCCAAAATAACTTATACAGTTACCTTTATTGTGAGGAGATAGCCTTATTGCTAATATTATCCACTTTCCCATAGATTTGGGCTCACTATCTTAGAGAGCAATCCTCTGGGTATCTAAGGCTCTGATCTCGAACCCTCCCTCCCTCCAAATCCCTGTCGGGCTCTTGCCAGCATAAAGAATGATGGAGGCTATTTTTGCTTCCCCATCTAACTTGCTCATTCTGCTGGGGGTGGGGGCTGAGAGGCCATTGGATCCAGTCGATCCACAGTGTCTCCCCAACCCAGCTACTGGCTCACCCCCAACACCCCTATTTCCTCTCTCCCCACAGTTGGAATGCTGACCTCAGGAGAGGGAGCCATCATGGAATTTTCCACAGAGGCTGGGAGGGACTTGGAGGTGAGAGAGATCCACAGTCAAATCTCTGTCTCAGAGGCCAGGGAGATTTCAGACACTGTCTAGGGGCCATAGGATTGCTCTCTTAACTTGCAAAGAATCCCCATAAAAGTTAAATATACAAAGAAGGTTTATACATGCATCTGTCAGGCTAGATAAGATTAATTCTGAAATATATCTTTGAGAAAGCAATTACTTGCTCAACATTTACTCCTGGAGGGTGCAATCCTATGCATGTTTAGACAGAAAAAGTCCTATGATTCCTAGCATTCCCCAGCCAGCATGGCTACCTGGGGCATGCTGGGAAGTGTACGACATTTTTTTTCTGTCAAAATATGCATAGGATTGTACCCTAAACATACATGCATACATACATACATACAGTTTTACAGTGGTTATACAGTATACATCATTTATTGCTCATTATTGGTAAGTGAAAACCTTAAGTACACTTTTAATCTTGAATAATACAGTACCTCTTCATTATTCAAACAAGTCTTTGTCCCAAGCGATGGGACTTTACAGTCCAACTCTTTCTTTATTATCCAGACCACCTTGACAATTAATGTCCATAAGTTACCCAGAATGCATGATGAACCTGCTTGAGTCTTTGTGTGTCTCCCCTTTAACACAGTCACTACTTTTCTACTTGTTTACATCTCCAGACTATTAATTATTTCTTAATCATTTTCAGTTGCTCAACTCTGGCATTTTATAACAAGATGTCCTATACTGCTTTGAGGGAGGGGGGTTAAAATTTCTCAGTAGCCTTCCTAGCAATTCCAATCAAAGCTAAACCAACTCTTCTCTTAGCATCCATGACATCTGCACTTAATGGTATTATAGGATTTCTGCCCTCAAAGTTCTGCCCCATTGTCACCACTCCATTTCTGCAGCCAATTTAGGAATGGTAACAACAACAACAACAACAACAACAACAACCTACTTGGTCCCCTCTGATGATCAGCTAATCTATCACTGTCAAGAGATGTGTGTGATGCATGTGCTGGGCAGGAGCAGCTGTTGAGGGAGGCATAGAGCCTTTCTACATGAGGCATTTATTGTGCACTCATGATTCCTCACTAATGGTAGTTTGAGGGTGCTTTACATGATGTTGTCGTCCTCCAGCAGCTCTCCCATTGTTTGCAACCATTGTAGTGAATTTTGTTTCCTAACAAGGAAAATCTGGTATTTCCTTGAGAGGCAGCATGGAACCCTGGTGTATTTGTGCAATTCTGCTACATCACAGCACTACCTAGTGGTTGTGTAATGGAAAGGCTGAAAAAAGACACACACACACACCCAAAAAAACATATGTAAAGGAGCTGATCTTAATCCCACAAACAATCCAAAAGCAGAAGCCTCAGTAAAGAGGCAAGTTAAAAGCCTCATGTAGAAAAGCCTGTAGCCACCTGGAACAGGATCACCAATTCTAGCCATTGATTGGGTGAGCTACAGTAGAGAGCGCAGCCAGCCCAGCTTCTTCTTCATGCCATTCTTCAAGGGGTGGAGATAAAATCCCTCACACAAGATGAAGTAGGTTGGGAAGTGTCATTCTGACAAATTCTTCTTAGTTCCTTTAATCACAAATTAATACATAAACATAAACACAAACACAAATTAATCCACAAATTAATCTACAGTTAAATAAATAAATGCACAAATTAATCATAAACATATTTGTTGTTGTTGAAACAAATCAATACGCAAACAGATCCCACTCCTAATGGTACTATCTATTCTCCCAGTTAATTTATCCTATATCTAGAGCATTTAGTGACTATTACTGGTACATTTCAGGCTAGATATGTGTCTTTAAAATTCTTTCTTCTTGGCCTAGAACATTTATTTCCCCATATTCTATTATTCTTGTTTCTTGATAGTGTCTTTTCATTAAGTTATGTATTGGAAATGTGAGGGAAAGTTTCTTTATGGCCTGGAAGACACACACATACACACACACACACACACACACACACTCAGAGAGAGGGGGGGGGAGAGAGAGAGAAACTGTATATGAAATAGAAGAATAACAGTCCTTGTGGCAGAGGAAAGAACATCATGGTGTTTTGCAAGAGGCTTAATAAATCTAGACAATGGCTATATAGCTCATTTACTAGAATAGGCTGCTTTTAGAGCAGAACTGTCCTATGGGGAATGGGAATGAGAAAGAAGGGTTTTCATTTCAAAGGCTTCACATATTTTAATATGGATGGATGGATATGTGTGTGTGTGTGTGTGTGTGTGTGTGTACACACACACACACACACACATTATTTGTTGATGTTTGCATCACTAATTAAGAAGTTGGCCCTAGATAGTATAAGTAAGAATTTGGAACCCAAAAGGATAAAATGCAAAATTACATGGGGTTGTTGGCTCTGCCTGGAGAGGAAAATGAAACCTTTGTTCCTTAGCTCCAGTTGTCTTTAAATTTTCAGGGTTGTAACCAATTACCCCTCCTGCCAACAGAATGGCTTCTGTCAGTGGAATGGGGAGGAGAGCAACTCTCCCTCATCCCTGCTTCTTCCCCCCCCCGTGCATCCCCCCCCCCAGCTTCCTCTGAAGCAGATGTTGGTAAAGTGGTGAGCTGCATGGGGAGGAGACAAAGAGGAAGTTCTGTTGCACAAGCAGGCACTTCCATGGCATATGATTTCATCCTAAATAATTTTAAGTAAACACTTGCCTTTTAATGACAAGTTGTCAAGGTTCCCCTTATGACCTGGACACTCCGAGCAACCCCTTAAGGATCCCTCACCTCCTTAAATGTCCCACCTTCCTTCTTTTAAACATCACCTTCCCAGTAACGTAGGGTTTAGGCTTTAGACATGGGGTGACGAACCCTCTAGACACAGACTTTAACCACAACAGTTTACTAGCAGATTTAAAGCAAACAATTACAACTAAAGGTATTTACACACCAGAGTTGAGTGATACAAAAGGCCTTTAAAAAATAAAATTTGCAAAATGCAAGTTCCTTTACCCTAGCTGTCCTTAGATTTTTCTAGGCTGCTTCTTCCTGCTCACTCTTCAGACCCTGCTCTCACTTCAGTCTCCGGCTGTCTCTGCTCTTACTAGCTCTCTTGCTCTCTTTATATACCTTCCTCCCTCAAAACTGAAAGGACTGCTTCAAACCTGAAGAAATGAATCTTAAGTGGAGAAATGAAATTGACACTTAACAGGAGAAATGAAACTACTCCTCTCAGGGTTATTCACTCCCAACAGAAAACTCCAGGCTTCTAAGCCTGACCTTTTTTCCTTTTGCCTCTTTAGGCCTCAAACCTTCACACAAGTGGATTTGCTTTTTTGATTTTTATAGTGTTGAGGCAGATTAGCAATGTGGTAACAGTCATACATGAATCGTGAGGTTTCACTGCCCATCTCTTCTTCAAATACCCTGCCGCCAGCCAAAACAGCTTCTAACAAACCCATAAGAAATGCAAATTAAAGTGTAATACGTCAATGTTCATTTCCTCTTCTGGAGATACACAGAACAAAAGAATAAGAATGTAATAATAAATAAAAATATGGAAGCAGAAAGATAATTTCTAAGAGGGCAACTCTTCATCTTTGTGGTGAGATGGAAGAGTTTTCATTTTTATTCCATGTGGGCTCTGCAAAACAATAGCTACTACTTTGCATTTAAAAGGTTTAAAGAAAATGCATGAATAAGAATTGCAACTCCTTTTTCTGTGAAATCAAATACATTCTTCCACACAGATAATCTAATTCCTCACATTTTGTTATATTTCACTTTCTTTTATTGCAAAGGTGTTGTGAATGTCTTTTTTCATAGAAGCTAGAGCTGAAAAGGGTCAACTTTCCCATTGCCCTGAGTGCACAGAATCATTCCTTACTCTGTGTTCTTGATTGTATTGCCCTGTCTCATTTGAAATGACACAAATGATGGAGAGATTTCCCTTCCCAAGCCTGCCCCATGCCTTTGAGTTCTTCTGAAAGAGAGCTTTATCCTGATCTTCTGGCCAAATTCTCATTTTTCTCCATGTCTTTTCTCCGTTTGCTGATGATTATACCACATACAGAGATTTGCTGAGCCTTTACTTCTTTATCTTTTTTTTTTTTTTTACTGCATAGCACACAGCTCTAAAAGCAGCTAACCTGAAGAGGTACCAAGCAAAAATATTATGGCCAAATCAAGGTTTGCAGAAAGCGTTTGTTTCGTTCCTAAAGAAGAACGTTCTTCTTTCATTCCTCACAGAAAGTTTAAATACATATCTGAATTAGGGATGCTGGAGGAATTCAATCTTTGAGAATTCCTGTATGAACTGACTAGATCCGGATTTTTTGGAGTAATGTGCAGATTGGAATTTAGCTGTCCAATGGATTTTTCACTTCTCTGAATGTTACTTGCAGTGCAGCAGTTCTTGACAGTTTAAAACATCTCAAAATGCATTTTAAAACCCATGTTTAGAGAGAAAATACATGGAGGGAGCAATCCTATGGCTGCTAGACAGTGGCTAGACGGCCATAGGATATGTTGTTTCGGGGGAACCCATCTCCCCCCAGTTCTGTGCTGCCTCGGAGGCAGTGCGGAACAGCCCCGTTCTCTGAACTCGCAAAAGGAACACAGAGCAGCTGAAAGGAAGCATGGCTGGGGGCGTTTCGGGATGGGGAGAGCGGAAATGCCTGTACAACTCATCCTATTTGCCTCCTTCCCCACTCCATCCTCCTGCAGCTAGACAGCCGCAATCTAGCTGGAAATGCCGGGCAGGAGAGTGCAGAAAGAATCTGTGCTTCTCCTGCCCTGCTTTGGATAGGCGGTCACCTCCATGTCTGAATAGGATTGCTCCCTTAGAAATTCATATTTTGAGATAAAATATGTTTTAAAAGATGTATGTAGATTTTCATGTGTTTTTTTTCATGCAGACTGATGTTGAAACAGGACAGAAAGGACTTATTATGGGTGAACACATGAAAAAATGTGGACCAGAAATAGACGGAGAGTGCACTCCTGGCTTGGGAATCCTGGAAGTTGTAGAACATTTTTCTGTCTGAACATGCATAGGATTGTGCCCTGATTCATGCATCCTTATGCAAAGGCCACATAAATTATCTATAGGACAGCCACTTTATACTAGCTTTATTTTAATGCAGTCCAGTGCATCTGAGTAGTATTTATTCCTTGACTTTGTCTTTATGTACTCCTATTATTCCTGCTTATCTTAGACACAGCCTTTCCCCAAGATTCATTACAATTTTGCTTACTGTAATGATTTATTCATTCATTTACTTATTTATTAAAAAAATCCACATTTCTACCATAGTTGGCACTCAAGGCAGATTAATAAAATGTCATAAAACATCAGTACAGTAAACACACAAAACTGCAGATAAATCCAGAAAACATACCATTGTACATAGATGACAATTCAAGCAGAAGTTAGAAGACCAAACATACAAACCAAACAAAATGCCAGCAAATACAATCAACTTACCCACCAAAACCCCAAGTATACAGGCCAGACTTTGCCTGGTATCTAAATAATAGTTATAAAGGTGCCAGGCAGGTCTCCCTTGGGAAGGGTTTCACAGCTTGCTCAATTGCAGAATAGCCACTTGTCTGACCTCAGGTGAGGGCAGAAGGAAAACAGGCTTCAGTGATGATAACTCACATGCTAGCCCTGTTCATGAAGAATTTCCCATTCAGTGAGCCATAAGAGTGTGCTAGGTACTGCTCAGAGCATAGAACTGAGCTCAAGTGACCTCACGGGCCAAGCAGAGACCTTTGATTTAACTTTAGCATTTTCCATTTGTCTCCTTATTTCATTGTAATGAAAGATCTCCCTTGAAAATTAACGGCATAATCCTGTGCACATTTGCTTGGAAGTAAGTCTCATTGAATTCAGTGGATCCTATTCCTTAGAACATATGCATAGAATTGCAACCTAAGATAAATCCATGAAACTTTATGTGAACATTCAAATCTCAGATGTGACCCAACTTCATCAAACTGCATTTTTCTGTATCACTGTACATTTGATATCTCCCACATCCGTTACAAAAGCATCATCTTCTGGCCACAATTCTATGTTTTAAGCTTGAAAAATGGCTCCAATCATTTCCCTGTTTTTGAGCAGTTAAGGAAAGATGTAAATGCATACATTCTGAGCACTGAAAAACTGTGCTATTTGCTGTGCAGATAAAAACAACAAGAAACAACAAGGTATTTAGACTGAAGAAAGGCTGACTAAATCATGTGAATTAATAGTCCAGTATGACCCTTAAGGGTGTCTGATCTTCAGAAGCATCATTCTAGTGCTAATTTGCCAACCCCCAAATCAGTTAAGCCCCTTAATCTACACATGCATTTGTTGACTAATGATAAATACGAGTTAGAATAATTTTGCTGAAAAAATATAATTTAATACTTTATGTTCACACCTTTTATTACCATTGACATGGGTCTTAATCCTAAAGGATAGTATGAGTTTCAAATAAAACAAATATATAAATACATGCCTATATTTTTAAAGGAGCAGGCTGTGATATGCAAAATTCCATTCCTGTATCACCAATTACTTACATACCCCTATTATGTTTTAAAAGTCTACGTGGGAGGTAAAGAACACAATTCACCATGGTGCTAATTGAAGCTGACAATGGGTGTAGCAATTGAAATCAATACTACTATCAACTGGGAGTGATGCAATGCCCACAAAGCATTTCTAAATATATCCAGCCTTTACAATCAAACCACTTACCAACACTCTGCTAAATTCAACATTGGCAGAACTTCGGGGGGAGAAGCACCCTGAAATCAGAAAGGCTGATTTAGGCCTCTGTTGGCAAACACACCCTGTCCCGGGGGAAAAGGTACTATTTTCTCCTTGGAAATTGGAAACTATCCCCATGAACAGTTGATACTCCCTGTGTTCCTCTCCTCTTCAAAGTGATTTCTCACCCGCCTTTCCTTTGCTTGTGTTAATTTCACATTACATGATGCAGGCCATCATTCGCAAACCATGGTCTGCCTTCTGCAAGAGGAAGTGCTCCACCGGAGGTCCTTCCACCCAATTTCTGGGGTTCCTTCCTGCTCCACACCACAGCTTATCCCATTCAGCTGGGTCCCCTGACTCTGTGTAGCATTTTTAATGGTCTTGGAGGGGCTGCCATGGGAAGGAGGAGATGGGGAAGTCCACCTCCACCAGCACAGTTGAGTCAGGGTCCAACTCCATGGTTTCAAGACTTGAATTAATAATTGTTTGCATTGATGCACAAATTTCCAGGAGTCAGTACCTGGCATACCAGCTACTGGAGCCTACATGCCTGGTAGGACTCACCAGCACTAATGCATTGCCAGGAATTGCATTGTGGGAAATGTAACATGGCAGGCAGCCACCTGGCACTGCTCCCGTGCAAAGAACACGGGTGCTGCCAGGTAAGCCCACTAGAAGAGGGCAGGGATTGGGGGATGAGGAGGCCGTGGAAGCACTGCTAGAGAGGCCAGGTAGCAGCAGGGATGCTACTACAGGACCCAGGCAAAACCTAGTCAAATAATTACATTTCCAAGAGGAACTAAAAGGAGGGTCCATCTGCAGCACTATGTCAAGGCTCCACCGCAGCCTGGCACAAGCCCTGATGAAAGCCATGGTTAATAGATGGAAGGGGAAAGAGGGAAGAAATTAACCTGGAGAGCAGAGAAGGAAGGGGAGCATGCTTTGCCCCTCCCCACTGGACTAAAGGCATGGCAATGCATTGGTAAATGAGCCACAGCTTTATTAATGGACAAGGATCTGCAATGATGAGCAAAACACATTAGCAGCAGGTTAACTCGACCTCTCAGGGTGGGCTCTTAATCTTCGGCTGAGAGGTAGGAGGATACCTTTCTCGCGGTCTACCTTGTATGGGTAACTCAGTCTGGCTCCAAGCACCAGATCAGCCTGTTGACTGATCTGTACTTGTCCTTACCTCTGTATCTTGCAGGTGTGCTGAGGAGGCACCTGGCCACACTGTCTCACCCTGGCTAGACAGCCCTAGAGGTAGGGATGCTGGAGAAATTTGAGATGGATTAAAATGAGCTCAGATTTCTAAGAATCCGACCTGCAGAATCTACTGTGGAGCAGAGTCTGTGGACTTTCGGATGATTTTTTTTAGTTTCCTGAAAAACGCATATAAAGCCATGCAAAAATACGTAAGTTTCTGCCAGGGAAATGTTGAATGGAACGGGGAACAACACACTAAATGTTATGTACTGAGGTAAATTATGTAAAAACTTATGTAAATACTTATGTAAATATTTACGCAATTATTTCCATATCTTTCTGCATGACAAAAAAAAAAAATGCATCCGTCTGTGGGCGGATGACCAAACAAAAGGTGCCTGACAATCCGCGGACCACAGACGGAGTGGATTTTACACAGTCCATACCTCCCTACTTAAGGTGATGAAGCCACCAGGACCCAAGAACAGTTTGCCTTCCATATCCCCTGATGCCGCGCAACTGTAAGAGGTTTGTTAGATAATCACCCCTTAATGAGGAAGATGCCTCAGGACACTCACCAGGGTAGCCTCAGCATAACGCTTTCTCTGCTGTAAACTGTGTCCATTTAAAATTGACCAAATTCCTCTATTGCCCCCCAGAATGCTGTAGCACAGAGCAGGCAAAAAAAGAGGTGTTCCCAGCTGCCAATTGTAAGCTACACCGCACCAATTCCTAGTCAGCCAGATGTAGGCAACAAGCTGCACATCCCAGAGTGGCTGGGCAGGGCTGCCACTTTGGAGACAAACTCCGGAGAAGGGAGACAGTGCTTGCCTTTGAAGGCAGCCCACATACTCTCTCCATAGAGGCAGAGGGAGCCAAAGCCTTACAGAAACAGGGAGACCCCAGACTTCTTTTAACCTGCATTTTTAACACTTTTCTCTGGGGATTGGGGAGAGGAAGCTGCTTTAAAACAAAGTTGTTTTCTCATCACTACAAGTGGACCAGTGTGAAGGTGGAAAAAACTAGACTGGGGAGTTTGGAAAGGTGTCCAGGAGTTTTCATCTCTGTGTAGCTAAGAGACAGGTGAACATTACCAGGCTGTCCTGTGATGGAAGCGCTATCCAGGATGGTGGCTGCTGTTGGGGAACCTGCTGTTCACTTTCTCATCTTGGGAAGGTGTACAGCTTCCCACTAGTTAGTGGCTCAAGCTTGAGGAAAGAGTGCTAAGGGGGCATTGCTTGCCAGAACAGTTTCCTGGGGCATTTTTCATTCAATCCTCCCTCCAGAGTTTGTCTGTGTTTATGTTATTCTGTGTAATAAAGTTAGGACCAACTTGATTCCATATCAGTGTCCACCTTTTTATTATCCCTCTGCAATGTAGCTGCACTCACTCATGTGACTAAAGAATCTCCCTGAGTGAATCTGGGCATTATTTAAAAGTACACATTTGCAGAATCAAGATTTTAGCTTGACAATGGATGGCTTCCAAGCAGACAGTTTAGGAGCAATTCCTGACCAACAGAAAAAGATACTATGAGGCATACGATTGTGTTTACATAGCACAATTATTCTTTGCAACAACAGCAGAAAATACTCTGGTTTTAAATAATAACTGTTTGGTAACACTGTTAAGGTCTGAGACTTCCATTGTGTAAATTGATTTTCCAGTCAAAACCAAATTTTTAGCTAATGCATTAGAATTTCCAGGTTTTCTTCTAATGCAAGCTAACAGCAGTTCTTGGAAATTAGAACTCTCCAGCCTAACAATAACCAACCATAAATGCTTAAGCATTATTAGACAACCCTTCAGCAGATTGTTTGTCGACGTCCTTGGAATACCATGCATTTTTGATGCATTCTTTTGTGGTCATTCAGTCAGACGCTTGGTAGCTTTTTAAGACCAATTTAAATAAAGTATTTGCTTTCACTGATTTTTTATTTATTTATTTATTATTAAATTTATTAATCACCCATCTGGCTGGTCACCCAGCCACTCTGGGTGATGTACAACATACAATAAAAACAGTTTAAAACAATAAAATTCTACAATAAAAACATTTTCTAAAATACCCTAACCCACCCCAAATGCCTGCCTGAACAGCCACGTTTTTAATGCATGATGGAAGCTCATTAAATAAAATAAATTTATTGAGTGCAAAACATCAGTTAACATTATTACATATTATGTTTAGATTTTTTAAATAAAATACAGAATAATTTCTCTATGCCCACTTAATAGAAAAGGCTCTGAAGTTTCTTCCTTAAAGTTGGAGAAGTGTTCACAAAATGAGAAGCCTCTGTTAAAATTCAACACAAATGAAAAGTGGACATTATATCTCCACCACTGCCCTATTCCTCTGTCTATCCCTCCTGTACCTATAATTTAATGTCCCTCACTTATTATTCACATACAGCATTCTCAGCATATTCCCACCAGTTTTTAGGGTGGCAGCCAATTATTTTCCCCTTCCAAATTACATAATTCACTCGCAAGGCATCAGAAGGGAAATGAAGCTGTTTTTGATTAAAGAAGTTTTGAGGATGAACAGATGAGGTTTTCAGATGGACTTTGAAATATTTTAATGAAGCAAGTAAAATAAAAGACTATTGGCGTTCTGAAAGCTAAAATGTGTGCATGTGTGTGTTTTTGTAGAGAGTTAAAAAAAAAAAGATTCTACCTTACTTTGAGAGAGTAAAGGCAGACCAATAATTACAGATAGAATTTACAGGTAGAAATGTTGATGTCAGTTTATTCATTTGAATGTCTGTTCTTAAGGCAAAGGGCAAATTCAAGCATTTATTCTTGGGTCTATTATGGCTTTGTGCCAAAGGTGTGTGTGAGGACTGTTATCACATTTATGTCATTTTTCATTCAAGTAGAAAGACTGTAAGGGTTGATATTATGGGCCTGTTCACATGTAACGACAACCCATCAGTTTAAAAACTAATGGGTTGTCATGCACGAATGGGGAGTGCACCTGCCTCTTCCACTTTTACCCCATAACCCATCATTGGCTCCTTTGTAGGTTATGGAGCATGGCATGCAAATCCAGACCCTTAAGCAACCTGGCGGTCCAGATTTGCACATCATGTTCTACAACCTAGGAAGGAGCCAAAGTGGGTTAAAAGTGAAAGAGGCAGATGTGCTGCAGGTAGCACATGACAACCCATCAGTTTTTAAACCAATGGGTTGTCATTACGTGCAAACCAGCTCTAGTCTCTATATGCAACAGGTTGCTTAGCGCAAATTGATCTAGGATTGGTTCAGCTTGGACTGTAAAGCAAGGTTTTATCTCATGCTTTATTCAGCAAAAGCACTGCAGAAAATAATCATAGTGGAAATCAACTATGATGCTTCATAGCCAATGTGATCTATATCTACAATCTAATAGTTACCTCACAACACTATTTCTTGCCAAACTGAAGATGTTGGTCCTATTCAGTCCTTTCCCATACATTAGATAAAAACATGGAGAAGGAAAGAGCGGGAATGTTTCAGTGGCCCTGTCTCCAAAATCACTTGAGCCATTGGCCCTATTCTCTTTACATAAGTTCATTCAGCATGACATGTGCAAAGGGATGGTTCTTGATGTACAGTTTTATGCACTTGGTGTGATAGGAAGCCCTCCACACAATAGGGAACCCTGATCTGATCCTGATTATGTGGAACACCTAGGCACCTAGAATTGTTTGCCTGTAGGTGCACCTTGGCAAATATGCTGAACATATATAAACAGGTCAGGACCAGTGGTGCACATGATGTCAGGAGTGAAGCCAGTAGACTGGTCCCACTCCCCCCTTCTCCACACATTTATCCTATGTATGGAGAAGGTCCAAATAGGACTGCTTGCACAAGATCAGATGAATCAAACCAGCTACTTGGCATGTACCAGATCCCCTTGTTGGGTTGATTTAGAGACCCTAAAAGGGTAAAAGTAATGCTGTGCCAAAAATTTATCCCACATTATTTTCAGCCATTCTTATTCAATCAGATAGAAAAGAAATGCTTTTGAAATGAAATTGAAGAGAGAAGAAATTTTGGAGAAATTCTCATGGGTTGGGTTCAGGGTTCTTGTGCTTACCTTGCATATGAGGTGGCCAAGGAGTGTGCATGAGTATCCTTCCTTTCATTGTGAAATCATCTCTCCACATCTTAGAGACAAGATGTATCTCGAATTTGTCCTCAGAAGTTTAACATTTGGACGATCCTGGGGAAGGTGCTGAACCCTAAAGAATGTCAACTAGAGCTTAGCCAAAATTTCTCAGAAGACATTTTTCTCAGAAGAGACCTGAGCTTTCCCACACACACACACCTAGAAATAAAATGCTACTTTGCAAAATTTTCCCAATCCCCCCCCCCCCGCATTTTGGGGTGAGTTTTGCCTTCCCTCCCTACCACAATGCCCCAGAACGATGCTAGGTATGCATTATTGTGGAGAATGCAAAATGGCAAAACAGTTGCTTCTGTTGTCACTTACAATGGCAGTGCAAAAAAACAAAAAACCCAGAAGGGGTGGGGAGAGAAGCCAGGCTACAACCCCTGCCAATGAGAAATTGCCTGAGAATTTCTCCTCCTACTGGAGAAATGCAGCGAAATTGCCCCCCCTGCCGCCGCCATTTTTCTGCTGTCAAATGGGGTGGAGAATTTCAAGAGGCCGTTCGTGCACAGCTGTAGGTACAAGTGTGCCCTTCAGAACAGGCTGCCTCCTGACAATGGTGCTGACTTGAAGACAAAGGGCCGATCTACATTGCACCCGTCATCGCAATGAATTCAGTGTCCCGTCGGGTTAAATGCTCTCACATTAAAACGTGATTATTCACACTCACCCATTTTCCCCATTGTAGTGCTTCATCGAATGCACGAGCTCGGTTCATGCTCGAGCGCTGTGCTGTTTTCCTGCTGTTTTCCTGCTCACTCTTGTCTGATCTCGGATGCTAAGCAGGGTCGGCCCAGTCAGTAGTTGAATGGGCGACCGCCTGGGAATCAGGCTTCCTGCACTGAGCAGGGTGCTGTTCTATCCCTTCAAATGAGACTAAGTTTTACCCCCTCCTATCCCCCGCTCCAGATGTTTTTTTAAAAAATTAAGGCTTTATCCTCACAGAATCAGGGCTTCTCCGCCATGTTTTTTTTTCGAATTCAGGCATGATCTTCGAAGATTTGAAGCTTAGCTTCCGAGATCAGACAAGTGCATGCACATCCAGCCCTTTGCTTGTTGCTGAAGAAATGGGAGCTGCTGTGGAAGCTATGCGATCAGTAGCTAGAAGAAGACATCGGGCCGTCGAGAGCTGTGATTGGACAGGAGGGAAATACAAACACCGCTGTATATGGACAGGTGGGGGAGGGGACTATGACCAGATACGGTAGCGAAGGCAGAAAATCAGAGCACATTAAGGGGAAATACCGGGATATTAGGGTATTGAAAGTGGGAGCACGGAAGTGGGAAATTCCAGTTCCAATTCGAGGTGGGTACTGCATAGTGTGAAAGGCGGGCGGTGAAACCTCACTGGAAGCGAAAAAAGGTGCTAAGTGTAGATCCAGCCAAAAACTTATGCTGCACTGCCACTGTGCAGCAGAGCATATGAGCATGCTTCAAGAATTTTCTAAACCATGTGATGATGGCACCCCTAACACTGGGCAACCTGCAGGTGCTGGAGAAAGAGACTGGCTGGATTCTAGAGTGCAACACTGGAGTAAGAACTAAAGGAAAACAACCAGGAGAGGCTGGAAAGGTGAGACAGACACATGTAGGAAAGCCGGAAGGAGACGTTAAGGGGCTAAGGATGAACGGAGAGCCTTCTTTAAGTTATTGAGAAGAGATGGCTGTCAAAGGGGCCTGAGGGTGCTATAGACCCAGAAATCATAGTCAAGGTTTTTCTGTCTGACTGACTCTGTTTTCCTGACTACTCTTTTTCTTTACTAAGCTGTTTGGTGGTCCACCAGTTTCATTTATTATAATGAGATGTGTGTTCAAACTATAGGTAAGGAGCCTTGCTGAGTCCTCTATTTCTCAGTACTTCGTCATATATTAATTTCATTGGACTTCTATGGGGTTTCTACCTTTCAAAGGAATGCTATATGGCACAAGGTCATTGTTTTTAATGCATCTCCCTAATTAAGGAAATGCTTCTTGCCCTTTAGAAACTGCATTATCCCATTGCAGCCTGGTATATTATTGGCATTCTGTTAGAGAATTTATATTAACTATGGCATATATTTGCCATTACAATTTTTCACATATCTTCTTTGCTCAGAGAAGATTCAGTGGTCACGCTCTCCAACTCATTGCCATCGGTACTGGAGTGGAACAAACCTCTGTATGAAACACAGTGAAGAAAGGGGGAATAATAACAATGTGATTTGGTCCTATCCACTATTATGGGTCTTAATCCTCTCTCACTGCATGTTCTGGAACATCAGCCAAAGAGCTCACAGGGAAGAACTAAGACAAGAAAGATTGCTGCTGATTCTCTCTCTCTCTCTCTCTCTCTCTCTCTCTCTGCTGCAATCACAAGAACAAAGGTCACCGGCAAACAGCCAAACAAAACATTCTTTTGAAAACATAGGCTGGTGCCAGAAAAAGCTGTGATTATCATAAAGACAACCTGGGATACTGATGAGAATGGATTTTTTTTAAATTGTACTAAAGGCAGGCTGCAAAATACAACAGACGTGCATGCATAACAATGAAATAAGGTGCCATGCCCCCACTCAGAAAAGCTGGATGACCAGGAACCACCCGCCACTAGTAACTCCCAGGATCTGTCAGTAGACCAGGAGGAGCCTGAGCCCCCAGGGGTGACTACCACGAGGATATCACTTGTGGAGGACAAGGACTCCGCCTCAGAAGTGGAAGCAGAGACCCCCAAGCCCTAGGGGGAGACACGGGCTGAAAAGGCAGGAACGCAGAAGGGGTGCTAGATTGAGCCAGAGGCCACCTTGTGAGAAAAGGTCGATTTGCAAGTAGGGGGCTTGCGCACAAAGTGGACCTTTTCAGCTGCAGTTGGTAACAGCCACAGGCGAGGCTTGGGTGTGGCTCTGATAGCCTCTGCATAAAAACAGCAGTAGAAAGCCAAGAGTTGCTAGGAGCAATGTCAGCCAGATCTTCCTGAATCCAGCTTGCTGTGCCTTGACTCTAGACTGCTTCCTTGGCTGATTCCTGGTGTGAGTGCTTCTGGTCTGAACTCTGACTATCCTTCTCTCTGTTGTGGTGCCTTGAAACCGTGCTGCCTGTTACCTAGACTGGACTCTGATGGTCCACCTGCCTCCCCCTGGTCTGCTGTGTTGCCTTGAAACCTTGTTGCCTCTGTGACCTGGACTGCTGAGACCTTGCTTTTTGCCTGATCCCTGTTTGAACTGACCACCTTGGAAGTTTTGGATTCTTGAACTTGCAACTGCTAGGTTCAGATTCAGGAAATGTGACCGAAGGCTTTTGTGTAATAATATAGGGCTTGGGAAGTTTGTCTTACTTTGGGATAGAAAACTAATATATCACGCAGATTCTAAAACATTTGGAATGATAATTAATTAAGCAAAGAAGTATTACCTCTCATTTGAATACTAGGCAAGCAGAAGATAGCTACTGATGAAGAATGTAACATCTCTTCCACAACACATGGCCCCCTCAGGGAAGATCTTTAGCATCCTGTAATTCTAGAGGTGGAACTGGAGTTGGAGTCTCCAGGATGAGTGTGGTGGTTATGGGCAAAGTTTGTATTTAATTTGTTTTATTTTATTACATTTATATTCCAACTTTATTTTATCATGAACTTCAGGCACGGATGAAACCCAGACCTGCATATCTTCAGCAAGGCTGCTAGCAAAACAACTAGCAGAAGTAGTGTAAGCAACACCTATACTAACGAATTCATAATGGGTTGTAGAATTACTTGTGGAACAGCTTGTGCAATGCCTGGAATCGAAGTATAGGATTTAGTGCTTGTGCAAGGATGAGAAAGGAGTTTCCACAACTGGTAGAAGCTTTGCAGTAATAGAATGACACCATTAGAAACAACTCATTTCAAGGAAAGAGGCACACTTTGTCAGGAAGAAAAGGAAGCAAAGTATTAATTACGTTCTCTGGCATTTACTGATAAACTGGTGCTAGATTACAGGGAGCCAGATTCCGGCTGAACATCAGGAAAAATGTAGCAGCCATATCGGGGGTCAGACTAAGTAGCCTCATGCAGTCTCATGCTTCATGTTCTTGCTGAGCTCTTTCTCCCTTGAATATATTGTTGTAAGCTGACGAGACACAGGAATTCCTTATCTTGTCAAAGGTCATACAGTTGTATATCTTGTTCTCTGCTGTTCTCTTCTGTTCTCTCCTTATCATGGCTACCCTATAACCCAGTTCTTGTATTATAAACAATAGTGCTAGGAGAAGAAATGTTGAGGACTGCAACCCCACGTGGGAGGGAGAGGAGGAGCCGTTTCATATGTGTCACAATGTCTATAAAAACAATGTGCTAATGTAAATCGGGGCTTCTGGCTCTTTGGAAATGATTCCAGCCTTAAGCCCGCGCGTTAAATAAAGAATCTCACTCCGTGGTCTCTCTGACTCTGGGTTCTGCAACAAAACTTCCCAACTGTTAGAGCAATACAACAATGATACCAGTTACCTTGGGAGGTGGTGGGCTCTCCCACGCTGGAGGCATTCAAGATGAAGCTGGACAGCCATCTGTCAGGGATGCTCTGACTTGGATTCCTGCACTGAGCAGGGAGTTGCATTCGATGGTCTTATAGGCCCCTTCCAACCCTACTCTATGATTCTAGATCTACACTACTGTGTTATAGCAGTATTGAAGAGCACTGATAACTGTTGCGGCACACTACACATTCAACATACCACTTTTGTAGTTTTATTTCCTGCTTTTTTATTCCACATTACCCCAAATACTGCAACAAAGGTCATTGTGTATCCTATGAAGTATAAATGCACAAGAGGGATAGAGCATTACCATGATGGGTAATGATATGACACAAGGGGTAGATCTGATGTAGGTAACTGAAAATCTAGCGTGTTGTTGAGCTCTAAAAGATAGTTGTTTGGACACTGGGGATGGCAAGGCTGTGCAGGCATGAATGGAGAGGAATGTTCCATCAGCAGGAAAAAGCAAGGCAAAAAGGAAGGCTTCCTTTGTAACTCTGCAGGGTTTTTGTCATGCTGATTAAATTAATACTAATGTGTATAACTTCAAAGTGATAAAAAGACAATATAGCATAGAAATATGCATGAATAATAAGACTGAACCAAATAGCCCTCACCACTCATGGTTAATTTAGTGCCAATGGAATACACTGCAAACACTTCCCTTGACGCTGCGCAGTGGTTATTATACTGGAACCACTATCACAGGCAGCACATTGAAGGATCATTGCTTCAGTGCGTTACAAATTGTATTACAACCTGCAGGTGAAAATAGATTCTTCCTGGCTACATTACAGCCCACAACAGGCCATGTTAGGCTGCACAGAAAAATATCTAATGAATATTAAAGCATGCGCCAATAGAGTATTTCAAAAATATTGTAGTCTAGACACACACAGAGCATTGGCCCCTTCCAAACTACTTTTTTTTTGTCAATTAACTAAAGAACTCAATGGTGTATCTCAAGCAGCTATGTACAATTTATTCAACTGAGGAAGCTGTGGTTAAATCCTCAGATATTAAAGAGAATTCCTTTTTGCTCATCATATATCACGCTAGTACTAGCAAAGAGAAGTAGGAAAAATAATCTGATTGGGGATCTTTTTATACAAGGAGGCTGCACAATACTATGTGTGAAAGGGCTGTACACACAGTGCAGTAAAGTGAAAACATAATAATTACACAATGCATTTTAGTGGTTATTCCCTTAAACATCAGGATCAAACTATGAGAGATTAGAACATTTTTCCCTTTACATCTCAGTAATTCTTGTTCACAGTTGTCATGATCAGGTCTTCATTTTGTGCCAGGACTGCAGAACCTGTTTTTAATCTCATGGTTCAGCTATGGGGATTAGGCATGTGAGCTGGTACTGAAGAAAGGGACTTTGAGAGTATGTGCAAAGTAGCTTTCCTCCTGTACCCTAGTAGCCACAGCCCATCTGCATCAGTTTTAAATTTGGGTAAGGGCTGCAGAGCAGAGAGCATGAAATCAAGAGAGGCTGACACTTCCTATTTTAGAAATTAAATAGTGATACGATTACTACTCCAGGGTCCAGGCAGGCTTTACCCTGGATATAGTGAACATGTAGAGTAGGAGGTGAGCAGAATCGCAGCTGGAGGCCTCCCCTTACCCCTCAAAAAAAGCCTTCCGTGCATACAATCGTATGCATTGGGAGTGGGGCCCTTTTGCCAATGTCTAGCTTTTCTACGTAACCCTGCTAATCATTGGATCTACTTTCAGTTTTGTCACAGAACCGAGATCCGAGCTCTACGCAAAGAGCTTTTCCTTTCCTGCTTTTCTGTTATATAGCCTCTAGGTAAAGCTATGCTATAGTGGAATATCACAATTGCTCAATTAGAAAAATACTTTTTTCTTTTGCTTTCAGAAATAATACCCCATTTTCCCCACCCTTAAAAAAAAAAAAGAAGAAGCCAGGAAAGTGCTCTTAAAAAACAAACATGAAAGTGGAGGATCATAACATCATCTAAAGAACCCATAAACAATCATGACTAAGGAATCACAACTGCACAATAAATGCCTCATGTAGACAAGGCCTCACAATAAATGCCTTATGTAGAAAGGAAAAGTGGTAGGGAACACTCCAGATGTTGGTAGGCTGCAACTCTGTGTCGCCCCGGCCGTGCGTGTTGAACTCTTAGGTTAGAAGTGCCAAGACAGTGATAAATCAGACTCAAAGGTTTGCTTACAAGGAGTACTTTATTGGGTAACTTACAGCACACAGGTGTACCCAATGGTTGGATCAGACAGCTTCTCTGAACCCCAAGCCATTGGGCACAATGGGTTTTGTACAATACAGGTTAGCAATAAGCAGCATTTCAGCAGCACGCGCCCCTAGCGTTCATTCTCAGCATAACAGCACTTGGTTCTCAAGCATAGCCACCTGCAGCTTTAAGGTAAACAAACTCTGCTTCCCAGGCACATCAGAGATAAAGACTCTCCTCATTAGCAAGGAATGCACCAGGAAGGCTGTTATCGGCCTCTGGACTCATCTGCACATGCTCAGAGGCTTACTAGCGTGGGAATTGCACCAATAATGAACTTAAGCAAGCATTATGGATCTCTAGGCCCCTCTAACACGATAAATGACTCGGCTACGCTCCTGGGGCCAATACAAACTCCCATCAGCTGAAGCCATCTCTCAATGGTGAGAGATGATGGGAATTGCAGTTCAACAACATCTGAAGGGCCATGGATTCCTCAAACCTGGTGTATAACATCTGCAGAGGTTGTTATAAAACTGTATGCATGAAGGTCTCTCTCTCTCTGTGTTCTTGAAGCTCTACAAAAAGCAAAGTTCCTGATCCTGCAGAAACAGCTCTCCACATGTCCGTCTGTCCGCCGCCATTTCCAGGCTTGTGAAGAAAAAAAAAAGACGTAATAGGCTACATAAAGATTTACGTAGCCTATCATGGCTAGGTTTAAAAAAAAAGACAAAAAAGACGTGATAGGCTATGTAAATCTTTACATAGCCTATCATGGTTGGGGGTGGGTTTTTTTTAAAAAAAATTAAAAGGAATTTGCTTTCCTTCTTTTTGGCCATCTTAATCTACATAAATATTTACGTAGACTATGACGGCGAAAATCAAGGGGAACGTAAATAGCGTAGCGGGCGCTATTTGTGTCCCTTTTTCATTCACCGTTTTAGCCTACGTAAATCTTTACATAGGCTAAAACGGTGAATCAAAAGGGGACGCAAATGGCGCCCCCTACGCTATTTGCGTTCCCCTTGATTTTCACCGTCATAGTCTACGTAAATATTTACGTAGATTAAGACGGTAAAAAGAAGGAACGCAAATGGCGGCGGCCGTAGCCGCTGCCATTTGCGTACGCGTTGTTGTTGTTGTTTTTACCCAGAGCCCTCCGCGGCTGGAAATCCGGCTGCCGACAGCTCTGGCCTGGCCGGGCCTGGCCGGCTGCTCCGTGGAGCTGCCGCGGAGCACAGCCGGCCGTTCAAGGATTCCGGGGGGAGGAACGGAGCACCTCACCCCCCAGCCAGGATTCCAGGGGGGAGGGACGGAACACCTCGCCCCCCACCATCAACATAATCTGCGAAAGGTAAGTCACTTTCGTACATCTAGGGATGTACGAAAGTCACTTACTTGGTACCGCAGCTTGCTTCGCGGTGGGGGGGAGGTGCTTCAGTTCTCCCCCTGAAGTTCAGGCCAGGGGGGAGGCGCCCCGCCTCGCCCAGATGAAATTCAGGCCAGGGGGGAGGCGCCCCGCCTCGCCCGGCCGAAATTCAGGCCGGGGAGAAGCGCCCCGTCTCCCCAGCCGCGAAATACGAAAGTGAATGTTAAAAACACACACACACACACACGTGATAGGCTACGTAATGATTTACGTAGCCTATCATGGCTAGATTTCCAAAGTCAGCTTTCCAAAACGCTATTTGCGTTGCCCTTATTTTTGCCGTAGTCTACGTAAATCTTTACGTAGACTATCCGGGCACAAATAAGGAACGCAAATGGCGGCGCCCATGGGCGCTGCCATTTGCATACATGCTTTTTTTTTTTTTTTCAAAGTCACCCGTGATAGGCTTAGGGATGTACGAAAGTCACTTACCTTTTCGCAGCTTGGCTTCGCGGTGGGGGGGAGGCGCTTCACTTTTCCCCCCGAAGTTTAGGCGAGGGGGGGAGGCGTGCCGCCTCACCCGGCCGAAATTCAGGCCGGGGAGAAGCGCCCCGTCTCCCCGGCTGCGAAACAAAAAGTACAAAAAAAAAAAAAAGACCCCGTGATAGGCTATGTGATGATTTACATAGCCTATCACGGCTAGATTTCCAAAGTCAGCCGTGATAGGCTACGTAAATCGTCATGTAGCCTATCATGGGTGACTTTAGAAAAAAAAAAGCGCGTACGCAAATGGCGGTGCCCACGGGGCGCCGCCATTTGCGTTCCTTATTTTGGCAGGTCTAGTCGAAGGTACCTTCGCCGAAGGTAGGTCCCATCCCAGGAGGGGGCGGGGGGCCAGCGGAGAATTTCCCAACCAACTTCGGGGGGCCAAATGCGTCGGCGCTCAGCCTCCTGAAGATTCGGGGAGAAATTATCCGCCATCCCTAGATAGGCTACGTAACGATTTACGTAGCCTATCACGGCTGACTTTGGAAATCTAGCCGTGATAGGCTACGTAAATTGTTACGTAGCCTATCACGTGTGTGTGTGGGGGGGTTTACATTTACTTGGAAATGGCGGTGGTGGCAGCCGGTCGGAAGACCGGCTGCCGCCCCCGCCCCCGCCGAAACGCCGCCGGGACCTGCCGCCGAGAGGTACATTCGAGGGAGGTAAGTCCCATCACGGGGGGGGGGGGCGGAGAATTTCACTGCCAATTTCAGGCAGCCGAATTGGTTGGCATTCGGCCTCCCCGAGATTTGTGGAGAAATTCTCCGCCATCCCTACGTACATCCCTAATCACAGCTAAAGCGGGGACGCAAATGACGTCGGCTACGCAGAGCGCCATTCATAGCCGCAGACCGGATGCAGACAGCAGCAGCTGAATCCGGACCTGCCAGGGGCAGGTAGGAGCCAGTCTGCCAAGACTTCGTGGGGGGGATTGCTCCGTTCCGGCACGGACTCCGGGGGCTGAATTCACTGGAATTCGGCCTCACTGGAGTCCTTGGCAGAATTCCCCTCCATCCCTATCCCTGTTAATGAAAACCTCCTGGTGCTTCAAGCCCGCAAGCATTGGCTCCACTGCAATGCTTCTGCCGCTCTTCCATATTGATGTTCATGGTGCCCCATGTGAATGCCTGCAGAAGCACATGAGTTCCTGTTCACCAGCAAGGACCTGCAAGACCCTTCAGCCAAACCTCTAATTCGGGATCGCTGACGGGAAAAGGCTTTTCTGGAAGGTAAGCACTGCGCTGCACAGGATAAATAATATTTGCTGTGTAGAAATACCAACGGTCATCAGCTTTTCTTTTAAAGCTCATATATGAAGTCTCTGCAAAGACCTCAAAGCAGAAGTCATCTGGAAATGTCAGACCAGGAAAAGGGAGAATCATTGATCGCCAGACGGGCAATTAAGAAATTAAATAAATAAATAAATAATAGAGTATTGATGATTATTTGATATGTATCACAACAAAAGATGTGGTCTTGAGTGCTATGTTATTATATAACCAACAAATGGGCTTTATTTTTAGGACAGCGT
Organism: Heloderma suspectum; assembly: GCF_057233095.1. Classification (NCBI taxonomy): domain Eukaryota; kingdom Metazoa; phylum Chordata; class Lepidosauria; order Squamata; family Helodermatidae; genus Heloderma; species Heloderma suspectum. Next base: position 90,194,514 of record NC_139459.1, read on the forward strand.
GCAACAAATCAAATATAATTATTTTTCTTTGCAAAATTGATTATGAAAGTGGAGATTCAGGAATGAACAGATTTATATGAGAGTGTAAAGAGGGAGAAGCTTATTTTTAAAGCCAGCTAAACAAGCTTCACCTTTTCAGTGACATTTAATGAATAAATGGTTGAGCTTTTTTTTGTACAGCAAAAAACAAAACAAAACAGAAAACAAAACACCACCCTTATTTCCTTGGCCCAGTAAATCACAGATAAGAGTATGTATACTTTGCACTTCAAAAAAGATAAATTCTGAACCAAAAGAAAAGTTAAATTATGTGGAACTACACATATTACCAGTGCAACTTGCTCATTAGACAAGGAGATGATTACAACTAAATCCACTACACTAGCTTAATATGAAGTTACAACTGTATAATGAAGTTGTAACATCATAGTGAGGTTGTTATGCTATTGCAACTTTAAGGTTACAATCCTATATCCACTTACCTGTCTCACTGAATTCAGTAGGACTTGTTTCTGAATATTCATTCATTCATTCATTTAATTTATATATCGCCCAATAGCCAAAGCTCTCTGGGCGGTTCACAAAAATAAAAAGTATTTATTATTTATTAATATTTTAAACAAATTATATCCTGTCTTTCCAAAAAGGTCAAAGCAGCTAACAAACAAAAGAAATACCTCAGGTTGAATCCAGATGTAGCCATGCTTAGAGTAGACCTATCAAAATCAATGGGACAAGTTGGTCATGACTCACTACATTCCATTGATTTCAATCAGTCAACTTTAAGCATTACTAAATCTAGATCCAACACAATATATAGAGATTAGAATAAAATACCATCAAGATACATACAATAAAACACTAGACATGCATAAAATGGCACTGCCTGTCAGTATTAGTGTTAAGCCATCCTATTTGCAATGGCATAAGGGCAAAAAGGGGCAGAGTTGCGCAGTAATTTTTCTGTTGTTTTGTTGTTCCATTCATTGTGAGTGGAGGTGGGGTAATAAAGAGACAGACACAAGTGCTTGAATTGAAATTGAGCCACATTTAGGAATCCGGCCTCCGGAGTCTGTGGCGGAAAGGATCCCTTCTCTCTGTCTCCCTGCGAAATCCTCCCCAGCTGGAACCTCCCCCCAGCGGCTCCAGAGCGCCAGCAATATGGCCGCCATTGGCATGCCATATCGCTGGCTGAGGCTGACTCAGGATGCAAATGGCATCCACCACACCATTTGTGGCCGTGAAGCTCTTAGATTAAGCTAAATGCAGCCGTAAATGGCTGCATTTAGCTTAAACTAAGGGCTTTACATTTGCAAATGGCATCTGCTGTTTTTCACATGATAGGCTAGGGCAGATTCCCCAGCAGAGAAGCAGGTAGGGAATCCGCCCATCCCTAGCCACATTTTTTGAAATATCTGCAAAGGGGAAACATAGGATGGGCACTGACTATACCAGCAGCTAGCTGGCACTTTAATGGGCGAAAACATACCCAGCCTGAGGAGTGACATGACAGCATTGCCGCCAGTCCAGACTGCCTCTTACGGGGAAGGTAGACCTTCCCCTGTCACCCCCTCCCAGGCCACAAAGCTCCTGGGTGAGTGAGGTGAGTTGGTCTCCAAGGCAACCCTTATCCCCCTGCCAAGCCGCAAAACCTATTCGGGAGGCCTCAGGTGTCACCTGTCACCATAAGGTGCCTCTGAATGCTCAACATCCCTAAGCTCATTCTCCTTTGCCCATCCTAGCCACCACTGGAAGTGACAAGCCTATTGCTTGTCAAAGTCCCCCCACCTGCGCTGAAGAACTTCCCATGAGATCAGACAGAAAGATGTCGTTTCCAGCATCAGACAGGTGCACGCCATCCTGTCTGTAAAGCTCCCTCCTTGTCCAAGTGATTTCTTGGTGAGTGATGATCCCACCACCATGCTTGTATAGCCCTCCGTGACTTTCCGCCGAGCCATATCAATAGATCCCTTCTTCTGAGCTTTCCAATTAATTCTTTGAAGCAAGCAGGACCAGATAATAGTTATCCCTGGCCAACAGTGGTGGATAACCTGCAAATGGGCCAAGGCCCACACAGTGAGGTCCTTGCCTTTCATACCACACAAGTCATTCCCCCCAAGATGCAGCACCAAAACCTGTGGACATGGACCAAACCTTGATGGAATAATGTGGGAAGGAGGTGCTCCCACCGCATGCCGCATCTACCAAGCCACTGAACACAGGCATCCAAGCTGGGATCCACAGCCTGACGTGGAAGCCCTCCAACCAGCCCAAAACACCATGCTGTGCCCACACACTGGTTCGCGTCCATTCCATCAATCTAAGGAAATAAGAAAAACAGTAAGAACAAGAAAACGAGGTACCATATTACTAATTTTCAGACAAACCCCGCACATAAGTCCAGAAGGTTCTGGAGCACCATCTACCCACTGCCTTGACTTTATCGTGTGAAAAACCCAAAGATGCAGCTATTGAATCAGTTCCAATCTGGAAGGAATGAGTCCCAAATCAGAACTTGGTCAGGCCAAGAGCACTCGGTGCTAACTTGGTAACGGCCCAAAATTTACATTTCATCAATGGGGAACTGTCAGAATGACAAAATAATGGGCCATCTACTGATCCCCTCAATTCCAAGAAAACCATTAATGCCCTGATGGAACATAATTCCTCCAACTGAGCAGGACAGAGGGACACCATCACACCTCTTCCCAGCTGGTCAGTCTTGGATGTCCTGATCTGAACATTAGGGATGTACGAAAGTCACTTACCTTTTCGCAGGTGTGATTTGCGGTGGGGGGGAGGTGCTCCGTCCCTCCCCCCGGAATCCTCCCTGGCCAGCTCTGCTCCAAGGCGGCTCCATGGAGCCGCTGTCCAGGAGGCCATTTGCATGGCTGCCTTTACCGTGATAGGCTATGTAAATACTTACGTAGCCTATCACGCCATTTGCGGCCACAGCAGCCGGCCGAAAGACCAGCCGCCGTGACCGGAACTGCCGCCACCACCAGCGGAACTGCCGCCCAGCAGCCAGATGTCCAGGTGTGGATGACCCTGGCCGGTGGCTCTGAGGAATTGCTGCAGAGCGGAGCCGGCCGGAGAGAATTTCAGGGGGAGGGACGGAGCGCCTCCCCCCCCCCACGTATGTCACTCACCCTTCAAAAAGGTAAGTGACTTTCATACATCCCTAAGATTGTCACACCAAAAGTGAACCACCGAGTTGGCCATTTGGTCAGCCCAAATGTGCGCAGCCACAGAAATGAGGAAGAACTCTAAAAAGGTAAGATCCGTGTAGGGATGTACGAATCCCCTACCTGCCAGTCCAGGGGGGGGGGTCCACGGGGGGGGGAGGTGATCTGTTCCTCCCCTCAGAATCCTCGCCAGCCGGCTCCGCTCTGTGGCAACTCTGCGGAGCCACCGGTTGGCTCAGTACAGCAAGCAATATGGCTGCCATTGCCGTGCCATATCGCTGGTGTAGTGGAAGCCATTTGCATCCCCATTTTTTCACATGATAGGCTACACAAATATCTACGTAAATACAAAGGCGTAGCCTATCGCATGAAAAAACAGGGAGGCAAATGGCGTAGCAGACACCATTTGCATCTGGATCCCTTCCTGCAGTGAGTGCTCAGCGATACGGCACAGCAATGGTGGCCGTATCACTTGCTGTACGGAGCCAGCCAGCAAGGAGGATCTGACTCCACGTGGGTCCAGCAGGAGGCAGACATAGGTGGACCCATTCCACCACGGAATCCAGCCTCAATTGAGTCCGTGGCGGAAGGAATTCTCTGCCGTCCCTAGATCCTTGCAAATTCCATCCACTGTCCAACTCTCAGGTCACCGCCCAAAACACCAACAGTCCTGCCAGATATTGCCGAACCAAGTGCTCCGGCAGCATCAGAATGAATCTGTAAGTCGGCTTTGAGTAGCAACTCATGCCTCCAAAAAGAGATACCGTTAAGATCCTGTAAAGACAAGCCAGACCCCCAAATCCAACCCATAGCAGAGGTGACCCTGGTTTGGTGATGGGGCTGCTGTAAACCCTGCATAGCCCAGCATAGCCATCACATAAAGGCTCGGCCAGGAGCAACTACTTTGCAAGCAAAATTTAGATGCCCTCCCGCCTCTTGTAAAGCATGCAAGGAAACCTTACAGGACTGCATGATTGCCAGGATTTTCAAACACAGGACAGAAATTTTGTGCTTTGGAAGCCAGCAACATTGATTAAGGATGTCCAACTTGATCCCCAAGAATGTTAAAACTGCAGACGGACCTTCTGTTTTCTTGTGTGCCAATGGGATGCCAAGCTCTTCCAACAGGGCACAAAAGGCCTGCATCAAGTCGGCGCATTGAGTGGAAACTTTGGGCCTGGCAAACAGAAAGTTGTCCAAGTAATGGACCATGCTTTGTGCCCCTGTCCTGCCTCTCACTGCCCATTTCAGAAAGGTGCTAAACCTCTCAAACATGGTGCAAGAGACAAAGCACCCTATGGGAAAAGCCCTGTCCAGGTAGAACCTGCCTTGAAAACAAAACCCCAAAAGATCAAAATCCCAGGGGGTGATGGGTAAAATGTGAAAGGCAGATTTTATATCGCATTTTCCCATCAGGGCCCCATATCCAAAAGCCTGGACCATGGACATGGCTGCATCAAAAGAGGTGTAGCACACTGAACACAAATGCTCGGGGATTTGGTCCTTAACTGAGCCACCCTTGGGGAAGGAGAGGTTATGAATTAACCTGAACTCCCCAGAGGATTTATTTGGGACAATACCCAGAGAGGAAACCTTTACGTTAGGGATTGGGGGGGTTGCGAATGGGCCAATCACCCTGCCTGCAAGTACCTCCTTATCAATTTTGGCCTTTACCAACCGTTCCATGACAAGGGCGGAATTCTGGTTTTTGGAAAATTGGGCCTTACGTTGACCCTGAAAAGGAATCCTAAAACCCTGCAAGAAACCTTGCCCAAGATATATGGCATCTTCAATATGTGGATAGCGCTTCAACAGCCATTGAAGAGGCCCAATCTTAACTGGGCTGGGTCCCTTGGGGGGGGGCTGTTGCCCACTACAGGATTTTCTACTGCCCTGTCCCTCCCACATGTTAGAAAAAAAAGGAGACTCCATAACCATTGGCGTCTCAAGTTATGTAAGAGCCCGAGTGGCGGGAAAATATAGGCGGAGCAAAAAGGGAATCATACTGACGCGCTCATGACTAACAGCTTGGTAAGCTGATAGTGACTGTTTATTGGATATTGACTTAGTGAGCCGATGTACTAACTGTTTCATTGGTTACTGGTAAGAACAATAGAAGCGATATGATATAAAGGGCTTTTGCACACGTGTCTCGGGGTCCAGACTGCTCTGCACCCGTTTTGCAAAACGTTCAATAAAATAGTGTTGGATCCACTGCTGCCTGCCTGGCATCCTTTTCTTCTAAACCGAAAGCAAGGACTTTTTATCTAACACACATGGGGCCCCCCACCAGCCTCTTGCCCTAGGGCAAGAGGTCCCAAGGTGCTGTCCGCCACAGACAGAGCACTCATGTCGGAACCTGCATGGATTTCTCGAGCAGGTACCCTTAGAACTATACTCCCAGCAAAGCCAGCAGTGTTGAACCACCTGGCCCACATTTGGCTGGGAGGCTGATGCAAGTATCTGTTTGGCTAAGATGTGACCACTGTCAGATTTGTCACCAAAACCTGGTCTAGTTGAAGTCATAAACTGAAGCCAGAGGTCCTGCTCCTTAAGGTCCCATTGCATGGAAGGGTTGATGGCAGCCCTCTGGTGAAAGGCCTCATCACAGGCCAGCCAAGCCCCACCCTCATATTTAGTGTATGCCCTGTAAATGATGTCAATATATTTGGTGAGGATACACTCACGTTCAGGAAATTTTTGTTGCACTATACCTGCCTAGATCAAAAAGCCTGGCAACCAATTTGCCCATGAACATGCAACTTTTTTGCGCCTGCCCCTATCTTGCTCTTTGTTCCCAGATTTTTCCTTGTCTTTGTATTCTGGTTCATGGAATAACAAGGAAAATTATCAATAAATTCACCACGGAGAATCTTCTTCCTTGTGGCGGATCAGAGGGAAGCCCATTGGTGAGGAAGTAGCACCAGTGGGTATTGCATCTCTCTCTAGATTAGTGTAAGGCTTCGCTTGTACTGAATTTGGTAAGGGCAGCGATCACTGTGTAGGTCCCACTGGGCCCTGTCAAACAGGTGTACAAGCTACAATTGCTGTAGAGGGCTGCTTTGAATTCGCATCTGGTGTAGATGCAGATGGCACTGTCACTGGGCTTAAAATGGGATGCCAGTACCTAATCCAACCTGAAGCAGAGTGGGAGATGCCATCGCGCCCATGGCCGTAGGGGCGTGTGTAGTAGAAGGCGTCATGGCAACAGATACTGGGACCGCTGCTTCAATGGGCCGGGGATGCGTGGGAGCCTCCTGGATATGTCCTGGACCCTCAGCTAGGGATGTACGAAACACTTACCTGGTTTCATCCAGGAACATCTGTGGGGGGGGGAGTCCCTCCCCCCGAAATCCTCAACGGGGGGGAGGCGATCCATTCCTCCCCCCGCCGGAAACCTGCCCGGCTAGCTCTGCTCCACAACTAGGCGGTGGAGCCTCCAGCGAGGCCAACCCACAGCGGGGCCTCCAGCCGCTGCTGGGCTGCTGCAGACGCAAATGGCGTCCTGAGTAGGGGACACCATTTGCGTCCCTATGGTAGCCCGTGATAGGCTACGTAAATATTTACGTAGCCTATCATGGCTAAAGCGGGAATGCAAATGGCATCCCCTATGCCATTTGCATTTCTGTTTTCTCTGTGATAGGCTACGTAAATATTTACGTAGCCTATGACGGCTAAAACGGGAACGCAAATGGCATAGGGGACACAATATATTTGCAAATGGCATAGGGGACGCAATATATATATAAATATTTATGTAGCCTATCACGGGCTACCATAGGGACGCAAATGGTGTCCCCTACTCAGGACGCCATTTGCATCTGCAGCAGCCCAGCTGGAGCCACCGCCGCCGCCACTGGAGCCACCGCCGGAGCTGCAGCCGGAGCCACGGCCAGGTAGACTCCATTTCACAGGGCTTTCGTGGGGCGGGTTGCTCCATTGCGCTACAGATTCCACAGGGCCGAATTCACTGGAATTCAGCCCACCTGGGATCCGTGGCGGAATTCTCTAACATCTCTACCCTCAGCATTTGTGTTAGGCTGTTCCCCAGAAGGTGGGGGGAAAGGCCATCCATGAGCAGTAAGCCACAGTAACTACCCCCAAGGCTCCATCCATGTACCCAGCCTGGCCATGTGAGATGAGGTGCAGCAGTTGTCTCACCCGTGTCTGGGACAGCTGAACCCAGGTTCCCCAACACAGTGGTGGATGATGTTTTCCCCACTGCTGATGCCTGTGATGCCGCTGATGTTGATTCTTCCTCCAGCCGAAGAGCTGATCTGGAGTTGGAGGATGAAACTGGGCTGGAAGATGCCTCAGTGGCATCTAGACGTGCTGAAAGGGAGAGCAATAATGTGTGCTGTGTCTACTCTGTTGCCTTGTTCATTTAGGCTGCAAGCCACCAGACTGACTTGGTCTGGCGGGAGGGGAGACTTTTGTCTTTTTCCACAGCCTCTAGGCGTGCCAGGATTGTAGCCAAATCCGGGCCTGCCTCTTCTTCTGAGGAAGAATCAAGCCTACCTAGTGGCCTCTTGGTGGGTGGCCAAGGGCCCTGACCCTTTCCCTTCTTGCCGCCTTGCCCCTTTTTGGAGGCACGTCGCCAATTATGTAATGCGCCAAAGAACAAATAAGAAAGGGGGGGGGGCTTCCCAAAGCCTAACCCAGGCAGGGCCCAACACTAACAAAACACCCAACAAGAGGGAAACAATCAAAAGGAACAGAATTTGCTTACACCCATAATGAACCTGCAGGTGCTAGAAATAAGTCTGCAGGGCCTAAATAAAGGCTCTACCTGAGACTTGCCAGGGATGTATCCCAGGCCAACAAACACACCGGGCCGGTGCAAATAAGAGGCCCCCAAATCTATGGGCTGAAATGCTACAGCTCAACAATAGAGCCCCCCGGCCTTATCCACAGATGCGAGGGGGGGGTGCATCTCTAATCCGAACCCACAATCCACCCCCCATCCTACAAGAAAAGCCACTCAGGGCCCTGAATAGAAATATATACATGTGTGTGTGTGTATGTGTGTGTGTATGTGTATATATATATATATATATGGGATTATCAGGTCACCAATCCAAACACTGACCAGGCCCGACCCTGCTTAGCTTCAGCAAAGCAGAAGCCTCATGTCCCTCCAGACCATGCCTCTGGAGCAAGAAGCAAACAGGAAAAGGAGGATGCCAACTGGCGGTGGGAGGGAAGCCCCTGAATATGGTAGTCCCTCTCCCTCGTCTCCCCCAGAGCCCCTGTACCAAACCTTGGGCAGACTGGCCCAGCAGAACAAGCAACTGTGCTAGACAGCGGGGGGGGGGGCAGCAAGTGAAGGAGGGGACTGCCTCACAGAGATAGCCCAACGCCCCCACCAGGGGCGCACAAAGGATCCTGCTCTGAGCCAGAGGAACTGTCGCCCGCTGGCTCAAAATAGCTGCCTCCACCGCCACTGAAGCAGAACACGGTAACAACTCTGGCCATCTTCAGCTGAAGAAGGGATGTGCCGCCAATCATGCCACTGCTGATAGTGCCACCTCCGCCACCGCTGCTGATAAGGCCGTTGCCACCTTGCTGCTCCCTTTCGGAGGCTGAAGAGCACGTACCAGCCGCTCCTCAGCCAGCCGTGTGAGTGAGAGGCTGTTGGGAGGGACACAGAGCGTAAAAATGCCTCCAGCCCCTCCCTTCCCCAGTGGCACCACGGGGCTCCACCAGTGGCAGCCTGCCACATCTGCTCACCCCATCCACCTGCAATGCCCCCCCCCACGGCCAGGCAAGCCAGATGGGGGGTAGGGCATGTTTAGTTATTAAAAGCCTCACTTGTTAATCATGCATGCATTGATTCATATCACATGCATGTCACTATTTACTGGTTAACATCACATTTGTTTTCTTAATTCTATTTGTTTTCCCAGATGGTCTTAGGTTCTGTGTTTGTTTTCCATCCAAATGTTATGACATTTTCAGGTGTTCTACTAACTCTCCAAAAGATCAGACCTTCTGAATTTCAAACAGATAGGGGAAAGGATCACATATCTATAGACAATTAGAAGGCACACAGACAGACTTCCAGAAATCAGATACAAGCAGACTCAGAGACACTGATGCCTAGTCTAAACTTTCCCCTGAGTTCATCCCCAGCTTGGAGTATAAAAGGAGATTCTGATCAAATTGTGATCAGGCCGCTTTGTAAGCACTTGTGCAAAAGGTCTTAAAGTTCAACCTCTAATCTTGATGAAACTCTGTTGATGGTTGTGCAACTATGTGAACAACATATTCAGCTGCTTTGTTGCACATTTATCTTTCTCTATATTAACTGCTCACTCTCACTGCAAGTCTCTGTAAAACTCTCATTGAAATTCTCATTCATTGCAGTGAAACTACATGGCAAGATCAGCCAATCAAGTAGCCTCTTGTCTAGTTAGTATCATCTCTGCTTGAGGGCTTCATCACACGGAGCTTTTATCCTGCGATTGAGATGGCTCCTTCACGGAAGTTTGTGGGCTCTTTACATGATGCCCGTGACCCTGCCGTGACCCTCCTGCACTAAATGCCCTTTGTTCTGTTTTTAAATAGATTGCAGATAATGAGCTATCAAATTACCCGGTTGTGTTCCACTTCAGTTTCCTCCATGAAAAGAGTTAAAGCGGGAAGAAGAGGAGCGAGATCAATGAAAGATCATGGAAGCCTCAGATACCGAGAGAAGGGGTGGGGGGAAGGAAGCGCATGTTAAGGGAGTCAGTGGTGATCCTGCATTTAAAATGGAAGCAGAAAGCCCTGTTTTAAATACAGGATTTTAGGCTGGTGTAGAAATGCCCTGCGTACTTTATTGAATACACTGAATTGTTTCTTGCCACTGTCCCCAGATCTAAAACCCTCCCTTGTTTTGGGGTGTGTCTAGTAAGAGGTCACTGCATAGTACAGTTTCCACGAGGCAATACAATAAGGTACATGTAAGTGCACTGATTAGTGCACCAGCACTAATATTTAGGGATGTCAGAGAATTCCGCCACGGGTCTCAGTGAGGCCGAATGCCAGTGCATTCGGCCCCCTGAACTCCGTGGCAGAACAGCCCGCCACCCGCGGATCCCCCCCGGGACGAGACTTACCTGGGGCGGATGTTCTGGATGGCAGCGGCTCCAGCGGCGGTGGTGGTGGTGGCTGGACTTCCGAACGGCTGCTGCCACCATTTGCAATCTGTTTTTGTTTTGTTTTTTTTCCCCATTTGTGATAGGCTACGTAAAGACTTATGTAGCCTATCACATCTGGGTTTTTAAAAAAAAAAACGTACGCAAATGGCGGCAGCTACAGCCGCCGCCATTTGCGTTCCTTATTTTTGGCCATCTTAGTCAACGTAAATATTTACGTAGACTAAGACGGTGAAAATAAAGGGGAACGCAAATAGCACCCGCTACGCTATTTGCGTTCCCCCTTATTTTCGCCGTCTTAGTCAACATAAATATTTACGTAGACTAAGACGGCCAAAAATAAGGAACGCAAATAGCAGCGGCCGTAGCCGCCACCATTTGCATACGTGTGTTGTTGTTGTTGTTGTTTTTAACCCAGACGTGATAGGCTACGTAAGTCTTTATGTAGCCTATCATGGCTGAATACAGGGACGCAAATGGCGGCGGCTACAGCATCCGCCATTTGCATCCCTGCTAGCCATCGGACGGATGTCCAGCTGCTGGCGGAGTCGGCCGGCGGCTCCGTGGAATCCCCGCAGAGCGAAGCTGGCCGGCCAGGATTCCGGGGGGAGGGATGAAGCGCCTCCCCCCCCAGCGGAACCCAGAGGAGCCAGGTAAGCGGGGTTTCGTACACCCCTACTAATATTACAAACTGTTGTACAACATTACAAGCTGGAAGAGAACTCTCAGAAAAAGACTCTTTTTCACCCTAAGAATTGTCTGAGAAAGTTCACAAATATTGAACAGATTCCAAGTTGAGCCAATGAGAGTTTACCCAGCAGTACTATGTTCGTTACATTTACGAAAATCATATTTAAACGTCTTTTTAAAAAATATGATTTCCTATCTCCTGCATTGTAGACAAAAGCTTGAAAACACAATAGTAGGGTTTTCTAGCTCACTCAGACAGACAGACAGACAGACAGACAGACAGACAGTGTTCAGATGTAACACTAAACCAAAGTTTAGTGCAGCCTTTCCCAACCTGGTGCCCTCCAGAGATTTTGGTCTACAACTCCCATTGACCCTAACCAACACAATCAATTACTATGGATGATGGGAGTTCGAGTAAAAAAATGTGGAGGCCACCAGTTTGGAGTAGACTCATTTAGAGCTACAGAAATGATTCTCTGGGTTGTGCACTCCCCACTCCCCTCCTCCTTGGCCGTGGCTGAAACTTCCATAAGCCCCAATCAGCATGGTCAATGGTAAGTAATGATGGAAGATGTAGTCCAACAACTACTGAACTGGGACAAACTGTGGCTAGCTTTAACTATAGTTTGCCCAAAGATGCCAACTTCATACTGTCGTTTCTGAACCTGTCTTGTCTAGATTCACCATAGTAAAAACTAGGGCTATGCAGTGACCCCCCGATCCAACACAGAAGCCGCTTTGCAGCTTCCGAGGTGGGCCCAATCTGGCTTGGGCAGATTCAGGGTGGCCCTGACCTGCCTCAGCCCCAAACCCGAAGCGGCGTTCGGATGGTGAACCCCACTCCGGGTCCCCCCTGATGTCCCCGCACAATCCCCCAGCTCCTTACCTGGGCTGCCTCCTCCTCTGCTGCTGCCACAGCCGTCACCTTCTCCACTCCGCTGCCACACTGCTGTTGCCTTCTCCATTGCCTTCGCCACCACCTTTGCCATCTCTGTCTTCGCCACCGCCACTGTCCTTGCTGCAGCTGCCATCTCCTGAGGCCTGGACATGCGACAACTCATCTTCTTCCAGGGAGTTGCCATTTTTAAAATGGCAACTTCCTGGAAGATCCAGGAAGTTCCAGGAGGTTGCCATTTTAAAAATGGCAACTCCCTGGAAGAAGACGAGTCGCCACACATCCAGGCCTCAGGAGATGGCTGCAGTGGCAGCAGGCGGCAGTGGACAAGGCAGTGGCAGCAGCGAAGATAGCAGCGGCAGCTGCAACAGAAAAGGTGGCACAACACCTCCTGGTGGCGGCATGGCAGCAGTGGTGAGGGGAAGGCGGTGGCAGTCAAGAAGGCAGCTCAGGTAAGGACCTGGAGGCACCAGGTGGGGGGCTGGGCCAGTGGGGCTGGGCCAGGGGCCGAAGCTCTGAAGTGTACCAAGTGCTTTGGTGAGCCCCCTACCTGCTCCAGGTCACTTCATGCCCTCTCCGCTTCACCTCAGAAGGGGTACAAAGTGACCCAAAGCAGTCTGCTTTGACTTGGGGTTCAGGCCTCAGGCCAAAGTGGTGCACAGCCCTAGTTAAAACAAATCCCAGTACTTGGTTTGGATGCATGACAAGTCACAGTTAGCTGAGAAAGGAAGTGAATGCTTCCAATCTTGTCCTCATGCCTGCACCAGAGGAGGAAAGGGAAAGGGGGAGCAAGCTTGTGCTTGTAATACTAAACTGTGATTTAGAGCTAAGTCTGAACTAGGCCACAGACTACTCATGGCATCCAGTATATTGGGACATAGCCATCAGGATCGGCTGTTCTTCTCAATTTTGCTTATAATATTAAAGTAATTTTCCTCCCCGCCCATTGAATTAATTCAATGCACATCATTATCCAGCAGCAGCTAATAAGAGAATATACATTATCTATTGACCTCATATTTTGTGCTGTACTGACATGTTCACCACTACACAAACCCCTAATCCCTCAACATTCATGCTTGCAGGTCAAGGCTACATTCTTACAAAACATAGGTAGCAATGACTGCTGGCAGGTTTGAATTAATAGATTTCACCACAACATGGTAAATACCTTTACAGGATGCCATATTTAATGCCTTCAGTTGATCAGTAGTATTTTCTGATGACTCTAGAATTTTTTTTATTTTCATTTTTAAATCCAGCTTCATACATTGGTTATGCCACTGTATACACTCACATTTACTTAAAACACTCTTCAGACAGAGGTGAGATTATTTTATGATTGTCTAAGAAAATGTTGTGATTCCATCATATTCATAAGCGGATGTCCAACAATGGATTATTACATTTAATAAAAGAAAAAATGAATTTGATACTAATTCAAGGATATCTTCTACCAAACTGAGAACCCGCGCAATTTTAAAGGCATTCAAATTAGCTTAGTATTTTCAAGATGAGCTTTACAAATTTGGCACTCGTTCAATGAAAATGAAAGAAATCTAGTCTATTCTTCATTTTGACTTTAATACTGTCTGTCCCCATCAAACATTGTAGATGTTTTTGAAATAGTAATATTTTCTTGACCTAAATCACACAGTGTTGTTGTGTAGCATTTGGTACAATGATGATTAGAAATAACCACTTGAGCTGATCCAGTGTCTTTTAACAGTGGATAATTATAGTGTTGCTTTTTCTTTCTTTTTTCTGGCAAAGCGCATTCTGTTGAGATGTAGCATTGCATGGTGTGTTTTGTGAATCATAGGTATGTTCGACAGCACAGCTTGGCATGAGTAGATATCACTGTGGAACATCCTGCCATCAACACTCAACATTACACAGATTTTTAAATGGGACATGATACTCTCTTACATACATCTTGTCAAAACCCAAAATATATCACTAGCTGAGCCAACATGAAAGAAATAAAGGAAGATAAGAAATACAGGCTGTTATTTTTCACTGGTCCGTGTAGTTGCTTTTAAGCTCCCTCTGGACTGCATCCATTAAGCTGATGAGGGAGAAAACAGACGACCAATCTGGAAACATGAACGTTTTCTCAATGCTTACTTTATGGCAGAGGTGGGGAACCTGTAGCCCTCCAGGTGTTGTTGGACTCAAACTCCCATCAGCACCAGCTGGCATAACCAGTGGTCCGGAATGATGGAAGTTGCAGTTCAACAACATCTGGAAGGCCACAGTTTCCCCAACTGTCCTTTTTTAATGCTCCTCAATGCAAATGAGGGTAGATATCCAAGACAATAAGTTGCTAAGATACAACTGTCAAATTCCAATTGGAATGAAGACCTTCTACAAAAATAGCCAATGCGGTACTTTGTAATCATGACACACAAGGGCCTTTGTGCTGGATTTTCCTCATTTGAAGATTGCACCTCACAACGACCTGGTTTGCACATAACACTAACCTGTAGTTTATTTAACCCATGCATTATTGGCTTATGCATTGTTATGATGTGCAAACCCAGCCATGCTAACAAACCATGGTTTGTTAACCACAAACAATCCAGAAAGAAAACTCATGGGTTGTTGTTGGGTTTTGAATTCTGGGTTGTTTAAGCCATGGTTGTCATTACATGTGAACCCAGGGCTGTGGGTTGTTTCACCAGGCTATGGAGGCAATGAGCAAGAGTGGTAAAAAAAAAAAAAAACCCAACACCACCAGCCCCAAGCCACTCTACATGCTGGTACCATAGTGCTGCAAAGGCATTTGGGATACAAGGAAGAAATGGGCAAAGGAAGAGGGAAGCAAACAACCCAGAGACTGAGAAAACAAACCACAGTTTGTTTGATTGTCTGCCTGACAAACCCGGGTAGGGCAATAAACCATAGGCTAACATTATGTGCAAACCAGGTCAATGCTTGAAAAAGGCCATAGCAGGCAAGTTTTACTGTCCATTTTCCACAACTGCTTCTGCACAAAAATAACAGTCAGGCTTTCAAAAGAGTTTAGCTTGTGGATGCACTGCTCCTGTTATATTTAGTGACCAAGTAATTCTGGGGATGGGGGGGGGACTGAGGGTGGAATCCGCTTCCACCAGCAGAACCAAGAAAGGGCAATTCCCCCTTCCGCCAACATCCCCCACACAGTCTCAGCATCTGCTCTGAAGACTTGGGGGACTCTCTGGAGCCAGTACTGAGGGGCACCTGGAGCTGCAAGGGGATCAGAGCAGGAAGCCCCACCACATGCAATATTGGATCCAGCCCCTAGCCTCATGGCCACAGATACAATATTGAAGTGCTGGCCTCAATATTGAGGTGCTCCGTCCCTCCCCCCGAAATTCTCTCCTACCGGCTCCACTCCGCAGAGATTCTGCAGAGCCACTGGCTGGGGCCGACCACAGCCAGACATCCAGCCGCTGGGCAGCCTGCAGGGATGCAAATGGCAGCCATAAGCCATAGGGTTTTCTTGGCAGGAATACTGGAGTGGGTTGCCATTTCCTTTAAAATGGAGGGAGGTACTCTGTAACTCCCAAAAAGGAAAGGAAGAACCTGCCATTTAACTATAGGGAGCAATCTTATCTGGATCGATGGTCGCCACCGACCCTGGGAGTGACCACATATCCAGTGCATGGTGGGAGGACTGGTGATCTCTTCCTCATTCCCCTCGCTCTGCTTTCGCAGCTAGACAGCCAATTTCGGAGTTTGGAGCGTGGGAAGCAGCAGCTGGACAACACATAGGAAGTGACGTACTGGCATTTCTGTCCTCCCTGCCCCAGCCCGCCCACAGGCATGCCCTGTTTTCCCCACTGTTTTCCCCACATGCCCTGTTTTCCAAGCATGGAACACAGGGCTGATTTGCACAGCCTATGAGGTGGCATGGGAGGGGGTGGAGGTTGATTCCCAGGAACCGACCCATCCCATGGCCATCTAGGCCATATGACTGCACCCTAAAACACTTTTTATGATGGCCTTCAAAAGTTCCTGATGCAACTATTGTTTAGGGATGCACAAAAGTCACTTACCTGGTCTCGCACCTTGCTTCGCGCTGGGGGGGAGGCGCTTCGCTGCTCCCCCAGAAGTTCAGGCTGGGGGGGGAGGCTTCCCGCCTCACCCGGCCGAAATTCAGGCTGGGGGGGAGGCTTCCCATCTCCCCAGCCGCGAACTTCAAAAGAAAAAAAAAACGCCCCTGTGATAGGCTACGTAACGATTCACGTAGCCTATCACGGCTAGATCTGCAAAGTCAGCCATGATAGGCTAGGTTAATCGTCACGTAGCCTATCACGGGTGACTTTGAAAAAAAAAAGCGCGTACGCAAATGGCGGCCCCCATAGGGAGCCGCCATTCACGTTCCTTATTTGGTCCCTGTAGTCTACGTAAAGATTTACGTAGACTACGGCGAAAATAAGGGCAACACTATTCCGAAATCTGTGGCGGAACGAAGCCCTCTGGCCCCGCGAAATGGGCCCGGAACGGAGCACCTACCTGCTGCCGTCCGTGCTGAGTTGCGAATGGCGGCCGCGTCTGCGGCCGCCATTCGCTTCTTCTATGTAGCCGTGATAGGTTACATAAATACTTACGTAGCCTATCATGGCTAACACAGGGATGCCATTTGTGTCCCTGCGGAAGCCGTGATAGGCTACGTAAGTATTTACATAGCCTATCACGGCTTAACTAAGGGAACGCAAATGGCAGCGGCTACGGCGGACGCCGTTTACGTTCCCTTTTTTTTGCCATTTTAGCCTACGTAAATATTTACGTAGGCTATTATGGCAAAAAAAAAAAAAGGAACGCAAATGGCGGCCACTACGCCATTTGCGTTCCCTTCCCCCCCCCCCCGTAATAGCCTACATAAATATTTACGTAAGATAAAACAGCAAAAAAAGAAAAGGGAACACCATAGCCGCCGCCATTTGCGTCCACTGTGTTTTTTTTTGGGGGGGGGGGTTGCTGTGATAGGCTACATAAATATTTTACATAGAAATATTATGTAGAAAGAAGCTGCCACCATTGGGGAAGAGGCGTGCTTGCTGTTGCTGGGCCTGCTGCTGCTGCTGCTGCTGCTGCTGCTGCTGCTGCTACTGCCGCTGCTGCTGCTACTGCCACCGCCACCAACACCAGGCCTTCCCTGCAGACTTCTGCTTGGCAGACCGCCAGTCCCTGCAGGACCAGGCCCCCAGGTACCGAGCCAGCTGTGCTGCTTCCACCTACCCCTTCCTGGAGGGGCTACATAAGCTGGCTGGCGGAGGTGGCCTGGGAGAGCCAGGGCCTGTAGGAGAAGCTGCCACCATTGGGGAAGAGGCATGCCTGCTGCTGCTGGGCCTGCTGCTGCTGCTGCACCGCTGCCACCGCCACTATCACTACTGTGGACTCCTGCCTGGCATTATTTTAAGGGGATTTTTAATTGTTTGTTGTTGTTGTTTTAATTTCTGGGGGATTCTGTTGTGTTTTTAGGGGTGGGTAGCCTGCCTGATAGGCGGGAGCGAGGGGGCATGTGTCCACCTGATGGAGGCAGTGGGGGGTGTTGGGGGCCAGAACATACCGAGGCTGGGTGGCAAGCACTGGCAGAGCGCTAGGGGAAGGCCTTGCCAGCTAAGGGGAACAAGGGAGAGATGTGTAGTATCTGTCCCCTGCTCCGGGCCTGTCCAGGGCCAAAGGATGGCTGGGGGAGGCGTGACCCCATCTTCTGGCCTTCGTTTGCTGCTCTGCAATGCCAGGTCTGTTACCCAGAAAACCTCCCTCATCCATGACATGATCCTGGATGAGGGTGCAGACCTGGCATGTATTACGGAGACCTGGCTGGCCGAGGCTGCTGCTCCAACCCTTGCAGCCATGTGTCCAGCTGGATTTTCGTATGCACAGCAGCCGAGGGCTGGGGATCGGGGAGGGGGAGTGGCTGTTATCTACCGAGAGTCCTTGGTCTTCACCAGACCCCCTCTCCGGGAGACCAAGGTTGTTGAGTGCATGTACTGGAGGTTGGGCCCGAAGGGCAGTCTGGGGATTCTGCTCGTGTACCGTCCACCCCGCTGCACGACTGACTCCCTGGCCGAGGTGCTTGAGGTGGTCTCTGATGTGCGTGTACAGTCCCCTAACTTACTGGTGTTGGGGGACTTCAACGTACATTCGGAGGCCATCCTCACAGGAGCACCTCGGGACTTCATGGAGACCATGGCCTCCTGGGAGCTGCACCATATTCTAACTGGGCCCACCCATGTAGCCGGTCATGCACTAGACCTTGTGTTTGTTTCTGGAGAAGCGGGGAGTGATCTGGAAGTCGGGGGTATATCCACCACCCCCTTGTCATGGTCAGATCACTATCTGGTGATGTTGGACTTCTCGGTTCCACAACCCCTCCGCAGGGGTGGAGGACCCATTAAAATGGTCCGCCCCAGGCGTCTTATGGATCCAAATGGATTCCTGAACGCGCTTGGGGATTCTCTGGGGCATGCCAACGGCCACTCGGTCGAGACCCTGGTGGGTGGCTGGAATGCCGCAATCACTGGGGCATTAGATCGGGTGGCTCTGAAATGCCCTCTTCCCCTGAACAGGGCTCGGGCTGCACCATGGTTCAATCCACGGTTACAAGCCCTGAAGCAGGAGGTGAGACGGCTGGAGTGCCAGTGGCAGACATCTCGCTCCAAAGACGATCAGACACAGGCTAGAGCTGTATCTTCAGCCTATCACGTGGCAGTGAAGGCAGCAAAAAAGGAATATTATGCTGCCTCTATCGCGTCTGCAGAGTGCTGTCCCAGGAAGCTGTTCCAAGTGGTCCGGAGCCTGGTTGGTCCTATGGCTCCGGAACCACTGGAGCATTCTAAGGCCTCCTGTGAGGCCTTGGCCAGACACTTTGGAGATAAAATTGATCAGATTAGGAGTGTTACTCCGCATGCTGTGGATACAGTCAGTGAGCAAGAGGCGGCCTGTGGCAAACCCGTTTTGTGGGATCAGTTCCAGCTTCTTCCTTCTGATGAAGTGGACAAGGTGCTTTCATCTGTAAGGCCGACCACCTGCTTACTTGATCCTTGCCCATCTTGGCTCATTATGGGCTGCAGAGAGAGACTGGGTGAAGGGATCAAGGCGGTGGTGAACGCCTCGCTTGAGGAGGGAGTGATTCCATCAGCCCTCAAGGAGGCCGCTCTTAAAGAAGCCCTCCTTGGATCCTCAAGTTCTGAACAACTTTCACCTATTCTCAAATCTGCCATTTTGGGGCAAGGTGATTGAGCGGGTGGTGGCAATGCAGTTGAAGGCAAACTTGGAAGAAACTGATTATCTAGACCCATTTCAGTCGGGCTTCAGGCTTGGGCATGGGACAGAAACGGCCTTGGTCGCCTTGGTGGATGATATGAGGAGGGCTCTGGATAGGGGTGAATGCTCCTTCCTTGTTCTCCTCGACCTCTCAGCGGCTTTTGATATCGTTGACCACGGTATCCTCCTGGACCGCCTGGAGGGGTTGGGCATTGGAGACACCGTATTGCGGTGGTTCTGGTGCTTCCTCTCCAGCAGATACCAGAGGGTAGCACTGGGAGAGGAGGTTTCGGACCCGTGGCCACTCACTTGTGGGGTGCCACAGGGTTCCATCCTCTCCCCAATGCTATTTAACATCTATGTGAAGCCGCCGGGGGCTATCATCAGGAGTTTTGGGGTGCGATGTCATCAATATGTGGATGACATGCAGCTCTACCTCTCGTTCAAATCTTCACTGAGGTTGGCTGTAGAATCCCTGTCCAAATGTCTGGAGATGGTGAGTGGCTGGATGGGGAGGAATAGGCTAAAGCTGAACCCTGACAAGACTGAGGTACTTTTGGTGGGAGACAAGAGGAGGCTGGGGGATGTTGACCTGGTGTTGAATGGGGTACGGCTACCCTTGAAAGACCAGGTCTGCAGCCTGGGGGTCATTTTGGACTCCCAGCTGTCCATGGAGGCTCAGGTGTCAGCTGTGAGCCGGACAGCACTGTATCAACTCCATCTGATACGGCGGCTGCGCCCCTTCCTTCCCGACCATCTGCTCCCATCAGTAGTACATGCCCTGGTCTCCTCTCGTTTAGACTACTGTAATGTGCTCTACGTTGGGTTACCCCTGAAGACGGTTCGGAAGCTTCAGCTGGTACAGAACGCGGCGGCTCACCTGATTAAAGGCAGGCGCCGGCGAGATCACATCACTCCAGTGCTGAAGGAGTTGCACTGGTTACCAGTTGTTATCCAGGCCAAATTCAAGGTATTGGTTTTGACCTTTAAAACCCTATATGGTTCCGGCCCAGCCTATCTTGAGGAGCGCCTCCAGCAACACCAGACAGGCCGCTTAACAAGATCAGCCTTGGATTGCCTTCTCTCTGTCCCATCAGCAAGGACAGCTAGACTGGTGGGGATGAGGGATAGGGCCTTTTCTATGGTGGCCCCCACTCTGTGGAACTCCCTCCCTAGGGAACTCCGCCATGCCCCCTCTTTAATGAGCTTCTGCCGTGCATTAAAAACGTGGTTGTTCAGGCAGGCATTTGGGGTGGGTTAGGGTATTTTAGAAAATGTTTTTATTGTAGAATTTTATTGTTTTAAACTGTTTCATTATACGCTGTACATCGCCCAGAGTGGCTGGGTGACCAGCCAGATGGGCGATTAATAAATTTAATAATAAATAAATAAATAAAATGCAGGGATGCAAATGGCGGCGGCTACGGCAGCCGCCATTTGCGTCCCTGCAGGCTGCCCAGCAGCCGGATGTCTGGCTGCAGGCAGCCCAGCAGGTGGCTCCATGCAATCTCCGCAGAGCGGAGCTGGCTGGAGAGAATTTTGGGGGGAAGGACAGAGCGCCTCCCCCCCACTGCCAATGTCACCCTTCGAAAAGGTAAGTGACTTTCGTACATCCCTACTTGTGGACCATAATCTGGCTGATCAAGGATTTCTTACCTGAAAACATGGTACACAGCCAGCATTATTCAGTGATCATATGAGGCCTATGAGCCATGCAGTAGACCATTTTTAGAATAACACCCTCTGGCTTCTGAAAGCTATTTATTTGAAGATCTGTATGGAAATTCCCCCTTCATGGATCATTGCCTTGTTGTGAAGGGGCTTGCGTAACTCAGCAAAGCCATAAGCTATGCCGTGCAGGGCTACCCAAGACGGACAGGTCATGGCGGAGAGTTCTGACAAAATGTGGTCCACTGGAGAAGGAAATGGCAACCCACTCCAGTATTCCTGCCAAGAAAACCCCATGGAACGTATCACAAGGCTAAAAGATATGACTAGGGGTGTCAGAGAATTTCTCGCCGAAACTTCGGGGGGCCGAGTGCCAACGTATTTGGCCCCCCAAAGTAGTTTCGGGGAGAAATTCTCCACACACACACCCGCCCCCCACACCCCCCCCCCGGGATGGGACTTACCTTTCACGAATGTCGCTCCAGGTGGCGGGTCACAGCGGCGGTTCGGCAGGGCTTCGACAGGGGTGGGGGCAGCAGCCTCCCCCCCGGCCTGAATTTCGGGGGGAGAAGCGAAGCGCCTCCCCCCCACCGCGAAGCAAGCTGCGAGACCAGGTAAGTGACTTTCGTACATCACTAGCAAAGATGAGCCCCTCAGGTCGGAAGGTGTCCAATATACTACTGGGGAAGAGCAGAGGGAATTTCAAGTAGCGCCAGAAAGAGTGAAGCGGCTGGGCCAAAGCCGAAAGGACACTCAGCTGTGGATGTGTCTGGTGGTGAAAAGAAAGTCCGATGCTGTAAAGAACAATATGGTTTAGGAACCTGGAATGTCAGATCAATGAATCAAGGTAAGCTGGAGGTGGTCAAACATGAGATGGCAAGATTGAACATCGACATCTTGGGAATCAGCGAACTCAAATGGACAAGCATGGGCGAATTTAATTCAGGTGACCATTATATCTACTACTGTGGGCAAGAATCCCTTAGAAGAAATGGAGTAGCACTCATAGTCAACAAAAGGGTGGGAAAAGCAGTACTGGGGTACAATCTCAAAAACGATAGAATGATCTCAGTATGACTCTAGGCAAACCATTCAACATCACAGTAATTCAAGTCTATGCCCCAACCACTGAGGCCGAAGAAGCTGAGGTTGATCGGTTCTATGAAGACCTACAACACCTTCTAGAACTAACACCAAAAAAAGATGTCCTCTTCATCATAGGGGATTGGAATGCCAAAGTAGGAAGTCAAGAAATCACCAGGATAACAGGCAAGCATGGCCTTGGTGTACAAAATGAAGCAGGACAAAGGCTAATCAAATTTTGCCAAGAGAACACGCTGATCATAGCAAACACTCTTTTCCAACAGCACAAGAGGTAACTCTACACATGGACATCACCAGATGGTCAATATCGAAATCAGATTGATTACGTCCTTTGCAGCCAAAGATGGAGAAGCTCCATACAGTCAGTAAAACAAGACCTAGAGCTGACTGTGGCTCAGATCATGAGCTGCTTGTTGCAAAATTTCGGCTGAAATTGAAGAACGTAGGGAAAACCACTAAACCATTCAGGTATGACCTAAATCATATCCCTGATGAATATACAGTGGAGGTGAGGAATAGATTTCAGGCATAGACAGAGTGCCTGAGGAACTATGGACGGAGGTCCGTAACATTGTTCAGGAGGCAGCAACGAAATCCATCCCAAAGAAAAAGAAATGCACGAAAGCCAAGTGGCTGTCTGAGGAGGCTTTACAAGTAGCTGAGGAAAGAAGGGAAGTGAAAAGCAAGGGAGAAAGGGGGAGATATATCCAACTGAATGCAGTTTTCCAGAGAATACCAAGGAGAGACAAGAAGGCCTTCTTAAATGAACAATGCAAAGAAATTGAGGAAAACAATAGAATGGGAAAGACTAGAGATCTTTTCAAGAAAATCAGAGATCTCAAGGGAACATTTTGTGCAAAGATGGGAATGATAAAGGACAAAGAAGGCAGGGACCTAACAGAAGCTGATGAGATTAAGAAGAGGTAGAAAGAACACACAGAAGTACTATACAGGAAAGATCTTAATGTCCCTGATAGCCATGATAGTGTGGTCACTGAACTTGAGCCGGACATCCTAGAGAGTGTGAAGTCAAGTGGGCCTTAGGAAGCATTACTAAAGCTAGCGGAGATTACAGTCTTCCAGCTGAGCTATTTAAAATCCTAAAAGATGGTGCTGTTAAAGTGCTGCACTCAATATGCCAACAAATTTGGAACACCCAATAGTGGCCACAAGACTGGAAAAGGTCAGTTTACATTCCAATTCCAAAGAAGGGCAATGCCAAAGAGTGTTCAAACTACAGTACAATTGCGCTCATTTCACATGCCAGGATACTCAAAATCCTACAAGCTAGGCTTCAGCAGTATGTGAACTGAGAACTACCGGAAGTACAAGCTGGATTTCGAAGAGGCAGAGGAACTAGAGATCAAACCGCCAACATTCGCTGGATCATGGAGAAAGCAAGAGAATTCCAGAAAAATGTGTATTTCTGCTTCATTGACTACACTAAAGCCTTTGAGTGTGTGGATCACAACAAACTGTGTCAAATTCTTAAAGAGATGGGGGTACCAGACCACCTTACCTGTCTCCTGAGAAACCTGTACAAGGGTCAAGAAGCAACAGTAAGAACCGGACATGGAACAACCAATTGGTTCAAAATTGGGAAAGGAGTACAACAAGGCTGCATTATTGTCGCCCTGCTTATTTAACTTATATGCAGAGTACATCATGAGAAACGCAGGTCGGAATTAAGATTGCCGGGAGAATTATCAACAACCTCAGATACGCAGATGATACCACCCTAATGGCAGAAAGCGAAGAGGATCTCAAGAGCCTCTTGTTGAGGGTGAAAGTGGAGAGTGCAAAAGCTGGTTTGAAACTCAACATTGAAAAAACGAAGATCATGGCATCTGGCCCCATCACTTCCTGGCATATAGAAGGGGAAGAAATGGAAGCAGTGACAGATGTTATTTTCTTGGGCTCCGAGATCACCGCAGACGGTGACTGTAGCCATGAAATTAAAAGACGCTTGCTCCTTGGGAGGAAAGCTATGGCAAACCTAGACAGCGTAGTAAGAAGCAGAGACATCACCTTGCCAACAAAGGTTCGTATAATCAAAGCTATGGTTTTCCCAGTAGCAATGTATGGCTGTGAAGTGAGAGCTGGACTATAAGGAAGGCTGAGCGCAGAAGAATTGATGCTTTCAAACTGTGGTGCTGGAGAAGACTCTTACGAGTCCCCTGGACTGCAAGGAGGTCAAATCAGTCAATCCTAAGGGAAGTCAACCCTGAGTGCTCATTGGAAGGACAGATACTGAAGCTGAAGCTGAAATATTTTGGCCTCCTAATGCGAAGAGAAAGTCACTGGAAAAGACCCTGATACTGGGAAAGATTGAAGGCAAAAGGAGAAGGGGATGGCAGAGGATGAGATGGCTAGATAGCATCACCGATGCAATGAATATGAACTTGAGCACACTCTGGGAGAGAGTGCAGGACAGGAAGGCCTGGCGTGCTATGGTCCATGGGGTCACGAAGAGTCGGACACGACTTAACGACTCAACAACAACAACAACATGGAAATTTATTTGTTTGTTTGTTTGTTTGTTTGAAGTCCCCAAGGGCACAATCTTATACATGTTGGACTTTTTTCTGTCTGAACAATTCCCACCATCTGGGAGTTGTAGGGCTTTTTTTCTATCTAAACATGCATAAGATTGTGCCCTAAATAACTGAAAGGAGCAGGTGTTCACTACCACCCCTCATCAGGAATTTGGAAGTGCACTTTCTGTTGCGGACATATGTGCTCCTATCCAGGGAGTTTCCAAAATACTTTGTCTTCTTTTATAGACGACCCCCATTGTTTTATAACAAAAGTGGAACATACTAACTGAGTATTCCATCTTGTCATTTTAAAGGCTACAAGAAGAGATTCAGAATGAGAGAGAATAAAGACTCTCTGTCTTTGACAAAGTTGAAAAATGTACAGATGAGGGGGTGGGGGAGGCTTCTTACTAGATCAATTAGCTTTGAATTTCTAGTGAGCTTCCTTTCATAAAAACAAAGTCATATGTATGGAAATAGCCTACTTAGTTCCTCAGCTGTTCACATGATTAGGAATAGGTTAGTAGGGGGGACTATTTATTTAAATGAGAAACAACACTCTCCAGCCCCCTCACCGTGCACTATAATTTAAACACATTCTTTGTAGATTTGTATTTATCCCAGCTGTGAAAGGCAGTCCCAATGATATGTTTTCCAATATTATTTCACTGAGTAAATAATAAAAAAGCTTTAAAACTGGCACGCTTTCTTTAACCTCCTGTTGTCCCACTTGATATTAACTCAGTACCACTGTGAGAAGACCACCATTTTATATACACATTGATTGTTAAAATACTACTATCCCACCTCAGAAAAAATTAATGTGTTTACCTTGTCAAAAGAACAGCGTACTTCACCCAAAGGTAACCAGTGTTGGCGTTTTCAAGAACAAGACATACTGAACTCCCAAATAGGACCATAGACATTGAAATCCTCAGCCTTGGGGCACTCTTTCCTTTAATCACCTTCTCTTCCTGCATCTCATACAGCTAAAATTATCCAAATGGTGGACAGACACGTGTATGTGTGGTTTTGTGTGCATGTTTCCTTTCCACGCAGTGGCCATTTCAAAATGATCTCATACAGAAGATCGATTAACCCAAGCTAGTTACCTTTCCAGTCCGTGTATACATCCTGAGCAGATACAATCCAACTGTCATTATTTATCAGAAACAGTCCCCATTTTTTGGTACCTGCCTGGTATATCACTGTCTCATTTTGTCCGTAATTTTGCTTTTTAGCCACTTGTTTAAAATTGTGTTGTTTTAGTGAGTTGCTACATTCACCATTTCTCTCTACAGAAGTTAAGTCTGTTGGGTATGGTGATGGATCTTGTCTCTAATGCACGTACACATAAATACACACATTAACATGAAGGCCACGCACAGGCCGCACACTCTCCACCACGGAACATGCAGTGAAGGTCACTTTAAACAGCTTGTAACAGACAGGAAGTCAATTATTATTTTTGTTTAAAAGCTGTTTGTGGGCTGTTCTTTGTTTGTCTGTAACCCAAAGGACAAATACCTTATTTATTTATTTATTTATTTAAGCAGAACAGGCTATTGCAGAGTGAAGTGATACAGTATACTACGGGCAGAAAACAGCCTTCAACAATATGTAATGATGGAAAGCAGGACTCAGGCAGCAGTTCTTGGTAGGAGATCATAGAATCATAGAATAGTAGGGATGGGGGAGAATTTCTCTCCGAAACTTCGGGGGGCCGAGTGCCAATGCATTCGGTCCTCCGAAGGTTGTTCGGGGAGAAATTCTCCGCCACCCCCCCACCCCCCGCCACCCCACCCCGGGGTGGGACTTACCTTTCACGAATGTCCCTCCGGCGGCGGGTCCCGGCGGCAGTTCAGCAGGTCTTCGTCAGGGGCGGGGGCAGCAGCCAGTCTTTCGACCAGCTGCCACCGCCGCCATTACAAGAAAAGTAAAAAAAAAAAAAAAACGCCCCTGTGATAGGCTACGTAACGATTCACGTAGCCTATCACGGCTAGATTTGCAAAGTCAGCCGTGATAGGCTACGTAAATCGTCACGTAGCCTATCACGGGTGACTTAAAAAAAAAAGCGCGTACGGCTAATGGTGGCCCCCATAGGGAGCCGCCATTTGCATTCCTTATTTGGTCCCTGTAGTCTACGTAAAGATTTACGTAGACTACGGCGAAAATAAGGGCAACGCAAATAGAGAGAGTGAAAAAAGAAAGAAAGAAAGAAAGAAAGATTCAAATTCCCCTCTCCTCCCCTGTGTTTTGTATGAAAATGGCACACATTATGGAGGTGTTCCTGGGCAAGAAACCTGCAAAGTTTCAAAAGGGTAGGTCTGGTGCAGGGACTAAGGAGTTGTGATGATTGACAGCCAGTTTAAATCATTTTCATAGTGAAACATGGCAGGATTGGAAGAATGGCCACATCATGGCCCCATCCTTGCCCTCCCCCAAAACACAGTGATTGGACGGCTCCTGGTAAAATGTTCCCTAGCATTAGAAGGTGGACCTGTTACTCTCCCCACTCTCTCCCCCTCCTCCCATAAGAATTTAGAGAAAGAAAGCCAAAGATGCACTGTCTGCCTCATGCACTGCCTCTGACTTTGGTTTTGGTTGCTTTAGAGGGAAGCCTGCTTCATCAGAAATTGTCCAAAGGGGCTCAATTTGTTATGGGCTTCAGCTGAAAAGTGTCAGTATATACTTCTGCCTGTCTCTCTGTCTGTCTGTCTCTCACTCTCTCATGCACACACACGCGCACAGAGATGCACAAAAACTTTCTTTGCTCCTTTCTACAAAACTATATTGAAATTAAAATGTTCAAGTTTGGTTTGTGCATCATGGTTTTAAGGGATTTTCTTACTACTTGTTAAAAACAATTAAGAAATACATTAATATTTTGCTGCCTGTTTAACATCATAGTTACATCATACTCCAACCCTATGTTCTTCAGAAATAATATGCAACTGTTGTGAAATGTAAAAAACACACACACACACGGTAGTGTTTTTTTTACCTTTAAGGTTTCTTTTAACTAGGAACTTAAAGAAGCAGACAACAACTTAAGAGTTACCAACAGTAAAAAGTGCACTCCATACATGGAAGGGCAAAATGTCTGATAATCAGCATGGAAAAAATCTATACAATCAGCTGAGCTTTATTGATCACATTTTACATGCTGTTGAGTAAGTACATTTGCAATTTCCTCAGTCAATGCCACCATCAGTGCATTATTATTTTAGGAATTGATAGAGAAAAAATATGGATTTTTGGACCCTCATGTAATTGATGCATAAGTCACCCATTCTGGTAATGAGGTGGAGGCTTTCTCTGCTTTCTGCCCATACACAAAAAGTTTGTGAATGCATTTGGAGGAAGGATTACCGCTACCACCACCATTATAAATCTCTCCAACTCTGTCTAGGGCTACTGCAAAGATCATGCCTTCCTCATTAGATATCTTTATCATTCTTTTCATTTTATTGACTTTGCTCTCTTCATCCTGACATCCTTATTCCAATCGAGCATCTTTTTCATTTTTTGCCTTCGATTTGGTTACAAATTCAATATTATTTGCCTTAGAGTCTCTTTGTCCTTCATTTTCCTCCAAGACAACCACTTTCCATGACAAGGAAGAGAAATAGCTCAGGATTCCTGCTGTTTATATATAATTCAAGGCTTTCAAACTAATTTACAGAAAAACAATGTCTTCTCAACTGAGTAGATTCTAAATAAATCTGAAAATTAATTAGCCCTGTGAAAAATGAGTATCTTCCAATAAAGAAAATAAATGAATGAATAAAATACCAGAGATCTGTAGTCAAGGATTTGGCTGGTTAGTTCAAATCAATCTGTGAAACTTGATGGTCTCGTCTTCCTATCTCTTTGAGCACCCTTAGCTCCATTGCTCTCAGTCCCCTAGACCCCAAAGCTTCCTGATCTGTCCAAGCCACACAGCCTCACCTGTCCCAAAGGGCAGCTTTTTACCCCAAACCCACTTTTTTCTTGGGCTTTCTGCATCTCCATTGCCAAAGATCTTGCACATAACAAACAGAGACCATGTGGATGTATGGGGTGGGAGATAAGATATCTAGGGGCTTGGCTTATTTGGAAGAATGAACTGGGATGTTAACTAATACTTTTGGAGGCCTAGACTGTTGGGGGAGTGAAGGGGAGTGGGTAGGTAGGCAATCACTCTGCACACTGATGATATCAATAAAGAGTTTATGTGGAATGCATTGTGTTTGCGATCAACCCCAGTCTGTGGGGAGGGGAGTCACAGGCTCAAGGATTGTTGTCAAGTGGGGCTGTGCAGGGAGCCCCCAATCTGCCTTGGAGGCTGCTTTGGGGCTTCCAAGGAGGGCCGGAGTCACTTTGGGCTGCTTCAGGTGGACCCTGACTCACTTCGGCCTCTGGAGCCGAAATGGGATTTAGATGGCCGAATCCCCCCCCCCCCAATGTGCCGTGTGAGCCCCCAGCTCCTTACCTGGGCTGTCAGGATGCTTGCTAGCAATGGTTTTCCTGTTCCAGGGAGTCTGTTGCCACTGCCACCGCTATTTCTGCAGGATCTATTTCCAGAAATACAGGAAGTCACCATTTTAAAAATGGCAACTCCCTGGAACAGGACAGTGGTTGCCGGTGAGCGTCCCGATGGCCCAGGTAAGGAGCTGGGGGTTGGGTGGTGACGGCAGCATGGCTGAGCTTCCGGATCATTCCAAAGTGCCACTGAAGCACTTTGGAGCAACTGACCTGCTTTGTGCCCCCTCCACCTCACCTCAGATGCAGCACAAAGTGGTCTGAAGTGCCCAACTTCAGCCAAAGCGGTGCACAGCCCTAATGACAAGCATGTAATGGCACCTTGAATGCCATTTTTAGGTGGAAAGGTGGGATATAAATCAAGTAAATAATAAGCAGGGTTCAGAGTGGATAAAAAGGAATATCACCTGGATGCTGGAAGGTATTGCTGTCAGGACCAAGACTCCTTGGGGAGGTACCAGAGGGCTGGAAGCTGAAAAGATCTAGTGGGCAAGGAGCTGCCAGGGCTTGGCTTCCTAGTGTCTCTGTGGAAAGTCTTGCCAATCACCAGCAAGCAATAGTCAGCATTTAGCCATATATGTAAGATGATTTGATACTACGGCTCGTGAATACCTACCGTATCAAAACACTTCATATGTCAGTGTTCTCTGGCATAGTGCATTGTGTTGCAACAGACAACACAGAACCTTGTCCCTTTCTCTAGCATATATACACACACATATATATACACACACATATACATAATTACTGCAATTTAAAAGAAGGGTCAGCTGAGGAGCAAAATCCTGCCATGATCACGTCAGCAGTGGTTCAAATGTTCTCTAATAAATTTCTATTTGAACTCTCATATTAAAACTTGGACATGCAGCCATTTTGTGAATGTAGAATTGTGCCTGCTGGGGAAGGATTTGCCATACATTCCACACAGGCCTGTACAAGTACACTCAACTGACATGCTAGAAAAGGTTAAACTGTTCAAGCTGTAAAAGAACTTAGTGCAGTAGCGTGGTATTTACCCTTCCAAATGTAACCGCTTAGTCTGATTCTTAGTGTCAAGGCCTTCAAAAATAATTCAAACCTGAAAATGAAATATGTTGCTGAGAGCTAGAGAACGGGACAAGATTCTGTGTTGTCTGTTGCAACACAATGCACTATGCCAGAGAACACTGACATATGAAGTGTTTTGATACAGTAGGTATTCACGAACCGTAGTATCAATGTGTGTGTGCGTATACATATACATACATACATACATACATACATATATATACTCACACACACTTTGTGGTTTACAGTGATGTTAACTATGTACATGAATTTGCAGAAGAGATGACATTCAGTCATCTTTGCATAAATATTTTAGAACTGCATACACATCTAACCTTTGCAGTCCACATGCACCTATTGTTTTTCTGCCTGTGCGCTGACCTGCCACCCTTTTTTCAAAAAGGTGAAGGATTACGTTTTCTGCAAGGTGAACTGGTAGTCTTGAAGGTGTGTACAAAATGGCATAGATATTGCTGGGAAGTAGCAGACTTGTTTTGTTCAGTACTAGTGATGCCACAGTCACTGACCAGTAAGTGCCTGTGACACTTTAGCAACCACACTTCACACAGCACTTGCCATTGTTATTAATGTGCTACGTGTGTGTGTGTGTGTGTGTGTGTGTGTTCGGTTTTCCTAAATATTGCAGCTGCAGTGCTTTGGAAATGCAACACAAGGACTAGCACAATAAATGCAACACACAGCAAGAACAAGCCCAATCCTATCCACATTAATAGAACTACAAACTCTCATGTGCAACAGTGCAATGGTAAAGTCACCACACGTATGGTTCAAACCCCAAACAGTGGCAAGCCTTATGGCCCCTAATTCATTCTCTTCTTACCTCTCTCCCCACTATACAGTGTATGGGCAGATCACAAGTAGGGATGGGGGAGAATTCTGCCACAGTCTCCAATGAGGCTGGATTCTTTAGAAATCCAGAGCCGGAGTCTGTGGAAGAACGGAAGACTTACCCCTGCCTCTGCGCAGAATTCACTTCGGCTGGATCCTCCAGCTCTGGATTGCCAGTGATATGGCCACCATGCTGTATCGCTGGTTGAAGGGAAGTGACTGTGGACACAAATGGTGTCCAGGATGCCATTTGCGGCCATAAAGGCCTTAGTTTAAGGTAAATGCAGCCATTTACGGCTGCATTTACCTTAAACTAAGGCCTTTACGGCTGTAAATGGCATCCTGGCCGCCATTTGCATCCACAATCACTTCCCTCCAATCAACCAGCAATACGGCATGGCGGCCGTATCGCTGGCACTCTGGAGCCGGCTGGTGGCTCTGCGGAATCGCCGCGGAGCGGAGCCGGCCGAAGAGGATTCCGGGGGGGAGGAACGGATCTCCTCCCCCCGCAGACCCCCCCACGGAATGGCAGGTAAGCGTTCTGCCCATCCCTAATCACAAGTAGGAATGTGCAAATCAGCAAAACTAGAGCTCAGCAAGGTTCTCCAAATCTGAGCTCAAAGCTCATTCCAACTTGTATCGGTATCCGATCATGAGCTCTGTGTTTGTTTTTCGTTTCACATGAAAATTCATGCATATTTCCATGCACATTTTTTCAAATGTATATGTCAGTTGTGAGCATTTTTGAAAGGTATAAATTTTCTATTTATTAAAGCAGGTTTGCTTGCATTCACAACATGCACATTTTTGAAGAATGTGTTTTTTTTCCATCCACAGATTGTATTGCAAGCTCAGAAATGTACAAACTTTGACTGCAGATTGTGTTTGGAGTCACATTTGGTTCCAGAAAGTGTGAATGGGATAAATTCTGGTTAAAAATAAATGAACTGAAATGGATTTCTCATGCACCCCTAACCTCCTACATCCCTAAACGTGCATGAGATCAAGCAATGCCATGGATCTTATCCCACTTCAGGTCAAACTAGATATGACATTAGATAAACCTTTGAGACTTGTAATTAAGTTTCTCTTCTTTTTTTTACACTCACAGTAGCTTCATGGAACCATAATCTGCACTGGGATTTCAGGGTGCAGTTGTTGTTGTTTTTAAAAATAAATATTTCCCCATTATGTTTCCCCAGATAAGATGACTCCTCAAAGCTGTTATTTGACTCAAAGCTGCTGTTCGCAGTAAAGAGCAACTATCAGCATTACTCCCAATTTTCAATGGTGAATTACTGTGTGTGTAGGGGGGGTCCTGATCTGGATTGCGAGTTCCCATGGCTCCTATTAATTTGAAAGAAGAGGAGAACCCCAGTCATGGGAATAAAAAATGTGGCTAATGTCACATGTAGTTTGATTCTGACAAAAAGGTAAAGTTGCTAGAGATGGGAGACCTGCCCTGGTAAAATTTGGAATTGGCCTTGGCACACTGAGGTGTAATATTTTAATAGAAAATAATTTGGGGAATTCCAACCCAAATTCCAAGACCAGATGTCAGTGGGAGTACAATAGGGTCTGGAGCCACTGTTCTTCATGAGATGCCAACTAGTCTGAAGCAAACATAATTTTTTATAGTATAATCTCTCAGTGTTTCTAATCTTACTTCCAGGACCTCACCTTTTGCACAATGAAATCTTACCAAGATACAAACAAATTTCCAGAATTTGGAATGTAAGCTGATGTAAGAAATTATGGAAATGAAGGGTAGAATCCAATGGGGGCTTTACGCCTTCCCAAATTCCCTTGTGCCACACCAATTTCTGTCCACAAATGAGACCCACCACTTGTGGAAGGAAGATTTAGCACTTCCAGGGCAACCAGAAATGAGCAAAAACACTCATTTCTGGTATGGGGGAGCTCTACTGACCTTCCCCAATCAAGAAACGAGCATTTATGTTCATTTCATGGCTTCCCCTGGGAATGTTAAATTGCTATTAAAGTCACTATCTGACTTTAATTACAAACCCTTGTCTTAGATCCGCTCTCACACGATTGAAGATGGAGCAAATGAAAACTGCAGTTTTAGAAGGGCGTTTTAACAAGACTCCCTATGCCTCGAGACTCTGCCCCTGCTGTACTGGCAAAGTGGAAGACCTGCCTCATTACTTATTCCATTGCCCTATTTATTCCCAAATTCATTCTAAATATTTGCATTGTTTTCTTGAAAAAAAGTCCAGCTGGTCCTATTTAGACAGAATACACTTTTTGTTTTCTTCCAAAAGAAAGACAGTCTTATTGGCATTGGCCAATTTTGCTCTCACAGCCCAATCACATAGAGCTAATTTTATGACCTCGTAGGAAATTAAAAATTAATATGATTTGTTTGTTTTCTTTTATGTATGTTTTATCTTTATTATTATTTTGCTTGTTGTAACCTCTGGTTGAAACAATAAAAGCTTTGATTGATTGACTGATTGATTGATTGATTGAAATTGCTATTGCACAATAGCACAATGAATTCGGCAGGACCCAGGCCTTGTGCAACAGAATCAGCAGAATGTAAGAGTATCAACCGAGGCATAAGCGCCCCATGGGATTCTGCCCTAAGTAAGTATTGGGGAGGGGAGGACTATACAGAATGGTCTTTGAAGCTCACAGTAGTGTATTGTTATGTTCACCTCTAGGAGACAGTTTCATAGCACCAGTATTTAGGTAACACTATGTTATCAGCTAACCAGGCAGTATAAATTATCCTGTAAGAAAGTACAACCTCTCTCTCTTCTTTGTGGGTCCAGCATGTGTTGTACGAACAACAACAACAAAATTAAGAACTTGAGAGAGGGAGGATTTTTTATAAAAACCTATTTCTTTCAGAATATCTAACTATATTTACATGGTGACAAAATATTGTATGAGAGCATCGACCACATACAAAAATACAATAGTGGTGCTAAGCAAAACGCATTTCAGCAAACGTCTTTAGGTGTTTGCCTTTAAAAGGAGAGAGAGGGAGAGAGGGGGAGGGAGGGAGAGAGAGAGAGAAGTTTCTTACCCATATGATCTTTCTGAGCTATCCCAAAACAGAAGAGGCCAAGATGAGCTAGTAAGGAGCTATCCTGACCCCAAAACCAGGGAGGTTCTGATGGAAGTCCCTAATTTGCAATCTGAATTCTCTCTATGCTTGATTCCTGATAGGGTTGTACATGAAGGCCAGTGAAGAAAGAACTCCACACTCCAGCAATAATCAGCTTTATCAATATCTCCAGCTCTGACCTGGGATAATATGTATTTTCAAACAATGAGGACATGGTGGTCTTTCCCCTCCTATTGGTTCATAGGCAATGCAATCTGTGTTTGCCACTCACCACTACTTGGCTTGATTTTAATAAGCAGCAGACAGTTGACTTCCATTTTCTCAGGGCTGGCCCTGCTGCATTACCATCAGTGCCTGAGGCAGTTCTTCCTTAGCTTTTGCCACTACTTTCATTCTCAGTGTTTTTATCTTTCCTCCTGCAAATTCCATTTCACCCACTGCTGGTGCATCTAATAATGTTTTCCCACTAATGGGTCACTCAGGGTATACTTAGTGTTTGAGAACACAGAGTGGACACTGCACCATCTCTAAATGTTCAATGCACAGAAACAACATTTGGATCCCTTTTTCTGTCTTCTAGTTCACCAATGTAAAAGATATTTCAAAGTATCTTTTTCTTTAAGAAATCTGCAAATGTGCAGTGACAGGACCAAATTCAGCTTTTACTTATAAAAGAAACAATGCATGTACATTTAGCCATGAAAATGTTGTCTGTCTCGAATGCTAAACATTGCTTCTTAAATTTAATGCAGAAAAAAAGCATCTCCTTCTTTACTGTCCATGAACTTTGGAGAGTTCAGCATCCTTAAAAAAACCAAAACCAAAAAGCATTTCATTCACTAAGAGTGCAATCCTGTACTGGTTTGCTTAGAAGTAAGTTCCAGTGAGTGCAATGAGCCTTATACCCAAGTAAGTGTGTATAGGGTTGTAGCTTTGATCTTAAAAGTCTAGAAAGGTGTCATGGGATTCTGCTGTTTTTGCTACACAGCCAGCCCTCTAGAGTTTACTCACCAAGAACACTTAAGGCAGTAGTGGGCATATCACATGTGCATGGTACATACCTCTCCTCTACTTCATACAGTATGAGGTGGAAATGTTAAGATGAGTATAACATGCGCATGCTACAACTATTTATTATTGGTCCTGACTCCCTGTTGTAAATAACATAAATATGTGTATTTGATTCATGTATTGTGGTCACCACACTGAATATATATTATATTTATAACATGTGAAGCCGCTAATAACATAATAATATAAGAAGGATTAGACCAAAGGCCTATCTAGTCCAGTATTCTGTTGCCACAGTGGCCAATCAGGTGCCTATGGGAAGCCTACAAGCAGGACATGAGCACATTAACACCCGCCCACTCATGTTCCGCAGCAACGGGTATTCAGAGGCATTCTATTTTTTGCCAATAGAATCTTTGGTACAACAACAACACTATGTTTGGACCACAGCAATATACCTACACAAACAAATTTGGAAGTAAGAAAGAAAAAGCATAGTAGCTTCGGAGACTGTTGCATATGAGAAGACAAGCTCTATCTTGCAAACTGGTTGATAGAAGAATCAACATAGTCCAAAGAAGGGTTATTTCCAGTGGTCACCTTCAAGATTACCAGAAGCACCCCTTTTCTTAAAGAGAAAACAACCACTTCATGAATCCACCTAGCCGCTACCATTCAGCTAGATGTTAAAAGCCCTGACAGGCAAGGGACAGCCAGTGTGGTGCAGTGGCTAGAGTGTTGGACTGGGAGTCAGGGGATCTGGGTTCTAGTCCCCACTCAGCCATGGAAGCTCACTGGGTGATTTTGGGCCAGTCACAGACTCTCAGCCCAACCTACCTCACAGGGTTGTTGTTGTGGGGATAAAATGGCAAGGAGAAGGATTATGTATGCTGCCTTAGGTTCCTTAAGGAGGAAAAAAGGCAGGATATAAATGTAATGAATGAATGAATGAATGAATGAATGAATGAGGGCCATAGATAAACTGGATGTCTCCAAGCACCCTCTCAGAATCTCAGGCTGCAACACCTGAAACTGAGCCAAGCAACTGCTATAAGAAGGTGCTTCAGGACCAATCTGCCCCTGCCCCTGGAGTCCAAATCCAAGGAGTGTTTTTATTTGCAAAATGCTGATCAAACAAGTCCCAGTGCCTACCGAGAGTTCTGATGCATCTTTCTAATTCTCAAAATGGAGAATACACTTCAGAATCCAGGAAAGCACTGAGCAGATGCAATGGTAGCAGAGAGAAATACTTCTTTATGACAGCCATTACTGCCACAAAGTAGACTTTCAAATGGGCTCTCAAGCCTGTATTCAGTTGGATTCACCTTGAGTTTTCCTCCAATTGTATTTGAACCATCATGCCACTGTTTATTCACTACCACCTCTATGGAATACCAAGGAGTCAATCTCACTGTAGCCAGCAGAAGAAACCATCCAGGAGTAATTGTGTCTACAGCCCAGACTGAGGTTCATTAGGGCATCAACAAAAATGCCAGCCACAAATTCCTCCAGGGCCATCAGAAAATTACCAGATCCATCAGATCCCAGAGATGACCAACCTAATTTGTTATTTACCTTTGAAAAATGCCCAGGGCAACCAATAGACGAAAACTCATCAGATAATTATCTGGCCACAACAAGGACTCACAGCATTTGAGGTCTGAAACTCTGCAAATTTGGCAATGTCCAAGGGACTGCTTTCAAATATATATCACATTCTGATAGAGGGGAAATATAATACTAAGTAAGTCAGGAGACAGATGTACAAACGGAGCAAGAAAATTGTCAAATAATTTGGGAGGCCTATCCAACTCTTTCATGTGCACCAATATAAAAGAGCTCCTATCTAGATGGAACATGACCCCATCCCTCTTCTCACGTCTTTTAAACCTCCCTTGGAAGGCAGTTTATGCTGAGGCAGATGTATGTGTAAGGGTACTTTTTAACGTGTGGTGGGAATGTGACATTTTTTGGAACTTTTGGATCACTATATTAGACCTGATTGGTTGTAGCACAGGTAGCATGCCTCCTTTCAATCCAGCCTACATTCTGCTTCATTTTGACATCAATGGGGTGATAACAAACATCCACCCTTGTTTTCTATTTGCTATCAGTAGCTAAGCTAAGGTTAGCTAAGAAGTGGAATTCCTATCACTTCCATCAGTTCTTCAATGGATTGATGACCTGTAGGATTTTCTCATTGCTGGGAAGATTATGCACAAAATTAAAGTTAGCACATGCAGAGACCTTTCTGGTTATTTGGGGTCAATTTATTGAATATGCCAAATATATTGATAGATAAGCATCAAACCCAGAAAAGTTGCATGATAGACTCAGACCTCTCACCAATTCCAGCCAGGTTTCAGCAATGCATGTCAGCTCAAATTGTTAATCTAGCATCAGATCCTGGTTGAAATTTTAGCATGCATCAACCTGCCATTAAGCAACACAATGGACAGGAAGTTAATATGACAGCGAAGCATCCTTTGGATGGAAGAAGGGCCAGTAAGAGGGGCAATGAATGACTTAAGTGAATGACTAAACACCTGGAAATATTAAAAAAACCTTTAGGGTGCAATTCTATGGGGAACTCGGATGCAGCCGACTATCCAATGCAGGGCGGGAGGAGCATGGAGGAGATCTTCTCCTCTGTGCTCCAGCTGCCCTGCATTTGCAGATAGATGGCCAATTTCAGCTGTCTAACTGGGTCGCCTCGGAGTGGGGGGAGGGGGCGGAGGTCAGATGGCACATAGGAAGCACTGTACCTGTGCTTCCGCGGCCCCAGCCCCCAGGGATTCCCCTTTTCAGCCACTCCATGTTGCTCTTCCGAGGGCAGAGCCAGGGACAAACCACACCTCCTATGATTTTTGGGAACTGACCTCTGAGCGCTGGCTCCGAGCTCGGTTCCCAGAAACTGAAAAATCCTACGGCCGTCTAGAGGCTGTCTAGCAGCCATAGGATTGCACCTAGGGTGAGATCTCCAACCAAATGCTGGTCAGAATACCCTTCCCTCCCCACACTTTCTATAATTTGGTAGGCCTTGGTAGCTTTACAAAGATGTTCCCACTCCCAGTGTCATAAAAAGAAAAGAGGGCAATGTAATTCTAAGGTGCTGTAGAGCTGTGTGTCCCAATTTTCACATAGACTTCCATGTGCCCGGATCTTTCAGCACACCAAGAAGAATAAAAGAGTTTTTGAAGGGTCTTGGATCATGTCCCAAAGCTTTACCCATTATTATGGCATAGACAAGGGGTGGATGATTACAAGTCCACTCCTTTCACTGGCTATATCCCATTGCAATGGAAGAATTGGTTGTCTAAAATAAAATAATAAATATTTGAAGTTTAAATAGCCCTAAAACCAGTGTGGTGTAGTGGCGAGAGTGTTGGACTGGGAGCCGGGAGATCTGGGTTCTAGTCCTCACTCGGCCATGGAAGCTCCCTGGGTGACTTTGGGCCAGTCACAAACTCTCAGCCCAACCCACCTCACAGGGTGGTTGTTGTGAGGATAAAATGGAGAGGAGGAGGATTATGTACGCCACCTTGGGTTTCTTAAAGAGGAAAAATGGCGGGCTATAAATGAGATAGATGATAGATAGATAGATAGATAGATAGATAGATAGATAGATAGACAGACAGACAGATCTCTTCCATTAATCATCTATCTAGAGAAAGAAAGAAACAATATAAAGGGTAGAACCATAGCTCATCATAGCTGTAACTCAATAGAGCAGAATAGTAGAAACTAGAAAGGGCTTTGTGAAGTGGTCTTCTTGGTTCTGTTTTTGTTTTAAGACAATATTGACTTCAAAACTCCTGGCAACTGAAAAAGCAGGAGGCTCCAGTTTATACCATTTTTTGTTTTGTTTTGTTAGAGATGTTGCCTGAAGCCTGCACAATAAAAATGATAGTTGCATTTGAAGAAGATTCATAATTGTTGGACTTCATAAGGATTCTTCAGCACTCACCCTATGCTGTCATGAAGTAGTAACAGCAACTTGGCATCTTCTGTAAAAGCCATATCCTATCCCCTTTGCGGATTTTCATTTCATCTTTGGCATTTTCAACTGTCTGGAGAAAAATACCACCTTTGAATTGAAGCTTGGGAGGCTGCCAGGCTTGGCAATTCTGAGGTTCTTTCTACATCGTTAAATCTTGCATGTTGAAAACGGGACTCAGAACTTTTTCTGATGTTCACAAGGCTTCTGAAAGTAAAAACAAAAACAAATCATAAATGCCAGTGTAAGAAACTAATTGGCCTTTAACCTTGTGAGTTAGTGGGAATGGGATGAGTGAAACTGCAGAATTCAAGGCATTTATTTTCCATAAGGTCAACATTCTTTTCCAAAGATTAAATATCATTAGTGTAGTGACTACACAGGCAAACACAACTAACATTAACATGTCTACTCAAAAATACGTCCCACTGAGTTCAATGGGTCTTATTCCCAGGTAAGTAGGATTGCAGCCTTATTTTATAATGTCAGATGTATTTGCCTCTGTAGACAGCAATCTACATGTAATTATGGCTTTAAAACAAACTTCCTATACACCAGATTAGGTAAATAATACTGACCCTGGAAACAAACTAAGTCCAGCTTGGTATTTCCTTATTTTCCTGTATTAAACGTTTCAGTTACTGAAATAAATAGAATTATTTTGAACATTTTTGAACTTTTTTACCCCACTCTTCAGCCGAAAAAGGATCCCAGAGTGGTTTACAATTTACAAAGGCCAATATTTAAAGATAGTCCCTGCCCTCAGGTTTACAATCTAAAAGACACAACACAAAAGGAAAAGGGATTGGGAGGGAGGAGGGAAACATAAAGAACATGTCATTTAACTCATAAATAAAATCCACACCCAGTTTACTAACCTAACCTCTCTATGCTCAGCAGAACTGATTTTATCTTTCATCATCCTAGATGCTTGCCTATTGCAAGCAAAACCTAGGGATTTTCCAGAAAGTTTTCTCCCTTGATTTTGATGTTCTGCTGTACTGGATGGGTTTACAGACATGGAACCAATTAGTGTAGGTATCCATGGTTCTTCTAGAGGTGTATTTCTGGAAAGTAACAAACAATAAAAATATAAATCCCAATTCCAGGTGTTTGTCAACGATTATAAATAAATATAGGATAGAGTGATGATTTATTTATTTATTCTTTTAAAATCTTGTGGAGACCTATGTGGAACCATTCTTCAATTTTAATGTACTTTTTTTTAAGTGCTTTTTAAAAAGCGTGGATCCTTGCCTCAAAGGGGCTCAGTCTTTTGTGCACACTCTACAGGGTTGGGGTGCTCTGGGGTGCTCAAGGTGCCTGCCTCTATCACCTCCCCCTTATTCTGCTCCCCACAAACCTTACCTGCAGCAGGACATGAGGAAAGCATGGTAGAGTCCATTCCCACCAAGGAGGGGAGTGGGTCTACAACTCCCAGAATCCACAGTGGGGAACAACACTATTCACCCCACTTTCTGCTGGTGAGAAAGCCCTCCTGGCAAAAACTGAAACCAAAGTCTTTTCCCACTGGGACACATAATAGGTTTGCATAATAAATTAAAAGAGCAAACTGCCTGCCATTACACCCATTTCGATGGTTCCCGAGAATGCTATGAACGAACCAGTTAAGAAGAGATTATCAACTTAACTGCAACATCAGGCACCGCTATCATTTTCTCTTCTTCATTCTATCCTACCTGCTCTCATTTAAGTCTGGGAGTGCAGTTCATCCTATAAAGGACCCACACAGGTGCCCTTGGAGATGCTTCTGCAATCAGATGTTCAGGGTGTCCTCTTGAGAAAAGTTCTCTCCCCATCACCACCACAAAAGCTAATGCTAGTGCTGAGATTATAGTTCTCAACAGAGACCTTTTGGCTTGAATTTCGGGGGCAGGGAAAAATGAGTCCCCAGAATGCTGTTGCTGTCAGATGATTAATTCTGTTAATTTAAGTGGCTTTGTTAAAATTATGTCCAACCATAAACTTCCATTATAAAATTCATCTTTGTCTGAGAACCAGGCAAGAAATTGTTCGTATCTCAAGGGTATTGTCAGTATAACTTTGCAGGAAGTCAAGAAGTACAATAATTAAAACTGTAAGGTCCCCTAAGTAAATATAAGGATTCCATTAATCTAATAAGCATATTAATAGTGAAATCCTCTCTATGTCTACTCAGAAATGAGGTCCATTATGGTCCTTGGTATGTGTGTATAGGATTGCAGCCTAAAGAATTAGAAAAACATACTTTCTGTGAAGGTAGTGGCACATACCTAAGGATAGTTTTAACACTTGTCTATATTAACAAAGAACTAGGCAGGAATAATCTATTAAAGTAGTTATTATCAGCACAGTAGATAATCTAGCACATGCTAATTGTTTGAACCAATGGATCTGTGATGTCTGAATAATGTAGCAGAAACATATAATGTCACGATT
Organism: Heloderma suspectum; assembly: GCF_057233095.1. NCBI lineage: Eukaryota > Metazoa > Chordata > Lepidosauria > Squamata > Helodermatidae > Heloderma > Heloderma suspectum. The sequence continues at coordinate 90,235,959 of NC_139459.1, forward strand.
TGTGATGTATCCACTTTCTGGCATTGTGATTAATTTCTGTGCAAGGAAAGGTGAGCAAATTGTAACCAAGAAGGGCTACACATGTGTTTGTTTTTCCTCACCCTTACTGGGCTTTTCTACATGAGGCATTTATTTTGTGCTCATCATTCCCTACTCATGGGAATGATGAGTTTATGAGTTCTTTAGATGATGTAATGACCCTCCAGTTTCACTTCTGTGTCTAAAGAGTGCTTTTGGCAAGTTTTTTCTTTTTTTTTAGAGCAGGGGAAATGCAGTATTTAATTGTAAAAGTGAAAGAAAATGCTTTTTTTACTTGTGTATTTGCACTATTCTGCTATACCACAGTGCCACCTAGAGGTTATGTAGTGGAAAAGCAGGAAAGGAAACACGCTCAGATCTCAGTACTATGACAAAACTGAAAATAGGTACAGTGGCTTAACAGCCAATCAACAGTCTTGTGTAGAAAAGCTGAGTCCACATCTGGATAGTGGATAGCATCCAGATAGCATTTTAATTCCCACTTTCAGTGAAAGTGTGCTGCCCTTATTTGCTGCCTTATTGTATGTTGTTTGAATTTTTAATTAGTATTTTTGTTGTTTCATTGATATTACTTCAATTGCCTTGGATGCTGACAGGGGGAGAAAAGTGGGAGAGTGGGAGATAACATTCTACTAAATAAATGGCTGCATTTTCAACTTGTATTTTGTAGACCAAGAGGTTTTGCTGTACCACTTGACAAATCACTTCTGAAATAGAGAGGATTGTGATATCACATGGATGTTTTGCTGTTAAAGATAAATAAAGACAAGAATCTCACCGGACATGCTCTTGTATGCACCTAAAGCAGCTCTTTGGTTCCCAGCCAAAGAAATCAAGGTTTTTAGGACATGGTAAGTGCTTGATCTCACAACACTGCAGTACACTCAAAACACAGGGGCACATGCCAAATTAAGGTCAAATATGCCAATACTTATTGGCATATTTACTCTATCAAATATTAACATGAGAACTGAACATGCAGATTAGGGCTGGGGTGGAGTTAGGTGATATTTTCTATTTCAAGCAGTTTCCTTGGCATCATCTTGCCGAGTCTCACTTTATCTATTTTGGCTGTGAGGCATAAACTGGTTAAACCAGAACAGTAGTGATCACTTGAATGTGTTCTAGGGATGTTAGAGCATTCTGCCACGGACTCCAGTGAAGTCCGCCATGGACTCCAGGAATCCCCTCCCCTGCCACCCCGTGGAATCTCCTCGGGATGGAGCCTACCTTTGTCGGCCGTCTGCTGCCCTGTGAATGGCTGCCCCAGTCTGTAGCCACCATTTCCATTCTACTTTAGCCGTGATAGGCTACGTATATATTTACATAGCCTATCACGGCAAAAGGCAGGGACGCAAATGGTATAACGACTCCCCTTGCTTTTGGCATGAAGAGCTGCCCAATGGCAGCCCGCGTCATCCTCTCCCCTGCCCACATGCAACGACCCTGCCCCCATGGCCAGGCAAACCGGACGTGGGGGTAGGGCATTTCCCTTACATATAGATCTAGAGCCAATCTAGATGTGACACCATTCACACACATTCGTTACACCATTTGCCTACTGGCACCACTTCCTCTCCGATAGGTTTCCACCTGCCTCAGGCCACTAGGACAAGATCCTTTGGGGGAAATTTATCGACATTTTTTCCTTGCTATTCCGAGAACCAGAATATGCTGACAATAGGGATGTACGAATCCCTTACCTGTTCCGGTCGGGGCATCCACTGGGGGGGGGAGGTGCTCCATCCCTCCCCCTGGAATCCTCAATGGGGGGGGAGGCGATCTGGTCCTCTCCCCCGGAATCCTGCCTGGCCGGCTCTGCTCCGTGGCAGCTCCACGGAGCAGCCGGCAAGGGCCGTCCGCAGCCGGACTTCCAGCCACGGACGGGCAGCTGCGGCCGCCATTTGCGTCCTTCCAGGCTGCCATGATAGGTTACATAAGAATTTACATAGCCTATCACGGCTAACTCCCCCCCAAAAAAAAACTGCATACGCAAATGGTGGTGGCTACGGCAGTCGCCATTTGCATTCCCTATTACAGCGAAAAAAAGGGAACCGCGAATAGCGTAGTGGGCACTATTTGCGGTTCCCTTTTTTTCGCCATAATTCCCTATGTAAATATTTACGTAGGCTAGAATGGTGAAACATAGGAACGCAAATGGTGGCCGCCATAGCCACCGCCATTTGCGTATGCCTTTTGGGGGGGGGTTAGCCGTGATAGGCTACGTAACTTCTTATGTAGCCTATCACAGCTGCAAGGACGGCAATGGCGGTCGCAGCAGCCCAGCCGCAGCTGGCCAGGAGACCAGCTGCTGCTGCCACCGCCGAATCCACCACCGGAACCGCTGCTGATTCCGCAGGGGGGTGGGGGGGTAGGAGGGCGTTCCACCACGGATTCCGGGGGGCTGGAATCACTGGAATCCGTGGCGGAATTCTCTGCCATCCCTAGGCGACAATGACAAATCCAGGGAGAGAGAGCGCTGATGAAGCAGGGGGGAATAGGTGGCTCGTACCTGGTCAAATTGGCTACCAGGTTATTTGATTTACGGGATTTATTTTACAGCAAGGATTCCTGTAACGTGGGTGGATTCTCACCAAATATATGGACATTATTTATAGGGCATACACGTAGGGATGGCAGAGAATTCCGCCATGGATCTCGGGGAGGCCGAATGCCAGTGTCAAGGGCTCCTTGGAGGGCTCTCTCAGTCTAATCCAGTAGCCAAGTCCAGACGCAGACAAAGGGATTCTTTTCAAAGCTTTATTCTTCTTTTACAACTTACAACTCTACAGGTAGCAACTAGATCTGAGCAGCAGCATCCCTGTGCCCTAAGTTGGAACAGTTGGTCCCCGTTTGAAAGGCAATTACTGGCAGACCCCTGAATATAAGGACTAAGGAGAATCCCTCCCCTTTTCCCTTGGATCCTCTAGGCGCAACCGTTCTTTGAGCGCCAACCGGGCGCTACGCCTCCTTTCCGCGCTCTCCATTTGGCACCGCTCTCTGCATCTGCGCCACGCATCCAACCAGTCTGCTATCGGTGCTGGGTCACTCCCTGGACTGCTTTCTAATCTAGGAATGTGGGTGGGAGGAATCTCTGTCAGCTGCGGGCCCTGGGAAAAAGGGGCGCGCTCCTCTCCCAGGAGCGACTGCTCTTCCTCTAAATCAGAACTACTCGGGGATTCTATGGGCTCAGTGTCCACCCTGACAGCCAGTGCATTTGGCCCCCCAAAATCTGTGGTGGAACGGCCTGCCCCCCCGCCCGCCCCCGCGGATCCCCCCAGGATGAGACTTACCTGGGGTGGATCTTCCGGGTAGGGATATATGAAAATCACTTACCTGGGGTGGAGCCACCGCCACCCGGAAGATCCACCCCAGGTAATTCTCGTCCCGGGGGGATCAGCGGGGGGGGCAGGGGGTGCAGGCCGTTCTGCCACAGATTTCGGGGGGCCGAATGCACTGGCATTCGGCCTCCCCGAGATCCGTGGCAGAATTCTCTGCCATCCCTACTTCCAGGCGGCGGCTCCAGCGGTGGCGGCAGCGGCGGCTGGTCTTCCGACCGGCTGCCACCACCACCATTTGCAGTTTGTTTGTTTTTTCTACACAGATTTGATAGGCTACGTATGTTTTTACGTAGCCTAAAATGTCTGGGTAAAAAAAAAAAAAGGCGTACGCAAATGGCGGCGGCTATGGCCACCACCATTTGCATTCCTTATTTTGGGCCGTCTTAGTCTACGTAAATAATTACATAGACTAAGATGGCGAAAATAAGGGGAACGCAAATAGCGTCTGCTACGCTTTTTGCGTTCCCCTTGATTTTCACTGTCATAGTCTACGTAAATATTTACGTAGATTAAGACGGCCAAAAAGAAGGATTGCAAATGGCGGCAGCCATAGCCGCCGCCATTTGCGTACATGGGTTTTTTGTTTTGTTTTGTTTTTACCCAGAGCCCTCCGTGGCCGGAAATCCGGCTTCAGACGGCTCTGACCTGGCTGGGCCTGGCCGGCTGCTCCACAGAGCTGCCACGGAGCACAGCCAGCCGTGGAGGATTCAGGGGGGAGGAATGGAGCACCTCCCCCCCATCCAGGATTCCGGGGGGAGGGAGAGATCGCCTCCCCCCCCACCATCAGCATAATCCGCAAAAGGTAAGTGATTTTCGTACATCCCTACATACATGGAATACGAGGGCGGGGCTTGGCTGGTGTATGACGAGGCCTTTCGCTGGAGGGATCCATCCATGCAATGGGACCTTAAGGACCAGGACCTCTGGCTGCAATACATGACCCCTTCCAGACCAGGTTTTGGCGATAGATCTGAGTGGTCATATCTTGGCCAAACATGCACCCACATCAGCCTCCCGGCCACTTGCGGGGCAGGGAGTTCAACACTGCGCGCTGAGCTGGGAATACAGTTCCAAGGGCTCCTGCTCTCGGAACCCATGTAGGTTTCACCATGAATGTTCCATCTGTGTCAGACAACACCCCTGCACCTCTTGCCATCATGCCAGGGGCTGGCGGGGACCCATACGGGAGGTGGGCAACAGCCTCTTTCAAAAGGGCCAGTTAACAGCGGGTCTCTTCAATGACTGTTAGGGCGCTACCCGTGCAAGGCAGACACCGTCTATCTCGAGCATGGTTTTAGGCATGGTTTTAGGATCCCTTTCCAGGGTCCACAAAGGGCGCAATCCGCTAGGAACCATAAATCTGCCCTGGCCATGCAGTAGCTGGTACAGGACAAGACTGACAAGGAAGTGCTTGCTGGCTGGGTTACTGGCCCGTTTGCTTCTCCCCCAATTCCTAACCTACATGTATTCCCCTGGGTATCGTACCGAAGAAATCCTCTGGGGAGTTCAGGTTAATTCATGACCTCTCCTTCCTAAAGGCGGGTCAGTTAATGACGAAATCCCCGACCATCTATGCTCAGTCTGCTACTTCCTTTGACGTGGCTGTTTCCATGGTCCGGGCTTTCGGTCATGGGGCTCTGATGGGAAAATGCGATATAAAGTCTGCCTTTTGCATTTTGCCCATTAACCCTCTGGATTTTGACCTTTTGAGGTTCTGTTTCCAAGATAAGTTCTACTTGGACTGGGCCCTCCCCATGGGGTGTGGTATATCTTGCTCCATGTTAGAGAGGTTCAGCACCTTTTTGGAATGGGCTGTGAAAGTCAGGTCAGGCATACAGAGTATGGTCCATTACTTGGATGTAGGGATGTACAAAAGTGACTTACCTTTTCGCGGATTCTGTTCATGGTGGAGGGGAGGCGTTCCGTCCCTCCCCACGGAATCCTCAAAGTGGGGGAGGAGATCTGGTCCTCCCTCGCCGGAATCCTCGACAGTTGGCTGTGCTCCGTGGTGGCTCTGAGGAGCAGCCAGCCAGGCCCAGGCCTGGGCCATCCGCAGCCAGATTTCCAGCCAGGGAGGGCTCTGGGAAACAACAACAACAAAAAATGCATACGCAAATGGCGGCGGCTACGGGGTATACGTAGTGGGTGCTATTTGCATTCCCCTTTCTTTTCTTCATCTTACTCTATGTAAATATTGATGTAGACTAAGATGGCGAAAAATAAGGAACGCAAATGGCGTCAGCCGTAGCCGCCGCCATTTGCGTACGCGTTTGTTTTTTTTTAAAACCCAGACGTGATAGGCTATGTAAGTCTTTACATAGCCTATCACGTCTGGGGGGGGGGGACACAGACTGTAAATGGCAGCGGCGGCAGCCATTCGGAAGACCAGCCGCTGCCGCTGCTGAAGCCGCCGCTGGAGCCGCCGCTGGAGCCGCCGCTGGAGCCGCCGCTGGAGCCACCACCGTCGGGAACATCCGCCCCAGGTAAGTCTCGTCCTGGGGGGATCTGCGGGGGGGCGGGGGGGGCAGGCCGTTCCGCGATGGATTTCGGGGGGCCGAATGCACTGGCATTTGGCCTCATCGAGATCCATCACAGAATTCTCTGACATCCCTACTTGGATGACTTCTTGTTTTCTGGGCCCAAGGATTCCATTCAATGCACCGAATTGATGCAGGCCTTCAATGCCCTGGCAGATGAGCTTGGGGTTCCATTGGCACACGAGAAAACAGAGGATCCGTCTCCAGTCTTAACATTCTTAGGGATTGAATTGGATACCTTTAATCAATGTTGCCAGCTTCCAAAAGACAAACTTATGGCTCTGCACACAAAGCTCCTGGCAATCATGCATTCTTGCAAGGTCTCCTTGAGGGCTTTGCAAGAGTTAGTAAGGCATCTAAATTTTGCATGTAAAGTGGTTGCTCCTGGCCAGGCCTTTGTGCAAAGGCTGTGCTGGGCAATGCAGGGATTGTGAGAGCCCCATTACCGAACGAGGGCCACTGCCACTATGCACTTGGATATGGGGGTCTGGCTTCAGTTTTTACAGGAGTTTAACGGCGTCTCTTTCTGGAGGTGTGAGTTGCTCCTCAGCCAACTTTCAGATTCATTCTGATGCTGCTGGGGCACTGGGCTTTGGTGTCATATGGCTGGACCATTAGTGCTTTGGGCGGTGGCCTGAGAGCTGGATAGCAGCCGGAATCTGCAGGGATCTTACATTCCTGGAGTTTTCCCCCATTTACATGGCAGTGCATCTCTGGGCCGACCAATTAGCCAACTCCGTGGTTCTCTTCTGGTGTGACAACTTAGCCACCGTTCACGTCATTAATACTCTGACCTCCGGAAATCACAGGGTTATGGCATTGGTAAGAGCATTTACACTCCATTGCCTGCAGCATAATATCTTGTTCCATGCCTGACACGTGCCTGGCTTGGACAATTCAACTGCCGATGCTTTGTCACGTAACCAGATCAACAGGTTCCAAGAGTTAGCGCCGTAGGCTCGTCCGCTGCCAGACCTCATGCCCACAGCTCTATGGGAGATTAGCGGACTGAAGTTGAGCACGCCATGATGAACTCCATAGCTCCCAACACTAGGGCCGCCTACAACAAAGCAGGTAGGGAGTTCTGGGCCTTCCGGAGCAACTTGCAGTTGCATCACACGTGGCCCATCCCAGTGGATCACCTCCTACAATTTTGTGTCTTATTTCAGGAACAAGGGCCTTGCAGCCAGGACCATAAGTGGAAAGCTGGCCACATTGGCCTTCTGGGCTAAAGTTAAGGGTATAAATAGGGATGTCAGATAAATCCACTGCAGATTCAAATGAGGCCAGATGCAGAATCCACAGCGGATCAGGACCACTTACCTCTGCTCCAGGAGGACTGGAGGCGGAATGGCACTCGGCTGTTTCTTCCAGCCAGAGCAGTTCGCCTCCTCCCTGTCCCTGCTGATTGCCTTTTAAAAAAAGTCTTCCAAACAAAAAAAAAAAAACAGACAATAGGGAGGATGTGCCCATAGACTTATATGCAAATAGAGTCATGAATCTTGCATTTAAGTCTATGTGTCCATAGGCTTATACGCAAGATTCACCGCTCTATTTTGCATATAAGTCTATGGACACATGCGATCAGCAGGATGTGCCCATAGACTTATACACAAAATAAAGCGGTGAATCTTGCGTATAAGCCTATGGACACATAGACTTATATACAAGATTCATGACTCTATTTGCTTATAAGTCTATGGGCACATCCTCCCAATCACTTTTTTTAAAGACTTTTTTTTTAAGGCAATCGGCAGGGACAGAGAGGAGGCGAACTGCTCTGTCTGGCAGGAGGGAAGGTAAGCGCCCTAAGCCAGTTCCCCCCCCCCCGGAATCTGAGCAGAGTGGAACCACTCTGGAGTATTCTGGGGGGGAGGAACGGATCGCCTCCCCCTCCCACAGATCCCCACCAGAACAGACGGTGGGGAATCCGTACACCCCTAGGTGTAAGCGCTTCCACGGCCGATTTTATGGTGCGACGCACCGTACGGGGCTGGGCTAGGATGTCACTTGCACCGGTTGGCCCTAGGCACCCTCTTTCTCTGGATACCCTTTTGAGTCTTCACAGGCTAGACTATGGCCATCCATCCCATTTGTGCTTCACACTATGAAGCTGTACTGTTTCATGTGGTGGCTTTAATGGCTTTCTTTGCTCAAATCGTTGGAGAAACAGGATGCAGAGCATTTCATAAGCATCCTCCTTAGTGATACAGTTTTTTAAAGAAATCCTTAGTGATCAATTTTGCCAGTCACATATATTTATATTCTATGTTGTTGAACTGCTCAATCCAAATTCTTGAATGGTGGAATGTAACAGAGAAGGAGCTTGCTGTTGCCTGTTGGGCTTTCCTGAACTTGCTAAAAGTTTAATTGAGATGGACAATTTAATTGAGATAACCCTTTAAAGAGTTAGGGATTCAGCCTTCTTTCAAGTGGTTTCTTGGAATTCATAGCACAAGCTTCTGCATGTTCACTCAGAAGTAAGTCCCAGGGTGTGCTCAATTATACTTACTCCCAGGTAAGCATGTATAGGATTGCAGCATAAAGTTCATTAGTTTGAATAATGTAGTACTTCATCCAATGCATGTTTACTCAAAGGTCAATGCTACCATATCTAATGGGGCTTACTCCCAGGCTAGTTTGTATAGGACTGTGGCAGTGGGGCTTACTTCTAAGTGGACAAATGGGGAACTCAATGGGATTTATTTCTGAGTAGACATGTATAGGTTTGTGCTGTAAATTTTATATAGGCATGAATATATAAATTTCTTATTTTTAATTTAATATTTTTGTTAATTATTATTAAATAAAAATTGGTGCCTTCTTGAAATTTCCTAAATGTACAGTTCATCCTGGGAAAGTATAATTAAAAAAGAACCTCTTCTGCAAGCTGTAAGATGATCAGCTTTTCAATCATGAAAATGAAAAGAGAAAGCTTGGAGCACAACATCTCTCTGAGTGCTGCAGTAATATTCACATTTTAAATCCAAGCCGAACAGCTGCCCATTTCTACTAGTTACCACTACAGCCAATTAATGCTTGTCAAGATTTATAATTAAATGAAACTAATGAAAATTACTTGGCTGATAATGGAATTTTTCTCCCACATCTGCATGCTATTACCCCATGCAAATATTAAAGTTGGAGAAATAATGTTTGTTTTAATGGATTATTTGATCCATTGTATGACTCTTGATAGGTTGATCCTTCTTCATAAACATGCGTGTGTGTGCACACACACACACACACAAAATAATGAATAATGAATAGATTCATTGGGTCACCAACATTCTATATATTCAAGATAATTCCATTTCCCTTCTATGCACATGATTGTGATCTGGGACAGAACTAGATCTCATTGAAGTGATTATTCTTGTCATTATAAATGCCTCTAAACCAATTTCACATATTAAAATGTGCCACTAATTAATGAACAGATATGACTGTGTGGTGATATGGAAGGAACTACTACAGAGAAAAGTAAATGAGCTTTCTACTGTCATTAATACATGTCTTATTCAAGGGTTCTGTATCTGAGCCATTCTTAGCAATGCAATGACTAAAAAGGTAATAAGATTTATTCTGTTTTACTGGGTTATAAGCTGGTCCAGAATGGAACTTTCTAGAAACTTTATAGGAGATCTGGGTCATTTTGTCAAGTAAAATGAGGTACCTGCCTTATTAATGCTATTATATTAATGCTCTTTAGTGCAATATATGAAGTGAATTTTAACCAAGGAGCTTGCATTAGTGTATAAAGCACGGCTTTAAAAGTTCAGTTGTGGAAATCCTCTGTTGAGGTAATATCTTTCACTGTTGCCATGATTTATAAAACATAAATGGGTAGTAGTAAGTCCCATCAGCGTTAATATTTTATTGTTATTGCATTTATGGTCCACATTTTCCCCTCTGTAAGGAGGAGGGAGGGGAATTTCTCCCTTGTCTTTGGGTCCTGGGAGGAGGGGGTGGAGGTGGAGGGTGCCCCAGCCAGCATCATCCAATTGCACAGTTCTTGAGTAGATCGTCTCCCCTGCTGACATCATCAGCCTGAACCATGCCAACCTAGCAGTAATAATTACACTGCTTTTGTTTCATCAATGTCTCATTGTTCTTTAATGTTTTAAAGAGTTTTAATAGCATTGCTTTATTGCTACTCATGTTTTGTATTGTTACTTTGTCAAACCACTTTCTTATGAAAGAGATTTCTTATGAAGAGTGGTATATAAAATACATACATACATACATATATAAAAAATTAATAGCAGTGCCAATGTGCTTTTCTGCTTCCATTCCCTCAGGAAATAAGTGCTTCTAATCAGATGGAAAAGTAATCTTCTGTAAACCACCCAGGGAGCTTTGGCTATTGGGTGGTACAGAAATGTTAATGATGATGATGATGATGATAATAATAATACTATTAAATAACTACTACTCTTATTATTAGACTGAGGAAAGGAAGTACAGTAAAGGAGACTCTATACCAGCCTGGTGCCCTCTAGATGTGTTGGCTGGACCACAACTTCCATCATCCTCAGCTGTCATGGCAATTGGCTGTCCTGGCTGGGAGATGATTTGAATGGTTCTCCAACACATCTGGAGGGCACAAAATTGGGGAGGCCTGTTCTACAGCTTGTGCTTTATTTTCACAGTAAAAGCAAGGTGGTGGACTCTCTGTCGCTGGAGGTATTCAAGCAGAGACTGGACAGCCATTTGTCAAGGATGCTTTAAACTGAATTCCTGCACTAAGTAGGGAGTTGGAGTCAATGACCTAAATGACCCCTTCCAACTCCATGATTCTAGGCCCTTGAATGGGGTGAGCTATGGTGGAAGGGGAGGAGAGGATCCCCAAAAATCAGGTGGCAGGACCTTCCTCAAGTTGAGCTGTTCCTCTCACAGAAGATAGATCTTGGATCCAACCCCAAGACTGGGGCCCCTGCAACTTCCATTTCCTCAACCACCACCGCCGCCGCCACACATTCAAGTGGTCACCACTGTGCTGGTTTAATCAATTTATGCCTCACAGCCAGAATACATAAGGTGAGACTAAGCAAGATGATGCCACGCTTTTGCTAAGAGAAATTGCTTAAAATAGAAGATATCACCTAACTTTGTATCTCCACCTCCCCACATCAGCACGCTCAATTCTCATGCTAATCTTGGATACAGTAAATTTGCCACCAAGTAACAATTCACCATAATTTTGCATGTGCCTGTGTGTTTTGAGCATGCTGCAGTGTGGTGATATCAAGCACTTACCATGTCCTAAAAGCCTTGATTTCTATGGCTGGGAACCAAAGAGCTGCTTTAGGTGCATGCAAGAGTTTGAGCATGTCCAGTGAGATTCTTGCCTTTTTTTGTCTTTGAACAGCAAATGTCTGTGTGATAGGATGTACGAAAGTGACTTACCTTTCGCGGATTATGTTGATGGGGGGGGGAGGCGTTCCGTCCCTCCCCCCGGAATCCTCGAACAGCCGGCTGTGCTCCGCGACAGCTCTACGGAGCAGCCGGCCAGGCCTGGTCCGGTCAGGCCAGAGCCATCCACAGCCGGATTTCCGGCCACGGAGGGCTCTGGGTAAAATAAAAAACAAAACAACCAGCCGCGTACGCAAATGGCGGCGTCTACGGCTGCCGCCATTTGCGTTCCTTCTTTTTGGCCATCTTGATCTACGTAAATATTTACGTAGACTATGACGGAGAAAATAAAGGGGACACAAATAGCGCCCACTACGCTATTTGCGTTCCCCTTTATTTTCGCTGTCATAGTCTACGTAAATATTTACGTAGATTAAGACGGTAAAAAGAAGGGACACAAATGGCAGCGGCCGTAGCCGCTGCCATTTGTGTACGCGGTTGTTGTTTTTTAAAACCCACCCAACCATGATAGGCTACGTAAAGATTTACGTAGCCTATCACGTCTTTTTTTTCTTTTTTTTTAAACCTAGCCATGATAGGCTATGTAAATCTTTACATAGCCTATCACGTCTTTTTTTTTTTTTTACACACAAGCCTGGAAATGGCGGTGGCGGCAGCCGGTCAGAAGACCGGCCGCCGCCGCCGCCAAAGCCACCGCTGGAGCCGCCACCGCCTGGAAGATCCACCCCAGGTGAGTCTCGTCCCGGGGGGGATCCGCGGGGGGGCGGAGGGGCAGGCCATTCCGCCACGGAGCTCGGGGGGCCGAATGCACTGGCATTCGACCTCACCGAGATCCATGGCGGAATTCTTTGACATCCCTAGTGATATTACAATGCAGGAAACAACAACAGCAACAACATAATAATAATCATAGATAATAATAATAATAAATATTAATAATATAATAATAATAAATTGTTATAGCATGTGTCAAACATTAATCATGTATATTATCATAATATCACTTGGTGTCAACCCTTCAGGTTTTACATTTGGAGCAATGTTAGCATTAAGGAGTGTGGATTCAAGCTAAGGCTGCAATCCTATGCAGGCTTGCCTAGAATAAACCCCATTGAACATGATGGGACTTTTTTTTTTTCCAGAATAAACATCCCTTGGATAGGACTGTAAGCTAGGCAATTCTCTAATAAATCTGGTATTCATAATAACTGGATTGATTTGTTCATATTAATTAGCAATGGTCCTTTTAGTAATGAAAAGAGAACTTCACTTACACTTTGAAACTTAGTGCCTTACATATGAATTAAAAATAATTGGAAAGTCCCTGTATGTTTTACTTTTTGCCTCAGTATTGTAAAGAAATGGAACATAATTTCTGTTGCAGTTTAACTTTAGATTTAACTTAAGTGCTATTGGTTGATAAAAATGTGATTTATACCTTATTCCTACACTAGAAAGTGGCATTAATAAAAAAAGTGTCATGATATGAATGCTCTGAAAGTCTTACTCCCAAATGCTCAGAGGATAAGGAAGACTGAAAATAATGTCTTTAATTTCTAAACCAATATGAACAGTTTCAGCAATGAATGAGAAGTGACAAATTCTGACATTTTCCTCAGTTTTGAAAAGGAGGCAAAAGGAAATATGAATGCCAGTGGAGCTATGAAAGATATTGTCATAAGCATAAAATTGATTTTATTTCCCAAGTATATTAGCACAGCTTTCTCAGAAATAAAAGTAAGTTCAGAAGTGGAAGCTATAAATTGTGGGCTACCAATATTGTACAAATTGGTCAAAATGCACAACCTACTCAGAATCTAAAGAACAGAAATTAGATGCAGTTTCATGCCCCCCCCCCCTTTCAAGTAATGAAATGTTCTGGGTAAGTCTTTTACAGAGTTAGTTTCTTTTGGAGGAGAAAGCTGGAGACATATGATGCCTTTATAATAAATTGATTTATTTACAGATACACAATTCAATGGGTATTGTAGGAGGCTGGTATGCTGAAAGCAAGTGTGTACTCATTTCTGATCCAATCCTTTTATCTTAATAAGATAAGGCAACATAAAGAGCTTATCTTCTCAGTGCCACACAATTTTATTAGCTGAATGAGAGAGGCTGATAGTGTGATTTGCAAATCACTTAAGCCAGCAAATTTAAGGTGGAACCACACATTACATTTAGTTCAGTTATTCTTCTGGGGGATTTTTTTTTTTTTTTTAGTGCAATGCAGCCACATAGTACCTGTATCTATTCCTAAGCATAGGTAGAAACAGCTGGGTGGTGGGTATATATAGCAAAATAAATGACTGGGAAATGGCCCTCTACCCTACACCAACTTCCAATTCAAATTGCAGCTACAGCAGCCTCATTTCATAAGAAAGGCTCTTAAAATAATCATTATGTGTAGTTCTTGCGAGCGGAGACAGGTAATAAAGAGATGGACGACAAAGCTTGGATTGAAACTGGGCCACATTTATTGAAATATCTGCACAGAGGAAACGTAGGACGGGCCCTGACTGTACCACCACCTAGCTGGCACCTTTGTGGGCAAAAGCAAACCCAGCCTGAGGGGTGGCATGTCAGCCACGCCGTCCCTCCGGACTGCCCCTTATGGGGGAGGTAGACCTTCCCGTGTCACCCCCTCCTGGGGCCGTACAGCTCCTGGGTGAGTCAGTCTCCCAGGCAACCCTTATCCCCCTGCCAAGCCGCAAAACCCGTGCGGGAGGCCTCAGGCATCACCTGTCACCATAAGGTGCCTCTGAATGCTCACCATCCCTAAGCTCATTCTCCTTTGCCTGTCCTAGCTGCCACTGGGAGTGACAAGCCTATTGCTTGTCAAAGTCCCCCCACCTGTGCAGAAGAACTTCCCGCAGGCTCCTTTGCAGATCAGAGAGAAAGATGTCATTGCCTGCATCAGACTGGTGTACACTGTCCTGTCTGTAGAGCTCCCTCCTTGTCCATTTGATTTCCTGATGAGTGATGATCCCATCACTGTGTCCATATAGCCCCAAGGCTATCTCTCTGTTGACTTTCTGCCAAGCCATCTCAATAGTTCCCATATTCCGTGCATTCCACTTAATTCTTGGAAGCAAGCAAGACCATAGAATGGTTACCCCCAGCCAACTGTGCCGGATCCCCTGGCAATCAACCAGGGCCTGCTCAATCAGCTCCTTGCCTTTAACACAGCCCAGATCATTCCCCCCTAGATGCAGCACCAAAACGTGCGGGGGAAGATCAACCCGACCTTGATGGAATAACGTGGGCAGGAGGTGCTCCCATCGCATGCCATGTCTGCCAAGCCATTGCACATTGATGTGCTGGGACATTCCGAGCTGTGATCTGCAGCCCAACATGACAGCCCTCCGAGCAGCCCCAAACACCATGCTGTGCCCACATATGAGCACCCGCACTGGCATGCCAAAATTCCAGCGATCTAAGGGAAATGATAACAGCAAGCACAGGAAAACCAGGCAACAGATCAGACAGTCAAACGTCGCACATACGTCCGGAAGGCCCCAGAGTGCCATCTGCCTACCGCCTTCACCTGATCCTGTGAGAAACCCAACTAAACAGCTGTGGAAGCTGCTCCAGTCCAGAAAGAATGTGTCCTGAATCGGAAATCACTCAGGCCGAGGGCTCCCAGTACAGATTTGGTGATGGTCCAGAATTGAAATTTCGTCAGCGAGGAGCCATCAGAGTGACAGAATAACGGGCTGTCCGCTGACCCACGAACACCCATAAAATCCACTAAGGCCCTGACCAGACATAACTCCTCCGCATGGGCTGGATGGAAGGATACCATCATGCCCTTGCCCCGCTGGTCAGTCTTGGATCTCCGAATCCGAAGATGAATGATATCCAGACAGGCCTGGACATCCAAATATCTCAAGGCCCTTCCTGACATATCACTTTTGGATGCCCAGACTTATTCAGAAATCCGGAGTTCCAAGGGCAGCATCCAACAGGACTGCTCTACCTCCTCTGGTTCTGTTGCACTTGCAGGACCCACCACTTGTGCAACGGAGCTTTTGCACTTCTAAAAATTACCCTGGAAATGAGCGGAAACACTCAGTTTTGGATAGGGACAGGTCAGTAGAGCTCCCTTCTGTGAGCTCTGCTAACCTGCCCCATTCAGGAAACTAGCATTTCTGCCCATTTTAGATTATTCTTAGAACTGCAAAAGCTGCGTTTGCACAAGCAGTGGGCCGCATGAGTGCACAGGCACAATAGGATACTACCCTAAATGACCTGATCTTGTTTCTGAAGCAGCACTGGTGCATTAGTGATCTGCCATTTTTCCCTGTGTTTATTCCTTTTATTATTGTTCAGACTGCTGCACATCTACAGTTTGCCAGTTTTCACTTTGTCGTGTCTTTTTTCCACTTAAGGATTTACTCCAGCACATGAGCGCATTGATTACAACACAGGATTCTCTTTTGTGCTGTGATTTAATCAGTGGGCATATGCACGCCTCTTCTCATCATGAACCTACCAGGTGGGAGGAGCCACAAACTTTTTGTTCTCTAATTCTGAAATGAATCTTAGATATTCTCTATAAGTTGAGCTGGAAGACCAGCAGAGCAGAATGTGGGGTAGAACCAACCCGCACAAATGATGACACATCCTAGCTATTATTAACAATAATGGGGGAGGGGGGCATATTGGCTGCTTAAACAAAAAGCTTCAATAACGCATATTATTAATTGCAAAGGAAATTTGACATTGACAACCAGCTGTCTCTAGGGATTCATTAATCTGAACTGACTGCAAATGTGGTCTTGGGTAATGAAAAGAGAATTCTCAGTCATCATTAGGATACAATCACGAAAAAGGCACATGCCATTCTAGTAAGAACAGGATAATAGCCAGAGCATTGTGCAACTGACTGATAATGACTCCTTTGGATTATTACATCCAGTTCTGGTGCTTAAGAAGTATGAAAAGTAAAGGAAAATAGCAAATAAAATGATCAGGAAAACTAAGAGCCCTAACCCAATGAGATGAGCTTAAATGACTTCCAAAGAACTGTTCAACTAATTCTGTGTCCTCTTTAGACTTTAGACTTGTGTTTCTTCTCAAACAGCACCCCCTCCTGCCATATGGCAAGAAAATGTCTTTAGAAACTCAGGGGAAATTGAAAAGCAGCTTATGAGATGGCACTGGAGTCTACCATTCAAAAGAGAAAAAAGATCAGTAATCCCATTGACCATACCAAAGTAGCTATTTGGATCCCAGCCAACAACCTTTTACATTTTTCCTTTCCCTTTGATTAAAAAAAAAAGCTAGAAAGGGATGGCAAACAAGCATAAATGCAAATACTTTTAGCCATCAAAGCCATGTAATAGTAATTAAGTTACATCCTATATAACCATGTACTAGTGATGACATGACATTAGTAAAAGCCAACATATAAACACAGCATTATTATTTTTTCAGTCCATCCTAAAGGAAATCAACCCTGACTGCTCATTGGAAGGACAGATAATGAAGCTGAAGCTCCAATATTTTGGCCACCTAATGCGAAGAGAAAACTCCCTGGAAAAGACCCTGATGCTGGGAAAGACTGAAGGCAAAAGGAGAAGGGGACGGCAGAGGATGAGATGGCTAGATAGCATCACGGATGCAATGAATATGAACTGGAGCACGCTCCGGGAGAGAGCGCAGGACAGGAAGGCCTGGCGTGCTATGGTCCATGGGGTCACGAAGAGTCGGACACGACTGAACGACTGAACAACAACAATATTGACCTCACTGATCTCTTGTAATACCAAGGATCAGTGAAAACAAACTAAGTACCTTGGAGTTAGAGATAATAAAAATAGCATTGAAAGAGGCACCATGAATGGTACATAAAGAGATTACAAAATTTTCATGCTGTTACTAAGAACAACATAAAAATGCTAAAATGTATATAAGAAATAAAATGCATACAACAGAATGTATAAAGGGAAACAGCAGACATAAATAAAGACAAACATATTTATTTAGGGTGGTTAAAACAAAAAAGGGATTGTGAAGAGCTCCAAAACGATCTCTCCAAACTGGAAAACTGGGCATCAAAATGGCAAATGTGGTTCAATGTAAGCAAGTGTACCATGATGCACATTGGGGGGAAATGAAACCTGATTTCACATCTACACTGATGGAATCTGAGCTAGCAGTAACTGACCAAGAAAGAGATCTTGGGTGGGTGGGGGTGGACAGCCTGATGAAAATGTTGACCCAGTGTGCAGCTGCTGTGAAAAAGGCAAATTCCATGATAGCCAACCCTAGGACTCCAAAAAAACCCACAAAACCCTGCCAATATCGCACTGTCTTTATGCAAATCTATGGTGCGACCACGCTTGGAATGCTGTGCATAGTTCTGGTCACTGTACCTAAAATGTAATGTTAAGTGTTCTTAACTGTTTTTATTTATTAATTATTTTTATCTTCTTTCTACATTGTTATGTTGTATTTTAATGTAAACCGCTTAGGGATTTAGATATATGAAGCAATATAAAAGTATTATGAAAAAAATCAAATAAAAAAGGATATTGTAGAGTTGGAAAAAGTGCAGAAAAAGGCAACTAAAATGGTCAAGGGGCTACAGTAACTCTCCTATGAGGAAAGGTTAGAACATCTGTGACTGTTCAGTTTAGAAAAAGGTTGAGTGAGGGGAGACACGATAGGGGCGTTCAAAATTGTGCATGATGTGGAGGTAGTGGACAGAGAGACATTTTTCTCCCTTTCTCATAAGAGTAGACCCCGGTGTCATCCCATGAAGTCGATTGGTAGGAGATTCAGGACAGATAAAAGGAAGTCCTTCTTCACAAAGTGCATAGTTAAACTATGCAATTCACTACTACAAGATGTAGTGATGACCACCAATTTGGATGGCTTTTTAAGGGGATTGGACAAATTCATGGAGAATAAGGCTACCAATGGCTACTAGTCCTGATGGCTCTTTGCTGCCTCCCTTGCCAGAGGCAGTATGCCTATATACACCAGTTGCTGGGGAACATGGGTGGGAGAATGCTGTCATACTCATGTCCTATTTGCGGGTTTCTCACAGGCAGCTGGTTGGCCGCTATGTGAACAGAATGCTGGACTTGTGGGACCTTTGGTCTGATCCAGCATAGCTCTTCTTCTGTTCTTAAACGGAAAGCAACAGGGGAATGATTTCTAAGTAAATACAGTGTTTAAGGGAGCAATCCTATGTGGATCGACAGTCGCCTCCGACCCCGGGGGCGACCGCCTATCCAGTGCAGGGCAGGAGGAGTGGTGAGGAGTGGATCTCCTCCTTGCTCTCCCCCACCCTGCTTTCACAGCTAGACAGCCTATTTTGGCTGTCTAGCCACCGGACTTCGGAGCGTGGGAAGCAACGGCTGGATGACACATAGGATGTGTCACACCAGCATTTCTGAGCTCCTCTCCCTACCCCCGGGAACGCCCTGTTTTCACCACTCCATGCTGGTCTTATGAGCACAGAGGGTGGGGCCTATCCACACTGTCTACAAGGCGGCATGGGAGGGGGTGGGGGTCAGTTCTCCAGGAACCGACCTCGGAGCACAGGCTCTGAGGTCCGTTCCTGGGAACCAACCTATCCTATGGCTGTCCAGCCACTGACCAGCGGCCATGGCATTGAGCCCTGAGTCACCTACTGTATGTGGAAGTAAATAGAGAATAAAGTCACATAAGCAGAGAATGTTCATGTTGCAGTCCAAACATTTGCATCAGGTTAACATAAAATGAACTGAGCCATTTTAATTTATTTTAATCTTATGTATCACATTTCTTTGTTGCCAGTTACGGGGTCTCAACATGCATACATTTTACTTGACATGGAAAATTTCTATAAATTATTAACAATATCAAGCATATATTGCAATTATCGAATAAACCTTTCTTTAAACATTGATCGTCCCAAAGTGTCGCTTTTGTTCATTAACCAGAATGAAGCACCACAAGTCACTTAATGAATTTAACACTAAATCTTGTAATGAAATAGCAGCAGCACAATTCCTCAAAATATCAATTATATTGATTTTCATTTATGCAAATTTTCTACCTTTTATAGTGGGCGAATTTCTTCCTTGCAAGTAGATTAGTAGTGGGATGTAATCCACAATTGCCTACATTTAATGGTCAATGAATATGTCATACAGCAGCCTTCTCCAGCCTGTTCAGCCTCCAGATGTTTTGCACTAGAACTCTCTGCATCCTTTTACCATTGACCATGCTGACTGGGAGCACTGGGAGTTGAGGCCAAAATCATCCAGAAGGCATCAGGTTGGAGAAGACTGTCATAGAGCAGTGGTGGGGAAACTGTGGCCCTCTTGGTGTTGTTGGTCTACAACTCCCATTATCCCTGCCCATTCTCCATGCTTGCTAGTGCTGATGGGAGTTTAACAATAGCTGGAAGGGCACAGATTCTTCACCGCTGTCATAGAGGAATTACAGTAACTGATTTCTACTCCCTGCCCCATCATTTTTATCATTAAAAAGCTGAGGTTCAATCTTGAGCACTCTCAACGTTGTGCAATTTTAAAGTAATTTTAAACGGAATCCAAAAAAAAAATTCTGGAGAGGGAGTGGGAGGCACAGGTCCATGCAAAGGCTCCAGAAGATAGGCTTTAGGTATAAACTGTATACTGCAAGGCAAATCATTTGGAAGAAACTGCTAAATTCAGTTGCAAGAGTTAAGATGCATAGTCAAAAAGAGTTTCTCTCAGATACGAAACTGCCTTATACCAAGTGGTCCATCTAGCTCAGAATTGTCTACACACAGGATACTTTCCCAGCCCTGCCTGGAGATACCAGAAATTAAATCAAGAACCCTTTCCATACAAAGCATGTACTCCACTAGTGCCATGCCAAAAATTTCTCCCACATTTTTTTCAACCATTCTCATTTATTTTGATAAAAAAGAAATAGCTTTCAAAAACAAATTCAATGGTGAAGAAAATTTCAGAGATATTCTCATGGGTTGGATTTGGGTTTCTTGGGCTTACCTTGCTTAGGAGGTGGCTGAGGAGTGTGTTCAAGTGTCCGGTCTTTCATTGTACAATCTTCTCTCCAGCAGCCTGTAGCCTCCTCAGCTTCCCATACTCCAATTAAAGCCAAGGAGAAGACATCTTGAGGTAATAGCTCCCATAAGGGGTTTTCATTGCTTTGCAGCCTTGGAGGCTGCAAACAGTAGAAAGATGTGTAATAGAAAGAAAAAACACACACACACAGTACCTTCAGCCACCTCAGAGTAATTAGGTAAGATCAGAAACACCACAAGAATAAATTATAGAACACCCTGAGAATGAGGCAGAACAATGAATGCCTCTTTCATGCGGGAATAAAACTTTTAGGGATTTGGAGGACATATTTTGGCTGAGCACTAGCTCCACCTCTTCCCTGGAGCTGGACACAACACTACCTTCCTCACACCTACATTGCAGTGGATGCAAAATGGGGGCCAGCCTGCCAACGCAGTTGATGCTGTTGCCACTTGCATTGGCAGCACAAAAAAACTTGCAAAATACAAAGAAGCAGACAACCCCTGGTGATGGTGAGCCCTACCTGTGAGAAACTGTTGAAAATTTCTCCCCCTGGAGAACTTCAGTGAAATTGTTCTCCCAATGTCTCTGCCCACAAATAGGGTGGAGAATTTTGAGAGGCCATTTGCGCACAACTCTATGCTCTATTATTGATCTCCCCTAAAATATGACCACAGATAGGAATATTCTTCTGCTGAGCGGCATAAATTTGTGTGACAAAAAAATTTCAGGATCAACATTTGGGTGAGGTTCTGAGTTGACAACTGTACAGCTAGGGATGCTTATGGAGTCAACCGTGGCCTGGCTTCTCCCTAGTTTTTGAGTTAGCAGAGTGGAACTCATAAATGTCAGAATCAGTGGTTCTTCTGAAGGTATATTTCCAGAATTTTGCAATACATTGTTTAAGAATTAACATTAAAAAGTGTGTTTTCCTTTCTGAGAAAAGTGTTCCTGTTTTGAGAATTGTGGGGCTGTTCTTTTTAATAAATATATATATTTACACTTTAAAATCAACTGGGCATGATGTTTCTTTTTAACTGTTTATTTCTCTCATCCACCACCTTTTTAAAAAAATCTTCCCACAGGAATGTAAATGGTGAAGGAACTTTTATTTTTTAAATTATAATTGAAAGGTGCATGCACATTCTGAAGCCTGCATCTCCTAGCAGAGCAGATTCCAAGGAATACTGGAATGTTGGTATGATAACTGATGAAATCCCCTGATCCCTAAGGCAGCCTTTGCCACACATCATTTTAGAAGGGCAGTGGTACTGATCAGAGATGTTCAGGATTAGAGATATATACAGACTTTATTAAATCCATTCCATCTGTGTTTCACAGATTGTCAGGCGTCTTTCATTCCATCGTCACTCATTGACAGAAGTGGATTTTTAAAACTGGAATTTCATTCTACTTGTGCTAATTTGCATTCGCCCTAATACAAATTAATGCAAATCCCCCACCCCTGCCCCCGCCCCAAGTGAAAAACTAGTCCACTGTGGAATCCACTGGTCAGACTCATTGTGCGACTTGGAAAAAGCCAGTCTGCTATGGAATCCACTGGTCGGCTGGGGGATGGAGGAGGCAGGTAATCATGCAGGCAGCCTGACTTCAGTAAGAAAGAGGCAGCCATCCTAGCGACAAGACATAACTGTGAAGGTGGTACTGCCACAATCTTCCTATGGTGCCACTTTTATCAAGAATGCCATAAAATGTCTGAACACTCTCCTTTACAAACTGTAGCAGGGTGAGTTCACACACCTTTCCCAACCCCACTTCACTCACCTACCCACGCATCCACATGCTCTTACCAGCTATCCTGCTAGAGGTTCAAAAGCTTAGGGATGCTTCCAGATGGAGGGCTCCCAGTGCCTCCAGTCAAAAGACATTGCCCAACAGTTCTGTCTTTTCTTCTTTAATGGTGTGCGTGTGTGTGTGTGCGTGTGTGTGTGTGTGGGTAAAGAAAAAAGATGGGAAAAGCTGTGGGACACAGGAAGGTTACAAGTTGAAGACAACCATTTCTGGACAGCCCACCACCCACCTCCCAATTAAAATTCTGTGAGGGAGGCAGAGCGAGTGCATGAAAGAATCATAATCTGGAAGCACCGCTTCAGGAACCGCATCTCACCCCTCAGGCACTTCACTGCCAACTGGCCATCAGCTGGGCTAATGATAACACAGCTGCAGTGGCAGAATGTCATAGAATCATAGAATAGTAGGGTTGGAAGGGATCTACAAGGCCATCAAGTCCAACTCAAAGTCAGAGCATCCCTGACAGATGGCTGTCCAGCATTGTCTTGAACGCCTCCAGTGTGGGAGAGCCCACCACCTCCCTAGGTAATCGGTTCCATTGTCGTATTGGTCTAACAATCAGGAAGTTTTTCCTGATGTTCAGCTGGAATCTGGCTTCCTGTAACTTGAGCCCATTATTCCATGTCCTGCACTCTGGGATGATCAAGAAGAGATCCTGGCCTTCCTCTCTCTGACAACCTTTCAAGTACTTGAAGAGCGCTTTAAAGGTTGTCACAGAGGGGAAGGCCAGGATTTCTTCTTGATCATCCCAGAGTGCAGGACATGGAATAATGGGCTCAATTTACAGGAAGCCAGATTCCAGCTGAACATCAGGAAAAACGTCCTGACTGTTAGAGCAATACGACAATGGAACCAATTGTGGCAGGTTTGGTTTGAGGATGGCGGTGCAGGGGGCGAGTAAGACAGCAAAACAAAGCTTCTGGGTCCAGCAGAATAAAAGGGCCTTTTCCTCTCAAGATGGGAGAGAATGGAGAAATGGAGATAAAGCACAGGGACCCAGCCACTAACCTGGCTCCTTGGGAGCCGCACTCTACACCCCATAACCCAGAGTCTCGATGCATGGGCCACTCCCCACTAGACCACCTTTCCCAGGAGCAAGTCAGAGCACAGCAGGGCTCCCAGGTGACCAGTAAGGCAAAGACCTGGAAGATGTCAGGACCCTTTCCTCCCCTCTTTAAGATGAAGGGCTTCTCTACACCAGGCTTTTATCCCGCACCTTTACCAGGGCTTCTGCTTCCAGACTCTTTGCGGGATTAAAATCGGCTACTTTACACGTGCTTTTGTGGGGGTGGGAGGTGGGGGGGGAGATTGCCTTTCTCTGCAAGTTCAATATGTTTCATTATGCAGCCACTAGATGGCACTATGGTATAGCTGTGGTACAGCGGAATTGCAGGAATGCATGAGCCATTGGAGCGTGATTAAAATTAAATATTGCATTTTCCCCTGTTAAGGAAAACAAAAAGCCATAATAATGGTCAGAAAGCATGGGGGGTTGACGATGACATGTAAAGGACTGGCAAACTACCATGAGTAACCAATCATGAGCACACAATGGAAGTCTCATGTAGAGAAGTCCCCTGAGGCACTTGCTGTTAAAGTTTTGCATCAGTATCTTTTGCCTGTGCTGCACCCCGGTATACATATGCTCTTCACTTGTAAGCAGAGGTCTGACTCTGCAGGCATGAGCAACGGATATCATCACCCAAAATGCTGAGCCCCATGAGGCTGCATCCTACAGAAAAATGCCAGCCTTCCTACATTCTCTCCCCCCCCCCATCTCTCTGTGGACGTACAAATAAAGCACCTGATAGAGTTACCATAGTACACATTAAGGAGCATGCTTAATGGTGCAGTGTCTTGCTACTCAGAGGTTGAATGGGACTTACTCACAGGTAAGCATGCCTAAGGCTGAGATCCTACCACACTTACCTGGCAGTAAACCCAACCAAACACAGTATTTTCATTTATTTATTATTTATTATTACATTTGTATCCCACTTTTTTTTTCCTCTTACAAAGAACTCAAGGTGGCTTACTTAGTCCTTCTCCTCTCCATTTTATCCTCACAACAATCCCGTGAGGTGGGTTAGGCTGAGAGTCAGTGACTGGCCCAAAGTCGCCCAGTGAGCTTCATGGCCAAGTGGAAACTAGAAGCTAGATCTCCCAAGTCCCAATCCAACACTCTAACCACTACACCACACTATACCTACTGGATTTAGTAGGGCTGAGTCCTGAGTAAAGATGCATAGTACTGTGCTCCTACTCTTTCAAGTCTAGTAAGTCAACAGTATAAAATCTACTTTTTTCATTACACTTCTTTAAACTTTGCGAGAAGAATCATCTGTACTTTTTTAAAAGGGATGCGTGTTTTGTCAGGTTTATTATAGGCTTTGGCTGCATAAAGTGGTTTTAATTTGGTATCGAAACAAAATGAGGATTTTGTCATGCAAAATGATGAATAAATGCAGATAGCACAACATTTACTGAGCTCTTCTGATTGTTATAGCCAGCTAAGTATATTTTATTTGTTTTTGAATAATGCAGTCACAAAATGTGATCAGTAATTGAGTTCTCTTAAGAGCATCATAAAAATGTAATTGATAAATCTGCAATAGGAAATTTATTATGAATATTTATTGATTATATGATGCATTGTTATTTATTATGTGGATGTAACCTAAAACAATAAACCAATGCAAATAATGGTATGTATATATCTAGATGAACAGAGGAAAGCAAGGGATTTCAAGAATAAGAAGTTCTATCTCAGGAATGCTTGAGGAATTTGATCTTTGCAAATTCTGATACAAATTGACCTGATCCCCTCTTTGAAGACTAATGTGCAGATAAGAACTTACCTGTTCAGCAGATTTTGCACATCCTGAATGTTCTGACATAGTTCTCAGCTCAAAAGATGTATCAAAATACATTTTAAAATGTGTATTCTGGGAGTTAATATGTTTAGAAATGTGAATTTTGAGAGACAATGCAAATTTAAATGAACATTTTCATGCACATTTTTTAAAAAATCAGGTCAATGCAGAAACGGGACAGAAAGAACTATGGGCAAATACCCCCCCAAAAGTGGCATGAATTAGAAATGGACTGATTAATTTATCTGTAGCCTCAGCCATTTGTAGCTAACACATAACTGAAAACTCTAGAGAAAATTAGTCTGTTTTTCCAGAACCCCTGACCTTATTTATTTTAATTATTTTAATTCGGTGTAATATTAAATGTGTCCATACCTTTAGAACTGATGTTTTTGTATAAGACTAAAGCTATAGCCCTATACTACTCAATTACTTGGGAGTTAGTCGCATTCAACCACTTGAGATTTACTTTTTAGGAAGCATGCATAGAGATGAACTCCAAGACCTCATTTGGAGATACCGCTGCATCATAGTTTGACAGCATAAGTCTGCTTCCTCCTGCACACAAAGATCAGAAGTATTTACTTCCATTTGCAACTGACTGCAGTTAATCGTTAAGTGTGAACCATGAACTGCAATTAGTTTTAAGCACACTTTATCTGAACAAGTAAGGATTGTACACCACAGTTTAAAGTTGGCTGGTTTAATCATAGTTTGTCCTGGTTTGGACATAATGACAAAGTTTCCAGTCTCATGGCCACACCAGAGGAGGGCAGAGGGACACACTAACATAGGACTGACTTTTATTTATATTTTACTGCCTCTTTGTGTCTCTGTTTTTCTCTGTTCCTCGTTCTGATGCTCTTTCCTCCTCTCCCTCTCTTGGCCCAATTTTCCCCTTTGGTGTTGTTTGCACCACAGTCACCAAGATTAGAGCTGTGTGCAAATGGCCTCTTGAAATTCTCCACCTTCCTTGTGGGCAGAGAAATTTGGGAGACAATTTCACCAAATTTCTCCAGGGGAAGGAGAAATTCTCAACAATTTCTCCCAGGTAGGGCTCCCCATTGGCAGAGCTTGTAGCACAGCTTATTTCACTTTTGATAAGGGGCTGAGGGGTCTTCGTGGGGCAACAGCATCAACTGTCTTGGCAGGCTGGCCCCCAATTTGCATCTGCTGCAATGCAGGTGGGGGTAGTGTTGCTCCAGGGATGTTAGTGCCAAAACCTGACCTCCAATTTCCTGATACTTTTCTCCCCCCGTGAAAGAGGCTTCTGTTGTCCTGCCTCATTCAGGATGTTTTATCATTTATTTTTGTGGTGTTTTTGAGCTTACCTAATCTAGGGATGTACGAAAGTCACTTGCCTTGAACAAAATTTGATTTGCGGTGGGGGGGAAGCGCTCCGTCCCTCCCCCCGAAATTCTGGCCGGTGGGGGAGGCACTCCGTCCCTCCACCCCCGAATTCTGGCCAGCCAGGCCACAAATGGCGGCGGCCATAGCCGCCGCCGTTTGCGTCCCTGCAGTCAGCCGTGATAGGCTACATAAATGTTTACGTAGCCTATCACGACTGAGTAAAAAAAAACAAAAAAACCCGCGCGTACGCAAATGGCGGCGCCCATGGGCGCCACCATTTGCGTTGCTTATTTTGGCACGTCTAGTCTACGTAAACATTTACGTAGACTACTGCAAAAATAAGGGGAACGCAAATAGCGTAGTGTCTACGCTATTTGCGTTCCCCTTATTTTCGCCGTAGTCTGCGTAAATGTTTACATAGACTACACGTGCTAAAATAAGGAACGCAAATGGCAGCGCCCATGGGTGCCGCCATTTGCGTACGCGCGGTTTTTTGGTGTGCTTTTTTACTCAGCCGTGATAGGCTACGTAAACATTTACGTAGCCTATCATGGTATTTTTTAAAAATCGAGCCGTGATAGGCTAAGTAAGTCTTTACGTAGCCTATCACATTTTGTTGTTGTTTTTTTACTGGAAATGGCGGTGGTGGCAGCTGGTCGGAAGACCGGCTGCCGCAGCCACCGCCACCGAACCGCCGCCGGAACCGCCGCTGCCAGGAGGATTCGCCCAAGGTAAGTCCCGTCCCGGGGGGGGCGGGGGGGCAGACCGTTTCACCACCAATTTTGGGGGGCCGAATGCACTGGCATTCGGCCTCCCCGAGATTTGTGGCGAAATTCTCTGACATCCCTAACCTAATCACAGCGAGCCTCCCAGGCTGCCTGCACATCCCGATCTGAAAAAGCCCATGGGAGGAATTAGCTCATGATGCCTTCCACTAGACTTCAGCTGCAGTATAAGGAACTGAGGAGGCTACTGGCTACCAAACAGATGATTGTACAATGAAAAACAGGACACTGGTGCTCACTCCTTGGCCACCTCCTAAGTGAGGTAAGCCCCCCAAACCCAAACCCAGCTCATGAGAATTTCTCTGAAATTTCTTCAGTATTGAATTTCTTTTTGAAAGCAATTTCTCTTCTATCAAATTGAATGAGAATGGTCAAAAAAGATGTGGGAGAAATTTTCGCACAGCACTAACCAAAATCAGTAAAAAGAAAAATGGTGGTGCCACCAGGGTAACCCATCAAGGCATGTGTAACTTATGAATCTTGACTAGCTACCCAATGGGACACCAAAAGGAAAGGAGTATCACCATTCCATATGATAATAAATGAACAAATATTTAACTCATTTAATACTTGGTTATAAGACTGAAAGGCCTTCAACTAAGATAACATTGAAATTTTAATGAACCCTTCAACAGGTTCCATTGCAGAATTAACAGATATTTCTACTAATGAAGTATATTTGCACTTATAACACTTGTATATGAACAAAATGCAAATGTGTCATATAATTAACTTTTCATTCTGTTTTGAGCTAAACATGGAGTATTTCTCACTCAATTACAACTCGGTGTTCATCAAATCATATGTTAATTACAGTATGACTCAGAATCTGAGTCAATATTTGAGTTTGGCACAGTAAGCATTAATTATAAAATAGAGAGGACATACCATGAGAGCAATGGTTTTCATTTATCAGTATTTTACAGTGCAGCCCTATGCATGTCTGTTCAATGGGACTTACTCCCAGGATAACGGACATAGGATTGTAGCCTTAAAAAGCATACTGAGTAGCCACTACAAAAAACGGAGAAGAAAACCCTCTTTCCCAGAAAATTTATTAGACCTCGAAGCGCAAGGTTATATACAGGAACTGTTTGGTTCTAAATCTTAGTAAACTCACATCCAAAATAGACACTGGCTTTCTTGACTCCAAATCTCAGTTCTCTTGTGTGGACTTGAAGGACTTAAAGAAGATAGAGGACATCAGCCTGGTGATGAAAAATAGATATCAAATACTGCAGACGCCATTAATCACAGTAAAATATCAAAGATTAAGATCAAATGTAATCCTGTAACTGGTGGAAAAGAAGGGGGGGGACCTGTTTCTTGACCTCAGGAGCCATAGGAGAGGAGGCAGAGGATAAAGTAAATGTTGCAAGTTCTGAAGGAGGAAAAAGGCTTAGGTTGGGGTGGGGTGGGGGGAACCTAGCCAGAGTGGGAGCTGTGAGAAGAGGAAAAAAGATTGAGAGGAACCACTAGGGGACTACTCAGTCAGTTACACACATAGAGCCACAGCTATCTACGCAGTTAGGCAGGGAGCAAGAAACTGACACCATAAACCCCTAGCTGCCTACATCTATCCTGACTGAGGTCCTGCCACAAAGCTTGTTACATCTAGATTGAGAAGGGTTGAAGAAGTGGAGGTCCAATCTCCAGTGTACATTTTTCTCGAAAATAGGAATTCTGAGTAGATATTTGTGTAAACTGGACAGACATCTACAGCAGTGGCATTTCACAGGACAGTGTGGGAGCAATGGGAGAAGCCAAACCTGATGAATCATAGAATAGTAGGGTTGGAAGGGGCCTATAAGACCATCGAGTCCAACCCCCTGCTTGATGCAGGACTCCAAGTCAGAGCATCCCTGACAGATGGCTGTCCAGCCTCATCTGGAATGCCTCCAGTGTGGGAGAGCCCACCACCTAGGGATGTACGAAAATTCCGCCACAGATCCCAGGGAGGCCGAATGCCAGCGCATTTGGCCCCCCCGAAATCAGTGGCGGAATGGCCTGCCACCCCCCCGTCAGCCCCGGGACGAGACTTACCTTGGGCGGATCTTCCTGGCGGCGGCGGATCCGGCGGCGGTGCAGCGGCAGTGCGGCGGCGGCCGGTCTTCCGACCGGCAGCCACCACCACCATTTCCAGTTTAAAAAAAAAAAATCGTGATAGGCTACGTAAAGATTTACGTAGCCTATCACGGCTAGGTTTTTTTTAAAAAAAGTGATAGGCTACGTAAATGTTTACATAGCCTATCACGGCTAGGTTTTTTTTAAAAAAATGTGATAGGCTACGTAAATGTTTACGTAGCCTATCATGTCTGACTCTAAAAAAAACAAACATGCGCATACGCAAATGGCAGCAGCCATGGCCGCCGCCATTTGTGTTTCTTATTTTGGCACGTCTTAGTCTACGTAAACATTTACATAGACTAAGACGGCGAAAATAAGGGGAACGCAAATAGCGTAGCGTCCGCTACGCTATTTGCGTTTCCCTTATTTTTGCTGTCTTAGTCTACGTAAATGTTTACATAGACTAAGACGTGCCAAAATAAGGAATGTAAATGGAGGCGGCCGTGGCCGCCGCCATTTGCGTACGCGCATTTTTGGGTTTTTTTAAGTCAGCCATGATAGGCTACGTAAACATTTACGTAGCCTATCACGGCTGACTGCAGGGACGCAAACAGCGGCGGCTAAGGCCGCCACCATTTGCGTCCCTGCTAGCCAGTGGCCGGATGTCCGGCTGCTGGCGAGCCGGCGGCTCCGCAGAATTGCTGTGGAGCACAGCCAGCCAGCCAGGATTCCGGGGGGGGGGGAGGAACGGAGCGCCTCCCCCCCGGCGAGGATTCCGGGGGGAGGGACGGAACACCTCCCCCCCAACCATAAACATAATCCACAAAAGGTAAGTGCTTTTCGTACATCCCTACCACCACCTCCCTAGGTCATTGGTTCCATTGTCGTATTGCTCTAACAGTCAGGAATATTTTCTGACTGGAACCTGGAACTTCCTTAAACTTGAGCCCTTTATTCTGTGTCCTGCATTCTGGGATAATGGAGAAAAGATCCTGGCCTTCCTCTCTCTGACAACTTTTCAAGTACTTGAAGAGCACTATCATATCTTCCCTCAGTCTTCTCTTCTCAAGGTTAAACATGCCTAGTTCTTTCAGTCTCTGTTTATAGAGCTTTGTTTCCAGTCCCCTGATCATCTTTGTTGCCCTCCTCTGAACCCTCTCCAGCTTGTCTGCATCCTTCTTAAAGTGCGGTGCCCAGAATTGGACACAGTACTCCAGATGAGGCCTAACCAGTGCTGAGTAGAGGGGAACTAGTACTTCCAGGGATTTGGAAGCTTGTTGTTGTTGTTTATTCGGTCAGTCGCTTCCGACTCTTCGTGACTTCATCGACCAGCCCACACCAGAGCTTCCTGTCAGCTGTTGCCACCCCCAGCTCCCCCACGGTCAAGTCTGTCACCTCCAGAATATCATCCAACCATCTTGCCCTTAGTTGGCCCCCCTTCCTTTTGCCTTCCACTTTCCCTAGCATCAGCATCTTCTCCAGGGTATCCTGTCTTCTCATGATGTGGCCAAAGTACTTCAGTTTTGCCTTTAATATCATTCCCTAAAGCGAGCAGTCTGGCTTTATTTCCTGGAGTATGGACTGGTTTGATCTTCTTGCAGTCTAAGGCACTCTCAGAATTTTCCTCCAGCACCACAGTTCAAAAGCATCTATCTTCCTTCGCTCAGCCTTCCTTAGAGTCTCGCAGCCATAGGTTACTACGGGAAATACCATTGCTTTAACTATGCGGACCTTTGTTGTCAGTGTGATGTCTCTGCTCTTAACTATTTTATCAAGATTTGTCATTGCTCTCCTCCCAAGAAGTAAACGTCTTCTGATTTCCTGGCTGCAGTCAGCATCTGCAGTAATCTTTGCGCCTAGAAAGACAAAGTCTGTCACTGCCTCCACGTTTTCTCCCTCTGTTTGCCAGTTATCAGTCGAACTGGTTGCCATAATCTTGGTTTTTTTGAGGTTTAACTGCAACCCAGCTTTTGCACTTTCTTCTTTCACCTTCGTCATGAGGTTCCTCAGCTCCTCCTCGCTTTCAGCCATCAAAGTGGTATCATCTGCATATCTAGGGGTGGACGAAAGTCACTTACCTGTCCTCAAAGCTTGTTCGCGGTGGGGGGGAGGCGCTTCGCTGCTCCCCCCGTGAAATTCAGGCCAGGGGGGAGGCTTCCCGCCTTGCCCGGCCGAAATTCAGGCCAGGGAGAAGGCGCCTCTCCTCACCCGGCCGCGAACTCAAAAGTTTTTTGTTTTTTTTAAAAAAACGCCCCCGTGATAGGCTATGTGACGATTAACGTAGCCTATCACGGCTAGATCTGCAAAGTCAGCCGTGATAGGCTACGTTAATCGTCACGTAGCCTATCACGGGTGACTTTAAAAAAAAGGGGGGGAAAAGCGCGTACGCAAATGGCGGCCCCCATAGGGAGCCGCCATTCGCGTTCCTTATTTGGTCGCTGTAGTCTACATAAATCTTTACGTAGACTACAGCGACCAAATAAGGAATGGGAATGGCGGCTCCCTATGGGGGCCGCCATTATCCGTACGCGCTTTTTTTTTTTTTAAGTCACCCGTGATAGGCTACGTGACGATTTACGTAGCCTATCACAGCTGACTTTGCAGATCTAGCCGTGATAGGCTACGTTAATCATCACGTAGCCTATCACAGGGGCGTTTTTGTTTTTTTTTCTTTTATTGCAATGGCGGCGGCGGCAGCCGGTCAAAAGACCGGCTTCTGCTCCCACCCCGGATGAACACCCGCCGAACCGCCGGCCGGACCCGCCGCTGGGAGGGACATTCAGCGAAGGTAAGTCCCGTCCCGGGGGGGGGTGCGGGGTGCGGGGGGGTGCGGAGAATTTCTCCCCGAAACTTGTTCGGGGGGCCGAACACGTTGGCACTCGGCCCCCCGAAGTTTCGGGGAGAAATTCTCCGCCATCCCTATGCATATCTGAGATTGTTAATGTTTCTTCCAGTGATTTTAACTCCACCCTTGGCTTCATCAAGCCCAGCATGTTGCATGATGTGTTCTGCATACAGGTTGAATAGGTAGGGTGAGAGTATACAACCCTGCCATACTCCTTTCCCAATCTTAAACCAGTCTGTTGTTCTGTGGTCTGTTCTTACCATTGCTACTTGGTCGTTATACAGATTCCTCAGGAGGCAGACAAGATGACTTGGTATCCCCATACCACCAAGAATTTGAAAGCTATGCTTCTATTAATGCAGCCCAAAATCGCATGTGCTTTTTTTGCAGCCACATCATATTGTTGGCTCATCTTCAGCTTGTGATCTACAACAATTCCAAGATCCTTCTCACTTCTAGTGTTGTTGAGTCATGTATCCCCCATCTTGTAACTGTGCATTTGGTTTCTTTTTCCTAGGTGCAGAACTTGGCATTTATACCTATTAAATTTCATTCTGTTGTTTTCTGCCCAGCGCTCCAGTCTATCAAGATCACTTTGAATTTTGTTTCTGTCTTCCATGGTATTAGCTATCTCACCCAATTTTGTGTCATCTGCAAATTTGATCAGCATTCCCTGAACCTCCTCCAAGTCATTAATAAAAATGTTGAGGAGCACTGGGCCGACGACTGAGCCCTGCGGTACCCCGCTCATTACCTCTCCCCAGTTTGAGAAGATCCCATTGATAATGAAATTCTACCTTCTGTCTCTTAAAGGACCCTCCTCCATGTTTAGAACTGGCACGCCTTGTGGTGTTGTTGCTCCAATCAAACTCCATTTTCCACATTGAAAAGTTGGATCCATTAAACTAAGGAGGCAAAGGGAGCATAATGGCAAAGCTTGTTCTTCAGAACAGTGCTTTTTAGACGGATACATTTTCACCATGTAATACAAGGTTTGTTTCCTCTCTATAACTAGAGTACAGAAAACGGAATACAAAGATAATATTTGACTCCTGTCAGCAGCATTCAATGTAGTTAGTTTTATTGGCCCCTTGGATATTTCATTCTAATTATGCATAAACTGTTTCCTAATGTTTACAGGTGGCTCGACTCAGGCTGAGTCCAAATTAAAAGCATTGTCAGTCTCAGTTTGAGGTCAGTAGATCGCACTCTCTTCTTTGTTTACACTCACCTCCCCCTACCCCAAGGCTGTTCTCCTCCCCATTCATACTAATATAATTTTCAGGAATGCTTTTAGATTCTACTGCATTCCCTATTTCCTCCATGCTGTTCAGATTCATCTAGAGTTTTAAAATCTGCAGGGATTTATTCTGCCCTCAGCACATGCACAGAACTTCAATTAATGCTAATGGGGGTTTCATGTGCTCATTAATTTGTTGAATCAGCTGGAACAGAAACCAACTCTAATTGGGACATCATTCTAGAGCATGGCAAGATTTATCTCACTATTTCTGAGCCAGCTTTCTTTTCTTTTCTTTTTTTGTGGTGCAATAATCCTCAAGTGTAAGAACTATTCATTTTTGCAAAGGTGTAGATGAAAAACTATTCATTCTGCTAATCAGAGAACAATGAGCTCACTGTGTCTCCTCCCCACTCCACCCCACCCCAACAGATTGACCTAGGGAAAGAAATTGGCTCAAATCAACCAGGGGCTCAGGCAAAGAAGGGCTAACATGTAACACAGAGCATCTCTACACTAGCCTAAAATCCCACATTTAAAAGGGGACTTTCTGCTTCCGTTTTAAATGCAGGATCACAATGGGCTCCCTTTACACACGCTCTGTAATTTCATATCTCATTATCTCTGGTCTATTTAAAAATGGAATAAAGGTCATTTAGTGCGGGAGACGCCCTGGAAGTTCACAACATCATCTAAAGGGCCCGCAAACATCCGCGAGTGAGCAATCTCAATAGCAGGATAAAAGCTCCGTGTGAAGGAGCTCACAAAGCCCACTTCACCATCCCCAAAGCATCCTATCCACCTTCTTCTTTTTCTACCATTAATTAGGACAGCACAGTGTGAGAATGTGGTGAGAAGAGAATGAGGGGGAAGGAAGAGTTTCTCTCTGCTTCTCCGTTGTTCATTCACTGTCACCCTGATGTGTGGAGGAGCACGTTGGGGCCTCCAGAACTGTGGTCCTTGGGAGTCATTCCAAGGGCAACTGCAATTGCCTTGCCATGGGAAACAATGAGCAGGTAATTCCCCTTGTTTTGATAATGTCCTTGGACCCGCACTGCACGGGTTACAACCAAAGTGAAGATTTATTATTTGAAATTGCAAGTTTCTCGAAATGTCTTGAAGTTCATATGTGGCACCTAAACATGGTATTCTAGAATTGTGCATTTGCAATTGCATTTTTGCTCAAAACATGGAGTGTGCATGCACGTCCGCATTCTGAGAAACACTTAAAGCAGGGTGCAGAAGCTCAGGTTCAGGGGCCAAATCCAGCCCACCTGGAGTCCTGACCTGGTCCTGTGGGGTTCCCCAGAGGGCCATGCCCTCTTCACCTTTTTCCCAACCACCCATCACTTGGTAGGAAACCATTTTGGAATTTGGTTTGTGCTGAAAGTGGTTCAATGCCCCTGAGTTAAAGGTACATAAATCCTTTTAGAGCCTGTACCTGGCAAGCATACTTACAGTAAGAACAAAAGAAGAGCCATGATGGATGAGACCTTTAGAAGAGCCATGATGGATAGGGTCTATCTAGTCCAGCATTCTGTTCACACAGTGGCCAACCAGCTGTCGATCAGGAACCCACAAGCAGGGCATGAGCACAACAGCACCCTCCCTCCCCGGCAACTGGTGTACATGGGCTCACCGCCTCTGATCCTGGAGGTAGCACAGCACCATCAAGACTAGTAGCCATTGATAGCCTTTTCCTCCAGGAATTTGTCCAACCCCCTTTAAAGCCATCCAGATTGGTGGCCATCACTACATCCTGTGGTAATGAGTTCCATAGTTTAACTATGTGCTGTGTGAAAAAGTGCTTCCTTTTATCTGTCCTGAATCAACTTGAAAGTGCTCAGGAAGATAAGTGCTCTTTTCTTCCACCATAACCTGATACTCAAGGAAGCAAGTGATTGGATAGTGGCAGGAGGAGAGTTCAGACCAACACCTTCATATATTGAGCACATGCCATCTGCATATTCAGTACCCATGAGAATGGGCTGTATGCACACACCGGGTATGCCCGAAGGACTTCTCTTTGCAAGAGGTATCCTGGTTGGCTCAGGATTCTGCATCATGTGGGGAAGTCCTACAAGTGCAAGCCCCTCTATGCAATTGCCAAGCACATGGATACTGGGGTGTGTGGACTGCAGGCATGTTGTGGGGCAGGGCTAGCCTATATGACCCCCTCATGTATATTTTTAATATTTGAGGGGGGTCACCTGAACTTCTCTAAAACATTGTCAGAATGGAAGTTTGCTTGTGACTTAATTATATGCCCGTGTCTTAACAGGTGGTATGAATTATATGTCCCTACCTAAGTGTCCTGCAGAAGCTCAAATACAGAAAAAAAAAATATTTTCTACCCATGTTACACAAGTTTCAGGGCCTTGAAATAAGAGGTGGTTCACACAATTCAGTTTGGGGTACCCAGCTCAATTTCCATTTTGGGCTTGCCAGAATTCTGCGCTTGTAGGAAACAGCATATGGATGAGTTATTCACTATATGCAAATTCAAATACAGATATAAGGAAACAAAGGCAACACAATTTCACAACAAATCCCCCCAAAGTATCATATGAATCATCACTAAGTACACCACAGAGAAGACCCAACTGTCTTCAAGACTTATCTCAAAGCCCCAAACCGAACATCTTTCAAAAACTTTGCAATACATTATTTGGACTGGCTTTTGGTATTGAACTAAGCTAACTGGGGGTGGCATTTCTTGCTTTAATGTACAGTCTCCATTATAGCATCCTGAGGGAGATGCATCTGACCCCTTTTTGCCTACTTTTAAGCAAATTCTTAAGACCATTTTATTGATGGGATTATTTAGTAATGATGTCTCCTGTTAGAAAGGGGCTGAATCTACACATAGCAGTTTTACTGTTAACATACTGCAATGATAACTGTTGGTGCACGTGACACCAATGGCCATCAATAGTTATCACTCCAGTATGATAACGGTAAAACTGCTATGGATTCAGCCAGGGAATTAGCAGTGAAAAATAGGGATGTACGAATCCCTTACCTTGTTCCGGGTGGGGGCGTCCATGGTGGGGGGGAGGAGATCCATCCCTCCCCCTGGAATCCTCCCCGGCCAGCTCCGCTCCGTGGTGAGTCCGCAAAGCTGCATGCCGGGGCTGGCCAATGCCTGACTTCTGGCCACTATTCTGGCAAATAGCGTCTGGCATAGCGGATGCCATTTGCGTCCCCTGCCTTTTGCCATGATAGGCTACGTAAATCTTTATGTAGTCTATCACGGCAAAAGGCAGGGACGCAAATGGTGTCCGCTACACCATTTGCACCCCTGTTCTTTGTTGTAATAGGCTACGCTGGATGCCATTTGCTAGGGATGTACGAAACACTTACCTGGCTCCGCACCGGGCAATCTGCAGTGGGGGGGAGGCGCTCTGTCCCTCCCCCCAGAATCCTCCCCAGCTGGCTCTGCTCTGTGGCGACTCTGCGGAGCCGCCAGCCAGGGCCGCCCGCAGCCAGACATCTGGCCACTGGGCTGCACAGGGACGCAAATGGCGGCCACCATAGCCGCCACCATTTGCGTCCGTGTCTTTAGCCATGATAGGATACGTAAATATATACGTAGCCTATCATGGCTAAAGACACAGACACAAATGGCAGTGGCTACGCCATTTGCATCCCTGCCCTGAGCCATGATAGGCTATGTAGATACTTACCTAGCCTATCACGGCTTGCCAGGGATGCAAATGGCAGCCGGCATAGCGGCTGCCATTTGCGGCTGCAGGCCGGCAGAGGCTGGAGCCACTGGAGCCGCCGCCGGAGCCACAGCCAGGTAGGCTCCGTTTCACGGGGCTTTCGTGGGGTGGGGGGGCGGCTTGCTCTGTTCTGCCACAGAGTCCAGGGGGCCGAATTCACTGGAATTCGGCCTCCCTGCGATCAGTGGCGGAATTCTCTAACTTCCCTACCATTTGCGTCCAAAGAGAAGCAGCGGCAGAGGGCAGCTGGACGGACCAGACCTGCAGATGACCAGGTAGGGTCCATCCCAGGGGGATTCCGTGGGGTGGCGGGGGGGTAGTCATTCCACCACGGACTCCGGGGGGCCTAATTCTTTATAATCTGGCCTCATTGGAGTCTGTGGAGGACTTCTCCACCATCCCTAGTGAAAAACAAAAAGGCAAAAGCAGAATGCACACTTACCAGTCCCACATACACTCAGGGCTACCATAGAATGAAAGGGGACCACACCCTTCTTTAGTGAAGAAAAAGTAAAATGGTTTTACTCACAAATGTTCTGGTATATAAAATGCAGGTATAGTGTAGAGTTTCGAAACAGGGTTTGTTTAGTCCATTTTGTGTTCCATTATACAGGCAGGAGCCAGAGAGCAAACACATGAGCTCACAGCAGTGGTGGAAGTCAGATGGGGGCGGGGGGGAGGAAGTGGAGGAGCAAAAGGAAGAAATCACAGGAAACACACTGTAGGCTATAGAGATCCTGAGGCTAGCTGTGGTCAAAATTCCCATGAGTTAACTAACTGCAACACTGCCCCTTTCTTGCAGTTGAGGCTGCGATATTCCCAACATTTTTTCTCAGGGACGGATTCAGAATTTTGGATATTAGGTTGGGTCCAGATCAAAGTGTGTGCAACTGGGCTGGTGGAAGCAGATTTCCCTGCCCCTTCCTCACAGCCCCTCCAACCCCCCAAATATCCTACACAGAGAGTCAGGGGACAAGGTGACTAATGCATCTCAAAATGCTAATGTGTGTGCTGAGGAAAGAGAAATATAGGTGCATAGGTAATGGGACAAAGAGAGCCATAATCGCTGTAGAAATTTTTTATATTGTGGGAGTTATAAAGTGGAATCTAATGAGCTTCTTACTTTAGAATTAATTTTGTAATTAGCATTAATAAGCACAGCATCAAAATCATTCCCCCCTTTCTCTCCATGGTACACAATAAATGTGTTTAAAACACACTGGCAGATTGCTGTGAATCTGTCGATGGATTATGTTGTAAATAGAGAATAATAAAGTTCAGAAGTAATTAAGAGGTCATATGAACCCAGAAAGTGAACTGAATTGATGTAATGCCATCAAGACTGCCAATATCTACAGGTACCGAGAGGTTATGCTGGAAAAGAACGTAAGTGCCAGAGCAATGCAAAGCACTTATTCATAATGCAGCTATACCAATGGGAAGGAGTCCACAGAATTCAGGGCTATTGTTATGCAGTGTAGCATAGAGTCTACCTGTCTAGTACAGATTTTAGTGCATTAATGAGATTGCTGAGGTTTGCAGTTTCCCTCTACTCATAGTAGGA
Source organism: Heloderma suspectum (assembly GCF_057233095.1). NCBI lineage: Eukaryota > Metazoa > Chordata > Lepidosauria > Squamata > Helodermatidae > Heloderma > Heloderma suspectum. Next base: position 90,274,545 of record NC_139459.1, read on the forward strand.
ACATAGAGGGATGTACAAAAATTCCACCACGGATCTCGGGGAGGCCGAATGCCAGCGCATTCAGCCCCCCAAAATCGGTGGCAGAACAGCCTGACACCCCCCCGCCCCCCCCCCGAGATGAGACTTACTTTGGGCATAAAGATTTATGTAGCCTATCACGGCTAGGTTTTAAAAAAAAACCCGTGATAGGCTACGTAAATGTTTACGTAGCCTATCACGGCTGACGTAAAAAAAAAAATGCGCGTACGCAAATGGCGGCGGCCACGGCCGCCGCCATTTGCATTCCTTATTTTGGCACGTCTTAGTCTACGTCAAGATGTACGTAGACTAAGACGGCAAAAATAAGGGGAACACAAATAGCGACACTATTCACGTTCCCCTTATTTTTGCCATCTTAATCTACGTAAATGTTTACGTAGTCTAAGACGTGCCAAAATAAGGAACGCAAATAGTGGTGGCCGTGGCCGCCGCCATTTGCGTATGCACATTTTGTTTTTTAAGTCAGCTGGCCGGCCAGGATTCTGGGGGGGAGAGGAACGGAGCGCCTCCCCCCCCAGTGAGGATTCCGGGGGGTGGGACGGAACGCCTCGCCCCCAACCATAAACATAATCCGTGAAAGGTAAGTGACTTTCGTACATCCCTAGGAACATATAGCAAAGTTGCCCTTAAAAGAAAATTGAGGCTGTGATCCTATAGACACTTACCTGGGAGTAAGTCCCCGTGAAAGCCATCGGATCTACTTCCCAATCGATAGGGTAGCACTGTTCGAGTACCCATACACAAAGCCACCTCCATAGCCACTACACTTTCCAGTAGGTCAGCTTTCTGAAGTGGGATAGCTCCACAGCAAACTGTGTATTGAAACTATTCAAACAATATATAATACCCTGCACGGATTCCTCCCACGATGTGACTGCAAAATAAAATTAAATAAACACAACCATGGACAGAGAGCATAAGCCATCTTTCCACCTAATGAGATAGCCATTTATACACATTGAGGGGAAAGGATTGAAAAAAATGGGAGCTTTCTTCTTGGGCCCAATAGCAGCTGGGAGGGGTGTGTGTGATATCTTCATTAAGACCGTGGCTGGGGAGGAAAGGGTTAAACCCCCTCTCTTGTATGCTGCAATCCTGATTAAAGTCCCCCCCAACACACCTACTATTAATATTTAATACACTGACAGACATCCTAACTGAACCTTAGACTATACACTGTTACCCCCAAACATCATCATCGTCGTCGTTGTCATAGCCAACCCAATACTGGAAGAACTGCACTGGTTGCCAGTTGTTTTCCAGGCTCAATTCAAGATGTTGGTGTTAACACCTAAAGCTCTAAGGGCGCAATCCTATGCATATTTAGACAGAGAAAAGGCCTACAAGTCCTAGCATACTGGCTGGGGCATGCTGGGAGTTGTAGGCATTTTCTCTGCCTAAACACACATAGGAATGTGCCCTAAACAGCTTAAAAAGGTGTCCCCAACCAGTCGTGTCCGACTCTAGGGTGTGGTGCTCATCTCCATTTCTAAGCCGAAGAGCCAGCGCTGTCCGAAGACGCTTCCGTGGTCATGTGGCCGGCATGACTGAACACCGAGGTGCACGGAACGCTGTTACCTTTCCCGCCGAAGCAGTACCTATTTATCTACTTGCAATTTCTTGCTTTCGAACTGCTAGGTTGGCAGGAGCTGGGACTGAAGACAGGAGCTCACTCCGTCACGCAGCACTCGGGTCTCGAACTGCTGTCCTGCTGACCTTCCATTCTGCAGTTCAGCGTCTTAACCAGCTTAGGGCCCGGCTATCTGAGGGACTGCCAATCTTGGTTATTGGGATCAGCTGCAGGAGAGGGCCTTTTGCAGACACCTTCGCTTACAGAGGCCTGTTTGTCAGGCACACGGGAAAGGGCTTTCTCCTGGGTTGCCGCCTCCCAAACACACTCCCTCTGGAGTTGAAACTGGTCCCCACTCTCTCAGCATTCCGGAAGTGGGTCAAGACACATCTTTTAAACATGGCTTTTTTCACCATTGTTATGATGTTAAGGTTGCTTTCGGTGTTGTACGATGATTTTATTTGACTATTGTTGGATCTTTTGATGGATTTTTGTAAACTATCTTGGTGATCAGAAAGGCGGTACAGAAATACGAGAGAGAGAGAGAGAGAGAGAGAGAGAGAGAGACAAAATACATACTAGCAACGTGGCAGTCAAGATGGTGAGCAACATATTTGGAGAGAGGAACTATAATTTACCAATGATATAGAATCCCTATTAGTAGAGGCCAAAGCACCTAGTGTGAGATGTGGGCAAAATCTGCCCCTGCCACCTAGATTTAGGGGTAGGTGACCCAAACAACTGCTAATCTTGTCCCCAGCTTCTGGTAGATCCAGGTTCTGTGGTCTTGTACTCTTAAGTGCTTCCTGAAACAAGCCAGGTTACTTTGATCCATAGAACAATGTGAGCTGTTGAGAACTGAGCCAGAACCTGTTTCTGTGCTGTTTACTAGATAATGAGACATTTTTGAACTCTCCTCCAAAACTCAGCATATTAAATCTGCCCCATACAGTAGTCAACATGCCAGCACAAAGCAAGCCAGTGAATGGATGGACACAGTGGAGTCTGGTGGGCCCAATGTCAGTGGGGTAGTGTATCCGCTCCTGGTTTCCGTCAGAGCCAGTCAGAACTCTAAAGGAGCTATCCAAGGTACTTCACACCTTGGATAGCTCCTTTAGAGTTCTCATTGGTGGCTCCAATGTCCCCCTGACATTGGAGCCACCAGCCTCCACAGGATGGATGAGGCAGAATGTTGAGCTGTGAACAAGGTTTGGATTGTGGGGGAATAAGATTTCTGGTGACAGCCAAGAAGACAGCTACGCTTGCGGAATAAAAGCTGACAGAGACACATTCAGGATACGGAGATTTGACTACAGAAATCTCGGTGTCTGGGTTCTTTTTTAAAAACGAGAATCATAAGATTCTTGCGCGATCTACTTTAGCATGTCATTCAAAAGTTGCGGACATGGCACAGACAAGGTAGAACCACTTGCAGTGTGCGCATTCGCTCTCTCATTCTCTGCAGTAAACATAAACCTGAATGAACATTTCACAAAAGACTGTCAGAGTTGAACTGAAAGGACATCTGTGAAAACAATACTGAGAGAAAGGCCTCTTTGGAGAAATGCAGATCAAAGATTCACAAGAAGTACAATCCTGAGAATACACAGAGGCAATGAAGAAGAGAGATGATAGCTGTCTAGACTGAAGGCTCTGTGTCTGACAGAAAGGCCAGCTAAAGACTATTTGGCACAGAGAGGAGCTCTCTGAGCCTGGAGCAAAAAGGGGCTCCTGAGAACAGGGGGAGGAGACAGTTTATTTTCCATAAGGAAAGATTTGTGTGCAGTGTAGTGTGATGGAGTGAACTCTTGTAGGATTCATATCTCACCTCCACTCAGCACACACCATTGGCACAAGCATTACTCACCCCCCACCCCATAGATCGTTGGTTTAGTTTTTTGCTAGCTGAGGTAGATAGTTTGCCAAAGATTGCATTTCTTTTTTAAGCATAGTTCTTGATCACAAAGACTGAGGAAGAGTTCAGCATGACTCAAAAAGCTCACAAGCTGCATTGTGAACCCATTTAGTACTAATGAAATGGGTTATTTCAGATGTCCAGGTGGCATCTGTAGCATGTAGTGCCTTTTACCAGCTTCACCTGGCACAACAGTTGCATCCTTTCATGGAAAGGGATGCTCTGGACACAGTTATCCATGTGCTGCTAATATCCAAGCTAGGAGGGTTTCAGCTCCAAGTGCTGCATGGAGTGTCTGCTGGGGTGGCAGGGGCCATACACGTGCGTGTGCACACGCGCACACACACACACACACACACACTCAGATACAGGGGTGTTGTTAATGAGGGTCCACCTGGGCACAGGCTCTGGATCTTTTGAGCTGTCCTAATTGCCATTTTTAAACATTTTCCGATTGACTTGCATTGGAAAACAGAAATGACCATAACTGTTTTAGTTTGTAGGATAAATACATGAAATTTGGAGACCTGGTAGCCCCCATGGACCTGATTAAACCTGCCCCATTTCAGGCAGTTAGATCCAGTGGCTTTTGTGCTAGTCACAGGTAAAATTTGCTATTTTCAAGAAAATCTGTCAAAGAAAGAGCTATAATTTTTTTGTGCTTCCACATAAGTGCATGGAATTTGGGGACCTGGCAGCCCCTATAGAACTGACTGAACCTGCCACATTTCAGACAGTTAGGTCCAGTTGCTCTTGTGCTAGCCATGCATAAAGTTTCCTTTTCTCAAAGACTAAACCAAAAAGTAAAAAACTGTCAAGCCACACAGGGAATTAGAGATCCTAATCAGAAGGTGTTTAAGGTGACCATTAAGAGGTCACTATCCCTAATCTCTGGTGTAGGGTTTTTTGGTTTTTGTTGTTGTTTTGTTTTTGAGGTGCAAGTGCAAAAAACCTCTCTCCCCCTACTTTTCTGCTCTTACATACCCACTGTTGGGAGCTTGCTTGCAATAAAATTTTAAAGAGGGAGGAGGAAGAGAAGAAAGAGCTCCATGTGAAATACTGGTATTTCATACAGCATCTGATTTTACTGCCCCAGACTGGAACCATTGGCCTCTGCAGAATTTTAGTAGCTTCAGTACAGCAAAGGATCAATCAGCCTCCACAAACTTCTTTCTCCCCCTCCACTTTAATTTCTCCTAAATAGCTGTAGGACTCAAATTATCCCAAAGGAGGGTTAGGGCTATGTGGTGTCATGATCGAGGAACTGCTGAGGCTTTTAAATAGGTTTTACAGTTTTAAAAAAGCTAGAAAAAGCCCTCAGCCACCTCACCTCATAAGGTTAAGCACATGCAATCCTTACAAACCCTCCACAGCCTCCTAAATTCCTCTGAAGTACTACCTTTCTGAAAGCAGCCCACTTGGCTTAGGGAATTTTATTTACCCCACCCCCACCCCATGTATTTCCAATCACCATTCTTCTTTTCTTCTTCCTCATTGTCTTCAACCATGTTTTTAATGCATGGCGGAAGCTCATTAAAGAGGGGGCATGGCGGAGTTCCCTTGGAAGAGAGTTCCACAGAGTGGGGGCCACCACAGAAATGGCCCTCTCCCTCGTCCCCACCAGTCTGGCTGTCCTGGCTGATGGGACAGAGAGAAGGCCATCCGAGGCTGATCTTGTTAAGCGGCCTGTCTGGTGCTGCTGGAGGTGCTCCTCAAGATAGGCTGGGCCGGAACCATATAGGGTTTTAAAGGTCAAAACCAACACCTTGAATTTGGCCCAGAAAACAACTGGTAACCAGTGCAACTCCTTCAGCACTGGAGTGATGTGATCTCGCCGGCGGCTGCCTTTAATCAGGTGAGCCGCCACGTTCTGTACCAGCTGCAGCTTCCGAACCATCTTCAAGGGTAACCCCACGTACAGAGCATTACAGTAATCTAAACGAGAGGAGACCAGGGCATGTACTACTGATGGGAGCAGATGGTCGGGAAGGAAGGGCGCAGCTGCCGTATCAGATGGAGTTGATACAGCGTTGTCCGGCTCACAGCTGACACCTGAGCCTCCATGGACAGCTGGGAGTCCAAAATGACCCCCAGGCTGTGGACCTGGTCTTTCAAGGGTAGCCGTACCCCATTCAACACCAGGTCAACATCCCCCAGCCTCCTCTTGTCTCCCACCAACAGTACCTCGGTCTTGTCAGGGTTCAGCTTCAGCTTATTGCTCCCCACCCAGCCACTCACCGTCTCCAGACATTTGGACAGGGATTCTACGGCCAACCTTGGTGAAGATTTGAATGAGAGGTAGAGCCGCGTGTCATCCACATATTGATGACACCACACCCCAAACCTCCTGATGATAGCCCCCAGCGGCTTCACATAGATGTTAAATAGCATCGGGGAGAGGATGGAACCCTGTGGCACCCCACAAGTGGGTGGCCACGGGTCCGAAACCTCCTCTCCCAGTGCTACCCTCTGGTACCTGCCGGAGAGGAAGGACCGGAACCACCGCAATACGGTGTCTCCAATGCCCAACACCTCCAGGTGGTCCAGAAGGATACCGTGGTCAATGGTATCAAAAGCCGCTGAGAGGTCGAGGAGAACAAGGAAGGAGCATTCGCCCCTATCCAGAGCCCTCCTCATATCATCTACCAAGGCGACCAAGGCCGTTTCTGTCCCATGCCCAAGCCTGAAGCCTGACTGAAATGGGTCTAGATGATCAGTTTCTTCCAAGTGTGCCTTCAACTGCATCGCCACCACCCGCTCAATCACCTTGCCCCAAAATGGTAGATTTGAGACTGGGCGAAAGTTGTTCAGAACTTGAGGATCCAAGGAGGGCTTCTTTAAGAGCAGTCTTATCACTGCCTCCTTGAGGGCTGATGGCATCACTCCCTCCTCAAGGGAGGCGTTCACCACCGCCCTGATCCCCTCACCCAGTCTCTCTCTGCAGCCCATAATGAGCCAAGATGGGCAAGGATCAAGTAAGCAGGTGGTTGGCCGTACAGATGAAAGCACCTTGTCCACTTCATCAGGAGGAAGAAGCTGGAACCGATCCCACAAAAGCAGTTTGCCACAGCACAGGCCGCCTCTTGCTCACTAACTGTATCCACAGCGTGCCGAGTAACACTCCTTATCCGATCAATTTTATCTGCAAAGTGCCTTGCCAAGGCCTCACAGGAGGCCTTAGAATGCTCCAGTGGATTCTCTCTGATTCTCTCTCAATTTTCTCTCTCTCTCTCTCTTTTCTTTATTCCACCCAGAGCATCTCTTGGGGAATTCTTAAAGGGAATTCTCTTTGGTGGGGAAGAGAAGTTCTGAACTGTATTTGACTTTATATGAACAGACAAAAGGGTTGTTTTTTCTCCTCACTCAAGTCTTTGAGAAAAGTGGGTTCACATGGTTGCAGAGAAACAAATCTGGGGCTGTTTTGTTTGTCAGTTGCCATTATCCAGCAACAGGAAGGGCTGTAGCTCAGTGGGAGAACACATGCATGGCATGCAGAAGGTCCTGGGTTCAATCCCCAGCATCTCCAGGTAGGGCTAGGAAAGAATCCTGCCTGAAACCCTGGAGAGCTGCTGCTGCCAGTCAGTGTCAACAATACTGGGCTAGATGGACCCAGGGTCTGACTCAGTATAAGACAGCTCTATGTTCCTCTGAACAGCAAGCTTTAATAAAAATAGATGTTTGGGGTTTGTTTTTTAAGTGGAGGGGAGATAAATGCTGCTCATTTATATAAGAAGTCCCATTATGTTTCATGAGGCTTACCCTCAGGAAAGTGTGCATAGGATTCCAGCACAGGTTACTTATGCAGGGAGGTTTGTACCCTGATGTTCTGCATGTTTACTCAGAAATAAGTCCTGAGTTGTGAGTATGGTACTGCAGGCTTAATACAGTGCCTACCTACCTTCATCTAATGAACTGACTACCCTTTCAGCTTGGTCCTATGCATGTTTTGTTATTTGTGTGGGTTGTTTTTTTATGTGCTTCAGTGGTGAGGGAAAGGCACTTAGTACATGCTCAGAGTTTCTGCATAACTTAGTCCCAGTTTTGAAAACAAGACTCATTGGCTGAATCCTGGTGAAGTCTTGGCACAAATGAAGTTATGGGAAGGAAGATATAATGAGAGCTTGTGCATAACAAGGAGGAGGTAGAGGAGAGTTTCACAAAACAAGACATCTGTTTTGATGAAGAGTTTCTGGAGGATGGTAGGATGAGGAGGGATGATTGCATGGAGGGCAATAGAATTAGGGGAGAATGTGCTCAGTAGGGGGAGAATGTGCTCAGTGGTGAAAGAAAAGCATTTTGCACATGCTCAGAGGCACTCTCTATTTAAGAACATAAGAAGAGTCGTGCTGCATCAGACCAAGGCCCATCTAGTCCAGCATTCTGTTCACACAGTGGTCAACCAGATGCCCACGGGATACCCACAAGTAGGACATGAGTGCAATAGCACCTTCCCACCCATGCTCCCCTGCTGCTAACATTGGTAAAATGTAAATAAATTCTAGTAATTCTAAATTTGCATGCATGTATATCCTTCAGAAACTTCGCAGGTTTCTTGCCATCGGGACACCTCTAATGACCTGTGTATTTTCATACAAATGTACCCAAAAACTATTGGGGAAGAGGGGAAGGGAAGGGAAAGCAAATCACTCCCCTCCCAAATTGGAGAATTCCCCTTCCACATGAACTGCTGCACCTATCCTTCTGAATTTTGCTGGTTTCTTACTTAGGGACAACTCTAGGCTGTCTGTACTTTTCAGCACAATGGTCCACAAGGAACATAGAGAGCTAAGTATGTCCTCTTTTGGAGACCTCAAAATGTCAGGGCCATCTTTGCAGCTATCATTCTGAAATTGGCAGACATGATCTCCTTTGATGGGGCAATGAATCCGGAAATATTTATCCAATTCTTCCAAGGAATAAAAATGTTATTGGCAGTTCCCTTAAAAGAAAATCAAATATAAACTCTGCACCTATTTTTTCTGACATTGGGCAGGTGTCAAGAGGCTACTATGCCTGAAATTATCATCCAGTTCTGACCAAGAGAAAGAAGTTACAGTTTTTTTCTAATTTCCCATGGCAGTCAACAGGAAGCATAAAGACTCATTTTTCCAAACCTTGACTCAGGTTTGGTGCTGAACTGAAGTGGTCCAAACACAAATTGGCCTGAGCAAAAGTGGGATGTTTTCCAAAGCGCTGAATCGGGGTCTGAGTTGAAGTGGCGTGGGGGGTCAGTGCACGCTTATGTATGTATGTAATCTATACACACACGCAAGCACACGCCACACATACACACATTAGAAGTGCATTTAGACTCCAGAGAGAGAGAGAGAGAGAGAGAGAGAGAGAGATGCAAATTTGTGTTATGGACCTGTGCCCTAGATCTTTTAAGAACCTAACAATGCCTCTGGTCAGATACATCACACATACAACAGTACAAACTCACGCATATACACCAATCACTCACCAATCACTTCTTCATTCAGAAGGTTGACCAAGGTTCTCCATTTCCCTAGATTTGAGGACCATGCAAAGTTTTTCTAGCCAGAACCAGCAATGTTCCCCAAGATACATTTAATTCTCCAGCAGAAGGTGCCACAGGTCCCAGGAAATATCTTAGGGTGACAGGTAATTCTTCTTGACTCACCTAGCAGAAGAAAAAAAAAGTCCTTGTGCAGGTGATTGATTGAGTAGGAAACCTGAGGCTTTGGATCCCTCCTCCCCACTAACCTGCAGCAGTGCCCACTTGGAGGGGGTAGAGATCGTGGCTGGGAGAGGTGGTGCCATCAGGTTGCTTCTATTAGAGGTTACCCTTGAGAGGGGTGGGAGATCCTGACAATCATGAGGTTTAGGGGGCTGGGAGGTCTTGTGAGCTCCAGGATTTCTGGCCTATGGCACAATTTTTGGAACAAGACTTGGGACGAGGCCTATATAAGGCCATATTGCCTGCCGCCTTTTCAGTGGGCTGAGCGATGCAACCCACCTGCCCAATCCCACTAGCAAGTTCACTACATCAGCAGATGTTTGCTCTAGTTTACGGGGCTGGGAAGGATTTTTTTCATGCTCTCTTGATTGGGCCATTAGAGTCTTCTAGATTTCTTTTCACTAACCACCATCACAACTTGGCAGGTGGGAGCGTGGGACTCAAAGGGGTTGGAGAAGTGAGACCCATAGTTGGTGAAGTTATACTCCTGTCCTAAAACTTTTAATGCAGGAGGGGCTCCCCAGAGTTGGGGAGATGCCTGTAATGGGCAGTCCTGTGGTACAGCAGCATAGAGACCAGGCAGCTGCTGGTGAGGGAGCCTCGTCTGTGCCTAACGACAGAGCTAGGCATGAGGATTCACAACAGCCAGATAGGTTCAACCTAGGGATTTGTGAGTCAGCAAAAATCAGCAGGTACGTTCAAGCTAGGATTTGTGAGTCAGAAGAAGGTGAGCTTATCAAGGTTCTCTGAATTCCACCTTGCAGCTCATTCCGACTCATGTCCATATCAGATTGCAAGCTTTGGTTTTTCTTTTCTCATGAATATTTGTGCATATTTTCATGTACATTTTCCCAACTGTACACAACAATTGTACACATTTTTGAAATGTATGCATTTTCTCCAATTGATGGGAGCATTTTGTTGTGGTGGTGGTGGTGGTGTTCAGTCGTTCAGTTGTGTCCGACTCTTCGTGACCCCATGGACCATAGCACGCCAGGCCTTCCTGTCCTCCACTCTCTCCCGGAGCGTGCTCAAGTCCATATTCATTGCATCAGTGATGCTATCTAGCCATCTCATCCTCTGCCGTCCCCTTCTCCTTTTGCCTTCAGTCTTTCCCAGCATCAGGGTCTTTTTCAGAGAGTTTTCTCTTTGCGTTAGGTGGCCAAAATCTTTGAGCTTCAGCTTCAGTATCTGTCCTTCCAATGGGTACTCAGGGGTGATTTCCTTTAGGACTGACTGATTTGACCTCCTTGCAGTCCAGGGGACTCGTAAGAGTCTTCTCCAGCACCACAGTTCGAAAGCATCAATTCTTCGGCACTCAGCCTTCCTTATAGTCCAGCTCTCACAGCCATACATTACTACTGGGAAAACCATAGCTTTGATTAGATGGACCTTTGTCGGCAAGGTGATGTCTCTGCTTCTTACTATGTTGTCTAGGTTTGCCAGGTTTGCTATGTTGTCTAGGCGTTCCGTCCCTCTCCCCGGAATCCTCGATGGCCAGGACCAAGCCAGGGCCTTCCGCAGCCGGATTTCTGGCCGTGGAGGGCTCTGGGTAAAACAACAACAACACATGTATGCAAATGGCGGTGGCTATGGCCGCCGCCATTTGCATTCCTTACTTTTTGCTGTCTTAGTCTACGTCAATATTTACATAGACTAAGACGAAGAAAAGAAAGGGGAACGCAAATAGCGTAGTGGGCGCTATTTGCGTTCCACTTTCTTTTCTTTGTCTTAGTCTACGTAAATATTGATGTAGACTAAGACGGCAAAAAATAAGGAACGTAAATGGCGGCGGCCGTAGCCGCCGCCATTTGTGTACATGTTTTTTTTTAAAACCCAGACATCATAGGCTACGTAAGTCTTTACGTAGCCTATCACGTCTATGGGGGGAAAAAAGAAAAAAACACAGACTGTAAATGGCGGCGGCGGCAGCTGGTCGGAACCAGCCGCCGCTGCCCCCACTGCCGAAGCCGCCGCTGGAGCCGCCGCCGTCTGGAACATCCACCCTAGGTAAGTCTCATCCCGGGTGGGAACTGCGGAGGGAGGGGGGGTGACAGGCCGTTCCGCGATGGATTTTGGGGGGCCGAATGCACTGGCATTCGGTCTCACTGAGATCCATCACGGAATTCTCTGACATCCCTAGCTGTCTCCTTCTCCTTTTGCCTTCAGTCTTTCTCAGCATTACGGTCTTTTCCAGGGAGTTTTCTCTTCGCATTAGGTGGCCAAAATATTTGAGCTTCAGCTTCAGTCTCTGTCCTTCCAATGAGCAGTCAGGGTTGATTTCCTTTAGGATGGACTGATTTGTCCACCTTGCAGTCCAGGGGACTCGTAAGAGTCTTCTCCAGCACCACAGTTCAAAAGCATCAATTCTTTTGCACTCAGCTTTCCTTATAGTCCAGCTCTCACAGCCATATGATACTACTGGGAAAACCATAGCTTTGATTAGATGGATCTTTGTCGGCAAGGTGATGTCTCTGCTTCTTACTATGCTGTCTAGGTTTGCCATAGCTTTCCTCCCAAGGAGCAAGCGTCTTTTAATTTCATGGCTACAGTCACCGTCTGTGGTGATCTTGGAGCCCAAGAAAATAACATCTGTCCCTGCTTCCATTTCCTCCCCTTCCATATGCCAGGAAGTGACGGGGCCAGATGCCATGATCTTCATTTTTTTAATGTTGAGTTTCAAACCAGCTTTTGCACTCTCCACTTTCACCCTCAACAAGAGGCTCTTGAGATCCTCTTCACTTTCTGCCATTAGGGTGGTATCGTCTGCATATCAGAGGTTGTTGATAATTCTCCTGGAAATCTTAATTCCGACCTGTGATTCATCCAACCCGGCATTTCTCATGATGTATTCTGCAAATAAATTAAATAAGCAGGGTGACAATATGCAGCCTTGTTGTACTCCTTTCCCAATTTTGAACCACTCAGTTGTTCCATGTCCGGTTCTTACTGTTGCTTCTTGACCCTCGTGCAGGTTTCTCAGGAAACAGGTAAGGTGGTCTGGTACTCCCATCTCTTTCAGAATTTGCCACAGTTTGTTGTGATCCACACAATCAAAGGCTTTAGCGTAATCAATGAAGCAGAAATAGATGTTTTTCTGGAATTCTCTTGCTTTCTCCATGATCCAGCGAATGTTGGCGATTTGATCTCTAGTTCCTCTGCCTCTTCGAAACCCAGCTTGTACTTCCGGTAGTTCTCGGTTCACATACTGCTGAGGCCTAGCTTGTAGGATTTTGAGCATTACCTTGCTGTCATGTGAAATGAGCGCAATTGTGCGGTAGTTTGAACACTCTTTGGCATTGCCCTTCTTTGGAATTGGAATGTAAACTGACCTTTTCCAGTCTTGTGGCCACTGTTGAGTGTTCCAAATTTGCTGGCATATTGAATGCAGTACGTTAACAGCATCATGTTTTAGGATTTTAAATAGCTCAGCTGGAATTAGGGGTGGACGAAAGTGACTTACCTGTCCTCGAAGCTTGTTCGCGGTGGGGGGGAGGCGCTTCACCGCTCCCCCCGCAAAGTTCAGGCCAGGGGGGGAGGCTTCCCACCTCGCCCGGCCAAAATTCAGGTCAGGGGGGAGGCTTCCCACCTCGCCCGGGCAAAATTCAGGCCAGGGAGGAGGCTTCCCGCCTCGCCCGGCCGCGAACTCGAAAGTTTAAAAAAAAAAATGCCCCCATGATAGGCTACGTCAATCGTCACGTAGCCTATCACGGGTGACTTTAAAAAAAAAAAAAGTGCGTACGCTAATGGCGGCCCCCATAGGGAGCCGCCATTCGCGTTCCTTATTTGGTTGCTGTAGTCTACGTAAATCTTTACGTAGACTACAGCAACCAAATAAGGAATGGGAATGGCGGCTCCCTATGGGGGCCACCATTATCCGTACGCGCTTTTTTTTTTTTTTTAAGTCACCCGTGATAGGCTACGTGACGATTGATGTAGCCTATCACGGCTGACTTTGGAAATCTAGCCGTGATAGGCTACGTTAATCGTCACGTAGCCTATCACGGGGGCGTTTTTTTTTTCTCATATTGCAATGGTGGCGGTGGCAGCCGGTCGAAAGATTGGCTGCCGCCCCCGCCCAGGACAAACACCCGCCGAACCGCCAGCCGGACCCGCCACCGGGAGGGACATTCGGCAAAGGTAAGTCCCGTCCTGGGGGGGTGCGGGGGGCAGGGGGGTGCGGAGAATTTCTCCCCGAAACTTGTTTGGGGGGCCGAACACGTTGGCGCTCAGCCCCCTGAAGTTTCGGGGAGAAATTCTCCACCATCCCTAGCTGGAATACTGTCATCTCCGCTAGCTTTGTTGTTAGTAATGCTTCCTAAGGCCCACTTGACTTCACACTCTCTAGGATGTCTGGCTCAAGTTCAGTGACCACACTATCATGGCTATCAGGGACATTCAGATCTTTCCTGGAAAGTATACTTTCCTGTGTAGTACTTCTGTGTATTCTTTCTACCTCTTCTTAATCTCATCTGCTTCTGTTAGGTCCCTGCCTTCTTTGTCCATTATCATGCCCGTCTTTGCACAAAACGTTCCCTTGAGATCTCCGATTTTTCTTGAAGAGATCTCTAGTCTTTCCCATTCTGTTGTTTTCCTCGATTTCTTTGCATTGTTCATTTAAGAAGGCCTTCTTGTCTCTCCTTACTATTCTCTGGAAATCTGCATTCAGTTGGATATATCTTCCCCTTTCTCCCTTGCTTTTTGCTTCCCTTCTTTCCTCAGCTACTTGTAAAGCCTCCTCAGACAGCCCCTTGGCTTTCTTGCATTTCTTTTTCTTTGGGATGGATTGAGTTGCTGCCTCCTGAACAATGTTACGGACCTCCGTCCATAGTTCCTCAGGCACTCTGTCTATCAGGTCTAATCCCTGAAATCTATTCCTCACCTCCACTGTATATTCATAAGGGATATGATTTAGGTCATACCTGAATGGTTTAGTGGTTTTCCCTACGTTCTTCAATTTAAGCCGAAATTTTGCAAGAAGCAGCTCATGATATGAGCCACAGTCAGCTCCAGGTCTTGTTTTATATTTTTCAAAAGTACTCATTCTTATGTGCAGTTTTCACATATACACATTTTTCGAACACATGTTTTCGTTCAGCGAATTGCATCACAAGCTCAGAAATGTATGGACTTTGGCTGCAGATTGTGTTTGCGTCTGCATTTCATTCTGGGAGGTGTGAACTGCATATATTCTAGTCAAAAACAAACTGAAATGAATTTATCATAAATCCTTAGTTCAAGTGTGAGCATAGAACCCAAGGGATGGTATGGATATCCAAACCAGATGTCAGTGCCGTTTTTCTAGTTTTCCTCCTTGAACATCCAGATGGGATGCCTTTTTTCCATTCACAGGCAGGGGTAGCCCCACCATTAGGTAGAGTAAGGTGGATGCCTCAGGCAGCTGATTTTGGGTGCCATGAAAGAACAGCAAGCTGTTTATTTAAATTATTATTGTTGCATTCGTATTTCCAGGGGGAGGAAAGCTGCTTGTGGGATTTTCTACCTCTCAGGTGCATGAGTTGGGGTGGGTCAAGGGTGCCACCTACTGCTGTTCATCAGGCAGCAAAATGTCTTGGGCTGGCCCTGTTCATAGATCATTATTGTTGTGGACCTATGTAAATACTTCCTAGTTTCCTAAAGTATTTCAAGAGGAAGTAGCTATAAAATGTTAAAAAGGAAAGGGTTTAACGTCCACTTCCAACTGCTTTTTATTTTGAAAGATTTTGAAAGATCTATGCTGTGTTATCTCAAACCCACTGTCATTTTAAATAACAATTCTATTATCATGTCTGTTAATATTTATCTCAGCTTCTTCTCTCTGCATTCAATACGTACTAATTCTCTCCATGTACTAATCCACAGCTTTCTGATACAAGGAGTTACGCATAAACATATGTTAGGAATGGAAGCAATGAGTTGAAACGCTTGGCATCAACTGATCCTGAGTCAAGCAGTTTCTCTCAGGATGTTTAGCCAGGAATCTCACAGATCTTGAAAAAGAACCCTGTAATGAATAGGTTCATATTTAATGCATCACCTATAAGCATATTTGCAGTGTTTTGAGGAAAGCACAGATGTCATGTATTGCTGCATACCTACTCCCGGGGCCCATCTATTAAGCTTTTTTCCCACCTAGAATAACAATGCAGAATTTCATTCTTGCTTTACAATTCATAGGTAATCAAATGTATACAGATTTTATTTAACTTAGGGCATGTTCATGCATTCACTTACACATCACTCAACAACTTAACAACTAGCTGTTTAATGTGTGAACTACCTTGACTGAAAAAGATTATGTTTGAATTGAAATCAGGTGACACGGAAGTTCCTTTCGTGGTGATTAATTTCAATGGCTTATTCATACATCCAAACCATCTGATATTGCATTCAATGTTTGTTAAGCATTCATGTGTGAACTGCCCCCCAGCCACCCAACTAGCATGACTGAGTCTAAACTTTTTCCATGAAGCTAGTGAAATGGGGCAGCAAGCACGCTACTTACTTCTAGGAACTTAAGAAGAGCCCTGCCAAATAAAAATCTATCTAGTCCAACATCTAGTTTCACACAGTGGCCACCCAGATGCCTCTGGGAAGCCCACAAGCTGGACATGAAGTCAATAGCCCTCTCATGTTGTTGCTCTTTGTGATGTTACGCATCTGTATATAAGGTTTGTAAGTATAATAATGTATTCCTGCTATAAGTCTATGGTTATGGTGAGTGTATCTAGAGTGAGAATGGGATTAGTGACAGGAAGAATTGTGGATTTGTATATGTGCGATGACTGGCTGAGTGAGTGAAGGGGAAATGAAGTGTGTGCGCTATATAAAAGCTGGGTGCTGTTCTGTGGGAGTCAGATAAAACAGGGATTAGAACAGACACAGGGATATGGTTTGAGACAGGATTTGAGACAGGGAAACGATTTGATAGGGATCACACAGATAGAGAATTGATGTGTTAAAATTTTAGAACTGAGAGAGAGAGGTCTGACTGGGAAGTGTTTAATCTGAGAGTGTGAACAGGTGTATGAGAGAACATACAGAGCTATTAAGAGTTACTTATTTGCTGTGAATAACAAAAGTGTATTTGTTTAATCAAATCCTATGCCTTCTGCTCTTGGCTACCTCAGGAGAAGGTATTAAAGGAAACCATAGAAGTGATATTATAAACAAGTGTGTCCTCACAGATAAGAGGATTGAATGTGGATTGGGTCTGAGATTTAAAGGTCCTGGTGGCAGCGTGATTGTGTGTGGGGAAGGTCTTTCCTGTTTGGGGTGAGAAAGGCATTAGCAAAGGGGTATTATCACTGGGAATAGGCAGGAATGCCACACTGCCCAACAACTGGTGCTCCGAGGCATGGTACATCTGAACCTAAAGGTTGCATATAACCTAGGAATGGATGACTCTGTAAATCTTGGTTTCTCTCAGTTTCTTATTTGTTCTAATCTTAAATTTGGTTCATTCTGCACTTTGAGGATCATTCTAATCTTAAATTCAGCTTAGGTTTGCATTGAAATTCATAGATTTTTTTTGCACTTTTTCCTAATCCATGCATTTTTGTATAAAATTTTGCATAATATTCTAATTTTTGCAAGCAATTTTACTAATATAGTGGATTTTCAAATGTTATTTTCACTAATGCATCCATATTTATATGCATCTTTTGATTGGAGAGCTCCATTGCAAAATTTGGAGAAGTGCAAATTGCAAAGGATAACTGAGTGTCAGTTAGCATATTGCTTCAAAGGGGCAAAATTGGGTGAGTTCACATTAAAATGCTGTGGCAAACCTGGCAGATCTTCCATATTTACACCACCTTGTCCCTGAAGTAAAATTAGGAGATTTGATAATAAGATTCCTCCAAGAGAATTCTGGATTAATTCCAAAGCCCAGTGCAACTCAGCTTGATCTCTTGGTACAAGAGTAATTGAACTTGTCTTATCTTTGAGACTTCCTAAATGGGAAACAAAAGTGCCAAGCAATTAGTAACTGATATTGGATCATTGGGATTCTGAACTGATAACAAAGGAATCCAAACAATAGGTGCCAGATTTTGATTTGACATGATTTAAGAACAGAAATGTATCCTTAGGAATATAGCTTAATGGAACATAGATCCATTAAGTAAAACCAATCTAAACATATTTGATAGCCTCCAGAAAGTATATAATGGAGATTCTAGACACACAAGAGTGGGAGCTATCCTTTGGGATCAGCTACCCCCAACATATTGCCTGTAAACCATCTTGGTAAGCTTGAAACTAGTAACTGTTATTGCTCTGCTTAAAAGCCTTGACTTATGACAATGTTGAATATATCAATCATTTGACTCTAAAGACAAGCTTATTCATGTGTATGCATTTATTTATTTATTAAATTATTTATTTATTAAATTTCTTAATTGCCCATCTGGCTGGTCACCCGGCCACTCTAGGCAACGTGCAACGGTACAATTTAAAACAGTAAAATTACACATTAAAACATTGTTTAAAAATACCTTAACCCACCCCAAATGCCTGCCTGAACAACCAAGTTTTCAATGCATGGCAGAAGCTCATTAAAGAGGGGACATGGTGGAGTTCCCTAGGGAGGGAGTTCCACAGAGTGGGGGCCACCACAGAGAAGGCCCTCTCCCTTGTCCTCACCAGCCTAGCTGTCCTGGCTGATGGGGCAGAGAGAAGGCCATCCAAGGCTGATCTTGTTGAGCGGGCTGTCTGGTGTTGCTGGAGGCACTCCTTGAGATAGGCTGGGCTGGAACTGTATAGGGTTTTAAAGGTCAAAACCAACACCTTGAATTTGGCCCGGAAAACAACTGGTAACCAGTGCAACTCCTTCAGCACTGGAGTGATGTGATCCTAGGGATGTACGAAATGTACTTACCTTTCCGCGGATTATGTTTATGGGGGGGGGAGGCGTTCCGTCCCTCCCCCCAGAATCCTCAACGGGGGGGAGGTGCTCCGTTCCTCCCCCCCTGGAATCCTCAATGGCCGGCTGTGCTCCATGGCGGCTCCATGTGGATTTCCGGCCACAGAGGGCTCTGGGTAAAAAAAAAAAAATGACGGAGAAAATAAAGGGGACCGCAAATAGCATAGCGGGCACTATTTGCGTCCCTTTTTGATTCGCTGTTTTAGCCTACGTAAAGATTTACATAGGCTAAAACGGCAAATCAAAAAGGGACGCAAATAGCGCCTGCTACGCTATTTGCGTTCCCCTTATTTTCACCATCTTAGTCTACGTAAATATTTACGTAGACTAAGATACCAAAAATAAGGAACGCATTATTATGTGTGTGTGTGTGTGTAATCTCCCTCCATCCAGCTCTTCCCTGGAATATGAAGAGCTATATTCTTCCATTATGTGTGTATGTGGGGAATCTCCCTCAATTCAGCTGTTCCCTGGAAACCCCCCCCCCCATTCACCCAAGGGTCTTCTGAGATAACTAACAGGAGGTCTGATAAGGAACTGGATGTGGAAATACAAAGCTGAGCTGGGGGCAAGTGAGGTGCTCACATGTGTAGGAGTAAGTTGCATTGAACGCAGTAAGACTTACTTCTGAGTAGACATGCACAGAGTTGGTTCTCCTTATCAGACCTCCTGTTAGTTATCTCAGAAGACCCTTGGGTGAATGGTTTCCCCCCCCCCCAGGGAACAGCTGGATTGAGGGAGATTCCCCACACACACACATAATGGAAGAATATAGTTCTTCATATTCCCTGGTATGTTTATTCCTCATTTTGTCCATTCCCTGAGCATGTGCAGAGTGTGTTTTTTATTCAAACAAAGAGAAGGTTGCTGATCTTTCCCTTCATGCAACAAGTGAAGTGTGATGGCTTCAGAAAGAACTTTCCATTATACTGTCTCTTTTTCTTCATGAGTTTCATAACAGAAGTGTGGTGTAGTGGTGAGAGTCCAGCCCAAAGTCACCCAGTGAGATAACTAACAGGAAGTTTGCTAATGAGCTGGATGTGGAAATACAAAGCTGAGCTGGGGGCAAGTGGGGTGCTGACATGTGTAGGAGTAAGTCGCATTGAACTCAGTAAGACTTACTTCTGAGTAGACATGCACAGAGTTGGTTCTCCTCTCCATTTTAGCCTCACAACATCACCAACAAGGTTGGATGTGGAAATAGAAAGCCTAGCAGGGGGAATAATACTCATGCAGGGCTCCAGACCGGCATGGTCGTTTTAAAAGGTTTTTTTCTTTCTTTCTTTCAAACAGCGTTGCTTTAAACAAAGAGTGCATCGCTCAGGCACACCTAGGGCAGCCTTGTTTTGGGAAGCCCCTAGGAGGAGGAAGTGTTTTGGCTGAAAGTAAATGGAGAGGGAGGATTTCAATTGAAAAAGAACACCCACAAACAAGGCGGTGAGCACAATTCTTTAAAAAAAAAAAACTTACATATTTATTATCGGAATATACTACCTTGCGTTTTTATTTACGAAAATTTCACGACTCTGTGCAGATGACAAAAAAAAGCCACATGACTGCTGGCTCCACAGGACCTCATGGTGCTGTTCCGCAAAGGATTCCATGGCACAGATTGAAAGGAATTCGATCCCATTTCAGTCTGTGGTGGAATTCTCTGACATCCCTACAAAAAACATAAGTTAAATAAAGTTTTTTTATATATACTTTGCTCATTCTTGGCTCTTATCCCCCCTCCCACCCTCCTGTATTTCTTGAACTTTATATGTTTTCCTTAAAATAAATAAATCCCTTTTCTTTGCTTGTAGGTAGTTCTGTATTTGCTTTTCTTTTGCTGTTGTGTGAGTGTTTGTGTGTACTTGTGTTGTGCTTAAGCAGAGCAATACTTCCACACTGCAATACAGTGGGCAAAGCACTGTCCTGTTTCAAGAATAAATTTGCCCTGGTGGGCTAGGCACTGTCCTGTTTCAGGAATAATTTGCCCAGTGGGCTAGGCACTGTCCTGTTTCAGGAATAATTTGCCCCAGTGGGCTAGGCACTGCCCTGTTTCAAGAATAATTTGCCCCAGTGGGCTAGGCACTGCCCTGTTTCAAGAATAATTTGCCCCAGTGGGCTAGGCACTGTCCTGTTTCAAGAATAATTTGCCCCGGTGGGCTAGACACTGTCCTGTTGCAAGAATAATTTCGCCCTTGTGGGCTAGGCACTGTCCTGATCTCCAAATTTCATGTATGTATCATAAAAACTGAAAAGTTTATGGCTGCTTCCTCATGAGAGCAAGGGTTAAAGATGTGAATAACTCCATGTCTACTTTGGTCCTTTGTTTACTCAGGAGGCCTCTGTCAAAAGCATTTTGTAAGTCCAAGTATACAACAGCTGGCAGAGCACCCCTATCTACATGCTTGTTGATATTCTCAAAAGAACTCTAAAAGGTTCATGACCAAAGTTTTACCTTTGAAGAAGCCATGCAGATTATTCTTCAGCAAGACATGTTCTTCTATAAAAGCGCTGGAAACTGCATTGGTCCCAGGGGCTGGACCTATCCAGTGGACCAAATGATGTCAGACAGTGCAGCCCCATGCTCTCTGAATCCCTGCCCTTTTCCCTGGTGTTGAGTCCCACCACTCCCCAAATTCCATTTTACCTTTTTCCATGAAGAGAAAGGCATAGAGCTCCATGCCTCTCTCTAGACTTCCACCCCATAACTTCCTTCAGCCAGCCTTCCCTGGATCTTAGGATTGCTCTCTTAGATCCTGAACTGAACCTAAGGGGACCATTTTACCAGCAGGGAATCCTTGGCGAGTTCACAAATTTGAGTTTTTAGATTATATGCAGCATATAAACTGCAACAGGAAGTTAGCAGTAAACTGCCTTCTATGAAAAGTTCCAATTTCTTCTTCATAGTAGAGTCTCAGTGATGCGCAGATGTAATGTGTTGCCCCAATGGTGCCTGATGTGTCTGTTTCCATATGTAAATTGCAGACAACCGAATGTTGGTGATGCCTCCCATCTGAATAAATGAATCTGGAGTAACACTGGATAAAAATGAACTTTGGAGTGAGCATCAATCAATCCCTATTAATTAGGCAATGAAGAATAATCTGCATAATATACTACTAATGACCTTGCTGGCCTATTTTAAGACGATCTGACTTGAGATGTAAATTATATGCAGCGAAGGTTAAAATGCAGTGAAAAAGCAAATGAAGGTCTACACAATTTGTAAGGCACCTAAAGGTTAATAAAATAATTCCTCACACTGAGATCTTGCTATCAACCTTTAATGTGGAAATAAAAATAAAAATAACTGAAAAACCAAGGAAGGTGAATATCTGATTAAGACTCAGGCTGTTTGATCAGGTTAATATTCTGAAGATAGAAGGATCGAGGCAGGTGAAAGTAAATGGTAAGTGCTGCACTTACAGACACCAAAATATTAAATTAAAGTAAGGTCTTCCTTGCTCTATATCAGGGGCAGGCAACCTTATTATGCCTGTTGGCACTTTGGGCAATTTGAGAAACTGGCCTGAGCACCACCGCTAAATGAGTAGGCTGCATGAAAGTACTGGCCTGCAGCCACCTGCAATCTTCATTTCCTAAGAATGTCCCTGAGCCCCACATGTCGCCTAGAGGCATTCATGGGAAAAGCAGATGGGAGCAGCTAGAGGCTCTCACTTTGCCTTGGAGCAATCCCAGCTGCTAGTGAGAAATTTTGTTTTGTTTCAAAGGAGGGGTAGAGCACTTTTGTGGATGCCAAGAAAGATGTCTGAGAATGCACTGGTGCCCATGAGTGTCATATGGCCTACCCCATTCTACAGAGTCTATAAGATCATTGTGTGTTGGCTGCTGGTAACTATGGGGTCCTCCCAGAAGCTGTCTACTTCATAGAAAGTAAAGACAAAAAGTTCCATTAATCATAGTGACAACATATATTTATTCATGTCCAAAGGGAACACCTGATGGACTGAGAGACAGGTATTAGCTTTACCTAGTTTGGTTTAGGATATGCAAGATTACAAGATATAAAATCACTGAAGGGAAAAATACAGCTCCAATAAGTAGCAGTTGAAGCCTAATATTGAAAATTTGCCACATAGTAAACCAGCCTTCCCCAACTTGGTGCCATGCCGATGTTTTGGACTACAACTCCCATCATTCCTTCCCATTAACTATGCTGGCTGGGGCTAATGAGAATGGTAGTGGATATCTGGAGGGTATCACACTGGGCAAGATTGCAGCAAAGAATTACTTGTCTCCAGTAACAAAATTTGGAGTAGTTAAAATGAATATTCATGTAATCACTTAACGAATATTGGGGTTTTTTTAATGAGGAATCATAAAAGGCTATATGGCTCTCCCTCACTTGCCCAAACAGGATTCAGTTTAACAAATTAATTGCTGTTGGTTGGCAGAATGCTAGGGGGGCTGGAAAAACAACAGCTCTAGTTGTTTTATTAGAGGAAACATGTCTATGGCACTAAGATTTTAAGACAGGCAAGAGAGAAATGAAAGCTTAAAAGGAATGTGGAGAAGCTTACCAAGAAAACAGGGAATGAGAAAACAACTTTTGGTAGAGGTTGACAAGATCAGTCATCTATGACAGCAGGGCTGCACATCGTGAAGCAACCATGGGAATATCAACCCTGTATTGGCCTCATAACGCTAATGCAGGGGTATTTACACAGAAAAATTGGTAGATATGAGGGAGGTCATTCAACTCTGCAAATGCTTCCCAATATTGGAAGTTGCCTGACTGTGGGGACCTGGTTCTCCCCTGAGAATGATTCCCAAAACGGGTCATTGCATGACTGGGGGAAAACAGCTGGGGGGCATTTGCAGAGACAATCAGTAAGCATGGATAGAATTCAGCCCCTTCTCTTGCCTGCCAATTCTCCCCTGCAAATCCACGCACATGTTCACATTAACCAGCAGAAATATGCTGGTATAGTACTCTAAAGGGACATAGAGTCAATGAGGAAACAGTAGTGGAGGCTTTCCATCTTGGCTGAGAAAGACAGGGGCAAATTTGTGCAAAATCTTGTAATTTGTACTCATGATCAATTCAGCACTTGTTGGTTTTGCCACACTTGCTCAGGAGACATCTCTCTATATGTACATTTCTGCAAACTGCTTATCCATGTGCAGGAATAAGTCCTTCGAGAACATGAGTGACTGGGGAGTGTTTTGCTCAAATGTGCTAAGGAAACTGTTTGCTGCTGCAACTCTGGTTCTCTTCTGCTGGATGACAAGCTGATGTCTATCCAGTCAAGCTGGCCCAGAAACTAGCATATATTCCAAATACACAAGAGCACAGTGTATGTAACTTAGGATCGTTTGGTCGAGATAGAGGAGTGCCTTCATAAGGTATTCAGGGAGTGACAGAGATGAGATCAGAGTTTGTTTTCCATAAACTGAGTTTTATTGAGAAAGCATAACCAATTGCAGTTTTAATAGTTAACAGTGAAGGCTATCCCAGACATAGGAGTGAGCCTGAGAAATGGTGCTACCAAGGAGGTTACAGGGTTCATCAGTTTGCTTCAGTTTTCATGGAGGAAAGGAGGGGCCTTGCAGTAGAAACTGAAAAGTGGTCAGGAGAGATAAAGGCAGTTTCCTTTCTTATGCTGTGTCTGAAATACAGGCAGGCAGAACGGAGATCCTCAGCATCAGGCACTAATATTAGTGCCTGATGCATAAAAAAATTATTAGCATATAAAAAACTAGCGTATTAGCATGGGTGGGGCTACAGCTCAGTGGCAGAGCACCTGCGTTACATACAGAAGGTCCCGGGTTCAATCCCCAGCATCTCCAGGTAGGGCTAGGAAAGAATCCTGCCTGAAACCCAGGAAAGTTGCTGCCAGTCCGTGTTGACAATCCTGGGCTAGATGGACCGATGGACTGACTCGGTATAAGGCAGCTTCCTTTGTTCCTGTGTTTCATGTCAGTAGATGCACATACCGAGCTGTCAACAGCCTGGAAGGGGCTGGGAACATACAGCCAAACTATTTCCTATGGCTTACATATGTTTGGGCATTACCAATATGTTATATATGCAAGACAGGTAGAGCAACAACTACATCTTGATGCCTGATGGTCATTTGATATACACATTTTAACAAACTATATTCTATTTTCCTCTTTTCAACAATACATTCTTAGCACACCCTTCCTCCAAAAAAAAATCCAGAGCAGCAAAATGGCCTCTCCCCCACACACTGCTTTATTCTCATGCCAACCCTGTTGCACTGAGAGACAGTGACTGGGCTGAGTGTACCCAAATGGGCCTGAAGTTGCTTCCACCCAAGCACTGCTTGCAGTTCCACAGTCAGCTGGAAAGAAAATTAAAACTGGTTCCAGATGGCGCTTAATATGATTCTATATTTCTCGTAATAGCCCTGCAATGCCTGTCCTGACAGGCAAGATCCTAAGCATGTTTATTTAAAAGTACGTCCCCTTCAGATCAATGGGACAGTCCCCAAGTGTGATTTGGTTTGCAGCCTTAAGGCAGCAAATGTCTCCCCATTTCTTTTAAAGTGATTTCTGTTAATGGTACTTAAATTATTTGTTTCCTGTTCAGCCCTGCCTAATTACTCACCTCCTTGCAGCTAGAGCAATTGCTATTCCTTAAAAAAAATGTTTACTATCACAATTTTTCAATAAAAGACAAAATGTAGTGCTGCAACTGCATTTAAGTTAAGGAAATGGCCACATAAAAAAAAATAGGTACAACTTTGGGTCATAATGCCTTGGCAACTATATCATCTAGATTCTCCATAAAAGTTGGGTGAGTAAATGATGGAAATTCTAGGCAAAAAGGGAGGGCTAGTGAAGAAACAACCTGAGTGGAGATTTGAACACAGGTCTCCCCAGTTACAGCCCAACCATTTGTTCAATATACACTAACTCTTGACATTGCAGGCAACTATTAGGAAAGAGGGAGTGCTAATGACATCATTTAAGAAAAGAACTGGAAAGTTTAAATTGATTATTTTAAAAATCATTTAACCTTTGAAACTCTCTTAAACATAATATTGACTTTCTCCAGTTAATTCCTTTGCCTAACCTCCTTAGTGCTAATATGCCAGGTATTTTGATAAAAGGAGTAAAAAGGTCAAACTTACTCTACCTTCTAATTTTGTTTCAGTTAATATTTTATAACATTTTAAAAGCAAAGTCTTTAGTAAATTGATGGAAATGCTCTTACACACCCTGGAGACACAGTGCACTAGAAACTATTACAAGTGGCTGCAAGGCCATGGGCATCCACAGGAAGGGGCAGGGGGGTGCAGTTGCACCCCCCCAGATGAGCCATAATCTTCAGATTCCCCACTTTCATTTTTTTTATTTTTTTTTAAAGCAAGGCTCTAGCCCTTGTAAAACCCAAGATATAAGCCAAAACATGCAACTACTATTGTGCCAATTCATTTTTTGAGAAACTATCCTGTTTCTGCCTTTGAGTGCTTTTAGCCAATGAATGAAGTCATAGCAATGGTTAACACACCCACTATCTGGGTGTGTTAGCCCTTCTGGGTGTGTTAAGCCGTTTGGGGTCTTCCCAATCAGGACGGACTTGCAGCCTCATAAACTGGAAATCGGAAGGGAGAGTGGGGAGCTGCCAGGTGGAAAGAGGACCAAGGCAGGGATGGAGCTGCCTTAAATAAGTGTGTGTTCCCGTGCTATCCTTGATGTGGCCCTGCTTCTTCCCCTGGCTGATCAGCAAAGATGTCCCCCACTTAGAGCCTTTTGGCTTGAGCTAGGAATGAACATGAATCAATTTCCATCCTTAATGGCTTGGGGCCAGGTTACCTGAAGGATCGCCTCCTCCCATATGTGCCTGCCCGGACCTTAAGATCATCATCAGCGGCCCTTCTCTGTGAGCCCCTGCCAAAGGAAGTGAGGCGGGTGGCTACTAGGAGGAGGGCTTTTTCTGCTGTGGCACCCCAGCTCTGGAATGAGCTCCCTAGTGAGGTTCACCTGGCACCTACATTGTATTCCTTTTAGGGATGGCGGAGAAGTTCTCCCCGAAACTTCGGGGGGCCGAGCGCCAACGTGTTCGGCCCCCCGAACAAGTTTCGGGGAGAAATCCTCCGCACCCCCCCCGCACCCCGCACCCGCCCCGGGACGGGACTTACCTTTTGCGAATGTCCCTCCCGGTGGCTGGTCCGGCCGGCGGTTCGGCGGGTTTTCGAGCGAGGCGGGAGCGGCAGCCGGTCTTTCGACTGGCTGCCGCCACCACCATTGTAATGAAAGAAAGAAAAAAAAAACTTCCCCTGATAGGCTACGTGACGATTCACGTAGCCTATCACGGCTAGATCTGCAAAGTCAGCCGTGATAGGCTACGTGAATCGTCACGTAGCCTATCACGGGTGACTTTAAAAAAAAAAAGCGCGTACGCGAATGGCGGCCCCCATAGGGAGCCGCCATTCCCGTTCCTTATTTGGTGGCTGTAGTCTACGTAAATGTTTACGTAGACTACGGCGAAAATAAGGGCAACGCTATTTGCGTTGCCCTTATTTTCGCCGTAGTCTACGTAAACATTTACGTAGACTACAGCCACCAAATAAGGAACGGGAATGGCGGCTCCCTATGGGGGCCGCCATTCGCGTACGCGCTTTTTTTTTTTTTAAGTCACCCGTGATAGGCTACGTGACGATTCACGTAGCATATCACGGCTGACTTTGCAGATCTAGCCGTGATAGGCTACGTGAATCGTCACGTAGCCTATCAGGGGAAGTTTTTTTTTGTTTTTTGTTTATTTTCGCGTTCGCGGCCGGGCGAGGCGAGGCGCCTCCTCCCCGGCCTGAATTTCGGCCGGGCGACGCGGGAAGCCTCCCCCCTGGCCTGAATTTCGGCCGGGCGAGGCGGGAAGCCTCCCCCCCCGGCCTGAACTTCGCGGGGGGAGCAGCGAAGCGCTCCCCCCCACCACGAACGGCCTTCGACGACAGGTAAGTGACTTTCGTCCACCACTAATTCCTTTCGGCACCAGGTGAAGACCTTTTTATTTTCCCAGGCATTTTAGCATTTTAGCTTTCTAAATTTTTATCTTTGCTGTTTTAAATCTGTATTTTAAACTCTTGCACTGCTGCTAGGTTTTATTGTGGTTGCATTGTTATATTGTGGTTTTAATGTTCTATATATTTTAAATTGTTTTATTGTGTGTTGTTTGGTTTCAATTTTTGTGAACCGCCCAGAGAGCTTCGGCTATTGGGCAGTATAGAAATGAAATGAATAAATAAATAAATAAATAAATTATCACTTTTGTCAGTTTTGTCCTGTTCCGGCATTAATTGGCTGGGGTTTTTTTACCAGTACTTTTTAAATCTCTACATTACAATACATATTTTTAAATGTGTTTTGAGCCATGATGTGTGTTGGAAAATTTAGATAGGGATGTCAGAGAATTTCTCCACGAATCTCCACGAATCTCCACGAATTTAATTTTCCAAGTAAAAAAACAACAACAACAACAAACGTGATAGGCTACGTAAAGATTTACATAGCCTATCATGGCTAGATTTAAAAAAAAAACACCATGATAGGCTACGTAAATCTTTACGTAGCCTATCACGGCTGACTTTGGGGGGGGGAAGCGCGTACACAAATGGTGGCACCCATGGGCGCCGCCATTTGCGTACGCGGTTTTTTTTTTTTTCAAAGTCAGCCATGATAGGCTACGTAAAGATTTACGTAGCCTATCATGGCTGACTGCAGGTCAGGGATGCAAACGGCGGCAGCTACGGCAGCCGCCATTTGCGTCCCGGCAGGAGAAGAACGTTTGCGGCCAGAGAGGCGGGGCACTCCCCCCTGGCCAGAATTTCGGCGGGGAGGGATGGGGCACCTCCCCCCTGGCCAGAATTTTGGCCGGAGGGACGGGGCACCTCCCCCCCGCCCAGAATTTCGGGGGGAGGGACGGAGCGCCTCCCCCCCACCGCGAAGCAAGCTGCGGGACCAGGTAAGGGACTTTCGTCCATCCCTACATTCAGAAAGTAGGGATGTACGAAAGGCACTTACCTGGTCCCACGGCTTGCTTCGTGGGGGGGGAGGCACTTCGGTTCTCCCCCCAAAGTTCAGGCCAGGGGAGAGGTGCCCCGCCTCGCCCGGCCAAAATTCAGGCCGGGGAGAAGCGCCCCATCTCCCCGGCCGCGAAATAAAAAAGTGGGGGGGAAAAACACACACCCGTGATAGGCTACGTAACGATTTACATAGCCTATCACAGCTAGATTCCCAAAGTCAGCAGTGATAGGCTACGTAAATCATTACGTAGCCTATCACGGGTGACTTTGAAAGAAAAAAAAAAAGCGCGTACGCAAATGGCGGCGCCCATGGGACCTTATTTGGTCCCGGTAGTCTACGTAAAGATTTACGTAGACTACGGCGAAAATAAGGGCAACGCTATTTGCATCGCCCTTATTTTCGCCGTAGTCTACGTAAACATTTACGTAGACTACAGCCACCAAATAAGGAACGGGAATGGCGGCTCCCTATGGGGGCCGCCATTCGCGTACGCGCTTTTTTTTTTTTTAAGTCACCCGTGATAGGCTACATGACGATTCACGTAGCCTATCATGGCTGACTTTGCAGATCTAGCCGTGATAGGCTACGTGAATCGTCACGTAGCATATCAGGGGAAGGTTTTTTTTGTTTTTTGTTTATTTTCGCGTTCGCGGCCGGGCGAGGCGAGGCGCCTCCTCCCCGGCCTGAATTTCGGCCGGGCGAGGCGGGAAGCCTCCCCCCCGGCCTGAATTTCGGCCGGGCGAGGCGGGAAGCCCCCCCACCGGCCTGAACTTCGCGGGGGGAGCAGCGAAGCGCTCCCCCCCACCGCGAACGGCCTTCGACGACAGGTAAGTGACTTTCGTCCACCCCTAATTCCTTTCGGCACCAGGTGAAGACCTTTTTATTTTCCCAGGCATTTTAGCATTTTAGCTTTCTAAATTTTTATCTTTGCTGTTTTAAATCTGTATTTTAAACTCTTGCACTGCTGCTAGGTTTTATTGTGGTTGTATTGTTATATTGTGGTTTTAATGTTCTATATATTTTAAATTGTTTTATTGTGTGTTGTTTGGTTTCAATTTTTGTGAACCGCCCAGAGAGCTTCGGCTATTGGGCAGTATAGAAATGAAATGAATAAATAAATAAATAAATAAATAAATTATCACTTTTGTCAGTTTTGTCCTGTTTCGGCATTAATTGGCTGGGGTTTTTTTACCAGTACTTTTTAAATCTCTACATTACAATACATATTTTTAAATGTGTTTTGAGCCATGATGTGTGTTGGAACATTCAGATAGGGATGTCAGAGAATTTCTCCACGAATCTCCACGAATCTCCACGAATTTAATTTTCCAAGTAAAAAAACAACAACAACAACAAACGTGATAGGCTACGTAAAGATTTACATAGCCTATCATGGCTAGATTTAAAAAAAAAACACCGTGATAGGCTACGTAAATCTTTACGTAGCCTATCACGGCTGACTTTGGGGGGGGGAAGCGCGTACACAAATGGTGGCACCCATGGGCGCCGCCATTTGCGTACGCGGTTTTTTTTTTTTCAAAGTCAGCCATGATAGGCTATGTAAAGATTTACGTAGCCTATCATGGCTGACTGCAGGTCAGGGATGCAAACGGCGGCAGCTACGGCGGCCGCCATTTGCGTCCCGGCAGGAGAAGAACATTTGCGGCCGGAGAGGCGGGGCACTCCCCCCTGGCCAGAATTTCGGCAGGGAGGGATGGGGCACCTCCCCCCTGGCCAGAATTTTGGCCGGAGGGACGGGGCACCTCCCCCCCGCCCAGAATTTCGGGGGGAGGGACGGAGCGCCTCCCCCCCACCACGAAGCAAGCTGCGGGACCAGGTAAGGGACTTTCGTCCATTCCTACATTCAGAAAGTAGGGATGTACGAAAGGCACTTACCTGGTCCCACGGCTTGCTTCGTGGGGGGGGAGGCACTTCGGTTCTCCCCCCAAAGTTCAGGCCAGGGGGGAGGTGCCCCGCCTCGCCCGGCCAAAATTCAGGCCGGGGAGAAGCGCCCCATCTCCTCGGCCGCGAAATAAAAAAGTGGGGGGAAAAAACACACACCCGTGACAGGCTACGTAATGATTTACATAGCCTATCACAGCTAGATTCCCAAAGTCAGCAGTGATAGGCTACGTAAATCATTACGTAGCCTATCACGGGTGACTTTGAAAGAAAAAAAAAAGTGCGTACGCAAATGGCGGCGCCCATGGGACCTTATTTGGTCCCGGTAGTCTACGTAAAGATTTACGTAGACTACGGCGAAAATAAGGGCAACGCTATTTGCATTGCCCTTATTTTCGCCGTAGTCTACGTAAATCTTTACGTAAACTACCGGGACCAAATAAGGAATGCAAATGGTGGCGCCCATGGGCGCCGCCATTTGCGTACGCACTTTTTTTTCAAAGTCACCCGTGATAGGCTACGTAATGATTTACGTAGCCTATCACAGCTGACTTTGGAAATCTAGCCGTGATAGGCTATGTAAATCGTTACGTAGCCTATCATGGTTGTTGTTGTTGTTTACTTTATTTTGTAATGGCGGCGGCGGCAGCCAGTCGGAAGACCGGCCGCCGCCCCCACCCCCGACGAACCGCCGCCGAACTCCCGCCGGGACCCACCGCCGAGAGGGACATTCGAGGGAGGTAAGTCCCATCCCGGGGGAGGGGGCGGGGGGGTGGAGAATTTCACCAACAATTTCAGGGGGCTGAATGCGTTGGCATTTGGCCTCCCCGAGATTCGTGGAGAAATTCTCCCCCATCCCTATCAGAAAGTACAAACGCTATTGGATAACCAAGTTCGAATTAGGAATGTACAGATGGTGTAAAATCCGCTCCATCTGTGTTTTGCAGATTTTCCAGTGCCTTTTGTTCCATTGTCCTCTCACAGACGGATGCAAAAAAAAACCTTTTTGTCATGCAGAAAAATATGCAAATAATTGCGTAAGAGGTTTCGTAACAATTTACATAATTTACCTTAGTACTTAACACTTAGCGTATGGTCTCCCGTTCCATTCAACGTTTTCTCAGCAGGAATGTGTACGTTTTCCTATGAATATATATGCATACATTTTGGGAAGGTAAAAAAAAAAAAATCTGAAAAACACCGACTCTATGCAGCCTGAAGGGGTTGCTCCTCAGCAGATTCTGCAGGTCGGATTCTTAGAAATCTGAGCTGATTTTAGTCCATCTCAAATTTCTCCAGCATCCCTAGTTCGAATCCTCATAGTAGTCTGGGAGGTGCAGATCAGGCCATTTCCTACTGGATTTTGCAAAGATCAAATTCCTCAAGCAGCAGAAGCTGGCTAGCAATACCCTTATGCCACACAGAGGGAAGGGGGATGTGCCAGTGGTGATTTGCACTCTGGTTTGCTTCATATTTTTCTTTTCCTTCCAAAGGGGTAAGGGAGGGGGGCAGCCCTGCCCACACTCTGATTAGTACCATGGCTGCTATGAACTCTTTGACACAATAATTTAGAGCAGTATTGCTAAACTAATATATATATGTGTGTGTGTGTGTGTGTGTGTGTGTGTATTCTGTAACCAATATTTGGGTTGGGTATGGCAGATTTTGGTGCCTGAAAATCTGTCCTCTTTTCAGAAAATAGTTTCAACAAGCTACAGTAATTCACAGTAACTGCTATTAAATGAAAACGTATGCAGGCCTATATATATTGTCACTTGATTCTCTCTCACCAAACTAATGATTGATATCATTTCTGAATTTCTGCAAGATCCTCCTCTTTAAATTAGTACATTTTGAGTTTAGAATTCATTTTAAACATATATTCAGGGCCAGCCCGAGACATTTGAATTCCAGAGGCGAAAGATAAAATGCCCCCCACCACTACCAAACCTATTCCACATCTTGAAGCCAACCAGAATGATCGCTCAAACTTGCTTCAGCATTGGCAATGGAAGAGTTCTGTCCTCCAACACCTCAGTGCTGGCTCTCTCCCACTCTCAGCATCTGCTGCCTCACTCTGCCTAGTTGTAGCACCATCCCTGCTACTGTTGCAAGACCAGGGGCTTCTTCTTAAAAATTGACCTTCCCCCATAGTTTCCACAAGGTCACACACAAACATTTGCTGAGTATCTTCAATCTCCCATCCAAACTTCCAGAATAAGTTATTTTAGAGGAAGTGAACAGATGCCAATCAAACCAATTTCACCCTCAGCTCCACTTCTTGCTGATACCAGGAGCTCTCCAAATTAGATAACTAAACAATAAAAGGGGCAATTCTTTACTCAGCATTGAGAAGATTTACAAGCACAGATGCCTCGTGGACTGACAGAAGAGTCTCTGTGGTTCTATAAAAAATGAATACATAAACATCTTTCAGCTAAGAAATATAATTAGAATGTCATGGTAGCAATAAGTTTATTAAATCAAGAAAATGAACTCAATTAGAAAACCGAGCTTAAAGAATAAACTGAGAAGAACTTTTGCAATTACTTCAGCAGCAAATATTCTCTTTCCATTTTTCTCTTGTTCATACTTTTCCAGACCACAGAAATGGTACAATTTCAGTTTGAGGAATAGTTCATTTAGGTTTATTGGGTGACCTGTATCCAAATGCACAGGATAATAAACATTTATGAAAGTTAAACATATCATTAATACATGCATGCATGCATGTATAACTCACACATAACAGTGCAGGCCTATACATGTCTACCCAGAAGTCCCACTGAGATCATAGGTCTTACTCCCACAGAAGTGCATATAGTAGAGCTGCACAACCTTTTCAGCCTTGAAGGCCACATTTGATGGTGGTTCAAGGGTCGGGAACCACACACATGCATGCATGCCCACAGATATATGGACACGTACACACACACACACACACACCAGCAATCCGTATACAGTTAGCTCTTTCCTTGCTGGTAGCAGTGGTGGGGAAAGAGCAATTTGTGTGAGGATCTCTTGAGGAGGGAGTGGAAAATACAGGCAGCAGTCAGTGGTGGAATTTGGTGGCAGTAGCGGGACAGTCAGGGCACCCATGGGAGTTGCAGTAAAGGCCCTTGGTCTCCAGGCTTTAGGTTGTGCACGCCTGGTGTATAGGAATGCAGCCTATTCCCATTTACCTTGGAGTATGACCTGTCAAACTGATTGCCACTTACTCTGAGTAGATACGTATAGGATTTCACTTTTAATCAATCAACTATAACAACAGGAAATGTCACAACACATAGAAAGCTGAAATATGGTC
Source organism: Heloderma suspectum (assembly GCF_057233095.1). NCBI lineage: Eukaryota > Metazoa > Chordata > Lepidosauria > Squamata > Helodermatidae > Heloderma > Heloderma suspectum. The sequence goes on from NC_139459.1 coordinate 90,307,910, forward strand.
CACACATAGTTCATAAGACATAATGATTTCTAGGATAACGAAAAAAAGTCTATTTTATGCTTTTTACCCAAAATAGCAACATACAACATAATGGCAGTGAACTCTACAGTGTACGGAACACAAAGCGACGAACTATTAAAAAGCTGAGATTTGACACTTGGAGCCACCTCAGATTAGAGAAGGGCAGGGCAAGCCATACACGTGAAAGATGGGAGGATTGTAGAGTATATCCTCCAGATTTTAACAATCCTAAACATAGGGGAAAGGAGGTTTACTAGTAGCACCCAGGAATGCTATATTAATGAATGCTACAGTATAAGTATATAATAATTGCTGCATAACCAAATATCTCTTTTAAAAAGCTAGGTTTCTTGCATTGCCTTTAGAAGATGTTCAGACCCAGACTTGGGTGAATGTATTGAGGAAGAGCTCCAGACCTAGAAAGACTGCTCAAGAACCTGGCTATGTGCACATACATACACTTGCACAAGGGTTACTAAAAAGCACAATAGTTGTATGCAGGTATTCAGCTGCTCACATGAGAACTGAAGGAGCCCCACCTCCAGTTTTCCCATCCCCACAAGCTCAGTCCTTGATCTTCCTGGGTTGACCTGGGAGTTCTAACTTCTAAAGGGGACTTCTACTTCCATTGGCTTAAATGTGAGTTGAAGCCTCTGGGTATTCAAGGGAATACAAGCAGAAGCCTCCCTCAGGCCTATCCCACTGAAACAGAGAGGTTGGGGACAGAGGGGATGGAGTAAGGATGAGGATATGGGGGATGGAATTTGTGCATGCCCTCACCCCAGCCCCAGCCTTTTAGCCCTAATTTGAGCAGGCTGTATACCATCATAGGGTAGTGACCAATGGTAAAGGAGACAGGTTTGAAGTATGTACAGCTTAAGCTTTTAAGAATAAAATACAAGACCTCATGCTCATGGAAGGAATGTCTGCTATGCTGTTTTATAGCTGCAGAAACATAGCTAAAACTTCATCTTAAATCATTTCCCCTATGTGCATAGTGGCAGAGTGTCCAAAAAAATTCTGGATAGTCCATTTTGTCAAAAGGGAAACCACAGATGTGTATCTTACCTTCTTGTTGCAGAAACAAAAATGATCCCGCAAGTTCAGTTCACAAGATTTTAATTTGTGTTCCGACGAGGGTGAGCAAATACAAACTGAAAGAAACCCTTCTTTTCCAAGCATGTACATTTCTCAAACTTTTCCCAGTGTTCATTATGTTTTAATGATGTGTCATCATTTGAAGCAAGTAAAGCAATCATGTATGTCTAGATACATTATCTCAAGAAAAAATAAGAGAGCTTTCAGAAGCAGTACCAATATTCTCAGTGCCATCCATGTACAAAACAGGGGAACATTTAGTGTTACAGGTTTTGTTCAGTTCCATTTTATAGAACTCTGCAAAATTTGTAAAAAATGTCTTCTTGTATTGAGAGATAAAGAGTGGCACCCTGGATAGCATCCCTAAATTCTAACCATCTTCCATAGCAGCAGACCAGAGGATGCAGTTTTTCATAATTAAGGATGCAATCCTATGTGGGTTTTGATAACAACAAAAAAGTCCTACAACTCCCAGAATTCCCCAGACAGCCATGCTGGCTGGGGAATGCTGGGAATTGTAGGACTTTTTTTCTGTGTAAAAAGGCATAGGATTGTGCCCTAAATCTTATGAATAAGTACTAACCTCACTCAGTTATTCTTATGATGTGTCAAACACCTATTTATATTTATTAATTTGTTTATTACATTTCTATACCACCCAATATCTGTAAACAAATAAGCAAAAACAAAAGTAACCAAGCTATTATCAGTTGCTTTTTATAACACAAAAGAGCAAATAAGTATGTAATAAATACATGGGTAGATCTACTATTCCCTCAGATTTATCAGTACTAAATAGCAGTTTGGAAATCTTCAGCAGATAGATTTTCACATATTTACTTTCACATACATAGAGGTAAATTGTTATGTGGGGGGGGGGAGGGAGAGATTCAGAAATCTGAGGCTTCATGCCTCCCATTGACTATCAAGGGATTTTTTTAAAAATGGCTATAACATTTTTCTCTTTGTCAGAATTAGATGAAATATGTAGGAATAGTAACCCCTTAGGACAGAATTACTCCTGCCCAATGTCAGACAAATAGGTGTAGTGGTTCTTGTGCTGCTATATGCCTTTATATTTTGATTTTTACAAAACAGAACTGCCCAATATCAATTTATTTCTTGACAGCATTGTATGAAATGTTCATAGATAGTTGCCTCTCCTGAGGGGAACAAGTCTGCCAAGTTTCAGATGATTAGGTGAAGAGATTTTTCTGAAAATTTATATTTCTTTATATTTTTGAGGGTATCCCAACAGGTTGGTATCCCAACAAGGACACACTTATCCTCTGTCAGGGTGGACACTAAGCCCATAGAATCCCTGAGTAGTTCTGATTCTGAGGAAGAGCAGCTGCTCCTGGGAGAGGAGCGCACTCATCCTTCCCAGGGCCAACAGCTGGCAGGGATTCCTCCCACCGGCATTCCTAGCATAGATAGTAGTCCCGGGAGTGAGAGGGTGTGGAAAGGAGGCGTAGTGCCCGGTTGGTGCGCAAACAACCATTGCTCCCAGAGGATCCAAGGGAAAGGGGGAGGGACTCTCCCTAGCCCATAAGTTCAGGGTCTGCCAGTGATTCTCCTTCAAACGGGGACCAGCTGTTCCAACTTAGGGCATAGGTACTCTGCTGCTCATATGTAGTTGCTAACAGTAGAGTTGTTAAGTTGTAAAACAGGAATAAAGCTTTGAAAAGAATCCCTTTGTCTGTGTCTGGACTTGGCTACTGGATTAGACTGAGAGAGGCCTCCAAGGAGCCCTTGACATCCTCTATGTTTCTTGTGGAACATTGTTCTGAAAATAGCAAAGGTGGCCCTAAGTAAAAAGCCTGACAAGATTCAGAAGGATAGGTGCAGTGGTTTATGTGGAAAGCAGGTCCTCAAATTTAGAGTGGTGAACACTTGGCTTCCCCTTCCTTCTCTCTGCCCCGCTACCCCATGGTTTGGGGCAATGTGTATGAAAATGGCACACATCATAGAGGGCAAGAGACCTGCAATGTTTCTGAAGGATAGGTGCAGGGGCTAGGGAGTTATGATGCTTAGGGATGTACGAAAGTCACTTACCTTTTCGACGGGGTGATTCATGGTGGTGGGGAGGTGCTCTGCACCTCCCCCCGAAATCCTAAACTGTCTGGCTCCACTCTGCGGTGGTTCCACAGAGCCGCCAGCCAGGGCCGTCCGCAGCCAGAGTTCCAGCCATGGATGGGCTGCTGTGGATGCAAATGGCGGCCGCTGTAGCAGCTGCCATTTGCATCCTGCAAAGCTGCCATGATAGGCTACGTAAGTATTTACGTAGCCTATCACGGCAAGCCAAAAAAAACAAAAACAGCATACGCAAATGGCGGCGGCTGTGGCGGCCAGCATTTGCGTTCCCTATTTTGAGCCGTTTTAGCCTACGTAAATATTTACATAGGCTATTACAGCGAAAAAAAGGGAACGCAAATAGCGTAGTGGGTGCCATTTGCATTCCTTTTTTTCCCCTCCATTTTAGCCTACGTAAATATTTACATAGGCTATTACTGTGGGAAAAAAGGAACGCAAATAGCACCCACTACGCTATTTGCGTTCCCTTTTTTTCACCGTAATAGCCTACGTAAATATTTACATAGGCTAAAATGGCTCAAAATAGGGAACGCAAATGGCGGCCGCTGCAGCCGCTGCCATTTGCATACTCTGCTGTGGGTTTTTTGGCTTGCCGTGATAGGCTACGCAAGTATTACGTAGCCTATCACAGCCTCCGCAGGGATGCAAAAGGCGTCCCTGCATTAGCCATGATAGGCTACATAAGTATTTAAGTAGCCTATCACGGCTATGATCAGGAAGCGAATGGCAGCCACAGGGCGGCTGCCATTCACAAGTCAGCATGGACGGCAGCAGGTAAGTGCTCCATTTCGCGTGCCTTTTGTGGGTTGGGGGAGCGGGGGCTGCATTCCACCACGGATTTCGGGGGGCCGAATGCACTGGCATTTGGCCTCACTGAGATCCGTGGCAGAATTCTCTGACATCCCTAATGATGCTTGAAAACCAGTGTAAGGTTTTTTTTCATAGTGAAGCTCAGTGGCAGTGGAAGAATGGCCATATCATGGCCCCATCCTTGCCCTCCCACAAAACACAGTGATTGGAGAGTGCCCCTGGTAAAATGCGCCCAATGACTGGAAGGTTGATTTATCAGTCACTCGATCCAACTTCCACATCTACTCATCCTCTGCATTTTCAGAGAAATAAAAGCCTAAACATCTCTTGGAGACATCCTCCCCCCACCACCCCATCAGCATTTAGAGAAAGAAAAATAACAGACTGACTGCCTTTCTGAAGCCTGAATCATGAATGAAGCCTCAGGCAGGGTCCAACTTTGGTTCTGGTCATTTTGGAGGGAAGCCTGCTTCACCTTGAGAAACACCAGGAATGGTTCTAAGGGTGCTGATTCAGCTCAGGCTTTGGACATATCCAACGCACATCCCTAATATATACTAAGTTAGGCACAAAATAAATACTTAAAAGATTTTTTCTTCAAAGGAAGGAAAGAATTCTACTAATATTAAAAGATGCATCATCTTCTTATTTGATATCATATGCTGCAGGGCTATTTGATAGGACATTCACTAATGGGATCACTATAGTCTCCTGGAGATGCTGCATTGAAAAAAATCCATTTTAATCACTTGTCTCTAAAATATATGAGGGTGGACACAGTGATAAAGCACAATGCAAACACTTTCCAGGGATATACTAAGAAATCAGGGAGAAAGCTATTAGGGACAGAGAACTATTTTCCTAGCTGAATAGGAAGACTTAAAGTAGAATCCCACCTCCAACCCCTGATGATGGCTGAAGGTGTTAGGATGGTGAGTTGGTTAGGGATGTTAGAGAATTCCGCCACGGATCTCGGTGAGGTCGAATGCCAGCGCATTTGGCCCCCCAAACTCCATGGCGGAACGGCCTGCCACCCCCCTGCCCCCCTGTGGATCCCTCCCCGGGATGAGACTTTCCTGGGGCGGTTGTTCCGGGTGGCAGCGGCTCCAGCGGCAGCTTCGGTGGCGGCTTTGGTGGCAGCAGCTGGTCTTCCGACCAGCTGCCACCGCCACCGCCATTTGCAGTCTTATCTTCTTCTTTTTTACAGAGACGTGATAGGCTACATAAGTTTTTACCTAGCCTATCACGTCACTGTAAAAAAAAAAAAAAGATGAAGAAAAATAAGGAACGCAAATGGCGGTGGCCGTAGCCACCGCCATTTGCGTACACGTTTCTTTTTTCCCCCTTACCCAGAGCCCTCTGCAGCCGGAAATCCAGCTGCGGACAGCCCTGGCCTGGGCCTGGCCAGCTGCTCCATGGCGCTACCGTGGAGCACAGCCAGCTTTCAAGGATTCCGGGGGGGAGGACCAGATCGCCTCCCCACCCGGTGAGGATTCCGGGGGGAGGGACGGAGCGCCTCCCCCCGCAGCAGAACCCGGCAGAGCCAGGTAAGCGGGGTTTCATACACCCCTAGAGTTGGTGGGTCTCCACCATCCTCTGCCAGTAGTAAAGATCACTTTAGGGGGTAGGGGGCTCTGCAGTGGTGGAGGCCCCTGTTGTGCCTAGAACATTCCAGGGGCAGGGCAGGAGTCCAGACCTGCTCCATTGCCCCAGGAAAGCTGATCCAGGCCCATCAGCTATGCAATTCCTAAGTGTGAAATGTCCCCTTCATGGATCACTGCCTTGTTGTGGTGAAGGGGCTTGCATAACTCAGTGAAGCCATAAGCTATGCCATGCAGGGCCACCCAAACTGGACAGGCCATGGCGGAGAGTTCTGACAAAATGTGGTCCACTGGAGAAGGAAATGGCAACCCACTCCAGTATTCTTGCCAAGAAAACCCCATGGAACGTATCACAAGGCTAAAAGATATGACGCCAGAAGATGAGCCCCTTAGGTCAGAAGGTGTCCAATATACTACTGGGGAAGAGCAGAGGGAATTTCCAAGTAGCGCCAGAAAGAGTGAAGCGGCTGGGCCAAAGCTGAAAGGACACTCAGCTGTGGATGTGTCTGGTGGTGAAAAGAAAGTCCGATGCTATAAAGAACAATATTGTTTAGGAACCTGGAATGTCAGATCAATGAATCAAGGTAAGCTGGAGGTGGTCAAACATGAGATGGCAAGACTGAACATCAACATCTTGGGAATCAGCTATCTAAAATGGACAGGAATGGGCAAATTTAATTCAGGTGGCCACTATATCTACTACTGTGGGCAAGAATCCCTTAGATGAAATGGAGTAGCACTCATAGTCAACAAAAGGGTGGGAAAAGCAGTACTGGGGTACAATCTCAAAAACAATAGAATGATCTCAGTACGAATCCAAGAGAAGCCATTCAACATCACAGTAATTCAAGTCTATGCCCCAACCACTGAGGCCGAAGAAGCTGAGGTTGATCGGTTCTATGAAGACTTACAACACCTTCTAGAACTAACACCCAAAAAAGGTGTCCTCTTCATCACAGGGGATTGGAATGCTAAAGTAGGAAGTCAAGAAGTCACCGGGATAACAGGCACGCATGGTCTTGGTGTACAAAATGAAGCAGGACAAAGGCTAATAGAGTTTTGCCAAGAGAACATGCTGATCATAGCAAACACTCTTTTCCAACAGCACAAGAGGTGACTCTACACATGGACATAACCACATGGTCAATATCGAAATCAGATTGATTATGTCCTTCGCAGCCAAAGATGGAGAAGCTCCATACAGTCAGTAAAAACAAGACCTGGAGCTGACTGTGGCTCAGATCATGAGCTGCTTCTTGCAAAATTTCAGCTTAAATTGAAGAACATAGGGAAAACCACTAAACCATTCAGGTATGACCTAAATCCTATCCCTTATGAACATACAGTGGAGATGAGGAATAGATTTCAGGGATTAGACCTGATAGACAGAGTGCCTGAGGAACTATGGATGGAGGTCCGTAACATTGTTCAGGAGGCAGCAACTCAATCCATCCCAAAGAAAAAGAAATGCAAGAAAGCCAAGTGGCTGTCTGATGAGGCTTTACAAGTCGCTGAGGAAAGAAGGGAAGCGAAAAGCAAGGGAGAAAGGGGAAGATATACTAGGGATGGCGGAGAATTTCTCCACGAATCTTCGGGAGGCCGAGCACCAAGGCATTCGGCCCCCCGAAAGTGTTGGGGAAATTCTCCGCCGGCCCCCCGCCCCCCCCCCGGGATGGGACTTACCGTGGCCGAATGTCCCTCCCAGAGGCAGGTCCCGGCGGCAGTTCGGCGGCGTTTCGTCGGGGGCGGGGGCCGGTCTCCTGACCGGCTGCCGCCGCCACCATTACAAAATAAAAAAGTAAAAAAAACACACACACCCATGATAGGCTACGTGACGATTTACGTAGCCTATCACGGCTAGATTTCCAAAGTCAGTGTTGCCCTTATTTTCGCCGTGGTCTACGTAAAACTTTAAGTAGACTAGACGTGCCAAAATAAGGAACGCAAATGGCGGTGCCCCTGGGCCGCCACCATTTGCGTACGCGCTTTTTTTTTTTCCCAAAGTCACCCGTGATAGGCTACGTGATGATTAACGTAGCCTATCACGGCTGACTTTGGAAATCTAGCCGTGATAGGCTACGTTAATCGTTACGTAGCCTATCACGGGGTTTTCTTTTTTTTTCACTTTTTCTTTCGCGGCCGGGGAGACGGGGCGCTTCTCCCCGGTCTGAATTTCGGCCGGGCGAGGCGGGGTGCCTCCCCCCCCTCACCTGAACTTCGGGGGGAGAAGCGAAGCACCTCCCCCCCACCGCGAAGCAAGCTGTGGGATAAGGTAAGTCCCTTTCGTACATCCCTAAGATATACCCAACTGAATGCAGATTTCCAGAGAATAGCAAGGAGAGACAAGAAGGCCTTCTTAAATGAACAATGCAAAGAAATCAAGGAAAACAATAGAATGGGAAAGACTAGAGATCGTTTCAAGAAAATCGGAGATCTCAAGGGAACGTTTTGTGCAAAGACGGGCATGATAAAGGACAAAGAAGGCTGGGACCTAACAGAAGCAGATGAGATTAAGAAGAGGTGGAAAGAATACACAGAAGAACTATACAGGAAAGATCTGAATGTCCCTGATAGCCATGATAGTGCGGTCACTGAACTTAAGCTGGACATCCTAGAGAGTGAAATCAAGTGGGCCTTAGGAAGCATTACTAACAACAAAGCTAGCGGAGATGACAGTGTTCCAGCTGAGCTATTTAAAATCCTAAAAGATGATGCTGTTAAAGTGCTGCACTCAATATGCCAACAAATTTGGAACACTCAACAGTGGCCACAAGACTGGAAAAGGTAAGGTTACATTCCAATTCCAAAGAAGGGCAATGCCAAAGAGTGTTCAGACTACTGTACAATTGCGCTCACTTCACATGCCAGCAAGGTGATGCTCAAAATCCTACAAGATAGGCTTCAGCAGCATGTGAACCAAGAACTATCGGAAGTACAAGCGGGGTTTCGAAGAGGCAGAGGAACTAGAGATCAAATCACCAACATTCGCTGGATCATGGAGAAAGCAAGAGAATTCCAGAAAAACATCTATTTCTGCTTCATTGACTATGCTAAAGCCTTTGATTGTGTGGATCACAACAAACTGTGGCAAATTCTTAAAGAGATGGGAGTACCAGACCACCTTACCTGTCTCCTAAGAAACCTGTACGAGGGTCAAGAAGCAACAGTAAGAACTGGACATGGAACAACCGATTGTTTCAAAATTGGAAAAGGAGTACGACAAGGCTGTATATTGTCGCCCTGCTTATTTAATTTATATGCAGAGTACATCATGAGAAACACCAGGTTGGATGAATCACAGGTCGGAATTAAGATTGCTGGGAGAATTATCAACAACCTCAGATATGCAGATGGTACTACCCTAATGGCAGAAAGGGAAGAGGATCTAAAGAGCCTCTTGTTGAGGATGAAAGTGGAGAGTGCAAAAGCTGGTTTGAAACTCAACATTAAAAAAATGAAGATCATGGCATCTGGCCCCATCACTTCCTGGCATATGGAAGGGGAAGAAATGGAAGCAGTGACGGTGACAGATTTTATTTTCTTGGGCACCAAGATAACCACAGACAGTGACTGTAGCCATGAAATTAAAAGATGCTTGCTCCTTGGGAGGAAAGCTATGGCACACCTAGACAGCGTAATAAGAAGCAGAGACATCACCTTGCCGACAAAGATTCGTATAATCAAAGCTATGGTTTTCCCAGTAGCAACGTATGGCTGTGAAAGCTGGACTATAAGGAAGGCTGAGCGCTGAAGAATTGATGCCTTCGAACAGTGTTGCTGGAGAGTATTCTTACGAGTCCCCTGGACTGCAAAGGAGAAGAGCCAGGGCCTGCAGGAGAAGCCACCACCACCACCGGGGAAGAGGCATGCTTGCCGCCGCTGGGCCTGCTGCTGCCGCCGCTGGGCCTGCTGCCGCCGCCGCTGCCACCACCACCAGGCCTTCCTTGTGGACTTCTGCCTGGCAGACCGCCAGTCCCTGCAGGACCAGGCCCCCAGGTACCGAGCCAGCTGTGCTGCTCCACCTGCCCCTCCCTGGAGGGGCTACATAAGCTGGCTGGCTGAGGTGGCCTGGGAGAGCCAGGGCCTGCAGGAGAAGCCACCACCACCACCACCACCACCGGGGAAGAGGCGTGCTTGCAGCCGCTGGGCCTGCTGCCGCCGTCGCCGCTACCACCGCCACCAGGCCTTCCCTGTGGACTCCTGCCTGGCATTTTTAAGGGGATTTTAATTGTTTTGTTTGTTTGTTTTATTTTGTTGGGGGGGATTTTGTTGTGTTTTTAGGGGTGGGTAGCCTGCCTGATAGGCGGGAGCGAGGGGGCATGTGTCCACCTGATGGAGGCAGTGGGGGGAGTGTTGGGGGCCAGAACATACCGAAGCTGGGCGGCAGGCGCTGGCGGAGCGCTAGGGGCAGGCCATGCCAGCTAAGGGGAACGAGGGAGAGATGTGTAGTATCTGTCCCCTGCTCCGGGCCTGTCCAGAGCCAAAGGATGGCTGGGGGAGGCGTGACCCCATCTTCTGGCCTTCGTTTGCTGCTCTGCAATGCCAGGTCTGTTACCCAGAAAACCTCCCTCATCCATGACATGATCCTGGATGAGGGTGCAGACCTGGCATGTATTACGGAGACCTGGCTGGCCGAGGCTGCTGCTCCAACCCTTGCAGCCATGTGTCCAGCTGGATTTTCGTATGCACAGCAGCCGAGGGCTGGGGATCGGGGAGGGGGAGTGGCTGTTATCTACCGAGAGTCCTTGGTCTTCACCAGACCCCCTCTCCGGGAGACCAAGGTTGTTGAGTGCATGTACTGGAGGTTGGGCCCGAAGGGCAGTCTGGGGATTCTGCTCGTGTACCGTCCACCCCGCTGCACGACTGACTCCCTGGCCGAGGTGCTTGAGGTGGTCTCTGATGTGCGTGTACAGTCCCCTAACTTACTGGTGTTGGGGGACTTCAACGTACATTCGGAGGCCATCCTCACAGGAGCACCTCGGGACTTCATGGAGACCATGGCCTCCTGGGAGCTGCACCATATTCTAACTGGGCCCACCCATGTAGCCGGTCATGCACTAGACCTTGTGTTTGTTTCTGGAGAAGCGGGGAGTGATCTGGAAGTCGGGGGTATATCCACCACCCCCTTGTCATGGTCAGATCACTATCTGGTGATGTTGGACTTCTCAGTTCCACAACCCCTCCGCAGGGGTGGAGGACCCATTAAAATGGTCCGCCCCAGGCGTCTTATGGATCCAAATGGATTCCTGAACGCGCTTGGGGATTCTCTGGGGCATGCCAACGGCCACTCGGTCGAGACCCTGGTGGGTGGCTGGAATGCCGCAATCACTGGGGCATTAGATCAGGTGGCTCCGAAACGCCCTCTCCCCCTGAACAGGGCTCGGACTGCACCATGGTTCAATCCGCGGTTACGAGCTCTGAAACAGGAGGTGAGACGGCTAGAGCGCCGGTGGCGGAAGTCTCGCTCCAAAGACGATCAGACACGGGCTAGAGCTATATCTTCAGCCTATCACGTGGCGGTGAAGGCAGCAAAAAAGGAATATTATGCTGCCTCCATCGCGTCTGCAGAGTGCTGCCCCAGGAGGCTGTTCCAAGTGGTCCGGAGCCTGGTCGGTCCTGTGGCTCCGGAACCACTGGAGCATTCTAAGGCCTCCTGTGAGGCTTTGGCAAGGCACTTTGCAGATAAAATTGATCAGATTAGGTGTGTTACTCTGCACACTGTGGATACAGTTAGTGAGCAAGAGGCGGCCTGTGGCAAACCGGTTTTGTGGGATCGGTTCCAGCTTCTTCCTCCTGATGAAGTGGACAAGGTGCTTTCATCTGTAAGGCCAACCACCTACTTACTTGATCCTTGCCCATCTTGGCTCATTATGAGCTGCAGAGAGAGACTGGGTGAGGGGATCAAGGCGGTGGTGAACGCCTCCCTTGAGGAGGGAGTGATGTCATCAGCCCTCAAGAAGGCAGTGATAAGACCGCTCTTAAAGAAGCCCTCCTTGGATCCTCAAGTTCTGAACAACTTTCGCCCAGTCTCAAATCTGCCATTTTGGGGCAAGGTGATTGAGCGGGTGGTGGCGGTGCAGTTGAAGGCACACTTGGAAGAAACTGATTATCTAGACCCATTTCAGTCGGGCTTCAGGCCTGGGCATGGGACAGAAACGGCCTTGGTCGCCTTGGTGGATGATATGAGGAGGGCTCTGGATAGGGGTGAATGCTCCTTCCTTGTTCTCCTCGACCTCTCAGCGGCTTTTGATACCGTTGACCACGGTATCCTCCTGGACCGCCTGGAGGGGTTGGGCATTGGAAACACTGTATTGTGGTGGTTCCAGTCCTTCCTCTCTGGCAGGTACCAGAGGGTAGCACTGGGAGAGGAGGTTTCGGACCCATGGCCACTTACTTGTGGGGTGTCACAGGGTTCCATCCTCTCCCCGATGCTATTTAACATCTATGTGAAGCCACTGGGGGCTATCATCAGGAGGTTTGGGGTGCAGTGTCATCAATATGCGGATGACACTCAGCTCTACCTCTCATTCAAATCTTCACCAAGGTTGGCCGTAGAATCCCTATCCAAATGTCTGGAGACGGTGAGTGGCTGGATGGGGAGGAATAAGCTGAAGCTCAACCCTGACAAGACCGAGGTACTTTTGGTGGGAGACAAGAGGAAGCTGGGGGATGTTGACCTGGTGTTGAATGGGGTACGGCTACCCTTGAAAGACCAGGTCCGCAGCCTGGGGGTCATTTTGGACTCCCAGCTGTCCATGGAGGCTCAGGTGTCAGCTGTGAGCCGGACAGCGCTGTATCAACTCCATCTGATACGGCGGCTGCGCCCCTACCTTCCCGACCATCTGCTCCCATCGGTAGTACATGCCCTGGTCTCCTCTCGTTTAGACTACTGTAATGCGCTCTACGTGGGGTTACCCTTGAAGACGGTTTGGAAACTGCAGCTGGTACAGAACGCGGCGGCTCGCCTGATTAAAGGCAGCCGCCGGCGAGATCACATCACTCCAGTGCTGAAGGAGTTGCACTGGTTACCAGTTTTTTTCTGGGCCAAATTCAAGGTGTTGGTTTTGACCTTTAAAACCCTATATGGTTCCGGCCCAGCCTATCTTAAGAAGCGCCTCCAGCAACACCAGACAGGCCGCTTAACAAGATCAGCCTCGGATGGCCTTCTCTCTGTCCCATCAGCCAGGACAGCTAGACTGGTGGGGACGAGGGAGAGGGCCTTCTCTGTGGTGGCCCCCACTCTGTGGAACTCCCTCCCTAGGGAACTCCGTCATGCCCCCTCTTTAATGAGCTTCCGTCGTGCATTAAAAACGTGGTTGTTCAGGCAGGCATTTGGGGTGGGTTAGGGTATTTTTTTTAAAAAAAAATTTATGGTAAAATTTTATTGCTTTAAATTGTTTATGGTGGGTTGTACATCGCCCAGAGTGGCTGGGTGACCAGTCAGATGGGCGATTAATAAATTTAATAAATAAATAAATTTAATAAATAAGATCAGTCCATCCTAAAGGAAATCAACCCTGACTGCTCATTGGAAGGACAGATACTGAAGCTGAAGCTCAAAGATTTTGGCCACCTAATGCGGAGAGAAAACTCATTGGAAAAGACCCTGATTCTGGGAAAGATTGAAGGCAAAAGGAGAAGGGGACGGCAGAGGATGAGATGGCTAGATAGCTTCACTGATGCAATGAATATGGACTTGAGCACACTCCGGGAAAGAGCGGAGGACAGGAAGGCCTGGTGTGCTATGGTCCATGGGGTCACAAAGAGTCGGACACGACTTAACGACTGAACAACAACAAAAGTATGAAATGTAGAGCCCCAAACTTTAACACTTGAGTACTGCATATTTTTGCCTTAAAAAAAAACCACTTAAGGTGAAGCTCTTCATTACCAGCAGCCATCATGGCCAATAATTTTACTAGGGTTGTAGGATATATGTGTACACACACACACACACACACACACGTTTAATCCATCCAGATGGTACCAAACTCTCCATTTTTAGTTCCCTGACTCATGGGTCTCCTTTTCCAATTGCCACAAAGTCAGTGGAGTCTGATGGGTTCAGCACCTTGGATAGCTCTTTTAGAGTTCTGGGTGGTTCTGACTGAAACCCAAAGTGTATTCACTGTCCGGCTGACATCGGAGCCACCAGCCTCCACTGGACAAGGGCACCATCTCTCTCTGCTCCAGCATGTGGTCCCTGGCAAAAGGGAGGTGGTCTCTTTGGAGCAGGGAGGGTGAGGGATGTATGCCTGCCATGAAGTACAATCCTATGCATGTTTACTCAGAAGGAACTCCCACTGTGTTTAATGGAGCTTTGTGGGCATAGGATTGCAGCTGTAATGACACAATATGGAGGGGTGGCACTTTAACTGTAGTGACAGGACAGGACACCTGCCATTTCCCCCTGTAAATCACACTTTCTCGTTGCTGCTTTTCAAAAGGACAGTGTCAGCCAGGGTTTGAAGACATGAGGCAATGGAGTCAAAAATGTGCACTCTGAATTGTGCCTTGAAGGCTGCAGGTAGCCAGTGCAATTGCTGAAGGACTGTGAAGCTCCTGGGAACGTCCCCCTATCGTGAAAAGGGCCACCATGCCTGGCAACATGTGAAGTCCCCAAATGGTCACTGAGGACAACCCTATAGAGAGAGCATTCTCATAATCTAAGTTTGCATTAAGGTTGCCATAGCTAAATCTGAAAGACAATACTAGCCTTGGCTTTATATGGGAAAGCAGTGAAAACCACTTCTGGCCCTGGCCACAGATACAACCTGGGATTTCAAATATAGCAATGGATCCAGGAGCACCAACAGTTGCACTCCCAACAGTGGAGGGTGTTGCCATCCTCAAGGCCTGTAAGCAGTCATTACTGCAGTTCTGTCTAGATCCGATTGGATTTGGGTTACTTTGATTTAATGTTTCATGGCCGGACATTGATATCTTAAGGAGAGTGGAACACCAGCATATTATGCAGAATTTTGCCAGCTGCAAGCCATCCCAAATAATTTTGTTGTGGCACAACTAAGCTTAGGATCAGACCATGGGAAATATCAATAAATGGAACATATGAAACAATTTACTGCAGCTTAATTAGAAAATGCCTCTTCCATCACAGAAAGTCACCTCCCTGCCTGTAGGCTAAACACTATTTGTAGATTAAACACTGATTTTTGTTTCTAGCATAAAATCAATGGTCATGCTTATTCTGATTTTTTTTTAAGTCCCTACATAAATCATTTACGGTGCAATCCTATGTATGTTCACACAGAAAAAAGACCTACAACTCCCAGCATTCCCCAGGCAGCCATGCTGGCTGGGGAATGCTGGAAGTTGTAGGACTTTTTTTCTCTCTAAACATGCATAGGATTGCAGCCTTAGTTTATCTGTTAGAGATACTAATATTCAACTCTCACTGTCAAATCACTAGTTGGCAGTATGTAGTGTCTAAAGACATATGCTTTTATGCAAAAATGACACATTAGTCCCCCACCGAGGCCCAGAAGGCCAATGAATATGCCGTATGACGAACATCTTAGAGACAAGTGAGGTGGAGCTGAAGGGCCTGTAGGACAGGTGCTTGCCTCATTTCAGTTTCAAACACAGATGCATCTCCCAACTGAGACCTTGTTTCATTACGCATTGGCAACAGTGAGAAGCTTTGAGTTTGCTTTGTAATTAGATGATAAGAGTTGACTTAATAGGGGGGAGGTGGGAAATCTCTCCCCAGATCAGAGAGCATTTCCTTTTTAAAGCAGATGTTGGAATGCTAGAAAATGTGTAGTTCATCACATGGGAGTGCTATATTCTCAGAGAAGCTGTTATTTCTCAGCGTCATTGCCAATTCATTTTCCTCAGTGTTCCATTAGCATCCAAATATAAGTTTTGCCATGCTAATCTCTGCAGAACCTGCACATAAATGCAGCCAACAATTATCCATCAGTCCAGCTGGATAATGAAGGAAAATATTATGGCTGCTCTCAATTAAGAAAGGAACAACCTGTGTGTGTAAGATCCAGACGAGTCTAGATAGCTCAAGTAACTTGGTCAGAGAAAAGGGCTCATTTGATTCAGAAGAGATAGCACTCTGTCAGTTCAAGGCAGGGGTAGGCAATTTGTGACTCTCCAGAAGTTTTTGGCAGCAAATCCCATCGGCTCTAGCCAATATAGCCAACGGTGAGGGATGATGAGACTTGTAGACCAAAACATCTGGAGTGCCACAAGTTGCTCACTGCTGGTTTAAGGGAATCAATGAAGTACAGTGCCCTCCCTCATACAGTACTAGGAGGAGCATCTTTAGAGATTGCCTCCACCCACCCTGCCTGCTCAGTTCCTGTGCTCATCTGGACATACCTTCCTGGTGGTGTCTAAGATTTTGGCGATCTGGTTCAGGATGGCTTGGAATAGGGCTTTTAGTATCATACTGCTCACTCTCTGGAAATCCTTACAGTACAAATTAGATAAGCACTGACCAATGACAAGGATTGTGATTGGTCAGTGGAGCATTTCCTTTCCTGCTTTTCTGCTACATAACCTCTAGGTGGCACTGTGGTGTAGTGGAATAGTGTAAATACACAAGAGGAAATTGCACTTTCTTTTGCTTTCACAATTAAATGCCACATTTTCCCTGGTCTAAAAAACTTCCCCAAAGTGCTGGTTAGACACAGAAGCCAAACTGGAGGGTCACAACATCAGCTAAAGAACCTGTAAACAACTCTGAGTAGGGAATGATGAGCGCACGATCAATGCCTAATGTAGAAAAGCCCAAAGACTCACAAAAGTGTAGGATAGTCCTGAAATGGCGACTTCTGAGTGTACAAAAGAAAGGTGATTGTCTTCTTCCTACTAAACAAAAGAGAGGGTCTAGGGTGTAGGTAGAATTTAAGGTACTGCTTGTAAAGGACACTCAAAAACTCAGCACTCTCCATAAGTCAGTTGATATAGGTGGTACAGTGGTGCTTCGATTAGATCAGGAGCAGAGGGACGCTAAATTGTGTATAGAGGGTGTGGAGATACTCCCTTTTCCATTCCAATAGAGGATTTTGGTGATAATTTTGAAGTGCACTTTCCAGACAAAATATAACATTTTGAGCCAAGGTGCTCATGAAGGGACACACAAAGTGGTGGTGAAATAGTGCTCTCCAGGAACATATGTTCTATGACTGGTTTCTCCCAGCCCAGTCCTCTCTCTGCCCCATTGCCCATCCTCCCCACACATTTGCTGACACAATCAGGGTTCTAGATTTGCCTGCAGCAGAGGGAGGGAAACTTAACTGAAGGGATAAGTGAGATAAGGCAGGATGGGGGGAGAGAAATGCAGGAGAAGCCATGCTGCATTCTGTTTTGTTGTTGCTGAGCTGCTAAAGAGAGATGTAATCTTCAGGTTCAAACTTGACAACCATGCATGGTTGATAGTTTGCTTCAGACAAATGGGTTGCCATGCAGAGACAGCCACTGCACAATATAATTTCAATGGCCCTCATATAGTGCGTGTTCATGTCATTGCAGTGCATATAAAATCAGATAAACTGGAATGGATCAAAAAACTAGGTTCTGCCACCTGGCACATGATGTTATCCTCAGTAGTCAGCATCTTAAGGTAGTTTCTACCTTCACTACTATATTGTTTACAACACAGTTAAAGATACACCATGCTTGAGGTGCCTGTAAGAAACAAATTAGCTGAGCAAAATGGATCCAGATCATTTAAGAAAAGAAACCAAACAACACAATAATACAGGTGTAAAGGGGATTACCCAAAAAATGATTTGAGTACTGGCATAATAATTTTTGAATAATGGAATCCAACTATCACACAGTAGCTGCAAAAGCCCCCAAGAAAGTCCCCACCCCACCCAGAAAGGCAAAAAAAAAAAAAAAAAAAAGCATTCCCAAAGACAGAGTAAATACTTACTTATATGAACTCATCTAGCTTTATCTCATTTCCAATTTTTCAGCCTTTGTCAGAAGAAACCAGTGAAATGCTATCTCTGCCTGAATATGTAATGCCAGGAAAATCCCAACCCTTTTATTGCATTGTCTGGTGTTGCCTACCTTGATGAGTTACCCTTACCTGAGAGATAAGAGCTAATCGAAAGCAAGCTCACTCCTTTCCTTACTCACCCTTGACTCTTTTCTTGCTTATCTTCACTTCTTCCACTCCCTTAGACACATTCACCTTCTGTCTTTTGATTTACTCTGTGGTGACATAATTCTCTTCCTCACTCTCTTGGCTGCAACCTGCATCACTGCCTCTTTTCCACATCCTTCTCTTTGCTAAAATGCAACCCCTAAGTAACGTTAGGGATCCTCTGAAGTCTGCTGAACTGCTTTCCTCAAACAGCTTCTGAACAATGCATTAAGCAGATGGGATGTATATAAGCCCTTATACAATACAATACAATAAAATGTTTACCAATTGACTTCCGAAAGAGTGCGATAGTTACATTTGACTGTACATTGCCAATTAACTCAGTAAGGCAAATATGACATATAGTAAGTCACTTTCAACAGTTAAGCTCAAGCAAAATAAAAACCAGAAGTGGAAAGAGGAATGGTTTACTGCCATGATTATTTTCCCTTTGTCCCAAAGTGCACTGTTCAGTTAGATCACCTGTATGAAAACAAAACATGCCTTTCCAGTGCCATCAGAAGGAAATATTATCTCCTATCTTCAGAGAAGTCTGAAAAAAAGGAAAGAAAATGGGCAGGTTTCACACTGGAATACAAATATTTGTCAGTTCTCAGAATATAGCAGTTTAGGCATAGAATTACAGTTTCCTTTTAAGTTGTATATATTTTAGTCCCATGTGGCAGTGTTGCCATCACACAAGAACATACCATAATAAATGGATATTTCAAATATACAAGAACAGTCTATAAAACGTTCTGCAGCCTGGCACATCTTGGAAGGAGGGAGATATTGCTCATCGTCTCCCAGAAATATTGTACAGGGTTAATTGACTAAGAGTTCTAATCTTGCCCTGCAACACAATGTCACAATGTCCTTGCTCTGCTATGAGCCCTACACATCTGAACATTAATTGTGAGGAGTTACCTATTAAGAAAGGAAATTATTAGAATTATATGACCCCTCCTTAACCTCTGAAATTAATTAATGTGGCCCATGTTCCTGTCCTATAAGCAGTGCAGACAAGTTCATATAGCTCTGTGTGAAGGCTTGAAGCCTACAGAGGCAAACTGAAAAAAGGTTAGGCTTAATGGCCTGGAGTTTTTTGTTGGGAGTAACCCTGAGAGGTATAGTTTCATTTCCCCAGTTAAGTTTCAGTTTCATTTCCCCAGTTAAGTTTTATTTCTTCATGGTTGAAGCAGTACTTTCAGTTTTGAGGAAGGAGGGTATATAAAGAGAGTCAGAAAGACCAGACCAGTAAGACCAGGGTCAGGGAGACCAGAGCCTGAAGAGGCAGTAGGAAGAATCAGTCTGGAAAAGTCTAAGGACAGCTAGGGTAAAGGAACTTGCATTTTACAACTTTTATTTTCTCTTAAGGCCTTTTGTATCGCTCAGCTCTATTGTGTAAATACCTTTAGTTGTGATTTGCTTGCTTTAATTTACCAGTAAACTATTGTGGTTAAACCGTGTGATTAGACTGTGAGGCTGAATCTACACAAAGACGTTATACTGTTATTGTACTGTTTTCATAACTATTGGTGCCCATTGCTGTCATGTGTACCAATAGTTATGATAACGGTATGATAATGGTATAAATGCTCTGTGTAGATTCAGCCACAGTCACCCCATGCCTACAGCCTAAACCCCATGCTATTTGAAAGGGGATGGTAAAAGAAGGAAGAGGGGACTCTTAAGGAGGCAAGGGATCCTTAAGGAGTTGCTCAGGGGGTCCAGGTTATAAGGAGAACCCTGGCACCCTGTATAATAAACCAACATTTCTAGAACATTCTTTCATATTATTCCTAGCACTGATTTGGCTCCCTTATCTGGTAGTGTCTTTGTTACAACCCAGGCCCAGAACAATTTTCAGCATATCATTTTTTAAAAATCACTACATTTTGTAAGGCTGCAATCCTAATCCCTCTTAACTAGAAGTAAGCTCTGTTGAACTCAATGGGACTTATTTTTGAGTAGATATGTGTAGGATTGTGCTATAAACTGATCTGGCTACAACATGGTCAGCCAACCATTTCTCCACATATCAGTCTATAGAGCTCCTTCGATATCTGTGGGGAACTGATACTGCTGGTTGAAAACTGGTTGAAAAATAGCAAACTGAGCCGCACTGGTTGCAATGGTTTCTGTGATCTGCAGAGTCCTAATGAACATCATAATAAATGGGTAACTCTGCAGCCTATTTGCAGAGATTATTTTACTGGCATTTTTACAGTCAATTGATTACACTTTCTAAATGCACTCTTTTAAATCTCGTCAAATGAATTGTAGTTAGGTTTTCCCTTTGACAAATCTTTTCAATAAAATGGTAAGGCCATCTTTTTCTTTCTTTAATTTAAAAACCCACTCACAGTCTATCCGTACTGTAGATACAGATTAAAAAAAAATGGAAGAACAGCTATGCAGCCTGACTGGCTACAATCCATCCCGGTGTACTTAGGATGCAATCCTATGCATGTTTAGATGGGAAAAAAGTCCTACAACTCCCAGCATTCCCCAGACAGCATGGCTGGATGGGGGATGATGGGAGCTGTAGCACTTTTTCCTCTCTAACCATGCATAGGATTGTGCCCTTAAATACTATTAAGTTCCACTGACTTCAGTGGGTGAGATTTGTAGTGAATCCAATGCATTTTTCCTCAGAAGCAGGTCCCACTATGTTCAATGGTGCTTTCTCCCTAGTAAGAGTGTAATGCTAGCCCCTTTGGATGGCTGATCAAGGGAGATTAGGATGGGGTGGAAGTACCCTTCTGCCAGCCAAGAAAAGCTCCACCGGCAGAGGGGAGGCACATGCACCACAGAGCTCCCCAGTATGCCCACAGGAAGCTTCAGGGGTGTAAATCTGCCACCAGTGGTGCTCTTGCAGGCAGTAGGCCCTGAAATGGGGTATTCTG
The DNA here is from genome assembly GCF_057233095.1 of Heloderma suspectum. NCBI lineage: Eukaryota > Metazoa > Chordata > Lepidosauria > Squamata > Helodermatidae > Heloderma > Heloderma suspectum. The sequence continues at coordinate 90,328,573 of NC_139459.1, forward strand.
TGGGCAGAGCAGAGGTGGCCTTCGATCTGCTGGCTCCAGGGCACCTCCATGCCCCCATGAAACCCCAGGATTGGCTCCCTTATATATGCCACCCATAGGCTGGATGCAATGGAAGGGGAAATAAAATAAAAACTACTGGTGAGGAAAGAAAAAGTTATTCTTCCCCACTCACCCACCCACAGACTTGCCCTAGCCAGAGCAAGCCAGCAGTCTTGGAAGTGGTAGATGATCTACCACGTCACTCCCCTGCCCAATCCCGCTTGGAATTGCACTGTAAGGGTATTTAAGATTGCAGCCTTTATCACATTCTTCCTTTCCCCATTAAAACAACGGGGTTTGCATGTGTTTGATTGAAGCATGCCTATCAAGTGCATGTTTCTAATGCCAAATTCATTATCAAAACACTGAAATGCAGTTTCATATAAATAGAATGCTTCGGGGCTGCCTTAAGGCTATAGGAGGCTTTGATGGATTATTGAGCCCACACCTTGCTTCCATCTTATTACATGAGCACATTATCTTACTTCATTTTTTGAGCTGAAACCTGTGTGTCTGAAATATGACAGGAAGCTGTACTCTTTCAGTAAGAGTACAGCTGACAAACTGCATAGTATGATGGGCTCACCCCTTTTACCATACACAAAATGACATTGCAGCAACATTAATGCATGTTGCACCATGCTCTGGCCCAGCTACCAATAACTTTAAACAAAATAAACCAAGATATCAAATCTACAGTCACAAAATAGTAAAATAATATACATATATAAATATATTATGTAATACGAACAGGGGAACATTCCTTACAACTCTTATATTTATCCTTCAGAATCTTAAGCAGCAGATACATAAACATTTCAATAACATACTGTAACAAAGTGATCTGACAGGCTAGACAGCTGGACCTGGGAGCTGTCAGTCAAAAGGGAGGCCCTCCTCCTTGATAGAATCCAGGAAAGGAGTGGGGAGGGAGCACAGTCTCACTGACAGTTGGACCCTGTCAGTTAGAAGGTGGTGATTAGCCTGAAAGAAGGAACCGTTATTCAGGTGTTCCTGAAAGGGCTTAAGTAAACACATAGCCCTGCCCCTGATGTCACACATATGATGTGTGCCCCCCCTTGGCATCTGTGGTTACAGCACAAACATCTGGAGAGGGTGCCTGAAGTCTCCTCCCTCCAGGCATCTGCACTCTATGTATAGTAATGTCACACGTGCAGCGTTGGGTGAGGCTATACAGCACCGCCCCTGGTATTATGAGCCCCAGCTCTTGGGTCTTTCAGTGTGTGTCAGAAGATTCTGATTAGGACAAGGCTCAGGGTGCTTCTTTGGGGGCAGGACAGTTAGTGCCTTATACAGGGCCCTCCCTGGCAAGAGGACACAGTCCTGCCATTGTCCTCTGATGAAGAAGGTGAACCTTCATCTCCCTGGCTTCACAGAAGTCTCTGGCTACAAAATTGAGGGCCCTTTAACAGTCCAGTCAGCTCCTCCAGAAGGGACGAAGCTGACCACACTACAGGCCTTATCAACCTACATATGGCTTCAGTTGATTCCAGCTGCTTGCTGGGACAACATCCTACTGTTGTCGTAGGAGAGAGCTCCAGCCAGCAAGACCCACTAGGAGCTATCCAAGGTCCTGTTTTCTTCTTGCCTTGTTTTGACTGCCATTGGATGCTACCAGCTTCCCCTGGTAGCAAGGGAACAGGACTCCCGCTCATATGTTCACTTAAATCCTTTCAGGAATGCTGAATAGAGCTGGAGAAGTTAGCTGAATTGATCTAGCCTGTCCAGGTCACATATATAGTTGCCTTACCCTTAAATGTCCATAGGGATAGTGTAGATAGAAATTGTAGCACTTTTTAAAAATACTTTAATGCTTGGGTCAAGTTGGGTGTATGTTCTGTATGTGAACCCTCATTTTCCCTTTATAGGTGCTGTCCTCTTGGCCTACAAATAAAGTAGGCCCCATTTGGGAATTTTGCAAAACCTGTGCTGTGCCTCCACATTGAGATTCCTTCCCTGCAATCCTCCCCCATGGTGGCTTACCCTTAACTCTGCCGACTGTGTTCTGATTTATAGAAGTTAAGGGTGCTCCCAGGCCAGAGAGGGGAATGTGACAAAAAATGGAAGTACTGGCAGTAATTGGCTACATTATCACCAGCGAGCCTCCTAGGCCAGCATTATAACATTGCCAAATCTTGTTATCGAACATTTTTGTGCTGAAATTTTAACTTCCAGTTGTTAAGAAAGGTAGACCATTCTCTTTGAAAAGAATGAATAGCATTGAGGTTACCTACCCTTGCATTAATCATAGTTGTAATTTTATGCTGCCTCCATCACGTCTGCAGAGTGCTGTCCCAGGAGGCTGTTCCAAGTGGTCCGGAGCCTGGTCGGTCCTGTGGCTCTGGAACCACTGGAGCATTCTAAGGCCTCCTGTGAGGCCTTGGCAAGGCACTTTGCAGATAAAATTGATCAGATTAGGTGTGTTACTCTGCATGCTGTGGATACAGTTAGTGAGCAAGAGGCGGCCTGTGGCAAACCGGTTTTGTGGGATCAGTTCCAGCTTCTTCCTCCTGATGAAGTGGACAAGGTGCTTTCATCTGTAAGGCCGACCACCTACTTACTTGATCCTTGCCCATCTTGGCTCATTTTGGGCTGCAGAGAGAGACTGGGTGAAGGGATCAGGGTGGTGGTGAACGCCTCCCTTGAGGAGGGAGTGATGCCATCAGCCCTCAAGGAGGCAGTGATAAGACTGCTCTTAAAGAAGCCCTCCTTGGATCCTCAAGTTCTGAACAACTTTCGCCCAGTCTCAAATCTGCCATTTTGGGGCAAGGTGATTGAGCGGGTGGTGGCGGTGCAGTTGAAGGCACACTTGGAAGAAACTGATTATCTAGACCCATTTCAGTCGGGCTTCAGGCTTGGGCATGGGACAGAAACGGCCTTGGTCGCCTTGGTAGATGATATGAGGGGGGCTCTGGATAGGGGTGAATGCTCCTTCCTTGTTCTCCTCGACCTCTCAGCGGCTTTTGATACCATTGACCACGGTATCCTCCTGGACCGCCTGGAGGGGTTGGGCATTGGAGACACCGTATTGTGGTGGTTCCGGTCCTTCCTTTCCAGCAGGTACCAGAGGGTAGCACTGGGAAAGGAGGTTTCGGACCCGTGGCCACTCACTTGTGGGGTGTCACAGGGTTCCATCCTCTCCCTGATGCTATTTAACATCTATGTGAAGCCGCTGGGGGCTATCATCAGGAGGTTTGGGGTGCGTTGTCATCAATATGCGGATGACACGCAGCTCTACCTCTCATTCAAATCTTCACCAAGGTTGGCCGTAGAATCCCTTTCCAAATGTCTGGAGACAGTGAGTGGCTGGATGGGGAGGAATAGGCTAAAGCTGAACCCTGACAAGACCGAGGTACTTTTGGTGGGAGACAAGAGGAGGCTGGGGGATGTTGACCTGGTGTTGAATGGGGTACGGCTACCCTTGAAAGACCAGGTCTGCAGCCTAGGGGTCATTTTGGACTCCCAGCTGTCCATGGAGGCTCAGGTGTCAGCTGTGAGCCGGACAGCGCTGTATCAACTCCATCTGATACGGCGGCTGCGCCCCTTCCTTCCCGACCATCTGCTCCCATCGGTAGTACATGCCGTGGTCTCCTCTCATTTAGACTACTGTAATGCACTCTATGTGGGGTTACCCTTGAAGACGGTTCGGAAGCTGCAGCTGGTACAGAATGTGGCGGCTCGCCTGATTAAAGGCAGCCACCGGCGAGATCACATCACTCCAGTGCTGAAGGAGTTGCACTGGTTACCAGTTGTTTTCCGGGCCAAATTCAAGGTGTTGGTTTTGACCTTTAAAACCCTATATGGTTCCGGCCCAGCCTATCTTAAGGAGCGCCTCCAGCAGCACCAGAGAGGCCGCTTAACAAGATCAGCCTCGGATGGCCTTCTCTCTGTCCCATCAGCCAGGACAGCTAGACTGGTGGGGACGAGGGAGAGGGCCTTCTCTGTGGTGGCCCCCACTCTGTGGAACTCCCTCCCTAGGGAACTCCGTCATGCCCCCTCTTTAATGAGCTTCTGTTGTGCATTAAAAACGTGGCTGTTCAGGCAGGCATTTGGGGTGGGTTAGGGTATTTTAGAAAATGTTTTTATTGCAGAATGTTATTGTTTTATTGTATGTTGTACATCATCCAGAGTGGCTGGGTGACCAGCCAGATGGGCGATTAATAAATTAAATAATAAATAATAAATAAATAAATTATTCATGACCATAACAGGCAACATTAGCTACCATTATCTTAATCTACAGGCTTTTTCTCTAAATTTCATTGCATAAAGCACAACATGTTTTCCATACATATTAAACTAGACAGTGGTTTTTTTTTGGGGGGGGGGATGAAAATCTCCTAAAATGTAGTCAAAGGAAACCATTGGTGGGGTGTGTGGGTGGGGGGTGGAGAGAATACCATGAAATCAATGCACTATAAATAAATGAAAATTAAAAAGAGCTGTTAGGCAGCTTTGTTCTGAAAAGAACATCACAGTGGGATGTTAGCCTATAGTAATAAAAACAGTAACAAAATGTCACAATCCTTGCTGTAAAAAAGCATAATGGCATTCTGCCTGAAATGAATAAAGAGATTAAGCAAATATTTGTTTCTTCTTACACTTCATTGTATGGCTATCAGTATCCATATAATAGGTAATGGGAAAATGTTAAGATGTCCTAAACTGTGTTCACAATAACGTTGAGCTGTTAATAGGAACATAACTATATTAGACAAAATAAATGAGGTAACAATAATTCCATTGGGTAAAACTACTGCCTCAGATGGATTCTTGGCAGAAAGTTACAAGTCATCTGTCCCAAGTTGCCTTCCAAGTTTTACAGGATCCAATTTTTCACACACACACACACACACAAACACTTCTGCCAATTGAAATCATGAGGTTATGATTATTATGATTATTAACTATACAGAAAAGTGGGAGAAAGCCCATATTTCTCCATCTTCAGGAGAGACTGTAGATCAGTCTGGGTATCTTACCTCTTAGCATAACAATTCCTCCAGGTTTCAATACTTTAATCAACCACCCTGAAGTTGCTGGAATTTCCACTGATTTCCAATACCAGTCCAGTACAATCCTGGTTGTTATTAAATGATTACGCAAAAATAATTTACAGGCTCACTGATAAATTTCATCCACATAATTCAACAATATAATCAATGGTTCTACCTCACTCTTACCCCGTTATTTGAAAAATAGTTGAGAATAAGGTTGGATATAGGTTGACACTTCACCATAAATGAAAACTATCTGCTCCATCTGTCTGACATTGCCAAAACTAAATCTATAATTATTCAATTTCTCTAACCTAACCAATATTAAATACAAATGAAAAAAAACCCCTCTGTGCTTCCTTGAGAGACTGACATGAAGAAAAATATTGTATTGAAGGCATTGTAAGATTACTGCATTTCCAGAGAACCTCATTTAGCCTAATCTTTCGGTGCACAAATTACTGAAGGAAAGGGGGGTGGGGAGAGCACTTCACGAAATCTGTGACATACCTTGGTGTCCTTCAGAGAGATCTTATTCCTCTCCTTCACTTGGCATCCTAAGGGATCACTAGGAAAGGTGATTTATTTCTTTATTCAAATTCATACACTGCTTTCACAAAGGTATCAGAGCTGTGAATATAAAATACAATGGCATAAAAACAACAATAAATATATCAGTAAAATGACACAATACAAATTGTTGTTGTTGTTCAGTCGTTCAGTCGTGTCCGACTCTTCGTGACCCCATGGACCATAGCACGCCAGGCCTTCCTGTCCTGCGCTCTCTCCCGGAGCGTGCTCAAGTTCATCTTCATTGCATCCGTGATGCTATCTAGCCATCTCATCCTCTGCTGTCCCCTTCTCCTTTTGCCTTCAGTCTTTCCCAGCATCAGGGTCTTTTCCAGGGAGTTTTCTCATCGCATTAGGTGCCCAAAATATTGGAGCTTCAGCTTCATTATCTGTCCTTCCAATGAGCACTCAGGGTTGATTTCCTTTAGGATGGACTGATTTGACCTCCTTGCAGTCCAGGGGACTCGTAAGAGTCTTCTCCAGCACCACAGTTCGAAAGCATTAATTCTTCGGCGCTCAGCCTTCCTTATAGTCCAGCTCTCACAGCCATACATTACTACTGGGAAAACCATAGCTTTGATTAGACAGACCTTTGTCAGCAAGGTGATGTCTCTGCTTCTTACTATGCTGTCTAGGTTGGCCATAGCTTTCCTCCCCAGGAGCAAGCGTCTTTTAATTTCATGGCTACAGTCACCGTCTGCGGTGATCTTGGAGCCCAAGAAAGTAAAATCTGTTACTGCTTTCATTTCTTCCCCTTCTATATGCCAGGAAGTGATGGGGCCAGATGCCATGATCTTCGTTTTTTTTAATGTTGAGTTTCAAACCAGCTTTTGCACTCTCCTCTTTCACCCTCAACAAGAGGCTCTTCAGATCCTCTTCGCTTTCTGCCATTAGGGTGGTATCATCTGCATATCGGAGGTTGTTGATAATTCTCCCAGCAATCTTAATTCCGACCTCTGATTCATCCAACCCAGCATTTCTCATGATGTACTCTGCATATAAGTTAAATAAGCAGGGTGACAATATGCAGCCTTGTCCTACTCCTTTCCCCATTTTGAACCAATCGGTTGTTCCATGTCTGGTTCTTACTGTTGCTTCTTGACCCTCGTACAGGTTTCTCAGGAGACAGGTAAGGTGGTCTGGTACTCCCATCACTTTAAGAATTTGCCACAGTTTGTTGTGATCCACACAATCAAAGGCTTTAGCGTAGTCAATGAAGCAGAAATAGACATTTTTCTGGAATTCTCTTGCTTTCTCCATGATGCAGCGAATGTTGGCGATTTGATCTCTAGTTCCTCTGCCTCTTTGAAACCCAGCTTGTACTTCCGGTAGTTCTCGGTTTGCATACTGCTGAAGCCTAGCTTGTAGGATTTTGAGCATCACCTTGCTGGCATGTGAAATGAGCGCAATTGTGCGGTAGTTTGAACACTCTTTGGCATTGCCCTTCTTTGGAATTGGAATGTAAACTGACCTTTTCCAGTCTTGTGGCCACTGTTGAGTGTTCCAGATTTGTTGACATATTGAATGCAGCACTTTAACAGCATCATCTTTTAGGATTTTAAATAGCTCAGCTGGAATACTGTCATCTCCGCTAGCTTTGTTGTTACTAATGCTTCCTAAGGCCCACTTGACTTCACTCTCTAGGATGTCCGGCTCAAGTTCAGTGACCGCACTATCATGGCTATCAGGGACATTCAGATCTTTCCTGTATAGTTCTTCTGTGTATTCTTGCCACCTCTTCTTAATCTCATCTGCTTCTGTTAGGTCCCTGCCTTCTTTGTCCTTTATCATGCCCGTCTTTGCACAAAACGTTCCCTTGAGATCTCCAATTTTCTTGAAGAGATCTCTAGTCTTTCCCATTCTGTTGTTTTCCTCGATTTCTTTGCATTGTTCATTTAAGAAGGCCTTCTTGTCTCTCCTTGCTATTCTCTGGAACTCTGTGTTCAGTTGGGTATATCTTCCCCTTTCTCCCTTGCTTTTCGCTGCCCTTTTGTGAGCTACTTGTAAAGCCTCATCAGACAGCCACTGTGCTTTCTTGCATTTCTTTTTCTTTGGGATGGATTTCGTTGCTGCCTCCTGAACAATGTTACGGACCTCCGTCCATAGTTCCTCAGGCACTCTGTCTATCAGGTCTAATCCCTGAAATCTATTCCTCACCTCCACTGTATATTCATCAGGGATATGATTTAGGTCATAACCTGAACGGTTTAGTGGTTTTCCCGACGTTCTTCAATTTAAGCCGAAATTTTGCAAGAAGCAGCTCATGATCTGAGCCACAGTCAGCTCCAGGTCTTGCTTTTACTGACTGTATGGAGCTTCTCCATCTTTGGCTGCAAAGGACATAATCAATCTGATTTCGATATTGACCATCTGGTGACGTCCATGTGTAGAGTCGCCTCTTGTGCTGTTGGAAAAGAGTGTTTGCTATGATCAGCATGTTCTTTGGCAAAACTCTATTAGCCTTTGTCCTGCTTCATTTTGTACACCAAGACCATGCGTGCCTGTTATCCCGGTGATTTCTTGATTTCCTACTTTAGCATTCCAATCCCCTATGATGAAGAGGACACCTTTTTTTGGTGTTAGTTCTAGAAGGTGTTGTAGGTCTTCATAGAACCGATCAACCTCAGCTTCTTCGGCATCAGTGGTTGGGGCATAGACTTGAATTACTGTGATGTTGAATGGTTTGCCTTGGATTCGTACTGAGATCATTCTATCATTTTGAATTACTGTGATGTTGAATGGTTTGCCTTGGATTCGTACTGAGATCATTCTATCATTTTTAAGATTGTACCCCAGTACTGCTTTTCCCACCCTTTTGTTGACTATGAGTGCTACTCCATTTCTTCTAAGGGATTCTTGCCCACAATAGTAGATATGATGGTCACCTGAATTAAATTCGCCCATGCCTGTCCATTTTAGTTCGCTGATTCCCAAGATGTCGATGTTCAATCTTGCCATCTCATGTTTGACCACCTCCAGCTTACCTTGATTCATTGATCTGACATTCCAGGTTCCTAAACAATATTGTTCTTTACAGCATCGGATTTTCTTTTCACCACCAGACACATCCACAGCTGAGTGTCCTTTCGGCTTTGGCCCAGCCGCTTCACTCTTTCTGGCGCTACTTGGAAATACCCTCTGCTCTTCCCCAGTAGCATATTGGACACCTTCCGACCTGAGGGGCTCATCTTCCGGCGTCATATCTTTTAGCCTTGTGATACGTTCCATGGGGTTTTCTTGGCAAGAATACTGGAGTGGGTTGCCATTTCCTTCTCCAGTGGACCACATTTTGTCAGAACTCTCTGCCATGACCTGTCCGTCTTGGGTGGCCCTGCACGGCATAGCTTATGGCTTCACTGAGTTACGCAAGCCCCTTCGCCACAACAAGGCAGTGATCCATGAAGGGGCAATACAAATTAATCAACAACAAAAACAGACACTCTACTGTGTACTGCAAACCATAGCTGGCTGAGTCACACTTCAGGGACAGCTTGTATAAAGAGATGAGTTTGAAGAAGACATCTGAACATCAGAACTGGGGCGGGGGGGGCTGTCTAATGTCAGCTGGTAAAGTCTTTCAGAGGATGGGTGCTGAAACACTAAATGCTCTACTGCAAATGCTCCCAAGGTTCGCCTCACAAGCATGTGGCACCCTCAGAAGCGCTTCCTTTGATGATTGCAGAGTTTGGGCAGGGACATAAGGGGTGAGGCAGTCCCTAACGTTAAATGGATATCTAAGCCCAATTCAATATGGATCTCTGAATTTTTACATTGGATCCCTGCCCCATCAAAGCACAGAACTCATCTTTGTCCAAGCATGCACACTATAAATCCCAGATTTGCTGCTTCACAGCAGATCCCAAATCTTCTGCTTCACCACAAATGGTGTAAAAAATCATATGAAATCAAGAGGATCCCTGCCTCGGATCCCTGTTTTTGCACCATGGGTGTGCACATGAGTGGCGCATCCATGATTTTTCTGCTTCAGTTCATAGGGGTAGATGTGCTCAGTGAGTAGATGGTGGTTTGGGGAGTCTCCCCTTTAAAAACCATATGAAATCATGATGATCCCTTTTTGATTTCATGGATCCTTGTTTTACTTTATTCCAGCACAAAGACAGAAACCAGCCCCCATTTTAACCCTCAGGAGCTCTATAACTGTGCCCTTGTCAATTGGGGGGTAAATCACTGGTGGAAACACCCCCAAGGACTGCTAGCCATCTCCTGCTCACAAGGAGGAGACCGCTAGCAAGAGGCGAGGACATGCACCTCACCTCCTCCTCCTGCCTGGATGATTCACAGCACTTTTTGCGTATGAGTCTATGTGCACATAGACTTCCAATCGCCATGTTTTTAAAGAATATGGCAATCGCGGTGGAGGTGGAGGAACCAGCAAGCAGAGCAGGGGCTGGTGGGGGGCTTTCTCACTTCTCATATCCCTAAGTAACACCACCAAAATTATCTCTGTCTCTGAAACGCAGCTGTTTTTCTCCAGTTACTCAATATTCCCCCCTCTTCCACAACTGTCTCTGATTGGAGATTGCTGGGTTACGTTCAGCCCTGATTTGACAACTAGAGCTTCCATTTGCCAAAGCTCCCTCCCTCTCTCTTCCTCCTCCTCAACCCTTTGCTGAACTTTTGGTTGGATACTTTTGGCGCCAGGCTGTCTGGGTTGCTCAGGGCAAATTCCTGAGTCGGACAAGGTGCTTCGTATAAAAGCTGCTTCGCTCTGGGGTGCTTCATTGCTATTCTGCTCTGCCTCAAACCACATGGACGCACCTCCAAAACAGCCCGCTTCAATTATCTGGGCTTCGGACTGGAACGGTGCACCTACTATAAAGTGCTATCTTGAAGCTGCGATTCTCTATTAATTGGTTTATTGCCGTTCAGAAGTAATTAATTTGCACCTTCGACCATGCACAGCATTGGGTTAGAAAGGGGGCTGCTTTCCCATTCCTGTGTTTCCTGTCCCTGTCTTTTCCACCACAAACATATGTGTGTCTACTCAGAAGTAACTCCCATTGTGTTCAATGAGGCTTGTCTTTGATGTTTACTTTGATGTTTACTGTTTGATGTTTACTAAATATTTACGTAGCCTATCATGGCAGCCTGCCTGGATGCAAATGGCGGCTGCTATGGCGGCCGCCATTTGCGTCCTCAGCAGCCAGTCTGCAGCCAGAACTCCTTTCCTTTCTTTTTGGAAGTAATTAATTCACAGCTTCATTCCTTTGCAGCTTCAGGAGCTTCAGAGGAAAGGAGAAAGGGTATTAGAAAAAGGGCTGGTTGGAGCCAGGGTGCTTCAAAAATTCACAGGGTTGTGTCCTAAAGGTTCTGAAGCACTTCACCAGCTGTAAGGGAGTAGTTAATGCAGAGCTTCCCTCGATCGCAGCATCCAGAGCTTTACAAGAGAGAGAATGATCTACAGCTGTGTTTCTGTAATGTTTCGTGCTGTAAGGAAGTAATTTATGCTGGTGTGAGGGAGAGAAGGAGAGTGCTTTTGTTGAGATACAGGAGGAAACCTCCCAGGATTTTATAGAAGGAGAAAAGAAGGGGAGAGCCTGGATGGAGGGGGGAGCCTCTCTTATTGGTTGAGCAGCCCCTGCCAGTCAGATGACATTCACTCCAACCCCCCACCCCCACCTGGAAGTATGTTCTGTGAAGCGACTTATGATGGTGCAGTGCACTCACTCGTGGAACCCTGCATGGACCAAAGTGCACCAAAGCCGATTCCTAGGAAAATCCAGATAATCTTCCACTTCTCTTTCCATTGTCATGGAGAAACCCCCCAAGGCAATTATTTCCCTAAAAGAAGCCCTACCTCCAGTTCAAAAGAGGTATTTTCTTGGCAGAACATCATCGTACTTTTAGGAAGCATATCAATTTGTTCAATGAATGTTTCCAAGTAATGTCAGGAAGGGCTCTGAATTATTCAGTGTATAGAGTAGGGATGGCGAAGAATTCCGCCACGGATTTCAGTGAGGATGAATGCACTGGCATTCGGCCCCCCAAAATCCGTGGTGGAACAGCCTCCCACCCCCCGCCCCCTCGCGGATGCCCCCCCGGGATGAAGCTAACCTGGGGCAGATGTTCTGGCGGCAGCGGCTCCAGCAGCGGCTCCGGCGGCGGCGGCAGCAGCAGCTGGTCTTTTGACCGGCTGCTGCGGCCGCCATTTGTGTCTGCTGTTTGATGTGATAGGCTACGTAAGTATCACGGCAGGCAAAAAAAATAAAAAAGCGTACGCAAATGGCGGCGGCTACGGTGGCAGCCATTTGCGTTCCCTATTTTTAGCCGTTTTAGCCTACATAAATATTTACGTAGGCTATTACAGCGAAAAAAAGGGGAACGCAAATAGCACCCACTACGCTATTTGCATTCCCCTTTTTTTCGCTGTAATAGCCTACGTAAATATTTCCGTAGGCTAAAACAGCTAAAAATGGGGAACGCAAATGGCGGCCTCCATAGCCGCCGGCATTTGCATACGCTGTTTTTTTTTTTTTTGCCTACTATGATAGGCTACGTAAATATTTACGTAGCCTATCACGGCAGCCTGCCTGGACGCAAATGGCAGCCGCTATGGCGGCCGCCATTTGCGTCCACAGCAGCCAGTCCGTGGCCGGAACTCCGGCTGTGGACGGCCCTGGCTGGCTGCTCTGTGGAGCCGCCACGGAGCCGCCGCGGAGCCGCCACGGAGCGGAGCCGGCCGGGCAGGATTCCGGGGGGGGGAGGACTGGATTGCCTCCCCCCACATCGAGGATTCCGGGGGGAGGGACTGAGCGCCTCCCCCCACACACCGTGAATCACATCCGCGAAAAGGTAGGTGACTTTCGTACATCCCTAGTATAGAGTATTAACCAGGACTTGTGAGATACAAAAACATATGAAGAGACTTACCGGATCAGACCAAAGTAATAACTGGTCCACCATCCTACTCCCAACAGTAACCAGCCAGATGCCTCTGGGAAGGCTACAAACAGGCCTTGATGGCAGTAACTCTCTCCCATGTCATGTTGTCGGTATTTGGTATTCAGAGGAATACTTCTCCCTGAACATGAAGATGACATGTTCAAATCCAGATTCAACTGTGACTACAGTGGAAAAAGAACAGTGTAACAGGAAAACATGTATTCTGTTTCCATCACTTCATGAATTCATTGGGTGAAACTGGAGAATTCATTGTCTCCCATCTTCACTTCCCTAATCTGTAAATTGGGAATAAATTGGACATATACCTCAAAGATTTGCTGAGAGGATGAATGAACTATGGGTCATATATAAAATCCCTGGCAATTTGATGCCAATCAGCTTTTTGTTAACATGTTTACTTTTGTTTTAATTAGGGGCAATTCTGTGCCCCTAGACAGTGTCTGAGGATAGGATACTGGGAATTTTCTCCTCCAAAGCCATAGAGAGATCTATGTCCTTGGAAGGGAAAATCCCCATTCAGATTTCCCCCCCTCACAGCTGCCTTGGAAAGCTCCACAGTGGCTTCTCTCCTGAGGCCAGGGAGGGAGTTAGGGGCATGCTGATGGATGGAGCAGGGAGGGAGAGGTGAAGCCATGGACCACCAAATCCAGAAGCCTCTCTGCCTCCATCCCTGCCCCAACCAGGAAGGTGATGTTATGCCCCAGCAGGAGGAATTCTCCTCCAAGGAGCTAGAGTTCCCAAAGACAGACAAAGCCAAGGAACCACCCATGTCAGAAATCAAGGGGAACCTGGGCCCCCAGGGGAGATGACTGCAGGACTATCCCCACAGGAGGAGGGGAACTCCACCTCTGAGGTAGAAGCTGAGTGACCACCTAGCCCCTGAGAGCATTGTCACCTCAAGAGGCAAACCAGTAGGGCTCCTTTGAGAATGAGTGCTCAGTTACAAAGGTTGGCTAGAGAAGGACAGGTGAGCTAAATGGACTCAGAGGCCCATCTAGCTCAAAATGCAACAAAGGAGGATGGAGAGGTTATAAAAGCCTTCATCGTTCTTCCTGCCTGCCTGCCTGCCTGCCTGGCTCTTGCAGGCAGGACCTAGGGTAGGGCTTTGAGATCAGAGGCCTTCTTCTAATGAGCATCAATCCTGTAGGATTGCACTCTTAGTTATAATTCATCTGTAACAAATAGCATATAAAGGCACTTATGCTAAGAACAAATAATTGACACAATTCCACAATTTAGACCATTATGCTCTCTCTCTGGCTGCATTATACACATTATTTACACTTCAGCTTTCAGATGGGTTCGGCACATTGTTCCGCAATAATCTGTGCCAAGTATCTTTTTAGATGTTGCCTTAGAGGGGGGGTTTCCCCCTGTTTGTAAAATATTGATATTTCCCCTTCATTTACAGTGAGCATCTGTACACAGCTGTTGCTTCAACAGTCAGTAGCTGAGGTAATTATTACATGATTATAATTTCTAGCTACTGGCACTGCTTCTGTTTGAGTAATAAGACACTCAGGCTTTTACTTCTAACATTTACTTCTCATATGTCTTTAGTCCATATGAAAATGGAATATTCATATGATATAACTGATTCAAGAACATTTCTTTCTGCATATTGTTATGGATGCTTTGAAACCATCCATTGTTAGGCTGATGGCTTGCTAATAGGGCAGGATAATGACTTGAGGTTTGTTAGTTGGTGCTGATGATAGATTATCTCCTGATAGCTTGGAATTCCTTACCTGTCTTTGGAATGTAACACCCATCAATGTTTGTAGAAGGTGACATCCTCCACCCAAGGAGAGGGGCACAGAAACAGTTTGGCAGCAGTTCTGAAGCTTGCATTTTATTTTATTTTATTTTGGTTTATTTCTTTATTTATTTTAGGGATTTATACTCTGCCCTTCCCAGGCAGCTTACAAAGAATAAAAATTGCAATAAAAACAAAATTACAACAAAAAACACAATTTTTGAAATGACACTATTTAGAAAGAAGCAGACAGAGACAGAGAGGGGCTGCAAGAAAACTTAGGGTTTCTAGCTGGAGTTACCTGAAACTGGGATGCAGAGGCCTCTGGGCTTCTGAAGCAGGTCTAGCAGATTTGCTATCTGCTGAAAGAATTCCTGTTTGCTTCCCATTTGTCCTGCTTGTATATCTGTAAATCAACGAGGATTTCAAAGACACCAAAAGTCCAATATTCTCTCAACCAAAGGAAATTAATCCCAGTAGCATAGACGACTTCCAACAGCACAAGAGACGACTCTACACATGGACATCACCAGATGGTCAATATTGAAATCAGATTGATTATGTCCTTTGCAGCCAAAGATGAAGAAGCTCTATACAGTCAGCAAAAACAAGACCTGGAGCTGACTGTGGCTCAGATCATGAGCCGCTTCTTGCAAAATTTTGGCTGAAATTGAAGAATGTAGGGAAAACCACTAAACCATTCAGGTATGACCTAAATCATATCTCTTGTGAATATACAGTGGAGGTGAGGAATAGATTTCAGGGATTAGACCTGATAGACAGAGTGCCTGAGGAACTCTGGACGGAGGTCCGTAACATTGTTCAGGAGGCAGCAACGAAATCCATCCCAAAGAAAAAGAAATACAAGAAAGCCAAGGGACTGTCTGATGAGGCTTTACAAGTAGCTGAGAAAAGAAGGGAAGCAAAAAGCAAGGGAGAAAGGGGAAGATATATCCAACTGAATGCAGAGTTCCAGAGAATAGCAAGGAGAGACAAGAAGGCCTTCTTAAATGAACAATGCAAAGAAATCGAGGAAAACAATAGAATGGGAAAGACTAGAGATCTCTTCAAGAAAATTGGAGATCTCAAGGGAACGTTTTGTGCAAAGACGGGCATGATAAAGAACAAAGAAGGCAGGGACCTAACAGAAGCTGATGAGATTAAGAAGAGGTGGCAAGAATACACAGAAGAACTATACAGGAAAGATCTGAATGTCCCTGATAGCCATGATAGTGCGGTCACTGAACTTGAGCTGGACATCCTAGAGAGTGAAGTCAAGTGGGCCTTAAGAAGCATTAGTAACAACAAAGCTAGCGGAGATAACAGTATTCCAGCTGAGCTATTTAAAATCCTAAAATATGATGCTGTTAAAGTGCTGCATTCAATATGCCAACAAATTTGGGACACTCAACAATGGCCGCAAGACTGGAAAAGGTCAGTTTACATTCCAATTCCAAAGAAGGGCAACGCCAAAGAGTGTTCAAACTACCGCACCATTGCGCTCATTTCACATGCCAGCAAGGTGATGCTCAAAATCCTACAAGCTAGGCTTCAGCAGTATGCGAACCGAGAACTACCGGAAGTACAAGCTTGGTTTCGAAGAGGCAGAGGAACCAGAAATCAAATCGCCAACATTCGCTGCATCATGGAGAAAGCAAGAGAATTCCAGAAAAACGTCTATTTCTCCTTCATTGACTATGCTAAAGCCTTTGATTGTGTGGATCACAACAAACTGTGGCAAATTCTTAAAGTGATGGGAGTACCAGACCACCTTACCTGTCTCCTGAGAAACCTGTACGAGGGTCAAGAAGCAACAGTAAGAACCAGACACGACCGATTGGTTCAAAATGGGGAAAGGAGTATGACAAGGCTGCATATTGTCACCCTGCTTATTTAACTTATATGCAGAGTACATCATGAGAAAAGCCGGGTTGGATGAATCACCAGTCAGAATTAAGATTGCTGGGAGAATTATCAACAACCTCCGATATGCAGACAATACCACCCTAATGGCAGAAAGCGAAGAGGATCTCAAGAGCCTCTTGTTGAGGGTGAAAGTGGAGAGTGCAAAAGCTGGTTTGAAACTCAACATTAAAAAAATGAAGATCATGGCATCTGGCCCCATCACTTCCTGGCATATAGAAGGGGAAGAAACGGAAGCAGTAACAGATTTTACTTTCTTGGGCTCCAAGATCACCGCAGACGGTGACTGTAGCCATGGAATTAAAAGACGCTTGCTCCTGGGGAGGAAAGCTATGGCAAAGCTAGACAGCATAGTAAGAAGCAGAGACATCACCTTGCCGACAAAGGTCCGTCTAATCAAAGCTATGGTTTTCCCAGTAGTAATGTATGGCTGTGAGAGCTGGACTATAAGGAAGGCTGAGCGCCGAAGAATCGATGGTTTCGAACTGTGGTGCTGGAGAAGACTCTTACGAGTCCCCTGGACTGCAAGGAGGTCAAATCAGTCCATCCTAAAGGAAATCAACCCTGAGTGCTCATTGGAAGGACAGATCCTGAAGATGAAGCTCAAAGATTTTGGCCACCTAATGCGAAGAGAAAACTCCCTGGAAAAGACCCTGATGCTGGGAAAGACTGAAGGCAAAAGGAGAAGGGGACGGCAGAGGATGAGATGGCTAGATAGCATCACCGATGCAATGAAGATGAACTTGAGCACACTCCGGGAGAGAGCGCAGGACAGGAAGGCCTGGCGTGCTATGGTCCATGGGGTCACGAAGAGTCGGACACGACTTAACGACTGAACAACAACAACAAGCATTATCCCAGAACTTCTCATCACTTGGAGAGAAGTAGGGAGCACTTAACAATATATATGACAGGAATCTCCGTTGAAATCTATCACATTTCTCTCCCTCCACTCATCTATAAAGCCCTCTTGAACACCATCTACCAGTGATGATAAATTGTGCCAAGCTGTATGATAGACAGCCACTGTCACTGTCTGTCAGTTATATCTAGTTACTGCATACATATACACCATACATATATACTATACATTTACACTTGTTGTGCTATCTGGAAATCATCCAAATTATGAGTTAGTTTTAGAAAATATACACATTAACCGTAAGTAGAAAAAATTAAAAACTACCTTTAGGGTAAATCAGGTGGCTTTCTAAAATGCTCTGAAATGGAAAAAACTAAGATAAATGTTTCTCTGCAGCTCACAGATAAGTTTTATGAATTTGAGACGGCAAGAGAAGGGAAATGCATGATCCCATATCTCCCTACAGACTGAGTCTATATATACTTATGAAACATATGGGACACAATCAGGGACAACACAGCAGATTTCAGTGATGGGAGGCAAAGTTATTTCAGAAGGGCAGGGGGAAAAGATACACAATCAGGTTCAAAGGCCCATCCATGGACATAGTATTGTAGACCATTTAATCTGACCCCACCGCTTGATGCAGGAGATCCAGGAGAATATCCCCAAAAGATGGCTGTCCAGCTTCTGCCTGAAGACTGACTTATTTATTTATTTATTAAATTTATTAATCGCCCATCTGGCTGGTCACTCAGACTTCCAGTGGGGGAGTCTGCACTCTCAGGTAGTTGGTTCTGTTGTCAAACTGCTCTTACCACCAAGACGTTTCTCCCAATGCTCACCCAAAATCCTCCCGCCTGGCACATATTCAAAATTATTTATCATTGTAAGCCATCTTGTTGACCCATCCAGAAGGAAAGTGAGGTAAAAATTAACAAAATAACATTCAATAAACAAAACAAAGTATCAGAGTATTTTAATGATATATTTTGTGGTTATTTTCTTTTGCGCAATACACAATAATTATAGTGATGTTAGCACCACAAGTCACTTTAAAAAGATATAGAGGTTTAAAGCCACAATTAATATTTTTTTGTAAAACACCAAGCACTGTGTAAGACCAACACGTTGGACAGAAATATAGATGCTCTTGAGGAATGTGACCTGAAACATTGAGGAAGGGGGCAGGTATCGCTCCTCTTCTCCTGGCTTCCCAAAATGATGTTCCTGGCCACCATCCAGCCATGTGAATATTCAATATAGGCAAGCATGAACTCTTGTCTACACCCACACCAAATCAAATGTAGCAATAATTATTAAGAAGGGATACCTGAACAGATTAAACTTGGCAGATGTACACTTCTGATCATGGCCACCATTTGGCCAGTTCTTTACCACTGAAAAGGCTACTGAATATAAAAGTTAATTAGAATATTTTTTTTTCTTAAGAAGAAAAATGTCATTGCATCATCAGACTATCCTTATTGATAACAGGGGAGATTCATCTGAAGAATATGCCAATTTTTCTAGTTCTTCCATGGTAGGAACTGTCAGATAAACCTTAGTATGGGCACAATCCTCTGGTCTTTGGGAGGACATTCCAGGGACCATAGGAATTTGTGGGTCTCCCTCTCTGTGGACAGGAAGGGAAGTCTGCTTTCAGAAGCCTCCTTACTACAGTGGCAGAAAAGTCCACCATTGATGCTCCAGTTGCAGAGGGCAAAAAGGGAGTGTTCTGGGGGTGTGCAGGGCAAATTGGGTACAGATCAGAGGAAGATCTGAAGCCCTATCATTCCCCAGACACCCCGGGAACACAGGCAAAAGTACACCTCCTCTGGGGCTGGCGTATGTATTTTCCCTTCCCATTGAGAGCAATGGGAAGGGGAAAACATGTAGAAGGGGGGGAAATAGCCAACAAAAGGGAAAATGGGTGGGTGGATGGGAAACACAGCTCCCCATTTCCCTTAGGATTTGGTGGTTCACCTACCATGCCTTCTCCCTCCTCTACCCCTGTTGGACTGCTCGACTGTTATATATGTTGAACTTTATCCACCATTCCTCCCCAATCTTTGATTTTTCTCCCTGCTCCTCTTGAAGCAGAATGTTGAGGCTTCCCCAAACAGCAGAAGTTCAACTTCAGACCCAATTCCAGGTAAATTTCATAACACGATGGCTGGAGGGAGGGGCACATATTGCTAGGGGAGAAAACTGAGTTACCAGGATCCTTACAAAAACAAAGTACAAAGTATAAAATAAAGATGGAGCTTCTTTTTATTTAAGGACTAGAACTGGAAACTACAACAGCACTGCAGTGGCAAAGCAGGAGGCCCCCAAGCTGCTCATCAATATTATATCATGCTATTAAGAAGCCTGAGGTTTTTTTAAAAAAAGTCTAAGGACATGAAGTACAAAAATAAAACTAATATTCTTGGAAACATTTCAGTGCAATAGCCTTTTCAGTTATAAAATCACAGGTTCATTTTACCTGCATTGAAAATGTTTTGAACAGAGAAAAAGGAAAAAAGACAATTTGAGAGGGTTGGTGGGAGGGGGTAGGTTGAGAGAGAGACAGAGAGAGAAAGAGATGCCTTTAGCATTTCCAGATAACTGTAAGTTACCTGTACAGAAGCGTGAGAGAAGTAAACCTTGTGCAAGAATATGAAATGAATAGGGATGGCTGAGAATTCCGCCACGGATTTCAGTTAAAAAAAGGATTTCAGTTAAAAAAACTGCACTGGCATTCGGCCCCCCGAAACCCGTGGCAGAACGGCCTCCCACCCCCCGCCACCTCGCGGAATAGCCCCGGAACGAAACTTACCTGGGGCTCCGGTAGCGGCGGCTCCGGCGGCGGCGGCTGGTCTTTCGACTGGCTGCCGCAGCCGCCATTTGTGTCCTGCTGTTTGCCGTGATGGGCTATGTAAGTATTTATGTAGCCTATCACGGCAAGCCAAAAAAAAACAGCGTACGCAAATGGCAGTGGCTATGGCGGCCACCGTTTGCGTTCCCTTTTTTTTGCCGTTTTAGCCTACGTAAATATTTACATAAGCTATTATGGCAAAAAAAAAAAAGGGAATGCAAATAGTGCCCACTGCGCTATTTGCATTCCCTTTTTTTTCACCGTAATAGCCTATGTAAATATTTACTTAGGCTAAAACAGCGAAAAATAGGGAACGCAAATGGCGGCAGCCATAGCCGCCGCCATTTGCGTACGCTGTTTTTTTTTGGCTTGCCGTGATAGGCTATATAAATACTTACGTAGCCTATCACGGCAGCTTTTCTGGATGCAAATGGCGGCCAGTACGGCGGCCGCCACTTGCGTCCGCAGCAGCCCGTCCGTGGCCAAAACTCCAGGTGCGGATGGCCCTGGCCTGCTCCGTGGAGCCGCTGCGGAGTGCAGCCAGCCGGGAAGGATTCTGGGGGGAGGGACAGATCGCCTCCCCCCCCGTCGAGGATTTCAGGGAGAGGGACGGAGCACCTCCCCCCCTCCGCGGATGTCCCTGGACGAAACCAGGTAAGTGTTTCGTACATCCCTAGAAATGAAAGTCATTGATTTTCAGGATGTTCATATTTCAGTCATACAAACAAACTGGCCCTCATTCTATTCCTATATACATGCAACTGCAATGGGAAGGAAGGAAGGAAGGAAGGAAGGAAGGAAGGAAGGAAGGACAGACAGACAGACATTTGATTTTTAAATGGTTTATCATTGTAGGGGAAGTATATGTTATTACTGATAACTCAATCTAAACATAAGATATGGGAAGGAAAGCAATGAGGGAGTCTATTGATTGAATCCAGTCTAGAATGCAGATTATTATTATGAATCCTAAATAAGTAATGAAATGTTTACCTTTAAATATTGACGAACTCAGAAAAAGCCAGTCCAGGCTGCTGAAATTCAAACAATAATCTTATTAATCAATCAGAGAAAGGAACTCAAGCATAATAAAAACTAAAACCCCATTTCCTACCTAAACCAAAAATGCAATTAGGACAAAAGAATAAATTCAGGTGCCTAAGTCCATCACAGACTTAAGCATGCCTAAGCCCTTTGAAATCAATTGGCTTAAGCATGCCTAACTCCATGTTGGCTTTAGGCCAGACTCTCTTAAGTATATTCCTGGATCTGTTTCATGGCCAAGAACCACAAAGCCACAAGCAAGATCTTATTGTCATGAGGTGTAATTCACTGTAGCTTTGCTTTTCTGATGCCAGTGTTTTCTTTATATCAGGTGAAAGGTGCTGGTTCCTGTGTCTGTTACTGTGCATGAAGATAAAGGTGACGTTCAATTGCTGAACATCAGTGGAAGGAAAGGATTAGCTAGTGGTCTGAGCTGAAAGCAGAAGGCCATTCACACTGGATCTCATTAATGTCCCAGTAAGAATGAAGGCAATACTATGCAAAAGCACCACCAGTGAGCACCACCACTAAAGTAGGCTCTAAATAAGAAATAGTATGTTACTTGCTGTATGTTTCCAAAGAATTAGGAAATATATCAACAGAATGGATATCATTGCTGAAGAAGAAGAAGTCACACTTCAAAACAAGACACCAGAAACAGAGACTAACGGGGGCACCTAACAGATGAGAAGCCTAATCAGATCCTGATGGCCCACTTTACTTCTACATTTCTACTTTCCTGCCCACACTAGAAGTACCATGCAGCAGATAGCTTTCTGCTTTGAGTCCATGTCATGACAGATATAGAACTCATTGGAGAAGGTAATTTTCTTACTACCATAAGTTACCTGGTTCTTCCTTTCCTTTCTACCAGA
Organism: Heloderma suspectum; assembly: GCF_057233095.1. NCBI lineage: Eukaryota > Metazoa > Chordata > Lepidosauria > Squamata > Helodermatidae > Heloderma > Heloderma suspectum. Next base: position 90,350,444 of record NC_139459.1, read on the forward strand.
GCCCTTGTGGTGGGCCTAATTGTGCCTTGATCTGAGTTGTGTACATAGTGCCCAGGCATCATTTCACTAGGCCTGGTACAGACTTGTAATATAGGCCTCCTTCTCTCTCGCAGCCCATGAAATGCCTTCCCTACTTTGAAAAAAAAGAAAAAGGGAGGATCATTTAATTTCTTTAGGTCCATTCCTTTAAGGTCCTTTACATTTCTGACTTTCTGGTTTGTATATATACCTGGACATGGCAGTGTGTCTTGTATGTATCTTAATTATACACAAGTGACAAATGCCAAATGGATGCTGTTCCTTGCCCAGCTATCTAGGGTCATTCTTCTATGCACGTTGGACACCACAGGCCTAGCTCACTTGCTCACTTATTCACATACATTCTGGGGCCATTAAATCCTGTCAGCAGCACTGGCTTCCATTGTCCTTGAGATCTCAGTAGCCCTGACAATTATGGTGCTTGACCCTCTCTCCTGCTTCCATCAGCTGCCACATTTTGTTGACTCAATCTGCCTGAACATAGAAAATGCCAGCAGGAACTATAGATCCCTGGAACTCATTGTTCTTGAAAAAGCAAGGGATGGCACGCCTCTCTTTCTCTCAGACTGCAAGGCTTACAGTTTTCAGTACAAGCAAATCTCATGAGATTTTACAAAATCTGGGCACACTGTATAGAAACAGGGAAAGAAATGTGCATAAACTGCCTCAAGTGTGCTCTACAGAAGCCTTTCTTAACCTGGTGCCTTCCAGATGTGTTGGACTGCAACTCCCATAATTCCCAACCAGCATAGCCAATTATGGGAATTGCAATTAAACACATCTGGAGGGCACCAGCTTGGGGAAGGCTTCTCTGCAATGTACCCTCATTCCCCCCTCCTCCTAACAGTTTACTGGTAAATTAAAGCAAGCAAATTACAACTAAAGGTATTTACGGAATAGAGCTGAGTGATACAAGAGGCATTAAGAGAAAATACATGTTGCAAAATGCAAGTTCCTTTACCATAATGTACTTAGACTTCTTCAGGCTGCTTCTTCCTGCCTGCTCTTTGTGCTCTGCTCTTCCTGACACTCCCTACTGGCTCTCTCACTCTCTTTATCGACCCTCCTCCCTCAAGACCAAAAGTACTGTCTCAAACCTGAAGAAATGAAACTTAACTGGGGAAATGAAACTGAAACTTAACCAGGGAAATGAAACTGTTCCTCTCAGGGATACCCCCTCCCAACAAAAAACTCCAGGCCTCCAGGACTGACCTTTTTCTTTTCCTTGCCTCTGTAGGCCTCAAATCTTCACAGCTCCTATCTGGAAGGTCTTGGAGGAGAGTTTCTCTCTCACACTGGCAATCAGCAAATAACAATGGGTGTAATGAAAGTGTGAAGATATTTTTGCAATAATCATTTTTTTTATACAAAATACAAAAAGATATTGTAGGAGGAGTGGGTCATTAGATTCCTAAGAACAATTCCTCTATTCTCCATATGTTTATTTGTATGATCAAGAAGTGATATTGCTTTGAATGAAACAAAATGTTGATAAGTGATAACTCTGAGAAACAGAAAATGTGATCCTGTTTCATTCCATAGGAAAACATTCTAGAGAAAGACTTCTGTCTTTTCCGAGACACTTCAGAGTTGCTAAACTATTAATTTCCTAAATTAAGTCTTCAGACACTTAAATTATTATCTAAAAATCTTGGTGAGGTTCAAATTTGCACTTACATTCACTCCTTATTATGCGCCAACACAATGAAGCACCTCTTGACACTGAACTCCTGATGAGATTTTGTTCCTCTTTTGCTGACTACCTACTTCCACTTATTAGAAATCTGACATTCTTCCACTCCTAAAATGACAAAAAGTGTAGTTGATAAATGGCACTGAGGATAACCTATTCTGTTTGAGCAATTATAGGAGTGAAGGCTTGCTTGGATGTTGTCAAATGCAGACTTCTGATTTGCAGCTCTGATTTCCAAATCCTGCTGTAAAATATGAGATAGAGAGTTATGGATCTCACTGTGGTGGAGGGGTTTATGTCTAAAATCAGGGCTGAAAAGTTGTCAGTGCTTCCTCAGAAGGATGAGAAGAGGAATAAGGCCAAAGGAAACTATGGAGAAAGCAAACAAACACCCTACATGTCATGGAAAACAACTCTGTTAATCTATGCCCTACACCTCAGTGAAGCCATCTTTATCAAATGGGCAACCCCAGTTCTGTTAAAGGAGGCTAGGGTATTTTCAGACTTATTGACTATGAAGAACTTATAAACGTCTTACTCTTATATCAAATTGGCCGAGCTGGGGCCGGGGAGGAACCTACATCTGGGATCCTCACCAAAAAGGGTCATTGGCAATGAGACCAGATATAAACATTTTTCTCCTGCCTTCTGTCTGTATCCTGGTCCTCAAAGCGGCCTTCAGTCCTACCATTCTCCATATTTCAAGCATGGCCATCACTAGAAATGTTCACAAGTCACTCCCTTTCCCCCCATCCTATCACATGATTCTTCCAATATCTTATTGAATCATGAGGCATTAAATCCCCCCTTCCTCCATTTTTCTGTGGACATTTACTAGAGCCATCCCCTTAAGTTCAACCCCGCCCAGCCCATTGTCAATTATTGCCCTTACCCCCTGTTGTCTGCCATTCAATACATGGTAAAGACTAATTTCTTTGGTTGATGTGATTATGGGCAGTATCTAGTGTGACGCTATCTCTAGTGCAACACCAATAAGACTCCCTGATGCAACAGGTTTCCTTGGAAAACCTGTCATGGCAGCAAGACTATTGGCATTACGCTAGATTTCAATTTCACTAGCACAATGTTAGCGGTAGTGTTGCACTGCATACTGCCCTATACTGTCCAGGAAATACTCCATTTAGCCGTGCGGATAAAATAACATAAGATCATTGCCTAGGGTAGGTTTAATATACCTTTTTTTTTTTTGCCATAACACTCTTGGCCAGTTTCCCAAGACAGACGCCTTCATTTCTGCATTGGATATTCATTTAACATCAAATAAACCTGTTCACTCCACACACTCTCTGCCTATGATCTGATCATGTTTAAAAGCCCGCGGTGGCTTAGTGGTTAAGATGCTGAACTGCAGACTGGAAGGTCGGCAGGTCAGCAGTTCGAGACCCGAATGTTGCGTGACGGAGTGAGCTCCCGTCTTCAGTCCCAGCTCCTGCCAACCTAGCAGTTCGAAAGCAAGAAATTGCAAGTAGATAAATAGGTACCGCCTCAGCGGGAAAGGTAACAGCGTTCCGTGCACCTTGGTGTTCAGTCATGCCGGGCGGCCACATGACCACGGAAGCGTCTTCGGACAGCGCTGGCTCTTCGGCTTAGAAACGGGGATGAGCACCGCACCCTAGAGTCGGACACGACTGATTGGGGACACCTTTACCTTTACCTTTTTATAGGAGGACACATATCTTACTGTCTGGAAGCATACACAGACACCTTTGAAAAACTTGTTCCCATGAAAGAACACCTATAAGCAAAATATGGGGTTAACCTCACTTAAAGACTGTTATATACATTTATCTTTTTCCTCCCCTTTCCTTATTTTCCTCTCTCCTTCCCATTTCCTGTCCTGCTCCTCTACCCCTTAAACATCCCTCCTTCCTTAAACATCCATCCCTGCTCTTATCACACATACAGTGTTTCATTATGTGTCATGTTATCAAAAAAATTAAGTTGCTAATAAACAAACAGCAAATAGGATCCCAAGATTAGGAGTCATGGAATATACTATATCTTTCCTTTTTACCCTTCAGCAAGAATGATGATCTCTGAGGAAGAGATCTGTTTAACTCAAAAATCCATATATTCACGTATATATTGTGAATCTTTATTGTGAACTCTGGTTGGCCCTAGTATGTGTGTGTGTGCATGCGTGTGTGTTTCTCTATATATATATATTATAACTGACTCTGTTAAATGACCATTGGTCTTGTTTTTCCAAACCCCAAATAGATAATTTGACATTGATCATATCTTCTGTCTATAGTAAGGTTGAATAAAAACAGAACTCTGGATTCTGGCAAGCTATAAAAAGGGGGCCCAGTTTTGGGCTGAATCTACACATAACAGTTATACCACTATCATACCATTATCATAACTATTGGTGCCCATTGGTGTCATGTGTGCTAGGGCTGTGCAGCGCTTCGGCCTGAGGCCCAAATCCTGAGTCGAAGCGGGCTGCTTCAGGCCACTTTGTGCCCTTTCCAAGGTGAAGCGGAGGGGGCATGAAGCGGCCTGGAGCCGGTCGGAGGCTCACCGAAGCACTCAGTGCGCTTCGGCCCCCGGCCCACCCACCTCCAGCACCTCCAGGTCCTTACTTGAGCTGCCTTCTCTTTGCTGCTGCCACACCACCACCTTCTCCACCACCGCGCTGCTGCCGCCTCTGCCGCCACTCCAGTGCCACCTCTGCCGCCACGCCACCGCCACACCACCGCCTCTGCCGCCGCCTCCAGAGGCCTGGATGCGTGGTGACTGGTCTTCTTACAGGGAGTCACCATTTTTAAAATGGCAACCTCCTGGAAGTTCCAGCAAGTTGCCATTTTAAAAATGGCGACAGCCTGCAAGAAGAGTCGCTGCGTGTCCAGGCCTCAGGAGGTGGCGGCACTGGTGGCGGTGAAGACAGCAGCAGCAGGTGGCTGCAGTGAAGGTGACAGAGGCGAAGGCAGTGCATCAGAGAAGGTGACGGCGGCGGCAGAGGAGGAGGCGGCCCAGGTAAGGAGCTGGGGGGTTGCGTAGGGGCATTGGTGCGGACCCACTTTGCGTTAGGGGCCGAGGCGGGTGGGGGGCCCCGAATCTGCCAGAGCCAGATTGGGCCTGCCTCAGAAGCTGCAAAGAGGCTTCCGAGTCAGATCGGGGGGTCCCTGCACAGCCCTAATGTGTACCAATAGTTATGACAACAGTATGATAATGGTATAACTGCTATGTGTGGATTCAACCTTGGTGATTTGGGAGGCAGTGAAAAGAAGACTGCATAGTTTCATCCATCTAAACTGAGAGGTGGCAGCAGCATCTGCAATAACAGCCACCCCCCATCTTCTCCCAGCCAACATGCTTTAGGATCATAGGGAGCTGACTTATATTGAGTCAGACCATTGGTCCATCTAACTCAGTATTGTGAACACTGACTGGCAACAGCATTCCAGTGTTTGGGGCAGGAGGTTTTCCACACTAAAATGGAAAAATGCTGGCGATTTAATTTACCTCAGAGCCATGGCCCCTCCTCTTCTTCTTCCCCCACCCTTCCAGAGTGAGAACAATGCAATACACGAAACGATGCCGTCCCTCTGAATTGGCTACATTTACACACAGTGGTTGTCACAATGCCAGATCTGATTAGTTCTTTGACTTTCTGACATCATCAGATTCACAACGTAATCCCGGATTAGCTGGGAGTAGATTGCAGGGAAGAAGCACCTTTGGAAGACAAAACTGGTGCTTAATCAGCTGCCAGAGGGGGCAGCACACAGTGGCCGAAAAGACACTAAAAAATTAAGCATTTGTGGGTGGGTTTGTGAACATAATGGGCACCTTTTCATCCAGAAAATACTTACCCATGAATGTTCAGCACAGCCCTAGTGAATAATGAGGTTTATGCGTCTTTATGGTCTAATGCAGACTTGAACACAAAAGCAAAAAGAAGTATTATTCAGTGAATGGGGGAAAGATACTTATTTTGTTTGCCTGCCATATTAAGTCTGTAATGTAATTGGATGTGGTTGTAATATAAGTGTTGCAGAACTGAGATTGTATCGTGTTTCTCTTGTGTAAAAGAATAATTTTCTTCTGAATCAAAATGCAATGAGAGTTATATTGCTCCACTCAACAACCATAACCATTAATTTTACTTACAATACTTTAATCTCTAAAAACGACAGAGTCTTTCATTATTTAGGTGCAATTAGGAAGCAAAAGCAATTTATTCAACTATTTAATTTCTCTCAGCAATGTTTAAGGGTCTAAAAACATATCAATCAATGATGATGATATCACTTTAAAAAAAACACAGAAGCAATGCGTTCACTAATTTCATTCTTATTTGCAATAAAAACAAATTAATTAGCACTCTCTTTCTTGCAAGAGATCAAAAGCAATTCCAGCAATAATTTCATTCTGATTTGTAATTAAAAAAATAATTTACAAAAGCTTTATTCTGAAATTCTGAAGCTATTTACTAATTAATTTTATTTGAATTCACAGATAATTATTCAAATATTGTAAGAACGCAGCTGCTTGAAGAATAGTATACACATTGCCGTGTGCTACTGCATGTCTAAAAAGGCTTTGTATATCTACCTCTGTTTTGTACATTACAATCCTATACACACTTACCTGGGAGTAAGTCCCATGGAACTCTATGGAGCTTACTTCTGGGTAGATTCATATAGGATTGCACTGTTAGAATGCAATTCTAGACAGGCCTACTCAGAGATTAGTCCCATTAAGTTCATTGGGACTTTTCCCCAGGTAAGCATGTATAGGATGCAGCCTTAGGAATATTTCATACATTACAAGTTGTACATGGAGGCTGTGGGGCGGGGGGGATTTCTATTTCTACGTGATAGTGCTCCACTTGGTTGAGGGGGGAAGCATAATGTTTGCTAGCCTATCATGCACCATATCTTGGCTGGCCCTACCATTAGGCAGAGTGAGGTGGCCTCAGGTAACAGATTTTGAGTGTCATCAAAGGCAGCAAATTCTTAGTTTATTGAATTTGTTGTTATGGTATTTTTTCACTACCACTGGTGGGGAGAGGCATTTGTGGGATTTTCTGCCTCATGTGCCAATATAACTTGGCTGGTTTGGGGTAGGATGCACCTTAACTTGAGTGGGTAGAGGGGCGACCATTTGCTGTTCTGCTTCAGGCAGCAAAATGTCTTGGGCCGGCCCTGCACCAAATTGACATTTCAGATGAGCTCTACATATATCCAGTGGCTGCTAGCATTGGTACGGAGATTCTCCACACAATCAAGCCATTGTGCAGACATAAAAGGTTTCCAAATATTACATGCCCTAAATGGAGCAGCCACCACAAAAAAGCCGTTTGGGATGCCTCTGCATACAGGCCATGATTTGATGGCACAGACTTTGGATTTCTGTTTTACTCCTCATTCCCACTTCAGCTAACACAACTGTAAAGTGGTAAAACTTTGGATGTAACTCTGTCATATCTCTGGAAAAGTAATACTCCACTTCACTACAACAATGGGCTTAGAAAAATACTCAAATAATAGGCAAAATTACATTGTGCTGAATTCCTATGACTGTAATATGCTGAGAAATCAAATTGATGACCTAGAAAATAAGATGTAATCTGGAATTATCATAGTTTATGGATTCCTGAGGGCATGCAGCAAAAAAAAATAAATGAGAATTTATCATCCTCATCCTCATCATGTACAACATCTGTGCAAGAGCAAAGGAAGAAGTAGCATTTTGGAACATATTTTGTGGCTTTTCCATAGAGGCTCTCAAAAATAGGCATATAATGAATGGCCCAGATCCTACAGCATAGACTAAAGCAAATGAAATAAAGTAGGGTTTTTTTCTAGTATAAGCACAATTAAGTATCACGAGAACTTATTCAACTGTTCATGAAGGGAATATTGTTCCCTCCTACGTGTGTGGGTACCACCTTTAGCATGTACTTTTAACGTGGCAGCTGAGTACTTTCCCATGTTCATTTCTATGTCCAGAGAAATAGAAACAAATGCAAAGTATCTAAAAGCAAATAGATCACATTAAAAGAATGACAGAATGGGACAGTGTTCACCTGGCACCCAAAACATAGTAACAAACGTACCAGGTAATTATGCCTTGGGATGATGTGCCATGGGTTCGATGCCACCACTGAGAAGGGCCTCTCCCTGGTAGCCACCCAAATAACCTTGGAAGGTGAGAGACACATGGAGAAAAGCCTCAGAAGAAGATGTTAACAAATGGACAGGCTCATGTGGAAAATGAAAAAGAAGTATTTTCATTTCAGTGCTGAAAAGGCTAACCTTATTTGTCTTTTTTTTCTATTAATCTTTCTTATTGTGATTTTAACAAAACAAAACAAATTGTGAAAAAGACAAAAAGACAAGAAATTACATGCATAGAAATATCAACATTCCAGTAAATACAACATTCTAAAACAAACAAAAGACAAAAAGATAGAAAAAACAGGAGAGTATGCGTAAACTTCAAGAAAAGCAGACCAAATATCTACATATTTATCCATCCACTAGGGGTGCAGGTCTGGCATACAAATTAATACATCTGTCACAATGGACTTAACTGGAGGCCAGTTTGGTGCTATGGGCAGAATGTTGGATGTGGGAGACTCAGCCTGAAATCCTGGCTCAGCCATACGCCTTCCTAAGCAATCTTTGGCAAATGACTCTGCCTTCCCTACACAGTTTTTGTGAGGATAAATGAGGCAAGAATTTTAAAGCACTGATGTCATCCGAAGCACTGTTGGAATTTGTCTGAAACACTATGAATGTTACCCATACATATGTGGATGCCAGGATTCCAGATGAGTTTTGTAAGCAAGTGGAAATGGACAATATACTTCCTCAGCCTTCAGACGTTCACCAGTCTCTTGAGCTTTCAGACATTCACAGATATTTTCCAGGAGTGAAAACATTCACCAAATTTCAGACATTCACCATAGTGGCTACATAATGAGCACTTGTGTGCCTGCTTACACACAAAATGGTCCTTGATGTTTGCACAGACTGCCCCCTTCTTCCTACTGATAAAATAAAATCATCTGGACAGCTGAGAAATTCAGCTGATCAGTGCTTTAATTCCAGAGGATCCGTCAAGACTGATTATTTACATAGCCATTAAAATTAGGGGCACAGAACCAGTGAGGTCAAACAGTGTCTGTGTGGGAGAAGGCAGATGAAACTTTCATGAGGCAGCCTCACAACAGCTGTGCACAACGGTAGGCCTTCCCTCTTCCTGCTGGCTTGTTCTTTCCCTTCACTGAGGAGGATATCTGGAATGCTAGAGCAAAAACAAACAAACAAAAAACATTTCATAGAGAAAAGAGGAGCACTGATCCCCCCCCCCCAATGCAGCCTTTTCTTTCATGTGCAGCTTCTGAAAAACAAACACGCTGTTATATGAGAAACAGAAAGGAGAAGCAGCCTACTGTCCCTGCTGCTTTTCAGTACCAAAAATATATTAATGGGGATAGTTTAGTCAAGGAATTGCAAACAGTGGGGGAGGAAAGAGGCTGAGGGAAGACTTGTAAGTATAGCATTGGTGGGGAGCACTAAATATCCAAAGCAAAGAAATGAGCTATTTTAAAGGGGCATGAGGGGAAGGATTTAGTTCAGGGTCAAATTAAACATTACAAGTTCATTCATTTCATTCATGTATTACATTTCTATACTGCCCAATAGCCAAAACTCTCTGGGCAGTTTACAAAGATTAAAAACCATAAAAATGCATTATACGTAATATATATATATATTTTTAAACCATTTACAGACAAACAGACAGCACACAGACAGACACACATATATGTAAATGATTTTAAACCATCAACAATAAGAAAAATCAAGGACCTGATCGTATGCTGCCAAATGCCTGAGTGAAGAGGAAGGTCTCAACCTGGCACTGAAAAGCGAACGGCGTTGGTGCCAGGTGAGCGCCATTGAGGAGATAGTTCCCTAATTGGAGGGCTACCACCTTGATGCTGGCTTCTGAGCCTCTCTCGGAGGAGGCACCGGGGGGGGGGGGGGCTTAGATGATGATAGTGTACAGATAGGTTCATGCTGGGAGAGGCATTCCGTCAGGTATTGTGGCCCTGAGCTGTATAAGGCTTTATAGATTAAAATCAGCACCTTGAATTGTGTTCAGAAACATACAGGCAGCCAGTACAAGTGGGCCAGAATCAGTTTTATATATTTCTGGCCACCACATTTTGCATGACCTGCAGCTTCTGAATCCCCTTCAAAGGCAGTCTCATGTGGAGTGCCTTGCAGTAATATACCTTGGAAGTTATCGGAGCATACACGACTGCAGCCAGGTTATCCCTTTCCAGATAGGGGCATAGCTGGGCCACCAATTAAAGTTGGTACAAGGCATTCCATGCCACTGAGACCACCTGAGCCTCAAGTGACAAAGGAGAACCCCCAAGCTATGAACCTGTTCCTTCAGGGGGAGTGCAACCCCATCCAGAACAGGTTGAGCACCCTCCATACAGTTAGAAGAACCATCCACTAACAGTCAGCATCTCAGTCTTCTTTGGACTGAGTTTCAGCTTATTAACAGGTTGGATCCATATTTCAGTTGGATCAACTGCACTAGAGGAAGTGGACTTCCATTCCCCCTTGTTCCCATGGCAACCCCTCCAGCCCCCTGAAAACGCTATACAGAGAGTCAGGAGACCCTGTTGAGTGGAGTAAGCTGTGGTGTGGAAGGAAGGGGCACCTCCAAAAATTGGGTGGAGGGACTTCCAGAAGTGTAGCCCTTCCTCTTGTAGAAGACAGATCCTGAATCTACTCTACATTAATTTCCTAGGGTGCATCTCCCTGTCTGGTTTTGACACTAATGGGGGCTTTTTACTAGCAGCAACTTCCGTGTGTGTGTGTTGATTGATTTGGAGTGTCACAACTGGGAAGGGCTGGATTAAACCTCCCCTCTCTGCATGTTTAGAGCAAACAAAAAAGAGAAAGGGAGCAACACACTACATGGTTAACATAATGTGTAGCTTGACCCTTGGTGGTACAACACCTGCTTTTCATGCAAAGGTCCCAGGTTCAATCCCTGGCATTTCCAGCTTGGAAAAGACTCCTATTCCTTGGAATGATGGCTGCTCCCAAGGGGCACTGCTCTGGAAACCCAGATGCTCTCTGCATTGTGGCAGAGTGATGGAGGGGGAGGGGAAAGGAGACAGAAAATTCCCCTTCTTCAGTGCCACTGCCATTGCATCATATTGTTTTTAAAAGTGAGTGAAGCAGGTGGGTGGGAAAGGTACTTCAGGGATGAGGGGAAGGCAGGGAGTGGGGCTCTTCCCTTCCTGACTCCCCCAGATCAAGAAATGAACAAATTTCTCAAGGATTGTTGTTTTGCTCCTGTTGTTGCTTGTCTGTCTGACTGTCTGTTTTAGAGAGAGGTAGACTAATTTCCTGGTCAATCTATGTAATCTCTGGGAGTTTTATTTATTTATTTATTTATTTATTGCATTTATACCCCGCCTTTCTCCCTCTCGCAAGGAACTCAAGGCGGCTTACATTATCCTCCTCCTCACCGTTGTATCCTCACAACAACAACCCTGTGAGGTAGGTTGGGCTGAGAGTCTGTGACTGGCCCAAAGTCACCCAGTGAGCTTCCATGGCCAAGTGGGGACTAGAACCCGGATCTCCCGGCTCCCAGTCCATCACTCTCACCACTACACTACACTGGCTGGTTCACCCAGCTGTAGTCTTTTCAGGGGCTAACTGGAGTTCAGCTGACCCAATTCTAGGCGCAAAGGCTCTAACAGCTTTCTTGAAAGATATGCACACAAATTCTGTCTGAAAGTGTGCTTTGAGAAGCAAGAATTTGTACTCATTTTGTCTAAGGGTGTCCATTTTCAAAAAGAAAACCACATCTTACTAAAATCAATAGAAAAACTCCCAGAGGTTTTAATGAGCCTCACAGAGTGCAAGATCTTTTCATGTTGTGCACATTGCAGAGCAAAAGTGATAAATAATGGCTAAACCTGTGATCCTACATACACTTACATGGGAGTCAGGTCTGCTTAACTCAGTAGCACTTCACACCTAGGATTGTGTGGTAGGGGTATTAATCTCCTTCTCCCTCCCCTCTCCCTCCCCCTCTCCAGTTCCCAGTCTTCTGGCATTTATATCCATTTATACTATAGTTTATACCATCTCCATGCTCACCTACCTTTTCTATTTTAGCAGTCCATTGCATTCTCTTTTACTGATTTATAATCTTTTCCCAATTACATAATCAGTTATGATCAGCAGATTTGTGACTTGGAGGGTATTGGGATTCCCAGTTATTGAAATGGATTTGCCTCTGCTCTATCAAGTCTACTCCCTTATCACTAATTCCTAAGCTGCAGCAGTGGTCAGAACTCTGCTTAAAGAGAAGGACAGCCCTTTCTAACAGATGCTGTGGTGTCTCCTGATCCTTGCAGCACACATACTCTGTCAGATACAGATACAGGACACCCAAATTGAGACTTCTTTATTGCAGGAAATCCCATGACCAAAGCTTAACGGCTACCCTTTTCAGAAATCATATAGCTGATGGTCAGTAGCTACAGGCCCTATGTAATTCCAGAACAGTCCAAAGCTAAAAACAACAACCATGACAGAGATCCAAACAACAGGTTTCCCCACTGAAATCTCTGAGGCTCAAGAGTAGGGATGTGAGAACTCACCCCGTTGAGGTTCTCTGGATGCCCGCCCAGCCCCTGCCCCCACGCACTGGTCCCTGGACTGCACTCAAGCCCCTCCCATGCTCGGTGAGCAGCCCGCACTCACCCCAGCAGCCTCGTTGAGCTCCGCAGTCACCATTTAAAAAAAAAATGGCGATCACAAAAATGTGCATGTTTTTCTATGCTCAAAAATGTTCATTATGTGAATGCACATATTCTCATGTGGCAAATGCACATTTTTGTGTAGGCACACATTAGTGTGTGTGTGTGTGTGTGTGTGTGTGTGAAAATGTGCATTTAGGGGGAAATGCACATTTCCGCACATACGTAAATATGCGCATTCGCAAAAAAGTGCATTTTCGCATACATGAATATACATATTCACAAGAATGAGCATTTTCGCATGTGCACAAATATGTGCTTTTTTGCAGTCACCATTTTATTTCTTAAAGGTGGCAACTGCAAAGCTTAATGAGGCCACCAGGGTGAGTGCAGGCCATTCGCCAAGCACTGGCAGGGGGCAAGCGGGGGCAGGGGCTTGGTGAGCGGGGCTCAGTGGTGTGTGCAGGAACGTCCACCAGATTCCTGGACTGAATCAGGCACCCGCACCATCCTTACTCAAGACACAGGAGAAGGGGCTCAAGAGTCCTGGGGACATCCTTCCCAGGCAATCAAAGACAAGAGTCAGTAACCTGAATGATTTCTGGGGTCAACCTCCCCAGGTAATCAAAGGAAAGAGTTCTAGAAAAGGCCCAAACAAATCCACACAGAAAGAGACTTCATCTAACCTAGAATCTTTGTTGGGATCTCTGCATTACATGGGTGAGACCTATCAAGTCCAAGAGTAAGTCCACACAAGCTGAGAGTTCCAAGCCACAGCTTTCGCTTGGTAAATCCACACTGCATGAGTCCAGACAAGGAGAAGTCCAAGAGTTAAGACCAAACCCAGCCTGCCAGCATTCTGGGTTGATGACAAGGAAAGCACACAATCCACAGCAACGTGAGAGTTAAAAGTCTATGAAAAGGCTCAAGGTACTTTTCATGGCATGTCCTTAGCAATCCAAAGTTCCAATTAGAAAGACAGTTCATGTGCAGAGTGCCTCCACAGGCTCAGACAATGGTAGATCCAAACAGAGAGTTTGGGGCAATATAAAGACAAAAATGTTTGTAGAAAAGACTCCTCACCTTTGCCTCAGCTCAAAGGGGAAAAACATGACTGTAAAAGACCACTTCTGCAAGGCCCCCATCCTAAACAGGGCATCTCTGTTTAGCCTTCCAGTGTTGATGCTTCAACCTGGGTATCCCTTCTGCATACCCCACCCCACTTCTGCCAAGTTCTCATGGAGAGCTTCCTTGCCAAGGCCAAGCCAGCAGGTAGACGGGGAGTAGGGTGACTCCCCCTGCTTCTGCTTTGAGAACACTGATAGAGATAAGCTCAGACAGATTGTGACATTCCGCAGGCTGAGTAGGCCCAGACCCTTCCAGACTACTTCTAATCAAATCTTAACTATAAACTATGAAGGCCACCGCATTGCTGAAACCGGGCCCTGACAGATGCAGATCTAGCAACCATCATTCATACAGTTTAGGGGAGGTGTGGTAGCTCAGTGGTAGACCACATGCTTTGCATGGAAAAGGTCCCAGGTTCAATCCTTGGCATTTCTAGTAGGGCTAGAAAAACACCTGCCTGAAACCTGGAGAGCCACTGCCAGTCAGTGTCAACAATACTGGGCTAGATGGACAATGGTCTGACTCAGTATATGGCAGATTCCTGTGTTCCTGTGCATGTAGAGCTGCCCTTGATGATAGTTTGGAGGCTTCAGCGGGTGCAAAATGCTTTGGCCCTCTTTCTGATAGGGTGTGTTGACCTCCAGGATCAAGTCAACATGTTGGTGATGGCATATAAAATCCTAAATGGACTGGGCTCCCAGGAAAGCGGTGAGACCATCCCCACCCCCTGTTTCATCATAACCTTTAAGGTAAACTGGGAATGCTCTCTTACTCTGCTGTTTTAATCTGTTGTGATTTCTACGTGGTTTTGGTTTTATATTATTGTGTTTGTTACGTTTTACACTGCACTGTAAACTGTCCTGGGATAGGTTTTATGAAGAGTTGCATACGAATAAACTAATAAATAAATTGCACCATCTCTGCTTCATCTCATGGTACATAGAAAGGCATTTTTGGTGACTTCCCTGCAATTTTGGAATGTTCTTCTGCTGCAGACTCTTCCAAAGTCCAGGCCTATGCATCTTCAGGAAGCCCTCTAACGGTGCAATCCTATGCATGTTTACTTAGAAGTAAGCCCAACTGTATTCAGTAGTACTTATTCCCAGGTAAGTGGGCATGGAATTGCAGCCTAAGACATTTTTAGTTCTAAAACTGTTTTTGGTGGCCAGTGATATGGTGGGAGAGATTGTCAACTAATTACGGGTGAAAGGAAGGGTGAAATTCAAAAGAGTCAGTACACCTTATCTAATGGCTGCATTTTGGCCTTGGGCTAAATTCTGAAGTATTACCTGGGAAATCTTCTGTGGGAGCTGAGCACGAGGGGAAGAGAGTTGTTTAGGGGTATATCTTCACTTGCAGTGTCAGCCCAAGAGGAGAGAGCAGAGACTCAATGGTTTGACATATTGATTGTCTATAGGTCAAAGACAGTTGTTGAGACAGAGTAATTATTAATGAGCTTAGCAGCCACACCCCTGTTTATAAGCTGTTGCACAAACAAGAGAGCTTTACTGGTGCCAATGTCTTTCACTGCCTAGAATTCTTCTCATCTACAATGGTTTTCCTTTTGGCTGAACACGTTCTGCCTGGTTTGTTTGTGCTTCTAGAGAATCTTGTAACCAGAAAACTCTACACTGTCAACTAATGCTACACCAGGACTTCGGGACTCTGTCTGGCTCCCTGCAAAGGAACAGGTGCTCTGTCTTGTACTGCCTGTTATACCTTTTGCCTGGACTCTGCATCAACTGGAGTAACAACATGCTGTCTCCCCTGGACTTGTTATCCTTTCTAGAACTTCATCTGTTGAACTCTTGTACTGTGAAAACCTGTTGTGGAATATTATGCCAGTCTTCTCAGAGACCTTGGATTAATGTATACCATGAACTGAGTACCCTTATCTTTGATGGGCAGAATGCTGTCTGGTTTGGACTATTAGCAACTTTTAAGACTGTTGTTTTGCCTTGATACCTGTACATCAGATATTTCCAGTGCAGACTCTGTTGTTGGACCTGATCTAGGGATGGCGGAGAAATCCACCATGGACTCCAATGAGGCCGGATTCTTTAGAATCTGGCTCCCCAGAGTCTGTGGCGGAATGGACTACTCCCCCCGCCACCGCCACCCCCCAAAATTCTCCCTGGACAGACCCTACCTGCTGCCGGCCGGTCTGGGTCTGTCCGCTGCTATCTGTCCACTGCTCCGGACTGCGGACGCAAATGGCATCCGGCATAACTGACGCCATTTGCGTCCCTGCTCTTTTCGGTGATAGGCTATGAAAATATTTACATAGCCTATCACCGAAAACAGCAGGGACGCAAATGGAGTTGACATTTGTTGACATTTGGGGAACCAGGTACCCTGGGAAAAGTACATTTCCCAGAATCCCTGGTGCTTACAGTGTTGCCATAGCAGCATTTCAAAACCTGGAGTGGTGGGAGGACTTTCTCTCTGTTCCTTCCCTACAGCTACAGCCAGAAAAGTGTGTGGGTGAAGTGACAGGAGGACTTCTTTTCCAGCTTAGATTACCATCCAAGAAGACTCAGAGAAAGGGAATGGCCCAGTTTAGAATATCAGCACACTTTACAAGTACACAAAATTGATACTCTGAAGCTGGATCATTACAAAGTTTGATGAGATCACTATTTGCTAGGGCTGACAGAAAATGCCCCCACCTGATTCTTGGGTGCTGAAATGAAGAGATGGGGCATTTCAAACCCACCTGCTGTTTCACCCCGAACCATTTTAGGACAGTTCAGGGGAAAGGAGGCGCTTACCATTGTGGTGGTAGCAGAGGGAACTCTTTTCTTCTCTCTATCTTTGAGGCAAAACCAATGAGAAAGGCCCTTACTAAGTCACCAGAGAGAGAGAGAGAGAGAGAGAGAGAGATGGGAGGCCATTCTGGGAGAAGAAAAGACTGCCTCTGCTCCAGCTGTTGTCAAGATGCCACAGGCTTTTGTTCCTGTTTTTGTCCCAAAGAGGAAAAAAGTCCTGCTTCCATCATCATGGTAAGGGGCTATTTCCTTGAACCATCACAAACTGCCCCCAAACCATGCCCCTGTTTACCAAGTGGCTGAAATTACCCCCACCACCCCAGATTTCACTACTATGGTAGTAGTTCACTTGTCCTAAGCCTTGATTGGACTGTGCGAGTGCTACATATTTAAATAAACAAATGTCTTAGTTACACCATTATAATACACCCCATTGTAGCAGATTTATGATTCTGGACCCTTTTCTTTTTTCTTTGTATAGTTAGGGCTTCATTCACTGTACTATTTTGTCACTCATTCCTTTGCACCTGATATCACTGGCCATAACCTACACATCAGGAGTACCTTCAGACAGTTCACTTATTGTGACTTAATGTGTTGAGGAATGAAGTTTTGCAATCATGAGGAGGTTAAAGGTTACCTATGGCAAATTGGCAATGCAAAGTATTAGCTATAAGAAAGTAATAGCAGTTAAACTCCAAGTGGAAGATTGGCAGATAGAGAGAACATGCTTTTATATTACCTGCCAGATAAAAGCACTCCAGGAATATTATATTTTGTGTGAAAATATATATAGCAGGTAAAGGCCATATGAAATGTCACTGCGAGGTATCACAAGCTTAGATCATCCTAGAAACCTTACGCATCAGTATCATTAATGTTTATTCTTTCCTACTATTTCTTGTGAGTTTTAAAAACATTTTTATATCCTCCATGTACATCAGGTTGGGTCCAGTTTTAGTGTTGAGTTGTTGGATCAGAAGCTTCACTGGTGGAAGTGGACTTCCCCACCCCTCCTTCCCATGGAAGCCCCCTGAAAATGCTACACGGAGAGTTAGGAGATCCTGCTGAATGGGGGTGAGCTGTGGTGTGGGGGGACAGGATCCCCCAAAACCAGGAGGAGGGATCCTCTGTGAGAAGGTCCCTTCTTCTTGGGGAAGGCAGATCCTAGATTTAATCAACCATCTATAATTTAGAGTAGGAGAAAGAGTGAAGGTAGTGTAACAAATGTAACTGGGAGCTTTTCTACACAATGCTGTTAATCACTGTATCTACTTTTGGTTTTGTCGCAGAACTGAGATCCAAAGAGCATTTCCTTTCCTGCTTTTCCACTGCATAACCTCTAGATGGAGCTGTACTATAGTGGAATAGTGCAATTACATAAGTTATAACAGCACTTTCAGAAATAATATCCCATTTTCCCCATTCTAAAAAAAACAAACAAACAGGAAAGCGCTCTGAAAAAACAGAAGCGAAACTGGAGGATCACGATGTCGTCTAAAGAACCCATAAACAACCGTGAGTAAGGAATCACAACTGCACAATAAATGCCTCATGTAGTAAAGCTCTTGGATGAATGATTATATTGAGAATGAAAGGTGAAACTATACCAAACTGCCTTATATTGAAGTTTTATCATGGTATATGGGGGGAAATGCATTTATACATTATAAAATCATTGATATCAAATGCTGGGATTCTGATATTGACCTTTAGCCAACAGATTTAAAATAATCTTTGTGTGTATTAAGACTCAAGGAGAAATTGGAAACTGTGTCCCTCAAATGAATAAGCACTTCTAAAAGGCTTCTTTTTTGTCCTTGTATTTTAGTTTAGTTTTTTGTTTTGTTTTTTAACATCTCAGACCATCTCTATAGGTTACATAAAACTCTTCAAGACTGGAGCTAGTTCTCACTAACAGGTGATGATGTGGCAATTTAAACCTTTTTCTGAACTGTACCAGTTCAAGATGTAGTCCATGGTTTAATGCTCCTGCATACCACCCCCAAATTCCCCACACATAGAAAGCTAGATTTCTAGAGACATGATGACATCCTCTTACATCACCTTGTGTGTTTGTGAAATTGTCCTGCTTTGCCCAATGTCTTATGCTGCAATTCTAAATGTACATTCTCAGAAGTAAATCCCATTGCAATCAATGCAACTAGGTTTAAGATTAAATGTTACCGTGATAAGATTTATTAGAGCTGTGTGCAAATGGCCTCTTGAAATTCTGTACCTTACTTGTGGACAGAGAAATTTGGGAGACAATTTCACTGAATTTCTCCAAGGGGAGGAGAAATTCTCAACAGTTTCTCACAGGTAGGGCTCCCCATTGGCAGGGCTTGTAGCACGGCTTCTTTCTTTTTTGGTAAGGGTTTTGGGGCTGCAGCAACATCAACTCTCTTGGCAGAGTTGCATCCAGTTTGCATCCACCACAATGCAAGTGGGGGCAGTGTTGTATCTAGCTCCAAGGATGAGGTGGAGTTAGCGCTCTGCCAAAACCTGTCTTCCAATTTCCTGAAACTTTCCTCCCCCTATGAAAGAAGCTTCCATTGTTCTGCCTCATTCAGGATGCTTTATAATTTATTTTTGTGGTGTTTTTGAGCTTACATAACCACAGCTAGCCTCCCAGGCTGCCTGCACATCCTGATCTTAAAAAGCCCAGTGGGAGGAATTACCTCATGTTGCCTTAAACAGGGCTTTAATTGAAGCATAGGAAGCTGAGGAGGCTACAGGCAGTCAGAGGGATGACTGTACAGTGAAAAACAGGACACTTGTTATCACACCTTGGCCACCTCCTAAGTAAGCTAAGCCCAAGAAACCCAAAACCAACTCATGAGAATTTCTCCGAAATTTCTTCACCATTGAATGTCTTTTTGAAAACAATTTCGCTTCTATCAAACTGAATGAGAATGGTAAAAAAAAAAGTGGGAGAAATTTTTGGCATAGCACTAAGATTTATATTGTGAATAGAATCTAACGACAAAATGTACAGCCTGTTCACAGAATCAGGATACGCAGCATCCCATCTAGGTCTGCCTGGGAATTAAAATAAATGTCAGAGGCCTTGCCCTCAGTACTGTCTTGGGAATCCAACAGGTGAGCATGCTCTCCTGAATCAAATTCATCACCAAAAATTGAAGAGCCTTGTATTTTGATGAGCTTTTAAAGTGTAATATCTAGTGTTATTGCTACCAGCTTTAATGTGTAACATATTTTACTCTTGCTGCTTTTAGGTTTTTCCTTTGCTTTTAAGTGTTGTGGCATTATGCTCTTTGTTATTGCTTTTAAAAACTGATTGTTGTATTTGCTCTTTTTATTGATTATATTATGGTTTTATGATTATGTTGTACACTGCTCGGGGTACTTTTACTAGTAGTAATACAATGGAGGAGGAGGAGCAGTAGAAGTAGTAACAGTAACAGGGTTCCCCTTATGACCTGGACCCCCTGAGCAGCTCCTTAAGGATCTCTTGCCTCCCTAACAGTCCCACCTTCCTTCTTTTAAACTTCACCTTCCCAATAGCATGGGGGTTTAAGCTGTAGATGTGGGGTGATAGCGACTTAAGACACTTGGGTTTTAACCACAACAGTTTACTGGTAAATTAAAGGAAGCAAATTACAACTAAAGGTATTTACAGAACAGAGCTGAGTGATACAAAGAGCATTAAGAGAAAATAAAAGCTGTAAAAACACAAGTTCCTTTACCCTAGCTACACTTAGACTTTTCCAGGCTGCTTCTTCCTGCTTTCTCTTCATGCTCTCGTCTTCCTCTCTCTCTGGTCTTCCTCACTCTTTCACTGGCTCTCACTCCCTTTCTATCCCCTCCTTCCCCAAAACTGAAAGTATGGTTTCAGATCTGGAGAAATGAAACCTAACTCGGGAAAATCAAACTTAACCAGGGAAATTAAAGTACTCCTCTCAGGGGTACCCCCTCCCAACAAAAAAAAAAACAGGCCTCTAGGCCTGACATTTTTACTGTGCCTTTGTAGGCCTCAAACCTTCACAAGTTGTAATAGTAGTAAAAGTTTGTTAGAAATACCCTTTTGCTAAATAGGACAGAAATATCCTATTTATAAAATGTACATATCTTGTATGATTCTGCCACCCTCCAAAGAAGCCTCTTGTCCCCCCGCCATCTGCTCGAGAAATTTGGGGTACTCTCACAGATGCAGATTGTGGGGGGGAAAGGCTGAAAGGAGGAGGAGAGAAAGGGAAAGTCCCACTGCATGACTGGAAGACCTTTTCATGTAATGTTGGATGTGCCCTATATATTGCATTAAAAAACAGTGCCTACTGCCAATAGCATCCTGCACACACCAGCCCATAAGACTTTCATAGGTCACAAATATCTTCACATATATACACTTCAATCTGCATTTTCTGGATGAGGTTTGTCTTAGTGGGCTGGTTTTAATGGTTTACAAACTGTCAAAAGCAGTTGCAAGCAATATAGTTACATCTCAATCTTCCAAGCTCAGAAACTTCCAAACCTCTTGCCTCATGGGAGAAGCTTCTGAGCTTAGAAGACTGAGCAAAAGCTGTGTTCCATATTCTCGTATTTAATGCAACACTTTTATTTTAACAATAATTACACTTCTTGTCATAGTTCTCATCGTGACTTAAAGAAGATTGCAACACTGTTTTTGCATTCAAATTAGAATTAAAACAAACATTCATTTAAGAGGTTAAGATGTATCATTCATTCTTTTCATTACATTTAATTACTATGCAGCATAATCCTATGCATGTTTATTAAGAAATGCATCCCACTGAGATGAATTAAGCTTATTCTCAAGTGTACATTTCTTTATTATTTTTATTTATTTGTTATTTCTATACCGCCCAATAGTCAAAGTTCTCTGTGCGATTCACAACAGATCAAACCATAAAATAGGACAACATAACAAAACAAAGGATAAAACTTTTAAAATTTAAAACTACAGTGTTAAAACCAAAGTAAAAACCAGCAGAAGTGCAAAAATCTAACAATACAATCACAGATTTAAAACAATAACGACTGAAAAACTAGAATGTCTGGGCAAATAAAAAGGTCTTCACCTGACACCGAAAAGACCACAATGTAGGCCCCAGGTGAGTCTCTCTGGAAAGGTCACTGTAGTACCACAATTGAAAAGGCTCTCTCCTTAATTAGGGATGGGATGGTGTGGGTGCCCATCTTGGTCCAGGCTTCTGGTGGACTGCTTGCCCCCGCACCCTCTGAGCCACTCCCACCAAGCCCCTGCCCCCGCTCGACGCCCTTCCATGGTCACTGAGCCACCTGCAACTTATATGGGCTCTGTCCACCTCCGTCGTTATCACCATGTTTTGAAAAAACATGGTGATCTCAATACTGTACCCATAGACTTATACACAAAATGGTGCTATGAATCTTGTGTATATAGGCACATTTTTCGCACATAGACTTATATGCAAAATAGCACCATGAATTGCCCATATACGCAAGATTCATGGTGCCATTTTGCATATAAGTCTGTGGGTACAGTATTGCGACCACCATGTTTTTTCAAAGCATGGCGATTGCGGCCGAGGTGGACAGGGCCCCAGTAAGTTTGGGCAGCTCAGAAAGCAGGAGTAGGATTCAAGAGCAGGTTCGGGGACACGCAAGAGGGGAGCAGGGCTGGGCGGGTGCCCAGAGAACCCGAACAGGAGACACCCGTCTATCCCTATCCTTAATAGCCACCTACCTCACCATTTGGTGGGGGCACCTGAAGGGTTACCTTTGAACATGGTCTAATGGTCTGAGCAGGTATATATGACAGGAGGAGACTGTCCTTCAGGTACCCTGACCCTAAGCAAGTTAGAGCTTTGGAAATTAATACCAGCACTTTGAATTGTGTCTGGAAACATGCTGGAAGCCAGTGCTGATGACAAAGCACTGGCATAATATGTTCATATCAACCAATCCCCATTAACAATCTAGCTGCTATTTTGGATCAGGACTATTTTGGACCAGCTGAAGTTTCTGGAGGCTGTCAAAGGCAGCCTCATGTATAACGCATTACAGTAATCTAGGCGAGAGTTTTCCAGAGTTAATATATCAGCCAAGCTGATGATTGAGTTAGAGTTGCAAATACATCAAGTTCTAGCCATTGGGTTGTATCAAAAGGCACCCTTCCAATAATGTTATTAGTCCTTCTGTTCATGGAATAGAGTTCTATCCAGCACTTCTACAAATAGTGAAGGAGGGAGAAGTTTGCAAAAAATAACCCATACAGCCTCTCAGACTACCTCCCACACTGTTCTGGTAGTAACCAAAGCTCTTGGAGCAGATTCGAGGGGTGGGGGGGCACACAGGGATTGAAAGCAAAGGATTTCCAAATTCGATGCATGGTTTAGAAAAATCTGCTTTTTATTTCACAAAAAAACCCAAAGAATTATTTAAGCTGTTCTCTTGAACTGAGAAATAGACTATAGATGGTTTTCAAATATTAAACACGCACCAAAAATACATGTATCCTTGCATCAATTTTAGCAATCATTCTATCAACTTGAATGCCCAGAAATTTTTCTAAAGTCATATATTAACCAGAAATACATTAATATTTATTCAAAACAAGATTAAAAGGCTTCCCAAGCAAGAGGTTGCAATAAAAGGACTGTTGAGGTATGAATAACACTGTATGAAAAGACTAGAAATATGAAATTCTACTTTGAGTCTGAAATCAGAATTTAATCAAAAGATTTTGATTAAAATATTATTCAGGAATATCAGTGTTACTATGGTTACTTGGTTACTACGGTTACAACCTGAACTGGGGAATAAACTGTTATAGGGGCATGATACCCTTGGTAATCACAGCCCCAGTAGGAATGTTCAGTTTTATGATTTCAAGAATGTGGTTTTCCTTCTTTCTCTGCTACATTTATATTTTCATTACACTGTACTAGAAATTGCTTCTTCAAAGCTTTGAAATGGAAGCCAAATTATAGGAGGTTTATGGCTGTATAAGATCTGAAAACCACTTACTAAAGCTTTAATAACTGAAGAACAAGCAATGTATTTTGCTTAGGAACATACTTTTTTTCTGGAAGCATCTTGTACCAGTAAAGACTCAGAAGACAAAATTCAGAGGGTTTTATCCAATGTTGTCTATCCACTTTTCTGCAAATACCTCTCCTCTAGGAAAATGTTTGGAATACTCTACGTAATCTGTTCTCTGGCAACCTCCAGAGAACCTCCACTTTTGGTACAAGTTGTCTACCAGAAACCTGGTAGACAACCTGTACCAGATAATTGATGGGAGGCATGCAACCCTGTTGGTTCTTCTGGGCCTCTCAGCAGCTTCCAGTACTATTGACGATGGTATCCTTTTAGAACATCTCTCTAGAGTGGGACATGGATGCATGGTATTACTGTGACTCTGGCCCTTTCTGCAAGCCTGAACCTAAAAAGTGGTGCTGGGATATTTCTGTTCCATGTCATGGTCATTGGCTTTTGGGGTGCCTCAGGGTTCCATCTTGTCCCCATTCTTTTTAACATTTACATGAAACCATGGGAGAGGTCTTCTAGAAGTTTGGGTTGAGGTGTTATCAGTATGCAGATGACACAATGCTCTACCTCTCATCCATCTGCTAGTCCCAGGGAGGTGGTAGAAATCCTGAACAAGTGTCTGGAAGAAGTTCTGGGAAGGATGAGGGGGAAAGATGAAACTTAATCCAGACAAAACAGATGTACTGTTGGTTGGTAAGACTGCTGATCTGGAGGGAGGTTTGCAACTGGTTTTAGACCTGGCTGCACTCTACTTGAAGAGCCAAGTACACAGGCTTTGGGTTCTCCTGGACCCAGTGCTAACTATGGAGGTGTATGTGGCATTGATGACTAGGAGTGCCTTTGCAACCCTATCTGAAGAAAGTGGACCTGGCTTCCCTTATTCATATCCTGAGTATGTGAACATGCATCTGCATTAGATTACGGCAATGATCTCTACGTGGGGTTGCCTTTAAAGACAGTTCAAAAATGTCCACTGGTATAGAACACAGCCACCAGGGTGCTTATGGGAGACAAGCATACTGATCCTAGAGCTGTGTGCAAATGGCCTCTTCGAATTCTCCACCTTACTTGTGGGCAGAGAAATTTGGGAAACAATTCCACCAAATTTCTCCAGGGGGAGGAGAAATTCTCAACAGCTTCTCACAGGTAGGGTTCCCCATTGGCAGGGCTTATAGCACAGCTTCTTTCTTTTTTCCTAAGGGTTTTGCGGGAGTTTCGTGCTGCAACAGCATCAACTCGCTTGGCAGACTGGCCCCCCAGTTGCATCCACTGCAGTGCAGGTGGGGGTAGTGTTGTGTCCAGCTCCAGGGATGAGGTGGAGTTAGTGCTCTGCCAAAATCTGTCCTCCAATATCCTGAAAGTTTTCTCCCCCCATGGAAGAGGTTTCCATTCTTCTGCCTCATTCAGGATGCTTTATCATTTATTTTTGTGGTGCTTTTGAGCTTACCCAATCACAGCTAGTCTCCCAGGCTGCCTGCACATCCTGATCTGAAAAAGCCCCATGGGAGGAATTACCTCATGGTGCCTTAAGCTGGGCTTTAATTGAAGTGCAGGAATCTGAGGAGGCTACAGGCAGCCAGAGAGATGATTGTACAATGAAAAACAGGACTCTTGTGCTCACTCCTTGGCCACCTCCTAAGTAAAGGTGTGCCGCAAACCCAAGCCCAGTACATGAGAATTTCTCCGAAATTTCTTCAACATTGAATTACTTTTCGAAAGCAATTTCTCTTCTATCAAATTGAATGAGAATAGTTGACAAAAAATGTGGGAGAAATTTTCAGCACAGCACTAACTACACCAATACTGTGCTGGTTGCATTAACTACATATTCTTCTCCAGGCTCACTTTAAAGTACTGATTTTGACCTTTCAGGCCTTTTGGGACCAGGTTATCTGAAGGTCCACCTGCATCCATATAAACCTGCCCTGGCCCTGAGATCAGCCTTGGACACACTGCTTTCTGGTCTGCTATCAAGATTCATCAGACTGGTGGATACTAGGGACTGAACCTCATTGGTAGTGGCCCCACATCTCTAGAAGTCCCTCCACAGCAAAGTTTGTATGACCTAGAAAACTTTTTTTGCTTCATATAGCTTTTTATTAATTTTTATGCAGTTTGTTATTTTAATTGCTTCTTTTGTATGCCTCTATCTTTTATTCATTTTGATTGTGTTTTACATATTTATATTTAACTTACAGTGTTTGGATTAAATAATTGAATGAATACATAAATAAGCTTAAATAGATAACTGACCTTTCATAAGAATATGTGCTGTGATATGTAACTTGTTTCTACTGCGACAGCATAGACTACCACTGAGAAAAAAATTAAGTATATCAATACTTCAACAATCCTGTAATGTCTTTGTTGAACTTTCAGTAGCTTAAAATGCTAGTTACAGCAAATGTAAGGTCAATTTATCAAAGTGAGTTAGACTTCATTAAATATTCTTAATCATCATTAAGCCCTAAATGATGTGTGAGATCAATGTGATTGCTAAGAAAACATGATGAATTACTTGAAGCTGCCATCTAGATATTTAACTACTGGGATGTTGGTAGCCTGCATAATATTTCATGGAGCTTTAAGGATTACTTATCAAGACTAACAGGTGTGATAAAGGCTGTTCTAATAAAAACATAGAAAGGAAACTATAGAAGAACAAATATGCACCTTCTTAAATTCAGGACTAATTAGTGGATATTGTTGATGGAAAAGCTGGAAATGAATATTCTAATCAGAAGGAGAAGAGGTGTCAAACCGAAAAGGTAAAGTTGATTGCTCTATATTAAAGTCAAGGTTATTGATGCAACCATATTTTGTGTATCCTTGGCATACCTTTGATCCATACTTGGATCTGGGACCGTGATGGAGTGCCCAAATGAGCTGATCCCCTCCAGACTGAAACATGGGCTAATTAACAGAAGCAAGTGCAGATATATAGGAAGCCCAGAAATGTAGTTGTGTCAGTCATTCAATCCCTCATATCTGCATAGAGCCTATGATGAAATCTTGGAGTTAAAAACTGTCCTTGTTTGTTGCAAAAAGCATTATTTGATGTTATGGCTTTCAGCATCAATTCAAAAGCCATGTTCAGATACCCAATACATCACTTTGTTGATATTTGTCCTTAGGCATATTTCTCTTTATAAGTTTTTTCCCCCATTAGGTCATTGTTTCCCAATACTAAACACAAGCGTATGGCCCCGTAAGAAGTCACGAGCAAACTAGTTGCATTTTGAGAGAAGAGGTCAGGTGTCAGCATGAAAGAAGTCCACTTTAGGTGCTGTGTCCTCAAGTCTCATCTTACATTCAAAAGGCAGTACACAGCCCTCAATTTAGTCTAGGGGAAAATTCCTTTCCTGAGTTATAAACTATATTGCTCACATATAATCAGGATGTTTTTAAAACTAATTCATGTGACACTTTCAACTTGAGGTGTGCATTTCTTTCAGAACAAATGAGAAGTTGAACCAAATGTGTCTGATTCAGTTCCATTCCCCCATTCCCACCCCACTTTATGGGTAATGAACTTATATGACTGTTTCTTTTTTTTTCTGTTCCATTTGCACCTATTTATCACTTATTTAAAACCATGGGGAGTTACTTGTCTCTGGTAGCAGGAGTTTCTCTCCTGTTGGTCACCATTTTATTTTCCCAGGATCCTCTAGATGTTGTGTCATTCAGGGGCATTCTGGGGAAATACAGCTGTTGGCAGGGGAGGCTGCCTTTTTTGTGACGGATGCCAGTTTTTCCCAAGAATGTCCTGCAACTATGCAACACCTAGGGGTACTGGGGAAAATAAAATGTGGCTGCCAGGAGACAGTTGCCAGAAATAACTTCTGCTACTGCTGCAGATACCACACACCCCAGTAAAATCAGTTAAAGATAGGGGCAATCCCAACAACTAAAATGACTGTAACAAAACAAATTATGTATTTAATAACAAACACTAATGAAGTAATGAAACAATAAAACACAACCCTTACACAACCCTGTTTTTAACTTTGTCCCTCTAAATGATCATAAAACCACACAGGAAAAAGTTCCTAGCAATAGCATACAATCTTTCTTTCTTTCTTTCTTTCTTTCTTTCTTTCTTTCTTTCTTTTTCTTTTTTACCATTGTCCATGCCTTAAGCAATTCAGGACTTGAAAGAATGTTTATAAAGTACATTCATGCATATTTATACATTTGATTTTCAGGTAGCATTTATTAGATTTTTCATCCTGTGAACCTCTTCTAGAAGTTCAAAGTAAGTAACAGCATGTTATTAAAACTGAAATAATGTAAAATAAACAAATACATACATAAATAAAAATTTCACACACACACACACACACACACACACATTTCCCATATGCATACACTATTTTCTAAACTTTGGCCACCAGATTTATTCCAAAACATTGTTCCTACTAGGGGTGAACGAAAGTCACTTACCTTTTCTCGCAGCTTTTTCGCGGTGGGGGGAGCGCTTCGCTGCTCCCCCCGCGAAGTTCAGGCCGGGGGGGGGAGGCTTCCCGCCTCACCCGGCCGAAATTCAGGCCGGGGGGGGGAGGCTTCCCGCCTCACCCGGCCTAAATTCAGGCCAGGGAGGAGGCTTCCCGCCTCGCCCGGCCGCGAACACGAAAGTTAAAAAAAAAAAAAAAAACGTCCCCTGATAGGCTATGTGACGATTCACGTAGCCTATCACGGCTAGATCTGGAAAGTCAGCCGTGATAGGCTACGTGAATCGTCACGTAGCCTATCACGGGTGACTTTAAAAAAAAAAAAAAGCGCGTACGCGAATGGCGGCCCCCATAGGGAGCCGCCATTCGCATTCCTTATTTAGTTGCTGTAGTCTACGTCAATGTTTACGTAGACTACGGCGAAAATAAGGGCAACGCAAATAGCGTTGCCCTTATTTTCGCCGTAGTCTATGTAAACACTGACGTAGACTACAGCGACCAAATAAGGAACCGGAATGGCGGCTCCCTATGGGGGCCGCCATTATCCGTACACACTTTTTTTTTTTAAAGTCACCCATGATAGGCTACGTGACGATTCACGTAGCCTATCACGGCTGACTTTGCAAATCTTGCCGTGATAGGCTACGTGAATCGTCACGTAGCCTATCAGGGGACGTGTTTTTTTTTTCCTTTCATTGCAATGGCGGGGGCGGCAGCCGGTTGAAAGACCGGCTGCCGCTCCCACCCCGCTCGAACACCGGACGAACCGCCAGCCGGACCTGCCGCCGGGAGGGACATTCAGGGAAGGTAAGTCCCGTCCCGGGGGGAGGGCGGGGGATTTCTCCCCGAAACTTGTTCGGGGAGAAAGTCTCCGCCATCCCTAGTTCCTACATAGACTCAAGCTCTGGCTATAGAAAACTCTATGAGGCAGATAATATAAAAGGAATTCTGTGCGCATGAGAAAGATACAAATAAAATAAATTAAATTTTATGAAGCAGAGCTGTCTAATTATGTATTATTCTAAATGAAAGCATATCTAAATTAACCTTGAAAAAGTAAGGGTTATTTCACTGATACCTTAAGGAACTTTTAAATGAAGCTCCAGAAGAATTAGTTTGAGTTGGATTGTAGCATGGAGCGTTACAAGAGAAAAGGGGGAGCTATAATAACGCAAGTTATGCACACCATACTAGGTACTAGAAATTGCAGCAGAGTCAGCCTTGAGCACTGAGATGTCTCTCTATTGTTAAGGTGAGTAACACGAAATTGCCTTTCACTGAGTAGGTGGTTATAGAAGGCTCCTACATGAAGAGATATCTCAGTATGTCAAATCCAAATTATAAGATCTTTCTCTCATTATCCATATGTTCCAGGACAACACATACATTGGTAATTTATAGGCACCAGCTGCAACAATTTCCATTTTCTTAGACATACCTTTTAAGCAGCCATTTCTTTGCCCCCCAATATTTTTCTAGCATTGCCTAGATATTTTCAGAGTCTGCTGTCAAGGATATTTCCATAAAAAGCTGACACTCTCCTTGATGAATGATGATGCCCTGCCCTATTTTCAGAAGTATATGAAATGGCTTTGTCCTAGCTGTACTCCATCAGGACATTCTTTGTAATCATTTGGAAAGATCTATGAAGCTTTAGTCCAGGTCAGATGCTTTGGACTACAGCTCCCATAATCCCTGATTATTGCACATGCTGGATGTTGTTGTCCAGAACATCTGGAGGGCACCTGGTTGGGAGAAGCTGGTGTAGGTAGTTTCCCTTGCATGTGTTAGACTGAAAGGTAAAGGCCCCAATCCAGCCGCATCTGTCCATGGAGACCTTTAAAAAAAAACCAGCAATCATACTGATCAGATCTTGGGGAAGAGAGCATCTGTGAGCATAAAACCCATTTCCACACACAGCTCCTCATCCAACTATACCCCCCACTGAAGCAGGGCCAGCAGATTTACAAAACCAGTATACCCCATTTTCAGAGGGGTATACTGTTAATGGATAGCATAGATTGTCTGTGGAAACATAACGTTTAAAGTTGTCAAAGCTTTCCTTTTCAAGAAACATATGGTATTTGTTAATGGGGAGGGGAATAAACTATTTCACCTTCTAAGTCAGTTAATTCTATGTACTTTGACAAACTTAACACTAAGGACCTAGCTAGACATCACACATTTGAAGCCGTCTCTCAATTGGTGTCATTTTTTTAATGAAAAGCAGCTCCTGGCAGCTGCAAATGAGAGTGGAGGGAGAAGAAACAACTGCCTTTGCCTTAGCCCTTTCACACCCAACCAATTGCCTCTTTCAGCTGCTTTTCCACCTGTGGGGAAAGGATACAGATGCCCATATATTTTCCATCATGGGTAGAAGAGTAGTTTGGGGCAGGTGTACCACTTCAAGCAGGAAAAATGCTAGAGGAGAAATGGTTAAGCAATCATCCCCTCCATCATTCCTCTGTTGCCATGTCTTCTGGAAGTATTACTGTGCTTGCACAGCCTTGTTTCAATGGAAAATTGCTGCAATTTTGGCCGCTGTCACAATTTTGGTGGAAAATTCAATGGCAGCAGCAGTAGGGTAAGGGGCGGAGCCACAAAAATGGGCAGGAGATGCATGTAGCCCACCAACGATTTAAACACACACACACACACATGGGCTTGACCTGCAAGCATGCCTCTTTTAGCAGAATATGTAGAAGTAGATAATATTCCGCTCTGAAACAGAATATATTACCATGGCAAACCATGACATTTTGCCAAGTATTCCAGTTACATTTAGATATTAATGACCTACTTTTTTTGTTTGTCAGAAACTCTCGCAATGTTAAATATGCCCTGGAGCATGAGTAAATGGTGAATATCTAATTTTTGCAAAGACATCTCCTCTCATAGATGATTTCACACTCAAGATGGTTCTGTTTAAAAATAGCAATAATCCTACAACCAGATGGTAACATAAACCCTAAGTGCAGAGGTTTAAAAACCTGTAATATTTTTTTAAAACCTGTAATATTTAAAAAGGGAGGGGAAGAAAGGGGAAAAAATTATCCAAACATCCAAAGTGAAAATAGCATACCTTATATTTGCATACAAGTCACATATAAGCATTTATCCATTGGACAAAAAAAACTATTTAATCTACGGTGGATATATTTGATATTGCATGGATTTAGATGCATGCATTTTATTAATAAACATGACCTGCATGAATCTGATCCCCCAAATGTATCTCACACAGGAAATTATCCATATACCATACAGGTAAAGACTGGTCTTCTCTAACGTTCTCTTGATTTTATTTGATATTATATTCTACTAAGGAGAAGGTTCTCAGAGATGTTCTTCTTAGATTGCTTGAGAAAGCATTAGCAAGAAGGTAACTTACTTTGTGCAAGGTAGATTCATTTGAAAGGTCAACATGGGAGTCCAGATCTTATTGATGGCAGGTGTGAACATCTCTCATTCATCTTAGTAGTCTGAATGCACCTTGAACATTTTCCAGTTTGGTTTGATTTCAGTTCTCGTTCAGCATGCCTAAGATTTCAGTGGAGGACAGTGTCATGAAGGAGAAGACGGCAGCAAACTGGAGCGGTAATTAGGTCAAATTTAGCTTATTCTCAACTCAAGCCGCGTCTTGCCACCCAGTGTTAGTCCCTCTTACACCTGCAGTTTCAACCAATAACCGGGAGAATATATGGCAGTTTTGCACACATTTGGTAGTGACTCACCTGATCTCTTCCCATCTGCAACACCAGCTGGTGGTAGCTTTGATGGCTGCAAGGCCGGTATGGGACATGCAAATTACATTGTGTTTTTTATGCCTCCACAGAAAATGATCTGCTCTTTCAAGATCTTTCTTTTGTCTTGCTTCCTTCTTTTCTGGTTAATTATTATTCATTTATTTAATACATTCCTATCACCTGGATAAAATTCATGTATTTAACAAATTCATATCCCAGCTTTCTACCCAATTCTGAGTCCCCAAATGCAGTGCACAAGTGCTTGGCTGAGGGAGACAATACATGTTATAGGAAACACAGGACTGCAACCCACAATGGCATAACATATAATATATACATGTTACATAATATACATTACAACTCGCCATATGTCCTGAAATCATTATTTGAAGCGGTGGCCAATGGCCAATGGTGTGAAGCAGGAAGAGGGAAAAACATAGTGTAATGATAATGGGACACAAGGAAAGCTGCTTATGTAGGGCTGTGCATGGACACCCCCACCCCCACCCCCACCGATTTGCTTCAGATGCCAATCTGAACCTTCTCAAACAGCCCCACTTCACTTTGAACCAATTTACGTGAGATAAATCGGCAAAAAATAGGGAACGCAAATGGCGGCCGCCATAGCCGCTGCCATTTGCGTACACTGGGGGGGGGGGTTGGTCCGATTCACTTCAGATGAATATCCAAAGCAAGATTCGGATACCCAAATTATTTGGATTTTACATTTGTCCATTCACTTGCATTGGAAAACAGAAACAGCTATAACATTTTCTGTTTTAATGATGTATACATGAAATATGGGCACCTCTCAGCCTCCATGGAAGTGATTTCACTTGCCAGATTTCAGACAGTTTGGCCCAGTAGTTTTTGTGCTAGGTGCGGGTAAAATTTGCTTTTTTCAGCAAGAACTCCCAAAGCAAAGAGCTATAACTTTTCAATGGCAACTTGCAGCCCCAACGCAGGTGACTGAACCTGCCCAACCTCAGACAGTTTGGCCCAGTAATTTTTGTGCTAGGTGCAGGTAAATTGTACTGTTCTCAGAAACTCAAAAGCAAGGTAATAAAGGGATAATCAGAGAAGTTACGTGTTTAAGAGGTGATTAGGAGGAGGTCACTATCCCTAATCTCTGGTGTAGGTTTTTT
Organism: Heloderma suspectum; assembly: GCF_057233095.1. Taxonomy (NCBI): domain Eukaryota; kingdom Metazoa; phylum Chordata; class Lepidosauria; order Squamata; family Helodermatidae; genus Heloderma; species Heloderma suspectum. Next base: position 90,383,208 of record NC_139459.1, read on the forward strand.
TGAAGTACAAAATACCTCTCTCCCGTAGAACTTTCCTATTCAGCTTCACACTAGATGACCTCAGGCTCTCTTTGGCTGAATTGGATACATATTACCTGGGAAAATAGGTCTGCCCTAGGCCAGGACGTACTACCTGGACTGGAGGCAAGCCAGCCTCGTCCAGCTTTGCCCCAGCCAAGACCCTGAAGATGCCTCATATTGGGCTTGCTTTGCCACACAGTGTAGTATTAAATTATATATGTTAATGTGCGTAGTGCTTTGCCCAATATATTTTGAAATATGGACTTGTGTGTAGTGCTTTGTCACACAGCATTCAGCCACACGCTGTTTGCTTGACCACAGCACAAGTGTGCGCACATGCAAGAGCAAAAGAAAAGCAGATACAGAAAGAACTACCTACACACAAGGGGGGCGGGAGTAACAGTACACTATAATCCTAACAGAAGAGAAAAGGGGGATTGTTGTGGTTGGGGGGGGTTCTTTTTGGGAAAAGATAGAGAGTTGGAATTATATCTGAAGAATATAGAGGAATTGAGAAGGGTTGGGGAGAGGGAGCCAAAGAACAAGGAAAGGAAAGTACTTATTTTTATAAAGAATCTAGAAAGAAAGAAAGAAAGAAAGAAAGAAAGAAAGAAAGAAAGAAAGAGAAAACTAGGAAAGAAAGTGCAGTGGAGAGGGGGACCAAAGGACAAGGCAAGGAGAGTACTTAGGGTTTGTATATATATATATATATATATATATATATATATATATATATATGGGATGGGAGGTTATAAAGAATCTAGAAAGAAAGGGAAGGCTAAAAAGACTTGTTAAATTGAGAAGGGCTGGGTGGGAAAGGAATAAGAAGAATGTCAAATGAAGCTGCTGCAGTAATACACACAGAAGTCTCCTAGCTAGTGACCTTCCAACCAACCCTCCCCCCTCAATTTCAGTCACAGTGAAATGAAAACAGATCTCCATCCTTCTCATGGGTTTATATACAGAACTCAGAATTCTCCTCCACCACCACCACCGTCACTGATTGGACACTGGTAGGTTAAGTTCATTTGGCAACTGCAGTTGCCATTCTCCAATGCTCATCATTTCCCCCCTCCCTCCTCCTCTTCTTCCCCCCCCCCCAATCTTTTAGAAGTTGATACATTTTGCAGACAGGCTGTCTGTGCATCAGATCTGTCCAAGGCAGCCTCGGGGGCTACCTGCTTCGATTCTGGCCTGCCTCGGAAAGCTCCAGCTTCGCCTGGGGGGTGGCTCTGAGGCAGGATGAAGTGATCCTATTTGCCTCGTTATTCAGACTCGGGTCTGCAGTGGTGCACAGCCCTTGTATTACATATTATAGACATCTAGGGATGTACGAAACTCACTTACCTTTTCGCGGAATCTTTCGCGGTGGGGGAAGAGGCACTCTGTCCCTCCCCCCAGAATCCTCGACAGGGTGGGAAGTGATCTGGTCCTCCCCCCTGGAATCCTCAATGGCCGGCTCCGGGCCGTCTGCAGCTGGATTTCTGGTCATGGATGGGCTGCTGCGGACGCAAATGGTGGCTGCCGTAGCGGCCACCATTTGCGTCCAGCCAGGCAGCCCTGATAGGCTACATAAGAATTTACGTAGCCTATCACGGCTACCCCACAAAAAAAAAAAACCAGCGTACGCAAATGGCAGCACTTACAGCGGCCGCCATTTGCGTTCCCTATTTTTTGCCGATTTATCTTATGTAAATATTTACGTAAGATAAAATGGCGAAAAAAAGGGGAACACAAATAGCGTAGTGGGCACTATTTGCGTTTCTTTATTTTTCGCCGTTCTAGCCTACATAAATATTTACGTAGGCTAGAACGGCGAAAAATAAAGGAACGCAAATAGAGCCCTCTACGCTATTTGTGTTCCCCTTTTTTTCGCCGTTTTATCTTATGTAAATATTTACGTAAGATAAATCGGCAAAAAATAGGGAACGCAAATGGCGGCTGCCATAGCTGCTACCATTTGAGTATACTGGATTTTTGGGGGGTGGGTAGCCGTGATAGGCTACGTAAATTCTTACATAGCCTATCAGGGCTGCAAGGACGGCAATGGCGGCAGCAGCAGCCCAGCTGTGGCTGGCCAGGAGACCAGCTGCCACCACCGAATCCGCCGAATCCGCCCCAGGTAAGTGCTGTCCCGGGGGAATTCCGTGGGGGGTGGGGGCGCAGGAGGTCATTCCGCCACGGATTCTGGGAGGCCGGATTCTAAAGAATCCAGCTTCACTGGAATCCGTGGCGGAATTCTCTACCATCCCTAAGAGAGACTCAGTAGACATGGCAACCATTTTCAGTGACAGCCTCATGTTTCTTATAACTCGTATTTGTTCCTGGAGTGGGTGCACTTCTGGGCATGTCCCAGCAAAGCTGGTCCCCCATGAAAGCAAGATTTTGGGCTATATCAAATGTAGTGTACAGGTAGGTTCATGTCAGGAGAGGTACTCAGTCAGGTATTACAGCAGAAGGATAAAAAAGGAAGTGTGAGTCACTCATGCTTATTCTTATGCGGATGTCAGGGTTGGATCGGAGCCCAGAGAGCCCCAAAGCAGTTCTGATTCTGAGGAAGAGATAGAGACTGTGGAAGAGGAACCCATGGACTGTTCAGAGGTGCTGCTGGAGGGAGAGTCCCTCCCTGCTCACATTCCTGAGCGTGCCAGTGACCCTGGCAGGGAGGGGGAGGGACAACAGGAGTTTCTGGACGCTAGGCGCCAGCACCAGGACAAACAGGAGATGGCGGGCACCGAGAGGAGGTGCTCAGACCTCTTGGCGCGATGGCAACAGCTGCGCCCCGATGCCCCACAGGAAAGGGGTGGACTCTCTCCTCCTAGCCCATAAGTTCAGAGGCTTCCCGCCATCTCCCTCCAAATGGAGACCAACTGATTTCTCTAAGGCTAGAAACATCTGGTAGGCAGCTCTCTTAAGTTTCCCTCATTAGGCTCAGGCAATTAGCATGGGTAAGCGTCATTAGGTTGAATGGAAATAAAGCCTTGGAAAAGAGCCCTATTGTCTGCGTGTTGATTCTGGCTACTTGAGGATTTCAGAAGGCAGCAAGGGTGCTCCTGACAGCCACTTACTGCAGTGTAGGGATGTACGAAAGTCACTTACCTTTAATGAAATTTGATTTGCGGGGGGGAGGTGCTCCGTCCCTCCCCCCGAAATTCTGGCCGGGGGGGAGGCACTCCGTCCCTCCACCCCCAAATCCTGGCCGGCCGGGCCCGCAAATGGCAGTGGCAGTAGCCACCGCCGTTTGCGTCCCTGCAGTCAGCCGTGATAGGCTACGTAAATGTTTACGAAGCCTATCATGGCTGAGTAAAAAAAAAAAAAAGCACGTATGCAAATGGCGGCGCCCATGGGTGCCGCCATTTGCGTTCCTTATTTTGGCACGTCTAGTCTACGTAAACATTTACGTAGACTACGGCGAAAATAAGGGGAACGCAAATAGCGTAGACGCTACGCTATTTGCGTTCCCCTTATTTTCACCGTAGTCTACGTAAATGTTTACGTAGACTAGGCGTGCCAAAATAAGGAACGCAAATGGCGGCACCCATGGGCGCCGCCATTTGCATACGTGCTTTTTTTTTTTTTTTACTCAGCTGTGATAGGCTACGTAAACATTTAGATAGCCTATCATGGTATTTTTTAAAAATCTAGCCGTGATAGGCTATGTAAATCTTTACGTAGCCTATCACGTTTTGTTGCTGTTGTTGTTGTTGTTGTTGTTTTACTGGAAATGGCAGCAGCAGCATCCAGTCGGAAGACCGGCCGCCACAGCCGCCACCGCTGAACCGCCACCGACCCGCCGCTGGAGCCTCCGCCGCCAGGGGGATTCGTCCAAGGTAAGTCCCATCCCCGGGGGGGGGGGGCAGACCGTTTCGCCACCAATTTCGGGGGGGCGAATGCACTGGCATTCGGCCTCCCCGAGATTCATGGCAAAATTCTCTGACATCCCTACTGCAGTGTGTGGTAGCCTTGTGACATTTTTATTTTCCCAAGGAGTGGTAGCTGCCATTCCTCCCTGTTGTGGAGCCACTGCACAGCAATATGACAACTTGCCGCAATATGACTCCACAATATGACTACTTTCATGGCTCCCTCTCTGCTGCTTCAGCCAATTCGTGACCACCAATGTGCTGCTAGTGCTATGGGAAGAATTTGGCCTTTCGTGCATAGTTGGAATAAATTCATCTACACCACATGGAATATACCAAGGCTATAATATAAAAAGAATGTATACAAAGTTAAAAGAGATTAACTTTGAATTTTCAGTAAGGACAGGTACTAGATTCTCTTTCATTATAATTTCTAAGTTTGAGCTGATAATTGTGATTAGAAAACCTCTACCACTGTTATATATATTGTCTAAAAATGCTCAGATCTTTTGCTTTTCTTAGGCATCGGACCATAGTGACATGGAAAAGTTTGGTGCTAATGCGTGGCATCATTTTGTAAAGTATAAATTATCTTCTGTCATAAATAGTATTAAAATCTCTCCAACAGTACACATTGGACATGGTTGCCTAGGCATATCTCCAAAATTAGTTTCATGGCCTGCAGCTGTGAAGACTGGCACAATCTTCAAGATTTAAAAACGACTAAAACTCTGTGATTGACATAAAAAGAAAACTTCACCTCCTAATTATATAAACTTCAGATGGGGAAATGGCATATTTCTGCACATCATGTCCCTCACTATTCAAAGGTTTCTTATTTATATCAGCAGTGCAATGGGCGTTTATAAAAGTATATGTTATAAATTACATAGATGAGTTAATTATGATCCTTCCAGATGGTCTCATTTACCAAAATTATACAGAAACTTCTTTCAAAACATTAAAATCTCTAAACTACAGAAAGAAAGCTTCTCCGCATATTACACATTTGTAATATGTAATAAGTAGGTGCCCCACTCACTTTTCTGCACCACCCAGCTGATCAGGCATCAGCCGGGTAGCAGGGAATAGTGACCTTGATCAGGATGAAGTTGTCCCCGTCCCCCAGTGATGCTGATATCAAAGCTAGTATTCTGGATTGGTTACTTTGAGGCCAATATCATCTGCCTCCAAATCTAACTTTAATAAATCTGGACCACTTTGAGAACCATCATGGTTGAAAAGCACTATAGAAATGGACAGTGTGCCCAGTAGCAGGTGTTTGGTGTGGTGTGTAAACCTCTCCCCTGCTCAATCCACTCAGATTCTGGAAAGAACCTGAGCTGCTTATTAACTTCTGGATGCTTTCCAATGGATGATGGCCTGGAGAAAGGCAAAGCAGTCATGTGTAGCTTTTCCCTAAATCTGCCCAAATTTGATGTGAGTATCCCCACAAGTTGGCACAGCTTGAAGCCCTGGACTGGAGGTGTAAGACAATGAGGAGACCTGGCCCCAACCTGCCATTGGAGTGAAAGTGACCTGTTTTCCCCACATTTTGCAGTTGTGTGGGGTGGAACCCAAATCAAGGTCACACTGGGAGCAAAGGGTTACACCCCATGCCAAAATCCCATTCCAGATGGTGCTTCCCACACTGCCTGCTTATGAAAGAAAAATCTTGCACTCAAGGGAAAATCTCGTGAGTAACTGAGATTGGCTGGAAGTGGCACCTTTGATTGTAAGGGATGTGGCTCTGCCATGTCAATTTATTTGTTACATTTATATCCTGCCTTTTCCTTCAAGGAACCCAAGGTGGCATACATGACCCTCCTCTCCATTTTATCCTCACAACAATCCTGTGTGGTAGGTTAACCTGAGAGTCAGCGACTGGCCCAAAGTCACCCACTGAGCTTCATGGCCAGTTGGGGACTTGAACCCAGTTCTCTCCAGTCCCTGTCCAACACTATAACCACTACACCACACTGTTCATTTCCAGATCACATGGGGACTCAAAGTTACCCTGGACCTTCTATTCCAAACATACAGCAGATTTCCTGGAGGATATGCTACTGCAGAATTTCAAACATACACCTTGCTGCTGAATTGATATAGTGCTGAGTGAGAAGACTGTAAAGGCAGCACATGGTTCAGGTACAGCCTAACAGCAAGGAACTGGCTGTGGTTGAGAATACCTCTCAAACGCTGACACAACAACCTCTATGAAGCTTCTTGGATAGCTTTCTCATTCATCCCAGAATATGTTAACTCGTTTCCTTCCTCTTTTGTGCTTTATCTGCTAGATTTTCTTTTCACTTTCCATCAGCATACCGATGAGCTTTATTATATGGCCTACCAGATAGGTAGGTAGTCACAACGGCTTAACAATTAGGAGTTCCATCTGGTGTAGGTGCTTACAGGTGCTAGTAGGGGTGTGTGTGTGTGTGTGTGTGTTTGCCCTCAAACTATATTATATGCAACACTTTGACAGGGAAGATATGTGGATTCTGAAGTTTTGCCGTACTTGCCATTTTCTCTGATGTGTATTAATGGTCCTGCCCTGATGTTTTCATAGTTTTCAAATACCTAGAGATGTCCTTCATGTTGAAAAGGAACTATATTCATACTAGCTCTACATTGTGCAGCTGCCAGTCTCATTAAAATCTTGCATTATTCAGTAGATAGTATATTGGACCTGGGAGATCTGGCTTCAATTCCCTGCTCAGCCATGGACTAATTGACTAACTTTAGGTAAGTGACCATGTCCATCTCATCTGCATGAATGGAATGAGAGCAGCCTTTCCATCGGGGCTGTTTACAAAACGAGCTTCTAAAGTATGTTCGTATTTAGACATGCTATATTATTATAAATAATCTCTATAGTTTGAGCTTACAAGAAACTGAAGCAAGCCTGCACAGCTTCAGACCAACAAGCAAAATACAGATATGCTTGTGGAGGTCAGCTAGGGGCTCAGTAAACTTGCTTGCCACAGGAGGAAGAAAGAGGCAGACTGACACCAATAAATGGAATTAAATAAACCACAATTTTAATGTAGGGAAATGACATATATGCACAAACTAGGACCAGTGTGCAGAGGGTAGTTCTATGATATGCTCAGGGACACAGGCATGGATAGCCTTCCAGGATGTCCCTCTGGCCCCACTTAAGCTCATGTCTGAGCAGAACCTGATGGGTGGAAACCTGTTCCCCTTGTGGGAAGTGGTCACTCATGTAAGTTGACTATAGCTCTGCTGGGTGTAGCCTATGTTCACAACTCTAGGCAGCAGCCTCACTGCAAGAGCTGCTCCAGTGTTCCGAGTGCCCTGCTATCTCCTGTCTCAGCCTACATGGATTTCCCAGGTAGTTTTGCACTGTCACGATATTGGTGCTATTTTCTGTGACCACAATGGTCCTTCTGAAAATGGGACAGGAGGGTGGGCAGAAACCTTTGATACATCTTATTCCTGCTTCTTGCTTGTCACCAGAAGGGGCTAGGAAGCTTAGCAAAAAGCTCCCATTGGTGCCAATTATGTTATACAGTTGTTTTATTTTATTTATACCCCACCCTTCAATGTAAAATATTTCCAGGATGGCTTTTTCAGAAATCATAATAAAACCACACTAAAATTACAGCATAAAAACAACACTAAAAACAACAGATAAAGAATTAATCGCAACGATGAATAAACTGTGGAAGAAAAGCAGCAGTTAAAACAATTCCAGCACAAAGTAAAAATGTTAAAAATTAAACTCCTGGTAAAATAAAAAGGTCTTCACCTGATGTTGAAAGGGCATTAGAGTCAGCACCATTTGGAACTCCCCAGGGAACCCATTCAGTAAATGGGTTGTCACAGCCTCATCTCACCTCGAATGACAGTGGCACCCAAAGGTGGGCCTCCGATAAGGAACTGAAAGTATTGGCAGGCTCACGTCAGAGCAAGTGATCCTTCAGACTGTCATAGAAATGTTGTAATGTACTGAAGTTATAAGGAGTGTCTGGGTGGCCATCTGTCAGGGATACTATAGTTGCATCCTACATTGCAGGTCCTGCACTGAAGCATTGAACAGGGGGTTAAACTAGATGACATCTAACATAACTTCCCATACTTGTATAATACATTCAGTTTTGCATATGAGAACATTTCCTATTTATGTTGCATAACATATCACCAAGAAATAATTTTGACATAGCGTCACAAGACTTCAAAATGGTGGTAAATGAGGAAGTAGCATGAAGGGGGAAAAAAAAAAAAGAATGAAAAATGCACCTGGTCCTTGATTGTATACAGGACTAGTTAGCTTAGCTTGCATTACCATGGAGTTGGCCTAGTTAATCCAGTCTTGCTTCGTATAACATTGCTTGTAATAATCGATAACAACAACAGATTAGTGCGTCCTAAAAACATTGCCATTCCAACATTTCTCAATCTTCTAGGACAATTATTCCATGTTTTTCTTGCTTGTGAGTTAACTGAAAGCAGAGGTCCTTGGTGTTAATGATTGCTTGTTTTGTCCCCTTCATTCAAATACAAACCACACCATGTCTGACTAAAGTTTAATTATGGCATGTGGGTCTTAAATCGATATTTCATAGGCCATTTGGATTCTGTCTAAAACCACCTCTGCTTAATTATATGAAGAGGGAGGAAATTGATTGAACACTAGTTTAGCCCTCGCTGTGTGGATATATTTGAAAAACTCAATAATGTATCTCAAAACATGGCACTATTAAGCACTACTGGCACCATTGTTGTAATGAACACATTTTATACTTTGCTAATAAATTTGAGATGTGTGTGTTCATTTCCACCTGAAATACGTGAAAGGATTTTAACAGCTTTCAAATCAACTGCCCTCTACCATCAGCCCTACATTTTTTTTCTAGTGCTCAACACAGTTGACAAATTCTCCTGAGGAATTGTTGCAATGAAGGGAGATGTTTCCATTTATAGTTAAAAATAACGATTATGATAAGGAGATCAATTTCTCTTTTGTTCTGCTGCTGTGAACCCTGAAAGCCATAACTTTGATTTAATGGGGTGGGCAAAATGGCAAATGATAATACATCTATTCATAACACAATACAGGTTGACTTTACACAACAGCAGGGACAGAGAATTCAATGGTATAGCCATCCTAGCACAAAATCATTGCCAAGCTGAAAGACTTATTTTTCAAAGAGTTTGCTCCAAAAAAAATTTCACATGGTACGCTCTTGAATCTTCATGGATATTGCATTGCCTCCAAAATGTCATCTAGCTGGAGAAAGTTTTTATATACACACTGAGATCTAGATAGATATACTTATTTACTTCGATCCTGACTTTGATCCAGAATGGAAAGAGCCCTTCCGTTCACCGATGGGACCGAGATCTACCAGATGATCCCACTGATGGGGGGAAAGGCAATTTTCACAGATTCCTCCTTGTTCTTCAGGGGCCCCCCCACGCATGCACATACACACACACACACACACACTATTCCAGACGGTACCCCAGCCTGCCTGAGCAGATTTTCAGGGCACAAGAGGCTGCAGGGGAAATTGGTGGAAGTTGCTTCCTCCTTGCCACTGGTAGGAGCGTGTTTGAGCAGAACTCCTCTCAGGTGATGTTCTCCGCAGTGAGAGAAAACTCAGGTTCGGAACCATATAAACTTCAAGTAAGATAACGAAAAGAATGCAGAGCAGACACAAAAAGATTAATCCAGAAAACTCAGATTCATATTTTCTAAAATCTATGTGGTTTTACTGTACTTTTAGCAAGAGTTTTGTAAATCTTTTGGACTAAGCTCCCTCCTCTAAGTTTACACAATTTTCTGGATCCACCAACCAACTCTTCTAAAACTGAGCATGCATAGACCCTGCTATGTAGTCATATGCATACAACCTAGTACTGCATTTGAGGCTTTGCTAATTGGCTAGTAGTCCCTCACTAGCATTAGAAGAGGAACAGTGCAGGAAATTTCTGACCCCCTCCTAAAGCCAACGAAGAGAAATAACAGAACAAAGCAACAGCTCTTAGCAAATCACATTGGGATGATGGAGCAGTAAGGGGGCAGTCACTTCCACAAATCCAATGTCTGTCAGGGAAGATCTACTGCCAGGGTGCATCCAATTTACCCAGGTCTTACCCAATGAGTGAGGAAGGCACCACCTGTTTGGAATGCCATGACCCCCCCTTCCAGGTCCACCACACACTTCAAGATCAGTCCAACTCAGAACTGACCACTTTTTAAGGCCCAATTTAAAAGTGATGCTCAGCGCATGAAAAGCCTTACACATCCACACTTTCAAACAGGCAGGATCACATTTACATCATGAAGTGTCATCATGCCAGCACCCTCTCCAGTTGTGTGTGTACACATGCACCTGATCTGAGATACACATGTTAAAAAGATCTTTTAACTTTGGCAGTAGCATGTCTTAGCAGATTTGTCCCAGGCACACACACACACACACACACACAGAAGGAGAGAGAGAGGTTCTATACCTCAGAAAGTTGTTTTATTGTTTACACAACAATAAAGAATGTATACTACACAATGATCGTATTGGGGATTAGCTTGTTAATAATAGGCACTATTTGAACTCCAGTAGGGAATTCATTGGTTTATATATGACTGACAAACCTGTGCACACTAGACCCCTGAGGCAGAAAATCAAATGAAGACCATACAACTCCATACACAGGAGACACAGGTAGGGAAATTAGCCTACAGGATGGTGGTTGCATTTAGAAACAGGCCCTGGCAGTGCATGCCTGCTTCCATCCTGGATGTGGTGAGGCTCTCTGGCAAAGCTTTGGTTCCATGGCCTGGAAAGTAAATTCCACAAATGATTTCAGCAAAGTGATCCAGTGAGGAAGTGAGGGTCCGAGAGCCAACAATGGAACAGAGCAGAATGACAGAATGTGATTGCAGCAAAGAAGTGAGGAACCAAGAGTCAATGGGACCAGTGTGGATCACTGGAATGACAGAGCGACAGCATCCATGGGACTATGGGAACACGGGAGACTGGAAATCCAGGGCCTATTTTTCAAGAAAGCCAAACAAAAGGAGAAAATACCCAGGCCAGGATGAATACCAGCCTTTACAGGTTGGACTTCCCTGTCAAATGGAATCAAAATGGAATATTTCTGGAATGCTGCACCCAGGAGTGGGGATCTCAGCCTTAAAAGTATTCATGCAACACCTTGCGGGTATGCGACTCTGACTGGTGGATTCACACCTAATGCCTGCTTAAGCTGCCTCCATTCCCATTGTGGGGCACTCCTTTTAGTGTGCTAATTGGGTTGTCTCACTGAGTCTTCTCCTGTGGACATGACCATGGCCCAATGCATTCTCAGCCTCCTTGCCCATTCCTGAATTGTCAGACCTTCATGCTTGTGCATGCAGCCAGGCTGGGCTTCTTTAAAAAAAAAATCAAGCAACTGCAAATAATACTGGGCAAAGTGTATCCCCAGGCTCTTTTGCCCTGGCTGAGTGTCCCTGGCATGGTAAGGGTGTATAGGAGACTACTCAAATTAATGCGATGCCGGAAATGTGGATATGAGCTTCGTGTTTTGCACTTCCAGCAACACTGCTTTTAAGGCAGGACTTATTTTAATCCCAGTGGTATTAATTCTAATTTACATTGATGTTTCCATTTTCTATCAAGAAAGACAGCACAGCTTCTGTAGGATAGATAGTCACACATACTTTGGGTTGGATACAGACTTAGTCATACTTAGAAGAGACCCACTGATTTCTATGGGTGTACTCTGAGCATGCCTAAGTCTGGATCCAACTCATTATATAGAAGGAAGTACTACAAGGACTCTCTCCACATGTTGCTCCTTATCTCTTTCCTTTCCTTTTATTCTGTCTTGTTCCTTGTTGTCTTGTATTGGTCTGTTTGTGTTCCTAAGCGCCGGTCTGTAACTGTGCAGTCCACAGCCACAAACATCAGTATAGGAACGAAAAGGAACATGAAACACAAAACATGGTGAAATACATGCTGCAAACTCAAGGACAAGTACTTCCTTGAGAGTAGACCCATTTCTGGATGTGTGCCCTAGACTTAGGGCCAAAAGGATGTCAGGTCAGGTGAGAAATTAGCTTGTACTCCCCCACCAAGTTCTAGCTTAATCAGGGCCAGTAGTATGGTAGCAGTTGATCCTGCTGCAATTAAAAAAAAAATGACTGCCATTGCCTATTCACAACTGTCTCTCAAGCTGAGTTTCCTCTAAATTCATTCCCTAAGAGTCAATAGCACTATGTTTACCACTTGGAAGCTGCAGAAGGCACAGCAGTGAGTGACTGGGATGGATAACTGCAATTCTGAGGTGGTTTCCAAGGAAAAAGCACACAACTCTGAATCCACTGCAACATTTTGTTGCAGGACACATTTGCAGTGACCTATTTCAAAAGCCTGTTGTGCAGATGAACATAATAAAGACTGTAAATTCTTTTGCATATTAAAATTATTATATAGATAACAAATAGGCACAGTGGTAGAAAGGAGGTTTTATCAACTGACTTTTATTGGGCTTTGGGTAACGCAAGGCCCAAGACCCTTACCCATCTGGATTTTAAGCAAATTCTGCTGCTATCCAGTTATGTAAAAGGCATTTCAGTAGTAAAATTATTTATTCCAGTATGAAAAGTAAGTAAAGTCATATCAAAGTTATGTTATTGATTCACAGCCAGTTGCCTGCAGCTGAGGAAATCCTAAAATCCTGCAAATTTATCCTGCTGCCTAGAGGCTGGGAAGATTCATACTGTATACGTTACATAAAAAAGAGCAGTGAGGATCAATAACTTGACTAATGTGTTTGTCATTTACAAACAGAGATTGCCTACACTATCAATGTAAATTATTTAGAGCCTGATTAGAATGATTTCAAGGAAGATGCCCCATCATTTTCTCAGGTAGAGAAACTAATATCCAAGATTTCAGTTAAAGTACTACAAGAAAGGTCAGTGCTGATTGAGACCCAGTCAGGGATGAGAAGTGAGTCCATTACTCCTAGGTATTACTATAACATTAAAAGTGAATTAAGGAGGTAAAAACAGGATAGAGAAATGCCCACATTATTTCCAAAGCATTCTGCTGATAAATGGATCTGATATAAAATAAGGCAGACTTGATTGATTCACTAGGTCCTTTATCAACAATATACAACTTTTTTTTGGTTGCACTTCTAGTTTATGGTTTCTTATCACCTACTTAATTGGGCCATGGTGGCTTAGTGGTTAAGACGCTGAACTGCAGACTGGAAGGTCGGCAGGTCAGCAGTTCGAGACCCGAGTGGTGCGTGATGGAGTGAGCTCCCGTCTTCAGTCCCAGTTCCTGCCAACCTAGCAGTTCGAAAGCAAGAAATGGCAAGTAGATAAACAGGTACCGCCTCGGCGGGAAAGGTAACAGCGTTCCGTGCACCTCGGTGTTCAGTCATGCCGGCCGCATGACCACGGAAGCGTCTTCGGACAGCGCTGGCTCTTCGGCTTAGAAACAGGGATGAGCACCACACCCTAGAGTCGGACACGACTGGTTGGGGACACCTTTACCTTTTTTTATCACCTACTTATCACCAGTACAAATTAATACAGTTGGACTGAGAATGATTCCCCTAAGAAGAAGAACTGCAAACATGACATTGTAAACAGATTTTAACCCCTTCCTGTTATTTCAATTTTTCAGATGTGGAAACAATCTCCTCTCTATAGCATCATCAACAAAATATGAGATAAGAAGACAGGAGGCAGGCACACATTGCAGGCTGTATCCCTATAGCTACATTTTAGCAAACATACCCAGGCTCACAAAATACACCAATTCAGTGTCTGTCTTGTTTAGGGTTGCTAGATGCAAAAAGAAAAAAAGGACAAAGATCCTGCATGTTTTATAGTATTGTAGAAGAATTTTAGCAGTAGCTTGTTGTGCAAGCTACTCCTGAAATTCCCTCTTCTACACAACTATTAAAGGTTCAGGAGCCCTGTCATCTGGTCACTTGTTGGGCATCTGATCAGATTAATCTCCAAGAAAGGAAAAATAATGCAAACTTTTTTTTCTCCACAAAGGGTGGACAGGATGTAAGAGCATAAGAGCATAAGAAGAGCCATGCTGGATCAGGCCACGGATCCATCTAGTCCAGCATTCTGTTCACACAGTGGCCAACCAACTGTCAACCAGGAACCCACAAGCAGGACACAGTTGGAATACCACCCTTCTGCCCATGTTCCCCAGCAACTGATGTACATAGGCATACTGCCTCTGATACTGGAGGTAGTAGCACATAGCCATCAGGACTAGTAGCCACTAAAAGCCTTCTCCTCCAGGAATTTATCTAACCTCCTTTTAAAGCCATCCAAATTGGTGGCCATCACTCAAACTTGTGGGTGCGAATTCCATAGTTTCACTATGTGCTGTGTATGTGAAGAAGTCCTTCCTTTTATCTGTCTTGAATCTCCCACCAATCAGCTTCATGGGATGGCCCTGGATTCTACTATTATGAGAGGGAGAAAAAAGTCTTCCTATCCACATTCTCCACACCATGCATAATTTTGTACACCTCTATCATATCTCCCCTTACCCTCCTTTTTTCCAAGCTAAATATCCCAAATGTTGTAACACTCCCTCACAGGGGAAATGCTCCAGCCCCTTGATCATTTTAATTTCTCTTTTCTGCACTTTTTCCAACTCTTTTTTTAGGTCTGGTGACCACAACTGTACACCGTATTCTAAGTAGGGATGTTAGAGAATTCCGCCACAGATCCAGGGGGGGGCGAATTCCAGTGAATTCAGCCCCCCGGAATCCGTGGCAGAACAGAGCCCCCCACCTCACCACCCCACGAAAGCCCCGTGAAACGGAGCCTAACTGGTGGCAGCTCCGGCGGCGGCTCCGGCAACTACCAGGCTGCTGTGGCAGCAAATGGCAGCCATTGTAGCGGCCGCCATTTGCGTCCCTACACTGGCCCGTGATAGGCTACGTATATATTTACATAGCCTATCACGGGCTTGCGTAGGGACGCAAATGGCGTCCCCTACACAGGACACCATTTGCGTCCGGAGCAGCAGGCTGCAGAGCGGAGCTGTCTGGGCAGGATTCCGGGGGAGGAACGGATCTCCTCCTCGCACCTGCAGAACCTGGCAGAGCCAGGTAAGTGGGGTTTCGTACACCCCTAATTCTAAGTCACATCATAGACTTGTATAAAGGAAGTACGAAATTGGCAGTTTTCATAGAATCATAGAATAGTAGGGTTAGAAGGGGCCTATAAGACCATCAAGTCCAACGCCCTGCTCAATGTAGGGGTGGACGAAAGTCACTTACCTGTCCTCGAAGCTTGTTTGCGGTGGGGGGGAGACGCTTCGCTGCTCCCCCCGCGAAGTTCAGGCTGGGGGGGAGGCTTCCCGCCTCGCCCGGACGAAATTCAGGCCGGGGAGGAGGCGCCTCGCCTCGCCCGGCCGCGAACTCCAAAGTTTTTTTTTTTAAAAAAAACGCCCCTGTGATAGGCTCCATGACGATTAACGTAGCCTATCATGGCTAGCTCTGCAAAGTCAGCCATAATAGGCTACGTTAATCGTCACATAGCCTATCACGGCTGACTTTAAAAAAAAAAAAAAAGCGCGTACGCAAATGGCGGCCCCCATAGGGAGCCGCCATTCGCGTTCCTTATTTGGTCGCTGTAGTCTACGTAAATCTTTACGTAGACTACGGTGACCAAATAAGGAATGGGAATGGCGGCTCCCTATGGGGGCCGCCATTAACCGTACGCGCTTTTTTTTTTTAAGTCACCCGTGATAGGCTACGTGACGATTTACGTAGCCTATCACGGCTGACTTTGCAGATATAGCCGTGATAGGCTACGTTAATCATCACGTAGCCTATCACGGGGGCGTTTTTGTTTTTTTTTCTTTTATTGCAATGGCGGCGGCGGCAGCCGGTCGAAAGACCGGCTGCCGCTCCCGCCCCGCACTAAGACCCGCCAAACCACCGGCCGGACCCGCCGCCGGGAGGGACATTTGGCAAAGGTAAGTCCCGTCCCGGGGGGGGTGCGGGGGGCAGGGGGGGTGCGGAGAATTTCTCCCCGAAACTTGTTCGGGGGGCCGAACACGTTGGCGCTCGGCCCCCCGAAGTTTCGGGGAGAAATTCTCCGCCATCCCTAGCTCAAGGCAGGAATCCAAGTCAGAGCATCCCTGACAGGTGGCTGTCCAGACTCATCTTGAATGCCTCCAGTGTGGGAGAGCCCACCACCTCCCTAGGTAAAGTTCCATTGTCATATTGCTCTAACAGTAGGGATGGGGGAGAATTTCTCTCCGAAACTTCGGGGGGCTGACTGCCAACGTATTCGGCCCCCCGAAGTAGTTTCGGGGAGAAATTCTCCGCACCCCCCCGCACCTCACCGGGATGGGACTTACCTTTCACGAATGTCCCTCCTGGCGGCGGGTCCCAGCGGCAGTTCGGCAGGTCTTCAACAGGTCTTCGACCGGCTGCCGCAGCTGCCATTCCAAGAAAAGTTAAAAAAAAAATACGCCCCCGTGATAGGCTACGTGACGATTAACGTAGCCTATCACGGCTAGATTTGCAAAGTCAGCCGTGATAGGCTACGTAAATCGTCACATAGCCTATCACGGGTGACTTAAAAAAAAAAAAAGCGTGTACGGCTAATGGCGGCCCCCATAGGGAGCCACCATTCGCGTTCCTTATTTGGTCGCTGTAGTCTGTTTTTTTTTAACTTTTTATTTCGCGGCCGGGCAAGGCGAGGCGCCTCCTTCCCGGCCTGAATTTCGGCCGGGCGAGGCGGGAAGCCTCCCCCCTGGCCTGAATTTCAACCGGGCGAGGAGGGAAGCCTCCCCCCCCGGCCTGAACTTCGGGGGGAGCAGCGAAGCGCCTCCCCCCCACCGCGAAGCAAGCTGCGAGACCACGTAAGTGACTTTCGTGCACCCCTATCTAACAGTCAGGAAGATTTTCCTGATGTTCAGCTGGAACCTGGCTTCCTGTAACTTAAGCCCATTATTCTGTGTCCTGGATTCTGGGATAACGGAGAAAAGATCCTGGCCTTCCTCTCTGTGACAACCTTTCAATTACTTGAAGAGCACTATCATATCTCCCCTCAGTCTTCTCTTCTCAAGGTTAAACATGCCCAGTTCTTTCAGTCTCTCTTCATAGGGCTTTGTTTCCAGTCTTCTGATCATCTTTGTTGCCCTCCTCTGAACCAGCTTGTCTGCATCCTTCTTAAAGTGCAGTGTCCAGAACTCGACACAGTACTCCAGATGAGGCCTAACCAGTGCTGAGAAGAGGGGAACTAGTATTTTACTGGATTTGGAAGCTATGCTTCTATTAATGCAGCCCAAAATAGCATTGGCCTTTTTTGCAGCCACATCACATTGTTGGCTCATCTTCAGCTTGTGATCTACAACAATTCCAAGATCCTTCTTGCTTGTAGTGTTGTTGAGCCACGTATCCCCCATCTTGCAACTGCGCATTTGGTTTCTTTTTCCTGGGTGCAGAACTTGGCATTTATCCCCATTAAATTTCATTCTGTTGTTTTCTGCCCAGCGCTCCAGCCTATCAAGATCACTTTGAATTTTGTTTCTGTCTTCCAAAGTATTAGCTATCCCTCCCAATTTTGTGTCATCTGCAAATTTGATCAGCATTCCCTGCACCTCCTCCTCGAAGTCATTAATAAAAATGTTGAGGAGCACTGGGCCCAGGACTGAGCCCTGCGGTACCACGCTCGTTACCTCTCCCCAGTTTGAGAAGGTCCCATTGAGAAGCACTCTTTGAGTCCGATTCTGTAGCCAACTGTGGATCCACCGGATTGTTGTTTCATCTAGCCCACTTTGAGCTAGTTTGCTCACCAGGATATCATGGGGCACTTTGTCGAAAGCTTTGCTGAAGTTGAGGTATATTATGTCCACAGCATTCCCACATTCCACAAGGGAGGTTACCTGATCAAAAAATGAGATCAGATTTGTCTGGCAGGACTTGTTTTTGACAAATCCATGTTGGCTTCGAGTAATCACGGCATTGTTTTCAAGATGCTTACAGACGGATTGCTTTATCATCTGCTCCAGAATTTTCCCAGGGATTGATGTCAGACTGACTGGTCTGTAGTTCCCAGGTTCCTCCTTTTTACCCTTTGTGAAGATAGGGACAACATTAGCCCTCCTCCAGTCATCTGGCACATCCCCCGTCCTTCATGATTTCTCAAAGAGAATAGACAGCGGTTCTGAGAGTTCTTCTGCCAGTTCCTTTATTACTCTAGGGTGCAGTTTATCTGGCCCTGGAGATTTGAACTCATTCAAAGTAATTAAGTGTTCCTTGACCGTATGCCTATCAATCTCAAGCTGCAATCCTGCCCCTTCAGCCTGTACTTTGCCTTTGCCAGGGGGCTCACAGACCCTCTTTTGGGAGAAGACTGAGCCAAAGTAGGAATTGAGCACTTCTGCCTTTTCTTTGTCATCTGTTATCATTTTGCCATCATTATTTAATAGCTGAACCACCATTTCTTTCCTCTCTCTTTTGCTATGCATGTATCTCAAGAAAGCCTTTTTGTTGCTTTTAGCATCCCTCGCTAACCAGCTCATTCTCAGCTTTAGCCTTCCTGATGCCATCCCTGTAATTCTGTGCTACCTGCCTGTACTCTTCCTTTGTTGCTTGGCCTTCCTTCCACGTCCTATATGTGTACTTTTTTTTGTTTTCAGGTCATCTCTAAGCTTTTTGTGAAGCCACATTGGCTTCTTCTGTTGTCTTCCACCTTTTTTTCTTGTTGGAATTGTTTGTAATTGTACCTTGAGAATTTCCTTTTTAAAAAACTCTCACCCATCTTGGACTCCTTTTCTCGTTAGAGTTGTTTGCTATGGGACCTTACTGATCATTGTTCTGAGTTTATTAAGATCATCTTTCCTAAAATCCAGGGTATTTGTCTGGCTATATTTGGCTTTTGCTTCCTTTAGAAGCAAGAACTGAAGTACAACATGGTCGCTTTCCCCCAGAGTTCCTGTAACTGCTACTTTATCCTCTAAGTCATTTCTGTTGGTTAGGATCAAGTCAAGGATAGCCAATCCTCTAGTTCCTTCCTCCACTTTCTGTAGGAGGAAGTTATCCGCCACACAAGTCAGGAATTTCCTGGAGTGGTCATGTTTTGCAGAATTTGTCTCCCAATAAACATTGGGAAAATCGAAGTCCCCCATTACTACTACATCCTGCTTCCTTGAAACATTGGCTATTTGATTTTCAAAAGTTTCATCCTTGTCTTCTCCTTGATTGGGTGGCCGGTAGTAGACTCTGACCACCATGTTTTTTTTATTCTTTGCTCCATTTATTTTAACCCAGATGTTCTCAATTTGGTACCAAGCTCTGTGTGTGTGTGTGTGTGTGTGTGTGTATTCTCCGTTCTGTTTCTAATTATGCCTAACATGGAGTTTGCCTTTTTTTTTCTTTTTACAGCAGCTGCACACTGGGTTGACATTTTCATTGGGCTGTCCACCACAACTCCAAGATCTCTTTCTTGGTTGGTCACTACTAGCTCAGATCCCATCAGGTTATACATGGAGCTGGGATTTTTTGCCCCAACATGCATCACTTTATACTTGCTTACATTGGAACTGTATTTGCCATTTGAATCCATGTTCTCCCAGTTTGGAGAGATCCTTTTGGAGTTCCTCACAAACACTTTTTGTTTTAATCACCCTAAATAATTTGGTGTCATCCGCAAACTTGGCTACTTTACTGCTCATTCCTAATTCCAGATCATTTATGAACAAGTTGAAAAGCACTGGTCCCAGTACAGATCCCTGTGGGGCCCCACTATTTACTTCCCTCCATTGGAAGAATTTACCCTTTATTCTAAGGCTGTGCCCCACTTCGGTCGAAATCCCTAATAATGAAGCAAAGTGGGGTGCTTCGGAAGTGCCTCAATGTGATCTGAAGTGGATCAGAACCAAGGCACCCTGACGTGAAGCTGCTCATCGCTGAGGCGCCTTGGTCCACCTCAGAGTCTCAGAGCTACTGAAGCCATTCCCACCCAGACAGCTTGTCTCTCAATGTATCAACTTGTGGAGGAGGGGGGAAGGGGAGAGGAGGGGGAGAAGGGAGAAGGAAAATGGTGAGCCTTGGCAAATGGCAACTCTAGTTGCCAAATTAAGGCTGAACTTAACCCAGCAGTCTCCAATCAGTGATGGGGAGCGGGGGAATACTGGATATATTGGAGAGATCAGCCTGCTTTCATTTCCTTCTGAGAGAGAGCGCTAGTTAGAGTTGGAGGTGATGGCTTACTTGTTGTTAGAGACAGTTGACTAGATCTGTGTGGTGTGTGCGTGCATGTGTTTGTACTGCAGCTTTGTCTTTCTTCTTCCTTCCCAATTCAACAATTCCCTTTCTTTCTTTTGTAGATTCTTTATTTAAAAAACCAAACATTTAAAAAGTACTTAGTTTGCATTTCCTCCTTTCCTTGACTGGTTCTTTTTCTCTCCCCCAACCCAACCCCTTCTCTAACAAGTTTTACATTTCATTCTTTTCTTGATTTTTCATTTAAAAAACCAACTTTTAAAAAAGTGTTTTATTTTTCCTTGCCTTGTCTTGTTTAGCTTCCCCCCCTTCTCAGTTCTCAACCATTAGTTTTCCCTTGCTTGCTCTCTCTCTCTCTCTCTCTCTCTCTGTATATGTATATGTATATGTATATATCCTTGTTCTTGGCTCCCCTCCATCACCACCCCCTTCTCAGTTCCTGTATTCCTTGTAGGGATGTCAGAGAATTCCGCCACGGATCTCGGTGAGGCCGAATGCCAGTGCATTCGGCCCCCCGAACTCTGTGACGGAACGGCCTGCCACCACCACCCCGTGGATCCCCCCCAGGACGAGACTCACCTGGGGCAGATCTTCCGGGCAGCAGCGGCTCCGGCGGTGGCTCCGGCGGCGGCCAGTCTTCCGACCGGCTGCCGCCGCCGCTGCCATTTCCAGGCTTGTGTAAAAAAAAAAAAGACGTGATAGGCTACATAAAGATTTACGTAGCCTATCATGGCTAGGTTTAAAAAAAAAAAGACGTGATAGGCTACATAAATCTTTACGTAGCCTATCATGGTTGGGTGGGTTTAAAAAAAAAAAAACGCATACGCAAATGGCGGCAGCTACAGCCGCCGCCATTTGCGTTCCTTCTTTTTACCGTCTTAATCTACGTAAATATTTACATAGACTATGACGGCGAAAATAAAGGGGAACGTAAATAGCATAGCGGGCGCTATTTGCATCCCCTTTTGATTGTGTGTGTGTGTGTGTTGTGTGAACAAGCAGTGTGTGGCAAAGCACTACACAGTCCACATTTTAAAAAAACAGTGGGCAAAGCACAACACACATTAACATATATTATTTAAATTTTATACTACACGGTGTGGCAAAGCAAGCCCTATATGAGGTCTCTTTGGGGCCTTAGCAGGGGCAGAGGTGGGTGAGGTGCTGGTGGGACCAGCAGCACCGGTAGTCAAGTTGGGTCGCCCCCAGTGCAGACAGTGCATCCTGGTATAGGGCAGCAGAGCATGGAGGCCAATCGCAGTGCCCAGAGCTCACTGTTTGAAGAGACTGGTGCAGGCAGCAGAAGTAGCGCAAAAGGAGCAGCATCTCCTTCTGTAGTGGAAGAGGGGAGCCCGTCGTTGCTCTCAGCTCAAGTCAGTGTGCCCTCCTGGCAGCGTTGCTGTGTCTTCCTGCCTCTGTCAGACAAGACAAATGCCACTGTTCTTCATTCAAGTCAGTGTGCCCTCCTGGCAGGGTTTCTGTATTTGCTTCCTGCATCTGTCAGACAAGACAACTGAGAGCCTGAGGTCATTGAATGTGATACTGAATAGGAAAGTACTAGGGGAAAGGGGTTATTTGCACTTCAAAAAACCTACAGCAGAGATTAGGGATAGTGACTTCCTCCTAATCACTGCTTAAGCACCAAACTTCTCTGATTATCCCTTTATGCCCTTTGGTTTGAGTTCCTGAGAACAGCACATTTTATCTGTGCCTAGCACAAAAACTACTGGGCCAAGCTGTCTGAGATGTGGCAGGTGGAATCCCCTCTATAGGGACTGACAGGTAGGGATGTCAGAGAATTCCACGATGGATCTCGGTGAGGCCGAATGCCAGTGCATTCAGCCCCCCGAAATCCATTGCGGAACGAAGCCCCCGCCCCCCCAACCCATGAATAGCACACTGGATGAAGTCCCCGCTGCCCCCACCCCACGAAAGGCGCGCGAAACAGAGCACTTACCTGCTCCTGTCGACGCTGCTTTGTGAATGGCAGCTAGAGATGGGGGAGAATTTCTCCCCGAAACGTCGGGGGGCCGAGTGCCAACGTTTTCGGCCCCCCGAAGTAGATTCGGGGAAAAATTCTCCGCAACCGCCCCCCCCCCCCGGGATGGGACTTACCTTTCCTGAATGTCCCTCCTGGCGGCGGGTCCCAGCGGCGGTTCGGCAGGTCTTCGACAGGGGCAGAGGCGGCAGCCAGTCTTTCGATCGGCTGCCGCCGCCGCCATTGCAATAAAAGTTAAAAAAAACAAAAAACGCCCCCATGATAGGCTATGTGACAATTAACGTAGCCTATCACGACTAGATTTGCAAAGTCAGCCGTGATAGGCTACGTAAATCGTCACGTAGCCTATCACGGGTGACTTTAAAAAAAAAAGAAAAAAGCGCGTACGGCTAATGGCGGCCCCCATAGGGAGCCGCCATTCACGTTCCTTATTTGGTCGCTGTAGATATAAAGATACATAAAGATTACGTACACTACGGTGAAAATAAGGGCAACGCTATTTGCGTTGCCCTTATTTTCGCCGTAGTCTACGTAAAGATTTACGTAGACTACAGCGACCAAATAAGGAACGCGAATGGCGGCTCCCTATGGGGGCCGCCATTTGCGTACGCGCTTTTTTTTTTAAAAGTCACCCGTGATAGGCTACGTGACGATTTACGTAGCCTATCATGGCTGACTTTGCAGATCTAGCCGTGATAGGCTACGTTAATCGTCACGTAGCCTATCACGGGGGCGTTTTTTTGTTTTTTTTTTAACTTTTAATTTCGCGGCCGGGCGAGGCGAGGCGCCTCCTCCCCGGCCTGAATTTCGGCCGGGCGAGGCAGGAAGCCTCCCCCCTGGCCTGAATTTCGGCCGGGCGAGGAGGGAAGCCTCCCCCCCCGGCCTGAACTTCAGGAGGAGCAGCGAAGCACCTCACCCCCACCGCAAAAAGCTACGAGACCAGGTAAGTGGGTTTCGTGCACCCCTATTGCGTATGTGTTTTTTTTTTTTTAAGTCACCCGTGATAGGCTACGTGATGATTAACGTAGCCTATCACGGCTGACTTCGCAGATCTAGCCGTGATAGGCTACGTAAATCGTCACGTAGCCTATCACGGGGGCATTTTTTTTTTTACTTTTTATTTCGCGGCCGGGCGAGGCGAGGCGCCTCCTCCCCGGCCTGAATTTCGGCTGGGCGAGGCGGGAAGCCTCCCCCCCAGCCTGAATTTTGGCCGGGCGAGGAGGGAAGCCTCCCCCCCCGGCCTGAACTTCAGGAGGAGCAGCGAAGCACCTCACCCCCACCGCGAAGCAAGCTGCGAGACCAGGTAAGTGGCTTTCGTGCACCCCTAATGGCAGCCGTCCTGCGGCCGCCATTCACTTCCTCCTCTTCACAGCCGTGATAGGCTACGTAAATACTTATGTAGCCTATCACGGCTAACGCAGGGACGCCATTTGCGTCCCTGCGGAGGCTGTGATAGGCTACGTAAGTATTTATGTAGCCTATCACGGTGGGGGGGGGAACCCAGCGTACGCAAATGGCAGTGGCTACCGCCATTTGCGTACGCTGGGGTTTTTTTTCCTCCTGCCGTGATAGGCTACGTAAATATTTACATAGCCTATCATGGCTCAATACAGGGACGCAAATGGTGATGGCTACGACAGCCGCCATTTGCGTCCCTGCAGGGCTGCCCAGAGGCTGGATGTCTGGCTGCGGGCGGCCGGAGCCGGCCAGCAGGTCAGCGGCTTGGCTGCGGAGCGGAGCCGGCCAGGCAGGATTCCAGGGGGAGGGACGAAGCGCCTCCCCCCCCGTTGAGGATTCCGGGGGGAGGGATGGAGTGCCTCCCCCCCACCGCGGATTGCCCGGCGCGGAGCCAGGTAGGTGTTTCATACATCCCTACTGACAGGTCCCCAAATTTCATCTGTTTATCATGAAAGCTGAAAATGTTATGGCCGTTTCTGTTTTCCAATGCAAGTCAATGGGAAAACATCAAAACTGAATGATTTGGATATCTGAATCTTGCTTTGGATCTGAAGTGAAGTGGATAGGGTCCAAATCGGTCCAAAGCAAAGTGGGGCTTTTTCAGAAGGTCTGAATCAGCATGCAAAGCAAAGCAAGGGGTCTGTGCACAGCCCTAATTTATCCCTACTCCCTTCTCCCTGTTATTTAACCAGTTACTGATCCATAAGAGGACCTCTCTTCTTATTCCATGACTGCTAAGTTTGCTTAGGAGTCTTTAGTGAAAGTCTTTGTTAAAAAAAAAAAAAAAAGGAAGTCCAAATAAACAATGCCTACTGGATCACCCCTGTCCACATGTTTATTGACATTCTCAAAGAACTCTAAAAGGTTAGTGAGGCAGGACTTACCTTTGCAAAAACCATGCTGATTCCTTTTGATCAGAGCTTGTCCATCTATATGCTTACTAATTTTACCTTTAATAATACTTTCAACTAATTTACTGAGAACAGACATTAAGCTAACTGGCCTGTAATTTCCCAGATCTTCCCTAGATTCCTTTTTAAATATTGGTGTTACATTGGCCATCTTCCAGTCCTTTGCTACAGAGACTGATTTTAGGGATATGTTGCATAGTTAGGTTAGAAGATCATCAATTTCATATTTTTGTTTTTTAAGAACTTTAGGACTCTCTTGGCCCGGTGATTTATTTACTTTCAATTTGCCAATAAGATTGAGAACGTCAACTTTTTTCACCATTATTTGCCTCAGTTCCTCAGACGCCTTTCCTGAAAACATAAGTTCAGGTATCTGTCCTATATCTTCTGCAGTGAAGACTGATGAGAAGAATTCGTTCAGTGTCTCTGCAATCCCCTTGTCTCTTCCTCAGAATGGTGCCCTCCTTCCCCAAGACATGACATATTATTGTTTATTGACATTCTCCATGACAGCAGAGAGGAGCTGTCATCCTGGGA
Organism: Heloderma suspectum; assembly: GCF_057233095.1. Lineage (NCBI taxonomy): Eukaryota > Metazoa > Chordata > Lepidosauria > Squamata > Helodermatidae > Heloderma > Heloderma suspectum. Next base: position 90,408,260 of record NC_139459.1, read on the forward strand.
GTGGTACACAGCTATTAGATCCCTGAAAGTCTCAGCCACCAACCTTTCTGCCTCTCTTAGCTTCTCCAAGTCAGCAGCCTTGGCTTCAAGGGAATGAACGTGTTCCCTGAAAGCCAAGAGTTCATTACACTGAGCACACACCAAGGACTTCTGTCCAGCAGGCAGGCAGTCATACATGTGGCATTCAGTTCAATATACTGGATAGCCCCTACATCCTTGCTGGCTTTCTACCTTCATAACTGGGGGGGCGGGGGGAGGTTGGAGTGGGGGTACCTGGAAAACTTAGTTGTTACTATGAGGAAATGGGGAATGTAGGTACAGTTATTTATTTACAGTTACTTACTGTGAGCAGGGATGTACGAAAGTCACTTACCTTTCTGCGGATTCTGTTCATGGTGGGGGGGAGGTGTTCCGTCCCTCCTCCCGGAATCCTTGATGAGGGGGGAGGCGATCTGGTCCTCCCCCCAAGAATCCTTGACGGCTGGCTGTGCTCCACGGCGGCTCCGCAGAGCAGCCGGCCAGGCCCAGGCCAAGGCCGTCCACAGCCGGATTTCCGGCCTCGGAGGGCTCTGGCTAAAAAAAAACAAAAAACACGTGTAGGCAAATGGCAGCGGCTATGGCCGCCACCATTTGAGTTCCTTATTTTTCGCCGTCTTAGTCTACGTCAATATTTACGTAGACTAAGACGAAGAAAAGAAAGGGGAACGCAAATAGCGTAGCGAGCGCCATTTGCATACGTGTTTTTGTTTTTATTTTTAACCCAGCCGTGATAGGCTACGTAAGTCTTTACGTAGCCTATCACTACTATGTAAAAAAACAAAAAGACAAGACTGCAAATGGCGGTGGTGGCAGCCGGTCGGAAGACCACCCTCCTTCCCCAAGACATGACATATTATTGTTTATTGACATTCTCCATGACAGCAGAGAGGAGCTGTCATCCTGGGAGTGGTACACAGCTATTAGATCCCTGAAAGTCTCAGCCACCAACCTTTCTGCCTCTCTTAGCTTCTCCAAGTCAGCAGCCTTGGCTTCAAGGGAATGAACTTGTTCCCTGAAAGCCAAGAGTTCATTACACTGAGCACACACCCAGGACTTCTGTCCAGCAGGCAGGCAGGCATATATGTGGCATTCAGTCCAATATACTGGATAGCCCCTACATCCTTGCTGGCTTTCTACCTTCATAACTGGGGGGGCGGGGGGTGGTTGGAGTGGGGGTACCTGGAAAACTTAGTTGTTACTATGAGAAAATGGGGAATGTAGGTACAGTTATTTATTTACAGTTACTTACTGTGAGCAGGGATGTATGAAAGTCACTTACCTTTCTGCGGATTCTGTTCATGGTGGGGGGGAGGCGTTCTGTCCCTCCTCCCGGAATCCTCGATGAGGGGGGAGGCGATCCGGTCCTCCCCCCAAGAATCCTTGACGGCTGGCTGTGCTCCACGGCGGCTCCACGGAGCAGCCGGCCAGGCCCAGGCCAAGGCCGTCCACAGCCGGATTTCTGGCCTCGGAGGGCTCTGGCTAAAAAAAAACAAAAAACACGTGTAGGCAAATGGCAGCGGCTACGGCCGCCGCCATTTGAGTTCCTTATTTTTCGCCATCTTAGTCTACATCAATATTTACGTAGACTAAGACGAAGAAAAGAAAGGGGAACGCAAATAGCATAGCGAGCGCCATTTGCATAAGTGTTTTTGTTTTTGTTTTTAACCCAGCCGTGATAGGCTACGTAAGTCTTTACGTAGCCTATCACTACTATGTAAAAAAAAGAAAAGACAAGACTGCAAATGGCAGGGGCGGCAGCCGGTCGGAAGACCAGCTGCCACTGCCGCCGCCAAAGCCGCCACCAAAGCCGCCGCCATCCGGAACATCCGCTCCAGGTGAGTCTCATCCCGGGGTGGATCCGCGGGGGGCAGGGCGGTGGCAGGCCATTCCGCCATGGATTTCGGGGGGCCGAATGCACTGGCATTCGGCCTTACCGAGATCCGTGGCGGAATTCTCTGACATCCCTAACTGTGAGTAGGGAGGGGAGAGTCGACTGCCCTGGCTTCCTCTCCCTGTTATGGATGTACAAAAGTCACTTACCTGGTCCCGCAGCTTGCTTTGCGGAGGGGGGAGGCGCTTCAGTTCTCCCCCCGAAGTTCAGGCCGGGGGGGGAGGCGCCCCTCCTCGCCTGGCCGAAATTCAGGCCAGGGGGGAGGCGCCCCGCCTCGCCCGGCCGAAATTCAGGCTGGGGAGAAGCACCCCATCTCCCCGGCCGCGAAATACAAAAGTTAATGTTAAAAAAACCAAAACACACACGTGATAGGCTACGTAACGATTTACGTAGCCTATAACGGCTAGATTTTCAAAGTCAGCCATGATAGGCTACGTAAATTGTTACATAGCCTATCATGGGTGACTTTGGGGGGGGGAAGCGCGTACGCAAATGGCGGCACCCATGGTCGCCGCCATTTGCGTTCGTTATTTGGGCATGGGTAGTCTACGTAAATCTTTACGTAGACTACCCAGGCCCAAATAACAAACGCAAATGGCGGCGCCCATGGGTGCCGCCATTTGCGTACACGCTTTTTTTTTTTTTAAGTTACCCGTGATAGGCTACGTAACGATTTACGTAGCCCATCACGGCTGACTTTGGAAATCTTGCCATGATAGGCTACGTAAATCGTTACGTAGCCTATCACATGTGTGTGTTGGGTTTTTTTACATTTACTTGGAAATGGCGGCGGCGGCAGCCGGTCGGAAGACTGGCCGCAGCCCCCGCCCCCACCAAAACGCCGCCAAAACGCCACCGGGACCCGCCACCGAGAGGGACATTCGAGGGAGGTAAGTCCCATCCGGGGGGGCGGGGGGGCAGAGAATTTCACTGCCAATTTCGGGGGGCCGAATGCATTGGCATTCGACCTCCCCGAGATTCGTGGAGAAATTTTCCGCCATCCCTACTCCCTGTTGCTAAGCTCACACAGGTGCTTAAGGTGCTTGTTTCCTGATGCTTCCTTACTAGGTCTCCTAAAAGAAACTGCAGTTGACAGAACTAAGGTGTACAAAGCTACTGCACCTAGGGATGCCAGAGAATTCCACCACGGACCCCAATGAGGCTGGATTCAATAGAATCCATGGAGGAAAGGAACCCTTACCTTTGCCTCCCGCCGGAATCCTCTTCGGCCGGCGGCCAGTTCCGTATCCCCGCGGCCAGGTCCGTATCATTGGTGATACGGCTGCCATTGGCGTGCCATATCACTGGCTGAGGGATCTCCGGATGCAAATGATGTAGTGGACGCCATTTGCAGCTGTAAAGCTCTTAGATTAACCTAAATGCAGCCGTAAATGGCTGCAATTAGGTTAAACTAAGGGCTTTATGGCCACAAATGGCGCCCACTATGCCATTTGCGTCTGGAGATCCCTCAGCCAGCGATACGGCATGCCAATGGCGGCCGTATCTCCAACAATACGGAGCTGGTGGCCAGCTCTGCGGAATTGCCATGGAGCAGAGCCGGCCGAAGAGGATTCTGGGGGGAGGGACGAATCGCCTCCTCCCGCAGGCAGATTCCCCCCTGGAACAGCAGGTAGGGAATCTGCCCATCCCTAACTACACCTCTCACTTCTGGAAGTGGTGCTGTTTTTCAAATAGGATGGGGTAAACCAGATCTGAATCAGTACATATATCACAGGAGAAAACAAATTTGCCCCAGTTTTCCCCTGGCCACATTCAAGGAACCAACTACTATTTCTTCTGTCTCAGAAGAGTTACACAACTCATGCACACATACACGAGCAGAGGCAAATGGTTCAGCTGTCCAGACCTCTCATCCCATAAGAAATAAAATATATATCTTATTTCAGAATATATCTATATCTAATCTATTGTGAGACTGGGGAAATCAGCCATGATTCTTTTTTTCTGAGAAAAGCAAGCCTGGAGATTTTAATTCTAGGGGTGCACGAAAGTCACTTACCTGGTCTCGCAGCTTGCTTCGCGGTGGGGGGGCGCTTCGCTGTTCCCCCCGAAGTTCAGGCCGGGGGGGGGAGGCTTCCCTCCTCGCCCGGACGAAATTCAGGCTGGGGGGGAGGCTTCCCGCCTCGCCCAGCCGAAATTCAGGCCGGGGAGGAAGCGCCTCGCCTCGCCCGGCCGCGAAATAAAAAGTTTTTTTAAAAAAACGCCCCCGTGATAGGCTACGTGACGATTTACGTAGCCTATCACACCTAGATCTGCAAAGTCAGCCGCGATAGGCTACGTTAATCGTCACGTAGCCTATCACGGGTGACTTTAAAAAAAAAAAAGCGTACGGCTAATGGCGGCCCCCATAGGGAGCCGCCATTAGTGTTCCTTATTTGGCCGCTGTAGTCTACGTAAATCTTTACGTAGACTACGGCAAAAGTAAGGGCAACGCAAATAGCGTTGCCCTTATTTTCGCCGTAGTCTACATAATCTTTACGTAGACTACAGCGACCAAATAAGGAATGCGAATGGCAGCTCCCTCCTGCCCCTGTCGAAGACCTGCCGAACTGCCGCCAGGACCCGCCGCCGGGAGGGACATTAGTGAAAGTCCCATCCCGGGGGGGGGGCGGGGGGCGGGGGGCGGAGAATTTCTCCCCGAAACTACTTCGGGGGGCCGAATATGTTGGCACTCGGCCCCCTGAAGTTTCGGGGAGAAATTCTCCCCCATGCCTATAAAATTAATTCAAGTAATGGTGGACTGTACTTTGTATTCACACAACACAACAACAACCTACACTCAACCCATACTCAACCTTTCAGTGTGGGTTGTCATGTTGTGTGAGCTCAGCCAGTGTGTTCAGTAGGTCTTGCTCGGCTTCAGTTGTTGTTATTGCTGTTGTTGTAAGTTTGGGGGCTGATCTGAATGTCCTTGCAGGATCCTTTCCAACTCAATTACCTGGTTCACATAATCACAGAGGGGAAAATACGCCATAGTGGCTTATTTCCCCTGATGCACATGTTGGATGCATGCCAGGCAGCTGTTTTAGGGTTCTGGGATGGCTTGCCAACCACAGCAACAGGGCACCATCCTATAATTGGCTGAAGGGGCATATCATCATCATCATCATCATCATCAGGTTTAGTTGCACTTTACATCTGTCAGAAAATGACAAATTACACCATGGCTGATAGGTGCTTTGGCAACTGGTTTAAGCATGTAGGAGCCATTGTGCATAAAGTAAATAAACACTCCCAGCATATCATCTTCAGCCTCTTCCACTTGGTCTTCTAAGCTTATGTTGAATTCACAAATGAAAAAAAATGCATAAGTTCCCATGTGGCTTTCACATAGTTGTCAAGATGCCCTGCTGAGAGCATTTTTAAGCAAGAAAGCCTTAAAAATGAGCTGGAAGAAGATTGTTGTTGTTGTTGTTCAGTCGTGTCCGACTCTTTGTGACCCCATGGACCATAGCACGCCAGGCCTTCCTGTCCTGCGCTCTCTTCCGGAGTGTTCTCAAATCCATATTCATTGCATCGGTGATGCTGTCTAGCCATCTCATCCTCTGCCGTCCCCTTCTCCTTTTGCCTTCAATTCTTCCCAGCATCAGGGTCTTTTCCAATGACTTTTCTCTTCGCATTAGGTGACCAAAATATTGGAGCTTCAGCTTCATTATCTAAAAGTGTATTCAAAAAGACGACTTTTGTTTCACCAAGTGTGGGCTACACCTGCAGATGTCTCAAGCACCAAAAGTAGTTATGATCAACAGGTATAATGATCAACAGATGGAAGGAAGGAAGGATGGCAGGCAGGCAGGCAGGCAGGCAGGCAAGAATATTCAGAGCTATTAAGTAGGATGCTCAAGGAATTTGAATGTTTAGCTGTAGATAAACTTTAACATGACAGATTCTGGAAATAAAGGGGTCTGCACTGAATATTGCAGAGAAAACTTGGATCTTTGACATTTCCTCATATGCCTGACTCTCTATAATGCCAGTGGACTATTTGGTGTGAGGAATATAGAGCAGGGAAACAAAAGGCTTAAGAATGTAAAAGCAGTCATTTATAAGGAGGATTTTAAACAAACAGAACTCACAAAGCATGCAGAGCTTTGTTAAACAGTAGCTAGAGAGTACATAACTATAACAGGCCACATGGATTTGAAATATGTAAACAACAGGAGAAGATAATTACTTAGTATGGTTCAAAGCATGATCACAAGTGATAATGAAGTACAGGTAACCACAAAGAAATGCAAGCTGAAAAGCAGGCAATTTAGGGTGTTTCTTTCTGTTTTATAACTTACAAGAATCTCTCAGGATCTCCCTCCCTGCCCCCTCCAACACTGAGTAATACTTTGTTCCCATTTTCTGGTTCTCCTCTCAGGACTTGCTTATCTAAGTGCAAATTAGGGCTGTGCAGGGACCCCCTGATCCAACTCGGAAGCTCCTTCGTGGCTTCCAAGGCAGGCCTGATTCGGCTCAGGCTGATTCGGAGGGCCCCCGGCCCGACTTGGCCTCAAAACCAAAGCAGGATCCGGATGGCTGAATCTCGCTTCGGGGGGGCCTGACGCCCCTGCACAAACCCCCAGATCCATACCTGGGCCACCTCCTCCTCCTCCGCTGCTGTGCCACCTCCACCTCCTCCGTTGTCACTGCCACAACTGCTGCTGCCGCCACCACCAGCTCCTGACCCCCGGATGCGCTCCGGCTCTTCTTGCAGGGAGTCACCATTTTTAAAAATGGTGTGGTGACTCCCTGCAAGAAGAGCTGGAGTGCATCCGGGGGTCAGGAGCTGACAGCAGCAATGATGGCAGTGATGATGGCAACAGCGGTGGCGGTGGTGGAGGCAGTGGCGACAGCACTGGATGCAGCAGCAACAGAGGCAGTGGTGACAGAGGCAGCAGCGACAGAGGCAGCGGCAGCGATGGCAGCAGCGGTGGTGGCAACAGAGGTGGTGGCAATGGTGGCGGTGATGGGCAGCTCAGGTAAGGACCTGGAGGCGCTGGTGTGGCTGTGCCAGAGGTGCTGAAGCTCTGAAGCACACCGAAGCACTTCAGAGAGCCCCCAACCTGCTCCAGGGCATTTCGTGCCCCCTATGCTTCACCTCAGAAGAGGCCTGAAGTGGCCCAAAGCAGCCCGCTTCGACTCAGGCTTTGGGCCTCATGCCGAAGCAGTACACAGCCCTAGTGCAAGTGGTCTGAAATCTAAAGATCAGTATGCAAATCCAGGTGGCTACTTACACATTGCCAAAAGAAGAAAAAGGAGGAGGGGGGGATAATATGCATATGTTAGTTGATATGTATAGATACAAATGTAGAAGTCATTACTATAATTTAAATAGAAATACGATGCATCGCACCATAGTGAGGAAGACTGTGACAGGGAGTCCTGTGTGTTTGTTCAATCTGCTGTCCAGGTTAATGGACAACTTCAAGGACCCTGTTCTCCCTTCGAGTTCATTGTCTTTAACTGGACAGCCCTTCAAATAAAAGACTGTCCTCTCCAAGGTAGGACACATGGCTGCCCTAATGGAAATACTAATGGCAAGTTCATTGGGCTACATCTAACAGTTGTACTAGCAAAAGCCACTTGCATGATGGGCTTTCCTCTCTTCCAGTGTGGCCCCTCATGACCCCAAAAGCTTGTCCTGGGGCATGGGGGACCTTTCAGAAAGACCTGGGATATAGTGATGAGTAGCTGCAGTGGGAGAGGGAAATCTAATGAAAATGGGTGGAGGCAGCTTGCAGAACCAGAGCTTGTGGGGTTCCCCCTCCTCCAAAGGAAGAGGATTGGGTCTAAAAGGCAAAAGGAAAGTGTGGGTTAATGGAGGAGAAATTGTAAGCAAGCACAACGTAAGACAGTAGAATATGTTTACTGCTTACGTAGTATGGAAGTTAATACCGAATACCAATTTACACTGCCTGCTTCTTGGAGCATGAGTGAATTTATAAATGGCTTAATACTTTTCTTAAGCTCAAGGACTTTTTAAATATTACAATGACTAATTATAGCACAACAGGAATGCGGGTTGGAAGAAAAGGACTCATTTATTCTCATGCACATGTGCGTAGGGTTTTAAGAGGGTTTTGTCCCTTCTTTAAAACTAGTAAATCTCCACAAAACATTTCTTCCTTCCCTTGTGCCAGGTGCAGAAGGGAATGAAGAAGTGCATCAGTCCCAGTGTAAAATAAAAAAGGGGAAAAGTTTTCTGAGGTCCAGTTCCAGGGAATACAAAATATGGTACACATAGATTATAGATGTGCTGGTATAGGCTAAATAGAAGTTGAGGCTGTTGCTCTCATGGGCTGGGGATCATCATCTCACGAGATTTTAAGGGCAGCAACTTTGCAATAACTGTACTTTGACAAAGGCATCACATGCCTATATATTTGAGAGCAGGATTTACCCAAAGCAATGTGATTGCACCTTTTGTGGATGAGAAAGGACATTTATATGGACAATTTTGACTGAACCAGTTCGCACATCTCAACAACCCAGGGTTTTTAAACCCTGGGTTGTGAAGGAGGAAGGATGAGTGAGCATGTTAGCTTCTGCTGCCTGATCACTCCCACTGCAAACAGGAGGGGCTAAACAGAAAGAATCCATTGGTTTGTTTTGGGGTTGTTTCTCTGGCTTATCAGGGGAGAGACAAACCAGAGGTTCGGGTTCAGACACAACACTAAACAAATCAGGGACAGGGTGTCCCTGAGTTGTTTAGTCCCTCCCACTTGCAGCAGGAATAGTTTGGCAGGAGCCAACATGCTTGCATTCTTTCACATCCATTCACAACAACCCAGGGTTTAAAAAATCCTGGGTTGTTATGATGTGTAAACTGGGCCATGATGTAATTGTATGCCCATATATTATTATAAACCACTCTTATGATATCTCTTGATATGTTTATTAAGTCATAAAAATAGTTTAACTTTGCTACATTCATTTCCCCATTATACTCACCTTTAAAATGTTTTCATATCTTTTTTTTTTTTATTAAATTTCTTAATCGCCCATCTCGCCCGTCACCCAGCCACTCTGGGTGATGTACATCAATACAAACAGTTTTAAAACAATAAAATTTTACATTAAAACATCATATTTCTAAAAATACCCTAACCCACCCCAAATGCCTGCCTGAACAACCACGTTTTTAATGCACGACGGAAGCTCATTAAAGAGGGGGCATGGCAGAGTTCCCTAGGGAGGGAGTGCCACAGAGTGGGGGCCACCACAGAGAAGGCCCTCTCCCTCATCCTCACCAGCCTAGCTGTCCTGGCTGATGGAACAGGGAGAAGGCCATCCAAGGCTGATCTTGTTAAGCGGCCTGTCTGGTGCTGCTGGAGGTGCTCCTTGATATAGGCTGGGCCGGAACCATATAGGGTTTTAAAGGTCAAAAACAACACCTTGAATTTGGCCCTGGAAACAACTGGCAACTAGTGCAACTCCTTCAGCACCTGAGTTATGTGATCATGCTGGTGGCTGCGTTCAATCAGGAGAGCCGCCACGTTCTGTACCAGCTGCAGCTTCTGAACCATCTTCAAGGGTAACCCCACGTAAAGCACATTACAGTAGTCTAGATGAGAGGAGATCAGGGCACGTACTTCCGATGGGAGCAGATGGTCGGGAAGGTAGGGGCGCAGCCACCATATCAGATGGAGTTGGTATAGTGCTGTCCAGCTCACAGCTGACACCTGAGCCTCCATGGACAGCTGGGAGTCTAAAATGACCCCCAGGCTGCAGACCTGGTCTTTCAAGGGTAGCCATACCCCATTCAACACCAGGTCAACATCCCCCAACCGCCTCTTGTCTCCCACCAAAAGTACCTCAATCTTGTCAGGGTTCAGCTTCAGCTTATTCCACCCCATCCAGCCACTCACCATCTCCAGACATTTGGACAGGAATTCTACGGCCAACCTTGGTGAAGATTTAAACAAGAGGTAGAGCTGCGTCTCAGCCTCATATTGATGACACCGCACTCCAAACCTCCTGATGATAGCCCCCAGCAGCTTCACATAGATGTTAAATAGCATCAGGGAGAGGATGGAACCCTGTGGCACCCCACAAATGAGCGGCCATAGGTCCAAAACCTCCTCTCTGGTACCTGCCGGAGAGGAAGGACCAGAACCACCATAATATGGTGTCTCCAATGCCCAACCCCTCCAGGCGGTCCAGGAGGATACCGTGGTCAATGGTATCAAAAGCTGCTGAGAAGTCGAGGATAACAAGGAAGGAGCATTTGCCCCTATCCAAAGCCCTCCTCATATCATCCACCAAGGTGACCAAGGCCCTTTCTGTGTCATGCCCAGGCCTGAAGCCTGATTGAAATGGATCTAGATAATTGGCTTCTTTCAAGTGTGCCTTCAACTGCATTGCCACTTAGAATCATAGAATCATAGAATAGTAGGGTTGGAAGGGATCTACAAGGCCATCTAGTCCAACCCCCTGCCCAATGCAGGAATCCAAGGCAGAGCATCCCTGACAGATGGCTGCCCAGCCTCGTCTTGAATGCCTCCAATATAGAAGAGCCCACTACCTCCCTAGATAATTGATTCCATTGTCGAATTGCCACCACCTGCTCAATCACCTTGCCCAAAAATGGCAGATTCGAAACTGGGCAAAAGTTGTTCAAACTTGGGGATCCAAGGAGGGCTTTTTTAAAAGCGGTGTTATCACTGCCTCTTTGAGAGCTGATGGCATCACTCCCTCCTCAAGGGAGGCATTCACCACCACCCTGATCCCCTCACCCAGCTCATAATGAGCCAAGATAGGCAAGGATCAAGTAAGCAGGTGGTTGGCCTTACAGATGAAAGCACCTTGTCCACTTCATCAGAAGGAAGAAGCTGGAACTGATCCCACAAAACTGGTTTGCCACAGACCGCCTCTTGCTCTCTAACCGTATCCACAGCGCACAGAATAATACTCCTAATCTTTTGGACATCCTCCTGTCTAAAGAACTGGTCATCAGACATCTGAACAAGGCACACAGAAACTGGATTCCTCACCACCATCTTGTGTGTGCAGGGGAGGGGTTGTTGAGAGAGGATGTGGGGAAGAGTAGCAATTTTCAGCATCCATTTGGAATGTCTCCTATACTTTGGTTGGCTGAGCCATGAGCTTCCCTACAGCTCAGCCAATCAAATAATCTTTGAGGCTGGTTTCCCAGGAGCTTTTAAGCCCATGAATGTTTTCCTACCTTTGCCAGCAGGATTCCTCCTGTTGCCCATTTCTCCCACTGCTGATGGACTCCTGCTAACTGGTCCTAGCTTGCAGAGCTGGGAAAGAAATTCTCTCTGTCATTAAGGTGTCTGTGGGTTGTTGTTGTTTTTGTTGCTTTTGCTTTCTCACCAGAAGGGTGTCTCCACGAGTGATTTACTGCGAGTTTGCTGTGTTTGGAGGTTCTTCAGGGTGCATGATGTCATGGCCATCCTGCAGCCACCCTGAAGTTTCGTGCCAAAAAACAGTTTTTCCTGAGGCTACTTTTAGTCTGATTTAGTCTTTAATTTGGCTTGTCTGTGCTTCTGTTGTGGTGAGCACCAGCTCTCTGCATTTACTCTGGCATGACAGCCCTGCCCAGGGGTGTTTTTCACCTGGCCGTGACCTCACTTACCCCAGTCCAGGGGTGTTTTCCCAATGTTTTCACTGCCTGTGTTTCTCTGATGTTTCCACCATTTCATGCATTGAATGGAAGTAGCTTTACCCCCTATAGCACTACTGTGGTTTTAGAGGGACAGTAATTAAAAAAAAAAAAATGGAGGGGGGGAATTAGGCATAGGTTGTGGAGGCAGGCACTAAAACTCACTGGCCAGAGAAAGCAGAAAGGGCAGGACAAGGTGAGAGTGGGGGGGGAAGGGAACAGGCTCTCCAGGTGATGTTGTGGATGAGACTCCACCCGCTAGCCACTAAAACAATGTGTGGCATTGCCATGTGACCGGTCATATTTAACAATGGTGAGTTATCAATCTCATGTAAAATACTTGCAAACTCAGGGTGGAAGGTGGGGGCTTAGGATCTCAGGTGGGCTTAAAACAGCTCTAAGGGGTTTTAAATCCCCTCCTTCAAGACTCAGGTGGGGAATCTTTAATTAGACTCCTGTTACTTACAGCATTGTATACTGAGAACAGTGAGCTTCAGTTTTAATTTGGAAAAATTCCACATACTCTTTTGGGAGGAGTCAGCTTGTGTTCTGTTAAACTTGGCCTATGGATGTTTTATTGCATCCACACATACAGGGCATTTCATGGTGGAGTTTTATAGAAAGTTGATTTGATTTTTGCCCACTGACCCAATTGTTTTATCCACCCTTTCAATAAAAGCCTGTTTAAAATCCATTTTATTTATACTGGTCTTTCTTCCACTATCTCCCTGAAAAGACACCCAAAGACATCAACTGCCTTTTCTCTATGATTAAAAATATGAATGTTTGGAAGGTTCTATGGTGAACAATTCCTTGCTTTCCCTTACATGTTCTGCTCTTGTCCTTCTTATCTTGCTTCATTTCCAGTGCCACCAGATTCCCAGGTTGACATCCTGCGGCACAGCTTTCTCAGTGACATTCAGCAATCTAGACACACATGAAATGAGACCACTTGGCCTAAAGGTATTAAAGATAACATTAAAGGCCAAAACATGATACAGGAAGGATGAAAGAGAAAAACATTTTCTGAACCTGCAAAGATAACTTGTCGGTTTAGAACACAATCCTATGTGTGTCTACTCAGAAGAAAGTTCCACTGCATTAAGTGAGACTTCCTCCCAGGTAAGCGTGTATAGGATTGTATCCTAAATTTCCTTTTGAAGAAGAAAAGGGAAGCAGTCAGTACCCTCAGTTTTACTTCCATTTCATATATATCTTCCATATGCATCTTGTAGGGCACTTATTAGCAACCCACTGCATTCAGAGGCCTTCTGTGTGGCCTACTGTAGGTGCCCAAACTGCCACCACATAGGGTGGCCACTTGTGAATTGCCAAAAAAGAGGACATGCATCACCAAAAAAGAGGATGAAAGAGGACATTGATTTGCATTAAATTTGGATAAATATTAATTTATTTTAATTAATAAATTAATATTTATTAATTAAAATAAATTAATATTTATCCAAATTTAATGCAAATCAATGTCCTCTTTCATATAAATTAATATATATTAATTTATATGTATAGATGCAAATTTAGAAATTGTAATTATAATTTAAATAGAAATAGAGTACATCACACCATAGTGTGGAAGACCTGGTGACCTGTCACCCGCTCAGTCTGCTGTCCAGGTGCTGTTGCTGGGCACCTTCAAGGCCCAGCTCTCTCTTCTGATGGTTCTTTATGATTAAACCAGACTTGGACTGGACTGCCCCTCAAATAGAGGACTGTCTTCTGTAAATGAGGCCACCCTGCATCCCCACAATGCAAGTTTCCCCCATGCCATCAACATTTTCTTGGGGAAGACAAGTGCATGGAGAGTCATCCCAGCATACCATCTTTTCCCAGCACAATCACACTCCTGACAGCCCTTCAAACAGCTATTTGGCAGGCTGTTGGGGACTTGCTTTAAATGGGAAAGAAGGCACATGGGGAGAGCTGTATCTGCTGGAAGACTCCCCAGTTTAAATTGCATGCCTCCTCCTCCACCCAGCAGGGGAGGCACAAAGTGGTTTAGGTGTACAATGAGGAGAGTTTTAAACCTCCCTAACCCTATGCACTGCAAGCAGGGGGGAGGAGCAGGGGGGAAGTGTCTGAGCCTGTGTAACTTTGTGTGTATATGTATATGTGTGTTTGTTATGTGGTGTGTGTGTGAGAGAGACAGACAGACAGACAGACAGACAGAGAGCAGAGACAGAAAGACAGTGTCAGGGGTGTTTCTGAGCATACGGAGTGGGATAGCAGTTCAGATTCTGAAGGAGAACCATCAGACATGGGGGAGGTGTTTTCCCAGGCTAGCCCAGTTATGAGTAGGACTGCTTCTCAGGTGATGACCATCCAGATGGCTGAGCTTGAGGGTCCCTCCTCACCACCACCACCACCCCCTGTGAGAGGCAGTGAACAGGAGGATGACCTAATAGATGCCGGATGCAGGTGCAGAACAAAGAGAGAGAAGACAGAGGCGGAACTTAGATGGTCTACCAATTGGCCTTGTATGAGAAGCTGCGCTTAGAGGCCTCACAACAAGAGAGGGATCTCCCCCCCTTAAGTTAGGCTAGCAAGACCGCTTCCCTCTTCAAATGGTGGGCAACTCTCATAAATTCTATTTGAATCCCCTGAAGGCATTCCTTTGTAGATGGAGAGTCTCTGAGAATTTGCATCTGCATGACCCTGTGAGGTAATGGATTAAATGCTGTAGACTGAAGCGTCTCGTTGGGACATGTTTGGGTATGTTTGGAGGGTCATCCAATAAGCCCCAAAGAGAGGGGCCATTTGAAAAGCTCACTCAGCGTCTTCCTCTCAGACACAGCTCTCAGCTGCAAGCAAGGTCTTCTCAGGAAGATGGCATCTGAAAGCCCTTGTTTGGCTGCAGCTGGAGTCTGGATGGGGTCAGGAGCATACAGGCTTGATAAGCCTTCCAGAAGCTCCGGGTTGGGGTGCAGGGGGACTTCATGACAATTGAATGAGAAGCATGTTGGAGTATTACCTGGATTTTCATGGAATCAGCTTTGGTCCATCAGGGACACATGAAGCAAGATAAGCTGAGTGTAGCGTACCTTTAAAATCTGATTTTCAGCACTTGAACATACTTATGGGTGGGGTGGGAGAGTAGAACTGAATATCATCAAACTGGCAGAGGCTGCTCAACCAATGAGAGAGGCTTGTTTCCTGCCCCTGTCCAGGCTCTCTGCTGCTAGTACATTATGAATAGAGAGCAACTAATCTTCCCCGTGTGTGCAGATTTCCCCGAAGAAATAAAAATCCCCAGTTCTCCAGTACAGCATCTGAAGGCTCCTGAGAGCTCCCACACCCCACCCCAATTCTGCTGCATCCCAGCAATCTACTGCAAAGTTATTGCTCCCACACCATTTTCCCATATGTGTGCGGTTTTGCCTATTGCTTCTAACCCCCTTTTCCAACACCCCCCTTCTCCCTTTCTCCTTCTCCCTGCTCACGATGAGAAGGTCCATAAACCTGAAAGATCGTGATTGTGATAAAGCGGAGGAGGGACTTTACATAGCAACAGAGAAATACACAACGTCAAAGAACATTGCAATAGCGATCTATGAGAGCATCAGAGAAGCAAAAGCACTTATTTATTTATTAATTATTTATTGCATTTCTGTACCGCCCCATAGCTGAAGCTCTCTGGACAGTTTACAGAAGTAGTTCTGTCATGAGAGCGGTCCTCATGAGGGCCTCCAATAGGGAGGGTTACTAAAGTTAGTCTTTAACCCTTTTACTGCAGGACAGCAAGATTTATTTCTTACTTCTGAGTAAAAATGCACAGAAGGGGGGATATGTTAAAGATTAAAAGTAGTTTAGCTAACGTGAATGGGTGTCCCCACTACTGCGATAATGTGAGGGGTCGCTGCTGTGCTCCTGGGGATTTTCTCAATGGCAATGGAAAAAACAATTTCCATTTGTGAAACAAGAAGGAATGGGGCATCACACCCCCTTGACTACATCATTGCCAGGCCACAAAGACAAGCCCAGGATTTAATGTGGGGGGGGGCACATGGCACAATGTGATAAAACTTTCAGGGGGAAAAAGAGAGTAAAAGGAGTTTCAGAAAATGCAGCTTTTCAAGAGGAAAGTGACTGGTTGGCAGCAGATTGGTGATGACATCATCAGTATTGAAGGACTTCAAACTGCTCTAACTGTGCACTAAATTGCTTGTGAAGACAGCCCCCTTGCTAGAAACAAAGCCAGTGTCTAGCTCAAGTCTTTGTCTGCTGGATTCCTTGCCTTCTTTGCTTCAGACTGAACTCTTGATTTATGACCCAAACTGTTGTCAACTCTGTTTATTGCCTACTCCCTGCTCTGCATGCTTTCCTTGATAACACTTTTGACTCATCCTAGGTTTTTTTGACATTCCAATCTCCATGGCAGAGACCTTGTATTTTTCCTTCACCAGTGTTTACATGCTTTCAGCTGGTTGGGAATCAGCACTGCCCAGCTATAAATCCCAGAGGAGTTTCTGAGCAGGGCAATTTCAGGGCTTCCTCTGGGAAGTGTTAAATCTCTGTTCCACAAGCAGTGGGTCCCACTTGTGCAACAGAATCTGTGGGGTGCAAGAGAATCAGCAGGGGCATAAGCACCCCGTTGGATTCTGCCAAATACATTTTAGTATACACTAAAAAATATGTTGGTGTTCCCAAATTACTTTGTGAGATGAGAATGAAAAATGTTGGCTCAGTTCTAGGTGTCATTTTTCAGTGTTCACCACCTTCCCGAGTCTCTCAAACATTAAATTTCCAAGAAGTGATTGTGGATAGATCTTGTCTCTACTGCAGATGCTTATAATACCACTCCTTCCTGGAGAGCACTGTTGCAGGTGTGAGAGGGAGGGCAGTGTTGCGCCCAGCACTGGGGAAGAGGTGGAGCTAGTGTTGTGCCAAAAATCTGTCTTCCAACTTTCCAAACACTTTCTGTGAAAGAAGCTTGTGGTTTGTTCAGATTCCAAACTGGTGTCATTCCCATATAGACTTTCCATTGGGCTTTCCCCATTCATTTGCCAGTCTTTGGACAGAAGAGTTCTTTGTTTTTTGTTCAATGCCACATCAATTATGTTGCATGTTTTAAAGTATTACTTTAAAGTATGGATTGACATACTGGACCAGTTCACAGGATCACAGCAGCTGAAACAAGCCACCATGGCTTGTTGCATTCGCTGCGTGTGCCAGACGTGTGCTAGACAGATTTCTGTGATTGCCGACACCAGCACGGCTTGCTGTGTTGTCCAAAGCTGGGTGGCATGACTTCTTTGGGGTGGACAGCAACCCTCAAATAACCCATGGGCTGTTGTCGGGTTATTTGAAGGTTGCTGCCCACCCGAAACAAGCCATGCTGCTCAGGTTCGGATGACACAGCAAGTGTGGATAATTAGGGAAATCTGGCCAGCATGTATCTGGCACACATTCATTCATTCATTTATTTCATTTATATCCGGCCTTTTTTTTTTCCTCCTTAAGGATCCCAAGGCAGCATACATAATCCTCCTCCTCCTCCATTTTATCCTCACAACAACAACCCTGTGAGGTGGGTTTGGCTGAGAGTCTGTGACTGGCCCAGAGTCATCCAGTGAGCTGCCATGGGGAGAACCTGGATCTCCCGACTCTCAGTCCAACACTCTAGCCACTACACCACACTGGGTCTTGTTTCAGCCATTGTGATTGTGTGAACCGGGTCACTCTGTAGATTTCTTTGGACTTCCCGCCTGTAATAAATAACAAGCTGTAATTACTTCAGTGTCAAGTGCTACAGACACAGGCTATTTTTATATCTCATAAATGAATATATTTTCCTGGCACTGTATTCTTGCTGGCAATAATTAAGTTAATTCAAAAGTAAATTCCTACTGTCTACCTAGGTACTTCACATTCAGACGTCAGTAATTGCTCCCCAAGCATAATTGCTTACATGCTAATTTTAGATAGCAGAAAAGACAAACTGTACATTGTCTAGCTATCTAGTCATTTTCAAAGAATGTTGTTCTAATTGCATTATTAATTGGTACGTGATGATAAATTGGTCAATAACAAAGATTAGATTGCAGTTGCATATTCATTTGGAATATTGATGATCATGTAAAGTGTTGCTGTTTCAAAGCAATGATTAAAGTAACTCATCGATACATTCAGTGCTACTTGTTTCCTTTCAGACGCTACACAAAGTCTTCCTACATTCATCTAGAAAAGAAGGGCAAATTTGTTGAGCTAAGTATGTTAAAGTTTTCTAATTGATGATAAAGGAACAATTTGCTCTATTTAATGGCATAATCACCAATTAACTGAAGCACTTTTTAAGAAGATATTACTACCTTAACTAAAAGATACAAGTATTTCATGAATGCTTAAGTGAGTTTGGAAGGTTTTAGAATAAAGACCTGGAAAAAGTCATGGAGGCCAAAAAAATCTGGCCTGCAATGCTATCTATTTCATTAAGCACTTGTATTACAGAACTAAATTACAACATTTGGATCAAGAGCAAATAATTTCACACAGAAGAAATTAAAATACAAGAAAGTAACTTGATCAGACTAATATTGGAAGGTCGTGATGAGTGATTACCTACATACAGAGTAGTCATGCCAAAAGATACAAAGTCTTCCAGAGTATCAGCACCCAAAACCATGTCTGTCTGGTGATTTTGGGGGGGAGAGTGGGACCATACAAATAATCAAGGATGGACCATGTTTCATCACAGAAGACAGAATCTTCTACGACATTTGGAATCTTTAGAAAGTACAGGTGAGTTTAATAATTTTGAGAGGGAGTATGCAAAACCTAGGGTGGACCTGCCCAAAAAGAGAAGAGTTGGATATGGTTTTCAGTGATCAAAGGGTGGAAACCATAGTGCTGTGTCCAACTTTCTGTTATGGCTGCTGTTCTGTAACTGAGCAGTCCTCTAATCATATGCCTCTCACTCCGTCCCCCTTTTCCACACCAGATGTGTTTGACATCCAAATTACACTGTCCAAATCTTTTTACAATCTGAATCTCAGAAGCAGAATCTATTATTTAAAATATATATTGTTACATTTGCTTAATTTGCATAATGTATTTGACTATAGTTTAGGTTTTTTAGTTTTAGATTTTTTGCTTTGGGTTCACATTACATACAGAACCCTGTAAAACTATACAAATCATGTTGTTCACCTTGGTGATCAATACATTTCATTTGTAATTCAAAGCTTTAGCTTTTTCTGTTTCTAGGTATGACAGAACTGGTTATGCTCACCTAAAAATAATGACGAAATTAATTTTCCCAGACAGAAATTCTCTTTAGAATTCTTTTCAGCCATTTTAAAATTGTAATTATTCTATGTGCACAAATATTTGGTAAATTTAATGTCCTACACCACTGTGGCATTTTTATGTTCAAAGGTATATACATTTGTAAAAAAAAAAAAAAAAAAGGATAAATAAATATTCCATACATATTTGATGTTCAGCATCAGAATTTGAAATCCAATTATTTTTCTATCAGACCCAATGTTTGACAGTACCTCTTAGCTGATATACAAACGCAATTACAGTACAAGTCTAAGTATGTTGATTATTAAGAAGCATATCCCATTCCATTCAATGCGATTTACTTCTAAGTGTAGCAGAAATCAGAGTCAGAGAGACCACGGAGTGAAGGAAAATGAGTACTTCTTTATTTAACGCGAGGGCTTAAGGCTGGAATCACTTCCAAAGAGCCAGAAGCCCCGAGGCATAGCCACACATTACTTTTATAGAGATGATGACACACAAGTGACCCTTTCTCCCACCCCCTCTCCTGTGGTTTTACAGTTGGTACAGTTGTTTATAGTACAGGAAATGGGTCACAGGGCATTCTATGTTAAGAACAAGAATACAGTCTGCAACAAGCAAAAAGCAAAATCATGACTATGTTATACAATTCAGCTTGCTGACAGGGGAAGTTTCTGCATTACTGTTCTTGCCAAACTATGCTAGCTCAGCAAGAACATGAGACCACTTAGTCTGACCCCCGACATGGCTGCTATATTCCCCCCTTAAATGCATGATTTTACTTACAATTATAGCATTTCATCACGCAAGTGGACATCTCGGTTGGCGAAGCATAACACAGGATTTTTATAGCAACCCTCTTACTTAATATCTTGTTGAGCTATTAAAGCATAGAGGGCAGCAGTTTCACTAGCTGAGACATAAAACAGATTGGTTAAACAGCACACAAGACAAGGAATGCAAAGGCATAACAGTATCTCTATGAACAACACTGGTAAAATTAGGATGAACAATGCCTTGAGCCAGCTGAGATCTGGAAGCCAAGAGGTTAATTAATTTAGCCAATTGTTTTGTCCCATTGTTTTGTTAGCTACTATATTATTCAGATTATTGATCTGAACATCTATAGCATTACTATTATTAGTCTAATTAAAACAACAAAGCGTCTGGTGTACTTCACAGCTTAAATGATGGAGGAGAAAAAGATAAAAAAACTTGTTTGCAGGTATATCTCTTGGCAAACAAAAATGCTTTACTTCAGTGATGTTAGCTAGATGAAGCCAGTAATTATTAGCAAATCGCTGGGACAAACTACCTCCTCCACGGGCAGGCCCCCCTTTTTCACATCTTATTAGGGAAACACAATGCAACACTACTAACACTACAACACGCATGTTTGATCTTCTTTGGGATCTGACCGTACGCCGGGGAGCTATTCACCTGGCTAGCTGCAGTAGGGTCTAGTCCCCTTCTTCAATTTTTCCAGTTGCACGTCTGACCATATGCTGGGTGGACAGTCTCCAGGTGTGCCCACAGTAAAGTCTAGCCTGAGTCTTCTTACTGCTTTTTCAGAATGATTTTTAAAGGATTTTCAAGATTTTTGTTCATAATCCACTCCCCTCCTCTCGCTCTCTTGACTTGTGTCTAATATATCCAGTGTTTAACTCCAGCTATTTTCATAGCTGTGGGGGTGAAAAGTATGACAGTTTTTGGTCCTCTCCACTTGGGAGTTAAAGGGTTATTTTTTCCACTTTTTGACCCATACTTCATCTCTTGGCTGGAATGGATGAATTTCTGTAATGGGGATTGGGGGCCTGTTTTCTAAGACAAAACGACGCTGGGCTTGAAGACCTTTGCCCAGTGTTTGGACTTCTTGTTTAAGGCTAACGTTCGCTTCCTCTTGATGCTACTCCAGTGTCAATCATGAAGTCAATGTCACGGCCCTTCACAGTGGCAGTGACCAGGGGCTTCCAGGGGCTGAGATTAAGGGGGCTCGGTCTGTCTTATTTAAGACTTTTGGATTTAGCCACTTTAATGAAGGGGGCTTCTTTATACATTTTTATAGACCCCTGCTTTTGCCAGTTTGGTTGCTAACCAAGCTGTTTCCTCCCTCGCCCGTTCTGGCCCCTTTGGTTTTCTCTTTCGTGTATCTGATTCATTTTATTTGGGCATTCATGCCACCAATGTCTATCTTGTCCACATTGGGCACGCAGGTTCTTTCTTAAGAATCTTTTGCCTCTCCCGGGTCTTTTTCATTTCTTTGTCTACGTCTTCTTGGGCCTCTGGGTCGAGGGGGGCATACTGGCGATAGGCATTTAAAAGACGCTCCAAGTACACTCTGGGGGCTTCGGTGGCACCTTGTAGCACTTTAGACACTTTGGTTATATTAACTGCTTTCTTTATTCTTGCCCTCATGGCTTCTAACATCAGAGTTTGATACTGGGTGAGGCGCTTTAGCCCCGCTTGTGTGTTGGGAGAGAGAAATCTCTCTCTCCCTCTTGCTTTTTTTTTTTTTTTTTTTTTGCTGATCTGCCTGTATTGCAGATCATGTTTCAAACTTTTTATATAAAACTTTATGCTCTATGCACCAGCCTTGTCCCTTTATTTGTCTTTTTTGCAAGTTAAACTCACTTACTTAAACCTTTCTGCTTTACACTAGTCCCAATGATGCACATTTGGGATAGGCTCTTCTTCTCCTTCTAGTTACATTTTCTCATCTTAAAGAACTATTACATTATTGTGGCTACTTTATCCCGGGTAATAAGCTCTAGGCATAACCAGCTGCTTCTAATTCACCCTGGGGCAACTATAGCCACACTTTTTCTTTATAAATGTTTTCTCTCATTGCTTCTTGCCTCCTTTTTCTTCTTTTTTTCCCTTCTCTATCTGTCTGCCACTTTTTCTATTTCTCTGTCTTTTTCTACTTGTCAACCATTTGGAACCACACTCAGTATCATTTGGAGTCGCAACTAACAGTAAAAACATCTGCAAATATCACATATATTTCATGATATCTAAGAAATCATAAAATATACACAACAAACTTTTTTTGCAATTTAACACAATGAATGGAAAACACTTCTTGCATGGTAAGGCATGATGGAGCAGATTCAGCAATTATACTGCTCTTCTGGCTGCATGCTCAGGGCCTATTAAAATCAAGGGACGGAATTTCAGAGAAATTCTCATGGGTTGGGTTTGGGGGTCTTGTGCTTACTTTACTTATGAGGTGGCCATGGAGCTTAATTTACTTACAAGGTGGCCATGGAGTGTACAAAGATTCTTTCTATTATTATTATTTAAAACACTTATGTTGTTGTTGTTCAGTCGTTCAGTCATGTCCGACTCTTCGTGACCCCATGGACCATAGCACGCCAGGCCTTCCTGTCCTGCGCACTCTCCCGGAGTGTGCTCAGGTTCATATTCATTGCATCGGTGATGCTATCTAGCCATCTCATCCTCTGCCGTCCCCTTCTCCTTTTGCCCTCAGTCTTTCCCAGCATCAGGGTCTTTTCCAGGGAGTTTTCTCTTCGCATTAGGTGGCCAAAATATTTGAGCTTCAGCTTCAGTCTCTGTCCTTCCAATGAGCAGTCAGGGTTGATTTCCTTTAGGATTGACTGATTTGACCTCCTTGCAGTCCAGGGGACTCGTAAGAGTCTTCTCCAGCACCACAGTTCGAAAGCATCGATTCTTCGGCGCTCAGCCTTCCTTATAGTCCAGCTCTCACAGCCATACATTACTACTGGGAAAACCATAGCTTTGATTAGACGGACCTTTGATGGCAAGGTGATGTCTCTGCTTCTTACTATGCTGTCTAGGTTTGCCATAGCTTTCCTCCCAAGGAGCAAGCGTCTTTTAATTTCATGGCTACAGTCACCGTCTGCGGTGATCTTGGAGCCCAAGAGAGTAAAATCTGTCACTGCTTCCATTTCTTCCCCTTCTATATGCCAGGAAGTGATAGGGCCAGATGACATGATCTTAGTTTTTTTAATGTTGAGTTTCAAACCAGCTTTTGCACTCTCCTCTTTCACCCTCAACAAGAGGCTCTTCAGATCCTCTTCACTTTCTGCCATTAGGGTGGTATCGTCTGCATATCGGAGGTTGTTGATAATTCTCCCAGCAATCTTAATTCCGACCTCTGATTCATCCAACCCGGCATTTCTCATGATGTACTCTGCATATAAGTTAAATAAGCAGGGTGACAATATGCAGCCTTGTCGTACTCCTTTCCCAATTTTGAACCACTCGGTTGTTCCATGTCCGGTTCTTACTGTTGCTTCTTGACCCTCGTACAGGTTTCTCAGGAGACAAGTAAGGTAGTCTGGTACTCCCATCACTTTAAGAATTTGCCACAGTTTGTGGTGATCCACACAATCAAAGGCTTTAGCGTAGTCAATGAAGCAGAAATAGACGTTTTTCTGGAATTCTCTTGCTTTCTCCATGATGCAGCGAATGTTGGCGATTTGATCTCTAGTTCCTCTGCCTCTTCGAAACCCAGCTTGTACTTCCGGTAGTTCTCGGTTCGCATACTGCTGAAGCCTAGCTTGTAGGATTTTGAGCATCACCTTGCTGGCATGTGAAATGAGCGCAATTGTGCGGTAGTTTGAACACTCTTTGGCATTGCCCTTCTTTGGAATTGGAATGTAAACTGACCTTTTCCAGTCTTGCGGCCATTGCTGAGTGTTCCAAATTTGTTGGCATATTGAATGCAGCACTTTAACAGCATCATCTTTTAGGATTTTAAATAGCTCAGCTGGAATACTGTCATCTCCGCTAGGTTTGTTGTTACTAATGCTTCCTAAGGCCCACTTGACTTCACTCTCAAGGATGTCCGGCTCAAGTTCAGTGACCGCACTATCATGGCTATCAAGGACATTACTATCATGGCTATCAAGGACATTAAGATCTTTCCTGTATAGTTCTTCTGTGTATTCTTTCCACCTCTTCTTAATCTCATCTGCTTCTGTGAGGTCCCTGCCTTCTTTGTCCTTTATCATGCCCATCTTTGCACAAAACGTTCCCTTGAGATCTCCAATTTTCTTGAAGAGATCTCTAGTCTTTCCCATTCTGTTGTTTTCCTCGATTTCCTTGCATTGTTCATTTAAGAAGGCCTTCTTGTCTCTCCTTGCTATTCTCTGGAACTCTGCATTCAGTTGGATATATCTTCCCCTTTCTCCCTTGCTTTTCGCTGCCCTTCTTTCCTCAGCTACTTGTAAAGCCTCATCAGACAGCCACTTGGCTTTCTTGCATTTCTTTTTCTTTGGGATGGATTTTGTTGCTGCCTCCTGAACAATGTTACGGACCTCCGTCCATAGTTCCTCAGGCACTCTGTCTATCAGGTCTAATCCCTGAAATCTATTCCTCACCTCCACTGTATATTCATAAGGGATATGATTTAGGTCATACCTGAATGGTTTAGTGGTTTTCCCTATGTTCTTCAATTTCAGCTGAAATTTTGCAAGAAGCAGCTCATGATCTGAGCCACAGTCAGCTCCAGGTCTTGTTTTTACTGATTGTATGGAGCTTCTCCATCTTTGGCTGCAAAGTACATAATCAATCTGATTTCGATATTGACCATGTGGTGATGTCCATGTGTAGAGTCATCTCTTGTGCTGTTGGAAAAGAGTGTTTGCTATGATCAGCGTGTTCTCTTGGCAAAACTCAATTAGCTTTTGTCCTGCTTCATTTTGTACACCAAGGCCATGCCTGCCTGTTATCCCAGTGATTTCTTGACTTCCTACTTTAGCATTCCAGTCCCCTATGATGAAGAGGACATCTTTTTTTGGTGTTAGTTCTAGAAGGTGTTGGAAGTCTTCATAGAACCGATCAACCTCAGCTTCTTCGGCATCAGTGGTTGGGGCATAGACTTGAATTACTGTGATGTTGAATGGTTTGCCTTGGATTCGTACTGAGATCATTCTATCATTTTTAAGATTGTACCCCAGTACTGCTTTTCCCACCCTTTTGTTGACTATGAGTGCTACTCCATTTCTTCTAAGGGATTCTTGCCCACAATAGTAGATATGATGGTCACCTGAATTAAATTCGCCCATTCCTGTCCATTTTAGTTCGCTGATTCCCAAGATGTCGATGTTCAATCTTGCCATCTCATGTTTGACCACCTCCAGCTTACCTTGATTCATTGATCTAACATTCCAGGTTCCTAAACAATATTGTTCTTTACAGCATCGGATTTTCTTTTCACCACCAGACACATCCACAGCTGAGTGTCCTTTTGGCTTTGGCCCAGCTGTTTCACTCTTTCTGGCGCTACTTGGAAATACCCTCTGCTCTTCCCCAGTAGTATATTGGACACCTTCTGACCTGAGGGGCTCATCTTCCGGCGTCATATCTTTTAGCCTTGTGATACGTTCCATGGGGTTTTCTTGGCAAGAATACTGGAGTGGGTTGCCATTTCCTTCTCCAGTGGACCACATTTTGTCAGAACTCTCTGCCATGACCTGTCCGTCTTGGGTGGCCCTGCACGGCATAGCTTATGGCTTCACTGAGTTACGCAAGCCCCTTCGCCACAACAAGGCAGTGATCCATGAAGGGGAAAACATTTATATCCAGCCCTATATCATTAAGATTTCAGGGCAACATACAGATAAAATCAATTTAAACAGTATAAATCAATAAATAATTCAAACAGCTAAAAACGTATTAAGGACACAATCCTATGCAGATACACAGCCACCTCTGAACTTAGAGGTGACCACCTACCCAATGCAGGGCAGGAGAAGCAAAGAGGGGATCATTCCCTCCATGCTCCTCCTGCCCTGCATTTTCAGCTAGACAGCCGCTTTCTGCTGTCTAGCCACGGGAGGGCAGAGCAGGGGAGGAGGCTTCTGTACAACACATAGGACATGTCGTACAGGCATTTCCACCCTCCCCACCCGGGAACACCCCCCGGAATGCTCCGTTTCGGCCGCTCCACATGTCTCTTGCGAGCGCAGAGCATGGGGCTTCTCCGTACTGCCCACGAGGCAGCGTGCAAGGGAGGGAAGGTCGGTTCCTGGAAACCAGATATCCTATGGCCATCTAGCCGCTGACTAACGGCCATAGGATTGCTCCCTCCACCATTAAGCAAGCTAATACCAATTAAAATCTAAAACAATAAAACAGTTAACAGTGTGCTACCTTAGGGAATTTAGCCCTCAAAGGCTTTGGTAAAAAGCTATGTTTTTACTTGGTGCCGAAATGAAACCAATGTACACACCAATCAAAATTCATTGTACAATAATCTCTGTGGCAGCCTGTAGCCTCCTCAGCTTCCTGCACTTCAATCAAAGCCATCATGAGGAAGACATCATGAGGTAATTCCTCCCATGGGGCTTTTTCAGTTCAGGAATGGTGGGTGGCCTGGGAGTCTGCAGGGCATAGGAAAGATGTGCAATAGAGAGAGAAAACACACACAGCACCCTCGGCCACCTTGCAGTGATTAGGTAAGTCTGTGTTTTCTCTCAAACCCCACAAGAAATTCAAAATTCTGCCTTAGAAAAGTGGAAGCCTCAGCATAGCTGATGCTGTTGCCACTTGCAGGAGCAGTGCAATAAACCAAAACCCCTTAGGAAAAAAGAAAGAACCTGTGCTACAACCCCTGCCAGTAGTGAGCCCTATCTCTAAAAACTGTTGGAGAATTTCTCCTCCCCTAGGAGAAATGTGGTGAAATTGTCCCCCCAATTTCTCTGCCCACAAGTAGGCTGGAGAATTCTGCGATGCCATTTTCACACATCTCTACTTTATACTAGGCCAGCATATTTGTCCATCTACTCATAGTTCTCCGAGGTGCAAGTGTTCCTCATCACCTGCTGCACTGGAGATGCTGGTGATTGAACCTAGGACCTTCCACATGCAAAGCATGTGCTTTGCTCCTGAGCTATGGACCCTCAATCATCCCTGCCAACTGATCTCAGCTTTCATCTCCATCTATTATTTGATCAGGACTATTTCAGGGGTGGAAAGTTCTAGGTCTGTTATGCATAATATTCAAGTATTGGATTACAATGAAATGAAAGCATAAATGGGATTTAAAAAACTGTCCTGGATGCAATACCTGGCAGTTACCATTTATCCTTCAGTGATCTGCACATTCTAAAGGAGCAGTTTCTATAAGATATAAGTATTCTATAATTCTATAATATAGAATATAAGTATTCTATAATGAAAAATTTGGAACAAAAGTAGGTACATTTCACAGACAAGAAATTTAAATACAAAAAAGGAACTTGATCAGACAGATGTTGGAAGAATTGTGATGAGCAATTACCTACGTAAGTACTAAATATGTGCATCAAATTCAGATGGAGCCCAGAGCCCAAGTAGAATTGAGCCCCTTCAGACCATATTTTATGCTTCCCAAGGCAAACTGGGCTGTCCTCCAGGGGCCACCAAAGCCAGTTCAGAACAAGGCTTCACTACTGATTTCTTTTCAGAGATGTAGACCTTCGGTCTTCCCTCCCAATAGTCTTTTGGTTTTGTTTCTCTAAAGTTCTAGTGACTGGAGGGAGGGAGGTTGAATGACTGGAAGATCCACCTTCTAATCCTAGGGCACATTTTGCCAGTGGTTCCTATCACTGTGCTTTGGGGGACAGCAAGGACAGGACAGTGACATGGCCATTCTTCCAATGATACCAGGCTTCACTATGATAAAAGCCATAAACTGGTTTTCAGTCACCGTTCATTCCATAGCCCCTGCATATATCCTTCTGAGCCTTTGCAGATTTCTTACCTGGTGACACCACTATGACAAGTGCAATTTTCATATAAATTGCACCAAAACTATCAAATTGAATGAGAATTGTAGGAAAAAATGTGGAAGAAATTTTCAGCAAAGCACTAATTTCAACCTTTAAGAATGGGGAGAAAAGCCGCGCAAAAGCCAGGAAGCCACCAAACAATCCGTGGTCAGGGGAAAGGAGGTGGGGCCAATGGAAGAGGACATGGTCATCCAGGAAACCCTGGGGGGCTGAATTGGACCCTTGGGCCTGAGGATGCTCACCCCTACATTACACCAGCATCCAGCAGGACCATGTGGTAGTTTTGTTCTCCCCTCCCTCACCGGTCTTAAGTTTAACATTGTCTGTTGTATCTCCCTGTTTCAAAGAATGAATCACAGTCATCATTCTCTCTGTTTAAAGCAAATGTACTTTCCTGACAGGTTTTCAGATGTTAATTCCTTCATAGTCGCCACATCAGCTAGAAAGCACATTCAGATTATTAAAACTGAGGTCCCCTTGTCTTGATATGTCTGTTGATTCAAAGCAAAGCTCTCTGATGTCTCTAAGATCTATCTACAATATGCAGTAATGAAATGTGAGTTACTTTCAGATGATGCTAGTGAGATTAATATGTCACTTCATTCTTGAATCCTACAGAACTAAGAGATTTAGTATTAAGGTTTGACTTTGCTGGAAATCTCTGTGGAAGCATCAGATTTCAAAACAGAAAAGAAACCTTTACCAATATATTTTAAAGCAACACAAATCAGATTGATACATAGAAATCAAATTAATGAGATTAAGTGACCCTTTTCTCATATCTGCTCACACACACACACACACACACACACACACTTAACAGAATTTAAGGCTGCAATCCTATGCACAAATTTACTTGCTAGAGAGTAAACTCTGTTGTGGGGGTTGCTTCCAAGTACACACACATAGGATTGTGCTGCACACTTGCTTTCATTTCCCCCTACTCTAGGATCACATCTTCAAACTCAACACACCACCAGTCTGACAAATATCATCAGAATCACTCAAGTTACTTCTTGTGTTGGGCTCATGTACAGGACATCAAAGAAACAGATATATTTTGTAGCACATTTTTGCTGAATTTGTTATGAATATTTCACAAGACTATTCTTATTGTATCTAGTATCTCAAAATTCCCTCATCTAATCATTATTATTATTAGAATTTAATTATTTTTGGTGGGCATCACCCACAAGAGCAGGAGGTCTCCTGATTATGTAGGCTAAAATCATTATTCTTGCTTGTTCTTTCCTCAGCAGTTCTTTCTGTATTTCCCTTTATTAGTCATTGTTGTTGTTGTTATTATCCGTTTCCTGAAAATTAATTTTTTACAGCATACTGTTACATACGTTTTAAACAGGCTGTGCTCAGGCAATTGTTGCCATCAGCCTGCCTTTGAGCGGTTTCTTTTTTGCATGGATTATCCTGACTTGTAGCCTCTTTACAAAGCGAAGATTCTTCAAAGCTGATATTTGGATAATAGTGTGTTTTCATTAAGACCGTCATTTTCTCAGTCAGATTATGATGGTCTCATTTCAGTGTTGGAATCTGGGCAAAAAAATGATCAACAAATAATTTATTCCAGATTAAAAAAAATATTTTCTAATAATTTATTCAAATTAGTTTTCATTTCTTTCCCAGACTGAGAAAGGCTTGTTATGTCAGCCACTCCTCCGTTCATTTCATTAGCACTTGGAACTGATGTGATTTATACATGCTTTATGCTTTCTCTGAATAACTAACTAGATGTTACATATTTTGAATCAATCAGGAACATGCTTAGTTTACCAACATGTATTCCATTTGCAACACCACTTTGTAGAAACTGGGGTTACATTTTATTTTACATTTATTTTTAGTTATCTTAGCATTGCCAAAAATGATCAAATGTGTGTGTGTGTGTGTGTGTGTGTGTGTGTGAAAAATGTGGATATAACATTTGACAATACTTTTAGTTTAAATATACAGTCAAAACACATACAGTGAAATCTTATACTTGTCTACTTAAAAGTAAGTCCCATTTACTTCAGTGGGGCTTACTGCCAGGTAAGAGGGTACAGGATTGCAGCTTTAGGGCACAATCCTATGCATGTTTAGACAGAGAAAAGGCCTATAACAGAGAAAAGGCCTACGAAGTAGCTGACACTGACTGGGTAAAGATCAGACTTTATTCCCCCGGCTGGGGAATGCTGGGAGTTGCAGGCTTTTCTCTGTCTAAACATGCATAGGATAAAGTCTGATCTTTACCCAGTCAGTGTCAGCTACTTTGTACTTTTGGTTAAAAGCAGCTGTCTTTTGGACTGATCAGGGTAACAGGATTCTAATGCACTAGCACACTGAAAGGAGAACCCAACCCTTTGCACTGGCATTAGAGTCTATCTCTGGTGCTAATACATGTACAAGTCACAATTTATAATATTGTGACAGGGGCTTATGTAGAAAGAGGCAAGGAAAGGATGGATGGTGGCCATAGGTTGCCCCCCCTCCCAAACACCTACGAGCAGAAGGAGCCACTAAAGCTGTCTCTCAAATGCCTATGCAAAAATGCAAGCAAAAACAAACAATTCTTATTATTTAACTAGAGTATGGGGTGAGGGGCAGGATCTTCACAACAATGGAATGAGAAGCGTGTTGAAGTATTACCCAGATTTTCATGGAATCGGCTTTGGTCCATGGGTGACACATGGAGCAAGAAAAGCCAAATGTACCGTACCTTAAAAATCCTCCTTTAACGGGTTCCACAGTGCTTGAAAGGACCATATTTCTAGGTTGGGTGGAGGGAGTTGAACTGAACATCATCATACCAGCAGGGGCTGCTCAATCAATGAGATAAGTTTGTTTGCTCCCCTTGTCCAGGCTCCCCGCCCCCCCGCTACAACATTATTATGAATGGAGAGTAACTAATTGACAATTCCGGAGGCTAGAAAAAGCACTAAAAAGGCAGGCTAGATACTCACTCCCCATGAGAGCACCCCACCTGCACAAATAAGCCCTGTTGCAGCAAACAGTCAGGGAGTTCTAACTCTAACCCCCTTTCTCTTTCTCTAGCCACTTCACCCTGCTCGCAATGACAGGCTTCTCTGCTTCTATGATCCTGAGACTGTGGTAGATCGCTACTGCAATAAAGCCGTTATGCGCATTTGTTTAATGCCAAAGGGATAAGGAAGAAATGCTCACTTTTCCATGAAGAAGCCAAAATCCCCAATTATCCAGTGCAGCATCTGAAGGCTCCCTATGAGAGCACCCCACCACCCCAATTTTACCACATTCCAGCAATCTGTCATGGAGCTATTGCTCCCACCACCTTTTCCCCAGTGTGTGCACTTTTCCATGAAAAAGCCAAAATCTCCAATTATCTGCAGTAGATCACTACTGCGATAAATGCCTTATGCACATTTGTTTAATCCTTCCAACCCATTTTTACTGCAAGCATCACAAAGAAGTGAAGTTACACAACATCACAGAGGCAACTTAACACAACATCAGAGAAGCTAAGTAATGCATACATCAGAGAAGTGCATAATCATGGAGGCTAGTTACTCCCACGGGCGAAAAGGAAGTACAGGCTTGAAGGCTTGAAAAAGCACTCTAGCGCTTTGATGTGTTGGAAAGGCAGGCTAGTTACTCTAGTTACCTAGGTTACCAAAGTCACAGCCAGGTGAAAGACACACCCCCAGGAATGCTCCAATCATACTGAGTTTAAAATGGAGGGATGGGCACACAGCAGCTGAACCGTAGGGGTGCCAAATTAGAGGAAAACAATGAGGTAAAAGTAATCTGCAAAACTGCAGCTTCCCCCAGGTAAACTCTGGGTGGCTGCAGTCATGTGCCACCAAGGACCTCCAAACGGTTCCAATCCACAGCATATTACCCATGAAGACAGGCCCTAAGAGTTTGCACCAGCTCTTGAACAAGTGGAAGAGCATCTTTGGATTTTGTTTCACTTTGCTCACTCAGCCCTCTGTCCCAAGGTGTAAAATAGCCCCTTTGGGGGGTAGGAGACACCTTCATGAGCAAAGGCATCTTGGGATCCATGTTGTTGATGGTTCCTTGCCTCAGACCATAGGAGCCCTTATAGTCTAGCACCCTGAGATGCTTTCAGATGAGGCTCATATTGTGCTATCACTCTGCTTCATTCACAGAATTTTACAGGAAGTCCAGACATCATAATCTTCCACTAGTAGCAACCCTCCCACCTTTTCACATTGCTTCTTCTGTCTTTTTTTCTTACCACAGAAAATAAGAGAAAGACAGAATAGCTGCACAATGTCTTTTGATTGGTAGCACTGGAAGCTGTTCATCCTGAAGCACCCCTGGATTCCTAATTTAAATAATTTGAACATCGAACATTTTCAATGGCAAGCTGGATCTGCACAGCTCTGAACCATTTACCTTGTAGTGCTACATCTGAAGCAACCTTTGGAATGAAGCTGTTCAAGGTGATAGAAACAGACAGAACGAAACTTTAAAAATTAGTTTTAAAGTTAAAACTAATTGTTCTAGTTTTGGATTCCTGCATTGAGCAGGGGATTGGACTCGATGGCCTTGTAGGCCCCTTCCAACCCTACTATTCTATGATTCTATGATTCTAGTTCAATTACACAGATTTATAACATTGTGTTACATACATCCAAACCTGAAGCTTTGACAGTCAACGCTCCTATATTTCTTTCAGACTATAAAAACTAGTTGGTTCCTTTTCTAACCGCCTATTGTCATGATTTTATCCACTGGTGGCAGCTGCTAGGAAAAATCAGAAAGATTATGAATATGGGAGCCAAGATGGCATTGACTGGAAGGTGGAGATTGCCACCCATGGAACTAGGAGGTCCCAGCCATCTCTTGCCACAGAGGTCCAGGGATAGGATCTCCAAGATGAATATGTTTATTGTGAGTTGGAATTATCTGGAAAACCAGCTTGGTTTGGATTTTCCCACAAGACAATTCAATGTTGGGTGAATTCAGGTAAGCATCTTTTAATAGGGTGTGCATAACAGTAAACCAGTCATCTGGAAGCTGTGATGTGGAGAATTCACCATTTCCCTGTTTCCCCAGAGGAGACACATAGAAGGGGGAATAAAGCAGTCTGGCCAGCCCCCTCCTTCCCATTCTTCCACCTCACTTGTCATTCTTGCCTCAGTTTACTGTCTGTCTTGCTTGTCAATCACACGTTGCTGCAATTGTTCTGCCGGTTTTCTTACTTGTCATTCAGTCTCCCAGCACCACTGACTTCATGTTCTCCTTCCCATACAAGGAGATAAAGCCCAGTTTTTAATGCATGTTTATGTCTATGCATGTTTATATCTCCTTCCTTTTTAAAATTCCCTTAAAATTACCATAAGCCATAAAGCATTAAGCATAAAGGCTTAAAATAAATGGAGAACTGACTAATTAATCAAACAAGCAAATAAAATACTAAAAAAAAAAAATCTGTCATTCTGCAAATGGAAGGATATTGCTTGCAGAATGGGATTTCCTCAACCTCTCCTCCCCCATGCAGCTCCCCCCACACCCTCCAAATCTGCTATGGAGTACTGGGGAAGTTCCATTCCACAAATGGTATCCCTCCGCTGGTGGAACAATGGATTTGGATCCAACACATCATATTTAGAAGTCTTCCTTTCTATTTCAATATGCAATTAGGAAGAGTGTGGAATGAGTTATATGGCTACCAGCTGAGATTCTATAAGAAGTGAAGAAATAAACTTAAGAAGGGATGTAACTTAAGTTTGAACAATGCTTACAAGGTCAGATATTAAAATGGCCAGATGTTGCAAAACATTTTATTCGTTCCAAATCACAAGACTAGTCCATTTTGCGTCAATTATCTAATTCTAAAAAAGGCCATGCATGTCTTAGAATGGAGCATCTACAATGATATTTGTGAAGATCTATATCAATAAATAATTTCTGTCAACATTGCAACGTCTACAGAATGACAACTGCACCACTGAAAAGGCACCTGCGTGTAAATGCATCAGTATCAATGGACTTCTCCTTAGACAGTTGTCATGGCAGGATTTTCTATTCTATTCAGCTGCATATTGATGATCTGAGAAACACATCTCACCTTGAACAGTTTTATACAAGCTGTGCATCACCAAAGAGACTTTCATAAAAGAAATTATGCCAGCTGCCATCCAAACTAGCTTTGTGAATCTCTATTTTAGCTTCAGTCCAAGTGCCATTTGTTACAAGTTTATTCTCTCACACCTAGTGCATTAATATCAGAGAACAACTATCACAAATTCATAAACTATATATATATATTTCTATATATAGAGATAGATATATAAAAATATACATATTAAGAGAACCTTGAAGTCTTATTCTCTCACACAGTCTCCTTTTTTCTTACCAGTTTCCGGTTGTACATCAGTCAGAAAGCATTTGACACAAATGTATTCAGAGGACTTTCATCAATTATTTTATGCTTCAGATTGTCAAGACTTTGTGATAAGTTCCAAAAATTTGTCAACTCCCTTCCCATGATAAAAAGCACGTCAAGAAAGCCCAGCAGTACCCATCTGAATCGTCAAAGCTATTATCCCACAATCAAACTGTCACCAAAGCATCATAAAAGAATTGAGTGGGTTTTTCAGTCAAGACCACAACCACCTTTTGAAGAAAAATTTAAACATGAAAACCGGCTTAGAAAAACATTGCTTGCATTGCCTTCGACTTTGGGTGGCAGACCAAGCTAGCTGGCTACACCAAATAAGACCAAAGCCAGTGAATCTGGGACATTTTCAGCTTATTTATTTATTTCAGCAACAAAAAAATGCTGTAAGAGTTTAGTTTTGTTTCAAGTTCAGCTATAACTAGGCTTTGCAGAGTAGTGTGATCAGTTTCGGCAAACCATGAGAGCAGATTCACTGAACCTTAACGGTATTCCACCTAATATCTATGGTGAAGCTTTCTTGGCTCAATTTGGAATGCAGCTCCATCCACCCAACACAAAGCATTTGGAGGGGGCACATGCTGGCATTGGCATACACATGCATGCCATATCAGCAGACACTGGCCTGGGGACAAGGACAGCCACAGGTATAAATGCCTATGCTGCCCCCAGCCTGCCTTCTTTATTCCCTGCTTGGTGTGAACCCACCCACCCTGAGGCCACAGCGGAGGAATATAAGGTTGTATATAGGCCGAGCAGGAGTCTTTTGCCTGACAACAACATTGATAATGGAGGTTAGAGGGGGGTTTGCCTACTCTGCACTGCCTGCAAAAGTTGGAGTTTGTAGCTAGTGCAGAGGGGTGCTGTTTAAATAGAGAGCTTTTGTACATGAGGCTGTTAATCGCCTGTATCTACTTTTGGCTTCATCGCAGAACTGAGATCCGAGCACTACACAAAGAGCTTTTCCTTTCCTGCTTTTTTGCTACATAACCTCTAGGTGGTACTGTGGTATAGCATAATAACAAAATTACACAAGTGGAAAAAACATTTTCTTTCACTTTCATGAGCAATGCCGTATTTTCCCTGCTCTAAAAAAACCCTTGCACACAGTGTTCTTTAAAAAGCAAACTGGAGCAAAAAGCAAACCCGAAACTGGAGGGTCATGATGTCGTCTAAAGAACCCATAAACAACCATGAGTAGGGAATGACGAGTGCATAATAAATGCCTTATGTAGAAAAGCTCTGGATGTTTGTTTGATCACAAGAGCAGAGTTGTGAGGGAAAACAACAGACTGAAACTGCAGCATCAGTGAGCACTTGAGGCACCAAGATATGAAAGAGGATTCCTCTGAGCCAAAACAGACATTACTTTAAATCTTTGTCCAGCAGCTATATCTTTTGTTCATTTATACTTTACAGTAGGTGCAGGGGGCCCAATCCAGATCTTAAATACCCCCACTACCCCCAAGCCTAGAATCCTGATTTGAATCAGGGGCCCTGAGCCTACTCTAGAGTAAAAATGATGTCGCTGCTAGACACAGATTTAAAGTAATGTCTGTTTTGTTCCTTAGAGTTGCCACACAGGGCTGTGGGACCCAGTGCTTGACAACAGAACTCTCT
Organism: Heloderma suspectum; assembly: GCF_057233095.1. NCBI lineage: Eukaryota > Metazoa > Chordata > Lepidosauria > Squamata > Helodermatidae > Heloderma > Heloderma suspectum. The sequence goes on from NC_139459.1 coordinate 90,443,863, forward strand.
TGGGTTTGGCATGGCTCACACACCTGGAATTGTGGGCTCAAGGGGGTAGCAAGCCAGATATGCCCCCCTCACACCTGCAAATGGTGTGGCCAGCTCTAAGGCTCATCCTAACTTAAAGCAGGAACAGTCACTCACTAGGTGAAGCAGGCCTACCCTCTCCATGTGGATCACTGGCATAGGGGAGAGGGAGAGAGAGAGAGAAGGTTTGGATTGACAGGGTGATTCAACAATTTGGCCCAATGTTATTAGAACCATCTGGCCTAAAGTTCAGGCTCCCTGGTGAGCTTAAAATGGCTCAAAGGAAATGCAGTCCTCCCAGATCTGGGTAGGGAGATATATTTAGTTCCCATAACCCATGGCACTGGATTTGTCACAAAATAGCGAGTCTACAAGTCATACATTTAGCTAAGTTCCACCACTTTACTTGGGTGGGCAAGCAGGCATTATAGATATTGGGTGGGATACAGGATCTGCCTTCCACAAGAGGAAGGGAAGTCCCATAAGAGGAAGAGCTCCACTTGCAGAAGGTCCCTCTGTTTTTTTTTGTTTTGTTTTTAATTTCCCATTCAACAGGATCTCTTGATACTCTGACTAGCATTTTCAGGGGGCTGGAGGGGCTGCCAGGTGATGAAGGGGGTTGAGAAGCCCACTTCTACCACCACAGTTGATCCAACTTAAATTTAGATCCAGCCCATTGACTTGCATCCTAAAATAAAGTGCAATCCTATACATGTGTACTCAGAAGTAAGCTCCAATAAGTTCATTGGGACTTCCATCTAGGTAAGTGTGTATAGGCTTTCAGCTTTATGGGAGTATGTGGGAGGAAAATTTCCTGTTCCCTCCTCCCCCTGGAGCCAGATGTACCCCTCCCAAAAAAGCCTCTCTGGAAGTTCCAGGGACCCTCCTAGATAATGTGGAATGGGGTGCAGGAGGGTTGCGGGAGGGAAGGGGAAATTGCCCCAAATCAGGCTTGGAACCTAATATGAGTTAACTTAAGGATGTTCACAGAAGGAAAATTATCCATCTCCTCTTCCCCCCTGCAGTCACCTGTGCCCCATTTCACATTTTTCAGGAGCCCCCCACCCCACCCCTCTCCAGAAAGGCTATTAGGGCAAGTGGTGGCTGCAGGCAATGGGGAAAAATTCTTTCTGTTAACTTTCTTAACAGTCTAATCCTAGACAGGTCTACTCAGAAGTAAGTTCTATTCACTTCAGTGGGATTTACTCCCAGGTAAGTAGCTATAGGATTGCAGCCTAAATTTCAATCCTATACACATTTCACTGGGAGTAAGTCCTGCTGCACTCCATGGGACATACTCCCCAACAGATGTGCATAGTATTGCACTGTAAATTAACTTATCTTAGGATCCACACCATTAATTTTAAACATAGTCTAAGACGGCCTTGGGCCTTTCTTTCTGACTGCTCTGATTAAATGGGCACAAGGATGGGGAGATTTGATGGCACTATTAAGAGAATTGACACTACTGGCCTAGTCTACCTTGTTAGGTATACCCTTCCAACAAAGTTATGGGCCTGCTTAAATTAGGGCTATGCACCGCTTCGGACCTAGGCCCAAAGCCCGAGTCAAAGCAGGCCACTTCGGGCTGCTTTGGGCCCCATCCGAGGAGAAGCAGAGGGGACACAAAGTGACCCAAAGTGGGCCAGGGGCTCTCCGAAGTGCTTTGGTACACTTTGGAGCTTTGGCACCCCGGCCCAGCTGTGCCAGTGCCTCCAGCTCCTTACCTGAACCACCGCTGCCACCTCCACCACCACTGTTGCTGCTGCCTCCATCGCCGCTGCCTCTGCCTCCACCGCTGCCTCCACTGCTGCCGCCTCTGCCGCCACGCCACCACTATCGCCACTGCCATCACCGCCGGCAACTTCCAGCAGCAGCAACAGCAGAGGTGGTGGCAGTGGAGGCAGCAGTGACAGCAGCCCAGGTAAAGAGCTAGGGGGTTGCACAGGGGCACTGGGGGGTGATGCCAGATTCGGCCATCCGAATCCTGCTTCGGGTTTGAGGCCGAGGCAGATCGGGGGGTCCTGAATCAGCCTGAAGCTCATCGGGCACACCTTGGAAGCCCCAGAGCAGCTTCCAAGTTGGTTCAGGGGGTCCCTGCACAGCCCTACTTTAAATCCACTTGTTAAGTGAGGCATGGTGGGCCACTACCTCAGAGAGGGCCTTTTTGGTGGTGGTGCCCCAGATGTGAAATGTTCTCCCCAGAGAAGCTCTCCTGGCTCCTACATTGTGACGCCAGATGACCTTTTCATTTTCCCAGGCTTTTCAGTCTTAAAATTAGTATTTTACTTTTTAGAAATAGTTTAAACTTTTTACTGTAAACTGGCTGGAGACCCTTGGTTATTGGGTGGAACATAAGTATTGTAAATGTGTATGTATATGTGTATGTGTGTGTATATATATATATATATATACACACACACACACACACTAGCACTAGTCTTCTTTATGCCAATTTCTGGAGCGACATTTTCCTTTACAAGGCATCATATAACGCTGGCACTGTTGGGACACGGAGCTTATTAGGGCATACCACCAGGGATGATAAAACTGCAAGCTGAGATGAGCCACTGTATTAATCTTCTTGGGCAATTACAAACAAACGTGTCTCTACCCCATTTCATGAAATCTTCAGAATATTTCGAGGCATTCCGTATGAGCTTCAAATGAAGGAATGTCTCATGTAATGGACAGTGATGTTGTTTTCCTTCCTAGTATGTCATTTTCAAAAAAGGTCATTTGAGCCCACAACCATGCCATGTCAAGTGGATAGCCAAGGACAGAAGTCTCTTTTCTGACACTACTTTCATGCTCACATCTGGCACAGTACCTAATCAGCCTCCATTCTGACAGTATCTCAACATTTGCAAAATCTTTAAAAAGAGAGATAATAAACAACAGCATATTTCCCCTTTACATGACAAGGAAAACAATCTGACTGGTTTAAAAGGGTTCTTACATATGCTATTTACTTGTATGCTTGTGAGAAAACCTTGGTGAACAAAAGTTAAATAAGAAATGATGAGATGACAGTTCGTTCTCTCTGCGCTTGTCAATCAAAATGTTAAAAAGAAAACAAGGCTTTTTCCTGAAGTGTTTAAAAGAAACAACTATTCTACTAATGTACAGGATCATATGTGTTTGAATCAAGTTTTGTCTCAGTTCAAAAGAATTCTCATCCAAAGAATTTGCAGAACAAACAAAGAAAAGCTGGAAAAACACAAAGCTTTATCACAGAGCGATAATGTTCTTACACTGTTAAAGGTTGATTGCTTTAGGGCAAATCAGCCTAAGATGCCTTATTCTGAAGTATACTTTTCTGTTCTACATTTACTTGCAAAATTATTGTTCTGCCACAAATAATTTTGTCAAGAATGGATCGTCCTTTCCCTTTGCAATCAACACCACAATAAACACAGTATCAGGCTAATACAACTTTATTCTGCTAGAGACTAGCCTCTCTACAAATGCAGATTCAAGGAAACTCTCAGACTGCCCTGGCCCTAACAGCTAAACAACAATCTCTAAGCAGAGGAGTAGGGATGTACGAAACTCTTACCTGGCTCCGTGCCAGTGTGGGCAATCCACGGTGGGGGGGAGGCACTCCGTCCCTCCCCCGGGAATCCTCCCTGGCCGGCTCCTCTCTGCGGTGACTCTGCAGAGCCGCCGGCCGGGGCTGCCCTCAGCCAGACATCTGGCCTCTGGGCTGCATAGGGATGCAAATGGCGGCCACCGTAGCTGCCGCCATTTGCATCCGTGTCTTTAGCCATGATAGGCTATGTAAATATATACATAGCCTATCCAGGCTAAAGACACGGACGCAAATGGCGGCGGCTACAGCAGCCGCCATTTGCGTTCCTTCCTATTGCCGTGATAGGCTACGTATATATTTACATAGCCTATCACAGCAAAAGACAGGGGTGAAAATGGCGTCCGCTATGCCATTTGCACCCCTGTCTTTTGCTGTGATAAGCTACGTAAATATCTAGGTAGCCTATCATGGCTAAAGACACGGACTCAAATGCCGGCGGCTACGCCATTTGCATCTCTGCCCTGAGCTGTGATAGGCTACGTAGATACTTACATAGCCTATCACGGCTTGCCAGGGATGCAAATGGCGGCCAGCGTAGCAGAGCAGCCACCACTGGAGCAGCCGCCGCCGCAGCCAGGTAGGCTCCATTTCACGGGGCTTTCGCAGGGTGGTGGGGCGGGTTGCTCCATTCCGCCATGGATTCCGGGGGGCTGAATTCACTGGAATTCAGCCTCCCTGGGATCCGTGGCAGAATTCTCTAACATCCTTACAGAGGAGAAGAACCAGGGGATAGAAAAGTTGCTGGCTCCTTGGGTATGAGCTCCACTGCCGAGCTAGCTTTGCAGTGATGCCCCTCCCTTAGGGTGGCTCCCTCCTACATTGGCTTCCAAGAGTGGCTATCCGGGCAGAGGCTCTGAGCCCTGCCCCTAACTTTTCTCACTTAGCTTTGTGATGTGCCCTAGCATCTCTCAAGTCATTCCCCTCTTCCTTCTCCTCCTCCTCTTCCTGCTCCAAAACTTGAATTCCCACAGTGAAGGGAGGAGGCAGAAGCTCAGCCTGTGCCATCTGTTTGTCAAGGCCATTAGGGGAAACCCTCCCAGCATCTAGGTGCTCTAGGGAGGTCCCTCCCCATGCCTTGATCTAGCAGTTTTAACTCTGACTCAGAACTGGAGCTGTCAGACATCTGAAAAGGCTGGGACTCATCCCTGACATCATCCCCAAAAGGTCTCGCCTAGGGATGGCGGAGAATTTCTCCACAAATCTCGGGGAGGCCGAATGCCAACGCATTCAGCCCCCTGAAATTGTTGGTGAAATTCTCCGCCACCCCCCGCCACCCCCTGGGATGGGACTTACCTCCCTCAAATGTCCCTCTTAGCGGCGGGTCCTGGCGGGAGTTCGGTGGCGATTCGTTGGGAGCGGGGGCGGCGGCCAGTCTTCTGACCGGCTGCCGCCCCCACCATTACAAAATAAAGTAAAAAAACAAACACCTGTGATAGGCTACGTGATGATTTACGTAGCCTATCACGGCTAGATTTCCAAAGTCAGCCATGATAGGCTACGTAAATCGTTACGTAGCCTATCACGGGTGACTTTGAAAAAAAAAACACGTACGCAAATGGCGGCGCCCATGGGCGCCGCCATTTGCGTTCCTTATTTCATCCCAATAGTTTACGTAAAGATTTACGTAGACTACGGCGAAAACAAGGGCAACGCAAATAGCCCTTAAATCGTTACGTAGCCTATCACGGGTGTTTTGGGGTTTTTTTCACTTTTTTATTTTGGGGCCGGGGAGACGGGGCTCTACTCCCTGGCCTGAATTTCGGCCGGGCGAGGTGGGGTGCCTCTCCCCCCGGCCTGAACTTTGGGGGGAGAACCGAAGCGCCTCCCCCCCACCGCAAAGCAAGCTGCGGGACCAGGTAAGTGCCTTTCGTACATCCCTAGTCTCGCCCGCTCTTCCCCTGTGAGAACTTGTGAACCAGCACTGGGGCATGCAAATGTTCTGTCAGTTCCCAGGAATGATCTTCCGTTCCATAGCTTCCCAGTCAATGAAATATTGCAGCCTCCCTGAAAAAATGTGGGAGTCCAGGATGTTTGCTACTTCAAACTCCTCTTCTCCCTCCACCAAAATGGAAGGAGGGGGGACTGGGTCAGAGCAATAGGGGCTTCAGAGATCACTGGGGAAAGCAAGGATCAATGAAAAACAGGGTGGACCTTCATGGCGGGGGGGAGGGAGAGTCTGAAAGCGATGGGGTTGATATTTGATCTAAGCCATAATTTGGAAAGGCCCTGTTTAATGGGCTGCCAGTTTCTTGCTTGGGGTGTTTGAAGGGAGGTTCCAGGTTGATAACCACACCCAATTCCCCACTTCTGAGGCAGGACCTGTGTGCAGGTGGTGGTTGGTGGCTGCCTTGTACACCGCTTTTGCCTGCTCAATGTTTTCTTGTAGGAAGTGATGCATGGAGTGCAATTCTTCCAAAAAGTAATGGGCAGCCAGCACCGAGGAATAACTTAACGAGGCGGGGAAGGTCATGGGATGGTACCCAAAATTAGCAAAGAAGGGGGCTTGGCAAGTGGAGGAATTACATGTGTTGTTATAAGCAAACTCAGCCAGAGGCAAGAGGGCCCACCCACTTGTCTTGTTGGTAATACACAGCAGCTTAAGTACTGTTCTAGTGTGGTATTAGTAAGTTTGGTCTGCCCATCTGTCTGGGGGTGATGAGGAGAGGAAAGTCTTATATTGAGCAGCGTCAGCAACTCCTGCCAGAACTGGGCCATAAATTGGGGCCCTTATCTGAGGTGAGCCCCTCAGGCCAGCCATGTAATTGGAAAACATGGATTAGAAACAACTCAGCCATTTCTTTGGCTGAGGGCAGTCTTGAGCAAGGTATAAAATGGGACATTTTAGAAAATAAGTCTACCACCACCAAAATGGTGGTTTTACCTTGTGATTGTGGCAAGTCCATGATAAAGTCAAGGGAGAGCAGTTTCCAGAGCCCTGGGGGTGTAGGTAAGGGATGGAGCAGTCTGGTTTGCCCATGGGGTCTTTGGCCCTTTAACAGGTGTCACAGGAGGTCACGTAGGGTTTGACATCATGACACACTCAGGGCCACCCAAAATCTTGAGTGACTCCATGTAACATTTTGGAAAATCCAAAATGCCCAGCAATGCATGAGTTGTGTCATTGTCAGAAGACTTTCTCCCTCAGGCATTTGGAAGACACATAGACTCTGCATACGTGGTAAAGTAGACTTCCTTGTAACAAAAAGGGGGTTGGCTTGGTGACTCCGTCTGCTAGTCCCAGCTCTGCCACTTCATCGCAAACAAAGAGATCTTGAGCTTGCTCCATGCGGAGTACTTCTACCCACAAATGGGGTTCAACTGCAGCTGCCAGACTCTCAGGGGGAAGGATCAGAGCTGGGGGGGGTCTCCTCTCCCCCTGCCTGTAATTCCAGTTTATGGGAGAGTGCGTCCACCTGCTGGTTTTCTGTGGCTCTAGCATGGCAGATTTGGCAGTTGAACTGTGGGAAAAAAGGGACCATCTGATTTGATGTTGATTCATTGTCCTGGCTGGAGGTGTTCCGGACTTGGATGGCTGGTTCAGTTTCAACGGGGTGCTGTGCCCCCTCTAAAATATGTCTCCATGTTTCTAACACCTACATTATAGCTAAAAGTTCCTTTTCCCAGATGGTGTAGTTTCCTTCTGAAAGGGTTAATTTCTCAGAAAGGTAAGCCCAGGGCTGCAGTCTTTCCCCCTCCTCTCCCATAAAGTACAGCCCCTAGAATCAGAAGCATCTGTTTGCGCTACGAAGGATTTTGTGGATTAGGATGCATGAGTATTGGTTCAGAACTAAACACTAGCTTCAGGTGTTCAAAAGACTGCTGGGAAGAGTCAGACCAGTGGAAAGATGATTTCTTACCTTTGAGGAGGTCTGCTAGAGGAGCCATAAGTTTGGATAGCTGGGCAGGTACTTTCTGTAGAAATTGGCAAATCCCCGGAATTTTTGTAGGTTTTTCTTGGTTGACAGAGCCCACCAAGACAGCATGGCTTGTACTTTTGCAGGATCCATTTTGATGCCTTACACTAAATTTTTATAGCCCAGCTAGTTCAAGGTTGTCAAATCAAAAGTGCACTTCTCCAGCTTAACAAACAGGCAGTGCTCCCGGAGGCACTGTAAGACAGCTTTCACATGTCATTCATGTGCCTGAGGGTTTTGTGAGAATATAAGCAAATCATCTAAATAAATAATGAAGAATTTGTCCAAATAATCCCTGAAAATGTCATGAAACACAAAAATGCCACAGCCCAAAAGCCATGACCACATATTCATAGGCACCATACCTGCATCAGAATGCTGTCTTCCATTCATCTCCCTCCCAGTTGCATATCAGATTATAAGCACCACACAAGTCCAATTTGGTGGAAATCTTGGCTTTTCCCAAGCACTCTAACATCTCAGGGATGAGAGGGAGGGCATGCTTGTCACATATGGTGATGGAATTTAGGTTTCTGTAATCATGAACAGGGTGCAGCTCCCCCACTTTCTTTTTTACGAACAGAGTTGGGGTGCCCACAGGGGAGGTGGCGAGATGAATAAAACCCTGCTATAAGTTGGTGTCCAAAAACTCCCAGAGAACGTGGGAGTTCTGGCTCCAACATGGAGTACAGCCACCCAGCAGGGATGGGAGCTCCTGGGATCAATTTAATGGCACAGTCATAGGGTAGCTGGTTAGCCTCCTTCTTGTCAAAAACATCCCAAAACATCACATATTTTCTGGGAAGGGACTGCATCGAGGTGATTGTGAAAAGTGAAGTGGATGAAGGGGTTAACACTTGAGTCATCGTGGCTCCAGCTCCCAGGAAGCAACGTTGCTGATGGTAAGGGGATGTGAACAGCACTTGATGAAGTTTCCATGAAATCTGGGGATTGTGTGTCACCAGCCAGGATATGCCTAGCACAATTGGGCACTGGGCACCTTGGCTAGATGAAACTGAATTTGTTCTATGTGCCCTTGGGAACTTAAGGTGACTGTAGTTGTAATCCGAGGGACTGCTCCAGACAAAAGAGGCTACCCATCGATGGCTTCCACTTTCAAAGGAGAAGGCAGGAGCAGAGCAGAGATGCTGTGTTGTCAAGCAAACTCTTCATCCATAAAACTGGTAGTAGCCACACAATCCACCAAGGCCATGACATGTTTCCCACTCCACTAGGGAAATTGCAGATGCACAGGAAGTAACAGATGGGACCAGGGTGGTGGTGGGGAGGCAGACCCTGCTACCCTGGTGGCCAGTGTTCCTTCCCCCCTGCAAACCCCCATCAGACTTGGGGTGGTTAGTCAGGCTTGGGGGGGCAGGAGGTGGTGTGGGGGCTTGGGACTTTGTCAGGACTCAGCAGGCCCTCACAATATGCCCTTTCTTTCCTCATTTGAAACACAGACCTTCAGTGCACTGCCACTCCACTCAGCCAGGGACAACCCAGGTCAGGTTGCTCTCCATTGCTCTGGAATGTCCTCTGCTCCCGCGGCAGGGCTGCTGAGGGGAGGGGGCAACAGTCTTGGTGGAATGGGAGGAGGAATGTCTCGGCTGGCACAGCTTTTCTTGGTTGTCTGCACCTCTCCAGCCAACTGTCGATATTCAAGCATGCTTGGATGAGGTCAGCCAGGGTAGGTGGGCATGGGGTGCATGCTAACTCATCTGAAACTTTGTCATTCAAGCCCTCCAAAAATGGGGGAACATTAGCCACATCATTCCACTGTAAATCTTGGATCAACAACCAAAAACTCATCACACATACTGATACAGAATCCCAACCTTGCTTGAGGTGGCAGATCTCCTGGGTCACAGTCTCTGCATGAAGGGAGTCACCCAAAAAACTGCCATCGCATCCATGAACCCCTGGTAGTTAGCCAATAAAGGGTAATTTGCAATTAGAAGGGCTGAGGCCCATTTTGCCGCCACTCCTGAAAGCAAGCTAATTATAAATCCCACATGTATCTGGTCCATATGGAAATTGTCTAGTTGTAGGTGCATATAAGTTCCGATTGGGCCTGGAAAGTAGGAAACAGTCCCTTGTCTCCAATCCATCAAACTTCTCTGGCAGTCCCACTGGACATTTCCAATAGGGTGGAATCGGGGGTGGAGCAGGTGGAGCAGCTGCCTGTAATGCGTGGACAACCCCATCAGTTGATTCACCTGATCGCGAAGAGCCTGGTTCTCTAGCATCAAGGTGGCTACTGCTGGTTCCATGATGCTTTTGGAGAGAGCTTTCAGGGGGATTGATGGGTGAGAATTGGAGGGGAAATGGGGGTGAAAAAACTACTTGCAAGCTGGCAAGAATGGATCGTCCTTTCCCTTCGCAATCAACACCACAATAGACACAGCTTCAGCTAATATGACTTTATTCTGCTAGAGACTAGCCTCTCTACAAATACAGATTTAAGGAAACTCTCAGACTGCCCCAGGCCCTAACAACTAATCAACAATCTCTAAGCAAAGGAGATGAACCAGGGGATAGAAAAGTTGCTGGCAGTTTGAGTATTAACCTCCTGGCCAAGCTAGCTTCTCAATGATGCCCCGCCTTTAGGGTAGCTCCCTCCTATGTTGGCTTCCAAGAGTGGCTATCCGGGAGCAGCCCCTAACTTTTTATCCTGTCCCTAACTTTTCCCACTTAGCTTTGCTACACACCCTAGCATCTCTCAAGTCATGGCCCTCCTCCTCCTCCTCCTCCTCCTCCTCAGAAACTTGAATTCCCACAGTGGAGGGAGGGGGCAGAGACTCAGCCTGTGCCATCTGTTTGTCAAGGCCATGAAAGGAAACACTCCCAGCATCTAGGCACTCTGAATCGGAGCTGTCACACATCTCAAAAGGCTAGGACTCATTCCTGACAAATGTTGACTTTGAGCATATCTTTTCCCTCACTAGATAGGCAATAATACTCCCAACTGCTTGCTTCCAGTACACTTCTGGTGTCTAATTCTTTATCCTTTCCCTCACACAGGGATTGACAAGGTTTAAAATGTGTCAGTCCATAGTTATTAGCCTGAAAATAAATACCATTAAAGGACTGCCAATATCTTGTATAAGAACAAAAATCAGGAATTCAGACAACTGTTCCCTACAACCTGCAATAATATTCAGATCTAAATGAGAAAAGTTTGAATGCAATCAAGAATTTTGCATCCCTGAGTTTGAAATGCTGGTCCAAAAGTTTTCCCACACTTTTCCCCTGCTTATCCCATGCTATTTCAGAATAGCAGGGTATTTTCTCTGGTCATGCCATGAAAGTGCCAGTGCCAGCCCATGTACTTGTACCATGGTGAAATGAGCTGCTGTGTGCAGGCAGTTGCAGGGTATGTGGTTATGATGATGACAGCAGTGATGACGAGAAGGTGGGAGTGTCACCCGCCATACCTGCACCCTTCTGCCTCCTCGTCATTCCATATTGTTTGCTGGCACAGCACAATGCAGTGGAAGTCCAGAAGAGTGGCAGAGCGGCATCCTGCCGTGCCATGATCACGAAACAGCCAAACTCAGCACAACATGGAATGGCCAGCACGGCAGCATTTGGCGGTCCACTGGGTAACCAAAAGCCATGTCTTGGGGGGGGGGGATTCAGTGGGGTTGCTGTCTGTCCATATTGTGTGGCTATATCAATCAAAACTCACCGACCGGTAATCTGCAAGGGGTGGGAAAGGGCAGGTACCACAGAGGAAATTGCACGATGCCCCCCTCTGAGTGTAAGGGTTTGTGGCGCAATAGCAGTGATGTTTACGAGAGGCTCCGCCACCCTGAAAAGATAATAAGTGGAATGTAGCAAGATAAATACAACCAGTGTAAAGAGTCCATGCTTGAACAGGAATTAGAAACAGGGGTACAACTGGTGGGATAAAGCTGTCTGTTGTTGTTAAATGTTTTTCTCCTGACTCTTCCTCAGTTTCTGGCTCCAGATTGAGTGTAGCTAATCTGGAGTTGGAAACTAAGGAGGCAGACCTAGTAGCAGGAGATGGCGTAGCTCTTCAGTTTCAACCAAATGAACCACACCATTACCTTAGTCTGCCATCTTTGATTTGGAATGGGTGGGGTGGGGAGGCGAGAGAATCATTGGATGGTGATGTCATCTATCTTGTAGTCCACATATTGTGGAAAGGATCTCATTTTGCTATAGATATGCTATAGTCATGGCAATATAGAGTTCAAAATCACATCAAGAAGGTCTATGTTCCGCATTTCTTTATTTAGATGGATGGACGGACGGACAGAGATAGAGATATGGTTATTTCAAACAGTTGCAGCTACTTTCATCCAGTTATTGCAAAACATTGTCAAGTCTTTTGCAGAAAATTATTCACTTTATCAAATTCAATTTATCTCTGAAGTTAACCATCACAGCCACAAGTCTCTTGGTCTGAAGTGGGCCCAAAATGGGTAATCACGTTTTAGCACTCATATTCACTGCCAAGAAAGATGAAAAGAACTTTGAACCTTGGTATATTTTGCTTGTTTACATGAATAATGTATGTTGTAAAGTTTAAAGGCTGATGCCATTAGCAAGCAGAACAGTTCCAATAGCTCATCCATCCATTTGTCACAGGCCATTCACGCCTCTTACAAGTAGCAGAATGCAGCTATAAGTACGTCAATTTCTAAATAATTAAAATGGAGTGATATTTTTTAATAGAGCCACAAGACAGAACATCCCCTATAACTTTTCAAAAATGAGTTTGTCTTGCATTTCTTGCTAGTGCACACACTGGCAGATATTTGGTACACATTTCTTGCTTGAGCAAACACTACAGTGGTAGTGTTGCCTAGTTTGCTTGGGCTGGTACAGTGTTGCCTAGTTTGCTTGGGCTGATCGCATGAGTGTGCGTGTGTGTGTGTGTGTGTGTGTGTGAGAGAGAGAGAGAGAGAGAGAGAGAATGGTTCAATCTTTGGCCAAAGTTGCATGAAATTATCCTTGATCCCTTTCAACACTATGGTCTGGTTCTCATTTGTATGTACATCAGATTTCTCTACAATATTGTTGTATACTGGGCTTGGTACACAAATACGTGTTCATCGATTAATCGCTGCAGCATTATGTGGTGATGACTTGCAGTTGCACGTGTGAATGAAGCATCATGGAAACATCACAGCTAGAATTTTCATACCATCTCTCACACAATGTATTCTGACTCAGTTTGATTGCACAGACTCCTGGCAGCCACAAGGGTAAAGTGATCAAGTGTAGAGAAGGCAAGTGATTACATATATATTTGAATTAGTTCCAAATGACTGGAAACAGAATGTGTGAAGACACTACATTGAAAAGCAACATCTTGAGCTGATTTGAGTCCATGTGAAAGCTTTGTCTGGGTGTTAGATCCTCAATGACCCATATACCCGAGCATCTCCATTTGTTGCTAAATAATCAGCCGATAAACATAAAAACATGCCCATGTATCTGTGATTCTCAGAGCAATAGGTAAAGGGATGTTCCAGTCTAACTTTACTCGATAAATAGCCAAAACATTTTTGTGTGGATCAAAGCTTTGTGGAGATTCCTCCATTCCTGCTTTTTACTTGTGAATGAATCAAAATTAGAACAGGTTTCAAAACAGCAGGCTAGTGGATGCATAATTAGTATTTAATAAATCATCACAATTTCTGCATCCAGAAAGGCTTGATTTCATCTGAAGTCTGTAAGGTTCTTCAGTGTATCTCAGGAAACCTTATGAATATTTTAAAGTGTTAAAAGTCCTGCCCATTGTTCTGTTTCCAAATGGCACTCTCAATGCTTCTCTCAGTTCAAGCGGCACATACGACCAACTCGGCAGGTGAATTTAGTTAAGTGAGGAGGTACACATTTCTTGCGGAGTGCACCCGAAATGAAAGACAGGCCTTGCCTATTGTGATGGCATTAAATTAATTACTGTTGAACTTGAGCAAACTCCAAGGTTCATTGCAACCGCACCTTTTACTAATAAATTAAGGGCACAAGTTTGGAAAGGGAAAGAGTATGGTGCAGTCAGATTGCCTTCAGTGTTATTAAATCTCATTATCAATTAGGCAACTTGTAGGTCTTTAAACTCTAATTACTTTCTTTATCTTTGATAAAGTAAGGTAGCTATCTGGCTAATCTCCTGTATTGCTTATCTACATTGAAAATACCAAGGAACTGCTTTATGTGGAAATAAACGTTCAATACGCTAAAACTCTTGCATGCAGGAAAGATAGCATCATTAGAAAACATATACTGAAAATCTGACTTTAGAAGCTCCTGGAGGCCAACAACGTCATTAGACTGAGCTATTATGGACTGTGCATTGAATTTCAATGTTCTCATTGCCTTTTTATAGGAGGTACCTTGGTATTCAAATACATAACAACAGAGGCTAGTGTTAATAACTAGGCCAGTGGAGGGGGGTTATCTATCCTATTGTTAACAGGGCACTTGCCAAATCTAATATTCTTCATCATTTATAGTAGTGAGCAATATAATTTTGCTTTATCAATATATCATGTTATTTAGTCATAGATTAGACCTTCAGTCCTGGTGAAAAAAGTAAACTTCCCCACATGGCCCTATTGTAACAGAAACCTCAGACAAAGTCAGCCTGTAATCCTGGGAATCTGGTGGAGCAGCGGCCATTGTTTCTATATCTGACATCTTGTACTTCATTGCAGGTACACCCGAACTGGAAACAAGGTTGTTCACATTCACACAAGCACAATGTCACAACCTATTGCCTAAGCAAATGGCAGCACCTCCAGTCAGAACTGCTCTCTGGTTGAGGCTCACTACCTCTATCACATCCAAACAGAGTTGTGTATGTGGCTTTTTATTTACTGCCAGGAAAGGGGTGGGGTAGGAGGATGGAGAGGTGTACACATGCTAAAAAAGAGAAAGGAGTGAGTCATAAAGGGAACTTTTGTCATAAGTTATGTACTGTAATAATATTGGTCATGGTGGTGGTGATGATAATGACAATGATGATCATCATTACTATAACAACAGCATGTAACAACAGCATCATCATGTTAACAACAGCATTCCCCGGCATTTGGTGATTAAGGCATTTCTGGTAATATGTAATAAAAACATTTTATGTATTTTCATCTTCAGCTTTATCTAAAAGAAAAGACAAAAGAAACGTATGTAAATAAGCAATAATTGGGATTGCTAGAAGTTAATAATGGCTCTATGTTTCAGATCAAGGTCATGAAGTGAGGAAAAGCTCCTTTTCTATCCATGCATTGCTGCATTTGTGTGACCTGTACCAAGTCAGGCCTATCGAATGCAAATTGTCCTTTTCTCTGACAATTCTGAATGATGCATCACCGTGCAATGCACATGCTAAATAATGACAGTAGTAAATAATAGCAATGGTGGTGCCAAAACGTTTCATGCAAGATCTCAGAGAATTGTACTCTTGCATAATGTAGCTCTTCGGCTCCAGTACATGCACATTCTTCTGCAGAATGACTTTGTCCCCCCCCCGCCCCATTTTTCCTTTCCTTCTTTCTTTTCCTCTATTTTCTTCATGACTAACTCTTGAAATCATGATATAACATTACCTAGAGGGTAGAGCATGCCTGCAAAGCTTGAATACAAATCAAAATGAATACGGTACTTGCTTGGATATATCTGATTTATGATTATTGGCAGAATACATAAAATAAATATTTTGTGGCATTCACTTGGGAAAAATCAGATATTGCCCTGTTTAAATCCAGTTTGAAAGGAAATGAATTTTAAATACTTTAGAACACTTTTAAACAAACTATTGCAAAATGCATGAAAGTCGTATGTATTAAGTTATGGCACTGCCATTCATATTATTGCAGTCCAGGGGCTGTGAGACTTCCCATTAACATCCGATATTCAGTGCTTTATGCCTCTGCTGTAAAAATGCACACTGAACTGAAAAGTGAAACAAGCAGGTCTATCTTGACAACATTTCATTTCAAAAAATAAATTCAAAACTGTCAATCAACGGGGAAATGAAAAACAAAAAGCTAATGTTAAATCTGATGAGAGAAAAACCCAACTCAGGATTCATAAATCTCACAAACACAATGGTGCATAAATCATTTCCTCTTTGGGGAAGACTAAATTTTGCAGGCTGACAGCTGCATGGAAATTAAGTTCCATGAACTTCAGACTAATCTCTTAAATCTGCTTACATCAATGCTGAAATTCTCCCCTCATCCTCACAACATACATATATTAATGGTAGTTAGTGCTTTAGGAATTAAGGACATCTAGTATGGATTATGTTTGGCTTTTCTTTGTCTCTTAGGGGTAAATTACATGTTGCACACAAATGCACACAATTAAGCTGGGAGATTTTTTTATAAACAGTCTCAGTAGGCTGTTTTGAGTGTAGGAGAAGAGGCCATTTTGAGTGTAGGGCAGGAAAGGAAAGGTTCTCGACACTGCTAGCCATTCTGCTCCAGGTTGCCCTCATGCCAGCTGCTCTCCTGGCCCCAATTCCTTGTTGATCAGGAACTCCATGTGAGCAAAAGCACTTGTGGGGGGTACATTCTGAGGAATCTGCACAGCTCTTTAGTGTTTTCTCTGTATAAAACACTGTACTGGTTTTGCCCTCTAAAGCCCTAGACAATTTGGATCATTCATAGACACTGCTCCTTCCTTGTGCACTGTTACAATATTTAAGGTAATTTGAGTGCATCTACTTGATTGTACCATTTTTTGTGGTTTTGCCACAAAGAAGGGCATTCAGCTATCTGCCCTCACCAATTCCTTTTTCTTGAAGACTCACCAAAGTTCCTTGCTGATCATTTTCATGGAGTGTTGTGAAAACCTCTTGTCTGAGTTGGATTTTTATGACTGGGTTGGCATATATGGAACTTATGAACCTAAGAAGAGCCGCGCTGGCTCAGACCAAAAGCCTGAGTAGTCTAGCATTCTGTCTCTCAGTAGCCAGCCTGTGGCAAGCCCATAAGCAGCACATGAATACAATAGCACCTTCCTGCTTGTGTTCCCCAACAACTAGTATTGAGCGGCATACTGCCTCTGATACTGGAGGTAATATACAGCCATCAGGGGGGGTTTCTCCACAACAACAGAAGGAGAAGCGAATGGAGGATACCGGATTTTTTCAAGGGATTGGCTTTGGTGCACCTTGGTCTGTGCAAGGCTCCATAAGTGAGTGCACTGCACCAATATAAGTCCACTTCACAGAACATACTTCCAGGTGCTGGGCTGTGTGTGTGTGGAGTGAACATCATCTGACTGGAAGGGGCTGTTCAACCAATAAGATAGCCTTCCCCCCCATCCAGGGTCTCCCCCCACTTTCTCCTTTGATAAAAGCACTCCCCTTCTCTCCCCCATTACTTACTCCCTTAACGCAACAATCATTACAAGAACAGTTTTCTCTCAGCCTTGAACCTGCCTAAGCTCGAACCATCTGCTTCTCTCTCTCCCCCCCACCCCACATTACTTACTTCCTTAAAGCAGCAAAGAAAACAGTGGTCTCGCAGCCATGTTGCAATCAACTTTGAAGCTTTGAAGTTTCGACATTAAGGCTCCTAAATGTGTTATTTTGATTCATGGGAATCTCAGTAACTTTGAGAGTTCGCATTTCGGAAACAAGCCTCATTGACCACAATGGGAGTTACTTCTGAGTAGACACACTTATGTTTGTGCTGAGAAAGGCAGGGATGGGAAACCGGCCCTTTTTCTAACCCGATGCTGCACAGGATCAGATGACTGAAGGTGGAAGTAGTTACTTCCGAATAGCAAAAAACCAAACAACAGAGAGTCACAGCTTTGGGAAAGCACTTTACAGCCTTTAGGGAATTTGGGCTTTAAAATGTGCCATTTCAGTTGAGGGAGATCTCTGGTGGGCGCATTCAGGGGACAAGCCTCATTGAGCACAATGGAAGTTACTTCTGAGTAGACACTAACTGGTTTGTGCAGGGATGGGAAACACACAGGAAATACCCCTTGACTGGGATCACAGTGAAAGGCACACCCCTGGGCAGGGCTAGCATACCCAAGGTAAATGGGAGTTGGGGCACACAGCAACCATACCAGGAAGAACCCTACTGTCAGGGTGGAAACTGAGCCAATAGAGCCCCAGAGCAGTTCTGATTCTGAGGAGGAACAGCAATCCATGGGAGAGGAGCTCACTCATCTCTCACAAGCACAGCAGCTGGCAGAGATTCCTCCTGCCAGCATTCCTGGGATAGATAGTGACCCTGGCAGTGAGAGAGCGCTGGAGAGGGGCTTGCTGGACGCTCGGCGCAGACACAGGGAGCGACAGCAGATGAAGGGCATAGAAAGGAGGCGTAGCGCTCGCTTGGCGCGCAAACAACGGTCGCATCCCGAGGACCCAAGGGAAAGAGGGAGGATCTCTCCCTAGCCCATAAGTTCTGGGTCTTCCCGTGGTTCTCCTTCAAACGGGGACCAACTGCCTTACCTGGAGCTTAGGCTACTCTGCTATCTTTCCCCAGTGCTGTTCCTTGCTTTGTCACTAGTGATTAGTATCTGAAAGAGTCATAAAGGAATAAAGTCTCAGAAAGAATTCCTCGTCGTCTGTGTCTTGAGTTGGCTATTGGTGGGGACTGCAAGAGGCAGCTAGGGCACTCCTGACACCTACTTAAGGAAAAGTATCGGACTTTAAGTAGTCTCAGGAAATCCAGTTTTTCCATGATAAGCTCCACGGTGGCTGCTGGATGGCCACGATGTCATGTATCCCTAATGACCTCCAAATGAAGCCAGCTCGGAGTAAATTGCTCATGGAGACACCCCCAGGACTAGTACCTATTGCTAGGCTTATCCCCCAGCCCTTTTGTTTGTTTTAGCACAGATGTTTTATTGTGGTTCTTTCTAGTTGCTGTGGTATTTATTATTTATTCTACCCTTAGGGTAGTGGAAACCAGAAATCAGTATCAATGAAAATGCTCACACAAATAAATGTCTATGAACAATGGTGCTATATTAGACAAGTAGCCAAATGTCTTCTTGCCTAATTTAGCACAATATTAGTACCACAGGCTCCTGCTGCAAAGTTTAGAAAGGAAGAACCCAGGCCAGCTAATTTGAAGAAGCACATTAATTATACTAACCCTTTTCACCCTGATGAAGGTAGATTTGACACTTTGTCCTTCATATTCTCAGCCTAAATTTAAACTGTCACAACCAATGTAGCCATTCCTTTCCTGACAAGATGGAGTGGTGCCTTTCTCCTTTGATAACTGTAATAGCTATCATCTAATTGGGATGTAACCCGTATATAGCATTTTAATATGTAGAACACTTGTACAGAAAACGAGCAGGGTATAAAATCATCTCTGTTAGCTACTATCTGAAATATTATTTAGTCATTTGAATTGGCCCATAGTTTCAAATGCTGTAGTAATATTATGGTTTTGTCTAACGGTGTCCCTCTGACAACTGTACATACACCGCTGATGGATCAAATTTCACACACACAAACCCTGCAGCCCCCCCCCCCACACACACACACACACACCAAATCTGCTTCAGGGGACTGTGGAACCCTGTGGAGCAGATCTGTGGGGCATGCAAGTGGCTGAAGTGGGAAGAAGGGTAAGGGAAATTCCTGTTACAGAAGCAGAAAAAAACTGCACAAAAGCCAGGGAACTGCCAAATGATTGATGGTTGGGGAAAAGGGTGGGGCCAGGGATGGGGGCATGGCCTTCTGGGGAACTGTAGAGGATCAGGTTGGGACCACAGGAGGGATGGATTCTATCCCTGGGACCTGACGTTCCCACTGTCAGGGTGGAAACTGAGCCGATAGAACTCCAGAGCAGTTCTGATTCCGAGGAGGATCAGCAATCCGTGGGAGAGGAGCCAGCTCATCCCTCACAGGCACAGCAGCTGGCAGAGATTCCTCCTGCTGGCATTCCTGAGATAGATAGTGACCCTGGCAGTGAGAAAGTGTGGGAGGGGGGCTTGCTAGATGCTCGATGCAGATGCAGGGAGCGACGAGCAATGGAGGGTGCGGAAAGGAGGTGTAGCGCCCGTTTGGCGCGCAAGCAACGGCCGCATCCCATGGACCCAAGGGAAAGAGGGAGGATCTCTCCCTAGCCCATAAGTTCAGGGCCTTTAAGTGATTCTCCTTCAAACAGGGACCAACTGCCTACCCAGAGCATAGGCTACTGTGATGTTCATTGCTTAGTCGCTGGTGATTAGCATCAGAAAGAGTCATTAAGTTGTAAAAGGATTAAAGCCTTGAAAAGAATCCTTTTGTCTGTGTCTTAAGTTGGCTATTGGAGTGTACTGAAAGAAGCTGCTAGGGCGCTCCTGACATCCACCCACTGTATTTGGGACAGTGGCAGCCACATGCCATTGCCATAGGCCCTTTTCAGTGGAGAGGCAGAGGAGGGCATATTTCTTGCACACCACACCTGGAGGGGGCCATATCATCATTGACAAACAGTATACTAGGAAAAGAAAAGGGCAGCCTTAAATCATGCTTCAGCCCGGTGGCGATAAGAGTTACAAGCCCCAGAAAATGAGACTGTAAATGAACTTTTCGTCTCCATAGAACTGACATTGGATCCCAGGGACAGGGAATAGTGTCTATAGGGCAATTTTGTCAGTGTTCGTAATTAAAATACATATGTAGTGGAGAGGGGTCGCCACCCCCCTTTTGTCCTTTAGCCCAGCCCTTTCAGCTTGCCCACTGGGAAAGGCATCTCCAAGACGCTCCTGGGTTTGCCAACTGAGCCCACCCGACTGAAAACAGTATGTCAGGTGGCCGCAACATAACTGAGCTCATTAAGGAATAGCTGCAGCTGCTGACAGCAAGGCTGAAGAGGGAGGGAGCCATCTATGCTATCTCCAGGAGAGATGAAAAGGCCCTACTTCAGCAGCCTTGGTGGTGGTGGCAAAAGGGGAAAAGAGCAAGATGAACATATCCAGTCTACCTGGTGGGAACAGCATCAGCATCCAGAGGTGGCTGCAGCCCTAAAGCTCCCTTCCTGGTAGAAACCTATTTGTTCCAAGGAATCTAAGGGTTTGGAGTAAAAGGACCCAAGGAAGATAAAGTTATCTCCTGTGTTTTGCTGTACTTTCAAGGAACTGTGAAGCAGCCCATATTTTCTTTTCAAAGTGATAAAAGTCTTTGTGTATCTCCATTGTTTTCTTGGCTGCTTCTGAGGCATGTGCTATTAAATTTGGGTGAACTCTTCAGTCTGCATTTGAAACAGTGCCTAGTACCAAAGCCTTACTTTGAACTAATGTGGAGGGAACCCAGCTGTGATCGTGGGTCCCTGCCAGACAGACAGACAGACAGACCACTTACTTGTAGTCCAGTTCTCTCTGTGGACAGGTCTTTCCAGTGTTAGCCTAGACCAGAGCTTTCCAAACTGTGTGCCGTGACACATTAGTGTGTCTCCGGCAGTGTGTAGGCGTGTCGCACGAAATGCAGAAAATTGTGCGCAAGGGCACCACGGAGCTCCCTTACTCGCGTTTGCTTCCCTTGGCCCCTCCCCTGGAACTTCCTAAAGCAGCTAATGTTAAAGCAGCTAAGCCTTAGCAGCTAAGGCTTAGCTGCTTTAACATTATCTGCTTTAGGATCGTGTGGCATCTTGACATAGGACGCATGTGATTGGTGGTGTCGGAGCAGTACAGCGAGGAGTGTGGTAACGCTGGCTGCACAAGGAGTGTGGAGAATTAGGAATTCGCATTGGAGACTCCTTGGACTGCACCAAGCGGGCCATCCGCCATCTTGGCCAATCAGAACGGAGCTCAGTGGAGGCCAGAAGCTTCGGAATTAGCGTGCTCCCAATCACTCGGGCGAGTGCACTGCAGGCTGTCACCCAGTCAACCCACCTGCTGCTGGCTGAAGGGAGGCCACCCTCCCAAACCCACTGTGGCAAACAGCAAGCCACCCACCACATGGCACTTATAATTTGATTTCTGCCATTTATTTTTACTCTGCTATAATCGTGGATTGACCACCCACCAGCAGTGTACCACTGGAGAGTGCTGGAACTGGACTCTGGACATAGGCATTGCAAATATTTGCAGCAATATAGCCTTGTAGTGAGACATATATATTTACACCATTTTTGTTGGACTTTTGCTTCTGTACTTCAGGTGTTTTTGCAGCTGAGCTCCTACCTGGACCTATGTGTGCTAATATATATTGTAAATATTTTAGTTAATTTTGTTTATTTTTCACATTTTCTCCTGGTCCTGATTCCTATCTTTATCTCACTTTATCACTGTGGGAGTGGAACGCAGGTGCTGTTATTTTCATAAGAAAAAATAGAGAAAGATAAGCGCTAAAAACAGTCCTGTTATTTTCATATTTAGTTAATGCTAAAACCTAAAAATAAATTCGCATAGATTTATTCATTAAATTGCAGTTGAATTACCCGTAAAATAGATATTTTTCTAATTAAGAAAAGGAAAGCTGGTGAAGATGATGTTTGCGATGAACAAAATGTAGCTGCTATAGAGGAAACTACACAAGAACCAACTGTTGAATGGTCTGTATTAGTACGTAAGAAGTGTAAAGGAAAAATTTCCAAGCCTCATTTATACAATAAAGATTATATGAAACTGGGATTCACATTTTCTGGTAATGAAAACAATCCTTGTCCCCAGTGTTTACTTAATGGGGATATACTTGCAAATGAAAGTATGGTACCAAATAAATTAAAGCATCATTTTACCTCAAAACACTGTCATTTGTCAGTGGAAGCAGAATACTTTATAGTAGAATACCAGTAGAATACTTAATTGAGCTTTCAAAATCTATAAAGAAGCAGTCTGCATTATTCACAAAGAGATGAAGACATCAGAGAAAGCTCAAAAGGCAAGTTACTTGGTTGCTCAAATAATTGCCAAAAACAAGGACCCACACGCTATTGCCAAAACCACCATAAAGGAATCTTGCTGTGTTATTGTTCGAACAATGTTTGGGCCCAAATTTGAGATAGAAGTTAATAAAATCCCTTTGGCAGATTACACGATTGGAAGACATATTCAAGACATGCCTGATGACATTAAGCAGCAAATGAAGGATATTTTTCAAGACGATAATATGATCTTTACATTGCAATTAGACAAAGCAACAGATGTCAGTGGGTTAGCACAATTGTTGGTTTTTAGATGTTTCATTCATACTGACAGAGTTATTCATCAATTCTTGTGTTGTCTAGAACTTCCAGTGAGAACTAGAGGTGAAGATATATTTAAAACTTTAGATTGCTTCATGAAGGAAAATAATTTGCAATGGTTAAATTGTGTGGGAATATGCACAGATGGTGTACCCTCAATGGTTGGTTCAACAAAAGGTTTTATAGCTTTAGCAAAGGAAGAGAATGAAAATATTATAATTACTCATTGCTTTTTACATTGTGAAGCACTAATCGCACAAACCATTGGAAATGAATTAAGAAAAGTTTTGGACAAAGTGGCTCAAATGGTCAATTACATTAAAAGTAGACCTCTTCAATCAAGATGATTTGCTCGTATTTGTGAAGAAATGGGGGCAAGGTTTAAAAAGCTTCTACTACACACAGAAGTTCGTTGGCTCTCAAGAGGTCGAATGCTTTGTCGTGTATACGAATTGAGGGAAATGATGCTTAAACTTTTTGAGGAAAATCAGCAAAATGAATTCTGCGATCTAATTCAAAACAAACTTTGGTGCACAAAATTGGCATATCGTGCTGACATATTTGAACATTTGAATAAAATAAACACCAGTATGCAAAAAAAGGAGAAAATATCTTAACAGCGGTAGATAAAATTTGTGCGATGAGAGACAAAATAGCAATTTGGAAAAGGAAAGTGAAAGAACGAAATTTTGAAATGTTTTCCAAAACTGCTGAGTGCCAGCTAAAATGTGATATCAGTTCACTAATTGCTGACCATTTAACATTGCTCGGAGAGGAAGTTCATCATTACTTCCCAAAAGTTGAAATCCAAGACTATGATTGGATCAGAAATCCATTTCTTTCAACTGCAACGAGGAACTTTTCACTTATTGAAGAACTAGCTGACATTAAAAAATGATCAAAAACTGTTGATGATGTATGAAGAGGGTTACTTAGACAGCTTTTGGATTCGCATTTCAAAAATGCATCTAAACATAGCTTTAAAAGTGTTAAAAATTCTTCTGCAGTTTTCTACTACATACATTTGTGAAGTATCCTTTTCAACAATGGCAAACTTAAAGACACTAAAACGTGGAAGCTTAAAAATGCTTGATGACGAAATGCGAGTGTCTTTATCTAATATTCCACCAAATATTGAAAAGCTGTGTTCATCCCATCAACCTCATACATCCCATTAAAATGGTAAGTAGTTATTGGTGTTATTCAACTTTTTTAAATTCTTGCACATATTTACATACTGTTACTCATAAATGACAACAATGTATGTTATTATCTTACAAATCATATATTTTTAAAAAGTATAAATGAAAGGTTTTCATGAGATATGTTGTGTCCCCATACATTTCGTTATTACAATTTATGTATGTGTCCATGGGGCAATCTACATTACAACTTTAAACTGGTTTCAAACTGGTTTATCTAAAGGAATCCTGCAGTTTCATGAGGGTACTAAGAATTGTTTGCTAGAGACCCCTGTCCCCTGCCCAAGCAGCCCCTCTTCCTAGAGCTACAATTCCCAGAATTCCTGTATTTGGTAGCCATAATCGCTAAAAACAGGTCTGAAACCAGTTTAAAGTTGTAATGTAGATTGCCCCCATATGTCTTATAACAGGTTAGTTTAACCTCCGGTTTGCTAGTAAAACTGAATTACTGTGTCACGAAATGATGCATGTCTAAAAAGTGTGTCACCAACATGAAAAGTCTGGAAAGCTCTGCCCTAGACTGATAAAAATACACATGCCCTACTTCCATGTCTTGCAGTAAATACAGACCAGGCAACCAGTAACTGAAGAAACTTAAACAAAGGGAACTAAAAGAAGGAAAAGGTCAGCAATCCTGCAGATTTTCAGAATGCAAAGCTTTTCAATTCAACTGGCTACATAACAGGGTTTGAGCACTAACTTTATGAATTTGTACATCTGTTGCAAGCTTGCTTTAGTTCTTCCACATAGCTCAAGGGGAGAGCACATCCTTTGCATACAGAAGGTCCCAAATTCAATCCCCAACATCTTCAGTTAAAATGGCGGGATAAAAGGTGATGGGAAAAACCTCTGCAAGAGATCTTGGGGAGACATTGAGTCAGAATAGACAATATTGGGTTAGACTGAAAAATAGTCTGACCTGATATAAGGCAGTAGCTTCCTATGTTACACACACACACACTAGGGATGGCGGAGAATTTCTCCCCGAATCTTCAGGGGGCCCAGCTCCAACGCATTCGGCCCCCCAAAATCGGCGGTGAAATTCTCCGCCACCCCCCGCCCCCCCCGGGACGGGACTTACCTTTGGCGAATGTCCCTCCCGGCGGCGGGTCCCGGCGACAGTTCGGCGGCAGTTCGGTGGGGGCGGGGGTGGCGGCCGGTCTCCCAACCGGCTGCCGCCACCGCCATTGCAAAAAAAAAAAACTAAAGTAAAAAACACACACACACACCCATCATAGGCTACGTAACGATTTACGTAGCCTATCACAGCTAGATTTCCAAAGTCAGCCGTGATAGGCTACGTAAATCGTCACGTAGCCTATCACGGGTGACTTTGAAAAAAAAAAGCGCGTACGCAAATGGCGGCTCCCATGGGGACCGCCATTTGCGTTCCTTATTTTGGCACGTCTAGTCTACGTAAAGATTTACGTAGACTACGGCGAAAATAAGGGCAACGCAAATAGCATGCCCTTATTTTCACCGTAGTCTACGTAAATCTTTACGTAGACTAGACGTGCCAAAATAAGGAACGCAAATGGCAGCGCCCCATGGGCGCCGCCATTTGCGTACGCGCTTTTTTTTTCCCAAAGTCACCCGTGATAGGCTAAGTGACGATTTACGTAGCCTATCACGGCTGACTTTGGAAATCTAGCTGTGATAGGCTACGTAAATCGTCACATAGACTATCACGGGGTCTTTTTTTTTTTTTTACTTTTTGTTTCACGGCCGGGGAGACAGGGCGCTTCTCCCCAGCCTGAATTTCAGCTGGGCGAGGCGGGAAGCCTCCCCCCCCTCGCCTGAACTTTGGGGGGAGAAGCAAAGTGCCTCCCCCCCACCGCGAAGCCAAGCTGCGTAAAGGTAAGTGACTTTCGTACATCCCTAACACACACACACACACATGAAGTGGGGTGTGTAGAGAGAGATGGATTCAGAGATGGTTCTTACAGCACAACACCGTGGTGTTTTTTTTAGTAGGCACAGCTGACTAAGCACATCCTGTATCAGTCAGAAGGCAACAGAGGCGGACTTCTGGTCAGGATCAGCGTTGCTCTGGTAGCATCCCACGGGCAGCTCTGTGGGGGCTTTCTCAAACAGCTTTTTAAAAGGTTGAAAAACCTTTTCATTCCCCCCTGGAATTAAAAGGGGGGGCAAGGCAACATTTGATAGCATCTTGGAGAAAAGTAACCCCCTCGAGATAATGGGGTGACTGGATTCCAGGATTATCTCTCCAGAGCTTTACCAATGCAAAAAGCTGTACTGAGATTCCTATTCCATAGGAGAAAACAGGGCTGACGTGTTCCATAATAAGATATGCTTTAAGAAATATCAACAACTTCTGAGGGATGATTTAAGAAATGTTAACAATATTTGAGAACATCTGAGGACCTGCAAGAGCTATCTGAGAGAAACATGACTGCACCGAGGAGAAGAAAGGAGCTGGCATCAACTCATTGCATGAGATACTCCTATCCCATCTGATTATTTATTTGATATTGAGCAGGCATTTTGTGTGCAAAATGTTAAAGGGACTGACTATGCGATCATAGTCCAATTTGCAAAAGTCTCCACAAAGAATTATATCCTGCATTTGGTAAGAGAGGGTGGAAGCCTTTCCTGGAAACAAGATAAAGTTATGTTATTTCCAGACTTCATCAAAGAGGTGGTGAATAAAAGAAGGCAATTTATCAAAGCAAAAAATATGGCAAAACAAATGAACTTACAATATTACTTAAAATATCCTGCTACACTTTGTATTGTGTCTGAAGGTCAGATGAAGAAGTTTCTAAATCGTTTCTAAATGGCGGCGGCATGGCTGAACATAAAAATGTGTGAGATTGCTGTTACAACCCCATGAACTGG
The DNA here is from genome assembly GCF_057233095.1 of Heloderma suspectum. Lineage (NCBI taxonomy): Eukaryota > Metazoa > Chordata > Lepidosauria > Squamata > Helodermatidae > Heloderma > Heloderma suspectum. The sequence continues at coordinate 90,470,576 of NC_139459.1, forward strand.
AATCTTTAAACAAGCTTTGTTAACTGTTTGTGTTTAGTCTACATGATTCAGGCTAGCTCAGAAGATACATATATTTGTTTATTCTCTTTCATTTTTTGTTTTTTCTTGCTTTACTTTATATTTTCTATTTCAAAATCGATAATATATCTAGTATAAAATATATTATTGACTGTTGAAGGTTTATATTAAGTTTTATTATTATATAACACTATATTTATTATTAATAATAATAATATAGGCTTCTGGGAATGAATTGTATACCTGTTTCTTTGATATAAGATTGATGATATGATATTGAAATGTAAGGTTGTTTATTAAACTGTAAGATTGTTAAGGTTATAGATATAGTTTTTTAAATAGAATGGCATCGGAGGCCAGAGGGTATTGGAGTTTAAACTTAATTCTTTAAAGGGGAGGGAGAGGGAGAGGGGGAGGGAAGGGGAAAGAATCTTCTTTTTTCTTCACTTCCTTTCCTCCTCCCTTTTCTTTTTATCTTCTTTTCTTTTTCCTTCTCTTTTTGTTATTGTGGTGTCCTCATCAGAATATTGTATTGTTAGGAAATTGTAGTATTGATCAGTTTGTTGGTAATTTTGGTATTGTTTATTTCATTTATAAAGATAAAATAAATAAAAATATATATTTTTTAAAAAGACGGCAACAGAGGCAAATTCTGAATAACTGTCCTGAACTATTTAGGGTGGCCATGTGGCCCACTTTACAGAGTACCGTCCTCTGTAAAGGCTGTAAGAGGACACTCCTCTATTTGAAGGAGCCCTCTCAGGGCCGCCACTAGGAATAGATGAGGGAGGTGACCTCCATGGTGCCCACTGCAGGGGCCCTGCTGTTGCCATCTCTGCATGTGCCTGCACATTCTGTGTCCACTGCAGGAGAAGAAGGAGAAGAAATATGTCAGGGGCTTGCTTTATAGACCTCCCCTGGCATCGGTGGCAACCTCCCAGGAGTGGCTAACGAGGAAGCGCCCACACTATCCAAGCAGACTATGGGAGTGGGAGCTTTCATGTGTGCATGTGCGTGAGCATGAGGAAGAGATTTTTCCAAGCAGAGTTGCTTTGTCTGCATGTGCCCTCACCCACCCACAACCCCTTATCACCTTATTCACACATACTATAGCCAACAGTCAGGGTCTTTTCTTTTTAATAAGGGGAAGAAATGAAAAGAGAATAAAAGTAGTCTACGTTGGACTACTTAAAGACCTATAGCTCTGAGAAGAAATCCAAGACAATGAGTTCATTTCATTTATTACAGTTTATATCCCGTCCTTTTCCCAAGGAGCACATTGTGCTCTCCCCATTCCCCCTTTTATCCTCACAATGGCCCTGCAAGGTAGGTTAGCCTGGGAAATGAAAGGGAGTTAGGAAGAGTGTGTGTGAGAGAGAGAGTCAACTGGCCCAAGGTCGCCAAGACTATAATGCTATAACCACTTAACCGGTAGAAGCCATCTTGCATTCAGTTCAACAGACTTTTGAGTAGACATGTATGGAATTGTGCTGCAGACTGGATGAATTTGAAGGCACATCTCCCCAGTCACAGTCCAGCATTCTGATAACCAACCTGCCCCATTTCTTTATTTATTTTTCATTTTATACCCCCACCTTCAAAAATAAAAATCCTGAAGCAGTTGCATTTATGAAATAAAAGAAACAGCAAAGCAATAATAATCAACTCCTCAAGACCACCAAGGGACAGAGAAAGTTATTTCTGGTGTTTTAATTGGTTTGGTCTTGTTTTGTTAATATCTTAGCATTTTACATTGTGAAGTGCCTGAAATGCATTTGGCAGAAAGGCGGTCTATGAAGAAATATGGCATTGGAAGGGGGTGCCAAAATAGTACCTTGCCTGGGGCACCAAAAGACATTGAAAAAGCCCAAGTCCTCTATCTGAATGGCTGTTCAGTCCAAGACTGGTTTAAAGATAAAGAACCATCTGGCGGCAGATCAGGGGCCTTGAATTTGTCCAGCAAAAATTAACACCTGGACAACAGGCACAGGTCACCCAGTCAGAGTCTTCCACATGATCTTGAGAAGTACTGTACTTCCTTTTAAATTATAGCAACTATTTCTAAATTTGCCTCTATACAGTACATGTAAATTAACATATGCAAATCTGCATCCTCACGTTGCGCCTTTGTTTTGGTGATGTATTTCTTATTTCTTAGTGATGCATAAGTAGCTGCACTAATTAAGTTGTGTAGTAGGTCAGCTGCCTCCAAATGGAAACAAATGCCTATGAAAGCATGCTGGGTGCCCCTCTGGTCACATTTTCATCTGATTACTCTGGGAGAGCAAGTCAAAATATAAGCAAGTTAGTGCACAAAACAATGATTGGCATGAAACATGGTAACTACAAGTTACCAGATAAGGATCTTCTACAAGTGGCAGGTTTTGATCCAAAGTTAGTCCTTGTCACCAGATGAGGAATACAGACATTTCAATGAGGCACAAGTTACTGTGTACCGGACTGTGGTCTATGGTTGTTGCTTTTTACTAAAGTAAACAAAAGAAATGCACTACTCCTCCCAGGACAGACTATTCACTTTGCTACTTCAGCATTTCCTGTAAAATATAATAAGGTTCTATTTTCAGCTACTGGGTTGATGGTAGCTTTTAGCATTCTAGTTGATTTATGCCATTTAGTGCCAGCTGCTCTATTAAATATATTGATGTTTCCTGTTTTTGTTTTTGAAATAATATATGCACACATTTATGGTTTATACAATAGTTGGCAGCGCATTAAGAAAAAACACAAGTGGTATGAAATTGACATGCAACACATACAGTTAGAAATTTTTTTTTTCAAGATTATTGTATATTTTGTACACCTACCCAGTGATATAAAACCAAAAGCCATTTTGTTCTAATGTAGAACCCTGACATTTAAAATGCCAGGTACTTTGCTATTGTTAGTTACTGAAATACAATTAGCTTAAAAAGTTTAGTCGTTCTGAACATGCAGAGGAAAATGAATTTAAATTCAGGTTAGGAAATGAGAACAGAAACATTTTGAAAATGCGAATGAATCAGAATTTCAAATATTGTGGTGGAAGTGCCTTTCATTCATGCAACTTCCCTTTGAAAACAAACATAATCATCATCATTATTATTATTATTATTGATATGCACTGGATTTGTCCACAGCTTGAGCTGATTCAGGCCCCTTTGGACAATTTCTGGTGCTACCGGAGGAAAAACTAGCTTTCCTTTGAAGCAGTGGTGTAGTGGTAAATTTGGAAATGCAGGAGCTCATTGTGACAGTCTCCAAGGGCAATCCAAAAATGTCAGGCAGCTGTGTCGATCCATATCAACAAGCCAGTTCTAGGAGTTTTCATCTCCACCAGGAGCACATCTTTGGTAAAGCGAATAGGTCTTAATTGCCCATTCCAGACCAAGTCATCTCAAAGCCTTTGCATTCCAACATGGAACAGTATATTATTGCTTGGAAAATTCATTCTCCCCGCAGCTACAGTGAGGATCACAGCTAAGCTCGGAGGGAACAGGGAATTCTGACGGGGTGGCAGATGACACCAGAGCCCCTGCTAATGAAAAAGTGGTGGAGCTGCGTTCCTGCAAGCCCTGCCTCCACTACACCACTGCTTTGAAGTGACCAGAACTGAAGCAGGACCCCACATGAAGCTTTGTGTGTGATTCAGCTTTGGAATGGCAGAAAATGTGTCTCCAAAAATAGCATTGTTGGCTTTCATTTCTCTAAACACTGGTGGGGAGGGGGAGGGGGTTTGAGTGACTGACATGTCCACCTTCTAATCCTAGTACATGTTTTACCAGAGGTTTCCAACCACTGTGCTTTGGAGGAGGGCAAGGATGGGACCATGACATGGCTATTTTTCCAACAATACCTGGCTTCACTATGAAAAAAAAAAAAAAAGCCTTAAGCAGGTTTTAATAACTCCCTAACATATCCTTTGGAAATTTTGCCGGCGTTCTTGACTGGAGGCAGCTCTATGATGTATATAATTTTCTTGCAAATTCCCCTGAAAAAACATGGGCAGAAAGAAGGGGAAGCAAATCACTCAACAACAGCCCGCCCGCCCACCCCTCTGAAGACTCCTCTTTCACATTAACTGCTGATCCTATCCTTGCGAACTTCGCAGTTTTCTTACTTAGGGCCACCTCTAGGCTGTTGGTCATTTTCAGCACAATGATCTGCAGGGAACATAGAGGGATAACTGTGCCTTTTTCTCTTTATTTCTTTCTTTCTTTCTTCATTCATTCATTCATTCATTCATTTGATATCCTCAAAATGTAAAGGCTGTTCTTGCACAAAATTCCCTTCATCTATTCATCTGAAACTTGGCAGGCTTAATCCCCCCATAAGGGGCAACTATCCTGAAGATTCCATGCAATTCTTCCACAAATAAAAATGTTATCAGCAGTGCCCTTTAAAAAAAAATCAAAATGTAAAGGTGTATATCACAAAACCACTACATCCATTTTTTTCTTAAATTTGGCAGGTGTAATCCTCTCCTAATAGGCTGCAGTGCCTGAAAATGTCATCCACTTCTGACAAACATAAAAAAGTTACAGCCATTTTTTTCCATTTCCTGTGACAGTCAATGGGAGGCATGAAGCCTTGGATGTCCGAATCTCGACTTGGGTTCAGTAAAGAGTTGAAGAAGACAGCCTCCAAATTAGTCCAAGCAGAAATGGGTCATTTGCTGAGGCACTGAATCTGAGTCGAATTAAATCTTGTGATCAGTGCACCCATAATTATTATGTGACAACTTGGACTTGTTTGAGGCTTGGATATCAAACACCTGTATGGTAAAATTGTATTTATTTATTTATTCATTCATTTCATTTCTATACCACCCAGTAACCGAAGCTCTCTGGGCAGTTCATAAAAATTAAAACCACAAAGTGCAGCATAAAACAACATAAAATATGAACACTTAAAACCACAATACAACAGTACATATCATATTTAACAGTAAATATCATATTGTGGATGCCAAATATTGGGCAAAATATTTGAACTATATCTAGTACCGAAATCTGAAGAAGTCGAGTTTAAAAAAGACTAATGGCAAATCAGTTTTAGTGCTAATTAAATCTACATCATATGCACTTTTGCATTTTGGGTGAGATTTGATTGCAGTTTGTTGCAGTTTGTTTCAGTGCCCTACTGAAAATTAAGTGGGAATTCAAGACTATGGGAAGTCTAACATAAATATTAGCAAAAGTTGCCAGCTTCTGAATTTACCATTTGCAAAAAAAATCTGTTATAAGTTTGGGCCTGATTATATTCAATGTCATCCTCACTAGTTCATAATATTGCCAATATTTTATTTCAAACACTCTGGCACTTGGGCAGAGCCATGGCACAGAGCTCATGTAGGCATGGTCACATTCTTATGATCTCATAAGTTCCCAGCTCCTAACTGGCAGTCAGGGTGCCAGTGTTTTACGTTTGCACCCACGGTGATAGACCTGATACCCGCATTACACTCATGTAGGCCCTTCATGTTGGGGGTGGGCCCAACACTGGAGCTCCATTCCAATCAAAGTAGGAACAGGGTTGCCCTGCTGGCTGTTCCCCCAACAGCACATGCCTGGGATAGCCTCTTACTCCCATGGTCTGCATGTTGAAGCTGAGGTTGATCGGTTCTATGAAGACCTACAACACCTTCTAGAACTAACACCAAAAAAAGATGTCCTCTTCATCATAGGGGATTGGAATGCTAAAGTAGGAAGTCAAGAAATCACCGGGATAACAGGCAGGCATGGCCTTGGTGTACAAAATGAAGCAGGACAAAAGCTAATAGAGTTTTGCCAAGAGAACATGCTGATCATAGCAAACACTCTTTTCCAACAGCACAAGAGGCGACTCTACACATGGACGTCACCAGATGGTCAATATCGAAATCAGATTGATTATGTCCTTTGCAGCCAAAGATGGAGAAGCTCCATACAGTCAGTAAAAACAAGACCTGGAGCTGACTGTGGCTCAGATCATGAGCTGCTTCTTGCAAAATTTCAGCTTAAATTGAAGAACGTAGGGAAAACCACTAAACCTTTCAGGTATGACCTAAATCATATCCCTGATGAATATACAGTGGAGGTGAGGAATAGATTTCAGGCAATAGACCTGATAGACAGAGTGCCTGAGGAACTATGGACGGAGGTCCGTAACATTGTTCAGGAGGCAGCAACGAAATCCGTCCCAAAGAAAAAGAAATGCAAGAAAGCCAAGTGGCTGTCTGATGAGGCTTTACAAGTAGCTCACGAAAGAAGGGAAGCAAAAAGCAAAGGAGAAAGGGGAAGATATACCCAACTGAATGCAGAGTTCCAGAGAATAGCAAGGAGAGACAAGAAGGCCTTCTTAAATGAACAATGCAAAGAAATCGAGGAAAACAACAGAATGGGAAAGACTAGAGATCTCTTCAAGAAAATCGGAGATCTCAAGGGAACGTTTTGTGCAAAGACGGGCATGATAAAGGACAAAGAAGGCAGGGACCTAACAGAAGCAGATGAGATTAAGAAGAGGTGGCAAGAATACACAGAAGAACTATACAGGAAAGATCTGAATGTCCCTGATAGCCATGATAGTGCGGTCACTGAACTTGAGCCGGACATCCTAGAGAGTGAAGTCAAGTGGGCCTTAGGAAGCATTAGTAACAACAAAGCTAGCGGAGATGACAGTATTCCAGCCGAGCTATTTAAAATCCTAAAAGATGATGCTGTTAAAGTGCTGCATTCAATATGCCAACAAATCTGGAACACTCAACAGTGGCCACAAGACTGGAAAAGGTCAGTTTACATTCCAATTCCAAAGAAGGGCAACGCCAAAGAGTGTTCAAACTACCGCACAATTGCGCTCATTTCACATGCCAGCAAGGTGATGCTCAAAATCCTACAAGCTAGGCTTCAGCAGTATGCGAACCGAGAACTACCGGAAGTACAAGCTGGGTTTCAAAGAGGCAGAGGAACTAGAGATCAAATCGCCAACATTCGCTGCATCATGGAGAAAGCAAGAGAATTCCAGAAAAATGTCTATTTCTGCTTCATTGACTACGCTAAAGCCTTTGATTGTGTGGATCACAACAAACTGTGGCAAATTCTGAAAGTGATGGGAGTACCAGACCACCTGACCTGTCTCCTGAGAAACCTGTACGAGGGTCAAGAAGCAACAGTAAGAACCAGACATGGAACAACCGATTGGTTCAAAATTGGGAAAGGAGTACGACAAGGCTGCATATTGTCACCCTGCTTATTTAACTTATATGCAGAGTACATCATGAGAAATGCCAGGTTGGATGAATCAGAGGTCGGAATTAAGATTGCCGGGAGAATTATCAACAACCTCCGATATGCAGACGATACCACCCTAATGGCAGAAAGCGAAGAGGATCTAAAGAGCCTCTTGTTGAGGGTGAAAGAGGAGAGTGCAAAAGCTGGTTTGAAACTCAACATTAAAAAAACGAAGACCATGGCATCTGGCCCTATCACTTCCTGGCATATAGAAGGGGAAGAAATGGAAGCAGTGACAGATTTTACTTTCTTGGGCTCCAAGATCACCGCAGACGGTGACTGTAGCCATGAAATTAAAAGACGCTTGCTCCTTGGGAGGAAAGCTATGGCAAACCTAGACAGCATAGTAAGAAGCAGAGACATCACCTTGCCGACAAAGGTCCGTCTAATCAAAGCTATGGTTTTCCCAGTAGTAATGTATGGCTGTGAGAGCTGGACTATAAGGAAGGCTGAGCGCCGAAGAATTGATGCTTTCCAACTGTGGTGCTGGAGAAGACTCTTACGAGTCCCCTGGACTGCAAGGAGGTCAAATCAGTCAATCCTAAAGGAAATCAACCCTGAGTGCTCATTGGAAGGACAGATAATGAAGCTGAAGCTCCAATATTTTGGCCACCTAATGCGAAGAGAAAACTCCCTGGAAAAGACCCTGATGCTGGGAAAGACTGAAGGCAAAAGGAGAAGGGGACGGCAGAGGATGAGATGGCTAGATAGCATCACGGATGCAATGAATATGAACTTGAGCATGCTCCGGGAGAGAGCGCAGGACAGGAAGGCCTGGCGTGCTATGGTCCATGGGGTCACGAAGAGTCGGACACGACTGAACGACTGAACAACAACAACAACAACTGCATGTTGAGCCTGAACATCTGTAAAGGAGCTGATATCCTTGAGCAGCTGTTGGTATGTAGGGGTTCCATTTCAAATATCCACACTCAACAGGCAGACATTGGAGTTTGGCACTAGCCCTGACACTTCACATCAGGGGTGGGGACAACAGCATGGCTCCACTCCTACCTCATCATGTGACTGTTCTATATACATGTAACACGTGAATGAATTTATGAATGAATGAATTGTTAGAGCTAGCCATATGGCAAGTTGGTTGATTGCTCTACCATGCTTTCCTTGCACTGGGTTGGATCCAGGATCTGTTTTCCGTGAGAAGAAAGGGTTTCACTCACAGAAGGTCCCTCTAACTGATCTCTGGTGATCCTCAATCCCCCACACATACCACAGCTAGGGATGTTGGAGAATTTCTCCACGAATCTCTGGGAGGCTGAATGCCAACGCATTCGGCCCCCCAAAATTGGTGGAGAAACGGTCCACCCCCCCGCCCCCCCCGGGATGGGACTTACCTTTGGCGAATGTCCCTCACGACGGCGGCTCCCGGCGTCGGTGTGGCGGCGGTGTGGCGGCGGGGCGGCGGCGGCGGCTGGTCTTCCAACCGGCTGCTGCCACCGCCATTTCCAAGTGTAAAAAAAAAAAACAACAAACGTGATAGGCTACGTAAAGATTTACGTAGCCTATCACGGCTAGATTTTCAAAAAACACAGTGATAGGCTACGTAAATCCTTACGTAGCCTATTACGGCTGACTTTGAAAAAAAAAAAGTGCCTATGCAAATGGTGGCGCCCATGGGTGCCGCCATTTGCGTATGCGCTTTTTTTTTTCAAAGTCAGCCGTGATAGGCTACGTAAGGATTTACGTAGCCTATCATGGCTGACTGCAGGCCAGGGACGCAAACGGCGGTGGCTACGGCCACTGCCATTTGCATCCCAGCAGGACAACAGGATTCGCGGCCGGAGAGACGGGGCGCTCCCATACGGCCAGAATTTCGGCGGGGAGGGATGGGGCGCCTCCCCTCCTGGCCAGAATTTCGGGGGGAGAAACAGAGCGCCTCCCCCCCACCGTAAAACAAGCTTCAGGATCAGGTAAGTGACTTTCGTCCATCCCTAAACAGCTCACCCTTCCCAACAGGGTCTTGTGACTCTTTGTGTAGCATTTCAGGGGGCTGGAGGGACAGGAAACTCCACTTCCACCAGTGCAGTTGATCCAGCTTAAATCCAGATCCAACCCAGTGTGGTCTACAGCTGAAGTGCTTAATTTACCCCCATCCACCACCCACACACACACATTCTCTGGATCATACACTATAAACAGTGCAGACTAACTCAATGTGTGCTTCTATAAAAGGTGAGTACTATACAGCACATTAATGGCAGACTGTGCACATGTAAAAATAGTCAGATGTATGCAGATGTCTATTTCTAAATCCAAGTGCTTTGTTTATTTATATGTTTGTTTGTTGATATGAAATGCTTATATACTGTCCTTCAGGTCACAGAATTCCCAAGACAGCTTATAAGATCATAAAACAAATACAATCATATTCAATATTAATATCAACAAAACTACAACAAAGCAATACAACAGGCAGAATTGATAAAACCATCAATTAAAACCAGCTTCACAGCCACACTTGAAGGCCTGGAAGATAAAAAGCTATTTGCCTGGCAGTTGGAAGATGTCAGATTTAACACTAGGTGAGATTCCTTGGGGAGGGATTTCCAAACAGGGACACCACAGCTGAGAAAGCCCTCTCTCTGGTCACCACCCTCCTGATTTCAGAAATGTGCAAGTGCTCCATAAAAATGTGTGCAAGTATACTATAAAAACTGGGGGAGAGAGAGATGGCTTACTCTTTAAATTTATAGCTATATCAACATTAATTCCAACAATCAAGGGATAAAAACAAAGACAAAAACCGACAAAGTCAGCAAAAACACACTGCTGGATAGCAACCATATTTATTCATGAAATGGTTGGAAGAGTGAACACTACACTTATACTGAGTAGATGATGCTGATGATGATAGCAACAACAACCTTGGAGGAACTGCAAATAACTTGTTTGCTTGGGATATGGAACAATGCACGGGAATGGCTCTCCATATCATGATTCAATATGCGGATGACACGCAGCTCTACCTCTCGTTTAAATCTTCACCAAGGTTGGCCGTAGAATCCCTGTCCAAATGTCTGGAGACGGTGAGTGGCTGGATGGGGAGGAATAGGCTGAAGCTGAACCCTGACAAGACCTTTTGGTGGGAGACAAGAGGAGGCTGGGGGATGTTGACCTGGTGTTGAATGGGGTACAGCTACCCTTGAAAGACCAGGTCCGCAGCCTGGGGGTCATTTTACACTCCCAGCTGTCCATGGAGGCTCAGGTGTCAGCTATGAGCCGGACAGCACTGTATCAACTCCATCTGATACGGCGGCTGCATCCCTTCCTTCCCGACCATCTGCTCCCATCGGTAGTACATGCCCTGGTCTCCTCTCGTTTAGACTACTGTAATGTGCTCTACGTGGGGTTACCCTTGAAGACGGTTCAGAAACTGCAGCTGGTAAGGAACGCGGCGGCTCGCCTGATTAAAGGCAGCCGCCGGCGAGATCACATCACTCCAGTGCTGAAGGAGTTGCACTGGTTACCAGTTGTTTTCCGGGCCAAATTCAAGGTGTTGGTTTTGACCTTTAAAACCCTATATGGTTCCGGCCCACCCTATCTTAAGGAGCGCTTCCAGCAGCACCAGACAGGCCGCTTAACAAGATCAGCCTCGGATGGCCTTCTCTCTGTCCCATCAGCCAGGACAGCTAGACTGGTGGGGACGAGGGAGAGGGCCTTTTCTGTGGTGGCCCCCACTCTGTGGAACTCCCTCCCTAGGGAACTCCGTCATGCCCCCTCTTTAATGAGCTTCCGTCGTGCATCAAAAACGTTGTTGTTCAGGCAGGCATTTGGGGTGGGTTAGGATATTTTAGAAAATGTTTTTATTGTAGAATTTTATTGTTTTAAACTGTTTTTATTGTATGTTGCACATCACCCAGACTGGCTGGGTGACCAGCCAGATGGGCGATTAATAAATTTAATAATAATTAAAAAAAATGATTCCAATTATCATTACAAGAGAGAAGGATCTTGGAATTGTTGTAGATCGCAAGCTGCATATGAGCCAACAATGTGATGTGGCTGCAAAAAAGTAGGAATGTACGAAAGTTCCACCAAGGATCTCAGGGAGGCCGAATGCCAGTGCATTCGGCCCCCCGAAATCGGTGGCAGAACAGCCCGCCACCCCCCGTCACCCCCCGGGATGAGACTTACCTTGAGCGGATCTTCCTGGCGGCAGCGGCGGTGCGGCGGCGGCAGTGGTCGGTCTTCTGACCGGCTGCCACCGCCACCATTTCCAGGTTAAAAAAAAAACAAAACAAAAAAACGTGATAGGCTACGTAAAGATTTACGTAGCCTATCACGGCTAGATTTTAAAAAAACACCGTGATAGGCTACATAAATCTTTACATAGCCTATCACGGCTGACTTTAAAAAAAAAACAACTTGCATACGCAAATGGCGGCGGCCATGGCCGCCGCCATTTGCGTTCCTTATTTTGGCACGTCTTAGTCTACATAAACATTTACGTAGACTAAGACTGCAAAAATAAGGGGAATGCAAATAACGTAGACGCTACGCTATTTGCGTTCCCCTTATTTTCGCCGTCTTAGTCTATGTAAATGTTTACGTAGACTAAGACGTGGCAAAATAAAGAACGCAAATGGCGGCGGCCATGGCCGCCGCCATTTGCGTATGCGCATTTTTTGTTGTTTTTTTTAAATCAGCTGTGATAGACTACATAAACATTTACGTAGCCTATCACAGCTGACTGCAGGGACACAAACGGCGGCGGCTACAGCCGCCGCCATTTGCATGCCTGCTAGCCAGCAGCCGGATGTCCAGCTGCTGGTGGAGCTGGCCGGCGGCTCCGCAGAATCGCTGCGGAGCACAGCCGGCCGGCCAGGATTCCGGGGGGGAGGAATGGAGCGCCTCCCCCCCGGCCAGGATTCCTGGGGGAGGGATGGAACGCCTCCCCTCCACCATCAACATAATCCGTGGAAAGGTAAGTCACTTTCGTACATCCCTACAAAAAAGGCAAATGCTATTTTGGGCTGCATTAATAGAAGTATAGCTTCCAAATCCCATAAAATACTAGTTCCCCTCTACTCAACACTGGTTAGGCCTCATCTGGAGTACTGCATCCAGTTCTGGGCACCACACTTTAAGAAGGATGCAGACAAACTGGAGAGGGTTCAGAGGAGGGCAACGAAGATGATCAGGACACTGAAAACAAAGCCCTATGAGGAGAGACGGAAAGAACTGGGCATGTTTAGGCTTGAAAAGAGAAGACTGAGGGGAGATATGATAGCACTCTTTAAGTACTTGAAAGGCTGTCACAGAGAGGAAGGCCAAGATCTCTTCTCCATCATCCCAGAGTGCAGGACACAGAATAATGGGCTCAGGTTACAGGAAACCATATTCCGGCTGAACATCAGGAAAAACTTCCTGACCATTAGAGCAATACGACAATGGAACCAATTACCTAGGCAGGTGGGGGGACTCTCATACACTGGAGGCATTCAAGACGAGGCTGGACAGCCATATGTCAGGGATGCTTTGACTTAGATTCCTGCATTGATCAGGGGGTTGGACTCGATGGTCTTGTAGGCCCCTTCCAACCCTACTATTCTATGAATCTATGATTCTATGAAAATGGGATCTTCAGTATGTAGTTGTGGTAGTACAGAAAACAAATGTAGGATTAGAGCTTGCCATGCCATTTGGCAAAGCAATTGCTCCATGATGCTTTCTTTACAGGCTGGTCTACAGCTGAAGTACTTAGCTTCCACACAGACACACACCTTCATTTTATTTTATTTTTTTATTTATTATTTTTCTATATCACCCATCAGCCAAAACTCTCTAAAAGTCAGGGGTTAAGAAAAAAATGCAGCTAGCCACAAATGATAGACACCTTGTGAAGTTAATGATGTTATAGCAATTAAGTGGGTTTTTTAATCTGGACTTGAGCATGGTAAAAAATCATTAGACAGATTTGCTGTGCATGAACAACATGAAAACTGTATAGGATTCCAAGAGTACAAACATTAATTGGAAACAAAGTATAGCCTTGGGATATTGGAACAAGGCTTTAATTTCATTAGAGGCTATTAAAGCAGACATTGAACTTTACTTTATAAAAAGCTGCTTGTAGAAGTCTGAGATGAGATGGTCTGTATTCAGTAAACATTTCACTAGTAAGGATAAACTTCATGCGCATTTTGAAAAAGAGTGTGTTACGTATCTGAAACTGGCTTTTGCTTTCTACCTGTGTTATATATTTATCTATCTTTTTGCATAAATCATATCCTAAATAACCTGTAGAACAGAGAACCATGAAAATAGTTTCACGAATGAATGACCTCACAGTTTGTATGTTCAAATATTTGTATACTGAAATATTTATTATGTGATGGTGTTTATCATGTTACTAACAAACAGACCCAGCTCCACAAGGGTTGGATTAGCGCTTAGTTTGATACAGCAGAGCCTTCAAGGAAAGTTACACACCATCCCACCCATGTTCCTCAGCAACTGATGTACATAAGCTCATTGCCTCTGGTACTGGAGGTAGGTCTTTTCAAGTATGAAACCACACTGAAGAGCCAATGAGAAAGTAGTTGTTACTCCCCATCACCACAATCTCAGAAACAGGATAAAATGATCAGATCCTAGATTAGGGTGTCCAAGACTGTGTGCACCCACCACCATGCAAATGAACTATTGTGTAAGCAGCAATGCAGACATTTGTAATGTATGATATTGTATGATTTTCTTGATATCTGTCATTCTTCTGCTTCCCCAAAGGGTTTACAATTGTGGACATTGGCATGAATGCTGAGCTCTTACATGACATAATTGACATGATGGTAGGCATGCCCCTTCCTGGGATCGACACCTTACTGTTGGGCCAATGGCTGAAAGATACCTTAATTAAAATCAACCATTTCATGTTCACTGTTTATCTGTACCACAGTCAGGGGCAACTGGGAAGTCAATATGGCTTCCATTGGCCTACCCAGTGAAAGAAGGGCAAAATAAAGGGTACCTGTATAAGCCTCATTCTATTTCATGTGTGCATTGGCCTTTTTAAATGTATTGGCTATGTTTCTGCTGATGCTCTGCATCATTTTGGCATGGTTTGCAGAGTAAAAACTTAATAAGGAATAGTAAATAGTACAGATGCCAAAGTCAATAAGCTAGAGGCAGGACTGTGCCTCAGTGAGATGAAAGCTTCCCAAACATGTGAGTTATCAGAATGAATCTTTAGGTGAACATTGAGTTTCTATTTTTGGTGCATAATTCCCAAAGTCTCAGTGCATTTTGATTTGAAGGCTGGTGTCAGAGATTATGTTTGGCATGCAGAAACTTTCTGAAAATGTCCCCCTTTGTTTGTTTTTTTAATTACTTGGCTTATGATTGTCAGGGAAATCATTATAAGAATTAAGAAGGCGCTTTCCAATGTCTCATTATAATGAACACACACACACAAGTGCCAAAAGACCCACACCTTCTCGGTAGAAGCCGACATTGTTGTCTTATTGGATCATTACTGCGGTATATGTTCAGCTGATGAACACTGCTTTTTCAATGAGAACATGATTAGACTGATACGTGAGTCTGCAATGATTTACTAAAGATGGAAGGCAATAGAGAGGATTGTGTGACTGAGGATCTAAATTTTCTCATTTGAACTATTTTTTTAAAAAAGCATCAGATTAGCAAATCTGTCTACAAGTGGCTGATATCTCTACCTTCATATTCAAGATGATATTTCAAGTTCCTGTGAAAAGTACCACATTTCATGCAGTGCAGAAACAATGGCGCTGTTGATAATAAACTCTTAACAGCAAGTTGCCAATAATTGTTTCCCTAGCACAATAAATGGAAATATGCAGGGTCCCTGCTTTTGTCTCAAGCTTTGCTGGTTGACACCTTTTATAACTTTGTGGTGATGAGAATGAGGAGGGGATTTTTATTTTTATTGCTTGCCTTGAGCAAAAGACGGAGGGGGCTGCTGTAAAATTAAAATAGGCAGAAGACCAGCACAGCCATAGGGAATCAAGCTGATCAGTCATGATTATGCACAAGGTTAGTAATACACAAGACTGTAATAGGATCCTTAGCTAGCTGTGCAATGCACACTATGCTAATTCATGAGAGTTCTTCCCATAAACTCATAATGAACTGTATCCTACAGCCAAATAACATGTTATGCTAATTGCATAGAGTGTAGCTGAGCGTTAATTTTTTCTTTACTCTAGTCTAAGTGCACATGGTCCTGATTTGGATTGGGACTGCCATGCACCAGGAGGAGAGGATTAAACTTTCCCCCCTGCACACTGCTTGCCAAAATCTCCCTCCCCTGCAGGGAGGATTAACAAAAGAAAGAAGTCGGGGGGAGGGGTCAGAAAGCAAGTGGTGAGGAGGGAGGTTTAATCCACCTCTCCTGATGAGCAATGGTCCCACTCCAAATCAGGGCCATGTGTGCTCAGGAACAGACTGAGAAAACTACCCACTCGTGTTATTCAAAGATTAGGGGCTTGGGAGGAAGGTAAGAGTTTGAAGGTGCACTTCAAACTTTAACCTTAATTCCAAGTCTCTAACCCTTTGAAAAATATTACTGGGTAGTTTTCTCAATCTGTTCCTCAAAGAAAGGATATTAAACGTGTTTCACAGCATATGAAATCAGGAGATATTCCTAGAAGTAAAGCTTCATAGTCTTGACCCTCCAAAGAAAACACCTTAAACATGTTTACATAGGTCCACAAAGTTTGAGGGGATCTCCTAGTAAGTATGCTTAGGATTTCAATCAAGGTCTAACAGTCTGTCAAATGCTTATGGGATTTGATCTTTCATATTACACAGTCTCCTTTTCACACAGATATACAGAGCTTCTGTTTTGAAATGGAGATCAATTGCTACTCCCAACTAGAGTAGATGCACTGAATCAGTGGGAACTTGGTAAGTCCACAGTTACCTAAGTTCCATAGCTTCAGTGGGTCTAGTCTGTTGGGGATTGGTGATCTGTCCTGTTTCTGTTACAGCAAGAAGTGTGGAAAGCACTACTGCCACCTGAGTTCAGCCACCTGAGAATCCGAGCTTTCCTTTTTTGAAAAAAAAAAAAGGTTCTAGCCCTTATGGCTGCAAAAATGTCAATGAAAGTATAATGCCTGCTGAAATCTCAGACCATTTCTTTGATGGTGATGTAACCCACTTTTGTTTTTAAGAGGCGTGTTTGTAAAATAAAATTAAAAAATTCTGTTTCCCTGGCACTGTTGGCTCTCCTTTCCTCTCCTCTTTTCCTACTTTTGCCTTAATGCTACAACTAATTTTGTAGCTGTGATTGTCCTGTCAGCAGAAAGGATGCCAAAAGAAGAAGAAGAAGAAGAAGCAGCAGCAGCAGCAGCAGCTGCTGCTGCTCACTATGGACTCATCTCACCATCATGCAGGTACCAGTGTATAGATGTCAGCAGAAGAATAGCATTTCACATGACTGGGTGTGTTTTGACAATGGTGGAAACAATATAAAGATCCCAGTACTCTAGGATGTAGTATGTGGGCAAATATTCTATAATTTCTGTTGTGATTGCTAAATATGTGTAACAAATGCAGTCATGCTGGGTTTCCTTACCTTTACAGTTAGATGCAACATCACAGTCTGGCTAACTATATTACGGTCTGAATTGAGGTATCTTGTGAAAAGAATAGCTGGATTTCTTTGAACAGAGAATGATTAACACAAGAAGCTTTACTGGGCATGGATAATTTTGGGAGGGATCCCCACAAGTCAAACCTCACCAACAACAGCAGAATCCTATGTAAAGGTAACCCTGCCAGATTCCTGGACACCCTGGATTTGTACACAAGCCAGGCAGAACAAGGAGCCATGTTTGGCCTTTGTCTCATCTATTGACTTCCTTAACCAGTGCATAGTTTTGTAGTCAATTCAGTTTGAAGGTAGGGGAGATTTGGGACACAGCTGTATGCCTGCCCCTTGCTGCAGGGCTGCCCCTCCCAGTGGAATGGAGCAGACAGACCCTTCCCTTAAGGGCCACAGGGGTGCAGCTGGCAGGGCCTTGCCTAGGGGGTGCCTATGGCCCTGGCATCAGTCAGACAGGGTGGGCACAATGTGTCCAGCTCTCTAACAGCTGCGTAGAGCCAATAACAAACTAATAGCTATTCAGAATGCCAAGGGACAGAGTTTTATACCTGCTCCTTTGCCCCTGCTGTGGGACAGCTGCACACACACCCCCACCGCCACATACACACACCAGATGAATGGAGTGGGAAGACCGCTCCTTCAAGGGATTGTAGGGATGCACCATGGCAGAGGCCATGCCTAGGGGTGTGAGCTGGCATGGCTTCACTCAGACAGGCTGGGCCAACTTTGACAGCTGCATAGGTTTGCTTGCAACCTTTGCTGTATCAGTGTAAGAGCTATTACCACCTGCACAAAGCCGGGTAAATTTGCTAGTACAATGTAAATAAAGCAACAGTTTTTTTAAAGCAAGGAATTATTATGAAAGAAATGAAATGCAAAATGCTACCCAGGTGCCAGTTAATGTAGAGAGATGCTTCACTCCAAAAGCTGAAACCATGTTTTGATGGTTTATTCCTTTATATGACAGCTGCCAAAACATAAAATGACTTTGTTTTTCAAAGGCAGTTGATTCTCTTTGTTGAGAAGTTTAATTCCAAAATTCGAGTGCACAATGAATGTGTTACTCCAGCTCCATTCATTTGACAGAAATTTTCAGGCAATGAGTAGCTTGTAAACATTTGTATATTCAGTGATACAAATTAGAATTGATTGGCTAAAAGGGGCATATTGATTGCTTGTATTTAGAATGAACTACAGGCCTTTTCTCTCCTTTTGATCAAATTCGTACTTAACAGATGAAGCAACTTATGTAAAATGTGTGTGTGTGATAAAAAGTCCTCTGCTGAAGAAATAATTCAATTACTGCATCATCTATATGTAGAATATATGTGGTGAGCATGGAAAAGTTTAGTGAAGCATTACCTCTCCTGAAATAAGATACTCATGTCATTAAACATAGATAAATAACACAATACTTGAACCTTCTTTATGTTCTCAATATGTGTGCATGTGTGTGTTTGTGAATATGTATGTACAAACAAACACACACACACACACACCTCATTATTTATTTTGAAAATGTATATCCTGTTTTATCATAAAGAATTCAAAGTGACTCACAATACTGGTTAAAAATAAATAAAACAGGCAAATTATCCAAAAAAGTAAAGAAAACACAACAGACATAAAAAATAACCAAACAGATTTAGGGTGCAATCTTACGGCCGCTAGACAGTGACTAGATGGCCATAAGATTAATCAATTTTCGGGAACCGACCTTGGAGCCTGCGCTTTGAGGTCAGTCTCCCAAAAAGTGCCTCCCCGCCCCTACCACCCTGTAGGCAGCGTGGATTGTCCCAGGCTCCATGCTCATAAGAGTTTGGAGGCGGCCGCCTATCACCATAGGATTGCTCCCTCCATCATATTAGCAGAAAAGCAAACAAACCTTAAATAATCAAAGAAAGAAAAACAGGAATGTAAACCGGATTAACTAACTCTAAAGGCTTTTTTAGAGAGTCAGGTTTTACTTGGCAACTGAAGACAGATAATTTTGGGGCCAGGCATCTTACTTATTCTCTGGATCTATCCATCCATCCATCCATCAGAATAAGTATCTAGAGTATAGGTAGAGCATAAACTTCTAATATGGGCAGTTTTTATTTTGCATATATTTGAATGTGGCATACATTGATTTCTAGCTGTCACAGTTTAGGCATAAGGGAAAACAAATGTGTACCAACTCAATTATTTGGCATTTATTTACGCAGATGAGAGTAACAATAACAAAATAAAACTTTAAAGAAGCAATTTTATACTGGCTCACTGCACCCAAGGAAAATGGGACTGCTGTTCATCTAGAAAGATAGACAGAGTGCTTCCAGGGGTCCCTAGTGTTAACCATCAGAAGGCTATTCTGCCTTGCCTTTCTTTACAGATTGACTACGGTAAGAAAAAAGTGGAAGAAGTGGTGGAAAAATACAGGAGGGTTATTAGTGGAAGACAATGCCATCAAGAAACCCCCTCCCTCCATAAAGTGCTGTGAATGATGCAGGGTGATGGCATGACACACCTATTGGCAGGTACAAGGGAGTGATAACCTTTGGTCCCCTTGTGATTATCATCTCATTATCTAGGGCTCCTTCACACTGGGCTTTTATCCTGCTACTAAGATTGCTCACTCACGGAAGTTTGCAGGCCCTTCAGATGACACTGTTAACCTCCAGGGCATCTCCTGCACTAAATGATCTTTATTCCATTTTTTTAAAGATGGAGATAATGAGCTATCAAATTGCCCCACTTATGTTCTGCTTGAGTTCCCTCCATGAAAAAAGGAAAAGCCTCAAGAAGAGGAGCGAGATCAATGAAACATATGGAAGACTGAGATAAGGGGGGAGGGAAAGTGTGTGTAAAGGGCGTCCATTGTGATCCTGCATTTAAAATGGAAGTAGAAAGCCCAGTTTTAAATGGGGGATTTTAGGCTGGTATGGAGATGTTCCTAGTGTCCAGCACAATCAGGGCAGTCGGCAGTTACTACAGGTGTCCTATACAACCTAGATGGAAACTTGAGATTCCAAAACCAGCCTCCAAGCTTTGCAACTTCCCTGGGACTGGAAATCTTCATTTTGAAGGTAATGTGAAAATTTATGCAACAGAGGCATCTCCTCCGCCCTAATACTACAGATAGCAAGCCCAGTCCATCCTGCATCCACCTTCTCAAAGAGTCTGCCATGGACATGGCTGCTTACCCAGCATGCAAATTTGGCCACTATCTAGGAGATGCTTGTGTCACTTACACAGACACATTCCATACAGAACTAACTAAAGCATCTCAATAGCTGGAGAAAGAATTGCTACTTGAAGATAGAGAAAACGTCCTCTGAAAGGAACACTTCCATCATGGGAAGTCAACACTGAGAAACAGCTGGACATTAGATGTGCTACAAATCATCTGGCATTCCTCCAAGATTCCTCAAGCCCCTGCTGCAAACAATGCAACCAACAGCAAAAACATGAGAAATTATCCCTCTTTAGACAGGTTCAGCATGTCACAGGGGAAACAGTGCATCAATGGCTGTTTCCATGACAACAGAAGAAGTTAATGGAGGAGTACTGGATTTTTTAAAAAAGGAATCAGCTTTGCTGCGATTTGGTTCATGCAGGGCTCCACGAGCAGGTTCTCTGCAGCAGTAAAAATCACTTCACAGAATATACTTCCTGGTGGGGGTGGGGGTTGGGATGAACCTCATCTGGCTGGCAGGGGCTGCTCAACCAATAAGAGAGGCTTCCCCCTCCCCACTTTCTCCTGAAAGTCCAGATGCAAATGCATTTCAGGTGCAAGCCTCATTGAGCACAATGGGAGTTACTTCCAAATAGACACACATATCCTTGTGCTGGGAAACGGGGGAGGGACACAGAAAGAAGAAAACCAGACACCATTTTAACCCACAGGAGATGCTTGTGATGGGCTGAAGTAGTTTCCTCCTAATGCAATAAACCAGACAAAGGAGAATCGGAGCCTCGAGATCGCACTTTACCGCACTTAGGGAATTGGGCTTCAAACTGTGCCATGTCAATTGAAGGGGATCTCTGTAAATTCTGTGGGCATTCAGAGGGCAAGCCTCATTGACCACAATGGGAGTTACTTCTGAGGAAACACTAATGGGTTTGTTGTGGGAAAGAGCAGTAAACACAAAGACGGAAACCAGCCCCCATTTTAACCCACAGGATCTCTATAACAAAGAGTCGAAGTAGTTTCTTCCTAAGGCAATAACCCAAACAAAGGAGAATCAGAGCCTCGAGATCATGCTGTGCCTTGTCAATTGAGGGGGTTCTCTGTAAGTTCTGTGGGCATTCATAGGACAAGCCTCATTCAGCACAATGGAAGGAAACACCCCTTAACCAGGGTCATGGTGAAAGGCACACCCCTGGGCAGGGCTAGAATAACCAAGGTCAATGCGGGGGTTGGCCACAAGGCAACTATACCAGGAAGACCCCGACTTCAGGAAAAGAATCGGACTTTAAGCACTCTCAGGAAATCCAGTTTTGCCTAGGGGTGGACAAAAGTCCCTTACCTGTCCTCGAAGGACGTTCGCGGTGGGGGGGAGGCGCTTCGCTGCTCCCCCCGCGAAGTTCAGGCCGGGGGGGAGGCTTCCTGCCTCACCCCGGCCGAAATTCAGGCCGGGGGGGAGGCTTCCCGCCTCGCCCCGGCCGAAATTCAGGCCGGGGAGGAGACTTCCCGCCTCTCCCGGCCGCGAACGCGAAAGTTAAAAAAAAAAAAAAACACGCCCCCTGATAGGCTACGTGACGATTCACGTAGCCTATCACGGCGAGATCTGCAAAGTCAGCCGTGATAGGCTACGTCAATCATCACGTAGCCTATCACGGGTGACTTTAAAAAAAAAACAAAAACGCGTACGCTAATGGCGGCCCCCATAGGGAGCCGCCATTCGCATTCCTTATTTAGTCGCTGTAGTCTACGTAAATGTTTATGTAGACTACGGTGAAAATAAGGGCAACGCAAATAGCGTTGCCCTTATTTTTGCCATAGTCTACGTAAATCTTTACGTAGACTACAGCGACCAAATAAAGAACGGGAATGGCAGCTCCCTATGGGGGCCGCCATTATCCGTACACACTTTTTTTTTTTTTTAAGTCACCCGTGATAGGCTACGTGATGATTGACGTAGCCTATCACGGCTGACTTTGCAAATCTAGCCGTGATAGGCTACGTGAATCGTCACTTAGCCTATCAGGGGGCGTTTTTTTTTTTTCTTTTATTGCAATGGCAGCGGCGGCAGCCGGTCGAAAGACCGGCTGCCGCTCCCGCCCCGCTCGAACACCTGCCGAACCGCCGGCTGGACCCGCCGCCGGGAGGGACATTTGGCGAAGGTAAATCCCATCCCGGGGAGGTGCGGGGGGGTTCGGAGGATTTCTCCCCGAAACTTGTTTGGGGGGCCGAACACGTTGGCGCTCGGCCCCCCGAAGTTTCGGGGAGAAATTCTCCGCCAACCCTAGTTTTGCCATGATACGCTCCAGGGTGGCTGCTGGATGGCCACGACATCATCTATCCCTAATGACCTCAACACGCAGCCAGCTCGGAGTAAATTGCTGGTGGAAACACCCCCAATGTTACTCCTGTTGGTGCTGAAAACTGTGCCCATCACAGCGGTACCTCTGTTACATAGAATCATAGAACAGTAGGGTTAGAAGGGGCCTATAAGATCATTGAGTCCAACCCCCTGCTCAATGCAGGAATCCAAGTCAGAGCATCCCTGACAGATGGCTGTCCAGCCTCATCTTGAATGCCTACAGCGTGGGAGATCCCACCACCTCCCTAGGTAACGGGTTCCATTGTCGTACTGCTCTAACAGTCAGGAAGTTTTTCCTGATGTTCAGCCAGAATCTGGTTTCCTGTAACTTGAGCCCATTATTCCGTGTCCTGCACTCTGGAATGATGGAGAAGAGATCCTGGCCTTCCTCTCTGTGACAACCTTTCGAGTCCTTGAAAAGCACTATCCTATCTCCCCTCAGTCTTCTCTTCTCAAGCCTAAACATGCCCAGTTCTTTCAGTCGTTCTTCATAGGGCTTTGTTTCCAGTCCCCTAATCATCTTTGTTGCCCTCCTCTGAACCCTCTCCAGCTTGTCTGCATCCTTCTTAAAGTGTGGTGCCCAGAACTGGACACAGATGAGGCCTAACCAGTGCTGAGTAGAGGGGAACTAGTACTTCCCGGGATTTGGAAGCTATGCTTCTATTTATGCAGCCCAAATATAGCATTTGCCTTTTTGGCAGCCACATCACATTGTTGGCTCATCTTCAGCTTGTAATCTACAACTATTCCAAGATCCTTCTCGCTTGTTATTGTTGAAGTAATTAGGAAAGGATGACAATGATACATAATGCATACCATGCATGAAGTGCAAAACTGGAGTGCGTATCCAGTGCCTCCAAAGAATCAGAGGCCTCAATGTTTAGCTTCTTTCCTCATCATTCTTCTTTACCAACCAACCAACCACTTCCTTCATGTTTCATTACCAAGAGTTTACACAGAAGTGTGCTATGTGGCATGCAAGAAATGTGATCCCACCTCTCTCTCCCCTTACTGTAGATGTTTGCATCTAGACCATGTGCATTTTCCTCTTGATTACACACATCTAAGAAAAGTAAAGAGAAATGGTGCAGGGAATTGTTTTAAAATATTACTCTGTATAAGAAGAAGCAAAATGTCATATTTACACAGTCGGCTATAACTTCTTTCACTTCTAAAATGTCCTGTGGAGTCACATAGTGAAATCATTTGTAGGTAATTGTCTTTCAGGAACTATCTATGACATCTATGAAATTTCAACCTGTAATATTTATTTAAGATTTGAAACATGTTCTGTTGAGTTTTTTAGAGTTCTTGGCTCCTATTCCAGGTCATATTCTGCACTTGACAGCACCTCACAGCTTTTGGCCATGTTCCTAAAAACACCTATTAAGGAGTATGCCCCATTGAACACGGCAGTACTTGCTTCTAAGTAAACATGCAGAGGATTGTGCAGTCATGACTGTAAAGGAAGGCAGGACCCCTGGGCTCTATCAGCCCCCCTTGATCCGCTGCCACCACCTCCTTGAGCCAGCTCTGCCAGATGCAAGAGGACTCCCCAACCTCCTCCCCACTGGTGAAGGAGGCAGTAGCCACTGAATTTAGTACTGACCCAGGAAAGAAATAGCAGCAATAGTCTGAGGTCGATATTTATTTACAAATAAGTAGTAAGGGAAAGGGAATTGGAAGAGAAACAAGACAAAGTACCATTTAGAATTCCCACAAGTACCAATTGAGTACTTGAGTTCTGATAAGGCCTCCGGCCTGGCGCCTTCAGTCCTAGCATGGCCCATATCTCCTTCTCCCTCCAGGTGGCCTGAGTTGTAAATCTTCCTGCAGGATCCTACTCCTTCCTACCCTAAAACACTAAAAGCACAACTTAAAATCATACAAAACAGAGTTAACCCTTTCGCACCATACCTTCGGCCCCGTGAGGCCTTCTCCTTGACAGTGACCTAAAGAAGGTCAGAGAACAATGTCAGAGAACAGTCTAAGGTCATATAAACCTCCTATTTTATTAAAGTTAACTGGGCGTCAGACAGTTCTGTGGTGGGACTGGAGACCTCATAAGTCTGTGGAAGCCACAGTAAGTAAAAATAGATAGATGATAGATTAGATAGATAGATAGATAGATAGATGATAGATAGATAGATGATAGATAGATAGATAGATAGATAGATATCAGAAGAGCCAACATTTAAATCCAAAGCTGTAATTTTAAAATTCCATTTCCTCTTGAACTTACTTGCAGACAACAATTACAGTCCATAAATGATACCAATTAAAGAGTTACTACTGCGAGCGAGTTGTTTACAAAATGAAGAAGCAGCAAGGTGCCAGAAAAGAGCCCCTGTTATCTGCTTAAAGGCTATGTTATCTGTGCTGTAACCAAACAAAGCAAAAAAACACACAGAGAATGTCTACAAAATAACAATTAAAGAGAGTAAGGATGCATAATTAAACACGAGGTGAAACTTGATTTCCTGTTGAAATGCAAATTAATATTTATTAACACAAATTTAGATCCAGAAAGGTCTGTTTAATCAAGGTGAGAGGCAATTTTCATCAGTTGCTCTTTCAAAGGATAAATATGTATGAGAAGATTAAATTCCTCAGTCACAGAAAAGTTGTAAGAAGTGCCATAAAAATTATTCCCTGGCAAGCCGTAGATAAAACACTATTGCTTCCCCCCTTGTAAAAAAGAATGCTTTTGGACCTTGGTACATATTTTACATTGAAACAGGGAAACAAGAAGAAACCCAAGTGACTTGTGTTAGTAGTTAGTTTCCCTGTTCCTCTGCAGTGGGTGAACCAGCTCTTAGAATGAACAAAAGGGGAAACCATTATTTCATACTGATTTAATAGTCCAGGTTACTGCATAGTAATTTATGCACAGTTGTTCTTCTGACTTTGCATTAGGCACACTAATGGCACTTCAGTTCAGTCTACAAATGAATGGCATTTTATAATGCTTGGAATTCTTTCTTGCAGAAGAAGTAATGAAAATGACTCTGGGCCAGTGTTTAATTTGACCTCCTATTAGGATCTATGTCTCATGTGATTATTGTCAGAACAATGCTAAAATGGCAATAAGGCTGCAATCCTATGCCCACTTACCTGGGAGTAAGTTCTATTGAATACAATGGGATTTACCTCTGAATCGACATGTATAGAATTGCACTGTAAAAGTATGGATTGGTGACTTAGTGACATGAGGATGGAACACTCTGTACTTTTACTTTAATTGTCAGTTTCATGGAACTGTCAACACCTAATTTTGCCGATTCTATGCCAGACTTCCCCAACCTGGTGCCATCCAAATGGTTCGGACTTCAACCCCCATCACCCCCAGGCAGCACGAACAATGGTCAGGAATGCTGGGAGTTGTTGTCCAAATTATCTGTAGGGCACAAGGTTCAGAAAGGCTGTTCTGTGCATCAGTGATGTGCTATGGAAAGGCAGAAAAGAAGAGAAAGCAAAGGACAGATGTCACTAATTACAAGGGGGAAACAGGAGATGAAATCTCAAGGGTACACAAAAATAATGATTATATTGGCCAAAGACATTTGGAGATACACTTCTTCAGGGGAACTACAAATAAGAACTATGAATATTGTATGTAATACAATACTATTAAAACAATTATACAATATCATTGTAAGGGTGAAATTAATAGAATTAAAATATCAGCAAGAAAGGAAAAGAACAACAAATATATTTTAGAATGTTTGTGACACTTATAGAGGTGCTAAAAATGTGCAAATAGTGCTCAGTACAAATAAGAACAAAGCAAAACAGATGTTAAAAAGTGCCTGATGCCAATAGAGTGAAATACTGACCTTAAAAAGCATACCACTGTCTTCTCTAGTGTGTTCTGTAACCAAATGGATTCAAGGTCAGGCTACAACAAGCTTTAGTGCCCTTTCCCCATCCATTATCCAGAAATTCCTCTTAGTGATCCATAGCTGATTCTTTGGATCCTCATCTGCATCTTTTTATTTGTTATTTATTATTTATATACTGTCTTATTTGCTAAAAAGCCATCAAAGTAGTGAACAACTGTTTAAAACCATAAAACCTTAACATGATAAAAAAGAACATTAAAAACCATAAAACATTCATTAAAAAACATAATTTAAAGGGCTAAATTAAAAAGATCTGTCTTCACACCCTTTCTAAAAGCCAAGAGAGTAGGGTCCCATTGTAGTTCTTGAAGGAACACATTCCACAGTTTGGGAGCAACACAAGAGAAAGCCTTTTCATATGTGCCTGTCAATTGAGCCTCTGTGGGTAATGATCCTCAGGAGATCCTCTCTTACAGATCTTAATATCCAGGCAGATTCATAACAAGACAGGCTGTCCCTTAGATAGCCAAGTCTTGAGATGTTTAGGGCTTTACAGTAAAACCAACACCTTGAAGTGAGCCTGGAAAGCAATTACCAATCAGTACAGGTCATTCAGGATGAGTATTATATGGTCATAGAATCATAGAATCACATAATAGTAGGGTTGGAAGGGGCCTATAAGACCATCAAGTCCAACCCCCTGCTCAATGCAGGAATCCAAGTCAGAGCATCCCTGACAGATGGCTGTCCAGACTCATCTTGAATGCCTCCAGTGTGGGAGAGCCCACCACCTCCCTAGGTAATTGGTTCCATTCTCATATTGCTCTAACAGTCAGCTTTTCCTGATGTTCAGGTGGAATCTGGCTTCCTGTCACTTGAGCCCATTATTCCGTGTCCTGCACTCTGGGATGATTGAGAAGAGATCCTGGCCTTCCTCTTTGTGCCAGCCTTTCAAGTACTTGAAGAGCGCTATCATATCTCCCCTCAATCTTCTCTTCTCAAGGCTAAACATGCCCAGTTTCTTCAGTCTGTCCTCAGGGATGTACGAAAGTCACTTACCTGGTCTCGCAGCTTGCTTCGCGGTGGGGGGGAGGCACTTCGCTTCTCCCCCCAAAGTTCAGGCCAGGGGGGGGAGGCTTCCCGCCTCGCCCGGCCGAAATTCAGGCCGGGGGGGAGGCGTCCCGCCTCGCCTGGCCGAAATTCAGGCCAGGGAGAAGCGCCCCATCTCCCCAGCCACGAACTTCAAAAGAAAAGTAAAAAAAAAAAACGCCCCGTGATAGGCTATGTAACGATTTACGTAGCCTATCACGGCTAGATCTGCAAAGTCAGCCGTGATAGGCTACGTTAATCGTCACGTAGCCTATCACGGGTGACTTAAAAAAAAAAAAAAGCGCGTACGCAAATGGCGGCCCCCATAGGGAGCCGCCATTCGCGTTCCTTATTTGGTCCCTGTAGTCTACGTAAAGATTTACGTAGACTACGGCAAAAATAAGGGCAACGCTATTTGCGTTGCCCTTATTTTTGCCGTAGTCTACGTAAATCTTTACGTAGACTACAGGGACCAAATAAGGAACGCGAATGGCGGCTCCCTATGGGGGCCGCCATTAGCGTACACGCTTTTTTTTTTTAAGTCACCCGTGATAGGCTACGTGACGATTAACATAGCCTATCACGGCTGACTTTGCAAATCTAGCCGTGATAGGCTACGTAAATTGTTATGTAGCCTATCACAGGGGCGTGTTTTTTCTTACTTTTCTTGTAATGGCGGCGGTGGCAGCTGGTCGAAAGACCGGCTGCTGCCCCCGCCCCTGACGAAGACCTGCCGAACTGCCGCCGGGACCCGCCGGGAGGAGCGACATTCGTGAAAGGTAAGTCCCATCCCGGGGGGGGGGGCGGAGAATTTCTCCCTGAACAACCTTCGGAGGACCGAATGCGTTGGCACTCAGCCCCCCGAAGTTTCGGGGAGAAATTCTCCCCCATCCCTACTCCTCATAGGGCTTTGTTTCCAGTTCCCTGTTCATCTTCGTTGCCCTCCTCTAAACCCTGATCCTGGTACTGTGCACCAGTTAGCAGCCTAGCTGCCACATTTTGCACCCACTGAAGCTTCTAGACACTCTTCAGGAGAAGCCCCACATGAAGTGCATTGCAGTAGTCTAGAGATATCAATTCTGGTTCCGGTGCCGGTTCCAGTCAGCACGAGCAGCGGCAGATTTCATGGCTCCTCGTTTTGTTTGTTTGTTTTAAATTTTAATTGTTTTAAATTGTCACAATGTGTTTTAAGTTTTAATTTGCCAGTTTAAACCTCTATTATTGTAGTGCACGCCAGGCAAGTGTAATGTTTTGGCTGCCCTAATCTGTTCAAGTTTTTACCAGCTGTGAGGAGGCAATGCGAGAGCTCTCAGTGTTTGGACTATGTTTTGAATTCTTCTGATGAAGTCCTTACATACACACACAAGCCGTAGAAGCATATGTGAATGCCTGCCTCATTGCTTTGCCAATTTTGCTGACTTCTATAAGCATTTATCAAGTGGAGGAGCTTGCGGAGTGGTGCTACCTGATTCTTCTACCCTCTGTTTGCAACGTGTAGTAAGAAAAAGAGGCAGAGAGACCAACTAGAGTCTCCAACTTTCCCTGTTTCAAAACAATCTAAAATTGATCACTTCATGTTCGATGGCTCTGATACCCCAGGAGGACTCCCAATCCTTACTACTAATCGATATTCAATTATCAAATTGAATATCGATTCAATGGCCTCCCCTTTGGGAGAAAATGATGAGTCCCAGGAAGGAAAAATTGAGGAGTCCCAGGAATGGAGAAATGAGGAGAAGCAGGCAACTACCAGGTTGAAGCCTGAAGATGTGAACATGGCAATTATTGATACCATGGCAGAGCAGTGCTTGTTAATTTTTAAAACTCTAATTAATATTTTTGGGACAATTGGAGCTATAAATGATAAACTAACCCCTATCACTGGATATACAAAGCAACTTGATGAGATTAAAGAACTTCTCAAGGATCAGGATACCAGAACAAAACAAGATGTGAATCCAGAAGTAAATCAGAAAGACATGACACTTCCAGTTTTACAACCTATACAGGCTTTGGTTCCTTCAACTGTATCCCAACATTCGAATTTCTTGAACCTTGCAGACTGTGGAGAACTTGCAGAACTGAAGAATTGGGACTTTAAGGGGAACTTAATTTTAGTCCCAGACCAAGTGGCCTTTGAAATATCACCATTATCAAATGGGGTTCTGCCAAGTTGGTGGGGGGAAAACAGAGTTGTGTATAATCTTAATGCATTGTTGAACTTAAGAATTCATATAAGAAATATTAGATCTGTACACACACTTCCAGGCTCTCTGTATTTACAGAGATGTATAATAATTTTCAACTCACCAATGTTGGTTAAAGAAATCTTTGCTGCGAGGCCCCAGCTGGGTAAATATGGAGTAAGGGCTAGAAGGGTCTTTAAAACGTCTTCATTAACACCACTATTTAAGCAGATATCCATAAGGAAACCCATAGATCAGTATGCCCCAGAAGCAAGTAGACTACACAGTGTTTTAGAGCAGTCTAACACTGAAATGCACATTGATTTTACAACTCAGGAGACAGATGTTGGGGCCATTGATACAGAGTCCACTGATCAGGGCCTACAGAGAACAAACTTTAGGACTCTATGTCCTTCTAGTCCCCCACTCAAAAATGACATTTTGTTGGACACTGAAATTCTCTTAACCAATACTGCAATTAATTCTAATATTGACAACTTTCAGTTGATACCGCAAAAAAACCAGAAAACAGTGGTGGCTGAAATCAACACCACAGTAGTCCCAATAGCAAATAATTCTCAAAGGAAACACATGATCCAGAACTCCACTTTCCACTTAAATGGTGCCGCGCAGCTTGACCCCTCAATAGATCAAATTACATTAGATTGTTCCTCCTGACAAAATAAGGCTTTGAGGAGTTCACTTAAGTGTGTCTCCTGGAACATCTCTGGATGGTCTAATAAAAGGGCAGACGGTTCATTCAGAAGGTACCTTAGATCTTTTGATATCATATTCCTACAGGAAACATGGTGCACGGGGGAAATTATTTTGAGTGATTACAAAACCTATGAAGTCCCTGCAAGCAACTCCAGAGGCATGGGACGCCTGTGGGGGGGATTAGCCTGCTGTATATCAACTTTATTGAAAGGTGAAAGCTATCTCATCAGTAATTTGCAGTCCTGGGCTTTGGCTATATTTTTCAAAATTAATTCAACATCATATATCATGATAAATGTATATATTCCTCCTTGGAAATCAACTCATCACAGCAAGAATGTTTGGGAAAGCCTTACAGGTTATATACTTGGCCTGCAGACCCAACTATCTGAAGCTCACTTGATATTAGTTGGTGATTTTAATGCCCGGATTGGCCCAAACTGGAATTCAATAGAGCCAGTCTCCTATTTTTCCCTGGATGACTTCCCACTGACAGAGAGTCAAAGGATCACACAATTAACACCCAAGGGAAGCTGTTTATTCAAATGACCTTTCAATCTGGACTTCTCATTCTGAATGGCTGTCTGTCCGAGGATTTGACAGGGGAATTTACCTTTATCAACCATCTTGGGGCTAGCGTAATTGATTATATTGCAGTCCCCCCAGCTGTGTTTGGGCTGATTACACTCTTTAGAGTAGATTCATATCCATGTAGTGATCACCAACCACTGATTGTCCAGCTGGAATGTCTTAAAAATGCACAGGCAAATCAAGAGAATAGGCTCCT
Source organism: Heloderma suspectum (assembly GCF_057233095.1). Lineage (NCBI taxonomy): Eukaryota > Metazoa > Chordata > Lepidosauria > Squamata > Helodermatidae > Heloderma > Heloderma suspectum. The sequence goes on from NC_139459.1 coordinate 90,501,615, forward strand.
AGCCCCAAGCACGAGGGTTGCAACATACCATCGTAAATGGGCAAATGTGCATTTAAATGCTTTGGAATGCTTATGGCATTCTGAGAATGTACAACTCTTGCTGAATACCCTGTCCTCTTCCAAAGAGACGGAAGTAGTACTAGAATGTTATGCCCAGATTATAGCAACAGTCGAACCTGTCTTATTTTGGAAAGGCCAGTCAAAGAACCAGAGGTCAAAAGAGGGCAATCCATGGTTTGACGTGGACTGTAGGAAACTTAAGCAGGAAATCAAAAGACAACATAAATTCCTAAGAGACAGAGGTATAGTCCCTTTACCACAGTCCTGTTTGGCACTGCATAAATTATATAAAAATACAATTAAAGAAAAAAAGCAAGAGCATGACAGGTTGCAATGGGTGGAACTAGCATCAGCACTCGAAAGAAATGATAGACCTAGATTTTGGAACCTTACTTCAGATTTAAGATACTCTGGGACTCCATCCATTGACTCTGTTATTACGACACATGAATCGGAATGACACTTCCATTCCCTCTTTTATGATGAGATGGCCTGTCTTCCCACATTGCAGGAGAAAGACCCAGAGTCACCTAGTTGGCCCGCAGTCACCTGTGAGGAAATAGCTATGCTGATACGGAAGTTGAAGCATGGAAAGGCCCCCAGAAGGAGTGGCATTTCACCAGATTTCTTGATTGATTGTCCTCATTGGTGGATCCCAATGTTAGCAACCTTATTTACACTTATTGATAGAACTGGGAAATTTCCCCAAGATTGGGCAGTGGCTATTGTAGTGCCTATTTATAAAAAAGGCAATCGGTCAGATCCTAAGAATTATCGCCCTATAAGTCTACTGGATGTTATAAGGAAGTTGTATGCAAGACATCTTTTAGATAAGCTGGAAAATTGGGTGCTCGGGGAGAATCTCCTAGTTGAAGAACAAGCAGGCTTCCGATGTGGCAGATCTACAGTAGACCACTGTTTTCTACTAAAATATTTGGCTGAGAAATATACATCTCCCCCTTATCACTCACTTTTTGCTGTATTTGTAGACCTTTGAGCAGCCTTTGATTCTATATCTAGACCCCGCCTTTGGCAGAAGCTTACATTTTTAAATGTGGATCATAAATTGCTCAGGAGAATACAGGGGCTGTATGAGAATTCTATCTTGCATGTGAGAGTGTCTTCAGGTGATCTTTCAGACCCCATTATTGTTAACAAAGGAGTGCACCAGGGATGTTTGCTTGCACCTCTTTTTTTCAATCTATATCTTAATGATGTGGTTTCCTACTTATCTAGCCCAGACGTCTTCCCACCTCTTTTAAAGGACAGGAGTATTTCAGTGTTATTATATGCAGATGACGCTGTTCTCCTGTCATACACCCAAGTGGGGATGCGTAGGCTTTTAAGAGCCCTTAGCTCATATTGTGTGAGAGAAGCCCTTCAGGTCAACTGAAAAAACTAAAATCTTAGTCTTTGGCAAAAGCAGGAAAAAATACCAATGGCCGCTGGATAACCACCTGCTTGATCAGGTTAACAAATATAAATACCTAGGAGTGACATTTCAAAGTTCAGGATCTTGGTCGGAGCACTTGAAAGCAATAGCCCTGACAACTAATGCAACTAGTAATGCCATTCTTCGCTTTGCTGCTGGACCAGGTAGTAAGATGGTGGCCCCTTTAATAGAGCTATACAAGGGCAAATTACTTCCCCAAATATTATATGGGGCACCTGCCTGGACCCATGCTAACATTGCTTCATTGGAGTCAGTGCAGCATAAATTTCTAGTACTCGGGGTTCCCAGATCCACTTCTAAGGCCATTGTCCAACTAGAAATAGCTTGTCACTCAGTGGGAATGCTTGTCCAAAAAGCTGCCACTTTCTTCTGGTTAAAGATAGTGTTCCAACTGACCTCCCCCTTGGTCTTATTAGCATATGAAGCTATGGGAAGGGGCTCATGGGCAGACAAGATAACCACATCTATCTCTGAGTTGGGCTTTTCACAATCATATTTGCTTGTGAGGGGTTACGATAGAGCTAGGGATGAGATTTCAAAGAGGTTACAAGATGTTGATATTCAAACAACAATGGTTGTTGCTGCTGAAAATTGCTCTAACAAGATCTATAAAAGCATCATGTCCTCTCCGGGGAAGGTTCCCCCGTATTTGATTTCCATCACCTCACATGAATTGAGATGGCTCATGACTAGGTGTAGACTGAATTCACTCCAATTGATGGAGGTGAAGGCACGTTATAGGACCCATCATGGCATGAGTGCGGATTGCCCAGCTGGTTGCCCCAAGGTAGAGGACATGGTACACTTTCTAGCAGAATGCCCATTGTACATCGATTTGAGGAAGCAATACCTTGAGCCCCTATTAGCTGTGCTTGAGGATACTTCCGGTGCAAGCATAACTCTATTATTAGCTGGAACAGATCATTATACATCATATAGGACTGCTAAGTTTGTCAGTCAAGCCCTGGAGAGGCAAAAGTCATTGACTGTTATAAAAAAACTAAAACCGTAAACATGGTAATAACATTCTGGCAAATATTGTTTTAGGATTTTAAAATGTTTTTAACTTGCTCTTGTTAGTTATTTTATTAATAATTTGTACTTCGGTTTCCCTTTTGGGTTGATGTGAGAATTCTATTTGTTTTGTGTGTGGATGGCCTGATTGGCTAAAATGTAGGGATGGCGGAGAATTTCTCCCTGAATCTTTGGAGGGCTGAGCGCCAACGCATTTGGCCCCCCGAAATCGGCGGTGAAATTCTCCGCCACCCCCCGGGACGGGACTTACCTTTGGCGAATGTCCCTCCTGGCGGCGGGTCCCAGCGGCGGTTCGGTGGCAGTTCAGCGCGGGCGGGGGTGGCGGCCGGTCTCCCAACCGGCTGCCACCGCCGCCATTGCAAAAAAAAAAACTAAAGTAAAAAAAAAACCAAAAACACCCGTGATAGGCTACGTAACAATTTACGTAGCATATCACGGCTAGATTTCCAAAGACAGCCGTGATAGGCTACATAAATCGTCACGTAGCCTATCACGGGTGACTTTGGGGGGGGGAAGCGCATACGCAAATGGTGGCGGCCCATGGGCGCCGCCATTTGTGTTCATTATTTTGGCACGTCTAGTCTACGTAAAGATTTACGTAGACTACAGCAAAAATAAGGGCAACGCAAATAGCGTTCCCTTATTTTCGCCGTAGTCTACGTAAATCTTTACGTAGACTAGACGTGCCAAAATAAGGAATGCAAATGGCGGCGCCCATGGGCTGCCGCCATTTGCGTACGCACTTTTTCTTTTTTTTTTCAAAGTCACCCGTGATAGGCTACGTGACGATTTACGTAGCCTATCACGGCTGACTTTGGAAATCTAGCCGTGATAGGCTACGTAAATCGTCACGTAGCCTATCACGGGGTCTTCTTTTTTTGTCTTTTTTTTTTTTACTTTTTGTTTCGCGGCCAGGGAGACGGGGCGCTTCTCCCCGGCCTGAATTTCAGCCAGGCGAGGCAGGAAGCCTCCCCCCCGACCTGAATTTTGGCTGGGCAAGGCGGGAAGCCTCCCCCCCTTCACATGAACTTCGGGGGGGGAAAGCGAAGCACCTCCCCCCCACCGCGAAGCCAAGCTGCGAACAGGTAAGTGACTTCCGTACATCCCTACTAAAAAGCAATAAACTGTACTGCAATAGTCTAAAGATGATGAAAGATGATGAAAGACATGGATAACTGTTGCCAAGTCAGACCTATGTGATCCCAGCCTTGCCTCCACCAAGCCAGGCATTACCTAACCTGTATTTGGATCTGCTTTGACTAAGAGACAAACTAGATATGACAGCAATGGAGCTGCTGGAATGCTGAGCAGATCCCCACCTGCATGCCCCTTTTCTGCTTTTCAGATTGGGCACCCAGATCCTGATTTATAAAGAGACTGGTTCACCATCATGATATCTAGTTTGGTCCTAGGGCTCAATGGTAGAGGACATACCTTTCATATTCAGGATCTTGCTCATAAAGGATCTCCTGTAGCAGGTTTAAGGGCTTTTCTACACAAGGCATTTATTGTGAGTAGTCATTCCCTACTCACAGTTCTTTAGATGATATCATGACCCTCCAGTTTCACTTCTGTGTCTAACCAGCACTTCTGGTGAGTTTTTTTAGAGCAGGGAAGATGTGGTATTTAATTGTGAAGGCGAAAAAGCATGATTTCTTCTTATGTATTTGCACTATTCCACTATACCACAGAGCCACCTAAAGGCTATGTAGTGGAAAAGCAGGAAAAGAAACACTCCTCATGTAGTGCTCAGATCTCAATTCTGCAATCTGCTTAGCTGTGCCTCTCCCATCAAGGGGTAGAAAAACACACTCTCTCTTGGTGCAGTATATACCAGATGTCATGCAGCGGGCCTTGACCCTTCCCTTTCACAGGCCAAGTGTTCTATAAAGCAGCTTCTGGGCCAAAATAGAATGGATCATTTTATGCTGTTCAACAGTCCTTCCTCTTGTGCTGAAAGAGGACTGCCATTCCAAATACCTACTCTGACAAGTAGTAGTACCAGAAGCAGTACAGATTCAATTGCTAATTCGTAGGAACAGCACAGTGGGTATCTATCCAAATATCACATTTTAAACAAAACAAAAAACAGCAGTTGGGAAATGATGGTAATGCCTTTAAGTTAACTGAACAGAAAGGGGGGAAAGGGAGATGGGTCTGTGAACAGGTGGCAGAGAAAGAGAAAATGATTCTTTTATTGCTCACTCTAATTTGCTTGCTGCCTTCCCAGGGAATTCAGTCGATTATTTCCTTTTTCTTAATTTTAGTTTAAGAATTAGGATGGCTTGCAAACTGTTTTTGTCTGCACTTATTTGCCTCTTGCAATAATAATATTTAGACATGAATCCAAACATTGAAATTCGGTTAGATGAGCTGGCAACTAAAAGCACACTAGCTTATGGGTCACCCAGACATTCTCAAAAACGGTTACAACAATGACAGATGTTGTAAAGCAGCGAGCAGATTGACTAATGCTGACTTTCGACATGAAGGCTCCAGGTTATCATGGTCACAGAAACATTCAGCCAATAGGGACCAAACAAAAAAAGCAGCACTGGCATCATCACTTTTATTAGGACCAACTGAAGCATCACAATGTATTGAGCAAGCTTTTAAGTTCTCCAGGCTAGGTGTTCAGTAAAACAAAAACAAAACAAAAGCATGAGGGGTATGAACAGATGTTTCAGGGCATGATGGAAATGCCCCCCGAGACTGATACAAGAGGTGCTTGTGCAGACTTCGGCAGAAATACCTGGGAGAAAGCCCACTGGACTCAATGGTACTTACTTCTGGGTGGATATTATATGACTGTGCTGTTAAATACACCCTCCTTCAAGTGTTCTAATCTACCACATGAGTAGCATTGCATAAGGGGGATGAGTATGTTAGCTGTTGCCATCCCCATCTGTGGTGGGGAGCCTTCTCTACTCCGTGTGCAATTTAGAACCCTAGAATATGGAGGAGGAGGAGGAGGAGGAGGAGGAAGGTCATTGTCTTAAATTGCTGAGCACCTTATTAACAAATAAGGCAGTATAATCATCATCATCATGCAGGGAACCTACATGAATAGAACAGGCTCACTGCAGAAGATGAGAAGATGACTTCAACCTGTGTAGGGTGACAGGGATAGCAACTGGGGGTGAAGCTAGTGCACTCATTGTTACTCAGCCATGCAGTCCTGTTGCATGGGGTATTATTAGCTGCTGCTTGGTGCAAAATGGATTGTAAGCTGTACCAAAGGTTACTAGGACAGAAAAGAAACCAAGGATCCTTTAGTCACCCACCTGTTCAGATAGGACTATACTTCCACACACACCCCTTACCATAGATTAGTACCCTTCCCGCTAGCCAAGCAATAACATCTGATCAACTGACAGATGCCAGTAAATGTAAAAAGGCCACCAAGTGCAAGTTACAGGAGATAAGGTCTCTGTAACCAGTGTTTGGAAGACCTAAAGCTGTTGTGTTTGCATGGCCAGTGGGAAAAAACTATTCAACTTCAAAGGCTTCCTCTGACAGGCCTTGAAACGGATCAGGTAGTGGGCCAATGAACATGAGACACAGCACCTTCAGAATAAGCAGTGATACAACTTGACTCTTGATTTTTGGGGGTGGCTGCATGGAAGACTAGTTGGACAGTCACCATATAGATATGTGGTAAGTTGCTAGTCATCCAAACAGTCATGGCTTCAACTGAACTCCAACAGTTATGCCTGCATCTTTAATCAGACCCCAAGGTCAAAGGACATTGGAGTGTAGCTTTAATTTTACACATTCCAGTGGAATACATACACAAATATTGAATCCAGAATTCATACAACCCGTGAAGATTAGTAAATGCTCTCTAGGGTAATGACTGCCATCACGGCATGTGTCCAATTATTTTTCCTAATGCTAAACAAATGCTGTTACCTCTAATTCATCTTTTAGATCTCATTTGAACACCACTGAAGAACCTCTCTTTATGTTCCAAAGGGAGTTCAGAACAAAAGGCAGTTCTTATTCATGAAGCTGGAAAATAGCTATAAGCATGCAAATTCAGTCACAGGGTGTCAGAGTATATCACTGTTTGGCTTTTGCTTCTGAATGGTTTTGGCATTGTAAATGCTGTTTGAGAGCATAAAAATTGACAAAACTGGACCGGAATGTCATCTGGGCATGCAACATGAACTAAAAACATTTGACTGGAAATCTATATCGCTAGCAAAAGAGAGAGAGCACAGTATTTTTTATAAGTGGAGTTAATCTTTGACTGAAAATTGTTCAGCAAGCATATGGGAAACTAGCAAACCTGACCATGTACAGACAATACAGGCTGAGTCATTCCAAGCAATTGAAAATTTGTTATGAAGTGTTGAGACAGCAGACAGAGCTTAAGTCAATACCTGATCTCTGTCAAGCTTCTCACTATTTCTGACACGGTTGATATGAGCCACAGTATAAGTGAAAGGCGGATCAATGTCTTGCTAAAATTCATGCTCTTGTGAATTCATCCCTGCATAAAAGAGAATAAAAGGAAAAGACAGTCATTACATGCAAATCTGGGAAAACAATGGCATCAGTCTGTCACAAAACAACAAAGAGTCTTGTGGCACCTTAAAGAGTAATAAATTTATTCTAGCATAAGCTTTCATGGACACTGTCCACTTAACAGATCCATGAAGTGGTAACCTCAAATTGGCCGATTTATTTCCACATGCTGAGCAGGAATAGAGAGGTATAAACTGTTGTCAGGGGGAACTGAAATGTAAAACGTACAGACAGTGATGATGACTGTAACAGTTGCCATTCACAAAATGTACTTAGGTGATAACAGAGATCACCCTCTGGAATCTATCCTTAATCACAGATGTATCACATCAAATGACTGAAGATATGCAAATACAAAACGGTAACTTAATTGGTAACTTAATTGAGATATTAAAACATGCTCCAAAATGCCCCTTGCATTTTTGTTTGTATGTAAGAAAATAGTCTGGCTGCATGATTCAAAAAGTTCATGATTCACACCTTCCTGGACATGGTCTGGAGGCCCATGATGCAACGACTTTGCTAAAGTTAAGTAGGTCTGGATTTCTTTAGTGCCTGGACAGGAGACCACTTGGGAACTACATATATGCTGCCAATTTCCCTCATGGAAGAAAAGTGGGATCTCAATGAATAAAATGAGATTTTGTACATCCTTAAAAGGGCATTAAAAGAATGCTCTCTTTACATGACAAAACAGAAAGCATTTCGACAAATGCACCATCTATTAAGATTGCTCCACCCCAGTCTGTAGTCACAAGAGTTGTCATCTGTCTAGCTATTACTGACAGAACGACACATTATGCACCAACATTCCCAACCCTGTATTTTCGGCTAATGGGGGGGATGCTAATGTAGGGATGGGGCATTTGCAGAGGAGAAGCAGAGAGTGGGAAGGATACCTCACCCTTCCCCACCACCACCATCACTACATTGTTCCGTGCAGGTGCCTTACACCATGCCTGGCTCACTTAGGCACAGGGAATCCATTGCAGGTGGGGGGACACGGCGAGAAGGAACACCACTGGCATTCTCAGTGTGGCACCGCCAGTGGAAGGAGGGGCTCACAAGGCACTTTTAGCCTGCAGGACCTGCCAGGTGATCTGGCAGCACTGGCCTGGAATTCTGATTGTTTGGTCATGTTTAATACCTGGGATCAACTGGTCATTCGGCCCTCAATGGGGCCTGGAGGAAAGTTAACAGGGAGATTAGGAAGGCATTAGCCAGAGCCAGACAGGGGGATGTGAGCATCGCACATCCAGGGATTGTACATGTGTGGAGGGAGGTTTATAGGCCAGGTGGGATGCATTTAATGGACCTCGGTAATGATTTGCTCTTGTCTGATCCATGAGGGGCTTGCAGGAAGTAATCCTGCACAGGTAGGAGGGGGGGACGACTAAGCAGAGGCTTGTCATCTGCTGTGGCAGGTATGTGCGGGCATCTTTAGTGGGAACAGGGTTGGTGAGCATTCAGAGGCACTATTTCAGTGACAGGCAATGCCTAAGGCTGCCAGCTCAGGGTTTTGTAGCACCATCTGGGAGACAAAGATTACCTTTAAGGCGAGCTCATCTCACCCACTAAGAGTTTTGCAGCCTGGGAGGAGATGACATGGGAAGGCCTGCCTTCTCCAAATGGGGCAAGCCTGAGGCATGGCGATCTCACTGATGCCACTCAACAGGCACTGAATGTCTCACCCAATTCACTGCCTGGCTGGTTGTTGGCTTAGATGTCCACTCAGATTTCCCCCCTTTGCAGCTCTTTCAATAAATGTGGCCCAAGTTTAAATACCATATCTGTGTCTCATCTTGCTATTCCCCCACACACACACTTCCTGTCACTCGCAACTTGTCCCACTCTGAAACAGGAAAAAGTTCTGCCTGCCTTTGGGAACTATTTGTTTGCAGTGGTAACTGTAAAGGAACAGAACTGTCCTCTATTTTTGTAGTTTGGTTTTAGGATATTATGGGGTTAAATCATGTGTGTGTGCATGCGCACACGTGCACACTAGTCAGTTTCAGCCAAAGATTAATATTTTAGAGGTCAAGACTTTAGTTAGAATGTAGAAAGCAGAAAGTTGTGCTCAGAGGAGCAGGAGATTATAAAGTTCAATTGAAGGTCAGAGGAAGAGAGAGAAAAAAGTTTCAACTCTAGCAATAAAAATTTAGTATGCAGAAATGAACAAGAAACTACCTTCATGATGACTGGATGAAGTTGAGGAGGGAAAAAGCTAATTTTAAGAAATAAAAGCCAAAGGCAAAGAGGCAGAGAAAAAGAAAGAGGGAAGAGGAAGAAGAAGAAGAAGAAGAAGAGGAAGAAAGGAAAGAAGCCCAGAGTCTTAGAGAAAGAGTCAGAGCTGGTAGACCTGAGAACTGATTGAGAGAGCTGGACCAATGGCAGTAAGTTATTTCTTGGTTAAGGGACCTGGATAAAATAGGGATACTGTCTAGTCACGTTGGCTGGATGCTTTTATCCTTGGTTGTTTTATTACCCTATTGCACATATTGTGTGTTGTGTGTGTCCATTCAGCTTCTAAAACCTTTTTCTATTAACATTTTTTCTTCAGTAAAATTTAAACATTGTTATTTGAAATTTTGTGAGCTTGTTTTGGGGTTCTGAGCTTTTTACAAATAAAATCTTTGTTTCAGCTTCTTCATATGTTTCTCTTCTATTTGTGGCTCATTTTTGGCTTACCCACCCCATTGCTAATAGCCAAACCCTACACTACCTAAAGATACATGAAACCCAAAGGGTTTAAGGCTGGTTTAATGTAGGCAGCCAGGGAAAAATAATTTCAACCTGGTGGCAGTGGGAAAGGCCGCAGGAAGGAAAAGTGTATGGGCACACTGTTTCTTCTGCTTTCCCTTCTGCTCACAGAACAGGGTGTTGCTGGTGTGTGGTAGTAATTTCTAGTACCATATTAAGGGCCTTAAACCAGATGTGATGATGACAAGCACATGTTTGTTTTCAACTGTCCATCCCATTCATATACAGTCAAAGGAGTATGTGGGGGAGGAACACATAAACTTCCTCTGTCCTGCACCCTTCATCTCCCTCAGTCCATTTCTCCAGGCACTTTTCTCTGTTCCTAGTTCACTATTGATATCAGCCAAGAAGGAAGAAAAGTACTTGCAGAAACTGACTGAAAGGAGGTAAGGCATGAGAGGGCAAGGGTTTAGTGCCCCTTTCCCATGCGCTTCTTTCCCCTCTCACCTATGGCTTTATATGTGGATGGGGTAAACATAAGAATGATACCCTCATCACACTAGTTTGACCCTCTAACTGCAGTCTTAGCCATTTACTCTGAGAAAGTCCCACCAATTTGCTTGAACATTTAGTGTCATTATTTATGAATGCCATGTTGTGCACTTCTGCTTCCTAGGTATCTTAAGAATTGTCAACGCTAAAGACTTTCTGGGAACGATTAGGTTATAAGCCTGGTTGTAAAAGCCCCACCTACATTGTAACAAACATCCTTTGACTTCAATACAGTCCCAGTACAGATTTTTCAAATGGAGGGGGGCTCTCTCTTCCAGTCTATATACATTCACCCTGAGCAAAACCAGTTTTAAAAAGTAGTTCATTCCTCCCCGCTCCAAGGAGCTGGGTTCTTTTTGGATCCAGAATATGGGTGCTTTGAAATAATCAGGCTACATGAATGTGTAGGAGTTAGGAATAAAAACTAGAGTCACTCATTTGGGAGGGGTAATTTCTTGCACCCTGGTTTGTATTGGGAATTTTAGACCTTAGGGATGCTTCCATCACAACTTGTGATCTTACAATTTGGAGTCCATTCACCTAGGCTGAGATGCCACACCACAAATGGTTATGGGAATCAGCCCTCTATCTACATTGCATTGTCATTAAGATAACAACATTAGAAAGGCCTTTCTGGATCAAACCAAAAGGCTTATGTCAGGGATGGGCCACATGGGCCCCCATCTCCGTGCTACTGAATTTGCCAGCAGCGGGGGTGGGGGGATCACCAATTTTAGCTCTATAGAGTACTAAAAGGGTCAAATTAGCCTGTTTTCAAGCTAAATTTGATCCTTGTGGTGCTTTGTAGTGGTGTGCTGCCAAATTCTGGCAGCAAATTGCCATTTTTTTTGTGGCTGCTCCACAAAGTGTGGTCCATTGAGGGGAGGAATACAGGGAAAATGGCCCCAGGCCCCACCCCTGGATTAGGTAGTCCAGCATCTTGTTTATCACAGTGGCCAACCAGATGCATCTGAGAAACCCACAAGCAAGAGATGAGGGCAAAAGCACTCTCCTATTGTTGTTCCCAAGCAACTGTTGTTCAGAGACGTGCTGCCTCTATATAGCCACCATGCGTATTAAAAAAATTAAGTACTGAATACATTAGAAGTTATTTCCTCAGATCATACAGTCCTCAGATATTTTCTGTTCGGACTCTATATCAAAACTGTACCCGACTTCTGAGCATACTACTGCATGTCATCGAACATCTTTCCTTGCCTTCTGGCCTCCCCATTAACACTGGCAGAGAGTTTGTCTTGGCTCCTGATCTGACTTCTATGAATGAATACCAAAAGGACTGAGGCATTTAAATTCTCAAAGAGTTCAGTCAGGCTTTACTAAGCACAACTGAGTTTCCAAAATGGAAAGCTCATACAGGTAGCTGTTCATCTGGAATAAATCTACAAAGCATAGAGTACTGCTTGTTTAGTTGGCAGTCAATCCCTACATGGTTTTTTTTATAATTTGAAAATGCAATATTTGACTAAAACTGTAGATAGAATTTTCAGTGCAGTGGTGAAATACAATTTTGGAACAGCTCATTTCTCAGGTTAGCTTCATTGTTTCTGGGAGCAAAATTCACCTAGGGAAACAGCTTTCCACACAGACAAAATGTTTTGTTTTTTAAAATCAGAATGGAATCAAATGTAGTATATAAGACTCAAAAATGTGTGCTATGCTTAGTTTTCTGGTTTTGGTTCACAGAGTTCTCTTTCTGGTGGTAGTCACTCTTGATTTTCTCAAAGATTTCTGAATGGTTTTTCTTCCTGTATCTATAAATAAATGACATCAAGTCTTCTTGGTGTACAATTCAGAAGAAAACACACGCACTATTACTATTTTTTCCTCCATGGTCCATATGGATCATTATCACAGCACAAGCTGTATATTATTTTAAGATAAAACATATGATGTAATTTAGGGTTATGTGAATCCCCCAATGCCTGGTCCAAAGGAGCGTCCATCGTGAGGAAATACATCCCTCCTAGGGCTCAGTGGATTTCCCCAGAACCCCTGGCATGTCCTCCAGATTTCAGCAGGGTTTTTTCTCTCTGTAAACAGGGCAAGATACTCCAATTGTGGCTGCAATTACTGTATCTTGGGCAAATTGCGGCCATAATTGGAGTATTTTACGCCATTTGCATCTGTAAAGTGCTTAGTTATATGTAAATTGAGGCCACAATTTTGGAGAGTTTTACATCCTACCAACAGAGAGTATAATTTTATTTCACCCGTTCATCATAATTGCTTTAGATTAGATTATTTTTTGGTTTCTACATCTTTGTTACATCAAATCAAGGATTGCAAGACTGACACATTGGTAGTGTGAGCTCATGCCCCAATATGCTTGGGATTGCAATTTTCTGACACACCTAGGGCCTCTGGTCTTGGGTGCCTTAATGTTTCTCTTCTTAATGACAAGAAATTTAAAACTCAGATGTTAGCTGAACTGACAGAGTATTTTAACACTAATAAAGGTATGGCTAGTTCGTGCACCATCGAGTGGGCAGCCAGCAAAGCTTCTGTAAGGGGCCAAATTATTGCCTATGTCTCTTACCAATTTTTTTGGTTAAACACTCAACTGATGTCCTTAAATAAGAAACTGAAATCTCTTATAACTCAGTTTGCCATTTCCCCTACTGCACAACTTTATCAAGAGCTGCAGAATGCTCAGCATACATTGAATAATATTCTTTCACAGCAGGCAGAATTTGCTCTGAATTGTTTATGACAGGGATATTGAGAAAATGGTGAATGTCCCAGTAAGATCCTTGTACATCAACTTAAACAGCAACAACACCGAAACGATATCTCAGCTATCAAAGATGAGAGTGACAAAGTATATACTTCTCCTATAGATATAAACTCACAGTTTTTAAAGTTTTATACTGATCTTTACAGCACTGGTAGTAGGGATGTACAAAAGTCACTTAACTTTTCAATGGGGTGATTCATGGGGGGGGGAGGCGCTCCGCACCTCCCCCCGAAATCCTAATCTGGCCGGCTTCGCTCCGTGGAGTTTCTGCGGAGCCGCCGGCCAGGGCCACCCACAGCCGGACATCCGGCTGCTGGGCAGCCTTCTGGAAAAAAAACCTGCGTACGCAAATGGCAGCGGCTTCCTTTTTTTCCGCCGTTTTAGCCTATGTAAATATTTATGTAAGCTATTACGGCAGGGAAAAAAGGAACACAAATAGTGCCCACTACTCTATTTGCATTCCCCTTTTTTTGCCGTAATAGCTTACGTAAATATTTACGTAAGCTAAAACAGTGGAAAAAAAGGGAACGCAAATGGCGGCTGCTGTAGCCACCACCATTTGCGTACGCGGTTTTTTTGTGTGTGTGTTTTTGCCTGCCATGATAGGCTACGTAAGTATTTACGTAGATTCCTAAGCCTGGCAAATGGCGTGGTGGCCGCCATTTGAGTCCACAGCAGCCGGCTGAGAGACCAGCTGCTGCTGCCGCCGCCGCCGCCAGAGCCGCCGCCACCAGAACATCCGCCCCAGGTAAGCTTTGTCCTGGGGGGGATTCCATGGGGGGCAGGTGGTGGGAGGCCATTCCACCAAGGGTTTCGGGGGGCCGAATGCCAGTGCATTCGGCCTCACTGAAATCTCCGCTATCCCTAACTGGTAGCAAAATACTGGAGCAAGGTATGGATGCTTCTTTTCTCATGTTAATCTTCCATGCTTAGATTCTTCACAACAACAGCTTCTTTTGGCTCCTTTGCATTTGGGGGAAATTATGAATACAATTACAAATATGAATACTGGGAAATCATCCAGTCTGGATGGATTTCCAGTTGAGTGGCATATAACATTCTCAAGCCTGTTCGTTCCAAAGCTGTACTGCCTTTGTAATCGTATTTTTGAATTGGGCTCCCTTTCTTCATTATTAAATGATGCTTATATTACTGTGATTCCTAAGCCTGGCAAGGATCATGCCTATTGTGCTAACTATCAACCTATATCATTAATAGGGATGTCAGAGAATTTCACCACGAATCTCAGGGAGGCCGAATGCCAGCGCATTCGGCCCCCCGAAATCAGTGGCGAAACGGTCTGCCACCCCCCCGTGCCCCCCCGGGACGGGACTTACCTTGGGTGAATCTCCATGGCGGCAGTGGCTCCAGCGGCGGTTCAGTGGCGGCTCAGCAGCGGCGGCCGGTCTTCTGACCGGCTGCCACTGCCACCATTTCCAAGTTTTAAAAAAAAAAGTGATAGGCTACGTAAAGATTTACGTAGCCTATCACGGCTAGATTTTTAAAAAATACCGTGATAGGCTATGTAAATGTTTACATTGCCTATCACGGCTGAGTGGGGGGAAAAAACAAAAGGTAAGTGACTTTCATACATCCCTATAACACAGGTAAACACTTACTTAAAAGGTAAGTGACTTTCATACATCCCTATAACACAGATATCAAAATATTAACAGCAATCTTGGCCTATAGACTGCAACAAGTTATTGCAGCATTGGTTTGTCCAGACCAGGTGGGATTCATTAAAAACAGACAGGGGGCTGAGAATCTCAGATTAGTTGTTGATCTGGCCACCTTAAATTCTGAAAGAACCAACCAGGAGGCCATCATTTCTTTAGATGCAGAAAAGGCCTTTGACAAAATTCACTGGAAATGTATTTTTACTACATTGACTAATTTCAGTTTTCCTATACAATTTTTGAAGTGGGTTAAAATGTTGTACTCAGCCCCGAGAGCTAAACTAATGGCTAACAGTTTGTTTTCAGCTTTTTTACTACTTGGGTGGGGCGCCAGACAAGGATGCCCACTTTCCCCATTGATATTGATATTCGATTTATTTGAGTCTGTTTCCCACCTCCCAGCAGAGCAGAGCACAGCAGAGCAGAGGAAGCTGCTCCAGCTGGTCTAGGGACTATAGAAGCCAGCAAGCTCCCAGAGAGTGAGCAATCAGAGCAAGCAAACAGGGGGAGCAAACAGGAGTTGGCCAGGGGAGTTGCAGTGGAAGAAGAGACAAAGGAGACAAAGGCAAAGAGGTAAGTGGGCTGGAGAAAGCCCAGGGGGCTGCCCTTTTCCTTCTGCGTGGCTGTGAGCTCACCAGGTGCTCCTGAGAGCTCTAACTGAATTGAGATGGAGGTGGCCTGAGTACTCCCAGCAGCTGTGTGGGCAGGAAGCTTCAGTCTGTTTCCCGCCTCCCAGCTGAGCAGAGCAGAGCAGAGCAGAGGAAGCTGCTCCAGCTGGTCTAGGGATTATAGAAGCATGCAAGTTCACAGAGAGTGAGAGATCAGAGCGAGAAAGAGCAAACAGGAGTTGGCCAGGGGAGTTTGGCAGGGGAGATCAAGGGGGAGGCCCTTAACATTTTTTTGAAAACTTTTTTTAAAATTTGTCTTGAAACACACACTTCCATACCAGTGGGACTCTGTTTTTAACCTCCAGTGAGTAGAGGACCAGGCGCAGGCTACTCTAGAACAATCAGAAAGCTAGACACGAAAAGGGAAAAGAGACTATGGAAGGACAAGACTCTCCAGTGGTGGTGACCTGCAAGCTGTGTGCAATGTTTGTTTTCTTGCCTGAGAACAACATGGCCTACACCTGCAACAAGTGCAAGTTGATCACGCTGCTAGAAAAAAAAGTAAGAGGACTGGAGTGGCGAGTGTTGACTCTCCAGGGAATAAGAGAACATGAAGAGTTCTTGGACAGAACGGTAGAACTACAGCAGCAAAGTGAAGACCAGAAGCTTGAAGAGCAACAGCAAGCTGAGGCAGAAGTGGGAAATGCTGAGGTGAGGAAAAATGCAGTAGAGGATACTCCTTGGAAAACTGCTCCTTGGACAGTTAGGAGCAGAAGAACTAGAAGCCACTCTGCACCAGTGGAAGCAGTGGAGCTATGGAACCATTTCCAGGTACTTGAGGATGAGACTGGAGGACAGCCTGCAGAGGAAGAATTACAGGGGAATCTGCATGAGAGGCTGAAGGTCAGTCAAGAGGCTGAAGAGGCTGAAGGTCAGTCAAGCAGAGGAAATGAAACCAAGGCCTACAACAACAAGAGAAGAGTAGTAGTAGTGGGAGACTCCTTGCTGTGTAGGATTGAAACCCATATATGTCGCGAAGACCTGTGGACTCGCCAGGTATGCTGTCTCCCAGGAGGATGGATTAGAGATGTGACTGAAGGGTTGCCTGCACTCATAAAGCCCAGTGACAGGTATCCCTTTCTTCTCATCCATGTGGGAACAAATGATACCGCCAAATGGAGACATGAAGACATCACGTCAGACTTTGAAGCTTTAGGAAGGAAACTCAAGAACTCTGGGGCCCAGATAGTTTTCTCATCCATCCTTCTAATAGTTAGAAGAGGGCTAGAAAGGGAAAGAAAAATACTCTGGGTGAATGACTGGCTACAAAGGTGGTGCTGATGAGAGAGATTTGGATTCTGGGACTACGGGCTATACTTCCTGGAAGATGGACTGTTGGCAAGGGATGGGTTGCACCTCACAAGGGCTGGGAAGAATGTGGTTGGCCACAGCATGAAAAACTTAATCAGGAAGGTTTTAACTGAATCCTACAAGGAAGGGAGACATAAAGTTGGGGGTAACAATGGACAAAGGCTCATGCACTGCATTGGAGAGAACAGGTCTAATAGCGCCCAATAATAGTCTTCAGACACATGTAGGAAGAAAGCCAGACTATGAAGCACATGGTCTTCAATGTCTATACACTAATGCCTAGAGTATGGGAAACAAACAGAATGAACTTGAACTCTTAATAAAGGAGGGAAATTATGACTTGATAGGTGTAACTGAGACTTGGTGGGATGACTCTCATGACTGGAATACAGCAATTGAAGGATATAACTTGTTCAAAAAGAACAGGAGGAACAGAAAGGGAGGTGGGGTTGCACTATATGTTAAAAATATATATCTCTGCACAGAAATAGAGGAAGATGAGCTTGGTAGCCCCACCAAGAGCATCTGGGTTAAAATAAATGGAGCAAAGAATAAAAGGAACATGGTGATTGGAGTCTACTACCAGCCACCCAATCAAGGAGAAGATGAGGATGAAACTTTTGAAAAGCAAATAGCCAATGTTTCAAGGAAGCATGATGTAGTAGTAATGGGGGACTTCAATTTCCCCGATATTTTTTGGGAAACAAATTCAGCAAAACCTCCAGGAAATTCCTGACTTGCATGGTGGATAACTTCCTCCTACAGAAAGTAGAGGAAGGAACTAGAGGATCAGCTATCCTTGACTTGATCCTAACCAACAGAGATGACTTAGTGGATAAAGTAGCAATTACAGGAACTCTTGGGGAAAGCAACCATATTATACTTGAGTTCTTGCTTCTAAAGGAAGCAAAAGCCAAGTGTAGCCAAACACATACCCTGGATTTTAGGAAAACCAATTTTAATAAATTCAGAACAATGATAAGTAAGGTCCCATGGCAAGTGACTCTAATGAGAAAAGGAGTCCAAGATGGGTGGGAGCTTTTAAAAAAGGAAATTCTCAAGTCACCATTACAAACAATTCCAACAAGAAAAAAAAGGGGAAGGCAACAGAAGAAGCCAATGTGGTTTCACAAAAAGCTTAGAGATGACCTGAAAACAAAAAAGGACACATATAGGAAGTGGAAGGAAGGCCAAGCAACAAAGGAAGAGTACAGGCAGGTAGCACAGAATTGCAGGGATGGCGTCAGGAAGGCTAAAGCTGAGAATCAGCTGGAGGAGGGCTAATGTTGTCCCCATCTTCAAAAAGAGTAAAAAGGAGGAACCTGGGAACTACAGACCAGTCAGTCTGACATCAATCCCTGGGAAAATTCTGGAGCAGATGATAAAGCAATCCATCTGTAAGCACCTTGAAAACAATGCCGTGATTACTCGAAGCCAACATGGATTTGTCAAGAACAAATCCTGCCAGACGAATCTGATCTCATTTTTTGATCAGGTAACCTGCCTTGTGGACTGTGGGAATGCTGTGGACATCATATACTTCGACTTCAGCAAAGCTTTTGACAAAGTGCCCCATGATATCCTGATTGTCAGGGTTGGATCGGAGCCCAGAGAGCCCCAAAGCAGTTCTGATTCTGAGGAAGAGATAGAAACTGTGGGAGAGGAACCTGCGTGCTGTTCAGAGGAGCAGCCGAGGGGGAGCCCCTCCCAGTACACATTCCTGAGAGTGATAGTGACCCTGGCACGGAGAGGGAGATGCAACAGCAGTTTCTCGATGCTAGGCGCCAGTGCAGCGTCAAGCGGGAGATGGCGGGCTCTGAGAGGAGGCGCTCAGCCCACTTGGCGAGACGGCAACAGCGGCGCCCCGATGCCCCATGGAAAAAGGATGGACTCTCTCCTGCTAGTCCATAAGTACAGAGGTTTCCCACCTTCCCCTCCAAACAGAGATCAATTGATTCCTAAGGTTAGAACCCCTGAGTAGGCAGCTCTCTTAAGTCTCACTCGTAGGATCAAGCAATTAGCATCCGTAAGCGTCATTAGGTTGAATGGGAATAAAGCCTTGGAAAAGAGCCCTATTGTCTGTGTGTTGATTCTGGCTACCTGAGGATTTCAGAAGGCGGCAGGGGCAACCTCCTGACAGCTTGATCTCTGTTCCTTTTTCTTTTCCTACTACTACTTCTGGGACAGTGCCATGGAGCAGGTTTTGACCACCCTGATGCAGGAGAACCAGGCGCTGCGTGAGCAAGTCACTCAATTAGCAACTGTCATTCAGGCCTTGCAGGCTGCTGCTCAGCCCATTCCGCCTCCCATTCCCCCCGACGCAAGTGCTCGGTGGTCCTGCTGGAGAGGTTTTCAGGTGAGAGGGGTCGTTTTCGCAGTTTTTGCACCCAGGTGGCGCTGTACGTGCGCCTCCGGCCTGAGGATTTCCTGATGGATCAGGTTCGTGTGGGGTTTGTCATTAACCTGCTTTCTGACGTGGCAGCTAATTGGGCTTCATCTCTTCTTCTTGCTAATGACCCCTTGCTGGGAGACTATCCAGGTTTCATGACGGCTATGGCAGAGTTTTTTGGTGATCCCCTTCAAGCACAGACAGCTACTCGGGACATTTGCCGCCTCAAGCAAGGCAAGGATTCAGTTTCCCGCTATGCGACTGCTTTTCGCTTGCTGATGCAGGATCTGCAGTGGAATGATGCTGCTCTGGTGGTCCAATTTTTGGACAGTTTGAACGACGAGATCTTGGATGAGTTGGCGCGCGCACCCCTCCCACCTAATCTGGCGCAGCTCATCCAATACTGTTTACAGATCAACAAATCTTGTTTCCCTCCTCCCGTTCCCCCTGGCTACTGCCCCCTCTACCCCCTTGACCCCTGCAACAGGGATGGAGGAAACTCCGATGCAACTGGGAGCCACCCAAGCTGTGCTGTCACCAGAGGAGTTGGACAGGCAGCGCGCTGAGCATTGTTGTTTTTGGTGTGGAAAGCAGGGGCACTTTGCCAGGTCCTGTCGCTCCAGACCGACGGCCCCGCTTCTTCTTCCTCCTCCACCTCCTCCGCCTCCTCCTTGCCCCCAAGCCTGACTAGACCACCCTCCAAGCCTGTTGGGGGACTCCAGTGTGGGGGTCTGCTCTGCACCGGGGAGGCAACTTCCTCGAACCCCCCCACCCTCCCATCTGCTCCTTCCTGTACACCTTCAGTCTTCCCAGTGGCGGGGGAGGAGGTCCTTGCGCTGGTGGACTCTGGGGCTATCACCTGTTTCATGGATGAAGATTTTGCTCAGCAGCGCAACGTTCCTGCTTTGCCCCTCCCACCCCGTTGAGGGTGGAGACCATCGATGGATATCCCCTCTCTTCAGGAGTGGTTACTCGGATTACAGCCCCAGTCCCTCTGCGTTCCCAGGGCCACATAGAGCAGGTTCCATTTCACCTGGCTAGGGTTCCTCAATACCCTATCGTGCTGGTCATCTCCTGGCTCTCTAAGCACAATCCTCAGATTTCTTGGGAGCGTTGTCAAGTGCCATTCTCTTCTCCTTACTGCTTACAGCATTGCTTCCCAGACAGGGCGGCAGCCCTGGTCCAGGCCTTAACCCTTTCCACCCCCTCCCCTTCTTCCCAAAGCGTTTCTTCTGTTCCAGTTGTTCTCCCAGAGAAGTATGCGGCGTTCCAGGATGTTTTCGACAAGAAGGTGGCCAACCAGCTCCCCCCACACACACACACTGCTCCTTTGACTGTGCCATTAACTTGATCCCAGGTGCCACCATCCCGGCAGGCCAGCTGTATTCCATGTCAGAGCCAGAACTTCGAGCTCTGCAGGAATTTCTGGACACCAACCCGACCCCCTTTTCCCTGCAAGTGGGTTGCTTTACCATTCTGGTCAGGTGTATGTGCCTTCTAAACCCCTCTGTGAAAAAGTCCTCTGTCAGTGCCATGATTCCCCCACTGCTGGGCATTTTGGCTTCACAAAGACCCTACATGGGGTGACGTGGGATTTTTGGTGGCCCCGAGCGTGTCAGGACGTCAAGACCTATGTCGCTTCCTGCATGACCTGTCAGTGGGTGACAGCCCCCTCCAGCAAATCCACAGGCTTAATTCACCCCCTGCCTACCCCCTCGGGCCCTTGGAAGTTGCTTTCCCTCGACTTCATCACTGACTTGCCTTGCTCACAAGGTAAGACTACCATTCTGGTGGTGGTGGATTTGTTTTCTAAGATGGCTCACTTCATCCCATGCGCTGGGTTGCCCACAGCTAGGGAGACGGCAGAGCTCTTTTTGGTGCATGTTTTCCATCTCTATGGATGGCCAGAGGGGCTCATTTTGGATAGGGGGGCCCAGTTCACAGCCCATTTCTGGAAGGAGCTACTGGGGCTACTAAATGTGACACTACGCCTTTCCTCTGCTCATCACCCCTAGATGGATGGTCAGACCGAATGCACCAATTCAAGTCTACAGCAATACTTATGCTGTTATATAAACTACCAACAAGATGACTGGTTTTCTCTGCTGCCTTTGGGAGAATTTGCTTATAACAATGCCTGCCATGCATCTAACCGCCAGACTCCCTTTTTTTGCCAATTTTGGGTACCATCCCAAGGCCTTCCCTTCCTCACTTGGGCCATCCTAGGTGCCTGCAGACCATGAGTTTTTAGAGGAGCTGCACTCGGTGCACCACCTTTTATGGGACTCCATCGACCAAGTGAAAGCGGCGTACAAAGAAACTGCAGGCCAGCATCGCCAGCCAGGTCTGTCCCTGCAGCTGGGGGACTGGGGTTGGTTGCCCACCTACTACCTCCCCCTCACTCTCCCGTGAAAAAGCTCAAGCCACGTCACACAGGCCTTTTCCAGATTACGGCCCAGATTAACCCTGTCGCTTTTTGCCCGGCTCTTCCCCCCTCTATGAAAGTGCATCCTGTTTTTCATCGCTCCTTACTTTTCCCCTGGTCTCTGATGACTCCCCATTGCTCAGTCTCCTCCCCCCTGCCTCCGGTGCTGGTGGGGGGCGAGGAGGAGTTTGAAGTCGCTGACATCCTGGACTCACGCCTCTCCTGCAGGCACCTACAATATTTGGTGGACTGAAAGCGCTTTGGGCCAGACAAACATTCCTGGGAACCTGCTGGACATCTGCATGCCCCTTTGCTGCTGAGAAGCTTCCATCAACAATACCCCCACAAGCCTGGGGTTCCAGGAGGGAGGCATGAGGGGGGACCTCAAGGGAGCGGGGATGATATCAGGGTTGGATTGGAGCCCAGAGAGCCCCAAAGCAGTTCTGATTCTGAGGAAGAGATAGAAACCGCGGGAGTTATAAAACAAGGTTTTATCCCCTTCGGCTTTAAAAAAAAAATAAGGCATTATCTTCGAAGAATCATGCCTTCTCTGCGATTTTTTTTTTTCTAATTCAGGCATGATCTTCGAAGATTCGAATCTTCGAAGATTTGAATCTTTGAAGATCATGCCTGAATTAGAAAAAAAAATTTGCAGAGAATGCACGATTCTTCGAAGATAATGCCTTAATTTAAAAAAAAAAACAGCTGAAGTGGGGGATAGAAGGGGGTAAAATTTAGTCTCATTTGAAGGGATAGAACAACCCCCTGCTCAGTGCTTGAAGCCTGATTCCCAGTCTGTTGCCCATCCAACTACTGACCGGGGCCAACCCTGCTTAGCTTCCAAGATCAGACAAGCATGCACACATCCAGCCCTTTGCTTGTTGCTGAGGAAACATTGAGTGCTGAGGAAGCTATGCGATCAGTATCCAGAAGACGACATGGGGCTGTCAAGACCTGTGATTAGACAGGAGGGAAATACAAACATTGCCGTATAAGGACAGGCGGGGGAGGGGACTACGACCAGATACGGTAGCAAAGGTGGAAAATCAGAGCACATTAAGGGGAAATACTGGGATATCAGGTTATTGAAAGTGGGAGCATGGAAGCGGGAAATTCCGGTTCCAATTTGAGAACTCATGAATGGACTTATATTTGGACATTTGGTCTGCTTTCACTGAAGTTTATGTGTAATCTATTCCTTTTTCCTTCAGGGGTGGTGGTATGTTGCAATATTTGAAACTGAAGCCTTTAAAGCATGTAGTTACACTTGTGATATTTTTTAAAAAATGTTTTTGTTTGTCTATTTTGTTTTGTTGAAACTTACAATAAAACATTGATTAAAACGTTACATAATGAGTATTGGAAGAATTTAAATAAGGAGTATTTTTGGAACCCACTTAGTTTCCCCATGTAAATAGGATAGAGAAGATGAGAATAATCCTTGTCTGTCAGCATTACCGACAAACGTGAAACTGGAATGGTGATCCATTTGAAACCTAGTGTCATAACAATGCTGTTTGAGTGTTTATTAAGGAGGCCTTGTAAAACCCACCTGTATATTCTAATGATAATAGATTTATGAATTTAGGTAAGCGCAATAGTCTGTAAAAGCATCTACACTGCTATATGTCTGCCACTGATTGCATATCTCTATGTCTATGTGGATACACGCTCGTGTGTGTGTGTGTGGGGAGGGTGTTATATACATTTTTATGGCCACAGCAGGAAAGAATATAAAATCTAAAATGGAAGAACCTGAAACTTTTTTTTCTTTTTTTTACAAAGATGATAACTAGCATATTCTCTTAAAAATACAATTTTCAGTTTGAGCTTTGAATATATTGCAGGTCAGGAACAGGGATTGATTGAGGCATTTAGATCCATTATTAGAGATTTATCCTATGTTATTATGCAGCACTGTATGTTTCAAGGAGTTCAATCTGATCGTTCAGCTATTATGTGCACCTGCTTTTCTGTGGAATGAATAACGAAATCAGTATCCAATTTGAAGGAACTGTGTGAGAATTTCTCTTTCCAAAAAGTAATTCAGGCAGAGGTTTCAGCCGAGGAACAGTGGTCACTTTTAAAAGCATGCAATTGCTTTATATGTCAAAGTAATAATACCATCCTAACGGAGGAAACTCCTCTATGTGGGAAAAGAGATGGGTACAAAAGATATGTTTTAGCCAAGTGTTACAAAACTATATATGTCTTTAGATCTTTACTAATGGGACTCATTTTGCATTTTGAACATGCCGGCCCAAAGAGCTCTCCCTCCTACTGTCTAGGTTGCATAGGCCACAGTTCTTCCAATGGATATTGCCAGTTCTGATTGCAAGTCTGATATACCCATCTCACATTGTAGTTAGGGTCAGATTTTACATAGACAACCATACTCTGAAACCACCGCCACTTAACTTATTTAAACCTCAATATTTAAAATGGTCAAAGAGTTAATCCAAGGCAGGCAAGAAAAACCTTACACCAGGGCTGGTGAACCTTTTTTTTCTGTCAACAGCCACATTTCCTCTCTCTCTCTCTCTCTCTCTCTCTCTCTCTCTCT
This sequence comes from Heloderma suspectum, assembly GCF_057233095.1. Classification (NCBI taxonomy): domain Eukaryota; kingdom Metazoa; phylum Chordata; class Lepidosauria; order Squamata; family Helodermatidae; genus Heloderma; species Heloderma suspectum. The sequence goes on from NC_139459.1 coordinate 90,525,735, forward strand.
CACGCACGTGTGTGAGCACACACACAAATACACACTTTCTCTCTTTCTAGATGCATCTTTATCTCCTGCCCTCTCCTTCTTCCTCACTGCACAGTGAGCTGCTGGAAGATGAACAGATCACTGTTCCCAAAAACCTGAGTTGACCACCTGAAGAGGGCTTTTGAAATTAGCCCGAGGGCGACATTCAACCCTAAGGCTGCAGGTTGCCCACCCTTGCCTTACATAATCTAGCTGCACTTCTTTTCAAGTGGAGTGGATGCTTAGGAGTCATATCCTTTAGAAAATTTAATTCTTTAGTATTAAATGGTATTCCTAGGTGACATTTATACATTTCCTTGCCATGTAGAAGCATCACCTAGGACAGATAAAATTCATGCTTCAGGATTTTTTTCTTGAATTTTTGCAGAGTGTGACAGATCCCTATATTCCGATGTAGCTCCACAGTGCCCCCTAGAGCATCTGGCAAGTTGGCACCATGTTGGGACACCTAAATATAGGCTTATCTCACCTTCATGTTCTTCAAAACGCATCCAAAAAACATAGACTCTTGTTCAGAATAGGCTAACTGGTTCCCTTCCGAGAATTACATTTAGGGCCATTAGGAAGGTGGCCCCAGTTACTAAGTAATTTTCAAATTTCCTGGCAAGATCACTGACATCAGCAATGGAGGCTATTGCATGATTGGACAAAACAACAATCAAACTCTGCTAAGGGGCCAGCTTTTACTGAACTCAGACTCCCATAAAAGTAACATTGTGCTCAGTCTTAGTCCTCCTTATACCATCTAACTGGAGGCCAATTACAGAGTTCTCTGTAATGAACTCTGCATATGCTCTGGAACACAAGGCTCTACTAAAGAAGGTAACATTTAACTACTACCGCTGGCTAAGTTAGACTGGCTTTTTGGTTTTATTTGGGATTGTGTGTGTGTGTGTGCAAAACAACAGTGAGTGAGTGTGTGTGTGTGTGTGTGAGAGAGAGAGAGAGAGAGAGAGAGAGAGAGATTGGTGTCTTCCCTTGGTTCCCACTCCCCTTTTCTCCCCAAATAAACTCCTTTTTTAATATTTGGACATTTGCCTGTGCTGTTTTAACAGGGAATTCTCATTAAAAGCTCTTCACCACATGAAAGGTTACAGTGTTACAAAACTACCATTTGACTTAACAGGACTTTTGCAAGGTTTTATTGAGTTCTGTGTTTTGGGGCTTTGGGCAAGAAAATCCAGTCTTTGGGCGCAGTCCTATCAGGATAGGTGGCCACCTCTGAACTTGGAGGCAACCTCCTATACAATGCAGAGCAGGGCTTCAGCCACCCTGCATTCACAGCTAGACAGCCAATTTTGGCTGTCTAGCCATGGGAAGTTGGAGTGGGGGGTGGATGCGTAGGAAGCATCAGAATGGTACTTCTGCCCTTCCCGCCCTGACACACCCCCAGGAACGCCCCGTTTTTCTGCTCCGTGCTCCTCTTCCGAGCAAGGAGCACGGGGCCGTTCCACGCTGCCTATGAGGGAGCGTGGGAGGAAGTGGAGGTTGGTTCTCAGGGAACCAACCTATCCAATGGCTGTCTAGCCACTGACTACCAGCCAGAGGATTGCACCCTTCCATGTTATTCTTTCCTAGGTCTGGGCTGTAGACAGGGGCCTTTGGCAACAGGGTTCAGAAACTCCCCAAGCAGCTGGACAGACTAGGGTGTGACAGGAGGTTCATTATGATTGTTTGTTGGCAGTCTATCCATAATTATTTGGGGGGAACCAAAAAGAAGAGGTAAAGAAGAGGTTCACTCATAGGGAGTGTCACCCATCATTCCAGTCCATAACATGGAAACACTATTTAAAAATAGGGATGTATGAATCCCTTACCTGGTTCCGTGCTGCGGCATCCACCATGGGTGGGAGGTAATCCCTCCCTCCCCCCGGAATCCTTCCTGGCCAGCTCTACTCTGTGCCAAGTCAACGGAGCCACAGGCCAAGGCCGCCCACAGCCGGACCTCCGTCCGCTGCCAGGCTGCGGCTGCAAATGGCGGCTGCCGTAGCAGCCGCCATTTGCATCCCTACGTTGCCATGATAGGTTACAGTATATATTTATACAAAGTCCCTGCTCTTTTCATGATAGGCTATATAAATATATACGTAACCTATCATGGCTGACGCAGGGATGCAAATGGCGTAGCAGCTGAAATTTGCATCCCTGCGTTAGCCATGTTAAGCTACGTATATATTTACGTAGCCTATCACAAAAACAGCAGGGACGCAAATGGCGTAGCGGACACTATTTACATCCCTGCTCTTTGCCATGATAGGCTACGTAAATACTTACGTAGCCTATCATGGCTAAAGTCATGAGGGCAATGGCAGCCGCAGACCAGGGCAGCCATTTGCAGCCGCAGACGAGGGCAGCAGACAGCCGACAAAAGGTAGGGTCCGTCCCGGGGAGGTTTTGCAGGGTGGCGGGGGGATTGCTCCGTTCCGCCACAGACTCCTGGGGGAAGATTCTAAAGAACCCAGCCTCACTGGAGTCCGTGGCGGAATTCTCTAACGTCCCTATTTAAAAATGAAAAGAAAAACCTGGTTTTCAGGTCTCTCTGGTTACATTTTTATCGGCATGTTTACAGATGAAAATACCTGAAAATACTTGAACTGTGGGAGAATCAGCAGGTATCTGCATGTTGTAAGACACCAAAGCTTTGACAGACTCATTAGCACATCTTTCTGTGGAGCCATTCTTAGAGATCAAGAGAATATTGTTTATTTTGGTGCAAGCACTTCCATAATCTTTGCAAAGGATAATTGAAGCATGCCAGGGAGCATGATATGAAGACAGAATTATTGATTATCAATTAAAAGACAAAAACAAATTGCATTTGTTAGCTGTTGTTTTGCATGCACACAAAAAGGCTTAACAAGAACCTTTCAGCGCAAGAAGAAAATGTATTCAATGTTCTCCTTCAATGTACCCTCAGAACAGCATTTAGAAAATTGATCCTGTCAATACTGAAAAACTGTCTTCTCATTTGGGTGTGTCATAGGGTTGGCACTCTTTGAAAATCTTTGTTTAAAAACCTTTCATTGGTCCTCACTCTCAGTTACCCTGATTTACCTCCTGCGATATTGTCATGTCACTAACTTAATGCTTGAGTGTGTTGTCTTGTGCTTGAGTGGGACAAGCACTTCCAACTCCTTGTATGGTTGCCTGTTTTGACTGCTCAAGGAAGAGGGCCTGCAACATCTTCTCAGTAGGTAAGATGAATTAAATGGGTGTCTAGTCACCCCAGCTTTACAATGGGGACTAAAATACCTAAATACACCCCAAAATACCCCAGAAAATCACTAGTTTCCATCACCTACTGAGTTAACCAAGAAGAAGGACTCTAAAGTATTAGCAAAGGAGGGGTCTAACTAGGGTACTGAATCAACACTCTGCCTGTTCTCAGTCTCTGCCTACCCAACTCACCCAGAGGATCAGCACACATTTTTATAGTAGCTTGGCTAAGCAGCCCAAAGCCATGACATGAAGTGATATATAGTAGCTTAGAATCCCCACAAGATTAGAACACACCAGTTGTAGTTAACTGACCAGTTCAATTTATTAGTAAATCACATAGTAATGCAGTCCATTAAATAAACAAGGGAAATGTTCGTTCTATCTCATCATAGCTGGTATAACAGGTAAGTAGGTCATTATCTTAGATGTTGCAAAGTAAGGTATCAGGAGTCTATATTTACTGTCCTGGCAGAAGATGCAACATGATCTCCAGGTAGTATAGCTAGCTAATTCCAGCTGAAGACACTTACCAGAAGACTAGGTTGCATTTTTATAGGACTCTGCCTGCAAAATTGATGCAATGGCACAACCTCTTTCAGAATATTCGGAAAGGGTACAACAAAGGTCAACCAACACACATTTTTGTTCCAAAGAAAAGATGTTGGAGCACCAGGGTAAACAAAAGTCAGATACAAAGTTACACATTCATCTGATTGGAATGACACAACAGCCCACCATGAGTAAATTTACCCCTGGAAGCTTTTGCATCGTGCCAGGCACCCGCAGGCTAGCTGTGGCTTGTTTGTCATGCGAACCCAGGTGTTGGAAGGTTAGACATCCCTCAAATAACCCTAAAACACATGTCTAACCCTCAAACAACTCTTGCCATCTGGGTTCACGCCACATGCCAAGCCATGGCAAGCCAGGAACCTGGCATGGCATGACAGCCTCCATGGGTAAATTAACCAACAGTGGGCTGTTGTGTTGTGTGAACCAGGAAATTGTCTAAGGACTGATCTACATTGTGTCCACCATCGCAATGAATTTGGTGTCCTGTCAGGTCAAACACTCTCGCATTAAAACGTGATTATCCACACTCACCCATTTTCCTCATTGCAGTGCTTCATCGAATGCATGAGCTTGGTTCAACACTGAAGCGCTGTGCTGTTTTCCTGCTCTTAAAGATGGAGGCTCTCATTGGAGGATCAGAAACTCTTCCTGTTTCTGCTGATTCCATGCCCACCACGCTCACAGCTTTCAACGGCCCCATGTCGTCTTCCGGCTACTGATTGCATAGCTTCCTCAGCACTCAATGTTTCCTCAGCAACAAGCAAAGGGCTGGATGTGCGTGCGCTTGTCTGATCTCGGAAGCTAAGCAGGGTCGGCCCCAGTCAGTAGTTGGATGGGCGACCGCCTGGGAATCAGGCTTCCTATATTGAGCAGAGGGTTGTTCTATCCCTTCAAATGAGACTAAGTTTGACCCCCCCATCCCCCGCTTTGGATTTTTTTTAAAAAAAAATAAGGCGTTATCTTCAAAGAATCGTGGCTTCTCCGCAATTTTTTTTTTCTAATTCAGGCATGATCTTCGAAGATTCGAAAATTCAAAGATTTGAAGCTTCAAATCTTCAAATTTTCTAATCTTCGAAGATCATGCCTGAATTAGAAAAAAAATTGCGGAGAAGCCACGATTCTTCGAAGATAACTCCTCAATTAAAAAAAATAAGCTGACTTGGACATGCTGGGAGTTGTAGGACTTTTTTCTGTCTAAACATGCATAGGACTGCGCCTTCAGTCTCTTTTCTGGAGACTGGTATAAGCAATATCATTACCTCATAACATATGCAGCACATCAGAATGGATCTGAAATCTGGAACTCTAGGCTAAAGCTAGGATAAAGCAAGAATAAATTGATAAACATGTATCTGTGGTTCAAGATATGATATGAGCCTGTTGGTCAGTATCCAATGTGACATTACCATGAATGTATATTACTTTGCACTACTGTAAATTACCTCTAGTACAATACCAATAGCACTTGCTGGTGCGACGGGTTTTCCAGGAAACCTGTCATACCAGCAAGCACTGTTAGCATTGCACTACAGATTGTTTGTGCTAGCATAATGTAATTTACATTAGTGGTAGTGTTGCGTTGGATACTGCCGTACATATATGTTACCAATCATAAAAGAGTATTCAAAATTAGGACTCAAAAAAAAAAGTGCATTATCCAATGATGATAATTTCTGATTATCTGGGAACCACAGTAGTTATGTCCCACTCTACAGCACAGTATAGCGTACCCCAGCATTAGTGGTAAGTCAATAAACCAAATATTTCACAATGAATATGGTGCAATTACAATGTAAACGTCTATTTACTTGCTTTTATTACAACCATACCTAGTGGGAACAGTGTTTATAGTCCTTTTATAAAGCAAAAGCAGATGCTACTGAGATCACTTAAAATTATCCTTGAAAAGAACAGATGGTGTCAAAGCAAATGTGAAGTATCTTGCAATGTGTGTACTATAAATTGAAAATTGATTTTAGGACTTCCCTGCACACAGAGACTTACAATTTAAAACTAAGCAAATAATGAAACACTTCTCCCTATTGTCACAACAGGATGTCAAATTATGAGGTTTCCACTGATAGCACTTTGAACCCTTTTGACCAAACAAAAGGAGTCTCATGTTCCTGTACATGGTAGTTCTGTAGCTTTATACATATATTTCCACCTTTGTTTATCTGAGGATTACAGATTACTTTAGCCCAAGAAAGAACTTTCCAAAGTACTTTCCTGTTTATATGCAATGAGAACATCAAGGGCCACAGATGTGTTAATCTTCATTAATGTTGTAATCCTTTTAAATACTTTAGGCCCAATTCCATATTGATCTAAACTGTGTTTGGAAAAGGAGAGCTATACTAATTTGTTCATGTAGAGTGAAATGATGACCTTCTGCTTTAATAACTATCTTGCCAAGTATTCACTCATTATATTTCTGCTTGCTTGTAGTCCAATTAATCTTCTAAATGTAATTTCTTCTTGTTTCCCAGGGACTTCAAAACTAAAGCATTAGTTAAATGTTTCCTATGATTCCAAAGTATGGCTTTCAACAGTCCTAGTCAACCAGGCATGCATGCCTACATGAGAATGTTCTTCTTGCTGATACAAAATTGCATTCTGATACTGCTCATACAAGGCCTGGAGTTCAAATGAGGCCTTTTATGTCACTGGGGATCCCTGTTCAGGGACCTATTGATTGACAGGCTCTGGCTCAGGCCCAATGCCAGGGCCTTTGTCTGGGTCTAGCTGATCTGCAGCCTTTGGTGCTGGTTCTGGCTGGCCCCTCCTCATCTTGGTCAAAGTCCAAGCTGCTCAGGGTGGGGCTCACAACTACAGATGGAGAAATCTGTCAAGTTCGGTTCTGCCTTGTTTCTCATTTTTCGAACGGTATGTTTGCTCCATTCCATTTTTACATCAGTTTGCAAATCAAGTCTCTTCAGGTGAGGCTGTGGATGTACTAAATTGATGCCTGGTTGTGACAATGGACTGGATGAGGGCTAATAAACTGAAGTTCAATCCAGACAAGACTGAGATGCTGTTGGTGGGTGGTTCTTCTGACCAGATGGAGGGTGCTCAACCTGTTCTGGATGGGGTTTCGTTCGTAGCTTGGGGGTTCGTAGCTTGGGGGTTCTCCTTGAGCCATCTTTGTCACTTGAGGCTCAGGTGGCCTCAGTGGCATGGAGTGCCTTCTCCCAACTTCGGTGCGGCCCAGCTATGCCCCTATCTGGACAGGGATATCCTGGCTTCAGTTGTCTGTGCTCTGGTAATCTCAAAATTAGATTACTGCAATGCACTCTACATGGGGCTGCCTTTGATGACAGTTCAGAAGCTGTAGCTCATGCAAAATGCAGCGGCCAGATTGATAACAGGGACCAGAAAGTCTGAACATATAAGACTGACTCTGGACCACTTGCACTGGCTGCCTGTTTGTTTCCGAGCCCAATTCAAGGTGCTGATTTTAACCTATACACTCTTACACAGGTTGGGACCACAATACCTGACAAATCGCCTCTCCCGACATGAACATATCCATATACTATGCTCAACATCTAAGGCCCTCCTCCGGCTTCCTACACCAAGGGAAGCTCAGAAGGCAGCAATAAGGGAGAGGGCCTTCTTGGTGGTGGCCCCCAAATTATGGAATGATCTCCCTGATGAGGCCCACCTGGTGCCAACATTGTTACCTTTTCGGCACCAGGTTGAGACCTTTCTCTTCTCCCTGGCATTTGGCAGTATATGGTAAGTTTTATGCGATCCTGGAATGTCTTATGGTTATGATTGTTTGCTTTTGAGATTGCGTGTTTGTTGTTTTAGATATATGTTATTTTGTGTATATTGTCTGTTCATTTTTTTATGTAAATGGCTTTTAATCTCTTTATATTGTGTTTTTAATGTTTTTAATCTTTGTAAACTGCCCAGAGAGCTTTGGCTATTGGGCAGTATAGAAATGTAATCAAGAAGAAGAAGAAGAAGAAGAAGAAGAAGAAGAAGAAGAAGAAGAAGAAGAAGAAGCAGCAGCCATACATATTTAAGTGCATATTTCTCATAATATAACACTTTTGTATTAAATTAACACTTTTCCAAATATATGACTTCCCTCATGACTTCCCTCATATAATTTGTCTTAAAATATCCTATCCTTAGTATATATAGCCGGACAGCGCTGTATCAACTCCATCTGATACGGCGGCTGCACCCCTTCCTTTCTGACCATCTTTTCCCATCGGTAGTACATGCCCTGGTCTCCTCTCGTTTAGATTACTGTAATGCGCTCTACGTGGGGTTACCCTTGAAGACGGTTCGGAAGCTGCAGCTGGTACAGAACGCAGCGGCTCGCCTGATTAAAGGCAGCCGCCGGTGAGATCACATCACTCCAGTGCTGAAGGAGTTGCACTGGTTACCAGTTGTTTTCCGGGCCAAATTCAAGGTGTTGGTTTTGACCTTTAAAACCCTATATGGTTCCGGCCCAGCCTATCTTAAGGAGCGCCTCCAGCAGCACCAGACAGGCCGCTTAACAAGATCAGCCTCGGATGGCCTTCTCTCTGTCCCATCAGCCAGGACAGCTAGACTGGTGGGGACGAGGGAGTGGGCCTTTTCTGTGGTGGCCCCCACTCTGTGGAACTCCCTCCCTAGGGAACTCCGTCATGCCCCCTCTTTAATGAGCTTCCGTCGTGCATTAAAAACGTGGCTGTTCAGGCAGGCATTTGGGGTGGGTTAGGGTATTTTAGAAAATGTTTTTATTGTTTTTATTGTATGTTGTACATCGCCCAGGGTGGCTGGGTGACCAGCCAGATGGGCGATTAATAAATTTAATAATAATAATAATAATAATAATAATAATAATAATATACTGTTAAGTATATACTTCTTGTCCAAAAGAAGTCTGGTGCTTGCTGCTGCTCTCACATACACTATCAAATCAAAGGTCCATTTTTTTTCTAGTGGGTGGCAAATACACATGCATGCACACACCACCTGGGAATCACTGAAATGGGGTCTCAAGTCCATGGCTTTAATTATCTCAGACTGAAGATGAAGTTGTACAAGGACTGGGGAACCGTAGGAGGCAGAGATCATAGTGTATGTGGCAGGAAGTTAATATATAATGTGGAGGAGCTGGCTGGTGGGGAAGAAGTGGTAGAGAGAGTGTAGGGCCTTCTCATTCCTTCATTTATCCAGTAAACCAAATGATTCCGTGCCTCCCTAGCATGCACAAGAATCTTCACTCGCTCAATTGACCATGTTCTCTAACATTTCTGCTCCCTCTGGTACAGCTTGAAAACTGGTAGCCTGTTTTAACAACATCCCAAATGACTAGAGGAAACTAAAATCTTGTAGCAAATGAAAGTTCATGGGGCTCATTTGAGAATTTATACGAAGCTTTTCCTTGTGAGTGAAAGATATTTGTCTTTCCTATTAATCATAGTTTAGAGGGGCCTATATTTGTAACTTCCCATTATATTGTGGAATGGGATTTGGCTTCTAAGCTAACACTGATTCTTTTGGGGGGCCTATTTTACTTTCTCTGAAATGCAACAGTTCATTACTGTCAATGCAATTACTGTCAATGCAATTACTGTCAATGCATTACTGTCAATGCAATAGTTCATTACTGTCAAAGGAATATCTCAGGGACAGAGGAGACTATTGCAGTGATGATGATGATGATGATGATGATGATGATGATGATGATGATGATGATGATGATGATGCATAGATTCTCAGTACTGGTCAGTTTAGAAACAAATCTCATGATTTATTAATTTTCTATGTAAGCCCACTATTCCACATACCAGTATGTTGAATATTGTGTGATGATGTTTGGCTGTAGTTTGGTTGATGCATGATGCATCTATATAAGCTTAATTGTGTGATTATTTAGTTTAGTGGTAATGATTGAACTTAACTTTTGCACTTGGCAAAATTAAATCGCAAGTATCTTCTTCCTTGTAGTCTATTGTAGAGTAGCTCCTTGTAGCTATTAGCCAAAAGGTCAGTTTAAAGTCAACATGTAAGATTATTTTAATTTAAGTTTAAATTATTATAAAATTTCTTTAATTATTAAAATGTAATCATTATTATTCATAAAAGAGTTAACATAATTATGTAAATGAAGATGCAAAAATCAGAGACTAAAAAATAATCAGACTTCCCTATAAGATACCTCTACTGTGTTTATGATATGAAATCATAGAATCATAGGGTTGGAAGGGGCCTGCAAGACCATCGAGTCCAACCCCCTGCTCAGTGCAGAAAGCCTGATTCCCAGCCGGTCTCCCATCCAAGTACTAACCAGGGCTGACCCTGCTTAGCTCCCAAGATCAGACGAGATCGGGCACAGCCAGCCTTGGGGAACGCCCTTCAAGGATAACCCATACAAATGAGGCATTGCAATAATCAAGATTCAAGGCCACAAAGGCGTGAACAGCAGCACCTAAATCTGAATATGGGGGAAATGTCACTGGTAAGGGTTAGTAGTGTTGCTAGCCAGCACTTCTGACAGGAAGGCTAGCCTTGGTGCCAGCTCAGAGAATAACTCAAAACTGTGGACCAGAATACGCATGACCATTCACAAAAGAAGTTACCATTCCTCTCAGTCAGACAACTTGTCAAGCATCTTTACCTCATTCTTTTCTGGAGTAAATGCCAATTCAGTCTCCACAAAAGATACATGGGCCTGGTTCACATGCAATGGCAACCCAGAGTATGGGTTGAGCATGGGTGGTCATTGAATCATGGGTTGTTGTAGAAATCGTGAGTTGTCATTATGTGCAAACCCTGCACTATGATTTAATGTGAGATTGTTAACTATGAACAACCCAGGAAGAGAGCAATGGTTTGTTATTGGGTTATGAACTCTGGGTTGTTTGTGGTTAACAACCCATAGGTAAACTCTGGGTTGTCGTTACGTGTGAACCATGCCATGAGGTTGGTTCCAGATTTAAATATGTGCAACAGTGCTGGTGGAAGCAGACTTCCACACCCCCTCCTCCCCACAGCAGCCCATTTAGCCCCCTGAAAATGCTACACAGAGAGTCACAAGAGTCAGAATAAGCTGTGGTGTGTGTGAGGGGGAGAGAGAATACCAAAAAATGGGGCAGAGGGATCTTCCTCTCACGCAGTCTTTCTCCTCTCATGGAAGGTCCCTTCCTCCGGGGGAAGGCAGATTCTGGATCCAACCTAAGCAGTGTAAATACTAGGGCTGTGCACGGACCCCACTTCAGATGCTGCTTCGGATCCTCTGAAGTGACCCCTATCCAATTCAGACCGATTTGGACCCCCTCCGCTCCGACTTGGATCCAAATCCAAAGCGAGATTCCAACATCTGGATCGCCTGTTTGGGGCATTTTCCCATTGACTTGCATGGGAAAACACAAAAGGTCATAACCATTTTAGTTTTTATGATACAGACATGAAATTTGGAGACCTCTTTCCCCCCCCCCTTGCCCCAGAGGGGTGGTGTTCTGCCTAATCTCAGACAGTTTGGCCCAGTAGTTTTTGTGCTAGGCAGAGTTAAAATCTGATGTTTTCCACAGAGGAAAATCAAATCTGAGTGGAAAAGACTGATATTTAGTAGAGGTCAGCAAATAGGCCAAATGGTACATAGCTAGATCCGGAAAACCGAACCCGCCTTCATTAATTGGAAGTTGCATCCTTTTTAAAGATATTCCTGGTGGAGAGGAACCCCAGAAGAATTTATAAAACAAAGCATTGAGTTTTTGGAAATATTTGCCAGGTATAAGTATAGGGATCCCTTGTATAACATAAATAATTCGGGGTATGGTATTCATCTTAAGTGTATTCACCTTACCCCATAAACTCAACTTTAAAGATTCCCATCTATCTATATCTCATAACACCTCACCCACCCCCCACAGTGACTGGCTAGTGCAAAGAAATGCTTGGGTGCCCCCCAACTCACAACTCCCCCCGGGGGGGTAGGCGTCCTGTTCCTGGGATGGCCCTTCTCCTTCTTGCTCCAGGCCGACCAGCCCTGTGAAAAGTGTGTTTCATGTTGGCTGCAGTGTCCCTGGGCAGGTATTTGTTGAAGGAACCAGACACCCCCTCCTTCTGGTTCCAGGCCCACTCCCCACATACCCCCCAACATCTCCCCAACCTGCAACCAGCCAGTAATGTCAAATATGCGGCTGGGTCTGGTCCAGGGTGGCCGACGGTGCATCCTATGGTTGTAGATGGCAGGGCTACATGTGTGTGGCTACCCCAGAACCACGAGGAGCAGAGTATGCAGCCATGCCCCCAGAGGACAGCCACTCCAGACACCGACCCGGGCCCCAGCACCTACCAATGTCATGCCCCTCCAAGGGAAGGCAATCCCCCTCTTCCTGCAATCCCTCCGACGTCTCCAACAGTCATCCTTCCTGAGGGTCTGTCTCTGGGGTCTTGATGCACACAGTGCCACGAGCGATCTACAAACTTCCGGATATGCACTTCGGGCAAACAGTGGCATCCCCCCAGAGAACGCTGTGGAGCTCCACATAATACGGACAGGTGGTAGCATTGTTCCCTGACCTGGAGTTGTGGTTAACCACCCTCCTGTACTCCTGGCGCATGGACTTGGTCTTGCCTCTGCACTCAATGGCGCAACGGTGGTGGCCCCGTTCAGTCATCTGCCTGGAGATCTCCCCAAAGAAGTCCAGGTTCCTGTGGCTGCTACGAAGCTGCTGCTGGATCTTCTGCTCTCCCCAAATGTCCAGCAAGTCCACTATCTCCGCACGCCTCCATGACACCCCTCTTCCCTTGCTAGTCAATGCCATCCTCTGTTGGAATGGCTGGTGGAAAGAAGGGGGGCCTGATCCAGCAGATCTTTCCAAGAATGACATGGGCAGAATTTCAAGTGCCAGCAGTGGGATCTCCCTGCCATCGAGGGTCACGGTGCGCTCCACATTGTAAGAGCCTGACTAAGAAAAGAACACACGGAAGTAAATATCAGAGCAGGGACTGGCCCACATAGTCATCATAGTCCAGGGGGGGCATCACAGGGCAGCCACATGTCACGGGCTGGATTTAGAGCCCCTTCCGCGCAAGACGCAGCCACCCCCCGTTAGCAGCTGGAGGCTCTTGTGGTGGACCAAGAAAGTGAGACCGAGCCCGGCGCCTAGGCGGGCTCACACAACAGAGGAACAGCCAGGCTTTGCAGCCTTTTCTGGGGGAGGAGAAGCAGGGGAAGCTGCCCTGACTCATGCACCAGGGAAAATGCCATCCCCAAGTGCCGTGTGCCCAAATACATTAAGTGTCCTCCACAGCCTGATCAGCCATTCAGCGCACAATCCCCGTAATGCAAATCCAGCCTGCTCAGCCCGCATTGTTTTCAAAACAATGGGTGTGCCTCGACAGTCGTGGCGAGGGGGGGAAAACGCATCCCTTGTGTAGAGGGAAATAACACTGAGAAAACTCCTGGGAAGTTAGTGAGGGGGAGATGCAGCCACCTCATACAGTACACGAGGGCACTCTTGGAGAAAGAACGGCATTTGCGGCGATGAGAGCAGCGTGGAAGTCTCCCCAAAAAAACTTTATGCGTGCTGCCACGGCAGGAGCAGCTCGAGGTGTCGCAGTACACTGCTGGCGAGGGGGGAAAGCCCAGCGAGGAAGAGAGTGGTGTCCAGATAAAGGGGGAGGGCATGGTGGGTGCCAATCGGTGGCACCACAGGGGGAAGAACAGAGTGGGGGAGTGACAATACATGGGAGAGAATGCAACGCGGGCACAAAAGGTGGGGAGTGGGGTTCAAGCACTTACCGTACGATCCCGGCAGATGGGGAGGCTTAGGGATATCAAAGAATTCCACCACGGATCTCAGTGAGGCCGAATGCCAGTGCATGCAGCCCCCCAAAATGCGTGGTGGAACGAAGCCCCCTGCCCCACCACCCCACGAAAGGCGCACGAAACGGAGCACTTACCTGGCACCGTTTGCGCTGCTTTGCGAATGGTGACCGCATCTGTGGCCGCCATTCGCTTCCCCATTTTTGCCGTGATAGTCTATGTAAATACTTACATAGCCTATCACGGCTAATGCAGGGATGCCATTTGCATCCCTGCAGAGGCCGTGATAGGCTACGTAAATATTTATGTAGCCTATCACAGCAAAAAAAGGGAACACAAATGGTGGCCACCGTAGCCACCGCCATTTGCGCCCCTGTTTTTTTGCCATGATAGGCTACATAAATATTTACATAGCCTATCACAGCAAAAAAACAGGAACGCAAATGGCGGCCGCTGTAGGCAATGCCATATGCGTCCACAGGCTCCGTACGCCTGCGAATGCACCCGGCCAGCGGCTCCACGGAGTTGCTGGGGAGCGGAGCCAGCCAGGTTAGGATTTCAGGGGGAGGTGCAGAGCACCTCCCCACCACCGCGAATCACCCCCTTTGGAAAGGTAAGTGACTTTCGCACATCCCTAGGGAGGCTACAATGACACCCCCAAGCCCCAAACTTCAATTCTTCAAAGATGTTCTCCTTGTTTAAATAAAAGGGGGGGAGGGAAGGGGCACAGGGGGGCTACCTGTTTGCGCCCAGACGCCGACTGCTCAGGAAGAGATGCGATCGATAGCCGGAAGATGAAATGGGGGAATGGAGGGCTCTGATTAGGCAGGAGGAAAAAACAAACACCGCCGTATATAGACAGGTGGGGGAGGGGACTACGACCGGATACAGTAGCAAAGGCGGAAAATCAGAGCACGTTAATGGGAAATACCAGGATAACAGGGTATTGAAAGCAGGAGCATGGAAGAGGGAAATTCCGTTTCCAATTCGAGGTGGGTACTGCGTAGTGTGAAAGGCGGGCAGTGAAACCTCATTGGAAGCAAAAAAAAAACTAAGTGTAGATCGGCCCTTAGAATGGGTAAATGTAGCTTGGTTTTTGTTTACTTCCCCCCTGCTCAATATTCAGCAGTACAGTGGCAATGGGAAAAGTGTAGCCCACGGCAGGTCCAGGGGGAAAACTGGCCCCTGGACAGCCTGAAGTTGCCCACCCCTGCCGTAGGTAATTAGGTGCTAGCCCCCCCCCCCCAATTTGGGGCTCCCTCATTCCTGGCAGCCTTGAAGCTTCTTGCTCTTGCTGCCTTTCTCAGAACACTTCAGCCAAGGTGCTAGGGTGATGTCAACCAAATAAGAAACTATATAAACTATATAAAGTACAACTACATAAACATAAAGACCTGCTTTGCATGATCAAAGTCAGCCACCATGGCTTAGTTAAGCCACCTTGGCTTATATAATTAATAATAATAATAATAATAATAATAATAATAATAATAATAATAATTCAATTTATAACCCGCCTATATACAATACTCTAGGCGGCATACAAAGTGAAAAACAATTTAACAAAAAAATCCAACAATAAAAACAATACAGCATAAAAACAGTATATTATAGTCAACAAAGAGGAACAAAAGTTCTAAAAAGAGATGGCTTTCCAGAGTAACAGAAGAGGTCAGCAGACGCATTTCAACTGGCAAGTCATTCCACAGCTGGGGGGGGGGGCACAGGAAAAGGTCTTCTTGCATGAGGCTGCTAATATCACATTAGGCAGCTGCAGCAGATAAACTTCAGAGGACCTTAGGTGGTGGACCTGGATGTAGAGGAGAAGGTGCTCCCAAAGGTATTTAAATTGCGACATGTGCTGGGCGTGACTTCCAAAATTACCACCGTGGCGTGGCTTGTCATGTCATCAGAACCCAGGTGGCATGGCTTGTTGGAGGGGGAAGGAAGCCTCCAATAACTCTACCATGGCCCATGGGTCATTGGAGGGTTGTTTCGCCTTCCAACAAGTCATGCCGCCCAGGTTCGGATGACATGACAAGCTGCACTGGGCAGTGATTATGGAAATCGCACCCTGCACACACCCAGCACACACCTGGCGTGTGCCACAATTTAAATAAGCCATGGTGGCTTATTCTGAACATGCAAACTGGATCTTTGTCATAATGGCTGAGCGTTTTTCTAACACCCCAGAAACGAAATCTCCAGAAGAATCTCTTAGCCATTCAAATAAAGGTATAGAAACATAAGATCATAATCCACTCAAAAGAAACTCAGATCTATCCCATGCCATTGCACTGTTTACAATACTTGCAGCAATGATTCAAAGAAACACTGCATAATGAAAACATTCCAAAAATAATTGCCCCTTTTCATGTTTCCAAAGCAGAAGAAAGGCATTGTTTGTTATGGATTATTCATGGCATTTTACTAAAAATTTAATTCAGAAATTCAATTTGCCGTTTCTGCCTTGATCCAGTATCTTTGCACTGGGGATCAGATACATCTTCTTCCCTCAAAAGATTGCTGCCATTCTTTAAAATAAAACACAAAGCCTCAGATAAATGTGAGATTAGCTTCAGCTACGTTCTCTAAATGTACACATTTCACAGGCATCCTTTTTTGTTTAAATGTCAGTGTTGTAGACAATTACTAGAAAACTGTCAACAAAGAGGAGGGCTTGCTAAGGTTGAATATCATCTGCAACTTATTAGGATTCTCATCTCACCATCTGACAGATTTTGATGCCTCATCAAAGCAGCAGGACCCATTCAAGTAAGACCTTCCTTTTGAACAGGGGAAAGAGAAAGGAAACAACACAATAATAACTGTTAATGTGACTTCCTCTTGCAACAACCATTTCAATCGGTCTTTATTAAAGAATGACTGGTGCGGGCATTTGCATTTTCCTTATTTTACGTTCAAAGGCAACCTGTATGGACCCTGAAAATAAAAAGCCAGCACTTCCTTCATATTCATGTGTGTAAATAAGGGGAGCCTTCAAAAACAATAACCCTATGCCAGTTACTGGGCAACAGAATTCAATCAATTGTTTTGCTTTTCATCCCTTGTCTTTTTCCAACTTGCTATGGAAAGAAACAGGAGCAAACGACAGTTGGTGCCCATGGAAGAATGATGCATCTGAATGCTTTGCTCTTTCAACGTTCCCATTTAATTCAAAGTAGAGCCCTTGTTTTTCTTTCTAAAAGTGTCCTCGCAGCTCTGGAACACAGAAGTTGCATATTTTCTTTTTCCTACAAGGCTTGTTTTTAAATTATCAGACACCCATTACAATGCCAATAAAATTGCTTCAGATGAGGGTGGCTTGTTCTTTTGCATAGGGAAAGTATGCAAAACAATCTGTGTTTGGGAGCTGTCTTTAGATAGGGAAGGATTTATCATCTGAGGATGTAATTCTCAAGCAACTCACTGTAGCGGACTCTCATTAAGATCAATGTCTCCCACCTTCTCTTCAAACTTTTGCCAAACAAACTTTGCATTCCAAGGCACTCATCAAATCTCTCCACTGGCTCCTCCTTAGCATTTTGCATCAAAGACCAATGATTTCTCAGTCTATATGCCCTAAGATAACCCGTCTTTCCTTGGAAGTTTGAAAGAAAAGGTTCAGGAGATGCTTATTTAGTAAACAACCATATAGAGAGATGTACAGGAAAAATGCAAAAATTGGAAAAAATAAAGAGATATATTGTGCTTGTGGTGGTGAAGCTTCACTATGAACAGTGCATGCATCAAGGAAGAGTAAGGGGAAAGAGACAGAAAGGAAAGGTGGAACGATAATCTCTGGTTCTCATGTTGAAGACATGAGAACCAGTCATGCTGAAGAGATGTGTGCTTCAGTAGCAGTTCATATATACAAAACAAGATCTTAGAAGAATGGAGAACTTTCATCCAAGATTGGACAGAAGAACTGGTAACCTGATGACCAGTTATGATTTCTGTTCAGGTAAGTTTGCCCATCACTAATTTCGAAGCTTTCTGGTATCTTCATGGAGGCCTGGTTCACAAGTTCTTCAAAGTGCATGGTGGAGGGGAAGGACACCCTCCATTATGTGAGAGCTCAAGTCATTGGCCTGGTTCACACAATTGCCCCAGCCCACCATGGCTTATTTAAGCCACAGTTGGTTGTGGCATGCACTGGCAGCCCTTGTGAATATTCAAGCCATGGCAGGCGAACCCAGCACAGAGTTGGTTGTTGCCATGGTTAACAAACCACAACCCTAAAACAGCCCATGAGTTGTGCGTGATTAATTATGGCAACGACTCACCCTTGCTGGGTTTGCACATCACGATAAGCTACAGCAACCACCCACCGCAGCTTTAATATTCACAATGGCTGCCATCCTGCACGTATGAGCCATAGTGGGCTGTGGCAATCATGTGAAACAGCCCAGTGTATAAGCTAGAGTCAGGACAGGAAAGAAGAGGGAGGAAGAGGAAAGAGAAAGGTTCTCTCATGTTCTCTTAATAGCAGGGAGGGGATTGTTCTGTGTATTACCAGCCCAAATGTTGGCTGCAAGCATCTAGTAAGCATTAAAACTGATGGGAGGAGACATCCAGATATTACTGTCAAGGTATTAGTAAAATGTGACTATAAATTACAGATACAGGCTCCCAGCACACATTGTATAAGAATGCATGCAGAATTATGACAGGAGTGGAAATATGACAGAAAGGAAGCGGGACTCCAGGTGGGCCAGCCATAGGACTCTTAGGGTACAATCCTATGCATGTTTAGAAAGGAAAAAAGTCCTACAACTCCCAGGAGATCCCAGCCCACCATGCATAGGGTTGCACCCTTAACTTCAGAAAAGACAGACACAGCTCATGTGAAGTTGAGAGTGCGTCAAACCAAGGAGGGTGGCCACTTATGCATCACCAAAAAAGAAGAAATGCATCACCAAAAAAGAAAAAGAACAAAAAAGGAGATCAATTTTCATAACACTTACATATACTAATGTATATGCATAGATGCACATGCAGAAATAATTACTATAATTGAAATAGAAGTACAATGCATCCCACCAGAGTGAGGAAGACTGTGACTGGGTGACCTGTGTGCCTGCTCAGTCTGCAACCCAGCTGCTATAGGTTGATGGGCAGCTTCAGGGCCCAGGTCTCCCTTCTTACGGTTCTTCATCTTTAAACCAGACTTGGACTGGACAGCCCTTCACAGAGAGGACACTTCCAAATAGAGAATTGCCCTCTGTAAAGTAGGACACCTGGCCGTTCTAAGACAATGGAATGAGGGGAAAGAGAAAAGGGCGCAGCCTCCTCATTACTCAAGAACACCAAGCAAGCCTGACCAGGAAAGGCGTACCCCTGACCCTCTCTGACCTGTTGGTCCAAAGGCACTTCCTTGTTGGCATGGCTGGTCTCTATGCAGCTCCTTCCTTTGGTGGGGGCTTGGAAGTGGTGCAGTAGCTGAAACCCTGCCTACCATACCTTTGGTCACCACTTCAAGACCCACCTCGGGCTTGTGTTACTGACAGCAGTTAAGGTAACCCTGCTAAGCAAAGTCTGATGGCCACAAGCCGCTTGCCAGAGTTCAGATTCTGCAATAGCTTTTTGGGCCCCAAGAGTGCAGGGGAATCCACAGTGATTAAAAACTAAAAGGAGGAAAGAAACTAGATAAGCATTTTATGCAGAACTGTGTTTTGCAAAATAATTTTAAGCAGGCAACTGTTATTTCATTTATTTCACTTCTATACCGCCCAACAGCCAAAGCCCTCTGGGCCGTTCACAAAAATCAAAACCACAAAGCACAACATAACTGTAATCCATTGTATAAGTTCCTGCCCACTTCAAGATTAAAGCTTTATGGTTTAGAGTCATTTATATGCTTTATCTACAATAACCTTTGCTATTAAAGTTTCTCCTCAAAACTAATTGTTTCTCATTATCTACCTCGCTGTGGCCGGCCCTTTTTGCCTTTGCTTGTTTGCATGTTATGGTTTATCT
Organism: Heloderma suspectum; assembly: GCF_057233095.1. Classification (NCBI taxonomy): domain Eukaryota; kingdom Metazoa; phylum Chordata; class Lepidosauria; order Squamata; family Helodermatidae; genus Heloderma; species Heloderma suspectum. The sequence continues at coordinate 90,545,320 of NC_139459.1, forward strand.
CCTTTTTTTCACCTGCCCATCCATATCCCATTCGCCCACCTTGGTTTTGGGTGCTACGCTTCTGTTTATTTTAGAAAAAGTAAACAAGGCAGTGACTTAAATAAGAAAGTATTCATTATAATCCAACCAGGCATCTGCTCATTCAAAGGGGATCCATTCATTTTTGCATATGGGAGGGGAATGAGGCTCCTTATCTGTGGTCAGAGAATTCCTTATGACAATGGAAACTGCCTGCACAGAGATTTGTAGGACAGGCTGTCAGATACATGCATAGATCCTTTGTGAACAAAGGGGAATGCACATACAGAAGGGAGCAGTATTGCACTCATTGATGGTGCCCCTTAGATGTGTTTGGTGTAATGTATGAAAGAATATATGTACGTACAAGCTGTATAAGTGTAGGCTCTGTATGTGTGATCAGAGATCCTGACTATTCAAAATCGCCAATCGTGCATCCAGAGCCTATGCACACAGGCACCTCATTACTCAGAACACCAAGCATAGATATCATTTGTATATGCACAGGTTCTTTCATATATAATGCCATATACAGATACTACTAGTGCAGGGCTGCTGCTAAACCCCAACAGGCCCTTGGCATACTGCTGCCGATTGCACATACACACCCTGCCACCCACTTGATGGAACAATGGGTACGTTCAGAACTCTGACTATATTAAGGACAATGATTTCTGCTCAGATTAAACCCTATACATAGCAAATGCCTTCCATTATCACTACAGGAAAAGTGCTTCCTTTGTCGTCTTGCTCTGGAAAGAGGGAATCACAGGATAGCCAGATTTATACTTTAATGATAGATTTATCATTTAGGGTCTTATACAAAGAAAAGGAGATTTGTTCAGGTTGGTTGGTGGCGGTGTCTCCAACTGAGGCAGTGTGTGCAAAATTTGTTAAAAGCTAGTTTAGAACTGCCATCAGAAGGAGTCCTTTGTATGGAATACTAATCATGCACGGCTTTGCTGCACATCAGGTATCTGCCCTATACAGCTGTCTGCTCAGTTTTTATGCAAATAGATCACTGTACTAGTAGAAATCAGAGCAGAGAAGCGATAAAGGGGGATAGACTTCACCAGGATGAAATTGGGGCAGGAGGATATTGGGAATGTCAAACCCCAAAGCAGAATAGCAATTATGAAAACTATTTCTTCACACATTTTGGACAGCTTGAAAAACTCTCTCTGTGTGTGTTTGTGTTAGTTAATCGCCATCTCAAACAGATTTCTGTCCCAAACAACCTGAGTCCTAGCAACAAAGGGTCTTCCTAATCCCAGCTACCCTGTGTATATTTTTAATAGATGTCAGATGGATGCATGGAAAGCAGACTTGGGTATGTAAATAAGTGCATTTTGTAATGTGATAATGCTGAACAACTGGGGTGTGCATGTATCCAATACATATGTATGAAAGCAGAAACAGTCCTCAGCTTCTAACTATTTAGATTGTGGCAAAGATATCATTTCCATGGATATGCACCCATTACAAAATTACATGTGGATCATCATTGCATGTTAAATTGTACCATGAGATGCAGCCCTTTAAGTATACCAGCATGGATGATAAATGAAGATCTTTGAACTGAATACCATAGGAAGACTCTAAATATTCCTGCATCCCTCCTTTTTCTTATTCCTTAAGAAGTGTCAAGGGAACAAGTAGAAGTAGGCTGAAGCTGGACAGCCATCTGTCAGGAATGCTTTGACTTAGATTTCTGCACTGAGCAGGGGGTTGGACTCAACGGTCTTATAGGCCCCTTCCAACCCTACTATTCTATGATTCTGTTATTCTAAGTAATTCATAACTCTTACTCCAGGGTAATCCTATGAAGATTAATATAACTGTTCCATAAGAAGTGCGTTATGGTCTGTATGCTATCACTTAATTTTGAACAAGGCGTGTGAGTGTCTATAGTGTCTGCGTGTGTGGAAATGTTTTTAGCACTTGGCTTTATTCATTCTGGGCCAATCTACATTGCGCCTGCCATCACAATGAATTCGGTGTCCCGTCGCATTCAACGCTCTCACATTGAAACGTGATTATCCACAGTCACCCATTTTCCCCATTGCGGTGCTTCATCAAATGTGCGAGCTTGGTTCACACTCGAGCACTGTGCTGTTTTCCTGCTGTTTTCCTGTGTGTGCTTGTCTGATCTCAGAAGCTAAGCAGGGTCAGCCCCGGTCAGTAGTTGGATGGGCAACTGCCTGGGAATCAGGCTTCCTGCATTGAGCAGGGGGTTGTTCTATCCTTTCAAATGAGACTAAGTTTTACCCCCTCCTATCCCCCGCTCCAGATTTTTTTTTAAATTAAGGTGTTATCTTCGAAGAATCGTGGCTTCTCCACAATGTTTTTTTTTTTTCTAATTCAGATATGATCTTTGAAGATTCGAAGTTGTGAAGCTTCACATCTTCGAATCTTCAAAGGTCATGCCTGAACGACTACGACCAGATACGGTAGCGAAGGTGGAAAATCAGAGCACGTTAAGGGGAAATACCGGGATATTAGGGTATTGAACGCAGGAGCACGGAAGCGGGAAATTCCAGTTCCAATTCGAGGCAGCTACTGTGCAGTGTGAAAGACGGGCGGTGAAACCTCATTGGAAGCAAAAAAACCTGTAAGTGTAGATTGGCCCTCTATGTCCATTTCAAGAGTTATATAGCAGATCTTATGAAGAAAGTTAAATTGGCGTTGCATGACTCATTTTCTTACTCCCCCTCCCCCATCTTATATAGAGTGATAAGGTTTTAGCATAATAGTTTGGCTGCTTTTCTAAAAAATAGAAACTGAGAGGATGCCTGACTTTCTATCAATTATCTAACCCTATCAGTTAATTTCCTTCCTTCTGCTTGGGTAATCATAGAGTCTCCAGTCTTTGTAATCCACATATTCATTAGAGGAGAGATTTTAGCTATGAACCCTATCAACTCCAGGCTTCAACTACAGAACAGAAATGTGGTCTTGGTTACACACATGCTGAGCAAATCAGATGTGACAAGCAAAAAGGAACAGGAGATTAGAGTCTTTAAAATGTGAGGAGGTTGGGTGTACTGTATCCCATACTCATTCCACATTTTGCCTGGACAATAGATTAATCAAGTGTCATTTCCTGTTCTCTTCATTGCCTTTGTCCAGTACAGGAGGCATTACATGTGTAAGGATATCATGTCAAGTATAATAGAATACTGCATGATTTTGACCTTTTGTATTCTCTACATCTTGATTGGCTGGCCATTTCACTCCCACCTGACAAGTTAGTGAAGTTATAAACAGGTGTGCAGGGGCGGGGGGGAGGAGACAGCCGCAACATCTGCTACCTAACCAAGTTACTTTAATACAGGTCAATGCATTGTGACACATCTAATTCAGCATTCTGCTGGCTTTCTCTTGCAATAAAAAACAATAATCAAGAATTGAAAAAGACAGTCATTTTATCTAGTGAGCATAATTGGATTATAGGCACACTTTAACTTTTCAGCAGCATGAGATATGCTTCTGCTTTCTCATCAGGGATGCTTATGTAAAAACAAATCCCAACTTTTTTTTAATCCCCAACCCCAAATCACACATTTCCCCTCAAATTGTGTAGAATCTGAGGGAAGAAGCTCACTGACCAAAACATTTTCTCTCTCACCACATCTTGTCATTATTTTCCTTCTGTTATTCATACAGTTGGAAGGTATTCAAGGACCAGATAATTCTGTTGCCAGAGTCATCCAATAAACTGTTGGGTAATTCTTAAAAGTTTAGGTGGGGGTGGTGGAAATATTTCAGAACTCCAGTAGTAGATTTGCTTGGAAGTGCCCTGGCCTGGCACTTGACATGGAAGACTGGGGTAAACAGAATTGATTAGTGTTAAGAATTGTCCCTTGCTTGTGCTTTTAACTGCCCATGCAGGTGGTTTAACGTCAGACAAGAGTACTCATATAAGACCACATGGCAAGATGTCAGTGGCATGCCCTGAAAACATGGCATCTCTTTTTATGGTCAACAACTGGACTTGTAGCCTTCCATGAGTACTTTTATCTAATATACACCATTCACATGAGAAGCTAAAAGTGCTGTAATACATTGAGTCAGCCTTTTCAAGTATCTTCTGTGCTGCTTTGTGCACATGTAGAGTACAACACACGAAGAGCAGTACTAGAATATCCTGCGACAAGAAGGTATGTTTTCTCCCTCTGTTCAATAAATAAATGTGCAAGGAAAATTGGTGTAGACACTAGTGGTTTAGTGGAGGGAGAGCACAGCTCTGGATTTTTTTTTAGACCAGGAGTGATGACATCATCTGCCAGAGCACCAGGGTAATTAACAGATGTCACAGAACCTCCTTGCCTTAGGAAGTGAGCAAGGTAATAACAAGGCTTTAAAGCTGTACTATTGTTTGTGGCAGATTAGCATAAAGGAAGTCAGAGGATGAGGAAAATAATCAAACAAAAGATGGATGCCTTTCTTTCTTTGGTGAATTCCTACTTCACCTTAGTAGTTCAAATGTTAACACTTCTTTTAAAATAGTTTGAATTTCTAACCAAAAAGCTAAAGTCTGCATTTCAGGTTGGTGGAAATCTTTTGTTATAATTCAATGTAACAAAATCTAGAAGCTGAACCTATGCATTCAGAAGTAAATACCACTGAGCTAAATGGAGCTTACTTCCAGGCAGTAGTGGGTGGTGCCCTCTGAGGGTGACTGAGCAGAGCACAGGGTCACCAGAGGTGGAGGCAAGGGCTGGCACTGGAGGTGGAGCAGCCTTTTGAATTCCCCAAAGCAACCATACCACAGAAAGGTAAAACTGAGCCACAAAACTGAACTTTAAGATCGTGAATGCAAAGCAGTGGGTGGGGAAATCACACAGCCACATAAAAGCACTCCTTTGGACTCACATTCTCCTCTTCCAGCAACAACTCCCATTCCACAGAGAATTAAGTGACTTTAAGATCATGAGTGCAAAGTGGGGGGGGGGATTCACACAACCACACAAAATTATGCTGTTGCTAATAATAATGATATCCTATGAAGATATCCTCAGAGCCACACAGAAAAACAATCTTTGGGAAACGGCAGCATGTTCTCCGAACTTCCAAAATCCATCCCTTTGCATGTTGTAACAATAATAATAACAATTGTCATAATAATCCACATGAAAGAACTCCTTCCAGGACAACCCATAATGCACAAAAAAGGGAATGGAATGTCATGGGGGGAGGTTTGTGGTGGGGAGCAACAGCAGTGTTCTGAATACCTTGCCCTGTGAGTAGTACCGTACCTGCTTTTAAGTAACTATGCATCAGATTACAGTCATGCCTCGTAAACTTAATTGTGCGATCTTATTATGGTTGGTTGGTTAGCTTGTTTGGGAAGACTGTGTGAAATGAAGGAATTTTTAACCGGAATGTTAATTACTTTGAGTATAAGTAATAGAAAGCTAGGATAACTAGGAGAGAGAGAGAGAGAGAGAGAGAGAGAGAGAGAGAGAGAGAGAGAGAGAAGACACATGTATGTGTGTGTGTATGTATGTATGTATGTGTGTGTATATATATATGGATTCTCTTTGAGTGCATGGCTATGGGAGCTGTTATGATATGTTCCTGCACTTCAGTATTTACCACTACGTGACTTGTGGACACAAACTAAATGTCATCAGTGAAAACTTATTGTGCTACTAGCGAAGACAAAGCTCAAACACTTTTAAAAATTCTTTCAGCTTTACCCTCTCCTCAAGAGCTCTGGGGAGATAGCTTTGTGAGAGAGTGCCCATATTTCTGTGTAAAAGGCTGAAGCTGCAATCCTATACACCAGGGGTGGACAACCTGTGGCCCTCAGCCTAATTTCAAAAGCCCTCTGTATGCAATCAGTTCAGACATCTGGCAAGCACAATCTGCCCCTTTCGTGGTAGCCTGCTGGGCGGGAAGGAAAAGGAAGAGAGAGAAAAGGAGGCAGCTCTGGGCCTGCCCACTATTACTGGCACTGTCCTTGGAATATGGTGCCCACAGCAATGCAGAAATACTCCAGTAAAGGCATATGGGCATGCTCATAAGTTGGCCTACCCTTCAATTATTCAACAGGCCCATTATCAAGCTTAAGCAGACCTTTAAAAAAATACTTCCCCATACCAGGTTCAGCCACCTAGATACCAAACTGCTAGGGGTTATCTTGATCATTGGAACCCATACTTGGCTACTGGAAAGCAAAGACAGAAAAGATCAGGCAGACAATTTTATTCAAAGAATTTTAGCAAAATCAAGATGTTGCTATGAAATTTATTTTAAGATTAGATTGTATGCCTAGGCATTCTTCCAGTTAAACAGAACAATCCCCACCTTTCTAAATTATAACACCTTACACGTGGTTCAGACTCAAACCACTGACACAACCTTGATTACAGCAAGGTTGAATTGTGTGGCTATAATATAGCTGTGCAGACATTCTCATTAGCATAAATGTCACCTGCAATAGAAACCAACTAAAGCTGAACGTTGGCTGAACACACGAGTAATTTTTGCGTCCTTCAGTTTTAATTTCGTCATTTCTGATTTATGAACACTTGGACATGGATACAAACAATTGCTTTTACAAACATAAATGGCCACACTTTTGTAAATGATTCCAAAGTAATGTGTTCCCATAGGAAAGTATGGGTGGTCTGCTCAGGGAAAGAATAAAGGGGGAAGCATCTGATAAGGTTTAGTGGACTGGCAGATGTACTTTTGGCTAATGTCAGTGAGATGAATGTGTAAAGAATATTCATTGCTCCGTAACAGAGAGACATTTTCCGTCCTGCTACTGTGAGAGTAAGTATTGCCCCTAATGAATTCTACCATCCTCTCAATTATACTCATAATGGAGCGAATGCTTAGCTTACAGAGTAAGCTTGAATTCCTTGAATTAACATTTGTGTCCTATAGAAGTATTCAGACCTTACACTTTGTGATCTGTGCAGTTTCACAAATGCACATGCAGTAGTTACCAAAAACAAAAGGATGCTCAAGTGGACTCATGGCCCTGCTGGCCATTTATCAGGACCAAGCCAGAGCCATGGGCAGCTGCAGCTGAATCTGCACTTGGAGTGTGAGGGTGTTTTGCAGTCCAGGATCCCCAACACAAGTGGATGAAGCAAGGAACTGGCAGAAGGTAGTGCTCTGTTGGCCAGGCAAAAGCAGAAGGCCAGTTTCCTGTTATATTTACCAAGCCTAGCCAATTCAGGAACTTCATACCACCTGTCAATGGCAGGGCCTGATGCTGAGCTCCTTTGTTTTTCTCCACACCTGAACAGGTCTTTCAGACCTGAGTAGACACCATCTCAGTTCCCTCACTTGACTAGGGATGGGCTCCAGCCCACAAAGTGATTGGTTCTTTGCCCACTCTTCCCGGCTCATTGCCTACTGATACTTGCTGCAATGTACAAGGAAGGCTCTCACACAGCTCCTCTTTGGAGAAATGCATGATGAGTTAAAAAAAGAAGAAGAATTACAAGAATCAGTGGGAAATGGAAGCACAGGTACATCCATTCATCCCCTCTTTGCCATCTTGTAGCATGCCACAAGCACCCATTCTCACTCTTGGAACCTGCTTGTTATTCCATTTATGGGAAGCTGTGCTAAGTTGAGGGGAAAGGTAGCATGAAAACATAGAGCTGGAGTATACAGTCCAATCATTTCATTCTGACAGAACGTCCAAGAGTGAAAGCATCCGATGCCTGCCTAACCTTTTATTGAACCTAATATATAATATACCCTCTCTGGTTAACTTATTTTATTGTCATGATGATGATGATGATGATGATGATTTTGCTTAAAGGCCTACTTAGGATTTAAATCTTTAAAAGATGCCAAAGTATTAGCCCCCAAAATGGCTTTGCACATTACAAAATTTTGAAAGTGAAGTCACTATTTAGCTGAAGTTGCATAACTTTAAAAGGATCTGTTCATACCTTACTGTGGCCTTCACATGATCAACTTGTGCTCAAGTAGTCTATCCCTGGCCTCGAAGGAGAGCTGCAGTCATGTGGAAGAAGCTATTGTGTCTATGTGAATGCAGTACCCGGGAAGGTTGTGCCATCACATAGAGTGGGAAAGAGCTGTGTGATATATGAACAAAATCAAACTCTGGAGTCATGGATGGGTGCATTTTACAAACTTGCCTTCTTTATTTCAAATAAACTCAAGGTAATGCTTGATATATTTTAAATTTTTATGCTATATTTTATCTTGTTAGTTGTTGTGAACTGCCCAGAGAGCTTCAGCTATTGGGCGGTATAGAAATAAATAAATAAATAAATAAATAAATGAGGTAAACATGAACTTAGGATATCTCCATTACATTAATAAGCAGACTGAGATCACTCTCTTACACAGTAGTGCTTTCTAGATAATTTTGGAATTATCCATATTCATACACTCCCTCCCGTATTCTGGTAGTATGTTACTATGATACATGCTCTAGAACAGGAATGAGAAATTTGCGGCCTCCAGATGTTTTGGCCTACAGTTCCCATCATTCCTCATCAGCAGCTATGCTGGCTAGGGCTGATGGGAGTTGTAGGCCAAAACATCTGGTGGAGTACAAGTTGTCCATCTGGTTATAGTGAATGCCCTTTCCTACAGGTATGTTTCTAATTCCTTTTATTTCTAATTATAATGAACACCTTCACAATATTTTGGAAATCTCTTGGACAATTGTGTGAAATGTCCCACACATGTAAAGGACCATTTTGACCTTTGTATTCAAGCAGAATTACAAAGGACAACTGACTGCATATGCTTCATGATATTGGGCTGGATACAAGATGCCCTTTCTCTGGCAAAGAAGCTTCCACTGGCAGAGGAAGACACCTTCAGTCAGAAGGGAATCTTTGAATCCAGACCATTATTTATACCAGATGTTCAAACTATGACACCTAAAGCGACACTTTCGATTACTGCTCTACCGTCGTGGAACTCCCTTGGCCTACAGATATGTCATAGACCAGGCATTTGCTGGGGGAAAAGGAAGACATTTTTGTTAGGACTGCTGTTTTGTAGTTGATGATAGCACGCTATATTTCTGTTTTAGTATGCTACATTTCTAATTCTAAAGGTAAAGGTTATCTGCCTTTAGCCTTCAAGATACAACAGGTTTTTAATGGAGTTGTGCACAAATGGCCTCTCAAAATTCTCCATGCTATTTGTGGGCAGAGAAATTGGGAGGACAATTTCACAGAATTTCTCCTAGTGGGGAGAAGTTCTCCAGCAGTTTCTCACAGAAGGCAGGGCAGGGGTTGTAGCAGTTTCTTTCTTTTTTTCCTAAGGGTTTTTGGTTTATTGCCCTGCTTCTGTAGGTGGCAACAGCATCAACTGTGGTGAGGCTTCCACTTTACTGAGGCACAAATTTGAATTTCTTTTGGTGGTATTCTTGAGCTTCCCCAATCACTGCGAGGTGGCCGAGGGCACTGTGTGTGTGTTACACATCTTTGCTCTGCAGCCTCCCAGGCCATCTGCACTTCCTGAACTGAAAAAGCCCCATGGGAGGAATTGCCTCATGAGGACTTTCTCAGGATGGCTTTCACTGAAGTGCAGGAAGCCAAGGAGGCTACAAGCTGCCACAGAGATTATTGTACAATGACAGGCAGGACACTCATGCACACTCCTCGGCCGCCTCATAAGTTAGATAAGCACAAGAACCCCAAACCCAACCCATGAGAATTTCTCCAGAATTTCTCCTCCTTTGAATGTCATTTCGAAAGCAATTTCTTTTCTATCAAATTGAATGAGAATGGTCGAAAAACACGTGGGAGAAATTTTCGGCACAGCACTAGTTTAATCTTTCAGGCTTTTGCTGCTTTGCTTCCTTTTTTAAGTAACGGCGTTTATGAGAGCAGTCCTATGGACCCTAAACCATGTCTGAGGGGCCATAGGAGACTGGGCATTTTCCCCTCCCAGGCTGTAGACAGAGCTACAAATTCAGAGGTGGAAATCCCCACCTGGATTCCCCCTCCCAGCTTCTGTGGAAAGTTCCACAGCAACTCCTTTCCCGAGGTCTGAGCTCCAACCTTGGGCTAAAGAGGGAGAGGGAGGGAGGGGCAGGGAGGGGAGGGGAGAGGATAGGCTTAGAACTGCCAGATCCTCTTGGCCTCAGTCTCTGCTTTGGTGCGCAATTCTGCTAGATGAACTCAAAGCCCCATCTAGTGAAAAAAGCGCTAGAGGAGGGCATAGAGACTGAAAAATGCCTCTGCCACTCGTCCTGCCCTGCCAGCAGCAGCCTGGCAGTGTGTTGGATTCTCAGAAGCTTCTGAGATTGAAGGCTTCTTTCCTCTGGGTGGCAATCCCATAAGATTGCACCCCTCATGTTTTATTGCATCTTGATTGCATTTTTATTTTATTCTTTATATGCATTGTATTTCTTTTTCTTTGTCAGCCAATTTAAACCTTTTGGAAAGGTGGGATATAAATATGTTTAAATAAACGATAAACTCCAAAGGTTTTACAGCAGTTTAAATAACTCTAGCTAAAAACTCAGTGGTGTCTTTTTCTCTCTCTGTCTAAATTGAAAGTACAGACTATCTTCTTTTGTCTCTCACCCACACCTTGCAAAGCACTGGTCTTGGGCTGAATCTACACATAAGAGTTATACCATTATCATACCGTTATCATAACTATTGGTGCCCATTGGTGTCATGTGTACCAATAGTTATGATAACGGTATGATAATGGTATAACTGCTATGTGTAGATTCAGCCTTGACCAGACCCCTGGAGGTGAACTGTCTATTTAGGAAACTATTCACAGGTACTGTGCACCATTAACACTATTTTGCAAAACCTCAGATACCCAGCTGGCAACACTTCAGACAAATCATAGCAATTGACCCATTCACAGGCATCGAGATGGTCAAATTCACAATGGTATTGAATACAGAGCTGCCAGTCCCAACTTCAGTCTGCAAGATGTGAGAAATCTTATCAACACTTTCTAGGGCAAGGCACTAAGCACCCAATTTTCAGCTCCCGCCATTGGAAGTTTGAGGTGAGACTAGCCAGCACCTCTGAAAAATAAGACTTTCTCACCTTCTGCAGCTCTTGCCAAGGTGAGAACAACAGCAAGAGCTAAGAAGCAAGTTTCAATAATAGCAACACTCTTTATTGCTTCCTGATGTCACGCTGCTAATTCACTACTAGATATCACAAGAAGAAAACCAGTGAACAGCCTACAGACTGGATAGGGGTAACAGGAACCATAGAATGAAGAGAAAGTCACACATAAAATTTCCATTCTTCCCAATGTCCACTGAATACTAGAATATTAATAAGTCCAATTGCCTAGGAGTTGGATAATTGACAGGAAAGTTATCATGAACAGAGTTCCTTCATAGATACCTTAAACACATTCCAGCTCATATCCCTCTTTTCCCATGAAGGTCAAAACTTAAAATAACAGTCAAACCTATATAATCACAAGTGTTTTCTGCCTTGAGCTTGTTCCACTTTTTTTGCAATCAGTGCCGCCAAAAAGGACAATTATAAATCTGCTGCTGTTTCCTTTTGTCCTTCAGGTAACCCGAATATGCTGGGTGCATGGGATGGTTAATTTCCACACACAAGTAATTAAAATAATCCAGCATGTTAAAATGGCCGTGCAACACAGACATGAAGGCTGGGCATTTTGTTCTGCAGCTACAGTGGACTAATTAAGATGTGTTACACAAAATGTACTTTGACAACCAGAATAGCTCCATTAATGGAGCTGACTATTCCTGCTGACTTGCCCGAGTGGTTGCTTAGAGTGAAGTTCTCCGTACACATCAAATGCAGGCAGAAAAGAGACACTTAGAAATCTTTGTTTTGAACTTTATTGATGTATATTTATGTCCATTCCTCAACTAAAATACATATATGCGGATTTTATTGGATTGCTATGTGTGTTTTACCTGTATTTATGTACATCACCCAGAGAAGAATTTGTTACAGGATGATGAATAAATTGAATGAATAAATTGAATAAACAAACAAATACATTGAAAAATAGCACTGTGCCAAAAATTTCTCCTAAATTTTTTTTCAACCGTTCTCATTCAATTTTTACGATTTGTATTGTGCGTGGACTGCCCTTACCAGGGCAAATGCCCAGAGAGCTGGCCACACCATGTTCCACCCGGCTGGTGCAATCAGTCCTGCGCAATCCCCTTACAATGAACCAGAAGTCACCATGTTATGAAGAGAAGAGCCAAGAAGATCTTGATTGCCATATGAGTTGTTCCACACATGTCAATCCTCATTTTCCCTGAAAACTAGTTGTGTTGATTATTTCACACCAATGTTCAATTGCTGGTAATTCTCCAGAATAAACCAAATGTTGATTTGCCCTGGGTTTGCACCCAAGCAATAAACATTGGACAGTATCCAATGCTGTCACAGCACTCGCGCTAATGGTGCTGTGCCAGCATAAACCAACGCTAATGCAATGCCATTAATGCTTGCTAGGCAAAGGGAAAAAGCAGAGATTTGGTGGCATGGTTTGGCAGCAAATCGTTGCTCATTCCCTTTGTCTACCAAAGGACATTGATGTTGCGCTAGCACCAGTTTGCGCTACTGCTGGGTCAGCATTGGATAATGCCTATTGCCTTTAGTTATTTAGGACACAATCCTGTGCTCCCTGGAGGGAGTCCCGGGGACCATAGGATCTTTTGGATTTCCCCACTCAAAGCCATAGACACTACTATGACTTCGGGGGGTGGGGGGACTCCAAGATTTGATCCTTCCCCCCGCCCCCGCCCCTGCACAGCTGCTGTGGAAAGAACCGCAGTGTCTGTTTTCTGATATCACGAAAGCAGTCTTGTTTGACCTCAGAGAGGTCAAAGGGGGGGATTCCGGTGGGCAGGGAGAGGAGGGGAGAAGAGAGGAGGCTGGGATATGCAAAATCCTGTGGCTTCTCCATAGTTGCCAGCCCCAGCAGTGCAACTACTCTAGAGAGGCTCAGAGACCAGTCTAGAGAAAAATGTAAAAAGAAGGAAGGAAGGAAAGAAGGAAAGAAAGAAAAGGACAGAGAAGTGAAAATCACCTTTTTTCACTCCTTCCCTCCTCCTGCCCATTCAGCAGCAGCCCAGCTGGGCATAGGATACTCCGAAGCCTCCGAGATTGGAGGCTTCCTTCTAATGGGTGGCAAACCGAAAGGGTTGCACCCTTATTTATTTATATATACTTATTTGTACAAAACAGTCTATCTTGCTTTTTCCCTTCAAATGAGATGCTCAAATCAACTAACAAAGTATAGAAACAAAATCACCATAATCCAACCAGCTCTGCTTGGCCTTCCATCATGTGCATAGCATAGAAAGGCATGGTAAGAAGACATATAACACAGAACTTTGCTGAAGCTAAGCAAATGAGTCTAGTCAGTGCCTTGTTGGTGAATCCCTTGCATGCCACCTTGAGTTCCATCAAGGAAAAAAGATGGGATACAAATGTAATAAATAAACAGCACAGCATTCTTTCTAAGCAATCACATCACCAGCTTGCAGTTCATAATTTTAGATTCTCTGCTCTGCACACTACACCTGGCACAAGACAGGCAAAACCCATGTCTGTGATCTAGAAGGACTCAAACTAAGGCATCAAAATACCCTTGCCTACCTTATTCTTTGCACATGCAGATGTTGCTGCAATTTAAATAAGTGGAGAAAACTAGGTACACATTCAGGTACACATTGGAAAGAACAGAACTCTAGAATGGAGTTGCATGACCATCAAAACCGCTTTTATTTAATTTAATTATTTTGCTTTTTCAGTCTCCAAAAATGTTTCACTTTGGGGTATGTTCCTGTGCTAATCAATCCAATTCACCAGGCGCTTAATCAGAAGGCATGAAATAGCTTCTGACGTTTCACTACTCCCTTCAGTGTGTAGTTGATAGAGACATAGGTAAAATAATAAAATTTTCATTACTGTGAATCAGAGTAGCAAAGGCCCAGTGAGCAGATTTTTATCTCGTGGCCTGGTGCGTTTTCAGGGAATGTTTCGTGATATATGTATTAGATGCCAAGGTTTTCTCCTGTGTTTGGTGAAAGGGTGGGAAGAAAGTGATTATTTGGGGCCCTCATCCATCTAGGTAATTTACCGCCTATGTCACTGCCTTCCTTTGTTAACATTTACATGGGTTTCACGAGCAGCCCAAACTGCTTCTTTAACATTTTGCAGAAAGTTTGAAAGAGACATAAGCATAAGATTAAACTTCCTTTTTGTTGTCATCGGCGAGCAAAAGGAGCAGAGTTTGACACATTGTATTCTAATGCTGCATGTTGCAAAGTAAAACATAAATAAATAGGCAGGAAGAACCAAACCACTGAGTAGCGGATTGTCAATGACTCTCGTTTGACAGAGGTAGCACATTTCAAATTCTGAAAATAACACAGATGGCGGGGGGGGGGGAACCATTCAATATTTCTCTCTGAAATATTGACACATTAAGCTTCACCGGAGTCTGTTCCTTTTGCAAGATGCAAGATCAAGCCATTTTTGTGGTTGTTTTGATTCTGATGTACTCACCCTGATGTGATTAAAGTCATCCAACTGCATTTAGCCTGGGGCTTTCTTCCCCTCCCCTCCCACTCTGCTTCAGACCTCATGTGATTATTTCTCAGGACCAGCTATATTTCTGGCCAAATCATCAGGTCTGCACATTCACTGTTATCCTAAACAATTAAAGAGGCCAGGAGATAGACATGCATGTTGAAGCCACAGGTCCCTTTGTTTCATAAGAAAGGTGGCTGTTTGACCTAGTCCTGTGCGGAAAATTTCTGCCATATTTTTTTACCATTCACATCCAATTTGAGAGAAAAGAAATTGCTTTAGTAAAGAAATGCAAACGAAGAGAAATTTTGGAGAAATACTCATGGGTTGGGTTCAGGGTTCTTGTGCTTACCTTGTTTAGGAAATGGCCAAGGAGTGTGCACAAGTGTCCTGTCGTTCATTGTACAGTCATCCCTGTGGCAGCCTGTAGCTTCCCTGGCTTCCCACACTTCAATTAAAGCCCAAGGGAAGACATAATAAAGTAATTCCTCCCATTGGGCTTTTTCAGATCAGGAAGCACAGGCAGCCTGGGAGGCTGCAGAGCAGTGGGGAGATGTATAATTGAAAGAAAACACATACACGGCACCCTTCACCACATTACAGTAATTAGGTAAGCTCTAAGACACCACCGAAATCAATTATAAAATACCCTGAGAATGATGCAGAATAGTGGAAGGCTCAACACCTGTAGCGGCTTGAGCAGAGCTTTAATGGTTGAACTTTCACAAGCCTAGAGCAGGGGTGCAGAACAATATTTGGGTGAGGGATGGATTGTCCCCACCATGCCCTCCATGGGCCGGATGACTTCTGTAGGCATGGTCACACCCACAGATGTCATCAGGGGGCTGTCATTTTAGCCCTTCTCTGCACATGGAGAAATGGACTCAGCCAGTGCTGGGAGGAACAGCTGCTCCTCCCAGCACCAGCTCAGTCCGAGGCTTCGCAGGGTGCCAGGCGCCACGTGAAGCAACTTGGCCAGTGCTGGGCAGAGCAGCCATTCTTCCCAGCACTGGCTAAGTCCTTGGCCCTGAGGAGCACCCAGTGTCCCACCATTTCAAGGGCTGGGTTAGGGAGCATGATGGAACAGATTGGGCCCATGGGCTGGAGGCTCTGCACCCCCAACCTATAGGCTTGTCACTTCCCTGTGAGATCATTTTTTCCGAACCAGCCATGATCACCTGGAGCAGATGGCAAGATGGAGAAGGCCTTGCAAATCTCACTGGCGCCCCTGTCCTGTCCACAGAGCTGGCATGATGCATTCAATAATTCTGAATAAGTGAAGGACAGAAAATAGAACACAGCTAAATATGCTGGAATTATGAGAGAATCTCTTAGACTGGACAGAAACTACCACCACTTAGAACCCAGCCAAAAACCAGTACATCCCCATAGGGTCCACAGGATACCTGAAATATTGATAGAAAAACTGAGGTGGGTTTCTACTTATTCTCCATGTGGAATTGGGGAGCTGTACATATGGAACTGGAGAGTATATACTTCAGTTAGCCAAGCCCGTGCCTCCACTCAGGCAATTAATAAAAAAATCATGTTCCAACTTTCTTCTGCAGTGCAGTACATACTGCTGATTCTTTTTCCTTCCTTTGCTCAGTGATACATAAGATTTATACATTCATCCAGCTAACAGAAGTGCATCATCAACAATATAAATCATTCCATAACATGCCAGATATATAATGGTGGAATTTGAAGTTTGGGGTGAGGAATGATCAACGGGCTTTGAAGAGGAGGCCATTTGTTTTACTCCTGCTCTGTGCAATGGTAAAGAGGGTCCAGCTAGAAAGGGTTATGCCGGGCATCAGCATAACACAGCCTTCCCCAGCCTGGTGCCCTCCAGATGTGTTGGACAGCAACCCCCAGCATGCCCCCCAGCCAACACATCTGGAGGGCACCAGATCACTGAAGGCTGGCATAACAAGTGATTTTCAGTTTTTACATTTCAGGAACTACTATGAGAAGTTGTAGAGATCAATGGAAGAGGATTATGAGACTAGTAAATCTAAAGAGGATTATTAGTACCGGAAATATATTCAGGAAGAATCTTCAACAGTTGTTGTAGGGATCTCAGCCAGAAAGCCACTAACAAACATCTTAAAAGCATGATGCTTACAGGTGCAGTCCTAAGCATCCTTAGCAGTAGGAAACAAGTCCCACTGAGCTCAGGGAATCAACACCGGCTGACAGGACTGCATTCTTCTCTCCCTTTATGCCTGAGGCATGATATTCAAAGCACAGGCTTGCCCCAAATCAGCCTTACCCAACCAGGCACCCTCCAGATGCAGTGGAGGCTGGTGGCTCTGATGTCAGTGGAGCAGTGAACCTGCTCCGAGTTTTGGTCAGAACCAGTCAGAAGCACCTTGGATAGCTCCTTTAGAGTTCTGACTGAAACCCAGAGCACAATCAATGCCCTGCTGACATTGGAGCCACCAGCCTCCACTCTCCAGATGTCTTTGGACTACAAGCCCCATCAGTCCCATACAGCATGGCCAATGGTTGGAGACAATGGGAGCTGAAGTCCCAAACATCTGGGGAGTACCAGGCTGGCCAAGCTTGCAAGCGCTCTTACTTGATAGCACATTGCAGTGAAAATGAAAATAATTTACTGTGAATAGAAAGGCAAGTGTTCCAAGTGATTGCTTGCCATTGCAGCCTTCAGACTTACACCCACCACAAAGAGTTCCGCATTGGCACCGAGGCGCTTTTTCTGCTAAGAAGCCTTATTTTGACAACTCTGTGTAGCTGGCAAGACTATCCAGCCTTTTAGCTATCCCCCCCATCTTTTGGGGGGTGGGGGGAGAGACTCTCCATGATCCACTGATATCACTGATTGTGCTTATACAGCTAATCTTCCAGAAAAACAGAGCAATCCCAGTGGCAATTGCACAAGCCTGCCATACGGTCTTTGTGGTTCACTGACACATCCGTATGCAGCCAATGTGCAGCTGGCCCACTGCACAGCGCAGAACAGACTAGTGGATGAATTACACATGGGCAATTAACATGCTGTTCAACTGACTGTGATGGAGAATCATCTCTCCACTTTGGCCATTTCACAGATCTGCTTTTCTGGCTCCCAATGTGCCAACTCACACACTCTCCATCTATTTCTGCTTCTGTCTACCATCCAAAGCCATTCTCCGAATGCAAGGCTCAAAAATGGGAACTGAGGAGGCTGCTGTTTTTAAAATGGAGTGAAGCGTGTGTACTTCTGCTATTTTTATACCACTTGTAATGAAGTGGTTTAAGGGCTCTTTGCCCTCTCAAAACCCCTTTGAGGGAGTCACTATTATGCTCATCTTATCCATAAGGTACCAAGATTGACTTCCTCAAGGTAAGTTGGTCAGGTATCCTATTTGACATAGGGCAGCCCTCTATTTTGGAGAGCTGGAGGAGGACAGTCCTCTGTTTGAAAGTGTCCTCTGTTCGATGGGTTGTCCAGCCCAAGTCTGGTTTAATGTCAAAGAACCGTAAGGAGGGGGAGCAGCAGGGGCTTCGAAGCTGTCCCTCAAAAGCACCTGGGCTGCAGACTGAGCAAGCACACAGGTCACTCGGTCAGTCTTCTCCAGTATGCTGAGATGTATCTTATTTCTATTTAAATTACCATTATTATTTCTAAATTTGCACCTATGCATAGATCTGCATATACAAATGGAATGCAAATTGCTGTCCTCTTTTTGGGTGATGCAATTCCTCTCTTTCGGCAATGTGTGAGTGACCACCCTACCTCAAGGCCACACAGTAAAGGCCAAAATACATGCAACGCTGTCCTGGCTCTGACCCAATCACTTAAAAAGCTGGCTTGGGGATGCAATTTAAATGCAAAGGGGGTGTAGGGGTGAGAGATGCTGAGTCCTCCCCTGTCTGCTGCTTCCCATCCTATTCCACTGCAGTCTGTACCTAGACTTGGTAATTCGCCCCCAGCCCAACTTGGAATGGATGTGAGCCCAACTGGAAGAAAAGCAATAGGGGAAAGACAGCCAGGTGGATGGCTCAGCACCACCTACACACTGTTTTGAATCATACCCCCCCACACTCTCTCTCTCTCTCTCTCTCTCTCACTCACTCTCTTGTTTTAGACATGGCTGGGGCAGATCTGCATGAAAAGCACAATAGCTACTCCTGTTCAATTGTGCTATTTTGCTATAGTGCTATAGGGTTATCTTTTAAATGCGCAATCCCAGTAACTAACTTGGGAACCATGATCTCACCAAGTATATATATTCTGCACCCCATGGCATTTTTAGCAGTGTAAGCTTTATCCCCTGGTGCAGTAATGAGTTTCAATGTCCAAGATCCATACAGTTTACAATCCACAGATGGCTGAGGTTGGTGAACCTGGAGCATTTACTTCGGGTTCATGATGTAGCACTAATGCACTATTTCAACCTTGCACTTTTATGCTTTACTTTTTTAAAGAAGTTAGAGGCTGCTCAGGGCACACCTATACTTTGTAGGGATGGCCACCAGAGTTTAGTGATAGGCAGGGTGAAGTAAATACCATGAGGTAGCTCAGAACTCTGACAAGCAGCCATGAAATGGCAGGAACATCAGGGAAACACAGGTGGGGTAAATATTGGGGAAACATCCCTTGAGCAGGGTCAGTGAGGTCACAGACAAGTGAAAGACACACCCCTGGGCATGCCAGAGTAAATGCGGAGGTTTGGTGCACACCGCAACAGAAGTGCAGACAAGCTGAATTAAGGAAAACAAACGGACTAAAAGTAGTGTCAGAAAAAAGGTTTTTCAGCACAAACTCCAGGGTGGCTGAGGGATGGCCATGACATCATGTGCCCCGAATGACCTCCAATCACAATAAACCTGGAGTACGTTGTTCATGGATACACCCCCCTGGTGCCCTCCAGATGTGTTGGACTATAACTCCCATAGTCCCCTGGTCCAACACATCTGAAGAGCACCAGGCTGGGAAAGGCTGCTTTGGAATGTCTATCTAGCCCTGTTCAGATTGTATGATTAGTGAACACACATCAAGGGAAGGTAGGTAGTAGGCATTGACTGAATATGTGTTGACTGAATGGAGTCCCCACATGTACAGCTGTATGCATGAGGGAGGGTTCTGTCCACACAACTGGGAACCCACAGAGGGGTTCCTCTACATGTGTATGGGATGTGTGTATGGAGCTTGCTACCCTCCCCTTATGTGTGTTCATTGATAGTACAATCTGAATACCTGAATGGAGCTTCTGTCTATACCTCAAATCTCCCAGATTGAAGTCCACTTCCTAACATTGCATAGACCATTATCAGGGTAGGTTTTCTCCTCAAAATATTTCCCTCTCACACCTTGATTCAAACTTCTGCCGCTTCCCTGTCTGTTGTTCTGACAGACACCAATATATTATCCTAAAGGTTGCATGGTGCTTCTTGGATCTTAAGGCATTTAAAGGCCATGTAGTCACTGTGGGCTGTAACAGTTGAAGATCATCTGATTTGCTCTTCAAGGCTGGGGGCCATGCATCAGTGATTTTCAATTCAAGGGGCTGAGGGCAGAGACCCCAAGAGGCAGGCACTTAACACTTTTCAGTTGCTATTGCAAAAGAAGTACAACAAGTTACATTTGTATGCCATTCTCTGCAATTGTAAATCATAAGTGCTCAACCTGTTGGGAAGTCCTCCTGTATGAGCCCTGCTGAAATTAATCAGAGTTTTGCAAGCACAGGAACCTTGCTGGTGGGATAATCACGTAAAAACATGCAAAGAATTAAATCCAGCAGCGTGGCTGAATCATACTCAGCATTAGAGCAAATTACAGGGCAATCCAAAAGGCAAGGCAACAAAGCAGGCAAATGGTCACGCACAAAAGTTCGGCAAGAATGGTTCAGATACAAGCAAAGCTCAAAGCACAGCTAAGCAGTAAATTACAATGCACAGTCCAGAAGCAGAGTCAAATGGGAGTCCAAGGGTCAGTAGCATGGAAGGTCAATCACAAGGCAAGGTCCAGAAAGCAAGGCACAATAATGGATGATCGATATTGTGCCAGTACTGGCTAAGCTAAAACTGAAGTCTTAAATTGCCAGAGCTTCCTGAACCCCACCCAGGACTCAGTTGCAATGCATTACAAGCTCCTTGGCAAAGCCCTGCTCAGGAGGAGGGCCTTGTTTCAAGGAGTTGTCTTTTGCAGTCAAGCACTCCTTCTCAGAGGAGCCCTATTGGCCTGCAGGGATGGATCTCCTTTGAGGGCCCAGGCTACCCCAAATGTCCTGATGTTGGTGGCACCTTGGCATTGTCTCTCTGGGAGCTCTAGCTCCTCCTCAAAGGAGGATTCCTCCAGCAGGGGCATGAAAAATGGCACATGAGCGGACGTCAGCCAGCGTGGCAGCACTTTCTCCTTCTCTCCTCTCTGCTGCAACCCTCTGCCTGAAAATCCATTCCAAAGGGTTTCCCTGATCTTCAAAGCAGATTCTGAGGATGTAAAGGGGGCTGGGAGGGAGGTGAAATCACCCCCTCCCAGTTCCACTGACAGAGCTGCTTCATCAGCAGAATGGCAGCATCAGATTCAATGCATACATAAGACTATCATTCCACTGCTTTCCCTCTTCGACTTCTGATTGTATGCCTCTTCTTTGTAGTAGAACTGCAAAGGATATGTCTATATAGTGCAGACCACTGTAGAAACTGCTTTAACTGCTTTGCTATGACTTCCTGCCAAAGCACCTAGATGTTGTAGCTTTGGGTGTGTAGATTCACCCTTAGAAAATCCAGCATAGAAAATGTGAATATTGGCTTTGTACAGAAGATATGTGTGACGAACAGGGGCAGTTCATGTCACAGAGCCAGAATAAGCAAGAAGCTGTTCCTGTGAATTTAAGCTTTCATTTAAAAAATTAAAATAAAAAAAGATGCTAGTCCTTGTGGTATGAAATTGAGCTTGAAAGCATGAAGGCATCAGATGATGAAGGAGCTGAAACATGATTTGGAAATATTGGGACAATCCACACTGGCTCACCACTGGTCAGTTACCCTATTCAAGTGTTAATTTCCCTCATGCAATTAGAATCATTAGCTCTGCCCCTTCCATCATGTCCTCTGTGCCATCCACAAAAATAGAGTTTTAAATGAAATGGAGAGCCTACTTGAGTAGAGTAGACTTCCTGCTGCAGACAGTTACCCTCCAACTCATGGAGGGTGATGGAGATGGAAATGGAGGGGGGGCAGACTTGTCCCTACTCTCTCTCCTGAGGAAGATTGGGGACCAAAGCAGACATTATTTTAAATGTGTGTGTAGCAGCTATGTCATTTTTTCATTTTACTCTAGAGTAGGCACAGGTAGGGATGTACAACCCCCCCACCGCCGGATGTCCGGTCTGAGGTGAGTCCACAGCAGGGAAATCTGGTCCACTTGGGGCCCCGCAGATTTCCCCAGAGCCTTACCACGTCGGTCAGATTGTGCAGGGCAGCTTTCCTCCCTTCTAAATGGCGCGATAGGCTAATGGTGGCTGCCATTAGCCAACTGCAGGAAAAGTATGGCTGTAAATTGCATAGTTTACAGCATTTGTTGCTGTTAAGCACTTCCTTATGTAAATTGCATCCATTTATGCAGCAATTTACATAGAAGGAAGTGCTTAACGGCCGCAAATGCTGTAAATGACACAATTTATGGCCGTATTTTTCCCACATATTTTCCTGCCATTAGCCAACTGGGCCACTTAGAATGGAGGAGAGCCTCCCCGCATGAAATCCAATGGACCCAGAGGTGAGTGGGGTCAGTCCACTGCAGACTTTACAGGTCAGATGCTTGAGAATTCGGCCTTATTTGAGTCCGCAGCGGATTTCTCTGCCATCCCTAAGCACAGGGAGTCTGCTCTGGATCTTAGAAGCTCTTGTACCCTCCATGCTAGGGTCGCAATCCAGACTGGAGTCCCTGTGATTGCTCTAGAGCAAAAAAGGGGTCGGGGACTTGAAGCTGGGTACTCATGTCTGTTTTGGCCCAAGAGAGCTTTTGTCGGGGGGCGGGGGTCTGCTCTGGCATGTAACATATCTGGCTGTATTTATTTATTACACTTATATTCCGCCTTTCAACTACAAGTAGTACTCTAGGCTGCTAACACTAAAACATAAGATCAAATACAAAATTATAATTAAAATATTTTAAAAAACTGAATTGATTAAAACATTCTTTAAGAGTGCCAGACAAGCTCTGTAAAGAGGTTTTGAAAAAAAGAAAGAAAAGGGACTCGTTCGATCCCTTCCTACCACCTGGTGAACAGGAGGCAAAGGAATGGGCCTTTTTTTCTTTAGTTTGTTAAAAGAAAAAAAGGGGGTCCAGTTGTGCCTGCCCCATTCCCTGTTTACCAGGTCATGGGAAGGGAATGAAATGGGTCCCTTTTTATTTCTTCTTTTGTCAGGGGGAGGGTGCAAGTGATCAGGTCAGCAGAGAGGAGGAGAGATGTGGTGATGCAGGGAAGTCCACAGGGCTTCTTGCCCAAGGCCTCCTCAGACCTAGGTAATTTCTTTAGCCCTTTAATTCTTAAAGTAAGTAATCAGGTTAAAGGTTAAGGCCAGGTGTGATTCACAACTCCACCATACTGCAAAGACGGGGAAAACATGAAACTGCAGACTTCCAGTTCCTCTCCAGAACAGCACTAGTGATTGTGCATGGCCGGTGGCCCATGAGACATTCTGAGGCTTTCTTCACACAGAGCTTTTATCCTGCGATTGAGATCACTCCTTCACGGAAGTTTGCGGGCTCTTTACATGACATTGTAATCATTCAAGTCATCTCCTGCACTAAATGCTCTTTGTTCCATTTTTTAATAGATCGCAGATAATGAGCTATCAAATTACCCTGTTGTGTTCAACTTCAGTTTCCTCCGTGAAAAGAGGAAAAGCGCAAGAAGAGGAGCGAGATCAATAAAAGATAATGGAAGACTCAGATATGGGGAGGAAGGGGAAGGGGAGGGTGGAAAGGAAGTATGTGAAAAAGGGAGTCATTGTGATCCTGCATTTAAAATGGAAGCAGAAAGCCCCATTTTAAATGCAGGATTTTAGGCTGGTGTAGATATGCCCTGAAATTTAGGAGTTTGCCAGCTCAGCTCCTGTGCTAGAGCTGGAAAGAAACCATCCCACATCCATGCAGCACAGTGGAGTTGTGCACTGAAGCTGTGATTATTAGAGAAGAGGCCTTTAGAACACTGGAGTCAAAATCACATTTGCACACTGTAGATTGCCTATATTCCCTAAATATGTGAAAGATCAGAAAGCAAATTTTTAACATAAAATAGATTACTACCAGTGCGTGAAGGAAATGTGTTATGATTGTTATGGGATTTAAAGCTTTCTACGTATTGTGGGGTGGTGTTTTGTTTTGTTTTTGTAATTTGCTTGCTTGAATTCTCTGTGATTTGATGAACTGAAGAAACATATAAAAATGGTTGAACAAACCAAAAGTTTTAATTAGCTACTGCAGGGAGCAAACTAGCACAAGAGTAAGGTGAAGATCTCAAAAGTTATATGTAACCAAAAGTGTATTAATATTTCAAGATCTCTTACCAAGCAATCCTCCACTGAAGATATGCCAAGTGATGGGGCTCTAGCAGGGGTGCAGAACCCCAGGCACGGGCTGAAATCTGGCCCTCCAGGATTTCTCAGATGCCCATGGCCCCTTCTCTTGGCACCAACCTCTTTCCCCTGACCACTGACTGGATATGACAGAAGCCCCAGAACACTGGCAGAATGGAAGCTATGCTTCTATCATGACATATATGCCAGAGAAACACTGCAGATACTCTAGTGCAGGGTCCCCAACATGCCCGTGGGTACCTCCAATGGTGCCGATCAAGGGGTCCCCAACAGGGTGCCCGCAGGCACCCACAAAACTTTTTTATTTTCCCCCATTTTTTAATATATGTACACGGATTTGTATATATCCATAGCACTGAATACATATGAAATCCATACAATTTTCTAGCAATTATGCATAGGCTTCAACAAAAGCAGATCAAATATCCAAATAAGTATCCATTTGAATGTGGCATCTATATGCCACCAGTTCAAATATTGAGAGCGCTGTATGGTCCTCAATTCACTGCAATATAGGAGGTGAGCATTTATCCTTCCAGTGTTGTAATATCTGCCTTTTAGCTGTCAAAGGGACACAGGGAATCCATTTATGCTGACCGTTTGTTAATTTCAGTGAAGCAGGTAAATGATTTAAAAGAGCATATACATCAGTAAATATTAAAGACTGTTCCAGTACAAAATTTATCTGTGTAATAGCCTCCTCCCCAAAAGAAGCAGCTACTGGACATTGCCAAAACATACATTTAAAAGAAGCTGTATTGCACCGTCAGGAGTTGGCCAAATTAGACAATCCTTATTAAAGAGATGTTGTGGTGTCCAATAGATACAAAACTAAAGTTTTTGCTTAATAAGACGCAGCCTAAGATCAATAGATATGACAGATATAGACACCAATGTGGCGATCCACTGATTAGGCATTTTGTGGTGGTGCCCACAGCCATTTTTCAAATTCCCAAATGTGCCCACGGGTCCAAAAAGGATGGTGACCCTGCTCTACTGAATCACTTTGCTTGAGCAGAAATTCTGCAGAAGAATATACACTAGCATTCCAGCTAAAACAGAGCAGAATTACAGACAGGATGGGCAGGCAACAGGTGGGCCGGATGATATCACGGAGCCTGCCCAGGGCCCCTCCCCTCCAGTGATATAACCCAGCCAACCCACTTTTTTCTTTTCTTTTTTTCTCTCTATGCGGGAGGCTCAGAATTCCATCCACTCTCTGCCTGGAGAAAGGGACTCAGCCAGTGCTTGCGAGGGCTCCTACATGCACCAGCTGAGTCAGGCACCTCCTTCCCGTGCTGCTCACATCACAATTGGGGTTTGAGCAGCGCAGGTGCTTGCAAGGCCCAGCTGGGTGCCTCCTTCCACTTAGCCTGCTTCCTGATTGGAATGTGAGCAGCACAGGAAGGGACTCAGTCGGGGCCTGCAGGACCAGGTCCTGCAAGAACTGGGCAACTGATGCAGGGGGATCCCCATGTTATCTCTGATCACTGACTGGAGATAACAAAGGGATTCCCCTTAATGAAATGGATGGATGGATGGATAGATAGATAGATAGATAGATAATACTTGCCCTCTGATTGTTCCAGCATTTGTTTCTTTTTGTTACTAAAGAATGGTAGATAGAGATTCCTTTTCCATTCCGTAGTATGGTCTCCCTTCAGTTGGCCTTAGGATTGCACTTCTGTGTGTGTGTGTGTCGGGGGGAAACATTCAGGGATCCTGATGGGCTCAGGGCCAGTGGCTCTTCCACTCTGTGCTTAATCAGGTACCCTGGACTGTGGGGGACAAACCTCTCGGGGTGCACAAATGGGATGAGTGCTTCTGCCAAGTCATATGAGGCAGTCATTGGCAGAGAGAAAAAGGAGAGATGAAGAAGTGGAGGTGCAGTGCATCCTGCAGGGATGCTACCTGGCAGGGCTAGCCTACTGGCCAAAACAGGAGGCCATGTGGGTTGCCAAGACATGGGTGAGCCAAAATGGCTACAGTCAGAGCCAGAAATATCGGAACAAGGATAACTGTTTTGGCAGTTGGCTTCTGTACACCACCTCATTGAAGTTGAAAGGAAACTGACCCAGATGGGAACGAAGTCAGGACTTTCAGCTGTAATTCAAGGGGTTTGACAAAAGTGGGGCAGAATGACAAATCATTCAGGAAGTACAGCCACTGGCATACACACACACCCATCGTTGGTGGCTCATAAGTAATGGAACAAATGGCTGACAAGCAGCTACATGGCCAGGTGTGGCCTGTTTCTTGGGTACCACATGACCAATCAAGCCTGGAGGTGGTTCTGAGTGTTACATTTGTATTTGGTAGCTGTTCACTGGAACCCCCAACATGAGGTCCAAAGAGGTATCCATGCGAGTGAAGGAGGCCATCATTTGGCTGAGGAAACAAAATAAACCCATCACAGAGATAGCAAAAACATTGGAAGTGGCCAGTACAACAGTTTGGAACATCCTGAAAAAGAAGGAATTAGCTGGCAAGCTCAGCAACAGCAAAAGGCCTGGAAGGCAACTAAAGTGGATGACCGCAGAATTCTGCTCATGGTGAAGAGGAACCCTTTCACAACATCTAGCTGGGTCAAGAATGCTCTTGCGGAGGTAGGCATGTCATTGTAAACATCTACAGTCAAGAGACGGCTTTATGAATGTAAATACAGAGGCTTCACAACAAGGTGCAAACCACTGGTAACGCTCAAGAACAGACAGGCCAGATTAGCCTTTGCCAGCAAACACCTAAAAAAGCCTGCCCAGTTCTGGAATAAGATTCTTTGGACTGATGAAACCAAGATTAACTTGTACCAGAATGATGGGAAGAGAAAAGTATGGAGAAGGAAAGGAAGAACTCATGATCCAAAGCATACCACATCATCAGTCAAACATGGTGGAGGCAGTGTTATGGCATGGGCATGTATGGCTGCCAATGGAACCGGGTCACTGGTGTTTCTTGATGACCTGACTGCTGATCAAAGCAGCAGGATGAATTCTGAAGTGTATAGGGCTAGACTTTCTGCTCAGATTCAGCCAAATGCTGCCAAACTGATAGGACGCCGCTTCATATTACAGATGGATAATGACCCCAGACATACAGCAAAAGCTACCCAAGAGTTTCTCAAGGCAAAGAAGTGGGATGTTCTGCAATGGCCAAGTCAGTCACCTGATGTCAACCCAACAGAGCATGCTGCTCACTTACTGAAGACAAGACTGGAGGCAGAAAGACCCACAAATAAGCAGCAGCTGAAGGCAGCTGCAGTAAAGGCCTGGCAAAGCATCTTGAGGGAGGAAACTCAGCATTGGGTCATGTGCATGGGTTCCAGACTTCAGGCAGTCATTGACTGCAAATGATTTTCATCCAGGTATTAAAGGCAATCTTTAAGTTTGAATGGATGTTGGTTAGTTCCATTACTTATGAGCCACCAACGATGGGTGTGTGTGTCTTCCACTGGCTGTACTTCCTGAATGGTTAGTGCCCCACTTTTGTCAAACCCCTTGAATTACAGCTGGAAGTCCTGACTTCGCTCCCATCTGGGTGTGTTTCCTTTCAACTTCAATGTGGTGGTGTACAGAGGCCAACTGCCAAAACAGTTATTCTTGTTCCAATATTTCTGGCCCTGACTGTATCTGTTTCACAGTAGCTGCACAAAGAAGGTGCTGTTCTGGATTGCATTGGGCCTAGGCTTGGGACTCAGAGCTGCTGATCCCCTGTTCTGGAAGAACCTCACTTCCAAAATAAAATATGTCTCAGTCAGGTCTGTTAATAGTTTTGTTTTGCATTTACTTTGGCTGAATATAATTTTGCTTATTTTGTAAGGCATTCATAAATTTTGATACATTGGGACTAGTTAGGAAACAGAGTCACTGCCATAGGAGAAATTGTAAAATATATCCTTTCAAAACTAAGGCGGCAACTTAAAATTTCAACTAATGTGATGCTACCAAAATGTCACGCTTGCTGTTATCAAAACATAAGTTCTATAATTTCCAGTTTGGGACTGATACACCTACAATTAACTGGTTATTTAAGGATTCTGTGATGATTATTGTTAAAAAGATATAGTAAGTAGATATTTTAATCATTTTGACTAAAAACAACAACAACCCAGTTCAGTTGAAGGAAACTCTTGAAAATGGGCAATAGAAAAGTGCTGCAAAAACTTTGATTCATTTGACAAAGTCATTTTATTAATTTTTTTAATGCTTTTACTTATATTTACAGGAACAGTGTGAATTTAAGCTAGCATAATGCACAATGAAATCATCTATGTCTATCAAATGCTTATAACACTGATGCCTGGCTCCTGCAACACTAATTAAGAGGCAACACACTAATTGGAGTTTAAATAAGGGCAATAACGTTATTGATCAGGATCAACAGCCAATTAAGCAGTCATTTGAATCAATCAAATCAGGCATCCTTGCCAACAACTCTGCCAGTTTGCAAGCCTGCTGGCTCACCGGGGCCCAGGTATCCAATTTAACTCTGAGCCAAAGAGAGGCTGTTAGTCATCCCCAGCTGTGACAAGGGCCCACAGACAGAAAGCACTGGAGCATTTCTGTCACTGATTCAACGAACCAAAGTCTACTGGAAAAAATAATTTTGTAAAATTAATTTATCTTTTTATTACATTTTAAAGAACGACATTGCTGAATCAGGCCAAGGTCTATCCAGACCTACCCTGGGGTTGTTCACACAGCATGCTAAACCACACTCAGTGGTTCATTGTGGGTTGTTGTGGAACTGTGGGTTGTTTGTTGAACCATGGGTTAGTGTGCTATCTGAACCCAGGACGTTTTCTGCAGGGTGGATTGTTAACCATGCAGTGTGGCTTGTTAACCACCCTGAATAACCCAACAGCAAACCATGGATTCTCAAGGTGGCTTGTTTGGGAAAAATAAGCCACACTGCATGGTTAACAAGCTACCTTGCAGAAAATGTCCTGGGTTCAGACAACATGCTAACTCATGGTTCAGCAATAGCTTTGGCTATTGGGAGGTACAGAAATGTAATAAATATAATAATAATAAACAACCCACAGTTCAACAACAACCCACACTCAACCACTGAGTATAGGTTAGCATGTTGTGTGAACAGTCTTATTCTGTCTCCAACAGCAACCAGTCAGATACTTCTGGGGGCTCACAACTAAGTCAATTTGTAGAGTCCTTTGACTGTAAAAAGCATATGCATAAAAAAGCATTGTAGAGCCCTTTGACTGTAAAAAGCATCTGGCTGGCATCTTACCTAGTGGTAATCTACCCTCTTGGCCTCAGCTGGACTGGGTACATAGATCAAATGGAAAAGAAAGGATCAAGTTCCTAAGACCCCAACCGCGTGCTCTGTTTCTCTGTCTGTTTTATAGCCCGCCAAGGTAGCTGTTCAGAAATACAAGTGAATTGTTCTTCTGGAATTTAAAGCAGCTTGCTTATTGATTTGGTCTAGCTACTAATGGAAGGCAACATAATCACCTCTTACTGT
This sequence comes from Heloderma suspectum, assembly GCF_057233095.1. Taxonomy (NCBI): domain Eukaryota; kingdom Metazoa; phylum Chordata; class Lepidosauria; order Squamata; family Helodermatidae; genus Heloderma; species Heloderma suspectum. The sequence goes on from NC_139459.1 coordinate 90,574,905, forward strand.
AAAGACCCATTATAATCAGATTTAAGTTTGGGAAGCCTAGTTTTATCATGCTGTTTGTTGCATCCGACTTTATTACATCCTGCTTTTTGTAAGGCTTACATTTCAAATGAATCTTTGCTTTGCCAAACACAGGAAGTTTTTCGTTACTTGCTGATTTTTGCTTATCTTCCGGATCACTGCATTCATCTTTCTAGTCGTATTGACTGTGGGTCGAGGAACAGTATTTCTGCATTTGATGTTTTAATCTCTATTCATCTCAGTCCTGTGCTACACTTATGCTGGGGGGCAGGGGAGGAGAGAGAGAGATGCCAATATTACACCAGTGAAATGGCCTCCACATCATACAAGTTCAGCCCAGGAGGGAAGGGAGTTTTCTTGGAAAGTTCCATAATGGTGCAAAAACAGCAAACACATCCCCAGAGCATCTATGGAAACACCACCAAATCACAGAGTGTGTCAGCGAAGGCACCATCATGCAGCCCACACACAGCAGGAGCCAATCTGCTCACACTGATGGGGGCAAGCCCCCAGTACCCCTCTCTGCACCACAGCCACATACACAGTGATGTCACAGCTCTACACTCTATGAGTCCCAGTGGCACAGGCAGAAACAAACTTGCTTTGGCCCTTTCCCAGGGGGTCAAACAAATAGCCTCATGCTACACACAAGCACTGTTTTTGAACGCAGTGTGCAAAGAGAAGGAAGAAGAGGCCGTACAACACAGTACCCACATAGCTCCCTCAGCAGGAGGCTTGCAGAAAACACATGCAGTGCTCCTTAGGACAAGGGCTCAAGACCCCCCGGGGAGCAAAATCTTTTTTCTTTCTTTTTTGGCCAAACTGGGGAAGGGAGGAGCTAGGATACGCAACAAGGGGAGCCATAGGCACCAAGTGACAGCAGCGTTCTCCAGTGGCGCATCAAACTGGGCATGGGGTTGGGAAGCCGGAAATGCAAGTCCGAGCCCCACCAGGGTGAAGAGGGAAGAAATGGCCCCGCTCACCTTTTGCATGCAAGGCAAAAACCAGCCACACCGGGGACAAAAGAAAGGGAGCTTCTGGGATTCAACCCTACACTACAAACACCACAAAGCAGCTCCCAAACTGCTTGGCCACATCAGCAGACTGCTGCGTCAAGGGTAAGCATGGTTGAGCACCTGCCTGCCCAGACTTCAGCAGAGGCCCACTGACAAGAACCCCATGGAGTTGCTCCTCCTCTTCACCCTGGCAACCTGTTTGTTCACCTGCCTCTTGCTCTGGCTCAGACAATGGTGGTGATGAGAAGGAGAAGCAGTAGATGTCATGGCCTACTTGCTCACTGACTGCCTGTCAAACAAGCAAGAGGTAGTAATGATGGGCGAGAGAGAGAGAGAGAGAGAGAGAGAGAGAGAAGGAGAGAGGATGAGAGGGCGGGGAGCAATAGCAGCTGGTGACGGTGCTGGTGAGAAGATAGACTCACTAAGGGAGGGGGCCCACTGAGGCTGTCTTGCTAGAAGGTCCTCAAAAACCTGGAGCTGGCACTGTCAGGGGGATTCATCTTTCCCAGCCTGAACAAATAGTCCAGGACCACATAGACTGCAGGAAGAACCCTGGATGGGTGGAAGAGATCATGTTTTACATGCAGGAGCACAAATCTTCAGTAAAAATACAGGTACAAACCACTCTAGGAAAGGTGCGGAGCAGCCCCCACACTGTAGTGCAGCTGAACCAATCAGCAGGAGTCTGGCTCCTGAATGGGCCAACTACAGTCAAGGCCAGAAATATCGGAACAAGGATAACTGTTTTGGCAGTTGGCCTCTGTACACCACCACATTGAAGTTGAAAGGAAACACATCCAGATGGGAGCGAAGTCAGGACTTCCAGCTGTAATTCAAGGGGTTTGACAAAAGTGGGACACTACCCATTCAGGAAGTACAGCCAGTGGCATACCCCCTCCCCATCGTTGGTGGCTCATAAGTAATGGAACTAACCAACATCATCCTTTCAAACTTAAAGATCGCCTTTAATAACTGGATGAAAATCCTTTGCAGTCAATGACTGCCTGAAGTCTGGAACCCATGCACATGACCCAATGCTGAGTTTCCTCCCTCAAGATGCTTTGCCAGGCCTTTACTGCAGCTGCCTTCAGCTGCTGCTTGTTTGTGGGTCTTTCTGCCTCCAGTCTTGTCTTCAGTAAGTGAACAGCATGCTCTATTGGGTTGACATCAGGTGACTGACTTGGCCATTGCAGAACATCCCACTTCTTTGCCTTGAGAAACTCTTGGGTAGCTTTTGCTGTATGTCTGGGGTCATTATCCATCTGTAATATGAAGCGGCGTCCTATCAGTTTGGCAGCATTTGGCTGAATCTGAGCAGAAAGTCTAGCCCTATACACTTCAGAATTCATCCTGCTGCTTTGATCAGCAGTCAGGTCATCAAGAAACACCAGTGACCCGGTTCCATTGGCAGCCATACATGCCCATGCCATAACACTGCCTCCACCATGTTTGACAGATGATGTGGTATGCTTTGGATCATGAGTTCTTCCTTTCCTTCTCCATACTTTTCTCTTCCCATCATTCTGGTACAAGTTAATCTTGGTTTCATCAGTCCAAAGAATCTTATTCCAGAACTGGGCAGGCTTTTTTAGGTGTTTGCTGGCAAAGGCTAATCTGGCCTGTCTGTTCTTGAGCGTTACCAGTGGTTTGCACCTTGTTGTGAAGCCTCTGTATTTACATTCATAAAGCCGTCTCTTGACTGTAGATGTTTACAATGTCATGCCTACCTCCGCAAGAGCGTTCTTGACCCAGCTAGATGTTGTGAAAGGGTTCCTCTTCACCATGAGCAGAATTCTGCGGTCATCCACTTTAGTTGCCTTCCAGGCCTTTTGCTGTTGCTGAGCTTGCCAGCTAATTCTTTCTTTTTCAGGATGTTCCAAACTGTTGTATTGGCCACTTCCAATGTTTTTGCTATCTCTGTGATGGGTTTATTTTGTTTCCTCAGCCTAACGATGGCCTCCTTCACTCGCATGGACACTTCTTTGGACCTCATGTTGGGTGTTCCAGTGAACAGCTACCAAATGCAGATGTAAAACTCAGAACCACCTCCAGGCCTTTTATCTGCTTGATTGGCCATGGGGTACCCAAGAAACAGGCCACACCTGGCCATGCAGCTGCTTATCAGCCATTCGTTTCATTACTTATGAGCCACCAGTGATGGGGGGGTGTCTGCCAGTGTCTGTACTTCCTGAATGGTTAGTTCCCCACTTTTGTCAAACCCCTTGAATTACAGCTGGAAGTCCTGACTTCGCTCCCATCTGGGTGTGTTTCCTTTCAACTTCAATGAGGTGGTATACAGAGGCCAAGTGCCAAACCAGTTATCCTTGTTCCGATATTTCTGGCCCTGACTGTAGGTCTTTTTATCCTGCTCTCTATTTTCCAGCAAAAGAATACAGGTATTTGGCAGGAACTCAGTTAACCAGGGCAACAGAAATCAGGTCCAGCCAAACTGACACAACTATGGGAGATGATAATGGCAATAATAATAATCAAAATAGTGATTTCAACATGGATTCATTCCCTAATAAAGATATGTTTTCAGTAGCAGTGTCACCAAAAGTTCACAGTTACCTCATCCTGAATGCAAATTTCCCATTACTCAAATGTATTATTAATCAAATATCATTGTCCAAGAGGCAGAAACTGTGGTGAGCTTTAAACACTCTTGAAGATATATTTATTTACACAAGCTTTTATTGGGCTATGACACTGCTCCATTTATTTTTGTCTCTGTTGTAATGTTATTAATTAATTTTGTTCTTACATTGTCTGTGTTGGTTGTATACTATATTATATATGTACTGTGACTCACTTAGAGATTTTAGGGTAATGAGTGATATAAAAGTAGTATAAATAAAATAAATAATAAATATAGCATAGCTGAGCACCTTGGCTGGAGAGAATCTGGTCCGCTGGCTAAGAAAGTTGATCTTCCCCCTTTAAAGGAGGGTTTTTTTCACTAAAGTTTTTTTTTTTGTCACTTAGGGTGCAATCCTATGGGGATAGGCTGCCACCTCCGAACTCAGAGGCGACTGCCTATCCAATGCAGGGCAGGAGCAGCGTGGAGGTGATCTTCACCTCCACACTCCAGCCTCCCTGTGTTTGGGGCTAGACGGTAAATTTCGGCTCTCTACCTGCAGCCCTTTGGAGCATTGGGGGGGGGCAGCTCCGAGGTCGGTTCCCGAAAACCAAATAATCCTATGGCCATCCAGCCACTGTCTAGCAGCCATAGGATTTCACCCTTAAGCATGATCAAGGGGATAGCGATATTGAGAAATCCACCCTGAACCTTAGGTAGATGGAAGTGGATGACTCAGGTGATAAGAGTTTGTAGCACTAAAGTCTTGAGGGGGAACAGGAAGGTATCTGATGTTAGTATTCCCCGCCCCCAAGTTTTTCCTACTCTAAGGAACGGTTCTCATTGTTTAAATAGAAGCTGCGATGTCCTTTTCTTCCTTTTTTTACTGGCTTTGAAAAATTCTTGTGTCAGGCAAACCAATGCTCCAGGTAGGGTAATGTTACCCATGGCTCATGCTGGCTCCACTCCTGACAGTGGGTGGCCTCATGTCCATCCATTGATGAGTACTCCTGGCAGACACAACATGTCCCCATATGTGCAGAGCACACAGAGGAGCACTACAGCACCCATGTACCACTGTGTGACATTGGGCTTCCTGCAGATTCATCATATGAAAATGTATCTTTATTTTGTACCTGCGCCCTCTTCCATAAGCTGTACTATTAATGCGTATCAGTCTTGTAAAACTAGTCGTGCACTATCTTCCCTATAGCACCTTCTTGTACACAAGTGAGGCTTCCTTTCTTCTTCCAAGAAAGTTATGTTTTGTCCTTATGAATAGTGAGCTGTCACTGCTGAAATATTGATTACATCCAAAAGAAACATTGCAAGTCAAAAGCTGACCAGCTTGTCCACATATCCGGAGATGCCTACATCAAATTGGGTTTTGCTTGCAGAACAGTGTATGGCCTTAAGTGAATATAAATTTTAATTTAGTGGCTATGATTTATGTCTTCCCACCAGGGCTGTTATTATTTAAGCACATCTTGGAATCCAGGGCCATTGCTGCAATTGTTCCCTTTACATTGATTGCCCTTGCAGCCCTGGTATGCTTTTATCTGCCCAACTCTGTTGTTCCGTAATTAGCTACTCATCATGAATGGCAGAATTGTTTCATTAAATTAACCTTTTTCCCAAAAAGAAAAAAAAGCCACATTAATTTATCAGATTCATTCTCCCCCTCTCTCTCTCTCTCTCTCTCTCTCTCTCCCTCTCTCTCTCTCTCTCTCTGCCCCTAAACAAAGAGGTATGTATGTAGGATTTACATCTTTACATTATTTGTTTTCTGAACCACTGGACTGAGGAAGACTCACAGCTGGTAAAAGATACTGTTTGCTAAGAGAAGTTATTTAATTATTAATGTCTTCCAGTTTTTAAGGAGCCTGGATTAACTATTTAATTAGCATTTCACAATGATTAATTGAATCTTCCCAAATCAATTAAAAGCTGCTTACCATTTGTTAGTTTAGCAACATTGAGGGGGGCTCCTGAGATCTGCCACAAATCTGCAGCCTGCGTGGGTCGGAGGGAGAAATAATTCCATCATTACTTCAAAAAAGATACTAGTATCCACACAACCCACAAGCTCTGAATATACAACTAGCTGAACTTTACTGGTTGGATTGACAGACAGAGGTATCGCAGCCTTTCTGGCTGCCATTGGTTTTGTTGCTGTGATGTCACAGAAGGACTGGACAGCCTCTGGCTAGGCAGCCAAGCACTGGTGTGTGCGGGAGGGGTGGCAGGGGGGCCTGGGAGAGTTTAAAACTAAAATGTGAGGGCTGTATTATGTATGGTGCGCAGCTTCCTGCAGCAATGGTTGTAATAAACAGCATTAACAGGAAGGGAGAGGAGGAAGATTTTTCAGGAGAGACAATGGCTAGTAGTTTAATGCTGTCACTGCCACCCAAACTATTGTGACCTTGCTATTCCATCTTCATGTGGACCAAGCAAACCAATCAGAGTCAACAGTGACAAAACATATAATGACAATTCATACAAATGATAATCCTAAGGCCCATGAGCCAATTCAGGTAAAGTAAACCATGCAAATATGGACTACACATTATGGGCTTTTGAACTGGTCCATTTCAGAGCCTTTTGGTTTATGTGATGATGTAATAGGACTTTGTGTGTGAGATCCAACTCCCAGCATTCTGATTTCCTTTGCTTCAAAGCCAATAGGAATAATTAACATTGTGCACAAACAGGAGAGCGCATGTTAAAACGACCTAAATTATATTACTACTTTTCAAGCTGCAGCTGGGGTGGGTGGGGGTTGTACGATTAAGTGTTCCCCCTCTTTAATCAAACTTCCAAAAACACAGCACACTAGACATCAGGGACAAGTGATCTAACTAGAGGTAGCACCAAAATTCTGGCCATACAGCATGGCTGTGTTACAGACTGAGTGCCACTTCCCCCCGAAGTTCTTCTATGGTTTGGAATTATTATTATTATTATTATTATTATTATTATTATTATTATTATTATTATTGCATTTATATCCTGCCTTTTTTCCTCTTGCAAGGCACCCAAGGCGGCTTACATTATCCTCCTCCTCTCCATTTTATCCTCACAACAACAACCCTGTGAGGTAGGTTGGGCTGAGAGTGTGTGACTGGCCCAAAGTCACCCAGTGAGCTTCCATGGCCGAGTGGGGACTAGAACCCGGATCTCCCGACTCCCAGTCCAACACTCTTGCCGCTACAGAATTCTGTGTATGTGCAAGCAGCATTCAGTGAACCAGGTCACCAAGACGGCTGATTGGTATGGGCAGCGCTTAATTGGGTCCAGTTGGTGAAAGGAAGAGAACAAATTAGACACACAGACATAGCTGGGATAATAAATTGCTCACAACTTTATTGACTTCCACTTGAATAGGCTCGTGGCGGAATAGGGCCTGGATCCTGTCATCAGACAGCCCACCTGCTGTCCGATTCCCCCTTCCTAGCCTGCATGCCAGGAGCACTGGTGGTGGATGGCAGGTGCGGGGGCTCACCATTGCACCAACCACTAATGTGAACCCTTTCCACCACCCTGGACTGGCCAGCTTGCAGCTCCCATGCTGGACTGGTCTTGGTGCCACAACCCCCATATCCCTTACGGGAATCACCACCGTGGGGGAGCGGGGAGTCCAACCCTGCTCCCGCTCACCAGTGGATCCAGCCCAATGCCTATCATGCCCACACAGTTGTGACAACTGTTATAAAATGAAGGATCCACAAAGAATTTACTGATAGTCCAGTTCAACTTATTTACAATGGAATTAATCTTGCAATAGGAAGGCAAAAACCCTGCGCCATCTTTGCCAATTGGTATGCAGGTAGGATTCCTTCCCAGACCCATTAACTGCTGACTACTTCTGCCTAGGGATGTACGGAGTCTGTAAAATCCACTCCACCTGTGTTTCATGGATTCTCAGGAGTCAGGCACCTTTTGTTCCGTCATCCGCTCACAGATGGATGCAAAAAGAAAACTTGTCATGCAGAAAATTACGCAAATTATTACATAAGCGGCTTCATAACAATTTACATAATTTACTTTCGTACATAAGATTTAGCGTATTGACCTACATTACATTCAACTTTTCCTCAGCAGAAACATGTGCATCATCCTACAAATAAATATGCATACATTTCAGGAAACTAAAAAAAAAAAAAGCAAAAGTCCATGGCCTTTGCATGGCCTGAGGGGGTCACTCCACAGCAGATTCCACAGGTTGAATTCTTAGAAATCTGAGCTCATTTTAGTCCATCTCAAATTTCTCCAGCATCCCTACTTCTGCCACTGGAAGACCTCTTACTACCTGAAGTGGGTGGGTTGGGAAGTCAGCAACTGCAATCCTGCAGTCACATGGAAGCCCTGCTTTTAGGAGCTTCGGGTTGAACTGGAGTTAGAACAAAGAAGAGATCTCACTCAGTTGGTCCGCCCCTTTGGCCCCGCTCCCATCAAGCCCATTGGAGTGCCGATGGACTCAGCAGACCTCTCCCTAGGAAAGTGGTGATCTTGCGGTTGAGCAGCCACTCCTCCCCAGCCACTCCTGCCTTTGCTGTTGGCCTGCATGCCTCCCACAAATCACAGCTCCCAGGTAAGAGGGGAACTCGGTGTCTCTGTGCATGCATAGAAGGCCTTTAAAATTAAGCCCTTACACCCTCAATTACTCACAATAAAGAGCAGCTTGAAGGGAGGGTGAAAATGGCAGGAGGGAAGACTGAGAAACCCCAATTCCGTACACTGTAGTCCTGACCATGATTGTGCCCCCCACCAACTACCAGATAGTGACTTACAGAAGGCCAGGGTGGCCATGTGTCCTCTTTTACACAGGAGAGTTTTCTGTATGAAGGGCTGCCAGAAGCCCATCCTCTGTTTCAAGGCATCCTCTATTTCAAGGGCTATCTAGTCCAATTCTAGTTTAAAAAACCAATGGTCTTTGGGCAACTACTGCCTGGTTGCAAATATCCCTTAGGGAAGGTACTGGAGAGGGTCATAGCAGAACAACTGCAGGGGCCCTTGGAAGATACTGACTATCTAGACCCATTTAAGTCTGGGTTTCAACCTGGTTACAGGACTGACTCAGCCTTGGCTGCCCTGATGGATGACCTTTATCGAGAGAGGGACGGTGAGGAGCACAGCCCTGCTCATTCTGCTCAATCTCTCATCAGCTTTTGATACCATCAACCATGGTATCCTCCTGGACTGACCCTGTTGGATGGTCATTGGAGGCCCTGTGTTACAGTGGTTCCAGTCTTACCCACAGAGTTGATTTCAGAGAGTAACATTGGGTGATGATTCCTCAGTCCCTTGGCAATTGAGCTATGGGGTTCTGCAGGGTACCATCCTGTCCCCAATGTTGTTTAACATCTATATGAAGCCACTGAAAGTGGTCATTAGGGAATTTGGAGAAAAGTGCCATCATTATGCTGATGACACACAGCTCTATCTTCCTGTGACATCTGAATCAGGTGACATTGTGCAAGTCCTGGATCAGTGCCTAGATGCAGTAATGGGCTGGATGAGAGCCAATAAACCGAAGCTGAATCCTGGCAAGATGGAAGCCCTGTGAGTGAGTGGTTCTGAGGTCCAGGAGATAGGCTGATTGCCTGTTCTGGACAGAGTTGTGCTCCCTCTGAAAGATCAGGTTCGTAGTCTGGGGGTACTCCTAGATCTATCACTGTCACTGGAGGCCAAAGTTCACCAGCTACGGCCTCTCCTGTGCAGGGATAGCTTGGCCACATGGTACAGGCACTAGTAACCTCAAGAATGGACTGGTGCAATGTGCTCTATGCCCTTAAGGCTGTTCTGGAAGCTGGAGTTAGTGCAGAACACAGCAGCTCAGCTGTTATCAGGAGGTGCTCCTTTTCAGCATGCAACTTCTTTCCTGAGGGAATACACTGGCTGCCTATTCACTACCGGGCCAGGTTTAAGGTGTTGATACTAGTCTACAAACCTCTAAACAACTTGGAACCAGGATACCTGAGAGAGCACCTTCTCCCTTACCAACCTGCCCCATCACTGAGGTCATCAGAGAGCATGCTCCTGATGGTTCCACATGGATCTATTGCCTGAGTGGAGTCCACCCAGACAAGAGATTTCATTGTGGTAGCTCCCTTCCTTTGGAACTCCCTGCTTCTGGAGGTCAGACAGGCAGCAGCACTGCATTGTTTTTGGCACCTCCTGAAAACAGCTCTTTTCCAGGAAGCCTTCCTTGGTTGCCCAGCCTTGGTTTTATCGGCACTCTGTTTTTTAAAGAATAATTGTAATATCAAGTTTTATTCTTTTTATCTTTTGTTCATTTTATTTCTTGTTCACCACTCCGGAATCTGTTTGGATGTGGAGTGGTATACAAATGTTGTAAATAAATAAATAAAGATAATGAACAATAACCACTGATGCCCATCAACACTTAGCACTTGGCTAAAAAGGCCAGCACACAGGCCACCTGGCCACACACTATGATGAGATGTAATGCATTTCTATTTAAATTATAAACATTAATTCTAAATGTACATCTATACATATAAATTAGCATATGCACATTTTATGCAAATCACTGTCCTCTTTATTGATGACGCATTTCCTCTATTTTGGTGATTTGTGAGTGGCCACCTTACCTAAGACCATAACAAAAACACAAGCCAGAAGTGTGGCTCATTCTTTTCTTTCTGTATTCAAGCCCAACCCTATATAAGTCAGGCCATGCTTGCACTTCGAAAACCTTTTCTAAATCCCCGCAGCTAGGTAACCTGTGGGGGGGAGGCACAGGGGAATACACCTGTGAAATAACTATACAGGCTAAGTTTTTTTTAAGCTTTTTAAAGCCATGAAACAAGCAAAGGTGTCCTGGGACCGATTTGCCACCAGATCTTTCTTGGGACTTGAACAAGACTGGCACTTGTAAAAGGTTTGGTCAGCCGTTTACAGTTTGACATGCAAGAAAAAATACATGGAGTTTTCACTGAAAAATTCAAGGTGACCTTTTTCATACACATTGATTAAACCCCAGTGCTGAGGACAGCATAGACATGATGCTTTCAATAAAAACAACTAAACAACACCATAAGGTTGATTGTGACAAGTGCTGGCTGACCTCACATGCTAACTAGCGTTGCAGACATTCAGCACTGTTCAGAAAGTGCATAAGGTGGGTGGGTGTTTTTTAAATAGCATTGGTCCGACATATAACAAACTGAAGATCAATAAAGCTGAAGTGAACTTGCCGATGTGGTGATCTTTGTAATGTCAGGCTATAAGTAACTATGACAAAAAGCAGATAAAGTGATACATATATCCTGCTAGGCATTGTTCTATTTTAGGCCAAGTCCTGTGACCAGCTTTTACTCCAGGTTGTAGTCAATGGAAAAATGCAAGAGGACTGGCTCTTCCATGCAGCAGGGTGAAGTGACCTGTATCGGGCAACACCAGGAGGGTGGGGCTGCGAGATAGACCCAAGGGAAACAACAGAAGAAAGGGAGACAGGGGTAAACAGGAACAAATATATGGTTTCTTTTCAGGGCCAAACTACATGTTCTGCTAATTGTGCAGGTGTAGCTGAGCATGGTATTCTTTTTTACTCCAGTGTAACTGCATGCAGCCCCAATTGGGACCAGGACCAGCACACTCCAGGAGGGAAAGATTAACACACACACCATTTCCCTCTGCAATCCAACTCCCCTCCTCAGGGGTTAAAAAAAGGGGGGAGTCTCTATTGACGCCAATGGAGGATTTTTTAAATGTTCCCAACGGGGGGGGGGGCACATGGAATTTGGGCAGAGGGAAATGAGCGGGAGGTTCAGTCCTTCCTTCCTGGAGCATGCTGGCACTAATCCAAATGGAGACCGCATGCAATTACACTGGAGAAAAGAACAATATCAGTCTCACCTACACCTGCAGATGTCAGAGAAATCTGCAACAGAATTGAATGAGTTTGGATTTCTATGAATCCAACCCATGGATTCCTCAGCAGACCATCTTTTCCCAAGTCACACGGATTTGCAGACTTGAAGAGCATTGTTGTTTTTAACTTTCTGGAATTTTACGCACATTTATTCATAGAAAAAAAACATAAAATAAAAAAACATCAACCGAAAATGCACATCTTCCCCACAGGCTAAAGCATGAAAATGTGCATTTGGGGGGATTGTCACAGGTGCAAATTTGCACAAATGTGAACTTGTGCAAATTCTGGAAATTGGAAAAAATCTGATTCCGTCAATGAGCGGACGACAGAATTAAAGGCACTTGACAATCCATGAAACGCAGAGGGAATGGATTTTCCAGAATCCATACATTTCTAGCTACACCTATGCAATTAGCAGAACATCTCATTTGGCCTTCAATGACACATTCTTAGACTTGGTTACAGGCTTGGTTGCAATAAGACACGAGGACTAGGGCACTAGGCTACACCCTCACCATGCGCACTGATGGGCTCTGAGGAGCGACCTGAAGGAATTACAGCACAGGGATCTGATTTATACTCAGTCAGACCATTGGTCCATCTTACCCAGTACTGGCAGCACTGACTGGCAGCAGCTCTCCAGGACCTCAGGCAGAATTCTTTTCTGACTCTACCTGGAGATGCGGGGGGCTGAACCTGAGATCAGTGCAAAGCACTGGTGTTCCAAGCAGCAAGGGAGAAAGGACAGTATCCTTTCAGAGAGCAAGAGGCCTTCAGAGTGAAGGTGACAGGAGCAGAGGTCACAGGCAGAGACATAAAGAACATCAGAGTAGAGAGATGAGGTGGAGGAACAAGGCAATGGAGGCCTTTGAGAGGTAACGATCACCAATGTTCTTAAGTACACTGCTTCTTCTTTTCCTGCATTTTAATCTTGAACATATCCAAGAATGGCTCTTTAAGCATTTCTGAGAATATTGTCCTCAGCTATTGAAAATCCTCCTCAAATATCTGAAATGGCATCTCTGTCCCCATTATGGACTTCTGGCGTGAGCGCATCATATTCTCCACTTTCAGACCATCTGTCTCAGCTTATAGTTCATTTTCTTATCATGGCTCTCTCTATTTCTTCTAAGGAGAATTAAATAATAGGGCTATCATTCTTGTTCAGATCACTTGAACCGAGCCTGGCACCCCTTGATGGAGGTGAAAAAACCTGCTCTCAGCAGTTGCTTAAACAACACACAACAGCCAATATATTAAAACATGTGCACAAACAAATTGCTTCCCCCGCTTCCCCGCTTTTACTTTTGCGTCTAATGCCAATAAGGAGCTATAGTGACTGGGACAATAAATGACTGCTGTCTGACATGACAGGTCTTCTTAGCTTTGCAGTAGTTCTGGGGAACACAGCTGGATTGCTTAAAAACTGTGCAGAGCATCCACCAATTTTTAATTCCCCCACCTGTCACTGTTGAAAGAAACATCAAAAAATGCCCTCACCCCGGTGCCAGCTTGTCTGGCTGAAAGGGGGGGGGCACTGCGGGCGGGTGGGGTGACAAGACGTAGGGGCCTCTGATTGGTGCACCCCAGTGGCACCACCATGCAGGGAGGGGCAGGCTGAGCTGCCTTAAACTCAGCTCCCCCTCCCAATCTCAGCTCTCTGGCTCGAGGCAGCTAGAGAGAACTACAGCTCCGCCGAGACACAATGGACACCTGCCTGCTGGAGACCGGCTTCGTTCCAGCCACTTGAACTCCGCGTGCTATCAGCGCGCCCAGAGCCGCACTGCCACGCCGGCGCTCACTGTTGGCTCGGCGCACCTGCTGCAGCTTTGGGTTTGCCAGCGCTCGCAGGGGGGGCGCACATTGGTTTACTCCCATGCGAGGGCCCCAGCGGTTGCCGTGTCAGCACACCCTCCTTCTCCTCGCTCCCAAGGGCTCGGCGTGCCTGCCGCGGCTCCGGCTTTGCTGGCAGCCGCGGCGGAGGCGCACGTGCTCGGCCCCCTCCACGGCTGGCGCTTGTCATGCTAGCAGGGGTGCCGGCGGCTGCGCCGGCAGCACACACCCAGGAGCGGCGCCTGTTGCCCCTGCTCCTCGTGCGCGGCCCTCGAGGCCTGCCCTCACTCCCCCCTTTCTCACCTCCTCTGGTGGTTGTGTGCGGGCATCGCCCCCTCGGCTGGTGTTTGCGGCCCGAAGGGAGCGCCGGTGGCTGTTCCAGCGCGCGCCCGGGCGCGGCGCCTCCTGGTACGCTCCCCTGTTGGGGCACCTGCGCTCCCGGCGGCCGCGCGCCTGCTCCACCGCGGCCCCGGGTTTGCCAGCACTCGCGGTGGGGGCGCGTGTGTGGGGGCGCCGTTTCCTCGACTGGCACTTGCCGCCCCATGGGAGCGCCAGCGGCTGTGCCGGCATGCACCCAAGCATGGCGCCTTCTTGTGCGCTCCCCTACTGGGGCGCCTGCGCTCCCCGGCAGCCGGCGCTCGAGGCGGAGGTGCGTGTGCGCGGGCACCACCCAGTCGGCCGACGCTTGCCGCCTGACGGGGGCGCCAGCAGTTGTCCTGGCGCGTGCCCGGGCACGACGCTTCCTTGTGCGCTCCCCTACTGGGGCGTCCACCCTCCCGGCAGCCGAGCACCTGCCCCCCCTTCTTGTCTCTTCAGGCGGTTGCCGCACACCTTCGCTGCTGCGGCCCCGGGGTCACGGGCGCTCGCAGCGGTGGCGCGTGTGCGCGTGTGCTGCCCATCGGCCGGTGCTTGCCGCCCCGGCGAGAGCATTGGCAACTTTGCCTGTGCGCACCCAGGTGCGGTGCAGGTCGGTTTGCTCCCCTGCCGGGACAGCGGCTGAGCACCCACCCCCTTCTTTTTCTGGTGCGCACTCAGGCATGGTGCTGGTGGCTGCGTGCAGGTACCGGCTTTGAGAGGTGCCGGTGCTTGCGGCGGCGATATGCCGCCCCCCCGCTTCTTTCCTCTGGCGGTCGCACGAGCGTGGGGCGCTCACGGCGGCTGCACGTGCATCCCCCCCCGGAGAACACAATCAAAACACACTAAAATAAACAAAACAAAAACAAAACATAAATAACCACCTGGGGGCGCCGCGCTCAGGAGCGGCTCCTGTGGCCACAGGCCCTTGCTGCGCCTCGTGGGCGCCGAGTTTGCAGCGGGCGGCAACTGCGCCCTCTTCAAAGCCACTGCGTGGTAGTAGCTAGAGTGTTGGACTGGGACTTGAGGCACCCAGGTTCTAGTCTCCTTTCCAGGGGCATCGTTTAAGGCTGGACCCCTGCTGGGCAGGCAGAAGGTCCCATGTCCAGTCCCTGGCATTTCCTGGTAGGGCTAGAAAAACCCTATCTGAACCCCTGCAGAGCCGCTGGGGGGGCCACAGATTCTCCACCCCTGCCCTATAAGCTAATAAGGTTAATGGCTAGACACACAGTATCTTAAATGTGAATACACAGAGCCATACAGAAATAGGATCTATGTTTTGCACTCACCTCTCTAGCCGCTACCGGACATGGAGGGTGCCCCTCCTGTCTAGCGGTAGCGGTGGCACTGCTGCCTGTTGTCCGGGGTGCCCAGTGAGTAGCCCACTGGAACCTCCTGCTATGTGCTCTGTCCCCTGCCGCATTTTCTTCTAGGAGTGGTGGTTGGTGTGTTGGACTGGGTCCTGGGACCCGAGCCCCTGCTTCTTCTTGCCAATGTCGTGCCAAGATTACCTCACTTTCTACATCATGCCCCCCCCCCCAAGAAGGGCCAAGGTTGAAAGAACGGGAAGGGTAGGGCCCCGCCTCCCCTTCCCAACAGTTCACTGCCAAGGCCCGATTCCGAGTCTGAGGATGAAAGAGACCCGATTCAGGCGTCAATTCTTACTCGTCTGGAAGCTGCTGAGAGTTCTTCGGGGATCTCTTCCCCCTTCCCTGGCCAGGTCTAAGAAACCCCCCGGTGGTCCAGCCTAAGCAAATGCGACAGCAGAACCAACTCTCGCTACTTCTTTCTATTTCAGCTCATCTATGGGTTCAGTGCACTTGGACGCCATTGAGGCCTCCACCTCGCCTTCGCAGGTTCACCATGGCGGCACTGCACCACTGCAGGCAGTCCACCTTCCTGCGGCATCTCTGTCAGCAGTAATCCAAGCAACGTCCTCCTCCTTGGAGTTTCGCCTAGGCGACACACCACAGCTGGAGGCAGTCCGCCCTCATGGGGCATCTCCGTCAGGAGCACTGCAAGTGGCATCACCTCCCTTGCTCCCGGGGACCCGGACACGGCTGCCCTGGATATGGGTTAGATGACTGCACCTCGCCTCAGTTGTCCAGACGGGTGACCTTCAGGGCCGTGGGGTTGCCGCCTTAGCTTACCTTAGCTTAGCTTAGCTTATCTATACAACGCCCGGGCCGCCTGCAGCTCCGTCAGTCACACCCCGGTAACCCCAGCCGCTTAACGCAGCAGCTTACAGGGTGTGCTGGATTAATTTAGGATCCCTCGCCTGCCCCCGCCCGCTCAGGCATCCACGTAAGAGACATATCAGATCCCTACGCTAATCTGGCGAGTTGTACTGTCACCAGGGCTACTCCTTCTCGTAATGACTTTCACCTGAGGAGGTGCGTGACTGGCTTATGTCGAGACCTTTCGCGGGAGGGCTGCCATTGCCCTTCCCTGCGCAAGGACCTGTTGGACCAGGACCTTTCGCTCCAATTTTGACTCCTTCCCGGCCGGGTTCGGCGACGGATCTGGCAGTGGCCACATTCACCAGGCTGTCTCCCGCACTGGCCCTCAGCCTATGGCAGGTCTGCTGCTTCAGCACTGCTATCTGTGCCAGGAATAAAGCCCCAAGGG
This sequence comes from Heloderma suspectum, assembly GCF_057233095.1. NCBI lineage: Eukaryota > Metazoa > Chordata > Lepidosauria > Squamata > Helodermatidae > Heloderma > Heloderma suspectum. The sequence continues at coordinate 90,591,232 of NC_139459.1, forward strand.
CACATACTCCCAGGACACGTGCAGTTTCCATCGTGAGTGCTCCCTTGTAGCAGTCAGCACTCATGCACCTCTTGCCCAATGCCCGGGGATGGTAGGGTCCCCTTGGAAAAGCCAAGGCAGTAGGAAGCTCTGGATGGCCCATGCCTAGTTAGAACGCGTCTTGACTTAGAACACAGTTTTTATGCTAGGTTCTAGGGACCCTCCCTTTTTCTCTAGGTCAACATAGGCCATCCTTACCTCGTAAGCAACATTTCTCCTCACCAGGCCTCGACAGGTCCAGGAGAGGTTAACAAGGCAGTACTGGCAGAAGGGTTTTAGCCCCCCCCCCTTTTTTTCCAAACCCCGTTATCTACTCTAGGGATCTCCCCTTTTCGAAGTGGTGCCCAGGAAATCCTCTAGGGAGTTTATCCTGATTCGTAACCTCTCTTCCCGGAAGGCCAGTCAGTTAATCACGAGATCCCTGATCATCTCTGCTCAGTGCGACACACCTCTTCGATGAGGCAGCTGTCTTGGTCTGGGATCCTGTCCACGTGTCCCTGAGGGGCATGTGCTACATGGAGTCCAAAGATGGTGGTCAAAGTTCTGACCTAACGCAAGTATTGCCCCCCTTTCCTGTTACCTCGGTGTCCCTTAGCTCACAAAAGGCTGAGGGCCAATCTCCCACATCAACATTGTGGGATGACCTTATAGCCAAGTCAGTAACCCCCCCCCTTCAGTATGACAACATGACCACGTTATTCATTCTCCGTCCTCCTGAAATTGGAGGGTCATGTCATGTGTCAGTGTGTTCGTGCTCCAGAGTCAGTGTTACAACATCAGGTTCTGGGTCCACTATGTGCCGGGTTAGGCAAACCCAATTGTTGATGCCTTGTCATGAAATTAGGTCAATGTCTTCCGGGCCTTAGCCCCGTGGGTGCTGCATTCCCAGATCCCATCCTTGCAGTACTATGGGAGACGGGGATACTGAAGCCAGGCATGGCAGTCTGCATTCCATGGCTCTCCATACAGGAGCCGCCTGCGTCAGAGCAGGTAGGGTGTGCCACGCATTAGGCAAAGCTTCAGCGTTAGGATTCATGACCCTTATCTATAGATCAGTGGCCGTATTTCGTGCCTCCTTAAGGAACAACAGACTATTTGGGACCATAAGTCACAAGCTGGCCATTTAGCTTTCCAGCCCACAACGGTGGGATTCACTGACTCCATGTCAGATTTCAGGGTTCGGCGTGCAATATAGTGTTGGGCACAGATGTTGCCTGCTTTAGTAAATTAGCCACCCTCTCTCTCCGGATACCCCTTTCGGGCTCTGGGGGTAATGGCCCTCCATTTCAGCTTTCCAGTAAGACATTCCCTGTCCCACGTAGCAGCCTTAACAGCCTTCAAACCCCCCCTCCTTAGGAATTCAGGGTTGCTCTGGGCTCCCAAGGCCGACTGGTCCCGGAGGGCCTTGATATGCTTCAAGGTACAGGTCTGGCCCAATGTAACCCATTTACGTATTTGGTGATCTAACTGATTGGTATGGCAAGGGCACAGCAGTGGCCCACGGCCAAACGCAAGTCAATGGGTTAGGCCCCGTTGGCATCTTATGGGTTTTATGGAATGCCACGGGTCTGAGGAGGGGCCTCCATTTTATCACTTCAATAGCTTACTGTTGACTTAAGGGCAATTTGGGCAGTTTCTACATTAGCTTTACCCCGCTAGGCCTAGGTAATTTGCAGTTCAGAGCCCACTGTTGATTCATCGAAGCAGTCTCCATGGTAGCCGCTGGAGGTTTCTCTCTCAGGCACGTTAGGACATTCGAAAATGGGGCTTCACAGCGTTTCGGCCTGCGTTCACAAGTTGTCCGCTTCTTCCTGACACAATTTTCGCTTTGCTTACCTAATGTGTTTATTCCTTAGAACAGCAGACTCGTTGTACGCCGGTACGGGTGCTCTTACATGGGCACGTTATGATGTCTGGAGCTGCATGAAGGGCTTGTATGTCATCTTCAGACGTCAGCTTCTGTCACCCCGTCACATTAGGATCCAGTGGCTTTACAGACGTGGCAGGTGGTGGGAGTCCCCTCCTCACTCTGTTCCACCAAAGTTTGTCAGTCTTCCTCTGCAGGTCCAGGTGCTGCACACTGAGAGGAATGACGTCGGCTGTAAGCCAGGCGAGGACCTGATCGAACAGGCTTTGGTTGAGATGCAGGTGGTCCGGCATACCTGGCCCTCACTGCTCCCATGGATCAATGGGAAGGACTGGAATGACGTTGCCAGCGGCAGGGCACGTCCGAAAGTGCACAGAGAAATGGCTTATGGCCTTGTGAATGAGATGATGGATGCACCACCTGCCAGGGAATTCTGTGGACTTGGAGGGAGCGTTACAGGTAGGACAGTGTCCGCCTGTCTCATTTAGTGAATAACATATTTCTTTCTGATCTGCAAAGGGGCCTGCGGGAAGTTCTTTTGCGCAGGTGGGGGGAGTTTCACAAGCTCTAGGCTTGTGACTCCTGTGGCGGCTAGGACGGGCAAAAACAGGAAAGTAGGGATGGTGTGCATGCAGAGGCACCTTATGATGACAGGTGACGCCTGAGGCCCCCCGAACGGGTTGTGCGGCTTGGCGGGGGGATAAGGGTTGAAAGAGACATCAAAAAATGCCCTCACCCCGACGCCAGCTTGTCTGGCTGAAAGGGGGGGGCCATTGCGGGCGGGTGGGGTGACAAGACGTAGGGGCCTCTGATTGGTGCACCCCAGTGGCACCACCATGCAGGGAGGGGCAGGCTGAGCTGCCTTACACTCAGCTCCCCCTCCCAATCTCAGCTCTCTGGCTCAACGCAGCTCCCTCCCACCCTCCCCTAAGCAGTGTGGGTTTATTACCGGTTGCCCTTTGGGAACCATGTAGGAATTTTTTGGCTCACAGTTCGATTGGCCTATTACTGTGTGTCTTTTTTGCCTACGTCACACTGTTTTGCGGGTCGAGTGTGTCCTGTAAGGGAATATGGTCTTTATCATCGGTCACATTCCAGTTGTCGGCTAGGACGGGCAAAACAGGAAAGTAGGGATGGTGTGCATGCAGAGGCACCTTATGGTGACAGGTGATGCCTGAGGGCCCCCCAAACGGGTTGTGCGGCTCGGCGGGGGGATAAGGGTTGCCTGGGAGACCAACCCTACTCACTCACCCAGGTTTTCGCGGCACCAGGTTGGGGGTGACACCGGAAGGTCTACCTCCCCCAAAAGGGGCAGTCCGGAGGGATGGCGAGATCACTGCCACCCCTCAGGCTGGGTGTGTTTTCGCCCAAGAAGTGCCAGCTAGCTGCTGACACAGTTAGATGCCCATCCTAGTTACCCCTTTGCAGCTATTTCAATAAATGTGGCCCAATTTTCAACCCAAGCTTGTTGTCTGCGTCTTCTTTAACCCATCTCCGCTTGCAAGTGTAGCAGCACTTTGATCTTAGCCTAGTGTAGTCCACAGCACTTCATGTTTAATGTGGTTTTTCACAACTGATGCTTAAATTCAGGGGCGTTGCTAGGTTCTTAAAAGATCCAGGGCACAGGCCCATAACACAAATTTGCATACACGAGTCTAAGCACACGTCTAATATGTGTGTGTGTGTGTGTGTGTGGTGTGTACATGCACTGTGCTTGCGTGTGTGTATAGATGACCGACAAGGTGTGCACTGGCCCCCCACCCCACTTCAACTCAGACCTCGATTCCGCATTTTGGAAAACATCCCGCTTCTACTCTGGCCAGTTTGTAGTCGGACCACTTCAGCTCAGCAACAAACCTGAGTCAAGGTTTGGAAAAATGGGTCTGTATGCTTCCTGTTGACTACCATGGGAAATTAGAAAAAAAAAACCTGTAACTTTTTTCTCTTGGTCAGAACTGGATGATAATTTGAGGCATAGTAGCCCCCTACAAGGGGATTACACCTGCCATATATCAGAAAAATACAGTCAGGGGCAGAAATATTGGAACAAGGATAACTGTTTTGGCAGTTGGCCTCTGTACACCACCACATTGAAGTTGAAAGGAAACACACCCAGATGGGAGTGAAGTCAGGACTTTCAGCTGTAATTCAAGGGGTTTGACAAAAGTGGGGCACTAACCATTCAGGAAGTACAGCCAGTGGCAGACACACACACCCATCGTTGGTGGCTCATAAGTAATGGAACTAACCAACATCATCCTTTCAAACTTAAAGATCACCTTTAATACCTGGATGAAAATCCTTTGCAGTCAATGACTGCCTGAAGTCTGGAACCCATGCACATGACCCAATGCTGAGTTTCCTCCCTCGAGATGCTTTGCCAGGCCTTTACTGCAGCTGCCTTCAGCTGCTGCTTGTTTGTGGGTCTTTCTGCCCTTGGTCTTGTCTTCAGTAAGTGAACAGCATGCTTTCTTGGGTTGAGATCAGGTGACTGACTTGGCCATTGCAGACTATCTCACTTCTCTGCCTTGAGAAACTCTTGGGTAGCTTTTGCTGTATGTTTGGGGTCATGATCCATCTTCAATATGAAGCGTCATCCTATCAGTTTGGCAGCATTTGGCTGAATCTGAGCAGAAAGTCTAGCCCTATACACTTCAGAATTCATCCTGCTGCTTTGATCAGCAGTCAGGTCATCAAGAAACACCAGTGATCTGGTTCCCTTGGCAGCCATACATGCCCATGCCATAACACTGCCTCCACCATGTTTGACAGATGATGTGGTATGCTTTGGATCATGAGCTGTTCCTTTCCTTCTCCATACTTTTCTCTTCCCAAGAATCTTATTCCAGAACTGGGCAGGCTTTTTTATGGGTTTGCTGGCAAAGGCTAATCTGGCCTGTGTGTTCTTGAGCGTTACCAGTGGTTTGCACCTTGTTCTGAAGCCTCTGTATTTACATTCATAAAGCCATCTCTTCACTGTAGATGTTGACAATAACATGCCTACCTCCGCAAGAGCATTCTTGACCTGGCTAGATGTTGTGAAAGGGTTATTTTGGCATGTCTTAGTCTATGTAAACATTTACGTAGACTAGGACGGCGAAAATAAGGGGAACGCAAATAGCGTAGCGTCTACGCTATTTGCGTTCCCCTTATTTTCGCCGTCTTAGTCTACGTAAATGTTTACATAGACTAAGACGTGCCAAAATAAGGAACACATTTGCGTACGCACGTTGTTGTTTTTTTAAAGTCAGCCATGATAGGCTACGTAAACATTTACGTAGCCTATCACGTTTTTTAAAAAACCTAGCCATGATAGGCTACGTAAATCTTTACATAGTCTATCACGTTGTTGTTGTTTTTTAACTGGAAATGGCGGCGGCAGCACCGCCAAACCGCCGCCGGAGCCGCCGCCACCAGGAAGATCCACCCAAGGTAAGTCTTGTCCCGGGGGGGGCAGGGGGCAGGCCGTTCCGCCACCGATTTCAGGGGGCCGAATGCGCTGGCATTCGGCCTCCCCGAGATCCGTGGCGGAACTTTCGTACATCCCTAGCTTGTATCCTAAGATAAATTAAGGAAGTTAATGGAAGGAACTTCCATTATCCTTTCTCCCCATTGCAGCCACTTGTATCCCCACCTAAAAGCCTCTCTGGAGGGTTGAACGGCCCTCCTGAACAATGTGGAATGGAGCACTGGGGATTTCTGAAGAAGAAGGGAATCATTCAACATTAGGTTGGATTCTATGATAAGTCTATTTAGAGAGCAATCTTATGGTCCCTGGGACAGCATTCTGAGGATACAGGATTGTTCAGGTTCCCCCGTCCAAAGCTGTAGATGTTCCTACAAGTGCCTCCCCCACCTCCTCGCAGCCGCCATGAAAAGAACTGTGGTGTCTGCTTTCCAAGGTTGCAAAAGCGACCTCAGGTGACCTCATAGAGGTAAAAAAGGGAGTGTTCTGGGGGTTAGGGAGGGGGGAGGAGAGGGTGGCTCTGCTGTATCCAGTGACTACCCCAGCCCTGGCCCCAGCCCTGCCCTTGCTGGTGCAACTCCTCTAGACGGGCTCAGAGGAACATCAGACATGGGGGTGGAATGCAAAGGAGGATGGAGAAGTGAAAATTGCCTCTGTTGGTCCTCCTGTCCTGCTGGCAGCAGCCCAGCAGGGCATAGGATATTCGGAAGCATCCAAAATCAGAGGCAATCTCATAGGGCTGTGTCCTTAAGGAAGTTCATGGAAGGATAGTTTCCTGTCCCTTCTTCCCCACAGCAACCCCTCCATGCCCCAACACACATTGTTCAGGAAAGCTCCTGACCCTCTGAAAAATTTTGTAAAGGAGTTGCAGATGGCTGCAGGAAGGGAGAATTGGGATGGGAAACATTCCTTCCATGAACATCCTTAAATTAATCCACGCCACTGAGTGCAGTGGTGTAGTGGACCCAAGGCTCATGGGGACACCATGCCAGCACTTTTAAAAATTAGCAATACATACTTTTTAATTTGAATTTTATCTGTTGTTCTAATTGTGTACACAACCTTGGAATTTGTTAATGATGGGTGGTGTACAAATGTTGTAAATAAATAAACAAACAACAGAATAACATATACACCCTGCTCTCCTAAATTGTATTGCTGAAATGAACAAAGCTTGGGGTAAGCCGGAGTGGATTTTTGTGGGGAAGGACTGTGAACTCTGTTCAGTTCTGGTACTCAAAACAAAGTCTTGGGCTCAGAATTCCTTAATTCTGTAGTCCTTTTCAGACATATCTGATCTGCATAGGTTAAACCTGCAAAGGAGTGGGCGAGTGCTCACTCCATCCCCTATGTCACTATTTCCATCACCATCTACATGGGAATGGTGGATTTCTTAAGGGGGAGAGCTTCCTATATAACTGGAGACTCTCTACACAGTTTTGAACACTGAAAAGTCAGCATTCAAAATTGCATGGAGCACCTCCACAGATATAGAACCAATGCCCTTCAGAAAGTTGCCCTCCATATTTGGAAGAAGACGGAAATGGTGATGGCAGGAGTAGCAGTACCACGCTCGCCCACCTTGCATGTTCAACCTACACATATCTAGAATGCCTGAATAGAGCTCATGTGACAGAATGTGCCTTTTGCAGCAAGCTCCAGCTGGCCGATCTCAAGGTTCTAGCCAAAAAACAAAGTAGATCCCACCAGCCTGAAACCTTCCCAGCCCTGTGCTACACCGACTCTCAGTGTAGTTTGTGAAAGATATCTAATTGGTTGCTTAATTATCTTCCACTGCTGCACAGAAGAAGGGAGGGTGCACTCTGTGCTAAGTCCACCTGGAAGCCACTCTTGGTCCACCACAGGATGCGAGCATAATGACTGACTCTGAGCAAAGTTAAAGTGGGGAAGTATCTGTTTGGATGGGGCTGAGAAGTAACACCTACAAAGCCTTGTTCAACTAACGAAATTTGGTGAAAGGTTGAATTATCAGCAATTATAATGCAGATTTGCCCAATGTAAAGCTCTTATCACAATAAGCAAATGCGTAGCTGCAAAAGACAAACAGTTGGCAAATTAAACAACTAGTTGTTTGTGGTGCAGCGTGATACAGGTATCAAAGCAAAACACAAGGCATTCAGTCAGGTACAGCATGAGAAGAAAGTGAATTTCAGTTGAATATTTCCAGTGAAAGCTACCTAACAGTGAATGCATATTTGCCTGGACTGATTGATACATGAAAATAAGCATGCACATTGTGATAAGCAATCAAGCAACTCCTACAGGTATGGGAGCACCTTGAGCATCCAAGATTTTTTTAAGTGTTCAAATAAAAATAGAAAAATGTCTGGATCCTGCCTTGAGTGCAGAGGACAACAAAGCACAATAAACAAACACTGAACCATCTATGAATCCATTCTCTGAAATATATGCAGATGATAATACCAATCTACCTAACCTTGCTGTTGTAAAAACAACAACCACCACCACTGAGTTAATGTATGTGAAGCATTTTGAACATGCTGATACCCTATATAAATGCTAAGCATTATTACAGAAGAATCCTCTCTCTCTCTCTCTCTCTCTCTCTCTCTCCTTCTCTCTCTCCTTCTCTCTGCCATCCCCCCCCCCATAAAAAGGAGGCAACCACAACTGAATCACACACATCCGTGTTGAATATGTACAGACCACAGCTTGGATCCAGGCTCTGCCTTCTGCAAGAGGAACAGCTCCACACACTGAAGGTCCCTCTGCCCAATTTGGGGGGTCCCCACTCCCCACACACACCACAGCTCACCCTATTTAGCAGGGTCTCCTGATTTTCTCTGTAGCATGTTCAGGGCGCTGGAGGGGCTCCCATCGGAAGGAGGGAGCAGGGAAGTCCACTTCTGCCAGCACCATTGATCCAGCATAAATCTGGATCCAGCCCCACAAGTTTTCATGTTAAGGACTTATTCAGGCTGTCCCCCATATTTCCTAGCTTTGTTTTCCTCTGGGAATTTCCTTTTGGGGTGGGGTGAGGTAGGATGTGGGATGCTTTTCCTGTTGTTTTATAGTCACATCTGGCCTGAAGATGGGTAAGAATCCTGCAAGGCTGAACTTACACATGGACTCTTAGATCCTTGACCAATTCGTCTCTCCACCTCATACAGTGTTTTGTTTTTAATATAGTATGGATGTTCAGTACATAATGTATCAGATTCACCTTCCCAAGAACAGGACATAGACTTTCTGTGGCTTATTTTGCAAGTGAGAAATAAGGTCTCAGATGCATGCAGTTCACCTTTGTCTGTCACATCTCAGTCTGGCTTACTGGCAATACTGGGATGTAAGTAATTGGCATCCCACTTAGGGAAGGCTCTTTGATCCAGTGGAGGCTTCCACCAGTGGTACAGGAAGGGAGGTTATTTTTAGTAACCAAATCTGCTCCGGTGAATTGTGGGGCCCTTCAGAATAGTGTGGAAGGTAGCACAGAGGGCTCCAGGGGGAAATTGGCAGAAACAGTCTTCCTTGCTCTTCCACTGACGGAAGCCTTCTGTCACTGGAGGGACGCCAACTGATATAACCGCAGCCATTCCAATTATTCTAGAGCCCTGCCAGCCACTGGCACTGGGAGTAAGACTGTTTCTGTCTCCCGGCACTGGAGTAGTTCATTCCTCTGGACCTCTTCACCAGGACTGGCCCAAGACATTTTGCTGCTTGAGGCAGAGCAGCAAGTGGAGTACGTGCATGCACAAATCAAGGTGCATAGCACCCAAAGTCAGTCAAGCTATTTTGGTAGATGTAGCAGAAATTTTCTAACTAATAACGAAGTACATAATGAAGTAAATATGCTGCCCAAGGCAGCCACCTCGCTCTACCTAATTGTCAGGCCGGCTTGCTCCTCATCCTAAAGTATTTCTCCCTATTTGTAGTTATTTGTAGTTATTTGTAGTTATTTGTAGCAGAAATTTTCTAACTAATAACGAAGTACATAATGAAGTAAATATGCTGCCCAAGGCAGCCACCTCGCTCTACCTAATTGTCAGGCCAGCTTGCTCCTCATCCTAAAGTATTTCTCCCTATTTGTAGTTATTTTCCTTCTGTATAGGCCATTCACTAGGCCTGTCCAACCAGTAAGCCTAACACTTATTGAAGTCTCGCTCTAGCGGACCTCGGATTCACAAGATGTGGTGATGGCTATTGTCTTGTTGTTGTTGTTCAGTCGTTCAGTCGTGTCCGACTCTTCGTGACCCCATGGACCATAGCACGCCAGGCCTTCCTGTCCTCCGCTGTGTCCCGGAGTGTGCTCAAGTTCATATTCATTGCATCAGTGATGCTATCTAGCCATCTCATCCTCTGCCGTCCCCTTAGCCGCTTCACTGTTTCTGGCGCTACTTGGAAATACCCTTTGCTCTTCCCTCTTCCCCAGTAGTGGCTATTGTCTTAGATAGCTTTAAAACAGCCATTGGCAACCATTTTTCTGGCAAGGGCCACATTCTACTTAGAGTAGACTCATTCAAATGAATGGGCTTAAGTGACTAACACTGGGCACAATCCATTGGATACAACCCTCTGCCACCCCCTTTTCTCTCTTTTCCTCTTCTTTACCACACAGCAGGCTGCCAGGGAAGGGACAGGTTGCTCTTCCAACCTGATTCTGTGCAGATGGCTTTTGAAATTAGCCCAAGGGCTGGATGAAATTAGCCCGAGGGCCAGATGCAGCCCAAGAGCCACAGGTTGCCCACCCCTGCTTTAAAAGATTAAACAACGGCATGGAAGGTAAGCCTATCAACAACTCTTTCCCTTGACATTCAGACAGAACCTTCATGTTCAGAGTTAGTATGAATACCAGAGTGAAGGCAGAAAGCAGGGTGCCCTAACTCCCCACAGTATAGAAAGGGACAAACAGTTGCCTAAGTAGGCTGCCACCAACCCACCTCAGCTTGAGCTAGGGGACTCTCAGACCTTACAGGGTACTCTTGAGGAACAGGGAATAGGGGCGTAGCTGTATACCCTCTATTCCCAAGCCTGAAGCAGTAAAGCAGTAGCAAGTAACCAAGAAGAAAGCTCTGGATTTAGTTCTGAGGTTCACCCGGAAGAAAGCACACACAGCTCTAGAAGTAGAAATCAAGTTTATTTTCATTGGGGAAAGGGATAAACATGTATATAAAAATAAGGGATGCCTTTGCAACAGCGCTCCAGGAAAAATAACAAAGTGATACCTAAACCTATCCTATATGTTACCTAAGTATATGGGTCTTCCAATAGGACAGGGCCCAAGCCAGGATCCAAAAGCTCACAAGCCCAAAAGCATATTAATGCAGAGAGATGAAGGCAAATGGGCAGATCCAAGCCTTCCCCTTTTATGCTCATTCCCCTGACAACTCAAAGATTTAAATGAGCCAGTCACAGGTCAACTACAGCAGTGTTCCCAAATCCTTCATAGGAGAATAGAAGTTCCCACAGGAATGCAGCTAAGATTATTCAATCCCAATTAACTGAGTCTGACCTTGAAGGCTAGAGCTATCTCGAGATAACAGACCCACAGGTGGTTGCATCACTATGTGCCACTTCAGCTTGGCCAAATGGAGTTGTCACACAGTAAGAGCACAGAACGAAAATGGAGTTCTTGACAACCAATTCATGGGGTGGTAGGGAGAAGAACAACAAGAGGGGCCAAACAACAAAAGGGAAGCGATATTGCCTTCATATTCTACATGTGAGCATCCCAAAGGCAGCTATTTGGTCATTGTTAGAAACAGAGTGCTGGATCCTTAGTCTGATCCAGCCATTTTTAGGTTAGGTAATTGCGAGCGGAGATGAGTCAAAGAAGACACAGACAACAAGGCTTGGGTTGAAAATTGGGCCACATTTATTGAAGATATCTGCAAAGGGGTACCTAGGACAGGCACCTGACTGTGTCAGCGACTAGCTGGCACTTCTTGGGCGAAAACAGACCCAGCCTGAGGGGTGGCGTCGATCTCGCCACCCCTCCAGACTAGGGGTGGACGAAAGTCCCTTACCTGTCCTCGAAGGACGTTCGCGGTGGGGGGGAGGCGCTTCACTGCTCCCCCCACGAAGTTCCGGCCGGGCGGGGAGACTTCCCGCCTCGCCCCGGCCGAAATTCAGGCCGGGGGGGAGGCTTCCCACCTCGCCCCGGCCGAAATTCAGGCCGGGGAGGAGGCTTCCCGCCTCGCCCGGCCGCGAACGCGAAAGTTAAAAAAAAAAAAACGCCCCCTGATAGGCTACGTGACGATTCACGTAGCCTATCACGGCTAGATCTGCAAAGTCAGCCATGATAGGCTACGTCAATCGTCACGTAGCCTATCACGGGTGACTTTAAAAAAAAAAAAGCGCGTACGCTAATGGCGGCCCCCATAGGGAGCCGCCATTCCCGTTCCTTATTTAGTCGCTGTAGTCTACGTAAATGTTTACGTAGACTACGGCGAAAATAAGGGCAACGCAAATAGCGTTGCCCTTATTTTCGCCGTAGTCTACGTAAATCTTTACGTAGACTACAGCGACCAAATAAGGAACGGGAATGGCGGCTCCCTATGGGGGCCGCCATTATCCGTACACACTTTTTTTTTTTTAAGTCACCCGTGATAGGCTACGTGACGATTGACGTAGCCTATCACGGCTGACTTTCCAAATCTAGCCGTGATAGGCTACGTTAATCGTCACGTAGCCTATCAGGGGGTGTTTTTTTTTCTTCTTTTATTGCAATGGCGGCGGCGGCAGCCGGTCGAAAGACCGGCTGCCGCTCCCGCCCCGCTCGAACACCCGCCGAACCGCCAGCCGGACCCACCGCTGGGAGGGACATTCAGCGAAGGTAAGTCCCGTCCCGGGGGGGTGCGGGGGGTGGGGGCGGTTCGGAGGATTTCTCCCCGAAACTTGTTCGGGGGGCCGAACACGTTGGCGCTCGGCCCCCCGAAGTTTCGGGGAGAAATTCTCCGCCATCCCTACTCCAGACTGCCCCTTCTGGGGGAGGTAGACCTTCCCCTGTCACCCCCTCCCGGTGCCGCCAAACATCCGGGTGAGTGAGGAGGGTTGGTCTCCCAGGCAACCCTTATCCCCCCACTGAGCTGCACAACCCGTTTGGGGGGCCTCAGGCATCACCTGTCACCATAAAGTGCCTCTGCATGCACACCATCTCTAATCTCTTTCTGCTTTTGCCCGTCCTAGCTGCCAACTGAAACGTGACCTATGAGAGATTGGACCTAATCCGCTTACAGGATGCATCCTACCCCAATAACAGTGTGAAGCAGGCAAAAAGACTCACAGTAGAAGACAAATTGAAATGTGAGCCAAAAATTCCTACATGGCTCCCAAAAGGGCAACCAATAATAAACCCACACAACTTAAGGGAGGGTGGGAGGGAGCTGCATGAGCAGGAGAGCTTTGGTTGGGAGCGGGGCAGAGCTTAAGGCAACTCTGCCTGCCCCTCCCTGCTTGGGGGTGCCACTGGGGGTGCCAATGCCAAGCAGCCATGTCATCTCTCCCCACCCGCCCGCAATAGCCCCCCCCCTTTCAGCCAGACAAGCTGGCACCGGGGTTAGGGCATTTCTTATGGACTGCGTAAGTCTTCTATTTAGTCATCATTCATTCCTTTCTGCTGGTCCCAGAACAGGATGGCAGACTGACAAACAACACTGTAAGCCTCGGATGGCCTTCTCTCTGTCCCATCAGCCAGAACAGCTAGACTGGTGGGGACGAGGGAGAGGGCCTTTTCTGTGGTGGCCCCCACTCTGTGGAACTCCCTCCCTAGGGAACTCCGTCATGCCCCCTCTTTAATGAGCTTCCGTCGTGCATTAAAAACGTTGTTGTTCAGGCAGGCATTTGGGGTGGGTTAGGGTATTTTAGAAAATGTTTTTATTGTAGAATTTTATTGTTTTAAACTGTTTTTATTGTATGTTGTACATCGCCCAGAGTGGCTGGGTGACCAGCCAGATGGGCGATTAATAAATTTAATAATAAAATAAATAAAAAATAAAATAAAAATAAGTGCACTTGTACTAAAAGAATTGAATCTCTCTCTCTAACTCTCTCTCACACACACACACCTCAAAGAGTCAAGACATTGTCTATTTGTCTTTCATATGATTGCAGCAGCAGCACAGCTCCTGAAATAGGAAGATAAGAGAACAAACGTTCTCCTTTGGCAAAACTTTCCTTTGGCAAAGTAGTTGTGTCCCTTGCAACATATGGATACCAGTTGTTTTCCAGTTGTTTTCCTAGAGATAAGAGCATGTTACTCGCAAAAGTGTGCTGGCAATTGCACCTGGAAACGTGTTTATTTCTGTACTGTTACAACTGCGGTGGCTAGTCATTCATTTACCTGCTCAAGGAGAGTGGCGGGAGGGGGAACTATCATGCGAGGTTGAGAATGGATTCCGCACTAACAATCACAGGAATGAATTCAGTCCATTTTTATGCAAGATAATAATGGCCTGCCTGATGAGGAAGGGTCACAGGGGAAATTCCATGAGCTGGGCCACAGGCATGGAGCAATTTGGACTTTTGCTGATTTGATACCAGATGAAAGCAACTCTATTCTGCCAAATCTTCCAATGCCAAGCTAATAATGGGTGTCAAGGAAGGCAAGTGCTGCCAGCAGATTCTAATGAGGAATTTCAATCAAACCATATTTAGCATCCTAACTGCAAATACGAGTGCAAAACAGCATAGAAAATATATGGGACATAATCATTCATACTGGATAATAAAGCCCTGGCTGCTGTATACGCATTATAAAACTACTAGATAAGCAATCTCACAAAAGAAACAGCCACATTCACTGGAGGAAAAAATAGGCTAAATAATTCATCAAAGCCGAAACCAATTTGCTTTTTATGTTCCCCCTTTTTGCATGTTTGGAAACTCTGATAAACATTTTCTTTGACTGCTATGTGAAAGACATTGGAAGCTGTTGCAGTCCCTCTCTCCTGATAGCTTATCTTTCTCTCTCCATACTTTTTTATTAAACAAACAAGAGAAGCTTCACCTAAAAGAGACAACCATGATGACAAAGTAAAGATTTCAAACCCCTGAGCTAAAGAGATGATTGTCACTTGTTGGCTCAATTCATCAAAATATTTCCCTTTCCCTCACGATCGGTCCAGTTCTCTATACTTACAGCCTATGGAAGTCTGTAATCTAGACCACACAACATGTCATTGGGCCTCAGGAACTTTGGTTAGTTAATTATGGGAATTGTTGCTTGGAGTTATATATCAGTCTCCAGCTACATAGACAAAGCAAAGCATGAACAAGGTGAGAGAATCCAACAAGCCCAAGCTATGCGAATCTTTTCTGAGCTTTAACAGAACATTCTTTAGATAATTTCACTCTCTCTGTTCAATTGCTATATGAGTGGATCCATCAATGTATGTCTGTTTCTTATAGTAGTTTGTTCTCCCCAATGATATTATGCGGTGCTGGCAGCAATCCTATGAGTTCCACCCTTGTTAGACAGAAGCCTCCGATCTCGGAGGTTTGCGAGAATCCAGTGCCCTGCTGGGCTGTTGCTAGGAGAGCAGGAGGAGGACAGAGGCAATTTTTGCCTCTCCATCTTCCTTTTTACAGTTTTCCCCTAGACAGGCCTTTTGGCTCCAGGTGGTGTGCTGGTAGATACTGGGCCAGGGATGGAGAGACCATAGGATTTCTCATAGTCCAGCCTCTCCTCTGCTCTCCTCTCCCTTCCCTGTCCACCAGAACGTCCCCTTTTCCCTCCCTCCAAAGCCCCATTTGCAACCTTGGGAAGCAGCCAGCAAGGTTCTTTCCCAGCAGCTCTGAGGGGGTGGAGGTTGGGGGAAGGATTGGATTCCAGAGTCCCCCTTCTGAGGTCATAGCAGTGTTTATGGCCTTGAAAGAGGAACTCCAAAGAATCCTAAAGTCTCTGGGATGCTCTCTCTGGACCATATGATTGCTGTCTGAGAAACCTTTCATAATACTGTTAGATTGTTTCCATACCATGGTTTAAAAGTATAACTTAAATGTTTGGGGGAAAGGATTTTTAAAACTGAGTAACCATAAACAGATTTACCAGATTTCTCTTGGGCGTGGTCTGCTTTGCAGATATTAAAAGATTATTCCTACCACCATTTTGAAAAAATGTATGAGCTGGTTTTGTGAATGCTCTAGCATGTCAATATTATGATGCTATATTATGAATCTCACGTTTACCTTGTAACATATAGTTCCAGCCTAAGCTAACATAGAAAATCACCTTTCGTTTTTGTCAGGCTACTTGTGGCTTTAAATAATTCAGATAAATATCCTGAATCATTGCCAGAAGGCTGTAGTAAGCTTGTGTGGACTGTGAAGTACCTATGAAGTCTGCTTCCATCTAGAGGTTGGATGCTTTTTCCTGCATTAGATGTAGCATCAGTCTAAAGGCAGCTGCACATAGAGTGAATTATCGCAGGCAAGTCTTGAGGCTACAAAGCCTGAATGATGCTTAAATATAAATTGAAGACAAAAAAAATATTTCTTAAGATGCAAACCAAGAAACTACAGCAGTTCTTTCACCCTCTACAGCCAAACCTCTGCTGTGCAGTTACAAAATTCTACCCAACTAAAATATTCACGGGCAAGTGTAGCTGAAAACTAGCAATTATTCTCATATCCCTGAGGAGAAACTTAAACATCTTTGTCCTTTGGATCATAGTATTTGTGTTTCAATTTGCACAGAGAGCCTTGCTTAACAGCTTGTTCATGGAGTGACACATTCGCAGTTATGTTTTTGTGGAGCCAATAATAGCACTGTGTAGGAGAAGTAACTGCTAGTGTCAGTCAACTGGCAATGGAGGGTGCAACCCTGTGGGGATAGTCAGCTGCCTCTGATCTCGGAGGTGGCCAACTATCCAATGCAGGGAGGGCGTAGTGTGGAGGGGATTGTCTCCTCCACGCTCCAGCCACCCTGCATTTGCAGTCAGACAGCCGATTTCGGCTGCCTAACCAGGAAGCTTCAGAGCTGGGGGCAGGGAGGCCGGACAGTGCATAGGAAGTGTCATAACGGCATTTCTGAGGTCCCCTCCCTTCCCCACCCCTGAAATACCCCCTTTTTGGCAGTTCCATGCTGCACTTCCAAGCGCAGAGCCAGGGACGAACCGCACCTTTTACAAGGCGGCTGGGAGCCAGATTTCTGGGAACTGAGCGCTGGCTATGAGCTTGGTTCCCAGAAACCAAAAGACTGCACCCTAAATGTATAAAATGTAAAAAAAAAAAAAAAAATTGCTACCTACTTTTAACACCAATGCCAGGGAAGATCAGTTAAAAAGAGAAACATTTCTCTAACTGGTTCATCACCTTTGCTTTTCCCCACTACTCTTCCATGAGAAATTACTGAAAACTGAGAAAAACTTTGTGACATTTATACTCATGACAATTACTCAAGGTGATATGTTGGGATTTATCTAGAGCCTGGTTTTCATAACACTTGCTTGGAGAATGCAGCTGCCAGGAAGATTCAACCTCCTCATTTTATAGTAATCTTGGAACCACTTTTTTAAAAAGAGAGAAGAACTGCTTTAGCACAGTCATTCACATTACCCTCATGTTCCTACCAGGTTTACTACTAGGGTAGCACAACTCTCTGCCATCATCACAAACACCAGTGTAAGAGTCATTAGAGGATGAATCCCAGAATGGTGAAACAACAGGGTGGAACTGAACAGCTGACACCAAACTGACCTTGTATATAAGACAAGTCTCTCTTCTAATGCTAAGGTTTTTAACTGTCTTGCTAATAGGCCGCTTCCCCTAAATTAGTTTTGGCACTTGTCAAAATAGGATTCGAGATGTTAGCCTTTTGTGCTGACAAAAACCATGTGAAACAGAAAGCCAGCTTTGTCAGGTACAACAGTAGGCTGTTCTTATTTTGATCTCCTGTCTTCATTGTTATTAACTTGAAAAGACAGTAACATGTTTTTGTAATTAAAGGTGGCTCTGGCAGTCCCTGTTCCTCACTGGTAGCAACAGACTATAAGAGCACAACTAACTTTTTTATAATAAAACCAAGGATGTTTTTAATAATGGAGGAAAAGAAGAAAGGGAGAAAAGAATGAGGTCATTTTCACACAGGAGACTTGAATCGGCTGATTTTTAAATTGGATCTAACAGAAATGTAAAACCTGCATTGGTCAGGCTGTATGTTCAAATTTCCTTCCAATTTCTCTCCTGAATTAATTCATATGTGATATAACAAGCACAAGAGAGGCTCAAATGAACTCTGAAAATACCCTGAGATGTGGCTATAGAAACTGGTCTAAAAAAGCAGACCTGCTTAAGTACGGGGAAGAATTAATCGATTAATCACACTGATAATTCATGGCAGATTGAAAATGTGGGGTATGAAAATCAGATTTTTAATTGGAACTGCTATCTGAGAATTATTAATTTGGTCTTGTTTGACTTCAGAACCTGAACCAAAATCGGTCCAAAAAACGCTGGTGGGTAACCAGGCTAATCCAAACAGACAAACATCACTACAGACCAAATTGTAAATCAAAACCTATTTTAGGAAAACTACAAAATTAATGGCATGGTTGTTTTATGAGCATTAGAAACTCTCTCTGTGATTACATGGAAAGAGTATGCAACAAAAATAGGAGATTAATTAAAAGAATTGCAATTGCCAAAGCTGGTACTACAAATTATCTGCTAATAAGATAATGGCTTAAGGTTCTAACATTATTATGACTCTTCCTTCCTACTTTCTCCTGTTTACTACTTGCTGTTTATAGCTAAACTAAAACTAAGCTAAACTAAAACATAATTGTTAACTCTCCCTCTTCTTCCTCCTACATATTACTTGAAATATATATATATATATATATATATATATATATATACCCTATGCTAAAGCATTACTGAGTTCCTCTAGGCATGTGAAGGTAGAAGTTAGGGTATAAGGGAAAACCCAAGGCCTGGAAATAATTCTAAGTCTCATCTTCAGAAATAACTCCAAGTCTCAAGCTCAGGAATAATTATAAGATCCAAACTCAGAAATAATTCCAAGCTCTACTTTCAGAAAATACTCTAAGTCCCAACAGCAGAAAATATTCCAAAGTCTAAGATTCTAAAGAGGTCCATAGTTACCCAAATCCTTGGGTCCAGTGTTCCACAGGAGATTGGAGGCGAAGCAGCAAAGGAGCAAAGCAGTGAAGTGAGTTGCAGTCCTTGCTACCTGTGCTTTTATACACTTGGGGTTTCTTCACACAGAGCTTTTATCCTGCTATTGGGAATGCTCACTCACGGGAGTTTGTGGGCCCTTTTATATGACGTCATGAACCTCCAGGGCATCTCCTGCACTAAATGACCCTTATTCCATTGTTAAAAACATCAGATATAATGAGCTATTAATTACGGCACTTGTGTTCCACTTGAGTTCCCTCCATGAAAAAGGAAAAGCCTCAAGAAGAGGAGTGAGATCAATGAAGCATATGGAAAATTCAGTTAAGGGAGAGAAGGAGGGGAAAGGGGAGGGGGGAAAGGAAGCACATGTAAAGGGAGTCCGTTGTGATCCTGCATTTAAAACGGAAGCAGAAAGTCCCATTTTAAATGCAGGATCTTCGGTTGGTGTAGAGGTGCTCTTGTTCTGGCCAAAGGTGGGAGTCCCAATGAGTGATGAGACAACCATCTTCCAATCAGAAATGGGGTGCATGAGTGATTAGACTACCCATTCACCAATCAGAAGTGAGATGTTTCTCTATCCCCAACAATATCATGTTTTATGCCCATGTGTTTTGGGGACATCTCTGGTATTACCACTAACGGGTTAATTTGAAGTTTACTAAAACATGGCTAAAAGACTGCCATCTGGGCATATTATCTTGATTGACATATTTCTCCCTGGTACATCTTCTCTGAATTCATGTTCATCATTGGTCATATTTGCTCATATCTGCTCGAATACCTCCTCCCAATTGTCATTCGTGCTCAGGGCTACAACTTCCCCCACCCAACTAGCGTCGAGTAAGGACATTTGCTTATCTGCAGGTGTACACCACAAGATGTGAAACAGTAATTTTCCTTCTCCTAGCAGGCATCTGAGCATGCTCAGTTCTTCCCATTTTGCTCATACACTCACACTGACTTGTCTGCCTTTGTGACCTTGAGCTTGCTTCGGTGAAGCTGCTTGTAAAGGCAGCTGCATTTGTTCCCCATTCTTCAAAGCCAGTCCTACCAAATCTCACAGCGTCTTAGTCAGTGAGATAGCATCAGCTGGCATGAAATCTAAACTTCATCTTCTTGCTCAGGGGTCAAGAGTCTGGAATAGAAGTATGGGGTCTTCTTAAATATGAGTCTAGGGTCTCTTAGGGGCTCTTCTTGTAGGTCTCCCCAAAACCCTCATTCAGGTCATTCAACCATTCCAGACCAAATTAGCCATCTTCAATCTTTGTTAGCAACATTATTTAACCCTTTTAGCACCAGATTAACAAGATGGGACTATACCATTGCTGTTGCTGCAAGAACCAGGACCAACTCTGTCCATTAGAACCACTACCTTCTCTTTGGAAATCCAAGTCATTCACAATGGAACCCCATGTTCAACGTACTGTGGCAACCTGTTAATCAGAAACACACAGATTCTTCATCAGTTTATTCATCTGTAAAAAGAAGGAATCATGTTCATTCCCAAATCTGTTTTAAAAAAAAGTTCATTCCCACTGTGTAGAAGTGTCATTATTTAGATCAGTCACTACATAGCACTGGACTTTTATCTGGGTAAGCATCAGGAGTTTCCTGTTGTTGTTCTGTTCTTCCTTAAGAGAGACGATAAAGTCCTGGTCAAGCTTGCTGATTGCTGTGTGTCTTCTAAGTCTTCCATGACAACCATCAAGAGCTTTTAATAGGAAGTTCATGAAAGTGTTATTCTGAGGCTCAGGGAACAAACCTCTTGCTCAGAAATATCCGGGGAAATGCAGCTGTGCAGAAAACTGGTAGATCTGTTTCTGTTCTTTCAATTTCAATAATATTTTCCACCAATACATTTCCAATTTTATACACACACACAGGGGTGAGGAACCTCTTTTAGCCTGAGGGCTGAATTCAATTTTGGAGAAGCTCTCAGGGGCCACATTTCAGTGGTGGGTGGGACTAAAGGGGAAAGGGGTGGGAAAAGATACAAAAAAGACCAGCACATTGTAGCTCCAAGCTCTTCCTGCAAGCAATTGAGCCTTAGGAGAGGCATTTCAACCTTTTAGAATGGGGGGAAAAGCTGCACAAAAGCCAGGAAAACAAACAGCAAGTGACTGATAGTTGGGGAAAAGGAGTGGAGCCAGGAGAAGGGGCGTGGCCATCTGGGGAACCCCAGAGGCCATATTAGGATCCCAAGAGGGCTCAATTTTGCCCCCGGGTCTTACGTTCCCCAATCCTGATATAATAGGATGAAGATACATATTGTGTTAAGTATCCTATGGGTTAAATTAAGACTGTGATATTATTATTATTATTATTATTATTATTATTATTGTCATCGTCATCGTCATCACCATCATTTTAAAACCACCAATTCATCCAACGATATCAAGGTAGTGTACAAAACAAGACCCAAACTTGTCATATAACCCTAATATATAATAAAAAACAAAACAGAATATAATCATAAAACAATTCAAAAGGCAGTAAGATGTAAAAGGACAAACTAACCAGCCAAAATTCCTGGGCAAACAAAAAGATTTTAACCTGGTGCCAAAAAGACAGCAAAGTCAGCACCAAATTTCATTCTGTCAGAAGGGGGTTCCGCAAACAGGGCACCATAACAAAGAAGGCTCTTTCCCTTGTCAATACATAATGTGTGGAAGGCACTTTGAGAAGCTTCTCCCCAGCATATCTTAAGATATGTGCATGCTGGTTTAGGAAGATTAGTATAATTATTAGTACAAAACCATCAGAGCCGGTGTCAAAGGTAGGTGTGGTTGGGCCAAGAGCTAACAAGAGCCCCCTGGAGTTGCTCCTGCTCTTCATCATTGCAACCTGCTTGTTCACCTCCCTCTCACTCTGGCCCAGGCAGCAGTGGTGGTGAGGATAAGCAGCAGATGCCACTGCCCACTTGTTTACTCGCTCTCTGCCCGTTAAGCAAACAAGGGGTAGCAATGATGAGAAAGAGGATGAAGAGGAATAGCAGCTGGTGACCATGGTGATGAGGAAGTAGAGGGAGGGGGCACATTGAGGGTCTCTTGACCAACAGCCCTCAAAAACCTGGAGCTGGCACTAAAATCCATGCAATGGGGTGTCCATTTAACACATCAAGGGCCGATCCATAAGATTCTGGACCCATAGTAGCCTTGTGCAGCCATTTCTTATTTTGTGTGGTTAACGTCACATGAAGAGGAAGTGTGGATGAGTGCACTCACTCCGCCATTACGTTTCCATCCTCCATCAAAGGCTACCCAATGGTCAACAAGTTTTGCGTCAAAGATTCAAAATGGGAGAATCACCCACGCTGCCTAGACACCCTTGAGTACCAGGTTTTCCTGGAACAGTAAAACAAAAACCAAAACCAAGTACTGCTATGTCTAAACATGGTTCTGTGTAGGTTAAACTCTTGGCCATAGAAGCACAGGCAATGAAGAGGAGAATCCATTATTAGGGACTGTAATAACTAGTGCTGTGCTGAAAATTTCTCCCATATTTTTTTCAACCATTCTCATCCAATTTGAGAGAAAAGCAATTCCTTTAGAAAAGAATTCAAAGGAGAAGGCATTTCAGAGAAATCTCATGGGTTGGGTACAGGGTTCTTGTGCTTACCTGACTTAGGAGATGGCCAAGGAGTGTGCACAAGTGTCCTGTCTTTCATTGTACAGTCATCCCTGTGGCAGCCTGTAGCTTCCCTGGCTTCCCACGCTTCAATTAAAGCCCAAGGGAAGACATAATAAAGTAATTCCTTCCATTGGACTTTTTCAGATCAGGAAGCAAAGGCAGCCTGAAAGGCTGCAGAGCAGTGGGGAGATGTATAATTGAAAGAAAATGCACACACACACACACACACAGCACCCTTCTCCACATTACCATAATTAGGTAAGCTCAAAAACACCACCAAAATCGATTAGAAAATGCCCTAAGAATGATGCAGAAGAGTAGAAGCCTCAACACTTGTAGTGGCAGTGGAAGAAAACCAAAAAAATGCTTAGGAAAAGAAAGGATCTGTGCTACAGCTCTTGCCAATAGTGAGTCCTATCTGTGAGAAACTGTTGGAGAATTTCTCCTCCCCTTGGAGAAATTCAGTGAAAATCCCCCCCTCCCTCGCGCATTTCTCTGCCCACAAATACTCTGGAAAATTTTGGGAAGCCATCTTCACACAGCTCTAGTAATAACCATTATTGAGGCCGCACAATTTTGGTTGCAAAAACAGAATTTGGAATGGAGTTTCCAAAAATGAGGTCTCTCCTTGAACTTAACTCCTCCAAGGAAAATAACATACATGGAGAGAGGCAAGGGAACTTGGGAAGGAAACTAGCTAAGAGCATGCGTATGAAGGTGATTGTGCTTGTTTCAAGGACCTGAAAATCCTTAGCACAACATGCCCACCAAATGAATGAACAAGCAGTTGGGCTCGTGTAGAGTCAGCAGCTCTGTGCATCAGGATATACACAGCCATATTCAAATGTCAGCAGCAACCTTCTCCTTTTGTAACAGGCAAACAGGGCTTTGGCCTCTATTTCAGGTTCTAGTCTGTAATGACATGTGCCCTTGAGCAAGTGACCAAATCCATCTCAGTGCCTTTTCTTCCACAGGATCACTCCAATTCCCTCTGGTTAGGAAACACTTCAAACTCCTGCAAAACATGATTTGTACAAAACAGTTCAAATGAACCTCAGAAAAGCTAAATCTGAAGACAGAAAGGTCTGGTTTCAAAGATGGGGCATTTCCACTTAGGCTCAATCACTTAAAGGGTGACTGAGGCCAGGTCAGCTGCAACCATGCTAGTCCTATTGCAGCTGCATTTGTGCAACAGCCTGTCATATCTTCATGGCTTATGATGCTGCATTAGATGGCAGGACCTGTTCAAATTAAGGTGGCCAGTGCTGCATCACCAAAAAAGAGGAAATGCTGGGTTGCAGGGAGAAACAAAAGCAAGCAATGTCTGTTGTTCAAGTGTGAGGGATTCAGGACCATGGTGAGCTTGGATTTCTGCTGCCTCCAAAGCTATGTGTGAGGCTGAGTGTCAGTTCTTTGTAACTGACTGAACTATGTCATATACACTGGAGTATGCAACATATCCACATGGCTTGCACAGAGGGGTGAAGTCACAAGGTTGGTATCTATATTGATAAGCACTCCCCACAGCACAGCCACTAACCCTGTTTCGGATTTCCCAAAGCAACCGTGTGAAACCCTGTAGCCCCGCTCACCAGCATTTAGTTCCTCTAAGTTCAACTAAAAATGTCTAGCTTACATCCCTAATTGTCCATCAAATCTGTCAGGCAAAATCATAGTGGTAGGTGTGTTCATGCTAATCAAGACAACCACGCTCATAACACCATGTTAAGAAGGGTGGCCACTTACGCATTGCCAAAAAAGAAGAAATGCGTCACCCAAAAAAGAGGATAGAGTTCTGCATGACATTTCCATAGGCTAATGTACATGTATACATGTAAATCTAGAAATAATTGCTATAATTCAAATAGAAATGCAGTGTATCCCACCATAGTGGGGAAAATGGTGAACAACTGACCTGCTGCAAAGGTGCTAACTGTTGATGGGCAACTTCAAGGCCCCTGCTCTCCCTCCTTTATCTTTCAACTGGACTTGGACGGGACAGCCCTTCAAATAGAAGACATCTTCTAGAAGACAAGTAGAAGACCAGCAAAGGTCAGAAAAGATTCCACATGGGCAACATGCCAGCATCTCACAGTTCTCTTTATTACATGAGCCCTTTTCAGTCATTATCCTCTATGCATTCAATCATAACCCTGCAATTGTATCTCCTCCCCCACCACTCCTCATGCGTTGGGGGAATGTCTCTAATGTGTGAGTGGGCAGGCGGGTGTGCTGTACACACATAGGCTCTCTCCATGATTTGGAAATCTGATCACCCAGGGCTCCAAATCATGGGAAGTGCCTGTGTGCGTAAAGCAAGCTTACCCTTTATAGACCTTCCCACAGGGCACAGACAGCAAGGGGCAGGCGAGGCTGGCAAGGGCATGTAATGGTGAGTTTGCGATCATGTAGAGCAGCCTTCCCAAATTGGGTGCCAAAGTCCCAGAATTTCTGACTATTAGCCATGCTGGCTGGGGCTGATGGGAGTTGATGTCCAAAACATCTGGAGAGCACAAGGTTGGGGAAGGCTGATGTAGAGGATAACAACTGAAAAGGGCTGATGGCATGACAAGATTTCTATGGACAACATATTTTGTCAGAGAACATTAAAGTAATCACTCGATGTATATGTCAGAAGTATATAATTCAGAATAAAAAGACATATTTCAGGGTTTGTGTAGGAATAAGAAAATGAGCATCTGGACAGTCTCCACTGCCTGTGTCTTACAGTGTACATAACAATAAAACAACAGTGGCGTAGACAAGAAGGGAATATTAGTCTTTTTTCACAGCATCTGGCAGAAAGCAAAATATGGGATTCCATAGTAGTATTTTGCAGAGGGTATATTTATCCTTTAGTAGAAACCTCAGGAAGAGAAGTAATGGAACTATTAGCAACTTAGGCCCTGTGGTTTTCTAGTTGTTTCAAGAGTAATTCAGCTTGAAACAGCTTTTTTCCCCATGTGGTTTCCTATCCATTTATCACTTCCTCCCATTGCAATGTCTTATTCTACCTGGTGCAGTTATTCAGAAGCCCGAACTTAACTTCTGGGGCCACGTTCATCATTCCTTTCTTGTTGTGAAGCAAAAAAAAAAGACCCTTCTATAACCTCTCCTCTTGGGTACAAAAGCATTTCTAGGGTTACAAGAGTTTTAACCACCAACTACTTGATTTACTAATCCTGATTGGTATGCAGAATTATTATTATTATTATTATTAACATTTCTGTACCGCCCCATAGCCGAAGCTCTCTGGGTGGTTTACAAAAGTTAAAACACTAAAGATACAAAATTTAAAAACCATTTACATAAAAGCATATGGACGGTATACACAAACAACATATAACTAAAAACAACTTTGAACTAATTTAAAAAAAAATCCAACAATAAAACAACACAGCATAAAACAACACAGCTTAAAAACAGTATACAAAAGTCAGCAAAAGGAACAGAAGTTCTAAAAGGGGAAGGCCTGCTGGAATAATAGAGTCTTTCATGCCTGCTTAAAACCTTCAAAGAGGTCAGCAGGTGCATTTCAGCCGGCAGGTCGTTCCACAACTGAGGGAGTGGCAAAAAAAAAAAGGTCCTCTCTCATGTGGCTGCCAATCTCACATTAGGCAGCCGCAGCAGATAGCCCTCAGAGGACCTTAGGTGGCAGACTGGGACATAGGGGAGAAGGCACTCCCTAAGGTACCTTGGACCTAGACCATGTAAGGCTTTAAAGGTAAGAACCAGCACTTATATTTTGCTTGGAAACAAATTGGCAGCCAGTGTAAAGATTTTAAAACTGTTGCAATATAGTCTCCACAGGATGTCCCAGAGACCAACCTGGCTGCCATATTTTGTACCAGTTGAAGTTTCTGAACTAAATATACAGACAGCCCCAAGTACAGCACATTACAGAAATCAAGTCTAGAGGTTACCAGTGCGTGCACCACCATTACCAGGTCCACACATTCCAGGAATGGGAATAGCTGGCGTATCAGCCGAAGCAGATAACAGGCACTTCTCACCGTTTCCTCCACTTGGCGTGCCAAGAGCAGGGTTGGGTCAAGAAGCACTCCCAACTTGCTCCTTCAGGCACCCTATCCAGAACTGGTTGACATACCTCAATACCTGAATTAGGAGCCTTCACGATGAGCACCTCTGTCTTGCCTGGATTCATCTTCAGCTTGTTCTCCCTCATCCAGCCCATTACTGACTTCAGGCAGTCATTTAGAGGAGGAGTCATACCTTCCTTGGATAAAGATGTTAAGGAGAAATAGATTTGAGTGTCATCAGCATACTGATAACACTCAGCCCCAAACCTCCTGATGATTTCTCCCAGTGGTTTCATGTAGATATTGAACAGCATCAGGGATAGAACAGAGCCCTGAGGGACTCCACATAATAGTTCCTTTTTTGAGGAACAACTATCCCCGAGTGACACCATCTGAAACCGTACTGAAATAAAGGAGCAGAATCACTGCAGAGCAGTGCCCCCAACACCCAACTCCCCTTAGGCAATCCAAAAGGATATTATGGTTGATTTATTATAAATAAATAATTTATTTATTTATTTATTTATTTATTTCATTTCTATACCGCCCAATAGCCGAAGCTCTCTGGGCGGTTCACAAAAATTAAAACCAAACAACACACAAAAGGATATTATGGTTGATGGTATCAAAAGCCACTGAGAGATCCAAAAGAATCAACAGGGATGTACTCTGCCGGGAGAGGGACAGGGGGAGTTCAACCCTGTTGATTCTCCTGGACCTCTCAGCGGCTTTTGATACCATCAACCATAATATCCTTTTGTGTGTTGTTTGGTTTTAATTTTTGTGAACCGCCCAGAGAGCTTCGGCTATTGGGCGGTATAGAAATGAAATAAATAAATAAATAAATAAATAAATAAAATAAATACTCAATTCCCAGGCAAAGATCATCCACCAAGGTGACCATGGCAGTCTCAACTCTGTATCCTGTTCTGAAGCCAGTTTAAATAGGTCCAGAGGCCTGTTTCCATGAGCGATTTACTCCAAACTGGCTACATGTGGAGGTCATTTGGGATACATGACGTTATAGCCATCCAGCAGCCACCCCAGAGCTTATCAGGGAAAAACCAGATTTTCTCAGACTGCTTAAAGTCTGATTCTTTTCCTCAAGTTGGGTTCTCCCCAGTATAGTTGCTGTGTGCCCCAACCCCCGCATTGACCTTGGGTATGCTAGCCCTGCCCAGTGCCTTTCACCATGATCCCGGTCAAGAGGTGTTTCCTGTGTGTTTCCCATCCATGCACAAACCAATTAGTGTCTACTCAGAAGCAACTCCCATTGTGGTCAATGAGGCTTCTCCCCTGAATAGAGATCCTGCAGGTTAAAATGGGGTCTGGTTTCCATCTTTGTGTTTACTGCTCTCTTTCCCACAACAAACCCATTAGTGTCTCCTCAGAAGTAACTCTCATTGTGCTGAATGGGGCTTGTCCTCTGACTGCGCACATCAGTACTCACAGAGATCCCCTCCAATTGGAATGGCACAGTTTAAAGCCCAATTCCCTAACTGCAGTTAAGCATGATCTCAAGGCTCCAATTCCCAGTTGTTTGTTTTATAGCCTTAGGAAGTAACTAATTCACAGCTTTATTATAGAGATCCTGCACAGTATCGGTTTGGTTAGAAACGGGACTTGTTTCCCTGTGTTCTTCCCCTGCTTTTCCAGCACACGCATAGGTGTGTCTATTCAGAGGTAACACCCATTGTATTCAATGAGGCTTGGGGCCCATTGGAAGGCTTGTCTTACAAATGCACACCAGGGGAAGTAACTACTTTGCATCTTCCTTACGGAGTCTGGGGGGGGAGCCTCTCTTATTGGTTGAGCAGCCTCTGCCACTCAAATGACGTTCACTCCAACCTCCCCACCCTACCCGGAAGTAAGTTATGAGAAGCCACTTAGAATGGTGCAATGTGCACCCTCATGGAGCCCTGCCCAGACCAAAAGCGGCTCCTACGAAAATGTGGGTGAGCCACTCCTCCCTTCTTCTTCCATTGTTGTGGAAACAGGGACCAGGTAATCGGTTTCATCCAAGACTGCTTGGAGTTGAATGGACACCACCTTCTCGATTACCTTGCCCCCAAATGGTAAATTACTTACTGGCCTATAATTATTGAAGTCTAGGGGGTCAAGTGAAGGCTGCTTCAGAAGCTGTCCGACAATTGCTTCTTTCAGACACGATGGAAAATTACCTTCCCTTAGGGAGACATTAATAATATTCAGTAAAGTTGCTTTACTATCTCCCCTCCCTGGACTACAAGCCAGGATGGGCAGGGATTGAGAGGGCAAGTTGTCTTTTTGACCAAACCAAGCAGCTTGTCCACATCATCAGGAGTCACAAGCTGAAAATGATGTTGTTTAATCATGCAAACAGAGTTACTCAACACCCCACTACTGATTTCTGTCCCCACAACAGCATCCAAGTGGGCTCGTATCTGAGATATTTTATCCACGAAAAGCTTATTAAAGGCATCACAGTGAGCTACCAAAGGCTCTAAGATCGGACTGGGGGGAGGGGCAGGGCTGACTCAGCTCTGTAACCAGCCTGAACAGCTCGGCTGGGCATGAGTTTGCAGACGTGATATGTGTAGAGTAGAAAGCTCTCTTCGCTGCAAGTATTGCCACCTAATAGGTCTTCAAATGATCCCTATGATTTGTCTTGTCGGATTCAAGTCAAGTTTTCTGCCATTGGCTCTCTAGTCATCATCCTTGCCGCTTCAGCTCCCTCAGTTCTTCTGTAAACCATGGAGCTTGTTTGGAAGTGGGTAGGAGACGACATCTAGGAGCTACCGTATCAATAACCCTGGTCAGATCTTCATTGCACACAGAGACCAGGGATTTGACAGGGTTGGCAGTGGCACCAGCCAAGAAACTTTCCAAGGCATTTTGGAATTGTAATGGATCCATCAGCCTTCAGGGGCAGGCCATCTTAATTGGTCCTCCACGCCTGCAGAGGTGGGTAGTAGCCGTGATACCAGCTCTGACCAGACAGTGATCCATCCATGACAACGTGGAGACAGATAAAACCTCCACCCTCAGATCATTCTCCTGATTGGAGCAAAAGATCAAATCAAGCATGTGACCAGCTTCATGTGTCAGCCCCTTGACCACCTGGGATAGGCTCATGATTGTCATGGTTGCCATGAACTCCTGAGCTACATCTGGCAAGCTGGACCAAAGGGGGATGTTGAAGTCGCCCAGGACTAAAAGCCTGGGCGACTCCAACACCAGCTGCGAGACCACCTCTGTAAGCTCAGTTAGGGACTCTGTTAGGTAGCAGGGTGGCCAGTACACCAACAGAATCCCCAGTCTGTCCCTGGTCCCAAGGCTGAGTTATACAAACTTGATGAGAGCCAGTTCCTTCTCAGTGAGTCTGGTCAGGGGGATGTTATCTTTGTGGACCACTGCTATGCCACCTCCCCATCCACTTCTCCTTACCTGCTCTACCACAGAGTACCCAACCAGGAGAAGCTACATCCATACAGGCCCACTTATCTCCCCCAGCCAAGTCTCCGTAATGCACGCCAGGTCAGACTTTTCATCCAAGATTAAATCATGGATGGTTCCAATCTTATTCCAGACTGAGCTGGCATTGCAAAGGAGCAGGCAAAGATCCTGTGGGTGCCTTGGCCCACTCCCCAAGGTACCTTGGCTGACAGGGCAACCAGAAAGCTGGATAGGTGTAAGATACCTGCCCTCCCTTCTCCTATGAATTTTTGCTCTGCCAGCACCATATCTCCCCATGCCCCCCACCACCACTGTTATTGCCTCCCCTATGCACATAATGCTGACTTTGTCTCAGAAAAGACATCAAACTCAGCAACATTCAGCAGAATAAAACACAGTCATGCCCAACATCCCATCTCTCACCTGGAATGCACACCTAACACTCCCTTCCCATCTCTCACCCTGGGGGGGGGCACAATTCAATACTAGCAGGGTCTCACCCTGGGGTATAAAATCACTTCCCTTTCCCTTCAATACTTAACCCATAAAAATAATAAAGAGCCTAAGTGGAAAAACAAACAAAGCACATTCAAAGGCCACACTCCTCCAACCTCCAGAAAACCCCAGAAATCCCCCCTCACTCCCCACAAAGGGAGGAGAAAGAAGGGAAACACAGAGAGAGGAGAGAAAAACCAAGGGATATGGCCCTCGCCCTTGCGTCCCCCCTTTGGTGTCGGTGCTGCAGCTCATGTCAACTTCCCTTAAGTCCAGGCTTCCTGGAGGGACAGCCAATGGCTGGATGCCATACACTCCCAGGGAACCGGGCCCTCAGCTATTTTAGGGAGCCAGAAATAATGAGCACTTCCCATGGCCAGACAGGCTGCTGTAGCAGAATAAAAGCCAAGCAGCTTCAGCCCAAAAGAGAGTCTCTGGACATAACTTACTGGTCACTGGGGACTGAGTTTTAAACTTTCTCAATTTATTTTCCATGAAAATAGGAAGCCTCTCACCATTTCGGACTGGGGAGTACAGCAGGACCTCACTTTTGTTGGAAGACCCAGGCTCTGCTCAGGTGACATGCCCGAACAGGGAACTGCAATGTGTGTAGGGGGCATGGAGTCATGTGCACTTACCCTGTCCCAATGTCGCTATGCTCTCTCTTCCCCCAACCTTCCCACATTGAGCAGAACATCTAAAGCGGGCTTCTAAGCACATTCACTTGAGCATGTGAATAGAAGCACCCACGCAATCAGAAACTGTGATAAAGCAGGGTTCCTGCTCTTATGGAGGCTTCCATGTGTGCATGTAGGAACAAATGCAGACCACCCTGTTCAATGCAGGAAGGTTGGGGGTGGAGCAGGTGGGGCTGGGGATATTAGGGGTGGAGCTGGCACACCCAACACCATGCCCCAAAAACAGGTTGCAGTTCCATGTTCAGGCACAACACTGGAACAGGGCTCCAGTGACTTAGGAAATATTTAATTGTTACCTATAAAGCCCTACATGGCTTGGGACCACAATACCTGATGGAGCGCTTCTCCCAAAATGAACCTGCTGTCAGGATGCCCCTGTTGCCCACTGAATTCTCCAATAGCCAGAATCAACACTCAGACAAAAGGGCTGCTTTCCATTGCTTTAATTCCATTTATCCTAATGAGGCATACAGATGCTAATTGCTTGAGACTTGGAAGAACTACAAAGGAACAGCCACCTAGGGGTTTCTAAGGGTTAGGACGTCAGTTGATCTCCATTTGGGAAAAACACAGTGACTCTCTGAACTTAAGGGATGGAAGGGGAAGATCTCCCCCTCTCCCTTGATGCTTCTGGGCACAGCTGTTGACATCGAGCCAATCGGGCTGAGCATCAAAGTTCGGCCCCTGCAATCTCTGGCTTGTGCCTGCATCTGCACCTCGCATCTAAAAGCTCAGGTTGTCCCTCCTTTTCCACACCTGGTTCACCGTCTTTCCCAGGGATGTGAGCAGGGGGGCTCCCCCTCCAGCTGCCCCTCTGAAGTCTGAGAGAGTTCCTCCCACACGAATTGTATCTCCTCCTCAGAGCTGCTTTGGGACTCTACGGGCTCAGCTACAACCTTCACACCTACCCATACTCTACGTTCAGCATCTACACTCCTCATCTGGGTGCCTCCTCCAAGGGAAGCTCAGAAGGCAGCAATGAGGGAGAGGGCCTTCTCAGTGGTGGTCCCCCACCTGTAGAACCATCTCCCCAATAAGGCCCATTTGGCATCAACATTATTGTCATTTTGGCACCAGGTTAAGACCATCCTCTTCTCTCAGACATTTGGCAGTACATGATGAGTTTTTAATTCGTCCCAGATCTGTCTTTGGTTATGACTGACTGTTCAAAGTTGTCTTTAGTTATATGTTGTTGTTGTGTATATGGTCCGTGTGTTTTATGTAAATAGCTTTTAAACTTTGTATATTGTATTTCAGTGTTTGAATCTCTGTTAACCATCCAGAGAGCTTTGGCTATGGGGCAGTATAGAAATAATAATAATAATAATAATAATAATAATAATAATAATAATGGGCAGCCATTCTTCAGTAGGGAAGAACATACATACCCAAGCTCAATAGGACTTCTGCAATTTTAGTAGCATATCTTCACAGTGTCAGCACCAGTATTGGCTCTGGGTTGCCTTGTGCCATATTGTACCTCTAGTCATGTGATCTGTTTTTCGGCTACCTGGTAGCATCTAATTGGCCATTACTGGAAACAAGATGTTGAACTGGATAGACCCTTGGTTTGATCTGGCAGGGCTGGCTTTATGTTCTTAAAATCTAACATGGGAAAATCCCATTTCAGCATCAAAATAGATACAGCCCTCATACTACTTTGCCGCCCAGTGCTGTTGGGTTGGCCAGTGATAAGAAGCCCTCTCATTGTCCTCTTCCAATATAAAAATGTAAGTCTAGTAATCCTGAACAACAAACACAACATTCTGACCCTTTATTTCCTGCTTTTGTTTTCACTCTGCTCTAGCTCTGACCTATACCCTGCCTCTCCTTCTTTTCCCTTTTCCTACAAACTGAATACTTGCAACAGACCTCTGGACTGTGACTATTATTGCTTTCTCTAAGACTAGATCAATATCAGCTAAAATGAGGGTCTACAACATACATATTCAGTCTGTCTGATCAATTGTCTACAATATCACACAAGCGCCAGGGTACCCCAGGTTCAAAGACAGGCATGAACTGTAGTCTTTGTTCCAGTTGGAAGAGATCTAAGGAAAGCCTTTACACAGATTTTGATTAATGCCAATAGAAGCCGTTCCTGGGGTGGTATAAAAATATTTCTTATCAGTGCTGTGTTTGTAATGTAGTAAAGGCTACACAGACAATATCTGCCACTATCGGTTTTGTCTAATTTTAGAGATACCAAACCTGGAGGTTTCTTTTTACAGCTTAGGGAGGGCATATGGGTTGCACTATTGTACATAATTGGAATATTTGAGGCACAGGTGAACTCAGTGGCACGGAGCACTTTTTATCAGCTTAGGCTAGTACACCAACTATGCCCTTATCTGGACAGAAATAGCCTAGCTACAGTTATCCATGCTCTGATAACTTCTCGTCTGGATTACTGCAATGCGTTATACATGGGGCTGCCTTTGAAAATGGTCCGGAAACTTCAGTTGGTTCAAAATAGGGCAGCAAGATTGTTAACAGGGACTGGCCAGTGAGCTCATATTTCACCAGTACTTTTTCAGCTGCACTGGCTGCCAGTCCATTTCCGGGCCTGATTCAAAGTGCTGGTATTAACATTTAAAGCCCTTAATGGCTTGGGGCCAGTTTATCTGAAGGATCGCCTCCTCCCATATGTGCCTGCCCAGACCTTAAGATCATCCTCATCAGCCCTTCTCCGTGAGCCCCTGCCAAAGGAAGTGAGGCGGGTAGCAACTAGGAGGAGGGCTTTTTCTGCTGTGGCACCCCGGCTGTGGAATGAGCTCCCTAGTGAGGTTCGCCTGGCACCTACATTGTATTCCTTTCGGCGTCAGGTGAAGACCTTTTTATTTTCCCAGGCATTTTAGCATTTTAGCTTTCTAGACTTTTAGCTTTGCTGTTTTAAATGTGTATTTTAAATTCCTTCACTGCTGCTAGGTTTTATTGAGGTTGTATTGTTATATTGTGGTTTTAATGTTCTATATATTTTAAATTGTTTTATTGTGTGCCATTTGGTTTTAATTTTTGTGAACCGCCCAGAGAGCTTCGGCTATTGGGAGGTATAGAAATGAAATGAAATGAAATGAAATGAATGAATGAATGAATAAATAAATAAAATATTTGCTGACAAACACTAACTTTTGCTGTGGAATCTGTTAAATCTTGCCAGACCTTTTAACTCATGCAACAGACTGCAAACTTGATGTCTAGGATCAATCACGACATTTTATACAGAGAAATTTCTGAGGAAATCTTTTCATTTTATTCCCCAGTTTCTTGTGTGAATTTTCAATTAGATATAGAAACAGATTGTTTTCATGAATTTTACAATTCTAAATTATGTTATGCTTATGGCCAAGACAAATAAACTTGAAGTGAAATATTTGCTACAGTTTCCCCAGACTTCTCCTTGACGCTGCATTCAACTCAGCTCTTCCTTCCAGTAGATACTGTTTGCCAAGAACTCAGTCCTGCAATGACATTTTAAATCTGAAGTATTGCTCGCATAAGGCCTTCTCGTGTGAGGTCACAGAAGAGTAGCAAGTGAAAAAAGGGATATAGATTGTTGGGGAAGCAAGGGGGAAATTTGGTGTTATTTGGTGACCACTAGAGGGAGAGAAGAGAACTGAAGAAAGACCTGAGGGAGAACAGAAAAAAAAAAACAGTAAGCAAATAGGACATCAGAAAGGAACAGAAAAGCAGACACAAGGAACAGGTGTCAAAGGCTCCTTGGAGGCCTCTCTCAGTCTAATCCAGTAGCCAAGTCCAGACACAGACAAAGGGATTCTTTTTAAAACTTTATTCTTCTTTTACAACTTAACAACTCTACTGTTAGCAACTAGATATGAGCAGCAGAGTACCTATGCCCTAAGTTGGAACAGTTGGTCCCCGTTTGAAGGAGAATCACTGGCAGACCATGAACATATGGGCTAGGGAGAGTCCCTCCCCTTTTCCCTTGGATCTTCTAGGCGCAACGGTTGTTTGCGCGCCAATCTACGCCTCCTTTCCGCGCCCTCCATTTGGCGCCGCTCCCTGCGTCAGCGTCGCGCATCCAGCAAATCTGCTTCCCGCGCTCTCTCACTCCCGGGACTGCTATCTATGCTAGGAATGCCGGTGGGAGGAATCCCTGCCAGCTGTTGGCCCTGGAAAGGATGAGCGCGCTCCTCTCCCAGGAGCGGCTGCTGTTCCTCAGAATCAGAACTACTCGGGGATTCTATGGGCTTAGTGTCCACCCTGACAACAGTAATTGACCAGACTGAAGACTAATCATAGAATCATAGAATAGTAGGGTTGGAAGGGGCCTACAAGGCCATCGAGTCCAACCCCCTAGGCCATCGACTACGGTGGCTACTTAAGCATCACCCAAAAAAAAAATGCCTCACCAAAAAAAGAAGACAAAAAGGGACAGAGATTTAAAGAAAATTCACATATGCTAATGTATTTGGGTAGATGCAAATTTAGAAATAATTGCTATAATTTAGATAGAAATACAGTACACTGATCTCATCACTTATGTGCCTGCTCAGACTGCTATCCAGGTTCTGACAGCTGATGGGCACCTTCAAGGCCTCTGCTCTCCCTTCTTATGGGTCTTTATCTTTAAACTGGACTTGGGCAGGATAGCTCTTAAAATAGAGGATTGTTCTCTGACATCCCTTCAAATAGAGGACTGCCCTCTGTAAAGTATGACCCATGGCCATTGTACTGAAAATTGGGACAGAAACTGCTATCCAGCTAGCAACAGTTAACTGACTTCAGGCCAAGTAACAACAGTGGTTTGTGGTTGGGTCATTTATGTTTAGTTGTTGTAGCAGTTAATTGGATAGGTGCCCTATTTTGAATGAATAAGATAAAGGTATTTTGTTTTTTTTTTCATTTTCATTACACTCCAGACAGAGCATTGCCTCTCTTCATCTTTAGTATGGAGTGCTTGGCATTACCTTAGCTAGATCTGATCCCATCAGAACTTCACTTCAGTTGCCAAGACCACCTACATTCTGACCTCTAACAGGACTGCAAGTTCTGGCAAAAATGCCAAGGTCACCAATGTTCATTTTGTAAAAAGAAACTTTTAACAACCATTTAAAAGATAAGCTTGGAATCCTGAGGGTAATATGTGATAAAGCCTCAAAACCAATTAAAAAAGATGCCCAGTTTAATTATTATTTTGGAGATCTAGGCCCATTTCACATTTGTTTTGAAGATCTAACTATAGCTTGCCCTCCACAGCCCAGTTATTGCTCTGATAAGGCAGGGCTTAATAATGCAGGCTGCTGAAATTCAGACACACACACACACAGAAAATGTTTCAATTTTGGATTGAATTTGCAAGTAACTTGCATTCCAGTTGCTTCAATAAAACTGCCTACTAGTTATTGTCAAAAAGGGAACTTAGTGAAAGATTTGGCTGAACACAAAGTCCCATATGTTCATTGCCTCAGTGAGACTGAATCTTTCTAACAGCTCACATCATAAATGTGTGTTTTTTTTTAAATCCAGCATCATCACTGACACTAATTGGTGCTCTTGTTGGCATGATGAACAGAAAGACCAAGGTTTAACAATGATCACCGACACTAATTTTTGCCGCTAGGGAGAGTTTTCCCAGGTCAGGGTTGCAGCATATTGATTGAATGGCACAAAGAATTTGCGCTGCCACTGGCTGTGTTTTGCCTCTTCTTTGTGTCTGTCTTTTTTTCCTATTATTTATGATAGTTACAGCCTGTCTTAGCAGCTTGCAGAGAAAAATAAAATGGTGCCCTATTCACCTTAGCTGTATAGGAAAAGCCTTTCAAGAGGTGGGGGGGCAAGTTTTATCTATACAAGTCAGGAAGTCATCAGCTGGTTTTCTACTAATAAGCTACATTTTCAACCTCTGCTCAAGGACTAAAATATTAGCTGTCTTGGGAATAAGAAGGGCAAATTCCCATGCCTTCAAATGTCGCTCCATGAAGTGATATTTATCATTCCCTTGGTATATCAAGCCAGATCACTGCAAGTTCTAAACTGGTGTCTGGGGATAGTTTAGGGGTGGATGAGTATGAACAAACTGAAGCTTAATCCAGACAAGTTGGAGGTACTATTGGCTTGGGGTACTGATGATCTTGGAAAGCTGTTCTAGATAGGCTTGTAACCCACCCACCCCTGAACCAGCAGGGGGACTCCTAGATCTGGCCCTACCTTTGGAAGCACAGTTGATAGTGGTGGCCAGGAGTGCTTTATACCAACTCTGGTTTGCCAGCTGTGCCCTTTCTTCAGGCCTAGCTTTGGTCAGTTATGCTACTTCCAGTTTCAATTACTGTAAGTCACGCTCTGTGGGGCTGCTCTTGAAGAGAGTTTCAAAACTTCAGTTGGCACAGAATGTGGTGGCCAGGCTGTGGCTGGCAGGACAGACCATATTCGGCCAACAGTCTGAGACTGGCATATTTCAGGAATCGCTTCCTCCCATACCTGCTCATGATTTGTGATCAGTTTCCAAGGTCCCCTTGAGAGAGACAGAAAAAGACAGGTGTTGATAATTAAAGGGTTTTATTCCTTAACACAATCTTAATTCTTTTTAAATAATATCTTGCACTTAGTACAGCCCATGATGACACATCATTCCCTGGTTTCTTTCATTTCCCTCTTTCTTGGTGAAAACACCCCAGTGTTTGCAAAAGTTGCATCTTTGCTTGAGACAGACAGGAATGCAAAATCTCTTTATGTAGGTTCTGCAGGTGATGCAGTCTGAAAGGGCTTAGAGAGGAAAAGAGCCTCAGAGAATAGAAGAACCCACCCCTGCTCCAACAATACTTCTAGTCCCCAAATGACTAAGTATGTAATCCCATGCATGTTTAGTGGGGAATGCTGGGAGATGTAGGACTTTTTCCCATCTGAACATACATAGGATTGCACCCTAAATTAGCACTAAAATTTCAGCAGCTCTCTTAAGTATTTTTGTTTCTTAGCAAGTAGTGTGGAGCATATTTATAGACAACTCCGCAATTTTGTAATGTGGAAGATTTCCATTTTCTTTGGCCAGCAATACACCTCACTTCTAGGCGCAGTATCTCTCTACAGCTTGCAGTGCATATATCATGTGTATGTGAAGACCTATGTGAAGGGGGAGGCTATGTAAAGTTGAAGCACAGCATTTTGGTGTAGGTCTAAATAGAAACGTATTTGTACTCTCACTATGTTTTTGTGCAAAATTGGGAATGTCCTGGGAGCAATCTACACGAACAATTTGGTGCGAAGGGAGAACAGTTTGAGGTCCTTTGCAACGCATGATGTTATGGCCAACCCATAGCCAACCAGCTGCATCCCTCTTGAAAAGCCACATTTTCTGAAAGTCCTTTTACTCTGTATTTTTTTACTTAAAGCGGCTTGCAGATGGTTCCCCTGCAGTATGCCCCATCCCTCCACATTAAATCCTGAGCGTGCCTCTATGATGTGGCTGTGACCTGGCAATAAGGGCAAATGCACTTCTTGGAGCCCACTTTCTGTGCATTTTGAGCAAAGATAACAATACAGTCTGTAAAACTTCTTTTAATCTATCATGACTGATAGCCATGTACACTGGAGAGTGGAGACTAACATGGGTGAAGCACTCTATATGCTATTACAAGTCACAACAAGTGAAATGGCAGTAAGGATGAGTGCATCAAGGTCTGGTACAGGCATGGCCTGCACCAGTGACATAATTAGGCAACAGACACATATACAGATCAACACAGCAGCCCGCCTGCATTGTTGGACTCCCCTTGGGGGCGTGGCTATGTGGACCATCGTGATGAGTGCCTGCACCTCAGAACTGCCCACTACACACTGGATACAAATGTCCAAATAAGTAAAAAAAATTGGCGGCATAAACAGGTTTTGGAACTGTTCACTGCTACCTCAATGAGAAATAGCCTCATTAGAGGCTATTCCTCCAATAGCCCCTTCACGGATGGCCTTCTGCTAACAGCCAGCAACATTTTTATGTAAAAGGGGGGTCAGCCTATTGAACGAATTTGTTTTTTCTGCTGCTCTGTGTTTGACCAGTAATTTACATTAATTATTTTCTAACTTCCTGCTACTAACATATCCTTTTATTTTGTTTTTAGATGGTTTTATAGAATTTCTCTTACTTTTTTATTGTGGATTTTACTGTTGTCAGTCAACTTACTGTTGTCAGTCAACTGTTGTCAGTCAACTTTCCATAAACAAATAAACATTTGTTTATGGAAAGGTGGGATACAAATGTAGCACCATACTTCAGGGGAGACTGTGCCGACTTCCCAGACATAAAGACACTGACAAAATTAATTTCTCTCCTGTCTTGCAGCAGCAGCAGCCTTGATCTCTGCTGAACACCAGTGGAAATACTTTTTCATGTATTTGCTCCCTTTGAGAAAGTTAATGAGATGGTAACAAAACCCACAACAATTGATACTGCAACATTTCTTGTATCCTCAAGGTATGTCTCACTTTCAAGGGCAGTCTTTATTTCCACACATAAGCGTAATACAATTGAAAAAAAGTTTTCTTATTATAGTGAAAAATATCCTAATAAGCACATTCTGCTTCTCATTATCCAAAAACATTTAATGATGGCATCCCAATTATCTTAGATATGCCACCATGTCTGCAAGGAATTTTAAATAATTGCTTTTTTTTACAATTGTTCTGACATTCCCACAGTCCCTTCAAGTGTTTCTGAGCGTCAATATTTTAATATCATCTTTGCTATATGAAGAGATCTATTAAAAAGTGTAAACAGGTTTCCCGGTTAGGTATCTTTTAACTGTATTATGCTTCTGCAGTATAGCACATAACTTTTAATAACAAAAATGCCACTGCTGTAAATGACTTGTGTATCTAGCCTTCTTAAGCTCTGTAATGCGTGACTTTAAAGGTCTCTAGTCCTGTCCAGTGATATTTTAAAACAACTCTTGCACCATCTAGTGGCATTTGCTTCAGGAATCAAAAAGCAACCAGACCGGGATTTTCCAGATACACCCAACGTCTGAATATTTCCAGGGATCTCTTACAAAATAAATGGGATCTCATTTACTTATTTATTTAATTTATTAACATTCATATACCACCTTATTTGCTAAACTAAAAAGCAATCAGGGCAATGTGCAACAATTTCAAACAATAAAACCTTAACACATTAAAATACAAGAACATTTAAACAGTAAAACGTTAAAACTACATAATTTAAAGGGCTAAATTAAAAAAGATGTGTCTTCACACCTTTTCTAAAAGCCAAGAGATAGGGAGCCAATCGCACTAAGGGCCTCTCCTGCAGATTTTAATAAATGGGCAGGTTCATAACAAGGCAAATAGTCCCTTAGATAGCCAGGTCCTAAGCTGTTTGGGGCTTTAGAGGTTAAAACCAACACCTTTAATTGAGCACAGAAAGCAACTGGCAACCACTGCAGATCTTTCAAGAATGGGGGGCACATGGTCCCAATACTTTGCATTGCTTAGCAGCCTAGCTGCTGCATTTTGCACCATTTGTAGTTACCGGACACTCTTATGAGGACATGTTCCTTTCTCAGAGATACCCATAGGGACTTCTGTGACTCTATAAATGCAGTTAACTTCAGCATTCCGCTTTGGAAGACATGCACACCTTTGCAACAGCTCTTAGGTTGTGTTTTAGGTTTATGCAAATATGCCCCACCAACTTCTTGCGCCCTTGGATTGTATCCTATAATGGAATAAATATACAAAGCAATAAATAAAAAATCTAGACCACCATTAAGAAAGAAGATTATGGGCAGCTTGGGAACATGTGAGCAGAGGAGGACCGTATGTTTTATAAGAACATGGAATGCATAGGAGGAGGAGGAGAACAAAGGAGAAAGCACAATGCTGACAACAATGGTGCTGGCCTCTTTAAAAGAGAAGGTAATTAGGCCATTCCTGAAAAAGCCTAACCTGGACCCAGAGGATGTTAACAACAGTAGGATAACAGGTAGCATCCCTTTCCCGGGCAAAGTGCTTGAGCGGGTGGTTGCAGGACAACTCCAGGCACTCTTGAATGAAACGGATTATCTAGATCCATTTCAATTAGGCTTCAGGCCTGGTTATGGAACAGAAACTACCTTAGTCTCCCTGTGGGATGACCTTGGCCAGGACAGGGACAGGGGGAATCTGACCCTGTTAATTCTCTTGGACCTTTCAGCAGCTTTCAGTACCATCGACCATGGTATCCTTCTGGATAGGTTGTCTGGGCTGGGAGTTGGAGGCACTGTGCTGCAGTGGTTCTGCTCCTACTTGGATGGCCGATTCCAGAAGTTGGTGTTGGGGGATTATTGGTCTGTGCCTTGGCAACTATGCTATGGGGTTCCACAGGGCTCTATTTTATCCCCTGTGCTGTTCAACATCTACATGAAACCACTGGGGGAGTTTATCTGGAGGTGTGGGCTGAGGTATCATCAATACATAAATGACATCCAGCTCTACTGCTCTTTTTCATCAAACCCAGCTGAGGCAGTGGCTGTTCTGGATCAGTGCCTGTGCATGGTAATGGACTGGATGAGGGCCAAGAAACTGAGACTCAATCCAGACAAGATAGAGGTACTGTTAGTGGGTCTGCCTGGCTAGGTGATGTTCAACCTGTTCTAGATAGGGTTGCACTCTCCCTAAAGGATCAGGTTTTGTAGTTTGTGAGTGCTCTTGGACCCAGAACTGTCCCTTGAGGCACAGGTGGACTCAGTAGCAGGGAGCACCTTTCATCAGCTTAGGCTGATATACCAACTATGCCCTTATCTGGATAGAGATAGCCTAGCTACAGTTATCCATGCTCTGTACCCTGTTGTCAGGATGCTGCAATGCATTATATGTGGGGCTGCCTTTGAAAATGGTCTGGAAACTTCAGCTGATCCAAAACAGAGCAGCAAAATTGGTAATGGGGACTGGCCAACGTGATCATGGGCTTCTTCATACTGAGCTTTTATCCTGTGATTGAGATTGCTCCTTCATAGAAGTTTGCGGGCTCTTTAAATGACGCAGCGATCATTCAAGGAGTCTCCTGCACTAAATGCCCTTTGTTCCATTTTTAAATAGAT
The DNA here is from genome assembly GCF_057233095.1 of Heloderma suspectum. Classification (NCBI taxonomy): domain Eukaryota; kingdom Metazoa; phylum Chordata; class Lepidosauria; order Squamata; family Helodermatidae; genus Heloderma; species Heloderma suspectum. The sequence goes on from NC_139459.1 coordinate 90,633,057, forward strand.
CGCAGATAATGAGCTATGAAATTACGCCATTGGATTCTGCTTCAGTTTCCTCCATGAAAAGAGGAAAAGAGGCAAGAAGAGCAGCAAGATCAATGAAAGATAATGGCAGACAGGGAGAAGGAGGGGGAAAGAGGAGAGGGGAAAGGAAGCACATGGAAAAGGGAGTCATTGTGATCCTGCATTTAAAATGGAAGCAGAAAGCCCTGTTTTAAATGCAGGATTTTAGGCTGGTATAGAGATGCCCCATATCATTTCAGTACTTTTCCAGCTGCACTGGCTGCCAGTCCATTTCCGGGCCAGATTCAAAGTGCTGGTATTAAATTCAAAGCCCTAAACAGCTTGGGGCCACGTTATCTGAAGGATTGCCTCCTCCCATATGTACCTGCCTGGACCCTAAGATCATCTTCAGGGGTCTTTCCCCAGAAGGCCCTGCCAAAGGAAGTGAGGCAGGTGGCTACCAGGAAGAGAGCCTTTTCTGCTGTGGCACCCCAGTTGTGGAATGAGCTCCCTAGAGAGGTTCGCCTGGCACCTACGTCGTACTCTTTCAGGTGCCAGGTGAAGACCTTTTTTTATTTTCCCAGCATTTTAGCATTATAGTTTTTTTAACTTTGCTGTTTTAACTATGTTACTGTATTTTAAATCTCTGCATTGCTGATAGGTTATATTCTGATTTTATTTTTATACTGTAGTTTTAAGCGTTTATATTTTATATTGTTTTTATTCTATACTTGGTGGTTTTAACTTTTGTGAACCTCCTGGAGAGCTCTGGCTATTCGGTGGTATAGAAATGCAATAAATAATTAAATAAATAAATGTTCAAAAGTGTGCATCTCACAACACAAAAGGAATCTGCAGAATTCATTGTTTAAATACAGGATTAGATACTATCATGGGAGATTGCCCTTGAACTGTGTTACGTTTTAATTCTCAAAGTGCTCTCAGCATCTGATTATTAGTATACAGTATCCTAAGGGCATTAACAAGGGACATGTCAGGAACGCCCTTGCTGCCTTCTGTAATCTTCAAGTAGCTAGAATCAACACACAGACAAAAGGGCTCTTTTCCAAGGCTTTATTTCCATTCAACCTAATGACGCTTGCAGGTGCTAATTGCCTGAGCCTAAGTGGAAAACTCAAAGGAGCAGCCTGCAAGGGGATTCTAGCCTTAGGGAGTCAGTTGGTCTCCGTTTGGAGGAAGAAGTGCAGCAGCCTCTGAACTTAAGGAGTAGGAGGGGAGAGTCCGCCCTTTTCCCATGGGGCATCAGGGCGCAGCTGTTGTCGTCGCGCCAAGCAGGCTGAGTGCGTCCTCTTGGTGCCCACAACCTCCTGCTTGTCTCTGTGCCTGCACCTCGCGTCTAGAAGCTCAAGTTGTCCCTCCCTGTCCCTGCCAGGGTGAGTGTCGCTCTCAGATATGTGAGCGGGGGAGAGCTCTCCCTCCAGCTGTGCCTCTGAAAGACAAGTGGGTTCCTCTCCCACAGATTGTATATCTTCCTCAGAATCAGAACTGCTTTGGGACTCTGTGGACTCAGATCCAACCCTGACAGGACGTCAGTGGCAGCCAAGCCACTATGGTAAACACATATAGACCTGGTTCACATGACACCCATGGGCTGTTTTAGGGTTGTGGATGGTTTGTTAACCATGCCAACAACCCACCTTCGCCAGGTTCACATGACATGATAAGCCCTGGTACACCCTGGCCGTAGCTTGCACATGCAAAATGGCAGCCAGCGTGCATCACAGATGATGGGTTAGCGTGTCATGCGATCCCAGTCATTGAGAAGTGGATGATGCTAATGAGTAGCATTATTGTGAAACGAAGGCGGAAGTTTGGCATTTTCTAGATTTTGGCAAACTCTAGAACCCACATATTCAAGATGCCTGTGGAATTTCTAATCCTCTCCCATTCTGTATGTAATTGTAGCCATTACAGAAGGGGGAGTGGGGTTACTGGCCCTGTGCCTAATGTGACATGCACTGGCTAGCCCTCCATCCAAAATCTGTGCATTGAGCGCAGATGTTTGAAGAAGAAAGCTGTCACATGAACGGCTGCTCACTTGTAGGCACTCCATGTGATCGGGATGCCTGTGGTTTCACTTGAGAGACTAAGTGGTTTATTGAAATCTACAGGTATCCACACGCATGAACCTTTAGTATGGGGATACATCTAGAGATCTCTGTCCATGCCTAGTGAGGTATAGTGAGAGATGTTAAGGCCTGGGAGGTGGGGGACTGGAAATAATCAGAGGGGAAGGGGAGGGATGACATTATTTGTCAAAAGCCTCCCCCCCCATTTTTCCAATGGAAAAATTCCTATGAAATGTTTGCTCATTTGGAATGAGTAAAATGCTTTTTAAGACAAGGGTTTACCCACCCAAAATGTGTAGGATGAAGATTTGTGTGCAATGCAATCTAGAGCATTAGAATACGATTATTACTGTTTCTACTGCAGATTTCAATGCTATGAAATTTAATAAGATATCCAAATATTCTGCTAGTCCTTAATATTGTGACTGCATGGGACTGCGTTTCTGTTGAAAAAATACACTTCCTTTTCAACATTTTTTTTTTTGTGCTTCTCAGATGGCAATAACTAAGATATATTTATTTGCTTAGGTACTATATGGTGCAAGACTTTTCAGCTTTATCTCTTTAGTACTGGGTATATTCACAATTTTACAAAACCAAGGCAGCAATCCTATACCCACATACCTGGGAGTAAATCTCACTGAACTCAGTGGGGCTTACTTCTGAGTAGATATGCATAGGATTGCATTGCATTTATACTTTTGAGGCTGTAGTCCTACATGTACACACCTGAAAGTAAGCTCCACTAAACAGAATGGGTCTTACTTCTGAGTAAACATACATAAGATTCTCTTATGTAAACTGCCTTAAGAGGGTTTTCCTTTCCTTGGGAAGGTTTTCTCCATCTTAAGGTAGAGGGCTAATACTGCGTGTAATAACCCTTAGTCCAGGTCTAAGCAAACTTTCATCCAAGCAACTGTTACAAGTACCATCCAGAACAGAAAAAGTTAGATATTCTGTACAAGTAGTGTGTAGAAAAACTGATGTAGGCTAATTACATTGCTAGAGTCCAATTTTCTACATTTAAAATACATAATTGTTCACAGCAGTAAAGTCGATACCCAGTGGCTAAAAGGACATTAATAAAAATTAACTAATTTTACACTCCAACCAGCAGCCCAGTTAAAATAACCCAAGCCCCATTTCTTTAAAAATCCAGAAAAACACCAATAAATCCTTAAGAACAATCTTCCCCAGGGTGTCAGCTCTAGAAACAAGCTAGTTCATTCTATGACACTTGTTTACGTGATTTATAGAAGAGTAGCTGCCTTCTTAACCCAGGTTCGGTTGCTCAGAGAGTTGGTGTTTTTTTACAATTGGTCACCATGGAAACATCAAACTTAGAACACATTAGAGGGTTACAAACAGGATATTATAACTACTAGCTTAAGAACACAACCATCATCTTAACTTTTATATGTAGGATGAGGACAGCTTTGAACTTACACACCCTACTCGCTTAGCTGTTGAATTACTCTACCACAATAGTTTAGAACAGCCTTCTCCACCCAGTGTCTTCCAGAGATGCTGATTATGCTGTCTGGAGCTGATAGGAATTGTAGTCCAACCAGTGGAAGCTGGTGGCTCCGATGGCAGTGGGGCCATCACTCTGGGTTTCAGACCGAACCAGTCAGAACTCTAAAGGAGAGATCCAGGGTGCGACTTTGGATAGCTCCTTTAGAGTTCTGACTGGTTGTGACTGAAACCCAGAGCAGATTTACCGCCCCACTGACATCGGAGCCACCAGCCTCCACTGAATCCGACACATCTGAAGGTCACCAGGTTGAGGTTGAGGTTGAAGAAAAGAGTGCAGCACTAGGAATGTTTTTGTTTTGTTTTTTAAATGATCTAAGACTCCTTAATCTCTCTCGCTCTCACACTCACACACCCACAATAACAACTCTCTCAAACCACGTGCTGATCCCTACAATAAAACTATGACAGGTAACTCCTGCTAGGGCCTCATGAGCCTGTTACTTTGGTCCCCAGAGTACAGATTTGCTTTCAGAACACTGCAGCTTCTCCCTCTCCTATCACAAAATAATAAGGATGCCATGCTTCTTATATTTACATACCAAGGTTGTTGTTACCTGATGAATGAAATTTTAATTTTATTTATTTATTATTTATTTTCTTATATCCCACCTTTCTTTCATTGTGGAACTCAAGGTGGCTACATGTGGTCCTTAGGAGGTTTCCCTTCCAAGCACTGACCAGACTCCAACCTACTTAGCTTCAGCAAGGTGGCTGCCTCATGTGCTTTCAGGCCATGTCTTGGGACATGGTCTGAATTGTCTGAGTTTTATTCAGTAATTTGGTGAATTAAAATATCCATAAATCTGTGCATAAACAAAACCAATAGTTCTGAATGGGGGAGAAAAAGTACTGTGTGTTTAGGCAATGCACACCTCAGAAGTAGCAGTCACCTCTGTGAGAGAGATAAGGACTGGATGATGATCAGGTGCACATATTGGAAGTGTCCATAGATACATCTTTACATGGCATCAGTGGCACAGAGCACCTTTAAGCAGCTGAGGCTGGTCTGCCAGCTACAGCCTCTCAGGGACATCAATGGCCTGGCCATAATTATCCATGCTCTGGGGATCTCCAGGTTAGGTAACTGCAATGTGTTGGACTTGGGGCTGCCTTTGAAAACTACATTTAGGCCAGATACAGCTGCTAGGCTACTGTCTGGGACCAGTCACGTTGATTGTGCCTCACTGGTCTTTAAAGAGCTCTACTGGCTGACAGTCCACTTCTGAGCACAATTCAAAGTGCTGGGGCTTACATTTAAAGCCCTACACAGCTTGGGTCTGGGTACCTAAATGACTCTAATATTAACCTTCCCAAGCACTGATATCATCAAAAGCCTCCACACAGGAGTCCCTGAAGAGGACTGTGTGAGGAAAGGGCCTCCTCTGTTGTGATGCCCCATTGAGGGAACTCTCTCCTCAGAGAAGCTCACCTGACACCGATATTAATGTCCTTTTAGCACCAGATGAAGAAAGGAAAGGAAAGGTTCCTCCTGTGCAAGCACTGGGTCATTACTGACCCCTGAAGGGATGCCGCTTGCGCTGGCGTTTTCATGGCAGACTATAGCGGGGTGGTTTGCCATTGCCTCCCCCAGGCGTGACTACCTTTCCCCCAGCAAGCTGGGTACTCATTTTACCAACCTCGGAAGGATGGAAGGCTGAGTCGACCTGAGCCGGCTCCCCGAGACCCGGCTTCCGCTGGGATCGAACTCAGGTTGTGGGGAGAGTTTCGGTTGCAATACTGCCGCCTACCACTCTGTGCCACACGAGGCTCTAGATGAAGACCACTTCTTTTCCCAGGCCTGCTGACATTAAAACAGCATTTATCAGTAAAAGTTTATTTATCAATAAAATAGCTGTTTTATCAATTGTTTTAACGGTTTTATTGTGTTCTCATGAATTGCCCTGGAAATCATAGAACCATAGAATAGTAGGGTTGGAAGGCATCTATAACACCATCGAATCCAGCCCCCTGCTCAATTCAGGAATTCAGAGCATCCCTGACAGATGGCTGTCCAGCTTCATCTTGAATGCCTCCAGTGTGGGAGAGCCCACCACTGAAATACCTTCTGAAGGGCCGCATACATATAAAAAGGAGAAATGCCTCTTCCAAGATTGTGCCTACCAACATTTTGTATGTGTGTTAGTACTTCTATTTAAAAAAATTAATTAACCTACATGTTTGTGCCCTGATCTTTACAGGCAATGGACTTTGCATCAACCAGAACAATCAGCTATCTATTTTAACTAAACATAGGATTTAACTACTTAAGTTTGATCATAAAAAATAGAAAATGTTACCCTATAATGCCAGCAGTTTAAGTGTTTTAAAGGGCAATGTTATCTATTAAAAATCCAAACAAGGAAGATGACACATTTGTTAAATGCCATATTATGAATAGCCTAATAATTACAGTAACCTTGAAAGGTTTCCAGTGATCTGGTGTGATAGAGTTTAACAAGCCCATATTATACAAGTTTATTGTGCAAACCAACTGGAAAAAATGAGTCTTCTATTTCTCCAGTACTCATTCTCTGTCTCTTTCCTTCCTTCATTTCCCCACTATGACTCTGATCTGGCACATCTTCTTCCCACTTACAAATCCACCATTGATTCCCTTGAACCTGTTCTCTCCAGCCATCACATATAATTTTGCCCATTTCCTGTATCGTTCCTTCTATTTCCAATGTTCAAGTTGTGAGTGCCATTGCTTATGTAGCCAAAACAACACCACTGACAGAGAGAGGGGTAAAAGTAGGCTTCAGAGAACTCCGCGGTTTGCAGAAGAACAAAACATCTGGGGAGATTGTTTGAGGGGGAAGCCCCAAAATAACCCAACATGACTGAATGTTCTCAGTGGCCATGGAATGCCGGAGTAGAGGGGTAAATTGGGTGGAAGGGAGAATGGAATGGCTGAAGCTCTGAAGAGAAGCACTCCACACTGCAAAATTGTTGTTGCAGATCGCACTTGTAACTTTTGAAAGCACCCTTCTTGTTAGAATAAGGCAATAGCGATGGAATCTGCTGTTTTTGATTTCTGAACGTGTATTGGGGGCCTTATGCCCACTTGGTTCACCATATATAACCTTTCTATGCATTACGCAACAAAGGGTAGTGGACTGAAGTGGCTAACTTTTGCTGTATGCTACCACAGGGTGCATGTGCAAGGCAGGAACATGTTTTCAAATGCTGCCATCATTGGTGTTAAAAAATCATCCCAGTCAAGTTCTGTAACTGGCAAGAATGATGAATGCCATACTACAAACATCCCAATCAACAGTAGCTACAAAACAATTCAATTTTACTTCCTTTGGCGCTTCCACGCCATAATGGGATCTTTACATTTTAGGGACCTTCCCCCCACCCCAATCTTTCCTCAATTCCCTTCGTTCTCCCTGTGAAATCAATTTCTAACTATGAATCTTACTATATTTCTTCTACCTCTGGTTTTGCAACCAGACTCCTTGACCTCATTCCTCTGCTTCTTCCCAACTCCTTCTTTCACTTTTTCTTTCATCAAATGGTAGCTACAAATCTGATAAAAACTATGTTGACATTTTTCTTTTTCATAGAATTAAAGCTGTTTAATGATAAATACTCCCAAATAAGTATACATTGGATTGAAAACTTATACATACACACACACACACACACACACACACACACGTGTGTGTATAACATGTTTTTCTCCTTTACATTCTTATGCAGGAAAATGACTTTAATTAAAAATGATAGTTACATAGTGTACTACACATCTTTCTATGGTGAAATTTGATTATTTATGCACACAGTATATCACTGAAGTGTAATTTTAGGTTCAAGAAGGCTTTCACATTTAATGAGTCCAGAAACTTTCACCCCATATTTGCTTTACAGTGATACTTGTAAATTGTCACCTATTATAAGACACTGTACAGGTCAATTCCTCTCCTAATTTAATGCTCATGGCTTTCCAGTTCTGCTGTCTAGACACCACATAAAATATGTGCTTTCAGAGTGTTATAAAAAAACTGGGTAAATAGCTTTACTATAATTCCCTTTAAGTAGGGAGAATATAAAATTATAGTCAAATTAGTACAAAATGTTCTATTCACAAGCTTAAAACAGATATAAGGAGAGCTGGGTATGTATGTGTGTTTTTTTCCTACCAGGGCAAAGAGCAGCTTGATTAAGAAGCTACAAAAGTGCATGTGGACTTAGAATTCATTTTAGATGGCATGTGTTTTTCTCCGCAAACCCCCCACCCCATCTGTCGTCTGTATTTTGGCAGTTTAAGTATATCTGCTTTATAAAAAGCAACGAGCAAGCTTAGGCAGATCATAATATCAAAAGGTGTGAACATTTTGTCCAGGCACATAATCTCCATTAAGTCTCATGAATAATTGTTGCATTGCCATAAACCTGTCTGAAGAAAAGTAACGTGGCATTGCAAAATCTGGAGTTATGATACAGGAAGTTTGGAAATAAGCAGGTATCACTGCAGCATTTCCTTTCATGAGTACCATAGATCTTGAAAACACTAAGGGAGTTAAAAAAAAAAAACACACATCACATTTAGCTCACTCCCTTCCATAACTTATTCAAGATAGACTTTTAAAATACTATTTTTGATCTTGCATGTGATGAACTCCCTCTCCCTACCAATAAATAAACAAATAAAAATATTTGACTGGCAGCACAATCTTATACATGTTTACTCAGAAGTAAGCCGTACTGGGTTCAATGAGGTTTACGCCCACGTAAGTGTGCATAGGATTGTACTCTGACTCAGTTAGACACCAAGGGCCAATCTACATGAGGTGTTTAGTCTGGTTCTACTGCGCCCCCAAGACGATTGTGTCAGATGCTGTATAGCCCTTTCTGTAGCAGGAGTGCTTTTCCAAGTTTTAAAAACCGTGTATGTGCAGTTTTTCATGAACATCTACTCGTAAGTAAGTCCTCCACTGCACTTCATTGAACATGCAAGGGAGGAGGGGAGGGGGAGCAAGCCTCTGCTCATTGGCTGCCCCAAACCTACACAATTGATAACATTCATTTCTACTCAGGGACTCTGCCCACCCACCCCCAAACTAATGCGGCTTCAGTTCCTGCTTGCCCCGCAAAAGCAGGTTTTCTCTGGAGAAGTACAGCACTTCATTGGGTTGTGTATGCTGCAGAAGGGGCTAAGTCAATTCTGTGAAAATCCAGATTTTGCCCAAATCTCTTCAGGAAGCATCTCTGCTTAGACTGGCCCCAAAACAGATAGCCACATGTAAACCTGGTGACATTTCATCACCATTTTTAAACTGAGGGACAGATGCTTTAAAGAATAATGCTAATCTGCTTTTTGTCCCTAATGCTATTTAACATTCATATGAACCCATTAGGAGCAGTCATTGGGGAATTTGGAGCAAGGAACCGTCAGTATGCTGATGACAACCAGCTCTATTGATCTGTAACATCTAAATCAGGGGAGGGTTTGCAAGCCTTGGACCAGTGCCTGGAAGCAGTGGTGGGCTAGATGAACGGCAAAACATTGAGTCTTAATCCTGGTAAGATGGAGGCTCTGTGGATAAGTGGCTTCTATGTGTGGGAACTTGGTCAGTTGTCTGCTCTGAATGGAGTTATAATCCCCCTGAAGGAGCAGGTGTGTAGTCCAGGAGTACACATTGATCCAAGTTTATTTCAGCTCCCAGTATGCTGGAGGCACAGGTGTCTTCAATAGCTTTGGTGGGTAAGCCAGTTACAGCCATTCCTGGACAGGGATAGCTTGACCACTGTAGTCAATGAACTGGTAAACTCAAAATTGGTTTACTGGAATGTACTTTATGTGGGGCTGCCCTTAGGTTTGGTCCAGATGTTGCAATTAGTGCAGAATGCTGTAGCCAGGTTGGTATCAGGGGTAGCTTATCACCAGCATATTATATCTATATTGAGGGAATCACACTGGCTGTCTATATGCTGCCAGGCCAAGTTTAAGGTTTTGATACTTATCATAGAATTGTAGGGTTGGAAGGCACCTATAAGACCATCAAGTCTAACCCCCTTTGTTTACAAAGTCCTAAACAACTCAGGACTAGGATACTTAAGAGATCGCCTGATCCTTGACTTGACTTGACTATCCTTGACTTGATCCTAACCAACAGAGATGACTTAGTGGATAAAGTAGCAGTTACAGGAACTCTGGGGGAAAGCGACCATGTTGTACTTGAGTTCTTGGTTCTAAGGGAAGCAAAAGCCGAGTGTAGTCAAACGCGTACCCTGGATTTTAGGAAAGCTGATTTTCATAAACTCAGAACAATGATCAGTAAGGTCCCATGGCAAGCGATGCTAGCAAGAAAAGGAGTCCAAGATGGGTGGGAGCTTTTAAAAAAGGAAATTCTCAAGGCACAATCACAAGCAATTCCAACAAGAAGAAAAGGTGGAAGACAACAGAAGAAGCCAATGTGGCTTCACAAAAAGCTTAGAGATGACCTGAAAACAAAAAAGGACACATATAGGAAGTGGAAAGAAGGCCAAGTAACAAAGGAAGAGTACAGGCAGATAGCACAGAATTGCAGGGATGGCGTCAGGAAGGCTAAAGCTGAGAATGAGCTGAGGTTAGCAAGGGATGTTAAAAACAACAAAAAGGCTTTCTTCAGCTACGTGCATAGAGGAGGGCTAACGTTGTCCCTATCTTCAAAAAGGGTAAAAAGGAAGAACCTGGGAACTACAGACCAGTCAGTCTGACATCAATCCCTGGGAAAATTCTGGAGCAGATCATAAAGCAATCCATCTGGAAGCACCTTGACAACAATGCTGTGATTACTCGAAGCCAACATGGATTTGTCAAAAACAAGTCCTGCCAGACAAATCTGATCTCATTTTTTGATCAAGTCACCTCCCTTGTAGACCGTGGGAATGCTGTAGACATCATATACCTCGACTTCAGCAAAGCTTTCGACAAAGTGCCCCATGATATCCTGATGAGCAAACTAGCTCAAAGTGGGCTAGATGAAACAACGATCCGGTGGATCCACAGTTGGCTACAGAATCGGACTCAAAGAGTGCTTCTCAATGGGACCTTCTCAAACTGGGGAGAGGTAACGAGTGGGGTACCGCAGGGCTCAGTCCTGGGCCCAGTGCTCTTCAACATTTTGATGAATGACTTGGAGGAGGAGGTGCAGGGAATGCTGATCAAATTTGCAGATGACACAAAATTGGGAGGGATAGCTAATACTTTGGAAGACAGAAACAAAATTCAAAGTGATCTGGATAGACTGGAGCGCTGGGCAGAAAACAACAGAATGACATTTAATAGGGATAAATGCCAAGTTCTGCACCTAGGAAAAAGAAACCAAATGCACAGTTACAAGATGGGGGATACGTGGCTCAACCAAACTACAAGCGAGAAGGATCTTGGAATTGTTGTCGATCACAAGCTGAATATGAGCCAACCATGTGATGTGGCTGCAAAAAAGGCCAATGCTATTTTGGGCTGCATTAATAGAAGCATCGCTTCCAAATCCCGGGAAGTACTAGTTCCCCTCTACTCAGCACTGGTTAGGCCTCATCTGGAGTACTGTGTCCGGTTCTGGGCACCACACCTTAAGAAGGATGCAGACAAACTGGAAAGGGTTCAAAGGAGGGCAACAAAGATGATCAGGGGACTGGAAACAAAGCCCTATGAAGAGAGACTGAAAGAACTGGGCATGTTTAGCCTTGAGAAGAGAAGACTGAGGGGAGATATGATAGCACTCTTCAAGTACTTGAAAGGTTGTCACAGAGAAGAAGGCCAGGATCTATTCTTGATCATCCCAGAGTGCAGGACACGGAATAATGGGCTCAAGTTACAGGAAGCCAGATTCCAGCTGAACATCAGGAAAAACTTCCTGACTGTAAGAGCAATACGACAATGGAACCAATTACCTGGGGAGGTGGTGGGCTCTCCCACACTGGAGGCCTTTAAGACGAGGCTGGACAGCCATTTGTCAGGGATACTCTGACTTGGATTCCTGCATTGAGCAGGGGGTTGGACTCGATGGCCTTGTGGGCCCCTTCCAGCCCTACTATTCTATGATTCTATGATCCCCTAGCAGCATGCTCAGCCTGTACTCATTGGAGGAGACCCTCCTGGTGGTTTCAGAGATTTGGTCTATCATGGTTTGGAACAGGGCCTTTAGTATCATGGTGACCACTCTGAAACCACTACAAATTAGGCACCCACTAAAATCGCCTCCAAAAGGCATTCCCAGGAAGGCAATCTTGTCCTATGTACATTGCTTAGAAATTTCTTTAATATGAGTGTCAAGGTTCCACTTATGACCTGGACCCCCTGAGCAACTCCTCAAGGATCTCTTTCTTCCTTAAGAGTCCCACCTTCCTTCTTTTAAGCTTCCCTTTCCCAGTAACTTGGGGTTTAGGCTGTAGACATGGGGTGACTGACACTCTAGACACAGGGTTTAACTAGTAAATTTAAAGCAAACAAATTACAACTAAAGGTTTTTACACAATAAAGCTAAGTGATAGAAGAGGCATTAAAAGAAAATAAAAGTTGCAAAATGCATGTTCCTGTACCCTAGCTGTCCTTAGACTTTTCTAGGCTGCTTCTTCCTGCTCACTCCGTAGACTCTGCTCTCACTTCAGGCTCTGGCTGTCTCTCTCTTGCTCTGGTTGCAGCCTGGTCTTTCTGACTCTTACAGACTTACTCTTACAGGCGCTCTCTCTCTCTCTCATATATATATATATATATATATATATATATATATATATATACACACACACACACACACACACACACAGAGTACTGTGCAAAAGTCTTAGGCCACCACCAGCTTTGTTGTTTTAGCAAAGTTTTAATGACCATCCATAATTATTTTTTGGTCTCTGTATTAAGATACAAACAGAAAATACAGGAAATCTGTACAGGCAAAAGTCAGTATTCAGTGTGACCTCCCTTGGCTCTAAGCACATCTTGAACTCTTTTGGGGAGACTATCCTGAAGTTTTCTGAAGTAATCTTCTGGTATATTATACCAGGCTTCTTTCAGCACTTCCCAGAGTTCTTCTTTAGATGTAGGTTGTCTTTTATTTATTTCTCTGTCCAGGTGATCCCATACTGCCTCTATAATATTCAGGCCTGGACTCTATGGAGGCCAGTCCATGACTGTCAGTGTTTTATCAGCTGTTTTCCTCGCTAAACATGATTTCACTGCATTAGCAGTGTGCTTGGGATCGTTATCATGCTGAAAAATGAAACCATTCCTGATCAGGCGCTTTCCAGAAGGAATGGCATGATGAATTAAAACCTGTCTGTACTTTTCAGCATTCATGATCCCATCAATATGGACAAGACTGCCAACACCACTGGCAGAAATGCAGCCCCAAACCAGGACAGACCCTCCACCATGTTTTACTGAAGGCCGCAAGCACTCATTCGTCCATCTCTCTCCAACTCTTCTTCTCACATATTGTCTACGATTGGACCCAAAAATTTCAGACTTGGATTCATCACTCCATAATACTCTTTTCCACTGATCCTCATTCCAATCTTTGTGAGCTTTAGCATATCTTAGCCTTTTCACCCTGTTCCCCTTCCACAAAAGTGGTTTCTTGGCTGCTACCCTTCCACGAAGACCATTCCTGGTCAGGCGCCTGCTGTTACTCTAGTGTAAGGGGAGGTCACACTAAATACTTGCCACTTTAGCCTATGGAAGCTGTTTTTTCTGATTTTTTTTCTATTGTTGAATACTGCATACAAATTTCCTGTATTTTCTGGTTGTATTCTAATGAAAAGACTGAGAAATAATTATATATGGTCATTATACCATTGCTAAAACATCCAATCTAATGGTGGCCTAAGACTTTTGCACAGTACTGTATACACACACACACACACACACACACACCCTCATCCCTCAAAACTGAAAGTACTGCTTCAAACCTGAAGAAATGAAACTTGAGTGGAGAAATGAAACTGACACTTTTAACCAGAGAAATGAAACTACTCCTCTCAGGGTCTCCCCCTCCCAACAGAAAACTCTAATCCTGACCTTTTTTTCCCCTTTGCTTTGGTAGACCTCAGACCTTCAGGATAAGCAATTCATAAATATTGTTAAATAAATAAATAAATACTCTTTCAAGAATCTTAACTAATGCTGAATAGTTTACAGACAATAGAAAACATTCAGCTAGCACGCTTAGGGTGAATTCACAACCTGGATTATTCACATGAGCGCTCTAATTATCACTAGAAAATATCATATACAAAAAACTGCTGATGAACCATCACTTGCAGCATCATTTCCCCCACCCCCACAAGGCACATACTGAACAATGACAACAATTCTTACAAAATGGATCTCGTGTAGACGGCCTCCAGGATACAAAGACATCACCCTACCACTAAATGATCACCACAGTCGAACTCTCTCCCTCTATTATTGCATAAAATACCTGGAACAGTAATTGCCTATTTGAAATTCTGCTAAATAACTAGCTTTTTTCACCTTTACACCCTCGGAGGGGTGTTAAGTAAAGCTCTATGGCAGTAACCCGGCAGTGTCTCACTTGCAAAGCACTTGCGTCCCAGGCAAGCCCCAGCAACATTGCCCAAGATACTACAAAAATTTAAAGCCTGTGCAAGCTGGTTTGGCTCTGGGGGTAAAAGGGTCATAAACAGAGTTGTGTATGTTCCAGAAAGACCAACAACTTTGGAACATCTTCCATCAAAAATTGAGTGAGCAAATATTGACACTAATATGGATTTTGGAATTTTTCTTGCGGTCAATATGGTGACCTTTATTTTGTTTCTTTAAATGAAAAATAGCTTTGAATGGGTTGGAGGATGCACCAGCCGGCAGGAGATGGGAAGCATTTTTTGCTAATACCCTCTCCCTGCTGCCCGTAGCACCACCTCCATGCTACTCTGGAGGGTTCCTCAAGCCTCCAAAGCATCTCTTTAGGGAGCATAGGGGTCTAAAGTGGAAATCAGCCAATATCAACTCCTCCGTGTTCTACCAAGTAGAAATGCTCAACTGGATCAGAAGTGTCCATAGATGGAAGGAACCTTCCATTCTCAGGAGGCAAATTTTGGATCCAACTGAATGCTTTTTCTATTTTGTTTGTTTGTTTGTGTGGCATACACTGCACTACTTTCATCTTTAATATGTCCCACTACACGGCACCCCATGCTGTCCATCCCTAGTTACACTACTGTCCATAACAAATGGGTTGGATGTGTGAGCCTTTAATGGCTTTTAATAATGGCTTCAGGGAAATAGAACACATTTTTCAATGCCTGAGGACAAAAGCTAAGTGCCACAATCATTCTGATAGCAAGTATGAGATCAACAAATAATTCATCAAATGTTGACCCTGCATTCTTGCCAGAGTTCCCTTTTTATTTAGCTTGTATGGTTTTCCAGGCCTACTGAACAATGGCAAACATCTTCTGACATTTAAGAAGTGGTTTCAACAGATTAATATTTAAAGACTTGCAGTTCTAAACATATTTTTCAGCATTTATATTATGGTAGCCCTCCAGCTACACATGAATAGTTGGTTAAAATAGATCAATAAGCCATCTTTCAAACATTAAATTCAAAAGGAATATTTTACCTGTGTTTGGCACAAATATTTCAGTACTTTTAAGGCTATGTTGCCACCTTGCATCAAATATTTCATATCAGAACCAGGTGGATGACTGTAATATTGCAAAACAACACTAAGGAAGCAAATGACTACCTGAAAATAAAATGTAACAGTATGAACTCACATTTGTGATGAATATAGAACATCCACACATTTTGTTCCCAATGCTGTTAATAGACAATACAAATTACTCCACTATGTTGACACAAATTTCAATTTCATTTTTTAAGAGCTTTTTATAGGTGTGCTGTTCTAGATTTTGTAGCTTAGAGCTTTTGGCTGTGCTGATTCATATTTAAGAGCTATGTGCCTAATTAAGATTATGAAATAGAAGTGAGCAAGAAAACAGAATACACACTTTTCTTAATACTGCCCATCTGCAATCTCAAAGACTAAGGCAGAAAACCATCAAATCCAAGTCACATGATCAGTCAAAAGGACAGTTTGTAGCAATTGATCATATTTTCACTTTGATGATCTGGTCTCCTTTGGAAAGGTCACATGTCAAGGAACCTCTAGAGTCTATCCGTGACAATTGATGTGAATTAGCCATTTCATTACAACCAAGCAATTATACAATAGTTCAGTCTTATAAATAGCCACTGACCTCATCACCTGTAACAAGTCAGAATCTTCGCCAGGCTATCAGACGAGGGAATATTACCGGGGGGGGGGGGTCTTTCCTTTTAGGCCAGATATGACTAATTTCATTTACAATTGTTTACTTAAAAGATGTACATACTGACCAGGGAGGAGACCAAACACACGTGAGGGTAGTAACAGTTTGTGTGGGACAGTATTTTTTGTGAACTTATTTGCAAGTATGTAGTAGGGTGGAGTTATAACTATTCGCATGATGAATTCATTTATTTTATTTATTACATTGCTATATCACCCAACAGCAGAAGTTCTATGGGCGGTTCACAATAAGTAAAACCAGTGTAGTGTAGTGGTGAGAGTGACGGACTGGGAGCTGGGAGATCCGGGTTCTAGTCCCCACTTGGCCATGGAAGCTCACTGGGTGACTTTGGGCCAGTCACAGACTCTCAGCCCAGCCTACCTCACAGGGTTGTTGTTGTGAGGATACAACGGTGAGGAGGAGGATAATGTAAGCCGCCTTGAGTTCCTTGCGAGAGGGAGAAAGGCGGGGTATAAATGCAATAAATAAATAAATAAGTAAAACCACAGAATACAGCATAGAACGCAGTATAAAATTCAAAAGTTTAAAACTACAATATAAAAGCAAAACCAAAATAAAACCTAGCAGTAATGCAGAGATTTAAAATAAAATAATGAATTTAAAATGACAGAACTAAAAACTAAAATGCCTAAAATGCTTGGGAAAATTTAACAAAGGTCTTCACCTAGTACCAGAAAGAACACAATGTAGGTGCCAGGGGAACCTCTCTGGGAAGCTCATTCCATAACCGGAGTGCCACAGCAAAAAAGGCCCTATTCCTGGTAGCCACCTGCCTAACTTCCTTTGGCAGAAGCTCCCGGAGAAGGACCACTAAGCATGCCAAATAGTTTCAGACTTCCATGGCAGCCAATGGAAACTGTAGCAGCCCCATGGATCTCTAGACCTGCTGGTTACCACTATGCAAATGCTATTCCTATAAAGATTGGATTTAAGCTTGAATGTTTTATAGCTCTTCATACCTGCATATTTGTACGTATCATCTTTGCCTAGGCATCTAGGCATATTTAATTTTTCTTGTCTTTGTGCTGAGTTTTTGTAGAAATTGGATTTTTTAAATTGTGGGTTTTTATATTTTATATTATATTCATTATGTTATATTATATTATATAATATATAAATTATATTATTGTTATTTTATTGTGTAATTTTACTTGCCTTGAATACATCATGGTCAAAAGGTGGGAAAGAATATTTAAGTATAATAATTTATCTGTATAAGTGAAAAGCTTACAAATGTGAATACCACAACTAGCGTTAGAGAGAGCTATTTTTGTCTCATGAGATCACATCTGCCAATTGGCTTCAGCAACTTTTTAACTCATGAACAAAATGAGAACAAACTAAATGTGTAACTCAAGCCCCATCCATTATAGGGAAAACCCAAAGCTGCAAGTAAGGAGAGTTATAGGCCCCAAGATCCATTCTGCAAGTCTTGAAATATTGCTTCTGTTTGGAGCAGTAACCACTCCTTAAAACAGGGGTTTAGAACCCCAGGCCCAGGGCCAAATCCCACCCACCTGAGGTCCCAATATGGACTTCCAGGGTTTTCCAGATGACCCTGCCTCTTCTCCCTGACTGACTTTTGTGCAGTCTCTCCCCCATTCTAAAGGGTTGAAATGCATCTCCTATGGCTTAATTAGTGGAAATAAGAGCTTTAAGCTAAAATATGCTGGTATTTTTGGTCCCACTTCTTTTGCCTTCACCCCGCACTAACAACTGGAATATGCCCCCCAAAAAACATCTCAGAAATGGAATTCAGTCCTCAGTATTACTAGTCAAGAAGAAGGACAGACTAAATGTAGGGTCTGAGTTGCAGCCAAATCAAGCTCACTCAAGTAGTCCAAATCAAGCACAATCCAAAGAAGAGAGAATTATCAGGAGCCCAGGAATCAGCAATACAAGATATCAGTCTTAAAAAGAAGCAAGGTCAGGAGAATTAGAGCATATCTACACCAGCCTAAAATCCCACATTTAAAACGTGGCTTTCTGCTTCCATTTTAAATGCAGGATCAGTACAGACTCCCTTTACACATGCTTCCTTTTCCCCTTCCTCTTTCCCCCTCCTTTTCACCTTTATCTGAATCTTCCATATGTTTCATTGGTCTAGCTCCTCTTCTCACGGCTTTCCTTTTTCACAGAGGGAACTCAAGAGGAACTCAAGGTCTGTGATTTGATATCTCATTACCTCCTATCTTTTTAAAGGTCATTTAGTGCAGGAGATGCCCTGGAGATAAACAACATCATCTAAAGGACCTGCAAACTTCCACGAGTGAGCAATCTCAATAGCAGGATAAAAGCTCCATGTGAAGAAGCCCCTAGGGCTACAAGGTACTGGGAGCTGAAATAAAGATGTTGTTCAAGCAATCCACAGGTCTCAACTGAGAGCTTATACAGTCAAGTCTCCTAGCCCACACCCAGGTAGAGCTGCAAGCCATTAGTCCTGGCTTTAGAGTCTCCCTAAGTCTGATGAGTCCCTTGCTCTTGAGTAGACCTTACTCGCAGGTCTTGAGGTATGCACTTCACTCCGAATGGCAGCCCCAGCCTGTGCCTCCACCTTCTGGCACCGGCACACTCTAAGGCTGGGCAGATGCTCAGCCTCCTCCTCTGACTTCACAAGTGATGTACAGCCCTTAGGAACCCCATCGGGGAATTCCTCAGAATCCACCATTCCTGAAGGGCCTAATGTAGCTTCTCCACAGCTGCTGGAGGTGGGTCTTTAGGCTCTGCAACATCAGGGTCTTCATCTGAAGAGTTATCTTGGTCTGGGTCAGGCATGACCTTAGCCAGCATCCTGGTGTGTTGGTTTTTGGGGTAGGGTGGATGCAATGTGGGGGGAGGGATTGTGAAGTTGACTGTAGCAGCAGCTTTGGGGAGGAGGCGGGACTAATTGTTTTCCCAACGGGGGCAGGGCAGAATATGAGGATTATTGTGAATGGATAGGTTTTAATTGGAAAAAATAGTCTGAAGGAAAGATGTTAATCATCCCCCACCCCCTCGGTGTCACTTCTACAATTAACTTTGCACCCCCTCTACCTGCCCTTCCCTAGAAAATAACTAAAGAAACCCCGAAATGATCATGTGTATAGTTTGAGCCCCACGGTTGTTAAACAGTGCTTTAAATTGCAGTAGTCGGAGTTATTACCACTCTGGTCATTTTCTGCCAATGGCTGAAAGACCAAACCAGCCACTGGCAAAAAAAAATGACCAAAAGAAGTGGAGGAGTACTGTATAATACCCCCCACAAAACACCTCAGGTCACAGCAGCAAAGGTCAGTTTAGTTCAATTGCCTCCTTAGAGACTCTCTCCCAGGCCTCTTCTCCATAACTATAAGAGGTCAAGAGCCCTGCCTGCTTTTGCATCACCTAGTTGAGGGTGACTTTGGAATGGGAAGACTGCAAGGGGAGCTGCTTAATTCTTCTACAAACCATGACATATTTGTATAATTAGCAAATAATTTGCATAACATGCAAATTAGGCCACTCAGATTTGGGGAACTGTAATATGGCAACCCTATTTAAATGGAACAGGCCTAATAAGGTATGTATCAACTTCTTTTTCTTTTCTTTTTTAAAGCCACCACATTTTACTTATTTAAAACCATTCATCTAAGCTTTCCATACATTCAAGATGGATCACAGTGAGCAATAAAACTGGATTATTTTACTATGTGCCAAAACCTTTCTAGTATTCCGTCAAGCTATCCAGTTCTTTGATTAAGCACAGCTGTCAACATTTTCAAAGAAATGTTCTTATTCAAAGAAGAGCAAAATAAGCAAACTGTGCGAGGGAGAACTAGGATGTGCATCATGTGAGTTTTTGAAAAGCTAGCTGGTTCATCCAGCAAGGTCATCTTAATTTTGCTTCTGTGCAAGTTAATGGTTAAAAGTCTCCCCTGCATCACTCCCCTCAAAAATGTACACACTAAGGACCAATTTGCCAACTTCACACTGTTTTATACCTACACTTACAAAAAGTTTTATGTACTTTATTTGAGAAATGTCATTGTTCCTATGGTTTAACAACCTATAAAGTTTGGTGGCCAAATTAAACAGATGGCCTTGGAGGTCCCTGTTATGCAAGCTCTAAAGGATCATTTTTTGTGCAGATTTTTCTCTTTAATGGTGCACTAAAAGGGGGCAAGAAGACAATGTATATTGATAATGGTTCTGAAAAAAACACAGATCCTCTTCAGCCTTGGCACTCGCATTTTCTTTATTTTTCTGTATTATACATTGAGCTCAGGAAAAAAAATGTTTTACACTCTTCAGAAATAAATGATGAGTTGTTTATTTGAGAGAAGAATCTTAAGAAGGGTGTCTCATTAAAATCTACTGGTGTTCTACAAGTATTTTTCATTCACTGTGAGGTCTAGCTAATGCTGTGTGTCCATTAGATTCTTGCTTCTACAATATAATCCTTTTTTTGTAATCAAATAAAAAGTATCAAAATGAGTGGATGTGGTTCCAACATATCCCGCCCATGTACACAATGGATTACAGAAACTGGTGTTCCTCAGCCACATACAGAAGTAACACTGGAGTGCAGAAAAGACCAGGGGGGTGTCTCAATGAGTGATTTACTCTGAGCTGGCTGTGTTTGGAGGTTGTTAGGGATATATGATGTTGTGGCCATCCAGCAGCCACCCCAGAGTTCATCATGGAAAAACCGGATTTTCTAAGACTGCTTAAAGTCCGATTCTTTTCCTTAAATTGGGTTCTCCTCAGTCTAGTTGCTCTGTGAGCCAACTCCCGCATTTAGCTCGAGTATGCTAGCCCTGCCCAGAGCGTGCCTTTCACTTTGACCCCAGTCAAGGGGTGTTTCCTGCATGTTTCCCGTCCCTGCACAAACCAATTATTATCTACTGAGAAGTAACTCCCATTGTGCTCAATAAGGCTTGTCCCCTGAATGTGCACACCAGCATTTACAGAGATCCCCCTCAATTGAAATAGCAGATTTTAAAGCGCTAATTCCCTAAAGCACTTTTTCCACAGCTGCAATTCTCTTTTGTTTGGTTTATTGCCATTCAGAAGTAACTACTTCCACCTTCAATCACTGGCTCCTGCGCAGCATTGGGTTAGAAAGGGGGCCGGTTTCCCATCCCTATGTCTCCCCGCTGTCTTTCCCAGCACAAGCATATGTGTGTCTACTCAGAATTAACTCCCATTGTAGTCAATGAGGCTTATCCCCAAAATGCACACTCCTGAAGTTACTAGATCCCCATGAATTGAACTAACACATCTAGGAGCCTTAATGTCAAAGCTTTGAAGCTTCAAAGCTTCGATTGATTGCATCATCGGCTGATCAGGGCAGAAAGAACATTGTGTTCTTTTAATGATTGTTCTTTAAGGGAGTAAATAATACGGTGTGGGGGGGAGATTGTTCCCAGACACTTTCAGGGGAAGGAGCACACTGTGTTCTTTTAATGATTGTTCTTTAACAGAGTAAATAATGCTGGGGAAGGGGGAGAGAGAGAGAGAAGGAGAGTGATTTATGTAGCAACACAGGAGGAAACCTCCTGGGATTTTATCAAAGGTGAAAGGGGAGGAGAGCTGGAGGGGGGAACCTCTCTTATTGGTTGAGCAGCCCCTGCTTGTCAGATGATGTTCACTACAACCCCCAACCCACCCTACAGTATGTTCTGTGAAGCAACTTTGACTGGTGCGATACACTTGCTCATGGGACCCCTGCGCTGAGCAAACCTGGCTTCTTGAAAAAATTGGGTAAGCCACAATCCATTGTCATGGAGAAACCGCCCAATATGTGCATGGGGATGGACATAACAATCTCATTTCTACAAGACTGTCAAGATCTGAAAAATGTAATTCTGCAAGTAGCTTATGCTATTGCAATTATTATCTGTTGTGATTATTTTATTTATTTATTAAATTTATTAATCGCCCATCTGGCTGGTCACCCAGCCACTCTGGGCGATGTACAGAATATATAATAAAACAGTTTAAAACAATAAAATTCCACAATAAAAACATCATTTTTCTAAAAATACCCTAACCTACCCCAAATGCCTGCCTGAACCACGTTTTTAATGTGCGGCGGAAGCTCATTAAGCAGGGGGCATGGCGGAGTTTCCTAAAGAGGGGGCATGGCGGAGTTTCCTAGGGAGTTTCCTAGGGAGGGAGTTCCACAGAGGGCCACCACAGAGAAGGCCCTCTCCCTCGTTCCCACCAGTCTAGCTGTCCTGGCTGATGGGATAGAGAGAAGGCCATCCAAGGCTAAACCAATGATAAACCAATAATGTATGGACTCCAAGAGATTAATAGAAATTGGATTTAGGAAGGATGAAGCCCAGAATAAGGCACAATCTGTGCTCGTTGGTTCTTTCTCAGACAACTCTCATGCAAATACACACTAAGATCATTTCTACATGAGGCTTTTATTGCACATTTGTGATTGGTTACTCATGGAAGTTTGCAGGTCCTTTACATGAGGTCATCAAGCTCCAGGGCATCTCCTGCACTTTCTGGCCTTTATGCTGCTTTTTAAAAAAATCAAAGATAACCTGATAAAGAACATTAATCCGATATATCAGTTGTATGTAATTCCACAGCTCCACTATGACCACAATGCCATCTACTGCCTGTAAAATGAAACATATAGAACTTGCCAAGAAAGGAATTCCCTGATTCAAAGCACTTGTCCACCCTGTAAAGGACCCGATCTCAATCCCACAAAGAATCCAAGTGGGATTCCTAAGCAGAAGCCCTGGTAAGGATGCAGGATTTAGCTTCATGTGGTAAAGCTCTAAACTGAGAGCAAAAACTAACTGAAAAATAAAGACAGGCTAATGAATTAGATTATAAGCATTTAAGTGATGCTTTCTCTTACACCCTGTACTTCTCTAAGGGTTTGGCGAGGCATAAGTCATCTTGGGGTGCAATGCTGGCTGGGGAATCCTGGGAGTTGTAGGATTTCTTTCTGTCTAAACATGCATAGGATTGTGCCCCAAGTCCCTTAAGGCAGAGCTTCTAACAGAATTTCAGTCTTATTAGAAAAGAAAAGTAGCTGTATTATTTACATTAACAAGGTCTGTGCTTTCAGATAACAGGAAGTGCAGAAAGTAATAACGTAAATGGCAAACAGATCAAAACCTTAAGGGAAGCATTAAGAACCTTATTGAATCACTCACGTGGCTCCAGATTCTTATAGTAGCCCTGTCTGTACTTCAGACATTTAATTGCAACACATTCCTTCTGACAGATATCTGTGTATCTTGATGGTAAGTGAGTTTTCCCCTCAGCCATTTCTAAGGGTTAGGCAAGAGTACAGCTTTCTCTTGCAGCAACAGAAAAAAGGATCACCTAACCTTGAAAGCAGTCCATCTGCCAGTAAGACAGATGGGTCTCTATACTTCAGAGGCAAAACACTTTCTAAGTATTGCTTGCTCTCCTCTTTCATATTTACTGTGATAAGCCTGATGACGGTGGGGAGGAGGTAAAGGTTCCGGTGAGGAGAGTTGATAGACTCCCTCCAATTTAACTTTAGTCTAGACTGACAATAGAATTAGGTCACTAGAAGTTATTTAGAGGCATGCCAATGTTTAATTCTAGTGGGTTATTTACAAGGAGAGCGTTCCCTGCAGTGGCTCCTATTGGAATTTTCAGCTCCTCCTGAATTTCCAGTTCCTACTGAAAATGGGAATTGGTAACAACTGCTTCCTAGTTGGAAGGCAGTTCAACCTGTCATGGTTGCTGGGCATTAACTAATAGTAAAAAAAACACACACACACAAAAACAGGAATTAGATTCCTTCTTCTGCTCTCCCATTCCCTAGTTTTCTCCTGTTATAAAATGAGACACAGCTTTTTACATGCCAGAATACTGCTGCCCAATGTGAAAAGGGCAAAATTTTACTTGGGCAAACTGGTGAATGCTTATGACAATTTAACTCACATCCCTGCCCCACCAAATCTATCAGAGACAATCTGCAGCAGACACTGCTACACTCTGCACTGTGTCAGTAATAGTGGTGGTACAATGTCTTGGATTTCGAGTATTTCTACATGATGCTTTTATTGCATACTCATGCTTGGTCACTCACAGACATTTGCAGGTCCTTTACACAACATCATTAACCTCCAGGGCATCTCCCACACTTTCTGACCTTTATCCTGTTAAAAAAAAAAAGATCGGGGATAATGCAGTAATAAATGTCAATCTGCTTTAATGGCCATGTGAAATTGTGTAATTCCACTATATCTCTCCTATATCACAGTGCCATCTAGTAGGTGTGAAATGAAACATGTAGAATGCACAGACATAGGAAGTCCCAGAAAAAAAGCACATCTCAGCCTGTGTAAGGGGCTGAGCTTAATCCCGCAAAGAATCCGGAAGCAGAAGTCCCAGTAAGGTGCAGGATAAAAAGCCTGCTGTGGAGAGGCCCTTTGTCTTGGACTTACAAAAGTAAGACATGTAACTTGATCACCCTCCTCCTGCCCAGCTTCCTGATAACTTGGTCAATAATAGGGTTGTGCGGACTCACCTGAGTCTGCACCGTGACCTGCTCACCAGATCCCTGCCCACAGCTGGACGTAGCTTGCGGTGGGACATGAGCTGGCTAGTGGTTCGCAAGGGCCCAGCGAGTGCTGTCGCAGCCGCCACAAGCAACTGCATCCCTCTCTGCCGAGCACTGGCAGAGGGGTGCAGTTGCTCTCAGGAGCAGGATGGGAAGTGAGAGGGAAGCGCCACTTCCCTCTTGTTTCCCATTCTGTGTCTCTGCCACCGCCACAAGCAACTGTGCCCCTCTCTGCTGAGCATCAGCAGAGAGGGACGCGGTTGCTCTTGGAGGCAGGATGGGAAAGCTTCGGGCAAGGAGCAGGGGCCACCGCACTTGCCCAGCTTGGCATGCGCCAAGTTGGGCAAGAGCAGGAAGTCACGGACTGACATCCGGGGGGGGGAACTGGCGGGAACCCACTGAACTCGAGCCCCTAAATGGATGCTCGCGACATCCCTCATCAACCATTCCCAAAAGGGCAGTCATAGCCTATTATGGGCTGTCCATTGTACAGTGAGGAAAAGCGGAAGAAAGGAAATACTCCTGACTTGTGTTAGGAGGAACTATCAAAGGAAAAGGGGTTGACGGACATATTCTTCCCTCCAAGATAAGCTAAAATGTGCCTGCATAAAATTTAAAGGGTAAAGAACTACATGAAAGATTACATTGATCTGTCTCTCAAAATCTCACAGGCTGCTTTCAGAAAGGCATCCCCTGTAACCAAAACTGGAGAACATTATATACAAGTGCCTTTTCACAACTAAAAGCACAATCCTATACATGACTCAGAAGTAAGTCCCATTGTTTTCACTGGGGCTTACTCTGTATATAAGATTGCAGCCTAAGGCTGTGAAAAGCATACTTATCAGGAAGAAAGTCACAATTATTATGTTCTTACTGAAGAACAGTGGATCTTACTTCCAAATAATTGTATTTAAGATTGGGTTGCAAGTGCGACAGATGCTGTGCTGCTCCAAGACTTATGGAATATCCATAAACAGGTGCAAGTCTAAAACCTTCTTTTATAACTTCTAGTTATGAAAGTGAGCTGTAGAGATTAGTGCTGTGCCAAAAATTTATCCCAATTTTTTTTCCTGACCATTCTCACTCAATTTGATAGAAGAGAAATTGCTTTCGAAAAGAAATGCAATTCTGAAGAAATTTTGAAGAAATTCTCCTGGGTTGGGTTTGGGTTTCTTGGGCTTACCTTACTTAGGAGGTAGCCAAGGAGTGAGCACCAGTGTCCTGTTTTTCATTGTACAATCACCTCTCTGGCCTCCTGTGGCCTCCTCAGCTTACTACACTTCAATTAAAGCCCATTTTAAATCACCATGAGGTAATTCCTCCCATAAGGCCTTTGCAGATCAGGATGTGCAGGCATCCTGATCTGCTAGCTGTGATTAGGTAAGCTCAAAAACACCACAAAAACAAATGATAAAACATCCTGAATGAGGCAGAACAAGGGAGGCCTCTTTCATGGGGGGGGGGGGAGAAAACGTTCAGGAAATTGGAGGACAGATTTTGGCAGAGCACTAACTCTACCGCATCCCTGGAGCTAGACACAACACCCCCACCTGCATTGTGGTGGATGCAAACTGGGGGCCAAGACAGTTTATGCTGTTGCAGCACAAAAAACCCAAACTCCTGACTAAAAAAGAAAGAACTGTCCTATAAGTCCAGTGGGGAGCCCTGCTTGGGAGAAATGGTAGAGAATTTCTCCTCCCCCTGGAGAAATTCGGTTAAATTACCTCCCAAATTTCTCTGCCCATAAGTAAGGTGAAGAATTTCAGGAGGCCATTTGTGCAGAGCTGTAGTAGAGATTTCTTGGGCAAAAAAGGGGTGGATGTCCTACAAAAAGGAATGCCACCTGGTTGTTTCTTCTGCCAGCGGTGAGTATTTCTGAAATACTTAAATTCCCAAGATTCCAGGTAACTGTGTATAGGAAGTTGAATGTCTTTATCTGAGGTCTCACATGAGACATCCTCTGCATTTGAACCACAACGGTGCCAAAAATATCTTTTTTCTTTATTATTTGTGAGGATGTACCTTTGGAAGGAGATAAATTCTAGTAGTAAGAATATTCCTTTGGGATGAGCGAAGGTGAAGAACAAAAGTGCAGCTCAGCAGCAGGCTTCCTTTAAAAACTGGGTTGCAAGAAGTAATCCCAGCAGAAATAGATTGGCAGGGCAGAGTTCAGAGAAGGTTGGGTGAAAAATGACATTTATTGTGTCTAGCAGATTTGGGAGGGAGTGTGTACCTGAAAGTGCATGTAAGTTTACCTCACAGCTAGGTTGTTCCAGAAAATGGAAACACTGAACAAAAAGCTCTGCCCTATCATAAATAAAACAGTCAACGAATCACAGTCGGACAGCAGTATCTCTCAAGAACTGAACGTACTGTTTTCACAATGGCTATTACCTTGTACTTAATGGACAGACATTAAAAAGATACTGTGGGTGCTAGATGGGATATTGCCAGTTCTCTGCACTAGCTACTGTCCAGTTGTTAGGTGTGTTCCTTCTCTCTCTCTCTCTCTCTCTCTCTCTTTCTCTCTCTCGTTCTCTCTAACACACACACACACACACACACACCATATATAGCAAACAACAACTT
This sequence comes from Heloderma suspectum, assembly GCF_057233095.1. Classification (NCBI taxonomy): domain Eukaryota; kingdom Metazoa; phylum Chordata; class Lepidosauria; order Squamata; family Helodermatidae; genus Heloderma; species Heloderma suspectum. The sequence goes on from NC_139459.1 coordinate 90,660,108, forward strand.
ATAAATTGTTATGTAGGATGTTTTATGGATGGAAATTTTGAATAATTATCCAGAGGCAAAAGTAAGAACATTCTGTTACTGGGAGACTCAGCCATGATGGCTTTATACAAGTGTAGCGTACATTCTGTTTCTTGCTGGCATCACCAACTTTGTATTGTTGCTCTGAGAAAGACTGCATGGGCAAGAGGCTCATGGCAACTAAGAGTAAGAGGATGTCAGGGCCTGATTTTTGTGTAATTTGCAATTCCTTGACCTGTGTGTACTCTACTGTAAATTAATTAAAAGTGTTGTCCTGATATTGTATGTGAAAATTGGGAACTCTATATACATGCAAATTCCTTCTTAATAATTATCACCACCCCAATCAGACAACCCCAAGGAGATCTTTACATTGGCCAGTGTACAGTCTTGGCAGGAACATGGTCCAACACTGAAGCATCTTCAACCCAAGATACATCAGCATGTTAAGGGCACCACCCTTCAGATACCCCTTTTGTTCTGTATACCTCTATCTGTCTCTTGGAAGCATGGCTTTTGTAATGCTTTGTCAAGTAGCCAGGAACCTAGGCTTCCCTTTTGTCATTCCCTTCCTGTTGAGTTAACCACTGTGTTTTTTTAGCCTCTAAGCAAACCATCAGTCCAGGTGAGTAGATTGTAGGTTGTTGATTAAAAGCAGAAGTTCCTGGCACACTTTTTTAGCCTCTAAACAAACCATCAGTCCAGGTGAGTAGATTGTAGGTTGTTGATTAAAAGCAGAAGTTCCTGGCACACTGCAGGCAATGCGCCCGCTCTCTCCAATTTGTCCCTGACAGCCCATGGTTTGTTTAACCCATGGGCTGTTGTTACATGCCAACTGCTCCAGTGACTGGCTTATGGTTATACACCAAAATCTGGGTCACATTCCAGAGTTTGGACTGAGTTGTGCATATACACATAGAAAATGAACAGCCTTAGTTATGAAGCATTACTGGACATGGAATTCGTACCTAGTGTGCCATCCAAAATTAATGTCCATCTTTGCTAATATAAAAACTGCTATGTTTCTCTTTTCTTCTGTTCTTTGTTTCACCTAAGGTTCACCTAGGGTTTGGATACACATTTGAGTAACAACTGGATTTTGCATTTTAAAAAATGGAGGAAATCAGCCATTACATGTCTGTTTGTCCCAACAAGCCCAGGAGTCACCTGAAACCTGCACGACACGTAGTAGAGTAGGGGTGCATAACCTTTTCATCCCTGAGGGAGCTACATGCACATACAGGGCACCACCACTACCACCACCCTCTCTCTCTCTCTCTCTTTCACACACACATATATATATATATATATATATATGTATGTGTGTGTGTGTGTATGTATATATATATATATATATATATATATATATATGCCTAGTGCAGCTGGCATCATCTGGAGAAGGACTGGAAGCATTTCCATTTGGCAGGTTCATTCTAAATACTCTGGTGCCAGGCTTTATACTGATTTGTTTTGCGTCTCAGCAAGCAGATTTCAAAATCTGAGTAAGTTTGGAATAGATAAAAGAGATGGTGGCATGTGCTTACTCAAACACAACACACACACACACCCTAGCAGCAGCAGATCTTTCTCTTGCAGCAACAGCATCTGTTCCAATCTGCAAAAAAGTAAGGAAAATAGATTCTAGAAATGGGCTCTATGGTTCTTCCCATAGAAGCCTTATTCCTAGATTGTCTCTAGGAAATAGACAGAACCTTCAAGCACTCCAAGGATACTCTAGGAACAAGGTTGCTATGGCAGGAACCATAAAATCTGTTCCTGGAGCACTTTTTCTCTTTTTCTGGTCGTGACAAATGCTGGGGTCTGGGGCTGCCAGACAGGGCTTGGAAGGCTGTGCTTTTTACACCCCTATAGTAGAGCCTAATACATTTAAGTCTACACCTCTTCCTCCACTCGACCTCACGATGGCTTCATGACTTCAACATCCAGTCAGCTTTTGTTTTCCTTTGTCTCCTCTTCCCCTCCACCCACTACTTTTTGTAAAGAGGTGAAGAGATCTCAAAAGCTTGCTCACAGTTTTGTGCATATCTGGTTGGTCCTCATAAAGGTATTGGCTGACCCTGGATTATGGGAATTTTCTGAAATCTAACACCGAAATCAAACAACTTCCTAATATTGCTTGAACAGAATTTCAAACTTCATAGCTCACGTTCAAGCTGGGTTCCCAAGACAACTAGGTTTTGAATTTAAACTTTCATTCCAAAGGGATTCCAAGTTTTAGCCAAGATCATTCAGGTTAACAAATACACAGTACCTCTAAAGTTTCAAGAAATACACTGTTCATTAAGGATTTCACAGGAGAATGCAGGAAATGGGTAGGAGTAGTCAAGTCTTATATTGATTTGCCCTTTTTTACATCAACTAAAAGACATTCACTTCAGAAGCTAGTTATAGCTCCTTTTAAACATGTCCTCTTGGTCTCTTTTTCCATAATGCAGCTACCTATTATGACACTGCTCCGTTTCTTACTGAGCCACAGGGATGCATTTTCACCTCCGCACCACCTGTCAACACCATCTTAAGAGTTTTTTTTCTTGCTTTCACTATCATCCACAGTTTCAGTTTAGTGCCATCTGTTACACACCTCAGGACTCCTGAACATCACCTCCATTATCTGTAGCAAGATAATTTAGATATATATAAATCCCCTACTGCGTGTGCATAATTTGGAAAGCACTACACAATCAGAAAGCTCATTAAAAGGTTTTCTCCGCTGTTTTACTTACATTTCTTAATCCTTTCTTGTTTGCATTATAAAGACAGAGCCAACTGGATAAAGTCAACACATCTTTTCCTGCTGACTTGTAATGCTTACTCAATAAAACATTGAGATGAGACAATGTAATTAAGTGGATGTGCCACATTCCTACATGTCTACATTTGGTATCTGCCTGGGAGAAAAAAATGGTCCTCTTATTGGCATCATCGATCTTCAAAACTTTCACTTAACAGTGATGATCCTAAAGGATCACTGGGGAAAAAAGAAAGATGACAGAAAGCTAATTATTTTCTATACTATAAGAATTAGTGTGGTTGCATTTTAGCAAGCCATCAGCAGCCTGAAAGAAGAAGATGCTTCTCTATTTTATCTTTCCTGTTTAAAATTTAAAATACTCTAATTTTGTGCTTCTGAACCAAAAAAAGTGATTTTCCTATGCTCAGAAGTCAACCTCTTGGCCAGCGTCAAGAGACAGAAAAGTTTAATGGCCTCACAACAGTGGCCTTCTAATGGCCCCTGGATCAAGAGCCTTTCAAGATACAATGCTCTCACAACAGGCATTGCTTCATCCCTAGTGAGAAACCATTTGCCCCATTTAAGAATCAACATGGTGAGGTTGCAATGGGAAGTATTTTCTCTGTCCCCCTCTGTAATTAGTATAGTATGTTTGGGGTATGTGCACAGTGAAGTTACTCTAAAAGCTAAAACATATTAGAGCTACATATTTCCATAATGACTAGACCTTCAGCTGTGCAGAGGGTGGGTTATACATGATTAAATAGAAGCAGAATCCTGACATTAATTATCTTGGACCCCATAAAATCCACGATGGCTCTAGTGACCATTATTTAGAACAATTACAATAGCCCCACAAGATCCCATAGAAGTAATAAGGATTTTTTCGCACCTCTAGTCAGCCTGTGTTGCAGAAAAGCAAGGGAGGAAAAGTGACAGTAAATCATCATGAGAAAAACACCAGCTACTCCGAGTAAACCAAATGGATTTAAAATTAAAAGGAGAACATATAAGCCTTCCCCAATGCTGTATTACACATACTGCTGTGCCAAAATTTTATCCCACATTTTTTCCGACCATTCTCATTCAGTTTGATAGAGAAATTGCTTTTGAAAAGAAATTCAACGATGAAGAAATTTTGGAGAAATTCTCATGAATTGGGCTTAGGTTTCTTGGGCTTCCTTACTTAGGAGTTGGCTGAGGAGTGAGCACAAGTGTCCTGTTTCCCATTGTATAATCATCTCTCTGGCCACCTGTAGCCTCCTCAGCTTCCTATGCTTCAATTAAAGCCCTGTTTAAGGCAACATGAGGTAATTCCTCCCATTGGGCTTTTGAAGATCAGGATGTGCGGGCAGCCTGGGAGGCTTGCTGTGATTAGGAAAGCTCAAAAACACCACAAAAATAAATGATAAAACATCCTGAATGAGGCAGAAGAATGGAAACCTCTTTCATGGGGGGAGAAAACTTTCAGGAAATTGGAGGACAGATTTTGGCTGACCACTAAATCCACTTCATCCCTGGAGCTGGACACAATACTGACCAAGTCTGCACTACAGTGGATGCAAACTGGGGGCCAGTCTGCCAAGATAGTTGATGCTGTTGCAGCACAAACCCCCCACCCCAAACCCTTAGGAAAAAAGAAAGAAGCTGTGCTGCAAGCCCTGCCAATGGGGATCCCTGCCTGGGAGAAACTGTTGAGAATTTCTCCTCCCACTGGAGAAATTCGGTGAAATCGTCTCCCAAATTTCTCTTCCCTCAAGGAAGGTGGAGGATTTCAAGAGGCCATCTGTGCACAGTTCTAATTCCACAATACCATTCTTCAGAGAAATAATATTCAAAATATTGTTTTGGCTGGAGTGTTAACTTAGTTTCCCTCTATCCACAGTTCTTTATAATTTACAGATTGATTGTACCAAAACTCAGTTTTTACCAAGCCATTCTGAGGTGCTGTCAAGGTGCAGGGGTTAGTGATAGCATTGCTCCTGCAGCCAGAACAAGGTACATCACTTTGGACAGATTTGCCTTCAGGGAACCAGTTTTATTCTCATTCAGCTATTTATTTAGCCAAGATATTACTATAGGGGAAAATAAAAGTGCAGCTATGACATTCAGAATCTACATAAACATCGCCTAACTAACATGATCTATATAAATAGCCAATTATTTCACATGAGATCTGATTAATCAGAAGATACAAAGGATATAGGGTTTCAGGAAAGCCCACATTTGAATTTCCAAACATATGCAATTACGAGGCCTATTTTTTAAAGAAGACCAATGTGCATTGACAAAAAAAATAAAATAATAAGGCTGAGTTTCTACTTTAGGAAGACATTGTGGACTAGTTCTGGGACATGGTCTGAAGGCACATGAGGCAATCACCTTGCTGAAACTAAGTAGGTCTGGGTCTGGTCAGTGATGGAGGGGAGACCTCCTGGGAACCACATGTAGCCACCTTGAGTTTCGTGATGGAAGAAAGGTGGGACATAAACGTAATAAAATAAAAATTTAAAACAAAATAGTTAGTAAAATGCAGGAATGGGAAGAAGGAACCACCTCAACAGTAAGAATGATTGGGCAATAAAATAAGTTGTCCTTTTAAATTGTAGAAGTTCCATCTCTGGAAGTTTTAAGAAACAGTGGATTAGCATCTCTTTGGAAAACCTGCTGTTGAAAAGAATCTATCTGGTCATTAAAAGACTTTATTATAATCCATAGGGCATTTTATCTATATCAGCCTCAATTTATTTGTGGCTGGTTGGGGAGAGGACAGCGGGGTAATAAACAGAACAGTTTATTTAAAAAAACAATATACTAGAGGTTTGAAACTTTACAATATACCCCCGCCCAACCACCCCACCACCCCACCACCCCCTGAATGCTATTTGGTCTGTTGGCTTGATGCTAAAAGCATGGCCATGCCCAGGTCTTTCTATAAGATTTTTTTTTCTTTGAAAAGGACAGAAAGAGAAGTATACTTAACTTTTAGGAGAAAATGTGACCGCCTGTCCAGGGGAAAAAGGAAGTACCTGGCTTTGCACTTTTCTTTTATACCTCCAAATCCCATTGCATGAGTTCTGGGGCCGCGATTGGATACATCCAGGGATTCTCCACCTCCGAGGATGTTTTGTGTTATCCACTTGCAGGGAAATTATGCAAGAGCTTAATTACCACCACACCTTCCTCTTCCTCGGCCATTTCCAAGCACATGGTTTTCAGGGGCCCAAAACTAGCTTTATGCATACTCTCAGTTCTATGTTCTTTGTGTTTTACAAAATAAATGAAGTGTATGTCTACCTTACAGGTTTGTTGTAAAGGATGTCTTTTGCTTCAGCCCTGAAATGTTGCTAATCCTTGAATCTTTGTTCTATACTTTTTTTACAAAAGCTTACTTTTCCCCACGGAAAATAAAATCTGCTACGGTTTCAATAATATAACTTTGATGATCTATGGGGTGGCTTCTACAGTTAAAAACTGTTAAGAACCCTATTTTAAGTACCACCAGAAACTACAAGTATGCTTTTACAAAATTCTTGTTAAGGGCTACAACAGTCTATTTCCCCTACATATAAATGTAACAGGGGTTGGAGGCTGCAAGCACTTTCTATATATATCTTTAATGGTTACTTCTGTACATAGCAACATATAGGCTGTTATTGCAAAAATTTTCTGTCTCTTGGGAATTAGGGAATCCCACACTCTCCAATAATAGGAGTTTGGATCAATACTTTTACCAATCTGCTAACAGCTGGTTTACAAAGAAAAACAAACAAAGGATTTTTACAAAATCTTAGTGGTGTTTAAAAACATGTCTACCTTGAGGTGCTGGTGTAACCCTTGCAACATGTACTTTCTGATTTGTACAAAATGTATAATGTTGCCTTCCTTACAGAGTTGTTGTAAAAGGTTTCTTTTGCTTCAGAACTGAAACGTTGTAACCTTTGTTTTTCTGCTTTTTACAAAATGCTTGCTTCTTTTCTCAGTGGGGAAAATAAAAGGCTGCTCCACTTTGAATAATATAACCCTAGTGATCTGTGGGGTTACTTCTAGAGCTAAAAACAGAAGGTGCCCCACTTTAAGTACCAATGGAGAATGCAGGCCTACTTTACAAAGCTGCTGTTAACAGCTACAACTAGCAGTACAATTTCCCCCTACATATAAATAGGTGGACTGCAAACAGTCTAATTTTTTAAATTAAAATTTCACTTTTGTTTCCTATGAACACAGCAGCTTAAAAGGCTGCTATTGACAAATCTTCTGTCTCTCAAGAATTAGGGAACCCCACATTCTCCAAGACCAGATGCTTAGATTAATACATTTTACCAAGCTGCTAAGAGCAAATGTGAGAATGTATTTCCATTTAGAAGTCTAGACCATCGACCTCTACTCTTTTCTAAAGGGAAGCCCCTGTTTTTTGGCTCCCCATGTAGGATTTTTACAAAATCTAAGTGGCACTTAAAGAATTATTTACTTTTTAAAGACCCTTGAAGGTTTTACTTGCAACTCCTGTGATTTCTACATTTTATTATTTATTTATTTCGTGTCCAGATCAAACTTTGCTCTGCCAAAATGTAGCCACCACCACAGCTTTGTCATTAGCTTGCTGTAGAACATCAACAGTATAAGACTCCAGCAGTAATCGACACGCCATCAGATGCGCTGGGTCTTGGGTTTCTCCACATTCACATAATGTATTGTCGTCAACCAGCACCCCCCACTTAAATAAATTTGTCTTACACCTTGGTACCCCCACCCTCATCCTATTCATTGTCCTCCAAAGTATATAAGGGAGAGTATTTCCAGCAGCCATTTCTTCCTTCATTAAAATACTCAAGTCTGTATGCTCATTCCTCCATTTATTTATCCAATTCTGTTCTTTGGTCCCCTCTAGGATATTAGTTCTTGACATAAAGCTCTTTCTAGATCTAAGTCGACGAATTGGGGAATATAACCGCTCAAAGGCTGATGAGGGTCAGTCTCTTGCTTAGTTCTCTCGGCATCTGCTTCTACTTCCGTTCTAATCTTAGGTGGAGCAATGCCAACAAGAGAATATAGTTTATTAACGGGGGGTCGGTTTGAGGTATCCTGTCACTATGATCCTTTAAAAAAGCTTATTTTTCCCCTTCAACTCAAACACCCTTTTGAATCTAGTTCCATTTTGGGAATAAGTGATAAAAGTTTATTCTTTCAAAATGACTCTTAAAAAAGAAAGAAAGAAATAGTTTTCCCTGCAACTCTACCAGCATATACCCCCACCGTTTGGAATACACAGGGGGTGATGATTGGATTACAGCACAAGATGTTTGTCATAGGCTTTACTTGGCAACCTTTGTGTTTTTCTATGTTTAATGCCCACCTTTTGAAATACACAGAGAGTGATGATTGGCTCCAGCAAACTTAAAGCATGTCTACCTTGAGGGTTGTTGTAACCCTCGCAGCCTTTGTTTTCTGATTTTTACAAAATATTTAATTTTGTCTACCTTACAGAGTTGTTGCAACCCTTGTGATTCTTACAAAAATGCTTACTTTCCCCACTTCAACTTTACCACCATATCCACCTCCCAGGCACCCATGAATACAGTTAATAGGCTTAAGGCATAGCTACTGGAGATACCTTTGTTTACTGAATGTAGCAGAATCTTCTCTATTTTACGTATATATATATATATATATATGCCTGCAAACCCCACCCAAACCTGACTTGCTAATCAGAGTCTCCAAGCACCAGTTGCATTGTTCTACACAGTACAATTTTCCCCTACATATAAATAGATGTGATGCACGCCATCTATTTTTTAATTAAAATTTCACTTTTGTTTCCTATATACGTAACAGCTATTGCAAAATCTTCTGTCTCTCAGGAATTAGGGAACTCCACAGTCACCAGGATTGGATGCTTGGATTACTAAGTTTATCATACTGCTAACAGCTACTTTACAAGCAAAACAGGCAAAGCACATTTAAAGGGAAAAATTATTTCCATTTTTAAGTATTGTCTCCCTACCCCAACTCTTGGTAAACAGCACCTCTTGATTCTCCCCCCGCCCCTGATTTTTTTATTTTTTATTTTTTTTACAAAATCTTAGCGGTGTTTAAAGCATGTTTACCATGAGGCGCTGTTGTAACCCCTGTGACTTTTATTTTTATGGATTTTACAAAATGCTTAATTTTGTCTTCCTTACAGAGTTGTTGTAAAAGGATCCTTTTGCTTCAGATTTGAAATGTTGCAACCTTTGTTTTTCTGCTTTCTATAAAATGCTTACTTTTTCCCAGTGGGAAAATAAAAAGCTGCTACACTTTGAATAATATAACCCTGATGATCTGCGGGGTGGCTTCTACATCTCAAAATGGGAATTAATGATACAAAGTCACTTTACAGTGGTGAGCATACTTTTGTGGGGGAGCCCTAGCAGCATTTTAAATATGTCTAGAGTGTATGGCTAACATAAATTCTCTAACAACAAAGGGGAACATAGTGGTTGGATCCTGATATTCTGTGGACTCCTTTGCTTTGTGTCTGTCTTCTACATCTCAGTGTGGGGATTAATGATACAGGGGTGAGCATAGTATTTGGGAAACCCTAGCAGCATTTTAAATGTGTCTGGGGTGAAGGACCAGATTGCAGGTAAGCTTATAGTCAGTTTTAAATATAAAAACAAGTGCTCTGCAGAAAGGGAGGGAGGGAGGAAGGGGTACTGCTAAACAAGACTAACACAAAACTCTCTAACAAAAGTGTGGGGGGGATAGTAGTTGGATCTTGATAGTTCTGTGCAGTCCCTTGCTTGATCTAGGTCTTCTCCATCTCAAAAGTCACTTTATGGGGTGAGCATAGTCTGGTGGGGAGGGAACCTTAACAGCTTTCTAAATATGTCCAGGGTGAAGGACCAGATTGCAGGTAAGCTTGTAGTAAGTTTTAAACATAAAAACAAGTATTCTGCAGAAAGAAAGAAAGAAAGAAAGAAAGGGAGGGAGGGAGGGTGGGGTGCTGCTAGACAGCTTAATATAAAATGCTTCTTTGACTGGGAAACTTCTTTTTCTGTCTCCATAAGACTTGCTCCCTAGTAGCTCTGTGAAAACTGCAGTTATAACTTTTGTGGCAGTACATCTATATAGATGTAAAGTTCCTTTCTTTCTTAACGTTTTATTAAACTGCTTATTGCAGATGGTCTTCATTGTTTTAACAGGCTGCTTACAGCCTCCTCAAATTTTCCAAGAATTCTGTAAAAATGTCTACAGGTATATTCTCTGCCACAGCTGCATCATTTCTTCTTACATTCGTAGGAGCTATAGCAGGCTATCCCTTTCTAGTTCTTTTTAAAAATATGTAGACATTACGCAGCTTACAGCCTTTCTGGGGTTCAATATTCAAGGGTGCCTGGCGTCTCCATGTTCTCTATGCAGGAAACATGTCTGGGCAAGCTAAATTTCTACATTGATCAAATCTGGCTGCACCTCTTCTGACTGGCTGATAGGGTAGGATGTTTCTGGGCCTAAAATTGTTCCTATTGGCCTGTTAGGGGGTGGCCATATAGCCAATAACAGGCTATTGGCCTGTTAGGGGGTGGTATGTGTGACCATATACGGTTCCAGGGTCCCTTCACATGTCAGGGGGCTAAAACCTCTTCCTATTGGTTTGTTATGATGGGGCAAGTTCTTAGAGAGGTCACATGGCCCCTCTGGGACAATCCAGGGAGGGTTTGGAAATGACCCTTTGGGCCATTTCTGCACCCATACCTGTTAGGGCTGTAAAACCTCATCCTGTTGGTTCATGGTGGCATGACGAGTTTGTAGAGCGGTCACATGACCCCTGTCAGGGTCATCTGAGGGTCATATGACCATCAGGAATTCTGAAGGTGGGACTTCCGGCTAGGGCAGGACATCCAGTCTCCCAAAGGGGGTGGAGCACCTGCCACTTTTGAAAAAGGGGTGTGGTTTAGAGTTTGATGCAAGGTACCCACTTTCACTACTACTACTCCCCCATTTTTGCCCCTTTAAACTCTAGGTACAATTATTTTACATTGTCTTAGAGGGCAGGACGTCAGAACTGCACAGCTGTGTATCTGCAATCCTGGCCAGTAAAGTGGCCCACTATGGAGGTACAACATGTAACCTGTTGTTGTGGGTCAATCAACTTTTCAGACTTGAACCGTATGCTGTGAAGTGTACAAATAATCAGTATCATTGACCACATTCTGACCACATATTGTGGTGTTTGGTTTAAGAGACATATGGAAGGTGCTTCAATAGGATGAAGCAAGGTCCAGAGCTTTCCTTTGCCTTGTATACTGAAAAAAAAACCCCAAGCCCATGTCAATTTGTTGCAGTGCAACCTTTTCTCCTTCATACGAGCTATTCAGCAGCTATTTTGTTTTAATATAGTCACATGATTTATCATATTAAGACGTTTTGCTAGGCTTTGATCTTGCAGCCTGATCTTTAATGCACAAGTCCTGCTGAGTTTAATTGGACTTACTTCTCAGTTAAGTATTCTTAGGAGGGCAACTTTTGTTTCTCCACTGATCCTTGCACACTGTGTTCCATATTTACAATAAGATAATGTAGATGTGAGTCTCCCAGTCATGCACATGCTGGAATTCAATATCCATTTTATGATCCATGACACTCGCTTAAGGTCTTCACGTAGTGAACTAGCAGCAAAACTAAAATCCCCCATGGAACACAAAGTGTTTCCAATTGAAAAACCTGCCTCATTAGACCATGTACATCACAAGTCAGAAAGGTCTCTCTCTTTCTACCACTCACCATTCTCATTAGTTTTCAGCAGTTCTTTGCTTTCCTCCAGCCTATGCACAGTGGAGCCCAGCTACTCTTGCAACTTTAATGCCTAGGAATATTTTTTTAAAAAAAAAAAATCCTGGCATTCTTGCTCACTAGTCGCTGCTTCAATTCCTATGTTTGCCATAAGAAAAAGGATGGCAACAGGATGACATAATCGACATCATCATTATAGCACAATCCATGTACTATTATTATTATAGCACAATCTATATAATAATAGTAATACTAATAGCAATATCCCGCCTTTTTCCCAATATTGGGACTCAAGGTGGCATACTGGGACTCAAGGTCTCACTATGTACATAGTGCCATGCCAAGAATAAAAGCTTATGAAGAATGATTAAGAATGATAAGCTGCTTACAATCTAGAACAAAATGGACACAAAGGGGACAACAGATGGAGGAAAATGGAGCCAGGTTATAAAGGGGAGAAGTTACTTCATCATCCCCAGGACAATTGCCTTCAAATTTTAAATATTAAGAAAGGCAGGCAAAATTGATTGCCAAACCAGAGCTTGCGTGTAGGAAAATCTAATCTGAACTGTTCAGGAAATTCAGTTTACTGCTGCTTTCTTTAGCTGAAAAAGCCTGGTTCGGAGATTTTGGACCACACCAGACATTTTATCCTGCAACTTACCAGGGCTTCTGCTTTTAAGACTCGGTCCTTATATGGGCTAGCACTGGCTTTTTTTCAGGGACTTCCTGATTAAATCAGGTTCTTAATGCTTCCCTTAAGGTTTTGATCTGTTGGCCATTTATTTTATTACTTTCTGTACTTCCTGTTATCTGAAAGTACAGACCTTGTTAATGTAAATAATACATGTACATTACATCTACTTTTCTTCTCTAATATTAAAATTCTGTTAGAAGTTCTGCCTTAAGGGACTCAGGGCAGAATCCTGTGCGCGTTTAGACAGAAAGAAGTCCTACAACTCCCAGGATTCCCCAGCCAGCATTGCACCTGAAGGTGACTTATGCCTCCCCAAACTCTAAGGGAAGTACAGGGTGTAACAGAATGCATCACTAAAATGCATATATTCTAATTCTTTAGGCTTTTATTTTTCATTTAATTTTTGCTCTGTTTAGAGCTTCACCACACGAAGCTAAAATCCCTCATCCTTGCCAGGGCTTCTGCTTTTGGATTCTTTGCAGGATTAAGATCGGGTCCTTTACAGGGGTGGACACATGCTTTGAATCAGGGAATTCCTTTCTTGGCAAGTTCTGTTTCATTTTACAGCCACTAGATGGCACTGTGGTCATAGTGGAACTGCACAATTACATACAACCAATATATCGGATTAACGTTCTTTATCAGGTTATCTCTGATCTTTTAAAAAGCAGGATAAAGGTCAGAAAGTGCAGGAGATAGCCTGGAGGTTGGTGACATCATGAAAAGGACCCACAGACTTCCATGAATGACCAATCTTGAGCACGCAATAAAAGCCTCATGTAGATATGTCCTACAACTCCAGACTTCTTTCCCCCTTTGGCAGAGCTTGGGTTTTTTTTTCTCCTAACAGTTTTTCTTGTTGCATTGTCACTACATTTTTAATGTTATTTTCTCCATAAAGTTCTTCATCTGTCCTTGCAGCTTTTTGATAATTTTATTAGCCTAGTTTGAAAGGAAAAAAATACAGCAATGTGTATATATATACACTTGTTTACAAGTATATTCCATCAACAGGGGATTTAACAAGATGTATTTTAAATGCCTTTCTTTCAGAAGCTCCTCAGAAATAGACTTCACAGTCATTTCAAATTTTCCAATTTGCAGCTGGGTATTCCTCCCTCCAAAGGCTCTCCCAGCTTTTTCTGAAAGATACCACTGAATTCGCGACTGAGAAAATTACACTTGAAAATTACTGTTGATCACATACAGCATGCTGAGGGCATTAAGGAAGAAAACAAGGCACCTTATTCCTAGATCACAAATTGAAATCCATTGTAAGAAAGACAAACACTGAACTTTGATAGCTTTTCCGTAAGTAGTCCAACATAGTAACTCCCCTGAGTCTATGCTTATAACAGAGAAATTGCAATCTGGGGAAAACTAATTTCAGAGCATTGCCTTAAACTACAGTGAAACATTTTCTAAAGACCCAATGGAGAATTGCCATAGTTTGTTTGCTTAAATCAGCCTTCCTCAATTAATATCAATGGGATAGTGGTTTTTTTAAAGGTCACAGCAGCAAAAGCCCCCCAGCCCCTCCAAAAGCCGTCTCCCACCCTGGTCACAACAAGCCAACGGGGCATAGGAAGTGGCAGAAGCTACACCATGGATTCTCCCCTCCACCCAGGATTTTTCTGTCCGGATGTTATCATAAGATATAGAATGCAAAGGAGTATTAATAACAGCACTACCAAAAACAACTCTTCTTCAATTAGTCATTTCGCTAGGGATGTAAGAAAGTCATAGAATCATAGAATCATAGAATAGTAGGGTTGGAAGGGGCCTACAAGGCCATCGAGTCCAACCCCCTGCTCAGTGCAGGAATCCAAGTCAGAGCATCCCTGACAAATGGCTGTCCAGCCTCGACTTGAACGCCTCCAGTGTGGGAGAGCCCACCACCTCCCCAGGTAATTGGTTCCATTGTCGTATTGCTCTTACAGTCAGGAAGTTTTTCCTGATGTTCAGCCGGAATCTGGCTTCCTGTAACTTGAGCCCATTATTCTGTGTCCTGCACTCTGGGATGATCAAGAAGAGATCCTGGCCTTCCTCTCTGTGACAACCTTTCAAGTACTTGAAGAGTGCTATCATATCTCCCCTCAGTCTTCTCTTCTCAAGGCTAAACATGCCCAGTTCTTTCAGTCTCTCTTCGTAGGGCTTTGTTTCCAGTCCCCTGATCATCTTTGTTGCCCTCCTCTGAACCCTCTCCAGTTTGTCTGCATCCTTCTTAAGGTGTGGTGCCCAGAACTGGACACAGTACTCCAGATGAGGCCTAACCAGTGCTGAGTAGAGGGGAACTAGTACTTCCTGGGATTTGGAAGCTATGCTTCTATGAATGCAGCCCAAAATAGCATTTGCCTTTTTTGCAGTCACATCACATTGTTGGCTCATATTCAGCTTGTGATCGACAACAATTCCAAGAACCTTCTCGCTTGTAGTGTGGTTGAGCCACGTATCCCCCATCTTGTAACTGTGCATTTGGTTTCTTTTTCCTAGGTGCAGAACTTGGCATTTATCCCTATTAAATGTCATTCTGTTGTTTTCTGCCCAGCGCTCCAGTCTATCCAGATCACTTTGAATTTTGTTTCTGTCTTCCAAAGTATTAGCTATCCCTCCCAATTTTGTGTCATCTGCAAATTTGATCAGCATTCCCTGCACCTCCTCCTCCAAGTCATTCATCAAAATGTTGAAGAGCACTGGGCCCAGGACTGAGCCCTGCGGTACCCCACTCGTTACCTCTCCCCAGTTTGAGAAGGTCCCATTGAGAAGCACTCTTTGAGTCCGATTCTGTAGCCAAGTGTGGATCCACCAGATTGTTGTTTCATCTAGCCCACTTTGAGCTAGTTTGCTCATCAGGATATCATGGGGCACTTTGTCGAAAGCTTTGCTGAAGTCGAGGTATATGATGTCTACAGCATTCCCACGGTCTACAAGGGAGGTGACTTGATCAAAAAATGAGATCAGATTTGTCTGGCAGGACTTGTTTTTGACAAATCCATGTTGGCTTCGAGTAATCACGGCATTGTTGTCAAGGTGCTTCCAGATGGATTGCTTGATCATCTGCTCTAGGATTTTCCCAGGGATTGATGTTAGACTGGTCTGTAGTTCCCAGGTTCCTCCTTTTTATCCTTTTTGAAGATAGGGACAACATTAGCCCTCCTCCAGTCATCTGGCACTTCCCCCGTCCTCCATGATTTCTCAAAGAGAATAGACAGTGGTTCTGAGAGTTCTTCTGCCAGTTCCTTTATGACTCTAGGATGCAGTTCATCTGGCCCTGGAGATTTGAACTCATTCAAAGTAATGAGGTGTTCCTTGATGCCTGTCAATCTCAAGCTGCAATCCTGCCCCTTCAGCCTGTACTTCGCCTTTGCCAGGGGGGTCATAGACCCTCTTTTGGGAGAAGACTGAGCCAAAGTAGGAATTGAGCACCTCTGCCTTTTCTTTGTCATCTGTTATCGTTTTGCCATCCTTATTTAATAGCTGAACCATTTCTTTCCTCTGTCTTTTACTATGCACGTAGCTGAAGAAAGCCTTTTTGTTGTTTTTAGCATCCCTCGCTAACCTCAGCTCATTCTCAGCTTTAGCCTTCCTGACGCCATCCCTGCAATTCTGTGCTATCTGCCTGTACTCTTCCTTTGTTACTTGGCCTTCTTTCCACTTCCTATATGTGTCCTTTTTTGTTTTCAGGTCATCCCTAAGCCTTTTGTGAAGCCACATTGGCTTCTTCTGTTGTCTTCCACCTTTTCTTCTTGTTGGAATTGCTTGTGATTGTGCCTTGAGAATTTCCTTTTTTAAAAGCTCCCACCCATCTTGGACTCCTTTTCGCGCTAGCATCGCTTGCCATGGGACCTTACTGATCATTGTTCTGAGTTTATGAAAATCAGCTTTCCTAAAATCCAGGGTACGCATTTGACTACACTCGGCTTTTGCTTCCCTTAGAACCAAGAACTCAAGTACAACATGGTCGCTTTCCCCCAGAGTTCCTGTAACTGCTACTTTATCCACTAAGTCATCTCTGTTGGTTAGGATCAAGTCAAGGATAGCCGATCCTCTAGTTCCTTCCTCTACTTTCTGTAGGAGGAAGTTATCCGCCACACAAGTCAGGAATTTCCTGGAGGGGCCATGTTTTGCAGAATTTGTCTCCCAACAAATATCGGGGAAATTGAAGTCCCCCATTACTACTACATCATGCTTCCTTAAAACATTGTCTATTTGCTTTTCAAAAGTTTCATCCTTGTCTTCTCCTTGATTGGGTGACCGGTAGTAGACTCCGACCACCAGGTTCCTTTTATTCTTTGCTCCGTTTATTTCAACCCAGATGCTCTCGATGGGGCTACCAAGCTCCTCCTCCTGTATTTCTGTGCAGAGATATGTATTTTTCACATACAGTGCAACCCCACCTCCCTTTCTGTTCCTCCTGTTCTTTTTGAACAAGTTATATCCTTCAATTGCTGTATTCCAATCATGAGAGTCATCCCACCAAGTCTCAGTTATACCTATCAGGTCATAATTTCCCTCTTGTATTAAGAGTTCAAGTTCATTCTGTTTGTTTCCCATACTCTGGGCATTAGTATATAGACATCGAAGACCATGTGCTTCATAGTCTGGCTTTCTTCCTACCTGTGTCTGAAGACTATAATTGGTCGCTATCAGAACTGTTCTCTCCATTGCAGTGCACGCGCCTATGTCCATTGTTACCCCCAACATTACATCTCCCTTCCCCGTAGGATTCAGTTTAAAGCCCTCCTGATGAAGTTCTTCATGCTGTGGCCAAACACATTCTTCCCATCCTTTGTGAGGTGCAACCCATCCCTAGCCAACAGCCCATCTTCCAGGAAGTATAGTAAAGTCACTTACTTTTCGAAGGGTGACATTCACGGTGGGGGGGAGGCGCTCCGTCCCTCCCCCCAAAATTCTCTCCGGCTGGCTCCGCTCCACGGAGATTCCATGGAGCCACCGGCCGGGGCCGCCCACAGCCGGACATCCAGCCGCTAGGCAGCCTGCAGGGATGCAAATGGTGGCTGCCGTAGCCGCCGCCATTTGTGTCCCTGTATTTTGCCGTGATAGGCTACGTAAATATTTACGTAGCCTATCACGGCAAAAAACAAACAAACAGCGGATGCAAATGGCGGCGGCTAAGGTGGCCGCCATTTGCATTCCCTTTTTTTTCACCATAATAGCCTACGTAAATATTTACATAGGCTAAAATGGTGAAAAAAAAGGGAACGCAAATGGCGGCCGCCGTAGCCGCTGCCATTTGCGTCCGCTGTTTTTTGTTGGTTTTTTTGCCGTGATAGGCTACGTAAATACTTATGTAGCCTATGACAGCCTCCGCAGGGACACAAATGGTGTCCCTGCGTTAGCTGTGATAGGCTACGTAATTATTTATGTAGTCTATCACGGCTATAATGAGGAAGCGAATGGCGGCCGCAGATGCAGCCTCCATTCACAAGTCAGCATGGACGGCAACAGGTAAGTGCTCCATTTCGTGCGCCTTTCGTGGGGTGGGGGGGCAGTGGGCTTCATTCCACCATGGATTTCGGGGGGCCGAATGCACTGGCATTCAGCCTCACCAAGATCCGTGGCGGAATTCTCTGACATCCCTACATTTTGCTAAACCGAAAGGTATGCTATCACTTAGAACAAATGAATTCACGAGTCAATTTCATTTTAACTAATGACAGTTTTACAATGTTCCCTCTGTCAATATAAGAGCAGAATGCAAGAGGCAAATGGCAATTTTAAAGCCACGGACCTGCCTTGGTAATAATGCCAACTGTGTCTGTTGTGCAAGTTGTTAGAAGAGAGGTGAAACGGAGGGACAATGCACAGTCCTGGATGTGTGCCAACAGAGCTACTGTGCTAATGGAGACACTAAGAGCATGCTGGAGGTTAGAGAAAATTATACACAGCAGTTTCTAAAGCAGTGGGGGAAAACTAACATAACAAAATTGCACCAAGTATGATTTACACTAACACAGCAAGTCTCCCATTGTTCTTTTCTTTACAGTGTTAGAAAGTATGCAATTTTTCTTTTTAAAAAAGGCCACCTATGGAGTTAATGAGTTTATTTCAGAATTCATTCTGCTATGCAAACATTAAGAAAAAAACTAAGGGAAAATATATATTTCAGCGGGTGTTCTAACCATTACTTTTTCTTGTCATGTGTATTTGGTTGAAATACCTTGGGGGTGGATGCGGAGGCCTAATGCTACCATAAATAAAATGCTCTTACTAATTGCAAAAACACTCTCTCTTAGGTCAATTAAAAATTAAACTAATTGGAATAGCTGGACAAGATTGTATCTAATTATTATGCAGGCCATATTGCAGAGCACTACAGGAGAAGTCTGAAACTCCTTAATAGTATTTCAGAAAGCAGACGAAAAATCAAATAAAAGACCTCAAATGCCTTGGTGAAGCTTTTGGTCTATTATAATAAAGTGACAGAAGTGTATCAGAAGGAGGAGAGATTTTGGTGTCTTCCCCCACCACTGACTTAACAATTTTCCTTCTTTGAGTAAGCTTACTTTAACTTAAATTAATGGTATGTTCTTATGATTTCATTTGACACATTGATATTTTCCGCATTGGAATCGCACACCCATAAACATTTTGTGAATAGTTCCACCACCCATGTCCGGGTTGTAACTTAACATCGTTTGAGAAAGTTTTCAAAAAAGGACATGGGGATCTGGCACATGTTGAAATATTCAGGAAATAGATTCAAAATGTGCAAACCCACCAAAAGTCAATAGCAATAGCTCTTAAGGGGCTTACAAAATTGTTTCCTTAGGCTTCTTTTTCAAAAATGTCACAAAAGCCTCTGCTAGCGTAAGCTTTAGTTACCAAAGCAAAATCATTTTAAACAACATATATGTACGCTAATAGAAGATCTGAGCCACTGTGCTCCAGATTTTCAGATATTACACAGTTAGTGGGTACTTTCTTGAACTGTATTCTGCAACATGCCAGAAGGATGTTCAATTGCTAGACATACAAAGGCCTTGCTACATAATCAAAAGGCATGTATGTCTTCTGCATGTTTCAGGACACTAGCATTGTACATGTAAGATCCAAAGCAGCTCTTACTGAAGCTCCCAGTTTGTAAATCCAAATGTTTCACTGCAACAGATATCGGTGGCCTGGTTTGCACATAAGGCTAACCCATGGTCCATTTAATCCATGGTTTGTTGCCCAACCCAGTGTTTGTTTGGCAGACGATCAAACAAATTGTAGTTTGTTTTCGCAATCCCTGGGTTGTTGTTTCCTACCTGCTTCACCCACTCCCTCCCTGTATCCCAAATGCCTTTGTGGCACTGTAGTACTGGCATATAGAGCAGGAAGGTATTTTTACCGCTCTTATGGATTGAATGCAACAACAACCAATGGTTTAAACAACCCAGAGTTCACAACCCAACCACAAACCATGGTTTCATTTTCTGGGTGGTTTTGGTTAACAAACCATAGTTTGTTTGTGCAGCCACATTCACACATCATGACAACTCAGAATTCAACAACCCATAGCATGGGTTAGCATTATGTGTGAACCAGGTGTGTGTGTGTGTGTGTGTATATGTGTGTGTGTGTGTGTGTGTATATATATATATATATATATATATATATATATATATATATAATTTCTTCTTTAATCAATAGAGTACATCTTCAGTTCCAGTAACTTAGGCTTTCAGGTCCCAGATACAAGATTCAGATTTGTATTTCCACTCATTCAGATCCTTAGCAGTTTCCTTTTCAGATATTCTTACTCTGGGTTTTCCATTTTCCTGTCTTATTTTGCCTCCATCTCCTTCTTTTATTGGTCATGTTGAAGTTGATACTGTGCTTGAATCTAAAGCAAGAATACCATATCAAAGACAGCATATCTACTTGCCCAAGTTATATATTGACCTGGTTTGCATGATTACCATGGGTTAAACAAGCGATGGTGGCTTGTTTAAGCCATAGTGTGTGCCAGGTGCCATTTGCCTAATCACCCCGAGGCCTGTTGTGTCATCTGAACCTGGGTGGCATGGCTTGTTGGAGGGGAAAACGATACTCAGATAACCCAACAACAGCACATGGGTTGAGGGTTGTTAACCCCTCTAACAAGCCATGCCACCCAGATTCAGATGACATGACAAACCATGTCCGGGCAGGTAATTAGGCAAAATGGCACCTGGCACATACTGCAGCTTAAACAAACCACCAGAGCTTGATTAACCCACAGTGATTGTGCAAACCGGTCCACTGTTAAACAGACAGTTTTTAGTAAGCATGGCAATGACCAGCAGTACTTCAATATATTTACAGAGCTTATATTGTACCATTCAATTTGATACAATTCTTAAAGCAGCTTACAAGTTAAGATAAGAAATAGACACTGAAATATGAAATTGATCATTCTAGAAAATAAAGCAATAAATAGCAAGAGACGGCATAAAACCATCAGAAAATATGACGGACCCCAATAAAACCAGTAAAAACAAAAGTCACTGATATGTTAAAAGTGCCAACAAATAAAATCATTTTGACCAGGCACTTAAACAGAGCTGAGGCCAGCCAAACATCTCTGGGAATGGAATTCCCTAATTGGAGTACATCCACAAAAATGGCCCTATCTTCAATAGTCACCCATCTGTCTGAAGGACGCACAGAGAAAAGAGCATCTGAAGATTTCAACATATGGGCATGTTTCAACAGGAGCTGGTGAGATACATTGCATGCAGCTCATTCCAGTCAATAATCCAGCCATCATGTTTTGTGCCAATGGAACTTTGACCCACGTACAATGCATAGCAGACAGTAATCCAATCTGGATGGGAGCAGGGTATAGATAACTGTGGCTAAGCACTCTCTCACTCTCTCTCAAAATATCTCTCTCACTGTATGGGATGTGTGAAGCTGGTCAAAGGCATTTGCTGCCACAGATGTCACCAGGGAATCCAAAACACACCCAAACTGTGAAGAACCTACTCCTTGATGAGGTTCCACTCACCCAAAGAAGAGAACCACACCTTCTTCATCAAGCACATCACCCACAATAATACCTCTGTCTCATTCTTACCCAACCATGGCTATTGGGTATGGCCATGCTGGATGGAAATTATGGGAGTTGCAATCCAGCACACCTCGAGGCCACCAGGTGGGGGAAGGCTGCTCTGTCTTATCAGGATACACTAGTTGCTGGGGGAAGATAGGGGGGAGGATACTGTTGCACTCATGCCCTGCTTTGTGAGTTTCCCATGGGCAGCTGGTTGGCCACCATGTGAGCAGAATGCTGGACTAGATGGACCCTTGGTCTGATCCAACAGGGCTCTTCTTATGTTCTTAGGACTGGTCTTCAGTTTCTTCATTCTCATTAAGCCCATTTCTTATCTCAGAACATTCATAATTTCCTCTGCCTCAATCAAATCAGATGAATAGGAGAAACAGAGGTGGGTGTCATCAGCATACATATGACACCACACCACAAATTACTGAATGACCTCTCCCCAGGGCTAGTCCAAGACATTTCTCTGCCTGAAGTGGAGAGGCAAATGGCACCCCCACTGGCACCCCAAGTCAAGGTGTGTAGTACTCATGGCCAGTCAGGACACGTTGGCTTTTTCTTACAACAGCAAACTACTCCTTGCTTGTATGTAATCTTTTTTCTCCTTTTCGGTCGAGATTTCCTGTATATGCTTGTTGGTTAACAAATTGCTCTTTGAAGCCCACACGCTGAGGGTTACAAATGAAGACAATGTCGTCTGAACCCCCCCTAAAAATCTGTGAATGAGGCAGGCTGATCTCACAATAAAAGTCTCCTGTAACAGCATCCTAGGTGAGTTAAAAAGTAAAATTTAGAGGATACAGGTGGGCTCCAAGTTTTGGAGGGCCCTTGGGCAAGACAGCCTCAGTGGGTCCCCTCCATCAGTGAGTCTACCTTGTCACCAACCCCTATTGCTGCTGCCCCTCTTCCTTATCCTTGCTACAACACACTTCTTGTTTGACAGGCAGAGAGCCAGCGGGCATGTAGGCAGTGGCATCTACTGCTCCTCTTCCTCACCATCCCTTTTGTCTGGACCAGAAGGAGAGGCACGTGAACAAGGATATTGTAGTGGTGAAGAGGAGGAGCAAGTTCAGGGACCTCTTGTCAGTGGGCCCCTGCCAGAGCTCTTGTCAGGAGCCCAACCAGGCCTACCCTGGACGCTGGCTCTGCTTACAGTGCCAGGACATCATCACAAAAGCTTAGCGGGGGGCTTCCTTCATCTATGCCATCATCACATTGAGGGTAGAGGCAGTGGCGGCGGAAGCAGCAGCAGCAGCAGCAAAGTCAGCAAGGTCAATGGCAATTGTTGCTCCAAGTAGCCGTACTCTGTCAGATAGAGCCGTTCTCCATCTCTCAGCCAAATATGACCAAAGCGTTCACGAGGTTCACTACACGAGGCTGTGTATTTCGCAGAGTGCTTCTGTTTCCACATTCCAAGTGGGATAAAGATCAGCTCTTTACACAGACAAGTTGTTTGCAGCCTTGGGGGCAGACAGCGAGTGGTGAATCAGTGAGTCTCCCCAGGGATTCAAGTATCTCTCAAATCTCTCTCTCTCTGCAAAGCAGTGCCAGGCAGGGGGGTTTCGTTTACATGGAAGGGTCACCATCTTCTTCTTCCTCCCCCAGCCAGCTCCACGCTCACTTTGATCCTCTCCT
The DNA here is from genome assembly GCF_057233095.1 of Heloderma suspectum. Lineage (NCBI taxonomy): Eukaryota > Metazoa > Chordata > Lepidosauria > Squamata > Helodermatidae > Heloderma > Heloderma suspectum. The sequence goes on from NC_139459.1 coordinate 90,683,031, forward strand.
AGCCCAGCCAAGAAAACTCTCCTCCCAGCCCAGGTCAACAGGTAGACATGCAGTGGGGGGGGGGGAGGGCAATTGTGGTTTTCCTGCTCTTCTTTTTTTGATATTTTTTATTTTTAAAAAAACCAAAAAACACAACAACAACAACAACAACAACAACATAAACACACAATACACATACACTAAAATATCTCTTAAGATTGTAAGATATCTACCTTTGGCTCCCCTTACACAGCAAATGCTCATTATTATTCTCTAGTTCTTATCTTAGTTGTATATCATACATTGAGGTCACAGACTTTATCTCATTTCTCTCCTAATTTTAACAACAACAAAAAAGAGAAGTAACCATCTCAAAGTTCAAAATCCACATACATAGATATCGTTTTTCTCTATTTCTTGTACTAATTCTATAAAAAGTTTCCAATCTAACATAAATTTAGTTGTTGATCCTTCTTTAATTATAATAGTAAGTTTTGCCATCTCTGCCAGCGCCATCATTTTCCTGATCCACTCGCTCACAGTTGGTATTGTTTCATGCTTCCACTTTTGTGCATACAATAACTTTGCAGCCGTTGCCATGTAGAGAAAGAGGGTTCCCCCTTCTCTTTTACATGTTTATCTGTTAGTCCCAATAAACAAATTTCTGGCTTTAATTCTATAGTAGTCTTTAATGTTCTTTGAGCTAAAGACTGTATTCGTTTCCAAAATGTTTTAGCTTTTTTACAACACCAGTGACCCGGTTCCATTGACAGCCATACATGCCCATGCCATAACACTGCCTCCACCATGTTTGACAGATGATGTGGTATGCTTTGGATCATGAGCTGTTCCTTTCCTTCTCCATACTTTTCTCTTCCCATCATTCTAGTACAAGTTAATCTTGGTTTCATCAGTCCAAAGAATCTTATTCCAGAACTGGGTGGGCTTTTTTAGGTGTTTGCTGGCAAAGTCTAGTCTGGCCTTTCGGTTCTTGAGCTTTACCAGTGGTTGGCACCTTGTTGTGAAGCCTTTGTATTTACATTCATAAAGCCGTCTCTTGACTGTAGATGTTGACAATGACATGCCTACCTCCTCAAGAGCGTTCTTGACCTGGCTAGATGTTGTGAAAGGGTTCCTCTTCACCATGAGCAGAATTCTGTAGTCATCCACTTTAGTTGTCTTCCGTGGTCTTTCAGGCCTTTTGCTGTTACTGAGCTTGCCAGTTAATTCCTTCTTTTTCAGGATGTTCCAGACTGTTGTATTGGCCACTTCCACTGTTTTTGCTATCTCTGTGGTGGGTTTATTTTGTTTCTTCAGCCTACTGATGGCCTCCTTCACGTGCATGGACACCTCTTTGGATCTCATGTTGGGGGTTCCAGTGAACAGCTACCAAATGCAAATGTAACATTCAGAACCACCTCCAGGCCTTTTATCTGCTTGATTGGTCATGGGGTACCCAGGAAACAGGCCACACCTGGCCATGCAGCTGCTTGTCAGCCATTCGTTCCATTACTTATGAGCCACCAACGATTGGGGGGGGTATGCCACTGGCTGTCCTTCCTGAATGGTTAGTGCCCCACTTTTGTCAAACCCCTTGAATTACAGCTGAAAGTCCTGACTTCACTCTCAGCTGGGTGTGTTTCCTTTCAACTTCAATGAGGTGGTGTACAGAGGCCAACTGCCAAGACAGTTATCCTTGTTCCAATATTTCTGGTCCTGACTGTATATTCCCCTTGTGACAGTTCCAGTAAATCATTATATCTTATCCATTTATGCATACTATCAAATTCTCTTCTATGCATTGCTTCTTGTGAAGATATCCAACGAGGTATTGTTTGATAGAACCTTAATTTATATTTATTCCAAATTCTTAATACAGCCCTTCTTAGTCATTATTAGGGATGTATGAATTGTGTACCTTCCGTGCCGCTTGACTTCCGCAGTTTGCAGCCAGTGCTCCGTACCGTCATTCGCAAGCCCCCAGAATTCTCCTCTTTTTTTTCCACTCCAAGAATTGCAAAGATAAATCCGTATAGACAACCATAATTCCAGTGCCCAGCCATCTCCATGAGTCTGCATAACTTCCGTAAGAAAGGCTATTTTTCGTAGATATTTACGTATTTTTTCCCCTGCCCTGAGACGTGCAGTAATTACTTTCAGCCAAAACACTTCCTCCTCCTCGGGGCTTCTCAAAACAAGGCTGCCCTAGGTGTGCCTGAGCACACCTTCGTGTGTGTGTGTGTGTGTGTGTGTGTGTGTGTAATCTCCCTCAATCCAGCTGTTCCCTGGAAACCCCCCCCCCTTTCACCCAAGGGTCTTCTGAGATAACAGGAGGTTTGATAATGAACTGGATGTGGAAATACAAAGCTGAGCTGGGGGCAAGTGAGGTGCTGACATGTGTAGGAGTAAGTCGCATTGAACTCAGTAAGACTTACTTCTGAGTAGACATGCACAGAGTTGGTTCTCCTCTCTGCTCAGCTTTGTATTTCCACATCCAGTTCATTATCAAACCTCCTGTTAGTTATCTCAAAAGACCCTTGGGTGAATGGGCGGAACAGCTGGATTGAGGGAGATTCCCCCCCCACACACACACACACACACACATAATGGAAGAATATAGTTCTTCCTATTCCCTGGTATGTTTATTCCTCATTTTGTCCATTCCCTGAGCATGTGCAGAGTGTGCTTTTTATTCAAACAAAGAGAAGGTTGCTGATCTTTCCCTTCATGTTGCATTTGTACAAGTGAAGTGTGACTGCTTCAGAAAGAACTTTCCATTATACTGTCTCTTTTTCTTCATGAGTTTCATAACAGAAGTATGGTGTAGTGGTTAGAGTCCAGCCCAAAGTCACCCAGTGAGATAACTAACAGGTTTGATAATGAGCTGGATGTGGAAATACAAAGCTGAGCTGGGGGCAAGTGGGGTGCTGACATGTGTAGGAGTAAGTCACATTGAACTCAGTAAGACTTACTTCTGAGTAGACATGCACAGAGTTGGTTCTCCTCTGCATTTTAGCCTCACAACATCAACAACAACGCTGGATGTGGAAACAGAAAGCTTAGCAGGGAGCATAATACCTGGTGCAGGGCTCCAGACCGGCATAATCATTTTAAAAGGTTTTTTCTTTCTTTCTTTAAAACAGCGTTGCTTTAAACAAAGAGTGCATCGCTCAGGCACACCTAGGGCAGCCTTGTTTTGGGAAGCCCCTAGGAGGAGGAAGTGTTTTGGCTGAAAGTAAACGGAGATGGAGGATTTCAATTGAAAAAGAACACCCACAAACAAGGCAGTGAGCACAATTCATTAAAAAAAAAAAAAACACTTGCGCATTTATTATCGGAATATACTACCTTGCGTTTTTATTTACGAAAATTTTGCGACTCTGCGGATGACCAAAAAAAAAATCGCATGACTGCTGGCTCCGCAGGACCTCATGGTGCCGTTCCGCAGAGGATTCCATCGCATGGACTCAAGGGAATTCGATCCGATTTCAGGCGGAATTCTCTGACAACCCTAGTGATTATTAAAATCTACATTCACTTTTGTTTTATCATACCACAAATAACCATGCCACCCGTATCTCAATTCATGTCCTTCTAATTCTAAAAGTCTTCTATTTTTCAACGTCACCCATGGTTTTCCTGCTCTTCTCAATGGCTTCTTCCCAGGCTGTGGTTATAGCAGAACCACACATTTACACACAACCATTAAAGTTTAAATTTTTGTGAACCGCCCAGAGAGCTTCGGCTATTGGGCAGTATAGAAATTAAAGAAAGAAAGAAAGAAAGAAAGAAAGAAAGAAAGAAAGAAAGAAAGAAAGCAGATTTACATTTAAATAGTGAATTATAGGGCAGTTTTTTGTGGGATAAAGATAAAAAAAACACAGCTGGATGTGCCCTGGAGGTTGACGGTCATGTAAATGACCTGCAAACTTCCATGAGTGACCAATCGCGAGTGCACTATAAATGCCTCATGTAAAGACAGCCCAAGAGTCCTTTGAGCTTTCATTCATATATATAACACAACTCCAATTCTTACCCACTGGGTTACATGCAGCCTCTTTGAAAGCTCCTCTTCTGATCTGTGCAGATTTTCCTCCAGTAGACTCTTCCTCAGCCACAATAAAAATATCAGAAAGACAGCAAATAGGTTTTACTATGGTAAACATTCAGATTTGCCTTACAAATGGCAAAATGGAAAGTTATAATGCTTTCTTCTAGACCTGTAATCTTCAAAGTAGAGAGAACTTCCTTTCCCCTTTTTAAAGTGATTTCAGAGAGCTCATTTCTTCTACTAGGTTGACCCCCAAATGATCTTTCTCCTGCATTTTTTCCATTATCCTTTTTCTTGACTTTTTTAATTTGACATTCTATCATTATTTTCCAGCTCATAGGCTATGGAGATCTTTTATTAAGAAAGAGGAACAATACTTACAGGGAAGACAGCTAATTTCACAGGACACCAAAGCTTTTTCAGCTTTTAATGTATATTTACAAAACCATATTCCTGCCCATGTTCCTTTCACAATCTATATTTTGAAAAAATGCAGCTGTTTTCTGCCCCCATTTCTAGGGGGGTAAGCACACATAATAGGAAGTGAGACTCATTAAAAGAAGTGTGACTTATTTCTGCGTAAACGTGCTGGGGACTGCAATAAAAGTTTTATCAAATTAATATTTTTCCCCTATAACGTCCAAGATCCTAGAGTCTTTTTAACTAGTCTGCTACATGCAATACATTTTTCCAAGGTCTAAGAATAAATAATTTTGCTGTCACCAGTAGGAACTGCATAGAGTTAACAGTACTCTAAAATGCTTGTGTATCATTAGCTCATACATTCTTTAGAACATGTGAGGACTCAATGTGGGGATGAGGACTTCCATGCTGGCCCCGCCCCCAATGTCCCCCTTCCCCCTTCACATCAGACCCCACCCCTTCATTCCCTGTCTTTGCCTCTCCATGCAACAAGGTCTGAAGCAATTATGCATAACATTCTGCTCATGTTCAGTCGAGTAGAACCCTAGTTAAAACCTTGCCACTCCACATGGTGAGGTTGGGGAATGACAGGGTGGCTCTGGCATGCACAGGGAGGCTGGGGGCAGGGCCGACATGCACAGTCCCTGTCCCTATTCCCACTGAAGAACAAACCATGGGTTATTTGGGGTTCGTACACAATACTAGGGGCCAATCTACATGGGGCTTTTCCTCCAGTTCTACTGCTCCCCCAAGACAATCGTGCCAGATGACGCATGTCCTTCTCCATAGCAGGCACAATTTTTCAAGCTTTAAAAACTGCATTATTGCAAACGTGTTTTGTGATGGATTTTCCCATCACAGAGGCTTTGGAGTTGTGTGACCTGAACTGCCTTCAGTGCGGGCTGGGGGAGAGCAGCGGAAGGGAAAGTGGCATCGTTCAAGGGTGGACCCGGCTTCAGTGTGGTTTGGAGTCTGTGAGACCTCAACTAGTAATACTGCCTTCAGCACAGGCTGCAGCACTGTTAGGCAGAATGGACAGCTGCATCATACCCGGAGGACCAGACCTGCACATGATCGTGCTTTGTTTTCCCCAAAATGGGCCTGCGGTTTGGGATAGCTTCTGTTCTTTTGAAATCTCCACCTCTGCCCTGCAAACAGCCCACTAAACATGTCTGCTCAAAAGTAATTCAATTGACTTCAACTGCACTTACTCAACAGGGAACAGAGAGGGGCTGGGGAAGCCTATTGTTTTGAATCTGCGCCTATCTGGAGGTGTGGAGCTTCGCAAAGGGGTTAATGAGTTTAAAAGGTGTTTTGTTTCCCCCAAATGAGCCAGCAGTTTGGGATGACTTCTGTTCTTTTCAAATCTCCACTTCTGCCCTAAAACAGCCTGCTCAGAAATAATTCCCATTGACTTCCATTGAGGTTCCACCCTTTCGCTGCTACGGAGGTGTGGAGGTGAGAGGAGAAAAATAAAAAGAAGAGGGCTGGGCTGGGGGCTGCTGAATTCTCCCCCTCCTTCCAGGGAAGGGCCTCTGTGGAGCCTGGGGCGCCTCACCAGTTGCAGGGAGAGAGGGGGGCCTCCATTGCACCACCCACTCGGCCCCATGGCCCAGCTGCTTCTGCTGATCACACTGCTCAGGGCTGCTGGGAGAGAGGAAGATGCAGATAAGCACAGGCACACACACTCCTCTCCCTCGATCTGGGCACTGACTTCCACTGCTGCACTTATTCTCTCTCTCACACACATACACACACTCACACACACACGCACACGCACACTTATTCTTTGTGAAAGGCTTGCAAAGATTAACAATACGATGGTCCATACCCTCAGGCTTACAATCTAAAAAAACACAACAAAGGAATCTTTGGGGAGGGAGGGGTGGAGAAGCCTGTTGTTTCAAATCTGCAAAGGTGCACAGGAACAGACTTGAAAAGGTGATCAGGTTGCTGCCCAAGTGAGCATTGAAGTCACCACTTTGCCTTGGGATGAGTTCTGCCCTTTTGAAATCTCCACTTCTGCAGTGAAAATAGGAATTCCCATTGACTTCCACTGCACTTAAGAGCAAGGAGCAGAGAGAGAAGGGGTGGGAAGAAAACAGCATTAAACCTCGCTTTTCTGGAGGTGCGCAGGAGCAAACATGTCTACTCAAATGTAATTTCTATTAACTTGCACTGCACTTACCGAACACAGCACAGAGCGGAAGGAGGAGCGGGGAAACCTTCACCTAACTTTGAGAGGGCAAGAAAGCAAGCCAAGGGAGCAGTGAAGGGGCGCTGGAAGGAGCTGCCGTTCTGCGGCTGTGGGGCTCTTGTGCTCTTCGGCACTGCTGGCTGCTTGGTGGTGGTGGTGCTTGGCAGGGTCCCAGGAATGGGCAGAGGCAGAGAAGGGGGGCAAGTCACACTGCTCCACCGTGAGGGGGTGCGAATTGGCAGGACAAAATTTCCTTGAGAGGACATAATGACTTTAAAAGGTGCTTTGTGTCTCCCCAAATGAGCCTTCAGCAGGTGGCTTTGGGATTACTTTGAAATCTCCACTTCTGTCCCGAGAGCAGCCCACTAAACATGCCTGCTTAGAAGTAATTCCCACTGACCTCCACTGCACTTTCTCAGCAGGGAGAGGGGTGGAGCCTATTTAAATCTGCCATGAGACTCCACCCACATATGCCTGACCTTCATGCCGTTTGCAGTCTGCCACACAAAAGCGGTTCTCTTCTCCTTCTCCTTCTCTCTTTTTTTTTTTTTTTGCTGCTGTAATGTACTATGGGAGGAGTAAATCCGATTGGATGAAAATGCGGTTTTAAATGGAATTGCGTTGGAAACGGTCTCTGTGGAGATGGGGCCTAGGTCTGGGTTTGGATGCAATGCTGAACAATCCAGGGCCGGAGGAACCCCACTATCAGCCCCAAGCCCTAAGGGGCATAGCGTGTACTTTGGAGGGGGGGAGTTGAAAAAGCAGCTATGATCAAACCGAATCACTCTGGGCTGTGAGAAGGAGCAAGAGAAGAGCCTCAGAAAAGGGGGTTGGGTCCTCATCCTGTGAAAATTTATTTACCCGTTATTATTTTTGTAATGTTTTGTTACATTTTTATACCGCCCAATAGCCAAAGCTCTAGAGTTGACTCTGGTTCTGGATATATTTACATTGGCTTACCTCAGGACAAAAATACTTTCTCAGCAACTTTTCCATATACTCGTGTAAGCGACCATCTTTGCCTTGAAGATACAGGAGTACAATTGGACTTACCTTTGAACTTGCCTGTAGCTATTAGGCTAATTGTCTTTAAAGCTGAAGCATTCATGTATTACAAACAAATGATTTGGCTTTTATTTATAATGGAGGCAGGTGGCTTTGATCTGCCATTGCCACCCCACCCCCATTCACACAAGTACTTCCCCTTACAGAATCCAATACTGGACTCAAGGCTGAACTTTGTGTTGACTATCAGGGTTCAGCTGATTGTTAAGAAATAACACATCAAATAACACAAATCAAATCAAATTTTCATGCAGACATCAGTGTCACTTCATGAAGCAAGCTTTAGGGACCAAGATGCTTCAGTGGATTGGTTTCTACCACACTTAAGCATGCTGGCCTACAGTCCAAAAGCATCTCTACATTAGCCTAAAATTCCACATTTAAAATGGGGCTTTCTGCTTCCATTTTAAATGCAGGATCACGACGGACTCCCTTTACACACGCTTCCTTTCCCCCCGCCCCTGTCTCCACCTCCTTTTCCCCGTTATGTGAGTCTTCCATTTGTTTCATTGTTCTTGCTTCTCTTCTTGTGGCTTTTCCTTTTTCTCGGAGGGAACTCAAGCAGAACACAAGCAAGGTAATTTGATACCCCATTATCTCCGATCTATTTAAAAATGGAATAAAGGTCATTTAGTGCAGGAGACGCCCTGGAGGTTCACAATGTCATCTAAAGGGCCTGCAAACTTCCGCGAGTGAGCAATCTCAGTAGCAGGATAAAAGCTCCGTGTGAAGAAGCGCTAAAATGGGAGGTGATATTACAAGCTGAGTTTATAAACCTAAAACAGAAAACATAACAAATGTTATCCTATAAAACAATATATGGTCATAGCCATATAGATGGTTATATGGTCTATGAAAAAAAATCTGTTTTTAAGGTGTGGTATTTCGAATCACATTTTGCAACCAAGTGTCCTGAATGTAATTTACATAACAATACACATTTCTCCACATTTTAATTTTATTTTGACATGTAGGTCAGAATCCAAAGATGGGTCATGTACTCACAGGGGAGAAGCATGTACATAGCCAGCTAGAACTTTCTTCCCCTGATGTTCCTATTTCTGAACAAAATAAACTGCTTCTTTGTTTATTTATTTTTATCATCATCATCATCATCCAAGAACTGGCTATTTTCCCCCAAATATTCCCAAGGAACTATACAAAGTTAAAAGACATTATAAAACAGTCATTGAATTAAACCACCTGTGTATAAAGTTATCCATATTGAAAAAAAATAAAATAAGCAGCAACACTATTTGAAAGGGGGGAAAAGACCAATAGTACAGTACCTAGACAAATGCTTACATGATTGAAAATCTTGAGTTGTTGCTAAAAACTGTAAAGAGCAGCAGTGTAGGAAGGATGTTCTAGAGCTGTTGAAGAGACACTGAAAATGACCCCCTCCAAGTGCCTGCAGATCTTACTTTCTAGAATGAAAGCACCCAGAGCAAGACCCCCACCAACAGATCTTAAGAACTGGGGAGATTCACATGGGAGAAGTCATACTGGGAGGAGCCTCTTAAGGACTTTATCGGTAATAATTAGCTCCCTGAACTGGGACTTAAAGCTAATTAGCAGCCTGTGTGGTAGAGTAACATAGGCTGCCTTTAAAGAAAACACCCACAGTCCTCCTGCTGTGGAGCCTTTCCGCTTTTACAGTGGCTCCCAGACAGCAACCACGTGATTGCTGGGAGCAGAAGTTTTTAATTTTCAAGGCTCCGTAGAACTCAATGAAACTCCGCCATCTAGTGGCTGTTTGAATAGCGCAGCAATCTGACGTATTTTAATACTTCATCATTTACAGATCTATTTAACATGGAATAACCAGGAAATACCTCTGGATGGATGTGCCCTGGAGGTTGCCAACATCATGAAAAGGACCCACAAACTTCCATGAGTGAGCAATCCTAATAGCAGGATAAAACATCCATGTGAAGAAGCACAGAGTCTCCATAAGATATTTATAACCAGTCCCCATGAGAATTCAGGAGGCAGAATTCTATGCCACAGGCATGGCAAACTTCCGGTGTGGCAAACTTCCCCATCTGGCCTGCCCGCTTCTTCCCCAAGCTCTGCCCTCTCTCCGCAGCAGGGAAAATCTCTGAGCTGTTATCTGATTAGAGATAACAGCTTTTCCCTGCCGGGGAGAGAAGGCAGAGCTTGGGGGGAAGGCTGCTGTGGGATTCAGTCCTGTTTACCTCTGAGGCTTGTGCCTCTTACTTCTGAATAGACATGCAAAGGCTCATTCTGCTTACTTTTGAATAGGCTTAAGAATCACACTTTGATCCTTCTGCCTTTGGCCCCAATCACAGATGGAACACAAACCTGGAGACCTTTCCCAGACTGGAATTCAGCCCTGAAAAAGGTTCCCCACACTTGCTAAAGGGCCAACGCTTTTATTCTGTCTTCACAGGCCACCTTATTACAAAGTCTAACTGAAAGATTATCCAGCCAACGAATAATAGGAATTTATTTGATAAGGAGTTACCAAGCCCATGAATAAGGAAGGGATTTATTTAATATTTATAACCTACTGTTCTAGTAACACAATCAAAGCAACTGGATTATTAGATGGCACTGATAAAAGACACTCCTGACCACTGAGACAAACTGCATTTTCAGGAGCAAAGCAGGATCTCATGAGTGGAGCAGCAGTCACACAATGCTATATTTTGAAAACAGCCAGCCAGGTAGCAGAGCAACCACAGTAAAACAGCTCTCGCAGCGCCCAGCCCCTTTGGGCAACGCACGAGGACTTTTTGGTTAACAACATCAGCAGTTACTGAGATATTCAACAGAATCAACAGGGTCACACTCTCAGTGTCTCTCTCTAGTTATTTTTTTCTATAAAACACTTCAGACACAACCTTTCAGTCCCAAAAGGTGGCTTACAAGCAAGTGTTTAAAAGCAAACAATGGAGGCAGATATAAGCTACTAGAACTAAGATGGTTTTCATTCCTAATGCTGGACTCAGTCCCAGTTGATATGGGTCTGGAAAATATGTTTCTTTCTTCCAAAGCAGTATCAACACTGGAGCCCTTTTCACTTGTTAGGCAGTGCTGCACCGGTATTTTTTTCAAACCCAACTGCTGCTTGGCAGGCACCCGTGAATGAATACGGGGGATTTCTACACCAGCCTAAAATCCTGCATTTAGAACCAAGCTTTTCACTTCCATTTTAAATGCAGGATCACAGCTGATTCCCTTTACACACGCTTCCTTCTCTGTAGATGGCCATTCCCATAGCGTTATGTTTCCATGAAGAGGCATTACACATGCTCCAGGTTCAGCGATACTTGCTCCTGGGTTCCTGACCCTTTCCCTTCCCTTCCCTTGCACATTACTGGTGGATGGGGACTGACACGCGGACAGCCCCCCCCCCAATCGATCTCCTCGGGCCCCACCTCCCTCTACCATGCTTTTGGCCAGTCCCGGAGCTCAGCCCCTCTGCTGCTGCTCCACTCTGCTGCCCCCCCCTCGCTGCCGCTCTGCCATTGTGCTGGTCTGCCGCTCCGCCGCTCTGTTTTGAACAGGCAGGCTGAAAATGGCGAGGATCCAAAATGGTGCAAGAACAGGAAGGCTCAACACCCGCCAGAACTTTGTCACCACCTTCAACATCATGACCGCGCCCCCAACAACCACACTCAGCACTTCACTCACGCTAGGGGAGGACATGGCACTCCATTTGCGCATATCTGGAAAAATACCCAATTTTTTCCATTTGAGGAAAACACGGGATAGGTGGGAGGAAATAGTGGAATAATGACTGGACCGTGATGAAGTCATGTAATGGAGCTGCACAATTCAGTGAGTGAGCAACCATGAACGTGCAATAAACTTGAGGTGCAGAGATCTCCACGGTGCAGTATCTGCTGTGTGCATAACGTGATCAAGTGCCGTACACAATGCATAGTATTGTCATCGTGGGAGAAGTGGGAGGAGTTTAAAAGGTCACATGAGTGGAGTTGTATTACTTTGAAATGTGAATTTGTGCCACATGTCACTTTATAGTGCTTGCATCAAGTTAGAGGTGGAAGGAAAGGTTGTAAGGCTGGATGTAAGTTGAAGGAATGATTATAAGGCTGTGGAACCCCCTGCCGAGGGAGACTAAGTGGGCACCCTCCTTGCTACCCTTCTGCCAGCAGGCAAAGAAATATCTTTCAAGCAGGCCTTTGGTGTGTAAGGTGGTCTGTTGGATTGGATGCTTTTTTCATTCTATTATTGTGCTTTTAATGTATTTGTTTTATTATTGATTTAATCAAGTTTTTTATCTATTATTGTAAGCCACCTTGAGTGCCATTTTCTTTGTGGAAATGTGGAGTACAATAAAGTAAAATAAAATAAAGTAAATAAATGAGATAAGCCCTGCTTTTTTTAAAAAAAAACATTATTTAATGCATATGCACCTATGAAGATCTACACTATTTTAACCAGAAAAACGAAGTTTTTTTAACACAGCAACTATATAAAGTTGCATAAAGGTGGATGAGTAGAACCCAGAAACCATATTCTAAACTTGATTTTTTTCAATGGAGGAATGGGGTGAAGGGAAGGAATCAGCAGTGATTTCACTCTCCATTTCACTGGGCAAGGCAAAGAAAGAGAAAGAAGGAGCAGGAAGTCCTTCAGAGGGAGTGAGATGGGAAAGCTGTTGAGGAAGGCTGATTGCTGTCATTCTCCTTCTCAGAGCCACTGCTGTTTTGCTTGTGGGATGGCAAAGGTGCATGGTCAGCCATTTTATTTTTTTAACAATATTCAGTGCATACCTACAAAGCTCCATAGCTACACTGGAAAAATTCAGTAGGGAAAATGTGTTATTCACAGCTGTGGAGCAAAGTAAGTGTGCATTGGAAAATACTTTATTAAAAAAATAAATAGTAGTGACAATGCTCCCTGTTGTCAGTCAGCAAATGGAGGATGCACCCCTATTTCCTCCCTACAAATCCAACCATCACTCCCCCACCACTGAACGTGAAAGGTGGTGAGAAGAAAAGTTGCTGAACCAGTTCTGTAGGCTGAAGCCACTCTCACCAGGGTAAGTTATACTGCCATGAGGTTAGCAAACACCAAAATGTATACCACACAGAAATGTATACCACACAAGACATTTTTAAAAATGCCATGAAAGTAGTCTGAACAAATCTGAAATAGAAGAGCAGAAGTAGCACGAGGAGAATGGATTGGGGAGTGCATCATGTGTTGAGAGTGAGCTGAGCATTACAATGACAAGAAAAAATGCCCATGTAGATTGACCCAAAGAATGCTGGAGGTAATCCGTTTCTTTCTATTAATTTGTTAATCTTACTGATTTCTCACCCACCCACCCCAAAAAAGACAGCATTCCAGTTAGGCCAATAATGACCCAGATCACTCTGGATGAGAAGCATATAGTTATCCCTCAAATAGGAATTTGCCAAATGGCACTAATCTCTCATGATGACTGCTTTAAATTATGGCAGAGATCAAGTGCACAAGCTATTGGTCAAACCTTTTGAAGAAACCTGTCCTCATCCTGGACAACAGCAGCTGTGGGGCAAACAGGTCCTGCCATAGAGCAGGGAGTTGAACCACAACTCCCAGAATCCCCAGCCAGCATGGCCATTCTGGCTAGGAATTCTGGGAGTTGTGGTCCAACACATCTGGAGGGCAGCAGATTGGGAAGGCTGTGCTAGACAAACAGACACACTGAGTCTGTTTTGGCTCAGAATCTCTACACCAGTGCTGGTACACAAAGTGATGGGTGAGGGAGGAGCACATCATCACAGTGCTCATCCTTGACTTCATAAACTAAGGTTTTTGAATCTGGCAGTATTATGTCTAAACCAAGCCATTTAGTGTCAAGATCCTTCCTCCTTCCTTACCAACCTGCCAGGTCACTGAGATCATCAGAGGGCATGCTCTTAGTGGTGACCCATGGCCCAGTTAGAGTCCACCAGGAAAAGAGCCTTCAGTGTGGTGGCCCCCTTCCTGTGGAATTCCCTGCCTTTGGAGGTCAGGCAGGTGCCAACATTGTGTTCCTTTCGGCACCTCCTGAAGACATTATGTTGAGAGGCCTTCCTTGAGTGACCAGCCACAGTTTATTAAATTCACCTTATTGGAATTTGTCTTTTTAAAATGTTTTAAGTGTTTTAAACCTGATGTTTTACTCTTTTATGTTGCTGTTCACCTCTCCAAAATCTTTTATTTATTTATTTATTATTAAATTTATTAATTGCCCATCTGTCTGGTCACCCAGCCACTCTGGGCGATGTACAGCGTATAATGGAACAGTTTAAAACAATAAAATTCTACAATAAAAACGTTTTCTAAAATACCCTAACCCACCCCAAATGCCTGCCTGAACAACCACGTTTTTAATGCACAATGGAAGCTCATTAAAGAGGGGAGCGGTATATAAATATTGTAAATAAATAAGTAAGATTGTACAATTACACATGTGCCATTCTTACATACTGTTAGACATCTGACTGGGTCATTTTTTGAGTACAACAGTTTGAATAAAGGAGCTTTAAACTCAGTAATAAATACACCGGTTTAATGTTTATCCATCCTGTCCTGAGGTGCTTTCCAATCTTATCATTCCTAAAATAAAGAAAGAATAATTACTGAGGGAACTTGTTTTCCTTGTTCTAAAAGGTCAATGAATTTCAGTGGAAAAGCTGAAGAGAAAAGACAGCGAAAAGAATCATGCAGAACAGTGTTGTGACAGGACATAATTTACCGAATGCTACTCTTGTGAAAACCTCACAGAGATTAAAGGAGGTTGCACAGGAGCAGCGCTTGATGGATTGCATCCCTGGAGCTGATGCAGAAAACAAATGCAGTACTCTTCACTTACGGGAGTCGTCTTCTCATGTGAGCAGCAGTGTGTTTGCCAGGAGATTAGAGGTCTCAGCTACAGTAACTTTCAAGAGCTGAAAAACTCTCCACAGTTTTAGGTTGCAGCAATCGCTGCAGCTTGGCTCAGCAAGTTCCTGGTTTACACTCACATGTAAGCAGTTCTGGTGGGTGGGAGGAAAAAGCTGTCAACATTATTGTCTGAATCTGCCTTCAGGTTACAAATCATATAGCACAATCCTATGCACGCTTACTCAGAAGTAAGTCCCACTATGTTCAGCAGTGCTTGCTTCCTAGTAAGAATGTTTAGGATTGCAGCCATAGAGAGGTTTTCAAAAGGGAGCTGTTTAATGCTGCGCTATTCATCCACTCACTGTGCATCTGCACAATGTCCAAGCTATCTCCACCATGTGCATCGCTAAGCCTGAGGATTTGACTGGCGGCCCAAGGCAATGGCTTGAGCCATGATTGTGTACACAAGCTTGTTTTGCTGTAGAGGCAGTTTTGCCTGTGGGTCATCCTAGAACAGTCATACCAGAAGACAGGAAGGAAAAATCCAGAAACATAAAAGGCAAGTTCAGTTTCTCCCTTTGATGGGGGAAAAAGGCTATTTGTGAATCATATTTTTACTTAAACATAGTCATTTTTATAAACGCAGCCTATCACTTTCTTGCAAAGAGAAATATATGCTGAGAAACCAAAAAAGAAGTAATTTCCATGTTGATAGATAACATTTTCTATTTCTCAAAGCCAAACTTATTTCAGTAATCTAGCCAGGGCAACCGTTAAATAAGCACAAAAACTAACACTGAGGGCATCTCTAACAACCACTTTATTCCACCATAGTACCACTGTTTCTGGTTACTGTTCAAGCACAGGGTTCTTTATACGGGCTTCTTTTACCTTGCTGCGCTCAGCTTTTTTCATTCCACAGAGGGGTGGTGAATCTCGTAAGAACCGGTCATGTTGCAAGACAAACCCTTTCACACTCTGGGTCTATCGCACCCCACACTCTGTGGTACCTCCCCCATGCCCAGCCCTTTCCCTCCCCTTGCTGATCACTGGTTGCTTCACGGCGATTGACACACCCAAGCAGGCATCCCAGAGTGGCTTACAATCTTTTGTAAGCCACGCTGGGAGCCTTTGCAGCCGAAGAGCAAGGTAAAAGTAATTTAAATACTTAAATAAAGTATTTGCATTTATATTGTGTGTTTCCTTGATTTGTGAGCCTCTCTGTGTTCCCCCCAAGGTTGAAGAGGGTAGAGATTGAAATATACAAAATCTATTTTTAAAACGATTTGGAACGTGGCATGTGTGAAAGAAGAGATTTCGGGGTTCTCGACGTTCTCCGCCATGCTGCTCCGCCAGCGAACAGTAACAAATTAGGTGGAACAGAGAGGGTGCAGGCGTGCCAGGGTGACACTCCCAACCCGTCATGTTACTGCCATCATCATCTAAACCACACCCCCTGGAAAAGCGCTCACTTCCGTTGTTGCACACCTACACAGGCTGCTGCTGGCACTATCATGGCGCAGACACGGAAAATAGCAATTTTCCCCATCACGGGATAGTATGGAAGAGGCGGGGGAAAACCCAGAACAACAATGGGAGGGGGAGGATGTCATGTAACTGTCTTGCAAAAAAACGCAGTTGGGGAATGCACAGTGCACAACAAAATACCAGTGTGTAGATACGCCCTTAGTGAACATTTCAAAATCACTTTACATGAGCAGCAAGTTAAATGCAACTTAAAGTGGAATCCTATCCATGTCTGCTAAGAAGTAAGTTCAATTAAGTTCCGTGGGACTCACTCTCAGGTAAGTGTGTACAGAATTGCAGCACTACAACAGTAATGTGGTCCAAAGCATCTAATCTAAGAAAACCAATACTTTACCACATTCACAAACACTTACCTATTCAAACTTTTAAAATCAGACCCAAAGAGTCCATTTCCAAGCACACATTTGGATACCTAAAATAGCAATTACATTTTCACATACATGCACACCAGCTGGCAAATAGATATAGACTCACAATAAGACACGTATTATACATTTAAACAATGCCCATGGATTAAAATAGGCAAGTGAATTATTTATTATTATTATTTTGAAAGACAAAGGGAACACAAAGGCATGACTTACTTCTGATAGTCTTCTTCCCTGGTTACAAGAGAATCCAAGAACAATGGATCTGCCTGATCTGTAACTCGCACAAACCAGGTCCCGTCAGAGTAGGAGTAGAAATATATTAGCATTCTTTGACAATAACAGTGCGCCAAGGAGTGAAAAGAACATAGATGTATGATAATTGCCTTAAGGCAATTAGTGCTTCGAGAGACAAATTAATTACTACAGACGCCAAAAACAAGAAGCCAAGAGGTAGTTGCAGAACTCAATT
The DNA here is from genome assembly GCF_057233095.1 of Heloderma suspectum. NCBI lineage: Eukaryota > Metazoa > Chordata > Lepidosauria > Squamata > Helodermatidae > Heloderma > Heloderma suspectum. The sequence goes on from NC_139459.1 coordinate 90,699,983, forward strand.
ACACCGATTTTTGTTTCTACACTGCAGAATGATAAAGACTGTTACTTCCTCCAAGTGTAGCCAGGTGTAACTACAGCAATTAAATTAAAAATGATCTGTCTGACCCAGGTGCACTTTTTAAAAAATGTCTCAGAATAATCCATAAAATGTAAGAAATGCAGCCAGCACTAATAATAGGGGGGCTTTAATACATCCAGACACAACTTTGGCAAGCTGGAACACGGCTGCCAGATGGCAAGATCAGCCAAAGAGCTTCCATGAGCACTTAATTTCATCCCAATATCAAAGAGAAACAAGCTCAGTGCAAAACCAAAGCAAGAGAAGCGTAACAGAGAATGAACTACTCTTACTAAAGTGACAGTGGATGGGTTCTAAAAAGCTGCTTCGACTCATGCAGGAAACTTACACTAGCCCAGTGGAACTCTCTACTTTAATTTTTAATCGCTGATGACCACCCGCATGCCAATACACAAACCGCTTTTGGAACTCCCTTCTGTTTCAAAAGCAATTCACAATGTGGCATAAGGGGCTACTGTGTGTAACGACAAAAACAAAAAAATCAAAAGTCCTCTTTGAAAAAGTTTCACGGCAGCTCTTTCAGCCTGAGGGCCAAATTCCATTTTGAGGAAGCTTTGCCCAGGGCATGGTCTGAAGGCACATGAGGCAGCCACCTTGCTGAGGCTAAGCAGGTCTGGGTCCGGTCAGTGCTTGGAGGGGAGGCCACCTGGGAACCACATGTAGTGACCTTGAGTTCCATGATGGAAGAAAGGTGGGATATCAATCAAATAAATAAATAAAATAAAGCTGGGGGGGGCTGCATTCCAGTGGTGGGCAGGCCCAAAGGCAAAAGGAGTGAGGCCAAAATATCAGCATATTTTAGCTTAAAGCTGTTAGTGCCAATAACTAAGCCTTAAGAGAAGCATTTTGACCTTCTAGAAGTTGGGGGGAAATTACACAAAATCCAGGAAAACACCAAACAGTTGGTGGTTGGAAGAAAGGGGGTGTCCATCTGGGCAACCCAGGAGGGCTGGATTAGGACCATTAGTCAGAAATCAGCCCTCCTGAAAAACATAAAAAGAACCATTCAAATTTAATGGGGAAATAGCTCGTATAAAACAATAGCTTTCCTGTATTTCTCTTCCATCCCCAGGTCCATGGCAAAACTCATCTCATATGAATGCAGCATACATTTTTGTGAATTGAGCTGTACCCATGTCTTCTAAAACAAAAACCTTGCCACAGAATGTCATGCAAAAATAAAGCTGAATTCCTTTTGAAGCTTACTTGATCTTCTGTGTATGCTAGTGCCAAGGAGAACAAAGAGGGGCCAAAGAGTTGGAAGTCAGATGTATTAGGATAGGGGGTGGACAAAAAGTAAATCTACAGAGGTTTTGGACTTCAACTCTCAGCATTCCTGACCATGGGGCCATCTACATGACACTGCTTTCAACCTTCACTCCGTCATAACTGTGCAGCATTGCAGCTGCGAATTAGCTTCTACTGCTGTACACGCATGATTTACTGTGGACTTCTCCAATGGGAAAATCCGCTGTGCCCTGACACATAGCCACTGAAGTGAAGCAAACTGCAGTGGTCACGCTGCTCTCTTTTTTTTTTTAACATTATATTTAAATGTGCAGCTGTGCAGGCACGTGAGGGTAGGGGTGCAACATTTTGGATTTTAGTGGCTGGTTTGTATTTTAGGGGTTCTTTTGTGTCTGTCCATTCCTCGTTAGGTAAAATGTGGGTGGTCTGCACCTTCATTACCATGCCAACTGTTCAGCAGTTCTCCAGCCCCAGACTCTCGTGATGGTTCACACACTCCAAGGAGTATGCCCATGAGAGGTACATGCCTACCCATCATTCCAAAATGGTGGCTGGAGCGAAGTTGGTCCTAGACCTTATACTCTGCCAAAAAAACCCTCCCCAGCCTTTGGCCACTGTCTCCAAAGCAGCCATTATGAAGATACGAAGCTGCAAAGGTGTGAGGAGGTGTGGGTGAAGAAATGAGCACGCTTCTCCGTGCCTCTGTAACCGCGCAGCTGTGAAGGAATGGGGAGGAGTGAAGGGGCATCACAGAGTGACACAAGCACTAGGCACAGCTACTACACACCCACCACAAAATGAAAAGTCAGTTCGGGGAAGGGACAGAGCTCACAGCTGCGGGAAACCCACAGCAAACCAAAAACATCACAGCAAAATGCCTCTTTGGAAATCCGCATTTTCCAGGTGAAAACCACAGTTTGGCTGCGAATTAGCAACTGCGTTGTATGTCCCAAAGGACCTTGAATCACAGCAGCCCTAGAGTAAATTTGTCATGTAGATGGGGTCCATGGCCATGCTGGAAAGGGCTTCTAGGAGATGAAGTCCAAAACATTGGGAGATCTACCTTTTCCCCACCCCTATCCTAGTACGTCTGACTTCCAACTCTTGGCACCTTTTCGTCCTCCCAATCCTCCCCATACAAACCACTTCTGCCTTTGTCTCTGTACTCTTTTTAGTTCTCCCTGCACAGCTTTGGGCTTATATATATATCCTTCTATTTGTTTTTTTCTTCAGTAAATAAAACTAAATATATTCATGATGTCTTCTCCTACATGAACTTGCCCACTTAATGAAAGAATCACCTTAGGATCTGCTCCAGTATCTACACTTTCAGAAGTTAGGTAGGTGGCTACCAGGGACAGTGCCTTTTCTGTTGTGGCACCCTGCTTCTTGGACACTCTCCCTAAACATATCTGCTTGGAGCTTACATTACTATCGTTTATATCCCTGGTGAAAGCTGTTTTTACCCAATCTTTCTGTGGGAGATAATCATGGAAGGCCTTGTTATTTTATGTCCTTATCTTATAAGGATGCTCTTATATATGCTTATAAGGAGGATATAAGGTTATATGCTCCATAGCACATCGATTTGTGTTGGGTTGTGTCTCTTAGGGTGCAAGCCTATTCAGATAAGCGGCGACCGCCTATCCAATGCAGGATAGTTCCCTCCGTGCTTCTCCTGCCCTGCATTTTTGGCTAGACAGCTGATTACGGCTGTCTAGCTGCAGGGGGACTGAGCAGCAGAGGAGGCTGCCGGATGACACATTGGATGTGTCATACAGGCATTTCCGCCCTCCCCGCCCTGGACCGCCCCTTTTTGGCCACTCTGCGCCCCTCTTGCGAGCGCGGATAACAGAGCTGTTCTGTGCTGCCTCAGAGGGGAGGTTGGTTCCCAGAAAACCAGATATCCTATGGCCATCTAGCTGCTGTCTAGCAGCCATAATATTGCTCCCTTAATTGTTTTTACATTGGCTCCTAATTTTTATGTAAACTGCCTTGGAGATCAGTCAATGGAAAAGCAGGATTCAAGCCGCCAATCCAGCAGGCTGTTGCAAAGGGAGATGAGAGGGGAGGCGGGGCGGGGCAGGGCCATTCCACCAGCCCTGCAGGAAGACCTCTTCTAGGAATCCTCCTCCTCCCTCAGCTGCCAGTAGCTATTCCAGCAGGCTGTACTGAGGAAGATGAGAACGTGTTAATATGGAGAGCTGAACAGCCACTTTTTGTCTCCACATAACAATGTGAAACCCATGGACACCACCTTGAGTACCTACCCCAAGACTAAAGAAAGCACCTGCCCCTGAACAATGCAGGGCCATCTAAGGCTCATTTGCCAAACATGAACAGCTGGTTGGCTCCATATGCAACTAGGGATGGACGAAAGTCCCTTACCTGATCCCGAAGCTTGCTTCGCGGTGGGGGGGAGGCGCTCCGTCCCTCTCCCCGAAATTCTGGCCGGGGGGGAGGCGCCCCGTCCCTCCGGCCGCGAAACCTCCTCTCCTGCCGGGACGCAAATGGCAGTGGCCGTAGCCGCCGCCGTTTGCATCCCTGCAGTCAGCTGTGATAGGCTACGTAAATGTTTACGTAGCCTATCGCGGCTGACTTTGGGGGGGGGAAGCGCGTATGCAAATGGCGGCGCCCATGGGCGCCACCATTTGCATTCCTTATTTTGGCATGTGTAGTCTACGTAAACATTTATGTAGACTACGGCGAAAATAAGGGGAACGCAAATAGCGTAGCGTCACGGTGTTTTTTAAAAATCTAGCCGTGATAGGCTACGTAAATCTTTACGCAGCCTATCATGTTTGTTTGTTTTGTTTTGTTTTTACTTGGAAATGGCGGCGGCAGCCGGTCAGAAGACCGGCCGCCACCGCCGAACCGCCGCTGAACTGCCGCCGGAGCTGCCGCCGCCAGGGACATTCGAACAAGGGAAGTCCCATCCCGGGGGGGGCGGGGGGGCAGACCGTTTCTCCACCAATTTCAGGGGGCCGAATGCGCTGGCATTCGGCCTCCCTGAGATTCGTGGAGAAATTCTCTGACATCCCTATATGCAACAGATGGATCTAGTAGCTGCCACTGCTCCACTCCTCTGCTCTGTGTGATATTCCTCCACCTTCCTTGGGAAGAGACATCCTTAAAAGTTTGGTTCCTACTTCCCATTACAGAAGACGGTTCCTCTTCCTTTCTTGGTTCTGGCTCATCTGAGGGATAGCAAGCTGAATGCCCACCCTTGTACCATGCATCCGTAACAGTAGTATGGACAAAAACAGAGGGCATGTGGTCTTGGTTATCTTAGCTCGCCACTTTTCAATCACCAAGGAAGAAAGAGAGAGAGAGAGAGAGAGAGAGAGAGAGAAAGAAAGAAAGAAAGAAAGAAAGAAAGAAAGAAAGAAAGAAAGAAAGTTTTCACTGTGTTCTGTACTCTTTAAGCCCGATATTGTACCGTTTCCCTTAGCAATACGTTCCACTAAGTTAAACGGAACTTACTTCCAAGTAAGAGTACATAGGCTTTAATTCAAAATTGTGCAAACAAGCTTCTGCTCATGCAACAGGACTTCCCCATTCTCCTCTCCCCTTGCAATCCCTCCCATGTGCCCCCCCATTTGCTCCAGAGGGGGCCCCCCAACCCTCTGGAGCAGGTTTATGGGGGAGGAAGGGAGGCTGCAGGGGGGGATCCATTCCATCAGCAGTTTCTGGCAGAATGACACCATTGGATTCAAACCACAGGATTGCAACCTGCTGCTGTCGTGCCCTTTCATAATCATCTGATGTGGTAGGTCACAATTAGACAATCTTACAGCAAGCAGCAATTGCCCATTGAAGCTGCAGTCCTATACGTACTTACCTAGGAGTAAGTTCCATTGAGTCCAATAGGGCTTACTTCTGAGTATACATCTATAGGCATGCGCTGTGAGTGTTGCCATACCAGAAAAAATAACTCTATCACAGCTAACCACATGCTATTGAAATATCAAACCACACTGTACTCAGTGTTGTTTAATCATGTGCTATGCCTGTACAGAACAAAGAAATGATGCAGTCCCTGTCCAGTGAGTTTAGGGAGGGACTGTAGCTCTGTAGTAGACAGCAGTGTAGTGGTGGCGGGTCGTGCTGGGGCGTCACTTTTTTTTTAAGCCAGCCCCCAGCCAGGTCGCAGCCTGCTAGGGAAGGAGGAGAGAGCAGAGGGAGTGCAGGCGGCTGCCTCTTGGCTGCTGGCCAGACAAAGGGAGCACAAGCCAGAGAGGGAACCTGAGGGAGCTCTGCAGCCTCCTCTCGCCCCCCCTTCTCCTCCTCAGCTCTTGGCTTCTCTGCCCGCCCCTGCTCCGTGCCTGTGCACCTGGCACTGCCCTCATCTCCTGCAACACCGGCCACCCGTTCAGGGCTGGCCACAGCAGCAGCGGGGGGGGGGGGGGCTGCCACCATTATTTACTTATGGGGCAGGGCAGGTGGCTGGTTTGTGCCAGTTTTTAGGATTTATCACACAATCCTATCCATGTTTACTCAGAAGTCAGTCCCACTAGGTTCAATTGCCAATTGGCCTTTCTCCCAGGTAAGTGAGCATAGGACTGTAGCCTTAGCTGCCTTCCCAAGATCTCTGTAAATTGAATTCAAAATAAAGACCCACTGGATTGCACTGTTAATTCTTGAACATTAATTTCTACAGTAAGCAGAATTGCCAAATGCATCCTGCTCTGTCAGCTACACTTTTTGGTACAAGGTTGGCATGTATCTGGGGCTGGGCAAACAAACCCTGGTGGAGGGAAGGGAAACAGGAAAAAAAACAGTTGGGGGGAGAGGAGAAAGAAGGGGTGTGTGTGTGTGTGTTTCAATCCAGCTGGGGGTGTGGACGTTTCTGTTGAGGAATGGAGCGATATAATGAAGGAGCTTAGGAAAGGCTAATGGGTAATGTTGGGGCGCTAAGGGAGTGTGCAAGGGGGCTGTTAAATGAGAAGGGATCTGTCCATGAGGGCTGAGTTGAGAGGGTGAAGCTTCCATACAGTATCATATTTCAAAAACCTAAAATGTTTTGTGTTCGAGGGAGTGGGTGGAAAAGAATAACACCCCTGCATTTTTTCTCAGACGTCCAAGTGAAATACCCCTGCCTTACTCTCAGCTGCACTGTGTTTGGATCCCAGTTGAAGGCTGTATATCTTCCAAGGCTGTACAGTCTTAGAAGGGGTGTGGCTGTGAGGGGGCATGTCTGTGCCTGTCATGAAGGGACCCTGCACTTCTGGATTTGCCACTACACTACTGGTAGTAGAGCACAGACTTTGCATGCAGAAGGGCTCTGGTTCAATTCTCCCCAGCAGGGCTAGGAAAGACTCTTGCCTGGAACCCTGGACGGCCACTTCTGGTCAGTGCAGTAGTAGTATTGTGGTAGAGTGGAATAATGCAGTTACACTAGTGGCAACTAGTGCTTTGTTGTGGGCAGGGATGGCAGAGAATTCTGCCATGGATCTTAGTGAGGCCGAATGCCAGTGCATTCAGCCCCCCCGAAATCCGTGGCAGAACGAAGCCCCTCCTCCCCACCACCCCGCGAAAGGCGCACGAAACGGAGCACCTATCTGGTGCCGTTCACTCTGCTTTGTGAATTTTGCTTTGCTTTGCAGACGCGGCCGCCATTCACTTCACGATTTTTGCTGTGATAGGCTACGTAAATACATAGCCTATCACGGCTAACGCAGGGACGCCATTTGCGTTCCTGCGGAGCCCGTGATAGGCTACATAAATATTTTGGTAGCCTATCACGGCGAAAAAAAGGGACGCAAATGGCGGCGGCTACAGCGGCCACCATTTGCGTCCCTGCGCAGCCCAGCAGTGGCCGGATGTCGCTGTGGGCGGCCCTGGCCGGTGGCTCTGCGGAGTTGCTGCGGAGCGGAGCTGGCCAGCGAGGATTTTGGGGGGAGGGACAGAGTGCCCCCCCCCCACCGCGGATGTCACGAAACGAAACAGGTAAGTCATTTTGTACATCCCTAGTTGTGGGATGGGGAAAAAAATAGATTTTTTCTTGCTCCAAAAAAACCTACAAAAGAGCTCTTAAAAAACAGAAGTGAAACTGGAGGGTCACAAACTCATCTAAAGCACCCATAAACAACCGTGAGTGAGGAATGAAGAGCTCACAATAAAAGCCTGGTGTGGAAAAGCCCTCTGTCTCTTTTGCTGCATGACAGAAAGAAGTTCAGCGAATGAATTTCCCATCATTGTATTTGCATCCTGGGAGAAAATGCACCTGTTTGATTCTACCTGCTACACAATTGCTAAAGACACAGAAGACTACCAAAAGAAAAATATTTGTTAAAAATTAAAAATAAAAATACTTTCAGGGAGCATTCCTATCTAGATAGGCGGCTGCCTATCCAAAGCAGGGCTGGAGAAGCACAGAGGGGATTGTTCCCTCTGCGCTTCTGTAAGGCTCCAGGCCTGAACCAAGCTATTAGTAGTTTTAGAGGGGCTTAGATGCCCCATAATGCTCTCTGACTTTAGTTCAGAAGGCTGCTATTTTCCCTAACAGGCCTCTTGATTTACCAGGATGAGTCAAAGGGTGATAGTCAAGCTCATTCTGCACTAATGAGTGGAGTGTCTTATCAAGATGTGCCTGGGAAGAGAAGTTTGTTTGTCTTAAAGCTGCAGGTGTCTATGCTGGGAATACACACTAGGCAGCACTTGCTAATGTCGTGTTGCCTCACTGCTAACATGTAGGTATAAGACCCATTTTACCCCATAGCTCTGGGTTCAAAGAAGCTGTCTGATCCAACCATTGGGTACGCCTGTGTGCTGATTGTACTCAATAAAGTATCTCCTTGTAAGTAAACCTGGATCTGATTTATCACTATCTTGGCACCTCTAATTAAGTTCGAAGCCCACAGACAAGGCAATATAGCTTCTCCTGCCCTGCTTTTTCGGCTAGACAGCCAATTGTGGCTGTCTAACTGCAGAAGGATGGAGCGGGGAAGGAGGCTGCTGTACAGCACATAGGATGTGTCGTACAGGCAGTTATGATCTCCCTGCCTCGGAACACCCCCAGCCACGCCCCTGTTCAGATGCTACGCACTCCACTTGCGAGCGCAGAGGATGGGGCTGTTCTGCACTGCCTCAGAGGCAGCATGAAAGTGGGGGGAGGTCAGTTCCCGGAAAATAACATATCCTATGGCAGTCTAGCTGCTGGCAGCCATAGGATTGCTCCCTCAGTGAGCTAAGGTTTTAGGCTGCATCCACTAATCTGATAGTAAGTCCCATTGAACTCAATAGCCTTACTTCTGAGTAGACATGAACAGAATTGCAATATTAAGGTGGTTTTACAGAGGTTGATTTCTTGGCTTTTTTTTACAGTTTTAATGCTGATCTTTCGTTGTATCCAATGGGTTTTATTCATTTCAATAGGTCTACAAGTAGGGCTAATATTGGATGGAACCCCTTAGCTTTGTTTCATTTGTTGAGAGGTTTTAATGTTTTAATTAGCAGTGGTTGCTCTGTTTTGCAAGCAGCCTCGTGGCACCCAGGCAAGTGGAAAGAGAGGATGTAAATTAAATAAGTATAAATAAATAAAGGTGAAAGAAAAACAGATGGAGCTTATGGAACAGATGCCAGTCAAAGCTATGCTGTTTCAGCTGGTGAAAATAAAATAATCCCTTCATCTACTCAGATTCCTCTTGGGACCCCTGAATTAACCATTCAGTCTTGAAACTCAATCTGATTTCACATTTTCCTGGCCTCTTGATGCGTACAACCTGTACCAGAGGCCCATTTATAGCAAATCATGTTATATGAAATGCTGTCAGCACATATGATAAATTGGTGCTTTGCTTTTTTCTGAAGTGAAAAAATATCAAGTTCTAGATGGTGTTTAAATGTCACTGGTCAAGAGGAAAGAGAATGTAATTGTATTTTCTTTTTAACATTCCTGGCATAGGACTAACCAAGACTTACTAACTTTATTATTTATCTCTCAAAATGCTGCTTAAGTGGTAACTCTCTTTGCAGCTCATAAACACTTAAGGCAAAATCCAACCAAAGTTAAGCATTCTTTCATTACACTAATTTCCATGGAAGGCAACTTCTACATTAGGTACCACCTGTTGGAATAGGGATGGCACGGGACTTTACCAAATAAAGGTGCAAGCTAAGGGTCAATTTGTCCTTAGAGTTTTAAAGCAATTAGTAAGCACATTAACTAGGGCCACTCACAGTGCAGCAGAGCTAATCTAACAACTCAGGATGCATCAGAGGACCTTGGGTGCAAAGAAGGGATACCAAGGTGGAGGGGAATGTTGCCTAGTAGTCAGGTGGAGCCAAATAAGTTTCCTTTTAGCCAGAGTATTTTTGTGTATAAAAAGACTAGCATGTTCATTATGTTTTGTAGGAGGAGTGGTGGTTTCATTCTGTTAGAACCCTGGCCTGATTTACTCTGCTGTTACTGGCTGCTTCTGACTCAGTAAAGTTTGCCAAGCCCTTTACTTTCCAGATTCAGTCTGCTTTATTCATCCACTTTTGCTAACACTAGCCACAGTTGCCATCAAAAAATCCTTTCCCATACCACTGATGTACGTGGCTGGTGGTAACATTTCAATTGGCTGGTCTGCATGTCACAATAAGCTACACTGAAAATAAAGCCATGGTGGGTGGGTTGTTCGATTGCTAACCCACATTACTCCTGACAGACAATCAGGTGCTCTGTGGCAAATATGTTCATAAGTGGAGTAGGGGGGTTTAAAAAGACAATCACTTTCAGGGAAATTTACACATATTTAACTCTTTTTTTCACTTTCAGGGAGATTTGCACAAATTTAACTTTCTTTTGGGGGAAAATTTTTACAAATCTCCCGCCCAAATTTTTTTTAAGTTACATTTGCACAAATCTCTCTGAAGGTGAAAAAAAGATGTTGCTGTCAAGGGAGGTGATGAAGTGGAGTAAATTGACAAGTGTCATTTCAAGACATAATAGAGAAGAAATATCATTATTCTGGGCTACTGCACTAACAACTGTACTGCTCAAGAATGAAAATAGGAGGGCAGGCGAAACTGTGCTTGCAAAGGACCAAACAATAAAAATATTTTTTAAACGTTACAAACACGTAAAGGAAATTCTCAAGTGGCATTCTTATTGGTGTATTGCAGGAGGGACAGATGGCAAGAGAGGAGGGAGGCAGCACTACCAAGATCGCAAGGAGTGACCTGGTTTTTCACTGCTCTTGTCAGGTGGCTTTGTAGCCCTTTCCAACAAGTCATGCATAAGTGTATTGCCAAAGTGATGTGGTTCTTGATTTTACCTAATAGAAGGCAGATCAAGGCAGGCAGCTGTCCTAAGGCTTTATTGGCCATCATAAATATTACTAAATAGACCCACTGGGTTTTATCCATGGCATATATGAACATCAGCAATTCATTTGACTGGTCCCAAATTATGGTGTGTCTCCTGCGCAAAGGCATGATACATTCTTTCCTTTGGTGGACTGGGTCTCTTTCCAGGTTGTAGTCACAGCAGCTCTCTGGCTTCAGTGCTCTGGAATCCCAGGCCCGATCTACATTGCGCCCGCCACCGTGCTGAATTCGGTGTCCCGTCGGGTTAAACGCTCTCGCATTTTTACGTGATTATCCTCACTCACCCATTTTCTCCGCTCCACTCCCTCCTCGAACACGGGAGCTTGGTTGACACTCCGGCACCTCGCAGTTCCCCAGCTCCAAAACAGGGCCACCCTGATTGGAGGAGCGGCAACCCCTCCCGCCTCCGCCGATAAACCGCCCACCCTCCCATCAACTCCCCTCCCCTCTCCTGTGTCCTTCCTCAGCCGTTCGCTGGAAACCTCACCGAGCCTTCATCACCTCACCCCATTGATCCCCTGATAGCTCTTTCTGGACACATTCTATCTTCTTTGGTGTCCGAATCCAGCTGGAGCCATGGGTCCAGAACTGGCAATGTTGTACAGGCTGCTGTTTCTCTCTGCAAATGCCCTGATATGTACTCTCCGGGCATAGATCGCTCCGGAGAGGCTGTCGTCTGAGCGGCGGAGGTCTCGTCTCCGGGTACTGCACTGCTACCGCCATCGCTGTCAGAACTTGTGTTCGAGAATGCTTTGAAACATGTTGACCGTGGTGCACAATGTGGCTCTTCTCCCCATGCCTCGGATTTTCCCGAGGTATTGGGTGCTCCCAAGCAGCCAGGACTGGTGGGAGAGGCTTGTTCTGCAGGTGTGGAAAGACGAGTGCTGGATCAAGCACTTCAGAATGCCTCGTCGCACCTTCTTTCAGGTAGTTGGCGAGGTGGCCCCGCTCTTGGCCAGACACTCGACACAACCACGCAGAGTGATCCCTGTGGAGAAGAGGGTGGCCATCGCCATTTGGAAGCTCGCCAATCATGCCTTGTACAAGAGTGCGGCAGAGCAGTTTGGGGTGGGGAAATCCACGGTCATGGGGATCTTTGTGGAGGTGTGCCTTGCTCTGGAGCATGCTCTACTGCAGAGAACGGTGACCTTTGGCGACGTGGATGTGGTGAGTACGGCTCAGGGGCGGGTGTGGGGGGACGCGGCTTTTGGGGGGGGAACATCTTCGATGCTTCAAATCTTCAAAGAATCGAAGACCCGTCTAATGTGTTTTGAGGTTGGGTTTTGAGGTTGGGTTCGCATCTTCGAAGAATCGAAGCTGCGCTCACTACAGCATGGTATAGGTGAGGTTCACATCGGGGGATGGGTTCTTGTCTGCGTGGTTTTTGAGGTACTCCCCGGTTCATGGTGATTGCTGTCCTCCTGGACGTGTGTGTGCATGTGTCAGGAGTAGGGATGCACGAAAGTCACTTACCTGGTCTCGCAGCTTGCTTCGCAGTGGGGGGGAGGCGCTTCGCTGCTCCCCCCGAAGTTCAGGCCGGGGGGGGAGGCTTCCCTCCTCGCCCGGCCGAAATTCAGGCCGGGGGGGAGGCTTCCCGCCTCGCCCGGCTGAAATTCAGGCCGGGGAGAAGCGCCCCGTCTCCCCGGCCGCGAACTTCAAAAGAAAAAAAAAACCGCCCCTGTGATAGGCTATGTGACGATTAACGTAGCCTATCACGGCTAGATCTGCAAAGTCAGCCATGATAGGCTACGTTAATCATCACGTAGCCTATCACGGGTGACTTTGAAAAAAAAAAAGTGCATACGCAAACGGCGGCCCCCATACGGAGCTGCCATTCGCGTTCCTTATTTGGTCCCTGTAGTTTATATAAAGATTTACGTAGACTACGGCAAAAATAAGGGCAACGCTATTTACGTTGTCCTTATTTTCGCCGTAGTCTACGTAAATCTTTACGTAGACTACAGGGACCAAATAAGGAACGCGAATGGCGGCTCCCTATGGGGGCCGCCATTAGCCGTACGTGCTTTTTTTTTTTTTCTCCAAAGTCACCCGTGATAGGCTACGTGACAATTAACGTAGCCTATCACGGCTGACTTTGCAAATCTAGCCGTGATAGGCTACGTTAATTGTTACGTAGCCTATCACAGGGGCATTGTTATTGTTTTTTTACTTTTCTTGTAATGGCGGCGGCGGCAGCCGGTCGAAAGACTGGCTGCTGCCCCTGCCCCTGACGAAGACCTGCCGAACCGCCACCGGGACCCGTCGCCGGGAGGGACATTCGTGAAAGGTAAGTCCCATCCCGGGCGGGGGGCGGGGGGGCGGAGAATTTCTCCCCGAACAACCTTCGGAGGACCAAATGCGTTGGCACTCGGCCCCCTGAAGTTTCGGGGAGAAATTCTCCCCCATCCCTAGTCAGGAGCACATCACACAACCCTCACGGCGAGTGCTGTGTGCTTTGTGCTTGACGGGTCTTGTCCGGGCAAGTATGTGGGGAGTTGGGGCACAAGCGGGATGCATCTGTTGCTTGGCAACAGACACTCATGCTTTGGCTGCCTCCCACCAAATATGGTCTCTCCTCTCTCTCCAAGTGATGCTTGGATTCTCCGCCCTTGGCTTTCCTGGGGCGTTCACAGCTTGCGACGGGACGCATATCTCGATCGTATCCCCGATTAGACAGGGCAGCGAGTTTATCAATCGGAAGCACTACTACTCAATGCTTCTGCAAGGCACAACGGACCACACGGGATGATTAATCAATGTCTAGATCGGGTGGAGTGGCCGAAACCACAACTCCTATGTCTTTCATAACCTAGCACTGTGCGAAGTGATGGATGCAGGGAAGTTTGTGCCTGGGAACCCAACATGGAGAGCGGGTGGTGTGCTTATCCCTCTGCTGATCTTGGCCAACAGAGCTTACCCCATGTGACATTGGCTGATGAAGCCTTTTGGGGGACACCTCTCACCAGAGGAGGCTCATTTCAACCAGTGCCTCAGCAGAGCTAGAAACGTGGTGGGGCGCACTTTTGACAGGCTGAAGAGAAGGTGGAGATGTCTCGTGGGATGACTGGAGGTGGCGGAGGAAAACATCCCATCAGTGATTTCTGCCTGTGTCATTCTCCACAACATATGCGAGACAAATGAGGCCGCTTTGACAGAGGCATCCGGGAACAGTAACCCCGTGGTGTTGGACACCCTGGGGCTTCCCAACGTGAATGACGATCAGGTGCATAATGAGTGGGGGAACGAGGTCTGGAGGGCTCTTTACGACTTCATGTGGGAGAACAGGGGAGGATTGCAGTGAGGGGACATCTCCTGGGGATCCCGCTGGGGCCAGCTGTGTTTGGGCGGTTGCTGGGCTCGTGGTTTCAATGTCTGCCTTGTTTTTAGCTCACCCCTGATGGCTTCCCCGTTTTTGTTCATGCCTTTTCCTCTCTGATTAAAAGTGTTCAAACAACCGTAATTGGCTCCTGCCCCTCTCTTCTTCGCATGCACAAGACACAGCAGCCGCCCCCACACACATACACTTTCTGAACAGCTTCTTCGAAGAATCGGAGATTCGTCAACAGGTGGCACTGCAAGGAAATAGGGGAGGCAGAACACTCTATGGTCTTGTCAAAACTGCCCCGCTGTCATTGTCCTGCCAGCGAAATGGCGCCTATGCAGCTCGCATATTGGCAGGAGAGGGAGGTGGAGCTGATGCTCCAGATGCTGCTCCAGGGCCACCGCAGGCCCGCACTAGGTTCAAGGCCCTGAAGACCCAGTTCTTCGAGGCCCTGGAGCAGCACTCTGGGATGCCTCCCCCTGCAGTGCAGCCTCCCCACTACAGGGAGATGTGTGCACTGTGGGTGCATGCCGGGCAGCCAAGCCCCGCTGATAGGTGCAGCGCAGGTCAGCCATGGGGTGTCTCTGCCACTGTGTCTTGGGTGCTGCACCTGTGGAGTGTGTTGCGTGGTGGTGTCTGGGGAGGGGCGGGTGGTGGCCCTCCCAGGGGGAGGGCTGGGGAGGGACCCAAGCAGAGCAATGATGCCCGGGGTTAAGCCCTGCTGGTGACTCTGGCTGTGCATGGTGCTGGTAGGCCCCCCTCGCCCACGTGTGCCACAGTGGCACCCCCTTGCCCACGCTGAACATGTGGCACACCCCAATACGCAACAGCCCGAATGGGGCCCCTGACTGTGCTGTCCCCACTGGGGGGTGGTGCTTTGCCCGGGGCCACTCAAGAAAGCTGCGGGTGGGCGATGGGGCTTGACCTGGGCATGCAAGGACAATACCCAGGATTGCCCCTTATCAAGGCCCCTCTGGACAGGGGCACACCACTCCTCACCTCAGTGCCACATTTCTGGGCAGCTGTGGTAGCACAAGCCAAGGAAACTGCATGCTCACTCAAGCATGGCAGTGCTCAATGCCCTTGCGCGCACGCACGTTCCCCCATGTGTGCGCCTGTGGGGCAACTGGTGGGAAGATTGTCGTGGAGTGAGTGGGAATGCCACCAGGCTGCGCGTGAGCTCGGTTGGGGCAAACCCCCAACCCTTGGGGCCACCCTGGTCCTTAGCGCAAAACTCTCTTTCCCAGCACTGCAGAGAGTGCTGGCCAGGCGGCAAGTCTGGCGGTGGAGGCAGATCTGGGGCTGGGAGCCAACCCACCCCTGCAGAGGCCACCATGGGAAAGGTGATGCCCAGGAGGAGGACCACAGGTGAGCCTAGAAAGACTGCAGTGGAGGCCCTTCCCGGCATGTCCTTGTCCTGGGGACACCGCTTCTGTAGTGGCGCACGGCCCCTGATGGCCCACGGACAGCAGGATTTCGGTGGGGGAACAGCCAGCTGTCCAGGAGCAGCTCATTGCCACACAGCAAGGGAATGAGCAGAAGAGGCAAACAGGTCCCTGGCCTGCCGCAGGGCAAGCACTCCTCCTCATGAGCAGCCCTAAGCTCTCTCCCCACTCTGCTTACATGCCAATTTTCTCCAAGAGAGGCCCATTGGCGTGTGATCACCCCCCCACGGGCATCCCATCACTGGGGTTGCGCTGACACAACTTCCGCCAATGCAGGTGCAGCCGCGCCAGGGACGTTGGGGCCCAGCAGAGCGTCTTCGGGGCAGGCGGGGACAAGCACCACTGCCCTCGGAGCCGTCATCCGCCTGGAGGGCTCCGTGAAGAAGACCAGTGAGTATCTAAGGCTGGTGGCTTCCGTGTGTGGGCAGGCTGTTATTTGTGGGGCCCTGATCGGGATCTTTCCCTTTTTTTCAGTGGGGAAGATGGAGAAGCAGCTGTCACGCCTTGAGAGGGAGGCTCAGGAAAAAAAGAAGACCTGTCAGGAGGAGGCTCAGGGGAGGGGGGAAGCGTTAGGCTGGGGTCAATTGCACCGGGGGGGGCACTTTGTAAGTAGCACTTATAAATAAAATGAGAAAGCACTTAAATAAATTTTTAACATAAAGCCGCCTTTGTGGTGCCACACTGCTCTCATAAGTAACACAACTTGTGGGAGAGACTTGTTTGATTTCTAAAGAACTTTACAATGGGGATGACGGGGAACACACAGGGGAGATAGATATTTAAGCATGGTCCTGCACAGCAGTGTGGGGCCCTTCTCTTTGGGCGCTCGAGTCTTGCTGGTGCCTCTTTCCAGCGCACAGCCAATCCTGCCATACAGGAAGTGACTCTGGCCAGCTCAAGACAGGTTCCATCATGGCATCCCCCTGAACCGCAAAGAGCAGTTCATGGGGGCGAAACATAGCATGGGGGAAACAACGTTTGGAGACCATACCACGGCTCACCTGCTGTGGTGGTGATGTGTGGAACTTGGGGGGTGCCCTGAACAGAGGGGGGAAGCAGGGAACTTTCACGGGAAGTCCCTCATGGGGAGAATTGCCTTGGGCGTTTGTGCAACCGCGCGGGCCTCATCCGAGCACCCACAACATGCCTTGGTGTGGATGTCTGGGGGGAAGGAACCTACTCTTGAACCTGGGAGGGGGTCCCCGCAGTGGCCAAGCCTGGCCTCATTGGGCTCCTCTCACGTTCATGGGAATCGTGGTGTCCCCGAATGTGCAATCGGGGGGCTGGCCCCTGATGTTCCTGGGTCTGCCTACCCCAAGCCACCTCCTCCCCCCCAGGGGTGAAGCTTTCTGACCTGAGCGCAGATCGGGCATCTTTGTCAGCATTGCCCAGAGAATGTCCGCATGGGCATCTACGGAGGCGGTGAGTGCCCTCCTATCCCTGCTCGCAGCCTCTTCGTCCAGAGTGGATCTTCTTACATACTCCCTAAACACCGCCATGTCTCCTTCCATGACCGCGAGGATGCGGTCATTCTCCTCCGTGGTATGATGCATGATGCATTCAGTGATGTCGTTGGCCGCTCTATGGATCTATCTATTTCTTATTTGTGACAGGAGCGTAGCGGGGGATAACATGGCCTGCCTGTTCGTCACTAGATACTCTATTAGAGTGTGTTGACAGGATTTAAGCATGCAGCACGGTACAGCCTCTGGTGGCCAGCATAGAGCAATAGCCGCACACAGGGCCCACGTGTGAAATGCCCATCGCCGGGAACCACAGTTGTCTCCAACTAATGGCCATCACTGCCCCAGGTAAAGCCCAGGAATGAGGGAGATGTGGTGGGCATTGCCGCAGTGTAATTTCTGGGTGGAGACCAAGGTGGGGTAATACCCATGCTTAGGGCCCCAGGCAGATATACACCCTTAACAATACCATGGTAATGGTGAACTTCCCGCCCCGCACGGCGGGGAGGGGAAACTGCAATCAGGCCCTGGTGTTGTCCCTGAGGGCGTATTGGGGAGGGCTGGACGTGGAGGGCTGGCCGATGCTGATTTGTGACCAGCAGCTGTGGACCTTGGCAAGGGCTCAGCCCTATGGAAGAACGGGCTTGTTGGCCAGTGGGGGAATTGCCCTGGAGGGCCAGTCTGAGGGTGTCCAGGCAGCGCACACATTGCACACATGCTCTCAGATCTCCCTCATGGGGACCAAACACACGGGAGCACGCTACTCCCCTTGCCTACCTGTGTCCTCAAGCTCATCTGTAGTGCTCCGGCTTCCCCTTTGAGCACGTGCACTCTGCCCCGCACCTGGAAAAGCGAGGTGGATCTCAGCCAAGCAAAAGGAAAACCCACTTTCTTGAAACCCATGCTGGCAGCCCCTCAACCAGGATCCACCCAGGAATTTTTCCTCCCGGGCGGTGTGGCTTCAAGGTGGGGCTTTTAGTTGCCCAGATGGGGACAGCAGAACAACCCAAGGTGGTCATTAAAGCAAGTTTGGGAGCAGCCCATCCAGGCACCCGAGCTGGCTAGGCACAGCACACAGTGAGGTGCTTTGACGTAGCACCGTTTGCCACGGTGGGCAGGCCTCCTGATCACTCCACAGGAACCGCTCAAGGAGCCAGGGCAGTGGAGCATAGACACCCCCCATCCCCCCACACTGACCAGCCGGTGCACGGAAAGGCTTTGGTGCACCCCCCAACTCACCGCTCCACCCGGGTTCCCTGGCGAACTCTTCATGGGAGGGTCCTTCTCCTTCCTGCTCCTGGCTGAGAAGACCTCTGAAAAGTGTGTCTCCAGTTGCCCACTGTGTCCTTGGGCATGTCCTTTTTTAAGGAACCCAACACTCCCATCCTTCTTGTGCCTGGACCGCTCCATACATGCCCCCCAACATCTCTCCAATCCGCAACCAGGGAGTATTGTCGAGTATGCAGGTGGGCCCGGGCCCAGTTGGCCAATGGGGCAGCCTGTGGTTGTAGGTGGCGGGGCTACATGCGTGGGGCTACACCGGGACCATACAGAGTAGAGTATGTGGCCATGCCCCCAGAGGACAGCCAATGCTCCACACACACCACCCCCAGACACCAACCCGGGCCACAGCACCTACCCACATCACGCGCCTCCAAGGAAAAGCGATCCTCCTCTTTCTGCAATCCCTCTGGCATCTCCAACATTTCCCCTTCCAGGGGGTCTGTCTCCGGGGTCTCCGTGTGCGCTGCGCCACGAGCAATCTGCAGACTTCCAACCACACGCTTGGGGTGAATCATGGCATCCTCCTGGAGAATGCTGTAGAGCTCTGCATAATATGGACAGGTGGCTGCGTTGTTCCCTGAATGTGAGTTATGGTTAGCCATCCTCCTGTACTCCTGGGGCATTGACTTTGTCTTCCCCCTGCACTCAATGGCGCTACGGGTGTGGCCCCGCTTAGTCATCTGCCTGGAGATCTCCTTGAAGAAGTCCAGGTTCCTGTGGTGGCTACAAAGCTGCTCCTGGATCTTCTGCTCCCCCCAAATGTCCAGCAAGTCCACTATCTCTGTGCACCTCCATGACACCCCCCTTCCCTTGCTAGTGGAAGCCATCCTCTGTTGACACAGATGGTTGAAGGAAGGGTGGCCTGATGCAGTAGATCTTTCTGAGAACTGTACTGGTTGGGATTTCCAGCGGCAGCAGTGGGATCTCTCTGCCATTGAGGGTCACCCAGTGGCCAGCACAGTAAGAGCCTAAGAAAGGAACACACGGAAGTAAATGTCAGGGCGGGGGCTGGCCCACCTAGCCGTCACAGTCCATGGTGGGCATCACAGGGTAGCCGCATGTCATGGCCCTGATTTGGAGCACCTTCCATGCAGGGGGCGCCCCACCACGTAACTGGCTGGATGCTCTCATGCCCGCGAAAGTGAGACAGAGCACGTCGCTGAAGCAGGGGAAAAAGGAAAGAGGAGCGGGTGGGCTTTGCAGCCTTTTCTGGGGGAAGAGAAGCAAGGGAAACCGCCCTGACTTACGCTCCAGGGCAAATGCCATCCCACAGGACTGTGTGCCCATACATGTCACGTGTCCCAGGAAGGCTGATCAGCCACCCAGCGCACAATCCCCGTAATGCCAGTCCTGCAATCTCAGCCCGCGTTGTTTCACAACAATTGGCATGCCTCGACTGTTTCGGGGGGGGAACACAGCCCTCGTGTGGAGGGGAATAACGCCATCAAAACCCTGGGGAAGGCGTTGAGAGCAGCGCAGAAGTCTCCCAAAGAAAAATTTACCCACGCTGCCACAGAGGGAGCAGCTCAAGGCGCCGCAATACACGTCCGGCGGGGGGGGGGGCAGCGAGGAAGAGAGTGGTGTCCAGATGGGGGGGGCCTGGTGGGTGCTGACCGATGGCACCACGGGTGGAAGAGCAGAGTGGGGGGGGAATACACAGGGAGTGTATACACATGCAACGCGTGGATGAAAGGTGGGGGGTAGTTTTTAGGTGCCCACCGCATGATCCAGTGAGAAGGGGAGGCTGCACCGATACCGCCAAGCACCAAACTTTGATTCTTCAAAGATTCGAAGATGGTCCCCTTTAAAAAAAAAAAAAAGCCTAGGCAGGGGCACGGGGGGGGGGGGACATGTTGGCTCATGGACGCCGGACGCTCAGGAATGGACGGGAGTGATACTGGGAGAATACCTGTGGGAGTGGCGGACACGAGAGGTGGGGAGTGTTCTTTAAGCTCTTACTGTAAGATCTGGGGAGACAGGCAGGCTGCAGCGATATCCACAAGCCCCAAACTACGAATCTTCAAAGAAGTTATCCTGGTTTAAGAAAAAAAGGCAAGGCGGGGGCACGGGGGGGCTACCTGTTTGCTCACAGACACCGACTGCTCAAGGAGAGATGTGATCAATGGCCGAAACACAACTTGGAGGAGTGGATGCACCTTGATTGGCCAGCAGGGAAATACAAACACCACCGTATATGGCCGTGCATGGGCGGGGACAATGACTATATACGGTGGCGAAGGTGGAAAATCAGAGCACATTAGGGGGAAATCCCAGGATAACAGGGTGTTGAAAGCGGGGGAAGACCCCAGAAACTCCGAGGCGGGTACTGCATAGTGTGAAAGGCGGGCGGTGAGACCGAATTGGAAGCGAGAAGAGGCGGTAAGTGTAGATCCAGCCCCAGAGGCAAGAAGGAGAGAGGCAGCAGCGAGGTCAGCAGCTTTTGGTAGTGGACTCCCTCACCAGACATCTGCTGGCAGCCTCCCTTCCTGTTTCTACAGCTGTCTTTGATAGTGCATTAGCAGGGCCTTGCAGCAGTCTGTCCTGTAGGCTTTGTCCATCCCGCCTGTGCTGATTGCCTACACTTGTGGGAAATGCAGCATCACCACCCAGTCCTAGCAGTCTCTGCTTAAAGGGATATTCCCTCGGTTGCTCATAGCAAACAGCCCTATAGCTTGGCAGCTTCTAGGAGCTCCTGTGCCCAAGCTTTTTCCTCGGGAGTAAAGGCATGAAGGGAAGCTGTGACAGGTCACACCTGACTCCTCGAAGTACAATTCATCTTCCGGTAGGTTCCCAATACAATAAGCCACCAGGTTTGAACATCAAGAAAAGCCACTCTGAAAACAAGCCACCTTTAACAACCCAACAACAAGCCATGGGTTCTATGGGTAGCTTGTGTGCAGTTAATAAACCACGCTGAGGAAACCATGCTGGGTTCGGATGTTACAACAGACCACCCTGAAACAAACAAGGGTGACAACAACCCACCATGAGTTGTCGTGTCATGTGAACCAGGCTCCTCTACTGTGTTTGTTGGTTCTGCTGCCTGGAGTGTAGTTGTCTTTGATGTATTAACATTTAATATATTTGAACAGGCACACACAGTAAAGGCTTCTAACATAATTTAACTTCCCACTACTTTGAGCACTGAGTTGCTGGCACAGGCAAGGGCTCCCCCCGCCCCAGCATCACATATGGTAAATATGTCTAAGGGTGCTTCTAGATGGAGACCTCCTAGCACTAGGAATCAGAAGGCATTGTGTAGCTCTTCCATCTTTTTCTCCTTAACAGATCTTCTGCATTAAGGGAAAAGATGGAAGAAGTGGTAAGAAAACAAGGGAGGATCATGAGTAGAAGATGTCATCATCCAGAAACAGCCCCCCCCCCCACACACACACACACACTTCTGTGAAAAAGGCAGAGTGATGTTGTCATAAAGCTTCCTAAATATGAGTCACACACACATCCTTCATTCTCTCCTGTTGATGTCAAAAGGACTTTAAAGTGCTTAAAATTTGTGAGAGTGCAGCTTAGAGGTTAACAGAACAAGTCTATACATTTTTTCTCAGAAGTAACTCCCATGGTCTTCAGTGGCTGAGGATGATGGATATTGTAGTCTGACACATCTGGAGGGCACCAGGTTGGGGGAGGCTGGCCTAGGCCTTCTTGGGCCATTTTAGTTCCCATTGCTTGTGCTTCCAGAGCAAGGGCTCCTTCCACTATCACTCAGAAGGCACTGTGCAGTTATTCCATCTCTACCTGCTTAATAGATTTTCTGTGAGGAAAAAGATGGAAGAAGCAGTGGGGAAACACAGGAGGGTTAGCCCTCCCCCAATGAAAAAAACAGTCCACAGAATCTTCATGACTCGGAAAAAGCCAGTCAGCTGCGGAATCTGCCAGTTGAACTCATAGAAATCGGAACTCATTTGTATCCATTGCAGATTTTTCCAACATCACTAGTTACTGCAGTAGACATTGTCGTTTGGACCCGTTGTAAAATTCAGTGAATGAGGCAGGGTGATGGTGTGATAAACTTCTCATCTGGAAGCATCCACAGACATATCACCTGAATGTTACCAACTATTGACAATTTTTGTCAGGTTTTAATAGGCATTGCCTCAGGGCAACCCATACCTGTAGCTGTACCCACAGAAACCTTATCGTCAAGAATCAGAGAGATACCAGAGGTCATCCAGTCAAACCCCAAATCTCATTGCAATACTTTGTTTTCTCCAGCTTACTCCTTATCAAATCAATGGGTAATTGTTATGATTGCAAACATAATGCACCTTTTCAAAATTGTGTAACCATTTTCTTGCCTTCATATATAGGGCGGTATATGAATGAAATAACTTCAAAATTGCACAGTTTATCAATATGGTTTATTTACCGAATGAAAAAACATGACTATGCAAAACAAAATCATTTTAGAAGTCTAACAGACATTCACGTAAAGTATGAGAGACTACAAAACAAGTACATTGTCATAAGTAAGGGTGAACGTATGGCTATTACATTTGCACATAATAGAAATAAAAATATTTTCTAACAAAAAACCTGATTCAGTTACCAATACTAATAAAAGTGCTTAGTTTTCAAATATTGCTCTAGCTTTTAAAAACTGAACCATATTTGTGGAGCTCTTTTTTCTCTTAAAGTGTTACTGTATCTCTTCAGTGTAATTATAAAGCTGCTTGTCAGAGAAACTCCTCCCATCTGTAGTATTTAATTAATTAAAGGCACAATCCTATGCATATGTAGACAGAAAAAGCACTTCAACTCCCAGCATTCCCCAGCCAGCCAAATATTCAGTCAGCAGCTGTAACTGTGCCTTTACCAGTGTCTTGATATGCACATATTAGCACTGACAAGACAACGCCTGTCTCCTCGCTTTGAAAAGCTTTACCAGCTGTAGAGAGTGCTGCTGTGAAAAGAACAAGAGCAGCCTAGGCCAGTTTTCCACATCAGCTGGCAACTTTAGCTATTCTTCTTAATATTTAACATACACTCAAGCGTATTCCCTTACAGCAGACTCTGTCCCTCTGCTATATCCCAAGCTGGTCAGCTTTGAATTATGTGAAGAGGGTTGCCCTTCAAGAACTAAAGCAAAAAGTTCCATATTTCTAGCAGATCCAACTATGTGCTTGCTTGGATTGGTGCCCTGTTTTAATTCATTTTTGCCACAGCTGTGCTCAACTTCAAAAAAAATTCTTAAACTCTGAGTTGCTTGATATTGGGAAAGGACTGAAGCTGCTATGGCAAGAATCAATGGGAGGAAGACAAATAAACCCTAAACCATGCCCAGATCTGGCACACACATGCAAGGTTGTGCACTGCAGTCTTTATTTCTGACAATTATTTCGACTGTAAGGTGGCATGGGGAAAAGAAGTCTTTGAACAGCTGAGTAAACAATTTAAGTGCAAGCAATCACCTTTTCTCCAGGGATACAATTACAGTAAACCTGCCATTAACCAAGGCTGCAACCAGACAGATGCTTTCCCTGGTGACCGTACCACTAAATAGGGAAAAGGTATTTCTACGGGGGTGTCTCCATGAGTGATTTACTCCAAGCTGGCTACATTTGAAGGTCATTCGGGATATATGATGTCGTGGCCATCCAGCAGCCACCCAGGAGCTTATCACAGAAAAACTGGATTTCCTGAGACTGCTTAAAGTCTGATTCCTTTCCTTAAGTCAGGTTCACCCTGGTATAGTTGCTATGTGCCCCAACCCCTGCATTTACCCCGGGTATGCTAGCCTGCCCAGGGGTGTGACTTTCATTGTGACCCCAGTCAAGGGGTGTTTCCTGTGTGTTCTGAACACCTGGCATTCGCAAACCCTTCATTTAGAAAACAGCTTTGGGCTTACCTGGGAGAAAGCCCCATGGACACAGCACAACTTACTTCTCTGAAAACATGCACTGTAGGTTATGCTTTGATTCTAACAGTGCTTCAGTGGGCAAATACTCATGAATGGCCATTATAGAAAAGGGAAGATCTTAAGAATTCAGATACCCTTTGTTTGGTCTAAAAAAAATTAAAGTATATCACACATCTTTGGGTCCTTCCAGATGAGGTGTTTACTGTGCAACTGCCCTGCCTCATTCACAGAATTTTACAGGTTCAGACTACAATGTCTTCAATTTGTAGCCTCCCTATGTTTTCCCACTATTTGTTTTTCCATATTTTTTACTTACCAGAAAAAAGATCTGTTAAGAAAAAAAGATAGCTGCACAATGTGCAGCTATCTTTTTGATTGTTACCTTTAGAAGCCCTCTGTCTGGAAGTACCCTCAAAGCCTAAATGTTTCTGCTGTTTTCATATAAGAAACCTTTTTATAGAATAGATCAGCCATGTTTACACATGATGACTGCAACTATCACGTGACAAGTCTGATCATTTAAAGCTTCCATTATGCATCAACTACCATAGACATTTGACAGCTTTTTTTGTTTTTGAAAGTGCTTATTGTTGACACTTAATACTGATATTTTCCCATTTGTTTTGTCAAAATTAACTCTTCATCGTTTCCAGTGATGTATGAATTCCAGTTGTCATATTTGGATATTAAGTGTCACTTTTGTAGTATAGCAAGGAACAGTCTCTGTTGAGAGAAAATATAAATAATACTATGTTAGTTGTCAAACCATTGAATTATCATAGCTCACTTTTTGAAGGTAGTTAGGCAGGTACTGAAACAATCCTAATATACTCATTGGAATAAATTATATAAACTAATAAACTCTTGAGCCCAAATCCTGCAAACATTTTTTTCATTAATAATTCCACTAAAACCTATGTGCCATTTTTATATGAAGGTCTTTAACATAACCTTTATGTTGAAAATTCCATTATATTAACATTATTCCTAAAAATGATTGACACTGTTGTACATAGGAATCAATGTTTACTGTACAAATATGAGACTGTAGTACAGGAGTGGGCAACTTGTGACCCTCCAGATGTTTTGGCCTAAAACTCCCATGATTCCTTCCCATTGCCTAGGCTAGCTAGGGTTGATGGGAGTTACATCTGGAGGGCAACAAGTTGCCCATCCCTGCTGGAGTGGATGTTATACTATCAGGAACAACTGACTGACACCCAGCTGGGCAGGAGGAAGGCAAATGCATAAGGGTGGAGATACAGCTATATATTGGCTGAGAGCAATGAGGATATGGCCTACAATACTATATAACTAGAATAATTTTGATTTTTTTTTTTTTTGTACTAATAGAGATACCTGGCCTATTTTATATGTATACTATTGTATAGGTTTTATTGTGAGGACTGTGGGCTTGATCAATAAACTGCTTGATTGATGGTGGAGATGTCGGCAGTGTTAGAGACCTGAACTGGTAGCAAAAACATGACATTCAGTGTAGTCAAATATAAAATGAGAATATGGAGAATAAACTGATCCAGAAGTACAAGATGAGAAACTAGTCACTATGCAGCAAAATATTCAAGAAGGATTTAGGGCAGGATAGTGAGCGACTCACCTGTGGGCCAGTGATTTCATAGCATCATAGAATAGTAGGGTTGGAAGGGGCCTACAAGGCCATCGAGTCCAACCCCCTGCTCAATGCAGGAATCTATGTCAATGCATCCCTGACAGATGGATGTCCAGCCTCATCGTGAATGCCTCCAGTGTGGGAGAGCCCACCACCTCCCTAGGTAATTGGTTCCATTGTCGTATTGCTCTAACAGTCAGGAAGTTTCTCCTGATGTTCATCTGGAATCTGGCTTCCTGTAACTTGAGCCCATTATTACGTGTCCCGCACTCTGGGATGATTGAGAAGAGATCCTGGCCTTCCTCTCTGTGACAACCTTTCAAGTACTTGACGGGCACTATCCTATCTCTCCTCAGTCTTCTCTTCTCAAGGCTAAACATGCCCAGTTCTTTCCATATCTCCTCACAGGGCTTTGTTTCCAGTCCCCTGATCATCTTTGTTGCCCTCCTCTGAACCCTCTCCAGTTTGTCTGCATCCTTCTTAAAGTGCAGTGCCCAGAACTGGATACAGTACTTCAGATGAAGCCTAACCAGTGCTGAGTAGAGGGGAACTAATACTTCCTGGGATTTGGAAGCTATGCTTCTATTAATGCAGCCCAAAATAGCATTTGCCTTTTTTGCAGCCACATCACATTGTTGGCTCATATTCAGCTTGTGATCAACAACAATTCCAAGATCCTTCTGACTTGTAGTGTTGTTGAGCCAAGTATCGCCCATCTTGTAACTGTGCATTTGGTTTCTTTTTCCTAGGTGCAGAACTTGGCATTTATCCCTATTAAATGTCATTCTGTTGTTTTCTGCCCTGCGCTCCAGCCTATCAAGATCACTTTGAATTTTGTTTCTGTCTTCCTAGGTATTAGCTATCCCGCCCAATTTTGTATCATCTGCGAATTTGATAAGCATTCCCTGCACCTCCTTCTCCTCCAAGTCATTAATAAAAATGTTGAAGAGCACTGGGCCCTGCAGTACCCCGCTTGTTACCTCTCCCCAGTTTCAGAAGATCCCATTGATCAGCACTCTTTGAGTCCTATTCTGTAGCCAACTGTGGATCCACCTGGTAGTTGTTTCATCTAGCCCACTTCTACCTAGTTTGCTAATCAGGATATCATGGGGCACTTTGTGAAAAGCTTTGCTGAAGTCTGGCTTGCGGCTCTTCTCCTTCACCCATTCTTAGCTCTCTCACCCTTAGCCCTTTTCTATGGCTTCCCCACTGACTCTCACCTTTAGCCCTTTTCTGCAGCCCTGTTCCCTCTACGGCTTCCCCACTGACTCAGCCACTGCCTACCTGGTGGCTACTGGTAAGGCGCAGACAAAGTGTGCTGAGTGTGAGCATTTGCGTGTGAGCATTTGCGATGCTCATACTGGCCAGAAATCCAGGTCAACTGACTTCCAGTCGTCAGACGAACCTCCTCCCCCTGCCAAAGAGCACAGCAGGACCCCTGTCTGCCTGTGTCTTCACTGTGGTGCAGCTCTTTTTGCTCTCTGCCCCTGTCTGTGGCATAGCTGTGGAGACCAAGACAAGCATTGTGACATATTGGTAGCAGGAACCTACTCTCTGCTTCAACCTCATTCCTCCCCTTCATGTGTGTGTGTGTGTGCAAATTTAGAAATAAATACTATTATTTAACTGGAAATACAAGACATCTCTCTATAGTAGAGATGCCTGCCTAGGTGATCTGTGTGCCTGCTCAGTCTGCAGTGCAGGTGCTAACTGTTCATGGGCAACTTCAAGGCCCCTGCTGCTTTCTCTCCTTATGGTGCATGGACTATAATCCAAATTATAATCCAGACTTGGAGTGGACAGCCCATCAGCTTCAAATACAGGACAGTTCTCTGCCAGATCTCCAAAACAGAGGGGTGCCTTCTATAAAGTAGGAGACCTGGCCATCTAAGAATATAAGAAGAGCCATGCTGGATCAGACCAAGGGTCAATCTAGTCCAGCATTCTGCTCATACAGTGGCTAGCCAGCTGCCCATGGGGAACCCACAAGCAAGACGTGAGTGCAACAGCACCCTCCCACCCAGGGAGTCCAGCCCTCTGCTCAATGCAGCAAAACGCAGAGCTAGAGCAACCTAACAGATGGTTGTCCAGTCTCAGCTCCAAGGCCTCCAGTGTGGGAGAGCCCACCACCTCTCTATATCATCTTAAATTTTATTTCCAACACTTCAGAAATAAAAGAGACATTCTACACAGCACTGGCCAGGCCTCAACTTAATCCTTCAGTTCTGGGCACAGTTTCAGAAGTATAGTAATAAAACTAGAAAACAATTGTAAAGTTTCTAGAAGACATCCCATATGAGGAAATTGTATGTTTAATCGTGGGGAGAAGATGTATTATACATATTTTAAATGTAATTGGGAAGAAAAGGGGAAACAACTGATCACACTATTCAAACAGAGCAGAACATGAAACAATGAGCTTAAATTACTGGAAGCTAAATTTAGGTTACGCTTTAGGAAGGATGTCCCACCCATATGAGCAGTTTGATCATGAAAACTTCAGACGCAGGATTGACTGCCCTGGATAGTGGCTTGCCTGACTCAGCAGGGCCCTTCCAACTTGTTGTTGTTGTTGTTCAGTCGTGTCTGACTCTTCGTGACCCCATGGACCATAGCACACCAGGACTTCCTGTCCTGCGCTCTCTCCCGGAGCATGCTCAAGTCCATATTCATTGCATCAGTGATGCTATCTTGCCATCTCATCCTCTGCCATCCCCTTCTCCTTTTGCCTTCAGTCTTTCCCAGCATCAGGGTCTTTTCCAGAAAGTTTTCTCTTCGCATTAGGTGGCCAAAATATTTCAGCTTCAGTTTCAGTATCTGTCATTCCAATGAGCACTCAGGGTTGATTTCCTTTAGGATGGACTGATTTGACCTCCTTGCAGTCCAGGGGACTCGTAAGAGTCTTCTCCAGCACCACAGTTCGAAAGCATCAATTCTTCGGCGCTCAGCCTTCCTTATAGTCCAGCTCTCACAGCCATACGTTACTACTGGGAAAACCATAGCTTTGATTAGACGGACCTTTGTCGGCAAGGTGATGTCTCTGCTTCTGACTATACTGTCTAGGTTTGCCATAGCTTTCCTCCCAAGGAGCAAGCGTCTTTTAATTTCATGGCTACAGTCACCGTCCGTGGTGATCTTGGAGCCCAAGAAAATAAAATCTGTCACTGCTTCCAGTTCTTCCCCTTCCATATGCCAGGAAGTGATGGGACCAGATGCCATGATCTTCGTTTTTTTAATGTTGAGTTTCAAACCAGCTTTTGCACTCTCCACTTTCACCCTCAACAAGAGGCTCTTGAGATCCTCTTCGCTTTCTGCCATTAGGGTGGTATCGTCTGCATATCGGAGGTTGTTGATAATTCTCCCGGCAATCTTAATTCCGACCTCTGATTCATCCAACCCGGCGTTTCTCATGATGTACTCTACATATAAGTTAAATAAGCAGGGTGACAATATGCAGCCTTGTCATACTCCTTTCCCAATTTTGAACCAATCGGTTGTTCCATGTCTGGTTCTTACTGTTGCTTCTTGACCCACGTACAGGTTTCTCAGGAGACAGGTAAGGTGGTCTGGTACCCCCATCTCTTTCAGAATTTGCCAGAGTTTGTTGTGATCCACACAATCAAAGGCTTTAGCGTAGTCAATGAAGCAGAAATAGATGTTTTTCTGGAATTCTCTTGCTTTCTCCATGATCCAGATCGAATGTTGGCGATTTGATCTCTAGTTCCTCTGCCTCTTCGAAACCCAGCTTGTACTTCCGGTAGTTCTCGGTTCGCATACTGCTGAAGCCTAGCTTGTAGGATTTTGAGCATCACTTTGCTGGCATGTGAAATGAGTGTAATTGTACGGTAGTTTGAACACTCTTTGGCTTTGCCCTTCTTTGGAATTGGAATGTAAACTGACCTTTTCCAGTCTTGTGGCCACTGTTGAGTGTTCCAAATTTGTAGGCATATTGAGTGCAGCACTTTAACAGCATCGTCTTTTAGGATCTTAAATAGCTCAGCTGGAATACTGTCATCTCCGCTAGCTTTGTTGTTACTAATGCTTCCTAAGGCCCACTTGACTTCACTCTCTAGGATGTCCGGCTCAAGTTCAGTGACCGCACTATCATGGCTATCAGGGACATTCAGATCTTTCCTGTATAGTTCTTCTGTGTATTCTTGCCACCTCTTCTTAATCTCATCTGCTTCTGTTAGGTCCCTGCCTTCTTTGTCCTTTATCATGCCCGTCTTTGCACAAAACGTTCCCTTGAGATCTCCGATTTTCTTGAAGAGATCTCTAGTCTTTCCCATTCTGCTGTTTTCCTCGATTTCTTTGCATTGTTCATTTAAGAAGGCCTTCTTGTCTCTCCTTGCTTTTCTCTGGAACTCTGCATTCAGTTGGATATATCTTCCCCTTTCTCCCTTGCTTTTCGCTTCCCTTCTTTCCTCAGCTACTTGTAAAGCCTCAGCAGACAGCCACTTGGCTTTCTTGCATTTCTTTTTCTTTGGGATGGATTGAGTTGCTGCCTCCTGAACAATGTTACGGACCTCCGTCCATAGTTCCTCAGGCACTCTGTCTATCAGGTCTAATCCCTGAAATCTATTCCTCACCTCCACTGTATATTCATAAGGGATATGATTTAGGTCATACTTGAACGGTTTAGTGGTTTTCCCTATGTTCTTCAATTTAAGCCGAAATTTTGCAACAAGAAGCTCATGATCTGAGCCACAGTCAACTCCAGGTCTTGTTTTGACTGACTGTATAGAGCTTCTCCATCTTTGGCTGCAAAGGACATAATCAATCTGATTTCGATATTGACCATCTGGTGATGTCCATGTGTAGAGTCGCCTCTTGTACTGTTGGAAAAGAGTGTTTGCTATGATCAGCGTGTTCTCTTGGCAAAACTCTATTAGCTTTTGTCCTGTTTCATTTTGTACACCAAGGCCATGCCTGCCTGTTATCCCGGTGATTTCTTGACTTCCTACTTTAGCATTCCAATCCCCTATGATGAAGAGGACATCTTTTTTTGGTGTTAGTTCTAGAAGGTGTTGTAGGTCTTCGTAGAACTGATCAACCTCAGCTTCTTCAGCCTCAGTGGTTGGGGCATAGACTTGAATTACTGTGATGTTGAATGGTTTGCCTTTGATTCGTACTGAGATAATTCTATCGTTTTTAAGATTGTACCCCAGTACTGCTTTTCCCACCCTTTTGTTGACTATGAGTGCTACTCCATTTCCTCTAAGGGATTCTTGCCCACAGTAGTAGATATGATGGTCACCTGAATTAAATTCGCCCATGCTTGTCCATTTTAGTTCGCTGATTCCCAAGATGTCGATGTTCAATCTTGCCATCTCATGTTTGACCACCTCCAGCTTACCTTGATTCATTGATCTGACATTCCAGGTTCCTAAACAATATTGTTCTTTACAGCATTGGATTTTCTTTTCACCACCACACACATCCACAGCTGAGTGTCCTTTCAGCTTTGGCCCAGCCGCTTCACTCTTTCTGGCACTACTTGGAAATACCCTCTGCTCTTCCCCAGTAGTATATTGGACACCTTCCGACCTGAGGGGCTCATCTTCCGGCGTCATATCTTTTAGCCTTGTGATACGTTCCATGGGGTTTCCTTGGCAAGAATACTGGAGTGGGTTGCCATTTCCTTCTCCAGTGGACCACATTTTGTCAGAACTCTCTGCCATGACCTGTCCGTCTTGGGTGGCCCTGCACGGCATAGCTTATGGCTTCACTGAGTTACGTAAGCCCCTTCGCCACAATAATGCAGTGATCTATGAAGGGGCTTCCAACTTGATGGTGACAGAAATAATATTTTCTGTTTCCATGGTTCAGCCATGTGACTGTTGTGGTCTTCTGGATTTGCCTGATCAAGATCCAGAGGCAGCACTTCTTGCTTGAACAGGGCATGATTCAGAGAAAGCAGCTCCTTCCCTAATGATGCAGTGGCCATTCACTCCCCCTCCTCTCCCAAATGCTGCAGCAAGCAGGACCCACTTTTGCAGGAAGAGGAGGAGGGTGGACTGCTGCAGCATCAGGGAACTCACTGTTCTGAATAACATCTTGCCATCCTGGAGCATTTAAAGCAGGTCTGAGGGACCTTCCTACAAAGGACCAGAAAAGGGGGGGGCACTATCTCTCTCTTTCTCCATGCCAACCCCATCCTTCTCCCTGGCTGCTTTTATCCTGCAGTCACCCTGCCTCAAACACAGAATTTTACAGAGGATCCAGACAATGTCATACAGAGGATCCAGACAATGTCATGCCTTCCCATGATTTCTACCTACATCGTCCAGCCTTTTTCTTACCAGAAAAAATCTCTTAAGGAGTAAAAGATAGAATAGGTGCACAGTGCCTTTTGATTGGTAACACTAGGAGCAAGTGCGCGCATGCACACACGCGCACATACCCCTTTCCCTCTCTGCATAAAAGTAGGTTCCCCGTGCCAGTGTTAAAACAACTGGTGCTGTCTCTGGGTCAGAAACTGGATGACATAATTGGGAATTGGACAAATTCATGGAGGATAAAGCTCTTGATGGCTGGTAGTCCTGATGGCTGTATGCTACATCCAGTATCAGGGGCACTATGCCTATGTACACCAGTTGCTGGGGAACATGGGGGGGGGTGCTGTTGAATTCATGTCCTACTTGTGGATTTTCCACAGGTAGCTGGTTGGCCATTGTGTGAACAGAATGCAGAACAAGATGGGCCCTTGGTCTATTCTAGCTGGGCTTTTTTTTCCCTGTTCTCAAATTACTAACAATTCCCACTTGTCTATACAAGGCTTCCATTTCCACTGATAGCCTGTTACCAAGCAAGTTGAAGTTGTGGTTGTTCTCCTTCTGTTTTACTATCAGCCAACAATACACAGCTTAGGGCAGCAGGCCAGATCCTCCGATAGCCAGAAAGATCATTCTCAATCTTGGTTCAGACTCTCACAGGCCTCTGTTGTTATGTGACCTTCTTTGGACAAGGCAGAAAGTTTGTAAAATGCCCTGTCTGGTTGCTCCTGGCCTGACACTGACAATTATACAGATAACCTTCCCGATCATCGCCCCTAAAGCTTCTGCCTCAGACTGTCTTCTTGTAATCCAGCTCTCAACCACTTCCCTCAATGGCTCCCAGCTGAAGTCATTATTTACTTTCAAGTAGCATGAATGGGCTGCTTGCCCTAAAAATGGCAATAACATGTAGGTAGGTGCTTACGGCATTCTTTGGCCACAAGACAATAAAAACAGATATCCAAACTTTTGAGCCCTCACACAAGTTCCAAAGCATGTAAACAAGCACAGAGTTATCCTTGTATAAAGCAACTAAGTTCCAAGTTTGTATCGATTTATTTAAAATGCAGCTGCAGTATTATGATGTCCAGTGTGGACAAGGAAAGAGCTATTGCGACTGTTCAGAGCTCATGTGCTGTTAATTGAAATCTTGTATTTTTATTGGAATTTCTTCATGTGATTTTATTTTGCATTCTATAATTTTTATTACAATTGTATTAGATTTTATTTTTATTTTTTTAAGCTGCTCTGAATATGTGTTTGTAGAAAAGTGGGGCAGAAATAATAAAACTGATAGACTGGTTGTGCCCTTTTATTTCTTCCGGCTGAACATGGTAGCAGGAAAACAGATTAGCAGTGTCTCTTAATTGCCCTGTATTGCCAGTCTATTCCTGGGCAGGGGAGAGGGGGCTTAAGTACTTATTTCCTTTGTTTATTTTTCCTTTTTATCTATTTTGCTATATAAAAATGGGTGAATAAATACAAGAGGAAATCTGTAATTAAGACCCCTACTCATGGAAACAGACACAAAGGGTATCTCTGCATTAATGGAAAATCCAGCAGCCCTACTGGAGCTTTTTGTTCCTGTAGCGCAATTAGGATTGGCTCTGTTAAACAACGAATGTGACATGGAATTGAAAATGCCCTTTTTCAGCAGCCTTTCTATAGTTTTCGATGAAATAGCACCATCTAGGGGTGGAATTATGGTGGTGCGCCAGCTCTACACTGCAGAAATGGAGCGGGGGGCGGGGTTATATTCCAGTTTATCTCCAATCTTTTTAAAGGCAGGATAACTGGGAAAAACCACTGAAGATGTCCTGGAGCTTAACAACGTCATGTAAAGGATCTGCAAACTTCCATCAATGGCCAATCACAAGTGCACGATAAATGCTTCGTGTAGAAATGGTGTAACAGTAACTAGGAATGGATGAGCACACCCTGAAAATCAGTTGGGCCTTCTTGAGCATTCCAGGTGAACATGGAAACCCCTGGAGCAGCCTCTCCATGCTGGGTGAGTATTATGGGAGTTGCAATCTAACATACCGGGAGGGCACCAGGTTGGGGAAGCCTGCCTGAGAGAGAGAGGTTTTGATATTCAAAAGGACACACAAGATAGCTCAATATATCCTGTCCACCCCTGCCATCACTCCATCATGATCCCCAAGGGGGAAGCGCTTACCTTTGGGCCAGTAAGGGATAGCAGACAGTGGGCCTTTACCTTCTCCCACACTTCTTTCAAACTAAAGAAGATGCTTCCACCCCAGTGGGAATTGAGGAGAAGGGGCTTGGTAAAGCCAGGTAGGAAGATTGGGAACCAATGCTATCATTGAAGTTGCCACTTTTTTTCCTGACAGACACTTTCAGCCATTAATAGATCCCACCCACCCCGCCGTAATCATGGGGGTGCAGTGATGGATAAAGCTATATCTGTTTAATTTTCTGCCTCTAATGCAGCTGTTAAAAGCCTAGAAGCTAACTAGAACCATCTTAATTCTGGAAGCAAATGGCTGGCCAGAGAAACAGTGGCTTCATAGACCATTCCCTAGCACTGAATTTCAGCCTGTCTTTGGTTCTCTTCATGGCAGACGTTCACGTCACATCCCCGTGTGTGCCTCTTCATGCTTATGAGAAAGTGAGGAACATTTGCAAGGGGAAATCAGTAGGCAGGAGGAAGGTGCTTAATCCTTCCCCTGTCCATCAGTTCTGCCCTGCCAATTCCCTCCAGATTTTTTTAAACTAGTCTTCCATAGATGGGCTTCATGAGCAGGAATAAGCCAAATGGCAAGGGGAGGTGGATCTGAAGGGGAGAACTCTCCTCCTTCTCACCTATAAATGTCTCTCTCACATTTGAGTTCTCTTTGCAAATGCATTTTTGGAACGTACATTTGCCAAATGTGTAGCTCTGCCCTCCAGGAAAGGCTGAACAGATCGTGGAGGAGCAATAACAATATGCACCAATCTGTTATTTCTTTCAGTTCTATGACCACTGTTCACACCCAAGGGAATGCTACTTTAGAAAAATGTATCTGGTAGGATATTTCGTTTGGGACCAGGGTTTTCACAGGATTGCTAGCCACCTCATGAACTAGCCCACCCCAGTGATGTTCAGCTTCAGGGGCCTTGTTCAGTGTTCTGCTACCAGGAGAAGTATATCTGGTTGGGATGCAGGACAGGGCCTTTTCAGTTGTGGCACCACAACAGTGGAGCTCCCTCCCAAAAGAGGTTAGATTAGCTCCCTGGTTAGTTATTGTTAGGATGCTCAGGGTGTCTTTATTCCTCCAAGCCTTTGATGTATGTTAATTCCTACCTGACTGTGGATGTTTTATTGGCCTCTGGGTTTTATGGTTTAATTTATTCCGATTATTTGTTTTAATATTGTAAACCACCTCAGGGGGCCTTCTAAGGGCTAAAAAAGCAGTATATCAGTTATTTTATAAACAATATAAATACATACATGTGTAGAACCACAGTTGAAACCACACAGAAGAACCACAGAGCAGACTTCCAGTTGGAACCAATGTCGCTCTGGTAGCATCCCATGGGCTCTGTGTGGGAGCTTTCTCAAACAGCTTTTTAAAAGGTTGAAAAACCTTTTCATTCCCCCCTGGAATTAAAGGGGGGGCAAGGCAACATCTGGATAACATCTTGGAGAAAAGTACCCCCCTTGAGATATTGGGGGGCTGGATTCCAGGATTATCTCTCCCGTGCTTTACCAACGCAAAAAGCTGTACTGAGACTCCTATTTCATAGAAGAAAACAGGGCTGATGTGTTCCATAATAATATATGCTTTAAGAAATATCAACAACCTCTGAGGGATGATTTAAGAAATGTTAACAATATTTGAGAACATCTGAGGACTTGCAAGATCTGTTTGAGAAAACATGACTGCACTGAGGAGAAGAAAGGAGCTGGCATCAACTCCCCCCGCACCCCCTGTGTCAAAAGTTTCGAGAACAGAAGATATAGGGGAATTATTTACTCTGATAAAGACTTAATCTTCGCAATTTACAGAACAAGCCAAAAGGTTGGATTTAATCCAAAATTCCATCACCGCCTTGCAAGGAGCTGTGGATTTAATTAATGCATCATGGCAAAAAATGGAGATGAAAATTAATGAGCTAGAAGACTGAGTGGCAGGAAATGAAACTATGACATAAATTTGTTTTAAAAATGCCTCTGATAGAATTTCTCAACTGGAGGCCTTCACAAGGAGATCCAATGTACATATTATTGGGATTAACAATCTGTCTAATGGTGTAAAATTGCCTATTTTTGTGGGTAAACTTTTGCATGAGATACTCCCTATCCCATCTAATTATTTACTTGATATTGAGCAGGCATTTCATATGCCAAATGCTAAAGGGACTGACTATATGATCATAGTCCAATTTGCAGAAGTCTCCACAAATAATTATATCCTGCGTTTGTTAAGAGAGGGTGGAAGCCTTTCCTGGAAACAAGATAAAGTTATGTTATTTCCAGACTACGTCAAAGAGGTGGCAAATAAAATAAGGCAATTTATCAAAGCAAAAAATATGGCAAAATGAACTTACAATATTACTTAAAATATCCTGCTACACTTTGTATTGTGTCTGAAGGCTAGATGAAGTTTCTAAATCATGAAATGGCGGAGGCATGGCTGAACGTAAAAATGCGTGAGATTTCTGTTACAACCCCATGAACTGGAATCTTTAAACAAGTTTTGTTAACTGTTTGTGTTTAGTCTACATGATCCAGGCTAGCTCAGAAGATAAATGATTATACATATATTTGTTTATTCTCTTTCATCTTTCATTTTTTCTTGCTTTTCTTTATATTTTTTATTTCAAAATAGATATGGTATGCTGTATTTAAATTTATTGTTTGAGGGTATATTGTGTACTTATATATCTAGTATAAAATATATTACTGACTGTTGAGAGTTTATATTAAGTTTTATTATTATATAACACTATATTTTAATTATTATTAATAATAATAATATAGGCTTCCAGGAATGAATTGTAGACCTGTTTCTTTGATATAAGATTGATGATATGATATTGAAATGTAAGGTTGTTTATTAAACTGTAAGATTGTTAAGGTTATAGATATAGTTTTTAAAATAGAATGGCATCGGAGGCCAGGGGGTATTGGAGTTTAAACTTAATTCTTTAAAGGGGAGGGAGAGGGAGAGGGAGAGGGGGAAGGAAGGGGAAAGAATCTTCTTTTTTCTTCATTTCCTTTCCTCCCCTCTTTTCCTTTTTTTTTCTTTTTCCTTCTCTTTTTGTTATTGTGGTGTACATCAGAATATTGTATTGTTGGGAAATTGTAGTATTGTTGGTAATTTTGGTATTGTTTATTTCATTTATAAAGATAAAATAAATAAATAAATATATATATATATATTAAAAAAAGAAGAACCACAGAGCAGAGGACACTATGCTTAAGTCATTCCAAATCTAAAGACATAGGCCAGGAACCAAAGAGCCAATCACTTCCCTATTTTCCTTTTATGACTGTGGCTCTTTTTTCTGCATTGGAGGCTGCTTTTGAGCCTCCTCTGATTTGGGGGAAATCACTTTTTCATGTAGTTTGGGTGCTTTAATAGGAAGAGGGACCTCAGACACCCCAGAGCACTTATAGAAGTGTATAGAAGCTCCCTGAACAACTTTTTGTCTCCAGGCTGTAATATAAGACGGGTTTGTACATGTAACTATGGCCAATTATTCTGAGACTCTAGAAATGATTCAGTCATACAGTGTCCTTTCTTGGAAATAGTCCCGTGTATAAACTTTTCACACATTACATTTTAGACACAAGAGTGACATACATGAGTGTTAAGGACTTAAATGTGGAGGGTGGGCCCTGGGAGAGAAAAACAGCTATTAAACTGTAACTGTCATTGCATCCTGAAATGTTTGGCAATCGGTGAAGATGAGAATAAATTATGGTTGCCTAATAATACCTGGGACTGGTCTTGATATATGTATATAACAATATTCTACAATAAAAACAATGCAGGCTCTGCAAAATAAACGCGGGTAAATGTTAGTTACGGTTTTTAAGAGAAAAGGAACATGCTATGTAAAAAGACAAATTTATCCCTGAATTGCATGGCTCCTGACATCATCAATCAAAAGCCTGCTCTATATATGGAGCATTTCCACTTTTTTGGATCTGCACCTGTGATTTTAACAGAAGTCTGACATTTTATACCCTAACATTTTAATATGTGCCTGGGAGGACTATTGGGCAACTCAGGGGGTCGGGGAGGTGCCACTATAACTGTGGTCACGGGCAGGGTATGCCCGTTAAGTCAGGTATGGCGTTGGGGGATTAACAGGCCAGCTGAGAAGACGGGCTAGACACCTTACAGCTGTCCCCTCTTCTGGTTCTTCCCCCAACCTGATGGTTCCTGGCAGCCTTACCAGTCTGCCCTCGGGTCTGGTGGTGCTGTTGCTGAATGCCAAGTCGGCACAAAATAAAATCTCCCTCATCCATGATTTGATTGTGGATGAGGGGGCTGACCTGGTATGTATTACTGAGACCTGGGTGGGGGAACTGGGAAGGGTCACTCTCTCCCAGCTGTGCCCTCCTAGGTACTCGGTGCAGCACCAACACCGACTTGAGGGTCGGGGAGGGGGGTTGCCGTGGTCTATAAGAATTCAATCTCCCTCTCCAGGCTTTCTGCTCATTCAAGTGCAGATCTTGAGTGTTTGTACCTTGTGTTGGGTACCTGGGACAGATTAGGGATTCTGCTGGTGTACCGCCCACCCCGCTGCCCATCAGACTCCCTGCCTGAGCTGACGGAGGTGGTCTCGGACTTGGTGTTGAGGACCCCTAGGATGATGGTCCTGGGGGATCTCAACTTCCATGCCAAGGTCGCTGTATCCGGGGCAGCTCAGGACTTCATGGCCGCCATGACAACCATGGGGCTGTCCCAACATGTTATCGGCCCAACACATATAAAAGGACACACGCTTGATCTGGTTTTCTCGACTGGGCAGGAGGATGGTGATCTGAAAGTGGAGGAATTAACATCTGTCCCTTTGTCATGGACAGATCACTTCCTGCTGAGGTTTAGACTCCTGGCAGCCTTCCCCCTCCTCAAGGGTGGGGGACCTATTAAAA
The DNA here is from genome assembly GCF_057233095.1 of Heloderma suspectum. Lineage (NCBI taxonomy): Eukaryota > Metazoa > Chordata > Lepidosauria > Squamata > Helodermatidae > Heloderma > Heloderma suspectum. The sequence continues at coordinate 90,739,035 of NC_139459.1, forward strand.
TGGTCCGCCCCTGGAGATTAATGGATTCTGATGGATTCCAGAGGGCTCTGTGGGATTTTCCTGCTGGTATGGCTGGTGCTCCTGTCAAAGCCCAGGTCGCTCTGTGGAATGCAGAGATGACTCAGGCGGTTGACACGATCGCGCCCAAGCGCCCTCTCCCTCTGAGCAGAGCCCGGCCAGCTCCTTGGTATACACCTGAGCTGAGGGCAATGAAGCAAGAGGGGAGATGGCTAGAACGCAGGTCGAGGAAAACTCTTGCTGAGTCTGACCGAACACAGGTAAGAGCCCACTATCAAACCTACTCTGTGGCGGTGAGGGTGGAAAAGAGACAGTTCTTTTCCACCAGCATTGCATCTTCTCAGTGTCGTCCAGCGGAGATTTTCCAAATGGTTCGCGGCCTGTTACATTCTGGGCCAGAGAGAGAGACGGTGGAACCCTCAGTAGCACGCTGTGACGAGTTTGCACGGCACTTTGAAGATAAAGTCGCTCAGATTCGTCATGAATTGGACACCACCATTAATGCAGTTCCATTGGTAGAGGCGTTCAGAGAACCATCTGGTCTAGTTTTATTGGAGGAGTTTCAGTTACTGAGGCCTGAGGATGCGGACATCGTGCTTGGCCAAGTCCGATCGACCACTTGTGTGCTTGACCCTTGCCCTTCATGGCTTATTAAATCAAACAAGGAGGGGATGTCTGGCTGGGTCCAGGAGGTTGTAAATTCCTCTTTGAGAGAGCGAGTGGTGCCGGCCGTTTTAAAAGAGGTGGTAATTAGACCACTCCTGAAAAAGCCTAACCTGGACCCAGAGGATGTTAACAATTATAGGCCAGTGGCCAACATCCCCTTCCTGGGCAAGGTGCTTGAGCAGGTGGTTGTAGGACAGCTCCAGGCGCTGTTGAATGAAATGGATTATCTAGATCCATTTCAATTGGGCTTCAGGCCTGGTTTTGGAACGGAAACTGCCTTGGTTGCCCTGTGGGATGACCTCTGCTGGGAGAGGGACAGGGGGAGTGCGACCCTGTTGATTCTCCTGGACCTCTCAGTGACTTTCGATACCATCGACCATGGTATCCTTCTGGATAGGTTGTCTGGGTTGGGAGTTGGAGGCACTGCACTACAGTGGTTCCGCTCCTACTTGGATGGCCGATTCCAGAAGGTGGTGCTGGGGGATTATTGCTCTGTGCCATGACAATTGTGCCATGGGGTTCCACAGGGCTCTATTTTATCCCCCATGCTGTTTAACATCTACATGAAACCGCTGGGGGATGTTATCCGGAGGTGTGGGCTGAGGTGCCATCAATATGCGGATGACACCCAGCTCTACCTCTCTTTCTCATCAAAACCAGGTGAGGCAGTGGCTGTTCTGAATCAGTGCCTGGGCACAGTAATGGACTGGATGAGGGCCAATAAACTGAAACTCAATTCAGATAAGACGGAGGTACTGTTAGTGGGTGGTTCATCTGCTCAGCTAGGTGATATTCAACCTGTTCTGGAGGGGGTTGCACTCCCCCTAAAGGATCAGGTTCGTAGTTTGGGGGTGCTCTTGGATCAAGAATTCTCACTTGAGGCACAGGTGAACTCAGTGGCACGGAGCACTTTTTATCAGCTTAGGCTGGTATACCAACTATGCCCTTATCTGGACAGAGATAGCCTACCTACAGTTATGCATGCTCTGATAACTTCTCGTCTGGATTACTGCAATGCATTATACGTGGGGCTGCCTTTTAAAACAGTCCGGAAACTTCAGCTGGTCCAAAATAGGGCAGCAAGATTGTTAACAGGGACTGGCCTGCGAGCTCATATTACGCCAGTACTTTTCCAGCTGCACTGGCTGCCAGTCCATTTCCAGGCCCGATTCAAAGTGCTGGTGTTAACATTCAAAGCCCTTAACGGCTTGGGGCCAGGTTACCTGAAGGATCGCCTCCTCCCATATGTGCCTGCCCGGACCTTAAGATCATCGTCAGCGGCCCTTCTCCGTGAGCCCCTGCCAAAGGAAGTGAGGCGGGAGGCTACTAGGAGGAGGGCTTTTTCTGCTGTGGCACCCCAGCTCTGGAATGAGCTCCCTAGTGAGGTTCGCCTGGCACCTACATTGTATTCCTTTCGGCGCCAGGTGAAGACCTTTTTATTTTCCCAGGCATTTTAGCATTTTAGCTTTCTAAATTTTTATCTTTGCTGTTTTAAAACTGTATTTTAAACTCCTGCACTGCTGCTAGGTTTTATTGTGGTTGTATTGTTATATTGTGGTTTTAATGTTCTATATATTTTAAATTGTTTTATTGTGTGCTGTTTGGTTTTAATTTTTGTGAACCGCCCAGAGAGCTTCAGCTATTGGGCAGTATAGAAATGAAATGAAATGAAATAAAATAAAATAAAGTAAAAAGTAATCAGGTGAAGATTTCCTAGCGCTTATTTCCATGAACAACAAAGCTTCACATCCTTAATTTCTGTAAATGAAGCTGCTGTTGGAGGCACAGTAAGAAGGAAGGAACCTTCATGGGGATTAATTTAAATTAGATGGGTTTAAAAAAAAAAAAAAAGACTGCTTCAAGCAAACAAAACTAATGATGCCAATAGCTTCTACCTTGAAGGTTTATACATGATAATTTTAAAAACAAAACACTGCATGCACAGTACAAGAACATAAAAGATTGTCTGACCTGCAAAAAATAGCAGAAACATGACAAGCAGGGCAGGTGCAAAGCACTGGGGCAACCAGGGCCTTGTCAAACCAGGAATGGAGTTTAATAATCCATTATTCAGTAATTTTGTCATACAACAGGAATAGGCAGATGATCTGTGAATCATCTAATGAGGCAGAGCTTACTTTAGGTAACAAGACTACAAAGGAACAAAGTGGAAGTTATATGGGAGAGGAAAGCAGCTTTGCAGGGCAGAACATATTTAATCCCCAAACGTCTCTTTATGAGATGCTTTTTGCACATTTCAAGAACTACACCGCGATGAGAGCTACAAACTTGCTTTTCTTCTCCTAAAACAACAACATTAAGAAAGACATTGCTATTCTCAAGTCCCTCAAAGGCCCCTTCAACCTCTAAAATTCTATGGTTCTATTCTACTGGAAGTATTTACGCAGAGGCTGAGGGCCATCTGTCTGGGATGCTGTAGCTGCAAGTTTCCTGCCCTGAGTAGGGCACTGGACTAGATGACCTCCAAAGTCCCTTTCCAATTTCTGTGAATCTTCATTCTGTGCCAAAGTCCAGATTCTTTATGAAATGCCTCACATGGAGTATAACTGACTAACATTTTCCTGATGTGTCCAGAAAACCAGCTTGAAATTAGCATCGTATATATTAGAATGAAAAGGAAAGTAGCTTGCAATCTCATTTATATATGTCTGTACCTCTTTCTCTTAGGTCTGTAATGTAGGCTTTCATAAATTCTTTTTCAAACAGCTCACGATCACGGTCACTTTCTGTTATTTCTTCAATCTCTTGAAATGAGGTTGTTTCAAGAGGGCTATCCTTGAGGCTTATAAATCTGCAAGAAGATGAAATATTAGCATGAAAGGGTTATATAATGCTTCTTATCATGAGCAGACTGTAACTTGCTATATGCCCAGTGATTTATTGCCCTATAAATTCTCTCTTCTTCCTACTTGGCTATGGAGCTAAGTCAATTTATCTGTGGGCATAACTTAGCTGCACTGTTCATGGGCATGTTAGCCACAGGTATTTAATGCTAATTAGCTATAATAAAAGTTAATTCAGAAGTGGCCTTGTGGAAGCAGACATGTAAAACACTAAGAGCATATGCTTAATTACTGAATCAAAAGGTGTATTTCCCATCTACTGTGGAGCATGTAAACAGCTTACCCACTACCCAATGAGTCCAGAAATACCGCTTTGTACAACAATGCTGTTGTTCTTTTAAATAAGAAAATGTTTTAACTCATGGGAGGAGTTTCACTAAGATTAGGAAGGGGTAAATGCCAAGATTCATGTGTGAGACATAGAATAGCTCTGCTCCTCCTATCATGCTTCCATGGCTCAATACCTGTATAAGAATATAAGAAGAGCAGTGCTGGGTCAGACTAAAAGTCTTTCTAGTCCAGCATTCCATTCCCACAATCAGATGCCCAAATGGGAAGCCCACAGACAGGACATGAGTACAACAGCACACTCTTGTTTCTGTTCCCCAGCAACTGGTTTTGAGAGGCATGCTGCCTCCAATATTGGAGGTTAATACCTAGCCATCATGACTAGTAGCCATAGATAGCCTTATCCTCCATGAATATATCAATTACATTCTAGGCTCCAAGAAATAGAAAACAGGACTGCTGGTTCTAGAAGCCAAAGCCTTAAACAATTGGTCAATCTGAACTTGCTGGACTTGGCATTTAGGAAGTACGGATTACAGAATTAACTGAGCTATCTTATTTGCAAATACAGTCAGGATACTTAGTGATATCATGTTACTGACCACAAAATGGAAATACTTGCTATTACTTGCTTGATTTTTATCCTAGCTTACCTTCGTCTTGCATATGAACTACCTTTCACATTTGAGAACCCTCACGGTCCTGGAATCAAGACATGGGACTTGGTAGCTAGATTGAACTTCATAATTTTTTGCTGATACAAGTCTGATCTGCAGGATAACAACTAGTTAAACTAATTTCTCCTGCCTGAGTGTGGGTAAACTTGCTACCAAGGAGCAGCAAGGTTCGTTCCAAAGGTGCTTCCAGATGTCACCGTTATTGTGCAATCTGCCTCACATTAATAGAATCATAGAATCATAGGGTTGGAAGGGGCCTACAAGACCATCGAATCCAGAATTTTTACAGGTGTCCAGACATCATCCTTTTCAATTTGTAGTCCTCCCATGTTTTCCTACTGCTTCTTCCATCTTTTCTCTTACTAGAAAAAATCTGTTAAGCAAGAAAAGATGGAATAGCAGCACAATGTTTTGTACTCAGGGATGGGGAACCTCTGGCCTTCACGCCCAATCCAGGCCACAGAGCTTCCCCAACTGGCCTGTGGCTTCCTCCCTCCTCAAGCCCCACCCCTTCCCTTCCCAAGGATTTTTCTCTCCCAGTGTGCATCACTCTACATTACTTACATTGAACCACACTTTCCCCTTTTAAACAATTTTCAGAGGGGTAGCCATGTTAGTCTACTGCAGAAAAACAACGAAGAGTCTTGTGGCAGCTTAAAGACTAACACATTTATCATGGCATAAGCTTTCGTAGACTACTGTCCGCTTCATCAGAGGAATCATTTGGTTTCATCCCTTTTTGTTTTTATCACCCTGAATAGTAATAGCAACAACAGCAGCAGCAACAACAGTTTTCCAACTATGCTTGTGACACACTAGATGACATGGCTTAATCGTGTGTGTGTGTGTGTTAGGACTGAATATGATTATCTGAAGACAGTGGAGGGATATCTGCCATCTATTGCAGAAATGAACAAAAGGGAAAGGGAAAAGTATTATTTCACATTTTGTTTGTTTACTTACTTTAAACCTGTGGTTGATTCACAGATAGCTGTTGGCATCTGAACCAAAGCATCACCACTCACAACCAGTAAACTGAGTTTTGACATGTTGACCAAGGCGTGGGGAAGGTAGGTCAGTTTGTTTTTCTGCAGCAGAAGAGTCTGTAATTCTTCTAGCCTTAGGAGATTAACAGAGTAGCATACTTAAATGCACAATATACCATAGCTGATCCGTTTTTATTATATAGTAGCAAAGATTCTGTCCATATCTCTACCTCCCTCTGTCAAGAAGAGCAGGGTGATTCCACCCATTGCTTGTCCCTACCATGGTAGTGGCAGAATCATTCCTGACTGGGGACCTGTAGAAAGGAAAGACAATGCACACCAGTGCACTGCCTCCCAGTCTATTGTTTATGGGTCCTCCGGTGCACGCACACCCCCTTGAGGATAGAAGAACACACTACACCACCAAAATCCAGCATGAGCAAAAGACAGACTGAAGCCATTTGCTTTTATGTACTCTCTGTCCTCCAACATTAACTTTTAATTTCTTTCCAGGGGATGGGGGGACTGTGAAAACCAAGCTGTGTTAACCCTTTTTCTCATCTTACGGCCAATATATAAATAGAACTCACCCCATTTCTCAAAGGGGACTTTGATGCGGTTAGATACTAATGTGTGAGACAGAAGTGCTATGTATTTTTATTTTATTTTTTACAAAATCCACATTGATGTGACCATCGTAATTCTGTAGATGATGTTTTATCCTCAGAAGAGCAGAAATACCATGTGCCACCATGATGGCTATAATTACACTTATCCATGGTCTGACCTCTTCAAATCCTGAAACACCGATTTGCAAGTCAGACTTAAGACTTATCTGCATGGTCTTGGGTGGGTGGGACTGAGTTCTGAGCACTGTGGAAACACAGCATCATAGCCAGAGGGGGCTGTGGTTTTCTGGATACAACACATAGTCAGGACCAGTCTTCTCCAACCTGGTGCCCTCCAGATGTTTGGGGCTACAATCCCCATCAGGTACAGCTAGCTTAACAATTGTCAGGGATGGTGGGAGTTGTAGACCAAAACATCTGGAGGGCACCAGATTGAGGTAGATTGATCTTGACCAGTATTGTTTCCAAAAGAGGGCACTAGCTATGGCTTAGCTGCCATCCTTCCGCCAGCTGATAGACTTGAATATTTTTGCAGATCCAAGACTTCTTGACTGGCACAATGAGCACTAGGCAGACAATCTTCAAATACACACTGCTTCCAAATCTACACAATGTAGTCAGCCAATACATTGTTTGCTAAAACCAAATGTCATTGCAAAGACAATATAAAGAACAACCTGTCTATGTCTTGTGGGAGATCTCTGAGGTTGTTGCTGCTTATATCCAGCCACTGCAGACTTGACATTCGGAGCACACAGATTGGAATTGAAGGGAATTTGTTTGCTGATACATCTACAAATGTCACTTGTTTCAAGTTACTAAGCTGTAACAAAAACATTATATTATGTTATCAAGAATTCAGCTCATTTTCCATCAACTGATCAGTGAAAAAAGAAAGTATGGTTTATTGTGCTTATGAATAAGATTACCAGTTATAAGCTACTATGGAATGGGCAGATCAACTCAGTCCAATTGGGGGGGGGGATTGGACTCCATTTATTAATTATTGAAATAGATACAGGTGGGATGATTTAATTACTTTGGATGGCCTTGATATGAGATAAGACCTATGCAGTGAATCTTTAAAATATTAAATGCATTAGAAGGTATTTTAAATTACACAGTGGTGGATAATAATACAAAGATAAAACTTTTGAAACAAAATTCCACGAGGAAAGTATTATTTAATTATAGTAGTTGGGGTTTCTCTGTCAGAATGAAGTGAATCAAGATATAAGGGCATGTTTATCACCACTCCTTCCAGAACCAAATATTTTGTATGTGGTTGTTCAGTCGTTAAGTCGTGTCCGACTCTTCGTGACCCCATGGACCATAGCACGCCAGGCCTTCCTGTCCTCCGCTCTCTCCCAGAGCATGCTCAAGTCCATATTCATTGCATCAGTGATGCTATCTAGCCATCTCATCCTCTGCCATCCCCTTCTCCTTTTGCCTTCAATCCTTCCCAGCATCAGGGTCTTTTCCAGTGACTTTTCTCTTCGCATTTGGTGGCCAAGACATTTGAGCTTCAGCTTCAGTATCTGTCCTTCCAATGAGCACTCAGAGTTTATTTCCTTTAGGATGGACTGATTTGACCTCCTTGCAGTCCAGGGGACTCGTAAGAGTCTTGTCCAGCACCACAGTTCGAAAGCATCAGTTCTTTGGTGCTCAGCCTTCCTTATAGTCCAGCTCTCACAGCCATACGTTACTACTGGGAAAAACATAGCTTTGATTATGCGGACCTTTGTCAGCAAGGTGATGTCTCTGCTTCTGACTATGCTGTCTAGGTGTGTCATAGCTTTCCTCCCAAGGAGCAAGCGTCTTTTAATTTCATGGCTACAGTCACCGTCTGCGGTGATCTTGGAGCCCAAGAACATAAAATCTGTCACTGCTTCCAGTTCTTCCCCTTCTATATGCCAGGAAGTGATAGGACCAGATGCCATGATCTTCATTTTTTTAATGTTGAGTTTCAAACCAGCTTTTGCACTCTCCACTTTCACCCTCAACAAGAGGCTCTTGAGATCCTCTTCGCTTTCTGCCATTAGGGTAGTATCGTCTGCATATCTGAGGTTGTTGATAATTCTCCCGGCAATCTTAATTCTGACCTCTGATTCATCCAACCCGGCATTTCTCATGATGTATTCTGCATATAAGTTAAATAAGCAGGGCGACAATATGCAGCCTTGTCGTACTCTTTTCCCAATTTTGAACCAATCAGTTGTTCCATGTCTGGTTCTTACTGTTGCTTCTTGACCCTCGTACAGGTTTCTCAGGAGACACGTAAGGTGGTCTGGTACTCCCATCTCTTTAAGAATTTGCCAGAGTTTGTTGTGATCCACACAATCAAAGGCTTTAGCGTAGTCAATGAAGCAGAAATAGACATTTTTCTGGAATTCTCTTGCTTTCTCCATGACCCAGCGAATGTTGACGATTTGATCTCTAGTTCCTTTGCCTCTTTGGAACCCAGCTTGTACTTCCGGTATTTCTCGGTTCACATACTGCTGAAGCCTAGCTTGTAGGATTTTGAGCATCACCTTGCTGGCATGTGAAATGAGTGCAATTGTATGGTAGTAATTGTACAAGAGTCTGAACACTCTTTGGCATTGCCCTTCTTTGGAATTGGAATGTAAACTGACCTTTTCCAGTCTTGTGGCCACTGTTGAGTGTTCCAAATTTGTGGGCATATTGAGTGCAGCACTTTAACAGCATCATCTTTTAGGATTTTAAATAGCTCGGCTGGAAGACTGTCATCTCTGCTAGCTTTGTTGTTACTAATGCTTCCTAAGGCCCACTTGACTTCACTCTCTAGGCTGTCCAGCTCAAGTTCAGTGACCGCACTATCATGGATATCAGGGACATTCAGATCTTTCCTGTATAGTTCTTCTGTGTATTCTTTCCACCTCTTCTTAATCTCATCTGCTTCTGTTAGGTCCCTGCCTTCTTTGTCCTTTATCATGCCCGTCTTTGCACAAAGCGTTCCCTTCATATCTCTGATTTTCTTGAAAAGATCTCTAGTCTTTCCCATTCTATTGTTTTCCTTGATTTCTTTGCGTTGTTCATTTAAGAAGGCCTTCTTGTCTCTCCTTGCTATTCGCTGGAACTCTGCATTCAGTTGGATATATCTTCCCCTTTCTCCCTTGCTTTTCGCTTCCCTTCTTTCCTCAGCTACTTGTAAAGCCTCAGCAGACAGCCACTTGGCTTTCTTGCATTTCTTTTTCTTTGGGATGGATTGAGTTGCTGCCTCCTGAACAATGTTACGGACCTCCGTCCATAGTTCCTCAGGCACTCTGTCTATCAGGTCTAATCCCTGAAATCTATTCCTCACCTCCACTGTATATTCAGAAGGGATATGATTTAGGTCATACCTGAATGGTTTAGTAGTTTTCTCTACGTTCTTCAATTTAAGCCAAAATTTTGCAACAAGAAGCTCATGATCTGAGCCACAGTCAGCTCCAGGTCTTGTTTTTACTGACTGTATAGAGCTTCTCCATCTTTGGCTGCAAAGGACATAATCAATCTGATTTCGATATTGACCATCTGGTGATGTCCATGTGTAGAGTCACCTCTTGTGCTGTTGGAAAAGAGTGATTGCTATGATCAGCGTGTTCTCTTGACAAAACTCTATTAGCCTTTGTCCTGCTTCATTTTGTACACCAAGGCCATGCTTGCCTGTTATCCTGGTGATTTCTTGACTTCCTACTTTAGCATTCCAATCCCCTATGATGAAAAGGACATCTTTTTTTGGTGTTAGTTCTAGAAGGTGTTGTAGGTCTTCACAGAACCGATCAACCTTAGCTTCTTCGGCATCAGTGGTTGGGGCATAGACTTGAATTACTGTGATGTTGAATGGTTTGTCTTGGATTCGTACTGAGATCATTCTGTCATTTTTGAGATTGTACTCCAGTACTGCTTTTCCCACCCTTTTACTGACTATGAGTGCTACTCCATTTCCTCTAAGGGATTCTTGCCCACAGTAGTAGATATGATGGTCACCTGAATTAAATTCGCCCATGCCTGTCCATTTTAGTTCGCTGATTCCCAAGATGTCGATGTTCAATCTTGCCATCTCATGTTTGACCACCTCCAGCTTACCTTGATTCATTGATCTGACATTCCAGGTTCCTAAACAATATTGTTCTTTACAGCATCGGATTTTCTTTTCACCACCACACACATCCACAGCTGAGTGTCCTTTCAGCTTTGGCCCAGCCGTTTCACTCTTTCTGGCGCTACTTGGAAATTCCCGCTGCTCTTCTTCAGTAGTATATTGGACACCTTCCGACCTGAGGGGCTCATCTTCCGGCGTCATCTCTTTTAGCCTTGTGATACGTTCCATGGGGTTTTCTTGGCAGGAATACTAGAGTGGGTTGCCATTTCCTTCTCCAGTGGACCACATTTTGTCAGAACTCTCTGCCATGACCTGCCCGTCTTGGGTGGCCCTGCATGGCATAGCTTATGGCTTCACTGAGTTACACAAGCCCCTTCACCACAACAAGGCAATGATCCATGAAGGGGAATATTCTGTATATCACACAACAAATGCATTGCTGTTCTTTGTTTGTTGCATGGGAGAGGGAGAGAGAGGGAGAGGGAGAAGCGGGGGGGAGAGATTCCCTCAGGGAAGTTTGTCTGTTTCAGGAAGATCTCCTTTTATCAGGGCTGAAACAGCAAGAATGTATCGCAGCTGGGGAAATGCTGTTATTTTCTCGGTTAGCATCTCCTATTTAATAGTGTAATGATGAACACATGACTGTGCCAAGTTGTGACTATTTTCAGGCTTTTAAAACCATATTATGCCCTCAGTGGATATTCACAATCACTCTCTAGTGGATCTGTAGTGAAAAGGGAGCTCTACTTTAAAAAAGAAATAGAAAAGTAGTTGAGGTTCCCTTTTTCCTCACCCATGATCAACCAAAGACATTTTGCAGCCTGAAGCAAGGGACAACATCGCCCTCCCCATTCCACACACAGAAGCCTACCAGACTGGCAGTAGAATCTTACCTCAGCGCTGGCAACAGGAGAGCTGCATCTGAGGGCAGCAGGCAAGCCCAGGGGACACAGGGCAGGTTGTGTGGCACAAATAGCTCTGCCTTCCCACAGAGGGGACTGCCAGGGAGCTTTGGAGGAATGGCTGGGGGGGCTGCCACTGCTGCCCCCCCCCAAGCACACAGTCGACCGGTTTGCATGACAGGTGAGGCTGCGGCACGTGCAGGGTGCATGCAGCCACCATTTTGCATACCCAGCCCCCACTCAGATTATCGTGTCATGCAGATCTGGCGAGTATGGGTTATGCAAGGGTTAAACAACAGACTACAGGGATGAGTCTAAGCGCCTTGAGATGTCTGACAGCTCCAATTCTGAGTTCAAGCAGCAGCTAGATCAGAGGCCGGGGGAGATACCCTCCCTAGTGAGCCCAAGCGCTGGAAGAGAGTCCTCCCAAGACCTTGACCAACAGATGGCCCAGATGGAGTCCTTGCCCCCTCCCTCCAACGTGAAAATGCAAGTTTCCGAGGAGGTGGAGGAAGAGGGGTGTGACTTGAGAGATGCTAGGGCACAACACAAAGCAAAGTGGGAAAAGTTAGGGGCAGGGATCAGACACCCTACCTGGATAGCCACTCTTGGATGCCAACATAGGAGGGAGCCACCCTAAGGGAGGGCATCACTGCAAAGCTAGCTGTGCCATGGAGTTTATACCTAAAACTGCTGGCAACTTTCAAACTTTCTCCTCTGCTTAAAGATTGTTAATTAATTGTTTAGAGCCTGGGGGAAGCCTGAGAATTTTCCTTGAATCTGCATTTGTAGAGAGACGAGGCTCTAGCAAAATAAAGCCTATTTGCTTGAAGGTTTGTCTATTGTGGTGTTGATTGCGAAGGGAAAGGACAATCCAATTCTGACAGCTATTTAGAACAGGCCATGGGTTATGCAAGTGCTGTTCAACTCTCACATAACCCATGCTTGCCGGGTTTGCCCAACAAGACAACCCCCAAGTAGGGGGTTGGACATGCAAAGCGGCACCCGTGGATGGTGCAACTTGTCATGGGTTAAATAACCCATGATGAGCCATGCCATGTCATGTGAACCAGGTCAGTATTTGCCACCTGAGGCAACTGCCTCACTCTGCCTAATGGTAGGGCTGGCCCTGTGACCTCACCTCTCAGGGTGCGAAAATATGGCATGGCCGGCTCCTTTGGGTTTTATTTGTGGCTTGATATACACAAATAAGCTGGTGGTGCTTCCCATAGCCTGGAGATACACATTATCACTTTCTAATTGCTGCAGATCAAACTGCCCTTACAGGGACAGCTAGAAAGGGGCCAATTCAAAAGCTGGCAACTCTATTACCACTTCAGGAAACTGGATGAAATTGGGAACCCACCTTATTTTTGCCTCTATAAGTACAAGAATATGAGATAAAAATTACCATTTTTCTTACCTCCTTACAACTGTGGTACTGGATCATTTTTAATGGATCCTGAGATTAGCTGGACAGCAGCCATAGTTTTTCAGAGAATTGGAGCTGGCATGACAGAGTCATTTATATTGTGATGTGCTCACTTCTTTCTTTTGTTCTATGGTCAGCTCTGCCAAACAGGTTTTGTAGAGTTTTGTATTGCTTCAAAAACCTGCCAAACTTGTCTGACAGCTACATGAGTGTGCATAATTCTCTTCTGTCTTACTGCTTTCAAGAAGATGCTGACATTGGTTATTAGTTCGCGGTTCCTTATTTGCATGAAAGTTCGAAACAGACCTCAATGAGTAAATATGAACTGATGTTTTGTAGCCTCTTCAGGATTCACAATAATTCTCTCCCATCACAGACATTGTTTTTGCACAATGCTCGTTAATGTGTGATGACACCAGACAACAACTGTAAATAAGGAACTAAGAGGCTGTAAATAAGGGTATAATGGCTGTGCACCCCTCAGTATGCTTTGGGCCACCCCAAAACTTTAATCTCCAGGAAAGCATTTTCTATAAATGGCACAAAGAGCTTTTGTGTGAATAAGGAACTGGGAACTTCACACACCAATGGGCTCCTTCTAACATCATCAGAGTGGACATCCACTCACACAACAGGATTTTCCTTCCTCTCCTCCACCCTGCAACCCTCCAAATATCCCCAGATCTGTTCTAGAGGGTTCCCTTCAAAGCCAGTTTAGAGGGTGCATGGGGGCTGCAGGGGGAGGGGGAATCCATTCTACCAGTGATGTCTGTTCTCCGGGCAGATGGACACTGTTGGATACAACACATTATTTGAAAAAGTGGTCTGACAACACCATTTGATTTGCACAATGTAAATTATTCATGACAATGCACGAAATACTTTTATCTGAATGTGAGTTCTCAAAATCATGCCTTATTCTTAAATTATAAAATACTGCTGCATTCAAAGTAAACTATACAAACATATTATTGAGGGAAACAATGGTGTGGGGGTTTTAAAAATTCAAAATCAATGTTTTATATTACCAGAGTGCATTAAAAGTACAGAATCTTAAGTGGAGAGTAGAAATATTAACTTAGAGTTGTAATCCTGATGATTTTGAACCAGCACCTAGTCCTTCAAAATTGCCTTCCAGATAAGTAATATTAAAGCTTGCAAATATTAAATTAATTAACATCTCCAAGGGAGCAATGAGCATTTCTTTTACCCTTTGAAACAGGAGGCATTTTGTAGTAATCACAAATAAATATTGAAGAATCATAAGAACATAAGAGCCATGCTGGATCAGACCAAGAGTCCATCTAGACCATCACACAGAGGTCAACCAGCTGTCAACGGGAAACCCACAAGCAGGACATGAGTGCAACAGCACCCAATCAAAACTGTATGGCTGTTTTCTCTATTCAAAACAAAACTAGAAATTTAAATATTACTAAGGCTACAATTCTAAAAGTGTAATCCTATAATATTTATTGAGATATAAGCCCCATTGACTTTGAGTTCTATGGAATTTACTCCCAGGTAAGTAGGTATAGGACTGCAGCCTCCGTAATCCAATCCACATTTATTTGGGCATACACCCAATTGTATATCAGGAGTAATATGCATTAGATTACTTCACAGCTGCAATCCTATGCACATTTACTTGGATTGGATTTAGAGGGATTTCCTTCTGAGTAAACATGCATAGGCTTGAACTGAATATATTTCCAAGTACAAGGCAGATGATCCAGGCAAACACATTTAAATCTCACATATCCCAGGAGGTAAAACCTGGTCATTGCTCACTTACATATGTTAATTAAATGTGCATTCTCTCCCATGGAAATCAATGGGACATAAAAGAACTTAACTTTGCTTAGATCACAGTCATTATATTAAAATCAATTGGGCTTAATTTCAAGAAACCGATTAAAGATCAGAATTTTAATGTCCCCAGTTATTTAAGAGACAGGCATAGGATAATGTTTTGCTTTTAATCGAACAATTTTTCTGGAGAGCAAAAGACACCTGAAAGCCAAGAATCCAAATTAATCCTTTTTCCTAGAAAAGGCATAATAAAAGTAAACAAACAGGGGAAATAAAGGGGGGAAATGAAAATAACTTTATTAGTATTATTAGTATTATTATTATTGGGGTTCATTCAACAAAATCCTTGTTAATTTCTTTAGAAGAGGTGGGAAAATACAATTAAGGACAAATAACAATCAGGGACCAGAAGGTCTGAACATATAACACCAATTCTGGCCCACTTGCACTGGCTACCTCTATGTTTCCAAGCCCAGTTCAAGGTGCTGGTTTTGACCTATAAAGCCTTATGTGCAGGGCCAGCCCTCCCATGAGGCAGGGTGAAGCCCCCGATTCAGGTAGCACAGCAGGACAAGAGGCATATTGTTCCCCCACGCCCCCACTAGGGGACCCACTAATGCCTCCAGCAGGTTCTCCAGAGAGCCCTGCCACCACTCTCCTGCCATGGTATTTGCTGCAGCGACAGAGTGGCCGGTGGGGCTCTCTGGAGCAGCTGCCCTCTGAGGCTGAGGGAGTGGACAGCACAGCTCTTCCGAAAGCTGGCCAGGCCAAAATGGCTGGCTGTGAGGGGGTCCTTCCTCAGAGCCAGACATTGTGGGACGGGTGTCCGAGGAGATCGCCTGCACCCATCCTTCTGAAACTTTGCAGGTTTCTTTCTTGGAGACACCTCTAGGAAGTGTGCCATTTCAATACAAATCCCCCCACCAAAAAAATATGGGGTGGGGGAAGGGGAAGAAATCAACCCCCCCCAAGAATGTGAGGATTCCCCTTCCACATAAACCACTACACCCATCTTTCTGAAACTTTTCAGATTTCTTACTTAGGGACACCTCTACGATGTCTATCGTTTTCAGAACAATGGTCCACAAGGAACATATGGGGATAAGCATGTTCTCTTTTGGAGACCCTCAAAATGTCAAGGCTGCACTTGCACATCAACACCTGCAACTCTCATTCTGAAATGTGGCATGCCTGATCTCCTCAAAAAGGGCAACTATTAAAAAAAAACTATTGGTGGTTTCCTTTTTTAAAAAAATCAAAATGTAAAGGCGCATAGCATAAAACTCCCTGCAGCTATTTTTCTGATGTTTGGCAGGCATATTTTCCTCCTAAAGGAACACTATGTCTGCAACTATTTCCCCATTTTTGAGCAAGAGAAAGAAAGTTATAGCCAGTTTTGGATTTCCCATTATAGTCAATGGAAAGCACAGAACCTCAAATTTCCAAATCTCGACTTGGGTTCAATACTGAGTCAAAGCAGATGGACTCCAAATCAGTCCAAGCTAAATTGGGGCATTTTGCAAAGCACCAAACTGTGGTCCAAGCTGAAGCATGGAGTCAGTGCACACCTCTAGTACAGACAGATCTATGTAATGCCTCCAGGCGTATAAAATGAGGGAACACATATGAGATGTGAAAGCTTGCCTGAAATAGGATGTGGTAGTTTTGAAGGAAGTCAGATGCGCATGAAATGCACAGGCACCAGTTGCTTCAACGCATATAGGACTTCTGTCACTCCCTAACCGTTTACTCCAAAGGCAGATGAGATTTCGAGGCCAACAGAGGAAGTGCAATTTACGCAGAAGGATTCACACTTTCAGTGTAGGGGGAAAGCTATTTGCTTATTCCATGCAAATTAATGCTGGAAACAATTCCCCCACTTTCAATGTCTTAATGCACCCAACTGAATACACAGAAATCTATCTTGAAGATGTGCCTTTAGTTATAAAAATCTACAGTGCAGCTAGAGGGCCATTAATTTGTTCCTAATTTTCTTAATTTTGTATCACAAAAAGTACCTCCCTTGTACTTTATAATCCCTTGGAAATAGGATTCGACAAAGAAATATGAAAGGATGGACCAACATGAGAGAGAACAAACTTGGCTTTGTTGTGCCTCAGAATATATGGGTTTCTGATGATTAGAGCATGTAAAGAACAGCTCCTCTGGGTTCTTTCTTTTCAGGCTATATTTAACCAACTCTCTGGCTTCCATAATGCATTGAAACCAAATGGAGTTTTTATTTAATCTTTTTTTTCCTCTCTGAAATGCTAACAACAAATCCCTGAGGTACAGGACACAGAGGAAATTATGGCAACTGAGTAGTATATTTAATAAAGAAAGGCCTATACATTTTATTTCCTTTAGAAGACTGATAGGTTTTTGCACCTCTGGTAACATTTTATTTTTAAAACAAGTACACCAACCTTATCATTTTTACCTTGGCAGTCTATTTTGCCACCTTTCCCTCTTTCTTTCTTTCTTTCTTTCTTTCTTTCTTTCAAGCACTTTGTTATCCAACTCGGAATCAGTTATAATGCAGGCTTTGTGCAAGCTTCATTTTATAACCTCACTATATTTGACAGTCAAAGTACCCGGCCACCATTACTGCTGTCCTGATTTTTAATCAAAATTGTCATCTTTATTTGACAAACGACCTATATTTCTGCTTATCTTAATAATATTTCTTTAAAATATTGCTTGTGCAACATCCCAGAGAACCCGTTGCTTCCCAGTTCCCTGACAGTTAAAGTTTCAGCTGAGAGAAAAGGATGCCATGTCTGTGAATGCAAAGAGTTTTTTGATTAATGGGTGTGTTTTCAATTCTGCTTTATTTTTTTGTCATTGAAAAGGATTTGTTGATAAGGTTGCCTGCTTGTGGCTTTAGCATAAACTGCCTATTGCATGGCATTTCGAAGGGTAGAGGGCTGTGATAATTTGAATTGCTGGCCCCACCCTCACCTTATGTCTCTAAAACAAAGTTATCATTCATTAAATGCATTTGTTTGGATCCAGATTTAGGGCACAATCCTATTGGATTGCTGCCCATTAGATGGGAGACCCCAGGCTTGAAGTTTTCCGAAAATCTGATGTTCTTCTGGGCTGTTGCTAGCAGGGTGGGAGGAACATGGAGATGATTTTGCTTCCTATTCCTCCTCCTCCTCCTCCTCATCCCCACCACACACACACTCACACAGTTAGATGGGTCACTGAGCCCTTCTAGCTCACTTACCAGCAGTGGGCGGGGATGGGTGATGGAGAGTCCATAGGATTCCAGAGATCCTGGCCTCTCCTCTCTCCTCCCTTCCCTGACCCCCTTTATGACCTCTACTAGGTCATCAGAAAGTGTGGTTCTTTCCACAGTGGCTGCAAGGGGATTGGGGAGGAATCCAGTGTTGAATCCTCCATCCGGAGGTCATAGGAGTGTCTATGGCTTCAGGAGGGGGAATCCAAAAAATCCCAGGGAGACATTCTCCCAGGGACCATAGGACTGCTCTGTTAGTCAGCTAAGTGTAGAGCAGGAGTGGGGAACTTCTTTCAGCCCAAGGGCCAAATTCAATTTCAGAGAAGCTTTCAGGGGGCACATTCTAATGGTGGGTATGGCCAAAGGCAAAAGGGAAGGCAAAAATACAAAAACTGCCAGTATAGTGTAACTTACAGTTCTGACTGGCAGTAACTAAGCCTTAGGAGAGACATTTCAACCTTTTAGAATGGGGGGAAAAACTGCACAAAAGTTAGGAAACACCAACCAATTGGAAGTTGAGGGAAAGGGGGTGGGTCTATTGAAACAGGGAAATACCAAGGGGATAAAGCATGGCCAAACTGGGACCCCTCACCTGAGGGTCCTCACCCCTGGTGTAGGGCCATTGAAATCAGGCCTTAAGTTAATCAGGCCTACGTTCTATTGATTTCAGTAGTTGTACTCTAAGCATGACTTTAGAAACTACACAATATGTTGAATATTTAGCATGCACCTGACCCGCTTTCTTTTCTGCTCTAAAGTAAGCACACAGGGGGGTGATTCGGATTGGAACCACCATGTGTGGTATGGGAGGTTTGAAACTCCCCCCTCCCAAGCCACGTTTTCCAAACTTAGCTGCCAAATCCCCCATTGGTATTGAAAGGGGTGATTTCAGAAAGCAACTGCCTAGAGGGGGAAGATTTAAACCTCTTCTACCCTTTTACAGCAGTTCCAACCCAGACTGCGCCACTGTACACATAAGCAAGAAAGAGAGGATCAGCCGCATACAATGTATTTAACGTAGTGTACTGTTTGACCCTGAGTCTGAATCTAAACCAACTGTTCTCTCAGAATATAATTAGCTAAAATCTACATGGGGTAAGAACAAATGGAGATAAACCTAAGCAAACCTGGAAATTCTTAGTTCCTCTTAGTTACATTTTATATTCCTTTGTATATCTTTTTAATTCTTTCAAGGCTCCACACTTCCTGATTCCCTCTGTACAGCTGTCTCCATACTAGGGCCCTTTCACATTGCTGAGGCCTTGTTTTTCTGCAATCAGCAAAATTAAAATAGTAATTCTTGACATTGCCAAGATCCTTCTAGACTATTTATTCACAAGTAATTCCTGTTCAGTAAAAGTCCCCAGCAACTTTAATTACAAGCTTCCTCTCTGCAGCTTCTGACTCTAATTGCTTCCTGTACAACATGGTCTGACATTAGTGATGAATTTATCTGAAATTCGTGAGTTCCTATCCCCTGTGTGGAGAGGGTTAATTACTAATTTCTTCTTTTTGTTTTTTCTTTTTTCTTGTGAAATTGTACTATTTCATAATAAAAGGGGCAGGGTGAGGAAACCAGTAATTAAAGCCCTGCCTGTAGGGAACAGGAACTAACTAATTAAGGAGCAATCTATGACTTACACCATACTCCACTAGACAGGAAACAATTAGAGGCCGAAATGGAACATAGGAAGTTGTCTTACACCAAATCAGACCATTGCTTCATCTAGAGCCATATGGTCAATAATGACTGGCAGCAACTCTCCAAGGTTTCAGACCTACCTGGAGAAGCTAGGGAACCTGGGACCTTCTGCATGCAAAGTATGTGTTCTACCACTGAGCTGTGCTATTACAGAGTACCCCTGAAAAGCCATTATCACTCTACACTGGCCAGGCTGGCACTGTAATTGCATTATAAGCCAAGAGGAAGGAACTGCCACAAATCAGGTTTTGAAAATAAAGACAGGAGGATAACACAGAAACACGCAGTGCAATGGGTTGGCAATGACATTTTCATGGAGAATACAAACAATTTGAGAGAACAAAATATGGCAATTCTAGGCTAAATGGCTTGGTGTGGTAGCATCCCCCATCTAGAAAGGGTTTTTAAAAAGGGAACAGGGGCCAAACATGCAGCGTAGTTATCCCTTGATAGTCTGTATAACTATACTCCACACAGACTGCAATATCTGAAACAGGGCTGGCCCAAGACATTTTGCTGCCTGAGGCGAAGAACAAGATGCCCCCCCCCCATTCTGTGTACTCAAGCCAACTAGACTGGCAGTTGAATCTTTTTTCAGTACTTACAATGGGGCAGTGTCTGACACCACACCTGAAGGGAGCAGGCTAACCTAGGAATACAGACCTCTCCCTTCCAACGATTGGCTGCCTCCTCCCAGCATCTGCCGCCTCAGGTAACCACCTCACTCTGCCTAATGGTAGAGCCATCCCTGATCTGAAAGCCACTTTCCTCACTGTTTAACCTAATCACATGGATATTCTGTATGCCAGTCAGTACCTATGGCTGCCAGGGCTATTCAGTACTGGCATGGAACGAATCTTTGCAATTATGGCAGACAAGAGGGGAAGTGGCTTTGAAATGTTGTAAGCATTGTGGGGAGCACAATTTTTGGCAACCTCCACCTGGGTATGTAATACTTGAGATGGCCCTAACTACTGCACAAACAGATTTTTACATAGGTAAATTATCCTTGTGTCCAACAATGTGAGACTTCGCCTGGAAGCAAAACCATTGATAAAAAGCCAACATAAGGTTTAAATCAGAGCTTAGCCAGAGGAAGACTGCAATGGATCATGTAGCAATGGATTCAATGGATCACGTAGCAATGGATTAAATGGATCCATTGCAATGGATCCATTTAATCCAAATGCAATGGCTCATGTAGCAATGGATTAAATGGATCTTGATTTCAGCCTACCCCTGATACTTTAGATGAATTAAGTTTAGTTTCACTTCCCCCCACCCCTTTAATTGCCACTTTTTTCAATGTACCTTCTGCAAGCTGCAGAACCAGCTAATATTTTTATATAATCAGGAACTACTGCCATGTAAGCTGTTGTCATAAGCTACCATTTTAAAAACAATTCCATTCTGAAGCATAAAGTAAATTAATCATCACTTCCTAGAGGAAAAGCAAGAAGTTCTTACAGAGGTTGTTTTACTTGCAAACATTCAAATTGAGTAATATCATCCCCTTCCAGCCCTGCTACCAAAAAGGGCACACTTAGATTGAGAATTATACAACACTGGTCAACAGGTTTCTTCTACTCTATAGTGACTGGTCATTTCAGGATGGAAAATACTGGGAACAGTTTAAAAGATAGTATCAGTGAAATAGAATGCTGGAATAGGGTAGCAATGGCAAATGCTAAATAAATGTCAAGAAAAAGGATGGGAGGTAAATGTTAAGGCATAGCTAAAAGACACTGATCTTCAGTAATGTGATATTATTGTACCAACATTTCAACGACTGATACTTTGGAGATGTTATCAGCTGGTTTGATGGATGCTGGTGTAACAGCATGGCAATTGCTTACATGTAGCATTACTGAATCATATATTCACAATAACTGGAAAACCTACTTTTTTATCCTTCAGCTAATAACAGATCAGCTTTCCTATAAATAAACAGTGTACCTTCTGAATATCACATATGTTGATGAACCCTTAATATGACTTTTATATTTGTATGAATGCTGGACTAGAACACTTTGAAAAATACTAACCAAAGTTTGACATCTGTTGGCAAGAAGAAGAGATCATCTCGTTGTTTATTAAGTAGGCATATTTTGGGTGTGTTCCTGTGTATAATAGCTTTCTTATATGAAGGTGAGATTGTTGTTAAATATATTACTGGCTCAGTTTTCCCCATAGATATGCTATAGCTGCTGGTGATAGCCTTGAGAGAATGGGGAAACCAATCTGATAAATTTGCCCTAGAACTGAGCCAAAATAATCTTTTAACACTGCAATCCTATGCACACTTACCTAGGAGTAAGCCTCATTGAATTCGGTGGGACTTACTTTTGAGGAGGCATGTATAAGATCATTTCCTTTTCACTTTGTTATTGCTGAAAAGTCAGTGCACTCCTTGAAACTTGACCAAGTCCTGGACATTAGAAGGAAATGTGCCAAAGCCCTCCATGACTGGGTTTTGAGGCTTCAGGGAACTGAGCAGTCACTGAGCTAGCCCAGAGGGCCCAGCTCAGGAAAGATCCCAAGCCTTGGGAGCAAAAGAGCTGTGCAATCCCAAGCTTATCTGCCCAACCTTGGGGAAGCTCCCCAATCAACTGAGCTAAAACTCAGGCAGAGCCCCTTGATATACCTTCTGCAAGCCCTCCCCCAACCCATGTGATAGAAAACTGCCATGCCTAACCATGCCCTTGGTCCTACCTGTAGTCATGGTGCAGCAGTGGAGAGAGCTTACAGAGTATATGTAAGAGAGGGTGCCTCATCTTTATATTTGATTAAGGAGCTTCTCCAGGCTTGCTCAAACATGCTCAGGGATTGCATGGGTCACTTCCTTATAACACTGGTAAGCATTGCCGTGTAGCATCATGCCGATTACATTTTGGAACAAAGTAACACAGGAAACAGAATCCAGCATTTATCAGATTCTGAGAAATCTTTGGTATCTATATCAATAATGCAAAAAGATAAAGGACAGCATCCAATGCTTTTGTTCTGCTTACACCATTCATGCAGTGTAATGTAAGCAACCACCAGCACAATGCCAATAGCATATGCTGGAGTGGCTGGTTTCCCTGGAAAACCCATTGCTCCAGCATAACTACTGGCATTGCACTAGAGGTCACTAGTGCTACATCAGTGGCCTAAGCAGAGCGGCAGTATTGGATACTGCCCAAAGTAATAATTTCATATGACAGAAAAGGAGGTCAAACTGCAAGATTCAGATGAGTTCAATGGGTTGTATGTAAAGTTAGTCCTACTTATAGTTAAGGTATTCATGAATAACTTAAGTCCCATTCATTTCAATGGGTTTACTCTAAATAGGACCACACTGAATACAACCCACTGAACCCATCTGCCTTGAATCAGAAAAGCTTTTAATTTACAGGGAAGCAGTTCTGTTGTACAAGTTACCCATGACAGTTGCTCTTAATGTCTTGCTTTTGACCACCAGGAAAAGTAGATAATGCTCTGAGATGGTGACCTATATGAAGTGGCAAATATATGCTGATTCTGTTGCAAAAACATAACCCTTCATTCCAAACCCTTTGAAGTATTTCCTGGAATATCTATATCTATATAAATAGTTCCTCCACCACCACCCCCATATTTTAAACCATCTTTGTTTAATCTTTATTTCCATTGTAGGACAATATTTCAGGGCTATCCGATACCACTTAAACTTGTTGTCCTTGAAAAGATAAATCTCTTATGTTCAAAATTCCCACAGAGGGTAAAGCAAGGGTCAATACTTTCAGAGAACCAGGTACATCTATCATAAATCAAAGCACTGGTGATGTCAAAGGCTAATAAACATTGCTGATTCACACAGGTAGTAACTGTATTCTTCAGAATTCCGTTCTATGAATTATATATGGTTGACAAGGAACAGTTCAATGGATATTGACTTACACCTAAGCAGTGGGTCCTCACCTATTTGGGTAGGCCTCCTTTAGACTCTTCTGAGCATTTTCAGGCAATGTTGTAGTGGATCCAGGACTCACAGGGACGCAACGCAGCACTTTTTTTTACTAGCAGGGGCACTGACATCATCAGCCACCCAGCACATAAAATTCCTTGTTCCCACCAAGCTTAGCTGCAATCCTCACCAAAGCTGGAGGGAAATGGATTTTCACAGCAACAACATAGATTTTTCTCTGTTGTAATGTGAAGTATTTGGGGATGGCTTGGTCTTGAATGGGCAATTACGACCCATTCATTTTATTAAAGTCCTGCTTCTATTGGAGATGAAAACTGCTAGAACTGGTTTGTTGATATGGCTCAACTCAGCAGCCTGCATTTTTGGACTCTCCTTGGGCTGTAACTATGGGAACTGTCAAGATGAAATTTACCGCTACACCACTGTTTGCAGGAGCTCATGCAGTGCTAATGCTTCAGCAAATCTCCTCTGATGCTTAACACCTCATCATCCGCCCTTTCCCTTTTCACACCCCTAATATTGGGAATTATATCTTATGTCAATAGGAACCCCAAACCCTGCCCTTCCCCCAGAAGAAAAACCCAGCTGCTCCTTTTCTTAGGTTGACAGACTTTTGGAAAACACGGTAGAGGTGAGTGAAACATTTGGCACAAGCTCTACGTGTGTCTGCCCTCTCTCTTCATAGGAAAGAACACTAGTATGGGTTAAACCAGAGTTGGGGAACCTATGGCCCTCCAGATGTTGTTGGATTACAACTCCCATCATCTTGATCATGCTGGCTAGGACTGATGGGAGTTGGAGTTCAAACACATCTGGAGGGCCATAGGTTCCCCGCTCCTGAGTTAAACAATGGTGCAATGAAATTCTTCCAAAAGGAAACTTGATAAAGAGAGGCAAACCTACAGAAAGAAAAACTTCAGAATGCCAACATTTCCTTTCACCTCCAATTGTCCAGAGGTAGCAAAATCTGGCACGGGAAGCCTTCCTACCAGAATTTGTCATCTTTTGCCAGTTATCTCCCTGGTCAAAATATAACAGGGAAAGTGTTGGATACAGGCCAAAATGTCTTCCATTGAAATGAATAATACTTATTCATTGCTGAACTTTGCTTGGATTGTTCCCTTTATTTTTAAAGGCCTTTATGAGCACTGCTGCACTTCTATGGTGCAGTGGGATATCACTCAGCTTGTAAAAAGTATACATAAAAGTGCACATTACCTTTAATAAGTACCATCCAGCTACATCTCATACTCTAGAGAAAACACGGGGGGACCTGATCCAGATTGCAAACCTAATGTGTGGGAAGGGAGTCTTTAACCTTCCCCCCTCCCCCCAAGTCCTAATCTAGATTGTGGCTCCCATGTCTACAGTTTGAATAAGAAAAAGCCTCCATTCGCTTCTTACCAAAAAAAAAAAAAGGATTGATGTATGGACGTATGCATGTATTTAAAGTAATGTTTAAGTTGACCTATAGATATGTAACAAAATGGTGTGACACAGTGAGGAGTTTTATCGCTCATTACTCATAATTTCATAGGCATTAACCAATTTGTGTCCATGGTATTTGCACACTTCCAGTCTAAATGGCACCAATTACTGCAAGAGATAAATGTGTGTGTGTGTGTGTGTGTGTGATAAAATATTGTATATTGATTCCTGGGAAAATGTAGGGTTTCTTCACACGGAGCTTTTATCCTGCTATTGAGATTGGTCAGTCATGGAAATGTGTGGGTCCTTTTCATGATGTCATCAACCTCCAGGGCACATCCAGACCTGGTTATTCCATCTCAAAACGATCCAGAAATAATGAACGATCAAATTTAGTTGGATTGTAACGCTATTAAAACAGCCACTACATGGTGCTGTTGCACTGAGCTCTATGGAATCTTGAAAATTAAAAACTTCCCCTCTCAGCAATCATGTGGTCGCCATCCGAGAGCCCACTGTAAACATGGAAAGACTCCACAATGGGAGGACTATGGGTTTTTTCTTTAATGTAAAGGCAGCCATAATTTCCCCACAACAGATCTGCTTCTACTAGGGAAAAGGCAATTGTCATAAGTGACTCTAAAATCAGAATATGAATGTCCAGCATTTGTATGAAAGAATTACATTAAACAGAAATCACATTTTGTTTTAAAATGCCTCTCATCCATTTTTTGTAGTTCTTTATCAATATTCAGAAGGAACACATTGCAGACTAAGAAAGATTGGGATTTGCTTAGAAATCTGTACCTGCGATTGAAGTGTGCTTAGAATTGTAGACTTAGAACTGTAGGCTAGGATGAATTTTCAAACAGTCTTTGTATGACAAAAGGCAATTATTCTGAGTGTTAAAATGTTTGATGCATTGACTCCAAAACTTGATTCATAAACTTTTCTGCCATTTTTGTTCTGTTCCAAACAGACCATCACTTTAGCATCCTTGTGAAAAAAAAAAAAATGTGTTGCCTTCCCTGAGGAAATAGGAAGCAGAATGGCAATTTTTGTTGCTGTTCTGTTCATTTGTTAGGCAAATCTGCCACCAGTCCAGTGGTGACTGCAGTGTCTGCAAACTCCTTTTTAAAAAATTTATTTGGTTGAAGCCCCATGCTTGGCACCTGAAAACTGTTAGCATTAAATCAAGTAACTTTTAACAAAACAGAATGCCAGGATGCTTTATCAGGCAAATCCCCAGCCCTGCAATTACCTACATGTCAGCATAAGCCTAATATACCCATTATCCCACAGCAAATGTTAAGAATACACTGTATTAAGTAGATGATTTGAGTTGACAGGCTCTTTAAATCAGTGACAAAGTTCAGTCCCTGGCATCTCCAGCTAGAAGGTTCAGCTAGTAATCCCTTGGCTTCCCAAGAACTTGGGCAAAAGCCTTTCCTAGCACTGTTGTCAGGATTCCCTTTACGACCTGGACCCGCTGAGCAACTCCTTAAGAATCTCTTGTCTCCTTAATAGTCCCACTTTCTTTCTTTTGAACTTCCCCTTCTTAATAATGTAGGGTTTAGGCTGTAGAGGTGGGGTGATTGATACTCCAGACACCTGGGGTTTAACACAACAGTTTACTGGTAAATTTAAAACAAGCAAATCACAATTAAAGGCATTTGTACAATACAGCTGTGTGATACAAAAGGCATTAAGAGAAAATAAAAGTTGCAAAATGCAAGTTCCTTTACCCTAGCTGTACTTAGTCTTCTCCAAGCTGCTGCTTCTTGCTCCCTCTTCAGGCTGTGGTCAACCCGACTCTGCTCTTACTGGCTGTCTCACTCTCTTTATATACCCTCCTCCCTCAAAAAATGAAAGTACTGTTTCAAACCTGAAGAAATGAAACTTAACTGGAGAAATGAAAATGAAACTTAACCGAGGAAATGAAACTACCCCTCTCAGGGATACCCCCTCCCAACAAAAAACCCAGGCCTCTAGGCCTGACCTTTTTCCTTTTCTTGTCTCTGTGGGCCTCAAACCTTCACACACTGCTACCATTAGCCTTTTAACTGTAGATGCTAGACATTAGACGTGGGAACATGTCTAAAAGGCTCCCCCAATCCCACAACTGGGCCTGCAGGAAGGAGGAAGGTTGAGGGGCGGAGAGAGGCTCCCTAACTGAGAACCAATGGCATGTGGAGCAACCAAGATTCTTCTTGGATGTTGCACACTAAGGAGATTTTATTTTATTTTTTATTTTATTATTAAATTTATTAATTGCCCATCTGGCTGGTCACCCAGCCACTCTGGGCGATGTACAACATACAATAAAAACAGTTTAAAACAATACAATTCTACAAAAAAAAACATTTTCTAAAATACCCTAACCCACCTTGAGATCTTGTGGTGGCTGAATGCCTCCAGTCTTTATAAGAGAGGGGGCTAGACCAGGAAGTCTCATGAGACCACGGATTTTCTGGTTTCATGAGACTTAGGACCAAGACTTGGGCAGAGGACTATATAAGGCCCTATCCTACATGAACCAGTATGTCTCAACTCCCTTTGTGCAGGGACAGGGGGTGTTCCCTCAGGAGGGGGAGGACCCTGTAATCAGCACCATGGTGGGTAGGATAAAGTCCTCCCAGCAGATTTTGGGCAAATGCTGGATATGCAGCCTGCTCTCACCAGGTCTAACCAGAGCATAGGAATCTGAGCATAGGAATTCACCATAGGCAAAAGGTTCAAATGTGAGCAGACCACCAGAGGGACAAGGGTGATATGGATAGCCAGGCCAGATCCTTGGGTGGGGAGAAAAGGAGCTTCCTCACCACCACCACCACCACATGAATTTCATGTAAATGTTAAATAAAGGTGGTGGCTTAGTTGTACTCCAAACATGGCGCCTGCCTCTTTCTTGCTAGCCACAAAGCATTTCTGTTCTTGAGTACTCTACCCTCCCCCATGTAAGTAACTAGACAGCTATGTATCCTACTCTATTAAGTAAGTATGCACATCTCATCCTGTCAGAGAGCTAAGGCACTCCTCGGTGAAGTGCCTTAGTATTCTTGAGAAGGAGCTTAGCTGCACCCCAGACATGAGTATGCATAGCTGAATCACTGCCAAGCAATCTTTTTTGCCAGTGATGGCAGTCTTGGAACCTTGCCATGTACTTTTAATAGACCACACCTTCAAAGTATGGCATTGCATGAATCCAGCTGTCTGCATAATTTTGCTTTTCATGGCTGGAATCCATTTAAACTATTAGCCTTGTACAAAGTACCTCTTGGCATGATTTTGTTCTTCTGTGTAAACAGACACTCATATGCCCTGTCCTGCTTTACCAACAATGAGGTTTTTCAGTTATATGGATTCTAAATATGTGACATTAAAGTATATTTGTGACATGGGCTACGTTTGCGAACATTTAATATTTACTAGGATCTCTGTTAACTGGGAATTCGATGTGTGTGTGTTTTAATCTCACAGCCCAAATTTATCATCATATCAAAAGGGAGGTCAAAGTCTTACTTCAAATGGGAGCTCCGTTAGTTCTAGATTTCCAGACAGATCGAGTTTTTCCAGATTCGCACAGTCTCCCAGTTCTGGAGGGATAGTCTTCAAACAATTAAAACTCACATTGAGCTCTTTCAGTTTTTTTAAACAACCTATCAAAATAAAGTAAGCTAAAATCAGCTGAGCAGTAATTCAGATGACTACAATAACAACAAGATGCACAATCATCTTAATAGAGAGGAAAGAACAGGCCTGATATGATTTCATACATAATAATAATACTGAGGAAGAAGAGGAGGAGGAAGAGGAGGAGGATCCATTTTATGAATCCCATCCACAGTATCCAGGGGTCATAGGTCCTCCCTTGAGGTCCTGCCCCTTGAGGTCTCCACTAGTGGTGCTCCATATGTGGTAAGGGCAAAGGGGGGCATTCCAGCAGGGTGTCATGGATAGATCTGGGGAGGTTTTTGATCTGTTGGATTCAAATCCACCTCATTCCCAACACACACCCAGATCAGGGAGAAAATTAGGCAAGCTCTGGCACTGATTACATTATTTTTCCTCCCATTGGAAGCAATCCTCCCTGACCTTCATAGGATTGGTCTCTCCATGCATAAATTTGCACAGGAGAAAAATAGTTCTAAAGGGAAAAGGCATTAATTTTAAAATTATGCACAAAGTGTCGTGGCAGACATCCAAAGAGGCTTTTTCCATCCTTCCATTCATAGGCAGGTAACATATCTTTTAAAATTGCCATGTGCAGTTTTTATGAGTAATTGTATTAAAAATAACTTCACACCATTTCAAAACAATTTGTAAACTGCTGACCAGTTAATGGTGCTCCTTTTTAAGCTGAACAAAACCGTTTTCAAAAGTAAGATCAATACCTTCATATAGAAGATAGCATCGCAGCAAACTGATCCTTATAAAAAGACATAATATGAAAACCTAGGGATTTTGGGCTCTCCAAAGTGTGTTGCTGGGAAAGTATTGAATTTGGAAGTAAATTTGAATTCCTTGATGCACCGGGCCTGGACGTTTGTTCTAAGTGATTGGCTTTGTCTTTTTTCTAATGATTCTGCCAGTTCCTACATGTACCTAACATTAGTTGATCCATTCATTTCTTCCTGAAAAAAGTCTATTTTGTCCAAGATCCAATCTTCAGACTTTTCTCCAGCACTTACTTATATTTAATAGTACACATGCAAAATATGTAATTAAGCAAAGGATTCAGGATATTGATAAACAGAATAAGTTAGTGCATTCTTGTAGTGTCTGTTCTCCTTTGGCCCACAGCTTGTTTATTCTGAACTTGAGTGACTGTGCTTCTTATCTGAGATCAGTATCTGTACCTAATTCAAGAAGATACTTCTTTGTCTTTTTTGGCTAGGTGTAATGCTTTGCCATCTATGGGAACAGGAGGTTGCTTTCAAATAATTCCATTCATGCAAAGACCTGTCCTTGTAATTTGGATGAAATTGAGAGCATCTCTGAACAAGCCTAAAATCCTGCAGTTAAAAGGGGGCTTTCTGCTTCCATTTTAAATGCAGGATCACAACGGACTCCCTTTACATGTGCTTCCTTTCCCCCCTCCCCTTTCCCCTCCTTCTCCCCCTTATCTGAGTCTTCCAGATGTTTCATTGATCTAGCTCTTCTTCTTGCGGCTAGGGAGGGAACACAAGTGGGGTAATTTGATATTTCATTATCTCCAATCTATTTAAAAATGGAATCAAGGTCATTTAGTACAGGAGACACCCTAGAGTTGACAACATCATCTAAAGGGCCTGCAAACGTCCGTGAGTGAGCAATCTCAATAGTTCCATAAAAGCTCCATGTGAAGAAGCCCTGAATCTCTTGCACATATGCTTTTTAATTCCAGTTTGTATAAAGGTGCAAGGGAACACTTGCTGTCTCCCTAATAAGGACACTTCCTGGTAGATCAGATGAACTGCTACTTGTTTTTTGTCTTGATGGCATCAATGCCAATGTTACTTTGTTAGTAGCTAAAGTCTGAAACATTCTTATTAATGCTAGGCCTTCAGTGCTGGATAATTAGAATTGTTCTTAATACTGTATACTATATATTTTCCTTTGACTTGTTCTTTGTTTGCTATGTATTATGGTTGGTTGACTAACAGATCTGATAGATTGGTTGAAAACTGTATGTTAGATGCTGATGTTTGATGCCTATGTCTTCTCCACCTATATTCTAAGCAGCATACATAAGCGGACACTCTGATGCACAAAGGCAATTTTCACTGCTCATTTTATCCCACATCTGAAGTCTGCCATAGTCTTATATTACTCAACAAATAAGGGAAATATAAAACCTTGGTGTGCTAAGTCACATATCTACCCTGTTCTGAGCTATGGGGAATTTTAAAGCAAGCCAGTACACAATTAGACTTACTATTAGTACTACGAAGATGCTGCTGTTTACACTGCTGAAGGAGACTCATTTGAATGAAGCTCTGACTCTGATATATGACAGGGGAACCGCAGTGAATTGCATGGCCAAGTTTTGGCCAATTATATATGCAAAACAGAAAAGACAGGATCCCCAGTGACAACTCAACAAAAACCCACAAAGTGCAAGGGACCTTACAGACCTGTGCTTAATCAATATAGTATATAAAAGAAGTAAATTTATAGAAGTTTATAAACATGTATATAAACAAATAAGGTACAATTGATAATGGACACCATATTACAGCGGAAGTAAATATTTCCAGTATCACACCTATCGCACACTGAAAATTTATAATATTCAGGAAGGGGGGGGAAATCTTATGAGTTTTCATAGTAGGTTATATATTAAAAAGAGTAGTCTGTATAGCTCCTGAGGAAGACTATTCCTAGTCAAAATGGTAATACACCATGGTTCTGTTGGACTGATATATTTATTATGATACTGATACGTTTGATATAATGTACATGCATTGGAATTTATTCATAGGTGTGATAGGATGTATATGCATTGGAAATATTTACTTCCTTTGTAATTCGGTGTGCATTATCATTTTTGCCTTATTTGTTTATTTGTTGTTCTTGTTTATTCGGTCAGTCGCTTCCGACTCTTCGTTACTTCATGGACCAGCCCACGCCAGAGCTTTCTGTTGGCCGCTGCCACCCCCAGCTCCCCCAAGGTTGAGTCCGTCACCTCCAGAATATCATCCATCCACCTTGCCCTTGGTCGGCCCCTCTTCCTTTTGCCTTCCACTTTCCCTAGCATCAGTATCTTCTCCAGGGTCTCCTGTCTTCTCATGATGTGGCCAAAGTACTTCAGTTTTGCCTTTCATATCATTCCCTCAAGTGAGCAGTCTGGCTTTATTTCCTGGAGTATGGACTGGTTTGATCTTCTTGCAGTCCAAGGCACTCTCAGAATTTTCCTCCAGCACCACAGTTCAAAAGCATCTATCTTCATTCGCTCAGCCTTCCTTATGGTCCAGCTCTCGCAGCCATAGGTTACTACAGGGAATACCATTGCTTTAACTATGGAGACCTTTGTTGTCAGTGTGATGTCTCTGCTCTTAACTATTTTATCAAGATTTGTCATTGCTGTCCTCCCAAGAAGTAAACGTCTTCTGATTTCCTGGCTGCAGTCAGCGTCTGCAGTAATCTTTGTGACTAGAAAGACAAAGTCTGTCACTGCCTCCACGTTTTCTCCCTCTATTTGCCAGTTATCATTCAAGCTGGTTGCCATAATCTTGGTTTTTTTGAGGTTTAACTGCAACCCAGCTTTTGCACTTTCTTCTTTCACCTTCGTCATAAGGTTCCTCAGCTCCTCCTTGCTTTCAGCCATCAAAGTGTTATCATCTGCATATCTGAGATTGTTAATGTTTCTTGCAGCGATTTTAACTCCAGCCTTGGCTTCATAAAGCCCAGAATGTCGCATGATGTGTTCTGTGTACAGGTTGAATAGGTAGGGTGAGAGTATACAACCCTGCCGTACTCCTTTCCCAATCTTAAACCAGTCCGTTGTTCCGTGGTCTGTTCTTACCATTGCTACTTGGCCGTTATACAGATTCCTCAGGAGGCAGACAAGATGACTTGGTATCCCCATTCCACCAAGAACTTGCCACAATTTGTTATGATCCACACAGTCAAAGGCTTTAGAATAGTCAATAAAACAGAAATAGATGTTATTCTGAAACTCCCTGGCTTTCTCCATTATCCAGCAGATATTGGCAATTTGGTCTCTAGTTCCTCTGCCTTTTCTAAACCCAGCTTGTACATCTGGCAATTCTCATTCCATGAATTGCTGGAGTCTACCTTGCAAGATCTTGAGCATTATCTTACTGGCATGTGAAATAAGTGCCACTGTTCGATAGTTTGAACATTCTTTGGTGCTTCCCTTTTTTGGTATGGGGATATAAGTTGATCTTTTCCAATCTGTTGGCCATTCTTGTGTTTTCCAAATTTGGTGGCATATGGCATGCATCACCTTGGCAGCATCATCTTGCAAGATTTTAAACAGTTCAGCTGGGATACCGTCGTCTCCTGCTGCCTTGTTATTAGCAATGCTTCTTAAGGCCCATTCAACCTCACTCTTCAGGATGTCTGGCTCTAGCTCACTGACCACACCGTCAAATCTATCCCCAATATTATTATCCTTCCTATACAGATCTTCCGTATATTCTTACCACCTTTTCTTGCTCTCTTCTGCTTCTGTTAGGTCCTTGCCATCTTTGTTTTTGATCATACCCATTTTTGCCTGGAATTTACCTCCGATGTTTCTAATTTTCTGGAAGAGGTCTCTTGTCCTTCCTATTCTATTATCTTCTTCCGCTTCCACGCATTGCTTGTTTAAAAATAATTCCTTATCTCTTCTGGCTAACCTCTGGAATTTTGCATTTAATTGGGCATATCTCCCCCTATCACGGTTGCCTTTTGCTTTCCTTCTTTCTTGGGCTGCTTCCAGTGTCTCAGCAGACAGCCATCTTGCCTTCTTGGTTTTCTTTTTCTTTGGGATGTTTTTTGTTGCCCCCTCCTGAACAATGTTGCGAACTTCTGTCCATAGTTCTTCCGGGACCCTATCTACTAAATCTAGTCCCTTAAATCTATTCTTCACCTCCACTGCATATTCATTAGGAATATCAGTGAGCTCATATCTACCTGATCTGTGGGTCTTCCCTATTCTCTTTAGTCTGATTCTAAATTGTGCAATAAGAAGTTCGTGATCTGAACTACAATCAGCTCCAGGTCTTGTTTTTACCGACTGCATAGATGTCCGCCACCTTTGGCTACAAAGGATGTAGTCAATCTGATTTCGATATCGACCATCTGGTGAAGTCCATGTATAAAGTTGTCTCTTAGGCTGTTGGGAGAGAGTGTTTGTTATGCACAGTCAGTTGTCTTGGCAAAATTCTATCAGCCTATGTCCCGCTTCATTTTGTTGTCCCATACCATGCTTGCCTGAAATTCCAGGTGTCATTTGACTACCCACCTTAGCATTCCACTCTCCTGTAATGAAAATAACATCTTTTTTTGGCGTACTATCCAATAGGTGCTGCAGATCCTCATAGAACTGATCTACTTCTGCTTCTTCAGCATCTGTGGTTGGGGCATATATTTGGATCACTGTGATGTTAAATGGCTTACCCTGAATTCGAATTGAGATCATTCTGTCATTTTTTGGATTGTATCCAAGCACTGCTTTAGCCACTTTATTATTAATTATGAAGGCTACTCCATTT
This sequence comes from Heloderma suspectum, assembly GCF_057233095.1. NCBI lineage: Eukaryota > Metazoa > Chordata > Lepidosauria > Squamata > Helodermatidae > Heloderma > Heloderma suspectum. Next base: position 90,772,940 of record NC_139459.1, read on the forward strand.
CTTCTGTAGTCCTCTTGTCCACAGTAGTAGATCTGGTGGTCATTTGATGTGAAGTGGCCCATTCCAGTCCATTTCAGTTCACTGACACCCAAAATGTCTATATTTAATCTTGACATCTCCCCAGTAACCACATCCAATTTGCCCTGGCTCATAGATCTTACATTCCAGGTTCCTATGGTGTGTTGATCTTTAGAACATCGGATTTGTCATTCATCACCAGTACCATCGGCTGCTGGGGCTAGTTGAACTTATCCTCTGTTGCTCCCCAGTAGCATTTTGACCATCTTCTGACCTGGGAGTCCCATCTTCCGATGATATACCGACATATCTCTGGTTGTACTGATCCATTTCGTTTTCATGGCAAGAATACTGGGGTGGGTTGCCATTTCCTTCCCCAGGGATCGTATTTAGTCTGAGCTCTCTGCCATGACCTTCCCGTCTTGGGTGTCCCTTCACGGTTTAGCTCATGATGTCATTGAGGTGCTCAAGCTCCAGCACCACGACAAGGTAACGATCTAAATGTTTATAAACGTCTATAAATGTACTTCTTTTATATAAGATATTGCTCAAGAACGACATATGCCATGACCCACTTCTACAAAGGGCCAAAGGTGGAAGTGGAGCTGAACAAGTGTCTGTTTTAGAGAGGAAACTCCTCTATAGTAGGGTTTGGGAGCCTGTGATCCTCCAGGTATTGTTGGACTATAACTCCCACTATCTCTAGCCATTGGCCATGCTGGCAAGGAGAGATAGGGGTTAGAGTCCAACATCATGCTGAGGGGCACAATTTACCCTCCCTTGCTCTATAGGCTTCTTACCCCATCAGAGGATACAACCTGCTATTGAGCACCTCACTAATGCACATTCTTGCTGCACAGCAAGCTCCCTATACTACAAGCTTCTAATTCTTAAACAACTGAACCCTCTATAGCTGCCTTCTTTAAGCAAAGTAGAAGAAGTTCAGATCTATAACAAGCTTTCAGCCAAAACAAAGTCAGAATCTAAGGAAGCAGTTGCAACTGCAGGTAAAGAAGATTCAGGCAGCCTGCTCTTGTCTGGGACCCTTGGAGACACAACTCTCTCCCTTACTTGCTATTACTTCTTTTCCTGTAGGAGAGGGTGCTAAGGGCATTGCTCACTCTGGCCCTAACCTTCTCTTTGAAGGTGGAAACAAAGGCAGGTGGGAGGAGGAATACGCAGGCACACACACACCCAACACACAGAGCCATGGGTGTTAAATAAACATTAGGGGTCATCACAAATAGCAACCATGGCTAAATTTAAGGAAGGAAGGCTGAACTATTTGGATTTTTTAAGAGTGTGCAATGTTTATTTCTTTTGGGGAGAATGTCTAAGCAATCATCAGGCATGGGTAACGAAAAGAAAATTTTAAAGAATGTATTGATTTCCTTTCACCTCTAGTCTATACATTATGAAGTCTAAATGTCTGCATGTTCCAAGTTTAATCCACTATTTTCTTTGAAAAGTAAAAATAGAAGAATATGTATAAGAGAAAGAACAGCAATTAAAATAAGCTCACAACCTTGTGTGTTGTGTATACCTTTGTCGTATAGCCTGTGCCTTGAGCTTACTGCGAGCTAGCAGTCTGGACAACAGGCAGTCTGTGAATAAACACCAAGCATATACAAACCCAAATTTACAGAGTTTGCTTCTCTGGGTGCCACCTCTGGATAACTTAAGGGATTTTGCAGGTGTGAAAATCTCTGCTCCCCTCCTTTCTCTTCATCTCCCTATTCCAGGACAAGAATGTGCATCATAACCACCACCAAATCCTCCTTTGATCTGTCTTTTCCAGGTATCATATATAATTATCATGAACTCAGGTGATGAGTTCTGATGGCTATGTAACAAGGTTACTTACTGAGAAACAAAGGGGTGATACAAAAAAGTACAAAAAATATTTATGGAAAAATTCCTGATGGAGTACCTCCCCCCCACCCGCAAAAAAAAAAAGAGCTCAGTGAGGACACAGCATGCTCAGTGGCTCTGGACTGCTGCATGACTATTAGGGAATGTAGTGGGTTTGACACCGGAAGGTTGGCGAGGAGTCTAGTGAGCTCCCACAGCCATGTCCTACTCAGTGGGCTGAGTGAACAGAGACTTGTATAGCTTAACATAACTGGCAGATTGTAGTTAACCAAGCAGACCTCTCATATAAAGGGCAGCTTTTAGTGGACCTCTCACATAAGCTAATTGGTACCAAGCAAGTACAGCTCCATATGTCAATAAACCTTACAGCTGTGAGGCCTGTGCCAAGCTGTCTCATCCTTCCAGAGATAAGGGTGTTGTGCTTTGATTCTCACAGAGGAGCTGAGAAGCTCCACTTCCCCTCCTGGAATATTGGGGGCCTGTTCTCAGGAAAAGGGTGATTTATCACCCAGCCTGGATGTTTCCACCACCTTCTAGAAGGTGAACGTATCTTCCAGCTTGGAGGCTTTGAACTCCTTCAGGAAGGGAGGAGGGAATCATATAAGTCCATACAAAAGCAAACCAATTTGGTCTCACTCCAAGGGGGAATCATGCACTACCAGCCTGGAGAAATCTGTTGGTCTATGAGGCAACGCCCATGTGCTGTGGGGACCCCAGCACACAGTCAGGTGTGACAAAGGCCAGCTTCCATCAGTTGAAGAATCAGGATCCCAGAATAAATACAGGGGAGAAATGGAATGGGGTATTCTAGAAGAGGACAAGACTGGCTACTCTGATTGCGTTGTTGGTAGTGTTTATTTCATTTATAAAAATAAAATAAAAATAGATTTTAAAAAAAGACTGGCTACTGAAGCCTGAATAGGAGCACTCCACACTGCAAGATTTTGTTGTAGGTCCCACCTGTGCTTACAAAATCAGGAAGCAGCTCCCTGTGAAAACACCTGGAAAATCCTTCCTCGTGATTCCTCACACACGATAGTTTGTGGGTGCTTTACACGTTGTCATTCTCCAGGGCCTCTCCCATACTTTGCAACCATTATCGCATGTTTGGTTTTTTCTAACAAGGAAAGTCTGGTATTTCCATGAATGGCGGCATGAAAACCTGGTGCATTTGCACAATTCTCCTATGCCACAGCACCACCTAGTGGTTCTGTAATGGAACATATATAAAGATAGAGAAAGAAAAACCCCAGAAACACACATGTGTAAAGGCGCTGATCTTAATCCGGAAACAGAAGTCACTGTAAAGTGGTGGGTTAAAAGCCTCATGTAGAAAAGCCCTACAACTCCCAGAAATCCTGACCATTAGCCATACTGGCTGGGGCTGATCAGAGTGGGTCCAAAACATATGATTGGGGAAGGCTGCTCTAGTGGGTCTCAATTTCCATACTATGGATGAAATCCAGTGAAGTTTTTCTGTTCACAGAACTGTTTCTGTCAGCAGAACCAGGAGGGGCAATTCCTCCTCCCCACCCTGCAGCCCTCTGCATACCCCCCACAAATCTGCTCTGGAGGGTTGGAGGATATTCAAGGTGGGATGCAGGGGAGAGGAGAGAGGGAGAAGACTTCCCCTCATGCCGCACTAGCTTCTGCCCTATGCGTTGAATCCTTGTTGGTGAGCTGAGCTGCCAGAAGAAGTCTAATTAGCTGTCTCCTGCTCTCTTTCATATGTGTAGCTCGCTCTCTCTCTCTCTCTCTCTCTCTCTCTCTCGTGTGTGTGTGTGTGTGTGTGTGTGTGTGTGTGTGTTTCCATGCATGTGTATAATTTCTGTTCTGGCTTGGAATTGCAAATCTCAAAGTTGCAAAGGGCTGGATGTGCCTGATCTTGTATGATCTTGGAAGCTAAGCAGGGTCAGCCCTGGTTAGTACTTAGATGGGAGACCACCGGGGAATCAGGCTTCCTGCACTGAGCAGGGGGTTGGACTCGGTGGTCTTGTAGGCCCCTTCCAACCCTATGATTCTATATGAAGTCTATATGAAGTTCACAAAAAACAAAAGCTAGGTTTTGTCTGTTAATCTAGATCTTATTGTGAATCTATTACATTAATTCACAATCAGTTACAGAATATCAATCATGAAAGGCTGTAAGCAATAACATAATAATTTCATAATAAGTATGAGTACTTATTATAAAAAATAATGAAAATCCTCATTAATAATAAGTATATGTATTGTTTTGTATGACTGATTTTGAAAATTTAGGCTTTGGTCCAACACAGTATGTGTGGTGCAAGTTGAAGTTGCCATGCAGCCATGTTTTAAAAATGGAGAGTGCAGTATACAGCAATTTTGCAGGGAAGAAGGATCAGGGAACTGACCCAAGCCAGCATGCCATCCTGCTTCCCTTCTTGAACAGCCAATCAACAAGTTGTTCATGTTGCTTAACGGGCTATGTGTGTGCCACCCCAGCTGAATTTGGAAGAAGAATCAAATGCACCTTGTCCACTTATGCATCTAGTTCTCTATCCAGCTAAGCTTAAGCATGTAGAGGCCTACTTCTGTATTATTTATTTATTTATTATATTTCTATACTGCCCCATAGCCAAAGCTCCCTGGGCAGTATGGATATGCATATAACCCCCAGCTGGATTTGAATACTAGGTTACAAAGTCCATTGAAAATATATCATTTTTTAAAACGAAGGTTATTGAAATTAGTATAGTTCTTTTGTGTTTTAAGAAATGCATTATGAACCATGACAGAACAAGCACTAATTTCAAGTCACATACATAAAATCTAGTATACACCTAGTCCAAGACACCGTGGTGAAAGTATTCTGAGGTGACTCAGAAATGACATTTACAACATACATCATCCAAGACAATCAGGATATATTAGAAAATAGAAAAGGAGACATTTGTAAATTATTCCCTAGACCCAGCAGGCAAGAAATAATACCAAGAATGATTAAGGTATTTCCAGTCCACTCAGAAAATTGAAATTTGATATGCACATAACCAAAGACACAGCGATTATTATGAACTTTGGGAAATTGGATGTTTTTATATCTAATGGTCAAAACTTAAGATGTGGGGGGGTCTCCATGAGCAACTTACTCTGAGCTGGCTGCATGTTGAGGTCATTAGAGATATATAATGTCATGGCCATCCAGCAGCCACCCAGGAGCTTATCACGGAAAACCCGGATTTCCTGAGACTGCTTAAAGTCCGATTCTTTTCCTTAAGTCAGGTTCTCCCCAGTATAGTTGCTGTGTGCCCCAACCCCTGCATTGACCTCAGGTATGCTAGCCCTGCCCAGGGGTGTGCCTTGCACTGTGACCCCAGTCAAGGGGTGTTTCCCCTCCCTGCACAAACCAATTAGTGTCTACTCAGAAGTAATTCCCAGTGTGCTCAATGAGGCTTCTCTCCTGACTGCCCACATCAGAACTTACAGAGATCCCTCTCAATTGAAATGGCACCATTTAAAGCCCCAATTCCCTAAATGCTGTAAAGTGTGATCTCGAGGCTCCAATTCTCTATTGTTTGATGTATTGCCTTAGGAAGTAACTACTTCACACCTTTGTTATAGAAATCCTGGGCAGCATTGGGTTAGAAAGGGGACAGGTTTCCTATCCCTGTGTTCTCCACACACGCACACACTTTTCCAGCACAAGCATATGTATGTCTACTTGGAAGTAATTCCCATTGTGTTCAATGAGGCTTGTCCCCTGAATGCCCACATCAGAATTTACAGAGATCCCCCTTAATTGAAATGGCACAGTTTAAAGCCCAATTCCCTAAGTGTTGTAAAGTGCAATCTTGAGGCTCCGATTCTCTGTTGTTTGGTTTATTGCCTTAGGAAGTAATTACTTCAACCCTTCGTTATAGAGATCCTACGCCACATTGGGTTACAATGGGGGCTGGTTTCCTCTCTTTGTGCTTACTGCTCTCTTTCCCACAACAAACCCATTAGTGTCTCCTCAGAAGTAACTCCCATTTTGCTGAATGAGGCTTGCCCTCTGAATGCCCACATCAGAATTTACAGAGATCCTCCTGAATTGAATACAGAGTTTAAAGCACTGATTCCCTGACGCCTGTAAAGTGCTTTACCGAACCTGCAATTCTCCGTGGCTTGGTTTATTGCCTTAGGAAGTGACTTCACACCTTCGTTATAGAGATCCTGCAGTTAGAAAGGGGGCTGGTTTCCCATCCCAGTGTCCCCCACACACACACTCTTTCCCAGCACAAGCATATCTGTGTATGCTTGGAAATAACTCCCATTGTGCTCAATGAGGCTTGCTCCTGAAATACAGGTTCATCTGGAGTTTCAGGGGAAAGGAGAAAGGGGGGAGGGGAGAAGCCTCTCTTATTGGTTGAGCAGCCCCTGCCAGTCAGATGATGTTCACTCCAACCCCCACCCCCACCAGGAAGTATGTTCTGTGAAGTGATTTTTACTCGTGCGGAGCACTTGCTCATGGAGCCCTGCATGGACCAAAGCACAGCAAAGCTGATGCCTTTTTAAAAATCTGACACTCCTCCATTTGCTTCTCCTTCTATTGTCATGGAGACACAGTCAGGATCTTTACCCCATAAATAGAGATCAGCTAGAACACAGAGCAAGCTAAGACACTCATGGAACAAAAATTGGGGGCTTCTGGAGTTCTTTCACCTCTTTACACATTCCATCCACGCTGTGATTGGGGAGAAAAGCCTTCTACTAGCATCTAGGAACATGTACGGATGCTTGTAGATGCTGTGTGTGTGTATTCAAAGTGAAGACTGATTCCTGTTATGTGCAGCTTGTGAGGATGTGCTGTTTCTAAGGACAGGGCCCTTGCAGTGCATAGTACGTACTTCTTAAAACATGGTTCTTGATTTAAGATAATTTACTCCCATTAAAGTCAATGAGACAAAATTAGTTTAAATTGAAGCATTCTGACCTAAACAGTTTGTGGCTATGAATATCTCTGTGTATTAAAAAAAAGTATAAATTAAAGAATTAAACAACTAACATCTTTTTGTGCCTTCAGAGTAAATGCAGTTAAAGCACTAATGAAATCCAGTTTCCCTGCTAATTTCATGCCTGAGAATATTTTACTTTTAATTAGTAGCTACAGTGGCATCCCAGTCACTCCTGAGTCATGATTTATTCTCACTTTATTTCTTTTTTTAAAAAAAATCATTATTAAACACATTAAAACCAGTAATTAAACTACAGCTTTTAATTTTTAATAGGCAATGGCTGTTATCATTATGGAAATGCAACTTCAATATATAGAAAAGCCCCATTAGAGTTGCTAAGAGGCTGTTAGAAAACTATAAGTAGAGAAAGTTATAAAGCCAGTTTTGTATCCTTAAGCCTTTTTGAAAGGTAAAGATTCTTGTTACATATGCTAATAACTGACTGTTGCTTGCCTATTACCCATGAGCACACACACCCACCACTAGCCATTTAGTGAGCGGATATGATGTCATGGTTGTACAAACTACGTAATGTGAAGGTATCAGTAACAACAACAATAATAGAATAATAGTGCTTCTTCTGTGAAGAAAGAAAAGCTCAGCTTGGCTGGAGAAATATTAGACACAGGAGGACCCTTGTAGGCAGACAGAGATAATGAACACTGGGAAATGCAGTATTCATAAGGTACAAAAGATAAGAGATGGGTGGCTATGGAATGGAATATGCAGTAGGTCTGCTAGGTAATCATTGGGGAACAGAGGAATGAGTGTGTAGACACCTAAGAGCAAAAGAGAAACAGGGCTGACATGAAGTTTAGTTGAAGTTAAGAGATTTGAAAGGCTGCGCCAAGTGAAAGACATAGAGGGAAAACTATACACAGGGCTTAGGGACAGAAAAAACCGTGTTACTGGCCCCAATGGATGGTCAAACCAGAGACAATTGGTGGCTCTGGAGACCAGAACCCGATGCAGACATTTTCCTCATGGTGATGTTTCATGTGGATAAGGGAGCAGAACCATGCCTCCTGGCCCCAGTCCCCAAGGTCACATGCCCCATCAGCCAGATCTCCCCAACATGAACACATTGAGCATGACATCTGCAGAGAGGAATCCTTGTTGTTGTTCAGTCGTGTCCGACTCTTCGTGACCCCATGGACCATAGCATGCCAGGCCTTCCTGTCCTCCGCTCTCTCCCGGAGCGTGCTCAAGTTCATATTCATTGCATCAGTGATGCTATCTAGCCATCTCATCCTCTGCCGTCCCCTTCTCCTTTTGCCTTCAGTCTTTCCCAGCATCAGGGTCTTTTCCAGGGAGTTTTCTCTTCGCATTAGGTGGCCAAAATATTGGAGCTTCAGCTTCAGTCTCTGTCCTTCCAATGAGCACTCAGGGTTGATTTCCTTTAGGATGGACTGATTTGACCTCCTTGCAGTCCAGGGGACTCGTAAGAGTCTTCTCCAGCACCACAGTTCGAAAGCATCAATTCTTCGGCACTCAGCCTTCCTTATAGTCCAGCTCTCACAGCCATACATTACTACTGGGAAAACCATAGCTTTGATTAGACGGACCTTTGTCGTCAAGGTGATGTCTCTGCTTCTAACTATGCTGTCTAGGTTTGCCATAGCTTTCCTCCCACGGAGCAAGCGTCTTTTAATTTCATGGCTACAGTCACCGTCTGCGGTGATCTTGGAGCCCAAGAAAGTAAAATCTGTCACTGCTTCCATTTCTTCCCCTTCTATATGCCAGGAAGTGATAGGGCCAGATGACATGATCTTAGTTTTTGTAATGTTGAGTTTCAAACCAGCTTTTGCACTCTCCTCTTTCACCCTCAACAAGAGGCTCTTGAGATCCTCTTCGCTTTCTGCCATTAGGGTGGTATCGTCTGCATATCGGAGGTTGTTGATAATTCTCCCAGCAATCTTAATTCCGACCTCTGATTCATCCAACGCGGCATTTCTCATGATGTACTCTGCATATAAGTTAAATAAGCAGGGTAACAATATGCAGCCTTGTCGTACTCCTTTCCCAATTTTGAACCACTCGGTTGTTCCATGTCTGGTTCTTACTGTTGCTTCTTGACCCTCGTACAGGTTTCTCAGGAGACAGGTAAGGTGGTCTGGTACTCCCATCACTTTCAGAATTTGCCACAATTTGTTGTGATCCACACAATCAAAGGCTTTAGCATAGTCAATGAAGCAGAAATACACGTTTTTCTGGAATTCTCTTGCTTTCTCCATGATGCAGCGAATGTTGGCGATTTGATCTCTAGTTCCTCTGCCTCTTCGAAACCCAGCTTGTACTTCTGGTAGTTCTCGGTTCGCATACTGCTGAAGCCTAGCTTGTAGGATTTTGAGCATCACCTTGCTGGCATGTGAAATGAGCACAATTGTGCAGTAGTTTGAACACTCTTTGGTGTTGCCCTTCTTTGGAATTGGAATGTAAACTGACCTTTTCCAGTCTTGTGGCCACTGTTGAGTGTTCCAGATTTGTTGGCAGATTGAATGCAGCACTTTAACAGCATCATCTTTTAGGATTTTAAATAGCTCAGCAGGAATACTGTCATCTCTGCTAGCTTTGTTGTTACTAATGCTTCCTAAGGCCCACTTGACTTCACTCTCTAGGATGTCCGGCTCAAGTTCAGTGGCTGCACTCTCATGGCTATCAGGGACATTCAGATCTTTCCTGTATAGTTCTTCTGTGTATTCTTGCCACCTCTTCTTAATCTCATCTGCTTCTGTTAGGTCCCTGCCTTCTTTGTCCTTTATCATGCCCGTCTTTGCACAAAACATTCCCTTGAGATCTCCAATTTTCTTGAAGAGATCTCTAGTCTTTCCCATTCTGTTGTTTTCCTCGATTTCTTTGCATTGTTCATTTAAGAAGGCCTTCTTGTCTCTCCTTGCTATTCTCTGGAACTCTGCATTCAGTTGGGTATATCTTCCCCTTTCTCCCTTGCTTTTCGCTGCCCTTCTTTCGTGAGCTACTTGTAAAGCCTCATCAGACAGCCACTTTGCTTTCTTGCATTTCTTTTTCTTTGGGATGGATTTCGTTGCTGCCTCCTGAACAATGTTACGGACCTCCGTCCATAGTTCCTCAGGCACTCTGTCTATCAGGTCTAATCCCTGAAATCTATTCCTCACCTCCACTGTATATTCATCAGGGATATGATTTAGGTCATACCTGAACGGTTTAGTGGTTTTCCCGACGTTCTTCAATTTAAGCCGAAATTTTGCAAGAAGCAGCTCATGATCTGAGCCACAGTTCAGCTCCAGGTCTTGTTTTTAATGACTGTATGGAGCTTCTCCATCTTTGGCTGCAAAGGACATAATCAACCTGATTTCGATATTGACCATCTGGTGATGTCCATGTGTAGAGTCGCCTCTTGTGCTGTTGGAAAAGAGTGTTTGCTATGATCAGCATGTTCTCTTGGCAAAACTCTATTAGCTTTTGTCCTGCTTCGTTTTGTACACCAAGGCCATGCCTGCCTGTTATCCCGGTGATTTCTTGACTTCCTACTTTAGCATTCCAATCCCCTATTATGAAGAGGACATCTTTTTTTGGTGTTAGTTCTAGAAGGTGTTGTAGGTCTTCATAGAACCGATCAACCTCATCTTCTTCGGCATCAGTGGTTGGGGCATAGACTTGAATTACTGTGATGTTGAATGGTTTGCCTTCGATTCGTACTGAGATCATTCTATCATTTTTAAGATTGTACCCCAGTACTGCTTTTCCCACCCTTTTGTTGACTATGAGTGCTATTCCATTTCTTCTAAGGGATTCTTGCCCACAATAGTAGATATGATGGTCACCTGAATTAAATTCGCCCATGCCTGTCCATTTTAGTTCCCTGATTCCCAAGATGTCGATGTTCAATCTTGCCATCTCATGTTTGACCACCTCCAGCTTACCTTGATTCATTGATCTGACATTCCAGGTTCCTAAACAATATTGTTCTTTACAGCATCAGATTTTCTTTTCACCACCAGACACATCCACAGCTGAGTGTCCTTTCGGGTTTGGCCCAGCCGCTTCACTCTTTCTGGCGCTACTTGGAAATACCCTCTGCTCTTCCCCAATAGTATATTGAACACCTTCCGACCTGAGGGGCTCATCTTCCGGCGTCATCTCTTTTAGCCTTGTGATACGTTCCATGGGGTTTTCTTGGCAAGAATACTGGAGTGGGTTGCCATTTCCTTCTCCAGTGGAAGAGTTGGAATTCCTTCTCCAGTGGAGTGCCTCAGCAGAGAGGAATCCTACAGGCCTGCAACTGAATGCACGCCAGATTCCATTCAATCTGAAATCCCAATTCTGCTGCCTACAGTCATCCAGCTATACACACCCCTTTGCAAATGTTGCATTCAATGTATGGACAGGAGGGGTGGGACTGGCAAGGCACACGTCTTCAGGAACAGGGCAAGCTAAGATGGTTCCACTCCTTCCTCCATAGTGAGCATCAACATAGTGAACATCAAAGTGGAGAAAAACAACTGCCTCAGGAGGCAGTAGAAACGTGTATGGGGGGGGCTGGGAGAGGGCTGAACTTTACATATTTATTTGAACCACCTAGACAAATTTTTGACTGCAGGACACCCCCCCACCCCCCCCACACACACACACACAGGGAAGACTCTAATGCAAGTTCCTAATCCTATATCAGAAAGTGAAGCCAAATCAGTGAGTAAGTTATCTCTGGACCTTTGAAGGTCACTATATCTAATGATCACAAAAGGTATAGATAAACTTGATTCTCCTGGGCTGCTTCCACACTGGACATTTCCTGTGGAATAGCCACTTTTTACAAGGGGTATTCATGATAGCATGAGCAAAACATCCACCTTCCATGTGTTCCCTTTTGGCTTCCTTGTTTGTTTTTTTCAAAGCTCAGAAAATCAGACCTTTTTTTTTTTAACACAATGGAACACCTGTTTAATTTCCCCAGGTGCAGATGAACTTTGGCGCAGCTGTTCAGTAGCTTTTTTTGGCTGGTTATGCCCTGTCTGTATTGCTCTACCCATTTCTTTCTTTAGGCCAGTATGTCCCTCCACTTTAGGAATCAGCATTATCATTTTAACCCTTCCCTTTTCAAAAGCATTGCCTTTATATCTGTTTCTCCCCTTCCCCACATGTATCCCCATACGACCAGGTGCAGTGAGTGGGGGGGAGGGCCTGTTTGACCCTTTCACCTCACACCTGGTCTGAACAAAAATCACACACGTGCACACACACATACCCCAACTTTGGGGGCTGGGGAAATACCCCTGGCTGTCCATATGCTCCTCCACCTGCACAACAGGGGTATAAGATTACAGCTAATGTGATTAGCTAATAAAGAGTTTCACATGTTCTGTAATGCTGCAGTTAATAATTTCATGCAAAATATCTCCCATGCAATTTGAATGTCAGCTATTCTAATGGGAATATTCTAATGGGAACAAAGAGGGGTTTGAAAAGGCCAGCTGCACTTAAAGAGAGCTTCCAAACTTGTGGATTTAACAAGCATGCAACTTATACATCTCTAGAAAATGTACCCATTTGATTGGGAATAGGCTGTTCATCATGGTAATTTCAGTTAACCAGAGTGCCTCAGCTATCAATTTTTCAAGAGGTCTCTGAGGAGCATGAAAAATACAAGAGTGAAGTGTGTTTTATGCAGGGTTTTTTTTCTTCGTCTTAATATGACAAATCATACCTCAAGAAGTCATGTTGTATGTGTCACCTCAAAAAACAAGACTACTTTAAAAAAGAAGAGGACTTGAGATAGAATCTAATGTGGGGAATTATTATTATTCAATTTTTATTCTATTCTCCACTGCCACCTTGTGGAATGCTCTTAAACCAATTGAGCCTGCTATTTTGTTTCATCCCCAAAATCAAAATACAAATAAAACAGCTAGAGTTTTACCCTTTGATTTATATCCATAAAAATTATACTTATGACTGGCTAATGTTTTCTAATGCATTTACCTTTCAGATTACCCATAAAATATGTCATGATGTTACTTGGCAATTATCTTTATAAAATATAGTGTATATAAACCAATCATATCCATTAGTGTTATTTTAACAGTTGAGGAAATCTAACCTGGCAGTAGGTTATAAAAATTAGTTAGCAGAGAAAATGAAGGGGAAACACCCTTTAGGATCTTGGTTATGAAATACAATCCCAAATGCACAAAGAGAATGATAATGTTTTTATTTAATTCATTCCCATCTTAAGTGAATGCACTGGTTCTCACGACAAGGTGGGTTGTTAACCAGCCCCACACATGCCGGTTGCGTGCTACCTGATTTACCTAATTACCCTTGTGACAACCAAATCTGGCAAGGGTGGGTGGCTGGGGTGGTTAACAAATCACCCAGCAACCCTACAACACACAGTGGGTTCTAAAAGGGGTCTGAAATTTTCGAGGTGGAAGTATTCCCAATTAAGTACTGTTGAAAATCTGAGTTTCCTCAGACTTGGAAAATCACCCCCACCAGTCCACTAGTTTATGAACACGTCTAAAAGTGAGGGCAGGTAAAAGAGATTTGCTCCTGTCCCTCACGTGTACCACCTAGTCTAGAAAAAGTGAAAACCCTACCCCACTTCATGGCTAAATCACCAAAGACATGTGCGTGCATGATTGATTGATTGATTGATTGCATTTATATCCCGCCTTTTTTCCTCTTGCAAGGAACCCAAGGCGGACTGCATTATCCTCCTCCTCTCCACTGTATCCTCACAACAACAACCCTGTGAGGTAGGTTGGGCTGAGAGTGTGTGACTGGTCCAAAGTCACTCAGTGAGCTTCCATGGCCAAGTGGGGACTAGAACCCAGATCTCCCAGCTCCCAGTCCAACACTCTTGCCACTACACCACACTGGCTCTCCGAGTGTGAGCCAGTGATTTGGGATTTGCATTTAAGTACAAATCCCAATAAAAAGAATTTCATTGGGATGAATGCTTCAGTGTGCATTATGCACATCTAACTGTGCATTCAAGCATGGGTATAGGGGAAAGGAACATGTTCCTGTATTGATGAGACTACCAGGCAATGGTTCCAGTTTTCCTGTGTCACACAGGCAGTTTCATTGCTTTCTATGCTACAAAGATTTATAACTTAACTAAAACTTTAATGGAAAATAAATTTTACAAAAGAAATCCACATATGCGCTTCCTATTGAAAATGATGCAGTGCACATGGACAACATCCATGTTCAGATGCACATCTGGGTATGACTGTTATCCATCCACACCGCATTACTTTCAATGGGATATACAATTAGATGCGCACCCTGTCTTTCCCTGAACATCCATCTCTTGGGGCATTTTGCTATCTGAGGTTAAGAACAAGATGGTGCCCCCCCACCATTCTATGAACAAAATCCAACCGAACTGGCAGTTGAATCATTCCTCAACACTGGTGATCAGGCAGTGTCTTCCACTGGACTTGAAGGCATCAAGCTAGCTTAAAGAGCACAAGGCAGACTGCGTGGCACACAACTCCCTTATCCAACACCTTACTGCCATCTCCCAGCAACTTCTGCCTGAGGAAACCACCTCACTCTTCCTAATGGTAGGGCCATCCTGGCCACCCGTTGAGAACCATCTTGCTCCCTTTCACAAAGGGCGTGAAAAATCACCCAAAGTGAGAGAATGCATTTCAGGAGGATGGAGAAAAATGTTCATGAAATGCACCCAGAGTTTCAGTTCAGTACTAAATGTGATAAACGAACAATAGAAGATAACGTCTGGGAGAAAACCTACCGATTTCAATGGGCAGATCAGTGATCTGGTTACTGGATAATTCTAGTATTCTCATCTCCTGAAATAAGGCAATGTAGGTTGGAATGGTTGCGATCTTGGTATTGTTTATATGCCATTCTTTTAGATGTGTTTGTTCTTTCAGTGAATCTGGAAATTCCTAAGAACAGAAGATTTCAGACAATAAGGTATTCTTTATTTAGAAATTTATCAACATCTTTGGATGAAACCTAAGTTACCAAAAGTAAAATGAAAATAGATTTCATTATTCCATGCACAACTGCTCACAGTTTGTAAAAAAGATTTTAAGTCGGAGAATGGGAGATGGAGAGAGCAATCCTATGGCCGCTAGACACTGTCTAGTGGGGCATAAGATATGCTCATTTCCGGGAACTGACTTCGGAGCTTCTGCTCCAAGGTCGGTTCCTGGAAAATCAACCGCCCCACTCATCCACGCTGCTTTGGAGGAAGCGCAGAGAATCCCTGTTCTCTGCGCTCGGAAGAGGAGTGCAGAGCAACTGAAAAAGGGCATTCCAGGGGGCATTCCGGGGTGGGGAGAGCAGAGCTGCATGTATGACACATCCAATCTGTCATATGGCAGCTTCCTCTCCTGGTTGGGCCCCCCACTGCTAGACTGCCAAAAACGGCTGTCTAGCGAAAAACAGCAAAGCAGGACAGGCGGGGAGGAAACGATTCCCCCCCGCCGTGCCTCTCCTGCCTTGCTTTGGATAGGCGGTCGCCCCCGAGGTCAGAGGTGGCCGCCAATCTAGTTAGGATTGCACGCTCAATCACAGATGTCTACTGTCTTGTCTAGTTTGGCCGACAAGACACTAGCATTTAACAGGGAAGAGTCACTACAATGTGAGCAATCTCTTTAGCTATTTCTAGATAAATTGTTCTTAACAGTGTGTTCCAATATGATTTATAAAGACAGAATTACGAGATTGCTTTCATTGATCAGGAACAATGACTGTATCACTGGTAAGAAATTATAACCACAAGTCTTTTTTGAATGAGTTCCTTTCTCTTGTTATCAGAATATTTCAGCAGAAATTATTGTGCCCAATTCTATTTCGCTAACAATTTTAGATTAACTCTGCAAGTATTAGCACTTCCAATAATATTTTAAAAAGAGTAAAGGAAGAAATGGAGGTAAGGCAGCTTTCCCCAACCTGGTGCCCTCGAGATGTGTTAGACTATACCTCCCATCAGCCCAGCCAGCATGCCTATGGTTGCTGGGGATGATGGGAGTTATAGTCCAACACCTCTCAAGGGCCGCAGGTTGGGGAAGCCTGAGTTAAGGGGTACACAATTATGACTTTATAAAACCTGTTTGTGATGCATCCCCAGAACTTGAAACCTCCCTGGTTGGTGGGTTTGCATGTTTTCTTCTCTAATTTTTAAAACAAAACAAACTGAAATGACTTCATATAAAGCAAAAGTTAACACAATATTCCTAGAAGGTGCTAAAAACAAAATTCATACTAGAAAAATAAATAAGAAAAGGAATAAAAACAAAAACAGGAAAAAATGAATCAGGAAATATGTGTAAAGGACACTAGAAAAGTTATTATAAATGGCTTTTCAGAATTATGCTTAGTACCATACACATGGCCATGCTTTGCCTGAGCGCAACCTTATGTGGCATTTTAGTCCTCAGTTTACGAAACAGCTTATGATAGGAACTGAAATTTACACAGACTTCATTTTGGCTCTGCTCTCCAATTCCCTCATGTTCTTTAGCGGTCTTCAGTCACTACACAGAAGCTAGTAGGAAAGTAAGAAATTGCTCCACAAAGACCATCACTACAAAAGCCCAGTCTTGTTATCTTTAATAACAAGACAATATGGAAATCCCATATTTTTCCAAAATTATTTAAAGGTAAGGTATAGTTTAAAGATATTCTGGCTATCAATCAGGGATGGGGAACACCTGCAGGCCAAATGCAGCCCCCAGAGTTCCCCAGCAGGCAAGCTTCTTTTGTTTTTATCTCTGATCAATGATCAAATCAGTGATCAGAGATAAGAGGGTATTTAAAGGCAACTCACCAAACAGCCTGCAAAGAATAACTGCTGTTCTTTGCACGCATGAGAGCTGTTGCACAGAATGGAAGTACAAGTTTTGCAGGCATGAGAGATGTTACACTGGAGCTTACTCCTAAGCAGACTTGCTTAGAATTGAGCTATGTTTTGTACGCTTGGTGGGAAAATGTCCAAATTGGTGAGAATTACATCTGGACTTGCCCACTTTGTTTTCCCTGTCCTTGGCTCCACCTTGTGCCCTTAGCTCCACGCAGTGCTGGACTGCAGCCCCCAAAACCCTTCCCAAATTGGAATTTGTCCCCTGGTCTGAAAAAGGTTCAGTACCCCTGCTATAAATGTATGAAGAGTTGATGCCATACTATAAGAGGGGCAACCATTCACTAATGTGTTGGGATGCTCAAATTTCACTTAGCCTATCTCCAAAAGAATAGCATCTCAAGTGTCCTCTGGTGGCCCCCTTTTCTCTGTCAATGGGCCTCAGTGGGCAATGCTACCTGGCAGTGGAGGCAGTGCTCCAAGCTAGGCAGCTGGATCTACCCACCCTTTTCATGTCCTACAACGACCCAGAGTGATGCTAAGTCAGGGGCACTGTGGGAAATTAAAAGGATGGCTAGATCTGGCCACAAGGTGCTGGCTGGAGTTCGGGCCTGAAAAGAAAAGGCAAGGGGACCATGGCAAGCAATGGCAGGCACTGGGACCCTGGTAGTTGCCCAAGGATGTCAGGTGCTGATGGCCAACAGACTGTAGGCATGCTTGAGCCTACTAAAGTTAATGGACTTGAACACAACTACTGTTGATAAATTGTGGCCATTGTTATGACACTGTTATCATTAGCGTGAAAGTCTCACATTGCCTGAATATCCCATCCATTCAAATATACTTACCGTCCAGTGCTCCCCTGAAAGTTGAAAAATAAACTTGTTTCTTTCTTTCTCTGTTTCGTTCAACAAGGCAATCTTCTTAATGAGTGGTGAGTTCTTTTCAAGCTTATCCAAAATTCTGTTCGTATCTATGAAACCATTATTCAGATATGCAGCTTGTGGAATGCCTTTTTTTCTGCACTCCAGCACAATGTCCCATTCTTGCCTTATCCTGAAAGCGTACAAATGAAAACATTTTTCTTTTCTTTCTTTCCCTTGCAAAACCTGCAGTTACATAATGTTTCAGAGAGGGGTTCATTCAGCATCCAAATGAGCTTGTATCAATCCTGCCTCTATAAAGAATACAATTTCAAAGCTCAGGAGAGGGAGACATAACTGCACACACAACACAGTCAGAAATATGAACATTGTGATTATGTGTGGAACTATTTTCTTTGGCTAAGGACAAAATATACATTGGGTTTTCTCTTACATCAGTGACATTTACATAAATGGGAAGGACAATGCTGTTGAGAAATTTCTATACATTTCTGAGATGCTTAGGCTACTATCCTATGCACAGTTAACAGTTCTATGGAAGTCAATGGGTGGGACTTTCTTTTCTGGGAATCATGCTTACCCATGTGCTGGTTTGAACCATCCATTCCAACTCCTTTTTAGGAGAAGGAGAAAAAACTATCACTTCATGTCCTTCCTCTTCCTCCTAGAATAGTTTTCTTCAGCTCTTTGTGTAGTACCAGTGAGGATTAAAGAATTACTGGTGAGTGAGCTTCAGCTTACTCATTATTTATTCATTCAATTCAATTTATTTATTTATTTATTCGTTCGTTCCGTTCCGTTCAATTCATATGCCAGTGCTTATGTGCCTAAGGGAGCGATCCTATGTCCCCCAGACAGCGTCGGGGGGAGGGGGGGCAGACATAGGATTGTTTGGGTTTGGGGTTCCGAGGTCGGAAACAGGGCTCCAACTTTGGAGCCCAGAAACGGTGCTTCCCGCCCTGTCCCCCTCAAGGCCAGCATGGTTCTGGCTATGTCTCCATACCTGGAAATGAAGCACAGAGACAGGAGAAGGGGGCATTCCCGGAGGCAGGGAGGGATGGAGTCTGGGGCGGCGACCATTGACATTTTCTATGGCCGCCTCAGCCTCCTTCCGTCCCCCTCCAAAGTGCTGCAGCTAGACAGGCAAACTTTCCTGTCTAGCAGAAATACAGGGTGGCTGGAGAGCAAAGGTGAAGATTGCCTCTGCGCTCCAGCACCCTGCACTGGATACTTGGCAACCTCCAAGTTTGAAGTCTGCTGACTTTCTTCAAAGGATTGCACCCTTAGGATGGCTTAAAATGGCAGGCCGGGGTCATATAATAAGATACCCAATTTCCTTCGCATAGGAGATCACTTTAGTAGATACAATGTAAGCCTCTTTTTATGCCATAGTAGTTAGAGCAGGGGCATAAGACTGGACTGCTACTCTTTCACCCAGGCACCTTTTCTGTTTCTAATACAGTGCTTTGGCACTAAACATATATTACATAGTAGTAACAGTTTTAAATAGTCAAAAGCCAAAGGTCACCAATGCAATGTTCCTTGCTGAGAGTGACTTTGCAAGTGATGTTACCAATGTAAACAGTAAAGATCACCAGTGCAATAGGGAATTCACATAAGCAAGACAATGGCTATTTGAAGTGGTCATGCAGGCATCACTCAGAAAAGCTACCAAATGTCACTCTAATATCACCGAATAAAAATAGGCCCAAGAGAGTCATGTGTGCACGTTCTCTGTAAGCCAGCACTGCTAATGAGCTGCAAACGTTGAGGTGTTACTGAGGAGAAAAAGTGGATGAAGTGCATGGAGAAAATGTAAACACACACATACAATTAATCTAAGGAGAACCTCCATCCAAAATCCAGCAAAGTTTAAAGAGGAAGATGTTGGAACTAAAACGTAACCATGAAATAAATGGTCACAAAGAACTCTGAATTAGGCCGATTTCCCAGATTTCCATGAAATTCCATATGTACCAGTGCTTCCTTTTTACCAAATCAGTTCTCTGTTTTGTATTATCTGTCCTTAGAAAATTACTGTCCTTGTTGTGTCCCTATTTTGCTTTCGGGGAAGATGTTAGGGATACCTTTTTAAAAGAAATCTGGGAAAGGAGTTTTAGCCCCTTCCACAGGACATCCAGGTTTTTATTTACATATTTATTATATTTATATTCCACTCTCAGCCAAGATTAACTCCCAAAGCATCTTATAATTAAAATCCACACAAAGGTACAATATAATCAGAGATATGTTGGTGGTGGGAAACATAATATCTTTAATAACAAGACATAATGGTCTCTTATGGTCCCTGACAGTTGGCAATACAGGCTCTTCCTTCCAGAAGATGTGGGGAGAAGAAATTGCAGATGTGCAGCTCCATGTAAATGTTCACACACAGAAACAAATTGCTAGTGTACTGCTTTCCTTTCAAACCTCCTCCCTTAATCCAGATAGTAAACAATGCCAAATGTGTGTTATTTGTGACTGTTCTATAATAAGCACACCCAGATCCACTGTGCAATGAAATGTTCTGATAAACATGATTCAGTTTTAAAAGGGGGGGGATGTATTTATTTATTTCACCCATTCATTTATCAAAACATGTTTATATTGCCTTTCATTCCTAAGAAGGGGCACTCAGGTGGTTTTCAACAATAGAAACTCAATACATTTAAAACCAGAGAGCATTAAAAGCCACAACATAAGCAAACAAAACAAGTCCACAGCTAGCTAGGTGAAGATTCACTAAAAGCCTGACAGAAACCTGACTTGGATTCCTGCACTGAGCAGTGGGTTGGACTCGATGGTCTTGTAGGCCCCTTCCAACCCTACTATTCTATGATTCTATGAATAAAAATGTCTTAACCATCTACCTAAAAGACATCAGAGAAAGAGCCAGTCTAACTTCCCTTGGGAGGGAGTTCCACAGTCAGGGTGCTGCCACCAAAAGGATCCAGTCCTGCATCCTTAACAATTGCACATCTCTCGGTGGCAGAACACAGAGCAGGGCGTCCAAGAATGACCACAATTGGCAGGCGGGTTCATATGGAAATACTGTGGTCAGTTTACCAACATACCCTGTTTCAACAGCCAGTGTAAGATGGGCTGTTTTGCACAGTAAATTATTGCAATGTACTGCAGGTGGAGAAAAGCTTTCAGCAATGCATAAGATGGGAGGGAGTGACTCTGGCAGTAATCCTTGGTGTGTAATTAAGGGCCTCATAAGTACTCAAAACTGTTCCTGTTTTCACCTGTGAAATGTTATGAAATTCAAGTACAGGATTAGCACTTACAATGTTGACTACATTACCCTGAGATCTTCCAAGGCATGCAAATCATTCAGTCAAGAACTTATATAATGCTGGTAAGTTAGATGTTCTGGTCTATTTCTGATGTTGCTCACATAAGGCTCTCTCGAGGTGGAGCCCACACAGTTTGCAATTTAACATGCCTAGCAGAGCCATTCAGCCATGTTGGTTGGCCTGCTAAGAGCCTGACTGATAAACTTTTAATTTGTTGTTGCAAATTTGTTGTCTTCCTCAGGCTGCAAAAACAAGGGAGTTGTGAAACATCTGACACAATCCAGGCCTGACCAAGACAAATATTTTTATCTTCGTGCTTAGCCCTTTCTATTAATTTAAATGGGTCCGACCTGTGGGGGAGGGGGGGGCATTCAGCTTTCTTAGAATTGTGTCCATATAGGAAACCACTGGCCTAATTCAACTGCAGTGCACACATACTCTTTCCAAGGGTGCTTCCAAATGGATGGGTCTTGGGGAAAGCACTGCACAGTGATTCCGTCTTTTTCTTTTCCTCTAAATTTTCCATGGTAAGGAAAAAGATGGAAGAAGCAGTGGGAAAAAATAGGAGGGTTTCAAGCGGAACATCATCATCTAGATGTGTGCACACAGAGTAAAATCCCATTAATAAAGCAGGGCGATGGAGGCCATGTGTCCTACTTTTACAGGGGACAGTTCTCTCTTTGAAGAGCTTACAGAAGACAGTCCACTTGTTGAAGGCATCCTCTGTTTGAAGGCCTGTCCACTCTAGGACCATTTCTACAACAGGCTAAAATCCTGCAACTTTATTGGGGCTTTCTGCTTCCGCTTTAAATGTAGGATCACGATGGGCTCCCTTTACACACACTTCCTTTCCCCCTTATCTGCGTTGTTCCATATGTTTCATTATACAGCCACTAGATGGCGCTGTGGTCAAGCATCTCTTATTGCCCAACTTCCTCTTTTCGCGAGGGAACTCAACGTGCTGTAATTTGATAGCTCATTATCTCCGATCTTTTTAAAAATGGGATAAAGGTCATTTAGTGTGGGAGACACCCTGGAGGTTGATGAGGTCATGTAAAGGACCTACAAACTTCCATGAGTAATTAATCACAATAGCAGGACAAAAACCCCATGTGGAGAAGCCCTAAGTCTAGTTTAAAGATAAGGAACCATAAAAAGGGAGAGTAGGAAGGGGCCTTGATGTTGCCCATTAACAGTTAGCAGCTGGACAGCAGACTGAGCAGGCACACAGGTCACAGTCTTCCTCACTGCAGAGGATGTATTATATCTATATTAAAATTATAGTAATTATTTCTAAATTTTTACCTATACATAGAAATTAGCACGTGCAGATCTTATGCAAATCTCTGTCCTCTTTTGCCCTCTTTTTTGGCGATGCATCAGTGGCCACCCTGGAAAGCACCCTGAAACTCAAATCAGAGGCCTAAATCCAACACAGAGTTAGACCTGCTTAATCTCATTCGCTTCAATGGGCCTAAGCATAAAAATGCCTAACTGTGTATTGGATTTAGGCCAGAAAATGCAGAAAATACAAACTGGAGTGCTAAGCTGTGTTCCTCTTCTCATCTGTTCATCCTTATATCTGTCATACAGGCTTAGAAAGCCTGATAACAACAGACACTTCCCAGTTCTGGAGCCTCTGGGAGGGAAACCATTGCTGAGTGTTATGAGCCAGACTTACGGATATCCACAGATGTGTGACCACAGTACTCTGAAGAAGTTTATATTAAAAGAGCAGTGAAACTCAAGGTGCATATATTGGAAGGTGTGCAAAACATTCTTAAAATTAACTCAAAGATCCAGATAACTGTTACATATTATATTTGTATTGGCATTCAAATACATATATTCAAAAATGATATGCAGTTCCAACAATGCTTAAAACAACAGGTATAATCTACCTTCCTTTATCATCACAAACCCTGCTTCATTTTTAATTGAGCAAAACTACAACCAATCATTCCAATGCTGTTTTAATGTATTTATATATTTTGTTGTGTAAGCAACCTTGTGAGAGCTATGCCCTAAAAAGCTGTCTAAACTACAAAGGAGAAGAAGTCATACTCCATTTCCATTTAAAATGCTGTGGTACTGTCATGGTGTAACTGGCTTTATATTCTCTATTTCTCATACCTATTCTTATACAGTTCTCTTGAATTTTGTTTTTTATAGCATGTTTGATAGTTAACGTTTTCCATAAAATTGTTTGTTTGTAATTTAATGCAAGAATTCCGCAAGCTACAAGTTGGCTTTCATCAGCAGCACCTTCTTTTACAATATACGATTTTCACTTTACCATCCTCTACAGCACAAGGAAAAGACCAAAGTAAGCAAGTTTTATGCTGCAATGTCTTCTGGCACAGGACTATTGATCCAAATTCAGATGCAGGCTGAGGTCCTCAGTGCAAGCCTTTACTAACTCCAATTGAGTGATGAACTCAGGGAAGGTATACAATACTACACATCCCACACACCTGGTGAAACATTTGAAGAAAGGATGCATACAGTATAGCCCCATGAACCAGCCATGCACCAGCTGGCCGAGAATTTGGCAGCCATGTGACGTGCCCTATGCACATAAAGATGTACACATTTAGAGTTTTTCCATGCAGGGGGAATTCTGATTGAACCAACATGTTGGCATAGGCCCCTTTCATGTAGGCTGTCCAGGTGTCCTATTTTACAGAGGACAGGCCTCTATTTTGGAGAGCTGGAAGAGGACAGGCCTCTATTTGAAGGGGTCCTCCATTTGATGGGCTGTCCAGTCCAAGTCTAGTTTAAAGTCAAAGAACCCTAAGGAGGGAGAACAGCAGGGGCCTTGAAGTTGCCAATCATCAGGTAACACCTGGGCAGCAGACTGAGCAGGCACACAGGTCACCTAGGCAATCTCTCCACTATGGTGAGATGTCTTGTATTTGTATTGAAATAATAGTTATTATTTCCAAATTACCTATATTTAAATTCCCACAATTAAACAACCCACAGTTTGTTAACCATGGGTTGTTTGTGAGTTCATGGGAATGAGTGAGCATGCTGGTTCCTGACTGCTTAGGCACTTCCACTTTGCTAAACAACCCAGGAATGCCCATTCAGTTGTTCTCTGTGATGTCCAAACCCAGAACTCTGAGTTGTTGAAGGAGAAACAACCCAGAATTTTAACTCTGGATTGTTTGGCAAAGCAGAAGCAGGCAAGCAGGCAGAACCCAGCCCACTTGCTCACTCCCGTGTGCTCACACACAAAAAACATGGTTAACAATTGGGCATGTTTAATCGTGAAAACCAGGTTAGAGAGTCAGAAATATTTTATTCTCCTTTCTTAGTGATACCTTTTGTTTAAGTTAACCTAAGTCTGCATGCTCTTTGGTGCTATTAAATAAGCCTAACCATGTTGATCAGGTCAAATACCATTCAAAGTATAACTTAATGAATAACTCCAAGGGCCTTTCCAGTTTACTTATTCATGGCACAATAAATATTAGAAGAAATGAAAGAAAACAAGTAAGAAATTGCCATTCTTACTAATTTCTTAACAGGAACCTGCAAGGTAGCACTTTTGTTGCAGGGATATAGAAACTTCCCGGAATGTAAACAAAATATTTTGCTACTTGGAAAAATATACTTTTTTACCCAGAGTGTGCATCCTACATTTCTATTGTGTGAGCTTTATGAAATGTGGTTTCACTAGTGTCATGGGCACCTGCTAAACAGTGCCTCTTCCAACACTAGCAACAAGGGACACAACTTCTCCCACACACCATTTTCTTTTTAAAGAAAAGTGGTCTTTGTGGCTGCGTGTTGCCACAAAGTAGAAGTGCTCGTCCAGTCCTAGTTTTCAAGTTCAAAGAGTAGCATGGCTTGAGCCCTCGTCTAGCTCCCCATATCTAAAAACAATGCAAAGAGCAACATACTTGTCCAACTGCAGCAAGGCTGATGTATTATACGGGGATGGGATATTACATTGCTTCTACTGGATTGGAGGTTAGGGCCAGCACAAGAGGCAAAATCTGGAGGATTTGGATTGTCCAAAAAGGCACCTCGCCAATTTCTTCGGAATAAAGTTGTTATGTATTTCAAGATCAGATACTCTAATCATGTACAGACCCTGGAGCATCATCACTAACCCAAATGAATCAATGCAGCCTTCCTGGCCCCAGACAGTAGCATCCAAATCAACTGCTGGCCATTTCACTCAGCGTGTTCTTCTAATCCTTAGCCAAGTGGGGAAAGCTCAGAGACTATGATAAGAATATTGATGTGTATGACTAACTCTCCAGATTATCAGGCATTGGTATGCCTCAAGTGCAACCAAAAATCAGTGCAACAAAGCAGTTTGACCATGCCAGGGTCCATTGCTACACTCTCATTAGTCTGTGTTAATGAATCGAACCCTTCATGAATGTTTAAGCAAAGGCAGAGAATAAATTCTATTGTAAACAGAAAAATATTCTCTCAGCCCAAGCAGCCAGGCCTAGGGCCAGGACACCTTTGTGGGCAAGGGGAAAAGACATGGAAACATATTGAGGATCAGCCTGCAGATACACACTGTGCTGACATGACAGGAAGAGCTTTGACCTACTTAAGCCAGCTCCTCCTCTCCCAAGGCCTTTCCATTTCTTGCACCCACCTCCTCTCCCTGACTTCAGTGGAGGATTAGCTAGTTGCCCTTTGGGGGCCAAGCAGAAATAATTGGACTATTTGCAAATTGACCTGATGGACAGTTTTTTTCACCTACCCTGCACTAAATACTCCAGGATAGTACACATAGTAGGGTCGGGCTTGGTAAATAGGTAATACTCTTCAGAGGGGCAGCCTTGTTAGTCTGTTGCAGCAAAAACAATAAAGAGTCATGATGCATCTGATGAACAGTGCCCATGAAAGCTTATGCCAGAATAAATTTGTTACTCTTATAGCAAGGAGAGACAAGAAGGCCTTCTTAAATGAACAATGCAAAGAAATCGAGGAAAACAACAGAATGGGAAAGACTAGAGATCTCTTCAAGAAAATCGGAGATCTCAAGGGAACGTTTTGTGCAAAGACGGGCATGATAAAGGACAAAGAAGGCAGGGCCTTAACAGAAGCAGATGAGATTAAGAAGAGGTGGAAAGAATACACAGAAGAACTATACAGGAAAGATCTGAATGTCCCTGATAGCCATGATAGTGCGGTCACTGAACTTGAGCCGGACATCCTAGAAAGTGAAGTCAAGTGGGCCTTAGGAAGCATTAGTAACAACAAAGCTAGCGGAGATGACAGTATTCCAGCCGAGCTATTTAAAATCCTAAAAGATGATGCTGTTAAAGTGCTGCATTCAATATGCCAACAAATTTGGAACACTCAGCAATGGCCGCAAGACTGGAAAAGGTCAGTTTACATTCCAATTCCAAAGAAGGGCAAAGCCAAAGAGTGTTCAAACTACCGCATAATTGCGCTCATTTCACATGCCAGCAAGGTGATGCTCAAAATCCTACAAGCTAGGCTTCAGCAGTATGCGAACCGAGAACTACCAGAAGTACAAGCTGGGTTTCGAAGAGGCAGAGGAACTAGAGATCAAATCGCCAACATTCGCTGGATCATGGAGAAAGCAAGAGAATTCCAGAAAAACGTCTATTTCTGCTTCATTGACTATGCTAAAGCCTTTGATTGTGTGGATCACAACAAACTGTGGCAAATTCTTAAAGTGATGGGAGTACCAGACCACCTTACCTGTCTCCTGAGAAACCTGTACGAGGGTCAAGAAGCAACAGTAAGAACCAGACATGGAACAACCGAGTGGTTCAAAATTGGGAAAGGAGTATGACAAGGCTGCATATTGTCACCCTGCTTATTTAACTTATATGCAGAGTACATCATGAGAAATGCCAGGTTGGATGAATCAGAGGTCGGAATTAAGATTGCTGGGAGAATTATCAACAACCTCCGATATGCAGACGATACCACCCTAATGGCAGAAAGTGAAGAGGATCTAAAGAGCCTCTTGTTGAGGGTGAAAGAGGAGAGTACAAAAGCTGGTTTGAAACTCAACATTAAAAAAACGAAGATCATGGCATCTGGCCCCATCACTTCCTGGCATATAGAAGGGGAAGAAATGGAAGCAGTGATAGATTTTACTTTCTTGGGCTCCAAGATCACCGCAGGCAGTGACTGTAGCCATGAAATTAAAAGACGCTTGCTCCTTGGGAGGAAAGCTATGGCAAACCTAGACAGCATAGTCAGAAGCAGAGACATCACCTTGCCGACAAAGGTCCGTCTAATCAAAGCTATGGTTTTCCCAGTAGTAATGTATGGCTGTGAGAGCTGGACTATAAGGAAGGCTGAGCGCCGAAGAATTGATGCTTTCGAACTGTGGTGCTGGAGAAGACTCTTACGAGTCCCCTGGACTGCAAGGAGGTCAAATCAGTCCATCCTAAAGGAAATCAACCCTGAGTGCTCATTGGAAGGACAGAGACTGAAGCTGAAGCTCCAATATTTTGGCCACCTAATGCGAAGAGAAAACTCCCTGGAAAAGACCCTGATGCTGGGAAAGACTGAAGGCAAAAGGAGAAGGGGACGGCAGAGGATGAGATGGCTAGATAGCATCACTGATGCAATGAATATGAACTTGAGCACGCTCCGGGAGAGAGCGGAGGACAGGAAGGCCTGGCGTGCTATGGTCCATGGGGTCACGAAGAGTCGGACACGACTGAACAACTGAACAACAACAAAGCGGCCACAAGACTCTTTACGGTAAATAGGTAAATAATTGGTCACGTTTGATGTGTGGGAATTATCAGGTAGAGAAGAGGCACTTTATGGCAACTGGCAGCTGTCAGGAGCACCCTCGCTGCCTCTTGCAGTCCCCACCAATAGCCAACTCAGGACACAGACAACGAGGAATTCTTTCCAAGACTTTATTCCTTTATTACTTTATGACTCTTTCAGATACTAATCACTAGCGACAAAGCAAGGAACAGCACTGGGGAAAGATAGCAGAGTAGCCTAAGCTCCAGGTAAGGCAGTTGGTCCCCGTTTGAAGGAGAACCACGGGAAGACCCTGAACTTATGGGCTAGGGAGAGATCCTCCCTCTTTCCCTTGGGTCCTCGGGATGCAACCGTTGTTTGCATGCCAAACGAGCGCTACACCTCCTTTCTGCGCCCTCCATCTGTCGTTGCTCCCTGCATCTGCGTCAAGCGTCCAGCAAGCCCCCCTCCAGCGCTCTCTCACTGCCAGGGTCACTATCTATCCCAGGAATGCTGTCAGGAGGAATCTCTGCCAGCTACTGTGCTTGTGAGAGATGAGTGAGCTCCTCTCCCATGGGTTGCTGTTCCTCCTCAGAATTAGAACTGCTCTGGGGCTCTATTGGCTCAGTTTCCACCCTGACAGCAGCTCCTGAGACTTGCTGCTGTGGGATCCATGGACATGGTACAGATTCGTTTAGGGGCCACCTGACTTACCTGCCTGGAGTTGTGGGACTTTGGGAGGGGGTGACCCAGGAACACACCCCTATCAGTTGTAGGGTATGGCTTAAGGAAAGGGGTGGAGACTAATTTCCACCTCCCCCCATGGACAGGGGTAGGGGCAGGAGCAAGCTTGCCTGAATAATGTGCAGCCTAACTGTCTACAGGACTTTCACCTTGCAGACCCTGTTGTTTTATTAAATAAATGTGGCCCTAGCAGGGCTGGCTCCAGGTTTTTGAGAGCCCTTGGGCAAGGCACCCTCAATGGGACCCCTCCCTCAGTGAATATACCTTCTCATTACCATTGTCACCAGCTCCCAGGTTCTATTGTAGGTTATGTTTTTCACCTTATGATCATATGCTAATAATATATATTAGTCATCTTGTTTTTAATAATTTCTGCGTATTCTCCTGTGGAAAATTACTGGGAATCTCTAAAAGAGTATAAACAGTGTCTATAAATGCTGTAAATGTGAGGTTTGCACATAACGCTAACCCACGGTCTGGATCACTGAATTCTGGGTTGTCGTGATGTGTGAGCACAGCCCCACTAACAAACCATAGTTTGTTAACCACAAACAACCCAGAAAGAGAACCCATGGTTTGTTTGGGGGTTATGAACTCTAGGTTGCTTAAACCATGGTTGTTGTTACATGAGAACCCGGAACTATGGGTTCTTCATGGGTGGTTTTGCCAGACTACAGAGGTGGTGGGCAAAAATAGTAAAGAAAAACACCCAGCCGCTCTATATGCCAGTATTGCAGTGCCACAAAGGCATTTGGGATACAGGGAAGGAGCAGGCAAAGGAGGAGGAAAACATACAATCCAGAGATGGAGAAAACAAACCACGGTTTGTTTGATTGTCTGCCAAACAAACCCTGGGTAAGGCAACAAACCATCGGTTAAATAAGTGCATTAGTGTTATGTGCAAACCAGGTAACTGATGTTTCGCATTTTATGGTTTGTGCACTTTACTACCACAGTTGAATCCAGATCACTATTCAAATGGCAGTACTCAGAGGGGAAACAACAAAAAAGAAATAATCCTTAAGCAGCAGTAACCTGTGATAGACAAATAAAGGTTAAGGAACAAAATTCTAAACACAAATCTTTTCTCTAAATATCAAAACACAAAATTTGTTATTACAATGGCTGAGTTTGCATGACACAACAACCCACCCTGCGTACTCTAAAGTATGTAGTGTGGGTTGTTGTCGGAACAACAGAGAAGGCTTATCATGGGTTGTTCTCCCCCTCCTTTCCCCTCAGTCCTCCAGCTGGCTCCAACACATATTCCAGGGCACTTGGCAGTAGAACTCGTCTTGTCTGCCGCCAAGTCCCCCTCCATGTTCCGATCGTGACCCTGGTCGCGTTCATAACTTTTGTGTGCGTGTCTTGACATTTGTGCAAAACAGGGCCAATTTTTTTTAAAAAAAAAAAAATTGTTGGCCCCAGGAATGTGTGCAACCCCCAAGGGTAAGTTCCACACTTCAGAACTTGAGGATAACTCACTAAGGGTGCCATCTGATCCCATTTCCCTGCCCTGTCAGTGGGTAATTTGCACATACTGACAGCTGTCAAACTGAGGAAAGGGGATCAGATCGCACCCTTAGCAACCTGATCCCCAGGGTTTGAAGTGTAGGATTTACCCTTGGGGGTCCTGCCCTTACATTCCACTTCTCCCTGAGTTTTCCCCCATTGTTGTGCTTTTCCACCATTTCTTGGTAGCCTGCACAGATACTGTACTTTCTGTATTTTGCCACTCACTGTAATTCATTATTCTTTTCTTCTCCACCCCTCCGAAGTAAGCAATCTGGGTTTAGCTGCCTACTTTTATAAAATCACTAAGTCTCTAAATTGCTAAACCTCCAAAATCATTAAATCACAAAATTGCTGATTTGCTATAGCGCTAAATTGCTATACTGCAAAGTCGCCATACAGCTAAATCGCTATAGCACTAGATCGCTATACCACTTCAGTGATATGGAAATATACCATGGCTTCATATGCACAATATTGCTGTATGGTTCCATCTTTCAGTTGGGACATGGGAGTCTCATTTCTGTGGAGACTGGCAGACTGTGGAGACTGGCAGACTGGCAAACTGTAGAGATTGGCTTGTTGGTGGGATGTAGGAAACATCAAGAGAAAAGGCTCTGCTCCTTTTCTCTGGATACCTGATATCCCTTACAGTATATTTCCTTTCCCTGAGCATGGGAAAGGGGTAAAGGGACCAAGCCTCTCATACATGGTTGATAATGTTCATTTCAACTGGCGGGACTCCACCCACCCCACCCCAAAGTAAGGCAGATTAGAGTGCAGTGTGACCTGTGAACGCAGTTGGTTTGGGAGGGGTATAATCTACTTTTTTCAGCATAGTGTGCCACTGATGGACCAAACCCGATTTCAGGAGAAAGTGGAGAAAAGCTGAAATCGATTCTCAATGTGTTTCCATGAAGATGGCCCCCAAGACTCAAAACTAACTGTAAGCCTCAGTTACTGACAGTTAGTTCACAAGCCTCTGCTGATTGGTAACTGTGGGGAAGGGCAGAATGCTGCTGGTCTTTCCCGGTCTTTTCTCAGCCTCCTCAGGATTTCTCTTTTCCATCTCTGTCTCGCTCTCTTCATAGTTTCCTCAGAACCTTTCTTCCCAATCTCTAGCTCTTTTTTCTCCTCAGAGTCTCCTCAGAACCTCCCCATTCCCTCAGAAGTAATCTAAGCTCCTCAAGACTGTGCTGCATTGCACAGGGTTACATTTGTATTCCAAGTCCAAGGTGCATGGCTAACCAATCAAAAACAAATTGAGAGCTTTCAAAAACTATCTGGTTCCTCACTGCTGGAAACAGGATGCTAAACTAGATGAAACCTTTGTCAGATCCATCCAGGTTCTTCTTAAGTTCCTGTGACTGCAGGCTTGGGTGTTATTTCATGTTTGGCTCAATAAATGCGAAGTCTGCACAGTTGCATCCATGTTCTTTTGCAGTCATAACCTTCCTGGTAGATGTAATGCAGAGTGGATCCACCTCCTGAGGACAGGAGGTGGATTCAGAATAGATTCTGAATTAGCTTCACTCAGGGATCATAACGGAAGCAGATTTTTAACTTCTGCTAGCAGACAAAATTAGCAAGGTGTCTAAATGCACAGGTGCAATAGTGTAGATAGGAAAATTATCTAATAAAATAATGCAGGCAAGCTGTTGCTGATAGGCAAGCTGTTGTTGACTACGCTTGACCCATGGCTTGATGTATTAATTCAGTTATCACACAACAGATTAATGTTGAAATGAAAAATAATTTTCCTTACTTCTCTAATGCACTTCTGGCTACTCTTTCCTTCTCCTTTTTTTGCCGTTCTTTGTGCTTCTTAACCCGAATCTCCCACAAACCTCTTATGGCCGAAAAGTCGAATATTATCACCTGATGCCCCATACTGCTGACATCAGGATTCTCCTGCAAGAACAATTTTGTTAAGACAGTGTCATGATAATGAAAAACATCTCATGTAGCAACTGGCTTATTTTAAAAAAGATAATACAGTTTGCACCATATTATTAGACAGATAATACAGTTTACACCATGTTAGTAGGCATAGTTATGAAATTCTTTCAATCCCCAAAGCCTCTAAATTAGGCTAGGCTCACAAATGCATGTATGTACATCGATTAATTTCTCTACACAATACGACAGGCAACTGAATTTATGAATGGACTGTATTCAGGGACAGCTCTATCATTAGGCAGAGTGAGATGGCTGCCTCAGGCAACTGATTTGGGGTAACATGAAAGGGCAGGACATTGTTATTTTATTACTATTGTATCTTTAATGCCAGGGAGAGGGGGGGTTGGGGGGGTCTGCTTCAGGTGCCAAAATAACTTGGCTGATCTAGGGTACTGTGTACCTTAACTGAGAGAAAGGGGACACCATTTGCCACAAACAGCAAAATGTATTAGGCCAGCCTTGACTGTATTGAAAAGCATTGTACCTGAGGTGACTGGAAGTGATACATAAGTTCTATCTGTGGTCTTATATATATGATGATGGGCCATCCCCACATGAAATCTGCCATTTGATGGTGCAAGTAAATAACATACATGTGCAAACTAACAAGTAAAGATTTATAGAATTGAGTCTTAGGGTGCAATCCTATGGCCACTAGACAGCGGCTAAACGGCCATATGGTTTTTTGTTTTCTGGGAACTGACCTCAGAACCAGTGCTCCTAGGTGGGTTCCCAGAAAACCGCCTCCCTGCTCCCTCCCCTGCCACTTCGTAGGCAGCACAGTTCTTCCCCGGCTCTGCACTCACAAGAGCAGTGTGGAGCAGGGGAAAAGGGGACGTTCCTGGGGGAGGGGATAGCGGAAGCTCCAGTACAATACTTCCTATGCACTGTCCAGCCTTTCCCCCCCTCCCCTGCTCTGAGCCACTCCAGCTAGGCAGCCAAAATCGGCCGTCTAGCCACAAATGTAGATCCCCTCCCCGCTCCACCTGCCCTGCATTGGATAGTCGGTTTTCTCCAAGTTCAGAGGCAGCCAGCTATCCCCATAGGATTGTGCCCTCATTCATTATTAACATTTATATATCCCCTTGTCTTCTAAAAAGCCATCTTCCTCCTACATACTCTCTGTAAGTAACCAGAGGAACTCCATTTTCTTTATTAGGTTCCATTACTTTTCTTTTTTGTAGCAGCATTTTGGAGTTGATTAGACCTGCAAAAGGCCCAGAGGGGAAAGCTGGCTGGCATGTAGACCCTTGACCACCTGAAGGGAGCATATGTCTGGTTTATCTTGAAGGAATGGCTCTGCTGTCTCTGGCCACAAGGTTATAAAAGGCCTAGCTCTGTGGGAGGGAGTAGAGTGCTTTCAGCTGGGCTTGTGTGAACAAGTGTCACGTCTCCCTTCGACCTTCCATTCTGGAGGGGATGGGAGAGCACCAGGGACTGGCATAGTTAGCATATATAATTGGGGAGGGCCGCCATGCCCATTTGCCTTTTGTTCTCATCTTGCTTCAAGAGAGGGAGGCATCACGTCTGGCGTGACTTATGAGAAGGGTCCATACGAAGGTATGCATAGCCAGGTCCAGAGCAGTCTTTGTTTTTAGACTGTATTTCATTTTCCAACTGTTTGTACTTATAGAATCATAGAATAGTAGGGTTGCAAGGGGCCTACAAGGCCATCGAGTCCAACCCCCTGCTCAATGCAGGAAAGCATCAAGCCCATTACTTGTGCTAATCTGTTTTGTAACAAGTTGGCTTTGTAACTTCCAATCTTGTACCAATTTGGACTTTGTAACTTCCTATTCCCCTTTCCCTTCTTCTAAATAAATGATTTACCTCTTAATACTGTGTGTTCTTGCCCGCTTGGGTCAGTCCTAAGTCTAGTGTTTCTCTGCAGCTAGCACTACTAACTTTATTTTGTCCCTGACTCTGGGGAATCAAGGGAACCCATTTCTTTGGTCTCTGAATCAGCAGAGTTAAGGAGGCTAAGCAGGCCTGGGAATTCCCGCATCTCTTTTCTTTCCATTAGAAGTGCTTTGGCGTTGAATCACGTTCTTCCCTCGGCCTTCCTTTACACTCTCACTCAGCAAAGTCATCCCTTTGGAGACAAATTCCCATTCCATTGACGAATGGGATGATAATGAATGGAACTACTCACGTATATCTGTAAGCACTTCTCATTTGACCCTTCTGTTGATGAGAAATACTACTTAGGGCGCTCTGCCTACGAGTGCAAGAGGTATGGCTTCCTAGTTATTGGACTACTGCCATTTTCCTTGTGGCTGTATAAGTAGGAGATAGGCAGCCTGGTCTAGGGGATCAAGAGGTGCATCCTGTCCTTTCCAACCAGGACATGCATTTCAGTTTCCAGCTGCTAATATTCCAATCGGAACTGACTGGTGGGCCAGTGGTGGGAGTCTTACCCAAATCCCAGTTTACATCCCCCAAATCTATATTGCACATTTTCCAAACTCAGCAATTACTGAATTCACACAGCTCTAGTTCTTACCAGAATCTACCCTTCATTCTGTTGAGAAAAGCAGCAACTATTGACATCTGTATCCTTGCCAATGGCACACTGGGCTCTTTAATGGCCAGCAGATCCTGCCTTTATATCTCATTAAAAGACAGCATCTCCAAGAGTGCCCCATACCAATGTTTTGGGACGCTGCTTCAGTAGTGGCAAGCCAGTCAGCCACTAAGTCTGGTACAAGTATAGCTGGAAAACTAGTAAAACAGTTCTTTCTTGCTCAGTCATTGCTGAAGATGTAACGATTTCAACTTGATTTTTTTTTAATCACGAAAAGCAGCTAATCCATCTATTCAGGGCTTTTGTTACACTTCCTTGTTCATAAATTCACTCACTGAGCCAGTCTGAGGGAATTCTATGTAACAGAAGCCAGAAAGCCTTGTAAAAATAATTGCTTCAACCCAGATAAAAATGGATGTTTCCTGTCCCCTCTTTCTTGTTGTTGTTGTTGTTGTTGTATTACTTCACTTGAGATTTCATTAGAAGCCATTTTTATTGCACTTAATAAAAGAGAGCTGGGGGCTGTCAATCCAATTCTAGAGAAATAGTCTATTCTCTTCCCCTCTCTCTCAAGGCTAGACAACGTCATGGATGATGGCTATTAGTCACGCTGGCTAAATGGAACATCCATGTTTTGAGGCATAACTCTGTGAACACTGGTCACATAATTGGAGATGCACTGTTGCTTTCATGCCATGCTTGTCGGAAGCATTCTTTGGAAGCATTTGGCTAGCTGCTCTTAGAAATAGGATGTGGGAGTAGATCCGGGGTAGACAGCCTAGGTGGGCCATATGTGGCCCTGAGGCCAATTTCATGCATCCCTCTTTATGCAATCATTTCAGACATCTGGCAAGAGTAATCTGTCCCTTCCATGGCCTGCTGCATAGAAAGGAAGAGGAAGAGAGAGAAAAGGGGTTGGCAGAAAGAGAAAGGGAGTGACCCACCCACTTCTGGCTTTGGCACCGCCCACCACCAGCATGCGGCCACTGACAGGTTATCCATGAGGGAATGCAATCCTCAACAGAAAAAAAAAAAGGCTGCCCTCCCCTGAATTAGATAGACTCTTGCTCGGATCAAGCAGATCTCTTCTTATGTTCTTAATTTCTTTTTCAGCTATTGTTATTTTCACAGTTCTTGTTCTATCTGATCCCACCCCCTCAGATTCTCCAGTGTCCTACTGGACATTTTCATAGTCTTGCTTTTTGTCACAATCCTAATCTAGAAGGGTTTGACCCTTCTAGAAGAGCAGTTAAAACCTTTCTGTTTTGCCCAGGCTTTTTTTAGTTAATTTTATGTTGTTGGTTTTATATTTTCTTTTGCATGTTGGACTAGAGTGGAGGATCTTATTTTTGCTTACTTTAGTGATTGTTTTACTTGATTTTTTTTTTTAGATTCTTATTAGCTATTTTGAAGACCACAGGGTTGGCCCAAGACATTTTTCTGCTTTAGACAAAGGACAAAATGGCATTCCCTCACTCAAAGCTAAGCAGACCTCAACTGGAATTTACTTCAACACTCGTGATGGGATGGTGCCCTCCACCACACCTGAGGGTATCAGGCCAGTTGAGGAAGTACAAGGCAGGCCATGTAACACACACAGTTCTTCTCTCCAACACTTTCCCACCCCTTCCCCCAACATATGCCTCCTAAGGCAGATTCCTCACTCAGCCTAATGATAGGGCCGGCCCTTAGTCCTCGTTGAGAATAAATGGGAAGAAGATTTATGCCAGATGCCAGTACATATCTTAATGTTTTCCTCATTAAAGTTTTCATCCCATTATTTCTTTCTTTCTTTCTTTCTTTACAATATTTGTATACCACTCCATATCTAGAACACATTTTGGAGCGGTGAACACAAGAGATAAAACAGTAAAAGGATAAAAAGATTAAAACACCATGCTATTTTAAAAACAGAATACCAATAGAAACCATTACTGGTCAATTAAGGAATGCCTCCTGGAACCCTGCTGTTTTCAGGACGCGCCGGAAACAGCACAGTGTCGGTGCCTGCCTGATCTCCAAGGGCAGGGAATTCCAAAGAAAGGGGACAACCACACTGAAGCCTCTTCTCTTGGTGGTCTTGAAGCAGGCCACAGGTCCATGTGGAATCACTAGGTGCAACACCTCCGATGACCTCAGTGACCAGGCAGGTTGGTAAGGGAGAAGGCGCTCTCTTGGGTATCCTGGTCCCAAGTTGTTTAGGGCTTTGTATGCTAGTACGAAACCTTAAACCCAGCCTGGTAGCAGATAGACAGCCAGTGCAGTTCCCTCACCAAAAGAGTTACATGCTGAAAAGGAGCAGCTCCAGATAAAAAACAAGCTGCTGCATTCTGCACTAGCTCCAGCTTCCGGAGCAGCCTTAAGGGCAGCCCCATACAGGGCTTCATCACATGGAGGTTTTATCCTGCGATTGAGATTCCTCTTTCACAGAAGTTTGCGGGCTCTTTACATAACGCTGCGATCCTCCTACACTAAATGCCCTTTGTTCTGTTTTTAAATAGATCGTAGATAATGAGCTATCAAATTACCCCATTGTGTTCCGCTTCAGTTTCCTCCATGAAAAGAGTTAAAGTGGCAAGAAGAGAAGTGAGATCAATGAAAGATAATGGAAGACTTAGATATGGGGCGAAGCGGGGGTGGAGGAAAAACATGTAAGTGGTGATCCTGCATTTAAAATGGAAGCAGAAAGCCCCGTTTTAAATGCAGGCTTTTAGGCTGGTGTAGAAATTCCCATAGAGTGCATTGCAGTAATCCAGTCTTGAGGTTACTAACACCTCACTATCCCTATAGGGTTACTATAGTTACTATAGTTACTATAGTTAGTAACTATAGGGTTACTAACACTATCCCTGTCCCAGAGAGGCTCTAGTTGGCAAACCAGCCAAAGCTGGTAAAAAGCACTCTGAGCCGTCATGGCCACTTGGGCTTCCAGAAAATGTGATGGATCTAGGAGTACCCCTAAACTACAGATCTGATTTTTCAAAGGGAGTGCAACCCCATCCAGAACAGGCAATGAGCCTATCTCCCAGACTCGAGAACCACACACCCACAGGGCTTCTGTCTTGCCAGGATTCAGTTTCAGTTTATTGGCCCTCCTCCAGCCCATTACTGAGTTCAGGCACTGGTCCAAGACTCGCACAGCCTTTCCTGATTCAGATGTCACAGGGACATAGAGCTGTGTGTCATCAGCATACTGATGGCACTTGGCTCCAAATCCCCTAATGACCACTCCCAGTGGCTTCATATAGATGTTAAATAACAGAGACAAGATGGTACCATGCAGAAACCCACAGCCCAATTGCCAAGGGGCCGAGGAATAGTCAACCAATGTTATTCTATGAAATCAGCCCCGCAGGTAGGACTGGAACCACTCTAACATGGTGCTTCCGATATCCATCCCACAGAGTCGATCCAGGAGGATACCATGGTCAATGACAGATCAAGCAGAATTAACAGGGTTGCGCTCCCCCATCCCTCTCTCGATAAAGGTCATCCATCAAAGCAACCAAGACTGATTCAGTCCCGTAACCAGAACTAAACCCAGATTGAAATGGGTCTAGATAATCAGTATCCTCCAAGAGTGCCTGTAGTTGTTCCACCATTACCCTTTCTAGAACCTTCCCTAAGAAAGGGGTATTTGAAAATGGGCAGTGTTTGTCTAATACCATTGGGTCCAGAGTGGACTTCTTCAGGAGTGGTCACACTACTGCCTCCTTAAGGTCAGCAGGGACCACCCCTTCCCGAAGGGAAGCATTCACCACACCCTGGACCAACTCAGTCATACCCCCTCAGTTAGCTTTTATTAGGCAGAAGGGGCAACTATTGAGAGGGCATGTGGTCAGCTGCATTGCCGGAAGCACCTTGTCCATGTGATCAGGCCATAACAACTGAAACTGATCCCACAAAATCAGGCAAATGGTGGCATCAGACTCCTCGACTGGAACTACGCTAACAAGAGCATCAAGTTTTCTGCGGAGACTAGTGATTTTGTCCTCAAAGTGCGATGCAAAAAGGTCACAGCGGGTCCCTGAGGGGACCATTCTCTTCACAAGTTTTATTGTTGCTGGAGACCTTCTTAACTAGTAAAACAAGTCACCAGCCAAGTCACCAGTTCCATAAATGAAATTACAACACGATATAGCTTTCATCACACTTTATACATTGTGCTAGGTTTTTAATGGACACTGGGGAATATGTTTTTAAAAATTATTGTTATTAGGTATCAATGTAAGCTGTACATTGCCTTAGGTACCATTGTGGCAGAGTGGGACTCACAAGTTTTAATCCTGGCTTATTTTTTAAATTATTGTTTCATAAATGATTTGTTTTAAATGTGTTATATTGTAAGCCACCTTGAGCACATACAGTCAGGGCCAGAAATATTGGAACAAGGATAACTGTTTTGGCAGTAGGGCTCTGTACACCATTACATTGAAGTTGAAAGGAAACACACCCAGATGGGAGCGAAGTCAGGAGTTCCAGCTGTAATTCAAGGGGTTTGACAAAAGTGGAGCACTAACCATTCAGGAAGTACAGCCAGCGGCATAAACACACACCGCATCGTTGGTGGCTCATAAGTAATGGAACAAACCAACATCATTTCAAATTTAAGGATCGCCTTTAATACCTGGATGAAAATCCTTTGCATTCAATTACTGCCTGAAGTCTGGAACCCATGGACATGACCAAATGCTGAGTTTCCTCCCTCAAGATGCTTTGCCAGGCCTTTACTGCAGCTGCCTTCAGCTGCTGCTTGTTTATGGGTCTTTCTGCCTTCAGTCTTGTCTTCAGTAAGTGAAAAGCATGCTCTATTGGGTTGAGATCAGGTGACTGACTTGGCCATTGAAGAACATCCCACTTCTTTGCCTTCAGAAACTCTTGGGTAGCTTTTGCTGTATGTTTGGGGTCATTATCCATCTGCAATATGAAGCGGCATCCTATCAGTTTGGCAGCATTCGGCTGAATCTGAGCAGAAAGTATAGCCCTATACACTTCAGAATTCATCCTGCTGCTTTGATCAGCAGTCAGGTCATCAATAAACAGCAGTGATCCGGTTCCATTGGCAGCTATACATGCCCATGCCATAAAACTGCCTCCACCATGTTTGACAGATGATGTGGTATGCTTTGGATCATGAGCTGTTCCTTTCCTTCTCCATACTTTTCTCTTCCCATCATTCTGGTACAAGTTAATCTGGGTTTCATCAGTCTAAAGAATCTTATTCCAGAACTGGGCAGGCTTTTTTAGGTGTTTGCTGGCAAAGGCTAATCTGGCCTGTCTGTTCTTGAGTATTACCAGTGGTTGGCACCTTGTTGTGAAGCCTCTGTATTTACATTCATAAAGCCGTCTCTTGATTGTAGATGTTGACAATGACATGCCTACCTCCTCAAGAGCGTTCTTGACCTGGCTAGATGTTGTAAAAGGGTTCCTCTTCACCATGAGCAGCATTCTGCGGTCATCCACTTTAGTTGTCTTCCGTGGCCTTCCAGGCCTTTTGCTGTTGCTGAGCTTGCCAGTTAATTCCTTCTTTTTCAGGATGTTCCAAACTGTTGTGTTGGCCACTCCCACTGTTTTTGCCGTCTCTCTGATGGGTTTATTTTGTTTCCTCAGCCTAATGATGGCCTTCACGTGCATGGACACCTCTTTGGACCTCATGTTGGGGGTTCCAGTGAACAGCTACCAAATGCAAATGTAACATTCAGAACCACCTCCAGGCCTTTCATCTGCTTGATTGGCCATGGGGTACCCAGGAAACAGGCCACACCTGGCCATGCAGCTGCTTGTCAGCCATTCGTTCCATTACTTATGAGCCACCAATGATGGGTGTGTGTGTATGCCACTGGCTGTACTTCCTGAATGGTTAGTGCCCCACTTTTGTCAAATCCCTTGAATTACAGCTGAAAGTCCTGACTTCGCTCCCATCTGGGTGTGTTTCCTTTCAACTTCAATTGGTGGTGTACAGAGGCCAACTGCCAAAACAGTTATCCTTGTTCCAATATTTCTGGCCCTGACTGTAGCAAAGGCAAGATGGGATAAAAGTATTATAAAAAAATTGGATCCTGATTGTCATTTCATTGACACTTATTCATGGTCATAGATGGATGCCAATATGTTGTTCCTGATTCATCTCATGAGTAACAGATTGCGCCCTGAGAATGTGTGTTGGTGGAGGCCAGTATGGCATAAGAAGGGAAAAAATCTACATGCAATGTAGGTTTAAACAAAGATACAATATTCTTTCATAATACTGCAGAAGTAGTCCTGCCCTCCAGGAGTTCCGAGGAGGCCACACACCCTTCCCCACACCCTTTCCCCCAACTTCCAGTCATCTGGTGGTTTCCTAGCTTTTGTGCAGTTTTTCCCCCAATTCTAAAAAGTTGAAATACCTCTCCTAACGCTGAGTTACTGGCAGTAAGAGCTTCTAAAATATGCTGGTATTTTAGCCCCAGCCTTTTTGCCTTCAGCCCTGGAATGTGTCCCTTGAGAACTTCTCTAAAATGGAATTTGGCCCTCGGTTGAAAGGGTTCAACACCCCTGCTGTACTCCTTGATAGTCTGTGGACACTCTGTGCATGAGAGGGGTGTGGTTTCTAGATTACAAGGCACACTGCCAGAACAGACATGCCTCAGGCAAAGCCAGCAGTGACCATATCCCCAACAGGGAGGGCTCAGTGACAGCCCTAATCTTGCCCTAAACTTGCCATGCTTCAATTAGAAAGGAATCCCAGCAGCACTCTGTCCTGCAGTCATTAACAGCTCACCGCTCTTTGGGTCTGTCAACCCCAGTAGCGTAGTGGCAAATTCAGAAGTGCAGGGTCTCTTCGTGACAGTCACAGCCACGCCCCCTCACAGCCACACCCCCTTCTAAGATTATACAACCTTGTAAGATATACAACTTCCAACTGGTATCCAAAAACAGTGCAGCTGTGAGTAAGGCAGTGGTATTTCAACTGGATGTCTGAGAAAAATGCAGGGGTGTTAAAATCTTTTTCACTCACTCACAAACATTTTAGGTTTTCAAAATATGATACTCTATGGAAGCTTCACCCTCTCAACTCAGCCCTCATGGACAGATCCCTTCTCATTTAAACAGCCCCCTTGCACACTCCCTTAGTGCCCCAACATTACTCATTAGCATTCCCTAAGCCACTTCATTATATCTCCCCCCTCCCCCTTGAACAGAAACGACCACACACCCAGCTGGATTGAACTACACACACACACACACACACACACCACCCCAATCCACCAACCCAAGGTGGGGATGACGATGGCCTAACTCTTCGCCCCCTCCCCTTCTCGCCGCTCATCTCCCATCCCGCTCCCCCAAAGGCCCGGCCTCTCTGGAACCGGCTCTTCCCCACCTCAACTTCCATGGGTCTCTGTGGGTGCAAGGCATGCCCCCTTGGAAAGATCTATCTGGGCTCCCTGAGTGCTCCTGCTCCCCAGCTTGCCCCTTCATTCACCCACCACCCGGTTCCTGCCTGGGCCATTCCTGGGCAAGGCAGGGCCTGCCTTTCGGGCCAGCAGGGAGAGCAAGCCCTGCTCCCTGCCCAGCGGATCCTCCTGCGACCCCTAGCTCAGTGTTTACACCATGCCCCCCCTCCATCTTCGTCTCCGCTCCATTCCTGCCTGCTTGCTCTGGGCCTGTCCCCTCCTCCTCCTCTTCCTCCTCCCCACGTTGTCCAGGGTAAACACCCTCTAGCC
Organism: Heloderma suspectum; assembly: GCF_057233095.1. NCBI lineage: Eukaryota > Metazoa > Chordata > Lepidosauria > Squamata > Helodermatidae > Heloderma > Heloderma suspectum. The sequence continues at coordinate 90,814,956 of NC_139459.1, forward strand.
CAGATCCACAAGGCTCACCCCACTCCATGCGCTCATGGCCAGGGATCACCAAGCAGGAGGCCTTAAAGGCACACGCTCCTTTTTGTCTGCTTCCCCTTGGCGTGTTGCGCTGGGGTGTGGGGCAGTTGTGCAGGGATGTGGAGAAGCTGTAGAGTGGGGAGGGAGGAGCTGTGATTCCAGGCAGCAGAAGCGCTTGGCAACCGAGTCGGAAGAAGCTGTCCAAAGCATGGACACCTGCTGCAAGCAGGCTGAGGGGAATGGGGGGCAGCAGCTTGGCCCAGTGCTGCAAGGCACAGGAGGCCATGCCTGAAGCACCAACCAACATCTCTTCGGATTGGTGTGCAGTGCTGCAGGATGGGACGAGAGAGCGGCAGCAAGGGTGGCAGCCGCTACTGCAGCCCTGCAATAGCAGCACCAGTCATGCTAGGACTCGCAGGACAGCCTCTCAGCGTGCTTCCACCCACCTGTCCCACATCAATGAGTTGGGACCTGGCTGCGACCCAACTCAAGAAAAAGTACTGGGACAAAGACCTGGTGAGACCTGGCAGGATTACAGTGCTGGTCAACCTATATGTGGGTGAAGGGAACCCAACAATTTACCCCAGGAAGAGCAGCCCCTCTAGGACCACAACTGCCATACAAAATACTCCCTAAAAGAGTATTCTAGAGAAATATAGTGGCAGCTGGCAACTAGAAAAGGGATAAAAGGGCACACCTATATTGAAGACCAGTTCCCATGTCACCTATGTATTATATGTTCCTGTTACAGTGGAAAGAAGTGGATAAATATCAATCACTTTATGTGTATGCCAGCCTCCTCCAAACAAGCCTTTTGTTTTGTATTCAACCATCCTGGTTTTATCCTCTGACTCATACAATCTACAACCTGCATCATCCCCCATAAATACCCAGCTCTGTGCTAGCAAAGGAGGTGCTTGTATGATTTCTATCTGGATAAGGCATGTTTCAGGACAGGAAGGCCTGGCGTGCTATGGTCCATGGGGTCACGAAGAGTCGGACACGACTGAACGACTGAACAACAACAACAACAAAGGCATGTTTAGATAAATCCTCTTTGCCTAGCTTCTTGCCTTATGAAGGAAACTGTCAGTAAGCTCTTGCTAATTTATGATGCCTCCTCTCATCAATGGGCTTTTGCCACATGCAACGTGTAGCTGCAATTTCCACACAGCTTTACGCTACGATTGTGCGGAGCTTGCTGCTCAATACCATCTTTCTTAAAAGACAACTGCTTTTGAATTATTCTTTAGGTCATGGCACACCTTTCTTCAATGATGCATTGTTATAGTATCACTCAGTTTTATGATCTATTAGTCGACGAGTTCATGAAAGCTGGTCTCTTCAGCCATATACTATAAAGAAAGCAGGATCCCAGATTGAGAAGAAAGGGTCCAAGGCCGTAAAAAGGGAGATTATAAGTAATGTATAATGGTGCCACCTGTGACAAAGAAGCTCTGTATGTTGGACTCTATAGTAGCAGGTAACCTTAGCTTTAGCGATTCCTATTTACACATGGAGAATTTACTGGGCCTCAATCAATATGCTCATGTTTAACACATTGAGCTAGATTCATCCCCAGTGCCTCTCCAATAGCTTCATCAGATTTACACAAGAAATGAGTCAATGCATCAACTGTGTAATTCATGGTTACTGCAAAATCCTTTTCTGCTTCTCAGGGCATATGGATATCAGCATATATACAGGTTTTCAAAATAGCTGCTACCATTTTCTCAATAGCTAGATTTGAAACTGCATTTTATTCAACAGTCAGTTGCTGAATGTCGCATTAGAAATACTTATATTGCCAACATTATACACAGTAAGAGGCTTCTAAAATTGAATATTTATTGTTCTAATTTTTCATCGGTCCTGTTTTTATTGCTTTCTTATTTGCTTTGCAGAAATGAATGCAGTGTACATGTTTTCCTCCATTTAATTTTTTAATAAAAAACCCCTACAGACCTAATTCTGCAACTTTCAGTACAGTATAGAGACAAGTATGCTTACATTCTATAGAAACCAATGGTACTTCTGTGCACAGTTAACTTTCCTCGAGATGCTTCTTCTGGAAATTGGTTTAAATGTAGTTCTAACAAAATCTAGGTAATTCACTAGCTCACTGAATACACCAAAACACTGCCCACATCCTTCCCTTCCACAAGGCATATTGGCATAAATACTGGGCCTTGAGGAAAAAAATATTTCATGCGCCTTTATGTAATATACTTCAGCCCTTCCCACAACACTCTTTTGAAGAAAGCCCGTCTCACTATAGCACAGAACCCCAAAACCACAGAAATGGCTTTTAAGAGGCACCAGTATTAATTTGTTCAAACAGTAATTTGATAAATATTTGTGAAGTGAAGCTTCCAGTTTGTGCCACTGGTTTTAAGCAGAATACCAGTTAACTAATGCAGAGGTTCTAGGGCAGGGGTACAGAACCTCAGTACAGAGGCCAAATCCAACCCAAATGGGGTCCCACAAATGAGCATACCCCCTTCCCTGCCACCCCCCTTTCCCCCAACCAACAATCCTTTGGTGGTTTCCTGGCTTTTGTTCAGTCTTTCCCCATTCTAATAGGTTGAGATGCCTCTCCCAAGGGTTAGGTTCTGGCACTAAGAGCTTTAGTGACTTGCTGCTATTTTTGTGGTTTGGGCCTTGCCCCCTATTGCCTTTGGCCCTGCTCACCCCTGGAATGCAGCCCCGGAGAACTTCTCTGAAATGCAATTTGCCCCTTGGTCTAAGAGAGGTTCTACACCCATTTTAGGGAAAGTTAGAAATACATCACACTCAGAGAGAGAGAGAGAGACTGAGTAACAGCTTCTCATGAAAATAACTAGCCTTATGTTTTATGAAATTAATCACAGAAATTAAATTCTTGTATATTGGAGTCACTAATCCATAACATCCTCCACAATACACCATATCTACATTCCAAATTCGTAACCAGAAAATTAGAAGTAATGGAACCAAAAACGCCATCAAGTCCAACCTCCTATACATAGATCAATCCTGTAAGGTAGGATTGATCTATGTATATTTCTAAGTTTTCTCATACCTGTAATAGGAGGAAATTACATTCTAGGATTCATCAAAGGAAATGATGTCATCAAGAAGGTTCGCTTTTATTGCTATATTCTTTGCGCCACCAAGTCTAAGCTCCTCACAGGGATGTTCATTAATTAGATCTTTAATTATGGATTAATTAGTGGTTGATTTGAGAGTATTCCTTGTACTGCTCTGGCTCTCGCAGCACTAATGTGTTTGCCATCAAGCTTGATGGATGCTACGCATGTACAGGGATTCATTACAGATGTATTCCCTATGTCTTCCATCAGCTGGCAACAAGGGCAACTCCACAAACAGATTCCTCCTTCTGTCATGTGGCCGAAAAAGCTACTTAACTTCCCTCCTGGTTTCATGTCATCCTTTTCATCTTATTTTACTGATGAAACTTTGATGATCAGTGTTTCATAAATATATTGAACAGCCTGAGAGCAGGTTGGCCTTCACTCAAGCAACAAGTTGCTTCAAGTGAGGAGCCAGGCCAGAATTGGAGGCTCGATAGGACCAGCTGGCCCCTATAACGTTGCCAGGTGTATCGCCTGACAAGAGCTGGACTAGAAGCTGCAAGCACCCTCTGGCAAGCAGTATTGGTGCCTCAGCAGAGCAGAGAGAGTAGGCCAGCAAGCTGCAGCTTTCTCTTCTGGCAAGCTATTGGTGCAGAGAATGAGGCACCTGGGTCTAGCTGCAAGAGGCCTCAGCATGAGATCCCTGGCACTGCACACAATTCTGGGATTCTCTGTTACTTTAGTAAAATATACATTATGAGGAACTAGACTGGCAACTGTTTTAGTGTGTTGGACAAGGACGGGATCCGTGTATGGAGCACTTGTTTCTGTTCAGGGTACATCTGTTACTTCAGTTCCCTCATCCTGGGTAGAAATCTCTGTAGTCCTTTAGACTGTATTGTCCACACTCAGCCTCTGGCAGCATGGGGATTGAGAACCCACATACAACATTATTTCAGTCCACCAATTGTTTGGGAATTCTTGAGTATGAGAAGGGTAGACACCATAACAGAGCCGTTCAGGAAGTATCTAGAGCACAGTACATACAAAACTAGCTCATCCATTAAGGACATGGCACACTTCTGATTGCTAGTGCCTTGACTAATGTGATCTGCCCTATATATATGTAGATGAGCACTGAGCACCAACAGGCAATATGAATCTTTTCAAGAAAAGCAAAAATTAACAGAGCATCCCAAGTACATGTCCTTACACCATCCTCAGAACCTCTTTATCAGTCCCTTCCCTTTCCATTCACTTTGAGCATCTCTACAGCAGCCTAAAATCCCGCATTCAAAACGGGATTCCATTTTAAATGCGGGATCATGATGGACTCCCTTTACACGTGCTTCTCCCCCGCCATTCCCCCCCTTTTCCCCTCCTTATCTGAGTCTTCCATATGTTTCATTGGTCTAGCTCCTCTTATTGCAGCGTTTCCTTTTTCACAGAAGGAACTCAAGCAGAACTCAAGCAGGGTAATTTGATAGCTCATTATCACCAATCTTTTAAAAAACAGAATAAAGGTCATTTAGTGCAGGAGATGCCCTGGAGGTTGACGTCATCTAAAGGGCCCGCAAACTTCCGTGAGTAACCAATCTTAAATAGCAGGATAAAAGCTCTGTGTGAAGAAGCCCTTTGTCTCATTTTACTTCTTATAGATAATTTCTCACACCCCTGTAGCTAATCAAACTAGTTATTTATGTTAACCAGAATGTGTGAGAATTACCCATACTCCCCTCCCCCTTTTTATGGCTCCAACAGGTATTGGATTGATATATTTTTAAATTTATAAAAATTGAGAAAAGGTTAAAAAATACTCTAATTTCAAAAAATCAGAATATTTACATGATATAATATATGGTACCAACATGGACCACAACCACTGACTCCACCCCAGGACTATCTACGAGGTTATCTAGATGGTGCATGATATCCACAGCCTTCACACCAGGCAGGCAGTTCATCATGCAGTCTACACGCTCATCACAAACCCAGCTGTCTGTGTGTCTAATGATCAACTCTCCCACTACCACAAGCCCCACTCCCCCCAGAGGCAGATCCTCAGTGCAAGAGGATATTTGTTCGTCTTCTGAGGAATGGGTCCTTCTAAGGGACCCATTCCTTCCCCAAGACCCACATTCTCCATGACAACAGAGGAGCTGTCACCCTGGGAGTGGGACACAACTAATAGGTCCCTGAAGGTCTCATCCACCAACCTCTCTGCCTATCCTACCTTCCCCAGGTCAGCAACCTTGGCCTCAAGGGAATGATCTTGGTCCCCAAAAGCCAGGAGTTAATTACACCAAGCAGACACCCACAACTTCTGTCGAGCAGGTAGATAGTTGTACATGTGGCACTCAATGCATGGTGAATGCCACATATTGGCCCAACTATATCATAATGGTTGAGCCAATGAGTTTGGGCATATGGCTCCTTGCTACAATCAGCACCACCCTGTTGTTCTGCCGACTGCTGCCATGGGCAAGCAAGCGGCCAACTGAAGCAACACCAGCAATGATAAAGATGAGGAGGCTGGTCAGGGTGAATCTAGCAGCAGCAGTGACAAACCTTGCCAGGGCCACTGAGCCCTAGCAGCGACAAACCTTGCCAGGGCCACTGGGACCTAGTATGATGTGTGCAGGTGCTAGTACCATTTCAACCAAACTCTGGGATGAACATGTGTAAAATGTTTTGCGGCTGTTTTATCCTTATCTATTCCTGCCCACTTTTGCTATGGTCTTTTGCCCCCACGGTGATAGGGACCACAGCAGCTCAGTGATTTGCGGAGAGCTTAACACAATGACGATGCTGAAAATGTGCACTCTTAGGCTGGGAACAGACAGCCAATAGTTTTTAAGAGGCTTGAAGATGATACATCAGAGGCAAGATTTCTCATATGTGTACACATTCCTCCCCGCCACCTCATGTCAACCAGGGTGCCCAGGTGACCTACTTTACAGAGGACAGTTCTCTCTTTAAAGGTCTGTTGGTGGGACAGTCCTCTATTTGAAGCGCTGCCCAGTCCAAGTCTGGTTTACAGATAAAGTACCATAACAAGGGAAAGCATTGAAGGGCCTTGAGACTGGCCATCAACAGTTATCACTTTGACAGCGGACTGAGCAGGCACACAGGTTACCTGGGAGGTGTCTCCACGAGCGACTTACTCCGAGCTGGCTGCATTTGGATGATGTTAGGGATACATGATGTCGTGGCCATCTTGCAACCACTCCAGAGTATCGCGCTGAAAGACCAGTTCTTCTGAGACTACTTTTAGTCCAATTGTTTTCCTTAATTCGACTTTTCTGCACTTCTGTTGTGGTGTGCACCACCCTCTCCGCATTTGCTCTGGCATGATAGGTTGCCCAGGAGTGTGTCTTTCATCTCACTGACCCCAGCCAAGGGGCGTTTCCCCAGTTTTCCCTGCCTGCGTTTCCCCACTGTTTCTGCCATTTCAGGGCTGGCCGTCAACAGTTCTGCGCTACCTCATGGCATTTACTTCTCCTTGCCTACCACTAAACTCTGGTGGCCATCCCCGCAAAGTATAGGTGTGCTCCCGGCAGGCTCTAACTTCTTTTTAAAAATTAAAGTGTTAAACTGATAGTGGCATACTGAGATAGCGAGATGGGGGGAGGTGTAGGTACTGTCAAAAAAGCGCTATTTCAGTTTAACAAATGTCCAGCAATACCTATATCCCCTATCTTACTAGCTCACTGTGCCACTATTCGGGGGCATAGCTATTGCTGGACAAATGCGTGATAGTGACCTAGTGGTACATTGAAAACTCCTTTGTAGGTGTGGGTTTTTTAACTTCTTCCTTTCTGGATGGGTGATTTCTTTCATGTCTCTATGCTTCTACTGTGCATTTGCTCTATCACGCAAGTGCTCTATCGCGCTATCGCACGATTGCACAATTGCATGACAGAGCGATAGAGGACTTGCATGATAGAGCAAATGCATGATAGAGGCATAGAGACATGAAAGAAATCACCCACCCAGAAAGGAAGAAGTTAAAAAATCACACCTACAAAGAGGTTTTCAATGTCACTAGGTCACTATCATGCAAAGAAGTGGAAATGCATCATCAAAAAGAGAGGACAAAAGGGGACACAGGTTTTCATAACATTTGTATATGCTAATTTTATGCAGAGATGCAATACCAGAAATGATTACTATAATTTAATAGAAATACAATGCATCTCACCACAGTGGGGACCAGGGGACCTGTGGGCCTGCTGCGTGGTCTGCTGTCCAGGTGCTAATGGCTGAAGGGAATCTTCAAGATCCCTGCTCTCCATTCTTATGGTTCTTTATATTTAAACTGGCCTTGGACTGGACAGGCCTTCAAATAGAGGGCAGCACCCCTTTCATACCATCCAATGCTCTAGAAAGAAAAAAAAACTATTAAAAACATAAGAAGAGTCCAGCTGGATTAGACTGAAGGCCTATCTAATACAGCATTCTGTTCCTCATGCTGGCCAAGCAGATGCCTCTGGGAAGCCCATATGCAGGACAAGGGGGCAATAGCCCTCTCTTGGTGTTGCTCCACAGCAGCACATATTCAGAAGTATTGCTGCCTCGGATCCTAGGAGTAGCATTTTATTTATTTATTTATTATTAAATTTATTAATCGCCCATCTGGCTGGTCACCCAGCCACTCTGGGCGATGTACATCATACAATAAAAACAGTTTTAAACAATAAAATTCTACAATAAAAACATTTTCTAAAATACCCTAACCCACCCCAAATGCCTGCCTGAACAACAACGTTTTTAATGCACGACGGAAGCTCATTAAAGAGGGGGCATGACGGAGTTCCCTAGGGAGGGAGTTCCACAGAGTGGGGGCCACCAGAGAAAAGGCCCTCTCCGTCGTCCCCACCAGTCTAGCTGTCCTGGCTGATGGGACAGAGAGAAAGCCATCCGAGGCTGATCTTGTTAAGCGGCCTGTCTGGTGCTGCTGGAGGCGCTCCTTAAGATAGGCTGGGCCGAAACCATATAGGGTTTTAAAGGTCAAAACCAACACCTTGAATTTGGCCCGGAAAACTACTGGTAACCAGTGCAACTCCTTCAGCACTGGAGTGATGTGATCTCGCTGGCAGCTGCCTTTAATCAGGCGAGCCGCCGCGTTCTGTACCAGCTGCAGTTTCCGAACCATCTTCAAGGGTAACCCCACGCAGAGCGCATTACAGTAGTCTAAACGAGAGGAGACCAGGGCATGTACTACCGATGGGAGCAGATGGTCGGGAAGGAAGGGGCACAGCCGCCGTATCAGATGGAGTTGATACAGCGCTGTCCGGCTCACAGCTGACACCTGAGCCTCCATGGACAGCTGGGAGTCCAAAATGACCCCCAGGCTGCGGACCTGGTCTTTCAAGGGTAGCCGTACCCCATTCAACACCAGGTCAACGTCCCCCAGCCTCCTCTTGTCTCCCACCAAAAGTACCTCGGTCTTGTCAGGGTTCAGCTTCAGCCTATTCCTCCCCATCCAGCCACTCACCGTCTCCAGACATTTGGACAGGGATTCTACGGCCAACCTTGGTGAAGATTTAAACGAGAGGTAGAGCTGCGTGTCATCCGCATATTGATGACACTGCACCCCAAACCTCCTGATGATAGCCCCCAGCGGCTTCACATAGATGTTAAATAGCATCGGGGAGAGGATGGAACCCTGTGGCACCCCACAAGTAAGTGGCCACGGGTCCGAAACCTCCTCTCCCAGTGCTACCCTCTGGTACCTGCCGGAGAGGAAGGACCGGAACTACCGCAATACGGTGTCCCCAATGCCCAACCCCTCCAGGCGGTCCAGGAGGATACCGTGGTCAACGGTATCAAAAGCCGCTGAGAGGTCGAGGAGAACAAGGAAGGAGCATTCACCCCTATCCAGAGCCCTCTTCATATCATCTACCAAGGTGACCAAGGCCGTTTCTGTCCCATGCCCAGGCCTGAAGCCCAACTGAAATGGGTCTAGATAATCAGTTTCTTCCAAGTGTGCCTTCAACTGCACCGCCACCACCCGCTCAATCACCTTGCCCAAAAATGGCAGATTTGAGACTGGGCGAAAGTTGTTCAAAACTTGAGGATCCAAGGAGGGCTTTTTTAAGAGCAGTCTTATCACTGCCTCCTTGAGGGCTGATGGCATCACTCCCTCCTCAAGGGAGGCATTCACCACCGCCTTGATCCCCTCACCCAGTCTCTCTCTGCAGCTCATAATGAGCCAAGATGGGCAAGGATCAAGTAAGCAGGTGGTCGGCCGTACCGATGAAAGCACCTTGTCCACTTCATCAGGAGGAAGAAGCTGGAACCGATCCCACAAAACCGGTTTGCCACAGGCCGCCTCTTACTCACTAACTGTATCCACAGTGTGCAGAGTAACACACCTAATCTGATCAATTTTATCTGCAAAGTGCCTTGCCAAGGCCACACAGGAGGCCTTAGAATGCTCCAGTGGTTCCGGAGCCACAGGACCGACCAGGCTCCGGTTCACTTGGAACAGCCTCCTGGGACAGCACTCTGCAGACGCGATGGAGGTAGCATAATATTCCTTTTTTGCTGCCTTCACTGCCACGTGATAGGCTGAAGATACAGCTCTAGCCCATGTCTGATCGTCTTTGGAGCGAGACGTCCGCCACCGGCGCTCTAGCCGTCTCACCTCCTGTTTCAGAGCTCGTAACCACGGTTTGAACCATGGTGCAGTCCGAGCCCTGTTCAGGGGGAGAGGGCGTTTCGGAGCCACCTGATCTAATGCCCCAGTGATTGCGGCATTCCAGCCACCCACCAGGGTCTCGACCGAGTGGCCGTTGGCATGCCCCAGAGAATCCCCAAGTGCGTTCAGGAATCCATTTGGATCCATAAGACGCCTGGGGCGGACCATTTTAATGGGTCCTCCACCCCTGCGGAGGGGTTGTGGAACCGAGAAGTCCAATGTCACCAGATAGTGATCTGACCATGACAAGGGGGTGGTGGATATACCCCCAACTTCCAGATCACTCCCCGCTTCTCCAGAAACAAACACAAGGTCTAGTGCATGACCGGCTACATGGGTGGGCCCAGTTAGAATATGGTGCAGCTCCCAGGAGGCCATGGTCTCCATGAAGTCCTGAGGTGCTCCTGTGAGGATGGACTCCAAATGTACGTTGAAGTCCCCCAACAGCATGTAGCCATCATGACAGTACCCACTGACAGCTCTATCCTCGGTGTACATGTCCAGCCTTAATCTTTACTCCCTGAAGATTAAGGACACGTTTTTCACCTTTCAACTGATGTGCATCTTCTTCTTACAATGATGGGCACCAGGTGATAATGTGTTAATCTGAAATGTAAGTTTTTGAGCTACAACATTTTTTTCTCTCACACACAAATGTCTCTCAGCTTACTAGATATGCTTTATCTGTGTTAGATATTTGGCATAAGTGGCCTTCAGAAGCAGACATTCTATAACTCTTTTAAATTTCACTCAAGATACTGACACTCAAAGATAAATAGCCAATCTCTCAAAAAAAAATTTTTTATAGTAAATCATTTTCACTCCAACCTATGCCCTTGAGGTATAATAGTACAGAGTTTTTTGTTTTGTTTTTCCTTCTTTCTCTCTCTCTCTCTCTCTCTCTGTTTTCTTTTTTGCAGTGGAGATAGGGAGAGAACTAGTAGCGGGAGTCAGGTATGCTTGAAATAAATTAAAATAAAGAATCCCATGATATTACGCTGACTTGTCCTTCCGATTAAGCACATGGAATGAGTTCATTTAGCTATCTATCTTTACATGATATTCCAAAGATCAGGTGTTTCCAAACCATGCAATGCCCTGGGTTTAAGCATATTTATGTCTGTCTGTTTCTTTCAGACAGATATATTTTGGTAGGCACTAAAACAATTCCAGCAACATCTATCAGCAATTATGACTTTGCATGTTTTGATCCCCACAGATCCAAAGAATTGTCATCTCAACAATCAGCAAAATGGCCACTTACCTACACTTGCCTAAAGAGCACTTTTGTTCTGAGCTCCTTGGTGTACCTGCACGATAAGTAAACTGGGAACTCTGAGGTTGTTTACAGGAACAACATGTGTAGCTGTTGGTCAGCCCAATATCTCTATTTGTTTAAACCTGCCAGTGTGACCAGCCTTCCAGATTCGCTAATGCTCTATATTTGTACCGTGCTAACATGATCTGTGGCTTGAAAGCAGCCACCGACATGATAGTATATCAACACAGCAAGGCTCCACTTGGAGAAAAGAATGGCCCGTTTAATAGGATAAGCATCTTACTGGCACTATAGCAAGAGTGATAAAAACATTACTTTGACCTATAACCCAAATATTATTTAAAATCGCATAGAGGCGCCAAAACATTTTTTCCCAGAAGGAGAAAGAAAATGGGGGGTTGGTTTTAGAATCTGTATAATATTTTTGTAGTCTAGAGACCCGTTCATAAACTCAGGGAAGCTGCAGCTGTCAGGATGCAGAGTGACGAGTGATATTCCAGCCACAAACCACTCCAGCAGGACAAGCACATGTTTCAAGGGAAAGGTGTCACTGCCCTCCTGACCTTGGAAACTTCAGCTCTTCCTGATATAGTTTCAGAGATAGCTCTAAGGAACAGATCCAGCTTTTCATTCTTGGCAGACCTTCATCTCTGAAGCAGCTGCTTTGAAATGCATGTGGAGTAACCGTGCCAGAAATCCACCATGCCCAAAGGCTCTCCATGTAAACAGTTTGCTGAAGCTGCAACAGAAAGCAGTTGTGGATGGTTTCCACCTTTATTTGGTTATGTGCCAACACGCTGATTTTGACAACTGCATAACAGGAAAAATAGAAGCATTGTGCTTTCTCCATCACAGCATCTCTATGAAGGAGGAAGTTTCACCTGTTGATTTCTGCTTCTTATTCAGTTGATAAAGAGCTGCTCTCTATGGGCCAAACTAGACAAGACACCATGCATACAATTAGCAATTACTGCATGAATTGCAATTGCATGATCTCTTTTTTTCAGTAAATAGTAGGCATAAAGATCCTGATCTGGATTGGAATCCTAGAAAGGGGTGATCGGGCTTTATTTAACCTTTTGCTCTTGCATTTCTGATCACATCTTGTCTGTCTCCAATTTGCATCCCATCCTATTTGCTCCCATTTGTACCAACAGAATTTTTTTAAAAAAAATGTAAACAGCAGTGCCTGTAATTTAGCCTACAGCAAAGCATATTCCAAATATTCTAGGCAGTGTGGTGCGGAGGGAGCAAGCCCACCCTTGAAGGTATAAATAGGAATCAAACTCAACCCAGTAGTCCAATTAAGTAAAGTTTATTAAAGTACAGATAAAAACAGAACAGTGAAAGAAAGCAGCAAATACAATAACATAAGAGAAATAACATCATATACCAGAACATTGGCCTAACTGAGCAATCTACCTTAGCAGTAGACTTACAAGATACATCAGGATCCTGACCCCACAGATTCTTCTGGTCTCCTAAGGAAATACACTGTGTCTTCATAGAGATTTGGAGAAACAATGAAAACTTAAATTTGCTGGAAGGAACGTGTTGCATCTACACCTGTCCCATTTAAAAGATAAACCAAATCAAACTATTGGTCCACTAGCCCAGTAACATATACTCTATGTGTGGGCAGACATCAGGCTTGAAGGATCTACTTTATTTTTTTTATTTTTTTTTACTAAACCCCAGTGTCCACCAATCAGAACCAGGCGTGAAGGGCATACACTTAAAATTAAAGAAGCATGCATGCCTCTAAGCACATTCTGTGCCTAGGAATGTGCTTTTGTATCAGAAGTGAACTGAGCTCACTGTCGCTTTATCTAAAAGTTAATTTCCGGTTACTCCATGCTTTCTGCATTCCAGCAGCTTAAATTAGGTGGGAGGGAAAGTTTTGCTGTTGCAATTGTTAAATAAGTGGGAATTGGAAACCACTTGGGATTCATTGCAGATCACCCAGAGGTCTACCAGTAAATACTGATCTACCTTCTGCCCACCCCTGGCCAACTCTGACTGACAGCAGCAGCTCTCTGGGGACTCAGCCAGAACACGGCTTTCAAGCACCCTGGTACCTGAGTTCTGTAATTAGAGAGTTCAGGGCTGGCACATGAGCGACTACAAGCGAATGGACAGGCATTTGGATGTGGGTTGAACAGTGAATGCCAATTGCTAGCGGGGAAACAACAGGGCTGTTGCCTTTATGTGCTTCCCAAAAGCTTGCTAGCTTCCCAAAAACATGTGGCTGTCCACTGTTGGAAATAGTATACTGGACTAGATGAGGACTCTGTTTAATCTAGTAGGACCCTTATGTTCTCAGTAATATAGAAATATAACATAATATAGCAATATAAAAATATTCAACAAGTGGAACCTACAACAAAATGTTGCAGCATGGAGTGCTCCTGTTTACTGTTGCTGTCAGTCCACAATACTCCATTCCATTGCTTCTCCCACTCCATTTCCACTCCCCTGCTCCAACATTCCATCAGAATTCTATGGCCACTGAGCATGCTCAGTCCCCATTGGGCTGGATTGGGTTTCTCCCCCTGCCAGTGGGTTTTTGAAAGGGGGCAAGATTTTTGGGGGAGGGGGGTGCATCGGCAAATCTCATGGCTTCCCCATATCTGCTGACACCACCCACTTACGCACGGATGGTGTTGGTCTGGCAACATAAGGACCAGCACTCAGAATATAGAGATCCCTGTTGACACACAAGGAGAAGAAGCAAAACTGACGTTACCTTTATGTTTTATTAATTACGTTTATTTCTAAGGGGTTTAGGGTGCAATCCTATTCATGTTTAGGCAGGGGAAAAAAAGTCCTTCAACTCCCAGCATGCCCCAGCCATCCATGCTGGCTGTTGGGAATATTGCAACCTCGTCTGCAAGTTACTGAAGGGGGCAATGTAGCAGTTAGTTCCGGGGAATTTTGACCACAGCTAGCCTTAGGATCTCTATAGCCTACAATGTGGTTTCCTGTGGTTTCTTCCATCTGCTCCTCCCCTTTCCCCCCCCCCAACTTCCACCATTGCTGGGAGCTCGTGTGTTTGCTGTCTCACTCCTGCCTGTGTAATGGGACACAAAATGGACTGAACACTCTTTTTGGAACTCTATGCTGTACCAGCATTTGATATGCAAAAACATTTGTGAGTTTTAACTTCAACCATTTTAACTTTTCTTCACCAAAGAAGGGTATGGTCTCTTTTTATTGTTATAAAATAGTCTTGCGTGCATGTGGGACTAGTAAACACTCATTCTGTTTTGCTTTTTGTTTGTTTTTGCTCTGCTAATTGCCTTTTTAACAGGAGGCATCATTAATCCCATCACTGGCTGGAACACACTGGGAGTTGTAGGACATTTTTCTTGTCTAAACATGCATAGGATTGTGCCCTTATTTAAGCTTATCCATATTTAACACAATTTTATTAATATGCTTGCATTGTTTTTATGCTCTAAGCCACCTTCGGAAGACTATGGTTTTGAAAGGTGGCTAAGAAATGAATTAAATAAAGAAATCAGGATTGATCTATTATTTTGGACATTCAGATCATCTTAGTCACCCAGGAGACTATGACTGCAATTTGGGCCAAAGTTGGATTTCTAGTGGCTTTCAACTTCGCTAAAAATGTACAAACATCACACTGGCTCAAACTAGCTTCTCTCATGAGCATTCTGTATATTTGAGAGTGAACATTTCACCTGGTGACTGAATGTAAATGGGGACTAAGAAGAATGCCCCCAAAACTACCACTTCAATTCTAACACCAGAAATTTCTCAGACAGCATACTAGCTATTTTCTGCCACCTATGAAATTATAGGAATTTTATTTATTGTTGTTAACCGTGGTGTAGATATGTAAATGTAGACTCTGGACTTAGCAGCCTTCCACACACAGCACTCTTTAGGTGGTAATATGTATTACTTCCCTTACTTCAAAAGTAAGCCGCTGTGTTTAGGCCCCCCCTGCAGCAGAGTGGGTAAGGATGGGCAAACCCCCCAAAGTCCAGTCCAGAGGTGTCTGCTGTGGGGAAATCCGGACTACTTAGGGCCCCATGGATTTCCCCCAGAGCATTTTACACTACAATTTACCTAGAAGGAAGTGCTTTACAGCTATAAATGACATAAACTATGCAATTTATGGCCATCCTTTTTCCACAATAGGCTAATGGCAGCCACCATTAGCCTATCATGCCTCTTAGACAGCTGGAAAGCTGCCCTGCAAGCTGCAGTAGATGTGCCAGGTAAGGGGGTGCCAGTCCACTGCGGAATCTGGAGGTCATATTCCCGGGAATTCAGCCTCATTTGAGTCCGCAGTGGATTTTTCCAGCATCCCTAGGAGTGGGGCCTTGACATTTGCCTCAAAGGCCTGCTGTGGGTGCTCCCAGACAAGGTATTTATTGCACCTTTTATTGTGCCATCACCCTGCCTCATTCATGGAATGTTACAGCCCCCCCCCCCCATGATATTGTCTTCCACTCTTACCCCTCTCATGTTTTCCCACCACTTCTTTTTTCTTAGTGCAGAAAATGTTTTAAGGAGAAAAAGTCGGAACAGCTGCACAAGTGCAGCTGGCTGGATGTGCCTGATCTTGTCTGATCTTGGAAGCTAAGCAGGGTTAGCTCTGGTTAGTACTTGGATGGGAGACCGGCTGGGAATCAGGCTTCCTGCATTGAGCAGAGGGTTGGACTCGATGGTCTTTTAGGCCTCTTCCAACCCTATGATTCTATGATTCTATGTCTTGGGACTGGTAGCATAAGGAGCCATCCGTCTGGAAACACCCCTTGACATAGCATCACTGCTTTTAATTAAAACATGATAGACTAGTTGTAGACTCTATTTCCAGTGTGATTTTAGGTAATGATTCACCACTGATTGAAGTCCAGCATTGTAACCACTGAATTGCAGGGATGTCAGAGAATTTCGCCACGAATCTTGGGGAGGCCGAATGCCAGCCATCCCGGGACGGGACTTACCTTGGGCGAATCCTCCTGGCGGCGGCAACTCCGGCGGCGGTTCGGCGGCGGCGGCCGGTCTTCCGACTGGCTGCCGCCGCCGCCATTTCCAAGTTTAAAAAAACAAAAACAAAAAAAGTGATAGGCTACGTAAAGATTTACATAGCCTATCACGGCTAAATTTTAAGAAACACCGTGATAGGCTACGTAAATGTTTACGTAGCCTATCGCGGCTGAGTAAAAAAAAACAAAAAGAAACTGCGCGTATGCAAATGGCGGCGCCCATGGGCGCCGCCATTTGTGTTCCTTATTTTGGCACGTGTAGTCTACATAAACATTTACGTAGAGTACGGCGAAAATAAGGGGAATGCAAATAGCGTAGCATCTATGCTATTTGCGTTCCCCTTATTTTCACCGTAGTCTACGTAAATGTTTACGTAGACTACACGTGCCAAAATAAGGAACACAAATGACGGCGCCCATGGGCGCCGCCATTTGCATACGCGCAGTTTCTTTTTGTTTTTTTTTACTCAGCCGTGATAGGCTACGTAAACATTTACGTAGCCTATCACGGCTGACTGCAGGGACGCAAACGGCGGCTACGGCCGCCGCCATTTGCAGCCCGGTCGGCCAGGATTCGGGGGGGGAGGGACAGAGCGCCTCCCCCCCAGCCAGAATTTCTGGGGGGAGGGACGGAGCGCCTCCCCCCCCAGCCAAAATTTCGGGGGGGAGGGACTGAGCGCCTCCCCCCCACCGCGAATCAAATTTTGTTCAAGGTAAGTGTCTTTTGTACATCCCTACTGAACTGTATCTAACGGTTTGAGTAAATGGCAAGGGAGGGCTGATGACAGATGACAGTCTGTCAACATGCTAGCCAGCTGAACTTTTCAGTGGTGCAGCAAGGGCTGGACCCTGGGGCCAAAGTCCAAGGCCCCATAGCCCAGAAGTGGTCCAAATAACCACCCAGAGAGTGCCAGGTAAAATTTTGTAAACTCTGTTCCATCTGCGTTTCACAGATTGTCAGGCGCCTTTCATTCCATCATCCGCTCATTGACAGAATCAGATTTTTCCCAATTTCCTGAATTTGCGCAAATGCGCACTTGTGCAAATGCACATATCCCCCTCCCCCAATGTGCAAATTCCCTCCAAGCACATTTTCATGCTTTATCCTACGGGAGAAATACACATTTTCAGCCAGTTTTTTTAATTATTATTACGTATTTTTCTACAGCTAAATTTGCATAAAATTCCAAAAAGTAAAAAAAAAGTCAGTCCACATGCCCACAGAGTCTGTTCAACTTGGAAAAAAGCAGACCCACTGCGGAATCTGCAGGTCGGATTCATAGAAATCCAATCTCATTTGACTCATTCTTCATTTGAGAATTTGATTTCTCCGACATCCCTAGTGGCAAGTGATGGGGGCATCAGAGAAGCAGAAGCAAACACCCATTTTATTGCTGTAGACCTGATAATGCTATGATTTTAGTGCATTTAAAATGCAAAACTACACATGCTCAGAATTTTTTTATGTTTTAATCAGGGTTGGCAAGCCATGTTGTTGTTATTGTTGTTGTGACATAACTGGAATGTAGAAGCAGTTTTAAAGCATGGAGTGGGGATTGTGGGACGGGGGGGGAAGAAAAAGTTTGTGTGCTTCACAACTGAAATAACACACAGGGCCATCTAAATCGAGGCCCCATAAGATCATTAAGTCCAGGGACTGAAATTACCTAGCTGCACCACTGAAATCTTTACCGATGGCTAAATAAGTAGGAAATTATCAGGGGAAGGTTTTTTCTCAGCAGAAAGACAAACCTCATCACTTAACTGCCCCGTATCAAGCTGCTGTTAAAAGCACAGCTGCAGAGGCTGGTTAAAAAGTCAGCAGCCCAAACACTAACCTGCTGAAGAATGCATCCAGCCAATATGTTTGCCTCTGTGCATTTAATAGCTGTGAAAACAGGCAGAAATCAACACGTGAAGAAGCTTTTTTCAGCAATGACACGTTTCAGTTGTGTGTATTTTTACTCTTTTGCAGTTTGTCAAATACTTGGAATAAAATAGATGGGTAACCTAGTGGCCATTGATCCCCAGCAGTGAGGGGTTTATGCCCCATAATATACTTTTTTTGCATTAGGTATATATATATATATATATGTGTGTATGTGTGTGTGTATACATACACATTAAAATTTTCTCCTCTTAATTTGTTATGAAGGCACCTGCAAATATAACTACAAGACTGTTGTAATTACACCCATCTTCTGGATGCTTTCCCTTGAAAAATGTACTGCACAAGTGGATGATGTATTAAGATTGAAACTAACACTGCCATCTGCTGACTGAAGAGAAGTCGTACACTGGTTGTTCAACATACATCAAACATGATGCTGGGACTCTACAGCTTCTTTCTGTTTACATTCACATACACACACACACAGTACCTCATCATTATAACTTATACAAATTATATAACTTGTGTCCTCTGGATAAGAAATTATTTCTTCTGTATGTCAAAGGCCAGCAGTTTCACTGAAGGCATGGGCCTCATCTCTGAAGAAGCCCCTCTGATGTGTCTCGGTATGATGGAAGTAAAGGGAGTGCACGCCTGTAACCCATCGTGTCTCTGGTTGTGGCACACAACTAAAGATGCTGAAGAATACACCACAAGCCCAGAACTGTATGGATTTCTGTCCACAGCTTGTGCTTTGGCAGTCCACATTTGGTTCTGGGAAGTGCAAATTTGGTAAATCCATTAAAAATACTCTCAACAGAGCGAATTTCTCACACATACCTAACTGTGATCTCCACCTTACACCAGTCATTTGGGGGCTCGGACTGTTCAAGGCCCTTCACAGCAATGCTGAGAACGTAACATCTGTTCGACCCAATGCACCCCAGCAACCAGCAGCCAGGGGAGCAGAGGAGCAGATAGGGCGATTTCAAACTATCTAGTGCCTGATCCTTGCTTGTTAGTTGTTGCACTGAGTCAGTGCAGAGGGCTGGTGGCAGTATCTTATCCAACAGAGTTTTCTCTCTCCCTCGCACACACACAACTGATTCACATGTAACAACAACCCTGCCTTTACATGTGTACCTAGGACTACGGGTTAACTCTGGGTTGTTAATCATGAACAACCCATGAAGACAACCCATGGTTTGTTGTTGGGCTTTGAACTGTGTCTTGTCTAAACCATGGGTTTAGACATGGGTTGTCATTGACCTGGTTCACATGACCAAACAGCCCACTGTGACTTATTTAAGCCACGATGGGCTGCATCACGTGCCAGCACGGGTGGGTGCCATTATGAATATTCAGCACCCGGCCATGGCTTGTTGTGTTGTGTGAATCCAGGGATTGAAGGTTCAACAAACTGAAGCATGACCATCCCACAGGAAAACTAGGAAACAAGCAACCTTTGTAAGTCACTCAGAAAAGGTACAGGAGGGATTGTTCCCTCCCCACCCTTCACTAACGCAATCCAATCTAAGGGTCAGTAACAGAAAGTTAAGGTACAGCCCACTTCATTGTGCCCAGCCTTCGTCTGAGTATCCTCTAATTCCATCAATAGGGGATCTCTTGCAATGGTAATGGAATGGCACTCAGTGCACTATTATTATTTCTCATGTTCTCTCCAGAGCTGAGTAGTGGCATCAAAAACAGCTGGGAGATGGGGGTGAACTCCATTAAGAGAACCAGTGTGGTACAATGGTTATAGACTAGGATATGGAAGACAAGGATTTAAACCCCCCTCAGCCTTAAAGCCCATACTGGATGGCTGTCAGTCAGTCTCTTGGGCAAAGCAATCCAAACCCATGCTGAAGTGCCACTCTGCCAGCAGTCCAGTTGCCAGGATGCTAGTTTGGCCTGAGCGAGGCCCCCTGGTACACCTGCAGAAAGCTAGATGAACATAGCCCAAAATGGCGCATTCCAGTGCCTATCAGGGTCAGCCCCCTTCGTTCTCCAGACATACCCACAAATGGACCCATAAACTATACCAGCCCTCCCACTGGTGTCCTTGGCAGGTAAACGGAGGGATTAAACTGCTGGGGGGAAATAAAGAAAAGGCCATCCTCCCCCTCTCACCCTGACCACAGCAAACCAGCAAGGCTTAGGAAGTGTCATCTTCTCTGCCCCAAAATTAAAATTACATCCCCATATCCATTTTAGGATTCATCTGCTAGCCTCCAAAAACAATTACCATGAATCAAACACCACAGACCAAGTTTTCATAACACCTGGCATAGCCCTCACTACCATGGAAATAGTTCAGACATCCAACTATGAGTTATCAAGTGATGAACTAACCAGTGATATGTGTGTACATGTGACTCAGCCCTCAGAAAAAATGAAAGAGGAGAGATAGGAAGAGAATGGACTTTGTTAAAGGTTGTGACTGAGCATGCCACTGCTCATCCTAGGTTATATCCAGAATAGGTTTTTATCTTGGAAGTCCTGCCTCAAACACAACCTTTTATTGGGGGGAAAGCAGTGTAGACAAAACCATATTCCATGTGAAACTCTCCTGTGTTTTTCCACCACTTCTTCCACCTATTTCCTTATCAGAAAAAAAATTAAAAAAACCCTGTTAGGGAAGAAAAACTGGAATAGGTGCACAATTTTTTTTATTTGTAGCCCTAGGAGCGCTCCATCTGGAAGCACCCCTGGAGTGTTTGCCGTATCAACAAGCTGTAAACTACATCCCTCAATTAAACATATTGTTTTTTTGTCTGTCAAACAAATATAGCGAACAGCAATAAGGAGGGGGAAAAGATGTGCAATTACAACAAGTAATTACAGGTAGAGGCTATGCACTCCATCATACAGGATGACAAATGACATGAAAGAATAAAGAAACCCTCCACAAAGAACTAATGACTTCTGTCCATGACTTACACAGAGATGAAACAATAACTTTGAAATAATTAACAAGACAGAAGGTAATGATGGGAAAAAGGCCAGTTTGAATGGCACTAAGTGCTTAATTTGTTGCAATGAGTTGTCCCATTAGGGCCTTCATTAATCACTATAGCCTGTAAATGAGCTTTTAATACTTCCACCCATAACTGGAAAAGTTTTAACAATGTTATAAGGCATTTACAGGTGCCCTGCAAAATTAATAGTCTCCCGGGAACTTCAGAAGAAGATAATTCTTACCATACTATGATGGTTTGTGAACTTACAGTAGTAACATGTGAACATAACAACTCTGTCCAGATTAAGAGTCTACTTGAAAACAATTTTTCCCCTCTAAAAATTATATGTATATCTATTTATGTATGGCCAGTTATACTCCAATGATTATTGTCTACATCAAAGGATTCCTTGGCAGGTACAAAAACAACAGACTATTTTGTGGCATCTGTCTATCCATCTAAAATTCTTTGTAAGCCACCTTTAAGAGTGGAACCCTCTTGAGGCAGTGTAGAAGATAAAATCCACACAAAGTAGATACAATTTTTAAAAATCCATAAAAACATTTCAATAGAATTCATAAAAACCAAGGTTGTCATTTAAAATAAATAAAAAACAAAACTTACCAGTAAAAACCAATGGCCTAGACTAAAGAAAAGGCCAGTGAAAACAGATGGATCTTCAGAGCTTTTCTGAAAAGAGGGGCCATGATGGAAGTTGATTTCAGAGCTGCAGGGCCACCACTGAGAAGGCCCTCTCCCTTCTACTCACCAATTTAACTGGCCTTGGTGGAGGGCAGGTGATAAGGGCCTCTGTTGATGATCTTAATGTGCAGGCAGGTTGGTATATGAGAAGGCAGCGCTTTAGCTTGGGCCCAAACCATTTAAGGCTTTAAAGGTTAAAACCAGCACTTTAATTTGGGCTCAGAAATACACTATCAACCAGTGCAGCTGGTGCAGTATTGGTGTCGCATGACCTAACATGCACAGAGTTCCCCAGTCTCAGAACTGCCACACTCACTTCAAAAAAGGAGGTGGTTCCACACATGCAAAGGGTATTGAAGAGGACTATGCTTCCATTGAAAGGGCCACTGGAACTCCCTGTCAGCATAGGAGAACACATCCAGCTCTGATTTGGTGGTTTTTAAAATATCTCCGTCCTAGAAACTTAGCTATAATAATAAAAGAGGATGTCGATCTGTCTGTCCATCCTTCACTACCATAGCTCCAAGACCATGAAACCTAGCTGCCTGAAACTTAGCATACATACTAATGTGACCCTAGGGGTGTGCACTTCAGGATTATTTTGTGGGGTTTTTTTAATGCAATAGTTAAATTTTTTAATTAATTTTAGCGCGTCTGGGAACAATCCTATCTCTCCTAGACAATGTCTGGGGCACACAGGAGTTTTTGGTTTCCTGGCTCCAAGCTCGAAGATAGGACTACAAGCTCAGAGCCAGGAAGCCGCACTCCCCATGCCTTCCCCCTCCCAGCTGGCATGGGGAGAGCCACACCAGCTGCCTCTCTGGGCTTTGTAAATGGAGCGCGGAGATGGGGGAAATGGGGTGTTCCTGGGGACGTGAAGGGGAGGAGACTGGGGCAGCAGCCTTACAGTCTTTCCTGTGGCTGCCCCAGCCTCCTTCCCTCCCCCTCCCCAAAGCCTCTACATAGCTTTGCGATGCATACATCTTGAAGCTAGGGGAGATTAGTAGGCCGGGGCACACAGTTATGTGCCTGCCCCTTCCTCCTCCTGTGGGGCAGCCTTCCCTCAAGGGCTACAGCAGTGCACTTGGCAGGGCCCATGCCTTGGAGTGCCAACGGACATGGCTTCTCTTAGATGGGGCAGGCACAATGTTTCCAGCTGTCTTGACAGCTGCGTAGGTTTGCTTGAAGGATTCGCTGTATGAAGCTAAAGTCTATTTAGTAGGCTGAGGGGCAGAGTTATATGCCTGCTTCCTCCCTCATGCTGTGGGACAGCCCCCTCTCAAGGAAATGGAGTGGGAAACCCTATCCCTTGGGGGGCTACAGAGGTACACCATGGCAGGGGCCATAGCCAGGTATGCCAACAGGCATGGATTCACTCAGACAGGGTGTCATAGTATATCCAACTCTGACACCTGTGTAAGTTTGCTTACAGCCTTCACTGCATCAACATAAGGGCTATTCTCACCCAGTCAAAGCTGGGTCCATTTGCTAGTGTTTTTTATAATTTATGATATTTTTTTAATAATTTCATCTCCGAATGGTAAAGGTAGGTATGGGGGTGAAATAGAATGGAAAGACTGCCCTGTTGTAAATTCCCTCTGTCTCCCAGCCACAAAGATATTTTCCCTCCTCCTTTAATATGAAATTTAACTCAGTTGAGGATATGGTGGCCACTTACTCATTGCCAAAAAAAAAGAGAGAGGAAAGAAATGTATAACAAGGACAGAGATTTGCATAAAATCTGCATGTACTAATTTATATAATAGATGTACATTTAGAAATCATTACAATAATTTAAATAGAAATACAGTAGATCCCAACAGAGCAGGTGAGCTGTGAGCCTGGCCAGTCTGCTGTGCAGATGCTAACTGTTGATGAACAATTTCAGGATCCCTGCTCTTCAAACAAGGGAGCGTCCTCTGACAACCCTTCAAGTAGAGAGCTGTTCTCTATAAAGCAAGATATATGGCCTCCCTAGCTGGAAGAAACATTAACAATCTCAGATATGCAGATGATAACACTTTGATGGCTGAAAGCGAGGAGGAGCTGAGGAACCTTATGACGAAGGTGAAAGAAGAAAGTGCACAAGCTGGGTTGCAGTTAAACCTAAAAAAAAAACAAGATTATGGCAACCAGCTTGATTGATAACTGGCAAAAAGAGGGAGAAAACATAGAGGCAGTGACAGACTTTGTCTTTCTAAGTGCAAAGATTACTGCAGACGCTGACTGCAGCCAGGAAATCAGAAGACGTTTACTTCTTGGGTGGACAGCAGTGACAAATCTTGATGAAATAGTTAAGAGCAGAGACATCACACTGACCACAAAGGTCCGCATAGTTAAAGCAATGGTATTCCCCGTAGTAACCTATGGCTGCGAGAGCTGGACCATAAGGCAGGCTGAGCGAAGGAAGATAGATGCTTCTGAACTGTGGTGCTGGAGGAAAATTCTGAGAGTGCTTTGGACTGCAAGAAGATCAAACCAGTCCACACTCCAGGAAATAAAGCCGGACTGCTCACTTGAGGGAACGATATTAAAGGCAAAACTGAAGTACTTTGGCCACATATTGAGAAGACAGGATACCCTGGAGAAGATGCTGATGCTAGGGAAAGTGGAAGGCAAAAGTAAGGGGGGCCGACCAAGGGCAAGATGGATGGATGATATTCTGGAGGTGACGGACTCGACCTTGGGGGAGCTGGGGGTGGCGACGGCCAACAGGAAGCTCTGGCGTGGGCTGGTCCATGAAGTAACGAAGTGTCGGAAGCAACTGACTGAATAAACAACAAGGAGTGGAATTATGAATATTTGTATTTTTTCAGTATTCGTTACATTGAAAAGGATAATTCAATATGAAAAGTCATCACATCGGGAAAAATCACCTCAGTTTTACTTGACCCTAATGGCTCTGTGGTGGAGACGTAACCTATAAAAATGATGCTGTTCATGTATCAGGACAAATGCTGTGATCACCTGAATTCAGGCCAACACAGCTCAAGACAGAGCACAGCAAGACTGAAAAAGATACGGTAGAGAAGAACAAAACGTGAGCCAAGATATGGCTCCTATAATTCCATTTCAGAAAGAGATTAAAAAAAATATTTTGTTTAGTTATTTGTTTTATATATACACATTACATATGAATACATTAAATCCTGAATGTATTTTACTTGGTAATATTAAAAACAGCAAATTTAGAATTATTATATACAGTAAAACTGACAAGCTTCTGTACAGATAAGGTTGAATCCATCAAGAAGAACTTACTTAAGAAAGAGCATGGGGCTCCTTTATTAGGTTTTGGATATTGTCACATAGACTATATAGATATTTGTCTGATCCAAATATTATAATGGATGTAGATTATATTAATATATTATAGTATCTTGTTCTTGTTTTATAACATTTTCTAATTTACTTTTGTAAGATTTGATGTAATACAAACTTGATAATTAACTTTTCAACATGTTTATGTATCTTTTAAAAATGCTTTAAAATATTTATTTAAAAAAGAGATGACTGAAAGTGGGGATATAAGAAGCATATCAAAATAGCGCTGCCAAGATTAGTTGAGGATCAGTCTTTTGGATTTTTGCTGAATGAACCTAACCATTTGACAATCAGTTACATTATAATTAAAATCTAATTGGAGCTACTAAAGCAGGGATGAAGAACTTCCAGCCCACGGGACAAATCTGGCCCACAGAGGTTCCCCATTTGGCCCACCAACCCATCTGTCTTCCTCCCATGGATCTCACCCCTTTCCCAAGCCTTCGCCCCTGGAAGCAAGTGGGGAGAGGAATCCCTGCAGTTATCTCCTGCATGCTGCTCCCCCTCCCAATTAGGAAAAGCACTTTCTCCATGCAGAGAGAGGCTAGAGCCATTGCTCCTGCCTCTCTCTGCATGGAGAAAATTTTTTACTCCCAAATAAGCATGTGTAGGCTTGCAGCTTAACCCCCTGGCTGTGGATATATTTACACCTATAAATATTAAAAGCAAAGCCATCACCTTCAATTTCAAAAGGTCATTGGTACAACTTTCTTTGCAATCTCAAGCACAGTTGTAGCACTGACACATCAATGACCCCGCTTTTCCCATTTTCTTTTTATGGACGCTATTTTAATTAGTATGGTAGTGCGAATATCAGTATGACTAGAGCAGCCTTGAATGACTCTTTTTGTCTTCATCACTGTTAAGGAATGCATGCACTGGTAGGGTTGTGTATGCATTACTTCACCCCTTGCTATACAAAGAAGTGACTACTACTGAATCCTATTAAAGTAATTCCAGACTTTAATCCAAGCAAGGTCAGAGGTAATTCACTAGACTGGGGGCTACCAGGCATAACTACTAGGGATGATACCTTGCCATTATTTGACTAGTCCAACAAGTAAAACCACATTTTGGCAAGTAACTTGTATTGAAGGCTGAAACAAGCTTAATTACAACAACCCTGACTGCAAATAAAAGATGATGATGATGATAATACTGACCCTATCCCCTCAGCCCACAAGACTCTGTTCACATCCTACTAGATTCCATCTTTGCTTCATCTATGGCCTACCTGGCTAGGTCATGCTCCATCAGGGATTTCATCATGTGCTGCAGGGAACATTTCAGGCAAGGAGGCACCATGTAGGTGAGGCAACTGGAACAGGAGCAGTTAGTACCATGGCCAACACCACAGGTACCAGACCAGAACTTGGAATGCATCCAGGATTGCAGAGAGCAATCCTGTCACTAGAGTTCTGACAAGTTATTTCAGTATTTTCTTAGAGCAAATGGCAGGGTTTTACGGAGAGTCCTTCTGGGAGCTCCATTTCTTCAAGTGCTGCATCTGGCAGTTTTTAAAGGGCCATTGCCCTTTCCCACAGTTGCTGGCTTCTTCTGGATGGTGAGGGGTTGTGGAGTGAGGAACTAGTTTGGGAAGGCTTCCTAGGGCCTCCCTGCTCATTGAAAGAGCCCAAGATCCTCTGGGGCAGCAGTACCTCATTGGGATTGAGAAGACATGGTGCGGGATCCCAGGGGGAGGGTTGTGAAGGTCTGAGAAGAGGTTCTGACTCCTTTTCAGAGCAATTGCCATTAGAAACCTGAGGGATCTCAGTCCCGGGCCATGGCAGGCTCTATCCCTCATCTGTTGGATTAATGCCTAACTCACTCAGGCTCCACCCTCTGGCCCAATTCAGGGAGCTAGCAGTTTGGATGTTGCACATTGCCAAAGGAAAGCATAACACAAGGTGAAACAGAGCTGTACTTGAAACTGCTTTGTCTCACAGAGAACCAGTGCTGAAAATTTAACAAGAGAAGGGAGATTTTAAGATTATTTTTAATAAGAAGTTTTTTTAGCCTGCCCTTCATCCTAAGATATCAGGATGGTATATAAGAGGCCAAAACTCCAAAGTATACCACAATAATACAACTATAGAGCATCACAATAAAATTAATCAAAAGCATAAAAACAAGAGCTGTGCACAAATGGCCTCTCAAAATTCTCCACCCTATTTGTGGGCAGAGAAATTGGGGGACCAATTTAACCGAATTTCTCCAGCGGGGGGGGGGGGAGAATTCTCAACAGTTTCTCACAAGTAGGGCTCACCACTGGCAAGGGTTGCAACACAGCTTCTTTCTTTTTTATAAGGGTTTTTGTGCTGCCACTTCCAGTAGCAACAGCATCAACTGCATTGGCAGGCTGGCCCCCATTTTGCACCCACTGCAATGCAGGCGTGAGGAAGGCAGCGTTGTGTCCAGCTCCAGGGAAGACGTGGAGCTAGTCCTGTGCCAAAATGTGTCTTCCAATTTCCTGAAAGTTTTCTTCCTCCATGAAAGAGGTGTTCTTTGTTCTCCCACATTATCAAAGTGTTCTATAATAATAATAAATCATTATTATTATTGTTGTTGTTGTTGGGTGTTTCTGAACTTACCTAATTACTGCGAGGTGGGTGAAGGTGTTGTGTGCGCATGTTTTCTTTCTATTTCTATTACACATCTCTCAATTGTTTACAGCCTCCCGGACTGCAAAGCAATGAAAAGCCCCTATGGGAGGAATTACCTCAAGACATCTCCTTGGCTTTAACTGGAGTATGGGAAGCTGAAGAGGCTACAGGCTGCTGGAGTGAAGGTTGTACAATGAAAGACAGGACACTTGAACACACTCCTCGGCCACCCCCTAAGCAAGGTAAACACAAGAAACCCAAATCCAACCCATGAGAATTTCTCTGAAATTTTCTTCACCACTGAATTTCTTTTAGAAAGCTATTCTTTTCTATCAAACTGAATGAGCATGGTCGAAAAAAATGTGGGATAAATTTTTGGCACAGCACTAGTAAAAACAGCAGTTCAAAGGAAACAGAAGCCAGCATAATACTTTTAAATGTCCAAACAAAAAATAAGTTTTAACCTTTAGCTGCAGAAACGTCAGCAGTGGCAGTTGAGCTTCAATGGGGAGGCCATGCTAGGGACAGGCCACCATCACAGAGAAGGCCCAATGCCTAGTTCCTGCACAGGTTTCCCCTCACAGAGGAACGGGGAGGAGAAGAGCCTCTGTGCAGGTTGGTATAGTGAGAGCTGCTGTGACAATGACACCTTTTGAATTTCTAAAAGCACAAGGTCTCTGTCAAGAAAAAAGTATTTCTGCATATACCCTGGGGCAACGCATTTTTAAAAATACAAACAAGACTTCCATGCTCAATAATAGTAAAAATGTGTTTCTTACTTACAAAGTTCCCACAGAAACATGAGAATTGAATCTACTTCCTGACTTGGGGCAAAACAATTAAGTTCTACAAAATGGCTTGAGCTTGAAAGAATCCAGAGAAATGGTTTTGGCCACTGATGAAAACTGGAGCTTTTTAAATGCAAAATCTCTTTGAACATCAAGGTTTGTTAACTCACATAATCTGGGGCCATCCCTTTGTAATTGACCTTGGAAGGGTTAAGAAAGCTGGAATGCCCAGGATATTTCTGCAAAGGAGCTAATAAGGGCTATCACCATTTCCTCCCTGACTCCACACTGGCAGCTTCACACACACTTTTTTTGGTAGTTCTAAGAGGGTTGCTTTCAAATGGTCTGTAAGGCTGCCAACACAACTTCCCACCAAGAAGAGAGGCAGATGTAAGGGGAACCAGCACACAACAGCTTACCTCTTGAAAAAATGGATGTGGTTGTGTTCCAGAAGAAATAAGGCTTTCTCTCAAAGGAGCAAAGAGACATCCCAGAATCGTTGTTTCTGCCCAAAGCAAAGTTTACAAACAACTATTTATATCTCTCTAAACATACACGCTTATATGGAGTTAGCTTGCAAGCAATTTTGCATAATGTTCACATCTCAACACATACGCAAATGATACTGGGATTGTTTTGTTTGGGGGAGGGGAGTTCTAGGCAGCCACAGTAATCACTTTAGAGCTTCGTTTCTGCTGGGGAATGTGTTCAAAATTCAATTATTCACATTTTGAAAGGTTAGGTGGCAGGAACGGTTGCATTCCATCCAAAGTAGGGCTCCATGTAATGCACTGAACTGACTGGAGGAACTGAGCTGATGTTACCAGCAGCTGCATCAAATCTTTTGTTGTGCTTGGCTTGTGGGCCTGATTCTCCAGTGTTACACCATCTGTGTTACGCCAGGTAAAATGCCACCGTAATAGTTATCACATTCCTGGCAAGTTCTTGCTCTCCCTTTATTGAATTAAATTACACCAGTAATAAGGAACCTATTGTTAGGATTCTTGAGCCAACATTATATTAGTGACACAAGGCCATTATTTTATCTAATTAATATTTAGAATGCAGGTTGTACGTTTTTGAGTCACATAGCGCTCTTCATCGGCTAGATGCTCAGGAAAAACAAAGCAGGGGCTGCTGTGCAAAAATTAAACAGAAGAAAGCTGGAAATATAATGGAATAAAACAGAAAATGGAATAAAACAAAATGCAGCTAGGAACAAAGGAAGCGGCCTTATACTGAGTAGCACCGTTAGTTCATCTAGCCCAGTATTGTCAAGCACTGACTGGCAAGAAATTTTCCAGCTCTACCTGG
This sequence comes from Heloderma suspectum, assembly GCF_057233095.1. NCBI lineage: Eukaryota > Metazoa > Chordata > Lepidosauria > Squamata > Helodermatidae > Heloderma > Heloderma suspectum. The sequence continues at coordinate 90,844,636 of NC_139459.1, forward strand.
AGACACCAGGGATTAAACTTCGGACCTCTTCCATGCAAAGCAAGTGCCCTGCCACTGAGCCACGGCCCCTGCCACTGAGCTAGATGCTCAGAAAAAAATGTAGATGGTGCTTACCTAGCCAACTTCTATGTCAGCCTGAGAACTGGGGCTTCACTTGGGCACAGGGAAATACAGAGCAGGCTGTACCTGGCCCCTGAGCCCATGGCATTCATTTGAGGTAGAGGGGGACCTCAATTAATTTCCTCCCTTGTGGAAATCATTGATAGCTATGCTCAGTGGGACCAAAGTGAAAAACCACAGCCTGAGACAAAGAATTTGCCCGCCACTTCCAAATAGAGAAACCAATTGGATTGGCAGTTGACTCTTACTCCAGTGGTGGCAAGAGGACAACATCCTCCACTGCACCTGAGGGCACCAGGCTAACTTAGTTGGTAAAGGTGAGCCTCTGTGGCACCCATAGCTCTGTCCTAGGGTGGCCACTTACATATCACCAAAGAAGAGGACATGCATCACCAAAAAAGAGGACTTTAATTTGCACAAAATTTGCATATGTTAATTTATATGTATTGATACTAACTTAGATATGGTTGCTATAAATTAAATAGAAAAACAATACATCTATCTCATCATAATGGGGCAAACTGTGACCATGTGGCCTGTACGCTCAGTCTGCTGTCCAGGCGCTCTTGTAATACTAGAACCCAGTGGGGTCATCCCATGAAGCTGATTGGTGGGAGATTCAGGAAGGATAAAAGGAAGTACTTCTTCACACAGCTCATAGTTCAATTATGGAAGTCACTACCACAAGGCATAATGATGGCCACTAATTTTGATGGCTTTAAAAGGGCATTAGACAAATGGATGGAGGATAAGACTATCCATGGCTACTAGTCATGATGGCCTCCAGTATCAGAGGCAGTATGCCAATGTATACCAGTTACTGGGGAATATGGGCAGGAGGGTGCTGTTGCACTCATGTCCTGCTTGTGGGTTTCCCGTGGGTTAGCCACTGTGTGAACAGAATGCTGGATGAGATGGACCCTTGGTCTGATTCAGCATGGCTCTCCTTATGAAGCTGGACAGCCACCTGTCAAGGATGCTTTGACTTAGATTCCTGCACTGAGCAAGGGGTTGGACTCAATGGTCTTATAGGCCCCTTCCAACCCTATTCTATGATTCTATGTTCTTATGCTAAGTGTTAATGAGCAACTTCAGGCCTCTGCTCTACCTTCTTAAGGGTCTTCCTCTTTAAAGCAGGCTTGGAATAACAACCCTTCAAACAGAGGACACCTTCAAATAGAGGTCTATCCTCTATAAAGTAGGACACATGGTGACTCCGCTCTGTCCTTCAACAGAGGAGAATGTCTGGGGGTTCAGGTGGAACACCCAGGGGGCCGCCACTGCTGCCCCCCCACACACACCAGCATCTGCTGCTTGAGGCAACTGCTTCACTCTGCCTAGTGTACGGCAGAGTGAAGCAGTTCACTCAGCACAAGCCAAGCCCCTGCAATTCCTTTGAGACCACAGTATGTTGTATCTTTCCCTTCAGCTCAAGCTGTATCCTCACAAACGTTTTCTGTTTCATAAAATAACCACAAAAGTAGCACACAGTAAAAAAAAAAAGAAAAAAAACAGGAACTGGTTTAAACCAAGCAGCATATTGTCATATGAGCTGCCATAGACCACTGCCTGTTCCATCAGAAATTCCATATACTGCTTCCCTTTCCTCCACGGAGATCTAATGCTGAACATAAGCCAAACATCTGCGATCTTTACGGCATCTTAATGCTACGGCTTCTTAATGCCAGCAAGGAAAGAAGGGGAAGTTGCAGATATGAAGCTTTGGTTCATCAAAGTGAGGGCCACTAATCAGGCTGAAATGGGAGGCCACAGGAGGCCTCAAGGCTCTTAAACAATTATTCACAGGGAAATATGGGCAAATGATGGAATAAAAGGACTATGTGTGTTTGTGGAAGAGGGTGAAAGGTACAACTGATACCCAGGTTCAGTGACTTGTTTTAATCTACGTATCTCTCCTGTTGTTTTGTTAGTAAGTCTGGCGATAGCAATTTGTCAACCACAAAATCAAATGTTTCCAGCTTTTTTTTCATTGTGTCCTAAAGGGTTTTTTTTTAATCCTGTAATGTGATTTTCAGATCATACTAGATCCTCTTGACAAAGCTCTTCCAGCAGTAATTGAACTTTTTAGTGATGACTGAAGAGAAGGGCTGATCCTCCTTCAATGCCTTGTGGCCACACTATAGTTCTGAGTGGAAATGCCTGCTGTGCACAGCTGGAGCTGGTGCCAAATTTACAGCCTGTTCAAAAAGAATGTGTGTTTGACAAGCTATGGACATTTCCACCATATGTTTAAATTAGGTTTTGTTTTTGTTTTTTAAATCAATTGCCAGTGTGATGTCATGTTTCTGTCGTAACTGGATGACAGCCTGGTGAGATCACTACCCATATGCTCAGGAGGTTAATTGGCAATAGTGTTTTTAATTGATAAATACCTTTTAATATCACTTAACCACTGATAACAGCATCGACTCTTATTGATAGCCTTTTCCTTGGGAAGTCTCTGATTGATCAGCTGCAGTTTCTTTTTGTAATACAGCAAGTCTTGATAAGCACTTTTTAACTTCTGTTTTTAAGAGTCCTTTCCCTACCTTTCAGTATGGAAGATAATACATTGAAATAATGCAAGGTGATGCAGATATCTTCTGAACTTCATAGATTCTGGATGTTTTTGGTATCAAAGCTGGGGAGAAAAAAAAATACCTGAAGTGTACCCTTGTTTATACCCAGTGCCTTCTGCTAATCAGAGTAGGGACTGTGAATGTTATGGTGTTAGTGTTTTCAAAAATGGAGATCAGCCATTGCTCCCACTTCCCAAAATGCATTACTAGGTCACATGTAATCTGATACCTGCAACACTGACTGATTCATTCAGATTGCAAATCTCCATTTTGAGACTGGCTTTGTCTAAATTACAGGCCTCATGGCCAAAACACCAGGCCAATTTTTGGGCTTTTCTGTTTCTTCCCTCATTCCTTACTTTTTGTACCACCTAGCCTGATGAAGAGATCTGGAGAACTCAAAAGCTCACACAATTTGTGGAATTCTGGTTGGTCCTAATAAAGGTAAGAATATGATTGTCACTTTTGGCATTTAATTTCCTTCTGACTTCACTGTTTAGCATTGTTTCTCCCCACCCCCACCATCATACTTGCTGTACATAAATTAACCTGAAACTCTTCATAATGCTCCATGCATCTGATGGAGGTGACTTATGCCATGAAAGTTTATGCTAGAATAAGGGCGCAATCCCCAGCAAAGCTGGCTGGGAGATACTGGGAGTTGTAGGACTTATTGCTGTCTAAACACGCATAGGATTGCGCCCTAAATCCATTAGTCTTTAAAGTACCACAAGACTCCGTGACCTGGTTCACACGTCATGGTGGGCATACCTGGGTTGTTTAACCCAGGAATTGCAGGGACAAGCAGCACAAGCAAGGTGCAGACTCATCGTTTCCACTTTTAATTAACAACCCGGGAATGCCACGTTCCTGGGCTGTTTCATGACATAAGAATGCAGAAACTCTAAGTTGTTCATGGGTTAAACAATCCAGAGTTAACCCAATAGCAAGCCATGGGCAATTGTTGGGTTAACTTTGGGTTGTTAATTAAATGTGGAAACTATGAGTGCACAGCTCACATGCTCAGCTCATCCCAGCAGTTCCTGTGTTAAGTAACCCAGGTCTGTGTCTGTGCAAAACACAGCTGTCTTCTGGAAATTGATAATATTCATTTCAATTCTATGCATGTTTACTCAGCAGTAAGCCTCAGCTCACTGTGGCTTACTCCCTAGTAAGTGTGTTTAGGACTGCAGCCTAAATCCCTCCACACTGCCACAGCTTGACGGGCCAAATAAAATACACCAATTTTGTGGGCATGCCCACATGCATGGAACAACTTTCATACTGAACCATTTTTTTTGGTGGAAATGTGAGATTAAATAAATAAACAAACAAAAGATTATTCACAATCATGTGCTTGCCATCTCATTACCATATTAACTTGAATTTAAGTAATTAAATCAGCTGTATATAAGACATGACTTACTGCTTTTACACTAGCCCTTTTGTTTAGAATTGCCATCCTTTGTTCACTTACATTTTGTGAAGAATCCAAATGATGTTGTCATCAAATTGTTGTAGTCCAACATTTTCTGTATTATCTACCTTTTTTTTTTTAATTTCATTTCATTTCTATACCGCCCAATAGCTGAAGCTCTCTCAATTTTTTGAACGCCTGAATTGCGGTGGGGGGTTTTCATTCTTGTTTTTTGTTGTAGAAGCAACAATTTCTTTGGCCTGACCTATGAAGCACTCTGATTTTTGTTACTTCCTAGACAAGTCAGGTTTCACCAGCTAACAGTTGTCTAGGTCTCAGCCTTTTCTGTGCCTTCATCCTATAAGGATACATGAAAACTAATGCCAGTTTCCATGTAGGGTTTCCCCCAGTGGTTTTGTGATGTGTATTTACATTTCTCTATATCCATAAAATAGGTCCCTACTCTCCCAGTTCAATATTGGAGTATACCATTAGAAGGGTGGGACGTACACCCAATCTCTAGGTTACCCATACCAGTAGCAGAGGCTGGCCATGCAGACCATATATTCAGTGGCTAAGAACAGCTATCAGCAGGGTGAGGAAGCTGTTGAAGTCTCAGACATGTGGGCCAAGGAGACCAAATTCACTACATGATTGCATCTCACTGACTGGTGAGCAGACACACGTGCCCTTTTCATCTCCTCCGTCCATGTACACAGCACTGTCTTGAGAAAATAGCATGTTAAAATTGTGTCCTTAGAACTCCCAAGCTGGCTGGCTTAAGCAGTCTTTTGTGTACAGCTGTGAAATGACTTGACCTACTACTGGAAGCCATTGATTATCTGTCAGTGGCAGGTTCTTCTCAGCAGTAGGTCTTGCGTGAAATTTCTATTATTAAGTGGGAACTTGAGCTAGAGAGACTAGTGGCTGTGTCTTGACAGAAAATGGCTAACGCAAAGGGCTTCTTCACATGGAGCTTTTATCCTGCTATTGAGATTGGTTACTCACAGAAGTTTGCAGGTCCTTTAGATGATGTCATCAACCTCCAGAGGGTGTCCTGCACTCAATTATCTTTATTCTTTTTTTTTAGATCCAAGATAATGAGCTATCAAATTACAGGGCTTGAGTTCTGCTTCAGTTCCCTTGTGAAAAGAGGAAAACCTACAATAAGAGGAGCTAGACCACAGCGCCATCTAGTGTCTGTATGATTAAACATATGGTTGTTGTTTATTCCTTCAGTCGCTTCCGACTCTTCGTGACTTCATGGACCAGCCCACACCAGAGCTTCCTGTCGGCCATCGCCACCCCCAGCTCCCCCAAGGTCGAGTCCGTCACCTCCAGAATATCATCCATCCATCTTGCTCTGGGTCGCCCCTATTCCTTTTGCCTTCCATTTTCCCTAGCAATGTATGTCTGTATGATTAAACGTATGGAAGACTCATATAAGGGGTGGAAATGAGGGGGAAGAGGGGGAAGGAAGCACGTGTAAAGGGAGTCTGGTTGTGCATTTAAAATGGAAGCAGAAAGCCCCATTTTAACTGCGGGATTTTAGGGTGGTGTAGAGAAGCTCAAGTAAAGTTCAAAACTCTGGCGCATCAAAGTTGTGTCACTGATAAGAATGGCAGGTTACCACTGATACTGTTACATGCAAATGGATAGCTTTTGTGTGTCAAAAAAGCAATGCAATATATTGTGTGAAGCAGCTCTTTTCCTTGTCAACTTTTTAAACTTGTGGGAGGAAATGACAACCCAAGTAACTAACGAAGCTGACATGTCAGGATATATTTCTTCTGAAGAGCTGGGTACAGTTCCAATAAGCAATTAGCATACAGGCTGGTTTCTTGTTCTACAGATATACACAAGTATATACACATATGTAGTTACACATATACACACACACTTTTATCATTATGAATAAAACAATTAAAATAACATTACAAATAAAAATTATATCAAATATATGGAGTAAGAGTCTTGTTGTACCTTAGGAACTAATTATTTAATTGTGGCATCAGCTCTGCTAGACAAGGGGCTGCTTAAAAGAGGGAGGGTATGTTTGTAGGTTGAAGTACAGTAGAGGGAAAACCAAATTAGCAAAGTAGGATGGAATGATATTACAAAGAAATCAAAGGACAGCAATCCTGATAACAGGGATACAATACATAATCTACATTTGTTTGGCTGTCAAAAAAAATGAATGCTAAACAATAGCTATAATACCTGCCAAGATTGCAAGAGCTGAGAATGGACTCGGACTCTGCATTTTCTCCTCTTAAATATCCCATAAGCTTGTTGTTTAAGAGCAGCATAGCACTAGGGTGACTGTGTGTTCTACTTTACAAAGAACCATTCTCTATTTGAAGGGCTGCTGGAGGACCTCTATTTGAAGAGGCATCTGTTTGAAAGGCTGTCCAGTCTAAGTCCAGTTTAAAGATAAGGAACCCTAAGAAAGGAGAGCAGGGGCCTTGAAGTTGCCCATCAGTAGTTAACACCTGGATGGCAGACTGAGCAGGCACACAAGTCATCGTCTTCCACACCACAGTGGGATGCATTGTAAAAAGGTAAAGGTGTCCCCAACCAGTCATGTCCGACTCTAGGGTGTGGTGCTCATCTCCATTTCTAAGCCGAAGAGCCAGCGCTGTCCGAAGATGCTTCCGTGGTCATGTGGCCGGCATGACTGAACACCGAGGTGCACGGAACGCTGTTACCTTTCCCGCCGAAGCGGTACCTATTTATCTACTTGCAAAATTATTGTAATTGCAAATCTGCAATTTTGCACTCTTTTGCACTCTTCTTTAGTGATGCATTTCTTGTCTGGTGATGTGTAAGTCGCCATGCTTGACAGAACAGCTAGGAAGATAAAATGTTCCCATGCGCTGGTGTAAAAATGGATGGAGATTAGCAAGGGCTTCATTTAAGCTATCATATGGTCTGTATCCAATCTCCAAAACTAGGTTTGTATAGAGTAACTGAGTGTTCTGCTTTGAAATGGCTGGTGGGGATCCAAGAGTAGAAGAATGTTATAGAGGAGGGTCTCCGCTCACCATCCCAAAATTTGACTTCTTTGGGGTTTGCCTGAAAATGTGTCTTCCTACATAAGTAGGAACTATGCTGTATTACATAATGCAAGTTGATTTTGAAAAAACATTTTCTGCCTCCTAGCCTGTACAGAAAAGAGGGCAGGCGGGGGGGGGGGGGTGTTAATTTTTGACATTTTCATTATATGAGCCAAAACATTGTGACTGGAAAAAATATTAATTACATAGGTAATGATGGTTTGGGGGGGGGGGAAACATGTTAGAAAAGCATTATCACTGTAAGAACGGAAATTACATTTCAATCTTGGAAACCTGCTGAGAGAGAAACAGAGTAGATTCCCATTTCATAGTTTATGGTCTTAAAAAAAAAAAAAAAAACCACCCTCATCCCCTCTTTCTCTCCCATGACAACTTTCAGATTCTATTCTTTGTCCATATTACTTTTGTATTTTAACTTCTGAAGCAAGTTCAAAGAGCAGGGGGGTCTTCCCCAGAATAGAATTTCAGCCAAGCTATCCCAAGGAAGCTGAACAGTTCACTGTGTCACAATATTTGTTTTCTGATTCTGCTCCTGTTCTACCTCAGCGTTTACACTGGAAACATAATTCCTCACTTTACACTGGTAATTGGACAGTGGAGAAATGTGCTCTTATTCTGAAAGCTTATGGGTGGGTCATCGTTGGGTACCTGCAGTTAGTAATGTGGAGGAAAAGGTTTACATACAGCCATGTGGGGTTAAGTAGGCTCTCTATATGCACCAGTAGAGTATTTGGCGGCTTGTTAAAAGTTAATAGCATTTATAAAAGCCGAGAGAAAAGGGGAAGGCATGAATGTTAGGACCTCAGCAGGAAAAGTGGACAGGTACAGAATCTCAAATACTATTTATTGCAACATCTTTTTTTTTCTTTTTTCACAGAGCAATGACAAAACATCAAAAACACTGCACTCTCCTAACGGAAGCAATCTTTGATATTCCATATATTTGTTCAACATAAATTTATGGGCTTGTGAGGGAGGAAATACTCTCTCCAAGGATTCAGAAGCTGGATTCCTTTTTGTTTTGTTTTGTGTTTGCAACTGAGTTGTTTAGGGTGCTGTTGTGTTCAGAGGGCCTCGGTAGGGTGGCTACTCATGCATCCCCCAAAAGCAGGACAAAAGAGAGCACAGAATTACATCAAATTTCATATGCTAATATATATGTATTGAAACACATTTGGAAAGAATTACTACAATTTAAATGGAAATACAGTGCCTTCAGTGGTGACTAGTGGCCCTGATGTCAGTGGGGCTATGAATCCACCAGGGTTTCAGAACAACTGGCTCTGACTGAAACCTGGGGTGGATTCACCATCCCACTGACATCAGAGCCACCAGCCCCCACTGTGTACCTTTTATCATAGTGGGGAAGACTGTGGCTAGGTGGTAAATGTCGAAGGGCAGCTCTCCCTTCATAAACCAGATTGGACAGTCCTTCAAATACAGGACTGTCCTCTGCAAGCTCTTCAAATAGAAAACAGTCTTTTGTAATGTACGACACAGAGGGCAGAATCCAACGGGGCATTTATGCCCCTGCCAATTCCCTTCTGCAAGCAGCAGGTCCTGCCAATTCCATTGTGTAATTCCATTGCACCAGCTTACGCAAGGCAGATTTAGCGCTTCCTAGCAGAAGCCCCAAAATGAGCAGAAACACTCATTTCCGGAAGGAGCCAGGTCAGCAGAACTCCCTTATTTCTGCTTGTTTTCGATTTCCGCGCATTTCAGGTTGCCCCAGAAGCCCTAAATCACTGTCGTGCAAGCAGTGGGGGCTGCTTGCACAACAGAATTGGTGGGTTGTAAGAGAATCAGTGGGGACATAAGCACCCTGTGGGATTCTGCCCAGGGCCACCCTAGGCCTCGGACTCTTAATAATGAATGCAGACTAAGCTTAACAGATGTAGAGTTTACCGTTCTGGCTAGGGATGTACGAATTTTTAAAAATCCGTTCCATCTGTGTTTCAGAGATTGTCAGACATATTTCATTCCATTGACTGCTCATTGACAGAATTGAATATTTTAAGGGATATGCGAGAATTTCACTCTAGTTGCGCAAGTGTGCGTTAGCACAAATTACACACACACACACCCCCAGTAAAAAAACTGGTCCACAAGTCGGCAGAATCCGCACAACTCGGAAAAAGGCAGAAAGGCAGTTCTCTGCAGAATCCGCTGGTCAGATTCATAGAAATCATCCCTAGTTCTGGCTCCCTCTCTGCATACAGCCACAGGCAGACCCCTATTCTTCTTTCCAGAATCCCCCCCCCCTTGTCATTCCAGTCTCATATATATTCTGGGATGGACCTATGATTAACTCAGGGCTTCTTGAAATACTGGCTTGCCCTAAGGAATGGATCTGTCACAAACATCACAGGTGTGGCTTCATGCTAGGTCTTATTTGCAGGTGCAGATCTAGGAGTACAAAATAATGGTTTAGCACATCAACTGTATCAATGAGGGCAGAGCCACTGCAGGTTTAAGAGGGACTTGGCTAAGGTGTCCCCTGCCTTCCCACCAGCACCGTCCTCCAGCAAACTTACCAGGGGGCAGCAGGGATGGGGGGTGGTAGCCAGCCCACTGTTGGCACTAGAAGTATTGAACAAACCAGTTGCAGCAATCACCACCATTTTCATTTTCCCAGAATGCATTGGAGTCCTTCATGACGACACAGAGGCATTCTGGGGAAACTAACATGGCAGTGGCTACAGCCATTTCAGTCAGTGCTTCTCTCCAAAGTGCCAGATCCTAAGGAAGGGTGTTTTTTAAATTAAAAAATTAAAAGTGAGGCCAGGGTCAGCAGCAGCATTTTTCCCACCGTGCTTGCTGCTGATGCTGAGCCTATCAGAGGGGCATAGGCAATGGTATCCAAACAGTTTGTGGTGACAGGGCCTAACAGTACAGGGTGTGGGTAATGGAATAAATGCAGAATAGAAAAACCTAAACAGAGGGAACCTAATCTGCTTAAAGTTATTTTCTTGTATTATTAATAAAATAAAAGGTAATTTTATAAACATTTCAAATAAGGGCCTAGTGCTTGTTTTCCCAATGACTTTGCACTCACTGGGTGCAAAGCTTATGTCTTACTGAGAAATGAGTGGGATACTACCTCCCTGCTTTTATTTATAGATTCATAACAAAAAGGGCTAAAGACTTTCTAAAAAGACACATGTGGATACCTTGCAAAACTCCCCCACAAGGGAAGTGCATGGAAGCATGTATAAAGAAACTGGAAATTGTTCTTGCATCTGTTTTGGTCTTTCCATATAACACATTTAAAGGTGCAATCCTATGCATGTTTAGAGAGAGAAAATGCATACAACTCCCAGCATGTCCCAGCCAGCCATGGTGCCATAAGATGCTTTAGGCATGAAAAAAGTATGGCCAAAAGCCAATGTGGGGTGAGGGGTTGGACTGGAGATGTCAGGGTTCAACCCTGCCCAGATGTAAAATGCCAATGGATACCTTTTTTTCCCCCAACCCCCACCCCTCTTGGGGGGAGGCAATTTCAGAGAAAACTGTGAGGCAGGTAAAGGTTTAACCTTCCCCTCACAAAGCTCAGTGGTCTCAATCTGAACTGGGGCCACACACACTTACACAAGAGTGAAAACAAAAAAGACAAGCCTCAGCTACACACTATGCGATTAGTGCGACATGTAGTTTCACTCTTAGACCTTTCCTACACAACACTGTTAATCGGCTGTTAATCCACTGTATCTACTTTCTTTCGTTGCAGAACTGAGATCTGAGCACTAATGAGGAGTGTTTCCTTTCCTGCTTTTCCACTACATAACCTCTAGGTGGTACTGGGGTATAGTGGAATATTGCCAATACGCAAGAGGAAATCACGCTTTCTTTCCCTTTCACAATTAAATGCCACATTTTCCCTGCTATGATTTTATTCTGAAAACTGCCATGGGAGACAGGAGAGGGAGGTCAGAACTTATGTTTCTAGAAAAATCAATAATTAAGGAACACTTTATTTCAAAACACATAACTTTGGGGGGGAAATTTTGATCTGGCAACCCTAGTCTAAGCTAACTGCATTCAAACTATCATGCTGCACAAGCCTTTTTTCTTTCAGTGTAAGCATTTGCTAAAGCCAAAGGTGATTCTTCCCAGGTGATCCTTTCATCCTCCATATGTATTGTAAACTTTCCTCTTATTTTACTGACCCAGTTTGTATGTAATGGCTGCAAATCGTGAGTTAATTAATAATTAATTAACCCACGATTTTCCGCAGTGCATACCAGGCACGTTCCACTGCCATTTTGAATATTTAATATTTAACCCCCAATCAGGCCAATCAGGAGTTGCTACTTGACTTCCAGACCTGGACACTACAGGTTAATTATGGGTTAAACAACCCACAGATAACCTACAATTAGTAGTTGGTGCTCATTTTAAATTGTTTGAACTCTGCCAGTTCTTCTCAGGAATGCAACAAATACATGCTTAGGCCAAGAGGTAAATGTGACCTCATTGTGTAAATATTTGACCTTCTGGCATGTTTTTGAAATAGGGGCTTTTCTATAAATAAGAATGTTTACTGTAAAAGAAATACAACAGGATTAACAGAACAAACATTCCCTGTTAGTATTTTTCCCCTTCTTCACCTTTTAACCTCTTTATTTGGATAATATAACAAGTTCAGAATCTCTATGTGGAATTAATATACTACTTCAGTCGAGAGCATACATTTAACCACTAAAAGAGCCTACATGGCTACAATTTGCAGGTTCATCCGTCTGTGTAAGAGAGCCTGATCTGACCTGCTTATAGAGGTTGGGACCAATAAGTATGACCTCCTGCTCCATGTGTTGACTGACCCATTTTGGTCAATGGGGAGACTATGTAAGAGCTTCAACAGAGAGATGGTGTAGCATGCTAAACCATCTCCTTCAAATGTGTGACCCATAGACAGATTGGAAGGCCTATGCTCTGGCAGGCAGCGATCAAGGGTGCATCTATGAGAGGATGGAGCAGTATCATGGTGGCCAGGGCTGCCCCTACCATTAGGCAGAGTGAGGCAACAGTTTCAGGTGACAGTTGTTGTGTGGCGGCAGCAATAGTTCCCTGGCCTTTCCCTTCTGTTGGAGCTGTGTGTGCTACATAGCCCGTCCTGCACGCCGTAAACTAGCCTGCTGCCCTCTACTAGGTGCAGTAGAGGACACTGTCCCATTGTCAGTGTTGCAGTAAAATTTAACTGCCAGTCCAGTTCATCTCCATAAATGGACAGGGACGCCATCTTGTCCTTTGCTTCAGGCAGCAAAATGTCTTGGGCCAGCCCTGATGGGGGCAGACCCCACTCCCAGATTCAAAGGATCTGCACAGAGCATCAGCCTTGTGGAGAGATCAGTGTGCAGGAGTGGGAGGCAGGGTCAGTGTGTGCCATCCACCCTGCTGCTCTTGCCTTTCACACTTGGAGAAAGCCACTGATGGTCAGGGCTAGGGAGGTGTGGCCCTGTGGAGTGGGAGGCAGGCCAGAGGAACAGATGACCCGTTTGTCCTGCTAGGCTGGGAGGGTTTTGGATGTCTTCTTCCCCACTGACAGGGGGTAGTCAGGTACTGAGTCAGGGCTGAGAGCAACTGGGAGATAATTTTCCTGCAGTGGCAGATTCCTCCAGGAGGCACTCTAAAACTTCATGTGGCCTTATTCTTGCTGAGACCAAACCAGACAGGTTGTAGGAGGTTCATGAACAGGATTTCCTGTGACTTGTTACAAGATTTAAAAAATGCACAATGGGGGGATGGGCGAAATACATTGGCACTGTGACACTGCAGGAAGGGCAGTTTAATCCTGTTCCCTTGTGTTGTTGTTTTCCATTATTTTTTCCTGTAAATACAAATAGCAGCTTTAGGTGGCAATTTAAGCTGGGAAAACAACACAAAGAGGAAAGGGAAGTTGGGGGTGACATGTGCCACCATGATCCTGCTCTCTCCTCCCCACTACTGTGGTCCCAGTCTGAATTAGGGGACCCCATGGCTGTTAAAAAAGAACCTTAAACCCATAGAGCATTGTCTCCTTCAGCCCTAAGAGCTGGTGTGTGCCTTCCTTATCCCCGCCTCCTACCTCCTCCTGACCAATTTGGCATCATCTTTCAGAAAAACGCTCCCAGTGACAATATCAGGAATAGGTATGGCTGTAAGGTGGTCTGTATTTGGTCCTCCCCTTGCTCTAACTTTTCTTTCAAAGCCCATGGGTGTCTTCTCTAAGGTGTGGCTGAGTCAAGACAGTCATCTCAGTAGCAAAGCAGGTATCAGTGCTGGATTTTGCCAGTGTAATGCATCTGCTAAAATTTTCACACACACGGATTTCTACACTACCCTTCAACATCAGTTTTCATGACGGTTTGCAAACACTTTTTTTAAAAAAAAAATATCAGTGCAAGAATACAGTCAAAACATCAAAACAGCAGTTAAGGGCAGCATACAATATCAAACTGAAAAGCCCTCTAAAAAAGAATAAAAAAGAATTTTGCCTAGTGCCAAAAAGAAAGTTGTGTAGGTGTCACATGAGCCACACTGGGGAAAGAGTTCCAGAGGCAATGCTGGATATGAGTTCAAATCCCCGCTCAGCTTTGTTGCCCACTGGACAGACCGATGGTCAAAACAGACATTACTGTAAATCTAGCAGCTACAACTTTTTTGTTTTCATTTAGAATAGGCTCAGGGACCCCAAGCCAGTTTTTAGAAGCCTCCCTTCCCTCAGGGCAGGGCCCAATCCAGATCAGGATTTCTGTGCCTACTCCACAGTAAAAATTAAAGTAGACATAGCTGCTAGATTCAGATTTAAAGTAATGTCTGTTCTGACCTCTAGGCTTCAACAAGTCAGAATCTCTCAACTTAATCCACCTCACAGGATTGTTGCTGTGAGGTTTCAAGCCTGCTCTGAGAAAGGATGGGGTTCAAATATAGCAATAGCATGCTGCTCAGTAGGGTTTTTTCTCTACTAAAATGTAAACGTGGGATGGGGGCGATCCAGACTGGGACCACAATATGTAGGGTGGAGAGATTTAATCCCTTTCTCCCCCCACCCCAGCCATGTCCCACTCCTAGAAAATTAAAACATATACACACAGTAGTTAACAACAGTAACAACAGCTCCCTTTGCCTGAGAGGTTTTTGTTTTTGCTAACTACTGCTCAGGGGAAGCAGTTTTCAGGGGCTGGGAGGAAAGCAGCTGGGGAGAGAAGGATTAAACCTCCCTCCCTGGATGCTGTGGTCCCACTCTTGATCTGGGCTATATGCCCTCTCTGAGTAGAGAAAAGCCCCATGCAGAGAGCTGTGTATAACACTATGTATGCAATGTAACATGTAGTTTCATCCTAAGTACCAGGAACAGATTCAGAGCACATGTACCTTGAGACCCTCTAGCTGTGAGTCCTACAACACCTGGTCCCAGGTCCTTGTGTCTGGCTCATTTCAACCGGATCTGGGAGGGCAGGGCCTTGACTGATTCCAGCTACGAAGGCTGTGCCTGCTGCTGAAGGTGCTTAGAGGCAATAAGGATGGGGCCTTGTTTAGGTTTGTGGCTTTAGATGAGATGTATTACTTTTCCTGCTATGTAGATTCCTTTTGTGTATTTCTTGTATTTTGCATTAGCTGCAGCTGGGGAGAGGAGCCAGCCAGGTGGCAGTGGGCAGGGGTGGGCCAGCGGGAGGAAGGCCTGATTCACCACCCCTCTTGTTCCACCACCTGAGGTAGGGGATTCTCCCAGGCTAATGGGAGGGAAGGCCCTGGTAACTGTTAATGAATAATCTGGAAATTCTGTATTTTATTATGTAAATTTTCCCAATGCTGCTGCAAGCCACACTGAGCAGGTTTTACCGTGGAAAAGCAGCATACAATACAGCATACAGGTAGCAAGTCAGGCAGAAGCACAGGACAGTATCGTCCAAGCACAGAGGAGAATATGTGGGAGCAGCTGGTGGTTTAGAACTGAGGATAAAGAATGGAAGAATTAGATAGTAAAGTTCTGCAAGAAGGTTGGCAGGTCTGTCTGCCCGTATGTCACCAAAAATTGGATTGGCGTGGTCTGGGGCCTTTAAACGTGTGAGAAACTATGGAGAGCCACAGCATCTTTAGTACCTCACTGTCCCTAGTCTGTCAGGATCTTGACTGTTGTGCAGTAGATCTTGACAATTTCAGATGTTCATCGCCTATATATTTAATATGGGCATGCATTTAGGCATAACATTTATTTATTCATTAAAATATTGTTATCCCAGGGCGGAATACAAAATGTAATCAAAAATCTTAATACAATATACCATTAAAACGTGCAGTATTATATCAATATCATCATCATTTAAAAGAGGAACCAATCATACATTTACACAAAATCAAAATACAAATGCTTAATCAAATGTTTGAAAGTATATTTATTAACTAGTGAACCAGAAAAGCCCTTTGCTTTTCCAGCCCCAAGCAAGCTAAAGTCATCAAAGCTAGTTGGGATATCATCTTAAGGGGGGGCGGGGGCATTCCTTGCCATCATTTAAGTGCAAACACAATTAAAAGCTTGCTGCTTAAGCCAAATATCCCTAAACAAATGCCTAAGACAATACTGATCACTTTCTCTTAAATGTGTTAGCCTCTCTGGCATCCCCTCCACCCTGAAAAAGGAAAAGCAATTTCAAGGGATAATTCCCAACTTAAGCTCGACATGTTATTCAACAGCTTTCCCTAAGAACTTGATTCAATCTATCTAGATCCTTGCAAAAGCCTTTTGTTGCCCTTGTGTACATCAGCTCTAATCTTGTTTTCAAATTTACAACATTCAGGCATACTGAAGAGACTTAAGGCTGACAGAGAGACAATTCTATTCATTGGCAGCCTTGCGCCTGAGTTGACAGCTATAAACAGCTAAATTTCATCATCCTGGTTTAGTGTTGTCTTTTGTGCTTCCCCCCACCCCCTCAAACACTTACTTCAGCTGGATGGAGAAATGTGACATGCTCAGGATCAGTTTAGACAACTGAAATACTTGCAAAACCCTTCCATCAACTGATACACAAAATTGGGTGCTTTCATTTGTACAAGATCAGATTTAATACACTAAGGAGGCAGATTTTGAAGATCTTAACTGCAAACATTTCACTGACTTCCATAGTGACTTTACCAGGTATTATTTTGAATTACCTCTCTGTCTTTCCTTGGAATTTTCTCATATAGGTGTCCTTTTTACAGAGGACAGTCCTCTATTTTGGAGACCTGGCAGAGAACAGACCTCTGTTTGATGGGGTCCTCTATTTGATGAGCACTTGGATAAGTAGCCACCTTATCCTAAGTGCCAAATGTCAGAGGTTTGATGACCAAAATAAATGTGAATGCAGCTAAACCAAGCCTTTTCTTAAGATGAGGGTCTGTCCCCATGTTTAGATTACAGGGGGAACCAGAGGGGGACCGCCCACCCCTGTACCTAGAAGCTATGTCTTTTTTCATTTTTACACTAAAGTAAGTGCAGGGGCCCCAATATCTATCTTAAAAGCCACACTAGGGTCCTGATCCAGATTGGGGTCCAGCACCTACTCCAGAGTAAAAATAAAAACAGGTTTTTTCCAGTTCAGTTCATTTAATTGTTTATAACCCAGTTCATCACAACATAGCAGAAACAAAATATCCAAAATAGTACAGAAATCACAACATTTTAAAAATCTCCAGGTGTACACTACACTGGGGGTGAACAACAACAGATTTTGCCTGGTGTCTGAAAGAAAGCAATATGGACATCAGGTGAGCCTCCTTGGGAAGGACATCCCATATTCTGGGGGCCACAGCTGAAAAGGCCTTCTTTCTAGTTGCTGCCCGCTTCACATCTGACAAGAGTGGCACCTGGATAAGAACCTCAGCAGATGACATAAGACAGGAGTGGGCAGAAGATAGTTCAGGATCTACTGGTAGATCGCTGGGTGATTTGAAGTAGATCAGCAAAGATTGCTCACTCCCCATTTGTTAACAATGGCCAAAAAAAAATGACGCTACCACAAAATGTGTGTAAGTTCCATTCTGGTCCTGAAAAATTCCTGGGCTCAGAATTCTTTAATTCTAAATGTTGGTATTTTGCACCTGGCTTCGTTTGGTGGATCTCAGGGTTCTAGTAAAAAAAAAAGAAGAAGCAGATCCTGCAAGCCTGAAGTGTACCTTCCCCTGACATCAGGACACAGGCAGGTTGATACAGGAGCTGGTGCTCCTTAAGCTACCTTATGGTTTACCATGAGTTATAAACTGCAGACAATGTGGCAAGTGATGACCAACACAACATCAGTAGCGCTCAAGGGTTCCTTGGGCATGTATACAAGGTTGTTTAACTTTCAGGGCCAATCCTACCATTAGGCAGCTGAGGTGATTGCCTCAGGCAACAGATACTGGGGGTGGGGTGAGCAATGGCAGCCTCCTGGCTGTTCTTCCTAAACTCCCCAGCTGTTTCCTTCTGTTGCAGGACAGAGCTGTATAGGCCACACAACATGGCCTGGGACCACTTAAACTAACCTTCTGCCTCAGGTGTGATGGAGGATGCTATCCCACCACATTTGTTGAAATAAGTTTCAACTGCCAGTCCAGCAGGCTTCTGTACATGGGATGAGGAGGGGGCACCATCTTGTCCTTTGCCTCAGGCAGTAAAATGTCTTGGGTGACCCTGCTAATTTTGTACATTTTTATCTGACATTCTATTGAATATGCTAAATCACTGCAAACAAACAACAACAACCCACACACAAGGGGAGCTGCAGTTTCCAGTTTGCAATGTTTAGTCCTGCGACAGCTCTCTCTCACAACAATCCTCTCATGTAAATATGGCCTGACTGAAATTTCTAGGGTCAGTTCCTTCATGTCTCCAATCTTATCTTGTCTCCAGGGCTGATAAAGGTGGAGTGGAGTGGGGGACTCATTACTGTGTCTCTCAGGTTCTACGTCCTGAGCAATGGCTTTTTTGAGGGCCTCTCATGACAACAAACACTGGAGGCCTTTCGGCAGTTTAATGCTAAACTCTTTTCAGTTCGGTCAAGGAAAAGCAGCAGCTTAGCTGCCAGCATCTGTTGCCTCAATGCATATAGCCTTTCTGTGTGGCTGTAAGGAAAGAAAAGGGACAGAACATGGCATCTTGGTGAGAAAGATTGCTCAGTTGATTTACAGTTGCCTGAGCCAGTAGATCTTTCCCTTAAGATGGACTTCAGATCTCAAGCAAATGGTATGAGGTGTGATATTTCATCGATATTTCCAACCTGGCATCTCCCTCTTTCTGACATAGGACTGGGGTCTTTACATTAGGAATATACTCATGTAAAAAACAAATGTGGGCATTTAAATAAAGGTTACATCTTCTGAAAACTAATAAGTATTCTGTTTCCACCTTCATTTTTTGTTATTTGATTCTGCTCAGTCTATAGTTAAGGGCAAATATATGCCTTCAGGATTTCTCAAACTGGACCCACCAGTGTGTGCTGCAGATTACCCAGTGTCTCTGTGCTCAACTGCCCGGCACAAGGCTGCCCCATGCACTCTGCAGAGGCAGGTGTGGCAACGGGAGTTGGTTGGAGAGCAAGGCTAATATTTTTAGTAATAATGTTTAAAAACTGGGAGTAAAGAGGAAGGAGATAAAAGAGGGAAGCTGTTATAGGAGGAAGTGAACGTAAAAGCAGCAGGAGGAAGGGATGAAATAAACTGGCACAAGTCAAGTGTGAAAGAAGAAGGGGAGAAAAAATTACAAGAATACTTTGAGAGTCATGTGATGGGAGAAGAAAAACAATATAAAATAAAGTTTTCTACTTAAATCTTCTAGATCAGCACATCTGAAATGGGGAGGCTGAGTCATGATACCTCCAGAGCCAATGCATGTAGTTCACTTGAGGAAGACTGAACTATGGAACTTCCTGGTACAAGGAAATAACTGTGGCAAAGAATTTAGCCATTTACAAACAGGGATTAATATCAGTAATTGCTGATTATGCCAAACTCCAGCATAATCAATCAGACAGCTGATTATACCAAACTCTGCCTCTATCTGGTATCATTTTAGAAGTGGCTTCACCCCTGCACTACCATTTTGTGACTGGTGCACCTCAGTCATTTTTAACTCTCTCAAGAGGGCCCTGGGGTAGAAAGTTTGAGAACCCCTGCCTTAGATGTTGAGATATAGTTCTATTCTTACATTTCTTAAGACTTCAAGGAACAATCTTCGGTTTTTAAAAACTCTGATTACAAAAGGCTACTTCAGGCCTTCCATTTGAACATGTGAAGAGGCAAGTGGGAACATGGATGCACACTAGCCAACACATGATGAGCTCAATCGGAAGGGGGTCACCTGCTATGCATGCAGGGTTTCCTCCACAGGGAAAGGATTCCTGATTGACCAGGTTCCCATGTACCTGTTGGAAACTGTACATGCGTAGAAGGTATCCCCCTTCAGACTGAGCCGATTACTCATTGGCAGAACACATGGCTATGTGTGATGTCATCAAGGGGATGAGGCTTGCCCCTGGAATCCTCACTTGCCTCTTCACACATTTGATGCCCACAGGTCCCAAACACCTTAAAATGGCTATAAGCAGAATGTACACTAAACATTAAATGTAACCCTAAACATGCTTATTCAGAGGCACATTTTCCTGATTCCAACGGGACTTGCTTCTAAGTTACTATGCAGTTCAATCTTGTGAACGCTTACGTGAAAATTTGACCCGCAGAGGTAAATAGGACTTACTCTCAAATAAATAGTGTGTATCAGAATGCATTAGTAATTATTTTATTTTCTTAAACATTTTTTATCATCAACAAACACATCAGAAGACATGATGCACTAACCATTATTTAGAAAAACATCAGTTTTAATCAAGGTTTCGTCTTATATATGCCTATGTTATGAGAATCTTATTACTAATTCTATAAGACTTCTAACCATGTAAAAAAACCCAGTCTTGTAGCATTTTAAAGACATAACAAATTTATTACAGCATGAGCTTTTGTGGACTAGAGCTCACTTCATCAGATGCAGGAGATGTTCTCTTCAGTTAGCAGGCATATAAACTGATGGGTATAGTAGATTAAAATTGTGAACAGTGGGATCAAATGGTAATGTAATGCAAAATGTACAGTGTAACAATTCAGTTAAGGGACCAGTTTATGTTAACAGTACAATCCTATACATGCCAACTCAGAAGTAAGTCCTCTTGCATTCAGTGGGATTTACTCCTGGGTAAATGTGAATAGGGTTGCAGCTTATGTGTCACAGAATCTATATTTTGCATTTCACTGCCATTTGACCCCACTGAACATAATTTAACCCCTTTACACACTTATGTATACTTGTCAACTCAGGATAATACATGCATCTGATGAAGTGGTCTCTAGTCTACAAGAGGGAATTGTGCCATAGTAATATGGACATCCTGAAATTGTCCAAGGCCACACTAAACAGATCCTAAGTTGTATATAGTTTGTCCACAGCCTTTTTTGTTTTACAGCTGCAGAGGCTGCACACTAAAGTGGAAGTGGGGTTCTTAACCCTTTCCCCTCATGACATTTTTCAAATAAAAATCACACATCAAACCGTATCTTTTCCCTTGCAGATTAGACAGCAGCTTGATTGTTGCAGTTTTATGTTGTATAATGCTGCTCTGAAAATTTATATTGAAAGGCAGTATTGGGTTGGATCTGGACTAAGTCAAATTTAGAGTAGACCCAGGGAAATCAATGGGACTTAAGACAGTCATGACTAACTTAAGTTCCACTGATTTCAATGGGTCTACTTTAAAGATGACTAAGTCTGGATCCAACTGGATAAATAAATCAATATTTACAGAGACCCTGTATAAAATGAGCATAGCATCACAGGTAAATGCTATTTCTCATGTTCACGTGGAGAGATTAAATTGATAACTACAATGTACTGAGGGTTAAAAAAAAATATTAAGCTACAAAAAAACAGAAGTGAACCAGAGCTGAAAGTGAAACTGAAGGTACTTTAGAATCATAGCATTTTATTGCTGGAAGGAACCTCGAAAGTCATGTGGTCCAAGCTTCTGCTCAGTGCAGTTAAAACCAATTACATTTACAGCGACTACAAGGAACAAAGCACCACTTTGGGGTATAAAAGCAAGCAAAGCCTTGTACTGAAGAACAATACCAAGATATATTTAAAGTAATAGGTAAGCTGTCTGCTGCTGAGTACAAAAACAGAGCTTACAAGACCGAATAGGCCATTTATTTATTTATTTCTATACCACCCAATAGCCGAAGCTCTGTGGGCGGTTCACAGACATTAAAACCAAAAAGCACACAGTAAAACAATATAAAATATAAAAACATTAAAACCATAATATAACAATACGACCAGCCTACAATACTTGCCCCTAGAAAGTTGCCGCTATTTTAAAAACAGAGATTAAAGGAAGAGCTGGAACATTTGGGTTTACTGGCGTGGTGGGTGGTATGGGAATTAAAAGTAGAGGAGTAATAGTCAGTAAGAAAAA
This sequence comes from Heloderma suspectum, assembly GCF_057233095.1. NCBI lineage: Eukaryota > Metazoa > Chordata > Lepidosauria > Squamata > Helodermatidae > Heloderma > Heloderma suspectum. The sequence goes on from NC_139459.1 coordinate 90,866,294, forward strand.
TGCACCTCCACAACAGTGGCTAGAGCTGACAAAATATATATAAAAAAGGAAGCCATTTCCCTGTCCACCAAAAAATGTAAAACAAATGAAGAGAAAGAGAGGCAGCAGCAACATGCCACATTTTATGTTGGGCCAGCTTGGCCCTTGGGTCCAGGTTGGGGAAGGGGAAAGAGTTTGGGCAGCAGCCCGATAGGCAGTACCCAGTCATAATCCGCCACCTGACAGGCAGCTCCAAGAGCCCCAGCAGTCTGTTGCCATCAACTTGGCTGTCACCAAGCCCCACTCCCAGACAGCCAATAACAGGGCTGCTGTTGCTTGTAGAGGCAGCAACTAGCCTCAGCTCCAGCTCCCTAAGTTTCATCTTTCCCAGTTTGCTACTTAATCTGAGGCAGTCACTGTGGCTGGTTCTAGTCACAGTGGTGGCAGGAGATGGTCAAGCCCAAAAAGTGTGGCGTAGTCCACAAAGCTGCCATCAGTAATCAAGGTGTGACCATGTACGTGTGTGTGTGTGTGTGTGTGTGTGTGAGAGAGAGAGAGAGAGAGAGAGAGAGAGACTTGGCTCACTCTCTTGAGTAATCTGCTTTGGTTTTGAGTTCTTTGCCATGGATTTGCATAATGTCTTTCAGGTTAGCAATTCACAGCCTCAGTGTTTCCCATCTATAAAATGGATAGAAGTTTTCTAGAACCTCTTCCAAAGTCTTGGAGCACAATCCTATGCATGTTTAGATGGGAAGAAAGTCCCACGTGCTGGCTGGGGAATGCTGGGCATAACTAACCACGTTTTATAACTAAACTTGCATAGGGCTGCACCTTTAATTCCTTAATATTATGCTGAATAACATATCTGTGTTATAAAGAAGACTGGCATGTAGGTGGGGCGCTTCTGAATTTTACACTTCTAGATTTGTGCTTGTGACACAGTTGGCAGTCTGAATGTGTGAGCATGGTGTCATGAATGGCTGCATGGCTTGGCAGCAGGGCATTTTGGATGCATATAGTTTCAGGGGCTCTGATCCTTAATCCCTGGCCTCCACCCTGTTGTTTTCCATGAGTTGGTTGCTCTAGCCCAAGGCCACTCACTGAGTATCATGGCTGAGCAGAGATTGGGATCCAGATCTCAGTCAAGGTCCAAGACTCTAGACCAAGAGTGTTGAAATTCCTTGACCCCAAGGGCCAAATTCAATTTTGGAAAAGGTCTCAGGGACTGCATTCCAGTGGTGGGCAGGGCTCAAGGCAAAAGTGGTGGGACAAAAATTTATTTATTTATTTATTTATTTATTTATTTATTAAATTTATTAATCGCCCATCTGACTGGTCACCCAGCCAATCTGGGCGATGTACAACCCACCATAAACAATTTAAAACAATAAAATTTTACCATAAAATTTTTTTTAAAAATACCCTAACCCACCCCAAATGCCTGCCTGAACAACCACGTTTTTAATGCACGACGGAAGCTCATTAAAGAGGGGGCATGACGGAGTTCCCTAGGGAGGGAGTTCCACAGAGTGGGGGCCACCACAGAGAAGGCCCTCTCCCTCGTCCCCACCAGTCTAGCTGTCCTGGCTGATGGGACAGAGAGAAGGCCATCCGAGGCTGATCTTGTTAAGCGGCCTGTCTGGTGTTGCTGGAGGCGCTCCTTAAGATAGGCTGGGCCGGAACCATATAGGGTTTTAAAGGTCAAAACCAACATCTTGAATTTGGCCCGGAAAACAACTGGTAACCAGTGCAACTCCTTCAGCACTGGAGTGATGTGATCTCGCCGGTGGCTGCCTTTAATCAGGCGAGCCGCCGCGTTCTGTACCAGCTGCAGTTTCCGAACCGTCTTCAAGGGTAACCCCACGCAGAGCGCATTACAGTAGTCTAAACGAGAGGAGACCAGGGCATGTACTACCGATGGGAGCAGATGGTCGGGAAGGTAGGGGCGCAGCCGCCGTATCAGATGGAGTTGATACAGCGCTGTCCGGCTCACAGCTGACACCTGAGCCTCCATGGACAGCTGGGAGTCCAAAATGACCCCCAGGCTGCGGACCTGGTCTTTCAAGGGTAGCTGTACCCCATTCAACACCAGGTCAACATCCCCCAGCCTCCTCTTGTCTCCCACCAAAAGTACCTCGGTCTTGTCAGGGTTCAGCTTCAGCTTATTCCTCCCCATCCAGCCACTCACCGTCTCCAGACATTTGGACAGGGATTCTACGGCCAACCTTGGTGAAGATTTGAATGAGAGGTAGAGCTGCGTGTCATCCGCATATTGATGACACTGCACCCCAAACCTCCTGATGATAGCCCCCAGTGGCTTCACATAGATGTTAAATAGCATCGGGGAGAGGATGGAACCCTGTGGCACCCCACAAGTAAGTGGCCACGGGTCCGAAACCTCCTCTCCCAGTGCTACCCTCTGGTACCTGCCAGAGAGGAAGGACCGGAACCACCGCAATACAGTGTTTCCAATGCCCAACCCCTCCAGGCGGTCCAGGAGGATACCGTGGTCAACGGTATCAAGAGCCGCTGAGAGGTCGAGGAGAACAAGGAAGGAGCATTCACCCCTATCCAGAGCCCTCCTCATATCATCCACCAAGGCGACCAAGGCCGTTTCTGTCCCATGCCCAGGCCTGAAGCCTGACTGAAATGGGTCTAGATAATCAGTTTCTTCCAAGTGTGCCTTCAACTGCACCGCCACCACCCGCTCAATCACCTTGCCCAAAAATGGCAGATTTGAGACTGGGCGAAAGTTGTTCAGAACTTGAGGATCCAAGGAGGGCTTCTTTAAGAGCGGTCTTATCACTGCCTCCTTGAGGGCTGATGGCATCACTCCCTCCTCAAGGGAGGCGTTCACCACCGCCTTGATCCCCTCACCCAGTCTCTCTCTGCAGCTCATAATGAGCCAAGATGGGCAAGGATCAAGTAAGCAGGTGGTTGGCCTGACAGATGAAAGCACCTTGTCCACTTCATCAGGAGGAAGAAGCTGGAACCGATCCCACAAAACCGGTTTGCCATAGGCCGCCTCTTGCTCACTAACTGTATCCACAGTGTGCAGAGTAACACACCTAATCTGATCAATTTTATCTGCAAAGTGCCTTGCCAAAGCCTCACAGGAGGCCTTAGAATGCTCCAGTGGTTCCGGAGCCACAGGACCGACCAGGCTCCGGACCACTTGCACTTAAAATGCATATTAAGCCTTAAGTGAAGCACTTTAAACATTTTAAATGAGGCAGAACTGTGCAAAAGCAAGGAAACCACCAACTGTCTGTTGTCTGGGGGAGGGAAGGGGGTAAGCCCAGGGAAAGGGGTGTGGACACCTGGGATCCCAGGTGGGCCAGATTTGGCCCACAAGCCTGAGGTTCAATACCCTTGTTCGTTCTAGGCACTACACCATACCATTTCTTACTTGAATGATTTCACTATGAATAGTTAAAGCGTCACCGTACAGACACTTCTGGCCTAACACACTTTGCTTACTGACGCTCTCTGCTTGTGAAATCCCTGTATGAACACGTTATGTAGACTGTACACAGCAATCTGTGTACAGTCTACATAAATTGCATACATGTTGAATGTTACATGTGAGTAACTGTACAAGTGTACAGATCGAAAATCCATGTACAGACTATGCATGCTTTTGAATGTGTGAACACTCCTAGCACTTTAATCTGGCTGACATTTTAATGGCATTACATACAGAGAATTTTGTAATAACCCTGAGAGTTGGGCTAGATCAGGGGTGAGCAACTTGTGGCCCTCCAGATGTTTTGGCCTATAACTTCCATCAGCCCTAGCCAGCATAGCCAATGATGAGGGATAATGGGAATTGTAGGTCAAAACATCAGGGCCTCATCTACACCAGGGCTTTACTCCAGGGCGGGTGCCAGTCGAGGTCCGTCATGATAGATGACACAGTTGCGACTTCGCAGCCATCCATGGTTTTCGCCTAGAAAAAGCGGAGTACCAAGGAGTCGTTTTACTGCAATTTGGGGGGGTTGCTGTGGGTTCCCTCGCAATTGCGGGCCATCTGTTCCTTCCCCAAACTGACTTCACATCTTACAGTAGGCATGTTGTAGGCATGCATAGTGCCTGTGTCACTCTGTGATGCCCCTTTACTCCCTCAACCCCTCGCAGCTGTGCAGTTACAGAGACACAGAGGGGCGTTTTCCTTTATTTGATCACACTTTCGCACATTTTTGCAGCTTCGTATCTTCGCAACGGTTGCTTTTGGGCTCAGTGCCCAAGGGCTGGGGAGGGTCTTGGGTGAAGGAACAAGCGATTTCAGAGCGATGGCTAGGCACATAGCGCTCATGCTTGTGAGTGCGAACCATTGCGGGAGTCTCAGGCTGGAGAACTGTCAAACTGATGGTGCGGAGACAGAACACCCAATTTTTACCTAAAGTCAGAAATACACAGCAGAGCCACTGAAATATAAAACAGCCACTGAAGTGCCACACCCCCACACTCATGGGACTGCACAGCTGCACATATCAGTATAATGGGGGGGGAGGGCACGTGAGTCTCTTAGGGAAGCGCGCAGTACATCACGAGTGTATCACAGAGCATGGTGATTCAAAGCTGCATTGCTGCGCAGTTGCAACGGGGGGGTCAAAGTGGTGGGGCCCTGGAGGGCCACAATTTGCCTACTGCTGGGCTAGATGATTTTCAGGTCCTTGTACAGCCCAGTCCTATCCATGTTTACTCTGAAGTAAGTTCCACTGTGTTCAATGAGGCTGACCCCAGGTCATGTGCAATGGCTTGCAACCCTACAGCACAATCCTAGGCATGTTTACTCACATGTAAATTCCATTGTTTCTAATGGGGTTTATTCCCTAGTAAGTGTGTTTGGGAGTGCAGCCTTAATTTTATGAGTATTTAAAACAAAGATCCATTACCTAAAATTGTGAGGTTGTCATTTTAAATCATGATTAGGTTTTCTTTTAAAAACATTGAGGAATTATTTGTTATTTGCCAGCCTAATTTTAGAGATGAATGACAGCCCAATCTTATTCATGCTTACTGAGGAATAAGACCCACGTATGTGTGTATATGCCTTATCTAATATTAAGACAACAAGTAATACTTGAACCAGAAGCCAGTCATAGTGCTCAGGATACAAACATTAGGCTCAATACTACAACTTCTTAAATGTAATTTTACACAAGAGATAATTTAACCAAATATAGATCAGGGTTTTTTAATTAAAAAAATTGAAACCCCTTTTTCAAAGCTGTAGAACAATAATGTGTCTTAAGCTCTGTCTGCGTGAATGGAAGAGGGTTAATACTGGCAGTATATTCAGTGCATATTTGTTGTTGTTCAGTCGTTAAGTCGTGTCTGGCTCTTCGTGACCCCATATGGAAATTATTCAAAACTTCCACAAAATTCAGGAACAGCACCAAAGTTTTAAATCCGAATTTAAGTCCACCTAAGGCTCTCCTCTTATGAGCTGACTTTTAAAAGAATTATGTGAAAGAGAAATGGTAGACAGGGTCTATAACATAGCCAGGATGAGCCCTTGAACAAGCTCCTAGACCAGAGGTGTCTGCAGACATTCCTCCAATAATACACTGAACTTGTGGGCAGTGAGACCCCACCTTCTGGCCTCACATGCAGTGTTAATGAGAAAGGACCATATGCATTCTTTCAAGGGGGTGTCGTGTGCCCTCCCCCCTCCAATTGGGGTCAATCTACATATCTCTTAGATTTCTGTTGTGTCTTAATCACAGATTAATAGCTGAAAAGGGTATGCAAATTATCATTGCCTGCAGAACATACCCATGCCTTTCAGGTAGGGATGTTTTGTTTTTAAAGTCATTCCATGAGTAAATGTACTTCAGAAACTTTCTAGATTCGCTTCTTAATCTCTGTCCTTTCATGTAATGTAAAAGTGAAACAGCTAAATAACACAATCCTAAGACACCTCGTTCCTTTTGAAGCGACCTCCTGCAGAAGATGGAATGTTTTATGCCAACCTTCTCCAAGCGAATGCCCTCCATATGCCATGCTATCTGGAAATGATGAGAGTTGTAGTTCCACTCATCTGGAGGGCACTAGCTTGGAGAAGGCTGCTTTTAAAAAGAGACGTGCATATAACTTTAGCTACAGAGCAGTAATCTTCAACTCTTTCAGAGTCTGGGTCCACCAACATGGACCGACTTTTAATTTGTTATCGTATAAGATGGCCATCTTCATCTCTATTCTAACCAGATACAAAGGAGGAAAGGGGCCTCCTCTACCTTTAACAGTGATGTAGAAGAGGGAATTTCAGTGGGTGCTGCTGCTGCTGCTTCCTACTGCATGAAAAGTTTCCGCACCTTGCCAAAATCCTGTCTTCGAAACAGATATTACTTTAAAACTGTACCTAGCTGCTTTCCCGCAACCCCATTTTTTACCCTAGAGTAGCCACAGGTCTATCACATTTGGATCGGGACCCTGGCATGGGGTTAGTAGGGGGACTTAAGATCTGGATCGGCCCCTGCTCATACTCTATAATGAACGGGGAAAACGACGTAGCTGCTAGATACGGATTTAAAGCGACGTCTGCTTTGGCCCCTTTACAACTATTAAACGTACAGGGTCCTCCTCCTTTGCGTCTGGTCCCTTGCCTTCCTCGTTCTGTCTTTCGCCTTCTCTTAAAAACGTAAAACAAACAAGAATAAAATGCTGGTGATGCTAATGGTGCAGCCCCCCTTGGGTCACCCGAGCAAATCACCGCCGCTGCCGGGCTCCACCTCCAGCAAGAAACGTTTACGTACTTTAGGGGAGGGGGGTAGGAAGGAACCAGCCAACTCTGAGAGATTAGAATTGACCGTCCGCACCTCTGCGAAGCATCCACCAACAGAAGAGCTACTGGGAACGTTGTGCCTTTCCGATGCTACCCTAAACTGGAGCCAGGTGGTAAAGTTTTCCGCTTTTAAACGTTTCTATTGCTGTAACTTCAGCTCTGGCGATCAAAGTGAAGGTAACTGCATAGAACAACCTAGATAGCTTCCCGTTGGAAACAGCGTTACAGCTCAAGGTGTTTTTTTTCTTTGGGGAAAAAACCACTATAAGAAAATGTATTGGAGACAAAACACTAGGTAAGTCTACTTTTATATTCTACAATTACCTTATATTGAGTCATGCAGCGTTTATTCTTAGTGTATACAAAGGCATTTTTTTTAACAAACGTATAGAGGATTGGTTCCAGACTTGGCCATACTTAGAGTAGAACTATTGGCATCAATGAGTAACTTAAGGCCCATTGAAATCAATGGGCTACTCTGCCTAAGTCATGATCCAGTCGACCATAATTTTGCACACTCTTGAATATTGCCTTTTTTTAATGCTATACAAATGACAGATGTATTTGTGAAGTAATTGTTTCAGTGACAAATAGGGATGAGAATGCAACTATTAAACTAGGATCTTACAGATATGCATAATACTGTGTTTCATTGTAATAATAGTGTGGCTGATAGGTTCAGTTGCAGTACTCTTTTACAGCATGATCCTAAGTGTTTCCTCAGAAGGAAGTCCCAGTGAATTTAGTTTGACTTCTTAGTGAGTGTGTTTAGCCTGCGTTCTTCATTAGCATCTTTTTCTTCCATTAAATCTACAGTCCTAAACACGCTTACCTGGGATTAAGCCCCATAGAACTCAACACGGTTTACTTCTGAGTAGATATGCCAAGATTGCACTGTGGATTGTATCCAATGTTAGTCTTAAATCCCATTCATTTCAATAGGTCTACTCTTAAGTAGCAGTAAACTGGAGACAACCTTGGGAATGCATTTTTCTCTATCCATCAACCTTTTTTCTAATTAAGCTAATTTTGTTTTCTTTTTGAATTTCTAGATTTATTTTCACATTGACACTGGCTTTGCAAGTTATGCATTTTGGAAAAGGTGAGGAACTGTACCTTGCTTTGTCTGCTTCCATATGTTGCTCTTAATACTCTGTATAATGGCTATATATATTTAAAAAAAAAAAAAAACATTAAAAATCTGTACCCTTACGTTCTTATCATGTATTCTCCAAGGCTATAGCAAAGAGGAGGATGGGCATGAGACTGGACAAAATGTTGATTCTACAGCCCAAAAGCATTATGCCAAAGACCAAGCAACCACATTAAATGTCTTCAATGAAATGAATCAAAGCTATGAGAGCAGAAAGCAGATGAACTCTAGGCCAAGGGTGCCTTTCACTGGTCTTACACAGAGTAGGTAACTTTCTGCCTCTTTCTATCATTATATTTTATTTACAGGCAGTCCTGGCCCATCTGTATTCGAAGGCAATTTGTAGGCCTGCAATATAAACCTGGCTAAACCACAACTAGCCACTAACTGGCTAGCTGAGCAGCTCAGGACCATTTCACATGGACATCCGTTCAATAGAGACAAGAGTCTGGTGTAGAGTGATGATATAGATGGAGTGTTGGCATTAGGCAGAGGAGGCCTGAGTTCAAATCCTTGCTCAGCTGTAAATCCTATGCAATCCTATGCATATTTACTCAGTAGTAAGGCGCACTGTGTTCGGTGGGCTTAGTTCCACCTAAGCATGTATATGATTGCGGTGTGGGTGACCTTGGACCTGTTACCAGCTTTCACCGTATCCTACATTACAGGAGTGGTGTTGTGAGGAAAAAATAGGGAACAACTTGAACTTTGAGGAAAGGGGTGGGATAAAAATAATCACATGAATATGGCTTCCCACATGCAGTGAAATAGATACACCTATGCTTGTTATAGTGCACATGTGGTTTTCTTACAGAAAGTCTGTACAGATATTACTGTGTGAATAGGGTGGGAGTGGCATTGTATGCTGTCCTTACTTCTGACCATTTAGTTGACTGTCTGTGAAGAGTCGATGCACTTACAAGTATATGTGCAGAGGTCTCTGTTCTGTCTACTTACTTGCTTACTTGGGGAGTTGGCTAAACTCTTTGGGACAAATGTGTATGGACAGGGGCTCCAATCCAGATTGGGCCTATAGCAAGGAGGAAAGATTTAAATCCCTCCTACCTCTTGTACTAGGGTCCTGATCTGGATCAGCCCCCACTGCACCAACTGCAGAGCAGAGTAAAAATGGGTGGGGGGAGAGATGTTGCTTCTAGTCGTGGATTTGATTTAATGTAACTGTCTGTTTTGGCAAGACAGTACATTCTACTGAGATCAGCGGTACTTGCTTCTGAGGAAATGCATAAGATTGCATTGTTGCAAGCTTCTCCTAAAGTTATTTAGGATCTCACTGAGTCCATTTGAGCTTATTCCTATTATGTTTAGGGTTACACCCATACAGCCATTTCCTATTTGAATGCCCAAGATTTCATAAGTGTTCTTCCACATGGGGATCTTATCGTTCAATCTTTTCTGGTACCATATCCCTAAATGACCTGACAGAAATCTAAGACCCTGTTGTAGTTACATCTGGGAAATGCTCAAGTTCCCATGTAATATTTCCATGATTGATTATAAAAGCCTATCAGTGTGCTGGAGTTACATCATAAATGGCCTTTCTAGTCAAGGATAATAGAAGAGACTATGTAGATCAGAGGATGGCAGATGACAAATATGTAATCATCATCATTATCAAAACATGAGTATATTACTTGTTAAATTTATTTTGGTATATTATTTTTGCCTAAACTGTAAATGAAGTATAACTTGAAAAGGCAGTGCCAGATCTTTGCTTCACCAGGAGATAATGGCAAAAAACTGATTTTCATTCTTTTAATAAATGTCTGGCTACTTTAAAAAGAACTGATTTATTAAGAGTGTTGAGTGAGATCTGCTCCTACTAGTATGAAATATGCAGTTCCGCGTGCACACATCTCCAGTAGAACATGTCAGAGGTTGCTGCTTGGCTACTTGGTAAGCCCTAGCAGTGTGCTTTTAATCCTTATCTAAACAAATCAGGCTTAACTGAACAAACACTGTTAACAGGCAGCTAATTTTATTGTCCCCTTAAGGCCAATAAAATCAGACCCTTGGCAGCCAGGGAGATTTGGCAGAGCAAGTGGGAAAGTAGGTTCAGAGAGGTCTGTTTCTTGGTAAACTGTGGAATATTCACTTTCAGGTAGAACACTGAACCGGCACTGCTGTCAAAATGGAGGGACCTGTATCCTGGGCAGCTTTTGTGCTTGCCCCAAACATTTTATTGGCAGATACTGTGAACATGATGAACGGAAGAGGTAAGGAAACAGGCTGGAAGGCAAGAGTTCTGGGGTAGTGGTTTGCTAATGTGATAGGGTAAAAGTTTTGAACTTTCTTATCTGTCATTGACAGCAACTGTGGCCCGTTCACGCATGGGGAATGGATACAAAAGAGTTGCCAGTTGTGCCGGTGCGGTTATGGTGTCCTGCACTGTTTATCCGAACGAATGCAAAACTGTGGTGAGAACTTAATTTAAACATTTGCTCATTAATAGTAGCCTTCCCCAATCTGCGGATGTGTTGAACTGCAACTCCCAAAATCCCTCAGATCCAACACATCTGGAGGGACACTAGGTTGGGAAAGGCTGATCTGTATGAACATAGGAAGCTGCCTTATACCATATAGCTGAGTATTGGTAACACTGGCTGGCAGAGTATCAGGCAAGATTTTTTTCCAGCTTTACCTGAAGATGGCAGGGATTGAACCTCAAGATTGTCTGCATGCAAAGCATGTGCTGTTCCACTGAGCCACAGCCCCTCATACGTTGATGGTTATTGATCACTTTGAATGATCAGTGGTGAACTGTTTTTTATTTCACCCTTCAATAAGGAATATAGTCTGATTTTTAAGAGCTTGCAACAATAGTTATTTAGATATTTCTTCCTGTATCTATTTAATTTGAAAAACTTCAGCCAAAATGGTATAACATTAGTGTACATAGGGATGGGTACATAGACCCATTCCAATCTGGGTTTCATCCTGGTTACAGGTCTGAATCAGCCTTGGTCGCCCTGATGGATGACATTTACTGAGAGAGGGACAGGGGGAGTGCAACCCTGTTAATTCTGCTCAGTCTCTCATTGGCTTTTGATACCATTGACCATGGTATCCTCCTGGATTGACTCTGTGGTTCCAGTGGAGTGGTTCTGGTCCTACGTGTGGGGCCGATTTCAGAGACTAACATTGGGTGACTATTCCTTGGCCCCTTGGCAATTGGGCTATGGGATTCCACATGGTACCATCTTGTCTCCAGTGTTATTTAACATCTGTATGAAGCCACTGGGAGTGGTCATTAGCAGACTTGGATCTAAAAGCCATCAGTATGCTGATGACACACAGCTCTGTCTCCCTATGACATCTGAACTGGGAGAGGCTGTGCAAGTCCTGGACCATTGCCTGAACTCAGCAATGGGCTGGATGAGGGCCAATAAACAGAAACCAAATCCTGGCAAGATGGAAGCCCTGTGGGTGGAGTAGTCTGGAAGATAGGCTCATTGCCTGTTCTGGATGGGGTTGTACTCCCTCTGAAAAATCAGGTCTGTAGTTCAGGGATACTCCTAGATCCTTCACTGTCGCTGGAGGTCCAAGAGGCCATGGCGGCTTGGAGTGCCTTTTACTAACTTCAGCTGGCTTGCTGACTACAGCCTCTCCTGGACAGGGATAGCTTGGCCACAGCAGTACAGGCACTAATAACTTCAAGACTGGATTGCTGCAATGCACTCTACGTGGGGCTGCCCTTAAGACTGATCTGGAAGCTGGAGCTAGTGCAGAATGCAGCAGCTCAGCTGTTGTGGGAGCTGCTCCTTTTCAGCATGTAACTCCTTCGCTGAGGGAACTGCACTGGCTGCCTATCTGCTATCAGGCCGGGCTTAAGGTTTCGTACTAGCGTACAAAGCCCTAAACAGCTTGGGATCAGGATACCTGAGAGAGCGCCTTCTCTTTTACCAACCTGCCCAGTCACTGAAGTCATTGGAGGGCTTGGTCCTGGTGGTTCCACATGGACCTATGGCCTGAATGGAGTCCACCAGGAGAAGAGCCTTCAGTGTGGCAGCTTCCTTTCTTTGGAACTCCCTGCCCCTGGAGGTCAAGCAGGCACCATCACTGTGTTGTTTCCAGCGCCTCCTGAAAACAACACTGTTCCAGGAGGCATCCCTTAATTGACCAGTCACAGTTTCTACTGGCAGTCTGTTTTATAAAAAGCATAATTTTAATCTGGTGTTTTAATCTGTTTATTCTTTTACTGCTTTTTGTGTTCATCACTCCCAAATCTGTTTTAGATATGAAGCAGTATACAAATATTGTAAATAAACAGATATTTTTCCCCCCTCCCTCCTAGTTTTAAAAGTTGCCTAACCCTAGATTAGGGCTGGGCAACACAGTGCCCTCCAGATGTTTTGGACTACAGCTCCCATAATCCCTGACAATTAGACATATTGGTTGGGGTTAATGGGAGATGTAGTCCAACACATCTGGTGGACACCAGCTTGCCTATGCCTGTCCTAAACTGATACTTGACACAAGCAGACAAAAACACCAAAGATGCTTCTTGCCTGTATAATATATGCCTCTCCTTGAACTACATTTACGAAGTACAGGCATGTAAAACAACTAGAGGAAACAACAAGTATCGCTGAATGAATTCTGGCCTAGATTATGTAGGAGTTCAGATTAAGTTATCGTAATGATCCCTTCGGGCCTTGATATATATCTGTTATTTTGAATGCTTCTTCTCTTATCAAAATTCATTGAGCTATTAGGTTTTTAAAAAGAAACTAGTTCCACACTGCTAGTTACATGTAAAATGTGTGGTGTAACTGAATGGTTGTTACTACTGTCTTTCAAACATGCATCAGCATTGGGGCCAAAAAGCCCCCAGGAACAATTATTCTCTTTGCATGCACTGAACTCAAGACAAAGCTATATCTCAAAACATTCCCTGCAGCTGCAACTTAAGAGCTGCTCCCTTTTGTCTACTTTATTTATTTACTTATTACTTACTACATTTCTATATTGCCTAATAGCCATAGCTCTCTGGGTGGTTTCCAAAAGTTAAAACCCCAAAATACAACACGATAAAATATAAAGCCTTTAAAAGTTTAAAATGGAATAAAACCAGAGTGAAAACCAGCAGCAGTGTAAAAATCTAAAAACATAACACATTTAAAAACAAAACTGAAGGAATAAAAAGCCTGGGCAGGGGGAGTCTTCACTGGGTGCTTAAAAGACCACAGTGCAGGTACCAAGTGAGCCTGTCTGGGGAAGGCATTCCATACACAACTGCCACCACTGAAAAGGCCCTCTTCTTGGTCGCCACCTGCCCCACATCCTTTGGCAGGGACACACCAAGATGGGCCTCAAATACCATCTTAAGAGTCCAGGCAGGTATATATGGGAGGTATAAAGGTAAAAGTATAATGGTAAACAGGAGCTATAATGAATAAATTGTAGGTATAAAGGTAAAGGTATGATTCACTTTTAAAAGGATATCTCTTGGGGAAGAATGTCACTTCTTAAATTTCTGTCTGTCCTGCATCTGTTAAAGGCATAGAAGCCCTGTGAGGTGGGGTGGGGAAATTTGATAATCCTGTAAATAGGACTTCATTGCCATGTTGGTGACAGAGGATAAAAATTGTTCTTGTCTATTAGTTTCAGCATTGCAGTGGACATATACAGCCTTTGGAGAGCCACAGCTTTCTTTAGTCAGCCCAGATGCTTGGGAATTCTTGCCATAATGATAGCACACATTAGCTGCACAAAATATTCTGTATTTTATTTTTTATTCATCCTTAGATTATTTTACCTGATACATTGATGGAAGTGGGATTTATCAGCAGCAGGTGTTCCTTTCACTGATTCTGAACATTTTATATTACTAGGATCTATTATTTAAACAAACTTTCAGTGATGTCATTATATTGTGCTGGCTGTTAGGGGAAGGCCTGGGAGCACAGGGGCAGAGCACATGCTTTGCATGCAAAAGATTCCAGGTATAGTCCCCAGCTTCTCCAGGCAGGGCTAGGAAAGAATCCTGCCTGAAACCCTGGAGAGCTGTTGCCACTCACTGTCAACGATTCTGGGCAAAATGGACCAATGGTCTCTATTCAGTATGAGCTTTCTGTGTTCCTATGTTTTTGTAAAAAGAGGTTGTATCAAGTGAAAAGCTGTGTCCAGGCTTCCCCTCGGTTTTCGTAACTACATATATATTCATAATTACCATTTATAAAGCATTGGTTTTAGTAGTACCAGTAGCTTCTGCTCTGGCCAGATGGCTGATAGTATGTTCAATTCATGCAGATACATCTGCCTGGGTTGGATAAAATGCCTCCACAATGGTCTTGTGAATCAGCCCTTAGGTGGACTTGAAACCTTTGGGACTGCTGTCAACTTCCACTACAGTCCTTGTTAAATATAGGCAAGAGAACTAATATAACTGAGTTGTGAATTATTTGTCTAGCACCTCTGTTCTTAACCCATATATTTGAAATGCAAGCCCTGACTAATTGCACTGGAACTTTATTTTCAGTAAGTGGCTTAGGATAGGCTGTGACTCTAAAGTGATTACTCCTACATTCCACACTACAATATATGATGGATCCATGTAAATATGTTTAGCTCTGGGGTGTTAACCTCACTTTGTTTTCTGTTTTCTTTACCTGGGACAAAAAGGGTTAAAGGAGTACAACCGGTTTTATTTAGCTAACTTCTTTTCCAGTGGTTTGTATTTACTTTTGATTATGCTGTGATTAATGCCTGCAAGAGCTGATAAGTTGCTATCAGCTGGTGCTCAAAGGGTCCTCAATGGCCCCCATTTGCACTTCTCCTCTGAGAATAGGATCTGTGATTTGGTTTCTACAGATGATCACTTTAACTTAAGCACTTGCAAAGAAACTAGGAAGGAAATGACAAAATCTTGTTGAAATGATTTGTATGGTGGTCCCCTTGTTAACTAACAACTTTTTTTCTTTTCTCAGCTGTAAGAGAGGAAGAGGAATTTATCCATTTACCTTCAAATTGTCCAAGATTACAGCAAACAATGTGCTTTCTTATTCTCCTGCTAGGCTGCTTCTTCGCATTGTTTTGCACAAAGCTTTCCTATCAACTGTGAATGACTCACTTATTAGGACTGGGACTCATACAGTGATTTGCCTTATGATGAATCTTGTCCTTCAGAAAGCAGGAAGACTAGATGTTAAAACAAAGGACGCTCTTGCCCTCTGCTTTTCCCCCTATTTATTAACCTGTTTAACAGGATTGGTTTTAGGGGTGTTTTTTTTTTTAAGCACATTCACTTCTACTTCCACAGTGATTTCAGCATTAAATCTGTGGTGTTCCCATTCCCATAAAAGAACAAGACAGGAAGCAAACAGGGTTGATGGTAGATGAATAGAACTATTTTGCTATATTGTAGTAATTTGTAGCTAATATGGAGGCTGCTACACCTAAAAAGGATATTCTGCTGCAATTCAGGAGGACAGGAGTAGCAGTTGTTCTGGACTCTAGAATTAATCACACAGTTCATTTGGTCCCCTGGAACATTTGGAGTGATGGATGCTAAAACGATCCCTTGTGATGTGCAAGCCCTACAATGGCCTTTTCAGAGATTAGTCCCAGTATTAAACCAGTGGTAAAGTACTTGTATTAGTAAAATGCTTGCTAATGAAAAAGCATTATGTTGCCTGAATGTTAATTCTCATTCTGTTTGAATCTGATTTAAGCAGTTCCTTATGTTTTGAAGTATTGACCCATTAGAAGAAAAACCTATATATTTTATTACTTAAATGTTATAAACAGAAAATATTGTTTATATTCCAAAATGGTTTTTCTTTTTAATAAATAAATTGCCATCATACTTATTAGTTAGGCTTGGGTTGGATGAATTTGTCTATCTCTGGAAATCTACATGAAAATGTGCATTTAAATACATATTGCTAAATGTATTTTCTATCAAAATATGCATTTTAAAATTCATGTCGATACAGCCTTTTGTGCCAAGAACTGAACTGGAACTTCTGGGAAGTGCAAAAGCTGGTGGACATCTAAGTTCTGATCTGCATATTAGTCCAGGTAGTGTGGATCAAATCAGTTTATATCAGAATTCACAAAAGTCAAATTCCTCAAGCTTCCCTTGTTAGGATGAAGTTGCATCATTGCTTTTGAGGCTTGATTCAATCGAAACAACCTTTCTTTTACAGTACAGTTTGAATAATAGCCAGGAAGTAGAACAGAGTTCTGAGAGAGTTAAGTCACAATCCTATGCATGTTGTAGGACTTTCTGTCTAAACATGCATAGGATTACACCCTTATTGTGCAAACACAAATTGTACTTCGTTTAAGAGGTTCAAATATTTGCATGGGAAAGTTTGCATTTAAGTGGTACAAAGGTTTGTGGGAGAGGAACAGAAATGTCATGGGATTCAGTACATTAGCTCTTTCAAATGTTACACTAAGGGCGCAATCCTATCCAGATAGGCGGCCACCTCCGAACTCGGAGGCGACCGCCTATCCAAAACAGGGCAGAAGCATGGAGGGGATCATTCCCTCTGCGCATCTCCTGCCCGGCATTTTCGGCTAGACAGCCGATTGTGACAGAGCAACGGAGGAGGCTGCTGTACAACACATTGGATGTGTTATATAGGCATTTCCGCCCTCCCCACCCTGGAACACCCCCAGCCACGCCCTGGAACACCCCCAGCCACGCCCCTTTTCAGCCGCACCCCACCTATGGCCATCTAGCTGCTGTCTAGCAGCCATAGGATTGTTCCCTTATGTGATCTTTCTGTAGCAGGCTGTTAAATAGCACTCATGCAACCTGATTGTATGTATCTTTACTTGGAAGTAAATCCCAGTGCATTCAGTGGCACTTACTCCCAAGCAAGTCCATGATGTCTGAAATGAGCCTAAGTCAATAAGTTGTAAGATAAGTGTTAAATTATATTCAAGAGGTGTGTGGATAATTGCCATGCTGCCCAGCATAACAGTTGTTCTTCTGCTTGAAAAAAAAAATCTAGAATACCAATTATGATCAAACAATACAAAGAATTTCAGAACAATTTTGTTTTCCTCTACTAGAAGCTGTACTATGCTATGTACTCTTGTGCATGGTTCTCTGTGTTACAAATGCAGGTGGGTCTGTTTCGCTGCAGGTACACATGGCAGGAAGACACAGTTCATAGAGGCTTTCTACCGTGTACACATGTGCTGAAATTTAGATGTCCTGTGAGACAAATGCACAAATGGTATAGGTGACCTTTGCATTGCCCCACTGAGTTCCACTGAAGAAATTTAATCTCAGTCCTTGGTGTGGCTGTCTGTCACGATTTCTTGCAATGGGTATTTGATATTAAAAGATCAAGTTGTTTCTGTGCACAAGGCTGGCAAAGAAAGTCATTGCTCTTTTTTCAACAGAATGACATTTAATAGGGATAAATGCCAAGTTCTGCACCTAGGAAAAAGAAACCAAATGCACAGTTATAAGATGGGGGATACATGGCTCAACAACACTACAAGCGAGAAGGATCTTGGAATTGTTCTCGGATCACAAGCTGAATATGAGCCAACAATGTGATGTGGCTGCAAAAAAGGCCAATACCATTTTGGGCTGCATTACTAGAAGCATAGCTTCCAAATCCTGGGAAGTACTAGTTCCCCTCTACTCAGCACTGGTTCGGCCTCATCTGGAGTACTGTGTCCAGTTCTGGGCACCACACTTTAAGAAGGATGCAGACAAACTGGAGAGGGTTCAGGGGAGGGCAACAAAGATGATCAGGGGACTGGAAACAAAGCCCTATGAAGAAATACTGAAAGAACTGGGCATGTTTAGCCCTGAGAAGAGAAGACTGAGGGGAGATATGAAAGCGCTCTTCAAGTACTTGAAAAGTTGTCACAGAGAGGAAGGCCAGGATCTCTTCTCGGATCATGCCAGAGTGCAGGGCACGGAACAATGGGCTCAAGTTACAGGAAGTCAGATTCCAGATGAACATCAGGAGAAACTTCCTGACTGTTAGGGCACTATGACAATGGAACAAATTACCTAGGGAGGTGGTGGGCTCCCCACACTGGAGGCCTTCAAGACGAGGCTGGACAGCCACCTGTCAGGGATGCTCTGACTTGGATACCTGCATTGAGCAGGGGGTTGGACTTGATGGCCTTGTAGGCCCCTTCCAACCCTACTATTCTATGATTCCCTTTAATGGCTTTTCTTCTGGACTATTCACTGATGAAGCAGCCAGAATTACTCAGGCTAACTGTGGTATGAAAGGTAATGGTGATAATCATGCTTCTTATTTCCTGTTGCTTGGAAGTAACAGCAGGAAAGGTTTCTTGCCCTCCTGTCCTGCTCGTAGGGTCCCCAGATCCACCTGGCTGGTCACTGTGGAAAATATGATGCTAGACTAGATAGCCCTTTGGTCTGATCCACCAGGACTCTTTATGTTCATATAAATGGTGTAGACAGAGTGATAATGACAGGAAGGGAAGCTAATTAATGGTCCAAAACACTGTAAGAATTAATAAATACTCTTCATATACTCTCTCTTCCTGAACATCACCCAATGTTAGCACAGGCTTTTGGTGGCTGGCATTTAGTTTGCTGTAATCTGCCCATTAACTGTTGTTGTTCAGTCGTTCAGTCGTGTCCGACTCTTCGTGGCCCCATGGACCATAGCACGCCAGGCCTTCCTGTCCTGCGCTCTCTCCCGGAGCGTGCTCAAGTTCATATTCATTGCATCGGTGATGCTATCTAGCCATCTCATCCTCTGCCGTCCCCTTCTCCTTTTGCCTTCAGTCTTTCCCAGCATCAGGGTCTTTTCCAGAGAGTTTTCTCTTCGCATTTGTTGTTCAGTCGTTCAGTCGTGTCCGACCCTTCGTGACCCCATGGACCATAGCACGCCAGGCCTTCCTGTCCTGCGCTCTCTCCCGGAGCGTGCTCAAGTTCATATTCATTGCATCCGTGATGCTATCTAGCCATCTCATCCTCTGCCGTCCCCTTCTCCTTTTGCCTTCAGTCTTTCCCAGCATCAGGGTCTTTTCCAGGGAGTTTTCTCTTCGCATTAGGTGGCCAAAATATTGGAGCTTCAGCTTCATTATCTGTCCTTCCAATGAGCACTCAGGGTTGATTTCCTTTAGGATGGACTGATTTGACCTCCTTGCAGTCCAGGGGACTCGTAAAAGTCTTCTCCAGCACCACAGTTCGAAAGCATCAATTCTTCGGCGCTCAGCCTTCCTTATAGTCCAGCTCTCACAGCCATACATTACTACTGGGAAAACCATAGCTTTGATTAGACGGACCTTTGTTGGCAAGGTGATGTCTCTGCTTCTTACTATGCTGTCTAGGTTTGCCATAGCTTTCCTCCCAAGGAGCAAGCGTCTTTTAATTTCATGGCTACAGTCACCGTCCAAGTGACTGGAGCCCAAGAAAGTAAAATCTTGGGACTTTCTTGGGACTGGAGCCCAAGAAAGTAAAATCTGTCACTGCTTCCATTTCTTCCCCTTCTATATGCCAGGAAGTGATGGGGCCAGATGCCATGATCTTAGTTTTTTTAATGTTGAGTTTCAAACCAGCTTTTGCACTCTCCTCTTTCACCCTCAACAAGAGGCTCTTGAGATCCTCTTCACTTTCTGCCATTAGGGTGGTATCTTCTGCATATCGGAGGTTGTTGATAATTCTCCCAGCAATCTTAATTCCGATCTCTGATTCATCCAACCCAGCATTTCTCATGATGTACTCTGCGTATAAGTTAAATAAGCAGGGTGACAATATGCAGCCTTGTCGTACTCCTTTCCCAATTTTGAACCAATCGGTTGTTCCATCTCTGGTTCTTACTGTTGCTTCTTGACCCTCGTACAGGTTTCTCAGGAGACAGGTAAGGTGGTCTAGTACTCCCATCACTTTAAGAATTTGCCACAGTTTGTTGTGATCCACACAAAGGCTTTAGCGTAGTCAATGAAGCAGAAATAGACGTTTTTCTGGAATTCTCTTGCTTTCTCCATGATGCAGCGAATGTTGGCGATTTGATCTCTAGTTCCTCTGCCTCTTCGAAACCCAGCTTGTACTTCCGGTAGTTCTCGATTCGCATACTGCTGAAGCCTAGCTTGTAGGATTTTGAGCATCACCTTGCTGGCATGTGAAATGAGTGCAATTGTGCAGTAGTTTGAACACTCTTTGGCTTTGCCCTTCTTTGGAATTGGAATGTAAACTGACCTTTTCCAGTCTTGCGGCCACTGTTGAGTGTTCCAGATTTGTTGGCATATTGAATGCAGCACTTTAACAGCATCATCTTTTAGGATTTTAAATAGCTCACCTGGAATACTGTCATCTCCGCTAGCTTTGCTGTTACTAATGCTTCCTAAGGCCCACTTGACTTCACTCTCAAAGATGCCCGGCTCAAGTTCAGTGATCGCACTATCATGGCTATCAGGGACATTCAGATCTTTCCTGTATAGTTCTTCTGTGTATTCTTGCCACCTCTTCTTAATCTCCTCTGCTTCTGTTAGGTCCCTGCCTTCTTTGTCCTTTATCATGCCCGTCTTTGCACAAAACATTCCCTTGAGATCTCCAATTTTCTTGAAGAGATCTCTAGTCTTTCCCATTCTGTTGTTTTCCTCGATTTCTTTGCATTGTTCATTTAAGAAGGCCTTCTTGTCTCTGCTTGCTATTCTCTGGAACTCTGCATTCAGTTGGATATATCTTCCCCTTTCTCCCTTGCTTTTCGCTTCCCTTCTTTCCTCAGCTACTTGTAAAGCCTTATCAGACAGCCACTTGGCTTTCTTGCATTTCTTTTTCTTTGGGATGGATTGAGTTGCTGCCTCCTGAACAATGTTACGGACCTCCGTCCATAGTTCCTCAGGCACTCTGTCTATCAAGTCTAATCCCTGAAATCTATTCCTCACCTCCACTGTATATTCAGAAGGGATATGATTTAGGTCATACCTGAACGGTTTAGTGGTTTTCCCGACGTTCTTCAATTTAAGCCAAAATTTTGCAAGAAGCAGCTCATGATCTGAGCCACAGTCAGCTCCAGGTCTTGTTTTTACTGACTGTATGGAGCTTCTCCATCTTTGGCTGCAAAGGACATAATCAATCTGATTTCGATATTGACCATCTGGTGATGTCCATGTGTAGAGTCGTCTCTTGTGCTGTTGGAAAAGAGTGTTTGCTATGATCAGCGTGTTCTCTTGGCAAAACTCTATTAGCTTTTGTCCTGCTTCATTTTGTACACCAAGGCCATGCCTGCCTGTTATCCCGGTGATTTCTTGACTTTCTACTTTAGCTTTCCAATCCCCTATGATGAAGAGGACATCTTTTTTTGGTGTTAGTTCTAGAAGGTGTTGTAGGTCTTCATAGAACCGATCAACCTCATCTTCTTCGGCATCAGTGGTTGGGGCATAGACTTGAATACTGTGATGTTGAATGGTTTGCCTTGGATTCGTACTGAGATCATTCTATCATTTTTAAGATTGTACCCCAGTACTGCTTTTCCCACCCTTTTGTTGACTATGAGTGCTACTCCATTTCTTCTAAGGGATTCTTGCCCACAGTAGTAGATATGATGGTCACCTGAGTTAAATTTGCCCATGCTTGTCCATTTTAGTTCGCTGATTCCCAAGACGTCGATGTTCAATCTTGCCATCTCATGTTTGACCACCTCCAGCTTACCTTGATTCATTGATCTGACATTCCAGGTTCCTACACAATATTGTTCTTTACAGCATCGGATTTTCTTTTCACCACCAGACACATTCACAGCTGAGTGTCCTTTCAGCTTTGGCCCAGCCGCTTCACTCTTTCTGGCACTACTTGGAAATACCCTCTGCTCTTCCCCAGTAGTATATTGAACACCTTCCGACCTGAGGGGCTCATCTTCCGGCGTCATCTCTTTTAGCCTTGTGATACGTTCCATGGGGTTTTCTTGGCAAGAATACTGGAGTGGGTTGCCATTTCCTTCTCCAGTGGACCACATTTTGTCAGAACTCTCCGCCATGACCTGTCCGTCTTGGGTGGCCCTGCACGGCATAGCTTATGGCTTCACTGAGTTACGCAAGCCCCTTCGCCACAACAAGGCAGTGATCCATGGAGGGGCCCATTAACTGAGTGCCCTGTAAAAGGCATTAGCACCATGTTGTGAAATACAATGTTTTCTACACCATGTTGTGAAATACAATGTTTTCTATAAAGAGCCTTTCCCAAGGCTAGAGTTAGGCCACTTGGTACTGAGATGATTTGGGCCCGTGTAAAATGAAACCATGTGCAAAGTATATAACTTTCATTTGGGCTTTACTTGAAATTTATCTTAAACGTGCTTCTGTTGGTGTATTATGTGAAATGCAGATGAGGTGTATTCTGTTGATGTATTATTGAAATGCAGATGAGGGCCTGCGATATGTGTTTGCGCATGCCCTAGCCCTATGCCTTGGAATGCTTTATGCTCTTTCTATCTCCAGCTGATCTGTCATGGAATTTCTTGTTTAAGATTTACCTCAGGATAGGTGCTCTTTTCCCTGGGACTGCAGCCAGGCCCACTGATATAATCTTTTCTGCCCCTGTAGAAATTTGCCAGATTAGACTACTTACCATGTAGAAACAAAATGAAAATTGGTACATCCTGTGTCATTGTTTACAGGGACGCAGACATTTTGGCTCCTGTGCCCTTCAGCAGGAGCCTAGGAACCCTGCCTAGTATTGCCGGAACTTATATTTGAAGGCTCGGAATGTATCAGTGGTAGCAACAATAGAGGATGGAAATTAAATCTTTGGAGCCAGTTGATGTAGTTCTCCCCCTCCATTCCCCCCCCCCAATTTTCGTCATAATCGGTTTATGGAACAATGTGCATTTGTTTCTTTATTGCATACAGTCTGTGCATAGTTTCCCTCAAGTTTGCTTTTCTGCTGTGAGAATACTTCCTTATATGGACACTCAAAGCACAATATGTTTTGTGCCTGGGAAAATGCAATGGATCTTCCCTTAGGCCTATCTATAATAGCCTCATAGAAAATGATCGGAATATTTTATTTTGTGACACTGTTCCTTTACAAACACTTTCCTATGGTTCCTTTTAAAAAGAAATTAATACAATCCTATGCAAGTTAAGAATGCAATCCTGTGCACACTTACTTAGGAGTAAGCCCCACTGAAAAGAGTGGGACTTGGTTCTCAGTAACCTTGCATAGGATTACACAATTAATCTTTTACTTTTTGAGTTTGTGGCAGCTCCAACAGGAATCTTCTAGTTCACAGACAGTCATGTCTATACATGTATACTGCCCAAGTAAAATACTGAACAATAGAAAAACTGGAAATTGCTAAGTACAGCTCCTAGCTAGCATGTTAAGTAAATGCTATGGGGAAGAAATACTGGTACTTTATCTAATAGGGGTGTGCTACCCACTTTAAAGGTACACAGATCCCGAATGGAAAACCTCTAGATCAGGCATTGAGGATCCTGGATTAAGAGGCAGGTACCTATACTTGTTTAAGGGTATTTGTAGGTTCAGCTCATGTGAGAAGCTTGTGTCAGTATGGAAGGAATTGAAGTCTATTTAAATAACAACAAAGGCGTCTATATTTAGAGTTTATTCCACACATGGTGGTACTATGTATACCAGGGGTAGGCAACACGTAGCCCAGGGGCTGTGTTTCTTCTCCATGGCTGTTTTTTGAGGCCCCTGCTATGTTCCCCTGTGGCTGCAGCTAAATTTGCTGTTGTAGCAGGGGCAGCAGCAAACATTGCAGTGATTTTGCAGGCAATTAGGAATATGGGGAGCTCACACCTTGTTTACAAGCAAAATAGCACCCCTGGAAGCCTTCCGGGAGTGGAGTTCTGCTTGTTTGCCTGGAAAATCACTTCAATTTGGGGTATGAAACCCAGTGGGTTGGGGGGGGGGGCAATTTGCCCCCCCCCACTCTCCAGAAGTTGCCCACTCCTGGTGTATACTAAAATAATAATGCTTAAACAAGAGTGTGTTCGGACATACTGTGTTATGTTCACCACTCACCGTGTGGTTATGTGCTTGCTCTTTCCATGGAAAACATACCTTCTTCTGTAGTGATGTAACCTTCCATGGAAACTTGGTTTTATTTCACTTGAACATGAGTCAGCTAGGTTGTAGCAAGCTTATCAAGGAACTGCCTCCAAGTTACAATCCCCTACTTCCTCCACCACATTGCACCACAACCGCCCCTATTCTAGGTCCATTCACCAACTCTGCCACCTCATCTCTACTGCTTTCCTCTTTACTTTCACTTTTTCAGAGGTGCCACCTTCAAAGTTTGTTCCCCAAGCTTTTTATTTTTCATCAAGATTAGGGTTTTTTTAATTGTATGATTGTACATTTAAATGTGTTGGCATCCCATTTCTTTTCTACTGGTACCCCTTTCATTTTTCTAAATGGCTACTGGTGTGTGTGTGTGTGGGGGGTGTAACATGGAGTCATAATGAGATGCTAAATTTTATTACCTGTTCTTGTTATTGCCTGTTCTTGTAGGTCCCAGACACAGGAGCAGGAGGGTAATTTGCCATATGACTAACACAGAAAAGGTTCAACCCCAATCTTACTATAGGAATTATCCATGCTTTTCACCCTGTTCCACTTATCCAATTGTAAGTGGCCCATGACCCTATTGATGTTATCCACCTCTTGTCTACCATGCCCTCCACACTCACAAAAACAGAGGTTGTAGGCAACAATGAGAAAGGGCAGAGAAACCCAGGCCTTAAATTTCTCTCTCTCTCTCCCCCCCCCGCCCCGTGTGTGTGTGTGTGTGTGTGTGTGTGTGAGAGAGAGAGAGAGAGAGAGAGAGAGAGAGAGAGAGAGATCAAAGATCATGCATGCATGTTAGGTCAGGCTTGTATCCTCCTTTGGTTGTTTTTTGGATCATGCAGGATCTGTTCACTGGAATTTTTTATGGGGTTAATGGTATTTTGGTTTATGTTTATATGCAAAATTATAAAACAGAATAACAGAAGAATATATGGATTTATAGACAGATAAGTGTACAAATGATGGATGAATGTGCAGAGATAGATATAGATACACGTGCATATGCACGCACACCCAGAAAGAATTCAAAAGAGAGTAGTTTAGCTGAATTGCCAACAGGTACAGCAGGAAAAGCAAGATACACTGCTCTTAGACATTCAGGCATTCATTATAAATCAGTTCCTTGGTAAAGCATACCTCTGAGCATGTAAAAAGCACCTTTTCCAGGTGCAAGAAATGCACTGCAGCAATGTTTGACCTGCCTCTCCTCAGTGCAATGGAGCTCAACTTTACAACACAGAGTAGGTGTGTATGTTTTGCAGGGGTTGCACTAAGGTGAGGAAAACCACACCAACTCTCGAAAAAATGTATGTCTCTATGCATCCCATGGGGAAACAGCAAGAGGAATTCAGGCAGACTTTGGCTAGGTCAGAGATGTCTCCAGTCTTATCTTGGCTCCAGCTGTTCAGGAGTGCAGATAAAAGAAAAGGTTCCTCTACTATTTAGACCAAGCCAGTTCTTCTAACAAAGCAAATTACAAGCACTTGAGTAAGAACTGTTTACAGCAAACACTAAAAGTTTGCTCTGCAGCTCCCCACAAACCTATTTTATAAGTAATTCAGTGAAATGAAATGTGTCAGCTACCTAGGCCTCCACAGCAAGATATTCATCATACTTGCTCCCTTGCTATGTAGCTATGCTTTAGGGGAAGGGGACCTCAAAGAGAAATATTTATCAAGCACTTCACAGCTCCCTGAGCTATTAGCTCTTTCACTCCACACAATTTACTTCAGAGCTAGAACAAATGGTGTGTCACATGACCTGTCTTACAGTCTTAGAGCAATCCTGTTGTCAACTCTTTCAACCATTCACATTGATTAGTGTCATTCTTAATGCTATACAGAGGCATGATACCATATAGTACATAATGCATAGGCCAGTTTTGCTACCAGAAAAAGCCTACTTGGTGGTGGTCCCCAGATTCAGGATTGCTCTCCCCAGACTGAGGTCTACCTGGCGCCAACATTGTCATCCTTTTGGTGCCAGGTTAAGACTTTACTCCCTCCAAGGCATTTGACAGCATATCATAAGGTTTTAACTGGTCCTGGGATTTTTATTTTTGCATGTTTTAAATTGTTATGTAAATGTTTTATATTTTTAAGGTTTTAATCTTTTGTAAACTGTCCAGAGAGCTTTGGCTATTGGGTGGTACAGAAATGTAAATAATAATAATAATAATAATAATAATAATAATAATACCCACACAGCTCTAATTCAGGCCAGTGGATCTGCTGTTCTGTTGTATGCACTTCATCTGACTCATGAAACGGATCAGTTCCTGTAATACTCATTGCAGTTTTCCTTCTGAAAGTAAGATGCCTTAAGTTAGAACGATCAGGGAAGTATTAAAGTCTGAAAAATAATGGGCAAGCAGAATGTACAGTAGCAATTCTGATGAAATTGGATAAGGACTGTTGCTGTTTTTTTTAATGTGGCAGGGCTACCATAAAGCAGGGATGGGGAACATGTGACTCTCCAGACATTGGTGGACTGCGACTCCCATCAGCTCTAGCCAGCATAGCCAATGGTGAGGAGTGAGGGGAGTTGAACTCCAACAACTTCTGCATGGTCCCATGGTCCCCATCCCTGCTGTAAAGCATATTGTCACAGCAGCTTCCTGCTGCATTCCCAGTTGGATGCTATAATGGGCATCCAAAAGATTGGGAAGAGCTGCTGGAACAAAAGTACTACAGGGCACATCCCTGTGTGCATGGCTATGCTTTCGGTGCAGTCTGTGCTGTTTCCTTTTAGTCATGTTGAGGGTCAGCCCTACCATTAGATAGCATGAGGCAATCACCTCAGGTGGCAGATATTGGGGGGCAGCAGTCTCCTGGCTGTTCTTCCTACACCACCCTGTCATTTCCCTTTGTTGGAGGACAAAGCTGTGTTTGCCATATGGCTTGTCTGGCACCCCCTAAACTAGCCTGCTGACCTTGGGTGGTAGAGGACACTGCCCCATCACCAGTGTTGAAGTAAAATTCAGCAGCCAGTCCAATTTGTTTCTGTTCATGGAATTGGGTGGGGAGGGGTGGTGGCAGGAGTTGCCATCTTTGTCCTTTGCCTCAGGAAGCAAAATGTCTTCGGCTGGCTCTGGCCATGTGGACTAGGACCAGGCCATAAGTTATTTAGTCATACAATTAATTATAACTATTGACTTTTCATTTCTATATGGATTTTTTGAGATATCTCACCAATATCTGTCTGGGGATGATGGGGGTTGTAGTCCAATACATCTGGAGGGCACTGGGTTGGGGAAGGCTGTTCTATGGGATAAACTGAGAGAATGACATGAGGCAATTGGCTAGGAGCACAAGAGTTTAATTCATTTTCAAGTCATGTGTGACTTTCATGCCTCCCAGCCACAGTTGGGAAAAATATTTGTTGATACCCAACGCTGGTTTCCATTTGTGATAGGTCCCTTGGGAGATTTTTCCTCTGTATCTTGATACAGTTTATCCAGCCGATGAAACCATAGCAAAAAGTGGCCTCAAGTGACCTTTAAATGATGCCTTCATGAAAGATAAGGTTTTTTAAACTTCTGTTTAAAAAAGAAGTTAAATTATATGCCAAAGAAACCATATTTATGTGCTCCAGAAAACTGAGAGACATTATTAGGGTCTCAGTGAAGTTTATGTAATTTACAGAATTATTCTGAATGCTATTTTTGGAAATTTTGGATCATTTGTGTAAAGATGGAGGTTGTGAAAAGCAAGGAAGAGGGGGAGGCATGGGAAATTGGAGCTGGGGAACATGAATGTCATGAAGCCATGAAACATTGGGTTTTTTTAAAAAAAAATGTATATGGAAAAAGAACTACCTAGAATACCATAATATCTGCCAGTACCCATATCCCATGATGCATAATGTGACTGAATAAGCTGCCTAGATAATCAAAACAGAGGTTGTGAGAGGATTGCAGGGCTAGCCTGCCCAGAGCCCTAGCCATGGGACTGAGAAGACTCATTCTTACCTCCCCTTCCAAGCAGGTCAGCAGAAGATGTAGTGTGGACAAATCCAGCCTGCCAGAAAGTAAGGGGAGCTGATGCAGGCCTAAGACAGATTCCTGAAGGCTGGGGGAAGATCCCATGAATGTTGTCTTCAGAGGCTAATTTGTTTTTGTCAGTCTCCAGTGGCCTTTTTGGAATGTTCCCCTCTGCTATTCAGGGCCGGCCCTACCATTAGGCAGAGTGAGGTGGCCACCTCAGACAGGATATGGGGGACCAAGTCATGGTAAGATGTTGGAAAACAGAGCTGTGTATGCCACGTGGCTTGCCCTGCACCCCAAGCTAACCTGCTGTCCTCAGACACAGTGGGGAATGCTGTCCCTTAACCAGTGTTGAAGTAAGATTTAAATGGCAGTCTGGTTGGCTTTTGTATGTGGACCGGTGAGGGGAGCCATGTTGTCCTTCACCTCAGGCAACAAAATGTCTTGTGCCACCCCTGCTGCTAAGGCAACACAACTGCCCACACCCCTGGTGGTAGGGCCAGTCCTGCACATGACTTCAGTTGAGATGTCAGATTTGAAGACACAAACTGACAAATGAAAACAGAAAAAAAAAAATTGATTGGCACAAGCACAACCAGTAGGTGGCACTGCTGGGAAACCCTAGGCATTAGCAAGCAGCGCACAAGCAGCGAAGTATATTATAAGAGCACAGTACAGAATTACATTAAGAACCCACCTTGCATAGCAGGAATAGAATAGAATGTGCTTCTCTTCTTATACAGATTAGTTGAAATGCAAATTTTAAAATTGTTTAATAACATTAATTTTAAGGTTCGGTTAAATGATCTGAGGAATATCCTAACTGGGTTTAAGAAGTATAGCCCTCTTTAGGGATTTGGGTTTGTTTGTTTGTTTGTTGCATTTATATGCTACCTTTTTTCCTCTTGCAAGGAACCCAAGGTGGCTTACATTCTCCTCCTCCTCCTCCATTTTATCCTCACAACAACAACCCTGTGAGGTAGGTTGGGCTGAGAGTCTGTGACTGACCCAAAGTCACGCGAGCTTTCGTGGTCGAGTTGGGACTAGAACCCAGATCTCCCAGCTCCCAGTCCAACACTCCCACCGCTACACCACGCTGGCTCTCATAAAGGGGCTCCTATGCATGCTTGGGTCATCCTGCCTGCTAGATACTGCCATGTGTGTTGGCACCATGCCCTCCAGACAATTCTTGATTGTGTCAGTCTGAAAGGGGCCTAAGCACATACATATATGCATAGGGTTTCCTCCACAGGGACAGGAACCCTGGGCAGCCATATAGCTATGTGCATTTAGGCCTCCTTCAGAATGACACTGATCATGCATTTGCCAGGGCATGGCCAGTGCACATGTTGATTTCTAGGAGGTAGAGCAAACCAGAGTGTTCTTGAGACCCTTCATGCGTTCAGCACCCACAGGTGCCAAATCCATGAATAGGAATTGTGTCAGAGCCAAGCTAGATGTGACTGGGTATCCAGGTATGTTGTTCTTATGACTGTTCTACTCATGTCTCAAACAGGTGTGAGAGAAGAGAGTCTATTTAACACACACAAAATGTGTATGTTGAACCTTCCCCTGCCTTATTTTCATGTTTCATTGCTGCAAGCGCTTGTCTCCCAGCCTAGCTCCAATATCAAGAGGGCTAGGCTGTTGAGAAAGGTGCTTCTCAGAATACCAAGGGTTACAGTAGGGGATGGGGAGGCTTCAGATCCCCTTACCCACATGCAATTTAACATCTACATGAAACCACTGAAGGAGGTTGCCCAGGGTTCTGGAGTTCAGTGTCACCAACACCAGCCTTCTGTTATCTGGTGCCCACCAGATCTTTTGAACTAGAAGTGCCAGAATTCCTGACCATTAGCCATGCTGGCTGGAGCTGGTGGAAGCTGAAGTAAAAAAACTGTCAGGGTGGACACTGAGCCCATAGAATCCCAGAGTAGTTCTGATTCTGAGGAAGAGCAGTCGCTCCTGGGAGAGGAGCGCACTCCTCTTTCCCAGGGCCAACAGCTGATGGAGATTCCTCCCACCAGCATTCCTAGCTTAGATAGCAGTCCTGGGAGTGACAGAGCGCGGGAAGCAGACTTGATGGACGTGCGACGCTGACGCAGAGAGCGGCGCCAAATGGAGGGTGCAGAAAGGAGGCGTAGTGCCCGGTTGGCGTGCAAACAACGGCTGCGCCCAGAGGATCCAAGGGAAAAGGGGAGGGACTCTCCCTAGTCCTTAAGTTCAGGGGTCTGCCAATAATTCCCTTTCAAATGGGGACCAACTGTTCCAACGTAGGGCATAGGTACTCTGCTGCTCAGATCTAGTTGCTAACGGTAGAGTTGTTAAGTTGTAAAAGAGGAATAAAGCTTTGAAAAGAATCCCTTTGTCTGTGTCTGGACTTGGCTACTGGATTAGACTGAGAGAGGCCTCCAAGGAGCCCTTGACAAAAACAAACAAACACCAGGTTGGGGAAGGCTTCCCAACACAATCTCTCCTTTTCAACACAGTCCAGGAAGCTGTTGATCTGAATCAATCTCTGGAATCAGTAATGGTGTGGATGAGGGCAAACAAACTGGAGTTTAATCCAGACAAGGTAGAGGTGCTCCTGGTCAGCAGAAAAGCAAATCAGGGAACTCTTTTGAATGGGGTTGAACTCCCCTTGAAAATTCAGGTTCATACTTTGGGTATACTCCTAGATCCACTCCTAGACCTAGATGTCCAGGGTTCAGTAGTGACAAGTGTGCTGCTTTTTGCTCAGCTCTGGTTTGTGCACCAGCTATGCCTGAAATGGATCATGAAAAAGTGAAGGCCACACAAATGGTGCAAAATTAACAACTTCGAGATTTTCTGGAGAGACTCTTCTTTCTGTCCTGCCAACATCTGGTGTGCATTTCACAGGAACTTGAGAAAGAGCCTTCTCAGTGGTTACACACAGACTTTGAAACACTATACCAAAGGAGCTCCTTGCTTATGTCCTTCCATCATCAAGTAAAAACCTAGAACACCAACTGTCGAGTGAGCCAAATCAACCAAATTCACCAGGCACACATGACTGGATGGTTGGTTTCGTTTACTTGGAGGTTTTTCAGGCCAAATCTAGATTTGTAGGATAGAGTGCCTGGGACCAGCAAAGATGCTCCACTTTGTCCTGGTCCTGTATTGCTTTATGAAGCGTCTGAGCCTTGCTGTTTTGCTAGAGGAATCGTCCTGTGAGTTGGCCTATGCCAGTTTGTTGTTTGTATCAAACTGGCAGGATGCATTAAACTGAGAGAGAGTCCTCTCCTAGCAGTAAGGCTAGATGCTTTATAAGGCAATACAGGACTAGGACAACACTGGGTATCTTTGTTGACCAAGGAAAAGTGTGGGTGCATTGAGTGTAAGTTGTAAGCAAGCACAATTTCTGACATTGCACAACATCACTGATCACGGGATATGTCAGATAAGGCATCAGCCTTAGCTTCCAATTTCCTGGCTTTGTGAATCTTGAGCCAACATGAGATAGCCTTAACTCTGGTCTTAAACCAGCAGGATTTTTATAATTGAATCCCTGGCTCTTGAAAAGGAAATGTATGATCCTACCCTCTCTCCAACGTACCTATATGTTATAGGGGATTATAAATACTTCACACTGATCCGTCTGCTCTCCCCACTTGAGCATTCTATTCCTACCATGTCCCTTTAATTATACAATAGCGGCGAGCTTCACAAATTCCTGCACACTTATGCTAATCAGGAAAATGTATCAATGCATGAAACAATATTCTTGGGAGATACCTTGAGTGCCCGTACTACTTAGAGTAATGCTGGATGTTCCGTTTGGGATGAAATAAAAGCACATCTCTAAGAAAATGTCTTCTACACTTCTTTATAGAATATTAAAAAAAAATGAGTCTTGAATTTTGAGTATTATTCTGCTATTTGCTACTGAGGGCTTCTGGTCTCTCAGCCACAAAACATAACTGTGAACATATTTATATGGCTTTTTGGTGCCCGAAGGCTGCACAGTTC
Organism: Heloderma suspectum; assembly: GCF_057233095.1. Lineage (NCBI taxonomy): Eukaryota > Metazoa > Chordata > Lepidosauria > Squamata > Helodermatidae > Heloderma > Heloderma suspectum. The sequence continues at coordinate 90,898,203 of NC_139459.1, forward strand.
TAATAGCATTTTATCTTCACAAGTGAGGTAGCTTAGGCTGAGAGCTGTTAATACTGCTATGTGCTATTCCAATCCATGTCCTTATGGTATAGGCTCTGTTTTTAATTGAACGTTGAAATGTGTTCAGTTGAACGTTTTGAAGGCAGCAGCTTCTCTTGCTGTTCAAACTGCAGATTACTAAACATTGGGAAAGCAATGTCAATGCCAAATGAGAAATGTTTCGGAATACACTCCAACAGCAGTGTAGTGGTACATTTTGAAAGGCGGGAGTGTGTATATACCCACCGACCCACCCAAAGAGCAGCAGCACATAGCACAGGGGTGTTGAATCTCTTTCAGCTTGAGAGTGGAATTCCATTTTGGAGAAGCTCTCGGGGGCTGCATTCCAGTGGGAGGCGGAGAGAAAAGCCAAAGGGGTGGGGCCAAAAATACAAAAAAAGCCCAGCATATTTTAGATGAGAGTTCATACTGCCAATAACTAAGCCTTACGAGAGGCATTTCAATGGGGAGAATGGAAAGGAAAACTGCACAGGCCAGGAAGTCTCCAAACAATTAGTAGGGGTGGGGCCAGAGGAAGGGTGTATGATGATTTGGGGAACTTCAGTGGGCTGGATTGGCCCCTGGGCCTGCACAATACCCAATGCTTATTTCTGACTGCATAGGTTCAACAACTTGTCAAACACACTTTAGCTTTACTTTTTTTAAAGTCTTTCAGCCACCTGAAGTGCACCCTTTAGCTTTTAATTAGAAATGCATGCCATCTTGAAATAAGTGTTACTGTTTAAATTGCTAGCATAAAGTAGGAACCCCATCGAAGAAGAGGAAAGACGATTCTAGCCTCTGCTTACTTATTTTCCTCTTTCTCTGACTTCCGCTATGCTAATCTGTCGCAAACATCAAACAATAGTAAATCTTCCAAGTTTCGTTATCCCCTCATTCACTTATCAGAGCATGGAGGATCCATCACTCACCCTGGTGTTCCAGCAAATGAGTCACTACTTCTGCTCTCAAAAAAGTCCCAGAGCTGTGCTCCTTCATGCTCCTCCTTCACTAAACCACTGTATTCCAACTGTCCTTATTTACCTGGGACAGCCTTTGTTTCTGAGTCGCTGTGCTTCATAAATCTCTGTGCCTACTTTATCCCTACTTTGCATTTTGGGGATATTTTGGCAATGCCTTTCTTTTTAAGTTAGTCTGCACGCTTGTGTATTAAAGAGCAGTCACTTCTTTGCCATCTCAGCCTCCATAACTGTTTATCCAGGTAATAAATGTCACTGGCTGTATTTTATAATAATACAGTCAGTACATTGTAAGATTAAAACCTACTTAAGTTTTTACAAAGGGAACGATTACAGTCAGTTGAGAAATGCACCTGCAAAACACAAACTATTAAAGAGTACACAAATACAGTATGGCAGGCACAGGAGAGCCCTTAAACAATGTGTAAAAGCGGAAGGGAAAATGCTCTGATAGTGATCGCTGATGTGAGAATAGGAGTGTTATAATTACAGAAGTGCATCCCTGTTTTCATCTGTGAGATATTAGGAACATAGGAAGCTATCTTACACGTGGTCAGATTGTTTGTGCCTCTAGCCCAATAATGACTGGGTTCAGACAACACAATAACCCACATTTCAACAACAACCTACAGTTCAGTGACAACCCATACTGAACCCATACTCAGCCCTTAACCACGAACAACCCACAGTTCACAACCTAATAACAAACCATGGTTCCTACAGTTCAACGACAACCCACACTCAACCCTGGAGTGCAGGTTATCTTGTCTGAATCCAGCCACTGTCTACTTTGACTGTGGAAGGAGCTATCCAGGGTGTCTGGATAAGAAAGGATTTTTCCATCACTTGCTACCTGACCCTTTTAACTGGAGATGCTGGGAATTGAACCTGGGACCTTCTGTGTGCAAAGCATATATTCTACCACTGAGCTACAGCCCCTTCCTAAGGTGGAAGGTATGTGTTGGAGAACTGAAGAAATTACATGTGTGGGTGTGCCTGGTGTGTGAACGGTCCTGACGTACACTACTGAAATCATTTCATAATTATGCTCGATATTCTCTTTAGATAGCTGAAGCAAAATGTCAAATTTTCTTACATAAAGCTCTTGGTGCTCATTGGAGAACCTCATCCAGCCAGTTTTTGTATCGGCCTCCAGACTAGGGATATGCAGATTTCCCCAGTTCTGTTCTGTTATTGTTCCATGGGTTTGCTTCACCCCCATGTTCTGCTCCAGCTTTCTTCTGATTTAACACAGGGAATTTCTAAAATTAATTCTGAAATTGGCACATTTACATTTTGCCACAATTTTCTTTTCCTTCTGTTCATTCACACAGACCCCATTCCACAGTACTGATGTGTACAAGCGTATGTGCACACTGATGAACCAGAGTGCAAAAGGAGACACTATACAATTGCGTGCGTGATCATTGCATCAAGATTCCTTCTTGTGTGTTTCATAAACATACAAATGGAGAGAGGGAGCCAAAAGGCATGACAAACTGAACACATGCCATGGTCTGTAGAAAGAGCAAGCCATGGGTGGTTTCCTCTGCTGGTTCCTCCCCAATTATTGTGCAACCACGGCCATTGCCTTAAGTTGTGCTCCACTGTATAGCCCTGTCTGTTTTACAAATCAGTACTATACCACCCTGTTTTTTCCCCCAAGGAGTCCTGAAAAGTGTAAACTAGTGACAATGCCCCGAATTCTGTAAGAGATTCCTGGCCTGTTTCACAGAACTACAATTCCATGATTCTCTGAGGTTGGAGAATACCTATTAAACCTGTTTAAATCTATAACATCGATATGCTGAATTATATCTAATGAATGTATCAGCTTTTGCACAACTGGGGCCTGTCTCCATGAGCAATTCAGTGCGAAGTTAGAGCAGTTTGAGTTCCTTCGTGACAGATGACATCTTCACCAAGCTGCTGTCAACCAGCCGCTTCCTTCTTGAAAAGCTGCATTTTCTGAAACTCCTTTTACTCCAACTTTTTCACTGAAAGTGGCTCCCTGGCAGTTTTGCCACAGTGTGCCATGCCCCCCCCCCCCGACATTAAATCCTGGGTGTGCCTCTGTGACCTGGCAGTGATGTGGTCAAGGGGGTGGGATGCCCCATTCCCTCTTGTTTCCCCAATGGAAGTAGATTGTCCCATTGAGAAAACCCTCAGGAGCACAACAGCAACCCCTCACAATACCGCAATAGTGGGGGCACTCATTCACCATAGGTAGCCTGCTTTTCATCTTTACCATATCCCCACCCCCTTTCTGTGCATGCTTACTCAGAAGTAAGAAATCTCATTCCCCTGCAGTGAAAAGGTTAAAGGCTAACTTCAGTAACTTGCCCTAAAGCACTGCTATTGCAATGTTGTGCTTCTTTGATGTTCTGTAGTTTCTCTGATGTGAAGTCGTTTCTCTCTTGTTATGTAAAGTCCCTTCTCCGCTTATCCCAGTAATGATCTTTCAGTAATGATCTTTCGGGTTTATGGGAGCTTCTCATTGCGGGAGAAGGAGAAAGGGAGAAAGCAGGGGTTAGAAGCAATGGACAAAAGTACATACATGGGGAAAAAAATGGGATGGGAGCAATAACTCCCCAGCAGATTGCAGGAATGAGGCAAAACTGGGGTGGTGGAGGAGCTCTCAGGAACCTTCAGATGCTGCACTGGAGAACTGGGGATGTTGGCTTCTTCAGGGAAATCTCCACATATGGGGAAAATTAGTTGCTCTCCATTCATAATAATGTAGTAGCAGGGGGGAGTTTCTCTCATTGGTTGAGTAGCCCCTACCAGTTTGACGACGTTCAGTTCCCCCACCCCACCCAGAACTATGTTCCTTTCAAGAGCTGAGTGACCCCTGAAAACTGGATTTTAAAGGTATGCTACACTCAGCTTATCTTGCTGACCAAAGCCAATTCCATGAAAATCCAGGTAATACTCCAACACGCTTCTCATTCTGTTGTCGTGAAGATCCCCCACTGGTCTGGGCAAATCTCTCACAATGTCCTTCTCAGTTCATTATCAAAACCTTTTAAATGTTAAATTTAACGTTGAAGGTGTGGCGTTGTGGCACTGCACCCATGTTCAACTGGTTACCTTTTGGATTTTGCTGCTAGCTTATTTTAACAGGAGCTAAACCTCACTCTTCCATGAAATTGGTACCCAGCTATTTCATGTTCCATCTCAAGACTCCACCCCCTTCCAGCAAACTGGATCAAAATTAGGGGATGGTGAGTATACTGTTGTATTGTGAAATTGGGGGCAATTGTACAAATTCAGGAAAACAGAAAAACTAAGCATGACTGAACGGATAATGGGGAAATACTTGTATTAAGATGTGGGGAAGGGTGGAATGAAATGCAACGTGCTTAAGACTAGCCTAGATGCTTCCTTAGTAGGGGTAACTTTCAGTAAACATGGTAGGGGTATTCAGAGAATAGAAGATATTAAATATCTGCTAACGTGATGAAGAAGTCTGTGCAGCCAAACACCTTGCATATAGTTAACAACAGCAAAAGATGTACCAGTGAAATATATTTCCTTATCTATCCAGTATTTGTTAGCAAATGTGGATCTCTGTACAATAGTCTAAACCTCAGCTTTCTTGTGTAGAAAATGGTACCTCTATGTGCCATGAAAGCTTTACTTAATACAATCCTGGCATTTTTTTTAGCATCGCATCGCATCATCTATCTTTGTGTTCTGAGGGCAGTTCACATCAAAGACATTTTAGCAATAGTTTCTAAGGCTTGATATCTCATTGTTTACAATAAAAGCTACTGGTAAAAATTCTTTGCATGCCACATCGCTTTTCATCACCAAACACAGTGCAGGGTTTCAAATGATGTTTATCAGCTCCCAAGTTAACATATTCTGATACAAAGAAAAATATCATTTGTATCCTATGCTTTGACTGAATGTCATACTATTGGGGGGATACTGAGGAGAGCTCAAGGTTGGTAGAAAGTTCATTTCCCTGTTCTTGAAGTTTGATTTCCTCTTTGCAGAATTAACAACCTATTTTTGGCACAGATTTGAGGCTCAAATTAATGATTAACATCTGATTCTGATTCATACCTTAATCAGTTTTAAATAGTTCTATCCTCATCCCAGAGTGATCAAATTAAAATAAAGGCACAAATATCATACTTTCTCACTGAAATTAATTACCATGCTGGACAGTTCAAGGCATCACGTTGTAAATAACTCCTACCCTTTGGAATCTAATCACAGGAGCCAGAGGAGGTCTGTGGTTAGTATCTGCTTTGCATTTCTGTAGTCAGCTCTGATGGAAAGAATTCATTTAACTTCACTGTAACATTCTTACTTTTCTTGCTTTTTCTCTTTGAATTCTGATAGAATCATATATTCCACTGCAGATGCTCCAATTTTAATAAATGTATGGTTTTATCCTAAGTCCTGCTTCACACAATACAGTTTGTGTCTATGTGAGCAGTCATGAGCATCCTCAGATCCCATGAACAACAGTAATGTGTGAACCAGATTACATTGACCTGGTTTGCATGTAATGGCAATTCATGAGCCATTTAACCCATGAATTGTCAGGGCTGTGTGGGAGCGAGTAAGCATGCAGCCTCCTGCTCACTAGCCACTTCTGCTTTGCATCCGGCTTCTCAAACAACCCAGGAACTGTTCTTAGGCTGTTTGATACAACATCTGAACCTGGAACTCTGAGGGGCAACCAACCAATAGTTTTAACCCAACAACAAACCATGGGTCCAAACTCTGGGTTGTTTGTCCCTCAACAACCCTGACTTCTGAGTTCAGATGTCACATCAAACACCTCAGGAATGGGGCGTTCCTGGTTTATTTGAGAAACCAGATGCAAAATGGAAGCAGCAAGTGGGAGGGAGGCAGCGCTCATGCTCACTCCCATGTGGCCCCAACAACCCATGGGTTGTTGTCACATGTGAACTGGGCCATACATTTGGCCCACATGAGTGCATACTTGAGGATGGTTATGGTTGCAATTAACTGTGCCACCGCATTTTGGTACATGTACACCATTCTTTGTTGTCCCAATCTATAAATTCTTGAATTAGCAATGCAACAAGAACTGCAACAGCAGAGTACTACAAAATACGAGATTAAGGCAGCATCCCTGTGATATTTTGCTGCTGTCACAGGAAAATACAATAACAGCCAATGTTTAGGATTGTACCGCTGTCTAAGCACACTTAGGGCCAAACTAGATGTCACGCAAAACATGTTATTAGAATGTCTGCCAGTGTTTTTAAATTATTATTATTAATAGCAGCTGTGGGAGGGGCATGCTTTGTATCAGGACTGCAAAATGGAGGGAGGGAAGGTTTAACTCTTTCTTCCCCTGCTGTGATCTTGATGGAAACCCCACATACAGACACACTGCTATTAGCCTCAGAAAGAAAACATCTATTGGCACCAGCGTGTGTGTGTGTGGGGGGGTTAAACCTCCCATCCCCATGCACTGAAGTTTAGGCTTCCTAATGACGCATTTAGCCTCACATCTAATTTAGCATCTCATGAAATAGTGAGTTATTTGCAGACTTCATGAATTAGGAGTGCTGTGTAAAATTATAGTTCCTTGTTTTTTAATTTCCTTTATCTTTGTTTTAAATGTGCTTTCTGTAATATTGGACATATTGACTGAGTTCAGACATCACGATAACCCACGATGGGTTTAATAAGCCACAATGGCTTATTTAACCCATTTGTCTGGTTTCCCGATTCCCCCAGCGCACACGCTCAGGCAATCTGACACTGGACACCCAAATCAATTAGATTTCTTTATTGCAGGGAATCCCATGGCAAAAGCTTAATGGTTACACTCTTCAGAAATCATATAGCTGATGGTCAGTAGCTATAGGCTCTATGTAATTCCAGAACAGTCCGAAGCTAAACACTGCTACCATGACTGAGATCCTGAACACAAGGGAAGGGACTCTGGATTCCTGGGTACCTAACCCAGGCAATCCTTTCAGAGGGCTCCAACCCCGGACATGGAAAAGGAATGATTCCTGGAATGAACCCATCAGGCAATCAGGGGATAACTTCTTGAAAGGCCTAAACAACCCACACCCATAGAGAGTCCAACTTTGAATCTTTTGTTGATAACTCTAGGCTACATGGTCAAGGCCCATCAAGATCAAGGGAAGGGCATACCCACATGTGCAAGGAGTTCCAGGCCACCACTTTTGCATTGGCAACTCCACACTGCATGAGTTTTGTCAGAGGGAAGTCCAAAAGTCGTAGAACAAACCCAGCCTGCCGTACTCTGAGCTGACTACAAACACAGACAAAAAATCCACAGCAACAAGAGTTCAAGTCTATGAAAAGCCTCACAGTACTTTTCATGGCAAGTCCTTAACAATCCAAAGAGTTCAAGTCTATGAAAAGCCTCATAATACTTTTCATGGCAAGTCCTTAACAATCCAAAGTTCCAGTCTATGTGCAGAGTGCCTCCAAAAGCCCAGACGATGATGGATCCAAACAGAGGAGGCTTCGGGCAATGAAGATGAGATGTTCCTAGCGAAGGGTCTTTGCCTTTGCATCAGATTAAAAGGGAAGGGTGACTGTAGGACACCCCTTCCAGATCCCTTGACAGACAAGGCCCTTTAGCCTTTCAGCAAGGCCCCTGTCTAAACATGGCATCACTGCTCAGCGCTCCAGCAGTGACACTTCAACCTGGGTGACCCTTTTGCAAACCCCACCCCACCTCTGTCAGGTTCTCACGGACAGCTTCCAGCCTTCCTGCCTGCCAAGGCCAGACCAGCAGGTGGACAGGGAGTTGGGTGACTCCCCCTGGCTCTGCTCTGAGAACACTGACAGAGATAAGATCACACAGACTCTGACATTCCAGAAACTGAATAGGCCCAAGTCCTTCTAGGCTACTTCTAATCAAATCCTGGCTATAACCTACAAGGCCCACTGCAGTACTGAAGCTGGGTCCTGACACCATTGTTGGTTATCATGTCGTCTGTTGAGAATTTCTAAATCCACAATGGCTTATTTGGCTGAAATAATCCACTCTGATAACCCAGGGTCTGCAGTAATTGTTATTTAACCCACCATGGGTTATTGTGTCATCTGGCGCTGACCGTGGCTTATTCCTATCACCTACAGAGTTGGCTGGCAAAAGCAGCCAAAACCACTTCGACTGCTCTGCTCCAGCCTACAGAGCCCTTTTTCTGAGATCTGACAAGCAGCCCAGGCACAAGCACAGCCTTCCCTGATACTGCACTACAGTTACAAAATGACAGCTTTCCCCTAGTACAATGACACCCTCGCGCTATTGTGCTACCCCACTACAACGGTTACACAATGGCAGCCTTCTCTGATAGCTACTTTGAAACTGTGCAACTTGAGAAATAGGGGGAAATAGGGGAATAGGGAAAGAACTACTCACTTCTCCATGAAGAAGCAAAATTGCGCAATTACCCACTACAGCATCTGAAGGCTCCTCATGAAACCTGTGCAATTTCGCCCCATGCCAGCAAACTGTCAGGGAGTTATATCTCACACCCCCACCCCTTTTCCTTCTCTGGTCGCTGTTCCATGAAGAAGCAAAATTGCACAATTATCCACTGCAGGATGTGAAGGCTCCCCATGAGTACAACCCACCTGTGCAATTTCATGCCTTTCCAGCAAACTGTCAAGGAGCTAGAGCTTCCACCCCCTTTTTCCTTTTGTGGCCAGCCCTCCCTGATTGTGTGATCCTGCAGCTGCAAAGTAACACAATGACAGTCTCCCTGCTGAGAATGCCAGCCTTCCCAGATCGCGTGATCCTGGTACAGCAAAGTTACACAGTCACAGACTTCCCTGATAGCTACTGTGAAAATGTGCTATTGCACACTTGTGCATTTGTGGAAAAGAAAAGAAAAGAAAAAGTAAAGAAGAAAGGATCCCTGTTTGCTACTCTGAAAATGCACGAATTTGGAAATGCGCAAAACTGCAAAGGAAAAATTAAAAAAAATTAAGAGGAATAGCAATGGTTATGGGGGGAAATGTGCAATTGAGGGTTTTGCAGTTGTATCTGGTGCCTCCCAACTAGGGGAGGCTGCCTATGAACTTCTGTCCCAATGCTGCAAACTACCAAGGTGTTATAGCCGCCACCTCCTTTTTGGTGCACCTAGGATTTTCCCTCCTCTGGGTGTAATTGTGCAGGGTTTGGATGGTGTATCGGATGCCTCCCAACTACAAGAGGCTGTGTGTGAAGTTTGGTCCCAATTCTGCAAAGTTCCAAGGGTTTATTTGTTCCACCACCTTTTTGGTGCACACTGGGATTTTGTTCCTTGTAGCCCAGTAGCTTAATAAGCTACGCACAGTAGCTTAATTGCCCAGGGGGTGTCTCCATGGGGGATTTGCTGCATGGAGCAACTAATTTTCCCTGTTTGTGCAGATTTCCCTGAAGAAACTAAAATCCCCAATCCTCCAGCGCAGCATCTGAAGGCTCCTGAGAGCTCCCCACCCCCACCCCAATTTTGCTGCATCCCAGCAAGCTGCTGTGGAGTTATTGCTCCCTATGCCATTTTTCCCCATGTGTGTACTTTTGCCTACTGCTTCTACCGCCCTTCTCCCTTTCTCCTTCTCCCTGCTCACAATGAGAAGGAAAGATTGTTATTGCATAAAGCGGAAAAGGGACTTTAGATAGCAACAGAGAAACTACAGAATATCAAAGAAGCACAATATCGCAGTAGCAATCTAAGAGAGCATAGGAGAAGTGAAAGAGTGCTTTGGGGCTAATTACTAAAGTTAGCCTTTAACCCTTTTACTGCAGGGAAGTGAGATTTATTTCTTACTTTTGAGTAAACATGCACAGAAAGAGAGAGATACGTTAAAGATTGAAAGCAGGCGACCTAAAGTGATTGAGTGTCCCCACTACTGCAGTGATGTGAGGGGCCATTGCTGCCCTCCTGGGGATTTTCTCAATGGGAATGGGAAAAACTACTTCCATTGGGGAAACAGGAGGGAATGGGCAAAGTCCCCCAGGAAAGAACTACTCCACCTCATGATTCCAGCATGCCAAGTAAAATGAAATCAATGGGTCTGCGCATTTAGTCCTGTCACTATTGCACTACTGTGGTTTTAGAGGGAAAATATTTTTTGAAAAATTGGGTGGGAAGGGTTGGACATAGGATGGGGGGGTGCTAACATGCACTGGCCAGAGAAAGCAGAAGGGGCAGAACAAGGTGAGAGTGGAAGAGAGGGAACAGGCTCTCTAAATGATGACATGGACGAGACTTCAGACAAACAATTCACAGCAAACTGCCATGTGACCTGCCGAGAGCCCCAGGCTAGCTTTGGGATAATCCGGGTTTTCAAGCCCTGTGTGTCTCCAGATGGAGCAGATTCAACTCCCTTATTAATAAATACTCTTCATATACTCTCTCTTCCTGAACATCACCCAATGTTAGCACAGGCTTTTGGTGGCTGGCATTTAGTTTGCTGTGATCTGCCCATTAACTGTTGTTGTTCAGTCGTTCAGTCGTGTCCGACTCTTCGTGGCCCCATGGACCATAGCACGCCAGGCCTTCCTGTCCTGCGCTCTCTCCCGGAGCGTGCTCAAGTTCATATTCATTGCATCCGTGATGCTATCTAGCCATCTCATCCTCTGCCGTCCCCTTCTCCTTTTGCCTTCAGTCTTTCCCAGCATCAGGGTCTTTTCCAGGGAGTTTTCTCTTCGCATTAGGTGGCCAAAATATTGGAGCTTCAGCTTCATTTTCTGTCCTTCCAATGAGCACTCAGGGTTGATTTCCTTTAGGATGGACTGATTTGACCTCCTTGCAGTCCAGGGGACTCGTAAGAGTCTTCTCCAGCACCACAGTTCGAAAGCATCAATTCTTCGGCGCTCAGCCTTCCTTATAGTCCAGCTCTCACAGCCATACATTACTACTGGGAAAACCATAGCTTTGATTAGACGGACCTTTGTCGGCAAGGTGATGTCTCTGCTTCTTACTATTCTGTCTAGGCTGGCCATAGCTTTCCTCCCAAGGAGCAAGCGTCTTTTAATTTCATGGCTACAGTCACCGTCTGCGGTGATCTTGGAGCCCAAGAAAGTAAAATCTGTCACTGCTTCCATTTCTTCCCCTTCTATATGCCAGGAAGTGATAGGGCCAGATGACATGATCTTAGTTTTTTTAATGTTGAGTTTCAAACCAGCTTTTGCACTCTCCTCTTTCACCCTCAACAAGAGGCTCTTGAGATCCTCTTCGCTTTCTGCCATTAGGGTGGTATCGTCTGCATATCGGAGGTTGTTGATAATTCTCCCGGCAATCTTAATTCCGACCTCTGATTCATCCAACCCGGCATTTCTCATGATGTACTCTGCATATAAGTTAAATAAGCAGGGTGACAATATGCAGCCTTGTCGTACTCCTTTCCCAATTTTGAACCAATCGGTTGTTCCATGTCTGGTTCTTACTGTTGCTTCTTGACCCTCGTACAGGTTTCTCAGGAGACAGGTAAGGTGGTCTGGTACTCCCATCACTTTAAGAATTTGCCACAGTTTGTTGTGATCCACACAATCAAAGGCTTTAGCGTAGTCAATGAAGCAGAAATAGACGTTTTTCTGGAATTCTCTTGCTTTCTCCATGATGCAGCGAATGTTGGCGATTTGATCTCTAGTTCCTCTGCCTCTTCGAAACCCAGCTTGTACTTCCGGTAGTTCTCGATTCGCATACTGCTGAAGCCTAGCTTGTAGGATTTTGAGCATCACCTTGCTGGCATGTGAAATGAGCGCAATTGTGCGGTAGTTTGAACACTCTTTGGCGTTGCCCTTCTTTGGAATTGGAATGTAAACTGACCTTTTCCAGTCTTGTGGCCACTGTTGAGTGTTCCAGATTTGTTGGCATATTGAATGCAGCACTTTAACAGCATCATCTTTTAGGATTTTAAATAGCTCAGCTGGAATACTGTCATCTCCGCTAGCTTTGTTGTTACTGATGCTTCCTAAGGCCCACTTGACTTCACTCTCTAGGATGTCCGGCTCAAGTTCAGTGACCGCACTATCATGGCTATCAGGGACATTCAGATCTTTCCTGTATAGTTCTTCTGTGTATTCTTGCCACCTCTTCTTAATCTCATCTGCTTCTGTTAGGTCCCTGCCTTCTTTGTTCTTTATCATGCCTGTCTTTGCACAAAACGTTCCCTTGAGATCTCCAATTTTCTTGAAGAGATCTCTAGTCTTTCCCATTCTGTTGTTTTCCTCGATTTCTTTGCATTGTTCATTTAAGAAGGCCTTCTTGTCTCTCCTTGCTATTCTCTGGAACTCTGCATTCAGTTGGGTATATCTTCCCCTTTCTCCTTTGCTTTTCGCTTCCCTTCTTTCGTGAGCTATTTGTAAAGCCTCCTCAGACAGCCACTTTGCTTTCTTGCATTTCTTTTTCTTTGGGACGGATTTCGTTGCTGCCTCCTGAACAATGTTACGGACCTCCGTCCATAGTTCCTCAGGCACTCTGTCTATCAGGTCTAATCCCTGAAATCTATTCCTCACCTCCACTGTATATTCAGAAGGGATATGATTTAGGTCATACCTGAAAGTGAGCACTTAACCTTTGGCCTGTTTATCAGCCCAAGAGCCAAGTGCGATGACACAGCCATATACCCTTAGAGTAAGGGGGGAATATCAGGAGAGCATTGCCACACTTCAGTTGTCAAGTAGTGAATATTGCTGTGTTATGTAGGAAATTACATCAACTCAAAGAAAAAAAATCTTAAATTAAAGGTATCAGGATAACTACAGTATGGATCTTATGGATCTAATTTTATCTGTTTATGTCAGTAGCAGGATTATTGCTGCAATAAACACTAAATGACCCTTCTATAAATGTTTCAGGTGTCACATAATTCATGTCAAGTAAAAAAAAAAAACCTGCAATCAACTAATAAAATATGTCAACTCTCCAGTTTGATGCTTTCCTGACCTTCAGCTTTGCCTATAAAATGGTATTAAAAGCAGATTTGTTGGCCTATATTTCAACAGCAGGTGAAGAGACCAAGATAACATTTTTAAGGGGTGTAGAGGAGAAAAATCCAGTGTAAATATTGCGATATCAGCAGTGTTTGTAGAAAGCAACGCTGAATTCCAATTTCTAGGGTATTTAAGTAGCTCAAATAGGGTCTTTTGTTTGTATGTGTTGCTGTTATTCTTGTGAGGAAGACATATACTTTTATAGCCCTAATGTTTTATCTTCAAGATTAGCATGATAGGCAATTGTGAGCAGTTAAAGGGGGAAATGTGTGCCTTTATAAAATATTGTATGTTGTGTTCTACATATAAAGCAGGAAACTTGTGTTCTTCAAATAGGAATTATATTACTCTGAAATAGAAAAGAGAGAGAGAGAGAGAGAGAGAATATTAACATATAACTATCCCAAACAGAATCACCCAAAGCCTGTATAAATTCAAATATTGAAAACCAGCATGAAAAACAAACACTGAGGACCAACTAGATGTGGTATTATGCACATTTTTAGTCCTTATGTACTTGGGTTTTTTTTTTAATTGCTGGCATAGGGTGGGGGAGAGAGATGGATTGGGACTGTGGCATGGGGAAGGGAAGCTTTAAACCTGTGTTCCAACTGCAGTCCTCATCCGAATCAGCTCCCACTGGTGCCAATGGGAGTTTTCCTCTCTTTGAAAAGAACCACCACAGGGAACCCTGACTCAGGTCACAACCATGGCAGGGGAAACATTTTAAAGCCCCCCTTCTGTACCTGTCACAGTTCTGATCTAGCTTGGTATGGGGGGTGGGGGCTGTGCGGGCCTTTTTAAAAAAAAATCAAGCACGCCAGGACTAAAAATGTGAATAATGCCATGTCTAGTTTAGCCTTGAGAGTGACAGACAGAATGTCTGACAAGAATGAAACAGATGAGAATGAAATAGAAGAGGATATTCTCAGCATACTGATAGTGCTGGCACACTACACATTTCTGCATAACCTTGAACAGCAATTTCATATATAGGAAGGAACAGAATAGAAAAATACAGAAAAGGTCCTGGGAAAAGATAAGCAATCCTGCATCACCACTACCTGAAATCTTCCAGACCCAATCCACTTAAGATTGGCCACAGTATTAAGAATGAATGCTTCATGAATACTAGTGTCCCAAACTGCCAAAAGATTTTATGGGATCAACAGGGTACCATTTCTCCAACTGACCTTGAGGTCTAGATTGTTAACCAAGACCACAAGTACATTTTCAAGGCCATACTTTGTCGGAAAGTAGTCTGGGAGGATCCAGGAAGTCCTTGAAGCTGAGAAGTAGACACCCAGTCACCTTTCCTTTAAAAAAGGTGGAGATGGTACTGAGAATCAAGATTTCATTTTGGACAGGAATCATATGACCAGAGATTAGGACCAACACATATTTCAGCTTCTTTCAGCTGTTGTCCTTAGGCTCTGAATCTCAGCCAGGATGGAAGTGTGTGCATCTTGCATCCGTGGGCTGTGTGAATTAGAGCCAGATTTCAAGGAAAGACAAGACTAAGCTACAAAACTTGACTGCTAACTCTAAATAAATATTTAAAGGTGGAGAGTATTCCATGTAAAGCCTCCATTATACCAGAAGTCTTCAAGGACTTACTGTAAACACAACTGTTATTTTGTGATATTTGATGTAACACATTGGATTTGCATGCTGCTTTAACAAAATCCATTTGCCAATCTGTCTAATGTGAATTGCTTTGCTTTCTTTCCCAGCACTTTCTTTCCCAGCATCAGTTTGTGTTAGCTTTGCAGAAGAAAAAAGGGGCCACTATTTGATATGCAATATCAAATCCTGCACATGTTTAATACATTACTGTCCACGTGATTGTAAGAGATGACAAATATGTTGTCATTTAAATCCACCCACACAAAGATCAGAACACGTTCTGAACATGAAAGGAGAATTTGATAGCTACAAATAAAGTAAAACATCAGCATCGCCAAAGGTTAATTCTGCATAGCCAAACGTTTTATGGGGTCTGCAGAAGTTGATGTTAACAGCTTAAAACAGGTATTTACAGGATTTGTGATCCAAAGTGCAGACATAGTAGGCAGAGTGCATCTTGACTCTTATCTAAAATATTTTTTTATTTGTTGCTGGGTCTGTTTTTACATTTTGTTTTGCTTGTCATTTTTGTCTTCTTTTTTTAGTGTTTTCTGAAAAAATATACCATTGCCAAATTAATTCTTCTAAGATTGTGCAGTATTTTCAGGATATTTTCCCAGCCTTTTGTTGTCCGTGTTTTCCATATATCTAGTGCACCTGGTCATTTCTCAGAGCCGGCCCAGTGGCACCAAATGGTGTCTCCCACCCAACCCTGCCTTGTGCTAGGGCCAATGCATTCAAAAGTATTGCTGCATCAAATCCTGCCTTTTGTTGTCCGTGTTTTCCATATATCAAGTGCACCTGGTCATTTCTCAGAGCCGGCCCAGTGGCACCAAATGGTGTCTCCCACCCAACCCTGCCTTGTGCTAGGGCCAATGCGTTCAAAAGTATTGCTGCATCAAATCCTGCCTTTTATTTGTGGTTCATTTTTCCATGTTTTTAATTGGATTTTATCTGTGCTTCTTTTTAAAAATCTTAGTGTTATTGATTCTTTAACTGTTTTATTGTATTTTTATCATCACTGTTGTGTTAACTGCCTTGGGTACTCTGTGTAAAAAGGTGGCATATCAATTGAAATAAATCAGCCTAATCAATCACCGAGTCTCCTACATTCTGCAGCCTGAAGCAGCCTGCTTCACCTTTCTGTATGGTAGGGCCAGCCCTGTCTTTTACTTTCTCACTGTGTTGTACTGGAGCAAATAAACTGCCCGTTGAGATGCCTGGATGAATATAATAATCTCATAATACTAGAACCTGGGTCATGAAGTTGATTGGTGGGAATTCAGGACAGATAAAAGGAAGCCTTCTTCACACAGTGCATAGTTAAACTATGGAATTCACTACCACAAAGCGTAGTGAGGGCCACCAATTTGGATGGCTTTAAAAGGGAGTTAAACAAATTCCTGGAGGAAAAGGCTATCAGCGGCTACTAGTCTTGACGACTATTTGCTGCCTCCAGTATCAGAGGCAGTATACCTATGTATGCCAGTTGCTGGGAGGGTGGGAGGGTGATGTTGCACTAATGTCCTGCTTGTGGGTTTCCCACAGACAGCTGTTTGGCCTCTGTGTACACAGAATTCTGGACTAGATGGACCCTTGGTCTGATCCAGCATGGCTCTTCTTACGTTCTTATGAGTGCCTTCAGTAAGAATAGCTGGCTGGGATGATGGGAGTTATAGTCCAACACATCTGGAAGGCACCAGGTTGGGGAAGGCTGCTGAAGGCAATAACAAGATTCATATGCAGTTTTTCAGTACTCATTAAACTGGCTGTAATAATCAGACAATCTTCTATAATACAGTAGTTTTTAATATGAACTATAAAATCAGTCAGTCCCCAAACTGCAGCTAATGCCTAGCTAGATGAAGTTTCAAAAACTACAAGAAGATTAAAATAAATGCAATCAATGCCACATCCACAGCCTGTTACATAAGGGAATGCCAGACCCTGGATGAATTTAATGGAGATTGAGATTGGGGTTTACATTTGTAATTCACGAAAGGTACCAGATATTTTATCTGGAAATAAAACCTGAGAACAGAGGTGCTCATCTGTAATAGATAGGCTACAAATGATGGTCTGAAGATAGTTTAATACATTTTAGCAGCTAGCTAAATAAATGAGAGAATAATTCTCATACCAATGCAATATAGGTGCAGCATTTTTTTCTTATTATGTGTGGAAGCTGCCAGTATATGCTGAATTTGTATCTAATGCTGGAACTTACATGTCATGTTCATCCATTTTAACTGACAACACTAGGGGGATTCACACGAACCTCTCCACACATTCAGTGAATGCTTGGAGGGGCTCTTGGGGCCGTGTGGGCTAGCCCCACCCACCACAGGAAGCGCACACTGCCTGCCCCTCCCAATGAATGTCCAATGCATATTCATGAGAATTTGCTGTCCGTGCATACAGATGTAAGCATGAAGAACTCCTCATGCCATAAAACGATGGTGACTTTATGTGGCAGGGGTGGGAAACACACATCCTGCAGTCCGCATGCGCTCCCCTGGCCTTAAGACTCCAATCTTTTGGCATCTGTGGTACATTTTAAATTCTGAGACAGTGCTATGGGTGACACCACAAAATGGTTGCCATGTAGGCTCCTGGCAGTTACAAAATGCTTGCCAGAGGCACATGGCCCACCACAAACTTTAAATAGAACTGCTGTACCTCTCACCATAGTGTGGAAAGCAGTTTTCCTCAGGCCCTGCTACTTCTAAGCTTTCTAAAGGAATTTTGATGGCCACAATGGATTTGCCCAAGACTACAACGGCAGAGGTTGAGTCTGGGCTCCAAATACCAAACCTTATATTTGACCTCACATACACAGGATTCCCAATTGGGGGGGGGGACAGCAGCAAACAATTTCCATTGAAGGGGGGAGAGCAGAGTCCCTTGTGGGTGCCATGACATGTCTCTGAGGGTGCCACAGTGCAAATGGGTGCTGCATTAGGAAATGCTGCCTTAGGGATTTTTATGCCTGTGACATCTGACCATTTTTAATACAATCTGATCTGCTATGCTTAGTTCACATCACACTGAGAATTGTGTTGCTAATATACCTTACTTCCAGCTGTGGTTTGTGATCAGTAGCCTCTCTTCAACAAGGCACAAAGGATGGTAAAGTGCTATCTTATGTGGTGTGAGCCCACTTTATTAAGGATTGCCTCAGAAAATCACTTTATCACTTTATTTAGGGATTGCCTCAGAAAATAATTCTCTTCCTCCATATCACCCATTGTTCCATCCCCATTTTGTCTAAGAACACAAGAAAAACTATGCTGGATCAAACCGAAGGCCTATCTAGTCCAGCATTCTATTTTCACAGTGACCAACCAGATGCCTTATCAGAAATCCACAAGCAGGACATGACTGCAATAGCATCATCCCACTCAACTTTCCCAGGAACTGGTTTACCAAGACACGCCCACCTCTGACATTGAAGGTAATATATAGCCATCATAGCTAGTAGCCATTGATAGTCTTATCCTCCATTAATTTGTCTAATCCCCTTGTTAATATAAGACCACTGTGTATTCTTAGTCCCACCCCTGGTATTGAAGCACACTCTGCCAAGCACTCATGAAAGGTTGAGTGCCTGAACCTGACATTTGCAAAAGCTCAGCTTGAGAGTCACATGCTAAAGCTCAATGTTGAAAGGCTCATGCGTCCCTGACCACAATTCTACATTTGAGTTTTTTAAATAGACCTAGCATTTTGATTAATGTACCTGATTTGTTCTGATCCAGGAAGATTCTGAATAACCTATCTTAGCCTTCCCCAACCTGGTGTCTCCCAGATGTTCTGGAATACAACTCCAAGAATTCCTGGTCATTAGCCATTGCTGACTGGGGCTGATGGGAGTTGAAGTCCAAAACATCTGGAGGGCACCAGGTTGGGGAAGTCTGACCTACCTTACCTCCCATGTTATTGCCTTGGTCCTCTCAGCCAAGCTACTGCAAAGACAGGTGCCAACCCTTTAGGGGAGTTGGGTGGGCAGAGCTTGGAAGCTGGCAGAGATGTAACTTGGTACCCCATTTAGATCTGTACCCACATAATTCTAAAGAATTCCACTACTTTGGTAACTCAGTAGATGATGGAATCTATTGATTTGTGGATATTTGGGGGTGAATCTGGTCTCAGCAATAAAGCTGGAGCAACTATGGATCTATCTAATTTGCCTTACGTAGAAACCCCTTGGAGGGCAGATTAAGGAGAAGGTTGAGGATCTCCAAAGAATCCAAGGTACATCACAGGCATATTGTATTTATTTACCTACTTGTTTAGGCATTTCCAGCCCATCTTTTGACTTTAACAAGATGAGATTCAACAGAGATAAATGTAAAGTCCTGCATTTAGGTACAAAGAATCAAAGACACAAGTATAGGAATCAGGAGACCTGGCTTGGCAGCAGTACATGTGAAAAGGACCTAGATGTCTTAGTGGATTACGAGCTGAATATGAACAGGCAGCGTGATGCAGCAGCTAAGTAAGCTGATGCAACCTTGGGCTGCATTAACAGATGCATAGTGTCCAGATCATGGGAAGTAATCATTCTGCTCTATTCTGTGTTAATCAGGCCACATTTGGAGTACTGGGTCATTCATTTTAAGAAGAACATTGATGAATTGGAGTGTGTCCAGAGAACAGCAACCAGAATAGTGAGGGGTCTGGAAACCAAGTCCTACAACGAACAGTTGAAAGAGCTGGGTATGCTTAGGCTGGAGATGAGAAGATTAAGGGGAGACATGATAGCTGTCTTCAGATATCGGAGAGAAGATGGAGCAGACTTGTCCCCTGTTGCTCCTGAGGACAGGACTAGAACCAACAGGTGGAAATTTCAGGGAAGTAGATTTCCTTTTAACATTAGGAGAAATTCCCTAACCATGAGAGCTGTTCCACTGTGGAATAGATTGCTCGGGAGGTGGTAGGTTCTCCCTCGCTGGAGGTATTTGGATACAGGCTGTTTGGCCATCTGTCATGGATGCTGTAGCTGCACCAGCCACATTGAGCAGGGTTATGGACTAGATGATCTCCAAGGTCACTTCCAACTCTATGATTCCATAACTCCAAAAAGCCTTCAAGATGGTTTCCAAAGCAAATATAATAGGTTTACATAATTTATCTAGGCCACAGAATCCAGCAGTTGATGACATAGAACTCAAAGAAACGTGCTTGGGAATAATGGAAGTTGTCCAACACATCTAGAGGGCACCAGACTGGGGGAGGCCAACATAGAACCTGGTGTCCTGGGTAAAGAATATGTTGGCTTTGTTTGTTTGTTTATGTGATCTTATGCCCCCCAGACAGCATTGGGGAGGGCATAGGATAGTTCAGTTTCCTGGCTCCAAGGTCAGAGACAGGGCTCCAACCTCAGAGCTAGAAAACCACGCTCCCCATCCAATACCCCGCACCAACTATCTCTCTGTGTTCAGAAAACAGAGTGCAGAGATGGGGGAAAGGGGGGCATTCCCGGGAGTGAGGACGTGAGGAGATCAGGGTGGCTGTATCCTATGGCTGCTCCAGCCTCCTTCCCTCTGAAGCACTGATGCTAGATGGGCAAAATAGCTTGTCTAGCAGAAACACAGGGAGGCTGGAGTGTGGAGGTGAAGATTGCCTTCACTGTCCTTCTGCCCTGCATTGGATACTCTGCAGCCTCTGAGTTTGGAGGCTGCCAGGAATCTGCATAGGATTGCACCCTTAGATATTTATTTAGATTGTGTTGGATCCAGACTAAGTCATACTTAGAGCAGTTAGTCATGACTACATTAATGGGTCTACTCTATGTATGACCAAGTCTGGATCTAATCCTAAGTAACTAAGTACTCAGGATACTCATAGAGCAGTATCCAACACTGCCCCTCCACTTACACAATTGACTTGGCACTAACATAAGCAACCTCTAGTGCTACGCCAATAGTGGAAAACCCATCATGCCAGCTTATGCTATTGGCATAATACTAGAGGTCAATTACACATCAATTGCGTAAGCAGTAGGGCAGTGTTGGATACTGCTCCATGGTCCTCGGCATACTTTCCTAGATTAGCAACTCAATACACCACTTGAATTTCACTCTGAAACAATGTGAATCTTTGACTCTCTCCATTATATCCTCCATTATGGTAGCAGGACTTTTTCCAACCTTCCCTAATGCAGTGCCCTCTCTGTGGTCCTTTTGATCTCCAGGTTCTTTCAAGGTCACCCTGCTCTCTGTGTGGCATCTGATAATGTAGGAGGGACAGAAGCGTTCAAGAGGGCTGTGTTTCCTGGTCATCTCAGGCAGGGGGCTGCAACGTTCAGGAAATGAGTCTACTGGTTATTTCAAAACAGCCTTCATATGATGAAGGATTTATATTGCCCTCCCCCATCAACGACTCCAAATAAAAAGTACAGAGGTATGTATTTCATTGCTGCCCTCACACCTCTTGCGCTGAAGCAGGGACCATTATTGTAATAGTCGTCATCTATTGGTGTCACAGAGAAACCATCCAAAAAGTAAGTAAGGCATTTTGTTTGCCCTGTGGATCATACATTTCACTGATGATTTTGCAGCCAAAAGAGAGGTGCTGTTGAGTGCATTCGGATAAATACATTGTTTCAGTTCTTATAAATACATTTAAGAGCAAGAGAGAAAGCCAGGGAAAGTTGCCCAGATTAGCACCATTCTGTTAAAGCTTAGTGCTGCTGTTGGCATAGAAGAGATACTTTAGGATTATGCCCCCAACCGCAGCCAAAGACAATATATCTCGGAATGTTTCTGTGTCAGGGAGACCGATGTGGCACATAGTTAGTTGAATCACACTACTAACATCTCTAAAGTTTTGCACTTTATTCCGTGGATTGCTCCTTGTAGACGAGGCACTGAATAAAAGGGACATCCCTACCTTTGTCAGACCTCCTTGCATCACAAATTGTCTCTCCTTCACTTGCAGGTGAGTGGCTGCATAGTCACCATGCAACTCATCAGCTGATGTTGTACTCATCAAATAATGAACATACATATATGAAGTAGCCTACTTACTTAAGTAGAGGTTAATTCCTAGGATCATAAACTTCCAGGTATCCTATAAACATGTCTTACTCCCCATTGGGCTCAGCTGGGCTTACTCCCAGGAAAATAGGTATAGGATTGCAGTTTAAGCTTCAGAAAATGTTTTACGTTTTGTAACTCTTATTCAATTGTTTTTAATCCCAAGTTCTCTGACTGTGAATATTTCTTACATTGCTTTCTGAAATCAATAGAAATGTACACTTTTAATCAACAACCAGAAGGTCCAGGTCATACTCTTTTGAAAACATGGCATAAGCAGGACATATTCTTCAAATCTGACAACTAGTTCACAAATGCATTTCCTTAACTATTTTCCTCCATATTATCAGGAATTGTGAAAATTGTTCTGGACTCTGTCAGTAAAATATAGTCCTGTTCATGCATTATTTCTCCATGCAGTTGCGGGAGCATGCAGGTGCACTAAACTGCCCTTGAACATGCATGTTCCCCCAGCTGCAGAATCACCTTTGTGGTATCCTTGTGCTGTTCAGCTTAATTTTTAATTATATATTACATCACTATAATTCAGTATTTTAAAAATAGAAAAGCAGCATATCAAGCAAAATAAAACAGCCGGAGCCATATAAATTTCTGGGAAGGAAACAAGCCAGAGAGTACTATCAATGTCTGTATCTTTATTGGAATAAGATAGCCTTTATTAAATTCCTTAAAAAAACAGAACTGCTGACCAGAACTGAGTGGGCCTGTCAAACATTGCCAGGGAGAAAGAGTGCTTCTAGAAGAGGTTTTTAACATGCACTTCCACTGCCTCCCTCATTTAATTTTACGGGAGTCCATGTGATGACATCTTCAATGTGTAACCTTTCTATTTTTTCCACTGCTTCTTCAATTGATTTTGTAACAGAAAAAATATCCATTGAGGAAGAAAAGACAGAATAGTTGCACAATGCCTTCTGATTATTAGCAATAGGAGCCCTCTGTCTGGAAGCCCCCAAACTGTTGCTCAGAGCCCTCAACTTGTGGGTGATAGCTGATATTTTACTGCTTCTTAGCTAGTCTTGTTAGGATGCTTGCAGTAGCCCATAGATGTAAGCTATGGGTGAGAAAGGTTGATAATAAAGGTTGAAAAATAGCAACAATTTTGCTATTTTGAACTATTTGTGAAAATTATGATCTGATTGTAAACTCACTCTTGGAGAGGGGCAATTGCCAACACAGTGAAATGAATGAGTCTGTTAAAGAGGAAAGACACTTTTTATTAATGTCTTATGATTGATGAAGATGGTTTGAAAGCGCCATACCCTGAAATGTATGGGCATTTTAATGTTTTTAAGCAAGCTGTGGGGGAGTGGGGATGGTTCTTATACCGGAGAAAATCCAGCTGCACCAGGTGTATATTGGCTAGAGGCCATGACATCGCCATTGTCTCTTTCTTCGACCCTCGTCTTCCCTGCCCCACTTCCCAAAGCAGTTTTGCAATTGCTTTTAAAACACACGAACTTGGATAGGAGGGGTAATGTGAAGGATGAACATATAATAATCCTTAGTGTTCAGAGTACTTCACATGCATTGTCTAGTTGTAATCTTTTCAGCAACCCTGGAAAGTAAGTCAGTATTATCATCCCCCATATTGCAGATGGGAAAGGTGGCACTAAAAGAGAATGGCTAAGGCTACTCAGTGAGTCACAACAACATTGCTAACCCTACTGTTAGATAGAGTGAGGCATCCATCTCAGGCAGCTGATGTGGGACGGGGGGGGGGAGGTGAGAAGGGAGCAGCGGTGAGGTACTGGAGGACAGAGCTGTGTGTGCCACATAGCCTGATATGTGCTCCCTAAGCTAGGCTGATACCCTCAGGTGCCATAGAAGATGTTTTCTCATCAGCAGTGTTAGTCCAGACAGCTTCTGTACATGGAAGGGGGGGATCTTGTCATTTGCCTCAAGTATCAAAATGTCTCAGGTTGGCCCTGCATGGCAGAGGCAAGATTCAAATCAGGAAGTTCCCGATTCATAGCTCAGTCTCTGTAGCCACTGTGCTATGCCAACGCCCCATGGGTGGAAAACATATATGCCCCTTCAAAAAACATACCATAAAGACAGACTGACCCTGCCTAAAGCATGAGGGGAAGGCCAAGAGTGAGGTCTGGTGCAGCATTTGACTTGTTTTATTTATTTAGTTAGTTATTTGACTTGTACTCCACCTTTCTACCAAAATGGCACTCAAGGCAGCATATATGTACATGTGTAAGCAACTCTGAAACTGTGGGTTAACACTGTGGGTGAAGAACCTTCTTTGATTGTTGTTAAGAATATTGTATCTGTTTTTATCCCAATAAATGTTTCAAGCATTACATTTTTTTCATAATCTGTCCTTAACTGCTGGTCCTCTTTCTTTCTTTCTTTCTTTCTTTCTTTCTTTCTTTCTTTCTTTCTTTCTTTCTGGGGTAGGGTAGATAGAATGGAAAACCCCTAGATGTCATTGTTGTTGCTGAAGAAAGTAATTCCAGATTGGGGCAGGGGGAAGAATCACAGGAGCAAATTTCACAGCATGACCTTATAACAGTGATGCTGCTCTCCAGCTTCATGCCTATGCTGAATTGTATCCAGGGATTAACTATAACAGTAATGCTACACATATCACTGAAGATAGCGCAGCTGTTAGAAGGGCTTTTTCTTTCTTGCCTAAGTCTCACGTTATGTCACGGTGGTGTTTAGGTCCAGATGTCATGGGGTTTCCAAGACAATGCAATGTCTTTGAAGGATCGTAGTGTTGTGGTTTCATAAAATGTCAATCAAAGTGACCCCTGTGACAGGAAAGCATGACAAGACATGGCTGGTAATTCCAATGTAAAGGCCAGAATGCTGTGTGATGCATTAAATCCCCTGACATCTGTGGTTCTTGGTATGTTGCTTGGTTCTTGCATCTGATTGTGTGTAGAAGTATTTCTTTTCAGTAATTTACTTAGACTCTAAGTCTTAGAGTAATGTCCCATCAAAGAGCAGTTGTGAGTCTGGTTACCATTCGCATATTTATTTTCAAAAATTTTCCTGGTTCCTCATTGGTAATAATTTTATCTTGCTTGCTGGGAAAACAATTGGCAATCTTTCACAACAATATTCTTTGTCCTTTCTATTTTCTCTCTCTACTATCACATTCTAAACCATATAAATTCCCAAACCAACCTTTTAATCTTTACAACTTTCTCCCTCCACTCCCTTTTTCTCCCTCCTTTATATATGGTTTCTTTATTATAATGTGACTTATGTTTAGACGTTCATTAAAGAAATACATGATAATCTAATCTACACAGTGGAGATTCTGGAACAGTTTGCACGTAATAGCAGCAAATCATGGGTTAACAGCTGGGTTGTTTAGTCCCTAAACTAACAACCTCCAATCCTGCCGATCAGAGTTTATTTACAGTAGGTGGAAGAGGGTGGCATGCAGTGCATGACTCTGTAAATCATGGGTTAAATAACCCACCATTTGTCGCCATGACACACAAACCAGGTCACAATATCTTTGATAGGTTTTCCTCCAAACTGATAGGATACAAACCACCTAACACTGAAGCTTTCTGAGGTCAAGGATAGGATTGTCCTGTTAACCAACTATTTCCTTCTTGGAAAACAATTAAAGTCACTCCCCACATTTTTAATCCATTTGATTTTGCACTACAGATTTCATACACATTCTTCTGGAGTGCTTAATGCAGGATCTTACTGAACTAACAGTTTTAAAAAGACATACTACTAGAAATACAGAACTCATTTATTTTGAATACTGCCTGATCTCCTGAGAATTTTTATATAACATCAGCCCTTTTCAGCTGTTCATTCTGTGCAGAATGAATGTGTGGGATGAACAGACTTCTCCTTTGACCTATGTGCTATCATTAGAACATCTGAATCTTATTTTTATTTTACTGATTTATTTATTTAAAATCATACATTGCTCTTCTTCACAAGGAAACCAGAGCAGCTTACAACACTAAATTAAATCCATGATAAAATCAACAACTTCCAGCTCTATCTACAGACATTAATGCTGCCTTCCCCAACCTGGTGCCCTCCAGATGTTTTGGACTTCAGTTCCCATCAACCCCAGACAGCATGACCAATGGCCAGGAATTCTGAGAGTTGTAGTTCAAAGCATCTGGAGGGCACCAGGGTGGGGAAGGCAGCATTAATGCATGTGTGTAGATTGGGGTGGGGGGAGAGAGACTGGCATTGCAATGCTGTCCCCTGAGAATAAATGTCTAAAAAGAACTATAATGTGGCCTGATTGCACAACTGTTTCAGCAAATCATAATGGCTTGGATCCTAACAACCGTGAGTAGAGTTCTGTTCATAGAAAAGGGCCTTCCTACCCCTGCTTCCTGCTGTAGCCCCTTGCGCTACATCAAAAGGACTCTTCTGAAGATCAAGGACACTGATGGTCAGGGCTAGCTCAAGATATTTTGCTGCCTGAAGCAAAGGCACAATGGCACCCCCACCCCATTTCACATACAGAAGCCAGCGAGAGTGAGAGGTGAATCTTACTTCAACACTGGCAATGGGATACCGTCCTCCACCACACCTGAAGGCAATGGACAAGCTTAGGGGAGGCCATGTGGCACACAGCTCTGTCCTCCTGCCTCTTGCTGACACACTTTGCCTCCCCCCCCCCCAGCATATGCCACCCGAGCCGCCTCACTTTGCCTAATGGTAGGTCTGGCCCTGCTGGTTTTTACTGACACAGTGCAGGGGCTGCTACTAGATAGGACAGGAATTGGTGGGAATCAGTAAGCAAAGGTCTATAGCTTAAGGGTAGAGAGCATGTTTTGCATGGAAAAAAAGTCCCAGGTTCAGTGAGCTTTTCTACATGAGGCTGTTAATCCGCTGTTAATCCGCTGCACCTACTTTTCATTTTGTTACAAAATTGAGATCTGAGCACTGCACAAGAAGCGTTTCCTTTCCTGCTTTTCCACTTTAGGTGGCACTGTGTATAGCACAAATACACGGAAGAAAATCACTCTTTCGCTTTCACAATTAAATGCCGCATTTTCCCTGCTCAAAAAAACCTCACTGAAACTGCTGGTTAGACACAGAAGTGAAACTGGAGGGTCACGACATTGTCTAAAGAACCCATAAACATTCATGAGTAGAGAACGATGAGCACATATAAATGCCTCATGTAAAAAGCATCAGAAGAGAGGAAAACTGCCTAAACCATGGAGAGCTGCAATCGGTTAGTGAAGACAATTACTGAGCTAGATGGACCAGTGGCCTGTCTCAGTATAAGGCAGCTTCCTATGTTCCCAGTCAGTAGAAATCAGAGCCCACCACCTTCCCCCTTGCATTCGTAGAAATGGCCTCCTTTTGTGCTAGGGCTCCATTGGATTCAAGCCATTTGGTTTTTCTGCTATGTTATTTTCTCATCATTCTTTGGGCCGATCTCCATTGCGCCCACCATTGCAATGAATTCGAAGTCCCATCAGGTTAAACGCTCTCGCATTAAAACGTGATTATTCACACTCACCCATTTTCCCCGTTGCAGTGCTTCATCAAATGCACAAGCTCGGTTCACACTCAAGCGCTGTGCTGTTTTCCTGCTGTTTTCCTGTGCGCACTTGTCTGATCTTAGAAGCTAAGCAGGGTCGGCCCCGGTCAACAGTTGGATGGGCAACCGCCTGGGAATCAGGCTTCCTGCATTGAGCAGGGGGTTGTTCTATCCCTTCAAATGAAACTAAGTTTTACCCCCTCCTATCCCCTGCTTTGGATTTTTTTTTTTTAATTAAGGCGTTATCTTCGAAGAATCGTGGCTTCTCCGTGATGTTTTTTTTCCTAATTCAGGCATGATCTTCGAAGATTTGAAGATGTGAAGCTTCACAACTTTGAAGCGTCAAAGATCATGCCTCAATTAGAAAAAAAAACATCGCGGAGAAGCCCTGATTCTGCGAGGATAATGCCTTAATTTCTTTTTTTTAAATCCAGAGTGGGGGATAGGAGGGGGTAAAACTTAATCTCATTTGAAGGGACAGAACAACCCCGTTTAGTGCAGGAAGCCTGATTCCCAGGCAGTCTCCCATCCAAGCACTGACCGGGACCGACCGTGCTTAGCTTCCGAGATCAGACAAGTGTGTGCACATCCAGACCTTTGCTTGTTGCTGAGGAAACGGGGGCTGCTGAGGAAGCTATGTGATCGGTAGCCAGAAGAAGACATGGGGCCGTCGAGAGCTGTGATTGGACAGGAGGGAAATACAAACACCGCCACATATGGACAGGCGGGGGAGGGGACTACGACTGGATATGGTAGCAAAGGTGGAAAATCAGAGCACATTAAGGGGAAATACCGGGATATTAGGGTATTGAAAGTGGGAGCACGGAAGTGGGAAATTCCAGTTGCAATTCAAGGCGGCTACTGCGTAGTGTGAAAGGCGGGCGGTGAAACTTCATTGGAAGCGAAAAAAGGCAGTAAGTGTAGATCCAGCCTTTCCTATATGTGCATTAAGCTCCCTTTAGAATTTTATTTTTGAAGTCTGCAAAATCAACATGAGCCTTTCCCCTATCATCCCTCTTTGTATTTTTCCTAATAGAAAATTGATAATTAAATTTTAAGAAAAATAAAATATCTGGGGTTGGATCCAGACTTAGTCATAGGTTTACTCTAAGCATGACTACATCCAGATCCAACCCCTGGTTTCAAGTCACTCAAACAAGACAAAGATTATATTTTTGTCTCACTGTAATGATTGCAACCTTTGTTTTATCTATTATATTTATATCTTACATTTCTATCAAGGAACGCAAAGTGGCATGCATGTCCCCCCCCCCCATGCCTGCTGCTTTATCTTCACAACAACCCTGTGAGGCAGATTAGGATGAGAGAAAATGACAAGCCCAAGAACAGAATTCCAGATCACAATTACTCATGTTTCCAGTCTTCTAAACAGAAAACTAGTTGAATCAAATGGCAACCCTGCCTAATAAATTTTTATTTTATTTATTTATTAAATTTCTTAATCACCCATCTGGCTGGTCACCCAGCCGCTCTGGGCAATGTACAATAATGCAACAGTTTAAAAGAGTAAAATTCCACATTAAAACATTGTGTTTCTAAAAATACCCTAACCCACCCAAAATGCCTGCCTGAACAACCACGTTTTTAATGCATGGCAGAAGCTCATTAAAGAGGGGCATGGCGGAGTTCCCTAAGAAGGGAGTGCCACAGAGTGGGGGCCACCACAGAAGGCCCTCTCTCTCATCCTCACTAGCCTAGCTGTCCTGGCTGATGGGACAGAGAGAAGGCCATCCGAGGCTGATCTTGTTGAAAGGCCTGTCTGGTGTTGCTGGAGGTGCTCCTTGAGATAGGCTGGGCCGGAACCATATAGGTTTTAAAGGTCAAAACCAAAACCTTGAATTTGGCCCAGAAAACAACTGGTAACCAGTGCAACTCCTTCAGCACCGGAGTGATGTGATCACGCCGACGGCTGCCTTTAATCAGACAAGCCGCTGCATTCTGTACCAGCTGCAGCTTCTGAACTGTCTTCAAGAGTAACCCCACGTACAGCGCATTACAGTAGTCTAGACAAGAGGAGACCAAGGCATGTACTACCAATGGGAGCAGATGGTCAGGAAGATAGGGTCCATTTGGACAGGCAGCAATCAATACAGGGTTACCGTGTGGCATGCAGATGTCAGCAGTGTTCATTCAGTGAGCCTGACATTTGCCGTAGCCTCTGCCTGAAAGCACCTCCTAAGTTCTCTAGCACTTGCAGCCAAATGAATCATTCACCTGACACTGGCGAGAAGATCATACAATCTACAAAACGACAGTTTCACATTACAGACATGACTTTAAACATTGGCTGGTGATGAACCTTCTACCACTCTGTAGTTTATAGGCATGAATCACACAATTAAGAGCATGGAAGGTGTCCTTACCAAAGGCATCTTCCATCCTTTCTCCCGCCTGGGATGTTCCCATGTTCATCACAGGAAGTCAGTGCTCCGCGCACAGCTCAGTCGCACTGGGCCTGTCAGCCATATGGACTGGAGGACATTAGTCCTGCCTGAAGCACATCGTGCATTTAGGTGGTGGGATCATTAGCATTTATACTGTATCCACAATCCCGAAAATAGGATCCAATTTAAATATGCTGGTAAAGCACTCTAGAATTGGCACGAGACATCATTTGTTTGAAAGATTTCCTGAATCAAATTTTCCTGCACATGGAAAAGTATGGAAGCCTTTTGTTTCAGTCAAGTTTCAAGAGACGTTAAATATACAGCATGCACTGACCCTCTCCTTACGTTTTACTCTCAAGTAAGTATGTGGGGCCCCAGTCCAGGCTGGGCCCCTGTACACTTTGTTGTGAGTAAAAAAGAATGAGAGGGTCAGCTGGAAGGTACGTATTTAACATATCGTGTATTTTGACCTTTTGATATATTTGCTTTCCATGCGCAAGGATTCTTTCAAGCAAGTGGCCCTCCATGTTCAATATAGTGATGGTGCAGTAAAGCCTGTTCCATGCACCTACTACTATGTTGGTATTGGCTGTAAGACCTAGATGGAAGCACCTAAGTTCTTTTTCTTCCCTCTGATCTTGCAACACAATCAAGAGGCTGACGCTTGATCTATCTCGCTTTCCACATAACAACATTAGTAGCATTTCCAAATTTCCATTTACCCTCTTTGGTAACATAGTTTTCCGGTCCCTGTGAGGCCTACCTTCACAAATTCAATTTAGAAATAATCAATGCACTCTAATATGATTAAATCTAAAATAAGCCTTCCCATGTTATCTTGTGTAGTAAAAAATGCTTTCTGAAGGCCATCCAGTTATTTCTTGCGTCTGGCAGCCGACGCATCTGCTCAGCCTGTTTACAACCAGTGCAGTGTCAGAAATGATTGCCTGGGAGCAGGTTTCTCATTGTTGTCCTTCAGGAGGCTTGTCACCACAGGCTTAAATCAAATCTTGTTCAGTCAGAAATAATGCAGCTGTAACAGGCCAACTCAGGTCATTCCTAACCCCAGAGATTTACAAGAGGACTACTTGAAGCATTTCACATAGTTTAACAAAACATTACTGTCTACACGTCGTCACACATTTAGAGATCCTGAATACAGGCAATAGTTCAGACTTCTAACGGACTGCCCGTCTCGCTATGAACCTGTCGGGATATTAAGATCTGCAAGAGAGGCCCTTTTGAGGGTGCCATTACCCACAGAGGCCCATTTGCTGAGCAGGTGCGAAAGGGCTTTCTCCTGCATTGCTTACAAACCACAGAAAGCATTCTGTCAAGAACTACAATTGGACCCCACACACTTGGATTTTAGAAATGGTGTAAAGATGCATTTTTCAACTTAGCCTTTTAAAATGAATAGTTCGAAGTTTTAATGTTTGGGGTTTTTTTTTACCATTTTTAATGTTCTTGGTTTTATTGTTTTACAGTTTTACTTGTTTTAAATGGTTGTATACTGGTGACTTTTCGGCAGATAAGGCAGTATACAAAGACAAATAAATAAATAATAAATACATAAAATGGCAACTTTCATTTTGAAGAAAAAGAAACCATACAGTCCCAGTCTAAAAGATGCTCCCAATCTGGATTGGGGCCCTGAACCAAATTTCTGCCAAATGTGACCCCACTGTTAATTTTGCCTTGAAAGTTCTTTTTACTATAGCCACATTGGAGAAGCACTAGGAGCCCCTCCACAGGTTTAGGAATACCCTCAGGTGTGCAGAACACTGTGTGTGCGCATACCGCATAGCAATGGATCCACAGAGAGGTTGGATTTAGTTCATTTCTAATGTTAACTGTGAGCATGTTCGGACAATTGCTGTAGGGAAAGAAGCCATCATGGCTGCTCCCCCCCACACACACACACACGACCGCGTGTATTATTCCTCGTGCTGCAGTGCAGATTGGCATGTCATCCGAACCTCATGCATGGTGCAGTGGGGGGAGGGGCTTTGTACTCACCCTAAACCTCTACTTCATGTCATGGGTTGTAGGGTGGGTATGAAGCCCCTACCCCCTGCCATACCACGTTCGGACGACACACCAACCCGCCCTGCAGCGTAGGGAATAATGCAAATGGTGGTCACGCATGTGGCATGCGTGGGGTGGGGGGAGAAGCCAATGTAGGCCGCTCACTGGAGGGGAGGGGATAATGCTTTAAACATTTATATCATACCGTTATGTGCTCCCCATGTCTGTGAGAGGTGAGTATTCAAGGGGCAATGCTTACCTGAGTTTGGTTTCTCTGGGTTTGAATTGCAAGAAAGGTGTTTCTTTAATATTTGGTTTTATTTACCAATATACAAGTTGAGCATTGGTGGAAGCAGACAGCAAAACGGTGCTCCCAAGCAACAAATCTATTGCTCCGCCAGATCCATAGTACTTCTGAGTGGTCAAAGCACTTGATTTGTAACAATCTAGTAAGGTCACTATTAGAAAACAAATCATTCTTCAGAGTCAAATATGGAACCTTTGGGAAGGTTTCAATGAACCTGCAAGACTAATTCTGCACACCCAGTGGGGACTGAGACCTTTGGTTCTCGAACAGCAGTCTTGACATGCCATGTTGCAAGCCATTTCTCAAAACAGGAGAGTTCCAAAAGCAGTATGTGACATGCCATGGAGATCTGCTGTTCAAAGAGCAGTCAAAAACACTGCTGAGGACAGACAGGCTACTGAGCACGCCTAAAGGGGCTCTGAAAACAGACCAGAGAGTTTATTTCTGTTCCTGACACACAGGATATTTGAATTTCCAGCCCAATAATTTAATTTATATGAAGATTAGTAGTCTCCAGCTTTTGTTTTTCTTACCATGACTGGGAGGGAAAGTAAGACTAATGAGATATGTATGAATGAGACAGGGGGTGGTCTAGGTATATGGATAAGTGTTAGTTTCCTCTAGGATGAGAGATGTAAGAAAGGTCGCAGGTGAGAGGAGCTGAAGCAAGTGATGCAGACAGATGAAGATAGAAGAGGGTATAAAACACCATTAATCTGAAATACTGATACATCGCATCCTACCTGGCTGCAGCCCTGTTCAAGCATCTACTATGTGCAATTCCCTTATGAAATACCAGTTCTACTGAATACCATATTTCTTTAGATAATACCACTGTTTTATCATATATCATATTTCTTAGGAACTACCATTTCTTAGGATGTGTCACTACCATATGCTATCCCTATCCATGTCTTTTGTTACCTGCCCTCCTCTCTTCCTGCTCTCTGACATGCTGTTCTCCCAGGGTGACATTTCAGATTTTGGTGGAAGAGAATGGGCAAATACATTTTAGTTGTAAAGGACTGAAGGGAACAAAAAATTACAGGAAAGTTCAAAATCTTGCTTTGGATATATTTTGAAGATTAACACTGCAATCCTACTCATGTTTATTCAGAAGCACGTCCCATTGTGTTCAATGGGATTTACTCCCATATAATGCATAGGATTTCAGCCTAAATTTGTATTTTAAGAGTCTTGGTGTGGTTACTGCTTATTTGTCATATAAGCCAGAGGTATAGATCTCATATGATCTGAAAAACAGTGGGAGCAGGCTGCTCTTTTGCATCTACCATCTTTGTTGTTGTCATTAACAGATTTTTTTTCATTTTTCAGTACAACACAAGTAATAAACACTTCCCACATCCTGCCACTTCCAATGTCCCCTTTCTCTTCCCTTAGGTGTCCCCACCATCTCCAATAAACCACTTTCTTCTCCTCTCCAAGACTCACTTCTTCAAGACACCCCCCCAGCTTCATCTTATTGCACCATCTTGTCTCTAGTTACACACCTAATGGACTCTTTATCCCATCCTGACTACTTATTTGTTCATCCTTAACCTCTATCTTTATCTTGTCTATTTTGGTTGGAACCTATCACAGTGTATTACATTAGAGAATATGGGTTGGATCCAGATATAAGCTGGTTCAATTGCACAGGCAGAAGTGGACTTCCCTGACCCTTCCTTCCCATGGCAGACCCGTCAGCCCCCTGAAAATGCTACACAGAAAGTCTGGAGACCCTGCTGAATGGGGTGAGATGTGGTGGGAGGAGGGGGATCCCCGAACATTGGTCAGAGGGACTTTCAGCAATTGAAGCCCTTCCTCTTGCAGAAGGCCCCTTTCTCTCACAGAAAGGAGGTCCTAGATCCAACCCAAGATTCTGCCGTTCGCAATGTTAGCGTAGCTACAGTGCAAATCCCAAAGCCCCATACACATATGAATAAACTAAAGCAAGCCACAGGGCCATTTTCCAACTCTTCTCACTTTGGTTGCAGAGCCATTAATCAATCAGTTGATATATTCTTTTAATTTTATTATAAGATGTGCTCCCACAGATATTTGGGGGGCTGATATAAAACATCATCTGCCCTGAAGTGGCTCCCAGAGGGAAATGCAATAAAAAAAAAAAACAGGCCAACCCATTGACTTAACCATTTTAAAGAAAATATAGCTCCTTAATAGAACATGATCCTGCAATTCGGTATCATGGCTAAAAGTTAGCCTTCCCTCCTTCCCTCCCATTTGAAATTAAGCTAAAAATTGCAGTGATTAACTGAAAAATCAATACGTTCCTTCATATAGAGGCAGAGGTGCAACCAGCTGCAGCCCTTTAAGGGTCCCTGGTGCACATTTGGTGATGATTTATTTCCTAATAGAATGGCCTGCTGCCTGGGATCCCAATTTCATTATCATTGGTCCCAAGATGACCACTTTATCTCTTTTAAACTACCGTTTGGTCAAGCCAGTTCTAATCCTTATGTAATTCCAGCAATATTTTTCATAAACATGATTTTGTTGAGTCAAATACAGACATAAATAAATAAACCCACAAAAACTCTATTGGCACTTTTAAAAATAAAATACAAACAGCTATGTTATTTTAAAAACTGCTGCAATAGACTATCATGGCTTCTCAAAATTAAAAAATTCAATCTACCAAAAGCTTGTGGGCAGGGTAAAATGGAACATGGATTTGCTACGAGTACGACCCAGTTCGCACAAACACAGCAGCTGAAACAAGACACTGTGATTTGTTGCAGCCGATGCACATGCCAGCCATATTTCCCTAATTATCTACACGGGTGTGGCGTGCCATGTCATCTGGACCTGGGCGGTGTGTTCTGTTTGGGGTGGGCAGCAACCCTCAAATAACCCATAGGCTTTTGTTGGATTATTTGAGATTTGCTGCTCACCCAAAACAAGCCATGCCGCCCAGGTTGGGATGACATAGCAAGCCGCACTGGTATGGGTAATTAGGGAAATGTGGCCATCATGTGCAACAGCTGTGACAAGCCACAGTGGCTTGTTTCAGATGCCATGATCATGCATATTGGGCCTGACTGTACATAACACCTCGGAGCCAAGCTGCA
The DNA here is from genome assembly GCF_057233095.1 of Heloderma suspectum. Lineage (NCBI taxonomy): Eukaryota > Metazoa > Chordata > Lepidosauria > Squamata > Helodermatidae > Heloderma > Heloderma suspectum. The sequence goes on from NC_139459.1 coordinate 90,933,209, forward strand.
TGTTACATTAATGCAGGGGTGTTACTAGGTGTTTAAACAGTTGAAGGCCCAGGCCCACTGGAAACAAATGTGCATAAAATGTGCATCAATTGATTTAGATCTACATTTGAAAATGTAGAAATATGTACTAGGATTGATTTAAGTGTCCCAGGAGGCTAAACCAGCCAATTAATTTCTCATCCAAATAATCTCAGATCAAATATTTTTTTCAATTAATTTGCACCCTGCATCATATCATCCCAAACAAATAGAAAATGTTTTGTTTTGTTTTTTCCCACTGAGCATAATTGCCATGTAGGGAAAGATTTGGGGTTGGGGGGAGGGTTTCAGCAGGTGTGGAGGGGAGACTTAACCCTTCCCTCCCCAGATGCAATTCCTCTTGAAAATTGCCATCTGCATGGCTACCAAACTGAAAAAAAACCCTCTTCCACTGGCACAAGGGGACAACCAGGGCTCTGAGGAATACATCCAGGATTCCATGGGCCCAGGCCTAGCAACACCCGTACATTAATGACATAGAGCTTTTCTAGGCATTTATTGTCCCCCTTCATTCCCTACTCATAGTTGTTTATGGGTTCTTTAGATGACGTCGTGACCATCCAGTTTCGCTTCTGTTTTCAAACAGCATTTTCAGTGAGTTTTTTTACAGCAGAGAAAATGGGGTATTATCTCTGAAAGTGAAAGAAAACATTGTTTTCATTTCTGTATTTGTGTTATTCCACTATACCATAGTACCATCTAGAGGTTATGTAGTAGAAAAGCGGGAAAGGAAACAATCCTCATCTACTGCTTGGATCTCAATTCTGTGACGAAACCAAAACTAGATGAAGCGGATTAACAGCCATGTGTAGAAAAGCCCATAATGCACAACTGCCCCTGTATTTTTTAATTACTCACAAGCAGGCACCTGAGGTACTGATCTGGATCAGGATCACCGTGCACAATAAGGGGAAGTTTAAATTTCACCCTCCCCCACTGCTCTCCTGATATTCCCCCACACACACAATGGGCATTTTAAAAAGAAAAGGTGTTGAACCTGGAGGTCACCTCAGCAGAACCATTTCAACTCATTCTCATCTAGATGTACTTTCTGGTGCTGCTAACAACCAAAATCCCACAAAAGATTGTGCAAGCTTTGGATTTCTCCAAAACTCTTCATCAGGCTACGTGATAAAAAGCAGGCCATTGGAGAAGAACACCAAAATCCAAAACTTAGGCTAGATGTTGTAGACATGAGGTCTGCCTAATCTAGGGGCTTTTCTGATCTTCCCCCATCCCCTGCTTTTTCCACCTTGCCCGATGAAGAGTTCTGGAGAACTCAAAAGCTTGCCCAGTCTTTTGTGGCATTTTGAATAGTTCTAATAAAGGTACTGACCAACTTTTGATTCTGGATTTTTTTTTTCCTGCTCACAGACTAGCATGCGTATTTTTTGTTTTTCATGATACTGGCAAGACTATGAAACCTGCAGTCCCCTCCCTTGACCAGCAGTTGTTGTGGCAGTAGGGAAGTGGTTCTCCAGCACCTAGGATTCTGAGACCTTTAATGCCCGTCATCACCAAATATTTCAGTTATAACTCAGTCAAATCATATGGAATCCTAATAATGTAATTGGATGATTGCAGAACTTGGGAACACATTTTAATTACCTTTTTCTAAGTTACACAAATTTGAGTTATTCATTCCGGATATTGAAAAAGTCTTTGAAAATGAACAGGTTCAAACACACCAGAGATACACTGAAAGATAAGTCTTGAAGTGTTCTAAGGAATAGAAAATTCGTCTATTAGTAATTGGCAATAATTGATATCTCCACAATACCTTAAAAATGTCATTACTACTTTCCCATTACATCTCTTAATATATGGATGCCACAAAACGTCTTCATTAATATGCCAACGTGAGAGCAATAACTTTATCCTATGTTTTGATCTGAAAGGTCACAGCAACAATTAGATGGACGTGACAGATATTTTTATCACAGATATTGCTACGTGAACAATTATGGACTGCAACTGCTATAGCTTTATGAATGAAAAACTAATTCATTCTTCTGAAATCTACATTGCAAAGTAGGCCAAGGCATGAACTTCATTAAAGGATGGAACATTCTGTTAACTCCTAATCTGGGGCGGTGGGGGGTGGGGTCTTTCCCCTTTACAGAAAATGAACAGCCGGTATTTTCGCCATGAAGTACTCGCTTGCGAGACTGGTGAGCTGAAAAACTTCTGGGAAAAGAACATTGAGAAGCAAACCCGGCATTCTGAAGCTGAGAAAAACCGAAAACAAAAAAGTGCACTGACAAAGTAAGTACGTAATTTTGTATTTTCTTAAGGTTTAAAAACTTATAAGAATATGTGCAGGGATGTGTGAGAATGAGACCCCAGGAAACTGCCTTCTAGTAAGAAAAAAACAATTTAAGAATGACATTGACAAAGTGGGACATGTCCAAAGGAGCGTGACCAAGATGGTGACAAGTGGCCAAACCAAGTCCTATGAGGAATGGTTGAGACAGCTAGGGAAGTTTAGCCCAGAGAAGAATAAGGAGAGATGTCATTGCTGTCTTCAAACAACTGAAGGGCTGTCTGCAGAAGATGGAACTATCAGGAATGTCATAGTTGCAAGACTCCTGCATTGAGCAGGGTTTGGACCAGACAACCTCCAACAGTCCTTCCAACTCTAAACGTCTATGGTTCATAGATCCAGTTCACACATCATGGCTACCCAGGATTTGTTTAAACCCAGGGTAGTTGTGAAAGGAGCAGGAATGAGAGAGCAGGCTGACCAGCTGCCCACCCACTCCCATTGAGCTAAACAACCCGGGGATGCTCCATCCCCAAGTTATTTAGTGTGATGTCCAAATGCGAAATTGTGGATTGCTAGGGGTGGAGCAACCCTGACTTGTAACCCATAGTTTCTTCTTGGGTTCCTTAGCTCAGCAGGAACAGGTGGGTGAGGCCAGTACACTTGCTCACTCCCGCTCGTTCATGACTAGGGATATCGCAAGCGTCTGGTTGGGGCTTGAAGCCCAGCGAGAAGCTGCCGGTTCAGCCCCCGAGATGCCAGTTCACGGAGCTCAGCTCTTGCCCGACTCATGAACAATCCATGGGCAGTCATGATGTGTGAACCAGGTCTAAGATTTACCCATAGATTGGCCTCCAGGACAGCTCAACTTAAAAGACAAATTGTCTATTTTCACTTTTCTACCAGCCACTAGGGGCTTACAATCTAAGTCATAGCACACAAGGATTAAGGGAGGGAAGGAGGGAGGATTTATATAATTAAAATGGTCAAAAGGCCTATTGGAAGAGAAGGTGAGGGGGACAATTTACTCCTTCCTTTCTAGCTCACAGGGCAGTTGGTTGGGCCTCTGTGAAGGGAGGAGGGGCCCAGTCCCTGCTTGACGAAGCAGCAACCTTGAACGGGGGACAGTTCACCACACTAGCTTCTTCTTCCTCTCCCGCTCACCAGCAGTTGGATGTGGGCCCCTGTGAGGGGAGGGGCGCCTAGCCCAGATTAGTGAAGCGGAAGCTACAGGTGGGGAAGGTGGTGCTGACAGGCTGGCGGCTGGCTGGCTGGCTGGTTCCTTGGCTGCTGCTTTCTACAGACTCTCTTCTCTGCCTGCCTCACCTACTCCAAAAACAATGCAAACACACATGCATGCAGTCAGTGGTGAATCCGGGCAGCTGAGAAGGTCTGAGTATGCCTGCTACTCTCAGGCAGACTCAGCTTTCCCACTATTGCACAGCACACATCTGTGTGTGCTCCAACTCCCAGGAGAGTGAGTGACGGTGTTCTTAGGGTGCTGTGCTCAGGGTAGCGGGGGGGGGGGGGTTGAAAAAAACTAGCATTGGCTGTGGGTGTCATTCACAGCCCCCACAAACAGAAAAATAGAAAGCTGTGTCATGTGTGTTCCCACTACCTGATCACAACAAGATGTAAGAGGAACCAGGCTCAGCAGACCTCTGATGCTCTGCCTAAGCCTTGGAAATTAGAAATAGAAGTTTTGTTTGTTTTACTTCCCCTGCTCCCTGGGCTGGGGATGATAAGCTGCCAAGGAGGAAGGAGAGAGAGAGAATGAGAGAACAAGAGAGATTGAGAGAGAGATTCTTGAGCAGCTGACAAGACCTGAACTGCTGCAAACATGCAAGTTCTTGCACAGAGTCACAGGCAGTCTGGGGGATAGGAGAGAGAAGGGCATCTGGCTGGGGGGGTGTCTCTGGCAGGTGGGGAAAGGGACCACACCCTAAAGTAGGAGTGCAGAACCTCAGGCCAAATCCAGCCCTCCCGGAGGCCAAATCCAGGACTCCTAGCGTCCCAGTCTGGCCCTCTTGGGTTCCCCACATGGCCAAACCTCCTCTCCTCCAACCACCAATCATTTGATAGTTTCCCAGTTTTGTGCAGTCCCCCCCACTGCAAAAGGTTGGCCCCTCCCCTTTTCTCTTCAGCTCCACCCACCACTGGAATGCAGCCTGCAAGAGCTTTACTGAAATGGAATTTGGCCCTCAGGCGGAAAGAGTTTCTGCACCCATGCCCTAAAGCAGGGTGGGCAACTTGTGGACTTCCAGCTGTTTTGGTCTACAACTCCCTCCCTCACCATTGGCTACATTGGCTAGAGCTGATGGGAACTGTAGGCCAAAACATGAGGAGAGCCACAAGTTGCCTACTCCTGCTCTAAAGGATGAACTATGGCTAAATATAAATTTCCAAGCCTATTCAAGAGTTGTAAGAGTAACTGTGAGAAGTCTTCCCCCACCTCAGTGTTCACTTGGTAATATGAAATGGTCCTTTAAAGTCAATATATTCCCCATGCCATGAGACCACAAATTACCATGTCCTGCTTGTTTTCGGGGAGGGGGGGAGGGGTGTTATGTCAGCACCATATTAGCCTTTTCACAGGACCACTTTATCACAATAATAAAAACAACAGAAAGACAATGCCACATCTAAGGCTGAGAGAATGGAAGTGACCCTTTTGACTCTTAACAATGTTCTCAGCCTCTCATAAAAAGCCAATGTTCCAGCAATTAGTACAGCAATTAGTATGTGCCCACAAAAGGTGTGTGCTACTCTTTGCTAGCAGGTCTTCCACCCATTAGGGGTTCATTAATTCCCAAATCCCATTCACCTCTCCTTCAGTATTAGTTTATTGAATTAAATGAAAGGAGGATGTAAAGAATGAATTGCAAAGAGGGAGTAAAGAAAACCAAAACTTTTGCCACTTTTGGGTTTGTAGTACTCAGAATTAATTAAATGAAGAACAAAGCAGATAGCTCTACAACTCATCCAATACACCTTAAATATACAGGCAGCTCTAAAAGGAGCCGAGTGTTAAATGTGGTAGAAAGGAAGATTCTTCCAGCTCACCTACAATTGAGGAAATACAGCAAAAATACGGAAGCATCAGCATGGGGACATTTGGGGGGTTGAAGAGAAGGAAGAAGGTTGTTTATATTCATGCTGCAGCTATGAGGTCCATTCAGAAGTCTTTCCTGGAAATAGTAGATGGTGCCTTTGGTACCCTCACAAACACAGTGCTTACAGCCAGGGTTATATAGGCCATATCCTTAGCACGGTTCTGAGCAAAGTCATGTCATGGTAAGCCTTTTAACTCAAAACTGGCCATGCAAACTGTCACTGTTTCAGATAAGGCACAGTGTAGGTGGAAGTGGTATCATTTTATAGCTGTTCCATGTCCTGCACCATTCCTGTTTTAAAAGGAATCAGGCATCCTGTACCATCACCTTGAACCTAAGTAAAAGTGAGTTGTCAGTGAAGGGCAGACCCAGCTTTGCTTATCTTACAGGGTGGTCATATGTCTCATATTTTGGAATGCACCCCTTCAAAATATGGAACAGAAAGGGTATCCCTATTTCTCAGGACATCAAACTGTACAGAGCTTCATAAATCGTCCTTCACGGATCCATAGAGCCAGTTCACAAAACGCTTTTGCAAGCATTCTTGGGCGCACATTTCCACAGACAAATGTAATGTGCGAACTGAGTGATTGCTGATGTAGGATAGTGGCCTTCCTGACGTCATGCCAGTAACCACTTTCAGCTACTGATCCTGTCAGTGAGTGCTCAGATCACATGTTACATTGCTGTATGTGACTATCTGGAATCACTAGAGACTGGTTAGGTGAAATGGCCATAGTGCTGCTTAACTTTGAAAACCCAATTATTACGAATCATTGCCAATGAACTCATAAGGTTCTAATCATCATGCGATGTCCAGTCTGGAGAAGCAAGATTTTCTCAGGGAGGAATATAGCACTAGTTTAGAACAAGTTCAGCATATATTTAGAATGGGACATGTGCAAGCTCTGCAGGAATATTTATTTTTCTATTTTATTTTATTTATTAAAATATTTATGAAATCTCTTTCTTCCTAAAAGAGCTTCCAAGATGATATACAACTTTAAAACGGTCTCGTAAAAGGAATCTAAATTAAAAAGAGAACCAAAACCCCTCCACCCCCACCCCACCCCACACATCTCTTATCTTTAAAACAGAGAGCAAGTGAATCCAGTTTTAAAACCCATTAAAAGCCAGATGTGGAACACAACAGTTTTTACGACCCACCTAAAGTAAGACAAAGTTCAGGCCAATCTTAGGGAAGGAATTCCACAGTTAGGAAGCTGCCACAGAAAAGGCTCTGTCCTGTATACCGACCAACATATCCTCTTTTCGTGGTGGTGGGACATACAACAGGTTCTCAGAACAATATCATAGGTTATGAGCAGAGATACTCACCAATGAAAGTGGAGAAGATACTCCTTGTAAATGTAGCCAAGGAATATTCCCAAAGAATAGCAAAGTAGGGCTTTTATTTTCTAATAAGTTTTCCTCGCTAAGCAGCACATATGCTAACAAGGTATCTTTTTTTCTGATTAGACTGAGAAATGAATGGACAGAACAGCTGGAAAAAAGATTAAAAATGCTACAAGAACAAGCTGAGAATGAAGAAGCCCCTAACTGAAGATAACATCATGCACTTTTATGTATTCGACTGAAACACTGGCTTAAATTAAAAGAAAAAAATTTGTGTTGAGGCAAAGTGTCTGGCTTGCATTCCTTTAGAAGCTGAAGGGTGGATAGATACATCTGTTTGGATATCTCTTTGACTATTTGATTTCACCCTTTAGCTATCAAAAAGTTGCTCTCTACTTTTTTCTCTTGGGAGCTTTCTTAGCAAGATAGAATATATCAATAGCTTAATACAACATTCTAATAGTTCTGGTTGAAATTGTGGATTTTTGGAGCGTGGATTTTTAATGTTGTTCATCGCCCTAGGGTGCCTTGAGACAGAGATGAAACTGATAAATATTATAAATAAATGATCTCCTATTTGCTTTTTCAGATGATATGTCATTTTCTGATGATATATCAACTTGTAACTTTTCATCAAAATTGTGTGCAGGCATAAATATATGCAGTAAAGAAATCAAACCCCAAGACTTCATTTATTACTAACATTTCAGAGTCAGGGTGTGTCTAGACAGCAGTGGACTTTACTCCACATAGGTTCAGCATACCTCCATAGTCACCATAGGACTAAATGTTTATCTTAAAGGGTTGTCTTATAGGGTAGCCATTTGTCCCATAAATACATCTGTTTAAAATATGGAACACAAATAATTTTCCAATTTCTTGGCATTTTTTAGTCTCACAATCATCCCCATCAGCTGTGTCAACTGACCAGACTAGTAAGAATGCCTGTTTAATATGGACAATATAATATTTGGACTTATATTATGAAGATACAAGAGCCCCACATGAGGACTGGCACATGTGTTCATATGTAACACCAGTTCATTGACTGAACTTCCCGTTCCTGGGTTGTTTGATGCACCGTATAAACCCAGAACTCTGGGTTGTTGAGGGACAAACAACCCAGAGTTTTAACCCAACAATAAACCATGAAGTTAGCCTGCTTGGTCCTACACAGCCCTGATAATCCATGGTTTAAACAACCCATGGGTTGTCATGTGAAAAATGGGCCTCAGTGTCACATCATATAACATCACTCAATTTCTCTCAGCAGAACTGTCTCTGCTGTCACTCAGCAGAATGTATGAACTGTCTCTGTTGAAATGTGTTGTGTTTTGAGGTGATTAAAAAGTTATCTCTTTGGCATTTGATGGCCTCTTCACACATCTAAGGCATCCTTTAAAGTTTTAATCATCTACAGAGGAACATGGATTTGCAAAAATATGCCCTAAGGTTTGTGTAGGTGTTCCCTAAGATTTCTTCATAAGACTACTTTCCTTATATATCTTTCTGTATTCTGAATACTCAACAACACTTTAACCTGAGATAAACAGGTATAAATGAAGTAATGTTATTACATTAGTTTGCTCTTAAAGTAACCGACTCACAGTTGTAACAGCAGCCAATATTCTCAAATGGCTTGTTTAAGTCTTAACCCATAGACATGAAATAACTTCGCTGCCATCCTTGTTAGGTAGATAATTCACTATTCTTTTTATTTTGCAGATGAGAAAACTGAGGGTAAGGGATCGTGTTTTTCAGAAAGTCAATAAAGATTACTTTCTCTTGTCAGGTTCATAGTTGAATCAAGGATGCCCTGCTCAAAGTCTCTTTCCTTGGGAAAAAAAACACTAGTTCCCCTTTCAGGTTTTTCTAATGTTTTTCTTTCCCTTGCCTCCTCTTTAAAATAAAAGGTTTGTTGGGTTTTGGCATTACAAACATATAAATATTGAATAGAAAATAGACATACAACGGTATTTCCTGACTTTTTTTAGTCTACTTTCTGTATCATTGGGCATTCAGTATCATTTTGTTTATATAGCTTTTCATAACCAAAGTCATTTCTTAAATAAATAATATGAAAACAGATCATTGTGGGGTGCCTTTCATGTTACGGGAGAGTCTTTTTCATATTCTGAGTCCAACATGCAAAACAAAATAGAGGGAATAGAAAAAAGAAGGACACTTTGGGCAGTATTCAACAGTGTCATTCTGCAAACTCAAATAGCACTAGCACAGTTTCACTGAATCGTTCCATTGTGTAAGCAACTGCCCATTACACTCGCACAACCAGTTCCGCAACCAGTTGTACAACGTGTTGCACGAATGTTATGTGCAATGGGTTGCACAAGAACAATCCACAACTGCTTGCACAACTGTGCTTGTGCAAACAGAACTGCAGTTGGATTATTCTCTTGCGCATAAGTTCAGAACCTAGTTTCCGCTAGCACAACATCACTTGTACTTATGGGATGACATACTGCCCATAGGGATGGGAAGGGCTACTTTCTTTCCTGGGGGAGCACTTTGTGGGTTCTCAGATTTGCCTGTTCAAGACACCTGGTGTTTAGAAATGCAAATATACATAACTTGAACACTGAGCACACTTGCTGTGTGTACTATCTTCTCTCCTAGAACTGAACTCAGGGGAATCTGGTTCTGCATATTTACAGCACAAGCAGCTGTGCACAGCTCTAATTGGCTATAACTGAGATGTGGGATGTCACAATCCACTTGCCCCTTCCTGGATACATTTTTAATCCATTTTAAAATTGGTTGTGCTTCTTCCCCTCTCCCCGCCTGCTTTTTTAAATTAAGTGATGAATCTGAAATTGAGAAACAGATGTGCAGGTATCTACTCGGTTGTGCAACTCCCCCAACCAAGTCCCCCAGTGTGTTCCCCTATCATATTTACCAAAGGCATGTACTGTCTGTACATCCTCAAGTGTGCATAGGAGGAATAATTTGCTTTAAAGTACACACACACACACTAGAACATTAAGGAGAAGACTATACTAGAAGCTTTCTTCATGATGTGCTGGCTTCTATGCACAGCAATATTTTGACATGAAGCATTTTTAAAACAGCAGCCTGACCTGTGCAGATCTAAGGTGTCAGTGACCTGTGAGTATCATACCATGTCTGAAGTGGCTCTACATAGGGAACATGAGGAGAACTGCAGTAAAGAACAGAGTGCCTTTATTATCCCAGATTATCTCCTGCTTTAAATGAAGACCAGAAGATGATGCCTCGTCTCTTCTCTGGCTATCTTCACCATCCACATATGTGTTATAAATAATACCCTTGATATAAATTACTGTGGGACCTTACACTGTTTCATCAGTACTGTTACGGTGTTCAACTACTAGTGTGCTATAGTGGACATGACCCAGGAAGAGCAGGGTTTAGTCCAGGGGTGTCCAATCTCTTTCAGCCTAAGGGCTGAATTAAGTTTCAGAGACACTCTTTGGGGCTGCATTCCAGTGGTGGGCAGAGCCCAAGGCAAAAGGGGCAGGGGTAAAAAAAAAACAAAAAAAATACCAGCATATTTTACCTGTAAACTCTCACTGTCAGTAAGCCTTACTGGAGGCACTGCAACGTTTTAGAATTGGGGCGGGGACTGTGCAAAAGCCAGGAAACCACCAAATGATTGGTGGGTGGGTGAAAGGAAAGGGGTGGGGTATTCTGGGGAACCCCAGAGGGCCAGATTAGGATCCTGGGTAGGACAGATTTGGCCCATGAGCCTTAGGTTCAACACCCCTGGTTTAGACACTCCCTCAGCCATGAAGCTCACTAGGTGACTTGGGCAAGTCACTGACCTTGTTTGCATGATCAAAATAAGGCTTATTTAAGCCAGTGTGGCTTATTTAAAACCATGTTTAAAAAAAAAAAATCACTTATTTTTAACTCATGGCATGTGTCAGGCAGGGTTTAATTTCCATAATCACTGCCCAGGCGTGGTTTGTCGTGTGGTCCAAACCCAGGCAGCATGGCGTGTGGGAGGGGGAAACCCATGGGCTGTTCTAGGTTATTGAAGGGTTTGCCCTTCCAACAAGCCATGCCACCCGGGTTCAAACAACATGACAAGCAGCACCTGGACAGTAATTATGGAAAACGTGCCTGGCGCACACTGCAATTTAAATAAGCCACCATGGCTTAAATAACAATGACTTATTTTGATCTTGTGAACCAGCCCACTGTCTCTTAGCTTAACCTACCCTAAAGGGTTGTTGTAAGGATAACATGGGATAACTCCATGTATGCTGTCCAGATCTGCTTGGAAGAAGAGTGGAATATCAGTGTGTGATTTAAACATTACCAATGTTATTTGGCTCTAGAAGTGGAGGGTACTGGCTGAAATCAAGCTCTTGGATTCTTGACTCATTAGAACAGTCTGTAGTTCTGCTAATGTGTGTGTAAAATAAGTACACACATTCCTTGATCAGGCCATCACCTTGCTTATTTTTCATCTTACATTTTCTGAGATCACAATTGCAACACAGACATGTTAAACAAGAGAGATGAAACTTCTTTGATTAATGCATTTCTTTCACTTTTCTTTATGAGGGCACTGGAAACATATTTTATTGCTGGTTTTAACTCCGTTTTCATTTGTGCCTTTTAGTTCACTTTTAACGTCTAGATGAATTATTTTAGAAGCAGATTCTAAACTAAATCTACACTGGTAGATTTAGGACTCAGGCTCATATTATCAATATTTATACAACTACCAAAATCCCAAACTCAATTTCTTTTCTTCTCTTTTTTTCCAAGAGTGATCTGGCTAGCAGTTTTATAAATTACTGAGAGCAAACTAGTGCATCCTCCCAGTAATAAATACAATTTAAGATCAATCCGGAAAAAATAGAGCTAAAATTCAAGTCTAAAATGCCAAGGAAGAAACTTAATCAGCAGAAAGCACATTACTCAATAAAATCTGAGGCAAGTTGAAAAGACAGGAGTATAAATCTTCAATTCATCTTGAAGGCCCTTATAAAAAAATTAAAAGAAGCAAAGACAAAACTTGGTATTTTTAATTTTTTTTTTTTTAAGCCTTAAATAATATCCCAAAGAAACATAAGATTGTAGCATTGTGGTCAACACCTGATAAAAATACATAGAATACACAATTATCTTAAGATGACAGCTGCCTCTCTTTTGTCCTAATTCATCAAACCTGCAGTTTGTGTGAAGTCTTCTAAAAACAAAGGTGTGACGTGAAATGTGGCAACCACATCTCAACATCACACCACTCTCCACTATTGTCTCTGTATGGTGAACTGTGGCTTTGCAAAACACATCCAATACTCATAGAAATGGACTGTGTAAACCTATGATCTTTTTGTAACTTTATCGCCTTGGCTATGACATCAAATATCAGTGACAGAGGGCACAGTTTCTTTGCTTTATGACTCAATTTATTTATTTTTTGTTTTCCTGTATAAATCTTCCTTTTGTTTAAACACTTCACTGAGTTATTTGAAAAGGTCCTGCTCTGTGGAAACCTCAACTGCTCAAAATATGATGTGCTATAAAGAAGAATTAAACAGTACGTTTGGAAGCTCACTAAATTAAATAAGGAAGGTGTGCATACGCCTACATCACTTTTACATGAGATGGTTTTGAATCCACAAGAATCAGTACCCGTATTGGTATGTGTGTGTTTTTAAGGCATTGTGTTGTGTGATGAATGGGAATCCGCACCTCCAACACTGTGAGGTAAGGCAGGCTGCAATACCCCCTTTATAGCAGCCTAGCACCCTTCAGATGTGTTGGCAATGCTGGCTGGGAATTGTGGGAGTTTCAGGAGGGTGCCAGGTTGGGTAAGTTTAGAGCAGGGGTGAGCAGAAAGTAGATCATCTCTCAGCATTCCTGACCATTGGCCATGCTGGAAGAAGCTTCTGGGAGTTGAAGCCCAAAACATCTGGAGGTCTATCTTCTGCCCACCCCTTGCTTTAAAGTATCTTTCAGAGGTAGATGCATAATTATAAATTATGCATTAATAACCTGCACATGTGAGAATCCAGGGTTAAGGCTTGTTATTTATGGAAAGGGAGAGGGCCCTTTATCCAAGCTTCCTTTAAACTATTTAAAACTGTGGTAGAGTGGTGGTAGAATGTACCAAGTTATCTAGGTGGGCTGAGTGAGGGCAATTTCAGGCTACACAAAAGGACTAAATCAACTCCAGTTTCCAATGGAATATATTTATTCAAGACCCAAGCAGAGAGAAGCTCAGAACTGGTCAGTTGCTTTTAAAATGAAATAAAACATAGAACTAACTAATTAAAAGTGGCAAGTCCCAAACATAATTCACCAAAGCAGCTTACAGGTCTGTGTGGGGCAACTGGGGCTCCACAGCATGGTTTTAGGGCCGTGCAGGCCCTGTGCCCTGATGCTGCACCTGGCTGCGACATTCCCAACCACCGACATGATGGGCTGCCATGGCCCCATGCATTCAAAATGCTCAGAAGGAGCCATATGGGCTTATTGATATATGTGCATTGAGCTCTCCCACGCAAACAGGGGGCCCTGATTGGGCCAGGGTCTCTCCGTGCATGGAGACAGAGCATGTGTCGAGCTCCTTCTGAGGCATTCTGAGTGTGCACACAGTGGGGGTGGGGCTGTATGGGGGTGTCAATGGCAGGACTAGCCGATTCGGTCCCCTTGTGTGTCCTTTCAGCATGTGAACCACCCTATACTCAGCCGTGCATTCAGGACTGGGCTTTGGGGCAAACGTCCAGGACCTTTCTCAGCAGAAGGGGCAGAGGGGGCCCCAAGCACAGTCTTGCCACATTTTGAAGTAACGTAAGTAATACACATTACCATTTAAAGTGTCCCCCACTGATGCCATTAAGCCCAGAGTCTACATTCCAAAATAAATAAATAAATAAATAAATAAATGTTGCATTGCATTCTGTTAATCTATTATGTTTTGTTGCGTTATTATTTTCAATTAAGCTGTGTAATGCCTAGAGAATGTATTCTATGAAGCATTCAATAAATGCAGTAAATAAATGCAATAAATAAATAAATAAATAACCTAACTGCACTACCAGTCCTAATTGTGATTATTATATTTTGGTGACTGTTCGAAGTTGTTGTGGGCTGCTAGAGAGATCTACAGCAGTTTCTGGAATCATGAGAAATACATTATGCCAATACTGCACTGTTGCTATGCCAACAGCACAGGCAGACGCACGAGTGCAGATATTTAGGGTCAGAATGCTAGTTAACATTTTCATTGTATACCTGAGATTAATAATTATAACTCAAAGTACCGTATAAACACTATATCAATATTTTAGATGGTAAAACCCTTTGTGTAATGTGGATCTTTCTCTCTCCCCTCTTTTGCGTGAAAAAGTTTTGCTTGATGGGCACTAGATGCCACGCAGTCTTCCTTTTTATTTAATGCACTCATCAGGATTTATTTTGGTCACTTGAGCCTTTTGGCACATTGCTAGACAAATATTCTACTTATACTGTCATTTGAATAATTTATTCTATATATGTATGATTTTGATCTCAGGTGAAATATGCTTATATTTCCTAGGTTTTATTGATCTCTCATTCTTCTGTCTGATGTACATGACCCTGTAGTACTAAAAGTGCTTACTTGTGAGAAAGCTGGAGAGAACAGACAGAAATAAGCTCTTCCATAAAATATGAATGCGATAAACACACATAATAAAGGTTTATCCAGAAACAATCTGAATCCAGTTCTTCCCAGCTTGTATTTATGAGGGCTATATTTTGTATTTAGCAAAAGAGCAGATAACTCCATTCTACTGTATTGTGCCCTTCCAATAGAATGGATAACAGCTCACAAAACTGACCAGTCTTTTAAGTACTGAACAGATGGTGCCCTCTTAGACATTTAACTGAATCTATGTTCAAGTTCCTCCATACTGCTCATGACCTGTGTCTCCTACAAACCAGAAATGGGTTTTCTTATGCTTGTTTTGTTGTTAAAATACATTGGATGTGACAGTGCCTTGAACACAAATGACCTACTGAAACCAGAACAAAGTCATTTCTTGCAAATACTGTCACACCAGTCTTGGCAGGAAGTCCAAACGGGGCCAGGTGAATCTTCACAGACCTGAGACAGATTAATTTTCTAACTAAGTGCATTGGCTTCTAAAAAAACAACAACTATTAAAGTGTGTATTGACAGTGTCACCCAGTGGTCACATGCACATACGATTTCTGTCATTTTGGGGTATGACTTTTCTTTCAAAGTTTTAAGAGCAAGAGAGAAAAGGACAAATTGACATTCATATCATCAGCTTTGCTCATTATATGAATGAGTACACCACACATATCTATTACATATCTGGAACCAAAAAACCTTCTTCAGTTTAAGAGCAGAGTTAAGGCTCTTACAAATTCAGTCATTCATCCAAAATGAACACAATGGTAAAGAAAGGCTCTTGCCTGAATTTCCACACCATGTAGCAGTACAGACATTTTGTATTCTATGGTTCAGTTACCCACACTTTCTCTTGGACTTTCAACTTGGTCTTCTTCCTCTGCAGGTTGGGGTAACACTAAAGCTGGGGTCAGGGCTCTCCACTGGAAATGACAGTCTGCTGGGAAACAGGAACTGTGGGAGGGAATCAAAATGCACATTATTAGTATTAATAATAATAATATCCCACCCTTCCTCACAAGGAGGAATATAAAAACAAAACAGCATATAAAAACATATATAAAATCTATGTTATATATGTTATAAAATATATAAAAACAAAACACCAGGCCAACACCATTAAAATCATAATAAAATACAATAAAACCATCAGTATAAACACCAGAAAAACAAATAGAGCACTTGCCTATGCTCCCAAACCTTGCAAAAATAAAAATGTCTGTAACTGGTGCCTAAATGACAGCATGTGGAGGACGGAGTCGAAGGAGAGACTGCGTGAGCCTGAGAGCTATTCCTGTAATGCAGGGGTGTTGAATCTCTTTCACCCTGAGAGCCAAATTCCATTTCAGAGATGTTCTGGGGGGCCGCATTCCAGTGGTGGGCAGGGCTGAAGGCAAAAGGGTCGGGGCCAAAAATACCGGCATATTTTAGCATAAAGGGCAGTATCCAGCTGTATCATTCCGTTAGAGCAAATGATGTTCCACTACCAGAAACTAGGTTCCGAACTATATACAAAAGAAGAATCCAACTGAAGTTACATTTGCATAAGCACGTTTGCACAGGCAGTAGTGCATTATGCTTGTGCAACTCTTTGTGCATAACTCTTGTGCAACGCGTTTCTCATAACTCTTGTGCAACCCATTGTGCAGTCGATTGCGCAACTGCTTCTGCAAGTGTAATGGGCAACTGCTTGCACAGTGGAAAGATGCAGTGAAGCTCCACTAGCACTATTTAAGTTTGTGGAATGACACAGCTGGATACTGCCCAAAGCTTTTACTGCCAGTAACTAAGCCTTAGGAGAGACATTTCAGCCCTTTAGAATGGGGAGAAACTGCTACAAAGCCAGGGAACCACCAAAAGATTGGTGGTTGAGGGAGAGGGGTGTGGCCATCTGAAGAACCCTGGAGGGCCCAATTGGAGCTCCGGGTCTGAGGTTCTCTATCCCTGCTGTAATGCCAAACCATGGATTAGCATCGTGTCTGTACTGAGCCACTGATTACATTCCACCTTCAACAACCATGTATGGATCTGCATGTCCATAAGAAAGAATTCTCCCTCCCTCCCTCCTATTCTACTAGGATTAACATTAGAATGCATGATGCACAAAGAACTTGGAAATGTTTTAAGGTGGGGGTGAGGGCTCAAGGTGGTCCAATGTTAAATTTAAAATTAAATTCCGAAGGGATTCCAACTGTACTGAAAAAAGCACAGTTAGTGAATGATATAGAACGGTAGAAGAACAAGAACATGCTTGGCCTCTTCACTCTTCACTCTCCACCTCAACTCTGTCTCCCTCCCTCTCTTTCAGGGGAGGAGTCATAGCTCAGTAGTAGAGTCCCTGCTTTGCATGTAGAAGATCCCAGGTTTGATCTGGGCAACAATCCTGCGTGAAACCCTGGAGAGCTGCTGCCAGTCAGCGTCAACAATTCCAGGGACCATCTGACTCAGTGACCTGGTTCGCATGTAATGACAGCTCATCATTTTAAAAACCGATGGGCTGTTGAGGACATGCCGTGCATGGCCTGCATGGCATCCACCTCTTCCACTTTAGCGCACCACCCATGGTTTCTTGTTAGGTTAACTGCTGGGTTGTTTAACTGCTGGGGTTGCATGTCAAGCTGTACAGCCTACAAAGGAGCAGATCATGGGTTGTGCACTAAAGCGGAAGAGGCAGCACACCCAGCTGCCTCCTACAAGCCATCAATTTTTAAACCTATGGGTTGTCATTATGTGCGAACAGCCCCCATGTCAGGCAGCTTCCAAGCTGAACATATTAGCTCTCAGCTCAACTTAGTTCAGCTCTGAAGCCCTTTCTTCCAGGGGCCCAGTTCCCCCACTAATGCAAGGATTGAACTGGGCTCTGATATCAGAGCAAAGGAACAGGTTGCTTGCTTGGACCAGAGCATGGTATGAAGACACATGAAGCAGCCACCTTCCTGAAGCTAAGCAGCTCTGTGTCTGGTTGGTGCTTGGAGGGGAGACCGCCTGGGAACCACATATAATCACCTTGAGTTCCACAGTGGAAGAAAGGTGGGATATAAATGTAATCAATAAAATAAATAAATTGGACCAATGCTGATTCCTTAGTAGCACATATCCTATGCCTCATGTCTCAGCAGAGCAAGGAGCAGACCATACCTAGTTGCAAAAACCTCCCAACCACAAAATGTCTGTCAGTTTATGTCTCCACACAGAGAGACACCCTGTCCACATAACAGTACTTATGACTGACACTCAAGGTTCCAGGGGAGGGGTGGGGAAACTGGTGCCCTCCAGATGTTTTGAACTACAAGTGGTCAGAGATGATGGGAGATGTAGTCCAAAACACCTGGAAGGCACCAGGTTGCCAGCCCCTGTTCTAGAGAATGGAGCTAACCTCTCAGCTTGTGCTAATTGCAGGCATGTGTCAAAATCTCTCTGAAATTAGTTGGAGCATTTTGGTCAGGAGTATGCTCTTTACTGTGAGAAGTGCCTTCAACCCAATTAGTATTTGTATTTGGCTGCAGTTGTCCACATCCTGCAGGCAGGATTTATGTGATTTAAAACTGACCCCAAAATATCCTCAGGCCTGATTCAAGAACCCCCTTCATATGCAGCCAGATTCAAATGCCCATGCAAGCCAACAGAGTGGAAAGTGACAACTGTGCTGTATGTCCCTGGTATCTTATTACGCCTCATTATCTACATTCAGCAGCACTTTTCCTGCTGGTCCATCCTCTGTAGCTGCTCGCTTCAGCCAGGGAGGGCTGAAGATGAGAAAGACAAAACAAAGCAGATAGTACATTTGATGTGATAGGTTAACCCATTTCTGCACAGACATGTGTCATATAATAAAAATGGGAACATAAAGAAATCAGTATAAATAGATTATGATTAGGTAGATGGACACAATTTCTGACTTCAGGGTTGGTATAAATAAAAATGCATAGGATAGTGGAACAAATGGCTGTAGGGCTGGCTTTCTTCAGCAAATTTGGTGTTGCTTCTTAGGATTTCCATAAGTAATATGGGCAGTTCTCTCACTACAAAAATTAATTTTTGTTTCCTGTTCAGTTATTTATTCTATAGATGTTTCAGCACATGTATAATCTTCCGGTTTAGCTCTTTCTCTATCTGGTTGTGTCCTAACATCTTTAATTCTCACCTTGTTAACTAGTTTTATACACAACCCATATTCTATTCAGTTTATTGGTCAACCAAAGAAAGGGGCTTTAACTCTCTCTCCGTATATAAAGACACACACTCCTAGCATCTTCTCACTTCTCACATATGATACCGATCCTCTTTGAGAGGGCTTAAACAAAAACTGGGAAGCAAGACAGAAATTTAAAACAAATCAGATGAAGTGAGCATGTGAAAGTTCTTGCCACAACAAATTAGATTAGCACTTTTTGTCTTTATTCTACTATAAGCTAAGGATACCTCATACAAGACACTGAAAGTGTTTTTATTATTATTTCTTTCCTTCATCTATAATTCATTCATTCATTCATTTCATTTCTATACCACCCAATAGCTGAAGCTCTCTGGACAGTTCACAAAAATTAAAACCACAGACTGCAGCACAAAACAATATAAAATATGAAAGCTTAAATTCACAATATAATAGTACAACCAGAATAAAACCTAGCAGCAATGCAGAGATTTAAAATACAGATTTAAAACATCAGAGGGAGTTATATGACTTTTTCTGTCTAAACATATATAGGATTGTGCTCTTAGTTAGTAGTAAGTACTAAGTCAGTGTCTGTGTGTTCTCAATTTTTATTTATTATTTATTTAATCAATGTGCAGACTGCTTGACTATATCTAAAAAGACTCAGAAAGGAGTCTGCAACATATAATTTAAAAATACAAAGCAGTGACAGTTAAAACATTTTTAAATAGACCATACAAAACATCTCAGTTAAAAACATTTAAAATCAAAAGATAAAGATCCTCAGTTAAAACATTAAAATCAGAGAACGAACAATCAAACTTTCTAGCGTCTTGCCTGATGAAGAGATCTGAAGATCTCGAGAGCTTGCACATTTTTTTGGTTGGCCTAACAAAGGTATTACACTAATAGGGACTCTTGATAATTTGCAATTCTTTAAGGGAAAGATAAGCACAGCTATGAGTTCAGCATGGAGAGAGCAATGCCTGTGCATCTTCCAAAGAACCTCCTTCCACCTCCATCTCCATAATCTTTGCAAATAAGCTTTTGTTTTATTCTATGTCCAGAGGAGCTGCCTGGAGAAACTGAGAAGGCAAAGGTCAATAGCAGGTGAAGATTGCATTTGTCCCATTGTCCCAGAGTTCTATAATTCTTCTCTTGCAATTGAAAAGCAGGGATCTCCTTTATATTCTAGTGTGCTTGTGTGTGGCCATTACATTGGATTTTGCAACTTCATTTTATACTAGTGTACAATATTCTGAGTAACATTCTGAGCATTCTAGTTATCCTATTCAAAATCCGATCCAAGTAAAGTCATTGTGTTGTTACAACAACAAGGAGCCTTGTGGCACTTTAAAGACTAACACATGTATTCTGGCATAAGCTTTTCTGGACCATAGTCGACTTCATCAGATGCATGGAGTATTATGGCAAGTTTCAGGTTTTTCATACAGTACATGTGGTATATGTGTCTATGTGGGTCAGGAGGAGAATTGTTTTAACAGTGAAGTCAGAAGGAAATTCAGTGTGGGAAGTACTGATGGTGACAGTGGTAGGAAGATTTTAGCAGATTTTGCAAAAAAAAATTAGCAATAATTATATTGTTGCTGTTGTTTTAAAAAACATTATGTTTGACATAATCAAGTCTCACTGAATTCAGTGGGATTTAATTCCAAGTAATTCCAAGTAAACGTACAAAGGATTGAGATGTAAGAAGATTAAGAGATCATTTATATCTGATTATTTCTTCTACAGTGGCTTTAACTTGTGAACAATCTTAGAAAGTACTTCAGCTACCATAGCAGGGCCTTTTCTATTCATAAGGAACTATTGAATTCATGCCAATACAGGAGTTTGGTGTGCCCCATTATGCTATTAACCTCAAAGAGCTAGGAGGCCGTCCTCAGAAGGCATGAGCTGTTGACAAAACTGTGCACCACTTCTTTATTTTTGTAACAGTGGCTGGGTTCATACAACACAACAAGCCTGAGTATGGGTTGAGTGTGGGTTGTTGTTGAACTGTGGGTTGGGATTGAACCATGGGTTGGGACTGAACTCTGTATTGTTGTGTAGTGTGAACCCAGCCATGCTAACAAACCATGCGATTGCGTTAATTGCGAACAACCCACAGTTCACAACCACAACAAAACATGCATTTTCTTTGTGGGTTGTTCATGGTTAACATAAACCATGGTTTGTTACCACGGCTGGGTTCACACAACACAATGACCCACAATTCAATAACAATTCACAATTCAACAATAACCCACACTCAACCCATACTCAATCCATACTCTGTTTTGTCGTGTTGTGTGAACCAGGTCAATGTGAAAGAGGAATTTAAACAAAAAAATCCAGCAAGAGGGGCAGGCACTGACATTTCACAAAGCAGAAGAGAGAAGAAGAATATTTTGCCTGAACAAAATATTTTATTCTGCCTGATGCAGATTTGAAATCTGGAGCATTTCAAGATAGAAGATACATAGGGGGTGTGTGTGTGTGTATGTGTATGTGTGTGTGTGTGTGTGTGTATATATATATATATATATATATATATATATATTGCCCCTGAGAAAGGACATTTCCTCCAAAATGCATCTGTTTTGCAATGTGAAAGAGGCACTAGAGGCAGTCTAGTTGTGTTGTGCTTCTTAGAAGGAGCCAGGAACTGCTTAATATCAACACCAACTCCCTCTGGCCTGAGGAGAAAGAAAGAGACACAGACTAGAGCGCTATAAAACCTTTACTGAAATAAAGGAAGAGGAGGGACAGAAGGTGCTATAGCATCCCCTAAGGTTGGCCAAGGATGGCTGAGCCCTCCCCTGCCCCCCATGGGATGATCTGGCAAAAGAGGCAAAAAAGATTTCTGGTGCAGTCAAGGCTAACTGAGAAAGAAGAGGGAGAAGTGCAGCCCATTTTCTAGGACCAAGCAACCACCTGCACCAGCTTGCTTGTCATTCCTTGGGAGCAAAGCTTAGCTGTGGAGGTGGGGGCTGTTCTTACAGCAAATGTGAGGAGAATGAGAGGGAAGCAGAGTTGAGTTTGAGAGTGATGAGGGTGAACACTAAACAGTGAGCTTCTAGTTCAGCCTGCCCCAACCTGGTGCCTTCCAGATGTTTTAGACAGCAACCCTGTCATCCCCAGGCAATGGACATGTTGGCTGGGGATGATGGGAGTTCTAGTCCAGCACATCTGGAGGGCGCTGGGTTGGGGAAGGCTGTTCTAGTTCTTCTACCATTCTATAATATTCATAAATGGTGTCTTCTCAGTACAGTTGGGATCCTTTTTGAATGTAATGTTTAATTTCATATTGGATCACCTCAACCACCTTTAAAACACTGTAAGGGCAAGATGGATGGATGATATTCTGGAGGTGACAGACTTGACCTTGGGGGAACTGGCGGTGGTGACGGCCAACAGGAAGCTCCGGCGTGGGCTGGTCCATGAAGCCACGAAGAGTCGGAAGCGACTGACTGAATAAACAACAACAACAACAATCACTGTAAGTAACACTTGAAGTTGGTTTAGAAAGCAGAATGTCTTTAATGCTGAAAGCAGTCTTGCAATCTTGAAAGGCAACTTCCCAACTCAATGGTGTTTTGTTTTGTTTTGTTTTGTTTGCTGACTCATCCTACTTCCAAGCAGTTCACTCATACACCCCATCAGTTCAGAACAAATGCTTGTCCTGTTTCTGTCGATTAACCTTGGTGGGGGCTAAAGAAGCGCCATCTTGATGCCTGCCTTCTGGGACGTCAACATTTAACTGGGGCTAAACCACTCCAAAGATCTGGCTTCTACCACATTCAAAATACCTATTGTATTTGAAAAGCAGAAAATAACCAAATATTTAAAGAAGCAAAGCATATTGTTATAGGAGGAGATCTTAATGTCAAATTGCATTGTAGAAGAAATATTGATGGGCAAGTTATAAAGCCCTTTTAAGCAGAGGCTAATGGAAATGCTGACCTAGCTCTCTCCACAGACTGACTGACAACTATGCAGCTTATAATAATTACTGGATGCAAACTATAATCTGCATGGGGCTCAAAGTCAAAAGGAAAATGAGAGGCTTTGCATAATGTTGAACATCAATCAGGGCTTTGATGTACCTCTAATACTGGCTAATCATTTCATTTCCAAGCAATGTGAGTGAAACCTAACGTGTTGTATGAGATTATGGCAATTAGAAAAAGACGGATCAGAGAGCTTCAGGCAAAGGAATACGTTCATTGAGTTGATACCCTTAGAAATCTTTTTTCAAAACCTCAACATCATCCTAGATATTCATCCCTAAATAAACAAGGTACCACGTTTATGAGAAAAGGGGCAGAATGGGTTCGAAGTGTTTAATACATCAAGTAGGGAAATATATGTAATCTTTTTACTATTTGCCCAGTGTAATCTGAAATTTTCATATTTGAGGCCAACTGCCAAGAATCATAGGTGGGAAACCCAATGTAAATGAACTGGATTTGTAATGCCTGTAAGGCAGTGGATGTTAGAGTAGGTTCTTAAAATAGCAGTTAAACATAAGAATCATGTAGTTGAGTTACCAGCATGAAGGCTGCAATCCCATGCACACTTTCCTGGGACCAAGCCCTGCTTACTTTAGAGTAGAAATGTGTAGGGTTGCACTGTAAATGTTGGATGATCCAGCACAAGGTATATTTCTTGATTAAGGAGTGTGCCTGGCCGTCGGGTCATGAGTGAAAAATGTGTAACATTCATCATATTTCATATGAACCCATCTCTCTTTTAAGATTTGCCTGGGTGTGGGGGTCATGTATGATGAAGGACAAGGGTGGGCAGAAAGCAGATGTCTAAGCTGTTGTGGACTTCAACTCTCCAATAGCATTCCTGACCATTGGCTATGCCATCAGGGGCTTCTGGGAGTTGAACTCCAAAACATCTGAAAGTCTACCTTCTGCTCACCCAGATGTACGATTACCCGGTGAAAATGAGGTTCTGACTTTGCCCCAGTGGGTGAGAAAGTGTAACCAGAGCTGACTTAAGGCTGTTTAAAAGTTCAGTACATTTGAAAATGTATTTTAAAATTCAAGTAGGAAACCAGTAAAGGTTCTTCAATTTGTTAAACAAATGAAAATATACCAGACAGGAAATATTATTATATGAATGGTTTATAGAGAAAAGTAAATGCAAAAGAACATCACATGCAGAGGTAGAATGTGAAACATGCAAAGATTACAGAGAAAATACATCTGTACCCACGAACTACAAAGCCATGTGACTGTTACATGCAAAGATTGCACCGTGCAAAGTAAACTACAGTTTAACTCTTGCTGAGGCCTATTATTTAATTAATTAATTAATTTCTATACCCAATAGCCGAAGCTCTCTAAGCAGTTCACAAAAATTAAAACCAAAAAGAACAGGATAAAATAATATAAAATATAAAAGCATTAAAACCACAATATAACCAGAATAAAACCTAGCAGCAATGCAGAGATTTAAAATGCAGATCTAAAACACCAAAGCTAAAAGACAATGAAGCTAAAATGCCTGGAAGAATAAAAAGGTCTTCACCTGGTGCCGGAAGGAATACAACGTAGGTGCCAGACGAACCTCTCTAGGGAGCTCATTCCACAGCTGGGGTGCCACAGCAGAAAAGGTAGCCACCTCATGGTAGCCACCTGCCTCACTTCCTTTGGCAGAGGCTCACGGAGAAGAACCACTGAGGATGATCTTAGGCTCCGGGCAGGCAAATATGGGTCGAGGCGATCCTTCAGATAACCTGGCCCCAAGCCATTACGGACTTTCAGTGTTAATACCAGCACTTTGAATCAGGCCCGGAAATGGACTGGCAGCCAGTGCAGCTGGAAAAGTACTGGCGTAATATGAGCTCATTGGCCAGTCCCTGTTAACAATCTTGCTGGCCTATTTTGGACTAGCTGAAGTTTCCGGACCATTTTCAAAGGCAACGGTCTTAGAAAACAATATTATTAGAAAATAATATTAGAAAAACTGTATTAGAACATCAAATGGAATGGCTATGACATACAGAAGTGATAGTAGGCCCAATTTGAATTGTCACTTAGCTCTACTTAAACTTCTACTGGTCCAAACGAATTAAATGCAATGTTTGAAGCTTTTCGCCATATTGCAGTATAGTCCAAACCTTTCAAGAAAAGAAGGGGGGATTAAAAGGAATGTATAGCTACCTGTCCCAATCAAAGATGTGAAGAACGGGTTTTTGTGGACCCAGAGGAAGACTGAAAGAGACTGCTCCTAGAGTCAAAGGTGTAGGACTCAGCAAAGTTCAGATAAGAAAATTAATCCAAGTGGGAAGTGAAGCGAATGTTTTAAAATGGAAAAGGGACTGACCCTTACCAGTGAGTAAAATAAAACAGTGCACAAAAACTGAATTGAGCTGCGCAGGAGCCAAATATCTAGCCCCCAAAAGCTAGTTCAGAACTGAAGGCTAGATGCAGCCTTAAAAACTGAAGAAAGGACATGGTCAAAGTAAGAAATTCTCTGTTCTCTCAAAAAGATGGTGAACATGCAAACTATGGCCCAAAAGGTCCCCAAACTAACAAAGTCTGTTAGCAAAAACCAGAGCTATGCAAAAAGGAAAAAACAAAGGGCAGTATCCAATAGGGCTCTTCTGCACGCGGCCAGCACTGTCAGTTCTGGTCTGTGCACGGCCAGCCAGAAACGAGTGTTTCTGCTCGTTTGGGGCCTTGCCCCTGGAAGCTCTATATCACTGTGCAAAAGGTAGGGGCAGCTGCAGACCAGGACCAAAGGGGCTGGCTACGTGCAGAATGGCACCCGCAGGGCTGGCCGCATGTTGAAGAGCCTTATTAGATACTGCCTAAAAGAAAGAACTGAACGAAATTAATCTCCTAGGGTTCAGTCGCTTTTAAAAAAAAAAACCTCACTGACTCCCCTAAACTTTCTTGCCTTCTGATTGGCCTTTTTCCTTCTTTCCAGTTGTCAACTAGAGATGTGGTTATGGATTGGTGAAAGATATATTGGGTGGGCAGAAACCTGATACAGCTGATATTACCCTACGCCTTATCAAGGTATACAGGAACATTCTGGATTCATGGAGCTGCTGGCTGTAGGAATAACAGACACTGTAACTTCTTCTCATACTGGTCCATTGTTCCACAACTTGACTGCAGCTTTGTCAGCATGACTCTCTCAATTTAAGGTTGTACAGAGCTTAATATTTGATACACTTTTCACACACCAAACCAATACAGAATAGCTTATAAATGATTATGGTCAACCCCAAATGTCTGAATTTCATATATAACTCTATATCTTGTTTCTCATAAGGAACAGAAAGAGCAGACCGCCCAGTCCATGTTTCCTATTGTTATTTTCCCAGGAAGGTGATATTTAAAATAATTTTTGAGAGAACAAAGTAATTCATCAAAGTTGTGATAGATGGAATGTTTTCACTACAATAATAGTTCACAACTGCGTCAAAATGGGGGGTGTGTGTGTGTGTGTGTGTGTATGACTGTGTTTGGATGATCACAGCCAGGGAAGCAAACCATCATGGCCGCTCCCCCGACACCCGAGTGTGCTAGATGCACAAATGCCATTTGCGTTCTTCCCCGTGCTATAGCATGGTTTGGCATGTCATCTGAACCTGGTGCGTGGTGAGGCAGGGGGAGTCGTACCCACCCCACAACCCACAACGCACAGTGATCATTTGAACGCACCCTATGTTTCTTATGGAAGTAAGCCTAACAGCACAAACCTATATACGTATGTCTCCTGAGAAGAGAGTTCAGTGGGACTTACTCATAGGTTACTGTGTACTTATTCTCAGGTTAGTAAGTAAAGAATTAGCTAAAGCCATAGAAAAGGCTTTATAATATTTTTAATGTATATCTAGTAATATAATAATGTATGCTTAGTATTTAACTGAATTCAACTGTGCAAAAAATAAAAAAACAAAGGAGAGTTACAACTGAGGAAAAGAATTAATAACGTCATTCGTTGGCCGGTTCGCACAATCGCCAGTGCCCACTGTGGCTTAAATATGCCACAGTGGGTTGCGATGTGACCTGGCCACCACTGTGAATATTCAAGTCATCCAGAACCCTACTCCATGGGCTGCAGAAGGGTTCTGGACTGGCTCTCTGGAGTGGTGAACCCAACCCATTGCATTTCTGACAGTGTGTTCTATTCCTATAATTGGATTCATGATCTGTTTCTCTCTTTTTTTCCTCCAGGCAGAGATTGACCTGGTTCACACAACATGACATCCCACAATGACCTAATTTAGCTGTGGGGGCTGTCACATCATGCCGGGTGCCTATGGGCACCATTTTTGCATGGCACCTCACGGTCAGCTGGCTTGCTGTGGCTCATTGCGTCATGTGAACCCAGGCACCCAGGGCTGGTTGAGTGTTAGACAACCCTCAAATAACCCATGGCTTATTTTAGGGTTATTTGAGGGTTTCCTAGCCTAATGGTTGTCACATAGAAGAGGGCCAAAGACTGTTCTCTATCATCGAAGACTGTACAATACGAAGTAATGGCCACTTACTTGTGGGGTGCCGCAGGGTTCCATCCTCTCCCCGATGCTATTTAACATCTATGTGAAGCCGCTTGGGGCTATTATCAGGAGGTTTGGGGTGCAGTGTCATCAGTATGCGGATGACACGCAGCTCTACCTCTCATTCAAATCTTCACCAAGGTTGGCCGTAGAATCCCTGTCCAAATATCTGGAGACAGTGAGTGGCTGGATGGGGAGGAATAAGCTGAAGCTGAACCCTGACAAGACCGAGGTACTTTTGGTGGGAGACAAGAGGAGGCTGGGGGACGCCTCCTCTTTTACAGACTACTGTAATGCGCTCTACATGGGGTTACCCTTGAAGACGGTTCGGAAACTGCAGCTGGTACAGAACGCGGCGGCTCGCCTGATTAAAGGCAGCCACCGGCGAGATCACATCACTCCAGTGCTGAAGGAGTTGCACTGGTTACCAGTTGTTTTCCGGGCCAAATTCAAGGTGTTGGTTTTGACCTTTAAAACCCTATATGGTTCCGGCCCACCGTATCTTAAGGAGTGCCTCTCGCAGCACCAGACAGGCCGCTTAACAAGATCAGCCTCGGACGGCCTTCTCTCTGTCCCATCAGCCAGGACAGCTAGACTGGTGGGGACGAGGGAGAGGGCCTTTTCTGTGGTGGCCCCCACTCTGTGGAACTCCCTCCCTAGGGAACTCCGTCATGCCCCCTCTTTAATGAGCTTCCGTCATGCATTAAAAACGTGGTTGTTCAGGCAGGCATTTGGGGTGGGTTAAGGTATTTTAGAAAATGTTTTTATTGTAGAATTGTATTGTTTTAAACTGTTTTATTGTATGTTGTACATTGCCCAGAGTGGCTGGGTGACCAGCCAGATGGGCGATTAATAAATTTAATAATAAATAATAAAATAAATAATAAATTAAGTTGCAGGAAGGCAAATTTTGGTTGAATATCAGGGAAAACCTCCTAACGATCAGTGCAGTCAGACAATGGAACCAACTGGCTAGGGAGGTGATAGGCTCTCCATCACTGGAGGAATTCAAGCAGAGACTGGACAGCCATCTATCAAGGCTGGAAGAATAAACTGGATTCTTGCACTCTGAGCAGGAGGTTGTACTCGATGGCCCAAATGGCCCCTTCCAACTCTATGATTTTATTACGAGAAAGGGAGAAATCCAGCAGATTCAGATTTTTCAAGCACTACATCTCCATGCCAGGATTCTCTTAAGGTGTTGAATTTCTACCTGTCGTGCAGTGCACCTGCTATGGCACAGAGCCTCTTTCAGAAAGGCTGTTAGAAAAACAAAACAATGACAACACTACTTTGTAATACATTCTAAAGGAGGAGGTACCTACTTCTTGAAACAGCAAAGCTCCTTTTAATGTCAGCTGCATTGAGTAAAACAGTTCATTCATGCCTGATGGCAAAGAGGTAATAATGAATGAGTTGACTGTTATGATATAATGACCTTGAGATTTCATCTTATGTTTGGGAAAAGCCAAACTGGTTTTATACTACCAGGCAAATGGCAACTTGATTAAGGGAACTCCACAATGCCAAAGGCAAGAGTTTTGTGAGGCAATTGTCTTGCTATCCTTGTGAACAATTTAGAGCTATTAGCTCTTAACGAGCTGCTAATCTTTATTGCCTGCATCTCAAAGAATTGGGTTTTGCCATTTAAATTTAAATTTAATATAATTCAGAGGAGAAATCATTTCTTTCCTCCCCCCCCCCCTCCAAGTCATCATCAACAACATAATCACAAGTGATCCCATTAGGGGGTTTCTTATGCTTGAAGATAATGATACACAAATAAAGGCAAAGCAGGACCAAATGATCAATAATGTGTAGTTTCAGGAATCAATTATGAAACAATTAGTCAGAGGTAATTAATCTTGTCTCACAGAACGATGCCCTAATGTACTTCAGCAAACAATTTCTAGCGGGAAACAAGAGAACAGAAAAACAGGGCTACAGGCATTTTTGTTAAGAGCAATTAAATTAGAAGCAATTTAATGCAAAATCTATGCATAGAACAACTCTTTTGAATCTTCAGAAGTACTCATTAGTTACTCATTCAGATTTCACATTAAGCATTCCATTACCTCTATATTTACAAAGGTTTTGATGATGACCATTACATATTAGGGCCTAATAATTTGGCCTCTTATTCCCTATAGCTCAATGAAATTTAAATGTATTCCTTTAAAATCATTTGAACCAATAAGTGGAAGAAAGATGACACTTTCATACAAGGCCTGCTTCCCACATTAACAGTGCAATCCTATACAAGTCTACTCACAAGTAAATCCTCCAACAGGGCTTGGTCCCAGGTAAGTGGGAAGCAAACTGTTGTGTAGCACTATACACATACACGCAGATGGCAGCTGCCACTAATTCTGGTGCACATATCTGGATGAAACAAATAGTAACGAATGCTCTGTTTTTATTTATTGCACAGACATGGTACATTTTCATGTGTGAGCCTTTATCACATGCAACCCTTGAACTTTCTATGCTTGGGATCTTATTTCAAATAAAAATATACATCTAATGAAAACTGATGGTGCACGCAATCTTTTACAATATCTTGGTGAAATAAAAGGTTTTTTAAAATTATTCTACGTAGACAGTTCAGAAAGATTTAAGCTACAGATGTATGCTGGGGTCTCCGCTGCTTCTTGTGCTGGGGGACTTCAACATACATGCTGAAGCTGCCTTGTCGGGAGCAGCTCAGGACTTCATGGCCACCATGGCAAACATAGGTCTGCCCCAATTAGTATCTAGCCCCAATCATTCAAGGCACACTTTAGATGTGGTTTTCTATGTAGGGTGGGATGATGGTGACCTGGGGGTGGAGGACCTTTCTATAGTTCCATTGTCACGGACAGATCACTACCTGATCAGGCTTAGACTTGCTGGGACTCTGAGCCTCTGCGGTGGCAGGAAGCCAATTAAGCTGGTCAGCCCCAAGAGACTGATGAATCTGGATGGCTTTGTAATGACTCTTGGAGATTTTCCTGTCACCTCTGCAGGCAACATTGTTGAAGTCCTGGTTGATCTCTGGAATGGAGAAATGGCCTAGACAGTTGACATGATAACTCCCCACTGTCCTCTCCCATGGAGTGCAGCCAAATGAGCTCCCTAGATTCTGTGGACAATGAAATGAGTGGGATGTGGACTAGAGCAATGTTGGCAGAAAACTCAGGATGAATCCAATCAAACATGGGCTAGAGCTCACTGGAAAGCCTACTCCATAGCAATGAGGGCAGGGAAGAAATCATACTTCTCCACCACCATTGCATCTGCTCAGAGTCGCTCAGCAGAGCTGGGGGGCAGGGGCTCAGAGGCTCTCAAGAAGAAGAGGTTGATCACTCAGTAACCCATTCTGACCAATTTGTGACACACTGTGGATAAAATTGATCATATCTCTGCTGACCTGGATACCATAGTTGATACAGGTCCAGTGGATGTAACTTTGGCTCCTGCATGTCCAGTTACAATGGATACTTTTCAAATTGTACAACCCAGGATGTGGACAGGATCCTTGGGGAAGTGGGGCCTACCGCTTGTGAGCTGGACCCTTGCCCAAAGCAGCTGGGGTGGGGAGGGACTAGCTGAGTGTGTCAGTGCAGTGGGGAATGACTCTTTACAACAAGGTGCGATTCCGTCTTGCCTAAAGGAAGTAGTGGTAAGAACTTTGTTTTAAAAAACCTCCCTGAACCCTACCGTGTTGGATAAGTTCCAGCCTGTCTCCAGTACTCCTTTCTTGGGCCAGGTGCTGTAGTGTGTGGTGGCTTCTCAGCTCCAGGGATTTCTGGATGAGATGGATTAGCTAGATCCATTTCAATCTGGCTTCAGGCCTGGTTATGGGACAGAGACTGCTTTGGTCACCTTGGTGGATGATCTATGCTAGGAACTGGACAGGAAGAGTGTCTCAGTTCTGCTAGACCTTTCAGCAGCTTTCAGTACTATTGACCATGGTATCCTTCTGGGGCATCTGTCTGAGATGGGACTGGGAGGCACTGTTATATGGTAGCACTGATCCTTCTTGGAGGGGCGATCTCAGAAGGTGGTGCTTCAGGATTCCTGTTTGACACTGTGGCCATTGGCCTGTGGTGAGCTCCTGCCAACCTAGCAGTTCGAAAGCAAGAAATTGCAAGTAGATAAATAGGTACCGCCTTGGCGGGAAAGGTAACAGCGTTCCGTGCACCTCGGTGTTCAGTCATGTCGGCCACATGACCACGGAAGCGTCTTCGGACAGCGCTGGCTCTTCGGCTTAGAAACGGGGATGAGCACCGCACCCTAGAGTCGGACACGACTGGTTGGGGACGCCTTTTTATATATATAAAATCCAAATCAAGTACGCATCATAGCTGGGGTTCTTGATTTCACAGGGCTATGTAAGAAGATCAATTTTGACCCCAGGCAAGTTATTAAGTCAATGGGGTCAGGTGACAAAATGGGAGGAGAAAACAAGACAGCATCAATTGTTTAAAGAGATAAAGGACCTTCTTCCTATAAATTAAACAAATCATGCAGCTTTCATTTGCTTTCTCATTACCTCTGTGGGAGTTATTTGTTGTCTGGAGTGCAGTGAAGCTTCACAGTAGGTGGAAAAGGAGAAGTGCTGAGATCATGCAGATTTTAAGGTAAATTAATACAACTCATGAAGTATGCATATAAACTAAGTTTTCAGTTTAGATGTCAGTGTAGTCTTCTAGCAATCCAACTATTCTTTTCTATCATCTGCTACTAAAAATCTGGGAATTATGTTGCTTATAGCTAAAAGAGACATTTATATTGCATTCAGTAACTTTTGTATCTAAGGTCTAATTTATATTTCATCTTGCTGAATGGATATATTATTGTAGTTACGATTAGCATAGTTATATATTACTATTAGTGTATATATAGTCCCTTGTGAATGAAGGGTGATATATACATTTTACAAAGAAATAATAAAGAAATAGATAATAGATTGTGATTGTGGCATGCTATTAAATGTAGACTAACATGTAGTTCTGAAATTATTCTTTTGTTTTTGTTGTTTGCTTAGATCCCTCCATTCCCTGGTTTTTATAAGTGCGACTCTGTCAGTGCAAGTATTCCAGTTTGGCAATGGTAAGGAACTTGAAACAAATTGTTTTCTTAGTGTAACTAAGCAGAAGTTTCCACTGCAAATTCCTTGTATGAAAAGCGTAGCATATATTATTTTGAGCCCTTACTGTTGGAGAAATGAAGAGTATTTCCCTACAGTAGTTTCCCATAAGCTTGGGATGCAGAGCATCTGAAAGGCAGGCATCTGTGATGACTGGTCCCTGATAGCCAAGTGCACCAGGCAAAGAGGGGTTAGCCTCCCATCATATCTATATTGTAGGAATGAGAAATGCTGGAACTGTCCATGGCTCACACTAAGAAACTTTTGAGAGGGGCCAAATGTGATAACTTCTTAGGGCACAATCCTATGCATGTTTACACAGAAAAAAAGTCCTGCAACTCCCAGCATGCCCCAGCCAGCATAGCTGGCTTTTTTCTGTCTAAACATGCACAGGATTGCACCCTTAGATGTAGCTGCCCTCACTTTGGATGTTCTGAAACTGCAGCTTAACCACTAACTGTGGGTTTAACATGATTATTCCCCCCTTAAAGCCTGTGAAGGAGAAGATTGTGATAACAACCCAAGCGAGGAGAAGCTGAATACACCTTTGAATACCTTTAATGTTCTAAATCATCTCAATTCTGAGAAGAAGAGGAGCAAGAATTCTGATATTTTACCTTTTATCGGGATCACAGATGGTATGTTGTTCATTGTATGTACAGCTGCCTGTTGATTTTTATATCCAGCTAGATCTTTTCAAGGGGAAAAATATTCTAAGAAATTATGATTATGTACTTGTAAACATGTTCACTCAGAAGTAAGTCCTTTTGACTCCAAGAGGATATCTATCCCTAACTGGTAACTTAGTGGTTGATTCAGTATGTTTCCCCATTGAAATTATGTTCTTACATAGTTTGGATGATGCCTAAAACTGGACCAACTGTGTTACAACAACAAATGTTTGACTACCACTAAATTTGAAGAAGGATAGATAGATATATTATCATCCAAATCATGTCCATAACAACTGTTATTTCCATCAAAATTGCATAGACATATATTTCCATATAAGGCCAAGGGATGAACAAACCAGTATTAGAATCACATAATCAAAGACATGGAAGGGACGTCAAAGGTCATCTAGTCTAATCCCCACCCCCCTACTGATGGAGGAATGCAAGTGGTTGTGTGGAAGCTCCAGAGACACTAGACTTGGATTCTGTAATAACATCTGTGCAATCATAGAATTCATGGAAGATATATTATAGGCGCACCCAAAAAATGTATCAGTTTCTCTGTGTGCAAATGTGCATGTAGAACATTTCTACATGTGACCACATTTTTAAAAGCAACCAGGTCACTAGAAGTATATAGTTTTGATCTACGATCAGATTGACTTGATCAGGGTGGGTGGGTGACCTGTTGTTTTTAAATTGTTTCTAAACTAAACATACATGGTTAAGGATGTCAAATCAAGCTCCGCAATATGTGATAAGAAATCTGTTCCTAAGGCAGACATTTGTATGTTTCTGCAAATATGTCACATTGCAATGAATTACATTTACGTTACACATAGTGCTTTTCAGTAGATACTATGAAAACAGCTGCATATTTGGATATTTTTTAATACAATACAAAAATTGGTACAATTGTTTTATATGTAGAACACACAAATATTAACAGCAAGGGTGCTGTTAATTAGTAATAATGATTTTATATATCACTTCTAAATTTTCAAAGTATCCTACAGTCTTCATTACATTTTCACAACAACGTTGAAAAAATTTCACTACTGCACCCATTTTACAGAGATGGAACTGAGGCCAAGAAAGGTAGCGACTTTCCCAATGTCATAATTAATTTATAAATGACTAGGAATTGAACTCACATTTCCTCTAATCAGCTTTCACACTCAGTCTTCTACACAAACTTTTAAATACATCACATTTATATAGTGATTTCTAACATTCAAAGTGCTTCATATTAATTCGCTTGTAATCTTTTCAACTAGGAGTAACCTTCTTCCATTAGCTCTGTCACTACATAGCACACATGTACGCACACACAAAAAACTTTGTGGCAAAGTTTGAACGAATCCACATACACAAGGTAATTATGATAGCAATTAGGGTTTCAATAGTGCTAACACTGATCAGGATGGCTTATAATAACTGTTTCCATAGCTAAACACTGTCCTATTCAATCAGTGTGAGATGGCAGTCCAGTCCTAATCATAATGTTTGTATATCTGCCCACAACTCTGCAATTACTGTTTGTGTGGTATATGCTGCTAATCCCGCAAATGATGAACACTCATCTTGCATATTTATTCAGTGGCACAACAACTTTTAGTACTGGGCCATTTGAAATCTATGCATATTTTTCCTTACCATTTTCATTTTGTTTTGAAATGGACGAAAAAGCTTCAGTGTTTTAGAAGCTGGTGGATCTCTTCTCATGAAGTAGCACACAAAAAACCTTTTGCCACTTGCTGTAACTCGATGCATAGTACACCATGTTTGACATTCTCAAACCATATTTCATCTCTTACTAGCTCAGTTGTAATGTTCGACCAATCACTTTAAATATGCATGCATCTAGAACTGCTTCCTTTCATTTTTAGAGGGAATGAGGCTGTTCTGTATAGAATTACATAAATGCCAAAGTCCCCTGCCTTTTGCACAGAGCAACCATTGCACATAATAAGTAATTATGTGGTTTAGAAGATGAATCTACTGAAAATTAGCTGTCATAAACCTACATCTTCTTCTTCTGAGCTGGACTTATTATAATAAAAAGCTAACTTTACTTCATAATTTTATTTATTTATGTATGTATGTATTTATTTATATTTGTATACCGCTCCCCATCCATACAAATTCTGGAGTGGTGAACACAAGAAGTACAATAGTAAAGAAGATAAAAGCTTAAAACACCATATTAAAAACAAGAAAGGGAAAAACAGCAGGAAAATTGGTGGGTTTTTTTACAGTGGATAGCTGCTCAACACTCCTTCTATGAGATAGTGGGATAATATGAGCTACTGGGATAATAGTAACCTACACAAACCTATTTCACTCTCCATTCTGTGTGATACCCTTTTTATTTTTCTGTGCTTGCTTCCAGCCAGCAAATTGAGCAAACACTGCTGCCAAAATGGAGGAACTTGTTTCTTGGGGACCTTTTGCATATGCCCCAAACACTTCACCGGGAGACACTGCGAATATGACACAAGGATCAGGTGCGTACATAGTGTCGCTACACTCCATCATGTGAATAGATCCAAGTCTATTCACATGAATAGACTTCCATTTGCATAACAGTACTTTCCCTTCCTTTCCTCTCCCCTGCACCAGTGTGTACTCTTTCTGCTCCAGAGTTCCTCAACCCTCCAGAGCAATCTGGGGTTTTGGAGGGGGTGCTAGAGAAAGGAATCCATTCCACTAGTGGTGCCCATTCTGCTAGTGGACAGGCACTGTTGAATACAACGTTTTGAATGCTTAATGTTTAGGATTGTTCCAGGGGGTACTTAAGTTAACACAGACATAGGTCATTCTGCTTGCCATGGCTTTTTAAATACAGTGTCTCTTCCTAGTATATGTGAGAACAGCAGCACATACCAGACTTCTTCCAAGAGTTCTGCTATTTATTATTACAAGAGACTGGAAGAACCAAGAGCCAGAAAAGGAACGAAAGAAAATTGTTGCTAGTTACTGGTCCATACAGGCCCAGGCTTGCTCTGTCCCCTGAGAAGATTATGCAGGCCCAACCACATACAGAAATCTGCTTCAAAAGTGAAAGTATTTTTTCCTATTCACTAACATGGACTGCTCAAACTGAGGTCTTCTGGGTTTGCCCAGTAGTGTAGTGGCAAATCCAGAAGTGCAGGGTCCCTTCCTGACGGTCACAGCCACGCCCCCACAAGCCACGCCCCTTCTAAGATTGTACAACCTTAGAAGATATACAGCCTTCAACTGGGATCCAAAATCACTGCAGCTGAGAGTAAGGCAGGGGTATTTCACTTGGAC
The DNA here is from genome assembly GCF_057233095.1 of Heloderma suspectum. Lineage (NCBI taxonomy): Eukaryota > Metazoa > Chordata > Lepidosauria > Squamata > Helodermatidae > Heloderma > Heloderma suspectum. The sequence continues at coordinate 90,969,419 of NC_139459.1, forward strand.
ATCTGAGAAAAAATGCAGGGGTGTTATTCTTTTCCACCCACTCCCTCGAACACAAAACATTTTAGGTTTTCAAAATATGATACCGTATGGAAGCTTCACCCTCTCAACTCAGCCCTCATGGACAGATCCCTTCTCATTTAAACAGCCCCCTTGTACACTCCCTTCGCGCCCCAACATAACCCATTAGCCTTCCCTAAGCTCCTTCATTATATCTCCCCCTCCCACTCCAACAGAAGCATCCACACACCCAGCTGGATTGAACCACACACACACACACACACACAGCCACCTTCTTTCTCCTTTCCCCCAACTGTTTTTTTTTTTTTTTCTGTTTTCCTTCCCTCCACCAGGGTTTGTTTGCCCAGATACATGCCAGCCTTGTACCAAAAAGTGTAGCTGACAGAGCAGGTCACATTTGGCATTCAGCTTACTGTAGAAATTAATATTCAAGAATTAACAGCGCAATCCAGTGGGTCTTTATTTCAAATTAAATTTACAGAGATCTTGGGAAGGCAGCTAAGGCTACAGTCCTATGCTCTCTTACCTGGGAGAAAGCCCAATTGGCAATTGAACATAGTGGGACTGACTTCTGAGTAAACATGCATAGGACTGTGTGATAAATCCTAAAAACTGGCACAAACCAGCCACCTGCCCTGCCCCATAAGTAAATAATGGTGGTAGCAGCAGCACCCCCCCACACACACTGCTGCTGTAGCCAGCAGCAGTCGCCCTGAACGGGTGGCCAGTGTTGCAGGAGACGAGGGCAGCGCCACAGGCACAGAGCAGGGACAGGTGGAGAAACCAAGAGCTGAGGAGGAAAAGGTGGGCGAGAGGAGGCTGCAGAGCTCCCTCAGGCTCCCTCTTTTGCTCACTGGCTCCCTTTGTCTGGCCAGCAGCCAAGAGGCAGCTGTCCGCACTCCCTCTGCTCCCTCCTCCTTCCCTAGCAGACTGTGACCCAGCTGGGGGCTGGGTTCAAAAAAAGTGCCGGAGCAATGCCCCAGCATGACCTGCGACCACTACACCGCTGAGTTTGCCTATTAAAGAGGCAGCACACTAAATCTCTCTCTCATTCTCTCTCTCTCTCACCCTCACCCCATATGGGATGACTAGATATGCTATGGTACCCATATTAAACCCCTCTGTGGTGTCCCATGGCTTAGCGTTGTTCTAACAAGGAACTAGGTGCTGCAGGATTTAGAATACAGAGCATGCAGAAAATGTAATCCTATCACTCACATTACAAATAGTGTTCATGTGAAGGCATCTCTACAACATCACCTCATAGGAGGTGTATTAGGGTATGTTCAGTGGAGGCATAGCTTGGGGAGGAGGTTTCCATACAGACACTAGCACTGCCAATGTCTGCTTCCTTACTCAGCTGAACTTTTGGTCTCTCTTCCCCCTTATATTAGCCTTCTCCAACTTGGTGCCCTCCAGATGTTTTGGAGTTCATCTCCCATCAGCCCCAGCCAGCATAGCCTATGGTCAGGAATCTTGGGACTTGTAGTCTAAAACATCTGGAGGGCACCAGGCTGACATAAATCTAAGAGAAGGAAAGTTCCATCCACAGCTGGGTCACATTGCTGTCCTGTGCAGCAATGGCCACAGGAACTTCCTCCTGTAGGCATTTTTAAAGTTGATGCAGTAAGAACAGGAAAAGAACGGGGGCTTGGTCATTATTTGAGCAAGAGGTACACAAGTTCTAAGGTTTCCCAAAAGAGGGGGCTTCTGAAGAGGAAGGCAACTGGCCCTTAATTTTATATGGGTGTCTGGGAGGAAGTGGGCCTCATCACAATTTCAGTTTACAAAATGAGTTGCACTTTCTTAGGAGTTGTGGCACCATCCCACATGGCGAGTGGACTCAAGAAGAATGTCAATTGTGCCGGTGCATCTATGGGACGGTGAATTGCCTCCATCAACCTCACAAACCTGGATGCGGTAAGAAATGTCACAGATACTATTCCATAAGCCTGTTGACTTGCCAGCTCCCAAATGGGAAGGAAGTTCCTGTTTATTTACAAGTTCAATGGCAGATTTGATTTCTTTGGCTATGAGATTTCAGCAGTCTGAGCACTCCTGTGAAATAAAGGTACTCACTGAAGTGGGAGAAGCTGACCTGCTGGATATCTGCTTGGCACTGAGTGGGTAAAAAACATGGCCACTCTCCAGTCAGGGTCTGTCAATTTCAAGAAGTGGAGGCATTAATTGCTTATATCCTTTTTATCCAGAATCTGCTATTCCCAGCTGACCAGGATATTCAGCAAACTCCATTCAACAGTAAGTACATAATCAGGCAGTGCTACAACTATTGTCCTGGGAGTTTGTGTCCACACAGAAAAAACTAGAGTTGCCAGTCCTGGACTTGGTGGTTTTGTATCTGGTTAATTATCTGGACAGCAGAATGTCATTGTGTGATGCCTTTTCCCTTCACAGCAGTACTGTATGTGTGTGCGTGTTCGGGCAGGGGTAGGGGGAACATTTGGTAAAATTCTATGCAAGTCCTTAAAGGGACAGGAAGTATTTCAAGATTTTGACCTGAGAACCCAAGACTAATTTAGTGTATATGCACATGACAAGTTCAGAGACTCCAAAGCAGGAATTAGATTTGTAGACATCACAGGAAACTCCCATTTTTCTGTCAAATACATTTTCAAAATGTTTACTTAGCATTTATGATAGGGTTAACACTGCTTGTGACTGCTGTGGAAAGGAGAAGATGGGAAAGGAAAGGAGAAGATGGGAAAGTCTACTTCCAACAGCACAGTTGATCCATCTTAAACCTGGATCCAGCCCTTAGTATTTATATGTAAAGTTGCTGGGGCAATGTCTGGATTCAAACAAACTCTGGCTCCAAGGTGAGCACACTTTTGAACTCCAACAAGGGAGTTCGAAATTGGAGTTCAAAAGGCGGGGGTGGAATACAACTGAAATGGCCATGAGGAAATACGTATAGCTGGGGAAGCCTTGATTTTGTGGTTTTTGAGCTGTTGTAGTGCTTCAGATTATGGGGGGAGGGGCTTATCTTTTGTGACAGCCCCCTTAGCTATTGTTTTTAGAATGTTTTACATGACTGTCTAAAATTATGAGGGTCAGGGATGCAGCTTGTGGGTGTGACAGGAGAATAGGGCAGTGGAATAGAATATGTCAGGAGCTGGTGGCCTCACCTACACTGGAGGCATTTAAGCAGAGCTGGATAGCCGTCTGTCAGGGATGCTGTAGCTGCTTCCTGCACTTCAGCTCCTGCATTGATCAGGGGGTTGTACTAGATGATCTCTAAGGTCCCATCCAACTCTACGATCCTATGATTTCATTCTGGATCCCCATATCTCCCCCCAACACACACACACACTTCAGGCTCTGAATTACAAACTGTAGCCTGTGTGGTATAGTGAACACTTGTGTGTTTGGATGTGGGACAGATCACTATTGGTATCTTAACAGGTAGACCTCCCCTCCCCACTCCAAATCTCATAGTTTGTATATTTTTGTTGCTTCAGTGATGAGGTGCTCCTTTATGCCTTAATGGAGTGGAGGGGAAGCAACTCATTAGCGTGAGAAGAGTGAACTGAAGCAGTCAACCACTTTAACTAGATTTCTTTATAGTTTATGATCTTTTATTAAAACCACTTTAACTGTATTTCTACTGTACCACAGTAAAAAAAAAATTTCTGGGAAATAACTTTCATTCATGAGACCTCCAACTGCATGAATACACTTAGATAGGAATTGTGGTAATGTAACAAATGCTGAAATTAAGGAGGAAATGAAAGATAAGAGACAAATTATATTGTGTAAATTAAGTGTTTTATAGTTACACTAGTAAAGGTTTTTTTCTTTCTAAGACAGACTCCATTAGGAAGGGGCAAATTAGGAACGGGCAAATTAAAAAATGCTCATATAAAAATACAAAGGAAGTTCTTTGAAAAGGCTGAATTCTCCTCAATAAGTATTACTAAGGGCCAAGCTAGACATGCTTGCAGGAGATGTGTGTGTTTAAACCTCAGTCTTCCACAATCACATAGTGTGTGGAGAGACTATCTTAAGGAGCAAAAGAGGTGCACAGGTGAGGACTTGCTCCTTGTTCCCTTAGCTTAGCTCTTTGCAGCCAACCCCAATCCCCATGTATTTTTTCCTTGTCTGTTTACTTCTTGTATTGTTGAAGGACATACTGTGGGGATGTAAGTAACAGGGGGCAGAGGGGAGAGGAGGTTCTGCCTTTGTGGGTCCCTTTTGCCCCTTAAATCACCCTCTTGCTTTCTACATTATTGGAGCAGGTCTGGACTTAAACACGCAGGCCTTCCGCCATCACGTGTATCTGGTCTTAAGATAAGAACTTAAGAAAGTAGAATAAAAAGAAATGGCTTTGGGCATAATAGAAATCAAATTAGCCACGTACCTGATCCTATGCACATGCACTGGGGAGTGAGCCCCATTGAACACAGTGGAACTTACTTCTGAGTAAAACATGTATAGGATTGCACTGTAAATTATGAAATGCAGTCATTGCTTATTTAGTACTCTCATATTTAGTACTCTCTGATTTAGTACTTTAGAAATCTCTTTTCCCGTGTATAAACTGTGAGTATGTTGTGCTACACAGTTAAATCTGAAAGGCACCCCCACCCCTTGCACTTTAAAAAAATGTGGTGCTATACTTAAAATAAATATTTCAGGAAATATGAGATGTGCATATGAATTCTCTTTACTTTTTCTCTTCTGAATGTCTTGAAATGCCATTAGTCATTTTTAAGCATTCTCTTACTGCTGTAATTTGCAAATCTTCCAGAATAAGGAGGAATGCCTTTGTAATAGTCTCCATCTTACTGCTCAGCTAGGGCAGCTCAAGGAAAGTACAGGCAGGGGACGGGCAATTCAAAAGAAACTCAGGCATATCATTCTTGTTTCTAGTCAAGATGACTTACATGTTGTTTTTAAACATTTTGTTTACTTCAGATCCCACAAAGGAAAAATGGCTTCATTGGGTTCATCTTGAAACCAGTTCTGAAGAGTGATAGCTTCAGTGGGTGGCATACCATTTCATGTCTTCATGATTATTTGTGCAGCTTTATCAACTCCTCTCATGAATGACTTAATAAGGAGAAGGAGAAAATGTTTGTCATTTGTTGAAATATTCTTATTTGAACTATTTTGCTGCTAGTGATGAGCATGTCCACTTTTTACAAAAGTTCCAACATTGAACAGTTATTTAGGGGAAGTATAACTTTTATACTGCAGTACCAAACGTAGTTTAGCACGTTCAGTGACCAACAGTCTGTTTGTGTTCATTTGATACTGCACGATGTTCTGGGGACAGGGGGAGAAGCTAGAAAGCTAGAAAACATTGTGCAGACATTCTCCATCGCCATCAATTATTCCCTGGAACCTTGCTTCCTTTAGGGTGTGATCCCGTGTATGTTTAGACGGAAAAAAGTCCTACAGCTCCCAGCATTCCCCAGAGCTGTAGGACTTTTTCTGTCTAAACATGCATACCATTGTGCCCTCACAATACCTTACACTACTGCTGAAATGACAAGGAATTATGTTACACCTGGGCTGAATCTACACATAGCAGTTCTACTGTTATCATACCATTATCATAACTACTGGTGTCCACTGGTGTCATGCGTATCAATATACATATATGTTATGATAAGGGTATGATAACAGTATAACTGCCATGTGTAGATTCAGCCCTGACACTCAATGTGTGCACATGCAGACACACCGACTAGGTTTATGACCAAAACCAGGGCCCCTTGCAGGGAAGGATATCTTCCACAGAATACTGACTATCATAGCGCACTGATAGCAAATGTGTGTCTTCTGCCCTTAATCCAGGGGTGGGGAACATGTGGCCCTCCACATATTGTGGGACTGTAACTCCCGTCAGTCCTAGCCGATGATGAGTGATGCTGCAGTACAAGAGCATATGGAGGGCCACATGTTCCCCATCCCTGCCTCTAAAAGTTACGTGGCATTGGGAAGAGCGCTCGATGAGATTCGAAGAGCTGCCAGCGGAGAGCATAGACCATACTAGGTATGATGTATTATTGGTCTGACTCAATCTATGGTAGCTTTTTTACATTTCTAGAGGGCAACCAAGGTAGATTGTGCACTAGTGCTGCCTGAATCATTATACTAAGATGATGATCAGACTGCAAATCTACTGACTCATCCCTCACATGGATTTTTAGTTTACATCTATGATGTTTTAAATACTGACAAACAATTCTTCCAGTGGAAGATGACATATGACATCTACTTAAGCTAAATCTTAATTGCATCTGTAAATATGTATTTATAGGGCACATTCTGGGGGGTGGGGGGGAACACAGTTTATTAGTAGATACTTTAAAAAAATACTTGGCCATCTCTTTTATTGAAAAGATAGGAAGCAAAATAATTAAATAATGGTTGGTATATTCATTGCTGTCTTGTACATTTGGATTCTTAGTTATGAATTAAAACGTTTCAGAAGGTAATCTCAGATGTATGTCTGTCATTAATTTTGCTCTGTCTAATATTCTTCCCTTCTAACATTACTGTGATAAAACAGCATTTCTAATTGCTAAGCAAACTTTTATACTTGTTCAGCTTGATCAATTACATATAAAGAGTTGGAGCAAAGATCTGCCTTCTGTAAGAAGAAGGGATCTTCTGCTAATGGAAGGGCTCTACTTGTAGAAGGAAGGTTCCTCCACCCAAGTTTGGGGGATCCCCCTCCCCACCACACACCACAGCTCACTCCATTCAGCAGAGTCTCCTGATTCTCTGTGTAGCACTTTCAGGGGGCTGGAGGGACTGCCCTGGGAAGGAGCGGGTAGGGAAGTCTACTTCTGCCAGCATAGTTGATCCAGTATAAATCTGGACCCAACCCAAGTTCTCTTCATAATCTAATTACAAGAATCAAAGGTCTTAAGCCTCAAAGCTATTCAAGAAGTCAAATAAGAACTCTCTGTGTGTTTAAGATAAAGGTAATCTTGGTTAATTTAAGTGATACACATTACATTATACGTAATCATTTAATGAGAGCTACATGTATGGCAGGTACATATTTTTTCTCCATGATGCATTTCTTCATTTTTTTTTTAAAGGCTGCTCTGTGCAAAAGGTACCTGAAAGAGTCCTCTGAACATTTTTTGCAGAAATTGTATTTTAAGGGAAGCGATATCAAAATCTGTTGTATATCACTGTTCCTCAGTAGCTTGGTCCTAGAAGGAAAGGGCAGAAAGTACTATACAGGGAATACATGCATGATTCTGCAAAGTGCTGAGTACCCCCCCCCCAAATTTATACTCTGATGTCATGCCCTTGTGACCTCTTTGACTGAAATTCCAACATAGGTTATCGAAGAACAATTACCACCAGTCTCACTCTTATTTCCCCATTTATATTTGGAACCAGTACTAATTACAATGTGAAATATTGGACAGAAGGCCAGATCACACTTGCTGGGATCTACTGTACATTGTGTGTACAATATACATGTGGTTCTTTGTTTATAGATCTGGAATGTTATACATTAACTATAATTAAGCCCCTTCAGTCCACACTGACTCTGGCTATGGGACATATACCTCCACACTCAAACCAGACATTATTCAGTTAACTTTATTCAGGATCATAATGTCACCAGATTATCATAAAGGTCACCAGGCAGCACAATGTACAGGAAAAGATCACCTAACTATTGCATTACCCACCCAGCATACTTGCGACTTTCTTATTTTTTCTGCCTTTTCCCTTTTCATTCCTCCCCCTCCCCCATGCCAGCTGCTCAGTGTAGAGCAAATTCAGGATTGTGAAGACTGGGCTGCAGTCCTATATACACTTGCTTTGAACTCGGGGACATATTTCTTGAGTAGACATGCATAGGATTCCATTGTCTGTCATCAATATAGTTTATCCATCTGCAGCTCTGCTGAATTTAACCATGATTAGTTTGAGTCTGACATCACATGGACAACTGTAGAACCACTCTAGGCAGAAAATAACTTACTATATGCAACTAGTTAGAAGTTGCATATACAATTGTTGTGTCAGTAATGTGGACAATATAATGATTGAGTCAGCCCTGGGAGTTCTGGGACTCTTGACTTACAAACTCTGTGCTATTCACTAATAGTTTTGCACCCCAAAATTACCTTTGTAAGCTACTGGAGTAATAGTGACCTTTTGAGATTTCCCAATGAAAAGGTCCACAAAAGCTTACTTAGTGATTTAATTCTGGAGGTTTGTCCCAAATAAAACTTCTGTATTCAGGATTATCCATTCTGTTGCTATATACAGAATGCCAATTGCATCTTCTAATTAAATGTTGATAATCCAGAGGTGGAGGAGTAATGTCTAGTCTGCAAAAAGAAAAAAAATCACCAGTGTAATTGAACTTTTTGTCACTTATCTATTCACTTTTTTCTAACTCCTTTTATGACTTATGTTACCACAACAGGGGCATAAGTACAAAGCACTGTTGACATACAGGATAGTGTCTTTCAATCTGAATTGCATTTCAGTCTGAGCCTTTGTACAAGCAATGTTATTGGTACACAGAAAAGCTGTCATTTCCTGCCCCTTCTTAAGCTTGGCAGGCAATTTCCTAAATGCAAGGTCTCCTTCACACTCTGAGGCTCCTTCCAACACTGTAGAAGTGTGAGAAGGAAGCATGATTAATTTCCATTATTTTTGCAACATAGAAAGTGCTCCAGTCAGAAACGACCAGTACTTAACAGCCATAAAACTTCACATCACTGCTGTCACAGTAACAATCAAACCATGTCCAAATTATTTATTCCATGTTCATGAAACCTTCCCTGATAGCATTCTTTCTGCCTTGGATGTCTTTTGGATGTCAATCATACTATAGAGCTATGCTATCTGCACAATCCTAGGCCACTGTTAGCCAAGCTACAGAAATAGGTTATAGAGCTCCATCTTTTTCTTAAGCACCCTTTCATGTAAGTGAGACTGATATGTTATGACAAACCACTGTGTTTGTCTCCCACCCATAGAATCATAGAATAGTAGGGTTGGAATCCATCGAGTCCAACCCCCTGCTCAATGCAGGAATCCAAGTCAGAGCATCCCTGACAGATGGCTGTCCAGCCTCGACTTGAACGCCTCCAGTGTGGGAGAGCCCACCACCTCCCTAGGTAATTGGTTCCATTGTCGTATTGCTCTTTACAGTCAGGAAGTTTCTCCTGATGTTCAGCCGGAATCTGGCTTCCTGTCACTTGAGCCCATTATTCCGTGTCCTGCACTCTGGGATGATTGAGAAGAGATCCTGGCCTTCCTCTCTGTGACAACCTTTCAAGTACTTGAAGAGCGCTATCGTATCTCCCCTCAGTCTTCTCTTCTCAAGGCTAAACATGCCCAGCTCTTTCAGTCTCTCTTCATAGGGCTTTGTTTCCAGTCCCCTGATCATCTTTGTTGCCCTCCTCTGAACCCTCTCCAGTTTGTCTGCATCCTTCTTAAAGTGTGGTGCCCAGAACTGGACACAGTACTCCAGATGAGGCCTAACCAGTGCTGAGTAGAGGGGAACTAGTACTTCCTGGGATTTGGAAGCTATGATTCTATTAATGCAGCCCAAAGTAGCATTTGCCTTTTTTGCAGCCACATCACATTGTTGGCTCATATTCAGCTTGTGATTGAGAACAATTCCAAGATCCTTCTCACTTGTAGTGTTGTTGAGCCACGTATCCCCCATCTTGTAAATGTGCATTTGGTTTCTTTTTCCTAGGTGCAGAACTTGGCATTTATCCCTATTAAATTTCATTCTGTTGTTTTCTGCCCAGCACTCCAGTCTATCTAGATCACTTTGAATTTTGTTTCTGTCTTCCAAAGTATTAGCTATCCTGCCCAATTTTGTGTCATCTGCAAATTTGATCAGTATTCCCTGACATCTGTCTGATGTCAGTGGGGTGGTGAATCTCCTCTAGGTTTCAGTCAAAACTCTAAAACCCTTTAGAATTCTGACTTGTTCTGATTGAAACCCGGAATGGATTTACCAACCCACTGACATTGGAGCCACCAGCCTCCACTGCCTGGATCTCTAACCTTGTGAGGTAGGACAGACTGCAAGATACCTTTTTCTCTATATTCCTTAGAGTTGGGGCCACCGCCACCCATGTATATTTTTTTAAAATCTCCCTTAGTCTGCCCACATGAGAGTGACTTATGATTTTTATATGTGGAGAAGGATAGAGCCCTATTTCAGAGCCTCCTTTAAACTCCATAAGAACCAGTTTAGCATGTTTGCCAAGCAATCCAGCGCACGGGTAAGGTGAACTCCAGGCTAGGCAAGAGAATTAAATCAACTCTAAAGTAATAAGGAGTTTTGTGGCACCTTAAAGACTCTCAAATTTATTCTGGCATATGTTTCTGTGGACTATAGCTCACTTCATCAGATACATGGGGTATTATGAAGTTTCAAGTTTTTATACAGTACATGGGGGGAGGGGTGAAAGGGAGAGAGGAAGGTGGTAATAAACAGTGCGGTCAGAAGGAAATTAAATGCAAAAAGTGACAATCACACTTACAGTGATCATTTACAATGCAGTTGTTGCTGGTAACAGAAACACCCTGTTACTAAGTAAGTCAGTTAACAGATGTAATTTAAAAAAAAAAATCCTTTATCCATATTCAAGCTTCTGGCAAGAGAATTAAATCTGTTGAAGAGTTCTAACTCAGCAGTCTCTCGCTCTAATCTTCCTTTGATATTGCTTTGCTCCACAATGGCCACTTAAAGGTTGGTGACAGAGTGCCCTGGGAGGCTGAAGCATTCTTCAACCGTTTTTTTTCCCCCCAATATTGCAATTTGTGTCCATTTATTCTTTGTATAGAGACTGGCCCGTTTGCTCGATGTAGAATTGCCCTCTCATCATCTTTGCCTGATGAGCCAGTTGCGTTCTCCTGGAAAAGAGGGATCTAGCCACTTTTATCCATAGCCTAGCAACCTCCAGAGCTTGATTGCTGCAAGGCCTCTAGCCTCTGCAATGGGCTGTCCTTGAAAACTGGTCCCAGCTGTATGTCCTGGAGACATATACCCTGTCACATGACCCAACAGGGGACACTGAATGCAAAAGGGGTGTGTGGGTGGGTGATTCAGCTACAACACCCAAACCTGAAAGGCCCCCCAGTATCTCTTGCCAGAGCTTTGGCACTCTGACTAGATCTTCTTTGCTGTCTAAATTTGAGCCTTTATACACGAGGTTTTTATTGTGCGATTATGATTGCTCATTCACATTAGTTTGCGGGAGTTTGTGGGTCCTTTACATGATGTCATCATCCTTCAGGGCCTCTCCTGTGTTTTGTGACCATTATCACAGGGTTTTTTTTCTTAGCAGGGAAAGTGTGGCATTTTTTTCTGAATGGCATCTATAACCCCATAGAAATCTCATGTAATTATGCAGTTCCACTATACCACAGTTCCACATAGTGGTTGCGTAATGGAATGTATAGAAAGTCAGAGAAAGACCCTCCCCGCAAAAAAATACATGCAAAGAAGCCAATTTTAATCCCACAAAGAATCCAGAAGCAGAAGCCTCTGTAAAGGTGCAGGTTAAAAACTTCATGTAGAAAAGCCCTTTGGAGAGGAATCCAGTGACTGCATCACATTTTAATTGCTCTGGTGCCAATTTTGGTGAAAGGTGGCATAGGGTTATTCTAAATAAGTAGAAGATTTGATTAAGGCACGGATGTCAGTTTGTAGCCTGTCACCACAATCCTACTCCACCGTCCAAGTGTTCAGTATCCCCTGTTGAATCTCATGAACAAGGGATAGGAAAAGGAGAAAATTTCATTATAGTAGCAGTCTTACCATACATATGTAAGTTTAATTTTAGTTTGCTTGGGACCATGGCAGAGTGGTAGAGCACATCCTTTGCTTGCAGATAGTTCCAGTTTTAATTGCTGGAATTTCCAGTTGTTGTTTTTAAAGAATGAGGTGGGAGATACTGTGAAAGACTTCTTTCTGCTTGAGACCCTGGAGAGATGATGCCAGTCAGAGCAGACCAAGGGTGGGCAGGAAGTCGGTCTCCAGATGCTTAGGACTACAACTCCCAGCATTCCTGATCATTGGCCATGCTGGCAGGGGATTCTGGAGCTTCTGGGAGAAGTCCAAAACATCTAGAGAACCAGCTTCTGCCCACCCCTGGAGTAGTCAATAGTAGGCTAGATGTGGACAACAGGATGCTTCTACATGAGGCTTTTATTACCCTGCCCCATCCACAACATTTTACAGGGGGTCCAGGCAATGTTGTCCGCCACGCATAACCCTCCCATTTTTCCCACCTCTTCTCCTGGCTTTTTTTTATTACTCCAGAAAATCAGTTGAAAAAAAAAGTTGGAATTACTGAACAGTGCCTTCTGAATGGTAGCACTAGGAGCCCTCCATCAAGTAGCAGCCATAGTCTGACAGTATGAGACAGCTTCCTATTTTTCTAAGTTTTAACGTTTAAAATAGGATGTTTCCCTCCAAACAGATATAAGGTACAGATATTGGTTACGCTACTTAAGGTGCATTTCTAGGCATGTTTAGACAGAAAGAAGTCCTACAACTCTCAGCGTTCCCCATGCTGGCTGGGGAATGTTGGGAGTTGATTATTATTATTTTTGTTTAAATGGGCATAGGATTACACCCTTATTTGGATAAAATTTCTGTAGACTTCAATAGGATTATTATATATTTACACTGATTAAACCGAGATCTGAAGACAGAATTCCTGACTTTTTTGTTGATTTCACTCATGAAGAATTAACAGGCTTTCGTGTAATTTGTGATCAAGGGGGCCAATCTACTAATAAAGAATTTGGAAATTAAAATGTCAGGCAAGCTAATGCAACACTTGATAAATTGCTAGGCTGTTCATGAAGATTATATTTTAATGCCATTCTAATAGCTTGATTATAAAAGACAATTTAGTACATTTAAAGTAGGTTGAGTAAGGGAAAAAAGCTGCTCTGATCTGCAACATGTTGAAATACTACAAGCCCTATTCAGTGGGATTTTTTGCTGGGAGGGCAGTTCGACGATCTGGATACTTTCAAATCTAAACTAATGAAGATATCCAATAAGAGAACAAAATGTACCCTCATGCAGTTCTCTTAATTTCCCAACTAAGCTATTAAACAGAACAACTAGTTTTGAAACACATTCGTGTGTATTTTATGTTATACTGTATTTTAGCACATAAACAACACTGAAGGAAAACATGACCTTAGTGTGACTTTTGCACATCAAAAAGACAATCTTTGTAGCTTGCTGGCTTCTCATGAAGTGCATTAGCACTTCAAAAAGAGATACATTCTTAGAATCTATTACAGATTAATGGAATAAAATAAGGATAATACATGTTTATTCTTTTGGAATAAGTATGTGAGGCCACTTTTCAACAAAAACTTCTCAACGTGGTTTTCATAATATAAAGGTGGCTTACAAATATGTTTCAATAAAGTTTACTGTCTCAGGCAGAGTGGGCTGTCAGGAACTTGAGAAAGTGATATTCCTATCTTGCTGTCCCCTCCTTTTTCCTTTTTGGGGGTGGATGTTGTTTTTAACTGAAATAATAACATTCTGTGTTTCGACTGCTCTCGGCCATAGTCTTAACTGATAGACACACACAATCTGCACGACTTCTGGTTTCTCTAGGCCCTTGTTCTCTCTTTCTATGGGCTAAACTGTGATCAGCCTCCTTTAAGATCAAAGGATTTTGTCAGGCAGTTTGGGGGATTGCAAAAAATCCCTTTTCTTCTGATGCATAAACTTCTATACTTATACATACTTCGGGTGTCCCCCAAGAATGTAAAAAACACTACCTTATTTTTAGTGGCCCCATTTCGCTTCCAAACTGATAGTCACTCAACCACATGAGTTCACTAATAGAGTGAGTAATATATATACAGGGGAAGAGGCATCACTCAAAAGCACATACCTTGCATACAGTCTCTGGCATCTCAATTTATTTATTTGGTTGGTTGGTTGGTTGGTTATGGGCTTCCTATCAGATTTTTATGAGTAGGGCTACCAGTGTGGGGGGCCCTGAGGCAATATCTGGACAAGAGATAGGAGTGTTGATATCCTGTGATGTTCTGGTGATGTGTCTCCATGGGAGCTAAGAAGGCTAGGTGACAGTCAGAAGAGATGACTCATCTAGATTTCCCTCCCTACACCTCTATCTAGCCAGGCAGAGGGGTACTTCCAGTCTGGAGCTTCCAAGCAAGGTTTTTATCCCCCTGCCCCATCCACAGAATTTTACAGGGGGTCCAGATGACATTGTCTTCCACTCATAATTCTCCTGTGTTTTCCCTCCAGTTCTTCCATCTTTTTGCTTACTGCAGGAAATCCATTAAGGAAAACAAGACATAATAGTTACACAATGCCTTCTGATTATTACCTCTGGTAATACCCGGTGTGTGAAAAGGCAAGATTGATACAGAGAGGACAGACACAGAAGAAGAGTTCAGAGAGCTGAGTTTTGGGTGCTGGCTGCATCTCTGTGTAGATCTGATGTGGGAGCAATAAACTTTGGCTGCCTGTGGGAGTGTTTAAGCTGTGCTTCCACCTATGTTCAACCTGTAAATAAACACACATATTACAAAACACCAATAAACTTCCAGTTAACTCCTTTCAAAGTGAACCAAACCTGAGTAAGTGCTGAGCCCCTACAACTTCTCACCGCCCAGAGAAGTGGGGAGCATGTGACTATACACATCCTGTCCTTCAGTGGACAATTGGCATTCCCAGGGGGGCTTATAAAAGTGTTAAAAAAATTACAATACAAATATTACCCCCCAAAAAACACTAAAACAGCACACAGTGTTTAAAAAAATCTTCCAATCAATAAAAACTCACAGCAGCTTAAATAAAAACTCACAACAGCTCCTGTCAAAACCCAGGCTGATCTGCAGAATGCAGAAATGACAAGGGTGGTTAACACGATTGCTCCTGAGCACCCTCTCCGGAGTGGAGTTTGTACTGCTCTGTGCTATACTCCAGACCTGAAAGCAATGAAGCAAAATAGGAGACAGCTAGAGTGCACTCAGCTTGAGTGCAGATGGAGAAAAATGCCTAGTGGATGCAATCGAAAACTGGTGTGTGCCATTGATCAAGTATATTCAGAGGCAGTGAGAGCGGCAAAGAAACAATATCTCGCTGTCTCTACTGAATCCTCCATGTGCCACCCTGGGGAGCTTTTCAGGGTCATCAGGGCTTATTACATGCTGGCCATAAGGACTGCTGTAATACGCCTGCTAGGCACTTCCAAGATAAAATCTCTTGCATCCACTGACACTTAAGACTCCAGTGTTACAGGTATCTCAAGGTATCTTGAGCACAGCTTTATCCAGTTTTCTTGGATGAATTTCAAGTGGTACACCCCGAGGATGTTGACAAGGTGCTTGGACAGGTTCATGCAACCACTTCCATATTGGATCATTGGCCCTCTTGGCTTATAAAAACTGGCAGGGAGGGAATAGCCAGCTGGGCCAGGGAGGTGATCAATGCCTCCTCGTGAGACGGAGTGATCCCAGGCTGCCTCAGAGAGGCGGCGGTGAGACCACTCCTGAAGAAACCCTCTGTGGACCCAGAAAATCTCAATAACTTTAGGCCAGTGGCAAATGTTCCTTTCCTGAGCAAGGTCCTTGAGTGGGTGGTTGCCAACCAGTTCCAGATGCTCTTATTTGAGACCAATTATCTGGATCCATTTCAGTCGGGATTCAGGTTGGGTTTTGGCACAGAAACAGCCTTGGTCACCCTATATGATGACCTATGTCAGGAGAGAAACAGGGGAAGTGTGACCTTGTTGATTCACCTTGATCTCTCAGTGGCTTTCAATACCATCAACCATGGTATCTTTCTGAGTTGGGAGTGGGAGATACTGTATTGCAGTAGTTTTGCTCCTACTTGGATGGTCAGCTCCAAAAGATGGTGCTTGAGGATATGGCTCAGCCCCGTGTATTCTTCAATACAGGGTTCCTCGGGGGTCGATTTTGTCCCCCATGCTATATAAACTCTACATGAAATGGCTGAGTGCGGAATTTTGGAGTGTGCTGTCATCAGTATGCTAATGACATGCAGCTCTATTCCTCCTTTTCATCTTCATCAGGTGCAACTGTAGATGTGCTAGATCAGTGCCTGGCTGCGACGATGGACTGGATGAGAGCTAATAAACTGGAGTTCAATACAGACAAGACTGAGATGCTGTTGGTGGGTGGTTCTTCTGACCAGATGGAGAATGCTCAACCAGCTCTGGATGGGGTTGCACTCCCCCTGAAGGAGATTTGTAGTTGAAGGTTCATTGGGTCTCTGTGGCACAGAGTGCCTTCTACCAGCTTTGGCTGGTGGCCCAGCTATGCTCCTATCTGGACAGGGATAACCTGGCTTTAGTTGTCTATGCTCTGGTAACCTCCAAGTTAGATTACCGCTCTAAGTGAGGCTGCCTTTGAAGACTGCTCAGAAACTGCAGCTTGTCCAAAATGCAGCAGCCAGACTGCATAACAGGGATCAGAAAGTCTGAACAAGTTGCTGTGAACCATCCAGTGCTTCAGCTATTGGGTGGCATAGAAATGAAAATAATAACAATAACAATAATAATACACTTGCACTGGCTGCCCATATGTTTCCAAGCCTGATTCAAGGTGCTGGTTTTGACCCGTAAAGCCTTTCATGGTTTGGGACCACAATAACCTGATGGAGAGCTTCTCCTGGCTCTCCTCACCCATGGGCTTGAGGAGTTATTTGAGAGTTGCTGCCCCCTTTGCACCCCAACAAGCCTGCTGCCTGTGTTTGGACAACACGGCAAGCTGTGCCAGTGAGGGTCATTAGGGAAATCCAGCCAGTGTGCAAAGGGCACGCGTTGCAGGGTTAACAAGCCACTGTGGCTTATTTCCCTGGCTGTGATTGTGTGAACCGATCCAGTATATGGTAGTGTCATGTTTTATATATGAATTGAAATCATATCCGATCTGCTCATCCCTCCCAAGCAACATTTACAGACATTAGTTCCTCAACCCACCAATTCCATTTCTCAAGAAACAGTTTTATTTCTGAGGTCCTCTTTGTCCCTTTTAATGGTAAACCTCTAAGAAACTGGGGGGGGGGGCAACAACTTTGGATTTTATTCAGCCCCCGGGGGCCTACAAATCAGTCCTTTTATCAACTACAAACAAAGGAAAACAAAAACAGCAAGCAAGGAAACAAAACAGGGGGACAAAAATAAAGAGAGTATAGAATTTATACATGAGAAAGACCTAGGAGGTCATCTAATCTGTTTCTCTGCCCATCCGGGATTGCTTTTAAGAAGAAAAGTGACTAACCTGATTGCAAATGTTTCGAAAACGTTAACTTACAAAAAGAGGTACTAATAGCATGTCACTGGAAATTGTGGTTATTCATTTCACAGTGCCTAGCAGTGTGCTGCTGTGTTATAATGGTAGGTGGGCGGGCACCGAGGCACCACTGGCAGCCTAAAAGACCTGCCCTGCCAGCTGGTCCCTGGGTTACTGAAGTTAACAGAAAGAAGAATTTTACTTGCTCTTTTGTGTACTGCCCTGTGCAAGGCCCAGTCACCTCATCCTCTTACCTCCTTTCTGCCCCAACAACTTTTTCCTTTGTCATACCTCTCCCTCCACATGTTCACACTCTAGCATTTTTAATCTTCTTTACTTTTTTTTTTTTGCTCTGTTCCACATCCTTCTTAGACCTTGCTTTCCCCCTGGGCCCTGTTTTTTCCCCTCATTTTCACTTCAGCTTCAGCTATTGGGCAGTAAAGAAACGTAATACATGCGTACATACTTATATACATCCTTTCCCACCCCTCATTATTTGCCTTTAGGATGCAGTCCTATGCATGTTTAGACAGCATGGCTGGCTGTGGAATGCTGGGAGTTGTAGGCTGGGGGACGGGTCTCAACATGCATAGGCTTGCACCTTTATTTCCTCCCATGCTTAATTTGAGCCCACGAACTTCAGACGCTAGCAAGCCTCTATCCTGGAGATATGCAGTAACAAGGGGAAATGTTGCAGTGTAGAGTGCTCCTGTTGCAGTGTAGACTCCATTCCCCCTCCCAACCAGTGTTCTGCTTGCTTTCCCCCACAGTCAGTCCTCACTCTGCAGCCACTGGGCACACTCAGTGTTCACTCATCTGTTTTGTGTGGTTCCTCCACCCCACCCCCCTTTTAGGATATTTTCCTCTAAAGATTCTTTGTACTTTTGCAAACCTCAGGGTTCCCTTGGGCCTGCTGATATTACCTTCTTGTGTGTGGATGGTACCAGTTTGGCTACATAAGGGGCATATTTGGGGCTATTTGGGGGTTGTATCCCCCTAACAAGCCATGCTGCCTGGGCTCCGATGACATGACGAGCTATGCCTGGACAGATGATTAGGCAAATGGCACCCAGCATGCACTGCAGCTTAAACAAGCCACCGTGGCTTATTTAATACATGGGGATTGTACGAACCATATCTATAAGTTGCAGTCATGAATGAAATCAACACTCAGGCTGCCTTTACATTAAAGAAAAAATCCGCAGTCCTACCATTGTGGAGCCTTTCTGCATTTACAGCAGGCTCCCAAATGGTGACCACGTGATTGCTGAGAGGGGAAGCTTTTAATTTTAAAGTTTCCATAGAACTCAATGAAACAGCGACATCTAGTGGCTGTTTTAATAGTGTAACAATCTGAGTTTTTTTGACACCTCACGTTCTCCAGATCTTTTAAACATGGAATAACCAGGAAATACCTCTGGATGTGCCCTGGAGGTTGACGACATCATGAAAAGGACCCGCAAACGTCCGTGAGTGAGCAATCCCAATAGCAGGATAAAACCTCAGTGTGAAGAAGCCCTTTGTCTGCATCCCATGCTAACTGGACATGCTCAGTCCTTAGACAGTGGGGAGGGGGTTCCACTCCCTTATCCCCCCCCACAGTATTTTTGTATTTCTGCAAGCCTTTGTGTGAGCCTGCGTCTGCTGATACCTCTTGTCCTTGGGTGCTGTCATTTTGGCTATGTAAGTGAGAGCACTCTTGGCTGAAGATATTATTAGCATATATAACAATATGACAGTCAAAAGAGTGGATGTTAGCGTATTCAAACTGCCTTTCTCTTGCCACTTGTCACTGAGCAGTGACACCCAGCACAGATGGAAGAAAGTAAAAGGCTAGGATCTCCAGGTAGACTTGAGACCTGGAACCTCTGAATTAAGGACTGCCTAGAAGAGGGGTGTTGAATCTCATTTGGCCCAAGGGCCAAGTTCCATTTTGGAACTCTCAGGGGGAGGCGAATTCCGGTCACTGATGGCAAACTGGGTGGGACCAAAATACAAAAAACCCCAGCCTATTTTAACTGAAAGCAATTACTGGATAACAATGAATTGCCTCACAAGAGCAAACAAAATACATGCCTCAGTTACATGGCTCTTTCTGTAAATTAGTAACTCCATACGGTAGAATCTCACTAAAGTCCTACTTAGAGTAGACCCATTGAAATGAATGGGACTTAAGTTAGTCATGACTACTCTGAGTCAGGGGTCTACTCAAAGTAGGACTGTAGCGGTAACAGCTTTCCAGCATCTGAGGCAGTGGCCTTTCCCATTTCTCCTCCCTGAGCACAGCTTCTAGAAACTGAACCTGGGACCTTCTGTGTGCTTTACCACTAAGCTTTGGCCCCTCCCATGGTAGTCATGTCACTGGAATATGAGGCATTTGCTCCTGCCTGGCATAAGATAAACATCACCTCTGAAAGGATTATAACTCCTGCATTTCCACTAGTGAGGGCAGAAAATAACTACACTGGGTGCATGTATAGAGCTATTCCCTTACCGTCAATGGTATTTTGTCATACATAACACACACGCACATACATTTTCATGCCCAGTTACATAATTGCACATGCTCAAAGTAATACAACTGGTAAGTTCAAGAATAGAATGGGGTGTGACATTCCTTCAAGTTCCACACCTATTTTTAAAAGGAAGACATTAAAGAGCTCCTGTTCTCTTATGGAAAATGCTTTCAGGAATCCACCAGTAAGAATTCCATCAATAAGCAGCACAAACAGTGAATAACAACGGTTTTTGTATTCACAAATCAAAATTCAAGTGTTGCTTTTTTGACAATGCTCGACTTCCAGCTTTCACTATGTAAAATTAATCTAATTTGCCTGTGGTAGCAAATATCCAGTTCTGTGGCATTCAGCAGGGCCCATCCCTCAGCTCAGCTGAGAGACCAGCTGCCATTGGACTCCTTCCCTCCCTGCTTCCATTCAAGCTGGTCATTATAAGGTCTACTATGTAAGGAATTGGTGCCTGAGTCTACTTTTTTCCTCTTTTCTCCACATCCCTTTTTCCCTTTTGTGTTATGCCTTTTAGATTGTAAACCTGCAGGCAGGAAATGTCATATTTTTAATCTTGTGTACAGTATTTAGTACATTTTTTATGCTTTATATATGATGAATCATAATACTTCTGGTATTTAGTGCTGCACATGGCAAAAGCTTTGGGTAGGTTTGCATGATCATGGGGGGGAAATAAGCCACGGTGGTTTATTTTCCCTCTGTGATCATGCAATCCTGCCTTTAGCTTTGAAGAAAGCATTAGAAATCTGATGGGAGAAATATTAAACATAGGGTATGTTTCTAGAATGCAATGAATATGAACTAGAGCACGCTCCGGGAGAGAGCGCAGGACAGGAAGGCCTGGCGTGCCATGGTCCATGGGGTCACGAAGAGTTGGACACGACTGAACGACTGAACAACAACAACAACAACAAATGTTTCTAGACCATGATAAATGGTGCCCTATAATTGAAGACTTTCCAGAGGGGTTGCCATTTGAATATGTTGCACCAAAACAACTAAGGGCACAATCCTATGGCTGCTAGACAGTGGCTAGACGGCCACAGGATTGTTCAGTTTCTGGGAACCAACCTTGGAGTCCGCACTGTGAGGCTGGTTCCCAGAAAACTGACTCCCCGCCCCACCCCTGCTGCCTCATAGGCAGCGTGGATCATCCCTGGGCTCCGCACTTGTAAGATCAGGGTGGAGCAGGTCAAAAAGGGATGTTCCCGGGGACGGGGAGGGGCAGGAAGTGCAGACGTGCTGGTACAACAGTTCCTATGTGTTGTCTGGCCTCCTCACCCACCTCCACTCTGAAGTCCCGTGGCTAGGCAACCAAAATCAGTGGCCTAGCTGTGAGTGCAGGGTGGCTGGAGTGTTGAGGAGAAGATCCCCTCCGTGTTCCGCCCTCCCTGCATTGGACAGGTGGTTGGAGGCGGCCACCTCTCCACATAGGATCGCTCCCTAAGAGTCTTGTTGCACCTTAAAGACAAATAAGGATGCAATTCTTTGCATGTTTAGACAGAAAAAAGTCCTACAACTCCCACCATCTCCCAGCTCGGATTGCACCCTAAATATATCATGGCATAAGCTTCTGTGGACCAGTCCACTTGATGCATCTGATGAAGTGGACTCTCATCCACAAAACCTTATGCCATAATACATTTGTTAGTTTAAGGTGTCACGAGACCCTTTCTCATTGGAGAAAAGCTCATCATGAGAAACAACAGGGCAGGATCTGACCTCTAGCATAGAGGCAGAGAAAAGACTCTGTATATTCATTCACCACAGAAGAAGAGATTGCTACATTTGTCACACATTCTTAAAAGCTTTGAGGCTGCCCTTGAGTTGAGTCCAGAATCCTTTACTATGCACAGCATTAACAGCTTAGCTGGAGCCTAGTCATGCAACCAGCCAGGTGTTCTTACCAAGGAGCAGTTCAAAAGAAGATCCCCCATGTCCTTTGCTCAATAACACAAACTTGAAACGAGCTGCATTATACAATGTACACTGTTTAGATCTTTCGGTTTTCTTGGAGGGGACAGCACTGTGTTCCTGCTTGTCACATGGTATCATATTCCTAAGATGTGCACTTGTCAAAGAATAACTGTTTCCCTTGAGCCAAGTTATGACATCAGTGACACTTGCCAGAAATGATAGCACAGATCAAATGTGGCATTTAGAGCCAATGCCTTGTAGCTGTCTGGCCATTCCACTTCGTGTGTTGTAGACTTTACAGACCGATATTAGTTTCTTTGCCTCCTGTTGAAATGATTCAAAAATAGCCATGTCACCAAACCCAAATAAAAATGAGTGACAGAAGAAAAGATATTTGAGGTTCACACAGTCCCCTGTGAGACTGTTAGAAAGAGAGGAACCTAAAGGTAAAAGTAGCACATTTCAAAACTAACTCCAGAAAGCTTGGTGGAAGAAGAAGCTTCTATATTATTAAAGTAAGCGTTTAATTATTTGATAGATTGCTGCTTGATTAACTTGCAGTATGTAGCACAGTAATCAACTTTCCTTTGATCTTTTAATGCAGGTAATAATGCAAACGAGTACATGTCCTTTTTGTGATACTAGATTTTAATGTACTATTCCATTTTACTAAGATCTTTAATCTCAGTTGTCCTTCATGTTTGTATTTTACATTGGTATTTATATCTATGTGTTAAGGTAGAACTTCGATTGTTATCAAAACACTGAGTTACAATTTTGCACCACAGACAAGATGCCCTCAAAGAACATATTTCATAAGATAATAATTCCAGATCATGCCCTTGTAGTAACAACAATATGGAAGCTATTTGTTTTGTTTTTAATTTAAAGCATGTGTTAATAATAATTGCAAGTTGTCATACAATGGCTTCATTTTAAGGCTGTAATCCTATGTACACCTATCTAGGAGTAAGCCCTTTGACTATAGTAGTCCTTACTTCAGAGTAAACATGCATGGAATTGGGCTTCAACCATGCTAACACTCAAGTGTTGAATTTGGTTTAATTTTTTTTAGTCTATTGAGGGGCTTTAAAATGTTAATGAAGATAAAAATACACTAACAGTGCAATCCTATGCATGTCTACTTAGAAGTAAGCCCCACCAAGTTCAATGGGACTTAATCCCAGGTAAATTTGTATTTCACTGTAAGCCCGCAGTTATACACACTTCCCTGAGATTAAGTCTCACTGAACTCAATAGGGCTTACTTCTGAAAAGACTAGGGGTGCACTGTAAAGGTATCTCAAAATAAGTGGTGCCTACCATAGTACCTCAAACATTCCTTGAAATCAAAGATTTTGTTCTCCATTGCAGTTTTACATAATAAAATGGGGGGGGGGAGTGAGAGAGAGAGAGAGATCACCAAACTTAACTGAATTTGAATTTCCAGGATAGACAGATTATCTTGCATCATGCTCAGAACATTGAAAAGAACAAAGCTGGGGCTCAGTCTCAATTATCTGCTGTGAATCTACACTTAAAACATGTCACCTACATTTAAAAATAAAATATGGATAGAGTCCAAATTGGTTAGCTTCTGTTAATGCAACAGTATTATTTCATTGATTTGCCATCCAACGTGACTAGGAAGCCTGAACCAAACTAAACCATTGCAGAGTAGATCTAAGCAAATGAATTCTTAAACCTTGTTGCCACTTTAGAATGCCCCATAAAAGGCACCTAGCTTTTCCCAAACTGAACCTGTACCGATACGAACGTACATTTAGCAGACTTTCAAATGCCACTACATTCCATAGATTTGTCATTAACTTCAACAGAATGTAATATGGCACCCCTAGTTTTCAAATTAGTAAAAGCATGTATGTATTTGAAGCTGACCGCATCTTTGTATTTTCTCAGCACTGTGCTGAATTGCATATTTGAACCAAAAACCATGGATGTAGTTCTTAATTTTACAAGTTTGCCTGTCAAACTGTAATGCTGAGTGTGGGCTGTACAGAGGCGTGAATGTAAAAAGGACACCTTCCTTTCCCATTGCCTCCTGTGGTTACACTGATTGGTTTCATTTCCTGTGGAGACTCAGTGACTGCTGTTTCAATGTTGGTGTACTGCACCCCACAGACTCACACAGACTCTGTCTTCCAGGCAAACATAAGTTTTATTTAAACTAAGCCTTTTCCACTGATCTCTCTCAAGCAGTACCCTCCCTGTCCTCAGGCCAGAAGTGGTGGGCATTCCCCTACACCACTTCCTGGTTCCCCCCAGGAAGCACAACCTACTCAGGCCAGATCCAGTACTTCTTTCATATTGTTACAACTGCAATGGAGAATGTAATGGGGGAGGGGGACTATTTATTGAATGTGAATTTCAGTTTTGGCCTCAGCCTTGTTTCTCTGTGAACTCTAACCTTTTCAAACAACACAGGAAACCAAGTTGTCAAAGCTTGGGAAATCCCTCAAACTAACATCCATAAGAACATGAGAAGATGAACATGACAATATCCATAAGAACATGAGAAGATGAACAAATGTCCATCTTGTCCAGCATCCTGTTTCCAACACTGGATAGCCAGATGCTCTAATTTGCTCTTGCTAGTTCCTGGGGTCCCCAATGTGGTATCTGTGGAGACCTCCCCACCTCTGTCTTGTACTTAGATGCTTAAACAAGTTACTTTTTCTTTTCGTCTCATCAGTTTCCCTTGTGGGAAATGAGTGTTTTCTGATTGGCCATGCTCACCATGGCAGCCATTTTATGAATGAGCAAGCCCCTACGGCAGCCATTTTGTGAGAGTGTCATGACACTCTGCCAAAATTTCAATTGTGCCCTCCAACCCAAAATGGTTGGGGATCCCTGTTCTGTTCACATGATTGGTGGTGGTATATATATCTTATATGATGCTATTATGGAGATGTTTCTTAAAATATGGGACAATTATTCACAGTTTTATATCAGTATGTAAATCAGAAGATACTTTACTTAAGATGATACTTCTCACTTTTGTTCCCATGGAACACTTGCTTTGCTCAAAGTCAAATCAAAGACAAATATAGACTAATAGTCACTAATGAGCAGAAATATTTTCCACATCAAAGTATTTTTTCCAGTATCCATTAATTATCAGATTATCCATTAATCTTAAGGGAACATTTTATTTTTTTAAAAAAATGCTTCACATTGTTCACCCAAGCTCTAAGGCCATGATCCAAAGGAAGTGTGCATACACATGGGCAAGAACTGTGCATATTGTTGGAGTATTCTTGGAAATTTTCACTGACAGCAGCTCTGACAGAAAATGGAAGATAATTTTTAAATTGAACTGCTGTTTTCCTCTATATCATCCAGGCACATTTGTAGTTTATTTGAATCTTGACCTAAAGGTCCAAAATGAAGGAATGCTTGTTAACATTTAAGCTCTGTTCTGCTGACTTTATGTTGATTTTTACAATTACAACTAAAACAGAAACAACAGATATCAATAAATTAAAGGAAAAAAACATGCACCCAAAGGCAGAAATGGAAGGATAAGCAAGATTAAAAATGGCACTTTACATTCCAAATCAAGTTATCTCACTCCCTCTAATAGCAAACTCAGGTGGTGAATGCCGACAGGATTAGCCAAAATGGGGCTTGTTGTTGTTGTTCAGTTGTTCAGTCGTGTCCGACTCTTCGTGACCCCATGGTCTTCCTGTCCTGCGCTCTCTCCCGAAATGTGCTCATGTCCATAATCATTGCATTAGTGATGCTATCTAGCCATCTCATCCTCTGCCGTCCCCTTCTCCTTTTGCCTTCAATCTTTCCCAGCATCAGGATCTTTTCCAGTGACTTTTCTCTTCGCATTAGGTGGCCAAAATATTGGAGCTTCAGCTTCAGTATCTGTCCTTCCAATGAGCACTCAGGGTTGATTTCCTTTAGGATTGACTGATTTGACCTCCTTGCAGTCCAGGGGACTCGTAAGAGTCTTCTCCAACAACACAGTTCGAAAGCATCGATTCTTCGACGCTCAGCCTGCCTTATAGTCCAGCTCTCACAGCCATACATTACTACTGGGAAAACCATAGCTTTGATTATACGAACCTTTGTCAGCAAGGTGATGCCCCTGCTTCTTACTATGCTGTCTAGGTTTGCCATAGCTTTCCTCCCAAGGAGCAAGCGTCTTTTAATTTCATGGCTACAGTCACCGTCTGCAGTGATCTTGGAGCCCAAGAAAATAAAATCTGTCCCTGCTTCCATTTCGTCCCCTTTTATATGCCAGGAAGTGATGGGGCCAGATGCCATGATTTTAGTTTTTTTAATGTTGAGTTTCAAACCAGCTTTTGCACTCTCCACTTTCACCCTCAACAAGAGGCTCTTGAGATCCTCTTCGCTTTCTGCCATTAGGGTGGTATCGTCTGCGTATCTGAGGGATAATTCTCCCGGCAATCTTAATTCCAACCTTTGATTCATCCAACCTGGCGTTTCTCATGATGTACTCTGCATATAAATTAAATAAGCAGGGCGACAATATGCAGCCTTGTCCTACTCCTTCCTCAATTTTGAACCAATCGGTTGTTCCATGTCCGGTTCTTACTGTTGCTTCTTGACCATCGTACAGGTTTCTCAGAAGACAGGTGGTCTGGTACTCCCATCTCTTTAAGAATTTGCCAGAGTTTGTTGTGATCCACACAATCAAAGGCTTTAGCGTAGTCAATGAAGCAGAAATAGACGTTTTTCTGGAATTCTCTTGCTTTCTCCATGATCCAGCGAATGTTGGCAATTTGATCTCTAGTTCCTCTACCTCTTCGAAACCCAGCTTGTACTTCCGGTAGTTCTCGGTTCACATACTGCTGAAGCCTAGCTTGTAGGATTTTGAGCATAACCTTGCTGGCATGTGAAATGAACTACTAAAATGGGGCTACTAAGAAACAAAAGGGAAGTATTGGCATGTTTGGGAGTAACTCGAGTTTTATAGAAATAAAAACAAACTTCTAAAATTCCCCTAAGGGACAAACACCCTCCACCAAAAGTGTTATGATGTGTGAGCCTGCTTAGTAGATATGGGATGTTGACTGTCAGATGGAAAAGGAAAATGTACATCTATGGGGTTTAGGACTGGAATGGAGGGCATAGATGCCCTAAAGAAGGTTTCATTTCCTGTGGAGATGCCTATGCCTAAAGCATAGGCCTAAAGAAGGGCATAGCTGGCTGGAGCCCTGAGCAGGAGCGCTCCTGATATTTGTCGACAATATTTACAGTACAAATGGCTACCATAATAAAAGCAAAACAGAAAGTAAATATTCAAAAAAGCATTTTGTTACACTCAGACCATTCTAATACCTTTCTATAGTAGATGATATAGGTTCAGCCTTGCTGGCCTTTTAATAAATGCTTCAGGGAAATCTGTAAACTTTAGGAAAGGTAACCATTTTCCCACTTATTTTTCCATTCATAAATTCAATTGTGAATTAATTTTTATATTTAAAAAGGCAAACTTTTAGAGAGCTTTTAAATGTCAAAGAGGCTCATGCTCAAATAAAATAATAGCATCTTATATCAATTGTAAACAAGAGTCAGGAAAAGCAAAACATTTCAAGGACTGATTGCGCTTGACAGGTTGTCAAAAGCAAGTTTCCAACTTTTAAGACACCCACATGATTGTCTGAAGACAGTTGTGCAAATTGGAGACCCACATATACCAAGGAGCAATAACAATGAGTCATATATAGAGAATGATGAGTCATATGTGATGAGTCATACCATTATACTTACTGTAGAATAACATATCCCAACGTTGAGGCATGTTTCTCTGTGGAAGCAGAGATACACCAAAGGAAGCAAGGAGGTCCCAGGTTCAATCCTGCCTGAAATCTTGGAAAGTTGCTGCTAGCCCATGTTGACAGTACTGGGCTAGGTGGTCCAAGGATCTGACTCAGGCAGTTTCCTATGAGCTGATGCCTGACTTCCTTTCTGAAGCTGAGCTCTAGCAAACCCTAGTTCAAATGCCATCAAATACTATATAGCCTATTTAACCAGAGCCTCTATTACCAGTTCTTTTCATGCTGGGGGTTGTCGGTTTTTTTGCCATGTTATCGTGTGTCTTGCCATTTTCTTGCCATGTGTATTATTCCCTGACTTACCACAGTTGCTGACTGCTGTCTCCATATCTTTGCTTTGCTTTTCAGAAAATGAATAGACATACCAGCTTCAAACACCGTGGTGTGGTAGTCCATGATGCCCATGGCTTGAAGAACTTTTGGGAAGAAATCATTGAATCACACACCAAGCAAAAAGAAGCGGAAGATTCCCGATTAACCAGAAGTGCTTTGAATAAGTGAGTGGTTTTATCTGCCATGCATGCAAGCTGTATCATGTGCTCTAAAACTGGCATTTCCAATACTTTGATCCACTGAGTGCCCTGCTGAGTACACCACTCAGCAGTTCAGCAATGGAATAAGCTGCATAGGAAGGGCAGAATTTATTTTCTGTGAGGTTTTCAAGAAGAGGCTGGATGGGCATCTCTGAGGTTGAGGTATAAGGTATTGGGGCCACAGTGGCTTAGTGGTTAAGATGCTGAACTGCAGACCGGAAGGTTGGCAGGACAGCAGTTTGAGACCCGAGTGCTGCATGACGGAGTGAGCTCCCGTCTTCAGTCCCAGCTTCTGCCAACCTAGCAGTTCGAAAGCAAGAAATTGCAAGTAGATAAATGGGTACCGCCTCGGCGGGAAAGGTAACAGCGTTCCGTGCACCTCGGTGTTCAGTCATGCCGGCCACATGACCACGGAAGCGTCTTTGGACAGCGCTGGCTCTTCGGCTTAGAAATGGAGATGAGCACCACACCCTAGAGTCGGACACGACTGGTTGGGGACACCTTTACCTTTTTATTGTGTCCTAAGGCAGGCAGTGGGTTGCATCGGCCTTCCGCAGCATGATTCCCTCTAGTTCTTTTGGACTTAAACTCCCATCAGACCCAGCAGGCAAGGCAAATGGTCAGGAATGCTGGGAATTGTGGTCCAGAACATCTGAAGGGCACTTGGTTGGCAAAGGCTGGATTAGATGATCCACTCACTCCTTCCCCAAACTGTCCTTTGTTGATTCATTTGGCCAGTCTTTTCGTCTTATCCATGTTTCATTCACATTTCTGCTGCAGTGAAAATGACAAACATGACCACCCATCCTGTGACCTTTTGATAAAGATGCCAACCCCAAAATAAAGATGTAGTTATACATAGCTGCATATAAGTTGCCTAGTGCATGGAGAAGTGTGCAGACTTCCAGCTGCAGCATAGCTAAAGAGTGCATCCATTAAAATTAATCAATTTATGTTGGCAAGAAGAAACACATTTAAGTAGCAATTATATTTCTACATTTGAGCCTATTTCAAAATAGCTTCCGAAGAGTCTACAAGAACTAGTAAAGGATTATCTTTATTTTGCAAAGGTGCTAACTTAATGCAAGGATTTGTAGTACCTTATATATTGCCAGTCCTGTGGCTTGGGGTAGTGATGTACAAACAGCTCAGCCCTATGTGTGTTTAATTGAAACTAAGCACCAATTGAGTTCATTGGGGCTTAATCCCAATTAAGTATGCACAGTATTACAGTTTTAGTTTTGTCAACATTATTGTATGCATCCCAATTTTCCGAGCAGTGAGAAATTCTAGGCATGCAGCACTTACCCAGGTTTTGTTCCATCTGGAAGGAGGTCACAGGAGGCTTATATCATTCTGTGACTTACTTACTTACTTACTTACTTACTTACTTACTTACAAATGTACAGGTTGAGCATAGGTGGGGGCTCAGGTTAAAACACTTCAACAGATAGCCCACAAACCAGTGCTCCCAGGGAAACTGCCAACACCCCAAGATACTATTAACTTTTTCTTCTGAATGCTAGCCATTCAGAAGACCAGCTGTTCAGAACAATTAGCCAACTATATTGTTCCCATGGCAACAGATCCCCTGCAATTTAGCTAACAAAGGGATATGCCATGCTAGACTTGGCCACCTGGTTTGAACACTTTAGCAGTCCTGCTCAGGTCCAGACCCCAGCCTTAGAATCATAGAGTTGGAAGGGGCCTCAGAGGTTACCCAGCTGAACTCCCTGCTCACAACATTATTTTTATCACTGATTTTGGCGCCAAATTGTACCAAATTGCTAGCTCTCAAGACACTGCATTGTTTATTATGAAAATTTTCTCCCATGAGGAATATTTAACAAGCTGTTAACAATGAAAGAGGTGACTGCATAACTGAGGGAAGTACATCTCTGAAACAGCCTGTCTGCTGCCGGTGGAAGTTGGTGGCTCCGATTTTGGTGGGGCTGTGAATCCAGTCTGGGTTTCAGTCAGAACCAGCCAGAACTCTAAAGGAGCTACCCAAGCTGTTGAACCTATTTTGGGGGTGGGGTCAGCACCTTGGATAGAATCTTTAGAGTTCTGGCTGGTTTTGACTGAAACCCAGGCTCCTACCGAAATCAGAGCCACCAGCCTCCACTGGCTGCTGCTCCTCCATTGAGGCAAGAACTGGGGGAAGGAGATGCCATGTTTAGTACCTCACTGTTTCATTAGCACAAACCACTTGCAGACTTCAGGTTAGAGGTCAGGTCTTTTATTCAGTTCTAGCTGTGCTCAACCAAACCTGCTTTTAGGAAGCTGCAATAAGGCAGCAGCCCCACCCTCCGACTTCTTGTCCCAACACTTCCTGTTCCCCCCTTCCTTTCCCCCCTCCCAGATCCCAGTGTTCTCCGCTTAGTTTCATTACTCATGATGCACTTATTGAAGAAGAACGATGCAGAACAGAACTATTCTGGGCCAACACTGTCTCCCTGCCGCTACCGTACTGCAGCCAGCAGCCATAAGCTGCTACTGTCTGGACTGCATTGCCATGGCATGCACGTAAGGCACAATCCTATGCAAGTTTAGACAGAAAAAAAGTCCTACAACTCCCAGCATCCCCAGCCATTGCATAGCTGGCTGGCGCATGCTGGGAGTTGTAGGACTTTTTTTTCCTGTCTCAACATGCATAGGATTGCGTCCTTAAAGGCAAACTACTTGTTGTACTGCACCACATATAACAAAGCCTCAGTATCCCCTTTGCCCCTGCAAAGTGCATTCAGGAAGAGTGTAAGAGAAGAGACAGCAGGGAAAGGAGTGCTTAATCTTTCTCCTACCAGCTGCTTTCCCATGGAACCTTTTGTTTCCAGCTGCCTTTATCCCATATTTGTAAGGTAAACAGAGGTCTGGAACACTGGCAGACACTGCCAGCTCCAGTATTGTTGAGGGCCCATGGGCAAGCCACCTCCAATGGGCCCCTCCCTCAGGGAGTCTGCCTTCTCACCGCCATTGTCACCAGCTGCTATCTCTCCTCATCCTCTTTCTCATCACTGGCACCACTTGTTTCTTGACAGACAGAAAGCCAGTGAGCAAGTAGGCAGCTCCTCCTTCTCACCACCACCATTGTCTGCGCCAGAGCAAGAGGCAGGTGAACAAGCAGGTTGCAAGGAGGAGGAGGAGCAAGTCCAGGGGGCTCTTGTCAGTGGCTCCTGCTGGGGTGTGTGGGCCCTCAGCAGGTGCCCAACCATGCCTTGGCACCAACCCTGCTGGCAGCAGTAAAAATAGCTGGTGAAAAGTACTCCCTACTCTGATGCAAATTGTCCCTCTCTGAGGCCACTTTTCAAAAGAAAAGAAGCCAATGGGCTGGTTCGCACGATCACCGTAGCCCACTATGGCGTGCCATCCACCCTTTTGAATTTTCAAGCTGTAGCAGGTGGCCACCGTAACATATCGTGTTATGTGAACCTGAGTACGGTGGCTTATACGAAAGTTAAACAACCCACGCATGACCCATGGGCTGTTTTAGGGTTATGTGAGGGTTGTTCAACCCTCACATAAGCTACCCTCACCGGGTTCTCATGACATCCCTCACGAAAAGGTGGCCGACACACACCGCACCCCACCTGCTGTGGCGATTGTGCGTATCCGGTCAGTAAATCTCCAGAACACACAGCTGCCATGTAACAGTTTTCCTCTAAAAGCAGGAATGCTCCCCTAAGAGAAAGTATTTATTTATTAAATTGCAAAGTCTATCTGGAAGCACAATAACATTGCAGTGCTATCTGGAAACACTCAATGCCTCCAGAATGGTTTAAACAGAAAGATGCAATCTAGAGAATCAAAGGCTCCAACACATATACAGGGTGAGCATCACATGATCAGAAGCTGCCCTGTTATTCACTTCAAGGTCAGGGAAAGCTTTGTGCTCACATCTTCATTGCAGATGAAACGTTTTGTGCACACATCTTCATTGCAGATGACAAGCTTCCCCCCTTCCCCCATTGTTGAGGAGAATGGAACAGCCACTTGTACATGGAGCTTGGTAGGGACATGATGGGTTATTAGAAAGCTACTCAAGTCACTGTTTCAGTCTTGATGATAAGCTATGTCATAGTTAAAAAAAAAGTACTGCATATCCCTTCCATCAGAAATGTCAGCTGCAGCGAAATAATGTACAGCAGCTCCATGCAAGTTAACTTTTATAACCCACAAGTTCTTCAGAAGGTGTCTATAATTCAAACAACATACTGTTAAGTTGGCAGGCTATGGTAGACTGACCTTACAGAAAACAAAACTCTTGTCTAAGACACCTGATGCTTGTGAGCAAGCAAGAGTCTGAATTGAAGATAAATATTCTCTTCGTCTTCCCTGGGATGTTGCAGTTAACAAGGAACACTTGACAAAACCAAGAGAGGGAAAGGGAGGGACAGGGAGTACTTTGAATAAAAATATTCCAACTGATTAGACTGATTCTTAAGATTTTGAATATCCCCTCCTGAGAATGCCACTTTTGCTACAGGGCAGATCAAACTGGGGGGTGGGGGGGACATGTTAAACTGTAATTTGTAATCTCAGTTGGAAGCAAAGTGGAAACGACCACAGCCTTAAAAGGCTAGGCTAGGCTAACTAAGACGTTCAAGGAGGCAGGCAGCAATACCCACTGGTATGCCGCCATACTGCGATAAGATGACATTTCATTCTATACCTAGAATATTGAATGCTTTCTATCCATAGTTCCACTGGAAAGCTAGCCTGGTAGAAATGCCTCCAGTTATATAATCAACAGTATAGCTGGGAAACCTGATACCCTTCTGGTGTTGCTGGATTACAGCTCTCATAATCCCTTACCATTGGCCATGTTGGCTGGGGCTGATGGGGGTTGGAATCCAACAACATATGGAAGGCCACAAGTTCCCCACTCCTGACCTACAGGTTCCTCCCTCCTCACTGTACCACAGTAGAGCTTAAGCCTGTGGCATTTCTCTGCACTGTAATGTTAAAAGTATTTATGATCATCATTGCTGAATGTATACTGCATGTTTTGACAGAACTCCATAATGTCATACCATGATGGAGTGCCTCTCTGTTCCTGCACAGTTTCACCACAGATTGCAAATCCTAAAAACACATCCAGATAGTTCTGATTTCAGGGATCGAGTGCACAGAAGTTCTGTTCCCTGCTGTCTAGTCACGGAGAGTAAGTCCATCCACACTGGTCCTATACCAGCTCATTTGAGAGCAGTGGAGAATATGCAATCTTTACCTTTCACATTTTCTGTGCTCTGTCATGCATTAAGAGCTCAACCAGGGACATCACATGGAAAGCTGCCACTTCAATATACATAATTAAAACCACATTTTCTTGACTCAGAATGGATGCGTATCAATTCCTTGGTTTGTGTTTTGCCTTTGGACTACCATAAACAGTGTTTGTGTCCACAGATTTCCTTGATGTCATTTCCAATGCATGCATTATATGACTTTTCCTACGAGATAGCACTTACGCTTCATGCAGAGAATACCCAGAGGAGAAGCATGTATCTCTAATGACAGCATTTTCCCAGTTGTTTGACTTCTCTGGAATCTAGCAATGTCACCAGGTTTCACGCTGATGATGAGTTATACCATTAGAATTTTCTCTGTGTCCCAAGCCAGAAGGCCAGAGAGATACCTATACTAAATTAACACAAGACAAGTGCATTGGTGATGAAAGAAAAGGGACAGCATTGGTATCACTCAAAAGAGATAGACATTTGAACAATTTGGCTAACAGTTCGCTGATGAGAACTTTTGTTCCTTGTTCCCAGGCTCCGAAGTGAATGGGCCCAGCAGCTGGAAGGTCGAATAAAAATGCTTCAGAAGACAAGTGAAAAGCCAAACGTGCAGACTAGCCTATTGCCAATTGAAACTTTTCAGCCAATGCATAAAACAGCAGCCTAAAATCGTTGCTGAAATGTAAGAGAATGTCTTTTCCTAGCACTGACTTGACCTATTTTTGATCTTGGGTACACTATACTGAATGAGAACATCAAGTCCAATGACATCTACGTTATAAATGAGCTGGTAAGAGATAGGTCAGGGTTAGTTCATGCCTTCCTCCAAAGTTCAGTCAGTGTAGGTCAGATAATAGGAAAAATAATTTATATTAATGTTAACTGTTAAAACATTATGGTAAATTTTAAACTATGTGTTAATATGTCTGCACTCAGAATTGCCTTGGTATCTTTTTGCATTTATCCAGTGTGACAGCATTACAGTCTTAAGAAAGAAAACTGTTCTTTATTGGGTATAAAATGATGCTGATGATAATGATCAATGAACATAGTGTTTAGATGTGACTAATATATTGCCTCATGCTCCTTTCCTTTAAGATGTTCCAAATGTTTGAGATTCTTGAGACTGAAGCACCTTCAGTTTTGAGAAAATGAACATTTTTGCAGATCTGTATTGCAAATAATCACCCCTCCCCCCAGAATTGTATGTGTGTGTGTTTTTCCAAGCTGAACTCCCTTCCTGCTCCCAAATGAATTTCAGGGAGAAAAATCTGTTGAGAAACATCTCAGTTTTCCCCATAAGGATGTAAAATACGTTTTGCATTCTACTAGCTGTAGATGAACTATAAGTGTGACTCCTTTTGTATTC
This sequence comes from Heloderma suspectum, assembly GCF_057233095.1. Taxonomy (NCBI): domain Eukaryota; kingdom Metazoa; phylum Chordata; class Lepidosauria; order Squamata; family Helodermatidae; genus Heloderma; species Heloderma suspectum. The sequence goes on from NC_139459.1 coordinate 91,004,155, forward strand.
CTAGCTTGTCAGGTTATCAGTGTACTATCACATCCATTAATTGAAAAAAAAATCTGTTTAAAACTAATTTACAGTGCAATTCTATGCATGTCTCCCAGGGCCACCCCTCCCATGAGGCAGGAAGAATCCCCTTCTCACATGGCGGATCAGGAGGGGCAGCGGATCACGCTCCCCTCCCACAGGGAAGGCCCCTGCAGGCACCACCATCACCACACCAGCCCTGCTGGCCTGTTGTGGCAAATAGGACAAGCAGGGCTCCTTGGAGGAGCCACTGCCTTCCTCCATCTCTTGCTCTGAGCCCTCTCACAAAGTGAGAGATCAGTCAGGCAGGTTGTCTGGAGAAACCACACACCTGATCTCTCACTTCGGGAGAGAGGTCAGAATCAGAGACCAGGTAGGTGGGTTCTCTGGAGAGGCTGCCTGCTCACCTCCCTGCCTGCCTGCCCAGTCTCTCGATCTGGGAGAGTCCTCCAGATGAGGAATCAGGTGGGTGAGTGGTCTCTCTGGAGAGCCCACCTGCCTGATTGCTCATTGTTGGCAGTGGCGGGGAGGCTGTGGCAGCGGCAGCAGAGCGGGCACCCTCCTGCCTCTGGTGAAGGGACATCTTGCTCCGCCAGAGGCTGAACTCTCACTGAACTCAATGAGATTGACTTCTGAGTAGGCATGTATAAGAATGTGGTGCTAAACTACGGCCTTTAAAAAAAGACTCACACAAAACCTGCGTTGCAACTTGAGTAAACATTAAAAGCTAAAAAGGCATTTGAAGGTGAGAAAATAAAAGTAAAGTCTTTGAAAATGTATCTAATAGTAGTGAGGGAGGAGGAGGAGAGTTACTATAGTCATTTATAAAGGAAAATATCTTACTCTTGGTGCATAGTGTAATCTCCCTTTAGGGAGATGGAGAAGTCAGCATAAATATATAACCATATATTTTTAAAGGAGGATTTTATTTTATTTTACACAGTGGGAAACACATAAAGGAAGAGTTAAGTTTCAACTTCTTCACAGTGTTGCAACCAAGATGTTGTTGTTGTTTTAAATTTAGGTTGCAACTACTATTTTAAACCAATAGATGCTTTGTTTATTTTGTTCTGGGGAGAGGGATATTGGAAGTAAGACAGCTATACTTGATGCCAGTGCCGCGTTCACAATGCATAGTGTGATGGATTAGTTGCACAGGTTTTGTGTGGAAAGCAGAAGGCCCACTTGTCTGGGAGTTTGGAGGGCTAAGCGACAAGCTGCCCAGCAGCACAGACAGAATGATAGGTGGATGGTCAGGCCCTAGGTTGCAGCAGTATCAGGCCATCATGGAAAGTGTAGTACAGCAGCTCCCCATGGTGGTAACTGCAGACATGGTTAAAAGTGTTATCAGAAGCCAGATAGAGGATCAAAGCTAGGTCAACAGTTCCCAGAGAGCTGAGGCCAGGCCAAGCAAGGCATGGATGGAAGTTGATGAGCAGTGTGGGCAGCCAGAAAAGTAAGTTAAGAAGGGGGAAAGGGAAGCAGAAGCCTGATTCTTAAAGAGAAGTGCTCAGACTGAAGAGCAGAAGAGAGTTTGGGGGTATGAAAGTACAAGGTGAAATGCTGGGTCACCTGACAGGCCTCTCAGCCAGCAGGATTCACTTAGGTGTGTAGAAGGCAACCATCTTGCTATATCTGTGGTACTTCTGGTGAGCCTTTTGTCCTGGTAGCATCCAAGAGCAGGAAAGAGCTGCTGTAGTGTATCTGCAGCACCATCTTTGGTGCAGATAGGAAAGATACATCACCCAACTACCAAAGTCTTTCATTTAAGGTTCAGGGTAGTTTGGGAGCAAAATAGGCTTTGGAATGAGGAGGCTTGTTATTTCTAAAACCACTGAATACTGATCTGCAAAAGAGGTGTGATTTGGTGAGCAAATCACCAACACCACCCATCCACCTAGCTCCACTCAGGTTATATCACTGCTTACCATAACACACTGAACTTGCCCTCCTTTTCCCTTTCTCTTGCCACATTATTCTGTCATTCTCAATTTGCCCACTAATCTTTCCACTCAGTACCTTGCAGAATTTGTACTAGGCCAGAATCTGGCCCCTAGGTATCCACTGCAACTTCTTCTATTAGTTCCTAAAATAAATATACTTCTGGTATTGATTATGCCACTGTGTCATAATCAGTGCTTTCCTTCCCTATTCTAAAACTAGTCCATGCTTTGATGAAACCATCACACTACACTGTAGTCTGATTTGGGCAATATCACAGCATCCTGTGAGCAGGGATGTAGTAAAGCATACAGCTACATGCGTCTGATCTCGTAAGCTAAGCAGGGTTAGCACTTGGATGGGAGACTGCCTGGGAATCAGGCTTCCTGCACTGAGCAGGGGGTTGGACTTGATGGTCTTGTAGGCCCCTTCCAACCCTATGATTCTATGAAAGCCAGGGCTCACAGAGTCAAAGCACTGGGATTTTGATTAGCATGGACAATGACATCATCTCCCTCCCCCCCGCCCCATCTTCCCTGTTTTCAGGATGGTGTGGATTAGATGAAAATTAGCATCAGATATGTGGAAGTGACCAGTGAAATTGCAGCTTGGCACAGAAACAGCAATACAATTTTTCAAAACATTTATGTAAAACTATTAGGGGCTGCAGTGGCTTAGTGGTTAAGACGCTGAACTGCAGACTGGAAGGTCGGCAGGTCAGCAGTTCGAGACCCGAGTGCTGCGTGACGGAGTGAGCTCCCGTCTTCAGTCCCAGCTCCTGCCAACCTAGCAGTTCGAAAGCAAGAAATTGCAAGTAGATAAATAGGTACCGCCTCGGTGGGAAAGGTAACAGCGTTCCGTGCACCTCGGTGTTCAGTCATGCTGGCCACATGACCACGGAAGCGTCTTCGGACAGCGCTGGCTCTTCGGCTTAGAAACGGGGATGAGCACCACACCCTAGAGTCGGACACGACTGGTTGGGGACACCTTTACCTTTACCTTTTTATGCAGAATGTTGTTTGTCAGCCTGAATTAACCCACCCAAACTTCTTTATAAAGACACATTGTTGCAGTATTTGCTCCCAACCTCGCCACACAAGTTAGGCTTGGAAATATTCAATACTTTGATTATACAGAATGTATATGTGTTTATGTGTGGCTGTACATCCTTTAAGTAAAATATTATGAATGACATTGAGTTTTGGTTTTGGTTTTTTTACATAAGATTAACACCAAGATTTCTCCTTGCTAATAGTTATGGATGGCATTGCTCCACTAAAGGCATGGAGCATTCTATCAGTAGCGTTAGTAGAGAACCTGTTTGTCAGACATAGGGGCTGTTCAAACAACACACTAACCCACACTCAGTGGTTGAGTGTGGGTTGTTGTTAAATGGTGGGGGGGTTGATTTGTGGGTTAGCGTGTTGTCCGAACCCCTGACATTGTCCACAGGGTGGCTTGTTAACCATGTGGTGTGGCTTGTTACCACCCTTAACAACCCAACAACAAGCCATGGGTTCTCAAGGTGGCTTGTTTGAGAAAAATAAGCCATACTGCATGGTTAACAAGCCACCCCACAGAAAATGCTCTGGGTTCAGACAACACACCAACCCAAGGTTCAACAACAACCCACGCTCAACCACTGAGTGTGGATTAGCATGTTGTGTGAACCCAATAATTGACTGTGTTCAGATGTAACAGCCCTCAATTGCTGCATTTGAGGGTTACTGTGACATCTGAACCCATAGACCCAGTTGGTATAATCTCCACAGCCCACAATAGCTTGTTTAAGCCATGGTGGTTTGCAGTCTGTGCCAGCCGCCATGTTAAATATGCAAGCTGTGGCTTGTCCTGTCATGCAAACCGTATTCCACTGTGGTAATTCTAGAACAACTCATGGGTTGTTTCACCCTCCCATAATCCATGACGCCTGGGTTCGCATGACACAACAGGCCACAGTACATGCATGCCAGGGCTTGCATATTCAAAATGGTGCCTGGTGTGCATCACAAAAAAACAACAACATGTTAATTAACCTATAGTGGCTTGTCATGACATGTGAACAGCTACATTCTAGATTTCGCAAAGTCTCACCCACACTTAAGACCAACTAGGCATGCGAAATGCATAGCTTGTAACTATGCCAGTGCAAGGGGCCTGGTTTTAATTGGGACCACAGCACATGAGGAGGGGAAATTTAACTCTTCCCTCCCAAGCTACAATCCCAGTGAAAATCCTGCCCCACCCCCGCACTGTAATTAGCCTTAGGTGAAAAAGCTTCTTTGGGCACCAATGAGAGATTTTTTCCCCCTAAGGTTAATTGACGTGCATGTGATTCATTGAGACCACGCTGGGGAAGGAAGAGTTAATCCTTCATTCCACTATGCACTGCAATCTCCTCCCTTTGGTGTGCCTGTAATTAAAGACAGGCAAACCGCAGGTGTGGGTTTGTTTGTTTGTTTGTTTGTTTGTTTTTGATTTGATTTGATTTATTCCCTGCCTTTCTACCAACAATGGCACTCAAAATGGCTTACAAAAACAATTTAAAATTGATTAAAACAATAAAACCCATTAAAATACCATAGAAAACATAACAATTACAGAATAAAAACAGCATTCATGGTTGCTAGCCATGCATTTAGTATAGCATGTACTTTGGCCCTCAGGTGTTCTGGTTAAGCAGCATTAAGAAGGGAGGAGATGTGGAAAGCGAAAGCAAAGTGGCAGCAGGGCAACTTAAACACACCCACACACAAAAGCCATCTGAGATGCTGATGTTGAGGAGTGCTCAGAAGGTATCGATACTACAAAACAGAAACTATTTTATTGCCATGGCTTTACTAGAGGAGCTTGAATTGAGGTTAAGAGTCTCTGCAGGAGAATTATTGGCACCCTCATAGGACTACCATTTGTGGGATTCCTTGGGGAGAAAGAGGGCAGTTCAGTGGAGGCTGATAGCTCCAGTGTCAGTGGGGCGGTGAATCTGCTCCAGGTTTCCGTCAGAACCAGTCAGAACTCTAAAGGAGCACCTTGGATAGCTCCTTTAGAGTTCTGACTGGTTCTGACTGGAACCTGGCACGGATTCACCGCCCACTGACATTGGAGCCACCAACCTCCCCAGGGGCAGTTACAAAGCCAGCTTGAAAATTCTGCTCAGGTTTGTAATACCAATCTGTCATGAATCACAGAGCTGGGAGGGAACCTGAAGATCATTTAACAGCAACCCTGCCTGGGGCATTGCGGTATGTGTGTGGACAGTGACATGGTGGATCAGCTCCATTTCCAAAGCCCTGCTGCCTCAACCTGCCCAGGGCAGCCAGTAGGAGGGGAGCAGACTTGCCTTTTTCTTTCCTCCATCGGTTCCTCTGGCTACTTAGAAAGTCACATTCTCTGACCAAACAGAAAGAACAAGTTCTTCTCTTATTCTGGGTGCTTCAAAGCTAGGCTTTTTATTGCGTCATTGCCCTGCCTCATTCACAGAATTTTACAGGGGGTCGAAACAATGACATCTTCTGCTCATAACCCTCCCATGTTTTCCCACCTCTTCTTCCATAATTTCTTTTACCACAGAAAATCTATTAAGGAAAAGTCAAGGTTCCCCTTATGACCTAGACCCCCTGAGCAACCCCTTAAGGATCTCTTGCCTCCTTAAGAGTCCCACCTTCCTTCTTTTAAGCTTCCCCTTCCCAGTAATGTGGGGTTTAGGCTATAGACATGGGGTGACTGACACTCTAGACGCAGGGTTTAACCAGAACAGTTTACTGGTAAATTTAAAGCTAGTAAATCACAATTAAAGGTATTTACACAATAGAGCTCAGTGATACAAAAGGCCTTAGAAGAAAATAAAAGTTGCAAAACGCAAGTTCCTTTACCCTAGTTGTCCTTAGACTTTTCTAAGCTGCTTCTTCCGGCTCGCTGTTCAGACTCTGCTCTCACTTCAGGCTCTGGCTGTCTCTGCTCTCACTGGCTCTCTCGCTCTCTTTATATACCCTCCTTCAAAACTGAAATTACGGTTTCAAATCTGAAGAAATGAAACCCAAGTGAAGAAATTAAACTGACACTTAACTGGAGAAATGAAACTACTCCTCTCAGGGTTATCCCTTCCCTACAGAAAATTCCAGGCCTCTAAGCCTGACCTGTTTTCTCTTTGCCTCTGTAGGCATCAAACCTACAGAGGGAAAAAAAGAAAGCCAAAATAGCTGCACAATGCCTTTGGATTGCTAGTGCTAGGGCCCCTCTATCTGGAAGTACCTCTGTTTTGTGAGGTGGGCATCATTCCACTGATGCTGGCAGGGAAATGTTTGGTCAATTGATATGTGATCTTTGTGGCAACAATTTGCACGTTATGTTGCCAGACAGTGATGGCAGCAGTACTTATTCCCCCACCACTATACACTTCCCAAATACTATAGCCATACATGAACAAGCCCACCACAAGTGAATCAGCTTAGTGTACATACATACAGTGGAACTGATGGCTCTGTTGTCAGCAGGGTGGTGAATCCACTCTGGGCTGCAGTCAGAACTCTAAAGGAGCTAGGCAAGGTGCTTCAGCACCTTGGACAGCTCCTTTAGAGTTCTGACTGAAACCCAGTGTGGATTCATCACCCCACTGACATCGGAGCAACCAGCCTCCACCACATACACACATGCACACACTTCTTCAAGGCAGATGAGTAACATCCATAATGATATGGCCGGCAGCACCATGATTTGCTACCCAGTCGCTTATAGCCCACATCGTTGGTTAATGTTAGAATAGTTCACCCAGGCCTTTCACAGTTAACTTAATATCTGAGTAATAGCGTGCTTAAAAAATGATTCTTCCTTATTTGGAATAGTTGTCCAGGGTTGTGCCTGCTTTGTATTAAGTTTGGATCTGTGAGAAAGCTCATGTATCATGGATGACTGCAGACCACTGATTGCAGATAGATTCAGGACCCCCTGAGAGTAATTGCTAGTCAAAAAGTCCCCCAAGAGCTGACTTTACAATTTAGATTTTTGAGTTGGCTGACAGATATGAAAAATTACTTATGCTGTAAACAGACAACCCACTGTTAAGAACACCGAAGAGTCTCCTAAGCATTATTTATTCTTCCAAATACACAGAATACATTTTATTGTTAATCAGTTCTCGATAACATTCTTTACAGCTGGTTGTGTGCCTGTAACATGTCTGTGAAGGCCTAAATGGCACACATTTCTAATCAAAAGGCAGCTCCAGAAACTTCTGAGGGCATGCATGGTAGACAGGGCTCTGTCTCTCTCTCACTGTCTCGCTCCCAATATAGAAACAGCAGAAAAAGTACAGACAGCTTTCAATTTCATAATTCATATGAAACCATTAAAATATTTTAAATCAGGGGTGGGGAACCTTTTTTGGGCTGAAGTGGTTCCAGGCAAGCATGTTGGGGGGCACATGCCTGCAGTGAGCTGGGCCACATCCCCAAATGCTGGCATGTGGCCCCATGATGTGATGCCCGCCCACATACTCACGCATACATTGCTCCTCTCCCACGGCAAACAGGTTTTTTTGGAGCCTGGTTGCAGCAGCAGGGGGGCAATTTTTCAAGGGGGGTTGCAAGGTTGGGGAGAGGTGGCTTGCCCCTTCTCTCTGCAGCAGCCCCTCCCTGAAAATGTCCCCCCTCCCTGCAATTAGGCTTTTTAAAAGCCTCCAATGGGACTAATAGGGCTGTTTAAAAAGCCTGATTGCAGCACGGCGGTGATTTTTGAAGGGTGGATGACAATGCTGAGGAGGGGAGGGTTAGCCCTTCCCTCCAGTGGAGGCTGGTGGCTCTGATTTTGGCAGGCTATGAATCCACTCTGGTTTTCAGTCAGAACCAGCCAAAACTCTAAAGAAGCTATCCAAGGTGTTGAACATATTTGGGGGATAGTGGTCAGCATCTTGGATAGCTCCTTTAGAGGTATGTCTGGTTTGACTGAAACCCAAAGGGATTCTCAGCCCCACCAAAAATGGAGCCACCAGCCTCCACTGCTTCCCTCCCAAGCAGTCACCCCAACAATGGCCTCCTTATTAAAATTAGGCTTGAAAATAAAAGCCTCCACTGGAACCAATGGAGGCTTTTGAAAAGCCTTAATGCAGTGTGGGCGGGAAGTGGGGAAATTGTGTTATTTCTGTTCAGTGAGAAGCTGATGGGCTGGATTTATTTATTTATTTATTTATTGCATTTATACCCCGCCTTTTTTCCTCTTGCAAGGAACCCAAGGTGGCTTACATTATCCTCCTCCTCTCCATTTTATCCTCACAACAACAACCCTGTGAGGTGGGTTGGGCTGAGAGTCTGTGGCTGGCCCAAAGTCACCCAGTGAGCTTCCATGGCTGAGTGGGGACTAGAACCCGGATCTCCCAGCTCCTAGTCCAACACTCTTGCCACTACACCACACTGGCTCCACACTGGATGGAGGCCTCTGGTGGGCTACGCTAGGCCCATGGGCCGGAGATTCTCCATTCCTGTTTTAAAGACACAGTGCTGAACAGGTGGCCATCGCCTTTCCTGATTCTGCTAAGTGTATTCCAGAAATGTCACTTTCTGCTACTTGTCAAATATTGGTATAGTGCTATGTTTATCTGAGGTTACTGTTCAACAGGCCCTATACAGGAAGCAAGGAACAGCCAGACAACTCAGCTTCCATGCCATTTAAAACAATAATTAAAAAAGCAAAGCTGGCCATGTTGGCCATAAGAAAAAGGCCAAAATCCATATTTGTGTGATATGTTTAGGGCGCAATGTAATCCTATGGCTGCTAGACAGTGGCTAGGCGGCCATAAGATTTTTTGGTTTTCAGAAACAGACCTGGAAGCCACTGCTCCAAGGTCATTTCCCAGAAAACCACCTCCCCGCCACCTCGTAGGTGGTGCAGTTTGTCCCAGGCTCTGTGCTTGGAAGAACAGAGTGCAGCAGAGCAAAAGGGAGCTTTCCTGGGGCTGGGGAGGGGCAGGGACAGAAGAAGTGCCTTTACAATGCTTCCTATGCGCTGTTCGGCCTTCCCCGTGCCCCGCTCCGAGCCCCTCCAGCTAGACAGCCAAAATCAGCTGTCTAGCCGTAAATGCAGAGTGGACGACGCGGCCACCCGCCCTGCATTAGATAGTCGGTCACCTCCACCTTTGGAGGCTATCCCCATAGGATTGCACCCTCCAATGACCTAATAAAGAAATTACACTAACATAGATTTTCAAACTGAAAATCCATCCCACCTCATTTACTCTTGAGCAAAAGAGGCACATGCCTAAAGTGACTGGGGTAGGCAACCTGGCGCCCTCCAGATGTTTTGGATGACAACACCCAAAAGCCATAACTGGCATGGCTGATGGTCATCAGGGATTAGGAGAGTTCTAGTCCAAAGCATCTGGAGGGCACCCCTGGATGAATGCATCCTCACTTATTCAAGCTGCCCTTTGTCTCCTGCCCACCTCCTCACAGTGCAACCCAATTGTGACTCTTGCGAAGGGAAGGGAAAGAGCTAGTGAGTCCTGGTGGAAGGGGACAAGCCATCTGCATGTACGGGTGTTGATATTCTTCCATCTGATCCTGCGCTCAGCTGTGCCTGCACATTGGCACCTAAATGGGCCATTAAGCATCCATCCGTAATAACCACAGTTACAATAAGCATACAGGAGACCTTAAGTTATAGATCAGTTGTCCTCCAGTCTCTCAAATAAACAGCTAATAATGTGGAACTAAGTCACTTCAGGCTCCATTGATGCTGCTATACAGCTGCAGTCTTGACAAATACTCTACATTTTCCAAGCTAATGACCCATTTATTTATGACATGTATTTGAGCAATTGACTGCTGATTGGAACGTTCTTCAAAAAGGATTTGAGGAGGTGACTAACTTGTTTAGAAAGTCTTACGGTTTAACCATAGATGTTAAATGATAGATTTTGAAGATTTCTATCTTCGACGAAGTATGATGAACTCTGAAAGACAGCCACTCATTTTCTTAAAATCTGCCACCAATATTGTTCATCTCCTTAATACCCAACAATTCTCAAAATTCCCAATAAAACTTCCCATGTTTTATTCCCCTTATTCCAAAGTTCATTCACCAACCCATTTGTCCATTAGTTCTGTTGTTCAATTCCTAGTATTATCATTTTCTAACACCTCTTTCAAATGTCTGGGCTGCATCTTCACTGCAAGACATTCAGTTATTATTGTTTTATAAACTGAACTCCCCAAAAGGAAGAGCAGAAATCTCCAAACAATCAAACACTGTTTTCAATTACATTAACCTTCTTGAATATGTTTGCCTTGCATCACAAAGGAACAGTTGGGGGTGTATTCAGTGGTGTGAAAACTATGCTGATGGAAATGACGTGATACATGGTACAAACTTCAGTGTTCTGAAGCTGGGGGAAGTATCCAATGCTGCCCGTCTGCAAGCAGGGCCCACCACCACCACCACTTCCGTCCCATGAACCCTCAATTCCGTTGTGCAAGTGACACCCACCGCTTGCACAATGGAGATTTAGCGCTTCTAGGGGCAAGCCCCCAAATAGGGGGAAACACTCATTTCTGGAATGGGGCAGGTTGATGGAGCTCCACCCCATTCCAGAAACAAGTGTTTCTGCTCATTTCAGGTTGCCCCCGGAAGCACTAAATCTCCACTGTGCAAGCGGTGAGTGCCCCTTGTGCATCGGAGTTGGTGGGGCTGGCCACTCGCTGGCTGTCACCATTGGATTTTGCCCTATCATCAGACCTTAACCCTAACATTTAGTGTGGGGCCCACTTTGGGTGGTAGCCATTTTAGGTTACACACACACACATACATAACATGTTGTCTTTTTATTTGCATCCTGTTTTATTGCCGTCGTGGAAACAGGGATCGGGGGTGGGGGGATGTAGGAAAGAAGATGATTGCAGTAACACTTGCAACAGCCACCAGCTGAAGACCAATTATATAGAGGGGTGTGCATGCAACATATATTTTTCTAAGCAATTTCTTTTTCTAAGGGGAGCTCATTGTATCCTCAGGTGACTCATTAAGGTCCCTTAACTTCAAAAACTGGTGCAATACCTTTTTAATGGTTTAAATGTCCCAGTTTAAAAATTCTGAAAATGACACTCTCAAAAAATGAACAATCCAGAAGTGTGCATTGCACGCACACACACGCACCTTTTGTTCACATTGATCATTAGCATGCACAGTTTTACCAGGAACTGTAGTACAGACCCCAGTATTTGAAAAGAAACAGCTGATATCCATCCTCCACATTACAAGTTTATGCACAAAGGGAAACATAATGTGTATTATATTTTAAAATCCAAATTTTGAATTTAAAAGTTAGATTTTGAGATTACTCTTCCTATAAATTCAGAATTTGAGAATCTAGATGAGACTTCATTATTTAGTTTGGTGCGATGATTATATGTTTATAATTCACCTTTATTTTATTGCCGAGTCTTTATTTTTTATTTATTTATTTATTTCATTTCTATACCGCCCAATAGCCGAAGCTCTCTGGGCGGTTCACAAAAATTAAAACCAAACAACACACAATAAAACAATTTAAAATATATAGAACATTAAAACCACAATATAACAATACAACCACAATAAAACCTAGCAGCAGTGCAAGAGTTTAAAATACAGATTTAAAACAGCAAAAATAAAAATTTAGAAAGCTAAAATGCTAAAATGCCTGGGAAAATAAACAGGTCTTCACCTGGCGCCGAAAGGAATACAATGTAGGCGCCAGGCGAACCTCACTAGGGAGCTCATTCCAGAGCCGGGGTGCCACAGCAGAAAAAGCCCTCCTCCTAGTAGCCACCCGCCTCACTTCCTTTGGCAGGGGCTCACGGAGAAGGGCCGCTGATGATGATCTTAAGGTCCGGGCAGGCACATATGGGAGGAGGCGATCCTTCAGGTAACCTGGCCCCAAGCCGTTAAGGGCTTTGAATGTTAACACCAGCACTTTGAATCGGGCCCGGAAATGGACTGGCAGCCAGTGCAGCTGGAAAAGTACTGGCGTAATATGAGCTCGCAGGCCAGTTCCTGTTAACAATCTTGCTGCCCTATTTTGGACCAGCTGAAGTTTCCGGACCGTTTTCAAAGGCAGCCCCACGTATAACGCATTGCAGTAATCCAGACGAGAAGTTATCAGAGCATGGATAACTGTAGCTAGGCTATCTCTGTCCAGATAAGGGCGTAGTTGGTATACCAGCCTAAGCTGATAAAAAGTGCTCCATGCTACTGAGTTCACCTGTGCCTCAAGTGACAGTTCTGGATCCAAGAGCACCCCCAAACTACGAACCTGATCCTTTAGGGGGAGTGCAACCCCCTCCAGAACAGGTTGAATATCACCTAGCCGGGCAGAAGAACCACCCACTAACAGTACCTCCATCTTGTCTGGATTGAGTTTCAGTTTATTAGCCCTCATCTAGTCCATTACCGTGCCCAGGCACTGATTCAGAACAGCCACTGCCTCACCTGGTTTTGATGAGAAAGAGAGGTAGAGCTGGGTGTCATCTGCATATTGATGGCACCTCAGCCCACACCTCCGGATAACCTCCTCCAGCAGTTTCATGTAGATGTTAAACAGCATGGGGGATAAAATAGAGCCCTGTGGAACCCCATGGCATAATTGCCATGGCACAGAGCAATAATCCCCCAGCACCACCTTCTGGGATCGGCCATCCAAGTAGGAGCGGAACCACTGTAGTGCAGTGCCTCCAACTCCTAACCCAGACAACCTATCCAGAAGGATACCATGGTCGATGGTATCAAAAGCCGCTGAGAGGTCCAGGAGAATCAACAGGGTCGCACTCCCCCTGTCCCTCTCCCGGCAGAGGTCATCCCACAGGGCGACCAAGGCAGTTTCTGTTCCAAAACCAGGCCTGAAGCCGGATTAAAATGGATCTAGATAATCCGTTTCATTCAAGAGTGCCTGGAGCTGTCCTACAACCACCCGCTCAAGCACCTTGCCCAGGAAGGGGATGTTGGCCACTGGCCTACAATTGTTAACATCCTTTGGGTCCAGGTTAGGCTTTTTCAGGAGTGGTCTAATTACTGCCTCTTTTAAAGCAGCAGGCACCACTCCCTCTCTCAAGGAGGAATTTACAACCTCCTGGACCCAGCCGGACAACCCCTTCTTGTTTGATTTAATAAGCCATGAAGGGCAAGGGTCAAGCACACAAGTGGTTGATCGGACTTGGCCAAGCACCTTGTCCGCATCCTCAGGCCTCAGTAACTGAAACTCATCCAATAAAACTGGACCAGATGGTGCTCTGAACGCCTCTACCAATGGAACTGCATTAATGGTGGTGTCCAATTCATGACGAATCTGAGTGACTTTATCCTCAAAGTGCCATGCAAACTCGTCACAGCGTGCTACCGAGGGTTCCACCATCTCTCTCCCTGGCCCAGAATGTAACAGGCCGCGAACCACTCGGAAAAGCTCCGCTGGACGACACTGAGAAGATGCAATGCTGGTGGGAAAGAACTGTCTCTTTGCCACCCTCACCGCCACAGAGTAGGCTCGATAGTGGGCTCTTACCTGTGTTCGGTCACACTCAGCACGAGTTTTCCTCCACCTGCGTTCTAGCCGTCTCCCCTCTTGCTTCATTGCCCTCAGCTCAGGTGTATACCAAGGAGCTGGCCGGGCTCTGCTCAGAGGGAGAGGATGCTTGGGCGCAATCGTGTCAACCGCCCGAGTCATCTCTGCATTCCACAGAGCGACCTGGGCTTCGACAGGAGCACCAGCCATACCAGCAGGAAAATCCCCCAGAGCCCTCTGGAATCCATCGGAATCCATTAATCTCCGGGGGTGGACCATTTTAATAGGTCCCCCACCCTTGCAGAGGGGAGAGGCCGCCAGGAGTCTAAACCTCAGCAGGAAGTGATCTGACCATGACAAAGGGACAGATGTTAATTCCTCCACTTTCAGATCACCATCCTCCAGCCCAGTCGAGAAAACCAGATCAAGCGTGTGTCCTTTTATATGCGTTGGGCCGATGACATGTTGGGACAGCCCCATGGTTGTCATGGCGGCCATGAAGCCCTGAGCTGCCCCGGATACAGCGGCCTCGGCATGGAAGTTGAGATCCCCCAGGACCATCATCCTGGGGGTCCTCAACACCAAGTCCGAGACCACCTCCGTCAGCTCAGGCAGGGAGTCTGATGGGCAGCGGGGTGGGCGGTACACCAACAGAATCCCTAATCTGTCCTGGGTACCCAACACAAGGTACAAACCTTTAGACTGGAGCAAGCTTAAAAAAAGATCAAATAAACGTTTTATACTGAAGGCCAGATTTCCTGTTACATTCAAATGCAATACGTGCCCCAAGCTGCCAGATGGAGACAAATATGCATATCACAAATATGCATATCTCAAATGCAATCGGAGAGGGAAGTGCCAAAGGTAGATGCAGCAGAAGAGGGGTGGATGGAGAAATAGTGAAACATCTCCTCCCCTTCCCACTTCTCTGCTGAATATTTTCCCCTCCTGACGTTACTGGTCATTGTGGTTTTAATACATATATAGGCATGTAATGTTGAATTTGGCCCTTATCATCTATATCAGTGGATACTTATCACAAATAATTCTTTACCATTATTTAACAGGGGATTTTGAGGTGTGTGTGCCCATATCCCTGGGCTATATATTTTACGCTGTGTTGTTGTTTTGGATTTATGTATTTATCAGGGCATTTGCACCCCACTGCTCCACCTCTGACAATGGAAGCATTCAAGGCAGCTTTTCCCCACCCCTAAACATAGTAAAAGCATTAATGAAAAGTGTTAAAAAACCAAATCCATTAAAAAATACAAATGCAATAATAAAGACAAAACAAGAAGTATTAAACAGTAAATAAAATAAAAGTTTGCTACAAAAGCAATGTCTTAGACACTAGATGCATACTGGTAGTGTGGGAGACAATGTAACCTCCCAGGGCAGGGAGTTCCCCATCCTGGGTGCCACAACAGAAAATACTTTCTTCTGCGTTTCCACCAACTAAACCTCAAAGAGTAAAGTGTCACACAGGATCGCCTTATTTTATGACTTCAGAGGGTGAGCAGATTCATACAGGGAGTGGCAATCCATTCCGTCAGGAGCAGGTAAACTTTTTGGCCTATGGGTACATTTGGCAATTTGAGAAACTGTGCTGGGTGCTACCACAGAATGGCTGTCAGGGGAGGTGTGGCAAAAGACAAGTGACCTGCCCAAAAGACCAAGTACAAGGCAGAAGTGGGGTCTGAGCCCTAACACACTAAACAATTCCTTTGAACCCACAGTTTTCAGCACCAGCAAAAACCTATTTCACAGCAATCCCAGCTGCCAGTAAGAAAATGTGTTAATAAAAAAAAAGTGGGAGGGGTAAGGCAACTTGGCAAGTGCCAAGAAAGATGTCCGCGGACACCATGTTGCCTACCCCTGTTTTAGGTATGGTGGTCTTAACCTCGTTAAAGGCTTTAAAGGTAATGACCAGCACCTTGAATTGTAGCCAGAAACTGACTGGAAGCCTGTGCACTGATACAATAAGAGAGTAATGCCATGGTTCCTGTGTGAGCATCCTAGGGATGATAGGATGGCTCAGGAAACCCCTCTGAGGTTGGAGATAACGCTCCAACCTTGGAAAGGGGAGTCAGAGATCCGATCCCAGAGCCCTCCCCCTCACAGCCAGACCAGAAAGAACTGCTCTAGCTGCTTCTCTGAGATCAGAAAAGTGGCCTCAGTGGAGAAGGGGGTGTTCTGCTGGGCAGGGAGGGGAGGAGACTGGAGAGGCCAGGATATGAGTTATCCTGAGCCTCCTTCAGCCTCCTTTCCTCCCCCTCAATGCGCCCTTGCTGGATGGGCTGAAAATCCCATCTAGTGAAAATACAGGAGATCAGAGGGCAGGGAGGCGAAGATCACCTCCGCCGCTCCTCCCACCCTGCCAGCTTCAGTCTGGCATGACCTAGGAATGTCAGAAGCCCCCAAGTTCACTCTAAGAAAATACAATTTTGCTCCCTAGACCTGATGACAGTCAGAACACTCGCAGTGGCAGTTCGTACTAGCTGAAATGTCTGAACGGTCCTCAAGGGCAGCTCCATGTAGAGCACACTGTACTAATCCAATCTAGTTAAACTATGGCATGTGTGACTATGTCCAGGTCTGTTCTCTGCAGACACAGGTGCAGCTGGTGCATCAGCCAAAGTCGAGCAAGAGTGCTCCTTGCCACAGCTGCGACCAATAGCAATCCAATAGCAAAGTTGGGTCCAGGAAATCTCTCAAACTGCAAACCTGATTTTTCCAGGGAAGAATGACCATATCCACAGTGGTGTAGTGGTACATTTTGAAAAGCTGGTGCTCATCATGACGGTCCCAATAGCCACGCCCCTTAGAGACTCTAAGATTGCAGGTTTCTGTGTTGATCCATAGCAACAAACCTATTCTAGCAGTTTTCATCTCCACCAGAAGCAGATCTTTTATAAAAGGTAATGGGTCTTAATTGCCCATTCAAGACAAAGCCCCCCCCCCCAATACTTTGCATTACAACAAGGAACAACATATATTTTTGCTGGGAAAATTCATTTTCCTCCAGCTACTGTGAGGATTGCAGTTAAGCTCAGAGAGAACAGGGAATTCTGAAGGAGGTGGCAGATGATGTCAAGACCCCACTACTCAGAAAAGGGCTGGGGCTGTGTCCCTGTGATCCCTGGCTCTGCTGCATCACTGCCTATCCAGAAGAGGCGGACTCCCTGTCTCTGGGTTGACTGACCTCTCGACCAAGAACACTTGTGCCTTCTCCAGATTGAGTTTCAGTTTGTTCGCCCACATCCGGCCCATCACTGACTCCAGACCACAGCACAGGACTCCCACAGCCTCCCTGGTCTGAGATTTGTTTTTGTCCGCACTAGATATGAACCAAGGACAAGCAGGACTACAGGAAGCAGAGCCCACCGCTTTTGAAACTGGATCTCCCGTATGTTTTCGTAAGTGCTAATTTAGGGGGTGGGAGAAATTATATGGTTTCACTTGGGATTACGACTCTTCAGTAATGATCCCTCCCCAAAGGCCTGAGAGGGGACAAAAATCTTTACTAGACTCCTAAAAATAAAGTTTATGACATGCGGTACAGCTGTAGTGTTGTTCAGCCGCAAGTGACAGATTCGTCCACACAAATACAGCCAACGTTAAAATATTGTGAGGTGCTTTCACCAAAATAGATTATTTGAAGGGCATGCCAAGGAGCAATTCAAACAGCTTTTGAAAAAGGGCAGGCTTCCTTCATGCAGTTAGTATTCCATAATTTCTTCCAGTAATTGCCTGAAAACAACACTCCACAATGTGCTACAGCATGACAGTGACTGGTTCGCACGACACAACACCCCACCATGTCTTTTTTTTCCTAATACTTTTATTCTACTTTTATCTTTATAAATGACCCAAAGAACACCAACATTATGTATGGAATTTTGCCTAATATTCACATTGTTTGCAAGCAAATTTTTTCCTAATGCAATGCATTTTTAACATTATTCTCACTAACGTATCCATGTTTGTGTGCATGTTTCTCTAATGTGTGCAGTTCTGCACCCATTTTTTGATTGGAAAACTCCATTGCAAAATTTGGAGAAGTGCAAATTTTGAAGGATAACTGAGTTTCAGGTCACCTATTGGTTCAAAAGTGAAAAATTAGGTACGTTTGAATTCAAGGGCAAAGCAAATGAATTTCTCCCCATCTCCCCCATCCCAACACATCTGGAGGGCGTCAGGTTGGGGAAGCTTGGAGTAGAACATTTGAAAATCTGCTTTGGGCTGCAGCAAGAACACCAAGTTTCCAACATTACAGTATCCTTAAGAGGACCCCTAAACAATGAAATACAACACCCCACCATGTCTTAATTGACCTGCGGGGGTTGTCGCATTGTGCTGGGCACCCGTGGGCGCCATTTTTGTATGGTGCTCATAGGTGCCCAGCTTGCCATGGCTTGTTGTGTCATGTGAACCCAGGTGACAGGGTTTAAAAAAAAATATTATTTTATTTATTGCATTTCTATACTGCCCCATAGCCGAAGCTGTCTGGGCAGTTTACAGAAGTTAAAAACATTAAATACAATATAAAAAGTTTAAAAGCCATTTAGAAAAAAGCACATAAAAGCACACAGACAATATACACAAACAACATATAACTAAAAACAACATTGAACTATCAGTCATAACTAAAGACACATCCAGGACCGATTAAAACTCATCATGTGCTGCCAACCCTCAAATAATCCATGGCTTGTTTTAGGGTGATTTGAGGGTTGTCTAACTCTTAAACGACCCCTGCCACCTGGGTTTGGATGACATGACAAGCCACAGCAGGTGGGTGAGTGACGGCACCATGCAAAAATTAATCCACAGTGGGCTGTCATGTTGTGCTAACCATGTCAATGTACTGGTTTCACAAGGCTGATATTCTCTCACCGAATCTACATTAAAAGGGGGGGGGGGCATTATATAGACAGCAGGGGTAGGCTCTGATTTTTAGAGCAAAACGTAGAAATTTTTTAGAACTTACACAGCTAAGGGAAGTGGAGCTCTCCCCACACTTGCCGTTTATCCCCCATAGCCCCTCCTATCCCCAGTTTCCTGGGAGTAAGCCCTCTATTGAACTCAACTGGACTTTTGAGTATAGGATTTGCTGTAAGTCACACAAAGGCAAAGCCTACTAATGACACTGCCATATGGCTTGCAACATCATTTTCTCTGAGTAGGTCAAACAGAAGCTTCAGGGGTGGGGGTTGGTTTTCATTGGGGAAATGGTGTTTGGGGGAAAAGATTAACCCTATCTTCTCCCAAGGCAGCTTTTTGCACAGCTGAGCCAGATTTCTGACACTGCACCTAGTATGGCTCTAAGTAAAACTGACAAAGGAAGAGTTGCCCATTCCAGAAACTTTCCAGGACACTTTCATCATTGTTATTTTTCTCATCGCTTTTGCAATGATGGGAAAAAGCCCTATCTGATAGTGTTTTCCTTCCAATTAAAGACTTCTTTGAGTTCACGCCTAGTGACCCAGCTGGAGTCCTGCCATTTTCTTTTGAAGATTAGTTGTCCCTACCATATGAAGCGATTTGTTTTATAACCAAGCATTTTAGAAACCCAGGCTGGGGAACGCTTATAAAAGCTGTGCTTTTTCCTCATGCCTCCCCAGTCCTCTGGTCAACCAGTGACACAATTCAGAGAGGCCTCTTGCTGTCATCCAGTGCTAGCTCCAGGTTTTTGAGGGCCCTTGGCCAAGACACCCTCACTGGGCCCATTACCTCAGTGAGTCTGTCTTCTCATCGCCATGGTCACCAGCTGCTGTTGGTCCTCATCCTCTTTGGGCATCTCTACACCAGCCTAAAATCCTGCATATAAAACAGGGCTTTCTGCTTCTCTTTTAAATGCAGCATCACAACGACTCTCTTTTTCACGTGCTTCCTTTTCCCCCACCCCTCCCTCTCCTTCTCCCTCTATCTGAGTCTCCCATTATCTTTCATTGATCTTGCTCCTCTTCTTGCTGCTTTTACTCTTTCAGGAGGAAACTGAAGCGGAACACAACAGGGTAATTTGATAGCTCATTATCTGAGATCTATTTAAAAATGGAACAAAGGGCATTTAGTACAGGAGATGCCTTGAATGATCATGGAGTCATGTAAAGAGCCCGCTAACTTTTGTGACGGAGCGATTTCAATCGCAGGATAAAGCTCAGTGTGAAGGAGCCCTTTCTCAGCATTACTACCACTTGTTTGCTTGACAGGTAAAGAGCCAGTGACCAAGTAGGCAGTGTTATCTGCTGCTCCTTGTCACCACCATCATTGTCTGGCCAGAGTGAGAGGCAGGCAAGAGGCAGGCGAAGAGGAGGAGTAGGTCAAGGAGGCACTTGTCAGTGGGCCCCTGCTGGGCTGTGGGCCCTCAGCAGGTACCCAACCATGCCTACCCTTGATGTTGGCCTTTCTGTTGCCCTATGAAACCAATATCAGGAGTCCTTACTCCAAGCATGGCCCGAAGAAGGTTCGGAGTACTGAGCACATATAATCCTGGATGACTCATCAGGCAAGGTTCCAGCAAAAGCCCTCGGTATCCCTTGGCATTTGAACCATGCATCCCTTGGCAATTGCCACCCTTCCTTACCCGGATTTTCACTGTTTACGCCATGCCTTTCTAACATTGCTGAGGGGAAAAGAAGATTACATTAGATTATATACTCACTGGCCTGGCATAACAGCAAAACTCTTTCAAAGGTAAGATAAATGCATTGCACAGAAATGTTACATATTAAAAATAAATGTCCTAAAAGAAAAAAAATGTTTTTTTTAGAACTACTCAGCCTTTTATTCCTCTTGGCTGAATCCCACACCAGCATGTAGGTTGAAATGAACTGCACTGCATGGCTCAGAAATTACCTGCCTTGAATTCATTGGCTTGTCTAGTAAATATCAGATTACAAACTACAAAGAATGCTCCAGATGAAATGTGTTTTAGTATTACAAAATACTAAATTCATGATTGTGTAAGAATAGCAATAGCCTTCCCTAGTTGCTGCTAAGGAATTCATTTTGAAAGTGAGCTCTATACTAATCATGACTTTTTGTTACTCAAACCTGCCATTCCCATCTCTTTAAACAAGCATCTGCTGTCTTGCTCTCTGTCTTGTCATTTTTCACAAATATCTCTTCCTTCTTTCTGTTAAAAAATAAAAAAAAAGATTACAATCTTGTTCACTATCCACACAGACACCTTTCTCCATCCCAAAGCAGTATGCTTTGGGTTTCTCTGCAGTTTTTAACAGCTTTGTTTTCTCTTTCAGTATATACAAAGGAATAATTTATTTACTTTAAAAATCTAAGTCCTTTTTAAACAGATGTACTTACACAAGCCCATCACTAGAACATTGTCTTTACGAGGAGAGGGAAAGGACATCAGATGAACCACTGATATGTGATACAACATGACAAGAAGACATGTGCACTACATGTTCGTTTTATGATTAAAAAAAAAAAGGTCAGACTTATATTAAATGCCCTTATTTGGGGGGGGGGGGTGCTGTACCGAAAATGTCTCCAACATTTTTTCAACCATTCTCATTCAATTTGCTAGAAAAGAAATTGCTTGCAAAAAGAAATTCAGTAGTGAAGAAAATTTTGGAGATTTTCTCATTGGTTGTGCTTGGGTTCCTTGCACTTACATTACTTAGGAGGTGACCAAGCAGTGTGCATTACTTAGGAGGTGACTAAGCAGTGTGCACAAGTGTCCTGTCTTTCATTGTACAATCACCTCTCTGGCCGTCTGTAGCCTCCTTGGCTTCCCACATGTCAGTTAAAGCCCAGGGGAAGACATAAGGTGGCTGTTGTTTTTTCAGATCAGGAAATCCAGGCAGCCTGGGGGCTCCTTCACACTCAGCTTTTATCTGATTGAGATTGCTCCTTCACGGATGTTTGTGGTCTCCTGACGCCATGATGTCTCTTGCACTAAATGCCCTTTGTTCCATTTTTAAATAGATCTCAGATAATGAGCTGTCAAGTTACCCTGTTGGGCTTCAGTTTCCTCCTGAAAGAGTAAAAGCAGCAAGAAGATGAGTGAAATCAATGACAGATAATGGAAGACTCAGATACGGGGAGAAGGAGGGGGACAGGGGTGGGGGATAAGGAAGCACATGAAAAAGGGAGTCGTTGTGATGCTGCATTTAAACCTGGAAGCAGAAAGCCCCGTTTTAAATGCAGGATTTTAGGCTGGGGTAGAGATGCCCTGCGAGGCTGCAGAGCAATGGAGAGATGTGTAATAAAGAGAAAACACACAGCACCGTCGGCCATCTTGTAGTGATTAGGTAAGCTCAGAAACACCACAAAAATAAATTACAGAACACCTTGATAAATGAGGCAGAAGAATGGAAAAAGCCTCTTTCATGGGGGAAGAAAACTTTCAGGAAATGGATTTTAGCACAGCAATAGCGCCGCTACTTCCCTGGAGCTAGACACCACACTGCCCCCTTCACCTGCTTTCTGGGGGATTAAAATTGCCGGGGGGGGGGAGAGAGAGCAGGCTGCCAGCACAGTTGATGCTGTTGCCCCTTGCAGTGGCAGCACAAAAACAAAAACAAACCCTCACAAAAAGAAAAAAGCTGTGCCACAACCCATACCAATGGTGAACCCCACCAGTGAGAAATTGTTGAGAATTTCTCCTCCCACTAGAGAACTTCGCTGAAATTGTGCCCCACCGCAAAATGAGCATTGAAAAGCTGGATACTAGTTATTTTGGAAAATACATCAGTACTTATCAGTGGAAAGCATTCTGGAATCAAATGGCTCCATTTCCTCTTTGCTGTAGTGGGCTCCGGCATGCTTCATTTTTACATTGGCACTGCAGAATCAGCAAAGACAACAATCGTTTTCCACATGTGCTGTGTAACCTGCCAATGAGGAAACAAACCTGGAATGTCTTGGTAATGCAGTTTGAGCATTACCATCTAATTCCGTAAGGATAAAACTCAATGTATGAGTACAAAGCAAAACCAGGGGAGTACTTTAAAAATTGGCTTCTCTTCTAAAATTGTTTTTTCTCCCCTCAAAGTAAGCATATCTGCTAATGAAATTGCGTCCCTGGTAAATCACAGGGATGGACAACAACATATTGGTCAAATAGGTGGGAACATTAGCTCCATTCCAGATCAGGTGAAACTGACCTAGAACTGATCTGGGGTCACTGAGATTCACTGTATACACCTTCCATTTCCCATATGTCAGCTCCATGGTTTAAAAGTCAAGCCCCATGGCAAACAGCAAAGCTGCTATCTAGGAAGAAATAGTAAATTCCTCACAGAGTATTTTGGCATATGCATATATCGATGCTATCACACACCATTCAATGAACGTAGGTAGCAGCACATGTGTGCCTTGTTTATGTAAAACAAATGACTACTGTCCTCCCATTTGTTTTGTTCTTACTACTTCTTCTATTCACCTGCTAGGCATCGTGGCATAATGCTCCTCACTTCTTCCTTGCACTTCTTCTGAAGTTAATGCATTTTCAGAAGTCATGCTAGTGTGGCCAGATGCAAAAGAGGACAAGGCTCCTGCTTCTTGAATAGTTGTGTAGAGGAGGGAATTTCAGCAGGTCATAAAAAACAAGAATCACAGAATAGTAGGGTTGGAAGGGGCCTATAAGACCATTGAGTCCAACCCCTTGCTCAATGCAGGAATCCAAGTCAAAGCATCCCTGACAGATGGCTGTCTAGCTTCATCTTGAATGCCTCCAGTGTGGGAGAGCCCACCACCTCCCTACGTAATTGCTTCTATTGTCGTATTGCTCTAACAAGATTTTTTCCTGATGATCAGCCGGAATCTGGCTTCCTGTAGCTTGAGCCCATTGTTCCGTGTCCTGCACTCTGGGATGATCAAGAAGAGATCCTGGCCTTCCTCTCTGTGACAACTTTTCAAGTACTTGAAGAGCGCTATCATATCTCCCCTCGGTCTTCTCTTCTGAAGGCTAAACATGCCCAGTTTCTTCAGTCTCTCTTCATAGGGCTTTGTTTCCAGTCCCCTGATCATCTTCGTTGCCCTCCTCTGAACCCTCTCCAGTTTGTCTGCATGCTTCTTAAACTGCAGTGCCCAGAACTGGACACAGGTTCAGTCTGGCCTAACCAGTGCTGAGCAGAGAACTAGTACTTCACGTGATTTGGAAGCCATACTTCTAAAAGCTACACCTGTTTGAAATTCACTCCTCTAAACAACTAGTAAAGGTAAAGATCCTTTTGCATCTGGCCATCCTAGTCATGCGATATACTTAGCAAGTAGTAGCAAACAGTGCAATCCTATACATGTCTACTCAGAAGTAAACACCATTGAGTTAAATGGGGCATACTCCAAGGAAAGTGTTATAGGGCTGCAGCCTAAATCAATGGCCAGTATATATGTTACCTGGTGGAATTAGTGGAATATAGTACAATTACCCTAATCAGCCTTCCCCAACTTTGAGCCCTTCAGATGTTTTGGATTTCAACTCCCATCAGCCCAGCCAGCATGGCAAATGGTCAGGAATACTGGGAGTTGTAGTCTGAAATATCTGGAGGGCACCAGGTTGGGGAAGGCTCCTCTATGTGATTTACATATATCATTTACTTCTCACATAAAATTATTATGATTACAGCCAAGCTCAGGATTACATACCTTAATTTACCCACCCAAATACTATGCTTCTGCTATGCTTTCCCCCATTTTTTATTCCACTAACCTTAAACATTGAAACTAGACTGTCCTATAACATGCTGAGATGGCCAATGGATAACCCATCATTCGACCTGGGGAACGATTTCATCTGGTTTCCAAGATTATATCTGAGAATAGTGTTCCCTCAAGCACATGCATGAGGCACCGGGTTCATAGCAGCAGAAAGGAGGACAACAGATGCCCTGTGGACCCACTGCATCACATGGCAGAGTACAAATACAAAAGGAACACAATGATGGAAAAGGACACTAGTTCCTGATCATATTCAGAAGTGCCTTGGGTTCCTTTTCCTCCAATCCATCATCCTTCTGTCTATTCAGAGCCTGCCAGCTTGCATGTATACTTGGGAAATGTTCCTCTTGACCTTGCAGTGACATAATGGCAGAGGATGATCCAGTCTCCCAAAAGCTTGGCTGCGGGTTTTATTCCCCACCACCACCACCACTTAGGAGGTTTTGGCTGTCCCTGATGTAAATTAAAAGTTTGTAGTAATGTGTTTCTACTTGCCTTGCATCCCCTCAGTACTATTTTTGTTTGTGTTATAAAAAGAACATGAGACAGTTGTGAACGTCTCAGTATGTGATATACCATCCTTCTATACCGTGGGGAACTGCATGCAGTCCAGACCCTGCTCTTTCCATTTACTACCTCCAAATACCATGCTATTATTTACATGTGCATCTTGCCCTATCCCAAAGCCTGAGGCTGAATATCAGCATGTATAGAAGAGCAACATCTCACATTTGGGTCTGCTGGGCCTCTAGAAGAGAGAACGATTGAAAGGTAAAGTTGCCCATGTATTTTGGATGCATTTTCCTAGCCTATTTTTCTACCAGGGGGTTAATTGGTGGTGGAGCAGTGGGGACAAGCAATTAATTACTATTGGCAGCAGCTATGAGGAACTCATGGAAAGGGGTCCCAACAATCCTGTAAATGAACAGATGTACAGCTTGAATTTGGAGAAGGGAACACTGGGAATTAAGTGCTGAAGTGAAGTAAACTGAGGTGCAGCCTTAGGGGAGGGAGCTACAACAGCTGCTCTCTGAGAATCTGCTGCAGGGCCAGCACATCTGAAGTTCCACTTATAATTAAAATAAAGGTTACAAAGATGCAGTAAGTCTCCAGTGTTCTTTCATCTGAATCAAAACCCTGTAATGTTGCCCCCTGGAGTTTCTCGCCACTCTGGGAAATGGAGAGCATATATAATAATACGTTACAGAGGAACTGGGAACGTTGCAGCAGCACCAGAAGGTTTTCCAGGTGTTCATCCATCCATTGAGCCACTGAGAGTCCCATTTTGTGAACCATTCCTGTGTCTGCTTTCTCCATTTCTAAGCAGAAAATTGTTCCTAGACCTTTCACTGAACTGCCATTCCTAGTTGGCTTGGTTGTGATCCATGACCATTAAACAGATTTTAAAATGTTTTACACTTGTAGAGCAGACATGCCAGTGGCTTCCTTTACATAGATGTGGGACACTTTTTCCTCTCTCGTGCAAATATATTAGACCATTTTAGAGTGCATTCAGCTGTACCTTTTTCAAGCAAATATTATTGGATCCACTCCCATTCACTCCCAACTTCCCCATTCACTAGTTTGATTCTTTGCTGTTCATGGGCTACATTTCTTGCAGGAGTGATAAGTCCAGATTTCCCCTTGCTTTTTCTCTACCTTTACTGAATGCCAAAAATTATTTAGCAGTTCAACCTTTGGATGGCGTAGAGGCAGGGACCCATACAGACAAATGCTCTAGTCATGAATTTCTGAAATGACTGAACTAATTGATCCCGTTAAAGCTAGCTTAATATGTGAATCTTTCCAGACTAGAAGCATTTCGTGATTAAGCATATGAGCAGCAGGCTAAGGACTGTTTTACAGTAATCCACAGGAATGTGGGGCCTAGTTTCCTATGGATTTCTCCCAAGCTACTTTGGGAGAAAGTACGTGGAATATGTGGACAAAGAAACCACATGGGCAGGACCAAAATTGTGGCTCTTTCTCCATATAAACATTACCCTTCTTGTGGCCACCCATCTGCTGCCTTCTGGAGAGTGGTGTAGGATTGGATCATGGAGAGTCAGCCCCTACACCACTGCAGGAAAGCGTGAATCTGCCTGCTCTGTGTGTGTGTGTGTGTGTGTGTCAGGGTGCTCCTATCTGAGCCAGTCTTGTTCCCTGCTATATCAAACAGTACCATATTTTTTGCAGGGGGAGAGAAGGATCACAAAAGAAAGTTAAGTACAAAGAACAGCATGCTTAATCTTATTTATTTAATCTGTTTCTTCACCACCTTTCAAGACCATAGTCTTCTCAAGGTGGTTTACAGAATAAAAACAATACAATTCAACTTGAAACATATTCATAAATTCACATTTAATATCAACAACCAAATACTATTAAAACTTTCAGTTAAAAGCCAGTGAGGTCAAAAGCCAGGGAGGATAAACAAGAGGTGTTACTAATCGATTTTGACACAAAGCTGGAACACATTAAATGGAATATGGCAAACTGTCTCCTGCAGACCGTTTTTCAGTTGGACCAAAGAAGCGAGCAACATTATGTTTCCTGTATACATGGTGTGTGCGGGTGTGTGCCTGCACACTGCACGCACATGTGCTTTCTCTCTTTTATCACTCTGTTTTCATCTTTCCCATTTGCTGTATTTAAAATGGGCAAATGCTCTATGCTAATTAGGTAAACAGTTCATAAAATGCACAGACTCATAGCTGATTAGTCAAATCACAGAACAGAAAACAGCAGTTCTGTCATCCTTTCTTTGCAGATGGGTTAACTAACAAGCTAAATGGGATGTCTTCTAATGGCCAAAATTGTAATGATAAAGCTGGAATTATAATGGGTTGGATCCAGACTTAGTTATACTTGGGGACTTGTATAAATCAATGGGACTTAAGTTAGTCATGACTGAAGCTAGAGTAGATGGGGACATCCCACCCACCCACCCACCCTCTCTCTCTCTCTCTCTCTCTCTCACACACACACACACACACACACACCCTCTCCCTCCTTGCCCAGCAGGCTGTCCAGGAAGGGACAGATCATGCTTGCCAGAGGCCACCGCTGGTTTACACACTTGGCTACTATCCCAGGTCCCTAACAGTCACCAACGGAACAGCATCATAGAACTGGAAGGGGCTTTCTAGCCCAACCCCTTGTTCGATGCAGGAAATCCAGAGCTAAAGCATCCCCACCAAGATGTCTGCCCAGTCTCTGCTTGAAGACCCCCAGTGAGGGAGAGCCAACCACCTCCAACCCTTCAGAATGCTTCCTCCTGCCATAGGAAGTTTGAGGGCCACTTGCATGGGTCAGTTTCTTTAGGAAAACAGAACACTAGATTCCTTGGGAATTTCTTTTGGAATAAATTGCTTATTTATAATACAGGTTCAAGCTATGGAAAACAAGCAGGTCCAGAAGAAGGGACCGCTTCCCTTTAAGCAGCGTCAGTCCAGAAACCCAAGATACTAAAAGGCTACTGCTGCCAGCCAGAAACCTCATAGCAACCTTTCCCAGCCAGCTTCAAAACAGTGTGGAGATCCACTCCGCTGATATTCTGAAAGTGCCAACTTGCTTATGGGCATTGGCCGTACAGCACAAGTATGTTCACAGCCCACTGGCTGTGACAGTTAGCAGACACCAAGTTGCCGATTAGTCTGATGTCACAGTGAAACTTGGCAGGCACAATTGTCCTGACTGCTCTCTGTCTCTGATCACAATCCAGATTGCTCCTTAAGCAGGCCCAAGAGTGTGCACACAGCCCCTGGGAATGTGGTTTTGTTTCATCAGCAGCCGCCTGTTGCACTACAGAAACTGCTTTTGAAATTCCCATCAGTTTTTTAAAAGGGCTTGCCATCTGGCATAAAGGATTGCTATTTAGGGGTGGGTGGGAACTCAAAAGCCCCACTGGGTAATTGAAGTACTAGCTCTGGATTGCGATCTACTATAAAATAGCACAACCAAATTTTCTCTACTCTCTTTGCCAATGCATTATACCCCTGCAGCTATGGGAACGAGCGCTTTGGCTAAAGTTCGGCTGTTCGTTACGCTTCCCTGTTTGTTTTTGTTTCTTTGCTAGGTAAAGATACACCCTGCATTGAACAGTATATGCTGAGAATCCTAATAGCTTGAAACACTGCACTGACATAGCTGGTTTGTTCCATAGCTGTAAATACATCATTGATCAAGTTATCTACCTGAAATAGTGAGCATATTAAATCACTTGAACTTCATTTGCATGATGACTGCACTAAACATACAGGCTGTACTAGCGATTCCAACCATTTGAATGACACACTTGAATTTGCTGTTGTGTTTTTTTTACAAGCCCCGGAAATGAATTGTTAATTCTTATCCATTTCGAATTAGATTCAGCACATAATTCTGAAGACAGCACACCTAGTAGTGGTTTATATTTGTCTCTCCAGTAAGCTTTTTAATCAGAAGTAATTTGGTGTGTTAAGCATACTGAAGCGTGTTTCATTAGCTGTGGATGGTATTTGATTTATTCATATGCTCTGCAACATATGTTGTCTGTGCTTTTGAAGCAGCACCATTTCCAATTGTAAATTAGAGCTTCTGCTTTGTTGATGCTTGGCACATTGCCTGTTTTCATTCTGACATGGTGCATAAGGCAGAAAATTGACAGCACGTCTCTAGATGATGGTCTGCAACCTTGTGCATTTGTCTGGAAATAGTAAGACCATCAAATGCCTTCTGATGAATAATATCTCAAATTAAAGATCACAAGGGTGGGTGTTTGCTTTTTGAGTTCACAAATACTTTAAATAAGGCGGCTTAAACCCCTGAAAATAGGGGAAATCTCTGAGAATCGTTTTTGCATTACGTTATCAATATCACAAATATATACTTTCTCTCTGTACGTGTCACTGTGCTTGCATGTCATGCTAAGCCACTGTGGGTTAATTAACCCCCAAGCATTAGTGGTGCATGCAGGCAGCCAGGGAAAACGTGAGGTAGAAACTGCCCTATTCCGAGTTAGACCTTGGCTCCTTCTAGTTCAGTACTGTCTGCACCAGCGGTAGGCAACCTGGTGCCCTCCAGATGTTTTGGACTACACCTCCCATAATTCCTTACAATTGGCTGTGCTGGCTGGGGCTAATGAGAGTTGTAGTCCAAACTGTTTGGAGGCCACCAGGTTGTTGACTCCTGGTCTACACCGACTGGCAACAGGTATCCAGAGATTCAGGGTGTCTCTACATTAAGCAAAAAACCCTGCATCCCCAGGGTTTTCTGCTTTCGCTTTTCTTTGTGGGATTAGGATGGGCTTCTTTACACAGCAGACACATCATTTGAACAGAGGAAGGGCCTCCCTCCCTCCCTGGCATGTGAGGAAAGGAGCGGGGTGTGTGTGGGGGAGTCTTGCTCTCGTGGCTTAACTTGTGCTGCACTGTTTCCCTGCAGCCCTAGGCACACTTACTTGGGAGTAAGCCCCATTGAAGTCAATGGGACTTCTAAGTAGACATAAGATCATGCTGTAAGTCTGCAACCCTTGGCACACTTCCTTGGGAGTAAGCCCCACTGAACCTAATGGGGTGCTCTGAATCAACAGAGGATGTTGATTCTGAGCTTGGTGGGATACAGGATCGGATCTGTCTCCCTTCATTGCAGGGAGGCATTTTACTCTCTTCTCCTTCTGATCAATCGGCAATCAAGAGACATGTGGTTTGAATCGAGGAAAGTCCTTCCTCGGCAAGTTCATGGCACGAAGTTGGCATTACACACTGCCAATATGGTGCCATTAAATTTTATTACTGGTTTATCTTTGATCTTTTTGAAAGTGTGATAAAGGGGGAAATGCACATGAAGCGTCCTGGAGGTTGACTAGGTCATGTAAAGGGCCTGCAAAATTCTGCGAGTGACCAGTCACAAGTGTGCAATAAATTGCTCGTGTAGAGACACCCTCAGACAGCCCTACTTGAAGATGCCAAGGACTGAACCTGGGATCTTCTGCCATGAAGGTACAGCCCTTCCTCTTTGTCCTGTTTATTCTGAATGCCTGGGGCTGGGCAGGGGAGGGGAATGGATTGGCAGGCTGTCTCCATATTGCTGTGCCACAAGCAATGAAGGCCTGCACAACGGTGATATGGCCATGACATTGTATCTATCTATCTATCTATCTATCTATCTATCTATCTATCTATCTATCTATCTATGTGCAGGTTGCCATTCAGAGTTACCCCTTCCAAGGCAACTCACAACATATTGAAACCATAAAATCATATTGTAAAGCACAACACATTGAAGATATTAGTAGCAGCCATTACAAATGGCAGCAGAATAAAAACAGTTCTCAGATCATTCAAAAGCTGAAGAGATTTTTTTTAAAGGCCTTTAGGGTTCTCCTAAAAACCTTCCATAAGGAAATAGCCTCCTGCTCTCTATCCCCCCTCCCAAATCTTTCAAGCGCTCTATTCCACCCTTCCCCAGCCTGGTGTCCTCCAGATGTGTTGGACTGCAACTCCCATAATTCCCAGGCAGCATAGCCAACAACCATGCTGGCTGGGAATTATGAGACCTGCAGACCCAATACATCTGGAGGGCCAACGTTGGGGAAGGCTGTTCTATTCTTTAACATGAACTTGTATTTGGAAGTATCTTATGTATACTATGTGAGCTGTGGCATAGAATTCAGGAACAAATACAGAATTGTAGTGGATTTTTTTTTAAAGTGCATTGTATCTTAAATCAGTGATGGCCAACCTCAATTCTTAAGGGGTCACTCTGTTCTTCTTTCCAGTCTGCCAGACACTGTCTGAAGTGCATTTTGCCACAAAGCCCAAATTGTTCACAAGTCGTTCAAGGTCTGTAATATAAATCTCTGAGTAGCTATTAGCCAAGTCATTACAAACAGTTTGAAGTATCACGCCTGCACTCACAACTGAAAACAATCTTCTTTTCCTTATGAGTGCAAGTGTGAGTCAAGCTTTTAGCCACACCTTAAATTGGAATTTGGTAGGGGTTCTGCATCCCAGTGGCTGGAAAGAAGAGGTGGACAGTAGTGGAGTTTGTAGCCCAGTTGGAATCTAAAGCTAAGACTGCAGTTCAAACTACAGGCTGGGCTTGGACACAACAGGGATCAAATCTGGAAGCAGGGATGGAGGGTATATAGAAGGGACACAGGACCCAAGCTGAGTCACAGACTGGTCATGCACTCAGAGGCAGACTAGTGGTTTCCCTCAGCAACAAATTCAGGGCTGGCATGAAGAGTTAGTATGGTCCGACACCTGCCAAGGGCCCATACCCCAGAAAGGGGGCTACTTACAAGAGCCCCATAAACCTGCTCCTCCTCTTCACCATTGTACCCTGGCTCTCGCTTGGGCCCAGACAACAGTGGTTCTGAGAAGGAGGAACAGTAGATACCATTGCTTATTTGCTCATTGGCTCTCTGCCTGGCAAGCAAGCCGGTGATAGCAATGAGGAGAAAAAAGGATCAGGAGCAATAGCAGCTGGTGACAATGGTGGTGAGAAGGTAGACTCACTGGTGGAGGGGGACCTACTGAGTGTGGCTTGCCAAAAGGCCCTTCAAACCTGGAGCCAGTATTAAACAAATTGCCCACATTGAGAGATTGCAGTGGGCCTTAGATCTGTTAGCAAGTGTCCCTGTTATTCCTTTCTGTGTCAAAACCAGCAGAATTTGGGGGCATCTGGCAACAATTCTATATCAGTGTTGTGTTCCATTAACAATTTTAAATCCTTGGAACAAAGCAAGCCTCCAGAAGCTTGATTGTTACACAGAATTCTCATACTGGAAACAGGCAGGGGGATTCCAACTTTAGCCTGCTCATGCAGCCCTGCCTGCTTTCTTTTACAGCAGCAGCAAAAGCCACTTACTGCAGGAAAGTGCCTTGGAAGAGCACAGCAGCAACATAGATCAGCAATGGCTCTCTTCACACCTGGCATTTTATCCCACTACAAACCAGTCCTTTTGATTCCAGATCTTTTCCAGGATAGAAGGCATTTCTACACCAGCCTAAAATCCCGCATTTAAAATGGGACTTTCTGCTTCCATTTTAAATGCAGGATCACGATGACCCCCTTTTTCATGTGCTTCCTTTCCCCCCACCCCCGTCCCCCTCCTTCTCCCCATATCTGAGTCTTCTGTCATCTGTCATTGATCTCACTCCTCTTCTTGCCCCTTTAACTCTTTTGATGGGGGAAACTGAAGCAGAACACAACAGGATAATTTGATAGCTTATTATCTGTGATCTATTTAAAAATGGAACAAAAGGCATTTAGTGCAGGAGGGTCAAGGCAGAGTCACTGCATCACCTAAAGAGCCCGCAAACTTCGATGAAGGCGCAATCTCAATCACAGAATAAAAGCCCGGTGTGAAGGAGCCCTTAGACTGGACCTGTATACAGGCATCTCTCATAGCACTTCCCTCCACTCTATACCTTTTCATGGCTGCACGGAAAAATCAGGACAGAAGGCTGATCATTGGTTCCTGTAACACGATTGATGGCTCCGCCTGTTCCTCCACTCCTCTGCAGCAGGAGGGAAGTCGGAAGCCCTTCTATTGGCTTTACAGGTAGAGGGAACCCTCCTTCCAGATACATTTGCTTGGGTCCTCATGGAGCTTCCACAAGAGGCTTCCCATCGACTGGCTTACTTCCCCCCGCCCCCAAAGCTGTTGTTGCTCTTCCCCCCTTATTCTGGCTTCCCAATGACCCTGCAAGGTGGGCTAGGGGAAGAGATAGTAGCTGGCTGGCTTCCCAATCATACCAATGTTTTCACAGGCATGAGTGCAAGTCCAATCAATGGCTGTATGCATGTACATGCCAACCCTGTGCAGATGTCTGCCCCACCTTCTTCCATGCCGTCCTAGATGGTTACCACTCAGACAACATGGTTTGAATCAAAGGAGTACCTCCTTCCCTGGTATGTGCACAAAGGAGTTGGGGGGGGGAGTCTTGTTTTCATCTCTTAACTTATGCTGTACTAGTTCCTTGCAGCCCTCAGGAAAGCTACAACCTACTTCTGAGTAGACATAAGATTGTGCTGTAAGTCTGCAACCCTCGGAACACTTACTTGGAAGTAAGCCCCACTGAACTTAATGAGGCTTCAACAGAATCAACAGAGGACATTGATTCTGAGCTTGGTGGGGTGGGGGATCAGATCTGTCTCCCTTCATTGCAGGAAGGCATTTTACCCTCTTCTCCCTCCAATGGAGAAATGTGTTCAAGCATTTACATGGCAGACAGTGGTTTGAATAGAAGAAAGTCTTTCCTCGGCAAGACATAAGTGGAGGCAGGAGTTGCTCTCCAACCGTGCGCCCTCCCCTACTTGCAAGGAAGGGAGAGAGTGCAGTTGGCGGACAATTCCTGCCCTCGTGCCTGTCAAATCTGCTCGGTCTCCTTCCATGCAAGGAACCCTCCCGCCTGTTCTTCCCTCCTTGCCAAGAGGATCCCCGCTCAGGATCTCCAGGGTACAACACACCCTGCAGCCCATCCTCAATGCCTTCATCATCCTGACCACACCCCCAACAACCGAAAACAAACGCCCACAGCCAACCAGACACAGTGGTTTCTTCCGCTATTGGAGAATTTCACGTGGACGTCATGGCGCTCCTGTTCCGTGGGCTGGAAAAAATACATTTTTTGCCTTTGGGGAAAACCCAGGATAGGCTGGGGAAAATGGCAGGAGATGCCCTGAAGGTTCATGACATCATCTAAAGAGCCCACAAACTTCTGTGAGTGAGCCATCTCAATAGGAGGATAAAAGCTCCGTGTGAAGAAGCCCAATGCCTCATCTCAAGCAGTGACATCCCCAGGAATATCCACTTGTCCTCCTGCCTAACCTAGTTTAAAGGGGGGCAGGGTTCCCCCTTCTCCACTTTCTTGCAAAACCCTCCACCTTTTTGTATTGTATTCACCCAGTGTTGCTGCAAGAGGGAAGTAGTCCATAATTTACCCACACAAACACAGAAGGAAGGTCCCCCCCTCCTCCAAACTCTGCTGCTGTTGTTATAGGGGCGGCTGCTGCATGGGATGGTGGTTGTAACAGGTTTAGCCCCTATCAGTGCAACAAATGCAAAAGAGACACTTTGTTCCATCTCCAGCCACCACACCTGCTCTTGCTCTCCCACTCACACTTTTGCTTCACTGGCCATTTGCACTAGGAACTGCTAGGGTCACGCTGAAGAACTGCTAGTACCCAAAACATTGGTACCAAAATTAGCACTGCACAGAGCAAGCCTACATTATGGTCTATCTGTCTCTGTAAACAAGAGGGCAGAAGGTCTGATCTTCCTATCAAGGGTCCCAGTTTATCATAGAAAGATGAGAAACGTCACAAGTCTGGGAAGACGGAGCTACGTAGTAGGACACGCAGTGGGACTGGCTTTCCTAGATCACCCGACCTCAAAGCTCATGAGTGTTCTGGCCTGCAGTATCTGTTGCCCCTTCTGAAATGCCTGCCCCACCCTTTTCTGTGTCCCTCCCCCGTTAATTTTCTGAAGCCTCAGCTGTAAAGTGTAAATTATTTAATTGATTGTTTTTATATAGTTGATATGCTGTTTCAGTTACACTTGCCCTTTAACCATAGTCCAGAAATGGCTGCTATAAATATAAAGATGCTCCTGTGATACTGCAAAGATCCATGAAGTTTAAAAAGCAATTTTGCAAAATCACCACTTCTACGAGCACATATCTGTTAATATAAAATATGACCATATAAAATATTCATTTTGCAGCATAATCAGGACTGATTGAATTAATAGCTTTGTGATGAATCACTCCTGTATACACTTCACCAGCAAAAACTGGTAGGAGAACTTAAACTTGTCCTCCTACAGAAGGACACATCTTAACAAATGGCACCATCTAGTGGATTTAGCATATTGCAAGAGCTGCACGTATATTTTGTAATTCAGAAAAATGCTTCAGAGCGCAATCCTATGCATGTTTAGACAGAGAAAAGTCATACATCTCCCAGCATTCCCCAGCCATGCTGGCTGGGGAATGCTGGGAGTTGTAGGACTTTCCTCTGTCTAAACATGCATAGGATTGTAGCCTAAGTGATGTAACTACGGCCAGTGAGCAAGAAGGAATGTTGGACCCAAACCGCTTCCTACAACCAAGAACCCAGATAATAATTTCAGCAATTTTAAAGCAATATAATAGACATTGCCGGCAGTTTGCATTCATTTTTTCTGGCCCTTTACACTCTTTGGCCTAACAGGTTTTGCAGGTTTTTGAGACCTGATTGAATTTGGGCAGCATATTATTCCAGTCAAAATTCCAGAGGTTAGCCAGAAGAGATAAGGAATTATTTTTAAACAAGAAAGGCACAGAAGTGGAAGAAGATAATAGAACAGGAAGGACAAGAGACCTCTTCCAGAAAATAAGAAACATCGGAGGTAAATTCCAGGCAAAAATGGGTATGATCAAAAACAAAGACGGCAAGGACCTAACAGAAGCAGAAGAGAGCAAGAAAAGGTGGCAAGAATATACAGAAGATCTGTAAAGGAAGGATAATAATATCGAGGATAGATTTGACAGTGTGGTCAGTGAGTTAGAGCCAGACATCCTGAAGAGTGAGGTTGAATGGGCCTTAAGAAGCATTGCTAATAACAAGGCAGCAGGAGACAACAGTATCCCAGCTGAGCTGTTTAAAATCTTGCATGATGATGCTGTCAAGGTGATGCACGCCATATGCCAGCAAATTTGGAAAACACAAGAATGGCCATCAGATTGGGAAAAATCAACTTATATCCCCATACCGAAAAGGGGAAAAGGGAAACACTAAAGAACGTTCAAACTATCAAACAGTGGCACTTATTTCACATGCCAGTAAGGTAATGCTCCAGATCTTGCAAGGTAGACTCCAGCAATTCATGGAACGAGAATTGCCAGATGTACAAGCTGGGTTTAGAAAAGGCAGAGGAACTAGAGACCAAATTGCCAATATCCGCTGGACAATGGAGAAAGCCTGGGAGTTTCAGAAAAACATCTATTTCTGTTTTATTGACTATTCTAAAGCCTTTGACTGTGTGGATCATAACGAATTGTGGCAAGTTCTTAGTGGTATGGGGATACCAAATCATCTTGTCTGCCTCCTGAGGAATCTGTATAACGACCAAGTAGCAACAGTAAGAACAGACCACGGAACAACGGACTGGTTTAAGATTGGGAAAGAGTACGGCAGGGTTGTATACCCTCACCCTACCTATTCAACCTGTACGCAGAACACATCATGCGACGTGCTGGGCTTTATGAAGCCAAGGCTGGAGCTAAAATCACTGAAAGAAACGTTAACAATCTCAGATATACAAATGATACAACTTTGATGGCTGAAAACGACGAGGAGCTAAGGAACCTTATGATGACTGTGAAAGAAGAAAGTGCAAAAGCTGGGTTGCAGTTAAACCTCAAAAAAACCAAGATTATGGCAACCAGCTTGATTGATAACTGGCAAACAGAGGGAGAAAATGTGGAGGCAGTGACAGACTTTGTCTTTCTAGGTGCAAAGATTGCTGCAGACGCTGACTGCAGCCAAGAAATCAGAAGACGTTTACTTCTTAGAAGGAGAGCAATTACAAATTTTGATAAAATAGTGAAGAGCAGAGACATCTCACTGACAACAAAGGTCCGCATGGTTAAAGCAATGGTATTCCCCATAGTAACCTATGGCTGCAAGAGCTGGACCATAAGGAAGGCTGAGCGAAGGAAGATAGATGCTTCTGAACTGTGGTGCTGGAGGAAAATTCTGAGAGTGCCTTGGACTGCAAGAAGATCAAACCAGTCCATACTCCAGGAAATAAAGCCAGACTGCTCGCTTGAGGGAATGATATTAAAGGCAAAACTTTGGAAGTACTTTGGCCACATAATGAGAAGACAGGATACCCTGGAGAAGATGCTGATGCTAGGGAAAGTGGAAGGCAAAAGGAAGAGGCGCCGAACAAGGGCAAGATGGATGGATGATATTCTGGAGGTGACGGACTCGACCTTGGGGGAGCTGGGGGTGGCGGCGGCCGACAGGAAGCTCTGGCGTGGGCTGGTCCATGAAGTCACGAAGAGTCGGAAGCGACTGAGCGAATAAACAACAATTATTCCAATAAAATACAGCATTCAAGTAACTTCCCTACTAATCGAGGGTTAAGTGTGGATTGTTTAACCCTTGATTAACCCATGATAGCTGGGTTTACATGACACGCCGCAATACCTGATTGCCCTGATCAGAGGTTGCATATTCAAAATGGTGGCCACACACACCACAGCTAATCATGGGTTAATTAGGGAGCAAACCTATGGCCCCTAGTCAGCGGCTAGACAGCCATAGGATATCTGGTTTTCCATGAACCGACTTCAAAGCCCATGCTCCGAGGCCTGTTCCTGGAGAACTGACTCCCCCTGCGGAAAAGCCCCGTGCTCCACGCTTGCAAGAGCAGCATGGAGCAGCCAAAATGGGGCATTCCCAGGCGGCATTCCAGGGCGGGGAGGGCGGAAATGCCTATACAACACAGCCTCCTCCCCCACTCAGCCCTCCCACAGCTAGATAGCCACAATCAGCTGTCTAGCCAAAAATGCAGGGCAGGAGAAGCGCGGAGGGAATGATCCCCTCGGTGCTTCTCCTGCCCTGCATTGGTTAGGCAGCCACCACCAAGTTTGGAGGCAGCTGCCTATCTGCATAGGATTGCGCCCTTAGTCTCTTAGCTACTACACTACACCAGCTCTCTAGTATGCAGAGCTGCCCCAGAAAAGTCAGGGGAGTCTTCCTCTCCTGCACAGGGTAATGCTTGTGCCAAGCTCCGGCAGTGCTGCCAGGCATGCAGCATCATAGTCAAGCCAACCACCTGCAAGCTTTCTCTCTGACAGGCCCCCAGTGTACAGGCTATGCCCAAGAAAAGTGCTTGTGGATACTAGAATAGGACGCACAGAAGGGTCTACCTTCAAGTGGCAGTGCAGAGGCAGCCCAGTGAGGGAGGGCTCTACCAACCCCTACTCTTGCACACATGGGCTGCTTCAACAGCAGGGGTGGGGAACCTCAGACCCATGGGCCAACTCTAGCCTGCCTGGAGGCCCAGCAAAACGACTGGGTTGAGCTTACTGGTGATAAAATATATATATATATATATATATATATATATATATATATATGACAAAACCCAATGATAAAGTTTTTTTATGTGTGGTTTAAAAGCATTCATCTAAATAATAAAAGAGAATGCAATATTATTATGCTGAAAAAAAACCCTAACCATACCAAAAAATACCAAACACCAAATGCATTTCGATAAAATAACAGGGTAGCTCTGAATGCTGCCTGAATGGGGCCCTTCAAGCTATCTACTCGGAATGCTTGACACATAGATTAACACAGGAGACAAACTCTTGCTGAAAAAATTCTGCAGCCTTTTTTCTCTACCCCCTGAAGAAGGCCTAAAAATAAGAAAAAGGCAGAAACATGTTGGGCTTCCTACAATAAAAATGTTTCTGCATCCTGAGAACCTGTTTCTGTTCTTTGTGATTTACTTTGGATGCTCACCTCCTTCTGTTTTCTTATTTTATTAGTTAACCATCTGTATGAGTATGGCAGTTTCTTGCCATCCTCAAAAATAGTTGTTTATAGTGGAGCTTTTGGCCCCCTTGCAGTTTATTCGCGATCATAACACGTACATGCCTTGGCTGGTACATGGACTAGAGGAGGTTTGGCAAGACTTATAATCTGGTTTAACTACTGCAGTGTGTAATGTTAGCAATTGGGAGGAATGTGTTGCATACAATATGTTTGTTCATTATTTGGCATGCGTTTTATATACTAGACCATGTCCTAATTGTACTAGACCACTGAGGAAGACTGTATGTCGAAAAGCGTTTGGTCCATTTGGTACTGGTTATTTTTTGGTATGGTTCAGTCTTTTCAGGACAATAATATTGCATTCTCTTTTCTTATTTAGATGTATGATTTGAAACCACACAGATGGGATACACAGAAGGAGCCTCCTCGAAGATTGTTGTACAATTGGGCGTACCGCGGTAATGGTGCATCGCCAGCTAATCCTTCTACCACCTGATCGAACCGCAGCTCGGCAGTGTGGCAGTGGCTACATTTTGGCAGAGCGGAGTTTGGTCTGGACACAACATGATGACAGCTACACAGATTTAAAAAAAACCTTTATCGTTAGATTTTGTCGTGTATATATATATATATATATATATAATCACCAGTAAGCCCAACCGTTTGTTTAGGATTGTGGGACACTTCCTTTGGTCTGCCTGGAGACCCAATGTGGCCCTCCAGAATTGCCCAGTTGGCCACACCCCTTTCCTTGGCACCACCCCCATCCCCCTGTCTGACAAATGTTTGGTGGTTTCCCAGCTTTTGCATGGTTCTCACGCAACCCCATGTTCAAAGACTGAAAGGCCTTTAAGCCTTAGGAGAGGTTACAGGCAATAAGAGCTTAAAGGTGAAATCTGTTGGTATATTTGGTACCTGCCCCTTTACCCCCACCTCATTTTGCCTTTGACTCCACCCACCATTGCGATGCAGCCCCCAAGAGCTTCACCAAAATGGAAGTGCAATCCTATGGCCGCTTGTTCAGAAGCTAGAGGGCCATAGGATTGGTCAGTTTCCGGGAACCACCTCCCTGCCCCCTTGTAGGCGGTGCAGATCATCCCCGGGCTCTGCGCTTGGAAGAGCAGTGCGGAGCAGGGCAAAAGGGAGCATTCCTGGGGGCGGGGAGGGGCAAGTGCTGGTATGACGCTTCCTATGTGTCGTCCAGCCTCCCCACTCTGCACTCCGATGTCCTGCTGCTAGACAGCCAAAATTGGCTGTCTAGCCACAAATGCAGGGCGGCTGGAGCATGGAGAAGATGATCCCCTCCATGGTCCTCCCACTAGTCACCTCCAAGTTCGAAAGCGGCCGACTCTCCCCATAGATTGCTCCCTCCATTTCCTAGAACATGATTTATATTTAAACCTACGGGAAAAAAACAAAAAGTAGTACTGAGGCAT
The DNA here is from genome assembly GCF_057233095.1 of Heloderma suspectum. Classification (NCBI taxonomy): domain Eukaryota; kingdom Metazoa; phylum Chordata; class Lepidosauria; order Squamata; family Helodermatidae; genus Heloderma; species Heloderma suspectum. The sequence goes on from NC_139459.1 coordinate 91,044,307, forward strand.
TTTATTTAACAAATAAGGACTTGAACTGGGATTCCTTTTGACATTTTGAAATCCAGCAAATGTGCCACATTTCCCAACCTGTTTCATTTTTTCAATGCCCAAACAAAGAGTCCAACATTAAAATGTATACAGCTTCATGAAGAGACTGCAAGGACTTGGTGAGTTTTAGTACCTGGTAAAGTTATTTCCACTTTACTTTATGGGCTTTCTCCTCAGTGAGGCCAACTTTGGCTGAAACACCTAGATATATTTCCATGCAAACCATTAGTTTTAGTCAAGAAATGGAAATGTTGTTTCTTTTTAAAGTTTCCTTTCAGTTTGCAGTTTGCGGACCAGAAGTCTTGACTTGCCTAATGAGAAATGTAGTCAAAAGCAATATTTTCATGATGGGATTTACCATTTCAGCAGAAAAAAACACTCCTTTCCATTTGAAAACTGTTTTGATTCATGTCCTCCCCACCCCACTCCAAACAGGCCTAATTATGAACATGCAGAACATCCCTAGGGCTGGGAAAGGCAAGTACATCTTTTATTAACATTTCCTGTCAGACAGCTGCAAAGTTAGTATTGTTTTAGTATTCAGGGATATACAAATAAAGAAAAAAGGAGAGAGAAATGGAAACTGATGAGGCATGTAGGACATGTCAGAGAGAATGGAAATCAGAATAAAAACGATAAGGCACTGCGTTGGCAAGAACCATCTCAAAAGTAAACATGAAAGCTGTTGTTACAATAGACACCATGTCTGATTTTAGAAGGCCTGTGTGTCATAGCACCACATGATCAACAAGAGCATAATACATCACTGACACCAAGTGGTCAGTTGGTAAACTTGCATTCCACAGAATGTTTTGCATGTCCTCCAGCCATAAATGGATGTGTTCAGAATAATTGCCACAGAAGCTGATTGCATTATAAAAGCACCCTTCATTCTTATGACAATGGCAGTCTCTGCCTCTAGTAATAAAGACTGTGATCTTATATTCACTTACTTGGGAGTAAGCTCCACTGAACTCAGTGGGACTTCTGTCTGACTAGACTTGCATAGGATTGCAGTATAAACTTTCTCCCTCCCCCCTTTTTTGCAGCAGCTGCATACTAATTAATTTAGATTTTATTCTGACTCATGCTGAAGATTTGGAGCATGGTAAGTTTTTTTTAAGAACTAAAGGGTGAAAATAATGTGAAATAAAATATCTACTAAAATATAAAAACATAGTAGGGTAAAATTAGCACATACTAAGCTTTTAGGATAACTTCTCCAATCTTAATGGGTTTCCTACACAAAAGGTATGTAGGTGCAGGGAGAATAAATGTTGTGTAAATCAACATGTGTAAAGCATGCATACTCATCTATGTCACTGTGTACATGCAAGCTCTGATGTTGTAGTTGTGTGTTCAGAAAATTAGATGGGTTGGATCCAAAGGGGGATGAGTAGAATTTCACTTGCATCATGAGGCTTGCAGAAGATCAGCAAAGGTTTCTGACTCCCAGTTGTTTAAAAACAGCAAGAACAAAAAAACCTTCCCAGGGTTTTTAAATCCTTTTATATTCTTTGTAAAAGAATAAAACACTATGTTAAAATAATTAAGACATTTTAAAAGAAACAAATTCTGAATTTAATAAATTCAAGTCACTGGTCAATGAAGGAAGGCCTCTTGAAATAACAATGTATTCAGGAGGTGCCGGAAGCAACACAACGTTGGCACCTGCCTGACTGCAGAAGGCAGAGAATTCCACAGGAAGGGGGCCACCACACTGAGGGCTCTTTCCTGGTGGACTCCAGCTGGGCCATGGGTCCATGTGGAACCACCAGGGACATGCCCTCTGATAACCTCAGTGACTGGGCAGGTTGGTAAGGAAGAAGGCACTCTCTCAGGTATCCTGGTCCCAAGTTGTTTAGGGCTTTGTACTCTAGTACTAATGCCTTAAACCTGGCGCGGTAGCGAATAGGCAGCCAGTGCAGTTCCCTCAGCAAAAAAGTTACATGCTGAAGAGGAGCACTCCCACAACAGCCAAGCTGCTGCGTTCTGCACTAGCTCTGGCTTCCAGAGCAGCCTTAAGGGCAGCCCCACATACAGTGCATTGCAGTAATCCAGTCTTGAGGTTACTAATGCCTGTACCACTGTGGCCAAGCTATCGCTGTCCAGGAGAGGCTGTAGCTGGTGAACCAGCCAAAGCTGGTAAAAGGCACTCCGAGCTGCCACAGCCACTTGGGCTTCCAGAGACAGTGATGGATCTAGGAGTACCCCCAAACGACAGACCTGATCTTTCAGAGGGAGTGCAACCCCATCCAGAAAAGGCAATGAGCCTATCTCCTGGATCCAGGAACCACTCACCCACAGGGCTTCCATTTTGCCAGGATTCAGTTCACTGGCCCTCATCCAGCCCATCCAGTCTAGGCACTGATCTAGGACTTGCACAGCCTCTCCTGATTCAGAATGTCACAGGGAGATAGAGCTGCGTGTCATCAGCATACTAATGGCATTTAGCTCCAAAATCCCTAATGACTGCTCCCAGCAGCTTCATATAGGCATCAAACAACATTGGGACAAGATGGTACCCCATGGCACCCCGTAGCTCAATTGCCAAGGAGCTGAGGAATAGTCACCCAATGTTTCTCTCTGAAATCGACCAGAACCACTGTAACGCAGATGGGAGTTGTAGTCCAAAACATCTGGAGGACACAAGGTTGCCTACCTTGTCAGTGGCTCTGCATTAGGCAGATTCATATGTTCATTACAATACAATCCTATGCATGTTTACTCAAGACATAAACCACACTGATCTCAATGGAACTTATTCCCTTAATTAAATAATAAAAATCCTGTAATGTAACTCCCCCAAACTAGTAATAACGATGATCCAAGGCATCCTTAACAAAACAATGAGGTATTATTATCAAAGGATACATCTGAGTTCATGTCTCTTAACATTTGGAGGCACTGTAGCTCAGTGGTAGATCACATGCTTTGCAAGCAGAAGACTGCAGGTTCAATTCCTGGCATCTCCAGGTAGGGCTAGGGAACAATCCTGCCTGAAATCCTGGAGAGCCACTGCCAGTCAGTATCCACAGTACTGGTTAAATGGACCCATATTCTGACTCAGTATAAGACAGGTGCTTATGAACTGGACAGCCATCTGCCAGGGATGCTCTGACTTGGACTCCTGCACTGAGCAGGGGGTTGGACTCGATGGCCTTGTGGTTCTATGAACTGTTTAGTGAATTGTTTAATGTGAGCACAATGTTGATATTATTGGTTCTGGGTACTGTTAACTGACCTTTTGGTATGTGTTATGCTTAAATTTTAATATTTTTTTTAAAAAATGAGCTGTAACTTGAGCTAGTTGCTGTTGTTGTTCAGTCGTGTCCGACTCTTCGCGACGTATTTGATGTTGTGAGCTGCTTTGAGCGCAACCTGTCGTGGAAAACGCGGAATACAAATAAATTGACTATTGAGCTAAAATTACCCAAAGCTGAAGACTTCTCCCGCCACTAAACTCCTCTGCCATAGGCCATTCATCGAAAGAATCTTAAACTTGTTGTTGTTGTTGTTTAGTCGTTCAGTCGTGTCCGACTCTTCGTGACCCCATGGACCATAGCACGCCAGGCCTTCCTGTCCTGCGCTCTCTCCTGGAGCGTGCTCAAGTTCATATTCATTGCATCCGTGATGCTATCTAGCCATCTCATCCTCTGCTGTCCCCTTCTCCTTTTGCCTTCAGTCTTTCCCAGCATCAGGGTCTTTTCCAGGGAGTTTTCTCTTCGCATTAGGTGGCCAAAATATTGGAGCTTCAGCTTCATTATCTGTCCTTCCAATGAGCACTCAGGGTTGATTTCCTTTAGGATGGACTGATTTGACCTCCTTGCAGTCCAGGGGACTCGTAAGAGTCTTCTCCAGCACCACAGTTCGAAAGCATCAATTCTTCGGCGCTCAGCCTTCCTTATAGTCCAGCTCTCACAGCCATACATTACTACTGGGAAAACCATAGCTTTGATTAGACGGACCTTTGTCGGCAAGGTGATGTCTCTGCTTCTTACTATGCTGTCTAGGTTGGCCATAGCTTTCCTCCCAAGGAGCAAGCGTCTTTTAATTTCATGGCTACAGTCACCGTCTGCGGTGATCTTGGAGCCCAAGAAAGTAAAATCTGTCACTGCTTCCATTTCTTCCCCTTCTATATGCCAGGAAGTGATGGGGCCAGATGCCATGATCTTAGTTTTTTTAATGTTGAGTTTCAAACCAGCTTTTGCACTCTCCTCTTTCACCCTCAACAAGAGGCTCTTGAGATCCTCTTCGCTTTCTGCCATTAGGGTGGTATCGTCTACGTATCTGAAATTGTTGATAATTCTCCCAGCAGTCTTAATTCTGACCTCTGATTCATCCAACCCGGCATTTCTCATGATGTACTCCGCATATAAGTTAAATAAGCAGGGTGACAATATGCAGCCTTGTCATACTCCTTTCCCAATTTTGAACCAATCGGTTGTTCCATGTCTGGTTCTGACTGTTGCTTCTTGACCCTCGTACAGGTTTCTCAGGAGACAGGTAAGGTGGTCTGGTACTCCCATCACTTTCAGAATTTGCCACAGTTTGTTGTGATCCACACAATCAAAGGCTTTAGCGTAGTCAATGAAGCAGAAATAGACGTTTTTCTGGAATTCTCTTGCTTTCTCCATGATGCAGCGAATGTTGGCGATTTGATCTCTAGTTCCTCTGCCTCTTCGAAACCCAGCTTGTACTTCCGGTAGTTCTCGGTTCACATACTGCTGAAGCCTAGCTTGTAGGATTTTGAGCATCACCTTGCTGGCATGTGAAATGAGCGCAATTGTACAGTAGTTTGAACACTCTTTGGCGTTGCCCTTCTTTGGAATTGGAATGTAAACTGACCTTTTCCAGTCTTGTGGCCACTGTTGAGTGTTCCAGATTTGTTGGCATATTGAATGCAGCACTTTAACAGCATCATCTTTTAGGATTTTAAATAGCTCGGCTGGAATACTGTCATCTCCGCTAGCTTTGTTGTTACTAATGCTTCCTAAGGCCCACTTGACTTCACTCTTGAGGATGTCCGGCTCAAGTTCAGTGACCGCACTATCATGGCTATCAGGGACATTCAGATCTTTCCTGTATAGTTCTTCTGTGTATTCTTGCCACCTCTTCTTAATCTCATCTGCTTCTGTGAGGTCCCTGCCTTCTTTGTCCTTTATCATGCGCGTCTTTGCACAAAACATTCCCTTGAGATCTCCAATTTTCTTGAAGAGATCTCTTGTCTTTCCCATTCTGTTGTTTTCCTCGATTTCTTTGCATTGTTCATTTAAGAAGGCCTTCTTGTCTCTCCTTGCTATTCTCTGGAACTCTGCATTCAGTTGGGTATATCTTCCCCTTTCTCCCTTGCTTTTCGCTTCCCTTCTTTCGTGAGCTACTTGTAAAGCCTCCTCAGACAGCTACTTGGCTTTCTTGCATTTCTTTTTCTTTGGGATGGATTGAGTTGCTGCCTCCTGAACAATGTTACGGACCTCCGTCCATAGTTCCTCAGGCACTCTGTCTATCAGGTCTAATCCCTGAAATCTATTCCTCACCTCCACTGTATATTCATCAGGGATAAGATTGAGGTCATACCTGAACGGTTTAGTGGTTTTCCCGACGTTCTTCAATTTAAGCCGAAATTTTGCAAGAAGCAGCTCATGATCTGAGCCACAGTCAGCTCCAGGTCTTGTTTTTACTGACTGTATAGAGCTTCTCCATCTTTGGCTGCAAAGGACATAATCAATCTGATTTCGATATTGACCATCTGGTGACGTCCATGTGTAGAGTTGCCTCTTGTGCTGTTGGAAAAGAGTGTTTGCTATGATCAGCATGTTCTCTTGGCAAAACTCTATTAGCTTTTGTCCTGCTTCATTTTGTACAGCAAGGCCATGCCTGCCTGTTATCCCGGTGATTTCTTGACTTCCTACTTTAGCATTCCAATCCCCTATGATGAAGAGGACATCTTTTTTTGGTGTTAGTTCTAGAAGGTGTTGTAGGTCTTCATAGAACCGATCAACCTCAGCTTCTTCGGCATCAGTGGTTGGGGCATAGACTTGAATTACTGTGATGTTGAATGGTTTGCCTTGGATTCGTACTGAGATCATTCTATCATTTTTAAGATTGTACCCCAATACTGCTTTTCCCACCCTTTTGTTGACTATGAGTGCTACTCCATTTCTTCTAAGGGATTCTTGCCCACAATAGTAGATATGATGGTCACCTGAATTAAATTCGCCCATGCCTGTCCATTTTAGTTCGCTGATTCCCAAGATGTCGATGTTCAATCTTGCCATCTCATGTCTGACCACCTCCAGCTTACCTTGATTCATTGATCTGACATTCCAGGTTCCTAAACAATATTGTTCTTTACAGCATCGGATTTTCTTTTCACCACCAGTCACATCCACAGCTGAGTGTCCTTTCGGGTTTGGCCCAGCCGCTTCACTCTTTCTGGCGCTACTTGGAAATACCCTCTGCTCTTCCCCAGTAGCATATTGGACACCTTCCGACCTGAGGGGCTCATCTTCCGGCGTCATATCTTTTAGCCTTGTGATACGTTCCATGGGGTTTTCTTGGCAAGAATACTGGAGTGGGTTGCCATTTCCTTCTCCAGTGGACCACATTTTGTCAGAACTCTCTGCCATGACCTGTCCGTCTTGGGTGGCCCTGCACGGCATAGCTTATGGCTTCACTGAGTTACGCAAGCCCCTTCGCCACAAGAAGGCAGTGATCCATGAAGGGGAATCTTAAACTACAGCCCGGTATATACCACAGCTACTCAAACTAACGGCGCCCGCCTGACCAAGTTCAGTCAAGGACAGAGCTCTCCGTCATCCGCCGAGAACGCGTCCAGCGAAGAGCGAGGAGGGACTGGAAAATGAAAGCTAAGCGTTTCTCCAGTAATAAACGACTCTTAAGGGCCCGATCCTGTCCATCCTGGGGCAGGAAAAAAAAAAGTCCCACGATTTTTTTTCTTCTGCCTCAACATGCATCGGGTCGCACGTAGGCGGCACGGGAGAAGGCGACCCAAGATGCGGTGCTGCAGCTTGGCAGGGTGCAACGGCTGAGCAGGCTTTTCCATGCGCCGTTCCCGGCTCAAGTAAGCGACAAGCGAATTGGCTCCCCCGCCCTGCCCGTCAGCATTCGAGTTCAGCCGGCGGCGGCGGCGTTGCCTCAATCGGCGGAGGATTTCACCGCGCAAAGGGGGAGGCAGCCACCTCCGCGGGGTCAGCACAGGCCCCTTTGCAGGGTCCGCTTACGCTGGGCACTGCCGGCACGGCGGACGCGCCGCCTGCGGGGGCCCCGCCGCCGCCAGCGGTCACCCGGCAGATCGGCGGGCGAAGCCCCTGGCGGCGCGCGGGGGAAGATCCGCCCATGGAGCTGCGGGACGCCGCCCGGCGTCTGGTGGTGGATGCGGCCGGGAAAGGGACCCCGTTCGGCGCCCTCTACGGGGAGCAGAAGGCGGTGGTGGTGTTCGTGCGGGTGAGAGACGCGCGGCTCGGCCGTCTTTCGGCTCGAGGGGCCGGAGCGCTACGCAAGCAAAGCGGCGCCCAAGCTGCTTGGAGGGGCCCTGCCTGAGCGGCCGCTCTCCTCCCGTGAACAGGAAACTTGCATTTCCACGCGCAGACTTGCGTCCTCCGACTGCGAGTGACTCCGAGAAGGCGGCAAGCCGAGGGAACGGTGACGATACAGTCGCGATCCCCTGCGCGTTTGTTTGCATGGCAAACGAGTCGCGCCGAACTCTTTCGGGCTGAGGGCCACAACGGGCATGCCTTTAAATCTGAGCTACCCCCCTTTGATTTTTACTCCAGGGTAGATTCAGGGCGCAATCCGGATCGGGACCCTGTGGTGCGGGGATGGGGGGCTCTCACGATCCGGATCAGGCCCCCGGCGCCCACTCTAGGGTGAAAAAGAAGACACAGTCGCGGCCAGACCCGGATTTAAAATAGCCCTCAGTTATCAGAACGGGCTTCACTGGGCCGCAGTCCTTATGCGCACTTACTTAGAAGCCCCATTGAGATCAGTGGGGTCTACTTCCGAGTAAACATCTATACGCTGGGTTGTCCCTGTCCAAAAGGCGAGGGGTGGCTATACTAAAAAACACACATCCCCCAACACGTTATTTTTAATACTTAGCGAACAGCTACGTCTGTGCTTTTTTATTACTCAAAAGTAAACACGGGCCGTCCGGTATAGGTTTGCAGCGTGCAGGGCGGAAAGGCTTAATCCTCCCCACAGTCTGGTCCCGGTATCTCCAACTTTCCCCGCCCCCGCCAGTTAGGAAAAGTAAAACAAAACAACGGATTGGCGCAAATGGGAGGTGGGCGCCCCCCTTTTTTTTCTATCCCCAACTACCGCACGGGAAGGGGGATCGTGGCTGTGATACTGATCCGGATCGACCCCGCGCTTATTTTCATGCAGTTAAAAAAAACCCACTCACCTACTGAGTTGCTACGTATTGAAAGTAAGATATAGCAAAATGACTACATGCAACGGCTGCTTCTCTACGTATAGGAGTTTGAATGGATCAAACTGCAGTTGCATTTATATACGAATAAAGCAGTAGTTCCTAGGGAGGGAAAACTTTGTTCTAGTTGCGCTGCAACCAAATTTAAGGAATTTTAATTGATTCATATGTAAGTTTAAGGCTGTACACTTACTACAGCACAAGACTCCACTGAACACAGTGACACTTAGGGCACAATGCTATGCACCTTTAGACAGACAAAAGTCGTACAACTCCCAGCATGCCCCAACAAGCTATACTGGCTGGAGCATTCTGGGAGTTGTAGGATTTTGGTTGCCTAAACTAAAAAAGTCCTATAACTCCCAGCATGCCGCAGCCACCATGGCTGGCTGGGCGTTGTAGAGGTTTTTCCGCCTAAACATGCACAGGATTGCGCCCTTACTTACATAGGCACAAGATTGCAAAGTACCAATTCGCTCTTGCAGGCCTAGAGCAGCCTTCCCCAACTCTGGTTTTCCAGATTTCTTGGACTACAACTCCCATCACCCCCAGCCAGCCCAGTTGGGGAAGGCTGGTCTGCCACTGGTCTAGGGCCCTTCTGATTGGAGGAGGGATAGGTATAATAATTATATACTGGGGTTGGTAGCTCTAATGCAGGGATAGCCAACCTGGTACCCTCCACATGTGTAGACCTACAACTCCCATAACCCCTGGACTTTGCTGTTCATTTAAATTGCCATTCTAGCTGCCTCTGTTATTTCAGAGGGATATATAATCTTTTGACATTCCTTTCAGCAGTAAATGAATGACACACTGGTTATGTTCTGAAATAACTTCCTCCACTGTACACCATATTTCCGCAAAACTGATGTTCACACACACACGCACACACAGAAATAATGTTTAACTTTTGTCTTTGTTTTCTGATGGCCTGAATTTTTACAGAATAAATATAAACCCAAGTCACTGAGACCAGCACAATACATTCAGACTTCTAGTTGTGAACTCTAGTGTAGATGAAGTTTTATAAGCCCCAATGTACTTATCTGCTCTCCCCACGCATTTCGAAACTGAATAATTTCATTGCAAGCGTTTCCTCTGATATCCTAAATCGGCTCTTTTCAGCATTTCTTGTGTTATGCTTGTAAGGAATATGTCGAGGACCTGAGCAAAATTCCCAAGAAATTTTTACAAGTAAGTAAAAAACCCAGTTTTTATCATATTTCAAAGTATAATCAGGCACTGTTACTACCTTTATAGTTGTCTGCAGTTTCTTTAAAATACAGGTTGTGAATTAGTTCTCTCACATTCTCTGGGTTTCTTTTTAATATTAGATATAAATCAAACACCCTCGAGTAGCTTCTCCTTGCCTTCAAAGAACTTTATATTATTGTTCATGTATAGGACTGCTAAAATTTGCTAAGTGCTTCCAGAGATTAAAAAAACAAGACAGTGCCTGCCTGCAGGCTTCCAGTCATGTATGTTTGTGTATATATGAGTGTGCATGTGTGTGTATGACTGCACATGTACGAGTGTATGTTTCACGGGGCAGTGCAAAGCATGTGTGTGTCAGATTGTTAAGTCCACTGGTTTTAGCAAACAATGTCTGTCTATAGTTCTATGATTTTGGATATGGGAATTCTGAAATACCGTTAATTATTGCTAAATAGCTTACATTCATATTCTCAATCTAGAAAAATAATAATTTAATTAGTAACAGTACAGAACTGGCTCTGCAGTCTAAAAACATTGTGTTGGCACATCTGCCTCCAACAGGATTGTAACTTAATTGTAAATTGCTAGCATGCCATCACGTTTTGCGACATTCCTGCAATGCCATAGCTCTTGTTAAGTCATAGAATCATAGAAGAGTAGGCTTGGAAGGCGCCTATAAGACCACTGAGTCCACCCCCCTGCTCAATGCAGGAATCCAAGTCAAAGCATCCCTGACAGATGGCTGTCCAGCTTCATCTTGAATGCCTCCAACGTGGGAGAGCCCACTACCTCCCTAGGTCATTGGTTCCATTGTCATATTGCCCTAACGGTCAGGAAGTTTTTCCTGATGTTCAGCCGGACTCTGGCTTCCTGTAACTTGAGCCCATTATTCCATGTCCTGCATTCTGGGATGATCAAGAAGAGATCCTGGCCTTCCTCTCTGTGACAACTTTTCAAGTACTTGAAGAGCGCTATCATATCTCCCCTCGGTCTTCTCTTCTGAAGGCTAAACATGCCCAGTTCTTTCAGACTCTCTTTATAGGGCTTTGTTTCCAGTCCCCTGATCATCTTTGTTGCCCTCCTCTGAACCCTCTCCAGCTTGGCTGGATCCTTCTTAAAGTGTGGTGCCCAGAACTGGACATAGTACTAGAGATGAGGCCGAACCAGTGCTGAGTAGAGGGGAACTAGTACTTCCCAGGATTTGGAAGCTATACTTCTATTAATGCAGCCCAAAATAGCATTTGCCTTTTTTGCAGCCATATCACATTGTTGGCTCATATTCAGCTGTGATCTACAACAATTCCAAGATCTTTCTCGCTTGTAGTGTTGTTGAGCCAAATATCCCCCATCTTGGGGAGGATAGTCCAAACTATGTGTTTCTTTGTGTTGGCACAATAATCAGGTTGTACTGGTATCAGTTTTGTATTGGTGTACAGTTAGTGAGCAGGAGGCGGTCTGTGGCACACCGGTTTTGTGGGATCAGTTCCAGCTTCTTCCTTCTGATGAAGTGGACAAGGTGCTTTCATCTGTAAGGCCAACCACCTGCTTACTTGATCCTTGCCCATCTTGGCTCATTATGAGCTGCAGAGAGAGGCTGGGTGAGGAGATCAAGGTGGTGGTGAATGCCTCCCTTGAGGAGGGAGTGATGCCATCAGCCCTCAAGGAGGCAGGGATAAGACTGCTCTTTAAAAAGCCCTCCTTGGATCCCCAAGTTCTGAACAATTTTCGCCCAGTCTCAAATCTGCCTTTTCTGGGCAAGGTGATTGAGCGATGGTGGCAATACAGTTGAAGGCACACTTGGAAGAAGCCGATTATCTAGATCCATTTCAGTCGGGCTTCAGGCCTGGGCATGGGACAGAAACGACCTTGGTCGCCTTGGTGGATGATATGAGGAGGGCTCTGGATAGGGGCGAATGCTCCTTCCTTGTTCTCCTCGACCTCTCAGCAGCTTTTGATACCGTTGACCACGGTATCCTCCTGGACCACCTGGAAGGGTTGGGCATTGGAGACACCGTATTACAGTGGTTCCGGCCCTTCCTCTCCGGCAGGTACCAGAGGGTAGCACTGGGAGAGGAGGTTTTGGACCCGTCGCCGCTCACTTGTGGGGTGCCACAGAGTTCCATCCTCTCCCCGATGCTATTTAACATCTATGTGAAGCCGCTTGGGGCTATCATCAGGAGGTTTGGGGTGCGGTGTCATCAGTATGCGGATGACACGTAGCTCTACCTCTCATTCAAATCTTCACCAAGGTTGGCTGTAGAATCCCTGTCCAAATGTCTGGAGATGGTGAGTGGCTGGATGGGGAGGAACAAGCTGAAGCTGAACCCTGACAAGACTGAGGTACTTTTGGTGGGAGACAAGAGGAGGCTGGGGGAGATGTTGACCTGGTGTTGAATGGGGTATGGTTACCCTTGAAAGACCAGGTCCGCAGCTTGGGGGTCATCTTAGACTCCCAGCTGTCCATGGAGGCTCAGGTGTCAGCTGTGAGCCGGACAGCACTGTACCAACTCCATCTGATATGGCGGCTGCGCCCCTTCCTTCCCGACCATCTGCTTCCATCGGTAGTACATGCTGGTCTCCTCTCATTTAGACTACTGTAATGCACGCTACGTGGGGCTACCCTTGAAGATGGTTCGGAAGCTGCAGCTGGTACAGAACGCGGCGGCTCGCCTGATTAAAGGCAGCTGCCGGCGAAATCACATCACTCCAGGGCTGAAGGAGCTGCACTGGCTACCAGTTGTTTTCCGGGCCAAATTCAAGGTGTTGGTTTTGACCTTTAAAACCCTATACGATTCCAGCCCAGCCTATCTCAAGGAGCGCCTCCAGCAACACCAGATAGGCTGCTCAACGAGATCAGCCTCGGATGGCCTTCTCTCTGTCCCATCAGCCAGGACAGCTAGGCTGGTGAGGACGAGGGAGAGGGCCTTCTCTGTGGTGGCCCCCACTCTGTGGAACTCCCTCCCTAGAGAACTCTGCCATGCCCCCTCTTTAATGAGCTTCCGCCATGCATTAAAAACATGGTTGTTCATGCAGGCATTTGGGGTGGGCTAGGGTAATTTTAGAAATGTGATGTTTTTAATGTTGAATTTTATTGTATAAACTGTTTTTATTGTTGTACATCGCCCAGAGTGGCTGGGTGACCGGCCAGATGGGCGGTTAATAAATTTAATAAATAAATAAAATAAATAAAAAATCAGTTTTGAGATGTGTACTCTTTGTTTGTTTTCCTTTTAGGATGCAAATGTCAGACTTGTAGTTATTGGACAATCATCACACCACCATATTAAGGTAAGTACAAGAGGAAGTCAGATTTATTCTAGGTGAAATCCAGGGACTTTCTCCCTCTCACCTGCCTGCTGCGGCCCTCCACACCACCTGAAAATCTGCTCTGGAGCAGATTTTGAGGGTGCGTGGGGGACTGCAGGGGGAGTGGGAATTGCCCCCCTCCTGGAACTACTTCTGGCACCAGAACAACACAGTTGGATTCAAGCCTCTGTTGATTACAGAGTAATCAGTAGACTAGCATTCTGTCCCCACAGTGGCTAACCAGATGCCTCTGGGAAACCTGGAAGCAGGACATGAGGGCAATAGCCCTCGGCTGCTATTGTTCCTCAGCAACTGGAGATAGTGTATAGCCATCATTAGCAGCCATTGATAGCTTTATCCTCCATGAATTTGCCTAATCCCCTTTTAAAGCCATCCAAATTGGTGGCCATCAGGACATCTTGTGGTAGCAGATTCCATAGTTTAACTATGCCCTGTGTGAAGAAGTACTTGCTTTTATCTGTCCCATGCTTTAATTGTTCTTAGTAATTTCTGAAGACTCTTTTAGTTACCTTTTGCTGCTTGCTTACTGATGTTGTAATCGGTTTTTACTGGCTGGATTTATTTTAGAAGGGGAGTTCTGTTGTTTTATTTAATGCTTGCTATTGTTTTAGGCTGTAAGACACTTACCTGGGAGTCTACTTCTGACTAGAGCCTGTAGGATTGCACTGGTAATCTTAAAATTGTAAACTGCCTTGAGACCTTTGGTAATAAAATGGGATAAAAATCTAATAAATAACAGTGCAGTCCTCTGCTTGTCTACTCAGAAGTCAGGCCTATTGAATTCAATTGGGTTTACTGTTAGGTAAGTGTGTATAGAATTTTAGCCTAATATTTTTTTTTAAAAAAAAGATATAGAAAAGTGTTTGGAGGGGCAGAAGGAGAGTCACTTCTGCTGGTCTGCTATATTATTACTAAAACACCTTCATGTGAATAAGCACAGTTGGTTTCCAATGGATTTACTGTTAAAGCTGCAGTCCTATAATCACTTACCTGGGAGTAAATTCCATTGAATTCCATGGAGTTTACTTTTGAGTAGACATCTACAAGATTGTGCTGCAAGTGTCTTTGAGGGCAAACACTACAGTTTTTATTTAAGAAAGATTCCCACCAATTTTACTGGAAGCTTTACTTGAATTTATACTTTTAAGCCCTCCTGGACAGCTGCATTTTACATCCTGGTTCTTATGAACGGAAGTGCTTAAGAAGAGCCATGCTGGTTCAGACCAAGGGTCTGTCTAATCCAGCACGCTCTTCACACAGTGGGCAACCAGCTGCCTATGGGAAACCCACAAGCAGGATATGAGTGCAACAGTACCCTCCCACCCATGTTCCCCAGCAACTGGCGTGCGTAGGCATACTGCCTCTGATACTGGAGTCCTTGGAAAGGAGCCCCTTTCATTTCAGTGGGACTTCCTTCCAAGCATGTATGCTTAGGACTACAGTTATGCAGCACAGACTTACACATGTTTACTCAGAAGAAAGTCCCTTTAACTGTGATGGGGTTATCCCGTTGTGCTTAGGATTGCAGCCTTAGTGTTCCAGGAAGTATAAAAGATTTTACAATATATTCTATTGATATTTATGCATGTCTTTTGCAGCCATTTTGCAATTTGACAGGTTATCCTCATGAAATGTACGTAGATCCTGAAAGGGAAATTTATACAACACTTGGGATGAAAAGGGGGGAAGCATCCATTACCTCAGGTAAGGTGGTGCTGCCAACTGTAGCTATCAGAAACCACAGTGCTATGTAAAGATGTGTAGTCTACAAGCTATTTCCTTTCGAGCAGACATAAAATCATAAAGGGCCATTCAAGTCTCAGGTCATGGTATGTCAATGTCAAGACTAATGTAAAAGTGATGTATTATTTATTAATTACTGTTATCATCATTATTATTTTTTAAAGTATTTTTGTCCCATTCCTCAGCCAAAAAGGCTCCCAGAGCGCCTTATGTATCGTCAGTAAAATATGTAAAAGGCACGACACACAAGGAAAAAGGAATGGGGAGGGATGAGAAAGAAAGAAAGAAATTAAGCCTTTCAGCAGGGCTGGTGGAATGGCTTTGTTTCTCCCTCTCATCTCCCTCCATACAGCCTGCTGGAATGGCTGCTGGTGGTAGGGATGGGCGGATTCCCTACCTGCCAGTCTGTGGGGAATCCGTCCGCAGGGGTAGGCGATCCATTCCTCCCCCCAGAATCCTCATGAGCCAGCTCCTCTCCGTGGGGATTCCGTGGAGCCACAGGTCAGCAGCCAGCTCCATATCACTGGCCTGGCGAATGGATACAGCTGCAAGTGGCGTAGTGGATGCCACTTGCGGCCGTAAAGCCCCTTAGTTTAACCTAAATGCAGCCATTTACGGCTGCATTTAGGTTAAACTAAGGGGCTTTATGGCCTCAAGTGGTGTCCACTATACCACTTGCGGCTGTATCCATTCGCCAGGCCAGCGATACAGAGCCGGCCTTTGGCTCCGCAGAATCGCCTCATAGAGAGAAGCCGGCTCCATAGGATTCCGGGAGGGGGGGCCGAGGTGAGTGGTGCCGCTCTGGTGCGGACTGCGGAGGCCAGATTCCTTTGAATCCGACCTCATTGGAGTCTGCGGCGGATTTCTCTGCCATCCCTAGCTGGTGGTCACAGTTGAGGGAGGAGCAGGCCTGGTGGAATGGCCCCCCTTCCCTCTCTCATCTCCCGTTTCTCCTCAATGACAGGAACTAGTGAGCAAATGTGAGTTGCTCCCTTATGAATGTGTACACTGGAACCCTAGGGTTTGCAAGGAAGCAATTCCCATCAAGAACTTATTCATATATTACTTTTTCCGTCAATGTGTAAGTACAGGAATCTCTTGCAGAAGTGATCCTACTGAAAATGCAGTGTAAAAATTATGCTGCAATCCTGTTTTTTTCCTCTCTCTAATACTTTTTATTCTACTTTTATCTTTAGAAATGAACGAAAGAATACTAACAACATAATCATCTTCTGTAGTTTCCAACATTACAGTATTCTTAAGAGGACCCATCAATAATGAAATAGAGAAAAAAGAGAAAGAAAAGAAAGGAGATAATATAAAAAGGAGAGAGAAGGGCAAAGGGGAATGAAACAGAAAAAAAGAAGGGAAAACGGGAAAACAAAGCAAAATATAAACAGAAGTTTACATAACAAACTTAAATTTAAACTACATTACACATACATTTCAAATATCACTCTACTTAAAAATTGTACCAATCTTACAGGTCAATACAGCATAAGTAATCAATTTCAGTATTGTATCTTCAGGCTTATAACAATGAAGCAAGCTTACAATTCATTTCCATTGGCCATATCATGTATTTTAGCTACTATAAAATGATAAAGGTTAAGAACAACCCGCCAGAAATATTTGCTAATCCTAGTATAATAATGTTGATAATATTGATAATAATAGTTGAAAAGAAAGAGATTATAAAGGATAAAAACATAGAATAATCACTAATATATTTTATACTATATATTTTAGGTAGTATCGTTTCTAAATATATAAATGAGTGTGCACATTTCTGTACAACCTCACACAGAAGATTTAAATACAATCTATCATATCCATTTTAAGAGAAGTGGGGGGGGGGAGAAAAGGATGAAAGAAACAAATGGATATAGATAATCAGCTGTCTCTGGCCTAGCCTGAATCTTACAGACAAAACATAGCCAATTGACAAAACATGTTTGTAAATTCCAGTTCATGGAGCTGGAGCAGAAGTCTCGCGTGTTTTTCTGATTAGCCACACCGCCGCCATTTCATGATTTAGAAACGTCTTCATCTGACCTTCAGAGAAAATGCAAAACGTAGCAGGATATTTTAATGATATTGTAAATTTATTTGTTTTGCCAGGTTTCTCACCTTGGTAAATAGGTGAACAGCTTCTTTTATCAACAACTTCTTTGGTGTAATCCAGAAATAACATAACTCTATTTCGTTTTGATGCCCAAAAGAGATTTCCCCCTGTCTTGCCAAGTGCAGGATATGATTTTTTGTGGAGATTCTTGCAAATTAAACTATAATCGTATAGTCAGTCCCTTTAGCATTTGGCACACGGAATGTATGCTCAATGTCAAGTACATAATCAGATGACAAAGGAAGTATCTTTGCTGCAAAAATTATGCTGCAATCCTAAAGACACTTATTAGGAAGCAAGCCCAATTGCACAGAGGGGGACTTACCCCTGAGTAAACATACAGAGGGGCTGTTCACATGTAACAATAACCCATTGGTGTAAAAACTGATGGGTTGTTGGGATGTTTGTCTGTGCTGCCTGCAGTGGACTCACCTCTTCCACTTTACTCCACAAATCACGATCTGCTCCTGCTGAGCATGACGTCTAAACTCAGACGGTTGGGTTGTTTAGGGGCTAAACAACCCAGCAGTTAATCCAGTCACAAACCAGGTAACTGCTGGGATTGGAAATCATGCTTAGCAGGAGCCAGACACTTTGCAGATATAATCGCTCGTATTTGTGCTGACTTGGATGCCACTGTTTTGACAGAGTCTGATATGAACGGGGCTGCTGCACCATCTAGTCATGTTATGGATATCTTTCAGCTTGTGCAACCTGAGGATGTGGACAAACTGCTTGGAGGACTGAGGCCTACTGCTTGCCCTTTAGATCCTTGCCCTTCCTGGCTTGTGAAATCGGCCAGAGCTGGGCTGGATATCTGGACCTCTGAGGTGGTAAATGCCTCCTTGTGGTATGGCAAGGTCCCTGCAGCTTTGAAAGAAGCTGTGATGAGGCCCTTGCTGAAGAAACCAAATTTAGATCCTATGGTTCCAGATAATTACCACCCTGTGTCAAATTTGCCATTCTTGGGCAAGGTGCTGGAGCATGTGGTGGCCTCACAACTCCAAGCCGTTTTGGATGAAACTGATTATTTAGATCCATTCCAATCAGGTTTCAGGGCTAGTTATGGGACGGAAACAGCCTTGGTCACCCTGGTTGATGACTTACCCTGGGCAATGGATGGGGGGAGTGCAACCCTGTTGGTTCTTCTGGACTTCTCAGTGGCTTTCAATACCATTGACCATGATATCCTTCTGGATTGTTATCTGGCCTGGGCTTGGGAGGCACAGTTTTAAAGTGGTGTCGGTCCTTTCTGGAGGAGCGGTCTCAGAAGGTGGTGCTGGGGACTTCTGTTCCACCCCATGGCCATTAGCCTGTGGGGTGCTGCAAGGTTCTGTCTTGTCCCCGATGCTTTTTAACACCTACATGAAACCACTGGGGGAAATCATCAGGAGGTTTGGGCTGAAAAGTCATCAGTACGCGGATGATACTCAGCTGTACTTCTCGTTTCCATCTGCACATCCCAGGGAGGCTGTGGAACTCTTGAACCAGTGTCTGGAGGCTGTTTTGGGATGGATGAGGGTGAACAAGCTGAAACTTAATCCAGACAAGACAGAGGTACTGTGGGTTGAGAAACCAACTACTTCAGATGGAGGGTTACAACTGGTCTATGATGGGGTTGCACTCCCCCTGAAAGACCAAGCATGCAGTCTGGAAGTCCCCCTGGACTCTGAGCTAACTGGGGAAGCCCAGGTGGCTGCGGTGTCCAGGAGTGCTTTTTAACAGCTCAGGCTGGTACGCCAGCTGTGACCCTATCTGGAGAGGATGGACCTTGCCTCAGTTATCCATGCACTAGTGCCGTCCAGGCTGGACTACTGTAATGTGCTATATGTGGGGCTGCCGTTGAAGACAGTTCAGAAAATCCAGCTTGTGCAGAATGCAGCTGCCTGAGTATTGGTGGGGGCGAGGCGATTCAATCACATAATGCCTATACTGTGCCAGCTGCACTGGTTACCAGTGCGTTCCAAGCCCAATTCATAGTGCTGGTTTTGACCTTTAAAGCCTTAAACAGTTTGAGACCAAGTTACTTGAAAGACCACCTTCACCCATATCGGCCTGCTTGCACTTTAAGATCAGAAAGAGAGGCCCTTCTCATTTGCCCACCTGTGAGAGCAGTCAGGTGAGTGATCACATGTGAGAGGGCCTTCTCTGCAGTGGCCCCACATCGTGGGAACAAGCTGCCATCAGAGGTCCACCATGCTACGTCATTGCAAGCTTTTAAGAAGGCCTTGAAAATGTATTATTTTACCTTGGCCTTCTCTTGATATGACTGCTATTTTTAATGTTATTGCTGTTAAGATCGTTGCTGGATTTTTTGTTGGCTTTTATTGTTGTTTTTATGTTTTTATTACTTTTAACATTTTAACTGTTTTTAGGTATTTTATTGTTGTAAGCCGCCTTGAGAGGGTTTCTGCCCTGAAAGACGGCCAAGAAATATAATAAATTGTGGGTTGCTGAGTAAAAGAGAAAGTGGTGAGTGTGCTGCAGGCGGTGTGCCCGCTTTCTCACTTGTGCACAACAAACAATTGGTTTTCAAACCGATGGGTTGTTGTTACATGTGAACCAGGTCATAAGCTTGGACTGTTAAGTCTTACATGTGTTGTCTGCAGGCTCTATAGAAAGAAAAGTGAAAAATGAATTTGCTGGGGTTATGAATATGGAAAATCCTGTTTTTCTGTCTCAGTCCCCAATTTTCAGGTGCCTTTGTTTCTTATTCCACTCTCTCTCCCCCTCCCATCTCTTCTTAGTGCCCCTGGTTATTGGGGTTGGGAAGGGGATAGAACCACTAACACCTTCCATCAGCCCCAGATTGGGACCCAAACCTGAACTCGTTCTCCAATTGCAAAAAAATTATGTGCTGTGCTAACAGCGGCAGAAGCGTTTCCCACTTTTCCTTTTTGGGGTTTCTGAAATAGCCTCATCCTAAGCACATTTACGTGCAATTAAGTCTGTTGATTTCAATGGAATTAGGTGTAAGTAATTACACATAGCAGGGCCGGCGTCAAGGGTGGGGATCGTCGGGCACCTTCCACACCCCAGCAGGGGCCCACTGATAAGAGCCCCTTGGATTTCCACCTCCTCTTGTTCACCTGCCTCTTGTTCTGGCCCAGACAACAGTGATGCTGAGAAGGAGGATCAGTAGATGCCATGGCCTGCTTTCTCCCTGGCTCTGTGCCTGTCAAGCAAGCAAGTGGTGTCAGGGAGCGATAGCAGCTGATGACCATGGTGGTGAGAAGGCAGACTCCTGGAAGGAGGGAGCCCATGTAGGGTGTCTTGCCCAAGGACCCTCAAACACCTGGAGGTGGCACTGACACATAGGATTATAGCCAAATTCCTCTACAGCAAACCTCTCATGCCAAATGTGCTTACTCGTCTCTGTTGTACTATTTTAGTGCAGAGCCCTCATGTTAAATCCAACTTGCTATCAGGAAGCATTAAAAGCATGTGGAGAGCAATGGCTAGCCCTGCATTTGATTTTCAAGGAGATCCAGCTCAGCAGGGAGGTACTCTGATTGTAGGTCCAGGTAAGACTGTTTGTTAAAATTGACGTTTTTCTGAGTTGTGCTGCTACATGATGCCTCCTGTCTCCTGACTGTACTTTTGTGGTTCTCCATGGAAAAATGGTCTTGGGTTACAAAAGGAGAAATACATTCTTGGCAGAATCTGGACTTAGACATGGTTCACACATAATGCTAACCCATGCTTTATTTAACCCCTAGTTAGTTGCCTTACACAGGATTTGTCTGGCAGATGATTGAACAAACTGTTGTTTTCTCAGTCTCTTGGTTGTTTGTTTCCCTCCTTCACCCGCTCCTTTCCTGTATCCCAAATGCCTTTGTGGCACTATAGTACTGGCATGTAGAGTGGGTGTTGTTTTTTTAACCACTCTCGCCCACCGCCTCTGTAACAATCAAAAAACAACATGGTTCTGGGTTCACACATGATGACAAGCCAGAGTTCACAATCCAACAACAAACCCTGGGTTCTCTTTCTGGCTAGTTTGTGGTTGACAAACCATGGTTTGTTAGCACGGCTGGATTCGCACATCATAACCCAGAATTCAATAACCCGTGGGTTAAATAAGGCATGTGTTTGTATTATGTGCGAACTAAGTCTGTTATACTTAGAAGTTAGTCATGTCTAACTGAAGTCCCACTGATTTCAGTTAGTCTCCTTTAAGTATGACAACCTGGATCCAACCCTGTGTATTGATCACCTCTTAAGATGGGGCATAGGCTCCATCTGTCTCTTTTTGAAGACAGCAGTGATTTTTATCTGTGAAACTAGGATCAGGTTCACACATCCAGCATACATCTTAGGAGAAATTGGCTGGCACCCAGAGGGCTGATTGCAGTGTTCTGCATGCACAGTGCGGGGGTTTTGCCTCATCTCTTCAGCTACTTCCCAGTTCTGCACCAAAAAGCCATTTCTGAGGGTGATGTGACACACCAGCAACCCCATGTGCTTGCGTGGAAGTGCTTTCTACTTGTGTACAGGGTTCTTTGCCTCCCATCCTTAATAATCAAAGGACTTGACCATCATTCCCTTTGTTCAGATGACATGACAGCCCACTCTGAGGCAGCAGCACATGCGGGGTGCATGCAGCCGCCATTTTGACTACGCAACCCCGCTTGGGGTTCTGTCATGCGAACCTGGTGAGCATGGGCTATGCGAGGGTTAAACAATGCTGAGAATGTATAGGATACAATGGCTGTTGTGCCAGCGTAGCAACAGTTTACCTTTCTCCCCACTGCTATGTAATTGGAGTATAGGATTGTTCACAAAATGGGGCATTTTTGTCATCTGGAAAGTAAATCCATTAAATCCATGGCCGATGTGGAATCTGAACCACCATCTCCCTAGTCCAAATTCCACACTCAAGGCACCAGACCACATTTGCTGGAAAATATAGCGATGAGGAAGCAGTATTCTGTACAGATAGGCATTCATATTGTTGGTTTTGAATTTGTTCCAGGCAATGAAATCCACTTTATGCACCTGGACAAGAACAGGTTGGATCATGCTCCCATTAACACTGTTTTGCAACGTGCAGGAGTTCAAACAGTAGACTTCACCCACAGATCTCAGGTTATTGAAGTGTGAGTGGTCAGAAGAAGAAAACTCCAGGTGGCAAAAGTTTATTCCAGCAAACCACTGGGATGAGGTTACTGTAACTTCGCTAAATGGAAGATCCCTGGCTATTAGGCAGACTGGTTTCCAGTAGTTAAGAAAAGAACTTCATGCTTAATATTGTGTTCAAGGAAGCAATGTTCACGCTACGATGCATTTAACAAGAAATCATTTCTATAAACCTTCTGCACAAAAAGATACTTTGAGGCTGCGATCCTATACCCACTTACCTGGAACGAAGTTGCATTGAACTCACTGTGGCTTACTTCTGAGTAGACATGCATAGGATTGCATTGTAAATGTTGCTTGTCATAAACAGGGTATAAGTTTTATTCCATTCATGGCATCTTGTTGATTGTTTAGCCTGTTCTAATTGGAAAGCATGGACAACATTCTCTCTTTTTACCACTCCCTCTCTAGGATTTAATAAAATGAAATACTTGCCTACAAATCTAAATAAGAATCTGAATTTCCACTATTTGTACATAATAGCGTCTTTGAAGAGTCTCAATAGAACGGTTATCTTAATGAAGCAGTGTTGGAGAATCTGTATTCCTCTCCAAGAATTTTGACTCGGACTCTGTAAGCCATAGGACAAACTGGAAAAAAATGCTTAGAAAATGAATTTCATAGCAATCTTCAGAGGACTACGTAATCTTATTGTAGGGAATAACCCTCCAGAGCGTGGGTTAAAAATTCTTTTGAAAGCTTCTTGCAATTTTTTGGTAAGACACATTTAAAGCCACACTCCCAAAATCCAATCTTGTACCCGAGTGGTGTTAGAATTTGGGGCTATAACCTTTTGCCTAATTTGGGTCCCAGAGGGTTCAAAATGACTGGACAAAATGCACAGTGTACTGAAATAATTTGTGGGAGCATCATGGAAAAGATGCAGAATATATATATATATATATAGCACTAACATGCGCTTTTCAGTTTTCACTTAAAAATAGCTCTTAGAGCCCTAAGGCCTGGTCTTTCATCTGCATATTATAAGCTGAAATTTTCTTCTCCATTTGAAGAATGGTAGCAGGCTACTCCATCTGGTAGCCTGCTACCAGAAAGCAAGCAATAATCAGACAATGCACTATTGAGTGTAATTGCAATTGCAGAACATCCCCTCCTTTTCTACCAGTAGCAAAATTCACAGCACCTTACTGCTGTATATATGCTCCATTTTTACTTCATCAAAAATAATTGGGAGTGAATGCATGGACATTACATTTCTTTAAGAAGATTTCTTTTAAGAATATTGGGAACTGCACTTTTTTAATGGGAAAATTGTCATATTTTCCATACCTGGCAACATTAAAGAACATTTGTATATGCAAAGCTAATGAAAACAAAAAAAACTGCCAACTACTTTATAATGTAGATAGAAACTGTGATTTTAGGACTATTCCTTTAAATGTGTCCTTAAAAAAAAAACTGCAGGAAATTTTGCCGAAAACATTTAACCCCAAGCCTGTAGGTTGTTGCCTTCCCCAAAATGCAGAATTTATGTAGTCTGCAGGGGTGTGGGGAAATGATGCAATAATGGGCCTTATCTTGCAGCCTGCTACTAATTTGCTTCTAATTAATTGCAAAGGATGTGGTAACACTGATGTACTAATTGTGGGAAACAACCACATATTTACAAGCTGGAGTTGCAGTCCACAAAACACTTATTTCATTGTTATTTGTTCAGTTTATGAGTTTCCCTGTAGACAAACATACATAATAAAAACAATTACAATAAAACCAAAATAAAAACAAATATAGTTTATTAGCTTCCTTTAAATTAAATACAGTTCATTTGTATACATTAAATACAATTAATTTATTAAATTTGTGTACCATCCAACTGCCAAATGCCTTTGGGGTTGTTTACAATCATAAAACCAAACAATGGCAGCATAATAAAATAAATAAAAATAATACAACAATACAAGTCTCAAAATAATACAATGTTAAACATGAGGGGGCAATCCTATGTCCCCTTGACAGTGTATGGAGGACATAAGGTTTTTTGGTTTCTGGGCTCCAAAGTTAGAACCAGGGCTCCAACCATGGAGCCCAGAAACTGTGCTCCCTGCCCCCTTGGAGCTGGTGCAGTCCTCTCCGCTCCGGCAACATCTCTGCACTTGGAGACGGGGAAAAGGGGGTAGTACGTTGGGGTGGAGAGGGGAGGAGAAGCTGCATTATATAGTTTCTTAAGCACCACGTGGCTTCCCCGCTTTGCACACCAAAGCTCCCCTGCTAGACAGGCGGAATCACCTGTCTAGCCAAAAATGCAGGGTGGCTGGAGCATGGAGGCGAGGATCGCCCTGCATTGGATAGCTGTCAGTCTCAGAGTTTGGAGGCTGACAACTATCTCCATAGGATTGTGCCCTAAAAATATTAGAAACATTGAGCAGCCAGTGGTAAAGATAATAAAGCAGCAAATTAAAGGTCAACTGCCTGCTTAAAGAGGAAGGTCTTAACCTGGCATCTAAATATAAGCAGTGAAGACAACAGGTTGATGTTCCTGGGAAGGGCATTCCAGAGATGGGGGAGGCAGGGTACTACAAAGGTTCTTTCCCTGCTAGCCGCCCCTCACACCATAATGGGCAGGAGCACCCTCGGATTAGCCTTTGAAGACATTAAACACATGGAGGGAACAATCCTACTGGGATCGGTGGCTGCCTCCGAACTCGGAGGCAACCGCTTATCCAATGCAGGGCAGGAGAAGTGCAGAGGGGATCGTCCCCTCCGCATTTCAGCTGTCCTGCATTTGCAGCTAGACAGCTGATTTCAGCTGTCTAGCCGTGGGAAGGCGGAGCAGGGGAAGCAGCTGCTGGACGACACATTGGATGTGTTGTACCAGCATTTCTGCCTTCCCTGCCCCAGAACGCCCCCAGGGATGCCCCATTTTTGCCGCTCCTCTTCCGAGTGTGGAGCTATTCCATGCTGTCTATGAGGCAGCACCAGGGGGGAGGGGGGTTCCTGGAAACCGACGTATCCTATGGCTGTCTAGCCGCTGACTAGCCACATACGAATGCACCCTAAAAAGCATTTAAACGCAGTAGCAGTCATTAAAAAGATACCTGCTTTGGACTTGTTTATCAGTGTAAGGCAGCAATCCCTGAGCTCTCTTCCTAGGAAGCAAGTCTCATGACACTTAGTAGGACTTCTGACATGATCAGAATCACACTGGGTATGGGAGTTCATGTTTATTTTGAAAAGGAAGTACTTAGTTTGAAGACAACCACCTCCCTGATCAGATGACTTAGCAACAGTATTTCCATCTTAAACTGATTGAGCTTCAGTTTATTAGCCCTCATCTAGACCATTGTTGTTAAACACCTGAATGTGAAGAAACGGGGAAATAGAGCCAGGTGTCATCCACATACTGATGACACTTCACTTCAAATCCTCAGATGACTTAACTCAGCAGTTTCAGATAGATGTTAAAAATGTAGCACAGGGGACAAAACGGAGCCCTGCAGAACTTCATAGCATCAGTGCCATGGCACAGAGCAGTAGTCCCACAGTCTGCACCAGATGCTGGAACTGATGGGAATGGCTCCTTTGGGACAAAATGGCCCCAGACAGCTAGTTGATCAAGAAAGATACCATGGTGAATGGTATCAAAAGCCACAGATGGGTCCAGGAGACCCGGTCTGGCACATGTCATTCAAAAAGGCAACTAAGGTGCAGATACCAGATTAGCTCCGCTGTAAGTGGGCATCCACAGCACCAATAATTAGTGATGGCACAATCTCCCTTGCTTTGCTATGCTTCCTAGCAAAGCAGGGAAGATTGTGGTATCACGAATGACTGCTGTTGTTTATGGTCTCAGGTCTGAAGGTTGCATAAAATTCCACGGGCTACTGCTTGCCTTTTATGCTCCCTCGTTCTATCTTCCCCCTCCTATACTTACAAATCCCAACTGAGGATCCATTTCATGCACCTGATGAAGTGGGCTGAATTATATCACAATGTTAAGATTTAAGATGTCACAAGACTCCTTTTTGTTTTTGCTGTAATCGATTGGAGCATTAGACCTACCATAGATTATTTTATCATGTCGGATGTTACTCCAGAGAGTGTACAGACTGTGGTTCATTCACGAGATGAATTTGTTTCCCCAGACTCACTGAAAATTGTGGACAATTCTAAGCCTGATGGTGTAACTGACAACCAAGAAGATAATGCTATTATGTTTGATCAGTCCTTTAGTACCCAAGAAGATGCCTAAGTGGCCAGCCAGTCTGACAACAGTGGGGGAAATATTTCTTAGATGTCTATGGCATCACAGGCAACTCAAGTTGAAACTAGCTATGATCAGGAAACTGCTTCGTAAAAAAACAACTTTCTGTGTGAGAATCCTGAAGTTGGACTAAGTGAAAAAGAAAACGTGAGGGTAGTCGTGAGATCTGAGCCTTTGAGTTCCCCAGAGCCTCAGGATGAAGTGAGTGATGTGACTTTCCAAGCAGAGGGGAGTGAGTCTGTTGAAGTGGAAGGGGGAGGGGGAGGAGTAAATGCTGAAAAGATAGAACTGAGCCCTGCGAGTAGTGACCGTAGCTTTTCTGATCCACAGTCTAGTACTGGCAGGGTGGGAGACATCCATATCATGGAAGTAGCAAACCTGGAACATAAGTCCACCTTCAGTATTTCAAATTTTCTGAATAAGAGCAGAGCCAGCAGTTTTGGTCCTGGCCAGAATAATGAGGACGACATTCCAATGCAACCAGTGCCTGCAGAATAGATGGTGATGCTTCTTAATTAGCCCAGAATCTGAACCTGCTAATGGTCATTCCTCTGCTACTGTGTCTCATGCAGGGAATCCATTCAATGAGAGCACAGACTCCCATTTTGTTAGGCCTATGCAGGATGTAATGGGTCTTCCTTGTGTACAGACTTCTAGCTACTGGGCAGCAGAGCAGTTTGGGATGGACTTCGCTAGATCCAGCTTACGGTTGCATTCATTATCAAGGGCAGTCATGAGCTCGAGAGGTGGTGCCAACAGCTTTCCTGGGTATCATTGCATAGCTCCCAAAATGCCTGTTGTGACCTCTGTTAGGAGCTCTCAAATTCTGGACAGTGCTCCCAATTCTCAGCTGCTAATGAATGGGGCCACTTCCTCTTTTGAAAATTGGCATTCTTCCCAACCTGGACCACCACAGCTGACCAGAGCATCTGCTGATGTCCTTTCAAAATGTAAGAAGGCCTTATCTGAACATTATATCCTGGTAGTAGAAGGTGCTCGCAAATATGCCTGCAAAATCTGCTGCAAGACTTTTCTGACCTTAACAGACTGCAAGAAGCACATCCGTGTGCATATGGGGGGGAAAGCCGTATGCCTGTTTAAAATGTGGCAAGAGGTTTAGTCAGTCAAGCCATTTGTATAAACATTCCAAAACTACTTGCCTACTCTGGCAGAGCAGCAATCTACCCAGCACTTTGCTTTAACTATTTCCCTCTGTCCCATGATGCCAATAGATTTTAATAATGCATGGAAAGCAAGAGGTGAACACTTGTGGTGTGATTGTGCCATACACACACACACACACACACACACAAAGGCTTAGTTCTTTTTAATACCAGTACTATAACTACCTCACAGGGGGTGTTGTGAGGCTTAAATAACTTTTTTAAAGCGCTTTGAAATTCTCCTGCTTTGTCACAGAAGCAGTACTAAGGCAGCAGTCCAAGGCACACTTGGGAGTAAACTCCATTGAACCCTGGGATTTACCTCGAAGTAAACATGCTTAGGACTGGGCTGCATGTATTATATACAATCCTCAGTATTGCTAGTTCTTTGTGAATAGGGAGAAGGGCTGCAAGAAAACTAATAATGTAACTAACACATAATTAACCAGCACATTTCAAGAATGAGAAGCTAATTGCAAACACTGTAATGATTTTTTCTAAAAAAAAAATGATGTGAAAGCATTTATCTGTAAAATAGGTTGCTACATGGAGTATGGGAACAACATAACTAAGAGCTCCTTATTGTGAAAGACTACATATCTGGAAGATGAAACCACGTTTGCACCTCAAGAGTGCTTTTGAAGTGTGTTATAGATCAACATAGTTTTAGGGGTTCTGAATGTACTTTTGGGTGTTTTACAGTAACATACACTGCGTAAGAAAATCCGATGCTGTAAAGAACAATATTGTTTAGGAACCTGGAATGTCAGATCAATGAATCAAGGTAAGCTGGAGGTGGTCAAACATGAGATGGCAAGATTGAACATCGACATCTTGGGAATCAGCGAACTAAAATGGACAGGCATGGGCGAATTTAATTCAGGTGACCATCATATCTACTATTGTGGGCAAGAATCCCTTAGAAGAAATGGAGTAGCACTCATAGTCAACAAAAGGGTGGGAAAAGCAGTACTGGGGTACAATCGTAAAAATGATAGAATGATCTCAGTACGAATCCAAGGCAAACCATTCAACATCACAGTAATTCAAGTCTATGCCCCAACCACTGATGCCAAAGAAGCTGAGGCTGATCGGTTCTATGAAGACCTACAACACCTTCTAGAACTAACACCAAAGAAAGATGTCCTCTTCATCATAGGGGATTGGAATGCTAAAGTACGAAGTCAAGAAATCACCGGGATAACAGGCAAGCATGGCCTTGCTGTACAAAATGAAGCAGGACAAAAGCTAATCGAGTTTTGCCAAGAGAAAACGCTGATCATAGCAATCACTTTTCCAACAGCACAAGAGGCGACTCTACACATGGACATCACCGGATGGTCAATATCGAAATCAGATTGATTATGTCCTTTGCAGCCAAAGATGGAGAAGCTCTATACAGTCAGTGAAAACAAGACCTGGAGCTGACTGTGGCTCAGATCATGAGCTTCTTGTTGCAAAATTTCGGCTTAAATTGAAGAACATAGGGAAAACCACTAAACCATTCAGGTATGACCTAAATCATATCCTTTCTGAATATACAGTGGAGGTGAGGAATAGATTTCAGGGATTAGACCTGATAGACAGAGTGCCTGAGGAACTATGGACAGAGGTCCGTAACATTGTTCAGGAGGCAGCAACGAAATCCATCCCAAAGAAAAAGAAATGCAAGAAAGCACAGTGGCTGTCTGATGAGGCTTTACAAGTAGCTGAGGAAAGAAGGGAAGCGAAAAGCAAGGGAGAAAGGGGAAGATATATCCAACTGAATGCAGAGTTCCAGAGAATAGCAAGGAGAGACAAGAAGGCCTTCTTAAATGAACAATGCAAAGAAATCGAGGAAAACAACAGAATGGGAAAGACTAGAGATCTTTTCAAGAAAATTGGAGATCTCAAGGGAACGTTTTGTGCAAAGACAGGCATGATAAAGGACAAAGAAGGCAGGGACCTAACAGAAGCAGATGAGATTAAGAAGAGGTGGAAAGAATACACAGAAGAACTATACAGGAAAGATCTGAATGTCCCTGATAGCCATGATAGCGCGGTCACTGAACTTGAGCCGGACATCCTCAAGAGTGAAGTGGGCCTTAGGAAGCATTAGTAACAACAAAGCTAGCGGAGATTACAGTCTTCCAGCTGAGCTATTTAAAATCCTAAAAGATGATGCTGTTAAAGTGCTGCATTCAATATGCCAACAAATTTGGAACACTCAACAATGGCCGCAAGACTGGAAAAGGTCAGTTTACATTCCAGTTCCAAAGAAGGGCAACGCCAAAGAGTGCTCAAACTACCATACAACTGCGCTCATTTCACATGCCAGCAAGGTGATGCTCAAAATCCTACAAGCTAGGCTTCAGCAGTATGCGAACCGAGAACTACCGGAAGTACAAGCTGGGTTTCGAAGAGGCAGAGGAACTAGAGATCAAATCGCCAACATTCGCTGCATCATGGAGAAAGCAAGATAATTCCAGAAAAACGTCTATTTCTGTTTCACTGACTACGCTAAAGCCTTTGATTGTGTGGATCACAACAAACTGTGGCAAATTCTGAAAGTGATGGGAGTACCAGACCACCTTACCTGTCTCCTGAGAAACCTGTACGAGGGTCAAGAAGCAACAGTAAGAACCAGACATGGAACAACCGATTGGTTCAAAATTGGGAAAGGAGTATGACAAGGCTGCATATTGTCACCCTGCTTATTTAACTTATATGCAGAGTACATCATGAGAAACGCTGGGCTGGATGAATCACAGGTCGGAATTCAGATTGCTGGGAGAATTATCAACAACCTCCGATATGCAGACGATACCACCCTAATGGCAGAAAGCGAAGAGGGTCTAAAGAGCCTCTTGTTGAGGGTGAAAGAAGAGAGTGCAAAAGCTGGTTTGAAACTCAACATTAAAAAAAACAAAGATCATGGCATCTGGCCCCATCACTTCCTGGCATATAGAAGGGGAAGAAATGGAAACAGTGACAGATTTTACTTTCTTGGGCTCCAAGATCACCACAGGCAGTGACTGTAGCCATGAAATTAAAAGATGCTTGCTCCTTGGGAGGAAAGCTATGGCAAACTTAGAGAGCATAGTCAGAAGCAGAGACATCACCTTGCCAACAAAGGTCCGTATAATCAAAGCTATGGTTTTCCCAGTAGTAATGTATGGCTGTGAGAGCTGGACTATAAGGAAGGCTGAGCGCCGAAGAATCGATGCTTTCGAACTGTGGTGCTGGAGAAGACTGTTACGAGTCCCCTGGACTGCAAGGAGGTCAAATCAGTCCATCCTAAAGGAAATCAACCCTGAGTGCTCACTGGAAGGACAGATACTGAAGCTGAAGCTCCAATATTTTGGCCACCTAATGCGAAGAGAAAACTCTCTGGAAAAGACGCTGATGCTGGGAAAGACTGAAGGCAAAAGGAGAAGGGGACGGCAGAGGATGAGATGGCTAGATAGCATCACCGATGCAATGAATATGAACTTGAGCATGCTCCGGGAGAGAGCGCAGGACAGGGGGGCCTGGCGTGCTGTGGTCCATGGGGTCACGGAGGGTCGGACACGACTGAACGACTGAACAACAACAACAACACTGCGTAATAAAGGTGCTTACCTTGAGTCCAATGCAAGTAACTTTTAGACTGTCTGATATGTGTATGTGTGTATATACTTTTGAATACAGCAAAGTCTCCTAGGTGTTTCATAGTTTTCTTTTACCTAGGGAGGTAGTGGTCTCCCCCGCACTGGAGGCATTCAAGATGAGGCTGGACAGCCATCTGTTGAGGATGCTCTGCCCTGGATTCCTGCACTGAGCAGGGGGTTGGACTCGATGGTCTTGTAGGCCCCTTCCAACCCTACCATTCTATGATTCTATGATTTAAACAGCGGTGCTTGTGGAATTTTATGTTTTAAAAACATAGGTCTTTGAAAAGGAAATGAAATTATAGTATTTGAATATCCAGCAGATGGCAGACTTATCCCAAAAGGAAACAAAGGGAGGAAGAGCATGTGTACTTTGGTGTGCTCAGAAAAAGTGGGGTGTAGGGTAGGGGTTAGGGGAGAGCTCCTAACATTCCAGGCCTATGCCTTATATGTGCATAGGCCTGGAATGTGCAAACTCCATGGAAATGATGAGGGCTCCTTCCACGTGGTTGTGTTTATGATCAAGGGATCATATATTTTCTAACTACTTTTTCATTGCATTGATTGAGGGCATTATTAAAAGAATGTAACCAGCAACAAGTATACTTTTAAGCAACAGAAACTACAGCTGTTGTAGAGCTATTCCCATTTTTTCAGTATTGTTCCAGTCCCCAGAAGTTCTGTTGTACAACATAAGCCAACACAAAAATATGTATATACTGGAAATTCAAAGTTAAAATATAGGATTTACTTAACTTACTATAGCATGTGCTGAAACAAGATATGAAATAGCTAAGTGCTCTTATCTGGCTACAACTATGGAGCTCAACAATTTCCCTGAATCCACTAATCAGTGCCTCTTCCAGCTAAGTACAATGCAAAAGTAACCTCACAATCATAATTCCTCCATAGAAGTGACTTATATGTCAACCACCACCTCCTTTATATGAATACTGAATGTACTTCCTGCCTACACCTGGAATGACTCACCAATGCAGCCCACCAGCCATGAATTATGCCAAAAACTTAACCCCTCCTATTTTTGCTGTCCCAGGCAGGAAGCAAAAATAGGTTAATTGGCCCTCTTGTATGCTGTATTAGCTTGATGGGTCACATGTTGTACAGGCCTGATGGAATTCTTAACCACTACAGACAACAAATATGCATTCATCCCATAAAGTATAATGTATTAATGGGAAAAGAAGGGATGGCAAAGTTGGGATAAATGACAGATGGAGTATCAATTAAAATAGGGCAAAGTATGGCAAGGGGGAAGGGTTTTTAAGGTGTGTGACATATGAAACTTCCCTCAAATGCATTTGAAGTTTTATGCTATTTCCTATTCCATGAAGAGTCAGTCGAGCACGTCTTATGTCAAGAGCTGAAAGATTCTGAGTAAGAAAATCTGGATGGCTGCAGATTCCATGTAACTTGATGACTCGCATGGGTTTTGGCCAGCAAAGAGCTTACATCCATCCAATACTGCCTGACCTATCGTATCTCCCATTCTCTGGTCGCCAACCCCAAGCCCTTTCTAGATTAGTCCATACGGAAAACATCCTGTGAGAAGGAGCTACTCGGGTGGGCAGGGGAGAACGTAGAAGGCTTCCGTGCTCCGATGGAGCGATATTCCACCCCCTTGCGCGTGACGCAGTTGTTCAGGAGTAGCACTATGACATCACCCGGGAAGGGGCTCGGCGACTGTGACGTCACGCCGCCCCGGCCCAATGAGAGGCGAGCGGGAGGGGCGGAGGGGCGAGGTGGCTGAGAGCGGGAGCGGCGGCGGCAAGTGGCAGGTTGGGCACTGGCAGGGGGCGGCGCTGGGGAAAAGCCACCGCAGCCTCCCCGCCCCGTTCTGCTCCTGCTGCTGCTCCCCTTGGGCTGCCTGGACCCCTGCCGGGGGGGAAGCGGCGGGGATGAGCCCGGGCGCCCTGCCGCCGCTTCCTCCTCCGCTGCCGCCGCCGCCATGAAGCGGAAGACCTCGGCGGCGGGGGGCCGGCGATACTCGGCCCCGGCCACTCTGCCCGCCACGCCGCCGCCGGCGGTCAAGAAGACTCGCAGCTCCGCCACGCTGCCGCTGGTGGGCGAGGCGGAGGAGCAAGCCCCGCGGCCCCTCCGGCGCGAGGTCTGCCTCCAGATCACAGGTGAGGAGGGGCGCCGGCGGCGGCCGGGATCGACGCCAGCAAAGCCTGAGTGGCGGGGGGGGGGTCCTGTGGGGCTTACATATTGGGGGGGGATCTGCGGGAGCGCAGCCTTCTCAGACCCAAATCCGCACGAAGGCGGCGGCGGCGGCGGCCGGCGGGATGAGCCACCAAGTTCCTCCCCAGTCGCAATCCCCGAAACTTGTCAACAAGCCTCCTGCATTGCCGTCGAGTTCCTTGAAAGTCGTGCATCTGCTGAAGTGCTGGGCTGTGGCGGTCCACGAACGCTTCTGCCATCGGCAGCGCGGTAGTCTTTACGGTGCCACAAGGCTCTTTGTTGTTCTCAAAGTGAAGAAGTGCTGCCTAGGTTGCCCAGATGTGGAGCTTCCATGGTGGCAGGTCCATTTCAGTGGAGGCTCGCGCGTGTTGGCTATGTATACACAACAAGCACGGGTCAGGCGTCTGGATTATTAGGGCCAAAACAGACATTAATTTAAATCCGCATCTCGCAGCTACGTCTTTCTTTTGGTTTCTTTTTCATTTTTACTCTAGAGTAGGCGTAGGGGGCCTGATCCGGATCGGAAGTGTGTTTGTGTATGGGGGCTTTATCCGTTTCCAAACGTTTTAGGTGCCCGCGAGCCTTTGGAGTTAAAGCTGGATTGAAATCTAAATAAACGCAAGGGTTTCTAATCCCTTTGATCACCAATTCGAATAATTACTGGGTTGTTGTTGTTGTTTTAAAAAAGGGCTTTGGCGACTACGGGGGGCGACTACGGGGGACTTGTAAATACAAATGGATCAAACATTTCTGCCTCTGTTGTGCCCAGATTACTGATCAAACTTTGGAGGATAGTTCCATGTCTCCTGTATGAAGGTGAAGGGGGCGGGGATGTTCCTTCTCTTATTGCTCGTTATGAGCCATTGCGAGAAATTGCTGCTTCTCCAGAGTTGGTATGCCAGTGCAGGGAAACAATGCTTCTTTTTATTGCCTGCTCAGTGGCTGCTTGTTTTCCTGGCTACTGTTTGTGCAAGTATCTTTTATGCATCCATAATTCTTTTGACATCAAAATCATGAACAAAAGGATATCTGGGTTGCTTGGCCACTAAATTCCCTGCTGTATTTGTGGTGGATTTGTTCACTGTTGGATTTGTGGTGGAAAGTATCACTGTTTCTTGTGCTAGTTCTGAGCTTTTAGACATCGTATCTGTGTAAACAGTGATAGACTGCAACTGCTCTTTTCTAGTTTAGAGGTGTTCCAGCCCTGGAAATTAGGACAGAATTCTCAATCTGCGTATTTTCAGGTTTAAATGTTTTATTGTGTATACATAAATGTAAGAAGTATACTTTTGCAAAAAAAAATCTACAATACTGTTTGTTATAGCTACATGTTTTAGGGAGACAAATTAATGCTCAGGTAGTACTTTAGTTATTAAAACATGGTAAAGCATTCCTTTAATTATCTCAATTTAAATTTAAAAAGTCATTCATTCATTTTTATCCATCCTGTTTGCATAGATAAATTTTGTGTGCATTAAGACAGTACATAACATTTCCTGGTAAGGGCTGAAGGAAAATGAAAGCTGATCAATAAGTAAGGCACAGATAGTAGTGAGCTGGCTGTCATAGATGATTCTCCATCTATCCAGCATGACAGGTTGGGGCAGAAGAGCAACCATCTGAGTGAAAAGAATTCAGACTGTTTAAAGTCTACACTACGTGTGAGTGCATGTGTTAGGTGTGAGAATGAGTATATATTATGAATGTTTGTCTCGTGTATGTGTGTGTGTGTATGAATGGGTGTGTGTCCTGTGTTTGGGGATGGATGTGGGTGAGTGTGTATGAGAGAGGGGGAGTAGCCTAGCACACATTCGTTTTGACCACTGCCATTGAAATAAACAAACAAATAAAATATATCTCTAACAAGGTTAGTATAAGGGAATGTGGCCATTGGACCAAAAAATGGTTCCCCACCCCTGGTGTGTAGTCATTGGGGTGGATCAAAGGGTTTACTTTTGTGAGTTGAAGACAGATCCTCTCGCAAAAGGGGGCTCCTTAGCCCTATTTGGGCATTATTGAACCTGCTTACCTCAAAGCACAAACAGGGCCACGGTGCACATCTCACCCCTGACGTTGCTCCTGGGACATTGTCCTTCCAGGTATTTGCTCATAGACATCCCCTCCGGACTTTCATCCCCTCCAGACATTTGCACTCTTGGCACAAATGCCTACAGGGGCAACATCAGTCACACATAGGGCTCTTAATTTCTGTAGATTCTCCCTCCAATAACAGGTCCACAAAGGCAGTAGGAGCAGGGGAGCTGCAGCAAGGAGGAAGAGGTGAGAAAGATTGTCTGTATCAACCCCATGATTTTTAAAAAACAACCCTTGACCTACGTGTCAAGATTCTCAAGTGATAATTAAAGCAGTTTAAATTGCAAGTATGATTTTGGTCTTAGCTTTGAAGTTAGTGCTCGACCTTGTACTTATGTAAGAGAGAACCAATTTTACAGTTAGTTCTCTGTCTCTAAGCTACTATACATTCTCTAGTGTAGGGGTGGGGAACTTCAGGCCCAGGGCCAACTCTGGCCTGCCAGCCTTCCCAGTCTGGCCATCTAGGGTTCTCCAGATGGCCACACCCCGTTTCCCTCACCATCTAATGGTTTGCCAGCTTCTGTGCAGTTTTTTTCCTCATTCTAAAAAGTTGAAATGCCTATCCTAAAGCTTAGTTGCTGGCAGTAAGAGCTTTAAGTTGAAGTATAAAGTTGTTTTGTATATTTGGCTCGCTGCTTTTGCCTTTGACCAAGCGTCCTCTGGCCTCAGCCATCACTGGAATGCGCCCCCGAGAGCGTCTCCAAAATGGAATTTGGCCCTTTAGTTGAAAGAGGTTCAACACTGCTGCTCTTGTGCAAAAAGGCTTGTGAGCTACATAACAAGACGTTTTGGATTACACGCCTTGGTAATAAAAAAAAAACTTAACTCAGTTATGAACAGTATGTTTTAATTGTTATAAAAACAAATTAGCGTTCGTTTATATTTCTTGAACAAATTAGTTCAAGAAATATATAAATTAGAAAACTGGAAACTTGACAGAAGTCAGTGATTTAATTCAGATGTGCTACATATAAACATTGTAAAAATTATAAGTAGCACCATCTACCACATTGTTTACTACTTATTTAAAACATAATTTTAAACCTTGTATTTAAAATCATGTAAGGCTTTTGATGCCCTAAATTAGTAATTAGTCCCATAGGGCATTGAGTAATGTGTAAAACCCTCCTCAGAAAATGATTTTCAGGTTGTAACTTGGCCTTGTTAGGTCTCTCTTAGTGTCAGTTGTCCAACCCTAGAAGAGTAATAGTAATCACTTGCTTTGAAGGGATCTGAGGAGTGTGGGAGAGAATTCTTAAACATATTTGCCTGTTAAAAATAGTGTTACATAAATGGTGAATAATAAATAAGGGAGCAATGCTATGGCCGCTAGTTCTATATCCTGTGGCCATAGGATATAGAATCATAGGGTTGGAAGGGGCCTACAAGACCATCAAGTCCAAACACCTGCTCAGTGCAGGAAGCCTGATTCCCAGGTGGTTCCCCATCCAAGTACTAACTAGGACTGACCCTGCCTAGCTGCTGAGATCAGAACAGGTCAAGCACATCCAGCCCTTTGCTGTGGGTTTCCAGGAACCAACCTTGGAACCTGTGCTCCGAGGTCGGTTCCTGGAGAACCGACCTCCCCCCACCCTCCTGTGCTGCTTTGCAGGTAGTGCGGAACAGCCCCGTGCTTGGAAGAGGAGCGTGGAGCAGCCAAAACAGGGCATTCCGGGGCTGGGAAAGCAGAAATGCCGTTAGGACACATCCTATGTGTCGTCTGGCAGCCTCCTCCCCCGCTCTGCCTTCCTGCAGCTAGACAGCTGAAATCAGCTGTTTAACCGCAAATGCAAGGCAGGAGAAGCGTGGAGGGAATGATCCTCTCCGTGCTTCTCCTGCCCTCCATTGGATAGGAGGCCTATCCACATAGGATCGCACCCTAAATAAATGAAAAAAATATAGACATTTGTACTTGCTATACTTGTGGCATTATTCACAAATACACAGTACTTATACTTAAACTGGCTTTGTCCCTTTGGAAAAAAAAGCCACTAATTATGTGGTTCTGATCCTGTGATGAGCCTGTATAAGTTATGGTTTATCAAGCTGGATGCAGTGCACTAGCCATGGATGGCAGCCAGCTGAGGCTCAGTAAGCCCCATTTGCTCAAACTGCAAAAAGAGAGAGAAGAAATGAAGGTAACAACAACAAAATGTATGTGTGGTAAAACATTTGGCAGGCCACAATACATAGCTAGCAGTAAATTGAGTCAATTTAGATCAGTGATTTAATTCATGATTTAAATAAGCAAGAAAAAAAGTTGTTTTAAATCACAAATTTAAATCAAATTTCCCATTGAAACTTTTTCATATTTTCTGAACAATGGTGCAGATTTGACCACTAAACCATGTTAATTTACAACTATTATTTACACTATCTTGTTTCATTCTTACAAGCAGGCTTTGCATTTCTGTGCCTCACTGTATATATTTTGCATGCCTCCCTTTTTTAACCTATAGAGGGAATGTCTTTAAAATAGCTTTATACAGCCTTTCTAATGACACCATCCATGACAGTTTGAGGTTAACAGCACAATCCTATACATGCCTACTCAGAAATAAATTCCATTGAGTTCAGTGGAGTTCAGATGACACACAGAATGCAGCTGGTGGGGTGTGTGACGGATGTTGTCTGAACTCCCTGGATTGTATCCAAACCTGGCTAACAGCCAGTAGAATGGAAACCACTGGCAGAAGCATCCCCTCCCCCCTCCCCCCTCCCCCCTCGAGCAGAGTTGTGGGGTGGATGGGGAGCTGCAGGGAGAAGGAGAACAAGTGAAAGTCCTGTTGTGTGAGCAGAAGTCTACTTGCATGACATTGGATTTAATCCCCTACATTTATAGTAGGAGACAGGCTGCAGCTGTTGGTCTCATTCTGGTGTGCAAATGAGGATCAAAATGGCCAGAGACAAATGATGTGGTCAAAGTCAGATTGGGGGCCAGTTTCTGGAGCAGACTGGGTGAAGCAAGGTGAGTTGCTCAAACTAGAAGCTGACTTGGATGCAAAGGCTTGGTGTGTCCCCAATAGGTTTGTTGGGTCAGCTGACAATATTCAGGCTGGAACTGCAGCCTAGAGCAGGAATGGGCAGAAAGTAGATAGGTGTTTTGGAGTTCAACTCCCAGCATTCCTGACCATTTGGTTATGGTGTCAGGGGCTTCTGGGAGTTGAGGTTCAAAACATCTGGTGATCTACCTTCTGCCCACCACTGACCTAGAGGACATTTTATCCACAGAGACAAATCTGCCTGGTTTGCTGAGGGTCCAGAATGCTGGTGGCACAGCATTCTGGACCTGGAGACAAGCTGCTGCAGGCCATGATTTGAGAGCCTCCCTTTAAATACTTCAAGTGCAAAAGAAGCATCAGTTTGCTGACATCAGTGGAAAGTTTTCTACTGACCTTAAAAAAAAAAAGAAAGAAAGCACTGGGTTGCAAGGGGCTGGAAACTTGAGCAAGGGAGGGCATGGAATGTTGGGATATATTGCAGCTGATGGGGCTCTTTACAGCACAATGAAACTGCTTCTAAGCATGTGTATGGGTCAGGCAAAGACAATCTAGTAATGCAAAGAGGAAGACATCAGTATATTCTAGCTAAACTTGCAAGTGAGCTGATGGTGATCTTTCCCCCAAGGAGCTAAGTACTAAGAAGTCTTTTTATCACCTGGAGATAGACTTGTTTCCCTTCCCCATCCTGACCCCAAAAAGCATGGAGCCCAGTCCTAGGCATATTAACCCAGAAAGAAGTCCCATATGCTCATTTGGGTTTACTCCCCAGTAACTGTGCGTAGGATTAAGCCTAATTTACATTGGTCAGTGAACGTTTCCCATTTGTGGGTATTTACTTAATACAAAGTGTTTCATAAGTCAAGGATATTGCTCTGCAGGTGTCTGTTCTGATTGCTGCAAAGCTTTCTCATGACACACATTAGTCACTCTAACTGCAGCTGTTACTCTGTAAACACTGTCAACTGATGTATGAAAGTGCTGAAGTCTCAAAGGTACAAGAGACAGTAGGTGGAACTCTCCCTTAATATGTAGTGAAGTTAAAGGACTTAGAGAGGCAGCTATAGGAGGTTGTGAAATGGAGGAGTACCTAGTTAAACATGGAGTGTTGTTTTTATTGACTTATGATCTATTATAGTAAGGAAGTAGAATGTATCTTAAGCTTAAAGGGTAAAGGGCAGGGGTTTTATACCTTTTTAATGAATACTGTGATATTTAGTTCCCACAAACACTGTACCTTACAGCTACACTTCAGAAAAGGCACTAAAGGTGAGCAACTTGTGACCCTCCAGATATTTTGGCCTACAACTCCCATCATCCCTCACCATTGCCTATGTTGGCTAGGGCTGATGGAAGTTGTAGGCTAAAACTTCTGGAGGGTCACCAATTGCCTATCCCTAGATTAAAGCCGCTAATTTTTTATATATAACATTAACACAGAACAAATGAGTAGCGTGATGTGACTTGAGAACAACGTACTTGGGTAAGTCATCTTGAATCTGTGAAATAGGAATAGTGATGTCATTGTCATTAGGGAGACTGTTGTGAAGATGAAAGAGATAGCAACGGTACCCAGCCTTTGCCTTAGGATATGGTGAGCTATATAAAAAAAAATATGGTAAACAAGTTGCAGCAATTTGTACTCACACCCGGAATAAGAGGCAAGAAGACACACAGTACTGGATAGAACTACGGCCACAATTTCAGTTAACATTACACAAATGGGATTTGCAGCCAAACAAAACTAAGAGCAGGCAAATCAACTGGTGTAGGCAGGATTGTCCTCTTCCATCTTTCCTGCTACATATCAATTTCTGTTAAAGGGGGTTTGTCGACATCCCATCACAGGAGTGCCACAGCTCCTGAATGTTTCATATCAAAAATCCCTGGAGGAGTTCCGTTCCCTGCTCCCACAGCCCTGAGTTGCAAGTCTAAGGCAACTCCTATTACATCTGGCCCAATGCCTTTCTCATTTTATTTTCTGCTTTTTCATACCACTGGGAGCAGGGGCAAGTGTGTGCTTAGTTTCCTCCCCCCATTCCCCCAGTCTAGGATGAACACCTTCAAGCCACTTTGGAGATGAAAATATTTTCCCCTCACCTCAGATTTTGATGCAGTCACTCCTTTAAAGATTATTCAAAGCATATGATAAATCCTGGGATGAGCTATGTAGCTCCTGTCCTGGGCAGTGTCTGACAGCCATTTTGTGACTGGTGGGCCCAGTAATTTTGAGCTCTCAGGGGGGCCCTGGGGAAAGAAAGTTTCAGAACCTCTGGACTAGAGAGCTTCTAAGACAGGAGTGCCCAATATGGTGTGTGCAGGTGCCAGTGCACCCAAAAGGCCAGACTGAGGTACTCACCAAGCTATTTTTCCTGTCTTTTATGGAGGGGGGGGGTCTTCCTTGCCAAAAATGTCTGAAGGGGTCAAGGTCACCCCTCACCAAGGACACTTGGGGCAACAGGGTCCTTGGCAGTGGGTGACCTTCATTCCCTCTCTAGCCAACGTTCAGCCATTTTTTTTTTCTTGCCCATTGCTCCATTCACTTGCATGGGGATGGGAAGAGAGAAAGAAAGAAAGAAAGAGAGAGAGAGAGAGAGAGAGAGAGAGAGAGAGAGAGAAAGAAAGAAAGAGCGAGCGAGCGAGCCAGAGGGGGGGGGGAGCCAGAGAGACAGAAGGAGGGGGGAAGACCCAGAGAGGGGGGGGGAGCCAGAGAGACAGAAGGAGCGGGGGGGGGAGACCCAGAGAGAGAGGGGAGCCAGAGAGAGGGGGGGGAGCCAGAGAGACAGAAGGAGCGGGGGGGGAGACCCAGAGAGAGAGGGGAGCCAGAGAGAGGGGGGGGAGCCAGAGAGACAGAAGGAGCGGGGGGGGGAGACCCAGAGAGAGAGGGGAGCCAGAGAGAGGCTGGGGAGCCAGAGAGACAGAAGGAGGGAGGGAAGACCTGCAGGGGGGCAGAGAGAGAGAAGAAAAGAGGAGCCAGGGGGAGGGGGAGGGAGAAGAAGGAAGGAGAGCCAGAGAAAGAAAGAGAAGGAAAGAGAGAAAAGAGCCAGTGAGTGTGTGTGAGAGAGAAAGAGAGAAGCCATAGAGTAGCATACGCACAGGGTGCACATTCGTGCACATACACAAACAAGGTGTGGGGAGGCACTCCTAACATTTTTGAGATTGGCCTTCCACCCCACTACAGCATCTAATTTGTGGTGGTGCCCAGGGCACTTGTTCAAAATGCCAAATGTGCCGAAGGCCCAACAAACCCTGTTCTAAAGACTGTAATGTTTTTTAGTGGAAAGGCAGGTTACACATTAAATAACCACCAGGAAGACTCATCAACTGGAGCTGGTGTTAGCACACACCTGTTACAAAGGTCCATTGGGCCTGACATGTCTAATACCTGTGACAGACGTTATATGGGTACCTTAAAGGGCCGCCGGAGGATCCCTGGGCCTGAGCCCCAACCACTTCCCAGCGTGTCCACTACAAATAGGGGCTGCTGATGGCTGGCAGTCGTAGGCCTCGGAAGTGCCTGTTGTGGTGTACTGGGCCCAAAGGCCTGAAACCTCACCAGCCCCTGAGCTTTTGGTGCCTGGAAGGGAAAGGTTGTTCCTAGTCCCTTCCCCATTCTTTGTGTGTGTGTTTTTAAAAGTCAGGCTGCAGCGATGGAGATGCCATTTCCTCCACACATCCCCTGCTCAATCTGACATCCCTGTCTGCTCCATCTTGTAGTCTCAAGCTGCTCCTGCCAAGACTGAAAGAAACTGCACAGGGAAGGGCCGGACCAAGTTTTATATAGTCTCTGACAGTTTTTTCCCCATGGTTGGCCAGCCCTGCAATAAGCTCACATGTCCAGCCATGGCACCTAGCATGTTCCCAGCCATCATCCCTGGCACGCGTCTCACCTCCCCCTGCAGCTGCACACAAAGCTGCCCCACCCTGACATTCCTTTTCAGGCTGGGAGGAGTGATGTTGCAGTTAGCCTGTTAAAACAAATACCTAATATCTGAACAACGGCAAACTTAGAATTCTTCCTGCACATAAGTGTCCACTTCTGATTTGGCCTTTGCAACTGACCTGTGTTCATTGTGGACGCATCTATTCCTGTAGGGTTGGTGTTTTTGTTTTGTTATTATTTCAACACTGAGTTTCTTTTATAGTAATAGGCATGGTAAAGAATTGTAAAAATATTCAGCC
This sequence comes from Heloderma suspectum, assembly GCF_057233095.1. NCBI lineage: Eukaryota > Metazoa > Chordata > Lepidosauria > Squamata > Helodermatidae > Heloderma > Heloderma suspectum. The sequence continues at coordinate 91,086,835 of NC_139459.1, forward strand.
ATCAGCATTCCTTAAAAGTTAGCACTCTGAAACAACACCTCCACACCCTACAATTAGCTTCTTAAATGTGCTATTACTTACTTCATAATACTACACACTTCCACTTGCTGGGTAGGAAGGGAGCCCTCAGCTTCTAAGTGAATAAATGTGCAATGTTTTTCTTGTACTCATAGTTTGCTGCCCGTCGAAGGGTCAAAATGGTGAGAAGTACAGGAAAACATTATGCAGAAAGTGAAGACAACTTAAAAATGTAATTCTAAATAGGCTTTTTGAGAACTGGGACCTCTCAGATGTTTTCCTTCTCTGCCACGCCAAATGGAATAAAAACATACGCCTCTCCCCAAAGATTAAGTAGATCTGGGCAGATGTTGATGACAGTTAATGATACTCCGATCATTAGTACCTATTCTCACAACGCAAAGTTCTGTGAGCAGAGCTGCAGTGTGGCTTGAACAGGGACAAAGCCTTAAAAAAAATAAAATCAAATTACATGTGTGATTTAAAGGGGATGTTTACCACCCAACAACTGTTTCATGAATAACCACTGTTAATAAGGTAATGACCACTGTCTGTACTTTCTGCATTTCATTTCCCTTTGGTCTCACTCTTTAAAATCCACACCCTCCCCCTCAGCCGTGTGTATATATACTAGAAACTCAGCATATCACTTCATACATCTGATGAAGTGGACTCCAATTTCTTAGTCCTTAAATTGGCACAAGACTCAGGGAAAAGGGATTCTGAATGCTTTGTCTCATGTTGAGATCACAATTTGCCACATCTTGGTTCAGCATACTTCTTTGTATGTTTTTTCACACTCAGGATGTGATGAATCAATCTTCAGACTGAAGTGGTCAGTGGAGAGCAAAATCAAGCATGGCACGTTATATTTTTCAGTTGTGGAATTACTACTGTGTGCAGTTCCGTTTCCAGGGATATCCATGCACAGTAAATGTGAGAGTGCATTATAATTTCCCCCTTTTGTCATTATTGGAGATCCACAGATGGGAGTCTTGTTCATGGGAAAGCAATCCACTTATGAGAGCTATTATGGCTAGAGAACAGCGTGTTGGAATTGGACACAAGTTCTAATCCCAACAGAGGACAGAGCTGGAATTGGACCCTAGTTCTAATCCCAACTCAGGCCTGGTGCCTACGGCAAATTACTTCCTCTAATTTCTCTCACATTAAAATGGGAACATTAGATATGTACACCATAAAACTGAGGTTTGCACAGTACTTTATAAACTTCATGGTGCCAAAGAGATTATGAGGACATAATCCAAAGCACTTCACATTTTTAATCTAGTAATGCTTACAGGAGCCCTGTAAATTAGATCAGAATTGTTATCCCCATTTTGCAGAAGGGGGCTGAGGCTGAGAGAGTGGCTTGCCTAAGGCTGCCTAGGGAGCTAATAAGAGGAGAGTTCCAGTGCAGGCTGCAACTGTAAACATGCTAGAAAGTTATCCTTGCATTTGCCTTTGAGGGAGATGCTAAATGTTAGCAGAGCAGTGTGGGCTTCCCAGCACCCCCTGCCCTCAGGAGGATGCTGTGCATTTACCAGTGTCAAAATAAGATTCAGTGGACACTCTGATCAGTTTCTGTATACGGAATGAGGGTGGGGGAGCTGTCTTGTGCTTAGGGGAAAAAAATGCCTTGGACCAGCCTTGGTTTCCATAATGGCTGCCCAATTTTTGAGATTAGCGTGGCTGCTTAGTGTAGCTAACAAAACCACGAAGAGAAAGTGTGTGCGCGCGCGCACGGGCTCCAGAGAGAAGCTTGCACCCTGTTCTTCTGTGGCTTTTTCCAGAGGCATTTAAAATCTGATGTGTTGCAACAGCCTGGCCCAAAATGGTGCTTGTGGAGAGCGTAGTATCCAATGTTAGCCCATTGAAATGAATGGGATTCAAGTCAGTCATGAGTAACGCAAGTCCAATTAATTTCAGTGGGTCTACTCTAAGTAGGACTAACACTGGCTACTTCCCAGAGAGTCGAGATGTTTCTGCTCAGCGTCTTGACGCTTGGCAACAATGGCGCGTTGCCCTCAGGCGGCGGGGAAGAAGACACGAGGCGGCCGCTGCCAAGGAATGGGCTTGGCGTGGCAGGGGCTGGACCAGCGTTCAAGTTGTGTCGCCAGAGGCCTGGGCCGAGGTTCCCCGGAGCTTTCTGGGCCAGGGAAGGGCCGCTCCGCGCCCTGGAATGCGCGGGGTGGCTGTCTCGGGAGAGCAGCTGGCGGGCGGGGCCGGCTGTCTCTACCCCGCTCGCCAGCCAATGGCAGCCCCTCGGCGTGGAGGCCTCGAAAGCCGCTTTATTGACGGAAGGGGGCTGCGCTGACGGCGGCAGTAACTGAAGGAGCCCGTCCGGGCTGCAGCAGTAGGAGGCGAGCCTCTCAGGCGACGGGCTGGAGCTTCAGCGCGCTCGCTCTTTCTTTCAGCTCGGCCTGCCCGGGGTCGGAGGCCACCTTTCAGCGAAAATATACCGCTCGGGCGTCTGCAAATTTGGGCGGCAGCGGCAACCACCAGCTCGGGGCTCGCTTGTGTGCCGTAGGAGCGGCGAAGACCCGGGGGGAAACCACCCGTGCGAGTGGATAGCGGCGGCGGCGGCGGCGCTTTTTCGGGCCGCGCCGCCTTCTGGTGCGCCCCTTGGGGCGAAGGAAGCGCCTCCCGGCGTGTTGGAGGCGGCGGGAGGGGGAGGGAAAAAAACTTTCTCGCTGAACTCCGGAGAGGGGAGGACCCTCCTGCGGCTGCAGCCATTTCCAGCTGCCCTGGCCCTCCTCGCCCAGCCCCGGAGGCTCTGGGCTTAAATGTTTGTAAACAATGAACGCCGGGAAGGACTTGCGCCTGTGCGTGGAGGTGGTCAGAGGTGAGGAAAAGACGGAGTTTTAAACTGGTCATACGTGGTGGGGCGGAAGAGAGGAGGAGAAAACGCTGTTTTCGAGTTGCGCTTTTATGTTCCTGGTCGCCTCTTTCGGTCCTTTCAGGCGCCATCCTCATGCAAGTTTAGACAGGGGAAAAGGTCCTACAACTCCCATGGCTGGCTGGGGGATGCTGGGAGTTGTAAGACTTTTTCCCCGCCTAAACTTCGATTAAGATTGTGCCCGTACAAGAGTCATTCTAGCAGCATCTTCCCAGGCAGAAGTTTTCTGCGTGTGTGCGAGACCCGAGGTAGCCTGTCACCTGGGCTGTTTCGTTTGTTTTTTGCACCCGTTTCACGCCCTTTTTATATTTTGGTAGCTGGAAGTTGATAAGGATAAAACAAAAAACACCAGCTGTCCACCCACCCACCCCCGCCAGCAAGTTTGTCGCATAACAAAGGAACTTTGGCTGAAGAACGGCCATTGCTTTTTCTTTCTTTGACAGAGCTCAATCTGTAAGCCATTTCAATCTTTAGAGTAAGTAGAAATGAATTGTCGATGTGGTGGTGGGTTGGTTAACCAAGTTCTGTGAATTGCAGGTTTGCAGTGGTTGAACGTGTGTGTGTACGCGCAGATCGTATTTGCCGCACATGCACACACACAACATGAACAGCCCTGTAGGTGCAATGCTCCTTAACAATTGAAATAAAATATGGACCACAACAGGACAAAACGGGTGAATTTAAGAATATGACTTGCAACTAGCCATGTAAATTCCATTGATTTCAGTAGGACATCCATGTTCTATGGCTGGGATGCATAGCTTAAGGCTGTGACTCTTCTGAGTAAACTTGCTTATGATTACATTTTATGTGCTGTGCTGTGATCATAATAAAATCTGTATATCCTATCATGCTTAGGATTGTGCTGCAAGGCTCTGCCCTAATGCATGTTTACTTGGAAGTAAGACCCATTAGAAATCGCTAGGACTTGCGGGGGAAAAGTTTTAGCAGTAGGGTATTAGATAAGTTGGTTTAGAAATATAACAAAGAAACTTATGGCACCCTACAAACTGTCATGTTATTGTTAGAAACTATTTTATTTGGAAACATTCAGAGTTCTGTTTACTTTGATCAAGAGAATGATGTGAAAAATAAAGGCTGCTTTGCTTTGAAAAAAGAACTTAAGAAAACGTTTCCACTTCTCATTCCTCCCCTAGTTTATATTTCAGACTACCTCCATCATATTAAAGAAGGGCAGTAATTATGTCTTCAAAACCACTAGTTTGACCTGTGCTATGGCCTAGATAGACTTTTAACTGTGTGACAGACTTTCCCGCTCCACTCTTTTCCTCCTTAAGAAACCAAAAATGTATCAAAAATAACCATTACTATTATTAATTCAGTATTTTAGATGCCTTTCTCAAAAGAGACTCAAGGCAATGTAAAACAAAATTAAAACATACAAAATGTAAACAGCTAAAGCAATTATATACTAAGATTCAACTATGAAACATCAGTGACAACCATAGAAAATTCAACTGATGCATTAAACAGCCCATATGTGCGATTTATAATTTATATTTCCATGATTATATAATTTAAATAATTAAGCACCTTCACACATGAGAATGGTGTTGCAGGGCCATACCCCTGGCCCCGCCCATTCCTGAAATCATGCAGCGCTGCTGGCCCCAGGCCTAATGGCCACAAGTTTGGTATAGACAACTGCAAGGAAAGCCCTGCATAGCTATAGATCTGTAGGCTTTTCCCATGTTCTGAAACTTTGATCATGCAGGGTTCCAGAATTCAGGGATAGCCTACATGCATAGAGGTGTATGAACATAGGGTGAAATCCAGTGATGTTTTCCCAATGACAGAGCTCTTTCCATCAATGGAACCAGGACGTGGAGTGATTCTCCACCCCCATCTGCTCCAGATGGTTGGGGGACTTTCCAGAACAGATTTTTGGAGCTGCAGGAAGAAGAGAAGGAGAAAGTCTGGCTGCGTGAGGAGACTTCCACCTGTAGGCTTTACCTTGCGTATATCCATACCTAACGTGTGAACATCAAGGGAGATACTAGTGGTGCTGTAGGGCCAGAAGTGAGCTCCTGTCTACAGCACCATCCAACATGTGATTCCCTTCGCATGATGAATGCATGAAGGGTCTCTAGTTTCATGTTTATCTTGTCCTCCTTATAATGGAACATAATGTTGGTGTTCTAGCATCAGAAAAAATCATTCTGTCAGGTTGGTTATGCTAATTGACTAAGGGTGCAATCCCATGGGGATAGGCAGCTGCTTCCGAACTCGGAGGGAACTGCCTATCCAATGCAGGGCAGGAGAAGCGGGGAGGGGATCGTCCCCTTCACGCTTCAGCCGCCCTGTATTTTCGGCTAGGCAGCCAATGTCAGCTGTCTAGCCGTGGGAAGGTGGAGCAGGGGAAGCAGCTGCTGGATGACACATGGGATGTGTCCTACCGGCATTTCCACCTACCCTGCCCCGGAACGCCCCATTTTTGTTGCTCTGTGCTCCGCTTCCAAGCGTAGAGTGCAGGGCCATTCCAAGCTGCTTGTGAGGCAGCGCGGGGGGTGGGGGAGGTCAGTTCTCCAGGAACCACCCTCGGAGCACGGGCTCTGAGGTCAGTTCCCAGAAACCGACATATCCTATGGCCATCTAGCTGCTGACTAGCAGCCATAGGATTGCTCCCTCCGACTACCAAGTGGGCTTCATTGGGAAATGCTCGTTTGAACTTGGGTTTCAAATCAAACACTTCAGCCACTATACTGCACTAACTAATTGTGATTGTTTTTACAGCCTACTCCTGCTCCAGAAATTTGAATGGAAGAATTTAATTTTGCAGTTTTAAATAATTTAAAATCATAGTATCAACATATTTTCTACAGTTATCTCTGTGTTCACAATAAGCACTAGTTTGATATTTTGTTTGTTTTTCTATTTCAGATCGTCTTTATTTTGCCATTCTCTTCCATAAACCAAAGAGTGGTAGTGCAAGCACACACTATTTCTGCATAGATGATGAATTTATATATGAGAAGTAAGTAGAATATTCTCTTCTGCCAAGACAGTGAAATAAAGTAATATTAGCAACAGCATGAATGAGGATGTAATGGGAATCTTTTTGACAAGATGGCATATATGTCTGGCACTGATGAAAAAATGTAATGGACCAAGCAAGATGTTTTCATGGTAAACAAACACACATAAGAAGAGCCTTGGTGAATTAGACCTGACGTCCAGCATCCTGTTTTACATAGTGGCCAACCAGATGTCTATGGTAAATTTGCAAAGAGGACATGAGAACAGTAACACCTTCCTGCTCATGTTCCCCAACAACTGGTATTGAGAGGCATACTGTCTCTGATACTGGTGGTTATGTATAGCCATAATGATTAGTAGCCAGTGATAGCCATATCCTCCATGAATCTGATTCCCTTTGAAAGCTAAGTTGGTGGTTATCACAACATCTTGTGATGGGGACTTCTTTAGGCAGTGGTTCCCTTGCTCGCATCTCTGGAAGAAGCAGGTCAAAAAAGGAGGAGATACGAGAAGGGGTTTATGGACTACAGCAGCCTTCCCCAACCTGGTGTCCTCCAGATGTTTTGTACCTCAGTTATTACCATCAGCCCCATTTGGCATAAACAATGGTCAGGGATGATGCGGGTGTAGTCCAGATATATTGAAGGCACCAAGTTGGGGAAGACTGGCCTACAGCATTCTGTTAAGGGCCTGAGGAGGAATCCTCCAAAAGTGCACAAAATGGCTGATTTTTTTGTACTCATTGGGCGGTGCTGCCTTGTACTGTCATTGGGTGGTACTTTGATATGAGTATCTGCACAGGTACTCACCCTGGATAGACTCAAGGACAGTTCCTATGGAGCTGCCAATATCTTTTTAAGTGTCTCATCGTACTCTTGGAGAATTGCTTTCATAAACAGCCAAAACCTGGCAGGACTAGCTTGTATTTAACTTGGGAGGGTTGCGGTATATAACTGTGTTAAGGCCAGAGTTTCAAGGGGAAGGTGATAGAAGCAGTTGATGATGCACTAGAAAAAGTGTCTTGGGATTGTAGGCTTAAGGCTGAAGTCCAACAGAATCTATACATGTATGCAGCCATAATGGTTTTTTTTTCAGAAAACTTTGAATTTTCTGGACAATTTTCCAATGCGAATTAGGGTCATTTACATTGGAACATTTTCAGTTTTCATCAGAAAGTATTCTGATGCAGAGAGATCTAATTTAGCATGTTCATTTTACTTGTATTTAGTAAACAAAGCTAAAAAAGAATGCCTTGTTATTTTTTTGCCCCAATATATCACGAGTATTTCACCTGAAATATTTGAGAGGGGAAATAAATGTTATGTAGACTATTTTATTGGAATTTTTGTAAAAAAAAAAAAAAAAAAAGACAATAGCATGTACGTCCCTTAGGTTGTTTAAATTTAAGAAAAAAACAAAGGTACTGAAAACTGTTGATGCACTAATTTTAGCAACCCAAAGGACTGTCAGCTGTGATATGCTGACAAAAATTTATGTATCTTAGTTCCATTTCACTCTGAGATGTACGTATATTTCAATGACATATATGTATGCTAAGGATAATTACATAAAAAACATTAATTTCAACTTTGAAGTTGCCAAGCTTGCCTAATATCGTATTTGTTATTGGCATACATGCATTTTTACTAATGAACTTATTGAAATGGAAACTTTTCTGCAGAAAAATAAAGATCTGGAAATTTTTTCGTTTTGGGAAATTTTCCACCCCACAGCACTGGTATGCAGGTGGGGAACTGTGCATACAAGGGAAGCTGCCGAGAAGTTTCTCCCAAAACATTTCAGAGTGCCAAAGGTAAACTGCTGTTCATCTTAAAAAGCTGTTGGTGCCTTTGGCTGTTGGAGCTTAAAAGAAACCCCCACCCATGTGCACTAAAAACTTGTTTGGATGGTGACTTGTTTTTTTCTAAACAGACAAAGCTAGGGGTCTTGTCTGTTTGGAAATAATAGTTTTGTGTTGTTGCCTCTGGGCTGTTTTATAAGAATGCATATTAACCTTCTTCACATGCTACTTGCATGAAAGGGTATCATCTGATGACTAGGGAGTGGGGCTATGGTGCTGGCCCCACTCCTAGCTGAGCTAGCCCTGCCCTGTATCCCCTGTGCCTTAAGTATGGTTGTCTGAAGAGGTACCCCCCCATGTGAGTAGCTGTTCATATCTCAGGGCTTCACACAGCCAGGACACTTGTGCACTTTGTTCGTGCGTAAGTGACTGTTCTAGCTGTGCCTCATTGTTGAAAGGAGACAGGCTCAGAGCAGAGACACATGCAGAGATGCAACAGGCAGCAGCACCATCTTTGGGTTGCCTTTGGTGGGTACTCCTGCTGTGCCTCTGTGACTACAGTGACTGAGTGCTGCACCTGAAACGAATGTGAACCTGGGGAAGAACTGACTGTCTGGAGCAGAGGTTGATAGGAAGGACTCAAGGCCAGACCAGTAAATCATGTAAAGATGAATCAAGTAGCTCTTTCTGTGGATTGGTACTTTAGGATTACAGGAGCCCTTCATTGTCTAATCTGTTTATTATCTACAGCTCACTAGTGTATGGATTACTGGAAAAAAGGTATCAGTACCCTTTTCAGAACTTATAATTTCTGTTACCTTTCATATGGAGTATTCTTAAAGCAGTGCCTGCAAAATATTTTGTTGCAGGATCCAAAAATGTTTCAATTATCAATGACATTGTAATCTAGGAAACACTGCAGAGCTGTTCTACAGTATGTATCAGGCTTATGTACTTGTTTTTCCGTCAATAATTACAACACGTATCAACAGTTATCCAGAACAGAGTTTGTAGAAAAAGTATGCCAGCTAGAAAGCCTACTTATTGCAATGTAAGCAGGGCTGGGGGAGTGTGGGTGCGTGGGAAAATGTGGTTTTTTGAACAACCATTCCAGTAGAGGTCTTGCAATTTAAGCACACTTTTTTTTCTCCCCCACCTCTCTCTTTTCTTTTCCCCACCTCTTTCTCCAAGCTTCTATGCAGATTTTGGACCACTCAATCTGGCAATGATTTACAGATACTGTTGCAAGCTAACTAAAAAATTAAAGGTAAAATGGCTTTGTAAACTTTAATAGTTTGCCTATTCTGAATTTAGTTCCTTTATAAAATGTTGGAGGGGTGAACATACTTCACTTGAAGTGTATATGTACACTATTTCTATTTGGTTGTACACACTTGAAAAAAAGATACAGAGTGATACGGGTCTAGGTTTGTGCTCATGTTCATAGTCCAGTGAACGTGGGATATGTTTGTGTGTGTTTGCCAGAAGCATGGGAAAGAATAATGTGGTAGAACTTGCTTGCTTTTATTTTAAAGTACAAATATCTTGGAATTCATTCTGTGGTTAATCATTAAAGGCAAAAGCCAAGAAGCACAAAGCCATGGAATTTGTAAAGTCCTGGTGATATTATGAACAGAAGAAACTTATTAGGAAACGTTCCTTGGAATGGAGAGCCTCCTCCCCAAGGAATTCCTTGTTAGTGGCAACCTGCCAATGTCTGAAAAGCTTTAGGGCACAAAAGCACATATTTCTTTTAATATGTTAGGGTTTTTTAAAAATGTTCTTAACAATGGTTACTCATATTTCCAAGAAGGGAAATACTAATTCTTTGTAATAAACACACCCTGTAAAGCTTAATACTGTAAGAAAATGTAGTCCCAGTATTCTTTTGGAAAATGCTGTAATGTATGAACAAATACCTAGTTACTGTGATTGTTATCTGTTGTCCCATGATACAAATCAGGTACCATAAGCTTGTATTTTATTTTCCTTGTTCTTCATTGTAACTGATCAGATTAATGGCTAACAGGACTGTGTGGTAACTAACCAGTTATTTTCAAGTATTTACAAAAATAGTATCCTATGGTGTCAGTAACCTTTGGAACTAGATTAATATGTAGCAGTTTGAGAAATGATGGCAGTTCCGAGATACTCTAGTAGCAACACGTCTTCTCTAAGTCAAACTGTTTCCCAGGCCTTTCCATACATTCTCAAATTATTTATTGCAAGGTTGTTGTTGTTGTTATTATTATTAAATTTATTAATCGCCCATCTGGCTGGTCACCCAGCCACTCTGGGCGATGTACAGCATACAATAAAACAGTTTAAAACAATAAATTCTACAGTAAAAACATTTCCTAAAATACCCTAACCCACCCCAAATGCCTGCCTGAACAACCATGTTTTTAATGGACAGCGGAAGCTCATTAAAGAGGGGGCATGGCGGAGTTCCCTATTGAGGGAGTTCCACAGAGTGGAAAATGGAGGTTGCAAAGATGCTTTCATTCAACCTTCAACATTATGTTGAAAAGTGAAAACCGAAATGTGCTAGTCAACATTTAGCAGTAGTTGCAAGATCGAAGGCTTTGCTTGCTGTGCAGACCTGAATTGTAAGTCAAGGATATGAAATATTATGTGAGGAGTTGGCTGTGGCATGTTTCTTGGACCCTTGTATGTGAATTACTCATCAAAATTCTTGTATTGTAGTAATTACTTGTCAATGAGTAAAGCAGTGTGCTTACAGCAAGCAGCCTTTTCCAACACGACACCTTTCAGATGTGTTGGACTACAACTCCCATCATCCCCAGTCAGCAGACCAATGACCACACTGGCTGGGGATTATCAGAGTTGTGGTCCCGCACATCTGGAGGGTGCCAGGTTGGGGAAGGCTCTCTTAGGAACTAGGATGTTTTCTAGGGACATGTCTTCAGGTATATAGCACAGCAGGTGCTAATTTATGTTAGTGTGTGTGTGTGTGTGTGTGTGTTTGATTGCCCTGTTAGAAATAACGAATGGATCTCTGAGGTGTAAAAAGAGATTACACACTACATAGAGCACAATTAAAGCTGACTGAGTGCTATTTCAAAACAGCAAAACTGAGCAAATTGCTCCTCATGTAGTAACTTCATGGTTATGTAGGTGTTTTGTGCCTGACCCAAATTACTAAATGTATTTCAGGCTTAAAATTATTTCATTAAATTAGGAGTTTGCTTTAGATACTAGATCTAATTCAATAATTTTTTTCCTCTCAACTTCCTATCTTGATACTATGCATAATGGGTCCCTGTGGCATCCTCTTGTAATAGGCATTGACAATGAAGTAATACTGTGTTATGTCTTAAATGTTATGGATTAAATCCAACATCATGGTAGCAGTAGTCTGCTAGCACAACCAGACTTTCTCCCTCTTTCCTACCCCCTTGCAGCTCTCTACACTGCCCAAAAATCTGCCTTAGAGAGTTTCCCAGCCCTCTGGAGCAGATTTTGAGGGCACACAGGGGGAGGAGGAAATCACCCCCTCCTGGTTCCACTGATGGAACTACTTCTGTCAGTGGAATGATACCATTGGATACAAACTTACATAACTATTTGTTACCTGAGGAGGCTGTTTTCTGTGTCTGTGTACGGTGAGACTATTTCAGTTTATTATTTAAGTTATTTAAGTGCAACCTTTTAAAATTCAAGGAGCCAAATTATAACTCTGTTCATTTCTTGATACAGTCCTTTACCATGTTAAGGAAGAAGATTGTTCATTATTGTGGCTTTGATCCGAAAAAACAAGCCAATGCAGCCTTCCTCATAGGCTGTTACACAGTAAGTGTTTTAATGTCTAACCTGAAGCTTGACAAGGCCCACAAGCCTGTGATTTTCTTTCAGTGTGGGAATCACATTTAGTGATCAAATGCCTTGAAGTTTATATGTGTTTGTCCACAAGACATGAAAAAGAATACATTAATATGATAAAGCTGCTCTACAGTTTTATTCATATGTTCGTTTTCTTTTATCGGAATGGTTTCTGTATAAACAGTCTGGACTTTCAAAGTTGGAAAGCTTAAAAAAAAGCTTTGGGGCAGTGGAAACGGAGTGGGCCCTGTTTGAGGGAACAGTGGTAAAAAAGAGAACAAGGGCGAAATCCCATTGGGATAGGTGGCCACCTCTGAACTTGGAGGCGACCCCCTATCCAATGCAGGGAGGGAAGGATGGGGTGGGAGCAAGGTATTTGTCTGTGAGCTACTTCTCCCCTGTCACCACCCCCCTTTCTGGTGCTGGTTATGCAGGGCAGTTTGCAGTGAATTCTAGGGCTCACTCATTTCATGCAGAGTAAGTAGCCATGCTCAACATATCTGTTCAGCACCCCTGCCCTACATGTATCCTGGTTTCCCTTGCAATGTGCGGAGCTGTTTCAGCAAGTGAGTCAATATGAAAGGGTTTACCTACTGAAGATAGAAAGCTTAAAAATGATTTTTCTAAACAATAATGGTGCCCAGTGGATTAGACACAAAGTTATTATACAAAATGGGGTTCAATGTGCTTGGGGATCCTCCATCTTAAAATGTCTGTTGTAATTTGATGTATGTTTGTGATGACCAATGGTTTTTAGCAGCAATGAGATTTGGAGCCATAATTATAATATAGAGCGGTATCCAACACAGTCCTTGCATTAGCGGGACGCAGTGCTAATGCAACGGGAAGCTAGTAAATCCTACAGCAATCTGAAACGAGCAAAACTCTTTTTTCTGGAATGAGGCAGGTCAGAGCTTGCAGAAGGGAGCTCTGCTGACCTGTCCCATTCTGGAAAGGTTTCAGTTTAAGCTAGCATGTGATAACTGTGGTACAGCATGGGTAGGATTCCTGTCCAAACAGCCATGCTATTCGTATCCTGTTACGCAGTCATCACACGTTGGCATGGACATGGTTCCTGCTTAGTCCTAACCACTTAGAGCAATAAACAGTATCCACACTAGAGTGTTGCTCAGTTGTGTCAAGATGCAGGAGAGGCTAGTGCTAGAAGAGGTGTGGACACAACTGTGTGTATTTCTGCCCCTAGGCAGAGCTACATTTGCAGCTGCTACATTGCAGTCTTGATTACAGCTTTCCTATGAACTGTTTAATGTTTGTTTGTTTTTGAGTTCCAACATTTAGTCAGTTGATTGAATTACCTGATTTAAAAACCTTTTGACCAAGTAAAAAGCTGCTGTCAATTAATTGGGAAATACATTTTTTAAAGTGTTAATTCTTATAAAAACTGCAGGTGGAAGATGTCATCTTAGAAGAGGCATTCCTTCTCCTCCTGCACATCTCTTCTAAGATGCTTTCTAAGATGCTTTCTAGAGGGGTAGCTGTGTTAGTCTGTTGGCAGTAAAAACAAAGAGCCTTCTGACACTTTAAAGACTAATACATTTATTAGGCATAAGCTTTCATGGACACAGTCCACTTCATCAGATGCATGAAGTGTTAACCCTAAATTGGCAGATTTATATACACATGCTTGGGATGTGGTGGGGAGATATAAGATGTGTTGTCAGAGGAAATTGAAATGCAATAAGTCATTGAAATTGAAATGCAGTAAGTACAGACCAAGATAATAACGTTAACAGTTGCCATTTACAAAATGTTGTTGGGTGATAACACAGACATCATTGCATTAGTGAACAGATTAACACATGTAGTGTGATTTTTTTGAAAACACACACACACACCTTTGTCCTTGTTCTAACCACAGAAAATAGAATTGAATCTCTTGGGTAGTATCCGATGCAACATGAGTGCTAGCGTAACTTACATTGCATTAGCGTAAGGGACCTCTAGCACAACACTAATACTCTTAGCTGGTATGATGGGTTTTGGGGGGAATCCCATTGCACCAGCTAATGCTATTAGAGGTTCCTTACACTAGCACAGCATAATTTTTGTTAGTAGTTGTGTCTCATTGGATACCGCCCTTTGATTATTTTTTTAAAATCATGCTGCATGTTTTAATCTATTCATCAATGCGATAATGTGTGATCACCCAATAACTTTTTGTGGCTGGCACCTGTTAAGGTAGTTATCACTGACTGTAGTTCTTGCATTTCAATTCTCTCTGACCTCACTATTTACAATCCCACATCAAGCATGTGTATATAAATCTACCAACTTGAGGTTAAGACTTCATGCATCTGATGAAGTGGACAGTGTTTATGAAAGCCTATGCTGTAAGAAAATTGTTGGAGATGTATCCAGTGGTGTCATTCCACTAGTGCAAATGACATTGTGATAGCAGATAACAAGTTCTGAACTATGTGCAAGGAAAGAATCCATCTAAAGTTCCACTTGTACAATGGGAAAAGGCAGCTGAGCTCTGCTAGTGCAGCATTTTCTTTCACTAACTGTACATTGGATTTAGGCCTTCATCTTTAAGGTGCCACAATACTTTCTGTTGTTTCTTCTAAGATAATGTCTGCTGCAACACGTCCATGTATCATCTCAAAACAAAAATTCTTCAAAATTATGTTTTTCATTTGCAAATATTAAATATTTAATCAGTTAATTGATGTTGCTGCCAAAATTGCCGTGATAGTTAATAGGAGTGAGGTTTATTTTTTCCAGCTACTGAGAATTAGCTCATCAGTGTGTGTGTGTGTGTGGGGGGGGTGTTTAAATACACAAGAGTCAATTTGTCTGCATTATTTATTTTTGAACTCTGGTATTCTGTGACTTGTCCTGTAGTATGGAAGTATTTCAGTTTTTCCATTTTGTGGAATTACATAGTGATAATTATTTCAAGAGGGAGTGGTGTATGCTTATTTGTAGTTAATGTGGAAATGTATCATATTATCCAGTGCTGAGCCACTGCTAGCTTAGAACTTGTGATAGCTGTAAAATCCTTGTATTTCTTGGCTGTCTCCACATTTGTCTTTTACTAGATGTTTATAGAGGACATTTTGAAAATCTTCAGTAGGATTGTAAGAGATATTAAACAAGATGTGTTGCTCTAGCTCTCTACTGAGTGTGGCTGTTCTGAATGCTTGTCTTTGTGTAGAGTTCTGTATGTACAGAGCTTTTAAAAAAATTTAAAATTGCAAGTTTGACATACTATTATGAATTACCATGACTAAAGAAGTATGAAATTAATACTTGTCCTGTGGCTATCACCAGAATGTTGATGCTTTCAAGCATGTTCTGTACTGGTTGGAGGACTAACATTAAAAGGATATTTTTACAATCAGTTAAGTTGGTGTTTACATTAGCCTTCTGATACTTTGATATCATTTCCCCCCCCCCCAAAGAAATTACACATTTGACATATGCCTTCATGAATGTATCAAATGCAGATTTTGTGTTGTTACTGAGGGGCTTTTGATCTCAGGATACACCTAACAGACAAGAATTATATATAATTATACAGGTTTCCACAGCATTGCACATTCAAAATCCCCGAGCACTATTGTCACAAGTTTTATTTTAGAAAAAAAGCAATTATGCATTCAGAATCATAATACTTGAAGGAAAATGAGGACATGATCCAGAGAAAGATACACCTTGAAGTTGGTGGGTCTTGAGTGTTAACTGGTTGGCTGGCTGGCTGGCTGGCTTCTGGATTGCATCCAGTGAAAACTGGATTTTCAAAGTGTGTATAATTCAAATTGCCACATGCAAACTTAAGCAAAGAAAGTAAGCCTCAAATTAAGAGAACTGGAGTACTGTTTATCATAGCCATATCTAGAATCTTTTCAGAAAATGCATTTTGAGGCACAGTGACCATGCTGGTTGCTCCTTCTTTCCATAAAGATTGTGAAGCATAATAATGAAAGGCATTTTAATTTTGTGTGTGTTTTCAGTCTTTGTAGGGGAGACATTTTCTTCCTGTTATTTCTTCCTGCCAGGTCCTTTGCTTTCTTGGCTCTTTCAATAAGTGTTTCAGAATGGATTATCCAAGTAATCATGTGTAATGTATCAAACTGGACTATATTAGGGACCTGAACTTTTGACACAAAAGCAAGAAGTCTTTCAAATGTGAAATAACCCAAGATAATTATCATCAAGGTTTTCTAATCCCTATATTCTATTAATGATCTGGATTTGATTTTGGGTATTTCGTTACTAATCATCTGAATATAACTGTGACATCTCTTATTTACCCACCTGTATCAAATGGCCCCAGTGTTGAGGTTCTGGAAAAGAATATAAAGAATGTTCAGCAACAGGGTAGAAGTGCTGTTCTAAAATAAGGTGTTATGGCTTTTATTTTGCTTAATTAAAAATTAATACGGGAACTTCATCTTATTTAAAAGGCAAAACTGTATTACCTTGAAGATGTTTGCAGTTCTTCATGTTAGCAAGCTAGAATAAAACTTTGAGTTGACCTCTGCCATGGGTACTTTTGATCCTCGCTAATATTTCAAGGATTAAGAGAGAATTTCATTTCCTCTGTCCCCATTTGTCTGTTCTAAATCAGAAATAGCTGCTGTGTGTTCTATCTTTCCACCTTGCCTTCTGCCTCTGTCTTGGCTGTTCCTTCCCAACCCTGCATTAACTTAGTAACAGTGTTTCTTTTTCTCAGGCTTGGCACTAATTATGTCCTTTTGGAGGGGCACCTTTCTTGGGTCCTACCCCCAAGAATTGCTGTAATTCAGGTCATCTTCTCCAGGACTCATCTCTGTGTACTTTATTTTCTCATCTTCCTTCAGGGTAAGCAGTTTCCTTCTTGTGGTCCCTTAAAAAAAAAAAAAAATCCTTCCTAGGTTCAATCTGCCAACATTTCTAGATGTAGTCTTGTTTTAGATGGAGCTGCTGAAGCAGGAACATCATCTCTGACATAGCATTCAAATATCTAACCTCTCTATTAGTAGTTTCAGTAGTAGCTGAAATTAAATAAACGGAAAAAATCAGTTTTAATTTCTAGGTTAATGCATGGGAAATAATGCCAGGGGTATGTTTCATGTGCACTGTGTCTAGGCATTGATAGCCTTTTCTTCATTTAAGAAAAAAAATGCCTGTCTTTTTCCAAATCGTATGTGGCTTGTGTTTTTGTTTGTTTGTTTCTTATAATGCTTTCTTCTTCATTGGATATATATTTCAGGTAGTGCTGTTGTGTGTCATTTTCCCAAGGGATGATATATTCCTATGTCCTTTATCCTTCACTAGGTCTCAAGATTTGCTTTCACCGTGCATAAATGAATTTCCCTTTTTATGCTAGTTTAGAATGCTTCTGTTGTGTTTAATTTGCAGTTGCGTTTGTACAGTGGCTTAGGATGCTGATTTCTGTTTAATTTTTTTCTGTCTTTCTCAGATAGCTTCTCTTCCCCCTCCCCTTTGTAAAACATGAAAAATGACATTGTTTTTAAAGCAACTGTAGAATACAGAGGACACACATAAGCCGAACACCAGCTGATCTTGGTTTCTTCTTTTTTCTAAAAAAAAACAAAAAACACTTTCCTTTCACAGATCTGTCTCTCTCACAGACTTAAATTATAAGCCAGCTTTTTTAACTTTAACTCAGATCCATTGCATATCCCCCTCCCCTCCCACAGAATATTGTATGACTGACTGGGGTTTAGAAATATTGGCTAAATATACCACTTGGGGCTGTTGCAGATGAACTGTTATCCAGCTGTTGACTGTGGTTAAGGGATCAAGGATGGCCCTTTCTTCTTGCACTTGAATCTGCTTGCCTTCATTCACAGTGGTTTTGCATCATATCTCCATCAACATTAAGGTTTATTAAGGTGAGCAGGGGAAATTCACACCCAAGCAGAGAAGGACTGGGGGAGGGAATGTGCAGTGCCATGGCCTAACTTTAATTCTTTAACTATGGTTGCAGTCAGCTAGCATTATGTCTGCAGTGGATCTTGGACTAAGATGAAAAAAATAACGTTCCTAATTTAATTGCTGTTGGTTGATGATAAATTATGAATGTGTAGAATTTCATTCCAGGTTGATGCAGCACCTTTTTTTAAAAACATAATCTGTTCTAAAGATTTGCAATGTTTTTACATGTTTGTATATAATTGTGGAAGTAGTAATTATTGTATAAGTGATAAAGTAGTTAGGCCAGCAAATGGCCTATGAGAATCCATTGCTAAAGCATTGTTGGAACCAAGTAGGTATGGACTCTATCAGTGCCTGGGAGGGACTGATAGAGCCTGTGTAATGTGTTATAAAAATTGGGATGAAATATCCTTGTGTTCTTAAGAATTTTTCTAAATAGAATAAGTAACATTATAGTAGATACCCAGCAGTTTAAAAAATGTAGAGGACTTCCAAGAAGATTATTACTGGAATATGAGTGAGTTTCTAGCTTTACCAGATTCCCCCCCACCCCAGCTCTACTTGATGATCTAATTTTTCAAATGCCAGACTACTACTTTTTATAACTAGGGCTCTCTACCTTCCTGTGAGAAACTGATTCCTTTCTCATAGAAGCAATAATAATTTATTTAAAACTGTAGGTACTGATAAACCAGAGCTTGGATTTTGTTTTTTACGTAGCTTGTACTTAAGCCCTTCTTTTAATAGAAATGTTAGCTGGCTTGATGAATAATATTAACTTCAAAGAAACCAGTACATTTGAGGATAGCTTCTGTCCAGCAAGTCTATTGTATTCGCCCAGCTTTGGAACGTCACAAAGGTTACTAGCTGCTTTGCGTGTCTCTAGGGAGAGAGAGTGAGACTGTGTCCTGCAAGTTATCTGCACATATCCAACCTGCCAAACGCAGCAGGATTCAGCAGCTGTTTTGTCTGTCTTGCCTCTGGCAAGGTAAGAGACATCTAACATGAATTCATACTCGGCCTACATTGTGCTGAAATATGAATGTGTGCTTATGTTCTTCCTGCACACAGGTGACTTGTGCTGGCTATGGAGACACTCAATGCGAAAGTGCTGTCCTGTGCACCTGCAAATATTACAGGTTGTGACATCCTTTATGGCAAATACAGCATGCTCAAGCCTTTAGCACCCTGGATGGATGAAAGAGCATCACTACGCAGAGGGAATGTAATAGAATGCTAATGACAGCTACCCCTCCTTCTCATGTTAAAGCGAGGTGGAGGAGGCAGTCTTGGGCAAATAGATCATGGTGGAAGGGGTGACCATCACTTCTTTTATTTGGATGGCTTTCAGAATGATGGGTCTCACATTAAAAATGTGTTTTTTCTCACTGCCCTCCCTTATATGCTGCCATTACAGCTTTCTTACCATAGAGATGGTCTTTGTCAGGAGATAGTGTTAATGTGTTGTAAAGAATACAATAACTTAGCATTCCCACACCCTCTGTCTTCACGCGCGCACGCATAATATGAATGCAGATCTGCCTGCACATTCTTGTAGTGGTATTTTATTTGTATATAGGATGGTCTTGTGTTGAGCATATTAACACTAACACTTGTAGCTAACATATTGGTGTAGTTTTTCACTGTAGAGCTTCTAAATTCTTGGGGGGCTGTTACACATTGACTGCATCAATGCACATGGCCAGTGAATCTCCCCTTCAAGTTTAACAGTAATAGCTTGTTGTACTGCCGCGTGTGTAGCATCTGTTCATCAAAACAGGAGGTGAATGTTCTTGAAACATGGCTTGCCTCCTCAAGCCATGTAATGGATAATTACCTTGTGTACAGCTATAGTGCCTTGGGAATGCTAATTGGATAATCAAGACTTGCAACTGCTGAATTATAATTTTAGCCTTTGTTTCACGTAGTAGGAGAACTCACTTGTTTGGGGAGACTGATTGCAAAATGATACCACCTAACATTTAGAATATTTTTTAACATTGAAATGTTTTTCTGGTTGAGATTTGATAGAAATCTACTCTTGCTCAAGTTTAATAAGGCATATATTTCCTGTTTTCATTTTTTAAGTGTGGCATATCTGTAAATTTTAAATTATAAATTAGTATGAAATAAGTGATATGACCATAGTCACACTTCATATCTTGTGCTGATGGGAATGGTTAAGATCACATTCCAGTGTGTATGTCTTTGACAAAGTTAGCTTTATGTTGCCAGAAATCTTTAGTTTACCACAAAGTAAATAATACAGATAGATAGATTCGATCAAAACCTTTCCCTTTCTATCAGATGCAGGCCGGCTGTGGCAGTCAGGTCCAGCAGATATATTGTGGATATGGTATGGTTTCCATGCAGGTGCTGTGCCACTTGGTAAATGCAGTTTTGGTGAAATGGTGTCCAATGGTCACCATGTAATTAGAAATCTAGGTGTAGTTGCTTACATGCTATAGAGTTGTTGTGCCTGAAAGGCCTGGCTGTACTGACCCTTTTAGTTAAAAACTCAGCAGCTTTGTGATTTTGAGCATTTCTTGGGCCAAATTTGTAGCTTGTGAAGAACATGTTAGAACACCTCTTTGAATAGGTATCTAGTTTTGAGTTGCCGTTCTACTGCAGTAACACTACTGGAGCTTGAAAAGTATTTACATATGTGTAATGGCTTGTTCTTTTGCTCCGTTTACCACATCACTGGCTTCATGGTGGCCACCATGTTACATTATACCAGCTGTCCCCCATCTGGTGCCCTCTAGATGTTTTTGTCTTCAACTTCCATATCCCTCTGCTACCATGGCTAATAGTCAGGAGTCCTGGGAGTTGTAGCCCAAAACATCTGGAGGACTCCAGGTTAGGGAAGGCTACATTATCCCTAGTCTGCTTCCCAGCCCTCTGCATCACTGCGTGCGTGTTATCCATTGTTCTGTTTTTTATCTTACTTGTGGTGGTGGCCAGGATACAGAAAATTTTATCTTGTACGTAACTTCTCAGAAGTACTATATGAATGTTTCTTCCCTCCCCCCCTCTCTTTCTGAAATAGATAATATATCTGAGAGAATCTCCAGAAACGGTATACAGGCATTTATTATCTGGAAATGTATCATATCTTCCTTTCAGGTAAATAAAAAGCATGTATTCAAATTTTCCATGTTTACACATTTCTTTGACATGATAAGGACACCGATCCCCTGACAGTTTGCTATTCCTACATCTTTTGATGTGACCTGTGAACCTCAGTACCATCAGCTCTTAAAACTACAACACCAACCCAAACCTCATCATTTTTGGATAGAGGTGAGGGAGTCCCATGCAGTTTGCTCTGAGAAAATGTGTAGAGGCCAGACTTTTTCACATTGCAGCTGAGTTGCTCACCCATAAAATATGGTAGAAAGCCCAGAGCAGGACTACCTGCCATTGTCCAGTAAAAATCTACGCAGCTTTATTTATCTAAAAACATGTATGCCCCTCCTAATCTCTGAGGAGTTCAGTGTGGCTTACAACAAAGTCAGTACTTCAGCAATTAAAAAAATTATTCCAATTTGCAACATTACAGAACACACAAGTAGCAGAAAATCCCTCAACAGCTATCCCAAAATTTAAGCTTTGTGTTTATATTAGCTAAATGCCTGTCATATGATGGGTGGGAGTGTCCTACACACAGAAATCTGGGTTGCATGACACAGCAGTCCAGCATGGCTTAAATTACCTACAGAGGCTGTTGCATTGTGCCGGACACTCAAGGGAGCCATTTTTGTATGGTGCCCATAGATACCCGGCTTGCCATGGCTTGTCATGTCGAGTGAACCCAGGTGGCAGGGGCTATTCGAAGGTTAGACAACCCTCAAATAATCTATGGCTTGTTCTAGGGTTATTTGAGGGTTGTCTAACCCTGAAACAACCCCTGCCACCTGGGTTCACTCAACATGACAAGCCACGGCAAGCCGGGTGCCTGCAAATGCCATGCAAAAATGGTGCCCGGCACAACATGACAGCCCCTGCAGCTTAGTTAAGCCATATGACATGCAAACAGCCCCAGAGAGACACAGTGAACCAGCCTGTTAATTCACTGTTGATAGAGGGCAGACCAGGTTAGCTTTCTATTGTTATAGGTGGCTGGTGGGTTATGCTGCCTCTGTAAAATGGTCTCCATTTGCAGCAATTGTTTTTTCCCATATGAGAGAATGACAGCTATTCACGTATGGGGTATTAAAGGATTGCAAACTCTTTGGAGCGGGGAACAATTAGTATCTCCATGGAGCCTTCACACACCTGGGGGTAGAGCCTGGACTTGGGTAGAGCCTGCAGCAGTAAGACATACAGCTATTGCATGTGTTTACAAGTTACTTGCCATCAGGCAGTACCAACCATATGTGATATGAGCCCCGAGTCCTCCAGATCACAACACAATCTAGGCCACAACTGTTTCACAGTCAGAAAGCAAGAAATTGCCTATCTGCAGAGCAATTAACTCAACAAACTGAGCCCAGCCACAGGCTGTGTCATACATGTAACAGTACATGGTCAAGGAATTAAGCATCTAGAAAACATGTACTCATTTTACAGCTGAGGAGCACTGAGGCTGACTACTCCTAAGACCTGTGAGTAAAATCCATAGCAGAGAACTCAATGCACACAGAGCATTCCAAAAAGTGAGCCAAGCATCCAGAACCTAGACTCACATAGGATGTGCCCCTGCCGTGGCTGCTACTGCCGCCATCCTCTCCTCTCCTCTCTGCTGCTGGGTGGTCTGGCTGTCTTGGTGGATGCAGAATGCTCCTACTCCACCATTGCTGGTCAGCCTGGGCCTCAGGCAGGCTAGTGCTGCAACTTGTGACTAGAGAGCTTTTGGGCAGCGGCCCAGGCTGTGTGTGAGCACCAGGACTGGGCTGGTGGCAATGGCAGACTCAAATTAGTGGAGTGAGCTAACAAGGCTCTTCTCTGGGATCTCTTTCTCCTTGCTGCTGATGCCCAAAGCACTGATCAAAAAGGGTAAGGACACAGTCCTATTTTGACCAGGCTCTGAGCTCATAGGGGAAGTAGACTGCAGCAATGGCACTTAAGTGTAACAGCAGGGCAGGAAAATCACATCCGGTCAGGTCAAGGCAAGGTCCAACAGGGGCAGAAGCAGTCAGAACCTTGGACAGGTCACTGTGAGAAAGCTGGCTGGAGAGTTCACAGAAGCTCAGGGGCATTAGGAAGTCTGGTCTGCCTAGTCCTGGTGTTGTCCCTGCCCCCTCTGAGGAGCTTTTGTACCCTTAAAGGGCCATAGGAGCCAATGGTTCTGCAGCCATTGGCTCCTATGGCATGGGGGTGACAGGAGACTGCTCTGGAAGTGGGTCTTCTGTATCTAAGGAGTCTGGTAAAGCCATGTCCTCTGGCCTGGAATGGAAGAACTCTGAGTGTGGGGGGGTGACTCCTTATGAAGCGTGCCCCCCATTGTCCCGCACGATGCTTGAGCATGAGTCAAGGCTAGGGAACCTGACCGAAACCAGCCACATGCAGCTTCTTCCCACCAGAGCAGGGAGGGAGGTGTAGTGAACCAATGACTGTGCATGGAGGCCATTTGGATTTCGCATCTATGCACATGGGCCCTTCCTCGCCCAGTATGCATGTGTGCATCATGCAGACGTGACAAATAAAACTTTAATGGGGATGGGGAGCAGGGAGAGGAAGCAAGTTTTCTCCTCAGTGAAGAGGGCAGATACCCCCAGACCAGTTCATTTCTCATTGGTTGGATGGCAGACTTAACATGAGAGCCAATAAAGGGGTGCATTTAAAGATGCTACAGGGTGGACGCTATGCCTGTCCTCTTTCCTGTTGCCTCCAGTAGCTGAGGTAAGGTACAGCTTTACACCTTCCCAATAGCTTTATTTAGGCATTCTTTCCAAGCAATTAACAATAATGGAGAGAGGGAGAGCAGGGGAGCTTGCATTATGTACATACAATCACGGTTCCAAATCACAGCAGAGGTCTGTGTGTATAAGGCATGCACCCACACATGCATCTCTCCACAGACATTCTTCCCCCTCAATGTGTGGACAGTGGAGGAGTGAGGCCTCTGGGCCCATCACTGCTCTCCTCTACATGATGGCCAGTTGTGTCAAGTGAATGTCTAAATACAGCTAGTGATGCCTGGATTGTTGCCCATTTACTTTGTCTCATGTTTGCAAGAGAGCCATTGAGGATTGAGCTAGCTACTCCCACCTGTAAAGTCCCATCCCTTCAGCTGTGCAGGACCATCCTGGGATCCATTTCCTGATGTGACATCAAGAGTCTGACAGAACCTTGAGAGCCAGCTCTGACTTACTTTAATTATGATTGGGCTGCTCTAGTTAAGTTCACAGATTTCCTAGGAAACCTTGCTTTGAGTCTTGATAATTAATCCAATGCTAGTAACTGTCTTACATTGATGACTTGAAAGTTTCTGGTGATATTGCAGAATAATAATATCATCCAGATTTAACTGAAAACCTTTCTCATCGCTATGAAAGTGGATTCAGTTTTCAGTTAGGTCTGAATATTTTAAAATGTATGTGAATAGTCATGTAGTAATTGAGAAATGTATGATCAATAATATACCTTCTTTAGTATAGTCACAATGTAATCCCACACATACCTACTTGGAAGTTAAGTCCCTTTGAGGTTAATGGAATGTACTTCCAGGTAAGTATGTATAGGATTGCAGCTGTAATAGACTTACAGTATTTGATGTACATATTAGTCTAGTTTATTTAGTTGATCAATGTGTTAGAAATAATATTCTGGAGGTAAATAAATTTACTCAGGCTGCAGTCCTGTGGTCAGTAGACAGTTTCCCAGGGGCCACAGGATTGATCAAAAACCCCTCCCTGAGGTCTTAGACGAAGCTCCAACTGCAGGGTTTTTTTTTCCAGTTTAGGAGCCCCACTCCTGGCTCCACCCAGCCAGTGCAGGCAGAGGTATCTGTGGTGTCACCCTCTATAGCAGGTGAAGGCAACCTCTGGTCTGTGGGCCTCATCCAACCCATGGCTTTGCCCAGTCAGCTTGCGGAGGGTTGGCACCTTCCGCAGGCCCCTCCCCAAGCCCCGGGCCCTGGGCTGAGGTGAAGAATCCTCTTATCTCTGATCAGAGATAACAGGGGGAATCTCTTTGATCTTGCCAAACAGAGATCGGAGATAACAAGAGGATGTTCCCACACTCTGCAGGGGCTTGCAGGACTGGGTCCCTTCCCACTCCACTCATGCCCCGATTGGCACTCAAAGCAGGGCAGGAAGGAGGTGCTCAATTTGGCTGGGGTTTGCCGGACTGGGGACTAAGCCCCCTCCTCCCTCCAGCGATCCTGCAATAGCCAGTATTGCTTCTGCTTTGCTGCTGTTAGCAATGTGAAAGCAGCAATGCCAATCAAGGCTTCCAGGAGGAGAAGGAAGCTGAAGTCTCTTCCAGTTCCCAGTGACCCCAGAGCAGCTGGGACTGCTGCTAATGGTGGTGCAAAATCAGCAATGCCCAGTGGACTCCCCCTCAGTGACCCTCAAAAGAGCTTCCCCTGCCACACACAAATCGTGTGTGTATGTGCGAACACATGGCCCCCAAGCAGTGCCCAATGCAGCCTTCAGGGCCAAAATGGTTGTTCATGCCTGGTCTACAATGACACTCACCAGCCCTCCAGGGTTTCAAACTGGGTCTTTTCCACCTGGAGATCCTTGAATCTGGGCTCTTCTGCTGCATCCCCAGTAGTTTGGTGTAAGATTCTAGAAAAGCAATAACTATATGCTACAACACTGGAGAACTGTTAAGTGCCCTTTTAATTCACATATAAATATTTGGTTTATAGAAAACACTGAATAGAGTGTATTGTAGCCAGATTAGGAAGCGTAAACTATTTTGCTTAGGAAACTGCAAATTACTCCAACTTTCAAAATAAGTTCAGATATGTGTGCCTTGCAGGGATGCTGCATTTGGTACTTGCAGTTTTCATCTGACGCTGCTTGACTGTTTTCATGCTATCAATAAGGTTAGTAGAACACATTCCTTGTTTGTCTGATCTGGAAGCCTGTACTTCATTCAAAACCCTATGGAACTCCAAACAACTTTAAATTTAAAATGCTACTCTTTGAAAGACTGGAGAGTGAAGAAGGAGTAAAATAAGCCAAATCAAATTATAAGTTGGATGTGAGGGTGCCTTGCAAGATCAGGAAAGTACTTCTATGCATGCAGGAAGATCCCCCCTCCAGATTTCACCTACTACTCTTGCTGCAGCCCCTCCCCTCCCTTCCCCCATTCTCCATCCCATACTACTCCAGAGGATTCTATGCCTAGGGATGGTGTGAGAGTCCAAGGAGGGGGTGGAGTCCCATGAACTCTTCCCCCTGACCACCCAGACCCTGCTCACCAGGCTGTGGGGGGCTTGCTCGCTTGCTTGGTGGGAAGCGCTGCGAGGCTGTCTGTCGCCTTACCAAGTCATTATTGTGTGCAGAAATTGCAGCTTGGTT
Source organism: Heloderma suspectum (assembly GCF_057233095.1). Lineage (NCBI taxonomy): Eukaryota > Metazoa > Chordata > Lepidosauria > Squamata > Helodermatidae > Heloderma > Heloderma suspectum. The sequence goes on from NC_139459.1 coordinate 91,112,777, forward strand.
ACTTCCGCAAATCTAATGCTGCATCTACAGCTGCCTTAAAGGGGTGATGACTCAACATTACAGGTTTAAAGGGCTCATGCAGGTGGGTGGCAGCGGCTCATCCATCACCTGATAGGACCGGATGGAGATGAGTTGGTCCATCCCTACCTATGACCTTCAAGAGTTGATTTTCGTTGGCCAGTAGATCGAAGTGTCCCCCACCCGCTCCATCCAGATGTCCCCCATTTCACAGGCCAGTAGATCCAGATGTCCTCCCATGCTCCATTCAGATGTCCTACCCCCCATGTCCCATCCCATACTGTTCCAGAGGGTCCTATGGCCTTCAAGTTGATTTTCCCTGGCCAGTAGATTGAGATGTCTGTCTTTATTAGACTGCAGTGAGGAGGGAAAGCTCTGTGGGAGCAGAGCTCTGCTCATGTTTCCCTGGATCTACTTTATTGATCTGTAAACAAAAGCATTTCCATAGTGCTTTTTGAGTATTCAAAGTGCCTCATGTATGATATGTCACATATGTGTAATGCATTATATATAAGTAAAGTTTTAGTTCAGACACGAAACCTTGTATACTGATGACTGGAAAATGCCACATCCTGAAAGAACATGTTTATTGTTGATTCTACAAGGCTTCTTCATGTTTAGCTCTCTCTGTCTTATGGATTTTAGGCTTTGCAATATGGCTTCCTTGATTTCAATACATTTGATGTAGATGAATATGAGCATTATGAGGTAAATACCATTCTCTTTACTGGTTACTATTTATAATTACTGCTGAGACTGTCTTTGCATAAAATTGGCATGCATTACTTATAGCTCTTGATTTTTTCTGTTTTCAAGATAGTCTATATCTAAATATGTGGAGTCAAGGAAAGTAAGGTAAATAACAAAAAGATGTTTCAATACACTTAAGGCTGTCGCATGACAGTGTGAGAGCATGTGGTCTATAATCCAGATGAAATTGGAATTACACATTCTTATACTGCAAAACCTTACATCAGCATTCCTTGTCATCTTCACTTTGTTCACTGAAGCAAATATGATTAATGCCAGGGCTTTTCAGGGGTAAAGTGAACAGTTACTTTGGTTTTTTTGACAGAGGGCAGAAAACGGAGACTTTAACTGGATAATACCTCGAAAATTCATTGCCTTCAGTGGACCTCACTCAAGAAGTAGAATTGAAAATGGTATGTTTAAAAGACAAAAGGGGTGTGGAACAGAAAGAGTATATTTTTTAAAATTAATTAATTAATTTCATTTCTATACCGCCCAATAGCCGAAGCTCTCTGGGCGGTTCACAAAAATTAAAACCAAACGGCACACAATAAAACAATTTAAAATATATAGAACATTAAAACCACAATATAACAATACATCCAGAATAAAACGTAGCAGCAGTGCAGGAATTTAAAGTACAGATTTAAAACAGCGAAGCTAAAAGTCTGGAAAGCTAAAATGCTAAAATACCCCGGAAAATAAAAAGGTCTTCACCTGGCGCCAAAAGGAATACAATGTAGGTGCCAGGCAAACTTCACTAGGGAGCTCATTCCACAGCCGGGGTGCCACAGCAGAAAAAGCCCTCCTCCTAGTAGCCACCCACCTCACTTCCTTTGGCAGGTGCTTGCGGAGAAGGGCCGCTTATATGGCTGCTTGTCATTGCTTATTGGGTTACCAGCTGTACAAATAAACTTTAACAAACAAAAACATGTACAGGTATGGTTACTTGTTTTTGGTGGTGTGCTTGTTACTGACCTGGTTCACACATCACAAAAGTTGTGAGTGAAGAAGCAGTTCTCACCACCTGATAGTTCCTGCTACAGCTGGGCGGAGCGAAATAATGTTGATCATGACATCCAAACTGAATATTCTGATTTGTTAGGGGAGAGACAACCTAGAGTTGTAACCCATGGTTTGTTCTTGGGTTACAGCTCTTGGTTGTCTGACCCCCAGCAACCCACATCTTGATCAGCAACCCCAAGAGCATCCCTGGGTGGTTTAATTCAGTGGGAGCGGGTGGGCAGGAGCCAGCATACTTGCTCGCCCCTGCTCCTTTATGACTATCCATGGTTTAAACAACCCATGGGTAGTCATGACATGTGAACCAAGTATGTTCTGCACTGCCATGAATATTTTTTCTTCATTTCTTTCCTTCCAGGTTATCCACATCATGCCCCTGAGGCCTATTTTCCCTACTTCAGAAGACATAATGTTACCACTATAATCCGCCTGAACAAGAGAGTGTACGATGCAAGAAGATTTAGAGATGGAGGCTTTGAACATTATGATCTCTTCTTTGCTGATGGAAGTATACCTAGTGATACTATCGTCAAAACATTTCTAAATATTTGTGAAAATGCTGAAGGGGCTATAGCAGTTCATTGCAAAGGTATAGAAATGATGAGATGAAACCCGTAATGTGATGTCTAAACTTATTTTAATAGTTTTTATAACTTGCATTATCAACCTCTGTGCATTCATCAGACTTGGCTACTTAAGTATTGCCTCAGGCTGCATTTTTAAACAATTTGACCAACATTACTCCAGTTTCTCTTTAAAAAGTGAAGCTATTTGAAGTGGGATGATACTTAGTTTTTTTCACCATTATAACACTGGAGGCATGCATTTCTTCCATCTCATCGCCAACTGCTGTGGGTTCTTGCTAGGTTAATACTGTTGGGGTTTTTGCCAAGTTCCATGTGGAAGCTTGCTTAATCAAACATGGTTTAGGTCAAGCTTCAGAAATGTAAGCAGCAGGCCTCTAATTGAAGTACTTAAAACCTCTGTTCCAGTGGACTCCACTCTACGGTAATAAGCATGTTCAGTCGAAGTGACCTGCAGAAATAGGTAGTAAGCTATTGTTGTTGTTGTTATTCTTTTGATTTTTTAGACATCTTTCTCAAAAGCAAGGCAACTTACAACATACATTTTATGTTTATACATTTATACATTTATGTTTATACATTTTACATACAAAATGTAAACACTTAAAAATGTAACTCCTAATTTCCACTAAAACACAACCACTCCATAAGTTAAAAGAGCAGATACAGGCAAACCCCATCATAGATCAACCAAGAGATATGTATAGCTAAAAACCTTTCTTTTTAAAGCTAATATTCTTGGTTTTCACTGGTTTTCCTCTTCTTTCTGTAGCTCACCTATACCTTACATAATCTGCTGTGGAGGGTGGGGGGACCAGTTTCTGGGACAGTGTGGGAGGTTGCAAGGGGCGCAGCAGGAGAAAGGGGGAACCAAGAAGAACCACATCCCTCCATTTATGGAAGCCTCCACTAGATTAAAGAGCCTTCCGAGAACGGAAGGACACTGTTGGATGCAACCCATTGTATGTAACAAGTACATTAATTTCTTTATTTATAATATTTCTTGGCCACCTTTCAGGGCACAGGAGCCCTCCCAAAACTGTGTACAACAATAAAATTAATATAATACAAACTGATGCAGTAATAAAAATAGCAAACATGAAAAAAATGCAACAGATCCCTGCATAAGACAAAATCTGCGACACACAATTGCAGCTACAACCCAGTCTGATAAAACATAATCGGGGGAAGGCCAAAGTAAACAGGTTTTCATGGCCTTCCTAAAAGCCTGCAACTTATGGGGCTTAGTGGACTCCCAATGGCAATGCATTCCAGCCAGAGGTGTGGTGCCACTGACGAAAAGGCCCTCTTCCATGTACATACCCATCTAAGGTCAAAGGTGGGCAAGTGAGAAAGGCCTCTGTAGCATATCCACCCTATCCCCACATGTGATTATTATCACCACTCTTCATAAAAATCTCCACAGCATCAGGTACAACTTCTAACTCTAGAATTCTCGATACCTTATATTCTCTCAACTTCTTCCTTCAGGGAAAACCAGAGAGTGAGTGTGTGAGGAAGGGATACAACCATAATAACCTCAGAATCCACTACAGAAGTGTTTTTCTCCTGCTGCTGAGAAAAACCTCTTTTCGTTTACAAACCTTTGAAACTGTCACTGTCACCACTCTCCTCTTACCTAGGAGGGAACCTTCAGTTTCTTTCTGTCTCCCTCCCTCTCTCTCTGTATATTGTGACTGTAGCTTATTAAGTTTTTATATTCATCAATCTTTTCTCCTGTTAATAATGAGACCGAGAATGATGTGGTTTGTATTAACAAAATAAAAAGTAACCTTTATTTACAAAGGATAAAATGTTTCAAGTTAGTTGGTGTAACCTGTGGTAAAGAATTGTTGTTTCACATTTTTATTAAATCCTTGCCTACTCTACCCCATCTAATAATAGTCTTTAGAATAATAATTAAACCTCCCTCCACCTCCCAGGGAATCTAGCCACCCCCAAAGCTGGAGCCCAGAATCCTTCCTAACCCTCAAGCCACCAAACTCTATTTAACACTCAAGATGAACCCAGCTGCTGTTATTCTCCCTCCCTCCCAATGGTAAAAACCCACAGCCAGTCAGGAGAAAGTATTTAAATTCTGAACATTCCAATTTCCGCCTCCCACCTACTTACCAAGGTCTTAAAGAGACAAAACATGTTATAATACATCAAGCATGCAAACATACATTATGATAGGAAAGGAAAGGTTCCTCCTGTGCAAGCACCGAGTCATTGCTGACTCCTAGAGGGACGCCGCTTTTGTTGGCGTTTTCATGGCAGACTATAGTGGGGTGGTTTGCCATTGCCTCCCCCAGTCATGACTACCTTTCCCCCAGCAAGCTGGGTACTCATTTTACCGACCTCAGAAGGATGGAAGGCTGAGTTGACCTGAGTGTCAGGGTGGACACTGAGCCCATAGAATCCCAGAGTAGTTCTGATTCTGAGGAAGAGCAGTCACTCCTGGGAGAGGAGCACGCTCCTCTTTCCCAGGACCAACAGCTGATGGAGATTCCTCCCACCAGCATTCCTAGTTTAGTTAGCAGTCCAGGGAGTGACCAAGCACAGATAGCAGACTTGGTGGATGCGCGACGCAGACGCAGAGAGCGGCGCCAGATGGAGGGCGCGGAAAGGAGGCGAAGTGCCAGGTTGGCGCGCAAACAACGGCTGCGCCCAGAGGCTCCAAGGGAAAAGGGGAGGGACTCTCCCTAGTCCTTAAGTTCAGGGGTCTGCCAGTAATTCCATTTCAAACGGGGACCAACTGTTCCAACTTAGGGCATAGGTACTGTGCTGCTCAGATCTAGTTGCAAATGGTATAGTTGTTAAGTTGTAAAAGAAGAATAAAGCTTTGAAAGGAATCCCTTTGTCTGTGTCTGGACTTAGCTACTGGATTAGACTGAGAGAGCCCTCCAAGGAGCCCTTGACACTGAGCTGGCTACCTGACACCCGGCTTCTGCTGGGATCAAACTCGGGTCGTGGGGAGAGTTTCGGTTGCAATACTGCCGCCTACCACTCTGCGCCACACGAGGCTCCCATTATAATAGACAAACCATGAAACAATATACCATTTCATCACAGCCTCCCTTGTTGATCTTAAAGTGAAAACAGGGTGAAGCATGAGTGAAGGTGGTCCTGCAAGTAATTTGTTCCCAAACCATTTAAAGCTTTAAAGGTCAAAACCAGCACTTTAAATTGGACTTGGAAGCACATTGGTAACAAGTACAGCTGGAGAAATATAGGTCTTATATGACTGCCTTGCCCCCACCAAAGTTTGAGCAGCTGCATTCTGAAACAGCTGAGGTTTCCAGACTGTCCTCAATGGCAGCCCCACGTATACAGCACGTTACAGTGCCTGAACATCACTAGTGTATAGATAAATGAGGTAAGGTCTGTCCTTTCAAGATAGAGCCACAGCTGGCATACTAGATTAAGCTGGTAAAACATACTCCTGGACACTACAGCCACCTGGGCTTCCCCAGTTAGCACAGAGTCCAAGAGGACTATGCACTTGTTTTTTTAAGTGATGTGCAATCTCATCTAAGACCAGTTGTAAACCTCCATCCAAGACCAGTTGTAAACCTCCATCCAGAGTACTTGGTTTACCAACCCACAGTACCTTTGTCTTGTCTGGATTAAGTCTCATCTTGTTTACCCTCATCCAACCCAAGCAGCCTCCAGACACTGACTCAAAAGTTCAAGAGCCTCCCTGAGATGTGTAAATGGAAAGGAGAGATGTAGCTGAGTGTCATCCACACACTGATGACACTTCAGCCCAAACCTCCTGATGACTTCCCTGAATGGTTTCATGTAGATGTTAAAAAGCATGGGGGACAGAGGGAACCTTGTAGGCTGATGGCCATGGGGTGGAACAGAAGTCCTCCAGTACCACTTTCTGAGACTGCTCCTCCAGGAAAGACCGGAACCATTTTAACATCATGTTTCCTAAGTCCAGATCAGATAAACGATTCAGAAGAATACCATGGTTGATGGTATCAAAAGTTGCTGAGAGGTCCAGAAGAACCAACAGGATTGCACTCCCCTAATACCTAAAATGGAATGCATGCTAAACAATACAAATATGGGATTACAAATTTAATGGACTGCTATCCATTAAATTAATAACTTACATAAAATTGTTTCTGAGATGCAGAAGCAGTTTAGAGGCAAGATAGCTGAAAACTGAGGAGTCTTAACCAAACATAGAACAGATAGCGCTCCCACCTCGGACTCGGGAATCCATGTTCCCCACGTCCTCTGCCTCACAGCAGGCATGGAGAGAACTGCACCAGCTGAGAGGAGGTAGAGGTAGCGTTTCCATGAGTGGGGTGGGAGGGCACTGGAGAGGCTGGCTTATGCATTATCCATAGGTCTCTCCAGCCTCCCTCTCCCCCCCCTGCAGTGCCCCAGATAGATGGGGGAAAAGCCTGTCTAGCTAAAATGCAGCACCAGAGGCACAGCAGAGGTGAGACTCACCTCCGCTGCTCCTCCTGCTACAGTTCCTGCCCCCCAAACGTGGCCTGACATGCTGGGAAGGCCAGATCTAAGGTATGTGGGACCCAAATTGTTTAGTAGTAGAGGCAACATAAAACAATTTTAGGGTTTACTCTGCTGCTGTTAAAACTTGAATGAGGGACTGCCTACAAATGCCTGAATAAGAATGGATTTTCCGGTGTTTTGTACAGCTGGTCTTGGCAGAACTGGCACACTTATAGCCTGTTATATTATGAAGCATTACAGGATGACTGCTGCTGAAACTATTGCTTGGATTAGAATATGCAGACCTGGCTCTGTGATTGGATCACAGCAGCACTTCTTGTTAGAGTAAGTAGACCTTTAAACACACATCTTTAGATAAATGATTCAGTACTGAAATGACTAATTATTCATGTTCTCTCTCTAGGTCTTGGCTTCACACACACTTCTAGTGGCCATCGTCCTTTCTGGAATATTTTTGGCTGTGTGTGTCTCACTGCTTAGATTAGGGGTGAGCTATTTGTGGCCCTCCATATGTTGTTAGACTCCAATTCCCATCAGCCCTAGCCAGCATAGCCAGTGATGATGGGTGCAGTCCAACAACATCTGTAGGGCCACAAATTGCCTGCATCTCGCTTAGATGGACTGCTTCTGCTGCTTTCTGCTTTACAGATCAGAATGAGATCAGAAGCTGTGGTACAAACAACCTACAAACCGTATCTGGTCCGAGCTGCATGTCTCTTGACTCTTTCCACCCTATCAGCAATATTCAGTGGCTGAATGTGCTTTACTGACTTAGGGCGCAGTCCTATAGTCACTAGACCACCATAGGATAGTTTGGTTTCCAGGAACTGCCTCCCCACCCCTCCTCCACTGCCTCGGCAGTGCGGATTGTCTCTGGGCTTTACTCTCAGAAGAGTAGCACAGAGTGGGGCAAAAAGGGGCATTCCCAGGGGCGGGGAGTGAAGAAGTGCCAGTACGAGCTTCTTATGCATCGTTCAGCCTCCTCCCCCCGCTCCGAAGTCCCTTGGCCAGACAGCTGAAATTGGCCATCTAGCCACAAATGCAGGGCAGCCAGAGCACAGAGGAGAAGATCCCCTCCACACTTCGCCTGCTCTACGTTGGATAGGCGGTCGCTTATGAGTTTGGAGGCGGCCACCTATCCCCATAAGATTGCTTCCTCTGGCTGTAGACACTGAGCCTGTGTGGTTGCATATGTATCATTCTACCTGGTCTGTTGCACTCACTAAGACCATCAGACTGATAGGAATCTTGTCACTGATCACCTTGAAAACATGTCTGATTATTCTAAACCAAAAAGAAAACTATCTGAAATGTTTCTCTCCCAGCTTTTAGTAAAACATCCAAGGATGGAATTAAAGTATTTAGCATCATTTTTAATCAGCGTGGGTTGCATTGACTGTGCTCTTCTGTTCATGGAAGGGTTTTTGATCCAGTGGAGGCCTCTTGTAATGGAAGGGATGGTAGCCCTCAATGCTACTTCCCATACCATTCCAGAGACCCTTCCTTCCAATCTTTAGGAGCTAATTTTGGAGGGGGAATGGGTTTGCAGTTTGGAGGGGGATTGGCAAAAATTACTTCCTTCTCCGTGAATGGAGGCCTCTGTTGGATTGAAAGCCCTTCCGCAAGTCGAAAGGCAGGCACAGCTGAATGCAATCCAATAGATATATTACATGACTTCTTGAGACCATTTTGTGCCACAGTTGAGGTTGCGCCTGGGTGAGCACACCTGTTACTGCAACCTAGTTAAGCTATTTGATGGATTATAAATGTAGTCATAAATTAACTGCTGATTTCTAACACCCTTTTCTCTCCATAATAGGAAACAGTCAGAACTTTGGATGGAAGGCGACATTTTCCGTTCAAAGCTAAGGAAGACCCAAAACTGTGTTGTTACAAAAATTCTTTCGGGAGTAGATGACATTTCAATTAATGATTCCAAAAATCAGAGTGGCAGCAGGAAAGATTCTGAACCGGTAATCATCCGAATGTTGTGCTGTTGTAAATCTTAGAACGTTGCTTAAAAAAAAAGAAAAGTGGGTATAATAAAGCAAAAGTGGCTGGATTCTTTTTGTATGCTTTTCTGAATTCCTATTCTTAATAACATTCCAAGAGTAGGGGGAGATATGCAACAAATGAGCAAGATGAAAAGACATTCTTCAGGTGAGGTATGGGCAGAAGGGTTATACATAAGTATTTTGGCTGAAATGCCTTTCTCTGCTGCTGTGTTTTTGTTCTATATCCCATCTCATCCTGGTGGTTTGACACCTACATTAACAACTTAAATAAAAGAGGACACTAAAATATTGTAAACTGTTTAATAAAATCTGTTGATGTTTTGGGTGAAAAAGTTCATTAGTTCACCCATGGTAGGGTGTGTATTAAATTTGATGCTTCTGTACTAAGGCTTTGAAGCTTAATATGCATAATTCCAATGACTTACCATTTATTTACAGTACAGTGATGAAGAAGAAACAAACACAGTTACACAAGGGGATAAACTTCGTGCCCTGAAAAGTAAAAGGCAGGCAAAAACAAACTCAATTCCACTAACGTAAGTTAATTTTATTTTTCTTTTATAAATGCTGAAGCTTCTTTTCCTCTTCCTTGAAGATTGACTTGGGTATGCTTTTATGTAATTTAAAGTCTTACATGTTAATGTATTGCATTTGACTCTCACCTCAATGTCTTGTTTCCTTATCAGTAAATCCTCTTCTATGCTACTGTCAGCTACACATTCCCTACTTTAATAGGCCCTCTGCCTAGATTAAAAAGTGCTTCCTTAAACTGGGTATTTCATCAACCCCTAAAAGCTTCTTCATCGCAGTATATTTTTAAGCAAGGTCAGCTACTTGAAAAGGCTCTTCTAGATTAATTTTCATAACCACCATTTTTGTCAGAAGATCCTTGCTTTGTAGGGTTCTACATTTAGGTAAAAACTGCTGCCAGTACAGGTCCCTGTGCTTGGATGGATTGTGCTTCATGCATGTGAAAGTTTATGGCTAAAGGAAAGTCCTTTGTATTATGGTTAGAGAAAAGGTATACTTGGTCAAAAGAATGCCACACTTTTTGACCGTTGAAAAGCAGAACATCCCTCTGTCCTATGTTTTGTATGAAGAGTGTGTATGTGTGTGTGTGAACAGATGATACACTAATATGAGTGAAGCTGAAGTAATTTTAATCTATTGATCCTCCCACAGAGGGCATTTAATATTGGTTGACTTTATTGTGAACATGGTTTTGGTTTTGTATTTTTTTAAAATGGCATTTGAACAGGACTAGGATTATTTTCCCGCTGAGGCAGTTTTTTGAGGTGGAAAGTGATTTGAAGAATCATTGCTAGATTCTGGTGGCATATACCCTGTAAATCAAAGGAAGGATAAGACTCCCTAAAAAGCAGCATGTCCTCTGAGCAAAGAGGGGAAAATGTTTTCCCTAGTGAAAGCTGATAGACCTTTTTCTTTTTAAACTGCAACTGGCTGAAATGTTGTACCATTCATTTCTAAAATCCTTATTTTTTCCCCTTTAATGTCATGTTCATATCTTCCTCCCCACCCTCACTCCTTTTTAGATGTCTCCTAGCTATGCTGGTCTCTACCCTGAGTAGCATTGTCATCTGGTGGATTGTGTGTGGCTCCTTTCTTCCCAACCTGCTATTCTGTCTAGATGGTTTAAGAACATAGGTTCACGAGAACCTCCCTTGAGAGAGCCACTGTGTAAGTGTCCCTATTACATTCTCTGCAGTAGCTCACCTTCTTGCCTCTTTCATTAACTCGTGCACCAAGCTTTTACTGTCTTTTATTTTAATTTACAAGAATTCATTTAATTTCTCTAGCTGCTTTTACAAGAAAAAGGGGGTTTGCACATGAATTATGATTTATGTGCTTTAGCATTCCCCTTTGAAAACTGCCAAATAATTGCAGGAACAGTGGTCTTTTCTTGTCTCTGTGTTTGTCTGGATATTTTGTGCAGAAAAACGTGTACTAGCAATGTGGTGTTTGTGTGACTGGTGCTCCCTTATGTCAGCATATGAAAAGAGTTTTGTCACTTTGAGTTTATCAATTCTGTAATAGTTTGAAGTTTGAGTACTAATTACCTACATTGGTCTTTGAATCTCAGACTGTGAATATGAAGAGCTGTGCATAGGCAGGTCAGGCAATTTAAGGCTGTTATCCTATGCTCACTTACCGATGAATAAATGACATGGAATACTGTGGCTCTTACTTCCAAACAGCATGCATGCGATCAGGCTGTAGTAAAAGTAATTAATTGCACTAAGGCAGAATGAAACAGGGCAAAAATATTTTCCAGCCTTGTTCTAGGCTTCAATCTATAGTGTATATTAGTGCTAAATCACACCTTTTTATCTCTGATTTAGGATGGTAATGAAAAATAATTTACAGAACAGGATAATACTTTGCACTTGGATTGCATTGGGGAAGATTTAAGAAATGAGGCATTCTGCCCCCTGGTGATTCTTTTGAATATCTCAGTTTTTCCCATGTCTGTCTTTATAAGAAGGTCTTGCGTTGTGTTGAACAGTTGCTTGTTGTTGTTTTAACTTTTGGCTTGGAACTCCCCTCACCCTTCATTGTCTAATAAGTCATATGCTGCAATTCAAACCTACAAAAATGAGCCTGAGATAATTTCCTTCGCTTTTCAACTTCGCTGAAAAGTAGCATATCCTATATTTTTATTTTAAAAGTTCAAGGTTATAATCACTATATATGTACATCAGCCTCAGTGTGTTTGGAATAATGTGCGATTATTCATTCCTGGGGATATAGGCAACACATCTCTTCTCTCTTGTAGCAATAATGTGAACTGCACTGCAACTAGGGATGTGGGTACAAGTAAAACTTGAGTTCATTAAAGTTCTCCAAATTCCACCTCAAAGCCTGTTCTGTCTCATGTCCGTATCAGATTACAATCTTTGTTTTCTCTTTTCACATGAAAATTTGTGTGTATTTTTCTAAACGTACGCCTCAATTGTGCCTATCTTTGAACTGTACCCATTCTTCTCCCATTGCTTAAACTGTGTTTGCACATTTTTCAAAAGTGTGCATTTTTTCAGATGCATTTTTCAAATGTACACATGCTTTTGAATGCAATGTTTTTAGTCTGTGAATCACATTGCAAGCTTGGACCACAGATTGCATTCAAATCCATATCCGGCCTGGAAGCTGAAATCTGGGTAAATCCTAATTTTAAAAGAACTGAAACAAAAAATCTCACTGGGTTGCAGTTAGGGAAGTATGAGAAATACATACATCCCTAACTGGAACTCAGAGAGGTGATTTAGTAGTTAGAGGTACATGTTACAATGTAAAGGAGGCAATTACGTTGAAACATTCTCTTTCCTTTGCAGTTGCCACCTCAACTGCAAATTTACAGCATATATTACTCACCTGAAAAGCATACTTTTATAAAAATTGGGGCGGTGGGAGGCTACTGCTGGAGGAAAAGATTTAACATCTGTAACGCCCTCCCAATAACTGGATCATATCCCTTTGTAGACAAAAATGTTTTTACCACCTGAAGTATTCCTATACGGAAATGTTAATGTTGGGTTTTTTTTAAATAATAAGTTTAGAGTTGTCTTTTCTATAGATCTAAAGTGGCTATCAATAGAATACATAGAAATCAATTGAAAATATACCAGTAATCAAGAAAATTCACCATCTGTCTTTAAAAATATCCATTATCTCTCCCAGGGAGTTTATCTGAACAGAAACATCCTTTCAGCCCGCTTAATTGCTCACAGGAACAGGCTGAGGTAACCCTCAACAGGCAAAATATTTCAGAGTGTTGGGGCCATGCTACACCTTGTTGTTGTTCAGTCGCTCAGTCGTGTCCGACTCTTCGTGACCCCATGGACCATAGCATGCCAGGCCTTCCTGTCCTCCGCTCTCTCCCGGAGTGTGCTCAAGTCCATATTCATTGCATCGGTGATGCTATCTAGCCATCTCATCCTCTGCCGTCCCCTTCTCCTTTTGCCTTCAATCTTTCCCAGCATCAGGGTCTTTTCCAGTGACTTTTCTCTTCTCATTAGGAGGCCAAAATATTTGAGCTTCAGCTTCAGTCTCTGTCCTTCCAATGAGCACTCAGGGTTGATTTCCTTTAGGATTGACTGATTTGACCTCCTTGCAGTCCAGGGGACTCGTAAGAGTCTTCTCCAGCACCACAGTTCGAAAGCATCAATTCTTCGGCGCTCAGCCTTTCTTATTGTCCAGCTCTCACAGCCATACATTGCTACTGGGAAAACCATAGCTTTGATTATACGAACCTTTGTCAGCAAGGTGATGCCTCTGCTTCTTACTATGCTGTCTAGGTTTGCCATAGCTTTCCTCCCAAGGAGCAAGCGTCTTTTAATTTCATGGCTACAGTCACCATCTGCAGTGATCTTGGAGCCCAAGAAAATAACATCTGTCACTGCTTCCATTTCTTCCCCTTCTATATGCCAGGAAGTGATGGGGCCAGATGCCATGATCTTAGTTTTTTTAATGTTGAGTTTCAAACCAGCTTTTGCACTCTCCTCTTTCACCCTCAACAAGAGGCTCTTGAGATCCTCTTCGCTTTCTGCCATTAGGGTGGTATCGCCTGTGTATCTGAGGTTGTTGATAATTCTCCTGGCAATCTTAATTCCGGCCTGTGATTCATCCAACCCGGCATTTCTCATGATGTACTCTGCATATAAGTTAAATAAGCAGGGCAACAATTTACAGCCGTGTTGTACTCCTTTCCCAATTTTGAACCAATCGGTTGTTCCATGTCCGGTTCTTACTGTTGCTTCTTGATCCTTGTACAGGTTTCTCAGGATACAGGTAAGGTGGTCTGGTACTCCCATCTCTTTAAGAATTTGCCAGAGTGTGTTGTGATCCACACAATCAAAGGCTTTAGCGTAGTCAATGAAGCAGAAATAGATGTTTTTCTGGAATTCTCTTGCTTTCTCCATGATCCAGCGAATGTTGGCGATTTGCTCTCTAGTTCCTCTGCCTCTTCGAAACCCAGCTTGTATTTCCGGTAGTTCTCGGTTCACATACTGCTAAAGCCTAGCTTGTAGGATTTTGAGCATAACCTTCCTGGCATGTGAAATGAGCACAGTTGTACAGTAGTTTGAACACTCTTTGGCTTTGCCCTTCTTTGGAATTGGAATATAAACTGACCTTTTCCAGTCTTGTGGCCACTGTTGAGTGTTCCAAATTTGTTGGCATATTGAGTGCAGCACTTTAACAGCATCACCTTTTAGGATTTTAAATAGCTCAGCTGGAATATTGTCATCTCCGCTAGCTTTGTTGTTATTAATGCTTCCTAAGGCCCACTTGACTTCACTCTCGAGGATGTCCGGCTCAAGTTCAGTGACCGCGCTATCATGGCTATCAGGGACATTCAGATCTTTCCTGTATAGTTCTTCTGTGTATTCTTTCCAACTCTTCTTAATCTCATCTGCTTCTGTTAGGTCCCTGCCTTCTTTGTCCTTTATTATGCCCGTCTCAAGGGAACAAAATGTTCCCTTGAGATCTCCGATTTTCTTGAAGAGATCTCTAGTCTTTCCCATTCTATTGGTTTCTTTGCATTGTTCATTTAAGAAGGCCTTCTTGTCTCTCCTTGCTATTCTCTGGAACTCTGCATTCAGTTGGGTATATCTTCCCTTTTCTCCCTTGCTTTTTGCTTCCCTTCTTTCCTCAGCTACTTGTAAAGCCTCATCAGACAGCCACTGTGCTTTCTTGCATTTCTTTTTCTTTGGGATGGATTGAGTTGCTGCCTCCTGAACAATGTTACGCACCTCCATCTATAGTTCCTCAGGCACTCTGTCTATCAGGTCTTATCCCTTAAATCTATTCCTCACCTCCACTGTATATTCAGAAGGGATATGATTTAGGTCATCCCTGAATGGTTTAGTGGTTTTCCCTACGTTCTTCAATTTAAGCCGAAATTTTGCGATAAGAAGCTCATGATCTGAGCCACAGTCAGCTCCAGGTCTTGTTTTTACTGACTGTATAGAGCTTCTCCATCTTTGGCTGCAAAGGACATAATCAATCTGATTTCGATATTGACCATCTGGTGACGTCCATGTGTAGAGTCGCCTCTTGTGCTGTTGGAAAAGAGTGTTTGCTATGATCAGCATGTTCTCTTGGCAAAACTCTATTAGCCTTTGGCCTGCTTCATTTTGTACACCAAGACCATGCTTGCCTGTTATACCGGTAATTTCTTGACTTCCTACTTTAGCATTCCAATCCCCTATGATGAAGAGGACATCTTTTTTTGGTGTTAGTTCTAGAAGGTGTTGTAGATCTTCATAGAACCGATCAACCTCAGCTTCTTCGGCCTCAGTGGTTGGGGCATAGACTTGAATTACTGTGATGTTGAATGGTTTGCCTTGGATTCATACTGAGGTCATTCTGTTGTTTTTGAGATTGTACCCCAGTACTGCTTTTCCCACCCTTTTGTTGACTATGAGTGCTACTCCATTTCTTCTAAGGGATTCTTGCCCACAGTAGTAGATATGATGGTCACCTGAATTAAATTCACCCATGCTTGTCCATTTTAGTTCGCCGATTCCCAAGATGTCGATGTTCAATCTTGCCATCTCATGTTTGACCACCTCCAGCTTACCTTGATTCATTGATCTGACATTCCAGGTTCCTAAACAGTATTGTTCTTTACAGCATCAGACTTTCTTTTCACCACCAGACACATCCAGAGCTGAATGTGCTTTCAGCTTTGGCCCAGCTGCTTCACTCTTTCTGTTGCTACTTGGAAATTCCCTCTGCTCTTCCCCAGTAGTATATTGGACACCTTCCGACCTGAGGGCTTATCTTCCAGCGTCATATCTTTTAGCCTTGTGATACGTTCCATAGGGTTTTCTTGGCAAGAATACTGGAGTGGGTTGCCATTTCCTTCTCCAGTGGACCACATTTTGTCAGAACTCTCCACCATGACCTGTCCGTCTTGGGTGGCCCTGCACGGCATAGCTTATGGCTTTACTGAGTTATGCAAGCCCCTTTTCCACAACAAGGCAGTGATCCATGAAGGGGCATGCTACACCTACTAGATCTTAATTCATGTAGAAAGTGAACACGGACAGCAAATCTTAATAGGCAAGGAGGGGAGGGGACTAATTAGGTAAGGTGTGTCTGTGCGAACTTCTTTCCACTAATAACTGGGTAGTAAATTGTGTGTGTGTGGGGGGGGAATTATGGAGAGAATTTTCACTGCTTCACATGCTGAAGATGGGATAGCAAAGTGGAAATTGCCTTAAAAAGTGTTGTTTCACTAGACTTTCCGGGTTGGATTCAGACTTGACCATCTGCACATGGAAAGTGTCTTCTGTTGGCAGAGGGAACTGGGATCCGGCAAGAGGAAAGTTTTGCTTATTACACCTTCCCCCTGCAGCCCCCAGTGCTACCTCACACACTGGGCCAGTTCGCACGATCAAACAGACCAGCGGGGCTTATTTAATGGCGCATGTGTGTGGCCATTTTGAATACTGGAGCTGTGACTGTGGCTTGTCAAGTCATCTGAACCTAGCAGGGGTGAGATGTGCAAGAGTTAAATGATCCTTGCATAGTCCATGGCTTGTTTTAGACTTATGTGAGGGTTGTTTAACCCTTACACAACCCACCCCCAGCAGGATCCGATGACCTGACAAGCTGCAGTTGTGGCTTGGATATTCAAATTCTGCCTGGCATGCACCACAACCCGCCATGGTTTAAATAAGCCACAGTGGGCTGCAGTGATCATGCAAACCAGGTCACTGTTTTAGAGCGTCACCCAACCTTCCAGAGCAGATTTTGGAGGGCTGCAGAAGAGAAGGGAGAATTATGAAAATTGCTTCCCCCTTCCACCTGTGGAATCATCCCATCCACAGAGCTCAGCTGTGTGCAACTCTGGATGCAACCCATTGAAAACTAGAGAGCTTGTTTACTGTTTACCCATTGTAAGTACAGTGCCTCAGTCAGGGGTTACACATTTTATTTTTTCAGTGTGTACAAATACTAGCCTCATTAGTTAGAAACTCCACTGGTACGTTTTTCCTTTTTATATTTACATTATTTCATAGAATCAGTTAATATTTTGGGTGGACTCAACATCTGGCACCTCATTGAAGAAGTTGAGAAGTTTTATCTCCATCCTTCAGTCTGCTTCCATTGATGGGAAATGTGCATATGGTATATACTCTTAGTCCTCCATAAAGCCACTCTTGGTATGCTTAAAAATAACAACAACAAACACTGCTTCTCCCTCTCAGAAATAAAAAATTGAAGTCAGAGGGGAAGAGGATTGGACATATTAATGGTTTGAATGGAAATTATAAATGATTTTAAAACTCGGCAAGAATCTTAACTGCTATCACCAAATTGCAGTCCTCTGTCCACAAAATCTTGTCTTTTAGGCATCTTTGTGGAAAACCATATACAATATCATTAATTCTCATTGTACCTTGTATACTTTTTAGCTTGTTTTATATAACTTTCTTTCTCATACTCTTTTCAGAGTAATTCTGCAATCCAGTGTTCAGAAAAGTAAACGGTCTGAACCTAGCATTTCTGACAATACAGGCCTTCCTAAAAGAACTACCAGGTCCACTGGAAGAAAAAGCAGTTTTAAAAGGTGAGAATTACTGTCCTGAACTCCAGACATTGTCAATTAATGAAGGCCGAACTTTCAATAAAATTTACACTTCTGCCAATTTTAAATCGAAGGCCCTTTTCACATATAACACTAAACCATGATTTAAGTTAGAAGTAGTGCGTCTCGGGCTCACACACCCTCCCTCCCTGATCCTCTGGCGCAGCCATGAGGAGATCAGAACCATCTGCTTCCAGGTTTAAACTCACTGGAGTTTCTTGTTACATCTGAACTAGGGAAACGTGGGTTAGTTTAAACCACAGATCGGGAACCTTTTTTAGTTGAAGGGCCACATTCCCTTCTGGAGACCACATGCCAGGGGTGGATGGGTGGGGTCAAACCTAAAGTGGGCAGACAGACAGACATCCCTCCAGGCTGCAGTTAGGTTTGGGAAAAGGCTTTATTCAAGCCTCTAATTGCAGCACAGTGGGGAGGGGAGGGGAGGTCATGGGCAGGCCCTGCAGGCAGAAGGTTCTGCACCCAAGATGTAAAGTTTACTGTGTAGTTTATGATCATGGCTGGTTAACGAACAGTAATTTAAAGTAACCAGAATTCACCTAGTTAGGACTCTGGTTTAAAACTGGTAGAGGATGCCTCTGATCCCCTTCTTGCAGCTGCTGCAGGAGAGGAGAGGGGAAGGGGAAAACTTATGAGCTCAAGGCTCACTGCTTCTCATGCATGTAATGCTAAACTATGGTTCAGTGTTGTATCCAAACCTAGTCAAAGTATTCTTTGCTGATGTATTGCAAGACTATATGGAGGTTTAAACTATTTGAGTTAAGTCTGGGGGTTTTGAATGCATACATTGTGAAGAAAGTTCTGTCAGACATATGGGCCATTAGTCTCTCTCATAAAAACAGGCTTAAAATGAGTTTGTAAAAAAGGTGAGTTCGAAGATACTCCTCCAAGAAAAAAGGATAGTTTACAGAATTAAATCCCTCTTCAGCTTAGATGCAGAGAGGAGAATAAGTGCTGAGCAGAAGGAGGGAATACATTTTTATTTCCACTCCATAAGTATTTAGAGAAAACAAATAATTTGTATATGACATAGTGTTGCAACATTTAGGTGCTTAAACAGTGTGTTATAATATTTTCAGTGATTCAAAAGATGCCCTTGATTAATCAGTTAGCAGTAAAAATATTTGCAAGTATTTATGAAAACTGCAGATGACAAACACCTCTTAGAAGAGGCATTTCCTCCTGTGTGAAAGACAAAGTGGAATGCTTCTTCTAAGACTGCTTGCTGTGCGATATGCATACATCATCTAAAAACAAGGTATGTATGCTTCCCTGTTTAAAATGTTTATTTTTCCTTGTGTAAAAATAATATGTGCCTCCCATATGTGCCTGCCCGGACCTTAAGGTCATCATCAGCGGCCCTTCTCCGTGAGCCCCTGCCAGAGGAAGTGAGGCGAGTGGCTACTAAGAGGAGGGCTTTTTCTGCTGTGGCACCCCGGCTCTGGAATGAGCTCCCTAGTGAGGTTCGCCTGGCGCCTATATTGTATTCCTTTCGGTGTCAGGTGAAGACCTTTTTATTTTCCCAGGCATTTTAGCATTTTAGCTTTCTAAATTTTTATCTTTGCTGTTTTAAATCTGTATTTTAAACTCCTGCACTGCTGCTAGGTTTTATTGTGGTTGTATTATATTGTGGTTTTAATGTTCTATATATTTTAAATTGTTTTATTGTGTGTTGTTTGGTTTTAATTTTTGTGAACCGCCCAGAGAGCTTCGGCTATTGGGCGGCATAGAAATGAAAATAAATAAATAAATAAAAATGTATGCAGGTTTCAACTCAGTCAATTATTCAGTCGACTAAAGCTCATACAATTAAGATTTCATTTATCTGGTAACAGCCATAGTATGACAAAGTATTGGAAAGAAATATTAGACTGGCCATAAGTTTATTTGATGGAAGGAGGTAACTTTGACCATAACCAAGAAAATACAGCAGTGTACATGTGCATATATTTAATATTTGTGTGTGAATTTGGGATATTTTGAAATGTGTCCTTACAGAAGAGATTATCGTAGTCTGGTTTTGTATTCCATCCCCCACTGTCTAGTTCTAGGAGCAGCATTGACTTACCTCAGCAGAGATTTACCTTCCCTCTTGGAAATACTAAGTGGGAGAGTAGCTTTATGTGTCCAGTTTCGCACTTTATTCCCCTTCTCCAGCTGTTTCTAGAATTGTTTTCTGCTAACACTTCATATCGAATTACTTCTTGCAACACTAAACCCTTGGATGTATGTTATCAAGGCATGTTCTCTGCCTTGCATTTTCTAAAAGAAGTAGAGTGTAACTCTTCTAGAATTAATAACTCTTCCTCCACACCCATGCCTGCCATGCTATGGAAAACTGATCTGGACAATACTAATTTTTAAATACTTCAGTAGAATTAATTGTTTCTGTTACTTAGCGTTGGTTGTTTGAGTGTGAAAATTTGTACTCCAGGTTGCCAGTACTTTTACAGCCCACTACTTATTTACTCAAATTCATGAAATAGACGGTTGTTAGGGATTTGTTGGCTCAACTTGCACAAGGTGCCATTTCAGCTGCTGCAGCAAAAGTGGAAGTTGTTTCAGCAAAAGGTGAGGTTGTCATGCTCACATTGCAGATTAATACTAAGTCGTAGCAACGGGTGACTTCTTTTGGCTGTTGTTGATTGTGTTATGCTTTCCTTGTGCTCAGGCCCATTAGTTGTCTATCATAGGTATCAGTAAATTCATACACCTGCATTCTGTGCAGTGGGTCTTCTTTATAGGCCATCTGTCTAAAAAAAAATCAGATGTACTAATGCTGGGACAGATGTGAGAAAATGCTCTCTAGTATATACTAAATAGTGTGGCTTCTGCAACTGCATTGGAATAACACTCTACTGACCAATTAGTTTGGTGTGTAACATTCTGCTACATGAATTAACATGGTGAACCCCCTTGCCCCAAATGTTGACTTGCAAAAGGATGAGATTGGGATTTAAGCATGATTACCAGTGTGGTGAATGCTCCAAGATGTCTTTACAGTGTGGCTCATCCTATCCTGAAAAAATCTTAGAAATGATGTGTTAAGTAAGAAGATAGCAAAAGTTAATTTGTTATGCTTCATTATGTTATGCTACATAAACAGTAATGGCGTGGATCTGATGCAAGAGTTGGATCAAGATTCACATTTCAACTATGATTTAAACTGAGGACTGGAGTTGTGCTGCAAACGTATGCTAACTCCTCCATTTTCAGGTTTTCTCTAATTATAGTTTGCTAGGATGTCCAAACCCAGCAAACTATAGTTGCCTGATTTGGACATTGTGGGAAACTATGGTTAGAGGAAACCCAGAAATTATACCACCCAATAGTATAAAAACTGTGTACATACAAACAGCGTGTGTGTGCGTGCGTGCACGCACGCACGCTCACACACACCTTTCTAACCAATTTAAACAATTGACAATGAGAAAATCCCAGGACTTGATTTAAAACATTATCATATGCTGCCAAGTCTGAGAGCATTTTCTCAGCCATAAATACCTTTGAATTCTATATACAGAAGTGGATTTGGAAAGCTATACCTAAGCAAAGTGCCCAGAAATTAACTCTGGAGCTATGGAAATACATCACTGTGAAACAGAATGCTGAGCAAGTTGGAATAAAGCCTGGAAAGATAGAGGCACCAAATTGGGAGTGTTGGTTTCAGAAACAACTTTTGGTGTGGCCACACAACAGTTTCATGTTCCCTTAATTCCTTGTTGTGACACAAAGCCAGGAACAGCAAGTGTCCGCAGAAAAAGTGAGTGTGTTTTTCTTGGAAGAAGGGCCCTGCCTTCTCCCCTGCTCCAGTCTAAGTGGGAGGCTTACCCACACATTATCTGCAACGTGCACTGGTACCACAGTGGTCCTCATCAGTAAATTGGATTATTAAGGATCAGCATGTGCTGGAGATGCATAGCATGGAAATCAGATGCAGTGAAAAGGGGCACCTGATCCTCTTAAGTTAGATTTAGGCTGTATCTTATGATAACCTTCTGTATTGATAGCCTTAATATGCTAAGGGAGAGGTAGTCCTGTTGGCAAGAAAATTCTATGCTACCACCAGACATAGACCTGTTTTGCATGACATGACAGCCCATCATGGGTTAATTTACTCTTGAGGAGCTGTGGTGCATGCTGGCTGCCATTATAAATATGCAAGTCCCAACTGGGGGTTGCCATTAGGGATGTTAGAGAAATCCGTTTCCAGGGTGGAGTTCGATGGTTTTTCCTGGATTCAGCCCCCAGACTTCATTCCAGTTCCTGCTGCAGTGCCCAACTTGGTCTGCAGCGAGTTGGGCGGTTCATGGATTTTCTGGATATTTTGCGCATCCCCCGGGCAGGTTCTGCAATTTGCGTAAATTGCTCAGAAATTTGCACATATTGCAGAACCTGCAAGAAAAAAATGTGCAAAAACAGTTCCTAGAGTTCAGGGGAAAGCCTACAACTTGAACACAAATCGAGTTGTACATGCTGTGGAACTCTGAGTCAAAGAAGAACCGGATTTCCCAGCAATGGACATCCCTAGTTGCTGTGGCTTGTCATGTCGTGTGATAATGTCGGCTGGCATTATTTGAGGGTCAAACAACCCAGGCATAACCCACGGGTTTTTTTAATGTGAGGGTTCCTTAACCATCAAGTAATGCCCACGGGCTGGGTTCACATGACACAAGAAGTCATGGCAAACCATGTTGGGTGCTTATTCATAATGGCAGCCAGCACAAATTGCAGGTCCTTATGGGTAAATTAACCCATGATGGGCTGTTGGGCAACCTGGCCCATTCTGTGGTTGGTGGCACATAGACATTATCTCCAGCAGGGGCAGTCAGTGTAGCAAGGCACAGCTGCTATATGGAGCTTGTTCACAAGCAGTGCTAATGTGTAGAGTAGTTTTCAAAGCTGTGTATGTAGATGAATCTAGCATATCTCAGCTGGTTCTAAAAACGGGATTATAAACTCATGAAACGCGATTTTCAAGGGTGCTTAAGTAACTCCCTCCCCTCTTTCTCTTGAAAATGTCTGGAAACCCTTACTACAAATGAAAGAGTCATGCCTTGTTGCTACAGTTAGCAGTTTAGGGAACAAGATATTATAATGACACGATGAGTGGAGAGAGCATGGATTTTAAAAGAGACTTGACGAATAGGAGCAAGTACACAGTAAGTGCTATCCTGTTAAATAAATAATAAAAAATGACTTACACTTATTTTAGGGGTATTTTTTAATAGTGAAAAACTAAAAAAAGGAAGACCTTTTTATTCATTGTCTAAAGGTCCCCATCTGTTTTTAACATTGTCAGTTGCATTTGGCTCTCTTATTGAACTGGAAGCTGAATAAAGGTGACAGAAAGTCGCCTAACTAGTCTTAAAACTTTTTTTTTTTTTTTTGGTTTACCTTTTTTTCTACTTTTCCCACAGTCTGATGCCTCAGAGGGAAAGAAGGAAAAGGGATGCTTTACAACAAATGCAGTTATGGTACTTTGATCCCACTGCTTCCTCTTTACAAACCTGAGCTTCCTTGTTGTCTAATATTTGTGATCTGAGTGGCAGGCTTGTGCCTTCTTTACTATTGAAGTTGCATTAATTGCAGAAATATAGTCAATGGGTTCTTTCTCCTTCTAACCACCTTTTTGTTTGGTTGCTTAATTTAAACTGCTAGCAGTGCTTCAGTTATTGATTTGTGTTTTATCATTTATATCCGACAAGCCATAAACTCCATTTTTATCATTTCTGCAGTGCTCCTATCCTAAGAACACGAACTGTGCTGCGCTAAGCAGTCGGAACTGGAGAAGATGCAATTGCTAGAAGGAATATTGCTGTGAATTAAAAAATTGAAGAGGAACTTTAAAAAAAGAAAAAAGCAGTGGTCTATTTTAACGTTTAGTTGGATTTTTTTTTAGGGTTGGTGAAGAGAAGTCTTTTGCAAAGGCCCAAAGGTATTATGACTGCAAGATTGATTTTTTTAAAATGTTGGAAGCATTCCAAAACGTAACGATAATTATGGCCTGTAAATTTTAGCCTTGGATTTAAATAACTCCCTTGTTAACAAGAGAACTTGCTTTTCTGTATGATGCTTGTGTACAAAATGTGATGGCAATCACTTAGCTTCTGACCACCACAAACCGATTGTGGGAAGCATCTTAGCTGTTTGATAATTTACACGTCATTTCAATGTGATTTCTCTCCCAAGATGGAGAGGGAGGAACTGGGAAGATACCTTTTTTGCTCATAACATGCTCAAGTTTGACTATCCTAATTTTATTAGGATTTTTATCACCTATAACTGGTTTCTAAATGACTGTACACCAAAGAGTGCTTTATTTTCATGGTTTCATTTTCAGATTTTTGCAAGTTACACAACTGCCTGAAGTGTTACTTATTACTTTTAATTAACACAAACATCTGGGGATTAATGAGTGTACTGAATTTTGAAGCCGCTTTTGAAATAGGCTCTCCTGTGCTGGTACTAGTGTGTGGGTAGAGAAATGATTCTAAAGCTACTGCAGATAATAGAGAACTGGACAAAACACTCATTAGAGGCCTTTTTCATATATACATAAACACACAAACACCCCTATCCCATATCTCATAAAAGGAATGCTAGGGCAGTCTTGCAATTTCTCCCCAAGCCTTTAAAACTGGATGGATAGGTTGGTCAGAGTGAGGCCTGTTCTCAAACGTCACCTCTCCCAGCATTAAAGACCATCTTGTGGTCACTCTCCTAGATTTCAGACAGGAGTTTTTCCTAGCCCTACCTGCAAAAGTAGGGGGTTGAACCTGTGGCCTTCTCTGTGCAAAGTATGGGCTCTACTACTGAGCCTCGGTTCCTGTGGAGCTGTAACTGAGGGGATAAAGTTGTGGTGGCCTCCTTTCTGTTCTCCTTGTCTGATTTATTAAAGCATTATGGCACAGTCCTATGGGTTCTGCCCTCAATGATCGTAAGCCCCCGAACCCAGAGGCTTAAGAGCATCCTTTGCAGGGCAGGAGGAGTGGCAGAGGCAGTGTTTGTCTCCCTATCCTCCTGCCCTGCATTTTTCGCTAGGTGGGCTTTTTTGCCCATCTAGCAAAGGTGTTTCAGAGGGGGAGGGCAGGAGGTTGGCAGAGCCTCAAGATAAGTCCTATCCTGGCCTCTCCAGCGTCCTCCCCTCCCCACCCAACGAAATACCCCTTGTTGTTTTCACATTGGATTCCTCCCTTTTGCAGAGTTGAAGGAGTAGAGAATCCATACTTTGGATGGGTGTGCAAGATAGGGCTCTGCTCAGTATTGTCTATGTAGTACGTTATAGTTCATTTACCAGCCACTCAGGTTATAAAGAGTACTAACAACCCGTAAGAATATGTCCTGG
Source organism: Heloderma suspectum (assembly GCF_057233095.1). Classification (NCBI taxonomy): domain Eukaryota; kingdom Metazoa; phylum Chordata; class Lepidosauria; order Squamata; family Helodermatidae; genus Heloderma; species Heloderma suspectum. Next base: position 91,137,641 of record NC_139459.1, read on the forward strand.
TAGAGCAGGGGTGGGTCGGTGGGAGTGCAGCTTTATTCTTCCTGCTGAGGGCTGCAGACCAGAGCCAAAAGTGAGCAGGCCATCCCAGTTGTCTTTCCCCATGCAGCAGGCTGCCAGGAAAAGAGAAGATTGCCCGTTGGAGGTTTGAACTGATTACTTGCAGAAGGCTTCTAAAATGAGGCAGAGTACCACAGGTGGCCCACGGCTGCAGTAGTATGCTGCCATTTACTCAAGCTCATGCCCTACAGAATAGCGTTTGCAAGGGTTTTTCTGGAATGCAGGTGTGTTTAAAATGTTAGTTTTGTCATTTATAGTTTTCCTTTTTTATATAGGGAAACCAATTGTGTATGTCAGTCTGTACACTCATCCCATATCTCCAGCATCTGCTATGAAATATTGTTTCTTGTACTTTGGTGTTCAGCTAAGCAGTGCATGTAGGAATAATACTAGTGTTATATTGAAAATTTCTTCCACATTTTTCACTTTTTCTTTGAAGAAATTCAAGGGAGAAATTCTTTTGGAGAAATTATCATGGGTTGGCTTCAGGGTTCTTGTGTTTACTTATGAGGTGGCAGAGGATTGTGCGCAGGAGTCCTAGCTTTCATTGCGTCCTTGGCTTCTGGAACTTCAGTTGAAGCACAGGGGACGCCATCAAGAGTTAACTCCTCCCATCTGGCTGTTTCAGATCAGGAAGCGCAGGCAGCTGTGCTACAAGCCCTGCCAATGGTGAGCCCTGCCTGTGAGAAACTATTAGAGAATTTCTCCTCCCGCTGGAGAAATTCGGTGACATTTGTTTCCCCAGTTTCTCTGCCCACAAATAGGATGGAGAATTTCGAGAGGCCATTTGCGCACAGCTCTAAATAATTTATCTCATAGCAGAATGAACTCCTTGTCTATACACATCTTGTCTTTCACTTTAAGTGTAAATCATTGCAAATTATAAATGGGAATATGCACGTTTTTAAATTTTATTTGTTGCCTGCTTTACTTTTGTTTAGAGTAAAACAAAAACCATGAAACTGAAGACATAGGTAGGGATGTACAGATTGTTAAATCCATTCCAGTCTGTGTTTCATGGATTGTCAGGCATCTTTTGTTCCATCGTCCGCTCATTGATAGAATCAGAATTTTTTTCAGTATAACATACAAGAATTTTGTTCCACTTGCACAAGTGCGAATTTGCACAAATCTGCCCCCCTTTTTAGCAGACCATGGAATCCACATGACTCGGAAAGCCAGCCCACTGCAGAATCCGCAAGTCGGATTTCATAGAAATCCAAACTCATTTGAATCTGTTGCAGATTTCTCTGATGTCCCTGTGTTGTTTTTGAAGGACGTACAAAGTTTTTTTACCAGCTGATTATTTTATAAAACCTACCCAGACATTCCTTGCCATAGTTGTAGCCAAGTTCATTGTTGATTTTACTCATGTAGCAGTAGTAACTGCCAAAAAATCCCTCATTTATACTGCTGTAACTGACATTGCACACATTTACTTTGTATTCTTAGCAGTAGAAATATGTCCAGTGATAAAATGTTTCCCTGGAGGTTCAGGAGGCTTTTAAGACTGGGATTATTTCAAATTAATTAACAGATCCCATTAATGCATTTTGAACAGTCAGATCAGCCTTATATCACAAGCACTTGTCATCCCATCTAGTTTTAGCTTGCATCCTAAAATTCAAATCTAAGAACCCAACTATGCCTTAGCGTAGATTACTGTGCCTAATGGACTGAAGTTCAGACCAACACCTAGCACATTTCTTGAGATAGCTATGGGTTTTGTTAAGAGCTTATAGTATACTTCTTCCCCATTTCTTTAGCATAAAAGTCATAGGGATTATCTCTCTCTCTCTAGGGTAGTTTGACAAAAAAGATATTTCAAATTCATTCAGGGTTTCTCTTTTAATGACTACTCATGAAAATGCTATCCCATATAATTTGCTATTGGAAAAGCTGTTCTGTTACCTTGTGAAATCATTGTGTAAATTAACTGGTGAGCCAGTGTATAAAATACTAATAAAATAGTCAAATGAAACTATTCCAGTCATCCAAGGCCTGTATGTAGCCTTAAGTGCCATTTGGTAGGTTCAGAGTCAATCCACTATGTCATTTGCTATATAATTTGATGCTCATGAAGAATACCAGCCCAATCCAAGGAGATAGTAAGGTAGGATTATAGCATGTGCTTGAGCTTTAACCTAGTTTTAAGATTAGCAGTAAGGCCTTGACAGAACATAGGGATTCCTTGCAACCCACTATAGTACATGCCCTTGTCTGTTTACTGGCTGCCTCCCCAATTCTGCACACATACACCTTTGCTGCACTAAACATTAATGGGACACCCCCCCCATTAACTTAGAACCCAATCCTGAACATGTTAAATAGGAACCCCCAATGATTTCAATAGCAGTTACTGCCAGGTGCATCTGGAATTACATTTGCCATTTATGTCAAAAAGTTGATATGTGGGGCTTACCTTAAACCCTGAACTCCTTAAACCCTGAACTATAACATTTTTGTACATAATTTCATACGCCTTTATACTTAACAAAATAGAAATGCGGGTAGGGCTAGTGCAACCCACTGCTTGAAATGGACTGAAGGCATCTCTTCTAGCATTAAGCCTGTCAGTTAAATAATAGTAACAGCCTGACATTAGGCTGGGAAAATACTCCCCAATTTCTAAGTGATGAAGTACATGGAGCATGTTTGTTGCATCTTTCCAGGCTTGTAAACCAAAGGTTCTCAGTACTTTTCCATTGCATAAGGTTTGTAACTGATGAGTGAATGGCATTTCCAACATTTTGCCTCTTACACTCTCTACATGCCAAATGAAATCATTTCACCTCTGTACTGGTTAGCACAATTGCAGTATACTTTCCAAACTCTGCATTTACTGCAACGTTACTCCCAAACATTTACCTATGATATTGACAGCTGTGCTGTTTAAAGACTGGACAAAAATAAAGCTTTCTCAGAGTTGCCGCTTGTAGTTCCCGATGATGTTGTCCTGTATTTTTTCTCTGTACTGCCTTGTCAACTCTTGTACAGATCGTTTGTTCAAAGTATATGGTGTAATCAATATTGCTCATCTTTTAAAAAAAAATCTAATATTTTTTTAAAAATCAGACAAAAGTTTATTTTGCTATACATATTTTAAGGGGAAACTTGATACCTAACTTTGGACATTTAATTTGTAGTATGTATCTCATTAAATCTCTGTAATTTGATTATATAAATATTGACTAACTTGTAAAAGAACTGTATACAAATAAAAGCTGTTACTTATATGAGGTTCCACCACAAGTGATGGATAATACAGAACTTTCGAAAAAGCCCGTATGCAGGATTGATGGAAAGACACTAGGCCTATCTATCTTACAACAGAAAACAAGTTAGTAAAACTGTTAAGAAAATATGTATTTACAGTTTTATTCATAACTTTTTTTGCAAGTGAGCCATCATTAATTTCTTCATGTGTAGTATGAAATAACACTTTTCCTAGGGGCACTTCTCTTGGGGGATTTTGTACTCTGATACAAATGCCAAAGTATACCCTCTCACACACCTTGACCTGCCTCTCAGCAGGAAGCAATGAGTAGTGACAATCATCTGTAAAATAACTTGAGTTTTTACTATTATTCACGAATGATGTGGGAAACCAGAAACTGGACAGATAAGTCCCGATGCAGTTAGAGAGGGTTTAGAGAGCACTTGGAGGCTACCGCAGTGGTAAATAAAATCCAGGAGTGCAAAGGCAAATCAAACCCTTTGAAGTGGTGTAAACCTGTCCAGTCCCTACCATTTCAGGTGGGGGTTCATACTGAATGGTTATCCATACGAGAACTTCCCTCCATAGAGAACTAGGATTTTAGCCTAGTGTCCTTGACCTTATAGCTTTCTATATATGAATGTTAACTAGTAGGGAAGCATTTCATCATGCAAGCCCACACCACTGGTCTGAAGAAATACAGGCCCTGTACAGAGCTTACCACTTTTCTTCCTGAGCACTTACAGTTGTATAGTTTGCTTACTTTACATCTAACTCCCAAAAACCTCACAGGAGAAAGCACTTTTTGAAACCGGAAATGAAATAATATAGACTACAATTTGCAGCCTCAAATATTAAAACAAATGATGCAAAAATAGCACCTCACACCCCAACCAGTGAGCAGGTTTTCTGTTTTGTTCTTTATTTGCCAGCCTCTGAAAATTGTGCAATTACCTGAGTATGGCAAAGGTACATTTCACACAGTGAAGTCAGGAAAAGAATTGTCAAGTGTCTATAGGGGTTTGCTATCCAGTCTCCAATGTATCATCTTGTATAGTTTACATTGTGACACCATGGACAAAGAGTCATCCCTCTGTACCTGTTTGACACCATCATCTTGAACCTTTATTTGAAACCCCTCGTGTACGATACCATAAGCCTTCACACAGCTAATCCAAAAACAGTGGTGCTGGACCTTGCCTCTTAGCCCACTGGGTATGTCTAGGCTCTTAACACAATAGAAGTGCAAAATTCACACACAAAAGTCATTTCTCTCTGTAGACTTGGATGATTCTCTTCCACAGCAACATAGAACTGGTATCTTCACAACTGCTTTTGGAGGTGCCATTCAGTTTTTTCAAGCTAAAGCAGGAAAATCCTCAGGGTCATCAGGATTTGGAGCAGTGGTGTGCATCTAAGGGAGAAGAGCACGACTCAAAACTTTAAAATAATGTTTATACACCACCTTTTTTGTTAGATTATAACTGCTTGTTTATCTAGTTACTCAGATGCACATAAATTTGGCTTTGTCAGTCATTGTTTCTATTTTGGTGTTTCACCCAAACATTTAATGGAGCTGTCTACTTTAACAGTGGTTGGACAGTTTCAGTGTATATTAGGCATGTCATTTTTCCATCTGCGCAGCCCGTTAAGAATCCATGGCCAGAAACTTAACAAACGCAGAACTTTGATTCGAGTGCTAGATTTGAATCAAGGAAGTCGCATATCAGATTTAGCCCATGAAGTTCACTTTGGTGTCCTTGGATCAGCATTGACGTGGCTTGGCCAACACAATTGTCCAATTCACCCTTGGGGTGCTCCACCATGAATATGCAAGCCCCCACCTGGCGTTGTCGTAGCTTGTGTCATCTTAACCCAGGTGGCAAGGTTATTTGAGGGTTAAACAACCCTTGCATAACCCATTGTCTGTTTTAGCATTATGTGAGAGCTGTTTAACGCTCAAATAAACCCCACCAGCCAGGTTCGGATGACATGGCAAGGCACGGCTGGGGCTTCCATATTCATAACTGCAGATGGCATCAACTACAGCTCCTTGTGGGTAAATTAACCCATAATAGGCTGTCATGTGAACTGGCCCATGTATCAGCCCATCCTACCTCATGAGTTGAGATTAAAGCAAACAAAGCTTATGGCTGAACTTCTTGAAGGAAGAGCAGAATAACTGAACTGATTTATTCCAAATTCAGGTTTCCCACCTTACTGCTCTTTTCTCCACCAACAGTGCATCTTACAGCACTCTCCTAAGCAGAACTCTTAATTCCCACCCATATCTGTGAGCCTTCTGACTGATGGTGGCTGCAAATTTTGGAATGCTAGTAGAAATATAAAGGTTACAGTTTTCTTGCTGCTTATGCATTTCCACTGACAGTACACAGTCCCTTCTATTTCTAGGCACTTCTGAGTTCACTCCTAATCCTTTAGAACAGGAATGGGCACCCTTTTTTGGCCTGAAGGTCAGGTTTCATTTTGGAGAAGACTGGATCACTCAGCAGCACCTTTTAATTGCATCGCCAGTATCGAGCCTCCGCGTGTCTTCTCAAAAGTAAGCACGAGCATCATGCCTGCTCACAAGCAAGCAGGATGAGCCAGTGCAGGATACAGCTGAGAAGGAAGCAGGACTGAATCACTCAACAGCTTCCTCCCCAGCCCCTCTGCCCCACAGGGGAAAGCTCTCATCTCCAAGCAGCTGCTTATTGGAAAGAAGAGCTTTCACTCTGAGGCAGAGGGGACAACTAACCCTGCCAGGCCTTATCAGGCCCATCCCTGCCTTAGAATTCCTCACATTCCTTTAAGCATTCCTGACATCTTGGAGTTCTCAGTGGCCAAAAAAGAAGTGAACAGCCAACCTGTATTTTATCTCTTGTTAGGATCTCTTTTTTTTTCTCCTGGAGCAGGTAATTGGGGGGGGGGGGTCAACATTAATAAGTAGCAGAAGCAGGCCTGCAACGAAATGTTGCAGTGTGGACCATTATTTTCCCAATAGTGAGTCAACTTTTCATGGCCACTGAACATACTCAATTCTTATTAACATGTTTTGGAGAATTTCCCCCTTAAGAGCTTTTTTCCTAGGAAGTTTTTATGATTCTACGTATCTTGGGATTCCTCCATATGTCCCCCTTGGGCGTGGATGGTGCCATTTTGGCTACATAAGGACAGGTATTCAGGAGATCGCTATTAATATTACCATCACTTCTGGCCTGGGTCCTGAATCCTCAACTCTCCGGACACGCCCGCGCCCACCTCGTGCTCCTCTGGCTCCACGCCCAGGACGAGGCAGATTCCCAAAATTTATGTCCAGCTGAGAAGTGATGTCATTTGCTGCTTTTCGGAAAAAGTGAGAATCATCCTCAAAATCCTCCTTCAGCACCTAGAATGGAATGCATCTACATTAAGCCTGGCATCTACAAAGAAAACCATGCCAAAAGGAACACCGAAGACTTTCTAGAAGCTGTGGAAAGGGGACATGAAGTGAGACAGTTAAAGTTTTCAAAAAATTTACTATTTCCAATCCACCTTTTGGCCCAGTGGGTCTATAAGGTGGCTTATACAAATCTGACTTAAATAGAAGAACAAAATGAAATAAGATACAATAAATGAACACTAAAGTAAGAGCCCTAAGCACTTCCTCAAAACAACACAACACAATGAAAAGTCTGAATGAGGACCATCTTGGCCAACTATGGAAAAACCAGGAGTAAGGAAGCAAAACAGACCTCTTCTGGAGGAAGTTCCACAACCTTGGGGCTACTGCTGAAGAGGCCCTGTCCCAAATCACCATCCACTATACTTAAGATGGCAGAAGAACTGGAGCAGGGAAAATATGAGGAAGATCCTGAGACAGCAGCCCTTAAGGAGGGGTAAACAACTTGTGCGCCTCCAGATGCCTCACCAGCACAGGGAGTTGTAGACAAAAACATCTGAAGGGCCACAAGTTGCCCACCCCTGCCTTATGGTATCCTTTTCAGCCACTTGACAATAATAAGTTGCTCCCTGAAGTGTGTTAATAATGTTACACCAACTGAACATCGTACAACATAGTTACAGTTCCAAGCGCAACAGGCTCAATGGATTGTCTCCTCTCTAACAGAGATATGACACGGGGCACTTAATGGCTTTGAATGGTTACTTACCAACATTTTGCCCTTTACAAAAGCAGTAGCCAACATGCTCCACCATGCTGAACGGTAGCTTTTAATTGTACAACCCTTATATTTATGAAAGCTTTTGAACTATCTATTATTAATACCCATGGGTATTCATGCGCTCCCAAGCTCTTCAGTATCGCAGTAGCATCTCTAGCCTGAGGGGTAACCTGGTTCACACAACATGCCAGGCTCAGCATGGGTGATTTAACTCACGATGAGCTGCAGCACATGCCAGGTACATGTGGCTGCCTTTATGAATATGCAACCCCCAGTGGGGTTGCACTGCACCATCCAAACCTGACCACCGTGGAATATTCCTGGCTGAAACCCTGGAGAGCTGCTGCCAGTCAGCGTCGACTAGATGGACCAACAGTCTGACTTGGTATAAGGCAGCATCCAATGTTCCCATATTAATATTATTGCAGAGCTAAGCACACACAATTCCATGGGTAGGTTCTGTCTGCACAATAAAGGTCCCTGATCACAAGATAAAGCCTACAACTGTTGACAGGTACTTGCTCAGAGCTCTATGCGTATCTTCACTGAATGCAACAAGGTGGGAGTGGATGCTGCTGCGATGCTCCCCTCGCCTCTCCCCCCCTGTTCACTGGACAGGTTATGTTCATGTGAAATGGAGGAGTTGGATGTAGGGTTACAATCAGGTGAGATTGTAAACTAGAGATTAAAAAATGCAGCAAACTGAACCACTGATATTCAGTTGTCACAGCAAACCAGAACTTCAACAAAAATGCTTCTGTTTGGTCAGTATGACTGAGCTGTCAAATAAGAATGGAGAAAGAACTCTATGCTGCTGGAAGTTAAAACACAAAAAACCTTCAGATATTGCTGTGATGACCTAAAAGTTCTACAATTCAATATTAAAAACCCATAAATTTTAACAGAGGGTTTAAAGGAAGAACCCTCTAAATTCTAAGTTAATGCTTACATCATCTCTATATTTTGACTTGTGAATCACCACTGCTTTGGAAGGAACAGTGGTTTCAGGCTTCCGGATGTTGAATTCAGGCTTTGGTCGATTTTGTTCCTGAAGATTTTTCCACTCATCCAGTGTCATCTCTTGAACTACTTCTTCCACTGGTTCTCCTTCAGCAATTCTAAGGGTTTATAGTTGTAAAGTAAAAACCATTAGCCTGTGAAATGCCAAGAAGGGAAAGGCAGGGTACAACTTCATTGAAGGCAGATACCCGGTTTGCACACAGTGCTGAAAGTGGTTCTTCCCTTTCTGAATGGTGGTAAGGAGAGCTTGCACAAGTGGGACATGCGACAAAATTATACAGCATGGAGTACTCCCATTCAGCATTCCAATCAGTCAGCCAGCCATGCCCTCTTCCAAGATAACCTGTTCTGGATCCTCCCCCAGCATGACCACTGAACATGGCAACTGAGCATATTCAGTCCTCATCAGGCTGTTTTGCAGGGTTGCCCATTTAGCATCTGCCCCCTCCTAAATATGTTTTTCTACTTCTGCACACCTTAGGGTTCCCCCAAGCATGCTGGTGCTTCCCTCTTGTTTCTCAGTAGTCCCATTTTGATTACATAGCTGTCAGAACTCAGCACCTGAGTTCACTAGTAGCAAATACTAATAGGAAAAAAGGACTTTGGACACTGATTTAGATATTATAAATATGTTTATAACCGAACTGGACATCAAATGCTCTTGCGAAACTCGCTTTCAATTATTGTGACATCAATAGTAAAATCATGGTCAAGGAACTGTCTTTTTAGACCAGTCTTTACAGCCTACATTTTGTTGGTAATACATCCAAGTTAAGTTTTGCTATCTGATCACTGCGTATTTACTTGGGATAAAGTATCATTTGGATACCTGCTTTCAGGGTGGAGTTAACTTGACCTTCTCGGCCCTGGTCATAAGACCAGATGAGTACTTCACCTGGCATTTTCAGTGTACTCAAACTTGTGATACTCAAAGCATGACTTCTGTTAAGATCAACAGCAGCCTTCCTCAACCTGGTGCCCTCCAGACCTTTTAGGCTACAACTCTCAGTATTCCTGACCACTGACCATGTTGGCTGGGGCTGATGGGAGTTGTAGTCCCCAACATGTGGAAGGACCCAGGCTGAGCAAGGCTGTTCTATAAGATTCCACCACTAGGCTTATCCTGCAGCATGAGTCAGGTACATACGAAACTTACTTGTTCCTGTACTGCAATAGCAGCAGATGTTCAGCTGACATGTCACCAGTTTTTTAAAACACAGATCTGCTGTTTAGTTTTGCCATAACAAGTCCAAGATGTATATTCAAAAGCAATCTCAGTAAATGTAGTGCAATAGCTGCATGCAAGCTCACCCAAGGAACATCTGAGACACATATCTCTGCCTTGTGAAGAAGTCCAAAATTGTTCTTTACCGCCATACATTTTTACTAGCTTGGCTGTCTTGTATATACCTATGACCGACATTTGTTGTGTGAAAGAAAAACATAGCCAACCCTTAATCCTTGCCGGTAATTAGCCTGGCATAATGTAATACGATGGATATATTTTCTAGAAAGGTATTCAAGAACTTCATCAAGTTCAGGGATGGGAACACAGCATGGCTGTGGCAATAATTCCAGTGGTGATTACACCATGCAATTAGCTAACTGGAAGAGCAGTCTTGTCAAATTTAAGATTAAGAGCAATCTTGAAGCAAAGGAAAAAATATGTATGCTGGGGCTCTTCTTGTTTGTAGTCTGTATAGCATTTCACACTGTCCTCAGAAAGAAGTTGGGAGTTTCTCTCACACACTTGTATAAAGCATGTGCTATTCAAAGCCTGGCTATATAAAGCTGATTCAGGTTTCTTGTCTACCCCTATTTTCATTCAGGAGCCAGGAGTAAGTATTCTGTCCTGCATGAAAAGGTAAAAACACAGCAGTGATCTGGAGTATGAATGAGGAGTAAGTGGAAGCAATTTGTCTCAGCTATAAGCCATTTAAGTGATGAAAGGCAACCCAGAAGACAGGCAAATGTATTCTGCCCACCGGAAACAGTTGTGCATTGTGTGCCTTAACGTTTCATGAGAATTACACCATGCCATTAGCTAACTGGAACAGCAGTCTGTTCCAACTCGCTGTAAAACATTAATGTACCTAATAAATCCATATCAGAAAATCCTAGCTAATCACCAGGGCTTCCCTTCAGCCAACACAGTCATGTAGTTCCAGTTGCCCAAGAGCTTCTGTTCCACCCCTCCCTTCTGGGTTGTGGATAAAGACCTTTCAAAAAGATTTAAATCACACGTTGAGAGTGCAGCTTCATATATTTCCAGAACTTGTTATGATCTGGTTTGCACATACCGGCAGCAATTCCTGGGTTGTTTAATCCACTTGCTGGGGATGAGCAGAACATGCAAGCCATTTCAGCTTTTAATTAACAACCCAGGAACGCCCCATTTCTGGTTATTTCATGACATGAGAACCCAGAAACTCTGGGTTGTTTGGGGGTCAAACAACTTGAAGTTAACTCAACAACTGCCCAGGTTGCTCACTCCTGAGTTAAAGCATCTCCTTAAGATTAAGCCGTCAATCTGAGACCATCCTTGGTAGCACAGTACACCAGTATCAATTCCATTTTCCTGACTTTAGATCATTACCATGCCACAATCTGGTCTTGGCATGATGCTGGAATAAAACTCCCCACCAAGAGGACAGACTTTCTAATGGTAACTTAAGGAGCAACAAGAGCAAGATACTCAAAACCAGTCCATACTTAGCTGGAGATTCTCCCTCAGGTGCTCCAGGGTTCTCTTCTGTTTCTGGAGTTTCTTCCATAGGGGCAGTTTGTTCCAACTCACTGTAAAACATTAATGTACCTTTGGAAACCAAAGACTGCATTGTTCAGCATACCTCATTATGGGCTGTTCAGAATAAGCACCACACCTAGGTGCAGCCTTCCCTAACCGGATGTCCTCCAAATGTGTTGGACTACAACTCCTATTACCCCCAGCCAGCATGACCACTGGGGAAGGCTGCCTTAGTGTCTGGGGGGCGGGGGGCTCAAAGAATATTAATCTCTGCAACTAATAAGCATAATGCTTATGTACTGAACGACAGAAAGAGTACAATACCTTAATTGTGGCCCTAAAAATTTTTATTAAATAAAAATTCCACTCTGCCCCTTGGCTCTTTTTTGTGCCACAAAGCTAGCATGTAGACATGAGTTGTCTGTGCCAATTCTGTCAATGCTTGTGTTTTAGTTTCTGTCTAGTGGAGCTAGAAGTCAAATTTCTGCTCACATAGTATCAATTTCAGTTTTCCCCAGAGCGACCATAAACTAATTCTTACCCTTTGTGCAAGTTACAATGTTTTGTAATCAAGTAATTTTAAGTGCAAATTGAAGCACTGAACTGAATAACCACCCAGAGAGCTTTGGTTATTGGGAGGTATAAAAATGTAATAAACAAAACAACAAAATAACTATCAGTATTATAAGAAAACCAGACCCTCCTCCAGACAACACTTAGCAGGAAATCCAAATATTGGTCCTGGAAACATAGACACACATGAGGCATGAACTCTACCAGTAAGCAAGGTCCTTTTATCACAAGGATTTGGATTCTTCATTAAAGCAGGACTGATAAGTCTTTCTGCATAAATCTTATGTTGGCTCCCAAGTTCAGAGAAAAGGACGAAGTAGCTTAAAACTGAATAAAAATACAAAAGCTAGTTTCTCTCTCAGCTCTTAAAACCCCAAGTCAAAAGGACACAGACATGTTACCAAATCTTCTTGGAACAATTTTTAGGGGAAAGGTAAATTCTGCATGGTTTACATGGTTTTCAGTAAAAAAAACAAGTCCAGTCTATATGACTTACTGTTTTGTTGTATAAGCCATCTCAAAGTTGGAAAAGGTGGGATACAAACCGTCATAGCAGGGATAGGGACTGTTTTATATGTTGAGGGTCACATTTCCTCAGGGCCACATACTAGTGGTGGGTGTGGGCCACCCTTTATTTCTCCTATCCCCTTTTGGCCCAGTTTGCACGATCGCAGCTGGGGAAATAAGTCACAGCTGGGGAAATAAGTCACGATCGCAGCTGGGGAAATAAGCTTACTCTCCCATTGTGTGCACCAGTCACACACTGGGGGGATTAGCATAATTACCCTTGGCAGCGTGACCAAGCCAGGGTGGTAACCCCAGCCAGGGTGGCTTGTTGCCATAGATAACAAGTATACCCAGAACCCTACAACACCTCATGGATTCTGGGAGGCTTCTTAACCCACAGCAACAAGCCACTCTGGCCAGAACCCCTCAGCACGCAATCAGTACGCGCAGGGTGGTTAACAAGCTACTGTGGCTTATTAAGCACCCTGTGACCATGTGAACCAGGCTTCTTTTCCTCCCTGCCTAGCATGGAAATGGAGCAGGCTGGGGGCTCACATCTCAGCAAGGAAGGGGCAGGTTGAGGAGAGGCCATGGGCTGGACAGAATCCACCATGGGCCAGAGGCTCCTAATCCCTGATGTACAGAATCATACTCTCAATTGCGCCAGCTAAGAAAAAATAGCATGACTAGAACAAAACATGTTGTCACCTGAGAAAGAACATCTGGATCAGGGGCGGGCAACTTGTGGCCCTCCAGATGTTTTGGCCAATGTTTCCCATCAGCCCTAGCCAACAGACAATGGTGAGGGCTGATGGGAGTTGTAGCCCAAAACATCTGGAGGGCCACAAATTGCCCAGCCAGATCTAGACAGTGCCCCAATGCATGCCCATGGATGAAGTGGGAATTCTGTTATTCTGCAACAGTAATTGTGAATGTGGAATGAGGTGAGGGACATGTAACAACATTCTCAGATATACAAGAGTATAAAACTGGCATAACTGCTGTGATCTGGGCTAGACTTATCAAACATCTCAGCTCCTAAATCTGTTTTCAGTACCAAGGTGAATCCTGGAATGTAAATATGAAGTTAGCTTGTTTCCTGAAGCCATAGTTAAGATTAAAATCAGCTTTTAAGTTTTGGACATATTAAACTGCAGCTAATTGAAAACAGAAACAAAAGCTTTTGATCCCCTCCTTACAGCCATACCCAAGGTTTGTTCACATAACCAGACCACACTTTACTTTTCATGTTATAGAGCTAAGCTCAGGCCTTCAAAGCTTTCTTTGATGCTGCGTACAGACTTCGTGCTGAGCTGGTATAACTTGTAGCCATGTCCATGCGTCACTGATACTGGCTTGGATCTTAAGCTATGTTAACCTATAGAAATTCACAGAAGGAAAGTTTCCTATCCTGTCCTCTCACCTGCAGCCAGCTATGTCCCCGAAAAGCCTCTTCAGAGGTTCTGGGGCACTTCTAAACAATCTGGGATGGGGTGTGGATCATAACATCAGTTAACTGAAAGGAAATTCACAGAAGGAAAATTTTCCATCCCATACTCCCCCTGGCAGTCCCTATGCCAAATCTCACATTGATCAGGCGGGCCCCCAACTCTCTGGAGAAGCTTTTCAGAGGGTACGGGTGGAACGAAGGGATGAAAAAATTTCCTTCCATGAACTTGGTCCTTAAGTTAACCTATCTTAGGATTCAAGCCATTGTCAACATGTGGCATGGCGTGGCATGACCTACACCTTATATTGCCTCCCATGGGCTTAAACCAAATTTGTTACAATGCAGAATTTGAAAGCTATGAGACAAAGGTCAAGTAGCAAACCCAGAAATGAAGAGCTAAGTACATAATCAACATATAATGACACATGCAACTTGGAAACTACACTCTCAACTAGGTAACAGTCCAAGACAATCACTAATATTATCATACCTCAGATCATCCTTAACTGCTCCCCAGTTGCGAGGTCCACTTCCACCCCTTTTGTCTTCTGCTCGGACTCCTCTAGAGACAGAAATAATATTCTTTTAGTTCCCTTCTTCTTGGAAGGGAAAATATATATATAAAAGCAAGTTGTACAAGTGTGGTAAACCAGAGATGGGCAGAAAGCCGATTGGGATCTACTAGTAGATCTCCAGATCACTTGCAGTAGATTGGCAAGGATTTCTGACTCCCAGTTGCTTAGTGATGGCAGCAACAAAATGATTCCCTGCCTCATCCAAAATGTACACTGCTGAAATTAAGGAAGACTGAGGCAACCAGGAGTGGATTTCCATCAAAGAACTGTGAACTCTGTTCAGTATGGGTTCTCAAAACACATCCCCAGCCTCAGAATTCTTTGATTCTAAGAATATGTCATTTGCACGCGCACTGATGGTTCACAGGGTTCTAGCAAAACACAAAGTAGATCCTTCAAGCCTGAAGACTGCCTGCTCCTGTGTTCAGCTCCCCATCACCACTATTCATGATCACCCACAGAACAAGTATCGCTAAGATGCTATTTATTAAGCTACTGGAAGAACATACAGAACGTACTTACGTTTTGTCACTCCCACTCTGCCGGTCAAACTCCCGTTTCCCTCTCTGATCAAAGCCGTTGAAAGTCCTATTCATTCCACCACCTCTTCCTCTGCCTCGCATTCCACCTCTTCCTCCCCCACGACCCCTCATTGGCCTTTCCCGATCAAATCGGTCCATTGGTCTGAAAGATAATATACCTTAGTTTGTTCTAACACACCTTAAAAGGTCAATGCCATGTAGATGTACTAGAAATACAAACATGGCTGAATCCAATGCTGGCTATCCACCAGCAGGACAGAAACCACTGGCGGAACGGATTTCACCTCCCTCCCGTGCACCCCCTCAAATCTGCTTGAGGGTTGAGGGACCCTCTGAAGAAGATTTGGGGATGCAGGGGGAGGAAAACAAGGGAAGTAAAATTGCACAAGTAGAAGTCTGCTCACGTGACAGATTTAACCCATTACACATACATAAAAGACAACATAACTAAAGCTTTTTTATGCTTTCCCTTGAGATTTAAAAAAAACAAAATCAAAGCTATGATTGCATTGCTTTGCTCCAATGAGCAATAATCAGACTTGATTCTGTGGCCATTATCTAGCATACTGGAAGAAATTCTGAAGCCTCCTTCCAAAGACTACAATCGAAGTCTCTAAAGGGCAGCCCAAAGGCTCAGTAAGGTGGCTGAAAATTCCACCTCCAGAGTTGGACGATTTGTAATTCCAGCTTCAAAAAGAAATAAAATCTATGACTATCCCCAAATTGTTGAAACCAAGGAGTTGTTGCATCACCCTAGGGACCATTATGTCCAAACACCACAAGGCATGATGTTTGACCAAGGGTGGTCAAACCATGGCCAGTGATAAAGTTTTCAGAGGATTTTGAACTGGAAAACCTTCCAGTGAAAATTATGTTCATTTGCATCAGAAAAATTTCTGATGCTGTAGACAGATCTAATTTATTATTTTTATTTTATTGCATTTAGTAAAGAACATTTTAAAAAGTACACCATGTTAATTTTTGGCCCAATACACCACACGTATTTGACTTGAAATGTTGGGTTTGTGTGTGTGGAATGAAAGCACACAATGTGATTTAAATGTTGTATTATGTAGAAACTTTTATTGGAATACTTGTAAAAAATTAAAAACAGTAGCATGTACTTCCTTTACATTGTTTAAATTTAAGAAGAAAAAACAAAGGCACTGAAAAAACTATTGAAATGCTAATTGATTTTAGCAACCCAAAGAACTGTGGTTGATATGCTGACAACCATGCATCTACTTCAACAGCTCTTTTCCACTGAGGTTGTTGGGGGCCGCTTCAGTTTCGCTGCCACTTATTACACTCCAAGA
Organism: Heloderma suspectum; assembly: GCF_057233095.1. NCBI lineage: Eukaryota > Metazoa > Chordata > Lepidosauria > Squamata > Helodermatidae > Heloderma > Heloderma suspectum. Next base: position 91,153,807 of record NC_139459.1, read on the forward strand.
CATATGTATTTCAATGACATATACATATTCTTTCATATATTTGCCAGGAATAGTCACCTGAAAGACATTAATTACAACTTTGAAACTGCCATGCTTACCTAATATTGTATTTGCAATTGGCATACAATTGCAAATTTTCCATTATGAAATAGAAAATTTCCTGTGGAAAGATAAAGAACTGGAAAATCTTCCACCGCACATCATTCACTGCCCATGGCCCTCAGCCTAATTTCAAAAGCAATCAGTTCACACCTCTGGCAAAAGTGATCTGTCTCTCCCCTGGCAGGAAAGAGAGGGGGGAGAGAGAGAGAGGAGGGGTGGCTCCATCCACTGCCAGCATCCAGACCCCAACAATTACCCCCAACAGAAGGAAGGTTTCCCTCCCCTGTGTTTGATCAACAACCTTATACCCACATCACAAGATTCAGCAGCCAAGGGTCCTGCTTTGTTTTACAGATGGTTATGATAAACAGCACCTTGATTTTAGGTTTTACATCTTAGAATTATCAATTAGCAATATGTAAACCAAGGATACATTTGCATGAAGAAAGCCTCCATCTCACATAAGCAAATCTGATGCATGGAAGGAATGGCACCTAGAAACCTGAGACACAGTAGCCCTATGCAGGCATTTGCCCGCTCACATGTAGGGCTGAAATGTGTAGGGGGACATGGGCGTGCATGTAAGACCTGCTCCCAGCATCCCCATGCTCCGGTTTCCCAGTTAGACCTTCACACATGGAGTACGTAGGTCTGAAGAGGGCTCTGTAAGCACATTCAGCTGAAGGTGTTTACAGAGTTCCCGCAGTTGCGAACTCCGCCTGATAACTGGGTAGGGGGAGCACAGGGACCCTAGGAGCAGGACTTGTGTGCACACCCATGTCTCCCTACACGTGAGCAGGTGAATGTAGGGCTACTTACTTCAAATGGGGATCTCCAGCCAAGCACAGAAAGAAAACAAGGCTCTGTTAGTCATAGCCATGACTTTGTTGACCACGTCTAGAATCCATCTACTGCAGGTCTAACTAAATGGCACCTTGTAAGATCAACTCAAAATCCTTCCAAGGGCCACCTTATATCTCTTCAAACAGCACCTACCTTTCTAGAGTAAACTCTGCTTGTCTTTCCATTTCATGGGGACGATATTCCCTGAAAGGTTTCCATTCAGCTTTATCTTGCTTTACATCTGTACCTCTGTTTTCATTCCATCCCTGCTGTTCTCCCCTTTTTGGAGCTCGCTTCTGGCCTGTGGAGCACCAAGTTACTTACATTAGTAGCATTAAAATCAATTAAATTTTTATCAAATTGATGATCATCGCAAGTGTTGTATTCAATGTTAGTCCTACTTAAAGTAGACCCACTGAGATGAATGAGACTTAGCTTGACATTGGATTCAAGCCAATGCTATCTGCCATTTAAGAATGTTTTGTTCCAGTCAGTTTCTGAGGTACATTTATTTTAAACCAGGGGTGGGCAACTTGCAGACAACTCCCATCAGCCCTAGCCAGCATGGCCAATGGTGAGGGATGATGGGAGTTGTAGGCCAAAACATCTGGAGGGCCACAAGCTGCCTGATGCTGGGCTGCTCAGTTCTGCTTTCTGCTACCTATTTTAATACCAGTCTAATATTTTGTTTTATGGCCAACTATTTTAATGCGACTGTGTATTTGTACTCTTCATTGGTGTTTCCTGGTGTGTTTATTTGTTTGATGTTTTTATCTAGAAGCATTCTCAGTTTACTTTATATTGAATACCTCCAGTAGAAAATGGGGTTAAGAAATAATAAACTAGGCTAAAGGAGCTAAACATCAACTGTTCAGTCAGTTAAATCCACACACAACAGAATACATTTTTTAATGTACATACTCCCAAGGATCCATGAAACAATTCTCATACTCTGCCCAGGTGGTGACAGAAAAAGCAGTCCTCCTGGGGATGTAAGTATTAATGTAAGCCCCCACAAAAAGTTGGCAACAGAATGAAGCAAGCTTGCAAAGACTGCAGTGAAGATGCACCCACTCCAACTTCAACTGCAAAAGTGATTAGACAGAAAATAAAATGATCTTACTGGCACTTTTAATGGGCAATTTAAGCACATCAAATGTAATCAGCACTCTGAACTTCCTGTTGAAAATTACTGCATTATCGCTCATCTAGCTCTCAAGATCAACTTAGTGATCTACCACTATCTGGTTCCCAGTGGTGGCCTCTTCCTCCCTCAACCAGAAGGGCAGCTGAGGAAACATCTTTCCCTGAGGGGAAGGGAGAGGAAAACTTGAATTCAAAAGAGAAACTACAGAAGACAAGAAAGGGAAAAGGAACCAGCTAGCAAAGAACATCTTTCTTGTCATCTCAGCAGAGAACAATAGATGTAAGACAAACCTGAGTAACATCGGTTCCAGAACAGGTACATCCCATCCATCTGGGCAACCATCATGCTTTCCCTCCTCTTCCCTCCCAATTCCCCAAAGTGTGAACAGAATGCTGGACCAGATGGACCCTTGGTCTGATACAGCATGGATCTTTTATGTTCTTATCCCTTTCCTTGCATCTTGTGTCTTTTTAGATTGTAAGCTTCAGGGCAGGGGCTGTATAATTATCGATTCTTGCAAGCTGCTCTGAGAGTCTTTTGACTGAAGAGTGAGATAGAAATGCTTTGAATAAATACACAATATCACAACTTCCTAGTCTTTTTTATTTATTCATTTATTCTATTTGTACCCCGCCTTTCTACCAAAAATTGCACTCGGGGTGGCTTTTTTGCAATCTTAAGGCAACTGGAAGCCCTGCAAGATGCAAGATTGTCAGAGAACTTCCTTTGGCAATGAATTTGGGCCTTCCAATATATGGAAAAAAGAGGCACAAGGCTATTGTGGAGGCATTACATAAACTTGGTCTGTTTATATCTTATGTTGAATATTTCATCTTCTATGACATCGTACAAACCTTCACTCTGGTGAAGAAAAACAATTGCCCAGAAAAGTTATGTAAAGAAATTCTGCCGGTGTTGACATGATACCAATTACCATAATCCAAGCAGCAGAATGTTGAAAGATTCATTCCAAGGATCTAACATGCCTGTATTTCAGCAAGCAGCATCCACATTTTCTGGATTTAAAAGATCTATGGTGCCACTTAACAAAATAAAGCCACCAATGACATATCAAAGCTTCCGAATAAATGTGATGTACTCAAACCAGCTTTTTTAAAATCCAGAACTTTACCTGACTGCACAGTAATAGTACAAAGGATGTTAAGAGCCACAGACTGAAAGATGAAGAGGAAATAACATAGCCATGTTCCTTATAAAACATTTCAAACTAATTTGAAGTTTTCAATATATATTGGAAGAAATCTACTATATTACTGCACATTATATCCTTATGTAGATCAGTTGGTTGTAGAACCCTTCGAGAAATGCAGAGAGATTTACTTATCTAACCATTATTTGGCTTTCCATTGTTTTAAAAAGTCAAAGCTGATTGTATCCTGTGTCTGCATTTACAAAAATAATTACAAAGAGATAAATCTAAACGGCTGACATTTTTACAAGAAAAACCATGTACATTTTCAAAGGTGGTGCCAAAAACTGGATGTATAACTGCTTCTGCAATCCCACAGGAGGGTTATATGCAGTGATGTCTGCCTGCCAGTGCAACAGACACCACTGATGGAATGATTCCCCAATCCCCCCGCAGCTCCTCATGTGGGGAACCCTCTGGAATATATCTGGGAAGAGCACAAGAGGATACACGGAAGAGAGCGACAGGAAAAAGGTGAGTGAGGGGACACAAGACAGAGGTGTACAAAATTACACACAGTTTAGAGAAAGTGGATAAGGAGTCATTTTTCTCCTTCTCTCATAATACTAGAACCCAGGGTCATTCCATGAAGCTGATTGGTGGGAAATTCAGGACAGATAAAAGGAAGTACTTCTTCACACAGCACATAGTTAAACTATGAAATTCATTTCCACAAGATGTAGTGATGGCGACCAGTTTGGATGACTTTAAAAGGGGACTGGACAAATTCATGGAGGATAAGGCTATCAATGGCTACTAGCCCTGATGGTTATAAGCTAACCCCAGTATCAGAGGCAGTATGCCTATGTACACCAGCTGCTGGGGAACCTGGGTGAGATGGTGCTGTTGCACTCATTTCCAGCTGGTAGGTTTCCCATGTGCAGCTGGTTGGCCGCTGTGTGAACAGAATGCTGGACTAGATGGACCCTTGGTCTGATCCAGGATGGCTCTTCTTATGTTGTTAGGAAGTGCCACTGAACAAGCAGAAATCCACCCACATGACATTTGATGTAGCCTGGGGACCTTGTCACAATCTGGAGTTTTCTTATTAATAACTTCAGTTTGCATCCCAGCTACTGGCAAAGGAGAAGGCTATGCAACTGAAGATTTCAAAAGTTTACCACCCTCGCACAGAGGAGAGGAGTGAATGTTTAACCAGAAACAAGGAGAAGGGAGTGGGGAAGAGAAAAAGGCAACAACGACTAGATTAAAGTCACATGTGAGCAGGTAAGTGGCATTCAAGCAGACCTGATTTCTGAATTTGTCATCACACTGTACTCACAAATGAGACTTCACCCAAGAAAAACTCTCAAATCCACTTCAGTCCAATATTCAGACTATGACCTGAATGCAACTGTTTCGACATACGCGCTGTTGCCCCCAAAAAAGGGTTTTTGGGGGTGGGGGTGGGCAGGGAGAACCCTAACACAATAAGCAAAGATCAAATCTTGCCACAGAGCTAATGACAATCAGCTTATATTGCTACACTGCTTTAACGTACCAAATATACATAATTCAGATGAATGCTGTAATACAGAGCTTGCAAAATATTATTCCTAGATGCGAACATGTGTTGCTGTGCCCAATCATAGCTATGTGATTTTTCCAGCCTCTCTGTTAATGTATTGATAGTATAGTGATATATGTAGATGCTGTCACAATCTGATAGGATCAGAACTGCGCAAAGCAGCCAAATCCCAGGGAGAACATTTACTCAGGGAAGTAAGGGACAGAAAGTTAACGAACTCAAATATGAAAACAAGCAGTAGTATTATTGTGTAGCAGCTACAAAAAGTCTAACAGCCGTTCTGTTGATGTGACGGGAGAACCTAATTTTGAGTTAAGTACATAAGAAGATCCCTGCTGGATCAGACCAAGGGTCCATCTAGTCCAGCATTCTGTTCACACAGTGACCAACCAGCTGTTGACCAGGAATTCCCAAGTAGGGCATGAGAGCAACAGCACCCTCCCATCCATGTTCCCCAACGCTGGTGTACATAGGCTCACTGCCTCTGATACTGGAGGTAGCCATCAGGACTAGTAGCCTTGGATAGCCTTTTCCAACAGGAATTTGTCTAACCCCCTTTTAAAGCCACAAACTGGTGGCTATCACTACATCCTGCGGTAGCGAATTCCATACTTTAACTATGCGCTGTGTGAAGGACTTCCTTTTAGCTGTCCTGAATCTCCCACCAATCAGCTTCATAGGATGATTGAGAGAGGGAGAACAATGTCTCCCTATCCACATTCTCCACACCATGCATAATTTTGTAGTCCTCTATCATTTCTCCCCTTACCCTCCCTTTTTCCAAGCTAAACAAGCCCAGCTGTTGTAACCTTCTCTCATAGGGAAGATCCTCCAGTGGTTGATCATTTTAGTTGCCCTTTTCTGCACTTTTTTTTTCAGCTCTACCTTTTTTTAGGTGTGGTGACTAGAACTGGACAAAGTATACCAAGTGTGGCCGCACCATGGATTTGTACAGGGGCAGTATGATATTGGCAGTTTTATTCTCAATTCCTTTTCTAATTATGCCTAACATGGAGTTTGCCTTTTTACAGCAGCTGCACACTGGGATGACATCTTCATTGCGCTGTCCACCACAACCCCAAGATCTCTTTCCTGATTGGTAGTTATAACAGCAGGGGAACAAGTTCAAAGGAAAGCATTAAAAATTAATAAATTGCTACCCGTTTAATTCTGCAACATCATCATTTTCACTGAATGAGGGCAGTGTGTCTTGGGAGTCAGAGGTGGCAACAACCCGATGAAAGCTCAGTGGCACATGCCTTTCATGTATCCTTGCTGTCCACCTCTTCCTTCCTTTCAAATAGTGTGTTAATTTTGAGACCTGGTAAAAATATACTGGTATTTTTTGCAAGGAAGTGTTCTCTTTTGCCATCTCTTGCTTTAAATGCAAGCTGCGAGCTAACTGGCCACTCCTGCAACTTTCATAATACATCCCACAGTAAAAAAAAAAAGATAGTTAACAAAATATGGGTTGTTTGTTAGCATGAGCAAGCTGCCTCCGGTGCACCCACTTCGACTTTCTCTCCGGATCACAGAACCACCCAGGAACACCCCATTGTTTAACCCAGGAATTGGCAATATGTGCAAACCAGGTCATTATATCTCCTATATATTAGGAGAAGCAATGCACATTGGAAGCAGCTGTTCTTTTTTAATTTTATTTTAAAATCAGAATTAAGGGTTTTTTTTCAAACTCAGTGAAACTCATTTGGTAACAAACACATCACTTGAGTATGCAAAAATACATCACTTGAATATGTCAAAATCCCAGTATTCAAACGTTACCACCTACCCCTTAAATAGTCAGATGCTGCCAATGGTTTATTTTAGGAAGTTCAACAGAACAGATATTTATTAATTATATCTATTGTTTTTAAGCTGTCTATGCAAATAAAGTTCTGCTTTTCATATGGACTTTAAATAGCAGGCAAATATGAGATCACTGTTCCTGAAGTGTTTCTTTTGAATATTCAAGCATGTAATTGAAATGCTCCACTACTAACAACAAGGAAATCACAGAAAACACATTTGAGTTACAAAGGCTAAACCTACTACAGGTGGGTTCACATGATCGGGGAGGGAAAATTAGTCACTGTGGCTTATTTTCCCATCCCACACATGACAGTTGCACAACGCCTAACTACCATAATTACTTTCACCAGGCCAAGCTTGTCACGACATCCGAAGTGGGGTTACAAAACACCCCACAACCCTAGAACAAGCTATGGGCTCCAGGCTGGTATGTAAACCATCCCCACTAGGTTCGGACGTCACGACAAGCTGAGCCTGGCAAGGATAATTATGGTAATTACACAGCCACACAGGGCGGGAAAATAAGCCACAGTGGCTTCTTTTCCCTCCCCAATCGTGCGAACTCATATCACTCCCCATATTTTGTCCCACATTCATGTATTTCATATATGGAAAGAACTTATTCTGTATGGTTCAAAGTACAGCGCAAACACTACTTTCACTTAAACCACATTGAGCAAGCAGAGGATTTGGGCAGGTTCCAGCTTCATGTACTCACTGCTAAAAAGAAAAACCCATGTATCTTGCTTCAAATGATAGGGTTGTGCTCTTTTTCCTACACTGATTATCTGAGGGTAAGAAAAGTATAATAGCATGTGGTAGCCAGTTTCAGGTGCTCTTAGGTGAAACAGATTTTCTAGATCCATTACAATCAAGGTTAAGGCCTGGTTTTGGCACTGCCTCCGTCGCTCTGTGGGATGACCTATGCCAGGTGAAAGGCAGGGAGTATGACCTGTTGATCCTCCTGGACCTCTCAGCAGCTTTTAATACCATTAATTATGGTATCCTTCTGGAGAGGTAGTCTGAATTAGGAACAGGCAGTACAGATTTCTGTTCATACCCGGGTGACCACTTCCAGAAGGTGGTGCTGGGGCATTTCTGCTCAACCTCATGGCATGTATCCCTAGGAATCCCACAAGATTCCATCCTATCCCCCACGCTATTTATCATCTACATAAAACTACTGAGTGAGGTTATCTGGAGATTTAAGAGTGTAATGCCATCAGTATGCTGATGATATGCAGCTCTCTCTTTCATCAGATCCAGGTAAGGCAGCTGAAGTGCTTAATCAGTGTCCAGTTGCAATTAGGAATGGATGAGGGCCAACAAACTGAAGATCAATCCAGACAAGACAGAGGCATTGTTAGTGCGTGGTCTGTCTGTCCAGATGAATTGTGTTCAACCTGTTCTGGAAGAGATTGCACTCCCTTGAAAGGATCACATTCGTAGCCCCTGAGTGCTTGCAAATCCATCTTTGCCACTAGAAGCACAAGTGCCCACAGTGGCATGCAGCTCCTTTTACCAGCTTAGGCTGGTATGCCAATTATGACCCTACTGGGACAGAGATAGCCTGGCTTCAGCGATCAATGCTCTGGTAAATTCCCACTTAGATTACTGCAATGCATTCTATACGGGACTGCCTTTGAAGTCGGTCTGGAAACTTCAGTTAGTACAAAATATGGCAACAAGAGTACTGACTAGAACCAAGCGTTACAATGTTATCATTCCAGTATTTTTGGCTCCTGGTTAGTTTCCAGGCCCAATTCAAAGTGCTGGTGTTAACTTACAAAGCCCTTCATAGGGCTTGGTACTACAGCCTCTGAAGGACTGCCTCTTTCCATATATTCCTACCTGAGCCCTGAAGTCATCAGAGGCCCTGCTCCGAGTGCCGCCATATAAAGAGATGTGGTAGGTGGCACTTGAGAGCAGGTCTTTTCAGTAGAAGCTCCCCAGTTACGGAATGCCCTCCCAAGAAAGGTTTGCCAGGCATCTGCGTTGTTCTTTCAATGGCAGGCAAATACCGTTTTATTCTCACAGGCTTTGCAATCCTTTTAAAGTCATTTTAAACTCTGATAACTTGTAGCTCTTTATGTAAGGGGCCAGCAATCTGATGCCCTCCCGATGTTTTGGACTCCAACTCCCATCAGCCCCAGCCAGCAGAGCTGATGGTCAGGGATGATGAGAGTTAAATAATGACCTGCTCTAGCCAACTCTCACATGTGATTTACCTTGGGAACATGTAAGAGTGGGTAGGTATTCTGGGCTCACAGGAACCTTGGCTTCATTTATTTCTCACATCACAGCAGCCACATAGTTGGAAAATGATTTGAGCAAATTGGGCAACAAACAAAGGCATTGTAGATACAACAGAACCTTTTACTGGCAACCCCCACCAAAAGGGTAGCGATTCCCATGGCATCCTTAGCAAATGTCCATAGGGAGTTAACCTGCATATTTCCGCTTCTTCACTACAGCAATCTATGATGAAGTTGGGGAACATCCAAAGGTATTCTTTCCCCACTTCACTACAAATGTAGTTTCTGGAAAAGGGCAGTAGTATATCAGAAGATAATTTGCAGGCTACAGCAGAAGATTAAAAGCTACATCAAGACATGTCCTGCTGAAAGTATAAAAAGTCTGATCGCTCACGGGCTTGCTAGATGATTTCAATTTGGAGATCAAGAGCAGTGAGACATGAAGCACCGGATAATCCTGGGACTGCTTATGCTCTGTGATATGCTTCTGTGCATTTTTGTAAATACAAAACTGACTTTGCTAATCACTGCAGCTATGACTTTGGAGACAGATTGTCTGCTGCTAACATGCTATTCTCTGCACAGAATAACACTACCTAGCTGGAAAAAACACAAGATTACTAGCTGCTTCCATGCCTGGGATAAACAGGCTATACTCCAGATTTATCAAAATTCCTGGGCTATAAAGAACAATTTAAGAGGTAGAAGTGATACCTAGTCCAACATCCAGCTTGCAAGAGCTTATACAAAATTAGTTAGCTGCAGTATGCAGATGTGAGACTCTAAAAACAATTTGTATAAACACAACAGATTACAGAGTAAGAAAAGGCAGCAGCAGCATGTATGCTTAACAAAATGCTGCATCGTGCACACACAATTGCTCAAACATTCTGTGTACTTATAAGAACCATTTTACATAGACTACCAACTAATCAAGTAAAGCAGGACAGCAGCAGGACACCACCAGAATAAGTGTCTGCTGTGATTTTGCTACACGAGTGTAACAGTTACATTAAATACTGACAGCTACTTTGGCAGGAGTTATTCAGCAGAGTTTCCCTTACATCTGTACTATCAACACATATTCAGAACCTGAATATTGCTGCTTTCCACCCAGCAATTTTATTTTCACTATAGTAATGTAGGGATATCACACTACTTAAGTCTGCTTCCTACATAGCCGAGCACCCATATTCTGTGTAGTGGACAAAGATATCCAGGTAAGGGGAAAAGCAGATCTATTCCAGTGACTTTTGGACAATGTTACAATTTAGGCCTGGGGATGCAAATACATCATCAAAGAGGAACTTGTGCTCTTATTCCCTTCTTCTCCTTTTCACTCTTCTCGGTATGAACGGTATAAATACCGGAGCACAATGAACTTAAGAGTACCCATTCAGACAAAAAATATTCTCCATGTCATATGCCCCAACTTTCCTGGAGTCACATTTGCAAAGAGAGTGCGAAGTGACAGAGTGTAATGCCCCTTGCTATCAACACCCTGCCATAGCCAACCAAAGCAATTCATGTTATTGCATAACAGATGAACAGTGCTGCCATAATGACAGAATCACTGCAATCCATGGACTTCCCAAATCTCCACATGAATGTATCTGCAAGGAGAGTGATGGTGTATCACACAGACATTTTGGACAGCTCCTCCAGTCCCAAGTTAAACTGAAGTGGCTGGATATAGACAGTGGGACACTAAACAGCTAGACACAGATACGACACATGGTTCTGTAAGAAGTATTCCAAGGCATGCATGGATTTGTGTCATTGCCTACTTTACATTTCAGTAATAAATCATGCTCCTTCCTTGCCATTTTCTTGTCCTAATTTTTGTTTTATATTACATTTATATGCAATTTGCGTGCTATATTTCCAAGGCTACTTATAATTGGGACCCAGGTATTTTTTTTCTGGGCTAAAATTGGAGGCATACTTCCTGTGATACTCAAAAAAGGTATGAATTTTCTTAATCAGTTCCCATAACAAAAGGTGGGCAGAAGTGAACAGTTAATATTTGTTCCTGACATCCCATCCACACCTCTACACAATCATTCAGAAGTGGGCCACTGCTATGTCAGCAATGGCAACCCTTCTGGAATTCCCACATGGCTGTCTGCATCAGGGAAGCCAGTGTGCTGTTCCCACAATAGGGTACCATCCATATATTGGCAGGTGAAGAGAGAAGACAGCAATGCTATATGGGGCTTCCCTGCTTGGAGGAGCATCAAACAGTGGATGCATCAAACCTATTTAGGTTTAATTTCTCAAGGCACACACACGGATCAGCATCTCTTGTGACACACAGGTTGAAAACCACTATCCCGCAACCTCATGATTTTTAATCTGGTTCTTGCAAATACAGAGTTGTTCACAAGAACATGGACAACCCAGTGTGGCCTGTACATGAGAAGGCTGCACAAGAGGGGAGAGGTGATTGAGGGGCCAAGCCTACACTCTGTTTTTCACTCTGTGAATCGACTAACATGCTTGTACATATGTGGAAAGCCTTCCAAAACCTGACCCAAACCCGGAGCCTTCTGGATGCGTTGGACTACAACTCCCCTCATGCCCAGCCAACATGGCCACTGAGTTATAATCCCAACACATCTGGAGGGCACCAGGTTGGGGAAGGCTGCCCTTTCGGATGCTGTTCAGCCAAAGTTTTTTTTGAAGAGTAGCTTGAGTCATGGTGAGCTCACCTCGAAGAGGCTTTCAAGGCAGCCAACCCAGCACTTTCTGACCGTTTGGAGAGAAACGACTTTCCCTGTGCAGAGTTAACCAGAAACAATGATGGGTTGGGAGGCAAGCGAAGCACCTGCTACCTCTCGGCTGGCCAGCCCAGTTCATCGGGACTGAGGGCGGAGACAAGACGCAGCCAAGTTTCAGCCACACTTAACCTTCAACACAATCGCCGCCTGCGGCAGCTGCTGCAAAGCTCCCCGCCAGACGCCACAATAGCGCGCCTTTACGCAGGCGACGGCCCTGCCCCCGTCCCAGGTAGGAGACTCGCCCACGACCCGCTCAGGGAGGAGCCGGGAGCTCACCATGAGGCCAGCGGGCGGCTGCGCAACCCCGTCCCTGGTTTCCAAGGAAAGGAGTTGCGCGCGCTCGCTGCCGTATCAGGCGGGGCAGGCCTGCAGGGAGAAGCGCGAACTGCGCAGGGAGGGAAGCAGGAACGCACACACGCCCGGGCCCAGAAAGCGGCATCACGTCCGCAGCAAGCCACCACCTCGTGCGCTGCGCGTTAGTGAATCCGAATCCCCTGCTGCCACTCTCGCCTCCGCCCCCCGTCTTCGTATGCGCAGTCCTGAATCCGGATTCTCCTTATTCCACCCTTGCCTAGTCACATGAACAAAAGGGGGGGTGCGCTTTAAAGAACACCATTGGAAGTGTCGAAGAGGAAAGGAGCTACGGCTACATTCCTATACCCTCTTACTTGGGAGCAAGCCACATTGAGCTCAAGGGGGCTTCCTTCTGAGTAGACATGGCAAGGGTTGCGCTATAAGTAACTACGCAGGTTTACTTGCAGGGAAGCCCGCAGAGATCAAGGGGACTTGCTTCCAAGTAAACTCGCCTCTCTCAAGGGCTGCAGCGCCCGGCGCCTGCCTTCGCCCGCTGAAGCGCTCGTGATTCCTGCTCCCGCAAGCCGCGCTCGCTCTCTTCCGCGCCCTCCCCCTCCATACCGGGCGCTGGGGGGCTCTCCGGCTGCAGGAGCGGGGAGCCCTTGCGCTCCTTCTGGGATTCCCTTTTGGCCGCCGAGGCAACGGCAGCTACGCCAGCGCCGGGCTTCCTGCCGGTGGAGACGGCCGCTTCTTCGCGCTTTTTGCTCTGCTGCTTGCGCCGCTCAGCCTCGCGGAGGATGTCGAAAGGGTCGGACTCGTCGTCGAGCAGCTGGTGGAAGCGGTTGGCGACGGCGCAGCCGAAACTCTCCTGCATGGTTGTGGCGGCGGCCACGGGGCTGGCCAGCGCGCCCTTCATCATCGCCAACCGGCGGCGGCACCGACGGCCGCCCCTTCCCGAATGCGACAGAAAGAAGCAAGCCGTCCTCAGAACGGCCCAAGTAACCACGCCATGGCCGCTCGCCCGCCCCGTCCGACTGCACTGCCCAATGAACACGGCGCTGCTGCTCCACGGCCTGCGCGGACAACCAATCCACGCTCCACGCTCCTCATGGTCATACCCAATAATGCGCCTCGGCCACGCTCAGAGGCATTGACCAATCAGCGTGCGCACTTCCGCCTCAGCTGACCAATGAAAACGCGGGATCCCCTCCGCTCACACAATTTCCCACGCCGCTGGCCGATGACGTAGAGCGTCTGTGGCGTCACGTGCCCAGCTTTGGAAGCAAAAGCAGCAACATAAAATAAAAATCTCTGGTTAGGGCCTGTCTTGGCTCCACATAGAAAAAGGGCGTCCGCTTAATTAGATACTGTTAATTACTGCTCTTAAACAGATTGACTAGTGTGGGCACAGTGGAGCTAATGATGCATATAAACTGCATAACCTGGAAGCAAAACACCACAACAGCCTATGGGGATATTTTGTAGTATGTCTAGGAGGCCGCAGTGGTTGGGTATTATAATACTGGTTTTACAAATAGTAGAATTAGAATTAAGTTTATTTCACTGAAGGCCATTTGTGAATAGCACAAGAGTACAAATTCTACTCATTAACAATCTGAGTTATAAAAAAAAAAGCAAGGTAAATCAGATACTTAAAAAAAAACACCTAAAGTAATATGGAATTATATATTGTTATGTAGTACATTTTCACAATGTTTTTCTTCTAAAAGGCTCAAGGTAGCATATATAGTTCCCCTTCATGGATCACTGCCTTGTTGTGGCGAAGGGGCTTGCGTAACTCAGTGAAGCCATAAGCTATGCCGTGCAGGGCCACCCAAGACGGACAGGTCATGGCAGAGAGTTCTGACAAAATGTGGTCCACTGGAGAAGGAAATGGCAACCCACTCCAGTATTCTTGCCAAGAAAACCCCATGGAACGTATCACAAGGCTAAAAGAGATGACGCTGGAAGATGAGCCCCTCAGGTCGGAAGGTGTCCAATATGCTACTGGGGAAGAGCAGAGGGTATTTCCAAGTAGCGCCAGAAAGAGTGAAGCGGCTGGGCCAAAGCCGAAAGGACACTCAGCTGTGGATGTGTCTGGTGGTGAAAAGAAAATCCAATGCTGTAAAGAACAATATTGTATAGGAACCTGGAATGTCAGATCAATGAATCAAGGTAAGCTGGAGGTGGTCAAACATGAGATGGCAAGATTGAACATCGACATCTTGGGAATCAGCGAACTAAAATGGACAGGCATGGGCGAATTTAATTCAGGTGACCATCATATCTACTATTGTGGGCAAGAATCCCTTAGAAGAAATGGAGTAGCACTCATAGTCAACAAAAGGGTGGGAAAAGCAGTACTGGGGTACAATCATAAAAACGATAGAATGATCTCAGTACGAATCCAAGGCAAACCATTCAACATCACAGTAATTCAAGTCTATGCCCCAAACACTGAGGCCGAAGAAGCTGAGGTTGATCGGTTCTATGAAGACCTACAACACCTTCTAGAACTAACACCAAAAAAAGATGTCCTCTTCATCATAGGGGATTGGAATGCTAAAGTGGGAAGTCAAGAAATCACCGGGATAACAGGCAGGCATGGCCTTGGTGTACAAAATGAAGCAGGACAAAAGCTAATAGAGTTTTGCCAAGAGAACATGCTGATCATAGCAAACACTCTTTTCCAACAGCACAAGAGGTGACTCTACACATGGACATCACCAGATGGTCAATATCGAAATCAGATTGATTATGTCCTTTGCAGCCAAAGATGGAGAAGCTCCATACAGTCAGTAAAAACAAGACCTGGAGCTGACTGTGGCTCAGATCATGAGCTGCTTCTTGCAAAATTTCGGCTTAAATTGAAGAACGTCGGGAAAACCACTAAACCGTTCAGGTATGACCTAAATCATATCCCTGATGCATATACAGTGGAGGTGAGGAATAGATTTCAGGGATTAGACCTGATAGACAGAGTGCCTGAGGAACTATGGACGGAGGTCCGTAACATTGTTCAGGAGGCAGCAACTCAATCCATCCCAAAGAAAAAGAAATGCAAGAAAGCCAAGTGGCTGTCTGAGGAGGCTTTACAAGTAGCTCACGAAAGAAGGGAAGCGAAAAGCAAGGGAGAAAGGGGAAGATATACCCAACTGAATGCAGAGTTCCAGAGAATAGCAAGGAGAGACAAGAAGGCCTTCTTAAATGAACAATGCAAAGAAATCGAGGAAAACAACAGAATGGGAAAGACTAGAGATCTCTTCAAGAAAATTGGAGATCTCAAGGGAACGTTTTGTGCAAAGACGGGCATGATAAAGGACAAAGAAGGCAGGGACCTCACAGAAGCAGATGAGATTAAGAAGAGGTGGCAAGAATACACAGAAGAACTATACAGGAAAGATCTGAATGCCCCTGATAGCCATGATAGTGCGGTCACTGAACTTGAGCCGGACATCCTCGAGAGTGAAGTCAAGTGGGCCTTAGGAAGCATTAATAACAACAAAGCTAGCGGAGATGACAGTATTCCAGCCGAGCTATTTAAAATCCTAAAAGATGATGCTGTTAAAGTGCTGCATTCAATATGCCAACAAATCTGGAACACTCAACAGTGGCCACAAGACTGGAAAAGGTCAGTTTACATTCCAATTCCAAAGAAGGGCAACGCCAAAGAGTGTTCAAACTACCGCACAATTGCGCTCATTTCACATGCCAGCAAGGTGATGCTCAAAATCCTACAAGCTAGGCTTCAGCAGTATGCGAACCGAGAACTACCGGAAGTACAAGCTGGGTTTAGAAGAGACAGAGAAACTAGAGATCAAATCGCCAACATTCGCTGCATCATGGAGAAAGCAAGAGAATTCCAGAAAAACGTCTATTTCTGCTTCATTGACTACGCTAAAGCCTTTGATTGTGTGGATCACAACAAACTGTGGCAAATTCTGAAAGTGATGGGAGTACCAGACCACCTTACCTGTCTCCTGAGAAACCTGTACGAGGGTCAAGAAGCAACAGTAAGAACCAGACATGGAACAACCGATTGGTTCAAAATTGGGAAAGGAGTACGACAAGGCTGCATATTGTCACCCTGCTTATTTAACTTATATGCAGAGTACATCATGAGAAATGCCGGGTTGGATGAATCAGAGGTCAGAATTAAGACTGCTGGGAGAATTATCAACAACCTCTGATATGCAGACGATACCACCCTAATGGCAGAAAGCGAAGAGGATCTAAAGAGTCTCTTGTTGAGGGTGAAAGAGGAGAGTGCAAAAGCTGGTTTGAAACTCAACATTAAAAAAACGAAGATCATGGCATCTGGCCCCATCACTTCCTGGCATATAGAAGGGGAAGAAATGGAAGCAGTGACAGATTTTACTTTCTTGGGCTCCAAGATCACCGCAGACGGTGACTGTAGGCATGAAATTAAAAGACGCTTGCTCCTTGGGAGGAAAGCTATGGCCAACCTAGACAGCATAGTAAGAAGCAGAGACATCACCTTGCCGACAAAGGTCCGTCTAATCAAAGCTATGGTTTTCCCAGTAGTAATGTATGGCTGTGAGAGCTGGACTATAAGGAAGGCTGAGCGACGAAGAATCGATGCTTTCGAACTGTGGTGCTGGAGAAGACTCTTACGAGTGCCCTGGACTGCAAGGAGGTCAAATCAGTCCATCCTAAAGGAAATCAACCCTGAGTGCTCATTGGAAGGACAGATAATGAAGCTGAAGCTCCAATATTTTGGCCACCTAATGCGAAGAGAAAACTCCCTGGAAAAGACCCTGATGCTGGGAAAGACTGAAGGCAAAAGGAGAACGGGACGGCAGAGGATGAGATGGCTAGATAGCATCACGGATGCAATGAATATGAACTTGAGCACGCTCCGGGAGAGAGCGGAGGACAGGAAGGCCTGGCGTGCTATGGTCCATGGGGTCACGGAGGGACGGACACGACTGAACGACTGAACAACAAAATATATATATATACACACACACACACACATACATATGGAGAGAGATAGGGGATGCTTGTGGTTAAGATGGGTAGGGCCAGCTCCATGGGCTGTAAAAAGATACCTACAATACATCCACTCCACGTCCAGGAAAACACATTGCTCACTTTGTTTCATGAGGATCCTTAAACTACACCAGTGGTCTCCTGTTGGGTGAAAAAACGGTGGAAAGAATGGACTAGGGATTTTTCCAATGCTTGGTCATTGGGATCCTTAGTAATTCCATGGACTCCAGGTGTCTGCAAAAACTTACCAAGTAGTGACATTACCCATGTGGTTAAGCTGGGATAAAACTGAATCTTCCATTTCAGTTTCAAATATTGGTGAGCTAAGTCTCCTTTGTTATATTTGTAAGGGAGAATTATATCTAGGATTAAAGACTCTGCCATCAGTGGCACCTACTTCCAAATAAATTTGGTTAGGATCAGGTCACAAAGCTGCTCAGATGCATATCTGTACATAAATAAGTCTCACTGAATTCTATGTACTAAGGATTTTAGCTTTATTTGGTCAGAGTGGCCCCACTGAATTTAATAAAATATTTCTGAATAAACATGGCTTGGATTATGTTGTGAAACTAAAATTCTATGCACTCTTACTCTTTACCTAGAGAAGATTGTTTAAATAAGCCAGTATATGTATATACCAACACGATCACACCCAAGCACCCTATCTCTCTGAACAGAACCCAGCCAGCTCCTTGGTATATACACGAGCTGAGGGCAATGAAGCAAGAGGGGAGATGGCTAGAACACAGGTGGAGGAAAACTCGTGCTGAGTCTGACTGAACACAGGTCAGAGCTCATTATCGAGCCTACTCTGTGGTAGTGAGGGTGGCAAAGAGACAGTTCTTTTCCTCCATCATTGCATCTTCTCAGTGTCGTCCAGCAGAGCTTTTCTGAGTGGTTCGCAACCTGTTACATTTTGGGCCAGGGAGACAGACTGTGGAACCCTTGGTTGCATGCTGTGACGAGCTTGCACAGCACTTTGAAGACGAAGTCGCTCAGATTCATCATGAATTGGACACCATGATTAATGCAGTTCCATTGGTAGAGGCATTCAGAGCACTGTCTGGTCCAGTTTTATTGGATGAGTTTCAGTTACTGAGGCCTGAGGATGCGGACATCGTGCTTGGCCAAGTCCAATCGACCACTTGTGTGCTTGACCCTTGCCCTTCATGGCTTATTAAATCAAATGAGGGGATGTCTGGCTGGGTCCTGGAGGTTGTAAATTTCTCTTTGAGAGAGGGAGTGGTGCCGGCCTCTTTAAAAGAGGCGGTAATCAGGCCACTCCTGAAAAAGCCTAACCTGGACCCAGAGGATGTTAACAATTGTAGGCCAGTGGCCAACATCCCCTTCCTGGGCAAGGTGCTTGAGCGGGTGGTTGTAGGACAGCTCCAGGCACTCTTGAATGAAATGGATTATCTAGATCCATTTCAGCTGGGCTTCAGACCTGGTTTTGGAATGGAAACTTCCTTGGTTGCCCTGTGGGATGACCTCTGCTGGGGGAGGGACAGGGGCAGCACGACCCTGTTGATTCTCCTGGACCTCTCAGCGGCTGTCAATACCATCGACCATGGTATCCTTCTGGATAGGTTGTCTAAGTTGGGAGTTGGAGGCACTGCAGTGGTTCTGCTCCTACTTGGATGGCTGATTCCAGAAGGTGGTGCTGAGGGAATATTGCTCTGTGCCATGGCAATTATGCCATGGAGTTCCACAGAGCTCTATTTTATCCCCCATGCTGTTCAACATCTACATGAAACCACTGGGGGAGGTTATCCGGAGGTGTGGGCTGAGGTGCCATCAATATGCAGATGACACCCAGCTCTACCTCTCTTTCTCATCAAAACCAGGTGAGGCAGTGGCTGTTCTGAATCAGTGCCTGGGCACGGTAATGGACTGGATGAGAGCCAATAAACTGAAACTCAATTCAGACAAGACGGAGGTACTGTTAGCGGGTGGTTTGTCTGTCGGGCTAGGTGATATTCAACCTGTTCTGGAGGGGGTTGCACTCCCCCTAAAGGATCAGATTCATAGTTTGGGGGTGCTCTTGGAGCCAGAGCTGTCACTTGAGGCACAGGTGAACTCAGTGGCATGGAGCACTTAGGCTGGTGTACCAACTATGCCCTTATCTGGACAGAGGTAGCCTAGCTACAGTTATCCATGCTCTGATAACTTCTCATCTGGATTACTGCAATGCGTTATATGTGGGGCTGCCTTTTAAAACGGTCCAGAAACTTCAGCTGGTCCAAAATAGGGCAGCGAGATTGTTAACAGGGACTGGCCAATGAGCTCATATGACGCCAGTACTTTTCTAGCTGCACTGGCTGCCAGTCCATTTCCAGACCTGATTCGAAGTGCTGGTTTTAACATTCAAAGCCCTAAAGGGCTTGGAGCCAGGTTATCTGAAGGATCACCTCCTCCCATATGTGCCTGCCCGGACCTTAAGATCATCCTCAGCAACCGTTCTCCATGAGCCCCCGCCAAAGGAAGTGAGGTGGGTGGCTGCTAGAAGGAAGGCCTTTTCTGCTGTGGCACACCAGCTGTGGAATGACCTCCATAATGAGGTTCGCCTGGCACCTACATTGTATTCCTTCCGGCGCCAGGTGAAGACCTGTTTATTTCCCCAGGCATTTTAGCATGCTAGCTTATTAGCTTTGCTGTTTTACATCTGTATTTTAAATCTCTGCATTGCTGCTAGGTTTTACTCTGGTTTTATTCTGGTTGCATTGTTATACTGTGGTTTTAATTTTTTTTATATTTTATATTGTTTTATTGTGTGCTTTTTGGTTTTAATTTTTGTGAACCACCCAGAGAGCTTCAGCTATTGGCGGTACTGTTGTTGTTGTTGTTCAGTCGCTAAGTCGTGTCCGACTCTTCATGACCCCATGGACCATAGCACGCCAGGCCTTCCTGTCCTCCACTCTCTCCCGGTGTGTGCTCAAGTTCATTATTGGCGGTATATAAATAAATAAATAAAAGGTATGTTCACTGAGCAGATAATACAGATTGTATTAGTAAAAACACATTCCTTCTGGATATGTGAAGCAGGCACTGTGCAACTTGGAAGCCAAGGAGCACACTTTCTCTTTCAGCCAGAGGAAAGGGGAAACCCCCACGCCTGAGTTAATGGGAGAGGAGAAACCTTCCCCCTTGAGCTGTGGAGGAGGATTACATGGGTGAGCCAATACATGGATGTTGATTGCTATTGGATGTAGTAATAAATATGTCAGTAATTATGCTGCTCTCCAAATCTCTTGCTACCTACATGCCTAATTAAGTTCTCAGTAAGGCACGTTAAAAGGGGGGGGGGGAGCATAAGGCCCTTCCTCACTACAGCAAAGTGCTGAAAATGTCCAGGCAGACATATAACCAGAAATATCTAAGATGTTTTAATATGCTATTAATAATAATGAACATTTCTATAGCACTTCCAAGTATTTAAAGTGCTTCACATGAATTATCAAGGCATACTCCTTAAAACAACACTGTTAAGGTAAGTATTATTATCCCCTATATTGCAGGTGGGGGTGCTGAAGCTCAAAGAGAAATGGCCTGTGAGTTCATGGCAAAGGCAAGATTCAAATAAGGGACTTCCTGATTTGTAGCTTAGAGTCTTGGAGGCAATCCTATGCATGTTTAGACAGAAAAAAGTTTTACAACTCCTAGTATTCCCCAGCCAGCATGTTGTAGGACTTCTTCTGTCTAAACATGCATGGGATGCCCTCTAAGGGCAGAGCTACAAATCAGGAAGCCCCACTTGCCTCTGCCTCACTCACTGACATTTCTCTTTTTACCTCAGCACCCCTACCTATAATAAGGGGGGGGGGGAGGATGTTTTAAGGATTATATCTTGATAATGCATGTGAATAACTTTAAATACTTGAAAGCGCTATAGAAACGTTCATTATTAAGAATGTGGTTACACAATGAGATTAATGACATAGAACGGGCGTGGGCACTGCTGGGTTGGGTCTTCTGGTGTCTTGCTGCAAGCTCGCCTCATCAACACGGGCTTGCGTTTTCCCCCAACCAGCCTGCAGAGGAAGCGCATCAAAGCTGAAAGTCCCAAGTCTAAGCGTGGACAGTTGGAGCCCAAGTTGTGTGCAAGCACAGTCTGTGAGACTGCAGAGCTCCTTTATTGCTTACGTGGAGCGCAAGTGAAAGTGGGCGCCTTTCCCTCGGGATTTCCAGTGCCCTCATATATGCGCGTTTGTAAGAAAGACCGCAGGCAAGAGAAGGGGACGGCAGTGGATGAGATGGCTAGATAGCATCACCGATGCAATGAATATGGACTTGAGCACACTCCGGGAGGGAGCGCAGGACAGGAAGGCCTGGCGCGCTATGGTCCATGGGGTCACGAAGAGTCGGACACGACTGAACAACAACAAAGAACGTCAGCATTTCTCGTAAACTTGAACGCTTTCTGGAGCTGGCATTATTGTTTACCCCTCCCGTTCTTTAAATGGATCACATGATGGTGCGCTGCACAGAGCGCCTAGCAACCCGGCTTAGCGGTTACGGTAGGCCAGCCGCCTGAGGCCGCGTAACGCGCCTAGCCCCACTTCAGCTCCCTCCCTCTCCCGAAGCATGTTTACTGCGCATTTAACCGCCAGCACTACAGAGCCTGCCTCTTTTCAGCTGAGGGCCAATCGGCGCCAACCAGAATCTTTCACGAGGGAGGCTGGGGGCCGGCCTTGGTGGGATGCCGGCGCCCTACACTTCCAGCCAATTTTCGAATTCTGTTGGCTGCCGTCGGATAACGTGAGCCAATGGCTGAACCCGAATACGGCTAGGCACAACCCGACGCGTCTTTTTGCTCAACCGATCGCCTTTGAAGCGAGAGGAGCTGGCGCTTTCTCCCCCTCCTGATTGGCTTCGAGCGTCTGTCACTCTCCTGACGTTTCCGCCCGACTTGGTGATTGGTTCCGCCCAGGCGCGAAATGTAACGCGGGAAAGTCTAGGGCTCGGTGGTGGTCGGCGGGTCGCGGCTGCTAGTGGCGAGAGCCCGCGCGTGGGCGTGGGGAAGAAGAGGCCGCGATCAGTTCGGGCACCGAAGCGCGACTGCGCCTGGTCGGTGTCTCCACGAGGGAGCCTTCCCGCTTTCTCTGTCATGCAAACCTAAGGCGCCCCTCCGGGCACCGAGGAAGAGCCAGAAGCGGCGGCGGCAGCACCGGATCGAATTGTGACGGGGAGCGTGCTGGCGCAGGATGTCTGAACGGCCGGGCCCTCCACCTGTGATGTTCTGCCCGGGAGACTCCCCGAAGCGTGTCTTGGTCTCTGTCATCAAAACCACTCCTGTCAAGCAGCCCCGCGGGGGCGGCGAGGGTCCCGGCTGCCTCCCGGCGCCGCCGCCCATCCCCACCAGCCCGGGCTTCAGCGACTTCATGGTCTACCCGTGGCGTTGGGGGGAGAACGCGCACAACGTCACCCTCAGCCCTCCGCCCGCCACGACTCAGCCGCTCGGAGGCGGAGGAGGGACCGGCAGCGGGCCCCGAGGCGCGGCTGGGCGCTCGGGCGGAGAGGACGAAGAAGCGGGCAGCCCGGACAGCGGCATCGGGGGCAGCGGGCATTTGAGGGTGAGTGCGGCGGGGTCGATGGGGTTAAAACGGGAGGCAGCCGGGGGTGGGGCAGGGAAAGGCGCGCGTGGCGGGGACGACGGTTGAGGGATGGGGCTCCTTTGAAGGAGCGCCCTTTTAAAATGTCCGAGCAACCCCCACCCCGCCCCCTTTCCGAAATCACTCGGAGGTTTACAGTTAAGTCACTTCCGCGGGTGATTCACGCTCTGGATGACGACACCTCCGCGCGCCAAAACCCAGATTTCGTTTTTTTTAATGTCGGCCGCGAGCGCTGGCTCGCGCGCGCACGCGGGATTCACCGTTGACCAGTGCGGGCGCGCGACTAGACAGGTAGCGCAAGCGCCATTCTCGCCCCGTAGACCTTAAGTCGCTGATGCGGTGCGCGCGCTTTCAGCCCTTTAAAAAAAAAAAAAAACCTCTCTCGCAGCAGGCTGCTTCCGTAGTATGCTGGGCTGATGCTCTTCCCAAACCTGGGGTAGGCAACATGGTGCCCTCCAGATGTTTTGGACTACAACCCCATAAGTACAGGCCAGTGTGGCTAATGCTCAGGGACTGTGGGACGTAGTCCGAAACATTTGGAGGGCACTGGGTTGCCTAGCCCTATCCTAAACTATGAAGGATAGGGCCCTCTGTATTTTAAGGCCCTCTGCCTCCAAATACGTGGTAACTCAGGGCTGTGGCTGTAAAAGCTGTAACTATTTAATACCTCCTTTTAGAGGAACACTGAAAGGCAAGAGCTAGCGTGGCTGTCACTGATCTGAATGTAATCTTTTTGGTATGCTTATAAAAGTACCTGAAGTCAAAACAATCCAGTGCCAAATTGGTCTTGAGTAAAGTGCTTAACAAAGTGAGGAAGTTGTCATGTTCCTGGGAACCACAAATGCAGACTTAGGTATTAATTAATGGTCAGTGATATATTTCAGAGCTTTGGGCTGCCAAGAAATGCACCTAATATTTCCACTGGCTTATGCGCTTCCCCTGACCCCTTTTTTTTATATGGTATTTTTGATCATCAGTATTTTGATCATGGCCTGTTCATTTACTAGGATGGGATTAGACGAGGCCGACCAAGAGCAGACACAGTCCGAGATCTAATAAATGAGGGAGAGCATTCTTCTAGCAGGATTCGCTGTAATGTTTGCAACAGAGTCTTCCCACGTGAGAAGTCTTTACAGGCACACAAAAGAACTCACACTGGTAAGTGGAATGAGTCAACAAGGGGTAAAGCCAAACACAGGCCTTCAGTCCAGTCATTGGAGAATAATGTAAAAGTAAGCTAATCCATTTGTCAGTACCTAACTGGAATATGTGATATACTGAAATTTGGTAGCATGATAGGGTCTGGCCATACAAGTACAGAAATTGCTTTGCAGTTTGATAATATAATCAGGAGAAATGTCTTGGAAATACTTGATTCCTAGAGTGCTGAAAGTTAAGTTCAATATTTCTGACTAAAAAAGTAAAATAAGACTGAAAACAGACCTTATCTCACATTAACCATGTAATAAATACTTCTTCGTATTCTTCTCTTGCTTATAAGTGGTACATGTATTTAATTAGTGGGAAGACTCAAATAATCCCCCTGAT
The DNA here is from genome assembly GCF_057233095.1 of Heloderma suspectum. Lineage (NCBI taxonomy): Eukaryota > Metazoa > Chordata > Lepidosauria > Squamata > Helodermatidae > Heloderma > Heloderma suspectum. The sequence continues at coordinate 91,177,951 of NC_139459.1, forward strand.
GTTCCATATTTTCTTATGAACCGTTGATTGGATCCAGATTTAGTCACACCTAAAATAGACCCATAACTGACTTAGTTCCCATTTATTTCAAAGTATTAATGATTTGGGTTCTAACTCTGTTGCTATTCTGTAATCTGTGGAATGGTGGCTGTGACTTAATGCACACTGAAGTGTCAATAGATTCACTACAGTGTGAAAGACTACAGCAGTCTTTTAATTATGCTTACACTTCAATCATAGGCCACAATCAGCATAGGCTGATTACTCATTGGCTTTAGGGGGTTAAGTTTAGCATTTTTGCTTTTTCCTTAAACTCTCATTAAATTTTAGGGGTAGGTTGTGTGGATTCTGCTCTTTCATGAATATCTTGAAAGAATGAAGTGGCAAATCATTCTGAAGTTCTTCACACTTTCTTGGAATTATTGGCCACTCTCTACGTAGATAAGTGCCTCTAAATGCCATTGTAAGACTTAGGGTGCAATCCTGTGCATGTTTAGACAGAGAAAAGGCCTACAACTCTCAGCATTCCCCAGCCAGCATGGCTGGCTGGGAAAAGCTAGGAACTGGAGGCCTTTTTTCTGTCTAAACATCCATAGGATTACGCCCTTAAGCGTGTATTTAAATATGTGCTTAACTTTCTCTGACTGAAACCAGTGGGTCCTAAAAGAGCCTTATATCAATTGTCAAAATGACTAGGGCATGACTGTGGCCAGGTAGCATGCCAACTAAGGCATTTGCAATTGCTCTATTCTAAGTTTTCAGTAGTTTCTATTGCGTTCTTGTTCCTTAATTTTTTTAGCATCCTTTTGAAGTAAACAAACACATTTTAAAATTTGATAACATTATAGCTCTGGCAAGAATAACACAGTTCCAGAAGGAACTTTTAGTGCTTTAATTTCTACAGCACATCATTGGAAAACCTCAGACGGTATAAATGATCGTTGTTCAACTTTTCCCCCCAGGTGAAAGGCCTTATTTGTGTGACTACCCAGAATGTGGGAAAGCCTTTGTTCAGAGTGGGCAACTTAAAACACACCAGCGTCTCCATACAGGAGAGAAACCTTTTGTCTGTGCAGAAAACGGTGAGCCATGAGAAAATCACCTTTGTTCAAATAAACTGCTGTGAGTAAGAGCCTTGTAAATAAGCCCAAAATGTTACTAGCCTTCAGATGTTCTTTATTCACCTGCTAAGATGCTAGCATTCTGCATGTTGGCTGCAGAGGAGGGGAAGTCCCTTCCTCCATGCTCTGCAAGATACTAGCCTTTTAGCAGGTTAGTCTTAAAAAAAAAAAGCACCAGGTTTTCAACCAAGCAGGTAGAAGAAGAGGATGGAGAGGAGGGATGGAGCAGAAGACTAGGCTTTCTTTCCATCACAACCAGCACAGAAACCAAACAAACTAGTAGTGGAGGGGCAGAGATCCATCCTTCCTCTGCTATCCCACTTACTCCTCTGCATGGAATTTCTTGTCACCTATGGCTACCAGGTGAGCTGTTAAAAGCAATATTGGTGAATACAATCAGAAGTACAAATGTACAGGTGTTTCAAAATGATGGACCCAATTTCAAAGCAGTATATTTCGTGATGACAACATGTTACAATTACACCAAAAGTTACAAACCGTTTAATGAGTTATCAAGTTTTACTAACCATTTTATAAATGCTCTATGTGCCCTCCACCTGCTGTACGGACAATATCGAGACGATAGTTGAATTTGCCCCAAACGCCTCTCAGAGCGTCTTCTTCCACTGAAGTCACCGCTGCTGTGATTCTGTTTTTGAGGTCATCCAGATTAGTTGCTAATGGTGGCACAAAAACACTTTCTTTGACGTATCCCCACAAGAAAAAGTCGCAGGGTGTAATGTCTGGAGATCTTGGGGGCCAAGAGTGTAATGCCAAGTCTTGGGGTCCCGTGCAGCCTATCCAACGTTGAGGCAGCGTGTCATTTAGAAAACGTTGAACCTGCAGGTGCCAATGTGGCGGTGCTGTTTGTGCGCTGAGAGAGGCATCTAGCGGTAATCATTTGAAATTCTATACCCCACCCTTTCAAGTGGTAAGAGTTTCATTCATGGGCGGTTCGTGGTTGCAGAGATATAGCGATTTCAAACTGGTCCATCTTTTTGAAACATCCTGTATATAATACACATCAGAAGAAGTAATCCCTTAAAGTGGAAGGAAGACTGCTAATAGTTTGAAAACGAAGGGCATGATCCAGCCAAAGTAAATCAATGCGAGGGTGTTAAACAAGTTGAAATTTCTCAGCTGAAATTGGTGATATCAAGTGTGCTTTACTTTGGCTGGAACTTGCACAGAGTTCTGAAACACAAAAATATGTTTTGGAAAATGTCACTTTATATCTTGTAATGTAGCAGGAGAGATGAAGCCTCACCAGGAATAGCACATGGGGTTGTGGGAAGATGGCTGAAAATAACGTTGTTAGTGCTTGTGAAATCTGGAGTGGAGCCCCTGAAAGGTGGCATCTGTGTATTGGGGGCAGGGGGTCCTTTATAATGAACTGAAATTGGGGTGGGGGAGAAACCAGGGATAAATTTTTGTGGAGAAGAAATGGGATTCCCTGATCCTACATGATGTGAGCAAAGAAGATGGGGGGCAGTGTTTATTTTGTAAAAAAAGAGGTGCTAGGACTCAAGCCAGTGTGTGATGGTCATGCCTGCATCTTTAATGGTAAAGGGGGTGGGGGGCATGGAGTGGGTAAGCTATAGTTCAGTAGGGCAGAAAATGTACTCTTAGCATGGACAGAGGCATTGTTCCTCAGATGCATAGATGCCTCTGTAGTACTTAAAATGAATTCTAGAGTTTACCCTGAGGAACCCTAGTACACATAAAGCACTGACTATGGGACTATTTTCTGTTTATTTTGGTACACAAATTTGTGTGCACATGTGAGTCCCTTCTTTCTGACCTAAGGAGAGTATGGCTTGAAGGAAAGAATGACAAGGGGAATGAATTCATGGCTAGTAAAAGTGTGGCTGCAGGAAGGTATCTCATACAGCTTATGTTCTGTGGTGTGGGGAAAACAATGGAAGAGAAATTTGGAAGCAGTGGATGAGGGAGCCTGGGAAGTTGCCTGAGTTTTACATGTTGACTAGAACACATTAGCCAAAACTTTGCTTGCCAGGCCCACTAGTCTTTACTTGATAAAACTAAGACAAATGCAAACTTAGTGCATGGTTTTATATTACATATTATGAGCCCAATATAAATGTTTTATACATAGGAAAGATCATGTAATGGCTTTGTGTCTGCATGCTCAGTGTTTTTTTCCCTTCCCTTTAAATAAGGATGTGTAAGCAGATTCACACATGCAAATCGTCATTGCCCCAAGCATCCATATGCAAAGCTGAGGAGAGAAGAACCTACAGATAGATTGAATAAAAAGCAAAGTGCAGACAACAAGGCTGTTGCTGAATGGCTGGCAAAGTAAGTCTTTTCTATAACAATAGCATTGAGGATAGAGAAGTCTAGTTAGTTTTGAAAGCAACGTTATCTTGATCATTTTTTTCTATAGTATTTCATACCACACTGATCAGGACATTTTTTAAAGGGCTTCCTGCTCTTTGTTACCTCAGAGTTGTCTTTGCCTTGAATGAACCAACTCTTTCCTTATCTTCATAATATGAAAAATCCTTACGGGGCGGGATGGCTACAATGTTCCTGTGATAATTTATATGCCAGCATTTCATATTCCTTGATAGGTACTGGGAAATGAGAGAACAGCGCACTCCTACATTGAAAAGCAAAACTATTCATAAGCCTGACCAGGAGCAGCAAGATCCCATGGAATACCTTCAGTCTGAAGATGAGGATGAGGAAAAAAATATTGCACATTCAGCCCTCTGTAGCCGGCTTCAAGAACAGCGTGAACGCTTGCATGGGGCACTGGCACTCATTGAGCTTGCAAACTTGGCTGGCGCTCCCTTGCGACAGTAATACAAGAACTGGACCTGCTGATCAACAAAATGTACTGCATTTTGGTACTTAAATCAGTTAGCTCCTGAGCATAAGCTAAGCACCTTATTTGCTTTCATAGGCTGCTATTATGTAGAATTTATGAAGAATGTTGTTGCCTCAGAAAATGGGGTAAGAGAATTTTTGCACTTTTTTGTAAGTCATTTGTAAAGCTTTTTAAGTATTTTGTAAATACGAGATTGTATAATGCAGAATGGAAATGCTCATGCTATAGAATGCTAGATTTGCAAGGTTAGGGCTATTGTTTTAATCACAATTATGTGGAAGTAAGTCACTGCAATTAGTGGGTCTTGCCTCCATGTGAAAGTGTTTAAAGTCAGGATACCAATCATTCTTTGATTCAGTTCTCACAGGAAGCACTTTCTGAACTCATGTTGGAATAATGGTACATGTTTGCAAATAAATTAGTTGACAGTTGTTTTTTAAAATATGTTGGATGTAAACAGTAACGTTTTACCTAGCATTATTGACAAGGATGCTAGAATAGCTGTCTTAATTTTGTAGCAGCATAGAAGAACTGGGTGATGTTTCATTCAGAATCTTCACTGTGACTGCTGACACGGAGACTGATTTTTGTGGAATGAGATCTCAGCAGTCTCCTGGTTGAGTAGCACTTGTTGTTCCTAATAGAATGTTGGGAATGTTTGCACATTGTTGGACTCGCTTCTAACTGAGTGATTGGTCTTGCAAATCCTAGGCATGGTAACATCACATCGAGTGTGGATTTCTTTCAGACTTCTTAGACGATGGCATTTATGGTTTGTTCATAGGAATATTTACAAGATGCTCATTAGCAAACACTAAAGTACTGCTTCAAAAGATTTTCTTGCAGATAGTTTTCTTGTTGCATAACGCCACCTTATTGCTTGATTTGAAATTTACATGCCAAGTTTGTGTTCACTAACCGTAGCTCAGTCACTGATAAAATTGTGAAATATTTGCTATAAACTAGGACAATAGGCTTCAAGCAGTAGTTGCAAGTGTGAGATGTATGGGTTAGTGTTTCCCTAAATGAAGATATAGAATAGCACTTAGTGCTCTTGAGCACTGAAAGAAAATAAAGTTTTAGCAGATCATCTTACTGTCCTTAGTAGTTTTAAGTAATTTATCATATGCCAGGCATGTGCCTTGATAGCTACCTGAGCAAAATGAGTAGAGGTGCATAACAGACTGAGCAAGTTCAGTACTCCCGATTTTAAAATACTAAAAGCTACTGGCAAAAGTATATGAATAATTGGATTATTGTCCAAATGACCTCCTCGTATGATGGCATTGGACTTAGAATTCCTTCTGATCACAGCAAATAAGCAAAGAAAGTTCTTTCCCTGTCTAAAGTTTAATGACTAATGTCTTAGATTGGCAATATGAAGATATATATACCTTGTTGATACTTCCATGCTTATCTGGATTATGGGTTAAATCCAGATACCTTACAGAAGGCATCTCTGCCAGATTTTCTGTGATCTCTCCCTTGCCCTTCACCCCAGCTTACTGCAGTGTGCAGGGGCCCTGACTCAAGGGAACATATTTGGGAGGCTCTGGGGGCTGGTGGAGAGAGGAGGGATTAGAAAGTCAGCCTTCAACACACACCCCCACCCCTTCCACAGATGGCTATCTGGATCCAACCCTACACCTGTAGGATCAACTTCATTTTAATATATTCTTTAAATTCTGTATTAATGCTGGCAAACAGCTGGAAAGAGGGAAGATAGTGCAGCTGATTGATCTGAATCTTAGAATTGTCACTTTTTGGCTTGTTAACTTTATATATGTTTGGCACCTCTGCTTCCTTAATACAAAGCACTTGGGCATTTTGGCTACATAAATATTGATTTGAAATCCTCAGAAAATAAAGCTAAGGACCTTAAAATCCCAATTTTGATGCTTCCTCTGAGGCTGGTTCAGCCGCAAGGAAAGACATTTGCACTTCATGGAATCCAGTTGATACCATTATAGAAGTAAACTTATGACTACATCAACCCATTATGAGAACAAAGCCTAATTTGTTGTACATGAACACAAACCCCTTTTCAATGTATTATTTACACTGAATACATATTGAAAATATGTATTAAAACACATTCTGCCTAGCTGTAGGCAAATCAAGCTGCTTTACCAATTATGTATAAAATACATCTTTGGAGAAACTCCAACTAACCATTTGTGGAAAAGATTTGTTTTTAAAAGTGGTGGTTAAAGAATTCTGTGCTTCGTATGATTAAGCTGTACTTTTGGCATGAGATAAAATGCTGTAATTCTAATAAGCTTGGAATAAAAAGTTGCCAAATTTGTATTTGTGTTCATGATGGTACTATGGGTTCATATTACATCCTAGAGATACTATCAGCCACATTCAAAGCTTTCTAGAAGTTCTGATGTGTGCACAGTTCTTGTGTCTGATTCTTCTGCATTGAAAACTGGTTAGTGCAGTTCTTTGATACAAAAAAAAAACAAAACTGTTGTGTTGTAACAGCATGTGTACCTCAAAGCCTTTATTTAGCCTCTGGCGCTTCATACTTTTTCTCAATGACTAGATTGTTCTAGTGCTGGGGAAATATATAGAAATACTGTTAAACCTTTCCAAATTTCTGAAAGTGCGCTTGGGGGCGGGGCAGTTACAAATAGATTTAAACCCCTACCTTGCTAGATCTGATCACGGTGGATTCAAACAGTGGTTAGGTGGATGCCTCTTAAAGCTCACAAGCAGCCTCACCTCCCCAGCAAAAGAGGCCTAGAGGAAGCTCTTTAATATAGTGGCCATTACAACTTGTGATATTTTGTAAAATACTGTGAGCAGTATCCTATGCTACCCATGTACTAGCAGGACTCACCGCTAGCCCAATGGAAAGCCAGCAGTTCCTCAAGCATCCAGAAAGGCCAGAAACACTTTGTCCTGAACAGGGGAGGACAGCAGAACTCCCAGAAGGGACTTCCACTAACCTGTCCCAGAAATGAGTTTCTGCTCATTTTTGGAGTTGCTTTAGAAAGTGCTAGCTTCCTGTTTCACAGGTGGCTGGTCCTGCTGGCTCAAAAGAATGAGCGGAGGCAGAGTGACAGTACTGGATACTACACCTACACTACAATCTGAATTTGCAGTTTCTTATATTGTGTAGCAGAACCCCCACAGGAAGAAATCTTATATTAGGGGTGCAGACCTCCGCTGACTTGTCCTGATCCAGAAATGAGTGTTTCCAGGGTTGCTATCATAATCACTAGCTCATGTTGTGCTAGCAGTAAGTCCTGCTAGCACAACGGACCTAGTGGAGGTGCAGTGGCAGTATAGGATAATGCCCATTGTCTTAATACTAACCGACTTACATTGAGTTGCAATGAGTTCTGTAATGACAGAAGAAAATTCTTTACTCTGTTCACACCATTAATTTTTGAACCTTTTAACATGAACATAAGAGCCATGCTGCATCAGAGCAAGGTCCATCTAGTCCAGCATTCTGTTCACACAGTGGCCAACCAGATGCCTATGGGAAGCCTACAAGTAAGACATGAGTGCAAAAGCACCCTCCCACCCATGTTCCAAAGCAACTGGTGTATGTAGGCAAACTGCCTCTGATACTGCAAGTAGCATATAGCCATTAGTACTAGTAGCCTTATCCTTCATGAATTTGTCCAATCCCCTTTTAAAGCCATCCAAATTGGTGCCCATAACTACATCTTGTGGTATCGAATTCCATAGTTTAACTATGCACTGTGTGAAGAAGTACTTCCTTTTATCTGTCCTGAATCTCCCACCAACTAGTTTCATGGGGATGACCCCAGGTTCTAGTGTGAGAGGGAGAAAAATGTCTCCCTATCCACTTTTTCATACCATGCATACTTTTGTACACCTCTATTATGGCTCCCCTTACTCGCCTTTTTTCTAAGCTAAATTATCCCAGCTGTTGTAAACCTTTCCTTATAGGGGAGCTGTTCCAGTCCCTTGATCATTGTAGTTGCTCTTTTCTGTACTTTTTCCAACTCTACTAGGTGTGGTGCCCAGAACTGTACATAGGATTCCAAGTGTAGTCACATGATAGATTTGTTAAAGGGGGGTATTATTTGGCAGTTTTATTTTCAATTTGTTTCTTAATTATGCCCAACAGGGAATTCTTATTCACAGCAGCTCCACACTGAGTCAACTTTTTCATCAAGCTGTCCACCACAACCCCAAGATCTCCCTCTTGGTTAGTCACCACTAGCGCAGATCCCATCAAATTATATGTGAAGTTGGGATTTTTTGCCCCTATGTGCATCATTTTACATTTGCCATTATGATACCCATTCTCCCAGTTTGAAGAGTTCTTTCAGAGTTCTTCACAATCCTTTTTTGTTTTAACCACCCTAAATAATTTATTGTCATCAATAAACTTGGTCACCTCATTTGTTGCTCACTCCTAATTCCAGATCATTTACGAACAAGTTGAAAAGCATTGGTCCCAATACAGATCCCTATGGGACAACAGCTGTTGTCATCCCTTCATTGGGAGAAATTACCATTTATTCCTGCTCTCTTTTTCTTTAACCAGTTACTGATCCATAAGAGGACCTCTTCTCTTCTTTCATGACTGCTAGGTTTGCTCAAGGGTCTTTATCAGAAGCCTTTTGGAAGTCCAAGTAAACAGTGTCTACTGGATCACTCTTGTCCACATGTTTATTGACACTCAAAGAACTCTAAAAGGTTAGTGAGACATATCCAACCATTATGGAAGCCATGCTGATTCTTTTTCAGCAGGGCTTGTCCTATATATGCTCACTAATTTTATCTTTAGTAATGCTTTCAATTTAACCAAATTTCCCAGAAGAGACATTAAGCTAACTGGCCTGTAATTTCCTGGATCCCCCCAGATCACTTAAAAAAAAGTGGCGTTACATTGGCCATACTCCAGTCCTCTGGTACGGAGGCTGATCTTAAGGACATGTTACACATTTTGTTAGAAGATTTGTAATTTCATATCTGAGTTCTTTAAGAACTCTAAAATGGATACCATCTGGGCCCAGTGATTTGTTTACTTTCAATTTGTCAATACGGCTGAGAACTTCACCACCACTATTTGCCTCAGTTCCTCAGACTTCCTTCCTGAAAATACCAGTTCAGGCACAGGTATCTGCCCTACATCTTCTGTAGCGAAGACAGATGAAAAGAATTCATTTAGTTTCTCGATAACCTCCTTATCCTCCTTTAGTACTTTTTTTAACTTTGTTGTCATTCAACTGTCCAACTGCCTCCCTAGCTGGCTTCCTGCTTCTGGTAAATTTAAAGAAATCTTTTTTTGTTGGCCTTGATGGTCTTAGCAATATGCTCTTCAGAATGCTTTTTTGCATCTCTTATTGTCTGCTTGCATCTCCTTTGTGCAAGCTTGTGCTCCCTTTTGTTCTCATTTGGGCAAGACTTCCATTTTCTGAAGGAAGCCTTCTTTTCTCAAATAGCTTCCTTGACACTGCTCTTTAACCATGCTGGTGACAGCTTGGACTTCATGCTATCTTTCCTTACCTGTAGTATACATTCTAGCTGAGGTATTGTTGTTCTGAGTAATCTCCAAGCATTTTGAAAGAATTTAACCCTCTTGGCTCCCCTTTTCAACTTCATTTTTACCAGTTCACTCATTTTAAAGAAGTTTCCTCTTTTGAACTGAAATGTAACTCTGTTGGACTTCCTTGACAATTTTCTACTTAAATATATATTACACTGTGGTTGCTGTTTCCAGTTTGTTCAACAACACTCACATTTCATGCTAAGTCCTGGGCGGCACAATTTAGGATTAAAACCAGGGTCGATGCCCGTCTGGTTGGTTCCATGACCAACTGTTCTAGGCCACAGTCATTTAGGGCACTGAGAAACTTAACCTCTTTGTCATGGCTGGAACATGCATTTATCTAGTCAATATAGGGGTAATTGAAGTCACCCATTTTTACACCACTTCCTCGTTTGGAGGCCTCCCTGATTTCATTTTCAGTCTCAATATCACTCTGAGGACTTTGCCCCTTTTAAGTTTTCTAGTCTGCTTGACACTATGCCCTCTTTGACGTACAGAGCAACATCTCCAGCACACCCTTCCCAGTCCTTTCTATACAGTATATATCCAGACATTACCATATCCCACTGCTTCTCTCCATTCCACCAGGTTTCTGTTATGCTAAGTTCTCCTTTAAAACCAGGCACTCCAGCTCTCCCATCTTGGCTCAGAGGTTTCTAGCACTAGCATAGAAACATAGTGTCCCTCCCCAGATGTCTGATGTGTGCATCTTCTGCTGTGGACGTTAGGCCAACACCTCTCTGCTAAAAAAATGCCCCCTAAACTGCCTTTCTTCATAGGGAAGGGTTCCTATAGCTCCTACTCACTGTCTTTTGCCAGGTCTTTTCTCACCCCTACCTGTCAAGATGTGGCAAGTAGAGCTGCATTCGGTATTCTCATTCTGGGCTCTATCAATATAATGGTATTTGAGTACTTCGTGCTTTTATTTTCAGTTCCTTTCCTAGTTTCTAATGCTGAACTTGCTTTTGTAGTGCTAACACTAAAGCCGCTTTAGCTTTCTAACGCAATATATAGATCTTTCCTGAGTAGTTTGTGGTCAATTCAGATCCCATCAGCATATATTTGAAGTTAGGATTTTTGTGTTTGCACTATTGAGTGTCATCTGCTTCTCCATTCAGTTTGGAGAGATCATTTCTGAGTTCTTCAAAGATCTCTCCAAATATCTAATTCAGTGCAGGTGAATTGATTTGAACCATTTACGCTAGTTATGAAAACAATGTTCCCATCCCTTCAGACTGAGGATATTAAGGGTAAACAAAGGCCACACAGTCTACAAGAGTATATGGTTGAGAGAATGTGTGTAAAGTGATGCTTTCATTTTTTAAAGTGTCTTCAGAACAAGATGTTGACAACTAGATCACCTTTCAGGAAACCATGGGAATGAAAATCTTAAACGGCTGAGAAAGTGAGGTATAAATCAATTGGTGGAGAAGAATGGAGTCTAGGATTCATTTAAGGAAAAATACACGTAGGTCACACAAAAGCTGTTGTGGCTGAAGAACGTTTTCCACCTCGGTTTGCAGTGGCAATTTGTCTTGGCAGTGTGCAAGAGCATTTGATACCCAGGATTGAATCCTTATCAGCATTGCTTGTTTTGAGATAGTCTAGGAATAGATCTCTCAAAACTAATTTTAATTTATCTATGCTGGGAATTTGGGAGATCTTAACAACAAAGACACCAGCGTGCAGAAATGGATCTTCCTTATGAATTACGGTCCACTCATGCATGCATCAGTGGGTTGAAAATGCCATGAAATGCAAGAAGTGCAGTCCTTGACATTTCTAGGAAATGCATAGATGAGTACAGTGACCTTTCCCAACAGCAGTAATTGGTGATAACACAACCTTCCTAGCTTTGCTGTGTTAATTTCACACATGCAGTGGAAAAGAAAGTCCCCATCTTGACTGAGTCTGAAATAGATTTTTAAGTACCTATATTGTTCAGCTGTTTCCCAGGCTTTTTAAGATCAGAGGATCTACTGGGACCTTGATAAAGGTGTGTTTTCTTTGATTTTTTCCTGGACTCCAATGGAAACACAGATGGCTGTTTATAAAGTAATGTAGTTGCTCTTCAAGTGATGGACCTAAGGGGGAGGGAGATCTCCGAACCCATCACCTCGCTCGCTCGCATTTATACCCTGCCTTTTTTCCTCTTGTAAGGAATCCAAGGCGGCTTGCATTATCCTCCTCCTCTCCATTTTATCCTCACAACAACCACCCTGTGAGGTGGGTTGGGCTGAGAGTCTGTGACTGGCCCAAAGTCACCCAGTGAGCTTACATGGCCGAGTGGGGGCTAGAACCCGGATCTCCCAGCTCCCAGTCCAACATTCTTGCCACTACACCACGCTGGCTCTCCTGAGCTTTTAAAGTTTTGTACGGGGTGCGTGTGTGGAGAAGAAACACCAAAGAAAGTGTGTCTCATAACTTGTTGTTTTTAAGTGGATCTCCCATAGGTGGATGCCAAATATGAGTCCCAGTTCTGAAAAGGTTGAAGTCTACTGATCTTCTAGCACAAGGGGTGGGCAACTTGTCACCCGCCAGGTGTGGTTGGACAGCAACTCCCATCATGCCTCACCATTAGCTATGCTGGCTATGCCTGATGGGAGTTGCAGTCCAACATCTGGAGGGCCAAATTTTGCCCACCCCAGTTCTAAGGCATGGCACAAGGGTGGCTTAAATGCCCCTGAGCCATAAACTGATCTATGTACCATTTCCCCCTTTATTTTTCCTCTTTGCCCTGTTGCTGCTAGGGAAAGGTAAGAGGCAGTGGTGTTGCCAGGCGCATAAAAGATGTGGGCCCAGGTCCATTATGGGACACAAATCTGCATATGCTAACCTATCTATATATGCAAGTTTAGAAATATTTATGAGGATTTAAATTTCACACATGGCAAAGCCAGCCAATTATTTAATTAAGGAGGGGGGGCTGTTGCACCCTGTGGGGAGGGGAGAGTTAACTCTTCCTCCTTGAAAATCCCCCCTCCCGCGCGCGCGCATGGCAATTAAACAGAAAAAATGCCTTCTGCTGGCACCAACGGGCACTCGGCGTTCTGTGGCATAGATCCGGGCCCCTCAGAAACAGATTTGGGGCTTGGGCCCCATGAGCCCAGGCCTGAGCAACGTCCCTGAGAAGAGGAAAAGCGGGTGGAGGGGAGGCTTCTGACACTAACGCGAGGCCCCATAATGGCTGAAAAAACGAAAATGGCGCCAGGGGGCGCCCTAACCGCCCGGCTTGCGAGAAGTTGCTCGCGACGGGAGGGGCGACCGCCGAGGGAAAGGGGGCGTCGCCGCAGCAGCAGCAGCGGAGTGGGCGGCGACAGGCCGGGCGGGCGCGATCTTCTTCCTGTTTGCCGAGGCGGGGCCGCCGCTCCGCTTGGCGCCGCGGCAGCATGCCTCGCTGCGTGGCGAGCAGCTCGGGTCTTGCCGCCCGGGCAAAGCGATGAACGCCAAGCAGGCGGGAGAGGGGCCGGTTGCTTCTTCTGCCGCCGCCCCTTCCTCGCTGCCCAAGCTGCTCTCCGCCCTATTCTATGGGACCTGCTCTTTCTTGATCGTCCTGGTAAACAAGACAGTGCTGACTGCGTACAGGTGAGGCGAGGAGCAGCTTGGACGGCAGCCCGCCCGGCCGAGTTAGATCTGGATTTAGGCATGCTTCGCGGAGACGCATTTAAATCAGTGGATCTTAAATTAGGCGCGACTAGCTTAAGCGCCGTTGATTTCAGGGGGTCTCCTCTAAGGATAAATCTGGATTCAGCCCATTGTCGATGGGGCAACAAGTTCCACCACCATCGCGGACGTTACTTTTCTGTCGCCCCCCTCCCCCGAGCACCCCCGGTCGGAGGGGAAAGCGCCGTGTTGCAGCGCCATCCTCGCAGCCGCCCCTCGGCATCGAGCCGGCACCTCCTTCGCACTCGCCCACCCCGTGTGGTTCCCCGGCTGGGTCGTATCTCTTCGCTGAGTTAGAAGCACGCCCCACCCACGCTGAGAGGAATGCCCCGTGTCTTCCTGAACTCTCACATTTCGGTTTTAAAATGTGTTTACGGGATTATCTCTCGCGTCCTTCAAAATCATGGGCAGTTGTTGCACTTGAGGCAAAGTCTGGTTCCAAAGGTTTCATTCCAAAGTTCTCAGTCAGTACACTTTATAATGAAATAGGAGTAGACGGACAGCAAGATTAGAGATGCAGGAATGTGTTTCATGAATCATATCTGTATGTAGCCAAAATTAACCGCTTTTGTGGTTCAAGGGAATATCTTCCATTCATTGTGAAGGATTTTTCTTTTTATTTGATTAATAAGCACATTCCAAATTAAGCTATTCTGTTGCCAGTTTCCATCTTAAACTGGAAGCAAGTCCCTTTGCTTTCAATGGGACTTACTTCCAGGTAAGTATACTGTGCTATTGCTCTTAACACAGCTTTTGCCAACCTGGTGCCCTCCATATCTTTTGGGCTTCAATTCCCATCAGCCCCAGCCAGCATGGCCAATAACCAGGAATGCTGGGAGCTATAGTGCAAAACATCTGGAGGTCACCAGGTTGGGGGAGGCTGCTCCGAAACCTCTGGGAAAGTAAACATCTTGGGGCCCTGATCCAGGTTTTGATCCAGAGAACTGTGAGCAACCAGAAGGAGAAAATGCATTAGTGCTGTTTTCTGAACTCTTGCGTAAGAGCTGGGGTGCTTCCAGATGAGGCCTTTATTATGAAATCGCACTGCCTTGTTCATGGAATTTTATGGGCGCCCACACCCCTAATAGAAGATTTCTCCCAGGGTTGTGTGTAACACATTGTAAGAAACTGCAAATTCAGGGGTAGGCAACCCGGGGCAGTATCCAGTACTGCCAATGTGCCTCCACTTGTTCTACTGAGTGCGCGGGACCAGCTGCTATGTAACAAGAATCTAGCATTTTCTAAAGCAACCCCGAAAATGAGGAGAATCGCTAATTTCTGGGACAGGTTAGTGAACGTCCTTTCTGTGAGCTCTGCTGACCTGCCCTGTTTTGGAAACAGGCGTTTGTTACTGCCCCTGGTGTGCTCTAGATTCCCACGATTCTTGACCATAAGCCATGCTGGCTGGGACTTGTGGGAGTTGTAGTCCAAAACATCTGGAAGGGACCTAACGGACCATATAAAGGTTCAGGGAGTGAGCTTGTGCGAAGTGTTGCACAAGCACTCGTACAAAGGAACTCCTGGTTGCAGGGCCACTCTCCTCACATAACGCTCTTCTGCTAAATTGGATGCGCCCTCCCTGTGAGTAGAAGAGGCTTTCCACTAGTAGAAGGACCTCTGTTGGATCCACCCCATAACACTGCAGGTTGCGTGCACTACAGCTGTCAGGCACACTTGTCCCCATAGTTTTCAGCTGAGTGTCAAGGGCTTCTTACCAACTTCAGGCAACAAAGAAAAAGCAGAGTCACAACCCAAACCTGACTCAAAGTTCACAAAATAATGAACCAAACCAGTAAGTCTTTTCAGGGCCTCATGCTCAGCAGCAGGCAGGACTGGTTGTCAGCACTCCATTTGGGTAAAGAGCAGGCCCCGCAAAGCCTCTTCAACGCAAGAGCACAACTCCAGAACCAGCAAGGTTATGGAGAGGTCTTATGGCAGGGGTGGGCAGCTTGTGGCCTCCAGGTATTTTGGTCATCAGCCCTAGCCAGCATAGCCAGTCATGACGGTAGATGGGAGCTGTGGGCCAAAACATCTGGAGAGCCACAAGTTGCCAACCCCTGGCTTATGGGAATATTCAGAATGGTATTTCTTCACCAATAACCAATTACAGCTTTCCCTCACAACTCTGGGATAAAGGCTCCCTTCCCCACCTTGGTGCCCTCAAGATGTTTTGTACTACAACTCCCAGTATTCCTGCCATTGGATAGGCTTGTTAGGACTGATGGGAGTTGCAGTCCAAAACCCATAGAGGACACTAGGTTGGTGAAGGTTGGATTGTAGGAGTGGGCTTCCAGGCAGAGTTGAACCTTAAGGCCAAAACAGATCTCTCACAGCATGTCTATGATGGTTCAGGCGTGACTTTCTCACCCCCCAGTGAGGCTAATAGCAACTCCCCATCCTGCAGCACCACTACCCTGATCCAGTTTGGGCCCCTTTGAAACATGTCTGTCTTGACCTTAATCCAGGGCTCCCCAAACCTTTTGAGTCAGAGGACACATTTGGAATTTTCGGAGTATTGTGGTTGTTCTCACAAAATGGCTGCCATGGGAAGGGGCTTCCTCATTCGTAAAATGGCTGCCACAGTGGGCTTGGCCAGTCACAAAACACTCATTTCTCAGAAGAGAAACTGCTGAGGCTATAGGAAAAGTAACTTATCAAAGAAGTTACCTAAATTCAAGGCAAAGGTGGAGTCTGAGTGCCCAAACGCTAAACCACTCTTTTGAATCTTAACAAAAATGGTGCTGGGGGGCAGCACTTCGCTTTGCAGCATGCTAGCCTCCCAGTTAAGTTTTTTAAATTAAGAAAAATCTTAAAGACAAATCAGGAGGGGCTGGGAGACTGGTGGGCACCCCATTGGAGACCCCATCCCTAAGCTGTTCTTTTTTACTGAGCACTTCTGGTACCAAGAGAGAGCCGGCATATCCACAACCAGGTTTTTAGCATATGCAGCTGTCAACAAGAACTTGAGGCATGCTTGGGACCATGAAGCATAGCCCTCCAGATGTAGATGCGGAGTTCCAGCTTTGGAGCAGAATGGGAGCCATAGTTCAGAGATGTGGGAAGGAAATAGAACTATAAGAGGTAGAACAAAGGGTAACACTGGGGCTGTGCAAAGTATGCGCATTGAACAGAGGTTGTGGAAATGGAATCATACCGCTGCCAGTATGTGCTTGCCATAATAGGCCCACTAACATGATGATAAGGAAGAGCTGCAGGGTGGGACATATCACAATACTAGACAAGGTACAGACAGTGATAGGGTGAGGTAGAGCAAAGCTCAGATATCGGGAACAAAAATCCTCAGGTTGATTTTTTCAAACTAAAGTTTTCCTTCAGCAAACAGAAATCCTGACTCCTTATAAGTACTTACCAAAGGCAGCATAAATCCTGTCATGATGGGGTCCCATCAGGGCAGGGCTGAGAGAGATTTGTGTCCAAGGGGTGCTTCCAGATGGAGGTGTCCATCTAACAGCCAACAGGTAGTGTGTAGCAATTCCATCTTTTTTTCATTAAGAAGTTATCCATAGTAAGAAAAAAAGACAGAGGAAGTGTTGGGAAAACATGGGAGGGTTACAAGAGGAAGATGTCAACATCGTCTGGGTGACAGTGCCAGAAAAGCCTTGTTTGGAAGCACCCCTGGTAGAGTTTCCATTTGAAATCTGCTGCTTTTTAGAACCGACAGTACTGGGCATGGTAGACCATTAATTGGGCTTCTAGACTGGAAATGTGAACTGGGGTTCCTGCCCTGGCTTTCCCCAAAGATTCTTAGGAAGTGTAGTATTCTAGGATAGGCTTGGGCAGAAGGTAGATTTGGATCTGTTGGCTGATCTCTGGCTCCCAGCTGTTTTAACGATAGCCACAACAAAATGACTCCTTACCTCACCTTAAAGTTTGGGTGCCTCGAGACCGAGGGCTCCTGGCACTACCAGTGGGAAGGCACTTCGTGCTGCCATTCCATCCCTTTTTCTTAATGGATTTTTCACGGTAAAGGAAAAGATGGAAAAAGTGGTGGGAAAGCACAGGAGGGTTACGAGTTGAAGGCGACATCTGGAATCCATCCACCCTGGTAAAATACTGTGTTGAGGCAGGACAACAGGGATATAAAAACCTCTTTAGAAGCACCTTCTGAAAGATTGGGGTAACCTGGAGCAGATTTCCAACTAAGGACTGTTCTGGTACTCAAAACAAATTCCTAGGCTCAGAATTCTTTGATTCTGAGTGTATGTCTTTTGCCCCAAGCTCCTGTTCGTAATTTGGGGTTATAGTAAAAAAAACAAAAAACAAAGTAGATCCTGCAAACTTGCCCTCTCCTGTTCTATGAGAGGATCATAGCTCTGTAGCGGGAAACAGTCACAAAAGTACAATTCCAAGCAGTTTGGGGAAACAATGAACATTAAGCTGGCGTTCATGCGTAGCCTTGATCAGGCAGCCCTTTTTAGTTATACTGTTTCATCTATCTTTGCTAAAAGGAGACAATCATATGTAACTGGAGAAAAAGGCATCATTAGCTTCCAAAATGTATACAGTGATGTATACGGGTGTCTAAGACCTGCAAGTAATCTGTACTCTCAGCGTTAGCTTGACTTGTCTTTCTGTTATTGTGAAAATATTCTATTGAAAATTAATTGTTTTTGTATTTTCACCCTAATTCTGGTAAATTGGTTTGCACTATCCGTTTTTTGGAAGTTGTGATATGACCTATGAACAAGTTGATTGTATTTTTCTCTAAACAATTTCAGAAACATTTAAAATGCTTTTGTTTCCACACCTGAAAACACTGAAATTTTAAAGAACTAACTTGAAAGCTGCAGGCTTTTGTTTTGTTTTGCCTTTACCCTAGTTGTGAAAGATACTTTGTTTCTTTCTGAAATGAAAAATAGGTGATGTACAGTAGAATCTTTTTGTTTGAGATATACTGATGATACGGTTTTGTTTTCTTTCTAGATTCCCATCTCCAGTGTTTCTTGGAGTTGGACAGGTATGTTCCAAGACAAAAGGGACAAGCAGAGGAATTCTGTGGGGCAGGAGAGGGATAATCCAAGGTGGAGGAGAGGTCTTTTCCCTTCTGGGCTCGTGCCGGCAGGGTGGAAGGTGGGATAGAGGATCTCCCCCTCGTCCCCATTTCAGGAGCTTTTTAAAAAATTGATTTCAATGGAAGGGAAATAAATTATGGCAGCTGCAGAGATGATATGGTTTCCTCCAACCCCTTCCATTGGCATGTTGGGGGAACATGAGATTTTTGGATCCTGCAGGTCCTTAGTCTCTCCTGGAACACCTCGCTGACACGGTAGCTCCAGCGTCAGAGGAGCACTGGCTACAGACCACAGAGGAAGGTTATGAGTTTGGATCTCTCTCTCTCTCTCTCTCTCTCTCTAAGGGCAGACTTTTCTCTCTGCCCTCCGAGAGAGAGATCCTAAAACTCCAGTGGCTCCTAGGACACCCTCCCAGAGACCAAGGGATTGCAGTCTAAATGACAGGTGACTAGATGAATAGGCCAATTCACTAATATGAGTTTTGCCGACGTTAATGAGTTGGGACTCCATCTAGAGATGAAGAATGAAATACAGATCAGTGACTTCCTCTTGAGTACCATCCAGTTGCTAATGCACATTTCAAGGTGTGCTCTGGCTATAAGGGTGGGTTACAGTGACTCTCCCATTCTGGAAGAGCATCACAAATTTAAGACCTTCCTGCACTGGTGAAATCTGCAAACTGGGCTGCCCATTGTATTCATTTATTTATTGACTGTGGGTTTTTATCTCACCTTTCAGACAATTACTGTCTCTCAGAGCAGCCCACCTCATTAAAAAGAGGGAGGGAGGGAGGGAGGCTTTGCCATGAGGCTTACAAAATAAAAAGACAAGACACACAAGGGAAAAGGAAAAGGAGGGAGATCAGTTTTTCAAGGGCAGGACAAAGTGGTGAGCGATAAAGGGCCGTTTAGTTTCATATTGGGCCAGGCTGATTTTGGCCCAGATTGGTGGCTCTTGTTCCATTAGCCAATGGATGGGGCCAGAGTGGTGTTTCCCCTTCCTTCTGCAGTCCCAAGGCTAGAGGCATTTGGAGCTGAGTGTTCTTTCTGGCAGGGAGGGTGAAGCATGTTCCCTGTCACTGCTCCTTCTCTGGCCAATGGATGGGCCAGGTTGGTCACTCCCTTGGCTTGCCTTTTTTCTTGGGAAGCAGGGGGTACAACCTCGTAGTGGATTTAGGTCCCCTAGCTGATGGCAGAAGCCAGAGTCTGCTTCCCTTCTCTCCAGTCCTAAAGCAACTCTTTAATGACCCATTAGGTCATTAAAAGGAGAAGCCGCTCTTGCCATGCAGCACTCAGCTCTTATGCAGACCAGCAGAGGAAGTGGTCTGTGATTCACCCCAGCTGGATATGGGAAGTAGTATTTTGTTTCAGCATGTATAATATAATTCTTCTTCTTTTTAGATGGTAACCACTATTCTGATCTTATATGTATCAAAATTAAATAAAATCATTCACTTCCCTGATTTTGACAAAAGTATTCCTAAGAAGGTAAGAACAACTGCTTGGGCCTTAATTTTA
Source organism: Heloderma suspectum (assembly GCF_057233095.1). Lineage (NCBI taxonomy): Eukaryota > Metazoa > Chordata > Lepidosauria > Squamata > Helodermatidae > Heloderma > Heloderma suspectum. The sequence goes on from NC_139459.1 coordinate 91,197,681, forward strand.
GAACATGAAGAACCTATCCTGTGCTCTGTTACATATTGTATAATCCAGGCTTTAAGGCATTTTTGACCAACATTACCTGGTAGTGACAGGGAATACTGCACTTTCCTGTGCCATCTGCTTTGCTAGAGAGATCTCAACTCCTCAAAGTAAGTCTGTATCCTGGCCTTCCTTGATCTGATGCCCTCCAGATGTGTTAGACTACAACTTCCAGTGGCCCCAGCCACGATGGCTGGCTCAGGGTGCCGGGAGCTGTAGTCCAACACATCTGGAAGGCTCCGGGTTGTGGAAGGCTACAGTAGTATTTTTTATTTATTTATTTCATTTCTATACTGCCCAATAGCCGAAGCTCTCTGGGCGGTTCACAAAAATTAAAACCAAACAGCACACAATAAAACAATTTAAAATATATAGAACATTAAAACCACAATATAACAATACAACCACAATAAAACCTAGCAGCAGTGCAGGAGTTTAAAATACAGATTTAAAACAGCAAAGATAAAAATTTAGAAAGCTAAAATGCCTGGGAAAATAAAAAGGTCTTCACCTGGCGCCGAAAGGATTACAATGTAGGCGCCAGGCGAACCTCACTAGGGAGCTCATTCCAGAGCCGGGGTGCCACAACAGAAAAAGCCCTCCTCCTAGTAGCCACCCGCCTCATTTCCTTTGGCAGGGGCTCGCGGAGAAGGGCCGCTGATGATGATCTTAAGGTCCGGGCAGGCACATATGGGAGGAGGCGATCCTTCAGGTAACCTGGCCCCAAGCCGTTAAGGGCTTTGAATGTTAACACCAGCACTTGGAATCGGGCCCGGAAATGGACTGGCAGCCAGTGCAGCTGGAAAAGTACTGGCGTAATATGAGCTCGCAGGCCAGTCCCTGTTAACAATCTTGCTGCCCTATTTTGGACCAGCTAAAGTTTCCGGACCGTTTTCAAAGGCAGCCCCACGTATAACGCATTGCAGTAATCCAGACGAGAAGTTATCAGAGCATGGATAACTGTAGCTAGGCTATCTCTGTCCAGATAAGGGCGTAGTTGGTATACCAGCCTAAGCTGATAAAAAGTGCTCCGTGCCACTGAGTTCACCTGTGCCTCAAGTGACAGTTCTGGATCCAAGAGCACCCCCAAACTACGAACCTGATCCTTTAGGGGAAGTGCAACCCCCTCCAGAACAGGTTGAATATCACCTAGCCGGGCAGACGAACCACCCACTAACAGTACCTCCGTCTTGTTTGGATTGAGTTTCAGTTTATTAGCCCTCATCCAGTCCATTACCATGCCCAGGCACTGGTTCAGAACAGCCACTGCCTCACCTGGTTTTGATGAGAAAGAGAGGTAGAGCTGGGTGTCATCTGCATATTGATGGCACCTCAGCCCACACCTCCGGATAACCAGCGGTTTCATGTAGATGTTAAACAGCATGGGGGATAAAATAGAGCCCTGTGGAACCCCATGGCACAATTGCCATGGCACAGAGCAATAATCCCCCAGCACCACCTTCTGGAATTGGCCATCCAAGTAGGAGCGGAACCACTGTAGTGCAGTGCCTCCAACTCCCAACCCAGACAACCTATCCAGAAGGATACCATGGTCGATGGTATCGAAAGCCGCTGAGAGGTCCAGGAGAATCAACAGGGTCGCACTCCCCCTGTCCCTCTCCCGGCAGAGGTCATCCCACAGAGCGACCAAGGCAGTTTCCATTCCAAAACCAGGCCTGAAGCCCGATTGAAATGGATCTAGATAATCTGTTTCATTCAAGAGTGCCTGGAGCTGTCCTACAACCACCCGCTCAAGCACCTTGCCCAGGAAGGGGATGTTGGCCACTGGCCTATAATTGTTAACATCCTCTGGGTCCAGGTTAGGCTTTTTTCTCCACGTTGACATTTCTCCATGTCGTCCCGCAGTACTTCCTTGTGATTCATGCAGGTACTTCACTCTATTTTTTTCACGGTTCTATTTTCATACATTATTGTGGCTTTTCAGCTACAACATAGTTCATTGCATACTTGGTCTGGCCCTGTAAATTGTCAAAAGTGCCCAGTTCTGGAAAAGCAAGAAAAAAGTCTAACTGATGTTTGTGGATAAGGGAATATAACACTATGCCACCTGTGTTAATAGAGCTGAACTTCGGTTACCATCCATTGCTCAAGACCTGTGTTACTTGAGATACTGGTTCAGATTAAATGAAATGGAAGATGCTAGTCTTACAAAACTGTTGGCTGGAACAACTAAGGATCAGGGGTTGGGTACAGAGATGTCAAAACAAATGGTCAAGTGCGTACATGCATGCATTTATTTATACTCCCTGATATCATAAGATCTCTTGGATCTCTAAGCAGTTTGCATAAAAAATGCATAAAATACAATATAAAAGCCAATGTAACGACAATAATAAATACATTAAAATCATTAGAAAAACTGTAAAACAGAGCAGTATGATTAGAAGGCAGGGAAAGCCTGAGTAAACAGGTGCTTCTTCAAGAGACATCTAAAGCTTTCCCCAGCTACTTCCTCTCGAACCACATGTGGGAGGGTGTTCCAGAGAATGGGTGCCACTACTGAGAAGTTACAACTTAGGGCGCAATCCTATGCATGTTTAGACAGAGAAAATGCCTACAACTCCCAGCATGCCTCAGCCAGCATTGCTGGTTGAGGCATGCTGGGAGTTGTAGGCCTTTTCCTCTGTCTAAACATGCATAGGATTGCGCCCTTTACTGTTGAAGGATTCTTGCCCTTAGACCAACTTTCCCCAAACCTCATGCCCTCTAGATGTTTTGGACTGCAACTCCCATCATCCCTGACCATTGGCTATGCTGTCTGGGGTTTATGGGAATTGGAATCCAAAGCAGGTTGGGGAAGGCTGCCTTAGACCATTGCCATGCTCTGAGGAACCTAGGCTTTTGGTTATGATGCCCAAAAAGATCGTGCAGTTACTACTCATACACGCTTCTCCTGGTAGCATGCTAAAATCAAGTCAGATCGTACCAGGGCATATGATTTTCAAAGACTGACCTTCCCCCAGTTATGTAGTGACTTTACAAAACTTAAATTCCAAGTAATTTTGAGGGCAGGTATATAGGTATCCCATAGCAACAGTGAAAATATCTGTCTAGGTCAATTATATTGAAAATATAGTTCACTATTTATTGTTCTGCCCACTATATGCTGACCTACGATTTGTTCTCGGGTTAACTCTGGGTTGTTTAACCCATAGACAACACAGACATCTGGGTTTGGACGTCATGCTAACAACCTAAGAATGGGACTTTCGTAGGTTATTTATTGAAACCAGAAGCAGCTTGTGTGCTCTGCACATCCCCGCAAATCGTAGGTTAATTAGCCCATGATTTGCTACCATAACGTGTGAACAGGCCCATTGTGACTGAGTTATTATTAGATAACCAGTGCTATGTTACTTGTGTGGTAGCATTATTTGATGAAATTACAGGCACACTTTTTAATACATAGTATTAGGGAGCAATCCTATGGCCACTAGTCAGTGGCTAGATGGCCATATGATAACGTCACTTTCTGAGAAGTGACCTTGGAGCCCGCACTCCAAGGTTGGTTCCCAGAGAATCAACTTCTCCCCCTGCCACGCTGCCTTGCAGGCAGCTCAGAACGGCCCCGTGCTCAGAAGAGGCGCACAGAGCAGTGAAAATGGTGCATTCTAGGGGGCGTTCTGGGGTGGGAAAGGCATAAATGCCAGTACGACACATCCTATGTGTTGTCCGGCAGCCACTTCCCCTGCTCCACCTTCCCGCAGCTAGACAGCTGAAATCGGCTGTCTAACCGCAAATGCAGGGTGGCTGAAGAGCAGAGGGGACAATCCCCTCCATGCTTCTCCTGCCCTGCATTGGATAGGCGACCGCCTCCGAGTTCGGAGGCAGCTGCCTATCCCCATAGGATTGCACCCTTAATAACTTTAACTGAGTTAGTTGTATGTGTAGTAAAAACAGTGGTGATGGATTTTATTAATGACAGATTCTTACATACGCTGTCAATGTATAGTTTGTTTTGCAAATTACTCATTTGTGGCATCTGAGGATGTGAAGTTTGCAAAGGCCTTTGGCTTTATGCAATAAAGTTAGAACTCTATCATTACATATTGAAACCCTTACAAGAGGAAAATCTAGACTTTTTCTTCTGATGAAGTTCCCGCTCCCTGCGTCCTCTACATCACCCAGGATGGAAGTTGAAAAGAAAACTGGAATACATGTATATGTATTAACTCAAATCGTATTCCTAAATCCCTGGTCTTGCTGTGTTTTCTTTTATGGTCATTGAATTAGAATAGCTGAATATTAAGGCCGAGTCACGCTTTACATGGCAGGTGTTTTCCCAGCATAACCATAGGGCAGGAATATAGAACCTTCGGCCCGGGGACTAAATCCTGGGGTCCCGGTCTGGTCCCCTGTGATTTCCCAGATGGCCACACAACTTTCCCCAAACACTGATTGTTTGGTGGTTTCCTGGTTTTTGTGCAGTTTTCTCCCCATTCTAAGGGATTAAAATGCCTCTCCTAAGAATGAGTTACCAGCAGTGAGAGCTTTAAGCTAACATGCAGGCTTTTTGGCCCTGCCGCTTTCACCTCTGGCCCCACCCACCACTGGAACGTGGCCCCTGAGAGCTTCTCTGGAATGGAATTCGCCCTTGGGCTGAAAGAGGTTCAACACCCCTGCATAACCTCTTGGTTATCCTTCCACCAACCAGCAAAGATGCTTTTATTCAGGCAGGCTTTTGGCACGAAACCTGGTTTGTTGCCGAAGGTGGCTTGAACCGGTTGGGTGCTGTTTGTTTATTTTTATTTTTGTGTTTTTGATTGTGGCTTTAATTGATTTGTTTTATGTGTTAATCAAAATTATGTTTTTATCTGCATTTTATTATTGTTAGCCACCTCTAGCACCATTTTTGGTGAAAAGATGGGATATAAATTCAATACATACATACATACATACATACATATAGAGAACACAGTAACATCTAAAGCAAAAGCACATCCCCACAAACATCATGGATACAACTGTGTGTTGTGCCTACACTTATTCACTATGCCATTTCCCTTCAAACATTATTGCATTTATCATGACTTGCTGGGAAAGAGATTGGGTGCAGAAAGTGGGAAGCAGCCCTTAGAAGTCCTTTTGGTTTGGGTTTTTTAGGTGGCTAAGGGCACAATCCTATGCATGTTTAGACAGAAAAAGGTCCTACAACTCCCAGCATGCCCCAGCCAGCTGGGAGTTGTAGGACTTTTCCCTGTCTAAACATGCATAGGATTGCTCCCAAAGCAGTATTGTTTTACCACTGGTCAGTCTGCCTGTGCAAGCCAAGTTGCAAATAGTTCTGGGTTCTCACATAATGACAACGCGTGGTTTAAACAACCCAGAGTTCACAACCCAACAACAAGCCATGGGTTCTCTTTTTGAGTTGGTTAGGGTTAACCAATCGTAGTTTGTTAGGATGGCTGCATTCGCACATTACGATAGCCCATTTTACGACGCACATTTACTCAGAAGTGGAAGCTATTTCTGAGTAAACGTGTAATCATCATGTTGGCCTGAGTGTATTCAATCTTTATAGCTGCCTTCACTGTGCCCTCATTTTAGGCTCAGCCAGAGCCAAAATTGTGACAAGTGTAAGTAGGTATGACACCATAATTTCCCCCTATTATGTTTCTGAATAATCAATGATCAGTGTGCTTATATTGAAATAAATAGGGTCATGGGAATGTACCTGGCTATGAAAAGGGGTGCAAAGTTCAAAAGTGGTAAACATTTATAAAGTTTGCTGCTGCTGGAGGGTAGTGGGTTGCATGAATTAACCTGAATGGATTCCTTCCACAGTAGACAAAAGAGGCTCAATCTGAATGGTGCACTCATTTTATTGCAGCTGTTTCCACTTCCTCTGATTTATGTTGGAAATCACATAAGTGGATTATCAAGCACAAGCAAGCTAAGGTACAATAAAAGCTGGGTTGTTGCCAGACAGTTTGGTTTTTATTTAGTTCTTGTAAGTAAAAAGTTTGAGACTTTTGTAGTTGGAGAATATCAGTGCTGTGCTGCCTTTGTGCTGCCCAAGAATTTGAATGGGAGTTATATTACTACACCCAGCCTTTGCTTTGGAAATTCCAGCGTGTAAAATTGGTTTACGAGCTAGATGCTGCATTTATAAGGGATTAGTACCTTTTGCTCATTGAGAAAGGATGAAACCAGTCGTTCTGCCTTCTCTCCATGTGTTTTGTCATTTTCTTCCTCTCCTTTTAATGAGTGCCACCCTGTGGATTAAATCCAATGTTGTGCTAGCAGAAGTCTGCTAGCGTAGTGGGACTTTCTCCCTCTCTCCTCCCCCTGCAGCCCTCTGTGCCACCCAAAAATCTGCTCCAGAGGACCTCCCAACCTCCAGAGCAGATTTTTTTTTTGGGGGGGGGGATACATGTATATCCCCTTTCCAGTCCCACTGATGGAAGTGGTTCCTTCAGCAAAATGACATTGGATATAACCCTGGGTTCGATTTATATATGCAGAAACCCATATAGGTGATATGGTGGGCCATTTGTGGGAGCGGTTGTGCTGATATAGTTAAAATCTGCTGGAACTGTGTGGACAGTCCATCACCTGGGAGTAGTTCAATGCTTTACATGGCAATTGTATTTGACTCAAGTACACCAGTCTTACCCCGGTGTGTAGTAAATATCTATAGGACAAAGGACAGGTGTGCACCTATAAACAACTGCATGAGTGCATCAGGAAGCCATAACCCAACCAGGACTCTCAGGCATGCAGACGTGAACATCTGTCATTTCCCACTTGGTGTATTTGCGGAGGGAAACACTGCTGTACCACTGCAAATATTATTGCTGTGTAAAGGCTGAAACTGCTCTTCTGCAAATGGCTGCAGCATTGTTCACTACCTTGAGCTACATTTTTGATGGAAAGGTGGGATATAAATAAAATAGAATAAAATGGCTTGCCAAATGGAGCATCACCCCAGTAGTTGTGCCATGTATGTGGCCACACACATGGATCACTACATGTATGAATCTGGCGCTTGTAGAATGGATTACCAGTCCAAGAATGAAATGTTGACTCATAATCAAGAAAACTGGGGTGAGGGGGAGTGTTGGTTCTTTTGTTTGTTTTGTTTCCTTTTTTTTTGCCTCTCTTTATTTTATTTTTTAAAAAAGAAAAACAAAACACAACAACAACATAAACACACAATACACATACACTAAAATATCTCTTAAGTTTTTAAGATATCCACCTTAGGCTCCCCTTACACAGCAAATGCTCATTATTATTCTCTAGTTCTTATCTTAATTGTATATCATACATTGAGTTCACAGACATTATCTCATTTCTCTCCTAATTTTAACAACAACAAAAGAGAATTAACCATCTCAAAGTTCAAAATCCACATACATAGATATCGTTTTTCTCTATTTCTTGTACAAATTCTATAAAAGGTTTCCAATCTAACATAAATTTAGTTGTTGATCCTTCTTTAATTGTAATAGTAAGTTTTGCCATCTCTGCCAGCTCCATCATTTTCATGATCCACTCGCTCACAACTGGTATTGTTTCATCTTCCATTTTTGTGCATACAATAACCTTGCAGCTGTGGTCTTGTAGAGAAAGAGGGTTCCCCCTTCTCTTTTACGTGTTTATCTGTTAGTCCCAATAAAAAAAGTTTCTGGCTTTAATTCTATAGTAGACTTTAATATTCTTTGAGCTAAAGACTGTATTCGTTTCCAAAATGTTTTAGCTTTTTTACAAGTCCACCATAAATGATAAAACGTTCCCTCTTGATCTTGTTTGTTTTGTTTCCTGAGGGACCAGAAATGAGACAAAAAAGTAGAGGCTTTGGAAAGACACCCCCCCCCGAAAAGAACAAGATGAAGACTTTGAACACTTCCCACTCTCCCCCCCCCCCGCCCGAAAGGTTATTTTAGGGTAATGTTTTAAACAGTATCATTACTTTTGCCTTTGGGGCCTTAGAAAGTTGAGAATAAAATGTCAGACATTGACCAGGTTCACATATAATGGCACATCGTGGATTAATTAACCAACCATTTGCCATGCACAGTCGGGAGCAAACAAGTGCGCTGCCTCCTGCGCACTCCTTGCGTCCACTTTTAATCAACAAACTATGATCAGCCAGATCGTAGGTTGTGAGTGTGACGTGAAGCCAGAGCACTGGGTTGTTCAGCGGCTAAATAACCTAGCGGTTAATTCAAACAATGAACCATGGGTTAACCACAGGTGTGTTTAGCGCCTGAACAACACAGTGCTCTGGGTTCACGTGTCATACAACCTACGATCCGACCAGTTGTGGATTGTTGATTAAAAGAAGACATGAGGAACACACGGGAGGCAGCGCCTCACTCACTCCCACTTGTGCATGGGTCACTGAGTTTGTATTAAACTTAGAAAAGCTATGTTTGGATTTTTAAAAACATATTAGCATAGTTGATGTCTTAGTTTGCAGTCCTGTGCACACTTACTTGGGAGCAAGCCCATTGAACACAATGGGACTTATTTCTGAGTAAGCATGTCTAGAGATGTGAAGGCCCAGAAAAATTGGGGGAAAACCTGTTTTTTTTTTTCTCGTGAGGACTGTTTTTGTTTTTGTCTGAAAAATTGAACGGCTTTGGATTATGAAATATTTTCTTTTAGAATTTAAGACAAAGTGTTTATATATTGTTACCCAGCCTTTACTCCCCGCAAAATGATTTTTAAAAATTATCTAATAAGAACACTTTTATAGAAAGATTAAAGATGTAAAATGTCTGGAAATAATGAAGCCATGAAGAAAAAGTGTGTTTTTAATCTTTTCTTTAAGCTTCCCAGCATAATTACTTCTTCCATTCTTTATTAAAATAATTGATCTAAAGTATATTTTACTGATAGATATTTATGCTTAGTTTCCCAACATGTGAGTAGAATCACCATTGTGTATTCTTGACAGTAAATGTGCATTCTTGACAGTTTGGGTTTTGTTCTGTAGAGTCCTGTGTTTCTGGGCTTGTTCTGGCTAGATGCTGTAGCAGTCAATTAATGTAGTTCTAATCTAAAACCCACATGTGAAAAAAAAACACTGTAGGTTATCCAGCTACTGTCACCAGATGCGACAGAACAGCATGTGGGTTATCCCACCTATGTTTCTTTTTTTAAATTAACTTTGAGGCTTGGGTCTATAGAACTCACTGCCACAGTTTTTAATAAAGTTCTCTGTTAGGCCTCACCACTTGGAAATGCTATCTCAGTTATAAAACTTTTCACCTATTGCCACTAGAATAAACCCTCTCTACCTAAAAGAAACTCGGTAGCCTGGTTCCTATGGCTTAGGCATGGGGTTAACACTACCACTAGAGGCAACTTTTAAAATTAACAAAAAATAAGATGTTCCTTAATGGAAATTATTTACAAAAGTGAATAAAATGTCACTATACAAATAGTAGGTTGAGATTGCTTAAAGGATCTTACATTAAATATGGTTGCCTACCATTCCTAAGCCGAGTCTTTCCTGGCTTAATAAAATCTCATCAGCTCTTCCTTCAGATCAGATTTCCCTAAGCTCCACCCCACAAACAGGAACAAGTTTAGGAATTTCCCTAAACTTCCTTACAAATAGGAATAGGTGCTGTACATCAGTCTTCCTCTGCCTCCAGTTCTTCCTGCTTCCTTTGGCGTCTAGGATGATTCAGATGTTTCAGGAACTACTTGCTGATGTTCCCTCTGGTAAGACATTGAATAGGAACCTAAACTATCTTATGTATATCTTGGTTTGCTCATAAAATTATCATGTTTGGTACATTAAATGTAAAAGTACAGTTTATTCAGACAATAATACAAATGTACTGCATTTACTTAAAAAAATTAAATATGATAATTTAAAGATCAAACCAAGTTACAGAAGGACTGCTTTATGTTCCTAAAGCAGCCCTCCCCAACCTGGTGCCCTCCAGATGTTTTGGACTGCAGTGCCTAGCATTCTGGACCATTGGCCATGCTGCTTGAGGCTGATGGGAGCTAAAGTCCAAAATACCTTGAGGGCACCAGGTTGGGGAAGGTGGTCCTAAAGCAACAAAGGGCACAATCCCATGCATATTTAAACAGTAGAAAGTCCTACAACTCCCAGCATTCCCCAGCCAGCATAACTATGCTGGCTGGAGAATGCTGGGAGTTGTAGGATTTTCGTATGTGTAAACATGCATAGGATTGTGCCCAAAGTGACTTTAGATCTGTAAAACAACACTAAAAAAAAGTATTGCTTAACATTTCCAACTTTTTCAGGGGGAAAACAGGAAAAATGTTTTGTTTTCCCCACGGCCTCAAAATTTCCAGAACTTTTACATCTCCAAGCATGGATGGGGTTGTGCTGCTCATCCCCAATGGTGATTACGATCTGAACTGGCCCACAGAACCTCTGCCAGTGGCTCTCCTGATGCCTCGGCCTGTAATAACTAGCAATGGATGGAAGGCAACAAATCATGTAATGTGTATTACAGAGTCAGAATCTGAAGATACGCTTTTTCAAAATTTTCACTTCCAATTCTTCTGTTGTCTTATTGGCCTTTGGTGTCAGACTGACATTTGGCCGAGGGAGAGGCTGAGAATTTGTTCAGGCACATTCTTAATGCCAGTCTAAATTGAGGATGAACTCATTAATGAAAGCAGATAAGCATTAATAAAAGGGTTTGCAACGGACATGACCCGTAATCAGTCTCTCTCTCTCTCTCTCTCTCTCTCTGAAAATACAGTCTGCCAATGTTTACAGTCCTTAGGAAGTTTACCATTCCACTTACATTGCTGCTGGAAGTTATTATACTTGGGTGAGTATTTGCATCCCATTTTTGAAATACCACTGCAGCCTCTTGGATGAAATAATGTTCTTGTGGTATCTGTTCAGAATGCATGACTGGGTGGTGCTTGTTGACTAAGAGAATTTGCAGACAATATTTGGGTTCCTTGGAAATTTGTTGGCTTTGAAACAGACATGGTTAAATCTGTGAACATTCAAAACTTGCAACCAGAGAATTGGGTGGCTAGTTAAACTCAATATGTGAAATTCACCCCCTCCCCAATACTCCCAGTGGTTTCTTGGCCCTTGTTCCTCCCTTGGGGTTGCCAGGTCACAATACTGAAATGACAGCAGAAGTTGCAATTGTAAGAATTCATCTCCTACACAACCCTAAAAGGACTCTGTGAATCTAGACCTAGTAAACCTCTCCCCCTTTCCCCAATTTTCCAAACCTCCCTTATCTTCCCACATACTTCTTGCCACTATTCCTGATGTGACGTTTTGATCAAGCCCAACCTTCTCCATGTCCCCACCACCCTTTGTTTTCCTGACTTTCAGCTGGCTACCCACTTTGTTCCACTTCCTTTAGCTACCTTGCCTCTTGGCTAGCCTCCCTCATACTCAAGTTTCTCTATCTCCTGTACACAGGTCCTCCTCAATGTCCTGCTTCTTCTGTCCTTTTCCTCATGCTTCTTTCTAGAACCTTCGCTCAGGTTCGTGTTTCTCAGTTCATTGCCTAGACTGCATCCTTCGTTCAGCCATGTTGTCTGGGCTTCCTGTCTTTTAGGTCCTCTATAGGACCCTTTAGCACTTCCCAGTCATCATCCTACCTATAATGCTTCCCCTGTCCTTAAGGCCTCTGAGAGATGTTAATGCCTACCAAACCGGCAATTCTCCCTTGCCTCACAGAGTTTGGATTGCAAACATTTTTTGTTCCCTGAGCATTTGGATGTTTGTGAACATTGTACAATCACACAGTTCAGGCAATATATGATGGAGGCTTTACTGCTGCAAGCACAATGCAATACAGATTACAAGATTACTTTGGTCTGATTCCTTAATATGGGGTTGTTTATGAAGGGATTTTTTTTTCTGTTACCATCCCAAGACAAATGAGTTCCACTTGCATAATAGGGAAAATAGGATCTCACCTTTCCTATGAAGCATCAGGCACTGCCACAAGCTGAAATCAGTGGAATTGTGTACAGGTTTGGGATGTAAGTGCAGTGGATGTATTATTGGGAGACGACTTTTTTTCCTTGTTCAGACTTTTGTAGTGGGGAAAATATAATTTCAACTCAAAATTACTGTGCATTACAAGAAGGTGTGGTAAAATGTATTAGCAATGTTCTAGTTCTCTGCTAAACTGTAAATAGGTCTAAAAAGCTCTAGGAACAGAATATTCAGGATTTTACATATACCATTGTCTTACCTTAAGCATTCATTGTCTTCTGCTGGGGGTGTTGAACCACTGTCAGCGCTAGGGCCAAATTCTGTTTCAAAGAAACTGTCTGGGGAGGGAGACCCAAAAGCAAAAGGGGTAAGACCAAAAATACCAGCATCTTTTAGCTTAAAGCTCTTACCGCCACTAACTAAGCCTTAGGAGAGGCATTTCAACCTTTTAGAATGGGAAAGAATTGTACAAAAGCCAGGAAACCCCCAAACAAATGCTGGTTGCAGGGAAAGGGGGTGGGGCCAGGGGGAAAGGGGGTGGCTGTCTGGTGGACCCTGGATGGCTGGATTGGGATCTCAGGTGGGCCAAATTGGGACCACAGGTAGGCCAGATTTGCACCCCTGGTCTACGGCGAGTAAATAAGGCTGCGATCTGGCAGAGAATTACCTGAGAGTACGTCCTATTGAACTCGGTAGTACTTACTTCTGAGTAGATATGTATGCGATTACACTGTAGGATACAAATGCCTCAGTCTGGAGGTGCACATCCACTTCAGTACATACCTAGAGCTTTTGTTTGTCTCGGCTGTCTCATTCCCAACTGTGTGGCTGGAGTGATCCCCTTTTTTTTTAAGTGAAGAGGGTAGCGTTGTGGGTGAGGTTCCTCCATGTAGCCATTGCAGCTTATGCTCCAATAACTCTGCTCTGAAAGGGATCAAAAGCAGATACTGGCTTTGATTGACTCATTAGTCAAACAGAATGGCAGCATAGGAACCTATCTTGTACTGAGTCAGGCCATTGGTCCCAGGGCTGGCCCAGGGCATTGTGCTGCCTGAGGTGAAGAACAAGATGGCACCCCCTCCCAATCCATGTACAAAAGCCAACTTGACTAGCAGATGAATCTTACTTCAGTACTAGAGATGGAACATCTTTCACCACAGGATCTGAAGGCAGCAGGATAGCTTAGGAGACGCAGGGCAAGCCATGCGGCCCACAGCTCTCTCCGACACTTTCCTGCCACCTTCCAGCATCTGCCACCACTCTGACTAATGGTAGGGCTGGCCCTGATTGAGTTCAGTATTGCCTAGAATGATTGTTAAGGGTTTCAGACAGGGGTCTTTCCCAACCCTATTTGGAGATGTCAGGGATTGAACCTGAGGCCTTCTGCATACAAAGCAGGTGTTCTACCTCTAAGCCAGGGGTGTTAAATCTCTTTCAGCCCGGGGGCCAAATTTGGTTTTGAAGAATCTCTCAGGAGCCACATTCCAGTAGTGGAAGGAGCCAAAGGGAGAAATACTAGGAATACCAAAAATACCAATATACTTTAGCTTAAAACTCTCACTGCCAGTAATTCAGCTTTAGGAGAGACATTGCAACCTTTTAAAATGAGGGAAAAACAGCATAAGTGCCAGGAACCACCAAATGATTTGCAGTTCAGGGGAAAGGGTGGGGCCTGGGGAAGTGGTTGTGGCCCTCTGGGGAATCCCAGAGGGTTGGATTGGGACCCAAGGCAGGCTGGCTATGGCCTGTACGCCTGAGGTTCAACAGCCCTGCTCTAAGCTACGGATCTTCCTAAAGGAAGTTTCCAAATCCTTTAGGATAAAAAGATTACATCCTCATTCACAGCTGCTGAAGATGAGCAAGGAAAAGAAATAAGCCTAACTATTTTGCCTAATTCTGGTACATCACAAACCAGTAAAATTGTTTCAGATAGGTGTCCAGTTTGTTGATTACCCTAATTCCTGAATATAAACTTTGTGGGGTCAATTATATCATTTATCTTTACAGGAAGCGCTATCCGCTGAGCATTATCATCAGTGTGTTTGCAATCATCCTGGGAGCTTTCATAGCAGCAGGGTAAGATTTTAAACGGCTTCCTTTCGGTCACATCTCCATTTCATGAGCGTGCCTAAAGAACAACTTTGCTTTGTAGGAGACTGTTACAAGGATTAGCATAGGAAATTGATATTGTCAACTGTTCTGCAGTCCTCTAGATCAGGGGTGGGCTGAAACTGGATCTCCAGAGATTTTGGACTTCACCTCCTAGAAACCCCTGCCAGCGTGACCAGTGGTCAGAAATGCTGAGAGTGGAAATCCAAAACATCTAGGGAACTACTTTCTGCTCATCCCTGCTCTAAATCAGTGATGGGCAAGGTATGACCCTCCAAATCTTTTGGCCTACAACTCCCATCATCCCTCACCATTTGCTATACTGGCTAAGGGTGATGGAAGCTGTAGGCCAAAACATCTGGAAAGCTACAAGTTGTTCACCCCAGCTCTAGGCAATTGAGATGACTGTGATCTTGAATTCACAACAAAATGTCCCAAAGTGAAGAAAAAGAAACTAACAAGTAGCCAAAATTATTTCCTTAGTATAAATGCAAATTAAAAACATTTACATGAAGTTACTTGATATGTGTGCTTAATTTTGGTTGCACATAAGCCTTTCAGAATTTGGAAGTGGGGGCAGTTACTCCGTTTTTGTCACTTACAGAGGGAAGTGGGTTGGCAATCACTGAATCAATATGGCCTTAATCAATTGCTAATCATACTGATATCCCACTGAAAATAGCACTTTCTTAACTGTGTGCTGGATGTGACCTAGCAGTGTAGAGGCAGCAGACAGTAATAGTGGATCATCAGGAGAACTCTAATCTTTACAAAATGAACAATAGTCCCTGCCAAACAAAGTTAGTCTTTTTCTTTATAACATCAAGAGCTAGAAATATGCACTTTTTTAAAAAGCAAGCGCTCTAGTGGAAATTACTGTATTCTCCTTTGTTGTCAATATTCCATGGTTTGTGGTGACCTCACTGAGGTTTCCAGTGCCAAATGACCACTCTAAATTGAGTATTCTTAAGATTATGACTATGATCCAAAGAGCTATTTTAGGTGCACCCTCAACCATGGGTGTCCCCAGTGGAATTTTTGACTTACTTTCCTTTGAATGGCAGACTGCTTCCCCCATGCTATATCAAAAACTGCTTATTAAACCACCCCCAGTTTCAAAAGAGGGGCTGGTGTTGGAGAAACACAAGTCCAAGCCTCCCTTGGGTGGTTCAGACTTACTGACCAGGTTTGTGTGACATGGTGGGTGATCATGGATTAATTAACCCAAGTTTACCCACAGTGTATATGGGGCGCATGTGGCCGCCATTTTGAATATGCAACCTCCAATCGGGGTAATTAGTAGTTGGGTTAAGTGTGCATTGTGTAACCCTTGAATAACCCACAGTGGCCAGTTTTGCATGACATGCCTCAACCCCTGTTCACCATTTTGAATATGCAACCTCCAGTTGGGGTCATTAGTAGTTGGATTAAGTGTGAGTTGTTTAACCCTTGATTATCCCACAATGGCTGCGTTCACACATTATACCACAACCCCGATTGCCCCCATTGGAGATCACATATTCAAAATGGCAGCCACATGCGTCCCACATGCGCCGGCGCTAATCATGGGTTAATTAACCCACGATAAGCTTCTGCGTCATGTGAACTGGCCCTTTGTGGAGTTCTTTGAATCCCCAGGGCTATGAAGGATTGAAATAAATTTCAAAAACTAAGTTTAGTTTTAGTGGGATCAAGCTTGCCACCATACTGCATTTCATGTACATGCAAAATGGCAAAGAAAAAACAGTAAGCTAAAAATAAGCATGTGCTGGCTCTCCTTAGCAAAGTATTTCTTAGTTTGCTATCTTTCATTGACTCTTGCATTTTTGGTGGGGGTGGGGGTGGGGATTTCCCAAGCAACATAAATTGTTTTTTTTCCTCTATGTCACCAAAAAGGTTGAAGATAATTGTGTTGTGGGGAGAGTTGTCTCAGACCTAAGGGAAGATTGAAAGCAACAGAAGTCCCAGTCAAAACACTGAGAACTTTCACTATACAAGCCTCTGTTGAAATGAACAAGGGTTATCCAGCTTGTAGCACTTGTTAAGATTCCACTCATGGGCATTTCCTGTCTGTCTCTCCTCTGAGAATTAGTGTGATCATAGTTGGGGGTTCTGCTGAACAGTGAAGTCATTATTAGAGAAGTTGCCAGGAATTAATCGGAGCGAGTGCTGAGCAAAATGTCAACGGGAATGCAGCAACTGTTCTATTCCTTGTGTTGTGTCTTTGCTGCTGGCTTCCCCAAGCTGGGTGTCCTCCAGCTGTGTTGGACTTCAACTCCCATTATCCCTACCCAGCATGGCCATCGGCTGCTCTGCCTGTGGATGATGGGGGTTGTAAAACCCAGCTTGAGGATGTCCACTTTACTGCTGTGAATGCTAGAACTTGCTGTTTGTGTGCCCGAGTTTGTAATATGAAAATGGTTTGGGGAGCTAACAGAGTACATGGCCATGCAAAGACTGACCTGCCTGTTATGGCCCTTTGAATTCTTTCATGCCTGCTTATTCTCTCTTCCAGATCAGATCTAGCTTTCAGCCTGAACGGCTACATTTCTGTTTTGCTGAATGATGTCTTCACAGCGGCAAATGGTGTTTACACAAAACAAAAAATTGACCCCAAGGTAACTGTATAGGGATTTGATTTCTTCTTACTTTGCACTTTCAACAAACAAATCATTATCTTTGTTCTCCCATTTTATAAATATGTTCATAGACACCCTTACCCAGGACTAGAAAAAAATATTTTTAAGCCAGCTTCAATATTTTTTAGGTGCCATCCCTGCAAAGGGCTGATGTTCTTAATGACAAAAATGAGCCTAATGTGAGAATTTTAATTTTATTACATATTTGTAAACCACCTTTCAGCCATAAAGCTCTTAAGGACGCAGTCCTATCGAGATAGGTGGCTGCCTCCGAATGCGGAAGCGACCACCTATCCTAAGCAGGGCAAGAGAAGCATGGAGGGGATCGTTCCTTCTGTGCTTCTCCTGCCCTGCTTTTTCAGCTAGACAGCTGATTGCGGCTGTCTAGCTGCAGGAAGGTGGAGTGGGGGAGGAAGCTGCCAGATGACACACTGGATGTGTCATACACGTGGCTATGCCCGCCCTGGAACACCCCCAGCCACGCCCCTCTCCGGCCGCTGCACGGTCCTCTTGCGAGCACGGAGGGAGGCAGCGCGGAAGTGGGAAGTCGGTTTTCCAGGAACTCCAAGGTCGCTTCCCGGAAAACAGCATATCCTATGGCCGTCTAGCTACTGTCTAGCAGCCATAGGATTGCTCTCTCTGGCTTTCAGCCATAAGGCTCTTACTGGTAGTTTGAGAATTTATTTGGTGTGTTTATAACAGATTTCCCCATCATCCACCCTTCTGCCTCCTCAAAAATCTGATTTTACGGTCATCCTGCTCTAGTTCTTCTGAGCCATTTGCTATCGCACCGTCTGCCAGGTTTAGCCTGTGTGGAGATTCCTTTGGATAAGGAAAAGACCCACATTATACATGCTCCCACCCATCTAGATGAAGCTCCATATATGCTTATTGCAGCAGTGTGTATTCCAGCATCTTCAGGCATTGTAATCTGATGAATTGGTTTCTATCTCTGCTGCCGGTAAGTGTTTAAATATTCAGTCATCCAGTGGATATTAACTGATTTTTAACCAGCTTGTCAACAGATGTGTCTGTTTTATACAGGAGCTGGGAAAATATGGAGTCATTTTTTATAATGCCTGTTTTATGGTAATTCCTACAGTTCTCATAAGCGTCTTCACTGGAGACTTCCAACAGGTAAGCAGCACTTCTAGACAGTTCGGGGTTAGTATACGACAATCATTGGCTCGGCTTCTAGAATTTTGTTCCTTGAATGGGAGGAGCTTCTGTTAATGGAAGGGGCTCTTCTGCACATGGAGCAAAAACTTGGGATCCACGCCCCAGGAAAGTGGCCAGGCTCATCTCTATTTTGTGTGAGTTTACAAAAGGACGGAGTTCCACAACTGCATAACAGCCACGTAAGAACATAAGAAGAACTATGCTGAATCCGACCAAAGGGCCATCTAGTCCAGCATTCCATTCAGATAGTGGCCACAAGCTGTTGACCAGGAACCCACAAGCAGGACATGAATGCAAGGGCAGCCTCCTACCCATGTTCCCCAGCAACTGGTATACTCACTGAGGCAGTGAGCCTCACCAGGACCAGAGGCTCACTGCCTCTTGTCCTGGAGGTAGTACATAGCCATCAGGACTAGTAGCCATTGATAGCCTCCTGCTCCAGGAATTTGTCTAACCCCCTTTTAAAGCGATCCAAATTGGTGGCCATCACTATGCCTTGTGGTAGTGAATTCCATAGTTTAACTATGCGCTGTGTGAAGAAGGACTTCCTTTTATCTGTCCTGAATCTCCCACCAATCAACTTCATGGGATGACCTCAGGTTCTAGCATTTTGAGAGAGGGAGAACAATGTTTCCCTATCCACATTCTTCACACCATGCATAATTTTGTACACCTCTACCATGGTTTGTTTTATGCACCCTCATTATGCAGAGTTGGTGCGCAGTCCTATCAACTCCAGGAATAGGACTGAGATATTAGGGAGATACACACATTCTGAATGCATATCTGGAAGAGAAACCTTGCTATAGACTTAGGGATGTACGAAACTCACTTACCTTTTCGCGGATTGATTCGTGGTGGGAGGGGAGGTGCTCCGTCCCTCCCCCCGGAATCCTCGACAGGGGGGGGGAGGCGGTCCTGTTCTCCCCCCCGGAATCCTGCCCAGCCGGCTCTGCGGAGCAGCCGGCCAGAGCTGTCCGCAGCCGGATTTCCGGGCGTGGATGGGCTGGTGCGGACGCAAATGGCGGCCGCCGTAGCGGTCGCCATTTGCGTCCAGCCAGGCTGCCATGATAGGCTACATAAGTATTTACGTAGCCTATCATGGCTAACCCCTCCCCCAAAAAACCAGCGTATGCAAATGGCAGTGGCTACGGCGGCCGCCATTTGCATTCCCTATTTCTCGCCGTTCTAGCCTACGTAAATATTTACATAGGCTAGAACGCTGAAAAATAGGGAACGCAAATGGCGGCTGCCATAGCCGCCATTTGCGTATGCTGGGTTTTTGCGGGGGGGGGGTAGCTGTGATAGGCTACTTACGTAGCCTATCACAGCTGCAAGGATGGCAATGGCGGCTGCAGCAGCCCGGCTGCGGCCGGCCGGGAGACCAGCCACCGGAACCGCCGCCGCTGAATCCGCCCCAAGTAAGTTCCATCCCGGGGGGATTCTGTGGGGGGGCAGGAGGCCGTTCTGCCACGGATTCTGGATTCTTTAGAATCCGGCCTCACTGGAATCCGTGGCGGATAGCTACAGTGATCTGTTCATGGAGGTCTTAAGGAGCAGGCCATCAGATCCATATTGATGAGAAATAATATACAAAAGAGCCTGGCAGTGAAAATTAGAACAAGCACACCAGCGTGATTTTAAAAACAAATCAGATTTATGTATTATTTATTCAAAGCATTTTGATCCTGCTCTTCAGCCAGGCTCTCTTCAGGCAGCTTACAAAGCTCAGAAAGAAGACAACCCCACTCGCAGGCTTACAGTCCAAGAGACGTGACACAAAAGGAAAGGGGATTGAGAGGGAGAAGGAAAAAAGCAATTTGAGGCATTAGATCCTTAGTTGCAAAGTTGAACAGGTCATGGAGTTGGATCTAAACTCAATGAAAGCTGCTCCTCCTGCTCGCAACTGCTACTGCTGCTTCCTCTTTCTCCAGTGGCTTCAGCAGTACCAGTTGCTAGCAGGAGGGAGTGGGAGAGGCTTTCTGCTGGAGGAGAATCCAGGCACAATGGATAGATGCTTCAGTCTCATCTTTTTCTTAAATTTAATGATTAGACTATCTCTTCTCAATACAATATACCTAAAAGGAATACTCTTTATTTTTATAGGCCACCGATTTCAACCAGTGGACAAATATTTTATTTATCTTTCAATTTCTTCTTTCCTGTTTACTGGGGTAAGGAATCTTGGACAAGTAAGGAGGTAATGTCTGACATGTTTTTGCATGTTGGCTATCCAGTCCTGGCCCGCGTATATAGCCAGCACAATGAGATAACAGCCAATAACCACAGCAACACCAAAAAAAAGAAAAGAGACCCAGTTGGTTCAGACAATGTGCTTATTGTCCAACCTTCTCTAAGGCGCCAGTACATTCTGAGAATTACTCTTTATCAAGGAACCGATAAAACTATTAGTTTCTTTCTCAAAAAGTGTTGCCCTTCCTTGCACCAAAGTACACGAATGGTTATGGGGGATCCAGAGCAATTCCCCTCACTAATTTGTCACTGATTCACCACATTTAAGTCATGGGGCAATTTCTGATAGTCCACACAAGACTCTGCCTGGGTTCACACAACATGATAACCCACACTCAGTGGTTGAGGTGGGGTTGTCATTGAACTGTGGGTTGTTTTGAACTGTGGATTATCGTGTTGTCTGAACCCAGCCATGCTAACAAACAATGGCTTGTTAACCATGAGCAACGCACAGTTCACGTCCCAACAACAAACCATGGGTTCTCAAGATGGCTTGTTCAAGAAAAATAAGCCACCCAGTGGAAAATGCACTGGGTTCAGACAACACAATAGCCCACAGTTCAGTGACAACCTATGGTTCAACGACAACCCACACTCAACCCATACTCTAGCACTAGGTATGGGTTATCATGTTGTGAAAATGGTAAGAGTCAGTATGGGCAGTGAAGTCCACATGGACACAATTTTCATTTGCAGATTTTTATACAGGTTTCCAGATTCAGCTTTGTTGAGATTACACTGGGGCTGTTTAAAATATACACTGCGGACATCAATTATGTCTAGTGGACATCAGTGTGGAATTATGGTGCTTGGGCTGCAATCCAATGCATGCTTGCTTGTGGGGACGGGGAGTGCAAAGAATAAGGCTGTGAGATATATTTCTCTATGTTAGGTTTCTTCTGATATATGCTACAGTCCTCTGCAGCCATTATAATTCTGCCCTCACCACCACAGTGGTTGGTGCTATAAAGGTAAGTGAACCAAGGGGAATTTGTGTTGGGTGACAGTGTCAGAACTAGCTATGGAAGTCATTCAAGTTATCCTGGGTCTTGATTACGGTTTCAACTTCTAGAACAGAAACACGGTTTTCTTGATTGCAGGGCCTTTTAAAACATTTCCTAACATGAGGACTAAGTGCTTATAAAAATGTGAAGGTTCCTATGTTTCTAAAGGAAGCGAAGAGTGTCATAATGGAGACTGGATATTATCTGTCGACTGTGTGGGCATAACTGTGCAGTTCATAGCCCTATGTTACTTATGGAACAGTTATTGTCTTTAATTTCTTCAAGAAGTCCATGGGTTGGATACATATTTAGCCACGTGCAATTGGGCTGATGGAAGTGGCCTTACCTGCCCCTTCCTCCCCATGGCAGCCCCTCCAGCTCTGTAAAAATGCTACACAGAGAGTCAGGCGACCCTGCCAAATGGGATGAGTGCTGGTTCAAGAGAAGTGTTGGCGGGAGGGGGATCTCTGAAAATTGGGCAGAGACACCTATATCAGTAGAGCCCTTCCATCAACAGAAGGCAGATCTTGGATCCAACTCCATAAGCCTTATCAAATGGAGGCAGATTCCCCACATGTTATTCTGCTCTGTGCATATGGCATTCTCCATCATCTACTAGCCTGGAACCCACATATTATTTACAGTTCATCAGAATGAGTTCAGAATAGTTTCTTCATTGTTTGTCATTCTTATCTTGTAGGAGGGGGGCACAGCATGTCTAAAAGCAGAGTGATACTAAGAGACCAAGTAAACACACCACTCTTTGTTTACAGAATGTGTCCATTGCTTATATTGGAATGCTGGTGGGTGGAGACTATGTCTTTTCCATGTTGAACTTCATTGGGCTCAATATCTGGTGAGTAGGGTTTTGAACGTATGAATGCAAATTCACATGGAGGACAGTTAACATAGTTTCCTGACTGTGTGTGTGTGTTCTCTGCTCTCCTTCTTTAGCATGGCAGGAGGGCTGAGGTACTCATTTCTGGCAATCCGAGGACTGGACAGTTCCAAATGCCCTACAGATGAAGAAAAAGCGATGACAGATGCCAAGAGCTAGCAGAGGCATGAGAAGCTGCACAGGTGCCAGCTCTTCTAGAAGTCAGACGGACTTCTGCAGAAAAGGGTATGGAAGGGAAGTTCTACCTCATCTCGCATTGTGGCCCCTGTGGTGCCATATGCCAAGTCCTGTTTCCAGGCAGAAGGTGACAGCTCCAAAGCCATGGACTGCAGATGTGTTTGACTCTTGAAACACCAAGACTGATTGCAGTAGATTCTAGACTCCCCCCAAAATGTATGGCAGGGTTTGGCAATTTCTTATTTGTCCACTGAAAATCTTTGCAATCCAATTCTCCTCACTCACTTTTATACAGTCTAAGCTTCCATTTCAACATGATCTCATGAATGTCCCCACGCCAGCTTTGTGGGTGCACCGGGCTCCCATGTTATCTGCAGCCCGCTGCGGCATTGGATTTCCTGGGGATTAAATGTGCTGAATGGGCTCATCTGATACCAAATATTTGTGGTGCCTATGTGCCTTAAGAACAACAGGCTTCCACAGGCTTCAGTGGTTTGCATCCTCGCTTCTGCATTCAGAGTTCTCTCATGGAACAGGCCTTTCCTGGTGTCCCCTTGTAGCCGAGCCTCTTGCAGACTCCAAAAAGCCACTCCAGAGGATTGGGGAGCCCTCTGGAATGGCATGGGGCATGGTGCAGGGGGGGGCTGCAGCGGGAAGAGAGGATCAGTAAAAATTGGGGGAACCCCTCCCCCGGCTTTCCACTTGTGCAACAGCCCCTTTTGGATCCAAGCCAGCGCGTTTGAAAAAGGGCTTTCCTTCTTACAGTATCAATCCTGCTGTTTTATTCTCCCAGTGAAGCCACTGGCTTCAGCCCAATCAAAATATGCTTCTGTCACCTTTTCCTGTCACAGCTGGACCATTCAAGTTTCTGCTGCTGGATTAACTGAGATAAAGCAATGAATAACCAATGGAGCATGAAAGATGACGGAAGATGCAGTGCTGCACAAGCCCCTTAAAATGCCTCTCCAAACACTTTTCCCTGTTAAAAACTGTAAAGTGTGCAATCTTTGCAGCTTGGGGATGCAAAGGTGCAGAATCTTAGACTGCAGAACGTTCTTAACAAGTGGGTAAAGTGTTACAGGTTGAGGTGGCTTGTCGTTTGCGGAGCTTGAAGTGACGACAAAAGCCTCAGTTGGGGCACTTGGGTTTTGTTTAAGCTCTGTGCTAGCCTCCCCCAACCTGATGCCCTCCAGTGGTTTTGGACTTCAACTCCCAGCATTCCTGACCATTGGCCACACTGGCTGGGGCTGATGGGAGGTGAAGTCCAAAACAGCGGGGTGGGGGTGGCACCAGAAGCTTGAGGAAGGCTGTTCTATGCTCTGGCTAGAGTTCATAAATGCAAGGGGTGGAGGTCAGCCAACTACAGTCTAGAGATGCAGAATATAAGAGCACGAATATTCCAGTGCAGAGTTCCTCTCTGGCAATTCGGACAGTTGAGGTCATGCCCTTTGTGTCGTATGTTGAAGTGCAGCCTTGCCTCCTGGTTCTGGAAAAGACCCACTTGTGCAAGGTGCCAGCTTCATTTTGACCCCCCCCCCCCTTGTACTTTAGGCATTTCTGTCTAGGCTGGGATTCAGAGGGCATGGCGCTCACACACTTAAAGCACTTTTCTGTGCGTGGGAATTTTGCCATTTTCCCCTTTCTGCCTGCAGTCCTTTGCAATGCATACGAGGTCTTGCCACCCGCTCAAGTGTCTAGTTGGAAAAGGATCCTGAAAATCCCCAGCACTCATTTGGCCCTTTAGAATCTACCTAGTTCACAGCAGCTGCTCAGTCTCCATACACTAAATTTGTCTGAATCGATTAAGATAAAGGCCCTAACCTGTACAGCCGATGTGTATTCACTGCTGCCCTGTGGATGCTTGCAGATGCACTCCTATCGCTCTCAGTCAAAAGGCATGGGGCAGCTATTCCAGCTTTGCTTCCTTAACAGATTTTTTTTCTAGTAAAGAAAAGCATGGAAGAAGCGATGAGAAAACACAGGCTACAAACAGAAGACGGCACCATCTGAACAGCCCTGCGAATAAGGCAGGGGGATTGCACAATAAAACCCTCATCTGGAAGCAGCCAGTGTCTCCTCCTGCGTCTCCTTCGTAACAGTTAGTTAACCAAGACATGCAAAGCGGCCTTGTGTTTAGCTTTTCCCCAGCCCCTGGTCTGTTTCATTGGTGGCTTG
This sequence comes from Heloderma suspectum, assembly GCF_057233095.1. NCBI lineage: Eukaryota > Metazoa > Chordata > Lepidosauria > Squamata > Helodermatidae > Heloderma > Heloderma suspectum. The sequence goes on from NC_139459.1 coordinate 91,222,086, forward strand.
TAGGGTGGAGAAGTGCTGGGCGCAATGGTCTCATGCCACACATGTAAACACCTCCAGGGACTTCTTGTAGAGGCTGCAGCTATGCATCCCCTATAATGTGGAGTAGGGTCCAAGGAAAATAGAGCACAATGTTTTTTCCTTAGAGAAGTTTTAGTCACATTCCGATTAGGGTCGAGAAGCTAAAAGGCCAGAAGTGAAACTTTTTGGTACTAATAAACAGAAACATGTTTTTTGGATAGCAATCAACAATTTCAGCCTTTTTAACAACCCTCTTGTTTTTATGTTTGGTTTTTGTTTGTTTCTTACTTTCTGTAGGGGCTATTCTGCACCAATTGCTTCTTTTACCTCCATTTCCAGAAATTCCCAAACTCAGAATTGATACATTCATATAAACAGAGGCATATAGCCTAGTACAGTATTCTGTCCAAGCTGGGATGTAGGTATTAAATGCACAGAGTCTCCTTCAAATACTCACCATTCCTTGTGCATGGGTAGCGCAGTTGGATCTAGTTCCCACCAGGTTCTGGATCCTTGTTGCAAATGATTTCAGCATGTCTAGCTTGGAAACATTTTTCTTATTATTTCATTCAACCAGAACCCTTTCTCTTACAAAACCCAAAGTTTGGAGCAAGGAGTACATTGTAATCGAAGCAAGTGGAAGGCATTGTAATAGTTTTCGTTAATAGATTTAAGACAATCACGTCTTCAGTGTCTGTCATAGTCCTCCCTGAGCAATGCAAATATACTGGAGGAGTGGGCTATAAATAGTTCAAATAAATATTTAAATATTGTGGCAAATACTAACCAGAGAAATGAAACATCCCTGTATTTGAAAGCACCTAGCTATCTATTTCTGTAATAGGTGGTTAGGAGTGTGGTATAACTTTTGTAAAGCATGGAAATAAGATGAGTTCCATTTACAACTTGTTTGTGTTTGTAATTAAAATGTTCATTGTGTTTTTTTCATGATTTGTAATAATATAAAAACAAGAACAATAAAAGGATATAAGATCTATACATCTCTAAAACACCAGAGAAGTATTTATTTTTAATTGAAGAAGAAACAAAATGTAGCAATGACCCCTCTTTCATGTATTAGCCCTTGATGTGACTCATGTGCGAATATTGCTATAGTCAAATCCCCCTCGGAGGCCTTGCTCTGTTACCTTCCTTCCCTGCCATTTGAAGTTTGGTGGTAGGTAGATAAGACATGGTCTGTTTGATTGCAATGATCTACCTGGCTGTTTTTTCTTTCCTTTTTTCTTTTTCTTTTTTTGCTGGGTGACTGGTATTTTTGTCTGTGTGCTTAGTTGTTCCTGTTGTAATTTGTTTGTTTTTAATTCTGTGTGTGTGTATATAGGGTGTGTGTATATAGATAGTATAGATGTAGATATATTTACCCTGTTCTTAATTACTATTAGCTGACTGGGATATCCATGGAAAGAAAATTATAATTAATTTTAATTAATACACATATCTTCTTTATAGTAGGGGAGTGACTTATTTTCCTACTGAAGTATCATCAAAGTCCTTTAGACATTTTCATAAAATTTGACACCATTTTGCTCTGTAATGAGTTAGTCCTATTTTGTTAATACCCTGATAAAGTGTCTGGCCGGTGCACAACTGAGAACATAGGGTAATAATGTATTTCAGTATAAATGATAAGTTGTTCAATAACCATCACTGAATGATCAGCATAGAACAATTAGGTGCCTCATTCTTCATAGGCATGGGAACACGGATCTGCACATCGAGTTTTGTTACCCATGTAAGTTTCCCCATCCATTTCAAAGGGTTCCACTTATTTCATTCATTGATTGCATTTCTAAACTGACCAATACCCAAAGCTCCCTGGGCAGTTTACAAAGATTGAAACCATGACAATATAGTAATATAAAAGCATTCACATAGAAACATAAAACAATTTTATAGGTTCAGCAATAAAAATCCCAGGACCCATTAAAAAACCTTATCATATACTGTCAAATACCTGGGAGCAGAGGAAAACCTTGACCTGGTATCAGAAAACGGAGAATGTTGATGGCAGGCACACCTCGATGTCATAATCTGCACAAATTCTGGAAACCACCAAATGATAGGTGGTTAGGGGGAAGGGTGGAGCCAAGGAAAGGGGCATGATGCTCTGGGGAACTCCAGAGGGCCCGATTTGGCCCACGGGCCTAAGGTTCTACACCATTGGTTTAAAGCCTTTCCCCCTGCAGCATTCGCCTGACCTAAATTGCCTGCATCCAAACCTGCTATTTGCTGTTTGGGAGAAATCTTCCAAGAACCAGTCCCATCTCGTACCTTATGATTTTCCATGTGGGGAAAATAGCAGCTGGGGTGTGTGTGTCAATAAGGAAAGTGCCACACTCTCTTGCACAGCATTGCAGGGCCAGCCTAATGCCACCCCTTTCCTGGGGCTGCTTTTAATTTCTTAAAACACACACAACGTGGGAGATCTGATCATGGATCTCCCAATGTCTCATCTAGTCGTTTGCGCCCCCCCTCCTGTCAGCTTACCAGACAGGGCAGGCAGGCAGCAGTGCTTTGCCTGGTGCTGAGAGCGCCAGGCAAAGCTGCTGCAGCCAGTGTGGCGTAGTGGTTAGAGTTTTGGACTGGGAGTTAGGAGATCCAGGTTCTAATCCCCATTCGGCCATGAAACTCCCTGGGTAATTTTGGGCCAGTCACTGACTCTCAGCCTAATCTCCCTCACAGGGTTGTTGTGAGGGTTCAAATGGAGATTCCTTGCAAAGGGAGAAAATGTGGGACATAAATATAAACAAAATAATTCTTCTACAATGCTTCTAGACCCAAATGTAGCAAGACCCAGACCAAACCTGGCACTTCTTTTCATGGTGCCAGGCTGAGCACTGCTGCCTTAAAAAATTTTTTAAACTGGAACAAGAAGAAAGGGTGGCGGGGGGGGGGGTGTTGGTTAGTGGCCTCAGCCATAGTGGGCCCATTCGCCTGGGTATTTGCCCCACCATGCTGGGTGCTGACTCTGATCCTGGGAGAAGCAATCAGTGGCAGTAGCAGACTGCTGGATTCCATTCTCCCCTTCTACCTTTCTCCAGAACAGATGACTGGTGGTAGCGATGGGCAAATCTTCCCATTTCAGTTCCACTCCGTTTCTTTTTTTTTTTGGCCTCTGGTACCATTTTTTAAAAAGACGTCTGCAAAAATGTGTATGCGTTATGGGTGTGGACTTCCATTCCTAATATATGAATTTGGGGGCATGCGGCACCTAATGTGGCACCAGTGCACCCTCGGACACCTTTCTTGGAGCCTGCCAAGGTTCCCTCGCCTTCCTACTGTACACTTTTATTATTTTAAATAGCAAAATACCTTACTGGAAGCTGGAATTGCTTCAGAGCAAAGTGAGGGCCTCTAGCTGCTCCCATCATCTTTTCCCACAAATGCCTCTGGGCCACATGTGGAACTCAGAGACATTCTTGGGAAATGAAGGTGGCAGGCGGCGGCAGGCTGATGCTGTCATCTGCACCATGCCCAGGACAGTTTCTCAAATTGCCAAATGTCCCCACAGACCAAAAAGGTTGACTCCCACGGCCCGAATGTGTGCATAGTTTTGAATGGAGAACTGTATCTCAAAATTCTGAAAAGTAAATTTCGGTGTAAAACTATGTCACAGTTAACCATTGGTTCACAAAGCGAGAACTTGGCCAATTTTCATTTAAAAAAAAAACTGAGATGGAACAAATGTTTCACTCATACCTAATTGGTGGTATTAAACACAAAGAGCTCGATTCGTTCCAAGGTGCCTTTTTCAGGTGCCTTGAAGCACAGCAGGATTTCTAGTTGTCAGCTATGGCAGGAGAAAAATCTCTTGTGGATCCAGCCTGGGTGAGGCATCCTCCATTCTGCTTTATGCTATATCTTTTCCATTCCAGGGAGGTGGACGGTGTTCTTGCTGTTTCTAGAGGTGGCAGTAGGTCTGTACCAGAGCCTTTGGGGGCTGCATAATAACATGCTTGGACAGATCATGTTGAATCTTGGATGGCCCCAGTCTCCAGGGAGGGTGAAAGAGCCCTGTAATGAGTCCTGTGTTCACAAGGAGAATTAGTTTTATCACACATTGAAATGGCACAAGAATTTGTACAATGAGGCTGTATGGTACAGTGGTTAGCATGTCAGACTAGGAGAAGGGAGACCCAGATTCAAATCTCCACTCAGCCTTGATGCTCAAAGGATGACCTTGGGCCAGTCACCCCTTCCCAGCCTAACCTACCTCACACGGTTGTTGTGGGGATAAAATCAGGAGTGGGGGAAGAATTATTGTGTGCCACCCTGAGCCCTTGGAGGAAAGGCGAGATTATACACACACACACACACACACACGTTGCAATCCTATGCTCATTTAAATAGGGGTAAGCCCTATTGAACACAATGGGATTCACTTTTGAGTGGACATGTATAGGATTGCACTGTGAGTTCACTAGCTACGTGGTCCTGCCACATAGACAACAGACACTTCGGTAGCTGTCTACGAACATCTTGAATAAGTGTAGGGGTATTCCTAAGCAGGGTTTTGTGACAAATCCAGCTTTGAGCTCAAGGAGCCAGTAGAGTCCAAAAGGCAATCTATTTACCCTTACGCTCAAAGGCAAGATCATCCTGCAAATCAGCCAACATAACATCAGCCCAGCCTTTCCTGGCCTGGTGCCCCCTGGATGTATTGGACCAGAGCTCCCATCATCCCCAGCCAGCATGGCTCTGATGGCTGGGGATGATGGGGAGTTGTAGTCCAACACATCTTGAAGGCACCATGTTGGGGAAAGCTTATCTAGACCACAATGTCTTTGCTGAGAATGAGCACCTCTGTTTATCTAAACAAACCCAGACATTTTAGCTCCTAGGCATTCTCTTGAAGACAATGGCATATCATCAGCTTGGCTCCAGAGCTCATATCTGGTTTGTGTGCTGTTATTATTGTCCTGCAGTTCACATCTCTGGGCCAAGAAAACCATTCTGTTATAACTCCTTGTGCACTCTGCGGGGAAGAATTCACATGACTCAAGAGTTCATGATTAAACAGGCTGCTTTTTCATGCTTGGGTGTTGTGCCAGAACTCAGAAAATGCAGTCCATCGGAAGGGATAGAGCAGCAATACCTTGTCTGAGCTCATTGCATCTACTCGTGATGGGGGACTTCCAGCAGCAGCTCCTTGCTCTCCTCGGGGGCATTGTTTGTCTGGTTTTTGTGGTGAAATGCTTTCGGTTTTTGAAGTATTTCTTCCCACGTATATGGAGTCCTTTGCCTCAGTCTTTTTTTCGGTCAATGGGAGATTGGGCAGGTAAAGGAACTTCCCTTAATCTTTTATTGCTATGGTGTGATGTGATGTGATGTGATGTGATGCAGAACTGCAGCAGATCAGTGGCAGAGCAGGTGCTTTGTATACTTTGCATAGCAGATTCGATCCCTGGTATCTCCAGTTAGGGCTGGAAAAGCCCCCTGCCTGAAACTCTGGAGAGACACTGCCAGTCAGTGGAGTCAATAGTAAGCAGATGGACTGCTGGACCGCCTTGGTATAAGACAGGTTTCTATGTCCCTACAATGCATGGCAAGTATATGAATTCAGCAATGCCCCCCCCCCCCCGGCGCTTTTATTGTAAAGGATATCAAACTCTTCCCCTTTCACTTTTTAAAAAAAAATCCAGATTGTTCAAAATTGGGATTAATCAATATTTAAAATGGAAACATAATTAGAACTGGTGTTGCAATGGTGGACATTCATTTGTAAATGTATATGTTTTTTAATCTAATATAGCCACAAATCCTCCATCTTGCAAAAACAGAACACTTGACCTTTCATGGGTATTTTTTGTTTCATTCCAGTATGATTTTGTAATTGTCTTCAGTTTGTAGTTGCAAGAGAATTTGCTATTATAAAGGGTTTTTCAGACTTGAACCTGCAGCGCAATCCTAAGCCTGTTACTGGGATGCAAGTTCCTATCAGCCCAGTGGGGCTTTCTCCTTGGTAAGCGTACATAGAATTGCTGCCATTCTTCCAAGGCTCATGACAGCTGAAGTGCCATAGCATTTTTTCATAAAGGAAATACCACCCTCTACACCTTTATTATTTCTCTTTTTAAAAACAAACAACCTACTCTTATTAGTAGGTGCTAGCATGGTGTAGTAGTGAGAGTGTTGGACTGGGAGCCAGGAGATCCCGGTTCTCGTCCCCGCTCAGCCATGGAAGCTCACTGGGTGACTTTGGACCAGTCACAGACTCTCAGCCCAACCTACCTCACAGGGCTGTTGTTGTGAGGATAAAATGGAGAGGAGGAGGATAATGTAAGCCACCTTGGGTTCCTTGGAAGAGGGAAACAATTATATTTATATTTATAATTATGCAATTATAAATATTGCATTTTTTATAAATGCAATAAATACATTAAAATAAATTAGCATATTTATTAATTTAGCATTATTTTTAGGCCATCTTTAAGGGTGAAACCCTCTCATATCCTCTTGAAAGAAAGCCAATTCAAAGATATCCTTGATAAATTTCAGCAGAAACATACAAAGACAATCATTCTGAAAAGAAATTAAGGCTGCAGTCCTATACACGCTTAATTGAAAATAAGCCATATCAAACACACTGGGATTTACTTCTGGGTAAACATGCATAATATTGTGCTGTAAGGCTGCACACCCCTATACCTGCTTCCTCAGGAGTAAACAACATTGGACTCAAAGTACCATTGAACTCACTGAAGCTTACTTTTGATTAAAGCAGAATAGGGTCACACTTCAAATAAGAGAAAGTGTTGCCTCATTTGTCTTACCTTCAAGCCCTCCAAATGCGCCAAGAGGGTACAGCTCAGCTGTTCCCATAGTCTTTAAGGCATCCTGCTAGGAGTCATATAGGCTCTGTCCTTCAGCTGGTAGATTTAGACGCAGGTTATAATTCAGAGAGCTCCTTTTTGGTATGCATCAGGGCTGTGCATATTACAAAGGTACCTTCTCCTATCCTGCTTCCCAGCAGCAGTTTCCCTGTTTTACTCCATGAAATGGCTTATCAAGCAGTTTGATTTTTTTTAAAAAAAATGTATTACATTTATATGTCACCTTTTCTTCTTCGTGGTCTCTGTGCACCACACAGATGGGCTCTGCGCCTGCACAAAGCCTCGATTCAGGAAACTTCTATAGCTGAGGAATTTTGGCAGGAACCCTTCCCCCACCATTGCACTGTGCAGGCTCCAGCGGGTTTCCGCCCGATCCCCAAGTTCCAAGGAGACCGCCCCTTGCAAGGCACCCGAGGTGGCTTACATGATCCTCCTTATCCTCTCCAGTTTATCCTCACAACAACCCTATGAGGTAGGTTAGGCTAAGGGTCAGTGACTGGTCCAAAGTCACCCAGTGAGCTTCATGGCCAAGTGGGGATGAGCACCTACGTCTCCCAAGTCCCAGTCCATCACTCTAACCACTACATCACACTGGCTCTCCAGTGTGTCATAGAGTCATAGATTCAGTTTTTAAGGATTTAATATGTAAGCTTGGCCCTAACTTGTTTGTACTAAACTCAGATTTCAGTTTAAGTCTTGTTAGCTGTAGATTGGTTGTTGCTTTTTAAAAAGATAACTTGCTATAATGGAAACTAAAAGAAAATTAAACTTCCAATTAAAAAAAATAAAAATAAAATCACAGCTTGGATCCTAAGACTTCGTTTGCAATTATATACCCACTTTCCTGGGAGTAAGTTCCATTGATGTCCGTGGCACTTCCTTCTGAGGAGACATGTATAGGATTGCACTTTTGGGGAAGTTCATGTTCTTGAGTAAATGTTGGTGCCTAAGTCTATACAACCCAGGATGTTTTTCTTCACCCACCAAGGTGGATATAAATTGATGATAAAAATAATAAAAAATGGGCTTGTTTGCTAGTTAACCTAAGCTGGTTCGTGGGAGAAAAAGTTTCTCATCCCCTCCACCACCTGAAAAGCCTCTCTGGGGGGTCTGAGGGGGACTCCTGAGCAATGTGGGATCAGGCATTGTGTGTGGGGCAGGGTGGGGGGCAGAACATTTCCTTTCATGAACTTCCTTAAGTTAACTTGTCTTAGGATCCAAGGAGTGGAGGCTGGTGGCTCCGATGTCAGTGGGGTAGTGAATCCGCTCCAGGTTTCAGTCAGAACCAGTTGGATAGCTCCTTTAGAATTCTGAACCTGGAGTGGATCACTGCCCCACTGACATTGGTGCCACCAGCCTACACTGGATCCTAGCCCAATTTAGTGGGGAGGGAATGGACACCTTTCCTTCTGTGAAATGGCTTACATTAACTTATGAGACAAGTCCATATTTATTATTATTATTGTTGTTGTTGTTGTTATACATCTATATTCACCTTGGTGGGTAAGAAATCCGTGTAGTCATTGGAGAATGAAAAGAATCCTGAGTCACACTGATTTAGGCACAAACATTTACTCAAGAACATCATCTTGTAAGGTGGTAGCATCTCTCTGCTCTGTAATACATTTTCCTCTATTCTATTCCCTGGATTAGATCACTTTGCATTATCCCCACTACTCCATTATACCATATATGGCTTTACTACATATTGACAAAGAAGTCTGGGATACACCCCCCACCCCCAATCAAGATGCTTAAAATGCAAGAAAGAACAAGGCAACTAAATATCATACATCTTCTTCCTCGCCTTTTCATTTTTTAGTGATCACTGGAGCAGGAGATGGCATTGGAAGAGCCTATGCCTTTGAGGTACGATAAACTTGTACAAAATTACTTAACATGTATATCACACTTTAGAGTATTCAGAGGACTTTGCATATGGTTTCACAGTTTTTCTTGCAGCCTTGTCAAGGGATGTATCTTTATTTGAGAGAGAGTACATCGAGGTGAGCAGAAGGGAGATCAGGACATTGGAGGCTAGGATTCAGCATCTTCGATAGCTCCTTTAGAGTTCTGTCTGGTTCTGACTGAAAAATTGTGAAACCATATGCAGAGTCCTCTGGAATGGATTTACAGCCCCACTGAAATTGGAGCCACCAGCCTCCACTGGATTGGGATATACTGCTAGATCTCTTGGTAATTTTCACTAAATTGGCAATGTTTTCTGACTCCTAATTGTCTAACAGCAACAACTACCCCCCCCCCGCAAAAAAAACAAAAACAAACTTGGGGCAGGAAAACCAGGAGTGGATTTTTGTATGAAAGGATATGGTTCTGGCACTGATCACATATTCTTGGGCTGAGCATGTGCTCAGAGGCACCCTGTTCTTTAATTCTTAGCATATGTTCACCCACCTCAGCCTCTGTTTGGCACCTGGATCAGGTTGCTGGACCTCCAAGATTCTTGTAAAAACAAAAAAGAGCAGATCCCACAAGCCTGAAATCTGCCCCACCCTACAGTAGTTTGTTGAAGGCGGCAATCCCATACTCACTTACTTGCAAGTAAGCCCCATTGAACTCAATGGGGCTTGTTTTTGAGTAGACATGTATAGGATTGTGGTATAAGTATACCTTGGAAGTGTGCCTATACTCAGAGCAACATGACGATGGAGTTCCACATGATAAATCCTCAGTGCTTGGTAATCTTGTTGGATATAGAGTGCTATATAAATCCTGTGAATAATAAAAATAAATAAAAATAAATAACAAAGAGTCTTGGGCACTTTAAAGACTAACAAATTTATTCTGGCATAAGCTTTCATAGACACTGTCCACTTTATCCAATGGGATCATGCATCTGATAAAGTGGGGAGTGTCCACGAAAGCTTATGCCAGAACAGATTTGTTAGTCTTTAAGGTGCCATAAAACTGTTCATTGTTTTTGCTGCAACAGAATTACCCCTCTGGGAATTGTTAAAATAAATACATCTCTCTATGGGCTTCTCCACATGGGGCTTTTATCCTGCAATTCAGGTTGGTTATTCATGGAAGTTTACAGGTCCTTTACATGGCGTTGTCAACCTCCAGTGCCTCTCCTGTGCTTACCTACCATTTCCTCAGCTTAATTTGAAACTGAGAGAATGAGGTAATAAAAAGAAGCGGTTTGAATTTGTCTGTGTAAAGAGGAAGCGGCACTATAATTGCAGCACCATCTAATGGCTGTATAATGAAACATATAGAACTTGTAGATAAAGCCAATCCTCCTAAAAAAAACAAACCCAGGAAGTGTGTGTGAAGGAGCCCATCTTAACTTATCATATGATAGTAAGGAGCCCGCAAAGAATCTGGAAGCAGAAGCCCCAGTAAAGTTGCAAGATAAAAAATCTGATGTTGAAAAGCCCTCAGTTTCAGCCAGATTAAGGACTATCTCCCAAATAAGGCTGTTTTGGGCAGCCCCTCTGTAGTGACTGCAATGTGTGTACTCCAGCTCATAGATAAGGGAATAATGGGATCAGTGTGGAGGCACAATTTGTCAAAGGAATGTTGTATCACATATTATAAAACCTGGAACCTTCTTTGCGGGGGGGGGGGAGATGTTGTTGTGTTCTGCTTAACACTGAAGACCTGAAGCTTTCATGCAGTGGTGCAGCTAAGTAATTGTAGGGCTTTCTGCATGAGGCTGTTAATGCACTGAATCTACTTTCATATTTGTTGCAGAATTGAGATCAAGGCATGACATGAGGAGCATTTCCTTTCCTGCTTTTCTGCTACATAACCTCTAAGTGGCACTGTGGTATAGCGGAATAGCACAAATACACAAATGGAAACAGCATTTTATTTCACCATCAGAAATAATTCCCTATTTTCCCTGCTCTAAGAAATTTGCCAAAAGTGCTATTTACAAACAGAAGCAAAACTGGAAGGTCATGACATTGTCTAAAGAACCTATAAACAACCATAATTAGGGAATGATGAGTGCACAATAAATGCTTCATGTAGAAAAGTCCTATGAGAGACTCCCTTTAGATGGCCATGTGTATTGCTTCAGTTGTGAAGCACACAACCAACACTTCTGTTCCCCCTGCCATCGCCATTCCATTCCATGCTTTGCAACTGCTTTTACATTCCTTATATGTTAAAACAACAACAAAAAACTGTTTGCCAATACTGATTTTAAAAAGAAATAATCTGATCATGTGCAGTTTTGCATTTTAAATGCACTTAAATCATAGCACCATTGTGACTACAATAATAAAATAGAGTTTGGTTCTGCTGCCCTGATGCCATCATCACCTGCTGCTCTCTGGCTGCTCATTTGAGGGTCCCCTGGGCTGGAGGGCCCTGGACTTTGGCCCTAAGATCCAGTCCTAGCTGCACCACTACTTTCATGTGGACATGACCTTCACAGAGGGTGGACGATAACATAAAATAGGGAGGGAGTGAACCTTGGTCATCATTTTGAAGATCAAGGCCCATATGAACCTTTTTATACTTTTGCCATTAGAGGCTTTTCTACATGAGGCTTTTGACCCACACCTTTATCGAGGCTTCTGCTTCGAGATTCTTTGCAGGATTAAGATCGTCTCCTTTACATGTGATTTTTTTCCATGGTTTTTTTCTTCTACCCTTCTATATGTTCCATTATACAACCACTAGGTGGCAGTGTGGTATAGCACAATTGTGCAATTACACTAGGTTTCTATAACACCATTCAGAAAAACATATTAGACTTTTTTTTTAGGGGAAAAAAGTGAAAATGGTCATAAAGCATGGAAGCATGAGAGAGGATGACAATGTCATGTAAAGGACCCATAAACTACTGTGAGTGAGAAATCACAAGCACATAATAAAAGCCTCTTGTAGAAAGGCTCTAGGAGTCAGAATTTCCCAATTCACTCAGACTCGCGTTGTACAACTAGAAATCTAGCCATTGCTTTGTTTTTCAGCTGCCCTTGGGCATTCCACATATTTGTGGATATCAGGAGAAATGTAGCAAGCATCTGGGAAATGTTCTGACAAGAGTTAAGATAGTACAAGATGGTCAGTTCCTTTTGGTGATTAGGGTTGTTTTCTCACAGAATGTCATTAATGAAAGCATAATGACCTTTGCACTGAAATTGCTCTATCACATCACAGCCTGGTCAATTCTGAAACATTAATATGTTTACAACTTGTTTTTGTAGCTGGCCAAACGTGGACTAAATATTGTTTTGATTAGCAGAACACTCGAAAAATTGCAGAAGGTAGCCTCTGAAATTGGTAAGTCTCTATAAAATGAGAGTGTTCTTTTCATGCTGGCTTGGGGATGATGGGAGTTGTAGTCCAACACGACTAGGGGGCACCAGGTTGGGAAAGGCTGCTCTAGGCACATATGGACAGTTTTGTGAGCACATACAGTGTGCTTCTATATTTGGCTCCAATTAATATCAGTGTTGGGATGCTTCACACGTGACACGGCAAGTTATGTTTCCAGCATGCCGTTCATGTGTCCATGCAGTGTGTGCTAACATTTGAAGGACAGCTGCATTCTGTAAGCATACACTGGACATGTGACCATGAGCGATACATAGCTATGGCTTCTTGCCATCTTGCTTTCATATTCTGCAGTGGGCTGCTACCTTTGCTACAAAATAGTGAGCAAACTTTCAGTTCTTTAGAATTCTTTATCAGCTGCACATTAAGCAAAGTGGCAGGCGGGGGAGAAAAGCTGACTTGATGTTGTAGACACGGAAGTTTGCCTTTGGTCACAGTCTTAAGATGGAGTGCAGGAGGGTGGAGCAGACTTAATTTGATTAGGCTCAGCTAGATGCTATTGCCCTACTGTGGATTGGCGGCGGGGACCGTCGGTCGAGGTGCAGGGGATTATGGACTAACATGGCTTCCTGTGTTTGTTTCTTTGTTTGCTTGTTCTTGTTAAAATGTTGTTGTGATCAGTAGATGGACAAACTGAAAATTAGGGCAGCAATCTTTATCCGATTAATTGGTTAGATTAAGCCATTTAAACTCCTTTTAGAGAGCAATCCTGTGGTCTCTAGACAGCGTCCCAGAGGTCATAGGTTTGATTGGGGAAAACCTAGTCACAGCTCTGACCTCAGAGGAGTTTTCCTGATGTCAGAGCCCTGCTCCTGGCTCCACCCAGCCACCACACAGATTTCTGTGGTGGCTTCCACTGTGAGGTTGGAACTCTGATCTCATAGAGGGCAGGGAAATGGGCATATTGGGGGCATGTCACTGGACGGGGAGGGAGAGGCCAAGGATCTGACGGATCCTAAGCCCTCCCAACCACTGACCAGGCCCCCAACAGCATGGGGGCATTTAGACCGGCTCAAGAACTGGTCTAAATGAACTCCCTCCCACTGCATTGCTTGTGTTAAAGTTCAAAAACAGCTCCATGGAGAGAGGGAAAAGCCAAAACCCAGGTCCATCATTACTTCTGCCCTGCCAGCAAGAGCTTGGGAAAGATTGGAGGCTCCAAGATTGGTGTGCTCCTTTGCTTGGGCTCCTCACTTTTTGCACTGCACTCTTAAATCAGGTAAAAAGGCATCTCCTGCTAACGGGGCAACTCATTTTTAATGGTAATTATTTTTTTAATATAAGTACTTATAAAAACTGCAGATGGCAGACAAGATCTTAGAAGAGTCATTCCCCCCCCCTTTTTCAAATGGGAGATTTTCTGCTTCGATGTAGACATGTGCCATCTAAAAACAGAAGAAGTATACCTTTTCTTCAAAACAATTGTTTAAGCCACACTCAGATTTAGGATGCAATTCTAAACCCGCCAGAGGCTGGCTGAGGAGCCTTTGGATGCAGTGCGCCACTTCACTGACAGAGAAGGAGTCCCACTGGTGGGATGGTACTTATGTGTCAGGCCCCATGGTATGCTACAGAAAGCTCCACAGGGTAGATGTCCCCCTGACAGTGTACCAGCAGTGAGCGTGTATGTGAAGAATCATACTGCCTCTGTGCAGTAGTCCATTGTTGTTCTAGCAGCAGCCAGCCCAGTTTGAAGAGCACAGAACTGTATTTTTGTTTCAAATGCAGAGCAGACCACAGGGAAAAAAGTGAAAATAATACAAGCAGACTTCACCAAAAAGGACATATATGATGATATTGAAGAAAGTCTTCAAGGATTAGAAATTGGAGTTTTGGGTAAGCTATCCAAGGGTTAATTGGATTTTCAAGGGTTACTTCAGATTGGAGTGAGAAATGTCTTGTTCCTATGTATATAAAAAAATTTTAATTGTTGCAATATATTAGAAAGCCAAAATTATGAATTAATAAAATGTGTAAGACATTCTTTGAAGATGAAAACTATGGTGAGCATTTAATATGTCACCTGTCATTAAAAGCAATCAAACGGTTGGTTAATCAAAAATGTTTAGCTCTTATAGTAGGGGTGTTGAACCTTTTTCAGCATGAGGGCCAAATTCCATTTTGGAGAAGCTCTCAGGGGCCATATTACAGTGGTGGGTAGGACTGAGGGCAAAAGGAGCAGAGCAAAATGCCAAAAATACCAGGGTATTTTAGCTTAAAGTTCCGACTGCTAGTAACTATGCCTCAGTAGAGGCATTTCAACCTTTTAGAATGGGAAAAAGCTACAAAGGCCAGGAAATCACCAAACTATAGGCAGTCAAATGAAAGGGGCGGCCCACAGGAAGGGGGCGGGGCCATCTGGGGAACTCTAGGTGGGCCAAATTGGAACTGCAGGCCTGAAGAGAAATGTTCGTAGTGTGCTTCACCACAGAAGTAATATACAAAGCTGTCTAAGGGGTGGCGGGGGGGAGGGGGGCATAAGACCATTAAGTCCAGGGTCTCACATTACCTAGCTGCACCACTGGTTTCAGGAGTTGGGGCCAGGCAAATTAGAGCCCTAGAACTAACAGGGAGAATGAAAAAGGAGGGAAAGAGACTTGGGGAAGGGGGTTGCCCGATTGGGATAAGGAAAAGAGCTTGCAGAGGTTTGTCTCTGGCTGTGGGCCATGCACCAAAGTTAATCCTTGCCTACATTTGCCGTGGCACGAGAGGAGGGCAGGACAGAGTAGCTATCTTTACTGAACACACACCAGTTTCTAGTATCTTGTGTTCTGGGTTTCTCTTCGAGCTATTTATTATGAACCCTGGAAGCCACCAAGGCTTCAGATTACATTGTGTATCAAGCCAACTTTTCTGGAGAATTTGGCTCGCCCACGATTGGCATGAAGAGGAAGCAGGGAGAATACGGAAACGAAAATCTGGCTGCAATCATTACTGCTGGATGACCAGGGCAAGGCTGCAATGAAGTGGCTGGGCTTCCGACCAAAAACGTGTTTAAAAGAGAGACCAAATGTCTATACACAAACACGTGATACAAAAGCAGGTACAGGGGTGGAGACTATGATTTGTAGGGAAATGACCTCATGAAAATAGAGCAGAACTGAGAGATACCTTTCCTGGGATCCTGTTGGATCCTTCCTGAAAACAGGGCCGGGGTGTGGAAAAACTCCTGAAATTACAGCAAAGGACATCTTGAAAAAGGCTGCATGCAGGTCACCGCTTCAGGTAGAGCGGGGACCTTAGGCGTCCAGAGCCTGTGTTCTGAAGGAAAAGGTTTTTATGAGGCTCTGCAGCAGAACACCGGGTTCCATGGCTTAAAGTGGTTTCAGCAGAGGAGCAAGAGCCAACAGAGGCAGTCAAGACAACTAGGCTTGTCAAGCAACCAAAGAGCAAGCCTATGGTTCCAGACCTTGGGAGGCTATGGACCCAAGTGGTTTCAGTGAGCAATTTCAACAAAGTGGCATCTTGCCCTTGAGAGGCTGGGAATACCATATGCCAGAGCTCAGGGTTGTTACAGGGTTTTGACAAAAAGGTCCAATGGAAAACACTCTGGGTTCAACTTAGACAAAACAAACAAAAAGAAGGGAAAAATGGCTTTGAGCACCACAGATAGTAGACTCAGTAAGATGGACCCAAGTCCAGTTACGACAGTACTTCTCAGTTATTGCAGTGCTTGAAGGTGTGAAGCCTTTATCAGGCTTCTGCACTTAACACAGATTCCATGTAACACCATGGAAGCATGCAACTATTTGCCTAGGTATAATCATGTCTATGTCCCATGCCTAAACTAATTGTGAGGCATTTAGTTTGGTGCTATTTGATAAATTCATATTTTTGAATCTCTTCCTATGTGACCAGAGGTACATTTTCTCATGACAAGATCGCTTGCTGAGTACTTTCCATTAATCCAAAGATGCAAGCCCTTTTGGCTCATCTTTATGTCAGTTGACAGGCTGAACTTCTTAAAGTGACAGTATCATGTCATGTCAAAGACTGGGCTGAAATGGCTTTTCTGCTCTATACCAACAGAAGGATGCTGCTCTGTCACCAATGTTGAAGTAAGATTCAGCTGCTGGTCCAGTCCTGCTTTTGTATGTGGAATGGGTGGGGGTTGGAGATCCCAACGAAGTCAGCAAACTTGCTTGGGATCTCCGTGAGATCTGAGATTCATTTACTATTGTATAAAAACTAACCCGAGTGAATTGAGCAATGGCTCTACCTTCAGTTTGGCCATGTTCACATGTGATGGTGGCAAACTGTGGGTTGGTTAATCCAGAATTTGCCATGGTGTGTACTGGGTGAAAGCCACTTCCAATTTCAGTATGCACCTTCCAATCTTCCCAACTGTAGGTTGCTCTGTGATGTGTGAACCCAGAAACTTTGGATTATTTGTGGATCAAACAACCCAAAGTTAACCTAAGAACCAATCGTAGATTAACTTTGGGTTGTTTAACCCACAAACAACCCAAAGTGTCTGGGTTCACACATCATGGAGCAACCTACAGTGGGGTCAATTGGAGGTTGCATATTGAAATCTGAAGCAGCTCACACCCGGCATGCACCACAGCAAATCGTAGGTTAATTAACCCACGATTCACAGCTCTTACATGTGAACTGGGTCATTAAGTCAGTTGTACCATCTAGTTGTGTAATTCTACTTACTATGCTTCCTTTTATTAGTTAATAATGTTGGAATGCTTCCTGACTGCCTCCCATGCCGTTTTCTTAATATGCCAGACAAAGATCAGGTAAGGAGCATTCTGTGATAGCGTGTGCTCTAGAATGCAACTGCTAAGGCCAACAAGTCCCCTTTCATACAGAACATAGACAACTAACTTCTGTCTTAAAATTAATGGAGAGAAGTCCAATGAGCTTTTAAAACAGGCATGGGTAATGTGTGGCCCTCCAGATCTGTTGGCTTACAACTCCCATAAACCCTCACCATTGGCTATGCTGGCTAGGGCTGTTGCAAGGTGCAGCCCAAAACACCCGGAGGGCCAAAAGTGGCCCACCCCTGTTTTAAAATAAGGAGTTCAATTTGTTGCTCTCTGAATTTATTTTGATGAAGATTCTTTTGAAATGAATAGAGCATTTTTACAAAGTCCTGTAATTCTAAGCCTTAAGTCAAATTCCTTAGACCATCTTGTTTCCCCGAACATCATATTCCAAAAATGCTTAAAAAAAACAAACCACCAATGGCCACTTCCAGAATAGGTCTTTATTGTGCAATTGCCCTGCCCCATTAACAGAATTTTATGGGGGGGGGGCCCTCCAACTTCTTCCACTTATAACCCTTCCATGTTTTCCCACTGCGTCTTCCATTCTCCTCCCCCCACCCCCAATCCACTAAGGAGAAAAAGATGGAGTAGCTGCAAAATGTCTTTTGACTGTTAGCGCCAGCAGCCTTCCATCTGGGAGTGTCCTGTGTTTCCTGATAAAATCCACAGAAAATCTGGTAAACTTGAAGAAAGGCAAAGGGATGCAGAGGAATTCACTTATAACGCCCAGCTTTATGATGGACTGGAGGTAACCAGAAAAGCAAAACTAAGGCTGAAGCCCTGTGCACACTTATTGGGAGTAAGTCCCATTGAACTCAATGGAGCTTAGTTCTGAGTAAATATATAGAAGATTCTGTTGTAACTCCCACTGATCCCAGTGAGTAGACATTTCTGGTCACTTGTTTTACAAGATGTTCACATCTCCTCTACATTGCTTTGGGAGGGCACAGCTCCAAACACAGCTTACAAATACTTCAAATAAATACATAACAAATAATATTGTTATTTAGTGGACAGCAGCCTGACTTTTATGCCAGCCAGATAGATTTCATGTAATCTGGCGGGATTATAGTACCCAAAGCAATGTTGTTGGTGGACTAGTGACAGCCTGGGAAGATAGAATGGCTATGCTGCTCTGTAGGTGGTAAAAATTGGAGAGCTGTGCTGTCGCCACTGCTTCAGCCTTCCCCTGGAACCTGGTTTGCCTCCCCACCACTGCGACACGTGCGCGCGCCTACACACACACACACACGGGGAAATGAGAGGAGCTTCACTTTTCTCAATGATGTACAGTTGATCCTTTGATCCAAAGGATCAAAGTTGAATTGATCCTTTGGTGGTGGTACAGCAGCCTCCCCTTGTTTACAGGTAAGTTTGTTTTCTTTGTGGATCTGATTTTGCATTATCATGGACACTGTCTCCATGACAACGGAAGGAGAAGCAAAGGGAGGCTTACCGAGGTTTTTTTCAAGGAATTGGCTTTGGTGCACTTTGGTCCGTGCAGGGCTCCACGAGCGAGTGCACCGCTCCAGTATAAATCGCTTCACAGAACATATTTCCAGATGGGGTGGGGGGATTGG
The DNA here is from genome assembly GCF_057233095.1 of Heloderma suspectum. Lineage (NCBI taxonomy): Eukaryota > Metazoa > Chordata > Lepidosauria > Squamata > Helodermatidae > Heloderma > Heloderma suspectum. Next base: position 91,240,629 of record NC_139459.1, read on the forward strand.
AGTAAATGTCATCAGACTGGCAGGGGCTGCTCAACCAATAAGAAAGCCTCCCCCATCCAGGCTCACCTTTTTCCTTCCCCTGATACTCTCGTAAAGCAATGGATGGAAATTTAGCCTCATTGACCACAATGGGAGTTACTTTTGAGGAGACCCCTTCCCCAAGCTATGCCTGAGTCCACCAATTGTTTTTTATTTCTCCTCCTCTAAAACCACTATCTCACTCTGTACCTATCATTCGATAGTGCTAATGTGTGATAGTAACATAGTGAGAGATAGGGGACATAGCTGTTGCTAAACAAATGCGTGGTGGTGACCTAGTGACATTAAAAACCTCTTTGTAGGTGTGATTTTTTAAAAACCTTCCTTTCTGGATGGGTGATTTCTCTATCACGCATTTGCTCTATCACACAAGTGCTGTATCGTGCAATTGCGATGTGTGATAGAGCCATAGAGACATGAAAGAAATCACCCATCCCAAAAGGAAGAAGTTAAAAAAATCATACCTACAAAGGGGTTTTCAATGTCACTAGGCCACTATCACACATTTGTCCAGCAATAGCTATGCCCCCAAATAGCAGCATAGCGAGGTAGTGAGATAGGGGATATAGGTATTGCTGGACAAATGCGAGATAGTGACATACTGAGATAGCGAGATGGGGGGAGGTGTAGGTACTGCTGACAAAAGCGCTATTTTGGTTTAACGTTTTAATTTTTAAAAAGAAGTTAGAGGCCTGCCTGGAGCACACCTATACTTTGTGGGGATGGCCACCAGAGTTTAGTGGTAGGCAAGGTGAAGTAAATGCTATGAGGTAGCGCAGAATTCTGACAGCCAGCCCTGAAATGGCGGAAACAGTGGGGAAATGCAGGCAGGGAAAACATTGGGGAAATACTCCTTGACTGGGGTTAGTGAGGTGAAAGACACACCCCTGGGCAGGGCTATCACCGGAGTAAATGCAGAGGATGGTGCACACCACAACAGAAGCACAGACAAGCAGAATTAAGGAAAACAATCAGACTAAAAGTAGTCTCAGAAGAACCATTTTTTTTGGCATGAAACTCTGGAGTGGCTGCAGGATGGCCACGACATCATGTATCCCTAATGACATCCAAACGCAGCCAGCTTGGAGTAAGTCACTCATGGAGACAACCCATGGTAAATAGATGGCTTAAAAGATTGTTGGGCAGGCAGAAAAATGGCTGATGGCATCTTGGTAGCTGATGCAGAAAATCCAAATAGTATCCCGCATGATGGGAAAATGTAATAATAATCTACATAACTGACAATTTGTGGCCTGTTAATGGCTGCCCAAATCTGGCTGCCTGAGGCAGGATATCTCACCCTACTAATGGTTGGGTTGTCCTGTGCAAGCAAATTAGTTATGTTTCTACCCAAGTCAAGTGAGAAGGCCTATCTGCTCACATCTTAGGGTGGCCATGTGAACTCTTTTACAGAGGACAGTCCTCTATTTGAAGGGCTGCCAGAGGACCACCCTGTATTTGAAGGTGTCCTCTATTTGAAGGGCTGCCAGAGGACCACCCTGTATTTGAAGGTGTCCTCTATTTGAAGGGCTGCCAGAGGACCACCCTGTATTTGAAGGTGTCCTCTATTTGAAGGGCTGCCAGAGGACCACCCTGTATTTGAAGGTGTCCTCTATTTGAAGGGCTGTTCTGTCCAATTCCAGTTTAAAGAAAATGAACCATAACAACAGTTTCCTATCAACAGTTAGCACCTGAACAGGCAGGCACACAGGTCACCTGGTCACAGTCTTCCACACTATGGTGAGACATACTGTATTTCTATTTAAATTTTAATTATTATTTTTACATTCACATCTATACATATAAATTAGCACATGCACATTTTATAAAAATTATTATCCTCTTTTTGGGGTAATCCATAAGTGGCCACCCTACTCAGGTAGCAACATTCTGTCATCCTTAAGCGTTTCCTTTTGGAAATCATGACAAACTGAATTTTCTGGACATCTTGTCTTTACCAGATCAGTAAATCTCCCATGTAATCTGTTTATTATTCCCAAAAGGACCTCCTCAACTGCAACATCATGTCTCTCACCAAGGTATGTACCACATACAAGCTCAGCCTGTATTGGAAAGAAAGGTATTTCTTTTGTGTGGAGGATTCTACAAACAAATAATTTGTGGTCAAATATGTTTTTCTTACAAAAGGTTCTGTGTGATCATAGCTTTATTACCTATTGGTTGAAAAGATCTTGGAGGAGGTTTCCAAAATTACCTTGAATTGTGGTTGCTATGGGCTGCTTCACACTTTATGGATACATGTTGCAGTCTTGTGTTGTGTGTTTGCCAAAAGAAAGAAAGGAAAGTGTAACATTTGAAAGGAATACATGTCTTTTTAAAAATCTTGTCTGGGCCATGGAGATAAAAGACTTGAGTTCTCTTAGTCAAGAATTCCTTTTTTGAGAACTTTCCAGCTGCCCTAAAAAAAAAAAAAAGGAACACAAGGAGCTGCTGATAAAACCAGTTAACGAAGCCACATAATCACTGCAGTTCTCTCAGGCCTGGCCCAAGACATTTTGCTGTCTGAGGTGAAGGACAAGATGGCACACACACCCCATTCAATGTACAGAAGCGGTCTGGACTGGCAATTGACTCTTCAATACTGTTGACAGAACAGTGTCCTTCACCACACCTGAGGGCAGCAGGGTAGCTTAGGGGATGCAGGACAGGCCACATGATACACCCAGCTCTGACCTCCAACACCTAACCTCTGCTACCCACTCCCCCTGCATCCACCTCTTGAGGCTACTGCCACAGTCTCCCTAATGGCAGAGCCAGCCACCCTCCTAGTCCAGTATCCTCCGTCTTCCTTCCTGCTTTCCTTCCGTTTCATTTTTGACCTATTCTTCATGCTCATTTGCGTCGCCATTACCCCTCGTATGAATTCCCTGCAACCACTGGGCACTTTTTGGAGCAATCTGTGGTTCACATTTTGGGAGTTTTTAACACTTGATACCACAAGTGCCTTTGAGGCCCCCTTGTGCTATTTATGCACAAGTCTGAATGTGGATAACGTGTGACAGGAAGCAGAAGAGAGTTCTTTTAAAAACAAAACCCGAATGTTCCGCGTTTATATTCATATCACAAGAGAAATAAAACAAACTCAGCACAGTTAGTGTACATGTGTGAAAATGATTGTATTGCTGTCCTTGATTTTAATCAATTAACCCCCTTCTGAATATGTTTTTAGCTGACGTGGCTAATAGGCACTGCTGTGTCTGTCTTCCATGGACCTGTCTAATCTTCTTATAATTCTGATGTAGTTGCTTAACTTCAGCAGAAATGTCATTGCTTGAAGGATTTTCTGCCTTCTGCTAGTAGTGAAGTGTTTGCCTCTCCAACCAGGTGGGGTTAGAATTGGTTGCCTTGCAGTTTGGGATGGCAGATTAACCTGAACTGAGGTAATGTGTTTATTAGTTCAGTGCATCCTCAACCAATATCTCTTTAAGCATGACAGAGAAGACCTTTATTATCATATTTTCTTCTAAACTGCTTGGAAAGCTGTTTGTCTAAGCTCTATTCAAACTCCATACTCAATTTTACAAGGGATTTTGGCAGCTTTATGTTCATAGGGTTATCCAAATGCGTGGGCCTCCCCCACCCCCGTTTTTTTTTGTAGACAGATTCTGACAACTGCTTGCTTTGGTATCTGCTCAAATTCTGTTCCCAAAAAGAGCAAAAGAAATTCAAATGGAAGATGATCTGTCCTTCTGAACATGTATCATGGTTTTAGATTTTTCAGACATCAACATTGCTGTTCGTTGCAACCTCAGCAAGAACCTTTGTGGATATTTATCATAGATCATCCTATCTCATTCCCTGAACTGTTAGGTGTCTCTCTGGGTTACTTTAACCTAGCTTTCACCACATTTTGCCTACTGTTTAATCTCTTGATTCCCACTTGCTGTGCCTCTTCCATACCATGTCCTGAGAGGAGCACATGTCTTCCAGACCACTTGAGACTGTTCCTCTCTCCTTGCTTCTTCTTGGCTCCTAGCTCCTGTTCTTCCCGCTCTCTCCATTATTCAAACAGCTTCTCCTCCTTGTAAAGGATTTGGGGTGGGGGAGTGTTGAGTGCTCTCATGCAACATGACTGATGTGTGTAAGCCGCAAGTACACCCATTTAGTCCATGGTGATCTCGCAGTTTCTGCATAGGAGACATATGGAATTCTGGGCTGTGCATGCTGTAGGAATTAGTGTTGTAGCCATGTGACACAGTGCCATGTTTTCCCTTCATTTTTCCGCTCTTCTGATTATGCGCTGAAGTGCCAAACTGCGAGCTTGGGATCTTCCCATCCACGCAGTAGAGCAAGCACCCCCATCTTTTCCTGGCTATGTTGAAGCAGCTTTGTTTATAAATAGCAGTATCTATTCACTAGCGGGTTCTCCTTTGCTGGATCTATCTAACCAGAGGCTGAGGTTTACTTCCAAGTAGACACACACACAGGACTGGGCTACACAGAGCTAAAGCGGGGGCGCTCCCAGTGCTGGCCGCCCCTTCTCTTTCTGCTCCCTGTATTGTTTACTTTTCAGCAGATCACAGTAACACTACTGCAAAATACCACTACTGAAGGCCACCACTACTGGCCTCACCCTTGCCTTCCCATCTGTGTATTCTTTATTGTGCACAACATATTTTGATCAGCTAGCCCAGGGACAGACGTCCTGCACGTAGGGAAAGGGCTGGATTTGCCTCCCTCTGCTAGCCTCTGCTTCCCCAGCCCTGAACTCTTGGGGAAACAAGCCTGTCTCATTCGCTGAGCAGGGTTGATGGGGTTGATGACACTCAATTCTACTCCGCCTACCCGGAATGAGAAGTGCTTTCATATGACCCATGGAAGCGGGTTTTTAGGTGCTGTGTACTCTGCTTTTCCTGCTTCGTGTTCCCCTGACAGACCAAAGCAATTTCAAGAAAATCCAGCTATAACCAGAAAGCACTTCTCATTCCGTTTCCATGTTGATCCCTCCCAGGGATGCGGTAGCTTCAAGATGCCTGCACTGAGCAAGGAGCTGGACTAGGTGACCTCCTTTCGGCTCTATGATTCTATGATGCTATCGATATTGTCTCAAACAGGCACAGACATACAATTCTAAATATGTGTCTTTTTTTAGATGACCCGGATAATTTTGAAACAGATGGTGCCGAGGTAAGCCTCTTCCCTATGTTCTAGTTTGTTTTTGTTTTTTGTTTTTAAAAAGGTCTCCAATTTTCATGGGTTTTGCATTGATTTAATGTAGTTTGGTTTCTTGCTGCAACAACATGCATAAAGTACACACTTTTTCTGGAGAACTGCATGATCATAGATAGATATAAATGTTGGGTCATGTCGTTTGGTGAGGCTGTATGTAGCACAGCCCAGAAAACGGACAGTATACTCTGTGCTAATTCTCTGACCTGTATAAATTAGGCACTGGCACCCTCTTCTCCTGACCACTAACAGGAAATATGTTAGAGGTGTATAAAAATATGCATTGCATGGTGTGGAGAAAGAGGATAGAGATAATTTTTTATCCCCTTCTGATAGGCCTACAACTTGAAACTGATTAGCGGTAGATTCAGGACGGACAAAAGAAAGTATTTTTTCACACAACATATTATTAAGTAGTGGAACTCATTGCTACACATGTGGGGCCCCTTCACATGGAACTTTTATTCTGCTATTGAGATTGCTCACCCACGGAAGTTTGTGGGTCCTTTCATGACATCGTCAACCTCCAGGGCACATCCAGATGTATTTCCTAGTTATTCCATCTCAAAAAGATCTGGAACTAATGAACTATTTTTTTAAAGTCGGAATGTTACACAATTAAAACAGCCACCAGATGGTGCTGTTTCATTGAGTCCTATGGAACCTTGAAAATTAAAAGCTTCCCCTCTCAGCAATCACTTGGTCTCCGTATGGGAGCTTCTGTAAACGCGGAAAGGCTCCAGAAAGGGAGGACTGAGGGTTTTTTCTTTAATGTAAAGGCAGCCGTGGTGGTGGTGGCCAACGGCTTTGATGGCTTTAAAATGGGATTTGACACATTCATGCAGGCAGGGATGGCTGCTCTATTTAGGCGCAGGGAGGAGAGCCCTGCCTGTGTCCCATCCCAACTCGCAGCTTCTGACATGACCCAGCATGGCTGCAAACAAAGCAAACTTTGTAAAAAGCGTGAGGCTTAGATACTGGCAGTAAGAGCTAAAATAGGTAGGTATTTTCTGTATTTGGAGTCCTGCCCCTTTTGCCTTCAGCCCCACCCACCACTGGAATGCACCCCCCCCCCTCCTGAGAGCTTCTCCAAAATGGAATTCAGCCCTCAAGCTGGAAGAGGTTCGACACCCCTGGACTAAAGGTAGAACTGCTTTTATTTTCCACCCTCTTCTTCAAAATCTGACTAGATGTATACCCCCTCCCATGCAAGTGTTTTGCTGTGAGAGAGTGCACAGCCTCCAAATGACTTTGAAGATCTTAAAATTAGAACAAAACCCAAATGAGGCTCCATTCCTATACATGCTTATCTGGTAGTAAGTCCCACTGAACCGGATGAGGCATATGTCTGGAGGAGACATATGTAGGATTGCCCTGTGAAACTTGTATGGGCAGGGGAGCTATGTCACATACAGTATCCAATAGGAGCCTGTGGCATTCACACAGTGGTGTTCAAGCCAGCAACCACAGCAGCAATGCATGCATTATTAACACGCGAAAGGTGTGATCCAGGGTTTACCCTAAGCATTTTTTTTAATTTCACATGAAGCTGGTATAGCGCCCCCACCCCCAATGTGTGAGCACCTCCCCCAAATTTTCTAATGGAAAAAATAGAAATATGAAAGACGGAAGAGTAAATGAGAATTAGAGCAATAAAGAGAGAGACAGGAAGGAAAGGAGGAAGGGAGAGAGAGAAAAAGGAAGAAAGGAAGGATAGAAAAATAAGAGAAGGGAAAATGAAGGTGCCTTGCAAAGAATCAGTGAGATTATCTTCCCTCCCTAAAATGAGATTTCTTCCACAAAAAAAATATAACTGAGGGCCTGAGAACCTTCTCTTCTGATTATAATTGTGGCAACTAGAATTTATCCTTTCACAAGATAGTTGCTGTCCTAAAAAATATGTTGAAGGTTCTGTATAGGGGTAATAGGTTCTAAAGCTATCACAGAATAGAGGCTCCTCACAAAATGGCAGCTCAAAAACTGCATAACTCCATATCTACCCTTAACCTGCAAATCTGTTGTAAGGGCTTGGGAGCAATTGGCGCAACAGGAAGATCAGGTCAGACTTTAACACAAAGGGATCTAATTTTCATGTTATATGATAAAACATTTAGGAGTAAATCCACCAGGAATTAGTGGAGAACCTTTTAGAAGCCAGGCACTTTACATAAGAGGGCAGGGGGGACTCTGAGTTACGAGACAGAACAAGAATCCTGTGTCTTACTGACAAAGTTCTCTGGAAATGCCCAAACATACTCACATCAGCTTTATATAACAACTAGGGATAGCCAAACTCACCCCCATCCATGACATTCGCTGGACCCTTGCCGGCCACTCAACCCTGTTTGCTATGCGTGGCAAGCTGCTGGGCAGTCTGTGGGTGCCTGGCGCACGGCTGCCCAATCCCTTGCCAAGCTGCCATTTTGCGTAAAAATGGCGGTTCGGCCTTTTTCATAAATGACCATTTACACAAATTGCACCTGTAAAGAGGCCACTTACGCAAGAGTACAGGTGTAACTGGTCTATTTTTGCCTGTAATCTTGTGTAAATGACCTCTTTATGGCTGCCATTTGCATAAATAGGCATTTACGAAAAAGGCCGAACCGCCATTTTTACTCAAATTAGCAGCTTGGCGGACCAGCAGGGACCATCACGCTTGCCTGGCTCGGTGCGCACTAAGTCGGGCAAGTGCGGCAGCCCATGGATGAATCCAGGAGGCCAAGCAGGGGGATATCCGCCGGACTGCACTCCCTTCTTGGACTCCCGCGACATCCCTTATCAACAACCTGACCTTAATTGTGTCTGGATGTCTTGTGCTCTTTGGCTAAACTCAGTCTATAAGGCCTGGTAGTCTGGTGGGCTATGCTGAGACCTTGTCTCAGTCTGGGAGTCCTTCTGAGGGATATTGCTTTCTGAACTGCCTGTGCTGAACGGAATCTTCTGGAAGTCCAGTCATGAGATATGAGTGTTCTTCAGGGATTCTACAGTTCTTCAGAAGGGTGAAGGACTAATACTGACAAACAGGAACAGCAAGACCCCCAAGGGCCCTGGGAACTGGAACATCTGGAACAATATTATCACAGTGAAAGCACTGAAGTGCTCCAACTGTCAACTCTGACGTCTGTGGAAACCACATAGATGATTTCCTCTATGGGAAAAGCAATATGCAAGGCCACTTAAAAACTAGCAGGCAAAGTTGGTGCCTTCCACCTGCACACTTATGGAGATGCAAAGAAACTGACTCTGAGTCCGGGCTCATTTCCTGCAAGAGTAGTTGTAAGCAAGTTAGCATCCATTTTTTCCTATAACAGTGCAGAATTAGTACATAGGACTGAGTTGCAGTACTTATTCCTAACTGCACAAAAAGTTAGTTTCCACTGCAGAATTTTTTTTCCAACTGAACAAAATGTGTCCAGATGCAAATTAGAATAAATTTATTTATTTATTTATTTATTCATTCATTCATTCATTCATTTCTATACCGCCCAATAGCCGAAGCTCTCTGGGCAGTTCACAAAAATTAAAACCAAACAACACACAATAAAACAATTTAAAATATATAGAACATTAAAAGCACAAACCCTGGCTGTGATCTCTACGTGGCCACAGGTACAACATTTTTCTTGCAAAAAACACTTGCTTCACCACTAAAATGCTGTTGTGAGACATGAGATTTGGACCGTGTGCAAGAAATGGGAAATAAAGTGCACTCACTACATAAAAAACAACTGAGGGCCAAACCATAGGTGAAGCTAAACACGTCATAAGGTACCAGGTCAGTTTAAAATTAAAAAAAAGAGAAGCAGGTGCATCCCCCACCCTTGGTTTTCATCAGCATCACACCATGCAGAGAGGAGAGGTTTAATCCTTTCCTCCCCTGCTGTCTCAATGGAAATAACCCCCACATCTATGAAACTCCTCCCACATCCACTGCAGTCCCAATGAAAATGAAGGCCTACCACATCTGCTGTTATTTATTTTGGATGGGGAGACTGACATGGTTCCTAATGTGTCATCTGTAGTTTGGCTCTCATTGCGTGGAAAGTCCTTGGTGTTTTACTGCAGGTAAGATAATAAAACATTATTTACCCTACATTTTGTTTTATTTTTCAGACAAAAGGGACTGGTTCTGAACATCTCTTCTGCCATTGGCACCTTTCCCTGTCCATTATATGCCATCTATTCTGCCTCTAAAGTAGGGTTTTTCATGTTTCTTTTCATGTTTCTTAAAAGCTTTGCTTTTAAGCTTTATTTATGTATTTATTCATTTCATTTCATTTCTATACCATCCAACAGCAGAAGCTCTCTGGACAGTTCACAAAAATTAAAACCACAGAGCGCAACATAAAACAATATAAAAAATAAAAGCTTAAAACCACAATATAACAATACAACCAGAATAAAACCTAGCAGAAATGCAGATATTTAAAATACAGATTTTAAACACCAGATCCAAAAGATTAAGAAGCTAAAATGCTAAAATACTGGGAGAATAAAAAGGACTTCACCTGGCACCGGAATGAGAACAGTGTAGGTGCCAGGCGAACCTCTCTAGAGAGCTCATTCCACAGCTGGGGGGGCCAAAGCAGAAAAGGCCCTCCTCCTGGTACCCACCCTATAGCTTTATAGTTTTGGATTTTATGAGATTAATGTCAGCACTACAGACCTAGGCTGCAATCCTGTGTTCCCTGGGAGGACGTCTGAGGGGCCATAGGATTTTTCAGATCTCCCTCTTCAAGAGTGGAGAGAGAAGTCCACCCTCCAAAAGGGAGATCCAACCTCATAAGCTTCTGCTATAAGGCTGTGGAAAGGTCTGCAGCCATTTCCTGCCATCTACGCTTCTCCAATGGCGCAGCTCTGACAATGAAGAGAGCAAAATAGAGGTGTTTCAGGAGAGGGTGTGGATCTGTAGGATTCAAAGATGTCCTGTTCCCTCCACATGCTCCTGGAACGAGGGTGGGTAGGGGTAGAACTATGCCAGCTGTGGAGCCAGCATAGTTTATGTCCCTCTGATTGGAATCACCGGGAAGGAAACTGTTCTTTTAAAAATCTACTGAAGGAGGGGGATCCCCCCCCCCACCTTCCTGGCATTATCCAACAGGACATAGGAAAAGACAGTTCCTCCATCTCGGATTCTCCATTTCCTGCCCCCCTAAGATTGCTCTTCTGGCTGCAGTCTCAAACACACTTACCAGGGTGTAAGCTCCACGGGAAGAAATGGAATTTTTATCCAAGTAAATGCATACAGGATTGTGCTGTTCAGGACAGCATAGCCATCTCTAATAGAATTTTCAGCATCCCAGCAAGCGCTTATTTATTTGTGTATTTATTCTTGGAAATCCTTTCCATCCCATCAATAGGGTAACCCAAACAAAATTTAGAAACAGTATAATATTTTAAAATATAAAAATTAGAAGCAGCAGATAAAGCAGTGTACAGAGAACCTATAGGACAGCCTTCCCAACCTGGTATCCTCCATGTTGGACCGCAACTCCCACAATTCCCAGCCAGCATGGCCATTGGCTGGCTGAGAATTATGGGAATTGTAGTCCAACACATCTAGAAGGCAGCAAGTTGGGGAAAGCTGCAATAAGGGTAGAAATATTCAAAAACTGGTCATACCTTGGGCATGCTGAAATAAAACAATTTTTACTAGATGTCTGAGCAACATTCGATAGGGTCACTTGGGGCAGAGGGTTCCATAGTCTGGTTGCCAGGAGGGAGAAGGCTCTCTGCTGTGTACTAACCACTCCACTGAGGGTGGCAGGGTATGGAGCAGGGCCTCCCCTTAGCCCCTGAGCTGGTGGGCAAGGTTATGTTGGAGGAGACGGTCCTGTAAGTATCCTGGTCCCAAGCCACCTGATATAATAAGAATCCCATGATCTAAAAAGAGCAACGGTCAAAACTCTAGCTATGTTTTGCACTTTTCAAAGGCACCACCATATACAGCATGTTACAGTAATTCCAACATTGATAGAGGGAGCAATCCTATGTGGATCGATGGATGCCTCCAACCCTGGGAGTGACTGCCTATCCAGTGCAGGGTGGGAGGAGTGGCGAGGTGCGGATCTCTTCCTCGCTCCCCCCACCTTGCTTTGGCGGCTAGACAACCAATCTCAGCTGTCTAGCTGCAGAACCTCAGAGCACGGGAAGCAGCGGCCGGATGACCCATAAGATGTGTCGTACTGCCATTTCTGACCTCCCTGCCCTGGCCCGCCTGCAGGAATGCCCTGTTTTCACCACTCCATACTGCTCTTACAATTGCAGAGGCAATCCTATGAGATGGTGTGGGAAGGGGGAGGGGGTCGGTTCTCTGGGAACCGACCTCAGAATGCGGGCTCCGAGGTCAGTTCCCAGGAACCGACCTATCCTATGGCCATCTTGCCACTGACTAGCAGCCATAAGATTGTGCCCTCAAGTAAGGTGTCTTTGATTTTGGCCAGGTCTGCCTTCTATAAGTCCATACAGATTATGACTTTATCATGCCTCTAAAATACTTGTTAAAGTGTTTCAAAACCAAAATTCTATACAATAGGAGGGATCACCCCAGTGAATGTCATCATCTGTATTGATTTTACAATTCTCAGCATTCTTTGGAGGAATCTATGAATATTAGCCATAATTACAGTAATTTATTTTATTTTATTGTTTGTTTGTTTGTTTGTTTATTCACTTCATTTCTAGCCAAAAGTCTCTGGGCGGTTCACAAACACTGAAAACACAAAGTACAACATAAAATAATATGAAATATGAAAGCTTAAAACTACAATATAAAAGTACAATCAGAATAAAACCTAGTGGCAATGCAGAGATTTAAAATACAAATTTAAAACAGCAGAGCTAAAAGACTAGAGTGCTAAAATATTGGGAGAATAAAAAGGTCTTCACCTGGCCAGAAGGAATACAACATAGGCACCAGGTGAACGTCTCTAGGGAGCTCATTCCACAGCCAGGGTGTCACAGCAGAAAAGGCTCTCTTCCTGGTAGCCACGTGCCTTACTTCCTTTGGCAGAAGCTCCCGGAGAAGGACCACTGAAACTTATCTTAGAGTCTGAGCAGGTACATATGGGAGGAGGCGATCCTTCCGTTAACCTGGCCCCAGGCCGTTTAGGGCTTTTAATACTAATACCAGCACTTTGAATCAGGCCCGACATGAACTGGCAGCCACTGCAGCTGCAAAGTACTCACGTAATATGATCTCATTGGCCAGTCCCTGTTAACAATCTTAATGCCCTATTTTGGACTAGCTGAATTTTCCGGACCATTTTCAAAGGCAGCCCCACGTATAAGGCATTGCAGTAATCCAGACAAGAGGTTATCATAGAATCATAGAATAGTAGGGTTGGAAGGGGCCTCCAAGATGATTGAGTCCAACCCCCTGCTCAATGCAGGAATCCAGAGCATGGATAACTGTACCTAGGCTATCTCTATCCAGATAAGGGCATAGTTGGGATATTTATTACATTTTTATACTGCCCAATAGCCGAGGGTCTCTGGGCAGTTCACAATTAAAACCATAAAATACAACTTGACAGACATAATATAAAACTTTTAAAAGTTTAAACATGCCATGTAAACCAAAGCAAAACCCAGCAGCAATTACAGCCCAGGGAAAGTCTGTGTGAAAAGGTGTGCTCTTAGGAGGTGTTTAAAAGATGTTACATTTTCTGCCTCTAGCTGAAGTGCATAAGGGAGGGTTTTCCAGAGGGTGCCACTCCAGAGAAGTATAATAATAAGAGGGGAAGTCTGATTATTATTTAAATAGATGTATTATTTATTTATTTATTACATTTATATCCTGCCTTTTTTTCTCCTTAAGGAACCCAAGGCAGTGTATATAATCCTCCTCCTCTCCATTTTATCCTCACAACAACAACCATGTGAGGTAGGCTGGGCTGAGAGTCTGTGACTGGCCCCAAATTACTCAGTGAGCTTCCGTGGCTGAGTGGGGACCAGAACCCAGATCTCCCGACTCCCAGCCCAACTGCACCACACTGGCACCACAATTCTATTTAAACAGAAGTATCATACTAAGGGGCTGCGGTGGCTTAGTGGTTAAGATGCTGAACTGCAGACTGCAAGGTCGGCAGGACAGCAGTTCGAGACCCGAGTGCCGCGTGACGGAGTGAGCTCCTGTCTTCAGTCCCAGCTCCTGCCAACCTAGCAGTTCGAAAGCAAGAAATTGCAAATAGATAAATAGGTACTGCTTCGGCGGGAAAGGTAACAGCGTTCCATGCACCTTGGTGTTCAGTCATGCCGGCCACATGACCACGGAAGCGTCTTCGGACAGCGCTGGCTCTTCGGCTTAGAAATGGAGACGAGCACCACACCCTAGAGTCGGGCACAACTGGTTGGGGACACCTTTACGTTTTTATCATACTAAGTGGGGAAGTCTGGTATCCGGGTGCTGAATGTGATGGGCAACATCAAGGCCCTTGTTGCTCTGCCTTCTTAGGGCTCTTTGTCTTGGACTGGGCAGCTCTTCCAAAAAAGCAGAGGTGTTGAACCTCAGGCCCGCGGGCCATCCAGTCCACTCATGGAAGCGCCCTTCATACCTTTGCACATCATGTGTGATGGTCTGAAGCTCCCTCCAGAGGGATGGGGATGTTGGGGGTTGAGCTAATGTGTGTGACCCTTCCACTCCCACCCTTCATGCATTAAATCTGAATGCCTGAGGGGGCTAATATATCTGGATTAACTTCAGTGAAATTGGTGACATTCTCTATACATGCACCCTTCTTATGTTTCCCAGTATGAAAAATATCCAACATTAAAGTGGGGTCGTGATAGGAAGGAAGGATCATGGAATCCTGAAAGGGGAATCTTAGATGTAGTTTCAGTAATTAAATAAAGCATAAACATATGCAATTAATGTTGTTTTCTTCTCACTTAATACATATAATTTTGTCTATCTAGGCTTTTGTATACACATTTTCCAGAGCACTTCAAATGGAATATAAAGCAAAAGGAATGATCATACAGGTGATATATTTCAATTTTTTGTTAGAATTAGAGATATAATATTTCTGGACTTTTGGAGGGGAAAAAACGGGGGTTTTCCAGGGGTTTTCTGACAAATGGGAAATTTTGGAAAAATTGAAAAATAAGCAATACTTATTTTTTAAGCGCTCTCTACAGATCTAAAGTAACTTTAGGAGCAATCCTATGGCTGCTAGTCAGCAGCTATACGGCCACAGGATATGTGGTTTTCTGGGAACCAACCTTCCCCCCCTGCCGCACTGCCTCGCAGAACAGCCCCACGCTCGGAAGAGGAGCGTGGAGTAGCCAAAACGGGGTGTTCCAGGGGGGCATTCCAGGGTGGAGAAGGCGGAAACGCCATGACACATCCTATGTGTCGTCCGGCAGCCTCCTCCTCCACTCCGCCTTCCCACAGCTAGACAGCTGAAATCAGCGGTCTAGCCGCAAATGTGGAGAGGAGGAGCGTGGAGGGGAATGATCCCCTGCGTGATTCTCCTGCCCTGCGTTGGATAGGCAGTCGCCTCTGAGTTTGGCGGCGTCCACCTATCCCCATACGATTGCGCCCGTTGTTGCTTTAAGACAACCTTCCCCAACCTGGTGCCCTCAAGATATTTTGGACTTTAGCTCCCATCAGCCTCAAGCATCATTGCCAATGGTCAGGAATGCTAGGCACTGTAGTCCAAAACATCCAGAGGGCACCAAGTTGGGGAGGGCTGCTTTAGGAACATAAAGCAGCCTTTCTGTTCCTAAACTTTATTTTATGTATGACTTAGTTTACTCATAAAATTGTCATTATATTTTAAAACTTTTTAAAGTAAACTCAGTATATTTATAATTATTGTCTGAATAGATTAGAACTGCATTAAATGATTGCTACATCATCAGAAACACAGGACTCCATAGAACAAAACCCAAGCTGTCAAGAATGCACATTTACTGTCAAGAATGCACACTGGTGACTCTACTCACATGTTGGGAAAATGAGCATAAATGTCTATCAGTAAAATATACTTTAGATCAATAATGTTCATAAGGGATGAAAGAAATAACTATGCTGAGAATCTTACAGAGAGGATTAAAAATATTTTTCCCCATGGCATTATTATTTCCAGACACTTTACATACCTAGTCTTTCTATTAAAGTGTTCTTCTTACATAGTTTCTAGAAATCATTTTGGGGGGAACAAAGTTTGGGTAACAATATATAAATATTTTGTCTTAAATTCTAAATGAAAATATTTCATAATCCAAAGCTGCTCAATGTTTCCAGGTTTTTTTTTGGGGGGGGGACACCCAAAAATGGTCCTCAGAAAAAAACAGAAAAAGTTTCCCCCCCAAATTTCCCTGTCCCCCCCACCCCCAGTCCTTCACATCTCTAGTTGGAATAAGCAGAAAGCACAATTCACTGAATAGGTGAATTCCATGGATGTTTTTACTTTTGTTGTTCATTCCTCCTAATTATAACGCCCAAATTCCAAACTTCCATTTAAACAGGAAAAAGCAAGTCTCTAGCCCATGCACAACCTGAGATATGTGACAGAATATGCAGCCACTATTTGTTTTTTGAGATATTAGCCTGCTCCCATCTTCCAGTGTTTTTACCCAATGAATGAAGTCATAGCAATGAAGTCACATCCACTGTCTTGAAAAGGAACTTCCCGATTTATTTTTATACCATCTAGGATTTTAGTGTAGTTGTGATTGCGCAATAGTGTATATACCCCCAAACAAAAGGTAGCAGGAGTTCATGATCTTTCTAACTCAGGTGTTTGTTTTTAAAAATACTTTTTTCCTGAGTTTGTGAACATTTTAAAAATTACCCTGCCCGTGCATTGTATTGCCCTGGCCATGGGCTTCAAACTCTTAATTTAGAGGTGCCAAGATAGTGATAAGCCAGATCCAAGTTTACTTACAAGGAGATACTTTATTGAGTACAATCAGCACACAGGCATGCCCAATGGCTGGATCAGACAGCTTCTCTGAACCCAGAGCCATGGGGTAAAATGGGTCTTATACCATACATGTTAGCAGTGAGGCAGCACGACACTAGCAAGCGCCAACTAGCGTTCATTCTCAGCATAGACTAGCAATGCTTGGTTCCCAGCACAGCCACCTACAGCTTTAAGACAGACAAACTTCACTTCTCAGGCACATCTTGATAAGACACTCCACTCATTAGTCTGGAATGTGCTTGAGGCCACACCATCAGCCTTATCGCTCTTTGACTCATCCTGGTAAATCAAGAGGGCTTGTAGGGAAAATACCAGCCTTCTGAACCAAAGTTGGAGAGCATCATGGGGCATCGAAGCCCCTCTAAAACTACGAATAGCCTTGGTTCAGGCTTGGAGCCTTACATGCATGAAGATAGAGTCCGTTATTGTTGTTGTTGTTGTTGTTATCATTATACCCATATTACAGGAGGCAGCACTGTTGTTGAGTGTTACACTAGCTGAGTGTTACACTAGCAAGGTTGCCGAGTGTTGTTATACCCATTTTGCTGCGGGAACTTAGTGTATGACAACCCTGCAGTATTCTTTAGTCTCCTGGTGTGTTGGTTGTTGTTTTTGTTGTTTTAGGATGTACAGTATGTGGAGTTGATAGTAGTAGCAGTGCAATTTATGAAGGACCTGTTCTCAGACACTATCAAGCCTTTTTAAAAATTTGCAACTACACACAAAATGAGCAGTTCCAGGGCAAAATATGTAGTTCTAACAGAACATTTGTGCAGTTCAAAATTCAAGTAATACAAACATTGTATTATGCTACCTGATGTAAAAAGTAGCTTATAAAATGTGAAGTAAGTAGTCTGGGCTGTAGAACCTTAAACTCTGATCAAAGGTAACCATTTCTCCACTCCCTGCCAAAAGTACTCCCTGCAGATTCCATGGCTCCTCTCTATAGAGTGTTTGACAATGTTTCCAAGATGATGGAAATTGTTCTGGAACATGGGGAACCCTTTCCTGACTAGTCGTGAGAAGTTGTCAGTGTTATGATAAAGGCGGTGATACTAGAAAATATATTTTTATTTCTTTATATCCCACTCCTCAGCTATAAAGGCTCTCAGAGTGGCTTACATGGAATCAGTAAAACAAGATAGACCCTGTCCACAGGCTTACATTCCAAAAAGACATGACACACAAGGAAAAAACGATGGTAAGGGAAGAGAAAAAAAAAATCAGCAGGGCTGGTGGAATGGCCCTACTTTCTCTCTCAACTCCTTCTGTACAGCCTGTTGGAATGATATTTTTAAGACCACCGTACATGTTTGTTTATCTGACCCCCCCTTCTTACTTTTTCTTTAATATCCTCCACTCCAACCAAAGTTTTTTTTGGAGTTCATGATGCTTCTTGTCTGAAGCTTGAATATAGCACTTTGCTGCATTAGTGTGGTCAAATTCCCAGGATTTTCTGCCACTTTCTGGAAGTTTCTAACTGCCATGGAATGTGATGGTAAGCAACAAAGCACACCCAGGAGGAATATGCATGGGTGTGTTGTAGCAGTGTGCATTTTGTGTGTGAATAACAATCACATACCCCTGGGCAGCTTTGCCCCCACCCTGGAAAAATTCCTGTCCACGTGGGAAACTCATTCTGTTCTTTTATGCCAGGGGTGCAGAAGCTCAGACCCAGGGGCCAAATTCTGGGCCCCCAATCTGGCCTTCTAGGATTCCCCCGATGGCCATGCCCCTTTCTCGCGACCACCAATCATTTGGTGGTTTTCTGGCTTTCCGCCCATTCTAAAAGGTTCTAAAAGGTTAGCTACTGGCAGTAAGAGCTCTAAGCTAAAAGATGCAGATATTTTAGGCCCTGCGCCATCTCCCTTCCGCTCTGCCCACCACAGGAATGCAGCCCCTGAGAGCGTCTTCGAAATCGAATTCAGCCCTTGGGCTGGAAGGCGTTCAACACCCCTGCTTTATACCATCCTCATAGCTGCTGTCTTTCCTACTCACGTTGCAGACCTTTTCCATAATTTACAAAGCGTTCAGGAATGTGAGGTGGTTGTTTCTTGCTGTTGTTGTTATTTTATCTCTCATTTCAGGCAGTGACTCCTTTTGCTGTTTCTACTCCAATGACCATGTGCATGAAGCCTAGTCTAACCATCAAATCAGCAGAAGCGTTTGCTAGAGAGTCACTGGAATATGTCACGTTTGGTGATGAGACCTTTGGATGCTTAGCCCATGAGATCTTGGTAATTCTATTGTAAACTTTAATCTGATGAGAGAGATGGTTAGGGCTTTCTGTCATCAACCTTTAGAGGCTCTTGATGCCTTTCGAATGCTATTTATTATGACCTCCCATGACACTTCCATGTTTCATGTCCAGCCCAATCCTATCCATGTCTACATGGAAGTAAGTCCCACTGTGTTTAATGGGACTTACTGCCTGCAAAGAAAATAGGACTATAGCCCCTGTTGTATTTATACAGCCAAATTACCACACCAGATTTCAGAAACAGGCGTTATTGATTCAACTGTACCATACTGAGGGAAAGCTGAGGTCTTCATGGTGGTGCAATCTGTATTGGTTGTGGATCTGCATTAGAACGTTGAGATCAGTTTAACTTATTTCTTATATATAACATGTCAATAAAAGGAAAGAAAAAAGGAAAGAAGAAAGAAAATGTGGCTACATAGATTTGAATATATCAGTTTCAAGGCATACATATGAGGTCTGTGCGTGCATGTGTGGGGAGTGGGGGAGGGAGGGAGGGAGAAGTTAGTGTAAAGTGGCACAACAGCAAAACAGCAAGAAGGCTCTGGAACCACTGTGGATGGAGTCAGTCTTAATGGAAAATATATATGAAAGCCAGAAAGAGTAAGAACAGAGTATTCAAAAATATAGTTTTTCGGCTTCTGCCCTCATCAGTAGCTTCTGTACAGCCTGTTGGAATGATATTTTTAAGACCACCGTACATGTTTGTTTATCTGACCCCCCCTTACTTTTTCTTTAATATCCTCCACTCCAACCAAAGTTTTTTTTGGAGTTCATGATGCTTCTTGTCTGAAGCTTGAATATAGCACTTTGCTGCATTAGTGTGGTCAAATTCCCAGGATTTTCTGCCACTTTCTGGAAGCTTCTAACTGCCATGGAATGTGATGGTAAGCAACAAAGCACACCAAGGAGGAATATGCATGGGTGTGTTGTAGCAGTGTGCATTTTGTGCATGAATAACAATCACATACCCCTGGGCAGCTTTTACAGCTTTTTTTTTTTTAAAGGCTGTAACAGATAGATGATAGATAGATAGGGAGGTAGGGAGGTAGGTGAGAAAATACAGGTTCCTAAGAATTAGATATAAACTGTAAGAAAACAGACCAAATAAGTATCCATTCACAGGTGGCATCTATACACCACCTGTTCAAATGTTGAAAGTGTTGTAAGGTCTTCAATCCATTGCATTATAGGAGGTGAGCATTTCCTCCCAATGTTGCAATGTCAGCCTTTTAGCTGTCAGAACCTGTCCGTCTAGTGATGAAGGTGTGGAGAGGGACCATCACTCAGCAGCAGAGCACATGGTTTGCACGCAGAAGATCCCAGGTTCAGTCACTGGTATTGCCAGTCAAAGAAGGATCCTGGGTAGCAGATGATTGGAAAGACCTGTGCTTGAGACCAGAGACTCTGGGGTCTCTAAAATGGTGCCCGTAGAACCTCTTCCGGCACCTCCCAGGCTCCGTGGTCCTCCTGATTTTTGTTTTATTCAAGATGTTTAAAATTGGGAGGCTAGCATATGTCAAAGCGACGTGCTGCCCTCTACCACCATCTTTATTTTGGTTCAAAAGAGTGGTTTTGTGTTTTGGAGCTCAGATTCCATCTCTATCCTGTATCTAGGTTCTTGGGGAAGTTACTTTTCCTTTAGTCTCACCAATTTGCCATCAGAGAAATGAGTGTTTTGTGACCCCCCGTTCCCACCAGGGCAGCTATTTTATAAACGGGCAAGGCCACCCAAGACATTTTCACAAAATTCCAAATGTGTCCACCAACCAAAATGTTTGGGGATCCCTGCCCTAGGGAGCTGCAGTTGGTTGGAGCAGATAATACTAGACCAGGGGCTTTTCTACATGAGGCTTTTAACCCACATCTTTACTGAGGCTTCTGTTTCCAAATTCTTTGTGGGATTAAAATCAGCTCCTTTACACATGTCCCCCACCCCCACAGGGTTTTTCTTTCTCTGCCTTTCTATATGTTCCATTGCACAACAACTAGGTGGTACTGTGGTACAGCAGAATTGCACAAATACACTAGATTTCTATAACGCCATTCACACAAAAAAATACCACACTTTCCTCATTAGTTAACAAACCTCTGCAGTAATGGTTGCAAAGCACAGGAGAACCCTGGCTGGAAGATGATGACATTGTGTAAAGGACCCGCAAACTACCATGAGTGAGCAATTACGAGCACACAATAAAAGCCTCATTTAGAAAGGCTCCAATAGTCTAGTCTGGTATAAGGCAGCTTCTTATGTTCCTTGCTTGTCCTGAGTGCCTAGAAAGGCAAGGATTCTTCATTTCTAGTATATTAATATCCCCTTTCCTACCTCCTGCATGCATAGGGATCCTCCATGTTCGGAAATGCCATTCCTCAGTCAGCTGTGAAATTGAACTTTTCCACTGCATTTTTCTCACTACAACATTAAAAAGGCAGAGAACTCATCTAAGTGAATGAGGCAGCTGCTAGAGGCATCTGATTCTGGGTGTCATGAAAGGGTAGCAAATAGTTCTTTAATGTTGTTATTGTTCTTACTGCCAGGGAGAGGGAGAGCTGCTTTTCTGCCTCAGGTCTCAAAAACACTTGACTGGTCTTGGATATCATGTTCCTTGACTTGTGGTACAGTAAGGGACAGGGAGTTTTTGCTGTTCCACCTCAGGCAGCAAAATGCCTTGGGCTGGCCCTGTTACCATGCACCCAGAATGTGGCATCCTGTAAAAACTACGCACAGAAATGATCACTCTGTTTCACCACTGTTATAAAATCTGATCAAATACATGAGATCTTAATGTGTCTTTCTCCCCTCTTATATACTTTTTAAAGGCACGGTTGATGCAGTGTGTTCCTTTGTGGGTCTTCCAGAGTGACAGAGTACAAGAGAGAGTAATGGACAGAATTTCAGATTCCATGAAAAAGCATTCGAAAAGTATCTGATAAAACCTTCTCTTGGAGCATGTGTAGAGCCTGTTTCAACAGTCTGGCATGAATTATGCCAGCACTGAATATGATTAATTGAAAAGCTGTCTATATGAGTAGGAAGATACCTTCAAAATCTTTTTTTTAATTGTGTATTATCTCTGGTTCTGTTGTCTTTTCTGTAGCCTGAGTTTACAGCCGTTACATATTTTTAAGTGGTCTTATTTTCACAATATTCAGGTTGATTTGAATCTAATATTGATTTTCATGACATGACTGCAGTATTGTTTTCAAGATTAAGAACTATGTGGGAGTATGAGTCTTAAGAGAGGAAAATATGGGGAAAATATGAAGAGTTTTTGGATGGTGGAGGATAGAAGGAGCATGGATCAGGCAGCATTTGTGAGAAATAGCATTTCCCAACAGCATTGTGAGAAATGGTTTAAGGTACCAGTGCAATGCTGAAAAGTGCTGGACCAGCCTTCCCCAACTTGGTGCTCTCCAGATGTTTTGAATTAAATCACCCATCATCCTTGACCATCAACCATGGTGGCTGGGGCTGATGGAGGTTGTAGTTGAAAACATCTTGAGGGTTGGACTGTATTAGAGATGAGCAATAGCAAACAGAATAATGGGCATTTAGTTCTGCCTCATCAACAAATCTGAGTTAATTGATTATATGAGTTTTAGTCAATTACTTCCTTGAATAAATTTGCATATGGGCAAAATAAAATAATTCTGAATCAAGAAACGCTCATTCTCTGTTTTTAGATGGTACATGCATGTGTCATAGCAGGCATCATTTGAGAAGACTGCCTCTTTTAAGATGTTATATGCCACCTGCAGTTATTATAAATCCTTGTATTAAAAATTATATGCCATCTTTTATTACTGATTAACAGTTTTTAATTTATTAATCTAACCAATTTATCAAGTAAACACTGCAGTCCTAGTGTTCAAATACAAATTTTTAGTGAGGCTAAAAACTTAACAAGAACTAGAAAGGTTCGTGGAGGCTGAGATCTGTGGGTAGACTGTTGGACACTGCAATTCACTAGCAAAATATGAAATCAAAAGATAATGAAAAACCCTAAAATAGTTAAATTGATTTAAGAATAATATGGGAAATGAACTTCAAGTTCGAGAAATTTTGTGCATTCGAAGAGCAGATCCATAATAGAGCTTCCCCCCCTAAATTTGCAAACTTTAAAATAAAATTTACATTGCTATTTAATTTATATGTGAATATTCAAATGTGTCTTGAAGCTTTTGAAAATGCTGAATCTATAATATAGTTGATGCTGCCTTGCTTGAGCTGAGTTGTGTGCATCTAACCCAATCTATCATGACTAATGTGCAATAGCAATAATACATATATAAACTAATAAAAATTATATTACACTTGCTTTTGTTTTACTTTTTTGTTACATTTTGAACATTTGGTGGCAATAGGTGGCGCACAGGATGCATGCAGCCCCTGCCACCTCCCAGTGAGACCCTGCCTCCTCCATGGGAGTGGGGGTGGGGAATCAACAGTTTTAGCACTACAGAGCATTAAAAGGAACAAATTAAGTTCATTTTCAAGCTACATTTGACCCTTTTAGCACACAGTAGTAGCACTATTGATATTTTTCTGGTGCCTTGCGAAGTGTGTGGAGCCCCACAGAATCGGTGGCATCCCACAAACTGCGGCTCATGGGGAGGTCCGGCGGGACAAAACTGGCCCCATGAAGTTGCCCACCCCTCATTTAAAGTAATGGGCTCAGGGTGGGCATGGGCTGTTCACACCCATACATTGTGGGGCGGGGTTAGTATTGGTTAAGCTATCAACCTTTATTTGAGCCTTGGCTCAGTCCAGATGCTAACAGTCAGCTTCAGCTGTGTCCTGACTGAAACTGCATAATTCACAATCTTCACCTGATCATCTAGGTCAGGCTTCCCCAACCTGGTGTCCTCCAGATGTTTTGGACTACAACTCCCATAATCCCCAATCAGCATGGCCATGCAGGCTGGGATGATAGGAGCTGTAGTTCCACACATCCATAGGACACCAGGTTAGGGAAGGGTGACCGAGGTACAGTATATGGCTGTATTCCATCAGGCTGACCTTACTGGGTGACTTTTGGACAACTTTCAAATGGCCTGAACATTTTTATCCAGTCTAGACACGCATAAAACAATGTTGGGTAAGGACCAACTGTACCTGTTCTTCCATCTGTTCCTACCCCTTTAGGAAGACCCATCACACACTTTCCAAACCACTTTCTATTGTTGCCGTTCTGACATGTGAAGAAGCAGGGTGAGTCTTCATGAAATACGCCATACCTCGGAAAGGAAGAACAGTGAGGGTCAAACTAAGTGGTACTTTAAATATGTAGCTTACAGCTATGTCTCCCCACCCATACTTGAAAGTAAACATGTGGGACTTGATCTGGATTGGGCCCCTTGTGTGTGGGGGGGCAGCCTAGGGGGACTTTAATTCTTTACCCTCCATTGTGGTCCCTATGAGGATTTCGCCCTCCTTGCCTGCAATTTGCATTGCCCCCAAAGGATCTATTCTGTGGTTGAGCAACTGTGGGAGGTCTAGGGTCCATTTTGCCTGCAACACCCTCACACCCCCATTGTCCTGATTTAACCCCATCTCCCAAATCTGGCCATTTTACTACGCTGAAGCGCTAAAACCACAATTTTTCATCTCAAAGATTTTTTCCCCCTGCATCTGCTGCTGAATTCAGTAGCATGGTGGGGGTGGATGGCAGGGGCCACACCAGGGGAAACCGGGGCCCCATGCAGCCTACGGATCATGTTTTCCCACCCCTGATCTATTTTCTTTGGCCCTAGGGCCAGTGAGATTTCTTGGCAGTACAAATGGCAGAAGGGTGTGTTGTGATCCAGATTGAGACTGCTGTGAGGGACAAAAGATTAAAGCCCCCTCTCCCCACATGATGGTCCTGATCTACATCAGGACCCCCATGCTTACTTTTGAGTAAGGGGGGGAAATATAGCTGCTGGCTACATCTTTAAAGTAAGTTTTCCTTTGATCCTGAGACCCTAAAGAACTCCATAGTCAATGGACATACAATGACCCGCAGTCTTGTACAGACGGTAGCTGCATGCATCTGAGAATTAACCAATCAACAAGCCATTGACTGACAGGTATGCAGATAAATCCTATTGCTCCCTCTGACCCCCCTGCAAAACTGCACATGCCTCCTAGCTGCCAGGCCTGTGTGGATATTTACTTCACACCTATGCTTAATTTTATGTATAGGTAGAACCACTTTGAACATTCGGGCATTGTTGGTTAACCGAAATGCCTGAAGGATCATGGGAAATAATTATGGAAGGGATCATGGAATGGAAATGGCTCAGTGTAATCGGTGGGCTGTAATTAGTGGATTAACTAGACACAAGGCCTGCCACTGTTATGGATTTGGCCTTTGCTTGAGTGTTGTCAAACTATAGTTCCAGTATTTAGGAAGCCTCTGGCTGCCAGTTAGCAACTCATACACTTCAATACACTTGAAACAAAGCATGCACCAAAAATTGTTTTAGGTAGATTCAATTTTGGTTTTGTACTAAAAGAATTAGTAAAGGAAAAATATTTTTATTCCATTTTTCATTTTTATTAGAAATATACTTGTACTATCACATTAAAATATAACTTGCATAAAATGACATAAAAACATTTTTGTTATTAAATGGAGCTTTGCTAAAGATTCTTAGATCTTAATAGCTTAACAGGTACCAGAATTTCTTAAACATTTCTTGTTCTTAGACTTCCAATACTTTAAAAAGGAGAGATCTTATTCTCAGTACCAAATTCCCCATTCAATACTGAATAGGCTATTAAGTTGACAGGTACCTAGGCCTTGTAAGCTTCTAATAAGAAGTTTCCACATTCTAAAATCAGCACATATTTATAGTTTTTTTGTGTAGAAATTACTTCATAGCTGATAGTGTCTACTATCCCATAAATTAGGGCTCACAGTCTTAATTATTTTATTGTTATTAAACATTCTTTAAAAATTAGAACATATTAAAAAACACTTACATGTACAACTTTCAGGCTAGATGTGATCAATTTTGAATTATACATTTGAGAAGATAATTCTTTACTCAAAATTTGCCAATTAAACTTAATTTGATGTGTATACCTTAGACAATATTTGTTGCTCATTAAATGATAAGTGAAAACTTTTAAGTATACTTTTGAGCTGGAATAATACAGTCTCACATCTGTTGGTTACTCAAATAACATTTTGGCCTAAGTGACAGCACTTTAACTCAGCATTTTCTCTTTGGATACCATCCAGGTCAACTCGACCATTATTTTTTTTATACCAGTTACCCAGAATTCATTATCAACGTGCTTGTGAACTTGTATCTTCCCTTTAATACAATTACTACTTTTTACTTATTTACATTTTCAAATTCTTAGGGTACAATCCTATGCATGTTTAGACCGTAAAAAGTTCTACAATTTCCAGCATGCCCCAGCCAGCCATGCTGTCTGAGGGATGCTGGGAGTTGCAGGACTTTTTTCTGCCTAAACATGGATAGGATTGCACCCCTAATTATTTATCATTAACATTTGGCATTTGCATTTCATAAGAAGACATCCTATACTGTTTTAAGAGAGGTGGGTGTGCATTTTCTCAATAGTCTTCTCTGACTTGGATTCCTGCATTGCGCAGGAGGTTGGACTCAATGGTCTTATAGGCCCCTTCCAACCCTACTATTCTACGATTCTATGATTCTAAAGTGAAATCAGATATTTCCTAAAAATCTGGGACACCACCATGTCTACTAAGCTAAAAGTGTCAGTCCTACCTTTTTGTGTGCGGACATGTGTTTAATCTGTGGCAAATATCATCCCTACACTCACTGAGGCTCATTTGTTTACAATTATACATGCCAAGGGAGTCTTTCAGGCAGCCTAATGTTGTTGAACTGCCAACTCCACACAAATTTTTCTCTGTCAAAGAACAGCATGTACTTGCTGTGATTCACTGTTCTCACACTGACATTGATATATATTCAAAGAAGAATTGACTTTCAAATTTTCATAATATATTACTTAGCGTATCTCACTAAGCTGCGTTCTTGGGCACTTTTCTCCCAAGACAAAAATGTTCTCATCCAAATTCATGTTTCCTCCTTAATAACCATATTGAAACAAAACAATTACTCCTGTCCGTGATTGTTCTAACCGTTCTAACAAGAGCTACTGCGGTTGCATGTGCCAGAGTATGGAGTAGCTCACCTGTTTCTGTTGTGCTTCAGCACTACCTCCACAGATGACTGGTAGATAGCATTGCCAGCTAAGCAGGAGTCAGGTGACCCTAGGGACCAATGAGATTTGACCTGGCCCTATCCGACTATTGTCCATCAGTCTGAACAACTCATCACAGACTGAGCTCTCAAATGGACCATCCCTGTTTTTCTACTTGACCTGCCTTTCTGCTTCCACGCTTGTCTTTAGATCAGAGTGGGTGGAAAGGAAATCTGGATCTACTAGTAGATCTCTCAGTGATTTACTTAGCATCCCTAAGTTCTTCTTTGTGGTCTCTGTGCATCACACATATGGGCTCTGCACCTGCACTGAGTCTCATTCGGGAAGCTTCTATAGCTGAGGAACGTTTTGGTGGGAACCCTTCCCCCACTGTCCACTGTGCATGTTCCAGCGGGTTCCCACCCATTCCCTCAGTTCTCTTTCAACCACCTTAGTGGATAGTCCTTTCGGAGCTTCCTCTCTGTTAGAAAGAGAATTGCTGAGGTTCTTTCTGTGTTATATTTCTTGTTGTTCATCCTTGTTTTTCTTCGTCATCTCCCTCGTCATCATCGTCCACCTCCCGCAAAAAAATCACTTTGTCTTTGTTGTTTGTCCATCTCTCAACTGCGGCTGCGGTGCCGTCTCATGGCTGCAAAGGCACCTTTTCGAAAATGTGTCAAGTGTGGGAGTAAATTGCCCCCCACCTAGGGATGGGCGGATCACTTACCCCATTCTGGGTGGCGGGGTCCACGGGGGGCGGAGGCAATCCGTCCCTCCCCTGGAATCCTTCCTGGCCGGCTCTGCTCTGTGGTGATCCTGCGGAGCCAGCCGCCAGCTTTGCAGCGCTGATGATACGGCTGGCCACTATTGCCATGCTGTATCGCTGTGCTAAGTCCGGATGCAACTGGCATCCATTATGCCATTTGCGTCCCTGTTTTCACATGATAGGCTATGCAAATTATATTTACGTAGATATTTACATAATCTATCACGTGAAAACAGGGACACAAATGGCGTCTTGGACACCAGTTGTGTCCAGACTTAGCACAGCGATACGGTACAGCAATGGTGGCCAGCCGTATCGCCAGCGCTGTGGAGCTGGTGGCCGGCTCCGCAGGATCACCATGTGGAGGAACTGGCCTGGACAGATTCCAGAGGGGCACAGAGGTGAGTGCTCTGTTCCACCACGGACCCCAATGGGGCCAGATTCTTGGAATCCAGCCTCATTGGGGTCTGACATCCCTACTGCCACCGACCCTCACTCCCTCTGCCTTTTTTGCCTGGGTGAAGGACACCTCCCTGATTCCTGCTCCGTGTGCCAATCATTTACTAAATATGCACAGAAGAACAGAGCGGACAGACTTAAGGCAGAACTGTGGAGGAGACAGCGTTGTTGGCTACAGACCCAAAAAACGTTGCAGGGTCCTCTACAAGTGGCAAACTTGAGGTGACTATGTCTTCGTCCAAGCTGAAGTCTCCTCGTCCGGCTACCTGAGTCAAACAGACTGATCCTCTGACCTGGGGCACTCCTTAGCACTCTGGGTCACGAGAAAAATCACGAGAAAGGCAAAGATTCCAAAGTTGGGATAGAATGGCTTGAAAAAGCATAAGAAAAAGAAGGTTGCTGACACCTCTTTGAAACCGACGATCCCAGCACCTCCTCTGTTGCTGGACTCACCAATTCATGTGCTATCACCGACACCTGCTGTTCCAGTCACCGAACTGGTGTCGACCGTGTTCAAGGGTGAAATCCTGGAATTTTCCCCTCCGCTACCAGTCTCTTGGGATCAAGAGCTTTCTCCATCAGGAGACCATCATTTGCCAATGAGGCAGGAAGCCCCATGTCACTGTCTCCTGTCCCCTCCTTGGGATTGAGAGCATCAGTCCCATTTGGGATTGTATTGTTCTCCTTATCGGGATTATCATTTCGACCCTCGCTACAGAGACAGATCGAGGTCTCCACAAGGTGACTGGGACAGATGCTCGGAATGGTCTTACTCTCTGCAAGGTTCTTACCATTTTGATGAGTGGCGTGCTGCTCGGGATCAAGAATATTTTTCAGAGCGCTCCAGGTATACTGCCCCGCGCTCTCCTCAGTATCAGCCTCTTCTGCCAAGGACTGTGTCCCATCCCACTGAGAAGGATGAGTTCCTGGTGCCTCCACCCATGCCACCTCATTCCTCTTCACTGCTGAGGTGCCAAGTGGAGTCATCTAAATATGTGCACTCATTCCCGACTTCAGTTCCACAACTGATTCCATCAACAGACCGTGCACCATGAACAACTTTGCACCATGACTCTGTTGATGACTACCAGTCAGATTCCTCATCTTACTCATCTGTCCCACCATCCATTCCATCTCCAGATGATGTAGTGGGCTCCCATGAGGGGGTGTCTCCCTCTAAGGATATGTTTCATTTCACTGAGCAGGTCAGCAGAATGGTGCATTCCTTGGGTACTGACGTACAACAACCAGAGAAGCATCTACAGCAGTGGTTCTCAACCTTCCTAATGCCGCGACCCTTTAATACAGTTCCTCATGTTGTGGTGACCCCCAACCATAAAATTATTTTCGTTGCTACTTCATAACTGTAATTTTGCTACTGTTATGAATCGTAATGTAAATATCTGATATGCTGGATGTATTTTCATTGTTACAAATTGAACATAATTAAAGCATAGTGATTAATCACAAAAACAATATGTAATTATATATTGTGAAATATTTATTTCTTATTACAAATAAATGAAATTTTGTCTTGAAGCATGGTGTAGCATGGGTAACAGTCTTAATATAACAACAGTAAACTACATTGCTACATTTTGTGACAGTATGCGTAAAAAGCCAACGTCAGTGCGAAGGTTGAGACTGCTTCTTTCTCACCAGATCAGAAATTCTCGGGGCAGTCTTTGCAAGAGCACAACGAAGATCATCTTCCACAACAAGTCTACTTCTGTATTTAGACTTGATAACCAACAAGCTGGAAAACCCTGTTTCACAAAGATATGTTGTTGGAAATGGAAGAAGAAGGCGCAACACAGTCTCAGACAGAACAGGATATGACTGCAAACACTTGATCGGATCTTTTCAGACAAATCGAGGCAAGTTGCATTTGGTCCTTGCAGTGATAAATTTAACTCATTCAAGATGGCAAAGATGGCAACCAAGTAAGCTATTTTCTGCAGTTCACTTTTATCGCTGAAAAGTGCTTCGAACTGCGGTCTTGCTTTCTGATTAAAAAACGTTTTGAGTTCATCACGAAGCTCAAAAACACGTTTTAAAACTTTTCCTCTCGACAACCATCTCACTTCAGTGTGAAATAGCAGAGCATTGTTCGGCGCATCCAACTCGTTGCACAGTTGCGAAAACAGTCGACTGTTTAAAGTGCTCGCCTTTACAAAATTGACAGAACTTATGACGCTTTTCATTACTTCTTGTAACTCTTGTGGCAGCATCTTCGTTGCTAATATTTGCCGATGAATCATACAGTGAGTTCCGATAACTTTTGGTGACTCATTCAGTACCAAACGTTGAAATCCAGATCGACATCCTAGCATAGCTGGAGCACCATCTGTGCAAACACCACAAACCTTTTCCCAAGAGATCTTATGCTCTTTCAGAAATGAACCAACTGTGTCAAATACATCACGTGCAGTAGTTGTCATTTCAAGAGGTTTGCAAAAAAGAAATTCATCTTTAAAGTCGCCGTCATTAATATACCTCATGTAAATCAGTAACTGTGAACAGTTTGCAACGTCTGTAGATTCATCAAGCTGGATACTAAATATTGGAAGTGGAGCAGATTTAATTTCCTGGATTACCTGATCAAGAATATCAGCAGACATGTCATCTATTCTTCTGCAGACAGTGTCGTTAGATAAGGAAATTGCACTCAATTTCGTAACAAATTCGTCTCCGATCATAACTCGAACAATGTCTTTGGCCGCTGGCAACAGTAAATCCTCAGCAATGGTGTGAGGTTTCATAGCTCTGGCGATTCTGAGTGCCACCAAATAAGAAGCTTCAACGGCTGCTACGTTTTGTTTGTGGTACCTGCCACCAGTGTCAAGTCTGGCTTTCTTGAGTCCATCAGCTTTGCTTCTAAAATAGTTAGTATCCTTGCCGGCAAAGCTCGGATGCTTGCTATCAAAATGGCATTTTAGTTTGTTCGGCTTCATAGATTCGGCTGATAGAACTTCACAACAAATAACACGTTGCGGTTTCTCAATTCCTGCTGTAAATATTGAGGTAAAACCATACTGTAAAAAATCCTCACTATATTTTCTTTTCTTAGCATTCTTCTCTACACGATCCATTGTCATGGGATGGTTTGCTAATGAAAATAATATATAACAATAGCTTTAATGATACAAAAGATGATACATGGCATAGTTCAGTCAATACAGTTCATTAAAGTTTCCTATGATTTACCATTCTCTGTGTTGTTGTTTTTACATACCTGTTAATATCACAAGGGGGCAGTATTCACATCAACCACAGCTGAATATAAAAAGACCGATCAGCACCCAGATTAAGTTCCCATGGTACAGATATATATATTTTTTGCAGTAGTTGATGATTTTACAGTACATGATTTTACATTTACCCAGTAATTATAATTCATGAAGTGTCTTTTTACCTCCAATACTGCTGCTTTCAACACATTAGCTGCTTTTAACAGAGTAGCTGCTTTCAATACAGCAGCTGCTTTCTACACAGTAGCTGCTCTCTACACATGTGTGACTGGTCCACATAAGTACATTATGGCGCCAACCCTGTTACATACACCTGTATTTGTATGGGGTGTATGTGATGGGATTGGCGCAATGATGTCATCACGCCAGGTACTCGTATGTGGGCGTATCTGCATGTGGGCGGACCCGCCTGGAGACGGATAGAGGAGCGGTGTCTTGGTTCCTAAGACCATCGAAAATATGTGGTTTCCAATGGTCTTAGGCGACCCCTGTGAAAAGGTCGTTCGACCCCCAAAGGGGTCGCGACCCACAGGTTGAGAACTGCTGATCTACAGGAACCTGTTTTCGACGCTGTCCACACCAAGTTGTCGAAACCGCTAGCGATGCCTTTCTTCTTGACCAGGGGCATCGTTAGAGGAGGGCTCACCTGGGCACAGGCCCTGGATCTTTTTTGAGCTGTGCCCTGGATCTTTTGAGCTATCCTAATTGCCTTTTCTTTTCTTTTTTTACATTTTCCCATTGACTTGCATTGGAAAACAGAAATGGCCATAACTTTTTTCTTTTATATGATAAATACATGACATTTGGAGACCTGGCAGCCCCTATATAGATGACTGAATATGCAAAATTTAAGACAATTAGGCGTGATGGTTTTTGTTCTAGCACAGGTAAAATTTGATTTTTTCCAGAAAATGTGTCAAAGCAAACAGCTATAATTTTTTTGTTCTTCCACATAAGTGCATGAAATCTGGGAAACTGGCAAACCCCATGGAGCTTATTGAACCTGCCAAATTTCAGACAGTTAGGTCCAGTGACTTTTGTTCTAGCCACAGGTAAAATTTGATTTTTTCCAGAAAATGTGTCAAAGCAAAGAGCTACATAAGTGCATGGAATTAGGCAATCTGGCAGCTCCTGTGGAGGTGATTGAACCTGCCCAATTTCAGGCAATTAGGTACAGTGGCTTTTATGCTAGTCACAGGTAAAATTTTCTATTTTCAAGAAAATCTGTCAAAGCAAAGAGCTATATATTTTTTGTGCTTCCACATACATCCATGGAATTTGGGGAGCTAGAAGCCCCTGTGGAGCTGACTGAACCTGCCACATTTCAGACAGTTAGGTCCTTTGGCTTTTGTGCTAGCCATGTGTAAATTTTCCTTTTCTCAAAGACTAAAACAAAAAGTAAAAACTCCCAAGCTACACAGGGGATTAGAAATCCTCATCAGAAGGTATGTAAGGTGACCATTAGGAGGTTACTATCCCTAATCTCTGGTGTAGAGTTTTTTTTGAGGTGCAAAAAACCTCTCTTCCCCTACTTTTCTGCTCTTATATGCCCACTGTTGGGAGCTTGCTTGCAATGAAATTTTGAAGAGGGAGAAGGAAGGGAAGAAAGAGCTTCATGTGAAATACTGGTATTTCACACAGCACCTGATCTTACTGCCCCCAAATGGAACCATCGGCTTCTGCAGAAGTTTAGTAGCTTCAGTAAAGCAAAGGATCCAATCAGCCTCCACAAACTTCTTTCTCCCCCTCCACTTTGATTTCTCCTAAATAGCTGTAGGACTCAAATTATTTCAAAAGGAGGGTTAGGACTATGTGGAGTCATGATCGAGGAACTGCTGAGGCTTTTAAACAGGTTCTACAGTTTTTCAAAAAGCTAGAAAAAGCCCTCAGCCACCTCCCCTCATAAAGTTAATTTAAGTACGTGCAATCCTTACAAACCCTCCACAGCATCCTAAATTCCTCTGAAGTACCACGTCTCTGAAAGGAGCCCACTTGGCTTAGGGAACCCTCTCTCCCCCCGCCCCCGCATTTCCAGTCACCATTCTTCTTTTCTCCTTCCCTCCCCTATCCTGTTCGTTCTTTCTCTTCTTTATTCCCCCCCCAGAGCATATCTTGAGAAATTCTTAAAGAGAATTCTCTTCAGTGGGCAAGAGAAGTTCTGAACTGTATTTGACTTTATACAAACAGACAAGAGGGTTGGGTTTTCTCCTTCTCCTCACTCAAGTCTTTGAGAAGAGTGGGTTCACATGGTTGCAGAGAAACAAATCTGGGGCTGTTTTGTTTGTCAGTTGCCATGATCCAGCCATAGGAAGGGCTGTAGCTCAGTGGCAGAGCACATGCTTGGCATGCGGAAGGTCCCAGTTTCAATCCCCAGCATCTCCAGATATGGCTAGGAAAGAATCCTGCCTGAAACCCTGGAGAGCCGCTGCTGCCAGTCAGTGTCGACAATACCAGGCTAGATGGACCCAGGTCTGACTCAGTATAAGGGAGCTTCCTATGTTCCTATGAACAGAAAGCTTTAATGTAAAAAATAGGAGGTTTTGGTTTGTTTGTTTTTAAGTGGAGGGGAAATAAATACTGCTCATTTATGCAATCCTATGTATGCCTACTCAGAAGCTCTGTTATATTTAATGAAGCTTCCCTTCAGGAAAGTGTGCATAGGATTCCAGCACAAGTTACTTTTGCAGGAAAGTTTGCACTTTGTCGTTCTGGATGTTTACTCAGAAATAAGTCCTGAGTTGTGTGCATGGTATTTCAGGCTTAATACAGTGCCTACCCAATTCCACCTAATGAATTGACTACCCTTTCAGCTCAGTCCTGTTCATGTTTTGTCATTTGTGGGTTTAGGTGTTTTGTTTTGTTTTTGCATGAACTCTAGCTTCAGTGGTGAAGGAAAGGCACTTAGTATATGCTTAGAGTTTCTACATAACTTAGCCCTAGTTTTGAAAACAGACTCATTGGCTGAATCCTGGTGAAGTCTTGGCACAATGAAGTTATGGAGAGGAAGATACAATGAGAGCTTGTGCATAACAAGGAGGAGGTAGAGAGGAGTTGCACAAAACAAGACATCTGTTCTGATGAAGAGTTGCTGGAGGCTGGCAGGATGAGGAGGGATGGTTGCATGGAGGGGAAGAGAATTGGTAGTGGGAGAATGTAAGTGCTTAGTGGTGAAAGAAAAGTATTCTGCATATGCTCAGGGGAACTCTCTATTTAAGAACATAAGAAGAGCCATGCTGCATCAGACCAAGGTCCATCTAGTCCAGCATTCTGTTCACACAGTGGCCAATCAGATGCCCATGGGAAACCCACAAGTAGAACATGAGTGCAATAGCACCTTCCCACCCATGTTCCCCTGCTGCTAATATTGGTGAAATGTAAATAAATTCTAGTCATTCTAAATTTGCATTTATGTATATCCTTCAGATGAATGGGCCACGGTGGCTTAGTGGTTAAGACGCTGAACTGCAGACTGGAAGGTCAGCAGGTCAGCAGTTCGAGACCCGAGTGCCGCGTGACGGAGTGAGCTCCTGTCTTCAGTCCCAGCTTCTGCCAACCTGGCAGTTCGAAAGCAAGAAAGTGCAAGTAGATAAATAGGTACCGCCTCGGCGGGAAAGGTAGCAACGTTCCATGCACCTTGGTGTTCAGTCATGCCGGCCACATGACCACGGAAGCGTCTTCGGACAGCGCTGACTCTTCGGCTTAGAAACGGGGATGAGCACCGCACCCTAGAGTCGGACACGACTGGTTGGGGACACCTTTACCTTTTACTTTTTATATCCTTCAGAAACTTTGCAGGTTTCTTGCCTGGGAGACACCTCTAATGACCTATGCATTTTCATACAAATTTACCCAAAAAACTATTGGGGAAGGGGTGAAGGGAAAGCAAATCACTCCCCCCCAAACTGGACAACTCCCCTTCCACATGAACTGCTGCACCTATCCTTCTGAAACTTGCTGGTTTCTTACTTAGGGACAACTCTAGGCTGTCTGTAATTTTCAGAACAATGGTCCACAAGGAAAATAAGGACAGAAGTATGTACTCTTTTGGCACCCTCAAAATGTCAAGGCCACCCTTGCACAAAAATCCTTGTGGCTATCATTCTGAAATTTGGAGACATGATCTCCTCTGATGGGGCAATGAATCCTGAAATGTGTATCCAATTCTTCCAAGTAATAAACATTTTATTGGCAGTTCCCTTTAAAAGAAAATCAAAATAAAACCCTGCACCTATTTTTCTGACATTGGTCAGGTGTAATCCCCTTCTAGGGAGCTACTATGCCTGAAATTATCATCCAGTTCTGACCAAGAGAAAAAAGTTAGTTTTTTTTTTTAAATTTCCAATGGTAGTCAACAGGAAGCATACAGATTCTTTTTTCCAAACCTTGACTCAGGTTTGGTGCTGAGCTGAAGTGGACCGACTACAAATTGGCCTGAGCAGAAGCAGGATGTTTTCCAAAATGCTGAATCGGGGTATGAGTTGAAATGAGGTGGGGGTCAGGGCACACTTCTTATGTATGTATGTATGTATGTAATCTATACACACACACAAGCATACCACACGCACACACCACACACACACACATATACATATATATTAGAGGTGCACTTAGACTCGGATATATTATAAAGATAGATAGATAGATAGATAGATAGATAGATAGATAGATAGATAGATAGATGCAAAGTTGTGTTATGGGCCTGTGGCCCGGATCTTTTAAGAACCTAGAAACGCCCCTACTCCCGACCCTTTTACAGACCATCCAGCAGTCTTGGAAGGCCCCCTCCTCCATGGCTTCAATGTCCAAGTGCCTTGAATCCCTTTATAGGGTGCAGGGGAAGGACATGGTGTTCCTAAAATTCTGCTCACCCCTGATTACCTGACAGTGCAAGGGAGAGCTTGCAAGCTGCAAGATTCTAGAGGAGAATGTCAGGCCATCTATCTGGGAGCTGAAGCTGAACCGAAAGTGGATCCTGCAACAAGACAATGATCCTAAACATACAAGCAGATCTACAAAAGAATGGCTGCAGAAGAAGAAATTCCATGTTTTAGAATGGCCTAGTCAAAGTCTGAACCTGAGCCCCTTCGAAAAGACCTGAAGCGAGCTGTTCATGCAAGGAAGCCCTCAAATGTCACTGGGTTGAACCAGTTCTGCAAACTGCAAAGAGGAATGGGTCCAAATTTCTCAAAACCGATGTGAGAGACTGACCAACAGCTACAGGAAATGCTTACTTAAAGTCCTTGCTGGTCAAGGAGGTGCCAGTAGGTACTGAATCTAAAAGTTCACATAAGTTTTCATACATGGATATTATTGAATGTTGAATCAGTTGTGGATAAATAAATGTTGAAAAACCATCATGTTTGTTTGCCATTTGTTTAATCAGGTTATCTGTTGTTCTTTATCTAGGATTATGGGGTTAGATTAAGATCTAATAACATTTTAGGTTAGAAATATATGACAATCCTAAGAGGTCCACAATCATTTTCTTGCCACTGTAAGTGTAGGACAAGATTGCTTTCAGCCACAATGATGTACGATGTACTATCGACCAGTGGTCTAGTGATGAATTTTGAAGTGCAGGAACTCGTCCTGACAGCCTCCATAGCCCGCCCCCAGGGAGGGTCCAAAAATTGCAGGCAGCCGTGTTGATCCATATCAATATGATCCATATCAATGTTGATCCATATCAGTTCTAGCAGTTTGCATTTGCCCAGAGTAGGTCTTTTTTCTAGAGCTAATAGGCCTTATTTGCCCATTCAAGACCAAGCCACCCCAAAATATGTTTACATGAGGTACAGTACATTGTTGCTGTGAAAATTCATCCCCTCACTCAACTACTGTGAGGATTGCAGCTAAGCTGAGCAGGAACAGGCAATTCCGAGGGGGGCGGCAGACGACATCAGCATCTCTGCTAATAAAAAAGGGCCAGCACTGCATCCCTGTGAACGCTGGCTCCGTTACACTGCTCCTATAGGCCCTACAGCTTACTTCTTTCTGCCTTGTGGCTCTAAGGCCTCAGCTCTCCGATCTCTTGCTATGGTGCAATTCCACCACGGTGAGTAGGGCTTTTCTGGACAAGGCAGCTTGAGGATCACAGCTTTAAGTGACTCCAAGTTTTGCTTTTACAAAGATCAGAGCTGCAAATCTGTCTAGACAAGCGATTTTACAGTGCAGGAAATTGTATTTTTCTTTTTTCAATGTGAATAGATAAATCCCCCAGTGTTGTAAACACTCTATTATCATGACTGGCAGAATAGATAGGGCCCTTCTGTTCTCAGAAAT
Source organism: Heloderma suspectum (assembly GCF_057233095.1). Classification (NCBI taxonomy): domain Eukaryota; kingdom Metazoa; phylum Chordata; class Lepidosauria; order Squamata; family Helodermatidae; genus Heloderma; species Heloderma suspectum. The sequence goes on from NC_139459.1 coordinate 91,277,995, forward strand.
ACCCGCCTCGCCCCCAAGAGAAAGCATTTGATGGGCAGTTTGCCTGAGATATTTGACTGGGATGTGAAAGAGCTTCTGGGCCAAGGACATCAGGACAGATTTGGCCTTGGAGCTGGAATGGCTGCATGTATTTTTGGGAAGTGCCACCGCCCTTTGGAAAGGTAATAGGAGGCCCAGAGGGGCATACAGACCCAATTGCCTTGCAGGCTGCTTGGATACATTCTGCTGGGTTTCCATGCCAAATATGATTGTAAAGGCAATGACAAGATAATGAAATACGTAGAGGGACATTTTCTTGCTTTAGCCTTAAATCCCCATATCACTTGACCTTGTTTAAATAAGAATGGAGCTGGAGCCAGAAAGCACTGTTCCAACTATGAGCTTTTTGAAAATGACATTGGGCATATTAGTCTGCTACTGTTTCATAGAAGCGCTGTTGTAAGATGTTGAGGGAATGTCTGCTGGCTTGAATGCCAAGATATAAAGGGAACATCAGGGCCCACTCCAGTTGGACTGTCGGACCCGTGCTCCCTGGGAGAGGAGAGGGTAAGCAGGGCCATTCCACCAACCCTGCTGAAACTCTGCTTAATTTTTTCCTCTTCCTATTCCTCTTCCCTCCCCATTCCTTTTTCCTTGTGTGTCATGTCTTTCTTTAGATTGTAAGCCTGTGGGCAAGGACTGTCCTATTTACTGATTGATTGTAAGCCACCTTGGAAGCCTTTTTTGGCTGAGGGGTGGGATGAAAATGCTTTAAATAAAGAAATACAATTGTATTTCTCTCATTTTTACCCTACCGTTCCCCCAAAGAGCTCAGGCCAATATACATGATTGTCTGATCAATATTATCCTTGCAAAAACCCTGTGAGGTAAGTTAAGCTAGGAGATGAGAGCCAGTGTAGTGTAGTGGTGAGAGTGACGGACTGGGAGCCGGGAGATCCGGGTTCTAGTCCCCACTTGGCCATGCAAGCTCACTGGGTGACTTTGGGCCAGTCACAGACTCTCAGCCCAACCTACCTCACAGGGTTGTTGTTGTGAGGATACAACGGAGCGGAGGAGGATAATGTAAGCCGCCTTGGGTTCCTTGCAAGAGGAAAAAAGGCGGGATATAAATGCAATAATAATAATAATAAATAATATATGGTGACTGGCTCAGTACTACCAATGACTGAGTGAGGATTTGAACTCAGGTCTCTCCAGTCCTAGTTAGTATATTCTAACCACTATACCACACTGCTTTTACATCTACCACACTGCTTTTACCTTGAGACGACGAGCTTGCCCCAGATGGCAACTGGGAAAGAAAGCAGTAGGTCTTACCTTAGAATGCCCTACTTATAGGGGTGTACGAACCCCACTCACCGTTCTGGTTGGGGGCATCTGTGGAGGGGGGAGGCGATCCGCCCCTCCCCCCAGAATCCTCCCCGGCCGGCTCCTCTCCGTGGCAAGTCCACAGAGCTGCCGGCCAGGCCTGTCCGCTGCTGGACTTCTGTCTGCTGCTGGTCTGCGGCCGCAAATGGCATCCGGCATAGCAGACGCCATTTGCGTCCCTGCTTTAGCCATGATAGGCTACGTAAATATTTACGTAGCCTATCAGGAAAAGAGTAGCGACGGAAATGGCGTAGCGGCTAAAGCAGGGACGCAAATGGCGTCCACTACACCGAATGCCATTTGCGGCCACAGACCAGGGCAGCTTACGACAACGGATGGACCGGACTGGCCGGTGGCAGGTAGGGTCCGTCCAGGGAGAATTTCACAGGGTGGCGGAGGGGAGTGGTCCATTCTGCCACAGACTCCTCATTGGAGTCCGTGGCAGAATTCTCCGCCATCCCTACCTACTTAGCTTAACAGGATGGATCACAGACTTAGGGCTTGTTCAGACCAAGCTTTTATCCTGCTGTTAAGTATGCTCACTCACAGAACTTTGCGGGCCCTTTAGATGACGTTGTGAACCTGCAGGGCACCTCCTGCACTAAGTGACCTTTATTCCATTTTTAAATAGATCAGAGATAATGAGTCACATGTGGCACCATGCATGTGGTAGCAGAGGGTGGGCCTCAATGCCACACCTTATGTTCAGTATCACTATGGTAGGGACCATGCGAGCCAGCCCTGGCTCAGCTTAAATCCAAATATTTGGGGCTTAATTGTTTCATAGATCTTTTAAAAACAGGGACTGGAATGAGTTCAGGAAAAGGATCACAGGAGTCAGGAATATTTCTGTACATGTGTGTCACCTAAAATCTATCTATCTATCTATCTATCTATCTATCTATCTATCTATCTATCTATCCACCACACACACACACACACACACACACACACCATCAGGCATGTGTTGGCAGGTATGCACGGGCCTGTGCTCCACCTCACGTTCTCTGGGTTGGATTCAGATTTCTCAATACCTAGAGTTGGAGATGTGAAGGCCTAGGAAAGAACTAGAAAAATTTGAGGAGGGAAAAATCCATTTTCTAGCAGCGGGTGGAGGTGATGGGGACAGGGACAGGGACAGGGAGGGGGGGAAACTGGGGACAACCTTTAAAATGTCCCCCCCCCCTTTCCTCCTGGTTTTTCCCCCAGTTTTTTTTTCCTGTGCCTTCACATCTCTACTTAGAATAGATCCATTTGGGATTTCATGAACTAACCCTTATTCTGCTTCATTTCAAGTATCCTTCTTATTATCAGCTGTAAGGGAGTGTTAAGTTAAAAAGAAAAGGATTAATTGCATCAGACGGCAAATGCTGGAAGGAGTGGCCAGCCACAATGGATAGTTTATTCTTCTGCATCCTCTTTTTGTCTGTGGTCCATTCATCTTATCAAGGATGGCAGCATTTCACCTCCAGCCCCTTCACTGATGGGCCAGTAGTTGCCCCCTTCTATGCAACAGTTGCAGGGGCGGAACCCAGAATGGCCCTGTTGCATAGCGGCGTGAGACCAGCCCACAGCTTCCCAGTCTTAAGGAGACAGATAGGGTTTTGATTGTTCATTCATCTTTAATGATAGGAAACATCACTTTTCTGGCTTTGTCAGCTGCTTAATATGAATAGCTGGCACCTTATTTTGGGCAAAACAAACCTCTATTTGTGCTGAAGGCAGCTAAAGCAGATCTTGTGGAACAGAATGTAAATTATTTGCGTATATATAAGAATTAGCTTTTTCCCACAATTTCTGCCTGACAAAATGTACCGTGAGAACAAAAAGCACACTTGTTTTTGTGACAAACACACTGGTTCGAAAAAAGTCACCAACCTATTCTCCATCTCTTTCATCCTGATTCTAAGCACAATTTTGTTGGCCGTTGTCTTGTAAACGTTTAAAGGGCCTGACAATAATTGTCTTTTTCTAAAAGGAACCACAAGAGGGCACTATTGCTTCATGTTATTAATTCCAGGCAACACCCCCCCCCCTTCTTACTATAGCCCTAGTTCTCACAAACGGTAGAGGAGGTGATGAATCTCTCTTCCCCACTCCCCCGCTCGCACATGTGTGCGCGCGTGTGTGTGTAGGAGCATTCGGTCATGTGAACCCCATCTACTGTCTAAAGTCCAGATAAGTGCATGAAGAGAGACACACTGGGACTACTATATTTATTCAAGTTGGGGTGTGGGGAGATTACTTGGCCAGTTGCAGTTCTACAGGTCCCCTGATGAAGCAGATCGTATACTCCACTGTCAAGCCTTAGGAGTTCAGGTTGTGCAGGTTACAGCAGGTCCACAGCTGGTTTGGAGGTGCCAACCCTGTTCCTGATAACCTTTGCTGTCTCTCTTCTCAGCAAGTAAGATGATATCTAGGAACGGATTCAGTTTCTGCATGCATGTTGCAGAAGTTAAGAAGTCCATCCAGCCTGGAACTATCTACTCTGACTGGCAGTGGTGCTCTTTCAAACATGTTGTCCTCCAGATGTTTTGGACTTCAGCTCCCATCAGCCCCAGCCAGCATGGCCAATGGTCAGGTATGCTGGGAGTTGTAGTCCAAAACATCTGGAGGGCACCAGATTGTGGAAGTCTGCTGTATGGCCTCAAGCAGGACTCATCTTCATCTCTGTGTGCAGAAGATACTTTTAGCTGGAAACCCCAGGGACTGCAACCTTGGACCTTCTATGGGCAAAGCATTTGCTCGATATTGAAGTCCGAATCAGCTCCCAGTGAGTAGCCACAGATGTAGACAAAACACACTTGAGTGGTGGGTTAAGAACAGACTTTTACTGGACATATAATAAACTTACATCTCAAGGTAAGTTGGCTGAGGTATGCCTCATGGTCAGCATCACTTGGCCATGGAAGAGGGAAGAAGATAGGATAGTAGAGAAGGAGACAAGGAAAAAGGCAGAAGGACCTCCCAGAGAGCCCCTCCCACCTCACTCAGGTACATATTAACCCTTCAAGATCAGGTTAAGTGACTCATGGCCCTTGACCCTCCAACAGATATGAGCCAAGTCCCTCCTTACTTAACATGGCTATACATCTGCAGATTTAAAAGCCTGTCTCTAGCATTCACATTTTTTCTTTCTCATAACAATCCCATGTTTATGTTCTATTTAAATATGCAGATTTCTTCATTCGTGCTTTTAGGGAAGGGGGGGAAATCAAAGCATTAGAAAGGCAGAAACAAATTCAATTTGGGATTTTTTTAAAAAAAATCCCAAAATCTGGGATTTGGTTTCCTTCAATGAACATAATTCCCAAATTTTATTTGCTTCTCTCTTTCTAAAGTTTTGATTCCCTCCACTCCCTCCAAAAGCATGAATGAAGAAATCTGCATATTTGGGACCTTAAAGGTATGATCCAGTCCATGCTAAACACTTTTAAATCCCATTGATTTAAATTATTACTACTTATATTACATTGCTGCCCATGTACATGACTTACGCAGAGTGGAATAGGCACAAAAAAGGTCTTGCTCCCAAGATGCTTACAAAAAGATGGGAAACAACAGTGGGAAAAAGGGAGGCAGAGATGAGGATAAAAGTGAGCAAATTCCATTCCAGGTACTTAAAGCTAGGTGACAGTTGGGAATGAGGATCAGGGGCACAGCCAAAGGATATGCGAAAAATATTGGGTGGGTGAGATTTGAAGGAAGTGAGAGAATGGGATCGGTAGAAAATTAAGCACGTGCTTAACTCTGCCATTGAAAAGAGCAGAACTTCATTTCGGCTAGACTGTGCCCTCATTTTATACTGGTTTGGAGTCATTGATATGCCCTACTCTACTACAGACTAGATCAGGGTTAGGGTTCCCCATTTGTCCCACCACTTTCTTCCCGCTCTCCCTGCTGCGTATGGAAAAGGCCACTACATGCATGGGAAAGCAAACCTCTGCACACACAGCTGGACGGGGAAACGCATGGGTGCTGGGTGTGCCCAATTTTTCCTGATCCAGCAGCCAGGGTTATACATAGATGGCTGTACCTCTTTTCTTTCAAAAGCTGCGATCCTGCCAGTTTGCTGCTCAGGGAGGGGCCTGGAGGGGTGGTGGATACAGCGTGGTGGCTCCCCCTCTGCCTCTGATCAGTTGATTGGTGGAGTTTCAGCTTTCTTTAGCAAGCTACCTGTACGCAGCTGTGGCTGCTCTGTCTGTCCTGTATTGGATCAGAGCCATGAAGTTTGCCTATTTGCTTCTCATGTTACCATAGTCAATCAGCAATGGATTTGTGTTGCCGAAGCTTTGGTTGACAATGCTGTGATCCTTTCCAAAAAATATAAAATAAACACTAGAGAGCCATCAAATGGTAATGAGCTGTGGATAATTCTCACTGGAGTTGCATTTCATCCTATGACCTATTAAAAAATAATCCATCTACTTACCTTGGACTTGCCTTCCTCTGTGATTTCTATTCTTAAAAAATAGAGAACCTCCCGTTAACCTCCCATTTCATGCACATTACACACTGTAATTTGTTAGGACTTAACTTTTAAGGAGGGATAATGTTTTTTAAATTAATCACAATAGCTTGGGAGGAAAAGGGTTGAACTCATTCCTGTGCTCACGCAAACACACACATGGACGCACGCATCCTTTCCCCATATTTATCCTGGCACGTGTAATTAAACCTCGATGGGAAAAGAGAAGCAAATTCCTGGATATACTTTCTAAGCTGTACCAAAACAAGTAAGTGATTGCTTCTGTTAATTCAACCAAAAATGACGTTTGCCTGTCCTCCTCCCCTTCTGTGGCCACCCACACTCCAAGCAGCATTTGTCGTGGCTCTTATACTCTCCAGAAGAGAATAAAGGTGGACCTGCGCGAATACAGGCATTTTATCCCCCAGGCCATCACAGGGTGCCACAGAAAATGGCCTCCACTCACAGACCCACCCACCCAGGCCTGTAGCCAGCCTAAAGGTCCTGGGGGGCTGCCAAAAAATTAAGGGGGGGAAGTTCATCTGGTTTCCGGGCCTTTTAAAGACAAAATTGTAAACCATTTTTTTATTATTTGTTTGTAAAAGTATTTAGAGGAGGCATCCCCCACATAGCCCACCTCTGGCTACAGGCGTGCAACCAGTCTGTAATCATAGAATCACAGAATTGGAAGGGACATCAACGGTCATCTAGGCCAACCCCCTGCTGATGCACGAATTCCACTGTTCCATTACTCCTGCTAGGTAGTCATCCAGTCTCTGAATAAAAACCTCTTATGAAGAGAGAGCCCACCAGCCTCCAAGGCCCTCTGTCCCACAGCCAAACAGCTTGCCCCATGAGGAAGTTCTTCCTAATGCTTAGCCAAAATCCTTTTTTCTTGTCATCTGAACCTGCTGATCTGAGTCTTACCTTTTGGGGCAGGGATGGAGAATCTGTGGCCTTCCAGATGTTGTTAGAAGCAACTCCCATTATCCCTCACCATTGGGTATGGTGGCTGGGTTGATGGGAGTTCCAACAACATCTGGAGGGCCACATGGTCCCCACCCCTGCTCTGGCGCAAGGGAGAGCAAGTTTGCTCCCATCACCTATGTAGCAGCTCTTCAACTATTTGAATATGGCTGTTGCTCTCCTCCAGGCTCAACGGGCCCAATATCATCAGCCATTTGCAAATGTCTGCAGACATGCACCACACCACTTGCACCAATCATGTTGTGAATTTTCATGCACCACAAAAACTGCCAGGAATGTGGCGCTAGGAGCAAGAAACTCTCAACATGCTGGAGATATACTGAGTGCTTACAAACATTACAGGTCATGTAGGCGTCCCTTGCTCTGGAGAGGCCATTTCCACAGCCATCTCCATTGCAACTGTGAGGGCAAGCAATCCAGCCCAGACTTATGGTGTATCTCTACACCAGCCTAAAATCCCGCATTTAAAATCAGGGCTTTCTGCTTCCATTTTAAACGCAGGATCACGACGGACTCCCTTTACACGCGCCTCCTTTTCCCCGCCTTTTCCCCATTATCTGAGTCTTCCATATGTTTCATTATACAGCTGCTAGATGGCACTGTGGTCTAGCTCCTCTTATTGAGGGCTTTCCTCTTTTCACAGAGGGAACTCAAGCGCTCTAATTTGATAGTTCATTATCTCCATCTTTTAAAAAACGGAATAAAGGTCATTTAGTGCAGGAGATGCCCTGGAGTAGGGATGGGGGAGAATTTCTCCCCGAAACTTCGGGGGGCCGAGTGCCAACGTATTCAGCCCCCCGAAGTAGTTTCGGGGAGAAATTCTCCACCCTCCGCCCCCCCCCCCGGGATGGGACTTACCTTTCCCGAATGTCACTCCCGGTGGCGGGTCGCAGCAGCGGTTCGGCAGGGCTTCAACAGGGGCAGGGGCGGCAGCTGGTCTTTCGACTGGCTGCCGCCGCCGCCATTCCAAGAAAAGTAAAAAAAAAAACAACGCCCCCGTGATAGGCTACGTGACAATTAACGTAGCCTATCACGTCTAGATTTGCAAAGTCAGCCGTGATAGGCTACGTAAATCGTCACGTAGCCTATCATGGGGGCGTGTTTTTTTTTTAACTTTTTATTTTGCGGCCGGGCGAGGCGAGGCGCTTCCTCCCCAGCCTGAATTTCGGCCAGGCGAGGCGGGAAGCCTCCTCCCCAGCCTGAATTTCGGCCGGGCGAGGAGGGAAGCCTCCCCCCCCGGCCTGAACTTCAGGGGGAGCAGCGAAGTGCCTCCCCCCCACCGCGAAGCAAGCTGCGAGACCAGGTAAGTGACTTTCATGCACCCCTACCCTGGAGGTTACCGACATCATCTAAAGGGCCCGCAAACTTCCGTGAGTGAGCAATCTCAAGAGCAAGATAAAAGCTCCATGTGAAGAAGCCCTGGATCAAACAGTGCATAATATTGTGCTGCTGTTGTCTCTGTCTCTGTGTGTGTGCCTCTTAGGGATGTCAGACAATTCCGCGACGGATCTTGGTCTGTCGAAATCCGTCGTGGAACGAAGCCCCCACCCCCCACCCCACAAAAGGCACGCCGGACAAAGTCCCTGCCACCCCCACCCCACGAAAGGCGCATGAAACGGAGAACTTACCTGCTCCTGTCCGTGTTGCTTTGCGAATGGCGGCCGTCCTGGCCGCCATTCGCTTCCTCCTCTTCCTAGCCATGATAGGCTATGTAAATACTTACGTAGCCTATCACTGCTAATGAGGGACACCATTTGTGTCCCTGCAGAGGCCGTGATAGGCTACGTAAGTATTTACGTAGCCTATCACGGCGGGGGGGGGGAATCCCAGCATACGCAAATGGCGGTAGATCATTTGTGTACGCTGGGTTTTTTCCCCCCCTGCCGTGATAGGCTACGTAAGTATTTACATAGCCTATCACGGCGGGGGGGGGGGGGAAACCCAGCGTACGCAAATGGTGGCGGCTACCACCATTTGCGTATGCTGGGGTTTTTCCCCCTGCTGTGATAGGCTACGTAAATATTTACGTAGTCTATCATGGCTCAATACAGGGGCGCAAATGGTGGCAGCTACGACAGCCGCCATTTGCATCCCTGCAGGGCTGCCCAGCGGATGGATGTCTGGCTGCAGGCAGCCGGAGTCGGCCGGCGGCTCTGCGGCTTGGCCGCGGAGTGGAGCCAGCCGAGCAGGATTCCGGGGGGAGGGATGGAGCGCCTCCCCCCCACTGCGGATGCCCCTGCGCGGAGCCAGGTAAGGGATTCGTACATCCCTAGTGTCTCTCTCTTTCAATTGCCTGTGGTATCTCTTTCTTCCTGCAAGCTATCACAAATCATGTGTTTGGCTGTGGAATTGCCCAGACTGAAGCAGTTTCAAAACCAAATGGAGAGGACTGACGCAGAGCACAGTATGCGGATCATGTGCTTGCCATATGGAGAAGTTGTGTGAGCATTGCCATGTCAACATGATTATTCCCCATTAAAAGAATATTATTCAACATTTTACTGACTCCCTCAGTAGTTTACTCAAGACGGTTAGTTTGTAATCCAGATGGCGATGGACGGCACAGTTTACGAAGAGAAGCAACGTGATTATCATCATCCCAAAGGCCACCCTGTTCGTTCAGGGGGTAGGCTTTCTAAAATGGAAGAGGAATAACAAATGGGCATCTGCTGTGCATTGCAGAGCTGGCTGAAGCTACTTTGCTGCCCTTGGCAGAATGTAATTTATGCCACCCCCTGCATATTGTCCTATGCACAGGAGGTGGGGAGCGGGAAAGCAGGTACTGCTTCCTTAAAGTTGCTTTCCCTTGTTCTCTGCAAGCAAATGGAGCGAAGGGACTTTAATTTCATTTATTTGTATGGAATAAGTGGAAAGAGCAGGAACAATCTGAAGGAGGGGGCAGGAATCTGAAGGATTGCCCCCACACCTTAGACTAGACTTCCTCTTCTGGTGCCCTCCAGATGTTTTGGACTCCAACTCCCATCAGCCCCAGCCACTATGGCCAATGGTCAGGAATGCTGGGAGCTGTAGTACAAAATACCATGTTGAGGATGACTGACTTAGACAAGGGTTAGATCCAGATTTAGGAGCGTGTAATTGGACAGATGGAAGCAAACTCACAGAAGTTGCCTCTGCCTGATCCTCCCCTCTCCCTGCACTACAGCTCTCCCTTGACCCTCTGTGCAGCATTTGGTGGTGGGGTGGAGAGGCTACCAAGGTGAGGAGGGGCAGGAAATTCTGCTTCTACACACCTCAATCTGGATCCAAGCCAATGTTTTGTGGTGTGTGTGCGCGTGTGTGTGTATTTAGCCGAGAGCTCCTGGAATTCTGCTGCCACCCTCCCTGGCATCAACCTGTACTTCTGGTTGGGTTGGGTGGGGCTGGCCTGGTACACCAGAATAGAAGATTTTTTTAGTATTCTTTTTAATGGGATTTATGAGCATGACGAGCGTACAGTGAACCCATGAAGATGCTTACGAACTGCCCTGTGAACATTTAATCCCAGGCTCCAAGGGTTTGCTGTGTCTTCTTTAGGCTGGATGCATCATGAAGCACCCTTCTTCGCCAAGGCTGTTGTCACTTCCTTGGGAATGAAATGGGAGGCTCTCTGCCCGCCCATTTGGAAAGGATCATATCGTGGATTTGGGAGCCAGTGATGACAAGTGATACATAGAAAATGCCTTCAGACATTTTCCATCGGCAGGGTCTGACTAACTTCCTTAGTGCAAATAAAAACATTTTAAAAAAAGAATGAGGAGTGCTAATTAATGCCTGTGGCTGCATTATATCATCAACACTGAAACCAGGCCAGTAACTATGTAGTAGCATGAAGAGATATTCTTCACAGCAGCAAAGGCTGAAAATGTCAGCCGCCCAATGTCAGGCAGCCAAGAGTTAAATGCTAAGGGCAGAGCATCATTCATATGTATGTATGTATGTATGTATGTAATCACACACACATGCACACGATGTCACCATTCACTGTCCTGCGACTCTTGCAGGCCAAGCTTCCCAAAGGGAGAGACAGCTCCACAGCTGTAGGCAATTACTGCTTGTTCAAAAGTGTCCCCAAACTGTGCCTGCTATTATACTTCAAAGATGATGCTGGAAAGCTATAGCTTTTTGGAAGCTCAGCTGAAACCAATTCCTGTAAAAGACAGTAAAAGGGCGGGTCGGGAGCGGAGGGTGTCTCCAACTTGAATTGCAGCTGCAGATCTACGAGTGCTTACACAGGAGTAAATCCCATTGGATTCAGTGGGACTTACTTCCACATAAGCATGCATAGGATCATGCTGTTCACATCCCTGAAATCTGACTGACGCCCTGTCTACTTGGCACCGCTTTCACCCTTCACTCCGTCACAACTGCGCAGCATTTCAGCTTTGAATTAGCTTCTGCTGGGATACACTCGTGATTTACTGTGGTCTTCCCTAACAGACTCCGCCGTGCCCTTTTTTCCCCATTATACTTTAATGCGCAGCTGTGCAGTCCTGTGAGCATGGGGGTGCGACACTTCAGTGGCTGTTTTGTATTTTAGGGGTTCTGTTGTGTCTGTCCATCCCTCGTTAGTTAAAAAGTAGGTGTTCTGTGCTCCTTCATTTCCATGCCATCTGTTTGTCAGTTCCCCAGCCTGAGGCTCTCGCGATGGTTTGCACTCACAAGCATGAGCGGTATTGTGCCTACCCATTGCTCCGAAATGGTGGCCAGAGTGAAGCTGGTCTTCCCTCAAGACTCCTCTGGCCCTTGGGCACTGCGTCCAAAAGCAACCATTGCGAAGATACGAAGCTGCAATTACCCCTAATCTAAAACCGCTGGCACTCACTTTCAAATTAATATGGAATGTCACCTCCCTGCCGTTTGAGACACGGCAGAGTGGGAGCGCCTGTAATAGGAATGAAGTCATTTTCTCACTTTTGCTAGACAGATTAGAGCTCCGTTCAGACAGGTATCTTGTAAAAACAGAGACACTGACATCTTGCCGGTTTGACATATTTGTAATGTTTATTGTTTCTTTTTAGGTATGGAGTCTGGCTTCATTGGAGTTTCAGACTTTTGCAACGCCAAAAAACAATATATAATTTGCTAAATCACCTTGCACGTGATGCCTTCACTTCTTCACCTACTTCAGTGGCTGCTGGGCGTAGATGCATGTCAATTTCATATCAGGGCTGAAACAGAGGTGAGGTGGGAGCCCGGTGATTAAGGCTGCAATCCTATTCACACTTACCTGGGAATACGCCCTACTGAACTTAATAGGGCTTTCCCTGTGCCGTTTCTTGCTGCCTCCACCCATAGCTGCTTGAAAAAGAGTATCAGGAGGTCAAATCATGGATCTCCTGTGTCACATTTATTTTAGCCCTCGGTCTCTCAACTTACGTAAAAGTTTCCTTTCAAAGCTGCCTTTCAGAAGTGAAAGCAACATGATATGGCTAAGTACCTAAATATTCCAAAGCAATCGTTAACACAGATCTCAATGTACAGGTCTCAAATATGTATCAACGACAAATTTAGCACCCAAAGTAGCTTTGAAGTATCTCTTAGCATTTGCAGGATGGGATCCTGGATAATATGCAGTGATGCTAGTTCTCCAAAGCTTGCCCCTTCTTGAAGTTTTCATAGGCGCTTCTTTTTAACTAAGCTCACTGATTCGCACTTTCACAAGGCCCAAGCTGAGGCGGATGCACGAACAAGCCGGATTTGTTAAAGCTAAACTTCAGCTGTGGATTCCCTAAACAATCAGCATTGTTCATCATCATCATTATCATTATCATCATGCCTGCTTCAGTGACTTTAACAGCAGCCTGTGAGACAGAAATTTATATGGTGAAGCTTTTACTGGCATAGACATACATCATGTGGGGAAAACATAACCTACATAAAGCTGTATCTCCAAGCTGTGTCTATACCTCCAAGGACATGGCCAGGGAGTGGGAAAGGGTAATCCTAATGCCCTGTGCAAGCACAGTTGTCAGGCTGCGATCTGAAATGGTTGCATTTCCTTTAAAAAGTTACATGGTCAAGAGAGATAAGGGATCTGTGGCTTTTCCTTCCGCATTTCTGCAGGCCTCCCAGGCTGCCTTTACATGAAAGAAAAAACCCTCAGTCCTCCCATTGTGGAGCCTTTCTGCATTTGCAGTGGGCTCCCAGATGGCGACCACGTGATTGCTGAGAGGGGAAGTTTTTAATTTTCAAGGTTCCATAGAGATTAATGAAACAGTGCTTTCTAGTGGCTGTTTTAGTGGTGTAACAATCCAAGTTAAATAGTTCATTATTTCCAGATCTTTTTGAGATGGAATAACCAGGAAATACCTCTGGATGTGCCCTGGAGATTGACATAATGAAAAGGACCTGCAGACGTCTGTGAATGAGCAATCTCAATAGCAGGATAAACGCTCCATGTGAACAAGCCCCTATTCTGCCAGATACAAAAGGAGTATAGGCAAGGGGGCTGATGCAGGAATGGGGAAGAAGATGAAGCCAGGAAAAAGAGGTGGGAAAAGAGGCTTTCCTCACCATCAGATCCTGGTGACCACGCATCACTTACTTAATTAGTTCATTGACTGGTTCACACAGTTCCCCTTTATCGAACCAGGGTTTCTACCTTGCTCATTTTAAAGGATCTACTGGTCTCCTCCATTATTAATAAACCAGAGGCTTAAGAGAAGCAGTTGATCCTGATGGGCCAGCTGGCAAGGAAGCTACATAACTGAGCCAGAAAAGCAGTTAAATCAAATAAACAAGGAAGTTTCACAGAAATTGGGTTGGCTGAGAAGGGCATTTGGTTAGGAAAACAAAGTCATGATGAGGTTTTAGGATGTGGCTAGGAAATTAGAAGGGGAAGGTTTTACTGAAAGCTGAATATTGAATGATGGGGTCACTCTGAGTAGCCATGGCAAAGATGCTGTGAATCAAGTGTGATGAGGAAGAGTTGGGAAGGCAGGTAAGAAACTTGTGGTCCTCCAGATGTTGTTGGATTCCAATTCCTATCAGATCCACCCAGTGTGGCCAATGATCAGACGGAGCCGGAGTCCAACAACATCTGGTAGACCACAAGTTTCCCACCCCTGACACAGATTTTCTCCCCAGTGGCCCATAGCTGACATGAAAAGAATTAAATTGTGCTATCTGTATCCAAGATCCTTTAAAAAAGAGGAAGTGAATTTAGGGCTTTGCTGATACATGTGCAGGAGAGAACCACACATGCAGCTGGAGGTTTCTTTGAAGTTTCCACTTCACCCACTCTTCATTCTTGAAGATGCAAGCCATTGCTATTCAAACTGCCCCTTCAGCAGTGTGAGCCATCAAAGCCAAAATTTCTAAAAATCTTCCTACTGAGTGTGTATGTGGTTTACCCTCATGTGCAGAGTTGCTGCTAGTCTGCTAATAATATGTTCTGTATTCCACAACAGCACAGCTCAACACCTACCCTAAATGAAATAACAGGCATGCTAGAAAGCTATTGATCAAAAGAACCTGAGAGATTCAACACTAATTCCCCATTATGATCTTGGGTTTTGAGGAGACTTAAATAACTAGGAAAAGATCAAGTATGGCAAGGACAAGCTTTCCATCTGAAATATCTGTGCTCTTTGCTTGGGAATGCTGCAGATCTGTCTATACTGCCTGTCCCATGCATGCCTGTCAATGCAATTTTATAAAGACATTCTCGAACATGTCTCCAGGCAAATGGGTGTTTGGGTATAGTTGAATGAAGTAAGAAGTTACATGGAATTCCATCCAGGAGTTCAGTTATTTCAGGTGCAGTGTTGACTGGGGTGTTGACAAGCTTTAGCTGTGGTTCTCAGATCAAGCTAGTTCTCAGAAACATACCATTGTTATTGGGAATTTTGTGTGGCATCAAGAGAACTTATTTGGTGGGCTAATGTGATGAGAGATGTTTGGCTTTGCCACTTGCTCTTCCAGATTTGTAAGTGTCAAAACCCTTAGGAAAATGTATCCAACCTGTATAAAGCACATACAGATCAGGGTGTTGTTGATGTTGTTTTTAAAAAAATCAATTATAACAAAATCAAAAAGAAAAAAGGGAGGAAACAAAAACAGCAAGAAGCAAAAAAAGAGGGAAAAAAAGAAGGAACATGACAAAAAATATCCGTTCATAATAGCCATTCACAACACCATTAATAAAAAGGAAAAGGAGGGGGGAAAGGGGGAAGGATTCCACACCTCTATTTCAAATATAAACATTAATAAAAGCAGTTCATATCCCTAAATAAGCATCCAGGTGGAACTGATGATGCATTGACAAAATGTAGCTTATACATTCAAATGCAAGCAAGAGCGGTAAGATCTTCAGACCATTGAATGATAGGTGGTAGGTGTTTTTCCTTCCAGGCTTGAAGTATGAGTCTGTTTTCAACTGTAAGGGTGCTCAGACTCCACTTTTTCTGTCTAGCTGTTAATCCCCACATCACAGGAATAAAATTTAAAAGCATATGAACTTCCTCAATTACCACAGATTTTTTGAGAACACTTATACGAGCAATTACTTCCCTCCAAAACGAAGCCATCACAGGGCATGCCCACATCGTATCCTTCAACAAGGCATTGGGCATATATCAGGTTTTAAATGGAGCGTAATGGGATCAAATTCGCTTACCTACGGCAGACCATTTTCAGTTTTTGTCCTTGGAGCCACTGTCCACTTGTATGGTGGATTTATCCTTTTCATAAACCAGCACATTTATTATTTATTTGTAGTACTTTTATATTGCTTAATATCCTAAAACCTCTAAGCAGTTAGAGGTCAATGCAATTTTATACATATATAAAACCAATATAAAAACAGTGTAAGAACAATAAAAACAATAAATACCTAAAAACATTACGACAAGACAATAATACAACAGAGCAGTGTCATAATCCATTGCAAGTCAGGGAAAGCCTGTGTAAACAAATATGTCTTCAAGAGGCATTTAAAGCTTGACACTCTGGGCCAGTTTGCTTGTCATGACAAGCCACCCTGTAGATAAGGCACGGTGGGTTGGCTGTTCGCTCACTAACCCACGCTACTTCTGACAGACAACCAGGTGCTCTGTGGTTTGCCATAGCTTATTTCCCCCTTAGTCCTCCTGCCCACTCCTGGCATGTATCCCATGGGCCTTTGAGGCACAACCTCAATGGCCTACTCAGTTACTCCACTGAAGAATGCATATATGCTCATTAGCAGAGTAGAGGGGTGTTTTCTTTTCACCTTCAGGGAGATTTATGCATATTTAATCTTAATTTTTTTCATCTTTGGGGAGATTTGTGCAAATTTAACTTTAAAAACCTTTTAAGGAGACTTGTGCAAACTTGCTAAACCACAGTAACTACTTTTCTTCTTTGCAGTAAACTATTTGCAGTAAGTTACTGAGAATTTGTGCAAATCTCCCCAAAGTTTTTTTTTAAGTTAAATTTGCACAAATCTCCCCAAAGGTGGGGAAATAATGTTAAATATGTGCAAATCTCCCTGAAGGTTAACCCCCCCACTAAATATGTGCAAATCTCCAGAAGATGGAAAAAACAACGCTAAATTTGTGCAAATCTCCCTGAAGTTATGAAAAAAGGTGTTGCTGTCTAGGGAGGTGACGAAGTAGAGGAGTAAATTGACTAGTGTCATTTCAAGATGTAACAGAGAGGGGATATCGTTAATGAGATCCCAAGGAGCAACTGGTTTTTTTCCTGCTCTTGTCAGGTGGCTCTGTAGCCTTTTCCAACAAGCCACACACAAACCACTATGCAAAAAGCTACTCTGAAAACAAGCCACCCTGAACAACCTAATAACAAGCCATGGCTTCTCAGGATGCTTGTGCGTGGTTAAAAAAAACTACACTGAGGAAACCGTGCTGGGTTCGGATATCACAACAACCCACCCTGAAGCAAACAAGGCTGACAACCCACTGTGGGTTGTTATGTTGTGCATATCAGCTCACTTTCTGCCTTGAACAATGCATGGGAGAGCCTTCCAGAGGGTGGGTGCAGTGGAGGGGATCCACCGCCCTTCTGGATCTGCCACCTGAAGCAGGGCTTCAGCCTGCTTTATGGGTTGGCTGGCCCTGCACAGGGTTGACACTACTCTGTGTCTCTCTGTTCCCTTTCTTTTGACATATAATGCAAACAATACGTGGTGTGTTGCAATTGGCTGAGCACCTCCCTACCCCTGCCAATCATGTAAGTCTGGGATGGGGAGATGCACAGCATAAGGACATCACATCAAGTGTTGTTTCTACGAGGCATTACAAGGGTGAGAGAGTAACATGGAGCAAGCACAGCAGCAACTTCACTCAGGGCTGGCATCACAGGTCAGCCCAACTGAGCCCACGCCCTAGCAGGGCTCCCGCTGCCAAGAACCCGCCTCCCTGCTGCTCCTCCTCGTCTTTACTGTTGCTGCCTGTTTGCTTACCCACCCTCTTCCTTAGAAGGGATGGGTAAGTGGGTGGTGTCAGCAACAAAGATGATGGCGACCTCTCGCCACCTGCTTCCTCACCACCTTTATCCCCGGAGAGCAAGCAGCAATGGCATGGAGGAGGTTGAGGCCCACGGAAGTGGGGGATAGGATGACAGGTGCACGCCACCAAAAAAAAAAAAAAGGACAAAAGAGGGCACCAAGTTGCATGCGCTTGCACACACGCACACACATTTAGAAATAATAACTATTACGTAAATAGAAATACAAGACATCTCATCATAGTAGAGAAGACTGACCAGGTGAGCTATGTGCCTGCTCAGTCTGCTGTCCAGGTACTAACTGTTGATGGGCAACCTCAAGGCCCCTGCTGCTCCCCCTCCTTATGGTTCTTTGACTTGAAACCAGACTTGGGCTGGACAACCCATCAAACAGAGGACACCTTCAAGTAGAGCACTGTCCTCCGCCAGCTCTCCAAAACAGAGGCCTTTGTCTTCTGTAAAGTAGGACCCCTGTCCACCCTAGCAGGGGACCATACTAAGAGCATTTTGCCTCAGCCCTACCTACCAAAAACAACAACCTGGAGCTAGCATTGACTTCATATCTCCTGTAATACTGGTTTGGCCTCACATCAGCATACTTTATTGATGTGGGGGTTCTGATGTGGCTTCAAGGCCTTGTTTGGTTTTTCATTTCTCTGAGATAAAAATGTAAGTTCTTCCAGCCTCTATTTATCATACATTGCACTCTTAATGCTTTGTGATTTGTGTTCTTTTGATTGCTCCCCACTTTGTATCTGCCCTTCTCGAAATATGTAATAGAGTTACATGTGTCTATAGATCAGGAGCGCACAAACTTTTTGGCCCTAAGGGCTGCATAGGTGCCTTCTCGGATGGCAGAGGCTGCGCACATTCACACACATTCCCATACAACTCTCACACACACCGCTCACTGTGCTTGTCTTGTATACATTCTAATATTAAAAAAACCCTTCAGTTTAAGACAGGTGTGGGAAACTTGTGCTGCATTCCCTTGGGGGTAATCTGCCAAGGGCCGGAGTCACTCTATGACTCCTCAACACACACACAAACTAGGAAGGGGGGCTGTAGCTCACTGGTAGAGCACCTGCTTTGCATTCAGAAGGTCTCAGGTTTGATCCCCAGCATCTCCAGATAGGGCTGGGAAAGAATCCAGCCTGAAACCCTGAAGAGTCGCTGCCAGTCAGGGTCAACAGTACTCAGCTAGATGGACCCATGGTCTGAGTCAGTATAAGGCAGCTTCCGATGTTCCTAATCCCACTCACATCCCCTCACTGCTCCCCTCATTTACTCACTCAGTCACATTCCCCCACTCACTCACACATGCACGTACCTATTTAACCCTTCCCTTCCCTCTGCCACTAACAAATAAACAATCTAAGAACACAATCCATGGTTCCTGCTATAGAAGCCTCATTTCTAGAGTGTCCCCAGAACATTCTAGGAAGCAGGCAGGAACTTCTGAGCAATGTTCCCTATGACACTCTAGGGGCTTCTTCACAAGGAGCTTTTATCCTGTTATTGAGATTGCTCACTCATGGAAGTTTGCGGGTCCTTTAGATGATGATGTCAACCTCCAGGGCATCTCCCACGCTAAATGACCTTTATTCCATTTTCTAAAAGATTGGAGATAATGAGCTATCAAATTACAGCGCTTGAGTTCTGCTTGAGTTCCCTCATGAAAAGAGGAAAACTCGCAAGAAGAGGAGCTGGACCACAGCTCCATCTAGCAGCTGTATTATGACATATATGGAAGACTCAAATAAGGGAGGAAAGGAGGGGGGAAAGGTGGGGAGGAAACACATGTAAAGGGAGTCCATCATGATCCTGCATTTAAAACGGAAGCAGAAAGTCCCATTTTAAATGTGGGATTTTAGGCTGGTGTAGAGATGCTCTAGGAACGAGGCTTTTTTGTGAGAACATTTTTTTCCTCTCCCCTCCCCTTTCTTTTTTTGGTGGTGACAGATGCTGGGGGTCTTGGGGGGTCACCTGCAGCCTGCAGGCTGCATGTTTTGGACCCCAGTCTATAGGATCTGCTATCTGAGGGTTGTGTGTCATATTAGCCACTCACTAGGCCACGCATATTTAATCTCAGTACAGCCGGGTGGTTGAATTCCTCAGATTTAACGTACTCCACACCACCTGTACTTTGCAGAACAATTTAGCCAAGACTGCAAGTGCAAACATCCCTCCCTGAGGACCACACATATTGAGCCCTATAACCAACACAGTATTTATCTGATCCAGCAATCAGAAATGACTATAACCTACATTTTGCAGCTGCCAAGATTAGCCAGCTTGTGAGGATGCCATCTCCCATTTACTGCCCTCAACAGATCTAACCAACTGCCTGTGAAATACAGGTGGTTTTGTTTGAAGTTCTGCATCTACAGGTTAGGCTGTCTTCTTCAAATGTGGTAAATTAGCTGCTCTTGGGAAGGCAGAAGACACATGTTGTTAAGTCCAAGGGCTATAATGGGAAAATTTTCCATTATGGCTGTTCCAAGACTCACATGAAGTCTGTGAGCAAAACATAAATGGTTTTATAACTCTCCCCAGAAGGCTTAATAGCATATAATAATCCACTGGAAATATATTAAGATTGTCTTTTCTTAGGAGGATGGATTTGCACAGGGCTTTAGGGTAGCAATTGTTTTGTCTGGGAGGGCTGGCATAAAAACAGCAGTCATTCTCCTAGGAGGAAACACTACAACCATTAGGACTTTTTAGTTTAGAAAAGAAAAAAGTCAGCTGGGAGGGGGGGGGACACATGTTAGAGGTTTATAAAATTGTGTACTGTATGGACAAAGTGGGCTCAGGGAAGATTTTCTCCCCCGTAAGACTAAAGTCAGGATTATGAAATGAAACAGACTGCCAGGAGAGGTAAATGGAATCACTTCTTTACATAGTCCATCATTAATGTATAGAACACACTGCCATATGATGTGGTGGTGGCAGCCCCTAGCTCAGATGGCTTTAAAGGGAGTTAGACATCTTCATGGAGGTTACGGCTATCGACGGCTACTAATTACGATGGATATATGCTGCCTCCATGATCAGAGGCAGCATGCCTCTGTATGCCACTCACTGGGGAACAACAGTATGAGAGAGCTTTAGCCCTCATGTCGTGCTTGTGGGCTTCCTATAGGCATTTCGTTGGCCACTGTGAGAAACAGGATGGTGGACTATTAGGACCTTTGGTTTGATCCAAGAAAGCTCCTCTTACATCCTTATGGAAAACTTAACTTCTTGGATTTCTACCTGTCATGCAGATATTAAAGGCACAGGAGCCAGGCCAGAAGTAAGGACAGCAAGCCTGCAAGGGTTTGTTTTAGGGATCAAATACCATGCAAGCCCCATAGTACATAGGGGTAGGAGTCATGAGCTGTGCATGTACTGTGCTTTCGGGACAGAGAAAAGTGCATTCCTGGGACAAGTTTCTCCACACTTTTTATGCTTTCTTTTTATGTGTTCTGCTTCCAGAACATTTAAGGAAACCACTAAAACAGGAACAAGGGCAATTCCTGGGCAAGTGTGTGCTTATATTGTCCTTTATTCATCACCACATAAGGAAGGAAAAAGCAGGAGCAAATGGCCAACTTTTTACATTTATTTATTTGTTTGTTTGTTTGTTTATTTATTTAATTTGTACCCCACCTTTCTACCAAAAATGGTACTCAAGGCAACTTACAATCACCATTAAAACTTGATAAAAACAATAAGCAAATATATTAAAACACAGTTAAAAACATAACAGAGTAAAAACAGCATCCAGCTCAACAGACCTGCTTAGACACCAAAGACCTGCTTGAATAAAGCAGTCTTTGCCTGCCGGCAGAAGGACAGCAAAGAGGGAGCGAACCTAGCCTCCCTCTGCAGGGAGTTCCACAGCCAAGGATTGGCCACTGAGAAGGCCCTCTTTTGCATTGCCACCAAATATGCTTCTGAAGGTGGTGGTCTCGAAAGAAGAGCCTCTCCCAAAGATCATAAGAACTGGGCAGGCTTGTATGGGAGAAGGTAGTCTTTCAGGTAGCCTGGTCTCAAGCTGTATAGAATTTTATAGGTCATAACCAGCACTTTGAATTCTGCCCAGAAACAGACTGGTAGCTAGTGAAGCTGTTGTAAGAAAGAGGTCACGTGCTCCCTGTAACCAGCCCTGGTCAACAGTCTGGCCACAACATTCTGGACCAGCTGAAGTTTCTGAACAGTTTCCTAAGGCAGCCCCACATAAGAGTGCATAACAGTAGTCCAAACAGGATGTAACTAAGGCATATGTGACTGTGGCAAGATCAGACACCTTTAAGAATAGACACAGTTGATGCACTAACCTCAGCTGTGCAAACACACTCCTTGCCACTGCTGAAACCTGGGCATCCAGGTTCAAGGCCGAATCCGGAGGTACACTCAAACTGGGAGCCTGAGTCTTCAAGGGGAGTCTAACCCTATCTAGCACAGGTTGATCCCTGTTCCCTGATCTGCCTTTCGACTAATTGGCAGCACCTCTGTCTTGTCTGGATTAAAGCTTCAATTTATTTACCCTCATCCAGCCCGTTACCAACATCAGGCAACAATTTAGAACCAGAACAGCTTCCTTGGATTTGGATGTAAAGGAGAGACAGAGTTGGGTGTCATCAGCATACTGGTGGCACTGAACCCCAAAACTCTGGACAATCTCTCCCAGTGGCTATTAAATGCACACCTACAGGGGCCAGTTCAAAATTTAGCAACCCCCCTCACCAAACCACAGTACACAACATCTACAGAGGCGTTGTTACTGCATTGAATCTCCACGTGTCCCTTGCAGTTGAAAGGGGATCATCAAAATGTGCTGATGCACAACCATTTTTTTTTTCTATCAAAGCATGGTGTGTGTGTGTGTGTGTGTGTGTGTGCAGGGTGGGGTGAGGGGATAGCTGCTACTTTATGGGAATCACCCTGTCTTTCTGGTTTAGAACTAAATAGCACAGTTTTTGAAAACTACAGAGATCACCTAATAATAACCAAAAGGAGAAATCCTCTGAAATAAATGCTTTGGCTGCAAAAATCCAAACCAACCATTTATTTCCCTAGTACACAGAATATGAGAGAGCTTCTTAGAGAGCCGAGCTCTTAAATCTATGGAGAAATGCAGGCTGGGGCTCACCCACTTCATAAAGGAATCTTGAACTAAACTTTCCTTGTTAAAATTCCTCCTGTTAAAAAGTGGCACGGTCATAAAATTCATTTGGACAATGCTGTTTCATACAATAGAGCTCTTCAGTCAATAGTTCCCCTCTAAGCTCTTCCAAGTCACCCTGACTTCAATAAGCTCAGCCCCTTGAACAATCAACATAGGAAACTGCGGCCTCTATGGGTCTAGCAGCTGCTCAATATGCTCTCTTGTGGGTCTCCCTGTGTCTCCCTCTGTCCAATTTTGTCTTGTTCCCCCTCTTCTCTCTCTTCACAGCCTTTCATTATCTGGCTTACTAAACAAAGCAAAGAAAAAAGCCATTTGCTTTAACAAACCACAGCAGCAACAATAAAAGATGAAGGGCACCAACCTCTATTCTCTAAATTTCATCCAAATGGTAAAAGAGGGATCTGCTATTTCTTTAATCAGATATTTAGCCTGCCCCATACCAAGGAGGTAGGGCTGGTAATGCTCTTAAAGGGCATGTCTACGTAGGAGCTTTCCCTTCTGCAGATCAGATCCCTGCAAACCTCACAGCAGTATCTTTTTTATCACATATTTAGAACAGGGTTGGGCAGACTTCGACTTGCAGGATCTTTTATTTATTTATTTATTTATTTAATCTGAGAACCACCAACTGGAACTTAGTGCTAGAAGTCATATAAAGGTAAAGGTAAAGGTGTCCCCAACCAGTCGTGTCCGACTCTAGGGTGCGGTGCTCATCCCGTTTCTAAGCCGAACAGCCAGCGCTGTCCGAAGACGCTTCCGTGGTCATGTGGCCGGCATGACTGAACACCAAGGTGCATGGAACGTTGTTACCTTTCTCGCCGATTTCGAACTGCTAGGTTGGCAGAAGCTGGGACTGAAGACGGGAGCTCACTCCGTCACGCAGCACTCGGGTCTCGAACTGCTGTCCTGCCGACCTTCCAGTCTGCAGTTCAGCGTCTTAACCACTAAGCCACCGCGGCCCTAGAAGTCATATACTTAGAATTAAAGAATGTTGTGCCTAGGAATTTGTATTGAGCACCAGAACTAAACAGTGAACACAGCCCTTCCATACAAATATCCGCCATATATATATATCCAAATATCTACACGTACCCCGAGCAATATAATTTGGAGGGTGTGTGTGGAGTCATTTCGTTGCTGCTATTGTTAAACAATTTACAGCCTTTCTACACAAGGCTTTCATTGTGTGCTTGTGATTCCTCACTCATGATAGTTTGCAGGTCCTTTACATCATGTTGTCATCCTCCACAGCCTCTCCCATGCTTTGTAACCATTATCGTGTTTTTTTTCCCCCTAACAAGGAAAGTCTGGTATTTTTCTTAATGGCGCTACAGAGGCCTTGTATATTTGCACAATTCTGCTATACCACAGTGCCACCTAGTGGTTGCGTAATGGAACATATAGAAAGGCAGAGAAAGAACCCCCCCCAAAAAAGTACATGTAAAGGAGCTGATCTTAATTCCACAAAGAATCTGGAAGCAGAAGCCTCAGTAAAGGTGCAGGTTAAAAGTCTCATGTACAAAAACCCTTAGAATCAGAAATCCTTGCTGATTTACTACAAATTACCCAGAGATCTAACTGTAAATCCAGATCCAGCCTCTGCCCACTCCTGCTTTAGAGTCTGTGTAGCGGATTGGAAAAACTGTAATGTTGGCATAAGTGTTGGGTTCTACAATACGCAAAGATGCCCATCTCCGTTCCCACTGTACAACACAATAATCTATTCCTGTACTGCTTTCTATGTATCATGTTGTGTCCTAACATGACACAGAAAGGAGCACATCCCAGTCTGAATCATCCTTTAGAAGTGGCTCATCATGGCCATGGCAATTTAGCAGGGCTTCATCATATGAGCAGTTTGCAATCAGGTAAGATTGTTTTGATCTCAAGTGTACTACTTATCACTCTGGGTCATGATCCAGCTGAAAGTAGAGAAGAGTCCATCACTCAGTGCCAGAGTACATGCTTTGCATGCGGATGATTGTCCTGGGTCCAATCCCTGGCATCTGCAGTTCAAAGGATCATGAAGCAGGTGATGGGAAAGTGAACATGAGTGGAGTGCTGGGATTGGCAGTGGGGTAGGGGGAGAGCTTTAACCTCATCCCCCCCTAAATCCAACTACTAGGATCATGATCACTGGAAGGAGGGTGAGGTTAAAGCCTCTTCCTCCACCAGTGATCTTGATCCAAATTGCTGGGATGGGAGGTGGGGGAGAAGTTGCGTGTGTGTCTGTGTCTCTGTGTGTATACGCATGAGTGTGGGTGGGTGCACACACATAGGTGCATATGTACAGTGGGAGTGTCCCCCCCCCAGGAGGTTCTGGGGGTTGAAATTGGCCCCTGGAGCCCTCAAAGTTACCCCCCCCCCAGGCTAGATCATGACTGCCCTTTTTATAACAAATTCCCATATCCTCTAAAACTCTCTTTTCTTTCAGTAAAAGAGAAGTAGAGCCAGTGAATATTCTATCCTTTCTTGAGAGGCTAAGCAAGAAAGGACCAGGCTGATCTGATAAGTGCTTCCCCCTGAATGCAGTGAGTGAGTGACTCACTTTGGCAGCCTGAATAGTTGCCTTGCTTTCACATTGTCCCCAGTGGAAAAGGCTCACACAGTAGTTCTGGCTTATGTCCTGGGCTTTCTATGAAGCAGATGTACATGAGTGTAGCATCAGACATGCTCCTGTGCCTTGTCATTTTATTACTCAGCAGCTGATTCCTTTTGTTAGTGCATTTTTTGGAGTTATCAAAGTGCCATGGTGTTCTATATGCAACACACTCTCAGGCCTTTTAGTGCACAGACCAGATTTACTTTTTCCTTGGAGTAGGATTTGGGCTAGCTTATCAGGGTTTCTGTAGCTTCACAGGATTAAATAATGCATATGCAAAAACACAGGTACAAAAGGCCTTGGAGCTCATGAAAACCCACCTGTCCTGCCCCAGGTGCTTGCCCTTGCTCCAACCTCTGGAGGTATTTGTGCCACAGTATTCTACATGAGAGCCAGTGTGGTGTCGTGGTTAGAGTACTGGACTGAGACTTGGGAGATCTGGGTTCTAGTCAGAAAATTGGTTGGGATAGCTAATACTTTGGAAGACAGAAACAACATTCAAAGTGATCTTGATAGACTGGAGCGCTGGGCAGAAAATAACAGAATGACATTTAATGGGGATAAATGCCAAGTTCTGCACCTAGGAAAAAGAAACCAAATGCACAGTTACAAGATGGGGGATACGTGGCTCAACAACACTACAAGCGAGAAGGATCTTGGAATTGTTGTAGATCACAAGCTGAATATGAGCCAACAATGTGATGTGGCTGCAAAAAAGGCCAATGCTGTTTTGGGCTGCATGAATAGAAGCATAGCTTCCAAATCCCAGAAAGTAATAGTTCCCCTCTACTCAGCACTGGTTAAGCTTCATCTGGAGTACTGTGTCTAGTTCTGGACACCGCACTTTAAGAAGGATGCAGACGAGCTGGAGAGGGTTCAGAGGAGGGCAACAGGGATGATCAGGGGACTGGAAACAAAGCCCTATGAGGAGAGATTGAAAGAACTGGGCATGTTTAACCTTGAGAAAAGAAGGCCGAGGGGAGATATGATAGCGCTCTTCAAGTACTTGAAAGGTTGTCACAGAGAGGAAGGACAGAATCTCTTCTTGCAGAATGCAGGACACAGAATAATGGGCTCAAGTGACAGGAAGCCTGATTCCGGCTTCATCAGGAGAAACTTCCTGAGTGTTAGAGCAATACGACAATGGAAACAATTACCTAGGGAGGTGGTGGGCTCTCCCACACTGGAGGCATTCAAGATGAGCCTGGACAGCCATCTGTCGGGGATGCTCTGACTTGGATTCCTGCATTAAGCAGGGGGTTGGACTCAATGGTCTTGTAGGCCCCTTCCAACCCTACTATTCTATGATTCTATGATTCTATAGTCTCCACTCAGCCAAGAAGCTCTCTGGGTGACTTTGGGCCAGTCACTGACTCTCAGCCTTACCTGCCTCACAGGGTTGTTGTGAAGATAACACGGAGAGGAGGATAACCATGTAAGCCACCTTGGGTTCCTTGGAAGAGAAAAATGGTGGGATATCACTGTAATAATAAAATAAAAACATGTTACAGCTGTTACTGTCATGAGTCTCCAGATACAAGACTCTAATGCCAGCAGTCTGCCCCTGGAAGAGGATGGACTACTATGTTTTTACAGATGCTCCAAACCAAAATATGTCTCTGCCCCTACCACTGAGGAGGAAATCTCTAGCCCCAAGGACTGTCATCCAAGGATGGTGTCAGACAGATCACCATCACCTCAAGAGCTGCACCCTCAAACCCATCCCTGGAATGCCAGGAATAGTGGAAAAAAGAGCTCACACTGAGGCAAAGCAGTGCATACCTGGCTGCTCAGAAGCTCCCCAGGGTGAAGAGCTCTGGCCAAGAGGATCCTTGGGTATTTACCGAAGCAAACCCATGAGTGCTGAAGAAGAGCTGGGATCAGAGGCATCTCTTGCTGGCAGACATAAAAAGACACAGTCAGTATCAGGCTGTTGTTGCAATATCCGTGCAATCCAGGTTCATAGGACTTTGCTCTCCTACTTATTTCCTAGAACTGGAGTGGACATACCTCAAAATCCACCTTTTCCATTAAGCCTTTGGCTCAATCCTCTATTCCCTATACTGCATTGCAAGGCCAGCCCAAAACATGGCTGTCTGAGGTGAAGGGCAAAATGGCACCCCCTCTGGTCCACCTACAGAAGCTGACTGGACTGAGAGTTGAACCCTACTTCAACACTGGTGATGAAACAGCATCCTCCACCTCATCTGAGGTAAGCAAGCTAGCTTAGGGGGTGCAGGGCAGGTTGCCTGGAACACAGTGCTCTGACTTCCAATGACTGCCCCTCCATGTCACTGAGCATCTGCCACCTGAGGCAGCCGCCTCACTCTGCCTAATACTAGGGCTGGCCCTGCTCCACTATTACCAAGCCTAAGTACGGGTACCTGAAATAATATCTATTCTTTCTCTGCTTACCCATACCTCCCCTTCCTCTGTTTTCTCCCTGTCAAATTATAGATTGTACATCTCTAGGGGCCGATCTACATTGCGCCCGCCTTCACAATGAATTCGGTGTCCCGTCGGGTTAAACGCTCTCGCATTAAAACGTGATTATTCACACTCACCCATTTTCCCCGTTGCAGTGCTTCATCGAATGCGCAAGCTCGATTCACACTCGAGCGCTGTGCTGTTTTCCTGCACGCGCTTGTCTTATCTCGGATGCTAAGCAGTGTCAGCCCTGATCAGTAGTTGGATGGGCGACCGCCTGGGAATCAGGCTTGCTACATTGAGCAGGGGGTTGTTGTATCCCTTCAAATGAGACTAAGTTTTACCCCCTCCTATCCCCCGCTCCAGATGTGTGTGTTTTTAAATTAAGGCGTTATCCTCGCAGAATCGGGGCTTCTCTGCGATGTTTTTTTTTTCTAATTCAGGCACCATCTTTGAAGATTCGAAGTTGTGAAGCTATAGATCTTTCAGTTACCCCCATCACGGTGGAGAATTTCCACATAGACACTACCATACATTACTGGCAGTGCACATGGCAAATTTTCTGCACAACACATTATAAGTGAATGCAATGCCAAGTGAAGCAGCCAATGGGGCTGTTCACAGATAGCAGCAGCAGTGTGTGCTGGGCACATTGTGTGTGCCGGGCACATTCCATGGCCTTTTTGAATATTCAAACCTGATCAGACCAATTGGGGGTTGCTATGTGATGTCCGAACCCAGACACTATAGGTTAATCTTGTGTTAAAGAACCCACAGTTAACCTAACTGCTCATTTAACCCAGGATCAACCTATAGTGTCCAGGTTCGGATGTCACGTAACAACCCCTGATCAGTCTGATCAGGGGTGGAATATTCGAAATGGCTGCAGAATGCACCTGGCACACACCACAGCAAAACCTGGGTTAATTAACCAGGATTTGCTGCTGTTACATGCTAAATGGGTCATAACGTCAAGACTATTTTGAGTAGTTTCCACTTGGCAACCATAACCTATGTTGTTCAAGAAGTACGTCGAGGAGTACTGCTAAGTGGATAATGACGCTTTATGGGTGTACATTTCCCATAATGCAGAAGACTCTTCATGGTTTACTATCCTATGATTTCTCCTTGAGCTAGCATTGACTTCTAGATACTTCTAAGGTGAAACCACCCAAATGTTAGTTCTGTTTCCTACTTCTTGGCTTTGAAATACATGTGCAACATAAATACCTTTATCTGAACGTCTACTTATTGGAATGTCTTAACATCCCCTCAAGCCATTTATAATTGGTTTGTTTCTACATTCCATTTCTTTTTACAATCGAGTAAGTGCAATTTTAAGAAGAAAGCTCTAGTGCATATAGTCAGTCGCACCCAGATGTTTGTGAGTTGAAAGCCCCATGTACAACCTCTGCGGCCTGAAGGCAGATACTGGAGATATGTTAAAGGTAGATTGCATTTTCATTCTAAACAGTCAAGGAATTAAGCCCTTCCTCTAATGGGGGGAGAGAAATAATTAATTTAAGTTGCTTTGCATATTAGCACCCTGATTCTACAGGCACACCTCATTCAAATAATAGCTTGGTCCACTGTGCCTAAAACATAATCTTCTCTCTGGCAAGCAGGGCAGAGTCTGTTGGCTTCCTTAAGGAAAATCTTATCTCCTTAGTTATGGTCAGCAGCCATAAGTAAGCTTTCCTCCAATCACTGTGGACCCTAAAAGATGACTCAGATGGCTGTACCAACGTTTGAGGAAAACAGGTAATTGGACTGGAAAGGCTTTCAAATAGAGACAGTTCCCTGTAAAAGAGGGGACCTAGACACCCTAAAATGTGGTATCAGCTTGGAATCAAACCTAACACCTGACATTCAGACTGGAAAGCAGCAAGCAGAGGTATTAGCAAAAGGCTACTAACAGCATTCTAGGATTCAGGCCTAGCAGAAAAAAATGATGGGGTGTTCTTAGATTTCCATTAGCTTTCAGCATTTTGCTTACTATATGTAGAAAGAAGGCAACTCTGGCTTATTTTTAAAGCCTCGCAGGTTCAAGGCAAGACCTCTAGGTGATCGTGTAGAAACATGCACAGCCATTCCAGGGGATCCTGTTTCCTTCACCACAGGGTACGCT
Organism: Heloderma suspectum; assembly: GCF_057233095.1. Taxonomy (NCBI): domain Eukaryota; kingdom Metazoa; phylum Chordata; class Lepidosauria; order Squamata; family Helodermatidae; genus Heloderma; species Heloderma suspectum. The sequence goes on from NC_139459.1 coordinate 91,307,597, forward strand.
CCCCTAGAAGCCCTTTGTTCATGATGGCTGCCATAAAAAAATAAAAGGTCGGTTTGGACCTCGCTCTTAGAAATGTTCTTATTGTTATGTTTGTTTATCCAGCATCTCTCCCCTATTCCACCCCACTCCCTGCCGCCCATCTAAGGAGGATGCTTGGAGACCACTCTGGTGTTTAGAGCCAGCTGTATGAAGAAGAATGAGAAGAATGAGTGCTCTGAGGGGAAGGCAGTGGGGGAAGAGAGGGGAGGAGGCAAAGGAAAATAAGGAGCAGAGTTTTTGCCTCTGGCTATTAGCAAACAGCCTGTGAGATCCTTTGCATCACACACACACACACACACACACACACACACACATTGTTGGTCAGCCTGTGACTCAAACTGTCATTTCCTTGAAGGAAAGAGCCCCGTTCAACGTGGGTGGGCGCCTGTGAAGACACACTGTCTCATCCCATTCAGGAATTGCCCTCTGTCACTGCACTCATGGTAGGCTGAATGTTTGTTGTTTGAGTAAATAAACCAGTCAGTGTCTCAGGCTAGCTGCGAACGCTCTTTCCTCCCACCACATACACTGCTTTCCATCCATCCCTAGGGAAAATTTGTTAAAAAAAAAAAAAAAAGTTTGTGGGGGGAAGCAGCCAATAGCTACAAGAAGAGGAAAAAAATCAGAGAGATTCAATGCCACCCACTAAGCTCTAACCTTCAAACAATCAGTGACCAAATTGTGTCAGCACAGCCCCCAGCAGTGTCCTGTTAGCACTTGGCTTTTCAAATATGGAGGGCAGCCATGGGGCAGCTTTGAAAGCATCCTGTTTAAAAAAAAAGAAAAAAGAAAAGAAAGATTGAGAAAACCCTGAGAAAGGGAATTTCCACAAAATAGTTGGATTGTTTTCCAACAAGAGACAGTCCAGAACCTCCAAGTATTAATCATAATCTGAACCCTGAGTATCTCTCCTTGTAAAACCCATGTTTAGAACAGTTAGTCACAGTTTGTGAGGTGTGATCTCTTTTTGTCTGGCCTAGTTTTAAACATACCACCATGAAGAAGATTTGTGGCACTTGGAGCTTCTTGTCCTAAGTGTGGCATGGCATGTGTGAGTTGAAACCACAAAACTTTGCTGTGAAGGTAAGATTTAGCAAGGTGTGTTTTTCTTGTTGTTGACTTCACTACCACTTATGTTCCACTCACACACCAATAATTCCTTCACAAATCCATGTCATTTCCACAGAAGAAGGTAGAGATTTGAGCCAAAGATTTAAACAGTCCTGTGAAACAAAACACGCACTCACTAGGGCTACAGTAAAAGGTAAAGATAACAGAGCTGTGCAGTTGTTCAGTGAACAGCTGGAGAGAGGGATCAGAATCATGTCCACTGTCCCCACTCCTGACTTCCAGTAAGCCTCCCTATGTACACTGACTGATGGTGCTCGGAAACAACTGAGCAATTCCATACTTCTTATAGGACTTTTGGCTCCTCTGAAGACTCCCTTTTAGGACTTTAGAAGCATGCCATGGCTTAGGTGCTACTTAATTTCTAGTGGCAGAGCAGAACTGAAAAAGAGTGGCAATTCAGCCACTAGATTTTGGAGACTGACTCTCAGATACATTTTGGATTAAGCCCACACTACTCCAGAGTCCAGATCGATCAAAAACATATTTCAGATTGTGGCCTGCAGATGACTGAGGCTCTCATGCCAAAGTTCCCAGGTGCCCATCCGTTTCCTAACATTATCAAGTGGAGGAGAGTGCCCAGATCCATCACAGGAGAGCTTCAGGCTTCAGATTCAGAATACTACCACAAGCTTATGCAGCAGCACCCAGGGACACCAGGAACCATGGCAGCTACATTTCCCATACTTACCAAGGAAGCGATATACCTGAGTGTTCATGTTGCAAACATCAAATCTTATGTTTTACTCCCATTTTCACACTATTAACATTCTTCCATGAAACTTGAACATTAAAACTACACCTTAAAATGGAACATTTTAATGCACCTTTACACTGAAAACTGCACCTTCAAATGGAACATAGTATTATGTGTTTCCTGACAGATTTCTTTGAGTAGGGCTATCAGTGTGTGTTGCCCTGAGACAATACCTGGCCAGCATGGACTCTGGTGCATTGTTTAAGGCAGGGGTGCAGAACTTCTTTCAGTCTGAGGTAGAGATGTGAAGGCCCAGAAAAAAACGGAAAAATTTGGGGGAAACCGAGGAGTTTTCCGAGGACCATTTTTGTTTTTCCTAAAAAAACTCGAAAATTGAACAGCTTTGAAATAATACGAAATATTTTCTTTCAGAATTTAACACAAAATATTTTTATATTGTTACCCAGCCTTTACTCCCCCCTAAATGATTTTTTAAAAACTTAGGAATAAGAACACTTTAAAAGAAGGACTAAAAATGTGAAATGTCTGGAAATAATAAATCCATGGGGGGGAATTATTTTAAATCATCTGTGTAAGATTCCCAGCATAGTTATTTCTTTCATTCCTTATGAAAATGATTTCTCTAAAGTATATTTTACTGATAGACATTTATGCTATTTCCCAACATGTGAGTAGAGTCACCAGTGTGCATTCTTGACAGTAAATGTGCATTCTTGACAGCTTAGGTTTTCTTCTATGGAGTCCTGTGTTTCTGATGCTGTTGTTGTTGTTGTTCAGTCATTAAGTCATGTCCGACTCTTCGTGACCCTATGGACCATAGCACGCCAGGCCTTCCTGTCCTCCGCTCTCTCCCGGAGTGTGCTCAAGTTCATATTCATTGCATCGGTGATGCTATCTAGCCAACTCATCCTGTGCTGTCCCCTTCTCCTTTTGCCTTCAATCTTTCCCAGCATCAGGGTCTTTTCCAGTGAGTTTTCTCTTCGCATTAGGTGGCCAAAATATTTGAGCTTCAGCTTCAGGATCTGTCCTTCCAAGGAGCACTCAGGATTGATTTCCTTTAGGATTGACTGATTTGACCTCCTTGCAGTCCAGGGGACTCGAAAGAGTCTTCTCCAGCACCACAGTTCGAAAGCATCGATTCTTCGTCGCTCAGCCTTCCTTATAGTCCAGCTCTCACAGCCATACATTACTACTGGGAAAACCATAGCTTTGATTAGACGGACCTTTGTCAGCAAGGTCTGCTTCTTACTATGGATTACTTCTTACTTCTTACCTCTGCTTCTTACTATGCTGTCTAGGTTTGCCATAGCTTTCCTCCCAAGGAGCAAGCGTCTCTTAATTTCATGGCTACAGTCACCGTCTGCGGTGATCTTGGAGCCCAAGAAAATAAAATCTGTCATTGCTTCCATTTCTTCCCCTTCTATATGCCAGGAAGTGATGGGGCCAGATGCCATGATCTTCGTTTTTTTAATGTTGAGTTTCAAACCAGCTTTTGCACTCTCCACTTTCAACCTCAACAAGAGGCTCTTTAGATCCTCTTCGCTTTCTGCCATTAGGGTGGTATCATCTACGTATCTGAGATTGTTGATAATTCTCCCAGCAATCTTAATTCCGACCTGTGATTCATCCATCCCGGTGTTTCTCATGATGTACTCTGCATATAAGTTAAATAAGAAGGGCGACAATATGCAGCCTTGTCATACACCTTTCCCAATTTTGAACCAATTGGTTGTTCCATGTCTGGTTCTTCCGGTTGCTTCTTGACCCTCATACAGGTTTCTCAGGACACAGGTAAGGTGGTCTGGTACTACCATCTCTTTAAGAATTTGTCACAGTTTGTTGTGATCCACACAATCAAAGGCTTTAGCATAGTCAATGAAGCAGAAATAGACGTTTTTCTGGAATTCTCTTGCTTTCTCCATGATCCAGTGAATGTTGGCGATTTGATCTCTAGTTCCTCTGCCTCTTCGAAACCCAGCTTGTATTTCCGGTAGTTCTCGGTTCACATACTGCTGAAGCCTAGCTTGTAGGATTTTGAGCATAACCTTCCTGGCATGTGAAATGAGCGCAATTATACAGTAGTTTGAATGCTCTTTGGCACTGCCCTTCTTTGGAATTGGAATGTAAACTGACCTTTTCCAGTCTTGTGGCCACTGTTGAGTGTTCCAAATTTGTTGGCATATTGAGTGCAGCACTTTAACAGCATCATCTTTTAGGATTTTAAATAGCTCAGCTGGAATACTGTCATCTCCGCTAGCTTTGTTGCTTCCTAAGGCCCACTTGACTTCACTCTCTAGGATGTCCGGCTCAAGTTCAGTGACTGCACTATCATGGCTATCAGGGACATTCAGATCTTTCCTGTATAGTTCTTCTGTGTATTCTTTCCACCTCTTCTTAATCTCATCTGCTTCTGTGAGGTCCCTGCCTTCTTTGTCCTTTATCATGCCCGTCTTTGCACAAAACGTTCCCGTGAGATCTCCAATTTTCTTGAAAAGATCTCTAGTCTTTCCCATTCTATTGTTTTCCTTGATTTCTTTGCATTGTTCATTTAAGAAGGCCTTCTTGTCTCCTTGCTATTCTCTGGAACTCTGCATTCAGTTGGATATATCTTCCCTTTCTCCCTTGCTTTTTGCTTCCCTTCTTTCCTCAGCTACTTGTAAAGCCTCATCAGACATCCACTTTGCTTTCTTGCATTTCTTTTTCTTTGGGATGGATTGAGTTGCTGCCTCCTGAACAATGTTACGGACCTCCATCCATAGTTCCTCAGGCACTCTGTCTATCAGGTCTAATCCCTTAAATCTATTAATCACCTCCACTGTATATTCAAAAGGGATATGATTTAGGTCGTACCTGAAAGGTTTAGTGGTTTTCCCTATATTCTTCAATTTAAGCCAAAATTTTGCAACAAGAAGCTCATGATCTGAGCCACAGTCAGCTCCAGGTCTTGTTTTTACTGACTGTATAGAGCTTCACCATCTTTGGCTGCAAAGGACATAATCAATCTGATTTCGATATTGACCATCTGGTGATGTCCATGTGTAGAGTCGCCTCTTGTGCTGTTGGAAAAGAAGGTTTGCTATGATCAGTGTGTTCTCTTGGCAAAACTCTATTAGCCTTTGTCCTGCTTCCTTTTGTACACCAAGGCCATGCTTGCCTGTTATTCCCGTGATTTCTTGACTTCCTACTTTGGCATTCCAATCCCCTATGATGAAAAGGACATTTTTTTTTTTTGGTGTTAGTTCTAGAAGGTGTTGTAGATCTTCATAGAACCGATCAACCTCAGCTTCTTCGGCTCAGTAGTTGGGGCACAGACTTGAATTACTGTGATGTTGAATTGTTTGCCTTGGATTCGTACTGAGATCATTCTGTCGTTTTTGAGATTGTACCCCAGTACTGCTTTTCCCACCCTTTTGTTGATTATGAGTGCTACTCCATTTTTTCTAAGGCTTCTTGCCCACAGTAGTAGATATGATGGTCACCTGAGTTAAATTTGCCCATGCTTGTCCATTTTAGTTCGCTGATTCCCAAGACGTCGATGTTCAATCTTGCCATCTCATGTTTGACCACCTCCAGCTTACCTTGATTCATTGATCTGACATTCCAGGTTCCTAAACAATATTGTTCTTTACAGCATCGGATTTTCTTTTCACCACCAGACACATCCACAGCTGAGTGTCCTTTCGGCTTTGGCCCAGCCGCTTCACTCTTTCTGGCGCTACTTGGAAATTCCCTCTGCTCTTCCCAGTTGAGGAAGACCTGCTCTTCCTCAGGTCTTCCCTTCCGACCTGAGGGGCTCATCTTCTGGCGTCATATCTTTTAGCCTTGTGATACGCTTCATGGGGTTTTCTTGGCAAGAATACTGGAGTGGGTTGCCATTTCCTTCTCCAGTGGCCCACATTTTGTCAGAACTCTCTGCCATGACCTGTCCGTCTTGGGTAGCCCTGCATGGCATAGCTTATGGCTTCACTGAGTTACGCAAGCCCCTTCGCCACAACAAGGCAGTCATCCATGAAGGGGCTTCTGATGCTGTAGCAGTCATTTAATGTAGTTCTAATCTATTCAGGCAGTAATTACAAATGTACTGAGTTTACTTTTAAAAGTTTTAAAATATAATAATAATTTTATGAGCAAACTAAATTATACATAAAATAACTTTAGGAACAGAAAGGGTGCTTTACGTTCCTAAAGCAGCCCTCCTCAACCTGCTGACCTCCAGATGTTTTAGACTACAGTGCCCAGCATCCCTGACCATTGGTCATGCTGCCTGAGGCTGATGGGAGCTGAAGTCCAAAATATCTGGAGGGCACCAGGTTGGGGAAGGTTGTCTTAAAGCCACAAAGTAACTTTAGATCTGTGAAGAACACAGAAAAATTAAGTATTGCTTATTTTTCATTTCCCCCCCAAAATTTCTATTTTTTTCCATGGCCTCAAAATTTACAGAAATTTTACATCTCTCATCTGAGGGCCAAATTCCATTTTGGAGAAACTCTCGGGTAGCATTCCAGTGGTTGGTGGGACCAAAGACAAGCAGGGTGGGCCAAAAATTCTAACATATTTTAGCGTAAAGCTCTTACTGCCCGTAACTATGCCTTAGGAGGGACATTCCACCCTTTTAGAATACAGAAAAACTGTACAAAAGTCGCAAAGCTGCCAAACAATTGGTGGTTGGGAGAAGGGGGGGTGGCAATCTGGGGTGCCAATCAGGAAGGCTAGATTGGGACTCCAGGAAAGCTGGATCTGGGGCCCCGGGCCTGAGGTTTTGCACCCCTGCTTTAAGAGAATTGCAGGAAATGCTTGTCTAGCAAATGTGAAAGTCAAACTAGCAAAGACTCCCTCAGTGCTTGATAGTGCTTGCCCAGGAGTGTTTGTTGAGGCCTTTCATACATTGGTTATCTTAATAAAAGCTGATGCTTATAGAAGATTTGGATGTCCTGAGATTTATCTGCATGCATGCATAAGCAACAGACATTATATTGACAAAACCAAGTTTTGATAACTGGTAATATACAGGAGATGTGTCTTCATGGGACACATGAAGGGCCCCAAAAGACTAGGTGATGGTTAGAGCTTGGAGGAGTTGATTCATCTGGATTCCCCCCACACACACACACACACACACCTAGCCAGGGGAAGAGGGCAAGAAAAGAACAATAGACTGCAGTTTTGAATTATGCAGAAAGGCACAAAGGAAAGAAAGAAAGCTAAGTTTGGGTTCTGTAAATGTCTTAGAGTGCTGGCTGTCTCCTTAGAGATCCAGGGTGCTTTCAGACAGAGGGCTCCTAGCACTACCAATTGGAAGGCATTCTGCAGCTATTCCGTCTTCTTCTCCTTAACCAACTTTCTGTGGTAAGAAAAAAGATAGAAGAAGCGGTGGGGAAACATGGGTGGGGATTACGAGTGGAAGACAATGACATCTGGAACATGGTGTGATAAAAGCCTTGTCTGTGTTAGATAAAAAGTTCTTGCTTCTGGTTGAAAGAAAGGATGCCAGACAGGCAGCAGTGGATCCAACACTATTTTATTGAACGTTTTGCAAAACGGGTGCAGAGCAGTCAGCAGTCTGGACCCCGAGCTAAGCAAGCATAAGTCTTTTTATACCCCCTCCCCTTTACAATTTTCTGTTAGCCACAAGACATGTCAACTGACTGAGCCGTTAGCTGACTCCTTAGAGCACGACTGTGTCAACAGGTTTATTTCTGATTATGCTTATGTGACTGTCTCACCAGACTTCCCCTTTTTAACAGATGTACACTGCCACTGGACATGTGTCCGGTGGGCTCATAATTATGTCTAATAGCTCAAAGGTCTAGCAAAGAGCTGACAGCCAAAGAATAAGAGGACAGTCTTTTTCTAACAATTCCCTCCTTTAAGTCTTTACTCATGTCTTAAAGCGTTTTAAAACGGGGTTTCTCTATCAGCACAATAAAGCAAGAGCATTTGTTTTCACAAAGCAGTTTCAATTAACTGCTGGGATTTATAAACAAGAGGCGATTGTGGCTCCTGGATGGTTTCTTCGCCTGTGTCCCTGGCAGCTTCCGGTGGGGTGCCAGGGAGCAGAGGACCGTTGCCCGTGTCCTCCTGTTCTTTCCAGGTGACAGAAGGAAGCAAGGGTCGCCTAAATGGCTTTATCCGGCTGCAATGTGTCCATTTGCTAGAACCCACAAGCTTTATACACGAGTGGCTGGTTGGTCCCACCAAATAAGGCCCCTCCCACCCTTCCTTTAAAGCTTTTTTATTCTACTTTTTCAGCAACACCTCGTCTTTTGTCTGGAAGAGATGGATAGGTGCATCTAACGGCAATCTCTGGAACGGAACGGAATAAGCTTGTAGCTGTGAAAGAACAGACTGTAGAGAAGTCAACTGATCTCTTAGCATCTGATCACGCATCTCCCATTTGACTTCCTCCCTCCTTCTGCAGTGTACCCGAGGCAGGAACCTAAACATTAGCTCAAAGGGGGACAGCTTTATGTCTTTTCCTGGCATTTTTCGAAGCTTTGTCAAAGCTATTGGCAGAGCCTCTACCCAAGTGAGTCTTACCCCTTGCTGGAGCTTGGTTAGAGTCTCCTTGGGACTCCAATTGGTTCTTTCAACCTGCCTACTCGCCTGGGGTCTCTAAGGGCAGTGTGAGTGCCACTCTACCCCCAGAGCTCGTGCCAACCCTTGCGTAACAGCTGAGGTGAAATGTGAGCCCTGGTCGGACTCTACAACCTCAGGCAGGGGGAACCGGGGCACCACCTCCTGTAACAACTTAGCAACTACAGTTTTTTGCTTGACAGTTTCTGCATGGAAACGCCTCTACCCACCCTGTCATTTGACACACTATTACAAGCAAGTATCTGCAACCCCTACACGGTGGCATTTCAGCAAAATCAATCTGCACCCTCTGGAAGGGATATTACGCCCATGGTCGCCCTCCCTTTGGTGGAGGGGGTGCCCTGGGGGAATTAATTTTCTGGCAAACCTCACATGTTGCTGTTAATTGATGGGCGTGTACAGTTAGGCCAGGAGAGACGAACAGCCTCTTGCAATGGTCAATCATAGCTGATGCCCCAGGATGTCCAAGAGAGTGATGCACTGTTCTAAGATAGCTCCCTGCAGGGTCTGCGGTAGGAGCAGTCTCCCATCTGTCATCTGGATCCATCCGTCACCACGGGGACTTACTCTGTGTTCTTGCGCCATCTGTAACTCGGAAGGGGAGTATGTGGGGGCTCCTCTCTTCTGGGTAAGACAAGAAATGTCTCTTGGATTCTTTCTTTGGCTGCCCTCTTTGCGGCCTCATTTGCCCTTAAGCAACTCGGCCAGCCTCTTGCCACGACATCAAGGACCTTGGAGTAATATCCCACCGGCCTCCAGGAGGGGCCCTTTCGCTGGTAAAGTACTCTCGAGGCTACGCCTTTATTTTTATGCACATACAGTCTAAATGGTCGACTGGGATTTGGTATGGCTAGGGCAGGTGGCGACACAAGGGCAGCTTTGAGACTGAGGAAAGACTTATTTATCTTTTTGCAGTGCCTCATACAGCGGTCGCGCTGTCTCCCCATCTATGTAGACAAGAGGGTGGGCAGCTGGCTGGGGTTGAGGCACATGGAGATCTACCCAGGAGGAGATTTTATATCCCACAGAGTTGCGTCAGGGCAGGGCCCCTAGAGGTCTTTATCAACAATGCTTTTAAAGGTGTAGTTGGCCCCAATGTCAGCAGAAGAGCTGGAATGGCTAATGGCACACAGACTGACGGAGCCCAATTTGCTTGAGACTTTTGCAATAGACTCCCTGCTTGCATCAGGAGAATCCAAAAGAGGGGGAGCCTTTACTGCTTGCTGGGTGCCTGGCTGCTGCAGGGCTCTATTGACTCGCCTGAGGAACATCTTGTGGATGCTGCCTCTTGATTTTTTTTTTTCTCTCATCATCAGTTCATTCACCATAGACTGCAGGCAGATGCTCAGCATTATGGCCTGCAGGCTGGTGATTGTGACCCACTGTAGGCAGTCTTTATTTATCAGGTACTTAAAGGCAAGTTCTAGCTTCACCTCTGACTTGCCAGCGGTAGGGCCTGATGTCTCGTTGTGCACGGGGACCGAGGAAGTGACCCGCCAGCAGCGCATTCTGGTGACCTTGAAACTTCCCTCCTTGATCTGGTCATTGGGCAGCTTGACCTGGAAGTTCAGCTTACTATTCTCAGCCCCCACAATGATGTGGCAGCCCTTTTCAGGGAAGTCTGTGATGCAGGGGTCAAATTTGAGATAGCTGTAATACTTGAGGGTCTGTGCCAAGCGGATGAACTCCTTCTTGGAGACCTTATCTTGTAGGGACTTCAGCTGACGGTGTTGCCAACTTTGCACGAGAGGCCCTTCCGACCCCGGCCCAAACTAGGGGATTGACTCTGTATTCTATTAAGCACCAGTCCTCGACTGCCTCTGGGGCGGGCTCCTCTGCGACCTTTGAAAGGGCCATTTGATAGTTACTGCTGTGTTGCTTGGGGAGCTGTACTTCTATCCTTCCGTCAGAAGTGAAAGCAATCTCAATTTGGAGCTTAGTCAATAAGTCCCTTCTTAACAATGCCACCGGACAGGAGGGGGTACAGACAAATGCATGTACTAGGTGTGTTTTCCCAACCTTGGTGAGCAAGGGACGAGAAAGGGGCACTCGGGTTGCCCTTCCCTCGACCCCCATTATGGTGGTAGATCCCCCACTTCCTGTTGGTGGTTGGCTAAGGGGGGAGGATGGACAGGGTGGCCCCTGTATCTACAAGGGCATCGTAGGAGCAGCCCCCAACTTTAATTTTGACTATGGGGTCCCGTCTTTGCCTCAGAGACGTCTCAGAGGGGGCTGGGCCCCGGTCTGTCTTAGTCTCTTTCTTGTTCATGCAAAATCCTTTCTGCCCCCCCCCCCTCCACACCCTCCTCTCTCTCTTTTTGCTTCAAGGCTTCACAGTCACGCTTCCAGTGCCTAATTTTCTTACAGAAGGCACACTGGTCTCTTCTCAGGGAGGACCCCTTCCTCCCTCCTTTTCCTCTCTTCTTAGCTCCTCCTTTGTTGGGTCTGAGAACCGCAGCGAGGAGCTTCGCTTGCCTCTTGTCTTTCATAAACTTTCTGAGCTCTACTAAAACACTTAGGTCAGCCACCAATCTTCTCTCAACTTTCTGCAACTTCTTTCTGATGTCTTGGCAACTATTTCCCACAAACTGAGTCGTGAGAATCCTTAAATTATTTGGGTCCTTCAAGTCAATATCAGTATACTTGGCGAAGGCTTCCCTTAGCCTTTGGAGGAACACGGCAGGAGGTTCGTTTTTGTCTTGTTTTAAAGTCAGGACTTTTTGCAAATTGGGGCCCCCCCGCGTGGTTTGCTTCATGCCCGCTAAAACGAACCGAAAATACTCAGCATGTAGCTGTCTCTGTGCCGCCATGGCTACCCCCCAATCGGGCCGTCCTGTGGGCAGAGCTGCTGCCGTCTCATCCTCAGTTGCCTGGGGGTGTTCCTCTCTAAACCTGGCCCGTGCCCCCGCAAGGATGGTTGGTTTCTTATTGACCATCACAGGAGGGGCCAGAGACATGCATTTGACAACCCACGGAGCAGGCTTGCCGCCAAGGGGTACACAGGTCGCCCATGAATCGATATAGGGGAACTGGTCTCAACTTCCCCTCTGTGTTACTATTATACGCACAGCAGATACCAGGGTTGGGTCAAAAGACCCCTCAGGTGGCCATTTGGGTTCTACTACCGGCCATTCCCGGGCACAAAGAAGGACAAGGCAATCCTTTGTCATCTTAGTTCTATAATCTTGCTTAAAATGTGACCAGTTGCGCAAACAACACTCCAAGGGCATATGGGACTCTCCTGTAGGCCTGGATTGGGACCTGCCCATGACGGTGGGGATTTCAATCAACAATTCTCGTGCTTCGCCCTCCTCTGACCCAGCCCGTCTCCGGGGTAGGGAAATGCAGATCGGGGCTCCTCACTCGCTTCGCCCGTAGGCGTCTCACACAATCACAAACACACCACCGTCCCGCATTTATCCCCTAATGTAAGCTGTTTCACTTACCCCAAAAGCCTCTTCTGTCCCGCCCGCAGCTGCGTCCAGCTGCTTTATTGATCCACTGCCGGTGCCTAAAAGGAGTGATCACGTCTCCCTCTTCCTCTGGCGTTGGTCCCCAAGCGCTTTTGCCGCCGCCGTCGTGAGGAGAAGGCAGTGTAAACAACCGCCTGTGGCCACTTCTCCTCCGCGGCCCCTCGGTTCAGTGCAAAGGGAACGCGCCCCGAAGCAGGATCCGAGTCACGGCACCAAATTGTTAGATAAAAAGTTCTTGCTTCTGGTTGAAAGAAAGGATGCCAGACAGGCAGCAGTGGATCCAACACTATTTTATTGAACGTTTTGCAAAACGGGTGCAGAGCAGTCAGCAGTCTGGACCCCGAGCTAAGCAAGCATAAGTCTTTTTATACCCCCTCCCCTTTACAATTTTCTGTTAGCCACAAGACATGTCAACTGACTGAGCCGTTAGCTGACTCCTTAGAGCACAACTGTGTCAACAGGTTTATTTCTGATTATGCTTATGTGACTGTCTCACCAGACTTCCCCTTTTTAACAGATGTACACTGCCACTGGACATGTGTCCGGTGGGCTCATAATTATGACTAATAGCTCAAAGGTCTAGCAAAGAGCTGACAGCCAAAGAATAAGAGGACAGTCTTTTTCTAACATCTGGAAGCTTCCCTGATGTGGAAGCAGGGGACTTCAGCTGTCCGTTGGGAGTGTTTATGCTGTGCTTCCTCCTATGTGCAGCTTGTATATTTGTAAATAAATGCAACTGCTAACAATCCTCCAGTGACCTTGTTCCAAAGGAAACCAAATCCAGGTAAGTGCTACACTCCCTGAAACTTCTCACCCCTCAGAGAAGTGGAGTTAATTTGTGTAACAATATAATCGGAACTCACATTTTTTCCCCCTTGCCCACCATTCCACTTTCAAGAACTGCAACTATTCTTTCAGGTTTATTTCAGGCCTGGCAATTTCATATGATGACAGAGTGCAAGGGCCCCAAACTTTTACCATACTCAATCCAGTTTTTGAAAGATGTTGCCTAAATTTATCTAGAGACTATTCACAAACAGATTGTAGGTTTTTAAAAAGCTTGAGCCATGAAAAAAATAAATAAGAGGCGAATGAGGGCTGAAAAACTGGGCCTTATTTTGAGAAAGCCGAAAGCAAGTGAGAGAACAGAGAGTTCCTGTGAGTCCAATTCAATTTAATTAACATTACACTCGTTACAAATGCAAACAGGTTCCCAAGCATGCTGTTTGGCTTCCCTCCACTCTGAGGATTCAAGTTTGACTCTTTGCTTTGTTCTAAAAGAACAAAGACAAGAAAGAACAATGTGACCCTGACCCTTCTTTAGCCTCCTTGCAAACAAATGATCCCTTTGAATATTCAGACAAGCTGTGACATGAAGAGGACCCATGAGAACAAGCACCTGTCATTTCTCTGGACAACATTTTGAATAGAAGCTAACTACATTGTTTTCTAAAAAATGCTTTATGTCTTCTTGTAGATGTGTATGTGTAGCAAAATGGCAGTAGATTCTGTCTTAAGACTCAGCCTGCTACTCAGCAATAGGCATGCAAAAGTCCACACACCTTTTCTTCCATGAAACATGAGCACACACATTCAAAAACTAGCATATTTTTTGTGGATGAATTTTATGAGCAATAGGGCTATAGTCATGTCTGAAACAGCAATTCAAAACTTGCTACAAGCGTGCAAGAATCCTGGACTGGGATATCTTTTGAGAGGACACCTCTAGTTTTGATTTGTTTTAATGGTGACATTTTGGTACACCTTTTGTTTAGTTGGGTTTAAAAATTTTTTTTAAAATCCTGTCATATTTAAACAGATAGGTTTTTCTTCAAGCATAGGTACTAAGAATGAATTTGAATAGGAATTACATATGTAACCAGATTAATGGTGTACTAATGCATTACTATTGCAAACAAAAATGGTATTGGATCTACGATCTGCCTTCCACAAGAGAAGGGACATTTCATGAGAGGAAAGGTTGTGCTCGCAGATGGATCCTCTGCCCATTTGGGGGGATCCCCCTTCCACCCCACACCACAGCTCACCCCCATTCAGCAGGTCTCCCAGTGTAGCATTTTCAGAGGGGTGTGGGGCTAATGTGGAAAGGAGGGGGTAGGGAAGTCCACTTCCTCCAGCCTGATTGATCCAGCTTAAATCTTGATCCAACCCCAAATTTCTTGAGAGATGAGTTAATAGAATTTTAGTCTGGATAACTATGAACATTGAAGATGTATGGCTTGAAGATTGAAATATTTAGGATCAGTGGATTGGATCAAGTTTTAGGAGCATGCAATTGGGCTGGCAGAAATAGACTATCACACCCCATCCTCTCCATGGCAGCCCTTCCAGCTCTCTGAAAACACGACACAGGGAAATTGGGAACCCTGCTGAATGGGGTAGGGTGTGTTGCAGGGAGACATGGAGGATCCCAGAAAATTGGGTGGAGACTTCCCATGAGCTGAGCCCTTCCATCCACAGAAGGCAGATGAAACAATGCCTGAGATGATATAAGCAAATATATTTTGCAACGTCCTTTTTGTTGCATGGAAGTTTGGAAGGCAGGGTTTTATGCATATGTACTTTGGCATGTTTAGAGCTGGCCTACAAGGCTGCTTTTCTAAGGACTCTGAATTCAGTCTAGATGTAAACACAGTAAGCTATGGGAAGGGACCATTGCTTATTAGTAGAACACTGCTTTGCATGCAGGAGGCCCCAGGTTTAACCCCTGGTACTTCTATTTAGAAGGATCAGGTAGCAGGTGAGAGGAAAGTTCTCCACCTGAGACCCTGGAGGGTTGCTGCCGACCAGAGTAAATGCTGGGTTTAGTATTCTGACCTAGTATAAGGTAGACAAATAGTCTAACCTAGTAACTTCCTACACTCCTATGCTATCATATCTGTCATTTGCTTTTTGATAGGAGAGGTTATGAAGAATATGGCTCTCTCCTAAGCAAAGAGCAGCTTATCACATGTGTTTGTATTTGGAATAGGACAAAAGGCAAGAAAAGTTTCTCTTTGGCAAAAAGGGCATTAAATAATACTCATCTTTAAGACTGCACCTATCCTACACGAGCCACAAAATTAGGGTTCACTAGATCAGGGGTGGGCAGAAAGTCGGCAGATTTCCAGATGTTTTGGACTTTAACTCCCAGCATTCCACACCATTGGCCATGCTGGCAGGGGTTTCTGGGAGCTGAAGTCCAACATCTGGAGAACTGCCTTCTGCCCACTGCTGATCTAAACAATACTGGGAGAAAGGGACACAGAGTGGCATGAGCTTTGTATCTCTCGTAATACCCAAGATCAATAGCACAATATTGGCTGTCAGTTTTTCAACAAGGGGACAGGGTAGAGATAGAGGAATCTAGTTATTATCCCTGCCCTAAGGGCAGGAGTGGATCTTTTATTTCTCGCTCTGTTCATTTCTGCACCCTTAGAATATAGGGGAAAGGCAATAGTAAGCCATTCACTGAATTTTTTTCATGCCTCATTTCACTGACAGTTCTGAATGTTGGCAGAACATCTAAAATCCATCCCTGAGCTCCTCGGAGGGACACAAATGTAGCAAATACAAACACAAAAAGAGTACAAGAGCATTCTAAACATATTTGCTGAAAATTTCAAAAGCACGTTTGGGGGTTTGTTTGTTTGGCAGTGCTCAACCAATTCTGTTTTTGCTCGTTATTTGGGTGTGTCTCATTTTGAATGACAATAGATGCAGTCTTTTAAACAGTTTCATAATGCATTTTATATACAAATGTTATTTTGAAGAATTTCAGTGGCTGCCTTTTGATTTTGTTTTCCACCTAATCAGATGAATGGCCTTTATTATCCTTAGTTTTTTGGAAGATTAATGGTCCCTTACGCCCCTTCATGATGCATATTTACAACAACAGCTTGACAAGGTAGGTGAATAAGGCAACATACAACATCTGACTGGCGGAAGGGAGCTCCAGGAAGCCAATTTCCTTGCCTCCTCCTTCTCCCAGCAGTTCCTAGAGCCACCCCCCCCCCAAAAAAAATACTACACAAAAGGTGGGAGGGATCCTCCTGAATGGGTTGGGCTGTGGTGTGAGGGGCTGATGGGGAGAAGGGGGTGGGGAAGTTTAGTTCCTGGAACTCCCTTCCACCAGCAGATGTCACCCACAGTGTGCTTATTTTATGGACAAGGAAGGAACTTAGACTTATGAGTGGATCAGATGGATTCATTTATTGCACACAGACACACACTAATCTGAACCTGCATTGGTCCTCTCCCCATCAGGACGGAAGAAGGGAATTAAAGCGGGACAATAAGCTATGGTGTGTTGTTGTGGTGGTTTTCCCACGGATGCGAGCAGCCAGTTTGACACAAAATTTAGGGTGGCTAGATGCAAAAGAGGACGTGGCTTCTATGCCTTTAATGGATGCACAGCAGAAGGAGTTGCAATAGGCATAGCTTGTATGGTAAGCTACAACTGCTGTAACTCCCTCTTCTGTACAGTTATTAAAGGAGCAGGAGTCACATCCTCCTTTATAATTTAACCATTCATTCAACAGTATTTACAAATCACTTATATTAAAGACATTTCTATGTGATGTACAAAAAAAAAGTCTTCATGCAGAAGACAAGATTACGTTCCTGAGAATGCCTGTTGGAAAAGGTATATTTACAGTAGGTGCTGAAAACCCAGAAGGATTAGCACCTGCCTAATTTGTAGTGATAAGAGAGTTCAAGATAGTGGCTCTGCGACACTTACCCAATGAGCCATGATGGACCAAACCTCCGAAATCTTGGTACCACAGGGAAGGTATCTCCTGATGAGCACAACAACAAAGCAAGTGGTAGAGGATCAGTCAATCTCTTAAGTTTTCCATTTGGCCACACTAACTAAATTCCACACCAGAAACAGGGGGGGGGGGTGCTGTGAGGATGATCTCTATGAGTCACACATGTGAGGCCACCCAGTAAATTTGTTTCTCAGTTAAGATTTGATCCAAGTCCATCCAACACTTCCCACTGAACCAGACTACAGACTTAGGTAGACCAGACAGTAAACAGAAAACATTTAGCTAAAAACGTCTGCCTTGAGATTCAAATATAAGAATGCTGGACTCCTTTAAGCAAGTTTGTCTTTCGGCATAGGTTTGTGTTGAAAGTTCTGGAGAGATTAGTTTGCTTTTTTTTCTTGCCTTGAAGATTTACTTGCTTACAGGTATTTTTATACCTATTCTTCAGCCTACCCATAAAAGGCTTCCAGGGGGGTTAACAATTACAATGAACCATTTAAAACAACCATCACATAAAAGCAACATCAGAACATGAACAGCAGTGGCAGATGTTAAAACCATATTAAACACCTGTGCCAGTAAGATAAAATAAGTATCAATACATCCCAAAGACCTAGGCAAAAAAAAGGTGTTCACCTGGTGCCAAAAAATATTGGCATTAGGTGAGCCTCTCTGGGGAGGGAATTCCAAACATGAGAAAAAGGCCCTATCTTGAGTTGCTCCCTACCTTACCACAGACTATTGTGGGACTTGAAGAAGGGCTTCTGAAGATGTTCTCAGGTCTGGGGAGATTTCTGCGGGAAAGTGCGGGGAGTAGGACTGAACATGATCAACTGGGCAGAGGCTGCTCAGCCAATGAGAGAGGCTTGTTTCCCAGCCCATGTCCAGGCCCTGTCCCCCGCTACTACATTTTTATGAATGGAGAGTAACTCATTCACAATTTTCTAGAAACAACCCAATTATCCAGTACAGCATCTGGAGGCTCCCTAGTAGAACAACCCACCAATCAATTTCACCCCATTCCAGCAAAGAGTCATGGAGTTATTGCTCCCACCCCATTTTTCCCAGTGTGCACAGATTTCCTTGAAGAAGCCAAATCCCCAATTCTTGAGTGCAGCATCTGAAGGCTCCCTCTGAGAGCATCCCCCCACCCAATTTCACCCCATTCCAGCAAACTGTTGCAGAGTTATAGCTTCCACCCCCCTTTCTCCTTCTCTAAGCACTTTCTCCCTGCTCGTAATGACAGGCTCCTGTGATCCTGAGACCTCGCCAGATCGCCATTCCAATAAAGCTATTATGCATCAGAGAAGCAATTTAACACAGCATTGGGGAAGAGAAGTAATGCAAACATCAGACAAGTGCATCATCACTGAAGCTAAGTACTCCCACTGGCGAAATGGGAGTTCAGGGCAATTCTGAAGGCTCAAGTGCTCTAGGGATTGATATGCTGGAAAGGCTGGTGAGTTACTTGAGTTACCTAGGTTACCGAGGGCATGGCCAGGTGAAAGACACACCCCTAAGAATGCCCTGATCATACTAAATTTAAAGCAGAGGGATGGGCACACAGCAGCTGAACCTCAGGGGAGCCAAATTAAAGAAAAACAACGGAGTAAAAATACTCTGCAGAAATGCAACTTCCCCACTGGTAAAGTCCGGGGTGACTGCAGAGTGGCCAGGACATCATGTGTCCCTAATTACTTTTAGCCACTGCACCATTGGAGAAAACCTCCCATGTAGCTTCACCCTTGGTGGGAAAATGCGTCACCAAAAATGGGAACAAAAGAAGGTATCTATTTGTATAAAATTTGCATATGCTAATTTAATATAAAGCTGCAAATTTAGAAATAATTATTATAATTTAAATAGAACTATGATACGCCTCACGATAGTGTGGAAGACTATGTCCAGGTGACCTGTTACCTTACTCACTCTGTTGTCCAGGTGTTGTTGATGGGCAACTTCAAGGCCTCTGCTGCTCTTCCTTTTTTTGCTTCTAACTGGACTTGGACTGGACAGCCCTTCAACTAGAGGACACCTTCAAAACAGAGGATAGTCCTCTGGCAGCCCTTCAAATAGAGGACTGTCCTCTGTAAAAGAGTCAGGGGCACCACAACTGTCCTCTCAATTCACTGCTTAGACAGGGCAGGGAGGATCCAGGCCATTGTTGGCTGAGCAGCAGCGGCTGACTGACATTCAGGGCACTGAGATATAGATATGGGGTGCAGGCCTAGCAATTCCTCTAAATTTACCACTTAGTCAAGTGGTCCTTAGTCCTTTGATGTCCTTATTCAAAGGACAATGGAGCTCTTCATTCTAGTGCAGCTCATCATTGCAAGATGTATCTTTCCAACACGGTGTTCCTGGGGAATCTGAGCTCAGTATGTGCCACAGGTACTCACTGTCAGTGTTCTGAAATGTACAACGAAGCACAGTTGTGCTCAATCAACTCGCCCTATGGAAAATCTGCAGCAGCTCCAGTAAGGCAAATGTACATTCCATCGGAAATTTAAAACATGTAAACAGGCTGACAGAAATCATCAGAGGGATGTGAGAAACTTGTAAATTAACAACAAATGCTGGGGAAAAATGGCCAGGACAAATGCAATGATGTTTTGCACAAGCATGGAGAAGTTCTAATCCACTGCTTCGAAAACATATGGTGCACTGAAGATTAGATGGGTACAAACCCAAGGCATCCTTGGCAGCTGATGATGGAAATATAAACGAATGAATTTTTTTGTGCCGTGTCTGTCCTTCTTTAAATATTTACTTTTTAAAATTTTGGTTTATTAGAATACAGTTTTCCACATTCATCATGGATCGCATTTTCATTTTCAGACTGGGATGAGAACTGGAAACTCAGCAGACTACCAACGTGATATGGACTGTTCATCTCTAAGAGCTTGCTTGCTATGTGGGGGCCATGTGTCCTACTTTACAGAGAGCACTCCTCTATTTGAAAGGATATCAGAGGACAGATCTCTATTAGGAGGCATCATTTATTTGAAGGGCTGTCCAGGTTAAAGACAAAGAACCATCAGAAGGGAGAGCAGAGGCCTTGAAGTTGTCCATCAAAAGTGGGCACCAGGACTGCATTTTCCTGCATTGAGCAGGGGGTTGGACTCGATGGCCTTGTAGGCCCCTTCCAACCCTACTGTTCTATGATTCTATGATTCTAGGACAGCAGACTGAGAAGGCACACAGTGCACCTGGTCACATTCTTCTCTAACAAACAACTTCTCCAGAAAAGAAGCAATAGAGAAGGAGGAGAATCACACAGAGTATCATAAAATTCACACTTCCTGTGTTGATCATTGTGTAGCAATAAACTGCTTAATTCACTTCCATTATAATCTTGAGTCTGTGATCCTTCTTCCAGGTTCAGCTTTATACACTGGCAAAACATTTCAACCCCAGATTTAATGCATTTGATACGGTATTGCTTCCTTCTACTAGAAAAGCAGCTAGCAGAGACAAAGGCAAAGCAGAATGAGCATTCACCAGTCGGACATGCATGTGCGCTATCTTAAAAAAACAAACGACACCGTCTTCTTTTAGTGGAGAAAGAAAACAGTGTTACTCATTACTCATAACGCAGGCACAGTTCACAGTTTCTAACAAGAGTTTGTTCAGTCCATTTCTTTCTGTTCAGGCAGGGGAGAGAGCAAGTTTGTGTTCCCAGCAAAGGAGGAAGGCAGAGGGAGGGGGTGGAGGAGAAGCAGGAAGCCACACAGTAGGCTATAGAGATTCTAAGGCTAGGTGTGCCCAAATTCCCATGCATTCACTGGCTAAATGCCAAACTGCCACTTTCCTGAAACTCGCAGACGAGGTTGCAATATTCTCAACAAGATTAACATGGGTATCGGTATATCTCCCTCATGGGGCAAACTGCAGCTTCCTGATTCTGCTCAGGAAAATGGTGCCAAAGTCAAAGGGTTAGCCCCCTGGCCTATCATAGGGGCTCTGGTCCAATAAAGACCCATGTTTAGTATAAGTTTTAATTTAAAAAAAAAATAACATGGGCAATCCTAATCACTGATCTCCAATATGCCATCTAGTTGTGAGGTAATGAAAGTTTCACCCAGATGCCTTCTTCATAGGTGGGGTTTCAGGTTTTAAGTAAGGTAAGAAAACTAGTGTGAGGAGGCCTCCTGCACTGCTGCTGTGCAGGAAGGGCCATAGCTCATTGGCAGTGCATATGTTTTGTGTGCAGAAAGCCCCCAGGTACCGTTGTGAAAGACCCCTGGCTGAAATCCTGGAAAGCTGCTGCCAGTTAGAGCGAGATGGATCTATGAGCTGACTCCATGTAAGGCATCTTCTTATGTACATAAGCATATGTTTCTATTTACATTGTCTGAGGGATAATAGGTGGCTTCATTCTTCAGCACTTTTGGACCTTATCTGAATTGAGGAAATCTGCACTAATTACATCACTGTAGTTAAGAGAATAAGAACATAAGAAGAGCCATGCTGGATCAGGCCAAGGGTCCATCTAGTCCACTATTCTGTTCACACAGTGGCCACAGGAAACCCACAGGGAGGACATGAGTGCAACAGCACCCTTGTGCCCATGTTCCCCAGCAACTGATGTACATAGGCATACTGCCTCTGATACTGGAGGTAGCATGTAGCCATCAGGACTAGTAGCCATTGACAGCCTTGTCCTCTAATAATGTGGATGTCTAGATATCTAGATGGATATCTGTTGACTACTGAAGAGCAAACTCTGATGTTAGAGTAAAATATTGATGCAAAACATGGCTATTTTGGGCAGTTTATTTCAGCTTATTATTGCTTATTAAGCGACACCAATGGGATGAAACATATCTTAATAGATTGAATGTATATTAGTATCCTTGCCTTTACGAGCAATACATTAACTTATTGGGGGAGGGGGAGGGGGGGAATAGGAGAAGAACGTTTTCTCTGCATTTATAAGTAAGCAGAAGTTGTTTTTTAATCATGCTGTAGCTCCAGTTGGAATGACATTCCTGATGGCATCTTTGTGGGGGATGTTGGTGTAAAGGGCCTCAACATCAATGGTTGCTAGGATTATATTCTTTGGGGGGTTGTCAATGGATGGATTGTAGTTTCCTCAGGAAGTCAGTGGTATCCCATAAGTAACTTGGAGTCTTGGTGGCACAAGGTCTGAGAATGGAATCCAGGTAGTCAAACACCCCTAATGTCTGTAGCCAAACACCCATAGTACCAATGTCTGAAGCTATAGGAGGCCTAGGATTCCCTCATTTGTGTATTTTGGGTAATGCATAGAAGACACATAGGTGAGGTACTTGCATTGTGTCTGTGTAGATTTGATGTGGCACATCTGTAGGAAATTACTTTATCCGGTTGTGTAGTTCCTTCTAGTACTCCTCAATGGGGTCTGAGCTTACAGACAGCCTTGCACCCTAAAACAGCTACTCACTAGCAGCAACAAGCCACATCACAAGGATATAAACACATGGACCAGATCCTGCAACAAACCCCATATCTAGTCTGAAAATAGTATTACAGGACCTAATAATGTTACCCACAATATCAGGGGTTCATTCACTTGCTCATCTTCCAGTGTGTTATATGCAATCTTCTGTCAGCAACACCCTTCTGCATACTACATAGGCCAAACTGGTCAGTCTCTACAGAAAAGAATAAATGGACACAAATCTGACATGAGAAATAGCAATATTCAGAAACCAGTGGGAGAACAAATTCATACCCTCCCACTGACCTTAACATGGCCAGTGAGGAGCAAAGGGAGATTAGAGCAATAGATGGCTGAATTACAATTCATCAAGAGGTTCAATGCTATTGCTGGGGACTTGAAGTGGGACAAAGGTGTTTAAAACAAACAAAAAGATCACACTACATATGTTAATTGATTTACCTAGTGCTAAGATGTTTGTATTTATCAGCAACAGCTGTTTGTGAATGGCCATTGTTTTATAATGTTGTCACTGTTGGTACTTTCTGTATTTAACTTCCCACTGACTTCACTGTTTATGATTTCTCTGCCCTCCCAACTCTCAATAACATTTCATGCCTCTGATTAAGTGGATATTTCTGTAATAATACATTTGTTAGTCTTTAAGGTGCCACAAGACTCTTTGCTGTTTTTGTTGCAACAGGTTAACATGACTGCCTCTCTCGACATTCATGAAGACTAATTGATACAGGGTCGACAAAATGCCAGAACACATGCTTAGATTTAAATGTAAGTTGCTTCTTATAATGTTATAATTCACTTCCTTTTCTTAGCATGATTGCTCCTGCAGTTCTGATGTATCCACTTTCTTTTTTGACATCCATCTGTCCTTGGGACTGACTGATATCCAACTATGCCCTGCTGATTTGTCGCCCCCTCAATCCTGGACTCCCTAGGAGTCCATTAGCTATATTAGCCATTGGCCATGCTGGCTTGGAATTATGGGAGCTGTAGTCCAACACATCTGGAGGCTACCAGTTTGGGGATTACTGAGCTACACCATGACTTCTAGCAGGACTATATGCTTCTGGTTCAGTGCTCACGTACATTCCATTAACTTCCCTCATGTTGATGAGCCATGATATTTGGTTAAACATATTCTTACTAAGATAATTCCTGTAATTTTCCATTTAAATTTATTATGTATTCGTCTAAGGATCTCAAACATCTAATAATACTTCCATGTTACCTATTACGTTAGCTTTAAAATGAAGACTGGAAAATGATAAGCGAGAGCAGACGTGTTGCTATTCCCCCTTCCTGCCACACTTCATATTTCTAACAAACAATAGTTTGTTCCATTTAAAATGAAAATGGAACCTATAGAAAATGTTGGGAGGCTTTATTCTTCCCCATTTCTTCTTTCAGCTGTATCTTATTTTTTTAAAAGAGCAAGATAGTGTAGACTTTTCCTCTATTAAATTCAGAAATTATTACACAGAGATCAATGTAAGAGTAGTTTGGATGACAGAAAGCCAATTCCTTTTTTTTAAAGAGGTTTTTTTTGCAGGCACGATGGAAAGCAAACATTTATTTTGAGGGATATTGATATTTCTGATCCTTGATTCATCTTTATCCCAGCCATGCTTCTCCTTCCTAAAGCATGTCTTCATTCATAATGCATATTTATGGCACTAATGAACCAACTGATGTACTTTCAACATTACATCATTCTGCCTTTTCAAAAAAATATGAACTCATAAAAAGGCCAACTTTCAATAAAATGCTTTAATTAAACCATGTGAACTGTTCTGTGGACTGAATCTGATGTTTGTTAGATGACTGACATTGACCTAGATACATGATGAGTATTTGACTTCCAATGCAGAAAGGGACCACAGGTTTTATAATATACTATGCCTGGGATTCAAAGAGCTACTTTAGGCTTGGCATGCCCAATGGAATATTTGACTTATTTCTTCTGAGCAGTAGATGACCCCATGCCATATGACAAACCGATGTTGGACATCTTGGTTTCAGAAGCAGTTTGCCATGTGGCACTGTGGGTTTGGGGGAGGGAAGGGACTTGCTATTTGACAAATATAAACCCAAAGATGCCTCAGAGTGGGGAACTAGGTGTGGACCCCAACCTACAATTTAGCCAAGGTTTTTTTAAAATTATTTTTTATTTCATTTCTATACCGCCCAATAGCTGAAGATAATACTCTGCAAGCAGATTTAGCTCTAGATTAGATTTGTACAAGTGGGGACACACAACAAAATGTTGCAGTGTAGGAGCTTAGCAACAAAGGAGCGTAGGCTCAAAATATTTCCGTTCTGATTACCAGTTGCATCTTGCAGGTGGAATATGCATTCACATGGAAGTTTGCAAATCATGTAGTAGAAACTCTTTCACCCAGCCCAGGTGGTGCAGGTAAGACTCATCAAGGTCAATGGAACTTTTTGTGAGTAAATTTGCATAGTTGCACCTTGATGACAGAAGACCCATTAAAGTTGGGATATTCCTCAAACAAATCTTTTTTTAAAAAAATTGCTGCACAGGTTAGGCAGATCACATCACTGATGGCATAATGTCTGTAAACATTGTGGGCATCCTGTTCAAATGTAAGCACAGCTCCTCTGCCAACTTTATCTAGGATGAATACAAGAGGTTGGATCCAGAGGCTTGTTCTGCACATGGAAGGACACCACTGGTGGAACAGGACTTCTGTGTCCTCCCCCGCCACAGCCCCCTGTGTCCCCAAACCTTTTGGAGGAGATTTGGAGGTCACAGGGGTGGGGAAGGGGCTGTGGGGTGGGGGGAGAATGGAAAAGCCCTTCTCTGCCACTAGTATACTTCTGCATGCAGAATGAGTTTCCTGGTTCCAACCCAATAAGTTGATCTTTCAGGCTGGTTCTGCTGATGTTTATGTCTTTCAGTTCAGCTTCTGTGAAGAGGGAGATATGAAGGAAGTGGATCGACATTCAGCATTGGTACACATATACACGTGTATTCATCCTAGGTCTCCAGTTGGATAAAGCTGGCCAAGAAGAAGCCACATAGGACATGTCCTTTGAAATGGAGGATAATTTCAAAACCAGGTATGATGAATTTGCCATTCAAAGGAAATTTTTTTAAAAAAATATCACTGGGCAAACAGCAGCTTTTGAGTGTGCCTCATGTAATTTGGATATTGCAGTTCAGTGCTGCTGCCCTGAATGCTTAATGCCCTTTTTTAGAAATAAATTATCAGATCTCTGTTCACAACCATTTTTGACAGTTCCTATAACAGTGCTGGTATGTATAAGAGCATTCCGTGCACCTCGGTGTTCAGTCATGCCGGCCACATGACCACAGAAGCCTCTTCGGACAGCGCTGGCTCTTCGGCTTAGAAATGGAGATGAGCACCACACCCTAGAGTCGGACACGACTGGTTGGGGACACCTTTACCTTTAGTATTACCAGTAACACTAATGTATATATGACCATACCCTGCAGCAGTAGTTTGCAGTAGTACTAACACCATGGTGCATGGGAGAATGAGAGCTGCTCAGATATCACCAAAGGCAAGGGAATAGCACCATAAGAACATGCTAAGCAGCTGAGATCCTCCTTTTAGGCCTCTGACTGTGGGGATTAGTGGGTGGTTACTGGAGAGAGGCTCTTTTCTGTGGTGGCTCCCTTATTATGGAACTATCTCCCAAGGGGGATCTGCCTGGGAAAAACGTTCATTATCTTTTAGGCACCCGGCAAAGTTCACTCTGCATTTGTGGGCTTTTGGTTTAAATGGAGGTTAAACAAATTAATGGAAGGCTATATGTACATAGCATTCAGGGGCAGAATGCCTCTGCACACCAGTCTCTGGAGAACACAACTGGGAGGTTGCTATTGGACTCATGTCCTTCTTGTGGGTTTCCCGTCAACAGCTGATTCACCATTCTACCCAATACAGTAAGAATTCAGACAGTAAGACATTAGGTGTTTCCAATATTATTTTATGGAGTGGAGGTTTGGACACTTAAGAAGAACGATCTGAGAAAAATATGTGGATATACCAACGCATGTTGAAGATACCATGGACTGATTGAGTAACAAATGAGAACACACTATGCAGAGTAAACAAACAAACAGTACCAATAAAAATCATCAAGAGAAAAAAATTACAATACCTTGGTCATATTATCTGAGGGGGAAAATATGCCATACTCCAACTTATTATGCAAATATGCCATACTCCAACTTATTATGGATATTATGCAATATCCAACTTATTATTATGCATAATTTCTTTCAATTATGAAAATTGAAAGAGAAAGATCAATGGGAAGAAGACAAACATGATGGTAAAAGAATGTGAAAGAATGGTTTAGCTGTGCTTCTATACCATTATTCAGAGCACCGGCGGGGTCAAAACAAAATAGCTGTAATGATAACTAACCTCCGATAGGAGATGGCACCTTAAGAAGGTGGCCAATGTGTGAACAGAATGCTGGACAAGATGGACCCTTGGTCTGATCCAGCATGGCTCTTTTTATGTTCTAAGTTAAGTGTGTTATCAGTTGATTTGATTGATATGGTGTGATTATCCTAAGATGGAACTCCTATTATTGCTTGTCTGATGGGGTAAGAAGTATTGGGTAGAATCCAACTAAAGTCATACTTAGAGTAGACCGATTTAAATGACTGGGATTTAAGTTAGTCAGGACTAAGTTAAGTTTCATTCATTTTATTGGGTCTACTCTAAGTAGGACTTCAGTGGGATTCTACCCATTGTGTTTTTAGTTCCCTTAAATCAGTCTTCCCCAGCCTGATACCCTCCACTTGCGTTAGACTATAATTCCCATCTTCCCAAGCCAGCAGTGCCATGATGGCTGGGGATGATATGAGATGTACTCCAACACATCTGGAGAGCACCAAGTTGGGTAAGGCTGTCTTAAAACAGCTATGATCAATGAAGGACAACAAAAAAGCAGTTTGTGTGTTAATTTTTGTGAACCGCCCAGACAGCTTCTGCTATTGGGCAATATAGAGATGAAACAAACAGACAAACAAACAAATAAATAAAATTATGTGCCATATATATATATGCTCAGATATACACATATATCTCTTGTATACATGGGTACATTTGGCCATGTACGTATACTGAAGTATAATGTAAAATTCACAGCATCAAGACTTCCACAGCTGTGTGTTGGAACATTGCCTACATATCAATAGGTGACTAAGAAGTATAACCAAACCATAAACAGGCTTTATTTAGTATGCATGTCATGCAACTTTTAGTGCCAATTACATGCTGTTTGTGCTTTGATCAGTGGTACAGCTCATTCAGATCATGTTGTAGACTGGGCAGCATAGCTGCCAAATATAAACCATACAGGAAGACAAATACAATATTGCCTCAACAAAAAGGCAAAAACCAGAGGTGGCACAGTCGGAAGATTTGAAGAATGTGCCAACAGGTGGCAAGATGAATAGTCAGTATCATGAGGACCTGGAATGACAAAAACATTTACTGAACAGGCCTCATATTCACTCCACCCCATAATAAATTATTTTGGTCTCCAGGCTGCTGCCAGCTTCCATTGCTCTTCCTGGGAAACTGCCTCTGGGAAAAGGGATCTCCCCACCCCCACCCCACTTTCCTTTCTTTCTTACTTGAAGAAAGGTATTAAAAGGCAGCAAGAAAATCACTCCAGTCTTAGCCATCATTGTGGCAGAAGTTTTATGTGAACAACTCATGCAGCATTTATAGATGCTTTTGCCAAACCATCTGCATTCTGATAAGGGCAGCTTGTGAATGTCAGCCTAATTAGCCAAGTCTAATGTCTGGTTTCCTGTAGAGGGCTTTTGTAGAGTAATTACCTTACTTGAGGTCAAACTGCTGCAATTATAGGTCTTTAACTAATCGAGATAAACAGCCTTTGAATTCTCACAGCAAGTAAGCCAGTCCCACAGAGGGGCCTCTCATCTTGACCTATAACAATATAGGATATTATGACAGGTGATTGCAATGCCTTTTATTTATGTATATTTACCACAGTGATCTGAATGCCAATTTATCCAGCTAAATCCTTTACAAATCACTAACATTCTCTAAATTCCGGACCTAGGCAATCGTTGTAGTCATTGTTATGGCACTAGGGACTGTTTAAAGTTTACGTTCAAAAACACAATGTATACATTTTGACAGAATGATGGATCAGGCTTTACTAGATATCCTCAGAGAAACTATCAATACCAGTGGATAAACTTCTCTTTCTGTCTGGCTGAACAGCTCAACATGCTATTCCAGGGACCATGCCCCTTATTTTTATGTTCATACCAGTTTCACATGCGTTGTTAAGCAGCATAACATCTATTGAAGATGTTATGCTGATTTCTCATACTAATTATTCTGGAGCGATGCTATTGGCTTCTGGGGAGTGGAGGATAGGTTTGCTCCATAATACATACACAGCATGCTGGCAAGGGGGTGATGGGAGTTGTAGTCCCAATTCGTCTGGGTTGGGGAAGCCTGCTTTAAAGTAATGCTGGATTTACCTCCTACCCACCACCCACCCCCACACTTGGTAAGCATAACATCACACCAGCGTTCCCTAAACTTGTGCCCTCCAGATGTGTAGCTGGTGGGGGATAGAAGGAAGCGTGGGTCAGGCATTCAAAGCTGCTTCCAACAGCATTTGTGAGAAATGCTTTACGGTACCCGTGCAATGCTGAAAAGGGTTGGACCAGCTTTCCCCAACCTGGTGCCCTCCAGATACTTTGGACTATAGCTCCCAGCATTCCTTACCATTGGCCATGCTGGCTGGGGTTGATGGGAGTTGAAGTCCAAAACATCTGAAGGGAAGCAGGTTGGGGAAGGCTGTGTTACACCTCCACCAGTGGTGGGACAGATCCCTGCGTCAGCATAGGGGGCTGAGTAAGATCTGTTCGTCCTGTGCCATGCACTGTCCCCTTTTCTCCCTCACACTGGCCATGTCCTGCTGGTGTAAGGATTCCACTGGCACATGCCTCTCTGCTTTCCAAGGGTATACATGCCTTGTATAATGGCATGTATAATGCCTTGTATAATGGCAATGGTAATGGAAAGAAGTAGGAATAGAGTTTACATTCTGATCATCTGTTATATTTATTAACCTATACTAAAGATAGCATCTATCCTACAGATAAAGGATTGGTTTCCATTAGTTTAACAGCAGCAACAAGACATGCATGGAAGATTCAGAGACAGTTGCTATCAAGAATATGTAAATAATTATTGAAAATATATTTATTATTATTTATTTACTAATTCTATATACCATATATCTGCCAGAGCACTGAAGCCAGTTTACATTTTATAATAATGGCTTGCAGTTTAAGAGACATGATATAAAAGGAACAAGGAATGGAGAGAGAAGAGGAAAATAAGTACGTTGAGTTCCCAACTCTTTCATACTGTTCCATAATGAAGTTACATAGTGGTGTAGTGGTAAAGTTTGAAGTGCAGACGCTCATCATGACAGTCCCCATAGCCATGCCCCCAAGGAGAGTCCAAAATTGCAGGCCGTTGTGTTGATCCATACCAACGAACCAGCTCTAGGAATTTTCAACTGCTAAGACTAGCTTTTGTAAAACTAATGGGTCTTAATTGTCCATTCAGAACCAAGCCACCCTAAAATACTTTCCATTACAACAAGGAACAATATATTGCTGCTGGGAAAATCCATGTCCCCCGGGCTTTTGTGAGGATTTCAGCTAAGCTCAGAGGAACAGGGAGAATGGCAGACGAGGTCAGCAACCCTGCTGATAAAGAAGTGCCAGTGCTGCATCCCTGTGAGCCCCGGCTCCACTACACCACTGAAGTTACATAATGTTCAGATGAAATTGTTATTGCCCGAGGTGATTCCAAGAAGGGAGGAGCCAAATGGAAAGCAGTGCGGCCAAGTCAGTGGCCAACATTAAGCAATGAACAGATCTTACCTTATTTACCAATAATTCCTATAATGTGTTAATACTAACTGGTGCTGGGTCCAGAGCTTTTTTGGCATTTTGTGGGGAAGGGGTGGGTGTGAAAGCATCTCTGAAGATTACATTAACCTTCAAGGGAGCAAAATCAAAGAAATTTCAGGTACAGAATGATGTTACATCATAACATAGGATTGAATTCAATAGCGCCGTTCCACTAGCAGAAAGGAAACCACTAATGGAACAGATTTCCCCATTTCCCCCTGCTGGCCCCTTACATCCCCCAAATCTGTTCTGCAGAGACCCTCTGGAGCAGATTTAAGGAGTACATCTGGGGGCCTGCAGGAGAGGATAGAGAAGCCCCATTGTGTGAGCTGACTTCAGCTTGCATGACTGTTGGATCCAACCCATAACATTGTTGTCATTGGCATCAGCCATTCCAAATTATGTAGGGTGAGCTACTGGGCTGCTGAGGGCAGCCAAGTCACTGTTTGAAGCAATGGCAAAGGTTTTTTTTTCTATTAAAAAAAGAAGATAAAACCCTTGGCCACCTCATCTTTAAAGATATATTCTTAAAATTCACCCACCTCACAAAATGTCCAAACATCACTCTCTTTCATGGGGGACAAATGGCCACGTGAAATTGGGGGTTGGGGAACTAAGAGAAAATCCTTATACTATAAGCAAAAAAGAGAGACTATTTCTATGTCCTCCTTTTCTCTCTCACCCTACTCCGACTAACCCCTCTTCCCTAACTCAGGCTGCAATCCTATACCTATTTGCCTGGGAGTAAATCCCACTGAAGTCAATAGGATGTATATCTGAGTAGACATGTCTAGGATTTTGCTGTGATTCTCCTAGCTGCATTGGAATGCTCTTGTCCATCACATGCAGCAATCCAAAATGGCTAGGTTTTACATTAAGAAATCAATATCCAATGAATAGGAACATTTCATTTTAAATTCCAATAGAGTTTTATTTCTTAAATCTGACATTATGCCTGTGCTGCAGGGATGTTATTTTCCCAGTGCAATCAGTTGTGCTGGCACAAATGTTGTTAGAATCTCAAACACAGAGAGGTGGAATGGACCAGAAAGACAAATCCCAATGACTGACCCAATGCAGATCCAGACCAAATACACACAAACACCAACCAGCCCAAAGCATAGCCCAAGCAACAATCACGACAGTTGGTAAGGTGCACTTAACCAAAACACTGTGGTGCTGGTTTCCTCAGCATGAGAACACTCTCTGACCTGTGCTAAGTACACTTAATCAGCAATCATAATATTCAATTCAGATAGTACTTTAAAGGTGTGTCTAGCAACTAGGGCTGTGCATAGATCCCCTGATCCAACTCAGAGGCCACTTTGGGGCTACCGAGGCAGGCATGATTTGGCTCGGGCTGATTCGGGGGCCCTGACTCGCTTCAGCCTATGAAGCCAAAGTGGGATTTGGACATCCAAATTCCACTTCAACCCTCCCGCACACACACTGCCCAGCCCCCCAGCTCCTTACGTGTGCCCGTGTTCCGTGGGGAGCTGGCCTGCCACCACCGGGGGAGGTGCCGCCAGGGGAGTCACTGCCAGGGGAGCTGCAGTGTGGCAGCTGGGCTTCCAGATCACTCCGAAGAGCACCAAAGCACTTTGGAGTGACCCGCTTCGCTTTGGGCCACTTCAGTCCCCCTCCACTTCACGTCAGAGGTGGCCTGAAGTGGCCCAAAGCGTCCTGCTTCCACTCGGAGCTCAGGCTTTGGGCTGCAGTGGTGCACAGCACTGCTAGCAACTATACCTTTCCCTCCCCCTGCTCCCCTTTTTACTCTAGAGTTTGGTCACAGCCACCACTCTAGTTCAGGAGGTAGGAGGTAGGGGGCTTTTAAAATCTGGATCAGGTCCCTGCACCTACTCTAGAGTAAATGTGAAAAGACGACCTAGGTTTTAGACACACATTTAAAGTAATGTCTGTTTGGGCCCTTAGTAATACAGAATTAGGATGTCCCTAACTTTTTATCTACAACGAGCAGGGTGGAAGCCATGAGCTGATGCAGAGAGATAGTTCTGTGGTATGGCTGTAGCAGCATAAAAGTGGAGGAGAATGTTCCCAGTACACAAACCACTCAGCCGGCTCTCTGGGTGGGCCACACTTATTGTGGTGAGCTGTAAAGTTAAAAGGAAACTAGGACAGGAGAGCTGTGAGTCTCCAAGCTGCATTCGATACACAGCACCACACATGGCTAAAGCACACGCTATCAGTAATCAAGAGGACCTCCCTGAAAGGCCAAATGGTGTTGAGGTTACCCTTCTATAAATATCCTGAGACCCAACAGTGTTCCCTATTTAGTTGGATGAGCGGCTCTCCTGCTTTTGATAGCTAGCAAATGTTTTTTTGGTCGTAGTAATCACAGTCATCATGTTGCATTAAATATCAAAAGGGATGTCTGGAGGGAGAGGGGAAAAAAATGTGGCGCAAAACCCAGTGGCCAGATCCTCATTTACGGTTGAAATGTTCAGAGCAGATGCCAATTTGTGGGGAATGCAAATATAATGTGAATATCACTTCCTTGTTCCTCTCAATTCCGGCAAGTCACTGTGTCTGCTGGAGCCAGTTTTCCTGCACTCATGAGAAGTCTATAAGCTGCTCTAATGTATATCTGCCACAAAGAACAGCCTATAGCCAGGGGGACACTAATGCCAAAGCCAGTGAGTTGCAGAAAATGAGTGACTGCTTTCATAAACTTAGCCTGCTTTCATAAAGGACATCTATTTTGTGTCTCAGTACTATGTGTTGGCAAGGAGGGTTGGAACTGGTCATTTTTTCCACTCTATTGACAGCTTCCCTCCCAAAGTAAATAATATTAGGGGAGGGGGCTTTTCATTGCAACCATGGCATGGGGTGGAAGGGTTAACCCCCCCCTTCTTGTATGCCATGGCCCTGATCCTGATCACCCTGTGCCCACCATTTCTTTTCTCTTTAAAAAAGAATACACAAGAAACGTGATAATGCCCAAGTTCCAAATTCTGTGTGACATTAAACCACATGTATATATTTTTTTTAAAAAAATTGCAAATATGAGCCATTGGAGGGGTCGGGGGGTCGACCGGGACCCTGGCAGGCAGAGAGAGGGAGTTTAATTTGTTCTGCCCACCCACCTCCGCCACCACCATGATCGCAACGAAAATCATTCCTCTGAAGCTGCTATTTGCATTGGGAAGGATGTTCCTATTGGCATCAAGGGCGTGATGCAAATGAAATAATGGGCAGAATCCAAAATACTGTGAAACCAGTTCCATTAGCCCAAGGAGACTTTAGAACTACTTTTACCAGTTGGCCATTCCCCTCGCTGCATAGCAAACTGCTGTTGAAATGGAGGGTAAGTTCAAAAGTACTTTATGATATTCTGCTGTTGAAAGGGGCACGGGGGTGGGGTGGGGATAAAAATTGTGCAAGTCCCATTCACAAGCCCAAACAGCTCATTTGATCCTGGCCAATAACTTGTTAACTTCTGTAGAACAGTGTGATGTCATAACAACAAAGTTGTGGGAAGTTAAACAACGTATATGTTTCTGCTAAAAGCACTCAGTCTTTATCTCTCAACTCGGCTAGGAGCAGCCGTGGGAAGCTTTAAACTGGACCTTCTCTTAAAATTTCTGCCAGTATTAGAAGGGAGACTTCCAGGGCGTTGGGCCAAATTACATTACAAATGCAACCCAACGTGGGCAATATGGGAATGCTGACACCAGTTCTCACGCAGAGTTATTAATTCCAGCATCTCTACAAATGAATTAATTCTACAATTCATTTTTTGAAACTCAGCATGCCTTCCATCACTGCATTCGGACAAACCAATAAGTCCACATTCTGGAGAACCCTGGTTTATCATTCAGAAGCATGTTGCCCAATCACTCCCACTTGGCTCCTCCCACTGGCGCAGGGGTGGACAACTTTGGCAGATCTGGGAGCCATATCCCTGGGTTGGATGTAGCACAAAGTTTCTTCTTTCTGCTGAGTTCCTGGTTATTGAAGTTGCTCTTGCTGGCGGGAGGAGCCAGTTGGGAGCAATCAGGCAGCATGCACTACCACACTTGCTCAGGAATGAATTCTCTGGAATTCTGGCTTATCATTTTGTGCAAAACTATTCTATATATTATCCAACTGAACTTAAATTTGTTCTTGGAAATGCAGAAGGAATAGTGAGTCTGCTCAAGCTGAGACAGAACCAGGACCAAGCACACCATGAAGCAACCATATTAGGCATTTGATTCCAGAAGGGGTGCTGTTTTTCTACCTCTAGTCTGTATCTCTATCTTATATAATAATAAAAGAGGATGTGTGTCTGTCTGTCAACATCATAGTGCCAAGATGGTGAAATCTGGACTCCTACAACTTGGCATGCATACTAAGGGGATGCTAGAGGTGTGTGCCTCAGGGTTATTTGGTTTTTAAAACACATTAATTTTAATTAATTTAAAGGCGTCTGTATATTTGAAGTCTAGCATCTTCAGTCACTAGTTCTCAACTACCATACCCAGCACATAGCTTTGCAGTCCATACAGTTTGAAGCCAGGGGAGAGTAGTCCAAGCTACAAAGTTATATGGCTGCCCCCTCCCTCCCTGCTGTGGCTCAGCTCCCTCTCAGGAGGATAGGGTGGGCAGTCCCCTCCTTCAGGAGAGTATAGGAGTACCAGCGGGTATGGCTTTACCCACATGGACTGTGCACAATTGTCCAACTCTAATAGCTGCATATGCTTGCTTCAAGGCTTTACTGTATCAAACTAATGCTATTCGCTAGTATATAATAAAACAAGTTCTAACCAAGGCCTGTGGGCAGGCTGGGGCATATTTTTTCTTCAGGAAAAGAAATGTCTGAAGTTGACACTAGACAGAACTGCTGGCATACTTCTATGAGGATGACAGAGACTCTCCGGCCTCATTGCCTGCTCTCCACAATCCTGCCATGTTTGGCGCTGTGAAGTTCCCCTCATCGAGAGAGTGCCATCCTATATGTACATGTATTCAGAAGTACTTGGAAGTAAATCCCACTGTGTTCAAAAGGGCTTACTCCCAGGTAAGCATGCATAGGGCTGAGTCTGAGTTATTGCAAGAAGGAAAGCCAGAAGGGAGGAGGCCCAAGCTGTCG
Organism: Heloderma suspectum; assembly: GCF_057233095.1. Classification (NCBI taxonomy): domain Eukaryota; kingdom Metazoa; phylum Chordata; class Lepidosauria; order Squamata; family Helodermatidae; genus Heloderma; species Heloderma suspectum. Next base: position 91,342,834 of record NC_139459.1, read on the forward strand.
GATAGCCGCAGTGTTCCTCTCCAGGGCCCAATCTACACAGGAAATTTATTGTTGTGCTACTGCGCCTCACACACAGGCTTGACACATGATGTTACCCCCAATCGGTATCAGTCCTGGGTTTTCTTGCTGTAAAACCCACATTTTCGCAAAGTCTTTTTGTGACAGATTGTCTGGTTACCGTAGCTTCCATGTGTTTTGGGACTCAGTGTGTCCTAAAATTGTGGTACGACTCCAGGGGGAGGAGGAGTAGCTTCAGCACTGTAAGAAGGAATGGCAAGGTGTGTCAGCTAAGGGCGGCCAGGACTGGAATGGAAGGAGTTAACCCTTCCTGTCGGTTTCACCCTCCCCTGCGCATCATCACACCTACGAATCAGCTTTATGAATGAGACACGTTCTCTCCTTTGTCCTTTTTGTTTCTTCAAGGAACAACTAGCTGGCACCGGTAACCATATCTGCTCAGAAGTAAGTCACATTCTCTTCAATGAGGCTTACTCCTGGGAAAGTCAGCATATTGCTTTTTGATAGCTTAAAAAAAATAATTTTCATGTGCATCATCACACCTGCAAAGCTTAATGAATGTCACACACACACACAAAATGGAAAGGAGGGAAACTTTTTGATGTCTCCAAAGAGAAATTATTAACCCATTCCTGCAATGCTGCCTCTCCTCCTCCCGCCCCCTGCCTTTGAAAAAAAGAAATTTGGAACGTCTTTTCTTTTCAAGCCTTCCTGATTCTCTGTTCTTTTTATTTCTTTGCCTCAAGGAACAACTAGCTGAAAACGTGCTGATAAACACATCTCCTCAGAAGTAAATCACATTCTCTTCAATGAGGCTTACTCCTGAGAAAGTAAACAATCTTGCTGCCCTATTTTGGACCAGCTGAAGTTTCCGGACCGTTATACGTGGGGCTGCCTTTGAAAACGGTCCGGAAACTTCAGCTGGTCCAAAATAGGGCAGCAAGATTGTTAACAGGGACTGGCCTGCGAGCTCATATTACACCAGTACTTTTCCAGCTGCACTGGCTGCCAGTCCATTTCCGGGCCCGATTCAAAGTGCTGGTGTTAACATTCAAAGCCCTTAACGGCTTGGGGCCAGGTTACCTGAAGGATCGCCTCCTCCCATATGTGCCTGCCCGAACCTTAAGATCATCATCAGCGGCCCTTCTCCGTGAGCCCCTGCCAAAGGAAGTGAGGCGGGTGGCTACTAGGAGGAGGGCTTTTTCTGTTGTGGCACCCCGGCTCTGGAATGAGCTCCCTAGTGAGGTTCGCCTGGCGCTTACATTGTACTCCTTTCGGCGCCAGGTGAAGACCTTTTTATTTTCCCAGGCATTTTAGCTTTCTAAATTTTTATCTTTGCTGTTTTAAATCTGTATTTTAAACTCCTGTACTGCTGCTAGGTTTTATTGTGGTTGTATTGTTATATTGTGGTTTTAATGTTCTATATATTTTAAATTGTTTTATTGTGTGTTGTTTGGTTTTAATTTTTGTGAACCGCCCAGACAGCTTCGACTATTGGGCGGTATAGAAATGAAATAAATAAATAAAATAAATAAACACATTGCTTTTGGGATGACTTAAAAAAAAACACCCTTCACTGTTTCACACCAAGCTTAATGAATGTTTAGAAAAAAGGAAGGCAGAGACTTGTTGATGTACCGAGACTCCGCCTACATAGCCAAATTAATGTAGTTTAAAATTACGTTTGTCTCACAAAAGCAAGAATTATATCAGGTCTTCACCAGAATAATTGGCTATGTGTGCTACAGGAGTAGTAGATGCGAATTCAAGAAAATGTGTTTTTAAACTGCATCAGAAGCAGAAGACCTCCGTGTAGATTGGGCCCAGGACATCCAGCAACTGTCACGGTACAGTTGCTTTATCACTTGTCTATAGGCACGTTTGTAAAATGCAGCTGTGACAGCAGAAATGGTTAGCAATTTGCACGTTAAGTCCTTCTTGGCTTTCCTTGTTGTAAATTTGTATTTGGTTTGCCAGAACTTGTGCTTTTTAAGTTCTGTGTTTGGAAAGGGATTACATGGATATAAAGTTGTTCTGATTTATTGTAATCCATGCTGCCCTTGACATACAGTGCAACTTTACTTTCAGTATGATGTACTCTATCCGTAATAGATTTTAATACCCATGGATAATTACATTGCTTTCATTTTCATTGTCCCACCAAATTTCTGATATGGTGCTTATACCTATATTCTTTTAAAATACCAGACACTGTAATTCAGTTATCATAGCCAGGTGCTATATCTAGAGAATTCTGTAGGGAACAAAATGGTGGCTGGGACACTGAAAGAGGAGCTTTTCTGTTACCATGTGGTGTCAAAAAATGTTAAAGAAAAAAGCACTGCTAATGATAAACTCCCCCTACCCATGGCCACCATGAACCTGGCCACAAGTTTCACCAGCTTGTCAACGTTGGTGAAATACCTTGTATTTGCCACCCACAAAGGGGGATTTTTTAAATAGCTCCCTTCCTTCATGAAATCTTCTAAGACTCGGCAATGCATCTGGGAAATTCTAAAATGATTTCCACCTCAAAAGGATGGGAGCAAGTGGCTCCCATGCCCAAATCCCATAATAAGGACATGGGGGAGGTAAGGAAGTCAGGGAGAAGGGGAAAAGTGGAGCGATGGGGAGGGGAATAACAAGAAGGGAAAGTGGGGTGAATGTGGGAAAGCAGGAGAAAGGAACAACTGGGCAGGGCAGTTGAAGGAGGGAGAGTGCAGTGGGGAGGGGAAGTGGCAGTGGGAGAGAAATCCAGGCAGCACAGGGACCAGGAGAATGAGGGGGGACACAAAGAGAGGGGGTAAAGACAGAGAGGGAGAGAAAGATATGACAGAGAATGGGACGCAGTGCAAGAGAAAGAAGGGTGTGCACACACCCACTACACAACACTACCATGGCACAAAAACATGGATCTGGAGGCACAGATCCTTATGGATCTTCATAATCTTACAATGGATTCCCCAAACCACTATCAAATTATAGGTCACTTCTGTGTCTGCATATGTAGTCTATGATTTGACAGGGGTTTGTTGATGTCCCATGAAGAAAGCATGAAGATCCATGCTATGTATCTATGTTATGGAGGTGCTGGGAAGCACTGGATCTGTGATTTTTACTGTAAGGTGTATAGACAGCAATGTACTCTTTCATTGGGTGGTGGTGGTGATGGGGACTCAATGTAAAAATCATGCAAATTCAAGTGGGCCCATATTAATTCTGCTGGATCTGACTTTTACTTAGACCCCATGGCAAAACGAAGTGTGTGTGTCTGTATGTTACTTTCTCTCTCTCTCTCTCTCTCTCTCTTTCTGTGGGACCTGGGAGAATGGGGAGGGGGGAGAAAAATAACCTGGGAGTGGCACCCACAACACTTCCCCCAAACTCCAAATGTCCCCATATGCCCCAAACCATTGGGGACCCTTGGATGTGTAAGCTTAACCGTATACATTTCTAGTCCTTTTTAACGAAGTCTACTGAATGAGGATCTTCACCATCCTTCCACTTTACTGACTACCTTAATTCTTGCTATTATAAATATATTAGTGATAATCTCTTGATGGTCTTTTTGCACAAAGTCCTATATGTACCCCAGCACAAACTTCACTGGGGACATAGGTAACTGATATGAGGATTTCCCATATAACGGTAGTTTGATATCCTGGTTTGTTAACTAAAAATAGTTAGAACAAGCCATAGTTCCATGTGTTTGGAGGTTATAAGGAACAAGGGTTAGTTCTAAAGCAAAATTTATGGATTTATTTATAGGGTAAACCTTCCTAAGACAGCATACAACAAAATTTATAACTGCAAAATACAATAAAAGAATGACAAAAATAATAAAAACAATGATAAAATCAGAATGAACAGTTAAAACCAAGTAACACCATATACACAATGACATCCAATAAGTCCTAACTCAGAGGCCAAGGTAAACAGGTAGGTATTTAGGGACCGCTTGGAGGCCTGTAATGATGGGGCCTGCTAGATGTACATTAGAACAGAGTTCCATAAATGGGGGACCACTGCTTAGAAGGCAATATCTCTTGTGCCTGCCAGCTTAATTGCCTTGACAGGCAGGTGCAGAAGCAAGGCCTCCAATGTTGATCTCAGAGTGCGGGCAGGTTGGTATGGGCAAAGCTGCCCCCTCACAAAAGCAGAAACATTCAATCTGCTTGTCATATGTGCAAAGTAGGAAAGAAGAGGCGGAGCTTAGAAGCTTGAGACTTGAGTTAGAATGAGTTAGAAGCTCATTCCCATATTGCTAAACCATAGTTTAGCATTATGTTTGAACTAGGACAGTGTTACCTACCATGGATTACTAATACTGATGACCAATTTGCCAAGTGGTAAACATGAGGAGACCTTGAGAAGGCCGCCAACCTTTATTGTATCTCAGAAATGAATAACAGGAAAATGAATCCCACTGCATTTTCATTAATACAAGCATATAAACACTCAGTTTGGTAAGTTGGTCATCCATATTGGGCAGATTTTAAAGGCATTTCCAAACTATGAAAGAGGCAAGACATCAAACAGAAATTAAAGTTTTGCATTGCTATTATTTTTACAGTAGCAAACTGAAAACCAAACCAACATGAAATTGTGTATGAACATCCATGTGTAAATAAAAATGTGCTACTAAAATAATTAGGTATACAAATGCACACACTCTGCTAAAAAAATGGATTATATCCATGTAATTTTAATTAAAATTTTTGCCGGAGCTCTATAACTCCATAAAAAGATTATTCATTCTGATGCACCAACAACCTGACCAAGGGCATTCCAAGGGCAGAACTCCCAAATTCTGCAAAACATGGCCCCTCCAGTAAATTCCTGACTTGCATGGTGGATAACTTCCTCCTACAGAAAGTAGGGGAAGGAACTAGAGGATCAGCTATCCTTGACTTGATCCTAACCAACTTAGTGAATAAAGTAGCAGTTACAGGAAATCTGGGGGAAAGCGTCCATGTTATTCTTGAGTTCTTGGTTCTAAAGGAAGCAAAAGCCGAGTGCAGCCAAACATGTACCCTGGATTTTAGGAAAGCCGGTTTTAATAAACTCAGAACAATTATAACTAAGGTCCCATGGCAAGCGACTCTAACAAGAAAAGGAGTCCAAGATGGGTGGCAGTTTTTAAAAAAGGAAATTATCAAGGAACAATTACAAACAATTCCAACAAGATAAAAGGTGGAAGACAACAGAAGAAGCCAATGTGGTTTCACAAAAAGCTTAGAGATGACCTGAAAACAAAAAAGTACACATATAGGAAGTGGAAGGAAGGCCAAGCAACAAAGGAAGAGTACAGGCAGGTAGCACAGAATTGCAGGGATGGCGTCAGGAAGGCTAAAGCTGAGAACATGCTGAGGTTAGTGAGGGATGCTAAAGGCAACAAAAAAGCTTTCTTCAGCTATGTGCATAGTAAAAGGCAGAGGAAAGAAATGGTGGTTCACCTATTAAATAAGGATGGCAAAATGATAACAGATGACAAAGAAAAGGCAGAAGTGCTCAATTCCTACTTTGGCTCAGTCTTCTCCCAAAAGAGGGTCTATGAGTCTGGCGAAGGCAAAGTACAGGCTGAAGGGGCAGGATTGCAGCTTGAGATCGAGAGACATATGGTCAAGGAACACCTGATTACTTTGAATGAGTTCAAATCTCCAGGGCCAGATGAACTGCATCCTAGAGTAATAAAGGAACTGGCGGAAGAACTCTCAGAACCACTGTCTATTATCTTTGAGAAATCGTGGAGGACGGGTGAAGTGCCAGATGACTGGAGGAGGGCTAATGTTGTCCCTATCTTCAAAATAGGGACAACATTATCCCTGGAAACTACAGAGCAGTCTGATATCAATCCCTGAAAAAATTCTGGAGCAGATGATAAAGCAATCCATCTGTAAGCACCTTGAAAAAAATGCAGTGATTACTCAACGCCAACATGAATTTGTCAAGAACAAATCCTGCCAGATGAATCTGATCTCGTTTTTTTATCAAGTAACCTGCCTTGTGGACTGTGGGAATGCTGTGGACATAATATACCTCGACTTCAGCAAAGCTTTCGACAAAGTGCCCCATGATATCCTGATGAGCAAACTAGCTCAAAGTGGGCTAGATGAAACAACAATCAGATGGATCAACAGTTGGCTACAGAATCGGACTCAAAGAGTGCTTATCAATGGGATCTTCTCAAATTGGGGAGAGGTAATGAGTGGGGTACTGCAGGGATCAGTCCTGGGCCCAGTGCTCTTCAACATTTTTATTAATGACTTGGAGGAGGAGGAGGTGCAGGGAATGCTGATCAAATTTGCAGATGACACAAAATTGGGCAGGATAGCTAATACCCTGGAAGACAGAAACAAAATTCAAAGTGATCTTGATAGGCTGGAGCACTGGGCAGAAAACAACAGAAGGACATTTAATAGGGATAAATGCCAAGTTCTACACCTAGGAAAAAGAAACCAAATGCACAGTTACAAGATGGGGGATACGTGGCTCAACAACACTAGAGGTGTGAAGGATCTTAGAATTGTTGTAGATCACAAGCTGAATATGAGCCAACAGTATGATGTGGCTGCAAAAAAGGCAAATGCTATTTTGGGCTGCATTAATAGAAGCATAGCTTCCAAATCCCGGGAAGTACTAGTTCCCCTCTACTCAGCACTGGTTAGGCCTCATCTGGAGTACTGTGTCCAGTTCTGGGCACCGCACTTTAAGAAGGATGCAGACAAGCTGGAGAGGGTTCAGAGGAGGGCAACAGGGATGATCAGGGGACTGGAAACAAAGCCCTATGAAGAAAGACTGAAAGAACTGGGCATGTTTAGCCTTGAGAAGAAAAGACTGAGGGGAGGTATGATAGCGCTCTTCAAGTACTTGAAAGGTTGTCACAGAGAGGAAAGCCAGGATCTCTTCTTGATCATCCCACAGTGCAGTACACGGAATAATGGGCTCAAGTTACAGGAAGCCTGATTCCGGCTGAACATCAGGAGAAACTTCCTGAGTGTTAGAGCAATACGACAATGGAACCAATTACCTAGGGAGGTGGTGGGCTCTCCCACACTGGAGGCATTCAAGATGAGGCTGGACAGCCAACTGTCAGGGATGCTCTGACTTGGATTCCTGCATTGAGCAGGGGGTTGGACTTGATGGTCATGTAGGCCCCTTCCAACCCTACTATTCTATGATTCTATATGAGAGCGTATATTGAATTCTGCTTCAGATAATTTCTGTTCAACTCTTCTCTCTGAAAGACTGGGGCTGTTTTCATTGGAATGTGAAATGCTGGGTGTTTTGACACTGAAAATAACCATCTGATTATGCAATGAAAACACGCAGACCGACCCCATAGCTGTTGGTTTGGGGTTTCACCTTCAACCAGCCATGGCAGGCCGGTCAGAATCATTATGAAAAGTCCTCTCCTAAGGCAGAGCATATGGTAATGTTACCAGCTGAGAGCTAGGCTGTCTTTGTAGTACAACATGTTTACTTTAATTAAAAATGTGTTCTTGAATTTGAAAGAAAACTTATTACATGTTGATAGATGAGGTTACATCAGTCTCTACATATCCACCACCCTCTCAAAAAACAAATTCCTCAATATAAAAATAAATTGTCTATCTTAGAAACAATGGATACTTTTTATTCCCAACTCTGACCTAGAAGAGTAATGTGCAACATTTCAGACTTCAAAGGGTTAGGGGGCTACATTCCGACCTACCCCCAAGAACACTCCAGGGGCTGTATCCCACAGCTACCACCACTGGAAGTGGCCATGACTCTGGCAGAAGTGGCTGCAGTGTCAGAATCCTAGTAATTCTGCTGGGAAACAAGGTGCACAGGGAGGACGCACCTTGTTTCCCAACATAATCACAGTGGCACAGCAGCAGTTGTTTTTGGTGGTATGGCAGCAGCAGTGATCGGGGAGTGTATCAGGGATGTTGCCCCCCGGCCCCGATTTAGCCAAAGAATGCTACACAGTAACAAATCTTGTCAGCAGGGATGTAATAAACTGAGCAAACAGATTTTTATTTTTAATTTTTAAAAGATTTCCAGTTGCTCCCCAAATGTAAGTTATTAGGTCTTATAGTTGCAAACCTTGTGTTTTATATGGTATCTTGAAGAATATAAATATTATGTCACATGAAATCAAGGTGTTGGCCAATAAGATCTCTGAGTGAGTAGCTCTTTTTTCAGTAGTAACTGTTCTGTCCTGCTGTTTTACAAGGCAGTAATCCAGCCAACAAATGGAAGGTCTCTGAAAGCAAAGCCTTCCTACTTTATCCCAGACCAAGTTATGAGCTTGTAAAACCATGTGACAGAGCTTAGACAGCTTTTGCTATAACTCTTTTAAAACCATTCTTTCAAAAACAGTTTTTTAAAAAGAAATCATAGTGACTTATTAGGAGGAAGAGCTAAGCAACTGAGAGACAGTCATCATGTGAATTCCCCATGATAACAGTACCTGCCTACTAAATGAGAACAATTCCCAATCTTTACTCACCTTCATCTCCAAGCTGATTATGATGTATCAGGCTTGAGTTGCAGGTAGAAAGACCAAGAGAACACAGCCACATTCCTCAGAATTTCATCCCACCCAAAGGACAAACAGGGACAAAGGCTTTTTATCACCTTACATGTGTTAATCAGATCACCAATGCAAGGATGTCTGTGTTATAACCCAGCGATTGTTTTGTGAATGGCCATTGTTAATAAGGGAATTATCGCTGTCTGTACTTTCTGCATTTAAATTCTCTCTGACTTCAAGATGTACAATTCCACATGCATGCACCTGTGTATATATACCTGCCAACTGAGAATAACACTTCATGCATCTGAGGAAGTGGATTGTGTGCACGAATCCTTCTGCCATAATAAATGTATTCATCTTTAAGGTGCCACAAGACTCTTTGTTGTTTTGCTGCAACAGACTAACATGGCTAACCCTCCGGACATTTTTATTGGGTTCATCCATGCAATGGGGAGGTAGGTTGATATTTTTGTCACACGTTTTTACTAATAAGGCAATGAGACTGTGTGAGTGACTTATCTAAGGCACAAAATGGCTCTGACTGAGAGATACAGTTAATCTGCAAAGTTCTAATATGTGCAGAATGCTGCTTTAATTTATTTATTTATTATTTATTTATTAAATTTATTAATCGCCCATCTGGCTGGTCACCCAGCCACTCTGGGCGATGTACAAGCATATAATAAAAGTTTAAAACAATAAAATTCTACAATAAAAACATTTTCTAAAATACCCTAACCCACCCCAAATGCCTGCCTGAACAACCATGTTTTTAATGCAGGGCGGAAGCTCATTAAAGAGGGGGCATGGCGGAGTTCCCTAGGGAGGGAATTCCACAGAGTGGGGGCCACCACAGGAAAGGCCCTCTCCCTCGTCCCCACCAGTCTAGCTGTCCTGGCTGATGGGACAGAGAGAAGGCCATCCAAGGCTGATCTTGTTAAGCGGCCTGTCTGTTGTTGCTGGAGGCACTCCTTAAGATAGGCTGGGCCTGAACCATATAGGGTTTTAAAGATCAAAACCAACACCTTGAATTTGGCCTGGAAAACAACTGGTAACCAGTGCAACTCCTTCAGCACTGGAGTGATGTGATCTCGCCGGCGGCTGCCTTTAATCAGGCAAGCTGCCGCGTTCTGTACCAGCTGCAGCTTCCAAACCGTCTTCAAGGGTAACCCCACGTAGAGCGCATTACAGTAGTCTAAATGAGAGGAGACCAGGGCATGTACTACCAATGGGAGCAGATGGTTGGGAAGGAAGGGGCGCAGCCGCCGTATCAGATGGAGTTGATACAGCACTGTCCGGCTCACAGCTGACACCTGAGCCTCCATGGACAGCTGGGAGTCCAAAATGACCCCCAGGCTGCGGACCTGGTCTTTCAAGCCGTACCCCATTCAACACCAGGTCAACATCCCCCAGCCTCCTCTTGTCTCCCACCAAAAGTACCTTGGTCTTGTCAGGGTTCAGCTTCAGCTTGTTCCTCCCCATCCAGCCACTCACCGTCTTCAGACATTTGGACAGGGATTCTATGGCCAACCTTGGTGACATTTGAATGAGAGGTAGAGCTGTGTATCATCCGCTTACTGATGACACCGCACCCCATACCTCCTGATGATAGCCCCCAGCAGCTTCACATAGATGTTAAATAGCATTGGGGAGAGGATGGAAGCCTGTGGCACCCCATAAGTGAGTGGCCACAGGTCCGAAACCTCCTCTCCCAGTGCTACCCTCTGGTACCTGCCAGAGAGGAAGGACCGGAACCACTGCAATATGGTGTCTCCAATGCCCAACCCCTCCAGGCGGTCCAGGAGGATACTGTGGTCAACGGTATCAAAAGCCGCTGAGAGGTCGAGGAGAACAAGGAAGGAGCATTCGCCCCTATCCAGAGCCCTCTTCATATCATCCACCAAGGCGACCAAGGCCGTTTCTGTCCCATGCCCAGGCCTGAAGCCCAACTGAAATGGATCTAAATAATTGGTTAACTTCAACACAGGGTATATATAGTACCTCAGTAAGCATCCTCCACTGATGTGGATGGATTCCATTTCCATTTAACTGACAAATTTGGAAATATCATATTTCAAAGTTGAGTCTACATCAATGGATTTAGCAGAGCTCAATCTACCAGAAATTGCATTAAAAAAAAAAAAAAAGTGCATGACTGAGTCAGGTGAAGTCTTTGAACAGAAAGCCACAATGAGATTTGATGTGTAACAAAATATGGAGATTTGATTGGAACAAAATATGCAAAGGAAACATAACATCTTTTTTAATTACAACTTTTTCAAATATTAGCATTTTAAAGTAGCAGGGGTGAAAGGAGAAAGGGAGGAAGAACACTCACAGACCAACAGGGAACACAAAGCATCATGGGGAAACAACATAGACCTTTTATGGGCTGTAGGAATTCTGTCATCTCCTAGCTGCTGAGATCTCAGCTGAGGTTGTCTTCACACATTATGGGTTTTTTAGCCACAAAGCACTCCTGTGTAAGAAGATATGGGAAACCCATGTCACATGTAGATCATCACATGCGGTGATCCTACATGCAGTCTGTCACTGGGAAGTTCTGGCCAATTGTTGCTTTGGGTATGTGAACTGTCACACATTGAGATTTTATAATACTTTATCCATAAAAATGTTTTCCTTGTAGGAAGCATGTAATGCATGAAATAGCACTTAGGCCAGGGGTGCCGCTCCAGGGGTCCCCATAAGGCCATGTCCCCTCCCCTGATCCCACCCTCTTTCCCTCAGCCACCAATCATTGGGTGGTTTCCCAGCTTTTGTGCAGTTTTTCCTCATTCTAAAAATTTGAGATGTTTCTCCTAAACCTTAGTTAATAACAGTAAGAGCTTTAAGCTAAAATATGCTGGTAAGGGGAGGAGGGGGAGTTGGCCTCATCTGTTTCAATGGATATGGAACTATGTAGAATTGTTGGGGTAGCAGACAGGAAGAATAACTCAGTGACACAGAAGGAAGGCTTGAGAGAACAGCTACCAGAAAGTGACTCGGCGTTAACAGTACAGAGACAGAATGGGAGAGACACAGAGAGTAAGGAGTTAGAACCATGCTTGGTTAAATAAAGAACTTTATTTTACATAACTCCTGCCTTGATTCTTAAATGGTTGCAAATGCCACTTGAAACATGGTGGAAGCTGTTTAGAAGTAGAACCTAGCTAAAGCAGTGAGAAGAGAAGGAGAAAGCAGCAGTAAGGACCTTTTACATCATGGAGCAAAGCCTAAAACCCCCAGCACCGTTCAACTTTACTGCAACTACTCTAGCCCAGACATGGAGGCAATGGAGAGAAGAATTTGAACTGTATCTAGAACTTGCCTTGGAGGGAGAGGAAGAAAAGTGAAAGATAAAGCTGTTATACTACCTTGTAAGAGCAAAGGGGAAAGAAAAAGGTAGATCTGTAAGAGCATAAATACAGTGTTTATATTTAGCAAATTCCATTAAGGTTTATGGATATGAAGAATGACACAGGGAACCTCACGTGAGAACCAAGATGGTGGTGCTGGTTCTTGGTAGATTGGCTCTTTAATTGGTCTGGACCCTGATCTGCCCCTGCTACCCTCTTGTGCTGGCCATGCATGAAACCCTGAAGGAAGGAAGCCCTCAAGGTGGTGAAGTTGGGGAATCCTTTATTATCTCCACCATGGACTTTCAGTGAGAATTCCTGTGCATGACGTTAAACATATGGTTTAGCATCAAATAACTCCCCTCCCTTCTTTTTTATATATACTGTAAATAGCAGCCATTGGGAGATGCAATCAGGACTGGGATCACACTGTTTGGAGAGAAGGGTTTAACCCTTTTCTCCTGCTGTAATGACGCCCCCCCCCGCTGCTATTTGGCATGACAGCAATGCTTCCATTGATGTCAGAGGGAGTGTCCCTCCAGTGTGAAGTAGCAACTGGAGGAGGGGGATTTTCGTTGTGATCCTGGGTTGGAAGGAATGGCTGAAACTCCCCTTCCCCATATACTATAATCCTTATCCTCATTTGCTCCACCAGCAGCTGCTGTTTACAGTAGAAAAAAAGGCACATGTGATGTTAAAAAAAGATACATGTGATGTGTTTAATGTCACATGACGTTTGGTCCTTATAGGACCATCTCTGCATGAGTATAAATGCCCAGATTAGTTTTAGTTAGATGTACACTGCTGCATAACACACACATGACATATGTTCAATCTGCTATGGTTTCTTTGTCCATCTAGTGTGCACTGACACACAGCAAAGTCACAGAACTAGCACCACAGAGCTCCAGTTGGTACCCTGCTGTTTGCATCATGATGAAGGAGGTGTTTGTACCAGGGAACCTCAAGCTAGTCCGGTCCTAATTTGGTTGCTTCAACTATTTCTCCAGTTTCTTGCTGTATCAAGTCCTGTAGCTCTGGACTGTGCAGCTATGACCTGATATAAAAACTGTTCTGTCTTTCAATCTACAATACAAATAAACAAGGACTAGCTCTGTTTTCCCCCCTAGAGGGTATAATCTAGTACAATTCATCCTTTATCCCTTTAAATCATAAAAGCTTAGATTTTGAGGAAAACAACTATAATTGATGACAGATACATCACTGACTTGTGGATTCCACATTTATCTCATCGTAATAATTTTCCACTGTGTTGAGTAATGAGAAACAAATTGGCAACAGGCTGGCACCAAAGCGGATGGGAAGGCAGATTTAACAGACTGTCTAATTGAAGTAAATATTTAGGGAAGGAAATCTCCTTGCATTTCAATCTAAGTTCAGCTTGTTTGTTGCATTCAAGCAAATTGAATTTCCAAATACAATTACCAGTGTGCGTATATGAAATCTTGTAAAGGATTCATTAGGAAAGGAAATGGGCAGCATTCACAATAAAATAAACAACGAGAGAAGCCTATTGCTTGTAACAGTTTGATTGTATCCGTAAAAACAAAACTAAGCCAAGAAACCAGGAGTGCTGATCGTTCTACGTAGAAATAGAAATTCCTGCAAGTTGTTTCAAACACTACATAGTTCCTACTCGGAAAGCACGTCTATATAAGAGACAGGGTTAAATCCAATAGCACACTAATGGACATCTGCTAGTGAAATGGGACTTTCTCCCTCTTTCCTCTCCTCTGCAGCCCTCTGGGCTGCCCAAATATCTGCTCTCAGTGCTCTGCAGGGTTTCCCAGCTGTCTGGAAGAGATTTTGAGGGCATGCAGGGGTGGGTGTGTTCTGGGGGTAATCACCCTCCTCTTGATAGAAGTAGTTCCATCAGCAGAATGACACAATTGGATCCAATCTACAGTGTGAATACTGTGTAGACTGGCATATGAGGATGATGGCATGGAACATATTTCTGTTTCATTGGAGCAGTGCAGACATGTTGTTGCTTATTTCATAGTCTAGTCTTATTCACTCTTTCCCCATCATCGTGTCTCCCATGAGCATTCTCCCTCTGGGCTTCATTTAATCAGTGATGGGAAAACTTACCCTGAGTGAATTTGTTATTTACTCAGAAAGTAACGAATTTGTTCATGTGAGCTCAGATAAGAGTTCTCCTTTAATACAAAATCTCATTTTGTGTATAAAGTTTTTGCACATACACAATATCAAGGTGCATCTTTGGAACAGTAGTTTGGAATTGCTTAGTGTGGCAGGACATCATGCATCACCACGTTATGTGGCCCCTTCCTGACTGGTTATTTTTTAGGGCTGTGCACCACTTCGGTCTGAAGCCCGAATAACATAGCGAAGCGGGCTGATTCAGAGGTGCCTTGTCTTGCTACAAAGCAGATCAGAACAGCACTGAGGCATCCCAAAGTGCCTCAGTCTGCCTCATATATTCAGAGCTCTTCTTATGCCTTCTGTGCAGTCCAGACAGGCTGTCTCTAAAATGTATCACCTTCTGAAAGATCACACAGAGGGGGAAGAGGAGGGAGGAGGGAGGGGGAGGGGGAGAGGATGTGGAGCTGCCAAATGTATCAATTTGAGAGAGATCCGGTCACTGGGAGGGGCAGAAGATGAGAAGGAGGAGGAGGAGGAGGGAGGGAGCTTTGCTGTGAGTCAGCCTCTGTTTGCTCATTGTGAGAGAGGTGGTGTTACTGGAGAAGAGAAGACTGTCTGAACATTATTTGGCTAGAGCAGTGGTCTCCAAAGTGGGGTGCACGCACCCCGGGGGGGTGCGCAAGATGATCCATTGGGGTGTGCGAGCTGCCTGATAATTGAGCAGCCTCCCGCTGCCCTGATGAGCTGCCGTTGCGTGCAGTGATGGTGGTGGCGGTGGCAGCAGCAGGCTGGGACAGGAGCTGAGAGGGAAGCTCCATGGCATTTCTCTCTCAGCTCTGTTCCTATCCTGCCTCTGCTGCAGCCACCAAAAACAACTGTGCCAGTCTCTGCCAGGTATGGCAGAGGAAGTCTTAACCCTTCTCATTTTCCTTTGCCAGAACGAAGCCGAGAAGCAAGCATGTGCTATGACAGCTAAGTTAGTGTCTCCCTACCCCACCCTTCTGTAATAGATTTAGCAATCATTCTTGTTGTTTGTTCATTTAAAAATCCAGAATATTTTACTGTAGTTGCTTATCTCCCCTACACACACACACACACACACACACACACACCTTTTCAATTCTCTCTCAACCATAAGTTTGCCCTTACTTTATTCTGTCTAGATTTTATATCTGTCTGTCTGTCTGTCTGTCTTCCTCTCCTCTCCTCTCCTCTCCTCTCCTCTCCTCTCCTCTCCTCTCCTCTCCTCTCCTCGTTCTTGGTTCCCCTCCACCTCCCCTTCTCAATTACTGCATTCCTTCCCTTCCCATTTTTGATCTCTTTTCCCTAAAAAAATAAAAATTAAAAAAACACATTTCTCTTCTGTTAGGATTATAGTTAGTCCCCCCCACACACACCCTCTTACTTTTAGTTTAGTGTTTGCTTTTCTTTTGCTTGTGTGCGTGCGTGCGTGTGCATATGCTTCTACTATGTGGACAAGAAACAGTGTGTGTCAAAGGAATACACACACTCCACATTTCCAAAAACAGTGGGCAAAGCACTACACATATTAACAGCTATTATTTAAATAATATACTACAGTGTGTGTTGCAAAGCAAGCAAGCCCAATGTGAGGCATATTCGGGGTCTTGGCAGGGGCAGAGGTGGGCA
The DNA here is from genome assembly GCF_057233095.1 of Heloderma suspectum. Taxonomy (NCBI): domain Eukaryota; kingdom Metazoa; phylum Chordata; class Lepidosauria; order Squamata; family Helodermatidae; genus Heloderma; species Heloderma suspectum. Next base: position 91,358,509 of record NC_139459.1, read on the forward strand.
AGGTGCTGCTGTGCCCTCCTGGCAGGGTGCTGTGTTGCTTCCTGCCTCTGTCAGTCCAGCAGACAACTGTTGTTGCTCTTCGTTCAAGTCAATATGCCCACCTGGCAGGGTTGCTGCCTTTGTTTGCTTCCTGCCTACCAGCCCATATTTTCCCAGGCAATTCAGTCAAAGAGACCCTGAGGTTATTGACTCTGAATAGGAAAGTAGTACTATTTTCATTTCAAAGAAACCTACAGCAGAGTTTAGGGATAATGACCTCCTCACCGCTTCAACTCCTAACTTGATTATCCCCTTATGAACTTTGGTTTGAGTTTCTGAGAACAGCATATTTTGTGCCTTGCACAAAAACTAGTGCAAACTGTCTAAGATTTGGCAGGTGGGATGCCCTCCAGGGGAGCTGAGAGGGGCCCAGATTTCAAGCACCTCTGTGGAAGCAGTGAAAAGTTATAGCTCTTTGCTTTGAGAGTTTTTGTGGAAAAAATCAAATTTCACCTGTGCCTAGCACAAAAGCCACTGGGCCAAACTGTCTGAAATTTGGCAGGTAGAGTCCCTTCAGTGGGGCTGAGAGTTCCCCATATTTCATGTACATATCATAAAAATCAAAAAAAGTATGTCTGTTTGTGTTTTCCCATGCAAGTCAATGGGGAAACGCCCCAAAGGAGTGATTCGGATGTCCGAATCTCACTTTGGATCCAGATCCAAGTTGAAGTAGATGGGGTCCAAATCAGTCTGAAGCAGAGTGGAGCTGCTTTGGAAGATCTGAACAGGCATCCGAAGCGGAACAGGGGGGCCTGTGCTAGTTGTTTTCACATGGCCTGCCTGTGTGATGATGTCATGTGATGGTTCTCACCATCGCCAGTTGCTGGTACAAAGGTGGACTTGCAGAGTCCTCCTCCTTGGAGGCAGAGTTGCAGTGACAACCATGGGGGAAGCAGCTAATGAGACTGTCTCAAGTAAGTTTTGGGGGGGAGGTCTAGGTGATAGGACAACTGAAATTGGGGGGCAGGGAATCTGTGTACTACTTTACTGCGCATGCTCTGAAACTTGCAATCAATTCCAAACTCAGTAGCAACTTTGGAATACATCAATCCAGGCTCGCTTCTAATACTAAGGTGGGTATTGCAAACAGACAAGTTTCGACCAACAAGCTGCCTAATTACAAAATTCGGGAGGATCACTAATTTTAACCATTGTATACCCGTACCTCTGCATCAGCATGCTAACCATTGTTAATGTCAAACATATTCCCTCATGACCAGGGTTGCAAATGCATTTCAAACCCCGGGTTCAGGCTTTGGTTAGCACTAATGCAGATCGAGTTCCACGCTTACCATTGTGAACGCACACAGGTCCTGTGGCGGGAAAGGAAGGGAGCTGGCAGACGTCTGCGCAGCAGCAGTGGTGCCTCCCTGTAGCCCAACAGCACTGAGCCAATCGAAAGGCTGATTGGCTCAGCTGGGGTGTGGCTGTGAGGAGACGAGCTAAATGGAACAGCATCAGGCGGTTCCCTCTCTGGTCTGCCTGGCTCATAAAAGAGCGGGGTCTCGTCGTTGGCACCAGACATGAGAATCTGTCCAGACCCATTCCTGGAGGAACTGTGGGCCCTTGGGAGTGACCAATAATGCAGGGAATATTTAACTCGTTTTCAAAATCTACACTGTGCTCATACACATCAGCAGGCAACACATTTAGCACCTTTGCCATCAGCAGGGAAGAACAGGGCAGCTGGCCCCAATCCCAAGCAATGGTCCTACAGTATCAGGCATCCCTATGAGATCAAGGCCTTGCAACCAAAACCATGTCCATCCATTTAGCAGCCATCTCCTTCTTCAGGCCAGATCCCTGCACTCCTTTTCGGGCTAGAAGGGTGTTAGAGGGCTGATGCTGGGAGAGACCAGCAACTCCTGATGGGAGGAGGCCCATAGCATTTAATCTGCTAGCCCAGCTGTGCCATAAGACCGACTGGTCTGATGGGTATGAAGCCCAGTTATTCAGGGCAGCCTTCACCTTGGCCTTTTTTGGAGCATTACAGGTAAGCGAACTGGTGGCTGCATCCAAGTCAGATAGCTCAGAATGGGCCCTAGATGTTCAGGGTGTGATAGTGCTGTCACAGGGCATACGCCTTAAGATCAGACATTCAAAGACTGATCAAAAGGGGAAGGGCTGGCTAGTTCACCTGAGGGAGTCCCCGTCAGAGGGCCCTTGCCCCCTAAGGGCAGCTAAGACCTTTCTAGCTGTGTGGCCTAGGAGACCAGGTCCATTCTTTATTCATCAGGACCTAACTCCATTCACCAGATAGCAACTAGTGAGTATACTATGGGATGGTATCAACACCTTGGGCATCCAACTCCATGAGTTCATCTCACATTCCTTCAGGATTGGGGCAGCCACAACTGCAGCCAAGTGAGGAATGCCAGGGACTAGAATACAGGCAATTGGTGGTTGGAAGTCATCAGCCTTCAGATCATACATTTGAGTAAAGGCCTCTCATCATTGATTTTATCTGTTTTATAGCTGCGGAGCACAACACCACATCAGTCTGGATCTGTGGGCACACCGTTGTACATTGGACACGGCATTATGGAATGGACTGGGCATCAGCTTAGGCCTACATCAAGGGATAAGGCTGACCTGGCTGTGCAGGAGGGGCATGCTCTGGGACAAACTGAAACCAATGGTGTTAGGACACACCGCAACACATAGCCACCCTGATGCCATCATCATACAATTGAGTGAGAGAGATCTGGGAGAAGGCAAAGGGCTTGAGTTGATCAACACGGCTCAGGGAGACATCCTGGAGGTGCAGCAGCATCTGCCAGGTGTGGCATATTATGGTCAGAACTTCTGGGGAGATGCATCTGGAGGTGGGCCGAAGACCCGGCAAAAGTAGATGTGGCCAGAAGGAAAATGAACAAGGCCATGCGGCGTTTCATGGAAGCCCAAGATGGGTGGGTCATAAGGCACTGCAGCATCACACTTAGCTGGGAAGAACTGTACAGGCCAGATGGTGTGCACCTCTCCAACATGGGCAATCAGCTCTGGTTAGATGATATCCGTTATGGCATCAAAAAATGGCTACAGCTGGAATAGGTTGGCAGCAAGGCAGTGGGATTGTTAGACATACCTTCCTCTTGTGGCATGATAGTCATTGGGCTGGATCAGTTTGAGAGGGAGAGAGGCAATGGGCTTCTCACTTCCCTGCGGTGGGATTCCCTTAAGGGATCTGGGTGGGTGTGGCACCAAGACCAGGCCAGCATGGCGACTGCAAGCATGCCACATCCCGGGTGGAGGGAAAGGGCTCACATTGGCGGTCTGCGCTGTGGTGGACCTCTGACCCTTCCACCCCCAACCAACGCCCTTGGCAGGCAGGCCAGGAAGGAAAATTGGACAGCAATCGGGCTGCCTGATGGTGGGATCCACGCCCTATGCCTCCGCCAATCCTATTCAAAATTAATAAGGTTGTGGCCATTTAAGTTGGTGTCTCTGGTTTGTTCCTTTCATCCACTGCATGGACACAATTAGATGCTGTGCCACACAAATGCAATGCTGCACCATGGTTAAAACAAACTATGGAAAGGAAGGAGAAAGTAATGCACAATCAGAAAGGAAGTGCATAAGCCATGGCATGATCCCATTCTCCTCATCATGGTTAGGAGACTGGGCACAATATGTCTGAACTGGGACACTGTGTATAGGTGGCCAGTTGCAGCTCTGTAGTGAAATAAATGCATATTGGGCATCAGGTTCTCCACCCTCAGCTTTTCCGCCACGGAAGTGCTTTCAAGGTAGGAAATGCATCATGTTAAAGTGACTTTCATATATTGTCTAGGCAAGGTTAAAAAAACAATGAGATGAGAACAGGATTTTGTTCAAGGCCTCACAGTAATTATACATTTTACATGTCTTTCAGTGCATTGCTTTACAAAGTCCGGGAATGCTCTTGCAGACTTTTAACACTATTTCCACACTGCACATTTATTGCAGTTACTCATTAAGTCAAATTGTTAGCACATGAAGTCATTGTTGGGGGCGGCGGGGGGGGGGGGAGAGATTTAAGACATAACGTTTGCTGGATGCACATATGAGGCTTTTTTAAAAAAATCATGCTTTGGTTTACAGTCAAAGCAAAATTCCAGTGTCCATACAGAGTGAGTGAAAATTGCTATTAGTATGAAAATAACTTTTGCATTAGATTTAGCCTTCAGCTTCTTGTCAAATCACTGTTAGTTAGTGGTAGTTTCAAAGCTATTCAAGTGGAAATAAAACAGTAATTCATTAGTAGCTTTTTACAAAGAAGGAAAGGAGCAAAAGAGAGATAATAATTAGTGGTGTAAGCTTTACTTGGTAGATTAATCAACTAAAGCTTCATGTGATTAATTTGTTGGGACCAATTTTAATCAAGGAGGACAACTTCTAATGAGTAAACCTGTTAAATAACAAGGGCACACCATTATTATTATTTTTTTTAGTCTAATTTGGTTTGAGTGTGTTTCTGTAGAATGGAAGAAAAAAATGTTAAAAATTGCTTTCTTTTCTAACATTGCATGAAAGCTTTTTACTAAAGTTGTCTTTTGGATTATAATTTTCGGGCTAGATTATCTATCCATTTACAAATACATGTTATGTTTATCAGTTATTTATATGCTTGTGAAACTGCCTTAGAAAAAAATAGCCTTTGACTGTAACACTAAAAGTGATTGATAGTTAACCAGAAAACTGATACTGAAATAATGATATGTATTTTGGCTATGTGGTCCAAGAAAGTCGCCTGGAGAAAGACAGCACTATTTTGCAGCTGTGGCAGGATGAATAATGATCATTTCTGAAGGAGAATCCTAACCCATAGACATGAAGCATCTAGCTGATCTTATTCTATATTATGGGCCACATTACATATAATGTTGAATGCAGGGTATGCACTTGCATCTTTAAAAAAACATGGACTGCAAGGGGGATCTGGACTATGGCTGGGGTGGAGGGAGGTTTAATCCTTTCTCTTCATACCACAGTCCTGATGGAACCTCACCCCCACCCCAAAGTTGCTATTTATCCCAGGGCCAAGCTGTAATGGACCTAATAACTGTAAATCAACATCGGTAAACAAAGCATCCAAAGAGGTCCCAAGTGCAATTAATTTTCCACCCCACCCTGTTCCCACACAGTGGGGCTGTTGAGCCATAGGTTGTTTGTTGAACTGGGGCTTAGCGTGTTGTCTGAACCCAAGACATTTTCCACAAGGTGGCTTGCTAACCACCCTGAACAATCCACCAACAAACCATGGGTTCTCAAGGTGGCTTGTTCGAGAAAAATAAGCTACCCTGGGTTCAGACAACATGCCAACTCACGGTTCAGCAAACAACCCACACTCAACCACTGAGTGTGGCTTAGCATGTCGTGCGAACCCAGTCTATTTTGTGCTTATTGACTCATAAATTCTCTGGAACTTTCTCTGCAGGTTCTTTGGAGCAGGCCTTAAGCCTCCATTACACACACCTTTCTGGAGTGGTTGCCACTGCCTTTGTGGTTGTTCCCATTCCAGTCCAGGTATATGTGAAGACTTTTGCCAAAACGAGTTAACTTCCTGGCACATTTACAAAGCTTTTCCAGTGAGGTTACTGCTGCCTCCGTTGTTATTGCCATGCTGTTTCATTACCTGTAAAGACCTGCCCATGCAGTTCAGCTTTCTGGCTTGTGTACAAACCTCACAAGTGACACCTTGGGAGGTCCATAGCTTGTGTGGTTTGTAAACATGCCAGGAAAATGAACCGTATAGACAGAAATCTTCACACATATCTGAGTGGGTGGAGGAGAAATTAGGCAAACAACCTGGAATCTCTTTTCACAGTTGGGCTAGAAAACAGGATGTGATAAATAAAGAAGGAGAATATACAGACAAAGTGCATTGGCTTCCCTACCACAAAAACAGACCGCACAATCCTAGAATAAGAGGACAGGATATCAAGTCCAGAGGGGGTAACTTGCAGACAGGCTTGAATCCCAGCACCTGATATTGGTAATTAAGTACTGCCTGGTTATAATGTTGAAGTTCTGATGTGATTTACAGCAGAGTTGGTTTATACAGAAAAAGTGTGGCAACACAGCCTTTAGTACTGGAGGCAATAAACCCAGGCTAGAGCCAGTTTAAAAGAAGTTCAAATCAACTTACTTTATTAGTGCTTTTATACACATTGTCAGAGAAGGCTAACACTGTTCAACTACAAGCATCCCCTGAAGCTGGGTGTGAGTGTAAGTAAGTGAAAGCATGTGATATGGTTAGTTGCTTCCTCCATGGAGAAAGCTGCATGGCACTTGTTGCAGAGGCAAGAGGTAAGAGGAAGGGGAGGGAGCAGAAAAGAGGAAATGATCAAGCTACAGGACATTCCCTGTTGCCCCCTAGTTTGGAAGCATGCAGAGTTGTTCCTATTATCCAACATATATGCCTTGTTTACCTTCTACTTGGGCACACTGTGTTGTGCATTGCATGGGTTAAGTGGTGATGGGCTTATGTGTGAAAGATTTTGCTTTGAAGGTTTGAAGACTTTCTAGTCCGTTATAGTCCTGTGATGCTATGAAAGATGAAAAGGTTTAGTAAAACAAATGGGTTCTCTTACAGTAGTCTCCTAATCCCAGTTACCTGGGAGTAATCCCCATTGAACACATTGGGCCTTACTTCTGAGTAGACATGTATGGGATTACCCTGTTAAAGCATTACCTGGGGGTAGGGGTGGGAAGCTTATTACATGCAATCACCTACAAAAGCTAGAGCCTCAGAATGGAGCAAAGAAGAGCACACAACACAGCAAAGTATACAGAATCACAGAAACTGTTTACTCTGTCTCTGTGTGAACTCCAGAGGAACAAAACAAGTAGAGAGTTGACACCTTTGAGATAGTCAAAATGGCTTTGGAAAGAGACTCTACTTGGTTTAATCCAGAAGAAGGAAAGACCCTTCTTCTTCCTCTGTCCTTTATCTAGACTGACAGCCAAAGATATTTGTTGTTGTTCAGTCGTTCAGTCGTGTCCGACTCTTCGTGACCCCATGGACCATAGCACGCCAGGCCTTCCTGTCCTGCGCTCTCTCCCGGAGCATGCTCAAGTTCATATTCATTGCATCCGTGATGCTATCTAGCCATCTCATCCTCTGCCGTCCCCTTCTCCTTTTGCCTTCAGTCTTTCCCAGCATCAGGGTCTTTTCCAGGGAGTTTTCTCTTCGCATTAGGTGGCCAAAATATTGGAGCTTCAGCTTCATTATCTGTCCTTCCAATGAGCACTCAGGGTTGATTTCCTCTAGGATGGACTGATTTGACCTCCTTGCAGTCCAGGGGACTCGAAAGAGTCTTCTCCAGCACCACAGTTCGAAAGCATCAATTCTTCGGCGCTCAGCCTTCCTTATAGTCCAGCTCTCACAGCCATACATTACTACTGGGAAAACCATAGCTTTGATTAGACGGACCTTTGTCGGCAAGGTGATGTCTCTGCTTCTTACTATGCTGTCTAGGTTGGCCATAGCTTTCCTCCCAAGGAGCAAGCGTCTTTTAATTTCATGGCTACAGTCACAATCTGCGGTGATCTTGGAGCCCAAGAAAGTAAAATCTGTCACTGCTTCCATTTCTTCCCCTTCTATATGCCAGGAAGTGATGGGGCCAGATGCCATGATCTTCGTTTTTTTAATGTTGAGTTTCAAACCAGCTTTTGCACTCTCTTCTTTCACCCTCAACAAGAGGCTCTTGAGATCCTCTTCGCTTTCTGCCATTAGGGTGGTATCGTCTGCATATCGGAGGTTGTTGATAATTCTCCCAGCAATCTTAACTCCGACCTCTGATTCATCCAACCCGGCATTTCTCATGATGTACTCTGCATATAAGTTAAATAAGCAGGGTGACAATATGCAGCCTTGTCGTACTCCTTTCCCAATTTTGAACCAATCGGTTGTTCCATGTCTGGTTCTTACTGTTGCTTCTTGACCCTCATACAGGTTTCTCAGGACACAGGTAAGGTGGTCTGGTACTCCCATCACTTTAAGAATTTGCCACAGTTTGTTGTGATCCACACAATCAAAGGCTTTAGCGTAGTCAATGAAGCAGAAATAGACGTTTTTCTGGAATTCTCTTGCTTTCTCCATGATGCAGCGAATGTTGGCGATTTGATCTCTAGTTCCTCTGCCTCTTCGAAACCCAGCTTGTACTTCCGGTAGTTCTCGGTTCACATACTGCTGAAGCCTAGCTTGTAGGATTTTGAGCATCACCTTGCTGGCATGTGAAATGAGCGCAATGGTGCGGTAGTTTGAACACTCTTTGCCGTTGCCCTTCTTTGGAATTGGAATGTAAACTGACCTTTTCCAGTCTTGTGGCCACTGTTGAGTGTTCCAGATTTGTTGGCATATTGAATGCAGCACTTTAACAGCATCATCTTTTAGGATTTTAAATAACTCGGCTGGAATACTGTCATCTCCGCTAGCTTTGTTGTTACTAATGCTTCCTAAGGCCCACTTGACTTCACTCTCTAGGATGTCCGGCTCAAGTTCAGTGACCGCACTATCATGGCTATCAGGGACATTCAGATCTTTCCTGTATAGTTCTTCTGTGTATTCTTGCCACCTCTTCTTAATCTCCTCTGCTTCTGTTAGGTCCCTGCCTTCTTTGTCCTTTATCATGCCCGTCTTTGCACAAAACGTTCCCTTGAGATCTCCAATTTTCTTGAAGAGATCTCTAGTCTTTCCCATTCTGTTGTTTTCCTCGATTTCTTTGCATTGTTCATTTAAGAAGGCCTTCTTGTCTCTCCTTGCTATTCTCTGGAACTCTGCATTCAGTTGGGTATATCTTCCCCTTTCTCCCTTGCTTTTCGCTTGCCTTCTTTCTTCAGCTGCTTGTAAAGCCTCATCAGACAGCCACTTTGCTTTCTTGCATTTCTTTTTCTTTGGGATGGATTGAGTTGCTGCCTCCTGAACAATGTTACGGACCTCCGTCCATAGTTCCTCAGGCACTCTGTCTATCAGGTCTAATCCCTGAAATCTATTCCTCACCTCCACTGTATATTCATCAGGGATATGATTTAGGTCATACCTGAACGGTTTAGTGGTTTTCCCGACGTTCTTCAATTTAAGCTGAAATTTTGCAAGAAGCAGCTCATAATCTGAGCCACAGTCAGCTCCAGGTCTTGTTTTTACTGACTGTATGGAGCTTCTCCATCTTTGGCTGCAAAGGACATAATCAATCTGATTTCGATATTGACCATCTGGTGATGTCCATGTGTAGAGTCGCCTCTTGTGCTGTTGGAAAAGAGTGTTTGCTATGATCAGCATGTTCTCTTGGCAAAACTCTATTAGCTTTTGTCCTGCTTCATTTTGTACACCAAGGCCATGCTTGCCTGTTATCCCGGTGATTTCTTGACTTCCTACTTTAGCATTCCAATCCCCTATGATGAAGAGGACATCTTTTTTTGGTGTTAGTTCTAGAAGGTGTTGTAGGTCTTCATAGAACCGATCAACCTCAGCTTCTTCGGCCTCAGTGGTTGGGGCATAGACTTGAATTACTGTGATGTTGAATGGTTTGCCTTGGATTCGTACTGAGATCATTCTATCATTTTTAAGATTGTACCCCAGTACTGCTTTTCCCACCCTTTTGTTGACTATGAGCACTACTCCATTTCTTCTAAGGGATTCTTGCCCACAATAGTAGATATGATGGTCACCTGAATTAAATTCGCCCATGCCTGTCCATTTTAGTTCGCTGATTCCCAAGATGTCGATGTTCAATCTTGCCATCTCATGTTTGACCACCTCCAGCTTACCTTGATTCATTGATCTGACATTCCAGGTTCCTAAACAATATTGTTCTTTACAGCATCGGATTTTCTTTTCACCACCAGACACATCCACAGCTGAGTGTCCTTTCGGCTTTGGCCCAGCCGCTTCACTCTTTCTAGCGCTACTTGGAAATACCCTCTGCTCTTCCCCAGTAGCATATTGGACACCTTCCGACCTGAGGGGCTCATCTTCCGGCGTCATATCTTTTAGCCTTGTGATACGTTCCATGGGGTTTTCTTGGCAAGAATACTGGAGTGGGTTGCCATTTCCTTCTCCAGTGGACCACATTTTGTCAGAACTCTCTGCCATGACCTGTCCGTCTTGGGTGGCCCTGCACGGCATAGCTTATGGCTTCACTGAGTTACGCAAGCCCCTTCGCCACAACAAGGCAGTGATCCATGAAGGGGAGCCAAAGATATGGCTAGTTATTATTTCAAATTAATTTGAGTATTTCGGGTTTTTCTCACTTCTGCAGTTCCTGGTCATGTACGCATATACTCTCTGCTCATTCTCTCTCCTCTCTTGTCCCTTTCTCTGGTCTTTTCTTCTGGACAGCACTGCCCCAAGACATTTTGCTGCCTAAGGTGAAGAACAAGACAGCACCCCCTCCCATTCCCTGTACAAAAGCCGACCAGACTGGCAGTTGAATCTTTCTTCAACACTGGCAATGGGACAGCAGCATCACACCACGTCTGAAGGCAGCAGGCTAGCTTAGGGGGGGACAGGGCAGGCTGTGTAGCACAAAGCACTCTCTTCAACCACTTTGCTGCCACCTCCCAGCATCTACCATCTGAGGCGACCACCTTCCCCTGCCTAATAGGGCCAGTCCCGCCTCTGGACCAGGCCCACCTCTCTTCCACCTTTCTTGCTTCCCTTGGCCTGCTACCTTGTCAGGTCTCTCTCTCTGCCTTGCCTAAGCCTCCTTCCCTAGACCCTTCTGCCTACTCTGATCCCATCTAAGAAAAGGATAGCAAAGGCTCTTTTGATTTGTCCTGCTGCTCTGCGACATTGGGCAGTTCAGCCCATCACTGTCAGAGGCTTCATTGTCACCAGTGTGTGTGTGTGTGTGTGTGTGTGTGTTGTAATCTCCAACTCCATTTATATTGCAATCCCCTCTCCTCTCAATCTAGCATGGGTGCTATCTTTTAAACAGAAATTCCAACTAAAATCTCTCTCTCTCTTTCTCTGTCCCCCTCTCAAAAGCTGTGACTTGGATAAGTGAAAATATTACTTTTCATTTTTGTCCTCTTCCACCCGCCCCCAAATTACACATATTTTCCCTCTTTTTCAAAATGACATACAGTGTTGAATTGAACTGAATACAGCTCACTTGCTTTGAAAACAAAATGTTCTGTTTTTACCAGCATTACTTCAAGGCAGCTGTGCATCTTTTATCCCTCTAATTTATAAACCCTGTGGATTGTAAACTACCATTCTCTGACCAAATCCCTTCCCCTCCCAATTACTTGCAACAAATTTCACCAGCTGCTGAAATGTATTTGTGCGTTTCAACTACACATAAGATGAGCGAGTCACGCAAACGGGGTTAACTGATAGCAGTTTATCCAAACTCTTGCCCAGAGTAGTTAGAATGATGCTACATGTACCATAGTTCTAAGGTCTTTAGCAACACTATAGAAGTGACCCAGTGCTATGCATTTAATGCCATATGCATTGATGCAATTCAATCTAGGAGCTACCAATTTTTTTTTTCTCGTGTTGCAGTTAATAGATAATGTGCCTAGGAAAATAAATGTCTGTCTTCCTGCTTTCTCTCAGCGTGAGCATTAGGCATTTTTTGTATGAGTTTGAAAGCAAACATAAATGCTCCAAGGAAGGTCAGGGAAGAAGCAGGAAAGAAAAAATTCTGGCTCCAGAGAGATACAGGCTTGGTCTGCACATGCAGCAGAAGGAGTTGGTAGAGTTCTGAGATGGTACAACAGACTGTACCGCCAATTCAGATTGCTGGTGGGAGGGGCCCACGTTTTTAGTGCTCCATTACAGGAAAGAGTACAAGCACAAAACTAGCATAGCAGGGAGCAGGCTGAACTTGAGCCTTTGCCCCTCTGTTCTGATGATGATGACGACGACTACTGCTACGTCTACTACTACTACTAGCAGGGAGCTTTTTACATGGGGGTGCATTCTATAATGGTATCTCCTACCTGCCAGCCTTTGACAAGGCTGGCGTCAAAGGAGGCATGGTCAGACATCTGCCAAGGGCCCACAACCCAGCAGGGGCCCACTGATCACAGCCTATTCGACTTGCTCCTCCTGTTCACCTTTGCAACCTGCTTGTTCATCTGCCAGCCAGACAACAGTGGTGGTGTGATGGAGGAGCAGTAGATGCCACTGCTTTCTTGCTCACTGGCTTTCTGCCTGTCAAGCCATCAGGCTTCTTTCTCTCCCCCTCTCATTAGGTAGTATTACCAAGGGGGTTTCTCCACAACAACAAAAGGAGCAGCGAATAGAAGATTACCTGGATTTTTACAAGGGATCGGCTTTGGTGTGCTTGTGTACACACAGGGCTCCATGAGCTAGTGCACCGCACCGGTATACGTTGCTTCATAGAACATAATACTGTGGGGGGGGGGGTTGGAGTGAACGTCATCTGACTGGCAGGGGCTGCTCAACCAATAAGAGAGGCTTCCCCCATCCTTTCTCCTTCAATAAAATCCTGAGGTTTCCTCCTGTGTCTTGACAAAAATCACTCACCTTCTCTCTCTCCCCCACCTGCATTACTTCCTTCCTTAAAACAACAATCATCACAGGAACACAGTGTTCCCCCCTGCGTTGAAGCTGCCAAAGTAGCAATCTCCTTCTCCCCCTCCCTCCCTCCCTCCCTCCCTCCCTCCCTCCCTCCCTTCAATAATCATTACAGGAACACAGTGTTCTCACTACTTTGCTACGATCAATCGAAGCTTTGAAGCTTTGACATTAAGGCTCTCTAAACACATTATTTCAATTCATGGGAATCTCACTAACTTTGGGAGTGCGCATTTCGGGAACAAGCCTCATTGACCACAATGGGAGTTATTTCTGAGTAGACACACATATGTTTCTGCTGGGAAAGACAGGGAGGGGAAACAAAGGGATGGGGAACTAGCCCCCTTCTAACCCAATGCTGCACTAGGGATGTCAGAGAATTCCACCACGGATCTCGGTGAGGCTGAATGCCAGTGCATTCGGCCCCCTGAAATCTGTGGCGGAATGGCCTACCACCCCCTGCCCCCCTGTGGATCCCCCCCCCCGGGACAAGACTTACCTGGGGCGGATCTTCTGGGCGGCAGCGGCTGCAGCGGCAGCGGTTGGTCTTCCGACTGGCCGCCGCCGCCACCATTTAAAGTCTTGTAAAACAACAACAACAACAACGTGATAGGCTACGTAAAGATTTATGTAGCCTATCATAGCTGGGTTAAAAAAAAACAAAAAACGATGTAAAGATTTATGTAGCCTATCATGGCTGGGTTAAAAAAACAAAAACAAAAACCGCGTACGCAAATGGCGGCGGCTATGGCCGCCGCCATTTGCGTTCCTTATTTTTGGCCGTCTGAATCTATGTAAATATTTACGTAGACTATGATGGCGAAAATAAAGGGGAACGCAAATAGCGTAGCAGGCTCTATTTGTGTCCCTTTTTGATTCGCCGTTTTAGCCTACGTAAAGATTTATGTAGCCGCCGCCATTTGCTTACGTGTTTTTTTTGTTTTTTTTCCCCAGAGCCCTCCGTGGCCGGAAATCCGGCTGCGGATGGCTCTGGGCTGGGCTGGGCCTGGCCGGCTGCTCCGTGGAGCTGCCGCAGAGCACAGCCGGCCATCAAGGATTCCGGGGGAGAGGAACTGATCGCCTCCCCCCCGTCGAGGATTCCGGGGGGAGGGAAGGAACGCCTCCCCCCCCACCATCAACATAATCTGCGAAAGGTAAGTCACTTTCGTACATCCCTATGATACACAGGAATGAAGGTGTGAATTAGTTACTTCCAAAGGCAATAAACCAAACAATGGATAATCACAGCTTAAGGAAAGCACTTTACAGTCTTTAGGGAATTGATGCGTTAAAATGTGCTATTTCAATTGAGGGGGATCTCCATAAATGCTGCTTTGCACATTCAGGGGATAAGCCTCATTGAGCACAATGGAGTTACTTCCCAGTAGACACTAATTGGTTTGTGCTGGGATACAAAGGGACAGGAAACAACCCTTGATTGGGGTCACAGTGAAAGGTACATCCCTGGGCAGGGCTGGCATACCCAAGGTAAATGTGAGGGTTGGGGCACACAACAACTATACCGGTGAGAAACTGACTTGAGGAAAAGAATCAGACTTTAAGCAGTTTCAGGAAATCTGGTTTTTCTGTGATGACCTCCGAGTTGGCTGCTGGATGGCCACAACATCATGTATCCCTAATGACCTACAAATGCAGCCAGCTCAGAGTAAATCACTGGTCGAGACACCCCCCAACAGATTTAGAATGAAGTGGTTTGCCCCCTTTGTTGATATACCACAGTGTATTCTGTTTGATCTCTGCAATGCCTGTAGGAAACTGTCCTAATAGCAAACTCATTCTCCAAGTGTGGTTCCTTATGTGGCAAAAATGGCAACACCCACACACAAGATGTTGGCTTGGGGGAACCCTGAGGTTTGCAGAAATACAAAAACTTTAGGGGGAAAAACCAAAGGGGGGATGACCCAAATATAGCCCAGTGAGGACTGAGCATTTTCAGTGAGCACAGAATGCAGACTGTTGGGGATGGGGAATAGAAAACTGGTGGGGAGGTGGAATGAAATGGAGTCTACCGGAAAAGGGCATGGCTTGCTGGAACCCTGAACAGGAGCATTCCACACTGCAGTGTTTTATTGCAGGTCTCACTTTCCTTTTCTGGCTGAAATAAAGGCAGAATGTACTTTATCAACAAAGGAAGTGTTTTATTTGCCCATAAACCATTTCATACATTCTGTTTGAGTCCTGAGTTCCAGTCAGCAGTCAAGACAAGAGTATGGCTGGAAATTGCACCCTGTCATGGACCTGGCCGGGGGGGTGGGGCAGGGGAAAGGAGGGGGCATGGTGCTTTCAGAGAGAACATTTACTTACCTTGTGCACCATGGCACCACTTATGGCTATAACCATTTGTGTCCTAGATGTGTCTGAGCATTCTTTCATGTTTTCATTTGTTTTCAGCTGTGTAAATGACAACAGTTGTAATCACCTAGCCATTTTAACCCTGGAATGAGAACCATATAGCAAAGACAACAGAGCAGGAACCTCTTTCATTGAGCAGATTAAAAATATGGTTATCAGGCTGAGTACATAACGAAGAGGCACCACATCTGGCAAGTGACACTTTATACGCATTGAGTTGGATGGAAGGGCTCGGCTTACAGGTGGTGCCTCTGCTTGATTTTCAGGAATTTCCCCCTTCCACCCCCCTCCGATAGCCTACCCTATTCAGCAGGGTTCCCCAACCCCCTATGCAGCATTTTTCGGGGCTCAGGGGGGATTCTATGGGTTAGGAGGGGCTGCCATGGGGAGGAGGGGGTGAGGAAGTCTTCAGCCTTCCCAGTTCTATGCACCTAAATATGGATTCAGCCCATTGTTAAAATAATACAAATTTAACTTCTCTTCGTGTGTGTGTGTGTGTTATTTTCAACGTTTAAAGCGTGACAACAATCACACAGGTACATACATTTGCTTATGCATAGGCAAGAGTATCACATATCCAGATAGCATAAACAGTAATGGGGAGGGAGGGGGTGGTGGCATGGTTAATCTGGTTTATTCCAGCAGAACTTCCCAGAGGCAGCTGTGCATTGATGGGGGGCAGGGGGCTTGAGTTTACTGGATTCTGTGCGACATGTCCGTGAATGGATACCAGATATTGTAGA
The DNA here is from genome assembly GCF_057233095.1 of Heloderma suspectum. Lineage (NCBI taxonomy): Eukaryota > Metazoa > Chordata > Lepidosauria > Squamata > Helodermatidae > Heloderma > Heloderma suspectum. The sequence goes on from NC_139459.1 coordinate 91,374,196, forward strand.
AAGTGTCTGCTGTAAGCTCCTTTGTGCACATACCTGCTTAGTAAGCTTTTCCATGAATAGCATGTCCCACACGTTTGCCATCCAACTCTGCAAGGAGGATTGTCTCTATCAGATTTAATTTTGCTACCAGCTTCAGGCAGGCCACAACCGGAAAAAAGGTTAGCAGTTCTCTGTGCCTAAGGTGTGCATTATCACCTTCAAAAATATTAAGCAAAACTAATGCAGGGGATGTTTCAGTTTTTGGCTTCATGATCAAACTAGCTTTGTAAAAAAGAACTGTTACCAAAACAAGGGAGGCACATTATACCCCCACACACATCGAGCTTCTCTGAAACAGTGGCAGCTTCTGACAGGGCTTTTATCATGACATTGCTCTGCCTCATTCTTTGGATTTTTTGTGCAGGCTGGAGGAGACAATGTTGGCTTCTACTCTGGCTTCTACTCATAATCTTCCCAATGTTTTCCCAGGAGTTCTTTCTTCTTTTTCCTTAATGCAGAAAATCCACTAAGAAAGAAAAGATGGGATAGCTGCATAATTCCTTCTAATTGGTAGCGCTAGGAGCCCTCCATCTGGAAACACCCCAAAACAAGGTAACCTAAGCTTTCCACACACTATGAAGGCCCTTAAGAATAGGGGCATAGAAAATACTAATGCAGCAAAGCAAGAGGGCAAGCGAAGTACGTTTTAAGAGATTAATTAATTAGGGGGGGGGACATCAGAAGCAAAAGCACACATGTGAATATTATTATTGGAAAGATGATTTTGCTAAAGAATTTTTATAAATGGAAACTGCTTCAAATTCAAGCCATACTTAAAAATACAACCATATGGGACAGTTGAGAGGAACAGCTGTGCCCAAATATTTTCCTAAGAAAGGAGCATTCGTACTTGGTCCATTCTGTATCAAAACAACATTTATGTTTCTCAGATTAATTCACAAGCATGTTTGCAAGAGTTAATGTTTTTGTCACTTTAGCTAATATGAAATTTTGGTCAGCTACAAAGTCCTGTATCTAGCCCAATGAATATGATAAAAGAATATTTTGGTCCTCCAGCCCTCCAAACTGCAAAGAGGATTTTTGTTTAAATTCCATTTGAGTGTTGCTTTCTTTAAAAAAAAAAAAAAATCAAGACAAGCACTTAAAAATAAAATGCCTGAGAACAGTCATAAGAACTATATTTACGACTATCAAAACATAAAATTGAGGGCCATATTGAAATATATCCTATACATATGATCATAAATTATGCAGTGCTGTAAATTTATGTAGCACTTTACAAGGAATTACAATCTAAATAAAAGAGTGACAGCCCCCTGAAACAAAGCAACAATTCTGCAGAGGCACAGTGGAGCAATTATTAATGGTGAGAAAGGAATTGGTATTGTTGAAAATGCTATGTAAAATAAAAAAGGGGGGGGGGAATAGAAAAATGAAGAGCTGCATTATGTTGATTCATGAACTGTGCGGCCCAGTAAAGTCTGTCCTGGTGCAAGGGAGCTGGAACGTGGCTGTGCATCATACTGTGATAAAGCGTGCTGCCCCTGCCTGGCATTTACCCCATGGATCTCATGAATCCTGTTCTACCTCTTTGCAACTTTTGCTGCCAGTCTTGGTGGCAAGAGAAAGGCTCCCCTAACAGTGTCCACATCTTGTTGAGGGAGGGAACCAAGTGGCTTGTTGCATTAGGGAGCTGCCCCAAACAGTGACAGGATACCCACCTTCAAGGGGCTGAGGGCGGGGCCATAGCTCAGTGGTAGAGCCCCTGCTTTGCATGCAGAAGGTCCCAGGTTCGATCCCCGACATTATCCGGAGCCAGACCATTGGTCCGTCTAGCCCCGTATTCTCGACATTGACCAGATGGACACTGAGTAGATGGACCAATGATCTGATTCAGGATAATGCAGATTCTTATGTTCCTAGCCCAGTACTGTTGACACTGACTGGCCACGGCGCTCCAGAGTTTCAGGCAGGCTTTTTTCCTGCCCTGCCGGGAAATGTCGAGGATCAAACCTGGATGCAAAGCAGGTTCTCTACCAGTGAGCTACAGCCAAGGGATACACCAATGGTCTGACTGAATATAAGGCAGCTTCCTTCGTTCCTATGTGTTGTGGGACTGGAGAATCCCCTTCCCTCCCTCCTACCCTCTTGTCCGTACCCATCTCTGCCTTCCCTGAGGAGGGGATTAGAAAGCTTGGGGAGCCCCACCCTTGAAGTGCGCCACTGCCAATCAGCATCATGGTGCAATCTTGGCTGTGTATTATATCGTGGCACCCATTAATTTTAGAACCCTTAACCCCATTTTACAGATGGATAACTGATGAGCTGTAAAGCTGCCTAGACCTGGTGATTAACATTTCGGTAGCTGTAGGCAGGAAAAGGAAGCAAGTACTATGGGGTCCCCTTTTCAGGTGGAGAGTGACAGAACGGAAAAGGGCACATGGCAGAAAAGGCAACGGAAAATGGAGAAAAGAAGCAGTATATTGGGAGAATGCTAACAGGGGTGGAAAAGCAGAGTGAAATGGAGTGGCAGAGGAGATAATGAATGGGATTTACTAATTTATCTCGATTTGTCCTTTGCTCTATATCTGAAGGGCTTAGTCTGGATAAGAGCAATTTTTCATACAATCCTGTGTGCCCAATGCCATGAAAATGAGGGTCACAAGCTTTCTCAGTGATCTGTCACAGGGAGTTCAAGGGCGTGAAAGGCTGACTTTTAGCCAGTCCTGTTTTTCTTTCCAACCTCATTTGTAAGTCAATGCTTGTTTTGGACATTGCAGTTTAACTATCCAGTGACAAATCCTGCATAGTTTCCAAGGAATTAGCTACTCTCAGCCATTAGAAATGTTGTGGTGGTGGCTTTCAGTCCAGAACTTTCTCAGCCAGCATCTCCTACAATCACACTAGATAAAGATTTTTCAGGGAGTTTTGTTTAGGATGACATTATAGGAGGCAACAGAGGGAACTGGGGCCTACGTTCCTGGTAAGGCAAGAATTCCCCTTGGCTGTAAATTAAAGAACCCCCCAATTACCTTTAGAGGTGTAGTATCACCCTTGGGGAATAGTTGAATTTTTCCTGATCTTTAATGGGCCGATCTACATTGCGCCCACCATTGCAATGAATTTGGTGTCCCGTCGGGTTAAACGCTCTCGCATTAAAACGTGATTATTCACACTCATCCATTTTCCCCATTCCAGTGCTTCATCACATGTGCAAGCTTGGTTCACACTCGAGCGCTGTGCTGTTTTCCTGCTGTTTTCCTGCGCGCACTTGTCTGATCGCGGATGCTAAGCAAGGTCGGCCCCGGTCAGTAGTTGGGTGGGTGACCACCTGGGAATCAGGCTTCCTGAATTGAGCAGGGGGTTGTTGTATCCCTTCAAATGAGACTAAGTTTTATCCCCTCCTATCCCCCGCTCCGGATGTTTTTTTTTTTTATTAAGGCGTTATCCTTGCAGAATCGGGGCTTCTCTGCGATGTTTTTTTTTCTAATTCAGGCACCATCTTTGAAGATTCGAAGTTGTGAAGCTATAGATCTTTCAGTTACCCCCATCACGGTGGAGAATTTCCACATAGACACTACCATACGTTTCTGGCAGTGCACATGGCAAAGTTTTACTTTGACTAAGTTTTACCCCCTCCTATCCCCCACTCTGGATGTGTGTTTTTTAAAATTCAGGTTTATCCTAGCAGAATTGGGGCTTCTCCGCGATGTTTTTTTTTTCTAATTGAGGCAAGATCTTAGAAGCTTGGAAGATCTTGCCTCAGTTAGAAAAGAACATTGTGGAGAAGCCCCAATTCTGCGAGGATAACGCCTTAATTTAAAAACAACAATATCCAGAGCGGGGGATGGGGGGAGTAAAACTTAATCTCATTTGAAGGGATATAACAACCCCCCGCTCAGTGCAGGAAGCCTGATTCCCAGGCGGTCTCCCATCCAAGCACTGATGGGGACTGACCCTGCTTAGCTTCCGAGATCAGACAAGCGTGTGCACATCCAGCCCTTTGCTTGTTGCCAATGAAATGGGGACTGCTGAGGAAGCTATGCAATCGGTAGCTGGAAGAAGACATGGGGCTGTTGAGATCTGTGATTGGGCAGGAGGGAAATACAAATACCGCCGCATATGGACAGGCGGGGGAAGGGACTACGACTGGATATGGTAGCGAAGGCGGAAAATCAGAGCACATTAAGGGGAAATACCGGGATATTAGGGTATTGAAAGCGGGAGCACGGAAGTGGGAAATTCCGGTTCCAATTCGAGGCGGCTACTGCGTAGTGTGAAACACAGTTAGTGAAACCTCATTGGAAGTGAAAAAAAGTGGTAAGTGTAGATCTATCCAATGTCTGCTTTCCCAGTGATTTAATCCATTTTTAGTCCTTTTACAGGTGGTTTTTAGAAATGAATGTGCAATGGTAGTTAACAACAACAACGTAAAATAAAATGAAAACCCCACCTCTGATTTAAGCCAGCATAAATCGCAGTTGGAACAAGCTCTCCAGATTTACATTTTAATCTTTCAGAAATATGACACATCCCTAAAGTAAATGTCAGGAGTATGAATGGGCTGCAATGTAATTTGCCTTCTGTTTGGTGCCATTTGGTTGGTTCACAACATTTGGTTTGCTTTAACTGCATATGTGAACCTCTGTGTGCCCGCTCCTTACATTGCTCTTGGGGATTGGAATTGCATCCTGTGAACTTGGCACTGACCCGTGGTAAATTTCTATATGCCTTGAAATCACTAGATTTCCTCTAAGGGCAGGAGTGACATACAAATGCTTCTCCTTGAGTATTTTTGTGTTTGAAGTTTAAGGAAAATGGGGAAATGTGGTATTAATGCAGTAAAATCTTTATTCCCCAAAGCCAGATGAGTAGACATTGGTGCAATGGAGTTCATTCTGTGTGGATGAAGTAGACAAAAACATTCTTATTCTAAAGCAATACAAAACAGAAGCGTTAATACCTGAGCCAGCTCTACTATTAGGCAGACTGAGGTGGCTGCATCAGGCAGTGGATGCTGGGGATGGAGCAGCAGCAATGCCTGAGACTCTTAAGTGACCCTGCCCTGCACACCCTAAGCTAGTGCATTGCCCTCAGGTTTGGTGGAGGATGCTGTCCTGTTGCTCGTGTTAAAGTAAGGGAATCACTACACAAGGCTTTTATCATGTGCTTGTGATTGGCCACTCACAGAAGTTTGTGGGTCCTTTACATGATGTCATCAACCTCCAAGGCCTCTCCTGTGCTTTTTAATCTTTATCCTTAAAAAAAAAAAAAAAAAAGATTGGGGAAAGTCCACTATCTTTTCTAGAAGCATGGCAATGGCTGTGTGTAGATCTGCAATTCCGCTATACCACAGCACCATCTAGTGGCTGTATAATGAAACATAAAACTTGCACAGAAAGGAAATCCCCAGAAAAAAGCCCATGTAAAGGAGGCAACCTTAATCCCGTAAAGACACTGGAAGCAGAAATTCCAGTAAAGGTGCAGGATAAAACCCTGATGTAGAGAAGCCCGCAGATTCAGCAGCCAGTCTGGTTGGCTTCTGGGCAGAGGGATCTAGCACTTTGCCTCAGGTAGCAAAGTGTCTTGGGCCAGCCATGACTGTGTCTACCAGTGTAAGGCCAGTATTTCCATTCCTCTCATCAGTGATAATTTTTTGCAATTTAACTTAGCTATAACCTAGGCCAGTTTTACACCTTGTGTCATATCAATATGATCCCATCATATTCACTTTATATTCCTCTTGTGCATTTATACTTTGTAGCACACACTATGACATCGGTTGTGGTATTTTGGATAATACAGAAGAAGCGGGAAATAATGCTAGAAAAGTGGTATATGGAATACGTAATGTGTGCCAACAGTTATCAGTGCACTTCATTATCGATAAAAAGCACTAGTGTAGATTTAGCCCCAGTTATGGAGCTAAGCAGGGTCAGTACATGACCAACCAATTCTCTCTTTCCAGCTTGACACCTCCCATCGTCCTGCTTTCCAAGACTTATTAGGAACATGATCAGTATGTTCTGAACAGCTCTCCAGGGTTTCAGGCATGAATATTTCCTAGCCCTACCTGGAGAAGCTGGGGATTCCCAAGCCTGAACAGTTCAGAAGCTTATCCTCAGGGACATGCATTTCCCACACGCTATGAAAGTACAGAATTTGATATCTAGCTAGCACAGCGTTTAGGATTGTGAGAATCTCAGCTTCCTGGAAAAGGAGGAGGAAGAGAAGTTGTTCTAGCCCTTGTGGCTGAGAAGATACATTCAAAAACTGTTGGACTGTCCTTCATGAGATCTCAGGTGCTTCAAGGAGATGAACCAGAACAGTGGTCCCACAGGTCAGGCAAGGAGGCTTCATTGCTATGGATATAGCTCTTTTTCGATATTTCTTTCAGTGTGGTGTACACACTGCCCTGCCTACTCGAAATAATGGCATTAACGTGACTAACAGACCTGTAGGGCAGATTCATAAAACTAGTCTTCAGCTTCGGTCTATTGCTGCTGCTCCCCTCACGTGACCACCATTTGCATGATTCCCCGTGCTGCCGCACAGATTAGCATGCCATCCGAACCTGGTGCATGGTGGGGGGGGGGGCTTCGTTCCCACCCTACAACCTCTGCTGCACATTGTGAGTTGTAGGGTGGGTATGATCCCCCTCCCCTGCCATGCTATGCGCCGGGTTCAGACAACATGCCAACCCACACTGCAGTGCTGGAAATCATGCAAATGGTTCTTCTACCCTTTGCAGTCACTTCCCGGTGGAGGTCCACATGAAACCACATGAAACTTACCCATGCAAACCTGTGCACATAACAGTTGATCTCCCAGTCACCACTGGCTTTGTATGGACCAAACCAGATGTGATGTGGGGGATCCATGATCAGATTTCACAATGCTTTTTCTTGGCCTAAAATCAGCTGCAAGGGGGGATTTTGACTAGGGCTCCAGGCCTGGGCGGGCGGCTGCCCCTTCCCATGTCTCATTTGTCCGATTTAAATCCCCTCAAGCTGCCATCAGCCATAGATGATACTTGTATTTCCCCCCCTCGGTGGCCAGTAGCAGCTTCCAAGGTGGGTGGTAATTTAATCGGGGAAACTGCACAGGGGAAAAGGTTAAACCTTCCGCCCTTCTGTGCCATGATCCAAATCTTCCCGCAGTAGCTTTTAAGCCAGGGATGCGAAACGTCTTTCAGCCTGATGGCCAAACTAAATTTTGGAGAAGTTCCCAAGAGCCACATTCCAGTACTGGGTGGGGCCAAAAGCAAAAGGGGTGGGGCCAAAATAGCACCATATTTTAGCATAAAGCTCTTATTGCCAGTAACTAAGCCTTAGGAGAGGCCTCGCAACATTTTAACATGGAGGGGAAAACTGCATGAAAGTCGGGAAACCGCCACACAATTGGTGGTTGAGGAAAAGATGGATGGGCCAGGAGAAGGGGATGTGGCCATCTGAAGAATCCTGGGGCTCCTTCACATGGAGCTTTTATCCTGCTATTGAGATTGCTCACTCACAGAAGTTTGAGGGTCCAGTTTGTGACATTGTCAACCTCCAGGGCACATCCAGGCTACTTCCTTGTTATTCCATCTCAAAAAGACCCTGAACTAATGAGCTATCTTTTTAAGGTGGAATGTTACATGATTAAAACAGCCACTAGATGACACTGTTCCATTGAGTTCTATGGAACCTTGAAAATTAAAAGCTTCCCCTCTCAGCAATCATGTGGTCACTGACTGGGAGCCGCTGTAAACGTGGAAAGGCTCCAGAAAGGGAGGACTGAGGGTTTTCTCTTTAATGTAAAGGCAGCCCTAGAGGACCAGATCAGGACCATAGGAGGGCTGGATTTGGCCCCCAGGCCTCAGGTTCCCCACTCCTGTTTAGCAAAGAAAAAGACGACTGGATCTCCATAACATGCCCAGTTTGGCCCTATGTTAATTGCAAAGTGGGGAGGGGGAGAAATGATCAAATCCACCCTAAACTTTAGTTAAGCTTTTCCATTCCTCCTAATGTGGCAACTCACCAAAATCAGGCTGTCTTCTTCGTGTATTTGCACGTGCTGGGGATCGCAAAACAACCCCCCCCCCCCACACACACATGACAGTATCTATCTGTCAGGTTCTGGAGGGGGAAAAACAGTCTTATGAACATATCTGAAGCAAAGAAGATTCTGGAAGCGAGCAGTAAACCAGAGATAAACCTGCAGCCTCTGCATTTGGAATCTTCATAACACTTTCATCGCAGGCAAAGCTGGAGAGGTGCCAAGCTCGTATCCAGGCTGTAACTAGAGCAGGTGACATTGAATCTCTTATTGCTCCTGGCACTCCACGCAGCACTGACAGGTAAGCATTTGCACACTCAGCCACAGGCCCCTGAGATCAGAGGGCTGCTGCTATCGACAGTGACAGCAGGCATCCCGTTTCAGAGATAGAGAGCTCTGTTTGGGTGGGAAAATCCTTTAAGGTTTATGACGGCGGGAATGTCATAACATTTGTCTTTTGATGTGATGCAGTGTAAATGCACTAGCAGTCATTACTTGACGTAATAGATAACACATTGCTCGTCACAAACTTTTGCCTTTAAGCTGACTCATAAACCATGTGCATACATACTCCAAATGAGATGATGCAAGTTTGAGTAAGAGTTACAAGCTCAGAATGGCCCACTACATCACCCAACCAAGAAAAGAGTGGCCCATCACATCATATGGATATCTGTATGAGTCAGGGTTTGAATCTTCTTGTTTTTGAGCAAACTGGCCCCTCCAATGTCTCACCCGGCATAATCAGCAGTGCATTGCAGATTATTTGACATTTCCCATTTGAAATCCAGTCAATCCCAATTCAGTTCAATTTAATTTAAATTACTTGTAATTGCCAATGGAGTCTAAACTAGCTGTTGAAACCCAGGGAAGAGAACCTGGGCTCATAGTGAGACAGAGCCCACTGTTATCAGCTAACATCAATTCAGTGTGCCATGGCAGCGAAACAGGCACTTTAACTATGTGTGCCAGGGGAAGACATTATTACCTCAAAAGTTAAAAGAAGCTTGTAAAAATCTACAAGAAACAGATTTTTGCCTAACCTGATTAGGTCCAGAGGAACAATAAAAGGGAATGGATATACCTTAAAGGTTCGGTACATATGAACAGAGAGTGGTACTGGAAGAGTGATGATAAGATGGCAAAATGAACATAAAAAAACCCGAGCAACAATTTTGAACATCTGGAAACTGCGTGTTCCAGGGGACTGAACAATTGCACATGTGTGTTGCTTTGCCCCAGATGTTATATTTGGCATGTTTGAACTTAAAAATGGGGTTGCATATTGGAACAGTGGCATATACATTGTGCTTATGACTGCGGGTGCTTACAGCCTGGAGATTTCCAGTGCTACCTAATTTATTGCTCTTATACTATAAGCGACATTTGGAATTTCAATTGACTTTCCACACTTTGGTGGTATCGTGCTTTTAGGTATGTACATCCTGCTGTGTTCTGTCCCCACGTGTGGGTATGATATAGCTGTGTGGATGGGAAGGGGCAATTCTGAGTACACCACTTCCAATTTTTTCCCCAATCATTTTTCCTAAAATTAACTTTTTAAAATTTGTGCTAAAGCACTTTTCCATATAGGTGCTGTTACACAGTTACTTTCATAACTTTTTAAAGGTACGCTAAAACGGTTTTAAAGAATGGTAGAAAAATGACCGTGGTCTAATTGCACTGCCCAGAAAGGCAGCATATTTATTTTCTAATCCATTTTAAAATTTGCACTAAAACATCTTTGCATTTAAGCACTATTGTGCAAACTTTTAGTGTTTTTTTAAAAATAGTCAAAAAGGCATGTTCATGCAAATTGAAAGATCGATTACAAAAATAAGCCTTCTTATAAAACAGCACCAACAGGAAAGGAAATAGAGAAAGTGTGCCAAATTAGATGTGTGGCAATAAGGACATAGGGTGGCCATGGATCTCTATTGAAAGGTGTCCTCTATTTGCAGGGGTGTCCAGTCCAAGTCTGGTTTAAGATAAAGAACCCTAAGCAAGGAACCAGACATTGTCTATGAGCAGGTAGTACCTGGACAGCAGACTGAGTAGCAGGCACACAGGTCACCTGGTCACAGTCTTCCCCACTATGGCATTGCATTTATAGTCATTCTTTCTAAATGTGCATCTATATATACATAATTAGCATGTGTAAATTTTATGCAAATCTACATCCGCTTTTGTCCTCTCTTCTGGTGATGCGTTTCCTCTTTTCTGGAGATACTTAAGTGGCCAGGCCATGGCCAGGCTCTGGGACAGCCTGATGGCCTGTTTCTGGTACAGCTAAATTGAAGACCAAAGTCCCCAAGGCAAAAAACTTAGTTGAAAATGAGCTGCGGAGGGATCAAGTTGCAGACCCAGCAGACAAGGATCAAAGGACCAGAGGGAGAAGATATGGCTGAACATGGGCTGGTGGGCAAGTTCCAGACCAAACAGATGAGAAAGGCAAGGCAAGGCAAGACACGGCAAAGCAGTCTGTGTGGCTACTCCACTGAACAAGCTGCTCAGACTAAGGCACCAAGCTGAGCCAAAACAGATGCAGAGCCAACCATGCCCTTACTGCAGAGGTGAGCAATTTGTGGCCCTCCAGATGTTTTGGCCTACAACTCCTGCCAGCATAGTCAGTGATGAGGCCTTCTCAGGTTCTCAGGGCATCAACTCTAGCTGAGCTGATGAGCAGCAGACAGTTCTCTCGCTGGCCATGATAGGGATGGTGCTGTAGGCAGCAGAGAAAACATCAGGCCAATAACTCCTTTGGCCAGCAAGTTGCCCCAGTAGCACAGGGAGCAAAGGCACATGGGTCCTGGTGTTTGAGTCTGCAACACATCACTGCACACATCAAAATCACGCCCCTTAAAAAGATGGAATAATAGCTCTAAGGGTTTCTACAGATGAAGAGATTATACAACTGTTCCATTCTTTCCCCCAAAGTCAGATTTCCTGCGGTTTGAAAAGAGAAAAGAACTACAGGGAAAATGTCATGTAGCTGCCCTGTAAAAAGGAAGCAAACAACGTGTGGCTATTTCAGAGTAAATGCTAGTGTTCAAGCACCCCAGAGCTCACATGTATATGTAGTACCCTGCATGCCAGATAATAGTTTTCTTTTAGTATGAAACCTTGCCTGAACCTGATATGAAGACTTCCTTCCCAAGAACTTCCATAGCAATAACAACTTCAGTAAATTCACTGGGTGTGTTCATGTCCATGTACGAATTTAACTCCTGATTCGGTTCTCTGTTTTTAACAATGTAGTTTTTGCATTTTCCTCATTTATAATTTGAATTAAATCCCTGCATTGCCATTTTTACTTGTGCAGTTTTTTAAAACTGTGTTAATGCTTTTTAGTTTTTACTCTGGGTTTCTTCTGTTCTTGTTTTAAACTTTTCCTTTTTTAGGTTTTTTCATTAGGTTTTATGTTTCTATACTATATAGTTTTCAGTTTTATTTTATGAATTCCCAGAGAGTTTCGCCTGTTGGGTGGTATAGAAATGTAATAAATGAAAAATATGTAAAGATTTTACATGTAAATAAAGTAATAAGCTGATATGTAAAGAAAGTAATAAGCTAGAAAACATCCGATTTAAATGATTTTTAAAAAACACTATACCGCATTAACAACATACATATGTGTTTCATACCAGACTTAAAAGTGGCTTTCTTGCTGCTTGTGCAGACAACCTCAGTGTTGCGTCATATATGACAGAGAGGGAAGGAAAACAGAAATGTGTCACCTGCTTTCCCTGTTTCTGTGCAAAGTAGAAATTTGTTCATCTGGTTTCTTGGGTGCCTTTCAAACTTAGCACATAGAACTCCCCATGAACTAGCAAAAACTGTCTCCAAGGCACTCTGGTACTGCAACCGTTTTCTGCTGTTCCTGTGATTCTCTAAATTTCAGCTGTGATCTTTCCATATACATACTCTCCTGCAGTGGGCAGCCTGGCTTACTAGCCTGAAGCACCTGTTTATTCAAGAGGCACCTTCAGTGTAATGCTTTTACCATTTTCTGCCTTACTTCAGGACCTTTGTATTCCATACAGTGCAATCCAATACATACCTACTTCACTGTAAGCCCCATTGAACTACTCCCAGGTAAATGTGTATAGCAGGGGTGTTGAATCTCAGGCCCACGGGCTAAGTCCAGCCTGCCTGGGGTCCCAATCAGGCCCTCTGGGGTTCCCTAGAAGGCCACGCGCCCTTTCCCCTGATCACTGATCATGAATCTCTGCTGGATCAAAAGCCCTCACATAAATGGAAGAGCAGCACAGGATGCAAACCATAGTCTTTGCACCCAAACAGACATTACTTTAAATCTGTGTCTAGCAGCTATGTCTTTCTTTGATTTTTACTCTAGAGTAGGCACAGGGCCCCCAGTCTGGATTGGGACCCTAGCAAGGGGGGGTAAGGGGACTTTTGAGATCTGGATTCTTCCCCCCCCCCCATTGCCTACTCTTGAGTATAAATGAAAAAAAAGACACTGCTAGACCAAGATTTGTGATAGTTACTGTTTTGGCTCTGAAACAATACTTTTTTGGGTACAATCAGGGCTGGCCTTAGGGGTGGACGAACTGGGCAGTCGCCCGGGGTGCCAAGGTGAAGGGGACACCAAATTGAGCTGAAGGGGGTGCCAAGCTGGGCTCAGTGGCTGTGTTTTTTTAATGTACTGGCCGCTGTGAGCTAGGGTGGTCAAAAGCAAGTGTCTGCGACCTTTCTTTCAAGATTCTACAGGCTGTTTGTATACTAACTACAAAAATGATATTTCCATTAGCTTTGAAGTATGTTTCTTTTTCAGTTTCCACTTTGGTGTCATTTGTGCTAGGTAAAAATCAGTGGAACACAGCTTTACTTTGAAGCAACGTTATTGAAGCACTCAGCACTTCAAATACTGTAAACACTATAAGCTCTATATAAATAATAATAAAATAAAACTGTAAGCTGTAAGAGGTCAGCTGGATACCTTCTTTATAATGTTTTGTTATTATTTTTAAAGATAAAAATAATGGATATTCTAAAATCAAGAATGCTTACCAAAAGATAGGAACTGCAACGAAGCGAAAAATATTATAAGTAAAACCTGTGATAGTTCTGCTGTGTTGCATAGTGCACTGCCACTGCTCAGAATGTGGCTTTTCGAACTTTGGCTTGTGCAACCTGTAGCACAGTGGCTGAGAGATCAAGGTTTTGAGCAATGTTGTTCTCAATGGACATCACACCTGCACCAGGCCCTATAAATCCTCTGGGGGGCCCTGCAAAACTGACTACGGATGGGAGGGAGGGGAACCAAAGGCACTCCTCTCCCAGGGCACTATTTATCGTAGGGCTAGCCCTGGCTGCAATCCTATGGATGTTTACACCGCAAAAAGTCCCACAACTCCCAGCATGACTGGCTGGGGCATGCTGGGAGTTGTAGGACTTTTTTCTGTTGCAATCCTATTCTGATAGTCGCCAGCCTCTGAAATTGGAGGCTGCCAACTATCCTATGCAGGGCAGCTGGAGCATGGAGGGAATCCTCTCTTCAGCACTTCAGTTGCCCTGCATTTTGGCTAGACAGACAATTTAGCCTATCTATCTGCAGCTTCAGGGACGGGGAGGGAAGGGGCCTGGAGATTTGATAGGAAGCTGCATAAAGCAGCTTCCATGGTCCCCTCCCCGTCCCAGGTACCACCCCCTTTCCCCCGTACGCAGAGACGTAGCCAGCACAGAGAGAGACGTGCCAGCTACAAGGGGGAGGGAGAGGGGATTGCAGTTTTGGGGCTCTGAGGTCAGAGCCCAGAAACTGAACAATCCTATGTCCCCGCAGATACTGTCTAGGGGGCACAGGATTGCTCTCTCCAAGACTTAAGACTTTGCTATCGAAGGTTTTACGAATAGCTGCCTCAGACAAACATTCAGAATCAGAGGACCAGGAATCAGAGTTTTAATAAAGTTTCAGAGTGCTGTCACACAGAGAATCACAGGGTGGGAATGACTGGAACATTTTTCAGCTGGGGAGACTTAGGGAAGCATGTTCAAATGACATTACTGCCAGCGTTACAGAGGAAGAATTGAGGCAAAATACCATAAAGAGCAGTGTCAACATGAAAAAAAACCATGTTATCAACAATAGCAATAGCACAATAGTACAAAAGCAAAGCCAATGCCAGCCACAGGGCTGTAGCCTTTGGCGAAACTAGTTTTAAAAACCCTCTGTTTTCTAAGTTGACTTGCTCTCGCAACGCAGGTTTGCCTTAATGAAGTAAATGGGTTCCATATTTTTTAGCCATACCTTTAAATTTAGGGCTGCATTCCGTAAATTTGTTCCTTGCTCCTGTGGCGTACTAACCAAAATCAACGTGAAGCAGACAAATTGTGGAGCAGTTCAGCTCGAGGCTTCCCGCCTACTAGGCTGATGGTTTGACAAGGACTAGCAGAGAGAGGAACACAAGGAGCTGCCTTATAAAACTCAGACCATTGGTCCACCTAGCCCAGTATTGTTGACACGGACTGGCAACAGCTGTTCAGGATTTCAGGCAGCGGTCTTTCCAGACCTACCTGGAGCTGGAAAGAAGCCAGGCACTGATCTTCTGCATGCAAAGCACGTAGTCCAGCACTAAGCTATTGCCACTCTTTCATGGCAGTGCTAAAGGAGAAGAAAAGTTCCAGAGATAGAGTCATCTGAAAAGGGCTGCCACTGGGCCCTCTATATTATTACAGTCAGGGCCAATGTCAAGCGTAGGCATGGTCGGGCGCCTTCCGAGGGCCCACACCCCAGCAGGGGCGCACTGACAAGGACCCCCTTGACTGCTTCTCTTCTTCACCATCGCAACCTATCTTCTTGCTCTGGCCCAGAGAAGGAGGAACACTAGATGCCACCACCTACTTACTCACTGGCTCTCTGCCTGGCAGGCAAGCAAGTAGTAGTAATGATAAGAAAGAGGATGAGGAGTAATGACAGCTGATGACAATGGCAAGGAGAAGCTAGACTCATTGTTGGAAAAGACCCATTGAGGGTGTCTTGTTCAAGGGCCCTCCAAAACTTAGATCTGGCACTGATTATAATAATAACTTTAGAGCAGTTAGATTAAGGCACCGGTAAAGACTGCCTGAGTTTAAGACACAGACTTAAACTACAGTTGTCTAAGTTAGGAGATGGCATGTCAGCCTTCCCCAACCTGGTGCCCTTCAGATGCATTGTACTACAGTGTCCATCATCCCCACCCATGCTAGCTGATGGCGATGGGAATTGCAGTCCAACACATTTGGAAGGCACCAAGTTGGGGAAGTCTGCTCCAGTAACTATGCAGTAACAATTGCCCCCCTCTCACACACACACACCAGGTTCAGATGTGTGCTATAATGGTTTGGCCCTGCTGGCTGTTGGACTACAGTATTTGGACTACTGTTGGCCTACAACATAGGTGTGAGGGTGCTGTTGCGCTCATGCCCTGCTTGTGGGTTCCTGGTCAACAGGCCACTGTGTGAACAGAATGCTGGACTAGATGGACCCTTGGTCTGATCCAGCATGGCTCTTCTTATGTTCTTAACTCCCAACTCCCTCAGCCAGCATGGCAACTGGTCATGTTGCATGGAGATGGTGAGAGTTGTAGCCCAATGCATCTTGATGGCATTAGGTTGGGGATGACCATACCACATGCTTGGAAAACTCACCCTGGAGTACTACAGTCACATGTCTGGATTTTGAGTCTGCATCTCAAAATCCTGCCATTTTGTGAAAAGTGCTGTCCAGGCTGTGGGAGTGAGGGGGGAAAACTGGAGGAACATTCCCTGCAGCTCTTCTTGAACAAACAAAAGCTTAGTGGTGGCCTAAACAGAAAGAGGGTTATACGGGGAAAGAAAAGGGGGAAATGGTCTCCTTGGCCCTGGAAGCCTCTTTCCTGACTCCCCCCACTCCTTAAGGAACTTACCAGCATTACACTTACCCTCTCCCCAGATATTCCCTTTTTATATAAAGGTGCAAGAGGGTGCTTAAATTTTATTACTGTTTTAGCAGAGTACTGCTTCAGTCTATATGCTGTCTGTCCCTCTAGAGGCCAGCAAAGTATCAGAAAACAGCTGCAGCAAAGGCAGGATGCTGCTGTGTAAACCAAAGACTTACTGCACTCTGTATATTACATTACAAGCTTCCACCAGCTTTCCAAGATCTGCCTGGCTCTTTTATTCAGTCTGGCTCATACAGCACTTACTGCTGCAATTTAAAACCATTCCATTCCATGTTAGGATCACAGATGTTAGAAATACAAATACACTGTCCAAGGTATGCAGCCTACCCCAAGCTGGTGGCCTCCAGATGTGTTGGACTGCAAGTTCCATCACTCCATCCAACATAAGTGGCCATGCCGGCTGAGGACAATGGGAGTTGTAGTCACACACATTTGGAAGCTGGGGAATGAGGGATAGAGGCCTCTCGCCCTGGTGTATGTAGACAGAGCTGCTGGACTTTTCCACAGTAAACCTATCCCCATAGAGGTAAGAAGACATTGTAAAGGGGATGATGGTCTCAGTTAAGCTTGGTTTAGACTCTGAAAAGCAGTTCATGTTTTGCAGTAACTAAAGAGAAAAGATAGACTAGTCCTCTCAGTGTAGGCAGAAAAGTAGTTGTACATTGCTATGGAGAAACTCAGAGCTTAGTTGTCCTCAAGGAAGAGTAAGGGTCCCTAGATTAGTGCTCTCTATGTTGTCAAACTGGATTTAAGAGCACTTCTGGAATACGGAATTATGGTACAGCTCCCTAGCTCTCTCTTTCTGTCTTTGGTCACCACCTGCATCTGGAAGAGAGCCTCTAAAGATGACCTCAGTTCATCGGCAAGTTTGTATGGGAGCAGATGTCCTTCAGGCACCTGTGTTCTAAGCCATATTGGTCTTTAAAGATTTCAGTTTCCTGGATATAATTTTGAGGTGTGCTAAGTGGTGTCTGTGAGGAGCTGCATCATCTAAAAGAGTTCATTGTGCAAATGGGTCAGCACTCAGGATTCTGAAGACTACCAAAACCATGGTGACCTCCATGAGTCCATAACTGGAGTCCTTTGGATTACCAGATAACCCAAATTAAGATTTTAAACCTTAACATCTATGGACTGCTGCAGCCAAAGTTAACTCCCACATGCTAAAATGAACAGCAAAGCACAGGCCAGGCCAGCAGGACAATACATACAGTGCTAACCTGAGTTCAACTGGTGTAATTTAATCCATTTGGGCAAGTGAATTAAACATCACCATCATGCTTTTTCCCCTCCCTCCCAATCCATTTCTTTGTGTCGCTTGTCTTTTTAGATTATGAGGCTGAGGGCAGGGACTGTCTGATTGTTGATTCTTGTAAGCCATGCTGGGAGTCCTTTGACTGAAGAAAGGGATATAAATGCTGTTTTTAAAAAAGCTTTGTAACTGCAGTATCTTGACTGGGGAGGGGGGAGGCAGAAAAATTAGGGCCCAACCCTGTGCAAAGTCTTAATTTATAATCAATCTGGCATTGAGTGTGACCTCTACGAATTATTTCCTTTCTTTAAAAAATTAATATAACATTTATCTGTTGAAGAGAAGGCTTCCAAAATACTTTGCATGTGGATTCTGGTAATGGCTGAATGCCTGAATCTAGGACCATTTTAAGGCACTTCAGTGTCTGAGGTGAAGGACAAAATGGTGCCACCTTTTCACAGACAAAAGACAACTGGATTGGCAGTTGAATCTTACTTCAACAGTGGTGATGGCACAGTGTCCTTCACCATACCCGAGGTCAGCAAGCTAGCTTAGGGGGTGCCCAGCAGACCACAAGGCAGGCTGCCTAGCACACTCTGCCAACACCTCACTGGTATCACCCCCCAGCATCTGTGCCTGAGGCAGCTGCCTCACTTTGTCTAATGGTAGGGCTGGCCCTGCTGAAATCAAGAAGGATGGGCAAATTACAGAGGTTCTGCCCATGCCAGAACCAATAGCCCAGACTGGTAAGGAGAATGTGATAATGGCTGGTTTCCATGCAATGCACCCAGCCTACAAGGTTCAGACATTCCAATCATAACAGCATGGGGATCTTGCCAGGAGGAAGCTGCTCTCATTCTGCAAAGGTAACATTTTAATAAGGCGGATGCATTCATACAACCAGTCTGCACATCTAGAAAATCACCTGATGTTGGCTTCACTATCAGAATGCTCAACTAAATCAAGTTTTATGAAGTAGCAAAATTAAAGCAGTTTGGTGAAATGAACAAAAGTGCCACATAATCTACCAAAGAACTTTAACAGATATGCTTCCATTGCTGTCTGATCAAGTTTGTATACTTTTAAGGCCTTTGAAAGATTTAGATTTTTTTTTTGCTGGGAATTTATTTTACAGTCAAGTGACTCAAGTCCAACCCACCTCCAATCAGGCGGGAATACAGAGGTTACCTAAGTGCACTTTACACTGCATAATTTACACAGATGTAGACCTACAACATAGTCCTCCCATAACATTGTTGTATTTTATCACCTGTGTAATGTCCCCAAATTTCAGCCTCTTACCACTTACCATTTCCTTTCTGGAAAAAATCCCCAACAGTGGGCATACAATATCCCTAGAATCTATAGATTTTGCCATTGGGTGTCTTTATGTCCCCCAAACAAAGCAACGTTTAGGGGGTATAAAATGTCCCCATGGGTTTTTCCAAAGAAAACTGGTCTAAGTATTCTGGGTGTCAGTAGGTTGACACAAACAATGGCATATCATTGGGGAACATTTACCCCACCAGAGACAGATTTCTAAAGGGATTAAAGAAATGCCCCACAACACCAAAATGTTAGTTCTTAGTAATAATTAGGGACGTAGGAGAATTTTGTTTTTGTTTGCAAATCATCCAAACATGTCCCATTTGTAATCCTGAATGCGAGCAGGAACACCTTTTCCCAAGAAATGTTTGCAAATTCCTGAATTTCTGATTGCTTTAGAAAAAAGCATTTTTTAAAAAATTTGTGCTTTTTAAAAAATGTGCATTTTAAAAAAATATGCTTTAGTCAGTGGGAGGAAGTGCACACTGTTGAAAAATACACACAGAAATGTGCAGTTTTCCCTTCAAAATGCACACTCTTCCCAGTTGAACAAGCAAAAAAATAAGGACCGAAATGGGAATGAGCTGAAACGAGCTCCAAAGTGATTTTTGGACAATTTAGGTGAGCTCAAAAGTCACTGGTTCTCCCATTCCTTATAATAAAGTTTTATCTAAAGTTTTACCTTTATAGTTATACTTCGCTAATATTGGAAAATAGCTTGGTGTAGTAAAATGGCCCCCAAACACATTTGTGTATATTTGTGTGTGTGTGCGCGCATGTTGGATGTTAACTCAGTAAAACCTATCTACGGGAGATGAAGAAAAATATGTGTAAGAAGCTCAAGATTCTACCCTGTGTATGTTTATTTCTGCCTGGGGTGGGGTGGGGGGATGATCCTCAGTTCAGTGGTCTCTCTCTCTCTTTATAAGCAACACAAAATGTTCCATATGCAATTTTATCTCTTCATTTTACTCTAGCATTGAAGTCCCAGTGTGGGGTGAGGGTCTCCAAGTAGAATTTTCCACAGTTTCCTAAGAATGAGGCATTTTTCAAAGAGGCTGTAGTCATGTGGGTGGGCAAAAGGATGGATGGATAGACAGACGGAAAAGGGAGTTTCCTTCATGGGTTTCCAATAATTGGTATGTGGTTTACATTCCATTCATCTGAAAGACTGGGATATTAATCAGAACCAGGCACCGGCTACTAAAACTACCTCTAGCATTCAAAAACATAAGCCAGTGTGTTTTCTCACATGCGTCTTTGCTTCGACACCCACAGTCCCCTGAGAGAGGTTGTGGTCGCTTACTACTATAAGTTCAGCTGCAGGTACTATAATAGGAACAGCCTTGGAGATCTTTTTCCAGGGAGAGGTTTTGCTGATTGCTAGCTTCAGAACTTGAATCATTTCATAGTGAGGGAGGCATTTCTTTCTCTCTTTCAAATTGCCTTAACTTACATGTAGGAGAAATGGAGGTGTAGGCCATCCAGCTTTGGAAAAACCTCATCTGGATGGAGTCATGGAAGTCTGGCAGTCGTATCTGGCACCTGGTAGCCGGACATTAAAGCGGCCAGGCAATGAATAAAGCCCGGCTGCTGGCCATGGGGTTTACTGTGTGGTTAGGAAGTGTACAAAGGAGCTGGCTGGAAGTGCCTTGTGGACATGCAAACTGACTTTTGAGTCGTCTCCCAGAGGAGAGCAAGGAATGTGGCATTTGGCTTCTGTGACCAGTCACACAGGGAACTGGGTAATGAGAAAAGGATGGTTAGGATCCCAGCTTGTGATTCTTGGCCAGAGACACTGTAGTACAGCCCAAAAGATAACATATTGGAGACCAGGGTTCAGATCCCAGCATAGCCATGGGTGGTCTTTGGTAAGCCATTGATCATTCATTGGCCTCATTTCCATTTGTAAAGAAGATAAGGGGGTATAATCATAATGATCTACCTTGCTATGAGGGGGTTTCCCCATTATGACTCCCCTGGGTGGAGGTCACTTTAAAATTAAATCTTGACTAATGGTGCTTGTCATATGCAGCTTACTATGTTTATCAGATAGTTTTCTGTTTATGCCAGTCTTTGCAGAGAGTTGCTACACACAAATGGCTCACTGCATGGAGACGACTGCCTTGTGAAGTGATTTAAAGCATAGGGATGAGTGAGTAGAAGCCTGCTCATCCCAGAAATGAATTGAGCCCCCTCAGGCAGCTCAGCCGAACATCAAAGCCCTTGGAGGGGAGGAGCAATGTTAGAAACAATGCTCATAGAGGCCCAGTTCCCTCCAGGCCCACCGCATCCTGGGGGGTGTCTCCATGAGCGATTTACTTGGAGTTGGCTGTGTTCGGAGGTTGTTAGGGATACATGATGTCGTGGCCATCCTGGAGCTTATCAGGGAAAACCCAGATTTCCTGAGACTGCTTAAGTCCAATTCTTTTCCTCAAGTTGGGTTCTCGGCAGTATAGTTGCTGTGTGTCCCAACCCCCACATTTACCTTGGGTATGCTAGCCCTTCCCAGGGGTGTGCCTTGCACTGTGACCCCGGTCAAGGGGTGTTTCCTGTCCCAGTGTTTCCCAGCACAAACCAATTAGTGTCTACTCAGAAGTAACTCCCATTGTGCTCAATGAGGCTTGCTCCTGAAATGCAGGTGCATCTGGAGCTTTAGGGGAAAGGAGAAGCGGGGGGGGGGAGCCTCTCTTATTGGTTAAGCAGCCCCTGCCAGTCAGATGACATTCACTCCAACCCCCAACCCCACAGGGAAATAAGTTCTGTGATGCGATTCTTACTGGTGTGGAGCATTCTCTCATGGAGCCCTGCATGGACAAAAGAGCAACAAAGCCAATTCCTTTTAGAAAATCCAGTACGCCTCCATTCGCTTCTCCTTCCATTGTCATGGAAACACCCCCCTGGTCTCTAATAGGGGAAAGCTTAGCTTGGTAGCCAACACAGGGTGGCAGGCAGTGGCTCCAGCAATGGCATCTTCTCTTGGATGGTACAGGCCTGCCTGGCTTTCTCCTCTTTTGCCCACATTTCTTTGGAAAACACAAGACATTGTTGCCATGTTGATGCTGCAGTTCAGTGTCTTCTTCAGTCTTCAAAGCAGCATGTGGGAATTCTGCTGATACAAATGCAACCAGAGCTGTCTGCTACACCATCCTGACCATTAAGGTTTTTCCGCTTGGGGACCAGGATGGACTATGTGCGCACGCGCAGAATTGAGATAGGCAGCCCACTGAAGGTGGCTGTGTTACTTGCCCTGATTCTGCATGTAGAAATCAAGCAAGGATGTTCTTTTATGTAAGCACTCCTACTCAATTTCTCACAACACCCCTACCCAGAAGACAGCCCTGGACCAGGAGACCTTCATATTTATCCTGTTTCAAGCAGATCATCTGGAGAGCCAGTATGCCTCTGTATACCAGTTGCTGGGGATCCTGAGTTATTGCACTCAGGTCCTATTTGTGGGTTTACCACAGGCATTTGATGGACACTCTGTGGACACTATGTGGACAGAATGCTGGACTAGATAGATACTTAGTCCCATTCAGCATGGCTTTTCTTAGGTATTCCACCTAAATAAATAAACAAATACAATCTGCTTGAATCATATGTACATAAATAGGCCACCCTGTCACATGATTTCCACCACACAAGGTGTGTTTGAGAAAGGCATCCTAGATGTGTTCAAGTTTTCACACATACAGTGAGAGTTGTTGGACAGATTGAGACTCAGACTGAAGTAAGACTGCATTTGCACCTACTTTTTTTGAACTGTAGTCATTTGTTTCAGTTGTAAAGTATTGTTATACTTGCCCCACATCTCCGAGTGGTGAGAGGTTACAAGGGTGCAGCTCTTACCCAGGTTTGATTTCCTTTGGAAGGAGGTGACTGAAGGCTTTTGGCGTTTTGTAATATTTGAGTTTATTTCCAAATATGCAAGTTGAGCATAGGTAGAGGCACACAGCAAAATCCATAGCCCCACATCAACACTCTAGAGGGGCAGCCAGCTTACAGCTCTTGCAGTCTCTTTTTCTATTGCTTCTATTGTTTTCCACTCACACCTAGCTTGCCCCCTTCCTGTGGCTGGAGTGGGGTGGGAATAAGAATGAATCATCTTCTCCAGCCATCTCCTAGTCTACCCAGGCCATTCCCTGTAATTTCCCAGACAGAAGATGTGCTTGGCAACTTTGCCACTGACTATTAAGGAACATTAGCTCCCATTCTAGCCCTATTAAGCCTCTCCTGTCCAACCCCATCCCCAAACCTACAACAGTATTTCACTTATATAAAGACTGCACTGACACTTTTGTGGGCAGTAAACAACATCTCTATCTTCCTGCTTTGTCTCCAGGCTGTTAAAAAAAAAAAGTAGCAGACATCCCAAAGACCCCTTCAATAAATGATGGAGAATAAGAATGTAACATAGGAATATAAGAACAGCCCTGCTGGACGAGTAAAAATGCCTATGTAGTCCACCATCCCGTTCCCCACCATGGCCAGCCCAATGCCTTTGGGAAACCCATGAGTAGGACATGAAGGCAAGAGCCCACATCTGCTGATGTTCCTCAGCAACTGGCAGTCATTTCGAAGTATGCTTCTGGTCCTGGAAGAAGCATATCGCCATCATGACCTGTAGCCATTGAGAGCCTTCTCCTCCATGAATTTGTCTGAGTCCCTTTTAAAGCCATTTAAGTTGGTGGCTATCACCACACCTTGAGGAAATGAATTCCATAGTTTAACTATTGTGCTGTGTGAAGAAGTACTTCCTTTTGTCTATCCTGGCCATTCACCTTCATGGGATGACCAGTTCTAGTATTATGAGAGAGGAAGAAAGCCTTCTCTTGATCCACTTTCTCCACACTGTGCATAATTATACAGACCTCCATCATGTCCCTCCTTACTTAGAATGGAGAGCTCTGCATTTCAAAAGCACACTCTACCCAATTAAGTCTGCCCAGGAGGACACAAGTAGTTACACTGACCCTATGCCTGAGTCCTTGGCCCTGTTCAGATACACATTAGGGAAAGGTGGTTAGGCTAATCATGGTGCATGGTGGTTACTGCTAACCACTGTGAGTGCTACTGCCACATGTGCAGGTAACCATGTTCTGCAAGATCATTAGACTAACCATTCTCTAACCACCCTCTGTCCCGCAGGAACCCACAGTCCTCTGGATGGGCAGTCGTGCATCGCAGTGGCCTTTGCACAGCCAGCCATTTTGGTGCTTGGTGCTTTTGGCCATTTTGGTGCTCAGTGACTACACCTTCTTTGGCGCTGTGTAGCTCTATGGCAGTTGTCAATTAACCACAGAGGCTGTTCAGAAAACACACTAAGCCCACTAACCATTTTGCAGCAAGTGGTTAGTGAGTGTGGCTATTCCATGGTTAATAAACCACCATGGCCAGCACAGACGCCTGTTCAGACATCATGCTAAGCCAACCTGGTTAGCTCAAAACTCCTAACCATCATGGCTTAATGTGATGTCTGAACACGGCCATCAATAACAGCTCTTCGAAACATCAGGGGAAACTGAAGTAAACTGCTGTTGGGTCTTCTAGCATTGATATAACAAAGAACTAGTGCTGGTATAGTTCAAATTCTATAGCAGAGGAGCAAATCTAGCAGTAAACCTACTATATGTGAACAGCTTAGATAGGGAAAATCCACTTCATGGAGTTACCACATGTACACTGTCTCATGGAGGAAGCAAAGTCTACCTGGTGCATCTATGGACCATAGCTACATAGCTTCCTACTGGCAATGTACAGAAGCCTGATGTTGTATTTTGAGACCTATGTAAAATATATATTTTTTTAATTCCCAGCCAGTATACATGTGCATCTGTCCACTGAGAAGTGGTGCCCATAATATGTTGAGTTGGACTTTACTTCCTCCATGCAGCTGCTGTGCAAAGAAGATTTTCCAGAATCTCTACTGGCCTAAAGAGTACCCAATCCATACTCTTACCAGGTCTTACTTTAATGCAATCTAAATAATGCCCAAGTATTTTGGTGCCATCCTGTCAATTTAGGTTTCCAATCATACTCACTACTGACTTAATCCACTTGAAGCCTGGCTGCATTGTGTTTTGTTGACACAGAGTGCCAAATTACATGTTTAAACAACATGCTTAGGACTGGGCACCAGGCCAAGTGCAATGCATTATGGGAATATAAAGATGGCAGCACCTGGCTACAATGAAAAGCGTGCTGGAGCTGCTGGGTAAGGGCATTGGAGGGAGGATTGGGCCATGGAAAGGGGCCCAATGAACCACAGCCAGTCTATTTCTGCTCCTTGACTTTGGATACCCACTTAAAGATAGATAGATAGATAGATAGATAGATAGATAGAATTATATCGAACAGTTACTTCAGATTCAGACTAGTTTTGATAGGAGGGCTTAAACAGTGCTTTTGAGGAATAACTGTAATTGGTTTGCAACGTATCTGATTAGATAAAGGTAAATGCCTAAGTTATATAGACAAGCATCACAAGGGACTCCTTTTGGTACAGTCAGTTCATTTACTAATTTCCCAAAATGATTTCCCCGCACTTCTTTTCTGGCCATGATTTGGTAGCCTCCTATACATATCAAGACCCTGTAATCTGACCTTTAAAACTGAAACAGTTCCACCATAATAAACATTCAGGTTTGTTCTCTCCCCTTTCATGGCCGTGTGTTGCTTTAAAGTTATTATGTTTATGCACTGGGGTGGGGTGGGGGGAAGAAGAAAGTCCACCTGAGTTAAATAAGTTAGCTTGTTCACTTTTGCTGATAGTAGCAGTCCACCCACAGAGTCTTTTCAAATCTTTTTCAGTGTTTTGGAAAGTGGATAAGGGACTCATTCAGTGACGCACAAGTTTTGCTTGAGCCCGGAATGAAGCACGCATTTCATAAAATGAGAAAATAACCTCAGACCACACACACAGTGCAATTTCTGAACTCCAGCTCACTCCCTTCTCCTTTCTCTCCACCTCCCCCCTGCACCACCACATCCTCCCTTCCCCCACGCGCGCATACACACACGCACTCTCCTACAAAACAAGATGATGACTGACATTCTTAAATCCTTTAAGCATCCGTCTACAACGAATGGCAAAAGGAGGTTTTCAGAGCTTAGGTGGCTGACTGCTAACAATGAGCTGATGAAAAAATGGATTACTACAGTATGTGCCTGCCATGCTGAAGAGAAAAGTCACCTAAAGCCTTCCCCCCAAGCCCCCACCCTTGCTTTTATAGGCAGGTTTTCAGAAGAAAAGGCAGCTGATCCGCTTGCAGTTTTAGAGAGTGCCTTTTAAAGGGGGTGTGCATCGCCGTGGCAAAGGGGCACAACTTTAAATCTCATCTTGTGGTTACTTCTGTAGACCACTGAAAAGAAATGGAAGTTTGAACATGGCTTCCTGTAGCAATCAGTGCAAGAGTGTGTGTGTGCGCACATGCGCACACGTGAATATTGGAAATGTGCTTTGTTTTATGATTTGAGCAATTTACCATCTATGCTTATTCCCTCAAGGTAGTGTTACTAGTTGTGGGATTTTACATTTTACAGGCTGTTCTGCATTTCCTACCTGGGAATATGTGATAATTTAATTTAGATAATAACAGACACAGAGGACTCCATCAAATATTCAGTCATACTCAAGTGTGGAGGCATGTCTCAGAACCATGCACTCCCATCACTAACAAACTTTTCTCTTTCATAAGCTGCTTCTGTCTCCTCCCTCCCTCTTTATTTATTTAAACGTTTCTACCACCTTTCTTGAAACATCCCAAAGCAGGGTACAAAGTAGAAGAACATATAAAGGAGTAAGTGAAGTAAAATATACAACATTAAAATAATGAAAACAAAACATCAAAACAATAAAATACTTCCATAATCCAGGGCAAGTTAAATCAGATACCAACTAATGGAACTGAACATCAGCAAAGACCTGGATACATAATGAGTTTTCAAGAGGCGTTAAAAGATCAATAATGTCAGTGCCTGTCTGAGTTCAAGGGGAACACCATTCAACCAGGAGGATGCCACCACAAAGAAGGCCTGTTTCCTGGTTCACACCAATCACACCTCCCCACGCTGTAGCACAACCAAGAGGGCCTCCCCACCAAGCTAAGTGGTCTAGCAAGAGAGTAACCAGCAGTAATATGTGACCAAGGTGTCCACACATACAAATGTACCATGGTTCTACCTAGTCTCCTTCTTCCTGTCAAAAGGAGTGATAGAACCATGTAAATCTGATGAATTGTGCTTACATGTTTGAATAACATGGGGAATACCAATACATCTCCAAGGAGGTCATGGTGACATATACAGTTACCCTCCCATTCATTTTATCCTTGCAGCAACCCTGTGAAGTAGGTTAGGCTAAGAGATAGTGACTGGCCCAAGGTAACCTAGTGAACTTAATGACTGAGAGCGGATTTGAACTGGGGTCTCCCCCACTCCTTGTGCAACAAAGTGTGATCCTAATGCATCTTCCATGTAGACATGGAGTAGGCAACCCTTTTGGGCTGTGGGCACATTTGGCAATTTGATTAACTGTCCTGGGCACTACCACAAAATGACGTCCATGGGAGGTGTGGGAAAGGACAAGTAAGCTGCCCAAAAGACTGAGTTCAAGGCAGAGGTGGGGTCTCATCCCCAACACACTAAATTCCTTTGAACCCACAGATTTCAGTGCCGGCTGAAACCTATTTCACATCAATTCCAGCTGCCGGTAAAAAAAGGTGTGTGTGTTTAAGTGGGAGGGACACAAGAGAGGTGTCCAGGGGTACATTGGTGCCCATGGGCACCACATTGCCCATGGTGATGTCCATGGGCATGGTGATGCCCATGATGTCAGCTGTTATCAGTATGGCAAAAGTCTGAACCAGCCCAGCCCAGTGTGGTTTCTTTAAGGAAGTTGTGAAAAGCAGAAATGCCACCGCATTCATAGCACTTGCCTCTGATATTACAACTAGCAGGAGTGAATATGGTTTGGATATGCTTTGGATAATCCTATGGAAATGCCTGTCAGTCTATCTGCATTGCTGCATAAACTAAAAACAGGATTGTGGTGCCATTGAAAATCCCAAAAGGTGAAAAGTACCAGAGGCAACAATAGAATCTGTATTTGTGAGATTCAAAAACTGGCAAACTTTAATAATACTAGGGATGTGCGAAAGTCACTTACCTTTTCGAAGGGGGTGATTTGCGGTGGGGGGGAGGCGCTCCGCACCTCCCCCTGAAATCCTAACCCAGCTGGCTCCGCTCCGCAGCAACTCTGCGGAGCCGCTGACTGGGTGCATTTGCAGGTGTGCGGAGCCTGCGGATGCAAATGGCGGCAGCTATGGCAGCCGCCATTTGCATTCCCTTTTTTTGCCATGATAGGCTACGTAAATATTTACGTAGCCTATCATAGCCTCCACAGGGACACAAATGGCGTCCTTGTGTTAGCTGTGATAGGCTACGTAAATACTGACATAGCCTATCTCGGCAAAAATGGGGAAGCAAATGGCGGCCACAGATGCGGCCGCCATTCGCAAAGCAGCACAAACAGCACCAGGTAAGTGCTCCATTTTGTGTGCCTTTTGCAGGGTGGTGGGGCGGGGGGCTTCATTCCACCACAGATTTCGGGGGGCCGAATGCACTGGCATTCGGCCTCACTGAGATCTGTGGCAGAATTCTCTGACATCCCTATATAATACAGAAGAACCTAATGCTCAAGATTATTGAGAATGATCATGCTACAAAGTCACAGAATATCTACATGAAAACCCCCAGTTAATTTGATAGCTGCCAAATGACACTTAGATCTGGGAAGTACACAGAAGAATTCACTGAGGATTAAACTTGGTTGTACTGCCACTGGGAGTGGCCCAAGACATTTATTTTGCTACCTCTTGCAATGTTGAGCAGGATGTTGAACTGCAACTCTCAAATCCACAGTACCGTCATCCCTAAAAAAAAAAAAAAAAAAAGCCACCTAAAGTGACCACTAGGTGGGGATGGACAAATCTGTCCATTTTGGTTTCTCTCAATTTCTCATTTTTCCAATCTTAAATTGGGTACATCCTGAACTGTGAGAATTTTTCTAATCTTAAATTCGGTTTATAATGAACTTTAACGCTCTTTTTCAAAAGGTTTGCATGAAAATTCATACACATTTCTATGTGCATTTCTCCAGCTACATGGATTTGTGTATGCAATTTGCGTAATAAACATTTTTTGCAAGCAATTTCCTAATATAATGCATTTTAACATTATTTTCACAAATATGTATTTGTGTGTGCACTTTCCCCTTAATATACACATTTTTGTACACATTATTTGGAGAATTCCATTGCAAAATTTGAAGTAGTGCAAATTTTGAAGGGTAACTGAGTTTCAGTTCATGAATTAGTTCAAAGGTGTGAAATTAGGTAAGTTCTCATTAAAATGGAAACCAAACAAATTTCTGGCCCATCCCTACCATTTGCGTTGCTAGTGCATTCACCAACTGTTCAGTCTGACTGTTGTGAGCTTCGCTTCACAATTGCAACCAGTTAGTTTCCAGCCTTGGAAGGCCTCAAGACTACATTCCTGAATGTTGTAAGCAGGAGCTGTAAAATAGTAATGAAGTGAATTGTGTGGTTATTTGCTTATTAATTTATTTAGATGTGTCAATACATCAAATTAAAAGACGTTCACCTGGCAAATTGCTTTTACAGCAAACATGGATGTGGTTTTGGTTTCTGCTTAGGTGGTTTGGTGACAAAAAGAAAAGGCAACATGCCATTTAAGTAAATTTTAGTGGTTCTGATGGAACACTTTCACAGGCACCTGATAAACCAGCACCTGGGATTTACATGAAGCATACAAAAATGGAGTGCTGTCCTAATGTAACTTGTATCAACTCTCCAAAGCATTTTAAAAGGTAGGATCTGTGCCATATGTGGCATGTGCAGAACACATGCTAGTACAGTGTAAAGGTTTTGCCTGCACTTAAATAGATCTTTCATAACTTCCTTCTGGTTTCACTACTTGTGAGTAATGTGACCAGCTGAAAGTCATGCAAGAAAAGAAAAAAAAAGGAGAAAGAAGAGGACTGTTATTACACTAAATAGCCATTTATTTTGTCTCTTTAAAGAACAACAGCAGCTTTTTACCCTCAGGGCAATATGCAATCAACATCTGTCAAGAAGAAAACAGAAGCAGGCAACCTACCCATTTGGTGGTCCTAGCTATCAGATGTAAGGGCAAATAGGTCCTCCCTGTTATTATCTGAAAACTGGAATTTGCTGAAGAAACTATATTAACCTGTTATAGACCATTACTCTGCAATGGACTTTAAAAAAATTGCATAATGGTCTTGGTACTCTCATTATGGCAGAGTGCACATCATATGAATTGGTGGCAAGGAGAAAGAGGTTCTCAAAGACCAAACAAAGAGGGGTAACATTCAGCATGAGCAAATTACTATGTACTGTTCCAAGTTCTAAGACTGAGTGCAAACAACACATTCTTCCAGCAATTGTCATGTTCAACTAGAGATGGAGAAGAGAAAGGGTACTTCTACAAAGAAGGTAGGAAGCTGCCTTATACCAGATTTTATGACTCGTCTAACCCAGTATTGTCTACTCTGAATGGCAGTGACTCTACAAATTCTCAGGCAGGGAAGTATTTCTCACATCACCTGTGATCTGATCTTTTAAACAGGAGATGCTGGGGATTGAACATGGGATCTTCAGCATGTGAAGCATCTACTCTACCAATGAGCTACGGTTATGCATTGGTTAAACAGACCATGGATTATGTGAGGGCTGTTTAACCCCCACATAACCCATGGTCCACAGGTTCGCACATGACAAGCCGCAGCTGGGCCTTGTATATTCAAAATGATTGCCTGTACATACCAACAAGCACCACAGCCTACTGTGGCT
Source organism: Heloderma suspectum (assembly GCF_057233095.1). Taxonomy (NCBI): domain Eukaryota; kingdom Metazoa; phylum Chordata; class Lepidosauria; order Squamata; family Helodermatidae; genus Heloderma; species Heloderma suspectum. Next base: position 91,404,651 of record NC_139459.1, read on the forward strand.
TCAATAAGCCATGGTGGGCTGTTCAATTGTGCGAATCAGCCCACTGAGATTTGGCCTTTTTGCACAGACCATGAAGCACTCCATCATCTTAATGTTATTCAGTAATGATGGTTCTTTTAACTGGCTATTTGTGTTATAGAAATTTCAGTTGTAATATGTCTGTTATCCCATAATTTTATAAGCTAGGCTATGTCTATTCTACCTCTGTGTGAAATTGTCATGCCAAACAAAGACACAGTGCTTATCAGAGACTCAGGAATGCCAAGAACATATTTACGTTAGAGTACAAGACTACCTCTCTGCGCATGCCTAGGTATGTGAAAGGCGCTGCCTGCTTTCTGTCTCCTCCTCAGCTAGACAAAGAGATTAGTACAGCGCAAGCGTAAGACAGCCCCCCAAGGTCTTGCCTATATAAACTTTTGGATCACATTACTTGATTGTGACCGTTGTTGGAGCATTAGCCCCAAGGGTTGCCTTATTCTGCAGGATAAAATCTTGTTGGACCAGATCTCCTCTCGTTCTTGGTAAACAAATTGGAAAGTCTACCAGGGAAAGAACACAATTTTTGTAACAATTTCTGGCAACTTCGTCGGGACTCCCTGTGTGACCTGGAGCTGGGCAAACGCTGGATCAACCCAAGCGGAGGGCGCTCTGGACCTTGTTTGGTTCACCGTGAGGTTTGAGGCGGCTGTTGCCTGGCAACCCGGCTAGCAAAGGACTTCTGAAGAGACGAGGTGAGTGGCGGTCTTTGGAGGACAGGACGAAACGCTGTCTGACTCTGGGGTCGTTTGGAGGCTGAGCTACGAGGTAAGTCGGATTGCACTGTCTGGGCCGTCTGGGGAGTGTAAATCTCCCAATCTTGTCCAATTGGGCCTTGCTCAAGCAGCAGCAATTGGATAAAGAAGAAAAAAAAATATAGGGCCGACAGGATGGGATCGAAACATTCTGTAGGAGAACATAGCCAAGACCCACTGGGATGCATGCTTAAGAATTTTAAGTTGTTTAAGTTGGATTATGGTGTCAAGATGACAAAAGAAGAGCTCATAAAGTTTTGTAAAGGAGAGTGGGTGACATTTGGTGTTGGCTGGCCAACTGGGGGAAGCTGGGAAAAAAATGTTGTGTCCAAGGTATATAATAAAGTGACTGTTGATAACCATGGGGATCAGCTCCCTTATATTGATGCTTGGCAAATGTGGATATTGAAAAATCCTGACTGGATAAGAAAATGTAAAGGTCAATATTGTAAAGCCATGATGGTATGCTCCGAGGTGAAATCCAAGGTTCCTGTTCTCCCCAATTCAGGTCATACGGAAGGAGACCCTGCCCAAGGTGTGCTGAGATCGGGAGCCAGGTTGGCAGGCTGGGTCAGAAGAGCTGATCCGCTACAGGCAGCTCATTTTACATGGAGTTCAAACTGCAGTCCCCAAGACTACAAATTTAAGCAAATTATATGAAGTCTGGCAGGGACTGACTGAAGACCCTAGAGCATACCTTCAGAGGTTGTTTGATGCAATCCGTCAGTATAGTGATATTAACCCTGACGTTCAAGAGAATTTAAGGATGGTTAACATGATGTTTATTGCTCAAGCGGCAACAGACATTAAGAGAAAGTTGCAGAAGACTGATGGGGCAGCAGCGATGCCTCTGCCTCAGTTGATGGAGATTGCTTATAAGGTCTTTGTGAATCGTGAAAAAGTAGAGAAGAAGGAAGCAGATAAGAAGGTCAGACAGAATGCTGCTTTGATTGCAATGGCGGTCACAGGGCAAGTCCCTGATTGGGCAGATAAAGGTTTAAAGAAGGATTTTGGGACTCGGAGAAAGCTGCGTTTGGGGAGAGATGAATGTGCTTACTGTAAAGAGAGGGGACATTGGCGAAAAGAATGCCCAAAGCGAAACGGGGAGAAGAGTGGGGCAATGGTGGCCATGGAAGGAGAAGGATCAGATTGACGGGGACCAGGGTCTGAGACCTCCACCCTGAAGAGCTGTCTGGCTAAGACCCTCTGGTTACAATAAGGGTGGAGGGAAGAGAAATAATGGGACTTATTGACACAGGAGCAACTTATTCCATGCTGCCAAAAGCACCAAAGCCACAATTTAGTAAAGATAGAACTGTAATAATTGAAGGGATCGAAGGCCAACCCACTAAGGTCCCTTATACGTTTCCCCTTCTCACGAAGGTTGGAAGTTGTCATTTGGAGCATGAACTTGTTGTGTCTGAAAGGTACCCAGTTGCACTTCTTGGTTGGGACTTGTTGACAAAGTGACAAGCAGAAATTTTCTTTCGAGATGACAAGATGGTTGTTAGGTTGCCAAAGCAGCAAGGATCTAACTATCAGATGCATTTGCAAGCTTATGTGGATGAGAACATGCGACGTACAGCAGATCCCTACCGGGGAGCCAATGTGGCAAAAAGGGCCCCTGAAGATGTATGGGCAGGGAAGGCACCTGCAAGGGCAAAGTTTGTTAAGCCTGTGCAGATCAACCTTAAGCCTGGAGCTCAACCAGTAAAGATTAGACAATACCCCTTGTCACTAGAAGCCAGAAAGGGACTGAAACCTTTGATTGAAAAGTTTAAACGATATGGCTGGTTGAAAGAAGGAACTTCACCCTTTAATACCCCTATAATTGGAGTGAAGAAACCCCCCAAACCTGGAAAGGGGATTGAGTTCCGCTTAGTCCAAGACTTAAGGGCTGACAACAATATTATTAGTGCGGATCATCCTGTGGTTCCAAACCCACACACCATTATAACCCAAATTCCCAAAGAGGCCAGAGAGTTTTCAGTACTGGACTTAAAGGATGCCTTCTTTTCAAACCCTTTACATGAGGACAGTCAGAAAATATTTGCATTTGAGTGGGAAGATCCCGATACTCATATTAAGGTTCAGCTCTTATGGGCCGTCCTTCCACAGGGACCGAACATGAGTCCAACAATCTTCACGGGTGCGTTGCAAAATGACCTGAGGCAATGGAAAGAGGACTGACCGTGGGTGTCCTTGCTTCAATATTCAGATGACCTTCTTCTGGCCACCCAGACAGAGGACTCATGTGCTGAAGCTACTATCTCCCCCCTGCAAGAATTGAACTTGAAAGGCTATAAAGTGTCAAGAGAAAAGGCTCAGATTTGCCAGACCCATGTCACCTTCTTGGGCTACCAGATTTGGATAGGGATGTCAGAGAATTTTGCCACGAATCTCGGGGAGGCCGAATGCCAGTGCATTCGGGCCCCCGAAATCAGTGGCGGAACGGTCTGCCCCCCCCGCCCCCCCGGGACGGGACTTACCTTGGGCGGATCTTCGTGGCGGCAGCGGTTTGGCGGCAGCCGGTCTTCCAACCGGCTGCCACCGCCACCATTTCCAGTTAAAAAAACAAAAAAACGTGATAGGCTATGTAAAGATTTACGTAGCCTATCATGGCTAGATTTTTAAAACACACCGTGATAGGCTACGTAAATGTTTATCTAGCCTATCACGGCTGATTTAAAAGAAAAAAAAACGCGCATACGCAAATGGCGGCGCCGATGGGCGCCGCCATTTGCGTTTCTTATTTTGGCATGTCTTAGTCTACATAAACATTTACGTAGACTAAGACGGCGAAAATAAGGGGAATACAAATAGCGTAGATGCTACGCTATTTGTGTTCCCCTTATTTTCGCCGTCTTAGTCTACATAAATGTTTACGTAGACTAAGACGTGCCAAAATAAGGAACGCAAATGGCGGCGCCCATGGGAGCCGCCATTTGCGTACGCGTGGTTTTTTTTCTTTTAAATCAGCCGTGATAGGCTACATAAACATTTACGTAGCCTATCACGGCTGACTGCAGGGACACAAACGGCGGCGGCTACAGCTGCCGCCATTTGCGTCCCTGCTAGCCAACAGCCGGATGTCCGGCCACTGGCGGAGCCAGCCGGCAGCTCCGCAGAATCCCTGCGGAGTGGAGCCGGCCGGCCAGAATTTCGGGGGGGAGGGATGGAGTGCCTCCCCCACCGGCCAGAATTTCGGGGGGAGGGACGGAGCGCCTCCCCCCCCTCAATCAATTTCGCTAAAAAGTAACTGACTTTCGTACATCCCTAGATTCGGAAGGGAACCAGAGACCTGAGCACTGCTCGGTTGGACGTCATACAGAAGACACCGAGGCCTAAAGACCCTCGAGAATTGCGAGCCTTCCTTGGGCTCACTGGGTTTTGTAGAATGTGGATACCTGATTATGGAGGGAAGGCGAAGCCCCTGTATGAAGCTTTGACAAAAGAAAATATCATCCACTGGAAATGGACAAATGAAATGGAAAAGGCTTTTCTTGAGCTGAAGCAAGCCTTGGTGTCACCACCCGCTCTGGCCTTACCAGATCCCAACAAACCGTACCGGCTTTATGTACATGAAAATAAAGGAGTGGCATCAGCGGTTTTAACCCAAAGGACAGGTCCTTCCTGGAGACCTGTAAGATACTACTCCAAGACTCTGGATCCAACCGCAAAGGGATGGCCTGCTTGCTTGAGGGCCATGGCAGCAACTGTGCTTTTAGTGGAAGAAGCCCAGAAAATTGCAATGGGAGCCGATATGGAGGTGCATACTCCTCATGGCGTACCTCAGATCCTGGGAAGCAATGGAGATAAGTTTCTGAATCCGTCACGCTATGAGATCTCCCTGCTTTCAAGCCCAGGCCTCACATATAAGAAGAGCAATCTTTTGAATCCTGCCACCTTGCTCCCTAAGCCAGATCTAAATTGTCATGACTGTTTAGAGATTTTGAGTCATGTGACTCTGATCACGCCTGACCTCACTGATTCCTTGTTACCAAAGCCAGACCTTGAGGTGTTTGTAGATGCCTCCGGCTGTGTGATAGATAGAAAAAGATACACAGGATGCGCAGTAGTTACTCTCGAGAAGGCCTTATGGAAAGAGCATCTTCCCAGCCATTGGTCAGCACAAGCAGCAGAACTAACAGCTTTGACTCAAGCCCTAGAAATAGGAGAAGGAAAAAAAATGAATATCTTTACAGATTCGCAATATGCTTTCAGCACGGTACATGCAGATGGAGTGCTGTGGAAAGAAAGGGGTTTCATTACTGCTTCAGGACAGAGGATTGCAAATGGATCCCAGATCATGAAACTTTTAGATGCCCTGATGAAGGCAAAAGAAGTCGCTGTGATGCACGTGAAGGTGCATGGAAAGAGTGCCAATCCCGAAGAAAGAAGAGGCAATGCTTTGGCAGATAAGGCTGCAAAGGAAGCCGCACGGATGGGAGGTGAGGAGGTACATTAAGAAGGAGCCCTAATCCCATATTTGAGTACAGACTTGGTTCCAATCTACTCTCCAGCTGAGAATGAGAGAGCTCTTGAATACAAGGCAAAGCAAACTGAAGATGGATGGTGGATAGTCCCAGGAGGCAAAGTGTTCATACCCAAGCCTCTTTTGAGCTTTATAGTGAGAGACTTGCACGAGGCTACACATTTAGGAGGAACTACAATGGGGATTTGCTTGTGAGACACATTGTGGCCCCAGGATTGTATGTTGAGACCCAGAGAGCAGTAGCTAATTGCCCTTTGTGTCTCAAAAATAACCCAAAGACGTCCAAACCCCCAACTCAAATGGGAGGTCGCCCATGGGCTTACTATCCTTTCCAGAGACTTCAAATTGATTTTTCAGAGTTGCCCCGGACTCATGGATATCGATATTTATTAGTAATAGTAGACTAATTGACTGGGTGGGTTGAGGCTTACCCTACTCGCACAGCCACTGCACAAACAGTAGCCAAGATCCTGTTAAAAGAAGTAGTCCCTAGGTTCTTATTACTTGAGGAGATTGAATCAGATCAGGGACCCCATTTTGTTGGACAGGTGACACTAGCAGTGGCTCATGCACTACAAATCAACTGGAAATGACACTCCCCTTGGAGGCCTCAATCTTCAGGTCAAGTTGAGAGGATGAATCGCACCCTAAAGTCAATGCTTACTAAAACTTGCTCAGAGACTAAGTTGAAATGGCCACAGGCCTTGCCAATCGCCTTAACTCAAATATGGTGCACCCCCAGGGGAAGTATTAAATTGATACCCTTTGAAATGTTATATGGGCGCCCACCTTGGATATTACCTATGGCTGATAGTTTAAATGTAAACGTAGAAGTAGGGGCTTAAGAGAACCAAGAATATGTTACTGCTTTGCAGTCTGTTTTGTCTTGTCTTCACAGGTTCGCAGCACCATACCAATCCTTGTCTTGGATGCTCCAGTGCATAATTTCAGTCCTGGTCATTGGATGCTGATCCGGTCCTGGAAAGATGAACCACTTACCAAGAAGTGGAAGGGTCCGTTTCAGGTTCTACTCACCACTCACACAGCTGTAAAGGTCGCTGGAGGAAAGAAGTGGATCCATCACACCCGCGTAAAGGCATCACCTGCACCAGAGAGGGTCACACCGGAAGCTGACCCACCTGAAGGCCACCGTTGGAGTAGCAAAACACTAGAGGGGTTAAAGTATTTGTTCAGGAGAGAGCAATCTCCAGATGCTTAAACATACATATTACTCTTTCCTTCTTAAGTCTAGTTGTTTTAACACTTCCCACTCAGGTAAAAGGAAACTGGTTTAAGAGACATGCTGAGCATATGTTTAGGCAAAATGGGGAGGATTCTATTCTTTACTACGAACACCCATCAACTGTCAGAGACTTCACTTTGTTGCCTGCCTTGATCAGAGAAGCGCAGGTAATAATTGGAGCTCTACAGAAAGAGGGCACTCTCTTTTCAAGAGTCTCTGATGAATTGAGCAAGACTGAGTTTCGAAAGTTCAAATTCCAGACTTACACCAGGGGAACGTGTTTTTGTTGTCAACATTCTGGTGTCTGGAATAATAAAGCCCTTAATTATAACAAGGCTAAACCTCTTCTAGATGGGTTGGGAAATTATTCACAGTGCACCGATCGGTTTTGGCTTTGGGGAAGTTTTAATTCCTCCTATTCTTCTTCCATTAATCTCGGTGACATTGATTTTGGCAGTCTTTACCCCGAGTACCCAATGTTCTCTCCCAATTATGCTGGGATAGGTAGCATATGCTCAGGTTGGCAGATGAGAGATCCCAATCTGTGGTTTTTCTTTGATGGATGGGCTACCAATTACCACCCTGGAAATTACCAATGTGTAGGGGTTGGGTATCTCACCATCCCAGTACAAGTGGCAAAACCTCAATCTGGGAGAAGAAAGAGAGAGGTTGGAGGGATGGGGCAACTTGTAGGACAGATGGGTAAGAACTGTGATGACACTGTAATTATTGGAAAATAATTGTCAGATTCAGAACCAAACAGGGTAGGGGGTGGGCTAGTTACAGGATTGCTTACCCTGGGTTCATACCCAGGATTTATTGCACAAGAAAATAGAAAAAGCATCCTAGGTCTCACTTGCCGTTTAGACAAGACCATCAATGCCACAGCCATAATGGTAAGGGCCATGCAATCTGAAATTGAAGATCTCAGCCAGCTAGTGGCCCAATATCAGTTTGTTTTAGATTATCTCTTAGCATGCCAAGGTGGCTTCTGCACCCTAGTGAAGCAAGGGTGTAGAGTAAAGTTCCATGATTTAAACAAAACCATAGAAGATGAAATCGCCAAACTACAAGATATGATTGGACAGAATTATTCAGGAGTTATGGTTGACTCCTTGGTTATGGTTGACTTCCTGGCTCCCTGATTTTGCATGGTTGAAACAACTTGTAATTGGCGCAGTTTTGTTTGTTATGATACTATTGATGATGGTTTGCACCTTTAAATGTGTACTCCACTGCTGGACCAAGGAGAGGTATGGGATTTAAGAAAAGCCTTTTGAGGGGGGAGTGTTATAGAAATTTCAGTTGTAATATGTCTGTTATCCCATAATTTTATAAGCTAGGCTATGTCTATTCTACCTCTGTGTGAAATTGTCATGCCAAACAAAGACACAGTGCCTTATCAGAGACTCAGGAATGCCAAGAACGTATTTACGTTCAAGAGTACAAGACTACCTCTCTGCGCATGCCTAGATATGTGAAAGGCGCTGCCTGCTTTCTGTTTCCTTCTCAGCTAGACAAGGAGATTAGTACAGCGCAATAAGACAGCCCCCCAAGGTCTTGCCTATATAAACTTTTGGATCACATTACTTGATTGTGACCGTTGTTGGAGCGTTAGCCCCAAGGGTTGCCTTATTCTGCAGGATAAAATCTTGTTGGACCAGATCTCCTCTCGTTCTTGGTAAACAAATTGGAAAGTCTACCAGGGAAAGAACACAATTTTTGTAACAATAAAAACTATTGTTTTTTTCAAGTCTTAATATAGTCCAGCCTAAATTTTGTCTCTCTTAATTATGGATTTATGACAATTGTTCTTTTTTAAGTATTTTTAAAAAATCTAACAGCCAGATGACAAGTGCCATAATAGTATTAGTCTGTAGTTCTGCAGGTTCCCCTGGTATGCTTGAAATTACTACTGAATTTTACAACATTACCAGCTGAATAAAATTTCACTCTGCTGTCTATTTTGGGCTGGTCTTTGACCATAATAAAGTTCTATCTATCTATCTATCTATCTATCTATCTATCTATCTATCTATCTATCTATCATCACTCTGGATGACTCACTGGTGAAGTGATAGGGGAACTTCCAGTAGTAGAGAGTACACCATGGGTAAAGTCCTCCATTAGAGTGAAGTATTAACTAGTAGTTAGGCGGGCCTTGTGTCCTACTTTAAAGAGGATGGTCCTCTGTTTGAAGGGCTGTCCATTCCAAGATAAAGAACTTAAGAAGGGAGAGCAGAGATTGGTCAATAGATTGACCAGGCACAGAGATTATCTGGTCACAGTCTTCCCCACTATGGTGAGATCTGCTGTAGTTCTATTTAAATTGTAGTAATTATTTTTGAAATGTGCATTTATACATATAAATCAGCACATGCACATTTTGTGCTAACCTGCGCCCACTTTTGTCCTCTTTTTTGGTGATGCAGTTTCCTCTTTTTCAGCAGTGTGTAAGTAGATGAAAAAGCAGTAGCTAATATTACTACTAATACTACTAAAAGTAGTAGCTAATATTACTAAAAGTAGTAATATTAGCTGTTCCGCTGTGAATTAATCCTATTAGGTGATATGTACCGTCTTGTCACTCAGCTTGATCTGTAGCAGAAGCTTCTGAATCCTTGGCTAGCCTAGAGGGGCAGAACAACGCAGCCATGCTATTATATATGCCATGCTGGTTGGGGCTGATGAGTGTTGGAATCCAACATCATCTGGCAGGCCACAGGTTCTGCACCCCAGATGATGCCACCACAATATTGTACCAGGCAAGGTTGCTTTAACAATCCTTTCAATCATATATGTGGAGCCATCAGTGGTCTTGCCTTTCTGCTCATCAAATCTGCAATTTTACCACTTTGTATACACAGAGAAAATGTGCTGCAAATCATGGCTTTCTTCTCAACATGTACATACCTATCCCCCATAGCACATATGTATTCACCTTTGCTTCACAGCGCCTTTCAAAATATGCTCCATTTGGCCATTTTAAACTTAAGAAAATGCTTTCAGACTTTACTTAGAATGACAGGAGTATGATCAAATTATCATTCTTGCACAAATGTCAAGTATACCACAAGGGCACTTTTATATCAGCATACATACTAAGTACCTGGAGCAATAAAGCTTCTTCCTTGGAATACAACTTATTTCATTTTTAGCAAGCTGAAATGCATCCTGGCTAATGCAGGGACAATGTGAAGCTTATAGCATCTTCCCATGACCTAAAGGAGAATCTACTACAGATCAAATTTAAGCTTATTTTCAGTTGGGCAGTCATCCAGACCACAAAAACCACCACAGTTCACAGATTGCTGTGTTCAGCATCAGTGCCCAATGTTCAGAATAATTTCCCCTTGCATAAGAACACACACAAATCTTTGTATGTGTGGAGTGTTAAATCTGAAATTTCAAAACTTTCAGGAGTCACACAAATCAAAAATTGCTTTGTTTAAAGAAACTATCCATCAGAAAAAATTTGTGCTACATGATGTAAATTGCAGCAAATAAGGCATTACAGTGCTTACAGCATAGTAATTTTGTAATCAGTGAAAGATTTGTTTCTTGTTAGGTGACTATATTACAAACAATGTCTTGGGGGCAAAATGGTAGCTTCAGGACTTGTATATGTATACTAGTGCTCAAACTGAGTAGGTTGGGGTATTATCTGTCCTTTGTCCATTCCAAAGTAATGGAAGGCTAGGGGATATGATAATCCACAAGTTTGCAAACTTTTTAACTTCAAGAAAAGCTTTACACATCAACTTGTTTCCTACAGAACGTGTGCATTGAAGAAGATTCTGAGGCATGCCCCAGAGCTCATGTTCAACTTCACAGGGGACTGTTATAAGAAGTAGTCAAAAGTTGAAGTTGAAAACAGAAGAAACCATCAGTATTATGGTGAAGTTAATTTATAATTAAGTTATATTTTAAATTAAGTTATATTTCTGAACTTAAATCGTCTTCACAGTCTGAAGCAGACACAGAAAGCACCCATTTTCAGGAGAGAAACAGATCCACCAGTGGTCTGTTCACCTCTAGAACAAGAGTACTGAACCTCTTTAGCCCAAGGGCTGAATTCAGTTTCAGAGTAGCTTTCAGGGGCTACATTCCAGTGGTGGATGGGGCTGAAGGCAAAGTGATAGGGCCAAAAATAGAAAGAATAGCAGCATATCTTAGTTTAAAGCTCTTATTGGCAGCAACTAAGCCTTAGGGGAGGCCGTTTAGAATGGAAAAAAACTGTGCAAAAGCTGGGAAAACACCAACTTATTGGCAGTCGTGGAAAAGGTGATGTGGCTATTTGGGAAACCTTGGAGGGCCTGATCATGTCCTCAGGTGAGCCGAGTAATGATAGAGTTTATACTTTAGTGACACTCTTAGTATTAAGGAGTTGGTAATTTGAGGACCTGTCCTAAAGTCACATGACCTGGGCAGTTCCAAAGTTGTTGCACATGAGGTTCTTAGAGGCTCCTAAAAATAAAGTTATATTCTAAACTATTCCTCATTCTTCTAGCCTGTTTTCGACCCAGAAACATTACATTGTGTCAGATGAGGAGAATGGGTACACAGAATTAACTGGCAGCAGTTTTCTGGCTGGACTGCTACAAACAAGATACACAGCTATGGGAGCCACACCCAAAGAAAGTGAGAAGGCCTCTGTGTAAGTGCTGTTAAATAGAGGGATCTTTGTAAACATGGGTATGTCACAACAGAAACATTACAGACTGCATTTGGCCCACAGGTCTGAAGTTTGACAGCCCTGCTCTAGATCAAATGTCAACAAGAAGCCCACAAAGCAAAGGCAGCACTGAATCCTTCCTTCTATTGTGAAAATGGCAGCGCCCCCTGGAGACAGAAATGCAATTTGCTTTGCATTTGAGAGTCATACTGTTTGTCCTCAGTTTAGTAACTGTAATGATCTGATACTGCACATAGTCTTACAATAAAAGTGTGCCTATTACAGTTTTTAAAATCTTCTTGGCTACCAAGAAGAGGGCCTTTTCTATTGTGGCACCCCGGTTGTGTAATGAGCTTCCCAGAGAGACTTGCCTGGCACCTACATCGTGCTCTTTCCAGCACCAGACCTTTTTCTTTTCCCAGGCTTTTTAGCCTTTTAGCTCTGTTGTTTTAAATCTGTCATTGTATTTTAAATCTTTGCATTGCTGCTAAGTTCTTTTTTTTTGGCTTGTACTTTTATAATGTAGTTTTAAATGTTTACATTTTATATTGTATTTTATGATGTATTTTGTGGTTTTAATCATTGTGAACTGCCCAGAGAGCTTTGGCTATTGAGCGGTATAGAAATGCAAGCAAGCAAGCAATAAATAAATAAATAAATGATGGCCAGGGTTGCGGGGGAGTAAAGGCCAGTTAACAATATATGAACACCTTGTTTTAAACATGTCATTAACCATTCTAAAATAAAGTCTTTCCTAATGCAAAACTGTTCAAATTGGGGGCGGGGGACACACACACACAAAAGTCCTTGGGGAAAAGAAGTTTCCTCTTTCGCATCTTGCCACCCTAATACTCATGTAGAAGATTACATTACCCCAGTCTTTTCACTGGTTCACCATGCAGCACTTGATAGAGGAGTATAACAACAACAGGTTCTCTAGTGCATTAGAGAACTCCAACAGGCGTCATTCATACAGACAGAACACAGTCTAGAGATCTTCTAGGGGGAACTCTTCTGCAGTGTTTCCTGACTGATAGCTGGTATGGCTTCAAGTTTTAAATGGGGAAAAAAATGATCTGGGAGACAACTGGGTCATGGTATGTTTATAAAGTTCATAGTTCTTCTTGAAAATAAACTTAAGGGTGAACCCTTTTCAGTGTGCAGTTTTCATTGTCTTATATAACTTATGTGGAATGTATGGCTAATCTATCCACAGTGGAGCCCATTCATAAAACTGAAAAGTGCCTTTCAGTAAATCACATGAGATTAGCTTTACTCAACAAATGTTTGTTTTAGTATGATTCTACAGAGATATTTTCATTGAAGTAATTGTCCAAGGAAGAGCTAAACAATTATAAAAAAATAAAGAACCTCGGTTACAAGATACCAAGCACTATATATTTAAGCTTCCAAGTATGTTATATTTTGGTTTTGTTGTATTTTGGATTTTTTCAGTGTGAGCCATTCTGTTAATGTCAATTATAGGGCAGGGTGTACATTTTAACAAATAAATAAAAAAAACTTTTTTTAGCAAAACAGGAGAAAATCTAGAAAGCTCTTTTTTGGATTTTTAAAAAACAAAGACCTAGATCTAGCTAACTGTATTGGATAAGAATGCATGCAAAAACTGGATACTACAAATATGCAAAACATTTGGGAGTGCCATTCATCCCTCTTCCAGATACCAAATTAAGCCAGCAGAATGAGTGGAAGGGATACAGGGCATAAACCAAGCCCAGCCATCATGAGAGCTCTCGATGCATTTGATAATTATGGAGACCCAGTATATATGCCACTATATTTCCATGAGTCAAGTACCACAATTCACACAATTCCTATTTCAGTGACCTTAACTACTTCTGCCATTGCACATTATCAGTCTAGAAGCCAAATTAGGCATTGTTATATAAGATTCTGGGCAGCTAGTTAATTAGTATGCATAGGCTTCATAAGGAAACTCTGAGCTGTCTTTCAATAGTATATTCTTATAATTTAATGCTTCAAATGTATCTTAATGTATCTCACTTCACCATGTATACCACCTTGTGAGGGCGATGGCCTAAAAGCCAGCCTATGAATACTTTAAATAATAAGTACATAACTATGGATATGTTAACTCTTGGATTCATGCACCAAATGGCTACGCTGGGTTGAGACCGTATTTTCTTTTTGTCATTGACAATGAAGTAAATCATGGTCTTTGTTAAAATTTATTGGGATATTATGAAAAAAAGTAACAAGGAATTCGTGCAGGCATGAGACATCCAGATAACTCCTGAGAGGCATACATTTGTCAGAGAGATGAATGTTTTCATCACCATCTTCACCATTTCATCAAAAAGGAGAATACAAAGCAATCCCAAGAAGGAGGACGTTATTTGGGTAGCTCTACTAGTCCACTATGGAGAAACTGAGCCACGCAAGAACCAATGAGACTTCACTGTCTTTAGATAGCAGGGGTGGGGAATATGTGGCTCTCAGATGTTGGTGGACTGCCACTCCTATCAGTCTTACCAAGCATAGCCAATGGTGAGGGACGATGGGAAGGTCATACTCCCCATCTTCCAACATCTGGAAGGACATACATTCCCCATCCTTCCCATGTTATAGATACCGATACACATGTACACATATGAGGTCTTGTGTATAAAAGTATTTTTATTTTCAGAGAGAATGCTTGCAATAACTTCATCCAAGCTAAAGTTCCATAGTCATCCATCAGTTTTCTGGCACAACTACTTGTTCAACAATCTGGTGAAGTGCACTTAGAGAATTACTTAGGAAGTAAAAAAACACACCACCAAAACATCAGCAGCTCACATGTAGATCAACAAATGCCACAAATGACTTTCAGTTGGGATTGACTTTTAAGGAATGTTGCAGTGGAGTGAAAGGGTGAAATCCAGCACACCACAGGTTGCCGTGTAGTTCTCATTCATTTAAATGAGGCTAACACAGGCCATTCACAAGCTCCATTATAGTGCAATATCAGATAACCTGTGCTCAAGATCTCCAAATACCGTAACATGCATACCTATTCAGTATTCCAATTGTGTTATATTTGCAAAATAATATACTTATTGAAGAATGGTTTAAATCCCCAGTTAGGAAGAACAGAAACAGATTAATACTAGAGTATTATCTGTGATTGATTTGTTGTTTTTAAGCAGCCTTAAATCCTATCTAGCAGCCAGACTTCAGATGGCTGAGAATACATCCCATAGTGAGAAGCAGATGTAGGTATAATTTCAGATTACCGCTTTTAAATCTGTGCTTATTTTAAAATTAGGATGAATTAAATACATATGGTAAGGGTTTTATTACCTTTATTTAAAACATTACAATTAAAAATTTATAATATCAATAAAATGTGACAGGGCTCTAGTTACCATATTGCCAAATTCAGACATCGATACCTTCAAGTTTAGTCTTAAACAGGTGTAAATTCCGAGATAGTAATGCATGCCCTGCAGTCGTGTACTATTAAAGTCACACACCTTTCTTTATAAATTATCCCAGTGGAATTGCTCCATCTTCCAGAATATTTTCAGATACCACAAAGTAGCAGTGCACAGCTGTCTGCTCTTGCAATCCTGCTCCGGGCTAACTTTGTGATGTCTGAAGATACTTACTCCTTGATAAATTTGCAACAACTTCTTGTGCTGTAAGAACTAGTTTGGCAACTACTAAGTTATCCCTGATGTCATATTTTGGCCTAGAGCAATTCTGAGTTGTGTACAGACTTAGTTATACTTAAAAAAGACCTATTTAATTCAATAGCACTTATGTTCGTCATGATTAAATCCCATTGCTTTCAATGGATCTACTCTAAGAATGACTAAATCTGGATAGAACCCTTTGATTTCAAAGTGTTTGTAGTTAACTTTTCTTTTGTGATACCTGAAAGTGTCCTGTCCAGGGCAGTTCCAATCTGGTTTTCAGGTATAACTCTGCATTTTCACCATAATTTATACTTCGGTGACTTCAGAAAATATGACAGAAAAAATCTGTGGGTCCAGAGGCCAAGAGATCACAATAAAATATAAAATTATTTATCACATAAGGCTGCAATGCCTCTGCACTGAGAGATCCTAGTATTTCCTCCCTCCCACCCAACTCAGTATGTGTGCAGGGCCAGAAATAACCTGATCAAACAGAAGGGGAGTGCTAGGTGGGGGCACAGAAGAGATGCAGAACTTGCATGCATACCAGCGAGTGGGGAAATGGGTTCTATTGAACCTTATGGGAATCACCCAGCTAATGTGTGCTACACTCTCATATGGGGAAGGATAATACCAAAATTAATCTCTTCATCTGATTAAAATTGATAGAAATTGAAACTTCCATATTTAGGCCAGAAGCAAGACAGCAAGTCAACTACAAAAACAAGAGGAAAATATCCTCTTTATTGTCTATACGAATCTAATGTGTTTTGAGTTTCTTCAGCGTTTTCCCAAAGATATTTTCTTCTTGTAACACCTTCAAAACAGAGGAGAGTGAATGCATTCAAAAAGAACATACTTTCTTTTGAAGGAGTTGTAAAAGGAGGATATCCTTGAAAAACAGAAAGCCCTAAAGAAGCTTGAAATGTATTAGGCCAGTTCCAAGTTTAAAAAGTAATATTATGTAGCACCTGTGGATATTTTCCTCTTGCTTTCTTGATACTTAGATATCACATCTTGTGCCAGATGAAGATTCATCATCTGTGTCACTTGTGTTATATCTTTTCCATAAAAATTTGTCATTTTTCATCCAAAGTGACTTCTCGTCCTCTTCTTTCTTCTTGGACAAAGTGGTAAGAGGAACTCTTTCACACAGTTTCTCTATGACTGCCGTGTCAGTGAGTTTTTGGAAACTCTCCTCATTTTGTTCATTCAGCATGTCCCAGAAGTCTTTTGGTCGAGTTTTTGCTTTTTCCACAGGCCCAGAAAGAGACCTCCTGGACAGCTCTGTCGGTCTATTCCCATTACTTTTGAAGAGGTCTTTTAAAATGGAGGTGTCTCCTAGTAAGTCTGCAAAAGAGTTTTCCTTGCATATTTGAGCCTGTCTGCTTTCTGACTGAGACAGAAAAGGTTTTCCTGGCGACTCTGTCCCCTTCAAGTTTGGCTGTCCTTTAGCAGTATTTGCAGACAGCCCCTCAATTAGTCGTGATTTACTGCTTAATGAGTCAGATGCCATAAAGTCTTTGAATGCCTGACTGTTTCTCCCTCTAATGCTATCTTGTGTAATGACAGTGGGCAATTGTTTATCTTCCACATTATGACACACAGCAGCCTGTATGCAGGGATCAAACTGAAATTGCTTTGCTTCTGCATCATGTCTTTTTTGGACACAGAGATCTGTTGAAGGGTCAGATTTTGATTTTCCATGTTTAGAAATGGACTTTCTTTTTCTAGAGTGGGTTCTATGCACATCTCCTTCCCCACTTCTTTCTGAAACAGAAACCGGAACATCAACTTTTAATAGGTCCTTCAACTGTGGATACTTTGTACCATAAAATTCCTGCAACATTTTCTGCCTCTCTTCTGATGTAGCTTTGGCAATACACTCTGCAAATTCTTCTACTGGATTCTTATGAAAATGAGATGCCATTTCTTCAAACTGTTTCCTGTAGAAAATCAGTGAAAACAAAACATAGTTACTTGTCCCAGTCATATAAAAAAGAATAATAACAACTAAGGAAACTGGTTAACTATCTTACAAGATCAATCAGTGACACTTATTTCCAGATTGGGTTAGGACTTAGCAGCCAAAAACTGTTGTAAACTGTAAAAGAAAAGCTGATGCTATGAGTGCATCAAGGTCATTGGGTTCTTCAGGGAAGGGAGCACTAGGGCTACTGCTAATAGCACACCCTGCATTGTCTGATCTGTTACCCATTGTTTCTTTTTATCACTTCATTCCTGGGATTTCTCAAGTGAAAGCTTTTCATTTATTAAATAGAAACAAACCTCCCCTTGACTGGTTCAGGAAAAAAAAACCACACGGAGTTCAAATGTAATGCCAAACCATGGTTTGTAAAATCATGGTTTGAAAAACACAGTCTAGACAAACTCTGGTTTTGTGTTATGTCTGAATGAAAAAAAAACACGGTTTGCAACTCCACTTCTCCCTCATAGGTTGCTATTTGGGATCATAGAATTATAGAATAGTAGGGTTGGAAGGGGCCTATATGGCCATCGAGTCCAACCCCCTAAATAACAGGGGTTGGATAACAGTGGGGATTCTCAGGAATGCTGAGGGAAGAGGGAAACTGCACAAACCATGGCTTGTCCTGGAACACAAATCATGGCTGGAAATCTGAACTACTGTTAGTGCAAATGGTTTGGTATGACATCTCAAACAACCCTCAGTATTCCTCACCCCACTCATTATCCTGCCCCTTCCATTTTTCCAATGTGAATTTTCACTTGTGCCTCAGTTTACCATAGATGTTCAGGGCGCTAGTCTCAAAGTTTTCTCCCCATCTCCAGTTCTGTATACACCCACTTTTCCTGTTCACACTGGGACAGATTCATATATTATCAGGATAGCTGTGGAAAAATCATTTTCTTGTGGTTGAATTCCGTGTCACAGCATCTATTTCTTTTAACGAGCACAGATGTAGCTGTGCAAATTCAGTGTTCCTCTATACAAAATTAAAAATCCAACCCTGAATTTCTCAAAGGAGGAAACATCATATGAATCGAAAGCACATGAAAATTAGTACTGCAACAGCCAGGGACAAAAGTGAAATGAAATGCAACAAGAGTTCATTTGTACCCATCCTCAAACCAACAATGCAGTGAATGGAACAACTAACAGCCTATCTTTGCGCACTGTTTTGTGTACAGCTTTAGGCATGTGTATTGCGTTACAGCAGGGGGAGGGAACCCATTTGGGTGTGGAGGCTGGATTGCCCTCTGGATCAGAACCACCCCTATGGGCTGGATGATGTCTGTGTGCTTGCTTGCTTGCTTGCTTCTCTTTCTTTCTTTCTTTCTTTCTTTCTTTCTTTCTTTCTTTCTTTCTTTCTTTCTTTTTCTTTCTTTCTTATATTTACAACCTGCCTTTTTTCATCTTGCAAGGAACCCAAAGCAGCTTACAGGGTCCTCCTCCTCTCCATTTTATCCTCACAACAACCCTGTGAGAGAGGTTAGGCTGAGAGTCAGTGACTGGCCCAAAGTCACCCAGAGAGCTCCATGGTTGAGTGGGGACCAGAAGCCAGATTTCCCAAGTCCAAGTCCAACACTCTAACCGCTACAGCATGCTGTTTCTCTTGCTTGGTCTTTGTGTGTATCTCTGTTTTGTTTGAGGTTGTTTTTGTGAGTGTGTTGTGTGTTTTGCCTCTGTATGTGTGTGTGTGATTTGCCTGGGGTTATTTGGGCTGTGTGGCTGTATGGGGTGGGTGGGTGTCTTGCCTCTGTGCCGAAACATCACCAGTTTGCCTTCTGTAAAATGAGTATTTTGTTGTGCTTCATGGGGGCAAATATGTGATTTGGCATTTGGGATCATACCACACCTCTAGCATGTACTCCGTTTTTGATCCAAGTTACTTGTCTCAGGGCTTCATTAGTTTTTGCAAAATGGGGGTCAAAAACCGTGGTTCAAAAGAGTGGTTTTGTGTTTTGGAGCTCAGACCCCACTTCAGCCTTGTACTTAGGTTCTTGGACAAGTTGCTTTTCTTTCAGCCTCACCAGTTTGCCTTACGGGAAGTGGATATTTTGTTTGGTGACTGGCCATGTTCACCATGGTGGCCATTTTGTGGGGGCACCGATGATAATCACGCAAAATTCCAAATGTGCCCACCAGCCCCAAAAGGTTAGAGGCCCTTGATCTATCTTACTGTTGCTTTCTATTTCTCGTAAGTTTTATCATTCTGTTTTTAATAAGTTTATTGTAAGCGGTCTTGAGATGAATCTGTACAAAATAACAGAATCATCAACAGCATCAAACTGCTTGTCAAGATACAATTAGCAACCCCCAGCCATTAATCTAAAGTACTAAGATGGAATTTGTTTCATACTATGGGTGTCGATGAAAGCCAATGATTTGAAATGCTGGTGCTCTGCCTTAACTGGGTTACTGACTGAGCTGAATGCTAACAGCATTTGCTACCATTATGGAGATTAGCTAGAAAGTGAATTGCTGGACAGCTAGAAAGAAGTACAAAGCCAGATGTCAGAGTCTCTAAAGCTTCTTACATTTATTTCTGAAGCGGCAAAGGCCACATGCAGTGCCTTCTCTTTAATACCTGATTTTCATGTGTGGAGGGGATCTACCTGAAACTGCCTTATATGAAAATCTCTAAAATTATTACATCGGAGAAAACCTTTCTAAACTAATCTTTTATTTTTTCCTGACTTCGCAATTTGGGATATTTTCACATGGGCACGCTACCACATGAAAAGATGGTAACATTCAGACTTTTTCCACTTCAGTCATAAATGCATGATGAGGCAGCCCTCACATGAAAGCTGACATTTTCAGCCACTGCATACTTCACAAAGGAGCTCTATCTAAATTCACAGGAGGTCAACAAAAAGAAAAAAAGTGTTCCATTCCTTTGTCTCCTTTCAACATTCAATTTCCAATAGGTGGACCAGCTCCTACAATTACGTAACTATGGAGCCATAGCTCAGCGGTAGAACACATGCAGACGGTCCCAGGTTCAGTTGCTGGCATCTCTAGGTAGGGCTGGCTAAGAGCCCTGCCTGAAATGCTAGAAAGCTTATGCCATTCAGTGTAGACAGTATTGCGCTAGATGGGTCAGTGGTCAGACTCAACGTACTGATTAAAACAGGGTTGTCAAGACCTAAGGTCTGGGATCACAAATTTTTAAAAATAGTCTCTTCTGAAGAGTAACTGCTGGCAACAGATAATAAAGAAAACTCAGAAATATCGCACAGCATGGTAACCCCAATCATTGCTTTAATAATGATCGTGGCTATTACAAACACGAAATTTGCAATTTGTGTATTTCTTTGTTCACTGGCACTAAGTTCACTGAATGGCAGTAATTATGATGATCATTAACATCTTGCACAGAGAAAGATGATGTCTGTAAGAAGTTCACACCACAATTTTAATTTCTGCAGCTGTTACCACTGTAGATGGCATAATAAACAACAATGCCACAGCCATTAATGTCTACTATCAACCGTTTTATGGACTTGAGCACGCTCCGGGAGAGAGCGCAGGACAGGAAGGCCTGGCATACTATGGTCCATGGGGTCATGAAGAGACGGACACGACTGAACGACTGAACAACAACAACCATCAACCGTCTGCCAGGCAATAAAGCAGCTTCTAAATGTTGCAGTTCCAACCATTACTTTCAATAAGGACAACTTTACAGTGACACAAAACTATTATGGAATAATTTCAGGATACATCTAAAATGCATTTTAAACATGATCACTATTAACAGAAGAGTAGGTACCATGAGCTATTGGAAGTGCACTTCTTACTGTTCTTGCACAATGTTTTCTGTTGTTATTTTCTGCAAAAAACTACAGTTACAATGAAAAAAGTTTCAAAACAATATTGCTCTTGCAACACAGAATTATTAATAATTCCCACTGAAAGCTAAACCATATACAGCACAAGTTAACTGAGAACCAGAGAAACTGAGGTCCTTTGAAGCTATTTTTGCAATTCACCATTGTATTCTTACCTGCGGATTCTTTTGGGTGTCTTTCCAAGGAGGAAGGTAATTGAGCCTATTCGGTGGATCCTCTTCTGCTTCTGGTATACAGGATGTGTAATACAAAGAACCGAAGGCTTGCTGGTTACACTTATTAAAGTATCCTTCTTGGTACTCTTCCTCCTTGAAGAAGCTTCTTCTGGATTCTTTCTGTCTTTCTAAACCAAATTGGAAATAAAACACTTTAGGAGTCGCTGTCACCTTGCTTTTCTCCTGTGTTTTGGTACTATCTTTGATTTCATCTTTAGCTGAGGTTCTGGTTCATGGTACAGTTATCACTTTTTTTAGTTTACTGTGACAAGATTCCCCAACATCTGTTTGATGTTTCCATTAGGAAATTTGACTGTTGATTTTTAATCTGTGATAACATGTCACAGAGCCTTAATTGCTCCATGAACAATTAGCACTTTCAACTATGACATCTCTGTAATTCTAGAGTTAGGTTGATCATATTGAACAAGAGTATTTCCCAAACAGGGGAGCGGGGGGAGAACTAGTTGTTGAGGAGCCAATTATGTACACTTTATTATTTTATTTAGTTTATATCTCACTTTTCTACAACAGGCTGCACTACGGCAGCATACAAAAAACAAGTGAACAACAATCAGATATAATAAAAGAAAACTAAAATTAAAACACAAGGGCAGTTGTTACATTAAAAATTAAGCAGCAGCATAAAACTAAAACAATTTATAAACAGCAGAACAGTGTTAAAAGCCAGTCTGAATAAATAGGTCTTGAAAACCCATCTAAAAGGAGAAAGAGAAGGAACCCAATGGAACTTCCTATGGAGAACACGGTTTTGGCATTTTCACTGAAAAGATTCATGTCACTTCTACCCACCCATTGTACTTCCAATGCAGGAAGCAGGGCCTCTAAAACCATTGTACTTCCAATGCAGGAAGCAGGGCCTCTAAAACCAATTTTAGGATTTGGGCAGATTCATATAGCAGAGGATGGTTCTTGAGGTAATCTGGTCCCAGGCTGCTAGGCTTTAAAGGTTAACACCAGCACTTTAAATTGAGCCTGGAAACAAACAGGTAACCAATATATTTGATACAATAGTAATGTTATAAGATTCCTAGGCTCAAGAAAATATTCTGACTGCTGCATTTTGAACCAATTGCAGTTTTCAGACTATCTTTAAAGGCACCCCATATAAGGAACACTGCACTAATCTAATCTGGATCTAACTAGGGCACGAGTTCTCAATGCCAGGTCTGGGAGCCACAGCTAGAGAACTACTTGAAGCTAGTAAAAACAACATACCTGGCTACTGCCTCTACCTAAATATCCAGAGAAAACATCAGATTCTGAAATACTCCTTTAGGCTGGCTATAGTACCTGATCCTTCAAGGAGAATGCAACCCCATCCCAAACAGGTTGTATAGCTACTCCCAGATGAACAGAACCCATACAAGATACAGCTATCTTGCATGAATAAGTTTCCGTTTTTTTCACCCCAACCACTCCTGAACTGACACTAAACACTGATTTAGGCCTCCACTGCATCCCTGGGATCAGAAAGTGGAAAGAAGGGGCACAGCTGTGTGCCTTCAGTACACTTGATTAGATTTCAGCCCAAACCTCCAGATGACCTCATCAAACAGCTTCATGTAGATCAGAGGTGAGCAACTTGGGGCCCTCCAGATGTTTCAGCCTGCAGCTCAAGTGTCCTGCTACGCTCCTGTCTTGGCAAGACAATGCTGAAAGATCATATGGGCAATGGTATTGAAACCCCCTGAGAAGCGCAGGTGAATTAACAGAACTGCACCTCTTTGTCTGCCCTCGAGTACAGCGAGGGTGGTTCTGAAGTTCTGAAACCAGGCAAGAAGCTGGACTGGAATGGACCACTTGATATTATATTATTACTATCTTTTTATTTCACGCCTGACATTATAATCTATAAGACTTTCAAAGTGGTTTACATAATTAAAATAGTTCATATGAAACTGCTGTATACTAAATCAGACCATCGGTTCATCTAGCCACACTGAATAGCAGCAGCAATCCAGGGCTTCAGACAGGGGTCTTTCCAAGTCCGATGTGGAGATGCTGGGGATTGAATGTGGGACCTTCTGCATGCAAAACATGTGCTCTTCACCACTTAACTAGGGCAACAAGTATGACAAAATTAGTAAAAAAAATTAATTCAAAACCAACACCATAAACTGAATAAACACTCCAGGTCTAAAAGCAATCAAGGTATCTGAAAGGTGTGAGCAAATAAAAAGGTCTTTACCTGGCACTGATAGGGCATCAAGATCAGCACCAGGTAAGCCTCCCTGGGGAGAGCATTCTACAACTGAGGTGCCACAATATAGAAGGTGCTGTCCCTGGGTACCACTCGCCTTGCCTTTAAAGGCAGAGGGACTTAGGGAAGGATCTTAATACGTGGGCAGGTTCATGCTGGAGAAGACAGTGCTTCAAGTACTCAGGTGCCAAGCCATTTAGGGTTTTAAGGTAAGAATCAGACGTTTGAATTGTGCTTGGAAATTGACTGACAGCGTAGTTGTTTCAGAACTGGCAAAACACATCCCCAGTTTATAACTACCTGCTATATCTGATAGAAACTGAAATTTCTGAGCAGTCTTTAGAAGCAGACCCACATACAACACATTACAGTATTTATTTATGTGAGATGCCTCATTCTGTGCAGCAATTTCTCAATGCCAATGTGCTAGATCCAGAGGAAATTAGTCGAACTTTAGGACCTAATCTTAGGCTGTAATCCTACATCCACTTACCTGAGTGTAAGCTACACTTAACACAATTGCACATACTTCTGAGTAGGCATGCACAGGATTGTGCCGTTACATCTCACTGAAATCAATGGGTCTCAGGTAAATCATGACTAATTTGCCTCATTGATCTGAATGAGTTCAAATCTCCAGGGCCAGATGAACTGCATCCTAGAGTAACAAAGGAACTGGCAGAAGAACTCTCAGAACCACTGTCTATTATCTTTGAGAAATCATGGAAGACGGGTGAAGTACCATATGACTGAAGGAAGGCTAATGTTGTCCCTATCTTCAAAAAGGGCAAAAAGGAGGAACCTGGGAACTACAGACCAGTCAGACATCAACCCCTGGGAAAATTCTGGAGCAGATTATAAAGCAATCAGTCTGTAAGCACCTTGAAAACTATGCAGCGATTACACAAAGCCAACATGGATTTGTCAAGAACAAATCCTGCCAGACGAATCTGATCTCATTTTTTGATCAGGTAACCTCCGTTGTGGACTGTGGGGATGCTGTGGACAACATATACCTCGACTTCAGCAAAGCTTTCAAACAAAGTGCCCCATGATATCCTGATGAGCAAACTAGCTAAAAGTGGGCTAGATGAAACAATGATCAGGTGGATCCACAGTTAGCTACAAGATCGGACCCAAAGAGTGCTTATCAATGGCATCTTCTTAAACTGGGGAGAGGTAACGAGCTGGGTACTGCAGGGCTCAGTCCTGGGCCCAGTGCTCTTCAACGTTTTTATTAATGACTTGGATGAGGAGGTGCAGGGAATGCTGATCAAATATGCAGATGACACAAAATTGGGTGGGATAGCTAATACCCCAGAAGACAGAAACAAAATTCAAAGTGATCTTGATAGGCTGGAGTGCTGGACGGAAAACAACAGAATGACATTTAATAGGGATCAATGCCAAGTTCTGCACCTAGGAAAAAGAAACCAAATGCACAGTTACAAGATGGGCGATACTTGGCTCAACAATACTACAAGAAAGAAGGATCTTAGAATTGTTGTTGATCACAAGCTGAATATGAGCCAACAATGTGATGTGGCTGCAAAAAAAGCAAATGCTATTTTTGGCTGCATGAATAGAAGTATAGCTTCCAAATCCCAGGAAGTACTAGTTCCCCTCTACTCAGCATTGGTTAGGCCCCATCTTGAGTACTGTGTCCAATTCTGGGCACTGCACTTTAAGGATGCAGACAAACTGGAGAGGGTTCAGAGGAGGGCAACAAAGATGATCAGGGGATTGGAAACAAAGCCCTATGAGGAGAGACTGAAAGAACTGGGCATGTTTAGCCTTGAGAAGAGAAGACTGAGGGGAGATATGATAGTGCTCTTCAAGTACTTGAAAGGTTGTCACAGAGAGGAAGGCCAGGATCTCTTCTCGATCATCCCAGAGTGCAGGACACGGAATAATGGGCTCAAGTGACAGGAAGCCAGATGCTGGCTGAACATCAGGAAAAATGTCCTGACTGTTAGAGCAATATGACAATGGAACCAATTATCTAAGGAGGTCATGGGCTCTCCCACACTGGAGGCATTCAAGATGAAGCTGGACAGCCATCTGTCAGGAATGCTTTGACTTAGATTCCTGCATTGAGCAGGGGGTTGCACTCGATGGTCTTATAGGTCCCCTCCAACCCTACTATTCTATGATCCTATGATTTCAGTGGGATTAAAGCATGGCTAACTTCCTCCTCTGAATCCAACCCAATATTTTTATTTACACAAACATCATGCAAACTAACCATCCAAGATATATGTTGCTGATCCTCTCTGGCTCTCTTCCTAATCAACGATCTGATCCTCTCACAAATTTCTCTTAGTTGCATCGCAGCCTCAACCACAGGCAGCTTATCTGTCTGCCTTGCGATGGAAAGCGTGACTCCTTGATCCCTGGTTCTATTTTGGCACAGCCACCTGCCCAACATTTAACTCACAGAAGAGTGCATCTGTCCTTATAGCACCAACTCAGAATGGATTCAGGCATTTAGCAAATGATGGTGCGGCAGCTGTAACCACACAGATGACCTGTTGTCTATAGCCTCTGGCCACATAGTGAGCTGAGTGTTTATCATGTTCCTGCAACTATTTGGAAACCTGGAAAAATGAGAAGCATGGCAATATCTGGCTCACCAATGTAACTCTTCAAAGTATGACAAGAGCAGCAAGTTAGGCCTAGTTAGCAGATATGTAATATAGGACAAAGAAGGCAGGGACCTAATAGAAGCAGATGAGATTAAGAAGAGGTGGAAAGAATACACAGAAGAACTATACAGGAAAGATCTGAATGTCCCTGATAGCCATGATAGTGCGGTCACTGAACTTGAGCCGGACATCCTAGACAGTGAAGTCAAGTGGGCCTTAGGAAGCATGACTAACAACAAAGCTAGCAGAGATGACAGTATTCCAGCTGAGCTATTTAAAATCCTAAAAGATGATGCTGTTAAAGTGCTGCACTCAATATGCCAACACATTTGGAACACTCAACAGTGGCCACAAGACTGGAAAAGCTCAATTTACATTCCAATTCCAAAGAAGGGCAACGCCAAAGAGTGTTCAAACTACCGTACAATTGTGCTCATTTTACAGGCTGGCAAGGTTATGCTCAAAATCCTACAAGCTAGGCTTCAGCAGTATGTGAACCGAGAACTACCAGAAGTACAAGCTAAGTTTCAAAGAGGCAAAGGAACTAGAGATCAAATTGCCAACATTCGCTGGGTCATGGAGAAAGCAAGAGAATTCCAGAAAAACATCTATTTCTGCTTCATTGATTACGCGAAAGCCTTTGATTGTGTGGATCACAACTAACTCTCGCAAATTCTTAAAGAGATGGGAGTACCAGACCACCTTACCTGTCTCCTGAGTAGGGTTGGCGGAGAATTTCTCCCCGAAACTTCGGGGGGCCGAGCGCCAACGTGTTTGGCCCCCCGAAGAAGTTTTGGGGAGAAATTCTCTGCCCCCCGCCCCCCCCCCCGGACGGGACTTACCTTTCCCGAATGTCCCTCCCGGCGGCGGGTCCCGGTGGCGGTTTGTCGGGTCTTTGTCAGGGGCAGGGGCAGCAGCCGATCTTTCGACCGGCTGCCGCCGCCGCCATTCCAATAAAACTAAAAAAAAACAAAACGCCCCCATGATAGGCTACATGACGATTAACGTAGCCTATCACGGCTAGATCTGCAAAGTCAGCCGTGATAGGCTACGTAAATCGTCACGTAGCCTATCACGGGTGACTTAAAAAAAAAAAAGCGCGTACGGCTAATGGCGGCCCCCATAGGGAGCCGCCATTCACGTTCCTTATTTGGTCGCTGTAGTCTACGTAAAGATTACGTAGACTACGGCGAAAATAAGGGCAACGCTATTTGCGTTGCCCTTATTTTCGCCGTAGTCTATGTAAAGATTTACGTAGACTACAGCGACCAAATAAGGAACGTGAATGGCAGCTCCCTATGGGGGCCGCCATTTGCGTACGTGCTTTGTTTTTTTTTTTTTAAGTCACCCGTGATAGGCTACGTGACGATTTACGTAGCCTATCACGGCTGACTTTGCAGATCTAGCCGTGATAGGCTACGTTAATCGTCACGTAGCCTATCACGGGGGCGTTTTTTTTTTAAACTTTTTATTTCGTGGCTGGGCGAGGCGGGAAGCCTCCCCCCCGGCCTGAATTTCGGCCGGGTGAGGCGGGAAGCCTCCCCCCC
Organism: Heloderma suspectum; assembly: GCF_057233095.1. Taxonomy (NCBI): domain Eukaryota; kingdom Metazoa; phylum Chordata; class Lepidosauria; order Squamata; family Helodermatidae; genus Heloderma; species Heloderma suspectum. Next base: position 91,431,989 of record NC_139459.1, read on the forward strand.
ACCACGAAAAGCTGTGAGACCAGGTAAGTGGCTTTCGTGCACTCCTACTCCTGAGAAACCTGTACGAGGGTCAAGAAGCAACAGTAAGAACCAGACATGGAACAACCGATTGGTTCAAAATTGGGAAAGGAGTACAACAAGGCTGTATATTGTCGCCCTGCTTATTTATCTTATATGCAGAGTACATCATGAGAAATGCTGGGTTGGATGAATCACAGGTCGGAATTAAGATTGCCGGGAGAATTATCAACAACCTCAGACACGCAGACGATACCACCCTAATGGCAGAAAGCGAAGAGGATCTCAAGAGCCTCTTGTTGAGGGTGAAAGTGGAGAGTGCAAAAGCTGGTTTGAAACTCAACATTAAAAAAACTAAGATCATGGCATCTGCCCCCATCACTTCCTGGCATATAGAAGGGGAAGAAATGGAAGCAGTGACAGATTTTACCTTTTTGGGCTCCAAGATCACCGCAGACAGTGACTGTAGCCATGAAATTAAAAGACGCTTGCTCCTTGGGAGGAAAGCTATGGCAAACCTAGACAGCATTGTAAGAAGCAGAGTCATCACCTTGCTGACAAAGGACCGTATAATCAAAGCTATGGTTTTCCCAGTAGCAACGTATGGCTGTGAGAGTTGGACTATAAGGAAGGCTGAGCGCCGAAGAATTGATGCTTTCGAACTGTGGTGTTGGAGAAGACTCTTACGAGTCCCCTGGACTGCAAGGAGGTCAAATCAGTCCATCCTAAAGGAAATTAACCCGGAGTGCTCATTGGAAGGACAGATACTGAAGATGAAGCTCAAATATTTTGGCCACTTAATGCGAAGAGAAAACTCTCTGGAAAAGACCCTGATGCTGGGAAAGACTGAAGGCAAAAGGAGAAGGGGACGGCAGAGGATGAGATGGCTAGATAACATCACTGATGCAATGAATATGAATTTGAGCACACTCCGGGAGAGAGCGGAGGACAGGAAGGTCTGGCGTGCTATGGTCCATGGGATCACGAAGAGTCGGACACGACTTAACGACTGAACAACAACAACAATATAGTTTAGGACTTCACACATTTTCCTTGGTTAGGGACCTGTTTACTATAGAGTTTTAGAACCAAGGAAGCATTACCTTCGTCAGCAACTAATTTTATGGGAGGGAATAGAGGACAGTGGGCCAGGGTCCCATCTAGCCCCCTAAGGTGGACTTCCAACAAGGCCCATTGCCACAGTTACTCTCTCACACACCCCTCTTTCCTCTAGGGCAAACTGGGGCTCAAGTTACTGATCCATATAGTTTTAGATCAGCCATTAAAGAATTCAAAAGTGCATTAACATTTTATAACTGAATTCATGGAAAGCAAATTGACTTAATAATCGTATCAATATCTTTCTTAGAAGGTTTTTAAAACCTCAGAAAGTTCATTGATTTGCCTTTTTCATCTATCTATCCATCCATCCATCCATCTGGAAAATAGCCATGTTTTGTCAACGGACTGGAGGCCACACACTTTCTTGTCTTTGTAAGGGAACAGAATTGTTAAAACTAATACTGTTCACTTCACTGTGAATAAATTATCGCAGATGGCATCTGTAATTTGAAAAAGACAAAAACATTTCTGAATGTGCTTGCAAAACTCTTTTTTCCCTTAAAAAAAAAAAAACCTCTTCTCAAAATTAACTGTTTAAAAAGTTCTGCCTGGAGGCTAAAAAATAATGTTGCTGTAAACAGACTGTCCTGCAAGCTAATGGCAGAACAAGCTTCAAGCAATCATGAATTATCCTTGAAGTATCTTAACTCAGCCTTCTGGATGAAAGCCAACTGGCTAAACAGACCCACCAGCAATGTCTGTTGATGAAGGACTGCTGGGTTCGTTTGAATTTGCTGAACATTCAAAGCAACACATCCATCCAAACTAACATCCTCAAGTTTTTACAAGTGACAATCAAGTATTGAGGATCAGTACAGCTTCAAACACAGCACTGCCTTTCAAACAGTATCATATGGAAGAGAAAATATTCCACCCTGATTAGTTAACGTTTTGTTGATGTTGCTGTTAATCTGGGCCCTTCTAAGCCAAAGGAACCACCAAAGTTAGCAAACATCTGAGCAGTCATGATGGACCAAAATGGATGACAACAAAGCAAGTGACAGACAATGTGAGACTTTGGCAGGTTGGTTGATGGTGAGGATGCAATGATAAGGATAAAGAAAGCATAATACCTAATAAGAAGCTAAAAGGAGCAAAAACTGGCATCACAGCAGATGTTGAATCATAACATTCCTGTATTACTTTGAAAAATATGCTGGAATGTGTCAAAGTAACCTAAGTAAAGACCTGCCCCAAAGCAGGGCTCCAAGTTGCACTTTCCCCTTGAGATAGATTATGGGCTATGTAGGGTAGAATACTCTACATGTTCATGTATGTGCTCCATTCTCAAATTGACAAAAGTGATGAAAGATGATGCAAGTTTGGCTGGGGAGATGCTGGGAGTTGAGGTCTAACACATCTGGAGGGCACCAGGTTGGGGAATGCTGGAGTAGGAAGCGACAATCTTGCTTTGATTGCCAGTGCCATTCTTATTTATTTATTATATTTATTTATTTATTACATTTATATCCCACCTTTCTTCCATCATGGAACTCAAGGTGGCTACATGTGGTTCCCAGATAGTCGCCCCTCCAAGCACTGACCAGACCCAAAACCTGTTTAGCTTCCTGCCTCATGTGTCTTCAGACCATGCCCTGGGACCATTAAACCATTGAGGGTGCAAACCTACGGGGTTGCAACCCCTTAGACAGAAGCCTCTGAGCTTGTAGGCTTCCAAAAGTCCTATGCCCTGCCAGGCTGTTGACAGCTGGCAGGAGGAGGACAGGGGTTATTTTGTCGCCTGTTCATCCAAACATTTTTTAAAAACTCAGCTAGACAGGCCTCTGAGCCCGTCTACCTTACTTAACAGTGGTGAGCAGGGATTCATGACAGAAACACCACAGGATAATTTGGATCTTGGCCTCTCCTCCCCGTGCCCACCATCCCGCCCCCTTTTTGCTCTCCCCAAAGCTGTACAAGGACACTTTTTTGTGATGTCAAAAAGCAGCCACCGTGGTTCCTTCTCTGGTGACTGTGAGGGGAGGGATCCAAAATATCCTATGGTCTCCGGTACAGTCTCCCAGGGACCAAAGGATTGTTCTCTTATATTATTTTCTAGATATTTACATTGCTATGTCTACCTCCAAGTTCATAACACTGTTTTCTGTATGAAGTTATTATTATTTTCTGTATGAAACACTTAGTATCAATAAACAGATGAATTTGTTTCAATTACTAACTTGAGCCTGTGGTCCCTTGCATGGTACAGATAGGACAGAGTTAGTAAATAAGTCAACAGATCAGTCAAGGGCAAATCTTTCTCCATTTTTTTTTTTTATCAGCTTATGCTTTCTAGCAACCCCCTTGCAATAAGCCAAGAGATCAGGTATGCGAACCCAGAGGAACTGGTTTCTTTCCCTTTTCAGACCCATGACAGAGTTATACCTATTTTTGATGCACTAGTTTGCACCAAAGTGATAATTATCATGAAAGATCAGGAAAGGCTTCCTCTCCAAATTCAAATCCTTTAAAAATAGTTTAAAATGTAAAAGCAAAGCACAATCAACAACAGCACCTGTACCAATTAGGAGTGACTGTGCCACAGCATGCACAAAAACAGTATAACTGACAGGAACTTTAAAGCACACTGGTTAATTCTTTATTATTCCTTCATTCATTTATTATATTTCTATACTGCCCCATAGCCGAAGCTCTCTGGGCGGTTCACAAATTATTATGCTGAAAAACAATCCAGTGAACTCTGAAATCCAATAATACGGGAAGAAGGTCAGGGATTGGCTTCTTCCCCTTCTTTTAGTGTATTTAATTTCACCATCATGGACCAAAAAGGACAATTGGGAACCTATGGGCTCTTCCTCCCCTTTCAGCTTTTCTTGCTGAACCCAAGATGGGTACAAATGCTCTGCACTCAAATCTACTGCAGCTGACAGAAATCCTTTTGTTGACATGACCTATGAAAAATACCTATGTAATACAAAATACAAATGCCACAAAGAAAAGTTCTTAATAACGCTACTTTTGTATTTACAGTATTCCACTGAGCACTTAAACCTGCACTGGGCATAGAAAGGGCACGTTTCCCCCCCCCAGGCTGACAGAATGCTTAGTTCTCTCATTTACACCACACTGCAATAACATAAAGAGGGGTTTACCATTAATCCAGGTTTTACTACAAAGCATCCTGTTATTTCTCTGTCAAACACTGTCAAGAGTGCCAAGTGTCTGTCATCCAATTCAGGGGATTAAGTCTTCTTTTATAGTGTGATACTTGTACCAATTTATAAAAATACAGATATAATTTCTCAGAGCTGGTCACAGTCTATATTTTGGACTGGATTCATGCCGCAAAGGTTGAATATGACAGCTGGCAGGAAGCTGAGGGGAGAATACATCCTCCCCCTTTTCAGTCACCACATTTCGGTTGCCATAGTGATTAATCCTCAATTCAATGGCTGTCTTTGTATATTTCTTTTCAGCAAAACTTTAAGTAAACTTAAGTTGAAAACAAGCAGTTGACTGAAAAAAGCGGCTCCACATAACCAAGAGGTACAGTATGAGTTGTGTGAGCAATATATTTCCACGTATTAAAACAGCAAATTAACTCTAATGCATAATGCAACTTCTTTGAAGCCCTTAAATATATCCTGTCCCTGTTCGTAATAATTATTGGGTGAAGTAATTTTTCCTTTTTACTACCATGGTTTCTCTGTTGTGTGTGTGTTTGTGTTTAAAGGGGATCTCGTTACACATAGCATTCAGTAACATCAGCTCCAAAAAAAGGGAGCCAAACAAAGCCATCCCATACTACTGTAATTTTGATTTCTCATTTAGGCTGTTTCACAGAAGCTGTTTTTGCCAATTAACACAGAAATTAATTAGGGAATTAATTAAGGAATCCAGACATCCAATTCAAAATAGATTGGAAACAGCAGAGGAGGATGTTTCCCCTGGCTCCAGAAGGCTCAAATTACTTTTATGGTTTTATTTAAAGGATGTAGGCTACCCTTAAAGCAAAAGAACGTTAAAGAAAATAAATCCCGAGCACCCAATATTAAGATCAATCAGGATTTGATGGCTTTAGTCAACACAGCTAAAATGTAAGCAAATTAGTAGTACAAACTTAGCAAATCTTCAGTGGACATTTTAGGTGACATACATCAGCTAGAAAGGAATATTCAGTTTTATTTAACTTTCCCGCACAGGGCAGTCCATTTTGCTCCCACCTATACAGTTTTGACCCAGACCACCTATATGTTCGTTTTAATTTTTTTGCCCCTACAATATTTTTTTAATTAGATAAACCTTCATTTTAAGCAATGACCATTTCAAACGTACATACATAAAAAATAACATATACAAAAGGAACAGTGGCTGAGCTTCCACTAGGTAAGAAATAACCCTCAGTTGTAAATAAACAGGCTGTGACAAGTTAATTATGGGATACCTGTGGTCTAACATTCAACAAAATGTTGTTCTATGACTATTACATGCTGTTTTTATTCACTGTTTGCTTTTTATATTTTAATGTATTAATGTATTTTAATATAATTAATTAATTATATTTTAATGTAATATAAAATACACTACACAGAGAACCTGGGTTATTGCGCAGTTTAGACATACACTAAATAAAACAAACAAATAAAACTTTATACACTTTATTTATTTACAACGTTTATATACTGCAACTGCTCTCAATTTTTTTCACCCCCCCCCCCCGCAATGCCAGGTAAAGCATTGCAGGTGCCAGTTCTCATCAGCAGTGCTCTTTTGAATGAGAAATTAGAAGGTTCTGTGGCAAGTGAGAAGTGGCACATTGAATGGTGCTTTTGGACTTTCAGTGATAACACATTATTACTTGAGCAATTTCACTGGGAAGCAGAGCTAGGCATCCAAAAGCTACTCCTTCTCATGCCAGTCAGGAAATGGTAGAACCATTATCGTGGCAATGATCAGGGGAGCAGGGTGCAGCACAGTAGGGCTCCCACAGGCCAGGTTGCTTTGTCACCATCTGCTTGAGGCCTCTAGGTATGTGGAAGATTGCATCTCCACCTGGAGGCTCAGTTAACTGACCTGGACAACTCGCAGGACAAGGCAAGGGGGAGGAGTTTGGGATGTTCTCATGCTTCTATGTGAGTAGGCCAACTTTGCCCTTTCCTTGCTCCCTTTCCCCACAGGAAAGGTCTACCTGGAAGGTAGACTCTTCTCAGCAAAGTTGCTGAAGCAATGAAATCCTGGACAAGGGATACAACTTAGCAGTAATATCTGGGTGTATATATGGAACCACATACCAGCAATACAAGACAAACAGCCTCAGTGGGGCTACAAAAATCTATGGTCACCTAAAACTTGGTCCTCAGTTGCTGAAGGTGGTGGAAGGTTCCTCCTCTTCCTATGGTTTTAGCAGTTATAAATAACTATAAACGACTAGGTGGTTACCTCTTTTCTAATACTAGATTTGTTCCAGGTTCAGAATTTTAGTCAGTTACACAAGAGTTGTGATACAGTGTATCTACAGGGGCTGTAGCTCAGTAGAAGAGCACATGCTTTGTATGCAGAAGGTCCCAGGTTTGATTCCCAGCTTCTCCAGGAAAGTATCCTGCTGAAACCCTGGAGAGGTATTACCAGTCCATGTCAACAATACAGGGTTAGATGGACCAAAGGTCTCACTCACTGCTTCCCATGATCCTATGTTCCACTCTGAAGCATGTTTCACTCCGTTCAATACGGCTTACTCTCTGCTAAATATGTACAGGATTTCTATCCTAGAGAACCAAAGTACTAACTGTTGTCAATAGTAGTCATATGCCTTCCTCCCTCTTCTTTCAGTAATGATGCTGTTAAACAGCTCTGAGATGTGCTACTAGTCATTATACTGTATTTTTTTCATCTGTAACAAACTGTATTACTCTTCATCTTCATACAAAGGGGCAATAACTCAGTGGCACAGTGTATGCTTTGCCAGGTTCAGTCTCAGGTATCTCCAATTAAAAGAGTGTCAGGTAGCATGGCTGGGAAAGACCCTTGCTTGAGTCCTTGGAGAGACACTACCAGTCATGGTAGTCAGTACTAGGCTAGATGAAGCAACAGTGTGACAGTATAAGGAAGCTCTTTATTCACTCATAGCCTCAACTGAGTATTTTGGGAGGGTGGGGGGAGGGAAAAAAGTAGCAGTTGAAAAGTACAAAATAATACCAATGCAATTTCAGATAGTATCATATACTTGTACAGAAGAAAAGTACCTTTCTTCCAGTACCTCTTGCCCAGCTGAAGAAAGAGTTTTCTAAGCATCCCCTGTGACTGTTAATTCACAAAGTGGCAGCAGGCCTCTAACTTGCTGTCCCAGTCTTAAAATACGGACATATGCCTGCAACCCAGAATAGCTTCCTTGCAATGCTGATAACGCACTGAAAGTGTACATTCGTAAATTTTTTTCTGCATTGCTCCCTTTCTGAGATTACACTGTGGAATGATAGTTACACCCCTTCTAAGCATTTATTCTCTGATGCAAGTTTTAAGATTGGGCTATTTACATGTCTGTTCATTAACCACTGTGTTCCTCATTGCCTAAGTAGAGTGGCAGATTCGCAATATACATCTGTGCTTATATTTTCCACACACACATTAAGCATAAGCAGAGATTTTTCAAAAGCACAAGAAAATTACATATAGAGAAATCTGACTGCTGAAGCATGATTAATTTCCTCTGTACTGTGGTCATTCTGAATAATGGGTTGCACCCATTCCAGAACAGTCCACATTTCTGGTGGACTGAATTTCTCTGCCACCAGGAGCCTCCCGCTTGTGCCCCAAATCTGCCCCAGAGAGTTGGAGAAGATTTCAGTTGCGTGTGGGAGACTGCAGGAAAGAGGAGGGTAAGGGAAACTCCTGTTGCGCGAGTGGGCATCTGCTCATGTAACATTGGATTTAGCCCTATGTGAAAAGTCAGCGGAAAAGTATAAAGAGAACAGAGCAGCAGTGATTTGCTTCTGCATTCAAAGCTCTGTACATTTATTGCAAATGCTGAAGTAGAAGAAAGACCAGGAAAGCAGAGAGAAAGTGTAGCCCACTTTTTAAAGTTCTATGAATCATCAGCAAGTAAACAGGGCACATGAAAATTAACCCTACGCTGAAGATATAACAATTAAATTTTGCAGAAAGATTAATGGCTTTTCAAAGTATGTGCTAAAGGCAGTAAATGAAATCATCACACATTTTTTCCCCTACCGAGGTTTCATTTCCAGTTCAGATCTCTCTCCAAGTAAGTATCTAATGCTCACAAAGCACCAGACATCTCTATATATATACTACTTGGATGGGCAGCTCTACCCTCTGACAAGGCATGCTTCCTGTACAAATCATGATGCTGCTGTATCCTGCTTCTACACTTAGCTCTTTCTGGGACCAATATAGTTATCATATGCCACATTCTCACAAACCAGAGCAACTGGCATGCAAAGGCATTGTTACAGAAATGCTGCATCATAGGATCTAAATGCTTTCCTGCACTGGTGAACTGAATGAGCCAGCTCAATGTTTCACCACCAAGAGTGACACTGAAAGCAGATTATGGCCTAGATCAGCACACTTGCTCTTAATGGACATAAAATCATCAAGAAATTGCTAGGAGGAGACAATAGATTGATACTTGATTAAAAATATCAGGACATAGGAAATGAACCAATGTATTACCTCTTTAGATTTGTTATTATCAGTTCTGCACACACATATGCCCATTGACAGGATCTTTATGAGCAGCAAAATATAACACTGCTGTATCTCTATGTGGGGAAAAACTACATGTTTTCCTATTATAGTCTTCTCTGCAGCTTTGAAAGACACGGGAGCCCCTCCATAGGTAAATCTACACAGAGCCTATGGACTTCTCTACACAAGGCTTTTTATCCCACAGCTTTACCAGGGCTTCTGCTTCCGGATTCTTTGTGGCATAAAGATCGGCTCTTTACACTTCCTCCTTTTTTCAGGGGATTTCCTCTCTCTCCAAGTTCTATATGTTTCATTATGCAGCCACTAGATGGCACTGTGGTATAGCTGTAGTTATAGTGCAACTCCATAATTATGCAGAGCAATTCAAATCACCATTTTTAAAATAGTGCATTTTCCCTGTTACAAATAAAGCCGTGGAAATGGATACAAAGTACGGGAGAGGCCTTGGAAGTTGCCAATGTCACGCAAAGGACCCGCAAACTTCTGTGAGTAACCCATCTCGATTGCAAGATAAAAGCCTGGTGTAGAGAATCCCTATGACGGCTTTGAGCTTTTAAATAGGCAAGTAAAATTGCCAGTTTTTTGTGGTTGTGTTTCCATACCTTTGACATAAAGACATTAAAATCACATTTGACCTCAAAAGAGGAAACTTCTCTAAAATTAAGGAACTGTTAAACAGGAAGTTGAAAGGGGGAGTCAAGAGGGTTAAATCTCTCCAAAATGCTGGGAGGTTACTCAAAACCACAAAAATAGAAGCTCAGGTAGAAAGTATTCCACAGGTTAGGAAAGGTCACACTAAGTTCAAGATGCCACCAGCATGGTTAATGAGCAGTGTCAAGGAAGCTATTAAGAGAAAAGAAGGCTTCCTTCAGAAAATGGAAGTCTTACCCAAATGCGTAGAACAAAATGGAACACAAACATGCACAAAGGAAATGCAAGCAGACAATAAAAGATGCAAAAAAGCATTTTGAGAAGCATGTTGCTAACAACATCAAGGCCAGCAATAAAAAATTACTTACAGTAGATATATCAGAAGCAGGAAAGCAGCTAGGTAGGCAGTTGGACTGCTGGATGAAAATGGAGTTTAAGGAGTATTAAAGGAAGATAAAGAGATTGAACAAAAGCTGAATGAATTCTTTTCATCTATCTTCACTGCAGAAGATGTAGGACAGATACCTGTGCCTAAACTGATGTTTCCAAAAAGGGAGTCTGAGGAACTAAGGTAAATAGTGGTGACGAAAGATGAAGTTCTCAAACTTAATGACAAATTGAAAGTTAATAAATCACCAGGTCCAGATGGTATCTATCCTAGAGATCTTAAAGAACTCAAGTGTGAAACTGCTGAACTTCTAACAAAAATATGTAACATATCCCTAAGTTCAGCCTTTGTACCAGTGGACTGGAGAATGGCCAATGTAACACCAGTTTTTAAAAGAGGATCTAGAGGGATTGGGGAAGTTACAGTCGAGTTAGCTTAGCACCTGGTCTGGGTAAATTGGTTGAAAGCATTATTAAAAATAAAATTAGCAAGCATGTGGAAGACATTCTAATTGAGCTGTCTACCACAACCTCAAGCTAGCATGGCTAAAGAAGAATCAACATGCTTTCAGCGAAGGTAAATCCTGTCTCACTAACACTGTAGAGTTCTTTGACAGTGTCAATAAACATGTGGACAGAGGTGATTTGGTAGACATTGTTTACTTGGACTTCCAAAAGGCCTTTGACAAAGACCCTCATCAAGGAGTCCTGAGTAATCTTAGCAGTTACGGAATAAGAGATATCCTCTTATGGATCAGTAGCTGGTAGAAGAATAGAAAGCCAAGAGTAGGAATAAATGGTAAATTCTCCCAATGGAGGGATGTAAGCAGTGGGCTCCTAGAGGGATTTGTATTGCAACCACAGCTTTTCAACTTGTTCACAAATGATCTGGAATTAGGAGTGAAAAGTGAGGTGGCCAAGTTTGCTGATGACACCAAATTATTTAGGATGGTTAAAGCAAAAACGGACTGTGAAGAGCTCCAAAAGAATCTCTCCCAAATGGGAGAATGGGTATCAAAATGGCAAATGCAGCTCAATGTATGCAAGTGTAAAGTGATGCACGCTGAGGCAAAAAATCCCAGCTTCACATACTGAGCTAGAGGTGACTGACCAAGAAAGAGATCTTGGGGTTGCAGTGTACAGCTCGATTAGAATGTCGACCCAGTGTGTGGCTGCTGTGAAAAAGGTAAATTGCATGTTAGGTATAATTAGGAAAGGAATTGAAAATAAAACTGCCAATATCATGCTGCCTTTAAACAAATCTATGGTGTGATTACACTTGGAATACTGTGTACAGTTCTGGTCACTGCACCTAAAAAAGGATATTGTAGAGTTGGAAAAAGTGCAGAAAAGGGCAACTAAGTGCAGATCAAGGGGCTGGAGCAATTCCCCTGTGAGAAAGGTTACACCATCTGGGACTATTTAGCTTAGAGAAAAGGTGAATGAGGGGAGACATGATAGATGGGTACAAAATTATGCATGGTGTGGAGAAAGTGGATAGGGAGACATTTTTTTCTCCTTCTCTCATAATATTCGAACTTGGGGTCAACCCGTGAAGCTGACTGGTGGGAGATTTAGGACAGATAAAAGGAAGCACACAGCACATACTTAAACTATGGAATTAGTAGGGATGGCGGAGAATTTCTCCCCGAATCTTCGGGGGGTCGAGCGCCAACGCATTCGACCCCCCGAAATCGGCGGTGAAATTCTCCGCCCCCCCCCGGGATGGGACTTACCTTTGGCGATTGTCCCTCCCAGCGGCGGGTCCCGGTGGCAGTTCGTCAGCCTTTCGGCGGGGGCGGGGGCAGCAGCTGGTCTTCTGACCGGCCGCCGCCACCGCCGCCATTACAAAGTAAAGTGTAAAAAAAAAAACACCCTGTAATAGGCTACGTAATGATTAACGTAGCCTATCATGGCTAGATTTCCAAAGTCAGCCGTGATAGGCTATGTAAATCGTTACGTAGCCTATCACGGGTGACTTTGGAAAAAAAAAAAAAAAGCGCGTGCTTTACGTAAATCTTTACGTAGACTACCGGGACCAAATAAGGAACGCAAATGGCGGCGCCCATAGGGAGCCGCCATTTGCGTACACGTTTGTTTATTTTTTTTCAAAGTCAGACGTGATAGGCTACGTAACGATTTACGTAGCCTATCACGGCTGATTTTGGAAATCTAGCCGTGATAGGCTACGTTAATCGTTACATAGCCTATCATGGGGGTGTGTTTTTTGTTTTTTTTTTACAGTTTTTGTCTCGCGGTCGGGGAGACGGGGCGCTTCTCCCCGGCCTGAATTTCGGCCGGGTGAGGCGGGGCGCCTCCCCCCCGGCCTGAATTTCAGCCAGGCGAGGCGGGACACCTCCCCCCCCTCGCCTGAACTTCGGGGGGAGAAGCGAAGCGCCTCCCCCCCACCGTGAAGCACCCCTGCGAAAAGGTAAGTGACTTTCGTACATCCCTAGGAATTAGCTACCACAAGATGTAGTGATAGCCACAATTTAGATGGCTTTAAAAGGGGGTTAGACAAATTCCTGGAGGAGAGGGCTATCAATGGCTACTACTTCTGATGGTTATATGCTACTTGCAGTATCAAAGGCAGTATGCCTATGTACACCAGTTGCTGGAGAACATGGACAGGAGGATGCTGTTGCACTTATGTCCTATTTGTAGATTTCCCACAGACAGCTGACTGGCCACTGTGTGAACAGAATACTGGACTAGATGGACCTTTAGTTTGATCTACCATGGCTCCTCTTAAGTTCTTAAGTAGGTGAATTTTTTCCCATTACTTTATTTCACTGCTAGGAAATGCTTCTCCTGCTCTACTTCTTCATAAGAATTTCTGTTAAAAGGCACAGGCTTTACTTACTTAGTTTGTACTTCCTTGCACTTGTGGCAGTGAAGCCTCTGAAATGGATGGTCAACCTTGTGTGATGTTAATGGAATGTCTGTGAATTTTCCAACTGCTCAGGGGCCAAAGCTGACAACAAAAAAGTTTATGATACAGTTTCTTTGAAAACTGATAGTGGTCAGTTTTGCTGCGAGACAGGCTCTATGAACGGAGTGAGTCAGGCTAGGGACTTGAAAGTTCACTGGGGGGTGGGGAGGATCTTCATGACAACGGAACAAGAAGCACATTGGAGTATTACCCTTTCACTGCAGGACAGCAAGATTTATATCTTACTTCTGAGTATACATGCACAGAAAGGGGGGATATGTTAAAGATTAAAAGCAGGCTACCTAAGGTGATTGAGTGTCCCCACTACTGCAGTAATGTGAGGGGTCACTGATGTGCTCCTGGGAATTTCCTTAATGGGAATGGGAAAAACTACTTCTATTGGGGAAACCAGAGGGAATAGGACATCCACGTCACTGCCTTGACCACGTCACTGCCAGGTGACAGAGGCACTCCCAGGATTTAATGCAGGAGGTGGGGAAGAAATGGCACACTGTGGTAAAGCTGCCATGGAGCCACTTTCACTGAAAAAGTTGGCGTAAAAGAAGTTTTAGAAAATGCGGCTTTTCAAGAGGGAAGCGGCTGGTTGGCAGTGGATTGGTGACAACGTCATCTGTCGTGAAGGAATTCAGCCTGATCTAACTTCACATTAAATTGCTCGTGAAGACAGCCCCATGGACGAGGAGAAAACAAACCAAAGGGGAAGAGGATCTAGAAGTAAAAGGAGCTTGGGGAAATGGATTGAAAGCTGTAGGTTAGGGAGCCAGATAGCATAGGCTTGTCACATTTACACTGAGAAAGATATTGTGCCTCTAAGAGCTACACAGAAGGGAGAATTCTCCCAGGTAATGTTTCTAGCATTGTGATCTGTAAATCTTAAGGTGGTAGTAAGAGCCAAGAGAGAAGGTGAGTGCTGAAATACACGTACCGACTTAAACAAAACCAACCCATGCACAGGATGCAGGCTTCTAATTTTCTATGTATTATCCAACCAAAATGGTCATAAATGTATGCATAGTATATGTTTCTCTTCCATATTCCTTCTTTCCTTAAGTACAACAAACAAAGCCATACAATATATAAGTGTACATACACATCCTTGGCAAGTCTCAGGTAAGCATTTTCAAGTGAAAATAACTGTCTTTCAAAACATAATAGTTTGCCCAACCCTAGCTCCCTTGGAATAGAAATCGCTTTGCTAGGACTCTGTTGGAAGTGCCTCCTCCAAGAAACCAGGCCTTTGATCACTCATGGTGGGCAATAATGGAAAGCCACATTTTAAAAAAAGGGAAACACTATGGTTTAAAAAATAACAATAGTAGCAGAAAACATTTCTCAAATCTTTCTCTTTACCCTGGCGCTGCATACTGCTATATTTGCAGGGAGTTGGGAAAACTGCTGCAGTTCAAACACATCTCTCACTGCCCATCGACTCATCTGATTTTCAGCCTTGCTTGAACCAACCACATTTTGGTTTGAATGAACATACGAGACTTCAGCAACATCATCTAGTAAATGAAAAGAAACACAGAGTTCATATGCTTAACAACTAAAAATGACTGACAGATAGACATTCAATGAAACCTAAAGTTTCACACAAAATTATAAGTTTTAATTTAATTACTATTCATCCATCCAAGTATGTCTGGGTAGCAGAGTACACATTTTAAACCTACAAACTCAAAATGTTAACTATTTTAAGGATGATGCAATTTTCAAGATAAGGAAAATTTTGTTTGAAAGCACTGTCATTAATAAAAATTATTTCAAGGCCAGCTTTGATTGTCATAAGTGAGATGCTAACAAAACCGTTGGTTCTGTATTGCCCATAAGTACCAAAGATATACAGTAAGAACTACATTCCATTAATGAAAATACTCTAAATGGGCAGCTAAAGACTGTGACATTAATAAGACCAATAAAACAGAGGAAGGTTTTAACTGAAATAAAACTAAGTTTAGACTGTCATACAGGCAGGCAGTAAACCTGTCTCAAATGTTCCACTTACTCTAAGCTCTAATGGCAATTTCAAAGAAAGCTAGAATTGTTGTTATAAGATATTATAAGACCATCATACCTTTGTGTTCAACAGTGTTTGTTTTTGTTTCAAAAATGGGCTTTAAAATGATTTGACAAAATCCACCAGGTTTTTGTCTGTAAAGAAATTATTTCTAAATCTGTCCTGCTGTAAATGCACACATTTGCAGCATTACAGAAAACTCCAAGTGTGTGTTCCCCCCAGCATCACTCACAAAATCCTCTTCGTTATCTGCACTTCACTGTCCAACTAGCTACGTTTTTCACTGTAATAAGACATTGAAAAATACAAGACATTGTGAGGGGGGTGTGTGTATGTGCATGTGTATACGCACATAATGTATATACACTATACTGTATACATATACATTGTATATACAGTATGTACACACACACACACAATGGATTGGATGCAGCAAGAATCTCCCATGGATGAAATAATGTACACTAGGATAGTACAGTAGGATTTTATTCAATCACCACTGACGAAAGATGTTCAGAATGAGAAGGAGAGATGTTTGTCCTAAGGACAAAAGTCTGACTAAAAGCAGATTCCCACATATGTCACTTGATAACTTGCAGCTTTACTTAATTCTAAAATTTTTAACCTACCAACCAGCTTAGCTTTAAGCTCTAATGGTGACTAACTTACATATGGGCAAGTAAAGTATTTCCGTGGAAAAGGAACATGTTTGAGATGTTGTCAGATGATCTAAAGCTTTGTCTGTGTATTTGATTGGTGATGGCTGTTTCACACATGCAACACTAAATGATGAACATGTATATTCAACAAAGGAGGGACTCAAAGGCTTCAAGATGCACACATTATAGGTCATGAACAAAGAAGTCCCATATTTCAGAAACTAAAACATTTTCATATTTTAATTTATGGCCACTATTCTTCTTGGAAAAATATTTTGTGCTATATATGCAATTACCAAGAAGTTTGTCCAGTGATCCCACTTTTGGTCCTTGGCTTGCAAATGTTTGCTTGTTGAAAGAAGTCTGGTACCTACTGAAATTACTTTGTTTTCTCAGTGTCCGAGAGGGATGATTGGCAAATCTCAGTGATTTGGAGTCAAACTGAATTCTACGCCCATCACTTTTTAGCTTTTGTTTATTAAAATCAATCTTCCTATTTGAGAAGCTGTCCTCTGGTGATGAAAACTCCTCTATATTCTGAGAATCAGAATTGCTTTCCTCCAAGCTAGAATGCCTTCTGTGCTGAACATTTCTGGAGGAGTTGTTGAGTTCTTTGTTATAGAATCGTTTTTGTTTCACAGTGCTGGTGAATTCCTTATTTCCTGATTTGGGTATCTCAATATCATCAGACTCATCGCTAATGTCACTTGCTTCTTTCACAGTTGTGATCTTTTTGATATTTGCAAATGATTTTGTCTTACTGGAAGGTGAAATATTCCAATGACTCTTCTCAGAAGTCAAATGGTTTTGCAGGAGCAGGGGGCTTTTTTCTGCATCTAAACAGTCATGGGTTATTGTTGTTTCTTTATAGCTTTTAACATATTCCTGATCAGTAGGAACTTGGGAAGGAAAAATAATATCATCACTTTCCACTGAACTCTCTTCAGTCTCACTAACTACCCCAAAATGATTTGAAATTTGCATGTCTTTGTATTTATTTCCAGTATCCTTTTCTTCCTCAGAATAAGGTGAAATGGGATAATTACCATTTGCCATTTCACCATGCACCTCTTGTTTTTCAATTCTGAATGGTGATACTGCTGTTTTCTGTTGTCCTGAAATGCTACAGTGGTCCTCAGTTTTCAAAGAATAGCCAGTTTGGGAGCTTCCTTTGGATCTTTGACTCACAGATTTGCCAACACTTTCATCACTGGAGGTACCAGTGCAATTGCCATTCTCAGCTGTTTTAATTCTCTTTTCTAGAAGTTTAGGAAATCCACACTGCATTAAAGTAAGTTGTCCCTGCAGAATTTTGGCATTTTTTGCTTTGCAAGATCTGTTTCTTTCTGCTTTCAGCTTAGGATTTCTCACTAGCTCCTCATCACTGAAGTCACTGCTACAATCAAATCCTTCCTTTTCCAATAGTTCCTTTGGACTAATAGCATCTTCATCTTCACAACCACGTTCTGTATGCTGAAGTCATGCAAAATAGGAAAATATGAAACAAGTCAGACATTTAAAATGTCTTTGTCATATTAGTACTAATTTCAATCTTCAAATGCCATATAATCATAACTAATAAAATAGGGTTGGATCCAGACTAACGATGAGCAGAGTTCCACTCATGGGATACTCCTGTAAGTAGAAGGCATGGGGAGTCAATTTTTGCTTATTTCTTTCTCCTTGCAGCCCCTGCGCTCCCTGAAAAACTGCTCCAGAGAGTGGGGAAACCCTCTGGAATAGAGTGGAAGATGGTGCAGAGGGCTGTAGATGGAACCAATGAAACTCTCTCCATTTCCTCTGGCAGGAGCCTCCTTCCATAAATGGAAGGAGCCATTTTATTCACAGAAGAATATGTCTGGATCCAGCCCATACAGTATAAGTACTCGGCACGAAATGCGGAAACTGTGCCACGTAAAAAACACACACACAAAAAAACACTTCTCCTCAAAAACTGCAAGTTCTTAGGATTATACCTATTGGTACCAAGAGCTATTGTTTAACTATTAAGGAACAACTTGCACTTCTTTATTGTGGCTTTCAGTGTCTCATTTATATGCAGCTTTTCAGGATTCAAAATTATTTTTAGCAAAACAATCCAAACCAAAAAGCTTGACATATACGCTGACATTGCTAGGCCAACTGGGAAGCAAGTCTCACCTCATTGAGTAGATTTTACTTCTAATAGGTATATTATGATTACAAGCTTAATTGAATTATTTGTAAGGAAACACACTGTATAAATAGCCAAGCTTTTACAATATAAACAAAACCTTCTTCCTAAGAAGGCATTTCTATTTATTTTCTACTGTATTGGTTCAGGTGTTTGAGTCTCTATTTTATGTGATAACTTTGATGATACAGTTCTTCCACTGTATTTATGGCATAGTTGTTATACAATTTACATTCAGCTTCCTTTTAGAATGACATTTTTAAAATAGAAAAATAAATTCTATATAAGCCATGGCTACCAATGCTAAGGGAATTATGATGTGAAAACAGAAAGCAGTTGGCTCTAAAACTTCCTAAAGGCTATCACTGGCATCATATATCATTGGTGTCACCATTTCTTTTATTTACTTTTTGTAAACGTATTTTTAAGAATACAGTTGAGTTGTTGTATTCTGTTAAATTCCTTGATATGACCTCTCCATGTACTATTAGGTAACATATACCCTATATTTTGCTATCCAAAGAGAGCAGGGACTGTCATGCTACTTTCTGTAAATTCTCTGGGAGGTTTTTGGCTAAAGGGCGGAGTATAAATGGTGCAAATAAATAAACAAATTTCTAATCCTAACTATCTAGCTGTACATTATCACTTGCCAGATTCAAAATGTATAAGCTGCAAAAAATATTCATAAACCAGAAAAGAAACTTTGTACAAAGCACACAGAAATGTTCTGAAATACTTGGATGTTTGGGACACTTCAGACCCTGCAGTGCTATCTTATTTTCTCCTGCTGCCCTCCAACTGATAACTGGCTTTATCGATAGGTAAGAAATTCTATGAAGCTCACTCACAGAAAAGTAGTACATTTCATGACATGTAAGAACAGAAAGACAACTTGACAATTTACCGTTTCGATTCCATGTAGCTGGGGTTCCTCTTTTAACCATGTAGTAGCTGTCATGACACCAGCTTCCACTTGACCCTCCCTCTATAAAACAGCAAAGCAATTTTATAACAGTTCAGTTTGTGTCAGGTAGACTCACAGCTCTAGTCTGTAAACTTTCTGTCCATCAGTGCCCTGTATCCTATATACCAGTCTTCGAGATGTCTTGGACTACTGCTCTCAGCATTCTTGACCATTGGCTATGTGGGGGGAGGAAAATGAGGGGGGGGCAATGAAATGGAGTATCCTTGAAAAGGACAAAGCTGGCTGGAACCCTGAAAAGTACTCAAAACTGCAACTTTTTTTTCTTTTGCAGGTCCCACTTGTATTTACATACTTACAATCAAGGACAGAGCTGAATGCCCTTCATTTCTGATCTTTTCCTGAAAGGGTAACATAAAAAATATGTAGGAACAACTAAAATCAAATTAATTAATGCAGTGCCAACTGGACAGGTCCTCTCTTACCCTGTAAGAAAAATAACTTTATTTATTCTTATATTTTTTATGGGGTGATTAGTCCTTTGCACAAATTGATAATTTTACTAGTGTGAAAATCCTCTTCCATTTCAGAATGTATATTTCTTCAAATACATAGTAAGACATAGTGAGAATATACAAAGATATTCAAAACGTCAAGGAAAAACACCAAACCTCCAGAATTTCTTTTGTAAGGCAGGATCCATGGTCCTGAAGCTTGAAAAGGTTATGGATACCAAAAAGTTCTCCTTGATGTTCTTTGGATCCTTGCACTGCTTCAAAATATCGCTTCGCATTTTCACTTCCTACCACCACACAATGCAGTTGCTAAACAGAGCAATACAAAAGAATTCAGAAGCATGTTCCTGCAACAACATGTCAGACTTTCCTGGCATTTACAGTATATACACAGCTTTAGCCAGATCTAGCAGAAATTCCTAAACTAGAAAATATTCTGTTTTATTTACCCTGGCAGATGCTACTATTGTGGAGTAATATTGACCTGAGCAATTTTACTGGAAAGAAAATGTCTGAACTCCCCTGTGTACCCTTCCCAGAGCAGCTTGCCTGATGCCTACGTTGTGCTCTTTTCGGCATCAGGTAAAGACCATCTTATTTTCCCAGGCATTTTAGTCTTTCAGTTTCTGTTGTTTTAAATCTATTACTGTGCTTTAAATCTTTGCCCTGCTGGTAGATTTTATTTTGGTTTTAATTTTTATTTTATAACTCATTTTTAAACTTTTATATTGTATTTTATCATGTTCTATTTTATGGTTTTAATTTTTGTGAACCACCCAGACAGCTTCAGCGATTGGATGGTATAGAAATGTAACGAATACATAAATATTTTATTTATTTACAATACTTCTATACCACTTAAAATATTACAATCCTGAAGTGGTTTACTTTAATATACAACATGACAATATAAAAACAACATAAAATAATAAATAATTAAAAACAGGTAAGAGCACTTAAAAAAACACACTACGGCATAACAATAAAACAGGGTGGTTTTTCTGTGCGACTTTCCCTGACCAGAGAGACCGGGACAGTGGTCGAAAGGGTGTGTGCCACCACTGAGAAGGCCTGCTTATGTACCGCTACCAGGTCACATTCCATTTGTAAGGGTAGACAGGAGCACCATGACTCTGCCAATCACGCTTTACCCACTGCCACCACCGCCTCAGGTCCCCGCACCAGAGACTTGGAGGAATGTCTCAGATGCCTCAACATACAGCTTAATATTCCTGGCTGGTGACCCACTGGATTTAATACCTGACCCAAGGGAAAAAATAGCAGCACAGAATGTTGAGGTAGATAGTTTACTTACAAGTTAGGGACAGGGGAAATGGGGAGAGTAATGGAAAGAAAGTACAGAAACCCAATTAACAAAACCATTATTGGAAACTCAATACAGATAAAATAAGCTAACCAGCTGTGAAGGATTGTTGGTCTTGCTCCAACAACCCTGCAAGGTAGGCCAGGCCCAACTTATTTATTTATTTACAGTATTTATATACCGCTCCTCATCAGAAGACTTCAGAGCGGTGAACAACATGATCAAAGAATAAAACAATGGTTAAAAGAGTTAAAACATTTTTTAAACTTGGCCACAGGTTCCCCCAAAGTTGACCCAGTAGCTCCCTTCCCAGGCCAATAAGCACTATATTTAGCACTGAAGTTATACAGGACATACCACACCAACTGGAAGTTGGATAAAAGTTTATTAGGGGAAAGGAACAAAGAAGAAGGAATGGGGAGAGGTGGTAGGTTGTACAGGAAATTACAAGCAAGGTACAATACACAGAGCAAAACCAGAAACGCCAAACACCAAGGCACACACTGCCAAGAGCAAAACAATAAAGCTACCTAGTCTATCCTATACATACCAAAGTATGGGCCTCTCAGGATAGCCATCGACCAGCAGCACACCCTAGTACCGTCAGGGCCAAGAAGAGACACCCACCCCTTCTTTATCCCTCTTTCTATTGCCCAGCCCTAGCAACTCAGGGCAGATTTGAAACACCCAATCCAAGCCCAGTCCCAGGACACCCCACTCCACCCCTCAAGGAGGCTGAATGTTCCCACCAGGCATGGCTGTTATCATTTTCCCAAAGAGCCGAGCAGAGCGTGGCCTTGAACTGCAGGGCTGAGAAATGGCCAAAAGACAGTCAACCTCCAGGTGGCTACTTCATACATGACTACCCAAGCAGCCCTCATGGTTCCCACTTCTACTATCCCATTCTTGACACTAGCCTATACTTCTTACACCAAAGCAGGGTCCTTTACATCATACGCCATGCAAGCTAGACATCTCCACTAAGACTGGATGGAAACGAAGGACACAGAGCTGAGAATCCCCCCAGGCTTTATACAATCTCCAGCTCAGCTCTGGCCACTCTACTCCTCCCCACTCCCTCCAGAGGAAGAGACGGCATATTCACATCTCCCCAGCTGGGGCTACTCTGCGTAGGCCGAAATGGTTTACGGCCTTGAAATGTAGATAAGAACCCCAGCCCCAAACTAACAGCCTTGAGATAATCCAGGCCTTCCTCCCTTTCAGGTTTCACAAGGTTGTGTGCCTCCTTTTGCAGGGCCTTTAGCCATCTCCTATTATAAAGCAATACATTCCTAGCTAAAAGCAACACAATTTCTCTTAATAGTTTGCCCAGTTACTCCTAAGAAATGCATAAAAATGGAAGGCAGTCTGCTATATAGATGCTCTTGTTTTTTACACCACTGGCCATAGAATGGCCAGTAAGGGCTCCTCAAAGGATCTCAGGGGTTGACTGGGTATGTGTGTATGGGAAGACGGTTAGCTAGGTATCCTAGTCCCAAGTCATTTAGGCCTTTGTATGTTAGCTACAAAACCTTGAAGATGGCTCAATAGCTAATAGGCAGTCAGTGCAGGTATAATATGTGCATATCTAAGTGCTCCACTGAGCATTCTAGCTGCTGCACTAGCTGCAGCTTCAAAACCAGGCAGAAGGGCAGTCCCATGTAAAGCACATTACAATAGTCTAACCATGTGGATACCACTGCATGGAACACAGTAGCCAGACTATCCCTACTCAGGAATGGACATAGCTGGCATACCAGCTGAGGCTGGTAATGGGTGCTCTGTGCCACTGAGGTCACCTGAGCCTCTAATGGCAAAGACGGATGCAGAAACTCCAGCAGATTACATACCTGTTCCTTCAGAGGAAGTCCAACTCAGACCAGAACAGGTGAACCCAATTCCTGGACCCAGGAACCACCCACCCACCAGGTCTCTGCTCTGTCTTATCAGGTTTCATCTTGAGTTTATTAGCCCTCATCTAGCCCATAACTGCATCCAGGCAACAGGTTAGAATATAAAGTGTACTACTAGCCTACAGTAGGTATACCATTTACAACATACTATCATCATCAATAAACAAAATAACAGTAATTTAGGTTTAAATAGCAAGGAACTGCAAATGATGAAACAAACTAGATCACAGATTATATCCACAGTCCACCTCCTCAAGGATTAAGTAAGGATTTAGTTAATGTGGACCAAGGGAAGGCAATGTATAATCCATAGACTCCATCTGGACCACCATGGCTTTCCCTTGAATTGAGCAGAGCCTATGTGGTTTCCCCACAGTCAACATGTTTCAGATCCAAGATGGTTTGGGGAGGATCGGGTTGGAAGGAAAGTGTGTGTGGGGTGGCTGAGTCATACATTGCTTACCTTTGATATAGACAGCAACGACTACATCCTTGTGCACAGCAAGGCTGCATAAATTGTGCTGAAGCCCAACTTTGGGCAGGATTGCAATCAAAATGTACAGCATAAATATAATAAATGTTTAGATGAGATGTTGAAACATATGTAACAGCCTGATCTTAACCAATAAATCTGATCTTGATACATCTTTAAGACTTTTGAGGATTCCAAATTGTTCTCAAACTTCCTCTTGTGAAGTGAGAGCAACTGAAGGCTATTTAAAAGCCTGATGGTATAGAAATTTGGATATTATGCACATCCTTGCAATGACAGATTCTAAGACCTGAAATTGCACCCACAACTAACCCCCAGATTTCAACTTCTGCAACCATAAGTAAACCATGTGACTTATTTTAGCTAGAGAGAAATAGGGCCAATGAGAAATGTCAGAAGGTCACTTTAGGAGGCCTGTGAGAAATGTCAGAAAATTATAACATTTATCAGTATATATGATGCTTTACAGTGTGATTTAATTAAAAGAAAATCTACACTCTAGATTTTGACAATGGGGAGACAGCAAAGGGAAGGAAGGGAAAAGACAAGAGAAAAGTGAGGAATGGGAAATGAAAGGGTAAAAAAAGGATTAATGTGAACCAATGCAATTATATCCATGTACTTATGCTTCAAAATCAAAAGGCATGGACATAAATTATGGAAATGAAGATGAAGCCAGGTCATTAATCAAAGGAACTTTGTACTTCTCAGGACATACAGGGAGGTATACAGAAATGTTTATGTGTGTTATATTTATACCTCTACCATAGTAAATGTCATCCCTTACTAGCAGAGGATGAAATCTGATCATTTATTGAAGGCACTCTGGTAAATGTCAAAAGTTTCTGTTTTTATATTCTTTCTAGAAAGTGCTTAGCTTATGTATGAGAATTAATAAATGAGTTTAAAAGCCATAAAACCAAGGTAAAGATTACTGTGCTGCATTAGATCACCTTTCATTCACACAAAAACAACTGGTCTACAAGTATAGTAATTTGATTTTTAAAAAGCAATTTGAATTCAAATATAGCAAAAACCGTACCTGTTTGTAAACTTGTCGTAAGTACATCATCTCCTCCACAGTTCCCAAAGAGATAAGCCTAAATACTTTCACATCCCTGCACTGGCCAATCCTGTATGCTCTGCAAAATCAATATTTCCAGGATCAAAACAAAGAATACCATATCCACTACACGAAACACTTCTTAACAATTGACCCGTACCTGTCAATGGCTTGAAGATCATTAGCTGGATTCCATGTTGGGTCAAACAGTATAACAATATTAGCACCAACAAAATTGAGTCCCAGTCCACCAGCCCTTTACAATAATGTAAGAAATAAAGAGGTGAAGAAATACATAAAAGATGAGGTCAGCGCTTATGCATACAGCAGCACACTATGTTACAAGTTTTTTTCCTAGACAAACTGATCACATGTTCTTGACCTTCCCAACAACTATCAATAACTTTCCATTAAATTATGAACCCTGCAAAAAAAAAAAAATTCCCTCAAGTTATATAAGGAGCAAACTTACTGCAGTTTCATAGCCAGCAAAGATTCCTCTAAAAGTACTCCAATGCAATAGAGCTGCTGTCCAATTACCACTCATAATCTCATGATAGTGATGATGGGAAATGACAGCCATATTTACAATGATGTAAACTATGTGGATTCATGGAACAGTTTATACAAGATATCTTGAGGTCATTTTCACTATTTCCCCAAGCTATATAGGGTGAAGGAAAGGGGTAAGGTTTACATTAACTATGTTGCTCCATTTACAGGAAAAGCCTCTTACCACATTTAATTAACCTAATGTGCCACACTTCGATTTGAAGAAAAAGGACATGATTTATACTCATTTGAGTTTCCAACAAAAACTCAGATATGAAGCTTTCCAAACTTAAAATTTCGTGCTTCTACTTCCCATGCAACACTTCTTTTCCACCACTTTTAAATTTGTTGAAGACAATCCAAAATAAGCCATTTAGAAGATGCTCTTTTAAATGAATCAGCTAAACCTCTTCCACGTTGGCAAGTTTCACTGAGAAAATGTGATTGCATACGCCTTAAAACTCTCAGTGCTCTTGTTTGGATCATATATAAATTATCCTGCAGGTATTTTCCAAAGAGTCAAATCGTATTTGTGCCTCTGATAAATTTTCTTTCAGGATACCATATAAATTGAATACATTTTCCTTACAAATGTTTCAAAGGAGTTGAATTTCTGAGTTGCTTTGGAGGAATACATCTAAAGCATTAAACCTTTTGGGGGTCTTCCCTATTAGGAAGTCATTGCAGTCTCATTAAAAAAAAAAACATTTAGAAATCCAGGAGTTTAGAGTAGCCAAGTTTGGGCAATAGTGTGTCTACCAAAGAACAAAAGGTAGCAGCAAAGACAGAGGTTCATGATCTTTCTAACTCAGGTCTTGTTAATATTTTTTTTTAGTTTATAAACACTAACAATTACCCTAACGATGTGTGCAGATACAGTTAATCATTATTATACCCAAATTGGAGGAGGCAGGGCTGTGGCCGGGAAAGTGTGGGTTACACTAGTCTTGCAAAGTAGCCTAGTGTTGTCCTTCCTATTTTGCCAGTGGGGTTGTTAGGGTACGACAACGCTGCAGTGTAGCCCAGCGTTGTTGTCCAGTCTCCTGGTGTTGGGGTTTTAGGAAGATACAGATGGGGCTCTGAAGTTGATTGTAGCAGCTGTGCAATTTATTAAGAGCTAGAGGGGGTTATTTTTATTGCTTATATTGCTTTAAGAGAACCTGCCATTGTTAGCTCTTTAGCCCAAGTAGAGCCTCTCCCCTTCACTCTCTTAGGGCAAGCCTTGGAGATGAGACAGTGTGCCATGCAGCTCCTCAAAGGTAGTGTTTTCTCATGTATGGCAGTAATAAATAACCCTGTTGTGAAGGTCATTGTGTGAATCTGAATCTATTGTGTGTTGCTGAGCTGAGCAGGCCATCCCCACCCCATATTAACCACAGCCTTCACCCCTGTAATGGCCATTGGCCCAAGGGCCATCACAGGAGTGTAAGGAGTCAGGGAAAGAATTGATGGTTCCAGCTGCAGGTGGAAAAGTCATTACACAGTCACTAGGTCAACCTGTTGAGAAACAACATAGGAGAAGATCTGGTATACAAATTTCTCAGAGGCCAGGTCTACTGTCTGGTTTGACATGGTGCCTAGACCTTGCCACTGCTCAGTTATCAGATCTACCAGAAATGGTGGACCTCTGATGCTATTAGAATTTTTTTTTAAAAATGTGCAACCATACACAAAATGTACAATTCCAGGGAAATATGCAATTCCAAAAGAATGGTGGTGCAGTTAAAAATTCAAGCCATGCAAAAGTTGTATTGCTAACTGGTATAAAAAGTGACTGATGCTAACGTGAAAAGTAAAGTAAGTAGTCCAGGCAACTCTAGAACCCTAAACGCTTGCCTGATCAAGCATACCCATTTCTCCTACTACCACTAAAGACACGTCCCACAGACTCGACTACTACTCTCTAGAGCCATTTTCCCCAACCTGCTGCCCTCCATATGTTTTGGACTTCAACTCCCATCAGCCCCAGCCAGCATGGCCAATGGTCAGGAGTGCTGGGAATTGTAGCTCAAAACATCACCCAGTTGGGAAAGGCTGCTCTAGAGAGTGTTCATTAATGTTTCCATGATGAAGGAAATCATTCCAAGTCATGTGAAGTTATCAACATTATGATAAGGGCAGTGATGCCATAAAATATCCAATGTGATATTCTTAAGACAGTAATACTATGTTTGTGCATTTTGGGATTTTTCTCTTGTTCCTAATGGTTTTTTTCATCCATCACTTCAAATAAAGTTTTGTTGGAGTTCATGATGCTCCTTGAATATAACACCCCTCTGCATTAGTACTGTTCAATTCCCAGGATCTGTGTAGGCTTCTAAATGTCATGGAATGTGACGCTAAGCAACAAAGTGCACACAGAAGGGAAGTGCACAGGTCT
The DNA here is from genome assembly GCF_057233095.1 of Heloderma suspectum. Classification (NCBI taxonomy): domain Eukaryota; kingdom Metazoa; phylum Chordata; class Lepidosauria; order Squamata; family Helodermatidae; genus Heloderma; species Heloderma suspectum. The sequence goes on from NC_139459.1 coordinate 91,458,823, forward strand.
GTTGTAGCACAATGCACGTGCAAATTACAACCATAAACTTCTGTGTACTGCAATTTTTCCTCCCCCGGAAAAATTTCTGCAACGACCATGGTACTATAGCACAGAATTATGTGACTGGAATAGCCACAAAGATCACTGAGAATAAACACCTGCCTTGAAGGTATTTGATGCTAATAGAATACTAACATCAAGTACAGCAAGATGCTTAACAAAATGGCAGTCTTATTTCATGTTCTTTTGGACTCAGGAGTGAAATAAATGAAAGTGTTGGACTGGGAGCCCAGAGATCCGGGTTCTAGTCCCCACTCAGCCATGGAAGCTCACTGGGTGACTTTGGGCCAGTCACAGACTCTCAGCCCAACCTACCTCACAGGGTTGTTGTGAGGATAAAATGGAGAGAAGGAGGATCATGTAAGCCTCCTTGGGTTCCTTGCAACAGGAAAAAAAGGCAGGGTATAAATGCAATAAATAAATAAAATAATTAAAAGCATATTTCTTTAAAGGGAGAATTATACTGTGAAAGAAGAGTAAAGAATCTAGACTGCAACCATAAAATATAGTAATAGCTGTCATTATTTTTAATTGAATTTGTGAATGTCTATTTGGACATGTCACTACAGGCCTCATTCACACAAACTTTAGAATGACAAACTTTGCAAATGAATGTATTTACGATTATGTTGGTTCTAAAACTGAAATAAAAACTTTTATTTATCTAATATTATCACTCATCAGTTTCAGATCTCAAATGATCCCCAGAAAGGAGAGAGGAAGACTAAAGAAACATGAAAATACATAAGGGCTATGACTCATTTCTAGTTTCTACCCTAATAGCCTTGATTGATGCAGTCGACTTCCCAGTCTTATAACAGCAGACAGTAATGTTATTGCTTCTTCCCAAGGAAGTGACAAAATGCAAGATCAATCAAGCAGGAGTGCAGTAAATTTGCTATAAATCTCTAACTACCTAGGTAAAAGCAGACACAGCATTTTCTTACATTGTAGAAACGAGGCAAATGTTAACTTCTTCCACGCTGTTGAACTCTTTTACTATCTTGACCCTGTCCTCTGCCTTTGTATTTCCATCGAGTCTTCGGTAATCTAGCCCAGATGCCATGCAATATTGTTGCAGAACATCAAGCAACTTGTGGAAAAGATGGGGAGACCAGGCAATTAGTACAATTTAAAAACAACTACAACAAAACAGAGAGATCAAGTGTCCGAGACTCTTCCTACCATCTCTTTCCCCAAAGTCACAAATATTTATCAGCTTGCAGAAACACTTTTAACACACTTTTGTATTTTGCATTTTATATTTTCTGCAACAACAGTACATTTTAACACTGCTTTCCTTGTGGAAGTAACAAACTATTAATTTGGTCTAGAGATATCATATTATCTGTACATTCATGTTTTAATCTATACAATCCTGGCAATTGTGCCTTATCACGTGTGCTATTTCACAAATCTCATTAGTCACATGCAGGAATTCCACACATTAAAAAAAATGACAAGACAGCTGGGCCCAGTCACATTGCAATACTATACCAGTCTACTCAGAAGTAAGCCCCAATGAATTCAATGGGGCTTATTTCCAGGTAAGTGGAGACAGGACTAAATCCTCAGGTTATCTAAGGGCTGCTTCACACATTACACTTTTCCTACAAGGAGAACGCTTTGGTGTAAGAAATCATGAAAACTGCATGTAGATCATCATTAGTTAATCACATATAAATCTATTGAATTGTGTAAACATGAATACAGCTGAACAAATGCACATGAAAGCGTGCAGCAAAACAGCCAAAGGTATGATCACGTGAGATCAGATATATATGATTTCCATGTTTTTCCTGCACAGAAATGCTTTTCCTGTAGGAAATGTGTAATGCTTGAAACTGTATACTCTCATTATCACACTTTGTATCAAATATTACAAGTGGAAAAGCAAAAATGGACAGAAGATACTGTTATCTCCAGTGCCTTACACTTCACTATACCTTGCTAAGGTCAGTCATGTTCCTTACAAATTAGGAATGAGGGAGAATCTCATTTGGTCCACATTTCTAAACACTTCCCACACTAATACGTGCATCAGAACACACTTATCCTTTGGACTGTACACTTCTCTGAATTTTGCAATGCATTTCTTGGCTCCAAACATGCATACAAAAATGTTTATATTAGACAAAGTTGCACACAAAATGTGTATATTATGGAAAGTGGTGTATTAAAATAAATGTGACGTATTTTGGTGCAGATTTTTTAAAAATAAATTCGGAGAGTAATGTGGAAATTGGACAGAATGGACTTCTGATTTAATACATGAGAAACTGACATGGACCAGAAACGGACTGATTTGTCCATCCCTATTACAAATAGTATGCAGCTCACCTTGGTTGAAAAGGAAAAAAGAAGCACTTTATCCTTGCTTTTTCTGAAGTGATTAAAAAGTTTCTGAAGGACCTGGAAGTGAACCATAGAAAAGAGCACTGACTAAACCTCAGCCAAAATAAACCTTTGCATGTATATTATACATTCTACCTCCCCCTGCCCACAGCAAATGGACCAACTAATGCAGCCTATTCACTTTTTATCAAGAAGAATAAAAGGGAGTCAGTGGATTCTCAGAAACAACAAACATTAAGATACTAAATTGTCAGATGTGTGCATGTGTATGAGTGCACACCAATCTTGCAAAAAAAAAATGCTTTACAAAATGTTACTGTATTGTACAAAGAATCCTCTATAGGACTTTGGTTAATGCCCATTAAAAGGCATGAAACAGTTAAGGAAAAGTTATTTTAACACAGTCAGAATGCAAGAATTGCAAGAATTCTGAAGCATTATAACTGCCCATGGCCACAACCACACAGCTACATAGTCCTTAAAAGCCATCCGAATACTATAGCCTTCCTAACAGAGCTGACACTCTTTTAAACCTGCTGTACTACATCCAAGTTCAGAACCTCTTGGAACTTGTCTTCCCAAAATCATCAGTCAGTTGAATGCCCCTTCCTGCTCCCACTGTCCTCTACTGCTCTGTTTACAGTAGGTTCTGGCTTCCCAGACTTTGCAGAGATCTTGAAATGCCAATAATACGCCCACACGCAATGTTCTTCTGGTAAGGGAGCAAATAATCCAGGGCATTCTGTATAACAGTGATACTGTTATTTTCAAAAGAAGCATGTCCACATCTGGCAACAGTAATTCCAGAGCACCATGCAGAAGCAAGGCACAAAAGGGAAAAGAGGAATTTTCTAACCCATGTCTATAGCCTGTTCCCACTGGGCAATAAATACTTAAACAATGTTATTGATTTAGTGACAAATACTTAACCTCTTAATTTGCACAGAGTTTCCCAAAAGCACAGCCTTCAAATGATAGAGGGATATTTAGCTGATTAATTATATAATGGCAGATAAAAAGCTATTGAATAAAAAGCAGCAATCGTACTGGTCCTAACCTACCCAGTAATGTACCACCATCTAATTAATTACAAGGTGAATTAAAAACGCACACATTGGAAGTATTTGCAGAGCTTCCATTTGCAGTTCAGTTAGAAACTGTCACAGCAGGATTGTTTTTATGGGTAAAAATATCGATCTTACTATTTCAGATGTATTTAAGAAAATAAAATGGACAAGAAGGGTGTTTAAATTTTAAAAGAAGTTCCCACCCCCCAACCCCACCGCCATGAGAGTAACAAATATGTTAATATAGTTAATTCCATAATGGATATAGTGAAAATAAATCCACCTAGTGTATTTAAATACAGTAAACTAATGTCATGCCATTTTGGAAACAGTATTCTACAGCATCGTAGCTCAGAAGACAAGAAAAGTAAGGACTACGTAGTTTAAGACTGAGAAGGAAAACCATACTAATCCACATTCAAATTACTTACTTAAACAATAAGCAAAACATAAAAAAAACTAATGCAAATAAGTAGTAACAGGCTGCTAAATAATAGGCATACTTTGATTTAGGGCATAAGGTTCATCGATAATAGGCAACATCATGGCTTCATAATCTCCAGGATGTACTACTGTGATACACTTTACACGGAGGTGCCCTTAATCATGACTGACTGGCAGCAACCCATGCAGCCTGGTCATTGAGAAAATGTTGCAGCACTGCCCCAATGTTTGGCCAGCATTGTTACTAGTAATTCATAGAATAAGATACACATATAAAAACAGCTAAATTAATTCTGTTACAACCACTGTCTAGAAATTTTTCACAGTTAAAGAACACATCTATCTGCCATATAGGTGGGACCTGCAACAAAATGTTGCAGCATGAAGTGCTCCCTTTTCAGGACACTAGCCAGTCTATTCCACTCTGCTATCACCTGGTTTTCTGCGCACTTGCCCCCAACAGCCAACCAGCATTCTGTGCCCACTGAGCATCCTCATTGGATTGTGCTGCTATTCTTTCCTTAATTTTTTTTTTACTTCTGCAAACCTTTGGGCTTACCTCAGCCTGCTGATAACTATATCTTGTGCATGGATGGTGCCATTTTGCCCACATAAGGAGTGGCACTTGGAGAACTGAGTTCAATACTAGTATATATGATATAAAGAAATATGAAATATAATGAAGAGGACCAGAAAAAAGTGATAGGAGTTGAGGAAAGGGTTGTACCTTCCTAACACTCAGCCTTCTGGAGTCAAGTGTAACCCCTATCCTCCTTTCACTTCTCCTTTCCTGCTTCAACAGAGATCAGCCTCTAAACAGCCTGGATTTTCCCATCCCAGAAGTGAAACAATAGACAAGAGGTGGCTAAACTCCCACAATGCCCAGTATTCCTGTGTTGTACTCAAGCACACTCAGTCCCTTGGAGGTTTGGACTGGAGAAACCCTGCTGCAGGCCTACATTAAAAAAGACTGGTTGCTTACCTGTAACTGTAGACCTTTGAGTGGTCATCTGTGCATTCACACCTGTGGGGTATACACCTGCGCGGAGCCTCTATTCGGGAAACTTTTATAGCTGAAGAACGTTTTTGGCGGGGAACCTCCCCCACTGTCCCACTGCGCATGTCTGAGTGGGTTCCCGCCTATCTCCTCAGTTCCTTGAGACTGCAAAAATAGTCTCAGATCTGAGGGTCCCTCAGTATCAACATCAACAGGACATCGACACAGAAGAGGGGATGGTGGATGGGTTGTGTGAATGCACAGATGACTACTCAAAGAACTAGCTACAGGTAAGCAACCTGTCTTCTTTTTTTGTGGTCTCTGTGCATCACACATATGGGTGATTAACAAGCCAACTTACCAGAGGAGGGTCAGCGTCCTATTGAAACACGGACAAGAGTACCATGCAGTCTGATTGAGCATACATGTCCAATTTACAATGCCTCACAAAGGTAGATGGGGTAGATCATGTTGCAGCCTAGCAGAGGTCCTTTAGAACTACTCCTCTCCTGAAGGCTGTTGACATTGTTATAGCTCGAGTTGAATGTGCTTGGATTCGATGCAAAGGTTTTTGACCAAGAAGTTGGTACGCCAGTGTGATGGTCTGAACTATCCAGGCAGCCAACCTCTGGGATGACACAGGTAGTCCCTTTTAGCTTCCGCATAGCATACAAATAACTTTCTGATTTCTAAAGCGATTCAGTCCTAGGTTTGTAAAAAGCCAAAGCCCTTTGGATGTCAACACCGTGCAGACATTTCTCCAGGGCTGAAGATGGTGATTGGAAGAAATCTGGTAGCACAATAAGCTCATTAAGATGACATTCCAAAATTACTTTTGGAATAAAGACGAAGTCTGGCCAAAGGACAACCTTGTCTTTGTGAAAAACTGTAAATGGAGCATCGATACAGAGAGCACGCTCTCTGAGATGACGTGATAGCCACTAGGAAAGCCATTTTCCATGACAGTAAATGGAAGTCGATAGTAACCAGACGCTCAAATGGTTTTGATGTCAAAGCCTGCAACACTAGCAAGAGATTCCACTGCAGGGCTAAGTCCTTCACAAGGGGACCAAGTTCCGCAACCCACTTAAAAATTGCTTGGTGAGAGGATGGGTGAATACTGAAAATCCCTGTACCTGTCCCCTCATAGTTGATACAGCTGCGGCATAAACCCTAACAGAGGAATACTTCAGACCCTTTTCAAACAGATGATGAAGGAATGACAGAACGCCTGAGATTGAATTGCAGGAAGGATGAAACCCCTTAGAAGCGGCAAAATCTTCAAAAATTGTCCATTTACTACAGTACAATCATCGGGTAGTGGGATATAAAGGTTATACACACACACACACACACACACACAGCCAGCATATCTATCTGGCCTCCTTGCAGCATCCAACACCTGCTGTACCTGAGACGATATGGACCTTCTGTCCTCCTCTACTGAATCCTCCATGCCGTCAACTTCAGGGTGTGCAGGTCCGGATGCCAGATCTGTCCTTGATCCCAACAGATTAGATTCTGCTGGAGTAGAAGATGGAAGAAAATTTCCTCTGGCCATATCGGACAGAATCATGAACCACGGTTGTCTTGGCCACCAGGGTGCGATCAATAGGCAGTTGGTTTTCTCTGCCTTGATCTTCGCAATCACTTTTGGTAGCAGAGGAAATGGAGGAGAGAGATAGAACAATGTTCACCTCCACTGAAGGAGAAAAGCACCTCCCAACAGTGAGTGACATATTCCTGCTCTTGAGCAGAACATCTTGCAAACCGCATTAGATGGGTTTGCAAACAGGTCCACAGACAGCCGACCTATTGTTGGAATAGGCGACATAGGATGAGTGGAGACATTTCCCATTCGTGGGATGCTCAGTAAGTTCGACTGAGTGAATCTGCTAAACTGTTGTCTAGTGTGGTGATATGAATCGCTGTCAGACATATGCCTCTCAGGACAACCTAGTCGTAGATCTGGAGGGTGAGGCCCACCTAGGGATGGCAGAGAATTTCTCCACGAATCTCCGGGAGGCTGAATGCCAACGCATTCGGCCCCCCGAAATTGGTGGTGAAATTCTCCGCCGGCCCCCCCCCCCCCCGGGATGGGACTTACCTCGTGCGAATGTCCCTCTCGGAGGCGGGTCCTGGCGGCGGTTCGGCAGGGGCGGCGGCCGGCCTTCTGACCGGCTGCCGCCGCCGCCATTGCAAAATAAAAAAGGAAAGTAAAAAAAAAACCATACCCGTGATAGGCTACGTAACGATTTACATAGCCTATCACGGCTAGATTTCCAAAGTCAGCCGTGATAGGCTACGTAAATCGTCACGTAGCCTATCACGGTTGACTTTGAAAAAAAAAAGCGCGTATGCAAATGGCGGCGCCCACGGGGCGCCGCCATTTGTGTTCCTTAGTTTGGCACGTCTAGTCTACATAAAGATTTACTTAGACTACGGCGAAAATAAGGGCAATGCAAATAGCGCTTATGGGTCATGGGCGCCGCCATTTGCATACGCGCTTTTTTTTTCCTTCAAAGTCACCCGTGATAGGCTACGTGACGATTTACATAGCCTATCATGGATGACTTTGGAAATCTAGCCGTGATAGGCTACGTAAATCGTTACGTAGCCTATCACGGGTGTGGTGTTTTTTTTTTAACTTTATTTTTTTTTCGCGGCCAGGTAGACGGGGCGCTCCTCCCCGGCCTGAATTTCGGCAGCGAGGGATGGGGCGCCTCCCCCCTCTCGCCTGAACTTCGGGGGGAGAACTGAGGCGCCTCCCCCCCACCGCGAAGCAAGCTGCGGGACCAGGTAAGTCCCTTTCGTCCATCCCTAGGCCCACCAGTTTGGATGAATAGGTACCACCTTGCTTGTTTAGGTTCCAAAGAACAGAGGTGTTGTCCATCAAAATTTGGACATGTCTGCTCCGCAGATAGGTCACAAAGGCCCATAAGGCTTTCCATACCGCCCACAACTCCAGGAAATTGATGTGAGCCCATCTTTCTGCTCCCGACCATCAACCCTGGATTCATAATGGTCCAGAATGGGCTCCCCAACCAAAGAGAGAGGCATCTGTGGTGAGAACTTGAGATGGAGGCTGTGCAAACAGAATACCTTGATTGAGATTGTTTGGATCCATCCACCAATGGAGAGAGGACACAACGCCATCCAGAAGCCAGAGTTGGGTTCAATGAGCATCGGTCTCATTGTAGAAAACTTGAATAAACAAGTTCTTTAACAGTCACATTCTCAGATGTGCCCACTCCACCAGTGGCACAGTTGCTGCCATGTGTCCTAAGAAACACCGAATGTTGTGAGCCAACGCATGCCGATGTTGGTACTGAGCGCTCACCAAAGAGATTAAATGATCCAAGCACTTCTGAGGAAGATATGCACAACTCATCCTCGAGTCCAATACTGCTCCAATGGAAGATATAGTCGGCGTGAGAGACAAAGTTGCCTTCTCCTCGTTGAGGCAGAGACCCAGAGCTTCGAGAAGATTCAGGACTACAATGGCACGATCCAGTGACTCTTTGAAAGGACCTACGAGGAGCCAGTTGTCCGGATATGGGTAGACTTCAATGCCCTTAACACAGAGGTATGCACATACTACAGCCATGCATTTTGTGAACACCCTTGGGGTGGTAGCTAGTCTGAAGGGTAGCGCACGAAACTGGAACATGTTGGGTCCAATTGCGAAACTCAGGTATCTTTGACATACTTCCTTGATGCCGATGTGGAAATAAGTGTCTTTGAGATCCACCGCTGCAAACCAGATGTCTTTCCAAAGGAGAGGGAGGATCGTTGCCAGCATAGTCATTCTGAATCTCTTGGGTGTGATAAACTCATTCAAGCGTCTTAGATCTAAGATTGGACGCAATCCTCCATCATTTTGGGGAACCATAAAATATAGGGAGAAAAAACTCCTGTCCTTCTGAGTGGGGGTGATGCAGTGAATGGCTCCCTTCTGAAGAAGCAACTCTGTTTTGAGATGTAACGGCTGACAGTGAAGTCACTCAGACAATTCCCACGGGAGGGAGGACGTCGAATTCGATCTTGTATCCTCGGCAGACAATCGCCAGCACCCAAGAGTCCAATGTTATTGCACACCATGCTGGTAGAAAGAAACATGGTTTCCAAAAGTCAGGGTAGGCGGAGGTGGGACGACTCTCAAAAGCTCCAAGTCAAAGATACCGTTTGGAAGAAGTGTCCGTCTTTGTGTGGGATTGATAAAACTTAGAGGAAAAATACTGTTTCCTCTTCTGCTGTTGTGGTTGGTACCAAGGGGCACAACCTGCAGATTGCTTCTGAAAATATGGCTGGTGCCTAAACCAACACCTTGGTCTGTAAGACTGTTGTTGTGGTTGTCCGTTGCCCATCTTCTTTGCTGTTGATCTCGCCATTTGAACAGAGTCCATCTGATCGTCCATTGTAGAATTAAATAGACCTTCCCCATCAAAAGGTAAGTCTTCAATTCTAGACCGGACCTCTGGTGTTAATCCAGCTGAACAAAGCCATGCATGGTGTTGTACAGTCACAGAGACTACCATGGATTTCACATTACTATCAGCCTGATGACAGGCAGTATTGATTTGTTGACTGAAAAGTTCGACTGCTTCCCCTGAAACATTCTGGCCAGCACCCTCTGGTCATCCAGAAGGTAAGTACATAAAGAATCCAACTTTTCCCACAAAAAATAATTGATACCGCGACACCATGGCCTGATAGTCTGCAGCATGAAGCCCTAAAGCCATGGAAAAATACAGCCACTGTCCCATCAGATCAAGTCTGTGTCCTTCCTTGTCAACTGGGGATGCATGAGGTTTCTGGGACTGACCCTGAGCCAATTCAACTATTATTGAATTTGGACAAGGATGAGAGAAAAGAAAAGCGGCAACTTTTTCTTGAACCTTATACATCGACTCCAGACTGTTTGAGGTGGGAGCCATCAAAAGATGGAGTGTTCCAAGTTTGTTTCAGTCTGGAGAAGAGTGGAAAGAAAAGGAATCACCACTGGTACCAATGTCTCTGTATATACGGCATCAAACACCGGGTCTTGTATGTGTTCTGTGGGTTGCTGCACATCAATTCCTAGAGACTGTGCCATCCATAGCACCTGCTCCAAAAAATGACCCATACCCTTTGAAGGGGAGGCCCTGTCTCAAGCGCCCACAACTTCATCTGGAAATGAAATAGGCAGAGGTATGGAGGAATAGGACATGGAATCTGATTGATAATCCTCTACAGAATCCTGGGAAAGATCTCTCTGATTTATTGACTTTACTTGCTCACCTTGCTGTTGCACAGGGGGAGATGGTAAAGGACGATCAGGAGGAGCCTGGTCCACATAGCCTCGGGGCTTATCCAAAGAGCACGAGCGTGGAGTGACTGGAGGCGGTAGTGAAAACACATTGTGATCCAACGGGCGCAAGATTGAAGCCAAAGGGCCGGTTCTATACTGAAGAGAAGTCACACCTAAGTACCTGGTTCAATCAGAGAATAGATCGTAATCTCGACGCAGTCGCCAATCATCACATTGGTAAGATCTCGGAGGTGGCATGGACCAAGCAGAGAGTCGATCCCAAATGCAATATCGATCAGAATATATGGTATTCTTCACAGTATCTTAGCAGTGACCGGTATCAAGGGATGGAGTCCCTGGGAACAGCAGACGATTGAGACCTCCCGTACCGAGGCGACTGCGATTCTCGATCCTGGATGTTTGCTGATGAAGATCATGAGCGGCAATCCCGAGGAGTGGAATCAGCTCGGTGTCAGACGGGAGATAAGTCCCTGATCTTGCCTTCAGAGGCTGTAGACAGAGGGCCTAATGGCGCCATGGCTGTTGATACTGATGATAGCCTTGGAACTGGTGAATTCAGGAGAGGGGGGAAGGAGGAATCTCCAACTCTGAAACTCTCAGTGGAGTCTTTTTAACCTCCTTCTTCTTTTTCTTTGGTAGAGCATCTGGCATAGGCTTAGTGCGTTTAGCCTTTTTAGAAATCCTTTTGGCTACAGAAAAGGCCAATGAGTGACCTGGCATTGAAGAGTCTGTTTGCCTTGCGATGATGGCAAATCTCTACAATGTGAGACTCCTCGAGGCAAAGGAGGCACAAGGAGTGTCCATCAGTCAGAGGCAGTTTACCACCACAGCAGATGCATTTTCTGAAAGGGGCTTTAATGCCATACACTCAAAAAATGATAAAAAGAACAAACAACTATACTAATTACTTTTTTTTTAGGTAACAGGAAGGACAACAAGAAAACATGAAAAACCTCAGCACTAACTTGCACGAAGAAATGCGGACAACGTTCCTGAAGAGGCAGCCGTGATGGGGGTCAAAAAGGAATTGAGGAGATAACCGGGAACCCACTCGGACATGGGCAGTGGGACAGCGGAGGAGGGTTGCCACCAAAAATGTTCCTTGGCTATATTAGTTTCCCGAATAGAGGCTCCATGCAGGCGCAGAGCCCATATGTGTGATGCACAGAGACCATGAAGAACCCTGCATTGTATAACCCTTATATAACCCTACAAGGGAGCTGTATAAATCCCTGACAATAAACCACTTATGTTACTAATGCCTGTACGTAAGATAGTGGGGCCTAGAAGGAGAGAGAGAGGGCCGTACTCAGGAACCCAACACCCAACAATGTGGTGTTACCATAAGCCTGGACAACGTAAAACTGAAGCCCTTCCTTTCCTTTTGATCCTTCTCCGCTTGTGTTTTTCTATGTGACAAACAGAGAATTGAAGAGGAAAGAAGACTACCTGGTGCAAGTACTGCAACCCCATATACAAAACAACTCCGATTCTTTTGATACACAAACAGAAATACACAAAGAGAAACTCAATGAGTTATCATCAACACCACACTATGAAGTCACTTACGGTGCCACTGGTTTGTGTCATGACCATGTACCAATCTGTTGGATTAAATGTTTCAGCTACCTGACCCGTGCATTTCTGCATGGTATGAATCTTATGTCATGCTACTGTCCACAAGAATTTGACTGCATCTTCCTACTGAGCTGTTTGTAGTCTGGGGTTGTCTAAAACAATGCACCAAAAGAAGCATCCATCATAGAATGGACATCTGTTGCGCTATATTTTACAGATGTGTCAACTGCAGACAGCATGAACTGCAATCGAAGTATTTCCATCTATTTATATTCACACATTCATTGTTTGTAAGCCTCTTTAGCTACTTACAATGCACTCCATCCACAGACCAGGTTTTTGTTTTGTTTGTTAATAAATGATTTCTAGTTACAATTTTTTTCAATTTGATAAAAATGCATATTCTGATACCTTGTCGCACAGACATCAAAAGATTCAATGACACAGCTTTGGGTGTGTTACCACTGGTTGTGTTAAATCTAAAATAATATAGTTTAACATAAATGTTATTGAGGTAGGTCCTATAATTCATGAGATGTGCTGCAGGAGGATGGCTCATGGCCATTTTGGAAAATGGCTTCCAGAGATTTATGCCAAATTGCGTGTGATGGCTACCAAACTTTTTTCATTCCAATCCATGTCTTCTATGTCATCCAAGTGGAAATTGCCTTAAGTAATGTCACAAGTCTATTACAGGGACAGGTCTACAAAAAGGTGGCTTAGTGGTTAAGATGCTGAACTGCAGACTGGAAGGTCGGCAGGTCAGCAGTTCGAGACCCGAGTGCTGCGTGACGGAGTGAGCTCCCGTCTTCAGTCCCAGCTTCTGCCAACCTAGCAGTTCGAAAGCAAGAAATTGCAAGTAGATAAATAGGTACCGCCTCGGCGGGAAAGGTAACAGCGTTCCGTGCACCTCGGTGTTCAGTCATGCCGGCCACATGACCACGGAAGTGTCTTCGGACAGCGCTGGCTCTTCGGCTTAGAAACGGAGATGAGCACCGCACCCTAGAGTCGGACACGACTGGTTGAGGACACCTTTACCTTACCTTTTTAATGTCACAAGTCTATTACAGGGACAGGTCTACAAAAAGTGGGTAGGGAATTATACATACCTGAATATGACTACAAACTGGCATGCATCGACCTAGTTAACAACAATGGTCGTTAACCATTGGACAGCAGTTATACTGAAAAGTAATGGGGCCACTACAGTTGATAGTAGCAAAAATGGAATCTTCCCATGCCTCTGAAAAACAATTTATTCAAGTGGTGCCCAATCCTGCCATGTAAGGTGTATCCTGTCTCCTTTCATACAGAAATACTTTGGAGGTAAAAAGAAGGGGCATGGCAGAGCCAAAATAATTTCGAAATTGCAGTTTCCAAATAATTTGGAATTTGCAAAATAAACTTGCTACTGCCATGGCTTCTCAGATAGCTATTTCAGTCTTGTTCAATCCCTCAGTTATAATGGATTACTGATGTAAGTTATGCATGTACTTTTTATATGTAAAAAAAATCAGCATTAAATATTTCAGCTTTGAAGGAAAATGTAATTTTAAAAGCTGTGTTTGTAGTATTTTCATAACCTTGTTATAGCTGAAGCTTTGGTATACTAGTTAAAATTAGACAAATCTCCTGAGATGCCTGATTAAAGCCTTCATTTTACTGGTGTCTTGCTATTCTCATTTTTTTTAAAAGAGGGTCTAAAGTAGCACAGTGCTTATAAAAATGCAAGAGACTGTATAGGTGACATGATTCAAGGAATATATAAATGTTTGGGCAGAGGCAAGGACCTGCTTCCTAGGTCAATCTCTACTTGCAAGGAAAAGGCAACCAAAGGAGCAATTTGCAGGGCTGCCTTAGGGGTGCCCCAAAACCTGGCTGTCAATGTTGGCTACTGGATGGAGTTGCTTGCTGGGTTCATCCATTCATGTAATGTCTGCCTTGCTCATCCAGTGCCCACTGCCTCTTCTCTGATGGCCCACCCGATCTGCCCCCCAGCAGAGCTCCTAACGCCACTGAGGTGTCATTGCAGGATCTGGGAAACCAGAAAGCAGGTTACACAAAGAACAGGAAAGTTCTTTCTTTATCTGTTCTGGTCCTTTTCTTTCCAGACATCTTACCTGTGGGAAAACAGCTTGATCTAAAATCCCATAAGAGCCACAATATGTTTGCGGAGCTCCCATGCAAGGAAACGGCCAACAGATCGGGAGCATGGTGTTCCATTCTAATTCCTTTCACAAATAGTGTACTGATTGTAAAACAAACAAGTATGTTATGGGACACCCCCTCCCCAAAAAGAGGGTAACCATTTTACAGTGGTATCAAAATGGCCACTGCTTATACCATACACTTCTTATGCTAGTAGCAATAAATTTGCACCAACATATCTGCCATCAAAGGAACGTCTTATAAATTTATTCTTAACAATGAGATGGGTGGATACTCTCAAACATAGTTTATGGGCTTCTCCAAAGAAGCTTTTTATCCAGCAGCTTACCAGGGCTTCTCCTTCTGGATTCTTTGTGGGAATAAAATCGGCTCCTTACACCGGCTTTTTTTCTGGGACTCTGCAAGTTCTACATTTCATTATACAGCCACTAGATGGTGCTATGTTATAGCAGAGCTGCGCAATTTCACATGGCTATTAAAGCGGATTAACATTTATTACTGTATTATCCCCGATCTTTTAAAAACCAGGATAAAGGTCAGGAAATGCAGGAGAAGCCCTGGAGGTTGACAACGTCGTGTAAAGGACCCACAAACTTCTGAGAGTGACCAAACACAAGTGTGCAATAAAAGCTTCATTTGGAAATGCTCTGTCTTGGAATTACATGATGGTGGAGATTGATCTTACAGAAACTGTAAATGTTAAACAAAAGGTCATTCCAACAGTTGTTTGCCACACAAAACATTTGCCACCTCCTTCTTCATTTATTTACCTTCATCTTCCCACTATACTTTGGATCAGAAATAGTTTCAAAGGCTGCATCTTTGCTAAGTTGCACAAAATCAGGAAACTTCAAAAACACTTCACTGCATACTCTTGTGATGTGGGCCTCCTAAAATAAAATAAAAATCATGAAAAAGAAATTATGGAAGCAAATCAGTAATCAGCATTTGAATGAAAGTGGAATTTACCAATAAGCTGCTTCCCCTTCAAAACACTGCTTGCCATGAAGACACAAGGAAACTAACCTGCTGTTTGCTAGTGTTGTCCGTTTGTAACAGCGCAGCGTGATTAGCAATCTTACGAAGGACTGTCAAGTAACTGAAGTACAACGCTTTCATCGTTTCACCATGAGCATTTGTCTGTAGAAATATAAATAATCTTTGAAAGATCAGAGGTTTAAGCCAACTTAGAGCTATTTGACCTGAGGTAGGTGATATACAGTCAGGGCCAGAAATATTGGAACAAGGATAACTGTTTTGGCAGTTGGCCTCTGTACACCACCACATTGAAGCTGAAAGGAAACACACCCAGATGGGAGTGAAGTCAGGACTTTCAGTTGTAATTCAAGGGGTTTGACAAAAGTGGGGCACTAACCATTCAGGAAGGACAGCCAGTGGCATGCACACACACCCATCATTGGTGGCTCATAAGTAATGGAACGAATGGCTGACAAGCAGCTGCATGGCCAGATGTGGCCTGTTTCCTGGGTACCCCATGACCAATCAAGCAGATAAAAGGCCTGGAGGTGGTTCTGAGTGTTACATTTACATTTGGTAGCTGTTCACTGGAACTCCCAACATGAGGTCCAAAGAGGTGTCCATGCGAGTGAAGGAGGCCATCATTAGGCTGAGAAAACAATATAAACCCATCAGAGACATAGCAAAAACATTGGGAGTGGCCAACACAACAGTTTGGAACATCCCGAAAAAGAAGGAATTAACTGGGAAGCTCAGCAACAGCAAAAGGCCTGGAAGACCATGGAAGACAACTAAAGTGGATGACTGCAGAATTCTGCTCATGGTGAAGAGGAACCCTTTCACAACATCTAGCCAGGTCAAGAACGCTCTTGAGGAGGTAAGCATGTCATTGTCATCATCTACAGTCAAGAGACGGCTTTATGAATGTAAATACAGAGGCTTCACAACAAGGTGCAAACCACTGGGAATGCTCAAGAACACACAGGCCAGATTAGTCTTTGCCAGTAAACACCTAAAAAGCCCACCCAATTCTGGAATAAGATTCTTTGGACTGATGAAACCAAGATTAACTTGTACCAGAATGATGGGAAGAGAAAAGTATGGAGAAGGAAAGGAACAGCTCATGATCCAAAGCATACCACATCATCTGTCAAACATGGTGGAGGCAGTGTTATGGGATGGGCATGTATGGCTGCCAATGGAACCGGGTCACTGCTGTTTATTGATGACCTGACTGCTGATCAAAGCAGCAGGATGAATTCTGAAGTGTATAGGGCTAGACTTTCTGCTCAGATTCAGCTGAATGCTACCAAACTGATAGGACGCCGCTTCATACTGCAGATGGTAATGACCCAAAACATACAGCAAAAACTACCCAAGAGTTTCTCAAGGCAAAGCAATGGGATGTTCTTCAGTGGCCAAGTCAGTCACCTGATCTCAACCCAACAGAGCATGATTTTCACTTACTGAAGACAAGACTGAAGGCAGAAAGACCCACAAACAAGCAACAGCTGACGGCAGCTGCAGTAAAGGCCTGGCAAAGCATCTCGAGGGAGGAAACTCAGCATTGGGTCATGTCCATGGGTTCCAGACTTCAGGCACTCATTGACTGCAAAGGATTTTCACCCAGGTATTAAAGGTGACCCTTAAGTTTGAAATGAGGTTGGTTTGTTCCATTACTTCTGAGCCACCAACGATGGGTGTGTGTGTATGCCACTGGCTATCCTTCCTGAATGGTTAGTGCCCCACTTTTGCCAAACCTCTTGAATTACAACTGAAAGTCCTGACTTCACTCCCATCTGGGTGTGTTTCCTTTCAGCTTCAATGTGGTGGTGTACAGAGGCCAACTGCCAAAACAGTTATCCTTGCTTCAGTATTTCTGGCCCTGACTGTACATGCAACAGAATCTATAGTTTTGATTACCTTTTTCTATAGGAAGAATGTTTCTGGATTGGAGAGAAAAAATTGAATTCTATTGTCAAGTCTTGTTAAGTTCAAGGTACATGTGCCATGATATTCTGGCCCCTATATCCTTACAAATCAGAAAACTGAATAAAATGTATTATAGTAATTTAGATCACTACAGTTCTGAACCAAAAAAGCATAAGGAAGAAGATCCATATTTCTTGTTTTCATTCAAGCACTGAATTATTTCAACTCTGATCACAAATTATAGGCAGATTTGCACAATTGCAGGGGTGAAAGAAGCCATTGTGGCTTCTCCCCCCCACCTCCACGCTGGTTGTTTACATAATTACCTGTGCTGCAGTGCACGTTGACGTGTTGTCTGAACCAGGTGCACAGTGCATTGCGGGTTGCTTCATACCCACCCTACAACCCCTACTGCACGTTGTGGGTTGTCGGTGAATACAAAGCCAGCCCTGCCACACTGTGCGCCAGGTTCGGACAATGGGACAACCCATGCTGCAGTGTGGGTAATTACATAAACAACTGGCACGCGCGCATGGCACACGCAGGGATGAGGGTAAAAGCCCCGATAGCTTGCTTACCTCGTGATTCTGCAAACCCAGTCTAAATATCCATGGATAATTATGTACGTTTCTGTACATAATTATTCCAGATTACATGCAAAAGTAAGCAACTCAAATGTTAACCTGCAGCTCATACTTTTTAGAAAGGGTACTTTAAAAAATAGTAGTTTTTAGGTTAAACAATCGCCACCATGGCCTTAACCTAAGGCTTCTGTGATACCAATCATCTTTTCTTTAATTAAATACGTTGCTGAATTCACTTCTCCATTACATGCATTCAGACTGTAGGTCTGCACACTGCACACAGAATGGAGATTATGGGATGACCAATTAAATAAATAATTTATTTATAATTATTTAATAAATAAAATAATTTATTTTAATACTCTCATGCATTAAAAAGATTCTAAGCAGAAACCTAGCACATCAGGAAGTGGATGAGGTCTGAACCTTTACCTCTGTTGTGCTAGTTTTGATTTGACCTGCAGGAAGTGAAGCGGTACGGTCCACTCTACCACCTCATTCTACTGTATGGGTAGACCAGGCATCAGAGTAGGGCACGCAGTAAAAACCACACAATGTAACGCAGCACTGGAAATGTTCTAATAAACCAGCAACTTTTCATGTAAATGCACGTTGGATGAAACTGATTTGGAACATTCTCTATATGAACTCTAGACCTGTTAAATAAATGGGAATTTTAAAGCCTCCCATTATCATTATCGTTCCTATTCCACACCATAGCAGAAGTTCTCTGGGTTGTTTACAAAGATTAAAAACCATTAAAAATACATTACACAAAGTGTTAAACCATTTACAAAAAAACATAAACATACAGCACACACAGAGACAAAATATATCTAAAACTATTTTAAACAATCAACCATTAGACAAATCTGGGACCTGATTAAAAACTCATCAAATGCTGCCAAATGCCTGGGAGAAGTGGAAGAGGTCTTAACCCTCAGCTGAAAAGATAACCATGTGGGTACGTGGCAGGCCTCATTGGTGAGATCATTCCATAATTGGGGGACCATTGTTTGTGCAGGAGCAGTGCCCAAGCACTTCTCTGGGCTAGTACAAACTTGTACACAGATCCCGTTCTTTCTCCCCGCAGTCCCTTCCCCACAGAATTAACTGTTGCTTGTTGAAAAATTGGAGGTTTGATTTGTAACCTTTAATTTCTTCATTTGTTTAAGCACCTTATGTTTCTGGCTACTTGATTTGTATTTATAGGCAGACATGACAATATGTTTTATATCAGGGATGGGGAACCTCTGGGCTGTGGGCCCCCATCCAGCCACTGTCCTTATCTCTTATCCAATCTGATTTAAGGGATTTCTCCTCCTCCCTCCCATGCTACAAGTGAGGCTTTACACAAACTTCCATTCATGGCAATGGAGGCTTTTACCAAGCCTAATTACAGCATGGGAGCATGGGAACACTGCTTGGGTGGGGAAGGCTAACCTACCCTACCCAACCCTGTGACCCCTCCCATGAGAAATCACCCCTTCCCTGCTGCAAACAGGATTTTTAAAAGCCTCCATTACCATGAATGGGGACTTCTGGGACTTTTAAAAAGCCTGACTGCAGTGTAGGAATGAGAGAGAATGAATGAAAATGAATGGGGTCTTGGCAATCACATTTGGTCACATACCAGCAGAGGGGTAGGCCCCACCTACTTTGGGGAACAGCCCATGACATACTTGCCCAGAACCAATTCAGCTCCCAGGTTAAAAAAAAGTTCCCCATCCCTGGCTTAAACATATGTATGTTAATTATAAATGAGTCCGCTGACAAATGCCCGGTAGACACTGCTTCCTCTCCCTGGGATTTAGTGTAAATTTTTCTATGCACTCTGCATACCAGAGGCCTCTCATTTACTCCCATACGTTCTGAGGCTTGTAGATCCAATCTGCAGCAGTGGCACCCACTGGTCCTTGGGCGCTCAATGTCCCCAGTTGTTATGATGCTTATCCTTTCCTCCTGAGACCAGTCAGCAACTCTACCCTGTTGGTTCCTCCTGCGTGTGCACAGGAAATGCCAACATGAATTAAGTAATTCTGCCAGTCTTCAAGAGAGGATGATACACTGAGCAGCACCCGTGCAGGTGTTTTCTCTGGATTGTGCCCCATCAATCACAGCTGTTAACCTGGCTTGCTTTCTGTACAGCAGGTTAGGCTATGATCTTAAAAAAACACTTAGACTTACTTCCAAGAGAATTCATGCCGCATACATATGTTTAGATTCAAGTTGTTACTATTTTTCACATATGTAAAACATATTTAACCTGAAACAACTCAAGAAGTCTCATCCAATAGCTTTCCAGTACACAAGCATGGTATCAACAACTGTATCAAATAACTACTTTCCTGGCTATGCATGGCTGATTTGTAGGTGATGATTCACTGATCATTTACGTTGTGGTAGTTCCAGTGACATAAACATGACAAAAAAAATAAGTTTATGCATTTTATGGATCTCATGAGGGTAATGGTAGTAAAACAGCATCTACTAGGATTTAGTAATGAAAGTTCTGAGAGCACACCATAAAGCATTCTCTATTCCTTTTTCTTTTAAGGCGGGAGGGTCATATTCCACAGCGACCAACTAGTCTGCCTTATGGTTAACTTCAAGTGGAATAGCTAATAGCAAATGAACAGCAATCAACTAAAATATGTTAAGGATACTATTATATGAGGAAAATCAGCCAGCAGATGAGTTCAATGTAATTTTGTGCCACAATTATTTGTCAACAGGGAGCAAACCATTTTAAGTGATACTTAGGTGGTAGACACTTAGAAATATAAATGAAATAAGTAAGTAAATAAATAAATAAATAAATAAATACTGATCTCAATTTCAGATCATGGTCATCAGGGCCAGAACTAATTTAGGTTAGATGAAAAGTGGAAACGGCTATACAAGCATGAAAGGTGCAGTTTCAAATCATGGTTTGAAGGTAAGGCACTAACCACGGTCTGTGAATTTGGATAATGCTGCAAATCTGTGGTTAGCAAAAACCAGGTTTTGGAGGAGAAAGCTAACAAGAGAAGGTTTGGGGGAGGAGGGAGCCCATGAGGATTCTCTGAACTGGCAAACCATGTTTTGGCACTATATGTGAGTTGCAGCCACATAAACATAACTGTATTTGACCATACTGATCCCCAGTTTCCTTGACTCACACCCCACTTTCTTGTTTCTTTCATCCCATTTATGCTTTAAATAAACATCATTCATTTGCTATCAGCTCTTTCACTTTTGCAGCTGAAAAAGCAGATTAACCTATGAAAGCTTACACTGTATTAAAAAACAGTAAGTCAGAAAATGTGCAACTGAATACTTTAAATACCATAACCTCAGATGAACAAGTCTACCCAAACACATAATAATACTACAAGTGGCAAGTTTTGGCTATTAATGTCAACTATATTTCAAGTAGCTCAACTTCAGTGCTTATTAAATCCAAATAAAAAGATGAAAAGTGAGTACTCAGAACTGCCACAAAGTGCTGGGAATCCAAATAAAAATTAGGTTGACAGAAGGATTGGCAGGTTCCATGCCATTATCTATCTATCATCTATAGCCCTTACCAGACCCATGAGCAAAAAGCTGGTGTAGAAACAGAGTAGGGCAGATGCACATTGCAAAATGGAACTTGCACTACAAACAAGTAAAAAAAAACACCTTACTTTGTAACAACAATTCTTCCTTTTGTTGCCACTGTTGCAGCCACAGAGTTCATGTGCTTGTAGCACTAAGTGTACATCCTCTGTCTCCAATACAGCCTTATAAACTGCTCTCTGGAACTCTGTCAGAGAACAATATACTATCTGGCAAGATAAAATGCAAAATAGGGGAAGAAAACACAAATAAAAAGGTTAAAATATGAACGACTACAAGAAGATGGTCAACTGTTATAACTCAGTGGGCCATGTTTTTGCTGTTGCAAAATAAAGAGAAGGACTTTAGGACTATAAAAAAAGATGAGCATAAGTATCTTATATTGAAATGATACAATCTGTTAAGAATATGGAAGTTAAACTGTGGTAAGCACTCTCAATTTGTGGCCGGTATGAGCAGGAAAGTGAGAGAAAAGGATTCAAATGCTGAACAGTATGACTGAAGATTTTCAGTTGCTTAAAAGATCTAGTTGCCATTTCTTGGCACTATTGTAGAGCATTAATGCAGGCAGAGGGAATAAAAGGAAACAGCCAGTTCTTAAGATTGACATTCTGAATTGCTGGTGTAGGAGGGAGGGGTTCTGTACAGTGGTATGACAAACCTTATCCTTCCCCTCAAAGACCATGGGTGGCATCTCCATGACATCTTTTGGTCTCTACCAGCAGGATACAGAAATCCCAAGATCACTTCTGTATTTAGGCCACCCACAAAGCAGCAGCACCATGCTGTGCTATAATAATCCAATGGTATCTTGAACATATATTCACATTATCAAAAGAATAGGATAAAATAAAAGCTGCTAGATTAAAGGCAACCAAGTGACATTGCTGTTAATCTTCTCTTTAGAAAACATAATTTAGACTGCATTATTATAAGCTTTGGCTGAAAGGCAGGTATAAACACGAAAGGAAGAGCAGCAGACTACTGTGTATATTTATTAAAGGTATGTGTGATTGTGTGTTCTCTAAAATGTATTCTTATGCTCATCAAAACATCCTAGCCAAGACAACTGAAAAGCATGCATTCTTTCATGATGGTGATGCCAAGCCCAGACAGAGTTTTCCATTTAACAAAGAGTTAGCTTTTTACAATGAGCTTAAAAAAATAAATGGAGGTATAAGAGCAAAAGGCTTTTGGCCAGTCTTTAAATTCATTCATCTACACAACTCCAGTCCATTCAGAAATTTTGCATGGATATTGAAGACGAAAAGCATGCAAACAGAGTCATGCAACTCATTTAAGCATATCATGACAAATTTTGGACAGAAAATGAATGCATGACCAATTTTGGACAGAAAATGAAAGCTTGCATGTGAAATGCCATTTGTCTGAAGGCACACTTCCATATTCAATAAACGGTACACAAATCTCAAAAACAGATGCTTACCTGTTGTTCTTCGAGTAAGTTTTCTGTACAGTCACACTTATGGGAATGTGTCTGCACAGACCACAGGTAGGACCCTCTAGAAATCTCTGGAAGATTGAGAGCACTGATTTGCTCCCTACCACACATGCCTTACATGGGTGCAAAAGCTGTCACAAAGAGCATGACCAAAAAAGAATTTCATACAACATAATAATGACCCTCTGGACAACCTTCCACTGTAGTGGTGTCCATAGCAGCTTGACAAATGGCAGCAAGATTAATTCCCCTGGTGAAGGCCACTGCAAATAGAATTGGTGGAATGTGAGAATATTGGACCAAGTCAGGGGACTTTTTGCACACCACAGCACTGGAAGAATACTTTCACCAACCAGCAAGAACACTCTTGTGTAAAATAGGAGTGCCATTTGTTGGCCCCCAATAAGCAATGAAGAGATAAATAATCTTATATGAAATAATCTTAAATATGACCTAGTTGTAACCATGTAAAAAGGATAACCACTACTGCATGCCCAACATCCAAACAATGTGAACACTGTTCACCTTCAGGGCTGGAAGACTGGGGCCGAGGGGGTGGGGGAAGGAATGGAAAAACAGTGACAGACAGAACTGAGAGACAATCTGTTTAAACTAAAAATCTGACAAAAGGACTACCTTGCCTTTGAAAAATTGCAAATAAAGTAGATCTGTGTGCAAAACAATGGGCAGTATTCAATTGGGTGCAACTGCAAACATAAATTATGTTACACTAAACCACTAGCGTAAACTATTCCTAGGGAAATTGGTGCGTCAGCTAATGCACTTGAACAGTTTATGCTAGCACAATGTAATTTACATTAATGGTTGTGCCCTGTTGGATACTGCCCAACCCGTTCAGTCGCTCAGGGGGGATGATATGAGGACCACTAGGAGAGCAACCTTGTAGGAGAAGCAGTAGAATTTTAAATGCTTTCCACATCAAGAAAACTAACACAAGGGACAGATCTCATTATGGATCTGAAGAGAACATATTAAGTGGGAACATATTAACAAAACCAGAAATTTGGTGGAATATGAAGAGAAGCTGGCATCCTTTAATAAACAGAGATGATCAAGAACATTCACAGAGGAGTAGATTCTGCGCTTATCTGGGCTTCACCCCAAAAAAGTTATTAACCACTGGGAGATAGAGGACTTCCATGTAGAAGATATAAAAGCACTGATTAAGACCTCTTAGGTGCTCTTTAATGAGGAGTGGGAGTGGAAGGACTATGCCCAGTGGGGAGTGAATGTGGAAATAGAACCAAGCTCCCTGCCTAGTTCAAAAGATGTAGTCCATGAGAAAGAGGACAAGCATGCCCTCTGGAATTTCAGGAACCACAGCTGTCAAGACCACTTATGTGCTAACAGAATGCACATGGCACTGTCATTCAACACCTTCAATAGCACTTTGGGGATCCTGGGAAATGGTGGGAAGGCATAGCAGAATCCGAAGGACTATTGTATAGCAAAGACATATGCTAGGAACTCAAGGTTATCGAAGATCTACAGATCAGGGCCTCCTGGTTGCTCCTTATCCTGCACAGGTACATATGATGGTAGTTCATGCCCTGGTCTCCTCTTGCCTAGACTACTGTAACGCACTCTATCTGGGGTTACCCTTGAAGATGGTTTGGAAGTTGCAGCTGGTGCAGAACGCAGCAGCCCACCTGATTAAAGGCAGCCATTGGCAAGACCACATCACTCCAGTGCTGAAGGAGTTGTACTGGTTACCAGTTGTTTTCCGGGTCCAATTAAACGTGTTGGCATTGACCTTTAAAACCCTATATGGTGGTTCTGGCCCAGTCTATCTTAAGGAGCGCTTCAACAACACCAGGGATGCCACTCAACGAGATTGGCCTCGTAGGCCTTCCGTCTGTTCCATCAGCCAGGACAGCTAGGCTGGTGAGGACTAGGGAGAGAGCCTTTTCTGTGGTGGCCCCCACTCTGTGGAATTCCCTCCCTAGTGACCTCTGCCATGCCCCCTCTTTGATGAGCTTCTGCCAGGCTTTAAAAACCTAGCTGTTCAGGCAGGCATTTGGGGTGGGTTAGGGTTTTTTAGAGCAGTGTTTTGTTATGTTGTTTTGTTCAGTTGATTATGTAAATTCATTGTATTTCATGTTGTTCTTATGCCACCTAGAGCGGCCGGGTAGCTAGCCAGATGGGCAGCTAATAAATCTAATAAGTAAGTAAACAAACAAACCACAGAGAGGGCCTTTTTTGTTGTGGCACCTTGCTGCTGTCCCCTCCCTCTGCCCCAGCTTCAGAGGCTTCTCTCATTTCTCATATCAGTGTTCTACCTCTTCAGAGACAGTGTCTGTGACTCAGACATCAAAATATCTGGCTTCCAAGACTGTCAAGAATTTTACTGAAATTATCAAAACAGTTTTTGAAGACCCCTCCACAAACCTTATGGGCAAGATAGTTTAAGAAAAAAGAACAAAGTCCCACAAAATAACTTCAAAAGCTCTCTGTAGAGGAGAGGTTCCTTCCTCCTACAGTCAGAACGAAATGCATTGCTTCTCAGGCCTCTTGGCTAGGATCAAGTGTAGCACAGAAAGAAATGGAGCAGGAAGAGTCTGACTCTGGCTCTTCATCCCATGCAAGGCATGGAGAGAACTAGTGAGAGCCAGTGTGGCGTAGTGGCTAGAGTGTTGGACTGGGAGTTGGGAGATCTGAGTTCTAGTCCCCACTTGGCCATGGAAGCTCACTGGGTGACTCTGGGCCAGTCACAGACTTCCAGTTGTTGTTGTTGTGAGGATAAAATGGAGAGGGGGAGAATTCTGTATGCCTTAAAGAGGAAAGAAGGCAGGATAGAAATGTAATAAATAGTGCACCCGGTCTTCTAAAGCCTTCTAAAAGGTCCTGCCTGCAGTTTCCCATCTGTGGGACTGCACCAAACTCACTTAAATTAACAGCATACTGTGTTATTGATAAACAGATTTTTCCTCACACCAATTCTAAACATCAGAATTATTGTTCTGAAATAATGTAAACAATCAAGGAGACAATCAAATCCTTCTCTAGATCCATCCCTATGTTTTTGCAGAGCTGTGTGAATGTGAAGGAACTCGAGTAGTGGCGCCTCATAGTCCCCATCAACCCCGCTCCTGCACACATACACAACTGCACATGTGCATTCCCATATGTAAGGGACAAAGTGAATCGTCCCCCAAGCCTAAAATGTATACTAGATAAATTCCACAAAATCCACATTAAAAGTTATGAAGAAATGTAATAAATGGATTGTAACTGATGGTTCTCACTCTGTCTTCCTTCTTGGGTAACTGATCATTAATAAGAGCCTTCGTACGCCTTAAAAAGAAGCCAGACATTTTTTGAGCTAGTCTCTGCATTGCTTTTCGACCTGTGGCTAGCTCTCTTTTAGTTGCAGTGTGCCTCTGGCCATGCTCTACTGGATCAGAAAATTTCTTCTTGAAGCCTGCTTCACTGCCCAAAAGCCCTGGTACAGCCCTGAGAGAGAGAGAGAAAAAAAGTAGATGCATTGCCATTCTTCAGTCTGCTAGGATTTCTTGTGTATCAAGCACACAGTAATATATGAACTAAATTCACATATCCTGCAGAATTTTACAACCAAAGATCCAGTTTATCTGCCATTTGTTGTATTCCATATGCTAACCAAAGCTGCAATCCTTTACACATTTACTTGGGAGTTTAAGTCCCACTGAACTCAGATTTACTTCTGAGTAGTCATATATACAGCATGATTCCACTGTAGAACGCTATGCATACTCTCAAATATATTTATTTTCAGGGCTCTTCCCACACAACTTTAGTGAAGGCCATGGATGTTCCCCTGAGGCTCATGCCCATGTTTCACATTCATGGAAATCTAATGCTGAAAGAGTCGTAAGACCAGCTACCCCATCACTACCCAACCATCAGGCAAAAAAAAATGGTTGGGTGGATTGATCCAATATTATGTGAACTAAATGGGTAACTGAAATTAAGATATTTATATCAGATAGATATTTATATCAGACCCTTGCATGGTTGCTTCAAGGAGAAAGTAAAATAGTTACTAAAAAGAAGTGGGAGATAGTCCCAGTTGAAGCTATGACTCCTATTGCTATTAGGAGAAGTACAGTTTTACCATTTGTCTTCTCCAAAACCCTATAAAACAAGGATATTCCAACAAAACCTGGGTCAAGAACTACTGTTCTATCTTCAGCAGAAAGAAGGAAACATATACTTGAGTTTCAAATAGGAGTTTGTTTGTCTGTGCTCTCAAGTAGCCCATCAGAACATCCAAATCTATGACATCAGGCATTAACATGATCACTTCACACATTACACACTGACAAATGCATATTTGCCATTGCATGTATGTGTGACAAGGAGGTGCGATCCAATGTATTCTACCAGTTCATGATGTGTATTCACATTTCACAGCGGATGTGTATTCTATAGGTCCATGCACCAGGGAGCTGAGTCTAGACTGCTAAAGCTCCCAGGCTCAAGGACCTGTAGAATACATATTGGCAAACATATGACTGCCCTATGCATACAATGCATTTTGTATGTACATGATAAACCATTGTGTGTGTACTTAGGTAAATAATAAGGTGATAACAGTTATGGCCTTTCAGTCTGAACTCATAATATTAACTTTCATTTTGCTTACCAGTCCATGACACACCAAAGTTCCTTCATGTTGTTCTGCAGAATTGTCCCAGTAAGTCCCAATCGAACTTTACATGTTAGAGCCTTCATTGTCTGAGTTATCTGAGCTTTTGGATTCTTGATTCTGTGCACTTCATCTACAATGATAGCTGACCACTCTACACTGTGAAACAACAGGAAATAGTGAGAGTCTTCCTAAGAATTCACAGTCCTGGTTTGTAAAAACATTTTAGGATGTTAAAATGAAGCACTGTCTACACCAGCAGTAGCTGGAGAATTCAGTTACCTGTTAAGCTCATCCAGACAAAGGCGAAGTGTTTCATACGTTGTTAGTGCAATCTCACATTTTCCCTGCTTGATTCGATTCAATTCGTAGTCTTTTCTATTGCCATGTAAAACTATAACTTTGAAATAGCCCCAGGTATCCAATTCATCTTTCCAATTATACAGCACAGAAAGGGGTGCCACAATCATGAAAGTCTGAAAAGAACAAACATATGATATTACTCTTGAATAAATACAAAAAGCATCCAACTACAAAATTCCCACACTGTTACATTCTGCTTTGTAGACATGGTATCCTATACTTTCCAATAGTCTGAGAAGAGAAGAGCGAGAGAGAAACCATAGTGATGGAGGGGGGTTAAATGTAGCCACCAGCATGTGTTTATGACAGGTCTGTACAACTGGAGACCTTATCAAAGCAAATGCAGCCCAGCAGCCATGTACTGGGACCTGCCTATTGACAGAACTCTCCTGTCCCAGTTTTTGCAGTCCCAAGCAGGCACCAAAAAAAGGAAGGTTATTTAGCCATTGGTGGGCAAACATTACATGAGTAGTAGGTAATGACCAATTTAAGCAAAATGCATAATAAACAATGATGGGATTTTTCTGACCACAGAGCCAAAAGTACCATCTAGATCAGGGGTGGGAAGAAGATCCAGATCTACCTTCTCCAGAATTTTTGGACTTCAACTCCCAGAAGCCCCTGCCATGATGGCCAATGCTCAGGAATTCTTGGAGTTGAAGCCTAAAACATCTGGAAATCTATTTTCTGCCCATCCCTGATCTACATGAACCAGAACTGTGCCTTTGGACAACAGGATTGGCAACAAATCAATATATGGGCAATTGAGTCCTTTTCCAGTCACTGCTAATGTTCCTTCTTATCTCAGCTTACAAAGGCCAAGAGAAGCCTAGAGTTTTTTCTAGAGAAGAGGGAGGAACTGCCAAAAGACAATTTCTGGAAGTTTAGGGAAAACGTTTGGGGA
Organism: Heloderma suspectum; assembly: GCF_057233095.1. Classification (NCBI taxonomy): domain Eukaryota; kingdom Metazoa; phylum Chordata; class Lepidosauria; order Squamata; family Helodermatidae; genus Heloderma; species Heloderma suspectum. The sequence continues at coordinate 91,487,266 of NC_139459.1, forward strand.
GAAAGTCAAAAACAAGTATCAGCTAGGGCACCCTTTCCCAATTTCACTAAAAAAAAAACCCAAAACCTAGAGCTAAATCTGACTACTCACATGTGTATTGAAGTGAATGTAAGTAATTAGTAATCCATCTTATAACGTTAATGCCCTTGTTTGCTTTGGAACATGCTGTAGCCAACTTAGTTCTATAGCATGCAAGATATTTTGGTACTATATAAACGCTCAATATTTGTTTGAATTACAAGTATAGAGCAACCCTGGTTATTCCAACAAAGTCAGGCTCCTGAAGTCCAACTACTGATTAATTGTTCAGTTTTGTGGTAATTGACAAAATTAAATGGGAAAAGAAAGAAAGAAAGAAAGAAAGAAAGAAATCGATCAGAGCTAAATGCCAGTGGGACCACTACTATTCGTGTTACTTATCTGCATACTGTGCATTCACCTTATGATGTATGTGGATGAAGCAGATAAAAGAATGTTTGGGCAAAAGCCAGAAGCCACCAAAGCTCATGTTCTCCTGTGTTGTACTATCCTTTCAAAATAATGAAATGTCTTGTATATAATCCTAATTTCCAGACATGAAGTGCTCAAAAGATCTGCTTCTGTGGCATTTTGGCTAAGTACCTACATAATTAATCACTGAAATGAGGTTTTGTAGTTCTCATTCTAGAGAAATAGGAATAGAACTGCTCTTTGTTAAAGAAAAACAGCTGTACAAAGTTTGTATATGATTATTTTTATTAGCAATTGCACTGTGCTTTAGAAGACATTTGAGTTTCATTCAGATCCTAAACTTTTGAATTACATGGAGGTAAATCCAGCAGTGTAGTGGTGGCAGGTCGCACCGGGGCTTTGCTCCAGCACTTTTTTTGAAGCCAGCCCCCCGCCGGGTCGCAGTCTGCTAGGGAAGGAAGAGAGAACAGAGGGAATGCGGGCAGCTGCCTCTCATCTACTACACAGAGCCAGCCAGACAAAAGGAGTGAGCGAGAGAGGGAGTCTGAAGGAGCTCTGCAGCTCCTCTCGCCCCCCCCCCCAGCTCTTGGCTTCTCTGCCTGTCCTTGCTCCATGCCTGCGTGCGCAGCACTGCCCTTGTCTCCTGCAACACCAGCTGCCCATTCAGGGCTGCTGGCCACAGCAGCAGTGTGTGGGGGGGTGTTGCTGCCACCATTATTTACTTATGGGGCAGGGCGGGTGGCTGGTTTGTGCCAGTTTTTAGGATTTATCACACAATCCTATGCATGTTTACTCAGAAGTCAGTTCCACTATGTTCAATTGCCAATTGGGCTTTCTCCCAGGCTAAGTGTGCGTAGGACTGCAGCCTTAGCTGCCTTCCCAAGATCTCTGTAAATTTAATTTGAAATAAAGACCCACTGGTTTGCACTATTAATTCTTGAATATTAATTCCTACAGTAAGCAGAATTGCCAAATGCAACCTGCTCTGTCAGGTACACTTTTTGGTACAAGATTGGCATGTATCTGGGCAAACAAACCCTGATGGAGGGAAGGGAAACAGAAAAAAAAAGTTTGGGGGAGAGGAGAAAGAAGGTGTGTGTGTGTGTGCGTTTCAATCCAGCTGGGTGTGTGGACATTTCTGCTGCGGGATGGGAGAGATATAATGAAGGAGCTTAGGAAAGGCTAATGGGTAATGTTGGGGCGCTAAGGGGGCTGTTTAAATGAGAAGAGATCTGTCCATGAGGGCTGAATTGAGAAGGTGAACCTCCATAGAGTATCATATTTTGAAAACCTAAAATGTTTGTGTTTGAGTGAGTGAGTGGGTGGGTGAAAAAGATTAACACCCTAACACCAAAAGATTAGCACCCTTCTCAGACGTCCAGTTGAAATACCACTGCCTTACTCTCAGCTGCACTGTTCTTGGATCCCAGCTGAAGGCTGTATATCTTACATGGTTGTACAATCTTAGAAGGGGGCATGGCTGTGACTGTCACAAAGGGACCCTACCCTGCACTTCTGAATTTGCCACTACACTACTGGGTAAATCCCAGTGAAAGAAAATACATTCATTATAGGGGTGTCTAACAGTTTCAAAACTGTGTCTTACTGTGTGCTTTTCAATACTTTCTTTTAAAAACACTGCAGTCCTATCCGTATCTGCTCAGAGGTAAGTCCCACCGTGTTCAGTGGGGCTTACTTTCAGGAAAGTATGCATAGGACTACAGACTAAGTGTCATTTTAAAATGTTCCTGAAATGTTACTGAAATGGTGCCTTGGATAAAACAGCTAATTCTTAAAAAAACTATTACAATTACAAATGGCAGCTGAAAAAGTTGTTTAGTGGCCCATAAATTGTTACAACAGTTATTAAAAACAAAAGTAAAAATGACAAAAGTTGTTACAACAGAATCTCACACATGCGCTGCATGGGGCAGTCTCTACCAAGAATCTTAGATACAGGAAATGTTATGATGTTATAATTATCTAGTGTCAAAAATGGTAGGAGCACAAAATATCACTGCAATTATATAAAACAGCCTTTACCAACCTGATGCCTTTCAGAACAGTTAGAATGCAACTCCCATAATCCCTAGCCAGCATGACTGGAGTTGGAATCCAACATAATTGGAGTGCACCAGGTTGGAAAAGGTTCATATAAACCATCCTACACCACTAACATTTCCTGTATTTCACTAATAAGGCTCACTATCATTTGTAATATTCCCCCTGTTTCAATTCCTGCATGGTTAGTTCCACAAGTTATTGTACCACTTATTTAAGAACACTACAAACTGAAATTAATAAGTAGCCCGTAATGTAATATCGAATCAACACCCTCCAAAGTATTGTCCCCATTTGCAAACTTGAAAGCTAAACAGAAGCAACAAAAAGTACATGTTCTATATGCTATTTCTGAGCTTGCTAGGTTATATGTGGACATCATGTTATGGTTCTGACCAAGATTATCCAGATTTGGTTCAGGGCTTAAAATAGTGGTGAACTTGATACAAGAAAAACCCCTCCCCCTCTATCCTCCAGAGATCCTCATGCAGATCACTCTTTTGTTGATGGAAAGAGAATCTGTGTTGCTCGTAGCAACAGTTCAATCACTAAGAAATTGGTGTGGGGGGAGGTCAGGGCACTTAAAGGGCCACAGTTAAGTCCTTGGGGAGGGGGTGCTGTGCATCCCTGGCTTAAATGAACCTGCATAGTTTCTAGATATTAAAACAATAAAGCCCGCAACTCATGAAGGGTTAAAGTGGGGAGGGGATGTGGGAACACTCACAAGCTCAGCCACCAATGTATCCACAGCTGTTTCATTTTACTGAAATGAGTACATTTAGGTTCTAAGCATGCCCACTTGGTGACAAGAAAAGCCTGAGGGAAGACTCTTTGTGGTGATGGAACCTTAAATCAAACTGTTTTTAATCCAGATATCACTGGAATTCAAACTATCAGGGGAGAAAGGACTCAATTACTGCATTTGGATGACATGCCGTGGCTCATCATGGGCTCCTTATCCCACAGTGAGCTGTGGCAACCACAGGTGCCAAATTGCATATCCAACCCCCACTCAGGGATTGTCATGTCTTGTGCACCTGGTGAGTGTGGGTTATGTGAGGATTAAATACCCATGGGTTATGTATGGGTTGTTTAACCCTCAAATAACCCAGGCCTGTCAGGTTTGCACGACACGACAACCCGCAAGCAGGAGTTGCATATTCAAAATGGTGGCCACACACACCTCACACACACACCGCAGCCTCACCAAGGGTTAAATAACCCACAGTGGGCTGTCATGTTGTGCAAACAGACCCACTGTGTTCCATTTCTAAACACCCAGCAATTTAGCACAGTTGGCTAGGAAAGAAGTGCTGACAGAGGCGGTCTAGGAAGCAGAACCTGGAAGTGACATAGCTAGCCAATGGCAACCCAACTGAGGGTGAGAAGCACAGAGGCAAGAAGATGAGCATTAAGGTGGAAATGAAACACCTCATCCTTCAGCTGCTCGGTAGGCACCATTAGTCCCATTAAACTATCTGAAGGCTATCCAGACCACTTAGGCTTTACCAGGTGCATAGAGGAAAGGCAAAATGTTTTCCAGGCTAATTTAATGACCCCATGTGATCCCTCCCCACCAGTTACTGGAAGGGCCAATACAGGGTCCAGAAGCTATAATAGGGGCTGCCGAAGCCCACTGATAAGAGATGTCCCCCAAATCATCATCTATAATCGATTTTGCTCTGCAAACTGTGTAACTGTGGTCTATAGAACCTCATTACCACAAGCATCTCTCCATCTACAAATGAATTTTACAGTATTTTCAAGATGCTCAGAGAGAAATACGTCTAAATTAAAAGCTTACTTTCTTCAGAACAGATGGCATTTCTTTTTTCATTGTTCTTCGCAAAAATTCAGGCATGTTATTTTCGATATCTGCACGCGTCCCCTTTTTATGAAGCACTGCAGCCAAAAATGAAATAACCTAGGGAAAAACACAGTTCAAAGTGGTGGAGAAAGAGAAGGTGAAAGTCAGAGAACATTCAGAACAAGGCTCAGCCTGGGAACTCGGAACTCCTACACAAAATAGGGCTACGTTACCCTATCCTTATGCCAAAAGAGCGCAAACAAATGGGAATGTAATGATGGGCACACTAATGAAAGGGTACTTTATGGAAACAGGCAAGTTTCACAACACATGGCAAGAGCATATTGCTATGTCTCAACTTCTCAGAATCTTTACAGCAGGGGTGGGAATTTTTTTCAGCCTAAAGCTGAATTCAATTTCAGAAAAGCTCTTGGGAGCTGTATTCCAGTGGTGGGCAGGGCTAAAGGCAAAAATGGTGGGGCCAAAAAACACAAAACAACGCCAGCATATTGTAGCTTAATGCTCTGACTGCCAGTAACTGAGCCTTAGGAGAGGCTCAGTTTTAGAATAGGGAAAACTGGTGGTTTCTTGACTTTTCTGCAAGCAGCTGGTTGGAGGAAAGGAAGTTGGTGTAGCTATCTACCAGAGGGCCTGATCTGGTGCTCAGGCCTGAGGTTTTCCACCCCTGCCTTACAGTTACTTTGCTTCAGGACTCCAGATGCAAACATCCATGAGGAACCCCAACTCCAATCCTGCAACTAGGCACGCAAGGGCATGGTTTGCCACAGAGCTAAGCAAGGAGTGAGGGGCAAGTATGAGCTCCCACACCCTCCAAGCACCCAAGGTGTGCAGAGCCCTCAAACACCCATGGCCACAGACCGGCTTGGTTCACACAATTGTGGCTTCAGAAATAAAACATGGTGGCTTATTTCCCTCGCCATGCATGCCAGTTCGATTAGCATAATTACCCTTGGCAGCGCAGCTTCTCAGGTTGTGCAAATGTGGCCAGGGTGGCTTGTTTTCGTGGTTAACAAGCCACCCCAGAACACAACAGCAGCCTGGGACTGTTACACTTCATACGAGTGTAACTATATAACAGAGCAAGAGTTCTGGATGGCTTGTTAACCAACCATCTTTGCCTGGTTTGTATATAATGACAAGCGGCACCCAGTGAGGGTAATTAGGGAAATTGGGCAGCACTCACAGGGTGGTTAATAAACCACTGTGGCTTAACCACCCACATATGTGCAAACCAGGCCCATGGGTTCTGGGTGGCTTGTTAACAACAGCAACAAGCCACCCTAGGTGGGTTCACACAAAACGATAAGCCACACTGCTGTGGGTAATTATGCTAAGTCCCCCACCACATGACTGGTGTGGGCAGCAGGGAAAATAAGCCACCGTGGCTTATTAACCACCCTGTAATCATGCGAACCAAGTCCCCGACCAGGTTTGCATGATCAGCGGAGGAAAGAATGCAGTATGGCTTGTTTCCCCCACCCCCATGCATACCTGGCATTTGCTTAATTACCCACACCATGTCGCAGGTTGCCGAGTTGTCTAAACCTGGTGCGCAGCATGGCAGGAGTGGCTTCTAACCCACCCCACAACCCATGGCTCATAGTAGGAGTTGTGGGGTGGGTTAGAAGCCACCCCCGCTACACCACATGCCAGGTTTGGACATGGCAACCTGCAATGCAGCACAGGTAATTAATCAAATGCCGGGCATGCGAGCGGCATGTGGGGGAAATAACCCATTCTGCATTGTTTCCCCTACGACCGTGTGAACCCAGCCACTGACTCCTTTCCACCCATACAATATGGACCAACATGTAGTGATGAAACAACCCTTTCTTAACTACGTAGGTTGCATAAAAGGAAGCCCTGTTGGCAAAAACAGGGAAGTTCCCACCATGCACTGGTAAAGGCAATAGGAAACACACCTTTGCTGGAGTACTCCACTCATCATGACTCACTCTTCCTTGCAGGATCAGAGTCAGGGCCTCTGGAGCAGAAAAATCACTGGAGACAGAGTTCCAATGCAACTCCCTAGAGTCACAGAATGCATGAATATTGTCCTGTTGTGTACAACAGGTAGACACAATGAGGACTACTACTTGTCTTTTACCACCAACAAGCAACAGTTTAGGGTTTCCAATTCATCTCAAGGAAAGGATGTAAACGACAGATAAAGCTGGGTATACTGATGACTTCTCAGTCCAAATCTCCAGATGACTTCACCTAGCAGTTTTATGTAGATACTGAACAGCATGGACAAAACAGAACCCTGAGCCACTCCATGGGCCAACAGACAGAGGTGTCAATTGTTGTGTATGTGGGGCATTTTCAGAGGGGGGAATGCGACTAATAAGGGCAATCCCTCCCCTCCCTGGGCACTGAGACCCTACCTTAAAAAATTACCTTTCTCACTACAATTAGGCCTTTAAAGAGCCTCCACTGGTGCCAATAGAACCTTTTTAAAAGCTTAATTTCAGGATGAGCAGGGATAGAGGAGAACCGTGGGCTGTTCTGAAAGGCCCTGCAGGCCACAGATTCCCCACCCATAATCTAGATTTTTTTAAAGCCAAATTACCACATTGGGGTGTGGGGGCAATTTTCACATGTGTATATAGTTTAGAAAAGATCTAAATAACCTAGATAGGGCTCTTTGGCACTATCAGCATGCTTGTCTTTAAACCTGTTGTATTAGCCGCACTTTTGAGAAATCGGACTAGCTTTGTTATCTCTTAGTCTGCCAGCAGACTATAAAGAGGATCCATGCAGGAACAGAAATCCATCCACGGCATGTAGTTTGCAGGACAGTTTTTTATTGTGCTAATTTAACTACATGCACTGATGCCCTCAGTTTGGTGTGGCATTAGGAGTCAGTATTTTTTTTAATCACGTCCATAAAATAGTCCTGCCTTAAACCAGTTGTTTAATGTTCAACTAGATGACCAGGTTTAAAATGCAGATATGTTTAAAAATAAGTTGTCATGGTAAATATTCATACACCCTCTTCCAGCTTACAATGAAATTCAAACCGTTCTGAAAAAAAGATGTTTGTAATGGGAGTCCTAATATCAAGCATACTGTCACATAAAATAGGTGGGAAACCATACACGGGAACTTTAGAAAAAGATAGTGTGATAAGTTATGGAACTGAACTATAGAATAAAATGAAAATCAATCTGAATAAATCTTCAGTTTAATCCCTGGATTTCTCACAGAGTAGAGCACTATTTCATCCTTGGAATGATGGAATGAATTGCCATTCTGAGAAAATGTTACATGCATCCTTCCCCATGCTGACAAGAAAGCATTTTTACAGGCTATCTTTCCTCACATACTGTCATTTTGCAATGTGTGCTGTACACCAATGTCTGGGAAAGAATGTAATAAAATTTCCCAACAGGCAATATAAAAAGGCAAGTGGAAATCAGTCTTGTTTCTTAAAGGAAGCATAGACTGTGTACTCTCCATTGTCTTCTTGGGTATTTCTCAGTTTGTGAGAAACTGGAAAATAAAAGACCTCACTGCAATCTCACCAGCTGTCTACCTTCTGTGTTTACCAAGTATAATGGACAGGAAGAAAAGGCCTGTCATGAAAGAATGAAGAGAGATACCCAGCGTTCTCATTTTAAGATTCTAAGTTTCCAGACCTCACCACTGAGAAGAAGAAAACTAGAAAAATATGTAACTGTGATTTACTAAATTTAGCTTAGTTACTATTTACACCCTGCTTTTCTATTAAAATAATAATAAAAGCAGCTACAGGAAGAACAATCCTATGGCCCCTGGAGAGCATCTGGAGGGCCATAGGATACTTCAGATTCCTGGATCTGAGCCCAGAGACAGAGCTCCAACCTCATACCCAGGAGTCTGAGCTCCCAGCCCCTTTACAGCCAGCACAGAGAGGACTGCCTCAGCTGCCTCTACAAGCTCGCAGATGTGAGCTCAGAGAGGAGGGAAAGGGGGCAGTTCAGTGGGCGGGGAGGGGAGGATATCAGGGCAGCTGACTTAGGAAGAATCCTCCAGCCACCCAGCTTCCTTCCCTCCTGCTCAGCTGCTAGATGGGCAAATTGCTCATCTACCGAAAATGCCGAGCGAGAGGAGCACGGAGGCAACAATTGCCTCCATGCTCCTCCACCCTGCATAGGATACCCATCAGCCTCCAAGTTCGAGGGCTGACAGGCTTCCGGACAGGATTGTGCCCTTAGAAACTCAAAATCAAGAAGCAAAACAAGATAATAGTCTACAAAATGTTCTTATAAAGTCCCCCTTAATACATCTTGAGGTTTTCAAAACAAAGTAAGGTTAATATTGGCTTAAACCGTATGGCATTTTTTTAAAAAAACAAAGCAGCTTAGGGTTTCCTCCATATTAAAGATTGATTGTTCTTAATGAATTTCTCTCCCATTTCTTGTACATGATATTTCACAAAATTCTTTTAGTGCAATCCAGTGAAAATCCCCCTTAGGGGACTGAAGAAATATGAAATAATTTCATATTTGAATTAATGAAATATTTTCCATGAGAACTCAGTTACTGAGATAGTGCAGATGAAAGTCTTAAAACATAGTTTGGTGCAACATGAAAGAGCAGTTAAGGATGTTCCTGCTTACACGAACTCCCACTTCCCGATTTACACTTAGCAATTCTCTCACTTCCCGGTTTTGAGGCAAATGACAGTTTCACATTTTGGCTGAACTGGCAAACACCAAAATATGGCTTGCCTCAAACCAGGAAAAAAGGGAAAATCGCCAACTGTGTAGGAAGCGGGAAGCATGCAAGCCTGAGGTTCCTTTTCTACTTGATTATACCCTGGTTTTGAATTCTGGTTGGCAGAGCAAGCATAAACCATGTTTGCTGGTTTGGAGGAAATGGCAATCTATGGCATCCCTCAAAGCAGGAAAGAAGGTAGGGAATTGTCACCTGAAAGCGGAAGGGACAAGCATGTGACCCAAGGCTCCTTGTCTGCTAGTTCACATTGTTTCAAACCATGCTTAGGCATTACATCTGAACCAACCCACTGGCTTTCATATAAAGGAGAATGAATGAAGGCGAATGAACTGCAGTACTGAAACTTTAATAAGCTGTTTTTATTGAAAATCAATCAGTGAAAAGTTTAAACATTTTTACTCTAGGAAAATATAACCCAGTAACCATATCTGTTTGTGAGACTGAATCTGTTTTATATGTGATACAGTATAGAAATGTTGTAAATAAATAAAATAAAGAGTACTGGGTTAGATTTTTGAGATTCCTATTCAAATCACCACAATCAAGAGATTTTGATTCAATCATCCATCAGAATATCTATATAGAATGTGTAATACCTGAATAGTATCTACATCAGTTGGGCCAAACCACTGGCTGCAGGGGGTTGTGATGGGGTGGAGGAGGCCCTTCCCCAATGGAAAGGAGCTCCATCGGCAGTGAGGGATGTCTGTCCTGAAGGCCCCAATTATGCCCACAGAAAGCTCCACTGGTGGAAATCTATCGCCAGCAGTGTTTCTGTGGGCGGAAGCTGTTCTTAGACCCCAAAACAGGATGTTCCAAAGGTGGGGATAGGACAGGATGGATCCAAAGCCCTGTTGTTCACTGGAGAGCCCCCAGGATTGCAGGCCTCTTCAAATCAGCCTGGACCCGGTATAACTAATCTCACCCACACCAGAACCAATGGGGGTGGGGAGCAAAGAATTAGGGAAAAAAACCACTCCAACATACCTGCCCTATCTGCTACTTCACACACTCCTCCCACCCCATTTAGCATTGCGCTACAAATCCCTAGATAATTTATACTTTCTAAATATATAATTCAGCTAATTCTTTATTCTGCTCCAGAAATCAATACATTCTGGCCCTTAAGAGTTATTAAAGGGGGGGGGGGAGAAATACCTGTATTGTTTTCCCAAGGCCCATGTCATCTCCAAGAATACATCCTCTTTTACGAACATAGTGTCCATGTAAAAACTGGGTCCCTTCCCTTTGATAATCACGTAGATATCGGTTAATTGTATAAGGGATCTGATTTCCATCCTCAAACAACTCAAAGGCAACTGCAGGTGAGGGAAGCCTTCTGTCAGGAAAATAGGGCTTCTCCAAATCTTCATCATCGAATATTAAGTTCTTCTGTGCATCCTTACTAGTTTTGATTCTACAGAGCTTTGCTACTAGTATTTTCTTCTCTTGAAATCCCACAAAAGAAACAACTGCAAAAAAATTCCCATTCTCATTTGTTTCGAAGGATGTTATTATAGCATCACAAAGCTTCCCATTTTCATGAACAGGAGCAAGGCATTTATCTCCAACGTGCCATTGGTCTGTTAAAAAGCACATACAAAGGAAATAATACATCAGACTGAATGAAAATCAATGTATTGCAGTTGGTTTAACTCAGCCTTCCACAACCATGTGCCCTCCAGATGTTTTAGATTACAACTCCCATCATCCCTGACCATTGATCTTGCTGGCTGGAATTGAAAGGAGTTGTAGACCTAAACATCTGGAAGGCAGCATGTTGGGGAAACCTGATTTAACTGTTCAATATGGGCATAAAACGCTTGCTGAAAAAACACAAGAACGTAAGATTTGTATAAAAAACACTAACGTTCCTACATTTTTAACCTCTAGCCATAATCTACTCTAAGCACAGGACAAGATATAAATCTAAGTAAATAAATCAGAAAACTAGCAGTTTGTCATTTTGAGAAGTGCATCTTTATCATTTTGTGTTCGTTACATAAACGTCCTCAATGTTGACCACACTGGAGGTGACACATATGGAACAGCCTCTAAACTATGTATCATTTTAATGATAATAGGTACCATTAACAACAAGCTGAAGAGAAACAGGACAGGTGTGGCAAATATTCACTAGCAAATATTCAAAAAGGGAAGCTTGGACATTCACTTTCATAACATTACCAACATTTTAAAACATTATTAAAATTAATCTTTAAACAACTGGGGGGGAGGTGGGAGGGACAGATGGATTGTGGCTACAAAAGACACTTTTCAGTTTGTACAGATATATAATGCATAATTCTCCAGAAAATGCACCCAGTTTTCCCAAACATCAGCTCTCAGTTCAATACATTTTGATTAGTTTCAATATTGATATGCAAAAGCGACAACATTGAACTAAACCCGGATCAATTTTCATGATTGCTTTAGAAAGCTGTAAGTAGATGCAAAGCAATGTATTGAAATTTGAAAAGCTCTCAAGCAGAGAGAGAGAGTTAAAATAAGAGTACTGAGTAATAACGAGCAAAATAAGTACCTTTCACAGTAATAAAGGCTTATCAAAGGACAGAAAGTTATGTTTCTCAGATCCTATTATAGAATGAGGAAGTTAATACCCATCCCCCATAGTCTTCTGCCCACTCCAAGCAAGAGACAGTTCGACCAAGCAAGATGTGGCCTGAACAAATGCACTTTGCGGTCTTTGTCTTGTAGTGTGGAGTATGTGAGTGCTTTGCCACATACTCAGATCTCAATTGATTGCATTACAGCAAAACTTTGGGAAAGGGAGCTGAGGAGTCACACGGATCCACAATTCCACTAGCTATGGTGAGTGTTCAGATGGCCTCTGGTGAGCACAATAACGCCCCAGCCCTCATTCTCCCTACCTTAAAGTTGAAAGGAAGAAGGTGATCCCCACCTCTTTCCAAGCCTCAAAGTTCAGAGGCAACCTGTGATTTATTTTGGCTTTGTGCAAGCTGGGGGCAGGGCATTGTCCCTGACCTCATGCTGCATTCAGATGAACAGCACAAGGTCGAGGAGACCCCACACCTTGGGGGAGGGACATGGTTTAGGGAACCCCAAAGGTTGCTTGGCCTCCAGGTACAGCTCACATTTGTGAAGTCTGTTTGCTAACATGATGAAGGAATCTCACAACCATCATACCATGTGACTAGGGAGCGGGGGATCAAGTGGCATTCATTCAGCCTGCTTTTCTAAAACAGACACACTTATTTGCTTTAGTGCCAAATCAGGCATTACATTTTCCACTCAAGGATGGGATTACAGAGGACCATATGGCCTGAATTATGCTAAGTAAAGCTGCCCGAAAAGTCACTAAAATAAACTAACAACTCAATACTATGTGTGTCTACTCAGGAGTAAATCATATTGAATTCAATGGATCTTACTCCCAAATAAATGGGCATATGATTGTAGCCTACGGCAATTCTTAACAAGGATTCATCCCACTGAATTAAGTGAGTCTTACTGCCAAGTAAACATGCTTATGATCAGGCTACATGACTTAATACTATGCACACTTAAATGGGGAAGACTCCCACTGAATTTAGTGGAACTTAGTTCTGAGTAAACACATAAAGGATTGGGATGTAAACTGTTTTAAATCTGTGCTATATAAATAATGACAGATCCTATCTTTTTTCTCTTTTTCAAGGTAACTAATAAACGAATAACCCACCTGTCAAATTGTCACACATTCCTAGTTACATGTCAGCATAGATCCTCAAAAACTGAAAAAGGCCAAAAAGAAAATGTATTAACAATTTGATAGGCAAGTATCATCAACTGACATTTCACTTTCTATAGATTATTATCCTGCTTATGTTGAGGGCTAATGGACAAACCAAAACACATAATTAAATTCCAAGTAATTAACCTCCAAAACCCATAGATGAAACACATACCAAATCTGATAAAAAATAATTTCCAAATAACGACAACATAGAAAGAGAGAGAACTTCTCTCTGCTACTCATTAAAACCTCATAAAATCCTCATAACTTTACTGAAACAGGGCACAGAATTAAATGCATACACTGTCCCTGGGTGTCCTCTGAGGCCTCTAAGAGCTGCCCATGCCAGAGCTAAACAAGCATCTCTGTATCACTCAAAGTACTGACAATGCCAGCAAAAACACCAATATTACGGCTGGATTTAGATCTCATTAGCACTGGCAGCTGTTATGCAACACATATGCACATGAGCTGTTGTGCTTGCAAACTGCCTCAGATAGGAATGTAGGAGTTTTGCAACACAGAAACAGCTAAACCAGCCTTCTTTAATCTGGTGCTCCCTAGATGCTCTGGACTACAACTCCCAGCATTCCTGATAGTTGGCCATGCTGTCTGGCATCGATGGGAGTTGAAGTCCAAAATATCTAGAGGGCACCAGGTTGCAACAGCCATATCAAAGCACACAATTTCATATCAGGTGTGGGTCACAAGATTCAGTTCTTTGACGTTCTGTGCCAATATGTACGCATAAGTAAAAGACAATGGCTTGGATCTTAGAAGAAATTAACTAAACTGGCCCCAAGTGGGAGGGGAGAACAGTTTCTGGTCAGAACCCTGTCTCCAACCTGGGAGCCCAGAAACCAAAAAATCCTATGTCCTATGACTTAGGATTGCTCCCTCCAGCTCTTACTGCCAGTAACTAAGCCTTAGGAGAGGCATTTCAACATTTTAGAATGGGGGGGGGGGAACTGCATGAAAGCCAGTTGGTCAGTGGTTGGGGAAATGGGGTTACAGCCTTCTCAGGAACTCCAGAGGACCATATTCTGATCCGAGACCTGAGGTGCCCCACCCCTGATGTATACAATTTATATGGTATGAATCCATACAACTAAGATGCCTAAAAAAAACCTTTCTGAGTAAGATTACATTATCAAAGTGTATAAACTTGCTTTCTTTGCCGTATAGTCTTCCCACTTCCCACTTGCCTTAAAGGTGCTTTTATGGTGTCGTTGCCTTGCCTCATTCACACAACTCGACATCATTTTCTACTCATGACCCTCCCATATTCTCTTACCACTTCTTCCATCTTTTTGTTTGACACAGAAAATCTGTTAAGGAGAAAAGATGGAACAGCTGCACAATGACTTCCAACTGCTAGCACTAGAAGCCCTCTGTCTGGAAGCTCCCCAGTTGTCCCAGCTATGGGACCTACTTATCACATTTACATGGGAGCAAGTCCCATTGAATTCTGTAGGATTCAGTTCTGCGCAAACATGCACAGAATTGCACTGTTAACACCTAATTTTAATTAGTTTTCTGTATTTCCAAAATATCAGACGGAGCAACCAGAAATGTGCACTGTCTTCCAAGTGTGGCCACATCACAGATTTGTGAAAGGGTATTATTTGATGAGAACAAACTGGTGGACATGCATGCTGTGGTCTTTCTTAGGGCCACTCATCATGTCTACTTCAACACTGCTGAACTGTAACAGCAGTTTATGGAACACCAGTCTGTAGGAAACCAGTCTACGGGCACAATCCTTTTTATTTATTACATTTATATCCCACCTTTTCTCCTCCTTAAAGAACCCAAGGTGGCATACATAATTCTCCTCCTCTCCATTTTACCCTCACAAGAACAACCCTGTGAGATAGGTTGGGCTGAGAGTCCATGACTGGCCCAAAGTCACCCAATGAGTTCCCATGGACGAATGGGGACTAGAACCCAGCCATCCGGACTCCTGGCCCAACACTCTGGCCACTACACTACACTGGCTCTCAGGTGGTATAGCAGCATGCTGGGAGTCACAGGCCTTTTTTTCCTGTCTAAACACGCACAGGATTGTGCCTTCAAATGTTAAAGGTTGTATCCAATTTTAGTCTGACTTAAGTCCCATTCACTTCAATGGCTCTAGTCCAAGTAGGGCTAACACCGGATACAACCCTGCCAGCACAATCCTCCGCATGTCCGCTGAGAAAACAGCCCCACGGTGCTCGAAGGGGCTTACTCCCAGGTAAGCATGCAGCTGCCGCTTCAGCGTCTCTTGTGGAAGGGGCCCATGCTCAAACTGATCTAACTGAGCTGTCCCTTCCGGGAGAAATGAGAGGTGGGCGCCAATTCCAACGGGCAGAGCAACCCCCGCCCTCCCGTAGCTCGCGCGCGCAATGCTCTACGATAACACGCTCCTCACCGACAGCCACCGCTTCCGTCTCTTCCGGGATTTCAGGACCAGCAGCCCCTTCCAACGGGGAGCAGCCAACGAACTCTCGCGAGAACAACAGTCCCTTTGGTGCCCAGCTCTTTAAAAGCCCCCCCTCTCTCCCGTGGGGGAGAGTTATTTTGCTTTCCAGGTGAAGTCACCATAAACTTATGATAGGTTAGACTCGTGTGCAGAGCTCGGATTCATTTGGGCGCCATTTTTTAAAACCTGCCAAGAGGCGGGGAAGAGAGCTGCCCATAAATATCAATGGAGAATTCCGACGGCTTGGCCGCGTATGGTGACGTCAGGCAATAACGCGTTGTCCCCACACATACACGCGCTGACCCCCCAACAGCAAGGACGGGAGTTTCTTATCCAGATCTCCGAATTACTGAATGGTGTGGCTCTATGGGGGAAAACGTGACGTTAATGAAGATAACGCGGCAAACTCCCGCGATACGAAGGCTTGCTATTTACGTTCCTTGGGCCGGCGGGGTGGCTCGTTTCTTCGCGCGTGGGAGTGGGTGGTTGAGGTTTGGGCACCGCGGGGGCATAAACCCAAGTGAAGCAAAGCCAGAAGCAACACCTGTGTGGAACCCTGTGCCATTCATGGCGGGGCTGGTCAGCTTTTCCCCTTGAGGCTAAGCGCATTCGTCTATTTTCTTGAAGCAAGTACAGTGCTTTCCTGTTCTAGGGTTGCCCTCTGGCAGCAGCAGGACACCCGCAGCTCTTTCAAGAGCAACATGGCAGACAGAAATTCAACAAGTGCAACTAATCCCCGCAACCACTGCTATACCTTCAGCTGCGCCTGCTGAATTCCTGCCGCCTGTGGTGCGAAAGGCACAGCGCGGCGCCTCGCAGCAGCAGCCCTTTGTGCATAAATACTCTTAAGCAAGGGCGTGGCTACTCAGACCTGGGTTCAGGGTTTTGGAAAACATCCCGCTTCTGCTCAGGCCAATTTGTAGTTGGACCACTTCAGCTCAGCACCAAACCTGAGTCAAGGTTTGGAAAAAAGAATCTGTATGCTTCCTGTTGATTACCATGGGAAATTAGAAAAAAAAATTAACTTTTTTCTCTTGGTCAGAACTGGATGATAATTTCAGGCATAGTAGCTCCCTAGAAGGGGATTGTTGTTGTTCAATCGTTAAGTCATGTACGACTCTTCGTGACCCCATGGACCATAGCACGCCAGGCCTTCCTGTCCTCCGCTCTCTCCCGGAGAGTGCTCAAGTTCATATTCATTGCATCCGTGATGCTATCTAGCCATCTCATCCTCTGCCGTCCCCTTCTCCTTTTGCCTTCAGTCTTTCCCAGCATCAGGGTCTTTTCCAGAGAGTTTTCTCTTCGCATTAGGTGGCCAAAATATTGGAGCTTCAGCTTCAGTATCTGTCCTTCCAATGAGCACTCAGGGTTGATTTCCTTTAGGATGGACTGATTTGACCTCCTTGCAGTCCAGGGGACTCGTAAGAGTCTTCTCCAGCACCACAGTTCGAAAGCATCAATTCTTCGGCGCTCAGCCTTCCTTATAGTCCAGCTCTCACAGCCATACATTACTACTGGGAAAACCATAGCTTTGATTAGACGGACCTTTGTTGGCAAGGTGATGTCTCTGCTTCTTACTATGCTGTCTACGTTTGCCATAGCTTTCCTCCCAAGGAGCAAGCGTCTTTTAATTTCATGGCTACAGTCACCGTCTGCGGTGATCTTGGAGCCCAAGAAAATAAAATTTGTCACTGCTTCCATTTCTTCCCCTTCTATATACCAGGAAGTGATGGGGCCAGATGCCATGATCTTCGTTTTTTTAATGTTGAGTTTCAAACCAGCTTTTGCACTCTCCACTTTCACCCTCAACAAGAGGCTCTTGAGATCCTCTTCACTTTCTGCCATTAGGGTGGTATCGTCTGCGTATCTGAGGTGGTTGATAATTCTCCTGGCAATCTTAATTCCGACCTTGATTCATCCAACCTGGCGTTTCTCATGATGTACTCTGCATATAAGTTAAATAGGCAGGGCGACAATATGCAGCCTTGTACTCCTTTCCCAATTTTGAACCACTCGGTTGTTCCATGTCTGATTCTTACTGTTGCTTCTTGACCCTCGTACAGGTTTCTCAGGAGACAGGTAAGGTGGTCTGGTACCCCATCTCTTTAAGAATTTGCCACAGTTTGTTGTGATCCACACAATCAAAGGCTTTAGCGTAGTCAATGAAGCAGAAATAGACACTTTTCTGGAATTCTCTTGCTTTCTCCATGATCCAGCGAATGTTGGCGATTTGATCTCTAGTTCCTCTGCCTCTTCGAAACCCAGCTTGTACTTCTGGTAGTTCTCGGTTCACATACTGCTGAAGCCTAGCTTGTAGGATTTTGAGCATCACCTTGCTGGCATGTGAAATGAGCGCAATTGTACGGTAGTTTGAACACTTTGGCGTTGCCCTTCTTTGGAATTGGAATGTGAACTGACCTTTTCCAGTCTTGTGGCCACTGCTGAGTGTTCCAAATGTGTTGGCATGTTGAGTGCAGCACTTTAACAGCATCATCTTTTAGGATCTTAAATAGCTCAGCTGGAATACTGTCAACTCCGCTAGCTTTGTTGTTAGTAATGCTTCCTAAGGCCCACTTCAGTTCACTCTCTAGGATGTCTGGCTCAAGTTCAGTGGCCGCACTCTCATGGCTATCAGGGACATTCAGATCTTTCCTGTATAGTTCTTCTGTGTATTCTTGCCACCTCTTCTTAATCTCATCTGCTTCTATTAGGTCCCTGCCTTCTTTGTCCTTTACTATGCCCATCTTTGCACAAAACATTCCCTTGACATCTCCGATTTTCTTGAAAAGATCTCTAGTCTTTCCCATTCTATTGTTTTCCTCGAGTTCTTTGCATTGTTCATTTAAGAAGGCCTTCTTGTCTCTCCTTGCTATTCTCTGGAAATCTGCATTCAGTTGGATATATCTTCCCCTTTCTCCCTAGCTTTTGCTTCCCTTCTTTCCTCAGCTACTTGTAAAGCCTCATCAGACAGCCACTTTGCTTTCTTGCATTTCTTTTTCTTTGAGATGGATTTCGTTGCTGCCTCCTGAACAATGTTACGGACCTCCGTCCATAGTTCCTCAGGCACTCTGTCTATCAGGTCTAATCCCTGAAATCTATTCCTCACCTCCACTGTATGTTCATCAGGGATATGATTTAGGTCATACCTGAATGGTTTAGTGGTTTTCCCCCTGTTCTTCAATTTAAGCTGAAATTTTGCGATAAGAAGCTCATGATCTGAGCCACAATCAGCTCCAGGTCTTGTTTTTACTGACTATATAGAGCTTCTCCATCTTTGGCTGCAAAGGACATAATCAATCTGATTTCAGTGTTGATCATCTGGTGATGTCCATGTGTAGAGTCGCCTCTTGTGCTGTTGGAAAAGAGTGTTTGCTATGATCAACGTGTTCTCTTGGCAAAACTCTATTAGCCTTTGTCCTGCTTCATTCTGTACACTAAGGCCATGCTTGCCTGGTATCCTGGTGATTTCTTGACATCCTACTTTAGCATTCCAATCCCCTATGATGAAGAGGACATCTTTTTTTGGTGTTAGTTCTAGAAGGTGTTGTAGGCCTTCATAGAACCGATCAACCTCAGCTTCTTCGGCCTCAGTGGTTGGGGCATAGACTTTAATTACTGTGATGTTGAATGGTTTGCCTTGGATTCGTACTGAGATCATTCTATTGTTTTTGAGATTGTACTCCAGTACTGCTTTTCCCACCCTTTTATTGACTATGAGTGCTACTCCATTTCTTCTAAGGGATTCTTGCCCACAGCAGTAGATATGATTTAATTTAATATAATTTAATTTCCCTGAATTAAATTTGCCCATGCTTGTCCATTTACAGCATCGGATTTTCTTTTCACCACCAGACACATCCACAGCTGAGTGTCCTTTCGGCTTTGGCCCAGCCACTTCACTCTTTCTGGCGCTACTTGGAAATACCCTCTGCTCTTCCCTAGTAGTATATTGGACACCTTCCGACCTGAGGGGCTCATCTTCCGGCGTCATCTCTTTTAGCCTTGTGATACGTTCCATGGGGTTTTCTTGGCAAGAATACTGGAGTGGGTTGCCATTTCCTTCTCCAGTGGACCACATTTTGTCAGAACTCTCTGCCATGACCTATCCGTCTTGGGTGGCCCTGCATGGCATAGCTTATGGATTCACTGAGTTACGCGAGCCCCTTCACCACAACAAGGCAGTGATCCATGAGAAGGGGATTACACCTGATCAATGTCAGAAAAAAAAATAGGTGCAGGGTTTATATTTTGATTTTCTTTTAAAGGGAACTGCCAATAACATTGTTATTACTTGGAAGAAGTGGATAAGACCCATCAGAGGAGATCATGTCTACCAAATGTCAGAATGATAGCCATAAGGGTTTTTGTGCAAGGGTGGCCTTGACATTTTGAGGTCTCCAAAAAAGGACATACTTATCTCCCTATGTTCCTTGTGGACCATTGTTCTGAAAATTACAGACAGCCTAGGATTGTCCCTAAGTAAGAAACCAGCAAATTTTCAGGAGGATAGGTGCAGCAGTTCATGTGGAAGGGGAGTTCTCCAGTTTGGGGGAGGGAGTGATTTGCTTTCCCTTCCATTCAGCCCTTCCCCAACAGTTTTTGGGTAAGTTTGTATGAAAATGCACAGGTCATTAGAGGTGTCCCTCAGGCAAGAAACCTGCAAAGTTTCTGAAGGATATACATGCATGCAAATTTAGAATGACCAGAATTTATTTACGTTTCACCAATGTTAGCAGCAGGGGAACATGGGTGGGAAGGTGCTATTGCACTCATGCCCTGCTTGTGGGTTTCCCGTGGGTATCTTGGCCACTGTGTGAACAGAATGCTGGACTAGATGGACCTTGGTCTGATGCAGCACGGTTCTTATGTTCTTAAATATAGAGTGCCTCTGAGCATGTGCAAAATGTTTTTCTTTCACCACTGAGCACTTACATTCTCCCACTACCAATTCAATTCCCCTCCATGCAACCATCCGTCCTCATCCTACCATCCTCCAGCAACTCTTCATCAAAACAGATTGTGCAACTCCTCTCTACCTCCTCCTTGTTATGCACAAGCTGTCATTGTATCTTCCTCCCCATAACTTCATTTGTGCCAAGACTTCACCAGGATTCAGCCAATGAGTCTGAGTTCAAAACTAGGGCTAAGTTATGGAGAAACTCTGAGCATGTACTAAGTGCCTTTCCCTCACCACTGAAGCTAGAGTTCATGCAAAAAGAAAAGAAAACCCAAACCCACAAATGACAAAACATGCATAAGACTGAGCTGAAAGGGTAGTCAATTCATTAGGTGGAATTGGGTAGGCACTGTATTAAGCTTGCAGTACCATGCTCACAACTCAGGACTTATTTCTGAGTAAACATGCAGAACATCAAGGTGCAAACCTCCCTGCAAAAGTAACTTCTGCTGGAATCCTATGCACACTTTCTTGAGGATACAAGAAACATAATGGGACTTCTCAGTAGGCATACATAGGATTGCATAAATTAGCAATATTTATCTCCCCTCCACTTAAAAAACGAACCAAAAACTCCTATTTTTTACATTAAAGCTTTCTGTTCATAGGAACATAGGAAGCTCCCTTATACTGAGTCAGACCTGGGTCCATCTAGCCTGGTATTGTCGACACTGACTGGCAGCAGTGGCTCTCCAGGGTTTCAGGCAGGATTCTTTCCTAGCCCTACCTGGAGATGCTGGGGATTGAACCCAGGACCTTCCGCATGCCAAGCATGTGCTCTGCCACTGAGCTGCAGCCCTTCCTATGGCTGGATCATGGCAACTGACAAACAAAACAGCCCCAGTTTTGTTTCTGTGCAACCATGTGAACCCACTCTTCTCAAAGACTTGAGTGAGGAGAAGGAGAAAACCCAACCCTCTTGTCTGTTTGTATAAAGTCAAATACAGTTCAGAACTTCTCTTGCCCACCAAAGAGAATTCTCTTTAAGAATTCCCCAAGATATGCTCTGGGTGGAATAAAAAAGAGAAAGAAAGAAAGAAAGAACAGGAGAGGGGAGGGGAGGGGAGGGGAGGGGAGAAGAAAAGAAGAATGGTGATTGGAAATGTGCGGGGGGGGGGGAAGAGAGGGTTCCCTAAGCCAAGTGGGCTCCTTTCAGAGACGTGGTACTTCAGAGGAATTTAGGATGCTGTGGAGGGTTTGTAAGGATTGCATGTACTTAAATGAGCTTTATGAGGTGAGGTGGCTGAGGGCTTTTTCTACCATTTTTAAAACTGTAGAATCTATTTAAAAGCCCCTCCAGTTTCTCTATCATGATGCCACATAGTCCTAACACCCCCCCCCCTTTGGGATTTTTTGAGTCCTACAGCTATTTAGGAGAAATTAAAGTGGAGGGGGAGAAAGAGGTTTGTGGAGGCTGATTGGATCCTTTGCTGTACTGAAGCTACTAAACCTCTGCAGAATCCAAAGGTTCCAGTTTGGGGCAGTAAAATCAGATACCATGTGGAATACCAGTATTTCACATGGAGGTCTTTCTTCCCTTCCTTCTCCCTCTTCAGAATTTCATTGCAAGCAAGCTCCCAACAGTGGGCATGTAAGAGCAGAAAAGTAGGGGGGAGAGATTTTTTGCACCTCAAAACCCCCCCCCCACTCCAGAGATTAGGGATAGTGACCACCTAATGGTCACATTAAATACCTTCTGATTAGGATCTCTAATCCCCTGGGTGACTTGACAGCTTTTAGTTTTTGTTTTAGACTTTGAGAAAAGGAAACTTTATGCATGGCTAGCACAAAAGCCACTGGACCTAACTGTCTGAACTTTGGCAGGCTCAGTCATCTCTGTAGGGGCTGCCAGGTCCCCAAATTCCATGCACGTATGTGGAAGCACAAAAAAAACCTCTTTGCTTTGACACATTTTCTTGAAAATAGCACATTTTACCTGTGATTAGCACAAAACCCACTGGACCTAACTGCCTGAAATTTGGCATATTCACTCAGCTGTATGGGGGCTACCAAGCCTCCAAATGTCATGCATTTATCATACAAACTCAAAAGGTTATGGCCATTTTTGTTTTCCAATGCAGGTCAATGGGAAAATGTAAAAAAAAAAAAAAAAGCAATTAGGAAAGCTGAAAACATCCGGGACACAGCTCAAAAAAGATCAGGGGCCCGTGCCCAGGTGGGCCCTCCCTAACAATGCCCTTGCTCTGAAGTAAGTCCTGTTGAGTTCAATGGGTTCTATCGAATTTTAGCTCAGGTCTAACCTTTTGAAATGAATGGGACTTAAGTCAGGCTAACATTGGACACAACCCGCTGGGCCTTGCTTCCTGTATATTAGATTGTAGCCTCTCTCCAGTTTAAAAAATAAGTGGCAAACATTCATAACTGCGCTTGACCTTAAGCCATGTAGAGCAAGAAGGCTCTTAGTTTAGTTACTTAGTTCAGTTGGGGTTGAAAAATTTAAAAAGATCTTGCATTACTGACACAAGAGATTGTATTTTTTTTTTTCATTTGCACAGTATTTTTTCAGATACTTTCCTTCATGAAGAAGCAACATGGTGGATCTGATGCATTCTAGGAAAGGTCAATCCTATGCATGTTTCCTTACAAGTAAATCCCAGTATGAAGAAGCTACCAAATTCTCTGCTTTTAGGGCTCTTTTTGCAGCAGAAGGTAGACTGGTGCACCAATGAACCACAAGCCCACTTGTGTTGCCTCACCTATTGATTGCTGGGTTTCTTCAAATAATGCTGGTCTTGATGGATCTTAATCTGATGTAGCAAGACACTTCTGATGATCTTAAGCAAGACTGCAAACTCAGTATATTGCTTACAATAGATTAGTTGTGCCTTAACCATTGAGATCCTGAGTACACACACTTTGTAAATTTGAAACACATCAGCAGACTATAGGGATTCTAATGGGGTGTGGGGAAATAGAAGCACCCAAGACTGAAGTGAGTCCATCCCCATTTTAGAAAAGCAGGTTTCTTGTGGGATTTTTGAAGAGCGGTTGCCTGCTAAAGTTACTTGCTATCGTGTATTTACAACTTTGAATTGGGGGGCCTTCCATTTCTGTGCAGCCTAGTGCTGCATGTGAGGGTTTGTGGATTGTAGTCGTAATCTAGCACTGACATTGGAAGAGCAATAGATGATGGCATATCTCACCTTGCCTAAACCATGCATGAAAATGTAATTAATATAATACAGTATCTCGTCCTAGGCTCCCTTTTTCCCCAAATCAGTTTCTTAAATTGTATTTATTGATTGTATTTATATCCCTCTTTTCCTCCAAGGAGCTCAAGGCAATATACATGGTTGTTGTATATTGAATGGCACACCATTCTTATTTTCATAACACCCTGTAGGGTAGGTTAGGCTAAGAAGTAGTGATTGGCCCAGGATCACTCAGTGACCTTCGTAGCTGGTTGGCTGGGGTTTTGAATATGGCTCTGCCCTGTCCTAGTCTGACTCGAAACAGTATGCTAACTGATTCTCCTATATTGAGATGATGGGGTAGTCATTCCCACAGTGTGGATCAGTGAGGATCCCCTCGTTGGGGGCATAAAATCCACCCAGCTCTTAGCTGGGACTTGGAAGAAGACTGTAACTGCCTCAAGAGCCTATCTTTCTCTGAAAACCTGCACCCCTTCTTCAAGTGTGCCCTGCATCCAAGGGGGGTTCTTCCCAGTTTGAGAGGAGAGCCAGTCTAATGCTTTCCTATAGTGGTTAGCATGTTTTTTGTTTATTTTGTATTTACTATATTTCTATTAGATTTGGACATACACACACCCCAAGACATACACTCCCCACTAGCCAGGTAGCCTTGCCCAATTTACTGTTTGTTAGGACACTTCCAAAGAGTGGGTGTTGTTGTTTTTTGGTTCTGAATTATCTTTGCCTGACCTCCAAGCATAAGCTTTTCTTGTACAGTGCCAATCCCTCCATTCTGATAACTACTCAGTCTAAGCAGCAGATCAGTGAGTGAAAGGAACAGAATGGGTGGCACAGTCCAAAAAGAGTAACTTTGGTGATTCCTACCTCACTCCAGATTGAGCACTACAATACTAAATTAGGCATGGTGAAAGCTGCCCTTTGGACACAGCTTTGCCCTCTGTTTCCCATTCATAAAATTGGAATAATAGTGCCTTATTTCATGAAGTTGTTGGGAGAAAAATAAAAATAAACATTCAAATCTTTAAATAAATCTAAATAGTAATAATGCAGGATGAACTTACAGCAAATGTGTTGTATATTCACAGTGCTATAGGTTCACAACAGTAATCACATACCAATCTGGTTCTAATATTGATTTATAGCCTCAAACTGAGAATATATTCTCCCTGGCCCCTGTAGAGATTTCCAGTTCCAAATGTAGTTATTTGATCAGTTTGCTTCTGGAGAAGAGCATGGCCTTAACAGAAACTATGAAAAATGGTTTATAGCTGTTTAATCCTCAGAACACAAACCATCAGAGTACTGTTGCAGCATATGGAAAAGTCTACTCAGATTTCATGCTGGCTGTTTTGGAATTGGGAGGTTGTTTAAAAATTAAATGTAATACAGTACCAATAAATTGGTACCAGCCAAAATAAATGAACAGTTGGAGATTTGATTGCATTCATTATAAAATATTCCCTTTTAAAATGTGAGCTGTGAACGCAGGACACTATTTAATATAAAATACTGACAAAATAAACAACAGTGGTTTGGTCCTGTCCTTGAGAAATACCCAACATGGTATCTAGGCTGATACTGGGGGGCGGGGTGGGATTCATTGCTCTATGAACAGGTGTGTCCTTGCTTGTTTTTGGCTGAATAAATATGGAAGTAGTCAAAAGGAAGACACCATGTGCAAAGGGGCATGGTACTTCTAGGGAACTAGCTAATGAGTATGTAATTGTCAGATCATAAGCCTTAGCATTAGAGCTGTGTGCAGTTCTGTCATCTGTTTTATCAGCTCTGCCCTGGGTCTACCCACAAGTTTCAACAGAACCGCTGCATATTTATCCTCTATGCCATGATCCCCTGTGCTGAAACATGACCAATAAGCTATGCTGCCATCTTAGCAACATTCACATACAAAGGCATATATACACTGCCTTTCTCACACCTGCCAAGAGCTTCCTGGCTGATACATCTACTGTACAAAAAGACATTACAAACCAGCAGTGATAGCCTTTTGGCTGAATAAATCAAGGTATATATTCACTCATCAGCTAGATCAATTAGCGCTCTCTCTCTCTCCCTCTCCCTCTCCCTCTCTCTCCCTCTCTCTCTCTCTCTCTCTCCCTCTCTCTCTCTCTCTCTCTGGGTTTAAAACTTTTCATTCCTATTTACTGCCTCATAATTTGCTGTTGTTCCATTTAAGAAGTTGCACAATCTTCACCTGCCAATTGTTTTGTCTAAATAATGGGATTAGTGATTAATCAAAATACGTTTGCTGGAGATAAACTACTGTGTTCAGTGGGGCTTATTCCCTAGTAAACCCTGTTTGCATGCATATGGCAAAATATAGGTCCTGATTTTATTGGCTTTACTTGCCCCTTGATAAGTTCTAGATCAGAGACATGGTGTGTTTGATAGAAAGTTCATGGAGCTCTGAATAAAAGGGGTAGGATTTAAACATACCACTGTAGTATTTTAAATGTTGGCCAGTGTTGCATTAGCTACTCTGATTTATAATGTGGAAACTTGTTTTAAAAATATGACTATTTTGTGTTACAGCTTTAAGCAGATCCAATTTCTATTTCAATCTAGGGTACTGCCCAGTGAATCCTCTTTTGTGGCTTATTAACAGTCCTATTTGCATACCATCAAGCCAGTCTATTCTTCTCTGAGGACTCTTTAGTTCCCAAAATACAAGTATTTAACTGTTGACAAGGCTGAGAGATGCTAAAGGATGTGGTCAGAAAGGCTACAGTGAGGTTTATCAGTAATTATATGTAATATGTCACTTTATGTTTTCCTAACAAGGGACTAACCAAACTTTTAGAGTCAAAATATGCCTAGCCACTCAGAAGCCAGAGCAGTAATATTCCAATTACTTGTTCCAAAATACATTGCAAATTGGAAAGTGTGTCCTTAATCCTGAGTAATCTTGAAAATATTTGATTCCACAAGTGCTATGAAGTATTGATTAATTTCCCCTCTGTGTCTGTTTATGGGTGACCAGAAGAAATTCTGAAATCTCGTCCTTAAGTAAATATTCTCCATAAATGGATCATGTCAGCAACACTCAACTTACACAGTCGCCTGGAATGGGAACCACATAATGATGCTTGTCAGCTCTATTGGGTTTGGAGCAGATATTTATGTGAAATGGTCCTGTTTTCGCTTCCTTTCTTTTCTTTTTTCTCTTTTTGAACCATGTGAACTCTTAGGGAACTAGTTAAACAATCTCACTTATATGGTGACTCTGGTTCCATTGAATCAATGTAATTAATTAATTATCCTTCAGAGAATTTTTTTTATTATGTGTTACTCATTTCACTTTTATTTTAAAGCATGTTTCAGGAACAGAACATAGCTTTCAGACATAGTAGCTTTAGAGAAAGGCTTTGGGTTACAAATGAAGTTTAGTGTCCAAGAATCCTGGGTAAATAAAGCCATCACTTTATCAGATAATCCAAGTTTCCCACTTGTTCAAGGCTCTATTTATGCTGATAAGTAACAAGTAATACAATAGAATAAAAAAACAAAATTTAGGAGTAGTTTCTGACTTTTTATGTGTTTAATGGCCATTGTTTGTCCCAGTGTTCTTTGGTGCAACATGAGATCTTTTGCACCAGTGCATGCTAGACTGCGACCCTGTGCATGCTTCCTTGGGAGTAAGCTCCATTGAATACAGTGGGACTTCTGAGTAAACATGGATAGGATTACTATTATAAATATAATTAAAGAAAGGCTCACAACACGCTAAATAGCTGCTCTCTTGGAATTCTCTTTCTGTTTAATTGTGTAAATTCTCCAGGATGTCTTATACCATTGTATAAGGGTTTTATAACACTTATTTTCTTAGACGGATGCAGAATGTTTAACAAAGCCCTTTATTTGTCATGTTTGAAAGTATTTGTACAGTTGCAATTCACAGAGGCTTAGGTGGAAGTAAATGCCACTGAACTCAGTGGTACTTATTTATGAGCAAACATGCATAGGATTGGAGTGTATGTATTCCAGCACTATTCTTCCATTATCTTACCAACCCCCTCCTATCTAAAGCCAAGAAGCAACTCAGAGCCATTGTTTTATCATAGTGTTCCTAGAGCCTCTAGGCAAAGAAGCACAGCTTGCAGAATCTCTCTTTGTCATAAACCACAGCTTTAAAAATTTCTGGGTGTTGGCTTTGCAGTTTAAAAATAATGTGTGGGGTTTTCAAAGTGTATTATTTTCCTGTACGTTCTTAACTCAGACCACACAGTCATTTTACAAAGTACCATTCTTCAGAGTGGCATTTAGCCAATGTTCAAACTCTTGTTAAGCCAGGGAGCCTCGCTATTCTGAGCTTGTAAGGGAGAGCTTTCTAAAACATAGGTAAATAAAATAAATGAGAACAATTCTGTGCTCCATTGGGAGGCTGCTGAGATGTTGTGGACCTCCTCTGCCTGCAGAGGACCTCTGCCATTGCAGCTCTGCCTACAGTATGGGATAAAAAAGGGTGGTTAAGGTGGCCCAGGGAAGGCCTTGGACCCACCAGATCCACAGCCCCCTAATTCCCCAGATGCCTCCAGAAAGGGCTAAGATGCCATGGAGCTGGTATACTCGTTTCCCCTCCCACTGAGACCAGTGGGAAGGAAAATTAAAATTAAATACCAGCAGGAACCCCCCTGCCATTCCCACACCTTCCATCTTGGCTGGTATGAGCCTGGTAGGGCTTAGAAACTGGCATATCTTCTACCACAGACTCTCCCACCACCGTAGGATTGCTCTGTAAATGGTGGGATCAGAAACTTTAGTGCTTTACAGATAAATCTCCACATTAGAAACAGGGTGCAGCAGCCAGAGATGGCATGATTTCAGCAACCCAGCTATGTTTGTCAGGAAGACAGTAGCAGTATCTAGTACTGTGTAGTCATAGGTGGAGGACTGACATTCCTCTTTGATGTTTTGATATGTTTAACTTTATGGATAGTAGGTCCCCAGATGTTGTACACCAAATCCATGAAGAGGTACTCTCGGGGCATTTCTGCACAAGGCTATTATCCTGTGTTCGTGATGGTCTCTTGCCTGCCTTTTTACATAGGTTACATGTGACATTGTTAACAGCATGCATGCAAACAGCCCACACATTCTTGGTGCTGATGGTGTTGTTTTCTTGAATGAAGAAAAAACAGTTTTTGAAGGACTGATCAACCAGGATCTTAAATAAGTCTCTGGTTAGATTAAGCCATTGCTTTTCAAACTATATGCCAGGGAACCTTGGAAGTTCCTCAAGACGAAGAAGGTGAACACTTTCTTCCCTGAAGGACAGCTTATCCATTGCTGCCAATTTTCCTTCGCGATGCACAGCTTCAGGGCAGTGTTGAGTGTGTTCCAAAGCATACTTTGGGTGATGAGATGGTCCAGATGAAAGCCAGAACGTCTTTGGTGTAGGACCTGCTGCGAGGATGACTGAACACTTGTAAGAACACATAATTGTGCCTTCTGCCTGGAAATGAAGTCAGTAACGAAGGCTTACTTTGCTAACTCCATTGTGTCCTCAAGGAACTGTCTAGCAGAGCTTTTTGGAGTGGCCAGGGAGTGTCATCTTTCCCAACCAATAGTACGCTGGTACCCTCAGAGGCCCACTGTGACAAATTTGCCAGGTGCTTTTATGATGAAATCACTTGTTCTCCCTAGTGATCTGAATGCCAAGGTTAAGGCAGGTCCTGATGAGGTGTTCAATTCGATGGTCTAATTAAAACCATTATAGAAAGGAGACCATCAGTCTACTGCAGTAACATGTACTGGGAGAGGAGAAACTGCTGAGAGTGACACACTACTTCATGAAGAAATATGGCCTGTGTGTGTGTGTATGTCTACACACACACACGTTTCTTGATTCTCCAGATGTCCCTTAAACACCAACACACCACCTATTTTATTCCAGTTCAATACTATCCCTGCCTGCAGACCTCTTTCCTGTAACTGCTTCCCAACTTCCAAATCCTTTTGTTGACAAACCTATCAGAAAAAACAAAGAAAGAAAGACAAATATTCCACTTTCCCCTTCCGAATGCCTATATTTTAATATTGTAAGAGACAGTTGATGGTAATTCTTACTTGGTGAAAGCATTTTCACCATATTACCATAGCTATCTCCCAGTCTCAAGTCAAGATCTAATTCACCTCATTCATCTATAAGTCTTGGGGACTAAAAACAACCTGTTAGAATTATTAGATTACTCTTGATCCTCAGTGACATAAGAGCAATTTAAAATTAACTTCCGAATACATTTATGTAAACTGTGTATCCTCCCTCAGACAGAATAATCCACTATGTTCACATATAAACAGAACCTTTAAATATGCAACAGATGTTCTCTTTTTTGAAATGGCTCTTGAATTCATTGACAGGCCTTTGGCTAAACGGACGAATTAATTTGTTCGGGGCAGATTTCATAAACCCTCTAATAATTCTTACCCATGCACATCTTGACTTGATTTCTCGGGTCTACAGCATGTGTTTTAAATGTTTTAACCTTTACTACTTTAATCAGGTAGCATTTATTTCAGGTTTGGATGATGATCAGTCATTGAAAGATATAGTTAACTAGGAAATAAAACCCAATTTGTCAGTTAAGTAAGCTCTACAGATCTATATAAACATACAAAAACAGTCTGTTCTATTGAATCTTTTGAAAAGGTTGCATTGAAGCTTTGACATCGCTCTCACTCTCCATAGCATACATGGAGGATGTGCTTCCACATACCATGGAGGGGCAGTATGAAAAAAATTGCATTGCATATTGTTGCCTTGCCAAAGCTAAAGTGTCAACACATCAGAATAAGCATTTTGTGGAGGGGTATATTTGGCATCCCCTTCATAGATCACTGCCTTGTTGTGGCGAAGGGGCTTGTGTAACTCAGTGAAGCCATAAGCTATGCTGTGCAGGGCCACCCAAGACAGACAGGTCATGATGGAGAGTTCTGACAAAATGTGGTCCACTGGAGAAGGAAATGGCAACCCACTCCAGTATTCTTGCCAAGAAAACCCCATGGAACGTATCACAAGGCTAAAAGATATGATGCCGGAAGATGAGCCCCTCAGGTCGGAAGGTGTCCAATCTACTACTGGGGAAGAGCAGAGGGAATTTCTAAGTAGCGCCAGAAAGAGTGAAGCGGCTGGGCCAAAGCCGAAAGGACACTCAGCTGTGGATGTGTCTGGTGGTGAAAAGAAAATCCGATGCTGTAAAGAACAATATTGTTTAGGAACCTGGAATGTCAGATCAATGAATCAAGGTAAGCTGGAGGTGGTCAAACATGAGATGGCAAGATTGAACATCGAAATCTTGGGAATCAGCGAACTCAAATGGACAGGCATGGGCGAATTTAATTCAGGTGACCATTATATCTACTACTGTGGGCAAGAATCTCTTAGAGGAAATGGAGTAGCGCTCATAGTCAATAAAAGGGTGGGGAAAGCAGTACTGGGGTACAATCTCAAAAACGATAGAATGATCTCAGGACGAATCCAAGGCAAACCATTCAACATCACAGTAATTCAAGCCTATGCCCCAACCACTGAGGCCGAAGAAGCTGAGGTTGATCGGTTCTATGAAGACCTACAACTAGGGATGTAGGAAAGTCACTTACCTTGAACGAAATTTGATTCATGGGAGGGGGGAGGCGCTCCGTCCCTCCCCCCCGAAATGCTGGCCAGGGGGGAGGCGCTCCGTCCCTCCACCCCCGAATCCTGGCCGGCCAGCCGGGCCGCAAATGGCGGCGGCCGTAGCCACCGCCGTTTGTGTCCCTGCAGTCAGCCGTGATACGCTACGTAAATGTTTACATAGCCTATCATGGCTGAGTAAAAAAAAAAAAAGCGCGTGCGCAAATGGCGGCACCCATGGGTGCAGCCATTTGCGTTCCTTATTTTGGCACACTACGCTATTTACGCCCCCCTTATTTGTTGTTGTTGTTGTTGTTGTTGTTGTTGTTGTTCAGTCGTTCCCGACTCTTCGTGACCCCATGGACCATAGCACGCCAGGCCTTCCTGTCCTGCGCACTCTCCCGGAGCGTGCTCAAGTTCATATTCATTGCATCCGTGATGCTATCTAGCCATCTCATCCTCTGCCGTCCCCTTCTCCTTTTGCCTTCAGTCTTTCCCAGCATCAAGGTCTTTTCCAGGGAGTTTTCTCTTCGCATTAGGTGGCCAAAATATTGGAGCTTCAGCTTCATTATCTGTCCTTCCAATGAGCACTCAGGGTTGATTTCCTTTAGGATGGACTGATTTGACCTCCTTGCAGTCCAGGGGACTCGTAAGAGTCTTCTCCAGCACCACAGTTCGAAAGCATCAATTCTTCGGCGCTCAGCCTTCCTTATAGTCCAGCTCTCACAGCCATACATTACTACTGGGAAAACCATAGCTTTGATTAGACGGACCTTTGTCGGCAAGGTGATGTCTCTGCTTCTTACTATGCTGTCTAGGTTGGCCATAGCTTTCCTCCCAAGGAGCAAGCGTCTTTTAATTTCATGGCTACAGTCACTGTCTGCGGTGATCTTGGAGCCCAAGAAAGTAAAATCTGTCACTGCTTCCATTTCTTCCCCTTCTATATGCCAGGAGGTGATAGGGCCAGATGACATGATCTTCGTTTTTTTAATGTTGAGTTTCAAACCAGCTTTTGCACTCTCCTCTTTCACCCTCAACAAGAGGCTCTTGAGATCCTCTTCACTTTCTGCCATTAGGGTGGTATCGTCTGCATATCGGAGGTTGTTGATAATTCTCCCGGCAATCTTAATTCCGACCTGTGATTCATCCAACCCGGCATTTCTCATGATGTACTCTGCATATAAGTTAAATAAGCAGGGTGACAATATGCAGCCTTGTCGTACTCCTTTCCCAATTTTGAACCAATCGGTTGTTCCATGTCTGGTTCTTACTGTTGCTTCTTGATCCTCGTACAGGTTTCTCAGGAGACAGGTAAGGTGGTCTGGTACTCCCATCTCTTTAAGAATTTGCCACAGTTTGTTGTGATCCAAACAATCAAAGGCTTTAGCGTAGTCAATGAAGCAGAAATAGACGTTTTTCTGGAATTCTCTTGCTTTCTTCATGATGCAGCGAATGTTGGCGATTTGATCTCTAGTTCCTCTGCCTCTTCGAAACCCAGCTTGTACTTCTGGTCGTTCTCGGTTCGCATACTGCTGAAGCCTAGCTTGTAGGATTTTGAGCATCACCTTGCTGGCATGTGAAATGAGCGCAATTGTGCGGTAGTTTGAACACTCTTTGGCGTTGCCCTTCTTTGGAATTGGAATGTAAACTGACCTTTTCCAGTCTTGTGGCCACTGTTGAGTGTTCCAGATTTGTTGGCATATTGAATGCAGCACTTTAACAGCATCATCTTTTAGGATTTTAAATAGCTCAGCTGGAATACTGTCATCTCCGCTAGCTTTGTTGTTACTAATGCTTCCTAAGGCCCACTTGACTTCACTCTCTAGGATGTCCGGCTCAAGTTCAGTGACCGCACTATCATGGCTATCAGGGACATTCAGATCTTTCCTGTATAGTTCTTCTGTGTATTCTTGCCACCTCTTCTTAATCTCATCTGCTTCTGTGAGGTCCCTGCCTTCTTTGTCCTTTATCATGCCCATCTTTGCACAAAACGTTCCCTTGAGATCTCCAATTTTCTTGAAGAGATCTCTAGTCTTTCCCATTCTGTTGTTTTCCTCAATTTCTTTGCATTGTTCATTTAAGAAGGCCTTCTTGTCTCTCCTTGCTATTCTCTGGAACTCTGCATTCAGTTGGGTATATCTTCCCCTTTCTCCCTTGCTTTTCGCTTCCCTTCTTTCCTCAGCTACTTGTAAAGCCTCATCAGACAGCCACTTGGCTTTCTTGCATTTCTTTTTCTTTGGGACGGATTTCGTTGCTGCCTCCTGAACAATGTTACGGACCTCCGTCCATAGTTCCTCAGGCACTCTGTCTATCAGGTCTAATCCCTGAAATCTATTCCTCACCTCCACTGTATATTCATCAGGGATATGATTTAGGTCATACCTGAACGGTTTAGTGGTTTTCCCGACGTTCTTCAATTTAAGCCGAAATTTTGCAAGAAGCAGCTCATGATCTGAGCCACAGTCAGCTCCAGGTCTTGTTTTTACTGACTGTATGGAGCTTCTCCATCTTTGGCTGCAAAGGACATAATCAATCTGATTTCGATACTGACCATCTGGTGATGTCCATGTGTAGAGTCGCCTCTTGTGCTGTTGGAAAAGAGTGTTTGCTATGATCAGCATGTTCTCTTGGCAAAACTCTATTAGCTTTTGTCCTGCTTCATTTTGTACACCAAGGCCATGCCTGCCTGTTATCCCGGGGATTTCTTGACTTCCTACTTTAGCATTCCAATCCCCTATGATGAAGAGGACATCTTTTTTTGGTGTTAGTTCTAGAAGGTGTTGTAGGTCTTCATAGAACCGATCAACCTCAGCTTCTTCGGCCTCAGTGGTTGGGGCATAGACTTGAATTACTGTGATGTTGAATGGTTTGCCTTGAATTTGTACTGAGATCATTCTATCATTTTTAAGATTGTACCCCAGTACTGCTTTTCCCACCCTTTTGTTGACTATGAGTGCTACTCCATTTCTTCTAAGGGATTCTTGCCCACAATAGTAGATATGATGGTCACCTGAATTAAATTCGCCGATGCCTGTCCATTTTAGTTCGCTGATTCCCAAGATGTCGATGTTCAATCTTGCCATCTCATGTTTGACCACCTCCAGCTTACCTTGATTCATTGATCTGACATTCCAGGTTCCTAAACAATATTGTTCTTTACAGCATCGGATTTTCTTTTCACCACCAGACACATCCACAGCTGAGTGTCCTTTCGGCTTTGGCCCAGCCGCTTCACTCTTTCTGGCGCTACTTAGAAATTCCCTCTGCTCTTCCCCAGTAGCATATTGGACACCTTCCGACCAGAGGGGCTCATCTTCCGGCGTCATCTCTTTTAGCCTTGTGATACGTTCCATGGGGTTTTCTTGGCAAGAATACCCTATCCCATTCTTCTCAGAGCAGTACCCAGCACTGTTACACCAACACTTCTGCTCAGCACCTGTGCACCATATTTGTACACAAGGAGTTTACTGCTAGGAGGGAGGGGAAAAGACTGCCATCAGCCTCTTAGGAAGTGCCCTGAAATTTGCAGAGAGGGTCCAAATGTGTTGCTTGAGTGCAATACTAGGCCCTGAGCTTATAGATCACCTCCAACCTGGTGCCTTCCAGATGTTTTGGACGATAACTCTCAGCATTCCCAACGTAAGAACATAAGAAGAGCCATGCTGGATCAGACCAAGGTCCATCCAGTCCAGCATTCTGTTCACTCAGCGGCCAACCAGCTGTTGCCCAGGAACCCACAAGCAGGGCATGAGCGCAACAGCATCCCCCCACCCATGTTCCCCAGCAACAAAGGCATCAAGACTAGTAGCCACTGATAGCCTTTTCCTCGAGGAATTTGTCCAACACCCTTTTAAAGCCATCTAAGTTGGTAGCCATCACTACATCCTGTGGTAGCAAATTCCATAACTATGCGCTGAGTGAAGAAGTACTTCCTTTTATCTGTCCTGAATCTTCCACTCATCAGCTTCATAGGGTGACCCCAGGTTCAAGTATTTTGGGAGGGGGGAAAATCCCTATTCACATTCTCCACACCATGCATAATTAAATTTTGTAGACCTCTAACATGTCTCCCGCTACCCTCCTTTTTTCCAAACAAGCCCAGCTGTTGTAACCTTCTCTCATAGGGGAGATGCTCCAGCCCCTTGATCATTTTAGTTGCCCTTTTCTGCACTTTTTCCAGCTCTACAATATCGTTTTTTAGGTGTGGTGACCAGACCTGTACACAGTATTCCTCATGTGGTTGCACCATAGATTTGTATAGGGGCAGTATGATATTGGCAGTTTTATTCTCAATTCTTTTTCTAATTCTGCCTTTTTTACAGTGGCTGCACACTGAGTTGACATCTTCACTGAGTTGTCCACCAAGATCTCTTTCCTGGTCAGTCACTGCCAGCTCAAATGCCATCAGGCCATACTTGAAGTTGGGATTTTTTGCCCCAACATGCATCACTTTACACTTGCTTACACTGAACCGCATTTTCCATTTAGATGTCCATTCTCCCAGTTTGGAGAGATCCTTTTGGAGCTTTTCACAATCCCTTTTTGTTTTAACCACCCTAAATAATTTGGTGTCATCCACAAACTTGGCCACTTCTCTGTTCACTCCTAATTCCAGATCATTTATGAATAGGTTGAAAAGCATTGGTCCCAGTACAGATCCCTGTGCGACCCCACCTTTTACTTCCCTCCATTGGGAGAATTTATCATTCATTCCTACTCTCTGCTTTCTGTTCTTTAACCAGTTACTGGTCCATAAGAGGACCTGTCCTCTTATTCTATGACTGCTAAGTTTGCTCAGGAGTCTTTGGTGAAGGACTTTGTCAAAAGCCTTTTGGAAGTCCAAGTAAACAATGTCTACTGGATCACCCCTGTCTACATGTTTATTGACACGCTCAAAGAACTCTAAAAGGTTAGTGAGACAGGACTTACCTTTGTGGAAGCCATGTTCATTCTTTTTTCAGCAGGGCTTGTCCTTCTATATGCTTACTAATTTTATCTTTAATAACACCATCAACCAATTTACCCGGAACAGACATTAAGCTAACCAGCCTGTAAATTCCCAGATCCCCCTGGATCCCTTTTTGAAAATTGGTGTTACATTGGCCATTCTCCAGTTCTCTGATTTTATATCAGAGGACTGGAGGCTGATCTTAGGGACATGTTGCATATTTTTGTTAGAAGATCAGCATTTTCATATTTGAGTTCTTTGAGAACTCTAGGATGGATACCATCTGGGTCCGGTGATTTCTTTGCTTTCAGTTTATCAATATGGTTGAGAACTTCATCTTTTGTCACTGCTACTTGCCTCAGTTCCTAAGACTCCTTTCCTGAAAACATCCATTCAGGCACAGGTGTCTGTCCTATATCTTCTGCAGTGAAGATGGATGAAAAGAATTCATTCAGCTTCTCTGCAGTCTCCTTGTCCTCCTTCAGTACTCCTTTAACTCCATTGTCATCCAATGGTCCAACTGGCTCCCTAGCTGGTTTTCTGCTTCTGATATATTTAAAGAACTCTTTATTGTTGGCCTTGATGTTGTCAGCAATATGTTCTTCAAAATGCTTTTTTGCATCTATTATTGCCTGCTTGCATTGCCTTTGGGCAAGCTTTTACTGCGTTTTGCTTTCCTCACTTGGGCAAGACTTCCATTTTCTGAAGGAGGCTCTCTTTTCTCTAATAGCTCCTTTAACACTGCTTGTTAACCATGCTGGCAACATTGGCCATGCTGGCTGGGGCTGATAGAAACAGAGCTTAGGTGTAGGATGACTGCCTCCAAAGACACCCTCACATGAATGTTTCCGAGAAGTGAGATGCTTTCATCTTATTTGCTAGAGAGCCATTTTTGCAGGTTAAGTCTGATTTACAGCACACTGAAGGATTAAGGTGCATGACAATGTGCTGTCCACATTGCACTGGGAAAGCAAAAGGACTTAAACAGCTTTGAATCTTTTGCCAAAAGCACCAAACTTATAAAAGCTCCTCTAAGAATATTACAGTTCACACATCACAGCATCCCATGGATTAAACAACCCATGGGCTGTCAAGGATGAGGAGGAGAGAGCGGGTGTGCTGCCTGCAGCATGGCCACCACTTCCACTTTTACTTAGCAAGCCATGATCGGCTCCTTCATAGGTTGCTGACGTGATGTGTGAATCCAGTTTGCTGGGTTGTTTAGGGGCAAAGCTTAACCCGTGGTTTGTTGTTGGGTCAACTGCTGGGTTGTTTAGCCCCTAGTTCGCACATCATGCTGAGCAACATACTGAGTAAAAGCAGAAGAGGCAGGCACGCTGCAGGCCGCACATCCACTCTCTCCTGCTTGCCCCTGACAGCCCATGGTGCAAACCAGGTCTGTGTGTGTGCTGCGGAGCAGAGGTGTTGCAGGTCACAGTGGAAACCCTAAAGGGACTTTATGTTTTAGCTCTGGCCTAGATATAGGTTTACTAATTACTGACATTTTGGATACAAATCAGATCGTCACACCTGATAACTGCACAGTTTGCAATCTTAGCAATTTGCAAGATAACTTGATAACTTGATTTGGCTAAAACCTGAATATTACTCAAATGCCAATTACATCATTCAGTATACTATTTTGGGGAAACCTGAAGAGGAGAGCACATAGAGTTCACTAAAAGTCAGCTCTGAATTAAAGTTTACAGATTATCTTTCACCAGGTTGAAGAAAATTCATTGTGATCAGAGGTCTCTTAAAGGTCCTAAGCAAAATAAGCCAAGTTCCTTTTGGACTGTAATCTGTATCGTATATCACATTTGGCACATTGGCTTTGCTCTGCTAAAGGCCAGGAATGAATGTTTCCGAGAAGTGAGATGCTTTCATCTTATTCGCTAGAGAGCCATTTTTGCAGGTTAAGTCTGATTTACAGC
Source organism: Heloderma suspectum (assembly GCF_057233095.1). Lineage (NCBI taxonomy): Eukaryota > Metazoa > Chordata > Lepidosauria > Squamata > Helodermatidae > Heloderma > Heloderma suspectum. Next base: position 91,525,190 of record NC_139459.1, read on the forward strand.
ACACTGAAGGATTAAGGTGCATGACAATGTGCTGTCCACATTGCACTGGGAAAGCAAAAGGACTTAAACAGCTTTGAATCTTTTGCCAAAAGCACCAAACTTATAAAAGCTCCTCTAAGAAAATTACAGTTAAAGATCATCTAAAGAGGAATGTAAACCTAAACACTGTTTTCTCTTGAAATATGATTCAATAAATAGAGGTATGCCTCAAAGCAAAGGGATTTGTAGATTTAATGGAGAAAGGTAGGCAGCTGTGTGTTTACGGGCCTTAGACATCTAGTGGTGCATGAGGGAAACATGAAACAAGTTCCAGCTTGCCCCCAAACAAAAGCAGCACATATGTCTAAACCAGAGATGCCATCAGGACAAGACTTTAGAGCAGAAGTCCAGGGCCACACTCAGAAGAATTAACAAGAGGGTCCCCACACACAGCAAGTCTGGCTTACCACATTTTGGAGTAAGTGACGTAATAAAGATTACAATCTAAGGAGGGGTGGTGGTGGCAGGAATAAGACCATTATTCCCAGAGTCTAGAATTACTTAAATGCACCACTCAACTGAGCAATGAAAGCCAGGAAAGTGGTGGAAGGTTCTCTCAAAGGATCCAGAAATATACTGATTTTTCTCTACTCGTGCTCTGAAAATATGTTTAAAGGGAAATTATGTGTCTCTCACAAACATATATGTAACAAAATCCCAGCAGTGTTGTTGTTGATGATGATGAAGAAAAGCAAAGGGATTTGCAAAGGGATTTGAAGAATCATAACATTAAGTAGATAATCTCATCTGAAATGTCTGTATTAGAAGCATTTTTTAAAGTTGTACTTTATGGTAATCTCAGTGTAATAACATGATAATGTGCCATTGTATGTTAAACCTGTAGTGCCATTGCGTAGAGCTAATAATCAACTACAAGTGAATTGAGTCATGATATGAACTTCTAGGTAAAGATTTGTGTGTAGTCAAAGTCAGTATTTATCCAACCCTTAACTAAGAAGTATTTCTGGCTTCTGGTTCATGCTGTACCAGCAATTACTGCTTCTGAATTTATCTGTCTGTCATATTTATACCCCACCAAATCAGTAAAACTGAACCAACTCAAATACAAGAATTAAACAAGTATTGTATTTGACCATAAAAGCAGCAGATAAAAGCAGTAAATAAAAGTCCAGAAAAAATATCTAACAAAGCAGCGAAACAAAATTAAAAGGTAAATTTAAAAGTCATTAAAGAACCCGATGAACTTCACGGGGTACTTAAATGACCACAAAGAAGGGTTTAGGAGAACATGTCCAGGAAGGGATCCCATAGTTTCGTCCCAGTCCGCTACCTAAGGTCCTCTGAGGGCTATCTGCTGCGGCTGCCTAATGTGAGATTGGTAGCCAGCCACACACAAGAGGACCTTTTCCTTTGCCGCCCCTCAGTTGTGGAATGACCTGCCAGTTGAAATGCGCCTGCTGACCTCTTTGAAGGTTTTTAAGCAGGCATTAAAGACTCTATTATTCCAGCAGGCCTTCCCTTTTTAGAACTCTTGTTCTTTTTGCTGACTTTTGTATACTGTCTTTAAGCTGTGTTGTTTTATTGTTAGATTTTCTAAAAATTGTTTTTAGTTCAAAGTTGTTTTTAGTTATATGTTGTTTGTATATACTGTCCATATGCTTTTATGTATATAGTTTTTAAACTTTGTATATTGTATTTTAATGTTTTAACTGTTGTAAACCGCCCAGAGAGCTTTGGCTATGGGGCGGTATAGAAAGGTTGTTGTTGTTGTTGTTATTATTATTTAGGTTTCACCACAGATGAGTCCCTCTCTCCAGTAGCCACCTACCCAACTGACAAAAACAGGGGCACCTGAAGAGCCTCTGAAGCAGATCTCAACTGACTGGCAGATTCATGTGAGAGCAAGCAGTCCAAGTTAAATGCTTGGTTCTCCATTAGATACTTTTCAAAGCTAAGAGCAGCCCTTTGAATTGGTCATGCAAACAGACTGGTAACCAGTTATTGATGAAGACAACTGTAGGAATAGGCAAGTATTCTAATCTAATGACAATTTAGTAACAAGAATGACATGACATTTGATAGGACTATAAGAGTGCGTGCAGTCTTTGAATCCTGCCGCTGCCACAGCATTCACATTTATCTACTTGAAGAGATAAAAATAGCAGTTTACCTCACACAGTGCTGTAAAGTGTAATTCATTTTCTCCTAATACGCTGACAGTTGTTGGCAAAAGGCACTAGGGAAGTGTGGCGGTGTATTATAAGAATATTAGCATCCTATTTACTGCACTCTGTAATTTACAAAACCAAAATTAAGTGGAATGGAAGCCAACTTTTGGCTGGTTGCTTCTATTAAATACAGAGCTTTTATACGACTGGAAAGGGTTCAACTATTTTTCCCCTACAGTGCTAGCAGCCAAGAAGACCATACCAAATCAACCTGGTATTTAAGGGTTTAAAGTAATCCTGACATCATTCTGTCTGTATACAATTTAGGGGGGAGGGGGAATAAAAACTTTTATTAGCAAATTGCTCAGCCTAGGTGATAGAAATTATGTTTCTACACTTGGCACACCTGGTCTATAATTAATTGTTTCATCACATGATAAAGCCATTTCTATAGGGCAGGGGTAGGCAACTGTTTTTGGCCCAAGGGCACATTTGGCAATTTGAGAACCTCTCCTGGGCACCACTACCAAATGGCTGCCATGGCTAGCTGCCATCTTCATTTCCTAAGAATGCCTCTGAGCCCCAGTCTGTAGCCCAAAGCCATTCATAGGAAATGAAGATAGTACATAGTAGTAGTTGGAAGCCCTCACTTTGCTTTGAACCAATCCCAGCTGCCACTAAGAAAATGTGTTAATTTTTTTAAATGAAAAGAAATAAAAAGTGGGAGGTTTAGCCTTTAGGACATCTTGGTGAGTGCAAAGACAGGTGGCCAGGGGGGTATTGGCCTGCAGGGACCATGTTACCTACCCCTGCACCCATGTTATTTACAGGCATTTCAGCTATTTGCCGAAGAACACATGGAAGAATCATTCCTGTATCATGTCACTAAAACTGATAAGAGCAAATAAAAATAAATCCTATTAACACTATCATTTAATGTTTTACAAAGTATTTATGTAGATGCCCTTAGACCACATTATTAACTACTCAGAAAGCTTTGCTGCGGTTTCCTGTCTTTAGTGCAGTTTTTACCCCATTCTAAAAAGTTGAAATGCCTCCCCTAAGGCTTGGTTTCTAGCTGTAAGAGCTTTAAGCTACAACAGGCTGCTGTTCTGGCTATGCCCCTTTTGCCTTTAGCCCTGCGCTCTTTTGCTTTTCATCCTACCCACCACTAAAATGTGCCCCCCCCCAGAACTTCTCCAAAATTCAATTTAGCCCTCAGGCTGAAAGAAGTTTGACACCGCTGCTTTTGAGTGATATATACATTTGAATACATAAATAACAGCAGAAAACATTTTGCTGGAGTGATGAATACATTTTAGGATTTAGCCTAAAAAATCTTTAAATCTAGAATTGCATCGTAAGTCACAACACCCTTGTTGCCTTTTTCCTGGCAATCCCAACTTCCATTGTTCAAAAATGTGAGTGACTCCAAGTGCCTAGTTCTCAGTGTCAGCACAGACTAATTTTAAAAGGTTTGAAGCATTTAGATCAAAAAGAGAAAGAGGTGAAATGGGCCTTTCAGTAATCATAGGATTGAGATTTCTTTACTTGGCACTGTCCTTGCAGAAGGATAGCATTAAGGAGTCCGTATAGTTTCACTAAATAGTCTACGCTCTTCATCTCTTCCCTCTTTCAAAAACCACAAGTTGCTGCACCCCTGTCCCCACGTTCTACCTTACTTCAGTATTCTGCTCCCATTAAACAGATATATATTTAGTGTTTGTTATAGCCATAAGGGAAAGATAATGTATTGCTCATTGTAGCCATAAGGGAAAACAAAGATAATATCATGAAAGTAAAATCTGATCGCTTTGCGGCTTGTGCAAAATGCAGCAGCCAGACTGATAACAGGGACCAGAAGGTCCAAACATATAAGACCATTTCTGTCCTGCTTGAATTCACTGCCTATATGCTTCCGAGCCCAATTCAAAGTGCTGGTTTTGACCTATAAAGCCTTACATGGCTCAGGACCACAGTACCTGATGGAACTCCTCTCCTGGCATGAACCGACCCATACACTACGCTCTGCATCTAAGGCCCTTCTCTGGGAGCATCCTCAAGGGAGGCTCGGATGGCGGCAACAAGGGTCAGGATTCCCTTTTGCCCTACTGAGAACTCCAACAGCCAAATCAACACTCAGACAAGAGGCTGCATTTCCAAAGCTTTAATCCCATTTACCCTAATGAGGCATACAGATGCAAATTGCTAGAGACTCACAGACTACAAAGGAACAGCCTTCAAGGAGTTCAAAGGGAAACTACAAAAGTTGGTCTCCCTCCGGAAAAAGGTGACAAACTCTCTTAACTTAACAAACTCTCTTAACTTAAGGGGTGGGAGGGGAAGATCTCCCTCTCTCCCGTGACACCTCTAGGTGCAGCTGTTGAGGCCGAGCCAATCGGGCAGAGTGCCAAAGCTCAGCCCCTGCGATTTCCCGTTTGTGTCTGCGCCTTGCGTCTAAGAGTTCCGGTTGTCCTTCCCTCACTATCACTCACAGAGCTGCGTAGAGGGAGGGCCTCTCCGTCCAGCTGTGCCTCTGAAGCCTGAGAAAGTTCCTCCCCCACATGTTGCAGCTCTTCCTCAGAGTCTGAACTGCTCTGACACTCTATATGCTCAGAGGCAACCCTGACAACAAGGGAGAGGGCCTTTTTGGTGGTGCCTCCCCATGTATGGAATAATCTCCCTGACAAGGCTTGCCTGGCACCAACATTGTCATCTTTTCGGCACCAGGGTAAAACTGCCCTCTTCTCTCAAGCATATAATGAGCCTCTTTGTCTCTGGCTGATTGTTTTACATTGTTTTAGATATATGCTGTGGTGTGTGCTATTTGTTCTATGTCATTACGTGAATGGTTTTATACTTTATATAATTTATTTTAATGGGTTTTAATTTTTATGAACTGCCCAGAGATCTTTGGCTCTGGGGCAGTATAGAAATATAAGAAATGAAATTACTTAAAATATGCACATTTATATCACAAGGTATCTTTTACAATTTTTTAAAAAGTAACCACTCTCTAGAAGGTTCTGGCAGATTTTGACATCAGCCAGAAGTCTTATTTCCTGTGTAATCCTATGCATATTCATTCACACTACATCTATAACAATATAGCCCATTAAAAATACCCATATTAAAAATAACAGTGTAGCCCATTTTCAACCAGAATAATGTGACGAAAATGTCATACAGATATCCATGCCAGATCCTGTGCTTTGATCCTAACTTTTCTTCTGTCAGTTCATGTTCACATCCACAGAATGGGGCTTTCTTCTTCTGTTTCCCCCCGCAGCCCCCTGCCCCTCCCCCATATCTGCTCGTGGGGCTTGAGATACCCTTCGGAATGGTACATGACAGGGCGCTGGGGGCTGCAGATGTAGGGGAAGCTGGTAGAAATCACACACCCTATACACAAACGTATGAGTAACTTAGCATCCAAGCCAATGGGCTGGATACAAAGATGTCCTTCTGCATGTGGAAGCTGTCTTCTGCTCACAGAAGGCCTTCCACTTCACTTCCCATTGAAGCATTGCGCTAGAAAAGTGAGATGCATGAGCACTGCTATAGTACCTCATCCAGCCTTCCCCAACTGCAACTCCTATCATTCTTCAGCTCCAACCCTATACATTCTAATTCCTATACATAAGAGAAAATTGAGAACATGTTGACTGAACACCCCATTCAGAAAGAGGGTGTGTTAGTAAAAATGAATTAGTTTCTGCAGTTAAATGTTATTGACACATACCATTTATATGGTACATCTTAAGTTTTCAAGGCACTTCAGTTATTATCTCAATGATATTTACAACAACCCTGTAAGGTAGGCCAATAGCATTATCTTTGTCTTACAGGCAGGGCAGCTGAGGCTAAGAAAATAGTGACTTGCCTCAGCCTTCCTTAGGAGTTCCTAACTGAGGTAAAATGGACAGTGCCAACCCTATAATGAAGCAGGGTGAAGTGCCTGCATCAGGTGGTGGAGCGGGAGGAGCAGTGAATTGCACTGCTGCTTGCCCCCATTGCCTTCAGTGGATGCTCTGGAGAGCCTCACCAGCCACTTTCCCATGGTGGCTTTTGCCACAGCAGAAGAGAAGCTGGCAGGGCTCTCCAGAGCAGCCACCCACCCTCTGTTTCCCTCATTACATTCCTTCACCTTTCCCACTGCCGTGTCAGCTCTGTGGAGAGCCACATGACCAGAAGAAGCTTCTGTGCAGATCTCGTGAGAGCTCACCTAGGTCTCATGAGAGGGGAAGGGGCATGATTCAGTAGCAGCAAGAAGGGACATGATGCAGTGGCACGGGGATAGGGGCACGATGTGACAGCAGTGCATGTTGTCTTCTGCTTCAGGTGGCAAGAGACCTTGGGCAGGAGCTGAAGAGAAATGTCATGAATCACCACTCAAACAATTCATTTCTTCACTACAAGCTCTTGGATTCATTTAATTCACTGGGATTTGAAGTCTGGCTGCAGCTGGACGATCAATAAATCCTATAACCTTACAAGACATTCACTACCCTAACCTATACACACTTTTGTACTTTTATATTTTGAAGTTCAAATGTGTTATCGTCATCCAGTCAACTGAGGCAGGAGTCTCTCTTCCATCAGCCATGACTTGGAGGGCAAAGAAGATGAAAATGGGACTGACGCATTTATATCGTATGGAAAAATGACAGCAAAGCTCAGAGCTGAGCTCACCAATTAAGATTAAAGAGGGCAATGACAGGCATTTGACATCACAGTCAGTGTCAAATGCATCCAAAAAGCCTGCTTCCCATGAAGCAGGGGATGCTTAGCAGACAACTGAGGACAAAAATTATTTTTCTCCTCAAATGATGCTGCTGCAAAGTGTTGACCCGAATTGGGACGCACCTCTTTGTTCTGCACTGAGATGGAAACATTGACAATGTATTTACAACTGAACGGAGGCTCATTATATGGTGACCTCGCACAGAGACCTTTTGTTTGGCAGCACAGACAAAGTAAGCATGCCAGCCGGGGAGTATAACTGTCTGTTTTATCTGCCTCCACATGAAAGGCTTTTGAGTCTCCCTTGGCCATTGCTAAACTACAGTAGCAGTTGAAATTGGAGAGGATTCTATACATATGAATGTGTCTCCTGCCCAAGAATCCAACCGTAGACACGCCATGTACAGTTTATCCCAGAGGTCATGCTAATAGAAAACAACTTCTCATGAAATGTTTTGTCCAAAACATTTCTCTGTCTAAATATTCCCCTTGCTACCGCTGCTGCCACCACCCCCATTTTGTTTTCACTGAGCAGAAGGAATGAATAATGAGCATGCACCTAGTTTCCTTTCACGCTGTCTAAAACTTCTATGAATTTAAACACGTTAACTACTTGCAAAATTGAGGCTACATTTTGAAAGATTCCAGGCACTGGGCTTAATTCTGCTCCCATGTTAGTAATGATCAGGTTCATTAAAACAGACAGAATGATACTGATTTACATTTATTTATTTATTTATTTATTTATTTATTATTTGATGTATTTTTATCCCACTCTTCAGTCAAAAGGCTGCCGGAGTGACTTACAAGAATCAATAAACGAACAGTCCCTGCCCTCAGGCTTACATTCTAAAAAGACAAAAGACACAAGAAAAGGGATCAGGAGAGAGGAAGGGGGGAAGCATGATGGTTTCCCAGATGGATGGGAACACTATGGAACCAATTTTACTCAGATTTGCCCTGCATCCATTCCCCTTCTGGGCTGGCCTTCTCTTTCTTCTCTTCTGCAGCTTCTCTTCTTTTGAGTTCAAGTTCAGTTACTTTCTTCTCCCCTCCGGGCAAACTGTTTCCTCAGGTACCCTTCTGGTGACAGTTGAGGAAGGGAGGGACCACCAATGGTCCTCACCATGTTCGGCTTGCTTCTGCTTCCATCCCCTCTGGGCAAGATGTTTCCTAAGAAATTCTTCTAGTGCAATTTCAAATTGTCTTGTATCATTAATGGAAAGCCCATTTTATGTTCCATCTCTGCTGAACTAACAGAATGATCAACCTTAATGATATGCATATTTTTTATTGAGCAAATGATTTGATAAGATTTTGTTGATACAAAGTATCTTCTTGCAGCACATTTTGCCAGTCGTGGCTTGAGGTCAGTTGGACAGGGTGTATTTTCTACCCTGGGCCAGTATGAGTGGAAGCTTGCTTTTGTTCGCAGAAACTTGGAGTGGGGGCTTTTAGTGCCACTCTTTGATTGATGTCCACAGGCAAAAGTGACCTGTGAAACTGACCCCAGTGCAAATCCTTCATCTCCTCCTTGGAAGATAATGAGCTGCTGCACACCCTGCTACTGCACTCCTCAAATCTCAGCCCTCTGTGTGAAAAAGAGATTGATGCCATTTCATGTGGATCACCTTTAAATCACCTTTGTGGATCTTTCCTCCGTAATCAATATTTGCACATTATTATTTCATAGTGTGGGGCCAATGAGGTTCATTCTCACTCAGCTCACTTGAATGAGGAGTTTACCTCATGGCTTTCTTTCACTGATGGATAGCAGATGTAATAGGAAAAACAATTCTGTCACGACAATTTTCTGCACTCTGGCAAGCACTTGACGGTTGCAATTAACATGTAAGAGCAATGTTATGTAAATCTGCCATTGTTCAAAGTGGAATAACATTTGGAATAACACTATCAGGCTGAAATGGGTACTGTGGCTCTTGCATTATAATATATACTGTACTTGGCTTTGCATCTTTGACATCATGTTTTCATACACACTGCACTATTTGGCACTTGCTGATTTCCCCCTCCCACTCCGCTGCCTTCCTATCATTGGGCAGCATGCATGCAATCAAAAATATTTCAGCACAAGAAGAATCTAGTTCACATAAACTTGCATTTAGACTGACAGAAAAGTAAACCAAGGCTGAATTCCTAATTTGTATTTGTTTAACAAAGCTAGATTGTTGACTATAAACTGTCTTCACTATAGGAGTGGTTTGTCTACATATTTCTCGGTGGGGGGAGGATACACACAAAAAGCTCCGAAACTTAGGAATACGTGCTTGATAGGAAGGGGCCACAGGATCAGCATAGCTCTCATGTTCAGTCTTGGCTCAGGAATTCAAAGCTATCAATAAATGGAGTGTTTCACAAGTGTCTGAAAGTCTTTGTGCTGTCTCATAGGCTTGGACAGTCAGTTCAGGGATCTGAAGACTACAGAAAAAGTATGGCAACAAAGGGAAAAGAATAAGTAACCACTGGTCTGGTTGATGCCACCTCTTTGGGACACATTGCTGGAACCTCATTTTGTCGGGGATAATCAAGGATGTGTGTGTATTGTGGATCTACATCAGCCCTGTGCAAATGAATTCGGATTCAGGACAGATAAAAAGAAGTACTTCTTCACAGAGCACATAGTTAGACTATGGAATTTGCTACCACAAGATGTACTGATGGCCACCAACTTGGATGAGTTTAAAAGGGGATTAGAGGAATTCATAGAGAATAAGGCTATCAGTGGCTACTAGTCATGATGGCTATATATTGACTCCAAGATCAGAAGCAGTATACCTGCCTGCATACCAGTTGGGAACATGAGCAGGAGGCTGCTATTGCACTCATGTCCTACTTGTGAGCTTCCCTCAGGCACTGGTTGGCCACTATGTGAACAGAATGCTGGATTAGATAGGCCTTTGGTCTAATTCAGCATGGCTCTTCTTGTGTTCTTGTGACTTTAATGGTATGAACCCAATTAATGTACATGTTTTGAAAAATGTAAACAGCAACTGCAGCAGAGTGAGGCTAGCAGCCTTCCCCAACCTGGTGCCCTCCAGATGTGTTGGCCATGAGGGCTATGGCATGCTGGGAGTTGAGGGACTTTTTTCTGTCTAAACATACATATGAATGCACACTAGACCATTGTTCAGGGGCTTCGTTCCTTATTGAGTCCTTACAGGAAGTTATGGCTCTGGTGCTATCTTTTAGATTTTCTTAAATCCTCTCTTCAGCAAACCTATATAACCCATCTCCAGTTCATTTCATGTCTCTTCCTTCCCTCATCCATGCTGGCTATGCATTGTGAAAGAACTATTCAAGTGATTTGCTAGATATACTAACTCAGAGGTAGGCAACCTTTTTGGGCCTGTGGGCACATTTGGCAATTTGAGAAGCTGTCCTGGGCACCACTGTAAAATGGCTGCCAAGGGTAGTGTGGCTAGTCACAAAGAACAAGTAACCTGCCCAAAAGACTGAATACAAGGCAGGTTACTTGTCCTTTGTGACTACCAACACCACTCATGATTAGCCAAACAACTCCTTTAAACTCAGTTTTCATCACCAGCAGAAACCTACTTCACAGAAAGAAAATTCTCCTTCCTCTCCCCACCTCTGCCAGCCAACTCATTCCCCCCACCATTTCTTTTTATCTCACACAGATCACCACTCTCTCTTTTTCTCTTTCACAGATCACCACTCATGCTCCCCCTCTCATGCTGGATCATTGATAGTAGCTAACCAATGGCAAAAATCAGGGCCAACCCAAGACAGTTTGCTATCTGTGGCGAAACAACAAATGGCGCCCCTCCCCTTCAAGCCAAGGTGCATAGTACCCAAGGTTGGCCAAGTTATGCTGGCAAAAAATCCCACAAGTACCTCTCCCCAGAATGAAAACACAATAATAATACATTAAAAAGGTAAAGGTGTCCCCAACCAGTCATGTCTGACTCTAGGGTGTGGTGCTTATCTCCATTTCTAAGCCAAAGAGCCAGCGCTGTCCGAAGACGCTTCTGTGGTCATGTGGCCAGCATGACTGAACACCGAGGTGCATGGAACGCTGTTACCTTTCCCGCCGAAGCGGTACCTATTTATCTACTTGCAATTTCTTCCTTTCGAACTGCTAGGTTGGCAGAAGCTGGGACTGAAGACGGGAGCTCACTCTGTCACGCAGCACTCGGGTCTCAAACTGCTGTCCTGCTGACCTTCTGGTCTGCAGTTCAGCGTCTCAACCACTAAGCCACCGCGGCCCCTACTATATTATATACATAATACATTAACAACTAACAATTTGCTGCCCTTTCAGGACACCTAAAATCAGCTGCCTGTGGAAGGGCAGTTCTACCTAATGGAGCAGCCCTATCTAATGGTGGGGCTGGCTTTCACAAACTAGTATGTTGGACACAGACAGGTGGACAGAGTCCATTCATAATCAAGGCAGCTTCATACCTTACTTTTCCCCCTAACATAAATACTAGTGCCTGTATAGTAAAACACAAGTACAGCAGGAACTACTGTATTTCAGTGGTAGAGCACATGATTTGCATGCAGACAGGGCCAGCATCAAGGGGAGGCATGGTTGGGCACCTGCTGAAGGCTCACATCCCAGCAGGAGTCCACTGATGAGCCCCCTGGACTTGCTTCTCCCCTTCACCATTGCACCCTGCTTGTTTCCCTGCCTCTCGCTCTGCCTCAGACAATGGTGGTGGTGAGAAGGAGGAGCAGTAGATGTCACTCCCTACTTCCTCTCTGGCTCTCTGCCTGTCAACCAAGCAAGTTGAAGCGATGATGAGAAAGAGGGTGAGGAGCAATAGCAGTTGATGAGAAGGTAGATTCACTAAGGGAGGGGTCCCATTGAAGGTTTCTCATCCAAGGGCCTTCAAAAACCTGGAGCCAGCACTGCATGGAGTCCCAGCTTTAATCCCCAGTATCTCCTGGTAAGGCTGGAAAAGACCCTTATCTGAAACTCTGGAGAGCTGCTGCCAGTCAGTGCAGCCATTACTGAGTTAAATGGAAAAATGGCCTGGCCTGGCATGAGGCAGCTTCCAAATGTCCCTTTTGTTCCACAGATATGCACTGAACAAAGCTCACCCACGTATCTGTTTCCTGAAGGCACAGTGCATTCAGACATTGTAATTATGGGCAAATCAGTATTTCCAGTCCAAGTTACTTTTGCATGTCTTCACCCATAAGTCCGTTCCATCCCACTTCTGTATTAATCTGTCACTTTAAAATTAATCTTTAAATACATATTTATTTATGTATATAAATAAATACGTATTTAAATACAGTACATACATATTTTTAAAAGCATCTTCTCTCAAAATACGCATTTCTCAACGTCTCTCAAAGTATGCATTTCTAAACATACTTCAATACATTTTTTGAGCCTAGAACTGAGTTGGAACATTCCGGAAGTGCAAAAGCCGGTAGATAGCCAAGGGTAAAATCCAACATAAGCCCTACTTAGAGTGGACCCATTGAAACAAATGGGACTGACATTAATCATGACTAACTAAAATTCCATTCATATGTCCATCTAAATAGAGCTTATGTTGGATTTTACCCTAAGTCCTGACCCTCACATTAGTCCAGGAGGATCAGGTCAGTTCATATAAGAATTTGCAAAGATTGAATTTCTCAATAATCTTTAACTGTATACCCTTTTTTGATATGAGTAGTAATGCTCAATTGATGAAGTGGCCCTTCTACTCACATTATATTTTCTCCTTTAAAACATGAGGTGTAAACCCCAGAGTTTTCCTCCCTTCCTAACTAATGCAGTTTATAGGATTAATAAAAGTGTAACAGAAAGAAGGTAAAGTAAATCTCACTACCCAAGGCAAGAAAAGAGAGGTTGTTACTTCTAGAATAACAGAAGTTTGCTTCTGTTTTATTATGTGACTACATAACACATTTATAGTGTTATTTATATATGTATGTATTTATTATCACTTTTTAATAAATAGGCCACTATATAACAGAGTTCTCAGGGCACCTTAAAGAATAAAGAATACAAATAAAACAGATTTAAATTCAATAAAAATTAACACAATAACAATATAATGCAGCATAAAAATACAAGTAGCAGAGAGTAAAAACAATGTAATGCTTATTGGGGAGGGGTTAGGATGAGCTGAAGGTGCCCTTCCACTAGCCTCCATTACTACCACCACAGAGGCCCTGCTACACCCACAGAGAGCTCTGCGGGCATAGCTGTGTCACCAGTGGTATTCCCATGGGCAGTAGCAATGGAAGGCCCCCAAATGAGGTGTTCCAAGGGTGGGGTGGGATGGAGCAGGGTAGACGCAGACTTGGGTTTGCTAGATCCAAAGCCCTTCCATTCCCCTGCGGGTCCCCAGGATTGGACTCCTCACCTACACTAACCTGGCACTGGTGTAGGGGTTTTCTATAGGGTTTCTCTGAGGCAATTTGGAACATCTGGCAGAGGGGGATTTCATGTGGATAAGACAATTTGAACATCTGGCAGAGAGGGCCCCACTTCAGAGCTGTCAAGTATGCCTCCATTTGCCCTGGGCTTTGGCACTAAGTGTCCCACTGGGTCGCTTTATGCCTTTAAAGGTGTGCCTGAGAGTGTGCAGCTGAGGGTGGTCAGTAATGGTGCCTTCAAGAAACAATGGCAAGGAAAAAGAACTGCTTGGATGAGAGGTATTTACAGATGGGCAAAACTGCTTTGAAGGCGCAATTGTGAGGAACATGCCCTGACAGTGGGAAGGATGTTTACAAAGTCTCAGGAATGGGAGCATACAGAAGAAACCATGAACAAAGAACTATTTTGGCCCTTGTGTTTCTTTACTTCCAGAGCAATGTTTCCTGCAAGCATTCAGGGTGGTTTGGAATGCCTTCAAGGCAAATGGCACTTTGCATCAATGCACTGTTAGGCCACACACAGAGCTCACACCGACATACACACACGCACACAAACAACTTGCAAAAACACATCCTATGTGCAGCCCAGCCCGTCTTTCATCACACATCTCAAAAATCTCTCCTCCTCCCGCAGAGCCTTTGGAACCTTTGTCGTTAGTTATTTGTACAGCACAATTAGAGCATAATAAGCAAAACAGAAAACACAAAGAAGACATTCCTCTAAAGCCAAGAGGCAAAATAACACGATATGGTGACCAATCAAAGATGTCATCTAATCCCCATATGTGAAAGCCTAGGCTACACCACCAGGTGGTCTTCCAGGCATTTTGGAAATGGGAGATCTCAGGTATCATGCCAATAACTCTCTGTTCGTCACCTCGATGCAACACAGCAAAGCAACAAAGTTCAAACAAACGCCAAGGAGGATGTGCCTGAAAAGTCTATTCATTTTATAGAGATTGCAATGGATGTGCTGAGCCTGTTCTATGGGCATGCGGCTTCTCTTCTTTGCCAAATGGCAAGCGTCTGTTTCAAGCAACCCGGTCTACTAATATGACATTTCAGTTGTAAATATTGGATTGGATCCAGACCAAGTTACTCATATTTAGTCCCTGTTGAAATCAATACAAAGAAGTAGCCGTGACTAATGCAAGTCCTGTAGATTTCAACAGTCACCAAGTGCAACTAACAGCGCAGTCCTTTACATGTGTTCTCAGAAGTTGCAGTGTGTTCAATGGGACACTCCTTAGCACAGCAGCGGAGGTCCTCTTTCAGCGCAAGGGCTGAATTCCATTTCAAAGACGCTCTCAGGGGCCACATTCCAATGGTGGAAGGGGCTAAAGGCAAAAGGAGTGTGGCCCAAAATGCCAGCATTTTTTAATTCAAAGCTCTTACTGACAAAGGCATTTCAACCTTTTAGAATGGGGAAGAACCGACATGAAAGTTGGGAAAGCACCAAACGACTGGTGGTTAGGGGAAAGGGGTGGAGCCAGGGGAAGGGAGTGTGGCCATCTGGGAACCCTGGAAGGCTGGACTGGGATCCAGGAGGGCTGGATTTGGCCTGAGGTTCTGCACTCCTGCCCTAGGAAGGACTCAGTCCTATGCATGTTTAGGCAGAAATGGCTGGCGGGGAGAATGCTGGAAGTTGCAGGACTTACTCTTTTCTAAACATGCATAGGATTGTGCCCTAAATGTGTTTTCTGTATCCAACCCATCATTTTATGTGTGTGGAAATTATTTATTTATTTACAATATTTCTATACCGCTCCACATCAAAGATTTCAGAATGGTGAACAACAGGAGAAAAGAATAAAGCCCCATAATGAAAATAACTAAAACATTTTAAAACAACAGATTCTGAACTTAATAAACTGCAGCTGGTCACTCAGGGAAGGCCTCTTGAAATAACAACGTCTTCAGGAGGCGCTGAAAGCAACATAATGTTGGCACCTGCCTGACCTCCAAAGGCAGGGAATTCCACAGGGAGGGGGCCACCAATCTGAAGGCTCTTTTCCTGGTGGACGCCAACTGGGCCATAGGTCCATGTGGAACCACCAGGAACAAGCCCTCCGATGACCTCAGTGACCAGGCAGGTTGGTTAAGAAATGATGAAATAATTCCTTTTGTCTTCATCTGTTTTATTACTGTTTTCTGTTGGAAAGAAGGACCAAATTAGAAAAGGCATCTATCACTTTTAGACACTTTTCTAAAATTAAAGCTAAAGTTAAATAAGTAAAGAAACAAAGAGGGGGAGGTGGCATAAGGAAAAGATGAAATGTGCTGAATAGTATATGCAAACATATTCTGTATACAATATATAAACAATTATGAGTATTACAAAGATTTGATTTCATGCAGCGTTGTTGTGGAATAAACTTTAGTGAGGCATAGATTTAAATTAAGTGTAACCTGAATACCATATTTTATAATCAGATAAATTTATTGGCAGGCCAGTAAATTACCCAAAGCAGAAATAACTACATTGTTTGTTTAGTTTCTTCATTCTGTCCTCAGGTATGATTACAAGCCTTCCTGCTGGATTATATTTTCAGTAATATGATTATTGTATTATAGTTTCACTGATGGAAACAAATACACAGCTGGGATTTATAATGGCTATTTGAAAACACCTATATGATAATACTAAGATACAACCCAAGGGATCCAGACATTTTTTTCCCTTAGCTAGCATGTCAGTTGTGAGGAAATCACAAACTGCAATTAACTTTTTCTAACTTTCCACTGCTATTTGTTGTGCCACCTGGAATGTAATTTCAGGAGTATCAAAAGGCCCTATTGGTTAGATGCCCATGGATCATGACATCACTGACGGTATGGGACACCTACACCCGTGACCCTCTCTCCCAAATATGGCAGCATGTTAGAAACCTTTCTCAAAATATTCTGCATTTTAAAATAACTTTCCTGGCGGTCATGGCTTCAGTTCACAACTTCTTAAACTGTGCTGGAATCCCTGGAAAACACCAGCAATGTTACCTCTAACTTCAACATTTTTCTGAGACGATTAGTATTGGTGACATTGACCGGCGGTGGCAGCTCTCCAGGGTTTCAAGCAGGATTTGTTCTCGGCCCCTCTACCTGGAGATGCCAGGGGTTGAACATTGGACCTTCTGCTCTACAACTGAGCTATGGTCCCTCCACAGTAAAATTTGTGACATCAACTATTCATGGTCACAGCCATGTGGAGAAACATTAGCATGAACCATTCATAGGAACATAGGAAACTGCCTTATCCCAGATAAGATAATTGGCCTATCTATCCCAGTATTGTCAACACTGGCAGCAGCTCTCCAGGGTTTCATGCAGGATTCTTTTCTAGTCCTATTTTGAGAGGCCAGGAACTGAACCAAGGACCTTCTGCACGCAAAGCACTGAGTTGGCCTACCACTGAGCTATGGCCCCTTCCTAGTACCATTGTAATTGTCCCTCCTCATCTCAATAATGCTTGCTTGCTTGCTCTCCCCCCTGCCCCCCCCCCAGTTCTTGGCTGTCTACTGCATATCTTCAGACCACATTTGAAAAGAGAATTTTCAGTAAAATGGTAATCTCCAGATTCTTCTTCTTGAAGCTCAGCAAGACAGCAACTGCTACTGAAACCCTCAGTCATTTTGGTCCTGTCTTGTTATACAACAAGCTTCTCAGATATATTCCAGCCTCCCAACCCAGCCCCCAGCCCCACTAGTGGCTGAGTAATTGTGTGAACGTGTTTTGTTTCTTTGAAAACACACAAGGCAAGCTGGAAAAAGCTGAGGATAGGTTGAGTTGTAGAAATATAGTGAAACAGACTGAGTTTAAGGGATATTTCTGTTTTCCTAAATTTAATTATGATGCTTCTTTAGTGTTAAAAGAAAGCGGGATGTTGTGGAATTCTTTACCGTTATTGTGATGCTACATGAGCGTAGATCTGTGTCGAACTCAGGAGAGCATCAGAAGTGTACAAGATTTTAAAAAGACCAGCAGAGGGAGTGTGTGAGTGAGATATGGGGTGTCTTTACCCGATTTGTTAAGGCACTGAGGTGGTAAAAGTAGTGGTAATAGAAATGCAACATACAGGTCAAGTAAGTTCAGAAATGAAAGCAGTTACTGAAAAGTTACAATTTTTAAAGTATTTTATGACAATTCTTTATTGTTTTAATGCTCAGGTAAATCATTCTTTTCTGTAGGGCAAGTAACTGTCTCCTAGGGAACATTTATGATGAAATGGTAGGTTTTTAAAGATCTTTTCATTTTAGCTTACAAATAAGTAACCTCAAAACCCTCCAGGTCATTCTGTGGAAGTTTTCTGAGGCAGATCCTCTTCAGTAGGAAAATATAATGGCTTTATCTTAAGAAGAAGATATATTCGTAAATACTGGAAAGCCACTTACATTAATATAAACTGGTAATGACTGATCAAAGCAAAATAAATAAATAAATGGATTGGATCCCAAGGTTCTGTCAGTAGAGTTCCATTCATGGAAAGGGTGCTCCTGGCATCTGCTACCAGAAAGGGGGAGGCAATTCTTTACTATTTCTGCATTGCAGCAACCTGAGCCTCCCAAAAATCTGCTCCAGGGGGTTTGGCGACCCTTCAGAAGAGCATTGGAGGTGGCAGAAGGGGCTTCAGGGGTAGGGTAGATCAGGAAAAATCACATCTCCCCACCCCTTCTATTAACAGGAGCCTCTGCTTGATCAAAGGCCCTTCCATAAATGGGAGGGCTCCTTCCATTCACAGATGGGCACCTTAAGATCCAACCCAATATTATGTTCTGTGAGCATAACATGCAGGAGATACCCCAATATCTGTGAGCCACATATTTGTTGTTGTTCAGTCGTTCAGTCGTGTCCGACTCTTCGTGACCCCATGGACCATAGCACGCCAGGTCTTCCTGTCCTGCGCTCTCTCCCCGGAGTGTGCTCAAGTTCATATTCATTGCATCGGTGATACTATCTAGCCATCTCATCCTCTGCCGTCCCCTTCTCCTTTTGCCTTCAGTCTTTCCCAGCATCAGGGTCTTTTCCAGAGAGTTTTCTCTTCGCATTAGGTGGCCAAAATATTTGAGCTTCATCTTCAGTATCTGTCCTTCCAATGAGCACTCCGGGTTGATTTCCTTTAGGATGGACTGATTTGACCTCCTTGCAGTCCAGGGGACTCGTAAGAGTCTTCTCCAGCACCACAGTTCGAAAGCATCAATTTTTCGGCGCTCAGCCTTCCTTATAGTCCAGCTCTCACAGCCATACATTACTACTGGGAAAACCATAGCTTTGATTAGACGGACCTTTGTTGGCAAGGTGATGTCTCTGCTTCTTACTATGCTGTCTAGGTTTGCTATAGCTTTCCTCCCAAGGAGCAAGCGTATTTTAATTTCATGGCTACAGTCACCATCTGTGGTGATCTTGGAGCCCAGGAAAGTAAAATCTGTCACTGCTTCCATTTCTTCCCCTTCTATATGCCAGGTAGTGATGGGGCCAGATGCCATGATCTGAGTTTTTTTAATGTTGAGTTTCAAACCAGCTTTTGCACTCTCCTCTTTCACCCTCAACAAGAGGCTCTTTAGATCCTCTTCGCTTTCTGCCATTAGGGTGGTATCATCTGCATATCTGAGGTTGTTGATAATTCTCCCAGCAATCTTAATTCCGACCTGTGATTCATCCAACCCGGCGTTTCTCATGATGTACTCTGCATATAAGTTAAATAAGCAGGGTGACAATATGCAGCCTTGTCGTACTCCTTTCCCAATTTTGAACCACTCGGTTGTTCCATGTCTGTTTCTTACTGTTGCTTCTTGACCCTCGTACAGGTTTCTCAGGAGACAGGTAAGGTGGTCGGGTATTCCCATCACTTTAAGAATTTGTCACAGTTTGTTGTGATCCACACAATCAAAGGCTTTAGCGTAGTCAATGAAGCAGAAATAGACATTTTTCTGGAATTCTCTTGCTTTCTCCATGATCCAGCGAAAGTTGGCGATTTGATCTCTAGTTCTTCTGCCTCTTCGAAACCGCGCTTGTACTTCCGGTAGTTCTCGGTTCGCATACTGCTGAAGCCTAGCTTGTAGGATTTTGAGCATCACCTTGCTGGCATGTGAAATGAGCGCAATTGTGCGGTAGTTTGAACACTCTTTGGCATTGCCCTTCTTTGGAATTGGAATGTAAACTGACCTTTTCCAGTCTTGCGGCCATTGTTGAGTGTTCCAAATTTGTTGGCATATTGAATGCAGCACTTTAACAGCATCATCTTTTAGGATTTTAAATAGCTCAGCTGGAATACTGTCATCTCTGCTAGTTTTGTTGTTACTAATGCTTCCTAAGGCCCACTTCAGTTCACTCTCTAGGATGTCCGGCTCAAGTTCAGTGACCGTACTCTCCTGGCTATCAGGGACATTCAGATCTTTCCTGTATAGTTCTTCTGTGTATTCTTGCCACCTCTTCTTAATCTCATCTGCTTCTGTTAGGTCCCTGCCTTCTTTGTCCTTTATCATGCCCGTCTTTGCACAAAACGTTCCCTTGAGATCTCCGATTTTCTTGAAGAGATCTCTAGTCTTTCTCATTCTATTGTTGTCCTCGATTTCTTTGCATTGTTCATTTAAAAAGGCCTTCTTGTCTCTCCTTGCTATTCTCTGGAACTCTGCATTCAGTTGGATATATCTTCCCCTTTCTCCCTTGCTTTTTGCTTCCCTTCTTTCGTGAGCTACTTGTAAAGCCTCATCAGACAGCCACTTGGCTTTCTTGCACTTCTTTTTCTTTGGGATGGATTCCGTTGCTGCCTCCTGAACAATGTTACGGACCTCGATCCATAGTTCCTCAGGCACTCTGTCTATCAGGTCTAGTCCCTTAAATCTATTCCTTACCTCCATTGTATATTTCTAAGGGATATGATTTAGGTATACCTGAATGGTTTAGTGGTTTTCCCTACGTTCTTCAATTTAAGCCGAAATTTTGCAACAAGAAGCTCATGATCTGAGCCACAGTCAGCTCCAGGTCTTGTTTTTACTGACTGTATAGAGCTTCTCCATCTTTGGCTGCAAAGGACATAATCAATCTGATTTTGATGTTGACCATCTGCTGATGTCCATGTGTAGAGTCACCTCTTGTGCTGTTGGAAAAGAGTGTTTGCTATGATCAGCGTGTTCTCTTGGCAAAACTCTATTAGCTTTTGTCCTGCTTCATTTTGTACATCAAGGCCATGCCTGCCTGTTATCCCAGTGATTTCTTGACTTCCTGCTTTAGCATTCCAATCCCCTATGATGAAGATGACATCTTTTTTTGGTGTTAGTTCTAGAAGGTGTTGTAGGTCTTCATAGAACCGATCAACCTCAGCTTCTTCGGCCTCAGTGGTTGGGGCATAGACTTGAATTACTGTGATGTTGAATGGTTTGCCTTGGATTCGTACTGAGATCATTCTATCGTTTTTAAGATTGTACCCCAGTACTGCTTTTCCCACCCTTTTGTTGACTATGAGTGCTACTCCATTTCTTCTAAGGGATTCTTGCCCACAGTAGTAGATATGATGGTCACCTGAATTAAATTCGCCCATGCCTGTCCATTTGAGTTCGCTGATTCCCAAGATGTCGATGTTCAATCTTGCCATCTCATGTTTGACCACCTCCAGCTTACCTTGATTCATTGATCTGACATTCCAGGTTCCTAAACATTATTGTTCTTTACAGCATCGGATTTTCTTTTCACCACCAGACACATCCACAGCTGAGTGTCCTTTCGGCTTTGGCCCAGCCGCTTCACTCTTTCTGGCGCTACTTGGAAATACCCTCTGCTCTTCCCCAGTAGTAGATTGGACACCTTCCGACCTGAGGGGCTCATCTTCCGGCATCATCTCTTTTAGCCTTGTGATACGTTCCATGGGGTTTTCTTGGCAAGAATACTGGAGTGGGTTGCCATTTCCTTCTCCAGTGGACCACATTTTGTCAGACCTCTCCGCCATGACCTGTCCATCTTGGGTGGCCCTGCACGGCATAGCTTATGGCTTCACTGAGTTACGCAAGCCCCTTCGCCACAACAAGGCAGTAATCCATGAAGGGGGCCACATATTTAGTGGGGGGAAAACACCACATCCTCCTCAAGTATCTTCTGTCACCAGAAAGCAGCATGAAGCCTCTGCACATTAGGGGCACCACTGTGCTTTGGATCATGCTGATCACATCTAACACAATTACAGGGGCATGTTTTGCATATCAGAACTGGAAGATTTCACACAGCACATAGTTAAATTAGGGAATTCGCATCCTCGGGATGTAGTGATGGCCACCACAGCTTGGATTATACAAATTCATGGAGGATAAGGCTCTCAATGGCTACTAGTCATGATGGCTATATATTACCTCCAGTATCAGAAGCAGTATGCCTCTGTATACCAAATGCTGACAAACAGGAGTGGGAAGATGCTCATGTCCTCTGCTTCCCAGAGGCATCTGTCTGGCCACTGTGGGAACAAAATGCTGGACTAGGTAGGCCCTTAGTCTGATCCAGCACAACTCTTCTTCTGCTCTTAAAAATAGCATTCACACATTAGACTTTGGGGATAGTCCAAGGCTGCTTGAAGCTGTCTTGGACTTTCTGTACTGGCATAATAGGCTGCTCACTCAAATGTGGCAGGGAATCCTTATGACTGCAGGGTGGGCACCTCAGTGGTTTTACCTGAGAAAGATTGCCTCAGAAAACCGCATAGGTAAACAAGACCCAAAGAATGCCCTGGAGTGATGCTCCAAGGAGCCATCCATCAAGGGTTTTTTTCACATTTGTGCTATGGACATGTTACATAAGAAGTCAGACTGAGGCAACCTGACTCTTTAGCCATCACCACCACAGAAATATTCAAAGAGGAACTGCTGTATAATGCACAATCCTGGATTCTCACAGGCCCACCAGCATGTATTCTCACATAGGCAGTACCTTTTTGTCCTCTCCCCCAAATTAATATTTTCGCTTTCATGTAAAAGTTGCCTATAGTGTTTGGGGTAATAATGCTAAAGCATCATTATCTTCGAAAGGATTAGATAACCAAGAAATATTGGCTCTGTGAGCCTCCTCCTTAACACATACCGCCCAGAACTATAATTATGATTTCCTGTAACGTGAAACCAATGCTTTAAAGCAGTTGAGTGTGGTGTAAATTACAGGCTCTGCTACACAAATACTTTTTACTGAAATGTTTATCAGGTCCCTCATGTAGCTGCTTCCATTTATGAACTATTGTTATTGGAAGTTGCTCTTCGCCCCCCACACACACACCCAACATCTGATAACATGACTTCAAAACAAGTCATGAAAATGTTGGGCAATTATGGGATCCTCTGTTTGAGTGCGTGTGTGTGGTCTCTTCCCGGAGGCAAGTCAGTGCCCACACGTGAGGATGTTAAAGAGTATCCATTTAAGTTATCAGTGTGAGATGTCTGTTTTTGTGACACACAGCTCCAGGGGAGCCCTTCTCTGGACTACCAAAAAAAAAGGGGGGGGGAGGAATCTAGGTTAAGAATTAAGGTTCTGAAATTGCACATAGATACTAGCACATAAGCACTACAGAAGTCACAGATGTTTGGAAAACTATAGAAATGACTGTGGCCTCAAAGCCCAAAATTTATTGTTAAAAAAATTAGACTTTAATTAATGACATTCAGTAAATCATTTGATATTGCAAGTTCCGTTGAACTCAGTGGGACTTACTTCTAAATAAACCTGCATAGGATCGTGCTGTTAATGTATTAATTGCTCATTTAAAACAAAAAAAGTCACTGAATAATCCAAGATTTAAGCTTACTGCAAGAATAAATACACACACACACACACCAAAAAGGCAGAGGTTACTTTCCCAAGCAACTCTAGGCATGCCTTTTTGTAGTTAAGCCTTTTCTCAAAGTTGTGAATACAGTTGATTTAGTATAGAAAACAAAACAGTTAAACTCTTGCGAAATTCTGGAAAATTAAGTTATTTGATTCAATTTATATGGTGGATGGACACTGACATATTGGCAGCCCATTGCATGTCATTTTTACCATTATTATTTATCAAGAATATTTATATCCTATCCTTCCATTGCATTTGTTTTTCGTAGTGTGACTTACAACTAGAGTTGGGCCAAATATTGCCCCTCACATTTACATGGCCATTAGTGCCCCATGAAAGTGGGAGGGATTTTTGGTCAGTAAGAGCAGCCATTTTTTCCCAAGCATGTCCTGAGAATGACATGACATGACAAAGCATTGTTCCCATTGGGCCATTCTGTTCGCAGTGACAAAGAAGCACAGCCAGACTGCTCAAGATAGCTGTGTTGAAGTGTGCTCGATCCTGCTATGAGGGACTTGACAGTTTTGAAGCACTCCAATGAAGACAGAGCTTAAGGACAGAACATCCAGCCCCAAGAATCAGCTGGCCATTGGCGACACTAAAAAAGTATCCTCCAGCATTTAAGGAGCTTCCAGCATTCGGGAGAAACATCACAGAGGCAAGAAGAGTGAGCAGGGCAGTACTTCCCATTAAATTTGATGTGGAAAATAGCTCAGTGAAACATTGGCGAGAGCTGGACACAACGTATATAGGGCTCAGGCCAGTGGCCGGGAACGGGAAGCCTCTGAGAATAGTCCTGCATTTGCCTGAAAATGTACTTAAACTTGGTTGCAGTATTATTAACTAGCGAATGGACCCGGCTTTCCACAAGTTGGTAGAGCCCTTAGTTTGATACTTAAAGCACACGGCTGTCAGAGTTGGACACATAGTGCCCTCTCCACCCATGTCAAGCCAGACCCGCTGCCACCTCTGGGCATGGCCTCTGCCATGGTGCACCTTATAGCACCCTAAGGGAGGGCTCTGTCCACTTCATTCCCCTATGATGCGGCTGCCCCACAGCAGGAGAGAGGGGCCAGGCATATAACTGTCCCTCAGCCTACTGATCTCCTCTGGCTTCAAACTGAAATGAAATGGAATAACAACAACAACAACAACAACAACTGTTTGGACTGCAAAGCTATGTACCGGTTCGGGAATTCTGTCCCTAGTGGCTGAAGTTGTTACTGCAGGCTTCACCCACGTCGACACATTTATACTAATTAATGGCACAATGCTATGCATGTTAAGACAGAAAAAAGTCCGACAACTCCCAGCATTCCCCAGCCAGCACCCTTTATAAACTAATTTGTTTTTCAAATGAAATAACCCTGAGGGGCACACTGCTAGGGTCCCCTTAGTATGCATGCAAAGTTTGAGGTGTCTAGGTTTCATGGTGTTGGTGCTATAGCCCTCACACACACACACACACACACACACACACTTTTATTATTAGAACAGGATACTGTAGGTTTTGACCTAACAGAGTGAACTGCACTTAAATTCAGTGATTTCAATAGGCTTTAATCCACTGATTTCAATACATTGAGATCTTTTTTATTTATACTGCATTTAACAATATTCAGCAGAATTGTTACAGTTTTCTTCAGTGGTCTTGCTGGCCAAGTTTTAGCTGACCTAGAGACTTCTGGCACGTTATACATTTTTGAAAATATTTTGTATATGGTTTTGATTTAAAGACTATGGCTTTCCCCAAGCCTTTAGATCCAGTAGCCTAAATACCTAAATGAATAAGTTTCATGCTAAACATTTCACACCCAAATCCATTGGGAAACTCTTCTGCACGAGTCCCCCTAAAACAAGAAGGAGTTGTGGAACAACAGCACTAAAGTGGTCTTGCACTGCCCTGTTTCAATGGGGGCCTTTAGCAGGAGAATGCGCTGGTGGAATGTGCCCAGAGTAGACAGTTATGAAATCCAGCAGTGTCTTCTGGAACCACTGATGCATTTTCTATCTAGAATTAATTATCCTTAATCTGCTTAAATATTCTGTTGTTCGCTTATAATTCTCAAACTTGGCTGCTTGCATTTTCTACTCCTCCAATTTCATCTGCAAGCAGCTCAAGGAGTGGGTGAAATATGTGTAGACATAAAACATCATTCAGTGTTCCTGTTTGTGTACGTTTTTAAATTGTAAGTGAAAAAATGTATGCCCAGACAAGATGCTCCAGCCAACAGAAAACACATAAGACTGGATTCCAGTGGCTCACACTTGAATATTTTATACTTACAGTAATGTCAAAGAAAGGTTGTCTGGGCAGGAATATCATACCCCAAATTAGATCTTACTGACAGGTATGCTTGTGCTCTAGCTTCATCTTAGACATTCTGATTTTTCTTTTTCTTTAAGTTTAAAAAATAGGGGTGGAAGAGAGGATAAGCACTTTTGAATTATTTGCCAGGGAGAGAACTGCAAGGAAAGTCTTGAAAATATGCTGTCCTTAGACAGTATTTTTATCTTGCACTTCACCTTTTTTTATCCTATTCGCTTGACACTTATTTGTTTGCAATTATCTTATTTTTATTGCTTTAAATTATAATGAAGAATATCCTGCCTTCTTAGTGTTGTCCCAAATGCTAAACCAGTTGGCTGATGTGTCAAAGATCTAGAACTACTTCCCCCTGCTGTTCTGAAGTCGCTAAGGTGACGGAGAAGTATTTTCCTGCAATAATTTAAACCTCTCTCCCCGTCCCCCATCCCCGATCTACATTTCTAAACAAAATCTACATTTTGTTCCACATCTACAAGTTCATATGCAGCTCTGCTTTTTACACAAGTACCCTCGTTGACTGCAGAATTGATGTCCTAAATGTTTCCTGGCCAGGAGATACAATTATTATTAAATCTAAAATTTCTGAGTGAAAAAAATAAATACCCCAGACATGTTCTAAATATCATTGGGGGCATATTTGTCACAAATCCAGCCTTCTTTTTATCGTGTGAAGCAAGCATAGGACTTCATCCCCTCAGCCTGGTATCTCTGTCAAGCACAAAATTAAAACTTGAAAAATGTATTAAGGTATATTAAGTTTCTTATTGCTGTTTGTTTTAGCAAAATCCACACTCAGTTTACCTCGGCTTGTTTGTTTCAGCTCATAAATCTGTACTGCTATAGGTGCCAAATCAAATACTGCCTTGGGAACGAGAAAGTTATTACTATATCTCTTATCCCAAGAGCTGCTAGCAACAGTGATGCAAAACTTCTAATCCTCCATAGGTCTCCATGTGGTGTCTCAGGTGAGAAAATGAAGATGGAAACAAGCATTTTATTGTATCATTTTATCTTGTAAAAATAGCTGTCATTGGTTAAGGCACTCTAGAACCACATACAGTGTGTTCTGTCTCCCTGATCCAGACTGCTTTGTGCATTCTGGGCCACAACAGACATTCCTTTAAATTTGTTTCTAGCAGCTACGACTTGTTTAAATTTTTACTCTGGAAATCTTTACCCTGATCCAGATTGGGACCCTAGTGTGGGAGGTAGGGGGCCTTTTAAGATCCAGATTGGGGGCCCTGTACCTACTCTAAAGTAAAAATGAAAAAAGGCATAGCTGATAGATGAGGATTTAAAATAATGTCTGTTTTGGCTTTTAGATGCACACACAGAGTGGTTGAATGTGGAGACTCTCCACTGAAGTGAATGGGAGGAGGCCATCCCGTGCACTCAGTGGGATGTGTGAATGGAACACTTCTCTCCAATCAAGTGAGGGGCTGGCCCTCACTGATGGCAGAGGGATAAGCATGTTAGAATTTCCATATGCATATTCGAACTTCACACACACATGCTGTCATATTCTCTTTGTTCTCATTCCCCCTTTGGCTCAGAGGAAGACTCAGACCCCATCTACATGAGTCTTTTACTCTGGGGTGGCTGCAAGTCGAGGTCCCTCAGGACAGATGACATAGTTGTCACTTTGCAGCCATCCGTGGTTTTCTCCCGGAAACTGCGGATTTCCAAGGTGGCATTTTGCTGCAATTTTGGGGGGTTGCTGCAGATTTCCCCATTGTTGCCATGGGGAGCCATCTGTCCCTTCCCTAAACTGACTTTGCATTTTGCGGTGGGCATGTTGTAGGTGTGCACAGTGCTTGCGTTGCTCTGTGATGCCCCTTTACTCTCCCCATCCCTTCACAGCTGCTGAGTTACAGAGGCACAGAGAAGCGTTTTCAGTTATTTAATCACACTTTCGCACATTTTTGCAGTTTCGTTTCTTCGCAACGGTTGCTTTTGGACTCAGTGCCCAAGGGCCAGGGAGGGGGGTCTTGGTCCAGCCACCATTTCAGAGTGATGGGTAGTCACGTGCCGCTCACGCTTGTGAGTGTGAACCATCACGAGAGTCTCAGGCTGAGGAACTGACAAACAGATGGCATGAAAATGAAGGAGCACAGAACAATCAATTTTTAACTAACGAGAGAGGGAAAGACACAACAGAACCCATAAAATACAAAACAGCCAATGAAGTGTTGCGCCCCCACAGGACTGCACAGCTGAGCATTTAAGTATAATGGCAAAAAAAACCACAAAAGTCACAGAGAGTCTGTTACGGAAGTGCACAGTAAATCGCAAGTTTATCGCAGGGGATGCTAATTTGAAGCCGCATTGCTGTGCAGTTTCGACGGGGTGGGGGGTAAAAGTGGTGCCATGTAGATGGGCCCTTGGTGGTGAAGGAGGCATCATCTGGTAAGTCATCATCTCCTACTGTAGGACCTTCCAGGATAGAGGACATAGATTTACTGGATGCCTCAGACTTGGAGAGTACCCTCCCAATGCAGTCCTCACTACCCCGACACTGTAGGTGGGAGTGGCTGCAGAATCAGGCAGTGGCCCTTTTAGGGACACAAACAGCTCATCAGAGGGGTCCAAGTTAATAGTGGGTCCAGACCAGCATGCTTCATAAACTCTCAGAAGGCCTCTGCATTTGGCTGAGACAACAGCTCTTCTTGGGTGAGCTCCAGCCAAAACCTGCCATTCTAGCCCAGTCTCTTTTCTTGTGTTATGGTGCCACATAGCCTTACATGACTCTGTTATATCATATGTAACTCTGCCTTTTCAGTAAGTGCCACTGTTTCGAACCAGCCTCCCCTGAGAGCCTTGAGCCAAGCTAGGACAGGACATGGATGCACATATACATATACAGAGTGTAAATTGCTAGATTAAGGTGCATGTTCCAAAGAGAGATTAGACTAGAACATACAAGATAAAGATGGGAAAGGAAACTATCAGTCCTACAGTGATATTTGGATTGAAAGATGATACAGTGATACTTGGACTGCAGAAAAACTAAAATGTATTTTATACAGAGACATGTTTTATATAGAAACAGGGCTGGCATTAGGGGTCAACATCAATGGGCACTTGCTGGGACCACTACGGAACCCCAAATCCTTCTGCTCCTTCTCCTCATTGCTGTCATTGCCTGTTTGCCTGCCCTCTCCAAACATGTGACCCCTGACAACAGCAAGGAGGCGGAGCTTGTCTTGACCTCTCCTTCTGCACAGTGTTCAAGATTGGGCCCAGACAGAAAAGGCAAGTGAATGTGCAAGAGTGGCAAGGAAGTGAAGCTATGGCAAGGAGAAGGGCTTATTTGGGGAGGGGCCCCACTGAAGGCATCTTGCTCAAAGCCCCCCCCCCATCTGGAGCTGACAATGCATAGGAAGCTGCCCTATACTGTGTCAGAACATTGGCCCATCTAGTTCAATACTGTAGACACTGATTGGCCAAGGCTCTCCTTCTGTTGTATCATCGAGCTATTGCCCTTCTCTGTGTGTTAAATATATTTTATAGAGGAATGCACTGACCCCTAGATTTGACTCAGTCCCCAATTCTGTGCTATGGCAAACAGCCTGATTCTGCTTGGACCAATTTCAAGGGTATCCAGTTCTATTTGTGTACTGAACCCAAGCCAAAATTTGGGAATCAGAGTCTTCATGACTCCCATTGCCTATAATGGGAAATCAAAAAACAGTTGCAACGTTTTTTCCCCCTCTTTGTCAGAATTCGATTATATTTGCAGGCATAGTAGCCACTTAGGAGGGGATTATGCCTGCCAAACGTAAGAAAAATCAATGCAGGCCTTCTTGTCCTATGCACCTTTATATTTTGATTTTTTTTTTAAGGGAACTGCTGATAATTTCAGGCTTTGTTGGAATCCAGTGTGCACCCCTAGTATTTTAATACTACTAACCAGGGGCCAAAACCCTGTCATATTCTCATTTGGTTGTGGGCTGGAAGTCAGAGAGGATTTTGCTCCTCAGCAATGCCACCTCTCCTGGGGCCAATTACTCTCTTTTTCTTATATTGCATTGCTAAGCATGGCCCTAGCTAAATGGTGGCAAAACAGTGACACCAGTTGGAAGCTGGCCAGAGGCCAACCATTCTACAGGTGTAGATGTTGTGGAGATCTGAGTGGTTACCTTTAGTACTCTTTTGTTCTCATCCAATCACTGATGAATGTGTCAGATCCCACCCCATTCGCTTTCCTATTAATATCATAGATGTAGTAAATCAATGGCAAAAGCTCTTAGTACATTAAGACTGGCTTTCACCCAAGAAAGCTGAACTTGTTTTAACTTCTACTAAACCTGATGTGATCTAATTTTGTTTCAGGTATAAATATTGTCAATCAACGCTTAAAGTGGCAGATTAATGCATCTAATTCCAGGGCTGGGGTGGTGGGGCTGGTGCAGAGTGATAGAGTTTCCTGGTGTTTTTTTTAATAGTGCAGCTTTCCTTTTAAGGGCTCGCTTTATCTCAGATTCTGTAAATTTATAGTCCTTGTCATCTTCATGAAGACTGTAAGGAGATCACATTTTACAGATGAAAAAATAGATGTATGGAAATCACAAACGTAGCCTAAGGCTACACATGATGTCTCCATCTGAGCTAAGAAGAAGCATCCCTCCGCATGTGTCACAAAATTGTCAGAATAATCCTTCTGAGTAATCAGGTTATCATCAAACAGATACTAATAGAAAAAGAATACACTGTGAATATACCAGCTTTCCCCAACCTCGTGCCCTCCAGATGTTTTGGACTACAAGTCCTAGTATTCCTGAAGATTGGACATGCTGACTGGGGTTGATGGGAGTTGAAGTCCAAAACATTTAGAGGGCACCAGGTTGGGGAAGGCTGGAATATACTGTGACATCCACAAACCCACATACTGCTAAGTTTCCAAGATAAGCCAACTGCCTGTAAAATCTAGAAAACTACTGTAGGACATGAAACAACACATATCATTTTCAGCAGTGTACAACAATAATTAACTACGTTCATACAGGAGGAGGGTCACATGCAATAAAATCAATAAAGGGTGCAATCCTATGTATGTTTAGACAGAAAAAAGGCCTACAACTCCCAGCATGCCCCAGCCAGCCATGGGGCTGGGGCATGCTGGCTAGGGCATGCCAGGAGTTGTATGCCTTTTTTCTGTCTAAAATTGCATAGGATTGTGCCTAAAGTTGATCATAAAATCTATCATAAAATCAATAAAATCTATCATTAAAACTCATTAGGGCTTTTGTGTTCAAAAACCATATTATTAAAACGTATATTTCCACAATTCTGCATGGGTTTTGATAGGTTTCTCTTCTCATCCTGTTTTTTAATAAAGTCGGTAAAGGCATACCATATTTCAGGAAACATATCCGATTCCATTTGTTGTCTTTGTGCTCAGACTTGTCTAGTCAATTAATCTGCTAATAATAATTGCCCATACACTGTTATGTATTTACCAATAGGTCTTTAGAATCCCTCCAGCATTTTACAATTAATAAACTTGCTCCTACAAACAAAAAAGTAAGCATTTCCTTGTTTGGAATGTGGACATTTTGGCTGCTAAAAATTGATAACAGGGCTAATTTTGGATCAATTTGTATTTCTTTACTGTAAGACTACATTCCTTAAAGATGTCCATCTAGAATCTTTGCACATGTTGACATTGACACTACATGTGGAAATAGGTCTGTCACATCCCAAACCTTCTAGGTCTTTTACTTCAGATTTAAATATGCATAGATATCATACACAGCACAATTCTAAGCATGTTTACTCTGAAGTAAGTCCTTCTCTGCTCAATGGGATTTATGCTCTGGGAAATGTGGTCTGGACTGCAGCCTCAGTTAGTTAACTGCACATCGAATATTCATATTAAGGAACTCACTGTCAGAAATGGCCATGTTACGTGATGGTCATGTAAACATGAGAGGTCAACACTTTACACAATGTAGGACTCAGATGCCTTCAGAACTGTCCCCTTCCACATGAACCTGCCTGTGCCTGAGTTTTGTGGTCATCCTTGGAACCCCTTCTCTATGTCTTTCCACTAGGTAAGGAACGGTGAGATGGGTGATGACTGGGGATATAAGGCCTTCTTGGTTATGGCATCCTGACTCTGGGTCTGTCACCTGAGGGAGGTTTGCCTGATGCTTTGTCTGTTTTCTTTTGTTGTCAGGTGAAAACCTGTTTATTTGCCCAGGTCACTTATTTATTTATAAAATTTATATCCCACCCTTCATCACAAAACAATACCAGGGCAAGTCATATAATACACAATATATCATTATAAAACCAATACAAATGTACAGCAGTCAGTCAGTACCAACATTTCATATACACCACCCATAATGATCTTGCTATAATACATAGGCCCAACCATATAATCAAAAGGCCTGCTGAAATAGGATTGTTTTTGCCTAGCAATGAAAGCTGAATAACCTCCAGGGAGAAAGCATTCCACAGCTGGGATGCCACCACTGAGAAGGCCCCATTACAAAGGGCCCATCTACATGGGAGGTTTTCTCTGATGTTGCTGTGGCTTAAAGTTGTTAGTGACACATGACATTGTATCCACTCTGCAGCCACCCCAGAGTTTACCTGGGGGGAAGCCGTATTTTTGCAGAGTACTTTTAGTCTCTTGCTTTTCTTTAATTCTTCTCCCCTGCAGTTCAGCTGTTGTGTGCCCATCCCTCTGCTTTAAATTCAGTATGATCAGGGCATTCATAGGGGTGTGTCTTTCACCTGGTTGTGCCCTCCATAACCTAGGTAACTAAAGTAACTTAGATTGTGGGTTTATTGCTACAGTGCTTATACTCCTGTGCTTTTAATGTTGAGCAGAACAATTCCTAAGAGGAGAGGGAGATTCCATAGTGAAGAAGCTGCCACTTCCTAAGCCCTACCAGTTTTTATTGAAAAGTGAATATGTTGAAGCAGTTATTCAGTGGACTCAACACATGGCAAAGTCCATTTAAGGGTGCAATCCTATGGAGATAGGTGGCCGCCTCCGAACTTGGAGGCGACCACCTATCCAATGCAGGGCAGGAGAAGCACAGAGGGGATGTTTCCCTCTGTGCTCCTCCTGCCCTGCATTTGCGGCTAGATAGCCAGTGCTGGCTGTCTAGCCACAGGAAGGCTGAGCGAGGGAGGAGGCTACTGGACAACAAATAGGATGTGTTGTACCAGCATTTCTGCCCTCCCTGCCCCAAAACACCCCTTAGAATGCCCCATTTTGGCCGCTCCGCACTCCTCTGCTGAGTGCAGAGCTGCCCTGCGCTGCCTGAGAGGCAGCACAGAAGGGGCAGGAAGGTCAGTTTTCCAGGAACCGACCTCGGAGTGCAGGCTCCAAGGTTGGTTCCCAGAAAACCAGATATCTTATGGCCGTCTAGCTGCTGACTAGTGGCCATAAGATTGCTCCCTCCATTGACTTCACTATATCCATCAAAAATTAGTGAAAATTGTCATGACCATGAAATTTGTGTTGCATAACACATGCTGTGCTCTCCAGCTGATTTGATTTCCCCCACAACCCCGCCCCACCCAGGAACCTTTCAAAATATGATAAGAAAGGATTGGCCTTTGGACAGTTCACAGCACTGGAAAGAAAGTTGGACTGTGTTGATTTTTCCAGTTGCTCTATATCAGTCTTCCCCAACTGGTTGCCCTTCAGAAGTGTTAGACTATAGCTCCCATAATCCCCACCCAGCATGGCCATGGGAGTTGTAGTCCAACACATCTGGAGGGCACTTCTTTGGGGAAGGCTGCCGTACATCCTCACAGCTGCTTAAAAATTATCGCAAAAAAAAAACATTCCTAGAGTGTGTTCTCTGATCTTTGATCACCTGCTCAGCCAATTAGGTGTTGTTTGATTTATAAGAAAATGATAGAGGCTGGGTTGTTTGTGTCTGAGATGCTTTTCAAGCTCTGACTGGTTTAGTAAAGCACAGTGGAGTCATTACATATACTTTGACATTCAGCCCTTGATTTTGCTGAAGAGTCTCATTCCATGTTATTTTGACTAGATATTTTCTCTTCCAGCTGCTCCCAGCACATTTCTTGGCACATCTTCCTTTTGCTTCCATGGATCCAGAAGCTTGAAAACTGTGTGGAGTTGTCCCCACAAATACTCAACCACAGGCTGTCATACGCAGCTGATCCATTCACTTCTTATGGGAATGCCATGCTCACATCTGGTA
Organism: Heloderma suspectum; assembly: GCF_057233095.1. Taxonomy (NCBI): domain Eukaryota; kingdom Metazoa; phylum Chordata; class Lepidosauria; order Squamata; family Helodermatidae; genus Heloderma; species Heloderma suspectum. The sequence continues at coordinate 91,558,811 of NC_139459.1, forward strand.
CCGGTGCAATGTTGTGCTTGCTTAAGTTGGAAAGTGTGTGTGTTTTAAAGCAACACCAAATGTATTGAGGACCTTAAAAAAAAAAAAAGCATTCCATAAACAAAAATACTGCATTTGATATGACATTCAGAGTAATGTTATAGCCACGTTAGTCTAACGTTCCATTCTTCAACATTTTCAGACTCAAGGTTCACATTTACCCCAGACCACAACATGAGAACTACTTTTTTACTTTGTTTACCATATTTTTTTTTCTCCTCTCTCCTTTTTCCTCCCATTCCTCCTTTCCCTCCCTCCCTCCCTCCCTCCCTCCCTCCCTCCCTCCCTCCCGCCCTGTCTGTCTGTCTGTCTTTCTTTCTTTCTTTCTTTCTTTCTTTCTTTCTTTCTTTCTTTCTTTCTTTCTCCTTTTCTAAAAATGTAGTGCTGCCACTGGTGCAACTCCACTATAGGTTCAGACACAACCCAGTGGTGGACCCCAATCCAGTGAAGACCAATGGTCTAATGCAGGGATGGGCAATTTGTGACCCTCCAGATGCTTCAGCCTAGAACACCCACCATCCTTCACCATTGGCTATGCTGGCTTGGGCAAGTTGCCCACTCTTGGTTTAATAGAACAATACAGGATGGATTTAGACATCATGATCAAGTGAGGAAAGCAGAGATATTAGTCATCTACTGGGCATCTACTTTTTCTTCTGGTATAATGTCTAAAGGAGGGAGTTAACACATTTTCCCCATGGAGAGATATGTTGGCACCTAACGCGTGGACAGATCACTCTAGGCAAGATTTATGATATCCAATCAGTGCCAGCTCCAGGTTTTGGAGGGTTCTTGGGCAAGTCACCTTCAATGGGCCCCCTCCCTCAGTGAGTCTACCTTCTTACCACCATTGTCATCAGCTACTATTGCTCCTCATCTCATCCTCTTTGTTAGCATTGTTACCACCTGGTTACTGGACAGGCAGAGAGCCATTGAGCAAGTAGGCTGTGGGCATCCACTGCCCCTCCTTCTTACCACCCCCATTGTCTGGGCCAGAGCAAGAGGCAGGTGAAGAAGCAGGTTGCAATGGTGAACAGGAGGAGCAACTCCAGGGGGTTCTTGTCATTGGGCCCGTGCTGAGGTGAAAGTGGATAGAGAGTTGTTTGCATTCATTGATCATAATACTAGAACCCCAGAACATACAATGAACCTGAATGGTGGGAGATTCAGGACAGATTAAATGAAGTCCTTTTTTACACAGCAGATAGGTAGATGATGGAATTTACTACCACAAGATGTAGTGATGGCCACCAACTTGGATGGCTTTAAATGGGGATTGACAAATTCATGGAGGATAAAGCTATCAATGGCTACTAGTCATGATGGTTATATATTACCTCCAGTATCAAAGACACTGTGCTTCCCAATGCCAGTTGCTGGGGAACATGAGCAGGAGGGTGCTATTTCACTGATGCCCTACTTGTGGGCTTCCTATGGGCATCTAGTTGGACACTGTGGGAACATAAGACTGGACTAGACAACACTTTGGTCTGATGCAGCATGGTGCTTCTTATATTCTTAAGTGTGCAAAGGATTGCAGCCTTACATTGCAACCCTATACATGTCACTGATTTCAATTGGACTTACTCCCAGATAGGTGGATATAGGATTTCAGCCTTACATTGCAATCCTAAACAATTATGTCTTCCCGAAAGTATGTCTCATTGAGTTTGCTGGGGCCTATCAGGTAAGTGGATATAGTTTGCTGGGGCCTTACTCTCAGGTAAGTGGGCAGTCTCAATCAGCTAAGATTTCTTTAATTGAGTGACAGTCTTATATTTGAGAAACTGCCTAGGGAGGTCTTCTGCCCTAAAAGATAGCCTAGAAAGATGTTCAGTAAATAAAATAAAAATCACACCCATATTTTTCATTGCTAAAGGTGTTGATGGATGACACTCCTTTACATTCCTGATTAATTAAGCAATGATAAAGGCTGTTCATAACTTTTCATCTGAACTAAGTATCGAAAGATCAGGACAGAGTTTTTAAAAGAGAAGTTGTGGAATACTACTCAGAAATGCTACTCAGTAGCACCTACTGAAATGCTGTAGAAATAATGTTTGCATCTCCAGACAGTGGAGGCTGGAAGCTTGGATGTCAGTGGGATGGTGAATCCACTCCAAGTTTCAGTTAGAACCAGTCAGAACTCTAAAGGAAGTTCTGGAAGCAGAATTCACCACCCCATTGACATCCAAGCCTCCAGCCTCCACTGTCTCCAGATATTATGTATGTTAAACTACACATAATGTACGTTTTAAATGATGGTAACACTGTTTTTAAAGCATAAGCATTTGGGTATCTGAAGACTGCCCACCATTTTTTAAAAACCATCTAAGATCAAGCTGCCACAAGCAGTTTATATATTTTACGATAACCCCCACTATTTATTTTGGACCGGGGAGGGCGGAGGGTGGGGGGAGAGGATTGGTCTGCTACAGCCTTCTGTGACCTAAACAAAGACAAGCAAAATCAATAATTAGCCTGCTGTATAGGAAACTTGCCACTGTATATTTCACAGAAATGCCATTTGTCTGACAGCTCGAAAAGTGATGAATCGCAGTTAACAAAAGCAAAACAAAAAGTTCAGTATTTCAGAGCAGATAATTGTAAGACAGACACATCTTTCTATACTTCCAGAGTTTTCTTTTAAATGAAGGGCAGGACTACATGTTACAAGGAAAATGCAGGTGTCTCCATTCCCATGTTTCCCTTGTAATGCTAATACAGGGGTGAGAGAACTGGCAGGCAAAAACTAGCAGGCAGGAGGAGAGGGGGTGCTTAAATCATCCCCTGCCCAGAATGGTTCTCCTCTACCAAAAAATATTCTTTCCCCACCCACCCTGGCACTGTTTTTTCCCCCAGCCAACCTCTGAGATTAGAAGAAGCCTGACTATGGGGGTGGGGGGAATCATCTCAGGAAGCCATTCGCAGGGAGAATCTGCAGGTGGAGAATGGTTTCTCCTATTGGCATCCAAGTAGTTGGTGATTAAGCTGGATTGGACTGGATAACTATTAAACCCCACTTGAACACAGAATGCGTACTCTTAATCGAAGAGGAAGATTTTGTGCAAATAGTTGGCAGAGCTATAAGCATCAGTACAACTGGTGCAGTCTTCTAGGCATCTTGTCTTCTGAGCCAGCACGGAGAAGGGAGGCAACCTTGAGATGTTCATGACTTCCAAATCATTTTCCAAGCATCAAGTGGGCAACCAACCACAGAGTTTGCTAAACTATTCCTATACTTATGACCTAGGTAGAAGGTGGGTCACCTCTCCACACACAAAACATCCCCATGTCAGCAGCTAACCAATCACATTTGAAAGCAGAGGCTTCAAAAACTGGCCCCTAATTTGGGTACAATCCAGTTAGGATGTTATGGAACATAATTGGTGTATTATAAAAGCCAGTTAATGATATCATATCCACACGTCGTGGTTCTGGAATCTCAGTCTCTGTTAACTGGACTCATTTTTTCATGTCATGGAGGCCTTGACCATTATTTCACTAGTCCCGAACAGCTAAGCAAAGCTTCTACTGTGCATCATCACCGGTCTGACACACATCACATGCGCGTGTGCACACACACACAGACTGGGCCTCAGCTTCACAAGATGGTTCCTTTGCACCATGATGGCTGAGGCCTCGTCCCAGCTACCAGAAGCAAGCTGATGATGACGTAACCCCGTCCATTCATATTGTTACTTGCATACATGCCATGTCCGAGCAGTGAGGAGCTGTAGGGATTCCAGCACCTGCCTAGGGTTAGGAACACCGGGAGCTGCCTTATACTAAGTCTAACCATTGCCCCATCTAGCCCAGTATTGTCAACGCTGACTGGCAGCAGCTCTCCAGAGTTTTAGGCAGGAATTTTTCCTGCCCTACCTAGAGATGCTGGGGATTGAACCTGGGACCTTCTTCATGCAAAGCAGGTGCTCTACCATTGAGCCACGTACCCTTTCCTAAGGAAAGTGACCTTTCCTTAAAGGAGGGCACTGGAGGCTTCTCGTGTTTCTGTGATATAAGGTTTATTTACACATATATACAGGCTGAGCATAAGAGTTCACAGCCTATAGTTCCCCATCAGGCTTCTAGGGAGCCTATAGTGCTGTAGGATTTCCTGCAGAGAGCAAAGCCAGATCTCTGACCCCTTTTCAGACCCAGTTCTGGCACAGATTGACTTCCAGCTGTACACACAGACCTCATTCTCCCCCTTTGTCAGGTTTTAAGAGGTATTGCCTCAAGGCAGCCACACTGATAACTCTGCTTACAGAAGTCTTTGAGTGAAGAATTACAGAGTTGGATAGGATCCTGAATCCCTTTATAATCATAAGCACTAGGCTGTAAGGACCCCTGAAAGGTCATTCAGACTAAGTCTAACCCCATAGTATTGATTGTCAGATACTTGTCAGAAAACATGTTTTTGCCAATATAATGTGCAATTCTGTCCTAAATCATGAACAAGATTGAAAACGCAATTGTCTCTACCCTCACCAAAAAATCACTTCTGCTAAACTGCAGTGAAAATGGTCTATAAAAAGGTATGTATAAACTCTTGCTACTTGATTAGGACTATAAGTCTTGTCCTCAGTGAAACTAGATTTGAACTCTATATACCCAAGTGATGTTTTGACCTGTAAAATATAGTCGACTGAGTTGCATGAACCATCTTGCTGTTATGTGGTTGGCCTGACCATGAGGCAAATGGGCTGAAAGCCTCCATATCAGGCAATGAACTTGCATCCCAGTTTGGTAGTTATCCATGGACGTTGCAGCAGAGGTGGTGCAAGAGGAGTAATAACAAGATGGTAGCAAGTATATGGACAAGGCCGGCCCTTACATTAGGCAGAGTGAGGCAGTCACCTCAGGCAGCAGATGTTGGGAGGCAGCAGCAAAGTGCTGGAGAAGAGAACTGCACACCAAGCAGCCTGCCCTGTGCCCCATAAGCTAGCCTGCTGTCTTCAAGTGTGGTGGAGGAGGGTAGTATTGAAGAAAGTTTCAACTGTCGGTCCAGTTGGCACTTGTACACAGGAGGGGTCACCATTTTGTTCTTTGCCTCAGGCAGTAAAATGTCTTGGGCCAGCCCTGCCTATTGAGGAAGAGATGCAAAGGGAAATCCCACAAATGGAGATATTGCAGATGTTATCTAGCTGATGCAAGATTCCTAGATTTATGAAGACTAGTTTGTATGCAAGAAGGTAATGGAAGAGGATACTGTATAATGTTTAATGAATACTACAATGTACTCCAACTGTTCTCTGCTTTCCAATGGTTCACAGAAGTTGGAAGGTGCCAAAACCTTCATTGAGTGACTCATCCAATCACCTGCTGCAGTGCTGGTTTGTCCACACCTCAACCTTGTGTTGATCAATCCATGCAATACAGTCCACAGCTGGCCACCCTTTTATATATGCATCCAAGCAAACCAGTGTCAAACCTTTTCCTAGTTCTGGTTGTTCTGATCCCTTTGCTTGAAGTTTATTTGTTAATTTATATACTCCATTATTTTAAATTGCACCCCAGCATAAGAGGATTGTGTTATTCAGCTAAAACTGGAATGAAAAAAAATCTAAAATGAAGAGCAATTAAAAAATAAAAGAAAGGTACTTATGAATTAAGTAGCTTGAGATTAGTTGCACAGGTAAGCCAAGCCACACACTGTACAGGAGGAGAAGAGAAACTTACTGCCAAGTTAGCCTAGGGAGAAATTCCTTTCCAATCCTACCATGGCAATCAGACACAAGTGGAGGCTGGTGGTTCCGATGTCAGTGCGGTGTTGAATCCGCTCCAGGTTTCAGTCAGAATCAGTCAGAACTATAAAGGAGCGATCCAAGATATAAAGCACCTCGGATAGCTCCTTTAGAGTTCTGATTGGTCACTGCCCCACTGACATCAGAGCCACCAGCCTCCACTGAGGCAGATCTGAGAATGAGCAAAGTATATCCACTGAGGGACTGCTTCTTATAAGGCCTTTCTTTGTACTCGGGTATAGATACAGGAAAATGGCAAGGAGGAAAGGATTGGACCTCTGTGGATTTAAAGGAACGTGTGTGTGCTCTTCACAACTGATGCATTATGTGTCTATTTTGTAACTGGATATCTATAATTGAGTATTTTGTGACAAGTGGCCAGGTTAAGGGTTACCTCACAAATGCTTGTTCATCACTGGATGACTGCAACATCAACAAGCGATGGCATGCATCTTTGAAGGAGCCATCAGATCTAATACTATATGTCATATTTACTGCATATCATGTCACCCAGTGTCATCTCAAGCACAACACTTTTCAGTGGCATCTCAGTTCTCTACGGCGCCTCATTTCTCAGGTGATGAGAAATGAAGTGATGTGGATGCATGTGTAAACCAGACACCGTCCTAAGGGAAATTTAATTGATCACATCTCCATACAATCCAGCATCCTGTCATGGGATGTTGATACAAAATAATAATTGCTGGAATCTGAAATGGTCCCACCTTATGATGTTGCCCAGACACAGGAAGTGGGAAATTGGGCAATAATTGATGAGGCTATTTGTTTTAACTGCAGGCGTTCTCAGATTCCAAAATGTTTGATAGACCACAAACTCATAATAATGTGTGTGATTACAAAGTCTTATGTTTGTAAGGGTGTTTTTTCCCCCCCATTTTTAGCCCAGGTTTACAGAGTGCCACAAAACCCAAACTAACTCTATAAAATGAGGTTGGCTGAGCTATAAACCCTGCAGGATCTTACATGGAACCAATTGTCACAAAATCTTTGTTACACAAAACCAAAAGGTTAACAAAATCTTCTCAGCCACAAAACAAAACAACAATCAATTTAACTTCAGGACTCGGTAAAAGCTGAGGATGTAATAAAATGTTTCTGAAAGCATGACTAGCCTTGGCTCTGAAAAATGTGAACCTAAATGATTTGTGAACTTTGTGCCCACATTTTTGCACAGTTCATGCCCATGGGAGTGTGCTAAATGTTTCACATTGACCAGTATTGTGTCTAAACACACAGGATGTATGAGAGGCTAAGCAAAATCTATCTGGATCTGATTTTTCCTTTAAGAATACATATATTTAAAAAAACAACTATCAAACTAGGGGATACACATACATAATCCCACATAGAATAAACACTATAGAAACAAAATTACTTTCTCAATGGAAACTTTGAAACAGATCCAGGACAATGGAAAATAACTTGAATACCTTTCCCTATATAACCTTGGCTACAAAATATAATTCAAATACAGGCAAACATTTTGCGGTATAACATCCTGGAGAAGTGAGCAAGATGATTCAGAGATAATTGCAGTTATCAACTTTCTCCTTCCGCCCACAAAAGTGACATCACCCTTAAACACATAGGCTTGAGACCAATAAAATTTGCCCCAAATGTCCACAGCCTCTGACCAGAGATACCTCACAAAAAGGACATTTCTTTTTCCATGTTATTGCTGCAGTATACTCCTATACCGGGGTGCAGAACCTCAACCCCAGGGGCAAATCTGGCCCACCTGGGGTCCCAATCCAGCCTCCAGGGTTCCACAGATGGCCACACCCCCTTCCCCTTTACCCCAACCACCGATAGTCTGGTGGATTCCTTGCTTTTGTGTAGCTTTTCCACATTCTAAAAGGCTGGAGCTCTTCTTCTAAGGCTTAGAGCCTTTCTACACAAGGCATTTATTGTGTGGTCATGATTCCTCACTCATGGTAGTTTGCAGGTGTTTTACAGGACGCCGTCATCCTCCAGGGCCCCTCCTGTGCTTTGCAACCATTTCAGCGTGTGTGTTTTTCTTCTAAAGAGGAAAGTCTGGTATATCCTGAATGGTGGCATGAAACCCTTGTGTATTTGCACAGTTCCGCTATACCACTGCACCAATATGGTTGTATAAACATATACTATGGTTGTGTAATGGAATATATAGAAAGACAGAGAAAGAAAAACCCTGGGGAAAAAAAAACATGTAAAGGAGCTGATCTTAATCCCACAAAGAGTCTTGAAGCAGAAGCCTTGGTAAAGATATGGGTTAAAAGCTTCATGTAGAAAAGCCCGTGTTAAACAGCTTTAAACAAAAGTATACTGGCATTTTTTTGTATTTTGGCCCCACCCCCACTTGCCTTTAGCTCCACCCACCCCAAGGGTTTCTCTGAAATGGACTTTGGTCCACGGGCTGAAAGAGGTTCAACATTCCGTCCCTATACCATGTTCCTAGTTCTCACAAGTGATGGCTTAGTGCTGAACACTCACTCCTGCGGTGAAAGCCAGCCAGTGACCTAGGCCAGGATAAGGAGGAAACAACATTGCAATTAATAAAATGTTCATAATAGTAGTTGATGTGTTAATAAGTGGCTTAGTAGCTGAAACACCAACCCAGAAGCGTATTTTTTAAAAGAGACATTTCTTTCACCAGGGGTGTGTCTCCATGACAACAGAAGGAGAAGCGGATTGTGGCTTACCTGGATGTTTCAAGGAACCAGCTTTGGTCCACATAGACTCCACAAATGAGCGCACCACTCCATTCTAAGTCACTTCACAGGAACATACTTCGGGGGGGCGGGTTAGAGTGAATGTCATCAGACTAGCAGGAGCTGCTCAACCAGTAAGAGAGGCTCCCCCACTTCCAGGCTCTACCCCCCTGTCTCCTTCCCCTGAAACTCACATAGTGTGAAGTTTCGAAGCTTCACATTAATTACTTCCTTACAGCAACAAAGCACACAATAAAGAAATGCAACATTGATAGTTAGGGAACAAGTCTCATTGACCACAATGGGAGTTACTTCTGAGGAGACACCTGCTTCCCCAACCTATGCCCGATTCCGCCAATTTTGTTTTTATTTCTTTCCCTCCCCTATCTCACTATCATGGATTTGCCAGCAAGTCCTATAGCAACTATCTCAGCATCTCACTAGTGTGCAATTGTGCAACAGTGGGATACTGGTTATTGCTGGCAAATGTGTGATAGTGAGATAGGGGGTGTAGGTATTGTCCAATGAAAGTGCTATTTTGCTTTAATGCATTACTTAAAAAAAAAAAAAAGAGCCCTACCTGGAGCACACCTATACTTTGCGGGGATGGCCACCAGAGTTTAGTGGTAGGCAAGGTGAAGTAAATGCCATGAGATAGCTCAAGAACTCTGCTGGACAGCCCTGAAATGGCAGAAACATCAGGGAAACACAGGCAAAGAAAACATTGGGGAAACACCCCTTGACGGGGTCAATGAGGTCACAGCCAGGTGAAAGACATGCCCCTGGGCAGGGAAATCATGCCAGAGTAAATGCAGAGGGTGGTGCACACCACAACAGAAGCGCGGACAAGCCAAATTAAGGAAAACAATCAGACTAACAGTTAGTCTCAGAAGAACTGTTTTTTTGGCACAAAACTCTGGGATGGCTGCAAGATGGCCATGATGTCATGTGCCCCAAATGACCTCCAAACACCGCAACCTCACAGGAAATCGCTTGTAGAGACACCTTCCAGGTTTTGCAGAACAGGATTTGCTGATACACTGTGTTCTCATTTATTTAAATTACTTCTTATGGCATTTAGTATAGGCGTGGGCAGCTTGTGGCTCTCTGGTTTTGGCCTATAACGCCCATCAGCCCTAGCCAGCATAGCCAGTGGTGAGGGATCAAGGGAGTTGTAGGTAAAAAAAAATATATGGAGGGCCACAACTTGCCCACCCCTGGTTTAGTGTAACAAAAACAAGTCCGTGCTTTTTGTCATGATGCCCATAAACAGGAACAGTATGGGAACATAGTATGTACTGAGGATGCACATCTCCTCATGGTTGCAGGCTCACTTCGCATGGAGAATAGAGCTTCTCTGGAATATCCAGAGGAAGCTTCGAAGTGGCCAACACTCCCTATCTCAGATCTGGGAAGCCTCAAGTTCAGGGCCATGTCCAGCTCTCCTAGAGTCTGAATCCAACCCTCTGGAATTCACCAAAGGACCACCACCCCTTCCCCAGGCTCCACCTGCCTTCTCCCAACCACTGACTGTTGGGTGGTTTCCCAGCCTTTCTGCAGGTTTTCCCCCCATTCTCAAAGGTTGAAATGCCTCTCCTAAGGCTTAGTTACTGGCAATAAGAGATTTAAGCTACAATATACTGGAGTTTTATTCCTTTTTAAATTTTTGGTCCCACCCCCTTTGCCTTTGCCCCTGCGCACCATTGGAATGTGGCCCCTGGGAGGTTCTCCAAAACTGAATTTGGCCATCAGGTGAAGGAGGTTCCTCACCCTGCCCTAACTGGTACCATTCAGGGAAGGGAACCATGAAACAGTGCTATGGTTCGAAGGAGCAAGGAGACTGGGAGAGTCGTAGATCATCTTTCTTTATCTTCCTTTAAGACAAAATAGAATCTGTTTTTCCTGCTGCAGTCACACACGGAGATCTTCTGTGGCTCCCTCACCCGAAGGTATGTGTGTGCTGCTATCACATTTCAAGCTGCTCAGCCCTGTGTCTTCCTTTTCTGAATAACTGGCATGTGCTTCTGATGATTTAACCCCTATCTCAGGTGATAGGGAAATTGTCTGTCTGGATAATGTTGTGCTGATGTTGCCTTTTTTATTGTTCTTCTGACAGCACTGCTCTGACACTCTTGCCTTCAGCGGTGTTCCGTGTGTTCTTTTATTTGCTCCAACTTGCAGCCCTCATGTAACAGCCATAGGTGTGGTCCCTTGCCAACATTTTTGAAATGATAGAAATATAGGTTGGGTCCTCTAAATGGGCTTATACATTGTATGGGTAGATTGTTACCAATACCTGTGTGTACAGCTCATATTTCAGGCACACCTAAAGCACTTATTCTTGCTACAGGGCAGCCCAGGAAACCAACTGATAATTATGCCATTCATGAAGGTGCAAAAGAACCCATCTTTCACTTCTGGTAAGAGCCACAGACAAGTCCCCCTGAGACTCATGTTGGCCTTGTGGGCAGTGTGTATCACATTATGCAGACAGTTAGATGTTGGTCCCATTCAGCCATGATGCCAAACGATAGTCTGACATTATGAGAATGAGTCCTCAGGATAGCAAGTCTCATGTGCTACCTCCTCCCTCTTCCTTTCTCTTCTCTCCTTGTGGGCTAAGATCAGTAACCTTCAATCTGGTTTGTTTCGCAGTAAAGCAAACCATAACCTTCAAGTTTGTCCAAATGAGCAAACAACAGTTTACATGTGCCTGCAATTTTGACTGCAAAGCAAACTTGATCCTGGTTTGCAGGCAAGCACAAACCGTAGTTTGCTCATTCAGATAAACTGGCAAAATATGGCTTACCGCTAAACCAAGGTCACATATTACCAATCACAGACAGCATATGAGGGGGAAGAGGGAGAGAAGCCAATGTGAGAGCCTGAGATTCCTCAGGGCTCATTATTATAGCTTGGTATTATTTTGGAATTAAACTTTCATCTCTGGTATAGTGTCAATATCTCACAAGACTTTTAGTCAAAGCATCCTTTAATGTCCAAGGAACCATCATTTGACATTATCAATAATATAATCCATGTTTATTAGGCTCTAATGCAGGGGTGCAAAAAGTGTGGCCCATAGGCCACACACAGCCTGTCAAGACATTTCTGGCGGCTTGCCAGAGGTCCCTGGATTTGCCACAGTGGCAGCAATGCCTGGGGTTCCTCTTGCTTGTGCTAGTAAGAGAAACCCAAAGGATTTCCTTGCTCGCACTAACAAGAAAAACCCTTCTCTTATCTCTCATGACAGATCAGAGGTAAGGGAAAGGATTCCATTGCTAGTGCTAGCAAGAGAAACCCCAGGCTTGTGTGCATATTTGTGTATATGAGCATGCTTGTGTATACACATGCATGTGTACCCCCTGGCACTGCCTGATCTGGGCCTTCGGGCCAAAAGATTGTGCACGCGCGCCCACGCACGCACACACACACACTTCTCTAATGCATATAGATATGACATATTCAAAGAGTACAAATAACACATCCCCCTAATGGAAGCTAGGGCCATTTTAGCAGATGGAAGAGGAAAAGTGAAATAAAGAGTGTCACATATTGAGCTAATCCCAGAATTAAATGATGCCTTTCTAAATACTTTGATATTGGATAGGCAATTTCATGCATGAACCCCTTCAGGATTCTGAGTAGACCCTCTTGTTCTAAATAATAAAGGACAATGTACATGCAGGGCAGGGTTAAGCAGTTCGCTAAGTATGCTAAAGCACAGAGTTCAAATTGGACACTCTTCTACAGTGGGATTATCTAACAGGCTGGAGAGCGTGCATGGCTAACTCCCTGCACTGTTCCATTATCATATGGTAGGGAAGCAGAGGCCTTGTTCCCAAGGCAGCCATACATCTCATGGTGTCCCTCATTGCTAATAAATTATGTTTATCCCTGTCTTTCTGAGGTGGCTTTGGAAAGACCCACCTGTTCCTACCTCTCAGCTATCCAAGCCATTCACCATTTGGAGAGCAGATGGGACTCTGCCAAATGCAGCCTATTTATCATAATAGATGACACTTCAGAGTGTATGTTCCCAGTTGTGGGGGAAATTTAGCAGCTATTCTCCCAGTTGTGTGACCTAACCTTACAATATAGCTCAGTGCAAGAACGCCTTCTCACCCTCTATATACCTATACTCAGCTCAGCCAAACCACTCATCCCCCTTTTATTACAAACGTATTTCTGTCAGTCTAGTGATGGAGAGAAATAAGCACTCTGCAATAATATTTAAGAACCACAAATGTAAAGCAATAGGGGCCAAAGGTGCTAAGCACAAGTTAACACACCAAAACCTTCATATGACCAAGAGCCACAGAATGTCTATAGCTATCTCTGTCTCTCTCTGTCTCTCTCTCTCCAGTAGCTGCCACCACAGCTTCCAACGATGCTATTGCTCCTTGCCACCCTCCTCCAGCCATCCCACAGTGCCTGGGGACTAGGCTTTGCTATCTCCTCTGGTTTATTGATAGGAAGAGGGAGATCGGGGAATGCAAGGAGAAATAATTATTTATTGCATATGAATGCAATATCTATTGTATTCATATGCAATACATATTGCATATATTTATTTAATATAAATTGCATATATAGAGTTATCTAGTGTAAGTGTAAATGCACATATTAGACTTTCAAGGCTTTTGTTGCTGTTGAGAAAAGCAGCTTTGAAGAGGGTGGCTGAGAGCGGAAAAACAGCCTCCCCTTCCACATTCCAAATCATCTGCCCTAGCAATCTATTAAACTTGCAGTGCAAACCCTAGAGCAACAACAGGGAACAATACATTGGCCAGGTTCGTACAATCAGTGGTGGAAAACACACAGTATGGGTTGGTTCCCCAGTGCTTGCCACTCACACACCTGGCATTTGCTTGATTGCCCACTCCGCATCGCAGGTTGACATGTTGTCCAAACCTGGTGTGAGGGGCGGCACGGGTGGCTTCTAACCCACCGCACAGCCTCTACTACAAGCCATGGGTCGTGGAGTGGGTTAGAAGCCACCCCCGCCACGCTGTGTGCTGGGTTTGGATGGCACTGCAACCTGCAGCACGGGTGATCAAGCAAGTGGTGGGCATGCACAGGGCCGAGGCAAACAACCCATACTGTGTGGTTTCCCCCGCTGATCATGCGAAACCGTCCATTGTTGCTGGGAAAATTCATTTCCCCCCAGCTACTGTGAGGACTGCAGCTAAGCTCAGATGGAAAAGGGGCATCTGAGGGGGGGGTGGCAGGTGATGTCAGCATCCCTGCTAATAAAAAAAAAAGTGCCACCACTGCATCCCTGCAAGCCCTGGCTCCACTGCCCCACTGCCCCCACCTGACTGCATCCCTGCAGTTTCCCATCTGTGATCAGAAAAACAGCAGGGATCCCACCAGGGGGCAGAGCTTGGAGGCTCCACATGGCACATAGGAACCCTCTCTGGCCCAGATTAGGCCTACAGGCTCGACATGCCCCTCCCATGGGCTACAAGGTAAAAAGCTGCGGGGGGGGGGCAATTTGGAGCAGAGAGAGGGTTAAGTGTCCACTCCTCCTCTGCTCTCAGTTTGCTCTCTATGAAGCTGCTTTTCTGAAGAGTAACAAAGTAGGGGCTCTGATACAGGCATTTGCATGCAGGGACTTTTGAGCCCTAGTTTGGCCTGCTGTGGTGGGATGGTTCCTGCAGTCAAAACATTTCCCTATGTATGTGTATAACCCTGAAGAGCTGTGTATGCTGAAGAGCATGGTATGGGTTGGCTGTGTGTTAATATACTGTACTTGCATTTATACATTTAATGAGTGTCAGATGTTTTTCCTGTCATAGCTGCACAAAAAGCACTGTTTCTGTAATCATAAATTTTAAAACGAGAGAGAACAGTGGTTTACTGTTACTTAATAATTCACTGATTTTAGCCTTCCTTTCTTGCCCTGTAATGCCCAACATCCGCTACTAAATTCATGCCATCAGTTATGTCTCTCTTCCCACACAGCTGAGCCAGTTCTTAACAAGGGTGTGGCAAGAAGCATAAAATGGTCCCATAACCATATTAAAAAGAGAAGCGCCATGCTTCCTGGTGTTCCCCCACTTCTCAACCTTAGCCAGCTTCTGTAACCTCTCATTATGTACAGTAATTGTGTCTAAAGCTCTCCATAATAACAATTCACGATGCCCACGGTGAGCAGATGCGATGTCCATTTTCTTGAAAATGGAAGTATTCAGCAGCAATCAAGACTCACTCCTTCTATGCAAAGGCTACAGCGCAGTGGTAGGGCACACGCTTTGCATACGGAAGGTCCCAGGTTCAATTCCTGGCATCTCCACGTAAGGCTGGGAAAGACTCCTGTCCAAAAGCCCAGAGAGCTGCTGCCAGGTAGACAATATTGAGCTAGACGGACCAAAGGTCTGTCTTTGCATCAGACAGTTTCCTATGTTCCTATATTCCTTCCTGGAGATGACATTGACTTATTGACATTATTATTGTCTTATTATTGTCTCCCAATTATTGTCTCCCAAAGCAGCACACATCAATAAAAAGAGAGACAGACTTATAAAATAGAATGACAAGACACACAAGGGAGGAAGAGTGGAAGGAAAAAGTAAAGGAGGCAGATCAGTTTTTCAAAGCACGAACAAGTTAAGTAGAGACTGGTGGCTCCGATTTCAGTGGGGCTGTAAATCCATTCTGAGTTTCAGTTAGAACCTGCCAGAACTCTAAAGGAGCTATCCAACCTAGTTCAGCACCTCGGATAGTGCTGGAAGTGTGGGTGCAACTCAGCTAGCTTCAAAGAGAAAAGAAGTCTGATGTCCCTGGATGGAAAAATGATAGAGGGGAAGACCTCCAAGCTTCCTAGACTGTCTTCTGTTCTGTGCTGACCTTCCTTCCAGTGCTAGACTGATACTCTTAAGTATCAGTCCTCACTTCCTATGGCCCTACTTCGTCACGATCTTGCCTCTCAGAGAGGAGACATCTCTTTGGGTCTTCCTCCAACTTGAGTTGGGGACCCTCCTATACAACATGTATTTCCTGCAATAAAATGCAAGCTTTCTTATTCCTTTGACCTAGGGGTTTCTCTGTGACAATGGAAGGAGATGGAAGAAGAAGCCAATCATGGCTTACCCAAATTTTTCAAGGAGCCAGCTTTGCTCTGTGCAGGGCTCCACGAGCGAGTGTATCGCACCAGTAAAAGTCGCTTCACAGAACATACTTCCAGGTAGGGTGGGGGATTGGAGTGATGGGCAGGGGATGCTCAACCAATAAGAGAGGCTCCCCCCTTCCAGGCTCACCCCCCCTTTCATCCAGGTTTCCTCCTGTCACTACATAAATCTCTCTCTCTCTCTCTCTCTCTGTCTTCCCCCACCACCCCAGCATTATTTACTCCGTTAAAGAACAATCTCTAAAGGAACACAGTGTGCTCCTTCCAGTGAAAGTGACGATGCTGGGAACAATCTCCTTTTCCTCCACCCCCGGGTGCCCTCAGCATTATTTACTCCCTTAAAGAACAATCACTAAAAGAACACAATGTTCTTTCTGCCCTGATAAGTTGATGTTGCAACCAATAGAAGCTTTAAAGCTTTGACATTAAGGCACCTACATGTGTTATTTTGATTCATGGGAATCTAGTAACTCCAGGTGTGTGCATTTTGGGGGCAAGCCACATTGACCACAATGGGAGTTACTTCTGAATAGACACACATATGTTTGTGCTGGGAAAGATAAGAGGGGAAACAAAGGGATGGGGAAACAAGCCTCCTTTCCAACCCGATGCTGTGCAGGATCTGGTGATCGAAGGTGGAAGTAGTTACTTCCGAATGGCAATAAACCAAACAGAGAACTGCACCTTTGGGAAAGAACTTCATAGCCTTTAGGGAATTAGTGCTTTAAAATCTGCTTTTTCAGTTGAGGGGGATCTCTATAAATGCTGGTGTGTGCATTCAGGGGACAAGCCTCATTGACCTTAATGGGAGCTACTTCTGAGTAGACACTAATTGGTTTGGCTGGGAAACACAGGGACAGCAGACATCACTCAACCAGGGTCACAGTGAAAGGCACACCCCTGGGCAGGGCTAGTATACCCAAGGGAGACGCAGGGGTTGGGGCACATAGCAACTATACCAAGGGGAACCCAACTTAAGGAAAAGAAGCAGTCTCAGGAAATCTGGTTTTTCCATGATAAGATCCGGGGTGGCTGCTGGATGGCCATGACATCACATATCCCTAACAACCTCCAAACGCAGCCAGCTCAGAGTAAATTGCTCATGGAGACCCCCCCCCTCAAGTCTCCAGTGTGATTTATCCAGGGTACAGTGTGCTCCTTCAGCTAGGGTTCTACACAGCTCAGCCCTTGTCAGGTTCTCACTGTTCTGCCAATAGATACGTCCTTTAGAGTTCTGGTTGGTTCTGACTGAACCAACCGGCCACCCAATCAAGGAGAAGACGAGGATGAAACTTTTGAAAAGCAAATAGCCAAATGTTTCAAGGAAGCATGATGTAGTAATGGGGGACTTCAATTTCCCTGATATTTGTTGGGAGACAAATTCTGCAAAATATGGACCCTCCAGGAAATTCCTGACTTGTGTGGCGGATAACTTCCTCCTACAGAAAGTAGAGGAAGGAACTAGAGGATCAGCTATCCTTGACTTGATCCTAACCAACAGAGGTGACTTAGTGGATAAAGCAGCAGTTACAGGAACTCTGGGGGAAAGTGACCATGTTATACTTGAGTTCTTAGTTCTAAAGGAAGCAAAAGCCAAGTGTACCCAATGCGTACCCTGGATTTTAGGAAAGCTGATTTTAATAAACTCAGAACAATGATAAATAAGGTCCCATGGCAAGCGACTAGTGAGAAAAGGAGTCCAAGATGAGTGGGTGTTTTAAAAAAAGGAAATTCTCAAGGCACAATTACAAACAATTCCAACAAGAAAAAAAGGTGGAAGACAACAGAAGAAGCCAATGTGGCTTCACAAAAAGCTTAGAGATGACCTGAAAACAAAAAAGGACACATATACGAAGTGGAAGGAAGGCCAAGCAACAAGGGAAGAGTACAGGCAGGTAGCACAGGATTGCAGGGATGGCATCAGGAAGGCTAAAGCTGAGAACAAGCTGAGGTTAGCAAGGGATGCTAAAAGCAACAAAAAAAGCTTTCTTCAGCGACATGTATAGTAAAAGGCAGAGGAAAGAAATGGTGGTTCACCTATTAAATAAGGATGGCAAAATGATAACAGATGACAAAGAAAAGGCAGAAGTGCTCAATTCCTACTTTGGCTCAGTCTTCTTCCAAAAGAGGATCTATGACCCCCCTGGAAAGGCGAAGTAGAGGCTGAAGAGGTAGGATTGCAGCTTGAGATCGATTGACATATGGTCAAGGAACACCTAATTACTTTGAATGAGTTCAGATCTCCAGGGCCAGATGAACTGCATCCTAGAGTAATAAAGGAACTGGCAGAAGAACTCTCAGAACCGCTGTCTATTATCTTTGAGAAATCATGGAGGATGGGTGAAGTGGCAGATGACTGGAGGAGGGCTAATGTTGTCCCTATCTTCAAAATAGGGACAACATTAGCCCTGGAAACTACAGACAGTCAGTCTGACACCAATGCCTGGGAAAATTCTGGAGCAGGTTATAAAGCATTCCATCTGTAAGCACCTTGAAAACAATGCAGTGATTAATCGAAGCCAACATGGATTTAGCAAGAACAAATCCTGCCAGACAAATCTGATCTCATTTTTTGATCAAGTGACCTCCCTTGTGGACTGTGGGAATGCTGTGGACATCATATATCTCGACTTCAGCAAAGCTTTCAAACAAAGTGCCCCATGATATCCTGACGAGCAAACTAGCTCAAAGTGGGCTAGATAAAATAACGATCCGGTGGATCCACAGTTGGCTACAGAATCAGACTCAAAGAGTGATTATCAATGGCATCTTCTCAAACTGGGGAGAGGTAACGAATGGGGTACCACAGCGCTCAGTCCTGGGCCCAGTGCTCTTCAACATTTGTATTAATGACTTGGAGGTGGTGGTGCAGGGTATGCTGATCAAATTTGCAGATGACACAAAATTGGGCAGGATAGCTAATACTTTGGAAGACAGAAACAAAATTCAAAGTGATCTTGATAGACTGGAGTGCTGGGCAGAAAACAACAGAATGAAATTTAATAGGGATAAATGCCAAGTTCTGTACCTTGGCATTTATCACAAGCTGAATATGAGCCAACAATGTGATGTGGCTGCAAAAAAAGGCAAATGCTATTTTGGGCTGCATTCATAGAAGCATAGCTTCCAAATCCCGGGAAGTACTAGTTCCCCTCTACTCAGCATTGGTTAGGCCTCATCTGGAGTACTGTGTCCAGTTCTGGGCACCGAACTTTAAGAAGGATGCAGACAAACTGGAGAGGGTTCAGAGGAGGGCAACAAAGATGATCAGGGGACTGGAAACAAAGCCCTATGAAGAGAGACTGAAAGAACTGGGCATGTTTAGCCTTGAGAAGAGAAGACTGAGGGGAGATATGATAGCGCTCTTCAAGTACTTGAAAAGTTGTCACAGAGAGGAAGGCCAGGCCAGGATCTCTTCTCGATCATCCCAGAGTGCAGGACACGGAATAATGGGCTCAAGTTACAGGAAGCCAGATCCTGGGTGAACAACAGGAAAAACCTCCTGACTGTTAGAGCAATACGACAATGGAACCAATTCCCTAGGGAGGTGGTGGGCTCTCCCACACTGGAGGCATTCAAGATGAGGCTGGACAGCCACTTTTCAGGGATGCTCTGCCCTGGATTCCTGCATTGAGCAGGGGGTTGGACTTGATGGTCTTGTAGACCCCTTCCAACCCTACTAGTCTATGATTCTATGATTGAAACCCAGAATGGATTTACCGCTCCACCAAAATTGGAGCCACCAGCTTCCACCAGTGAGCATGCACTTCAGGTCAGGCTGATCTTCCCTTCTGGTGTCCCTGCTTGGATAGCAATTGGTGGCTCTTGTTCCATTGGCTGATGGATGGGGCCAGAGTGTTCTTTCCCCTTCCTTCTTCAGTTCCAGGGGGCAACTGACAGTTGGAGCTGAGGGAGGGGGAAGGAAGTGCCCTGCAAGTGCTCCTTCTCTGACCAGTGGATGGGCCAGGTTGGTTCCTGTGCCCCAGCTGATGTTATTTCTGGGAAGCAGAGGGTGCAGCCTCCAGTGCCCTTAGGCTGCCTGGCTGATGGCTAGACACTTACCTCATTAAATGAACAGCAGTCTGACCGTAACCATGTTAACCTTGGAAGCAAAGGCCACTTCAGATACTGTGCTTTTAAAGTGTACACAGTCAACCCATACAGCTAAAATGGAAAGGGTGGATGCAGCGAACACAATCATTGCCAACATGTATATCATCCAGATATATTCCTCAGAGAGCTGGGATTGGCTGCTGCATATCCTCAGTGATGTACCTGAGTTTATTATTGTTGCTGGATAATGTGTAAATTCGCCCATGGGTAGAACTACACATTATCTTTGCAAATGCATGTTCCCAAACCTGTATGTGCTGAGATATCGGGGGGGGGGGGGACACACACACACTTACAGAGGAGAATCAGTAGATGGGACATGTATAGATTCTCCACTGCAAATGCCCCCACCCCACCCTAAACTGGGTTTACTGCAACCCCTTCCACATAAACTGCTGCACATATCCTTCTGAAATTTTGCAGGTTTCTTACCAAGGGCCACCTCGATGCCATTGGTCATTTTCAGAAGAACGGTCCACAAGGAACATAAAGGGAATAAGTGTGCCCTTTTTTGGATACCCACATGTAAATGCTCTTGCACAAAAGCCTCTGCACCTATTCATCTGAAACTTGGCTTGATCCCTTCAGAAGTGGCACTTATCCCTGCAAACATCAACCAATTCTTCCAATAAATAAAAAAAGTTATCAGCAATTCCATTTTACAAAAAATCTAAATATAAAGGTGGATAGCACAAAAACTTCTGAATCTATGTTTCTGATATATGGCAAGTGCCATCCTTTCCTAAAGGGCTACTAAGCCTACTAATTTTATCTGCTTTTGACAAAAAGAAAAAAAAAAGTTAGAGCCATTTTTTATTTCCAGTGATAGTCAGCGGGAGGCACAAAGCCTCGGATTTCTGAATCTCAACTCGGGTTTGGGACCCAAGTCGAAGCAGGCAGCCTCCAAATTGGTCTGAGCAGAATCAGTGCATTTTCACCAAATCAAGTTCCAAGCTTAATATTGTTGATGCAGACCTCTAATGTTAAATGTAACGTGTACTTTAGCTCTAACTATGTAACATGTACTTTGCGCCAAAGTAGACACTACATGGGAGATTTGTGATCCACACAGCTGCTTTTCTGTCAAATTAAAAAGGGGTTAACTTAAGTGGATATTGCAAAAAGTTGTGTAGTTTGGCACTTCGTCTCCAGGAAAAAGAGCTTGCTGGTTTTAAAGGGTTTGTTTGTTTATGAAGACAGTGGTTATATGGATATGTGATGAATGTGTAAAGATTATTTTTGGATCATGACCTGAACTTCATGAATAAGGCACGTGCTGAAATGGGTGGCAGTCTGGCATTCCATTGGAGTACAGAGCATAGAGAGGAGACCATCTCGTCAGGAGTAACTCCCACTGTGGTCAGTGAGGTCCTCTGGGTTAAAATGGAGGGCTAGTTTCCCTCTTTGTGTCCTCCCCCCCGCCCCGCCCACTCCCATTGTGCTCAGTGAGGCTTGCTCCTGAGATGCAGGTGCATCTGGACTTTCAGGGGAAAGGAGAAAGGTGTGTGTGGGGGGAAATGGGGAAAACCTCTCTTCACAGCAAAGCTGATTCCTTTTTAAAAATCCTGTACTCCTACATTAGCTTCTCCTTCCGTTGTCCTGGCCAAGGAGGCGGGAGCACTGATGAGGTAATCAGACCCAACCCAGACTCCACTCAGACTCCACCCAGCCATCAAGAAAATAATTTGATTAGAGCTCAGTGGAAACAGCCCAAAGCCCCAGGCTACAGCGATGATAAGCCGGGTCTTTAAGGGCTGTGGTAACTGGAAAAGGAGAAGATGCGATCGGGGAGGCATCGCAACCAAGTTGCAAACAGAGTGAAGCCGATAGCGCGGAAACATGCCCCTAGACCTCGGCCTGGTTTTGAAGAAGGACAACACACTGGAGCTTTGTACTTTTTGTACTCAGAAATAATACAGCTTGCTACTTTTGAATAACTGTGCATCATCATTTATTAGGTGTGGCATACATGGTTTCCTCCTCCCATTTGATCCTCACAACAACCCTGTGAGGTAGGTTAGGCTGAGAGACTGTGACTGGACCAGGGTCCCCCAGTGAGCTTCCTGGCTGAGTAGGGATTTGAATGGGGGCATACTGATGCTTTTGCTATTTGTTTTTGAATTTAATATAAGTTGCTCGCCCTCTTTTTTTCTTTGAGTCATGTCTGAAGGCAGTCTTTTTCTCTCCTCTGATTTTTCCTGTACGGTACCATCAGTACCTGGTGCTGTCATAGGGTGGCCATGTGTCCTCTTTTACAGGGGACAGCCCTCTATCTGAAGGGCTGTCCAGTCTAAGTCCGGTATAAAGATATAGCACCAGAAGAAGGAAGAGCTGGGCCTTGGTGTTGTTTACCAACAGCATTTGGACAGGAAACTGAGCAAGGCACACAGGCCACCGGGTCACACTTTTCCACATGAAGGGTTTGTATCCAGTGTTAGCCCTTCTTAGAGTAGATCCATTTATATAAACATGTAGTGTTAGTTTGGAGTGCAATTTGATTGTTTTCTCCTGTATTATATGATCACAAGTGGGACCTACAATAAAATATTGCCATGTGGAGTGCTCCTGTTCAGTGTTTCAGTCAATCAGACACGCCTTCCTCTCACATAGTTTTCCTTTCTTTGGCTTTCACAATTAAATGCCACATTTCCCCTGCTCTAAAAAAAACCAACTGAAAGTGCTGGTTAGATACAGGAGTGAAACTGGAGGGTCACACCGTCAGCTACAGAACCCATAAATGTCCGTGACTAGGGAATGACAAAGGTACAATAAATGCCTTGTGTAGAAAAGCCCAATCCGTATGACTGTCCTAAGGGAGAGGGCAAGTCAAGTGGAGGCTGCTACTCCTGCTCTCTGTTTTTGTCACTGCTGCCCACTCACTTGGAGAGAATGGTGAAGAGGCAGTAACAGCAAAGAGGAAGATGCCCAGGGGGCTCTGGGGGTCAGCTGTGAGCCCCCTGCTAGGGTGTGAGCCCCAGCAGCTACCTAACAATGCAGACTGCTGATGCTGGCCCAGAGGCTATGCATTCTGTGTGAAAGAGAAGCAATGAGGAAGGACCTGCTGCGCTGTAGTGGTCCTGGGGTATAAAAGCTGCACACATCACCACATCCTGTTGCATGCCCTTGACTGACACACTTTTGATCCAATCAACATGTGTAAAACTGGATTCTGTGCACATGTTGATGCAACTCCCATGACTACTGATGCACATGGTAAGTACCAATCCATGCATCCTAATGTGGTTGGGAATTTGCACCCTGACTAGCTAAACCAAATACAAAATACAAGGTATGTTTCTGTGATGCCAGGAATGTTTCTTGTTATGAATGCTGTGGAACCAACAGATCAGTCCACCCATCAAAGAGAGAGAGAGAGAGACTGACAATGAAGAATCAAATAAAAACCAAAAATAACCCAAGCTGAGCCTTGAACGGCTCTGTGCTTTGTACTAAGCTAATGCAATTAAATGAACTTTAAACAGACCAACTGTATGCAAACAGCTACATTCTTCTATAATTTAATGCTTTGGGAATTCATTTGGGGAGAAGAAGAAAAAGAGGAGTAACCCATGAGCTCTCTGAATGCAATTAAGTGCTAATAACACTGAATGACATCATGCTGTATGACTTCTTCAATTAGAAAACCAAATTGCTGCTCCCTTAATCATTCCCACTTGTTAATTTCTTCCCTAGAAGTTTTAGCACACTTAAACCACTTTTTTTTGCCTCTGGAATGGAAGTATTTCTAATTCTTACATCTTTTAAAGAAACAAAATTTTGTTCAAATTCAAACTGTATTCACAGGAATGGGGAGGAGACTGTTCTGTGAAAGAACTTAATGTTGTCCAGGCAAAAAGAAAAAGAAACCAATAAAAATGGCTATGACACTTAAGGCGTAAGATCTAAAGAAAGGCCATGTGCATGCAGGAAGAACCATATACCCAACAAGAGACTTACAGATTGTTTTGCTACTGTACTTCCCATTGCAGAAAGCTCCAGATTCCCATGAAGCCTTACAAACAGTCATGAACATAACCCCAGACAGAACTCACTACAGTAGGATCACAGAATCATAGAGGTGGCAGGGACTTCAAAGGTAATCTAGTCTGACCTCCTGCCAATGCAGGAAATCCATTGCTACAGAATCCCTGATGAATGGCCATCCAGCCTCTGCTTAAAAGCCTTCCGAGGCAGATTGTCCAACAGTTGAACAGGTTGTACTACCAGGAGCTTCTTCCTAATGATTAATTGAAATCCTCTTCCTTGTAAGTTGAACCCATTGGTTCAGGTCCTACCCTTTAGAGCAACAGAGAACCAGTTTGCTCCATCATCTAATGTGGTGGCCTTTCAAATATTTGAAGATAGGCATCCTGTCACCTCTGAATCATCTCTTCTCCAGGTTAAACATAACCAACTCCTTCAATCTCCCCTCGCAGGACTTGGTCCACTACTAGCAGCAATCATGGAGCCTTGATGACTGACATGGTTATATGGCACTTTTATAGGTGGGAAAATGAGTTGAAAGTTAAAAATGAGTTGAAAAGACAAACTAGGCCATCCATGGCTGAGAAGGGATTTTGGCTTAGGTCTCCCAAGATATAATTAATCCAATACAGCATGATCCACTGGATTATTATACTGGCTAGGAGTGGAACTGATGTTGCAAAACTGTCTTGAGGATGCAGCTCTTAATCTTCATATCATGGCATGTCTTGCCACACAATCAGATTTCTTGAAAAATAAACGTAGAGATTTTACATTTACAGTTGTTAGGAAGTATCCTCATGCCTTACCCATGAAGATTGTATTTCCATTTCAGGAATGTTGCATTTTCAAAGGACTCCTCTGAGCTCTTGAATCTGTGATAATATGACACTTCCACCAGATGGTATATATTCACTGCCATTATGCATGATTGTAATGTGGTTGTGTGTCACAAGCACCTATTTTACATCTCCTGTGAGATTATTAATGATGACCAATACAACTCCCAGTTCCTGTACCATTTTATGAATTCTTTGGTTACTGTATACTCTCCCACGTTCTGCAATGGCTGTACAATATACACCAGGCTTATGGTGTTGCTGGGGCACACTGGGACAGGGTCCAGGTGCTTGCCCAACAGCCAGTGCTCTGACGTCACCAACTGGGGCAGCCCCTTTTCCCTTTCCCTCCTTACTTTGTGAGCTGTGAGCTAAGCAACAGATATCACAGTGCCCACCTTTTTTGCTAGCTGAGAGAGCTCTAAGCCAATCCCACCACACCTTTCTCCGGGACCGTGTAAAAGCCAGAATGGAATGGAATAGGCTGGAATGGCCCCTTTATTAAAAATAATAATAATAACATGCCAAAAAATCACATGCTTTAGAGACACTTGAGAACAATATTTTAAGAGTGAAACCCTTACAATATTATATTATTATTAACTCCATAATGCCCAGAACACATCCAGACCGAAACAGAATGGCCTGGAACACCAATTTCCAAGTGAGCCAACCCAACCAAATTCACCAGTCACACGTGAATAGATGTGAGTGATATAATAAGCCACACACCTTCCAGAGAAACCATTTTCCAGTATCTGTTCCGGGCAGTAGTCCATATTCTGGAAAACAGCCTGGAACATCAACTTCCAAGTGAGCCAAATGAACCAAATACACCAGTCACACATGACTGGATAGTAGCGATCCAATAAGCTACAAAACCTCCACAGAAACCACATTCCAGTATGCGTTCCAGGCAATAGTCCAGAAAATGGCCCAAAATGGCAACTTCCAAGTGAGCTAATTCTCTAGCCACACATAAATGTGTGGATGCAGTGAACCACCAAACTTGAACAGAAACCACATTTTGGCACCTGTTCCAGGCAATAGTACATATTATGGAAAATGGCTGAGAACAGCAAATTCCAAGTGAGCCAAGTCAACAAAATTCTCCAGCCACATAACTGGATGGGCGGGATGCAATGAGCCACAAAAGTCCACAGAAACCACATTTTGATACCACGTTATGGGCAATAGTCTGTATTTTGGAAAAGGGCCTTCAAGAGCAACTTCCAAGTAAGCCAAACCAACCAAATTCACCAGGCTCACATGACTGGATGGGAAACATCCACTGAAACCATGTTCTGGTATCTGTTCTGGGCAATAAACAGTATTCTGGGAAAACAGAATGCCAATTTCCCAGCAAGCCAAATCAAACTCACTGACAATGATAAGCCATAAAACATCCCCAGAAACTGCATTCTGGTATCTGTTGCAGGCAATAAACCATGTTCTGCCAAAATGGTCTGGAATGCCAATTTCCCAGATGGTAAAACCAACAAAATTCATTCATTGCACCTGACTGAAAATTATCTGTGATTTTAAATAAACTCGTTCTGGGCAATAGGCAGTTTAGGAGGTCAGAAAACCTGTTTGCTATGCATCTTTGTCAAGAAAATTGGCATACTGTGTTGAATCATATGGGAATATACAGCCTGAAATGTTCAAGTTTAAAGTCCCCTAAACAATTAAACTTACCACTATCCCACTTACACACTCACGGAAAGATTAGGGCTACATGCTGCAGTTGTTTTCAGTGGTAAATTAGTCAAATTACAAGGGCACAGGAGTGCACCTTTAGTTGAGTTGCAAAACAAAGGTCCCGCCATTATTAGCCTCAAAATTCTACTGCTTATAAAAATGACACTTTTTGAGCAACTAACATGGAACTTTGCATTAATGATCTACCTGATGAGATACATCAGGTACTGCCCCAAACAGGTACTGGAATGTGGTTTCTGTGGAAGTTTGTGCCTCGTTGCATCATGCCCATCTAGTTATGTGTGGCTGGTGAATTTGGTTTATTTGGCTCACGTGGAATTTGCCATTCCAGGCCCTTTAAAAAAAATAATAAAGGGGCCATTCCGGCCTGCTCTGTTTCAATTTTTACACTATCCCTCTTTATTCACCTCTTCTTCCTCCTCTCTTTCTTTCATTTCCACTTCGCTATTGGCTACTGGTGAGTCTGCGCAGTGTAAAAAAGGGACTCATTCTGGCATAGCCTGCCACCACTGCACCAGCAGCACTGGCTGTAGCTGTGAAATGATGCATAGGCATTTATTTATTTATTTATTCATTCATTCATTCATTCATTCATTCTTTCATTTCATTTCTATACTGCCCAATAGCCGAAGCTCTCTTTTCTCAAATTTGTGGGCCAAATTCTCCAGATAGAACTCTTCAATAGTGCAATCCTATGCATGTCTACTCAGAAGTGAACTCCATTGAGTTCAATGGGACTTACTCCCAGGAAAATGTGTGTAAGATTGCAGCCTGAGCAAAACTTAAACCCTGAAGTGGGGCAGCGGGGAGGGGAGAAGCTGGCTTGATTCTATTTTAGGCAACAGCTTTTGCTCTGCCGCTTTAAGAAGTTGGGTTCCATCTGGGACATATCCAAATCCTGCATTCACGGAACTCTGAGCAAGGCAAGAGATCAAAAGTTCATTTTTATTCTATAGTTGTGGAAGGGGTGTGTTATAATAGCTCCTGAACTTCAGAATTTATCACCTCACCACTGATGTACACTCATCAAGAAACATTGTATTTTAAAAAGCAGCAAAGAGCCACTAGGGTACCTCCTCCTCTACTAGCACCACCACCACAATTTTGTGAACCATTAGTTTGTTTGTCATTCTTTCAGGTTGTGAAATCCCCCCTTCCTGTGCTCAAGTATGCAACACAAGCTTGTTGTTGGGGCATAGCTATGCTCTGTATGCATCATGTGCAGATGTGATAGGTTAATATCATTGTTGGATCAGGATTTGCAGCAAAGGATAAAAATGTGCCCAGAGCATACTTTGTTTGTGCCGAAAGGCCCTGACAACAACTTCAGTCGGCTGCTAATGTCAAAAGTAGAAGAATGCATGACACATTCACAAGTGATCTGAAGTCCTCAGTAGTGTTTAAAATATAGGGAGGTGAACTGTAAAATGTTACAACACAGCCATTGTCAATGGCTTGAAGGCAGTTTAAATGTGAAGGAGGTTTTATTATATACAGTATTATAAGAACTTGGACAGGCTATAAATACAAAGTAGGTGAACTGGTTTTGATGAAGCAGGAACATGACCTGAAATTGAGTTTTGATCACATTTTACATCTCCACATAGTTTTCACCAGAAAGGGGTTATTCCCAGGTTATTTCCAACCTAGTCAAAACAAGATTTCCTGTACTGCCTTGTAAGGAAACCTATTTAATGAACAGCAACATTTTTTCTACCTTGTACTGAAGATTAAGTAGGCTGGGTTTGCAGTTTTCATTTGAGCTACTTGATCTGAGGGCCAGTTTACACTGCATGCAAATGTCAAGGCTGGCCCAAGACATTTTGCTGCTTGAGGCAGAGCAGTAAATGGCACTCCCTCACCCACTCAAGTCAAGGTGTATAATACTCAAAGCCAACCATGTCATTTCGGCACTGGAGGCAGAAAATCCCACAAGCACCTCTCTCCATACAGGGCAACAACAAAAATACAGTAACAACAAACTAACAGTTTTCTGCCTTTTCATGCCACCCAAAATCTGCTCCCTCAGGAGGCCACTTCACTCAGTCTAATAGTAGAGCCAGTCCTGGTGATTGAATATTGATGTACATCAGAGAAAAAGGAGCCAGAAAAACATGAGGGAGGGAGGGAGGGAAGAAGAAAAGCTCAAGAGAAAAAGAGGAGCAGGAGCGGGAAAGAAGGAAGGAAGGGAAAAAAGAAAGAGGAGCCAGAAAGAATTTACTTATTGACTTTCAGCAACCATTTGGCTTTACAGAAGATGGACATGTTCGTCTGCTTGGATTCTCTGTATTTATTAGTGTTTTTAAATGGTTGTTTTAAATCAGGGGCAGGCAATGTAGTACTCACAGATACCAATGCACCCCTGGATATGCATGAATGCACCACTAATTTCCGTTGGTGCTGAAAATTGTGGGTTCAAAGGCGTCATTTAGTGCACTGGGGCTCAAACCCCTACCTCTGCCTTGTACACAGTCTTTGAGGCAGGTTCCTGGTCCTTTGCCACACCTCCCATTGCAGCCTGAACCTAGTTTGCTTGACTTTCTGAAGGACCAGAGCAGTGGCTGAATTGGAGGTAAAGCCCTGGAGGCCCTGCCTTGAAACACACCCTTTAGTGCTTTATGGGACTTCCCAGACTGAAAAATGGGATAGATGCAGTGGAGGCTGGTGGCTCTGATGTCAGTGGGGCAGTGAATCTGCTCCGGGTTTCAGTCAGAACCAGTCAGAACTCTAAAGGAGCTATCCAAGGTGCTGAATCCTAACCACAAAATAGATTCAGCACCTTGGATAGCTCCTTTGGAGCTCTGAATGGAGCCCAGAGTGGATTTACCACCCCACTGATATCAGAGCCACCAGCCTCCACTGGATAGATAATAATAATAAATGACATAATAATTTTTAAAATAGGACACAGAGACACAAATTTAGCTGGCTCAGTGGGTATCACTCCAAATTATTTTTAGTTTAATCATTTCAATTCAATCTACGGTATAAAGTGCTTCGCTGGGAAAGATTGAAGGCAAAAGGAGAAGGGGCGGCAGAGGATGAGATGGCTAGATAGCATCACCGATGCAATGAATATGAACTTGAGCACGCTCCGGGAGAGAGCGCAGGACAGGAAGGCCTGGCGTGCTATGGTCCATGGGGTCACGAAGAGTCAGACACGACTGAACGACTGAACAACAACAACAACATAAAGTGCTTCATTGTTTTTCAGGTATGGTACTTTATTGTGGAGGGTAGGGTGGGGTTGTACTGAACTGCAATTTAAGAATTTCACTCTTGGATCCATAGCTAATTGTGAGAATAGGACCAGGTCTTCCAGGTTACGGTTTCACATTAACAACTCTGACATTTCCTTTTGCCTTTTCCAACTGTGCGTCAGACATTTGTTGTAAAATATACAGTCAAGTCAGCAGAGTTACAATGGGTGGTGACTTCATCAAATCTTAGATGTTAAGACCCACCTTTAAGATTTATAAGCATGAAAACACAACATACATAGAACTTTGGCAAGGTTTGTTTTTTCCCACAGAAATGTGATAGTTTGACAATATGTCCCTAATTTGTAGAGTAAAATTTATGAAAAGGTTAAACTTTCCAGAGATGCTCAGAATCAGTAAACAAAGGTCATGAACTCTTCTGGCCTGAGAACAGCTGCATGTGGACAGTTCATCGGAGGGTGCTGTAGAGACTTCCTGTTTCCTTCTCCTTGGTTGATGTGCCTCAAATAGGGCTGCACCAGTTTTTTGAGAATGAATTTTTTGAGCCAATCCAGGGGGAGGGGGGAGGAATGAAATGTCCCCCTACCCCCCACCCCCAAACAGTAGTGTTTCATTGTTGATCACAGTAATCTGTGGCTCTTCTTTCCTTGTTTTCCTGCTGCTTCAGTACAATGTGGTTTCCCAGGCTTGCTTCTTCACCAAGTAATTCCAGTTAATCAGGAATCACAAAGATCGCTGTTCCACCATACATCCTATTCTGGCATTCAGTCAGACAACTAACAATTGCATGGAACAGGAGAGCAAGGCTGCACCTGCCGGCCCTACTCCCACCATCGCATCTCCAACATCCTCATCTCCTCACTGTCCATGCTTTTGAGGGAATGCCAACGTATGTATCATCTGTTGGGAATACTGCAGCCTTGTCTGCAAGTTACAGGAAGGGGGCAGTTTTGCAGTTAGTTAGTTAATGCATGGGAACTTTGGGCATAGCTAGCCCTAGGAACTCTATAGCCTACAATGTGGTTTCCTATGATTTTGCTCCTCCCCACCCACACCCCCGCTCTCTGACCTCCTCCATTGCTGAGAGCACAGGTGCTTGTTCTCTCACACTCCTGCCGGTGTTATAGAACACAAAGAAATGGACTGAACAAACTCTATTTGAAACTCTATGCTGTGCCTGCATTTTTATGCAAGAAACTGTGAATAAACCATTTTACCTTTTCTTCACTCAGGAAGGGTGTGGTCTTTCTATTTTCTGTTTGTTTGTTTGTTTTTAGCATTGTTTCCATGTGACACTGGTAAATGCTCATTCTGTTCTGCCTTTTGTTTTTTCACCGCTAACTGCCTTTTTAAAAGGAGGCAGCAATACCAAATAATTCCCATCAGCTTCCCCCAGTGATGTGGATCCCTGAGCGGTCAGAGTTAAACATCACAGGGAGAGCCTATGAAGGTAGAGCAGGTGCCCCACCTATGGACATTCCTCCCAACACATGGACGTCAGGGGAGCAGGGCCAACAGAAATGTGTCAATGGGGCCGGCAGGCACAGCCCCAATCTCCCACTCCACGTGAATTTTAATAGCAAGACTGACTGCCCAAAAAATAGGACTATAGTCAGTCTGTTTGTGCTACATGATAATGAGCCTTTTTACCTGAGTGATTTATTGCACACTCATTATTGGCCACTCACAGAAATGAATCCTTTACATGATGTCGTCAAGCTCCAGGACATGCACCACGCTTTCCCTCCTTTATCCTGCTTTCAAAAAGATCGGAGATAAAACAACAAGGGATGTTAATCTGTTCTGTCAGCCGTGTGCAAAGCACTATTATCACAGCACCAGTTAGTGGCTGTAAAATGAAACATAGAGAAACATATAGAATTTGCTGAAAAAGGACTTTCCTTGATTCAAACCATGACTGCCCATAAAGGAGCCAGTCGTAATCCTGCAAAGAATCTAGAAGCAGAAGCCCCAGTAATGTTGCGGGGTAAAAAACCCAGTGTGGAGAAGCCCAATGAGCAAATGAAAATAATGTATTTCTCTCACTTTAAATTGGTATGGGGAGGAGTTGGAATGCATCCCAACAATTTCTGCCCACTTCTCAAAGATCAGTATAATGAAAGATACCCCTCCCTCACTTCAGCTCCATCCTTAGTTCTGTGAACTGACCATTACCCATAATAGGAGGCCAATATGCTTTTTGAGATATTCTTTGAAACTAGGCTTTTATTGCACTTAGCCTTTATTATTTACCTTTCTCCTTACCACAGAAAGGAGGAAAAGACAGGATAGCTGCACAATGCCTTCTGAGTGTTGGTGCTAGGAACCCCCTGCCAAAATGCACCTCTGCTTCCCTATCAAACCCTCCCTCACCAATCCAGGGATGTCCCAGAGTTTATGTTTAAGATCTGAGCTCAAGTAAAATTCCAGCCAGAGTCCTGAGGTTGGAAAAGATGGAGATGTTCTGGTGGTCCCTGGGCCCAGAAACTTGGTGTACAAGCTGTTCTGGATGGGACTACACTACCCCTGAAAGAGCAGGCGCACAGCCTGGGAGGGCTCTTGGATTCAACATGGTCACAATGTCCAGGTGGACTCAGTGGCTTGGAGTACCTTCATCCATCTTCTGCTAGTTTGCTCCTAAACAGCGATAGCCTGGTTACTAGGATACATGCTTTGGTAAACTCCAGGTTTTGATTACCTCAATGCATTTTAAGTGGAGCAACCCACGAAGATGCTTTAGAAGCTTCAAGTAGTACAGAATTTGGCAGCTAGAATTCTGGCTGATTTGTCTAGGGCAGGGGAGGGCAGCATCCAGCCCATGGGCAGCATCCAGCCCGTGGAGGTTGTTCATCTGGTCCCCGGAGGCTTGTCTCACCCCCTCCTCTCCCCAGCCCATTCCCCTCCCCCAGCCCTGCCCCCTGGCCTGGAGACTAACTGTGGGGGTGGGGGGTTGTGAGGAGACAGGAATCCCTTTCTTACCTCTGCTTTGTGATCAGAGGTAACAAAGGGATCCATGTGCATTCCTCTTCCCCTCCTATTGGAAGGCAAATGGCACCCAGGGGATTTCCCTTGTTACTTCTGATCACAGATTGGAGATAAGAAGGGGATTATGAGAACACTGGCTTCACCCTCCCTACGTCCTCTCCCCCAGTGTGAGACCCATGTGCAGCAAAGCCAGTTCCCGGTGGGCACACCAGGAGAATCGCCCTACTCACATGCCCGCCAGGGACCAAATGCCCTGTTCCCTCTCCCCAGTGAGGGAATATGCAGGGCAGGCTTTGCTGCACACAAGCCTCCTCCCATTGGAGAAGACCCACGCACACTGAAGCCCAGTTTCCAGCAGATGCACCAGGAGGATCATCCTTCCGACATGTCCACGGGGGACCAGATGACCTCAAGGGGCTCAGCTCTGCCCCCTGACATCACTTGTCCAGCCGAGAGCTGGGTGGGGAGTCATTCTAGTTGCCTGCCCTTGGTCTAGACTTTTGTTTTAATTCCTCTTAATTGTACATGGATTGATGTTTCATTGTGTTTTTATTATAACATATGTGTAATTTTATGTTTGGATACCACGGTGGAATTCACTTTGGTGGGTGAAATGTGGACTACACATTTTTAAAATAAATAATAAATAAAACTTAAGGCACTAGGGGCCTCTGAGGTTTGGTTTTTAATTCCTCCCATTAAAGGTTTTGCACCTGCTATCAACGAAGGTCTACTTATAGCCATATTTTGTTGCACATAAGTCATTTGAGAAATTCTAGCCCATTACATTAGGTAGAAATGTTTTCTTTTTGCAGAATTGTCCCTCTGAAATGCATGTGACATCTCCAAAATAACTGGTTTGATGATGGCTTCTCTTTTTGCTGTGATAAGCCACTGATGTTTTGCTGTGGTAAGCAACTGGGACAGTACAGAGGGTGAATGATTGCCTCTTGACTCATCATTGGCCCGAACCCCACCTTGTAGCTAACAAGAGCCTTTTAGTCCCAGTCAAACACCTCATCATACCTGCCTTCAGGAAAAAGGGGGATTTTTCAGAAAAACATAAGCTGCAAGGCATATCTGTTTTCTGCTGACTCCCTCTCACTCCAGGATAAAGTGACTGGGTTCAGACAACACAATAATCCACACTCAAGGATTGAGTATGGGTTGAGTGAGGGTTGTTGCTGAACCATGGGTTGTTGAAATGTGGGTTATTCTGTTGTCTGAACCCAGCTGCACTAACAAACCATGGTTTGTTAACCATGGACAACCCATGAAGAGAACCCATGGTTTGTTGCTGGGTTGTGAACTGTGGGTTTTTCCATGGTTACCAAACTATGGTTTGTTATACAGGCTTCAGACAACACGATAACCTATGTTTCACCAACAACCCATGGTTCAATGAAAACCCACACTCAACCCATATTCAACCCTTGAGTTTGGGTTATCATGTTGTCTAAACCCAGCCAGTATGTTCTCCTGGGCTTTGAGTCTCAGCTGGCTATGAATTAGCTATCAGTGAGGATGGCTTCTGTTTTAGCCTTTATACATTGTTTGTTCTAGATTGGCCCCACCAACAAATCTAGTGTCTGAGTGCACATCCTGTATATTAATAGCAAAGTCATACTCCAAGTGTGGATCCTTATGTAGCCAGGTACACCACCACCCCACACACAAGAGGGAGATACCAGCAGGCTTAGGGGATCCCAAGATTTGCAGAAGAAGAAAAAGAAAACATTAAAGGGGAACATCCAAAGGAGGCAGGAATACCCAAAAGCCCAATGAGGACTGAGGGTGTCAGTGGATATGGAATGCTAACTGGCTTTTGGAGAAGAGGAATGGAATGGAGTATCCTGGAAGAGACATGGTTGGCTGGCTGGCTGGAACCTGAACAAGAACATTCCATGCTGCCACATTTTGTTGCAGTTCCCACTTGTATTTTTAAACTCTGATCATGAAAGGATAGAGAATTATATTAGAACTGTTAGCATCCACTTAAGGCTAGGTTCCCTTAAAGGTGGGCATGCATAAAAGGAACCACGCTTTTATGCTGGGAATGGGGGGGGGGGCGTAATCTTCACAACAATGGAATGAGAAGCGCATAGGAGTATTACCCGCATTTTCATGGAATTGGCTTTGCTCTGTCAGGGACACATGAAGCAAGATAAGCCGAATGTAGCGTACCTTTAAAATCTGGTTTTCAGGGGTCATACAATCCTGGAACATACTTCTGGGTGGTGGTGGCGAGGACTGAATGTTATCAACCTAGCAGGGGCTGCTCAACCAATAAGAGAGGCTTGTTTCCCACCCCTGTCCAGGCTCACCCCTGCTACTAAGTTATTATGAATGGAGAGCAACTAATTTTCCCCACGTGAGCAGATTTCCCTGAAGAAGCCAAAATCCCTGGTTCTCCAGTGCAACATCTGATGGCTCCTGCTGAGAGCTCCCCCCCACCCCAATGTTGTCCCATTCCAGCTGGGAATAACTCTGCTGCGGAGTTATTGCTTCCACCACCACCCCCTTTTTCCTTCTCCCTGCTCACAATAAGAAGCTCCTGTAAACCCAAAAGATCGTTACTGTGATAAAGCAGAGAAGGGACTTTTCATAACAACAGAGACACTACAAAACATCAAAGAAGCACAACATCGCAATAGCGATTTAAAAGAGCAGGGGAGGCAAAAGAGCACTTTAGGGTGAGTTGCTAAATTTAGCTTTTAATCCTTTCACTCAGGGGAGCAAGATTTATTTCTTACGTCTGAGTAAACATGCACAGAAGGGGGAGTTATGTTAATGATTAAAAGCAGGCTACCTAAGGTGAATGAGTGTCCCCACTACTGCAGTAATGTGAGGGGTCGCTGCTGTGCTCCTGGGGATTTTTTCAAAGGGAAAAACTATTTCCACTGGGGAAACAAGAGGGAATGGGGCATCCCACCCCCTTGACCACATCACTGCCAGGTCATAGAGACCAGGATTTAATGTGCCCAGGATTTAATGTGTGTCTGGGGGGGGACATGGCACACTGTGGTAAAACCATCAGGGAGCTGCTTTCAATTAAAAAAAAGTAGTTTCAGAAAATGTGGCTTTTCAAGAGGGAAGCGGCTGGTTGGCAGCGGATTGGTGACAACATAATCTGTCATGAAGGAATTCAGACAGCTCTAACTTCGCAATAAATTGCTCGTGAAGACAGCCCCTGGTTTAACTGTAAGAGCAGTTACATATATATTTACTGAGCATAATGAGAATACAATAATATTAAATTTTCCCCTTCATGGATCACTGCCTTGTTGTGGCGAAGGGGCTTGCGTAACTCAGTGAAGCCATAAGCTATGCCGTGCAGGGCCACCCAAGACGGACAGGTCATGGCAGAGAGTTCTGACAAAATGTGGTCCACTGGAGAAGGAAATGGCAACCCACTCCAGTATTCTTGCCAAGAAAACCCCAAGGAACGTATCACAAGGCTAAAAGAGATGACACCGAAAGATGAGCCCCTCAGGTTGGAAGGTGTCCAATATACTACTGGGGAAGAGCAGAGGGTATTTCCAAGTAGCGCCAGAAAGAGTGAAGCGGCTGGGCCAAAGCTGAAAGGACACTCAGATGTGGATGTGTCTGGTGGTGAAAAGAAAATCCGATGCTGTAAAGAACAATATTGTTTAGGAACCTGGAATGTCAGATCAATGAATCAAGGTAAGCTGGAGGTGGTCAAACATGAGATGGCAAGATTGAATATTGACACCTTGGGAATCAGCGAACTAAAATGGACAAGCATGGGTGAATTTAATTCAGGTGACCATTATATCTACTACTGTGGGCAAGAATCCCTTAGAAGAAATGGCGTAGCACTCATAGTCAATAAAAGGGTGGGAAAAGCAGTACTGGGGTACAATCTCAAAAACGACAGAATGATCTCAGTACGAATCCAAGGCAAACCATTCAACATCACAGTAATTCAAGTCTATGCCCCAACCACTGATGCCGAAGAAGCTGAGGTTGATCGGTTCTATGAAGACCTACAACACCTTCTAGAACTAACACCAAAAAAAGATGTCCTCTTCATCATAGGGGATTGGAATGCTAAAGCAGGAAGTCAAGAAATCACTGGGATAACAGGCAGGCATGGCCTTGGTGTACAAAATGAAACAGGACAAAAGCTAATCGAGTTTTGCCAAGAGAACACGCTGATCATAGCAAACACTCTTTTCCAACAGCACAAGAGGCGACTCTACACATGGACATCACCAGATGGTCAATATCAAAATCAGATTGATTATGTCCTTTGCAGCCAAAGATGGAAAAGCTCTATACAGTCAGTAAAAACAAGACCTGGAGCTGACTGTGGCTCAGATCATGAGCTTCTTATTGCAAAATTTCGGCTTACATTGAAACACGTAGGGAAAACCACTAAACCATTCAGGTATGACCTAAATCCTATCCCTTATGAATATACAGTGGAGGTGGGGAATAGATTTAAGGGATTAGACCTGATAGAGTGCCTGAGGAACTATGGATGGAGTTCCATAACATTGTTCAGGAGGCAGCAACTAAATCCATTCTAAAGAAAAAGAAATGCAAGAAGCCAACTGGCTGTCTGATGAGGCTTTACAAGTAGCTGAGGAAAGAAGGGAAGCGAAAAGCAAGGGAGAAAGGGGAAGATATATCCTACTGAATGCAGATTTCCAGAGAATAGCAAGGAGAGACAAGAAGGCCTTCTTAAATGAACAATGCAAAGAACTCGAGGAAAACAATAGAATGGGAAAGACTAGAGATCTTTTCAAGAAAATCGGAGATCTCAAGGGAATGTTTTGTGCAAAGACGGGCATGATAAAGGACAAAGAAGGCAGGGACCTAACAGAAGCAGATGAGATTAAGAAGAGGTGGAAAGAATACACAGAAGAACTATACAGGAAAGATCTGAATGTCCCTGATAGCCATTAGAGTGCAGCCACTGAACTTGAGCCGGACATCCTAGAGAGTGAAGTCAAGTGGGCCTTAGGAAGCATGACTAACAACAAAGCTAGCGGAGATGACAGTATTCCAGCTGAGCTATTTAAAATCCTAAAAGATGATGCTGTTAAAGTGCTGCACTCAACATGCCAACAAATTTGGAACACTCAACAATGACCAGAAGACTGGAAAAGGTCAGTTTACATTCCAATTCCAAAGAAGGGCAATGCCAAAGAGTGTTCAAACTACCGTACAATTGCGCTCATTTCACATGCCAGCAAGGTTATGCTCAAAATTCTACAAGCTAGGCTTCAGCAGTATGTGAACCGAGAACTACTGGAAGTAAAAGCTGGGTTTCAAAGAGGCAGAGGAACTAGAGATCAAATTGCCAAAATTCGCTGGATCATGGAGAAAGCAAGAGAATTCCAGAAAAACGTCTATTTCTGCTTCATTGACTACGCTAAAGGCTTTGATTGTGTGGATCACAACAAACTGTGGCAAATTCTTAAAGAGATGGGAGTACCCGACCACCTTACCTGTCTCCTGAGAAACCTGTACAAGGGTCAAGAAGCAACAGTAAGAATCAGACATGGAACAACCGATTGGTTCAAAATTGGGAAAGGAGTACGACAAAGCTGCATATTGTCACCCTGCTTATTTAACTTATATGCAGAGTACATCATGAGAAACACCAGGTTGGATGAATCACAGGTCGGAATTAAGATTGCTGGGAGAATTATCCACCACCTCAGACACGCAGACGATACCACCCTAATGGCAGAAAGCTAAGAGGATCTCAAGAGCCTCTTGTTGATGGTGAAAGGGGAGAGTGCAAAAGCTGGTTTGAAACTCAACATTAAAAAAACGAAGATCATGGCATCTGGCCCCATCACTTCCTGGCATATAGAAAGGGAAGAAATGGAAGCAGTGACAGAGTTTATTTTCTTGGGCTCCAAGATCACCGCAGATTGTGACTGTAGCCATGAAATTAAAAGACGCTTGCTCATTGGGAGAAAAGCTATGGCAAACCTAGACAGCATTGTAAGAAGCAGAGACATCACCTTGCCGACAAAGGTCTGTCTAATCAAAGCTATGGTTTTCCCAGTAGTAATGTATGGCTGTGAGAGCTGGACTATAAGGAAGGCTGAGCGCCGAAGAATTGATGCTTTCGAACAGTGGTGCTGGAGAAGACTCTTACGAGTCCCCTGGACTGCAGGGAGGTCAAATCAGTCCATCCTAAAGGAAATCAACCCTGACTGCTCATTGGAAGGACAGATACTAAAGCTGAAGCTCAAATATTTTGGCCACCTAATGCGAAAAGTCACTGGAAAAGACCCTGATGCTGGGAAAGATTGAAGGCAAAGGGAGAAGGGGACAGCAGAGGATGAGATGGCTAGATAGCATCACCGATGCAATGAACATGAACTTGAGCACACTCCGGGAGAGAGCGGAGGACAGGAAGGCCTGGCGTGCTATGGTCCATGGGGTCACGAAGAGTCGGACACGACTTAACGACTGAACAACAACAAATATTAAATTTATGCTTTTTGACTGATAAATATTGGACAAAAATTAATCAGAGACACATTTCTTTTGTGTCATTAAAGTGGTTAGGGATTCTGTTAGGAGTGCTTTCTATGTGTTCCTGGAAAGCATGTCAATAATACTAAATAAATATAATTTATGCTAATCTTTATTTGAATTGTAAAGCAACGGAAAGCAATGTAACAAAGGGATCTTTTAAAAAAGAATTTCAGAGAAAAAGTAGGCATTAGTGGTTTATTTGAACAGGACTGAGCAAATAACTGCAATTACTTTGAAGGATTTTAAAGAAGCAGGCAGGAAAGAGTATTTGTAAGGGGAAAGTATTGGTACAATTCAGTGTAATCATAAATGCTGTAAAATTTCACAGAGTTGTAATTGTTAGCTAAAGCTGCGATCTATACTTTCTTGGAAGTAAGCCCTACTGAGCTAAAGATATTTACTTCTGTGTAAACGTGCGTAGGAGTGCTCTGTTTTATTCACCCTTGAACATACTTGTCTATAGAGCACACACTCACAGATACATTTGTATTTTGGATACACTGCTGTTTTTACCATGACTCGCATATAATGATGAATGGGTATTGAAGCATTTGATTATGAGTAAGATCACGCTTGGTTTTTAGGCAAATGTTAACAAAGCTACTTTAAAAAGTCCAGTCAAGTCCTAGCAAATCACTGAAACTTGTCTTCTTTGCAATGACTGTGGGTGGGCAATGCTGAGCTGTTTATGTATGCTGGCCAGGAGACAACACTCGGAATTCCAACTGCTGGGAACCAGATGAGAAGGTACTACGTATTGCAATCAGACCACGGATGAGGAACTGGATAGAAAGCAATGCAAACAAGAAGGACAGATCACAGTTATGTATTATGGTAGATTTAGAAACCTGCACACATAGACACACAAGATGGGCACAGTCCTGCTTTTGTCATTATTTGTACAACCATTTCCAATAAGCTTCATTTTTTAATAAGGTTGAGGTAGTCCTGTAGGGTGTGTAAGAGAGTGTAGCAACCATGGGAGGATGAACGAGGGCAGCCTTCCTCAACCTTGTGCCCTCCAGATGTTTTAGACTACAGCTTCCAGGTAGGGATGTACAAATATTTCAT
Organism: Heloderma suspectum; assembly: GCF_057233095.1. Taxonomy (NCBI): domain Eukaryota; kingdom Metazoa; phylum Chordata; class Lepidosauria; order Squamata; family Helodermatidae; genus Heloderma; species Heloderma suspectum. Next base: position 91,598,900 of record NC_139459.1, read on the forward strand.
TTCAGTTTGAAACAATCGGAACTTGCCCTGTTCGCAACCCCGAATGGGAGCGCATTTTTTGGAAAAAGCGCACACGTTGCTGAACTTGCAATCACATTTGTAAAATGTATACTTAAAAAAAAAATAATTGCACTTTGAAATGGGCATTTTAGTCAATGGGGAAAAGTGCTCACTTTTGAAAAATATGCATGGGGGTGTCATGCACTCTTGCTGTTTGAGCTAAAAAAACACACAGGTTGCACATGGAAATGGGTGCTTCCGCATCTCTGCTTCTCCCATCTCTACTTCCAGGATTCCTGACTGTTGGCTATGCTGGCTGAGCCTGATGGGAGTTGAAGTCCAAAACATCTGGGAAGCACGAAGTTGGGGAAGGCTGTACTAGAGTATCTACAGTATTATCTAGACAGCATTTGGTAGTTAGTCTCTTTCATTTCTTTGACGTAGACTTTCCAGCTGATAGACATGGGGGAACAACATTTTACATTGCCATGTTGTGAGGATGCGGTTGGCAAAGAAAAGGTGTCTGTGGAAATAGAGGGCAGGGAACAATTAGGCTTCAGCTATTAACTTACCACCTTACACTGAGTCAGATTGTTGGTCCTTCCAGTCAAGTATGGTCTTCTACTCAGACTGGCACCAGCTCTCCAGAGGGCAGAAAAGACCCTTTCTCCCATAGAAGACTCTCCTCAGAAAAGACCCTTTCTCCCAAAGAAGACTCTCCTCAGAAAAGACCCTTTCTCCCAAAGAAGACTCTCCTCAGAAAGGCCCTTTCTCCCACAGTTGCCTGCCACACCTTGCTCAGAAGGGGCACCCAGCGAAGGGCACCTGAAGAAGATTTCACAATCCAAATAGGTACATGTGGAAATAGGCAGTCCTTCAGGTGCCCTGGTTCCGAGCCATGAAGGGCCTTAAAGATCAAAAACAGCACCTTGACTTGGATCCAGAAACAGACTCGGAGTCAGTGAAGACTGTGAAGCACTGGCATGATTTGTTCATATTGCCCAATCCCAGTAAGCAGTCACCTATGTAGAAATCTCTATGATTGCCATAGACTCGAAGCTATAAATCTTAATGAAGTGAACATTTTTGGAGAGGGATATAAAACCTCTGAACTAATGGTGGAACATTAGAAAAACTTCCAGAGCTAAAGCCATTTTCTAGCCCAGGGGTGGGCAAGTTGTGGCCCTCCAGATGTTTTGGCCTATAACTCCCATCAGGCCTATCCAGCATAGCCAATGGTAAGCGATCACGGGAGTTGTAAATCAAAACATCTGGAGGCCACAAGTTACCCATCCCTATTCGAGCCAAATAGGATTACAATGAGATCTTCATAGGAATATATGTCACTCCGTGATTATTGGTGATAGTGGGACATGCTGACCACAGTTACACTGTGGTTTGAGGGTTCAGACATTTGAAACCTCAAATATATCATACATACCATTTGTCCTTAAATTAAGCAGCTTGAACAGAATTATTTTCAAAAAAATCAAAACAGAAATCAAAGTAAACCTCCCAGTTTTCTAAAGCACACCCTTTTTTGTATGTAGTCTTTGACTGCACCAGTATATTACATTTTTGAATAGTTCATGTTTCACAGGGAAATGAAAATACTTCACTTAGGAGTTACTGGCAGCAAATAATTTCCAAGGGTCATTTGTTAGGTCAATTTCTAGGTATATGCTCAAGAGACTTTTAAAACAGTTTGTAAACTGTAAAAACCTGACAATTGTAGCCTTCACTTTACTGGGATTTTTTCCTTCTTATGACCCAAACAGCATTCAGAAATCCCATTCTCATTCACCAAAGGAAGAAATCAATCAATCATATCCCAGGATTGTTTAAGAAAGAGTGAATTAAAAACAGGATAAAAATAGCTCTATAGGTCATAGAAGCAGAAGAATAGCTGAAGTTGTAAAGGAATTGTTTGTCCTCCTTATAAAAGTCTGATTTACAAATTTTCTGCATTAGCATGCTTAACAAAAGCTGGTAGAAAGCTTAGTGATATAAGGGTGCAATCCTATGCACGTTTAGACTGAAAAAAGTCCTACAGTTCCCAGCATGCACCAGCCAGTATGGCTGGCTGGGGAATGCTGGGAGTTGTAGGGCTTTTTTTCTTCTAAACATGCATATGATCGCAGCCTAAAAGGGTGCTTCCAGAATGAGGGCTCCTACTGTGAACAATCCAAAGCTATTTTGCTTCTTCCTTAACAATTTTTTTCTGGTAAGAAAAAAAGATGGAAGAAGTAGTGAGAAACATGGGAGGATTAAAAATGGATGACAATTATGTTTGGACTTCCTGTGAATTCCATGAATGAGGTAGGGCAACTGCATGATAAAAGCCTAATCTGGAAGCATCCTAAAACCAGAAAAGACATCTGACACAGAGGCAGGCAGACTGGTACCAGCTAGATGTTTTGGACTATAACCCCATAAATCCCAGCCAGCATGGCCAATGGTCAGGGATTATGGGAGTTGTAGTTCAAAACATCTGGAAGGTAACAGGTTGCCAATCTATCAGAGATTATGTTATTCCAAGAGTTAACTAACCTGTTTCAATGTAGAAAAACAACAGAGTAAGTCTGTAAGTCTTTTCTACCAGGTCTCCAAAGGAAGATAATTTTTCAGGATAAGAAGCATCCATGCTTCACAAAAACTTTATGACCCAGCAAGTTTATGATGAAGCTATGCAATTTAAGACTCAATTTATATTTACAATGGGTGTGTTCCAGGGAAGCTCCTCACACACACACACACACACACACACACACACACACACATGCTCCTGGGGGGTTGCTGTCTTTATATTTCAGCCAGCACCACTATTTAACCACAAACCACTTTTTAAGCACAGGAGAATTCAGAATATTGTATGGCGGTCTGCTGAATCAGAAAGTCAACAAATCTTATGTATGGGACTTGGATCACAGCCCTTGTCTTATAAGGCATTTTGCCACCACATTCATTAGCTTTTTAAACATTTAGCCCACTCTTTCCCAAAGGCCCTCGATGAGCTGCAACATTTTTAAAATATCAAAACAAATCATCAACTAATAACTATAGATGCACAAGGAGATTATGAAACTTAGAATCCAAACCTCCCTCTTCAACCCAGAACCAAGTTCAAGCCAAGCACATTCAAATTATTTTGATCTTATTAAAACATTAATATCCTGCCCCTCTGGTGCAAAAGCACCACTCAGCTTACAACATTTAAAAATTAAGTTTTCTCAAAACAAGGATATAAAACAATCAATCAAGGAGACAAGAGTCAGAAGTTAAAACCAAAACATACAAATCTTCTCCACCACAGATAACACACGTTTGGACAGCTCTACCAAAAGCATCCAAAGCAGGGTACAACATAAAACGAAAGCCAAGAGACTGAATGTTAGTTGGAGTCTCTGAGATGTTTCAGACCCTGTAAAATAGGTATAAAAGCTTTACACACAGATGCTAGCCATAGCATATTACACTTTTTAAAAGCCTTGCAACAGCAAATTATTTCAAAGACCACTTGTGATTCTGCCATCCTTTGAAGGAGGGCTTTCCTAATTCTTTTATATAGAGTTAAAACTAATCAGAGTCTAAGGAATGAATTCCTAAAACACATAACTGAAAAGCTTAAAATGCAGAGGAGACGTCTGTTCAGCACTGGGCAAGGAACAGAAGAGAGCTGGGTAGCTGTGATTATTGTTGGTGTATGCAATTTATTGGATTATTTTGGTATTAATTTCCCATTGCTGGCCCCTGCAGAACATGCTACATTTTCATTTCCAAATTTTGAAAGGGTTAGGAAAGGCTTTCTGACTATCTTGATAGTGCAGCATGCTACTACTGCTTCATAAAATTGCTGTAAAAGTTGTTCAAGATTAGAGAGAATGAAATACCCAATTTTATGACTTAGGCCCTTTGTAAGTGTCTATAAAACATCACAATATACAGCTAGTGAAGTCCGGACAGGCTTCCTTGCCACCCGTCTTCCTTGCTTTAAAAAGGGAAGCTGGAATCATTTAACATCTGTTTTATTTTTGTTTTCTAGGAAACAACTTTATAACAAATGATTGAATAAAGCGATTATAAACCAGGGCAAAAAGAAGAAAAGAAATTCTTCCTACTTGGAATATGAAAATAATAATTTTGGGGGTAGGGAGAACATTGTTAGTAAGTATATCACGTATGTTCTTTTCTGTGTCCTGGAAAAGAATGTTCCTGATTGTTCCATGATATAACTACCCAGAGAATGTAAAATAAATGCAGCACAACTTCTCTGAAAACCTAGCAGGGTATCTTTAAGGAGAGAACTGTGTAGATATATAGATGAATTGGTGTATCTGGATACATAAACATTCAGCAAATGTAATTTGTTTCTCATGGTTGCAATCCCAGCCTCAAGTAATGACTGGGATACCAAGTTCAAGGAAGTGGTTCCAGAGAGCTCAGGGGACCCGCTAGTCCTGCAACATTGGGTACTTCTAGACGGGGTTTGTAGCACTAACAATCAGAAGACATTATGCCACTATTCCATTTTTTCTCCCTTAATGGTTTTTCCACAGTAAGAAACAAGATGGAAGGAGTGGTTGGTAAACATTGGGAGGGTGATTATTTATTTATTCATTTATTTACAATATTTATATACCGGTCCACATCAAAGATTTTGGAGTGTTGAACAAAATAAAATAATAAAACCCCATAATTAAAACAAAACATTTCAAAAGAACAGATTCTGAACTTAATAAACTGTACCTGGTAATTCAGGGAAGGCCTCTTGAAATAACAATGTCTTCAGGAGATGCCAAAAGCAACACAATGTTGTTCCCTCCAAAGGCAGGGAATTCCACAGGAAGGGGGACACCACGTGAAAGCTCTTTTCCTTGTGGAGTCCAACCAGACCATAGGTCCATGTGGAACCACCAGCAGAAGAATACACCATCTAGACCCCCAGTAAAATTGTGTAAATGAGGCAGGGCAATGGCATCATAAAAACCTTATCTGGAAGCAAAGTCCACAGAGGAGCTGGATATGGACCAAAGAAATCCCTATGGCTGGACAGGTTGTTCCAGCAGTTTTTGCTCCAACACGGAATGGAGGTTCTCCAGGAGTAAGTGGGCCAGCTGGCAACTGAAAAGAAAGCCCCGTAAGCCTGATTTGAAGCCACCAAAACTGCTAGTGAATACCCAACTTGGTTGTTTATTTATTTATTACATTTCTACACCGCCCAGTAGCAAAAGCTCTCTGGGCAGTTCAGAATAATTAAAACCATAAAATACTACTTGGTTCCATGACTATCAGTCTTGACATTGAAATGAGACCATGCACAGGCGAGGTAGTGGTTTCTGCAAACTCAGGGGACTCCCCAGGGATGCAGAAATATATTTGTTTGTAAATTTAAAGAAAAATCCCAAGGAACAGCCTGTCAAGAACTGAGCATGCTCCAACAGCCATAGAATGTAGATAGCATTTGAGCATCAGTTGAAAAGAAGGGGGCATGGGGGGCAGGAATTAGCTTGCTCAAGCTCCTAACAGCTTGCATATCATGATGTTCAAAATACCCCCTTTACTATATAGGGAGACTTCAGAAAGGGGACAGAAAAAAAGGATATCCTCTTCCTTTCACTTGCCAGAAATATCCTGCCACCCACTCCCACCCCTCAATGTATAGTAATAAAGCACTCAGGTTCAGGCTAGATGGCACCCCAAATCCTGAGCCCCTTAGCTGTAAAGCACAATCGAGGAAGTTTTCAGCAAGGTAGAAAAGAAAAAGCATGTCCTTTTCCCTTCCCTCCTGAAATCCCTCCCCACTGCAAGCCCTGAATAGCACTTTAAGTCTCCTGTTCCAGACTGAAAGGAGCCCTGAACATGGTACCACTCTGTTGCAAGTCCCTACTTCTTTCTAATACTAGACTTAGTGATCCCATGACTTATCAGTTTGGCAGTGAAACAGGGCCACCCACAAACAAAGTAGGGGTTTCTGCACACTCAAGGGACTCCCCAGGGAGGCACAAACAGAATTATATTTGTTTGTAAAAGGAAAGGAAAGGGAAAGGGAGGGGAAGGCCCTAAAATGGCCTGAGGAAGGCTGAGCACGCTCAGTAGCCTCCAAGAGACACAGGATGGTGGGGGGTAGTTGAGCATCAGTTGAAAAAAAAAAGACAGAGGGAAACAGAGGTGGGAGAAGGAAGGGAACTGGCTTTCTCAAACCCATAACCATTTATTATAGTATCCTGGAAGGGGTGATTACAGTGAGCAGGATGCCAATTGTGTGCTTTAAAACCCTTTTTCTCTTTCCTATTCTCCAGAACCGTCCATTCCCCTGCTTCTTAACAATAAGATACTCAAGAGTCCTTTATTGCTATACAGCACATCAGGGAAGGTTTGGGGCTCATGGAAAAGGGAAAGAAGATATACTTCCTTCCTCTCTGGCTTCCTGAAACATCCCCCTGCCCTCTCTGCAAGCCACAAATAGTGCAAGACTCCTAAATAAAAAACATTTCTGTTATAGGCTGGGGATACAGGGCATTACTACGTGAGACTTTTATTGTGTGATTGTCATTCCTCACTCGCAGTTGTTTACCTCCAGTTTTGCTCCTGTTTTTTAAGAGCTCTTCCGTGCAGGATTTTGGAGCAGAGAAAAAGTACTTTTTTTTCTTCATCCCAAAGCAAAGTGCAAGTCCTTATAGTGTAATTATGTTATTCCACTACACCACAGGGTCACCTAGAGGTTATGTAGCAGAAAGTACAGAAAGGCAAGAAATCTTTATGTGAAGATCTGATCTCAATTCTGTGATGAAACCAGATGTAGATACAGCGGGTCAACAGTCTCATCTAGAATAGCTCACAGTGAAATATTTTGTTGCAGGTCACCCTCAGTGGTGCACTTGGATCATTTTAGACTCTAGACTTAATGGTCTTACAGGGCGGGGGGGAGCTCTGGACGGTGTTCTTACTGAGGCATCCCTCCTGAGTTGGGTTGCATCCAATAGCGTCTGTCCTCCAACAAAATTGCATCCACTAGCAGAACGGATTCCTCTTCCCTTCACAACTTCAAATCTTCGAAGATCATGCCTGAATAAGAAAAGAAAAAAAAACATTGCAGAGAAACCCCGATTCTTCGAGGATAACGCCTTAATTTTAAAAAAAACATCCAGAGCGGGGGATAGGAGGGGGTAAAACTTAGTCTCATTTGAAGGGATACAACAACCCCCTGCTCAGTGCAGGAAGCCTGATTCCCAGACAGTCGCCCATCCAACTACTGACTGGGGCCGACCCCGCTTAGCATCCGAGATCAGACAAGCGCGCGCAGGAAAACAGCAGGAAAACAGCACAGCGCGCTCGAGTGTGAACCAAGCTCGTGCATTCAATGAAGCACTGCAATGGGGAAAATGGGTGAGTGTGAATAATCACGTTTTAATGTGAGAGCATTTAACCCGATGGGGCACCAAATTCATTGCGATTGTGGGCGCAATGTAGATCAGCCCTCGGTCTGACTGAAACCCAGAGCGGATTTACCACCCCACTAACATTGGAGCCACCAGCCTCCACTGACCTGTATTGTTTCACTTACCTCAAAATGTGGCAAGTCAGCCTGGCTGTGTTTGGGGGCCCTCCTGCTCATTCTGCTGAGGGGGGCCCGGACAACCGCCCAAAAATCCTGCCATAAGTGAACCTCTGTCCCCGCTTGCTGTTTTATATTCAGGGGAAAAATGCATTTTTAGCATCACCTCATTGTTGTTGTTTTTAAAGAATAGAATTGTACGTTAGAATTTTAACTAAGGTTGCAGTACTAAATACTGGATGTAAACCTTCAACAAGATTTACTTAATTTCTGAGTGAACACATTTAAGATCCAGCATTAACGTAAAAATAAATACAGATGATGCTGTTCGGGAAGGTTTAATATGCGAGCTAGATTTTGCAAGCCCCTGCAAAATCTTCTTTGCCCAACCAAATATATTTTTTCCCTAGTGCCACCAGTTTACCAAATGAAGGAGGAGAAAAGCTTTAAAGTTGAAAAGAAACTCAGAACAAATACACTTTTTGCAGAAAGCAGTCCTGGTTTCCTGGGATCATAGAAGGTTTGCGGTGTACAGTAGCTGATTTGTTAATGAATGCCGAAAGGAGCTGCTTTATGAGAGGCATCCTATAGTTAACACTACACTTTATTTTGCAACTGTGCATAAAGAATAAGAACCACTTAAGCTGGTTGTTCTCTCCTCAGACACCAGATAATCTTTGAGAAACATTTTATGGGGCATCTTTTGAAGGAAAGTGCATTAGTCTCTTTGAAGGAAAAATTGGGTGACCTTGAAAATAAGTGTATTCATGAGAAGTATGAGCAGAGGTTTTCATTATTCCTTAAGCCCTCCCTTCAGAGAGACAAAACATCCACCCTCCATTGCAGATCCACAATGCCAAGTTGCCAGGCAACTGAGCTTTTATGGTGGGTCGCCAGGACAACTGATATAAACAAATTCATAAATCCCATTACCTAGTTAAATACTAAGTCTGTGATATAAAAAGGAGAATGAGTCGGAAAAAGTATAATACTAAATGGAGGGTGTCAAGATTTCAACAAAAAAATGTTATGATGATAATGTAGGTTTAAAGGATTTTGACTGATATTACTACTGAATGCAGGATGTTACAAATAATCCCATGGGCTGAAAGATAAATCATCATTCAGTCCATGTATTTTACCTATATTGATCTCTGGGAAATGGACACACTAGATCTGTTACTTCCATCCCTGCTCTTCTTTTCTTTTCTTTTTTTAATTGTTTAGCAGAAACCTTTGGACATGGGATGAATTTTTAAATATATATATAAATAAAGCCATCATAATAAAGCCAAATTCTCCTTGGAAGAAACTGCTTAGCTGAATGCAATGCCATTAAAATATAGATGCACCAAAAGCAAAATCTCTATATGCACACTCTGCACCAGTGGTCTGAGACTTTTGTGAAATCTGTTCATCTTTGTTTTGCATTGAGGTTGTTGGTTTTTTAGCCAAAGTCAACAAGGTTTTGGTAAAATAGATGAATAAGTCCAGATAACAACAGGACACATTTCCCCACTCCTGGACACAGGAAAACAACCTCCCCTGAGTTGAAGGCTGCAGCAGCAACTGGGAAAACAAGAGCAACCGCAGCTGAGCATTCCCTCCAGGACAGTGGTCTGTGTGATCTCTCCAAAGGACTGGAGGATTCTTACAACACAACAAAACTGGAATATGAGGAGTCTCTTGCACAGTGGAATCACACAATGGCTCAAGATGGTCCCTCTTGTCCATGAGATTTTTTACACCAGCTTCCTCCAGCCTGGTGCCCTCCAGATGTATTGGACTGTAACTCCCATCATCCCCAGCCAGCATGGCTATTGACCCTATTGTAAATATTTTCTGTTGATAATCTGTTAATTTAAGCACATCATCTTGAAATATCTTCCTTGCACTTAGAAACTGGAATCTTTCTGTCCTGGATTCTCCCTCCAAGTTTTCAGACATATTTATCTGTTTTCTCTACTATTTTTCACAACTCTGTGAAATGCTGTTTATTCTGTTCCAGACTGCATTTGACTTATGTTAGAAATTCACTTCTGCCTTATCAGTAAGACCAATGGGGAAATAGATTTATTTTATTTATTTATTTATTTATGTCTAATGAGAAATTGCAAACTGGGGCTTTTCTTTTAAAATGTTTTGGCTAGCCATACCTCCTAGTTCAATAGTGTTAATAATGAATATGCAGGAACTGTCAGTTTTTGTACTGGATGAGTTACTGCTTCACTGTTTATGCCCATAGCTGGCTGTGATCAAATAGGGTTTTTTTTAGCCCAAGTTGGATAAGTAAAAACTGATTTACTTCCATGCATTTTTCTTTGATTAAAACAACAACAAAAAAGAGCGTTTCATGCCACACGCTTACAGCTCCTTTCAAAATGTCTTCCAATTTTTAAACAGTGTAGATAGCAAAACTAGACACAATATGTCAGTTAAGTTCAACTTCTCACCGATTTTGATGTGCAAAATGCATCATAGCTCATTTTGTTAATCATTGGGCTCTTTGTTCAGGCTTCATGTTCCCACTTTTCACTAAGCCCAAGTTTTCTGGTAGGTGGGCCAGGGGGCATTTGCAGATGGGTTCACCCGTTGAGGGATAGCAATGGAAAGGCGATGGAAGAAACAGCATAAGAAACATCACAAGACTTGGTGCTGAATCCAAATCTCAGAGGAGGTCCTCAGAAGAGAATGGGGTAGAAGAAGGCTAGGGCAGTCATCCTCATCCAGGAACTAGCCAATAGCTTGAGGGATCAAATTAGCCACCTACCAGCCTAATAATCAGGCTACCTGGAAGTGAGGTACAGACATTCCAGCAAATACTGGATGTGGATTCCAGACACCACCACAAGGGGGAGTGCTCAAATGTGAGAGGCAGGAAGTGATAGGTGACAGCAAATTGCAGGGCATATTCCAAGAACAATTCCACTCTACTTAAAAATGGGAGCAGAGCACTTAAAAGTATAAATATATTTACCATACTTATAACCGGAACTTACATGAGGTTGCCAGTGGTCTTCCCTCCAAGGGGATCCACACCTACTTAGCTCCAGGATTGCTGTGGCATCAAGTACTCCAAGACTGGGCCTGAGGAGGTGGGGGTGCACTCATAAGCATAAATGGCTCCTGTAAGCCTTGATGGTGCCCCCTTTCCACAAGCAAGTACAGCTTTAAAGCAAAAGGCAATGCTTAATAAATCACTGATCCCTCATTCTGTTAGGGGTGAAGTGCCAGATGTGGAGGATGAGGGCACTAGAGAAGACAAGAACATAGGAAGCTGTCTTATACTGAGTCAGACCACGGATCGCTCTAGCTCAGTATTGTTAACATAGGCTGAATCTACACATAGCAGTTATACCATTATCATACCATTATCATAACTATTGGTGCCCATTGGTGTCATGTGTACCAATAATTATGATAACGGTATGATAACTGTATAACTGCTATGTGTAGATTCAACCATAGTCTGGCAGAAGCTCTCTAGGGTTTCAGGTGAGAGTGTTTCCTGCCCTACCTGGGGTGCCAGGGATGAAACCTGGGACCTTCCACATACAAAGCATGTGCTCTACCACTGAGCTACGCCCTCCCCATAAGATGTGGGACCCCAGAACTGTGTATAGTTCTGAACACTTATTGCATTGTTGGCTAATCTATCCCTTCCTGGAAGGATGGAGCCTTTCTCAGCCCTTGTAATTGAAACAAACTCATTTACTTAGCTAACTTGGATAGCTTTAAAAGGGGATTAGAGAAAGTCATGGAGAATAAGGCTCTCAATGGCTACAGGTCATGATGGTGATATACTTCCTTCAGGGCTTCCCAGAGGCATCTGGTTGGCCATAGTGGGAAAAAGGATGGTGGAGTGGATTGGCTGTTGGTCTGGTCCATCAGGGCTCTTCTTGTGTTCTTATGTTACTTTAGACCAGGGGTGGGGACAGCATGGCCCTCCAGATATTGTTGGACTGCAATTCCCATCAGACCCAATCAACCTAGCCAATAATGAGATGATGGGAATTGCAGCCCAACACCATCTGGAGGGCCACGTTCTCCATCCCTGCTTTAGACCCATTTCAGAAAAACACAAGGCCAGCAAATGACAAGTTTTAAAATATCACTTTAAAAACACATTTAAAGCAAACATCCACTTAGGTCCAAACTAAACCTTCAGCTAATCTTGCATAGTGGAGCTATGTGTCATATTTTTCATTACCTTCAATGTAAATGAACACAGCCGTGATTTAGATCAGGACCACAGCACTCTGGGAGAGGAGTTAAACCTTCCCCACAACTCATTTTTCCCCAAAATCCTCCCCTTAGGGGTTGGGGTAAAAGAAGACGAGGAGAATCCAAATTGGCAAGTGTTCTTGTTGAGCCACTCGTACAATTCTGAATCAATAATTACAAAAGAAAATGTTCAGATCACTGAATCCCTAAGATAAATAAGCCCATCATTTCAGAAAAACCCTTTTGTTATCTCAAAGGAATGTCACAATTTGCCTTACTATTAGCTTAAAGCAAGAGAGGATAGAAGGTAGTTTGGGATCTACTGGTAGATCTCTGGGTGATTTTCAGGTCAGAAAGGCTTTTTGACTCCTACACACCTGACAACAGCAACAATAAATTGACTCCCCTCGCCCCCCAAAATTAGGCTGTGGAAGTGAAGAGTGCCTGAGGCAGGAGTGGATTTTATGTGCAAGGACCGTGAGATCCATTCAGTTCTGGTAATCAGTACAAATCCCTGTGCTTACTCAGCAGCTGCTCAGAGGCACACTGGTCCCATCTAATAGGGGATTTACTCCAGCCGTACTGTAGCTCCCTGACGATCATGGCACATGACATATACTCCTCTGTGCAGCAAGCACGTGTTTTAATGCTATAAACCCTGCTTATTCGCAGACTTGTTCTGCGACCGATTTTCCTGTTGCGGCAGCTTCAGTGTCGTTTGGGAGTCTGTGTGACTTCAACTGGCTTTGGCGTGGACTGGAAGTAACTCATTGCCTTCAGTTGCACTTCACTGAGCATTGGAGCAGTCTGAGGGGACGAGATAATTCCTTTGCCTGTTGGTTTAAATCTTCGCTCATCTGGAGGTGCACAGAAGGTCAATAAGTTTAAATGGTGATCATCCCCTTAGTCCCACAGAGAAACGGTGGAGGCAAGGAGAGGAGTAGGCTAAATTTGTGCACTCGGAAGTAACTCATTGCCTTCAATTGCACTTCACTGAGCTGGGGCTGGAACCAACCCATGGACCTTATTCTGAAGTCTTATAACTAACGTCCTCCCCAATAACATCCCATGCTAATTTGTCTCTCCCTTCACCCCCATTAGACAATATACTCCGTTTGCTTTGCATTGATGACTTTAAACCAGGGAGGGGCTGGGAGCAAGGCCCCGCACATTCGCTGCACCACACCTACACAGTTGATGCCGTTCCCTTCTACTCGTGGGACTCCACCCACCCAACCCTGAACCAATGCAGCTTCAGGTGCCGTTTGCCCCATGAACGTTGGTTTTTGTCAATGTATACACCGCTTTACCGGCTCCGTGCGCTGCAGAAGGAGCTAATTCAATTTCTTGAAAATCTCCTTTGAAATGGAATCATGTTGGAAAGCAGCTCCATGTAGATGGGGACACTGCTCTTTAATTCCAGGTGTCTGTATTTTGCACCTGGCTCCAACTGGTGGATCTCGGGGTTCTAGTAAAACATAAGTAGATCCTGCAAGCCTGAGGTTTGTCTTTCCCTGGTTTAAAGTCATCAATGCAAAGCAAACGGAGTATATTGTCTAATGGGGGTGAAGGGAGAGACAAATTAGCATGGGATGTTATTGGGGAGGACGTTAGTTATAAGACTTCAGAATAAGGTCCATGGGTTGGTTCCAGGATCTGCCTTCTGTGATAGAAAAGACCCTCTGCCCAATTTTTGTGAATCCCCCCTCCCACACACACCATAGCTCACCCACTTCTGCAGGGTCTCCTGACTCTCTGGGTAGTATTTTCAGAGGGCTGGAGAGGTTGCCATGAGAAGGAAGGGGCAGAGAAGTCCACTTCCACCAGCACAGTTGATCCAGCATAAATCTGGTTCCAACCCATTGTGAATATAATTTCAGGCTTTTCCAAATTTATAACCACACAGACACTCAAATGATGGAGACCGCACAACACTTCGATGAATTTCCCCAAGCTATTCTGAAGCCACGGCATTTCCCATGGGCTTCTTTCTCTCTGCCACAACCATTGCTAACTAATCTAACACAGAATTGTTTGCGGGGTTTTTCACTGTACTTTTCATTGTTGGCATATATTATTTATCTTCCATTTTTCTCATGCTCTTTAGAAAACCAAGTCATAACTGAATCAGTCTTACAGATATTTTACCAAAGTGCTTCCATCTGATTTCCCAACAATAGCACGAATGGCTACAATTTATTCTGGCACAATCTTCTGATTCTCCCAGCTTCACAAGTCAGGCATACATGATAACAAATGGGGTGATGGGCTGTGTAAAAAGAACTCTAAGCAGACTAGAAAAATAGAGGTAACTAAATACTTCACATTTTACATCCTTAATGTTGTTTGGATAAGAATAAAGTGAAAAGCCCATAGTTCTAACTGGCGTTTGTCCACAGAAATAAACCACCAAGCAGTTTGGCCCAATTCCGCATGTGCTGGGTTGTTGTTTTTTTCCTCCCCTGCCCAGAGGCCTAGTTACAAATGCATTAGTGAACTAGTGCAAGAAAGTTTATATTGCAAACTGGCACAAAAAGGGTGAACATACGCTCTCTTTAACATCCTCCTCCCCCTTTTAGTAAATATATGACCAAGGAATATTATATATACTAACCATGAAGAGTTCTTGCCCTGTTCCTAGTTGCTTCCTCTGATGTAGGGTGCTTTTATTGGGAGATCACCCTGCCTCATTCATGGAATTTTACAGGGGGTCCAGACATCATCATCTCCCATTTTGTAAACCTCTCGTGTTTTCCACCACTTAGTCAGTCTTGCCACAAAATATCCATGGAGGAGGAAAGAATGGAATCACTGACAAAACCTTTTGATTAGTAAAACTAGGAGCCCTCTGTCTGGAAGCAGAGTTAAGTATAAATTGACTTATAATTGATTATAAGTCAATTTGGGGACAGGGGTATTGAATAGCGAAAGCAAGAGAAAGGGGCTATGTCTATTGAGCATCTTCCCAAAGCTGTTGTATGGTATTGTGCCCACATGTTTTCCATTAGCTATAGCACAAGCCACCTGACCAGAAAAGGGGGTTCTTTTCTCCATCTGAGCACTATTTCACACACTGTATTTACTTACTTACTTACTTATTTACAGCATTCGTATACTGCTCCACTTCAGGAAGGGAGAATAGAAGTAAGATGGTAATGTCACCACATACTAAATTTACTTCCTCTGAAACCAAAATACAAGTTTAATTAATAGTTTCATTTTTATCCTCCTCCTACAGAAAGCTTGAGGTTCCCCTCACCCTTGTATCCCCACAACAGCCCTTTAAGGTAAGTTAGGCTGAGAGATCATGGCTGGCCCAGGGTCTTTCAGCAAGTGGGGATCTGAATCTAGTCTTCTTTAGTCTTAGGTTGCTTTCAGATGGAGGCTTCCTAGCACTGCCAGTCTTACGACATTGTGCAGCTCTTCTGTCTTTTCTTCCTTAATTGATTTTTTATGGTAAGAAAAAGGAAAAACATGAGAGGATTATAAGTGGAAGACAATGATGTCTGAGTACAGTGGTGGTGAGAAGGGTGGGCCTAGGCAAATAGGGAACCCTAACACTATTGAAAGAGAAAAATAAAGGTTTGGTGTGAGCTTGAAAGTGGGGATAAGAGAAAGGTTTTCACGGAGGCTTGTCCAAGCAACCGGTGGTGTGATCAGGCTAATCCTAGTGCACTGTTACTATAACAAAAAGGGATGGTGAGATGGGGTTACCTGTAGCTAAATATGCATACACACCCATTCCCTGCACTTTGAGGGTGATCCCTTCCCCTTAGGGTGGTTTGGTGTCCTCTTCTACAGTCCTTTGTAGCACTGCCAGAGGACTATCTTCTACTTTGAAGACATCCTCTGTTTGAGGGCTGGCCTGTCCAAGTCCAGTATAAAGATAAAGAGCAATCAAAAGGGAGAGCTGGGCCTTGAAGTGGCCCACTGACAGCACCTGAGCAAGGCACACAGGCTGCGTGGTCACATTTTTCCATACAATAGATTGTATCCAGTTTTAGTCCTTCTTAGAGAGTAGACCCATTGAAATAAATGGGACATAAGTTGACTAACGTGTAGTGTTAGTCTGGAGTGCAACTAGATTCTTTTCTCCTGTATTATATGGGAGATATTGTGTGTGTGTGTGTGTGTGTGTGTGTGTGTGTACATATATATATATATATATATATATATATATATATATATATAATATTATTCCACAAGTGGGACCTGCAATAAAATACTGTAGTGTGGAGTGCTCCTGTTCAGTGTTTCAGTCAGACATGGGGTGTTTCTACATTGGAATTGGTGGGCGAGTCTTGCCCTCACGCCTGTCAGATCCATTCCCATCCTCAATGACTTCGTCATCCTGACCGCATGCATCCCCAGCAACTGAAAACAAACGCCCACAGCAGGCAGACACAGCGGTTTCTCCCGCTATTGGAGAATTTCACGGGGAGGTCATGGTGCTCCTGTTCCGTGGGCTGGAAAAAATACCACATTTATTGTGTTTGGGGAAAACATGTGATAGGCTGGGGAAATTGTGGGAGACACCCTGGAGGGTAACAGCGTCATCTAAAGAGCCCACAAACTTCCGTGACAGAGCCATCTCAATAGCAGGATAAAAGCTCCATGTGAATTACCTCATGCCCTCCTCCACATTAATCCATTCCACTCCCCCTCTCACAGAGTTTCTTTCTTACCCTAGGCAAGTAGCCTGTGGGGATTCTGAGCAAAAGGTGGTGGAGCAGAACAACAGTGTTCTGTGCCTTTTAGTGATTCTATCTGAGCTTACACAGGCCAGCAAGGCAACCAGATCTCTCTAGGCTTGTGGGGGATGAACAGAGGACATACCAGGCCACAGAACTATGAAGTTTGCCACGCTCCCAAAAAACGGGTTGGAATCCTGCTGATGGTGGGAGAATAGGAGAGTAAGGTGGTTTCAGTAGCTGTGGTCCCAGTATGTTACTGGTACAACAGCCATGAATGGAACTGATGTAGCGAACTGGCACACTGAGGGCCGTGGGCTCTCTTCAACCATTTTGACAAAGGCTTCAACATCACAAATGATGTCACAGCCAACATAACAAAGCCACAAAGTGGCTACAGGAAGGGAACATTTGGATGCAAAGTCGAGTCTTTATTTTGCCTTTTAGGGAGGCAAGGCAAATGTCAATTGTTGCTCAGGAACCCATCAGAATATCTCCAGGAGATATCCATATTTTGCCTCTCAAGAAAAGCAAACATACTATAAAGTTTCTACAAGGGACAGTTCCAAAGTGTAGCTGAGACACAAATTCCATCCAAATTTTTAAAAATCCTTTTATTTCTCATTCCCACCCCCACTCCCTATTCCTTTCCATTGGAATGAAAAATTGAAACAGCCTGGAACAGTCTGTACAGGTCACAGGAAGGTTACAGGAAGCAGGGAAAAGAGAAAGCGAGCAGTTAGTCTGATTGTCTTTTAATTACTTATAAAATAGGGAACCTTTGCCCTATCTATCTGAAATTCATCAGGTCTCATACTCTGATGGGTAGTAGAATTCTTGAAAATGTCATGCCTTTTGGATGGAAAGCACAGATGTTACAGGCAAGAGAAAAGCTGTTGGGTCACTCATTGAAAACAATGGAAATAGGCTGTGTGCCTTTTAAAAGTACCTTTAAAATAGGGACCCTTTGTCCTATCTGTCTTAAATTTGGCAGGTCTGATGCCTTGAAAGATTAGTAGAGTGCCTGAAAACTTCATGAAGTTTTAATGGAAAATACCAACTTTGCAGGCAGCTGAGACTGGCTGGATCTTCCACTGAAAGCAATAAGAATAACAAAAAATAATGAACTAGTTCTGGATCAGATATGAAAATGGATAAAAAAGCAAACAAATGAATAACAAAACAAACACAACTTTTAATAACGAAAATGAATGAAGTAATTTTACCAAAGTTGTAATTTTTTTTTCTTGCACACCCTAGTAGTAAATGGTCCCACCTGAATGAAGTATGACAATGTTCATGTGCTGATTCATCATGAGGCCTACAGCATGTCTCGTATAAACCACATGGACATTTAAAGCAATTTATTGCCACACTCTGCACAAAAAGGAGCACATTTCACTTAGTATGTGTTAAACAGAAAGAAAAATAACTGTGATGTTTCTACAAGGCTCCTATTGTTTTTCCTGTACAGAAGCAGAGTGATTCCTCAAGGTTTGGTTTATTTGCTCACACTTCAGGAATTCCAGAGCCACCATGGGCCCAGGATAAAACCCAAGAGAATAGATATACAATAGACAACAGAACCGAATAACACTCTGCTTACAGACAAAAATTACTTGGTTACTTGGTGTGAAATGTAAATAAAATGTCTTCATTTGTATGAAAAGAGCATCTTCAAAGGCATTTGATGCTTTGCAACACCAACACAAAATGAGATGACAAGTATCTTTCCTTTTTTTATCAGAATCATTTTGCTGTGCTGTCTAAATAATAGTAGTTAAAGAAGATGAAAGCACACAGCATCTATTGGCTCCAGGAAATGTTTGCGGGAAGCTTATGTATCTTTTATCTAACATTTATTAACCTTGGATTAGAGGAACAGCCTCTTGTCATTATGGAGGCTGTTCTGTTTGTGGCCATCAGCACTGAAGCTAGTGAAACTTTCAATTACAGGATGACCACCCGGGAGTACACACACTGCGTATGTCCCCATCTCTTGGGGCACCACCCTGGGAGGATGGTCTGAAAACATGACGTTCAGTTCAAAAATACACATCATGTGCATGCGCGTGCGCAGACACACATACACAGGAAAGAAGATCTATGCTTTTAAGCAACCAACTACACAGACATTTTCTGGCCCTGGAGTGGTTTCAAGATCAATAAAACCAGGGTGGCCTCAAACATAATTTTAGTCTACTGGAAAGTGGGTGGTTAGTAGGGTTGCTATTAAACACCTATCATCCTGGTGCCTACCTCAGATATATCCAGCTTTGATCTCACAAATCAAACTAGAACTCTCAATTTTGAGAGGCTGCCCAGAGGTGGAAAGAAAAGCATTTCTGAATATATTTACGTTGCCTCTTGACTTCCACCACATGCTCTGCTCATGCTCTGCTCTCAGCAGGGTGTTCCAGAGCCTTATACTCAGCTTCTTGGCCAAGTTACTTGCGTCTGAGCTTGATTTCAGGCTGACTTCTGTGAAACTGGTGTTGGAGCAGAAAACTGTGGATTCTTAAGAGTGGTTTTGTGTTTGGGAGGCTCAGATCCAGTGCCCGCTTTAGGTTTTCTAGGGACCATGGGCAAGACATCCTCAACAGGTCCTCTCGTCAGTGAATCTACCTTCTCACCACCATTGTCATCAGCTGCTTCTGCCTCTCATTCCCTTTTCGTCACTGATACCACTTTCTTGCTTAACAAGCAGAGAGCCAGGGAGCAAGTAGGCCGTGGCGTCTACTGCTCCTTCAGCAGCACCATTGTCTGGGCCAGGGAGAGAGGCAGCTGACCAAGCAGGTTTCAATGGTGGAGAGAAGGAGCAACTCCAGGGGGCTTTTTTCAGTGGGTCCCTGTTGCCTTGTACTTAGGTTCTTGGGCAAGTTACTTTTCATTTAGTCTCACCTGTTTGCCTTCTGGAAAATGGGTGTTTAGTGACTAGCCGCAGCCACTATGGCAGCCATTTTGTTACTAGCCACAACACTCTCAAAATTCCAAAGATGCCCACTGACCAAAAAGGGTTGGGGACCCCTGACCTATTGAGTCCCTGGTGGGTCACTCGACAAGGCTTACAGGTTGTCTTTCAGCTTGCTGGTTTATAGTTTGTGCTGACCTGACATAGGGAAGCACATCTTTACACTACTAGTTGAAAAACTGGAGATTCCAGTATCAGCTTGGAATCGTACTGCAATCATACTGGAACTAGATACAAGTTTCTGCATGAGCAAATGATGTGATG
The DNA here is from genome assembly GCF_057233095.1 of Heloderma suspectum. Lineage (NCBI taxonomy): Eukaryota > Metazoa > Chordata > Lepidosauria > Squamata > Helodermatidae > Heloderma > Heloderma suspectum. The sequence continues at coordinate 91,618,605 of NC_139459.1, forward strand.
TCTCACAATAACTTTGCTACATGTACAGTTGCAACTGTACAGCTGCAACTGTACAGCTGCAACTGTACAGCATTCACAACTCACAAAACAGGGCAGTATTCCATTTCACTGTGAATCTACAAACACATTCATTGTTAATCTACATTTTCCCCACATTTGTGTGATATCCCTGGCCAACTTGCAGACAATCCTAGGAAAAATAGGGGGACATGTGGAGAAATTTGTTTTCTGACCATGAAAGGACCACACACAAGGTCCCATGTGGAATACACTCTGGTCCATCTTCAAAACATAAAAGGCATTTTTTCTGCTATGCTTGCAGGCTGGTTTAATTAAACATAGGCACTAGGAAACAAAATGTGGCTGTTCAACACTGAAATACTATTGTACTAGTAAGCACTACATTGTAGCAACTGGGGCATAACCGTTTTAAGAATCTATGTATTAGATTGATATTTTGGCTTCCAAACTGTTACAGCAGTTACTGGATTGACTGGCACTTACAAAACCTTTTACAGTGTTCAGTCAAACATTTTGTAGTGGTGTTATGTGATGCCAGAGCTGACAAGTACATCCTCTTATGTGTTTGATGTGTCTGTTATGAAATTACACTTGTATATTGGCAATACTTGCTAATGAAACTGTTTCAAATGTAAGTCTGCAGGTCTTTTGCCAGTAAATGTGTAATAATTACTAATTACAGGAAGACCAGGTCTCTTGCCCAGGGCTTCACGTAAACTTAAAGCCAAGTCTGAGATTCTCCTCAGTTCATTCCTTTGAGGTATACAGAACATGATAATAAGGGTTCAGAAGGCCGCAGTAGCTTACAGGTCAAAGTTGTACCACACCTGAGTTGTACCCTGTTCCTATTTTCATAGAGGGAGCAAGAGCAGAGGATGCATCTGTAAATCTAACTGGAGAAATTTGGTGAATGGCATCTTGAAAACTTGTCCTTCAATTATACATTGTACCTTGCCAATGATTGCTGTGCAAACTGGACTTAAATGAGGTAGCAGAGCTCACTCAGACTCATCCCCAGAACAGTTCCACAATGCCATGGTTCGGTCTTGGAATATGTGAAGTAGCAAGGTTGGGCCAATACATTTTGCTGCCTGTGGTGGAGCAGCAAAGGGTGCCCGAGACACCCAAGTCAAGATGAAGAGTACCCAAAGCCAGCCAAGTTATTTTGGCACATGAGGCAGAAAACCCCTCAAGCACCACTCCTCATCCCTGGCAGTAAAAATACAATAATAACAAAATTAAATAACTAATAACTTGCTGTCTTTCATGACACCCAAAATCTGCTACCTGAGGTGGCCAGCCACCTCACTTGGCTGAATGGTAGGACCGGCCCTTTGGAGTGACAATAAAGAGAAGGAGTGCTTCTAGGGAGAAATTTATTTCATTGTTTAATTGTATTTTTATTATGGTATTGTATTTATTTACTGTTTTTTTGCAAGCTGCCCTGGCAGGCTACAAATGTCTGAAATAAGTAAATAATGGTGCAATCCTATGTATGTTTAGACTGGAAAAAAACATGCAAAGGATTGTGCCCTAAACTACACATGAATCCCTGTCTTTCTGCAGGTTGGCACCAAACACCTGTAAAGAGGACAATTGGAAGTTTCAAGTGGGAAAAAATGTGCGAGTAGGGTACTGAATCCTTCCTCTGTCCACCACTTTTCTTCCACAGCAACTCTCCCAAGTCATTCCCCCCACCCACCCCAGCCATGCTAATTTCTGGTCTCAGTCTGACAGAAAAACAGCTGTGGAGAGGAGGCTATGGGGAGAAGTAATGGTCTGAGGAAGGGCAGAAGAAATAGCGGAGAGGAAGGCTTAAAATATACATTTCCCTGTTTTACAAATGTTTTGTGGTGAATTTTAAGTATCTTCATCTGCTGCTGTTAATGCATAATACCCTCTCTGGCCTTGAAATGTATAGTCTACTTTTCCCTAACCATTAAATAGCCCAGACGTGGCCAGAAGATAGATCTGGTTCTACTGGTAGATCTCTGGGAGATTTGCAGTAGATCTGCAAGGATTTCTGACTTCCAATTTTATCATAACAGCAGCAACAAAATGACTCCACACTGCCCTAAATTATACTGCAGAAATGAAGAAAGCTGGGTTCAGATGACACAACACATTGCAGTTGCTCCTTGAATATTCAAACTGACCGCCCACATGCGTCGCAGCTGGGGATGTACAGAAGTCACTTACCTGTTCGCGGATTATGTTGATGGTGGGGGGGAGGCGTTCCGTCCCTCCCCCGGAATCCTCGCCGGCGGGGGAGGCACTCCACGCCTCTGCCCCGGAATCCTGGCCGGCCGGCTCCGCTCCACAGGGATTCTGCGGAGCTGCCGGCCGGCTCCGCCAGCAGCCGGACATCCGGCCGCTGGCTAGCAGGGATGCAAATGGCGGCGGCCGTAGCCACCGCCGTTTGCGTCCCTGCAGTCAGCCATGATAGGCTACGTAAATGTTTATGTAGCCTATCACGTCTGACTTAAAAAAACAACAACACGCGTATGCAAATTTGAGTTCCTTATTTTGGCACGTCTTAGTCTACGTCAAGATTTACAGACGCTACGCTATTTGTGTTCCCCTTATTTTCGCCGTTTTAGTCTACGTAAATCTTGACGTAGACTAAGACGTGCCAAAATAAGGAACGCACATGGCGGCGGCCGTGGCTGCCGCCATTTTCGTACGCACGGGGTTTTTTTTTTTAAAAGTCAGACGTGATAGGCTACGTAAACATTTACGTAGCCTATCACGTTTTTTTTTTTAAACCTAGCCGTGATAGGCTACGTAAATCTTTACGTAGCATATCACGTCTTTTTTTTTTTTTTAACTGGAAATGTCGGCGGTGGCAGCCGGTCAGAAGACCGGCCACCGCCACCGCCACTGCCGCAGCCGCCGCCACCCGGAAGATCTGCCCCAGGTAAGTCTCGTCCCGGGGGGGCGGGGGGCAGGCTGTTCCGCCACTGATTTTGGGGGGCCGAATGTGCTGGCATTTGGCCTCCCCGAGATCCGTGGCGGAATTCTCTGACTCGCAGCCCGCCATGGCTTATTTAGCCCACCATGGCTTATTGTTTGATCATGTGAACTGGCCTAAAGTCTGGCTTACACACAGCTACTTTTGATGTAATAAATGTAATGTGTAGCCAGACTCTGCGTTTCTGATCATTTTATTAACGATGTGATACCTACCACTGAACTGATTCAGCAGTAAAGGAGCTGGAAGGAGCAGTAAGGGACTTTCTGCCAAAGGCATTTATACTCTCTAAATAAGGTGGACAATGCAAAAGCAAAAGGGTCCAGAGATTGATTAGTACCAGGCAGAATAAAATATATGTGGCTGTGCTGATCCAAAAAGTCTCTCTTGACCAGGGATTTACAGTTGCAGAGGGAATGGGAAGTTTGTATGAGGTGTGCAACTGACAGTGTCAATTGCCCAGTGCTCTGCAGAGGAGGCCTTCCTCAGAGGCACAAAAAGAGTATTTTGGTATAGTCTAGCAGGGCAACATATCTTCTTGAGATGATTTTGTGCCCCTGAGGAAGATTTCCTTTCCAGTAAAATATGTTGGGCAACTGACATGTTTATGAAAGTTCCTCGTATATTTGGGCACCATTTTGAGACTTGCCTCAGTTGTTGTTTTGCTGTTGTGATTTTCTTTCTTTCCCCAAAGTAATAAAGTCATATGAAACTTCTGACCAGGCAGCTATCATCCACCTTTATATGCACTTACATATTTTATTTAGATAAATATTTTATTTATGAACCAGAAAGCTTAAGCATTTTGGAATTTGGTCCTGAAAGCAAATGTGGTTTTCATTCACTGTATGTCTTGTATTATCTACAACCACAGCAACATCACCCGTTAATTTGGTTAAGACAAAAGAAGTCAAGAATTGGGCTTAATCAGTTTCCATTCCTCATCTTTATCATGTTTATTAACTGAAGACTGTTAATGAAATAATACTGCATAGATCACTTAGGAGTCAAGTCTGAAAGGGACTCATTAGTTGACAAGGATTTATAGAGAACTAGTACAAAAGAAATGCATTTATAAATGAAACAAGCTTATAAAACTGTAACTGGCACTAAAGGGGAACACAACCATTTTGTAAAAGGAGGACTTGCATGTGACCCAGTGAGCTCATTTCCTAAGGAAATTGTTGCAGGGGGTGTCAGCAACAGAAAACCATGCTCTGTTTTGGACATCCAGACCTGGCAGCAAGTGCAATCATGAATGAGTGCTAAGCCAACAAAAGGAGACATATTCACATTAGTATTTACAATATGATCCTTCAGTGCATGCAGAGATGTTGCCACCTTCAGTCACCACCTCTAAAGCCTTTCATTTGAAGAAAAACCATAATTGAAGAATGTAATTTGGGATATGCTGTCTAGTACCATAATTGCAGAGAATGGAGAGTTATGATGAACGTTTAAACAGGAGGCATAATGTTCTTTGCTAAGAATTATACCCTTTTGTGAACTCTTTTTCAGCTGACATTTGAAATTTTCCTTTATACTATATGGATTGAAGGGAAGTGCTTACTTTAACATTAAATTAATGTAAATGACTTAATAGCACTCAACTTTGGCTGGATTGGGCCCTGAGTTGTTATCCTTGCGGATTTGGGGAAAAGTTAGTGCCTATCTTTTTCTGTTGGTGCTTTCAGACGGAGGGCTCCTAGCCCTAACAATCAAGAAGGCATTGTGCAGCTATTCTGTCTTTTTTTTTTTTTTTTTCTTTAACTGTTTTAACATGGTAACAAAACATGGGAAAACATGGGAGGTCTACAAGTGGAAGGTGATGTCATCTGGATCACCCATTAAATTTTTTGTGAATGAGGCAAAATGATCATAGAATAGTCATAGAATAGTAGGGTTGGAAGGGGCCTACAAGACCATCGAGTCTTGTGATGGCAGAGGAGAATAATCAGGCTGGCCTTCGTACATTGTTTGAGGCTACAGACTACTGCCACTATGCATGCTGTGTTTTTATGTGGCTATTGTGTGGCTATCCATCATACGTTTCCATTAGAGGTGTGCAATGACCCCTCTGCCCCCAGCCACCTTGAACTTGGACCCCAATTTGGCACTTCAGAAAACAGACTAATTTTGCTCAGAATGATTCAGATTTCATCTGCTTTGTGTGTGTGTGCATGCGTGTGCATGTGCATGTTTTAATATCTATAACTGGGGGGGGGGTCCTCTTAGTCAGAATTGGATAATAATTTCAGACACAGTCACCCCTTGGGGGGGGGTTACCTCTTCCAAGTGTCAGAAAAATAGGTGCAGGAGATTTTGTGCTACATGCCTTTATATTTTTTCAGGGGAGCTGCAAATTATGTTTCTATTTCTTGGCAATTTTGATATAAACTGCAGGAATAGTTGCCCCTTCTGAAGAGATCAAGCCTGCCAAATTTCAGAATGATAGCTGTAGTAGCCTTGACATTTTCAGGATCTCCAAAAGAAGACACATTCATCCCCTTATGTTCCTTGTGAACCACTGTTCTGAAAATGACAGACAACCTAGAGGCATCCCTAAGTAAGAAACCTGCAAAGTTTCAGAAGGATAGGTGTTGCAGTTCATGTGGAAGGAGAGTACTCCATTTGGTGGGAGGAGTGATTTGCTCCCCCCTTTTCTCCCTCCACTGGTTTGTTTGTTTTTGAGGGGGTTTTGGCAATTTGTATGAAAATAGCACACATCCTCGATGTGTCTTCAGGCAAGAAACCTGCAAAGTTTCAGAAGGATAAGTTCAGGGGCTAGGGAGGTATCATGCTTTAAAACCAGTTTAAGGCTTTTTTCATAATGAAGCCAGGTGGCATTGGAAGAATGGCCATCTCACAGTCCTATCCTTCCCCTAGCCCAGACAAAACCTGAAGCCAGGGCATCCCACCCCAACACACAAGAAAAACATATCAGTTCACTTCCTACTCCCAAGCAACGACATTGTAGAACTGAGAGAAATGAAAGGCAGTGAGAATTGTATTCAAACATTCAATTCCTCCCCCAAAGCGCAGTGATTGGAGACAGAGGTAAAACATGTCCTAGAATGAGGACTTGTCAGCCACTCAGCTGCACTCCCTCCATCCCCCTTCCCCTGCTCAGCAGTTTAGAGAAACAAAACGTAAAGATGCTATACTTTTGCAGAGGACCAAGAAAAGGTCCCCACATCTCCCATGTCTTTGAAACATGAGACACTAATGAAGCCTCTTTCTGGAGCAGATTTGGTTCTGTAGCCTTCAGAGGGAAGCCTGTTTTGATTCAGGAACAGAACCAGATTGAAGTGGGCCAATTCTGCTTATGCTTCATCCAGAACCGATGCACACCCCTAGTTTCTATGCCTTCTTAGTCTGGTTCATCCATCCCATAAAGAAAGCTGCTGGCTGCAAAACCATATGTCATAATAAATCAGTAACAGCCTGATCCTGTGCATGATTACTTGAAAGTAAATCATGTTGATATCAGTGAGACTTCTGAGTAAACAACATATAATCAAATGCATACCTCAAAGCTGGTATAACACTTTAGTCCAGGGCTACCCAGATGCCCACACATTTACTGAATGTGGGTGGGGTGGGGGGAGGAATGGAATTGGGCCATAAGCAAAGCCACACTGAAGTTGATGTCTCTATGCCCTCGGCAGCTGTGCATTCAGTGTCAAAGTGAAAGGAGGCTTATTTGCATACAGATGTGGGCGTGTACAGCTATTCCATAGAGCAGGAACCCAGGCCGATCAGGGCATGGCTTCCTGACCAATCAGGGTTGCTACTCCTTTTGAGGAGCCCTCCTACACATGTACCTCTATACTTGCCTAGACCCCATTTCACTTGCCCTGAACAGGTGCCCACTAGGGGCTTGGCCAGCAGCTTAGTCACCATTCCTTAGCCAGCCCACCTATTTCCTTGAGACTTGTAAACTTCTGGAATCCTTCTGTGTACTGCTATGTGTTGGCTAATAGGGAGGAAAAATCACCTTGGGGGCTAACAATGAAAATTCAAGCACACTTGCAAATCGGCACAGGTAGTAATCCAACTAAGAGGTTCTGCATAATTAAAGGAAGTCTGCAAGCAGCCAGGATTGGTCAGGACTTGGAGCATTTCTACGCCAGGCTAAACTCCTGCAACTTTACCAGGGCTTTCTGCTTCTGTTTTCTTTGCAGGATTTGGACAGGCTCCTTTACAGAGTGAGCACATGATGTGGAATTGAAAACTTCCTTTCCTTGTGATGCTCTATATGTTCAATGAAACAGCACCATCTGGTGGCTGAATTATAGTGCTAGGCTGGCATTACATGCTGCCAATATTGCACAATTAAGGTATATTACAGCTTATCTCCGATCTTTTTGAAAGCGGATAACTGGGGAAAAGTGCAGGAGACATCCTGGAGGTTGACGATGTCATGTATACAACCCACAAACTTCCGTGAGTTGCCGATCATGAGCATGCAATAAATTGTTCGTGTAGAGAAGCCCTTGGTCTGACTTCTGAAACAACTGTACATCATGAAGGTATTCGTAACTTATGAAATTACTCTATTTAGAATATACTAGGAACATAGGAAGCTGCTATACATTGAGTCAGACCATTGGCCCATCTCACCAGTGTGGACAACAAAGTGGATCTCCAGGGTTTCAGGAGGAAATTTTCCCAACCCTCTCTCTGGAGATGCCAGGGATTGAACCTGGGACCTTCTGCATGGAAAGCAGGTGCTCTGCCACTGAGCCACGGCCCCTCCCTGTTAAATATTTAAAGCTAACAGTTATCTGATTCTGGTTTCCTTTAAGTGGACTCCACCCAAACAATACACAGACAACCACTCTGCTTTAACTCAGAATATATTTTCTAACACAGAAAAAGCAATGTCTGTTCAGAAACTAGGTTGTATCCAGTGTTAGTCTAACTTCAGTCCCATCCATTTCAACAGGTCTACTCTAAGCAGGATGAACTTTAGTTAGATTTTCTTAGAATTGGAAGGGGCCATTTAGACCATCAAGTCCAATCCCCTGCTCAGTGCAGGAAGCCAGTTTAAAGCAACCCTGGCTGCTGTGCAGTCTCTGCTTGAATACCTCCAGGGATGGAGAGCCCACCACCTCCCTAGGCAGTTGGTTCCATTGTCCGACTGCTCTAACCATTAGGCAGTTTTTTCTGATGTTCAACCAAAACCTGCTTTCCTGTGGCTTAAGCCTGTTACTTCATGTCCTATAGTCTTGGATGAAAGAGAATAGGTTGTGGCCCTCTTCTGTGTGACAACCCTTTGGTACTTGAAAAGTGCTATCACATCCCCCCCTCAGTCTTGTCTTCTCAAGGCTAAACATACCAGTGCCTTCCATCTTTCCTTGTAGGACTTCATTTCTAGTCCCCTAATCATCTTTGTTGCCCTTCTCTAAATGCATTCCAATTTATCTGAATCCTTCTTAAAGTGTGGTGAGGGCTGGCCGTAGGATAAACAGTACCCTAGGTGAGGAATGCTTTTGGTACCTCCGTAGTCCATTTTGCAGGGCCAGAGAGGATTTATGGGGCCTGGTGCAGGTGTGATGTCCATTGACAATGACATTGCTCAAAACCTTGATGTCTCAACCATTGTGCTACACTTTGCACAAGCTACATTTCGAAAAGCCACATTCTGAGCAGTAGTAGTGCACTATGCAACACAGCAGAACTATCACAGGTTTGACTTATAATATTTTTTGTTTTGTAGCAGTTCCTATCTTTTGCTAAGTATTCTTTATTTTAGAATATCCATTTGTGAAGGTTTGAGGCCTACAGAGGCAAGGAGGAAAAAAAAGTCAGGCCTAGAGGCCTGGGGGTTTTTTTGTTGGGAGGGGGTTACCCTGAAAAAAGGAGTTTCATTTCCCCAGTTAAGTTTCATTTTCCTGAGTTAGGTTTCATTTCTCCAAGTTTCAAACAGTACTTTCAGTTCTGGGAAAGGAGGGGATAAAAAGGGAGAGCGAGCCAGTGAGAAGGAGAGAGGAAGACCAGAGCATAAAGAAAAGATAGGAAGAAGCCACCTGGAGAAGTCTAGATGCAGCTAGGGTAAAGGAACTTGCATTTTTGCAGCTTTTATTTTCTCTTAGTGCCTTTTGTATCACTCAGCTTTATTCTGTAAATACCTTTAGATGCAATTTGCTTGCTTTAATTTACCAGTAAATTGTTGGGGTTAAAACCTAAGTGTCTGAAGTGGTAAGTTTACCGCCTAAACCCCATGTTACTGGGAAGGGGAAGTTTAAAAGAAGGAAGGGGGGACTCTCAAGGAGGCAAGAGATACTTAAGGAGTTGCTCAGGGGGTGCAGCAGGTCATAAGGGGAACCCTGACACCATTATTTTTATCTTTAAAAATAATAAAGAAAATTTATAAATAAAAGGGTATCAAGCTGACCTATTACCACCTACAGCTTTATTTTATTATTATTTATATATAGTGTTTATAGTATTTGAAGTGCTAAGTGCTTGGTAATGTTGCCTCAAAATAAATCTGTGTTCCACTGATTTTTACCTAGCACAAATGACACCAAAGGGGAAACTGAAAAAGAAACATACGAATTGAAAGATCATTATGTAGTTAGTACCCAAACAACCTGTAGAACCTTGAAAGAAAGGTTACAGACACTTGCTTTTTGCCCTCACTCACTGCAGACAGTACATTAAAAAAACACAGCCACTGAGCTTAACTTCGTGCCCCCCTCAGTTCGGTGCCCTGGGCAACAGCCCAGCTTGCCCACCCCAAAGGCCAGCCCTGAGTGTGGTATCCAGAACTGGATACAGTGTTTGAGGTAAGGTCTGACCAACTATTGCTTCCCATGATTTTGAAACTATACTTCTGTTGATGCAACCTAAAATTGAATTTCCCTTTTTTGCAACCATATCACACTGCTGACTCATATTCAACTTGTGATTGAGTACAACTCCAAGATCCTTTACACACATACTATTGCCAAGCCAGGTATCTCCCACCTCATACCTGTGCATTTGATTTCTTTTTCCTAAATGAAGAACATTGTACTTGTCTTTGTTAAATTATATTCTGTGATTTTCTGCCCAGTGTTCTAACCTATTATGATCAATTTGAATTTTGTTCCTGTCTTCTAAGGTATTAGCTGTCCTGCCCAATTTTGTGTCATCTGCAAATTTGAAAAGCATTTCACCCACCTCTTCCTCCAAGTCATAAATACAAATGTTGAAGAGTACAGGGCTTGGACAGAGCCCTGCAGCAGCCCTCTGCATACATCCCTCAAGTTTGTTGAGGAACCATTGATGAGCACTCTTTGTGTATGGTTCTTCAGCCAGCTGTGGATCCACCTAGTAGAAGTGCCAACCAGCCCACACTTAACTGGCTTGCTAATTTTGTCCCTGCCCAATCCCTGTGATCGTCAGAGGGAGTACTGCTGAGGGTGCCACATGTTTCTGAGGTTCGCCTCTGGAGCACTTGCAGTAGAGCATTTACTGCATCCACCCTCTGGAACACTTCACCAGTTGACATTAGACACCCCCCCCCCCCAGTTCTCATGTAAAGACGTATTTTAAAACTTATCTATTTACACAGGCTTTCCCTGAAGCCAGCTATGGTTTGTAGCACACAGTAGAGAATGCGGTTTTATTGCTTATTAATTTGTACTGTGTTGTTTTTATTGTTATATTTATTGGTGCTTTATGTCATTGCATTTTATGTTCACTGTTTTGATACCTTTGTGGAATGTGATATAATAATAATAATAATAATAATAATAATAATAATAATAGGATATCCTGGGGCACTTTATCAAATGCCTTGCTGAATTCAAGATATATTATGTCCACAGCATTTCCACAATCTACTAAGAAAGTTACCTGATCGGAAAATAAAATAAGATAATAAGTCTGGCAGGACTTGTTCTTGACTAATCCATGCTGGCTTAGTGATCCTTGTGTTAATGGCAAGGCGTCTACAGATCAAATGGTTTATAATCTGCTCTAGAATCTTCCCAAGTATTGATAATCAGATGTTTTGGATTACAACGCCCAGCATTCTTGACCACTAGCCATGCTGGCCAAGGCTGAAGGAAGCTATTCCAAAACATCTGTAGGGCACCAGGTTGGGAAAGGCTGTGTTAGATCAATAGATGCCTTTGAGGTTCTTATATTGAACTAATGAAGGATACTGGTGTAGTTCCTCTTAGAATCATAGAATACTAGGGTTGGAAGGGGTCTATAAGACCATTGAGTCCAACCCTCTTCTGTGAGATCCTCCTGCACCCTTCCTCCACATGTTCTTACGGGAAGGCCTAACTTTCCACCATGAACTTGCAGGAAAAAAGGACAAAGACATTCTTTCTTTCCCATAAAAATAATATTTTTTTAAAAAAACCTTTAAAACAATTTCAATAACATTCTATTAATCCCACATTTATTTCACCACACTGTCCTTTCAGTAGGGCTTTATGCCTACTGACTGTTAAAAAGCAGCCTTTACCTTACAAAGCTGCAGTTTAGTTTCATAAAGCACTAAGCTGAAGCAACTGTTGAAAACCACTCAACCACTGTTAGCCAAATATACGCATTAATCAGAGCTATTTACCTCTTAATGTCTGGAACTGGAAGTCCTAAGAAGATCCTGGTATATTTTTTGTTTAGTTTTGCTTTCCCACCCATTATTGTTAACCCATAGTGTCTTCTGCTTCTTCACTGGAGAAAACTGTGTCCTTGAATTGTGTCAAATCCCAAATTATTATACACACTGCTGACTCCAGGTTTTGGAGGGCCCTTGGGCAAGACACAGTCAGTGAGTCTACCTTCTCATCACCATTGTCACCAGCTGCAATTGTTCCTCATCCTCCTTCTCATCATTGCTATATCTTGCTTGATTGCCAGGCAGATTGCTAGGGAGCAAGTAGGCAGTGGCATCTATTGCTTCTCCTTCTCACCACTACTGTTGTCTGGGCCAGAGTGAGAGGCAGGTGAACAAGCAGGTTGTAATGGTGAAGAGGAGGAGCAAGTCCCAGGAGGTCTTGTCAGTGGGCCCCTGTTGGGGTAGGGGCCCTTAGCAGGTGCCCAACCATGCCTATGCTTGATACCAACCCTGATCGTATCAGTCCCAAGGAACAGATAGGACAAGCCCTACCATTAGGTAGAGTGAAGTAGCTGTTTCAGGTGGCAGATTGCTGGGAGGTGCAGAATGGATATTGCTCTATGTGCCATGTGACCTACTCTGTGCCCCCTAAGCTAGCCTTCAGGTGCAGTGGAGGACCCTGTCCTGTCACTACTGTTGAAATTAACTGCCAGTCAGGTCACCTTTTGTACATTGACCTGGGAGTGGGGGCACATTTTGTCCTTTGTCTCAGGCAGCAAAATGTTTTGCTCCAGCACAGGCAACAGGCAAAGCCTAATAAGTGCTCCTGAAGGTTTCAGCAGTTTGGTGGTTTTTGTTTTCAACTTTTGATAACCTCCGAACATCCAGGTTCCTGCTGGGACAGGAAGTGTCTTGCTGAAATGTAATTGAACCGAACACACAAGTTCAGTCCACAAAGATCTGCTTATACTTTTTCATGTAGTCCATGAAAGGCAACCTGATATTTTGGAGTACAACTCCCATCAAGCCTACCCAGAATGGCCAATGATCAGGAATATGAGCATTGTAGTCCAAAACATATGGAGAGCAATGAGGTTGCCTACCACTTATGGTTCTGAATGACATGGAAGCAGGGGATGTTTCCAGATGGAGGACTCCTAGCACTACCCATCAAAAGGTACCATGCACCTATTCTGTTTTCCTCCTTAATGTGTTTGTTTTTCCTCATATGAAAAAAAGTTGGAAGAACTGGTGGGATAACACAGGAGGGTTACAAACTGAAGATGTCATCATCTGGACCCCATGTGTGAGGCAGGGCAACTGCAGGATAAAGACCTTGTCTGGAAGCACCCAGTATTTCTAGTGTTCAACTGTTCCTGTGTGTGGCCAAATCATACCTAAAAAGAAAAAAGCACATGAAAAACAAACATGAATGTGCACATAAACACATTTGCACAGGTTGCATCAGAACAGACCTAAGGTTACTTCATCCCTCGATAAGCTGCACCTGGCTTGGATATTTACTGATGTCTCACATGAGAATACATGTGTGAAAGCAGACATTTACTCTCAAAATCTGTAACACAGGAGTTCGCTACTGGCAGGATCATGTGGAGAAATTAATGTATGAAGCTGCCTTATGCTGGGTCAGACCTTCAGCTTTGGCTACTCTCTGACTGACAGTAGTTCTCCAGGGTCTCTGGAAAAGTTATTTTTTAGCGAGAGATCTTTTTAAACAAAGAAAAGAAAAGGAATTGAACCTGGGACTTCATGCATACAGATGTACTCTACCATTGAACTCTGAGACTTTCTACATGACGCTTTTATTGTGCGCTTTTGATTGCTCGCTCACAGTAGTTTGTGGGTCCTTTACATGTCATCCTTCTCCAGGGCCTCTCCCATGTTTTGCAATCATTACTGTGGTTTTTTTCATAACAAAGAAAGTCTGGTATCATTTAGAAATGGTGGAATGCGCATCTCGTGGAATTGCACAATTCCACCATACCAAAGCATCATCTGCTGGTTGTATGATGAAATGTATAGAAAGGCAGAGAAAGAAAATCCATGGAAAAAAAGCATGTGTAAAGGAGCCAAGCTTAATCCCGCAAAGAATCCAGAAGCAGAAGCCTTGGTAAAGGTGCGGGATAAAAGCCTAATGTTGAAATGCCTTTTGATTTCCTGTAAGGCAGCCTTCCCCCAAATGGATGCTCTTCAAATGTGTTGGAATACAACTTCCATCATCCCCAGCCGGCATGGCCAATGCTGTAAGGAACGGGAAACTAAGGTTTCATTGCATTATCAAGCATTAAGTTTGGCAGTATTAGGTCTGGGCAGGGGTTGGGGGGGGAGGAAGTATAGCAGAGCAGAATATCAACGTTCAAGAAAACCCAGTGGGCTTGAATCATAACATTAGGACTGTAGTTTGATGCACAGCAAGAAACAATGGGATGATCTGGAAATAAACAAGAGGATTCCAGGCCAAGCCACCCCTTGCCAGTCAAGAATGAGTGTTTTCTGCCTTTTGCCTGGGTTCACATGCAAGCACGGCTGGGATTGCTGAAGGGAGATCACAGTCACATTTCTCAGGTACCCCTGAACAAGAGAAGATCCTAGCATTATTTTTTGAATTATTTATGTATTTTGGGGATTGTAGTAAATGAAACAAGAAGAAAATGTTTTATTAAATTAAATCATGAAAAACCTGTTTTAAGCCGCAAGATTTATAGTGTTGTGTAAAAATAATGGGAAAACTAGAGAACCAGGAAGCTGATTTGTTGGTGATCCTCCTGGGGACATCCCAAAGCATCACCACAGGGACCACCACAGAAAAGGCCCTTTGTTATATTCTAGCTGTCTTGTTGACAGGACCTAGAATAGGGCCTTCAGATGCCTATTGAGCTATGGAAAAGCCATTCCCAAACAATCAGTACTCCGCCAAGAGGGAAGTGCAAAATACTCATGGATCTTGAACTTGTTTATTAATCTATCTATCTATCTATCTATCTATCTCCAAACATAACCTTTCTTTCCAGTAATGAAGCATAACATTTGCTTTTGGTTTCTGCTCCACAGTTGTTACTGTTCTTTTGTTTGTTGATGTTTTAAAATAATTTAAAATGTTGTTTTGTACACTGCCTTGAGGGCTTTATGGCTGAAAGGTGGTCTATAAATATTTAAGGAATAAGTATGAACTTGCAAGTTCTTACAGTTGAGAAAAACTGTCCCTTCCCTTGAAAAGTGCATTTCACAGAGATTTTGAATATCTATCCGTCTGTATATCTATATCTATGTTTCTATGTATCTATTGATTATTTAAAGGCAGGCAGATTGTTTTGACTAAAATTGTTTAAACAGTTGACAGTTGGTTTATATAAAATTTACTTCTACATAATGTGCTTATGATCAAGATGCCAAGATGATTTCAAAGTAATTATTTCAAGCTATAGCCTTCTAACTACTTGTTTAGGGTACGAGAAGGTTATTTTAGAGCAGGGATGGGCCCTGCTTCCCTCCCTCCAGAACTGGCTGGTGGCGGTGGCACTGCAGAGAGGGAAATTGGCAACTGAGGGACCAGATTACCTGTGGCAGCTTCCAAGAGCCACAGATGCCCCTCCTGCTGCTGTCATCACCAACACCAGCAGCCAATTCTGCTGGGACACAGGGTGCCCAGAGACATGCAATTCTGCTGGGAGTCAGGGCATGCAGGGATGGCTGTCCTCACATACCCTGTTTCTCCACAGCAATCCTGATCAAGATTGCTGTGTGTGTTTAGAGAGTGAGGCTTCAATAGCACCAGGAAGGCACTCAAGAGAGTAGTGGAAGCCCAGCTCCAGGCACACTTAAGGGAAATTGTTTTTCTAGACCCATTTCTGGGTTCAGTTTTGGTACCAAATTGGTCTTGGCCGCCCTGATGAAAGACCTTTATTGAGAGATGATAGGGCAAATGCAACCTTGTTACTCTTGATCGATCTCTCCATAACTTTTGATACCGTTGACCATGGTATCCTTTTGGACAACTCCATGAGCTGGGAGGTAGGGGACGCTGTTTTACAGTGGTTCCTTTCTTACTTGTGAGGCCACTTGCAGCAAGTAGCATTGGGTGATTATTTTTTGCCCCCCTACCACTTGTGCCAAGAAGTGCCACAAGGTACCATCTTGACCCCAATGCTATTGAACATCTGTATGAAGCCATTGAGAATGGCCATTAGAAGATTTGGATTATGGTGTCATCAGAGCTCCTGGTAAAATGTGTCCCAGTATTAGAAGGTGGAAATGTCAGTCACTCAATTGCACTCCCTCCCTCCCCCCCTATAGTGGTTAGAGAAATAGAAACAAAAGATGCTATTTGGAGACATAGGGCTTTTCTACATGAGGCATTTATCATGCACTTGTCATTCCCTCCTCATGGTTGTTTACAGGTTTTTTAGATGACAATGTGACCCTCCAGCCTCGCTTCTCTGTCTAACCAGCACTTTCCACAAGTTTCTTTAGAGCAGGAAAAATGTGACATTTAAATGTGAAAGTGAAAGAAAGCACAATTTTCTCTTTTGTATTTGCAATATTCCACTATACTACAGTGCCACCTAGAGGTTATGTAGCAGAAAAGCAGGAAAGGAAACACTCCTGTGTAGTGCTCAGATCTTAATTCTGCAATGAAACTGAAAATAGATACAGCAGATTAACAGCCGATTAACAGCCTCATGTAGAAAAGCGCATAAAGTATGGCATGTCTCCAGAACAGAAGGCTCTGACGAAGCTTCATTTTGGGGCAGCTTCTGTTGGCTTTGCAGGGAAACCCACTTAGCTTCAGGACGCAAGATATCGAGACCAAAGTGGCCTGCTTCTACTCGGGCTTTGGACTTTGTCCAATTCTGATGCACAAGAGTGGTATACCACTTGCTTCACCTGTGTAGTGTCACAAGACACAATGTAGAAATGACATAACAGTGGTGTCCCAGGTAGTTATAACAACATGTTGTAATACCCCATGCATCTGATGAAGTGGGATATCATCAAGGGGTGAGCAGAAGGTAGATCTCCAGATGTTTTGGACTTCCCAGCTGAACAGAGCAGAGCAGAGGAAGCTGCTCCAGCTGGTCTTGGGACTATAGAAGCAAGCAAATTTCCAGAGAGCGAGAGAACAGGGAGAGCAAGCAGGAATTGGCCAGGGGAGTTCGGCAGGGTCGGCCCCTAACATTTTTTTATTTTTTATTTTTTATTATTATTTTTATATTTATTTATTTATTTAAATTTCCCCCCACTTTTAAAATTTTTTATATGTTACACACACTTCCATTCCAGTGGGACTCTGTTTTTAACCTGCAGTATGTAGCGGACCAGGCACAGGCTACTCTAAAACAACCAGAAAGCTAGACACAAAAAGGGGAAAGAGACTATGGAAGGACAAGACTCTCCAGTGGTGGTGACCTGCAAGGTGTGTGCCATGTTTGTTTCCTTCCCAAAGCTTCTTTGAAGCTTTGGGAAGGAAACTCAAGAACTTTGGGGCCCAGATAGTTTTCTCATCCATCCTTCCAGTAGTTAGAAGAGGGATAGAAAGGGAAAGAAAAATACTCTGGGTGAATGACTGGCTATGAAGGTGGTGCTGACGAGAGAGATTTGGATTCTGGGACCACAGGCTATACTTCCTGGAAGATGGACTGTTGGCAAGGGATGGGTTGCACCTCACAAAGGCTGGGAAGAATGTGTTTGGCCACAGCATGAAGAACTTTATCAGGAGAGCTTTAAACTGAATCCTATGGGGAAGGGAGATGTAAAGTTGGGTGTAACAATGGACAAAGGCTCACGCACTGCAATGGAGAGAATTGCTCTAATAGTGCTTAATAAAAGTCTTCACAAACATGTAGGGACAAAGCCAGACCATGAAGCACATGGTCTTCAGTGTCTATATACTAATGCCCAGAGTATGGGAAACAAACAGAACCAACTTGAACTCTTAATACAGGAGGGAAATTATGACTTGATAGGTATAACTGAGACTTGGTGGGATGACCCTCATGACTGGAATACAGCAATTGAAGGATATAAGTTGTTCAAAAAGAACAGAAGGAACAGAAAGGGAGGTGGGGTTGCACTATATGTGAAAAATACATATCCCTGCACAGAAATACAGGAGGATGATCTTGGTAGCCCCATTAGGAGCGTCTGGGTTAAAATAAATGGAGCAAAGAATAAAAGGAACCTGGTGGTTGGAGTCTACTACCGGCCACCCAATCAAGGAGAAGACAAGGATGAAACTTTTGAAAAGCAAATAGCCAACGTTTCAAGGAGGCATGATGTAGTAGTAATGGGGGACTTCAAATTCCCCGATATTTGTTGGGAGACAAATTCTGCAAAACATGGACCCTCCAGGAAATTCCTGACTTGTGTGGTGGATAACTTCCTCCTACAGAAAGTAGAGGAAGGAACTAGAAGATTGGCTATCCTTGACTTGATCCTAACCAACAGAGATGACTTAGTGGATAAAGTAGCAGGACGGGTGAAGTGCCAGATGACTGGGGGGGGGGGCTAATGTTGTCCCTGTCTTCAAAAAGGGTAAAAAAGAGGAACCTGGGAACTACAGACCAGTCAGTCTGACATCAATCCCTGGGAAAATTCTGGAGCAGATGATAAAGCAATCCATCTGGAAGCACCTTGAAAACAATGCAGTGATTACTCAAAGCCAAACAAATCCTGCCAGATGAATCTGATCTCATTTTTGGATCAAGTAACCTGCCTTGTGGACTGTGGGAATGCTGTGGACATCATATACCTCGACTTCAGCAAAGCTTTCGACAAAATGCCCCATGATCTCCTGATGAGCAAACTAGCTCAAAGTGGGCTAGATGAAACAACGATCCGGTGGATCCACAGTTGGCCACGGAATCGGACTCCAAGAGTGCTTTTCAATGGGATCTTCTCAAACTGGGGAGTGGTAAAGAGCAGGGTACCGCAGGGCTCAGTCCTGGGCCCAGTGCTTTTCAACATTTTTATTAATGACTTGGAAGAGGAGGTGCAGGGAATGCCAATCAAATTTGCAGATGACACAAAATTGGGCGGGATAGCTAATACTTTGGAAGACAGAAACAAAATTCAAAGTGATCTTGATAGACTGGAGTGCTGGGCAGAAAACGACAGAATGAAATGTAATAGGGATAAATGCCAAATTCTGCACCTAGGAAAAAGAAAGCAAATGCACAGTTACAAGATGGAGGATACATGGCTCAACAATACTACAAGTGAGAAGGATCTTGGAATTGTTGTCGATCACAAGCTGAATATGAGCCAACAATGTGATATGGCTACAAAAAAGGCAAATGCTATTTTGGGCTGCATTAATAGAAGCATAGCTTTCAAATCCCAGGAAGTACTAGTTCCCCTCTACTCAGCACTGGTTAGGCCTCATCTGGAGTACTGTGTCCAGTTCTGGGCACCGTACTTTAAGAAGGATGCAGACAAGCTGGAGAGGGTTCAGAGAAGGGCAACAAAGATGATCAGGGGACTGGAAACAAAGCCCTGTGAAGACAGACTGAAAGAACTGGGCATGTTTAGCCTTGAGAAGAGAAGACTGAGGGGGGATAGGATAGCGCTCTTCAAGTACTTGAAAGGTTGTCACAGAGAGGAAGCCCAGGATCTCTTCTCGATCATCCCAGAGTGCAGGACACGGAATAATGGGCTCAAGTGACAGGGAGCCAGATTCCGGCTGGACATCAGGAAAAACCTCCTGACTGTTAGAGCAATACGACAATGGAACCAATTACCTGGGGAGGTGGTGGGCTCTCCCACACTGGAGGCCTTCAAGATGAGGCTGGACAGCCACCTGTCAGGGATGCTCTGACTTGGATTCCTGCATTGAGCAGGGGGTTGGACTCGATGGCCTTGTAGGCCCCTTCCAACCCTACTATTCTATGATTCCATCACCCCCTGCCGGCATGGCCAATGGTCAGGAATGCATTTCTACATTAGTACTAGATCATTTATTTAGACCCAACATTTGTGTTTGTTTGCAAAGTTTTTGTATAAGAACAGGGTCGAGACTGACTAGACACCCAACAGAGCCATAGGAATATTAGAAGCTGCCTTGTCCTGAGTCAGACCATTGGCCCATCCAGCCCAGTTTTGTTAGCACTGACTGGCAGCAGCGGCTCTCCAGGGTTCCAGGCAGGATTCTTTCCTTGCCCTGCCTGGAGATGCCAGGGATTGAACCTGGGACCTTCTGCATGGAAAGCAGGTGCTCTGCCACTGAGCTATGGCCCTTCCCCACATGCCAAAACTATTGCATGGGTCTGAGCTGTCACTTCCAGCATGGCTGACCCATGCAAGCAGAGAGTGCATCCCAGAATTCATGGCAATAATGCAGAAGGTTCTGGGGCACCCTCTCCATTCATGTGGCTACCTGCACCCAAACAATAAAAGAAAAGCTTGTGGTGGCATTGTAGCCGAAGGAACTTCCCAACTTTTTTCTCTTTCGGCAACGTAACCTTTGTTCTCTTTTACAGATGGAGAACCGAGGTTGAGAGAATCTTCCATTTTCCCCATCATCACTCACTGCCGCTTTCTCTTTCACAGAGGCCGTGGGGACTAACTGTTCTGTTAAGAAGAGCAGCAGGATCTGTTCTGAGGAGCCTGTCATCTGTTCAAGCCCCCCCCCCCGAGGCTTTTCCTGCTGTGGTGATAAGAAGCCAGCAGATTCCAACAGTGCCCAGGAGGCTGACGCCCCAGCCCACTCTGGAAGGCCAACAAATTCCAGCCTCATTGCAGCCACTTCCACAGTCAGGGTGCCGGACTATTCCTCGAAGGCCCTCCAAGGCCTGTTTCTGAACTGTGAGCAGCCCATGGCAGCAATTCCATCTGCTCAGACCAGAGTGTCATCTTGTAACTAAGATCTAGTGCCTGTGCTTGCTTTTTTCCCTCCTCAGTCCCAATCCCTTTTCCTTTTGTGTCATGTCTTTTAAAGTCCCTGAGGGCAGGGACTGTCTTATTATTAATCTTTGTAAGGTCATCCGGGAGCTTTTTCAGCTGAAAAGTGAGGTAAAAACGCTTTGATTGGTAGACAGGCAGACAGACAGACTTGGCCTAGGCTACCTAATGAAAGGACTTCCGCCTGGGAATCCCTGTCCAGATATATCTACAGGATTCAACCAGTTCACTGTGAAGGACTTTGTTACTGCCAATAACAATAATTCAGCAACATGATGCTTACAGAAATCTTCTCAGAACAAAGCTTTATGTTTTCACATTTCTGAAACAGCAACCTTCCACATTTGAGCCACAGAGAGATTTTTATAACAAGGATGTTGCTCCTGTTGAACAAATCACGTTAAGTTTGTTGGCTGTGATCAAACTAACAGGAAACATACTGCTGAAGTGGTACCTCAAATAATTCCTTCCAGATTTCAGAATGATACATTGTTAACTAGTTACCTCAAGACAGTTCTGATTCCCATATTTGCATCTGTGAAATAAGATGTACTTTAAAACACACACACATCCTATCATAACACTATTGTAACCTCCAGGTTAGATTACTGCAAAGCACTCTATGTGGCACTGTCTTAGAAGATGGTTCAGAAGCTGCAGCTTGTGAAAGTGTGACAGCCAGATTGATAGCACGTAACAGGGACCAGAAGGTCCGAACATATAACATTGATTCTGGGCCACTTGCACTGGCTGCCTATAAATTTCCAAGCCCAATTCAAAATGCTGGTTTTGTTCTATAAAGCCTTACACAGGTAGGGACCACCTCTCCCAGCATGAACCTACCCATATCTTTTGCTCATCATCTAAGGCCTTCCTCTGGGTATTTCCTCTGAGGGAAGCTTGAAAGGTGGCAACAGGGAGAAAGCCTTCTCAATGGTGCCCCCCGCCCAATTATGAAATGATCTCCCCCATGAGGCCCACCTGGTGCCAACATTGTTAACTTTTTGGCACCAAGTTAAGACCTTTCTCTCAGGCATTTGGCAGCATATGGTAAGGTTTTCAGTTGGGTCCTGGGATTTCTTAGTGTTGATTGTTAAAATTGTTTAGATATGTGTGCAGGTATATTGTCTGCTTATATGTTTGTATATCAATGTGTATGTGTGTGTGTATATATATATATATATATATATAATGTGCAATATTGTATTTTTAAGGTTTTAATCTTTGTAAACCCCCCAGAGAGCTTCCAATTTAATGTTAGGCAATGTATACCATACAATATACGTTTCTTCTCTCCCCCACTCTCAAAAATCAAAACCATAAATGAATTACTGTGGCTGAACAGACAAAAGTCATGATTAGATAGATATCTTCTATCACTGGGCTAGTCATTTTTCTTTGTATTATATGTTTGCCACCTTGGAGGCAATACCTTCCTAGTGAACCTTAGGGAAAAAATGGCAAGGATTAACATAAATCCTGCAGGGCCAAACATTTGTAAACCACGCACTGTGTGGAATGGGTAAACATTTCAGCAGAGGGAAAAGCTCTGGTCCCCCTTTTCTCTTCATTTTACATTCAACCCTGTATTTATTTTAACAAGGGGACTGCATTCCAGCACCTGCCCCCCCTTTCACATCTTGCAAGAAAAAAAGGGGGGGGGGAAACCCAGCACATTATTTTGCTTCTCAACTGGACAAGAAAGGAACTGATGAGGCTAACATGAAGTATGCACAAGATGAAAGAAAATCTGTATGTTCTGTTAAGATGGGTGATGATTTCAAATGAACATAGAGAGAAAAAGAGAGAGACAGAGAAAGGACTGTTGGGGAGGGAGGCAAAGAGAGAGAGCCTGTTGCGGCCACTTTGTCGATTTCATGCCCGGGACCCGCTCCAGGGACCGTCTCGGAGAGGCCGCCTCCCTGTTTACCCAGGAGGGGCTGTGCTGATAGCACGTTACTTTGGTTTACTTTGCTTTCCTTGAGTTTATTGTAAAAAGGGTAAAGTTTTTCGGATCCATCACGTGACCCTGACAGGTCCTGCCTATTGAGAAAGCCAAGACCACCCACATGGAGAGGACGATGGAGCGCTTAATAGAAACAGGCATGCAATTGTGAGACTTCTCCGCACTCTGCGGACTGCCTGCAACCTAGAAGGATTATTATTATTATTATTTTACACTTTCTGTTCCTTTCGGAGACGCGGGGGGAGGGGGCACGGAGTGGCTGGGGAGAGGTTTGAAGGCAAGCAGGAAAGGATCAGGAAAAAAGCAATTTGATGTACTCCTATCAAAGCCCTCTGCCTCGGCGGCGGCGACGGCAACACTGAATGAAATTGACCAACCCCACCAGGAACTCACCCTGCCCCATCGAGGGGCTTAAGGGGGAGATGGTAAGTAAAAGATGCAACGAAGAACGATCGCGGGGGGCGGCCTCTGATCCGGAAAATAAGACGGGGGGGGGGGATCCGTGGATGTGCGCGTGAACTGAGGCGGAGATCCTGGCAGATGGCAAATCCTTTAGCGAGGTGGCATCGGATTCAGTGGTGGAACTGGTGGGGAGCTGTGGGGGGGGGGGCGGGTGGAGGAGAGAGAATGTAACAAGAGGAAGGAAATCCAGGGCGGCTTTTTGCAGGGAAGAGAGACTGAGGGGATGCCTCGCCTCACTCCTGTCACCGCGCGCGCGCGCGCGCGCACACACACACACACACCAACTTCTCTTTTTCCGGTGGCGGTGAGGGCTGCTGCCGCTGGGGGGTGGCAGGGATGGAATTGATCGGTGATAATTCACGTCCAGGGGGGTCCCTTGGATCCCATTTTCACGCTTGGAAAGGTCGCCACCTTGCTTTCCGCTAACCAGTCCCCCCTGGGCTACTGATTCCGGGCGAGAAAGGGTGTGTGTGTGTGAGAGGGAGGGAGGGAGGAACAGACGGAAAGAGGGGCTCCTTTATGGAAGTGAAAATTGTTGAACTGAGCTTTAGATTTTGTTTTGTTTACGGAGGGGGGTGGGCTGGAAAACAAGTCGTATTATCTCTTGGCTTTGCCTTCTCCTCCATCCGCCCCCGCCCTCCAATAGTGTTCGTATTAGGTCTCTGCCTGCAGAAGACTACAAAATGTGTACTGGCCACTTTGGGAGACCTTTCCCATGAGCTAGCATCAGCCCCTCAGACCTCGGTGAGACGACTCCAGGGTAAGCAGCTTGGAGCAGCTCGCTTTTGTCTTTGCCAGGGACGCAAATCCACAAACCACGCGTATGGAAATCAGATCCATTCAAATCAGAATGAGGCTTGAGGACTGAGGTGCTGCTGGCCATCATCAGACAAATATTATTCTGGTCCTCTTTCCGGATGTGTGTTCTTCGAGGGCACTGTGAGATCAGCAGAGCTAGTTAGACGCGGGGGCCGGGAGTGTGTGTGTGTGTGTGGGGGGGGGGAGGTTATCCAGCCACGGTTCACTGCTCGTTAGTAGCAGTGATCTTTTGAACTTCATCTTTAGGAGCCTCCCATGTTTTACAGCTTAGTACTTAACAACCTCCTCCTCGACAGAAAGGAGCATTTCATCGTGAAACCTGAAGCCAAAGTTTGTGAGGTAATACAAAACCAGAGATTAAAAGGACATCCTTACTGGTTGTTTGAATTCCTCTTATTTAATACCTGATGCCCTACTCGCCAACCTCCAATCGGCACGTTACATACATGAGATTCATATTTTATATACCTTAGTCGTGGTAACATGTGAAAATGCGTTTGTGAACAGCGAGGATACAGGAATAGGTGGGAATTGGGATCCCCTGTAGCAGCAGCAGCAGCAGCAACTCCTTTAGCAGTGTTGAAGTTGGCCCTGAGATGAAAGGGTCTTGGAGGTTAGACATGCCTTGGTTTTTTTTGTGCAACCTGATCCTATCTGTGTCTGCTGGGAAGCAAGTCCCATTGTGTTCAATAGCACTTACTCCCAAGTAAAGATGAATAAGACTTTGATAGTGAAAAGTGCTTTACAAATACAATATGGTATTTATTTATTTTATCCTTACAACAGTCCCAATAACAGGTCATTGTTCCCATTTTACAGATGGGATACTGAGGTTTGGGCTGACCATCTAAGCATACTTGGTAGACAGTCAATTCTATTGAAATCAATTAGAATTCCAAGTAAGTATGTTTAGGATGGAGTGTTAGAGACAGTGACTTCTCCTGGGCCACCCAGTGAGTTCTGTGGGTGCCCTCAGGGCTTGGAGCCCGGTGTCTCCTGGGTCTTTGTCCAGCTCCCTAGACCACACTGTCAGTCCGGGTGGTTTGGGAACCATTTAAAACATTCTAAATAGTGGAGCCTCACAACCAAACTTTGGCTTCAGTGCAACCTGTCTTCCTTCTTGGCTGTTGGTATCACTGCTAGAACAGGAAAGTTTTTAACACGGACTTGTATTCCCATCCTTATTTTTGTTTTCCTCAAGCAAACTGAGTGTCCACAGTTTACAGGGCCCGGTGTGTTCAGTGGGTGTACCTATGTTCCAAATCCATCAGAAATCAATGGATGTTTTGTCTGTAGAAGCTTCCATAGGACAATCTGGGCTTTCTTCCTGGAAAATGGATGTAAAAAAATACATCTGGCATTACAGATTCAAAGTAGTTAAAAATAAAACCAGGTCAGGGGAGCATCCTCATAGCCTTGGGTTAATGGACAACATGCACATTCCTAAGTAAGGGTCTCTTTAAACAAAGCTTCTCATTTCTGGGATTGTTTATTTGCAAACTGTGACATGGGATTCTAATAATCTTACAAGGGATTGGAAAAGGAGGTTCATTTTGCATGGGAGCACTGGGGGGGGGAGAAACCCCCTTCTTTTTTCCCTTTTCCTAATTGTTTTCAGGACACAGCAGATTGAAAATGACAAGGCAGATCCCTATGAATTAAAATTTCTCAGTCTTCTCTGATGTTATCCTTATCATGTGTGTGTTTGTGTGTGTGTGTGCGCACGCACCTACCTTTTATTTTTTCTGCTTTTACCACAGTGTATAAAGCCCTATTGAGAGATGGAGGCGTGATGTGTAAACCGGATTAGCAGCGGTATGAAAGAAAGGCAGACACTGAGTCTGAATTGTTTTACTTCCTTTTCATTTCCAATGCCTATATCTCCAATAAATGTGTTGATCCTGCAGTGAGTCAAAGGGATTGTGTTGTTAGGGGTCATCCCCATCTTCCCCAAATATGACCAGACTCCATGAAAACTAATAACCCGCCTTCTGCCAAATGGGAGGCAGGGTGAGTGAGCAAGATAGTGACTGTCCTCAGGAAAGTGACTACCCACTGGCTGGTGTAACTTCCACCTTCTCTTTCAGCCAAGCACAGATCTACTGCTGTTAGGCATTGTTAAGAGAGCCACAAATCCTTCTTCCCCCGCAGTTTTTGTATCTGCAAACCTGCTGCAGAACATGGTACTAAAATTCTAGGCTGGATTGTTCCAGACTGCAGGTGAAGGCAGGAGGCAGAGAGAAACATCTCTCCTCTTTTTCCTCCTAATTGCTTCCAATGCAATTAAAAGTGCAGTTCTGGGGAGCATTAAAAGTATGAGCACCACCACCCCACCTGCAGTCTGAAAGTATACAAAATTCTGTTCACACTTAATTTACCACTTTCATTCTGTGTGATGCACAGCTCAGCTCTAGGTGGTGATTGGTCCCAGGAATATAATGTGAGCCCACCTGCCTTTCAGCCTGTGTCAACTGATGAGGGCCATTTTAACTTATGCATTCAGCAGTTTAAAGCAGCAAATATTTTCCTGGCTACAGATTAAGGGTGTTCAATGTTTGAAAGCTTTGCTACCCAGAAGAAAACAAAGAGGAGAGGGGAACCCACTAACTTTCCCTACACACAGAAAAATTGTAAGGGGGGGGGAGATGGGTGTTCCCATCACCTTGACATCTTAATTCTCTGTATGCAGTGAGTTTTTTCCATGGAAAAGCATCAACAATGTGATTCCCCACCTATAAATCAAAGTGGTACAGTCCAGGAAATAAAAACATTGCTATTTAATTCCCATGATCCTGATGGTGCTAGAAAGCAGTGTATAATTTTCATAGGCTTTTCACTTTACTAGGGACTCTAATGTGGGCTTTGCTTCCTCCCTCTCTCCCTTTTCCTTTCATTCTTGCAAATCCAGGAGATAAGTGACTGCCTGACATCAGCTAAGCCATCATTATTTAACTTACACTTACAAGCATTTTATGGCTCTTCATTTAGGGAGGCCCACAGCTATAACGTTTAAACTAGACAGAAGATTGGATCTACCTCTCTTCTCAATTTTATTCTGGTGTGTCTGAGTGAGAATATATGAAGTTTTGTCACACCTGAGGCAAGCAGGGATAAAGTTAGAAATATTGACTTTGGACTTGGGTTGGCCAAATATATGCCCATCCCGCAAACCCACACATTTTTCCATGGGTTATATCTCAGTGCTTATCATGTGAAGACAGATAATGTGAAGGGTTTAAAAAAAGAAGCAGAAAGAAACAGTGCCTCTGAGAATGTGCAGAACACCAAATAACCACACCCAAGTAGCCAAAACCAACTTTTGGTCCTGGAGGTTAGGGAAAGGAGCTCCCAAGCCAGAAGGCTAATTTCCAGGAAGACTTGGGTCTAGTTCTTCTCATATTAAAAACAACAACCACTGTTTATTTCTTAATACAGTCTAGAGGTTGTAAGACTTTTTTTTTAAAAGACTGAGCTTCTAGTCCTCATTATAGTAAGACCATTTTGTGTAAGGCAGAGTAGCTGAGGGAGGCCTTTGCACGTAGGCAGAAGGTATGCCCCTGTATACCAGCCCTATGGGGGATTACACTCTAGAGTAGCACCTCTCAACCTTTTCTAATCCCATCCACCTTTAATCCCAAACAACATGGGCCCCACTGTTTTGTTAGAATATCTTTCTCCTCCTTCTCTTTGTAATCACATGCAAAGGAGGACAGCACTCCTGTACATTAAACATTGCACAATAGAGTTGATTAGGTCTGGTGCAGCATGTTAGAACAACTACAGTGGCCAAAAATCCCATCTAATCCCATAATCTAATACAAAGGAGCCGTGTCTTCCTTTCTATCTGTAACTCTTCCACTTCCTCCTCTTTTTTAAAAAAACATCTAAACATCTTGAGGACTAGAAGCTCCATTTTTCAAAAATAACAATCCAACACTCTCTTGATTATATGAATATACACATTGTGATGGTTTTATTGAGAACAGCCAATCTCAAACCTTCCTGGAAACCCAGCTTAGATCAGAGTGAGACCCTCCTGTAGATACCGACTCACCATCCCTATGGGTTCACTAATAGTCATCTCCACCTTAAGGCCTTCTGATGCCATTTCCCATGCTCCTTAGCACAGGGGCCTCCTATCCTGATGAACCCCATCCTGCCTTTCGGTGAACCTGTGGCTCTCTGGGACTTTGGTGGCACATTCGCCCACAGATCTCTGCAGGGTGACATGCCTGCTCCCCTGTGTGTATGTGCTGTAGATCCCTCATTTGCTCCTTTGTGGCATGCGAAGCAGCTCTCTATTAAAGGAGATCAGGGGTAATTAGCCGCATTATTTTGACAAGTTGGCTCGAGCAGTTCCCTTTCTTGCACTACCAAGGAGGGGACAGAGAAGGAAGGTGGGAGGGGGTTAAGCTGAGTGTGGCTTGATTCATGCAGTTTGGGGGCCTTTCCCAAGCCCTGGCTTGCACTTTGCAAAATGCCTCTCTTGAAACTGCATCTGCTGCTGCAGCAGCCACTAAGAATGCTGAAGTAGAAGCCAGCCAAACAAAGGTGGGAGAGGCAGCCAATGTTTCTTAACCTAACAAACAACAATAACAAAAATTATTTGGACTGTACCAGTCAGCTTTGTTCAATGATACTAAAAAGCAGTTATTTGCACTGGAAATGTACACATATGTGTCTTTCTCTGTGTGTACATATGTGAACAGCAAAAACACACATGCACACAGAGGCATATCTAAAACTGCCCAGTACAGATTTTGTCGTCTTAAGCCCATTATATTAGTATGCATGCTTATTTGGAAGTAAATTCAATCCTAGCCAGTGTGCCTTGACTGGGGTGGTGTGGGGGGCAATCAAATTTATTTGGAATCAATTTACTATTGGAAGAGTGGGACTTGCTTCCAAGTAAACAGGCCTGGGATTGAGCTGCCAGAGTTGCACATTTGCTAGGGTACCACCTTTGGTACCCTAGTAATGGGTAATTGGAATGCTTGAATGTTTTTACTCCATCAGGCACTGATATTCCCTTATCTAGTTTCTAATTTTTATTTTTTTTAATGAACCATGTTAGCTTGTAGCAGGAAGACAAATAGCATGCTGCTATATAAATGATGTGATGGACTGGGGCAAGAGCTTTTCTGAACAACAGACCCTACTTTGTCCTATGCCTTAAGTAGATTGGGGGAATGGTTGAGTCAAGCCATGGTCACTGCCAGGTTCAAACCTCACTAGAGAAACACATCTACTATCTGGAAGGCCTATCCACACATTCCAGAAGTATATATAGTAATAGGCAGTCCCAGTTTAGGGTCTGAAGACACATAATGCAGCATTCAACCTGGGTCTGACCAGTGAGAGACCACCTGGGATGGGAACCCATAAAGAAATCACAGTGAGAGAAATACACTCTGCACATGCTTAGAGGAACTTTGGTATTGATTATCCATTCCCAGGTATAATATCTTCACTTAGCCCAGGGATATCCTGGAGTTGCCTGAGCTTTGACCAACACTGGCACAAAGAAACCCCCAAGAGGAAGGAAAATAAACTGTTCATGAGGTGAGAGGCCATATATTCCAATATTTGTCCCTCTCTCTCTCTCTCTCTCTCTCACACACACACACACACACACACACAGGCATTTAGTTGACCCAGATCTCTCTTCAGTCCCATCTCTGCCAGGGACCAACTGGCTCTATTACTATGTCTTAGCTCTAGTCCCCTCAATAAGTGGGAAGCGGGATTTAGCTCTGGGTTGTTGTAGTAAGAGGCAGGACTTTATTATTATTATTATTATATTTATTTCTATACTGCCCAATAGCCGAAGCTCTCTGGGCGGTTCATAAAAGCTGCCTGTAGGGAAAGCTTTGCAAATTAGAATGCCCTATTTAAATGTTAAAGAGAGAAAGAAGGAAAATATACATTAAATAATATAAATAAAGAGCAATCCTACACATGATTTAATACAGTGGGCCTAACTTCCAGTAAACATAGCAACTGGATCAGGTCTCCACCTGCCTATTAAATGGTACACAATATACACAAGCACAACCAAAAATATATAAAGGCGCTGTAGTCACTTGACTTGTAACTGTTTCATGTACTGCCTCCCCCACCCCCTATTAAGGCAGGTGGTTTATTTCAATGTCGTCTCGTGTATGAATGTAACCGGATGCTGAAAGGCCCTGCTGCAGCCTTCTTTATGCTCTATCGAAACCCTGGCAACACCGAGCCACCTAGGAGGACTTCTCTATGGTGGTACATGTGCGTGCGTGCGAGCGTACAAGACGTTGTTTATTTGCGCGCTGCTGGAAGGGTGATTGTGGCGCCAGAGCTGGTTTCTAATGACCTGCAGATCCTGCCCTACAAGATGATATATAAGATCTGGAGCGGGAGCCCTGCGAGAGGAGGCCTGCTGGAGAGTGACCGCCGTGTATGCCTGCCCTTGGAGGCTTTCTTTGCAGTCCTCCGGCCACGTGGAAGGGGGGCAAGGGGTAAAGAACGCCAGTCCGAATCCGTGCAACCAACGTGTTCTTCGAAAGGCCTCCGTCCCTATATTTGTGCGCGCGCGCGCGCGTGTGTAAAGGCGGATCTTTCTAAAATCCGGAGAACCTGGTGATTCGTTGAAGTCGGGGGGGGGGGGGGGAATACCCTGCTGTCCAGGCGCAGCTACATGCATATTAAAGGTAACAATGCATACAAATGTAAATAAGGAGGACAGATTGATTAGGAGCAACATTATCGCTGTGAATACCGCAGCCCCCTTTCGCGTGCATCAGCAATAAGGAGAATTGGGGGCATTCCCCCCCCCCCGCTCTGACCACCCAAGTTGAGACGAGACTTTTACACTGACACTTCTTCCTTTGGAGAGAGGGAGAAAATATCACAGAAACAAGGCCAATTAGATCCCTTCGGTAATTCATCTCTTGTGTATAAAACGAACCAGACCACAGGGAGAGAGGGGGCCGGCGGGGCGGATATTAAGATAAAGCTTGTTAAATCCGAGCCTCCAGATTGAGTTTTGGAACCAACTTTTTTTTTTTTTTTTTTTACACACAAACACACACAGGAAGAGGGCTTTAGAAAGGCAGGAAGGGGCAGAAAGGGCCCTGCGATGTGGAGCCACGGGGAATGAGCCCAAGACGACAGAAGCGTGCGTGCCCCAGTCCGGCTTTAGAGCTCGACGCCTATATTTACTCTGAAGTAAGTCCCATTCCAGGATCGAGAACGTCTGGATGCCTCAAGACTCTTTGTTGTTGAGGATGCCTCTTGTGACCCGTAGAACAAAAAGTTACTAAAGAGTCCGACACGGGACGACGCTGGTGACATCACCTAATGGATGCAAAGGCTGGTGTATTCACCCTCCCATGAGATCATCCTGCCTAGTGCAACTACACACGACCAGTTTTCTCCCCCGGATTCTTCTGCATCTAGCCAAATCTCCGTGTCGTCGTTATTTTGTTTGTTTTTGTCTTCCCTGACTCTCCCCACCCGCCTCCACCCTTCCTGCGGTTTTACTCCATACATCAAGTCTTGGACAAGAAGATTGGGAAATACCCTATAACCACAAATCGCGTGATTTCCACTGCACGGAGCGGTCATTTTAATCCGCATTAAGTGATTGACGTACAAGAAACTGGAATATTCCACACCACTTCACTCAGAATAAAAGGCCGCTACCTTGTGCATTTGTCCTATTTAGCTTTGCTCTTCCTTGCCACAACGCTTTTCTTATTCGCTTGCTGTAACGCACAGGCAGCTCCTTATTCTGGCATAAGTGCCCCGAGTCCATTCCATCCGTGTGGTTCCCAGTCAGTATTTCCGATTCAAGAAAGGAGTTTGTGTGCAGCCGTTTAGGAATTGTTCGCTGGAAGACGGCTGTGTGAATGCAATCCTCAGTGTGCTTACCTGGGAGTAAGACATAGGAATAAACCACATAGGAAGCTGCTCTATACCAGTCCGGACCATCGGTCCATCTAACTCAGCAATTGTGTCGACACTGACTGGCAGCGGCCCTCCAGGATTCTTTCCGGGGATTGAACCTAGGACTTTTTTTTTTTGCATGCGAAGCAGGTCCTCTACGGCTGAGCTATCTCTCTTCCCCAATTAAAACCACTCTGGGGATTCTTGTAGAGTCAGTGCGAACAGGATCGGGCTGCAGACCTGCTGCACTTCGCAAACCACTTACTCTGCATTAATTCCGTAGACTTTATATGGGACTCATCCTGATTCCAGTAGGCATAGACAACCGGCAGATTGTTAAGTGTCTTTAGTCCACCACGGTGGTACTCGCGACTTCGCCGTTACTTCGAAGTAACGCCGTTAGTAAAGGTGTAACAAGCACACCTCTCTCTCCAAATCAAGTTCCACTGGGAGAACATTGCAGCCAATATTAGCCCTACTTCAGTGGAGGCTGATGGCTCCGGTGTCAGTGGGGCAGTGAATCCGCTCCGGGTTACGGTCAGAACTCTAAAGGAGTTACCCAAGGTGCTCCACACCTTAGATAGCTCCTTTAGAGTTCTGATTGAAACCCGGAGCGGATTCATCGGCCTGCTGACATCGGAGCCACCAACCTCCACTGCCCTACCTAGAGTAGACCCACTGAATGGGACTTAAGTCAGACTAACACTGGAGATAACTAACTCATGGGGTACAACCCACTGTTGCTGTGTCTGCTCCGGAGTTAGTAGTTTGCGGATCGTGGCCTTAGTCTGATTCCCACCGCGACGTTAATGCTCCTCTTGAGACGTTTGTACAACAGTAGCTGGACGTGATCGTTTGTGTGTGGCGAGCAGCTGGGCTGCCGCCTCTTCTCTAGGCTCACAGGTGCCTTTGGAAGGAACTAAACTCCTTTGGATCTGAGCGCGCTTTTTACGCGTCCGCGCTGGGTGCTGAAGCAGGCGGAGCGGGAAGGATGAGACCTCCACCAGAGAGCCTTCGGCATCTCCACACCGATTACACTGCAGAGAAGACGGCTAGAGTGAACCCACGTGTATTTTTGAGAGAGGCGGCGGCGCGGGGGGTGCGGAGGGAATCTGGTCATCCGGGCACGACTGCCGGGCTGGCTAATCACCACCCCCAAGATGTAGCCCAGAACTGAATGGAAACGTCCTTTCCCCTCCCGCCATTGGGCAGCTGGAATAGACGCGGTTTGCTATTGGGCAACGTACAGAGGAGAGACCTCCTTCAGGAATGTACTATGGCTTGCCTGGTATTTTCCTCTCCTGGAGGGGTGGGGGGAGAGAGACGGTTAGCCGCGGCTCCCTTCCCCTGCGCTCCGCCGCTAAGCCCGCGCTCTTGCTCGTAGCTGGATTAGGCGCTCGCAACTTCCTCTGCCTGACTTCGGCTCTGTTTGGGCGCCGCTACATTAAGGGGCGGTAGCAGCGCCAAATTTCGTGCGGAGGGGAAGCCCGGCCTTGTTTGCACAACCCACAGCCAGCCAGTCACGTGAAACCCTTGGCCCGCCTCCATGGCCTTCCCCTTTTCTCTGAATGTGCGGTCCTTTCACTCCCCCCGCTCCCCCGTTTTTCCTTCAATGAATACGCACAAGCTTTCTCCTTAAAGCAACACTCCCCCATTTCACTCCTTCAATCAACACCAAACTCTTGTAACTTTTCGGAGCTGAAAACTGGGGGGGGGGGCGGGGGAGAGAGAGAATGAACGAACTGAGGGAGAGAAGGAAGCTAAGGAAGGATGTGGGGGGACATACGACACGATGATCTTGCATTCTTCAGGCAGAATTCTTTCCACCACGCTCTTAAAAATCCTTCCACGGGAGGTGGTGAGGATCAAAGAACCAGGACAGGGACGTGCGAAATTTCGCTCATAAACAGCAGTATACATTAAACTTTTGACCAAAAATGGAAAACGCACACACACACATATATATATACTCGACATCATTTACGGGTACGGTAATCGCGTTTCCACTGTGGGAAATTTAAAGTTACACTAAACTCTTTTAAGTTACACTAAATAAAGCGCACGCGACCAGCTTTGATAAAGTCTGTTTGGAACGCTTAAAACAACAACAGTGGTTGATTTTAAATACACAGAAATATAGTTAGTGAAAACTTTCTAAAATGGTCTAGCGTTTTAAAGTATCCGCCAGCTGCACTTTTGCTCTTAAGGATTATTAAGCTGGAATTCCTCTTGGGTCTAAGCGAGCAACTTGGCTACTTCAGGTTTTAAATCTCTTATTTCAAGTATTAAGGTTTCATTGTGGTCTTTTTCTTAATGCAGCTGGTTGTTTTCTTGTTCGGGAAGGAAGGCTTCTCTTTGGTTCAAAAAGGGAGAGGGAGGGAGTTCAGGCTGTGCGCACCGCAGTATCAACCACCCTGTCATTATTTGTGCAAGCCTGGAATTCAGCTTGGACCTCCCAGTATTCGTTGCAGCTTGAGGCCAAAGTGCCTTCAAAAGGATTTTCTTTTAAGGGCTTCGGAAATCGTTTCTTCTCTCTATCTCCTTCTCCCACCCCACTTCGTCTTAATGAAAAAATAATCTATATTTTAGTATACGAGTCGCAAAGAAATTCTGTAGATCTTGTCGAAGAAAATAAAAAGCGTCTCCCTCTCTTTCAAGTTCTTCTCCTAAAACACACACACACACACACACACACACACACATCCCAGCAACAACAACAACAAACCTTTCTTGAAAAGGAAGGAGGGGGAGAAAAAATGAGGGGGGGGAGAAAAGAGAAGCATTCCTTAATAGAAGTATTGCATGCAAAGAAGGCTGGATCTCTTTAAGGCTCCCCCGAAGATGCACACACAAGGGTTGCCTGCCTGGGTGGTCTCTCTACTTTGGTGAGCTGTTGCTAAGCAGCTAATAATAGTCATGTTTGCTGAGTAATTTCTGCCCTCTTTGAGCCAATCGCAGCCCAGAAAACCAAG
Source organism: Heloderma suspectum (assembly GCF_057233095.1). Classification (NCBI taxonomy): domain Eukaryota; kingdom Metazoa; phylum Chordata; class Lepidosauria; order Squamata; family Helodermatidae; genus Heloderma; species Heloderma suspectum. Next base: position 91,653,224 of record NC_139459.1, read on the forward strand.
CCATCTGACAGCCCCAGGGGCGGGATTTCAGCTCTTTTCTCCCCCCCTCTCCCGTTCACCCCTCCTCCTCCTCTTTATCCAAATGGAGAGAGTTCCTTTTTTCTCTCCCCCTTCTTCAACTCATCTATTGAAGCGAGGGAGCTGCTGCTGCTAGCTGCTGCCTACCCGCCGAGTAAGAAAGAGTGAGCGACACACGCATCGAGAGGGAGCCCGGAGCGAGCGTAAGAGACAGCTCTGCACCCAGACAGAATGATACAGCAGCACGCCGAGACGGAGCAGCAGCAGCAGCACTGAGGTCAAGGCTCGCTCCAGTCCTCCTTTGCTTTGGCGAGAAAAAGCGACCGGGGGGGAGTCTGGGTTTTCTTCCAGCGGCCGGACGGTGAAGAGCCTGGAGAACAATTCACGCCGGAGGGGCGGAGAGGTGGGGGGAAGGCGAGCCCGCTGAGATTCCCTGGCCCCGCTCTCACTTTCGCACACTGGATGTGGGACGCGGCCGCGGCGGAGACCTCCGGATCATCGCGAAATGTTGCAATGGAAGGCTCGGGGACTGACTCGCCGGGAGCAGCTACAGCAGCCGCCGGAGCAGCCAACGCGGTATGAAGAGGTGTTCTGTCAGCAGCTGCAGCAGCAGAGAATCTCCGCCAAGCCCGCCAGCCCCCGGTCCCCCTGGATCCCCCCGAAGCGGCAGCTCCAGCGCGCTGGGGCGACCCGCAGAGGACCCAGCCCCTGGGTCGCCGGAACAACAGCGGCGGCTGCCCCGGCTGTGCGGCGGCAACATGGCCTCAGCTGTTAATGCCTCGGAGCCGGAGAACGGCTGCAGAGAGCCAGATCGGCCGGGGAGAAGCGGCAGCAGGAGGCGGAGAAGGGCCGGCGGCGGGAGCAGACGCGCCGCGCCGCCTGATCTGGAATATCTGCAGCGGCCGAGCTACTGCGATGCGGGGTTCGCCTTGGAGCAGATAGCGAAGGTGCTTGACCGAGCTCTCGCCTCTTCCTCGCCGGAATTTCTTTTTTTCTCCCAAACGGTGGCGGCGGCGGCGGCGAAAAGGGACGGATCACCAGTAAAAGGCTGGGGGAAAGTTATGCATGTGTGCAGGGGGTGTGTGGATATCCGCGTCTTCTTAGTGGTAGAGACGCCAGCCCTCCTTTTCCTCCTCCTCCTCCTCCCCCCCCTCCTGTGTTGTACCCGCTTTTCCTGGAGTGTGTGTTTGCGCTTTGCAATTCTCTAATTAAACTTAGCCGGGATGGCTTCTGTGTGTGTGTGTGTGTGACTGAGACAGAGAGAGTGTTGCCCTCTGTTACCCCTTGGTGATCGCTGGGTCTTTTCTCCCCACCACTCCATTTCTTTCTTTCTCTCCTTTGATTCCCTTCGGCTTTGATTTTCTGTCCAAGCGCTGCAAAAGTTTCGAAGAAGAAAATGAGTCTTGACGCTTCGCCTTCCTCCGCGCCAACCCCCACTTTGCTCGTATTCCCCGGGTTTCAGTGTAAGAATCTGCCGTTTCCTTAGGAAAGCAATCACACCGAACGTCGTGTTTCACCTCCAGCGGCGGAGAGGAGGGTGAAAGTTGCAAACGAATTGCTACCTTAAATCTTCCCCATTCTGGTCAAGAGTGAACATCTCTCTCTCTCTCCCAGCCCCCCCCCCCCCAACTCGGCTCCCCGCTTCGCCTTGATCCTCGAGGAAAGTAACAAGTCTGGCAAAGTTACCTTTTCAGGAGACAGGGAAGACCAGAGAGAGAGAGAGAGAGATGTTCAAAGGGGACACCATTGCTTTCCTTCATCGATAGTTTTGTTTCAGTGAGCAGAGCTTTTTGTTGTTATTTAGGCTTGGGGGGGGGGCGGGGGAGCAAAAAACCCAAGTGGCTGCCCCCTTCGGTTCGCAGCGATTGTCGTAATTTAGATGTCTGCTCTGCTTTCCTAATTCAAATCACACTGCGTCTCCCAACACGTATGGCAATACATAACTATAGCTTAGGATATTAACAGCCCGGTGGACCACGTGGGGACACGCATTTACTAGGAAGGTTGGGGCTCAGGAGCCGGGAAGACAAGTAATGGCTGGAGACTATTTGTGATTAAGTAGGCTTACCATTCCCTCCCCCAGTAAGCCCTCCCCTGCCCTTCCACCCTACCAGCTTAGCTTGACAGGTCTGTTTAGATTCGCGTGTTCTGTTTATTCCTCCCAACGTTCGCCCGCTTTTTCGGCTCGAATGAAATTTTGACCAATGGAACCGATAGGGGTGACTTGGTCAGGAGGAGGCAGTGATAGGTTGCTTAGATAAGGGAGCGTGTTCGGCCTGTCTTATTCAAACCGAGCTCCGGCTGTGATGTAATCCAGCAGTCTGTGCTGATTTATGAATAAGGAGAGCCATCAGCAAAAACACACCGTGTTTCGCTTTGCACGTGAGCAACCCCGTGAGTGAGCAAGTGACTTGGAGCTGCAACTGAGATTTGCAGCTATGACTACCAGATGCCCTGGTCTGTCATGTTACTGTCAGTACAGTACAGTGCACACGAAACACATCCTGTTTGGTGCGTGCATATTGTTCTAGTTCAATTGCAAAACGCGCGCGCGCACATAGAGGCCAGCATGTATTGTGTATTTGATGCTTCGCAAGGCCCTTCGTTTATAAATCTTTCCTTTCATTGCAGGGAAAGGCTACTGGAAGAAAAGCACCGCTGTGGCTAAGAGCAAAGTTTCAGAGACTGTTATTTAAACTGGGCTGTTACATTCAAAAAAACTGCGGGAAATTTTTGGTGGTTGGCCTTCTGATATTCGGGGCTTTTGCTGTGGGATTAAGAGCAGCCAATCTCGAAACCAATGTAGAGGAGCTTTGGGTAGAAGGTAAGGTTTGATCCCTGTCCTTATTGCTTATTCTCCCCAAACTGCAGTGTATTGACTGTGTGTTTTAGTTTGCACCTTTAAAAAAAAAAAAGTCTTCCCCCACAAAGGGGGAATGGCTGGTCGTTCAGCAGTGTTGGCTGGAGGCCAGATGGACTGCATAGAGAGCTGTAATCCATTCTGGAGGGTAATGTTTTGTGAGGTGCAATTGGAGGGGGGAGAGGGAGGGGGAAGTACAGTGTGTGGTAAAAGAAAAGAAAGAAGACACCCTCACTGTGTACCCCACAAAATGAGTCCACCACAGTCTCCCTCTGTCTCTGCCTGTGTGTCCTGTGAGAAGAAGATCATGGTGTCAGGGCAGAGGGTGGGTTGTGTGAGTTGACTATTTCTTTCCTCTCAACTGCATGAAAGGAAAGTCTGTCTGGAAAGTAGCCCACCCCGTCCGCCATTTTGTGTGTGTGCGCGCGCGTGTGTCCCGTTAGCAGCAGCAGCAGCAGCAGCAGGAACAGGCGGAACGTGATCAGCACAGCTCGGTAGGGCTGTGCTTGTGTGTGGTCCTGTTTTTTTGGACAGCTTTCAGATTTGAGGGGGGGAAAACATTTGTCTCAAGGTAAAAAAAAATAAAAAATTGGAAAACTGAAGCACAGACTGGAACACATGTTGGAATGTTTGCAAAGCAGATTACTGGTCTCCCTCAATGGGGGTGGGGGGCTCAGTTAATGGAGGGGGGGCGTCATTTTTTATTTTTAAAGGTGAAAGATGATTTTTAAACAAGAGAAATAATGCTGTTTTGGAGGTTTAAAAATGTTAATTGATCTATATCAACATTTATTTATAGTCAACAAGGCAGAAACGTAGGCTAGGTTAAGAGTAAAATTGTTACATTTATTTAAACTTCACTGATTTTCATGAGTGGCATTTGCGAAGTGGATTGAGAGACTGTTTTGGTGGCCTTATCCTCTGAAGCTTTTCATGGCAATATTTTTAAGAAAACATTTTAAGGGATTCTTTCCTCGGTTAGAGTTTTACACAAAAATAGGTATTTGGGATGAATGCCATTTTTTGGGATTTGCATCACAGGAAGAGAGTACAAACTCTTTAAATGCAATCCGAGTATTTATTCAGAAATAAATTAAAGTGGATTCAATGGATCTCATTCCAAAGTAAGTGTGCAGCCCTGCTTTCTCATGTTTAAGTAAAATAGTACTAGCTTAGTAAAGACATGTGCTGTGGCATGTGGTATTAATACTAACTCTATTGATCACCATGAAGTTTATTAAAATTGATTGATGAAAGAGTTTGGTAGTGCACAATGATAATATGACAGTCTTTGTAATGATCATTACAGAGGGGCTATATGTATGTTCAGAAAGCTAGACCTAGATCACTAGGTCTTAAAAGAATATCTCCCCACATCCTACACCAGACAAAAGGAAGCCTTGCTTGCTTCATGAAGAGCGAGGACAGGAGAGCTAGATTCCAATGGCAAAGGTACCATTGAGATTAACAAGAACCATTTTAAAGAGTTTTTAGAAAAGGCAGTAATCTTGTAGATTTATGCATAAGGGATCTTATGTGTACATTCAGGCAATGTTAGCTGTAATTGATCAAGTACTGCAGGCCTAGTAAAGTGGCTAGTTAATGTAGGTGTTCTAGAATTAATGAAGAAATTAAATCAAGATTTTCCAAAGCTTGGTGGTTGACAGATATTTCCTTCCCACTTGTGGAAAGGAACATGAGAGGTGAGAGCAGTTAGGAGGACATTGTAGTGGCTTGGGTACTCTATAGCAAACCCAATCCTAGTTGCATGAATGGCAAATAGTAGATAAAATAGCGGAATCCTGATCAGATGTTTGTGTGGGTAGACTGTATGAACAGTGTCTTACACTGCATGAGAGTGTCTCACACTGGATCTGTAAAGGGCTATGAGGGCATAAACGTTGGGAAGTCTTAAGTGAAAAGTTAAGATGTGGACATCCTCCAATGATCCAGGGGTAGGGATAATTATTGAGGTGGGCCAAGTTTGCAGATGACACCAAATCATTCAGGTTGATGAAAATCCAAGCAAGAATGCACGAGCTCCAAAATGATATTTTTCAAACTGGGTGAATGGGCAACAAGATGGCAAATGCATTTCAGCATAAGTCAGTGTAAAGTGATGCACCTAGGGGCAACCGCTCCCTCACTTTACCTATAAACTGATGGGGTCTGAAGTGGTCATAACTAACCGTGGTGGTCACGGTGGATGAAGCTCAATGAAGCTTCAGTGAAGCTCAATGAAGCAATCAACCCAGTATGCAGCAACTGTGGGAAAAGCAAATTCCATATTTGAGGAGGGGTGGGGGCTTCATTAGGAAAGAGATCAGAAATGCAATTGCCAGTATCATAATGCTCTTAAACAAATCTATGGTATGGCCAAACATGTTGGAATATTGTGTATAGTTCTGGTTGCTACAACTCAAAAAGGATATTGTAGAGGTGGGGAAAAGTACAGAAAGGACAACCAAAATGACCAGGGAACCGGAGCACCTCCACTGTGAGGAAAAGCTACAACGTTTTGAGCTTTTTGGTTTAGAAAGCCGGGCAGCTTAGAGGTAGGGACATCATATAGGTTAATAAAATTAAATATGGTATTGAGAAAGTATATAGAGATATTCTTCCCCCACTCTTATAATACGAGCACCCTGGATCATCCAATTAAACAAGATTGGCAGGCGATCCAGGAGAGACAAAAGGAAGCCCTTCTTTGCACAGCACAGCGTTACTTTATGGCAGTCTCCCCCATGATGGCTGGGAACAGTAGTGCAGTGGCAAATTCAGAAGTGCAGGATCCCCTCCTGACAGTCACAGCCACGCCCCCTTCTAAGATTATACAACCATGTAAGATATACAGCTGGGATCCAAAAACAGTGCAGCTGAGAGTAAGGAAGTGGTATTTCAATTGGATGCCTGAGAAAAAATGCAGGGGTGTTAAAATATTTTTTCACTCACTCAAACACAAACATTTTAGGTTTTCAAAATATGATACTCAAACTTCACCCTCTCAGTTCAGCCCTCATGGACAGATCCTTTCTCATTTAAACAGCCCCCTTGCACATTCCCTTAGCGCCCCAACATTACCCATTAGCCTTCCCTAAGCTCCTTCATTATATCTCCCCCTCCCCCTCCAACAGAAGCGTCCACATACTCAGCTGGATTGAACTACACACACACACACACACACACACACACAGTGGTGTAGTGGTAAATTTGGAAATGCAGGCACTCATTGTGACAGTCTCCAAGGGCAGTCCAAAAATTTCAGGCAACTGTGTCGATCCATATCAACAAACCAGTTCTAGGAGTTTTCATCTCCACCAGCAGCATGTCTTCGGTAAAGCAAATAGGTCTTAATTGCCCATTCCAGTCCAAGTCATCCCAAAGACTTTGCATTCCAACATGGAACAATATATTGTTGCTTGAAAATTCATTCCCCCCACAGCTACAGTGAGGATTGCAGCTAAGCTCAGAGGGAAGAGGGAATTCTGAGGGGGTGGCAGATGATACCAGAGCCCCTGCTAATGAAAAAGTGCCAGGACTGCATCCCTGTGAGCCCTGCCTCTACTACACCACTGGCTAGGAATGATGGGAGTTGTAGTCCAGCACATCTGGAGGCCACCAGGTTGGAGAAGGCTGCTTTATAGAATTCACTGCCACAAGATGTGGTGATGGCCACAAGCTTCGACAGATTTTAAAGTGGATTAGACAAATTCATAGAGGAAAGATCTCTCAATGGCTACCCGTTGTGATGGCTATATGCAATCTGAAATTGATTGGGAGCAACAACAGGAAAGGACTATTGCCTTCATGTTCTGCTTGGGTTATCTGAGAAGCAACTGGTTGGCCACTGTGGTGAAACTGGATGCTGGAATAGATGGACCGTTGGTCTGATCTGACAGGACTCTTCTTACATTCTTATGATTATTGTTTGCATAGAAATGTGGATGTGGAAGCCACGGTAGCAGATGTCCTTAGATGCTGATTGAAATGTTGCTCTTATTATCAGTTTTCATAGTCTGTGCTTTTTATTCAGCCCCCTTCAGTGGAGCTTGAACAAGTCAATTCTTTCCGCTCTTAATTTACAGTAGGTTAATATCTTGGCCAAATGTTAAAATGCTATTTCTAGCTATTTTAGGCTGCAGTCCTGAACTAATTTGCATGTTCATAAATCTAGCTGACTGCAAATGGGCTTACAAGAATGCAAATAGATTTAGGTCTGAAGTCGACTTGTCTTGGCTGACTTGAATAATTCATCATTTAAGATTGATGGCCCTATCTCTTACCGCCTACTTTTCCTGACAGTTTAATGCCTGCAACGTCCTGATTACTGTAGTGACAATTCCTCTGTGATGGAATGCATAATATAAATATTACTCTTGGGAGAAGAAGAAAAATATGATTCACAAAATAACTGCTTGGTTTGCCACTGTTCTGACCTCTTCATGTTACTCCTCCACTTCTTTCTGTTATCAAAGCTAGATGAAGTTAACCTCAATAATTTCTATTATTGAATACACTTAAGGTGCAATCCTATGCATGTTTAGACAGAAAAAAAGGCCTACAACTCCCAGCATTCCCCAGCCAGTCATGCTGACTGGGGAATGCTGGGAGTTGTAGGACTTTTTTTGTCTAAACTTGCATAGGATTGCGCCCTTAGCCAGGATGTTTTATGCAGTTTATTAAATCTCAAAATGCCACCCAACATAAAATGTGTAATTCTAAATTTAGAAGTCCATGTGTCTCTAAGGGAGCAATCCTATGGCCGCTAGACAGTGGCTAGATGGCCATAGGATATGCTGTTATCCAGGAACCGACCTCCAAGCCCGTGCTTCGAGGTTGGTTCCCAGAGAACCGAACTCCCCCCACGCAAGAGGAGCATGGAGTGGCCGGAAAGTGGCGTGGCTGGGGGGCGTTCTGGGGTGGGGACAGCATAGCTGCCTGTATGACACATCCTATGTATCGTACAGCAGCCTCCTTTCCTGCTCTGTGCTCCTGCAACTAGACAGCTGCAATCAGCTGTCTAGCAGAAAAGGCAGGGCAGGAGGAGTGCAGAGGGAACGATCCCCTCTGTGCTTTTCCTGCCTTGCTTTGGATAGGTGGTTGCCTCTGAGTTCAGAGGTGGCCACCTAACTTGATAGGATTGCGCCCTAAGAGGGTTAATTAAAACAGTTAGGCACTTAATTTAAATTGGTTCCAACTTTCTTTTAGCCTACAGTGCCAGAGGCAGCAATAGCAAAATGTCTGGTGATATTGTGTGTGTTTGTCCTCAGCAGAGAGCACTATATAAACATTATGGCCATGAGCAGGGGTGATATGCAAATAAACTAGATGAGTAGCAGTTGCATATTTCCATGGGTAAAAGTATAAACAGAAGAAAGTACAAAGTGGAGAACTGAGTGGGAGAAGTTGGCTTGGAAAATACGGCTCTTACTTTGTGTAAGTGCTGAAAATGAGAAAATCCATGTTTGTTGTTGCTGTCTGCATGGATGCAAAGCATCTAATCCAGCCTTTGCCAACCTGGTGTCTTCCAGACGTTTTGGACTTCAGCTCCCATCAGCTCTACCTAGCATGGACAATGGTCAGGAATGCTTGGAGTTGAAGTCCAAAACATCTGGAAAACACCAGGTTGAGGAAGACTGGTCTAATGCATTGGGAATGTCTTGAGTGCAAGCTCCTCCCAGGTGAATGGAATTTCTTGCATAGTGTCTATTCTTTTGAGCAGGGCTTGCATTGGAGATGTTCCAGTATACTGTGTAATATGAAGGAGGTCATGCCTGCGTTAAGATAAAAGATGGAAGTTTTGTGCTTCAAATGCCCAGTGAAGCTGTTCTTTTTGTACAGGCATTATAGTATCACTAAATCAGTATTGGACGAAAGCAGCATACTGAAGATCACAGGGTGACTTCACACATTACAGGGGGAAGGGAGTAGGAGAGGGAAGTGCAAGTGCTTTTAGGAATGGCTGCTCTCCCACATGGTAAGATGCATGACTCCAGATGTAAAAATAGCTCATTATTTCACCAAGGAAAAATGAAGAAGTTATTCTTTTGCATCAGAAGTCTGAAAAGATGAAGCATAGTTTACATGTATGTTCTCCATGTCTGTTGTTGCTGTCTGCATGGATGCAGAACATCTAATCCAGCCTTTCCCAACCTGGTGCCCTCCAGAAGTTTTGGACTTCAATTCCCATCAGCTTCAGCCAGCATGGACAATGGCATGCAATACTAGTTTTGGGGAAGCTTAGTTAGCCCTTAACAGCAATATTATATTCATAGGAGAGTTTAAAGGATGGAATTTTTTCACCCTTTTTCAATTGTTGCTGTTGTGGATTCGAAACCCTACTTTCCCCATGACTGGGTGAGCATGGAATAAGGGGATATGGGGACCGTCTGCATTAATTGACCCAGGCATATGGAGTATGATGTTGTGTAGAAAGAGGAGGGCTGCACTCCTCAAAAGCATCCTAGTCCCACTGAAAACTCTAGAATAATCCAATGGGTAACCATCACATCCTATTAACATTATCTCTGAAGGAAGCTCCATTCATTTCAGTGGGACTTCTTCCCAAGGCAGTGTGCATAGGATTGCGCTGTGAATTGTGTAACCCTGTAGTGACTTCATAGGTACTATGGGACTAGTCTTCTCTAGATTGCTGTCCTTGAGTCAATTTAAAACTATGGGCAGCAGCTGGTTCTGTCAGAGTGAGTGTGGCTTATTGTGTTGTGTGAATCCAGAGTGAGAAAGTATTACAAGGCAGTGGGTGGGGGGGAGAGAAACCCCAACCCCATTTCCCCTGACCTATTACTATCACTGCTTCTCCCCTCCCACTGCCTGGAGTTGTCTTTTACCTCTTGGTTAGCAGTTGAAAGGCAGGGGCACCCCAACGCCTTAGGCCCTGGGACTGGAAGTTTCTGACCTCAACTCTTTACTGGAGAAAATGTATTGAGGCTATTGATCTCTTTTCCCTGTCTGAAAGTTTGAATATGCTGAACAGTATTGGCCAAATAAGGTGAATGCTTCAAATGACTTAAAATAGATGTCCATGGCCGTTGCAATAAAGACACTTTATTTTTGTTGTTAAAGCTTTTTGAAAATTATTGCCTCTCAAGAAATTGTCAGTATTTATATTAGAGAACAGTCTGTTTCGTGTAATGTCTGATGGACTATTAGGGAACATGATGTCAGAAGGTATCGCACCCTTAAAGACTGCTGCAAGTGAACTATAAGCTTACAAAATCCCAACTGAAACTTCATTGTGAGAATAAAGTTTGAATGAGTTTTAAGATCCTCCAGACTCTAAAGTGAATGATTAGCAGTGTATGTTTAAAGCTATTAGAGTTGAAATATTTATATAAGGGCTACAAAAACCCACCTGGTGGGTACGTTCTCAGAAAATGGTGGTGGGGGAAGCAGAGACCAAAAAGAAGCAGTACTCAAAATCATTCTTCTAATGTTCTTTTCCTACCTTCCAACTTGTGCCAATACTCTTGGACTTCTATAAACCTAGTGGTACTGAGTGGCTTCCTCCTGAATCACTTCTTGGCAGTGTCTTGCATGAAATATATAATATTTGTTTATATAATATTTTAAGGAACCCTTTTCTTGATCTTAAAGCTGCCACTCAAAATATTTCATTTTCCCCCTGCATGCCCCAAGGTTGCATTTAGTTTGGGCTGCAATCCTAAACACACTTGCTATGGATTAAGCCCAACTGGACACAGTGGGACCTTCCTCTGAGTAAAAATGCATAGGATTGTTCTGTCAGTCACATTGCCATTTGGTATCTCATAATTCAACATTTCATAGTTCCCCACATTAAGAGATCATTTTACCTCCCATCTCCTCTCACACTATTATTAAATTTTCTTCCGAGACCTTTAGAAAGTTTAATCTTAGAAAGATTTATGCAAGTATCTGCATTTTTCCCTTTGAAAGCCTTTGTATTAATTAAGAGTGCTTCCAAATGCTACCTTCTCCCAGTGATGGTAGTCTAGCCTTGACTACTGCAATCTGTTGTACTGGGACTGATACACACTGTGTGTGTGTGTGTGTGTGTGTGTAGGCTGCCTTTCAGTGTTACCCTTACAAGGCAACTTGCAGCATGTAAGAACACAAAATTGAAGACCTTTCAAAAATGTCAGTTGGTTCAAAAAGGAGTGGCTGGGTTACAGGGAAGACTTCTTGTCAGTACTGAAATGGCTACATTTCTTAGCTCAGTTCAAGTTAGTTGGTGTTACCCTGTTCCTAAGCTGTATACAGCTTTAGAGGATATCTCAAGGACTGCCCACTCCCATATGAACTTGCCCCCAGATTAAGTTCATCCAGTGGGACCCTTCTTTGAGTTCCTTACCTGCTGAGATATGGGGTTGGGGATCAGGCACCAGGCCTCTATTCTGTAGTGCCACCTTGTCTGTGGAATGCCCACCCTACCTCCATATGCCTGGTGTTGACACTTAAATCCTTCTGGCATCAGGGGGAAAAAATGTTTTTTTCCCTGGCTTCTAATTCATTATGAGCCTTTCTGTATGAGGTTTTCTTGTGTGCTCATGATTGCTCGTTTATGGCAATGTCCAGGTCCTTTACATGATGTCATCCTCCTCCAGGGCCTCTTGTGTGCTTTGCAACCATTATCGCTTCCCCCCCCCCCCCGCCACAAGGAAAGTGTGGTGTTCTTTCTGAATGGCGTTTAGAAGCCTTGTGTAATTGTGCAATTCCACTACACCACAGTGCCACCTAGCAGTTGTGTAATGCAATATATAGAAAAGCAGAGAAAGAAAACCCCTGGGGGAAAAAAACACATGTAAAGGAGCCTATCTTAATCCCACAAATAATCCAGAAGCACAAGCCTCGGTAAAGGTGAGGGTTAAAAGCCTAATGTAGAAAAGCCCTATGTCAGTGTATTTTGTGTTTTATTGCTGCTGTCTTTTATTCTTTAATTATATGGATTTTTATTTCTGCTGTAACAATGTTATATGTGAGTACTTGTTTGGAAACCTGCTGGGCAGGGAGAATGTATGTGTGGGGGGAGGGGAGAGAAAGGGATGTCCATGGCAGAACAAGAGAAAGAAAAGTGGTGCCACCCACTTTTGGCTCTGACCTCATCCACTGTCAGCATGCACTTCCCAACAGATTACTGCTGAGGTAATGCAGCCTTTGACAGAGAAAAGCTTCCCCAACCCTGTCAAGATCCACCTATTATATTATATATTATATTATTTATTTATTTCATTTCTATACCACCCAATAGCCGAAGCTCTCTGGGCGGTTCACAAAAATTAAAACCAAACAACACACAATAAAACAATTTAAAATATATAGAACATTAAAACCACAATATAACAATACAATCACAATAAAACCTAGCAGCAGTGCAGGAGTTTAAAATACAGATTTAAAACAGCAAAGATAAAAATTTAGAAAGCTAAAATGATAAAATGCCTGGGAAAATAAAAAGGTCTTCACCTGGCGCCGAAAGGAATACAATATAGGTGCCAGGCGAACCCCACTAGGGAGCTCATTCCAGAGCCGGGGTGCCACAACAGAAAAAGCCCTCCTCCTAGTAGCCACCCGCCTCACTTCCTTTGGCAGGGGCTCACGGAGAAGGGCCACTGATGATGATCTTAAGGTCTGGGCAGGCACATATGGGAAGAGGCGATCCTTCAGGTAACCTGGCCCCAAGCCGTTAAGGGCTTTGAATGTTAACACCAGCACTTTGAATCGGGCCCGGAAATGGACTGGTAGCCAGTGTAGCTGGAAAAGTACTGGCGTAATATGAGCTCGCAGGCCAGTCCCTGTTAACAATCTTGCTGCCCTATTTTGGACCAGCTGAAGTTTCCGGACCGTTTTCAAAGGCAGCCCCACGTATAATGCATTGCAGTAATCCAGACGAGAAGTTATCAGAGCATGGATAACTGTAGCTAGGCTATCTCTGTCCAGATAAGGGCGTAGTTGGTATACCATATTACCAGTTGGGCTCACTGGATATTGGAGCAAGTTCCCTTTTCGTGGGGTGGGACAGAAAAACCTGACTGTTCTTGGTTTAAACTGCATTTTTGCCTAGCTTTCTGTAGCTATTTCAGAAGCTTCCAGTGACTTAGCAGACAAGGAGGAGGGCATGCTGTCTGAAGAAGAGATGGACACGGCTACTCCAAATGCGAACAGACTACTCCCAGTAGACTTGTCCGCGGTCCTTCTGCCAAAGGTGTACTGCTGCTGCACCTTACAGCTCATGGAAGACAAGCTGGAAAGTGAGTCTAGTAGCCACCTTTGTCTGAAAGGGGCAAGGCAGTGTTTCCCCACGGAGCTTCAAAGAACCAGTCCATTCCTTTCTCTGAGTCCTTCAACAAGATCTGAAAGGCAGTATGGGCTAAGCCAGCCAGGAGCAGGACATCCAATTCCTTGACTAATAAAATATATTTACTACCTTGGACCATCATGGACCAGCTTAAGGTGTGCCTGCTGGACACCATGGATTTGGAAGATGGGCCAAAGTTGTGAAAACAAGTAGGGGTAATTAGAGGCCACAGCAGTTGACTTCAGGGTATCTCTCACAAACTCTGTATTTGCCAGAGCTGTTTAACTTTGGGTGGAAGAACTGGCAGCATCCAGCTCTGCTTCCTTCGCTAAAGGCTCCAAGAAATGACAGTCCTCCTGTTGCTAGTCAGGTCTATAAAGGGCTGACTTCTTCCTTTTGCACATATATGGCAGAAGACTATCTCAGATGCCTGGGTTCAGCAATCAGTTCCCCAAGGCTATGCACTCAAGCTTGAACGTTGCTCTTGGAACAAATTCCTGGCCACTCTGAAGTCCAAGAACTCAACCAAGCACTGAATATTTCAGCATCTACTGGACATTCAGGCTAAAGAGCCTGTTCTACAGGACCAGAGGAGAGCAGGGGTTTACTCAATTTTTTTCCCTTGGAAAAAAAAGAATGGGGACATGAGAACTATTTTGAACCTGAAGTGGCTAAGCAAGTTCCTTCTCAAGAAAAGAGAACTTCAAATCACAATTCTGAAATCCATAGCAGCAGCAGATTCAAGGAGGACTGCTTAACGGCATAGAATAGAATCATAGAATAGTAGGGTTGGAAGGGGCCTATAAGACCATTGAGTCCAACCCCCTGCTCAATGCAGGAATCCAAGTCAAAGCATCCCTGACAGATGGCTGTCCGTAGACCTCTTTAAGTCATACCTTCATGTGCTGATCAGATCCAAACACCAGAAGTGTCTACAGTTCACATATCACAAGAGGCATCTCCAGCACAGAGCAATGTCCTTCATACTCATTTTGGCACCCAAGATCCTGATGCCAGTAGTGGCTCAACTAAGACAGATGGGAACCTGGACAACATTCTAGCCTGATTCAAGATTAGAAACAAGGCATTAAGGGATGTTTAGTTTCTATCTCAGGGAACAGAGGTTTTTAGTCGATGTGTCTCAGGGAACACAGGTTTGCAGACAGCCCAATGAGCTCTTCTGCAAGCTATCACAGCATCAGGAGCACCTGGGAGTGTCCCTGGACATAGTAGAACAAGACAGGTACCTGATGAAAGATCAGTAGATCAAGATCTGCCACCTAGCCTTGGAAGCATGGAGAACACAAAAGATGGACCGTATGAGCCTAGCTCAACTCTAAGGATTGATGGCACTCTGCCAGAAGTTGGTTGTGAGGGCTTAATTACACACCAGGCACTTACAGTGCTCTCTAATACCCTTTCAGGGGTAGCATGCAGGATGCACATCAAAGTGCACATCTCCAAGGACCTCTGAATATCCTTGGATTGATGGCTGGCACTTCATTGATTTTCTTGGAGAATGTTGCTCTTGACTCCAGAAAGGACTGTCATCTTGCCAGTGGTTCTGTTTCACCTGGCAGGTTTTTTATGTGTTTTTATAGCAACATTTTAAATGCGTAAACTGCTCTGAAACCAATTTGGTGAAGTGCATTATGTTGTTTTGAAAACACCTAGCATGTTGTAGCTTACCCATTCAGTTTCCTTCACACTTCTATACAATACAGGAACGATGAGGGATATTTTCCCAAGACAGTTGTAACACAAATATTTCAGTTAATTTAATCATTTTGGTTGCACATTTAAGGTATCAGATTTGATAGAAAGCCGTGGGTCAGGGGAAGAAAAAGCAAGTAATAAATTACAGAAGTTGAGTTGTCAGAAAGCACCCTTTATCATCCAATAATGGAAAGATGTTCAGCAATTTATTAATATTCATATGCTACTTAATATAATAAAATCTCTAAGCGATTCACATATAAACATTTGAAAATGTTGAAAATTCAATTCGTTAGCTCACGCAAATTATCCCTGTATGCTCAGAGTACAATTAAATTTAAGTGTCAGGTTCTTAAGATCCATGTATCTTGTCTTTTTTTAACGTATAAATGGTGTTCAGCAGTTGTTCTCTGCCCTTTTGGAATTAATTCTGAAAGAGAGAAAGGTGTCCCTTGTGCAAGTGTTTTGAAACAGTTGGCTGCTGCAGCTGGAGAAAGTTTTATGGACTGACTTAGTAACAATACTGGTTTAATAAACCATAGTTTATTAACCTAAGAATGACTGTCTGCATTCTCCCATGACCCTTTCCTTACCTCAACCACATAGCCCTGCATGGTTCGGTTTAGATACTCCACTAACTATTTTGTAATATGCAAAAATGTAGCTACATAGTTAAACAACAAGTTCTATGTGCTGTGTGTGTGTGTAGGTAACATCTTGCTACTTGTGAGTAGCAAGGAAGTTTGCAGCTGCTGTGGATAGAAACTGAGATTAGATGTACAAGAAGAAGCAAAAGGAGAAAAGTGTGCTGAAGATTGTTTGCTGAGGCTGCACTGTGTTGAACCATGTGTAGCTCTGTCCATAGTGCTGTGAGTGATGTAATTTTGTAACATTCTTGGGCAGAGTTGCTACCCACTTTCATCAACAATGTGCCATCTGCGTCACACAGGGCTATAGAAGCTATAGACCTCCAGTTAGGTCACTGGAATCCTTACCCCCCAATCCCTTAGGATTATCTTGCTGGGTAAACCACACACTCACCATTTTATAACTGTTCACAGGTGATATGGAAGTAAAAATTCAATTACTACATGAGAGATGCTGAGCATCAGTCCCTTTGGTGTTCCTAATGTGGCCAGTGGCACGTTTACCATTCTTCATGCAAGTTATTGAACTATTTTCAGGACTAGGGAGCTGATTCCCATTGTCGGATAAAGGGGCTGACTTGGCAGTGGTTAGGCTAGGGAGGTATGAGAAATTCATTTCAGTTCATTTTAAATCAGGCTTTACCCAGTTTTCACCTCCTGGAGTGCACACAGCTTGAACGCAATCTGAGGTTGAAGTCTGTACACTTCCATGTTTGCAGTGTGATTTGCAGACCAAAAAAAGTGCACTTGACAGCCTACGTACATTTGAAAAATGTACATGAAGAAATGCATAGTTTTCGAAAAATATGAACAAGCATGCTTTAATCAATGGGAGAAGTGTTTGTATGTTTCAAAGATGCATACAATTGATGCATACATTTGGGAAAATATGCATGAGAATATGCAAAAAGATTCATATGAAAAGAAAAAAGATAGCAACCTGATCTGGACACAAGATGGAACGAGCTTTGAAGTGGAATCTGGAGCTCGAGTTTTGCTTGTACACACATCCCAGGCTAGGCACTTGTCTGTTGTTGATCTCTCCCACCATCCCTGTTCAGATCAGCAGTGTAGATGTAGGAGTATCAGAGTACAGAAAAGTGGTGTTCAGCACCTTGCAGCAGAGTAGAGTGTTGAATTTACCATATGCCTATATTTTCAGTATCGGAAAGATGGTGAGAGTCACTGACTAATGCAGAAGACTTGGATGACATAGATGTTTAGGCTGTCTGGGCTGGGATAAGGAAAGCTGTTTTGGCTTGCAAGAGGATTTCGGAGGGCAAGCAGTGACATATGAGAAGGGGAGCTGGGAGCTCAGGCTGAGGAAGGGCAGGGTTCTGTTGGATTTCGGGCAAGATATGAAAGGGTAGCAATTGGAGTTGGATGGTAATGGGCATCTTTAGAAATGGACCAGTGATCTTCCTGCTTTCCTTGCCACCAAAAATCTTAACTGTGACCCCAGCTGAGGGTGGAGTTTGGTCTTCCAACCCATTCATGTTTGACATGCCTGTCCAATACCAGATGGCATTGAGCCATTAACCAAAAGCTGAGTGTGTGCAGACAGTTTCCCCTTTTATATTCCAGATCAGCAAATACTGACTGTGCCAAACAAGTAGATACTACTTATGTAATTGGTAAGACTGGAAACAAATGAAAGAAATACATAGATGTGCAATATCCTGGCTGTTCAGGCGGGCATTTGGGGTGGGTTAGGGTTTTTTAGAGCAGTGCTGGGTTTGTTTGTTTGTTTGTTTTTTGTTCAGTTGATTATGTAAATTTTTTATTAGTATTGTACGCCACCTAGAGTGGCCGGGTAGCCAGCCAGATGCGTGGCTAATAAATCAAATACATAAATAAACAAATATTTGAGGTTCCCAGGTTCTCTTCCCCTCAAGTACTGCATCAGATGCCTCCAAGCCTTAAGAATCCAAATAAACAGGGTTCCACAATGTCACTTGCCACAGTGAGTGCTCAGATAGCCTCTGATAAGTGTGATGAGCCCTAGGCAGCACCCCTGCCATGGAGCTGTAGTGCAGAGGGGAATTATCAGAGGAAGCCTGGGCTTTCTTTCAGGTCTGTGTTTGTTGGGTCTGAGCTGGAGAGGGAGAGGTGTGTCACTTTGGCTCTGTACTTCCCAAGCGCATGGCTAGTAATGACAGAGCCAAAGAGGGACGAGGGCTTGGTTTTCTGCACTCTGTGCAAGTCCCCCACCCTCTTCCTCATCCTGAAGCTTGGAGATGGACAGGGGAGCCCAGGTTGTCCTTAAATTTGCAATGCATTTTGGAGGGACAAATCCTCACCCCCTTGGGGAAAGGACACGGTCCTGGCAACAACTGTGCTTGGATTGGCTGCTAAGCCTAGCTGAAATGTGTGGACTCCCTGGAAATATATTTTCATTGCTTTGGGTGTTTGTGGATAAGTGATGTTTGTGGATAAGTGATGTTACGTCTTTCTATATAGCCTGAGTCCCTAAAGATGCAGTAAGTACCCCCGAATAACCACATTGCTTTGTTCTTAATATTTTAAAAGTAAGGATTTACTTCCTTGAAATCAGTAAAAAGTAAAGCAGCTTTTTGGCTTCATACAGGTTCAGTCCCACCCCTCATGTCACAACTGAATTTTATTGGTTGGAGAACATTAAAAAGGGCTTCAAACCTCTGCTTTAGCAATACAGCTTGTTGAATAGGCTTGGGCTAATCACTGTGTCTCAACCAAATCCACATTTGTGGATGAGATGGAATAAGAATGGTAAATCACTATTACATAAAAATACTGTACATGATAACTACTACTTCTGTATTCAACCTGAACTGATGGACTATTTACCAAGTGGTAATTTACCATGACTTCTAAACTTATTTACTGCATATATATTCCCTGTTTTCCTCCAAGTAGCTTAAAATGGCATACATGGTCCCCCACCCCACCCCCGTTTATCTTCCTAACAAACTGTGCAGTAGGTTAGGCCAAGAGACAGTGAACTGGTTCAGACATAACGACAATCCAGAGTATGAGTTATTGCCTTACCCAGAGTTTACCCATGAGTTTTGTCTGCCAGACGATCATGCAAAGTTCAGGTTATTTCCATTCCTGGGTTGTTTGATTCCCTCCTCCGTCACCCACTCCCTCCCTCTGTGCTAAATGCCTTTGCAGTGCTGTAGTACTAAAATGTAGAGCAGTTGAGTTGTTTCCTACTCTTGCTTGCCACCTCTAGCCTGGTGAAAAAAATCCATGAACATTCCATGGTTCTGGGTTTGCATGTAACAACAACCAGAGTTAAAAAAAAACCAGAGTTCACAACCCAACAACAGGCCATGGGTTCTCTTTCTTGGTTGTTATTAACAACCCATGGTTAACCCATAGTTCTGGGTTTCCACGTAATAACCACCCAGGATTCAACAAGCCATAGTGAACCCATACTCCGGATTGTTATTATGTGTGAACCAGGTCAGTGAGTGGCTCAAGTGGTAGGCCTGTTGTTCTTAGTGTCCCACAAATTGCTGAGAATAATTTTACCACACATCTACTGACATTCAAAAAATGGGTCGCTTAGGATTGAGGCAGGGGGGGCAGTTTACATGCAAATTGTGGTAAATTATTTAGAAACAGCACAAACACAACTGTATTTATAGGACTGGTAGCTGGCCACAGGGTTGCATGCTCTCTTTCCTGAGCCATTAATTACTTAAGAGGATTGATATCTCAACACTTATTGTTTGTTACGGATTTCTATACCACTCATTAACCAAAAATCTCTGGGCAGTTCATAAAATAAAACTTCAAATCATAAAATAGTAAAACATATTATAAGAACTATATGTTTAAAGCAGAATAAAATCAAAGATAAAAACCAGCTGCAGTGCAAAGATCTTAAAACTAATGCAGCTTTTAAAGTTGAAGGATTAAAAAGCATGGTAAAACAAAGTCTTCACCTGATGCCGAAAAGACCACAATGTAGGCACGAGGTGAGCCTCTCTGGGTAGGGCATTCCACAACCAGGATGCCACCACTGAAGAGGCCCTCCCCTTAGTAGCCACTTGCCTCACCTCATTCAGTGGGGGCACCTGGAGAACAGCCTAGAACTGGAACAGAACTGGAGATCATCAGTAAGGATGATCTTAGGATCTGGCAGGTATATATGGAAGGAGACAATCCTTCAGGTAACGACTTTAGGTGGCTGCTAACATAAAGTTTAAAAACAATTTTAAAAATCTCTATCTTCTTCCCATATGAATTCACTGCTTCCTCCCCTTTATAGCCTTATGTTTTAGTTCTTACATCTGCATCTATAGTCCTATTCACATGTAGTGCATTTCGGTGTTGAATCAGGAGCACAGCCGTGCTTTTAGCCTCACCCCTGAAGTCACGTCTACTTCTTCCAACATCCACATGTTGAGCGCAGTTGGCTGCAAAGGAACCCCAATGTGTAAGCCACATGTTGGGGTTCCTTTGCAGACAACTGTTCTTAATATGCAGATGTTGGAGGAAAGAGACACAACATCAGGGGTGGAGTTAAAAGCATGGCCCCACTCCTGCTTCACCATGGAAATGCCCTCCACATGCATATTGCATGAATAGGGCTTATGTTAACTGTGGTTAACATTAACCAGGATTTGAAGTTGGTTAAAAACCCTGGTGAAATGTAGACCCTTCCCAGTGTTAGCTGTGGTTAACTTCAGTGCAGGCATATCAGCCAACTGTGATTAACATGAGAAGGTGAAGGATGGCGAAATTCAAATGTGAGAGGAAAGGGGCTGGAGTAGGGAGCATGTGATCTCATGTCCACTAGGTCAACTAAGATATGAAAGGGAATATAGCTCGTTGGTAGAGCACATTCTTTGCATGTAGAAGATTCCAGGTTCAGTCCTCTGCCATTAGAGGATCAATGGTAGCAGGGTTCAGAAAGACCTCTGTTCAATACCTTGGAGAGTTCTGTTAGTCAGAATAGATAGGACTGGGCTAGATGAGTTAATGGTCTGACTCGATGTAACGCAGCTTCCTATGTTCATATGCTAGGAGACAGCTGCACCAGCCATTGGTAAATGACTGCATCAGCCATTGGTAAATGATCTACAGTTTACAGGTGGCGATTTTTTTAATGGATCATTTACTTCCACCATTTTAAGCATCTGTTACAGGAAATTACTTAACAAGGAGAGTTAAACTGCAAGATGATATGGTGGCTATCATTTAAATTTGAAAATGTGAACGTTTTTTATTTTCTATGTCTAGTGTTCTGTGGTCAGTTTCTGGAACAGACTGGGTTGATTTCCTTTTCTGCTTTCAGGAATGTATTCATAGTTGTTTATGAAACAGAGGAAAGTAATATTACCTTCAATGCATTCCTTCACCTCCACTTTCTGTGCTCCTGTATGTGGTACTTGTGTTCAACAGAATGTTTGCAGAAGGCGATTGAGAGGGTACTTTGTTACTGAGATCTAACTTGTTTAGTGCATATACCAGCTGGTTGTTTTTTGGTTCTGATGCATATCAGCAACATAATATCTGCTTGGTTACCATCCCCCCCCCCCCGCCCCCAATGCAGCGGTCTTCTCTCTCATGGATTCTCCCATGGAGGCTTTGTGAAAAACACCTTGTCAGATGCACATCCCTACCAATCTCATCTTCATGCATTTCCTCCCTTGACACCTTCTATTACTAAACAGTTCTTTTTTGGTGGAGTTGGGGATTAGGGTACTTCTCAGTTCATTCCTACTAGAGTCTTTGACCAACAGGTTTGAAAGTGCAACTGGATCCTTTGGTTATGTGCTCAACTGTTAGGAGACTCCAAAATATGACAACTTCCAGATGTCTGAACTGACTGATCCTTTTGTTTAGATTATGCTCCAAAGCTGATGCCTAGATTAGTGCTGGCTGGATGAAGCTATGGGAGATTTGTCTGGTTTTCACAATGCCATGTTTATATTTCACATGGATTTCTCCTTCAAAGCTGACCTTTCTGTGACCTGCTGGAACCATGTTCACTAGGATGCCAACTTGGCCACAACAGCCTTCTTTTTCACATCTGTGGGTAGATTGGGGACTCATGGTCTTGGATATGTTACCCCACTGATATAAGTTGCATTTCTAAACCCATCCCCAACCTGTTGAGATTATGTTGCTGTAGAGACTCACTTTTCCTTGGATTCCATATTGCACCAAAATGCTGATAACCTTTCATTTGACAAGTTTGCAATACACTGAAATAATATGAAGTTGCACTGGACTGGTTGTGGGAGATACTAAAATATCTGGATAATACAAATCTAATATCAGATAAAACCTCTTGCTGGGTTATGTGGGCAGGAACTACCAGGTGGTATATAGTAAATTCAAATAGTTGACTGCATTCAGGTATTTCGGAGATGTATATAATGGAGGGTTTGATAATAAAGTCATGTTCTGCTTTACATTTTGCTTCTTTTGATTATTTCCTTGTATATTAAGCAACATACTACTGTTTCCACTTTGTGTGCATCATATAAGTTGCCTTGTTGGCAAAGCTTATCTAAGCAAATTGTCTCTTCTTTGTTACCAGATTTGCTTGTTACTTTGTATGCCAAGAGTAGAACAGCCCCTGTTTACACTATGGCAGGGGTAGACAACCTGGTGTCCTCCAGTTGTTTTGGATTACAACTCCCATTAGCCACAGCCAATATGGCCAGTGGTCAGGGATTATGGGAGTTGTAGCCCCAAACATCTGGAGGGCGATGGGCTGCCTTCCCCTGCACCATGGGCATGATCCAGACAAAGTTGAGTATTTTAAAGTCTCATTGATTGCAATGGGTTACTTAGGATGACGTTTAAATATCTCACTGAAATGGGACTTTTTTCTCTTTTTTAAATTGCTGTATCATGTCATGTGTTTCTTTTTTAGCAGACTGATTTCATCCATATCAGTCACTCCATGCATTTTGATAGGAAGAATGAGATCTAAATTTAGCAAAAAGTTGGAGATGACTGGTGCAGGGTGATATATCAATTTAGCAGATTGGCGAGGGACCAGCTTGAGTTGATAGAACGACTATACTGGTGGGTTTTTTAGTTCTTATTTTTGTTTGGTAATTTCAAACAGTATAGTTCAGGTCTTTAAACAAATATACCAGTGGGGACAGATGAAGGGAACTGGCCATAACGGCTACAGGTTTATTGAACCCAAGACATTATTCCCTCTTTAAAAATACAAGTTTTTCTCTGATGTCTCTGAGACTTCCATGTACTGTACAAGCAGGTATCCACAGGTAGAAGCGGATGTTTTTAAGTTGCATATTCAATGGCATGCACCCAAATACTTGTAAGCCCTTCTTCATTCATTGGACAATAAAAATATATCTGAAAGAAATAGACTCTCGGTTCCCATTTCTGTTTACTGAAGCAGCATATTTGCGCTAGTTCAGTCAATAATCAAAAGTGAAGTGCAGCACATCAGGAATGAGCACTGTTAAGTCAACTTGCAGGGTTTTCCCCCTCCCCTTAAATCATTGCTTAAGGGCTTCTGGCCTCTAGCTCAGGAATCCTGCCCAAAAATGCCAGATGTATTACACAGTCAAGTCTTGCAATGTAAACAGTGCTCTGTGCCATGAGAGCAGGGTGGTCCATCTCTCTCTCTCTCTTTTTTTTTTTTTAAAGAGAAGGGGGAAAAATCTCTCTACTCTGAAAAGAGCACAGTAGTTGTAGTGTTGTTTGAGTTCTTGGCTGCACAGCTAGGTTTCTGTAGCTGCAAAAGCCCAGATAAATTAATACTTTGGACTGGCAAGGAGTATCAACTGAAACCGAGATGCTGGAAAGCAAAATGTGGCATTGATCATGCTCAGTTAATTCAAACAATGATATTTTTAGGAATTTTTTTAGTAATATAAAATGAATTAACAATAAATAAATTAACTACTTAAAATTGTTATTACAGTGCAGATGTATGTGTAATCATAATGTATTAACTCAGCTGCAGATAATAAGTAAATGTAAACAACACTGTTCCATTGGAGAGATTTTATGTGGTGGCAATGGGCCCATATTGAGCCTACCCACAGAATCAGAAGACTGGCTTTTGCCTACATCAGTTAATTGTAAAGAAGAGTCCTGCTGGATCAGACCTAAAGCCTGTCTAGTCCAGCATTGTGTTCCTCACAGTGGCCAACCAGATGCTCCTGGGAAGCAGTAGTTCCTCAGTGATTGGTATTCAGGAGGTTCCATCTAGCCACCACAACTGGTTGCTACTGATAATCTTATCCTCCATGAATTTGTCCATCCTCCCTTTAAAGCCATCTAAATTGGTGGCTGTCACCACATCTAGCAGTAGCACACTCTTCCATAGTTAAATGCATGTTTCTTTATTTCTAAGAAGTCCAAGATTTTTTTCCATATCATTTTAAAATGAGGTTAAACCAATATAACATATTAAAAACAACATCTAAACAAGTGAATTGTTAGCACTGTTCCTTTTGCCTTACTGTGAATTAGAATTTTAGTAATTTTGGAAGGAGATAAGGCAACATATGGGGAATTGGAAGCAGCAGAGTTGTAGGATTTCTCACAGCCTCATGCCCATTGAGAGAAACCTTGGATGGATTACTGCATAATCTGGATCTGGGACCTTATTAAGTAATCCATGGATTAAAAGATTGATGTCTCACCTTGAGTCTGAGAAAGACTTCCTGCCTCCAAGATGGCTAACAGTTTAAAAGACGGGTGCAGAACCTCAGACCAGGTGACAAATCCCAGGTTGGGTTAGCCAACTTCCCCAGATGGCCATGCCCCCTTCCACCGATCAGTTTTTGGTTTCTGAGCTTTTGTGCAGATTTGTTCCCCTATTCCAAAAGGTTGAAGTGCCTCTTCTAAGACTTTATTACTGGCAGTAAGTGCTTTAAGCTAAAATATGCTGGTGTTCTGGTATTTTGGACTCATCTCTTTTGCCTTTGGCCCTGCCTCTTTGCCTTCAACCCCACCCACCACTGGAATGCAGCCCCCAAAAGCCTCTCTGAAATGGAATTCAGTCGTCAGGCAGTCCCCTGGTTTAAAACCACATCCACAAATCCATTTGCCAAGGGCGAGTGCCCCCAGTCTCCTGGGAAGCAACATCACACCAGATCCCCATGCTGGAGATCCCATTTCCACTGAGTTTTCAAGGAGAAGAAATGGCAAGAGTCCCTTCTGAAGAGCAAGAGAGCCTCCTGCAGTTTGTTACCTGGAGTTTATTCCCTTCTGCATATCCTGCACAAAGGTGAGATAGCCCTGTCTCTCTTCCCCAAGCTCTTAGTGCATTCTGTAGGGCACAGGGGAAGAGATTGGTGATGATCACAAGTAATAGCTGGCTAATCAGCCAAGCCAACATTTGTGAACCCCTGACAACACTAAACAGCTACAGCTAATAAGAACCTGCAACACATCAGGATCTTCATAAACCATAAAAGACAACAGGAATACAAGAAAGCAATATCAAACAAGTACTCCCCAAATACCACTGTGGTGTGATTGGTTAGAGTGTTGGAGTGGGACTTGGGAGACCCAGGTTCTAGTCCACACTCGTCAACTTTGGGCCTGTCACTGAATCTCCACCTAACCTACTTCATAGGGTTGTTGTGAGGATAAAAATGAAGAAAAGGAGGACCATGTAAGCCACCTTGGGCTCCCTGCAAGAGGGAAAAAAGGCAGGATATAAATGTAATAATAAATACATATAAATAAATAAATGCTTCACAAAAGAGCCATGTCTTAAGCTACATGGCAAAAGGCCAGCGGAGATGGAGGTACAGCTGTGGTGCCATGACAGGGACAGTCCTGTCCCACAAACCCACCCACTGCACCTCAGATGGGGGAGGGACCATCGAGAAATGCCTCTGATGTGGATCTTAGTGTTTGGGTGGGCATATATGAGTGGACGTAGATCAGAAGCTATCTCAGTCCCAGACCATTTAGGGCAGTCCTCCCCAACCTCATGCTCTCCAGATGTGGGTTGGACTGCAGCTCCCATGATTCCCAGCCAGCATGGCCATTGGCTGTGTTGGATGGTGATGATGAGAATGATAGTCTAACATATTGGGAGGCACCAGCTTGGAGAAGGCTGATTTAGGGTTTTAAAGGTAAAACCATCATTTTGAATTGGGCCCAGAAGCAAATTGGTAACTGGGGAAGATGGTATAGTAATGGAGTAATATGCTCCATGTGCCTCACCCCAGTCAGGTACTCTGATCAGGGCTGGTGTCAAGGTTGAGCATGGCCAGGCACCTGCCAAGGGCCCACACCCTAGCAGGGGCTGGCTGACAAGATCTCCCTGGACTTGCTCCTCCTCTTCACCATTACAACCTGCTTGTTCACCTGCCTCTCACTCTGGCTCAGACAACAGTGGCGGTGAGAAAGAGGGGCAATAGATGCCACTGCCTACTTGCTCCCTGACTCTCTGCCTGTCTAGAACTATTGCATGAATTTGGGTGCTTGTAATACAGTGTCTTGCCTTATTAGAGAGCTGATGCAGAGAGTAAGCAAATGCCCAATACATACACCTGGGGAAAAACAACCAAGTGTGGAATCATTTTCAAAGCTAGTTTCGGGTTATCTAATGGGAAATCTCTAGTTATATCAGAGCTTCCTTTGGGGAGTGGAAACATGAATGGGTTTGTTAGAACATATTTGTATGTGATTAATAATATTAATTACCTGCAGGAAAGGAAGCCAAGTGCCAACTAGGGTTTAGTCATCTCAGATAAAGACAGCTTTGGAGGAAATTAGACTTCAACATGAAATAATTTTACCCTGGTTTTCCCTTTCTGTCACTGTTACCATGACTTCCAAAAATGTTACACCAAGTTTCAGTTTAACCATGTACAAGATGGCTCAGCAGCCTGTATTTCTATTGTGAAAAGGAAGAGTGCCATTATTGGTGTGTGAGTGTCCATGTTTTGGTCTTGTGTAATTGTTGACTTGCATCTTATTCCAATTTCACTTCTTTTCATATTTAATTCTGTTTTTAATTCATTCGAGTTTTGCACCAGCTTCAGTCAATTACCTCCTGGGAAGTTATTCCTAGCTTACACTAGTACAAAAGGCCCTTTATGGTTGCACATTGGTGCACTCCAGGAAAGTAAATCCATGAGAAATGATACTGTGGTGTCAGTTTGAAGCAAGCGTAAGGTTTGAAAACAAAAATAAAAATCACTTGGAAGCTTGTAAAAAGTATCAATTCAGGAGAATTCTGATCTGGCTTAACTATCTATTAACTATTTTTTTCCCTAGAAATTTGGAAAACTAGGATGACCTCCCTTCCCTTCCCTTCCCTTCCCTTCCCTTCCCTTCTTCCTTCCTTCCTTCCTTCCTTCCTTCCTTCCTTTCTTTCTTTTAAATAGGCTACAGTTTCACATGGCTTGCAAAAGAAATCTCTCTCCCGTTTTGTTTCCCACACCAATTGATTTATCATTTTGCTTGCAAGCAGACTCAGAATGTTAGGGCAGGAACACACTCACTTTTTTCTCGTAACTTTTTTGTTGCAGACCGAAACCAGTTGACTTGAATAAATTTTTCTGTGCACTGAATGAAGCCAGCAACGTGGAAAAATCTTGCCGTTCAGGGCTGTCTGAATGTACATTTCAGCCACACAGTAAGCTGCATTTGTAGGCAGTGGACTGCTAAATACAACCATTTTTTCGCAGCAGAGAGTTAGACAGGTGATTAGCATAATTAGCACAGAGTAGGCTATACATATGGTAATGCTAAGTGTGTAAATGCCAGCTGCGGTGTAAAATTTATGTCAGGGGTCGACAGGGCTGTGCGAAAGTATTGTGTTACAGCTGCAGGTCAAAGCTTGCATTGCTTGGCTCCTTTTCTCCTGTTGGTGAATGTGCTAAACAGAGGAGAAAGACAGGCAGAAATATAACAGATAAGGCTTTGACTGAACAGCCTAGTTCTGTGCAAGTGGCGGTTGCTCTTTAAAAAAACGCACACGTGCACAGCACACACACACAGTCTCTCCACTTTTTTCTATAAGGTTGTTGTTGGTCTTTGCTCTTCTGCATACAGTTTTCAGATATGTTACTGGTTTCGTTGTGCCATGGCTTATGGTGGGGGGGGGGGGAATGAAGAGAATTTCATAACTGTAGATTTAAACATAGCTGAATGTTTACCTTCCTCCCCTGGCCCTCACATTCCAACCATCACTTTCTCTCTCTTTAAAAGAAGTCTGTGGTAGTTATTGCACTTAAGGGGCTTGGAATTAAACGGTCTTGAAGGTGACAGCATTATATGCAATAAAATCTCAACAGTGCAACAATCTTCAAGCTCCATGACTGGATTTTAGAAGGAGTGCCAAAAAAGTTCCTCTGTGGTTTTGTGTGTGGGTTGCTATATTTATTCCCCAGGTTCCTCCCACCTCCTAAACCACTAAATTCTTTCTAAATTAAAAATGACTAATGCAGGTTTTGTGTGAATGTGTTTTAAAAATTATTAAAGGAAACCAGTCCTGATTGCATACATATCAAAAATGGCTGATGGGAAAATCTGTAAATCTCTTTGTTGCTGTCAGCTGTTTCATTCACATATTTCTGATTTGCAACTTTCTTCTTTTGTGCCTCTTTTTTGTGTAGTTGACTATAAGGAGTGGTGGTGTTGACAGAATATAGTTCACACCACACTGACCTTGTGATGAAACTTCCTCACAGCCACAGGGGGTCCTTATGAATCGGCCCCTAATCCAGCTAATCCTGATCGCAACAAAATCATGAAAGTGGCTCCCAGTGATGTGTGTTTCCCTGCACAGATGCAGAGAGAAGGAACAGTGCTGAAAATAAATCAGTCCAGTGTGATGTTCCTTGCAGGCTGGGGGAGCCTGTGTGTGAAGCTGAAGACTTCCATTGTGTTCTGCCCCATGCGGCCTCAAGTGGAAAGCCAATGAAAAGGGGACTTGGCTGTATAATGGTGAGAAGAGTGCTTAGAGCGAAGAGGTGATGTCAGTTCCACAGAAGCTGAGAGAAGGGAGCTGGGGTTAATGTTATGCAACAAGCTGAATGCTCTGGCACAGTGTATATGAGTACTTGTGATTTGTGTGTGAGAGAGACAGAGATTCTAGAGGTTGCAGCTAAGAAATTTAGCTTTGTATATTTTGCCTTTACAGATTCCAGAGCTGGGTTGCATACTTTGTTCTTATAGATAGGTGGATTCATTTAGTAAAATAAGGGTGGAATCCTATGCATGTTTAGACAGAGAAAAGGGCTACAACTCCCAGCATTCCCCAGCCAGCCTTGCTGAACACATGTTGTTCTACAATTAATATTAGGCTGTCTTAAAATGCATCTGAAAAGAACTTCTGAAATACACTTTGCATTAATTATCACACGCACACATTGGTTCGTAAAGTATGAAAAATGGGTCCTTTGACAGAAACAAGCTCCATCCTGGGAGATGGTGCCCAAGAAGAAAGATCAAGATGGAGGGAGCTGTGACAGGCCACAGGTTTGGGGGTGGGAATGGGGGTGGGGGACTGCTGACCTGACCTGATTGTGTCCAACAGTGAGAGCAGTTCTGCTTCAAAGCCATAAAAAAAAAAAAAAGCTGCTTAGGCAACAACAGATGGTACAGCAAGCAGCTGGTAGAGAATAATTGAAAGAAACTGTACCATAATATGCTCATTCCTTTTCATTTCGATGGATGTTAAGTTTTCCTGTGTTTTTCAAATGCCTTTTTGGAAATAGTTATAGAAAGAAAGAAAGAAAGAAAGAAAGAAAGAAAGAAAGAATCTTTGCATTCTACTCAGGTACTATGCATCTTTTAAAAAGTATTTTCAAAACCTCTGCTATTTGCTATAAGTATCCTGGTGATACAGCGTAGAAGACATTCAAATACTGCTTTTAACCATTCAATAAAATAATTACACATTCACAGAAAGGCTACTCAGAGGTTAACTGAGAAGTTGGGTCTAGGGGGAAGCTTATTGCCATGGTAGAAAGCAGTATCTTTCCCGTTATTTTCCCAGAAGGGTGTGTGTTTAAAAATTTCATGTATGGTAGAAAGGATTAATCCTTCTTTGCTCTTAAGTTCTCCCGGTAGTCAATGAAAACATTCTTCAGTGGGATTTTTCCCCGTTAGAGGTGAGGATTTCACATGTAATTGGTTGCACATATAAGCTTATTGAAATTAGTGTATTTATATACCAGGAAAACGTGATCTCAACTTGCTGGTCAAAAAAATCTAATTGACTACAGGGAGATTTTAGAGCAAATAAGATGAATCTTTGTACCGCATATGAAGCTTTTTGTTTAATTTGTAAAGATTTCTTAACTGCTGTTCCACTAAAGAAATGGAATCCCCAGTTTCTAACTACTGTACCAGAATCCTCTCCAGTTATCCATTCTATTATGCCTTTATTATATGTCCCAATATGTACCAGCATTAGGCACAATATGGCCTGACTACCACTGTATTATAATATCCCTCTCAGTCTGCTTCATGGTCATTTTCCCCTACCAGAACAGGCCAACTCGAATGGGACCCTTCTCTTTGGAAAAGGAGAGTTTGCTCTTTGTGATTCTCTGTTCATTCTTACTTTGCTCTGTATCTCCAAAGCATCCCCAAGTGCATCTGAAGTGCACACACTTAGGTGTACACTTTGGCTTATGCAGGAGGCCTAGCCATGCTGTTGCTGAAGATATAGGCAGGCCACAGGAAGCAGAACAGTGGAAGAGTCGGAGTGAAGATGTTACACCTAGATAATCTCTTTTGGAGGACTCACCTTTGCTGGGTAAACTGTAGTTTCTAGGGAGAGGCAGGAGTGGGTCTCTCTGCAAGAGTAAGGAGGGATTGCTGGGAGGCGGGGCATTCTCCTTCACTCAGTCACTGCCTCACTCATTCATGACTGATTATGTAATTTATATCATGCCTTTCTGCCAAAAATGGAGCCCAGTCTTAGGTCATGTCTTTCAATGCACAGATACTCAATTTCACATAGGTCAGCCATCCCCATCCTGGTGCCCTCCAGATGTGTTGGACTACAAGTCTCAGGATTCCTGAACATTGGCCATGCTGACTGGAGCTGATGGGGGTTGAAGTTCAAAACATCTGGTGGGCACCAAGTTGGAGCAGGCTTGCATAAGCCATTGGAAATGTGATCAGATGGTGAATATCTTTTGGAAATATTTGTTCCTTCTTGAGTCTTAACCGAGGTCATCTTTGCAATGTCTTATCATGGATGTGAATAGTCTAAGCCAGGGTTCCCCACCCCGTTTGGACCCATGGGCACATTTGGGGATTTGAGAAACTCCTGTGGATAATGACTCTCATGGCTCCCACAGAAGATGCAGCTAGTCACGTAATGGCTGCCGTGGGGGCCTGGCTAGTCAAAAGTGAGCTAAAGAGGGACAGAGAGAAATAGTGAGGCTAGAGGCTGGGCGGGGGGAGAAACAGAATGGTTGAGGTGGGGAGAGAAATAGCAACACTAGAGGCTGAGAGGGAGGGGGAAACAGCAAGGCAAAGGGGTAGAGAAAGAGCAAGACTAGAGGTGAGGAGGAGGAGACACAGTGAGCTAAAGAGGAGGGGGAAGAGCAAGACTGGGAAGGGAGAGAAAGAAGGCTGCCCTGAAATTTTCCAACATTTTTCTTAAAACAATTTTTTGAAGGGGTCAGGAAGGAGAAAGCTTCATGAGTGCTGTTGGAGGGTCCCCACAGGCATCATGGCACCTGCCACACTGGGGACCACTGGTCTAAGCTTTTAAAAACATGTTATGAACCTTTGTAATGTGTCATGATACCCTGCAGAACCCCAATCACCTCTCCCTGCTCCCTCCACCGGCAAAATAAAAAAGTAAGAACTGGTAATAAGTCATTTATTTAGCAATTACAACATATAAAGGCAAAGATTTATACCATTTAATAATTATAGTCTAGAATATGAAGTGCCTGGGGTGGGCAGTTGTAAAATGTTGTAAAACCCATGAAAGTTTATGCCAGAATAAATGTGTTAGTCTTGAAGGTGCCACAAGACTCTTTGTTGGTTTTTCTGCAATAGATTAACACAGCTACTCTCTGGAAATTGTTATCTTCTAATTTCCCAGACTTCCCTGATCTCAGAATGGCATAGGGCGGTATGCTGAAATTTGGGTAGTTCAAAAGAGGTGACACTGCAGAAAGAGAGGCAGTACAGCTTTCTTGACCTGCACAGTTTCACTTTTATGTAGCTCCACCGACTTTCCCAAGTTCTCTGCTTGAAGACTGCTTTAAAAGAAGTTTTCTCTTATTCTCAAAAGGAAATAGTCATGTTACCACTGAGCAGGAGTTACAATGTCTAGTATTGTAGACGTTGCAGACATAGTCCAAATTCTATGTAAGAGCTCTGCCTGATGGAACTACCTGTTTTTCTGTCAACCTGTGATTGGAAAGTCTAGGTGCAAAGCTGCACTGGAATGAGATGATTTGCTGGGGAGAAGGAGCAGACAGGAGAAATGGTGCTTAATCCCTTCCCACAGCTGAAGCTGTCTACCTGGGGTTCCAGATGGCATGTTTCTGCTAGCAGACCCCATCAACAGGTTAAAATGAAAAGCATAGTTCTGCATGTCTCTCTGAATGTCAAGCGAAAAAAACACCCTGAACTACAGACCTCCCCTTATAGTTCGCTGTACCTGTGCTTAAAGATGCTACAAACAGATGTACCTACACAAAGCCACAAAACATACTGGACTCCAGTATAATGTCCTGCTACAGGCAAATATTTTGGAATCATGCTGCCAGTCGCTTTTGGAAACCCACGTGTGGTAGTTTTCTGCACCTACAAACATTCAGAGAGGGTAAGAGGCCCCTGAGAGCTTTCACTGGGTGACAAGTAAGAGTTTCATGCAAGAAATGCAAATTAGCTTCCAGATATTAATGGTTCGATCCACCTACATGCAATTGCCTGTGTATTTTATATGCATCTTCAGGCACTTCATTGATTCATATAACAAGAGCCAATACAAGACACCTGAAGAGAAATACTCCAGTTTTCTGTTAACATAAGCTGGACAAATTAATTAGCAGTATATTTTTGTTTTATCAGTCAATTGGTGATTCAAGGTTAAGGTTTAAGATTGCATGAAGGATGATTTCCCCCTCACACACACTGATTTGTTCTGTCCATAGACACCTCTGGCTTTTGCAGCATGATGTCAACTGCTTTATGGCTTTAATGCTACATAAATGCTTGATAAGATTTGTGAGGCAGCTGGAACTCTGACAATGAAGAATGATACAATGTAAAGGAGGAAGAATTGAGAATTAAATCACTTGAAAGGCAGTGTCAATCTGGCCATTTTCAAATGATCGAAGAGAAAATATAAAACCAAAATTACTAGAGCTTGTAAATGTTCTGAAATTCAGGATTTTGTTTATTCTTTATGATCAAATATTACTTAGTTTTGTGTAGGGTGCTTCCTGTTTATGGTATTGAAAAACACTTTTTATGCATCAGTAAGGTACAGAGTGTGGCTGTAGGGCTTGGTAACGGGATACAGAGCCTTTCACCTCTAGGTCACAGGTTCAAATATGCCTCAGGTTAGAAATAACTAAAAGCTGTTGCCACCTGGCAGCTGTTCAAGGGCCTGGGAAATAATATGATGGTCTTAATGCAACCTTTTGTGGGCAGGTGTCCACATCAGAGCTAGTAATCCTTGTGCTTGTTGTAAAAGATAAGGGTGGTATTTAACAACTGGGCCTCCTTTGGAGATAGAGGACTATGACTGGTTATGGTGGTAGGAGATGGAGTTGAAATAAATATCACTTATATTATAATAACAGATTATCAGTCATGGATGTACACGACGTGGTTGCTTTTGAGTGCCAGTTGCTCAAATATACTTGTAGAGCAAACCAGAAATTTATCTGTACTACTCTGAACTAGTGTGAGGCAATTCTGTGTATTTTGGGCATGTACATGCCCCATTTACACACAAAGCAAGGCTGGAGTGTCTACATCTCACATAGAAAGGAGCAGGTGGAGGGAGGAATGAAACACAGCCCCTCTCCCAACTTACTAGCTGCGCTCTGCTGCTTTAAGTAATTTTCTTCCTGCTTGGCTCACTTCTGGATCAGGGCCTGCCCTACCATTAGGGAGAGCGAGGAGGCCTCAGGCAGCTGATTTTGGGTGACTTGAAAATGCACCAAATTGCTTGTTAATGAATTTAAGATTGCTGTAATTTTACTGCAAAGGAAATGGAAGAGGGCTTGTAGATTTTTTATTTTTATTTTTTGCCTCAGGTGCCATCCCTCAAGGGGGAAAGTCTTGCCCTGGAGGCTAATGGATTTGGATGGATTCCAGAGGGTGATTTGCTGCCTAATGTGGTTGATCCTTTCGTCAAAGCTCTGGTTGACCTGTGGAATGCAAAGATGTCCTGGACTGTTGACACAATAACTCCAGTTACCTTTCTTGTTGGAGCAGAGCCTGAGCAGCTCCTTGATGTGCACCTGAACTGAGGGCAATGAAACCGGTAGATACCTATAACACAAGTGAAGGAAAACTCATGACAAATCCAATAGAGCTCATACTCAAGTTCATTATTGAGTCTACTTTGTGGTGATGAGATATGGTGGTGGTGTGTCCTACTTTAGAGAGGACAGTCCTCTATTTGAAGGGCTGTCAGAAGGCAGTCCTCTGTTTGAAGGCATCCTCTGTTAAAAGAGTCATCAACCAGTCCAAGTCTGCTTTAAAGATAAAGAACCATAAGAAGGGAGAGCAGGGAAATACCCATCAACAGTTAGCACCAACACTTGGTCACAATCTTCCCTAATTTGGAAAGTATTGTATTAAATTATAGGAATTATTTCTATCTATCTATCTATCTATCTATCTATCTATCTATCTATCTATCTATAGATTAGCATATATAAATTTTATGCAAACTGGTGTCCTTTTTTGTCCTCTTTTGCAGGGTGTGTGTGTGATACATTTCCTCTTTTTTTGGTGATGAATAACTGGCCGCCCTACAGTGAGAGGAAATTATTTCTCTTGACCACCACTGCATCCTCACAATGTCACCCAGCCGAGCTTTTCCAAGTGGTTCATGGCCTTTTAAAATATGGCCCAAAACATTTTTCCAACCTGTGTTGGACTGCAGTTCCCATAATTCCCAGACAGCATAGCCCTCAGCTGAAGAAAATTATGGGAATTGCAGTCCAACACATCTGGAGGGTGTCAGGTTGGGGAACACTGATGCAGTTGGACTCTTGGTAGATCACTGTGATGTGTTTGTGAGACATTTTGAAAATAGCTTGCATCTGCCATGTTTTAGAGTCCACAGTTATGGAAGATCAATCTATGGAGGTGTCCAGAGTACTGTTTTATTGGCTAGCTTTCAGTTTGTAAGGCCTGGTAATGTGGACGAGGTTTGGGTTCATAAATCATGTGTTCAGTGGGAGCTTTTCTACATCAGTCTGTTAATCACTGTATCTACTGTCAGTTTCATCGCAGAATTGAGATCCAAGCTCTACACAAATAACTTTTCCTTTCCTGCTTTTCCGCTACATAATCTCTAGGTGGTGCTGTGCTATAGCAGAATAGTGCAAATACACAAGTCGTTCTTTCACTTTCAGAAATAATACCCCATTTTCCCTGTTCTAAAAACAAACCAGGAAAGTGCTCTCAAAAAACAGAAGCGAAACTGGAGGATCACAGCATCATCTAAAGAATCCATATGCAACCATGAGTAAGGAATCAACGAGTGCATAATAAATGCCTCATGTAGAGAAGCTCTGGATCCTTGCCCTTCATAGCTTATTACATACAGCTGGCAGGAATATAACAAGTAAGTGGATCCAGGAGGTGTTAAATTTCTCTTTGAGAGAGGGAATGATCCCAGCATCTTTAAAAGAGGTGGTAGGGCAACCATTCCTAAAGGAACCTTCCATGGACCTGGATGATCTTACTAATTACAGGCTGGGAGGAAATGTTCCATATAGGGTGGTGGCCACTCTTGGATAACATTGATTTTCTGGAACCATTTCGGTTGGAGGTTAGGTCTAGTCATGGCATTGAAACTGTCCTGATCACGCTTTGGGATGACATTTGATGGGAGAATGACAGGGAGAATGTGACCCTGTTGATTCTCCTAGATCTCTTAGTGGCCATCAAACTTGGTATCCTTCTGGGATGGCTGTTTGAATTGGGTGTGGGCAGTATAGCCTTGTGGTGGTTCCACTAATATCTGGATGGCCATTTCCAGAAGGTGGCTGGGGGATTTCTGCTTGAGCCCACAGCATTTGTGGTTTGAGGTCCCACAGGGTTATGTTCTATTTGTCTTCATGAAACCACCAATGAGGTCATCCCTCAGGGAGGGGCTGTGGTTCAGCAGTAGAGCCATGCTTTGCATGCAGACCATCCCAGGTTTGGTCTCCAGGTAGGGTAGTAAAAGCTGCTGCCAATCAGTGTCAACACTAATGGGCTAGATGCACCAGTGGTCTGACTCAGTATTATGTCACTTTCTATGTTCCAATTCTGGATTTTGGAGTGTGACGTCATTAGTATGCTGATGGCATGCAGCTCTCTCTCTCCTTTTCATCTTATTCAGGTGAGGCAGTGGGAGTGCTGGGTTGGTGTTTTGATGACAGCCAACGCCCCCCCCTTAATCCAGACAAGACAGAGGCACTATTAGTGGGTGGTTCTTCTGTCTAGATGACTGGCATTCAACCTTGGGGGGGTTGCATTCCTTTTAAAGCAGGGATACATAACTGTTTTGGCCCTGTGAGCCACATGCAGTGTCTGAGGGCCTAGGGGTTGCACATGCATGTGCAAGCACACACACACACACACACACACACACTCATTCACACAATATCTCTGTCTCTCTCTTACTTCTCCTCAAAACCCAGAAGCAGGTTCTCTCAGTGCTGGTTCCCAGAACATCCTCAGCAGAAACTAGATGGTAATTTTGGCAGTGGTGGTGTGTGGGTCATGTAGTCCACAAAAAATGCCTTGGGTGGCTGCATGTGGTCCATGGGCCACGGGTTGTGCACCTCTGCCCTAAAGGATTGGGTTTCTAGGTTGGGTGTACTCTTGGATTGATCAGTAGAAGTGCTTGGACTCAGAATAGTTCACATGTCTGTTTTACTGTATAATACATATTGGATACATTAGGGCTGCAAATTATTATGGAAAGCACTAACATTACAACCTGGCCATTACTGTACATGAGACCTTGAATGGATATTAGGATAAGCCTGTAATAACCAATATAATCTGTCAAGATGAAATATTTGTACGTTAGCAAGATACTTTGGAGCACTTGTTTAGCTTCCTTCTGTGCTGTAGCCATGAAGAAGAGAACATCTGAAATGTGGTCTCAAACAGTATTTACTTTTTTCAAGAGCTCTGCATTCAGGATTGATCAACATGACCAAGAGGCATCTGGTGACCTCCAGAAATCCACTTGAAAGTGTTGCACATGTCTGCCTGCCACTAGTAAGGCAGCAATGTATGGGGCCACCATGCCTATGTTTACAGTTTCAGTCCACTCCCACTAACCTTCACAAAGGATGTTTTGTGGTGATGTGAACAAGCAAGATCCAGTGCTTGCATGCAACTGTCTCACAATGTGAACAGCAATTTCAAGCCTATTTCCATCAGTTACCACATGCCTCTTAATTATGAAAATTATACATATGAATATAGAATTATATCTGAGAATAAACCTCCCCATCACCCCTAGGCATACATGTAAGCCTGCTGAGATATTTGGGTGGGGTCCTGTTCTATATGCTTCTGAAGTCAGAAGAAGGGCTGATAGCAACATGGCTTGGGACCCCAAGACTATGGATGTCAGAGAAATCTGCAACAGAACCAAATGAGTTTGGATTTGCATGCATCCGACCCACAGATTCTGCAGCGGACCAGCTTCCCCTCATTGGACAGATTCCATGGACTTGCAGACCGGTTTTCTAACTTTCCTGAATTTTGCAAAAATTTCATTGTAGAAAAATATGCAAAATAAAAAACCTAGCCAAAATGTGTATTTCCCTCATAGGCTAAAGGGTGAAAAATATACCTTTGGGGGGATTTGCGTATTTTTGCATTTGTGCAAATTTGGAAACAAAAAAAAAATCTGATTCTGTTGATGGGCGGATCATGGAATGAAAGGCACATGACAATCCACAAAAAACTGGTGTAACGAATTTTACGCAATCCATACATCCCTACCCAGCACCTCAAAGAATGTATGAGCCTACCTGGTCCCTGAGGTCAGCTTTAGAGGTCCTTCTCCGTGTATCCCCAACAGAAAAAAGTTCAGGCAATGTCAGTTCAGGAACAGTCCTTTTCTGTGATAGCCCTGCATTCCCCAAGTAATGCTTTAACCAAGGAAGCTTGCCTGGTACCAGGCAAAGATGTACTTCTTTTCCCAGGCATTTGGACATTAGTTATGGACCAATTGTTGTGGGCTGGTTTTGTGGTGTTCGTTCTAGACTGTGTGTGTATGTGTATGGGGTGGGGGTGGGTGGCCGGATTTTGTGTATTGTGGATGAACACATTTCATATTGCATTGTTTTTAGATTATGTTTTCTTGTTCATATTTTTATTTGTATTATTGTGCAGATTATGGTTTGATTTTGGGTTTTTCTGTTATATTATGATTTCTCATTTGGGACTGTAAGTCCCTTTGAGTCACTTTCCTACTTTTTGCAGTAGGAAGCAACACATTAAATAAAATAATAATAATAACAACAACAACAACATAGGAAGTAGGACCTTCTCAGTTGCAGTGCTACACTTATGGAACTCCATCTTTAAGGAAGCCCACTATACTTGTCTCTTTATTTTTTATTTTAATAAAACTTATTAAAACTTTCTAGTTCTTCCAGACTTTAGTCATTTTTAAGTCTTCTCATGCGGCTTTTATCAATGAGTTCTGTTATTGGCCCACTGGTTGTTAGCATTTGAATTAGCTACTGTAAGTTTTGTTTAAAACTGTGTGAGTTACCTTGAAGTCCCAAGAGGGCCAAACAGGATATAAACTGAAATAATAAAATCAGAGCTAGTTTTCTCCAACCAAGTCTTCAATTGGTTTACTGATAGGGGAGGGCAGGATATTACTCTCCAAACTTGTTCAGTAAGGGATTGTAGTAGCTTCTGAAAATTACCTTTTTTGCTAACAGAGTAATTAACACTGTGCAGCCAATGACTAGAAAGCAATGGTTTAAAGCCAACATGATGTGGTGGTAATAATATGACTAATTCAACTAGATGTAAATGTAAGATGAGGCTGCAACCCAGTGCTGGGTCCAGGTTTTGGTCAGGGCCCTTGAGCAAAATACCCTCAATGGGCCCCCTCCCATTTTTGTGAACCGCCCAGACAGCTTCGGCTATTGGGCAGTATAGAAATAAATAAATAAAATAAAATTGGTTAGTTCTTGATCTGCTCCAAAGTTAAGTGGGCTGTGCCTGTGCCCTAAAGTTACGAGGACTCGTGTAAAGATGGCTAGGATGCCAGCAGGTGGCTCTAGAGATTCCAAGAATGTCTTCATATGTTCTTGTTACAAGTGTACCAAACTTAGGTCTATATTCTACACTTGGTGTTATATTTATAGTTATCTTTATGATTCATTATTTGGATTTGCATTATCACTATGTAAAATGGATATACTTTATATGGATACTGTCTGACATTACACTGTACAATTAAAAAAGAAAAGAAAAGGTACTCTGCCATTGTTTCCCATCTCGGTGGAAGAAAGATGCGGAAGAGAAAAAAATGAAGCCACTATTATTTTAGTATTTATAGGATTTTCTGCAATGACTTTTGTTTGCTGTATGCAGTAACTATTTGCATAGTGCCTATTTTATGGTCAGTACACAGTCGCTCTGCATTTTCCAGGATGCTACGCAGTTTCCACCATGCTCATAGAAACAGCTCACCTGAATTACTTGAGTAGAGGCCATGAGTCCCCATGCCATGATGAATGTTCCAATTAGTATTGGGGCATGGTATGCTAAACTGAAATTTGTGCTTGGGCCTAACAATTCACATCACTCATTTGCCATGGACATGGTATATTCTGAGCAGGGGGAAAGGCTATGCCCAGGATGGTTGTGTGAATTTGCACTACTAAGCAAGTATGGATAAGCTTCTATGCTAACCTATTATATATTAAGATCTTCCTCAGAAGCTCTGCTTCATGTATCTCCACTGTCTGAAGTATGGTGGGAAGTTAGTTCCTTGGGACAAGAATTTCTCAGCTGTGGCACCAAGGGAGGTTCACCCTCAGCTTCATCCCTGTTGGCCTTTCAGTGAGTAAAGCGAATTTTATTCCAGAGAGCATTTGAGGGTATTTAACTGTCTACTAGTTTTCTGCTAACTCTGATGACTGTATTTTAGGTATTTAATGTTTCTCCTGTTTAAATTTTATGATAACTGTTGAGTTAATGTGTAATGTGGATCTTATTATTATTTTGTTAACCGTTTGGGGGTGTTTTTAATTATATGGTAGGTTAGAAATCTTTTAATAATAGAGCTCTCCTCCAGGAGTGATCAGAATGTGTTCTGTGTGTGTGTGTGTGTGTGTGTGTGTTGGGGGGAGGGTGTGTTAGTCATCTTGGGTGTATAATAATAACTCCCTTCAGTAGAGGAGCCTGGATGACTCTTTCACTCTTGGAAAAGCAGGAGCAGAGATTTTGAGGCAACAAATACACATTTCTAGAGCTACCAGAGTACATCATTGGATCCTTACACCATATGGGGCTTAAAGAAATGAATTAAAACAAGTAGAAAATCCTCCCCCGCCCCCTTTAAACTATTTGTGTGTCTTGAAAGGTTGTTTCTGAAGGATATTAATTTCTATTTTTAAGCATCCAATTTTTAAATACATTGCAGCATTTAATGTCTCTCAAAAACAAGCTGCCATGTATAAATTTTATTCATAATTCTCAGGTACTAAAATATGCTGTGCCAATTGGTCAAATTCATTTTCATAGTTTTAAAAAAACATTTTATTCCCATCCGTTTAGTTGTCATACACTTTTCGGTTTTATGGAAGAAAGGAAGAGGCCAGCTTTTCTTGCTGTGATGCAATGCTGATTAGCTAAATTTGCCTTGTTAAGT
Source organism: Heloderma suspectum (assembly GCF_057233095.1). Lineage (NCBI taxonomy): Eukaryota > Metazoa > Chordata > Lepidosauria > Squamata > Helodermatidae > Heloderma > Heloderma suspectum. The sequence continues at coordinate 91,693,789 of NC_139459.1, forward strand.
GAGATTAATATAGTTTGACAGCACCTTGAGTAAGAAGCAATAATTTCTGTTGATACTAAACAGTTGGTCACTTTCAGCACAAATGAGGAATGCTGTCTTTTGTCTTCCATAAGATTTGACCTCTTGGCTGAAATTAGTGTTAGATTCCGGTAATTCCAGAAATAAAATGATGTATGGATTTGGGAATGTATGGTAGAGCATGTATGTATTCCACACATAGGGATGTGGAGATGTTTTGTCATTTTAACTCTAGGCTGGAATACCAAAATGACATGGTGCATACACAAGCTGAATGAAAAGCGTTGCTAAAATCACATAGGATATTATCTGGTGAAGGCAAAATGCTTAGTTTAAAACACACTATTTTAAGATAGAGTTTAAAATCAGGCATGAATTAACAATTATACAATATTTTTGTTGGTTTTCATATATAAAATATTGCATCCTTTGTTCTCTGTGTTAATAAGTGACAAGTGTGTGCACACGTATACACACATACATACACAGTTCCTTCATATCTAGGAGTATTGGCTTTGCTCATTATTGGCTTTACTACTTATGTACTAGTATATTCAGCTGGAATTCAGTTACTGGGCTTTACAAGAATAAGGTTGGATTCAGCAGAACTGTGGTCCAAATGTTTCCAAATATCAGACCTATCTTCTCTTGCTAGTGGCTGTTCCTGACATGGATTTGACTTCACTCCAGTTAGAAGCTGAGTATGTTTGCATTTGACTAGCAGACAATGTCCTATGATAGGTTGAAAAGTTAATCAAGAACTTTCTTTCGGATTTTGCTTTTTTTAACCATATGGTCAACTCCCATACTGCATAAATGCATTCATTGACTTAGGCTGGACAGCAAAGGTCAGAAAAGCTATTCTCAATAGCCTCACAAATGGAAAATATCCAGGGATGGTTCCAGATGGACAGCTGCTAGTGCTAATAAATCATTGCTCTTCTACTGTATGCCACAAGTGGAATTGCAATTAACTTTCCACACTATTGTGCATTTGTTGTGTATGTTCCACTATGTTCTGTTCACACCAGCACCTTTAGTGTTACTCTTTCATCTTTTCTAAGGGGTCTGGCTTTGATGTGGGTAGTGACTTATTGGGCAGCTGAACTTCTCACAGCTCAGCACACATTCATTATACCTTTCGCAGTGGGTGCCATTTTTATCACCTGTTTATTTTATATCAATCTATTAAATAATGCTAAAACAGCTATATATTATCTATACTGTGTGTGTGTGTGTGTGTGAGAGAGAGAGAGAGAGAGAGAGAGAGAGAGAGAGAATAGCGAAATACCACTGAAATGAAAGAGTGTTATACCATAATACAACAAAACCCTTTCCATTCCGCACCATTTTAGCAAGGTATTTAACATTGTTGACTGGAAAGGTTTTTAAATAATTTTGTTAACATTTGCATTATAGGGGTATAGTGGTATGCTTCTATAATTCTATAATACTCTTTTCTTTAAAGTAGTATTATAGCCCCATAGAGGTGAGCATTCATGGCCCTCCAGATATTTTGGTCTACAACTCCCATCAGACCTAGCCAGCATAACCAATGGTGTGATAAGATGGGAACTGTAGGCCAAAACACCTGGAGGGCCATTGTGATAAAGTGCTATAACCCTATACTTATTATTTTAAAAATAATTTTAAAAAGACCTTTCCAGTCACTGCCATTAACCACCTTGCTAAAATGGTGACGAATGGAAAGGATTTTTAATTGTTTTAAAACTTATTGCATTATAGCATTATAGGGGTATAGCTCTTTAGGGTATAGCGGTTATTTGCTATTATTTCAGTTTTTAAACACATAGCCAGGAAACTGCACGCTACTAAAAGATCGATTAAAAATAATTGCACAATACTAAAAATACCTGCATGCTGCTCAAAGATCAATTAAAAATAAAATAGGTGATAAATATGGTGCCCACTACAAATTATACTGAATGTGTGCTGAAGTATGATAGGCTCACCTGCCTGAGAGGCCACTGCTTACATTGAAATCACACCTCTAAAAAATTTATTTATTTATTTATTTCATTTCTATACCGCCCAATAGCCGACGCTCTAAAAAGGCAAAAGTAGCCCTAATGGCATCTAAACTGTGGAGATTGTGTTACTCTAATGTCCTTCTCAAAGTTGGACTTCCTATGGTAAGAAAACGGCTCTGGGAAAACACAGGAGGATTACAAATGGATGATGACATTGTGTGGATCTCTTGTACATGTGAGTGAATGAGCCATGATGATTCCACAATAAATCCCAGAGGTGCTTCCAGATGAAGTTTTGTTGCGCAATTGTCCCACCTCATTCACAGAATTTTACAGGATGTCCAGGTGACAGTGGCCTGTTCAATTTGTAACCTTCCCATGCTTTCCCACTGCTTCTTCAGCGTTTTCTCTTGCCAAAAAAGAATCGGTTAAGGAGAGAGAGACTGAATAGCTATACAATGCATTTGATGGTTAGTGTCAGGGTGGACACTGAGCCCATAGAATCCCAGAGTAGTTCTGATTCGGAGGAAGAGCAGTCGCTCCTGGGAGAGGAGCGCGCCCCTTTTTCCCAGGGCCCGCAGCTGACAGAGTTTCCTCCCACCCACATTCCTAGATTAGAAAGCAGTCCAGGGAGTGACCCAGCACAGATAGCAGACTAGTTGGATGCGCAGCGCAGACGCAGAGAGCGGCGCCAAATGGAGAGCGCGAAAAGGAGGCATAGCGCCCGGTTGGCGCTCAAAGAATGGTTGCGCCCAGAGGATCCAAGGGAAAAGGGGAGGGATTCTCCCTAGTCCTTATATTCAGGGGTCTGCCAGTAATTGCTTTTCAAATGGGGACCAACTTTTCCAACTTAGGGCATAGGGATGCTGCTGGTCAGATCTAGTTGCTACCTGTAGAGCTGTTAAGTTATAAAAGAAGAATAAAGCTTTGAAAAGAATCCCTTTGTCTGTGTCTGGACTTGGCTACTGGATTAGACTGAGAGCCCTCCAAGGAGCCCTTGACAGTTAGCGCTAGGAGCCTTCTGTCTGAAAGCACCCCAGCCTTCTGTGGATTAAAAAAATACACACCCAAAAAACCTTTAAACCCTTTTTAGGTATACACTATAATCCAAGTTCATATTTTTGATGGGAGTATGAAGGCCAACAGCAGCCAGCCTGGGGCCTGAACCAGATAGAAGTGCCAATCCTATGAAGTTGCACATCCATGTGGCATCTATAGATTGCAGACTTTGCCACTGTTCTGATTGTGATGGCTTTATAAAGGTCAACTGCAGTTATGCAGAAGGCAGGGGCATGCAGTTCCCCTGCAGAGGCCCTGGCTCAGATAGCTGGCACCTTCACAGGGTTCTAATCCATCCATAAGTCTAGCAGTGGCTCTTCATGCTCTTGTGGGCGATTGCAAGTTGTGCACGTGCACACTTCATTTATTTCATTTCATTTATTGCATTTCTATACTGCCTATAGCCAAATCTCTCTGGGCAGTTTACAAAGATTAAAAACCTTAAAAATACAAGACTGTACATAATATAAAAAAGAACATTGACATACAAGCATATAAACAGACAGCACACTGAGAGACCCATATATTGAAACAATTTTTAACAATCAACAATAAGAAAAATCCAGGACCTGATTAAAACCTGATCATATGCTGCCAAATGCCTGAGAGAAGAGGAAAGTCTTAACCTGCCGCCAAAAAAATAACATTGTTGGCACCAGGCAGGCCTCGTCGAGGAGATTATTCCAAAATTGGGGGGCCACACCGAGAAGGCCCTCTCCCTTATTGCTGCCTTCTGAGCCTCCCAGGGAGGAGGCACATGGAGGAGGGACTTTGATGATGAACGTACTGTATGAGTAGGTTCAGGCCAGGAGCTATGCTCCATCAGGTATTGTGGTCCTGAGCCAGATGCCAGATATGTCAAATGGACCACAAATGTCCCATAGATAGTTGTTGCATATGACATTAAAAAGTGTGTTTGAGCCTCTCGCATGCTATTTGTGTACTACATTTGAATAGCGTGTGTGTGTGTGTGGAGCGGGGGCGGGGATAGAACATGAGAAATCCAACATACATTCTAGATATGTGCACTATAGACCAAGTTTTAAGTACAAATCAGTTAAAGCTTTGACATGTAAAAATGCCCTTAGCTTTTGTGATTGGTGTCCCATCAATTTATATAGGGCTATGGGGAAGAGAGGGCAAATGTTGAAGACTGCCTCAGTTCATTGCTTTCAATAAAAGAAACTATTGAGTATTTACAGTATGTTAAAGAGAGAGAGAGAGAGAGAGAGATGTATGGTATGGTTATAACACCATCATATATGGAATGGTTCAAGTATTTAAAGGATGCTTTGAAAATTCTAATGTGTTCTCCCCTAAAATTATTGGCTTGGCTCCAAAGGGCACTTCAGCTCTGTCAGAGAAAGGTCACTGGTTTCTGCAGATTTCCCCTCATTCCACATTGCATGCCAGCTGCATCCTTTCATGCTGCATTGCCTGCCATTCTGGAGGGTTCCCCATCCCTCAGGAAGGGATGGGGGAAAGAGAGGGCAGAAAAGCTCTGGTGCATCCGTGGAACACAATGCACAGTTCTTAGGATCCAAACCATTGGGAATTTTAATGTTAATGTATAACCCCCTTCCTTGCTCCATTTTTACTTTTGTTTTATTTTTTCCCACTAACAGTACAATCCTATATATGTCTACTCTGAAGTAGGTCCCAAGTGGATTTGTTTTAGCTCCCTTTAGATTGGGCTGCATAGTGATTGCATTTCTGTCCCTTCAGCATGCTCCTTGCCATATTAATTCTTGCCTTGGAATCCAAATTTTGGTACGTTGGAGTTCACTGGAGCCATTTTAGACTCTTGGAGCTGATTGCTTAAATGTAGCTGACTCTGTTCCTCTGAACCTGCACCGTTATGTGACCTTAACTTAACAGTATTTTTATGTTTTAACTAGCAGCAGCAAGACATACTAATGCTCATTTACCCTTTCCCTCCTACCTCCTTTTTATGGAAGATAAACATTTCCCCTTCTGCCATTGCCAAATTATTTAGGAGAAGAGTGTAAATTGAAGCCATTTATCTTGAAATGTGCCATTGCAGCAGACTGTTTATACAAGTGTAAGAAATTGTAACATAGAAATATTTGGTCTGGTCTGAAAGGAAACGGTTTCTTTTCTTTCTTTCTTTTTAATAAACTTTCTACATGTGGAAATTTCAGTATGGTACTGAAAGAACACGTGTCTAGCAGGAATCAACTTAAGACGTTGCTCTGTTTGTGGAATCGAAACAATGATTTAAAAATAAATAAATAAAGAGAATGTGTGTCTTTTGCTGCGCTGTAGATGAAATTAACTCTCTTCAAAGTTGCTTCAGCTCTTAACTGGCTACAGAACATTCCATGCATATGGGAAAGTTTATTGGTGGCCTGTGAGCTCTTAGAATGTGAATCCAGAGTAAGTTATTGTTGGCTGATCCCAGGTTGTAAATATTTGTCTGTCAGTTGGTGGACGAGTGAGTCGGGAGTTAAGTTACACGCGGCAGAAGATTGGAGAAGAGGCCATGTTTAATCCCCAACTCATGATTCAGACACCACAAGAAGACTGCGCTAATGTACTAACAACAGAAGCACTCAGACAGCACCTTGATTCTGCACTTCAGGCCAGCAGGGTACACGTATATATGTACAACAGGTAAGGTGGGAGATGGAAGGTTCTTTCCCCTTCCTCGTGCCAGGAGTTAAGACATTACAAAAAATACTGACAAGCTGATGTGAGAGTGTTATGTTTCCACTTTGTGAGTTCCACTGTAACTCACAAAGCAGAACTGATACACGGAATGTGCACAAGCTTCAAATATGCATGCAGCATATATGCAGCCTGTCCTGAGCAAGTTTCCTATATTGTGAGAGCACAATAAATGGAAACCGAGTGTACTTGCACATCTACTTTTCAATATTTACAGCCCTACTAGTTTTCCTGGAGGTCCACTTTGAAAGAAGCGAGAGGAAATCAGCCAGGGTCTCAACCCCACCCCTGCCTAATTCTTTTAGGCACTGCTATCTAATTCCTCTCTAGCATCTCAGTTGGCAACTGGGGGGCGGGGGGAGAAGGGATAGGCAGCACCTTTGGGTAGTAGATTTAGCCCAGCCATCTCCAGGTGCTGACCCCAGTTTACAATGTCTGGGGTTATTGTGTTTGAGAAAATAAACATGTACGCCTATAGATTTGCTATTGACTTAAAAGAAAACAGAATTTGCCCCTTATCTTCATGAAGTGTTTTTAAAGGCTTATGCTTTTGAATTTGTTGGGCTGCTGACATGTATAAATATAGGCTTGTGGGAGTCAGTAATATTAAACAAAGGTTTTAGTTAAGTTTAATAGCACAGCCTTGGATCTAATCTTTAGGTCCTTACAGTGTGTTATCTTGCAAAGTCAAAAACACTTTTTGATAGAGTGTAGAGAAATATACAACATAAAATCTGCCTAACACACTGATGGGGTTGGTGCCAGGAAGTCCTTTGAATCTCACCACTTGTTAAGACAATGGTCACTCCAAATAATTGTCTGTCTGCAACATTCCAAATTTATTTCCAAAAAGTCTCAGTTGGTGTCTGATGATATGAGAGAGTGAGGTGCAATCACTTACATGGCTCTAAAGGGAACGGGAAACATGTTAATTTAACAATAGAACTGAAAAGGACCAGAAGGCCATCAAGTCCAACTACTATTGCCTCTATAATTCTTCAGGGGTTTTGCCCTATACAGCTTAACTAATATAATTCAAATTGTAGTATGCAACAGGAGTGAACACAAGGTGTATCTTGCAAAAAATGATGGCAGCAAAAGAGTCCCATAGGAGCCAAGCAGCAAGTTACAAACAAATTGTAATAACCCCTCACTAGGGAGAATCAATAAACTTGGGCACATGCAGAAATTGTGTTCTCCACAGTTCCTTCTTGCTTCAAGCCCTGTTTACAAAGTACTGCTCTCTCTAGCAAGCAGAAACTACCCAGTTTGGGCTATCACATAATAGGTCCCCTATTTAGTAAAAGTTAAGAATGAACTTCCTTTGTGGTTTGCAGTTTCCCTAAAACTGGGCCATCTACATGGGTGATATGCACATTGAATAATGTTTGTATTTATGAAAAAAAGAAAAGAATCAACATGATTTGCTCTTCTTCTTTTTTTCTTTTTTTTACAGACAATGGAAATTGGAACACTTATGCCACAAGTCAGGGGAGCCTATCACAGAAACAGGTTATATGGACAAGGTACAGGCAATATGTTGTATTTTTTATGTTTTTGTGTATATTCCTCTATTACAGTCTCATCATGAACTCCTTGTAATTTCCTAATTGCGTTTTTTTTTAACTTTGGCAGATTATAGAACACCTTTACCCTTGCTTAATTATCACACCTTTGGACTGCTTCTGGGAAGGTGCAAAGTTACAATCAGGGACTGCATATCTACCGTAAGTGGTGATTGTTGTTTTCTACAATTTGTAACAATTTAAACTGTATGGTAGTATTTAGCATTGCTGTTGTTTGCTGTGATGCTACATTGCCAACAAAACATCACAGTCACAGATATGCATGTTTGACACTTGTCAAATGTATACACACATGTAGATTTGACAAGGTCATCTTGTCATTTTATAATAGATGTGTAGTATCAAGACCAATGGCCTGTTGAGACATTTGTAAGTCTCTCCATTCCCATAAATGTAGCTACATAGGGGAAGTAATATCTGATCCAGCATGCCAGCAGATACAGCTGGAACAATTTCATGTAAGAGTAGCAGCTGCTACACTCATGTACATTGCCACTGAGAAATAATGTTGGGTCAATTGTTGCTTCCTCCATGCAGCTGCTATATCATCAGGGCTGGTTGGGCTGCTCCATATTGACCAATTTATAAAGAATAGGTCAGATCCAGACTTAGTTAGTTGAACTTACTTCCCATTGAAATAAATGGGATGTTAGCCATGCAGTGTCCCATTAATTTCAATGGGAACTAAGTTCAACTAACTTAATTGGGTGGGATAGCTAATACTCTGGAAGACAGAAACAAAATTCAAAGTGATCTTGATAGGCTGGAGCACTGGGCTGAAAACAACAGAAGTGTTGTGGAAGTGGTTTGAGCACACATTCTCCTCCCTGAAAACAAAAGCCTCCAAAGGCAATAAATAAGTGTTTAAGCTGCTTTCATTATACTTGAGAATGCCTATGTGTCTTTACCCTTATGTGGTAGTACCAATGATTATTTGAGGGGAAATAAACTTTGCTCTCTCTTCATGCCTTTAGTTCAAAAGTACAATAGTACTGAAGGCCCAACAATTCTCTTTAAATGAAAGTATGAAATGAAATTGTCACCCTGAATTAAAGAAATAATAGTAATCTCAAGAAGAAACTAATCCTTTGTTGATAAGCTCTCTCAATGACATTAGGTATCTCTTTTGTTATATACAATGTAATGTGTTAATCAAAGAGTTCATTTTTAATCAGTTTAGACATTTTTGGTTAATTATGCTAGACTTAGCTATTTTGTGTTACTGGCTTTGCCCTGGTTTGCATGTCTCTGTAAAAGCAATTTGCAATAGCCATCTCTTCATGGCTATTGCAAATTGCTTTTAAAGAGACATGCGAACCAGGGCAAAGACAGTAACCAGGGCAAAGACCTTCAGTTGAGTTTTTTAGATGGGGGAATAAGAGGGTTTGTGTTTTCTGATTGGTAGACTTTGAATAATGATTTAAGCCTGGTTAAGCAGATACAGTCGTTTGAACCACAAAATAAGGCAGCCAAATGCCTTTATGGTCTGTCCCCATCACACAAAATCAAACATGTAAGTGGACAGTTACGATGGTGGCAGCGGCGGAGGAGTTTGCAAGACTATTGCTAAGTTGACAGGGGTTGAAGGAGCACCAGGCTGTTAAGAAGTATTAAAAATCAGAATGTTGTTGATTACACGTGAAACATATTTAAAGGAAAGCAATTCCTAATGGGATACAAAATTCTGTCTTTCTCGAACATCCTCCTTCCTTTCATTTATATGGGTTTGAATCATTTTTCTTGCTTGGTTGATTTCGTGTTCTTTAAATTGGAATATTTAATTAAGAAATTGATAATCTGAGTTTTAACTGCATATAAAGGCCATTTCAGATATGAAGTTTCTTGTCAGTTTGGACACCCGTGGTCACACATGTGGACCCAACATGATATAGATCCAGTGTAATGTAGCAGTTGGATATTCAAGGATATTGGCCAACCCCAATCTCAGTAATTTCTCCAGCAACTTGAAAAGGTATTCCTACAATCATAGAAGTTGCTACTAGGCAATATTTGTTATCACCAGATTGAAACATTACATTAGTACATATGGGCCTTTACTTTGGAATGGAATGGGACTGCTCACACATGAACAAGAAATTTAATGTCTGAAAATCAGCTCTAGAATATGGCTTCTCAGCAATCTTCTCCAACAGAGGCTAACTTACCACTGAAATCACTAGGGCAAGCAGCACAGTCCTAAGCGTGCTTAATCAGAAGTAAAATTTTCTGATTTTCGTGGACTTTGTTCCCAAGTAAGTGTGCTTAAGGTTAACATGGACTGGATTATATCCAGAGTTTGTTTTCATTTTGGATGTATATGAGTGGGGGTGGAGGAGGTGAGGTAAATATTTGTGTGAGTCAGTGTGAAGGTTGTTGATGCCTTTCCATCGTTCTGCTCCTATTTTTGTTGTTGTTTTTACAGAGGGAAACCCCATTTGCAGTGGACAAACTTTGACCCCTTAGAATTCTTAGAAGAGTTAAAGAAAATAAACTCCCAAGTAGATACCTGGGAGGAAATGCTGAATAAGGCAGAAGTTGGTCATGGGTATATGGATCGACCTTGCCTGAATCCTGATGATCCCGACTGTCCAATCACAGCTCCCAACAAAAATTCAACCAAAGTAAGTTAATTTATCTTTTGTTGGCTAAGGATGCAGTCCTATGCATGTTTAGAGAAAGACCTACAACTTCCAGCATGCCTCAGCCAGCATGGCTGACTGGGGCATGCTGGTAGTTATAGGACTTTTCTCTATCTAAACATGCATAGGATTGCACCTTCACTCAGGAAAATGTGGTAGAAATGGCTACACCATATCATATCCTACATTCCCCTGTTCTCAACAATATTATTCAGTTTCAGGATAATGTCCATTCTTTTAAGTCATGTGTGGGCAATATCTTGCCTAGAGCTCTTGTTAGCGCCTGACAATAATAGCTTTCATATTTCCCCCCACCCCTAAAAGTTTCTATCCCTAATGATCACACAAATAATTTATAATGTGATTTATTTCTTTCTTTCTTTCTTTCTTTCTTTCTTTCTTTCTTTCTATCTGAAGGTTCAAAAACTCAAAAGCAAATGAAGATACGATAAACAAAAGATAAAATAGTTTCCATGTATGATGTACTTTGACCTCTTTAGTATAAGAGAGCAGTATATAAATTAGACAAGTAAATGCTGGCATGGCCATCTGTGCAGAGCAAGTTGACCAGTCTTAAGAGTTTTTATTTAAGAATTCCTTTCAGCCAGACTTCTGAAAATATACTTGTTTATACAAGCTTTCCCTGGCTTGTAACTGATTGTGACTCTGCTCTGTTCAATTGTTTCTTTTTATTTATTTGTTGTTGTTGTAAGTTGTAACTGTTTATTGTCACATTGAATTATATATGTATCCTAACAATGGTATTTAGTATTTTTGTATGTAAACCGCTTAGATGTTTTATTATATTAAGCGGTATATAAATATGATTAATAAATAAAATAATCAATCCATCAATGGTTTCCCAGCATTTTGATCTGGCACTCTGGGTTGTATTAAGTGGTGTCATTCTGTTATAGCAAAGCTTCTATCGCTTGCAGATACTCCACTTGTGCAAGTGTCAAATCCAATACTTCACTTCCACAAGCTTTTGCACAAGCTAGTGCACAACTAATTACAGCTTTGTTTCTTTGTTTCTTTTAAAATGTTTTAATTATTTTAACATGGTGTTTTATTCTTTTATCTTTGCAGTTCACCGCTCCAAATCTTTTGATGTGGAGCAGTATATAAATATTGTAAATAAATAAATAAAACCCTGTTAGGCTTGGTGTTGCTTGCACTAGTTGTGCTAGTTGTCCCACTAATGGTTGCACAACTGCTAGTCGAGCAGTGCCTTGTACTTTTTTGGCTAGCATAACATTGGATGCAACCCTCCTATTGGAATTTCCATTGCATACATGTATTTGTGGATTGCTAACTACTTTCTGCATGTGTTCATGGATCTTCATTTGCTTGTTACTCCAAGTTCTGCTGCAGGATGTGTATTACTTTTTTTCATTTTTAAATGTGGGCATGATGATAAAGGGGTTGGTAAGGCACTCTTGGAAAAGGGATTAAGGGTGCAATCCTATGCATGTTTAAACAGAAAAAAGTCCTACAAGGCTTTTTTCTGTCTAAACATGCATAAGATTGTACCCTAATTTGGTCAATATGGGTCTTCTCCTGACAGTATTGATTTTGCTGGTATTTTAGTGACCTGCAGTTCTATCTGTCCAGTTTTGTTTGTGTCCTCCTGTAGAGCAAGGGATTTTAGGATATGAACGTGACTAGGTTTGCAAAGCCACCAAGCCAGTTCACACAACCATGTCTGTCAAGCAATAACTGCAGCTGTCATTTGAAATGATAATTACAAATCCGCTTCCATTTACAGAGCTGTAGTGCTGCAGTATCAGTGAAGGTAAACTTTAGTAGTAACCTTAATAACTCCCCATCTCAGCCTTCCCCAGTCTGGTGCCCTCCAGATGTGTTAGACTACATGCTGGCTGGGGATCCTGGGAGTTGTCATCCAGTACATCTGGAGGGCATCAGTTTGAGGAAGGCTTCTCTAGCTGTTCATATGAATTGGTTCTGTGTTTTGGCTCAGTAACAGGATTTCTAATAGAGGGTCTTTTTGATTTAAACTACAGATTGTAATATTTTTCATTGGCATGTGGTATGTCCATGAATGAAGAGAGGGAAGGAATGGGGAGGAGAGTGAATGGGCAATATCCAATGTGATACTACTGCTAACGAAAATTACTTGCACTAGGGTAAATGACCTCTAGTGCAATGCCAATCACACTGACTGATGCGATGGGTTTCCCTGGAAAGCCCATCGTGCCAGCAGGTGCTGTTGGTGTCGTGCAACATTTACACTCGCACAATGTAATTTACTTTGGTAGTGGTAGTGTCACATTAGATACTGCCCAATGTGTCTTTAAAAACCAAAAGTATTTGGCCAAAGAAATTCAAATTTGCAATCAGAATTCATTGTGCATATTCAGAACAACTGACTTCTACTTAATTTTCATGGATTATTATGTCTGTGGTATTGCCTTTGTTTCATAGTTTCAGTGGCTTGGATCCAAAGTGGCCCTTGTGCAAACAGAAGTCCCTTCCACCCACACTAAGGGTGGGTTGGCAATTTCTCCCCCTTCCCCATCTGCAGCCTCCTGCGCCAAATTGCACACCATTCTGGAGATTTTCCCTAACTCTCAGGCACACCTTTGGTGTGTGTGTGTGTGTGTGTGTGTGTGTGTGTGGAGGGGGGGGGCAGCACAGCAGGAAGGGAGCAGAAAAGAATATTGATGGATGATACTGATACTGGATGCTGTGATGAATGGCTATGTTCAGCACCATGAATTCCAAGATGAATTCCCTTCCCTGTGATTGCTAAGCTTGAAGTCAAAATAGGCCCTTTTCTTGCTTCCACCTCCACATATTTTGTTTGGTCTGCAATCTTGAGACAGAAGTAGTTTATTTCTGTGTCAGATGTCCATACTCAATGAAAGGCAGCAGAAATGTGACCCTGTAGATTCTGTGAATCCCCCACCCCTCAATAATATGTATTATTTATTTGTTACATTTATATCCCACCTTTACTCCAAGAAGCCCAAGGTGGTATACATTTATCCTCACAACATCCCTGTGAGATAGGGGAGGCTGAGGGTCAGTGACTGGCCCAAGGTCACCCAGTGAGCTTCATGGCTCAATGGGGACTAGAACTTGGGTCTCCCGAGTCCTAGTCCAACTCTTTAACCACTACACCAGCTCTCAATGTAATCTCATGTTATGAAAGTAAACATTAAGAACTGTGATTAGATTTGGTTTCTTGGTAAATGGGGAAAGTTCTGGTAGTTTTGGTCATCTTGTCCACCTTTTATGGGAGCTGCCAGGGAAACCTAGCATGATACAGCATTTTTGGGGTGACTGCCCCCACTTGCTGCTCACACTAACACATTTGAACTAGAATAAGAAAGAATATACTAAAGAACAAGGTTCTGTTATTGTACATCTCTTCTGGGGATTCAGTGTGCTAGAAGATCTGTTCGACCTGAGTGAAGTTGGCCAAGCAAATTCTACGTTGGCCATTAATTGGTCAACTTCAATAGAAGTTTTGATTAAATTAAAGAATAGTAGGATAATACTTTACATTTGTATGGCAAGGCTGTTGTTTCTGGTACTGTTCGTAGTGGGATATTAGAATGGGCATTTCAGATGGTATGACAACTGTATTTTCAAGGAGTGTTTCACCCCCAATACTAAGTTTGATAACTGAAATCAGTGTAGCCCTGATGTTCTTAGGAGCCCAAGATCCTGTGTAGGTGTACATTTCCACATATGTCCTTACCATAAAGTGTCTTCAATATTTGCCATCTTCTAAAATAATTTTTAAAGCTCATACTTGAAGTGAACTAGTTGTTTCTTTTCTTTAGCAATCTCAGTTATATATTTTGCAGCAACCTCACACACTTTTAAATGTTGGGAGTTTTTGAAATCAGTTCAGCTTATGTTCTAATCTACCCTTTGTATTTATATTATAAAAAAATTAAACAAAAATAATGGAGGGAGCAATCCTGTGGCCACTAGACACTGTCTAGAGAGCCATAGGATTTTTTGCCAAGGCTCTGAACTCGGTTCCCAGAAACCGTGCTCCCCGCCCACTCCCCCTCCCCCTCCCCTTCATAGCCAGTGCAGTTCTGTCTGTGTTGGCTACATCTCCACACTCGGAAACAGAGCTCGGAAGTGGTGAAAAGGTGTGTGGAGGTCCCGGGGGCAGCGAGGGGAGGAGACTGCTGAACCTGTGTTATGCATCTTCCTATGTGCTGTGTGGCCTCCCCCCATCCCACTCCAAAGCTCTCTGGCTAGACAGGCAAAATTGTCCATCTAGCCAAAAATGCAGAGTGGCTGGAGCATGGAGGCAAGGATTGCCTCTGTGCTCCAGTTGCCCTGCATTGGATAGTCAACAGCTTCTGAGTTCGGAGGCTGACGACTATCTCCATAGGAATGCACCCTAAGCAAGCCAGACATCACATTCTAGAAAGTTTGCAATAGTTTTACTACACATCTATAGAATAACCATTTTCTAGTCAGATGGAATATCTGACAAATTATATGACCAGGAAAAGTGTAAACCATATAGTCAGCAAATTCCTTTTAAGGGTGGAATTATAATTTTATGTTATTGCAAAATGTTATATGGTGGATATAATAAGACCTAAACTCTAACAGTTTGGAAGACACTGTGGTTTGGGATTATTTATCTCACTTAAATCTATAGATTAACTTTTAGTGTTGGGATCTGGATTCTTGAGAGATTGGGACAGATAGGAAAATGGCTCACTTCACTAAAGGCTTAGCCACACCACCAGTGTGGACTTTCCTTCTTTCCTCTGCTTGTTTCCCTGCTGGTTTTCTGCTGCCTCTTAGGAAGTGTGGTAGGAAAAAGGGGAAATCCATAGCTACTCCTGGCTGCCGGATTGAGTCCCAGGAGGAACAGAGGGGGTGTGATTTGATAAGGACTTATTTGGATCTTCCTGTTCCCTTTCAGAGCTTTCTGCCAGAGCAGAGCTTGCTGCAGGATTCCTATGGACTACCACACTTGTGTTCCTTGGGTCTCTAAACTAATGTCACTGAGGCTATATAATTTATCTTGTGCTTTTTAATTGCCCGATGGGTCTATAACATCTTTGTTTATATTTTAGCCTCTTGATGTGGCCCTTGTTTTAAGTGGTGGATGTTATGGACTGTCCAAAAAATACATGCATTGGCAAGAAGAGCTGATTGTTGGTGGCACAGTTAAAAACGGTACTGGGAAACTTGTCAGGTAAGCACTCCTGGGCCGGCAATGCAATATATTCTTGTCTGATACATTCTCTTTGCCGCCTGGGGCGGAGGGGTGAGAGGGAATTTCTTGCATACATTTTTCCATGTTTAATTGTTTTCCTGAATCAGCAGTCCTACTACATAGTATTTTAATGTTGAATATTTTGTGTTGGTTACATATCCTTTCTGTAAATAAATATAAAAATGCACTTCCACTTTGGGTGTCACTCATTCTAGAGTTACTGCTTCAGTTCTGATTCAGTAGGGCAGGGATGGCCAGCTGGTAGTCTGCAAGATTTTTTTGCTCACATTCCACTTTATAAGGAAAAGAAGCAACGACTCGCTGGATTGTAGCCAGTCATGACCATCTGCTAATAGAAAGCTCTTTGATCCAGCAGAAGCTTCCATCAATGGAATGGGGAGAGAGGTGATTTTTGCCAGTTCCCTCTCCCCCTGCACCACTTCCCATGCTGTTCTGAAGGGTTCCACCATCCTCTGGAGCAGATTTGGGTGGTGGGGAGGGGGAGGCAGAGTTGGCCAAAATTGTGTCCTTCCCTGATCCACTGATGGAAGCCTCTGCTGGATGAAAGAGCCTTCAGTCAATGAAGGGGCACCACTGGATACAATCCTCTGTGTTTATTTGATATACATTTTGTTGAATTTCTGCCTCATGCACATTTTGGAGAAGCAAAGGACTACTGCCACCTGCTTCCTCAGAAATCCCCCTCAAGAAGCATGCCCATTTCTCAGATGTACACACACTCATTGATGACCTCTTAGATGTGCACTCTGTAGTGCTAGGAGCTGCCATCTTCACTAATATAGCCTTACCATAAGTGAAAAGGTCAGATAGTTTGGGCTCCTGGATTAATATCTGGAGAACAGGGTGTACCCCAAGAATACCGAAGTTGGTCATCCCCGCAGTAAGGAGATGCCCAACCTGCTCAGTCACTGAGGTCATCAGAGAGTTTGCTCCTGATAGTTCCACATGGACCTATGGCCTGACTTGTGTCCACCAGGAGAAGAGCCTTCAGAGTGGTGGCCCCCTTTCTTGGAATTCCTTGCCCCTGGAGATCAGGCAGGCACCTCTTGAAAACAGCACTGTTCCAGGAGGCATTCCTTAATTGACTAGTTATGGTTTTTATTGGCATTGTGTTTTTTAAGCAAGTATAATTTTAATGTGATGTTTTAGTCTTTTTATTCTTTTACTGTTTTATGCTCCAAAATCTGTTCTAGATATGGAGCGGTATATAAATATTGTAAATAAATAAATAAGGAAGTGCGGGGGACTGGACTCATAACTTTCTAAGTTCCAGTGCATCTGCACCAGTATTGTTTTTACAGATTATATGTTTAAATTTCATGTTGAGCATGTGCCTATAAGAATAAAAGGTCTGTGGCATAATTGTATTTATTTGCAGCTTCATTTTTTCTTTATTGCCTTTCTAACAAATATTGAAGGTGGCTTTCAGTCAAAATAAAACAATGGTTACCAAAAATGCATGGAAGAATATGAACATGTGAAGCTGTCTTGTGCTCAGTCATACCATTGATCCATCTAGCCCAATACCACCAACTTGCAGCAGACCTCCAAGGTCTCCAGCAGAGAACTTTCCCAGTGCTGCTGGGAAGGAGGAGGGGGCTGTAGCTCAGTGGTAGAGCACCTGCTTTGCATGCAGAAGGTCCCAGGTTCGATCCCTAGCTTCTCCAAATAGGGCTAGGAAATAATCCTGCCTGAAATCCTGGAGAGCCACTGCCAGTCAGTGTCAACATTACTGGGCTAGATGGACCAAGGGTCTGAGTCAATGTAAGGCAGCTTCTGATGTTCTAGCTAATGAAAGTTCCTTTTGGCCACCACTTTAGATGGCTTTAAAAGGGGATTGGACAAATTCCTGGAGGAGAAGGCTATCAGTGGCTACTAGTCCTGATGGCTATATGCTGCTTCCAGTATCGGAGGTAGTATGCCTATGTACACCAGTTGCTGGGGAACATGGGTGGGAAGGTGCTGTTGCACTCATGTCCTGCTTGTGGGTTTCCCATGGGAGCTGGCTGGTCACTGTGTGAACAGAATGCTGGACTAGATGGACCCTTGGTGTGATCCAGGAGGACTCTTCTTAAGTTTTTACATTTACCATTACTCACTTGAAAAACATGAGTTGTATGCCCTTTTCTTTTGCAGTGCCCAGGCTTTACAGACCATGTTTCAGCTAATGACTCCTAAGCAAATGTATGAGCACTTCAAGGGCTATGACTACGTTTCACACATCAACTGGAATGAGGACAAAGCAGCTGCAGTTCTGGAAGCCTGGCAGAGGATGTATGTTGAGGTAAAATAGAAACTTACTTGAAGAACCATTTATTGTTTACCTTCAGTGTAGCCTAGTATGGGTTGCCAGTGCATTCCTTCAATGAAGTCCCTTAAGGTATGACTTATTGTCAGGATGGATGTGAGCTCAGCTTAAAACACAAATTTATTTAGAACAGCAAAGAATTTAAAGTTCCTGATTTACCTTCCTTTCTGTCTAAATGGAAAAACTGCCAACCTCTGCTATGAGTGACAATAAAGAGAAGTACACCTTTGTTTTAACTAATGGGTTTTAAAAACCGGCACCCTCTCTTCTGATTTGCTGGTCTGGCAGTGAATTGCCTTAGCTTAAAGAGTTAGGCTGGTTTTAAAAACACTTGGTCAGTGTGATTATCCAAAGCAAAGGTGTCTGGAACACATTAGCCAGCCATAGAATCTGTTCACAGCTGCAGTCCCATTGGTGAGGTCATGTGACATTATCTGGCCTTTGTTTCCCAGGCGTTGACCTCTGCTGAGCTGCTTGTGACCTCTCTGAAGTGTCCAGCCAATGGAGAAAGAGAGGATTGCTCTTAAGAATTTGTTGTTTTAGGTTAGAGGCACAACTGATACAACAACAAATCAGTTGTAGACTTATGGATAGAGAAAGCAGGAAAGGAGTGGGGGAGCAGGGGAGAGTGAGCCATGAACCTTCTACAATTTCACTATTTTAAATTAATTGCAATTTTCCTCTCCTCTGAGGCACACATTTTTATTTGATCTGTAGCAGCCTGCTGTGCCTCTGTACCAAGTATGTCAATTATGTAACAAAGGGTCAATGGCACCTCCTTTACAGAGTGAGTGTGTGTGTGTATGAGAGAGAGAGAGAGAGAGAGAGAAATAAAACCTGGTTTTAAACTATATCCACTGCAGGAATGTATCAGTCCACTGCAGGAATGTATCATATTGTCCCCCTTTGTGTACTCACGCTTCCAATCTTTTTGTACAGGTTGTTCATCAAAGTGTTGCACAAAACTCTACTCAGAAGGTGCTTTCCTTCACTACAACTACTTTGGAGGACATCCTAAAATCATTTTCTGATGTCAGCGTTATCAGAGTTGCCAGCGGCTACCTGTTAATGGTAAAATGGATAGAAGATTCATTTTATGCTTCACGATGTACTTGTGCATTGTTTCATAGTAAGCCGTCATCATAGGAATCATTCTTGTCATGTTCTTGAACAGCTCTGAAATCTGTAGTTTTGTGCCACTTGTTCATTTGTGTAATCTGTCTGAGGGCGGATCTGTGGTTCATTAGGGGGAACATGCACTCTGCATGGATGGGCTCACAAGACTGATCTCTGTGGTTTTCAGTTAAATGATAACAGAACTGGGAAGACGTCTGCCTGAGAACTTGTAGAGCTGAGTTTTAGACCTACTGACAGCAGGACCAGGCAAGAGGAGCCATTGGTCTGCCTCAGTGCAAAGCAGCACCTTACAATACCTTTGTTCTGCCAAAATGTATTTTGTAGGTGAATGTTTTGTTTAGAAAAGGGAAACACTTAATATGTAGCTTGCTCTGATGTTTTGGTTTATTAAAAAAAAAAACTCTTCTGTTCTGCTTGCAGCTTGCCTACGCCTGTTTAACCATGCTGCGGTGGGACTGTGCGAAGTCCCAGGGTGCCGTGGGGCTGGCCGGAGTCTTGTTGGTTGCACTCTCAGTAGCTGCAGGATTGGGGCTGTGCTCATTGATTGGGATTTCCTTTAATGCTGCCACAACTCAGGTATTAAAGGAACAATGTAACAAATTGTTGGCCAGAATAAATCATATGAAATGGGGCGGTGGGGAGGGGAGGCTGGAATATAAAGAGCTCTGAAATAATCATTTTTTAGTACTTGCAGTTGTACCTGTGTTGGCATGCCAAGCAGTTAACATTTAATACGTTTAAACTGAGAGAATATACTACCTGTGGTTATTCAGGACATAGATCTGAATAGGGAAAGTGTTTCGATGGGATTTTTATTTACATTTCACACATATAGCTGAACTGCCCTTTTAGTATTGGATATGTATGAGTAGAAGCATCCAACAAGCTACAAGTGGCAGAAGGGTGTCTTTATCCTTTGCTTTTGGATTTTGAAAGTAACTGGTGATTGTCTTAAGCTTTGTAATTAACAGTCATTACAACAAAAGGGTAAAATGTTGCATTGGAGAGCTGGGCTAAAATCTCCAATCAGCCCAGAGGTTTAGGTTGGCCTTCAACAAGCACTATTTCAGAGGGTCCTAGGCTCCTTTGCTTCCTCTCCACAGGTAAAAGGTATCAATTAACTGAGAGAAACTGCATTAAAATAAAGATAGTGGGTTCTTAAAATAAAGATAGTGGGTTAACAGTAAATCTAATTCACATTTTCAGTGAAACCAAAGTTTTCATCAAATGTTCATAGCCTGATGCAAAAGATCAGGATCTTCGCTAACAGGCATATATCCATGTTTAGATATAAACAGAAATCCAGGTGTAAGAATATACAATATTATCTTAGTTAGTTGACTAATATTCTGGTAGGACATAAAACTCTTATAATGTCTTTGATTCCTGTTTCCTTTTTATGCAGGTTTTACCCTTTCTTGCTCTAGGAGTTGGTGTAGATGATGTCTTCCTTTTGGCACATGCATTTAGTGAAACTGGGCAGAACAAGAGAATTCCATTTGAGGTGAAGGAAAATTACATGGTGCAATTCTTTCAGTCCTAGGGATGTGTATAATTCATAATGCAGGGGACCAGGATTGTGTCTTCTTTATTTTTTGTCTTGGGTGGAATTTCTAAGAAATTTTTGCTGAAAAGGGACTTCTTTATCAGTTTCCCATTCCATATAGACACGTTTTTGGAGAGGGCAATGAGGTACTGGAGAAGTGGGTTACTGCTGGAAAGGAACTGCAGGTCCTTTGTAGAGTCTTCACTCATCCAGCTGCTTTCATTTCTGTCTGGTTCTGATAGGGGATAGAGGAGTTTTCAGAGCAGGTCAGACCTAAGGGAAAAGGCCACCCCTGGCACCACTGGATTCACAGAGTGCTTCTTACATCTATTCTTAGGGTATTTCAAGACAGACGGCTCCTAACAATACTAATAAAAAGGCATTTTGTCTGTCTTTTCCCCCTTAATTGATTTTTTTCCTATAAGAAAAGAGATGGAAGAAGCAGTGTGAAAACACTGGAGGGTTACAAATGGAAGACTACGTCATCTGGATCTTCCATAAAATTCCATGTTTGAGGCAGGACTATTGTAGGATCAAAGCCTTGTCTGGAAACACCCTTAGTGCTTATTTGATAGAATTAAGGCTTAATACATGATTATTTATGTCTTGTAAATGATTTAAATTAAAACCCTGATGGACTGACACTTCCCTTTTTTTTGCATTGTGAAGTCAGGCTAATCCTACTAGAGTCTGTCTTGCTAAATCGCTGGTAGGTAGTTCATGCCAAAAGCTATTGCACTGCAGAATTATATTTTGAACACATGTATTTTTAATGCCAGTACGACCACATTACTATGGTAGAGTCATCCCTTTGTCTATGCAAAGTATTGATTGTATCCTGCAGATAGACATGCACAGTCTTGATTTCCAGTGTGTAACACTCTGTCTTTTGTATGTTGCATTCTGTTTAATTCCTCATGTATTCTACAACTTCATATGTATTTTCAGGATAGAACAGGGGAATGTTTGAAACGCACTGGGGCAAGTGTAGCCCTTACATCTATCAGTAATGTTACTGCATTCTTCATGGCTGCCTTAATTCCCATTCCTGCTCTACGGGCATTTTCACTCCAAGTAAGTTCATAAAGCTTGTTCAGTGTTGGTACTGTTATGCTGGCTGTAGTCTGACATTTTCATTTGAGAGCCAGTATGGACCAGGGGTTCGTGCTTATTTATTTATTTATTTATTACATTTATATCCCGCCTTTTTTCCTCCAAGAAACTCAAGGCGGTGTACATACTCCTCCTCCTCTCCATTTTATCCTCACAACAACATCCCTGTGAGGTGGGTTGGGCTGAGATTCTGTGACTGGCCCAAAGTCACCCAGTGACCTTCTATGGCCAAGTGGGGACTAGAACCTGGATCTCCCAACTCCCAGTCCAGCACTCTAGCCACTACACCACACTGGCTCTAACGGGGGACATTGGAGAAATT
Source organism: Heloderma suspectum (assembly GCF_057233095.1). Taxonomy (NCBI): domain Eukaryota; kingdom Metazoa; phylum Chordata; class Lepidosauria; order Squamata; family Helodermatidae; genus Heloderma; species Heloderma suspectum. Next base: position 91,715,441 of record NC_139459.1, read on the forward strand.
CCCTATAACTGGATGGTTGTTCCTGGACTGAAATGATCTACATCACAGTTAGATCAGTGCTAGTATAGAAAACAAAATCCAGCACCTTGAGTCACATCAGAGGTGTATAAGCTAGAGAGCATATTTAATTTTAAATATGCTTACTTTTACATACATGCTTATGGGGAAACTGCCCTTATTCTTAACTTTGCCCTTATTCTACAGTGCTTTTGTTTAAAAACTGATGTGTTTTTAAAAGTTGATTCAGCCTTGAAAACTCTTGATACATGGACTTAGAAATCATGAGTTGAAAGTGAGAAACTTTGGCTTCTTTTAGTGTATGTACTTTAAGAGGTTTGAAAATGTGTTGATTAATTTCTCTGCAGTTTGAGGAGTAGAAATGTACTTTTTTAGACAAAAGGTGGGGTTTAACAAGGAGTCTATGGGCTACAGAAGTACCTTGGGTCCCCCATCCCTATATTAGTAACTGTGTCGTATGACAAGAAGGCAAAACAGCATTCTACCATCAGGCCTGTCATGAACCTGCTCACCTGATGGGATTTGTGCACTCCCTTTTATACAGGGTCTTGTGGATCCTGACTAAAATCTACTTCTCTGGGATATTGAACAGAGGTAATTAGCTACCACCAAACCTCTGAAACAGCTTTCTCCCCCAACATAGGGGTCACCATTGGAGAGATCACTAAGAGGAAAATATTGTGGGTGGTAGGTCTGTTATCTCCACTTTTAACCAGTGTGGTCTTTCAATAGAAGTACCCACTTCTATTCAGGCCAGTTATGTTACTCAAACGTCTAGGAACATGGGGTTACATTTGAGCTTCTAGAGCAGGGGTATTGAACCACTTTCATCCCAAGGGCCGAATTCCATTTCAGAGAAACTTCTGGGGACCACATTCTGTGGTGGGCAGGGCTAAAGGCAAAGGGTGGGGGGGGAATACAAAAAATACCAGCGAGTTGTAGCTTAAAGCTCATACTGCCAGGAACTAAGCCTTAGGAGAGGCATTTCAACCTTTAAGAATGGGGGAAAACTGCACAAATGCCTGGAAATCACCAAAGAATGGGGGGGGGCGGAAGGGGAAAGGGGGCATGGCTATCTGGGAAGCCCTGGAAGGCCGGATTGGAACCCCAGGAGTGATAGATTTGGCCCCTGGACCTGAGGTTCCCTACTCCCTGTTGTAGAACGACTACAGTCTACACAGCCCAAAATATTTGTATTGGTAAAACACAAAAGAGAAAAAGGCATCAACAAGCGCCAGTAGTTTAGGAATGAAAATAAAGATGATTCAATCAAAACTCTTCTTGACTTTGATGGTCTTTTGCTGAGCTGGACCTAAAGACTTTAGAAAGTTTAGGGCACCATCCTATGCAAGTTTAGAATGAAAAAGTTCCAACAACTCCCAGCATGCTCCAGCTGGCATAGCTGACTGTGGGATGCTGGAAGTTCTAGGACTTTTTTCTGTCTAAACGTGCATAGGGTTGCATCCTTACTACATAAGAATCAGCATTCATGTTCTCAGAGGTGGATTGGAGCCATGATGTTTAGCATTTCCCCTAGACTGGTGATTTCTCTCTCTCTCTCTCTCTCCTTCCTCTCTTTTATACACAATCAGTGGCTTAATTACTAAAGGCACATGGGCACCAAAGGAATCAAATTACTACCCATCAGGATGGTGAGTTTGCTTAACTGTCACCATTTAACTAGGCTTTTATCTGTCTGGAAGGTTCATTTTGATTTCAGGAACTTGGGCTTTTCCTGAGATGTGACTAAATCCTGTATGCTCTCATAGCAACCTTGGAGTCACTTTTGGATTTACAGCTTGTATGGCATATCAAAATGCACCCAGAACGGAGTTTCTCCATCACAAGGTCGTGTTATCTAGCTGCATAAAATATATATGAAATGCCCCCCCCACGCACACACACACTTACCCTGATTCTGAAATTTCAGTGTACAACATCCCATTTTATCAGTTATATTTAAAAGGATTGGATTATGGATAATGCTGTCCTATATGCATGTATTTAGTAGTTCGTGGTCTGCTGCCTTCCTTCTTGCAAATATCTGTGATGTTTGTGAGAGTAGTGGTCCCATGAACTTTAGGAGCATCAAGGGAGCAGGGTTTCAGAGCTAGGCAATGCAAATTACTTATTTGAAAAGTTCGTCCCAAAAAAAGGAAAGGTAGCTGTGTTAGCCATATGAAAAATTCCAGAATTCGTATCGGCATAATAACTTTATTAGGCCAACTCAAAAGGGCACAAAAATGTGAAAGCATTCAAGATCTCCAGATCTCTTAATCAGGCCAGATGTTACAAAAAGCAGGTGGGAAGAATTGGCGGCGGGGGCGGGGACTGATCATGTTGAAGTCATGAAGTCTGCATGGTCAGAGTCTTAAGATGAAATGGTGTTGGAGGGGGCTGCAGACTGGCTGTACCAGGTGATGTAATGGTTTCATGTTGTGCCTGGGACTGCCCCTAGGACTGCTAGGAACAAGAAACAAACGATGGATAATGCCCTATTTTGAAAATATAAATTCCAGCTGTTACTTGGAACTGTCTCCATCTTCAGGTAAAGCATACAGATTTTGTGGTTCTTTACTTGCTTACTCAGGCTTTTGCATACTGTTTGGAAGTATTTTGATACCAATTCTGATATTGACTCTTAGTAGGAGCTTATCAGTTCAGATATTGATTCTTAGTGGGAGCTGTCCACCAGAGATGAATTCATGTGTTGTGTGTAGGGATGTGTGGATTGTGTAAAATCTATTCTGTCTGTGTTTCACAGGTTGTCAGGTGCCTTTCATTCCACTGTCTGCCCTTTGATAGAACTGGGTTTTTGAACAATTTGAATTGTTTCCAAATTTGCACAAATTTGCACATGGAATAATGTGTAAATGCCCACAAAATCCACAAATCCCCCCCCCCAAATGCACATTTTCACACTTTCACACATTTTTGGCTGGGTTTTTAAAATTTTTGCGTATTTTTCTATGACAAAATTTATGCAAAATTCCTGAAGGTTAGAAGAACAGTCCGCACGTCTGCAGAATCCACCCGACAGGAAAAGCTGGTCCACTGTGGAATCCGTAGGTTGGATTCATAAAAAATGCGAATTCATTTGGTTCCATTGCGGATTTCTCCAACATCCCTAGTTGTGTGTTATGAGCTACAATAATTGCAGTTTGACAATTAATTGATACCTAGGTGGTGCCTGGGATGGAGTGTCAACCATCCTATATCTTTCTTTGATATAGAACCCCCACCCCATGACTAGCAATAATCAGGTGGGAGGTGAGTGTTGCCCTTACCCTGGTTATGATCCCAAATAAGTGAAATTATGGTTTAGCTTATTACTGTAAGCTGTGCTCCCTGCTTGGTACACTAACACTTAACTATTGTTAACACAAACAATTGTTTGCAAGCCCACTTCAAACCATGGTTTTGCATTCTGGATTGCAGCTAATTCTTAAAAATAGTTTAGTTGTTCAGATGGAACAGTTAATCATGGTTATGCATTGGCTGCATTAGGGTGGCTTAATAAGCCAAGAAGTGAACAAGCTTCATACCATCACATGCAACAGCTTTGCTCTTCCCTTCATATGAATGAAGAAACAAGCCAGGAAGCTGCAGTTAACTATATCTTTCTTTGATATAGAACTTCGGTTGATGGCTTCCGAACAAGCCAACATAGGGAAGCCAACTTTAAACCATGGCTTCATATATTCTGGCTTGTTTTTAAGCCATTCACCATAGTTTTCCTGGTTCAAATGTAACAGAAAGCTGTGGTTAACTGTGACTTCCTTGCTTGTTTCCCCACTTGCATGAAGGGAGGAGCAAAGCAGATGCAGGAAGCTCATTCATATTTTGGCTTATTAAGCCAAAATTTGATCATATGAACTTGACCATTGTGTTTCCATAGGGTCAAAGTATGAAGCTGCTAAAATCTGTTATGAAGTTGCCAGGCAACACAGTTAATTGCTTCTGATCACCTTGACCAATTGCCCAGTAATAGAGACCCAATCACATTTTTGTTAGCATCAGAACTGAACATATGAACTCACTCTGAGGACTGATTCATTTATATGAATAACAGCTCATATTTGTAGTCCAGCCATGTCAGTAGTGGGTAGTTCCTGCTGCATCTTCTGTGGGTACTTTTCTCCTAAGCTACTCTGTTCATATGAATATTCCAGAAGTATGAGCTGCCATTGATACAAATCAGAGTTGATTCACAGTATATGCATGGTCTCTGATTTGATACTTACGGTATAATAGTGAAAAATATTGGCCTTGTAAGTTAGAGCTTTCTCTTTCTTGGGGCTATGGTATGCCCATGGTACTGTGTATAACAATGTTTGTGCTGCTTTCACATTCATTATTACTACCTCAGCATATTTGTTTCATACCTACCTTCCAATACATGCAGAGAGCTTTCTGTCACTGGATGTGACAGATTTTCATGAGCTCATGAAGTAGTTTCCCTTGCCTGAGCTGATAAAACAGAGCCCTACAACATGCATGGACTTATGTTTCTGGATCACAACCAGTATCTCTTCAATAAAGACCTTCTGCCATCTGTTATCTCCCCCTCCCCCTGCCCAAGAACGGTAGTGTCCATCTCACAGTGTGTGAGTGTGCACATGCACCATATTTTTCTGCTGTCTAGCTATAATCATGATGTTATATTTTTTCCATAGACAAAATTAAAAGGCACTGATGGATACTGCTTCTACTAGGGAAGAGCTCTCTGAAGAGAGCTCTGGGAGGTTGTCCTTTGGCATTGCTCCAACACAGGAACGATTTATAGCACACTCTGACCTTGGTAAAGACTTTGGTAACTGTACTTTCTCAGCAGTCATTTTTCTTCTCTTGTTGTCTGCTTCACCAATCATTTTTCACTCTACTTGACCCTTGACCTAACTAGAGGAAGCAAGAATTACAATTTTTCATAATACCTGTTGCAACTATTGTGATTTTTTGGAGACTTGAGTACTGCAGTTTGTAAGCAGTGCCGTAAAAAGGAGTTGCTATTCACTGCGTGAAGTTGAGCTTTCCTTGTGATCTCTTTTCACTGTTATAAGCTCATGCCCAGACTCTGGTGTCCACAAGCCAAAGTAGGAGAGGCACTGTATACAAGCATGTAATCCTTGGCAAATGCATCTTGTTGGATTATGAATAGTCCCATGACTTTTTCTCTTGTTAGACTATTGAATGCTTACTACTTTATCCTTTCCTCCATCCTTGTAAGTTGATCTGCTAGACAATCAATAATTCTGCTGTAAAAGAAATCAGTATTTGAAATGAATACATCTGTTTTCAAGTCTGTCAGTCTTCTGAAAGGAAGAAAAAAAAATCTAATGAAGCATATTCTCAATAAGGCTTTGCATTGGCCCAGTTTGCACATCACGGTAACCCACAATTTATTGTGAATGAGCCCAAACAAGCCCGATTGCTCCCTCTGTGAGCAAGAGCTCTAAACAACCCATGGCCATGGATTATTATTTATTTATTTATTTATTTATTCATTCATTCATTTCATTTCTATACCGCCCAATAGCCGAAGCTCTCTGGGCGGTTCACAAAAATTAAAACCAAACAACACACAATAAAACAATTTAAAATATATAGAACATTAAAACCACAATATAACAATACAACCACAATAAAACCTAGCAGCAGTACAGGAGTTTAAAATACAGATTTAAAACAGCAAAGATAAAAATTTAGAAAGCTAAAATGCCTGGGAAAATAAAAAGGTCTTCACCTGGCGCTGAAAGGAGTACAATGTAGGCGCCAGCTGAACCTCACTAGGGAGCTCATTCCAGAGCCGGGGTGCCACAACAGAAAAAGCCCTCCTCCTAGTAGCCACCCGCCTCACTTCCTTTGGCAGGGGCTCACGGAGAAGGGCCGCTGATGATGATCTTAAGGTCTGGGCAGGCACATATGGGAGGAGGCGATCCTTCAGGTAACCTGGCCCCAAGCCGTTAAGGGCTTTGAATGTTAACACCAGCACTTTGAATCGGGCCCGGAAATGGACTGGCAGCCAGTGCAGCTGGAAAAGTACTGGCGTAATATGAGCTCGCAGGCCAGTCCCTGTTAACAATCTTGCTGCCCTATTTTGGACCAGCTGAAGTTTCCGGACCGTTTTCAAAGGCAGCCCCACGTATAACGCATTGCAGTAATCCAGACGAGAAGTTATCAGAGCATGGATAACTGTAGCTAGGCTATCTCTGTCCAGATAAGGGCGTAGTTGGTATACCAGCCTAAGCTGATAAAAAGTGCTCCGTGCCACTGAGTTCACCTGTGCCTCAAGTAACAGTTCTGGATCCAAGAGCACCCCCAAACTACGAACCTGATCCTTTAGGGGGAGTGCAACCCCCTCCAGAACAGGTTGAATATCACCTAGCCGGGCAGACGAACCACCCACTAACAGTACCTCCGTCTTGTCTGGATTGAGTTTCAGTTTATTAGCCCTCATCCAGTCCATTACCGTGCCCAGGCACTGGTTCAGAACAGCCACTGCCTCACCTGGTTTTGATGAGAAAGAGAGGATGTTCTGTCCATGGTTTGATTAGCGTTATGTGGGAACCCCACCCACCCCCAATACTCAAAGTGAAGTACTTCAGTTTTGCAAACTTATAAACCAGTCTCTAGCATAGCGTTGGTTTATAGCAGCCTTCCCCAGCCTGGTGTCTTCGAGACATTTGAGTCTTCAACTCCCATCAGCCACAGACAGCATGGCCAGTGTTTGGGAATGCTGGGAGTTGTAGTTCAAAACATCTGACAGGCACCAGGTTGGGGAAGGCTGGTCTCTGGGAACATCACCTCATTCTTGTGCATTGTAGTTGTCCTTTGTTGCCTTATCTTCCCCATTCTGGGGGAGGGGGGACTGGCTGAGTGGGTAAGGGTAGTGGTGAATGCCTCTTTATGGCAAATGGTGATTCCATCTTGCTTAAAAGAGGTGGTATTAAGACCTCTGTGAAAAAGAACCTCCATGAACCCCACTGTATTGAATAATTTCCAGCTGGTCTCCAGTATTCCATTCTTGGCAAGATGCCTGGAGCATATGATGGCTTCTCAGCTCCAGAGATTTGTGGAAGAGGCAGATTATCTAGATTCATTTCAATCTGGCTTCAGGTCTAGTTATTGGACAAAGGCTGCTTTGGTTGCCTTAGCAGACGATCTACTCCAGGAATTGGACTGGGGGAGTGTGTCCCAGTTGGTTCTGCTGGACCTGTCAGTGACCTTTGATACCATCAACCATGGTATCCTTCTGAGGCATCTATCTGAGACGGGACTAGCTCCAGTTCTTCTTGGAAGGGCAATTTCATGCTGGAGGATTCCTGTTTGACACCATGGCTGTTGGCCTGTGGTGTCCCTCAAGGCTCCATCTTATCCCCCATGCTATTGAAAATACACTTGAAATGGCTGGGAGGGGCTGTCCAGAGTATTGTGGTTCAGTACCACCAGTACACTCATTGACACCCAACTGTATATCTCCTTTCCATCTAAATCCAAGGAAACTGTTCTCATTCCATATCAGTGTCTGGTGTTGATAATGGATTGGATGAGGGAGAACAAATTTAATCTTAATCCAGACAAGACAGAGGTGCTCCTTGTTAGTCAAAAGGCAGATCAGGATATAGGGACTGAACCTGTGCTGGATGGGTTACACTTCCCCCTGAAGTCTCAGGCTTGCAGTTCGGGTGTACTTTTGGACTTGGCCCTGAACCTGGATGCCCAGGTCATGGCGATGGCCAGGAGTGTGTTTGCCCACCTGAGACAAGTGTGCCAATTGCTCCTGTTCCTAGAGGCATCTGATCTGGCCATGGTCACACATGCCTTAGTGACATCGCATTTGGACCACTGAAACATACTCTAACAGGGGACTGCTTTTGAAAACTGTTCAGAAACTTCAGCTAGTCCAGAATGCTGCTGCCAGACTATTGACCAGATCCAGTTACACGGTGTGTGTGACTCGCTTGTTACAATAGCATTGCTGGTTACTGGTCTGTTTCCAGGCAGAATTCAAAATGCTGGTTATGACCTTTAAAGCCCTATACAGCTTGGGGCTTGTAACCTGAAAGACCACCTTCTCCCATATGAGCCTGCCCAGGTTTTAAGATCTTTGGGCGAGGACTTTCTTTCCTTAGCATCGCCTTCAAAGGCATGATTAGTGATGATGAGAGAGGGCCTTTTTGGTGGTTGCTCCCAGGTAGGGATGGGTGAACTCAGCGGGGTCTGGGTCAAGCACCACTCAGTGGACCCCTGCTGGCCTCCCACTTCCTCACCGAGCTGCCATTTTGCAGAAAAATGGCAGCTTGATCTTGTTTGTAAATGCCCATCTGTGCAAATGGTGGCCAGAAATGGCCCCTTTACAGCTGCCATTTGCGCAGATGGATGTTTACGCACAAGAACAAGCCACCATTTTCCTGCAAAATGGTGGCTCAGTGAGGAAGCACGCGGCCGCACACCAAGCTGGGCAAATGGGGGGATTCCTGGACTAGTATCCAGGAGGCCAAGACAGTGATTTCTCACTGGGCTTCAAGCTCCAGCCAGACGCCTGCGACTCGGGATGGATGGGCGCTTCCCTGTCTGGGTTCTACACCTGCCCAGCCCCTGTCCCTGCTCACATGCCCTGGGACCCATGCTCAAGCCCCACGCCTATTTGCCAAGCTGCGCACACTTATTTGGGCTCCATCCTCCAGCACAGTGATCGCCATGTTGCGAAAAAACATGGCGATCACAAAAATGCACACACAGACTTATATGCAAAATGGTGCTGTGAATCACCCATATACCCAAGATTACAGGCGTAAATGGGCTACTTAAACCTGTAATCTTACACCTGTAATCTTACACCTGTAATCTTACACCTGTAATTCACAGCACCATTTTGCGTATAAGTCTATGTGTGCATTTTTGCAATCGCCATGTTTTTTCTTAACATGGCAATCACTGTGCTGGAGGATGCAGCCCAAATAAGTGCGGGTGGCTCAGAGAGCATGGGGGGCAGGTTCGAGTGGGGCAGGGGCTCGGCAGGAATGGCTCGGGGGGATGCAGGTGGTCCGCTGGACTCCCGGACCGAAACAGGTGCCTGTGCCATTCCCTACCTGTGACATCCCTACTCCCAGGCTATGGCACTCCCTGCCAAGGGAAGCTAGGTTGGCTCCCTCTCTGCTGTCTTTCAACCAGCAGGCAGAGATGTTTCTGTTCAAGCAGACCTTCAGCTTATAAAATGGTCTGTTGAGTAGGATGCTGTTTTTATTCTGTTATTTTGGCGTTTTTATATGTGTTTTTAATGTATTTGTTTTATTATTATTTTTAACTATGGGCTTTTAAAAAAAAATTGGTTTTTTTATCATTGTTAGCTGCCTTGACTGCCATTTTCTTGGTAGAAAGGTGGGGTATAAATCAAACAGATAAATAAATTTACATGCATCTGGTCATAATTTGCTATTTCTCTCATAAATAATAGCCACATTTTTGTGCACCACTCCCATTTGTCACAGCAGATCTTAGTGCTAAACCACTTTTTACACTTGTATTTTTTAAAAAAGTTTGTCCTTCAGAGCTGGTAGCTGTTGCACTGAAACCTAAGTAAAGCAATAATGTATGAACACTATACTCACATGCTGTGATACAAACATGTCATGCTAATCACATTCCACGTGGCATGTAGAATAATATGCAAAGGTCTTATATTTAGAATCTATAATGTATTTTCTATTTTTGTTTTATTTATTACATTTCTATACCGCCCAATAGCCAAAGCTTTCTGGGCAGTTTGCAAAGATTAAAAACATTAAAAATACAGTATACAGAGATTAAAAAGCATTTTTAAATAATTATTGAGTATATTAGAAAAAACAAACAGAAGCAAAAACAAATCTTTTATTTCCAGCACTTGGTATATCTCTGATTTGTTCCTTATAGCTTTGCCAGGTGTAGCCAAATTCAGGTGATACATTTAATTGCAGCATTAGAAATTAGCTGGCTGTGCCAGTTGCTTTTAGGTGGTCTGCTTTTAAATGCGGATTTCTCCACATTTACTGTCCTTCACCCTGTCTTTGTCTCATTCAGATTTGTTTAATGAAAAAATCCTGTCTGTCTCGGAAATCTTCCGCCACCACATTAAGAAAGCACAGAAATATAGCAGCCTCTCCCCCGCCCCACTGCTTTTTCTTTTCAGCAATGTTTACTTCTGTTCATTTAGACAGGAGTCTACTAGCAGATGGGCTTAAACAGAATGTTGCTTTGACCTTCCTCTATCTTTGTTCACTTTCCGCGAGACATTATAAGATAACAATCAAAGCTTCATTGGCTTTTGAGGCTCCATATGTGTAAAATAATCCATCTGCTGAGAGAGAATAAATGGCTTCCTGACAGGGTGAAAACCTAACTTTCAGTCTTGCATATCAGCACTTATTTCTGAACTTCTGTTTCAAGCAAGGTGGTACATTCTCTATACCACCAGGCTGTTGATTTAGCTCAGTTCAAATGACGATCAAAGGAAGTGCTGATGTTTCAAATGTGAGTGGTGGATCTTTCTGAAACTTTCACTGGCTTTACTTTTGTTGTTCAATAGCCAGTGTGCAAGTCAGATTCTCAGATGTAATTATCTGTGTAGCTATACTTTTATTTTGTGCATATTTATCAGCTCTCCCCTACCCCTGCTGAGTACTAGAGATGTACGAAAGTCACTTACCTTTTCGCAGCTTGGCTTCGTGGTGGGGGGGAGGCGCTTCGCTTTTCCCCCCGAAGTTCAGGCGAGGGAGGGGAGGCGTCCCGCCTCGCCCGGCCAAAATTCAGGCTGGGGAGAAGCGCCCCGTCTCCCCGGCCGTGAAACAAAAAGTGGAGAAAAAAAACAAACCCCGTGATAGGCTACGTAACGATTAACGTAGCCTATCACGGCTAGATTTCCAAAGTCAGCCGTGATAGGCTACGTTAATCGTTACGTAGCCTATCATGGGTTTTGTTTTGTTTTTTTACTTTATTTTGTAATGGCAGCGGCGGCAGCCGGTCGGAAGACCAGCCGCTGCCCCCGCCAAAACGCCTCCGAAACACTGCCGGGACCCGCCGCCGAGAGGGACATTCGAAGGAGGTAAGTCCCATCCCGGGGTGGGGCGGGGGGGCGGAGAATTTCACCGCCAATTTCGGGGGGCCGAATGCGTTGGCATTCGGCCTCACCGAGATTCGTGGAGAAATTCTCAGAAATTCTCTGCCATCTCTATGACAGTTGTAAATATTTGCACACATGTACTACTTGTGCAAATTTTCAGAAATAACACTTTATATTGCTGTTTTGCCAAGAGGGAAAATCCTGCTAAAGATGATACTAGGGAGGCAAGGGAAGAAACCTATTGGTTGTGTGCGTGTTTTTAAACTCATCCAGTCTAGCTAATTTTATAAGATTTGTTCAGTCTGGAAACAAGTGGAAGTTACCGGCCACCCAATCAAGGAGAAGACAAGGATGAAACTTTTGAAAAGCAAATAGCCAACGTTTTAAGGAAGCATGATGTAGTAGTAATGGGGGACTTCAATTTCCCCGATATTTGTTGGGAGACAAATTCTGCACAACATGGCCCCGCCAGGAAATTCCTGACTTGTGTGGCGGATAACTTCCTCCTACAGAAAGTAGAGAAAGGAACTAGAGGATTGGCTATCCTTGACTTGATCCTAACCAACAGAGATGACTTAGTGGATAAAGTAGCAGTTACAGGAACTCTGGGGGAAAGCGACCATGTTGTACTTCAGTTCTTGGTTCTAAGGGAAGCAAAAGCTGAGTGTAATCAAACGCGTACCCTGGATTTTAGGAAAGCTGATTTTAATAAACTCAGAACAATGATAAGTAAGGTCCCATGGCAAGCGACTCCAGTGAGAAAAGGAGTCTAAGATGGGTGGGAGCTTTTAAAAAAGGAAATTCTCAAGGCACAATTACAAACAATTCCAACAAGAAGAAAAGGTGGAAAACAACAGAAGAAGCCAATGTGGCTTCACAAAAAGCTTAGAGATGACCTAACAAAAAACGACACATATAGGAAGTGGAAAGAAGGCCAAGTAACAAAGGAAGAGTACAGGTAGGTAGCACAGAATTGCAGGGATGGCGTCAGGAAGGCTAAAGCTGAGAACATGCTGAGGTTAGTGAGGGATGCTAAAAGCAACAAAAAAGCTTTCTTCAGCTATGTGCATAGTAAAAGGCAGAGGTAAGAAATGGTGGTTCACCTATTAAATAAGGATGGCAAAATGATAACAGATGACAAAGAAAAGGCAGAGGTGCTCAATTCCTACTTTGGCTCAGTCTTCTCCCAAAAGAGACCCCCCTGGCAAATGCAAAGTACAGGCTGAAGGGGCAGGATTGCAGCTTGAGATCAATAGGCATATGGTCAAGGAACACCTAATTATTTTGAATGAGCTCAAATCTCCAGGGCCAGATGAACTGCATCCTAGAGTAATAAAGGAACTGGCAGAAGAACTCTCAGAACCACTGTCTATTCTCTTTGAGAAATCGTGGAGGACGAGTGAAGTCCCAGATGACTGGAGGAGGGCTAATGTTGTCCCTATCTTCAAAAAGGGCAAAAGGGAGGAACCTGGGAACTACAGACCAGTCAGTCTGACATCAGTCCTTGGGGAAATTCTGGAGCAGATGATAAAGCAATCCATCTGTAAGCACCTTGAAAACAATGCAGTGATTACTCAAAGCCAACATGAATTTGTCAAGAACAAATCCTGCCAGACGAATCTGATCTCATTTTTTGATCAAGTAACCTCCCTTGTGGACCGTGGGAATGCTGTAGACATAATATACCTCGACTCCAGCTAAGCTTTCGACAAAGTGCCCCATGATATCCTGATGAGCAGACTAGCTCAAAGTGGGCTAAATGAAACAACAATCCGGTGGATCCACAGTTGGCTACAGAATCGGACTCAAAGAGTGCTTATCAATGGGACCTTCTCAAACTGGGGAGAGGTAATGAGCGGGGTACCGCAGGGCTCAGTCCTGGGCCCAGTGCTCTTCAACATTTTTGTGAATTACTTGGAGGAGGAGGTGCAGGGAATGCTGATCAAATTTGCAGATGACACAAAATTGGGCGGGATAGCTAATACTTTGGAAGACAGAAACAAAATTCAAAGTGATCTTGATAGACTGAAACGCTAGGCAGAAAACAACAGAATGACATTTAATAGGGATAAATGCCAAGTTCTGCACCTAGGAAAAAGAAACCAAATGCACAGTTACAAGATGGGGGATACGTGGCTCAACAACACTACAAGTGAGAAGGATCTTGGAATTGTTGTTGATCACAAGCAAAATATGAGCCAACAATGTGATGTGGCTGCAAAAAAAGGCAAATGCTCTTTTAGGCTGCATTAACAGAAGCATAGCTTCCAAATCCCGGGAAGTACTAGTTCCCCTCTACTCAGCACTGGTTAGGCCTCATCTGGAGTACTGTGTCCAGTTCTGGGCACCACACTTTAAGAAGGATGCAGACAAACTGGAGAGGGTTCAGAGGAGGGCAACAAAGATGATCAGGGGACTGGAAACAAAGCCCTATGAGGAGAGACTGAAAGAACTGGGCATGTTTAGCCTTGAAGAGAAGACTGAGGGGAGATATGATAGCGCTCAAGTACTTGAAAGGTTGTCACAGAGAGGAAGGCCAAGATCTCTTCTCGATCATCCCAGAGTGCAGGACACGGAATAATGGGCTCAAGTTATAGGAAGCCAGATTCCAGCTGAACACCAGGAAAAACTTCCTGACTGTTAGAGCAATATGACAACGGAACCAATTACCTAGGGGAGGTGGTGGGCTCTCCCACACTGAAGTCATTCAAGACGAGGCTGGAAAGCCATCTGTCAGGGATGCTCTGCCTTGGATTCCTGCACTGAGCAGGGGGTTGGACTCGATGGCCTTGTAGGCCCCTTCCAACCCTACTACTCTATGATTGATTCTATGATTTTAGAAAAATTTACAGAATATTATATACTTAATCCAGGACTGAATTTTGTTCTTGGCATGTAGGAAAATTGTAAGTATGGACCAAGGTAAAAGTGAAACTGTATTTGCACCAGCATCTTACATAATGTTTTAACACTTAACTGGTCACGATGTATGCCTAGCACAGAAGTGTTTGCATTTATCTGTAGTAAATACTGTGTTGAAAAGACAATTTAGAGCTTGTTCAGGTAATACTTCTCTCCCTTGTAATTCAGGACATTTTAGGATAACGCTCTCCCCACCTGCACCCCCGATGCTCATGCACACACATACACATTTCAGAACATCCAGATCCTCTTTGGCTTGTGCACTTTCTCCCTGCCCCCCCCCCCACTTCAGAACCTCTACACACACACACACACACACACACACACACACTGCATATAGAATGTAATGCCTTAAATGGGAGATTTATCTCCCATGTATCCATTTATCTGAATGTGAGATCTTCCTGATCACAGTGTCTGGATAACAGGGTAAGGGAGCTCTCGTATTAAATTAAGCATAATATCTCTTGCTTCAAGCATTACATTCCGCGCACTGAGTTTGCACACCAGCTTGAGACTGGTTCCCACTTTCATAATTTCTAGAAGCTGGGGGTGGATAGGGTTCTGGATATCTTCTGAGAAGGTCTTTTGTCAACACAATAACCAGGTTTCTTGCCACAGAATAACAACTTAAATTCACCCAGATCAATTCCCACCCTCTTTTTTCCCCTCCTAAGCTGTCCAGCAAAGAATATGACATAGTCTCCTTCCTGTAGTGAGAGCCTTCATGCAAACATAAATGACTGTATCTCCTTCTCTGTGTATGCTTGGTTAATGATGCACAGTATCCCATTTGTCTTTAAGAAATACATGTACTTAGCGGGAGAAACAATGCAGGCTGTTCAGACTCATTTGTTATCTTACTCCTAGCTTTAACTGAAATATCTAAATCTGCCCTCTACACCCAGCTCCTTAAGCTTCTTTGTTCCTGTCATAAGGTCTTTAATTTTGCTTGTAAAGTCGGGGGGGGGGGTGAGAAGGGAGGAAAATACAACACTTGAATGCCACTAGAAGGGAGTAGCATATAGATAGCAGTAGGGTGAAAGACTGCACGACAGGCCTCCTCATCTGCTCATCATCTCTTGCTATACAATACACCCGCTCCCCTTGGGTGGTCTGCAAGGAATGGCAAATAGCAGCGCATACCTTGGTCAGGGCCCCAATCTCACTAGGCTTTCTCCCTCAGTGACTCCAGCACAGTCTTCCATTATTTTATTTCAGTTAACACATGCAACAGTGGCAGCAGCCACATTTTGAAGCAGCAGATTACCGAGAGGTTCATTTGATTAAAAAAGAAATTCTGTTTATAAATGGGAGTTGTATACAGAATTTCTGTACACAATTTTCTGAATGTTTTTTGTGGGTGGGTGGGTGGGTGGGTGTGTTTTGATGTTTTCAAATAAATTGAGCCCTTTCTTTCTATGCTGGCAACTAAGCCACAACTCATTCACACATTCCTGGATTAAGGCCTCAGCCCCAGCTTTGTTGATTTCCAAGGGAGGATGTTTGAGGCCCTCCAGTTCGCCCTTCTCTCTGATGGTTGCTTTATGTGAGAGGGAAGGGTGACATGAGGGGCCTTTCCCATTCCTAGCAACACTGGGGTTGAGTAGTTTTTCAGCAGATTCTGCTGACCTTTCCTACTGATCTGTTCCAATTCTTTGTACTGGGGCTACATTTTCATTAAAAGATAGCTTTACATTTATAGTTGAGTGAAGGTTGTTCACCATAATCAAGGAAATTGCTAATGACATGAAATTATCATGCACCTCAGTACCAAAACACAATATTTAGCAAGCCCATGGAGCACTAAACAGAACAGAATAGTATTAGAGGGAGAATGCAGTGAGTGCTGGGGGTGGAGGAATTGATAATGGGTTGTTTTGAAGGCACCGGCATAGAGGTCCAGCTCCAGGTTTGAGGAGCCCTTGGCAAAGTGTCCTCTGGTGGACCTGCTCCTACGTGGGTGAGCCCTGTTGAGCTTCCTTGGCAATGGTTGGCAGCAGGTCTTCCAAATAGCAGTGGGCAGCTGTGGGCCACCATTTTATTTTCCCACCATGCCCCAGAACAATGCTACATCAGAGGCATTGTAGAAAATTAAAATGGTGTCTCCCAGAGCCAGCTGCTTATTGAGGTGCTGGGGAAAACTTTAATTAATTAATTAATTAATTACATTTCTTAATCGCCCATCTGGCCAGTCAGCCGGCCACTCTGGGCAATGTACAACGGTACAATTTAAAACGGTAAAATTATACATTAAAACATTATTTAAAAATACCCTAACCCACCCCAAATTCCTGCCTGAGT
Organism: Heloderma suspectum; assembly: GCF_057233095.1. Taxonomy (NCBI): domain Eukaryota; kingdom Metazoa; phylum Chordata; class Lepidosauria; order Squamata; family Helodermatidae; genus Heloderma; species Heloderma suspectum. The sequence continues at coordinate 91,731,786 of NC_139459.1, forward strand.
AACCAAGTTTTCAGTGTGTGGCAGAAGCTCATTAAAGAGTGGGCATGGCGGAGTTCCCTAGGGAGGAAGTTCCACAGAGTGGAGGCCACCACAGAGAAGGCCCTCTCCCTCGTCCTCACCAGCCTGGCTGATGGGACAGTGAGAAGGCCATCCGAGGCTGGTCTTGATAAGCGGCCTGTCTGGTGTTGCTGGAGGCGCTCCTTCAGATAGGCTGGGCCGGAACCGTATAGGGTTTTAAAGGTCAAAACCAACGCCTTGAATTTGGCTCAGAAAAGAACTGGTAACCAGAGCAACTCCTTCAGCACCAGAGTGATGTGATCACGCCGGCGGCTGCCTTTAAGGAGGGCCCAGAGGTAGTGTCACTGTCAGCGATGGGTTCTGCTGGGGCCCTGGCAGCTGCCCAAGGATGCCACATGCTGATGCCTGGCCTGCTAACATATTTAGACATGTAGTGAGATGGAGGTTCACAATAACCTGAAAAACATATGGAAAATGGCTTAAAGCATTAGAAAGCCTCAGTGTTGCTGTGCGTCTTTGAGGCACAGCATTCCTGTGACTATTCACTTTAAACAGGCAAACAAACAAATGTGATGACTCTGCCATCCCTGCTGTCATCCCTTCTTTGAGGGCTTTCATGTGGGCTATAGGGTTGCTGATTTTTGAATCAGCCCCTATAGCTGGCCCTTAGCAGCAGTCTGATTTGCAGCAATTAGCGGCAATAATGTTTATCTCCACACTAAGGCATGGTCTGAAGGCACATGATGTAGTGTTCTTGCTAATGTCAAGCAGGTCTGGTCAGTGCTTGAATGGGAGAACTCCTGGGAGACTTATCTACACAACCCTGAATTCCATCAAGGAAGAATAGCCAGATATATAAATATAATAAATACATGAAAAGCTTAATCTGTTATATTCTGCACATCATACCTGTTAAAGGTCAGTCGTCGTCTTCTTCTTCTTCTGATCTGTCAGCAGCCCTAGTAAGTAGGCATCTGTTTAGGATAGTTTATGTACAAGATATCCATTTGGAACATGAATTCTGCTTGCAGAATTGGGAGGAAACTTGGAGAGGTTATCTAACCCAGCCACCTGCCCTGAAGCAGGACACTTAAAGCAAGTAAAACTTGTGCACACTGAACTGAAAACCTCCAAGGGAGGCGATTCTACAACTTTCTATAGGGGCCTTAATCAGAATCTGAATTCATAGCTAGGTTCCCTTTCCTAATACTTAACCTTAAATACATCTACCTTCCCTGGTTTTAAGCATTGCTCTGTCCTATCTTCAACTCAGCTGCTTTAAAAATATCTAGAATGGGGACCCCAGCACAATTCGGTAGCTGCTTCATGGTTTGAAACAGCATGAAAATCCACCCAAAGCCATTCTTTACCTGCCCTTTGTCCCTTGTGAGAAATCTTACAGGTACCATCTTCAAGGAGGATAAGGCTGCTAGTCATGATGTCTATATATTATCTCCTGTATCAGTATACCTCTTAATACCAGTTGCTGGGGAACATGACCAGGACAGTGCTATTGCACTCATAGCCTGCTTTGGACTTCTCATAGATATTTGTATGGTAGTTGTGGGAGTAGAATACTGGACTAGGTAGGCCTTTGCTCTGATCCAGCAGTGCTCTTACATTTTCTCATGGAACAAAATGCGATTCCTGGATGGGGAGCAATTATTTTTGAAGACTACACTGACAATAATTGGAGCAGCTGCTTTTGTGTTTTTCATTATTATAAAATGGGAAACTTGTTTATCCTTCAGGGGTTTAATACTAGTATCTATCTGGGTGAAACTATAATTTGAAGGGGAGATGTTTATTAAGCAATATGAGCCCAGAAAACTATACAATTATTTTGGACCTATTTTAAAAATGGGTTGTAGATATTTTCTCCACCAAAGTGATGAAATCATTGACCAAAATAATACAACAAAACACTTATTATATGTCCTAGGCATAGTTTCTTGTATAAAATGTTGATCCCTACCCCACCCCGGCTTTGGAAACAAAATAGTACTAAGAAGCATCAATGGGTTCCCATTAGTGGTTCCTTGGTGCCTTAGGAGTCTTTTTGCTTGGCTCCCCTTCAAAACTTTAAAAACCACCAAAGAATCTAGTGAGATAAGAGATTACTGTGAAAGGTTGGGAAAGATCCCCGCGAAATTTTTAGAGAACATCAGGGAGAGGGTGCTGTGAAATACAAGGACCACACAGGGTGGCTGATGGAAGATCTTAACTGACCTTTCTTTCTAAACTCTTTCCGTTTTTTAATTTCAAAAACTAAGTCTTGGTCGATACCTCCCCTGCTAAATAGCAGTTCATGTCTCTGAAGAGTTGCTCCTTGCTAGGGGGAAGAGGGTTATAAATCATGGACTGGTTAGATCAGTGGATCTCTTTCCTGAAAGAGTGAAGTAGTGGTTAATTGGGCTTTCAAGTATGGTTTCCATCAATGGCCACCTCTCCAGCTACATTGCCCAGTTGTCTGTCTTGAGCTCTGAGCTTAGTCTCCTGATTTTTTTTTAAGCTATGCTAAAATAAATAAAATATGCAAATAGCTTTTTTTCCTTCCTCATAACCTTACAAAGTGTATCTTTGTTTTTCCTCCATCCTGAGGAATGGAGGTTGAGGTGTACTGACATGTGCAGGGCCTCTATCAGATGACTGGAATCATATGCAATTTAATATAACAATAAAACCATATGCAATTTAATATAACAATAACTAATTATATAGGGCACTATCTAATGCGACACTACCTCTAATGTAAATTATGTTGCACTAGCGTAAACAACTTCTGTCACAACACCAATAGCACTCGCTGCCATGAGGGGAAGCCCTTTGTGCCAGCAAGCGCTAGTGCAACATAATTTATGTTGATGGTAGTGTTGCATTGGATACTGCCCACAGTAAATGTCCCATGATGATATAGGAATGCTATAATACTCCTTTCATTATTTTCATCAAAATCCTGAACATGAATGAGCCAACATAGCAAATACAGCTGCCAAATGAAAAAAGTGTTGTTTTTGTATTAATTAAAACCCCTTGTTGTACATGCATCAAGCTTGCTGATGTTCTTTCCCTTTCTCTGCTTGGTTATATAGGCTGCTGTAGTTGTGGTATTCAACTTTGCCATGGTTCTGCTAATTTTTCCTGCTATTTTGAGTATGGATCTGTACCGCCGTGAAGACCGGAGATTGGATATATTCTGCTGCTTTACAAGGTGAGGTGGTTTGACTACTGCATAATTTTGAATGGATATTTTGCCATTGACTGCATGGATTGTACACACATTCTTAGGGTGGAATCACATTATCACTTTCAAACCTCCTGTGCATCAATGGCATGGAGAGCCAGTTGTCTGTAGACTCTGGGTGAGCGGAGAACTGAGCAGTGTGGCACCACTAAAAAGGTAAAGGTAAAGGTGTCCCCAACCAGTCGTGTCCGACTCTAGGGTGTTGTGCTCATCTCCATTTCTAAGCCGAAGAGCCAGCGCTGTCCGAAGACACCTCCGTGGTCATGTGGCCGGCATGACTGAACACCGAGGTGCACGGAACGCTGTTACCTTTCCTGCCGAAGCGGTACCTATTTATCTACTTGCAGTTTCTTGCTTTCGAACTGCTAGGTTGGCAGAAGCTGGGACTGAAGACGGGAGCTCACTCCGTCACGCAGCACTCGGGTCTCGAACTGCTGTCCTGCTGACCTTCCAGTCTGGAATTCAGCATCTTAACCACTAAGCCACCGCGGCACCACTAGTGTTCATTATTTCCTAGGACTTGGAATTTGCCGGTACTTGAATTGCTACACAGCTGGAAAGTACAGATGACCAGTTTTCCTCATGGTTAGATCAACCCTGTGGAAAGCTCTAAAACCAGCCACAACACAGTGACTAGGTTCATACAATCGCGTGTGCTGGCAGCCATTTTGAGTATTCAGCCCTCAGTGGGGGCTTCCCATGTTTTGTCATGTCATTCAAACCCAGGCAGCAGGGGTTGTTTGAGAGTTAAACAACCCTCAAATAACCCTACAGCAGCCATCCAGGTTCGGATGTCACAATAAATTATGGCAACCTCCCACCGCAGTACTATGATCATGCCCAGTAAGTCAGGGGTGGGCAGCCTGTGGCCATCCAGATGTTTTGGCCTATAACTCCTATCAGCCCACATCACTAGCTATGCTGGCTAGGGCTGATGGAAGTTGTAAGCCAAAACACCTGGAGTGCCACAAGTTGCCCGCCCCAGCAGTAAATAGTTGTATAATTCCATTCTTACAATGATCAGAACTCTAAACTATTAACTGCATGCTTTCTCGTGAATGGTAGACTAAGCCTAGCATCTACTCTCTTCTGTAGTTTTTGTTTTTCTCTCAGCCAGTGTTACCAGTTGTAACCTCTTGCATATTTGCAATCAAACAGAAATTTGCTTCCCAATGGAAATACAGCTGCTGAAGGCTTATTTTAGAAAATAAAAACAGCAAGGCTACCAGCTTTAAATAGTTAATCAGTGCAATTAATCAACTATAGGTTTGATTGTGATTAAAATTTGCTCCTAATTAAATGGTGAGCATGATAAAAAGAAATATTCTGATTTTTTGGATTTTTGAAGGACAAGCTACCCAGCAAGACACACAGATGTGCTGGCTCAGTTATCCCTGTACCACATTTATTGGAGATAATAAGGATGGGGGAAGAATCCATAAATGAGTTTTCCCTCCAGTTTCTATTTACGGATAGCACATGGTTTGCTTTTCAGGATGAAACCATCATGGCTTTCTTTTGAACAATTAGGCTGCTTCACATATGACACATTCCTATATGGCTATCACTTTCTTCATAGCAAAGCTACATGTACATTGCATGTAATATGACAAGTGTACATGTGTCCATTTAGCTGAGTGTATTACACACATTGGAAGCCCTGGCCAGATGTTGTTTCCTTCTGCATGTACATGTAGCAAAATAAGATAGAATACTGCTTGTCACATATGATTTTGTACAAGCACTTTTTCCTATATGATTCATATTTCCAGATTTTATGAAAAATAAAATATTATTGATGTTGTTTCCTTCCAGCAATATGTGTTCTCCTGTACTTGCTAAAAAAGCCCATGTGTGTTGATGATACTTGATATAGAAATACATCATTACAAATAAATAATCTGCCATAAATGTTCTGGTTACAATCATAGTGCATAAGTACTTTCCCCACTTTTCTTTCAGCCCATGTGTCAGCAGAGTAATTCAGATTGAACCTCAAGCATACGCAGAAGCTGGTGACAACACACGCTACAGCCCTCCACCTCCCTACAGCAGCCACAGTTTTGCACATGAAACTCAAATCACAATGCAGTCCACAGTCCAGCTGCGCACTGAATACGACCCTCACACCCAGGTTTACTATACCACAGCAGAACCTCGTTCAGAAATATCGGTGCAGCCAGTCACAGTGACACAAGATAATCTCAGCTGCCAGAGCCCAGAAAGCACAAGTTCAACCAGGGATCTCCTTTCCCAATTTTCAGAATCTACATTGCATTGTCTTGAGCCACCCTGTACAAAATGGACACTCGCCTCTTTTGCTGAAAAGCAGTATGCTCCTTTCCTATTAAAACCAAAAGCAAAGGTAACATCTGTTTGTTTTGCAATAGGAACACTGCATGTCCCACCCTTCTTTGAGGATAGCTTGATTATATCCACCAGTGGTAGCCCATTCAGTTGTAGGAGGAGGCATCATTTGATGACATGGGGGGATGAAAATGCATCTTCCCTAAGAGCCCCCAAATTCCTTGGCTACTTATCTAAAGATTCAGGTTGAAAGTTCAGGCTGGATTCTGCCTCCATATACAGATCCTGGGTCCTGATTATCTCCTCTGGTATGAACCTTTTTGGTAGTTAAGATCTGCAGTTGAGGCTTTGTTTCAAATTCCATCCTATGTGGAGGTCAGATTGGGCTCTGTAATAAGCAGGGCCATTTCTGCTGTGGCCCCAATGCTATAGAATGCCTTTCCTGAGTCCTAGCTGTCTTTTCTCCTCCAAAAAGCTTTTGAGATTTTGATTAACTTAGTTGTTGTTTGTTGTTTGTACTGATGACTTTATTGATTTTAGTTGGTCTTATGTGTATTAAACTTTTTATCTTTGTATAAACCATTTTGGAGGTTTTTATGAAAAATGGTATAGAATATTTTAAAAGAAAAAAAATACCTCTGAAGTTTTAGTCTTGCTAACCTCTAGTCTTTTGTGGCTGCTCAGTTCTCCTGTTATTTTCTCTCTAATCCCTTTTCTCCCCTCCCATCCTCAACAACAGGTTGTATGAGGTTGTATATCTGTCCATTCACATAATCTCTACTATTCTTAACCACTCTGGCACTTCTGCATGTACAGCCATGGCCAGGCTGATGCATGACTGCCTGAATCTTGTCCTTAACCAAACCAGTTAGACATCTTTGCTGAATTATCCTATGAGGGAAACTTCCTTTGCAATACTGTTAACATCTGGCATACCCAGAGATACATAGAATTGGTGTACTTTTAATTTTGCATGTTTAATGAAATCTTAGTGAACTGGTCTAAGGAAAGAGACATAGACCTGGTTCTCATGCAATGACAACTGAGGCGTGATCACTCCCGCTGCCAGCAGGAGCAGCTAAACAACCCAGGAACACTCTGTCCCTGGGTTGTTTATCATGACGTCAAGACCTGAAACTCTGACTTGTCTCTCCTGCAGTGCTTGCTAGGGGAGAGGCTTATCAAGGGAAAGACAAGCCAGAGTTCCAAGTGCTGACATCATGCTAACCAAGCCAGGGACGGAGCATCTCTGGATTGTTTAGCCACACCCACTGGCAGGAGGAGCCAAGCAGGAGAGATTGGCTCATTCACAACAAGCCAGGAGTTTAAAACAACAACAACAACAACTGGGTTGTCGTTGCATGCAAACTGGGCCATAGTTTCCTGAAATACCAGGTCTTAAAATGTGTCAGATTTAATACAGTTTAATGAGCCGGTCAAATGGGTCTGTGTACGTTAACTGCATGCTGCCTTGCTATACTGGTGAGGCAGTTATGTCCCATAGTTTCATAAACTTAGTCCTGGCTTCAGTCATTTTGCAAACAAAAAGGGCCACTATCGAGTGAAGTGCCCTTCAGACTAGTTCAATGTAGCATGAAGACACGGGCTGAAATATTTCATATTGCTGGTTCCCATGAAAATAGCCAACTGGACGTGAGGGGGGACATCAGCATGGACAAATAGGCCAGAAAATGAGTGGCCTGAGAGGGATTTGTTGTCTTGGTGCTCAACTCAAACCATTGAGGCAATGAGCTGGGGTGTTAGGCACTGAGTCTATTGGCACTGCTGAGAGTAATTTACAGAAGATGGGAAATCACATGCATAAGCCATGGGGCTGCATGCTGGAAGAAATAGTTCCATGTTTCCCTTAATAACACTTCAGGAAGATGCAGCCTGAAGTAGGTTGTAGCATGAAACTCTTCTAAATGCTGTCACTTGTGTAAGATGATTATGTTGTTGTTGCTATTGTTGTTGCTGTTGTTATTATTTGCAGATCGTGGTCATTTTTCTTTTTCTGGGCTTACTTGGCCTCAGTGTTTATGGAACTACCCGTGTGAGAGATGGCCTGGACCTTACAGACATTGTGCCACGGGAAACACGGGAATATGACTTCATTGCGGCCCAATTCAAGTATTTCTCATTCTACCACATGTACGTAGTTACGCAGAAAGCGGATTATCCCAACGTCCAGCACTTACTTTATGAACTTCACAAAAGTTTCAGCAACGTGACGTATGTTTTGTTGGAAGAAAACAAGCAGCTTCCCAAAATGTGGTTGCACTACTTTAGAGACTGGCTGCAAGGTAAACTAACACAGCAACTGACACAAATATTCCATAAATGTACTTTCCTCTCTCTATTTCTTTCATCGCAGTAGTAAAATTCTTTCTTTTTTCCTCATGCAGAATCCTTTTACATTTTATTTATTGGGATTCCTTTCCTAAGGAAAGTTAATTATAAACTCCTTTCAAGTTGATTGTCACTGATTTCATATGAGTTAACCATTTATTTATTTAGGATGCAATCCTATGCATGTTTAAACAGAACAAAGTCCTACAACTCCCAGCCAGCCATGCTGAGTGTTGTAGGATTTGTTCTGTCTAAGCATGCATAGGATTGCACCCTAAATTGGTTAGATTTATAGCCTGTCCTATTCTAAGGGTTCAGGGCATGTTACACTGAATATATACAAGCTTATAACATAAACCCATACTCCCAATCATTTAATGTATTTGAATGACTTTAAAAATAACTTTATAGGAAGGAGAGATATGTATTTTTCCACTTCCTAAGTTTGTCTTATTCCACGTACCCTCAGCAACCAAAGTTTTCTTAGTGGGTGTTTTGAAGCCTTGCAGATGGTATTAGAATAACTAGATGTCAATAGGTGCTCTGTACTTCTGGCCAGGTGCTGGAGGACTGTTTGTGCCATGTCTGGCAGGCTTGCTCCATTTGCAGCTTTTGTTCTGAATCTGTTTGGCTTACGGAATGAGGGTTTTTTTTTAAATGGCATCTTTCTACATCGGGGGGGCAAACTTTAAAGGAAACAGAGGAAGAGTTTGTAAGTGTGAATGAGCATCCAGAGCCTAGGGCTTTGTCATTCAGGCCATGTTTTCTCTTCCAACGCTCTTATCTCTTTATAGCTGTAGCTAACCTATCAGATCTGTAATGATGGTTTTGATTACAGCCTCTCAATGCAGCTGTGAGGTGGGTCGTGGATTTCCCTCCCCCCCCTTCCCTCTTTCTCCCCCTTCCCTTCCCTTCCTTAGACATGTGGTTCGTTCATCTGTGCTCACACAGACTCCTTGTGCTGGGCTGTGGCTTCCTGTTCTAAATCTGATCCAAATTTGTGCTGTGAGGTATTTTTTGCCCACCCTCCCCTTTGCAAGGGGTGGCAAAGAGGAAAATAACAGTTGAGACTGAATAGGTGTTGGCTGTGATCTTTACACGTGCTGGCAGCAGATCCCACAACTTGTATTAGCTACACAAGTTGAACAGATGGAACAAATTGACAAAATCGTGTTCACTCATGCTGTGCTCAAGAAGGAGCTGAGTTGCTGTTTGAAGTTTGAAAGTTGGAGTGTGGGTTTCTTTTTCCTCCAGCTTTGCGGTGGAATTTCTGGTCATGTTGTCGTGTAACCTATGGCTTCAGCACCTAGCGGTAGCTGAAACAACAAAGTGCTGGATGTCTCCTCCCCATAGTGTCATTCATTTTAGGACCATGAGCAAGTACAGCTTCATTTTAGACAATGGTCTGAATTCCTTCCAGGCTGTTATTACAGTCAACGGGCATCATCCACCAGGAACATCTTTTGTACAACTCCTGCTTGTGCAGGATAAATTGGTAGATTGTGCACAATAGAATGAAGCTAGGGATGACATTCCTTACTCAGGGGGAGTGAATTCTTTTCCTGCAGTTACGTTTTGCAAATTACAGCTCTTCCTGCCAATGCATTGTGGGAGTCAGAGCAATGTTCCTTTCAATGGGTGTCCATCCTCCTTTTCCCTATTAGCACAGCATATCCAGGACATAACCCTTGTACTGCTTACCTGATTTCTAGTACAACGCATGGAGCTTTAACACAGCCATTTTTTGTGTTAGAAGGTTTCTTACCAAAGGGCCAGTTCGAACTTAAAGGGGTTTTCCCCCCTCCCATGTGTAAACATGACTGTCTAAATGCACAGCTATTTAAGTCTTTCAAAACACAATACACACGTGGAGTTCCTGCTATTTCCCCCTCCCCTCCCCCTTAGATATAAGCCATGTGTGCAGCCACACACAGTAGTATTATGATGTCAGAATATTTTCACGTGTGGTGGAGTTTAGCTAAGTGGGTGTGGGAGGACTGGGCCAGTTCTGAGGCAGCAGCAGGACTGTCTCGAACTCCAGCCTGGCAGTCTTCCACAGACTAGCTGGAAGGTGGGAAAGACAGGCTATGCGAGCTCTGGAGCTCTGGGAGGCTGGTGTCTCAGGCCTATGGCATCATCCCAAACATCTGCTTGGGAGGCAGGTGACAGCACTCCAGCCAGGCTCTGCTTGTTCCAGGGCTATGGGGAGGAGGCAAGAGTGGACAGAAGTAAGAGTCAAAAAGTGCTCTAGGAAAGTGGTGGTGATGTTGCACATAGCTTGTCAGCACTTAACTTGAGGGCTGAAAACTGCAAAGTCCTGCAGCCTCTCCATTAAGAGTCTAAAAGGAAAGTTTTGCTGCTTTTCTTTCTCTCTTTTTATTTACAAGCTGGATGAATGATGTCCTTAAAAAAAAAAAAATACCAAAAAACACCTGTCCTTTCACCTTCCAACAGGGCTTCAGGAAGCTTTTGACAGTGACTGGAAATCTGGGAAGATCACACTCAACAATTACAAAAATGGATCTGAAGATGCTGTTCTGGCTTACAAGCTTCTGGTTCAAACTATTTCAGGCATTCGGGATAAACCCATTAATACTAGCCAGGTACTTAAAAAATAACATTATGGCTCTATTTAAATGGAATAATGCGGATGATGAGTATTTATTTATTTATTTTCCATTATTTACTGTTAAAGTCCTAATGTCAGTGGTTAACTTAAAGTTAACTTGAGTGGTTGACCCAATAGCTCTGAGGTGCCCTCTCTTGCATGCTAGAGTCTATGGGTGTTTCTACATTAAGCAAAAAAACCACAAAAAAACACATCCTTTCCAGAGCTTCCTGCTTTCAGTTTTTTTGCAGGATTAGGAAGGGTTTCTTTACACAGCAGCCACATGGTTTGAACTGAGGGAGTGCCTCCCTCCCTCCCTGGCATGTGTGCAAAGGGGAGGGGAGTCTTGTTTTCGTAGCTTAACTTCTGCTGTACTGTTTTCTTGCAGCCCCCCGGAAACCTCTGACTTACTTCTGAGTAGACATAAAATGTAAGACTGTGCTATAAGTCTGCAACCCTTGGCACACGTACTTGGAAGTAAGCCCCATTGAACCTAATAGGGTGCTCTGAAACAACAGAGGATGTTGCTTCTGAGCTTGGTGGGGTGGGAGATCAGATGTGTCTCCCTTCATTGCAGGGAGGCATTTTACCCTCTTCTTCCTCCAGTTGAGAAATGCAGAGACAGGGGATGCAATCAGCAGGTGATTCTTGCCCTTGCTGCTGTCAAATCTCATCCTGACTGCGCCCCCAACAACTGAAAACAAACATCCACAGCAGGCAGACACAGCGGTTTCTTCCACTATTGGAGAATATAACGGTGAGGTCATGGTGCTCCTGTTCCATGGGCTGGAAAAAATACCACATTTTCTGCGTTTGGGGAAAACACAAGATAGGCTGGAGGAAATGGTGGGAGACATCCTGTAGGGTAATGGTGTCATCTAAAGAGCCTGCAAACTTCTGAGAGAGAGCCATCTCAATAGCAGGATAAAAGCTCCGAGTGATGAACCTCTGTGCATCTCCTTGGTATGCCAGAGCTCTATGGACAGTGACACAGAAGGAATGACGGCTTGAACAACGGTGCCAGAAAACGCTTTATGAAACCCACCGTGCACAGGGAAGAGGCAATACTCCATGACAACAGTGCCACCGCTGCACCTGCGTCATGCTTCCTAGAGAAGCTATTCCTAAGGCTTATTACTACCTGACCACAGGAATGAGCCCATTGAATCTATGGTGGCCTGCTGTGATAGGCTTTCTAGGCACTTTGTTAAAATCACTTGAATCTCCTCCCAATTGGATACCATATTATGTACAGATCTATGCATGTGCCCACTGCTTCCACTGATTGTGGTTGCTAGGCTAAGTTCCAGTTGAGTTCAGCTGAGGAAGTGGACAGAATCTTTGGGAATGTCTGGCTGCTGCCAAGTGTGCACTTTTGCACTTGAACCATGCCCTTCTTGGCTGTTTGTATCCAACCGGCTTATGCTGACTGGTTTGGTCATGCAGTGATCAATACATTTCTTTGGTGGTGGGGTGGGGTACTTGCTGCCCTCTTGAAGGAGACAACGGCGAGACCTCTTTTGAGGAAACCATCTGTGGATCCTCTCAGCCTGAATAATTACTAGCCAGTTTTCAATATACCTGTTTTTGGCAAATGGGTGATGGCAGTATGGCTCTGGGAACTCCTGGATGAAATGGATTATGTACATCCATGTCAATGTAGCTCTATGCCTGGTTGGAGAATATAGACTTTGTTGGTCATCCGAGCAGATGACCTACACCAAGAAACAGATGCCAAAATGCAAAGTAGAACAGAGAACTTCAAAGAGTAGGTGTCTCTTCTATTGGGGAGGTTTGATGCTACCATCATAGATGCTGCCATTAGATGTTAGATGTTGACGCTACCATCGTGGATGCTGCAGTTAGATGTTAGGTGCTACAGCTTCTGTGCCACATATGCTGATGTTGCTAGCTGTTTGGACCAGCAGCAATTCGCCTAGAGACTAGCTCACAGTCCCTGCACAAATTGCAATTCAGACATGTCAGCACTTTGTGCCTCTGGCAAATCTCTCTTTAGATCTGTAGATGGCAACGCAGTGCCTGCAGGCACCACACTGCACACTATGGGCTCTCCACTTGGTTTCCAGGACCCTGGCCACACTCCAGATTTTAAAAAAAAATGTTTTGGGGAAAAAACCCATACTTAACTGCGGCAACTGAAAGCAGCAGAGCTCTGGCCTCCCACTGCCTAGCCTGTCTCTTTTTCTTTGCCCAGAATGCCTCTGCACCCCACCTGGGCCCAGAGAGTTCTTCAGCAGAAGGGGAGTGGGGCAGCTGCAGTCTGGAGCTATGCTGCTTTCCAGAAGGCCCAAACTGGGAGCAAACCCTGTTTGGGGTACATTTGTGGAAGGGGTGGGAGCAGGGAGCAACCTAGAGGTGGCAGTTCGAAAAATTGGTGTGTGTGTGTGGGGGGGGGGAGAGACAAGAGAGCATTGGGAAAGCTGGGGGTGGTGGTGGAGGAGAAGAGGGATTTAGAAAAGCTAGGTGGGAACATCTGAGCACATACTTTGTGGGGCGGGTGAGACAGATGTATGGTCTTTGTATGATGGATGAATGTATGGGTGTGTGTGTGTGTGCGTGTGTGTTGGCAATGTTGGGTGGTCTGTGTGTGTATTTTGTGTTTAGCAGGAAATGATTTGAGGGTCATCTTCCTATTTGGGGGAAATAAATTTGTGGGAAATAATTTTAGAATAATTAATATATAGGTGATGGGGGAAATTGGTCTGTCTTTCTGTGAAAGAGGTGTTTGCTGGAGCAGAAAACTGGTGGTTGAGAGGAGTGTGTTTGTCTTCCAGCATCACACTAGTTTTCCTATCTATGACATGGCAGTTTTGTTGCAGTAGTAAATTCTGCGATTGCAAAATTCTGCCTCATTGCAGCCCTTTTTTTTGCTCCCCCCACCCCCATGGCTGTTTTTGTTTGTTTTGTTATGGTACCCACAACACTTTCCCAGGAATCTAAATGTGCCCACGGGCCCAAAAGAGTTGGAAACCCCTGGTCTAGATATAGAAGGACCCTTAAAGAAGACATTCAAAAGTCTGTAAGGGGAAATATATAATTCTTAAACCCACCTCCGAATGGTAGATCACTCAATTTTATTAGAAAATAACATTCCAACGATTTTCCAAGAGCTGCCTATTTTCTTCCCTTCCTCCTTTTTTCGGGTTGGGGGGGACTCAGAAGCAAGATTTAGAGTACTTTGAACAAAGCCATACTGGGTCTTTAAAAACCCAATATCACTTTGTTCAGCATGCAGTGTGTTGCCAGGTATGAATGACTGCCTTCATCAAGGAATCCTACAAGAGGAGAGAAAATCATAGTCAGGTGCCCCAGTTGATTTATTACATTTTTTTGGCAGCAAATACCAAGTACACTATGGAACAAATATTATTGGCCCATGGCTCCTGATATCGTTCCCTCTGCCTAGAAGGCATAGAAGTCTACTGCTGTAACCACAGGCCCTGCAAGCTGCACTCTGCAGTTCTAAAGACAATCTGAAGACATACAGTTGCTGCATATCCTGTGGATTAAGTGAATCCAGATCTCTAGATTCCAGCTTTTTTTTTAAAGACTGCTGTCACTGTTGTTTTTCATATAATTAGAAAGACCTGAAAATGAGCATTGGGGCAGAATGAAAAATAAACAAAAGAAATTTAAAAAAATGGTGGTGGTGTTTTTCCTTCCTGGCACCTTCTGTATGTTGCTCCATTTGTATGGCAAGACAGTCTTTGTTCCAAAATCCTAGAATATCTGATTCAAACTCCCCAAATTCATTTGCCCATGTGACCTCAGCAAGAGTGCACTCATCTGGTTTTTGGTGCTGGGCATTTTCTGAATACATAGGTCATAGGAGGCAAGTGTTAGCAAAATTTATACAGATGTTGTTTTATTTTTATAGCTCTCCTCCATTTACTGGGTGGCATTTCCTTCAGTGTTAACAACATAGGTTAACTGCACACAGACGTCTATAGGACTCTTGCCAGATTCTTTTTCTTTTCTCCCCCCCACCCCTTTCAAAAAAACACCTTTAAATATGTTTCTCCAACTTGGTCGTTTCCCTTCTTGGCTGCAGACAGCTTTTTAGAATTCAGGTTTGATTGGCTAGGTCTTCATCTGGAACCTTCTTCTGATTTTAATGTTTTCTAATGAATTGCATGCAAAGCATTTTACGCTACACAAAATGGCTTGAAAAGTTTGGATATAAAAAAATGTTGTTTTCTCCCATATGATCAACAGTAGTTTCGTCTATGGCGACCCTGTTAAGCATAAAGTTTCTGACACAAGCTTTGATTCTGTTTTACATACTGTTATGTGGTGTGTCTTCTAGTCTTTCTCTGTGTTAAAAACTTGAGCAAGAGCCTTAAAGTCAAATTCCATTCTGAAAGACTTCTATTCTTTTTGCAGTTGGCTAAACAGCGCCTGGTGGATGCAGATGGAATCATTAACCCTAAGGCTTTCTACATCTACCTGACAGCCTGGGCTAGCAATGACCCTGTGGCTTACGCTGCCTCTCAAGCCAACATCCGGCCCCACCGTCCAGAATGGGTCCATGATAAAGCAGACTATATGCCAGTAACCAGTAAGGAACATTTCACTTTAATGTCTTATGGTTTATATAAGTGCCTCAGCTCTTCTCTCAAGGCCCAGCAGTTCTCCAGTCAGTTGACACTGCACAGAACTCAGACCATAAACAGAACAATATATTGTGTTACTTTGCAAAAACTCAGGAGACAGATGTGGTTGTGTAACGTAGTAGAAGAATGCCATACCTCAGTAGCCGTTCATCATTTTGAAAAATGAATTCTTTAATAGTTTATATCAGAGGTCTGATGCTTGCATTAGGCATTTAATTTTAATGCGGCACACTCATTTTATGTGTAAGGGAAGCCTTCAATTCCCATGACGTGCTTGCTGCCTTTGCAAATGCAGAGGGTTTTTTTATCATTGGGAATTATATCATGTTTATTTTAAATCTGTCAGCCCAGCAAGCAAAGAATTTCTGGCAAATTAGGTCATTCTCCAACACCTGCATTGTGCCGAAGTTGTTTAGGTGCAAAAGAAATCTGTATACAAGAGTATCCTCTTTCCTTGCAATCCTTCCTTGGTCACCCTCTTGCATTCCAAATGGCGATACCAATTTGATTTTATTTGCTTTTCCACTGGATTTATTGGGTGGGCTGCTAGCTGGTTATTGGGTAGCAGGAGTGAGGAGAGAAGAGGACTGGTGTTCTTGGAAATACAATTGGATAATAAGTAAACTGTGCGTCACTGTATCCAAATCCTAAAGCTCTTGGGCACAGAGCCAAGCCTTGTCTTAATGAAAATTTATAGTTGAGATTATAATAGGGCAAATCATGTTTAGCAAGTCAACTGAATGACCCTGCAGGGTCTGGAACACACAGCAGCAGAAACTAAATGCTAGTTGTGGAAAGGGGTGGCAGCTGGAAATAGATTGCATAGTGGACTTAGCATTGCTTTCATAAAAGAGCATGGAAAATGTGGGTGTGTCATGTCATTAAAGGATAAAAATTATGCATTTCCTGAATCAACCATTTGAAGTGGTTAATCTTTCTTTGATTGACTGGAACATGCTCTAAAGCTCATTTTCCATAACCAGGGAAAATGTAACAAATGTACTGGCCAGCTTTATCTTTCGAAGTATTTAACTGATTACAAATGCTGGCCCTGCCTCACTGCTTCATTTTATGTTGTTGGAATTCCAATGCTGTCAGCTATGCAATGATTTCAAAAGTATTACCCATACAACAGAGTAGTACAAAAGTTCTTGAGGTCTTGTCATTCTCTCTCTAGTCCAGATTTTAGATCCATCCATTTAATCTCCAGTTGTTGGCTAGCTGCCACTCTGGTTAGGCCTATACACACTCCTGTCCGCAAATGGTACTGTAGGAGATGCAATGGAATGGATATTTGAAAACCCTTTTTATACATAAGTTGCATATTAAAATACTCTTAACGTAAGTACTTGATGCCTTGACAGTTTTGAGCAGAAATAATAGAATTAATGTTAGGCTATGGTGCCCTATACATTTATTCCGTGTTAACAGCAGGCATTCAAGATGCAAGGGAGTGGGCAGTTCTGAATCAGTCTATGATAATTAAAGAGGATGGGCTGGTTCGCACATCACAATAAGCCACCATGGGTTAATTAACTTACTGTTCTTTAACCCTCAAACAACTCACAACGCCCAGGTTTGCATGTCATGACAACCCGCAGCATACCCCTGCCATGGCTTGTATATTCAAAATGGCAGCCGGCACACATCTCGGAGCCCCGCAGGTTAATTAACTTATGGTGGCTTATCATGACATGCGAACCAGCCCAATGTGTGTCTGTCTATCTATCTGTCAGCGCCACAGCACCAAGACCATTAAATCTAGACACTTGAAAGTTGGCATGCGTACTAAAGGGACTCTAACGGTGTGTACCTTGAGTTTATTTTGTTTTTAGAATGCATTAATTAATTTTAATTAATTTTAATGTTTCCATGTGGTTGAAGCCTGCAGTAACATCATCAGCCACTGGGAGCAGATGTTTCTAACTAGCACATAGCTTTGTAGTCCATACAGTTTTAGGCCAGATTAGGAGGCTCAGAGTTATGCGCCTTCCCCCCTACTTTTGGTGAGCCTCCCCTGCCCCAGGGAGTGGAATGGACAGATCCGTGCCCTCAGAGGGCTAGAGGGGTGCACTAGGGGAGGGACCATACCTAGGGGTGCCAGCAGGCATGGTTTCATTCAGACGGGGCAGGCACAGTGTGTCCAACTATGATAGCTGTGTATGCTTTCTTGAAGGCTTTCCTGTATCAAACTAAGGGCCATTCCAACCTGTGCAAAGCTTGGTCTGTTCGCTAGTGTACAATAATGATGAAGAACCTTGCAGAATCTTAAAGACTAGGATTTATTGTGGCATGAGCATTGAAGGATGAATCCACAAAAGCTTGCACCACAATTAATCTGATAGTCTTCAAAGTGCTACAGGACTGTTGGTTTTTCCTGCAGCAGACTAACGTGGCTACCCCTCTGAAAGTTCTTACAGTGTACGATAATGATAGTGTTAAAACATAGTGTGTGATAAAAGGCCAACCCTGGAGGTTCTGACCAACCCTGGGACAAGAAAGACATTCCAGCTACAAAGAGCAGTGGTTTTAGGAATTATTTATTATTTATTATTAAATTTATTAATCGCCCATCTGGCTGGTCACCCAGCCACTCTGGGCGATGTACAACATACCATAAAACAATTTAAAACAATAAAATTCTACCATAAAAATTTTTTATGCCACTATTTCCCGTGAGGGTGTTCTTTGGGGTTTCTTTGTAACTTCCAAATGTATAGCATGATATTACCACAATGGGAAGGCTTGCCTGAATGAAATCTGACATGAACCATACCTCTATATAATGCAGTGGATTGTTGTTCTGCATTTCGTTGGCATATCTGAACATACCATTTGATGAAAATTCATATACTTCAGCATTCTAGCACAGGGAAGTGAAAATGCTGCATTTATCTCTGTTTCACTTTGTATTCAGATATATATTTCCTAAAATATAGTTATGTTAACAATATTATTATTACTACTACTACTACTATTATTATTATTATTTTCTCCCCAGTCCCAGAAGCTGAGCCTATTGAATATGCTCAGTTTCCTTTCTACCTCAATGGACTGCGTGATACTTCTGATTTTGTGGAAGCTATTGAGAAAGTGAGAGCAATCTGCGATAACTACACCAGCCTTGGTGTTCCCAGTTACCCAAATGGATACCCGTTCCTCTTTTGGGAACAATACATTGGCCTTCGTCATTGGCTCCTCTTGTCCATTAGTGTGGTTCTGGCCTGCACGTTTCTGGTGTGTGCCCTCTTCCTTCTGAATCCCTGGACGGCTGGGATCATTGTAAGTCTTTGTTAAAGTCAAATTCCTTTCAACATAGCTCTTGCTACAGTCGGGAAGGTTTTGTTTATGTCTGGACTACTGATGAAGTATGCATACTGCATCATTCATGATATATTTATTCAACTTGAGGGGGGTAGGGTTCATGGTAAAGGTATAAGCTTTAATAACCTTAATCCTTGGCCCTACTCTATTAGCTGAAGTTTAAAAATAAAAATAAAGGTGTCTAAACTTTTGCCCTTATTCTCATACCTAGAAGAAAAATGAAGAAAAAAAATTAAATGTCTTCTATAAAATATTATATTATTGTAAACAGCCAAGTAATTTTTATGACAATATTTTTTATTTTGAGTTTTTGGACCTGTCCATAAACAATTCATTGTTGTTCAGTCATTCAGTCGTGTCCGACTCTTCGTGACCCCATGGACCATAGCACGCCAGGCCTTCCTGTCCTGCGTGCTCTCCCGGAGTGTGCTCAGGTTCATATTCATTGCATCGGTGATGCTATCTAGCCATCTCATCCTCTGCCGTCCCCTTCTCCTTTTGCCTTCAGTCTTTCCCAGCATCAGGGTCTTTTCCAGAGAGTTTTCTCTTCGCATTAGGTGGCCAAAATATTTGAGCTTCTGCTTCAGTATCTGTCCTTGCAATGAGCACTCAGGGTTGATTTCCTTTAGGATGGACTGATTTGACCTCCTTGCAGTCCAGGGGACTCGTAAGAGTCTTCTCCAGCACCACAGTTCGAAAGCATCAATTCTTCGGCGCTCAGCCTTCCTTATAGTCCAGCTCTCACAGCCATACATTACTACTGGGAAAACCATAGCTTTGATTAGACGGACCTTTGTTGGCAAGGTGATGTCTCTGCTTCTTACTATGCTGTCTAGGTTTGCCATAGCTTTCCTCCCAAGGAGCAAGCGTCTTTTAATTTCATGGCTACAGTCACCGTCTGCGGTGATCTTGGAGCCCAAGAAAGTAAAATCTGTCACTGCTTCCATTTCTTCCCCTTCTATATGCCAGGAAGTGATAGGGCCAGATGCCATGATCTTAGTTTTTTTAATGTTGAGTTTCAAACCAGCTTTTACACTCTCCTCTTTCACCCTCAACAAGAGGCTCTTGAGATCCTCTTCACTTTCTGCCATTAGGGTGGTATCGTCTGCATATCGGAGGTTGTTGATAATTCTCCCAGCAATCTTAATTCCGACCTCTGATTCATCCAACCCGGCATTTCTCATGATGTACTCTGCATATAAGTTAAATAAGCAGGTCGACAATATGCAGCCTTGTCGTACTCCTTTCCCAATTTTGAACCACTCGGTTGTTCCATGTCCGGTTCTTACTGTTGCTTCTTGACCCTCGTACAGGTTTCTCAGGAGACAGGTAAGGTGGTCTGGTACTCCCATCTCTTTAAGAATTTGCCAGAGTTTGTTGTGATCCACACAATCAAAGGCTTTAGCGTAGTCAATGAAGCAGAAATAGACGTTTTTCTGGAATTCTCTTGCTTTCTCCATGATGCAGCGAATGTTGGCGATTTGATCTCTAGTTCCTCTGCCTCTTCGAAACCCAGCTTGTACTTCCGGTAGTTCTCGGTTCGCATACTGCTGAAGCCTAGCTTGTAGGATTTTGAGCATCACCTTGCTGGCATGTGAAATGAGCGCAATTGTGCGGTAGTTTGAACACTCTTTGGCGTTGCCCTTCTTTGGAATTGGAATGTAAACTGACCTTTTCCAGTCTTGCGGCCATTGCTGAGTGTTCCAAATTTGTTGGCATATTGAGTGCAGCACTTTAACAGCATCATCTTTTAGGATTTTAAATAGCTCAGCTGGAAGACTGTCATCTCTGCTAGCTTTGTTGTTACTAATGCTTCCTAAGGCCCACTTGACTTCACTCTCGAGGATGTCCGGCTCAAGTTCAGTGACCGCACTATCATGGCTATCAAGGACATTACTATCATGGCTATCAAGGACAATAAGATCTTTCCTGTATAGTTCTTCTGTGTATTCTTTCCACCTCTTCTTAATCTCATCTGCTTCTGTGAGGTCCCTGCCTTCTTTGTCCTTTATCATGCCCGTCTTTGCACAAAACGTTCCCTTGAGATCTCCAATTTTCTTGAAGAGATCTCTAGTCTTTCCCATTCTGTTGTTTTCCTTGATTTCTTTGCATTGTTCATTTAAGAAGGCCTTCTTGTCTCTCCTTGCTATTCTCTGGAACTCTGCATTCAGTTGGGTATATCTTCCCCTTTCTCCCTTGCTTTTTGCTTCCCTTCTTTCCTCAGCTACTTGTAAAGCCTCATCAGACAGCCACTTTGCTTTCTTGCATTTCTTTTTCTTTGGGATGGATTTCGTTGCTGCCTCCTGAACAATGTTACGGACCTCCGTCCATAGTTCCTCAGGCACTCTGTCTATCAGGTCTAATCCCTGAAATCTATTCCTCACCTCCACTGTATATTCATAAGGGATATGATTTAGGTCATACCTGAATGGTTTAGTGGTTTTCCCTACGTTCTTCAATTTAAGCCGAAATTTTGCAAGAAGCAGCTCATGATCTGAGCCACAGTCAGCTCCAGGTCTTGTTTTTACTGACTGTATGGAGCTTCTCCATCTTTGGCTGCAAAGGACATAATCAATCTGATTTCGATATTGACCATCTGGTGATGTCCATGTGTAGAGTTGTCTCTTGTGCTGTTGGAAAAGAGTGTTTGCTATGATCAGCGTGTTCTCTTGGCAAAACTCTATTAGCTTTTGTCCTGCTTCATTTTGTACACCAAGGCCATGCCTGCCTGTTATCCTGGTGATTTCTTGACTTCCTACTTTAGCATTCCAATCCCCTATGATGAAGAGGACATCTTTTTTTGGTGTTAGTTCTAGAAGGTGTTGGAGGTCTTCATAGAACCGATCAACCTCAGCTTCTTCGGCATCAGTGGTTGGGGCATAGACTTGAATTACTGTGATGTTGAATGGTTTGCCTTGGATTCGTACTGAGATCATTCTATCATTTTTAAGATTGTACCCCAGTACTGCTTTTCCTACCCTTTTGTTGACTATGAGTGCTACTCCATTTCTTCTAAGGGATTCTTGGCCACAATAGTAGATATAATGGTCACCTGAATTAAATTCGCCCATTCCTGTCTATTTTAGTTCGCTGATTCCCAAGATGTCGATGTTCAATCTTGCCATCTCATGTTTGACCACCTCCAGCTTACCTTGATTCATTGATCTAACATTCCAGGTTCCTAAACAGTATTGTTCTTTACAGCATCGGATTTTCTTTTCACCACCAGACACATCCACAGCTGAGTGTCCTTTCGGGTTTGGCCCAGCCACTTCACTCTTTCTGGCGCTACTTGGAAATACCCTCTGCTCTTCCCCAGTAGTATATTGGACACCTTCCGACCTGAGGGGCTCATCTTCCGGCGTCATATCTTTTAGCCTTGTGATACGTTCCATGGGGTTTTCTTGGCAAGAATACTGGAGTGGGTTGCCATTTCCTTCTCCAGTGGACCACATGGTTGTATCTAATGTTAGTCTAATTTAAGTCCATTCATTTGAATGGGTCTACTCTAAGTAGGACATATATTGGATATAACCTGTTGTTTGTTGTGTTCTGGAAATAACTGTGGTACCGTACGTTTAGGAAAGAAGCCCCATGGACTTCATGCAAGTGGCTTAAGAATCATAGCTCAGTCCTATACAACCTTTTTGCAAGTGAGTCCCAAGGGTGATCAGAGATGCTCCCCAAAGTGAGGTCCTCCTTGACACTTCTGTGCAGCTACTTTACCTGTTGAGCTCCAGAGGTGCTCACTGACTAGGCACAACAGCTACACAAGATCCCAGAGTCCGAATATCTCACCACCCCAATGGGACTTTGCTGCTGGCATGATCCTAAGTTGTGTGCACTGTACTGTTTCCACGTGAGATTGTCAGTGTGAACAATTGCCAGTTTGGCCACACCCTAACCAGTGCTGGGTTTGGATGGGGGAGAAGAGTGCAGCACAAAGTTGCAGGGTATAGGAAAAATAAAATGATGAACATAAATTGTATAGACTAGGCTTTTATATGTTGTGGGAAGCACTGGACATCAGTACACAGGCATTCTTTTCAAATGGAATGTTGATGTTATTCTGTGTAAACTTTATGAACTTCCCTCTAGCTTATAAAATGGTAGAAGTAGAAAGCAATTACCAGGTTTGGGTCCTATAGATTGTACAGAAGGTACTTTAAAAGGTAAATGTTTAGTCTAGAGTAGCTTTCAAAGGACATAGGCTACGTATGTTATCATTCATGAGTTATTAGCTTATAAAATAATTTATTGTAGTGCCTACAGGAGGTGGGGTTTGCTTACAGAAAAGGATTTCACCGTTTCAGGCTTTCTTCTTATTTTCAGTTCTCTCTAATGTGATTCCTATTTTGTGTTTCCCCTCCCCACTGCCTTTAATTTTTTTACAAGATAGATGAAGAAAAATAAAACTCCTATCCTTAACTTCTACTGTTTGTTTTATCCATGTCAATACCTTCAAGTTCTTCAAAGCTAAGAGGCCCTTTGTAACCTGATATGCATCAGCTGATTATAGCATTCAGCGTTTTCTATGCATTAACTAATCAGGAGTCATCTTCACTTACTCTGTAATTTGGTCAAAAGGCTGGGGGAGGGGAACGCTCAAATCCTGTATCTTTCCTTGGATTAACCACTATACTTGAACTATGTTAAGTGGAGGTGGAATGTTGGCAAGAAGCAAAGATTGACCAACCAGATTTCAGATTGTATTGCCAAATTATAAGCAAAACAAGCACACGCGCACGCACACACACACACACATATATATAGGGCAGTATCCAACAGGGTGCTAGGCTAGCGCAATGTAATTTATGTAAGCTGTTGCACCCTGTTGAATATTACCCTTTGATTAACACTTGCCTTCAAAGGAAATAATTAAACTGGAGTCTCTAAAGGGTGTAGATCAGTCTTCTCCAACCTGGTACCCTCCAGATGTTTTGGACTTCAACTCCTATCGGCCTATTGGACCGCGGTAGCCAGTGGTCAGGAATACTGGGAGCTGCAGTCCAAAACAGCATTCTAGAGGACACCAAGTTGGAGAAGGCTGGTGTAGAAGCTTAATTCAGCAATTTAAGCATAAAGAAAAACCCTAGCAGTTTACCTTTTCATTTTTTTTCTCTCTACCAGCTTATTGGCTAACCACTATTTGAATCCTTTTAGGTGGTGGTGCTGGCTCTGATGACAGTGGAACTCTTTGGCATGATGGGTTTGATTGGGATAAAGCTGAGTGCAGTGCCTGTAGTCATCCTGATTGCTTCTGTTGGAATCGGAGTGGAGTTTACTGTTCACATTGCCTTGGTAGGTAGAATCTGGGTAGCGTTTTTTAATAGCACAAAAATTAAGCAAGTTCAGCTGCTTGATATGTCAGTTTGGCTTAATTCTCTCAGAACTGTATGTGTTCAGAATGCAGATATGAGGAAGGGTCTCATGTTGGAGTACTCTATCATGACAAAAATATCTTACACTTGGAAAGCTAGCTTCTCCAGAAGATGGTTAAGCTAGATTCTTCTCCATTTAAACATGCAGCTCCCACCCACCCACATTCTGAAATAGTACTATCACAGGCTGATTGTATGTTGTACTTGTTTCTGAGCATTTGCATTGATCAGGGTGGGTAACCTTTTTGAGTTGCGCAGTAGTAATTCTCGTAATATCTCTATCTAAATCTATACCTACTGGAAGCAACCACAAAACAGATAAAGAACTTCTAGGGCACAATCCTACGCATGTTTAGACAGAAAAAAGTCCTACAACTCCCAGCATTGCTTGGCCACAATAGAGTTGTTGAACTTTTTTCTGTCTAAACATGCATAGGATTGCCCCCTTAGTCTGTGAACAGGCATTTGTATATAAATAACCATGGTCATGCTTATTATTCTACTTTAGCTGGGACTGATGTGTAGAGTGCCTTTAACTCATAACTGTGTATTCATAGCTCGCCTTTAAACATCTGAGATTGGGAAGGGGCCTCCAATCAGATAGCATGACTTCCAGGTAGTGATGGATCCTAGCATCTCTCATTTTATAAATTAAATTTTCTGTCAGACTACAAAATCAAAGTCTTCCTTAAATTCTAATTAGTGGATGGGTTTAAATTGTACAACCTTTTTCTCCTCTGGGGAAAACCAAGAAACCATATAAGCTGTACACACTAATCTGATGGCATGAACACCATTCTTTTCCAGGCATTTCTGACTGCAATAGGAGACAAGAATCGCAGGGCTGTCCTCGCCTTAGAGCACATGTTTGCACCTGTGTTGGATGGAGCTGTGTCTACTCTGCTTGGTGTATTAATGCTTGCAGGATCTGAGTTTGACTTTATTGTCAGGTAAAACGTGTGCATTCTGCCTTTCCCCACACAGAGCCTTTATCTGATTAGTCAAAAGTTCCTACAATTGGATAATCAGAAATGTGGTTAAGAAAAGTGCTATTACAATTGGATTACACTTTAAAATTGGATTACATTGGGGCACCCCAGTGAATTTGGGTTGTCAAAATATCAGATAAATGAGATTCCTTTCACAGGAACATTATTGTGCATTTCTGTTTACCTGCTGCTGTTGTAATGCTTTGCATTATGTGCTGTGCTTGCTTATCTCATGGCTCCACTTTCACTCTGCTTTATTAACTGCTACTTACATTTTAGTAGCTGTTCCCATTTACATTGCAGGCACTGGATTTTGTTCCTGAAAAAAAATGATTCCAACTCAGAAAGGATCTTCTGCAGCCTATAGTTTGTTCAATAGCAAAATTAAGTTAGTCCCAAAGAGCCTGTATTGTCCAGTGGTTAGCTGGAGGTGACCTTTAACCTAACCACTCTTTGAAACTATTTACATGCAGAGTACTTTGAGTGGAGAAGCCTGAAAAACTATAAACATCCTGAAACTGAAACTTTCCTTCCCCCACTTTCCTCCCCTCACCCCTGTTTGAAGGTTATGGAAAACTTTGGCTGACCAAAAAAAAAAGTCCAGTGTAAAATGTGGGCAGGCAGGCACCTACAACATCACCAAATGTAACATAAAATCCATAAAGTAAAGCCCAAAGGCCTTTCTGTCTGAAGCTAAAGGGAGCCTGTTTTCTTGCGTATTTAATTAAGAATGTGAATTTGGCAGAATTGGGAGGGAATTTGAGAGAAGTGGTGAAATGGATCCTATTTTCCTCCTAACAGTTTCTGCAAAGTTGCTGTGAGGAAAAGCAGCCATCTCTTTGTAGGTTTGCATGGCAAATAAACAATGCAATAGAACAAAATAGTAGGAGCCACAAATTAGAATGGGCTCTTCAGACTGACATGAGCTAGATTGATAAATGATGAACAGTAAACATCAATACAAGAATTAAAACCTGTAAAATGGTAGTAAAGAGGAGAACAGCATTGTGGAAGCATCTATTATAGAAGTATCTCAAGATGTTATGAAATCATACCCTCTTTCTACATTCACCCTAGTATATAAGCTAGTTTTAAACCTGGTTCCACTACAAGTCCCCTCTGTCGCACTCTTTCCCCCACCCACCCCTGTTCATAGATATCTCCCTGCACCACTTCTCACCTAGGCTTTTACGTACAGTTCCCCCTCCCGCCAAAAAAGACTTACCTCCAGCATGAGGTAACTGGGCATACAGCAGTTAAGGGCACAAATCCAGCATTTGGAAAACTGTGGACCTTAGCTGTGCTTATAGGGCTGTTTCCAAAAAGTCATGTCAATTTTTTTTTATGCCCTCCTGCTGATATCCTACAGCACATCTACCCCCAATTGGATCTGGAGAGCTGTGAGCAGGATCTTATTCATGGAACATGGTCCTCTTGGGTCTCAGCATTCTCCCCCGCCCCTCGCACTTTATCCTGTGGCACTTGCATCCTCTGAAAACCTGCTCCAGAGGTTTGTGGGACCCTCTGGAACAGCATGAGAGGTGGAGTGTGATGGTGCTGCAGGGAAAATGGGCAATTGGCACAAATTGCTACTTACTTCCATGAGGAGAAGCCTCTGCGGGATCCAAAAGTGAATCCAACTCACTGTGCCGTAGGGATGTGTGCGTGTTTGAGACAGTGAGTGAGTACTGGCAGAGCTAGACTTCCTAGTGAGGTAGCTGCACCATGTGGCAAATGATGGGTGTGGGGGAAGCAGCAGCCAGGCAGAGTGGTGAAAAAGTGGCAAGGCCTTGGAGGACAGAGCAGTGTCCAACACATTACTTGCCATGCACCCCCCAATCTAGCTCACTTCCCCCAGACACTGTAGAAGACATTGTCCCCTCATCCATGTTGAAATGACTTTCAGGTGCCAACTTCTGCCACCTCGAGCAACAAAATGTCTTGGCCTGGCCCTGGAACAGCTGAAGAAAGTTTGGGGTCGTCTATGAGGCACTGCTGATGTGCAGACCCCTTCCATTTCAGTGGGGCTTCTGCTTTTGTACTACTGAAAAATAATGAACAGTACACATTGCCAGTGTCCTAGTGGATTTAATCTACTGTCCAACAGGAATGAGATGTTTTCTTTAAAAATATAAAAATGGGTATTTCAGCACTTTAAAACTTCAGGCAGTACTTGCTTGGCCACCTCATTTTGCAGCACAATCTGCGGTTAGTTTTTCTGGTTTTTTGAAGATGGATCTAAAGTAAATGAGCAAAACTTGGGCATTTTTTCAAGGGCTGATGAGGCTCCAAACCTCTGGCAAGGAATAGGTTTTTACCCCAACTGCATGTCTGGGTAGAAGTTTTATATACTCAAAGTGGTCAGATCTATAATCAGCCTGTTTATTCTTGAGCTAGACTGATGAGATGCAAATGTCCCCAGCGCTTCTTGTTGCTGGTATTTTCCAGTATAAAGCTGTGTTAGTTTACATTAGTGTAAGAGATTAGTTTGTTGATCCCACACCCCACGCCCCCTTCTGTTAATGCACACCAGAAATTCCCAGATGTAATCCTGGATGATAGCTGTAGCTTTCCATGTTGATAGATTTGATCAGATGAGTGTTTCCTGTTTAAACCATGTAGCCAACAGTGACATAGCATCTTCCCCTTCTGCCCTTTCACCTTCAGACTATTGCCTAAGACCCAAAGTCCCCCAATCCATTAGCTATAAAATGCATCTTTGAGCTTCACCTCTGTGTTTCGCCTGCCCTCCTCCTACGCTGGACACCATCTCGTCAGGCTTTCCTCTTGCTGGCAGGTTTGTCATCTTAGAGCTCCTTCACACGGAGCTTTTATCCTGTGACTGACATTGCTCCTTCACAGAGGTTTGCGGGCTGTTTACATGATCCCATGATCATTCAAGGCATCTCCTGCACTAAATGTCCTTTGTTCCGTTTTTAAATAGATCGCAGATAATGAGCTATCAAATTACCCCCCCACACCTTCTGCTTCAGTTTCCTCTGTGAAAAGAGTAAAAGCGGCAAGAAGAGGAGTGAGATCAATGAAAGATAATGGAAGACTCAGATACGGGGAGAAGGAGGGGGAAGGGAGTGGGGGGAAAGGAAGCACGTGAAAAAGGGAGTCGTGATCCTGCATTTAAAATGGAAGCAGAAAGCTCTGTTTTAAATGCAGGATTTTAGGCTGGTGTAGAGTTGCCCTTATTCATGAAAGATACGAGACCTTAGCCCTCAATGGTGGGAAAGAACAACCACTTGTGCACTCTCTTCTTCTTCCATAGTACTTCAGCCTTTATGTTTGAATTGGCTGACACAAAACAAGAGCATTCAGAGATGCTAAATTGTTCAACAAAAGATTAGCCTGCAATGCAGCTCTGCTATTGTAGAGTGCTCTTACTCAGTACAATGCTCAAGCTTACCACAGAATGGCCTGCATTTTCTTTGCAAAAAGCTGGTTCCTGTGTCTAAAAAGGTTGCAATTTGAGCTATTTGGTAAAACTGGAACTCACAGAATTCAAGGCGGAAAGTTGTGATTAATGAATGGCGAGGGAAAGCCTTACCTGATACACTAGAGATTTAATTAGAGATTCTGCTGTTAGGCGCAGAAGCATTTCACAGTGGATTAGCTGCTGGGAGAAGTGGGCTTCTTTTTCCTTCTAGGCTAAATTGTTTAAATTCTACACCCTTCACTTCATTTGTTTGCTTCTGCTGGGTTTTCGCTAATGGGGGCCCCTTTTCATTGTATTTGTGCTTTCAGTCTGTTCAGTCATTCAGTTCACATTCCATATTTTTGTGTTTGTGTAACACATTCATAAATAACATTACATGCTGGAAGATTTCGGTAAATTAACAAGCTTTTTTTTCTTTCCTTTTTTGAACTAACACTTTGGGTTGTGGAATGTAGCCTCTCTAATCTCAAAGGTAAAAAGAAAAATAATGCATACTGACTTTGTACATTAAACAAAAACAATTTTGAATGTTATGTTGGTACGATTGTTTCCAAACTTTAATAAAATATGTTTTATTTTTGATTTGTGTTTTTAATATTTAACACACTTTCTGCTTTTAACGTTTAATATATTAAAATCTTTCAGGTATTTCTTTGCTGTTTTGGCAATTTTAACCATCTTGGGTGCTTTGAATGGATTGGTGCTACTTCCTGTTCTCCTTTCCCTGTTTGGACCATATCCTGAGGTCAGTATTTTATTCCTTGGAAATTATAGTTATTCTTTTTTTCAGCTGCTATTATGATTTTATGTATTTTACACATGTGCTACTTTTAATTATTTTGCATTGTAATACTTGGCACTTTAGTACAGAAACAGATTTTTTTTTCTCATTGAAAATAAGTCTAAGTATCTGACATCCAGTTTGGTTGTACAGATCTTAATTCTTTAACTGCTTGATGCTGAAAAGCAGACGCTGGTGTAGTTCCTGGCCTTAAGAACACATTTGTTATCAGGCAACAAAGATGTCAATGTATAAAGGAGCCATTTTTCTCTCCTAATACCCAAATCCATTCATGTGTTTATTTTTATCAGAACAGACCACCAAGATACAAATCATACTACAGCTTGTAAACTATAGGTTACAAGCCTGGAAAACAAGACGTTCCCAAACTTTAAGATATATATTATTGGATGCCACAATCAGGTCCCTGTTGTAGAGCTCTTTGTAGGCAGGTGCTTCCCCATTTTCCTCTAAGAGCCAGGGAATGCTCCTCTCATGTAGTGCGAGAGTCCCATACGTACGTGGACTATTCTTTTTTTAAAATAAAAGAGAAAGGAAGCCCCTGTGAACATGGTAAGGATGTTGAGCATTTGATCAGCAGCACTTGTAAAGGTGAGCACCCCTGATAGGATGCTTGCAAGAGGGACTGTGCTCTCACTCATGCTGTGAGCTACTTCTGCTCCCACCGCCTAGTTCGGTCTACCTCAACCTGGTGCCTTCCAGGTGTGTTGGTTCATAACTCCCATCATCCCCAGTCAGCAGTGGCCATGCTGGCTGGGATAATGAGAGTTGTAGTCTGACACATCTGGAGAGCACCAGGTTGGGGAAGGCTGGACTGAGTCCTCTATCCCAAGGCCCCCTAGGAACTTACCATTGGGGCAGGGGAAGGCAGGGATGATGACAGCAGAGGCAGTTTTCAGGTGCTTCCAGACCCAGGCAGTGCACCTGGCAGAATTCCAGCATCCCGATAGGGAAATGATGCTCTGTGTACAATTCCCATTGTGTGCAGAGTGCCATTTGTCCTGGTCAAATCCCTGGCTGAAGATGCTCTGCTGAGAATAGCCAGCTCTACTGTCACTGACTTCCCCTTGCCCCAAGGTTAGTCTGGGGGACGGGGCTTTGGGACCAAGGCAGGGAGAGGTGGTGGCGAGCATTCTAGGAGTGATTGCACTGAACATTTGCAAAGCCCTTTGGCTTTTGTAAGTGTTTGCTTGAACATGCAGAGATGCTTAGCCCCTTCCGGGGCAAGTGCAGGGATACTTCTGAATCCCTAGCACATAGATCTTTTCACCCTGCCCAGAGAGTCATGAATTCTGTGTTAAAATGCCAGAAACCCAAATTATATATTACTGGAATGATGAATAAAAATTAAACAGATTTACAGATTTCATTCCATTTGCATATTTGTTTTCAGTAGCAGAATTTGTTTGAGGTTCTTTTACATTCTGTATGGTGCCATGAGATCCTAGTGATATAGGGCGGGATGCAAATGCTTTTTTAAAAAAATAATAAATAAACAATTATTCTTTCTAATTAATTTGTCATCAGCCAAGAAAAGAGCATGGGGAGAGGGACTGTAAATAATTTGAGACCGATAGTAGGAAGAGAAAAATCCCATTATACCTCACGTGATGGAGGGGCAAGTTGCAGGGCCTCCAATGCTGAATGAGGTTCATGTGTGGTTACATATGGGAGGGGGAAATACTTAGATGCTATGCACCTTGGATAGCTCCTTTAGAATTCTGACTGGTTCTGACTGAAACCTGGAGTGGGTTCTATGCCCCACTGACATCTGAGCCACCAGCCTCCACTGGTGTTTAGGTCTTTAAAGGTAAGCATCAGCACCTTGAACTGGACTCAGAAATTAACTGGTCATGCAGATGGAATAAAATCAGTTACAAATTCCATCCACCTGCATCCAGTCAAAAGTCTGACAGCTGCATTTTAGAGCAGCTGAAGTTTCTGAATACTTTTCAAAGGTAAAGATATTGTATGTATATAATATAAGCCAAAAGGACAGATTCACGTATCACAAGCAGTGACATTCTTCGACAGTGAGATATGTGTTTCTTCTTCAGGACCTGGGAATCAGCCTAAGGTTTTTATGGACATCCATTAAGAGTTGTTGAACTGTCCTTCTTAGGTTTCTCCAGCGGATGGAAGGAGCAGGTTACCTACCCCTTCTTCTGAGGCTCCCCCAAACATTGTGAGGTTTGCCATACCACCAAGGCATGGTCAGAATGGATCAGATTCTTCTGATTCTGAGTACAGTTCTCAGACCACCGTATCAGGAATCAGCGAGGAGGTCCATCAGTATGAGGCCACCCAAAGACCTGGCGCCCCAGTCCACCAAGTAAGAGTTGAAGCAACTGAAAATCCAGTATTTGCCAGATCCACTGTAAGTAAACCCCAGTCCTACCTGTTTTCTTGTCAAGCTATCCCATATAGTCTTAACATTCAGCTGCTTTACTGGTTTGACAGAAGCTGCCACACATATGTGGAGCCATGCATCCCAGATTGGTGTATGTTTTAGAGTAGTGCTTGGTCTGAAACTTCATGCATGCGGCAGAGTAACAATGAGATGTCAGGCTGAGCTCCAAAACATGTCAGTGTAATTTAGAGTTGGTTTATACAAAAAGAAGAGCCCATTTTATCTTTGTGGTTGTGCACTTGAGAAACGTTTTTGTTTGAATCCCTCAGTTGCATGGGAACACCTACAAGCATTCCTATGATGGCAGTTGCCACAGTCAGGGAAATGGCTGCAGCAGCTTATTCACAGTTCAGTGTCTTTACAAAGCTGTATATTTGAGTACATGATTGCAAGGAGAGAATGAATGCTGCCTCTTTTGTGACCTGACCCTTAATTATCTTTATTTCTGGCCCTACTTGGTACAAATCTCAAAAGCATTTCCGGAAAGGAAGTGTTGGAACCAATTCAGTACTGAACAAATGTAGACATGTTTCATTTGCATATTTTTTCCTCAAGTTGCAGAGTTTTGGAGTAGGGGGATGGGATTGGTATGGCTCTGGTGATATTGGCTCTCTTCACACCTTGGTTTTTTAGCAGGATCGTTCTTTAATCATTGGTTTTCACTGGAGCTTTAAACGACGATGCTGCTCTCCTGCTGCTGTCTCACAATTTCCCCTCCCTCTTCCTGTGTTATCTGAGAATGGGGAAAACCCAGCACTTTCTCTGCTTGTGATTGAAATTGCCATTTCTCCTCTGTGTATTTCCCCTTTTGTGCTTTGTCCCACTTTGTGTGGGGGTGTGCTAAGGAGTGTTGCTGGGTGGTGTTGAATAACATTGTCATGACAACAAATCGGTGGGAGAGTGGGGGGAGGTAATTGACCACGTTTCAAGTGACCGTTTCTGCCTCTCTCCCATTCCACTATGGGTGCTTGAACTGTAAAGCGGTTAACCATCCCAAATGCTTCTCCAAGATCCCCCCGAACACTGCAATGCTTACTTCTGAATAAACCCATTGGCTGTAAGGCTTTCCTTTCCTGGGAGTAAGTGCCATTGAAATCTGTGTGGCTTGCTTCTGAGTAGGCATGCATAGGAGTCAATTGTAAGTCTACTTAGAGTAGCAGTCTTAAGGTCTCCCATCCCCTTCAGTGCATTTACTTTGAACCTCCCCCTCCTATTAACTTCACCGACTGCTTCTTCTCCCTTTTGCTCACCAGATTGATAGGCCTTTTTCCTCCCAGGGTGGATGGGGGAGTCTTCCTTCTCAGCCACACAGGAGAAAGGCTTGATAGTTATGATTTCAATGGGTTTTAAAAGTGCCCCTTCTCCTCCCCTGAATAAATTAATCATGCAGAGCTTGGAATGGTCATTTTTAATGGTTTCCTTTTTGGGTGTGGATTTGTTTTAGATAAGGCAGTAATGCTGAGGTGGTTTTCCATAGTACCCCCTCCCACCTAACCAGCCACTATCTCTTCTCCTAGCCCACCTTGCTGGGTCATTGGGAAGCCAGAATAAGAGGGAAGAGCAACAATAGCACGGAGAGGGGAAGCAAGCTGGGTCTAAAGAAGAAGGTATTCCCCATGAAATGGTCACCTGGGGCTGCTAGGGATGGCTTGGTGCATTGACTGTATACAGGTCCATTTGTGGGTTTCTTATTTCTGTAGCTGGGAACCCGGAAATCGGTATACCCTTCAAACTCACTAGTGCAAGCAATATACTGTATTTAGTTCCATCACACACTGACATATTTAGCAGAGAAGGACTAGCAGCACCAGCAACCTCAGGGTAAGCCACCACGAAGACTCTCTCTCCCTCGCCACAAAGTCGGAGGGAGGAGGGGACCAGCTCCCATAGCCCACTATTCAGGTCACTAGAAAGGCTTCCAACTTCCCTCCTGCTGTGGAAGAGTGGAGGGATGGGCAGAGCCATCAATCATGTTACAGGAACCAATGATCAGGGGAGGGGGCATGGGGCCAGTAGCCCCCTTCTGTCCTGATTGTTCCGTGCAGCTCTGTCCAGCCATGAAAAGGTATAGAGCGGAGAGAAGCACTATGAGAGATGCCTGTATTACAGGACCAGTGTAAATCCCAGAAAGGATCTGGAATCAAAGGGACCAGTTTGTAGTGGGATAAAATGCCAGGTGTGAAGTGAGCCATTGCCCTTAGTCCGAAGGACCGGAATTTGGCAGTAGCTTTGGTAAAATAAATAATGGGAAACTGAGTGGCTTAAAAAAAATAAGAAATCCATCCAAGACATAGGATGGCATACACCATGAATAGTTCATCAAAGTTGTACTAACGCATATCCTATTCTGAAATAACCAAGTACCCAGATGTTTGTCTTTGGACAAGTAAAATGTAGAGTGAAAAAATTATTCCCTCCTCTCTCTCCCTCCACCCTTACAATCTAATGCTGCATCTGGGATGAAATGCAAATAAGTAGAGGCCTAAAAATAGGTACAAGCAGAACCACATTTTAAGTTGGTCACAGTTGTTTGATTTATGTGGCTGTTGTGCTTCACGCTTTTTACTAAGATCCAAAAACCTAGATTCTTACAACTGACATCCCATATTCTTTACATCCCACTAACATCCTGTGTACACATACCCTAGCTGAACCATAGCTTCTGCCAAAACCCAACAGTGTTTTGTTAGGAAGCTACTTGAGAAAGTGTTTCCATCCACTCTCTTGAAAGATACTGATAATTATGTTGGAAGCATAGGATTACACACTGCTAAGTTTGTGGGAAGTGTGTCTGCACACATGTACAAACCGTCTTGTGTTCTACTAGGAACATCGGAAGCTGCCTCATACCGAGTCAGACCATTGGTTTATCTAACCCAGTATTGCTGACACTGACTGGCAGCAGCTCTCCTATATTCCAGGCAAGAATTTTTCCAGCCCTTCCTGGAGATGCAAGGATTGAACCTGGGACCTTCGGCATGCAAAGCATGTGCTCTATCACTGAGCCACAAACCCTACTGTGATATATACTTTGCTGCTTGTTATGATTTTCAGAAATCACAGTGTAGTGAAAGCACCAGTAAACCTCCAAAATAACACTGTCAGAATTACTCTGGGAATGCATGATTTGTTGTCATACTGTGGAAGAGTCTCATCCAGAAGGTGCAACTATTTGTTTTCACAGTTGCATTCAAAGGTTTTGCTGCCTGTTTCATTTCCAGGTGGTTCAGCCAGAGATGAGATATGCTCAGCCAAGTCCAAGACTGCAGACTAACCAAGAGCCTGGATCCCAACAAACGTGGCATCAAAATAAGAAACCCAAAAGAGAACCAAGGGATGGACTCCGGCCACCCCCTTATCGGCCACGCAGGGATGCTTTTGAAACGCCTACTGATGGGCATTCTTGTCCTAATAATAGGGACTTTTCTAGCCAGAGAGCTCGGTCTCAGAACATCAGAAACCCTGCCTTCACTGCCATGGGCACTTCAGTGCCACCTTACTGCCAGCCGATCACTACTGTGACTGCCTCCGCTTCAGTTACCGTTGCTGTGCATCCTGCTGTGCACAGCCACAATACTCGTGGAGGAGGCTTTCCATCCTATGAGGGATACCATGAAACTGACCATGGACAATTTGAGGACCCTCATGTGCCTTTCAATGTCCGGTGTGAGAGGAGGAACTCTAAAGTAGAAGTAATAGAACTGCAAGATGTTGAATGTGAAGAAAGAACTCGTGGCAACAGCTCAGATTAAGGTAAAGCTTTTAATCCCAGCTGGGTAACATTGCCTATTCCAGGTGGAAGCATGCAGAAATCTAAAATCATGTTCATATAGATTTCCTATTCTGGGAGCCTGTTCTAGCTTCCAAAAATCAATAGCTCTAACTAACTACAGAAAAGGATTTCAGAAAATATGCAGAAAAAATGTAAGTATGGTGGATCTGGACTCTCAGTTGAGTTGGTCAGGAACCTGTGGCCTTCTAGATATTGTTGGACTACAACTCCCATAATCCCTGACCATTAGCCATGCTCGCTGGGGCTGATAGGAGTTGGAGTCAAATTACATCCGGTGGGCCACAGATTCCCCAGCTATCTCTAGGCAATATCCTAAGCAATAGTCTCCCCAGGTTATATCCGGGTGGTGGCCAGTGAGGTGGTGCGCTGGGAAGCAAGAGGCTTCTTGTTCTTACTGAGGATAACCTAGTAGCCCCCATGCCTCTGCTCCACCTTGCAGTGCTCCCCTGGTACGTGTGTTGGGTCTCCCTCAGTTGCAGCAGCTCAGTGGTGGTACACTCTTGCTTCCTGGCACACAACCTTTCTGGCTGCCACTGAATGAACTCCACAGGTACAGTAGCATGCATGAAGGTTTGAAGACCCTATTGCAGCATTCTGTCTGTGATTATTAGATCCATCCCTGCCATTTTTTGTAAGGAATACAATGGGATGGGGGTGAGAATTGGGGTGTACTTAATTAGGCCAGAATGCCACAGCAGGATCTTGACCTCTGGTGCATAATAGTGCTGTGCACCAGGGCCTGGAGACTTCACTCTAGACTCATTTCAGATGAGACTGGGATGGTCTGGCATCTGGTCCAAAATGGAGCCTACATGGGTGGAGACGTCAAATTTGCTGTGCGCACTCCCAATGTTGGACACAGCTGGCAAGTCTAGGGCCACAATCTGTAATGCTGAACTATAATTAAGCATTATGTGCACAGATCTTGGACCCATGAACTTTCTTCCCTCTCCTCTTCCATGGTGGGCATAAAGAGATAGGAAGCATGCACTTCCATTTTCAATTAATGGTGGTTTGTTATGTCCAAACTGGAAACTGTGGTTAGTGTTAATTATGAGACAAGCCAGGATCGTTAACCTTGGTTTGATTGTGCTTGCATCAATAAACTCTAGTTAGCACTATCCCCAGTTTGTCTGGGTTTGGACATAACAACAAACTGTGGTTATTTCAAAACAGAAGCAAATGCTTCTGATCTCCCAGGGGAATGCATGAGCCTGGGGCTCATGCACATAATGCTAAACAAAGCTTAGGAAGAGCAGTTGTTCACTGGATCTACTGAAGGGAGAACAAAGAAGCAATAGGCT
Organism: Heloderma suspectum; assembly: GCF_057233095.1. Lineage (NCBI taxonomy): Eukaryota > Metazoa > Chordata > Lepidosauria > Squamata > Helodermatidae > Heloderma > Heloderma suspectum. The sequence continues at coordinate 91,768,394 of NC_139459.1, forward strand.
TAAAGAATAGGAAAGTAGACGTAGAAAAAACGTATTTACTGTAAGACCATTTTAATGGTTGAAAAACTAAATTAAAGGGACTGTGGAGTTGCTTTCCTTGGTTATCTATGAAAAGCCTAGATAGGCATAGATTAGCTTGCCTTAGAATAGTTGCATAGACTGAATTCCCTGTGATTCTCTTTCACATCTAGGATTCAAGAGGTAGTGAATATAGGAAAATCCAGGCTTCAGATTTTTAGTGGTACTCATTTACTTCAGAAGTCAGTACTAACTTGAGAAAAGGACGACCTGCATCTATCAGTTGTGATAGCAAACTTGGGCAAAGGTGCATCATGTTAGATACCTAGAAATGGAAATATTGACAATTTACAAGGTGTTTTTTTTTTTTTTAATCCTGTTTAAACCATTTGGCCACAGGAAGCCACGGACATTGCTGGAAAAAGAACATAGGCCTCATAGCTTTTAATTGCAGGACTTGTCAGATGGCTTGGGGCTGAGGTGATTTATTTATCTTTGCTGAACTTTAGGTGAACAGTGGGGCTCCTTTTTTTGTCTCTATTTGTACAGGGAAATAACTGAAGCAAAGAAGAGGCCAAAGATGGGAAACCTCCTCTTTCCAGAACTGCTTGAAGAGAAACTGCTTGAAGTTATGGAAAAGGACAATGCTGCATCAAGACAACAGTTCCCTGTTACTGTAACCTATTGTATTATTTTGTGAAATATTTCTATAAATATTTAAAAGATGTACACATGTGTAATATACAAGAGAAACCATGTAAAGTAGTATAATCTGGAGTTGTTTTAACTCCTGTTTAACAGAGTGGGGACTATTGTTTTTACTCTGTACTTTATTGTACATTGATCTCTGTGCCACAACTAAGCTTAATCTAGTCGTAAATTTCAGCATATGTTGCTGCTGCTTAAGTATTGTATAATTTACGTGTATAATTCTATGCAAATATTGCTAATGTATTAGGATTTTTTTTTGGTAAAGATTTGTGTGTGTGTGTTAAAGTATTTTTAAATTTCCATATCACAGCCCTGTGGTAGTATGAAATGTTTCTGTTAACTTTCAAACACGCTATGCGTGATAATTTTTTTCTTTTTCTGGTGTGTGTGTGTGTGTGTTTTATGAGCAGATATGAAGAGCAGTGGGTTAACCTTAGTGAGTGAAGTAAGCATTATTGTGTGTGGGGTTTGTTTTGACATGCATGTTTGCGCACTGACTTTGTGGAGCACAGACTATCGTGAACATCTGACACATGCCTCACTGAAATGAATGTGCAAGTACATAGCTGTTATGCCACTTCAATCCATAATCAATGGCTTATTTGCAAGAGAGATTTCCCAAAATGATTGTGCTCACTGTGGTAACCAGCTAAGGCTGCAATCTGGCACACATTTACTTGTGAAGACTTGACATTGAAATTAGTGGGACTTCCATGTGTGCAACTGTATGCAAGCTTGCACGCAGTCTTGTAGAGAACTAGTGAAAATATTACTGGAGCTTAACCGCCGCTACTGATGCCATCAAAGGGCAGACATAAAGCAGAAGAATGGAGAGTTTCAGAATCAGTATTTGTGGGTTGTAGTTTTGTCACTTCAGTTGTACTGCGTTTGGCTTTTTAAGGAAATTACTTAACCTGCCTGTGCCTCTCTGCATATCCATATAATGGCTAGAATTGTATCTCCTAGTAGTGATGGAGTGGCTTTTCATCCTTATAAATCACATGACCAAAACAATAAGAAGACTTTCTTGAAGCTAAAGGCTCTGAAAGCCAACTAGTGAAAGCCTTGGCAAATACTGATAATTGCATTTTGATCATCATAATAGAGAAAGTCATTGCTGCATGCTGAACATCATATAGGTATTCTGAACATAGTTGGCATAGTTGATATTCTTCATACTCATAGTTTTGTGAAAACTTCAAATAAATAAAGGGCAGCTTCCATTTAAATGGTAATTAAATTGATTTTTAATGCATCCAAGCTACTAACAGTGGATGCTTATGTCATGAACTGTTCCTTTTTCAAATAAATTATACTGGCATTTTTAATAATGAAAATATGCCATAAATTAGTAATAGCAGAACAGAAAGTAACTTTTTCATTTAACACTCATCCTTTTATATTCTTTACCCATCCCATTCTTTCTCAGAGCGAGGGACTAACCAATAGACATATTTAAAACCATCAGTGACAGAGAAAAGGGTCAGCACCAAACAAAATCATGAAAATCATACTGAGATGTATACATAAAATTTAATAAAACAGTAAAATGCCCAGTGCATTTCAGTGAAGAACATCTTCAGGGCACAAGAAAACTAGGAAAATTGTATTATTGTGCCCCTAAAGAAATGCATTGTGTTTTTTACTATTTTATTAACTATATTTTTTCAGTACCATTTTGAAGCAGTACTCCTTTTTGGGATTTCTTTTAAAACAAACCCATTTTGTATCTGGACAAATATGCAAAGGGCACAAAGTCAGCACAGTCAACCTACCCTCTTTGTTTAACACAGCATGTTATCTAGATGCAGCAAAAAAAGGCTGGTGATGTACATTCTCTGTACTGGCAACCAGGCTCATATAAAGGGGAAACTCCTGCATTTCTCCCATGAGAAGGTGCATGAGCTCTCTGTCTAGCAGGAGCACATATATCACCTCAAGGGGGACCTGTGGCATTTTCCCTTTATATAAGAGCTAGAAGCATGTATAAATAAGATGCAAAGCACTCACAGTTCTTCTCTGGCCACTTCAGGTTAATGTGAGGCCACCCATATAACTGAAGTGGAATGATCTTGTGATATTTGAAAGCCATTTTTTGATGGTGTGCAGCCCGTCAGGTACTCCTGATGCTCTTAGACAAGTCCCATTAATTTCAGTGAGGCATCAGCAGATGTTCCCAACTGAATTTGTTTCCAAATTCTCCTTATTGATGAGTTGGCTAATTCACTCCAGACAAGCTGATCCAGAAAGGAGGCCCTATGTACAGACCTCACCAAACTGGCCCATAGGGGTTCTTTAGGAAAAATGTACGTTCTTCCACCAGTAAATGGTTTTGCATCAGACCAATGTAATGATCACGAGATGTTTCAGTTACAGAGGGGGTTCCTGCCAATTTGTCTCAACTTTGAGGAATCCCAGTGTGTCACAGTCAAATGCCCGGTGGCCCATATTGGGCTGACCGGAGGTGTCTGTTTCAACAGTTAGACCTTCCACTTCAGCATTATTTGAGTTGAGATACGCTCCTCCCATGCTCAGCTTTTGCTTGCAGATCTTCATTTAGCCCTGCTAGATATCTGTCATTGTAATGTGTGAAGCAATATGCCCTTTTCTGTTCCTGGCTTTGAAAATGCTTTGATGCGAGACAGCTGCTTACATATATCTAATGTGAACTTTTGTAAGAAAGCAAAAAGTCATGCCATTATTTAAGTAGTACATAAGTTACTCTTTAATAGGGCAGCAAAGCTCAATCTACTGGTCCAGTTTCCTGTCATAACATGAAAACACTTGGTGGCAAAAAGTCACCAGACCCCAGCTGAGCACTGGCAGTGTGGTGATATCAGAATTTTTTTAAAAAACAAAAACCCTCTGCAACAGAACTGTATGATACTAATTGCGAGCTACCCCAAGTGCTGGAGCATCAGTGGTCACAATGGTTTACCCCTGGAATTGCTTTGGGGCCTATCAGTCAGTCCTACTCTAGTCCCGTTAAAAGAAAACCAGGAAGAGAATGAGAAAGAGCATTGATGTTCAATAGCCCCTTCACCTTAGCCTTCCCATGTATGTGTGTATGTATGGGTGCACATGTGAATGAGAGAGATTTCCCTTGTGGGGTGCCTGCTCCTTGGTACATAGTATAGACCATTTTCTCTTCTTGTCACATTGGCAAAAGGAGATCTCAGTGGCTGGCTGTTTTTGTTTTTAACTTTAATTGTTGTTGATATTTATATTTTTGTATCATAAGAATGTTTTCTTACAGTATTTGTCATGCCAGTTTATAACAAACACAATGCAGGGATTTTATTTCTATTGGAAACACTATTACAGTTATGTTTTCACTTTTTAATTGAATTTTATTTGTATAGAATGCTTACTAATGTTAAATAGGAAGAGAGTATATAACATTTACATTAAGGATTCGTTTTGTAGCTTTTTAGAGCAAGGAGTTAAAAGGAAAAAAAAAATTCAGACTGGGTCTCATTGTCTGCCTGTTTTTTGTTTTTTAGCAGAAATGGGTTTGTGTTTCAGTTACAAAGATAAAAGTATGCCATATAATTTATTTATATGAAAATTTATTTTTGTAGTGTACATAGTAGTCCTCAATTCTTTTGACAGAATTATATTTTTAAAGAGTTTATATGTAATGATGATACCATTATGTTTTGGAACATTGCTGAGACATAAATACAATGCACATTTTTCATGACAAATCCCATTTGCAAACGAAGAAAAGGTTAACAGTGTTAAAAGAGAGTGTGGATATTTCATGTCATTCTGAACTGTTTTAGGTTTACCATTTTGTGCTCTAGTGTGGTTCTCAATTTTAAATCATGAGTGAAAATTTGTACAAACTCTCTAAACATTAATGTTCAAACACTGATAGAAATTCTAACATGAATAAAAACTATTATAACTTATTGCTTACGTATTTCCTTGTTTGTGGAATGTTTATTTAAAAAGCAGAGGCTTGCATCTTTTGCATTTTGAGCCAGTCAGCCTAGCAGGAACTTTACTATTGGTAACCTTTCACTGTGCAGTATGAAATATTTACTGAGGGGTTTTAATTTTTCTGCATAAATGCTGTTTCATAAAGTTGTGCCCGATTCTTGGTGTATGCCAGGGTGCAGAATCTTAGGCTTTGGGGGCCAAATCCAGTCTGCCTGAGGCCCTGATCTAGCCCTCTGGGGTTGCCCAGGTGGCCACACCCCCTTTCCCCCAACCACCAATCATCTGATGATTTCCCAGCTTTTGTGTGGTATTTTCACTGTTCTAAAACACTGAAATTCCTCTCCTAAGACTTAGTTATTGGCAGCAACTAATCATTAAGCTACAAAATGCTGGGATTTTTGGTATTTTGGCCTTGCTCACCACTGGAATGTGGTTTTCCAGAGCTTTTCCAAAATACAGTTTGGCCCCAGGCTGAAAAAGGTTCAACACCCGTCGTGTATGATCACAGTTCTCCTTGGTTGACTGGCTGGAGGCTGCTCTACTGCCCAGAGATGTAGAAAGTTCAAATTCTCTGTAGACTGCATCAGATTCTCTGGCACTATACCCAGAAGAGTAGCGGGGTTAGTTTGTATCAGAAAAAAATCAGTAGAGAGTCTTCTGGCACTTTAAAGACTAAGATGGTGGCATAAGCTTTCATAGATCAGAGTCCATGTTCTCCAGCATCTGACAAAGCCAGGTGTGCACTACTACACTCTTGTATAGGTAGTGGGAATGACTGCAAGACTTAGCAGGCCTCATCTTTTATTTATCACACACAGAACTGAAGAACTTAGCAACAGCTCCACCCACTGCTCCTACTCCCAACTCTACAGGAGCTGCCAAGGTTCAAAACAATAACTAACCCACAGTACCCCCCCACCCCCCGAATACATCATACACAAAAGCTTATGCCATCAGTTTAGGCTTCTTTCATTGTTATCCTTTGGGCCCCTGGCAAAGTCCATCCAGTTCTCTTGAGTTTTTAATGGCATTTGCTTTCCTTTTATAGTTTATCTCTCTCTTCCCTTCACCTTTTACTTGCGTATGTTACCTGCTGTTTTTAATTTGCTATGTTCTTTGTTTTTATTGATATTGTTGTTAACTGCCCTGAGGCGTCAGCAATCAGGCAGGATCTAACTCTTGGTATGAATACAACATAAATATTTTTGGTTAGACTCAAAGGAGCAACAAGGACATTGCTTCTAGTATCAGAGAAGTACTGCTCTGGGATTCAGATGGTGAGCATGAGAGTAGTGCAAGTTGATAGATGAAAGCAGGAAGGAACACAGGAGAGTAAATTATCAAGCGGGTGAGAAGTATTTTTGAGGAGCACAGAAGGTATTGCTAGATGGAAGTAGAATGGGAAGACAAGAAGTGGAGCATCAGTTGCTTACTCCCATCTCTTTAAAAATAGCACAGGTGAAGGATAAACATGACACAAAACTGGGCGGGATAGCTAATACCCTGGAAGACAGAAACAGAATTCAAAGTGATGTTGATAGGCTGGAGCTCTGGGCAGAAAACAGCAGAATGACATTTAATAGGGATCAATGTCAAGTTCTGCACCTAGGAAAAAGAAACTAAATGCTTAGTTACAAGATGGGGGATACTTGGCTCAACAATACTACAAGCGAGAAGGATCTTGGAACTGTTATATATCACAAGCTGAATATGAACCAACAATGTGATGTGGCTGCAAAAAAGGCAAATGCTCTTTTGGGTTGCATTAATAGAAGTATAGCTTCCAAATGACGTGAAGTACTAGTCCCCCTCTACTCAGCACTGATTAGGCCTCACCTTGAGTACTGTGTCCAGTTCTGGGTGCCACATTTTAAGAAGGATGCAGACAAACTGGAGAGGGTTCAGAGGAGGGCAACAAAGATGATCAGGGGACTGGAAACAAAGCCCTATGAGGAGAGGCTGAAAGAACTGGGCATGTTTAGAAGAGAGGACTGAGGGGATATAGGATAGCACTGTTCAAGTACTTGAAGGGTTGTCACAGAGAGGAAGGCCAGGATCTCTTCTCGATGATCTCAGAGTGCAGAACACGGAATAATGGGCTCATGTTACAGGAAGCCAGATTCCAGCTGAACATCAGGAAAAACTTCCTGACTGTTAGAGCAATACAACAATGGAACCAATTACCTAGGGAGGCGGTGAGCTCTCCCACATTCAAGATGAGGCTGGACAACCATCTGTCAGGAATGCTCTGACAGATTCCTGCATTGAGCAGGGGGTTGGACTCAATGGTCTTATGGGCCCCTTCCAACCCTACTATTCTATGATACCTATCAATTATACTCTAGACTCGTGTGGCACTTTAAAGACTAGCAAGTATTTAAAAGTACCTCAGGATTCTTCTGGTGGTTGTGGTTGCGTTGTAATAGAATAGCATGGCTATGCGTGTGGAATATGTCCCTTATACCTGTTGATCTTTTTATCTGTGCATTTACACTTCTGGAGAGGTATGAAGGCCCAGTATTTCCCTTTTTAGTTGTTGTTCAGTCGTTAAGTCATGTCCGACTCTTCATGACCCCATGGACCATAGCACGCCAGGCCTTCCTGTCCTCTGCTCTCTCTCAGAGTGTACTCAAGTTCATATTCATTGCATCAGTGATGCTATCTAGCCATCTCATCCTCTGCCGTCCCCTTCTCCTTTTGCCTTCAATCTTTCCCAGCATCAGGGTCTTTTCCAGTGAGTTTTCGCTTCGCATTAGGTGGCCAAAATATTTGAGCTTCAGCTTCAGTCTCTGTCCTTCCAATGAGCAGTCAGGGTTGATTTCCTTTAGGATTGACTGATTTGACCTCCTTGCAGTCCAGAGGACTCGTAAGAGTCATCTTCAGTACCATGGTTCGAACGCAACAATTCTTTGGCGCTCAGCCTTCCTTATAGTCCAGCTCTCACAGCCATACATTACTACTGGGAAAACCATAGCTTTGATTATACGGACCTTTGTCGGCAAGGTGATGTCTCTGCTTCTTACTATGCTGTCTAGGTTTGCCATAGCTTTCCTCCCCAGGAGCAAGCATCTTTTAATTTCATGGCTACAGTCACTGTCTGCGGTGATCTTGGAGCCCAAGGAAATACAATCTGTCACTGCTTCCATTTCTTCCCCTTCCATATGCCAGGAAGTGATGGGGCCAGATGCCATGATCTTCGTTTTTGTAATGTTGAGTTTCAAACCAGCTTTTGCAATCTCCACTTTCACCCTCAACAAGAGGCTCTTTAGATCCTCTTCGCTTTCTGCCTTTAGGGTGGTATCGTCTGCGTGTCTGAGGTTGTTGATAATTCTCCCGGCAATCTTAATTCCGACCTGTGATTCATCCAACCCAGCGTTTCTCATGATGCTTCAGCTTCATTATCTGTCCTTCCAATGACCACTCAGGGTTGATTTCCTTTAGGATGGACTGATTTGACCTCCCCTGGACTGCAAGGAGGTCAAATCAGTCCATCCTAAAGGAAATCAACCCTGAGTGGTCATTGGAAGGACAGATAATGAAGCTGAAGCTCCAATATTTTGGCCACCTAATGCGAAGAGAAAACTCCCTGGAAAAGACCCTGATGCTGGGAAAGACTGAAGGCAAAAGGAGAAGGGGACGGCAGAGGATGAGATGGCTAGATAGCATCACGGATGCAATGAATATGAACTTGAGCACGCTCCGGGAGAGAGCGCAGGACAGGAAGGCCTGGCGTGCTATGGTCCATGGGGTCACGAAGAGTCGGACACGACTGAACGACTGAACAACAACAACTCTGCATATAAGTTAAATAAGCAGGTCGACAATATGCAGCCTTGTCGTACTCCTTTCCCAATTTTGAACCAATCGGTTGTTCCATGTCTGGTTCTTACTGTTGCTTCTTGACCCTCGTACAGGTTTCTCAGGACACAGGTAAGGTGGTCTGGTACTCCCATCTCTTTAAGAATTTGCCACAGTTTGTTGTGATCCACGCAATCAAAGGCTTTAGCGTAGTCAATGAAGCAGAAATAGACGTTTTTCTGGAATTCTCTTGCTTTCTCCATGATCCAGCAAATTTTGGCAATTTGATCTCTAGTTCCTCTGCCTCTTCGAAACTCAGCTTGTACTTCCGGTAGTTCTCGGTTCACATACTGCTGAAGCCTAGCTTGTAGGATTTTGAGCAGAACCTTGCTGGCATGTGAAATGAGCGCAATTGTACAGTAGTTTGAACATTCTTTGGCATTGCCCCTTTGCTTTCTTGCATTTCTTTTTCTTTGAGATGGATTGAGTTGCTGCCTCCTGAACAATTTTACGGACCTCCATCCATAGTTCCTCAGGCACTCTGTCTATCAGGTCTAATCCCTGAAATCTATTCCTCACCTCCACTGTATATTCAGAAGGGATATGATTTAGGTCATACCTGAATGGTTTAGTGGTTTTCCCTACGTTCTTCAATTTAAGCCGAAATTTTGCAACCAGAAGCTCATGATCTGAGCCACAGTCAGCTCCAGGTCTTGTTTTTACTGACTGTATAGAGCTTCTCCATCTTTGGCTGCAAAGGACATAATCAATCTGATTTCGATATTGACCATCTGCTGATGTTCATGTGTAGAGTTACCTCTTGTGCTGTTGGAAAAGAGTGATTGCTATGATCAGTGTGTTCTCTTGGCAAAACTCTATTAGCCTTTGTCCTGCTTCATTTTGTACACCAAGGCCATGCTTGCCTGTTATCCCGGTGATTTCTTGACTTCCTACTTTAGCATTCCAATCCCCTATGATGAAGAGGACATCTTTTTTTGGTGTTAGTTCTAGAAGGTGTTGTAGGTTTTCATAGAACCGATCAAACTCAGCTTCTTTGGCCTCAGTGGTTGGGGCATAGACTTGAATTACTGTGATGTTGAATGGTTTGCCTTGGATTCGTACTGAGATCATTCTATCGTTTTTGAGATTGTACCCCAGTACTACTTTTCCCACCCTTATATGAGTGCTACTCCATTTCTTCTAAGGGATTCTTGCCCACAGTAGTAGATATAATGGTCACCTGAATTAAATTCACCCATGCTTGTCCATTTTAGTTCGCTGATCCCCAAGATGTCGATGTTCAATCTTGCCATCTCATGTTTGACCACCTCCAGCTTACCTTGATTCATTGATCTGACATTCCAGGTTCCTAAACAATATTGTTCTTGACAGCATCGGATTTTCTTTTCACCACCAGACACATCCACAGCTGAGTGTCCTTTTGGCTTTGGCCCAGCTGCTTCACTCTTTCTGGCGCTACTTGGAAATACCCTCTGCTCTTCCCAGTAGTATATTGGACACCTTGTGACCTGAAGGGCTCATCTTCCGGTGTCATATCTTTTAGCCTTGTGATACATTCCATAGGGTTTTCTTGGCAAGAATACTGGAGTGGGTTGCCATTTCCTTCTCCAGTGGACCACATTTTGTCAGAACTCTCTGCCATGACCTGTCTGTCTTGGGTGGCCCTGCACGGCATAGCTTATGGCTTCACTGAGTTACGTAAGCCCCTTTGCCACAACAAGGCAGTGATCCATGAAGGGGTCCCTTTTTAGACTTAGGCTGTAATCCTATATACATTTACCTGGATGTAAGTGCCATGGAACTCAATGGGACTTACTTCTGGATAGACATGTACAGGACTGCACTGTTAATGACTGTTGAGATGAATACAAAGTGACTCTAAATTTAGTTTTGTCCACATAAACAGCTAATAGTGTTCACTTCATGTGAGTTCTTGAGGAAAACTGATTAGCTTTTGGGGAGCCTCCAGCTTGCCTCTGATGGTGACTAGATGTAAATGACTGCTCAAAAGCAGGAGATGGAACCACACATTTAAAAAAAACAATTAGAGGAATGATATGCAGAAAAGAGGAAAGGATTGTGACAACTGCCCAGCTTCTGTGGGGCCACGGCCAGCCTGCACCTCTTAGTTCATCCTAATTTCTGGGTGAGGGGAACTCCAAAACTGGGTTCAGATGACCACATACAACCCACATGGTGCAGTAGAGGTTGTAGGGTGAGTACGAAGCCTGCAACGCAGGCCAGGTTTGGACGAGACACCAACCCGTGCTGCAGCGCGGATAATTATATAAATGGTGGTCATGCATATGGGGGCAGGAGAAAAGCCACAATGGCTTCTTCTCCCTGAACAATCATCCAAACACTCCCAAGAGTTGCAAGTGAATTTCTGACCTGGGAGGGGGCAATTATTAGCTAATTCCCCTCTCACCACTGAGCACGTTCAACCTGTTTTCTTCTTACCTCCCCTTGGTCAAAGTGTGTAGTATGAAAGTCCAGTCTGGCATGCAGGCGAAAGATCTTTATGTTGTCAAAAATACACAGTCAGCCCTCAGGTTCCCAATTAAGAAGCATTATTGAGATTAGGGATGAAGGTATAAGTGATGAGGGGGAATACAGATAGCATTAAAAAGAAACTAGTTTTATTCTCTGAGGACGCAATCCTATGCATGTTTAGACAGAAAAAAGCCCTACAACTCCCAGCATGGAATGCTGGAAGTTGTAGGATGTTTTTCTGACTAAACATGTCTTGGATAGTGCCTAGAGAGAGCAATCCTATGGCTGCTAGGCAGAGGCTTGACGGCCATAGGATATCTGGTTTTCCAGGAACCGACCTCAGAGCCTGCGCTCCGAGGTCGGTTCCTGGAGAACCGACCTCCCCACACTTCCATGCTGCCTTGGAGGCAGCGCGGAACAGCCCTGTGCTCAGCACTAACAAGAGGAGTGTGGAGCAGCCGAAATGCGGCGTTCCTGAAGGGCTTTCTGAGGCAGGGAGGGCAGAAATGCCTGTACGACACATCCAATGTGTCATACAGCAGCCTCCTCCCCTGCTCCGCCCTCCCACGTCTAGACAGCTGACTAGACAGCGAAAATGCAGGGCAGGAGAAGTGCGGAGGGAATGATCCCCTCCGTGCTTCTCCTGCCCTGCATTGGATGAGCAGTCGCCTCCGAGTTCGGAGGTGGCCGCCTATCTGCATAGGATTGCGCCCTAAGTAATCCAAGATAGACATTCTTAAAGAGAAACCTAAAACTTACTTGCAAGGAACAAGGATTACCCATGAAGGATATTCAGAAGATGACCAGTTTTCATAGGGAATAATCCCCATTTTTAACTGTGTGTGGAATTAGAGGAGGAGGTGGATCCTCCAGTCAGGTATGGCTGTGTGGGCTTGGGCACAACTGTAGGGGTTTCTTCACATGGAGCTTTTAACCTGCTATTGAGACTGCTCACTCATGGAAGTTTGTGGGCCCTTTAGACAACACAGTCAATCTCCAGGGTGTCTCCCACACTAAATGACTTTTATTCCATTTTTAACTAGATAGGAGATAATGAGCTATCAAATTACCCCACTTCTGTTCCACTTGTGCAAGAAGAGGAGCTAGATCAATGAAGCATATGGAAGATTCAGATAAGGGGGAGAAGGAGGGGGAAAGGGGGGGGGAAGGAAGCATGTGTAAAGGGTGTCTGTTGTGATCCTGCATTTAAAACAGAAGCAGAAAGCCCCATTTTAAATGAAGGATTTTAGGCTGATGTAGAGATGCACTAGGAGTAGAGTTTTGACACTTGAGACATGGTGTGTTTGACAAATACACAGAGCGGTAAAGGCTATTGACATCTTTCAACAACAAAGGAGGGTGGAAGTGAAAGGTGAGAATTGCGAGATTCCCAATCTATGTCTAGTAGACAAAACCATGTGCGTGTGTGTGTAGGCGGTGTGGGGGAGTAATTCCAGTTTGTATGCATGGAGAATGTGTGAAACATGACAGGTAAGTGGCTATGCATTAGGGAAGCTTGGCCATTGTGCCAGGGACATAGTATTTTTAAAGATAGAGAAATTTTATTCTTAGGCCTTTCTCCACAAGAATGTTGTATAAATTATTCTATCTCTGTCTCTCTCTCTGTGTCACACATACACACACACACACACACTACACTTTTCCAATCATTCTGTACATCTGGATTCGTATTAATGCTTGTATTATTAGTAATGTAGGCATAGTAGTAATGTAGGCATAGCGACAGATTAATCTGACCGATTTAATATATCAATGTTGTAAGATTCATGATTATTTATAAAGTACACTGCTGTCATATCCAAACTGAGGGTCTGCAGTGTGCAATTTAATTGCAGTGTGCAATTAAAAGAAAAACAGCACTTGGATCCACCCTGGAGAAGGCAAGATGCAGCACTGATATTAATATATCGGCAGTGACAACATTCCAAGGGAGGGTGAGTAAGGATGCAACGGGATTCTCTGATATGAGCCACACAAGAGCTGATGAGTGTGAGGGGAATTCCAGAAGCATTCCCATTGCCCAGAAACCACCGTTTGGTTTCTGAGTTGACTGGGCAAAGAGGGAATGGGAGACCGGAAGGCAGTATTAATGGGGCAGCTGACTGAAATGTTATATCCATACCTAGCTATACATATCTAGCTATGCTTCTTTTTGAGTAAGAATGAAACATGCTTCCAGTTTTAATCCAGGAAAAAGGACACCTAAGCCCTAAGTATTAAACATTGGGAGACACTGAGCCGGTTCATATGATCGAACAGCTCATCATGACTTATCTAAGCCATGGTGGGCAGTAGCAATGCATGTGCTTGCAGCCATTTTGAATGGTCAAGCAGCAGCTTGTATCATGCAAACCCAGGGACTGTGGGTTATGCAAGGATTAAACAACCCTCGCATAACCCAACAACAGACCATGGATTACGCGAGGGTTGTTTAACAGTGCCTGGGTTTACATGACATGACAAGCTGCAGATGTAGCTTGAATATTCAAAAACCACCCAGCACATACCCTACCTCATCGTGGCTTAAGCAAGCCACAGTGGGCAACAGTGCTCATGTGAATTGGGCCACAGCTACAGACCTGAAATGCTGTTTGGGAGGACTGCCTCTAGTGGTAGCTAGATGGAAGTCATCCCATGGTTAAAAAATAAAATACTTGATGCTAACTTAGGACATGGAGGGAGCAATCCTATGTGGATTGACGGTTGCCTCTGACCTTGGGGGCGACTGCCTATTCAGTGCAGGGTGGGAGGACTGGTGAGGAGCGGATCTCCTCCTCACTCCTCCCACCCTACTTTCTTCTGTCTAGCCGCGGGACCTCAGAGCGCAGGAAGCAGCGGCTGGACGACACATAGGATGTATCATACTGGCATTTCTGACTTCTCCGCCCTGCCCCCAGGAACGCCCTTTTTTTGCCGCTCCATGCTGCTGTTATGAGCACAGGGCCGATCTGCACTGCCTACAAGGCAGCACAGGAGGGGATGGGGGTTGGTTTTCCGGGAACCAACCTATCCTTTGGCCGCCTAGCCGCTGACGAGCGGCCATAGGTTGCGTCCTTAACCATGTGGTATACACCGATCAAAGTAAATGCAAGAAATTTGTTTCAGGATCAAACCACTCGATTCGATTTGGGAGTAGCTGAAAGAGCCCTAAGAACGTCAGGGAGACAAAATGGGACTAAGTAAGCAATCTGTAGCTTGAAAGCCTGAGGCAGAAACTGGTTCACGATGAGGATGATGAAATGGAAAATAAAATGGCCAGGCCTGATCAGCTGAAAATGCCAATATGGCCCTTCTAGTCACAATTATGGCTGAAATAATTCCTCCTAGCATCCTCAGACTGGAAAAAATATTAATTTGGAGACAGTTCCTTCCCTTCAGATTCTTTAATATTCCTTTTTAATGGTAACAAATATAACTCTTTGCTTTCCATTAAAGCCTACCTAGGTTTCTTATGAACATATTTTCTTACTTATAGTCTAATTAACTTTAGGTAAAAAAAAAATGTAATCAATTTTTTGTCAGAGACCAGAAATATTTGTTCAGGGCTAAAATAAACATGCAGCTAATTTTTTTTGGCATAATGTATATAGCGGCTTCAGGAATGCCGCTCATTGAGAAACGGCAGCAGCATTGATGTATAAACAGGTGTTCCCTTTTTAGCAATTCAGGTAAGTTACACCTCTGAGAAGAATCTGAAACAGAGGCTGTTTATATCTGAATAATCACATGCATGCCAAAGTTTAATTGCTTTTAATGACCCACACAAATAATGAGAACAATTCCTAGTCCCATAATTCATAGAATAAATTCCTGCTCTAATTGTTGCAGTCACAGTAGACCCCATTAGTGGAACAGGATGCATGCCAGGAAATGTGGCATAAATGGCTTAAAAATACTTTCCCATTCTAACAACACAGTTGATTTTAGCTAATAAAAGCTCTGGGGAAGTTGTGTATGTGCTCAGTTTCTGAAACCTGAAAACTTCAAGGGGGATATTGTCACGCCTGGTACAAGCAAGGTGAAATCTCCAGATTTGCAACAAAATTATGCAATAACAGGAGAAGGGGGTGGGTGTGAATTAGCACTTATTACTCTTGCTTATTTTGATGTATTTTTGCTGCTTTGTATAAAAAATTAAATAAAATAATTAATGGGGTGAGGGAAGCCCAGTGTCACAGACTCACTGTGAATACTTTGCATCAGGGTGGATGATCAAACCCTTTAAACAAGAATTTCATGGGAGACAGACCAGGATTAACAATTTACCATACTTTATTCATGAGAGAATGGAAAACAGATAACTATCAAGTTATTTTTGTTGGTGAATGCAGTATTACTTGAACCGCTTATAGTGTATTGGTCCTCTGGCTTGCCATACGAGGAAGTGCCTAAGGCCATGTTTCCATGAGAATGGAAGGAGAAGCTAATGGAGGAGTACCATTTGTTTTTTTTAAAAAAGGAATCAGCTTTGCTGTGAGCAGGGCTCGATGAGCAGGTTCTCCGCAGCAGTAAAAATCGCTTCACAGAAATACCTCCTGATGGGGGTGGGGGTTGGAGTGAATGTCATCTAACTGGCAGGGGCTGCTCAACCAATAAGAGTGGCTTTCCCCCTCTCCCCCTTTCTCCTTTCCCCTAAGGCTGCAGATGTACCTGCATTTCAGGAGTAAGCCTCAATGAGTACAATGGAAGTTATTTCCAAATAGACACACATAAACTTCTTCTGGGAAAGAAGCAGGGGAGAACACAGATGGAAACCAGCCCCCATTTTAACCCACAGGATCTCTATAAGGGAGGGTGGAAGTAGTTTCTTCCTAATGCAATAAACCAAACAATGGAGAATCGGAGCCTTGAGATCGCAGTTTACCACACTAAGGGAATTGGGCTTCAAATTGTGCCATGTCAGTTGAAGGGGATCTCTGTAAATTCTGTGGGCATTCAGAGGGCAAGCCTCATTGACCACAATGGGAGTTACTGCTGATGAAACACTAATGGGTTTGTTGTGGGAAAGAGCAGTAAACACAAAGACAGAAACAAGCCTCCATTTTAACCCACAGGATCTCTATAACGAAGGGTAGAAGTAGTTTCTTCCTAAAGCAATGAAACAAACAAAGGAGAATCGGAGCCTCAAGATCGCGCTGTGCCTTGTCAATTGAGGAGGTTCTCTGTAAGTTCTGTGGGCATTCAGAGGACAAGCCTCATTCAGCACCATGGGAGGAAACACCCCTGGGCCACAGTGAAAGGCACACCCCTGGGCAGGGCTAGCATACCCGAGGTCAATGCGAGGCTTGGGGCACACAGCAACTATACTGGGGAGAACCCAATTTAAGGAAAAAAATTGTACTTTAAGCAGTCTCAGGAAATCCAGTTTTTTTCTAATAAGTTCTGGGGTGGCTGCTCGAAGGTCACAATATCATGTGTCCCTAATGACCTCAACACACAGTCAGCTCAGAGTAAATTGCTGGTGGAAACACCCCCTAAGTCAGCTATGCTTGCAGTTTCCTGTTCAGACTTCCTTGCAGGACTATGCTGCATGGCCTGTTCTCAGAAAGCTTTATTTATTAAAGTTGTTGTTGGTTTGTATCCACTGTGTGGCCTTCTCTTCATTATATCCTTCACTTCTGTTCTGGGAGTTTCTTGCCTCTTCTTTTCTACAGAAACTTTCTAAACAGGAGATCTCAGATCCTCAATCCATTCCTAATCTAAGAAACCAGTCCAGCCTCACCTCTGACTAAGACTAAGTAGTCTAATTGATAAATCCCGACTACTCCATCCCCCAACATTCTGCCCTCCAGTAGTCCTAGGACACAATTGGATATACCCTAGTCAGCTTTTTGCTTTGTTCCTTCTGATTTTGTTTTGACCCCCTCCCCAGGCATTGTCTGTTTATTTAAGGTTGCAATAAGTTAAGTTCTAGGGCCAATCTACAGTTATGGGTTTTTTCGCTTCCAATGAGGTTTCATCGCCCGTCTTTCACACTATGCAGTACCCGCCTCAAATTGGAACCGGAATTTCCTGCTTCCGTGCTCCCGCTTTCAATACCCTGATATCCCAGTATTTCCCCTTAATGTGCTCTGATTTTCTGCCTTCGCTACCATATCTGGTCATAGTCCCCTCCCCTGCCTGTCCATATATGGTGGTGTTTGTATTTCTCTCCTGTCCAATCACAGCTCTTGACGGCCCCATGTTGTCTTCCAGCTACTGTTGGCATAGGTTCCTCAGCGCTCCCTGTTTCCTCAGCCGTAAGCAAAGGGCTTGATGTGCGCGCACTTGTCTGATCTCAGAAGCTGAGCAGGGTCGGCCCTGGTCAGTAGTTGGATGGGTCCACCTGGGAATCAGGCTTCCTGCACTGAGCAGGGGGTTGTTCTTGTCAGGGTGGACATTGAGCCCATAGAATCCCAGAGTAGTTCTGATTCTGAGGAAGAGGAGTCGCTCCTGGGAGAGGAGCGTGCTTCTCTTTCCCAGGGCCAACAGGTGATGGAGATTCCTCCCACCGGCATTCCTAGCTTAGAGAGCAGTCCTGGGAGTGACAGAGCGCAGGAAGCAGACTTGATGGATGCGTGTCGCCGACGCAGAGAGCGGCGCCAAATGGAGGGCGCAGAAAGGCGTAGTGGCTGGTTGGCACACAAACAACGGTTGTGCCCAGAGGATCCAAGGGAAAAGGGGAGGGACTCTTCCTAGCCCATACGTTCAGTGGCTGCCAGTGATTCCCTTTCAAACGGGGACCAACTGTTCCAACTTAGGGCATAGGTACTCTGCTGCTCATATCTAGTTGCTAATAGTAGAGTTGTTAAGTTATAAAGGAGGAATAAAGCTTTGAAAAGAATCCCTTTGTCTGTGTCTGGACTTGGCTACTGGATTAGATTGAGAGAGGCCTCCAAGGAGCCCTTGACAGTTCTATCCCTTCAAATGAGACTAAGTTTTACCCCCTCCTATCCCCCGCTTTGGATTTTTTTTAAAAAAAATTAAGGCGTTATCTTCGAAGAGTCATGGCTTCTCTGCGATTTTTTGTTTCTAATTCAGGCATGATCTTCAAAGAGTTGAAAATTCGAAGATTTGAAGCTTCAAATCTTCGAATTTTTGAATATTTGACAATCATGCCTGAATTAGAAAAAAAAATCACGGAGAAGCCACAATTCTTCGAAGATAACACCTTAATTTTTATTTGTCATCTTTATTGAGCTGTCCACCAGCTTGCTAGGGGGCAGGGGATTGCTCTCTAAATGACCTGTGCTTTATAACTGTAAACTGCACTGAGGGCATTTGCCAATTTGGCAATATATAAATTTAATTTTAAAAAAGAAAGAAAAATCATTAGGATTATGCTGCATATGTGTTTCCCTTGCTATTCCAATGATTCATCATCATTTATGGTATTTTTACATTGATTTTACACTGTGTAAAAATATGAATTTCCCTGTTCTTAATCCTTGGCCACCAAACTAATACCTAAAGTTAAGGTTGGGCACACTTCAGGCTTGCATAATCATCTTGGCTTTTTACTAGAACTTTGAGCTCCAACACAACTGACACCTGGTGCAAAAGACATACACTTAAAGAACTTGGATCCCAGGAATTTGTTTTGTTTACTAGGACTGAATAAAGATCACAATCCTTCCAACACAAAATTCCATTCCTGGTTACCCCAAGCTTTCTTCATTTCAGAAGTATAATTTAGGGGAAGATGAAGTCATCTTGTCTGTTGTTGTTAAACAATTGGAAGTCAGAAATCCTTGTTGATCTACTGCAAATCACCCAAAGATCTAGCAATAGACACAGATTTACCTTCTGCCCACCCCTGGAACAAACCAGGATACCAAAGCATGGGTAGATCCTGGTTTGTTTTAACTAACTAGAATTAGAATAGATCACAGTTCCCTGAATTTATATGTAAGAAGAAACTGTGATTTAATCATATATAAAAGCAGAAGCTTTCACGCTGGAAGAGAAGGAAAGGACAGCATGTCAGCATGAGGCTTGCAGTGGTGAATTTACAATAATCAACCATGGTTTCAATCGGGGTGGGCAACATTTAGCCCACGAGCTGCATGCATCTTCAGCCTTATTTGCACCTCTGCTTCTTCCCAAGTTGCTGTCACCGCATGGCCACTGACTTTCAGTGGTGTGGTGATAGCAGCAGCAAAAAAGGTACATTTTTACTTTAAAACAAGGTACACAGGGAGCACATACTTTATTTTCATGCAAATTTGCATGCGTGCACGTGTGCGTGCACACACACACACACACACCGTCTTTGGGGAGCACAATTTTGCATTAAAACAAGGCAGGCACGGAGTTTAAAGGAGAAAATGTAGGGTTTTTTTTGCCACTGCTGAATTTGCTGCTAAAATTCAGCAGTGATTTGGTAGCAGCGATTTCAGCAGTGTGTGTGTGGCCCCTGGTGTGTTCTGGGGATCAGAAATCCCAACCCCTGTACACTCTGAAATTCCCCACCCCTGGTTTAGATTGCCTAAACCAGCGCTGGACAGGCCTCAGGCTTGCAGGATCTACTTTGTTCTTAACTTGAATCCCAAAATGTATGCACCAGAGCCTGGAGCAAAACGCATGCACTTAGAATTTAAAAACTCCAAGCCCAGGAATTTTTTCTGTGCACCAGTCCAGAACTATGCGGAGCTCACAGTCCTTCCACACAAAAATCCACTCCTGGTTACCTTAATCTTTCTTCATTTCAGCAGTATAATTTAGGGTAGTGGGAGAGGAGAAGAATAATTTTGTGGCTGCTATAGTTAAATGATTAGCAGTCAGAAATCCTTGCTACTGCAACTCAACCAGAGATTAAAGCCAAACACCATGAGGCATACGTGGGCGCCTGCTAGGGCCCAAGCACCGTTTGGGGGGCACCCTTGATACCTTCCCTGGGCTGCACACGCACACACATGCCAAACACAGAGACACTTAGAAAAAATTGCTTGTTTTAGCACTTTGGTGCTCAGTGACTTCTAGAGTGGCCATATGTCCTACTTTGTGAAGGACAGTTCTCTGTTTGAAGGGCTGTCAGACAACAGTCCTCTATTTTAAGGCTTCTCTATTTGCAGAGCTGTTCAGTCCAAGTACAGTTTAAGATAAAGAACCATCAGAAGGGAGAGAAGGAAGGTGAAGTGGCCCATCATCACCAGGCTAGCACCTGGGCAGCAGACTGAGGAGGAACTAGGGTCACTTGGTCACTATCTTCCCCACTGTGTTGAAATGTATTGCATTTCTATTTAAATTATAGTAATTACTTCCATATTTGCATCTATACATACACATTAGCATATACAAATCTATTTCTCCGTCCCTCCCTTTTTTGGAGATACATTTCTTTAATAGCAATGTGTAAGGGCCACCCTAGCAACCTCTGGCAGCCATCTTTTTTGCCCCCAGTTTCCTGGCAGTTAATTCTGGAGCATTGTCATGAAAAAAAAGATGCCCCCCCCAACCCCATGTTTGCCATTTTTTTGTAGTCGTAATTTTTTCCTCCCAGAAGCCTACAGAATTACTTAACTTCCAGGGGACTAGAAACAAATCCAAGGTGGTGGCCAGAGCCTGATTGGCCCTGGACTGCCCCCATTAAAAAAAATAATGCTGACTAGAGCAGGGGTCCACTGATAGGAGATGACCCACAGGACAAGACTTTGCTGCAGGTCACCTCAAAGCTGGCACCAAACCTGGTCTAAACTGGGCAAGTAAGTGGAACAGAAGGCTAGTGTCCTTTTTGAGTCCCCAGTTACCAAATATGTGATCACCTTATTATTTATGAATTTATTTATTACATTTACATCCCACCTTTCTTCCGTCCTGGAATTCAAGGTGGCCACATGCAGTTCCCGGGTGGTCTCCCCTCCAAGCACTGATGAGACCCAGACCTACTTAACTTCAGCAAAGTTGCTGCCTTATGTGCCTTCAGACCATGCATGCTAGGCGAGCAAGGAAGGGGGAGTGACTGGGCTGAGTCTGACAGTTTTTCCTCCCAACCCCTTTCCCCCTACCTAACATTGCCACTATGCTAAGTCTTCAAGTTAGGAAGGGAAATGCATTTAAATAATTAGAAAATGCTCTTATTTTTTGTGGGGGTGGGTGGGAAGCAAGAGAGCAACAAAATAAATTGGGCAAGACAGAAACTGATCCTAGGTTAAGTAGTGTGTACACAATTTAAGAACATCTCTTATGCAACCCCAATGGTGTTGTTACCCCTTGAGGTGAACCCCTTTGATACTGGTAGTGAATCCAATCGACCTTTGAAAACTGTTTGCGCATGCACAGTAACTTTGCTGGATGACCAGAGCACATAATGGTGAGGAAATCATGTTCTCTCCATACTATGAACTAGTTTGCATGTCACGGTAGCAATTCCTGGTTTAACCAGAAATTGCAGGGTTGAGCAGAACACACAAACCATTTGTGCTTTTAATTAACAACCCAGGAATGCCCCATTCCTGTTTTGTGTGTGTGTGTGTGTGTGTGTGTGTGTGTGAGACATGCAAATCCGGAACTCTGGGTTGTTTATGGGTTAAACAACCAGAGTTAACTCAACCCAGAGTTAACTCAAAAGAGTTAGCCCATGGTTTGTTGATGGGTCAAACTCTGGGTTGTTTAACTCATAAACAATCCAAAATTTCCAGGTCCACACATCACAAAACAACTGAGGAATGGGGCATTGCTGGGTTAATTAGGGAACAATCCTACTGGCCTCAGTTGCATTCTTTTCTGACTATATTTTATTAACATATTACTCGGAGGCGACCACCTTTCCAATGCAGGGCAGGAGAAACACAGAGGCGATCGTCCCCTCCGTGCTTCAGCCGCCCTACATTTGTGGCTAGACAGCCGATTTCAGCTGTCTAGCCATGGGAAGGGGGAGCGGGGGAAGCAGCTGCCGGATGACATGTTGCATATGTCATACCGGCATTTCCACCTTCTCCACCCCGGAACGCCCCCTTCGCTGCTCCGTGCTCCTCTTCCAAGCATGGAGCACGGGGCCATTCTTCGCCACCTACAAGGCAGTGTGGGAGGTGGGGGAGATCAGTTCTCAGGGAACTGACCTCGGAGAGCGGGCTCCAAGGTTGGTTCCTGGAAACCGACGTATCCTATGGCCATCTAGCCGCTGACTAGTGGCTATAGGACTGCGCCCTTAAAAGAGGAGATAATGAGTGTGCTCCACTTGTCCATGCAATGCTTGGGTTAAACAACCCAGGAATTGCTGTTGTGATGTGCAAACTGAGTCTAAGTGTTGCTGTTGTGTAAGGAGTAAGGGTGGTGGAAGAAGAGTTGGATTGTGACACAGTTCATAGCCTGACTTTACCAAAGGCAGCATCACAATCAATTGTTTGCTGGTAATTGATTGTATAATTTACTGCTATTTTTATACTTGATAGTCATTTTAGACTTCTATGAAAAATGCTTTGACATGTCAGCCTAAAACATAGTATAAGTATAATCAATTTGTGCCATGATGCTATGTATGTTTCAGGAAGTTAGTGCCTTGCCTAAGAACTGCTCCTACATACATGTTGAGGTCAGCTTTGCACTTTGTAAAAAAACCTAATTTTAATAAGAAATGGTCCAAAGAGGCTTTGTGTGTGTGTGTGTGATTGGCCATTAAGCTATCTTCCATGGATAGTCATTAACAGGCTGCAATGCTCCACGGTAACCGTTACAGTCCATTGATTCAGTAGTCCACGAAGTACGAAGGATTTACACGTTCATCAGTTATGGTTCCTTGGGAACTGTTAAATGTTTTCAAACATTTCATTGCTGAACTAGGGCTACAAGGAATATCACTGAGATTTATATTAAATATTGTAGGAAATTATTTCCTACCACGGCCCATCACCCTTAGGACAGCAAAATCGTTTATAGCTTCAATACATTAAGAGATGTACAAGCAGTCCTATCTATCTATCTATCTATCTATCTATCTATCTATCTATCTATCTATCTATCTATCTATCTATCTATCTATTTAAAATATTTAGACCTCCCCACACATATACTTTTCCTCATATAGCAGTGTATCAGGTGGGTAAAATTCTTGTCTTAGTTGCATTCTTTTCTGACTATATTTTATGAATGTATTACTAAGTATTCAGCCATTCCCTGGGCAGTGCAAAGTCCAGGAGCAGCACATCGAGACTTAATTTCCTTTGGATAAGATAACAATGGAGGTGTGTAGTGCCTTTGCAATATCTATGTAATTTTCTAAGGGCACAATCCTATGCATGTTTAGACAGAGAAAAGGCATACATATCTCAGCATTCCCCAACCAGCAGGGCTGGCTGGGGAATGCTGGGAGATGTATGCCTCTACTCTGTCTAAACATGCATAGGATTGCACCCTAAGCAGAGTATAGTGGAAACAAGTAGACACTCCTACGGCAGGCAGCAAATTCATCCTCTTGCATACAATTCCTGGAGAGACTTCCTGCACTCCAAAGTGCTTCACCTTCAGAAAATGCAGAGCTCTAAACTCTCCCTCTCTCCTAATCATCCCCCCTTAACTGCCTCCAAACTGTTTCCTCCCACTGCCCAGGGGGTATCATATTCTCAAACTCAAATGGGTATTATATTCCAAATGCTGGATAAAGATTCCCAGAAAAAATACCTTCTCTCATTAGTTTTTACTGATCCCATTACCTTGGACTGTTAGAAATTCATTTGCCTGACAATGTGCCCCATTCCCAACCTCCATAACACCAAAAAACTACTTTACACTGAGTCAGACAACTGATCTGCCCAGTCCACTATTCTCTATTCTCTAACTGGCAGCAAATCTGTAACATATCCAAGAGACGCTCTTCCTAGCCTTGTTACCTTAGGTTACTGGGTAGGGAACATTTTTCAGCCAGAGGGCTGCATTCCCTCCTGGCTAACCTTCTGGGAGGCATATGACACTGAGGGGCCCCCACCCAACTTTCTCTCTTATCAACACACATTTATGCACACTCAAACATGCGCGTGTGCGCACACACACACACTCATTATCTGACACAGCTCCCTCTTGGCCACTGTACAGCTATTTCCTGAGCAATGGGAAGGGGGAAGATCATAGGGATGACAGGCTTAAACCTCCCCTCCCCATGATTTCCCAACCCCTGCGGCTAAGGAGAGAGCTGAGCAGTGCTGCTTTGCCAGCCCAATCAGCTATGTGGAGCTGGTGGAGTATAAATATAGTATAATTTATACTATATTTATACTAAATATATAAATATATATTTATTTATATACTCCATTTATACTAAATTAATGGAGTATAACACTGAGTAAATTTGGTTTTTGTGTCATTTTTGAAATTGCTCACAACTTTATATTCAACCTGAAGAGTTAGAGTATGACTAATGGTCTCTTTTCATCTCCCTTTTCACTTAGGAGAGGTACCAGACAGGGATGTCCACTTTCTCCTTTGATATCTGATTCATATTTGGAACCACTGGCCTGTCCCATGACACAGAATAGTAGTACTTATGGCTTTGTGCATGATGTTTAGAATTTAAAATTATCCTTTACACTGATGATCTTTTATTGTTTTTCTTGGAACTCCAGTTGTGTGTTCTGGCTTTGATGCAGTTCATTAATACTTTTGGTAATTTCTCTGGCTATTCAATTAATTGGTCAAAATCTGAACTGATGCCGATTAAAGATACTATATCTTATAGCGTATTAGCTGATTGGCAGTTTCGATGGTGCCTGGATGCTGTTACCTATTTGGGAATACTTATTCCTAGAGACATATCTCAAATGGTGAAGCTTAATCTGACTATATTGAATAATGAGATCTCTTGGGATTTAGATAGATGGGCATCTTTAAAGCTGAGTTTGTGGGTCAAGGTAAATACACTCAAGCTGAATACTATACTTCAGATTGTTTATGTTATACGTGGGATTCCTCTATCTATACCTGGCAAATATTTTCAAAAAAATCAATACTTTGTTTTGTAAATTTTGCGGGGGTTCCTCTCCACCATGACTATCTTTGAAAAGCATGCAACTTCCAATTAAAGAAGGTGGGTTTGGTGTTTCCAGATCTTGCTTTATATCATTGGGCTGATTTGCTGACTTGTATTAAATTTTGGTCTTTTTCATTGAGATCATTTTCCATTTTGGTCAGGTTTGGAATCTTCTTGCCTGGACTCTCTCTCTAAATGGATGGCATTAGGTTGCATTCATACTAGAACAGATAGGGTTCCTCCCACAGTTACAACTGTTAGAGTTGTGTGATGGATAACATCTTGTCAAATACATTTTGATTCATTTTCTCATGTTAAATATGGGTAAATCCAGATTTAACAATTGGTAAGGAAATGTTTTTGTGGCAGATGTGGATGGATAAGGCCATTTTTACCTTGTATCAATTGGAGGTGTAACACAGCTAATGCTTCCTTTAAGCATATGTTTTTGCAATGCCTAGTAGTTGTCCCTTTTTTGGGGGGGTCATTATACGGCTCAATTTTGTATTGGAACACTCCTTAATATTTACTAATGTACATGCTCTTTTACATTATCTACCTACATGCTCTTTTAAATTATCTACCTGCTTCCTGGAAGTTAATGCATGGACAGTGCAAATGAATTCTCTGACTCTTCTGACAGCTAAAACACTGTTATTACAACACTGGAAGGATAAACACTCACTTTCTATAATGCAGTGGACTGAAGACCTTACAACACTTTCAACATTTGAATGGGTGGTGTATATTTATTTTCAATGGATATTTATTTGGATATTTAGTCTGCTTTTGTTGAAGTTTATACAGAGTTCTTAGAAAACTTTTTGTGTGTGTGTGTGTGTATAATCTCACACTTCAGATGTATGCATTGAAATTGATATATTCAAATCTATGTAGCCACATTTTTCTTTCTTTTCTTTTGTTGAAATTTTATAATATAATTTTTTTTAAATCATGGGAAAAGAGAAATGGAAGCATAGAAATGCATTGAGAAGGGGGTTGGACTCGATGGTCTTATAGGCCCCTTCCAACCTTACTATTCTGATTCTATGAAATAGTGAGACAATATCTTATATTAGACTACCTAGTCTTTAGAAGATGCTCCAAGCTTTCCAATTCCATAGTACTCTTCACCAAGCATAAAACACTGACATAGTCTCTGAATGTCAGGTAAAGTAAGAGGCTATACTGTTGTCTTTTGTCCTCTAAATATACGATGCCCTGATGGAGAGTTCAGTGAAACTCGAACCTTTGCAACCAGTTGCTTCAATAAAATGTAGCAACTTACTGGTTCAATGTCTTTAAAATAGAAGGGAGGCATTCTTCAGAGTCAATGCACTGTAAACCATCCCAGATAATTAAAGGTTTGAAATTAGTGTCAGGTCAGGGTGTGAGTCTGAAGGCCATTTGAGGCTGGAGCACTTGGCTATAAAATGGATATTATTTATTATTTCATTTCTATACTGCCCAAAAGCCAAAGCTCTCTGGATGGTGGGCATAAGAGAGTAGTGTTTGTAGCTGCAAGGGAGGTGCTAATCTGCTTTGGGGGTTCTTTTTATAATGTTGATGCTGGCTTTTAAAAATGTTTTTCCATAGTGTACGTGAGTGTATGTGTGTGATGGGGACCACATGAGAGCATATAAGAAACTGTGGTTTTGGCGTTTGGAATTTGCTACTGGCAAGTTTTGATAGTACAGAATCCAAGATAAATACCAGGTATTTTTCATTTGGAAATGTTTTTAAAATCTCCTAAAATGCAGGATGTTGCACCTGGCATTCCAGAATTTGTTTAGAGAGAGATGCCCGTGGGATCCATCTTCACACTGTTTCCTTCTCTACCATCTTTGTTTAGCTAATGGCGGCCTTGACAAAGCAGTGGCAAAAGCCTCCATCTATGCAGTGGCTGTTTCCCTCATATGCAGAAACATAGTGTAGAGGTTCAGTTCACCATAGCCTCTAAAAGACCTCCAGAACTAGCAGGCTAACTTTGCAACCACCCTGTTATGCTTGCTTTGGTATTACTGCAGCCTTGTGCGAATTCAGGGCGTATGAAGGAATCCTGATTTATATGAAAATGTGTACTATGAGTAGGGATGGAGGTTGCAACCCTAATTCAGCACTACAAAGATGGTTGAATAGGCAGGGCTTCAAAGGCAGACTTTAAGAGCCAAGCACTCCAAGCCCTCTGCCTGGATGGACGAATCTGTCATTTTTACTTCCTCCCACATTAGCATGTTTGAAATATAAAGTTCTTTCTGTCTTGTTTATGAAGAGTTTTGTGAATTTTGGTTCATTTTTATAAAAAACCCAAACTGAACAAAATTCTTACCCATCCCTAACTACTAAATTTAGCTTTTCAATATTCAGTGTTTAACACAAACATATTAGGAAAGAGCTGGACTCATGGTGCAACCAGGGTCCATTTTGGGGGCACACAGTTTTTTCCCATCTGGTTTGTATTTGAGCGCAATGAAATGGTCATTGGAGAAAGTTATTATTCTTGGAGTGCTCACCTCTTGAGGCATTAAAGCGAAAGGTAAGGTAGTTACTTATGGCTGAAGCGGTAAGATTTTTGGTGTATTTTACATTTCCCTCTACCTGTGGATGCTTGTGGTCAGAAGTATGAAGGCTGCCAGCACCAGAATATGCATAGATATTGAGCAACGTGTTGAAAATAATCAGAGTGAGGATACCTGCTTAACAACAATGAATAAAATTGTCAAAATAATTTATGTGTACTGGGAAAGGAATTTATACTTTAACTCCATTGCTTTATTTAGTGTGCATTTCTCTGCATGCTGGTTGAAGCATGATGGGTGTTGTGGGACTTTTTTCTGCCTAAAGATGCATAGGAATGTGCCCTTAATCATTTGCATACCATAAGATTCATAAGTGTCATGTTCAGTTAAGAACATAAGAAGAGTCATGCTAGGTCAGACCAAGGGGCCATCTAGTCCAGCATTCAGTTCACACAGTAGCCAACCAGATGTCCGTGGGAAACCCAGGAGGAAATGAGTGAAATAGCGCCCTCCCAGTTATGTTCCCCAGAAACTGGTGTAAAAGACATGCTCCTTCTGATACTGGAGGTAGCACATAGCCATCAGGACTAGTAGCCATTTATAGCCTTATTCTCCATGAATTTGTCCAATTCCCCTTTAAAGCTATCCATGCTGGTGGCCATCACATCTTGTGGAAGTGAGTTCCATTATTGAACTATGCGTTGTATGAAGATGTATTTCCTTTTATCGGTCCTGAATCTTCCATCAGTTTCATGGAATGTCCTCAGGCTCTAGTATTATGAGAGAGGGAGAAAAATGTCTCCCTATGCACTTTCCCCACCCCATGCATAATTTTGTACACCTCTATCATGTCTTCCCTCACTTGCTTTTTTCCCTAAGCTAAATAGTCCCAGATGTTGTAACCTTTCCTCATATGGGCCCCTTAATCACTTTAATTGCCCTTTTCTGCACTTTTTCCAAACTCTACAATATTCTTCTTTAGTTGGGGTGACCAGAACTGTACACAGTATTCCAAATATGATTGCATAATGTAGTTGTATAACAGCAGCATGATACTGGTAGTTTTATTTTCGTTGCCTTTCCTGATTATGCCTAACATGGAATTTGCCTTTTTTATTGCAGCCACACACTGAGTTGACATTTTCATCAAGCTGTCCACCACAACCCCAAGATCTTTTTCTTGGTCAGTCACCACCAGCTCAGATCCCACTAGCATATACATAAAGTTAGAATTCCACCCCCACTCCCTATGTACATCACTTTACACTTGCTTGAACTGAACTGCATTTGCTATTTTGATGCCCATTCTCTCCTTTTGGAGAGATCACTTTGGAGCGCTTCACAATCCCTTTTTGTTTCGAGTGATGACACCCTGAAACATTTGGTGTCGTCACACTTGGCCACTTCACTGCTCACTCCTAATTCCAGATCATTTGAACAAGTTGAAAAGTAGTGGTCCCAATATAGATCCTTGTGGGACCCCTCTGTTTACAATCCCTAAATGGGAGAATTACCATTTCTTACTACTCTGTTTTCTGTTCTTTAACCAGTTATTGATCCATATGAAGACCTCTCCTCTTAATTGACAACAGCTAAAGTTTGCTCAGGAGTCTTTGGTGAGAGACTTTATCAAAAGCCTTTTGGAAGTCCAAGTAAACAATGTCTACCAGATCACCCCTGTCCACATGTTTATTGACGGTCTCAAAGATCTAGTGAGACAGGACCTATCTTTGCAGAGACCATGTTGATTCTTTTTCAGCAGGGCTTGTCCTTCTGTATGCTTACTAATTTTATTTTTAATCATGGTTTACACCAATTTACCTGGAACAGATCTTAAACTAACAGGCCCGTAATTTCCTGGATCTCCCCTGTATTCCTTTTTAAAAATTGGTTATTACATTGGTCAATCTCCAGGTACATGTATCAAATTTTTTATTAGAAGATTAGCAATTTCACATTTGAATTCTTTAGGGCGCAGTCCTATGCATGTTTAGATAGAGAAAAGGTCTACAACTTCCAGCATGCCACAGCCAGCCATGCTGGCCAGGGCATGCTGGGAGCTGCAGGTGTTTTCTCTGTCTAAACATGCATAGGATTGTGCCCTTAAGAACTCTAGGATAGATACCTTCTGGACCCAGTGACTTATTAGCTTTCAATTTATCAATAGGGTTGAGAACTTCATCTTTTGTCACCACTATTTGTCTCAGTTCCTCAGATTCCCTCCCTGAAAGCATGAGATCAGGCACAGGTAACTGTCCTACATCTTCTGCAGTGAAGACAGATGAGAAGAATTCATTCAGCTTCTCCACAATCTCTGCACGTTAATTAATGATTCTTGGGGCATGGCTAGAAAATCTCAGTAACTCAGTTACTAATCTGCAATATGGCAAAAGAATGTTGCTAGCCAGTAACATTCTGGTGATGTGTCTAAACGGGAGCTAAGATGGCCAAAGAAGGCATTGGTGATGGGCAGAGATGATTCATCCTCATTCCCCCCACATTAGACCAAGGGAAAGTGACATGTCTTACTTTCTCCACCTTTTCTCCGCTCTCTTCTCTCGAGGTGAGGTCTTCAAACTGTGTGTCTGTGAATAAGATGGCAGGTTTTGGAGGGAGACAGAACAGACACAGAGAGCTGAGTGGCTTTCTGTGAGAATCCTATGGCGTGGGTGCTCCTCCTAGAAACCTAATAGGGGAGCAGAAATCTGTTGTAGTGTTAATGCTGTGAGCTTCCACTGATGCTCAGCTTGTATGAGTAACTGGAAAAATATATCACAACTATCCAACAAAAAGATAACCCAGGAAGCTTATGAGCACAATCCACTGAAAAATTCTCCTGCAGAAGCCTCAGTGAAATGGCAGTTCTCCTGGTGATTTGAGTAATACACCCCTGAGTTATAGGATTCACTTCAAGTAAAATTGCAAAACCAATTAACAGTTTCTGATCTACTTCAAGAGATGATCCAGTCCAGAGCTACAAAGGTCACTAGTACTAGGGGAACACCAACAAGTGTTCATTTCCTCCTGGTGGTTTAAGTTGGGTAAATGATAGAAATGCATTATTGAAAGTGAACAACCTTAAAAACTCTCTTGTGGAAAACCATACAGGTTACATCAATTCTAATTCACAAAAAGCTGAGTCATTTAAGATGATATATATTTCCTGTGAGAGGAGGCATGTCCTGAACCCCATCTGGCTCTGATGGAAGGATTTGCCTCTAAACAAGAGTACTTTGAAACAAATGCATACCTTTATTATACAAAGGACATGTCAGGAAACCTGCCAGTTCCAATTCATTTAATTTCAATAAATCCAAATTGGCTAGCATGTTTTGCTGGAGTTCATAACCTCTGAATTTCTATAGTTCTTGTGCATCTCTTATTAAAAAATGGAACTCTGGGAACACTTCAGCATTTTCAGTATGGGCCTCCCAAACTGTGTGGAGAAGGGTAGCCCTTTGAAGTTGGCAGAGAGACTTTGTATAGCAAGGATAGGAACTTGTGTACTCTGATTTAAGGTTTCCAGAGTCAGTTGTGCAAACTGAGGCTCACTGAGGAAACCCCCGATATTTGCTCACTAACATCCTTTAGTCAATTAGGGAGTAGCAGTACTAAGAGGACCACATCTGACTTCCCACTGCAAGAAAGAATATTCAGCACAAAACACAATTAATCTGGAGCAAAAATGTCTATGTTTGGAAGAGCTTACCCCAAAATAAATTATCTATTTTTCTCCCCCAGACACTCGTCCATTGTCAAGCTGGCCATTGTTTGGAACCCAGCATTATTTCAAGATTTGTCAATAAACAATACAGAATTCTTCAATTTATCCAAAGTTGCAGTGAACCTACAGAGTTTAAATTGATCCAAGCTACTTTTTTTTGTCTGAAAGAACATGACTGACATAATCAGTTTTATTATTTTATTTTTGGATGGTAGATTTATTAGTTGTCTGAGTGAGAGCTCTGAACCATTAGTGCTTGGGGGGAAATAAAGTATTAAAAATAGTTTAGTGTTGACTTTCTTTCATTCTAACTCTTGTGCCTTGTCAATGGAGAAGAGATCAATCCTATTACTCATAGTATGTTTTGAACAACAGTATTGGATTGCCAAATAGATATTTATCATACTTGAATTTCACAAAGCCTACAAATAAAGGGCACATCATCACTGCTCCTTCTAAGTTTTAAGAGAAATAACCTAGGGCTTCTCTGCATTGAAGCACAAACCTGCACCCTTACCAGGGCTTCGTCTTCTGGAATCTTTGCGGGATTATGATTGGTACAATACACATCCTCCCACCCACCCCGTTTGGGACGTATCCTTTGTGGGCAAGTTCCATGTTTCATTTATACAGCCAGGAGATGGCACTGCGATATTGCGTGTTTCCGGAATCTCTTTGATGGTGGTTTATATTTATTACTGCATTTTTGGCTATTTTAAAAATGGCAAATAAATCTTTAAAATGGCAGGAGGCACCAGAGGCTGACGATGTCATAAAAAAACCCCGCCAACTTCTGTGAGTGACCGACCAAGAGTGCATGTGTGAAGAGGGCCTTGTTCTAAATGAGCTGCTCCTGGCTAGATCAGCCTTCTCTGAGCACTACCACCAGCTCTACTATAGAGTGGCTGGGTGACTGGCCAGATGGGCGATTAATAAATTTAAAAAACAAAATAAAATATATTATTTGCGCAGTATATGCTGATGACAAAAAAAATCAGATTAATATGTGGTGGTCCTTGCAACCTCATCCCTGAGCTCAAAGGTCTTCCTGCAGGCATCTTTTGCTCATAAAGGGAAAAGGGCTGAAAGAAGAGAGGCGCCTGTAATCTAGCTACTGGAACTGAGACAGTGTGATCCTGTATACTGTTTATGCAAAAAGCTGCAATCTTAAACATATTTAACAGGAAGCAAGTCTTTTCAGTTCTGTGGGAGAAAAGACAGATCAGGCTGAGAACTCAAGGGAAAGTCAGTGAATCTGAGGGAGGGGGAAGTGCAATATTGACAAGAGTCGAATTGACAACAAAGTCAGCAGGCCAGGATGATTTTTTAAAAAATAATTATATACATGCATATCAAGAGCTCATGGTGGCATAAATGGTCCCCCTCTCATTTTATCTCCTCAGCAATCCTGTGAAATAGGTTAGGCTGAGAGAGAGATACATTTACCCAAAGTCACCTAATGGCTGAGTTGGAATTTGAACTTGGGTCTCTTCATTCCTAGGCTGTCATGAAAAATATGGAAAAGGAAGGTATAGCATGGGAAGGGGAGGACTGGGTGCCCACAGAAACAGGGAGGAGTCACTG
Source organism: Heloderma suspectum (assembly GCF_057233095.1). Taxonomy (NCBI): domain Eukaryota; kingdom Metazoa; phylum Chordata; class Lepidosauria; order Squamata; family Helodermatidae; genus Heloderma; species Heloderma suspectum. The sequence continues at coordinate 91,801,167 of NC_139459.1, forward strand.
CTGATTGCCCTCGTTCAGGAGGACCCTGCTGGATCAGACCGAATTAGATACATCTAAGTGCAGCGTCTGGTTTCCAAAAGTGGGCAGAGAGTTCTGAGTCCAGAAGGCAGAGAGGCAAGCTGTTTGCCCCTTCCCCATTCCGGCAACTGGTATACTGCCTCCGACCCTGGAGGTTCTACAGATCTATCCAAGACGGTTAGAATTTCTTGCCTTCCTCACGCTCTGACTCGGGGAGTGCAAAGGGTTAAGGCCGTGGCGAGGAAATCCCACCTTCCGCCTCTTCGATTGGACGTTACGGGCTAGGAGGCGAGAACGATCGCCACGCCGTGCGTCCATTGGCTACCCGGGCTGACGCTCGTGGGCTTCGTAGGCTCGCCGACGCTCCTTCGGAAGAGAGGATCCGTCTGAGCTTTGAAAAGTTGGGCGGGAGGCAGCGATGGTGAGTCTGGCTGGGAGGCTCGGTGGTGAACAGGAAGCGGAGATAAGCCGCGTTGACATTTGCTGGCACAATGGTCCACTTTATTCAAGTGGGGGGTGTTGTCCCTAAGGTAATAGTAAATGCGTGTAGCATCGCAATCTCCCAGCTCGATCCTGCATGCATTTACTTGGAAGTAAGAACCTAATCCGGATTCCACCCCACCCTCGCCGCCAGGTCACCGTGGTAGAATTGCAGCACGAGCCCGTGCACGGCTGGGGCACTGATTTGCAATGGGGCCGAGTCCCGGGTGTGCAAGCGTTCCGCGCGTGAGTTTGCAAAGGCCGGGAGTCTTGCGTTGTTCCCCCGCTGCGGAGCGGGATGGGTGTGAACAGAGGCAGTCTGTGGCAGGAAGTGAGGAAGGCCCGCGGGGGGCGGTATCAGGAGGACTCGGCTGCCGAGGAGCGAGCGACGCTTCCTCCGCTCGCTCCAGGCAAAGGGATCAGGGGGCCCGTTGGAGAACCGCGGCGATGGGTCGTGCAAGGCAAATGCCCCAGCGCAGCTCGGTGCTTGGGAGAAGGCTGCAAAGCCGAGGGTGCAGGAGGGGGAACGGGAGAAACCGAGCCCAAGTCGCCCGACTAACGGTTCCATACCAAGCCCCCTCCTCGGCCCGGTTTTCTCCGCTGGGACACAAGTTCCCGCGCTCTCCCTTGCAGCTTCTCGCTGAGCGGCTCTGCACCGCTCGCGCAGGCGCGGTCGAGGAGGTGGGCGGGGGGAGCGAGAGAGGGGAACGTCCGCACGAGCGCTCGCCTTTCGGCGCCAAGCGGGGCCGCCGCCGCCGGGCGACGTAAAGCGCGGAGGTTCCCGCGGGAGGATGCTCGTGCCTCTCACCCAGTCTCCTTTCAGCCCCAGGGGGAGGTTTTAAAGAAGAGGCAAGCCTGCAGGTTGTTTTGAACAGCTGGCAATGTTCTACTTAAAGAGAGGTTCTTGTGGAATAACCTCCCCCACCCCCTTATTCCATACCTTTAAATGTAAGAAAGCAGTATTTCTTGAGAGAAAAGCGTTGATTGGTTGAGGTGGGGGAAAGCAAGAGACGCTGTGGGATCAATACGGTTTGCGATAAGGGCGGGATTTGGAAATACGCTCAACTGGTCTGCAAAATATTTTACTTGCCTGCTGGGGGCTGACAGAGGGGGAGTGAAGAGCCAGGGATGGGTTGCTGGCCTAGGTCCCGCTGCAGGGTTTTTTTTCTTCTTTTTGGGCTGATACCAAAAGCAGTACTGGGTGTCTGGGTCTAGCCACCATTTGAATTTCCCACAATGCCCCCACGTAACATCACTCGAGGGGATTGTGGGAAATGCAGATGGATGCCCCATGTCACCTGACTCTGCCACCGTCTGTCACATCTGCCAGGCGATCCCTCCAGGACTCACTTGCAGGGGGTCATCAGGGAGCACCTCTCAAATCTGGAGCTGGCTCTGATGAGAACTCTCCTATCTGCCCCTGTGTTTCTATGCTAGGTGCATATGAGGGTTTGGGTGCTCTATCCTTCCACTACTAGTCTACTTGCTCACCTGCATGTAATTCCTGGTTGTCTGTGGCTACCTGGTTAGAGCTTAAGGATCAGAGATGTGGCTGGGTTTACATTTAAAGGTCCGCCATTTAAGAGTGAAATGGTGGGGGTACTGATTCCATTTGTTCTCCCACCCACCCCCTCCAAGGTAAAGGGCAGCAGGAGAGAGACTGTTCTTCTGGCCTGCTTTTGGGAGGCTTGTTCTGAAATAATGTTAAAATAGGTAAACATACCTATAGTCACAACCTGGTGTGTGTGTGTGTATGAGATGAAACATTTGTGTCCACGGACTATTCACAAAATAATTTATTATTTACAGCCGTATGGACCCGGTTTTACATGGGTTGGAATAGCCCTTAGACTGATACGGTGAAGCATTCAAGCAAACATATGCAGCTGGACACATTGTGCCCACCTCTGAGTGGAGCCATGGCTACTGGCACCCGTAGGCACAGACCCTTGCCATATATGCCTCTGTAGCCCCTGAGGGAGGGGTCTGTCCTGTGAGTTGAGGCAGGCAGGAGGGGAGCTGTATAACTCTGTCCCTCAGAGGACTCCCCTCTGGCATTAAACTACAGAGTGTTTCAAAATGATGGACCCAATTTCAAAGCAGTATATTTCACAATGGCAATGTGTTAGAATTACACCAAAAGTTACAAACGGTTTAATGAGTTATCAAGTTTTACTAACCATTTTATAAATGCTCTATGTGCCCTCCACCTGCTGTACGGACAACATTGGGACGATAGTTGAATTCGCCCCAAATGCCTCTCAAAGCGTCTTCTTCCACTGAAGTCACCGCTGCCGTGATTCTGTTTTTGAGGTCATCCAGATTAGTCGCTAATGGTGGCACAAAAACATGTTCTTTGACGTATCCCCACAAGAAAAAGTCGCAGGGTGTAATGTCTGGAGATCTTGGGGGCCAAGAGTGTAGCGCCAAGTCTTGGGGTCCCATGCGGCCTATCCAATGTTGAGGCAGCGTGTCATTTATAAAACGTCGAACCTGCAGGTGCCAATGTGGCGGTGCTGTTTGTGAGCTAAGAGAGGCATCTAGCGGTAATCATTTGAAACTCTATATGCCCCACCCTTTCAAGTGGTAAGAGTTTCGTTCATGGGCAGTTTGTGGTTGCAGAGATATAGCGATTTCAAATCGGGTCCATGTTTTTGAAACACCCTGTATATTATTTACTGCAAAGCTATGTGTTGGGCAGTTTGTCACCTAGTGACTAAGGATGGTACTGCAGCCTTCAAACACAGACACAGTGTGTTTTAAAAACACAATCCAGAGATGCACAGCCCTAGGGACCCCCTAATATGCATGCCAAGTCTAAAGTGTCATGGTTTCACAGTTTTGGCGCTATGGCGCAGACATTCTCTTTTATTATTATTGATAGTACTCTGTCAATGTATATGGCTGTTGACAGAGTTTCATAGGCAAAAAAAAAAAGTTCCTGCTCTCCAAGGAGTTTGCAGTCTATATCTTTGCTGTATTTGTCTGCTTTCTCCTCTTTGCATGCACATAATCTTTATCTCTGAATCATCTTAGAAGTGTTTTAAACTGAGAATGACATAGCTCTTAATAGCATGCATCAACTTACAGCTGGAGTTGTTAAGCCTATCAGTGGCTACTTTTCATGTTGTCTATGTATTACTTCCAGTATCAGCGGTATGCCTCTGAATAACAATTGCTAGGGAACATGAGCAGAAGGATGCAATTGCACTCATGTCTTGCTTTTGGACTTAGGCATCTCATAGGCACCTGGTTGGGCACTGTGGGAACAGAATGATGGGACTAGATAGACCTTTGGTCTGATCTAGAATGGATCTTCTTATTTTAATCATGGGTGGTAATTGCTTGAACTCCTGAAAGTGTACAGTATCTCTTTATGTAGTAATTTATATCCCGCCTTTTGTCCATCATGGAACTCAAGGTTGCATACATGTGGTTTCCCAGGCAGTCTCCCGTCCATGCACTGACCAGACCAAAACCTGCTTTGTTTCAGTGAGGTGGTGGCATCATGTGCCCACAGTCTGTTCTGTGGATAGCGGGGACCAGAGTTGGGTAGATGCATGTTGTGAAGTTTAAAAATTCACCTTCCTGGGGAGGTGAGAGACATATCAGAAGAACAGAAAAAAGCCCCTTCCCACATTGCAAATGACTTTTCTTCCCCTCCCCCCTCCCAAGAATAGCAAAGTGCCCAAGCTTGGAATTAAGCACCATGGGGAACGGTTTGGGAGAATGGGAAACAAGAATATGGCCCAAAGAGCACTACAGAATTTCTCTTAGGGGATGGGGGATACACTACAACATTTTGATGCAGGTTCTCCTTTGTTGTTGTTTCGCAAAGTAAGGCAGGAAGTCTTGAACACTGCAAGGAGCCCATAGGAAGGGGGTGCATTCTATCTTCCTTCAGGATGCCTGTTAGTGAAGGTAGGGCCATTCAGATGCAGGGATGGGAGGCAGGTTTTGACCTCACTACAACTGGAACCAGTGTAGTGTAGGGGTTAAATTGATGGACTAAGGCTAGGGAGGCCTGGATTCAAATCGTCACTCAGTAGTGGAGCTAACTGGGCTAGTCTTTCTAGCTCTCTCTGTCTCTCTCCCAGCCTAACCTACCTTAATGAGTTGTAAGGCTCAAAGGGGGAAACTGTGTATGCTGGTCTAAGCTCCTTGCAGCAAAGGTGGGATGAACAATTGAATGAATGAACAAACTGTCTTCTCAGTGTAGCATTTTGCATTTCACTCCATAAAAGAGAATGGCAGCCATTGGTTATGTAAGAGAAAGTGAAGCAGTGCACTCAAGGGTCTATGGATGTGTTGTCAGTGTAGGGGGTGGGAACTGCTGTTGTGCTTTTAATAACAGTCTGACAGAAATATTTAGTAGGTGAAACTTTTCCTGGTGTGGAGATAAGTAGTGAAAAATCATTCTCCTGCTAGGTTTTGGTGGGTTTTACTGTATCAGTACTGCCACTGATGCAGTAAAAAGGTTAGATACAGCAATAACTACATTAGAGAGTCCAGAAGATGGCTGATATTTCACTTTAAAGTAGTGTATAATTCTTGATATATTTTACTGATATACAGGTACAAAATAAGTTGCCAAGAAAAACAAAATGAGCATGTTTGGTGGTTTGATTCATGGATATAAATTGATGTCGAGAATCCATCTGCAGTAGTGGTAACCTTAAAGATTCAATTCATTCTGGGTTTTTTTTAAGCTATTGATTAATTTTCAAGTGGGCACTCCTTTCTTTATTTTTATGCTTAAAGACTGGCCGAATGTTTTTCCAAATTCTGTGTGGTTGATAACATTTTACTGGAATTTGGGATTTGTTCTTTACATACACATGGAGAGTTGCAGTGGTCAGTTTCATAATACAACAATTCTTCAAGGGAGAGTTGGGATGTTAGTATCTTGCTAGCAACAGTAACTTATTTTGTGTGTATGTAGATGGCGGTGGGGGCAGCGGGTTCTCTCCAAGCTTGCATTTTCCTTTCTTCCACCACTTGTTTTTGTAATATACAGACTGTTGATTGATCTGCCACTGCCATCTTTTGGATGGAAACAGATTTGCTAAATAAATATTTGTAATTTTTGCCCTCTTGTGGACTGGCATTTATTTTTTAAAGAAAAAACAACCCCAAAGCCTTGTAGTCTTTAATATACTACTGCTCCATGAATTAAATTATTTTAGATAAAATAATTTTATCTAATTAAAATTAGATAAAAAAGAAAACAAATTAGTTATTTTTCTTAATTTCAGATAGATAAAACATTTTATCATTGATTTGATTTATTGTATATAAATGTATTCCTGGTTTTCCTTTCAGTTTTATGCATATCTTTTCACAATTCTTATTCTGTCCCCAGAGCATACAGCGTTTTTAATTTATTCCTTTAGAAAAAAATAACTGTAGAAGTAGTTTTACTGACATATATATGCTCAATAAATTTTGTAATAATCAAGTCTCAAGCCATTTAAGGCACAATCCAGTCAAAATTATACTCATTTGCCCAGTTGATTGCAGTGAGAAAAGTTAAACAGATGTCTAACTATCTCTATTTAAGAAGATTTCAAAGCTTGTATATTTGGCTGCATTGCACTTGGTCTGTATTGGTCATATTTAATTTTTGTGAACCGCCCAGAGAGCTTCGGCTATTGGGCGGTATAGAAATTAAATAAATAAATAAATATGGGATAGTTATGAGGACTTCAGTCTTAATTGTTTAAAAATATATTTGTGCCTGCAGCAGGAAAAAAATTGAGTGGGAGGGCAAAGAACCAACACAACTGGGTTTAAAACAGGTTAAAACTCAGTTAGCTACAGCTTTCATGAATTTAGCTGCATGCAGGCAGGGAGACACCCATGGATTTGACAGCCTGTCCGAAGTAATGGGTGCTGAACTCTCCTGATGGGAGACCCAGGTAGGCAATCCCCAAGTGCAAAGCTGCAATGAATTATTATCTCGTGAGGGGAGGCCTGTTCTGGTGAATGAGAAATGTGCCTTGACTCACTGAGAGGAGAGAGAGGCCCTGATAGCTCACAATGGGCATGGGCCAGAAATGGGAGAAGCTTTCAACTGAATGTTAGCATCACACCCCATCTGGTTGTTTTTTGACCTAGTATGTAGAGTGACCTCACTCAGAATGGAGTGTACATCCCCAAAGGGTAATGCCTGACTTGAGGTATTATTTGTAAAAGACAAGATTCCGGAAAGGAGAAGAGATAAGGCAGCTTTACACGGTTTGCTGCCATAGATAGAGCTGGACATGAAACTCTTGGTACCCAAAATAAGCAAGCCAGTGACTTGAATCTTAGCAGCCATGTATGGTGGTCTATCCTATTGGGTTGGACGTAGTACCACCCTCTCATGGTCCCGTGTGTCCATTAGCAGATGCACAGGTCAAGGAAGCCACTGGTTTAACTAAAAAACAACAACGGGGGGCGGGGGGGAGCAGCCAAAGAGTCTTAGGAGAGAGACCTTGCTCCCTAATAGAGACCAAATATTGCAGTAGGAATGGCTCTGGGATTAGCTATTTCCTCATTATACCTTGTGGTGACAAAAAGGCCTATGAGGACTGATACAGGACTGCAGAGTGGCCTGTTGTACTCTGTGTATCAAGGTTTATTCCCAAGAGTCCACAGACCTCAGAAGAGATCTGGAATGGAGCTTTCACTAGGTGCTGAAGAGTAGAACATTTCCTTCTGAAAGCAAGAGTGGGGATCCACAGTGCCATTGTTCATACTGGATATGTGGTAGGCTGAAAAAGCAATGTTAGCAGACAGGCAAGCTAGCACAGTGTACTGTACAAGGGTCCACACTTCCCTTTCCAATTTAGAAGAGTGACAGCAGGTGACCACACTTAACACATCTGGATTGTTGCATCAGAAGCACGCCTTGTTGTTTTGGAACTTGCTCTGCTAAATGTGTATTGGGGAACGCTATTGGGGAATACTTGAAAAATGTCAGATCTCTCGTGATGCCTCAGGCAATTCAGGCAGTAGCTCCAGAATCACTGCCCTGAAAATAAGATCCTACACTCAAACTTCCTGACTGGACCTGCAAGTCTGCTTCAGTTCAGTTTCTTGAAGCCTGAGGAGATGGACAAGATGCTTGCATCTATGTGACATGCTCTCTTGACCCTTGCCCATCATGGCTTCTTCAAGCTAGCTGTGAGAGACTGACTGGTTGGATCAGGGGAGTGGTGAATGCATCATTGCAGGGAGGTGTGGTGTCCGCTGCCTCGAAGAAGGCAGTGGTGCAACCTCTCCTGAAAAGCCTTCCCTTCATCTAGAGATCTGTACTATCACCTGGTCACAAATACCTTCTTTGTGGGTAAGGTGTCTCAGCTGCAGGCAGTCTTGGATAAAACTGATTATCTTGACCCATTCCAGTCTGGGTTCAGGCCCGGCTTTGGCAGGGAATTGGCCTTGATCACCCTGACAGATGTCCTTTGGGAGAGGGACAGGGGAAGTCTGACCCAGTTAATCTTTCTCAATGGCTTTTAATACTGTTGACCACTGTATACACCTGGACCAGCAGCTGCACTGCCCTTCCTGCTGTCACTGCTTACCTTGCCTCTTCTGTACCCAGACAATGCAAGCTGATATTTGTCTTTCTTTTATTCACAATATCAGTGCTTTCAATAAATGGTTTTTTAATTGTGTTCCTAAATGCTCTGGGGCTCTGTGGATACTTATTAGGGGTTTTATAATGCCAAGATGGTTAATGTTGGGCAAACAGCTTGCAAGATAATATATTATTCACCGTTATTAGTCTTTCATAAGCCCAATAGATGTGTCCAGCACTGTGCATAAATTGAGAGCGGGCCCTCAAATGTGCTGCAAACAAATCAGTATTTAAAGGGTTCCTCAGAGGCTTCAGCTACCTTAGGTTCTAAGTATGGCTCCTGCTCTAGAGGAAAGGTTATACTTCATACATTATACTTCATTCTTGGCATTTTTTTCAGTTGCACAGTACTTTCCATCTATAAAATGAAGTAGATATTTCTGTTCTTTTTAACAACTTTATTATGCATTATTTGATAACACTTTAATTAAAGCAAAGTAATTAAAACACAGTATATTTTATAATAGGGATTTTTGCTTTTACATTTTAAAAATGTTATTTTCTTCAAATCCTGCATTTGTTGTATTATAGACTAGACGTTTTGTGTCAGAATCTTAGAAAATTATGTTTTTTCACTTTCAGTGCATTCTGTTGCAGCCTGTGATGGCTTTGCACTCGTGGAAAGCACTTCCACTTGTCTGGCCTGGGAGTTGGAGCACTGTGCTGCAGTTGTTCTGCTCCTACTTGGATGGCCTGTCCCAGAAGTTGATGCTGAGGGATTATTGATGTGTGCCTTGGCAACTATACTGTGGGGCTCCACAGGGCTCTATTTTATCCCCTATGCTGTTCAACATCTCCATGATACTGTTGGGGGAAGTTATCTGGAAGCGTGGGCTGAGGTGCCATCAATATGCGGATGACACCCAGCTCTACCTCTTTTTTTCATCAAATGTAGGTGAGGCAGTGGCTGTTCTGAATCAATGACTGGGCATGGTAATGGACTGGATGAGGGCCAATAAACTGAGACTCAGTTCAGGCAAGATAGAGGTACCGTTTGTCTGCCCATCTAGGTGATGTTCAACCTGTTCTGGTGGGGTTGCACTCCCCCTAAAGGATCAGGTTTGTAGTTTGGGGGTGCTCTTGGACCCAGAACTGTCACTTTAGGGGGTTGGACTCGATGGTCTTGTAGGCCCCTTCCAACCCTGCTATTCTATGATTCTGTGAGGCACAGGTGGACTTGGTGGCATGGGGCATCTTTTATTAGCTTAGGCTGATATACCAGCTATTAGGACAGAGATAGCCTAACTACAGTTATCCACGCTCTGATAACCTCTCGTCTGGATTACTGCAATGCGTTATACGTGGGGCTTCCTTTGAAAACAGTCTGGAAGCTTCAGCTGGTCCAAAACAGGGCAGCGAGATTGTTAACAGGGACTGGCCAACGAGATCACATTATGCCAGTGCTTTTCCAGCTGCACTGGCTGCCAGTCCCTTTCCAGGCTTGATTCAAAGTGCTGGTATTAACATTCAAAGCCCTTAACGGCTTGGGGCCAGGTTATCTGAAGGATCGCCTCCTCCCATATGTGCCTGCTCTGACCCTAAGATCATTATCAGGGGTCCTTTTCTGGGAGTCTCTGCCAAAGGAAGTGAGGTTAAGAGGGCCTTTTCTGCTGTGGCACCCCAGCTGTGGAATGAGCTCCCTAGAGAGGTTCACCTGACACCTACGTTGTACTCATTTTGGTGCCAGGTGAAGACCTTTTTATTTTCCCAGTGTTTTAGCACTGTAGTCTTTTAGCTCTGCTGTTATCCGGAATTTGTATCTGTATTTTTACTCTCTGCATTGCTGTTAGATTTTATTCTGGTTGTATTGTTATATTGTGGTTTTAAGCTTTTATATTTTATATTGTTTTATGTTGCACTCTGGTTTTAATTTTTGTGAACTGGCCAGAGAGCTTCAGCTATTGGGCGGTATAGAAACAAACAAATAAATAAGCCATGTTAATTTACAACTAAATAGAGTATTATTTACTCTGTTTGATGTTATAAGCAGGCTTTGCATCTCTTTGTATCACTGTATATATGTGGAATTTTTTCCTTTTTAACTATGGAGGGAATGTCTTTAACATATTCCCATATTGAGGCTTTGTTATCACCAGTACCCATGACAGTTTGAGGTTAACAGCACAATCCTATACATGTCTCCTCAGAAATAAGTTCCATTGAGTGTAATGGGACTTACTCCCAGGTAAGTAGGTATAGGATTGTAGCCTAAGTATGTGAATACAGGAAGATGTACACTGGACAATTTTGTATTCTCTCTTTCCAGTGTTGTTCCTTTCTGCTTGTCTCTGTCTTGGCCCAGCTTTGCCCTCACAAAAAAGTAGGAAACAAGTTATTGGGCTGAAAAAAATCCAATTTTAATTTTTTTAAAGCCAATGTTTGGGATTTTTTTTTGAAAGCATCAGTTTCTATCCATCCTCCTGTATTGACTTTTGTCTTAACTTTTGCCTTGTGGCCCAGTTCCACCACAACATAGGTACAGAACAACAATCCTATATAGCTTGTGTCTTTGGAGAAATTGAAAGCCCAGAACTTTCAAGAAGGAAGAGCTGTTAGTTAGCTGGAGAGAGCCATTTTCATGAGATTAAAAACTGAAATTAATGTCCATGTTTGATTGGTGTTGTTGTTTATTTGGTCAGTCGCTTCTGACTCTTTGTGACTTCATGGACCAGCCAACGCCAGAGCTTCCTGTCGGCCGTCGCCACCCCCATCTCCCCCAAGGTTGAGTCCGTCACCTCCAGAATATCATCCATCCATCTTGCCCTTGGTCGGCCCCTCTTCCTTTTGCCTTCCACTTTCCCTAGCATCTGAGGGCCGCGGTGGCTTAGTGGTTAAGACGCTGAACTGCAGACCGGAAGGTCGGCAGGACAGCAGTTTGAGACCCGAGTGCCGCGTGACGGAGTGAGCTCCCGTCTTCAGTCCCAGCTCCTGCCAACCTAGCAGTTCGAAAACAAGAAATTGCAAGTAGATAAATAGGTACCGCTTCGGCGGGAAAGGTAACAGCGTTCCGTGCACCTCAGTGTTCAGTCATGCCGGCCACATGACCACGGAAGCATCTTCGGACAACACTGGTTCTTCAGCTTAGAAATAGAGATGAGCACCATACCCTAGAGTCAGACACGACTGGTTGGGGACACCTTTACCTTTTTTCCCCTAGCATCAGCATCTTCTACAGGGTCTCCTGTCTTCTCATTATGTGGCCAAAGTACTTCAGTTTTGCCTTTAAGATCATTCCCTCAAGTGAGCAGTCTGGCTTTATTTCCTGGAGTATGGACTGGTTTGATCTTCTTGCAGTCCAAGGCACTCTCAGAATTTTCCTCCGGCACCACAGTTCAAAAGCATCTATCTTCCTTCGCTCAGCCTTCCTTATGGTTCACCTCTCGCAGCCATAGGTTACTATGGGGAATACCATTGCTTTAACTATGCGGACCTTTGTTGTCAGTGTGATGTCTCTGCTCTTCGCTATTTTATCAAGATTTGTCATTGCTCTCCTTGCTCTCCTCCCAAGAAGGTTTGATTGGTAGGTAAGTTCATTTTTATGAGACTGTAAGTGAAGGTTTAGTATATTTTTTATTATTAATTATAACTATGTTATATTTTAAGTTAGGGAGAAATGTAGTATTTTGTTTATGATGTTTTAAAATCAAAACAATTTTTTATAAAGTAAAATTTAAAAATAGTCAATTTTATCCACTCTCTCTTATTGTGTGATTCTTCTCTGCCCCCCCCTTTTTTTTTGTTGAGAAGAGTGCTCTGTGAACACTTTCTGTAGCGTTTAGACAATTTAATTTAGCGTGTTCCCATGCTTCCTCTTTTACTGACTTTGGGCTTTAATAATGTGCATTAATGTATGGATTATATGATTGCGGTCCCTTGGTGTACTGTAGGGCATTCCCTTTAAAACTGTTAACAAAAGTTACTGACTAAAATGTTACAATTCAGACACTAATCCAGAGAGCTCACTTGACAGAATAAAGTTAATCTGTTCCATGTTAGATGCTTACAGCATCTGAAGGATGTAACAAATACCCCATGCCTAAACTCCACAGGGTTCCTAACTTCCTAAAAGTATAGAACAACAAGCATTTGACTGGGAGGTTCTGAGGCAGGAGGAGCCAGGCTTTATTTTGTTCTCTCCCAGAAAGCAGCTGGAGCAATTTGAGTCGAATTATAATTATCGAGAACTCCTCAGTCAGTGGTAATTTTGTAGCAGCATGAAATGTAATAAGAAGACAGAATCAACGGCTGTGGTTAATACAGGCAGGAAAGGGAGTCCACACTTGCAGCAGCGTAGGTATTAATTGGAGAAACTTAATTGTAACTGAAAATAAACCAGAGGGAATAGTTTTCAGTGTCCGTGGCATAGGTTACATGACCTTTCCCATCTATAATTTATGCTAACAAACTCTGTTAAGGTCTAATGTGTCAGGCAACTTGATCCTACGGTGCCTTTTTCAGCTGCTGCAGCAGCACAATCAGGTTTCTATTGTTTCAGGCTCAGCATCTTGAGCAGTAGATCAGGACAGTCTTCACCGACTTGCTTTCCTTTGGCAGAGAGAATAGCCCTTTTCAACATACTCTAGCCCTTTCACACCTTCAAAACATTTTCACTGAACACATGGAATGGGTGAACAGGATTGTGCCTGCTGGCTCTATCCCCAAATCTCCATGCATTCAGTAAAAGAAGCAAATGGAGCCCAGTGTGCACAGAAGAATAGGCTCTGTACATACAATTGGGGACTCTTGTCTTTTAAATCCTGCTCTACAAAATAACATGGATACTCTTCTGGAATGTTCTATTATGCCATTTACTCTCAAGGCATTTTCGCACCTGGAGTGTTGGGATTTTTGAAATTGGCCTTAAAGCTGCTTTGATAGTATAGATGGCCTCTTCCTTTCTCTAGTGCCATCAGAATGGATTAAATTATGGTGTAGTTCACTTTTAAGCAGTACTCTGCTTAAATGGTAGTGTTCTCCATTCCTTCCTTGATTCCACTCATTTTGGTTCTGTAGAAATTCTTTACTTCCCTCTAGGGAAGTGGCAGACTCTGATTCTTTGAATGGTATACATGGAATGAGTGAAATCATTGTTTTTCTTGGGCTCTTGGGAAGTGCGTAGGCATATTAGAAAGTTATAATGAAGAAATGGAAAAAGAGGGATTTCCTCATTTGGATTTCATGTTCATTTACTACTAAGATGTTATACTCTGTAAAGTACCTTTTAAGCTTCTTTTTGCCAACTATCCAGAAGCTGTTTGTAAAAAATAACCTTATTTTTAAAAGTAAGTCATAGTTCCCTTAGGTCTCCTGCTTTTGGTCTTTACATTTATCTCCATAAGTCTATATATGAGAGACCCTAGATTCTCTAGTGCTAATAAAACTGGTACTGATAGTAATCTGTGATTTTTTAATCTGTGATTAAGCTGCTTTATACATAAGCACATTATAGCAGATTCAAGTAAAATACTGCCCAGCTGAAACGGCTGTGGCAACAAACTTTGCAAAGCATCATGCACAGTGATGGTATATTCTCTCTCTCTCTCTCACACACACACTCTCTCTCTCTCTCTCTCTCTCTCTCACTCTCTCACACACACACTCACTCACTCACTCTCTCACACACACACGGAGAGAGACATACATGTATGCACACATATAAATAACTTTTATGAAAAAGTTAATGTAAAAAATTAATATGGGAATCAGGCTTGTTCTTTCCGTCTCCCTCTCTTGAGGCAACAAAAAAGCATTTTGAATGGATAAATCCATGTGCTGGGACTTCTCAGCCTTTAAGTCTTCTTGAATGGTTCATGAAAAGAGAGCTCTTCTTCGCCAATGTTCTGGTGTTCCTTTTCCAAAGCATACTTTGTCCATTTTCGAGCTTTAAAAAAAACACAGGTCAGGGAAGCTGGAAGGACTTTAGGCGCTCCACTTCCTTGCTCTCAGGTAGCAAGCTTGCAGGCAAGGGCAGGCAGGAGATACAGGACTAGAGGTTGCCACACTGCCACCACTCTGATGCCCAAGTTAACTCACAGTGCTTCCTTCTCTCCATAATGCGGAACAGGCAATAAAATGCAGCTTGCAACCTGACTGCGGTCAGTAATGCTCTCAGTAGTGAGACACAACAGCAGTTGCTAGCCTTCCCTAGAACTAAAGATGGGATATGGGAATGTGTTCTTGCAGGCCAGCTGCACAGATCCAGGTTGACTAGTTAATGCCATTTTAGTGCCATTTATGACCCTCAATTCTGTATGGCCTTGTAGAGCAGCAGTGGGCAACTTGTAGTGTTCGACCTACACCTCTCATCATCCCTCACTATTTACTATGCTGGCTTGGGCTGATGGGAGTTGTAGGCCAAAACTTCAGGAGGGCCACAAGTTGTCCACTTCTGTTGAAAAGGTCCAGGACTGAGGCCAAACGCCTCATTAGAGGGGGTGGTGAGTAGCCCCCCTGCTTAAAGGAGCTTCTCTCATTTCTCCATTGAGAGCTGGAAGATCTACCTAAAGTTTGTTCAGAGAATCAGCTTTAGGATTGAATAGGATTATTATCAAGGCTTGTACCGCCTCCAAGGTAAGGGATCTCTCTCCCATATAGCTAGGTATCAGAATAGCCACTACCTCAAGGAGAGGGATTCCTAGCTCAGGTATAGCAGATTAGTTTGCATAGGTTGTTTCTACTCCAGATTGCTGAGCTGTTACTTCACATCCAGTTCTTGCTTCAGCTATAGCTACCATTCCAGAAGTGGGCATAGCTTGTCCAGAGCGCACAAAACAGCCTACAGTTGTGCAGAGCCCCGATCCCCTAGGAGACAGAGGTCAAGTTAATTGTCTATCTCTTCATAGGTGCAATTGAGGAAGATATTTTTGGAAGGAACATACATCAGTGATAAGTTTAACAGCTTCTAAACTAGCATAGGTAGTTTTAGATTTCACCCAGGGAAATCCTTAAAGGGAAAGTTTTTGCCCAGATAATGTATTGGGCCGAGTTACAGGGGCTGGATAGTTGACTCTTCTAAAATAATTCAAAATCAATTTTTGAGAACTTTATTTATTTATATATTTATTTATTTATTTAGTTTATATACTGACTAACAGCTGATTCTCTGGGCAGTTCACAACAATTAAATCCCTAAAATACAACATGATAAAACATAATATAAGACTTTAAAAGTTTGAAAGTAGCATGTAAAATCAAAGTAAAACCCAACAGCAGTTACAACCCAGGGAAAGCCTGGGTGAAAAGGTGTGTTTTTAGGACGCGCTTGAAGTATACCACATTTTCTGACTCCCAAACTGCATGGGGGAGGATTTTCCAGAGGGTAGGTGTCACTACAGAGAAGGACTGCCATCGGGGTTCTTCATGGCGACATTCCTTTCATTTTGGAATGACCAGCAAGACCTCCTGTGATGATCTTAGATGTCACCTGGCTATATGTAAGGGAAGGCATTCTGCTCCTGGTCCCAAGTTGTTTAGGACTTTATATGATAATAACATAACCTTGTACATGGTTTGGTAGCTAATAGGCAGCCAGTGCAGTTCTTTTAACACAGATGTTATGTTAGCATAGCTAGGTGTCACAGTAAGCACCCTATCTGCTGCATTCTGCACTAGCTGCAGCTTCTGAACCACGCATGAAGGTAGCCCCACATAGAGTGCATTGCAGTAGTCTAATTGTGAGGTTACCAGTGCATGGGTCACCATGGCTATGCTGTCCCTATCCAGGAACAGACGTAGCTGGCGTACCAACTGGATACATTACTATGCATACTCCGTGGAACTCTGGTTGCTCTCTTGTGTGTAGAAGTTGGTATTCCCTCAATTAAAGGTCAGGTCCATAAAGCTATGATAATGTCAGGTTACAAGTGTCAGATGACAGACTACCTAAAAAATGTCTGGTGGAGCACCTGCAAATTAGCAGCTGGGCTAAACAGTGTGAATATCTAATGCCTAATTATGATACATCCCCAGACCTGTTGCAAATTACTGATGTTGCGGCTGTTAAGAGACAGATAAAAGGCTGGATATGTGGAGAAGATGTTTAATAAAACATGGAGCTCATAAAGAACACCCAATTTTCACAGCAGTATTGGTTTTTATATAAAGCATGATCATATTCTGCAAAGTTATTTTTACCCTTTGAGAAAAGCCTTCATGGCATTTTCAGACAATGTTATAACATTTGCAAACGAAATAGCTGAATGTTTGTGGCCAAGAGGCTGTGGGGGGTAGGCATCTATTACAGATTGTAGTATCCACTGTACGCAGATGTGTTTTTCCTAAAAATAAGCAAATATATCTATCTTTATTGTGAAGTAATTTGGATTGCTAAATAGTTACAGTCAATGCCTTCCCTCATTGTAATCCGAAGTTGAACTGAATAGTGTATGTAATCTTTGGAGTTTTGTATCTTATCTATGTTTCAATTAAATAAACTGAGTGACTGACACTCTTCAGTGTATTTTGTTTTTCAGCAGTATTTTGCCAGCAAAATACATCCTCCCCTATTGTTAGGCCCTGTGTAATTTTCCCATAATATTCCTCTGCCCCTCTCTAAATTGACATATCCTTTCCTCAAATTAGTAGCCTTCTCTGCCCTACTTTTCTTTCCGGCTTTTCCACCTATTCTTCCGTTGAGTCCCTGTTTTGTATCCACTGCCTATTTGGCCACCACTTTCCTTCAGCTACTCTGCTCTTGGCTCCCTGTATCTTAGCATCTCTACTTAATGGACTCTATTTAATATTTTGGAACCAGAATGGATAGATCTCTTCCAATATAAGCTCCTTTGGTCAGTTGCTGGCAGACGGAAGGCAGCAGGCAGGAGGTGCTGTTTCAGGCAAGGGTAGAAGGCAAGGCTGCCCTGACTAATTGAGTGGCCTCATACTGCCTGCCAGTCACAAGGGACAGTGTTTATTATTGTTTAGTTAAAATATTTCTACTCTGTTCTTCAGCTGAAAAGCCTCTTGGAGCGGCTTATGTAAGATCAATAAAAACAAGACAGTCTCTGCCTGCAGGCTTACAAACTAAAAGACATGACACACACAAAAAGGGATGAGAAGGGCAGAGAAAAATAAGCAAACGCAGGCACTAATTCTTAAAGTTACATAGTAGTTCTAATAACCAGAACAATTCAGGGAGAAGAAGAGCCGAATGAGAACAATTCAGGGAGAAGAGGAGCCAAATCAAACTGGTCTTTCAGCAGAGCAGCTCAGAATGCCATTGCTTCAAATACAGGGTGTTTCAAAATGATGGACCCAATTTCAAAGCAGTATATTTCACGATGGCAACATGTTACAATTACACCAAAAGTTACAAATGGTTTAATGAGTTATCAAGTTTTACTAACCATTTTATAAATGCTCTTTGCGCACATTGTGACAGTTATACACAGCTTAGATGAAACGTTGCTTCATCGCTAAAAATCAAATGCAGTAAGAAGCTGTCGTCCTCCATGTTCTGTAACATTGCATCACTAAATTCTACACGCTTTCCTTTGTCACCTTCACGAAGAGCCTGCACCAATTGCAACCGGTGTGGCCTCATGATTAAACATTGCCTTAACACACGCCAGACAGTCTTATGAGAGATCGCAAGTTCTTGGCTGGCGTGACGAGTGGACTTGCGTGGCTATGCTGAAAACACTCTTGAATTCTTCTCATGTTTTCCTCTGAAGTGGGTGGTCGCCCTGTGCCCTTCCCCTTACATAAACAGCCTATTTCCTCAAATTGTCGGTACCAACGACGAATGCTCTTTGGCACTGGCGGATTAATGCTAAAATGCCATTGAAACGCACGCTGCACCGCAATTGCGGATTCAGTCTTGTTGAACTGCAGAACGCAAAATGCCTTGTGTTGCGGGGTCACCATCTTGCGAATGACTGAGGCTAGGGGCTGTTTGTGCGCTGAGAGAGGTATCTAGCAGTAATCATTTGAAACTCTATGCCCCACCCTTTCAAGTGGTAAGAGTTTCATTCATGGGTGGTTCGTGGTTGCAAAGATATAGCGATTTCAAATTGGGTCCATCTTTTTGAAATACCCTGTATATTTTACCGCTGTACTCTGATGGAATGGTTTCTGCAGTTGAGGGAGAAGCCCACTTGAGCCGGTCTCTTAACAGATCCCATGAAATGGCCCATCGCTTGCCATCTCTGTTCCCTTTTGTGTCTAAAAAGGACTTCTGAAGTGAGGGCACACAGTACTGGGTAGGCTAGACAATGTGATTTCCGCTTCAGGCTCTGGATTCCATGATAAGACTGTTAGAAAATATATTTTTGTTGACAGTTCCATTCTTTCAGAAGTTAGAATATTTGCATGATATCCCAGAAATTCAGTTGTTAGCAGATTTTCACATGTATAAATTCCCTTACAATACAATCCTATTCATATTTCCTCAGAAGTAAGCCCCAGTGGATTCAGTGGGACTTACTTCCAGGTAAGTGTGTGTGATTGGAGCCATAGTGCATTGCAATATTGGTTATGTTTGGATGTTGGTTATATGGGATAAATTATTAAGCTTTTGTGTTCTTCAGTGCCACAATGGCCCTTTAGCAACCGAATACTCATTATCTTTTTCTCCAACAATTGGCTAATGAGGATAGGATCTATAGTCTGACTTTATCCAAATCCATAAAACTTTAATTGACAGAAACAACAAAAATGCAAATGAGGCCCACCTAATTGCAATGCAAGCAATGTGGTCTTTGTTTACATTTCCTTTGATATTCTTTTTAATGCAGACATTGTTTGAACTCTGGCCACCTTTGGGTGGGATCCAAATGCATAAAAGTGTATGAAAAAATACAGCACTGTTTTCCCTACTCTTTTTAAATTTTATTTTTAACTGTTTTTTAAAGAAACTGTTAGTCTGGATTGTCATCTACTTATGGGTTGCTAGATAAATGTTTTTCTCTTTTCATGGCAGCAACACATTTCTGATGTTGAATCTCCCCCACTTCCAGGGTGATTCTAGAGGGCTGTCAGTAGTGTCTTCATGTCACAAATCATGGTCGCTATCACCTGATAAAACTGGAGGGACATGGAGCCTGCCCTGGTTTTCTTTTTGTCCCTTTGATCCTCTCTTCCTGCCCACCCAAACGCTGCCTGAGGAACATACTGATTGTGCTCTGCACTTAAGGAAGTGAGCTGTGGGAAGTTCAGGGGTACAAGGTTTAAGTTCCTTTTGGATGAGAGAGCACTGGAGAGTTATGGTGCTTTTGTAATATTTGTCTGTTAACAGATATGCAAGTTGAGTAGGGGGGGAGAATCACTCTCCCAAAAAGCCTCCCCTTCAACCCCCCCCCCCCCGACAAGACTCCTTCTAAACATCTTCAAAGATTTGGGGCCAAACTAGACTAAATCAGATCTGACTCAGATCTGAGAATGTGGTGCTGGAGGAGGGTTTTTTTTTTTTTAACCCTCGCAACATTTCCCAGTGTAAATCTCTCCCCCTTCACCCAACAAATTGCTATGGCATGAGGGAACAGGTAAGAAAAAACCTCACTCAGTATCATGGTGCTGTTTTTCTGTTTTTTAAAGAGCTGGGAGCTGCTTTTGTCTACTGCAATTACATACCGCAGTAGCTTGCCTTAGTTCCACACTGACTTGTTGGTATGTCATAGCTGGCAGAAGTGGCCTCCAACGTTAATGAGCCATTTAAGAAATTTTGTCTGGACATTAGTGTCTGTTTTGGGCAGGATGGTTCCTGGAACTTGATCTCTTTCACTTTCTCTTGATGGCTGTTCCTTGTCAATTAATCCTTTGGCTGCAAGCTTTCCCCAAAGCATGGATTTTCACACCCAGATGTGACATTTGCAAAGGTTAAAGGCACTGCTTCTGCTTCTACTTACTTCAGATTTAAAGGAGTGAGCATATTCCAGTATCTCTGACAGCACCATCTGCCTGGCTGACATGTCCCCCGTGTCTTTATCCCCTCCATTAGGAAAGAAATTTAATCTGTGGAAATTGTTCTGGACACATGCATGGATCCCTTCCTTTAAACCTTTTTGATATGAATCAGTGCAGTTGCAACACAGATTTTAGTGGCACTAAAGTGGTGACAAAATTGTCCTATGGTATTGTCAACGGTTATGAATTGTGACTGTTTATTACGTTATGGCTCATATTTTAAAAGTGGTGAGCTGTGAACTTGATGCTATGTGTTGGAGCATTCACAAAATTGGCCCACATGTGCCAAATGGCAACTTGTAGTGGCCTCATCACATCACCATCATACAAAAATGACCAGCTGCATTGGTCTTAGGGGAGCATTGAGAGAGGATAGGAGTGAGTTGGATTGTATTAGTAGGGAGGGAGGGTAGACTGACAATTCTCCAAATTTCAAGGAAGTTAGAAAGAGGATAATCAAATTTCTCTCTGCATGAAGCTGTAATTTATGGCTCAGTTGTGATGCTGACGTGGTTATACAGAATGCTTGAATATGTATTTTACATGAAAAGTTGTGATTTATTATATTTTTAAAAACTTCAGATTTGTGAATGTTGGGAATTAGCAGTGTTGCTTTTGTTCCAAACATGTGGTTTCTTGGTGAAGTATTGCAGCCCAAGGGTGTCTTTAGTTTAAAAAGTAGGGTTCTGACTGCATTTGTTTCCCACAGGCTACAGAGTGTGCATGCCTCTGTGTATTTCCTTAAGTATTCTTACCAATGCACTGTTTTACTGCTCTTGTAACAAAATATTGATCAGTTAACATGAATGGTAAAAATGTAAGCTCCAGGAAAAGTGATGCATTTTGATATTTTTAGTTATTCTTCTACTTTTGACACACAAAAACATTCCATTTTAGGAGCTACTAGAGTAACTTATGCATCATGCAAACTGCTAAAAATATTTTAATTCTACATCTTATGTGTTAAATGTTAGCTAAGATCTTTCTCACAGATAAGCTTTACCATCTCCCCTCCCTGCCCCCTTTCTTTAAGGTGACAGAATGGCTGAAGATACTAGAGTCACTAAATTAAGCTTTGAGTTTTGGCTGCACAAGAGTCTTGAGTGGGGTCAAATCACCGCTTCAGAATATCAGCAAGATGTCTGCCTTCACTTGCCTGAATTACAGGAATTTCTACTGCAGATTTATGGAGCTTTGAAACATATGGTAAGTGAATTAACTGTTAAGAATGAACTGTTTCGAAGACTGTTACAGAAACATTGTGCGCCCCACATTTTGACAAGACAGAAAGTTTACAGTAGCAGAGAGCCTTGTAGTATTGACCTAATGTATTGCTGGATCACAGAAGTAAATTGGGGAAACAGCCACAGGTAATGCAAACAGGAATGTGTTTCCTGTGTTCCTGATTTATTGTGAAAGGAGCTTTTTCTCCTTGATTGGTTATGTTCTCACATGAGATTTCCTACCCAACACAGTAACCTTTAAAAAAAGGCTTTTTAAAATAAACAAGTATTTGATTCTGGCTTCAGCTCATAAATTGGATTATTTAAAGACCCTTAACATACAAAATTGTAACTGATCCCCTAAATCATAAAGAGTTTGCTGACATATTAACCCTACTGCTGAGGCATACAAAGACATTTCAGCCCACCATTGGATCATATGTAAATATTTCTAGATGTGTCTGTGCAATTTTAGTATTGTCTGGTAATAATTTCTAGAAGAGAAACAGCAAACTATTAGGGCATTTTGTATGCACTAAAATTAACTTTACTGATAGAGCATTTAGCCTATATTATTAGTATAAAATATGGGGAAAGTGTGTTTAAAAATGGTAAATGTCAAGTGTCAGATAAGCTAATGAAACATCAATTATAAATCAGTAATTGTTGATATGTTTGTGAGACTGAAAAGGGCAATCTGGTTCAGCCCACCCTAGAATTGTACAGGACTAGGGCTCTGCCAAAATTGCTATATGGATCTCCACTATGGGCTGTGGCCAATTTAGATTCATTAGAAAGAGCTTAAAATAAATTTCTGCATAGACTTCTGGCAGTTCCCATTTCTACAAAACTAGAAGAGGATCGTGGAGAACTGGGTGTAATGACTATCAAAGCTGAAGCCCTTAGATTAGCCCTGCTTTTTTGGTGAAAAATCATCTTTAAGCGGGTATCAGAATTTATTCTGATGGTATTGGAAGAGATGGGCCCAAACTCTTGGAAGCAAAAAAATGCAACTTGCTGTCATGAGTCTGGGATTCTCTACCTCTTTTCTTTTAATTCAAGTATTTGATAGAGCTAAAGAAATATTGCTCCAAAGGCTTAAGGACACTGAAATGCAATCTCAGGTGGCTGGGATCAAGGTTTGTCAAGCTAACAAATTTTATGCCTCATTTATTCCTTCATAACTATCACTCCCAAAATACTTGGTAGATCTGCCAGATGTTAAAATGAGGGTAGCCTTTACTCGGAAAGATTAAATGTTGTTCCTTTGGCAGATTGGGTGGGTCAGCATAAAGGGGTTCCTAAAAAGGACAGAGTATGTGGTTGCAATTCTGTATCAGTGAAGATATTCATGTACTTCTAGAATGCTCTATCTATAATGACCCGAGAGCCAAATATGTATCCTTCAGAACATCTAGATTTCTTGTCAATGTTTTACAGATGCATGTTACAAAGCTTAAAGGCTGTAAGGAAAATTATTCAATTTTTGAGGGTCTATTAGTAGAGTTTAATCTTTTTGTATAATCTTTTCCCCCCTATAAACTGTGTATAATGGCAAATGGCTAAGATACAATAAATTCTCTAATGAAAATCCTTTCCTTGAAAATGGCTAATTGCAGCAAATTCCGTGTGAAACTTGGCCTCAGATGGACTTTCTGTATTTGGCCCCAGTAAGTCTAGGGCTAGCCTCAAATGTGGGAGAAATCTGAAGAATTTATTGCACCAGTATGTGATTACTATCTTTTCTGCTACTTGTATATTATCTCAGTTTAGTACCATTTAAAAAGACTTCATTTATTAGACAATAAAGCTACAAAAATGGGAAAAAATGACTGCATAGAATGTTTATAAACTGTGCTATGTATTACTTTTATAGCAAAGCTGCTTTCCATTTGGTTAAATTTTGTTTAGGTTTTGTAGCTATAGTGTCTGTTAAATTTCAGGTTGTAACTGCCTAAGTATGATGTCATGTAGAATATAGCAAACAGTAACAGAAACTTCAGGACTTCTTTGTACTGTAGTTACTACTCAGCCCTTCATATAATCCATAGTATGATGTAAGAGGCATGACATTTTGAATAATTTGTTATTTTTATTTATGTGACTTAACCCATCCCATCTTGAAAGCTAGGGATAACAACAATAGATTAATACCATGTGTTAATTTTTATTTTCTTCACAGAACAACTGTGAAAATCTCACCCTCTATGGGCCTCATCTAGGTCACAAAAAGGTGGACTGTAGAAAGGTCTTGCAGTACTTATGAATGATGCTCAATCTATGATGAACAATTCTTGTCAGTTTGGGAATGGCGTTCTCCACTTATGGAGAAGGCACCTGCATTGCCTCATGTTCTGAGGCAGACCAAGCACAACCGTCCAGCCATATACTGAGGTATCCGAAGTGCTTGCAGTCCTCCTGTTCTTGGACTCTTCCAGGAAGAACAGGAAGTTCACTGAGCCTGTGGTGGGCCACCATACATGGCTGGTGGGGTATGCCATAAGTTGATATACCCAGAGGGCACTCCTGGTCAACTTTAGGATTTGCTTGAGTTAGGAAACTGATTCTGTGCAGTCAAGTTGCAGGACGGTTCATGCTCTGTCTTCACTGACTGGGTTTGCCATCGTGGCTGCTCCCTCCACCCCTATGCGTGCGCCGGTTGTTTACATAATTGGCGAGTTATCCGAACCTGCGGTGGGGGTGGCTTCGTACCCACCCTACAACCCCACTGCATGTCATGGATTGTAGGGCAGGTACGAAGCCACCTGTGCCAGGTTTGGATGACACGCCAGCCCACTCTGCAGCAATTATGTAAACAGTCGGCACGTGTGTGGCATGCACAGAGTTGGGGAAAGAAGCTACAATGGCTTCTTTTACCGGCATGATGGTGTGAACCCAGCCACTGTCCTATCTGCATCATGTTTTCTGACTGTACCTCCTCAAGAAGTAATAGTGAAATGATTAGTGTTCAGCCAGCCAGCAGTGCTTGTGTAGTGGTGGTTCGTATGTACGGCTGTGTCTGACAGACTGCTCCTAATTTATTTCCCAAGTGTGTGGTAGGAGCTTAGCCTATCTAAATTTGCATCTATGGTCCACACAGTTTCCCTTTTGTAGTTATTGCATACATATGTATCATCTTTGAAGAAGCTCCTGCTCCCGCTTGCAGAGTTATTAGGGTTGAGGTAACAGTTATGGTCTGTGAGCTTTGTCTTTGAAGATGCTGTGTCCTTCATGTTCTTTTCTGCAAAGCCGTCTCATTCTGAACACTTAGTTCATTTTGACATGCAATATTTTGGAGACTGAGCATCTTCTTTAATTTCAGAATTGTAGTACCGCAGTCCAAGAGTTTCCATTAATTGGTCAGTTATTGGGAAGGCTTTGTTGGAATCCCTTTGTCATTGGCTATGGTGAGTCTTTGAAATTACCTTTGTGAAATAAACATATTTGTTGTTGGATTTTGTTAGTTATGGGAATATTCATTAAGATAATAATACTTTAAAATATGTACGTGATAAAATGTCAAAATGTCTAATACATAGTTGTCCAATTTATTGAAAGTTAAATCCCACTGAAATCAGTGAGACCAAAGTTAGTAATGAAAAAAAATGTTGTCTGGAACATAGAAAGCTACCTTATACTGCATCAGACCATTGGCCCATGTAGGTCAGTATTATCAAGACCGACTGGCAGCATTTCACCAGTGTTTCAGACGGGTTCTTCCTGCCCCTACCTGGAGATGTCAGTAATAGTCTGGGATTTTCTGCATGCAAAGCATGTGCTTTACCAATAAGCTATGGCCTCTTTCCCTATAGGTTGTCAAATATTATGAGAAATGCTCCAAATATATGTTGACATAAATAAAAAAGAAAATGTGGAATACTCCAAGAGACAGATATTTAAAAACTCTAATTTGGACCATTAAAGTTTTGCTCTAAAATAGAAGTACAACAGTCAACACATTAACTTATACTTTGAGTAGTATCTACAATTTTTTTAAATGGCTATAAGTAGCAGAATATCTGGCAATTGAGAAAAAATGCCAATGATTTCTTGCTTGTATATTGATGCTATAATATTGTATAAAATTAATAATGAGATTTCCCCTTGTAGATAAAGGTTTGATCTCCTGAGAATACATGTAAATTTGTATGTGGTGTGGCACTTTTCTGCCTGTCAATACCTCATGTCATCCCCCCTCACACACAGTATTTTTTTCTTCTCTTTATTCTATACAGGCAAGTGAGAATTAGCCTGATAGATTTTCAGTTATGGTTTTAAAATGAGTAAAGAGAACACAAAATATATGCTGGTTTATGTGCTTGTCGCATCACCATGTTGCTATGTCTTTGTTTAACATGCACTGTACCTTGAGACACAGCTGAGGGTTTAAGTAGAGGTATTCCTGGTTGTGATCCAAGTGCTTTATACCTTGGAACTTCATGGATAATGACATTCTTCCCAGCAAGAAGTCCATCAGAAAAGACAGATCTAGTTTGCACCTAACAACAATCCATCAGTTTAAAAAAACATTGGATTGTTGTACATGAGTACGAGAAAGCAGGTGTGCTGGTTTGGTGTTGGGTTAACTGCTGGGTCTGGGTTTGGATGTCACACTCAGCAGGAGCTGATCACGGGTTGCTGAGCTGACCATGAGTTGTGGAGTAAAAGAGCTGGGTATGCTGCAGGCAGTATGCCCATGCATCCCTAACAACCCATCAGTTTTTAAACTGATGGGTTGTTGCTAAGTGGAAGTAGTCCCAATGTGACCTCACTCACGGGCCTTAGGATTGATGGCTCTCTTCCCACCACCAACAGAATATTCAGCTGTTCTCTGAGTTGCTGCAAAGAGCTCTGTCTGTTTGGGGGCTTTTTACTGTGGAAAGCTCAAGTTCTTCTTTTGAATGTAAAGTTCTAATTGCAAGGTTCACTGCCCCTGTCCCTAAAACCCAATATAAATTAGTCCAAAAGCACACCAGTGAATTATAATGAATATACTGCCCAAAAAACAAAAACAAAGAAACAGGGAAAAAGAGAAAAATAAAATAAGAGAAGAAAACCTCAATATTAATCCAGAAAGGACAGTATCCTATTCGGCACTGGCGCTAACGAAAACTACGTTGTGCTAGCATAAGCTACCTCCAGTGCAATGCCAGTAGTGTTTGCTGGTGCAACGAGTTTTCCGGAGAATTTATTTCATCTGTATGCAGAAAAAAGGTTCTCTATAAGCTAATATATGCTCCAGGGGAGAGCACAGGACAGGAAGGCCTGGCGTGCTATGGTCCATGCGGTCACGAAGAGTCAGACACGACTGAACAACAACATAAGCTAATATACATATATCTCCAATAAACCAAAGTTTCAGGTAGATAGGAAGAGAAGGGAAACAGGAGGTTAAGAATTTTTCTGATTCTGAGTACATATGTGGAAAACGTGGAATGCATATGCAAACTATGTATGTCTGAACAGAAGAGTAATGAAGCTGTACCTTCACTACCATTCTGTAAAGTCATCTAAGGACAAAGTTTTTATCTGGCAAAAATACAGAGCCAGTAACTGTGAAATAGATCCATTATTAATACTGGCCATATCAATCCAAACAAGATACAGACTTTTCTATCTTGAAGTAGACTTTGCACATGATATCATTATCTAATGGATAACATTATCTGATAGAAGCATTATCTATCTGAAGCACTGTGTTTTGCTGTTAGGTAGGAAGGCTTCTGAAGAATGACCCCACTTTGCCAATACAAGCAATTAGTGCTGAGCTTAAGTGGTAGTTTCTGGGTGGAAAGCATGTTCATACTACAAATTTAGGCTACTTTGAAAATCTGGTGGCTTTACCCCAAACTCTGGGAGTTGCAGTTTGCTTGGTGGTCAAGAATTCTCTATTAAATAATTCTTCGTTAAATTCTCATCTGCTTCACAGTACTTCCTTCATCGTGAGCTATGATAGTTAAAACAGAATTGAAATTGGATTTTACTTCGGTGTGTGATGCACTCACGTGTGATGTATTTATGTACCTGGAATGTCAGGGAGACAGTTGGGAACATTTTAGGCATCACATAGTCCAGGCCAGGGATCCTGTAGGACATGTCTGGGTATCTGCAAAAATGGTACAAGGGATGCATCACACATACAAACTTGGTTCCCCACAAAACATTATCATTGGAAAGCATTCCCTGTATCAGGAAAAACTGAATTGTTAAGTAAATTAAGGGATTTGTTTATTCCTGCTTACTTCCTGTAAAAAATAATTGAGAGAATACTCCCTTTAAAGGGATGTCTAGAGTTCAACTGTATATTAGAAGAAGGTGGAATAATGTGTTGTGAATAGCGACAAGTAGTTTTTGAATGTAATATAAGATTGGGGTTTTTTTATATAATTGATGCTTTTACTCAAATTTTATCAATAAAATGGGGAAAAGATAAAGAAATTGGGGAAAAGATAGAGAAATTGGGGAAAAGATAGAGAAGTTGCAAAAATAATTGGGTTGGATCCAGCAGAAGTCATGCATTAGTTCCATTGAAATCCCATTGGAGTCAATGGGACAAATGCTTTTGGCTCCATCCCATTATTATACAAAATGGTTCCTCTTTTCTATTAAAATGCATGTACTATAATAATAAAAGGCAAGAAGAAACAGTATCTATAAGTGATTAATGGAATGACTTTGAAATCACGTAATACAAAAAATTAGGGGTAAAGATTGACTTTGGTCCTTGGGTTTTTTGTTTATTAACATGAGCAAAAGATTGTTCTTGCTCTGCTTTGATTTTTTTTAAAAAAAATATTCTTATTTGGATTGCTATCTGCAGATGAATGCCAGAAGATTCTAATGTGGTGCTTATGTTGTCTGTACAGTGGTGAACCACAGAACCCTGTGGAATTGAAGGCCAACAGCTGGATACAAGTAAGCAAATGAATCCTCCCCCTGACTGCTTTAAATTAACTTGATTATTTAAAGATGCAGCATCTACAGCATAGAGACAATGTGTCATTTTTAGAAACCACTCTAGAGACATCCTACATTCACACTGTATTGAAATGTGTTCTACTTTAATTAAAACACAGTCTGTGCTGTCTCTCATTTTGAACATTAAAAAAGCTGTGGTGTTTAAACTGAAGTAATTTTAATAGCTCTTAATACAGTGGAGCCTAAACTCTGGCAACGTCAAGTGAAGAATAAAGTCCACAAATCAGCAAGCAAGAGAGTGCTATCAAAGCAAACTTTCAATTAGGGTAAATAATGTAATCTGGAGAAATGCCATGGTTTGTTTTGAAAACAATTTATATATGCTCTATAATCTTGTTTTTTGTTTTTGTTTAATCTTTGTAGCCTTGGGAGAAACTAATTGTATCCAAGTTTTTTTCAGAGACAGTGAAATAAAATATTTGTGTGCAATTTAATTTTTTTTTAGTTCGCTCTTACTTAACTGAATCCACAATTGCTTGACTTCTACACTCTGAAGTCTTTAATGTAGACCATTATAGCTGTTGTGGTGTGTGTGTGTTTTATTCATCTTATGCATTTACTCCTTAATCTAGCAAAATACTCAAGCTCATGTATAGAACCGTTTTCAGTCTGTTTTATGCAGATGTTGAAATGCATTTTTCATGAATATCTTCTCATGGGATGGACCAATATATCCAGGACTATCTACTGGAAAAAAGTGAAAACATAAATGTTAACATTTCTATTCAGTCACATATAAAACTATGGCCTAGTTTGGATGGTCAAATCCTGGTTTATTAAACCAAGTTATGGATAAGCATATTGTGCCCGCATACAGCCTCTTTGCTGCAGCTTTGTTCCTCTCGTTGCATGAATGGTGAAATGACCTAGGAAGCTGCGGTTAAACATAGCTTCCTGTTGTGTCCGTACCAGGAACTGGCTCCCAAACAAGCTAAGATTCAGAAGCCAACTTAAAATTTGTGCGTAACAAAGTGACAACAAAAGGGCTCATGCATATCCTAGCTTATTAAGCTAGGAATTGATGGTCCAAACATAGACTGTGTTGAAATACAGGGCTGGTTTGTACATAACGCTAAACCATAGTTTAGCCTTGGACTCGAACTCTTCCCCTTCTCCAGTGCTGCTGCAAGGAGTAGTTTGGAAGCTTGTACTTCTGTTTTACATGGATCCCTATACTTATACCCGGCAAATATTTTCAAAAACTCAATGCTTTGTTTCATAAATTCTTTTGGGGTTCTTCTCCACCAAGAATATCTTTAAAAAGGATGCAACTTTCAGTTAATGAGGGCTCGTTCGGTTTTCTGGATCTAGCTATGTACCATCGGGCCTATTTGCTGACCTGTTCTAAATTTTGGTCTTTTCCACTCAAATTAGATTTTCCTCTGTGGTCAGTATTGGAATCTTCTTGTCTGGAGCCTCTCTTTAAATGGATGGCATTAGGTTCTCAGCATATTAAGGTAGAAAGATCTCCTCCCACAATTTTAGCAGTTAGGGAAGTCTGGTGTATAATGGCACATCAGTTACAGTTTGACCCATTTTCCCATGCTAAATTGACTTTATGGGGAAATCCAAATTTAAGAATTGGCAAGAAAGCGTTTTTATGGCTGATATGGACAGATAAGATCATCTTTACTTTAGATCAGTTAGCGGGGGTTGATGATGAGTTTTTGGTATTTTCAATTTTGCGAGATCAATCTGATCTGCTGGCTTCAGTGGAATGGCAATATTTGCAATTGAAACATTTGTTGGTATCTAGATTCGGTCCTGCTGCTTTTACTGTCTCGGAGTCTCCTCTGCTATAGGAAATACTGAAGCTGGTCAGATGTATCAACCTTCAATTCATGTTTAGAAACAATTATTATCAATGGATAAATATGGCACAAGTGGTTTACAGCAGGAATGGAACAAGGAATTGGAACGTCCTATTTTGTTTAATCAATGGACTACCGTTTTGGTGTATCTATCAGGCATTTCAATGGATCTTTGGTTATGCCTTATTCAGCAAAAGCTCTTGTTTTGGGTATTTTGGATGCCACAATGTCTTTTTAGTAAAGGCTTGTCAAATTAGGCTAATTGTCAGAGGTGTAATGCAGTCAATGCTTCTTTTATTCATGTTTTGGAAATGCCCAGTGGCTGCCTCCTTTTGGGAGGAAGTTATTGTACAGATAAATTTTGTATTGGAAAGCTCTTTAATATTTCCTGATGTAAATGTTCTTTTAAATTACTTACCTGCTTCAGGGAATGTAACACATGGTCAGTATAAATGGATTTTTCACGTCCTTTTGGTTGCTAAAAGACTGATACTACGATATTGGAAGGATAAAAGCTCACTGCCTATAATGCAGTGGACTGAAGACTTAACAACACTAGCAACATTTGAAAGAGTGGTACATAGGTGTAACTTGCAAATGGACTTATTTGCGGATATTTGGTCTGCGTTTACTGAAGTTTATGTGTAAACTTCCCCCCCCTTTTTTCCTCCAATATTGTAATGTTAGAAACAGGATTTTGAACATGTTGTTGTATTTTTATTTTCATTCTTTTTTTTAGGTTTTGTATTGTTTTCAGTTTGTTTTATTTTGTAAAAATTCACAATAAAACATTGATTAAAAAATACTTCTGTTTTACATTAACCACTGTTTGCCCTGTCATTTGAACCTGGGAAACTGTAGTTAATATGAAGTACGGTTAGTGGAAAGAAGCCAGTTACAAACAGTTGTGACTTGCAAACTCTTCATCTTTTGAACAGGCTTCCCAGCTGCCAAAAATATGGATGCTTGTGTCTTCTACTTTCTCCCACAACTCTGAGTGGGAGGAAGTGGAAGGTATTTGTCTACTTTCTGGTAGCTCTGAGAGTTCCATGATGATGACAGTGATGATTAATTGCATCATAAACACTATGCTTTCCTGAGGTTTGCCTTCTATTATATAAACAGTTAAGCCTGCTGTCAGAGACAATCTGACTTCTGGTGGGTTTGGTGAAACAATACCATCTGATATTTGATAAATGGAAATAAGTCTGAATAAGAAAGAACAAAGAAGAATCTCTAATATTATAGGTCAGTAGGTTTCAAACTGTGTTCTGGGTAGCCCTAGTGTTCCTTGGAAGGTCATCAGGGGTTCCTCAATGAAGGCACCACTAATGGTGGACAAGTTGCCCAAAAGAAAGCTTGTCCGCCATTCCCTGTCTTCCTCTGTGATGTGGAGATGCAGACAAGTGTTGGGTGTGTTATAAAGAACATTCTTAAAATCCTGCTCTTACAGGCCATAAGTTCTGTTTAGAAATTAGTCCTCAACAGGCACATTTCTCCAGCATGAGATCAGTGGGTAGAATTCAAAGGTGCCTAGTGCAAGTGGAAATGCATTTCTGCTCATGCAAGGTGTCTCCCCTGAATTCTGCTGATCCGTTGTAGCACTCACACCATGCTGCTCTAGAGCTTTCCAAACTGTGTGCCGCGACACATTAGTGTGTCGGCGGCAGTGTGTAGGTGTGTTGCGCGAAATGCAGAAAATTGTGCGGAAGGGCAGCGCGGAGCTCCCTTACTCGCATTTGCTTCCCTTGGCCCCTCCCCCGGAACTTCCTAAAGCAGCTAATGTTAAAGCAGCTAAGGCTTAGCTGCTTTAACATTAGCTGCTTTAGGATCATGTGGCATCTTGACGTAGGGCGCACGTGATTGGCGATGTTGGAGCAGTACGGCGAGGTAGAGGCACAGGGCGAAGGGAGGGGAGGCGCTTCCCTGGGAGCAGAGCTTGGCCGACGCCGGCGCGAAGAAGTAGCAGCGGCCACCAGCCCTGTGAGATTTCGAGCGCGCCCTTCGCGGACTTCTGCACCGCGCTCCTGCGCGGCCAGGCCAGAGTAGTGCGTGGGTGGAAACGCCGCCTGGGACTGGGACTGCACCAAGCAGGCCATCCGCCATCTTGGCCAGTCGGAACGGAGCTCAGTGGAGGCCAGAAGCCTCAGAATCAGTGTGCTCCCAATCACCCAGGCGAGCGCAGCTGCAGGCTGTCACCCAGTCAACCCACCTGCTGCTGGCTGAAGGGAGGCCACCCTCCCAAACCCAATGTGGCAAACAGCAAGCCACCCACCCACCACGTGGCACTTATAATTTGATTTCTGCCATTTATTTTTATTTTTACTCTGCTGTAATTGTGGATTAACCACCCACCGGCAGTATACCACCGGAGAGTGCTGGAACTGGACTCTGGACATAGGCATTGCAAATATTTACAGCAATATAGCCTTGTAGTGAGACATATATATTTACACCATTTTTGTTGGACTTTTGCTTCTCTACTTCATGTGTTTTTGCAGCTGAGCTCCTACCTGGGCCTATGTATTGTAAATACTTTAGTTAATTTTGTTTATTTTTCAAATTTTCTTGCACATATTTACATACTGTTACTCATAAATGACAACAATGTATGTTATTATCTTACAAATCGTATATTTTTAAAAATATAAATGAAAGGTTTTCATGAGATATGTTCTATCCCCATACATTTCATTATTACAATTTATGTATGTGTCCGTATCTCTCATAACGGGTTAGTTTAACCTCCGGTTTGCTAGTAAAACTGAATTACCGTATCACGACATTATGCATGTCTAAAAAGTGTGTCACCAACATGAAAAGTTTGCAAAGCTCTGCTCTAGAGGGTCACTCAACCCTTGAGTGGATTTTAAGGAGGGACACAGGGAACTGCAGTTATGGGAGAGATGGCATATCCCCATTGCTCAAGCAGAATTCTGCTTCCACTCCTCTGGATGCAACCTGGTATTGTTAATTAAGTTCCAAAATCCATGAAGTTTAAGAATTCCATTCACCTAGAAGATAGACAATTTGGAAATTGTGTGATGCACACTGTCAGCATCACAAGTTTTTCGTGGTCTTGAAAGAGCTACAGAACTGCAAGCCAGGGTCCTTTATTCATATACTAGCCCGATGTCATGAAGAAAAATTAAAACATTCCACAGACTGCTAACCCATGAAATCAACCATAACCTGGTGAAACCACTCTGTTAATGAAAGTGATATAGTTCCTACATTAATCATCATCTACCATGAATGAATGTTTTGAAGCTATACACATGGGTTATGATGTTGCAACATAGATTGTTGTCCAGACAATTGGAGCTTTAAAAACAAAACAAAAAACCCCTCATTCAGCTAGTTCTTAAATTTGTGTTTCAGAAGTAAAAAGTTAGTTCTGCTATAGTTGTAATCCATATTTACCTATTTTGTTCTCTTCAGTAGCTTTCCTTTGTAATAGTGTCTAGAATTGACATAGAAATGTTCAAGCTTTGTTTTGTTTACACAACTATCTCTTTGAGCTGAATGCATTAAATCAAACCCAGTTTAGAAAGCATAAAGATTTTTAATTTCTATAACTATATTCCCTTAACATGAGGGAAAGTATCCAAGTAAAGGACCAATTTGTCCAACATTTAGTAAGATGTATTTGAGGTAGCCTGCTGCTTTGTGGTAGTAATTCATAAAAATAATAGTATTAAATTATTCAGTAATCAAGAAAACCTTAGTGAATAATTTGCTTGCTCCAGTGGAAATACATGGGGTTTCTTTTCTTTTCTGGCAATAGTGAAGAGCAGAGACATCACACGGACAACAAAGGTCCGCGTAGTTAAAGCAATGGTATTCCCCGTAGTAACCTATGGCTGCGAGAGCTGGACCATAAGGAAGGCTGAGCAAAGGAAGATAGATGCTTTTGAACTGTGGTGCTGGAGGAAGATTCTGAGAGTGCCTTGGACTGCAAGAAGATCAAACCAGTCCATACTCCAGGAAATAAAGCCAGACTGCTCACTTGAGGGAATGATCTTAAAGGCAAAACTGAAGTACTTTGGCCACATAATGAGAAGACAGGAGACCCTGGAAAAGATGCTGATGCTAGGGAAAGTGGAAGGCAAAAGGAAGAGGGGTTGACCAAGGGCAAGGTGGATGGATGATATTCTGGAGGTGACAGACTTGACCTTGGGGGAGCTGGGGGTGGCGACAGCCGACAGGAAGCTCTGGCGTGGGCTGGTCCATGAAGTCACGAAGAGTCGGAAGCGAATAAACAACAAAACACCATCGTTGGACTATGTTGTTATATTATCTTAGAAGTGACAGTATCACAGGCTGGGCACCATGCAAAGAAAGTTAAGCACATTAAATCCAAATAAAAGAAATGCAATTTAAGCCTTTAACTGTTCCTTTCAGCCTTATTCCAATCAGAGACCTAAATGCAGTTATCTTCTGTATTGCTGCCAATATCTTTCAGTGGTTTTGCTTTTCTATATGCCATGCCAGTAGCTACTACTATTAAAACACTTCTGGCTTGTCAGAGGTTAAGCCTGTGCATGCCCGTGTGTGTGTATTATCCACCATATTTGTACGTTATGTGGACTTTTAGCTTAGTATACTTTGGCACATTTGAGGTATACTATACTTCCCTCTCACAATAGTAACTGGGACAGTTTTAGTAATGCTCTTGTGATATAAACAGATTCTAGATTAGATCAATATGGGAATATCTTTGAACTGGTTTTATGCTATTGTCATTCCATTAAAGAGTGTGTTTGCACATTCTAACAACTGCTGAAACCATTGTTGCATATTTATGCTTCTTGTTTTGGTGCTTGTTGGAACATGAAAGGGCTCTAGAACAGTTCTCAAAATTTCTATCTCCAGGGCCTGCTTGAGAGAGCTGAAAATGGCTGAGGCCCACTAGTCACAAAATGGTGACAAATGGAGGCAGAGTTTGGAATAATCAGCTGGCGATTGCAGATGCCATATTATATTGACAACTAATCCCTCTTTGAAAATGGTTAAATTCTTTATCACAGCTATTTCCTCATAGCAGGGAGTTCCATAATTCAGCTTTCCACAAGTTAAGTACAGAAATTAGGGCTGGAGGTGCCATTACTTGGCCTCCCCATTTCGGGAAAAGTTTGCTGATCCAGGGGCTCAAAGTCTGTTTTTCCAATGTGGTGCCCACAGCCACCTCTCTTGGTGCTCATCAGACTCCCTACCTAGAATCACAGAATCATAGAATAGTAGGGTTGGAAGGGGCCTGTAAGACCATCGAGTCTAACCCCCTGCTCAGTGCAGGAATCTTGCCTGATTTAAATTTGATTTCTTAAGAGAGCAATCTTGTGTCTCTTAGACAGCATCTGGGGAAGCAGGGGCGACATTGGATATTTTGGTTTGCTGGCTTTGAGCTCAAAGGCGGGCTCCCAGTTTGAGGCAGGAAACGTCGCTCCGCTCCCCTCCCCCTCAAAGCTGGTATGGAGAAAACCGCACCAGTTACGTCTTTGTGCTCAGAAAATGGAACATAGAGATGGGGGAAAGGGGGCGTTCCCGGGGGCAGGATGGCATCCATATGAGAAATCCTATGGCCTCCCCAGCCTCCTTCTCTCCCTGCCCCCCCAAAAATGAAATAGCTCATTTAGCTGAAATGCAGAGCGGAAGGTGTGAGGAGCCTTATTGATACTCATAAGCCTCCGAGTTCAGAGCCTTAAGAGTACCCAGGGCTCATCCCATAGGACTGTACCCTAAGATTATTTTAAATTATGTTTTGACCTAGAAGTGGTGCCCTTTATTTGGGTTTGAAAGAGTGGTTTCGCATTTTGGATCTAAGCCTCACACCTGCCTTAGGTTCTTCGGCTAGTTATCTTTCTATTAGTCTGCCATCTGGAAAATGATTGTTTTGTGACTGGCCATGTCCATCATGGCTGCCATTTTGTGAGAGTGCCCTTGACACCTCCTCAAAATTTCAAATGTGCCCACTGACACAAAAAGGTTAGGGACCTCTGGTCTAAGTAGAGAAAACTGTGAGTTTTATATTGTTTTTCTCCTCCTCACACATCTCTCAAAGTCTTCTTACCCATCTCCTGTCATCTCCCCATCTTCTTTCACATTTAACTTGTACCCTATCCCCAGCTATATCCAATCATCAATCTCTTCTGCTGTTTTTACATTTAGTTCTTCCTATAACAACTTTCCTCTCTTATCCTTTCTTCTTTATAGGGGTTTTAAAATTATTATTATAAATCTTATCCTTGCTGTCTAACCAACTCTTGGTGGTGTGGTCATTGCACAGGGCAGTTAAGCACTAAGACCCACTCTTGGGTCCTGATCTGCAGTTTGAGAAACACTGCTCTAGAAGAAAGTGTGGCATACAGATTTAGGTGGTGGCTCAAAATCATAGAAAAGAATGATACTCACCATAGATCGTGGGATTCTGAGAACATTGGTTTTCACTTTTTTTATAAAAGCAAGTTTCTAGTTTTCATGGCTACAAAGTTAAGCTTGAAAATGTGTGGGGGAAATCTCAGAAATGGAATAAGATAACTAGTGATCATGGGTAGCTCAAGCTGTATGTGCCTCCTTGCACACATCCTCATGACTAGCAGAGGCAGAATAAATAATGCAAATATTTAAACATTTACATAAAGTAACATTTGCGTAACACAGGTTGCAGAATTCAGCTTGTTGTAGAATTCTTATTATTTTGGCACTGTTGCTTCATAACAAACAAAAGTTCTTTAAAGAATAATTACAGAATTTAGTGGCATCAGATGTTGTGTTGGCCACTAACATAGTACTAGCAAAACATTTTAGATTTGATAAATTAATACTGGAGAGACCTACTAATGACTGTTAGCCATGAATAGAACCTCTGTGTTTAGGATCAGTCCCTTTTTGATTAGTAGATGCTGTGGACAAACAAGGCATGTCTGGCTTAACCAGGTTCTGCTTATGAGCTTCTTACAGCATTCAGAACATTGACATGACCCAGATGAACATGAACATTCTAACATAATTATTTCACATTTTGGTTTGGTTTGATTCCACTTATAGTGGATCATACCCACTGACCCTGCTTCTGACTTCCACATGCATTTGAATTTAAATTACTTAAAATAACATTGTAATCCTATATATATATGTCTGCTCAGAAGTAATTCCCATTGAGTTCAGTTGGGCTTACTTCCAGATAAGTGTGTGTAGGATTGCAGCCTAACAATACAATCCTGTTAATGAACGTCCTCTCCGAACACAAATGTAAAGGTACATACATTCAGAGATACATGCCTCTAAGAGATCTTTTAACATCTCAGCAGATTTTTCCCAATGGTGCACACCCACAAGCCTAACCCCCAAAGGGGGTTATTTTATTGAACACTCAGGATTAAATTTACACAATAATTAATTTGGGAATTAGCAGGTTATAGACACATATGAACTTCAGGATGTAATCAGTTCATAAACAGCAAACATTCCTAAGCATACTTAGCATATGATACATAAAACAAAATGGATAGTGTGGACATCCATGCACAAGGTTCAGAACCTGGGTAAATTAGCTCAAAGGCTGCTTGGTGTTTATACCAAGGGCTGCTGTGCATGGAAGGTTGGCTTGGTGGGTCTGGACCATTCTGAGGGAGCTGAAGAAGTCAGGGCTGGGCAAATCTGGATTCTAAGGTGTTCTGGGAGAAGGGAAAGAAAGAAAG
This sequence comes from Heloderma suspectum, assembly GCF_057233095.1. NCBI lineage: Eukaryota > Metazoa > Chordata > Lepidosauria > Squamata > Helodermatidae > Heloderma > Heloderma suspectum. The sequence continues at coordinate 91,838,902 of NC_139459.1, forward strand.
AAGCATGGGAGAGGAGGAGTGGCAAGGTCAGGAAAAGGGGTGTAGATCTGTGTGGCCCTAGCTGCAGGCAAAGCTCAACAGTTAGTCCTCGTGCAAAGTTACCATGGCAAAAGACGAGGGTGGAACAACTGGGGCTGCTAAACTCAGAATACTCACATCAGTTTCCAGCACCATGTGTGCTACTTAGAACAAATTCCTATGCACACATTCGGAATCATAAGATAGAAAAGTGGGTAAAAAAGGGGTTGGAGGCTACCAATTGAACCCAAATCCAGAAGATTGGGTCAGGCCTGAAAGATACCTTTCCCAGGATCCTGTTGGGTCACCCTGAAGACAGACTTGGGGTGTGGGGAAACTCCTATAGTTGCCAAGGAAAAATAATCTTATGGGTCGCCAGTTCAACAGAAGCAGCGACCTAGATGGGCAGAGTCGGGTCCTTTGTGGGGGGAAAGGATTGGCAAGGCTCTCTGGCAGAATCTTGGGTTCTGTGGCTTTTTGGAGTTATGTGACACTTTGCCTGGGGTGTATTCATGCCTACCTACTGATTAATGTGCCTAATCTAATTGTGAGTCGCACAATCTAGTGTGGTTGATTAAGCCATATTGCTAAATCTTGACCTGAATACATGACCAGAACTTCATGAATTCATCACGTGATCACTTGCTTTGGCCTCTTCACCTGTTCTAGCTGGGTATGGACTCCTCCTACACGGGGTGCCAGGATGAGCTTTTTAAAGTGACAGTGCAATATATGAAATACTAGAGCGAACTGTCTTTCAAGCTTTTATGCAAAGTAGGCTGTTAACAATCCTATACATGCCAAATGTGAGTTGTTCAACCTAGTGCAGTTGATTAAGCCATATTGCTAAATCTTGGCCTGAATACATGACTAGGAATTCGTGAGTTCAATGGGACTTACTCTCAAAATGTTGTATACTCTCAAAACCTCTACTGTACAAAAAATGTATAGTAGAAGTCTCCAAGAAGGCATTCATGGGTATCACTGCACCTGCAAGACCAGGCTGAAGCTCCCGCCAAGCTATTTTCCCCCTCTGCAGTGGAACAATACTTCCAATCATTTGTACATGGGGAGGGAGAGTCATTGCTGAGAAGTGGCTTGGTGGGGGGAGCAAAGTGCACCCTCCACCCAAGGACCTTTGAATCAACAGGGTCCTTGTCCTCCCTCCAGCTGATTTTCAGCAGAGAAGCTTTTTCACTGCCTATAAAAACAAATAGAGTCTACTCCGTTGACTTGTTTAGGCAGTGAAAAAGACCCCCTGCTGAAAATCGCCTGGGGGGAGGAGTCCACGCCCTACAAAGGACCCTTGAGACAGCAGGGTCTTTGGCGGGGAGTGGATCTTGCCCCCTCCCTTTCAGCCAATTTTTGAGAGGCATCTTTTTCTCACCCAATGCCAATGAATGGATAAATTGTTCCATTCAGTTGCATGGGAATGGGGAAGAGGGAGAGAGAAAAAAACAGACCAAAGAGAAAGAAAAAAACAGAGGGGATAGGGGGGAAGAGGGTCCAGAGAGAGAAGGGGGACCAGAGGGGATGTAGGGGGAGAAAGAAAGAGCAGCCAGGGAGAGGGGCGGGAGAGGAACCAGAGGGACGGATGGAAAGAACGAACGAACGAACCAGAGAGAGAAGAAGGAAGGAAGGAAGGAAAGAAAGAAAGAAAGGCCAGAGAGAAAGAGATAGAAGGAAGGGGGAGAGAGAAGCCAGAGTGGGTAGTACACACACAGGGTGCACACAGATAAGGGGGCATGCCTAATATTTTTGTGATTGCCCCCCAACCCCTTACAGCAGGCAACTTGTGGTGGTGCCCAGGCACTTCTTCAAAATGTCCAATGTGCCCGTGAGATCAAAAAGGTTGGAGACGCCTGATATATAGGATTGCAGGCTAAATGCACTTCCAGTTAACCACAGATCATTTTTTCCAATGATCATTTTTCAGTTATCTTAATTAGTGTTTATAGTGTTAGCTTTCTTAATGAAGTACCTACAAATGCAAACATTTAGCTACAAACAGGCTGACTTCAGAAGAAGATAAAAAACAAGGGAATAGGTCTTGACAGAAGTACCCTGTTACTTCATGTTCAAAGGATGCCTCAGACTGAAGTGGCTTGAAAGAGAGAAGAACTTGTAGTGAAATAGGGACTCATATTTGGCTACATACCATATCAACCATAACAGAGTTGTCACTTTTGATTTTCTGAAGTGGTGGAGCACACAATTCCAGATAAAAATGTGACAGACAAAAAGACCTATGATAGTGAGGAAAATATGTTTAATCGAGTGGTAACTGATTGAGGATAACAACTTGAATCGGGTAGCTCTGATAATATAAGCAACTCTGGAAATAATGAATTAGAGGACAATTAAAATAATTAGCAGCCAGAATAGCTGCTAATTCCAAATTGCAAAAGGACTTGCAGCCCTTCTTAGAAGTATTCACTTACTTGTGTATCAAAGGTTGCATTATTATAGATCTAAGAATTGTAAGATTTTATGTAAGAATGTATTTCCCCAAGGAATTATTTTGGGAGGGGGCATTCTTTTATCTGCTTTATTAACATAAGAACAAATGGAAGCCAAGGCACTTGTATTGTAAAATCAAAATTGTGTCGAAACTATAGTAAATTTTACAAGCTAATAGTCACATAAACACACTAATAGGGACAAGTGACAAAATGCTGTGCAGAGAAAGAAGGGCAGAGCAAAGAGGAGGATCCCTCTTCCCCTTTTACTCCATCTTTCCACACCCACCCACAGATTCTGGCTCTTGTGGGGTTTGTGTATAGTGTTCTTATTTGGTTTTTATTAAATTCCACCATGTATTTCTCTGTAGTCCTAATACACTAAAGATTAAATACAGATCTGTCATCGTCTACAGTAATTGTGAAGGCTTAGCTGCAGGATTTCGAATTAAATCAACCATAAAACCAAGTGTCACTATCTCAAAGTTCATTTATTTAACCAGTTCTTTGCCCAAGCATCCTGCCATCATCTTACCGCATGTGGCCAAATATTCTCTTCATTGTTTCCAATACTGTCAACTTCAATTAACTGTGTGCACATATTCAGATATGTTATACACCTGACTTTCTTGACCTTTTCCTTAGGCTTCATCATATGGGGCAGAGGAATTGTGAAAGAGAGTGTGCTTTGAATGGGTGTGTTAAAGCTTTAAAAACCCTCACCAGATCAGGGGCATTAGGCTGGCAAGCAAGGGTGCTACCGCCAAGGGGTGTGTGTGTTTTGTCACCCCCTTCATTTTGATGCCCTTTTGGTCCAATCTGATCTTGCTGATCAGAGAATACAGATCTTTCCTTTCTGGATGATGGGAATATGATACAGCCTAGGGGGACCCAGGTGGCAATTATCTCCAGTTGTTTTAAGAAGTAATGGGTACTGTCCTCTTGCAGCTTAAAGGATCCTATGTGGTAGAGGGTGGAATTAGACCTGGGAAAATAGTTGTCATGTTGGTCTCCTTACACATGTTTATTGCATTCTTCATATAGTTTTTTAAATTTGTATTTTTAAAAGATTTATATGCCACCCTTCAACAATGCTTGCAGGATGGTTTTCACCCCCCCCCCCCACACACACATGCACATTTAAATGCTTGCGATAACGACTTGGGCTGCAATCCCAAACATGCTTACTAGGAAGCAAGTGCCATTGGACACAGTGGGGCTTACCTGATTAGACAGTACTTTATTTTGCAATAATAAATGCATAAATAGAGATAAAAGGAATGTTAAATCATTCTGTAGCTTGTACAAGCCTTAAAGCAAATGTTTTGGTAAATTTTATTGTTGGTTGTTAGCAGCCATCTAGTTGGTTGTAGCAGAGAAGGAGGTGAGACAGCTCAGCTCTTATTGGATCTCATCTGGGACCAACTATCATTTGGCTCTTCAATTCTTACTAATCATTAAACATTTACGTAACCTTACAAAGAATTAGTGCCAGAATTTGCTTTTTTCTCCAGATTCCTTCCTATCCCTTTTGCATCTTGCCTATTAGACTGTAAGCCTGAAGACAGGGGCTGATTTTTTCCCCTTCTCCCCCTGCTGCCCAGATAAAATGCTTGTACAATGCCTAGAAAACTGCTTTATAAATAAATACTTTTTGTGCTGTTGACAGTGCTCCATAAGTATTTGTCAGAATTGTTCTGTGTTTTTCAAGTTGGACAGCGAAAGGGGACTTGCTACAACATGTGAAAGTAATTAAAAGAAGACTGAAAATATAATAATTACAGCATGGAATAGACTCTACTGGCAGATATTGGAACGCAAAGCTCACTTTAATCACGCTGCTTCTCATCATGTGGGTGGTCACAGTATGCAGAGAATAGTCAGTCCTTCCCTCTGCTGCAACACTGTTTGTAACCGTACAGAAATAAACAGCATTCCACAGACCTCTCAAGATTCTTCACTCATGCAAGCTTTTTTGATAGGTTATTTCCCTCTGCTTTATTTGGGCTCCTTCGTTTTGCCAGCAGTAATTATACAGGGCATGATCTTTGTGGGTGGGGCCTGTTCCTTTTAGAAGTAAACCTGGTACCAATCCATTAGATTTTTTTCTGAAATGAGTGTGTTAACTCTTTCCCCAAACATGATGCATGATTATTGAAAAAAAAAATCTAATATGTAATTTTCTTTGCAGTGGAAACAAACCCCGGGGGCAACCAGTTTTAATAAGTGCTATTCAATGGCTGACATTTTGTCTTTTGTTTTAAATTACTTTTCCCTCGGCGTTTTATGACGTGTAAATTCTGCATTGTTTTGTTCGTTAGGAACAAATTAATATACAACACAATCCTATGCATGTTTACTCAGAAGTAATGGCTTAATAGGTTTAATAGGGTTTACTCTCAGAAAAAGTGTGTATAGGATTACAGCCACGGTAAGTAATATCCAGCGGTGTCTCAATGTTAGCCCTAATGCTGATGTACTAGCATAAGCCAACATGACTTGCGTAATGCAAAAAAGTGGCAATTTGCTGCTGAAATTTGCCAATGTGGTAGGAAAAAAGTGCCAATTTTTCTTTTTAAAAAGGCGTACTAGGAGTGTGATCGAGCTGCTGGATAGTTTGTGTGCACTGTTCTGTGTCTTCACTAGGGATAGACAAGTCTGTCAATTTTTGGTTTTGCTTAATTTCTAATTTTTCCAATCTTAAATTTAATCTGGCCTGTTTCTACAACTGTTCGCAAATTTTTAAAAAGTCCACACAAATGTCAGTATATATTTTTGTGCATATTTCTCCTACCGTATGCATTTTCTATGTAATTTTGCCTAATTTTCACTTGTGTAAGTTGCTTTTGTACATTTTTTACGATATATTCATTTTTGTGCACGTTCTTCCTTAATATATTCTGGGGTCCCCAACGTCTTGGGGCTGAGCACATTTGGAAATTTAAGAAAATGTTATGGGCACCACTACAAAATGGCTGCTGTGGGTGGTGTGGTTAGTCATAAAATGGTTGCCATGGGGAGTATAACTGCACAAAGAACAAGTATCTTGTCTAAGAAACAGAGTATAAGGCTGCAGTCCTGTGCATACTTACATGGAAGTAAGTCCCATTGAACTCAGTGATAGTTACTTCTGAGTAGATGTAAATATGTTTGCTCTGCATATCCCATCCATCTTTCTTTCACTGGGTGACAAGATGCAAAAGACAGGTCTCTGCACCTCTAATAGTTGTGTAAAGGAGGGCATTTCAGCAGGTGCAGCTTGTCATGAAAGCTACAAGTTCTCAAATTCTCTCTTCTATATAACCATTACAACTGCATAGGCCTTGTCCTCTTTCAGTTTGGGCTATGTGCGCGTGCGTGCACTCTCGCTCTCTCCTTGCCTTTACCTGTCCCCTGCCTGCCTGCCTCTGGGGTGGGGTGGGGGAAACGCCTGGAGGGCTCCTTGTTCCTTTCCTTTTGTTTTCTCTTACTTCCTTTGCACTTCCCTCTCCTGCTGCTTTTAGGGAAGCCCCTTCTATATAACCATTATATACTTTGCAGAGCTCTCGTGCATCCATCCATTCAGCCAGCTTCTGGGACAGCCCCTCCCCTCCGCAAGACAAAGCCAAGTGCTATGCAGCTCCTCCTTTTTTTTTTTTTTTTTACCATGAAAGGGGTGTTCCAGGCCCCAACAAACTTGGAAGGTCCTTGCTGGAGAAGCCATGCAGCCTCGGCAGTGGTCCCCACACTCCAGCCTTCTTACCAGTCAGCTTGACAGCCAGACACAGGGGCATCCAAGCCCCACATGGCAAACCCAGTGCTGCACTGTTCATACTACTCACACTCCAGCTTCCTCAACTTCAGCCTGCTGTCACCTGCATAGCAAAGCTCAACACTGCACTGGAGCCTCCTGTTGCTGCTTTTTCACAGTGAAAGGCAGGCATCCAGAGCCCCCAAAACTCACCAGGGAATCCTGCTGCATGGCCCTTTGCAATCCCTGCCACAGGAAGCAGAACTAAAGAACATCACCACAGCCTGTGCTGGCACTCTTCTTCCTTCTTCCACCTCCTGGCTCCCTCCCAGCCCCAGTGATGCAGCTTTCACTGCACCCTCAAAAAATTAAACGCGAAAACACCAAAACAAATAATACCCAGCGTCAGGGAGGGGGAGCAGATCCTCATGCAATAGAAGGTCTCCATGGGAGCCTGGGGCCTTTGGATGCCACTTTGGGAAACACAGATATACACAATTTTTTTATTGGAGACCTGCATTGCAAAATTCAGGACAGTGCAGATATCAAAGTACAACTGCATTCTTGTGCAGACTTTCCTCCAATATACATTTTTTTTAATTGGTGAACTGCATTGCAAGATTCAGGAAAGTGTGGCTATTGAAATATCGTTCTTGTCTGGACATTTCTCTAATATACACTTTGTTACTGGTGAACTGCATCGCAAAATTAAAGAAGTTGCATATCGATATTATACAGAATATCAAAGTACAATGCATTTTGTGCCTGACTTTTCTCTGATATACACATTTTTGTATATGGCTCATGTATTAGTTAGGGAAGTGCAAATGAGGTAAGTTTGCATTAAAATGTAAACCAAATGAATTTCTTTCACTACCACCCCTTGTTGCAAGCAGAGAGAGTTATGAGATATATGTGGAAAGGCATAGATATTGAGTGTGGCATACCAGGTTTCATTCAAACCACATGTCCATGACAAAACAACATAACATGTTTTGCATACGTTGTGAACACTTCCAGAAGAGATGAGTTTGAGGATTTTCATATCTCATCTTTCTTAGTTACTTCTAGTACTTTAGGCCCTTGGGCAGAATCTCCTTTCTAATGATCTCTCTGGGCATTTTCTGGTGCATCCTCAACAAAATAAAATTGTAGTCAGAGGTTGTGGAGAGAAAAAAGAAACCCAGTAATGGATTTGGTGTATATATAAAGATCCTAGGACCTTCCCCACTCATACGGTATTGAAACTGTTAGCATACTTCCATGCCACCTTGGATTGGATCGAAACATTCGCTTTCTCTGATGGAAAGAGCTTCCTTATTGCTTTCATGTTTCAGATGCATGCTTAAGTATTTTGCTAAGACAAAATATGTGTCCTAGCAAAATCCTTAAGCATGCATTTGACTCCTGGAAAAACTGAGATGCAACTGGAAGCAATTTAAAAATGTTAACAAACTTCTACTTATGAAATAGTCAGTGAAATCCAAGTGTGCAGCATTCATAATTATTTCCCTTCAATTCCTAAATTGCTCAGGGTTTTGTAATAGAGAATATTTGTATTTTCTTCATTTGATTCAATATTGTACTTTCTAAATGTTTCTGTATGACAGTAAATCACATCAATTGATATTTTGGCTTTATCGGAATAAATACATGCTGATTTTTAACAAGTCCAGGTATCTGTATTAGCTAACTTAAATGTTTGGATCTTAATACATATTAATAGAAAAATCATTGTCTACTGAAAGCTGTATTCCGAAGATTATAACATTATTGTTTAATTTATTTTGATTTGTAGGAAACTAATTTTATACCCCCTCTCCCCCATGGACTAATGAATAAGCATGCAAGAGCTCTTGTAAGCAAAATTCGGATCTGAAGTCTTTGTTATGATTGGATCAGAGTGTGGAAAATCAGTGAGCTGTATTATGTCAGCATCCTACTCATGGAATATGCTACATAAACAGAGGGTGTTGAGATGGTCTGTAAATGAGCAGGCTTCCTTCTCAGTTACTTAACCAATATAATTCTTTAGGTTTCTGTTTGTTTTCTGGTGAAAAGGATTTCTGCAAATACCAATGTTTTATTGTTCAGTTCACTCAAATGGCATGGGAGACACAAAATCTTGTAAGCAGAATTTTAAAAGAAAGGAGGCAGAAAAGCAACGGTAAATTTAATGGGCTTTAAGATATTTGAAGAAAAAAGTTAAAATGGGTAGGTTTTAGTTTGTTAAAAATGTCAGAAATGTGTGCTTTCAATCTTGCTTTTTAAGGAACTTGGTAAAGTGGATTAAACCAGCAAGCTGGATTTAAAACCTAAGTTTACGAGTTAGTGAAAAGCAGAAATAACAGGAAGTGTAAATGACTCACAATTCCTGTTTCTGTTCTTACCATATGTCCAAACTGGACATCTCACTTCTCATAGGTAGCAGCTGATGCAAAAGTTCTTTTCTCGAAACCTTGGAAAGCGCCACACCACAGTAGACAATTCCAGTGCTAAATGGAGAAGTAGAAAAATAATGAGAGAATGACCTAGGGTATAAGGCAAATTCCTGTTTCTAAGATGATACCCTTAGGTCTAACATTTTCTTGACCTCTACAGTCCCACATTTTTTAGAAATGAGGATGGGGGATTTCTTACACGCAGACTAGTTGCAAAAGCCTCTAGAGTTCTTCTCTAACTGTTCTCTCACCTCCTCTCAGCTAATGGATTCACCAGCTTTTCCTTAAGCTGATGGAAATGTGAGTACACCTCCTTCCTCAGTTTGCCACCATGGAGAGAAGACCTTTGGAAAGTTCTCTGATGCCTTCAGCAGTTCAGCAATTTTTCATGGTTAATTTTTATTATTCCTTTGTGGTTTCTGTGTTTTTCATCTGTTGCTGTCCCTAAAACAAAAAAGAAAAGCACTGAAAGATGTTCTGAAGTGTTCTGACCATGTTCAATTGCCACATCTAATGACAATGGGCCTTTTCAAAATTTGTGTATACTGTGGTGGAAGCAATAATTCTCTTTGTCATGGGATGTGTTTTTTTTCCCCAAGCAAGCCACAGAAAGTGCTAGAGTTGTCAGCCTATCCCCAAGGCTTATAGCGGCAGGGCTTTTGTGCCTTCTAAAGATCTTGTGGGAGACGTTACTGGTTATAAAGGATATATAAGGTCCAAGCACAGAAAGATTTGAGCGTTATAGTGACAACATTGCTTCCTTCTAGGCTGAGCATGAATCCAAAGTGTAATAAAAAAGAGAAGGACAACTAAAGAGCCTTTTTCAAGGACAAAGATTTAAGATGGCCCTTAAAACACCTCCTCAGAGTAACTTGGAATTGTGAGAAAAATGTAAGCGTAAACAGTGACCTTTCTAGGAGCCAAACTACACATTACTTTAACACAAATGGATTACTTTATGACAATCTAAATTGCAGATGCAGGCAGCAGTCTGGATCAGGACTGCAACAGGAGTTAAAGCCCCCCACCCTCTACACTAGGGTCCCAAGTCAGATTATGTCCCCTATGCTTACTTTAGTAAAAAGCTGTTAGCTACATTTTAAAGGAATGTGTAGTTTGGCCTCAGGTTACACATACAGGGAAGTAAAGAGAATGATCTCCAGCAGAACCATATAAAAAGAAATCTTGACTGAGTGAGTCAGTGTATATTAAAAAATGAGAAATTATTTTATTGCTTAGCATTCCATGCCTGTGTCTTGTTGAGGAAACCACTTAAGACACTGAGATTATTCCCTCAGAGGGTCTGTCAAAAACAACATCTTCACCACGACCTGTACAAGTGTCAGGGACTGCCTCGCCCCCGCAGTCGGACTTGATCTACAGACCAAATTGACCCACCAGCTCCTGGGTGGTCTATGAGCCAAACTAACCCACCTTCACTTGGGCAGTCTCCAAGCCAATATGACCCACCCACATCTGAGCAGTCTCTGACACTAGCTTTGGCAAAAAAAAAGTTGTCAAAAAAGACCAGAACTCCAAAATCTCCTTTTGAGTCTAAGAAGAAGAACAAGAAGGACTCTTAAGAAAGAGGCAAGATTGGCACTGAGACTATCTTGACCGCACCAGTGAGAGTCCCCACTCTACCACTGTTACTGACTTCACCAATACAACAGACATCATCAGTTACCATACCGATGCAAGACCCAATATCGATAACATAGACATCGGAACGTGAAATCAGAGATATCTCTCCAGTTCTGATGATGACTTAGCTGGTCATTGAGACAGATCCCTGGACTCTTATGTTCTCTGGCTAATCGGTATGGAGGGACCATGTCCCTAGATTCTACGAGTGACCCAGATTGGGTCTTGTTTGCCACTATTCGACTGGGATAGGCAGTCCGATTGGGCTGTGCCCCACCGGAGGCCTTGCAGTTGGGAGGATCTGCATCCAGAAGACTGTGGGAGCGAGTGCTATTACACTTGGCTGGAATATTTTGGAAATGATTCTCATCGGTATTGACCTGCACCTTCGGCTACCATCTTGAGACCTCCCAATGATGATCTATTTTTGATTTCATCTCCTGTGCCATTACTGAGGCAGTCGACTGTACCTGTTCAACTGACACAATTAGCTCCACTGCCTTTGGCCATGTCTGCCATGTACTTTACTTCAACCACCCATGTTAGGGCACCACTCCATGACTCAATCCGCTTCTGTACAAATACTACCGATCAAACCAGTGGCAGATACCATCCAGCCAGTGGTGTCACAACAACCAGACCTCGCTGTGCTCTTGCCGCCATCTGGTATGGATGAGTATCAGTCCGATTCCACCTCATGCTCCTCTTGAGTGCTGTCCCCTGATGCAGTGCTGGGCACTCAAGATTCAACCTTCCCTTCTGAGCACTTGGGACAATTTTTGAACCAGGTCATTCGAATGGCTCAGTCTGTGGGTTTGGAAACACAACGACCTGTCTCCAGAATCAAGGATCCAGTGTTCAGTGTCAGCCATACCAAGATGTCTGCGCCGATAGCAAACCCGCTTTTTCAGTGCTGTGTCACATCATCCAATAATGTGACACAGTGATGGGAAGGCCCCATCATTGATGCCTCCCATATTGTGATTCCCATCACAATAATGTGATGGGAAGGCCCCATCATTGATGCCTCCCATGTCCAAGAGGTTGGAAAGCATCTATCGCATCCAAGAGAAGGATGCAGTGTTCCTTTTATGCACCCTGCACCCAACTTTGTCACCACTGAGGCTTCTCTGGGCAATTCTAGAAGAGCACACTCATAGCCAGTAGACAGGGAAGGGCGACGCCTGGACTTCATGGGTAGGCAGGTTTATTCGTCAGTCACTCTGGGCCTGAAGGTACCTAACTCCCAGGTGGCTATGTCCCGGTATCAACTGTTTTTATGGACAAAAATGGGAAACCTGTTTGAACACCTTTCTGAGGACAAAAGAGACCTGACCCAGGTTTTTCAGGATGAGGCTATGTGCCTCTCCCTCCAAATTAATACTTCCCTGCACCAAGTCGACTGTGACACCAAGGCCATGTTCAGCGCAGTAGCTTTGAGACAGCATGCCTGGCTGAGGTCTGCTGGTTTGTCTCAGAAGACCTGATCTTGTATCAAGGACCTACCTCTCGATGAACAAGGGTTATTCAATGCAAAGACTGGAGAGGCATTGGACTCTGTGTAAAAAGCAAAGAACACAGCACAGCATATGGGGCTCAGTCAGCCACCCACTCAGTACCCATAATATCGGTGTCCTTATCCAGTGGTGCTGAGTGCTGGAAGCCAGACAGGGTTGTCTGTATGATGCTTCAACAAAGGTCTTCTTCTTTTGGGATTTAATGGTGGATCAGAGCCAAAAGGCCCCAGGAGCACCACTTACCAGGGGAAAAAACAGGAAAAAAACACCCCACAACTAATTTTTACAGGTGGGCATAGGGGCCCATAATTCTAACAAATCTTCGTAGTGTTTTCAGGACAACATTTCTAAGATTCTTTATTTGGAAGATAGACTCCAAAGAAAAGCCTTCAATCCCCAAATTCTGGAATTCAATAAAAAGAAAGCCACATTCTGTATTATATAACAGACAATCCTAGATAAGATTGTCTATTGTTTCACCCATACTACAAACTTCACAGGGAGTGGAATCTGAGCTTCCCAAAATATACAGATTGCTGTGCAAATCGCAGTGTCTACTCAAGACCCAGAACATAGCTTCAGCAAAGGTCAGAGCAAGGCTGAAGCTTAAAGAGAAAGTTACTGTCCATTAGGCTGGTTAGCTCCATGTCTACTTCTATGGAGGCTTTGACTCTTAAAGGGGCCTGGTCTGATTTAGCATCCTCAGGCTGCGGCAAGGTGGAAGTGGTTGTGGTTGTGGTATGCTAGTGTCTTTGTGGCCCAAGTCCTCAGAATCTGAAGACTGTAATGGAGCCTCCTTTGGACTCAGGGGAGTCACCCCCTGGGGGTCTTATGGAGAACTGGGTCCTGGGGAGATAGAAGTCTCACGATGCCTTTCCATGGCTGACTCTTGTCCTACTTCCTCCAGAGACTTCAGACTTACTCCATCCTCTTCTGAGGATGAGGGAATGGAATCCTCTGAGGATGATGGTTCGGAGTGCTTGTCCATGACACCGGGGTTCAGGCAGCAGTTTCCCCAGCCCTGCTTGGAGATGTCAGGGATTGAGCCTGGGACTTCTGCATGCAAAGTATGTGCTCTACCACTGAGCGATCGCCCCCCTTCACATGTGCATGCATGTGTTTTGTATGCCCTAAAAGTCAGCATTCCCATTTGAACTTCTCTTTTAAATATTTGTTTTGCTTTACCTCTGGCTGCTTCATTTGCAGACAGTATAACTATACAAGTCAGGAAAATAAAATGGAATTAAGAAAAAAGAACGCAAACAATATTGTGTCCATGTTAGGAAATGCAACCCCTCACCCCCAAAAATTGTTTCCAGAACTGATTTAGGGTTGCAGGTAGCCATGTTGGTCGATTAGAAAACAAATTGAAAAGTAACAGGAAGTTAGGACCAACTAAAATGACACAAAGTATTAAGCAAGCTGTTGAGTTTCCAGAATTATTCTTCAGATGCGATGCTTAGCCAAAAAACAAACATAAAAAGGGGGAAGAGAAGGAAAATAGTTTCATATGATCCATAACATATTGCAAACATGCTCTTCAATATGCAAAATTAGGAAATAAGAAGCTGCCTTAGACCAATGGTACGTCTAGCTTAGTAATGTCTACACTGACTGGCACAGGCTCTCTGTGATTTCTGTCTCAGCACTATCTGGAGATGTCAGTGATCTAACTTCTGCATGCAGAGCATGTGCTCTGCTATATTACTACAGCCATACCCCAGAGAGAAATGTCCTTCTCTTTGGTTTTGATGGTGGACAGTAGGGTCCTGATTAATGGCCTTTTGATGGCTGGTAGTTAGTCCAAGCCACTTGCTGAGTGCTGTCTGAAGAAAAAGCTAACCTGAATCTCTGGAGTAATTATAGAAGATGGAGGAGTGAAATTGGAACATCATCTAAATAAATAGGTTTCTGTGTGTGTGTGTGTGTGTGTGTGTGTGTGTGTGTGTGTGTGTTTGAAGTTGTCCACAAAAATGGTCAATCTTGTTTTCAAAATCCGAAGTACCTTTTCATTTTGACAGGTTTAACATGTAAGCCACTAGATGGCAGTATAACAGCTGTTCTTTCTGTGAACTGACTAGAACAATTTTTTTTTAAAGTAGGCCTCTGAAAGTGTCTGTCCAACTCGCGCCCTACAAAAGAAAATCACAGCAAGCAAGAATTGGGGATCCTACATTCCATGCTATATTTCTCTAGCTATTTAATGTATTTTTATCTTATCTCTATCATGCTGCGTATCAAAATCACACATTTTTAAAAAATCCTGGGCCATTGAGTAAAAATCCTGGACCATACATGACTATTTCAGTGGATTATTTAATAGAAATAAATTGTTTGGTCAAGTTATTTTGTAGTCTTAATATCAGATGTGCCATGTCATATTTTAGATACACAATTTATCTTGGATTCACGCTAGTAGCCTAGCTATGGAGTCCACTTGAGAATGTGAAATATTCTTCAGATTTAATGGGTAAAAAAGTAAAAGTGGATAGTGGGAGGCCCTGGTCTACAAGAGCACATGGAAATATGGGTGCCTTTGGTGTGGCCTATAATAAATGAATTTACGCAGGATTGCAAGCTGCCACTGGAGTTGCTAATCCTGTAGACCCAGGAGATTTAACGTCTGGAGATCCAATTGCACAGGGAAAAGGGGAAACTGGGAAGTGTTGCCCAGGCCTATATTACAGCTTGTAATAGGCACCAAAGATCTATATGATGATGTGCCTGAGAGTTGTCATTGGCACTATCCCATGATGATGTGGCACAAACAGTGACTGTGTAGTACCACTTTACCATGTCACAGGAAGGGGACATCTGTGGCTCTGAAACAGCAAGAGGTTCTACCTAGACTGGGACACAGACTGTGTTAGCATAGCATAGTCTGCCAAAAAGAAGGCTTCTTCTTTCTTTTATCCCCATTGACTGTGCTATTTTAACTTGCTGGCACCTTTTTTGGATGTGTATCCTTTATAATGTGTGATATATATTTTTTCTGAGCATGTATTATGTGATTTTTAACCAACCTCCAACCTTCTTGAAGGGATATGACACTTCTAGCTCTCAATTTCAGCTTTATTTTAATTCATTATTTTTTTGAGAAACCTTCCTATTCTGAGGTTAAATGTTTTGGACTTTTCTTACAAATTTTCCACTCACATTATATGTTCGGTCTGATAGTGTTATGGTCACTATTCTAACATCGTTTGCATCTTATGTATGTATGTGTGTATGTATTACATTTCTATACCACCCAATAGCCGAAGCTCTTTGGGCTTTTCACAGAAATTAAAACCACAAAATACACAAAATGCAAAATACATCTTGCACCACATGCTTATGGTTTAGTCAAGGGTTGGCTCCTCTGTAGGTTCTATAACTTGAGAACCAGTGTGGGATAGTGGTTAGAATGTTGGCCTGGGACTCAGGAGATCTGGGTTCTAGTCCCCACTCTGCCATGAAACTCACTGGGTGACTTATGCTGGTCACTGACTCTCAGCATAACCTACCTCACGAGGTTGTTGTGAGGATAAAATTGAGAGGATAAAATATAAGTCACCTTAGGTTCTTTGCAAGAGAAAAAAAGATGGGAAATAAATGCAATAATAAATAAATCTTAGTGTTGTAAGATTTAAGTCTAACTCAAGGTGTAGGTACATCCCTTTTCCTGCTTTATATGAAGACAGTGGAAATTGTTTGGGGTGGAATGCTTCTATTCTAACTAGATATTTCTCTCTCCTCTTGATTTTCTTCCAGAGCACACTGTGCCATCTGCTGTCATTTTCTGGACTGGGAAATCATGACAGTGATGTTAACAACTTTATTTCAACACTTGGCTTCACATCTGTGGATTACTGTTCTAAACTTGTTGAAAATGTGAGTACTTTTTTCACTTGACCATTAACTATAGGGATAACAGACTATATCAAGGGTCCACAAAAGTAGTTGCTACAGTTGCCATTGGCAACTGCTCCTTTAGTGACTGTTCCTCATCTCTGACTTCATGGTGTCCTTGGAGGCACTGAGAATGTAAAGCAGGATTTGACACTCCCCCCACCCAAGACTGGAACTTGGGTATGAGGCTTCATCAGTAACTTCATGTTGTATTTGAGAGACCTTCTGAGAGCCAAAGGGAGATGGAAGAACATGGCAGCGCAGTCACACAACATAAGAAAAAAGCCAGCCAGCCAGCAACTCCTTCCATCTAGCAAAGAACAGCTTTGCTGAAGATGTCTTAACAGCTTTCCGCTTCCAGAAAGTGCAGGGACAGTGAGTGGGGAGCAAGCGTTTAACACATCTCTAGCCTTCCCTGCCTATAGAAACAGTTTCTTCAACACTGCAGAGTGTAACCGCATGCCTTGTGCCATTTAGTTCAGGTTAAACTATGGAACCATGGGTTCCAGGTCTAGGTTGTTCCTCCTGGGGTTCACACATCACACTAAACAACTCAGGGATTTGCTCCCACTCATTCACAGCAACCCATAGCTTGAACTGTGGGTTGTTGTGACGTCTAAACTGGATCAATACCTCCTAAACTGGATCAATACCTCCTAAGTGCAATATTAAGGCAGAGATGGCCCCTGCCTATGATCCCACCTATCCTCTGAACCTAAGACAAAGGCAAAAAGTGTTCTGAAGTGCAGCATGAAATTAGAGGCAAGATCCTGCCTTATTCCCACATCATCTGTGCACATCAAAGGACTCAAAAGAATGTTAGGGTTGATGGCAACCACAAATAATAGCTAGCCAGCCAAAATTGTGGACCCCTGTACTGTGTCATATATTTTTCTTCCTTGGTCAAACGGTAGCTAACGTTTTTTAGTCATATAATATTAAAATAAGAATCCTATGTGTAGAGTTCCTCATGTGCATAAGGCTTATATTGGTATCTGTCAGATAGAGATTTCCAAAGATACAATCTTTGATGTGACCAGCAAGGGAGAAACCCCACATTTTTTGTTGTTTTTTAAACACCAGTTAAAAAAGAATAGTAGCTTAAAAACTATAAATGCAGGATTTAAATATTACTTACCAGAAGGTAATTATTATTCAAATTTGTTTTCTGGTAGTGTAAGAGAAGATATTTTTAATGCTGAAAATTAGCACAGCCCACCATTTAATGTTGTTTTACCTGATTATTAATCTTGAAATTAAATTTAAATAGATGTGCATATTGACAAAGAGCAGGTGCCTTTTTGAGGCTATTGGAGGAAGTGGAAGAGCACTTACAAATGAGTAAACAAAAGCTACTGCTCATTCTTAAAAGGAAAGGCTACCCCCCCCCTCAGTTACTACTGTAACATACCCAAGTCAACATGTCTTTAGACAATAAATGTGCACTTCAATTTTCCTCACTGATTAAACCTTGCTCCTTCAATTTAAAGCTTTGGTTGATTTAATTACTGATTAAATGTATTAAAGTTTGCAGCTTTTTTTATTGTATTTTTCTTTGACTTAAAATGGACTTCCAGAGAGTACTTTAAGTTCTTGGGTCAGTTCATAGGTCACAACAAGTATAGAGATTATGAATCCACTTAGAAATGCAAGTGCAACAATGAGAAAATGCTATTGATGTAACCTTTACTAAACTGTGTCTGTATTTGTAATGTGTGACTGACTTTATTTAACAGGTGGTCTTATCATTAGTGACGGAACTCAGTAGAAAGCCGTTTAATGGGTTTAACAGTCAACGAAGGTAGGCATTATCTGTCCATAATTCTAGTAGATCTTTGCATAGATGACTAGAGTGAATGAAGTTCTGTTTCTTATGTGGAAAAACACTTAATCTTGAAACCAATGAACATACATGCATATATACAAAACTGTATTTAATAATAATTTTAGTGATGAACTAATTACTTAGAGATGTAATATAAAAACAGAGCTTGCAGTTAATGCAATGCAGGCCAAGCTTTCCCCCAGTTTCATTACTGAGATGACAAACAAATGCACCAACCGCTCATCCATCAGTCTTTTCCCACCCTCTGTGCTCCAGGGAGGCTTGCCTGCCTTGGTTATTGGCTCTTTTGAGATATGGACCTGGTTCACATGTAATCACAACCCAGAGTACAGGTGGAGTATGGGTTGCTGTTGAATTATGGGTTGTTATTGAACCGTGGGTTGTCGTTACATGCGAACTCTGCACTATAGTTTAGCTACTGGTTGTTAATCATGAACAACCCAGGAAGAGAACCCATAGTTTGTTGCTGGTTTGTGTAACACTACGTTGTTCTTGGTTAGCAACCCATAGTTAAACCATAGTACAGGGCTCACACAGAACATAACTACAACTCACGATTCAACAACAATCCATACTCAACCCGTAGTCTGGGTTGTTTTTATGTGCAAATCTCCTACCTAACCTGGCCATTTAGTAATACCATAAGGTCATATTCCATGCCCACAACAGGATCTAGCTTGCTGCTGAATCAGACTCTAGAGGCTTGTTTCAAAAGCAAACCCCACCCTTCAGTCTTCCACCTGCCCCACTAGCAATAGAGCTGGATTAATCATTATGTTAGTTGAGGCTGCCCCTCCCCCAATTAGGGGGCCCTCAAATAGCCTAATGCTCTTTCTGTACTTAACCTGCTCTATTTGCTGGCCTCATTTCACGTTCCTCACAGCTCAAACAATAGTTCGATTCCAGTATCACATCAGAGTTCAGCAGAAGTGTCCCAATTGTTGGCAAAATTGGAAACATTCATAACCTGCATAGCATGATGACAATTAACTGTATATTTGGTTATAATGATGTCAGCTGTGCAATTAACAAGATAAATAAAACTGCCAATTTCTATGTTGTCTGACCGTGCTCCTGTATATGTCAACAAGGCTTGTGTGTTCCAAGACATGAGCTCCCTCTTTCCATTGATCCAGGACTGGATCAGTGAGTGACAACATTCCTACTTTCTTCCACTGAGTAAGGCTTCTGTATTATGGATTCTGTGCTCTTGCGGAGGTCCGCTGGTTTGGACCATTGGCGGTCTTCCACTCATAGAATGGGACTTTCCTGTTCCATCCTTCTCGCTGCAACTTACTTATGCAACACCGTATCTGAAATAGACCACCAATTTGGATGTCTTTAAAAGGCCATTTAATAGACAAATTCATGGAGGATAAGGCTGTCAATGGCTTCAGAATCAGAGTCAGTATGCCTCTGTATACCAGTTGCTGGGGAACATGAGTGGGATGGTGCCATTGTACTCATGATCTATTTGTGGGTTTTACACAGGTAGCTAGCTGTTTGACCACTGTGTGAACAGAAAGCTGGACTGAATCGACCTTTGGTCTTATCCAGTATGGCTCTTTTTATGCTCTTATGAATATACGTTTGCAGACTTCAAACTCATTTATGTGCCCAGGAGCCTGTTTTCTTTAAATATAGATTTTTCCACTTCAATAATGCAGAACATTTCCCTCATAAGTTCAGTTATTGAAACTATACTTCTGCGCTTTGAGACTTGTTTTTAGGGTTTTTGCCTCTCCACTTGAAAACCATGGAAATTATATTGTATTGTGCACAAATGAAGTTCCTACAGCCATGGTAAAGGGCTAGGAAAATTCATGCATCTTTCAGCTACATGCCTGATGTCATTCAATCACAAAACCTCTGTTCAGTTAGGATTGTACCTTATATTTTTGTAATTCTCACATGGTGTTCTCTTGAGCACACCCATACTACATAACTCCTAGTATTCTTTGTTGCCAAAGCAAGAATGAGTGCACCATACCTGTACCTCTGAACTTGGTTGAGGTCTGTAATATGCTGTGAATTTAGCAGCATTGCAGATAAATCTGTTTGTTTTTTAAAGTCTTTTCAGATCCTTTTGAGTAGTTACAAGAACATAAGAGGAGCCCTACTGGTTCAGACCAAATGACTATTTAGTCAAGCATTCTGTTCCCACAGTGACCAATCAGATGCCTCCAGGAAGCCCACAAGCAGGACATGAGTGCAACAACATCCTTCTGCTTGTGTACCTCAGCAACTGGCATACAGGAGCATACTGGCTCATCTATCACTCCTTAGGATAAAAAGTCTTGCTCTTAGTGATATGTTGGCCTGTTTTCAGTTGCCTGTGTTCAATGAACAGACTGTTTTTAGAAAAATACAAATACTGCCTTTTTACCCCAGATAAAACACTTTCTTTTTTTCTCCAGTATCTCTTCTCAAGTAACATCTGTGTCCCTTCTCTGTGTACCTCTTATTACTTTGCCTGATGTAATGCCATTGCTTGAAGCCCTTCTTAGCTATCATGGAGATGGATCACAAGAGGTCCTCCACCCTGAGTTTTTAGAAGCAGTGAATGAGGCCATGTTACAGTAAGTAGCTCAGAAAATAGAGTTCCCCTTGACTAGAATGATGGTTAATTCTGCAAGTTTACCATGTGTTGAAATTCTATTTTTGATGCTTCAGATATCTACTGTATTTGAACAGCATGCATTCCATGAGACCGGTATATAGCTTCTGCCCAAGTTCCGATATAGGGACATATATGTATGTCACAGAGTATCTGGATGCTGTCTGTTTTCTCACCCTTTAACAGGCTTTTGTGCATCCTGTACAATGGGGCCATGTGTGGAAATCTATTTTTGCACATGAATTTTATTTTCCACGTCGGGAAGAGTGTGTTTTCCTTGTAGGATAACATTTCCTAGTACACTCATTACTTTGTCCTACCTTTCAGTGACTTTTTGTAGTGATGGTTCAGATGAGTCTTTTGAATCATTTCAGCCTGCCATCACGTACTGATCAGACCCATCTGTTCAGGGCAGGTGAATGCATTTTGTTATCATTTGCAATAATGTAGCCCACGTGTTTTCAATTGTCAGGCAAGAGCAGAAGTCTTTATATGGCTTAGAAAAATAATATATTAATACATTTTCTTTAAGAAATCCTGAATTATTCCTTTGCTTCTTCTAAAGTTCATGAATTCTTTTTTTTCTTTTCTTTTTTTTGCTGTGAATTTCTGTTCTTCTCGAGGGAAGAAGGGCAGTTAGCCCTACCCTATATGATGTTGTTGCATTCCATGCTTCCATCTATACTTATATGTCTCGGGGGCTATGTTCCTTTCTTTGATCAGTTTGCTCATAACAACAGTTCCTGCATTGTTTAACCCAGGAATTGGCGGGCCCAAGCAGCAGCAGCGAGCAAATGCGTTTCCTCCTGTATGCTTGATCCTTGTGCTTTCAGTCAACAAACCAGGAACGTCCCATTCCTGAGTTGTTATTGTGATATCCGAACCTGGAACCCTGGGTTGTTTAGGGGGTTAAACAACCCAGAGTTTACCCAACAATCACCCATAGTTTATTATTGGGTTCAACACTGGGTTTGGATGTTACAATAACAACCCAGGAACAGGGCATTTCAGGGTTGTTGATTAGAAGTTCAACTGACAAGCTGTCCCACTCTGCCACAGCAATTCCTTGGTTAAACAACCCAGGAATTGTTGTTAGGTGTGAATTGGGTCTTTGTCTCGCTCTCTCCACATCTGCTTCTCTTGGCCCTTGGGATGTCCTGTAGGGAAAGGAGAGACTTCCTGATTTTTCTGGTTCCTAATTTATGTTTTCATGCCTTTTGTAGCAATGGGTTTTGTTTTATTGATGCTGATGACAAAGAAGTGTGTTTGTTTGTTTTTTACTGTGTGGGGATTGGGTGGAGACACCCTTCCACCCCATTTTAATCTTGGAGTCTGCATTCCTGGCCCCTAAACAGGCCTCCCTCATGCTTAACTGACTTCCTTCCCTCAAGAAGAAGAGAGACTCGCAGGTAAGTCTAGAACCTCCTGTTTAATTTCTCTTTCATAATTGTTTCCAGTTGCTGTGCTAATTGAAGCAAGCTGGAGTTAGTGTAATTATAGAAACAGTCAGAATAATTAGCAAACCATTTTTCATTTTATGAAAAATTCCTAACTTATTGGGTGAACGCTTTGCCCTTGCTCTGTTAAACTGGAATGTAACCAGAAATAGTGATGGGAGAAACAATAGTGCTGTAGCAAAACATTAGCTTGATCAGCGGTCTACAATTTTGGGCTGATCTTTCTTGCTAAGCCAAACATTGTAGTTGCCAGCTTTCCCCCAACTCCCACCCACGCGACTGGACAAGTCCACGGTTTTTCCTGATGGAAGGGCCAGTGGTTAGCATACTAGTAAGGCACTGCTATTTTAAGGCTGGGAGAGAGAACTAACAAAGAGTACTGGACACTTGAACTTGAGATACTGCTGTGGGCACCACCACAAAATGCCTAATCAGTGGATTGCCACTTTGGAGTCTACCTGTCGCGTCTATGAATCTTAGGCTGCGTCTTATTCAGCAAAAATGTTTGGTTTGTGTCTGTTGGACACTGCAATGTCTCTTTAATAAGGGATTGTCTAATTCAGCTAATTGCTGGCAGTACAATGCAGCTAATTCTTCTTTTAAACAAATGTTTTGGCAATGTCCAGTAGTAGGTTCTTTTTGTGGGCCGTTCATTACACAGAAACATTTTGTACTAGAGCAGTCTTTAATATTCACCAATCAACATGCTGTTTTAAATTATTTACCTGCTTCATGGAAATTAACAAATGGTCTGCGTAAATGGATTCTCTGCACCCTTTTGACAGCTAAAAGACGATATTGCAACAGTGGAAATATAAACACTCACCTCCTATAATGCAATGGATTGAGGACCTTACAACACTTTGAATATTTGAAAGGGTGGCATATAGATGCCACCTTCAAATGGATACTTATTTGGATATTTCCACTTTTCTGGAAGCTCATGTATAATTGCTAGGAAGTTGATGCATTTCATACAAATCCATGTATGTATATTTTAAAAGGGGGAGATTTTTTTTCCTGGGGCCATGTGGGCACCATGTTGGCGGTCCATTTGGAGGCGCCCACGGGCGCCATGGCACCCATGGGTGCCGCGTCGGGGACCCCTGATCTTTGCCTACCTCTGCAGCTTCCAAGGTAGGAGAAAGGCTGGCCACCTGTCATGCTTGCCAGAGGGCAGAACCACATCCACCCTTGTAAGCATGCCAGGCAGAATTGTTTATGCCTGACCATAGTGGAGACATATTGATTGACGTTATTTTGGTGAATGTTTTAACTAGTATATTGCCTAGAAAGTTTTTGTGTTCTAAGACCAAGTGAAGTAGAGCCCAAACCTCCTGTCTTCAAGGAACTCATACCCCGCTGATTTGTCTGCCAGAGAATGCCTTCCATGAAGCCATGCATGGTACAGACAGTTCTAGGTGCTCTCAGGTACACTGGATGCAGCATGCTGTGCTGGACCTAGCCATCTCCTTCTGCTAACTGAGAGTGCAGCGTAGAATATGTCTCTGCACACTCAGGTTAAGATCAGTAATGGTGGACAAGCTGTTTTGGATACCTTGTTCTCAGTTTCCAGTCATGGAACTCCTACAGTCATTTCCTGACAGGGATAAAAGTGATCAAACATAAATGTCGTTGGAAGATTTATGGTGCAATTCTGTACATGTCTACTCAGAAGTAACTCTCATTGAGTTCAATGAGACTTACTCCCAGGTAAGTCTGTATAGGATTGCAGCCTAAATGTAGTCTTTACTCTAGATACCATCCTAATTTCTGGTCTTTCTGTATTCATTTACTTTGAAAAATAAAATTGACAATCTACCGCATGTTTGTTTGTTTGTTTGTTTGTTAAAAACATGTTGAACTTCCTTGGATTCTTACAGTTATAAATACTGGCAAGAAAAAACTTTCAACATTGTAGCCTGTTTTATCCACTCTTTCCCAGTAACCTTAATGTTGGCCAGCAATAATTTGACCAAGTATAACTTGGTATGTCTTCATTTTGAACCTAGTAAAATGTTTGTGGTTTGGGATTTCTGGGTAAAAATACTGGAGAATTCTGCAGGTTAATCCTTAAAGCAAGGTGTGCGGCTTCCTATTTATATTTCCCCTGTGTTGAAATATATAAGAAGTAATTCTAGAACATTACAAGCCATATTGTTGCAGATGAATGGTTGGTCTTTTGCTTCTCCAGTTGCTGTACCTTAGATCATCATGTTCCATAGCTAGCTGTAAAAATTCTGGATGTAATCCCAGACAACTCTTCTAAGATATACCATCTAAACTGTGTCAACATCACTGAGTCAAGACACAATCAAGCATTACAAATATATTTTCTCACTTGTTAATATTAGTCTGAACTTTTTATGTGGTTATAAAGGTATTTTCTGAATGGAATAGTGTGTCTTGTACTTTTAACTTATCCAGGGTTTGAGTCACAGTGAATCAAAGCCATCTGTTACTCTTTATCATATTACGTTGCTATATATTTATCTCTGCACCCATATGAAGACGTTTTTGAATGAATGCAAGTTCCTTATCCTCCATATTCCATTTTGTTCATTTTTGTTACTATTTCTAAAAACCATAAGGGTGAATCCAGAATGGAAGTATTACACAGTCTGCAACATATTTGTGCAAAGATAGTCTGGTCTGGATTTCATGATCAGTCACTGTTTTTAATGCTGTATGTCTTGATTTTTCATGTAGTAGCTCATATTAAGTCACTTTATTAAGAGGTAGAAGCCTTTAAGGAACTAGTTGGGTCAGAAATCTCATGCTTTCACCCTTCCTGGCTATCAGCCTCTGTTTCTGGAGCTTTTTCCCGTTGTCTTAAATTAATTTTCTTAAATACTGTCCCTCTCAAGAATCCTCCTCTCCTTTTTCACATTGCGTCAAATTTATTTAGGGTATGAGTGGCCCCTAGTTCAGTAGATCAGGACCTCACTAGGTTTGCATTGCCATAACAAAGACATGCTTCCATCTACCTCTGTCTCAGAAAACAGCAATGTAAGTATTCCCTAAAAGCAGACAACGACACTGTGGGCCAGGACATAGTCAAAACTGGGAGAAGGATTGCTTTGTTTAAGGGAAGGATATATGACTTTTGGCATTTTATGTCCCAAAGGACACCATGAGGGAGGCAAACAATTCTTGAGGAGGAAAACAATCTTTGCTGTCAATACAACTTTTCATCAGCATGGATCACAGTAGTCCTCAGCAGTTATTTGTTTTCCTGTTTTTCACTTCCATGTTATTGACCTTGTAGACACTTACCTAAGGTTGTAAGATATGCTTGGTTGGCTTCCTCATAAAATTATTTGGTTTAGCAAATCGCAAACATGAGGCAGACATAATATATTACAACTTTTTGATGCATATCCAGATTCAACTGACTTTTCTTTTGTGTGTATTGTCATTTCTATCTTTTCAAGCTATAAAAGGGAGGCTTTTTTACCTCTTCAAAACATGGATAATAATTTATGAACTTCTCAACTGCACAAGCCAACAACTGAGAAATTTCATGTAGCATCCCAATTGTGACTTTTTAATTTCTTCCTGTGAAGTGTGGTGGCTAAGCAGTAACTAATGGTTATAAGTTTCTGTACTGAATTGCATTTCTATACTTTCCTTTGTTCTGATTATATAGTCCTTTATAAAGCTCCTGTGCAAGGAATCCTATTAAATGGAAATAGTGCACTGGCTACTGGTTGTTTACCGGGCCAAATTCAAGGTGTAGGTTTTGACCTTTAAAAAACCCTGTACGGTTCCGGCCCAGCCTATCTCAAGGAATGCCTCCAGCAACACAAGACAAGCAGCTCAACAAGATCAGCCTTGGATGGCCTTCTCTCTGTCCCATCAGCCACGACAGCTAGGCTGGTGAGGGAGAGGGCCTTCTCTGTGGTGACCTCCACTCTGTGGAATTCGCTCCCTAGGGAACTCCGCCATGCCCCCTCTTTAATGAACTTCCGCCACACATTGAAAACATGGTTGTTCAGGCAAGCATTTGGGGTGGGTTAGGGTATTTTAGAAATACGATGTTTTAATGTGGAATTTTATTGTTTTAAACTGTTGTACCATTGTACATTCCTGGGAACTACAGACCAGTCAGTCTGACATCAATCCCTAGGAAAATTCTGGAGCAGATCATAAAGCAATCCATCTGGAAGCACCTTGACAACAATGCCGTGACTACTCGAAGCCAACATGGATTTGTCAATAACAAGTCCTGCCAGACAAATCTGATCTCATTTTTTGATCAAGTAACCTCCCTTGTAGACCGTGGGAATGCTGTAGACATCATATACCTCGACTTCAGCAAAGCTTTCGACAAAGTGCCCCATGATATCCTGATGAGCAAATTAGCTCAAAGTGGGCTAGATGAAACAACAATCCGGTGGATCCACAGTTGGCTACAGAATCGGACTCAAAGAGTGCTTATCAATGGGACCTTCTCAAACTGGGGAGAGGTAACGAGTGGGGTACCGCAGGGCTCAGTCCTGGGCCCAGTGCTCTTCAACATTTGTATTAATGACTTGGAGGAGGAGGTGCAGGGAATGCTGATCAAATTTGCAGATGACACAAAATTGGGCAGGATAGCTAATACTTTGGAAGACAGAAACAAAATTCAAAGTGATCTGGATAGACTGGAGTGCTGGGCAGAAAACAACAGAATGACATTTAATAGGGACAAATGCCAAGTTCTGAACCTAGGAAAAAGAAACCAAATGCACAGTTACAAGATGGGGGATACGTGGCTCAACCACACTACAAGCGAGAAGGATCTTGGAATTGTTGTCGATCACAAGCTGAATATGAGCCAACAATGTGATGTGGCTGCAAAAAAGGCAAATGCTATTTTGGGCTGCATTCATAGAAGCATCACTTCCAAATCCCGGGAAGTACTAGTTCCCCTCTAGTCAGCACTGGTTAGGCCTCATCTGGAGTACTGTGTCCAGTCCTGGGCACCACACTTTAAGAAGGATGCAGACAAACTGGAGAGGGTTCAGAGGAGGGCAACAAAGATGATCAGGGGACTGGAAACAAAGCCCTATGAAGAGAGACTGAAAGAACTGGGCATGTTTAGCCTTGAGAAGAGAAGACTGAGGGGAGATATGATAGCACTCTTCAAGTACTTGGAAGGTTGTCACAGAGAAGAAGGCCAGGATCTCTTCTTGATCATCCCAGAGTGCAGGACACGGAATAATGGGCTCAAGTTACAGGAAGCCAGATTCCGGCTGAACATCAGAAAAAACTTCCTGACTGTCAGAGCAATACGACAATGGAACCAATTACCTGGGGAGGTGGTGGGCTCTCCTACACTGGAGGCCTTCAAGACGAGGCTGGACAGCCATCTGTCAGGGATGCTCTGACTTGGATTCCTGCATTGAGCAGGGGGTTGGATTCGATGGCCTTGTAGGCCCCTTCCAACCCTACTATTCTATGATTCTATGATTGCCCAGAGTGGCTGGGTGACTGGCCAGATGGGCGACTAAGAAATTTAATAAATAAAAAAATAAAAAAATACATAGTTGGAATTGTTCTCAGAATCTTGGGAATGTTTATAGTGTAACATCCCCCCCCCTGCGCACACACATATTTTTCATACTTTTAATTCTTATAATTAGGTATACTGTTAATATAATTTAGTGCTAGACCTTTTCATTATGCTGTAGAATATTGTTACCTTTTTGGGTGGTTGCTATGATATGCTTGACCATTCTGCTACCACAGCTGTAGAATAGGGTTGTCCTATTTGTTGCCAAATGTCCTCATTCACACATGCATGTGAACTCACATATGTACACATTTAGCTGATGAACCTGGAAACATTGGGATCTTTTGTAGTGGTGTGGGGTGTGCACACAGTAGATTATATACTTTGCTAAACTGGGAAAGTTAGGTCACTGACAAAGATTAAGAGTGAACAATAAAGTTTTATTTTACTACATTTTTTCCAGAAGGGAAGAATGATTGATCATTCTACTAACACCTAACATTGGACCAACAGACTATTATTAATAACAGTGATAGAGCAAGAGAAGACAACAGTTGGGGAGTTGTGCTTTGACATATAAGGAGCAGAGATGGTTCTTGGGAAATGGCAGCATGGTCTTTGAGGACCTAAACACTTGCATTTTGGTGACATAGAGTGGGTTGCACAAGAAGTAGAATGGGTATATTTAGAACAATATCAGGAGAAAGAGGAAGAAATAAAGTCAAAGCATGTGTATTTACCTTGCTTAAGGGCAAGGGGAACAGAAAGGACTTTGCTTCTAGGTTGGTCAAAATTACTTTGAAACCCACAGTGGGTTTTAGCTACCTTGGTGCTGATCATCTTTTGGGTACGAATTTTGGCCTTGGTTGGGTGGTACTGAGGACCATAGTTCGCCACTACCCTCAGACAAAGTCTGCTATTTCCAAAGATGTTGGACAAAGGTGATGATGGGGAGACCCAACACCTGGCTAAGCCATTATTAGGGATCCCAGAGCACCACACTATGTTGGATGCCTTTCAGAAATAGAATTTGGAATCTAAAGCATTAAAGCAAAGTATTTCCTTGGGCCCTAACTCACTCAAAGAAAATAAGAAACATGGATAGATGTAAGAGAACTTAGGGAACAAAGGCAAGGAGGGAAAAGGAAGCTAGCTAAATGTTGGAAGTGCCTGGCTTGAGTCCTTGTAAAAACTTGGCACAATGCGTTTTGCTCTTAAAATGGTCAAAGGGTGGGAGAAACCACTGAGCTTAGAGCCCGTAGCCTTAACAGCCCCATCACACCACTGCGAGTCACAGCTGCTCTTTAGCTCCAAGAGGGTAGGTCACCAAGATCCGCAACCCCATGAGTACAGCTACACACACACAATGGAGGTCCTCTTGTGCACCCTTTATGACAAGCAACTGGGCTTCCATTGAAATGGATGCAGTCAGAATGCAGCAATGGGTGTTTCACAGGATGAAAATCTCTGGTGATACAAGCCAGAAAGATAGTGCAAGCAAAAGAGTAAAGTCTGGGCCTGGCAACATAAGGTTGGTGACAGAATGGAGGAAAAGGCTAGAACTAGATAATAAGGATCTGGTGGTGTGCCAGGCAAATCCTGGGAGACTATTAGTGCGTGTTGGGTTTTGTGAAGGATCAAAAGTCTCTTCGATTAAATTTAGGCTGGCTGGCTAAGTATTATAAAACCTGTGGTTCAGAGAGACAATCAGGTAGAGGTCCCTAGAAGAAAAGGGACCATGAGGGGTATCCAGGAGATACTTTAACATGCTGATCTAAATTGGGGTGAGGACACTATTTATTTATTGCATTTATATGCCGCCTTTTTTCCTCTTGCAAGGAACCCAAGGCGGCTTACCTTCACCACCACCTCCTCTCCATTTTATCCTCACAACAACAACCCTGTGAGGTAGGTTGGGCTGAGAGTGTGTGACTGGCCCAGAGTCACCCAGTGAGCTTCCATGGCTGAGTGGGGACTAGAACCTGGATCTACCGGCTCCCAGTCCAGCACTCTCACCACTACACCACACTGGCTCTATTTGAAATATAGTTCAAATACAGATTGAACTATATTTCCTCCCAAGGCTTTAGATTGGCCAATTTATGTTAACCTTGTAACATAAAGGCAGGTGGTGAAGAAGCAGTGCAGGAAGTGTTGGGCCCAATTGGATATACCCGCTAAAGTTTCTAAGTTGCAGAGGCCCTGAAAATCTGGTACATATTAAAGTGGATTACAGTTTTATAGAGCTGTACTGCATTATACATTTTTGGTACTTTTATTATCTGGGAGTGTGTGATTTTAGAATCAAGGGGTTGAGAACCAAGAACTCTTTAATTATACTACCATATCTTTACATTTGTCTATAATTTATTTGCTCATTGACTATTCCAGTTTCCTAATAACTATAGGGATAATAAGGTAATTATGTGCAACTGTAATCCGGCAATTATGTTGACTGTAATAATGCAAATTCTTTCCCTGTTTATCCCTGCCTCCATTTCCCTCTCCTTCCTCAGTTATCTCCCAGTGTTGAATTATAGACTGTAAGTCCTAAGAGCAAGGACCTGGCCTCTTATACTCTATAAAGTGCCATGGACATTGCTGGTGCAATAATAATAATAATAATAATAATAATAATATAATAATATATCAGAACTTTTTGTTAAAGAAAAAAGGCATTTCTAAACTCTTTTTCAAATGCTTTAGTGAAATATATATATAAGTGTTTTGATAGTAGTTTATGCAGTTCATTATAATTTTAGAAAGACATATGTTTGCTTTATAGTTTAGATGGAAGAGAATAAAATACTCCTTTTTTAATACAGGAAAAGGATTTCCTTGTCTGAATCTGCTGTTCTGCAGTTGTGGCTTCGTCATCTTCCTAGTCTGGAGAAAGCAGTACTCCAAAATATTGAAAATGTAATCTCCAGTGAGCCGAGTTCAATGCAAGAGATGGCATGTCTGATAAAAGATTCCTTATTAGTGAGTATGGCACATTAGCATTAATAAAGACAACATGATTTTGGCCTTCCTGTTGTACTAAAGGCCCCTTAAGTATTTCACAAATACGCAAGTCATATAAATTTAGGAGCAAGCAGTCTAATGGCATTTGTAGGGTACTAGCAGCAGAAAAACAAACAAGTATCATTCATGGCTCTTAAGGTTTTAATCTGGGAATGCAGTGCTATTGGTGAAGGACACAGTGGTCCTGTTTGCACGTAACAACAAGCCATCCTGAGAATAAGTCAAGTTGGATGGGTGGCTTGTCCCTTACTCCCGACAGACAATCGCCCACTCTGTGACTTGCCATGGCTTGCTTATCACTCAGTTCCTCTCAGTCCTCTGGACTGCTGCCGGCAGGTATCCCGGGGGGCTGTATGGCAGAAATCCTCATTTCTTTGCTCCCTGTGTCAGCATGCTTTCTGCAATTGTTCCAGTGTGGTTGCCAGCTGACAAGGAAAACTCTCCCCCCACCCCCACCCCCACACACATCAGATCACAAAAGGAAGTAATTTTCTGAGTCCTTATGAATGTAGGAATGCATTTGCAAACCTTTTAATTAATTAATTAATTTTTCAGGCTTTTGTGCAAAAGTGAAAGACAACCTATCTGCTATTTAGCCAACCTCCCCCTTATCCACCTCTTGTCAATGCCCTCCACTTTAGTGCCTTCCTTGCACTGAAGTAACAACACCCATGGGAAGGCGTTTGCAAGCTTTTTTTTTCCTGCCGTGAAATTTGCACAAATTTTCCCTCCATTCTTCCCCTCCATTTGCATGATTTCCCAGTACTGTCAATGCCCTGGTCCATTTCATCCTCCACTTTTGGCTTCCCCATACCACCCCTCGTTTGCTTTTCTCCACTGTTAGCAGTCAGATACACATATACAAATTTAAAGGATGGGCAATCAGCGGAGGGGAGATTTGCACAAATTTAAAGGCTGCGCAGTAAACGGAGGGGAGATTTGCACAAAGTCGCTGAAGCACAGTAACCCCAGCAGTAAGTGTTCCAGAAAGAAGCACTGAAAGGGGTAGGACAACAACTCCCACTTGTCAATGTCATCTTATCACTATTTTGCTTGAACTGACACTAGTAAGTTGCCTCCCCCCATTTGACACTTCCCCAAAGTCCGCCAGTGGCTGCTGAGCAGAAAAGAGCGATTGGGGTGGGTGTAATTACTGCTGCTGCAGGCACCCCAATCATTCCAGTCCATTCAAGGAAGTGTAAAATGGGGGGAGGCAACTGACAAGCGTCAGTTCAAGACAAAATAGCCAGTGGATGACATTGACAAGTGGAGTGATTGCTCCCCCCCTTGGTGCTCCTTTTCAGAGCACTCATTGGGCTTGCTTCCCCCCCCTTTCCCATGCTTCTGAAATGTGCAGATGATACATACTTTCTCTTAGTATTATATTTTCCGGGTCCTTTGCAAGTGTGTGCAGATTAACCTATGTGTAGTCTCACTTTGTCGATTTCCTAATACTTTACCTACTCCACTTTGGAGCTTCCTTTGACAGCTGTAACGTACAAGGAAATTGACAAGACTACACATAACAGACAGTCGAATCTGCGCACTTGGGAAAGACCGAGTAGTAGTAGTAATAATAAATTACAACCCCATTTGCATACTTTTGAAGCATGATTTTTTTAAAAAGGTGGCAACTGAGTTACGGTCCTTCCAAAGTACTGTTTCAGCATCAGTGTCGAGGGAGGCTGGAGGTACCACTAGTGAGATTCCAAAGGGTGGCATGAGCTTTTTTGCCAGTCTTGCCATGCTGCTGGGTTCGGACGTCATAACAAGCTACCTTCAGTAACCCTGCTACAAGCCATCGGTTCTCAGCATGGCTTGTTTGCACAAAACTACCCATGCTGAATCATCTGCGCTGGGTTCGCATGTCATAGTAAGCCATGCTGACACTAACAAGGCTCAAAACCCACCATGGCTTATCGTGTCGTGCAAACCCAGTCTCTGTGTAATTTTTATTAGTGATGAGCATTCTTCTTGTTTTAACTTTTAAAAACCCAATAGCATCATTACCAACATTAATAGCTGAAGGATGCTTTGGTAGAAAAAGTAAAAAGCAAGTCTCTGATTGGTCCGAGGCTGGGGTTTTTGGTGCTGAGAGCTGGGCCCCTAGCATCTAGATCAACCAGCTAACGATAGATAGAAAGGGAGATAGGCTTGGAAGTGAGGGTTCTCCTTTTTTGTTTCTCAGGAGTCGTGTGCCCCCCTGCACCTCCCTAACTCCCAGCTACCAAGAAACAACAACGTTTGTTAGCTTCTTTCCCACTACGCTGGTCCTAGCTAACAACTTTGCAGTGCCCTCTGCTCCCACCATTCTGGTAGGAGGGGAGGACTACATCAGTTTCATAACTAGTTAAGAGATTTCGACAATTCCAAGTGCTTTTGTACCCGGGTTTCAAAGATACATTACTGAGTACTACAGAGTCTGCTAAGCCAGTCATGAAACTGCTCAGGGAGAAAGGGAAGTCTGTGGGCACAAATAATTGGGAGCTGTGTTGTGTATCTAGAGAGCTATAGCACTTTCAGAAGCAAAGATAAGATTCCAGTGATAATCCCCTCATTTAAGTTAAAGAAGTTGAATATGAAGAAGCAACCAGGGCAGTGACTGATAATATGAAAAAGATCGTGAATATATCTTCACTGGGGGTTTGCCTGAATGTTATAGCACAATGTTATACATTGGCATTTTGTAGGATACAGCGTTGAACAGTATACAGAGCAGCAGCTTTTAAAGTCTAGTCTTGGTAGTGGAAGACTGCTGTGCTTTATTATGGAAGAAATATGATATCCAACACTGTTATATTAGGGCTCCAAATGTAATTAAAGTGTGATGGTCTAGTAACTTCTAGTTTATGTGGTGTGCTGTTACTTATGTTTCCATCCCTTGGGAAAAAATGAAATTGGTAATGGAAATTCTATAGTTACTAGGAAGTATAAAAACAAAAGATAAGTGTTATACAGGTTGCACATAGTGAAACGACCTCTATAATACTATTTTGCCTTTCAGGACTTGGCAACACTAGTTCTTTTTCCAGATGGTTAAAGGTGTGTCCCTAAAAACACAGTTGTATATTCACCTTACCGAATAATTGTGCAACTATCTTGTGTGAACTGCAGCATGTGTGCATGGGGGGTGGGGGACACAGTTGTGTTTTGGGTATTGTCAGCGAGCAGTATTATGAATGTTGCAGAAACATTTGCATGGATGCCTAGGCACAAGCATCAACAACAGTGATGACTGCAAAAATTCTGCTAAATTCACTGCTCTTCTGTGACCGATTCTGTTCTGTAACATGAACGGGTGATGCTTGTGCAACTCTTCTAGAAGCATGGAAACTGTATAATAGTATGAGGAACTGAAGGCCCTGGCCCACACATGGATATTATATCTGCTGGGATGAGCTTTTAGCTCAGTCTCCCAGTTAATTTCATCTGAGCGACCACACTTGGAACACACCCTGTTCTCAGCTTTTTCAGCTGTTTTTTGAATTTTGCTATCTCTGCTTCTTTGGTGCCTACAGCCTGTTGTTGAGCCAAAGTATTCCATCTGACTGTAGACAATCTCTTGCCCACTGGCTGCAAGGAAAACTGGATTCAGGAATGGCCAACCTGGGAGAGAGAGAATGGAGACTTAAGCCAGTCTGGAATTATTTATCCAAAAGACTTTTGGTGTTTTGTTGGGATGTGTGCAGCATCAGCTACAGTGAAGGCCAGAGAAGTAGAGGAAAGGCCAAGTGTCTCAGCTTGCTGATGGCAGCAGCTGTTTCAGCAAGCATTAAAATGGGGAAAAACTTCTCCCTGTATTTCCCATCTTGGGGCCTCTGCAGTTGCTATCTTGCAGAGAGGGACTGGAATTAGTAAAGACACACCTGTCTGCACATCTCAGATGGTGGTAGCAGTAGTAACTTCACTAAAGGGCTCTGGGGTGGATTGATGCAGAAAGATATCTTCTCTGCCTCACAGTTCTTCATTGAAACAGCTGCCACCATTAGTAAGTCAGCAAAGAAGAGGTCCTACTTTCCTCCTCTGACCCCAGTGTTTGGAGCAGAGTTGGCATGAGAGCAATACCAGGGTGCCTTCACAATGGATACTAGGCGAGAGGGAGCAAAAGGCAGTAGCTCACTAGCATACACTGTAGCCTGGTGGAGCATGGTGCTTTCTTTCTGCCCCCTTGCAGGCCACCTATGTAAAAGGTGAAGTGCAAATAGGGTTAGGAGAAGAGCAGGGGGGGAAACGTGTCAGACTGTGAATGGCTTAGGCTACTTTAAATGAAACCACATTTCACTTTGCGCAGATTTTGTCAGATTTGTTGTTGGCTGCTTTTGATCTTGATTCTGCTAACCCTGTGCATTGCTTAAGAGATTCTCTGCCTGTTATTAAGAGCCCTTTAAGCATGTAAGCATTCACTGCAGCATTCCAAGTTGAACACTTTAGTGTTTGAGACTAAGTGGCAGCTAAGCTTTAAAATTATTTTAATTAGGTGTTATAGAATGGCAAAAAACAATGCAAGTGACACTGCGATGCAAGGCTGAAACGAAAAAATCTGTCTGACATTAATCTACTGCTAACTAAATAAAACTATTAGTTAATCCATACATAAAATCACTAGACTTGTTTCCAAAATGCATTCAATTTTGCAGAGCCTGCAAACTGTAAAATTATACTGGGGCATGATCCAGAAGATTATTTATTTAGTTGCTACATTTGTATCCTGCCCTCTTTTTGCTCAGATGGTCAGTTATATTTTAGCTTCACAAGAACTCCTTGGAGTAGGTTAGTCTGAGAAATATTGACTCACCCAAGGCTACCCAAAGAGCTTCACGGCTGAGCAAGGGTTTGAATCTCTTTATCCTATGCTCAAGCTGAACACTTTCCCACTGCCACACACTGGCTTTCTTGCCAGTTTTGTCAAATTATTTTCTATTTTAAAAAATGTATTACTGTTCTTTGCCACCAAAGATCAAAATGCAGGACCATTGTCAAAGTAAGGAAAATGCTGAAGTTTGTTAATAAATGTTATTGCATGGTACATTAAAAAAAAAAAAGAGATAAAGATGTTAACCTTGATGACCTGAAAATCAGGTCTTTTGCCCTCCACCCTTCTCTTTGTACAAATATGTGAGCAATCTGTAGAATACTACTGTTTTGCACAAATGTGCTGCAAGGAAGGCACTACACATAGGAACACGGGAAGCTGCCTTATACTGAATCAGACCATTGGTTCAGTATTATTGATGCTGACTGGCAGTAGCTCTCCAGGAGTTTTCTCTGCCCCACCTGAAGATCCAACCTTGGACCTTCTGCATGCAAAACATAGGTCCTCCCACTAGAGCTACAATCCCTCCTACCTATATCTTTTTATTTGAACCCACATCTGCCCTGTTCTCCTTCAAATGATAGGAATATAGAGATGACAGTCTTCAACAAGCTGTAAAATGTTTTTCACAAATATGTAAGAGAGCCAGCTGTGAATACTCATGAACACTAGGTGGCATACATTTAATATGACAAATGCAAGTATATGACAGAAAATTGAGGAGTACAACATGGAAATGAGGTGCGATCTAATCCTTTCAGTATGATAGTGACATGTGAGGAAAATTGAGAAGATGTTTAGACTAATGGTTCTCTTCTCATTTTTCCTTTATGCTTTCTGAGAATGGTGTAAAATGTATCCAGCAAACCCCCAAATCTATACATTCTTCATTTTGAAGCTGGCTTAGCTGCATGGATATTTCCTTTGTGCTTGTACTTACGTAAGGTAAAGTTCTTCCTAACAGGAAAGTTGGATGGACCATTTCTCGTTGCTCAGACCTCCAAGCTGGTGCAAAGACTTTTTGGAAAGGCATTCATCTTATCTTTTCATCCTGAAGCTGGTTTTCTTAAAACAAGCTTAAAAACAATGTTTTAGAAGAGTTATTTTCCAAGTAAACCTTTCTAAGAAAGCAAGTGAATTTTTGTATTGTAAATATTAGCATCTTGGTGAATGTTGATGTTTTCCAGCAATTCCTAACTTTGTGGTATGTGAAAAACAACAAATTGACAATCACTGATAAATCTCAGACTGAAACAGAGTCTTAAACTAATAATTGAATTACTGATACAGAATGTCATTTACCAAACCATATTGATAAACATCCCAAACAAGTCTCAAGACCCCATCATTTCAGACATTTACTTACTTCCAAAGATTTCTATTATGTAGACTTTGTAAATCACATTAAAATCTATAATGGACATGATAAAGAAGAGTGTTCTGGGAAAATGAATGGTACTTTGGGGGAAAATTTATGCCTGTGGGAGGCCTGATGATTTTTCCCAATATGGTTTCATCTTTTACGACAATTTTTTAAAAAACAATCACTTTGGCTACTGGTTTACAAAGTATTTTTTGGGGAATGTTGGCATCCCATGGAAACTTCTCATGGTTTTTCAGTGAGAATTCCTATTGATATTCCCCTGCAATGTGCAGGAATGGAGTTATTGGGTATATTCTAAGCTCTGGACTCAGTAAAGATGGGTTGATGAAGAGATCCGACAGGCTTGGCCAGTACCCCGCATGAATTGAATGTGGACCCTAGAACACTCAGAATCCTCTGCAACACAAAGTTTCCATGCTAGTCAAGTTGATGTGGCAAGTGTTTTCTGAAGATAGAAAATTTGAAACTACTGACCTAGGAAATCCAAAATTTAGAAGACTAAGTGTGTAATTCAAGTCTCTTCGGAAAATTGGTTGAGCAGCCATAGGAAGTGAAAAGTGCCACTTCACTGATAGAGAAGGAGGTCCGCTAGTAGGACGACATTTGTGTTGCTGGACTTCTCCCTGCACGCCATTAGAAAGCTGTGCTGGCATAGATTTTTTGACAGAAATATTACACCAATGGAGCAGGGGGAAACGGGATGTGATGGGGGCAGATGTGGATATACCACCTCCAAATTTCCTTCAATTTCCTGATATGCCTACAGAAACAATGCGACCCAACATCAGTTCTGGTGTATCAATTAGAGTGAA
The DNA here is from genome assembly GCF_057233095.1 of Heloderma suspectum. Taxonomy (NCBI): domain Eukaryota; kingdom Metazoa; phylum Chordata; class Lepidosauria; order Squamata; family Helodermatidae; genus Heloderma; species Heloderma suspectum. The sequence goes on from NC_139459.1 coordinate 91,876,052, forward strand.
AAATTAAAAAAAACCACCCCCATGCTCTGTACACAATGAAACAGCAGGGCAATGGATCTGGCGGTTGCTCTCAATAAATATCTCTCTTCTACCCCCGACTCTGATCTGAAACACAACAGTCTTGAGGGATTTCTCTCCTTCATAAATACAATTTTAAAATATTAAATGGTAAAAAGGAATCATGACCCTAGTAGGTGTTTTCCTCCATCTTTGGAAAAAGTAGTATTGTTGTGGATTGCTTCATGGTTTCTTGAAGTTATGTGTGTTTTTTTCCTTTTTACTAATTTCAGGAGTCTGAAAGAGATCAGGCTCTCATCATGAATTTTCTGATTCTTCCTTTGGGAAGGGTCATTTTGATAAAGAATGAAAATTATTTCTAGATCTTAAGATCTTTGGCGACTGGAGGACTAATTGGCGTTGAAAAGTTATAAATGAAATTGATAAGAAATTTCTTTCAGGTAAGAAATAGACCCCCTTCATGGATCACTGCCTTGTTGTGGCGAAGGGGCTTGCGTAACTCAGTGAAGCCATAAGCTATGCCGTGCAGGGCCACCCAAGACGGACAGGTCATGGCAGAGAGTTCTGACAAAATGTGGTCCACTGGAGAAGGAAACAGCAACCCACTCCAGGATTCTTGCCAAGAAAACCCCATGGAACGTATCACAAGGCTAAAAGAGATGACGCCGGAAGATGAGCCCCTCAGGTCAGAAGGTGTCCAATATGCTACTGGGGAAGAGCAGAGGGTATTTCCAAGTAGCGCCAGAAAGAGTGAAGCGGCTGGCCAAACCCGAAAGGACACTCAGCTGTGGATGTGTCTGGTGGTGAAAAGAAAATCCGATGCTGTCAAGAACAATATTGTTTAGGAACCTGGAATGTCAGATCAATGAATCAAGGTAAGCTGGAGGTGGTCAAACATGAGATGGCAAGATTGAACATCGACATCTTGGGAATCAGCGAACTCAAATGGACAGGCATGGGCGAATTTAATTCAGGTGACGATCATATCTACTATTGTGGGCAAGAATCCCACAGAAGAAATGGAGTAGAACTCATAGTCAACAAAAGGGTGGGAAAAGCAGTACTGGGGTACAATCTTAAAAATGATAGAATGATCTCAGTACGAATCCAAGGCAAACCATTCAGCATCAGAGTAATTCAAGTCTATGCCCCAACCACTGATGCCGAAGAAGCTGAGGTTGATCAGTTCTATGAAGACCTACAACACCTTCTAGAACTAACACCCCAAAAAGATGTCCTCTTCATCATAGGGGATTGGAATGCTAAAGTAGGAAGTCAAGAAATCACCGGGATAACAGGCAGGCATGGCCTTGGTGTACAAAACAAAGCAGGACAACGGCTAATAGAGTTTTGCCAAGAGAACACGCTGATCATAGCAAACACTCTTTTCCAACAGCACAAGAGACGACTCTACACATGGACATCACCAGATGGTCAATATCGAAATCAGATTGATTATGTCCTTTGCAGCCAAAGATGGAGAAGCTCCATACAGTCAGTCAAAACAAGACCTGGAGCTGACTGTGGCTCAGATCATGAGCTGCTTCTTGCAAAATTTCAGCTTAAATTGAAGAACGTCGGGAAAACCACTAAACCATTCAGGTATGACCTAAATCATATCCCTTCTGAATATACAGTGGAGGTGAGGAATAGATTTCAGGGATTAGACCTGATAGACAGAGTGCCTGAGGAACTATGGACGGAGGTCCGTAACATTGTTCAGGAGGCAGCGACGAAATCCATCCCAAAGAAAAAGAAATGCAAGAAAGCCAAGTGGCTGTCTGATGAGGCTTTACAAGTAGCTCACGAAAGAAGGGCAGCGAAAAGCAAGGGAGAAAGGGGAAGATATACCCAACTGAATTCAGAGTTCCAGAGAATAGCAAGGAGAGACAAGAAGGCCTTCTTAAATGAACAATGCAAAGAACTCAAGGAAAACAACAGAATGGGAAAGACTAGAGATCTCTTCAAGAAAATTGGAGATCTCAAGGGAACGTTTTGTGCAAAGACGGGCATGATAAAGGACAAAGAAGGCAGGGACCTCACAGAAGCAGATGAGATTAAGAAGAGGTGGAAAGAATACACAGAAGAACTATACAGGAAAGATCTTCATGTCCCTGATAGCCATGAGAGTGCGGTCACTGAACTTGAGCCGGACATCCTCGAGAGTGAAGTCAAGTGGGCCTTAGGAAGCATTAGTAACAACAAAGCTAGCAGAGATGACAGTCTTCCAGCTGAGCTATTTAAAATCCTAAAAGATGATGCTGTTAAAGTGCTGCATTCAATATGCCAACAAATCTGGAACACTCAACAGTGGCCACAAGACTGGAAAAGGTCAGTTTACATTCCAATTCCAAAGAAGGGCAACGCCAAAGAGTGTTCAAACTACCGCACAATTGCGCTCATTTCACATGCCAGCAAGGTGATGCTCAAAATCCTACAAGCTAGGCTTCAGCAGTATGCGAACCGAGAACTACCGGAAGTACAAGCTGGGTTTCGAAGAGGCAGAGGAACTAGAGATCAAATCGCCAACATTCGCTGCATCATGGAGAAAGCAAGAGAATTCCAGAAAAACGTCTATTTCTGCTTCATTGACTACGCTAAAGCCTTTGATTGTGTGGATCACAACAAACTGTGGCAAATTCTGAAAGTGAAGGGAGTACCAGACCACCTTACCTGTCTCCTGAGAAACCTGTACGAGGGTCAAGAAGCAACAGTAAGAACCAGAGATGGAACAACCGATTGGTTCAAAATTGGGAAAGGAGTACGACAAGGCTGCATATTGTCACCCTGCTTATTTAACTTATATGCAGAGTACATCATGAGAAATGCCGGGTTGGATGAATCAGAGGTCAGAATTAAGATTGCTGGGAGAATTATCAACAACCTCCGATATGCAGACGATACCACCCTAATGGCAGAAAGCGAAGAGGATCTAAAGAGCCTCTTGTTGAGGGTGAAAGAGGAGAGTGCAAAAGCTGGTTTGAAACTCAACATTAAAAAAACGAAGATCATGGCATCTGGCCCCATCACTTCCTGGCATATAGAAGGGGAAGAAATGGAAGCAGTGACAGATTTTACTTTCTTGGGCTCCAAGATCACCGCAGACGGTGACTGTAGCCATGAAATTAAAAGACGCTTGCTCCTTGGGAGGAAAGCTATGGCAAACCTAGACAGCATAGTAAGAAGCAGAGACATCACCTTGCCGACAAAGGTCCGTCTAATCAAAGCTATGGTTTTCCCAGTAGTAATGTATGGCTGTGAGAGCTGGATGATAAGGAAGGCTGAGCGCCGAAGAATTGATGCTTTCGAACTGTGGTGCTGGAGAAGACTCTTACGAGTCCCCTGGACTGCAAGGAGGTCAAATCAGTCCATCCTAAAGGAAATCAACCCTGACTGCTCATTGGAAGGACAGATACTGAAGCTGAAGTTCCAATATTTTGGCCACCTAATGCGAAGAGAAAACTCCCTAGAAAAGACCCTGATGCTGGGAAAGACTGAAGGCAAAAGGAGAAGGGGACGGCAGAGGATGAGATGGCTATATAGCATCACTGATGCAATGAATATGAACTTGAGCACGCTCCGGGAGAGAGCGCGGGACAGGAAGGCCTGGCGTGCTATGGTCCATGGGGTCACAAAGAGTCGGACACGACTGAACGACTGAATAACAACAACAAAGAAATAGACCAGGGATCCTGTATGAGTGTTGGATGTGTGGGTACATGTTACCATATTTTACATGTAAGGCATCTTAAATCACTAGATGCTGCTCGATAATTAAAAAAAAAAAAAGGAAGTATGGAAAATGGATGAACAAAAAATAAGAGTTTTTAGGCTGAAATGCATTGGAATTCAAGAAGGTTGTAAAAATTATAAAGAAAGAAGTTTTAAGACCCATGTTAATAGGAAGAGGTCTGGTTTGGATGGAATGCTAAACTACAGAGAATGCTAAACCATAGAGAATGATTCTAGTGTCACCCAGGCTTATGCACTATCCCTCTTCCCTGGCACAGCCACAAAGAGGAGCTTGCAAGCATTCACTTCCATTTTAGAGTAACCATGTCTTGCTCTGTTATCCAAACCTGAACAAACTAATTGTGGTTAGTGGAAACAAGCCACCTTCAAACAGTAGTTTATAAATCTGGGTTATTTTCACTAATTGTAGTTAGGGTTAGCCACAGTTTTGGTTCGTTCAGTTCATTTTTTATAAGAACTTACCAAAATTTGCAAATTTCATCGTAAGTGGGAACTTAAGATTTTACTTAGGGGACGGTGTGCATGACCCTGTTGCCCTTACATGCATTTGCTCTACCGTGTTCGGGCATAATGCCTGAACAGGCTATATTCTCTGTACATCCATGAAAATTCTACTCTGTATTAGAGTTTTTGTGGATTTACAGAGAATATGAGGGAACAATCCTCTTGGGCTAGGCGGCTGCCTCCAAACTTGGAGGTAACCGCCTATCCAGTGCAGGGTGGGCGGAGTGTGGAGGGTATATTTTCCTCTGCGCTCCAGCTGCCCTGCATTACTAGCTAGATGGCTGATTTCAGCTGTCTAGCAGGAGCAGTTTGGAGCGGGGAGGGGGCCGGCCAGCTGATGCATAGGAAGCATTGTAACAACGCTTCTGCCATTCCTGCCCCTCCCTGCCCCCAGAATCACCCCCTGTCCTCCGGCTCCAGGCTGCTCTTCCAATCCATGCCACCTATGAGGGGCAGGGAGGCAGTTTTCTGGGAACCAACCTTGGGCTCCGAGGTTGGTTTCCGAAAACCGAAAGACCCTATGGCTGACTTGCCACGGCCATAGGATTGCACCTTAAGGCACCTTAACCAGAGAACTGCTCACTTGCTTCACGTCACTGTCAGTTTCACTCCTTCCTTTTAAGTCACTAATCTGGGAAGAGAAATAGCACTCTTTAGCAGTTTGGCTAAGACAACATCGAGAGCCACAGTAGATTATAGTGCAGTGGAAATCCACTGTCGGCTGTTTTTGTGTGTGTGTGTATACATATTTTGTCTAAACTAAGTGTTTATTCCCATTTTATTTTCAAAGCACCAAGCTGCATGTCATCCAGCTATCTTCAGAACTGCTGCTGAAATTTTCAAGTAAGATTGCATATGATTTATGGGGAAGGGGTTTATCTAACTCAAATGAACAGAATATATAGAACTGTATTAGCAATTTGAATAGACACTTGAATTCTTGCTATGACTTTGGGTAAGGGTGCCCCAGCATTCTTATCTTTTAAATATGGTGATACATCTTGGGGTAACTTTCACATTTATTATGAATATCTTCATATGATCCACAGAATCACACTCACAACTAAGGCACAGGACTAAATGTAAGATTTTGCATGGTTGATAATGGGAAAACTTCACTGGGGAAGGAGTTCCATAGTACTGAGGCTGCATACATTTGTGTCCCAGCCCAGTAGATGACACCAGCAAAGCCTCTCTAGTCTATCTTAATAGACAGAAGGGATCATGTGGGGAATGGTGCTGGACCCAGGCACTTTTAGGGCTTTAAAGCCCTAGGTTTAAGCCCTGGGTAGAAATGAGCACCATCGTAATCAGTTTGGCAGTTACCTTGCCTTGACACTCGCTTCTACTGTAAGGCAGGCCGCTGTGTTCTGCATCAACTGGAACGTTCAAACACTCGTCAAAAAATATAAAAACAATAATAATAATAATAATAGTAAAAAAAATGCCCATAATGGAAAAACTGGGGCTCAAATGTGTAATCAGTTCATGGGGTAGCTTAGGGAGCAATCCTATGGTCACTAGGCATGGTCTACAGGGCATAGGATTTTTTGGTTTCTGGGAGCCGAGGCCGGAGCCAGGGCTCCGAACATGGTTCCCAGAAACCGTGCTCCCTGCCCCCTTCCTAGCCCCCTCATAGCTGGTGTGGCTCTCTCTGCGCCGGCTATGTTTCTGCACTTGGAAATGGAGTGTGTAGGCAGGGAAAAGGGGGCGGCTCTGGCAGCAGGGAAGGGAGGAGACCGTGGAAGCTGCTTTATGCAGCTTCCTATGCGCTGCATGACCCCCTTTCCTCCCCGAAGCTGCGGCAGTCAAAATCGGCTGTCTAGCCAAAAATGCAGGGTGGCCGAAGCATGGAGGTCAGGATCACCTCCATGCTACGGCTGCCCTGCACTGGATGCTCGGCAGCCTCCGACTTTGGAGGCTGCCAACTATCTCAACAGGATTGCGGCCTCTTTCAATTAAAAACCTTTCAACTATTTTTTAAAAGTGCTCATGATTAATTGGACAACAGAATTTTTTTAATATTTGGGTTTTATTTTTAATAAAAATGTGTGATCCTTAAGCACTGTATAGTGAAAAATGATGAATTCGCTATGAATGCTTGCTCTACGTGAGAAAGTTGGGAAGATTTACTGAAACACCAGTGCCTATTATTAGTAGCTTTGACAGTTCTGTCACTGCTGATAATCAATTATGTGATTTATCAGTTCTTAAGATATAATTATTTTGTAAGGGTGTAATTAGATAAATTTTCAGTGCATCAAAATAACCTAAAGCAGTATTCATCACTTACCACATGGTGGCTTCATGTCTTTTTTTTGGTGAGTTTTTACTTTTGTTCTTTTTCACAGAATTCATTTGCCTTTATACCATTACTTCTTAAGCACAGCTATCCTGATTTCACATTAGTAAAAAAAAAGTACTGGTTTAAACAACTTGATTGTAATTTATTTTAATGACAGGTTGCAGATTATTACTAATTGCAGATTGTTGCCGATTGCTAATCTGCAACCGATGGGAAATAATTCCTAGGCCCAAGGAAAGACTGCTTCTGGGGAACTTAACCCGTCCATGGGAACTGACTTCAGTTGTAGAACTGAAAAGTGAGGGTTTATTGGCAGAAAGTCTATAGAAATTGCTCATTAGACCATCTGTGAACTCTGAGCTTGAATAAATGAGAACTTCAGGAGCAAACCTTGTTCTAAGGCATAAGATTAGGAGTAGTGGAACATAGGTGGCTGTCTTATACTGAGTTGAACCATTGGTCCATCTAGACCAGTATTGTTGGCACTGGGGCGGGTTATTTAACCTATGATGAGGCTGTGGCACATGCGGCAGTCATTTTGAATGTGCAACACCCACTCGGGGTTGTCGTGTTGTGCAAACCCAACGAGCATGGGTTATGTGAGGGTTAAGCAACCTACTCATAACCCATGGTCTGTTTTAGGTTGTTTAACCGTCATATAACCCACACTCGTCGGGTTCACACAACATGACAAACCCCGGGGGGGGGGGGTGTTGGATGTGCCATTTGGCTCCTGTGTGGACTGCAAGTTAAATAACCCACGACGAGCTGCAGCATGTCGTTTGAAACCATTCAGTTACTGGCAGCAGCTCCCCAGGGTTTCAGGCAGGAACTTTCCCAGCTCTACCTGGAGATGTAGGGGATAGAACTTGCAACCTTCTGCATGCAAAGCATGTGCTGTACCACTGAGCCATGACTCTTCCCTAGTGATGGCAGCAATGTTTGGAAATGTAGGATTGGGAATATGAACTCCCCTTGTTCAGAAATTGCTGAGCAGTTACAAGCAGAGCCATTCACTATCCTCCTCACCCCAAAAAGGAAGTTTTTGCTCTGCTTGAAATGACTCAATGATAGCCCTGCATCAGAGCCAGCACTCTGTGCTACCATTTTCCTCCTGCTCCCCCATTTCCAAAACATACAAAGTTGCAGGTTGGGAGAGGGAAACCTGCATTAGTGAAGATTGGCAAAAGCAAAGAGCTTATCCTAGCTTCCCATAGTTCCAGCTCGCAGTGCAGGCTTTAGAGATGTTTGGGAGATCCGTTTCTCACAGGAATTGGGAATTGCAGTTTGTTTGTTTTTTAATCCTCATCTTCCTTAGGATTTTTTTTAAACTACAGTTCCCACAATTCTCCCTGGCCAGGGAGGTTAAGCCACTGCATACAGGAACCATGGATGAGCTCTCAGCTTTTGATGGAGGGCGGGGGGGAACCAGCAGCAACAGCAGAGTAGATCCTCCAGCTCAAGTATTCCCAAGATTTTGAGAACTCTTGAAAGATAACCCAAGTTTTTTCCAAGAAAGGTTGGAAAGACTGAGCGAGTTATGAATCAAGATGGGTAAATGAGAAGGAAAACACACCTAAATGGATTACAAGTCCCATACAAAGAGTTAATAATATCTGCTGTATGCTTGTAGCATTAATATGATAGCTTTTTAAAAAAATTTGGACAATGAGGATTAGGAGAAATTAAAACATGTTAAACCAGAGCCAGGGGAATTACCCAGTGGTTTTTGGGAGGTCTGTGGACATACCAAACAATTCCATCAAAATACAAGTATCAGGCTTCCTCAGATCACAATACAATGCAGATGAGTATTCTGCTTTTTCCCCAAAGCTGAATTAATTGTGCTTACAAAATCACACATTAGAGTATGATGCATCTAAGAAACTATCTATGTTAATAATCAGGTACTGTATTTACAATTGTAGCTGGAGAGTTTGCAGTTGCCAAAAATAATGTTGCCAATCTCAGGTTGGAACTGGATTTGCTCTAACAGCAATTATATTGTAGAAGGGTTTGTTTTTATATATATATGTGTGTGTGTGTGTGTGTGTGTGTGTATATATATATTCATAATCAAAAAGAGGCAGAGTGAAGTTAGTGTTTTCTTCATTTCCCAAGCTGGCATAATAGCTACGTGAGTTAAGGCCACAGCTCAAGGCATGGGAAGAATGCTCTCATTAGTTTTTTCCGTTCTCTCAGTTAATGGCTGTGGGATTGGCACACTCATAATCTGACCTGTCATAATTAAACTTTTCACGGCTCAGGAATGCACTGCTGGAAACTGATGGAGCACCAGAAGTAATGACTGTAATGCAGGTGTTTACACAGTGCTTTGTTCAAGTATACCACGAAAATAATAAGCAGGTTAGTCAAGTTTCATTTTTCATTATTTTTGAAAAAATTGAGATGCTTCAAAATTTAGTATGAAAAGAACAATTTTAGGTTGCAGAATGCTAAAAGAATATATCGAACCACATAATACCTTTCTGCTATAGTAAATGGATGCCAGCATAAATTTGATAGTCTTAAATAGCATCAAATGTAAGTATGTGCAAAACCACTGTAGCTTTTTCAATCCATACACTGTTCACCTAATACTAGTTTTGGAGTAGTAGATGATGTACTAGTTATAAAACTCTGCCCAGACTATTCTTTTTGTCTTGCTGTACTACAGCACAAATCTGTCTTGGGCCAGAAGTGGTGCAGTAACTTTAGATGTCTGTTTACAATTCACAGGCATCTGGGCACTGATCTGGAGAAATTCTCTCTCTCTCTCTCTCTCTCTCTCTCTCTCTCTCTCTCTCTCGCACCCCTCATAATCAGATTAAAAAAAAAAAAAAATCCTCAGCTGTGCCAGAGTTTGAATGACCTCTTCCCTGTCATGGAGTTATATATGAAAAATCTATAACAGAGCTCATGGATCCTTTCACAGCTGAAGGGGCTTAACCTCATGTAGCATCTAGTTATATATACCTCTTTTTTAATGTTGGTAGTACCATTAAGATTGCTCCTTTTTTGCTTTAGGCAGTTAAAAGTATGCATGCTTGATAGACAATAGAAACTTGATAGACACTTTAATTTTGAGGCACATAATCCTTTCAAGATTTTCTCCCACACAAGAGTTTCTCTTTTCAGATCATCCAGGTGCTGCATTGGGGTTTCCATGCTTTTGGGGGGACTGTTGGCGTCTGAAAGGATGGATCTTCATCTTGGAACTGGTGCAATAATGAACTCTAATTAGCATTGTGATTAAATCTCTCTTTTAGCTTCGAAGGGTATGAATTAGGGTTGAAATTGCAGCTGTCTCAGTTAATATGTACACATGCCACGCCCATGAATTTTATACAGTTCTGTTTATATGGCAATAGCACATTTTGCAGCCTCGGGGTGGCGGGGGTGACTGGGTGGAGAACTTAAACCAAGATCCCACACCCTTCAAATAGCCAGGAGCCAACTATGCTATACAGGTTATTTTTGTGCTTTGTTGTTGAGCTGTTTTAAAACTGTTAGCTAGGTCTTCTGTACTTTATTTGTGTACATTTTTATGTTCACTGTTATGATTAGAGAAGAGAAGAACTTGGGTGTTGGTTTGGTATGCAGAAAGGTAGAAGTGCTTGCAGTTGTTTAATGCTGTACTTGTCTTTTTGTCTTGCTGTACTACAACACAAATCTGTCTTTGGCCTGAAGTGGTGTGGAAATTTTAGATGTGACTTTATTACTCATAGGGACCCCTGCTGGTCATTGATATGGAGAAATGCGTAGTGTAGTAGTTAGAGTGTTGGACCAAGATGGTGGAGAGCCAGGTTTGAATCTCCACTCAGCCACGAAGCTCACTGGGTGGCCTTGGGCCAGTCACTGCCTCTCATCCAAACCTATCTCATATGGTTGTTGTGTGGATAAATGGTGGAGGAGGGGGAATAAACATGTGCACACTGCCTTGAGCTCCTTGGAGTAAGGGAGGTATATACATGTACTAAATTGCTTAATAATGGTCAGTGGCCAGTGGGGAGCTTAAGCTCCCACTGATTCTTTTCCACTCTGCCAATTCCACTGAGCAAGTGGTGGGTCCCACCGTCTGCATTGCACAAGCGGGACCCACCGGATAGGCAAGGGAGATTTAGCACTTCCTAGGGGAAGCCCCAAAGCAAGTGGAAATGTTCGTTTCTGAAAGGAAGTAGATCAGTGGAGCTCATTTATGCAAGCTCCGCTGTCCTGCCTCCTTCCTGAAAAAAGTGTTTCCTCTTGTTTTGGGTTGCCCCGGATATGCTAAAGTGCTTTTGTGAAAGCGGTGGGGGCCGCTTGTGCAATGTAAGCGGTGGGGTGGAAGAGAATCAGTGGGGGCGGAAGTGCCCCATTGGATTCTGCCCAGTGTCTTCAGTTCCACACAACTCCTTGATATTAATGGGGACTGCAGAATATTCAGAGGTTCTCCAAACGTATGCACATAAAATGTTGGCACACGCATTAATAGCATAATTTAAACTTCGTAACATTTTTTGGTGAGAATGAGTTTTATATGTGTAATGCTGCTTTTTTGAATGTCCTACTCATATCTCTTCTCAACATTGACATGTGGCACACTAAAGGGTGAATAAACAAAAAGAACAATCATTTATCTTGTTGGTTCAGATCAAGAGGTCATCTAGTACACCATTTTGTTTCCAGCAGCAGTCAGAAAAATTTACAGGGAGGCCATGGAGATGATGATCACCCCGCTGTTCTTTGTTTTCCATCATCAGCTATTCAAAGATAAACTGCCTTTTGATATGGAGGTTTGATTGTCATGGCTAATACCATTGATAAATAGACAATTTTTCTAAGCCTTTTCAAAGCCTTTACATCTGAATTGGTGACAGTTGCAATATGCCATGTAGTGAATTCCGTAAGTTAGGTATGTATAGCGTGAAGAAGGATTTCCTCTTCTCTGTCTTGGATCTATTGGTAAACAATTTCACTAGATGACCCTAATTTCTAGTACTATGAGAGGGGGCAGAAAATCTTCCCCTCTACAACTTTCAAAAGCGTATCATGACTTAGGCCTGGTCAACATGTATTGAAGAATGAGATGGTAGAAATGTTTGTCCTGCTGTACACTCTTCAATTCCTGACATTGAATCTCATATGCCAATTTGTTGCTATTCACTCAATTTGGAGAAATTATTTTTGGTGTCATTTGCAAACTCAGCTGAATTGCTCTTCGCCCCTGATTCCAGATCATTTATGATTAAATAGTTCTGGCCCCAATAGAGGTCCACAGGGACACTACTTATTACTTCCCTCCATTGTGAAAACTGTCCATTTTTATGGTCACTTTCAGCTTCCTATTACATAAACATATTGATCCATCAGAGAATCTTTTGTCTTATCCCATAACTACTGAGTGTCTGTAGAGGGCTTTGCTATGGGATTTTGTCAGAGGGCTTTTGAAAGGCAATTACGCAGTTTCTGCTAGATTGCAGCTCGTCAACACGCTCAAAAGATTCTAAAAGGTTGGTGAGGAAGACTTTGAGTAGTTTTGTTATTTGTGATGTTGCAAGGGTACAACCAGGTAGTATGTCTTTTCTTAAGCAGATGCAGCAAGTTTCATGATATATTTGCGTATTTTCTGATGTTGCAGGTTTTAGGAATTGTTCCATAAGTGATCCCTTTATGTTATTGGTAATATACTGCTATAATTTCTAAAATTATTGTCTTCGTCTTAGCATAAATTTCCACTGAGGGCCTGCTTCCCTTATAATCCGCACTCACTTGTGATGGCTTTCCTTAAACGTCCCTCAGGTAAGATCATCTGTTAAGTCTTTTCCGTATTACTAGACCCTGCAGTTGTGTTTATTTTTTAGATCAATAAGCGCGAAATCTTTAGCTATGTTAAAATTTTCTCTTCTGTTAAAAAAAAGAAAAAAAGAAATTTTGGTCTTCAGTTTTAAGCAACTTTGGTTAATGTTTATCTTATAGATTTGCCAGCTGCTGGTTTACATCAGCATTTGAACCACATTGCTGAAATACTCAAAACAACAGTAGAAGCTAAGGGTATTGGGTAAGCAGCAGTAGTTATGGTTTCCTTCTCTGCTTTTTTTCTTTTCATTTTATTTTGAGAATGCTCATTTCTTTGGCCTATATTGGTGGTAAAAATTTCAGTCTCTTTAGTTTTCATTTATTTGGTTCATAAGCACAAAACAATTTTGAATAAAACTATTTTATTTTATTTTATTTATGGTGGGTTGTACATCGCCCAGAGTGGCTGGGTGACCAGTCAGATGGGCGATTAATAAATTTAATAAATAAATAAATAAATAAATTTCAAGTACAAATGGGAAGAGTTTAGTAGACCAATCCAGCAGTTTCTTGCAGTCTGATGAAACACTCTTCTGTACAAGGGCTTCCCTATTCACTGGAGCAGCATGTGGAGCTGTCCACTCGCAGCATTAAACTTGAATGGGGAACTTATTCACATAGGAACTCCGTGTGTACACTGAAGCATGTATGGGTCTCTAGATTGGGCTGGAAGTTTTAGCCTAGTTCCATTAAAATCAGTGGCACTTATGCCACTGACTTAAATTAAACTCTTCAGTTTTGCTTGCATTTAGGCTTCTTAACAATCTTCAGTCTCTAATGATGCTCCAAGGCTGATGGAAACCAAAGATAGAGCTGGATGTCATCTGCTTATAGGTGACATCCCAACATAAATCTCTAGATAACTTCTGGAAAATTCACACCCTTATGGCCAACTTCTGAAACATAGTATTCCCATAAACAACATAATCACAAAAAGCCACAAGAAAAACTTAAATGTGATTGTGTTTTGTTTGCAATGTTAAGGGTGTTATTCAAAGCCAGAAGACAACTCTTGAAGAGTATGTATACTTGCAGTTTTAAGAAAATATCTAAAATATTTGTGAATGATCTTCCCTTTTTCTAATTTTTAAGTGTATATTAGAAATCAGTTGGTAGAAGCCCCTTTGCTCAAGGAATTAATTTTTCCTGGTAGGAAATAAACTTTATTGCACTGGCATTTTCATTCCTTTTGTGCAGATAAAAGATTTGTCAATCTTCACAGCTTCCAATTCAGCACCTTTTGGGAACCTTTGATGAGATTTAAAATTATAATAGATGGAAAATCTGAAATATGTTTTGGTGCTATTCCAGGTCTTGTGGTGACCTCTTTGAGAACTGGTTTTTGTTCATTCAGTTTGGAGAATGGGCTGATATCGCGGCAGAGCAGTTGCTGATGTCACAAACTGGATCCTCAGATGCTTTGCTGTGGCTTTTGGCATTTTACTATAATCCAAGTGATGAGAATCAGCAAAGAACTCAAACAATGGTGGGTAGTTCTAGTTATGTGTGTGAACATTCAGTAATCGGTTGCATGTCTATAAAGTGAGGCATTGATGTGGAAGACTGTTTGCTGCAACGTATAAGGCAGGGATGGCAAACCTCAGGCCTGGGGTCCCAGTCTGTCCCTCTGGGGTTTCCCAGATGCCCATGCTCCATTCCCCTGGCTCCGCCTCCTTTCTTCCAACCATTGGTCGTTTGGTGAATTCCCAGCTTTTGCATGTCTCCTGACAGGCTTCTCCGAAGGCTTAGTTACAGGCAGTAAGAGCTTGAAGCGACAATATGCTGGCATTTTTTGTCTTTTTTGCGCTGCCCCACTTTGCTTTCAGCAAAAGAAATTTTGCTGAAATTTCATATAAGGTAGTTTGCATCAAGGCTGATTTGAGTAATCTAGTTCAATTTGTTATTGTTTGAAAGAACAAAACAATTATGTATAAATTTTAAGCAAGCTGGAGTAAGTTTTAGAAAAATGTACCTCAAAACTCACCTTTGTAAGTGCCGACTCTTATTAAGGATCAGTTCAAGCCTCAGCAAGGCAAACAGTCTAACATAATCAAAATGGATGCAGATGTGTGTGTGCATGTGTGTGCGCTGGGTGGGTGGGGGACTTGGGCAAGATGCTTTCAGTGGGCTCCCTTCCCCGAGTGTCCCCCACCATCCTCCTCACCACTACCCATTTTCTTGGCTTGTCTCTCTTGTCCCAAGCATTGCTGGGACTCACTGCTGAGCGATCACTGCTCAGAAGATGAAGGCATGGTGGGCAGAGTCTCTCTGCTCCTCTTTCTCTGTGCTCCCACCACTGCTTGCTCTCTCAGAGGGGGCAGCTGAACAGACAGTGATAGCAAGAGGAGGTGCAGGCCCAGGGGATTCCAGGAGTTGGCAGTGGACGCCGTGCTGCGGTGGGGCCTTGAAAGGTGCCCAATAATGCTGACCCCTGGCCCGGAGTGTCGCGGTAGCTAAAGCATCATTCTGTGCCCCACTAGCATGTGCACTCTCTACATACTCATATTAACATTATAATATGTAGGTCTGGTTCTGTAAGGCACCTAGGTAGGAGATTATCTGGGCGTCATTTGTAATCATTTGGGGAAGGGCTGTAGTCCAGTGCCAGAGCACATGTTTTGCTTGCAGAAGGTGCCTGGGTCAATCGCTGGCATCTCCAGGTAGGGCTGGGAAGGAATCCTACCTGAAACACTGGCGAGTCGCTGCCAGTCAGTGTTGACAATACTGGGCTAGATGGACCAACAGTTTGACTCAATATAAGGTAGGTTCCTATGTTTCTAACTGCCTGGAGCTTTTAAAAGGAAAAGCATAATACATAGAAAAGTGAAATATGCTTCTTATTATGGAGCAGTAGCAGCAAAGATTCATCCTACTGTTACTGGCTTCAGAGTCATTTATCTGCACACCTAGAGGGAGCCTAAGGGACCAAATTTTGCATTCGTTTAGGCCTGTTCGAGTTAAGATACACTGACGAATATACAAATATCAGCACTTGGGCTACAATTTCTTCAATTTAACTAGTGCAGTCAAGTTTCCAGCCTAAGGGACCAATGCTGAGCCTGTCTGTCTGTCTGTCTGTCTGTCTATCTTCATTTCATTTCATTTCTATACCGCTCAATAGCCGAAGCACTCTGGGCAGTTCACAAAATTAAAACCACAGAGTGCAGCATAAAACAATATAACATAAGAACGCTTAAAACCACATTAAAATAGTACAACCAGAATAAAACCTAGCAGCGGTGCAGAGATTTAAACACCAGAGCTAAAAGATTAGGAAGCTAAAATGCTGAAATACTGGGAGAATAAAAAGGTCTTCACCTGGCCAGAAGGAGTACAACATAGGCGCCAGGTGAACCTCTGTAGGGAACTCGTGCCACAGCAGAAAAGGCCCTCTTCCTGGTAGCCACCTGCCTCACTTCCTTTGGCAGGGGCTCCCAGACAGGGACCCCTGAGAGTGATCTTAAGGTCTGGGCAGTCACATATGGGAGGGAGTGATCCTTCAGATAAGCTGACCTCAAGCTATTTAGGGCTTTGAATGTTAATACCAGCAGTTTGAATCGGGCCTGGAAATGGACTGGCAGCCTTTTCCCAGCCTACCTTTTCCTAGCCCCTTTTCTTGGTATAGCCATGCAAGACTAAGGGGAAAACACTGGGGCAGCAGTGCACATATCTACCATTTTAGCATTTGTGCGAAATCCAGGCACCACCCTAAAGGGGTAGGATATTTGCCAGCATTGGGCTCCATATGCCTGTAAACCATTGACTCAGCACAGAAGCACATAGGACTAAATGATTACTCACTCATTGGAGTGGGGGATGTCAATGGTAATAAATTTTATCATACATAAAAATTGGATATGCAAGGATTTCACATAAAAATATTTAAACCAGGAAACATATTTATAAATGTTAATAGAACTCAGTAAGGAACTCAGTTGCTTGGGGCACAATATTATGCAAGTTTAGGCAGAAAAAATGCTTGGAGTTGTAGGACTTTTTTCTGTCTAAACTTGCATAGGACTGTGCCCTTAAAAGCAAAGTTAATGTTGACAGGAAGGAAATGTTTATAATACTTCTTTTCCCCCCCATTTCCTACAGTGCCTTTTATGTAGCAAATATTTTTAGGTAATACTACTTATGATCTGGCCAATAATTTCCTTTCATTCATAGAGTCTCGAATCCTAGTTCTCTTTTGCATCCAGAAGCCATTTGTTCTGGCCGCTGAAGGGAATGTGTGGCAAACAATACTAGAAGGAAACCAACCCCCCTGGATTCATATCAGAATTTTTTATCGGTTGAGGTCAGATTGCATGGGGATTAATTGATTTGTAGCTGCAGTATTGTAGGGAGCTCTCAAAGAGCCTTCTGTTCTTTTTCCCACACTATAACAATCTGTCTTCATTTTACCCTGTGACTTTCACCATTTCCTTTTATACAAAGAAAGGTCAAACCCTGGCTTATAGCCCCCAGTGCTTAGTTTTTCAAGACTTAAGGGTGTGTGTGTTGTTTTTACATCTTCATTCTGCTTCTTCCGAGTCTTGCATTTTTCGCTGCACAATTTCTCTCTCTCCCCTCCCCCACCTCACTGCCCCACTCCCTTAATTGAGCAAGGAATCAGTTGAGTACTTTCCTACAAGTCTCATGAAATGAATGTGTCTTCTATTTGTTGTTGTTGTTGTTAACCTTGATTCCATGAAATTCGTTCTCAACAGGTAGAAGTGAGATCTGTATGTAACCATCTGACAACCCTGTCAAGAAATCCATCCATTTCTGTCACAGATCTGCAGACTGCAGTTACTGGCAAAATAAGCATAAGGCAAGCGGGGATCAAACACCTTTTTATGCATCTGATTATTAGCTTTCTGCTCTTTACTTCTGGTGGACAGACAATAGCCAAAGAATTTATTGACCATGTAAGTATTTCTTCCTTTTTTCTAGGTATCAAGATATTTATTGCAACTCCTATGTGGGACAAATCTAAATTTTGCACAGCTAATTGACTGAGAATGCCCCTGTGTGTGCTCTACTCATGTGTGTGCACATCAGAGCTTGTGACTGGGTTCGCATGACACACTAACCCATCGTGGGTGCCTATCCATGATGGAGTAGTGTGTTGTGCGAACCCGGACAGCTTTCCATGGGGTGGGTTAATTTTTTTTAAGTGACCCACGATAACAACCAATGGGTTGTGTTAGGGGTTGTTTTATCTACGATAGTTTGGTGTGTCATCCAAACACGGCACTCCCAATCCATTGTGGGTAGAGGCCATCAGGCAGCAAGCCGCTCAGCAAGAGCAGCAGAAACTCCTTCCGCTCTTGTCTTCCACTCTTCGTGATCACAGCCATGCTGCTTCCAGTGTCCCCTTGCCAGCGACAGCCCCTCCAACAGTGCTGGA
The DNA here is from genome assembly GCF_057233095.1 of Heloderma suspectum. Classification (NCBI taxonomy): domain Eukaryota; kingdom Metazoa; phylum Chordata; class Lepidosauria; order Squamata; family Helodermatidae; genus Heloderma; species Heloderma suspectum. Next base: position 91,893,865 of record NC_139459.1, read on the forward strand.
ATGGCTCTTAGGTGGGGCCATCACTGCTCCCACCGTCCCCGTTCCAGTTGTGGTCGCAGCCCTTTAAAAAAAATTGGTTAGCCACTGTTGCACTATAGCACTATTGCGGCTGTCCCAAATAGAGAGGCTTGACTTAGCAAGGTTACCCATGGGATTCAAGGGCTTCCCCTGAACTTTGGGGGTGCCATGTTTTGAATCCCCACTTGACTGAGTCCACAGCAAGTGTTTTTCAGGGTGCCCCAGCCCACATGCTTCCCTCTTTTTTGATCCCTTGCGCTTTAACCTCACTTAAAGTGAGCCAGTGTGGTGTAGTGGCAAGAGTGTTGGACTAGGAGCTGGGAGATCTGGGTTCTAGTCTGCATTCGGCCATGGAAGCTCACTGGGTGACTTTGGGCCAGTCACAGACCTCGCAGGGTTGTTGTTGTGAGGATAAAATGGAGAGGAGGATGATAATGTAAGCCGCCTTGGGTTCCTTGCAAGAGGAAAAAAGGCGGGGTATAAATGCGATAACTAAATAAATAAATAAATAGGGAGCGAAAAACGGGGAGGCTGGTGGCGCACCCTGAAAAACAGTTGCTGGGGACTCAGGCAAGTGGGGGTTCAAAGCAGGGCACCAGTTTTTCATAGTAAAGTAAGTGCTCCCTTCACCGATTTATCTTTTTTTCCCTCTTCATATTGCTCTATTGCAGTTCCACTGGAGTGACTGACAGCAGCCAGGGACATGGTGTTCCTGTTAAATTTCCCCAACAACAACAACAATACTAATGGTAGTAGGTGGAGAAGAAGGCTACTACTGCCTACTGTGCAGGATAACTAAATATACTGTTCAGTGTCAGAGGCAATGTGCCTATCTTCACCAGTTCCTGGGGAAATACTACTAGTACCGATAATAATAATAAAAATAATGATGATGATGATAGTAGTGGATGGATAAGAAGGCTATTAATAGGGTGATGGGATTTAAAGTGTCCAAACCTTGGGCAAATGACCTGAAACCTGGCATGTATGTTTGTCTTAACTTTCTAGACATGTGTGCCAAGTTTCCAGTCATTTGCACAAGGTTTGGATGCTTTGAATCGCTCTACCCCACTATTATTATTATCATTATCATCAGTATGTACTAATTCATATTTGTAATTGATGGAAAGAATGTGTGAGGGTGTTGCAGGGTCACGTTGAGTAGCCCTGTCGGTGTTGAGCATCAGCAACACTTCCTGCCAACCATGTGCTTGTCAGCTGTGTGCAGAGGGCCTCTCCCACTGCACTCCTTCGTATGACAGGGAATGTGACAGGAGAGGCCCTCTGCATACAGACTGTGTGAAAGGGCCTTCCACATGCACAGACGAATGCGCACAGAACTCCTCCGTACAAAGGCGGGGGGGGGGGGTCTTGGGCCAATCAAGTACCTCTTCTCCACGTGAGGGGGGACTTGATCGGCCCAAGACTCCCCCTTTGGGCGGAGGAGTTCTGTGTGCATTCGTCTGTGCACGTGGAAGGCCCCTTCACACGGTCACTGAACGCAGGGGATGAGGGGACTATGCAGCGCTACTCTGCAACTCTCTTCCCATGGTTTTTCTACACCCGAGGAAGTTTGTGCGAATGACCACTACGCCCTCCCTGGGAACATCATGAATATGCCCTCATAGCTTTCTCGTCTTCAAAAGCAGTCATTCTGATTGGGAGTGTATGCCAGCCTCAGCAATTTTGAAGTCTGACCTGCTTCCCGGGTATCACCTATTAGTTCGGTCATTGTAAGGGTGGATTGAGAGGGGGAAACGTCACAGTCTGTGAAGTTAATAGGTCTGTTTTGGGCTCGCTCTAATCTGATCAGGTGGTAGGCACCTGTGGACAGACTACTGCGGATGTCTTCCTGACTTCTCCTCCACTCCAGTTAACCTTAATCTTAACTTTGCATACATTTTAAAAATTTTAACACTTCCAATATTTTGGCCCTGTTGTTGAGGGGTGTTCTTTATCCCCCACCCCAACCCCCACACATACGTTTGTTGGGTTGAGGATTCCCTGCATTTCCAACCTGTTATGGGAATAATAGGGGACTTCTGCCCTACAAGGTGGAAATCAACTGCCAGTCCTGCCTCCTAGCCAGTTGTGAGGGATCACCCCAAAGATAACCCAAAGTAATATGGAAGTGGTCCTCAGGGTGGAAGTATTAGTTTCCTGTTACCATGTACTCAGTGGCAACTTTTTTTTTCTATTTTTAACCCTCCTGCCCCCACAGAGATGTGGAATTGGGGGGGGGGGGGACACTTGTAGGGGAAAAACTTCTTCTGAAGCTCCATGATCTAGATCAAGACCGCATGTGCTTACATGAAAGTAAAGAGAAATAGCAGCCGCAGCTACACTAACATGACTAATAGAACGCGTGTTTGACCCAGGGAATGGCTCTGTTTGCACGTAACCCATGATTTGACCTGGCATGTGCTGCTACCATTTTGAATATGCGACCTTACATCAACCCAAAGGTAACCTAAGCACTAATTATAGGTTAACTTTGGGTTGTTTAACCCACGATTAACCCATAGTGTCCAGGTTCAGATGTCACTGAGCAACCTCCAGTTGGAGGTTGCATGTTTAAAGAGGCAGCAGCTTGTTTAAAGAGGCAGCAGCCACAATTTGCCGCTGTTAAGTGCAAACCAGGTCAATCTCTCAGGAGAGGAGGGGGGAAAATCAGATACCTGAACAGGAATCGATTGATTTCCAGAGTCTGTTACAGCAAAAACAACAAAGAGTCTTGTGGCACCTTAAAGACTAACAAATTTATTCTGGCATAAGCTTTTGTGCACACTGTCCACTTTATCAGATGCAAGGAATAGTTCAGTTTGTTCTGTTTCAGCAATCCTGAATGGTTGATTGTGGTCTCATTAACTAAAACAACATTATGTCTACCTATTGTTTTGTTGCCTTGAGTGTTCATTGGGATTTAATTTCAGTAGAGTCTGATCTCGTCTGATCTCTGAAGCTTAGCAGGGTCAGCCCAGGTTAGTACTGGGATGGGAGACTGCCTGGGAATCAGGCTTCCTGCATTGAGCAGAGGGTTGGACTTGGTGGTCTTGTAGGCCCCTTCCAACTATGCTTCTATGATATGCTTCAGATTCTATGATATGCTTTAGAACCTGTTGTCTGCTACTCCTCAACCTAGTGGTGTACTGGTAAAATTTGAAGCACAGGTATTCATTGTGACAGTCTCCATAGCCACGCCCCCCAAATTCAGGCAGCTGTGTTGATCCATATCAACAAACCAGTTCTAGCAGTTTTCATCACCAGGACAAGCATGTCTTTTGTAAAACTCATAGGTTTAATTGTCCATTCAAGACCAAGCCACCACAAAAAACTTTGCATCACAACAGTGTATGTTACTTGGAAAATCCATTTCCACGCAGCAGAGACCGTGAGGACTGCAGCTAAGCTTAGAGGGAACAGGGAAGCCTTTGAGGTGGGTGGCAAATGATGTCATTGTCCCTGGTAATCAAAAAGTCCTGGTGCTTCAACCCTATGAGCCCTGGCTACATGATGAGGAGAGGGCCTTTCTTTGTTGAGTAACCACAACCAGCTTCCCGCCATACAGCAGGGATTAAGGACTTCTTCTTCCAGATCAGAGGGCACCAACTCCATTCAGGGTTGAACACTAGCACCTGTTTTAAGAAATTAACAGCATTTCTCTTCCTCCCCCCCCCGCCTTATTCTTGTTCTGAATGTATTAGCTGTTTTGATTTGTGTGTGTATGGTCAATAAGAACTATACCACTGTAAACTGTAGCTTTCTACTGGACAGCAGAAAATGTATTTGCCTTTGACATAAAATAATACACTTAAACTTTTTCCTTTCTGTGTTTTTCCCCCCTTCCCTTTCAGTTTGTACTTGGAGGCCCTGAAATCCCAGAAGTTACAGACCTTCTTATCCGCCTTTCAAATAGAGTTAGCCAACTTGGAGTGGAATATCAAAGGACTTTAAAACTGGCCAGTGATCTCCTCCAGAAACTGAAATGTATGGTTTAGGTTTTATAGTAATATTCAATTTGGATCAGTAGTCAGAGTAACCAATCAGAACCTTTGAGTGGAAGGAAAGTATTCGGTCTTTTTCCATGGGCATTTGCTTCTTTAATTCTGGAAGAGAGGTCTTTGTCTGATATTGTATGAATTATACAAATAAATAGTGAATATGGTTGAAAATGCTGGTAATGATCCTTATGAGCAATATTATAAACTGATCTGTCTCAAGTCACATACTGATTAGGATCTAACTGTGGCTTAGAGTATATTCTAGTTCACTCAGTCTAATATCCATCATAAGGCTGAAAAAATGTTATACTGAAGGATTTTCCTTATGTAGCTTAAATGCTTGTAAATCTGAAGTGCTCTTTGAGCATTGATTGGAATCATCTTTTCTTCCTTTGCCTTGTTAGAGGATGTTTTAAAGTTACATGGTTTATTGATAGAGTCTTTTGAGTCCAATAGAGTTGCTTGTTTCTGACATGCCACTTTGTAGAGTCTACACCACATCACAAGCAAGCGATTGTTAGTAATTCCTTTTGAAGTAATTGCCTGCATCAGACCAATCACTTCTTTGTATTTCTTCTGTGTTTTTTTTCCTCTCAAAATAAAGCAGATATATTTTGCTGAAGTAGCATTAGTTAGCAAGTGTGCTTTCCTCAGGTAGGGTGGCCTGCAGACCTCCTTTGAGCAACACCAAGAAAAAGACTCCTGCAGTTTAGAAATGGGTTTTGTTTGATTCCTCTTTCACAGCAAACCTCTCTACACCCTACCAGTCATGGTTTGCATAGTTATATGCACTGAAGTCATAATGTTCCCAACTTCCCAGCTTCAGTCTCAGTGGGGAGAAATAGTAGATCTGTCTGGAAACCTGTCACATTTTTTATTTACAGACAGGGCATACTTCCCAGAAAGTACACACTTAGATGTTTATTCATTTCTCAGTTTACTTTATAGGCTTTTCATTGAAGACCTGCCCCCAAATGTGGATACTGAAACTCTTACACCCACATAGTTCTTGAAGGATGGAATTATTTGCAGAAAATAGCTTTATAAAAGGAAGGAGTATATAGTCAACATCACAGTATGAATAGTGAAAGATAGCTGTATCAGATTTTGGGTGCTATGCCGGCCGTGGTCTGTGTATGCAAAACGGCCATTATTCTGCAGTAGCCCACAGATTCTTATCTGGATAAATAATAGTGTGTGTGCCACTCTCTGATTTCAAGCCCATGAAACAGTGCTGATGTTGTTCTGCCTTGTTCTGGCAACCAGGCCTTATAATCATAGGAGCAAGGAGTTTCCCACCATGTATAGATCATGCTGGATGAAATGTCGGATTTCTCCCACCCCCTGCTATGTAATGTAGCCAAATTGGCAGCTGCTACTCCCATTCATGCATTCAAGTCATAGGCCTCTTATATGTTTTTATTCAGCATAGTTTGAATATTTGAATAAGGTCTTTTACAGAAGCTCATTCATATTTCAGAGTATTGATTAGGGCAGTGTTTTTCACTTCCCTTTAGAAAATGTACCATTCCAATTACTCTATACGTGTGGAGCAACTAACAGCCTCTAGATACATTCTGTGCATTACAGTCTTTAGCAAGGTTAGGAAAACAGCATATTGGCAGGTGCTTCAAGTGCTCATAATTCACAGCAATATCAACATGTGGGTCTGTTTAAGTCCACCTACCAAGCTGGCTAACGCCTGAAAACTGATATTTTCCTTCCAAGTGCTTGCCTGAACTTTTTAGAAGGTATGTTCATGGCTGCAATTTCAAATGTTACCTTACCATTGATTCTGGGAATTTGCATTCGGGTGGTCCATTTGAAAGCCAATGCCAGAAAGGAGTTTCCCTTGCTTATTCTGGCTATCTTCCTTCCCCCATCTGTCTGACTATATAAAGGGCGTTAAAACCTCTAGAGCCACTTTCTGAAGGGCTTAAGTGTACTCAAACTGACTGGGTCCTTTTAATGGTCAACATTGTACAGCCAATTTAGGTGAAGGCTGAAGTCTCCCACCCCCATCTACCCCCCTCCCCAAAAAGAGCAGCCCAAACTCCCTGGACTACTTTCACCTGGCAGAAGCAAAGCTTCAGTAGTATAGTTCCTACCAGGCAATCATTTTGCTTTAAATAATAATTTAGGTACTGAGAGAGTAAAAAGAAAAGAGTTTGGTAAGTTCATTACTGCTAAGAATTTAGCTTTCAGACGGTTAACTTTAATTTTCCTTTTAGCTTGTTTTGCTTTAAACACAGTTATTCTCTTTATTATTCTTTATTTGCCAATTACTCTCAGTAGTTAAAAGGAGTGGGAGAAAAGCTGTATCTATTTCTCCAGATATTGTTCTGCATCTCTAACTGTTTGGACATGGTTTCACTTTTTGTTTCTTGTCACCACTCCTTCATGCACTGGCTCAGGTAAACATCAGTTAGGGATGCATGGATTTTGTTAAAGCTGCTCTATGTTTTATGGATTGTCAGGTGTCTTTTGTTCCATTGTCCACTGATTGATGGAGGTGGATTTTTTTTTAGGGATGTACGAGATGTTTGTTCCTGTTCGCAAATGCACATTAGCACAAGTCCACGTTTGCACAAATACCCCCCCAAAAGTAAAAAGCACGGTCTGTGGAATCTGTGTGACTTGGAAAAAGCCAGTTCACTGTGGAATCCATAGAAATACAAACTCGTTTGAATCCATTGTGGATTTTTCCGACATCCCTAACAGCAGTTCCATGTTTGAAGGCACTAAGTTATGTTCTTTTGAATTCTGAACCCATCTTCATATTTTTTCCAAGAAGAGAGTTTTACAGAACATGCATCAGTTTTTGTTCCCTTAATTGCTTCTCTATTTTGTCCACGTGGCAGCTCTAACATTAATTGGATGTAAACCTTCATCTGTCCCTTGTACAGTTAATTCATCCAAGTACACAGATACTAAGAAGAAAATAGGCCCACCAATGCAATGCCTTAATGTTTTAGGATGTATATAAGAAACCTCTTACCCATTTTCAACAGCCTGGTGCTCCAGCTAACATGACGGGCTATATAGCTCAGTGGTAGTGTACATGCTTAGCTTGTAGAAGGGTCCCAGGTTTAGTCCCCGCCATCTCCAGGTAGGGCTAGGAAGGAATCCTGCATGAAACCCCAGAGAGTTGCTGCCAGTTGGTGTCAACAGTAGTGGGCTAGATGGACCGATAGCCTGACTGAATATAAGGCAGGTTCCTATGTCGACATGCATAGCTTCCTGGTTTGGGCATGGGGGTGTTCTGGGGGAAGAGGCTCTCCTCAACTGGTCTAATCGCCTTAATAAAGCGGTATGCGTGCTGCCAGTCAGTGTCGACGATACTGGGCTAGATAGAACAATGGTCTGACGCAACATAAACCAGCTCCCTATGTTCCTGTGAGAAAGGTTACTGCAAAGCCAGACTATTCCAATCTAGCGTTCAGTAACAACCTTAGACTTTCTGTTATGTTTTACTGAAAAGTAGAACTCAGATTTATTTTAGCATATACTTTTGTGGATTAGAGTCCACTTCATCACATCTATGATGAAGGTGCACACACACACATACACACACACGGGTATAGAGGGAGAAAATGAGACCAAATGGCAATGAAATGCAAAAGGTAGCCTGTGACAATTCTATGTAAAGCTTAAGATAAGCCAAGAGATCATTCACAACAGCAATAATTCACAATCAAACAGAATCATCCCAGTTTTGCAACATTGAAATAACACGTTGGACAAAATAGTTTCCTGTCCTACTACAGGGGGTTAACATGATCAGCTGTGTTGCTGTAAATACCTGCTGTTGTGCATATAACTGTTATTTCCTTTAAATACAATATAGGTGTTCTTGAAAGATATTTTCTCATACATGACTTCCCCGATTTTAAGATCTGGGGGGTGGGCGGAGGCTCTTAGCTTGCTTCCACCACCATCTGATGCATGTTTGATGGGAACGTGACAAAGGGTCTTCTCAGCGGCTGCTCCCTGCCAAGAAAGGCCAGGCTGGATCCCTGTCTGTTGTCCTTCCATCAGCAGACAAAACATTTTTATTCAAATACCTTTGGTATTTTAGCTGGGTTGCTGTTGAACAGGATTTTAACTGTTGAGTGGTGTTACCACTTTTTATTTATGTGTTTTGTGTTTTTTAATCTGTTTCTATGTTATAAATGTATTTGTTTTTACTGGGAGCATTGGTGCATGGAGTTCCTCTCTAGAGTTTCAGACAAGGTGTCTTACCTAGCCTGACCTGGAGATGCTAGGGATTGAACTTGGGACCTGTTGCATGTGTTCTACCCCTGAGACCCTGCCTTTTCTCATAGCGTAGAATGGAAATGCAAATGTGCTCACATGCAGATTACACTTTTTTTGTTTTGTGTTCAGTTAGAAGCTCTCTGACCAGGCTGCATATATTGGAAGCCATCCATTGAACCCTGGAAAAATGTAATAAAGATCCTCTCTAGATACAGAAACTGCATATTTAGTTTGTGGCGAATCACCATAGAGTTAGGAATAATATAGTGTGACCAGTTCTGTCAAAGTAAGAGCTGACACAACGTGTTCTGCCCATTTGGGAAGAGGAACTAAAGTAGGAAAAGGAAAATGGCGTTTTTAGCATTGGCACCAAGTTCTAAGCTTAGATTAAATAATTGCTCCTGAAAGTATGTAGGAATTGTCACTCATACACAACATCATGCTTGTCTGATGTTCTTTGACATTAAAAAGGAACTAAACACGACTATGTGCTATTGGGTTTTTCATTATGTCCAATAAAGTGTGTGTATTGAGGGAGGGGAGATACATGAAAAGAGATTTTTGAAAGTATAACTTATATAACATTTAACAAATCAAAATAGCTATAAATCACAAGGACAAACAAAAGACATAATCTCTTTTATGTGCAATACCAAATATTTGCTATTTTACTTTTTGAGTCTTCTAAGCTTTTGTGTAGTTCAGAATAGTACAGCACAAAATTATTTGCTTTTCCTGCATTATCCTCTGAAGAAACCTGTGAAATAGAGCATAACTTCCTTCATGAATAGGTCGGATACTTCCTTGAATGCATCAAAAGGTCTCCATTAACAGCCAGTGTGTAGCTCAGTATGGTGTCATACAAACTCCAAATTTGTCCTCAAGTTGGAAGACTGAATTTAAGACTCCTGACAAAGCATAATTCAACTAATTAAAGTTTTGAAACTGCACTTTGGCTTGGGAGGCATAAAGAGAGTCAGCAGTTCTGTCTGTGGACACATGGGCAACGGGCGAGTGCCCCTTATGCCACAGCCAAGCAGGAACAGGGCTTCAGCTTTTGTACAGCCAGAAGGTCTATGAATTCTCTCCTGTTGTTTTTGTACTCATTATCTTGAGACAAAACACAAAGGAGAAAATGAAACTTTATACTGGCCATAGATCTAAATGTTCTAGAGTAAAAAGAAAGTTAAACCACACACGACATTTATAAAAATAGTTTATTTATAAAAATCACTGCCAATGTTACAAAGAAAGGACTTCTGGGATTAATAGTGGGATCAGTTTCATTTACAGCAATATGTGACCATCTCATCAGTATTATTCACAGGAGAGAGAGCTGTATTTCACACTGGAGTTATCTAATGTTCTGTCCATATTATATTGTGGTAATGACTTATCCATTGAGTAGGGCCATATATTTATAGAATAGTGAAATTTTCTTCACTCTTCGTTCCATGAACACATACCTATAGGTTAATTTTAAATCTAGTTAATTTTGCCCATCTCTATGTTAAACATCATATTACAAATGTCCACAAAACTCAAGGATTTATATTAATAAATAACTATTTTCCAAACCAGGTTAAAGTGGCCCACAAATTTAAATTTTTCAATTTAAATTTTTAATCACTACTGGTTGCTGCACTCAGATGTAGGTCCCATTTAAATGAGCACAAAAAGCCTATACAGATAAAGGCTTCAGCTCTTTCTAGTAATTTTTTTTTTTTGCCACGATTGGCACCTGTAATACAGAACTGTCTTAACTCATGCACTGAATCTTGCGAACAATACATTTCATCAAGTGGCTTGTGCTAGGCAGTGAGCTGGAGCCACAGACACTTGTGGGGGAGTGAGGGACTATAGGGATTTTTTCTGCTTGATTGCCATAACCTTCTGGAAAAGAAAAGTACTGGGGTAAAATGTTTGTCAGCTGATTGTTTTAGTGGTCACATAAGCCTTCCTTTGATGTCCAGGGTCAATGAAATCCTAGCACCACCAGCGTTTGGTAGCAGATATATTAAAAATCTCTGATCTTTCCTGCAAGGAAAATAGTAGTAAAACTTATTACTCTGACACAATGAAAAACATGCTTGTAAAAAACATTTTCATGATGAAAGAAATGGCTATTCTTTAATGTCCTGCTTGTTGAAAGAGGGCATCTCTGTCAATCTAATTTTCCTTGAATGCATGCGGTGGAAGAGAATCAACAACTGGAACCTGATATTCATGTGAATGTCACATGCTCATCATCATAAGGCTGAATGTGATTTGAGAAGACAGCAGGGTCTAGCATTCCATAATATAAAAGTCGCACCAGAGTGGCATGAGGAGGGATGATAATTATGTGACCACTGGAGCAGCCTTCTTAAAAACATACTTAATTGGAAACAACAAAAGTGCCACATTGCTCCCCCTTTCTGGAAATAGTGACTGGTAGCTTGAACAGCAGAAGAATGAAGCCCTCAGGATACTACTACATTACGTTTTTTCCTTGAGTAATCATAACTTGACACAGCCCACACATACCTCATCGTCTCACCCACCCACCGGCAAAGCTACTACTAGCTCCTTCTGCAAGACCGTGGTAGGTAGTCCATGTAAGGATTTGTGATCCACCTCAAGAGTATCAGTCTGTTCTATCTCTGGTTTCAGGCATGAAGTAAGACTTAGATTTTCACCGACGTCTGTGTGCTTAGTAAAGAAGCCTTTTTGCTTAAGGGCTCGACTCCTGTTCCTGCTGAACTGAGCCAGTATGTAAAATCAGAACTGATATCAGCTCAGTAGGCACCGGAGGACGGGTCCATCAACAGCCTGGAACAGCAACCGCTGCAGGGGGCAGCTCCAGTAAGAAAAAGTCATTTATTATGAGCAATAATGCACTGCTGAACTGCAACTAAAGACATAACAGGGTTGCTTTCATTTAAGAGTGACAAATCTTTTCTAAAATACAATACAGTTAACATTACACAAGCTAGCTAAGTGTCATGAAAAGCAAAGACACACCCTTTCACAATTACTACTTCTATGCTGTAGCCAAACAAGGATGTTTTCCCATGTGGATTCTTCTCATTCTTGACAGGAGGAAGCGAGGTGTAGCGTTTGGATCTTTCTCAGGGCTTCTTCTGTTGTAATCTACAAACTAGATTCCATGCAAATATTTGCTATGACACTATCACAGCAGCAGTAGTAATCAAAGTCTCTGACATTTTAAGACAGGTTTCCATCTCAACTTCTCTTCAGGTGCAGAACTTAGCCACTGTGAACAAAGAGGAAATCAATCACTGTTCACCAATCAGCTAAGCTCTGCACCTCACTAGAGAGGTCTTCATCTGAACATACTTAAAATGGCAGCTGACGTCCTTCAGTGACTTGTTTGTACATTTTAGGGTTAGCAGATTCATGGGATTCCAACAGAATGAGTATGAGGCTGCCATTATAGACTCAGTCACAGAAGCCAATGTCATGGTTATGTGGTAATCCCTGGCAATGTGATTTTAATCTTAAGTCACAAATCAGCATGCCAGGAACCCAAACAACCAAAACAGGAAGGAAATATGGGTAGCCTCTCTCTAAACCCTGTGAGCTGTAATAATTATTCCATCCAGATAACTTGAGGATCTTTATAAATCCAGCTTTTTCACTCATTTCATTTACATCCTAGAATATTCTTTGGATCACCATCCTGGCTACTCAAAAGAAGTCATGTGTATCAGGTCTAGAAAACATAACTCATTTGTAAAGTTGCCACGTGCTACTAAATTAACATCTTTAAAACTTATGTTAATGAAGATCATTGAGTTATTTAAAACAGGGCGATGGCATGAGAGAACTACAAACCCTGCACCAGAATAAACTGTTTTTAAAAAATCTGTATTTCTAGCTTTCCTTTCTGAAGCAAGTGAAACTGAACATACTATTCTTAAATTCCAAGGTACTGTTCTACATTAAATCATTTTAATTGCAAGGTATCATTCAACATTAAGTAAAACAGCAGTCTCATTACACATAAATTAAAATGATGCGAGTATAACTGACGCTTTCCCCGGTTATTATCTACAGAAGTGGACATTAAAATCATGATTCTTACAGTCAATGCTTTCACTGAACTGATTTTTTGATTCTATACATCAGCCTGGCTCAAGCCAGTGTGCTCCAGGTCTGTTGTACTATGATTCCCACCATCCCCAGCCAACATGGCTTGGCCATTCTGGCTAGAGGTGACAGGAGTTGTAGTACAACAGATCTGGAAAAGGCTGGTATACACCTATAGGATAAAGTAGGAAGTCAAGAAATCACTGGGATAACAGGCAAGCATGGCCTTGGTGTACAAAATGAAGCAGGACAAAGGCTAATCGAGTTTTGCCAAGAGAACACACTGATCACAGCAAACACTCTTTTCCAACAGCACAAGAGGCGACTCTACACATGGACATCACCAGATGGTCAATATCGAAATCAGATTGATTATGTCCTTTGCAGCCAAAGATGGAGAAGCTCTATACAGTCGGTCAAAACAAGACCTGGAGCTGACTGTGGCTCAGATCATGAGCTTCTGGTTGCAAAATTTCAGCTTAAAATTGAAGGACGTAGGGAAAACCACTAAACCATTCAGGGATGACCTAAATCATATCCCTTCTGAATATACAGTGGAGGTGAGGAATAGATTTCAGGGATTAGACCTGATAGACAGAGTGCCTGAGGAACTATGGACGGAGGTCCGTAACATTGTTCAGGAAGCAGCAACTCAACCCATCCGAAAGAAAAAGAAATGCAAGAAAGCACAGTGGCTGTCTGATGAGGCTTTACAAGTAGCTGAGGAAAGAAGGGAAGCGAAAAGCAAGGGAGAAAGGGGAAGATATATCCAACTGAATGCAGAGTTCCAGAGAATAGCAAGGAGAGACAAGAAGGCCGCCTTAAATGAACAATGCAAAGAAATCGAGGAAAACAACAGAATGGGAAAGACTAGAGATCTTTTCAAGAAAATCGGAGATATCAAGGGAACATTTTGTGCAAAGACAGGCGTGATAAAGGACAAAGAAGGCAGGGACCTAACAGAAGCAGATGAGATTAAGAAGAGGTGGCAAGAATATACAGAAGAACTATACAGGAAACATCTTCATGTCCCTGATAGCCATGATAGTGCGCTCACTGAACTTGAGCCGGACATCCTAGAGAGTGAAGTCAAGTGGGCCTTAGGAAGCAATACTAACAACAAAGCTAGCGGAGATGACAGTATTCCAGCTGAGCTATTTAAAATCCTAAAAGATGATGCTGTTAAAGTGCTGCACTCAATATGCCAACACATTTAGAACACTCAACAGTGGCCACAAGACTGGAAAAGGTCAGTTTACATTCCAATTCCAAAGAAGGGCAACGCCAAAGAGCATTCAAACTACCGCACAATTGCGCTCATTTCACATGCCAGCAAGGTGATGCTCAAAATCCTACAAGCTAGGCTTCAGCAGTATGTGAACTGAGAACTACCGGAAGTACACGCTGGGTTTCGAAGAGGCAGAGGAACTAGAGATCAAATCGCCAACACTGGCTGGATCATGGAGAAAGCAAGAGAATTCCAGAAAAACGTCTATTTCTGCTTCATTGACTATGCTAAAGCCTTTGATTGTGTGGATCACAACAACCTCTGGCAAATTCTGAAAGAGATGGGGATACCAGACCACCTTACCTGTCTCCTGAGAAACCTGTATGAGGGTCAAGAAGCAACAGTAAGAACCACACATGGAACAACCGAGTGGTTCAAAATTGGGAAAGGAATACGACAAGGCTGTATATTGTCGCCCTGCTTATTTAATTTATATGCAGAGTACATCATGAGAAATGCCGGGTTGGATGAATCACAGGTCGGAATTAAGATTGCTGGGAGAATTATCAACAACCTCAGATACGCAGATGATACCACCCTAATGGCAGAAAGCGAAGAGGATCTCAAGAGCCTCTTGTTGAGGGTGAAAGAGCAGAGTGCAAAAGCTGGTTTGAAACTCAACATTAAAAAAATGAAGATCATGGCATCTGGCCCCATCACTTCCTGGCATATAGAAGGGGAAGAAATGGAAGCAGTGACAGATTTTACATTCTTGGGCTCCAAGATCATCGCAGACAGTGACTGTAGCCATGAAATTAAAAGACGCTTGCTCCTTGGGAGGAAAGCCATGGCAAACCTAGACAGCATAGTAAGAAGCAGAGACATCACCTTGCTGACAAAGGTTCGTATAATCAAAGCTATGGTTTTCCCAGTAGTAATGTACGGCTGTGAGAGCTGGACTATAAGGAAGGCTGAGCGCCGAAGAATTGATGCCTTCGTACTGTGGTGCTGGAGAAGACTCTTACGACTGCAAGGAGGTCAAATCAGTCAATCCTAAAGGAAATCAACCCTGACTGCTTATTGGAAGGACAGAGACTGAAGCTGAAGCTCAAATATTTTGGCCACCTAATGCGAAGAGAAAACTCACTGGAAAAGACCCTGATGCTGGGAAAGATTGAAGGCAAAGGGAGAAAGGGACGGCAGAGGATGAGATGGCTAGATAGCATCACCGATGCAATGAATATGGACTTGAGCACACTCCAGGAGAAAGCGGAGGACAGAAAGGCCTGGCGTGCTATGGTCCATGGGGTCACAAAGAATCGGACACGACTTAACGACTGAACAACTACAACAACAACACCTATAGGAGAATACAACACGTATTGGTCACCCGTATTGGTGAGGAAAATATTACTACTTTTCTACACCTGATCGGAGATTCAGAGTAGGGAGCAGTAAAATTTTCCTTGCCGCTTGTCAGGAGCGCCCTGGCGGCTTCTCCCAGTAGATTCCAATAGCCAACTCAAGACACAGACGGAAGGATTTCTTTTCAAAGCTTTAATCCTTTTACAACTTAATAACTCTTTCAGATGCTAATCACCAGCGACTAAAGCAAGGAACAGCAGGGTAGCCTAAGTTTCAAGTAGTCAGTTGATCCCCATTTGAAAGAGAGTCACTTGAAGACCCAGAACGTATGGGCTAGGGAGAGATCCTCCCTCTTTCCCTTGGATCCATGGGAGGAGGCCATTGCTTGCACGCCAAACGGGCGCTACGCCTCCTTTCCGCGCCCTCCATCACTCGTCGCTCTTTGCGTCTGCGTCGAGCGTCTAAGAAGCCCCCCTCCCGCATTCCCTCACTACACGGGTCGCTATCTATCTCTGGAATGCTGGCAGGAGGAAAATCTGGCAGGTGCTGAGCCTGTGAGAGCTGAGCTGGCCCCTCTCCCACAGATAGCTGTTCCTCCTCAGAATCCGAACTGCTCTGAGGCTCTATGGGCTCAGTTTCCACCCTGACACCGCTTGACAATACAGTACAGATAACTCACTAAGTGACTACATATGCCCCATTTAAAAATGGTCATCCTATAATGGCTTATCTACTTGCAATCCCACCACAAAACATTTTGTATGTTACGCTGGCATAGCTTTGGTACAGCTCTTGCTAGGCATTAATTCCTAGTGGAACTATATTGTTAATGGCTGGCCTCTTATACCATCTCAATTGTAAAGTTATGTAAACAATCCAAAAGATTAACGTCTGTATAATGGGTTGACATCATTAAACAAAAACCTAAGGAATCCTAGCCTGGAAGGATCCTTATACTAAACTTTAATTACTTTGTACAAGTATCATAAAATTACATCCCAAAGAAATCAAATAGATAAGTGGGAAATACTTCAGTTAAATTATACACTTATGACAGTATTAATGTTGTTCAGTGCATTTATGAAGTGTTTAGGGCTGTTAAAAAAAATACACTGGAAAGCTGTCAATATGTCTGCTATGGGATTGCTGAAACCCTTTTTATGTAGGTTTATGTGCCCCCTGTACGTAACAAGTTGACTTCAGAAAAATTAAGAAAGACCAGTGATTTCAAATGGGTCATTTTTCCAAGGAGCTGGCTTGGACTACTTCAGTGGGCATAGATAATAAATGGCCACCCCTCACCCGGATCTGAAAATACTGTTTTGACATGCAACCTGGTCTAAATTGTTCCATTCCTATAATGATGTCCCTCTACCTCAACACTGGCATTAAAGGGTAACTGCTGCCATTCATTAATTGTATGCAATAAAGAGTACATATTCTGTGTTTACTACAGGTACATACAAACATATATACATGTGCATTTCAAGAACATAGGTTAGTTTTTATTGGCTGGGAGCTCTATCAAAGATCCTGGCAGCTGTGGGAGAAGGACAAGATAAACTCTAACATTTAGTTCTCACATGATCCAAACATACTTAAAGCTGACAAATTTTGATGAACCACATTTGTGTGGATTATCTTCTCAACAGATCTATGTTCTGACCACAGTTTGCAACTGTGGTCAAGGTTAGCAACCGGCTAAACTACTTACCCCAAAACGTCTCTTACATGCTCTTGCTAGTCATCTATTGCATAGCTCCATAAGAATGTATGGGAAAGAGAAAAGCACTGAAGTCCACATACTGGTGCCACATTACTTGTTGCTATGTTCTGTCTACAAAGACTTAAAGTTGGACTGGTTTCTTTTTGGAAAAGACCATACGGTCAATTCAACAAAAGAATGAATATTTGCTCACTAATAGAAATAAGGATATTTGCTTAAGGATAAGATGCTTCTTTTGTATGCAGCAAATGCACATCTAACATTTGTATTGAAACATATTGATTGGTTTGATATGATCCATAACTTAGCCCTTTTATGAACCTACTGCTGATTATGATGAGTTGATATGATTTTAGATCTTGACGAGTAAATTTATTCATTCATTTCATTCATTCATAAGTCATTTTTCCTCTCTAAAAAGGTAAGTGTAGAATTCAACTTTGGGGGGGGGGATCACCTTCTCAAAATAACATCTCTGCCACTACTTTAGCTGAGGATGCATCCATTAGGTCACGGGTTGCGGCAAAACTTTTATATGCAATTTCTTGCTGTTTTGCATCCTCATTCACCATCAGTTCTCCATATAGGTAGACACCCATTGCCTGTAAGAGGAAAAAACAATGATCCTATAATATAATCAATTCCAGTGTGATGGCTTTTAGGATAACTGACTGTACTTATTTTTTTAAAAAAACAACTCATAACTTAATAGGCACAAGTTTTTTTCTGCCTAAAATTCACCAGTATTCTTTGTGAGAAAATAACACAGCACAACTAGAAGCTAGCATTTCTTTCAAACATCAGTAAGTTTGGGTTTTCTTGTATATTTTCCAGGTCAAAAATCTCTGGCAAAATCCAACATTGCACAAGTTGATTTCTGTTCATGTAATGGAACTTTCCCCTCCTTTCCTCCCCCTTGTGCACCCAAATCTGCACTGGAGGATCACCCAACCCTCCAGAGATTTTGAAGGAGAATGGGAAACCGGAGGGGGATTGCCCACTCCCCGTTCTGAAGATGGAAGCAGTTTTGTCAGCATAAGCAAGAGCCCAAGCAAAATGTTGGACCAATGCACTTTCCTCCCCCTCTCCCCTCCCCCTCCGGCTCCTACATAACACTAAGCCAGGATTTTGTGAAGCTGAAAGTAAAAGCTAGTAAAGTCCTTCCTCCACCTCCAGCTGCGTGGAAGGAGAGGGGAAGGGATTGCACAACCCTGAGGCTTCAGCTCGGGCTCCTTCCTGCTTGTGCACGTAGGGTTAAACCACTGTTACATGTGAACTGGCTACTATCTTCATTATGGGCAGATCTCTGTTACAGATATGAATAGGCTAGCAATGTAGGATTTAAATCCACTGGAAACTGTTAGTAATTTCTTCAGTATATTCTGGCAATCTATTGCCTACTGTCAAAATAGAAAATAAATTCACACTGAGAATTCTCATTCTGATTTGACTTATTTCATGATTATTTCTCCATAACTCAGACATCAGCATTTTGAAAATACTGGTGGTTCTGTTATCCTAAACGTTAAAAGGTTACATTTGCATTTTCTTCAGACTTCTGAACAGCTAGTCATCTTTCAAGACTGAAAAGTGCAACGGACTGCTTTGATTTCATATGTTATCATCGCATAGTTTGCATAAAGTTTTGGAGAAGATTAAAAGAAGTGTCTAAACTTTATCTGCAGTTTTGTTGTCAGGAATTGTAAAAGAGCATAAAAATATATATCCATACACATCATCCTTTGACTTTGAACGCTGTCACCGGTACGCGGAGCCAGTGTATATGTTACTGCAGCTGGCTTAACCTCTGTAACTACCATGTGAAAACTCTACTCGTGTGAGCAGTGTAACATCTAAAAGGCTGATGTTATATTTGGAAAGATACACTGCTTGTTTTTCTGTGTGTAAATTAGCGTCTGAAGTGGAGACATATGGAAGACTGCAGATGTTGCTTCTATGAAATTCCATAATACATTTTTGTTTCTCTTCATGTATGTAGCTGCTATAATCACTTGTGTATTCCTACCCCAGACATTAATTTTATACATGGAAAAACAAATTTTAAAAAGTATTTCAAAAATGTGAACAGATATAATTACTTTTCCAATTGGGGTGGCTGTTACATCTTGGAAATATCTAAAACCATTTTCATATAATTAATCTATGCAAAAATGTTACTGAAGTGCCTTTAGTGTAAATCAGGATCTTGAAAGCTAAGCAGGGTCAGCCCTGGTTAGTACTTGGATGGGAGACCGCCTGGGAATCAGGCTTCCTGCACTGAGCAGGGGGTTGGACTCGATGGTCTTGTAGGCCCCTTCCAACCCTATGATTCTATGAAACCTCTATGAAATGCAGAAATGAGAGCAAACCAAGTTTTTTGTCTGCAAGGCTCTATGTCAGGAGTGCTACAATATAAAAATAAGCATGCCCATTATAATGGAATCAACAACTCTTCTTGCTCTTTTAATTAAACTAAAACCACACTGGCTTAAATCCTAAGATCCTAAGAGCAAAGCTCTGCTCAGGATATTCCCAGTGATGGAAGGGCGGGGAGGGGGAGCAATTTTGGCTGTTTCCTTCCCCTGCAACTCTCAGTGCCTTCCAAAAATACATGTTGGGGGTGGGGAACCTTCCAGAACAGCACTGGATGTGGCACTGGGGGCCTGAGGGAGAATTAATGAAAAGCACCTGCCTGCCTTCCACCAATGGGACCCTCTGTTGGATCGCAGTTCCTGTCATGGAAGGTCAACTCAAGAGCAAAGCACTGTGTTTAAAAAAAAAAAAAAAAGCTTCAATGTTGTGTGTATATGTACTGGAAAATACATAATGAAAAATAATAATAGAATTTCCTTGCATGCCATGGGAATTTGGGAGGGGGGACCGCAGAAGAGTCATAATCCACAAATTCCTATTTTTCAGAAGCAAATCTCTAGCCCTTGAACAGTGGGGGATGGGCTTGTGAGACGCGAGACAAAATGTGTGGCCACTATTCTGCCCATTCACTTTGTAAGAAGCAAACCTAGTCCTATCTTTCATTTTTTTTATCCATTAAAGGAAGCCATAGCAATCATTGACACTCGCTGTCCAGAGAAGGAACTTCTTGGTTCATTTTTAAGCTATTGGGTGGGTGGGGGGGTCTTCCCTAGTGGGAAGTGATTGCTTCCCCATAAAAAAAATTCAAGAAATCCAGGATTTTAGGGTAGCTGTGATTGGGTAGGACATCTACCACAAAACAAAAGGTAACAGCAAAGAAAGGAGTTCATTACCTTTCTAACTCAGGACTTATTTTTAAAAATATTTTCCCCCTGAGTTCGCAAGCATTTTAAAAAGTATCCTGCACTGCATGCAGATAAAATTCTTTTTTAAATGTGCAACTAGACACAAATGGGCAATTCCAAGAAAGAAATGTGCAAGTCCCAGAGAACATTTTGCAGTTCAAAACTCTAGTAATGCAAAAGTTGTATTAAGTTAGTTAATATAAGTAGCGGCAGATAACAGTGGGAAAAGGCCCCTCAACAACACTTAACCCTGATCAAGTGTTGCCATTTTGTCTCCCACTGCCAAAGACACTCCCCACAGACTCCGCTGTTACTCTTCATAGAGTGTTTACCATCATTCTAAGATGAAGGAAATCTTTCTAGAATATGGAGACCTTTTTCTGACAAATTGTCAGAAAAATTGTCAATCTTATGATATGAGCAGTAATGCCAGAAAATATCCAATGTAAGACTGCTGTACTGAGTTTGTGCATCTGTTTCCCTGCTTCTTTTTAGGTTTCTTCCAAAAATATTCCTCACTCCACATAAAGTTCTGTTGAAGTTCATGCCTTTTATGTGAAACCTGAATTTCTTCTGCATTAGTGCTGTCAAATTCCCAGGATTTTCTGCTCTGTGTAGGCTTCTAAATGTTGTGGAATGTGATGCTAAGCAACAAAGCACAAACGCAAGCAAAACACAGGTGTGTCATACTGGCACGCTATGTGAGCGAATTACCATCACATACTGCTGTGCAGCTTCACCCATACTACACGCTATTGATGACTTTCCTAGCCATCCTCTCCACAGCCAGTTGGTTCACTCCCTCATGTCAAGTTCTTGCTGACCTATCCTCGCTGGATTTCTTTGCCTGGCTCTATTCTGAATTTAAGTCTTTGTTTACTATAAACATCATGGTGGTTCTCTCCTGTGTTTCAGCAGACTACCCCTGAGTGGAATAGGATGAATTCTCCTCTAAAAGGCCAGGGATGGAGAGGAAGGGGCAGAACACAGGTTGTTCGATGTCAGCCAATGAAGAGGACAGATAGGGAATGCAATTCTGAACTCAACATCTGACAATATGCAAGGGGTTTTTGTTTGTGACTAACAGGCTGCCCCTGGCTACATCCTACAGAAGGGCAGGCCAGGCTGAAGGCCCAAGGAAAGAAGAGTTTATAATAATTAGGGGGAAAACAACCTGAGACTGATATAAACTCCATAGCAATGAAATGAAGATGGAAAGAATAGGAGGAGGTGTTTCAGGGTAGAAAAACAAATCAGTAAAAGAAAAAGGACAGAAAGGAGAGATGCATGGGACCAGAAATCGAGGTAAAGGAGGAGAATTGTAACTACGCAACCAAACCTTTGGCAGCAAGACTCTAGTAGCAATTTTAAAGTATTTAAAACACTCTAACAGTACAAGTTACAACAAACAGAACAAGCTTTATGTTGCTGGAACCTTTTAAGGGTCATTTCCATTCCAATATATCTACACTGTACATACCTATAATCTGGCTATATGAAAAATATTAGTAAATAGTTACTGACCTGGTCTTCCTTGAGGAATTTCTCAACATCAACATACCCTGCTTTGAATTTGTGTTTAATAACAAGCTCACACCATCGATGCCGAACCTTTAGCGAGAGAGAGAGAGAGAGAGAGAAACATGAACACTTATTAAAATGTTGTTGATTGACACAAAAACTGTTTTTGATGAAAATGTTTTTCAGTGCACTTTTTAAAATGCTGCAATCTCGATTAAATACTATGCACTCTCAAAAGAAAATTTAAAAAATAACATTACATGCCTATTTTTAACAGCAGTTGCCATTTTCAGCGCTTGGCCATGCATTGCTTGTCACCACTAGATCATTAATACTAGCCAGGCATGGTAACAATAAAACACGGCTCTGCTGCAATTAACATCACTGAATGTCTGAATAACCCTTCTCCAAGATCGTTACAGTACCAGACATTTAAAGGTAGAGCAACATTATCAAATGAATTCTGGTTTACAATAATTTAATAATATAATAACCTATTATACTTATACTGATGTATATTTATTCCATAAAATATGTATCATTTACCGAACGTTTTTTGCATGAATTATTGTTCAAACTAGAGCAATACTGAAATATGTTTCATAGTGTGATAAAAGAGAATTTTCTCTGTGCACTAGGGATCCTTCAGGCTGCTCTGCAGGGGGAAATACGCCAGTAATGCTCACAGAGAGCTTGCAGAGCATGCGCACTCATAGGAGCTGGCCCTCAGCCACAGTTGGCTGATGCTTGGAAGGTATGGCATGACAGCACACAGGCTCAGAAAGCAGGGGGAACAGGCTGGAAACAGCCCTGCAGGCCAGCATCCATCAGTGCTCTGAATTTATTTCTTTATAGTATTGATGGAAATTTCCCAAGGTGATGTTCTAGATATAAACGGCCAATGTTAATATAAGAAGATAGCAAATAATGACATACAACAGTAGAAATGGTAAACCGGGATGGGCAACCTTTTTTCTGTTGAGGGCATCCATTTCATCATGGGTAGTCGGTTGGGATCTGTATGTCAGGCTGGTGGGGCTGAAGCCAGCAGTGTGCAGGACCAGGGCCAAAAGTGGTTGGCCATCCTTTTCTCTCCCTCCCTCTTCCTTCCCACTCAGCAAGCTGCCAGGGAAAGGACAGATCACTCTTGCCAGAAGTCTGAACTAGACTTTTTAAGGGTGGGCGCTAGCAGGGGAGGGGCACCATTTGGGTTCCCTTCAGCCAGCAAAAGCTCTTGGGCCAATACTGCCTGGTGCCATGGCACTTCAGAGCGAACAGGCCAGGAAGGTGGCAACCGCAAATCTCAGTTCATGAACAGTGTTCAAAGTACTTTGCTGAGAAGCAGGAGGAGGAGTGATGCTTGTTCTTTTCAGAGCTCTAGAAAGTTCTGGGGCCTAGACAGAGAAATCTCACACGTGGAACTATTCAGAGCCATGATGAAGACTCAGCAAATTTTGATAACAGTAAAACATAGCCAGTTACAACATTTTTTGGCAAGGTAAGTTGAGATTTTACTGTCATCGCTGTCAGCCTAGCTATAATGAGCCACATCCTTAACCGCAGCTTTACCTACATGATGAGCAAAACTGGATGGAACAAGTAAAGCACTTTTTTCCAACTAATGCAAGGAGACAGTTATTATCAACTACACAGGTGGGGAAGCTCTGTCCTTCCATTCAATACTTATAGGAGGAATGAATAGAAATGGAAGACCCAATGCTTTGCAGGGTCATTAATGTGTCATGTTTTAAGAGCAGTTTAACAAGTAGCTATAAAGGGGTTAAATACTAAATTAAGCAGCTAGTGGGGAATGGACTGACCAATTTGCATTCTGTGTATACACAACTTTCCAGTTCATCCTGAAACATAGGCAGGATATAAGAAGCTATGTAGGAAATGAGAACCCTTTAGTTCTGCTGACTACTAGGTGGAGAACCAAGTCTTCTATGCCTTCCTAAACAGCACTAATCAAACCTGAACAATGTATAGTACCCCTGCTTGCTGTTTCTAGCAAGCAGCATCAGATTATGCCAGAACTCTTTTATGTGATCCAGCTCTGAAATTAACTTCAATCCCACACAAACCAACTGGGTCTCACTTTGCCTGCTGCAGAGATCTACATACTAATCTGGAGAACTGAATCTGGGTTTTTTTTTCAGTCTCAGATGTGGCTGTATAGTTGGGCTTCTGACTGTCTAAATTGGTGTTAAGAACCACAGAGGAAAATTCCCTATTGTGCGTGTGTATGTGAGAGAGAGTGTGTTTTCAGAAGATGGGATAGGGCGATCTAAAAGAAAATAAAGCTCCAGATGAATTGTTTTTTAAAAACACTCGTCCTTTTGGGATTTCCTCATAACACCCTTTTGGTACCCTACACAGAGTTGCAGGCTGGGGAAAGGAAAATGGTGTCCCCGCTCTGGAATCTGAAGGACTGTTTTGCAGTGCTTCATTATTCAGGATATCAGGACTGTGCCCAAATAATTAACCATTCTTCCTTCAACAGGTAGGGCTACTGCTGCTTTACTGCATGCAATCAATATAATATAATTCACTTTCACAGAAGCTAAGTAACCAACCATAGCTGACTAGCATGGGCTCATAATGAGGATTTATCTTAAAGGATGAGCAGCTATACAGCTCTGGCCAGACTGAGCTGCACGGTACATTGCAAAGAGATGATGATGATAGCAACAGCAGGACTTGGCTTTCATGTGGGAAAAGTCCACAAACAAAAAACAGCAATGGATAAAACTGATTCCTGCTGTGCCTGCAAATAAGCAATTGGGATAAAATGTTCCAACACAACAAATCACAAAGTATGATGTTATGCTAGTACTGGCAGATGACAACTCAGAAATCCATTCAATGGGATGTACTCCAAAAGTGTGCACAGGTCTGCAACCTTAGGCATGATTTCAGTGGGATTTCAGCAACCTGTGTATAGGATTTCAGAGGCAGGCAGTATTTTTAAAGTGTCCTCCAATGTTTGTTCCATCATCTGCATATTTAAAGCTGCATATCTGTGGCTGCAATCTTCTGTACACTTAGCTCAGAGTAAGCAGGACTGAATACAGTGGCTGCATTTAGACAATTTGATCCTGCTCTGGCAAATGTAGTTTGGAAGGTTCAATCAAACCATAGTTTCCAGTTCACATATAACGGCAACTATGGTTTGATCAACCAGGAAGTTATCTGTTAAGCCAAGTGCGTGAGAAAAGGGAAGACAAGGGCTCATTCATGATCCTCCAGACTATGGGCTGGAGAATCAGAAATGCTGTATCTGAAAGCAATCGTTATTTCCCAGTTTGAAATAAGTTCCACTGAAATCAGTGGGCCTTATGATGGAATGTTATAAGGTTTATTTAATACATATAGGGTGCAATCCTATGGGGATAGTCGGCTGCCTCTGAACTTGGAGATGACCGACTATCCAATGCAAGGTTAGGCAGAGCATGGAGGGGATCTTCTCCTCTGCACTCTGGCCACCCTGCATTTGCAGCTAGATGGCTGATTCTGGCTATCTAGCCAGGGTGCCTCGCGGGGGGTGGGGGGTGGACAGCACATAGGAAGCGTTGTAATGGCACTTCCACTTATCCCTGCCCCCAGGAACGCCCCTTTTTTGCTGTTCTGTGCTGCTCTGGGGACAAACCACACCGCCTATGCGGCAGCAAGGGAGGGGGCAGGGAGTTGGGTTTCTGGAAACCAACCTCGGCATGCTGGCTCCGAGCTCAGATCCCAGAAAATCAAAAATCCTAAAGTCATCTAGATGCTGTCTAGCGGCCATAGGATTGTGCTCTTACTTAGGTTGAAAATGAAAGTCTAATAAGTATCCCCCCATTGTTTCTAGTACATATTTTAATGAAACAACAAAATTAACATTTGTCTATAATTTTATTGTTCCTTCTTAAAGTAATTACTCCAACAAAAATGGTCAGTAATATAAGCTTGAAGGTTACTGAGGTTTTAAAATGCACACACAACAAAAATATAAGAAGAAAATTATTTACCTCTGAATCTTGCAAATATGATCTAAAAGGCAAGTAACTCAAAACACGTGCTTTAATAAAGACAAAAACTATATTTTGTCTTTAGAAAGGAGTCTAGTTTCAGGGTGAAGTGAGTAAACATTGCTAATAGCTGGATTTAATTTGAAAGGCGCCGGGAGACGACAATTCTAAAGAATTCCAAATCACAGCACAAAAGAAATGTGAGATCCTATAAAATAGATTCATTATAATCTCGGAGCCTTTAAATATATACAGCTGCGTAAGATTGTTCCAAATAGAACGGTATATAGTTCCCAAGAAAGGGGTGATTCACACATACAAACATCCTCTTCATAGCTTTCCTCAGTTTTCTTGGACACAGGGATTGTGCAGGAAACTGTATCGAAAGAGCTGGCCCTCCTTCGACAGCTATTTCCAGTACTTAGGTGCATAAAACGTGCTGCTACAATTATGTATATTGCTTTGCATAGTAAATCTGACACAATCTTTGCACACTGAAGGTATTAGGATGGATCTTAAGGAAGTTATTCACATGTAAATTGGCCATAGATGTTCAGCAGTGCTATTAAAATTATTACTATGGTGTTATTGTTTTTATTATTATAGCTTTGGTTATTGGGCAGTATAGAAATGTAATACATACATAAATAATATATTGTACAGTTTTAATCCTCCTTCATGGATCACTGCCTTGTTGTGGCAAAGGGGCTTGCGTAACTCAGTGAAACCATAAGCTATGCCGTGTAGGGCCACCCAAGACGGACAGGTCATGGCAGAGAGTTCTGACAAAATGTGGTCCACTGGGGAAGGAAATGGCAACCCACTCCAGTATTCTTGCCAAGAAAACCCCATGGAATGTATCACAAGGCTAAAAGATATAACGCCGGAAGATGAGCCCCTCAGGTCGGAAGGTGTCCAATATACTACTGGGGAACAGCAGAGGGAATTTCCAAGTAGCGCCAGAAAGAGTGAAGCGGCTGGGCCAAAGCCGAAAGGACACTCAGCTGTGGATGTGTCTGGTGGTGAAAAGAAAATCCAATGCTGTAAAGAACAATATTGTTTAGGAACCTGGAATGTCAGATCAATGAATCAAGGTAAGCTGGAGGTGGTCAAACATGAGATGGCAAGATTGAACATCGACATCTTGGGAATCAGCGAACTCAAATGGACAGGCATGGGCGAATTTAATTCAGGTGACCATCATATCTACTACTGTGGGCAAGAATCCCTTAGAAGAAATGGAATAGCATTCATAGTCAACAAAAGGGTGGGAAAAGCAGTACTGGGGTACAATCTTAAAAACGATAGAATGATCTCAGTATGAATCCAAGGCAAACCATTCAACATCACAGTAATTCAAGTCTATTTCCCAACCACTGATGCCGAAGAAGCTGAGGTTGATCGGTTCTATGAAGACCTCCAACACCTTCTAGAACTAACACCAAAAAAAGATGTCCTCTTCATCATAGGGGATTGGAATGCTAAAGTAGGAAGTCAAGAAATCACCAGGATAACAGGCAGGCATGGCCTTGGTGTACAAAATGAAGCAGGACAAAAGCTAATAGAGTTTTGCTAAGAGAACACGCTGATCAAAGCAAACACTCTTTTCCAACAACACAAGAGGCGACTCTACACATGGACATCACCAGATGGTCAATATCGAAATCAGATTGATTATGTCCTTTGCAGCCAAAGATGGAGAAGCTCTATACAGTCAGTCAAAACAAGACCTGGAGCTGACTGTGGCTCAGATCATGAGCTTCTTGTTGCAAAATTTCAGCATAAATTGAAGAACGTAGGGAAAACCACTAAACCATTCAGGGATGACCTAAATCATATCCCTTCTGAATATACAGTGGAGGTGAGGAATAGATTTCAGGGATTAGACCTGATAGACAGAGTGCCTGAGGAACTATGGATGGAGGTCCGTAACATTGTTCAGGAGGCAGCAACGAAATCCATCCCAAAGAAAAAGAAATGCAAGAAAACCAAGTGGCTGTCTGATGAGGCTTTACAAGTAGCTGAGGAAAGAAGGGAAGCAAAAAGCAAGGGAGAAAGGGGAAGATATATCCAACTGAATGCAGAGTTCCAGAGAATAGCAAGGAGAGACAAGAAGGCCTTCTTAAATGAACAATGCAAAGAAATCGAGGAAAACAACAGAATGGGAAAGACTAGAGATCTCTTCAAGAAAATTGGAGATCTCAAGGGAACGTTTTGTGCAAAGACGGGCATGATGCCAGAGGGTGCCACGGGCCTGGCCACAGCCCCTGACATCATCCAGCCCCCAGCTCTGGTTTAACGGGAGGCAAACATATTCACAAAACATCCCAGTTCTGATGAAAGCAACGTCAGTAACATCATTCCTAAAGATTCCAGCTATTTCCTTATACTTGCAATGATTGTATAAACAGCTGGAACATGCATAACTGGGAATTTAACAGCCCAATATGTACCTTTAATGCTTTCCATTAAAATCATGGGTCTTGGTGTGTCTTTTTAAACTGGCTTTTGAGTGGTTTTTTTCATGGACATTCTTCCTGTTCGATGGAATTTTAGGCCAGTACATTTCCAGTAATGCTAAAACTGCTTTGAGAGAGGCAATTAAGGTGTAATAAAAAGATCATGTATGTCACAATTGGTCTGGTATCAGCTCAGTAATCTCAAAGACAAGTCTTTTCTCAAAAGCTTATGAACAAGACAAGCAATTCCAAGAGCTATATAAAATTAGTAATCATAATAAATGTACATTCCAATTCAGCTTTTTAAAAGTATTGTGGACTGAAGAATGCTATGCATGCCAGGAATACATCATTAAACAGCATGAGCCAGGATCTGCTTTTGAGGATGGTTTCTCTTCTCTTTATTATTGAAAAGTTCACACAAGATTTGAGCTCTTAACCAAATGTTACCAAGATCAGACAGCATTCAAATATATTCTATCGTCCATGGGTGGGCAGACTTCAGGCTTGTGGGATCTACTTTTGTTTTTAGCAGAGCCCTGAGTTCCATCAACTAGAGCCAGGTGGAAAATATTGACCTGGTTCACACAACAACCCATGACAAAAGAAGCCACAGTGGGTTGTTAGTATGATGGCTTAAGTGAGGGTTGTTAACCACAAACAACCCAAGCTAGGAACTCATGGCTTGGTGTTGTTTAAGCCATGGCCTGTCATGTCATATGAACCCAGACTCTGGGTTGTGCATGGCGTGTTCCAAAAGGCTACAGAGCTTGTTCCAGAAGGCAAGAGCAGCAAAAACGCCCTTGTGATCTCCCTAGCTATTTCCCAGCCATCAGAGTTTGCCTGGCAACAGCTGTGAGGCGGTTCATCCTGCCTCCCTGCCACTCTGCAGTTCAGCACTTTCCACAGTAGTGGCGGGATGTTTCTTGCATGCAGCCAAGCCACTTTATCTGCACTGTGTGACCTTGGAGGAAGGTGCCTATGCTTCCAAGCTTAGTGCATCCGAACTGTCCCAAAACAACCCTTCTCTACCGAGGTCACACCTGTCCCCAGTGTCCCATGCTTGGAGAAACTTTGTGCTGCCATCCCCCCCTCCAGTAAACAGAACAGCAGTAATAACCTAAGGACAATCCCAGCGCCTCCTGCTTCTCTGGGTGTGGGAACCGGTGGGCTGACAGCTGCTTCTGGACTTATCCACTCCATAGCTGCTTTTACTTCACCCTGTAGATGCTTTCACATTACTTCCTGCTACTGGATCTGGCTAAGAACCATGATGGCTAAGAAAACTCCACACTCAGCAGAGACCCGAATGGAGGGGGAAGAGAGGGCTATTCTGCCTCACTATTCTCACCCACTGTTGAGCCCCCGTCACAAACATCACAAGCCACTCAGTTAACGAAAGAACCTTCTCAGGTGCCATCTTCCCAACAAGGCCAAGCCCAAAGACTATGCACCAGGTTCTGGACTGATGCTGAACGAGGCGCCTCCATCAACCTCTGGATCAGTCCTGAGGCGCAGGAGGCCCTACAGAACGCAAGACATGACCCTCGATTCCTCTGGTTTTCTAAGTAGACGACTCCGCGAGGCTTTGCACGCAGCCCTGTGCAGTGCAAGGAAAAGCCACACAGGCTGAAGACGTTTAAGGGAATAATGACCCACAACATGCACTTGGGAGCTGAGCCATGCACCATGCCATTTTATAACAATTCTGCTGGACTAGAGGGATGGTTATCCTGCTAGCATCAGCATCCCCTTGTCGCATCCATCAAGAGTTAGACATCGCCCCCTGAAGCCCAGCCTTTCGCCCACCAGGGATTCCTTCCTACCGACACCAGGACCATCAAAGAAAGTGGGTTCTTCATGGAAAGAGGTTACCACATGGCAGGACTCCTCTCTGGCACATCCACCTGTCGCAAGTACACCTAAGCAATATCGTGTCCCATCGGTAACAGTCTTGCAAACACTGGATGCGGCACCCCCCGAAAATATGCTTTGTATGGAACCTGCCACAGAATGGCCTCCAACAACTTCGGTTGAAGTTGGTCTTGCAAAGACAGGCAGAGAGTGCATCTGCTACTCTGGGATCCCATCACTATTGACCTTACAAGTAACCACTTCTGCTTTGGGGATCAGCATCCCTACTTATTCTTCCAGTACAAACAGCCCAAGTGGGTTTCAAACAGGGCAGAGAAACCCAGATGCTACTAGCCGTAGGGCATCAATGGCTCCTGTCCAAGTACAGGATGTGGACTACACCATTTGTGAAGCAGTCTGAAGTTCCTTTCCAAGGACAATGCTATCTGAGATTGACCTCCCTGGGGATGCTGCTATGCACATTTGCGGGTCTGACATGCTGGATCCCACCGTTCTCCCAAGGATCCCTGTGTGGCAGCTGTCCCAGGAAGAGGAGGAGCCGCTCACTTGCCACACAATAGTGCTCAGGAATTTGTGATCAGTGCAGAATCAAGTTCACAAGTCCTTTCGCACACAAAAATCCACTGAAGGTTTTGCCCCAAGTGTTCTTTTTCAGCAACTAAATTTATGGGGCAAAAACCTTAAGTTATTGCCATTGGTCGGAGTCAGAATTGGGAGTGCAGAAACCTGTTTCCATCTACTGCAAATCACCCAGAGATCTACCTTCTGCCCACCTCTGCTATATATTCTCTCTCTCTCTCTCTCTCTGTATGCGCATGTGTGTGTGTCTAGATCTAGATCTACAGTCAACTCCCCACCCCCACCCCAACTTGCAAGATGCTTTTTGTAACATCTTACCTGATAAAGAGACCTGAAGATCTTGAAAACATCAAGATTTTTTTTTTTTTTTGGTGACCTTTTAGTTGGCCTAATGAAGGTTTACACTAATATGGATTTTGGAATTTGTTTCAGTGGTACTGTCAGGTAGTGTATGCAGCTGTAGCAAAAGTGCAGACTGATCCATTACATTCATGTGTATGTTCTCTTCATTAACTCTGAAGGCTGAGGCTGCAATCTAAGGTCTCTGGGAGGCTGCAATCCTATGGTCTCTGGGAGGGCATAGGATAGATCGGATCTTGTCCTCCAAGGGGGGGGGATCAGATCTTTGGTGCCCCCTGCCAGCCTCCAAGGAAACCTCTGAAGCCTTTTTCCTCTCTGACATTGATAGAGGCAAAAATGATGTGTGTGTGTGTGGTGAGTACATCCAGAAATGTATGCCAGCCTCTTTCATTGGTTCCAGTGGGAGAGAAATGGTCAAAGAATACAAGTGGTGTGTGTGTGTGGGGGGGGACACAAACACTGCTCTTCCCTTCCTTCTACCCTTCTGGCATGATCCAGACAGGGATTTGGATAAGGTGGTTCCTCCACCTTAGGATCTTCCTGCCCCCACTGGTAGGATTGCTCTGTCAGTGCATGCAGTCTCACTCTGGATTAATGCTCAATATGAAACTATAGGAGTAAGAGGACTTTGTATCTGAATCTGTATGATAACTGTTTGCTAAAACAATCTGCTATGCTGAACATGGGGCCATGACATCATCACATTCACTCCATGATCCCTGATTGGCTAGAATCACATAGTGCAGAAAGGTCCTAAAAATGGTACCAAAGCAGTAGCATATTGGAACAGCAAACAGGTGAGAAAAAAAGATTACTAACTAAAGATTAGTAAGGAAGAGGAATTTTGAGGGGCTTTTCAATGGGCCTCCTCAATGAAGTGGCATCTTTGTTTAATTTGCTTATTAGTGTTTCATATCTGATATATGCTGTGGCTGGTGGAAATATTTTTTATAATTTTCAGTGTAATAATTGTATCTATTCTGTTGTGTTTTATGTATGATTTGTGGTTAATGCAAATAATTTTTTTTTCTCTCTTTGTGAAAGGTTGCAAAAGAAAATGTCAAAAGGGGACTGGTTTCACAGAAGGGAAAAAGAGGTAATGAAAAGTCCGTTCCTACTTTGGCTTAGCATTTGCTATAGATAGGACAGAAGCTGAGCAGAACAACTAGTCCTCAGAGTTTCCCAACATCAGTAAGAGGAACATATTCTGTGACAATATCTGCTAATTCCAAGTGGCTTTAGCATTATGTGTATATTAGTGCCCATTAAATACCGGTTAAGGACAGCCCACAGATCTAATTCTCTCACTGTTCAACAATGTAGTGAGGCCACTACATTTGCTTATTTCTGGATTCAAGCAGCAAGATATCGGTAGAGCTTCACATGGAACTTCTGAACTGACAGCAGCTATCTAATTTGACAATAATTTGAGTATCAGTTGCTCCTGCATGCCCTTATGGCAAGACAGACATGTTGCTGTCCTCAAGAGCATGCCATGGCATTACAAGAGACACTTAAGGCTTCTTAGACTACTAGGATCATCAAATCATATCAATAACAAAAACGTACCACAGGATCTATAACAACATCCAAGATGTTCCTTCTATCTTTCAAAGGCAATGGGAGAATCAAGAAACTGCGGCTTAAATCCAATGTCGCATGAGCAAATGGGACTTCTCCTTGCTTTCCTCCCCTATATAGTCCCTCCCCACACCTTCCAAATCTGCTCTGGAGGGTCCCCCAAATCTCTAGAGCAGATGGTGGGGCACCTGGGGGCTATACGAGGGAGGGGGAAACTGCTTTATCAGTGCTTTCTGTTCCACTTGTGGCCATCAGGATTGGACACAACCCTATGGCTACAACCAACAACTATTTACATGGGCCAGCCTGTACGCAATATGACCTTGCCCCTTTGACTTCAGTGGGGCTACACCAGTTGGGAAGATTGATGCTATCTCTTCCTGCAACTGTGTGGCTTGCCTCTAAACATAGGGGGTAACCAGCTGTTATTGCTCATAGCTAACACATTACTGTGCTAGTGTTAGGACCTTTGGGCATTAGGAAGGAAGCCTAATGGGACTTCCTTTTAACCTGCAAAGGAACCATATAAAGTTGGTTCCTCTTGCACCACATAAAGTTAGACTACCATAACATACTCTATATGGGGCTTCCTTTGAAAAGTGGCCAGAAACATCCATTTCTGCAAACTGCAGCAACTGGACCGCTGACAGGAAGCAGAGTCTTTGACCACATATATTGTACAACCTTCCTTGGCTCCCAATCTATTTCTGGGCCCAATTAAAAATTCTCATTTAAACCATTAAAACTGCTTAATTAAAACTGCAAGTGGGTTGGATCCCAAGTATCTGCCCATACGAACCTTCCTACCTATGTTGGCTACTTCCATCTGAAGTCTGGTTGACAGGTGCTGGGGACGGGACTTTAATCCTTTGCCCCTGCTGCAGTCCCATTCTAGACTGGGGGCTCTATGCGTGCAATTTACATTGCCAAAATATGAACTATTTGTTGCTGATCTGGACTAAGACAATAAGGGGGAGCGACAAGTTAAAGGCCTCATACCCCACCCACCATGCCAGGGTCCTAATAAGATGGGGGCCCTGTGCCTACTTTGGAGGAAAAAGGGGGGGAAAGACATCTGTCTTTAAAGTAACATGTAGCTTGACCCCGTGTTGCTGGAAAGTGGTACCTTCCTTATAAAGTCAAAACTGACTATAATGTCATAAAATGGTTTCCCTTCTCACCCACTTCACTGAATACAAGAGCATATAATATTTGATAAACACTATCTTTCTTTGTAGACACATAAAGGAATGTGAGCCAGCAATAAGGATTAGGTCTGAAAATTAGAAGAGATTGGGGTAGGAGAGGGGGACACATCTAGCATAAAAACCAAGACTTGGAAAGCCACTTTCAAAGTATCTTCTGGATGAAGGAATTTCCCTTTTTTGTGTCTGCTGTTTTCCCATACATGATGCCCCTATCTTCCTACTAAGTGAGGCACATTACACTGGTGCCTAATGGGTATGCAGCACCAAGCCTGCCGCTCTCTCTAGGGTAGCACTTATTTAATGTAGCACACACAAATAAAAGAGCTGGATGCAACATATTTGCTTGCTATGCACACACACGGCAACAGACACATGTGCTTTGTGCAACTTTCTATATACTGAAACAGCATTTCAGGCGGAGCTGTGTTTATTATCCCATTTCAAACATTTGTACTACGCAAACCATTCCTGAGAGCAGTATAATCCCTACCATTGGAATCTTGAAATCACCGCGAGAAAATAAAGCACACAGAAGACAAACGAATAGCCCCACTCTTACAGCCTGCTATATATGCTTGTATCAGTTTAGTACTGAGGACTGCTCTCATTGTTAATCAGACTGAGCATTTCATTAGGATGCTACTACAAAGAGAACAGTCTAGTAAGGTGCCAGCAGAGGTGTCACCACCAGCCTGCTGAACAGATGACCATCAATGTGCGCTGTGTGTGGTGCCCACCCAAAAAGATCCCGCTGGCCTTGGTCTCTCTATAACCCTGAGCGCTGCTACGGCTACATCTCTCTATTTTACTATTGCAGGGGTGGGGCTGTTACCCAGGATATGCTGCCAGCTGTGGAAGGACTATCAGATATGTATATGCTAACAGACCATTCTTCCTAGAATATACAATAAAAATCCTGTTCCATAGGATAGTTCTAGGATTAGACAAAGTATGGAATCATCCCAGTATTGCTTCAGACAACTCCACAAAACAGTCCTCTGTCCAACTGTTTAAAAAATTAGCAGCAGCAGCAGCAGCAAAAGTACCTGCCTCCCCGGTTTTGGCTATGGATAGTAACAGAAATAACTCTAATCTCACTTTTCTTTCAATCTGCCCACTCACACTGAATGATATTGTTGACTCTCAAGGTGAAAAATTAAAATTAAAAATTTTAACCAGCTAAACATATAGCTATGTTATTTGCCAACTTATTTGTCTAGCACCATATACAAAAACACTTTTTAATAATACCACTGGTATTTAAATTATACCTATTTATCAAAGTATGTGGAGAGAGAGAGAGAGAGGGAGAGAGGAAGAGAGGAGAATTTCTCCCTTTCTTTCAATACTAAAACCAGGAGTCATCTCAATGAAATTGACTGGTAGCAGATTCAGGAGAGTCAAAGAATTCATTACAGATTTACATAATTCGTGGCTGCAAGATGTAGTGATAGCCACTAACCAAGATGGCTTTAAAGGGGGATTAGACAAATTCACGGAAGACAGGCCTATCTACAGCAGGAATCCACACATTATGTCCGGGCTTAGTAGCCAAAAAGTACTTCTACTAGCCAGCAAAAATATAGTAAAAGCATCTATGAACATATGCAGAGTGTTTTTCTTTTCTCTTTCCACCTAGCAAGTGGCAGCCTGCCCCTCTCACAGGATTAAGGAGAAGAGGTAACAGCACAGATGGCCTTGTTTTCTATAAC
This sequence comes from Heloderma suspectum, assembly GCF_057233095.1. NCBI lineage: Eukaryota > Metazoa > Chordata > Lepidosauria > Squamata > Helodermatidae > Heloderma > Heloderma suspectum. The sequence continues at coordinate 91,929,132 of NC_139459.1, forward strand.
CCTGAGGTGGGGGAGCCAGTTACATGAAGAGCTGAAGAATAGAGGAAGACTGCAGAAGTGGAGATACAGAAAGAAGAAAGTGGACAATAAACAACTGATGGGAAAACAAAAGTTTGAAATTGCCCTCTTCCTTCCCCCTTCCAGTTACAAAGCAAATTTTCTGCTGTTCTTAAAAAATCTACTTGCAGTTGGAATGGAATAGAAGGCGCTTATCTGGGAGGCCATTTCAGTAGAAGGACAGTGCTGTGGGAGGAAAGCAAAAGAGACGGCATGGGAGAAGCTGCTTCGTATATGGAGAGGAAAAGAAATTGAGCAACACTAGAGAGAAACTGAAAAGGTGTGGCTATGTCCTGCCTCTGGTCACCCCACCAATCAGATCTGCAGTATTCCCAGAAAGGCAAGTGAGGCGAAAGGGAAGAAACCATTGTCATTCAGAACGAGAGAACAGACTCTCTCCAAAAAATCGATTCCAGGTTTTTCTAGCAGGCTAACTGAGCTGCTATAATGCAAAGTCCCTCTGTGAGCATTCTTGCTCACCAAGATCCAAGACTTTCTTGTCTCTGGCCTGATGTCGAGTGGGTTTCTTGAAGGCTGATCAACAGCGATTAACCATTATAGAGAAGTGGAGTCTCCATGTTTAGAGGCATTGGCTGCATTCACATATAACATTAACCTGTAGTGTAACCCTAAACCCCCACCACTCTCTAGCACAGCCTCAAGAAGGATATCAGAAACTCTTGCTTTCATTTTCAACTAACTGTATGTAGCAAGCGTTAACTATCATTTACAAGCCAACTTCGCACTGTGGTTAATAACCTGGGTTTGTTTCAATAAACCACACCTAACACTGTTCCCAATTCAGACACAATGAGAAACTATGATACAAGCTCATGCACTTAGCACTAATGGTCATGGCCAATGGGATGCTGGCTGGGAATTATGGGAGTTGCAGTCTAACACATCTGGAGGGTGCCAGGTGCCACAGGGTAGGCTGTGGTAGTTCATGAGCAAGGCTTCATTAGGAAATAGACCAGTTTTCACCCATACAACCTGTTTGCACATAAAGTAATGAAAAGATGACCCAAGATTTACTTGAAAGTTCTAGTGTTCTTTTCTCATTAAAATCACAGAATCATGTAAACCTTTATGAAATTAACAGAGGGTGCACATTAACAGTGTTTTTAGAGCAAAGGGAAATCCTGTTAAGAATTACATTATTAGGATGGAAATGCCCCTTTTAAAAATAGGAAAATTATTTCCCCTTAAAATTTAACATTCATTTGCACTATATTTTATGTTGCCTTCTACCTTTTTCTGAAGAGCAATCAATGTTATGGCATGTGGGCAGTACGAGAAGCAGTTTATTACCTTTACTTAACTTAGGTCAAAGCGTGGATCTCCTATCTACGAGACACAGGCTGATGATAACAGTTCTTGTAAATATTTCCCCAATCATTTACAACAATACAATACAAAAACATTCTGGTTTTTTGAACTGCAATCCAATACGACCTTGCCCAAGTTAAGAAGGCTGAGGAACTTAACTTTCTCATACCTGGAAAGAAACAAGGAGGACTTAATGTCTGTGGAACGAGAAGCTGTTTTCATACAGTATTTAGGCACCTTGTTTTACAGAACTGTTTCCCATCAAGGCCATAGGCGTATTCTTGACCTGTGCAAATGAGTGACTTTTCCAAGAAAAAAACCTACTCATCACATTTGGCAATACGGCCATAGTTTTGTTCCAGTTGTACAACATATTCCACATGGATTTGTTCTGAAGAGGTGCAGAGTTTTTTAAACACTGCTTGGTGTAAACCTGCAGAATGGCTAGGTAGGGCAGATAAGACACAGCTTAACTTGAAAGCAATTAACTTGGCTGGCAAACATAGAGGTATTGCTGTGCGGTCAACATGTTCTTGTATGCCTGCCAGTGTTTTCATGGTTTGGGAAATGGATAGAAGTTATCTTCTTCACACATACTTTATTTTTCTTTTCTTTTTTAAACTTGAGAGCTCTGTGTGGTTTGTTGTAATGTAACTTCATTCTGTTCTGTTAAATAAGATTTCATCATTTCATAGGAACATGTACAATGGAGCAGTTGTATGAAAATGGTTACATACCACCGGGCATGATATATTAACTTCTATTTCTCATGTTTTCTTGAAAAGCACTTATACTTTCTTCAGTCCATTCTCTCCCACGCAATATTCCATTTGATGGTCTTGGTATGCGCTGTACATTATGTAGCTAGACACTATTAACCAACTTGCTGAAAGCAGAAAAACCTTGTGAAGTAACTTTCCATCTGCTATGAAGACTTCTTTTTAAAACCGGTTAACTCTGGACCACATACAGGAAGGAAAGGAAAGCTACTTGACAGCCAATTTTATTTTGTGGATTGCACTGACTAAGGGACATGGAGCATGTATTGGATGGCAGTACCATACTCACAAATAATCTGAGGAAGCAAGGAGCATGGGAATACTTGCTTCACAGTGCGACTGGAGTTGACAGGCTTGGATCACTTAGGGAAGTGATCCAAGTGATCCACTGCCACATTAATAATATCCATTTAAAACCTTGACAATACTTTTGTGGCTCCATGCTCAGCACTGGAAAACTACTTTTCTCAGCTTCACTGCCTCATCTTCAATTAGGAATAGCATCTCCTAGCTTTCTGGGTTATTTAGAAAATAATAATTAGTGTCCATCATGTTGTATGCCCAAATTGCTATATAATTATTCCATTAAGATCTTCCAGTGAGGCCTACTCCACATCCCACTGCTGGTGAGTATGTGGGACAGGGTCTTTACAGTTGCAGTGCCCACACTCTGGGATTCCCTTCCTTGGGAGGTCTATCTGCCCCCAACTCCATTCACCTACAGGAAGTTGGTAAAGACCTCCTTATTCAATGGGGCTTCAGTGTTAGTTGAATTGTTCCTGGTTCTGTGGCTTATAGCATTTTTCTTTGGTTGCTGTCCGGTTACATTTATATTATTGTTATTTTTTACATGTGTTGCTTTAAATTTGTATTTTTACTCCTGTTGTTATTTATATTTATTAATCATTTAAATGTCTCTATCGAACTGCAAGCTGAAATGGTTTTGTAAAGGTTGTGGGTTAGTTCATACATTTGCTCTGCACATGGTAGGCTGCAGTTCTGAGCTGCAGGAATGTACACGCCCACTACCATGTGATAAACGTAATATGTGAACTGGACATTCACATGTACAAATCTACATGCAATTCACCCAATTACTATGATCCTTTCTCTCATTTTTCCCCATAATAGAAATCAAGCCAACAGTGTGTACATTTCTAAAACCAAATGCCCAGTTCACATAGGACATCATTCAACTGTATTCACAAGGCCTGGGCCACTTAAGTCTTACGTTATTTCCAGAAGACATTACAACTGCTCTGTATACTTATCTATATTGTTTTGTGTACTGTGTTCCCAATTAGAATGAAGCATGTAAAAGAAATGTATGGAAATTAGTTAACACAAAGATACCCTGTTGCTTACAGATAACTGTACAAGTCTAGTTTCCAAGAAAATGTGTGCGTGTGTGTAAATATACAGTTTAGCAATGTAAATACTCTTAGAAAAAACTTAGGACAAATGCTAAACTAATCCTAAACAGATCTGTAATCCTAAACAGATTTAGGGTTGGATCTAGGATCTGCCTTCCACAGGAGAAGGGCTCCACTTGCGGAAGATTCCTCTGCCTGAATGTTGGGGCTACCCCTCCTCCACACACCATACCTCACCATGTTCAGCAGGTCTCCTGACTCTCTGGGTAGCATTTTCAGGGCTGGAGGGGCTCTTGTGGGAAGGAAGGATGTCCACATCCACCAGCACAGTTGATCCAGTGTAAATCTGGATCCATCCCTTACAGGGATGAATACAGGGATTTATATGGGTCACCATACATATGTTCAGGCTACATGTCCCTCCAGAAGCTCATGTTCAAAAAATACTCTTAAAACTGCTATGCATAACCACATCCACCATGATCTCATAATTCTGATCTGTCTCCCAAAAGATGTGGAAGATTCCAGAAAGTGTTAGTAAGATAGGGTACAAATATTGGACCTGAAATCCATGATAAACCCCAGGAAGTTACTTACCATTTATATGTATGTATTTATTTTAAAAATTTATAAAGCATCCTTCATCAACTGGGGATCTCAGGTCACTGTACACATTTTAAAAAACTAATCCAATATAAAAACCATACAATTACAAATTAAATGTCAAAAACATCACCACCACCACCAAAACAAAGTAACAACTCCTCAAACAGCAAATCAAACAAAAATGCAATGATCAATTCAATAAAAAATAAACATTTAGAATGTTTACATGCTAAAATGTTAAAAAGCCTGGACAAAAAGGAATGTTTTAATTTTGTGCCAAAAAGAAAACAAAGTTGGTGCCAATTGTATCTCCTTTGGGAGGGCATGCCACAACTGGGATGCCACCACAAAGAAGGTTGTCTCCTTTGTAAATGCAAAGGATATTTTTCCCCACTGTCAGTACTCTGCAAAGGCTCTCTTCTGAAGCTCTTAACTCACTCTGACTGGGACCCTATAATAAAGAATTAAAATTCCCAACCACCCAGATCTGTTCTATCAAAATGTTGAAAGACAACACATGCAAACACATTTGTACAGCCAAACTCAGATAGTGTATGACTACAGATTAAGTTATGAGAGCCTATATATGTAACGTATCACATAATCACATTCAAAAGCAACACTTTGCAACTGGAATGGAGGTGCCCTTTTACATGGTACACTTGTTCCATATTTACACAGCAGTTGTGTGAATGGCCTGAATCTAACAATTCACACTTAAGCATGTCTCCATGATCAGTCTCCATGATCAGTATGTGAAAATAAGCTACACAAATATCCTGAATAAAAATGGTCTACTAACAACTTGATTTTTTATTTTAAAACTGTACCCTCACCATCTTCAAATGAAAATCAGAACGGTTTGATAGCACAATCCTAGCATGTTTACTCAGAATTATATTCCACTCTGTTCAGTGGGGCTTACTCCCAGGTAAGTGTGTTCATTTAGGTTGTTGTCTTGATTACAAGGATATAGAACACGGGGGGAAGGGGGAGGGAAGGGTTATATAGATATAAAGGCTTGACCAAACTGACTGAATTGTACTAAAATTCCGGTAATAAAAACTTAGGTTGGAATCCTAGAACTTGCCAATAATACAAGGAAAAAACCCTCTCTGCATGGCACGGTGTTTGGAGACATGGAAAGTTCCTTGCTTAGACAGGCAGTGGTACGTAAACCAACATTCCCTTTTGAGGGCTGTAGGTGCCTGTGATCTAGTAGCTGCAGAAACACCAACGGTAATGTTATCTTGGTTGTCCTTCTTAAAGGGTCTAGTTAAGCCCTTGATTTCACCTTGCAAGATGAAGGGGAGGTAACAGTTCTATGGAGGTTGTAACTTTGTTTCAAAGACCAAAACGACATATAATTTCACTAGCATGCATTTGGCACAATTTGTGTTAAGGAAGAGAAGAAAAAATATCAGTAGGGAGTAAAAATCTCACAGGCCTAGGATCTCTGGCATGAAACAGCAAGACAGGGGCTATAGCTTTGATCCTACCTCCTCAGTTATTTCTCTTCCAGATATAGAGGTCCTGACATTTCTTTGGTATTCACGTGTGATTAAAATATACCCTAAATATATCTTAATTCCTATAAATAGCAAAGTGTGTTTCAAGGCTAATTAAAAATAAATCTGGCATTTGGAACACCATATAAACAACAAATAAATAAAAGCTGAAATAAGCTTTTGACTATTGCCACATTACTCTGAGAATTTCCTTGGAGAAAGTAGGCATATCTGAACTGTGGCATTTTTAATGTGATGTTCTACTCTACAAAAGCTTTTGCTAGCACTGTAGTGTCTACTAGAACATGTTTATATAATAGTAATGGTTAGTATTGCTCCCATATTTTAACTACTGCCACATACAATTCTAATTAAGACAAAAATCTTGAACTGACTGGGTTTGCACGATCACCACAGCCCACCATGGCTTATTTAAGTCACAGTGGGTTGCAGTATGTGCCAGCAGCCATTTTTAATATTCAAGCCATGGCAGATGGGCTTACTGTGTCGTGTGAACCAAACAAGGGTGTCTTATGCAAGGGTTAAACAACCCTTGGGTAACCCTAAAATAGCCCATGGGTTATGCATGGGTTGTTTAACACTTGCATAAGGCACCCTTGCCCAGTTCGCACGACACAAAAAGCAACGGTGAATGTCTACCACGGACTGAATATTCAGAAGGGTGACTGGTAGGTATTGCAACCCATCGTGGCTTAAATAAGCCACGGTGGGCTGCGATGATCAGGTGAACTGGCCTTTTATCTTGCCTTTTCACATATCAGTCAAATATCAAGTCTTGAAATCTTTCTTTATGCTGGGGGTTGGGGTAGGTAATAAATGGCTCACTGACCACAACTTCAGAAATACAATTCAAAAACAATAATCAAAGCTACTTATTTTTTTCTTACTGAGAACATATATATTAGTAGCTTCACCACACACGGCTAAAATCCCACATCCTTACCGGGATTTCTGCTTCCGGATTCTTTGTGGGATTGAGTTTGGCTCCTTTACATGAGCAGACACGTGCTTTGAATTAGGGAATTCCTTTCTCTGCAAGTTCTATATGTCTCATTTTACAGCCACTAGACAGCACTGTGGTTGCAGCGGAACTGCACAATTGTACACAGCCAATATATCGGATTAATGTTTATCGGGTTATCTCCAATCTTTTTAAAAGGAGGATGAAGGTCAGAAAGCACAAGACATGCCCTGGACGTTGATGATGTTGTGTAAAGGACCCGCAAACGTCTATGAGTGACCAATCACGAGTGTGCAATAAAAGCCTCATGGAAAAATGCTCTAGCATTTATAGGAAAGTATTAGCATTTATCTAATAGATTCTTCACTGTCTGAGTCTTCAGGAACACATCCAGAGATCCACAAATATCAGCTTGGCTTACTAGCCAAGCCTCTATTTGTCCTTGCTACCAATTCCTCAAGCCTATAGAAAGCACAGATGGCTGAAAGGACAGAATGGGTCTTGCCTCACTTGCATGGAGGTTTACAAAAGAAATCTCAGGAGATTCTCTCAGCAACTGTAAAATAATTCTAGAAGAAGTACCAATATATTACATGACCTTTGATGCCATTTTGTACTCCTGTCAAGGCAGCACCCAAGGTGTTCCTATACCTCCATCGTAGTCGTACATATCATTGCAAGTAAGGACCAGGTATAATGTACAGAATCGGGGTAAGCAACTGGAGCAATATCACACACTGACCTAATGGTAAATCATAATTTAGTGTTATTAGGATGAACGTGGCCTTCCATGGGCTCGTACGCTTCCCCCTTCACCTCCAACATGGCTGCAAGGAAGAGTTCAGATGCTTTCACTTCCATTCTTGATCAACTGCAGCTTGCTGTGCCGTCCGAACCTGGACAGTGTGGTTAATCTTAACTGTGATTAATGGGAACAAGCCAACTTCAAACCATAGTTTATGAAGCTGCATTGTTTTCACTAACCATAGTCAAGACTAACCACAGTTTAGGTTCAGACAACAGACTAAACTGCAATTCATATAAAAGGGAAGCTTCCAAACGACTCCTCATGGCCCCGCCAGAGGAGCGGGGTGGGGTGGGGTGCAGAATGCAAGCCCAGGGAGAAGCTAGGCTTGTCCTCTTAACACATTTATTTATAATAGTGTTATGCTACCCCATAACCAAGTTTCTTTGGGTAGCATACTTATAAATTATAAAAATACAATAAAACAAATGCGCAATTACAATATAAAAACTCCATAGTAGAACTAAATCAATAAATATTAACATGGACAGGTCTTACAACTTCACATAGTGCCTAGAAGTATACAAATTAGGTACCAGAAGGGATTTCCACAAGCTGGGTGTTATCACTGACAACATCGTCTTCCCCAGTAGCCTCTCGCTCACTTGGCAGGGCAACTCAGAGAAAGGCCTCCAATGAAGACCTCAAGGTCCAAGTAGGTAAATATGCACTTTGAATTGGGTTCAGGAATGCACTGGAAGCTGACAAAGCATGGCAAAATATGTTCAAATCATCCAGTCCTGGTTAACAACTTTGCAGCCTGATTTTACACCATTTTCAGAGGCACTACCATGACTTACCATTAAGTCCAAACACAGCCACTGACTTCAAACTTGCTTGTGGTACATTTAACTTGCTGTCCCTACTGCCTTATCATGCAACCCCTCCTCCTCCTCTTTGAATCTAGGCAATAAGACCCTTGTAGTCCAGGTTGCTGACCATATTTGTTCAATATCTATTATAATTACTGCGCTTGGTAGCTAAGAATAAGTTGTTGGCTAGATCTTGTATCATTAAAACAGCAAGCATTTTACATTTTCATAAAGTCTCTATCTATTATTTGTAGATAAAAATTCTTGATTATGGCTGAAGACAAGGAATAGGCAACTAGTATAAAAAAATATGAGCAATTAATACATGAGTGAAAGCACGAATTCCTATATATGGTACATGTCATTTTTTAATCTCTCCAGATGTATGTATTTTTCAAACTCAAAGACACAGTGAAGAGATGTGACTTGGCTGTGCTAACCAAACTATGTAAGCATTCACGTATACACATGCTTTATTAAAACCAAACATTTATTAAAAACACAGTCGTAAAGCTGAAAGCAGTAAATGTAACTAATGCACTACCTGTACTGCCTTCAGGACAGATTTAGACTTGTTTCATTGATTTAAAAAAAAAATTCAGAATCATCCTGGATCCAACAGAATGCTGGTATTCCCAACTGTTGGCTCACTTTCCTAATGTATGAGCTCACTACATTTGTAACTGGATTACCTCTGCATCCTGTTCACGGAGGTGGTAAGTTTTCTGTAAGCACTCCAACATTTTTGAACATAATGTCTTCTTTTCCAAGAGGCACTCCAGAAGTAAGACCAGCTGGTCTGGGGAAAGCTAAAAGAAAAATGGCTTGTGAGATTATAAACCCTAAGTGTATAATTTGATTTAGACTAGAATGCACTCATTCCTTTTGTCCTGTTTTCATCGTCATGCCCTTGCAGGGGAAGGCTGGACTAGACAGTGACCAGGTTCAGGCATAACAACAAGCTAGAGTATGGGTTGTTGTCTTACCCAGAGTTTATCCAAGATCTGTCTGCCAGACAACTGCACAGAGTACAGGTTGTTTTTTCAATTCCTGGGTTGTTTGATTCCACTCTTGTTTGCCCACTCCCTCCCTGTATCCCAAATACTTTTGCAGTGGTGTAGTACTGGCAGGTAGAATGGCCGAGGCTTTTTTTTTTTTTACTGCTCTTCGCTGCCACCTCTGTAGCCTGGTGAAACAACCCATGTTTCTGGATTTGCATGCAATGACAACCCATAGTTGAAACCACCCAGAGTTCACAACCCAATAACGAAACATGGGTTTTCTTCCTGGGTTGTTTGTGGTTAACAATCCATAGTTAACTCATGGTTCCAGGTTTGCACATAACGAGAACCCAGGTTTCAACAACCCAAACTCTGGGTTGCCATTATGTGCAAACAAGATCAGTGACTAGTCTAAGATGACCTGTGTAATTATATCATGTGCTTGAAATATAGGAACAGCATATTCTAGCCCAGCCTTCCCCAATCTGGTGTCCTCCAGGTGTCTTGCCCTTCTGCTCCCATCAGCCCTAGCTAGTATTGCCAATGGTCAGGAGTTGCTGGGAGTTGTAGTCCAAAACACCAGGAGGGCGCCAAGTTATGGAAGAGTGTTCTAATCCATCATTTCTGAAAAGCTTTACATTACTGTCTGTATTCTGAAAGACTCCTTCCCAAAGGCTAATTAAGACTAATTTGCCATGACTTACCATTCTATATTTAGATTACATCGAAACCATATTTAGCTTAATGAAATGTTATTAAAATTTATTGGGCTCTGTGCTTCGTGAAATACATATACCAAGAGGCTATTTTGACAGAGGTGGGAACAAAAGCAAAAGTTAGTCAGTTCCTGGAGGCCCGGACACTCGTAAGACTGCTGAGCTACAACAGAGGTCTGTCAGTTTTATGATATGAATTATTCGTCTGCATCCCCGAGTAACACAAGCCGGCTAGGAGGCAAACAAAAGCACACTGGGATCCCACATTTCTAGGCAAAGTTACCCCAGTTCCCTTTCAAAAATAAAAGAGCAATCACATTTGATGAACTGCGTGCGCACACACTTGAACCCGTATATCTTCATTTGTATCTTTTACAGCGTGCTGTTACTCATATTTGCTCAGAAATAAGTCCCATCACTTACTCCCTTACTCCCAGGTAAGGGTGCAAAGGATTGCAGATTTATTGTATTTGCAGTAGAAGTAAACAGCTAAGAATTTAATTACTGGTAATTTAGGAGAAAAGTCTGTAGGACGATTGTTGTAGTACGAGCTCCACTTACTCTGCTTTTATTAGATGGAAAATAAATAATTTATCGCAAACCAAGGTAGTGGTGCATGTCAATGGCCAGGAAATATCCATTTGAATTCTAGGTTCTAAAAATCCTGTAAGGGGTTCCTTATAATCTCAGCATCATGAAAAGGAAGGCTGTATGTGGAAATAAGCGTGGCATGACCCAGTAATGCCACTTTATTGCTTCTGAAGACCAACTACTGAAACTCCTCCAGATCTTTCTGTGCAAGGAAGACTTTGCCTACTGCAACCTTACTTGCCATTTTATTTTGGTATTGGGGTCAGATTGCTAGCAAAGAAAGAACACTGACTTTATATGGGAATATAGGTGGATTGATTAGATACTCAGATTAACCCACCTTTCCCACTTAACATCAAGATGGTAATCAGTCATAATGCTGTTAACAGAATCAGATTCCATTTCAGAGTAGAGTCCCAGTTTAAAATCCTGTCTATCAAAGCTGTTGAATATTAAAAAAAAAATAAAAATCTAAACATAAGGCCCACTCCCCAGATTTTTCACACACCCTTTTATCTAACTTGCAAATAGAGACATAGGTATAAACCCTATCTGTATAATGATTTTCACCATTAGCAATAAAGGAAGGGCTAATTATTCTAGACATTTATGATTACTTGAACATCCCAAGCAGTGTATAAATAACTCATTTGAAATAGAAGCACTATAGAATGCATTCCTGAAATGAACAATATTTCTGAGAAAGGATAATTTTCTCTTTCTATTTGTCTAGGTCCCCTGATACTCCTCACCAATTTGTTTTCATTTAATTACCATTCTCATGTGTATTTTTTTTAAAGCCGTTAGCAACAAGCCATTATATAAATTTATTATTTCTGTATCTATATGCCACCTTTCAGGGTTTCCCCTTTAAGGCGATTCCCAACATATACGAAATCCATGTATAACGTATTAAAATATTACAAACTATAAAATTACAATTAATGTGTTACAAACTATAAAACATAAGCTAAAACACACTAACATACCATGAAGGCACGGCTGATTGTGTGCTCCATACCAAACCTTGAAAATTCAGGTAAATATACATTTCTAACTGCTTTTGTAGCCAGGAACTGTGTGCTGAGTAATTCATGTTTAGTTAGTCCCCTTAAAGCAGGGGTGGGCAACGTGTGACCATCCAGATCTTTTGGCCTATAACTCCCATCAGCCCTCACCATTGGACATGTTGGCACTAGGAGCGATAGGAGTTGTAGGTCAAAACATCTGGAAGGCCACAGGTTGCCCACCCCTGCCTTAAAGCTAAGAATTCTTTAAAGTGCCATAAATGGGCACAGGATTGCAGAATTAGCTACTATGATTATGACTCTCTGAAGGGTCTCTCTAGGGGCCAATTTACACAACTATTTCAGCACATGGAAGCTGCCTGAGAAACCTAGTCAATGCTGACTTCCAGCTGCTTCAGCCTAAGCTGCGCTTGTTGCATGTGTGTTGCACCATGCATATATCAGTAGGCTTCCTCGTGCCAAAAGACAAATCAAACGCATGGCGATACATGAATGTGACTGGTTTGGCAAAGACTGAAGCAACTCATCACATGCTAGGTTTTATAGGTGGCTGCGAGCCAACAGTGGTCACGTGAAACTGGACCTGGCTTCTAGCACTTCTGTGGCAATACTTTTAATAATATGGTTGTGTATCATACACACACATACAAGAATGGGGTACAATAATGCCCCTTTAATTAAGGTGAGTTGCAATACACACACACGTACATGCTTGTACTTATATATTTATATATTTCTTAGATATGTCTGTACACACACATCAAATGTGTATCTAAGGCTCCAACCCTAAGCATGCTTAGTAAGAGGCAAGCTCAGTGGAACTTATGTCTGTGCGATTTTCATGAAGAAAATTGGTTTTTTAAAGAAATCGATATTTTGAATATAACACCTAACTGTGCCCCCAAACCAAAAATTATGGTTCTTAAAGATAGCAATATATATGCTTCCATCCCCTCCCCACATCCAAGTTCACTTTACTTGAAAAGTTTAGCAGACAGCTCAAGAACACCTGCGTGTATGTGTGCCCCCCCCCCAAACTAAAATACAGGAGAGACTTCCGGGAAAGCACTATTTCTGAATGTAATAGTGTAAAGCACTATTTCAAATGTTGCATAACACCATCTAATAAATGTCACTTTTTCTCTTTAGAAAAAGTCCTGCCTTCTAACAGAAACAGCACCAAAGATTTAGAAATTGAAGGGTAGTTGAGGTTTCTTTTGAAATGTATCTTTGGCATAGACTGTATATGTTACACATACAAGGAGCTATTGTTTAAAAGTTCATTAAAGATCTAACTTTGGCCAAGAAAAGCAGGGAAATGTAGAAGCAAGGTAACCACATGTCCTTGATTTACCTCACTGAGCCTCATGTAGCTGTGTATTATGTAGCAGAGATCTTTTGGCTTTGAAGAACTGCAGAAAATCTAGCAAAACCAAAAAACAAGCAAGAACCATCTATTTTTTATGCATGCCTTTCATTGAAACCTCCCAATCCTGAATTTCATATTAAGAGTAAATGCTGGCAGATCTGTAACTAAAGAGGTATTAGTGGGTACGCTGCAGCTACTCTATAATAATTGAAGAGGACAGATGTGTGTGTGTCTGTCTGTCCGTCCATTGGCACCACAGCACCAAGACCATGAAACCTAGGCAACTGACACTTGGCATGCATAGTAAGGGGAATCTAGGGGTATGCACCTCAGGGTTGTTTTGTTTATGAAACACATTAATGTGTCCATGTGGTTGAATCCTGCAGTAACATCTTCAGTCACTAGGGGCAGACTTCCCTCATCAGTACATAGCTTTGCAGTCCACACAGCTTGAAGCTAGGGTAGATTACTTGGCTGAGGGACAGAGTTATATGCCTGCTCCCTGCCATGGAGCAGTCCCCGCTCAGGGCAATGGGGAGAAGAGCCCCCCCCCCATAGTGGGTTATAGGGATGCACTATGGCAGGGGCTATGCTACGGGTGCCAGCAGGCATAGCTTCACTCAGACAGAGCAGGCACTATGTGTCTAGCTCTGACAGCTGTGTAGGTTTGTATGTATGTATGTAACTTCTATACCACCCAACAGCTGAAGCTCTCTGGGTGGTTCACAAAGATTAAGACCACAAGGTGCAGCATAAAACAATATAAAATATGAAAGCTTAACACCATAATGTAACAGTACAACCAGAATAAAACCTAGCAGCAATGCAGATATTTAGAATACAGATTTAAAACATCAGAGCTAAAACACCAGGAAGCTAAAATGCTAAAATACTAGGAAAATAAAAAGGTCTTCACCTGGCACCAAAAGGAGTACAATGTAGGTGCCAGGTGAACCTCTCCAGGGAGCTCATTCCACAGCAGAGGTGCCATAGCTAGGGGTGTGCGAAATACTTACCCCGTTCCGGCAGGCCGCGGTGGGGAGGGGAGGCAAACCATTCCCCCCCCCCGAATCCTCCCCAGAGCCGCCAGCCGGGGCCGGCTGCAGCCAGACTTCTAGCCCCTGCTGGGCTGTGGCTGCAAATGGCGGCCACTACACCGGCCGCCATTTGCATCACTGCCAAGCCATGATAGGCTATGTAAGTAGCTATGTAGTATCTTTGAAAGTATCTATGTAGCCTATCACAGCAAAGGCAGGGACGCAAATGGTGGCCGCTACGCCATTGGCATCCCTGTCTTTTGCAGCGATAGGCTACATAGATACTTACGTAGCCTATTACAGCAAAGAGAAAACAAGTAAGAACCATCTATTTTTTATGCATGCCTTTCATTGAAACCCCCCAATCCTGAATTTCATATTAAGAGTACATGCTGGCAGATCTGTAACTAAAGAGGTATTAGTGGGTACGCTGCAGCTAATCCTTTAGAATCTGGGGGGCCGGATTCTAAAGGATCCAGCCTCATTGGAGTCCGTGGCGGAATTCTCCAACATCCCTAGCCACAGCAGAAAAGGCCCTCTTCCTGGTAGCCACCCATCTCACTTCCTTTGGCAGGGCTCATGGAGAAGGGCCCCTAAAGATGATCTTAGGGTCCAGGCAGGCACATATGGGAGGAGACAATCCTTCAGATAACCTGGCCCCAAGCCATTTAGGGCTCTGAATGTTAATACCAGCACTTTGAATCGGGCCTGGAAATGGACTGGCAGCCTATGCAGCTGGAAAAGTACTGGTGTAATGTTATCTTATTGGCCAGTCCCTGTTAACAATCTTGCTGCCCTGTTTTGGACCAGCTGAAGCTTCCAGACCTTTTTCAAAGGCAGCCCCATGTATAATGCATTGCAGTAATCCAGATGAGAGGTTATCAGAGCAAGGATAACTGTAGCTAGGCTATCTCTGTCCTGATAAGGGCATAGCTGGTATATCAGCTTAAGCTGATAAAAAGTGCTCCGTGCCACTAAGTCCACCTGTGCCTCAAGTGACAGTTCTGAGTCCAGGAGTACCCCCAAACTACAAAGCAGAACCTTTAGGAGCAGTGTAACCCCATCCAGAACAGATTGAACATCACCTAGCTGGACAGACAATCTGGTCTGGACTGAGTCTCAGTTTAGTGGCCCTCATCCAGTCCACTACTATGCCCAGGCACTAATTCAGAACAGCCACTGCCTCACCTGGGTTTGATGAAAAAGAGAGGTAGAACTGGGTATCTTCTTGATGGCACCTCAGCCCACACCTCCAGATAAACTCCCCCAGTGGTTTCATGTAGATGTTGAATAGCACAGGGGGTAAAATAGAGCCCTGTGGAACCCCATGGCATAGCTCCCAAGGCACAGAGCAATAATCCCCCAACACCACCTTCTGGAATCAGCCATCCAAGTAGGAGCGGAACCACTGCAGCGCAGTGCCTCCAACTCCCAACCCAGACAACCTATCCAGAAGGATACCATGGTCGGTAGTATCAAAAGCCGCTAAGAGGTCCAGGAAAATCAACAAGGTCGCACTCCAAGTTTGCTTGAATGCTTTGCTGTATCAAACTAAGGGCTATTCCAACCCATGCAAAGTCAGGTCCATTTGCTACTAACATTAATAAAGAAACATTAATAAAACAAGGTTCTAACATAAATGCTTGAATATAGATAGGCCTATATACTGACTCCAGGACTGAACTTGTAAAGAGAGGAAGAATAGGCAACAAAATCTCACTTTAAAAGCCATTACAAAAATGCTGATATTAAAATGTGTATTTCTTTCCTTTCATTCTTCTGCATATGAACTACATTAATCTGTATATGCAACATGCAGAACATCAAACTCTCAATTTTTAAAAAATTCCCTTAAGTTATTTTAATCAGTTCAAGAAACAACCAATGCTGTATAAATTTAACTGAGGACAAACTTGAACCGTTTTCACATAAATTACATAAGGCGTGTTTTATGACATGCTCAAGATACTCTCTCAAGCTAGTCATGCAATGTGAATATTGTTAATACCGAACAGAATGCAAAAGAGAAAGCAAATGTACATTCTAACTACTGGAGGTTTTACACTCATGTCAGAGCCTGATTTAAGGACAACCCAATTTAAGCCTCATTAAATTTAGCATTAAATTAGGAACTAATTGTTTAATATGTGATAAGCTTTCTACGTATCAGCTCTCTTTCCATTGACACGTATTTGTTTATATGATCAAACAAATTGGTTGGTTGATTTGCAACAACTGTGATATTTGCTAGTATACCATAAGGAACATTTCTTCTGAATACTTGCTAGCATTGTTATCCTATCGCCTTCCTGTTACCAGCATATACTATTCTGAGCTGTTTCCTTAAATTTTCCAAAAGTCAACAATACCACTGAAAGTGCCTTTTGGGCGGAATGCCACCATTTTGAAATTATTCACTTCAGAGTACTCTCACAAAAGGAAAAAGGTTATGTCTGCTGTCAGTACTCCAAGTGGGATGGTTTCATTTCATATTAGGACAGATTCAGTTACAAGTACTGAAAAGTAGTGGGATGACTCTAGGTCCACCTGAAAATGTAAGACTTGCAAGTCCGCAGCTCCACACCACAGCTCTGAAAGTGTTGCCGTATAAGTGTAAAAATCACACACATGCAAATCACACACATGCGTGCTCTGATTATGCTGCCCCTGTGACATCAAAGCTAATGAGGAAGTACTTATGTCCCTGGGAGCTTTATGCATGCAAAGTGTTGAGTCAAGCATAGGCCTCTTGAGCTGCAGCGGATGTTTGCAATGGAACGTTTTGAGAGCTTTGGCTAGGAAGCAGTCCAAAATTTAACAAACGAAGTGAAAAAGAGCAGAAAAATATGGGTGATAAAAATACAGCGACCTCTGCTGGTATGAAACATGTGCATTACTGAGACACAATGTGAAGCAGATATTTTCTAAGCCCATCTTTATCCCATAAAAAATAAAGTTATTTTCCCATGATTGTTTGTGCCAAATGTGCTTTCAAGTGAGAGTATTAGAGAGAGGAAATAAATTATTATGCTGTGATCAAGCACACTGAACTATCTTGTAACATTCCAAAGAACAGCACCATATGCCATCTAGAAGTAATTTCCCCTGATATGGTAACTTGCATTAGACTCTCTGTTTCTAAAGCTGAATAATCCTGTAACTGCAACTATTAAGGTTTTAAATCAGCGTGTTCCAGACAACACATGTTGAATTGTGCTGTACTTTTCTGTGGGATCGATCACACACACAGCTTTTTGACGTTTGTACTACTGAGCCTGTAACTTTCAAAATCCATTTAGAAGAATGCAAAAAAGCAAAATAGAGTTTGAAAAAGAAGAAAAACAAATATAAAAAGATGCAGTCAAATAAAACACACACACCCAGAACTGCAGATTATTACTATGCAGTTTATGCAGACTTCGATTCTTCAAATGTAGAGTGTAAGTTTATGCAACTATTCAGTAGAAATATACAAAAGTATGTATACTTGTAATTTATCTCCAACAAGCTACAATTTAAAGTGCCCAAACCACTATCCTTTATGGCGGAATAAAGCCCAAAACTGTCAACTGCTTTGAAAAAGTTTCCATGAAGCAAGTACAAGTTTTTGTTAAAAATGCATTCTCTGACTATCTCCCTGGCGCCTTCTATCCCAATAACTCGTAAAAAGCACAGTGAAAACCAATCTTGCCTCTTCCAAAGCTCTCTCACCGCTTTCTACAAGGTCACTGGCCTCCCATCTCAGAGGACCACCCACCCTAAAAGAGGCTATTTGTCAACCTCTATATTAGCATAATGTAATAAATGCCAGGTCCACAATTTATACTAGAAAAAAATGTCATTGAAACATTTGACTACTGACCTTCCGCAGCCATAAAAATGTGACACAGATATATGCACTTGAGCATCCAACAGCATGACTACTTGCGCTGCACCCCTAAGCCAGGACACAAATCACTAAAGGAGTACAGCTGGTATGCTGAATATCCCATTTGCTACAGGCTGCACTTGAATGAAGTCATTGAAAGCCTCCTCAAAGGAGAAATGTGCCCTGGACTAATGCAGCAACCAATTGACAGTGGCGTGATTTCTATTATTACTCCATTATCACACTGGGATCTGTGCCTAAATGAGCATACTTCCTCCCTGATGCCATTTCCTTTTATCCTGGCTGTAGTCTAAAAGTGGATCAATGGGAGTAATACATATGATGTCACTTCAATTTACAGCTACAGCCTCCCTCTCCTACATATACAGATAGATCAATTCTTCCCAAAAATGGTTAAGATATGCAAGGGGAGTCGATTCTCCCAGAAATGGGTTCTTTGCTATATTTGTCTATGTTATTATGGCAAGGAACTGTTTATCCTGACTGAAAACAGCAGTTGGGTGTGGGGAGAGAAGGATTAAAAAAAAATCACTACTGTGTACTGGAGAACGCTGGCTAAAACTCAACACAAACAAGTCCCAAAACAGAATTGGAGATTTTGACCTTTGAATATCACAAAGAGAAGCCTTCTAGTTTCAGAGACACAACAGAATCAAGCAGTTTTTTCCTGCTTAAAATGGGTGTTTATGTAAAATGCTCTCTCAGTAAATTTTTTACAAGTTTTCCCAAAGTAAAACAGAATGCCTTCCTACTCTTCTCTTTAAAAAGAATGAAAAGACGGGAAAGGGAGAGGGGAAAGCAAAGCAAACCTGTAGCTTTGATAGTGACCGGCTTCCTTTAGACACAGCTTCCTCATTAAATACAGATAAGAAAGAAATACTACTGGTCCAAAAACAGGGTTTATAGGTTCAGGGTATCTCTCACAGAGCCAAATCAAAAAGAATAAAAGGCAGTGGAGGGGGACCATTAAGCTCTTTAGTCATAAACTCTTTGCATTGTCAATTTGCCTTTAGGGTTGGTTTTTGCTGGCTGCAATTAAGCAAAAACATTCTTAAAACAACTGCTTCTCCTTGCAAGGACAGAAATCAAGGAAAATTAAATATTACTAAGAACTCAAAGGGATGTTTCTTATTTAACAGCAAACACATTTAGAAAGACCTTGTCACAGTATACCTCAAATGATATTTCTGAATGTTGGTGTTTTCATCTAGGCTCTTTCCTTTCAAATGAATGCAAGCATTTCTCCTTCAGGGACAAACATGTGCTCATTTTAACCAACATGTGAATGTAATAAAAGTATCCACAAAACCAGCTGCTAACAAGCAGATTGATACACTGTCATGAAAGGGTTCAAATACAGGAAAAACTAATCTGGAATTGAATTAGGACCCAGAACCATGAACGGAAATAAATCTGCAGTGGATTTAATTTCAGTGAAGCCAAAAGGATTAAACTACTTTACAGCCATCATTCTGGCCTATCACATTTATATGCCAAGCCTCCTCCAAGGGGCTGAGGTCAGCATACACTGGGTTATTTAAACTGATTCTCACAGGGTCATGGATGCCCTGCTGTCAGGCCCTCTGGTAAGGTTTACCAGGCTGGCAGGTACAAGAGACAGGGCTTTCTCAGTGGTGGCTTCATTATGGTGGAACTCCCTTCCATGGAAAATGTGTTTGGCTCCTCATACTGGTTTTAAACAGGCTCTAAAGACCAGGTTGTTTACATGCACTTTTGACTGATAATGATGCTGGTCTATGTTCTTATGTTGTAATGTTAACTGTTGCTGCTATTTTACTGCTGATTTTGGAATGAATAGTTTTTAGTTGGTTGTTACTGTGAATTTTGTATTTGATGTTTAATCTGCTTTATGATTATTTTATGTTGTGAACTCCCATGAGAGGGTCATTTTGGAATGGAAAGGCAGTATAAATATAGCAAAATAAACAAACAACATTGTGAATTAGGTTAATCTGAGAGATTGTAACTTGCAAGGACACCTTGTGAGCACAGTTTCACAGGAGTCTTAAATGGTCTTTCTCACACTGCTTATGCTAACACCTGCCCATACAGAAAGAGAATTGGGAAGAGAGGTATTTGCAACGTGAATGAGCATTCCGGTCAAGGTACACTTGCATTTCAAACCAGGACTGAAGCATGAGCCACTTCAGTCGTTGTGTGTGAAAACATCCTTTGATTCATATGGCTGCGGAAGGATTCAAAACCAGGTCTCCCTGAAGCCCTGTTCATGCATTCTGTAAATCACATGGGAGTTCAAAGGGAAGTTGGAAAAAGTGCAGAAAAGGGCAACTAAAATTATCAAGGGGATAGAGAAACTCCCCCATGAAGGAAAGTTACAACAGCTGGGATTGTTTAGCTTGGAGAAAAGGCGGGTAAGGGGAGACACAGTAGAGGTGTACAAAATTATGCATAGTGTGGAGAAACTGGATAGGGAGACATTTTTCTCCCTCTCTCATAATACTAGAACCTGGGATCATCCCATGAAGTGGGAGATTCAGGACAGACAAAAGTAAATCTTCCTTCACACAGTGCAACTATGGAATTCGCGACCATAAGACATCGTGATTGGCCACCAATTTGGATGGCTTTAAAAGGAAGTTAGACAAATTCATGGAGAAGAAGGCTTTCAGTGGCTACTAATCCTGGTGGCTATATGCTACCTCCAATAGCAGAGACAGTATGCCCATGTACACCAATTGCTGGGGGACATGAATGGGAGTGTGCTGTTGCACTCATGTCCTGCTTGTGGGTTTGCTGTGAGCAGCTGGTTGGCTGCTGTATGAACAGAATGCTGGACTAGATGGACCCCTGCTCTGACCCGGCATGGCTCTTTTTATGGGAAGTGGCCATGCATGTTGCCTACACCAACAATGTCTCTGTAAGTGCCAGGGTGCCAACTCTTCATTCCCTGACTTTGCTGTGTGTGGAGTAGTGAGGTCTGAAGCAGGGTTCTACTTGTGTTCAGTTGAGCACAAGTAGAATGCTCTATTTGCCTGGGGCCCTGCTTTTCCAGGATCCCCCATCAGATGGAGCATTCCACTTGCCTCCAACTGAATGTGAGTAGAACCCTGCTTCCAACTTCGTGGAATGAAGGAGGTGGGGCCTGGCACACACAGGAGCATTGGGGGCATGTTTGATCCCTCACATGTTCTTTGGAATGCATGGATAGAGCTTAACCCAAGGCTCGTTCTGGTGTGTAAACCAAATGCTATATTTAATGGTTACTAGTCATGATGGCTAGATATAATTTCCAATATCAGAGGCAATATACCAAATGCTGGGGAACAGGAGAAGGAGGGTGCTATTACACTCATGTCCAGCTTATGGGCTCCCACAGACATCTCATTGGCTACTGTGGGAACATAAAGCTGGACTAGATAGGCCTTGATCTAATCCAGCAGGGCTCTTTGTACGTTCACAAAGAGCTTCAGAAGAATAGGAAAGAAGAAAAATCGGCTAAAACAAGAGGAAAGATCTGAAAGAAATACACTAAAGGTAGATTTGTGACAAGCAGCAGTTATCTATATGGGAAGCAGGTTGTGTGTGGAGGGCTATCACGTAGGATCTCTAATCCTTATCAGGATACCACAAAGCTACCTGAGGATGAAGGTGCTTTATGTTGACTCATATTTGCCTGGCTCTCTTAAGAAGATCAGATTTTACATGGTCAGATTTAAAGACACTAGCATTGTCTACTCATCATTTGAATCTGTGCCCTTTCTGCCACCACAGGATTGTCAGTTCGTATCAAGGTGTCCTAGTGATTTTAATCTCATGCATTTTTATAACAATCTGGAGTATTTATGGATTCAGTCTAACAACGGGAAAAGACATTGAGATTAATTTGCAACAAGGGAGAGGGCCTTCTCGGTGGTGGCCCCCATTTATGGAATAATCTCCCTGATGAGGCCCGCCTGGCGCCAACATTGTCATCTTTGCGGTGCCAGGGTAAAACTGCCCTCTTCTCTCAGGCATTTGGCAGCATATAAGGAGTCTCTTTGATCTTCTCTGGCTGATATTTTGGATATAAGTTGTTGCTGTGTGTGCTATTTGTTCTATGTCATTACATGAATAGTTTTATACTTTATATGATGTATTGTGATAGTTTTTAAATTTTTGTAAACTGCCCAGAGCTTCGGCTATGGGGCAGTATAGAAATATAATAAATGAAAAGCAATTCAGGCCTAGGTCAGAGGCAACAGAGGAAAGGGTTTCAATGCCTTTAATAGTTATATAGCTTTTTATCACCCCCCATGCCTTACACTGCATCTGGTATACATCTAAAGAAAGTACAGAAGCCGTGTTCTCTGTTGCATTTGGTCAACATCAAATACAGCTACCTAGTTGAGCTGACACTTATACTAGGACCTTTCCTCTCCAAACAAATAAGTCACTACTTCTCAAAAGAGTCTGAAAACTGTAGTTCCATGGAGAGGTTTAGGGGCTTTAATAAAATTCTGAATATGCTCACAGAAAACTTGCCCCTTGGTTTTTGGGGGGAAGCCATGATACTTAAACCAATTTAAAGCCAGTGTAAGTTTCTACAATATCTCACGCAATTTCTTAGAGTGGAAGACCAGGTTACTACTTACCTGATCAACTAGGCCTCTTCTCAGTAAATGGAAGGATGTCAACTAGGCCTCTTCTCAGTAAATGTTTGGGGAGAGGTGTGTGTGTGTGTGTTAGTCAGTGGCTATACCGACCAGATAGACTTTAACAGGAAAATTTCTCCACTCTATGCAAAATGTATTTCCAATAATGCATCTAATGGAAAGAAGATCCACTTAAGGAGAAATTTGAAGTCCATCATGCAATCTGAGTGCTTTGAAATGTCATAAATGATTAAACTTATAAGATCTAACAAAGTGTTGAGCTAGCAAAATGGAAACCAGGTGGCTCCTAAGCAGGTTTGGTCAGGTTATATGGCATTTTTCCCCAGCTCTAGCCTTCACAAAGAAACATTTCATCAGAACTTTACCCTTAAGCATAATAATTCCATTTGAGAGAGAGAGAGAGAGAGAGTAGACTCTATCTTAAACCTTTAATGTCTGTTCTATACACATAGATTTTATGTTGATTGCCCTGTATATCATAAGCTGTCTATGTAGGCATATTCTTTATTTTAAAAACAGATTAAGGCGGAAAAATGGTTGTGGAAGAGTTTTACTGAAGCCTGTTACAAGGAAAAGAACTTCTTGGTACTCCTTTTTTAGAGAAGCTAATGACATTTAAGTGAATCTGTGTAATAATATTACCATTTAATAAGAAGGGACAAATCATGTTGCCATAGCTACTCAAGGAATTGGAAGCAATTTCTGCTACAAACCTATGTTTTTGAGGTTTAATAATTCATCCGTAAACATTTAATAGTGCAAAGGACATTTTACATGAACGTAAAAGTAAGTTCTCACAAAAAAGTCCTTTAAACCAGGTGTGCACCATTTTTTTTTTTTGCCTCCAAAGGCCACATACAGTGTTGGATGCCAGCCAGGGAGATGCACATATGTCTGTGCTTGCACACACTCCCCCCACATGCACATTCACTCACACACATTACCTCCGCCCACATACACTAATATGCACACTCTTCACCCTCCCCAATATATAGACGCACACTTCCCCAGCCACTCCCAGCCCCCACCATTCCATTGTTTTCTTACTTTTTACTTTAAAAAAGCCATTCTGGGAGCTCTATGGTTCCTGCCAAAGCTGGCGGGGCGGGGCGGGGAGGGGAGGGGGAGAGGAAATGGTAATTTGCAATTGTCAATTGCTGGCAGCAGCTGGGGGCCTGAATCACAGTTTGTGGACCCCTGCTTTAAACATTCCAGGCTCTTGAAGTTAAGCTTAAAAATATATTTAAATATGAAGACTATAAAATGACTACCACTGGGGAACAAACATTAAAATGCACTGGTTACCAGTTGTTTTCCGGGCCAAATTCAAGGTGTTGGTTTTGACCTTTAAAACCCTATATGGTTCCTGCCCAGCCTATCTTAAGGAGCGCCTCCAGCAACACCAGACAGGCCGCTTAACAAGATCAGCCTCAGATGGCCTTCTCTCTGTCCCATCAGCCAGGACAACTAGACTGGTGGGGACGAGGGAGAGGGCCTTCTCTGTGGTGGCCCCCACTCTGTGGAACTCCCTCCCTAGGGAACTCCGTCATGCCCCCTCTTTAATGAGCTTCCGTCGTGCATTAAAAACGTGGTTGTTCAGGCAGGCATTTGGGGTGGGTTAGGGTATTTAAAAAAAAAAAAATTATGGTAAAATTTTATTGTTTTAAATTGTTTTATGGTGGGTTGTACATCGCCCAGAGTGGCTGGGTGACCAGTCAGATGGGCGATTAATAAATTTAATAAATAAATAAAATAAAATAAATAAATGCACGCAACAGAATTGGAAAGGCACGCCTAAATTTTCATGGGACAGGGAGTGGAGAGGGAAATCAACAAAGCCATGGGTCACTTACTGTGTGTATATATCTATCTGCTTGTCTCATGTTTAATTACAATATAGTCATGGTATTTCATTTAGGAGCTGTTAGTCCACTCCCACTAAATGATTCCTTTCAGCCCCTGCCCCTGCATTACAAGTTTGAGATAAAACAAACACCCTGCAGTTTAAAGTAAAGAGAAGGAAGACTGTTCTCAATGCATTTACTTCCATGGTCATCTTTCATCTTTAACACCTTATTTAACAGGCCTGTAACACTGGAAATTGGCTTCCTTGAGTTTACAGTATAGTCCCAGGTATGTTGACTTGGAAGAAAGTCCCACTGTGCTCCCTGGTAAGTATGTTTAAGATTGCAGTAATTTTATCCATGATTCATTTCGTATGATTTCAGGGCCAAACTAAACATGATGCTAAATGAGAGTCCGTGGATTTAATATGCAGGTTTTTTTAAAAATGCAAATAGCATCCATGAGATGGCAGCAAAGATTTAACCCTTTAATTTTCTGCTGCGGTCCTGAGGAACAGCTCTCCTCCAAAGCAAACACCAGCTGCGAAGGAGAGACTTTTCCTGAGGACTGCAGTGCAGAAGGAAAGGGTTAAACTTCCCTGCTACACCTGCTGCAAGCCTGCAAATTATCAGCCCCCTCCCACTCCATGCTAGTCGCATTTTCTTTCAACCTGAAAATTAACTGCAAAGATATATTCAGCTTCACAGCTAGTTTGCTCTCCACTTCCCATTAAGGAAGCCTACACATCAAAAACCACTGCCAACATCAAAACCGCTACCTAAGCTTCAGTTCTCAATTAGTTTTAAACATGAGACTATTATAAAACCCAGATCACAGTGTTGTCACCATCTGTAATTAAGGTGTTATTTATTTATTAAATTTCTTAATCGCCCATCTGGCCAGTCACCCGGCCACTTTGGGCAATGTACAATAATACAACAGTTTAAAACAATAAAATTCCATATTAAAACATCATATTTCTAAAAATACCCTAACCCACCCCAAATGCCTGCCTGAACAACCACGTTTTCAATGCGTGGTGGAAACTCATTAAAGAGGGGGCATGGTGGAGTTCCTTAGGGAGAGAGTTCCACAGAGTGGGGGCCACCACAGAGAAGGCCCTCTCCCTCATCCTCACCAGCCTAGCTGTCCTGGCTGATGGGACAGAGAGAAGGCCATCCGAGGCTGATTTTGTTGAGTGGCCTGTCTGGTGTTGCTCGAAGTGCTCCTTGAGATAGGCTGGGCTAGAACCATATAGGGTTTTAAAGGTCAAAACCAACACCTTGAATTTGGCCTGAAAAACAACTGCTAACCCGAGCAACTCCTTCAGCACCGGAGTGATGTGATCACACCGGCAGCTGCCTTTAGATGCAATAAAACAACAATTATTATTTTTTAAACCCATGAAAACTGAACACTGTAGCAATTAATTTAAAAATTCACAAACTTTACTCCCCTATTATTTTCCATTCTCAAGAATGATCTAATATACAAAAAACATCCAGAAGTCTACATTTCACTCCCATTCTGCATATTTTGTGAATCTGTACCAGATATTTTCCACCCTCGATTAGTTTAGAAAGTTTTATATGATGCAGGATGAAGCATTCAAGTATCAGAGACCACCTTCTAAACTCAAATTAAATAGCTAACCTGCCACACAAATTAACTGCAAGAGATTCTGTTATCTTGTAATCAGTTGTGTTTTTCTTTTATTTTTCTCTTTTAAAGATACTCTTAAAAACCTCTTCTTTATCCACTTTCTGTCTACCTTTTGTCAGTATCCCACTCACTAATATTACTGCTAATCGTAACTCAGAAATGCCTGACATTAAAGGTGGAATTCATTTATGAGAGAAATATTGTAAGTGCTTTGCACACTCATATTGCACACACACATTTACACAAAATCTGTATAAGTAATATAACATTGATTACGTAATAATGGATAAACTGAGTACAGTATTTCAAAGGTCATTTAAAAACTTATCTAATCACTGAAAATTCTAAGAGAGGGTGTTCAGTAGAAATTGAATGTATTTTGCAAAAAGAAGGGGGGAATGAATTCAATGGTACAAAATGCCAATTTACTTTTGTGTAAGCAACATATTGCATGCACAACTCTTCTTAAAACAATGTGAAGCAGTATATTTGAAATACGGTCTTAACATTAGCAAGTTTGAAGTAGTCGGAATCTTTCTTCCTGTTTTTCTTTCTTCATTTCACATTCAGGGAGAACAGAAAACAGGACTTAGACAATGGGTTGGATCCAGCATTTGTCTCCTGCAGATGAAAGGGCTTTTTCTGTCCACAGGAGGATTCTGATCTGGCAGAACATTTCCACTGATAGAATGGAGGACAAGATTTTCATCAATTCCCTGCTCCCCTGCAGTCCTCTGTGTCCCTTGAAAGTCAGCTTTGGAAAACTGGGGGCCTCTCCAGAACAGTGAGGAAGGTGGTGCTGGGGGCTCCAGGAGGACGGGATAATCAGTGAAAATCAAGTTCCCTCCTTTCCACCAGTTGGAGCCTTCTGAACAGAAGATGCTCAGGGGGTGTTCCTGCTGGTGCAATAAAATACTGGATCTAACTCTATGCATTTAGTTGCACTGTCTTTCTTTCTTTCTTTCTTTCTTTCTTTATTTATTTATTTATTTATTGCATTTATACCCCGCCTTTTTTCCTCTTGGAAGGAACCCAAGGCGGCTTACATTCTCCTCCTCTCCATTTTATCCTCACAACAACAACAACCCTGTGAGGTGGGTTGGGCTGAGAGTCTGTGACTGTTTTCCACTATAAATCACAATACCTGATTATTTGGTAAAGTTCAGCTACAAAATCCCCTCCCATATCCACACCTGAGGACACCTGGCAGAAAAATTCTCAGTCCTGGGAAGTGTTCTGATGGTTAGACTTTTTTTTTTTTTTTTTTTACATAATATTAACATACAATTTACCACTTCCAGCTTCACAAAACCAGAGAACCATCATTCAAAAATTCAAATAGACAAGAATGAAATGCCCAAGCCTTGACATCTGTGCCAATATATTTGCCTACAACTGCTGCACATAGTCTGTGAAATACAGGTTGTATATCATGGTTGCTCTGGCATGCATTCAATATATCTTATCCAAAAACGTACAAGGTGGAAAATGTAAGAGTAGATTATTTGTCTTAGCAGATCCTGTGGGATGCGGTGGCAACACAGGACAGGGGAGGCATCGGCATGTGTGTACTCCCCCACCTAAGGCAGCAGGAGAATTTGCACTGGTGCTGATGATGACTGATTGTTGCCTTAATTTTTATTACTACAAATAAAAGTCCAATAATCTAAATGGTTACAAACTACATCTATGTTTGATTAATTCCTTAATGGCAATCAGGATAAAAATTGCTTGAAAGCTTACTTCCTTTACATAACTCTTTGTGTACCTATTTAACACAATTAATAATAGATTAAAATTTATATTTAACTAGAGATAATGATGGGGCCACGGTGGCTTAGTGGTTAAGACGCTGAACTGCAGACTGGAAGGTCGGCAGGTCAGCAGTTCGAGACCCGAGTGCCGCGTGACGGAGTGAGCTCCCGTCTTCAGTCCCAGCTTCTGCCAACCTAGCAGTTTGAAAGCAAGAAATTGCAAGTAGATAAATAGGTACCGCCTCAGCGGGAAAGGTAACAGCGTTCCGTGCACCTCGGTGTTCAGTCATGCCAGCCACATGACCACGGAAGCGTCTTTGGACAGCGCTGGCTCTTCGGCTTAGAAACGGGAATGAGCACCGCACCCTAGAGTCGGACACGACTGGTTGGGGACACCTTTACCTTTAGAGATAATGGGTAAACTTTAATTATTGGATGCTATAGCAGATTATTCTTACATTGTTACACTTATTTTAGAATACTTTCTGTAATATTCTACTTGTTCTTCAACATCATTTTGTAGAACTATCAATAACTGTACTGCATCCTACAAAATAAAAAAATACACAGTGCTTCACCATATCAATGTATTCTGAGAAATCAAATTTATTACAATCAAATATATGTGTTTTGTACAATATGGATTAAGGGGAGAAAACCACTTTTTCTTTTTCTTTTCTTTTTACTTTCATCTGATATTAATTATTACATAATATGTTATTTAAATATCTGGATTTCATTCACATCTTGAAATATTATTTTTGTATGCTCTTGAATTATGCTAATACATCATGAATATTTGACTTTATTTCTGGACTTAATTATGAATACATTATTTCAGTAAATTATGTCTGATTATTTTTACAACATTCTTTGGACTAAAGCTACACATTTTAAAGTACGCGTAAAAAATTTAAACTGTCAGTAAACAAAAAAAGAATGGGCACATTTCCTACGCAGTCTCCACTGACATTAAAGGAAGCTGGACAAGAACATATCAAGTCTCATTTATTTCATTGTGGCTTTTGCATAGGAAATGTTTCTCGTCATTGTACTCAAAAGATCTAAGAAGCTTGCAACCCTGTCTTAAATCAGTCCAAGAAAACAGACTAGATATGTAGCAACTTAAAAGCCAGACCAAACTCAGGACCTGCAAAATGCTTCTAAGAATGTTGCCCATAAATGTACCTTTAAAATAGTTTGTTAAAAATTAGCTTCAGAGCAAAATACATTAATTAGAGATTGTTGACAACTTTGTTGCATTCATCACCACGTAGCTGTTTCAGGTGTCCTCCCCCTCAAATGTCTAGCATTAATCTCATTAACAAGTGAACTTCACTGTGCTTGTATTCTGCTTTGAGGGTTATTACAGGAATGTTGCCGGAAACAGAAATAATGCTATTTAAAAGAAATTAACACGAGTAAACAACTCTTTATCTTCTAGTAGGTGTATAGACAAGATACACAGAAGATGAGTCAAAGAATGAAGATTAAAACTGATACATACAGCAAAGATAGGGAGTGGTGAAATGTTAGGAGCAAGTATATGGAATATAGTTCTATAAACACAAGATTTAAAAAAATGCATTACTTACTAATGGTGTTTCTCTGAAACAACTGGCTGGTAAGTAGAGGCCTTTAATGTATGCCAGGTGCATCTGCCTAGATAATGTTCTCCCTCTACAAAGTGTGGAACAAAGCCAATTCTATTGTTTCCCCACCCTTAAAATTACGGAGTGTGGATCAGCAATTAAGTTTTCTTTCTCCTCCTCCCTTACTTTCCAGTGTCTTGTTTAGACACCATTCAGTAATTACTTTAATTAGAGAAGTTAATTTTAAAATGTGAACAATGCGTATACTACACATTCTGAGACTCTAATGGCCGCAAAAAATTGAAAAGAGAATTTTTCCCACTTCCTGTTCCTTCAAAACTGCCCAATCACATATGGATTTAAACAAATTAATGTATTAGTTTTTCCATTGGAAACAACAGCAGCACAAAACATTAACATTTTTAAAGGATAAATTACACAAGCATAGTTTTGCATCACACAGTTCCACCTATTCGAGTTTTGACAAATCATAGCTGGAATTTCAAAACTGTAAACTATAAAATACGATTTCACTGTAAAATGTGTGTTTCTTGCAAGGATGAAGGTGGAGAAAATTATGAATGTAAACAAATACATGGTAGTTTGAGGTTATGTTCTACAGAGGTAATTAGATGCCAACAAAACTCTGCTAACATTAAAACCAATATTAGAGGGTGGCATGTTATTTAAATAAACCAAGGTGGAGCATTGGAATTCTTTACTTGGAGGAGTAAGGCTGGAATTACTCAGGAAAGCACTGAACTTAAAATCTGTTATGCCCCAACAAAATCTGTTAACCCAACCCATATGGATAAAAGGTTCTTCACTTCCAATGTTTCAGTTCCATATCAAATGTAAACAAAAATAATTTGGTTAAATAAAATTAAGCCTAATTACACTGTAATTTCCCAAAATGGAGTTAAGGAAGAGAGATCAATTTCTTATCCGTTTCACTGGTGAATTTCTCTAGAGAACTGAGGAGGGGCTGAAGAGCATTCTGTGTTCTCAGAACATGCAGATCAGTTTCATAAAGCCCTCTGAGTAAAGTTTGTTTGTTCTCCATGAACAGATTTGTTTTGTACAGTTCAAACACTATGCCGTTAACAGTGTTATGAAATCAAATAGGACAAAAAGAACCCGTGTGATGAAAAAAGCAGGAGGGTTATGTTTTTAATTGTACCACACAAGGTTATGTTCCCACTGACACGCAAGTGTCAAATAAATGAGGTCATCTAGAAATCTTGGAGTGAGGTACCATTAGCATGCTGATGCATCCTACTCTATATCTCAGAGCAGGATTCAGGTGAGGCGATAGAAGGGCTCGATCAAGGTCCGGAAGTGGTAATGGACTGGAGCAGAAGCAATAAATTGAAGCTCATTCCAGATAGGGTCCTGTTAGCAGGGCTGGCACAAGCTATTTTGCTGCCTGAGATGATGGCACCCCCTCCTATACTATATAAAAAAGCTGGCTAGACTGACAGATGAATCTTTCTTCGACACTGGCAGTGGGACAGCATCCTCCACCACACATGAAGGCAGCAGGCTAGCTTAGGTGGCGCAAGGCAGGCTGTTTGGCCCACAGTTCTCTGCTCCAGCACCTTGCTCCCACTTCCCAGCATCTGCTGCCTGAGGCAATTGCCTCTCTCTGCCTAACTGCTTCTTAGCAGATGGCTTGTATGACCAAGGAAAGAGTATTCAAGCTTTTCTGGATGAGATTGCGCTCTCCCCAAAGGGTCAAGTTTGCAGCTTTGGGGTAATGTCTGATCCAGCATTGTCAGTGCAGGTCCAAGTAGTCTGTGGCATCTTGCTTTTCATGAGCTAAGGCTGGTGTCCCAGCTATGATCCCTTCCCGGACAGAGATACCCTGGTCACAGTGATGCATGCCCTGGTAATCTCTGGATTGGACTACTGTAATGCATTGCATATGCTCTGTCTTTTAAAGCTGAATGGAAATTTCAGGTAGTACAACATTCAGCTTCTGGGTTACTAACTAGGACCGGGCTTCAGGGAACACATCAGTGCTCTAAAAGTTGCACTAACTGCCAGACCTTCTCATGCATCAGCCTGCCTGAACCTTCATTTCTCAACTTAAGACAGCTGAAGTACGAGGATCAATGGGAGGGTGAGGGAGAAAGTAAAGTGGAGGAGTGTTTTCTAAGTATACAGATCTATTTTGTTTTGGTGAAAATTTGAGTCGCACTCATCAAGTCTTAAAGCAGAAATGCAGAAGAAGCAGGGGGGGAAAGAAATAGCAAAATTACTATTGTCTGCCAAGAAAGTCTTTAAACTCTTTCACCAAAGTTTGAAGTCCTAATATTTCCCCAAGGGTGCAACCCACATCCTAAATATTGTAGAGTAACCCCATTACACTATGCTAAGCTTTCATACAATACGTGAGTTGCAGAAGAATCTTATGTTCTTAATAGGCCAAAAGCTCTATTTTAAAATGTATTTAATTATTGAATACTGAGTTTTATTTGTTTTTAAGAAAACTATCATAAAGTAGCAAAGTACATATTTTTTAACAAATGGCCTGCATGCAAAATTAACTGGAGAAAGCTCCACTGAGCTCTGAATTCCCATCTTCTCTTCCCATTACAGCCCCACCCCAAACTGCTCCAGAGACTCTCCAACCCTCCAGAGCAGATTTTGAAGGTGCACAGGGGAGGAGAACCACCTCCCTCCCTGTTCTGCTGATGGGGACCATTCTGGGGGCAGGGGGCTAAATGCGTACAGCCCTATGTATATGAACTCTAGTTCTCATAAACAGCAGCTAAGGTAAACTTGTTTCTTGACTGTACCACTTCGGATTGTAGTAGAGGTTCACATGATGGAACGTTCCTATATAAAGGGAGTGTTCCTTACATATAGAAAGTGAACGTGCTCAGAAACAGGTCTACCACCTCATCTGTTATTTCTGAGAATTTAAGGCTGGGGTGGACAACTGTGGTAGGTCCAGGGGCCAAAACGTAAAAAAAAAATAATTACACGATGTCTGCAATTTTGACAGTTTGGCACTCTGTAGCTACTACGGACACCATTAAAAAGGGGGTTATTGAATTCAGGGGGCAATGGGGGCTGCAGTGTGGGCTGCGTGTGGCTCACAGGCTGTGTGTTGCCCACTGCTGATTTAAGGAAATAATGTTTGAAACAGAAAACTGAAGAATCCAAATAATTGTTTTGGAAAAAAAACATGTTCAATAACCAAGAACACAAACTACAAAAATAATCTAATGTACCTTTTTCTCTGATGGGCTAAATTTCCACATGAAGGCACTTTGGGGTTTAATGATGATGATGGTAGTGGTGGTGATGCATTAAAAGTTTTGCACTGGTACGGACCAGGAAGGACAGAACCATATACTATCTGTTTGCAGAATTGGGTGGTGGGGATGGACAGCAAAGAAGTCAGGAATGTAATCATCATAGCAAAAAAATGGGATATACCATTAGGCAAGGTAAATTTTGGTAATTTGGAAAACCAGATCTCCACATAAACTGGATTGTATTACGCGATCCAATGTATAAATGTAATCTTGGGCCACCATATAATTTTGTTAGATTATGCAAAGAGTACAATATATTTTGGCAATACATACACACATGCAGTGCTGCTCATTCTATTTGTGGGGAAATGATAGCACACTAATTTTTTTTACAAAGGAAAATACCATCATAATTAAGCCAGGAAAGCAACTTTTACAGCATAATCCCTTAAATGGATCATTATGAGACTCAACGAAGACAGTGTAATCTCCTAAATAGGACTGGCATTTTGGTTAAAACTGACAGAGGGCTACCAAAAATCTACCTTGTGACAACAGCAGCTAAAAGAAATCAATGACATGAAAAGTTTTATTTTGATGGGATAATAGGATTGTGTAAGTAAGATGTAACAGACATTTTCGATATTATGTTTTGTTAATGCCAACACTTTTGAACTTTCTATTCTAGTTGCAAATTGAACTTTTGAACAGTTGACTATTTTTTAACTAATTTATTCTACTTATTTCAAACTTATATTTAGTTTTACTGTCCAGGTACAAATGTAATTCTTCTTTACATTTCCAAGTTTTAATAACATTATCCTAGCTGATGAGCAATTAGTTTTACAAATATATCCTGTGAGCATTTCAGTTAGTTCTTACAGTTGACATTTTATGATAAGAAGAGAGAGGATGACATAAGAAAAGTGTCATAGCTGGGCTTGTTTTCTGCCTTGTTCAGATCAAAAGAAGACTCAGAATTAACATATACTCTATAAATCATCACCTTATTAAATACTTTATTATTAGAGACAGCTAAAAGTATCTAATCTGTTGAGAGTGCTTAACTGCTCAGCCTTGTGGCTGCAGGTTCTATTCAATTGCTTTTTTAAAGCATATTAAATGAAGCCTCTACTTTAGATAAAATAAATAAGAAAGATGCTGGCTTGCTTAAATAGAAATGGCACGAATGTATGGTAGCTACATGAACAACTGCTAAGATAGGTATAAGAAAAATTAGAAGCAACCTAAAGTAAATAAAGCAGCATCTTAATAAATAGTTTTGAAAAGTTGTGCTAAAGCTTCTACAGTGAAGATTATTCTATTATTCTCAGCCAAGGCAAGCTTAAAAAATCTTGGAGGTTGTAAGAATCCACACGTCTAGTATGCAGAAGCAGAATCTTTTATCAGCATATCTTCTCAGCTTAAATCAGTGGCCTGTGGTCCTGATTTATACAGTTTTGCTTTCATACAGATCAAAATGACTGGGTGAAAAGATTTGTCTACTTTACATCCACTAA
Source organism: Heloderma suspectum (assembly GCF_057233095.1). Lineage (NCBI taxonomy): Eukaryota > Metazoa > Chordata > Lepidosauria > Squamata > Helodermatidae > Heloderma > Heloderma suspectum. Next base: position 91,963,287 of record NC_139459.1, read on the forward strand.
GTAAGTTCCTTTTAGAAATGAATGGCATATTTAGAAAAACAGAAAAACAAATCTAGCTATGTGAAATTAGTTGATTCTCTTTGTCCAAATGGAGTTCCTAGTAAAAAGCCATGCACATGAAAGAGAGCTACCATCACAATTGCTGTATTTGTTGGCCATGAGAGCTGAACGGGCATGAAAATTGAATTACACCCCTTTCCCTCATAGGTGGTCTCTTCAGATAAGCAAGAGTCATGGCTTGATGCAAAACGGTTGCCTTTGACCCAGCTATTCTACACAGAAGTAACGTCCAAGCCCCTCACGCTTATTATTTGACTTCTACCCCACCTTTCTACAAAAATTACATTCAAGGTAGCTGTACATAGTACAGTAATACTCAACTATATATTGAAATGAGTGTCTTTGAAAGAATAATTTCAAGTAAAGATGCCTAGAACATGTGCAAAAGACATTTCACTGCAGGCTTCTCCTAATCTGATTTAGACATGATTTTGTTTCCATTCAGGAAGCTTAAATTAGTTTAGCTGTTACTGAATGGTTTACAGAAACATGAACATCTAGCTTCTCATTATTTCAGCCTCAACAGTCATATTTGTTACAAAACCAAGTTATACTGAACAATGTTGTGCTTTATCTACAGTTACATAAAGGATTTATATTATTATGCTATTATCCATGGCATTGCAGTTTTACACTGACCCAAACTAAATTTAATTTAAATCTTCATGCATGCCAAATTACCTGCAAAGAAGTGCTTGTCATATTCTAGAGAATTTACATGAATTCTGAAACCATATTTAAGTTTTACTACAAAGTTCTAGAAGCCTGTGTGGATATGCTTGCAGTAGAATCATAGAATAGTAGGGTTGGAAGGGGCCTACAAGACCATCGAGTCCAACCCCCAAACTAATAGATACCTATTAGTTCTTTTGCACCAACTGAAATTCAAGGCAGAGCATCCATTTTTCATAGGGGAAATGCCACACTATCATCATCACCATCTTTATTATGGTCACTGACCAGACTTTGAACATGCAAAAATACAAAGAGTCTACAAACACATTTGGGAAATATACAGTAAAATGAGTTCTGAAGAGATCTTATTCTCATAGCATTGAAGAAGAATTTAGCAAAAGCCTCGATTGTATCCCTATCCTTTGTTGTCTTAAAACAGTGGAGAAGTACATTTATATCTGATCTAGTATCAGACAGCAATTTCTCTGTAATCTCTATATAAAAGGAGCAGCAAAGTAAAACATGAATAACCGATTCAATTTCAGTCCTTCCACATGGGCATATATGATCTAAAAGGCTAGTTTTCTGGAACCTCCCATGTAACAGAGCAGAGGGTAAGACATTAAATCTTGCTAAAGTAAGTGCATGCTGATATTTGGGAATGTTAAGGATTGAAAGATATTTCACTTCTACCAGCCCATAACTCAGATTTGCACCCAAAAACAGAGGACAGCAAGTTCTATCCGCTGCAGAACTTAAAGCTTGTAGATCATAATCCCTGACCCTTTGAGACAGAAGAGCTCTGGCCTGCTTAGCCATGCTATTTATTTAGTACATTTATATCATGCCTTTCTTCCATCATGGAACTCCAGACAGCATGCATGGAGTTCCCTTGTGCTCTCCCATCCAGGCACTGGCCAGACCCGGACTTGATTAGCTTCAGCAAGGTGACTTCATCTTGTGCCCTCAAACTATGCCCTAAGGCTCCGAAGGCCAGATGAGGAGGACGGGATAACTGCACGGCAACCAGCAAAGGCAAGCCTGAAAGGCAACTGGGGAAGTAGGCTAGTAAAGATTTTTTAAAGTTACTAACTTTGTGGAGTCCTTTGCAATGGTGAGCAATGAATTTTTTAAATGCCTCTCACCTTTCAGTGTAATTGGGAAACTATACAAAGAAAAGCAAAACAAATGTTTCCTGCAAGGAACTGTAGAGAGTGAACAGCGCAGAACTGGCACATATGAAGACAGCTGTAATATACTTTTGCATGGTGTTTAATGTCAGGAATGTTTCCACATCTGTCCTTTTCAGAACCAGTGGTACAAATAAAGAAAAAAATTGCAACAGATAAACGCCGCTGGCAGTGTTCCATGTAAACAAAGGGGCTTTTCAGCTTTCCCTTCCTGCAGTAGTCTCTATGCCCCTTAAAAGTTTTTCCTCCTGAAGGTTGGGGGCCCTTCAAAGGAAGAACCCCATGAACCACCACAATCACTACCACTCCGTGGGGGTGTACACAAGCCTTCCTGAATTCAGGATTAAGTTTATAACTGGAAATAATCTTACTGTGAGCCAAGCTACATGTCACACTAATTTCATAGTGTGTCACTGAGGGTTAGGTATTTCTTTACTCTAGTGTAAGCATGTGCAGGCCCGATTTGGATCAGGATGACCATGCACTGGAATTAAGCCTTCTCACCCCCACCATTCGCTTCCTGAACTCTCCCCCTCCACAAGGGGGGGGGGCACTGAGAAAAGAAAAGAAAAGCCTTGATGCAGATGGAGGCTTTTTTCTTTTGTTAACCCCCCTCTGGGGGGTGGAGGATTTCAGGAACCAACAGGGGAGGGAAAAGGTTTAATCCTCCCCTCCCAATGGGTGGTGGTCACAATCCAATTCAGGGCTGCACACACTTGCACTCAAGTAAAGAAAAAGCAGAATGTGTAGTTTGGCTCGAAAGCTACTCTCAGTAAGATTCTGACAATATTCATCTCTGGAATGTTTGGCAGCTTCCAACTAAGCATGAACACAATATGAGCACATTTATTTCTTCAAACAAAAAGTACAAAATAGCATATGGAGCAGTTGCCGCTACTTTTAAATTGCACAAGTGGTTGCTAGACTGGCTTCTGCTCATTACTGGAAATGTGAAGTGATACCTTTAATACAAGACTGGTTGTGATAATTGTGGTATATACTTTTGTTAAACTGATTGCATTATGCAAATCCTTAAATGCATTTGAATGTGTTAATGAAATATGAAACCCAGTAGTCATGTGTATAAAAGGACTTTGTTACTGGGTTATGACCAATTTGAACAGTTATTGCCTTCCTATATGGAGGGTTCTGTAAATGGATTTTATCTTAGACTTAGGCTTTTCTATATGGAAACGTTTTAACTTCTGTACAAATGTATTTGATCTATTACATTTTTTTTTAACTGCCATTTAAAAAAAACCCCTTTTATTTAAGTCCTTTAGGACACAATCCTATGGTCCTTGGAAAGCATCCCAGGGACCATGGGATTTTTCGGAGTCTCCCTCCCAAGGCCATAGACACTGCTACAACCTGAGGAGGGCGACTCTGTGTTACAGTCCCTCCCACCGTCCCCTCACAGCTGCAGCAGAATGAGCCATGGCAGCTGCTTCCCAAGGTTGCTAATGCGACTTTATGGAGAGGAAAAAGGCTGTGTTACGGTGAGCGGGGAGGGGAGGAGGAAAGACCAGGATACCTCTATCCTATGGCCTCTCCAGTCCCAGATCCACCAGAGTGACTCCACTAGATGGGCTCAGCTGCCCGTCTAGTGGGGAAAACGTAAAAAGAGGAAAGAGGGGTGAAAATTGTCTCTGTCACTCCTCCCACCCTGCTGGCAGCATCCTAGCAGGGCACTGGATATTTGGAAGACTCTGAGATTGGAGGCATCTGTCTACTGGTCAGCAACCCAATATGGCTGCACCCTTAGGATGAAATACTGTATCCACTATATGGGAGTAGGTCCCATTGAAGTCTGAGTAGACATATATAGGATCACACTGTTAGTTTTCCATACACAATTGTTGTTGGGTTAAAACTCTGGATTATTATCCCCTCAACAATCCAGAGTTCCAGGTTCACACATCATGACGAACACCCCATTCCTGGGGTTGTTTACCGAAAGTGAAAATGAAGCAGACATGAGGAGCAGGCAGGAGACAGAACACTCACTCACTCCTTCACAGCCCTGACTAACTATGGGTTGTTTATCCCATAGTTGGTAGTGACATGCGAACAAAGTAATTGTCACACAATTCCATATAACAGTTGCAATACTAGTTAATGCACTCTATGGGGAGGGGGGAATCACATGTTCCCAAGTACAAAATATAGTGCATTCTTTGTTTGGAAAATACCATGCTTCTACAATAGAAATGCAATTTCAAGGAAGCTATCTGGATAGTGTACTATAAATGGGTAAGAAGCATACTTTAGTTTCATTAAAGTCTTATAATCTCAAATTGCTTTAATTAATTGCCCTGTCCTTATTGTGTTGATCATCAAATTAACCAAGACATGTCACCATTTGCTTTTTCATTTCATCGCTTTTATCCCCCTTGGTGATTTAACAATAAATATATAAAGGTTATTTATACAAACTTGCTGCAAACTCAAGATAAAAGTAGAGAATATTTTACAGCTTTACCATTAAAGAAAGTCAGGACATGAAGCTAAGGGACTATAGTGAGGTAAAAATTGGCTGTATAGTAAAATCTAAACTTGTACATAAATCATACCTTTAAAAATAACAGGAAAAGGGTGAATTACCTAATGTCTGAAAATTCACATTCATTCATGGAAAATACTATTGCGGCTAGGTGAATCAAAATTATAGTGTGTGTGTGGGGGGGGGTGTAGTAAATAGAACATCTAGCCATTTCTTACCATGATCTTGTTGTTTCTTAACATAGTCAAATTAGATCAATGTCATTTCCAAGGTGGATAATAATCTAACTAACAGAAATATGCTCAGCTAGATAAAACCATATTTTAAAAGGCATGCTACAACTTCTAACACAATCATCTGGTATTTGAATGCCTCCCTGCCATCATGTCAGGGCTGGCCAGGGGAAAGCTGGCATCACAGACATCCATAAGGCTGCCATTCCCCAAAAGAAAACGTGGACTAGATAGGTTCTAACACAACAGGGTTTATTTCCCAACAGTCAAAGAAGCAGCACAGAGAGATCTGGAATACTGTTGCCTTTCCCTCATATCCCCTTGTTGTTTACAGCTCCGAACTGCATCTAGGCATTTCACTACATGGTGCTATATTTCTTGCCACTCATCCCGCTTTTATTTCAGCTGGGTTACCAAAATCTTTGCTCCTACCATCACTGGCTCCACCCTTGAGTCCAGCTGGCAGTGGCCTTAGCACTTCATCGCTAATCATGTCACTCCTTTCCACGTAGCCCAATTCGGTCACATACCCACTCCTCTGCCTCACTTTCTTGTTCAGCATTTTCCCATTCTCCTACTTTCTCCTGCCCCACTGACTCCACTCACTGAACCAGGCCCGGCCCAATCATTAGGCAAGGTGAATCCTTTGCTTAGGCAGTGGAGGGGCGGGGAACGGCGGATTGAGCCCACGCCCACGCTGCCTTATCCACTTGCTGGCCACTGCTTCCAGCTAGCCAAGTTAACTGCTCATTGCTTCTACACCGCCCATTTTCTTTCCTAGTTGCTGCCTCCCCAGCCTGCACAAGAGGATGCTGGGAGCCTTCTGAGGTGGCTGTGGAGAGCAGCTTCCGGCCAGCAGATGTGTTTGTCTAAACTGGACTGAAGCATGGTGCGGTTCAGTCCAAGAGAAGGAGAAGCCCAACCAAAGTTTTCGCTGCTGCTGCAGCAATCCCTAATGACTTCTCCTCTGAGATCTCATAGTGGCAGCTGCAACAAGTTCCCCACACATGGGAGGAGGAAGATGGGAGAGAGGGAGAAAGAGCCCGCGACAGCACTTCAGCATTTGCTGCTTTGCTCCGCTTGCTTCTTCAACCCTCCTAAAGCACTGAGGACTGACTGCTGCTAGAAGCTCTGTGTGCAGAGCTGGCCACTTTTCAAAGTCTGCCCTGTGAGAGACGAGGGGAGGAGGCAGAAGGTTCCAGCAACAGCTCCTCTTCAGTCTGTCCCTCCTTTCACAGACAGACAGACAGACGAAGAGCATGTGCAAAGCTGGGGGCTGCCTGCATGATCTAAAATGCTGAGTTTATTAGCCTCAGATGTGCCCGCTGTAAGGTAACATTGTCTTAAAAAGAGAGTGTCTCTCCATTTTTCTTGAAGTCTTGTTTCTATTTTTAAAGAACACATTTGGGTACAGAAGAATTCTGCACCCAGTTTAGTTTGACCAACTCAGAAGCAAGCACACAAGCCAATATTCTCTTGGGAAGAGAAAATGCAGCAAAGATCTGAAAACTCTGCCCACGGGTGTGGAAAGACTGGCTCTGCACTTCTGCTCTGTAAAGCATCTCTTCCTTGCAGGACAGGATGCTGTGACTCTCAGCTGGGTGCCGGTGTGGAGCCCCCGACCAGGCAGTGGCTGCCAATCTCCAGTCCTGGGGAAGTGGGTATAGGATTGCAACCTCAGACTAAAGTCTCTCTATTAAACAAGATTGGCAGGGAGCGTTGTACGGGTGGGGATCAGGAATCTGGCAGGGAGAGAGAGTCAGGCGGCACATGCCCTGGAGCTGCTTTCAACAACCATCTCCTCGCAGCAAGCTCGGCTTTGTCAGTCCAAGCGGAGGCGGCTGCCATCCCTGTTACTCTTTTCCAATGCCCAAGCCAGCACTCCCAAGTCTTTCTGGTAGGGAGTGGGGGATTTTTTTTTAAAGAATTCATTGTGTATGTTGTACTGGAATGAAAATTTAGGTGCAGTGGTTACATAGCAGATCTGCTGTGTTCTTTGCCCTCTGCCCCCAGTCTTTGCTAAATTACAAAAAGAAAAAAAGCTGGCTTGCCTGGCAATCCTGTAGATCTTATCCCAGAGATGTGTGGAAATTGGCTGTGGTTTAACAATAGTGCAAGAAAAGCGCTCTGCACATGATTAAGGCATCCTCATCTGTTGCAGTGACTGATTATATATATTATTTCATTCCACATTTCCACCATAACAGCTTTCAAGGTGGCTTACTTCTCCAGTTAAAACAATGTATGCCATTGGCAATAAAATAAGTAAACCAAAATTTTAAAATCCCCAAACAATAGTATTTAACAGCAGTAAGCAACAAGCTTAGCGGTCAGACACTGAAAATAGGTCTAAAGCTTAGCTATCCTGAACCCAGGCTCAACTTATTTTTAAATTTAAATTTTTATTTAAAATCTTTATATGCCACTTTTTTCTTTAGCACAAACTGGTATATGTTGCTGCCTTGAGCATTTTGTTTTATGGAAAGGTAGGATATAAATGTAACAAATAAAAATTAAATGTAAGCCCTGTTCCCAGGCCTTTGGCATTTTTTTCTCTTATTAGCCCGCAGAAGGATGAATTTGCAGCGGGTAGTGTCAGTACTAACATGCTTGAACTACAACCTGCTCTTTCCTTGTGATGGTATCTTCTACAAGAAGGGCTGCCCTACCATTAGGTAGTGTGAGGTGCTGCTTCAGGCAGATTATTTGGGGTATCATAAAAGAGCAGCAAATTTTAAGATATTTGATTGATTAATGATTATTGTATTTTTACTGCCAGAGACGGGGAAGGGCACTTATGAGATTTTCTGCTCTGGGTACAATGCATCTTGACAAGGGGGTGGGGGCAGAGAACTTTTGCTGCTCTGCCTCAGGCAGCAAAATGTCTTGAGACGGCCTTACACTGAACATAAGTAGAGCCAGGATGGATCAGATGAAACATCTATCTAGTCCATCATTCTGTTTGCACAGTGGCCAATCAGATCCCCTTGGGAAGCCCACAAGCAGGGCATGAGCACAATAGGATCCTCCCATTCATGTTCCCCAGAAACTGGCATTCTGCCTCTGATAATGGAGGTAATATATAGCCCTCATGACTAGTAGCCATTGATAGCGTTTAACCCCTTCCTAGCCTCCTCAATGGCCTGCACTTATGCCCACCAAAGTTTCATCCCTCCTGCCTCAGTTTTGCCTCTTGGGTCCTGCACTGCCTCCAGGCCCCTCCTCTGGCGGGTTGCTCCAGCTTGGATTCACACTCCATTAAAACAACAACCCTAGTCAGATCACTTGATGTACATTCAACTATGTTTTGAGAACAACTACTTTCCTGCACTGAGATCTAATGTACTTCTTATCACAACACATTCTATTTATTCTCATGACGATTACATCTTTGTGATACATCAGATGGCAATTACGGTTGGTGGCCAGAGCAAAGGCAGACAAACAAGATCAAAGGATCTATAAAAAGCCAGCCCTTGTAGACTGCTATAATTATGAAACTTATGACGTGATTGCTTTCTTGGCAACTGTTTGCGTTCAATGGACAAGTTATGCCATGCACAGAAATGCTCAGATCAAACATTAGATTTTCCCCCTCTGAGAACCATTTTGTTAACCAAATAGTGAACATTTGGAAATTTACTCAATGGGACAGAGTGCTTTGCTGATTTGTATTACAACAGAAACATTTCAGGAAAGCAAAAGATGAGACTTGCAATATCTTATGAAGAAAAGACACTGTCTTTAATGTTCATTATGTCACTTATCATCATCTTATATTTCTAAAACGACCTAAAATGGATGAGGCACTGTAAATTTTAGCCCAACTGTTTTATACAAACAGTTTTTACAAGCAGGTTGGCAGTGTCAGGAAGCTTACAGGCTACATTGCAGCAAGTACAGAACATGGGAGATTTTTAAAAATATTAAAAAGTCTGATTTTAAAATTTCAATTAATTATTTTTAAAATTCACTGACTTAGGCTACAATCCTATGCATAATTACCTTGAAGTAAGGTAATTATGCATAGTCCCATTGAATTCAGTTGGGCTTACTTCTGAGTAACCCTGCATAAGATTACACTGTAAGGGCGCAATCCTATGTGGATAGGCAGCCGCCTATCCAAAGCAGGGCAGGAGAAGCATGGGGGGATTGTTCCCTCTGCACTTCTCCTGCCCTGCTTTTTCGGCTAGACAACCGATTGTGGCTCTCTAGCCGCAGGAGCAGGAAATGAGGCTGTGCTGTACGACACATTGGATGTGTCGTACAAGCAGCTATGATCTTTCTGCCCCGGAATGCTCCCAGCCATGCACCTTTCCGGCCCCTCCGCACTCCTCTTGCAAGCACGGAGGATGGGGCTCCGGGGGGAGGTCGGCTTTCTGGGAACTGACCCTGGAGCGCAGGCTCCGAGGTTGATTCCTGGAAAAAAGCATATCCTATGGCTGTCTAGCCGCCGTCTAGCTGTCACAGGATTGCTCCCTAAATGTTCTTTAAAAATAACCTGGTTTAAAATGACATCTGGATTTAATACAATCCAGCATGCTAAATCTACACACTCAAAATCTCCTAAAACTGAATCAAGTACCCTCTATTGATTTAAAGCCTGCTTTTCTATTTAAAAGAATGAAATAGAGACAAAAATATTTGGCTTTTGAGGTCAAACATTACAAATACAACATAATAGGTCACGTACTGTATATTGTATTAATTATTGTGCAAACTATGAATATTTAGACTGTCAACCAAATGGAAAGGGCATTTACTTTCCAATTCATAGAGAAACACTGTTCTACCAGCCCTTGCTTCTGTAATGTTCTGGGTACTTAGCATTAAAGTAAGTACTCTTGTTTAATTTCACAATTGTTCTTCTATATCTAAACAGATATCAGTTCTGTAGTGCAAATGCTGGTGGGCTGCATGACCCATAATTTGGGATTGTTATTGTCCTGGGTAATATAAATATTAAACATAGTTGCAAACCAATACATTTTAATAATAAAGCAAATAATTAGTACGCATAATTACTCAGGAAACATGTTAATTAGAAAACTAGACGCTTAATTGAAATAGGATTTATTAAATTAGCCTTTTTTCTTGGCCACCCTGCTATGTTGCTATAAAGATCTGTTATTGTTTCCAGGTCCCATAAACCAGAGACACACATCTTGAAAAAAGATAAAGTCCTTCCTATAATCCTTATAGCACACAGGAATCTTGGAAGCTGCCTGAATCAAACCACTGCTCCTTTGCTCCACTGCTCCATCTAGCCTAGTATTGTTGAGAATGATGGGCAGCAGCTCTCCAGGGCTTCAGGCAAAACTCCTTTTTAGCCCTACCTGGAGATGCCGGGGATTCAACCTGGGACCTTCTGCACGCAAAGTATGTGCTCTACCACTGAGCTAGGTACAGGCCCTGCACAGTAAAATTCAGCTGTGCACAGCTGAATGGTTCAGATCGTGCATCACTCAGAGGGGATCTCTACACCTCAAGTTTATTGTGCATTCATGATTGCTCACTCAGTTAATTGTGTGGGTCCATTACATGACATTGTCACTGTCCGGTCATTATTCCACTATTTCCTCCCACCTATCCCGTGTTTTCCTCAAATGAAAAAAAATGGGGCATTTTTCCAGATATGCGCAAATGGAGCTCCATGTCCTCCCCATGTATTTCTCCCCTAGCGTGAGTGAAGTGCCGAGTGTGGTTGTTGGGGGTGTGGTCACGATGTCGAAGGTGGTGGCAAAGGTCTGATGGGCGTTCAGCTGTCCCATGCCTGAGCCACTTTGGCTCCTCGCCGTTTTCAGCCTGCCTGTTCAAAACAGAGTGGCAGAGCAGCAGTGCATGGTGGCCGGGGGGGGGGGGGCAGCAGAGCAAGGAAGATGAAGAGGGGCTGAGCGGCAGGGACTGGCCAAAAACATGGAAGAGGGAGGCAGAGCCCAGGGAGATCGGTGGAGGGGGGCTGTCAGCATGTCAGTCCCCATCCACCACTAATGTGCAAGGGGAGGGAAAGGGCAGGAACCCAGGAGTAAGTATCGCTGAACCTGGAGCGTGTGTAATACCTCTTCACGGAAACATAACGCTATGGGAATGGCCATCTTCAGAGAAAGAAGCATGTGTAAAGGGAATCAGTTGTGACCAGGCATTTAAAACGGAAGCGGAAAGCCCCATTCTAAATGCAGGATTTTAGGCTGGTATAGAAATCCCCTAAGACAGGACAAATATTCCGGCTGAAGCCAAATTGAACAAACAGGTGAAGAGACTGACACCTAAACATAAAAAGACTATCCTTACTATATAAGGCAAGCAAATGCCTCTGGGAAGCCAAAAGCAGGGCATAAAGGAAACAGCTCTCCCCTGCTTGTCCCCAGCAGGTGGTATTCAGTAATATATAGTCTCTGAACATGGGGGTTTCACACAGCTATCATAGGAAATTGCTGCCGAGATCCTCCATGAATCTGTCTAATTCAGGACTGGGGAACATGTGGCCCTCCATATGTTTTTGGGCAACTGCCATCATCCCTGACCACTGGCTGGGGCTGATGAGAGCTGGAATCCAACAGCATCTGGAAGCCCCTGGGTTCCTCACTCCTGTCTAATCCTTTAAAAAAATTAAGCTACCTAAATTGTCCTCAACCGTCACAGTTGCCATACATGTGTCAAGCAAGTCTGTCCTTCTGCATTTCTTTGCTGTTCTCTCAATCCTGTTTTCTACTGAATTGAAGAAGCTTTTTGCCTTTCAGATTGCTTTGCACATTTCTGTATTTATCTATGACTTATTTTTTTAAAAAAATTAAAATACATTGAAGGTAATAACCTAGGACACTGCCATTCAAGCAAGAACCTCACCACTACTACCAATACACTTGAGAAGTCTTACAGGAATAGAAAACTAGATCTTGCTCTAGATATAAGTTTGCAGATGTACATATATAGTTGAATTCCATTCCCGTGTTTGGGATCTATTCAGTGATCAATATAGGTGGCTCATGAGAACGCTCATAGTCCCCAAGCTATTTGTTTTACAGAACTGGAAGGACAACCCCCCCACCCCATCATCCAATAGACTGGGGATCTCACTTCCCAATCCAATCAGTGGCAACACCATATGAAGACTTATTTGGACTGCTTATATAGATTTGTATGCCTGATTGTTTCTCTTTTCTAGTAATATGTGCATTACAGATTGTCATCTAACATGAACCATCATTAATATTCTCTTCTCCTTTAAACTCTAAGCCCCCTCCTCCTTACAGTTCCCTTCCTTACTATGTGCACTTTGTGTTGTTTAACCATAAATGAAAACAAACAAAAACCACTTAAAAAAGAAAAAAGAACCCAGATTTTGTAGGATACACACACTCAAAACCATCAGCTGATTTTTCCAGTTTAGGATAAGTCAACCATTTTTTCCAGTGAAAAAAGTGATAGTGAGCTAAAAAGCCTTCCCTGCTCAACAGGGAAATGATTAAAAAAAAAAAATCAAGAAGGCAAAGAGGACAAATTTAAAGACAGAGTAATATGAAGATTGTCAGAGCATGAGACGGCAGGTGTGAAACAAAACAGAAGAAGCTATTATAGTGGCAGAAATGTATCTCAATGAGTTAAGGAAGGAGACAAATAGTTGTGAATGGAGATGAGAAGGGAAGACTGTAAAACATTCTGCATTCAAACACTGCAAAAGATGTTTAACAATCTGAAAATGAAGGGGCAAGGGAAACAGGACATGTAGTTTAAAAGGAAAGGGAGCAAGATAACAAGTGTCATGACTGTGGTATGACAAGTGATGAAGAGATTATGAAAGCTTTTAAAAATTATGTCTTTAATGTAGAAAATGAGAATATCTTTGCACAAGTAGGAGACTCCTGAACAAAGCCCATGAGTGGCAACAAGGTAAAGCATGCTTAAGAAGATAAAAGGAAGGAAATCCCTTGGACCAGACAGGAAACTTTACAAAGCATTTTAAATATTTAGCAATACTTAGAAATTTGCTTGTAATGAGACAGAGGGTGCCAGATGCATGTCAAGACAGTCCCCATTTTTAAGAATTTTTGAACACTCAGGAATGTGGAAAATATAGACGAGTTGTGTACTACATAACAAAATTGTGGATGAAGATAAAATTGTAGGTCAGCAATATAAACAAGAATCATAATGTAGCTATACTCTGCTTCGTTTTTGATTTGTGAGAAGTACAAAGTTTGTTCATTTTCTTCTTTGCTACATTTGTATCCTGGCAGAACAGCACAGTGTAGGGATACAATTTTCTTTCCATGAAAGTAAAGGATACAAAAGTATATGCCAAACTCTCTCTCTCACACACACACACACACACGCGAGCTCTATGCAATGGCGGCAGGTGATTTATTTATTTATAAAATTATGTATGAGTTGCCTTTCAGCCCAAAGGATCCCCAAGACAATTTACAATTTTTTAAAAATTAAACATAATAGAATTAAGAACAAGAGAAACCCATCTTTAGGATACAGAGAGCACGATTAATTATATTAAAAATCATTCAAAAGCCATGCAGAACAAAAAAATTTTAACGTCCCACATAAAACTAAACAAAGAAGAAGCCAGTCCAACCTTCCTAGAGAGGGATTTGCACAGTTGGGCTGCTATTGTTCTGTGTTCCCACCAAGCTAGCCTCTCTTGGTGGTGAGACATACAGAAAGCTCTCCAAAGCAGACCTTAATCTACAGGCGGGTTCACATGTGAATCAGCAGTCTTTTAGATATCCTGGCTCCAAATTGTTTATGGCTGGAAATATAAATTGGTGGGGCTACAGTGGGAATTTCTGTGTAATGTGTGTGTGATATGTCATTTCCATACATAGCACATGCTGCTTCAGCACACCATCTCACCCAGCATTCTGTTCTCACAGTGGCCAACTGGATGTCCATGGGAAGCCCACAGCAGAACATGTACAGAGAAACCCCCCTCGTGTTCTTCAGCGACTGGTATTCAGAGCCACATTGCCTCTGATACTGGAGGTAATATATAGCCATCATAATTAGTAGACAGGGATAGTCTTATCCTCCTGTGCCTGTGCGTGGTTTTGGACACACCATCCTCCAGTCCACCCAATGAATAATCAGAACTATGCCCACCCCATGTTCTGAGATTGCTTGCCAGGGTGACATCATTTGGCTGTTCCAGTTACCACAAGATGGCTCTCCCAGCAGAAAAAAACAGTGCCTTTGTCTGAATAGAATGAAGTATGCAAGTGAGAACCTGTGAAAATTTCACAGGCAAAAGGGAGAAATTGGTCTCAGAGGAGGACATTTCCTTCATGTTAAACAGGTTTGTCTGGGGGAGTGATTGTGTTCAAATGACACTTAGTCTGTGATGCACATCCTCCAAACCCAGTTCCTTCCCCTGCCACCTCAACCTGTCTTGCTACCTGCAATCAGCAAAGGGATTCTGCCTGTTCATTTCTCTCTGCTGCCACGGTTTCCTGACAACATGGGGCAATGCATTCCATTTTGGAGGGGGGGTAGGTCTCATTCCAGCCCCCCAATATTTTTCTGCAAGTTTATCTTTGGTAGAGATTCTCTCCCTCCCACGCAGTTTTGGCTCCAGGCATGTCCACATGCAGCATTTGTTTTTGTTCAGTCGTTAAGTCGTTTCCGACTCTTCGTGACCCCATTGACCATAGCAGGCCACATGCAGCATACCTTACTAATATATGAAAAGATGCAAGGTGAAATAAAGAAATTTTACTAATTGAGATGATTCAGTATTAGAAAGAACACAAATGCAGAAACAGCCTAGCAAAAAACACTCGATGACAGAGAATGAAGAGATGCTGGAACGGAGGCAAGAGTCTTGTGAATAAAATTTTCTGGGGTGTTGAGTGAGGCAAGTCTGCTGGTGCAGTTGAAAAATAAGCTGTACAAGATAAACGGCATTCAACTACTCAGTACAGGAGAATGTTAGGTCTGTTAGGAAGAAACAAGTTGTTAAATGGGAACAGCTGAAACGTAAGGTCTCAAATTCAGATGTTAAGCAGGAAGTTTTAAGAAATGAAGATAAAATGCAGCAGAGTTTAGACAGAATAAGCTGGCTTATAATAGGTTATCAATAATATTGGTTATCACCAAGAGTGGCGGTGGTAAAACCATACAACACACTGATGGGTGGTCTCAAATGATGAAGAAAAAACACCTAGGACATAAGTATCCAAATGTATTCTTCCTGCCCCCAAGGTATGTGTATTCTCCCCTCACTGCCCTGCAACTAAAATTGATCGCAACCAGTTGTATGAACTGAAACTACAAGATCATCCTGAAGTAACTTAACACACCTTTTTCCTATCTTTGTCTCTCCCATTTCCCAGGTCAAAATGTGATGTCACTGTCTATATATTGCCTTGGGCAATTAGAACTCTTGACAGATCCTTGCATGACAGTTACGGAGCAGAGGTCAACAGAAGGCAGGCCTCAGTTCACACTAGTGGACCACCCATTGCTACTGGAACACTTACAAAAGAATGCTGGCCATGCAGAACAATCCCATGCATGCTTACTTGGAACTAGGTCCCAGCATGTTCAGTGGGGCTTATAGTAAGTATGCTTAGGATTGCAGCTTAAGTGGGCCTTGGTCTGATCCAGTAGGATACTTCTTCAGTTCTTAGGCAAGAATGTATACTCGGCATCACTTAACACAGATTAGTTATGCTTTAACTCAGGGATGGGCAACGTGTGGCCCTCCAGATGTTGTTGGACTGCAAATCCTACCATCCCTCACTATTGGCTATGCTGGTTAATAATGATGACAGCTGCAGTTCAACAACATCTAGAGGGCCACAGGTTCCCCACCCCTGCCTAAACCATTAAGAGATCCACAGTATCCAATCTTACTTTGTAAATTTAACACATACACACCCCCAGTGGATCAGAAGCATTCTAGAAAGAAAGAAATCTACACGCAAGACTGAAGTTACCCCACTTGTGTCCTACAGCACCCTATTCTTGTATATATGGGTCTGTATGAAGCTGTGCCCATCTATTTAACAATGTAGGTATGCCTCATGCAATAAAGTTTCATCTAGCAAAATTGAAATAATGTTGTTAACTTATCTGAATATGTTCCTTTCTCAGAAGGTGTTTTTACTCTCCAAATTCATAAGTCTGAATACATTATATGAAATAATATAAACTGTGAAAGGTAGTTAAGTGTACATGCCTTCAAAGTTTATATACCTTTTTACAGTCTCAGTTACAAGACATTTGAAGACATTTGGGGTTGGATCCAGGCATCTGCCCATAGAAGGAGATGGGCAGAAGTTGAATATCCTGCTCCCTTCTCTCCTTGTTAGCCCCTTGAGCCCCCTTCTCCCCAAAGCTTCCTCAAGGGTTGGAGAACCCTGCTGAGCAGAGTAGGCTGTGGTGTGGGGAAGTTGAAGAAGGGGACAATTACAAAAAATTGGGCAAAGGAACCTTATTCTCTACCTGATTTTCTACAGTCTCTCTCCACACACACACACGCACGCACACACACACCACAGCCCACTCTAATCAGCATGGTCTCCAGAACAACATTCTGGAGAGCTTGGGCAGCTGGTAGAGAGGGAAGGTTGCAGGGAAGTCAGTTTCTGCTGCTCCCTTTCACAGCCAAGTATCTACGTCCAACCCTTTATGTGTCTTGACTAAGATACATAAATCACTAACTTAATTATTCAGAACTAGTTGCACAGTGCTCTCATTTAAGACACTAACTGTTTTAAAATAATGAACACTGGTTTTGGTTTAGTAGAGACACTAAATTTTACTTTCACCCAGGCTGGGAAACTCAAAAGTGTACTCAAGCATGGAAAATTGATAATCTGTTATTATAAGGTATTTTTCACCAGGAGCAATTCACTTTCATTGCCATTACAGGGTTGCCAGATATTAGACTGGGTGAATTAAAAATTTGTAGTATATTATCGACTACAAATTTTCCCTTTTTCTTTCATGGAGCAGTTGGTAATCAATAAAATATTGGTTTACTGGTTTGAGGAATACTTCTATTTTTCTGATACACATACACGCACGGAAAAATACACGTTTTATATGTTGCAGGAAAAAAATACAATTGAGCCATTATCCATCCGAAAACTATGGCTGTCGTAGCTAACTTGGTCTCTCCACAGCTGGGATTATTTCCATTTCTATTAAGAGTTTTATGTAACGTAAAAGCATACATATTTTATACCTGAAAAAGTGTAAGAAGCTTTTCCATATTACTTCCTCATCCTCCGCTACTCGATGAAACTGGAAAAGACATGTCTGTACCTCCAGAAGACTAGGTTATTCATAAATGCTTGGCATATCAAATAGAGCTTTGCCTGAGTTTTAAAGTCCTCTCGTATTGGATGGAAATGTAAATCAATGCATCCCTCTTTCTCAAATTGCAACCTTACAATCCATAATAAAAGAAGCCAAGAAAAGCCACTCACAAAATGGGACTGTAGCCCTAGTAGACAACTACACTGACCTAATCCCTCTATATTCCTATGTACATGTTGAATAAGTAATGCACATCAGGCTAAGCCTTGGAGAGCATTCCTTGACTGTGTTTTCAGAAGGTGAAAAGTAATTTCTCCTTACTGTGCTATTCACCTTTCCCATGAACCTTTTCAAGAAAGGTTCCCAGTCCACTGGACAGGAACTATGTGTTAGGGCGCCCCAATTTATAAATAAACTGGCAGTGTGGTCATATGACACCACAGTCAGAACTCATAAAGTTGCTAACATGATAGATTCAAAATGTACTTCTTAAAAAATTATTTCTATATTAATATATACATATTTCAACAGGGTTATGAAATATATCTCAATGCTAAACACATTCATAAACAATAATTACGCTGCTGTAGTTCATCTAGGCAGCTGTTATGCTTCTTGCAAAACATGCATGAATCCATTGGCAATGGAACATGTGAACTTTCCTCAGCCATTGCTGATGGAAGCTTGCTTGTGGGTTTTAATTGCCACTCATGTCCATCATTTTGCTCAGTGAAAATCCCATTAATTCTAAACCTGTTTGTATAAGGTTGGAAGTGTCAGCATGCAGACTACAGTTTTTTACACAACACTAGAACCAATGCCCTGAAAGTGTAACTGTGGGAACTGGCTAGGGACAACTGAGGATGTTGTTTGGATTGCATCTTCACTAGCAAAATATTTTGTGTGAATGAGCCCCTCAGAGAGTTAACAAACCTCTCTTAAAACACACCAAGCTTAAGTTTGTTCAACACAGTTTATGCATTATGCCTTGAAATACATGAAAAGTGCAGCCAACCCCAATGTTATGAGTAAGTCAAACAGCTTTAACCTTGATCCAGAAAAATGTTAACATAATAATAATTTGAGTTCCACAAACATTTCAGTTATCAAGAGAGTTTGCTTTGTATGGTTATTAATTAGGCAGATTCTACTTTTTGTGTATGTATAAACTGCTTGCCCCCTGTAATTCATGTCAAGCGGTTTTCCTTCAGTTACTTAGCTTGTTTTGTGTCTTACTGGCTTCGCTGCTGCTATTATTGCTGCTTTAACTTAGAACTTCACACTCTGCTAGCTTGAAGACTCACCCCCGAGAGTACCTCCAGCTTTTGTCCCTCACCAATGCCTAGAGTTCTTGGCCCCAGCACCAACACAACCCATAAATCATAGCACCATTTAGTGCAGAGGTTAGTGCTGGAGTTAAGCTCAGCACAGGTTGCTCTTGCACTACAGGGTGTACATCTGACCACACCCAGTTCTCTTACGAATGATTTCGCATATAATCCTATGAGATTCAATGATGTAGGTATATGAAATACAGAAGGCGGAGAAGATGTCTAGCCAGAAGGAGGTCATCATAGTGCCAAGCTTTGAGGGCGGTAAGAACATTACAGAGAAACATCTGCACTTCAAAGAGTTCTAATAGCACATGGGGGAAACCTACCACCCTGGAAAAATGATTGAATGTGAAGGAATAAATATAGGATTAGTATTTAAAGCCAGGGAGAAGGGAGGAATACGCTCATGAAACAGAAAAAGTTGGATAATGAAAGTGAGGTTTTAAAGACTCAGCCAACACAAACTTTGGTAATGACTGTCAAATGATTAATTAATACAGGCTAGCTCTGCATGCTGAAGAAGTGCTACAACATTATTATGCCAGCTGTAGCTGAAGCCATAAGGATGGCTCTTTTGCATTTAATCTTTTTGTTTGCCATCCTCACTCTCCAGAAAGGAAGTGCAAAGGCCAGAAGAATGTCCTGTAGGCTGATAAAAAGAAAGCTCCCTGACAAGTAGATCCATCTTCAGATTATTATAATCATAGGATAGGACCTGAAGCTTCTTTTGTCTAGGCTCCAGTTCTGGCCTCCATAACCAGATGCTCTTACAGACTATAAGCCAGAGTGCAGCATACCACAAGCACACACGGGGATAAAAAAGGTTACCTGAGCCAAAGATGACTGTCAAGCAAGGAATATGTTTGTAATACCTACACAGGTGCCAAAAATGAACCATGATACATATATGCAACAGGGGAAAGGAGCAGGAAAAAAACCTCTCATCTATTTTTTACAGATTCCTGGTGAGCGATTTATAGCAGCAGACCCATGTTTATGCCACGAAGTGTGCAATCCACTTCCCTTTAAAATAAATGGCAAAGCTCATGTTAATTTTAATAGCTCTGGCTGATATTCTTATGCCCATATCCATCCATCCATCGTCCTGCAATACCAAAGAAAGACCTTCCAACAGCAATACTCCTCTTATGTATGCATGCATGCATGTATATGTATAAAGCATTTTTACCCCACTCTTTAGCCAGAAAGCCTCCCAGAGTGGCTTACAGAGATGAGTAGAAAGGGACTAATCCTATGCATGTTTAGACAGAAAAAAGTCCTACAACTCCCAGCATGCCCTAGCCAAACATGCTGGCTGCGGGATGCTAGAAGTCTTACTTACTTACTTACTACTGCTGCTGCTGCAATCATATACCAACTTATGGTAGCCGGTTAGGCTTCCTCAAAAGTGAGGAAATGCATAAGTGAAAAAAGGACCAAAGAGGACAGCTATTTACATAAAGCTTGCATACGCTATAAATGCAAATTTAGAAATAGTTAGTATAACTGCATATGCAAGAATTGCAAATTTAGAAATAGTTAGTGGGGAAGACTGTGACCAGGTGGCAGACTTCTATGCAAGTCTAATTGTAGATGGACAACTTTAAGGCTCCTGCTCTTCCTTTCTTGAAACCAGATTTGGGACTGGACAACCATCAAATAGAGGATGCTCCTCTGTAAAGTAGGACATATGGCCACTCTATACTGATTTGCTTAGGTGTAAGCCCCACTGAACACTGAGAAGACATATATAGGGTTGCACAGTTAATTTGTCATGCTGAAACAGTAGTATGTCACATCCTAAGCATTTATTTTCTGCTACACTGAATATCACAATCAGCCCACACAGTAATATTATGCAGCTTCAGGGCTCCTTCATACTGAGTTTTTATCCTGCAATTGAGATTGCTACGTCACGGAAGTTTGTGGGCTCTTTACATGACGCCATGATCATTCAACGCGTCTCCTGCACTAAATGCCCTTTGTTCCGTTTTTAAATAGATCACAGATAATGAGCTATCAAATTACCCTGTTGTGTTCCGCTTTATTTTCCTCCATGAAAACAGTTAAAGCAGCAAGAAGAGGAGTGAGATCAATGAAAGATAATGGAAGACTCAGAAATGGGGAGAAGGAGGGGGAAGGGGAGAAGGAAGCATGTGAAAAAAGGGAGGCGTCATGATCCTGCATTTAAAACGGAAGCAGAAAGCCCCATTTTAAATGCAGGATTTTAGCTTCGTGTAGAGATGCCCTCAGACATAACAAGATGGAGGGGAGGGAGAAAGGAAACATGAATCCTTGGTACATGCTGTTGTCTAAACTTCTTTGCAACGTATGAAGGTGGAATTTGTTTATTTCTCAGCATGGTGAGATTTGCAAACTGTGTGCATATTAGGAACATCTACATATCAATGGGGCATGGGGGAGGAGATCCATGCGTTCTGCTTCAGATATTTAAAACATATTAAAAACAAATTCAAAGAACAGGAAGGGGAAGTGATGTACACTTCCTGTCCTTCCCTCTCACAGTATCCAAAACTGTGCTGGTGTGACTGGCTTTTAAATTTTGCATATTAAATGTGAAAGGCTGCTTTACTCATGGACCAGCACGGCTATCTTTGTTTTGTTTTTATAACACTGCTGATGTAACTGAATATATTTTCTGAAACACACACATTTAGTTTTAGAAAGCAGAACAAAAATTATTGTTTCTTATACATCACAGATAAAGGATTTTCCAAGATGAATTATAAAAGATGCCCACTGCCAGAAGTTGTGGTTATGGAACTCTGCTCACCCCAGATTACACAAACTCACTCCATTTATCAGAAAGCAGCCAGACGTTCTAGTGGAGAAAGCAGTGACAGCAAATAACACCCTTAAACTAAGGAGGGGTTTGAGATACAGTGAAAAAAAACCCAATTTATTAAAAAATAAAAGTTTTTTGGCTGAAAAGATGCCAGTGGATATAAATAGATTGCTACATTTAAAAGCCTGTTAGAAGGCTTTTAGAGATTACACCTATTAAGACTCCTATAACAGTAACCTAGGACTTATCGCGCTCTCTCTCTCTAGCTCTCTCTCTCTCTCTCTCTCTCTCTCTCTCTCACACACACACACACACACACACACCTTAAAAAGTTGGGGGGAGTAGTGCCTGGTGAGATTCCAAATTAGCTGACAACTGCAGAGGGCAGTACCTCCTAAGCTTTTGATGAGAGTGTTACAACTCCTGCAAGCTCCAACCAACCAGACTGTAACTGAGCCAGCTTCTCTGCTGAGCAGTCAGCACAGACTCAAGATAAAAGGAGAAACAGCCGAATGAAGTGAAGAACAACAGCCTTTAAAGAACCCATCAGGGGGCTAATCCCAACTCTGACACATTCTTCCAATGCCTTGGCCAACTTGCACAGACCAAGACGTTGATCTCTTAAATTAGCTTCTTGAATCCCAAGATGCTGAACAACCCTCAGCTCCTGTAAACATCAATGTCAACGGCAGGTACCTAGGTCTTCCATCATTTTATATTGTAAACTTTAATGAGCAGTTATCCAAGGTTAAACACCATGAGATATATTTTAGGGCCAGATTCAGTGCTGTTGTTCCCCCTGACCCTTAAAACAAGGTATACTTAATATATTTGTGATCCAGGCGAGAAAATAGAGTTGTGTCAACGTAATTTTCTGCACAGAGAGTTATGTCAACATCATTTTGTGCATGGAGTGAAATTAGTAACAGAAGTAATACTGAGCACTATTCACACATTTAGATAAAATGTAAGTTTTAAGTATGAGAACTTAGAAGGATGTAACATAAGGACATGAGCTACAGGGAAGATGGGAGTTAAAGGACTACTCTTTTTTTTATAAGTATCACCTAATCAAAATTAGATTATTTAGGTATCAAAACATTTGTGTTGAAGCATAATAGCTACATGCTTCAGCACAAACAGTGTTGTGGCTAATGCCATAAAAATAGCTAGTGCCTATTCTGATTCCTGCTGTGGATGTTCCAAAACCAGTTTGGATCTCAGACCCTTGACTGCCCAAACGAACAGCAAGTTCACACAAATCCACTTCACATAAATGGTTTCCCTCATGTAAAGGCACCTACATAGTTTGCCATCCTAGCAGCAACCATGCTGCCATTGTAATGTGTGAACAGGGCTTATTTCCATGTGCTGAGGCGCTTTGGGTTTTTTTCTTTAAAACAACAGTTCCCCCAACCCCCGCTTCTCCTTTGAAACTCAAGAGAGCACTTTATAATTCCAAGCAGTTTATAATCTGATATGGTGCTCTGCAGTTCAAAAGAAGAAGAGGGGAGTGGGGGGAAAGAAGTCAAAAGTTCTACAAACCATTAAAGTGCCTCTTTGGATCATGGCCCAAGTTACGATTGGAGTAATTTATTGATTTCTCAGCCCTGCTAGATATAAGTATTCCTGATTCAACCAAAAAAACCATAAGATCCAAAAATGAAAAGCTACAGGGAGGTGAATATGGAGATTATTTTTGACCACATAAAGATTAATGTGTGAAGAAAGAACCTTCCTTGCCGACCTCTACTTTTCTATGGGGAGGGAATGTATGAATGAGTATTCAACCCTATGAGATTCCACCTGCACTCTAAAGTGGTACAGCTCTAGCACAGTTTTACCACTTCAGTTAAAACTATGCTTTACAGTAGGGGTCCTCAACGTTTTTGGTTCGATGGGTTCATTTGTAATTTTGACAGTCTGTCATGGGCGTTCTCACAAAATGGCTGCTGTGGGGGCTTGCCCATTCACAAAATGGTTGCCTTTGAGGGCATGGTCAGAAAACACTAATTTTCCAGAAAGCACACTGGTGAAATGAAAAAAGAAGTAACTTGCCCAAGAATCCAAGTACAAAGCGGGGTGTGTGTGTGTGTGTGTGTGTGTGAGAGAGAGAGAGAGAGAGAGAGTGTCTGCACTCTAACATGCAAAAACACTCTTTTGAACCCAAATAAAGATGGTGCTGGACGATAGCCCTCCTATTTTTTTAAAAAAGTTAACAAATATTAACAAACAAAATAAAAAATTAAGAGGGAAGGGGAGCTGGTGTGTGCCAAGAGCTGTGGACACACTGGGGACCCTAGCACAGAGAGGTAATTCTGTATTAAGTCCAAGGAGCAATGAACAGGGCAGGACTCATTAGATCAATGGCAGAGCACACGGTTTGTATGCAGAAAGTCCCAGGTTCAATCATGGCATCCTCTGCTCAGACCTCTGCTTACAACTCTGGGAAGCCACTTCCAGCCAGACATGACAAATACTGGGCTAGTACTGGACAGGACAAATAGCCTGACCTGGTAGAAAGCAGCTTTCTAAGTTCCAGAAGAACTGTTTGAAGTCATGCAAAGATAAGTCACCGAGCTTCAAAATTGAAAACATCCCCCAAAAATCTAAATCCAACTACGCAATAAAAATCCCTCTACTTCTAAATCAGCAACCTAGGTTAAATAACTGTGATATCCTAAGCACATCTACTCAGAAGTAAGCTCCATGGAGTTCACTAGACTTACTCCCAGGTAAGTGTATATAGGATTGCAGCCTAAGTTACTTAACATTGTACAATAAAGGAATATCCACTGGAATGTCTTTTAACACAGAATTATGATATTCACACCACTCATGTGGCAAATGACAATCTGAACAAAGCCCATCAAAAGAAACAAGAAAATGTTTTAAGAAAATACTTTCCCTAAATTGATATATCATTCTCTCCAACACATTACCTTTTGGATCTGCTTGAAAGAAAGTATGTAAAGTTTTAAATAGAGCAGTGGTGCACACAGAACTATGTGTATCTGGCACACAGATGTCTGATCATGAGTTTGTCATAGCGTTTTTATTTTAAGCTGTGCTGTACTACGAGAGACTTTGAAATAAAACCTTGACTTTTCTTTTAGAGAATTTGGAAATAAACTTATGTTTGGTTTTTATTAGAATGCCCAACATGAGGGTCATTTAGCATAATCATTAGTTATCCTTGACTACACCGGCCACATTATAAATGTCATGTGATAAGGACCAGTTGGATATCCTCTACTGCTCATGGGCACCAATGTGGCTCCTCCATGCATTGGCGGGAACCAAAACCGCCCAGGGAGCTTTGGCTATTGGGCGGTATAGAAATGAAATGAAATGAAATGGAATGAATAAATAAATAAATCAACCAACCAACCTTTCTTTGTGCCCACCAAGGTGTCCTACTCCTCCCACTTTTTACAAATTATCGCATTTTCTTACTGGCGGCTAGGATTGCTGCAAAATAGGTTCTCTTGAAGTTGAAAACTGTGAGTTCAAGGGATTTGTTTAGTGTATTGGGAATCAGACCCCTTGTATTCAGTCTTTGGGCATCTTACTTGTCCTTTGCCATGCCTCCCACAGCAGCCATTTTGTGGTGGTGCCCAAGACAGTTTCTCAAATTGCCAAATGTGCCCACAGCCCCAAAACATTGCCTGCCCCTGCTCTACTGTATGAATGTAGGAAATGCAATATTGCCAAATTCTCCAGCATGCACAAACGTCCACTTCATAGAGATCAAAATAGTTCTACTGTTTTGTGCTGTTTTTATTAATTGTTTCATTATTTGCATTTTATGTTTTTTGTATTGTACATCACCCAGTGAACTTGGGTTACTGCATTGGTTAATTAAAAGTGCAATAAATAAATCAATGCCCATCATGCCCACCTATGACCCACATCTACCAATATGCTTTCAACTAACTCTCTCTGTAGCTCATAGCACAGAGACCTGTCAAAATGGCACCTTCAGAAGTCAAAAGATGACCTTGCTACTTTCAGATCATACTAAGATTATTTCAGGCAGAAGGGAGTGGCCATTGGTGGCACAACCAACTGTGAGGTTAGTATGAAAAAAATAAACACAGCTGCAAAAACCAGAACCAAGACCTGCCAACATTTAAAGTACTTGCTTCGTGTAATGTGGGCAGAAGCCCCCTTCCTGTGTAAATCACGCAATTACTGGGAGTGGGGCTGCACTGCCAGACCTGCTCCTGGCACTGGGCACACCACTGGGCATGCCCTCAACCAATTCATGTGAGAAGGTGGCTACAGCATTTGCCAAAATCAGACATAATAATATCAGGTGTTGCCCCATCACCTTTTAGGCAAATGCTTCACACACACTGGCTGGGTTCAGACATCCCAATCGTGGTCTGATAAATCATGATTTATCAAGCCGGGTACAAGCGTTGTGCACATGCGCTTCCTCCCCCACCTTCCTTCCTCCCTTTGGGGTCCCAGCATTGGCATTACTATCCTGGTTTCCCATGATGTCTGAACCAGGAATATGTAGTTTAAGTGATACTTACAAAACAGGTTATCAAACCAGGATTAGATTCTGGTTTCATATCATGGCTTGGAAGCAGCACATAAACTACAGTTTCCCAGTGAGGGGAATATGAAATGGGACTGGCATATGGGAAAGAGCATATGACTGTAAGACTCATTCCTGGTTTAATTAGCCATATATCAGACCAGGATTGTGATGTCTTAACATAGCCACTCTGTGCAACTGCAATACATGCCAATGGCATAGAACTTGCTACTGAATGTGAGTGGAGTCCAGCAGCAAGCAATCATGGCTGCTTAATCTGCTCCCAGCAGTGCAGCTACAGATACTATTATGAATATTGCCATTTGGCTAACAAATGGCTTATGCACCTTCATGGGTAGTATGGGATATGAGGTATTTTTCCACCCTTCTACTCTGTTTAATTGACACTTTCTACTAACTGTGTCAAAGTAACACAGAAAACACACATTTTAACAACAATCCTGTTATGCAAACAACTCTATTTCCACTACACATACCAAAAAGAGCCACACAATTAAATGAAAAACACGCACATGACGTTTGTAGTTTCATATTGCATTCCTGAAGAAAATGTACAGTGCTTAATTTTTAAACTAATTTTGTGTTCCTTCCTCAAGAAAGAGCTATGTAGTTAACATACCTAAGGTAAAACACCACACAAACACAAGAGTTCTCTCAGTAAGTGTGGGTAAATGGTTATTTTATTTTTAAAAAATAACCTATTCACTAAAATAATGAGAATTTTATCTTTATGCTTTAAAAAGTTTTTATCCTTCATGTTGGTCCTTGTCATCTCTAACAAGCCCAAAGTATTTGTTTAGTACCCCGTTACCTTTGAAATTATTGTGTTAAATAATCTAAACTCGGTTTCTGTACATACAAGGCTTTAAAAAAAAAAGCCCACACCCTTTACTTACATTCTTAGGGCGGAAAGTTTCTGAATACTATTATTTAGGATTTAATTCTTATAGTCATTTGCAGCAAGGATATCATTACTGAAAACTAACTCTGTTGTCTGGAATGCTGTACTTCTTACACAAACTGGGAGGAATTGTCTATTAAAATAAAAGCTCCTGGCCAGGTTTCAGGCAAAACAGATACCACATTCCTGAATTTGACAAAACTTATCTAAGTCCAAAGCCACAGGGCAAAACTTTATACAAAATTATCCTTCACATGTTTTTATCCACTGGTTCTATCACTGGGCTCAAGACCTATTGAAATGAAGTGGGAAATGTGCAGAGGCAAGCACTTCAATGAGGCTTGCACAGGATCATGGTGGATAGTCCAGCAATAAGACCGAGGCCCTCACCTTCTACTTGACCCTTTGTTCTTCTGCACTAGAAACTGAGGGCTCCTTCACACTGGGCTTTTATCCTGCGATTGAGACGGCTCCTTCACGGACGTTTGCAGGCTCTTTACATGATGCAGCGATCATCCAAGGCATCTCCCGCACCAAATACCCTTTGTCCTGTTCTTAAATAGATCACGGATAATGAGCTATCAAATTACCCCGTTGTGTTCTGCTTGAGTTCCCTCCGCGAAAAGAGTTAACGTGGCAAGAAGAAGAGCAAGATCAATGAAAAATAATGGGAGACTCAGATTCGGGGAGAAGGAGGGGGGAAGGGGTGGGGGGAAAGGAAGCACATGAAAAAGGGAGTTGTAGTGATCCTGCATTTAAAACGGAAGCAGAAATCCCCATATTAAATGCAGGATTTTAGGCTGGTGTAGAGATGACCTGAGAATCCCCCTCCCACAACACCCACTGTTATTGCCAAAGGTGATGCTACTGCCAAGCACCCTTCTGTCAGCCCCACAGGGCCTGAGAATACACCCCCTCCTCACAGCAGCACTTCATGCTGCATGTTAATTGGCCTTTGGGCTGCATTTTAATTGCTGTGGGCTACAAATTTTGACTGATAAGTGGGATAAAACTATAATACGGTAATAAGTAGGTAAATCTGGATTCTGTCTTGTATTGCAGTGGGCATGTTTAATCAAACTATTATTATAGAATTCATTTAATAATACGGATCTATTTTCCTCTCTTAAAATGAAATATGGAAAAAAAAAAGACCAATATGAGTATGGAACATTAAAAGATTTAAATCAGATCAAATTCAGCTGGTTTAACTAAGACATAGAGATCATAAGACATTGGAGCAAGTTATAAAGCAATATACATAGACAAACACTGTTTCAGAAACTGCTGTGTGTGCAGTCCAACACAACCATGTGTTCAGTAGGGCTTACTACAATTAAGTGTGTTTAGGATTGTAATCTTACATTATTTTTAATTTCCTACTAGGAAAGACAAGAATCGGTAATAGCAATGAATAGTATTTAATCTTTGGGGCAACCTTAAATGGTGCAATATCCCTGGGCCCAGAAGCTTTTTTTGTGGACAACACCAGTACAATGAGATCTTGATCCCCTTCCCTGGTTCTCCAATATGTTTTCACTGAATTTTTAATTCAGTAGCCATTTGCACTGTTATAGCTGCAGCAATTTCAGTGGCGTTATGCTGACTTAACAGACCTCTGAACCATACTTTGTCTTTAGCGTTCAAAACGTTTTATCACATGCCAATACTGTTAAAGCTTTTCAATAGTTCCATTAGTCACATTTAGCCTTTGCTTACGATATCACAACACGCTTTTATTTTTCCAGCACTGGCTGCTTTCATCTTAAAATGATTTCTCTAATGCAGCCTTCCCCAACCTAGTGCCCTCCAGATGTTTGGGGCTATAATCTCCATCATCTGCAGCCAACATGGCCAGTGGCCAGGAATGATGGGAGCTGTAATCCAACATATCTGGAAGGCACCAGGTTGGGGAAGGCTACTCTAATGATTTAAAGAGGTGCAAGCACAAAGGGCTGACCTCCTCAATTCAAAGAGTAAGCAAGCTTGACTTTTTGTTCAGCTAAGCCCAGAAATTTTAAGCAAGCCATAGTTCTAGCATTAGCTAGAATCAATGCTTCATCTAATTCTCAGGCAGGGCTAGCTGAAGGGTTTATTTTTTATATTTTTGCTGGTCTAGTCAGCACAGGCATGCCCCCACAGCAGCTGAGAATCCACCCCAGAATCTCCTGTGATGTCACAAAAGTTCTGGGAAGGGAGTGCATGCTCAATTCGCTTGATGAGGGGACCATGTCTGAAGCATCACAACAGTCCAGACCTGCATGCAACATCTTGGTATAGTAGGCATCCCCTGAATGTGCAAACTTCAGCGGCTGTCTGTTCTGCTTGTCTAAACAAGTTGCAAGCCAGGTATACATGATCAGATATCCTTGGACAACTACTGACCTCACTTCAGTGTCTGATTTGCTTTCACATTTAAAGGGTCAAGTCATACATTGTAGAGAGTTAAAGAAAGTCAATACCTCTGACAAGATTACAGACTATCCCAGGTTAAGTGATCATGTAAACTATAACAAGCTTGTTATTTCTGGTGGACAGAATTCTCCATCTCACTGTGAACCATCCAAGGTAATGTAACGAAGGGCTAAAACAGACATCACGTTAAATACGTATCTAGCAGCTACTATTTTTCCATTTTTACTCCAGAGTAGGCACAAGGGCCCAATCTTGATCTTAAATCACACACACACGGGTCCCAATCCAGATTGGGTCTCTTGCACCTACGTTACAGTAAAAATTTAAAAAGACATAGCTGCTAGATACGAATTTAAAGTCATGTCTGTTTTGGCCCTGGAATGCTGGGGAACTCATAGGTTATAAACAGACAGTTAGCAGCACACACCGGGCCCATTTCATAGGGACTAAATGAAATTTGGTAAAAGAATTAGTCTTCTAGACATATTAAATTGTGGTGTTGGTTTCTGCAGTTTCTGTGGATCTACCAACATGATTTCATCTTACACTAAGTACACATGTTGCGAAAAATATTATATAAAATATGGATAGCCAGTAATTGCATAAGCCCTACGACATCCTGAAGTCATCTGCAGAAAATATTGCTTGTAATGCATAATGGATTGCTGTAGAAAAGTCAGCTGGACACTGTGGAACAATGTTTATGTGTAAAAAGACCACACAACGATGAATCATCATCTTTGCCCTTAGGTTAATAGGAGAATAATCTGAATGCTCATTTAGAAGCATCTAGCCTCTTTTTACACTCTGGGCTGATTCGGATTTAAGAACAAACCCTTCCTTATGATTCTGGCTCGTTAGCAGAGCAAAGAGGCCAGGATTCCGTTTTGGATATAACGCAAAACAAATCACAGACAGAGACGTCCTGGTTTGTTTAGCTGCTCCCGCTGGCAGGAGGTACCAAGTGGGAGCAATCGAGCAGTGTAAACCAGCATGCTTGCTCATTCTCGATAATTCTTCAGAAATCTGGCATCATTACATCCGAACTGGGCTTCTGCCATAGTTTCAAGATGTGTTAAACAAATGGTAAAATATACTAAAACTTTTTAAAACTTCTCAAATTATTATACAGATCCTTTTATTTGTAGCAGATTGGCTCGTTAAACACACACACACACACACACGCATGCTGCATTTCATCATTTAGAAGTGGAATAGACAGAAAATGTAGCATTGATTTTGACTAGAATTATTTACTAGAAACAAGCCAAATTTCACAGAAAGTGAGTCGCATGTGGCACTGAAAGATGTTCTACGCCCTCCACCCCGGCCAAGCTTCCTGGAGTCAGTCAGTCTGTCTCATCTGCAGTCATACAATAGGCAGAGATTGTGAACACAAACTGTTCTGTATACTGAAATATAAGTGCAGGCAGTCCCAGCCGCCTTAAGGCTGCAGATCATTTCTGCTTTGTTGGAGACTCTAAGAAGGAGCATTCTTAACAGTTCTACTTGACTTAGGCAGTGAAAAATACAATATAGATACGGCCCTTAGAGCATGAAATAACAACAGAAACATGAATTTAGTTTAGTTTGGATGTTGGCTATATTGAGCCCCTCAAATCTTTTTATTTAACTCTGAATTGTCTCCAAGAATTCTTTGGTTTTCATGATAAATTTCTAAAAAATTGGAACTGACATCCTAAAGCTACCCTAAGAGGACTTCACTACCTGAGAATCAGTCATATGAAATTCAGTTATTCAGAAAATTATCAACTGAAGCCTAACAGTAAGCTAAGTGTTATGTTGTTCACATAATAATTCCACTTTCCGCTTGGTAACCTAACCAAGTGAAATTACTAAACAGTTGCCATATGACGAGCCCCATATGATCACTACATCTTGAGCACATTAGGCAATTAAAATTAATTACTCAGGAACAACATACAAGCAGTCAATACTATGTGATGGCCACCTCTTAAATTTAATTTATCAACGCATTCTCAGAAATGTCTTGTTCAAAGGATTACATTTTTAAACTACTGTAAGCATTCTCACCTTCTACCACAAAAAAAGAAAATGTCAAAGTATTGTTTTTTTTCTTTTTTGGATTCTTGTTGTTGTAAAACTTCAAGTCTGAATATTAAACTTTTCATGGCTGTTCTTTTATTTTCCGAATGCCCAAATATATGTTAGATGCCGTATAAGATAAACTGGATACATTTCCATCAAACTAGTTTCAGCATCAGGAATTGAGAAGGATCAGCAGAACAAATCAAAATGGAAAGAAATGGCAGAAGGGGAAGAACAATGAAACAGAAAACATAATTGTTACTTCTAAGAAAAAGACCATAGTACAGCATGGTCCAGTAACGTTTAGATGATCTATGGTAACTATTTATTGGCAGCCACTTTGATGGGATCTTGGGCAAAGTGCCTTCTGTTGGACTCCCCCCGCCCCGTCAGTGGGCCCTGGCAGGTTCCAAGCAATGCCATGTGGCTGAATCTAGCCACTATTTAAATTTTCCCTGGTGTCTTGTAATGATATCACATTGAGGGCACTAGGGAAATTAAAATGGTGGCTAGAAACAAACAGCCACCTGGCACTGCTCAAAGCATAAGGGCATCAGCCATGGGTCTGGCTGGGATGCTAGCCATGTTGGTTGCCTAGTAAAAGTATATAGGCCAGTTCCGTACTGGATGTGAGAGACAGGGGCATGGCTCACATGATGGGTAAGAATGAGAAATGGAAGTGAGCACTTGAATTCTGATAGTGTCAAATGTAAAAAGAGAGGTAGGAAGGGGATAGAAGTGATGGATACGATTACCTTCATCCAACCCATCCTTTGAGCAGCACAAAAACACTATGAACAGTGGGGCAGTGAAGAGAGAGCATAGTGTCCGCTAATTAAAAATATGGCCCTATGGTTACAATACTTCCTCATGCAGCAGACCTAGGCTCCATGGAAAGATAATAATTATGTAGAAAGCTCGTCAACAGATGCTGGCAGGTAGGGGATTGAGTTTATCTATTTCCAATCAATATGAGGAAATGACCTTGTTTTAAAAGGTATTAGAAATCCTTCTCTTGGTATAAAACTCCTTTGGCATATTCCACAAGCAACCCTTTTCTAATTTGGCTACATTTGGACACTCCCCCACTCCACTCCACCACATCTGGAAAAAACACATGGGAAGGCTTTGTGTCCCAGTTGCTTGCTCTATCAGTCACGTGCTACACAAAACCTTCAAAATTATTCTTGCCTCATAACCATGCCTGATTTAATATGAAAGTCAGAATTTCTGCTCAAACCCTTAGAGACACTCAGAAGGATTACTGCAAAATCTTTGCCAATACTTTCAAAAAGGGACAGTGCTGGAGTGAAAAATCCATCCCAGTCCTCTCCTATTGTTCCAGCTAGGCCAAGTTGGTAAACAATTAAACAAACTGGAAAAAGGCCATACTCACTACACTAGTTTCTATCAAGACTATCAGGGATAGCCTTGTAAGGGCATATTTAGCATGGTACACACACATTCTCTTTCTTTCTTGCTCCGTTTTTTCAAATCTCCCAGCATCAACAACAAGCAGTAGAACATAATCAAGCTGCCAAAATGCTTCTTACCTGTAACTTGATGCTACATGGCTTTCATGCCCTACTTTTGTCAGGACTCCAACAAAAAAGCCACTTTTAACACCAAGTCAAGAACAGATCCCTTCCTAATGGAATATGTAGATATATAAGAACACCCCCACACACATGCACACACAAGACACAAAACTCCATCTGCCAAAGAATGAAGACCAAAATCTAGAACAGAATTTGTGACTGCTTACTCTGTGCCTTAATTTCAAAGCCATATTTTCTCTACAATAAAGTTGCCTTAAAGACAGAGGATGCTTCTATCTATCTATGTATCAAAATCTCACAGACAAATTTATTACACCACACTGAAGAGAGTGGGGGAAAAGGGAAGAGACACAGATACCGGAAAAAAAAACTGTAATCCAATGTACACAAATTAGGAAGGAATTGTTTCCTATCTTCCTGATTCAAGCAGAGAAGGGTTGCAATAAAGTGACCCCAAAAGTAAAAACCAAGTCATAAGACAGACATTACCTTAAATAGAGTTTTAATATATTTATAATCCTGATACCAGCCAAAGAGATAGCCAGCTAAATGTTTTTTCAGCTTACTGCTACATGAGGAAATCAAAATGGACTTTAAAAAAAATCTAAAAAATAATTCCCTGATCTTAGGATGGTCCCTGATCTGTAGCAGAAAACAGAAAAACAACTGAAAAGACTAATCTAGGTCACTGGAATTGCACAATCTTCCACTAGAATACTGCAAACAAATTCCTATACAGGATGTTGGTAGGCAAGAACTGATTGAAAATAAGTGCAAGATACACAACCAGCTTGAAAGTCCAAAATGTATTTTCCTCCCCTCCCTCCCCTCTCCTCTCCCTCCCAGAAGAAAACCCAATACAATGAAGTTTAACAGCATTGAATATTCTGTAGCTTTTTTTTTTTTTAATTAAAAGGCATATCATGTACCAACCAAACAATGTAGGTTTGAGAGGTGGAAAAGCAACCCACTGAGATTTTCTCACTAGAATGAATCATTTCAATTTACAGATCCTAAACGCATAAGAGTTTTTAGATAGACTGGTAGAGCTAGTGCTGAATCAAAACCAACACGGTTAACAATGGGGAAGGAGATTACAAAATGGACCCAGGTGGTTTACCTCCATGTCCATAAACCAGTGATGGGGGCGGGGGAGATACAGCAGGAAAAAGAATTTGTTAAAATATTAGAATCTTCCACCTGGTGTTAAGATTTATGCAAATAAGGAAAACTGTAGGTATAACAATATGAAAGAACTACTGGATTTGGCCTGAGTGGGTTATGCTTCTTGGGAGGAACCAGGAAGTGTTTCAGGACAACACCCACTGCTTTGGGCTGGAGGAGAGAGAGGCCACTGCTTGAGACAGATCCGTGGGAAGACTTTGTTTAAATAAAAATTATATTTGTTTGGAAGGCAGAGTCTGCAGGGTGTGGTACACCAACTTTGAAACATGCATTTTTTTTGTCTTCCGAACAAGCCTATATTTTATTTAAACAAAGCCCTTCAGGGTGTGGATCTCTCCCCAGGCCAGAGGTGATGGGTGTTGCCCTCAACCACTTCCTGGTTCTTCCCAGGAAGTACAACCCACTCAGACCAAATCCAGTACTTCTTTCATATTGTTACAGCAGGTGACCCAGTTTCTAGCTTAGCTTGCCAATAGCTACCCATACAGCATGTAACAATTTTGCTCCTTATGACAGTAATTCAGGAAGGAGATTATACGGAAAAATACTGCAGCAGGCCCCCTCCATGGTGCTTTTAGATGAGCACCTCCTTACGTCCCAGGTAGTAGATATTGTAGTTAGCCTTAATTCAAGCTGGCATAGAAGGACAGCACAGGCAGCATATTGGCTTCCAGGGATACTTGATACTGAAAGCAGCAAGATATTCTTACAAAATCCTGATGATAAGCTGACACTATTTTTAACCAGTCTCCTTCCTCCAGAATTCGCCAACACAGTCTCCTCAGCCTTTGCCCTAAACTACTAGTCCATTACTGCCCTTCGTTGTCAACTCTGCTAGTTTTCATTCATCACTATTCCTTAGATTCTGAACTTCCCAAATTTCTACTGACCTTCATGTCCAAAATTAAAATGGAGGCCTTTTAAGAACATGTGAGTGGATGCTGCATTTGCTGATTGTGTCTGAGTTGCATTGATTGACTGTATTTTTACACCACCTTTCTGAAGCTAACCAACATGGTTCATGATTTCAGAAAATAAAAACCATAATAAAATAAAAACATACTAAAACATTAAAAACAACCTTTAAAAGCCTTAACAACCATGGCTTACATTGTATATGCAATGTAAACATAGAAATTAATTCTAAGCTACTTCTCTTGAAATGCCATTTAGTTAAAATGAGAATAGAACACAAAAGATTTGAAAGGTGTGTGTGTAAATAAATATTAATTTTTCCAAAATTTCGGATGCATGAATACAGCTCACCACATTTAGTTTGCTTCTAGACACTGAAGGGACAGGGATATAAGATTACAATTCACAAACTACCATAAAAGTCTCAATGAAAAGGAATCCTATTGAAGTTACTGACATGGAGCCCGGTAATAGGGATTGCAACTGCAATTGTCCAGTCTGGTCCTTATGACCACTGGGACAACATTGCCCTCAATGTTGTACTACATTGCTAAAGCAAGACAGGAGAAGGAAACCTGATCTGGCACAAAGACCTCCGGAACAGGCCTGAAAATGGCCTACCCCATGGCTGGCAGTCACAGAACTGTGTTAATTCCCCACTGCCAGCAACACAGTCTCACACTTTGCAGCTTACAGGACCAACTAAAAACCTCTGCAGGGCCACATGTGCTTCTTTCCCCCTTTCTTGCCTGTTCCTTTCTGCTTACTTGAAACTCTCCGCTAATTTAAAGGACAGCAACACTTGAAACATTTAACACACACACATACTTCTAGACTTAAAGGCAGCATCCAAGAATAGGTCTCTAAGAACAGCACATATGAAACCACCAAGCACCTTTATATGTAAATGTATTAGGGCACAATCAGACAAATGAGTAATAGTTTTGCCTGGTATCATATAAACGAGACTCCTTAGAATTCCTCTACGGAGAGGAACCACCAAATAAAAAGGTTCTACTGCAGCAGTGTAGCTAATTTTTCCTACAAATAAAAGACACAACACTTCTGTTGTCTTTCTTTCCTCAGCAAACTTGTGTTTTACATTAAGGTAGCCTTAATCTTTCACTATGCAGGAGGGAAATGGCTGCTGGCAATGAACCACACTAATTAAGTGATGTAATTCTACGTAAACTTTAAGCTGCTTCCAACACATGGCCATGCTGGTCTGTATTTTCCTAATTTAAAAATGGCCACCTCAAGATTTGTAGAAAGAACTAGACTTTATACACAAATGCCAATGGAACATCTTTCAGTAATACCCTAAAAGGTGTTCAGACTCCATAGTTGTAGAAATCAATCTGCTAATAATGCCATTAAGTGCAAGATCTGAATTTAGAGATTTATTTCTTAAGGGCAGTACTTGCTTGGTAACAGTGAGAAATGCCTTTAAAACCAAGAGAAAGTTGATTAGTGTAACAGCAAACTCTGCTGAAAAAAGGAGCACAATCTATTTCTAACCTGACGGATCGATCCTTACTTCCAGTCTCATGTTAAGCATTTTTTACATGTACACGCATACAAAGCATCTTGTTCTTCATGGCCACATGATTGGAACAAGTGTGAAGGAGCTTAATAGCAATCATCCTACACATCATGAATTATAAGGGTTTCAGAACTTCAAGGGTTTGTGTTACTTCAGAATGAAGGCAGAAGGATGCATGTTTGAATTGTTCGCTGTTACAAAAATTATCTGCCTATGGAAAGCTAGAATATCAGGAAGAAAGGTTCCAGCTTCAACTTTTCCCTGCTGTACTGGCAGTTATTCTAAGGGAGGGAAAAGTCAACCATACCATTTGTTAAATGCATTCTGAAGAGGTAACAGCCCAAAGAGGATCATGCCAAGTGATATTTTTGAATGTGTAATTAAGCTATCTGCCGTAGTCCTCTCTTACTAGAGCTTCTGAACAGCTTTTTTATACATTACAACTTTTTCATAATGATCCAATAATTGTCTTCTTTTCAAAACATGAAATATTAAATGCCAACATGTTTAACCAATATCACAGGCATACTAAAATTAATTACACTGGTATTCTATAATGAAATTCCATTCATTATTATTGGATTAGATATCCAACAGTTTAAAATCTAGTTGTCTTTCTTGCCCAAACCAAAATATGGCATGTCTGTACACTGCACATCTGGAGACTGTGGGTTGGATCCAACACTGCTGTTCTGCTGAAGAAAGCAGTTCCGTCAGCGGAACCAGAGGGCGACAATTTCCCCTCCCCTGCACAGCCCCTGCACAGCCTTCAAAATCTACTCTGGAGGGCTGGAAAATCCTCCAGAGCAGATTTTAGAGCAGCACAGAGCGCTGCAGGGGGGAGGAGAGAGGGAGAAAATACTGTTGCACGCTAGGCAATGTTTGATTTAACCCTGTGTTACCAGCCATTCTATTGAATGTACTGCTTGTTAAATCTTTTCCCATCCTTTATAGTGCATAAAAGTATTTTCCCCCCACTCAGAATATCTTTGCTTTATGAATCTCATTAGGATCATGGCTGATTATGTATTCCTCTGATCATGAAGTTTAAGGAGAACATACATTTACAAAATGAGGAAAGCCTTCCATGTTCCAAACAGCTTTGTTATTCTTTCACGGGTTATTAATCTCATATTTGAGATTAAATCCTATAATGCTTTTCCCACATTCATGATAATATTAAAAATAATAAAACTCTTTTTATACATAGGTAATGTATTTGATCACTGAAAGAACATTTTAAATACTATTTACCATCCCTTTATTTGATTTCCATTTTTCCTCCTCTGTTTGGCACTTCAACAGTTTTATTTACTTACTTAACAACCTGCCTGCCTAGTCAGCCTATGCAGATCCTAATAATTGTACTAGTCTGGTCTTTATGGCTAGTTAATGAAAATGTGAAAGACCAAACTGATGTAAAGGTGAAAGTATCAGGCTATGCATGAGAAAATAAAATAGATTATTGTATAAAAAGGGGAACATGCGTGTGCGTGCGTGTGTGCGTAAAGAAAAGGAGGAAGTGAAAGAACACAAAAATGGCAGAAATGAAATACAGAAGAGCTATAACAAAATATTAGGAGAAAAGAAACAAAATTAGATAGGAAAAATAAAGGGAGGCAGGGAAAATTTAATGATTGTTGTGCGAGAGGTAAAAGGAAGTGAAATCCTGAGCCAGGAGCTTGGGTGGAGCAAGAACTGGGGCAACAAAATAAGAAAATAAAGAGGTAAAATTAAAAATCATGAACAGGCAGGTCTGGGCATAAATGAACATTTAACTAGTTACCCAAGAGCTGTCTCTTATCTACAGCAGTTAATTATGTTATTTAATTCCCTCAGTTTCTTGAGTCAACAGCAGACCTCAGACCGTCATTTTACATGAATTTGTCCACCATTTTGCATCCATTTGAGAAAGGCCTTACACAACAGTTGTTACCTTCAAGGCTTTCCTCACCTCCACCCATTTTTCCCCTGATAAGTGAGATCTATGAAAAGCAGAATTTATTGAAGCGCAACCTCATACCCAGTTGTTGCGAGACTTTTTTCAAGCTGGAATATCTTTTGCTCTATGGAAAGAAAACAGTTATCTTAAGAGACAGACAGACTTCACGCACAAAATGCATGAGTGGCTGCTTTGATTTCATGGTGTCTCACACAGGTTAGTAACAGCAAAACGCATTCATCCAATAGAAGAAATATGATTATCTTGTAATAATTATAAAGGAACTGTGCATGATGGGGAGAGTTAAGTGGAGAGCGTACAAAAGGACTCTTAAAAGTTACGGCAAGTGTTCAATACTTTCTCTCACAAGGCAAGAAAGGCTGGCATTGTAGCTATGGAGCTCAGTCTTTCAGATGTGATTTAATATACTAACAGCACAATCCTATACATGTCTACTCAGATGCAAGTCACACTGAGTTCAATGAGGCTTACTTCCATGTAAACGAGATATAAATGCACACTTCTGAGCAAGCATGCATAGGATTGTGCTGCACATAATTTCAGCTATATTTGCGATTGGGCCCAGCCAATATTAGCGACTGCTTTTTCTAAATGCTCCAAGTTTATTTTTCTGTCTTCTTCCTTACCTGTCTCCCTCCACAAAAGCTCTTCTCTTTTTACAACATCAGTTTCAAACATTTTAAAGTAGAGGGAGTGACTAAGAGTAGGATCTTTCCCATTGTGACACCCAGTCTCTGGAACTCCCTGCCCAGGAAGACTAGGTTGTCTCCTACTATGCCAAAGTTCAGCTAACACGGGAAGACTTTTCTTTTCCACCAAGCCTTCAATTTGTCTGCTGTACAGATTTGTTTTACTTAGTCCTGGCTCTTTCTTCGTTCTTAATTTTACTATTCTATTGCCACTTTTTAGTGCATGTTTTAAACTTTTACAACTATTATTTATTTTTATTGTTGGCCCTTTATTTTATTTTTAACCCTCTATGCCAGGGGTAGCCAACATATGGGCATCACCATTTTCAGAAGAGAAAAGCAGAATATAAATAAATATACCTCATGCTGCCTGGCCAAACAGTAGAATGTGGTTTAGAAAGCATACTGCTTAGTCTCGGTGTCCATTACACAATACAAATTATTCCATTTTTTAAGAAGTCTCTTCCATTTAAAGCAGCCAGGTTATGAAATGGCAACCTATATTATCTTCAGGCCAACGATCACGTCAGACACCACCCTGAATGCCTAAATGAAGCAGGAAAGTTGTTCTTGGACCACAGTAAAAATGCCCATCCCTTCTTTGGAGTTTATCAGTGTGGGTTCCATAGCCACTCCAATCATACTGACCTAAAAAACAATTGCAAGTTCTGAATTCCAGTTGACGTCAATTCCAGCATACAATGAATTTGAACATTTTCAATTAATTTTTTTGCCACAACAAGGATGAGCACATGCAGAAATCAACAGTGCACTGAAATATTATGTGTAATGATTCTGGAGTCTGGTGAAATAATTGGTTGCTTCTCATTAGTATTTGATGAAATAATAATACTGTGTTATTAAGATCAGGACTCTCTTCTGTACAAAAAGTGCTGTAGCACCTTAAGACATAAACTGGTTTATTGTAATGAAAGCTTTAGAGGGAACAGAGAAGTTCAGCTGGAGAAATCAAACCCCAACTTGGAAATATACATCCATTTTTGCATACACACTAAATAGGTCATATTCCAGTGGACTGCAATTTAATGTTAGCAAATTAATTCAGGACTACAGTATCATTCCTTCATACCTTTTATCAAAATAATAAAGCTAAACTAAAATTAGCGGTTTCCTGCTGATTCTTTTATTGTCCATCTTCCACCATCACCACATGCAACTTATTATCTGCACACATTTGTCGAATACAGTAATGCCCATACTAAGGCAACACAACCCCAGAGTTGGCAGCCATACCATCGGCAAGAACTTGGCTACGGAATCAGCAATGATTCATCAGACTTTCTAGAAGCACTGTCAAAGCTGCAAAGTAACATACTGCCTTTTTAATCCTTCCAAAATAATAAGGGGGGATTAAAAAAGAAAGAAATCCCCAAAACCTTTTTCCATAAAGAAAAATGTTTCATAATTGGTTATTTATAACTAAAGTGTGCTGAATAGCTAAAACAAAATCGCTTTTCAGAACAAAGTCAAGATTGCTACTCACCAATCTACATTGTACAACAATAGCCCAATTCACAAGGCAGGTCAGAGTCTTTGATTTTATATGTTTACTTGGAAAGAAGTTCCATTGAAATCAATGAGACTTAGTTCCATGTGACTATGTCAAGGACAGGGCCTCCAGCCACACTTGTTACCTCAATGGAACAAAGATTATGTATGCGTAGTTACTAGCGAGTAAACCCCATTGATGAGTGGGACTTACTTCTGAATAAACATGCATACCCTTGTGCTGTAATCCATCTTAAATCCAAATATTTCAGCTTAACCAGTCATGGACTAGGCCATCCTTGTCCGATATCAAAATTGGTGCACAGCACAACTTTGTATATACATGGCAACAGTCTTCTTCGAACTAGGAAACTGTATTTAAACAAAACAAAAAATTGCAAGAGCACACCAAAACAATGCATTCATACTTTCATGAAACCCTTCTAAGTCAAATTTGCAATCTTCTAAGCTCGGCTCACATTTAACATCCACTTCTGTATTTTATGGGACTTGCACAGAGGAAACTGGGGAACTCCTTAAAAGCTATACGTGAAGCCATACATTATTTTTGTCCATTTGCAACCTGCAAGGTACCTATTTGCCACATTTTCTATTTCTGTGGCACTAAGACAGTGACTGACTAGGCTTGTTATCAGAATCAGAAACTTTTTAATTAGGGGTATAGAGAGACAACAATAAATGACTGAGAAAGTGCTATTTGTTTTCTCTAAAATCTCTCAAATACTCCCTCTCCACTCTCCCAAGTCACCACAATGCGCATAAATGCAGTTCATCCAGTTGTATTATAGGAATCTTGCTAGACAACATGATCCTTCAGTGAGCAAATGCTTCCAGAATATACTGTGCCTTCCCCATATCATTTAAAAGCTTCTCTCTTTAACTTCTTAAGCCATTGTACTGAATAGACAGATGCCCACTAGGAGCCCATACCTTTTGGAAAGCAGCTTTTTCCGGTTGCCTTTTCCTTTTGCTGCTTTTTCTGGCTCTCTGATTTACTTGAATCCATTTTGCAACCTACAAGTCAGAACCACAGGGCTTTTTTAAGAAGACGCAACCTGAGTGCAACTACTCAGCATGAGTAAGACACTATAAACAGACTCAAGACACATTTTTCCATTGCTTCACTGGAAAAGGAAAAGGAGAGAAAAAAAGTGTGGGGGGGGAGAGATACTTTTCCAGCTATTGGGTAATCCATTTAGCCATTTGTGCCTGGTTAAAAGAGAACACTGCCCCCACCCCACCCCCTATCTTAATGCAGTACATTTTGTCGGCTGCTCAAACCTAGACAACAGCAGGAGCACACTTTTTGAAACATATAGAAAAGCCTGGATATATCAAAACAGTTACTGGGAAGAAGGTGCCATTGACTTCAATTGGACTTCCTTCCAAGTAGTTTCCTCAGGTCCCAGTGCAATTTTATGTATTATTTATTTACTTTAAGTGTAAAGTCTTTGCTGCCCATTCCCCACACCTTCAGCCTCAAGACACAGATTCACTACGCCGCACATATAATCTAATATAAACAAACAACAGATTTTCAAGCGGTACTTATACATGGGGGGGGGGGGCCTTTACAGAGCACAGATTTGCAAGCACGGACGAGAAAAAAAGCAGCGGAACTAGACATTCCTGTAATTAACCCCAAGAAAAGCGTTACCTCTTCCTTCACTTCCTGGGCTAGCCGACACTCCTGCCAAGCTTCGCACTCTTCCACCAAGGGCTAGATGGGGAAGACAAATAAAATGCAAGTTTATTGAGGTGTTCTAGGTTGAGCTCGCTCGGAGGATGCGATCCACTCTTTCCTCACCCCTCGCTTCCAACAACAACAAATCCCCAAGATCATCGGATTTGCAGACTCCCACAGAAGGTTTGCAGATCGGATGCAACCCCCGCCCCCCCGCGCGCGGGCGCGCGCGCACACACACACAAACTTTCGCCTCTCCCCGTTTCTTCATTCACGTCCGCGCAGAGAAACCTCGGCGGCGATTTTAGTCCCTCTCATCTAGACATCGACAAAAGTCCTACCCTCGTCGCTCGCACGGGTGTGCCTGAAAATGCTACCTTGGCTCTGCCAGTAACCTCCTCCCGCTTCGTTCGCTTTGGGGCAGCTGCTGCTGCTGCTGCTGCTGCCCCCTGCACACGCGGTTGGGATCCGTTTGCATTTTGCCCTGGATGCGCCAACACCAGCAGCGCTTTTTGCCCCTCCGGCCGAGGCTTCCGTGCCGTTTTCAGAGATGATTCTTCTTGACGCCCCTTCCCGATGCAGCCACGGGCTGGCTGGAAAGAGCCAGCGCCGTCTGCTCCTCTTTGCAACGCAACGGACCTCCTTAGGAAACGAAACACCTAAGACAGAGGGAAGGGGACCCCCCCCCCTCCTCCCGTCCTCGTGTTCCAGCCTCCGAGATCAGGGGAGAGGAGGAGCTTGCCTTAAGGGGATACAGGCCGATCGGCTTTTGTTCACCCATCGCCAAAAGGTATACAGAGGAGCGCTCTTGAACCGCTTGCTCGGCAGGCAGTCGCGGCCCCGTCCCTATTTTCCTATCACAGCGTCTCGCCGGGCTCAGTTCCACTTGCCCCTGCGCACAGCATTCCGTTTGAAACCATTCACTGGAAAGCCCCCATCCCACCGCGCAGAGTTTCCCTAAAACTGCATTCAAACGTCAGGGTTGTCACTTCTTGCCTGCACTCAAGAAAGATGAAAGAAAGTCCCTTGGACCCGGCCGAGGGAGGCTAAAATCCCTAATTAGCCTTCACGCTAGTTAACGGGGAGGGGGGGGGGAGAATCTCTGCTTTAGTTCCCCATCTATAAAATGCGGGACGGGGGCGGGTGTCTCTTAGATCTGAATAAGGTAATTTGGGATGCAATTCTAGACACACTGAGAGCAAGACCCACTTGAACACGCTGGCACTTACTTCCGAGTAAGTATAGGATTGTGCTGTCACTGTCAGTGGGGCAGGTAGGTAAGTTTAGACTCTGGGACGAATGGTGGAGGGGAGGGGTTCTTTAGACGGCCATGTATATTACTTAATTTCAAAATGTGGCAAGCCAGCCCTGCTGTCTTTGGGGCCCTCCGGCTCATTCTCCAGAGTGGGGCCCTGGACCTTTGTCCCAAAGTCCTGCCCTGAGAGCACCACTGAATCTAGTTCAGCCCAAACATCCCAAAATATGTGATAGCTGCTACTGTAAAATAAATAATATTCATATGTTTATAGAAATTGTTCATCTACTTATATAGTTAAATATTTTAAAGTCACATAATTCCTGAAAATAAAGAAGGGGGAAAAGGAAGCAATGGGAGAACAGAAATGCAACATTTTAAATATTATAGACCATTCCATTTTGTAACAGAAGATCACTGTAAAGCATTGTATTCATTGTCCACCTATCATAGGCCCTACATCCAATCAGGAGTATTTTAACCAAACTTTCTAATGGAGTTATCACTGGAAATTTTTTACAATACAAATAAAAAATTAGCCCTCCCCCATTCCTTGACCTCTATGGAATCCAAAACTGTATCAGATGAATCCCATGGAGACGGTGAAGTGCATCTTAAAAGCAAGCATTAAGTTTGCTTTTTGCAACTGGAATCCTGCCATTTGTATTAGTCATGGGTGTTCCACAGCTGACTCCTCCATCAGGCCTCAGTTCAGCAAAGCCTGTGCATTGCTTTAAAGATGCAATACTATGCACACTTACTTGGGAGTAAATCCCCTTAAACTCGAGTGTTCCGGGGTGAATATGCCTAGGATCACCCCAGATTTAAGGTTACTTGTTAGCTAAACTGATGGCACTGAGAAAAACAAAAATGTCAAACAACAGTAAGTCACAGGCAACCAAGTACTATTTTTTTTTTTTAAGTTTGACCTTTAGAGTAAGGTTTTCAGAATTTCCAGTTGTAAGCGCAAAGAAGAGTGTAACTCCACAGTAATTATGCTTGGCACACTTAAATGTTTACTGTGTGTGTGTCAGAAAAACCTAGCTGATATTTATGAATTCCTTAAAAGATTAAAAGAGAAATCTATGCTTCTGAAAAATAAGATGACA
This sequence comes from Heloderma suspectum, assembly GCF_057233095.1. NCBI lineage: Eukaryota > Metazoa > Chordata > Lepidosauria > Squamata > Helodermatidae > Heloderma > Heloderma suspectum. Next base: position 92,007,749 of record NC_139459.1, read on the forward strand.
ATATATCAAAGCAAACTTTCTCCTACATAGAATTATATGAATTTTCAAACAGATGTCACAACATACATGTATGTCAAATGAGTGCTCCCTAAATCTTGACCACCTCTTTAACTTTACTGCTTTTAGTTTTTAAAAAGGCACTGTCCTGCCCTTTTCTTTATTACCACAATAACCTTCTTTCAAGATCAAAAGCTTTAGATCAAAGCCAAGATCAAACTCCTTTCTTTAAATAGAAGCAACACTGCCATGAAGTATATTATTCAAAGAAAAATGCCTTAATGAAGATATAACAGTAGAAAATCTTATTTCAGAACTTTTTTACATTCAGGTCATGATACTAAGTAATTGTGAAAACTGCTACTTGTTAACTATTATGTACTTCCGTGGGCAAAGACTAGTGGGGACAGACAGGGGAGTCAATAATCAAAGACACAGGTATTTCTAGGCATGTTTGGCAAAAGTGTAAATTTATACCAAAGAGTATCTTTTTGCTACTGCCATATTGAGGGATTTGTTTCATATAGGGTTATCCATGTCTACTGAGCTCAGTAGCTCAATAGTTGACTAAAAACACTACTTCAGTCAACTAGATTTGTAGGCTTACCCAATGTGAGATGCCCAAGCATCTTCAGATGACCTAGGGCAGATGTATATTATTTGTTATATTTTATCCCACCCTTCTTCCAAAGAACTCAAGAAGGAATGTATGGTTCCACGCATTTTTATCTTTACAACAATCCTTTTGAGACAGCTTGAGCTGAAAGATCATCACTGGCCCAAGGTCACGAGCTTCATGGCTTAGAAGGGATTTTCAACCAGGTTCCCACAGTCGAGAACAGAAACTATACCCATTACACCACACAGGCTCTGCTGTGTATGAATTCACACATGCACGATCACTTGATTACTACGTAGTGGTGAACTGTGTGTGTGAATGAATAATCACAGATCAAGCATCACAGGCAGAAACTTTTACATCACCTCCCAGTGACGTCCAATGCAACAGTTTCAAATGGAGTCAGCATGTGTGTGGCTATCAAGTAATGAAAGCCAACTGAGTAAACAGGTGATGAGAAGTCATCTACATGCAAGTATAAACTGGCCACTAGTTACAAGAGATTCTTACCTTGTGCTGTTTTTAAAAAGGGTGTGGGGAGGGAAACCAAACTAAGAAAGCAGGTGACCTAAATCCACCCTAAATGAATACTAATATTCAAACAAATGTTGAATCTGCTTATGGATTAGATAGGAAGTAGGAAGTGTTTTCAGCTACAAGAAGTAACATTGAACCGATTATGAGCTGAGCCCCAGTTTGTATATTCTAGCTGTGCTTTGCTAGAGCGTCAAGTTTGGATGCTTAAGACCCAGGTTCAGTTTCTTCTTACTATGGAGCTGAGTGGACTTAAACAAGCCTACCCAACCTCACAGACTGACAGAAAGGCGCCCTTTATATGTGTTACCCGGGGGGGGGGGGGTATGGATCTCTGCTTTAGTTCCCCATCTATAAAATGGGGGATGGGGGGGATGTCTCTTAGATCTGAATAAGGTAATTTGGGATGGAATCCCAGACACACTGACTGGGAGCAAGACCCACTTGAACACGCTGGCATTTACTTCTGAGTAAGTATAGGATTGTGCTGTCAGTGGGGCAGCTAGGTAAGTTTAGACTCTGGGACGAATGGTGGAGGGGAGGGGTTCTTTAGACGGTCACGTATATTACTTAATTTCAAAATGTGGTAAACCAGCCCTGCTGTCTTTGGGGCCTGCTGGCTCATTCTCCAGAGTAGGGCCCTGGACCTTTGTCCCAAAGTCCTGCCCCAAGAGCACCACTGAATCTAGTTCAATCCAAACATCCCAAAGTATGTGATAGCTCCTACTGTAAAATATGTGCTGCTTTTCTGTGACATTTAAATAACATTTATGTGGGTGAGAGATGATTGCATGGACTCTTACCATGGAATTAGCACCTGTATGATTGGCCTCCACCTGTATCATTTGGCCTTTTAAACACAACTTCAGTCATACTGGAATTGCTCACAGAAAATCAGCTCTCACACAGGTACAATTAGTATTTAACCCACAATTAATCCATGTTTGCATGTGATATCACAGAATAACCACTGATTGGGCCGATTGGAGGCTGCATATTCAAAATGACAGTGACAGACAAATCGATTAACCCAAATCATGTTATGGATTAACCCACAATTTGCTGCTGTTACATGTGAACCGGGTGTTCATGTTAGGAACTTATTTAGTGCAGAGATGATGTGATGCCAACAAGTTTACAGTCTCACACCAGTGTGCTACCTGCGCAGGCAGTACCCAAGCCCCACTTTAGCAGTGGTATGTTATGCATTCACAAAGGAGAGGGCCTTTTCTTTAGTGGCGCCCTGATTCTGGAGCGCTCACCCTAAAGAGACACAACTGGTGCCACCAACACCACAATATTTCCAGCGTCACGTTAAGACCATCCTATTTGCCCAGCCATTTCAGAAGAAAGTTTGCTGATATTGTTTTAGTGCATTTTATTTTACTTAATTGATTGTTGTATTTCAATGCGGTGATTTGCTATTTTATTATATTATATTTACATGTTGGAGTGGATAGATTTTCTTTACATTTGTGTATACCACCCTGGAATCTTTTCAGTGAAGGATGGCTAAGAATATTTTGTCGTTGTTGTTCAGTCGTGTCCGACTCTTCGTGACCCCATGGACCATAGCACGCCAGGCCTTCCTGTCCTGCGCACTCTCCCGGAGCATGCTCAAGTTCATATTCATTGCATCGGTGATACTATCTAGCCATCTCATCCTCTGTCGTCCCCTTCTCCTTTTGCCTTCAGTCTTTCCCAGCATCAGGGTCTTTTCCAGAGAGTTTTCTCTTCGCATTAGGTGGCCAAAATATTGGAGCTTCAGCTTCAGTATCTGTCCTTCCAATGAGCACTCAGGGTTGATTTCCTTGAGGATTGACTGATTTGACCTCCTTGCAGTCCAGGGAACTCGTAAGAGTCTTCTCCAGCACCACAGTTCGAAAGCATCAATTCTTCGGCGCTCAGCCTTCCTTATAGTCCAGCTCTCACAGCCATACATTACTACTGGGAAAACCATAGCTTTGATTAGACGGACCTTTGTCGGCAAGGTGATGTCTCTGCTTCTTACTATGCTGTCTAGGTTTGCCATAGCTTTCCTCCCAAGGAGCAAGCGTCTTTTAATTTCATGGCTACAGTCACCGTCTGCGGTGATCTTGGAGCCCAAGAAAGTAAAATCTGTCACTGCTTCCATTTCTTCTCCTTCTATATGCCAGGAAGTGATAGGGCCAGATGCCATGATCTTAGTTTTCTTAATGTTGAGTTTCAAACCAGCTTTTGCACTCTCCTCTTTCACCCTCAACAAGAGGCTCTTGAGATCCTCTTCACTTTCTGCCATTAGGGTGGTATCGTCTGCATATCGGAGGTTGTTGATAATTCTCCCGGCAATCTTAATTCCGACCTCTGATTCATCCAACCCGGCATTTCTCATGATGTACTCTGCATATAAGTTAAATAAGCAGGGTGACAATATGCAGCCTTGTCGTACTCCCTTCCCAATTTTGAACCACTCAGTTGTTCCATGTCCGGTTCTTACTGTTGCTTCTTGACCCTCGTACAGGTTTCTCAGGAGACAGGTAAGGTGGTCTGGTACTCCCATCACTTTCAGAATTTGCCACAGTTTGTTGTGATCCACACAATCAAAGGCTTTAGCGTAGTCAATGAAGCAGAAATAGACATTTTTCTGGAATTCTCTTGCTTTCTCCATGATGCAGCGAATGTTGGCGATTTGATCTCTAGTTCCTCTGCCTCTTCGAAACCCAGCTTGTACTTCCGGTAGTTCTCGGATCGCATACTGCTGAAGCCTAGCTTGTAGGATTTTGAGCATCACCTTGCTGGCATGTGAAATGAGCGCAATTGTGCGGTAGTTTGAACACTCTTTGGCATTGCCCTTCTTTGGAATTGGAATGTAAACTGACCTTTTCCAGTCTTGCGGCCATTGTTGAGTGTTCCAAATTTGTTGGCATATTGAATGCAGCACTTTAACAGCATCATCTTTTAGGATTTTAAATAGCTCAACTGGAATACTGTCATCTCCGCTAGCTTTGTTGTTAATAATGCTTCCGAAGGCCCACTTGACTTCACTCTCTAGGATGTCTGGCTCAAGTTCAGTGACCGCACTATCATGGCTATCAGGGACATTCAGATCTTTCCTGTATAGTTCTTCTGTGTATTCTTTCCACCTCTTCTTAATCTCATCAGCTTCTGTTAGGTCCCTGCCTTCTTTGTCCTTTATCATGCCCGTCTTTGCACAAAACGTTCCCTTGAGATCTCCGATTTTCTTGAAGAGATCTCTAGTCTTTCCCATTCTGTTGTTTTCCTCGATTTCTTTGCATTGTTCATTTAAGAAGGCCTTCTTGTCTCTCCTTGCTATTCTCTGGAACTCTGCATTCAGTTGCATATATCTTCCCCTTTCTCCCTTGCTTTTCGCTTCCCTTCTTTCCTCAGCCACTTGTAAAGCCTCATCAGACAGCCACTGTGCTTTCTTGCATTTCTTTTTCTTTGGGATGGATTGAGTTGCTGCCTCCTGAACAATGTTACGGACCTCCGTCCATAGTTCCTCAGGCACTCTGTCTATCAGGTCTAATCCCTGAAATCTATTCCTCACCTCCACTGTATATTTATAAGGGATATGATTTAGGTCATACCTGAATGATTTAGTGGTTTTCCCTATGTTCTTCAATTTCAGCCGAAATTTTGCAAGAAGCAGCTCATGATCTGAGCCACAGTCAGCTCCAGGTCTTGTTTTTACTGACTATATAGAACTTCTCCATCTTTGGCTGCAAAGGACATAATCAATCTGATTTCGATATTGACCATCTGGTGATGTCCATGTGTAGAGTCATCTCTTGTGCTGTTGGAAAAGAGTGTTTGCTATGATCAGCGTGTTCTCTTGGCAAAACTCTATTAGCCTTTGTCCTGCTTCATTTTGTACACCAAGGCCATGCCTGCCTGTTATCCCTGTGATTTCTTGACTTCCTACTTTAGCATTCCAATCCCCTATGATGAAGAGGACATATTTGTTTGGTGTTAGTTTTAGAAGGTGTTGTAGGTCTTCATAGAACCGATCAACCTCAGCTTCTTCGGCATCAGTGGTTGGGGCATAGACTTGAATTACTGTGATGTTGAATGGTTTGCCTTGGATTCGTACCGAGATCATTCTATCATTTTTGAGATTGTACCCCAGTACTGCTTTTCCCACCCTTTTGTTCACTATGAGTGCTACTCCATTTCTTCTAAGGGATTCTTGCCCACAGTAGTAGATATGATGATCACCTGAATTAAATTCGCCCACGCCTGTCCATTTTAGTTCGCTGATTCCCAAGATGTCGATGTTCAATCTTGCCATCTCACGTTTGACCACCTCCAGCTTACCTTGATTCATTGATCTAACATTCCAGGTTCCTAAACAGTATTGTTCTTTACAGCATCGGATTTTCTTTTCACCACCAGACACATCCACAGCTGAGTGTCCTTTCGGCTTTGGCCCAGCCACTTCATTCTTTCTGGCGCTACTTGGAAATACCCTCTGCTCTTCTCCAGTAGTATATTGGACACCTTCCGACCTGAGGGGCTCATCTTCCGGCGTCATATCTTTTAGCCTTGTGATACGTTCCATGGGGTTTTCTTGGCAAGAATACTGGAGTGGGTTGCCATTTCCTTCTCCAGTGGACCACATTTTGTCAGAACTCTCTGCCATGACCTGTCCATCTTGGGTGGCCCTGCACGGCATAGCTTATGGCTTCACTGAGTTACGCAAGCCCCTTCGCCACAACAAGGCAGTGATCATTTATTTATTTATAAATAAATAAATTTTTTTCTATTTACATTTATTTAATTTAATACAGTTTTTATTTAGATTTATTTATTTTTAAATAAATAAGCTGATAATGTAAATTAATTACTGCAATGTATTTAATTTAATAAATTATTTAATTTAATTGATTTAGAGAGCAATCCTATGGCTGCTAGACAGACAGCGGCTAGATGGCCATAGAATATGTTTTTTCCCCAGAGAACTGCTCTTCCCCCACTTCCGCGCTGCCTTGGAGGCAGCGCAGAACAGCCCTGTCCTCCGCACTCGTAAGGGGAGTGTGGAGTGGCCGAAAAGGGGTGTGGCTCGGGGCATTCCAGGGTGGGGAGGGAGGAACTGCCTGTACGACACATATGTGTCATACAGCAGCCTCCTTCTCTGCTCCGTCCTCCCATGGCTAGACAGCCGCAATCAGCTGTCTAGCTGAAAAAAATAGGGCAGGCGAAGCACGGAGGGAACGATCCTCTCAATGCTTCTCCTGCCCTGTTTTGGACAGGCGGTTATCTCCGAGTTCAGAGGCAGCCGCCTATCTGGATAGGATTGCTCCCTTAATTAATGGAGGGAGCAATCCTATGGCTGCTAGTCAGTGGCTAGACAGCCATAGGATATGTGGGTTTCTGGGAACCGACCTCAGAGCCCACACTCTGAGGTCGGTTCCCGGAGAACCGACCTCCCCGCTCCCTCATGCTGCCTCGCAGGCAGATCGGAGTAGCCCCATGCTCCGAACTAAGAAGAGGAGCACAGAGTGGCAAAAACGGGGCATTCCAGGGTGGGGAAGGCGGAAATGCTGATACGACACATACTACGTGTCATCCGGCAGCCACCTCCCTCGCTCTGCCTTCCTGTGGCTAGACAGCCGAAATCGACTGTCTAGCTGCAAATGCAGGGCAGCTGAAGCACACGGAGGGGACAATCCCCTCCGTGCTTCTCCTGCCCTGCTTTGGATAGGCAGTCGCCTCCAAGTTCAGAGTCGGCTGCCTATCCTCATAGGATTGTGCCCTTAATTTAATAAATGTCTTTATATAAATCTATTTATCTTTAAAATAAATTGGGGATGTGCATGAATTACTGCAATGGGGATAGTCTTGCAGCAAGGAAAAGACTATTTTTACAACTGAAGGGTGGTGTACATTCTAGAACTGATCTGAGGATGCACCAATCATAAGACCTTCCCTGCTGGATGACAGAAAAAGTCCATCTAGTACAATATTCTGTTCCCAGCAGCAGCCAGCCAGATGCCTTTGGAAATATCACAAGTTTACATTGAAGGGTGCCAGTGAACGTGTCATCACACAAAACAGGACTCTATGCTGGCATCACAGGAAGATCCACCACCTCAAAGGTTAGGATCCAGTGCCAGTATCTATTTCATAAATCTGCAGGAACACAATAAGGGAAAGCACAGCTGGTAAGCCTCTTTTCATATTCCAGTTAGTCTGTAATTGTTAAACCCAAATGTGAAAGGAGAAATTATCTGAGCTAAACAGTCCTGAGATGCACCATAAGCCATAACCTTTACCTTAAAAACACAGGTTTAGGGCTCCCTTTTTCCTTCTGATTTCTGAACCTGAAGATTGTAATGCTTCCACATTTAAATTGGACATTCTTTAAACTAAATCAGGTTTTTTTTTTAATTCTTACATAGTTCATCTTAAGGATATTTTAATGACCACCGACCCAACAATAGTACTATGAATGTGTTATAGATCAATCTCACAGTACCCCCCCTCAAACAGCTGGACTTCTGAATAGTTATTGCATATTTTAGTTAAAATATTCAGACACTTTCATCCACAACCATGCCAACTACAATGTCTTGGCTATTTAAATGAAATCTGAGCTTTTCATATTCCTAGCCCCTTACATAACAGCACGATGAGAAATGCACATATCTTTACCATGGCTGTCTAGGGCCTGGTTCAGAGCAGAACTCCACATAGTTTCAGAGTTGTTTTCTCTGGAGGGGAAACACTTTCCCTTTAAGTAAAGCAGCTACAGACCAGTGGAAAGAGGACAGAGCTATTTCACCCTTTTTTCCTCAGCTGTTTGTCTGATCAAAATCACCCTTCCCCCATTTTCTCCCCAAGAGATAAAAGTTAACTTGTTCTTTTTAAAATCTTGCGAGAAGAAAAGTGACAGGGTGAAGCAATTTGAGCAGGCAAGTAGCCAGGAAACCAAAGGTTAAACAGCCCTCTTTCCTCCCCACAGGTCCTCTACTCAGGGCCAAAGCTGATGTGACATGGGCCTGTTTGCATGACACTTGTAAAACAGTTTTAACTTGCCCTCCCTACCAGCATCCCAACAAAGATCACCTCTAGAAAGCTGCTATTTTCATTTAAAGAGAAGCCTCCATTGGTCCCAGTGAGAGCTTCCATTCAGAGAAGCCATGCTGGCTGGGACTGTGTCAAGGAGAAAGAATTAAACTCTCCCACTCCCCACTCCCCCCCCCCCCGCAGGTCCAGAGGCACTCAGGCTTCCCTGCAGCTGCTATTTACATAACAAAAAACACACACCTTGATAGCACTCACATAATTGTGAATTCACATAATTAACATCACATCTAGTTTTGGTCTCAATCTGAAGCCACTTGCAGCTGACTACACAGAGGGGCTATTCACATGTAATGCTAAACTAAAAGGTAAAGGTGTCTCCAACCAGTCATGTGTGTCTGACTCTAGGGGCGGTGCTCATCCCCGTTTCTAAGCTGAAGAGCCAGCGCTGTCCGAAGACGCTTCCATGGTCATGTGGCGAGCATGACTGAACACCGAGGTGCATGGAACGCTGTTACCTTTCCCGCCGAGGCGGTACCTATTTATCTACTTGCAATTTCTTGCTTCCAAACTGCTAGGTTGGCAGGAGCTGGGACTGAAGACAGGAGCTCACTCCGTCATGCGGCACTCGGGTCTCGAACTGCTGTCCTGCTGACCTTCCGGTCTGCAGTTCAGCGTCTTAACCACTAAGCTGTGGATTAATTCTGAATACGCAAGTGGCAGTGGTGCACTCATAGCTTGCCATGTCATGCGAACCTGGTGTCGTGGCTTGTTTGAGGGGGTCGACAACCCTCACATAACCCATAGCTTGTTTTAGGGTTATTTGAGGATCGTTGACCTGCTCAAAGAACCCATGATGCTGGGTTCACATGACACAGCAAGGAGTGCCCATGGGCACCTGGCATGACACAACAGCCCCGCACATTAAGCCATAGTGGGCTGTCATGTCATGTGAACCCGGTCAGAATGCGTCGTTTCTCCGTCAGCATAGCATGTCTTCTCCATAGAGGAATAGACGTTACATACAAATTACATACAAATTAAATCCACAAACATTTTGCAGGGAAGGTTGGCAGGAAAGATCTGTCAGTAGGAGTCTGTATTCCTGTCTGTTCCTGCTCACAGATCTTCCCCATAAAATATGCATGGATTTCACATTAACTGTGATAACTGCCTCACAGTACATTGTCTGAAGGCACATGACGCAGCAATCATAGATCACAGAATCATAGGGTTGGAAGGGGCCTACAAGACCATCGAGTCCAACCCCTGTTCAATGCAGGAAGCCTTATCCCCAGGTAGTCTCCCATCCAAGTTCTAACCAGGACTGACCCTGCTTAGCTTCCGAGATCAGACAAGATCATGTGGAGAACGTGTTTGCCTCGGGTGTGTGAGTGGAGGACAGCGCATGCAAGCTCAAGGCTCCTTGCTGCCCGCTGGCATTACAACAGAGCGGCGTCATGTACACCTCCCAGCACCACAATGCTCTGCTGCAGGAAACCCCACTGAAGCCGGATGCTGCTCACAACCCTTTGAGCGGCAGTTTTCACATTCTTTATCTTTAAATCCCCTTCAAAACCCTTTTGCTAAGCAAACTTTGTGCAGTGCAAAATACTGGGGGCGGGGCATGTTAGGGTAGCATACACATGCAGCTTCCTGTGGGGCACCAGTTTGGCCTTTTGAGCTTTTCCACCATCCCTCATGAAATGAGTGTGTGCAATGCCTGTGATACATTCCTGTGGTGCACATTGCAGGAGAAGTGTGATACAGCAAGCAACCTATCTTTCAAGGAAGTTTGTTTGCCATTATTGATTTCATTAAGGAATCACAGGAACACAGTTTGAAAGTCACCATCTTAGGAAATCCCTCAGGAATCTTGCATTTCTGCAAACCCACAGTCAGCTTCACTGGGGGCTTGCAATTGGTTGACAATCTGATGAGATCAGCCGATTTGAGGATCTCAAACTCAGCATTGGCCAACCTTCATCCTTGAGCAATTTATCCAGAAAAGCCTTGTCAACATAGAGCTCCCCTAGGAACTGGCGTTCCATCTTCTCATTCCTCACGGGCTCCTGTTGTTTACCTAGGTACTTTGCATTTTGGGGGGAAACTTGACCTGAAGCTTCAGTTTTGCTCTTTTACGCTCTGCCTGGCGACTCATACTTAAGCTAACAGGGTTTATTCAGTGTTTAGCACTGAAAAATGCACCTTTTCTCAGTGCTTTGGAGGGGAAAGCATTTATCTCCAATCAGCTATTGATCCGAGATAAGAGCTTTTCCTTCTGTGGCAGAGAAGGAGGAAGCTGCTGAGTGATTCAGTCCTCCTGAGTCTTTTCCTGCTTACCTGTAAACATGCAGGGGCTTGTCCTGCTTTTTGTGAGTAGACATGCTGGTTTTGCTTATTTTTGAGTGATGCTGCTTTTGCTTACTTCTGACTAGACATGCGTCCTACTATGAAATGGTAGCAATGTAATTCAGGGGGAGGGTTGGAATTTTCAGTCCTACCCACTTTTTCCTTTGGCCCTGCCCAATACTGGAGGCTCCCAAGAGCTTCTCCAAAATAGAATCCAGCCCCCAGGCCAAAAAAGGTTCCCCACACCTATAATAAAATAATATCAGGCCGCTATGGTTTTATGGTGTGTGTCTAGACTCCAGATTAACTGAAGGGCTGCTTCTGTTGAACAAGAACATATGAAGCTACTTTTACTGAGTCATACCATTAGTACATCTAGTCTAGTACAGCTTTCCCCAACTAAGTGGTCTCCATATGTTTTGTATGACAACTACCAAAATTCATGACTATTGGCCATGCTAGATAGGGCTGATGGGAATGGAGGGGAAGTGGTTGGAGAGGGCTTGTCTACTCTGACTAGCACTGGCTGTACAACAGCCTTCCCCAACCTGGTGCCCTCCAGATGTGTTGGGACTGCAACTCCCAAATTGAGCTGCAGTCCCAATACATCTGGAGGGCACCTGGTTGGGGAAAGCTGCTCTATTCTATAACATGGAAGATCTACATGATCTCAGGCACGGGCCTTTCATACCACCTTCTTCCTGGTCCTTTTAGCCAATGATGCCAGGGATTAAACGTGAGACCTGAAAAGCATGTGGTCTGTCATTGAGGTATGGTCCCTCCAAGGAATTGCTGGGTGGCATCTATCATCAGCCAGCCCTGAGTCCACCTCAGCTCTTTCCACTGAGGAGGGAGTTTGAGCTATATGAACTGCCAGTTACTAGTATACACTCACACAGTCTCTGTGCCCTCCCTTTCCTTTTGCATCTCATCTATAATTGGATTGTGAGCCTTGCCTTCCTTTTTAACTCTCTGTAAAGTGCTCAATTTATGTGCTAGACAAATAAAAAGTGCATGTCACTCATTAATGTACTTTTAGGCTGCAATCAGTGCCAACTAACCTAGGAGTAAGGCCCACTGAACTCATTGGCCTTACCTCTGAGTAGACATTTAACAGGATTGCACTGTTAAGGGTGCAACCATATTTAGTTACTTCCTGATAGACTACGATCTCAGAGGATTCTAAGATTCTGCCAGCAGGACAGAAGGAGCAATGGAGGCAATATTCGTCTCTCCATCTTCCTTTTCAAATGTTTCCACTAGATGAGCTTCTGAGCCCATCTAGCAGAGTCACTCTGGTGGGACTGGAAAGGCCGTGGATCCTGGCCTCTCCTCCACCCTCCCCTCCTGCATGCCCCCTTTTTCCTCTCCCCATCTGTGGTCATGACACTGACCTTGGAAGAGGAGCCACCATGGAACTTTCTGTGGTGATTTGGAGTGGGTGAAGATCAGAGCAGAGATTTTCACTTTTGAGGTCATAGCTGTGTCTATGGCCTCAGAAGTAAAAATCCCCAGTATCCTGTATCCCCTCAGACAATGTCTAGGGGTCACAGGATTGAACCCTAAATGTCCTTTTATTAATTTATTTCGTTTGACAGCTGCCTTTAGTGCCCTTGGGGTAGAAAGGCAGGGTAAAAATGATTTAAATAAAATCATAAATCATTCCAGCAATACTTTATTTTTCATGGGTGTTCCTCAACAAATATTCTTCTATGAAGAAAAAAAAAACACATTGCATTTGTTTATGCCTACCATCTTCCACAAACCCACACTGAAGTCATGCTTAGAAGTAAAAGTGAGGATTGTAAAAATCACTTGATTGTAACAAAGTGTCCATCTAAATATAGTCATATGACCAGCTCCTCTTACTGCTTCAGCCAATTCTGTCTCAAGCATAATAACCCAAATATCTGTATTTTACATTTTAGAACTAATAGATTTGTCTTACATCAGCAGAGGCAGTTATACCTTTTCAGAGGGCAATGGGTTAATTTACTAAGCCAGGCTTGCTAACATCTCCAGAATCAATAGAATACCATCACTGGAAGGCATCTTTGCATACTATTATAACCACACTGTCTCCACTTCAATCCATCAGGGATCTTTGATGCTGAAAACAGCCAGGACTGATACACTAAGAAGGCTGTGTTGTTTGAAGTGAACTCAGCTGCCCTTTTTTTTATTGGCATGCCAGTAGCCCCAAGAGACTGAAAATCTTGGCAAAGAGCTAGAAAGGGGTGGAGTATAAATACTTACTGTAAATGGGCTTCATAAAGAGTTTCTCTGAAATCGACAAGCAACCATTGCCCTGTGGAATTATAACTGCCTGGATTCTAAGAGATCTCTTCCTGCATCATAGGAGAAGGAGAACAAGTGCTAGGACCCTGGGGTGTCTGCTATTTAGCCTAATCCCATCTCACCTCTACAGCAACCTCACATACTTTATTAGCCAGCTTCATCATGCTGTGTCAGCCTTCCCCAACCTGGCACCCTCCAGATATGTTGGACTACAACTACCATCACCTCCAGCTAGCATGGGCCAGGCTGGTTGGGGATGATGGGAACTGTAGTCCAACACATCTGGAGGGTGCCAGGTTGGGGAAGGCTGCTGAATGCTTTGGGGGGGGGGAAATGTTCACATAAGCTTGAATATTTGCATTAGGACTTCAGTAAACTGCAAGCACGACAGCTCGAAGAAAGGGGGAAAGCGTATTTCCCTTCTCCTTGAATTGTTTTGGATGGCCAAAGAAAACAGAGCAAGAGTTAATTGGTAGCTAATCTCTTTGCTTTTCTTAGGATGTTTTTGCAAGGCACAGATTAAAACAGGCATTTAGTATTGTGCAGGCTCAGCTGCGTCCTTATTAGGAAAGTCTCGGCTGGCATCCCTGTGCAAGAGAGGACCTTTCCTCCCTCCCCTGCATTTCCACCCCTTGCACATGTAGGTGGGAGAGTGGGAGCTTGGGAATGTGAACTTGATCCAGCATTGACCAGCCAGGCAGCAAACTCTTATTGTTCTGGAGATACCAAACATATTTCCTTTCTACTAGGGATAAACTCAACCATTCTGCATATAACATAGCTTTTGTGCTCAGCAGTGTGATTAACAGAAAAAAGGCGAACCACAAAGAATATCCGAGCCTTATTAAAGCTACCATAAACAACACCTAAGAGATCCAATTCATCGGGTTATTCTGGAAAGGGAACACATATTCCCATTTTAGGCTCTTGTGAGTAATGCTACCTCCGATGCACTGCACCATTGTGCTTGTACTTCTTTGTGCTGGTGGAGGGAGGGGGGAGGAAAGCAATAACTTTTTGTAACTACATTTTCTGCTGTAATGTGTTAGATCTACATTCTGTGTATAAATGCATAGTGCAGCGGTGCAGGTTCATTCATGAATCTGTGTCCTTAAAAGGCCAAAATTAGTTGCAGGTGAGCCTTGTGTCAAGCTTCAAAATTAAGGCAACAGCAAGTTTTTCTTGTGACCAGCAATCAGCGCCAGACCTGGTAGGAACTGACTAACTGTTAACCTTTAGTGGAGCTGAAAAAAAGAGGGAATGTCTTGCAAATGATGGGTTCTAAGAAATGCTTATTAGGCAGAAGATCAGTATTGCCAATTTCCAGAAAATGTACTTGACCTGCACAAATAGGGAGGGTTTTTTTTTTTCCAGATGGCTGCTTCTGTTTCACTTTCCTCATCAAGTGCAGATATATCACATTCAGAAGTAGGTGTGAGAAAGAATGAGAAGAAATACCAAATATTAAATCTGAGAAAGAACAATGTCACAGAAGGACTTTTACTTCTCTGATAAATGCTTTTTTACTTAAAAAAAAAAAAACTTTCACAGATAACTGTCATCTAGAGGTATAACAAAATCATTCTTGTCAAAAGACATTTGGATTTACAATGCAGTCCTATACAGGTCTACTCAGAAGTAAGTCCTACGCTCCCAGGTACAAGTGGGTACAGGACTGTAGTCTTAGGGTACAATCCTATGGATGCTTAGACAGAAAAAAATAGGGAGGTTTTCAGAGAGTTGCTGGCTGGGAATTGTAGGACTTTTCTTGTCTAAATAGGATTGTACCCTTAAATCAATTTGTTAGTAACAGATCATAACCGCTTTGTGATTTAGTCTGCAATCCTATACCCACTTACCTGGGAATGGGAATATGACTCACTGAACACAGTGGAACTTACTTCTGAGTAGACATGTCTAGAATTGCACTGACAGTCTCAGAATCCATCCATCAGGCATCATTTCAGATCAAGAAACAGCAAAGCTTAAAAGTTATAACCGGTTCTAGAAATAGACTCCAACTCCACTTACATTTAAAAACAACAACAGCAGTAAACAAACATTTAATAAATGAAAATATCCCAACAAAAACATATCCCTTGTCCTGACTGGTCATTTTAAAAATTAAGAGCTTTTCTTACTTGGTGAATGCATTCCCTATGTCTGGAACACAGATTTCTAATAGCCATAATTAGACAATAATAATAGCCAATTATACCTCAGTCCTAATTCATTTTCATACTCACACTGAAATGTCCAAGAGCCAGCCAAAACAAAACCAGACATTTGCTGAAAAGATCTGTAATCAGTTACTACAGATTGATTAGAGACACCCACTGACAGGGAATGTTAAGATCTTTGTGAATATAACTTAGTAGAAAAATATTTGGGCCTTATATTTGGAGGAATTCCATTTATCTATGTTTCATTCATTTGAAAATATAAATTGAACATGTAGCTTACAGACTTCACATGTAACCCTAAAAAAAATAGTCTTCCATCTTTGTGTGAAAGGTAAAACCAGCACTGGAGAGAGAAAAGAAAAATGACAATTGCCTATTCTGATTTTATTTTAATCCATGATAGTTTTTCAATTGCTAATTGCTAGTACCATACTCAGGGATAATACTCATATCCCAAACATAAATATTCCGATTACTTAGAGCAAAGGTGACAGAATCAATCACTCAGTAGGAAAAGACAAAGACGGAATTAACAGGGTTTGAAACTTTTGGGATTTCTTTAAGAAGTTTTGGCAGTACTTGCATCAGCTCACAACTGAGCAGCAATAGTACCTGGATTATCACTGGAAGACGATCCAGCAAAATGGCAGACAAGTTTATAATAAATATTGTATTGTTCTGGGGAAGGGATGAAACAGGAGGTCCAGATATCAACTAGTAAATCATAGGAAACAAATTGTGGATACAGGTCTCAGCTAAGTGGACATATATTAGTAATTGCTTAGAATCCACAGCAAGACCTTGTTTCTTTTTCCAGATGCCCTAGTTGGAAGCTGGATTCTGATAACCACGTTTCTGCAGCCCCACTAGTGCAGTTCAAGAACAAAACAAAGGGTGCTTAGGGAGCAATCCTATGGCCGCTAGACAGCGGCTAGACAGCCAAAGGATATGTTGTTTTCTGGGAACAGACCTCACAGCCCATGCTCTGAGGTTGGTTCCCGGAGAATCGACCTCTCCCCACATCCGTGCTGCCTCCAGCCTCCATGCTCGCAAGAGGAGCGTGGAACGGCCGAAAAGGGGTGTGGCTGGGAGCGTTCCGGGTGGGGAGGGCAGAACTACCTGTACACATCCTATGTATCGTACAGCAGCCTCCCTCCCCACTCCAGCTGTCTAGCCAAAAATGCAGGGCAGGAGGAGCGTGGAGGGAATGATGCCCTCTGTGCTTCTCCTGCCCTGCTTTGGATAGGCGGTCGCCTCCGAGTTCGGAGGTGGCTGCCTATCTCGATAGGATTGCGCCCTTAATGAATTAGACCTAAACAGCTTTGCACCAGGTTAACTGAAGGAACATCTCTTTCCATTCTTCCATATCCAGACCCTACTGAGGTCATCTTCTGAGGTCCTCTTCCAGGTGATACTGCCAAATGTGGTATGGTGAGTGGATGCAAGAGGACTTGTCAGAGGTGGTCCCTAGAGAGGCTTGCCTGGTGCCTACATTGTGGCATTTGGGGTGCCAGATGAAGGCCTCCTTATTTTCCCAGGCATTTAAGGAACTCTTTAGTTTTGGGCCCGTGACATTTAGTGGTTTTCAGATCTTTGCACTGTTTTATTCTTGCTCCTCATTTTTGTTGTGCTTTTATTATGCATGGCATTGTTTTTATCCCAGCTGCTGGTTTTATCTTATGTTTATCGTAACTATTTTATTGTCATTGCTTTATTGTTATCTTCAGAGGGTGCTACACTTAAAGGCAGCCTAAGCATGATTATAAATACATAAATAAAATATTTTATTTTATGTGTTGAATTTATCTGTAATTATAGTTTTTAATTTCAGCTATTGCATAATCTAAAATTAAATAAATAAATGGTCTGGGGGCATCAGAAACTTCAGTATTGTTGGGAGACTAGACTACTAAGGATTCTAATTTTAAAAGTAATTGAAAAAGCAGGGGGGGGCACTGAATGAAGGACTGAAGTCTTGTGAAAGTCTGTATACTGAGCTTTCTACTCTAATGGGAGAGGTGTCTCTACACTAGTGTACTCTAGCCCAGCGGTCCCCAACCTTTTTGGGACCAGGGACTGGTCTCGTGGAAAACAATTTTTCCATGGACCGGGGGGGATGGGACTGGGCCGCAGTAGGGATGTAGGAACCCCCCTTAGCTTGGGTCTGCGGGGGGTGAGGTGATCTGTTCCCCCCCCCCGGAATCCTCACTGGCCCTGGCCGCCTCCGCTCCGTGGCGAGTCTGCAGAGCTGCCAGCCGGTTCCGGCCGCAGGTCCCTGTTCTTCAAGTAATGGGCTATGTAAAGATTTACGTAGCTGATTACTTGAAAAACAGCCGGCCGGCAGCTCTGCAGATTCGCTGCGGAGTGGAGCCGGCCAAGGCCAGCGAGGATTCCGGGGGGGGGGCGGATCACCTCCCCCCCCCACAGACCCAAGGTAAGGGGGGTTCCTACACCCCTATTGCAGCCCGGTTCCTAACGGGCCACGGACCGGTACCAGTCTGCAGCCTGGGGGTTGGGGATCTCTGCTCTAGCCCAGCTGAGGTACTGCTTTTTCATTATTTGCTGGAAATAGAATTTATTTCTTTAAAAGGTTTGTACACTGCATTTTAGAGTAAACTCTTCCAAGGCAGCATAAAACAAACATAAAACCACAAAAAATAATAAAACAATAAGAACAATAACTAGAACAATTATTAGGAATATACGGATTGGTTAAAATCTATTCTGTCTGAATTTCATGGATTGTCAGGGACCTTTCATTCTGTCGTACACTAATTGACAGAATCGGATTTAATTTCCCCCCCAAAAAATTTGCTCAAATTCGAACTAGCGCAAATGTGCAACTCTCCCCCTAATATGCATTTCCGGGCTTTAGCCTATGCGAAAAATGTGCATTTTTGGCTGGTTTTTTATTTTGCATATTTTCCTGTTACTAGATTTGCACAAAATTTAGGAAAGTTAGAAAAACAATCCGCAAGTCCATGGAATCTGCCCAACTGGGGAAAAGCTGGCCTGCTGTGGAATCCATGGCTCAGAATCATAAAAATCTGAACTAATTTGATTCCATTGCAGATTTCTCCACCATCCCTGACAATGATAAAATCAAAATTAACAGTTAAAATCAGACAGTATTGTACATGTAATGCCCCAGTTGACTCTTAAGTTAATTATAGGCCAAAGTAAACAGGCGAGTCTTTAGGGCTTGTTCAGAGGCCTGTAATGATTGCAGACATCAACAGAGTTCCAGAAGTGGAGAGCCACTTCCAAGAAGGCCCCATTACTTGTGTCTACCAGCCTAACTGATCTTATAGGCAGGCACACAAGTAGGGTCTCTGGTGCAGATCTCAGTGTGCGGGCAATTTGGTATGGGTGAAGGTGATTCCACACAGAATGATATTATCCACCAAGGTTCATCCTTATGGTCAAGATCGTTCTATAATGTCTGCTCCCAAGTAAGCTCCTTTCATCATAGCAATTCTAACTGAAAACTTCCCTGTCTATAGGTTCTGCCTGTTTTATGGCTTCCTGCTGGTCCACACTGGGAAATCAGTGATGAATAGCCTCTCTAAATTGCCCCAATGCCCATTTCTCTTCCATGTGATGAGGAAGGCTTTAATTACTGATCTCTTCACATTCTTTTTCTTTTTAATGGCACTATTTTGCTATTTTAAGTGCTGTTCCTCCATTAAAAAGAGAATTGGAAGAATCATTTTTTAAAACTTTCCCCTCCTATGGGAAAAGCAACCAACACTGGAGAAATTTAGAGATGCCATTCCTCACTAATCGCCAAGCTTGGATCAACAGAAAGTAAAATAGTGGGTTGTGAACTTGCAAAGAAGTGTTCAGTTTAAAGGCACGGGAGTCCTAAAAAGGCTTAATAGTGTTTTGCATGTCTACACTGGACAAGCTGATTTTATTTCAAAAATATTGCCACAATCAGGTCGGGGGGGGGGGGAGGTTTAGGGAATATTAGGAAAACACTTGGAAGCAACAGGTGAATAATGTCATCACTAAAGGAGAGGAGACAATGAAAGGCAATTCCAACAAAAAGTACTAGTGTGGAAGCACGAGGAAGATAAAATTTCACCTGGCATTTGGGGACATGTTTTAATGGAAGCAAAGCATATCCATGTTTTAAAACACACACACACACACACACACACACACACACACTGCCATTATTTACTGGTAAACTGTGAAAATTTTCCAGTAAGGGAGGAGAAAACAGAGACCAACCAAAGAGAATTCAGTCATGTATATGACTTGATTAGAGGGCTGGTTGGGTTGTGATTTGTTTAAACAACTGAGAGATGCCTAAAGTCGGCATGACAGTTGTGCATAGTTTAACATCATCCATTATTTTGGGTGGTGTCATAGTAAATAAGTAACAGAAGGGAAAGTATATGTTGAGTTGGAAAAAAAAACTTTGTTCAACAATTAAGGCTTGAGAAAGTGTGGTTAAAAGAAGGTACAGATGCTGCAGTTCTTGAGATGTTTAAGAGCAGACAGAGGAACAAAAAACCCTAAAGAAACCCTGGAAGCATGCATTCCAGCAGTGTTGAAGAGGATACGGCCACACCATTACTTAATAGGTGCTTTCCATCTCTAAAATCAGCTGTTTCTGAAGTTCCTCCATGTCATTTAAATTCACAGTCTGGAGTTGTTGGCATTAAGTCATTGTTAGCATAGTGGGGGATGAAAAACTGCTCCAGTCCTGTGGTGAGTCACCTCTGAGGCTGCAGTACATCCTGATCTGATAAAACAGCAAATTTAACAACACAATGCAGTTGACCTTATTTAACCCAGCCCCAGCAGGTTTCAGGAAAATGCCCTCCTGAAATCGCCTGTGTCTGACCCAAATGTTTACTTTTCAGCACACGCATATAATGTAAGGCACAGGGGAAACCTTACTGTGATCCAGTCGGAAGGCACAACTGCTGTGTGTGGCATTCTTTCACATAGTGAAAAAAAGAGGTCAGAACACAACGTCCTGACTTGCAGAAGAAATCTTCATAGAGAATTTGGAAGATTTACCAAAACAGCAGCCCTGTTTTCAGCACAACAATATTCTTCTCAATTTATACCAACCAATGTGAGAGCAGAATATTGTTTGTGGTAAGAACGAGAACTGAAAGTAGGAAAAGCTCTTACAGTGGAATGCCAGTTCTGCAGAATGGCAGCACCGACTTCATTCCATCTGTGGGGTGTGGAGTGGCAGGCTGGCTGCCTCCCTCACGAGGGAAGGGGTGTGCCTTCAGGATAGCAGTGGCCAGATCAGTCTATTCTCAGTCCATGACAGTGTCATATGTATTCAATCATAGGTCCATTCCGTCCTATTTACTGCATTAAAAAAAAAAAACTAATGTGGGAAAATTTGCATTTCCCCTTAAAAGATGCATTTTTGTGTGAATTTCCCCTAAAACGCACATTTTAATGCATTTTTTGAGCCAAAAAAAATGCATTGCAAAGTTTGGAGGAGTCCAAAATCTGAAGGATAACTGTGTTCCAAAGTATGAAGTGAGTTGGTTCACTCAAAAATGTAGATAAAACAAAATTCTCCAGTATGCCTATTTCAGGCTGTGGTAGTGCGGGGCTACATGGAAGGGAAACGTCTCTCATCCAGTCTGCCGTCAACCTGTTAATTTAGCTGAGGCCTGGGGTTTGCCTTTTTCCTTTACAGGCAGTGGCAAAAATGTCCTATGAGGCTGAAATTATCGACCTGAGCTCAGAGGAAGAACAGGACATAAATGAGACTGACAACACTAATGTAATCCACAAACTCTGGTTAAAGGGTTACAGAGCATCTTGTCCTCATCATATTGGGTGATGGATATAATACACATGTGGCTCTTACATGAGGGCCGCAGTGGTTTCCTATCCAGATTACTGATCAGTTCCATACCTACTGATCTTTTCTTAGACTGTGACATCTGCTGTACTGAGACGATTCACTGGCCCCATGCATGGTTGAGAGTGCTTTGGGTGGTGCTTGCTTATGTCAAAGATCAAGCAAAGACAAAGTCGTTTAAGCCACTTTTGAAGAGGGGCTCTTCATTAGGTGATGCAGTGGTAATTTTATTTAATTTTTTGGCTGTTTATTTTGCTTGTTTATTTGGTTTAGTTTCATACTTGTCTGTGCATGGGAGGTGTTCCTGGGCGAGAGTAGTGATCATGTGATGATAGAGCTGTATTTGTGTCCTGCCCTTGCAGTTTATGAGCTGCTGTTTTACGCTGGGTGAGAGACAGGGGATAGGGGCTTTGTGTGCTAGAGCTGCTTCTTCTGCCCAGGGTGGGAGCCTCTGATGGCTAGAAGGTTTGAATGGCTAAGAGATATGTGCTTTATTGTCCTCTATGTGGCTTGGTGGATTGGCAGGTCTGATGTCACATATGTGACCAGGGGCTGGTTGTAACCACAAGCTATAATTTGTGATTGTGCTCAGTTGGCTGTGTGTGACTGGCTAGATGAATTGAGAATGTGTGAGGTTCTGAGTGTTTGAGGGTATGTCTGAGTTGTGACTGGGTGTTGAGTGTGTGTGTGAAGTTTTGGTGTGGTAAGGATGTGCTTGGAAAACTGATTCAGGAACCCATGGAGGTGGTACATTTGTTCCAGTGACTTGGGCAGAAAGAGACATGGCAGGAGGATGAGGTCAGGACATCAGAGTAGAATGGGTTACAGATGTTAATACACTATTCGCCTTCTACTCCCCTCCCCCAGCTCTCATGTACTTGGTAGCTCATCCACCGAGCCCTCCTGTTTTGTGGTGCTGCTATTTAATGCCAGGTCAGCCCTCAATAAGATCACATTCATTCACGATTTAATCATGGATGAGAAGGCTGATCTGGCATGCATTATTGACACTTGGGTAGGTGAGTTGGGTGGGGTTGATCAGACTCAGCTCTGCCTGTCTGGGTACTCGGTGCAGCACCAACATAAGCTGGAGAGCCGGGTGTGTGGGAGTCACTGTGGTTTAGAGAACTTCCATCTCTCTCACCAGGAAACCATTCCACCTTGGAGCAGGCCTTAAGGGGTTGCACCTGGTGTTGGGCCACAGAGACAGATTGGGGATGCTGCTGGTATACCGCACCCTGCTGCCCAGTGCACTTCCTGACAGAGCTGGCAGAGGTAGTCTGAAGTGTGGTGTTGGAGGAACCCAGGACAGTGGTTCCGGGGCTTTAATTTCCATGCTGACGCTGTTTCTGGATCTCCGGCTTGGGACTTCATGGCCTCCATGACAATCATGCAGCTGTATCAGTTTATCATCAGCCCAACATATGAAGCAGGGCATGCCCTTGATCTGGTCTTTGCTCCAACCTGTGAGAGAAGTCAGAAAATTGGGGGATGGGGTGTCCAAATAACCCCATTGTCATGGTCAGATATTTCCTGGTTACTTTCCTTCTGCAGGGGGTGAGGAATCCATTTGGATGATCCGCCCCAGGAAAGTGATGGAATGCAATGGATTTCTGAATGCTCTTGGGGATTTTCTAGTGGAGAGAGCTGGTGATCCAGCTGAGGCCCTAGTCTCATTGTGGAACAATGAGATGCATTGCCCTCTCCGGCACTGTAGAGCTTGCTCTGCTCCCTGGTATACTGGGGAGCTGTGGACAATGAAACAGGCTGGACGTTGGCTAGAGCGCAAATGGTGTAAGACTTGAAGTGAAGATGACCAAGCATACTCTAGAGCACATAATCATGCCTATTGTGCAGCAGTGCAGGCAGCAAAGAAGGCTTACTTTGCTGCCTCCACTGTGTCTTCAAGTAGCCATCCAGCAAAACTCTTTCAAGTGGTCCAGGGGTTGTTAACGCCCTCTCCAGTGAATGTAGCCCTGGTCTCTTCAAAGACCTGCTGTGACCTTTAGGATCACACTTGGAGAATGAAAAAGCTTGTCTCTGCAGCAAACTTGATGCCGTTGTTAGCGCATCTCCAGTCGAGGTGTCTGATGCCATGATTTGCCTGATCATGTGGGATCAATTTCAGTTGCTGCAGCCTGATGATGTGGACAAGGTGCTTGCAGCAGACCATGTGCCCTCTTGATCCTTGCCTTTCCTGGCTAATAAGAACTAGCTGAGGAAGTATGACTAGGTAAGTCCAGGGTGGGTCCATGTAAATGCATCTGTGCATAAAGGGGCGGTTCCTGCTGTCCTTAAGGAGGCAGTAGTGTGACCACTGCTGAAGAAGCCCACTCCGGGCCCAATGGTATTTGACAACTACCAGCTAGTTGCAAGTACCCCTTTCTTAGGGAAGGTACTTGAGTGGCTCCTGGTGGAGCAACTGCAGGCGCTCTTGGAGGATACTGATTATCTAGACCCATTCCAGTCTAGGTTTTGACCTGGCTATAGGACTCAATCAGTCTTGGTTGCCCTGATGGATGACCTTTATCAGGAAAGGGACAAGGGGAGTGCAATCCTGTTAATTCTGTTCGATCTCTCATCAGCTTTTGATACCACATGGTATCCTCCTGGATCGACTCCACGGGCTGGACATTGGAGGCACTGTGTTACAGTGCTTCCGGTCTTACCTGCGGGTTCAATTTCAGACAGTAACATTGGGTGACCATTCCTCAGCTCTTTGGCAACTGAACTAGAGGTTACGCAGGGTACCATCTTACGCAGGTACCATCTTGTCCCCAACATTGTTTAACATCTATATGAAGTCTCTGGACATGGTCATTAGAGGATTTGGAGCCGAGTGCCATCGGTATTCTGATGACACATAGCTGTATCTCCCTGTGCCATCTGAATCAGATGAGGCCGTCCAAGTCCTGGATCAGTGCCTAGACTCAGTGATGGACTGGATGAGGGCCAATAAACTGAAGCCGAATCCTGGCAAGACAGAAGCCCTGTGGGTGAGTGGTTCCCAAGTTGGTCACTGAGGTTGGTCACTGAGTTCCCTGCCCAGTCACTGAGGTGATTAGATGGGATGTTCCTGGTGGTCCCACATGGACCTATGGCCTGATTAGAGTCTACCTGGAACACAGCCTTCAGTGTGGTGGCTCCATTTCTGTACAATTCCTTGCCTATAGAAGTCAGGCAGGCACCAACATTGTGTCATTTTCAGTACCTGCTGAAGACATCTGTATTTCAAGAAGCCTTCCTTGATTGACCAGCCATGGCTTTTATTGATATTCTGTTTTTAAAAACTTTTAATGTGTTGAGATAGATAGACAGACAGACAGACAGACACTGTTTTTATTCCTTTTATCTTTTATTGTTCCCAGCTTAGCTGTGGAGCAGTATATAAATGTTGTAAATAAATAATCCACCAGAGGCAAGTGCAGTACAGACAGAGGCAAGTTACCAGATGAAGGTTTTCTTCCATTCTCTGTCCCCCAGATCTTGCACAAAGCAGCACGTTGTATGCGTTTCCACTACAGCAGATCCAACCAACTATATAGCTAGATTATTTTTTAAAAACCCATTGTATACAATGGCGCTGATCTAGAGATACATGCACAAAACAGTAGACAGCTTAGATGCATGAGAGCCAGTGTGATGTAGTGGCTCAAGTGTTGAACTGGGACTGGGGAGAACCAGGTTCTAGTCCCCACTCACCCATAAAGCTCATTGGGTGACTTTGGGCCAACCACTGACTCTCAGCCTAGCCTACCTCACAGGGTTGTTGTGAGGATAAAATGGAGAGGAGGAGCATCATGTAAGTTTCCTTGGGTTCCTTGCAAGAGGAAAAAACATGGGATATATATGTAATAATAAAATGTATCTACAGGCACTTACCCGCCAATCAACCGGTTAAGGCTCTCGGATCTAGCAGTGCCAGTCGCTTGTTCAGTGTGGAGTTAGTCCCCCTAACCTGAACAATTGATTGGTACTGTCAAAGCTGACAATGTCAGGCATTTTATCAGTGCTGTGTATGGAGTTCCCATACAATGGGAACTGCATCCAGAACCCAGCAATGGGAAATGCATCCAGAACC
Organism: Heloderma suspectum; assembly: GCF_057233095.1. NCBI lineage: Eukaryota > Metazoa > Chordata > Lepidosauria > Squamata > Helodermatidae > Heloderma > Heloderma suspectum. The sequence goes on from NC_139459.1 coordinate 92,032,684, forward strand.
ATCCAGTGGCAGTTTGGCTTAGGAGTGTAGCATTCCTCAGCTTCTCCAGAAAGGGTTAGGAAAGAATCCTGCTTGAAACCCTGGAGAGCTGCTGCCAGCTAATGTCCACAATACTGGGCTAAGTTGGACCAGTGCTGTGACTGTGCTCCTGACCAGAGGCATAACATCCATTTGCATGGGTGATTTCTGATCCAACAGCAGTGGATGTCTACTGCTGCATTGACACTGTCCATCCTGAGTCAGGGGGCCTGTATAATATAGGTGCTACCTTCCTACGTCTTTATGAAGTACATCATTTTGTTTGTGAATTAAATCCATTTTTAAAATAAGAGTGTCAGAGTTTGTTTGTTTTTACAGAATGTTCTGTAGCTAGCACAGTGTTAACAGTTGTGCAACCTTTTTTGAGCCTACACTCTTACTACGCATAAAACAGTCAACAAACAAACAAATAAATAAATAAATTTAACAGTTCTTGAAGTTTTCCCCCCTTCACAAAACTTATCCTGTCCTCTTTTCTTTTAACAACATGTGAAATGTCACTAAAATTCCTTAATAGCACAGTTTCCAATGAATAGTATGTTTAGTAATAAAATAAGGTTTAAGAGATTTTCCCTCTTGGCAGCATCTCTTTAAGGAAAACAGAAAATGACACCTGCAACTGATAAAACCAGATTCCCATATGTGTGCAGTATAAAGACATGAGAGTGGATATCATTAAAACTGGGATTTTATTTTATGCCACACCTATTACAATAGAGACAGTAATTTGAACAACATGCTCAACAAAATCATAATCTGGATCCTATTCAGAACAGATCTTTTGCATTTACCTTTGGGATTCCTGAGCAGTCAAGCCACTTCTGGAAAATGTTTTCAATCGATAGGCCATACCTTCCAAGAAAACCCAAAATTAAACCTTGTTCATGGGACACGCACAATATACATATTTAAAAACAAACAAACAAAAAATAGAACTCTTTGGTAGAAACCAGGTTTATTACCTAAACAGTAATTTGACAAGCTAACTGCATTCTGGGTTTGTCCTTTTTAATTAATAACATCTGAGATGATGACACCTGAAAATTAAAGGCAGATTGGACTCCGCATGTAAAAACTAGTGATGAATTCAATGCTTATGCAAGTTGACAATGCACGGTTAAGAAGCTCAAATGCATTGATGAACACACGTAAAGAATGAACAGGTGTTCTGCAGTTCTTTTTGTGTGGCTAGTGGAATGGAGGGAATGAAGCTCTATTTCGATGGAAATCACCTGAACAGGCAGCTAAAACCTGCCTGAGAATAATTAATCAATGTAATCGCAATAGTCTTAGCTTCACACCAGCCTCCCCAACCTGGTGCCCTCCAGATGTGTTGGATTATAAATCCCACCATTCCCAGCCAGCAAGGCCAATGGGCCTGCTGGCTGAAGATGATGGGATTTTTAGTAAAACAACCAGAGAGTTTGCACATAACAAGCCACTGTGGATTAATTTCCCCATGGGAGTTGTGATCACATGCCAGCCGCCATTTTTTAAATGCAAATCGTAGCGGGGTATGTGCTGTGGCTTGTTGTTATGTGCAAACCTGACTAGGGTGGGTTGTTGGGCTGGTTAACAAACCACCCATAACCCTAAAGCAGGCAATGGGTTGTGGTTTGTTAACCAAGTCAAAGTGGTGGAGTTATGATAACATCTGAGGTCACTTGATTCTGTATCTCTTCTCTAAAGACTTTTCAGCACACAAAATACCTTGGCTCCTCATAAATATTTTGTTAAGAAGCCAAGCTAAAAGTAAAAAGCATTTCCTGGACTGTCAAATGAGCTGTGCTTTAAAATTTGTTTACAAACTCAGCACTTTCCTAGACACTTTTATTCTCCATTAGCCTGATGCAACAAGAGAAACACAACTTTGGAGAAATATTTGAAACAAAGAATGTATTTCATTACAAAATGTTATCACCAAAGCATCCTTTTTGAGTATGTGTGTTTTGAAAAATTTGAGACCACATCTTTGCAAGATGCCCCATTGAAAGTGGTGTGAAGGCAGTCAAATAATTCCAGACAAAAGACAGTAGAAAGCTACCAAACAAATTAATCATTCACCAATATGAGAGACTCTTGAATGACTTAACTCTGGATCCAAGGCAATGTGTTTTAAACATAAAAAATGAACCTCTGGTACAATGCCTAAACCGCACAGGGCCATAATTCCCAATGAGAAGAGACTCAGAACCAAAATAGGCACTACATTGGGGTAGGGTTTGGACAATCATGGGGGTAAAAGAAGCTATTGTGGCTTCTCTCCCTGCCCCTGTGCATGCGGCTGCCATTTGCATAATTACCCATGACGCAGCATGGATTGCTGTGTTGTCTGAACCTTACGCACAGCACAGCAGGGGTGGCTTTGTACCCACCCTACAACCCATGACTTGCAGTAGGGTGTGTATGAAGCCACCCCCACCGTGCTGCGCTCTGGGTTTGGATGACACAGCAACCCGTGCTGCATCATGGGTAATTATGCAAATAGTGGCCGCAAGGGAGGGGCAGGGGAAGAAGCTCCAACCAGTTCTTTTACCCCGTGATCATCCAAACACCCTCTTCATCTGTATTTAGCAGCAACGTCTCCCTCCCACATTTTTATTCTAGAGTAGGTGCAGGGGACCCAATCCTGATCTTAAAAGTTCCCCTACCCCCAATGCTAGGGTTCTGATCTGGATTGGGGAATACAGTATGGGAAATACATGTTAAAAAATAAAAAACAGAGGCACACACAGACACACCGAGTGTTTTCTTCCAAAACAAGTTCACAGTGATGATGAGAGATCACACAACCTTCTAACACATGGTGCCCTCCAGATGTTTTAGACTACAACAACCATCATCTCTCACTATTGGCCATGCTGGGTGGGGTTGATGGGAGTTGTCATCCAAAACATCTGGAGGACAACTGGTTGAGGAATCCTAGTTGAATGAGCTCCACTGAAGCACGGGGGCAGCCCACTGACAGAGAACATTGCGTGCCTCAACTTAAAAGTTTTCTTTCCACTTTAGCCTAGTGACACGATACAAAACTTTCCCCATCAGATCATGGGCTTGAAAATATCCCAGAACACACACATAAGCATCCTCAGAATTCTAAAACTTCAGGAAATTGCTACCATGTATGTCTGATTACTATGGACATTAATTTCTTTAAAAACAAATGAAGCCATATAGAGAATAGACCAGATTTGTGTAAAATGGTAATCTAACATTTGTTTGCGTATTTTTCACACAACATCAAGACTGCATTCCTATACCAATTTGCCTGGGAATAAGCACCATTGAACTCAATAGGAATTACGTCTGAGTAACCATGCACAGGATTGTGCTGTGAATTGCTCTTAATAATTACAGGGCTGGCACAAGACCTCCTGCCACTGGAGGCGGGAATATGCTCCACCACACTGTCTCCCCTCACAAGTGCCACCGTGTCCATCCTCCTCCTTCTCCCTTCCATGCCCCCACCATGCTCCTCCTCCTCCTTCTGCCTACCGCATCCTTCTCCTCTCTTTTCCCTCTTCCTCCACCATCCCTCCCAGCCACTGGTGCCACACTCCCCTTAGGCCCTTGCTCTGATGGGTCCTTCCTCTTAGCGAGGCATTGGTGGGGAGGTGGCCCTGAACACTGCCTGTGCTGCAGCAGCAGGAGAGGGGGGAGCAGGGCTCTCCAGAGTGGCTGCCTGCACCTATGTCTCACTCAGAGTGAGACACAGGTCAGTGGGGCATGCGACTGTCAGCAGCAGCAGACAGGCACACAGCCATCCCAGCGGTAGATGGGGTGCATGGTCAGCTACCCTTCTGGACCTGCCACTTGAAGCAGGGGATTTACCTCATGGGTGGGCCAGCCCTGCCTAACTCTTAGGATACTTTAGGCATAGGATTTTTAACAGCTAGGCTCCATTGGACTTGGGGCAGTATCCAATGGTGTCATTCTGCAAACCAGTGCATTTGCCATCTTGCAGTCCTCTGGTACTGGTTTGCAGAATGACACCACTGGATACTGCCCCAAGTCTGCCAGCATGCCAGCAGGACCCACCACTAGCGCAACGGTGGATAGCGGTTAAAACAACAACCAGAAATGACCGGAAATGCTCGTTTCCAGAACGGGTCAGTGGAACTTGCAGAAGGAAGCTCTGCTGACCTGTCCCCGTTTTTGCTTGTTTCCAGGATTACTTTTTGAACGGCATGAGCAGTGGGTCCCACTTGTGCAATAGATCAAGCGGGAGCGCAGTGGCAGTATTGGATACTGCCCATTCTATAATTGTCAACTGTGCTAGCTATTTCCCTCACACTAACCAAACAGAACCTCAGTGCTGGGAATCACAATAATGTTGAACTAGTACATCTAGGACAAGGTTTGGCAAAAAAAAAACCACCACCACCCCCCCGCAACCCTCATGCTCATATTGAAAGTGTTTCAAAATGGTCACAAATGCATGCTATTAAAGAAAAGAAACTGGGAATGTTCTGTACCTTCCAAGAAAAACACATTTACTTGCTTCAGAATTGGAAAAAATTGAATAAACATGGTGGCTAGTATTCAAAAAAAGAAGCTTAAATTCATGCATTTTTTTTTATTTTTCCTTTGAACAACAGGCCCCACACCATATCACAACCTGCTTTTGAAACTTCCTTTGTTTTCAAAAGAAGCTGCCCATTTGGCTTACAGGGGCGCTGTTAGGAAGGGGAAAAAACCAAGTCTAAAGCCCCCTTTGGCTCATGGATATAGTTGTATGGTTCCTTGGATCCTGGCCAATATATTTAATTATGTTATTGAATTCCAATTCCAATCCAATAACTGCACTCTTTGATCATTATTAACATACTTCATTTTAGAACATTTAAGCATCATGATATGGGAGAACAGTTATGCTTTGTTCTTCTAAAACAGGGATGGGCAACCTGTGGCCCTCCAGATGTTTTAGCCTACACAGCCCGTCAGCCCTAGCCAGCGTAGTGAATGGTGAAGGATGATATGAGATGTACTGATCTCGGGAGCTAAGCAGGGTCAGCCCTGGTTAGTACTTGGATGGCAGACTGCCTGGGAATCAGGCTTCCTGCGCTGAGCAGGGGTTGGACTCGATGGTCTTGTAGGCCCCTTCCAACCCTATAATTTTATGATGGGAGTTATAGGCCAAAACATCCGGAGGGCCACAAGTTGCCCACCCCTGTTTTAGAAGAATGAAGCATAACTCTTCCCTCATATTATGATGCTAATAAAAGAAATCTGTTAGTATTGAATGGAAAATATGTGGTTGCCACAAGCACTGGAGTAGATGAAAGCATGCTTCATATAAACATGATATTCCGTTATTCTTGGCATCACATTTTATCTTCTCACCATTCATAAATCCGGCAGCATACTACATAACTGGCTATAAAGTAAATTCTCATAAAACTAAAATCTTTTGGAGGGGGAAGCTAGGATAAACAGAATTTACAATGTTCTTCCTGAAAATTAAAATATTCTTGGCACATTCTTTGACACCCAACCTGGCCTCCTTGTTCAAATCTAAATTGATAAAACTAAGAACTGGCAAAGAAAATGAAGTTTATTCAATGATCCTAAATACATGAATCTAACTGAAACAAACTAATTGCACTATGTGTTTTGATTCCACCCCACCCGCAGACACTGGAGGCTACATCCACATCATTTAAGCAATCTTTTAGATTTAAAAAAAAAATATTTATATTTCAAACAAAGGCAATACACTGAAGGCTCCACAATACAGAATCAATTATCCCAGTTGTAGAAATAGAATATCTACTACACATGACTATCAGCGATCCAGCGTGCACCGTTTGAATTCTATAAAACCAAATGATAAAATATCAGTTGTGTTACGAAGAATATGGAAAGCTTTTCCAAATGAAAAGTCATGGCTTATCACTATCACACTATGATCATGCAAATCACTGAAACTACTTCTTTCAACAGAGCTCTGGAAGTGTTTTTAAAATCAAAGACCTAAACATTTTGACACTGTGAATGTCTTTCCACAGTTTCTCTTTTCCTATATTTTTCTTCTATAAAACAAGTGATGGCACCTAATAATCTCACAGAAAGTTATAATTCTTATACTTACAGCATAATCCTATGTATGTCCACTCAGAAGTAAGTTCCACTGAACTCAATGGGACTTACTCCCAGGAAAATGTGTATGGGATTGCAGTCTTAATGTTAGATTGCATGAAGTCCACTTTGAGCTCTTGGGAGGAGCAAGAGATGGAAATACCCTTGTTAATTTATCACAGAGAAGCAATCACAAACATCGTACGTTTTTTAAATAGTCTGTGATGTGCCTGGATTTATTTGTATAAGCTGATTGAAGTTTTACATACAAGGTTTTCATCTATATTTTAATTTTAAATTTTAGATTAAAATCTCTGCAGAAATTATTGAGTTTGAATGCAACACCCACTATGTTTTTTAAAACTCTTTGTAAGATGTATTCTCACCTACCCTTTTAGCTGTGGGATGTCCTCCAATAATACGTGAAGAAAATCCTGGAAAAGTAACAGAATAACCACAATTTAATATCATCAATTAAAAAACGCTTGGCAATATTTTTATAACTGTTTATTCATTTTTTCATAGAAAGTTATAAAGTGTACATACCAAGGAAATTCAAAGACTTACAGACAGCAGCCATGTATGATTATAAAAATAGGAAAAGATACACATGACAGACAGAGAATTCTAACTGACACCCTGCTCAGATACAAAACAAAACTCTGTCTACTATGCCGATATACCTTGTCATATCTATATTATAGAAGTGAAACAAGCCTATCAAAATATTAACAATGGCAACTAGAGGATTAAGACTAAATAAAGTTTCAAAATATAAAGACGGAAGTAATCAATCCATGAACAGACATACTTAGCCCTAGTAAATCATTCCTTCTGTTTCCAAAGTTCAACAGTGAGTGACTATCCTTATGTAGCAAATACAGCACCACCCATGCATGAGAACACATCGGCAGAGTCAGGGGAACACCACGGTGTGCAAAAGTACAATAGAAAACTGTATAAAGGATCCGAAGCAGGAAAAAAAATCCCTGAAAGATGGCATCCCTAGCCAGCTGGGACCTTGAACAGGAGCACTCCACACTGTAACGTTTTGTTGCAGGTCCCATTTTTATAAATATATTTAAATTTCAAAGGTTTACAGAGTAATCCTATGCATGTCTATTCAGATGTATGTCCCATTCATTAATGGGACTCACTCCCAGGCAAGGTGTCTAGGATTGCAGCCTGCAATTGTCAATATGTTAACAACCATGGATAGGAGAACCATTACGAAGCTGGCTTTCTGCATATTTCTACATTGTAATTTTGTGTGTATTACTCAAATACTGCACTAGCCAAAATGAAGCTTGATACCTAGACAACATAATTTCCACCCCCACCACAAAAGGAAACAATCTGCCTCTTTTCTTTTGTACCAAACTGTATGTATGTGTGTGTGTGTGTGTATGTATGTATGTGTATGTATGTATGTATGTATATATGTGTGTGTGTGTGTGTGTGTGTGTGTGTGTATATATATATATATATATATGCTTTCAATGCAACACTGTCTCCAAGTGTGGTCTGTCACTTTTCTCATAAGAATAAATGCCATCTATTTAGCTTTTATTGGATAAAGTAAAGAGATGCACTTGGGATCGTCACTGGGGTGGGGGTAAACCTATTCTCTGTCCGTGGTGACCCCAGTCAATAAGAATCAAGCCTTCTCCTATCTGTAGAGCCCTTCACATGCACAGCCTAATTCAGGGATCTGTTTCTTGGTCACACAAAACTGTGACAGAATAGATAGTAGAATGGAATGTCTGGAACTGGCTTATTGCCGAATTATATTGTAATCATATGTGATTTATTTTATTGCTGAATTTAAAATGAAAGTAATCAGACAGCATGGATTATTAGGATGCATGTCAGAGTGCCAACATTTTATCTCTGTCAAGCAGATCTAGATAAGATAATTGCTAATGACAGAATGTTGTTGCATGCATTCTTTCTCTCTCTCTCTCAGCTAGGGTCAAATGTATTGGGGTAGTCTCAGGGTGCTTAAAAGACCACCAAAAAAAAAAAAATACTCCATTGAAATATGCCTTCCTGTGGGCAGACTCACAGAATATAATCAAAATGAATCCAAACCAACCAAACATAATAATCCCAAACTGTCATAACAAAGGGCAAAAGCAATGATCTAATGGACCAAACTTTTCTGCCTGTGAAATTTTGAAAAAAAGTTCGGTAAACTCTGCAGGTGTGGAGTTCTAAGAGAACTGGACAAAAAAGTATTACACTTAGCTTGAAAAAATTAACTGACATGTATATTATTAATGTGCTAGGATATCTCCTGTAATATAGTTAGGAAAACTCTGTGCAACTAGCAAACTACTTTGCCTGAGCATACAGATCAGTGAAAACTGGACTTTTAGGACATTTTCAAAATTTATCAGTGAGAGGTCTGCAACAACTCATAGATTCAACTCAGACCTCAAATCGCCCAACTCTTCTTGGACTGTTTTGGAGGATGTCTGCTTCGACTCAGGCACCAAACCCAACCTGAGATTTGGACATCCATGGCTTTGTGCCTGCCACTAACTATCATGGGCTATCACTTTTTAAAATGGCTATCACTTTTCTTGTCAGAATTGGCTAATATTTGCAGGCATACTATCCCATTAGGAGGGGATTACGCCTGCCAAATTTCAGAAAAATAGGTGCCAGGAATTTTTTGTTTTGCACCTCTATATTTGGATGTTATTTTAAAGACAATTGCAGATAATGTCTTTATTTCTTGGCAAAATTAGATGAAATTTGCAGAGATAGTTGCCCCTTCTGAGGAGATTGAACCTGCCAGGTTTCAGATGAATAGGCAAATGGAATTTTGTACAAGAGCAGTCTTGACATTTTGAGGGGATCCCAAAGGGGATGTGCTTATCCTCCTATGTTCCTTGTGGACCATTGTTCTGAAAATGACACACAGCCTAGAGGTGTCTCTAAGCAAAAAATGTAAAAAGTTTCGGAAAAATGGGTGCAGCAGTTCATGTGAAAGCAGCGTCTTCAAATTTGGGGATGGGGTTCACTTTCTCTTCCCTCCCTCACTGTTTTTTTGGGGGGGCGGGATTTGCATGAAAATGGCACATATCACAGAGGTGTCATCTCATGGTCCCATCCTTGCGCTCCCCAAAAGCTATGGATGTCGCGGGAGTCTGGGAAGGGGGTGGAGACCAATGGACTTCCCCCCGCTTGGCCTCGCAGACTTCAGTCCGCAGACTGCAGCACTTGCCTGACTTGGCATTTGCCTAGTTGGGCAAGCGCGGCGGTCCCTGCTGGTCCGCCGAGCCACCATTTCGCCCCCCAAAATGGCGGCTCGGTATTTCTCATAAATGTAATGTTGCATAAATAACGGCTGCAAAGGGTTCATTTACACAACATTCAGGGGTAAAGTGTCCATTTATGCCTGTAATGTTGCGTAAATGGCCCTTTTACAGCTGCCATTTATGCAACATTACACTTACTCCTGTAATGTTACGTAAATGGCCCCTTTATGGCCACCATTCATGCAACATTACATTTATGAAGAATCTTGAGCCGCCATTTTTTTCACAAAGTGGCGGCTCCACAAGGGATTGGGCGGCCATGTAACACTTGCCGGGTGGCCGCAGACCGCTCAGTGGCTTGCATAGTGCGGCAAATGGGGTGGGCAGCCAGCAGGGGTTCAGCAAGCGGCACATGGCATGGATGGAGCTGAGTGTGTTCGTCTCTACCAAAAGCACACTGATTGGATCCCCTGCCAAAACATGCCCTAGGATTAGAAGGTGGACCTGTCAGTTACTCAGCCACCCTCTCTCTCCCCCCCACTCATCAGGTTTTTAGAGAAACAAAACCAAAAGACGCTATTTGGAAAGGAGACAAAATGTCTGCATCTCCAAGCATGAATCAGTAATGACGCCTTGTTCTGGCCTGACTTCTGGTCTGGTGGCTTTGGAGGGAAGCTCATTTCACCTTGGGAAGCACCAGAAATGGACTGAAGGGGCCCAATTCTGATGGGCTTTGGGCTTTATCCATATTTTACAACATTTTGGCCTCACTGTTAGGATTATTGAACAAATTACAAGATATGAAAAATTATAATCTCAACAACCAACTCAGTATTGCAGCTATTTACTGGTCTAAGCAGATGTTGCAATAAGAAAATTATAGTCTACAAAGTATTTGATCCCGAAGGTATCCATTTTTCATCACCAAACTAAACATCAACTTTAACTGCACTAGTAGAATCAGCAACTCATACTCATTTCTATTTATTTATAGTTACCAACACTTCATTTATTACACAAATTTCATCGAAAGGTGTTATTCAATGGATTCTCTCACAGAAACCAGAATTGAATTTTTTTATATATAAAAAAATACTGCGCTAAAATTCCAGACTTTCTTGCTGCTCAACTAAAATAAACAAAAACTACTATTAAAAACATACCAAGCATGCAGTCAAAATGAAGGGGAGGGGGAGCAAACTGATTAATGTTTCACATGTGAAGTCATTTCCTTGCACCTGTGGCTCAAATCTAGGAAAAATACTACAAACACCACTAGAAACAAGGCTAGTATTCAGAATACAAGCAATTATTCATACTTTAGATGTTATACTCTCTTCTTCATAGTTTTTAATGCTGGGAATCCATCCCATTATTTTTTACAGTGTGAAGGAATACCAGACATTAAAACCTTTTAATACTTTTATTTATTCTGCATCTCATGTTCACTTAAAGATTCTTATTCATAGTTATGCTAGGAAAGTCATAAAAATCTGAACTTACAGCAGGATTTGTCTAAGTGTGTGCGTGTGCGTGCATGTGTATTACCTACACAGATGTATGCAGGTCAAATAAATACATTTACTTTCAGAATCTCTTTACAAGAAGTTCCTACTTGACTATAAGTTTGCCCCTGAAAGAACAAAGATGTTATACCACAAAATGGCACTTGGGCATACTCAAACAATTCTTACCACAGATCTGCGGGAAGAAAGGCGGATTTGGTTACACATTATCCTTACGTCAAAGTTTCCTAAATGTGATGCGTCAGGACAGAAGTTTTCCACAGGCATTACTGAATTCTGATTCAAATCCTGGGAATCCTGGGGTGCATAGAGTTAAATGTAGATGCAGAGTTGCAGTGTAATCCTTTTCCTCCTATTTGTTATTCCATTTAATCCCTGATAGCCCATCCTCAGAACCTCATGCTTTGCCAGTCTAAAGCATACTTTAAGTGCTCATCTCACCTTGCTGTAGTGAAATTAACCACATCCCAGGATCACTGCAAGTAGTGCAGGCTCTATGTCCCAGAGATCTTCCAGAGAACAGAAAACACTGGTAGAAGGGATTTCCCCTGCCCTTCCATGCCCCCAAATCTGCTCCAGGGGACAAAGGACCCTCCAGAGCAGATAGGGGAGGCAGGGGAGAAGAGAGGACAGGAAAACCCTGTGCCATAAGCAGAAGTCCACTTGCACAATATTGGATGCTTGCTTACAAAATAAAGGTTTGCTGTAGTCCTACTGTCTGAGTGGAAACACCATCAATCAAAAGCCTAAAAATGAAATCTACTACAACACAGTTGGATGGAAGGCTGGGAAGGGGAGGCAAGAGAAGAGGTTGGTGCTGCCTTCCTCATCTTCCTTTTATCTTGCTCCAATACCAATATGATGGTCCCGGGATTTCAGGACCATATGCTACAATCCCCACTTCTCATTTAAGAGAATTTTGAAACCAAGTATGAGAAACCTTGAACAAGGTAACATAATTTTTCCCCCTCCCACATTTAAATAGCTAAAAAAAACAATAGATGACCAGTTTCAAAGACTGATTTGTAAACATTTGCCTCTGGTATAGGAGCAAGAATGAAAAGCTTCATCTGCTCAGAGAACAGCTGGATAGTTTATAAACCCACATTTCACAGCAGGCTTCTGAGGCAGAAGAGAAAATGACTAGTGGATTAGCAGTTCCATTGTAACATGATCTTACAACAATGACTAATAGCTTAGGAGACGAGATCTTCCAACATTTTACAATATTTATGTAATTCGCTAACCAAATTGATTTAGTATCAGGCTAGCAGATCTAACTGAAACAAATTGAAATCTCGGTCCCTATCCAGTAGCTTTCATGTAACTGAAATTATGCATTTTGTTGGCTTGTTTGTATAGTTAGACACTATAGTTTTCTGACAGTGCAATCCAAACCATACTTAGTAGGAAGTAAGTCCCACTGAACTTAGTAAAATGAACTTTTATGTAAATCCATTTACGACTGGGCTGTAAGAGGATCTAAACTGTGCTATCACGATAAGCTTTGGAAACAAAAGTTGAGAAAACTCTCCCTCGATAACTGGCATTTATGCAACAGTAACAGAGTATGTGTCAGTATGACGATCCATAGTGATGAGCTGTTATCGGCTGAGTACAGGGGATGGAATGAGTTTTGCTTATCAAGAGGCTGTTCTCATCTTGTTCTTATCCTCCAACTCATTCCTAACAGTGGCATCCTGGCAGTGCACGAGTCCTCCACTCCTTGCTAGGCCTATAGCCGCAGCTTAGCAGTGCCTAGTCTGAGAACTTTGTTGGTGGGAAGGCAATGTGCCGCTGCACATTCCACATGCAGAGGGCCATTGCCTTCTACTCCTGCCAGATCCTGCCAAGCCTCACAGGAAGGAAGATGGAAGCCATGCTACAAGGGAAAGGGGAATAACTTCTCATTTCATTTCACTTGTTTCCCATCCACATTTCCTTACATTGTTTCAAGTAATATTCCCAAGCACCAAACTGAAGAATTTGGGGGCAGTGATAAAATCTCCACTCCATAATGTTCCCCTACTATACTTATGTTTTACTGTGTTGTTTCAATGTTTCAATGGCAGAAGCTAAGTGGGTTCAACATGGAACTGTACCAGGATGGTAGGCCACCTAGGAGCCATATGTAAACCTGCTGGTACTCAGATTAAACCCCTGAAATAAGAATGCCAACATGCACACACAATCTTTTTGCAGTGACCCAAGCACTTGATAAAGATTTGATGGAAATAGTATCAAATGTAATCAGTTTGTAAGCTGAAAAATTACTTTTCCCACCCCTGCATCTACAAAACAGAACAGTTCCTTTTGCCTCCATCATTAACTGTAAAGAAATTTGAGCTGGCTCTCATAATTGTTCTAAACAAAGTTAAGATGCACTGCTGACCGTAAAAAAAGTCATACTGAGATTAAACAGTTCCATTCATAATGTGCTCCCCTGTAGATTTCTAGATCCTTATGTACCCTTAAAACAGATTTTCTATGCATGCAGTGTTCTTAAAATGTTAGATAGGAAAAATAATTTTTAAAAGGGGGAACCCCGCCCCCTGAGTTTTAAGAGCATAAGCCCTGCTGGATCAAACCCAAGAACCATGTAGCTTATCATCCTATTTCCAACAATGGCTAGCCAGGACAGGAGGGCATGATGGAAACAGCCCTTCCATTTTCTTTGCTCCCCATCTCAGCAACTGGTATTCAGAGGAATACTGTGTGTGGAGGCTCCATTTAGCTATTATTCCTTCTAATAGTGAACTTAGTTGGTTGAGTGCCAACAGGATGAGAGCCAAAATGGAGCCACTGAGAAACAAGAGGGAGGCATCGGCATGCTCGGGGGGACCCCAAGGTATGCGGAAGTACAAAACTTTTTTTAAAACCAAGAGGAGGCAAAATCCCAAGATAAAACACCCAGTAAGGACTCCCCAGGAGTCATTAAATGTGGAGCATCTGTTGGAAAAGAAAACTAGAAAAACATGTAGGGAGGGGGTGAGGAGTAAATTGGTCTGTTTGAGCCCCTTACAGTTTATAGTATCCTGGAGGAGGGCATGGCTGGCTGGACCTCTGAACAGCAGCACTCATGTTATGGGGTGAGGATACACTCCAACATTTTGATGCATGTCCTGTTTGCCATGGCTAATTCCCATTGATACAGCTATCCTTCATAAATGTGTCTAGTCTCCCTTTAAGGTCACCTGCATTGTGTAAAGAAGTACTTTCTTTTGTCTGATGAATCAACTGCCTCTCAACTTCACCAAGTGATCCTGAGTTCTAGTATCATGAGAGCGAAAGGGGAAAAAATTCTATCCACTTTTCCACACAATGCATAATGTTATAAACCTGTATCATGTCATACCATCATTTCCCACCCACCCCCTAAACAACAAAGACCCAAATGCTTCAGCGTTTAGCCTGTCCTCATAGCAAAGGTGCTCCATCCCCTGGATCAATTTGATTTAAGCTAATGTAGACCCTAAAGCAGTTTACTTATTTATTTATTATTTATTTATTACATTTCTACATAGCCCAATAGCCAAAGCTATATATAGGAGTAATCTGTGATGTAAGTCTTTGAAATTTTTTGATTTAACCCACCAATTCTTTGTTAACCTGGCTCTTCAAAATGAAACAAAATTAAAAACAAGCTCGAGTACCTGAGAGAGTATCAGTTGTCCATGAAAAATCTGCACAAACTTTCTTAAAAAGGCAAAATATGCAGCTTCTCCAACTTTCTCTGCAAAGGACCGTAGGAGGAAATAACCCTGGAAGACATAAGCAGGACAAAGATGCTATTCTTTATCTTTTTTATTTAATATATTTTTAGCCCACCTTTCAGGATTATCTGCCTTCACAAGATAGCTCACAACGTTATCAGTGACAAATAACAGTAAACTAAACTTCTAGATTATTAAAACAGAAGTAGAATACCATCAATATGAAAACATTAAAATGAGCAGCAGATAAAATAGCAATTAAAATTCAGCACTGTAAAATTACCCAAATGCAGACTGGAACAAGAAAGTCTTTAAGGTTCTTCTAACAGCCAAAATGAAGCAGCCATACAAGTTTATCTGGAGGGGATATGCCAGAGATATGGTGCCACAACAGAAAAGGCCTTGTCCCTTGTACTCACCAAACTAGTTCTCACTGGCAGGTTAGACAGCAGGGCCTGATGCTGATCTGAATGCTCAGGCAGGTTCATCTTGGTGCAGGTGGCACTTCAGAGACATTTAGGGCTTTAAAGGTACATACCAGCACCTTAAATTTCTAAGTATACAAAATATTGATTTGTAATATTGAGAATATCAACTTTAACATTCTGACCTTCAGATAGTGAACCTGCATGAAGACTTTTTCTGCATTAAGGCCATGTTTGATTACAGATGCTCCAGATTCACTCACTTTGCCAGTGTTCTCTTTGTTGGGCCTAAAAGATCACAAAAAAATTAAAGACTGGGACAAACAGATACATTGATAATGCTTTAACATTTATTACCACCAAGCACAGTGTGATTGATAGTCTGCTACATAGTAGGTTTAAATCCTTGATTCAGGTAACTTTGTTCATGGGAAAAGTAAGACAGTAATGCATTTTTCTAATGTAACTTTATATAAGGCTGCACAAACAGCTGTAGTTAAACTAGTAGCCAATTCTAAGCTGGTGTGAAGCTGCTTAACTCTTGTCCCAGACATGACATCATATCACATGGCATTCTGCTAAGACACGCTACACAGGCAGGAGCGTCACATTATGCGCAATGGGAAATGAGAAGAGATCGAGAAACTCTGGATGGAGGGAAATGGGAAGGAAGGATATTGAATTCATTACATCCAGCTACAGATTTTGGCTGCCCTTACCTGAACACAGGCTTAGCAGCTCACAAGGCTACACCTGCAAGGATGAATAGCCTCTTTCATCTATGCCTAATATGCTGAAAATGGGCTTAAGCTTTCCTTTTATTTTCCTTTAGTTTGCAATTTTCCATACATGTCAAAGAAAAGCAGCCAGTTTCTGAAACCACAGGCTTGATACACTCAGCTTTCAGAATTATCATCCCAAAGAACAAATTCAGACTGCATGAATTCTTCACCAATGGATGTCCAGCTACCAAGCTTCTGCCAGATAAGTCTATTATTTATTAGTGTCTGAGCTCAGTTTAAATTACAGAGTTAAAAAACAACAACACAGATTGTACAAACTTGTTCTCCTTCTGCCCAAGTGGAGCCTTTTTTCAACAGAGAAGATAATTAAGAGGTATTTGCATACACACACACACACACACACACATCTACATTTTAAATCAGAATTAAATACAGTAGTATGTTAAGATTTTATGTTTCAAAAATGGAAAGACAAAAAATTCTATTCTTTCCCAAAATGCAGCACTCCTTCCACATATCAGATCCTATTTTCAAGTTTCATCAACTAATATGAACACCGAATATAAAATTAAAGCTTGTGGCTCAGCCAGTAATATTCTTTGCTGCTATTGGCTGGGTTGATTGTTTCATTGCCCAGTTCTCCAGCCAGGCTACCAACTAAGCCATTGATTTCTACCAGGGGGTGTGGGAGACAGGAGAAGGAAAGGAGATAATGGGCTATATTGTGGTTAAATTTGCAGGTCAAAAGACAGGACATCATGAGCAGATACAGCCACTGAAGTTGATGGCCCTGTCAATGGAGTGCTGGGGAAACCCAAAGTACTGAAATTATTATTGGTTTTGGGATGACATTTTCATAATGAGTGTTATTGCTTAGAAGGAATGGGATCTGATTATTTCAAACACTGAAACACAGTACTGTTTATCTGTGTTGATCTGCCCCTACCCCTTGTGTGAGGCCAGGGGCAGTGGCCCCATCCTCTCCCCCACCCAAAAAAAAGATCTGAAGTCATCCAACAGCTTAAGCCTTACTTTAAAGCCTCTGTTCTAGGAGTGATCAAACAAGAACTACATTGTAAATTATGGAATCAGAAACGATCTACTGGATCACCTAGCCCTAGCTCAACCCAGGACATGCTTTCCTGATATGCTTTCCACAGAGCAGGGGCGGAGAACCAAATTAGGGTGGGGGGCTGGAGTGTGGCCATGCCCCAGATGTTCTCTGATTCCCAGCCAACGTGATAGGGGTGTTGGCAAAGACTCCGTAATGGTCCACAGGCAGTATATATCAGTAATGAACGAATTAATAGACCAATATAGTACATGTAGTCTATATACTACGTGTGTGTGTGTATATTTCATGCAATATACACATGCACGCGCACGCATGCATGCACACACGTTTCAACCCTTAAGGGTCTTCCTCATAGGTAAAATATACATCACTGCTGTAGAACTGAGCTGAACTTTCTCAGAAGCGATTTTTTCTGAGAACATTTTTGAGATTTTTTTTCTTTTTCTCATCCTGCTCCCTAGAAAAAAGGAGGCCATTTTGCAGAATTTTCTCCAAATGGTGGCCAGGCTGCCAACACAATTGCTGCTGCCTCCTCTTGCAGAACCAGGAAGCAAGCAAAGAAGCAAGCAAACCAACAAACCCCCTTAGGAAAAAAGAAAGAAGCTGTACTACTGACACTGCTGAACCCTGGTCCTGAGAAAATGTTGGAGAATTTCCCTCCCACTGGAGAAATGTGGTGAAAATGCCCCCACCCCCCCAGCGCCATTTCTCTGCAGTCCCTGAAAAACATACAGGCAAAAAATGATTGAACTAAAACATGCAGAAGCACAAACCCCAAAGGAAAAAAAGAGCAACAAACTTACCCACCCTAAAATAAATATAATGACTACATTTGGTTAAAAATTACCACTGAAAGAGGCCCACACTTCTACATCTGTTGGGCAATGCCTTCAAACCCATGAATTAAAGATATTAGCAAAAGCGGGTGCCAGCCCCATACAGAGTCTAAATAAAGACAAATAAACTAGAAACAGAATGTAAAGAAACACTGTTGTCTCCTATACTGAACAATAATCCAGTAGATGGAAGAAAGATATCTAACTCGATAAGCCTGCTGAGGCAAATTTGTTGTTCAGTCATTAAGTTGTGTCCGACTCTTCATGATCCCATGGACCACAGCACGACAGGCACTCCTGCGCTCTCTCCCAGAGTGTGCTCAAGTTCATCTTCATTGCATCGGTGATGCTATCTAGCCATTTCATCCTCTGCCGCCCCCTCCTCCTTTTGCCTTCAGTCCTTCCCAGCATCAGGGTCTTTTCTAGGGAGTTTTCTCTTCGCATTAGGTGGCCAAAATATTTGAGCTTCAACTTCAGTCTCTGTTCTTCCAATGAGCAGTCAGGATTGATTTCCTTTAGGATCGACTGATTTGACCTCCTTGCCCAGGGACTTGTAAGAGTCTTCTCCAGCACCACAGTTCGAAAGCATCAATTCTTCAGCGCTCAGCCTTCCTTACAGTCCAGCTCTCACAGCCATACGTTGCTACTGGGAAACCCATAGCTTTGATTATACGAATCTTTGTCGGCAAGGTGATGTCTCTGCTTCTTACTATGCTGTCTAGGTTTGCCATAGCTTTCCTCCCAAGGAGCAAGCGTCTTTTAATTTCATGGCTATAGTTACCGTCTGCGGTGATCTTGGAGCCCAAGAAAATAAACTCTGTCACTGCTTCCATTTCTTCCCCTTCTATATGCAAGGAAGTGATGGGGCCAGATGCCATGATCTTTTTTTTTTTTAATGTTGAGTTTCAAACCAGCTTTTGCACTCTCCACTTTCACCCTCAAAAAGAGGCTCTTTAGATCCTCTTCACTTTCTGCCATTAGGGTGGTATCATCTGCGTATCTGAGGTTGTTGATAATTCTCCCAGCAATCTTAATTCCGACCTGTGATTCATCCAACCTGGTGTTTCTCATGATGTACTCTGCATATGTAGGGGCCGTGGTGGCTTAGTGGTTAAGACGCTGAACTGCAGACTGGAAGGTTGGCAGGTCAGCAGTTCGAGACCCGAGTGCTGCGTGACGGAGTGAGCTCCCGTCTTCAGTCCCAGCTTCTGCCAACCTAGCAATTCGAAAGCAAGAAATTGCAAGTAGATAAATAGGTAGCACCTTGGCGGGAAAGGTAACAGCGTTCTGTGCACCTCGGTGTTCAGTCATGCCAGCCACATGACCATGGAAGCGTCTTCGGACAGTGCTGGCTCTTCGGCTTAGAAACGGGGATGAGCACCGCACCCTAGAGTCGCACACGACTGGTTGGGGACACCTTTACCTTTACCTTACTCTGCATATAAGTTAAATAAGCGGGGCAACAATATACAGCCTTGTTGTACTCCTTTCCCAAATTTGAACCAATTGGTTGTTCCATGTCCGGTTCTTACTGTTGCTTCTTGTCCCTCGTACAGGTTTCTCAGGAGACAGGTAAGGTGGTCTGGTACCCCCATCTGTTTAAGCATTTGCCAGAGTTTGTTGTGATCCACACAATCAAAGGCTTTACCGTAGTCAATGAAGCAGAAATAGACGTTTTTCTGGAATTCTCTTGCTTTCTCCATGATCCAGCGAATGTTGGCGATTTGATCTCTAGTTCCTCTGCCTCTTCGAAACCCAGCTTGTACTTCCGGTAGTTCTCGGTTCACATTCTGCTGAAGCCTACCTCGTAGGATTTGAGCATTACCTTGCTGGCATGTGAAATGAGCACAACTGTATGGTAGTTTGAACACTCTTTGGCACTGCCCTTCTTTGGAATTGGAATGTAAACTGACCTTTTCCAGTCTTGTGGCCACTGTTGAGTGTTCCAAATTTGTTGGCATATTGAGTGCAGCACTTTAACAGCATCATCTTTTAGGATTTTAAATAGCTCAGCTGAAATACTGTCATCTCCGCTAGCTTTGTTGTTAGTAATGCTTCCGAAGGCCCACTTGACTTCACTCTCTAGGATGTCTGGCTCAAGTTCAGTGACCGCACTATCATGGCTATCAGGGACATTTAGATCTTTCCTGTATAGTTCTTCTGTGTATTCTTGCCACCTCTTCTTAATCTCATCTGCTTCTGTTAGGTCCCTGCCTTCTTTGTCCTTTATCATGCCCGTCTTTGCACAAAACGTTCCCTTGAGATCTCCGATTTTCTTGAAGAGATCTCTAGTCTTTCCCATTCTGTTGTTTTCCTCGATTTCTTTGCATTGTTCATTTAAGGCGGCCTTCTTGTCTCTCCTTGCTATTCTCTGGAACTCTGCATTCAGTTGGATATATCTTCCCCTTTCTCCCTTTCTTTTCGCTTCCCTTCTTTCCTCAGCTACTTGTAAAGCCTCATCAGACAGCCACTGTGCTTTCTTGCATTTCTTTTTCTTTGGGATGGATTGAGTTGCTGCCTCCTGAACAATGTTACGGACCTCCGTCCATAGTTCCTCAGGCACTCTGTCTATCAGGTCTAATTCCTTAAATCTATTCCTCACCTCCACTGTATATCCATAAGGGATATGATTTAGGTCATCCCTGAATGGTTTAGTGGTTTTCCCTACGTTCTTCAATTTAAGCTGAAATTTTGCGATAAGAAGCTCATGATCTGAGCCACAGTCAGCTCCAGGTCTTGTTTTGACTGACTGTATAGAACTTCTCCATCTTTGGCTGCAAAGGACATAATCAATCTGATTTCGACGTTGACCTTCTGGTGATGTCCATGTGTAGAGTCGCCTCTTGTGCTGTTGGAAAAGAGTGTTTGCTTTGATCAGCGTGTTCTCTTGGCAAAACTCTATTAGCCTTTGTCCTGCTTCATTTTGTACACCAAGGCCATGCCTGCCTGTTATCCTGGTGATTTCTTGACTTCCTACTTTAGCATTCCAATCCCCTATGATGTAGAGGACATCTTTGTTTGGTGTTAGTTCTAGAAGGTGTTGTAGGTCTTCATAGAACCGATCAACCTCAGCTTCTTCGGCATCAGTGGTTGGGGCATAGACTTGAATTACTGTGATGTTGAATGGTTTGCCTTGGATTCGTACTGAGATCATTCTATCATTTTTGAGATTGTACCCCAGTACTGCTTTTCCTACCCTTCTGTTGACTATGAGTGCTACTCCATTTCTTCTGAGAGATTCTTGCCCACAGTAGTAGATATAATGGTCACCTGAATTAAATTCACCCATACTTGTCCATTTTAGTTCGCTGATTCCCAAGATGTCGATGTTCAATCTTGCCATCTCATGTCTGACCACCTCCAGCTTACCTTGATTCATTGATCTGACATTCCAGGTTCCTAAACAATATTGTTCTTTACAGCATCGGACTTTTTTTTCACCACCAGACACATCCACCGCTGAGTGTCCTTTCGGCTTTGGCCCAGCTGCTTCACTCTTTCTGGCGCTACTTTGAAATTCCCTCTGCTCTTCCCCAGTAGTATATTGGACACCTTCCGACCTGAGGGGCTCATCTTCCGGTCTCATATCTTTTAGCCTTGTGATACATTCCATGGGGTTTTCTTGGCAAGAATACTGGAGTGGGTTGCCATTTCCTTCTCCAGTGGACCACATTTTGTCAGAACTCTCCACCATGACCTGTCCATCTTGGGTGGCCCTGCACTGCATAGCTTATGGCTTCACTGAGTTACGCAAGCCCCTTCGCCACAACAAGGCAGTGATCCATGAAGGGGCTGAGGCAAATAAAGGGACCTAAAGAAAGGGGAAGGAGATGAAGAGGGAAGTGGTTCTGCCTTAAATGCAAGGAGAATATCTTCCAGTGCTAAAATAAAAAGGATAAGGTTCAGACTGGCTGTGGCTTCATCCCTCTGCAAGGAAAAGAGACTGATTAAGATGCTCTCCCTCAGAAGATGATGGATCCGGATGAATTTCCAAGGGTTCTTATGGCATTTCCAGCTGGCATGGCTGGCACTCCTGTTGGTACCCTGGTCACTCTGGAATATGGCAATAAACTGGTGGTTGAAACTGTCAACACCAAGTGCTCTGTCCCTCTGGATGCACCTCAGTTGGCTCCTTGGTTTAGGACTCCATTTTCAATATTATCCCAAACTGAGCTTATAACGTAAACATGCACTTGAATCTGCAAATTGCAGCACATCTGCAGTTGTTTATTTCTATTATACCAAAGTGGCTGTAGTATTCCCACAGCTCTTAGGGCAGGAGTAGACAACATGGCACCCATGAGCACAAATACACTCTTGGGCACCATTCTTGGCACCCAGCAAGGTGCACTACCCCTCCTACTTTAAAAAATAAAAAATAAAAAATTTCTTACCAGCAGCTAGGATAACTTCATAGCAATGTAAGGGCCTCTAACTGCTACCATCTTTTCCCATGAATGCCTGTAGGCCACGCGTGGGACTCAAAGACATTATTAGGAAATGAAGATGGCACATGGCTGCAGGCTGATGCTTTTATCTGCAGTGTGTCCATTTTGTGGTGGTGCCCAGGACAAATTGTTAAATGTGTCCACAGCCCCAAAAGGTTGCATACTCCTGTCTTAAGGTATTGAAAGCTAAGGCACTGTCTCCATTATTATACAGTATCCCCATATGGACTGAGATGATATATTCTGCTCTGGAAAAACGTCAGATAATTAAATACCACAGTACATTTGTGTGGGATATGCAGCTGTGTTTGAAAACTGATGTAGGGTTTGTGGAAACTAGAGTGTGGCCCCAGATACTAAACCACTGGCTCATTTTTCTTTATCAACATCTAGTTGGTATATCTTATGTTAACAGACTTAGATTTCAGTAAATGGTCCCATATAAGCTTACACAAAATTATTTCAATCGGTGTTGCATTTGTATCCTTGTAACAAGCATTTAATGTAACATTCGAAATATTATTTTGAAAGACAAAATCTGTATTCTCTGGCTAACAGAACTTGCTGGAATTCTAACTGATTACAGTATTTTGTCATCTTAACTGATTTTCCTTAACAAAACACAAGCATGCAGAGCATTTATACTTGCAATATTTAATGGTCTATCAGGACAGGTTTTTGAGAATTCTGTTTCAGTGTAGATTGTGTCCATGTAAGATGGGAGTCTCCAGAACTTTATCACATGTACTTTATACTGTGACTTTTATTGTGATTTAAGATTTTGTAAAATTCATCCTCTTTTGATTAGTTTATCAGAGCACCCAGAGCAAAAAAAAAAAAAAGATTATGCATTGTCTATCAAATAAGGTTCCATATATTACTAAGCAGGTGGCTAACTTATTAAAAATTGCTATGCACACAGAAGCTCAACTGGTTGACTATATTAGTCCAACTGGATAAATTGTATGTTCTCCATCATATTGTGCTATTTGTGTTCTGTATTTTAACCTGAATGAGTCGAAATAGCCATAATAAAGATGATTCATTGATTGAAGATGAAGCCCATCGTATAGTCTACTCTGTGGTAGTAATGGCAGCGAAGAAACAATACTTTCTGACCACCATGGCATCTTTGTGGTTCCATCCTGAACAGCTTTCCCAGGAGGTGCTTGGTCGTCTCCAATTTGGTCAACAAACATATGTCAAAGGGCTCTTGGGAGCTCATTGTGACTTGCTTGCTAAGATAAAATCGTTCACATCTGTAGCAACTTGGATACTGCCTTGGTTGCAGGGCTAATTAATGTGTCCAGAGCACCACTGAATCATGTCTTTTTTGATGAATTTCAGTTACTGAGGCAAGAGGACTGCAATATGAATGGAGGGATGTACCTTGCCCCTTGCCCCAGCAGCTTGCCCCTTGCTCCTTGGGGCTCACAGTATCAAGCAGAAGTGTGCCGACCAGCTGTGTCCAGGAAGCTATAAATGCCTCTTTATGATCCCAACTGCCTAGAAGGAGGCAGTTGTGTAGTCACTCCTGGCAAAATTCCCTCTGAACCCGGATTATGTTTCTAAGATTTGGCCAGTCAGAAGCATACCCTTTTTAGGCAAGCTGCTTGAATGGATGGTAGTCAAGCAACTCCAGACACTTTCGGATGACACTGTTTGTCTGGATTCATTTCAATCTAGTTTCTGGACTGGTTTTGCAATGAAAGTGCCTTCTTGATTTTTATTGTTGTTGTTGTTGTTGTTGTTATACATTTGTATACCGCTCCACATCTAAACAAATTCCAGAGTGGTGAACAACAAGAGATAAAATGAACAGAAGATAAAAAGAACGAAGCATGATATTAAAATTATTCTTTAAAAAACAGTGCCAATAAAACCAAGGCTGATCAACCAAAGAAGGCTTCCTGGAAAAGAGTTGTTTTCAGGAGGTGCTGAAAACAACACAGTGTTGGCACCTGCCTGACCTCCAGAGGCAGGGAGTTCCATAGAAAGGGAGCCACCACACTGGAAATTCTTTTCCAGGTGGACTTCAGTTGGGCCATGGGTCCATGTGGAACCACCAGGAGCAGGTACTCTAATGACCTCAGTGATTGGGCAGGTTGGTAAAGGATTACCTGATGGATGACCTATGCCAGGAGAATGATAGGGGGAGTACAGCCCTTTACTTCTTCTGGATGTCCCCACGTCTTTCAATATTTTATTTTATTTATACCCTGCCTTTCTACCCAAAAATGGCACTCAAGGTGGCTACTACTAATCATCACATCCTTCCATATCATTTTGCCGAGGTGGAGATTGGGGGCTGTTCTTCAATTCCCTTTCTACCTGGTTGGCCATTTTCAAAAGATGGTGCTGAGGAGCTACTGCTCTGCTGCATGGTAGCTTATGCTATGGTGTGCTACAGGGCATCCACATGAAACTACTGAGTGATGCTACTTGGAGATTGGGGGGTGATGGGTCATCGGTATGCTGGTCTTAACCTTGAAAGCCCTAAATGCTCCAAGTCCTTTAGGACCGTTTTCGCCCACATGCACCTTCCACTGAGGCCCTTGTTCATTTCACAAGTGAGGCAGGTAGTGAGCTAAATTAGGGCCGTCTCAGTAGCGATACCCCATCTTTGGAATGTTCATCCTAGGGATGCTTGCCTGGCGCCAACACTAATGTATTTCTGGCACCAGGTGAAGACCTTTTTATTTGCTCAAGTCTTTTAGATCTGCTGTTTAGGTTCATTATTTTAAACTGCTGGGACTCTGGCTTGTTATATTTTATCTTATACTGCGCTGCAATTTTTTATGTTTTATTATAAACTATTGTTAGCCACTCGGAGACCTTGCAGGCTGAAGAGCAGGATACAAAGAATCCTAAATATATATAAATAAGTACTGTATTTAATATATACCTACAACACCATTTTTAAAGTGCCTTTTGTAGAATTAATGCATCACAAGACCAATGTGATACTTTAGCAATTAAATTAGGAAAGCCAATGTCCAGATAAGCCTCCTATCACAACAACCCATGTTCACTATCACAAAATATTCTACTGGAGCAAAAACAGCAACAACACAGCCACCCTGGCTATCAGCAGCTGTGTTCACTGCAGTTGCATGGCAGCTAGTGATAAGGCTGTCATTCCTATTTGCATCTATTGTCAAGCTACACACTTGCAAATGTCTGATTTGTCTGATCTTGCATATACAAGAACATGAATAAACATTAATGAAAGATGCTTATAACAAGACTATAGTTATGTGAGGGCTTGATGAAGAGGAGAGGCTTGGAGGATGGACACTGGGCTGAACCACAACAGAAGGTTCTTAGGACTATATATCAGGGGCAGCCATTTCGCCAGAGGTATGTTAATCCAAAGGTGGAAAGCTTTCAAATCCCCATCCAGCCACAGAGCTTACTTGGTGACATTGGACTATCTCTCCACTATCTCTCACCCTAAGCTACCTAAGAGTTAAAAAACCCTACCACACCAGTAAAAGTGAGGGAGGGCAACCATGTACACTGCTTACAAATCTTTAGAGCAGGGGTGCAGAACACCTTTCAGCCCAAAGGCTGAATTCCATTTTGGAGAATCTCTTGGTGGCCACATTCCAGCAAAAAGCAGGGATGAAGGCAAAAGGAATGGGTCCAAAAATACCAGTGCATTTTAGCTTAAAGCTCTTACTATCTGTAAATAAGCTTTAGGAGAGACATTTCAACTTTTTACAATGGGGAAAAACTGCATAAAAACCAGGAAACCATCAAACAATCAGTAGTTTTGAGAAAGGGGGTTGGCCAGGTGAAGGGAAACCCCAGAGGGCCAGATGTGGCCCACTGTAAGGCCAGATTCAGCTTCCAGGCCTGAGATTTTGCATCCCTGCTTTAGAAGAAGGCTGGGATAAAAATATAATACATAAAAGTTCATGGTCTGCACATGGGGTCTTGGCTACTGGGTACTGGGTCCGTATCAGCCAAGGGGATCTCTTCAGTATCAGGGTTGACCTGCAGCTCCTCTAGGGGTTGATCTCCCTGACTACTTGAGCCACATAAGCTCTCTGGCACCTCCTCCTTGTTCAGGTCATTGCATGAGGCCAGGGTTATGGCAAACGGGGGTTTGCGATGCAGCATATCACAGTTCAGAAATAACTAAAAAGCCCAGCTCTGCATATAGATTTTCCCTACACAATTCCCTGGATTAGAGATGCAGGATGAAATCCTGTGCATGGGATTACACATAAATACATGGATAGCAGTCCATGTCAGTCTTTCTGAATTCCATGCATAACAATGCACAGGATTGGAGGGTTGGAGACATTTTATGGAGCAATAAAACACAAGCAAAGCGAACAATGAACTAACCATTCTGCTATATGACTTCATACATTTGGAGTTTATACTTAATACTGTAAACACAGGCAGACTATAGTACCATTTCTATCTTAAAGTCTGTATTTAATTGTAAAATAATCAGACCAATATGTTTTAACATGCTTAGAACCTAGCAATGAAATTCACATTTAAGAAAGCAACTTTAAACAAAAAAATGAAAGTCATGATTAAAACCAACCAGGGAATTTCCTTGCTGAAATGTGGTTTAAATCAGTCTCCCATGCGTAAGTATTCTCAACCAATTGTCTATGGGGTGGTGTAGGGTAAATGTGATGTGGCGGGCTTCATACTGCGCAGTAAACAGATGGTTCTGTATCTGTAGCCAGAGTTTGGGACTGCAATGGATAAGTTGAGATTAATCCAATCAGAAGAGTTCCATGAGAAAAGGAATGCCCCACTTTTATTGGTATCAACATTTAAGTGCTTCTTTGTCTATTTTTAAGGGCAATTCCAGACAGAAAGTTCTCAGCACTACAAAATCATTACTTTTCTGCTGTAAACTACAGGGGATCTAGTGCTTTTTTAGCGTGTGCACCTCACTATGTTCCATCCACACTGTGGGTGGAAGTTAAATGGGTAGTGTTGTCCACTCCCCTTTCCCCACCCCTCATGGTTGCCATACATTCCTTTCTTCCAACATTTTAAAGGATCCTTACTTCCAGGTAAATATCTTTATGATGGCCTGTAAGTCCCATCAATTTCACTTTTAAATACCAATTCAGGGGGATTCCCTGCACCCATTGCTACAGTTATAGCAAGGCATCATCCAGGAGTAAATCATCCATGTGCTCAGTCCCGGCTGCAGCTCCATTCCCTGACAGACTGAATATAATAGGAGGTCTGCAGGAGGCAAACCCCAGGCAGGAGCCAAATTTCATCTTTTGCTGTCATTTGTGTGCTCCAGTAAAAATGCACAAATACATGTTGTTGTTTTTTAAAAATTAGTGCCTCTTATCACAGGGCTAGACCATTGTAGCTAGTTCCAGGTAAACATGCTATAGATTGGGCTGTAAATCCCACTGATTTCCCCTGAGAAGGCACCATGCCTAGTCAATTTCACAACCCAACCTTGTCAGACAACCCAATCTAAACCAGTTTCATAATCCTAGCTAGTCAGTTCACAAGGCAGAAAGAAAATTTGCCAGTTTGATTTTTCCTGCTAGTTAGTGGGCTCTGCAACTGCTGTTTTAACATAAAGTCTCAGTGCCCCTGCCCCAGACTCAGAGCACAGATAAGCCCCATTTTAATTTTCCCCCAATACATTAATTTTGTTAGATCAAAACTGCTGTGTAACTACTCAATCGTTTGTAAAAAGAAGGAAGAAAGAAAATGGCACAGCAGAATCCCCTAATTAAGTAGCTAATTGCAATGGGAGGTAGGACAGCATTCCTTGCAAGAATTCCTTGAGAGAAGGAATTCAAGAATTCCTTGAGAGAAGGAACATTCAGGAAGGGATCAATTAAGGCTCTGTTGAGAGCCATGCAGATAGAGGTAGAAGTGGGAGCTTGGTTTAGGGAACACAAAGTGCTTTCCTTTACAATTTTTTTTTGAAAAGAAAAGATTTTAAAAATCAAGAGGAGGCAAAACACAGGAAAGGAGGCTCTTTAGAGGAATTACCATGCAGGACATGAAATGATTCTGCAACTGGAAATGCAAGTCAAGCAATAAGGAAAGGAGAGGCACGCCCAACAAGCCATCCACCTTCCCCAGAGACAACTCCCCTCCACTGTGGCCATGTTTGGACATCATTTTAAGCCATGGTGGCTTAAAATGCTACTCACAGTAGCTTATTTTCAAAATAGGTCACGATGTCCTGCCACACGACTGGGCTAATAAGCTACTGTAGAAGTTTAATAAGCTACTGTGCATAATCTGAGTCATCCCCCTGCCCCCCGTCTCACTGCAGTCCTCCCACCCGAGCAATGGTACTGTTCCACCCATTGACAACTTCGCAGCAGCCTGTTTTAACCTTCCACAATATCCCAATGAGAGGGGAGAGGTGTGGGGTGAAGTACAGGAGCTTAATTCAGTGCTTCCAGCATCACCCCAGCATGTGATGCCAGCTCTAAAGTACTGGAAGCAGCTCTAAAGCACTGGGAGTTTGCAGGATCAGGACCAAACTTCACACACAGCCTCCCATAGTGGGGACGCGCCTGACGCACCATCACAACCCTGAGTGTTTACTCACAAAGGAGAGGAAATCCTGTGGGCACCAAAAAGGGGGTGGCGGCTATAAAACCTCAGAAAACAAGCTCTGCAGGCTGGAGCAGAGCTGCCACAACGGTTTTGACTGCTCTTGCCAGGCAACTCTGTTGGCTGTTAAATAACCCTTACTGCAGACCATGGGTTATCAGGGTGGCTTATTTGGCCAAAATAAGCCATCATGGATTTTAAAATTCCCAACACATGACACAATAACCAACAATGGGTTAAATAAGCCATAGTGGTTTATTTAACCCATCATAGCTTATCGTGTCATCCGAACCCAATCTGTGTCTCAGTTGTGCATTTTCTTACCCACATCTGCAAAAAAGATTGTCCTTCTATTCCGCTCTTTCCCCACTTAATGGGTTTTCTGCATTAAAAGAAAAGGCAGGGGACATGGGCGGGGCAGGGAATAGGAGGGAAGCATGGGAGGATTACAGGAGTATGAAGATGTCATGCTGACTCCTTGTACAATTCTGTGAATGAGGCTGGGTGTCTGCACCTCATCTTGCAGCATCCTTAGCTTCAAGTTAATTTCAACTTACAGCCCAATCCTGTGCATGTTTAATCAGAGAGTAAGTCCCACTGAATTCAATGGAGCATTAATTATTGTTGTCTTCAGGCAAGTCCCTCCTCTACTGTAATTTACTTCTGTAAAATGGGAATATGGCCTATTTCATAGGGTTGCCATGTGGACAAACAAGACATGCGGTGCATTAGAAACAGCATTGCGGCCTTAGGGCACAGTCCTATGCCTGTTTAGACAGAAAAATCTCTACAGCTCCCAGCATTCCCCAGCTACCATGGATAGCTAGGGAATGCTGGGAATTATAGGACTTTTTTTCTGTCTAAACATGCATAAGATTGCACCATTAGTTATTTTCCCTCATCCTGTCTTCAACACCCCTACCCAACCTCGACTCACTCGAACCCATTTTGTCCGAATCTTCTCTTTGTACATTCCTTTAGCAAACATTTTGAAAGATGCAATGATTTAATAAGATCATTTGGAAATACTTCTTTTGGAGAGGGAAAATGGCCTGTTGGAAGAGCATACAACAAACAAGCAACCTGAACTATACCTTAACACCTGCAGATCTTCTTCAGAGTTCTGCAGCTCATCTCTAAGACGACGCCAGCGCAGCAAGGCTTTCAGATCCTGTTGCTCTTTTGCTTCTTCAACTGGCAACTGCTTGGGAGAAACCTGCAGTTCATTGCCACTTGTTTTCTCCAATTTCTCAATAATTTTCTGATGGAAAATCCTGCCACCTGTTGTCCTTTAGGCAAGACTAAGCAAGGACAACAATGGATGGCACCATCTTCCATTCAGCATCCTATTACTATTACCATTAATAATTATTATTATACAATATATGTTCAGGCATTGTGCAGAACACAGTAATGACATGGGGTGATTCCAGATGAGGCTTTTATCACGCCATTGCCCTGCCTCATCCACGGAATATTGCCACAGTCAAGACAATGTCATCTCCCACTCATAACCCTCCTGTATTTTCTCATTGCTTCTTCCATATTTTTTTCTTACAGAAGAAAATCTGTTAAGGAGAACAAGTTGGAATAGCTGCATAATGCCTTCTGGTTGCTAGGGCTAGAAGCCCTCCATCTGGAAGCACCCATGGTCTGTGCACAAATGGAAAGCACTTCCAGGAATGCATTGGGGCAATATTTGCTTCCAGTGGCAGCCCCTTGTACCTAATTGGATGCCACTCCTTGATCTTGGGGAATTCTGGAACCACCCCCGATGACCCTTTTCAGGGGCATGTGGGGACTGCAGTTGGAAAGAGGGAGCAGCACCATCATGTTAAGGGCAAAATAAACAGAGTAAAAATCAGTGGCCCAGTTCACATGTAACAAAAAGCCACCACAGGTGAATTTCCCCACAGGGTTTGTCGATATGGTGGTGGCTGCCATTTCAATATTTGGGGTGTGGCAGGGCCATAGCGTAGCTTCTTGTTACGTGCATACCTGGCAAGGGTGGGTTGTTGGGGTGGTTGACAAACCACCTGCAACCTTAAAACAGCCCATGGGTTCTGAGTGGCTGGTGAACCACCCTAACAACCCACCCTCGCCAGGTTTGCATGTAATGAGAAACTGCAGCCTGCTCCCACTGCACCCTGAATATTAAAAATGGCCACTGCAATGAGAAGCCCCATGGGGAAATTAACCCACAGTGGCTTCTCATTACATGCAAACCAGGTCAATGTCCATTGATTTTTACTGTATTCCTCACTACCTTCAAAGCCTCGTTGCACAAGCACAGAACAGAGTACAAAAAGGGTTTTCAATAGGGGTATTAATTAATTAACAAATTCAATTCGCATATGAGTAAAAATAAGAGTTCTGAAGCACCATTTATTTGTTTTTAAATGATGCACATGTATCATAACAGATATAATCTTGGAAGAGGCATTCTTTCTATATGAGCGAAAAGGGAAAACGCATTCTTGTTTTTATATGTTCCTGGATTTTAAAAAATCGTTAAAAAAATCTGCAGCCTGATTAATTAGGGAGCACCTTTTAGATGATTAACTGTTTTAACTGATTACAAACAACCAATTGATTGATTAAGCACTGTAAGCCTTGTGTTCAGGGTTTGCCCCTTCCTGTACCTTTAGAAGAATGTTGAGTGCCACATGGATGCCTGCACTGTGACACTGTGGATGAGGGATAACTGTGGATGAGGGATAACTGTGGCAGACTGACAACTGGGTCACTGGTGGGTGACAGTGCCCTTCGTATCTCCTTTGCTGAATCCCACCTCTTCAAGCTAGAGGCAGAGGAAGGGGCTATACTGAAGGAAAGCTGAGAGAGAGGCAAGATAAAGGAGATCTTGAAAAAAATTACTCGAGGGGGCAGAGGGGGAATCAGACTGGGGGTAAATCAATTGAAAGAAAATTAGTTTGGGGGGATCTGGCTGGGATTTGAATGTTTTGGGATAAAATAATTGGAGAGGAATATATTGATCTGGAAAGTTTTTTGGGGGGGTTAAATTAATTGCAGCTGAAGAGGAAATGGGGGTAAACTGATTTGGGAGGAAGGAACCTGGAAAGAAATGGGTTAGATTTGAAATTTTTTTGGGGGGGGAAATTAATTAAAGGAGAACTGAGGGGGGAAGTAG
The DNA here is from genome assembly GCF_057233095.1 of Heloderma suspectum. Classification (NCBI taxonomy): domain Eukaryota; kingdom Metazoa; phylum Chordata; class Lepidosauria; order Squamata; family Helodermatidae; genus Heloderma; species Heloderma suspectum. The sequence goes on from NC_139459.1 coordinate 92,064,563, forward strand.
AGGCTGGACAGCCATCTGTCAGGGATGCTCTGACTTGGATTCCTGCATTGAGCAGGGGGTTGGACTCGATGGCCTTGTAGGCCCCTTCCAACCCTACTATTCTATGATTCTATGATTCTAAGTAATGTTAGGGGCACAATTCCACCACTGCTTTATACCAGTCACTTTCTTTCAGCCTCAATAGTAAGCCTTCTGTCACATGGATGTTGTATTGTGCAGCAGCACTTGTGGGGGGCGAAGGAAGGGTTTGATGTTTAGAGACTTAGGCTCCCCACTGAAAATCTCATATTCAGGTTCTGACATTGGGCATGTCACTTCACTCTACCAAGCATTTTGTTTCCATCTAAATGCATCTCGGAAGCTTACAACAGGTCAATCAAGTTTCACTGTTGTTTGCTCCAGCGTTGAATATTTAGAGGTTCTATTTGACTTACATGGCTGACAGGAGAAGCTTCTATGGGCAGAGCTGAGTTTGAGGAGGTAGGAGAAATCTTGGGTTGGTGGAACTGAGGAGAGGTATAGAAGGAGCTTAGCAGGATGGGTGGCGCATTTTAATCCAGTCCCTGTAATGAAGTCCTGTAAAAATTTCAGTTCTAATTTGTGTAACCAACAAAAACACCTAGTATATGTATAAGAGAACCAGGAAAACTTGGGTAGACATCACCATAGGCTGGAACAGATTTTCTAGATGCCATCTTTCAAAACAGCTGCTGCCAGATTTTGACTGCACCTATTTCAATTCCTAAAGCACTTACAGACTTCATTCTGGTGTCTAAATATACATTTTCGCAGTCAAGGAAGTCAATTATAAGGTTCTTAAATTCACATGGATGTTAGATTTTACTATAAACAGGTTTCATGTTATTTATTAAATAAAAATTGTCATAAACAGAAAAAATATGAAATTCTGATTACCTGATATTAAATGTACATTATTACATAAATTTCTATGTTTCAGGTAGAGGGCCTCTGAAGAAAAATGGATGGTGAATGAAGACTTGGAACTAAACTTGCATCTGTTCATCGGGAAGAAACCAAGCCTCATTTGATCTGACACTAAGACAACAGTTACCACAAGTATAAATGGAAAAAAACAAATACGGGAAGCAGCTGACATTAGAGATGATGTGGTTGTGAAAACACTTAATTATGTAGCAGATGAGGACGAGTTTGTGTATCTTGTCACTAACCAATGGCACAAAGCATACATTTTGGAAAAAAACTCTTGATAAAACAGCTGAACAACAAGATAAAGAAGAAAGCAAGGATGAAGATTTGGTGAGCAGTGAAACTGCCACTGCTGGAACAACACAAAAAACGAGGTCAACAATTCCACCAAGAGCACCTCTGTCTTTAGTTGTGCCATCCACGCATGTAAAATGTATAGTCTGTGGACAGCACAGTCATAATGCTGTGCAGGAGAAGTTTCAAATAAGTGAATCAGAAAGAGCAAATTTTTTTTAGCTGCAGCCACAAAGCATGTTCGGAAGGATATTTAAAGTTGTATGAATATGGTATGAGAAATCCTGAAGACCGAAAAATAATTTCAGCAGAAGATGTTGCCTTTGAAAGAGGTAATGAAATTACTGGCCCTAAGCTCAAAGAAGGATGTGGTTTCACACTGTCGGAAATCCATGATCACATAAATAAATTGGCTGGAGAAGACATAATTAGAAACAACTAAGTTAAACTTAGCCTATAAAATCATTATGGAGAAGACATAGGCTTCAGTTCATCTGACAGTAAAGACAAGTCCTTAATGGCATTTTCAGCAAATCTAGAGATTGACACAATAGTCTGACGCACACTAAAAGCATATAACATCAAATCAGCTGCAAAGGATATCAGAGAGGCTTTAAAGGAAGATTTTTGGACTTACAGGCAGGTTTTGTGATTCTGAAGAACTGAAGATGTCTTAGATGGCTACTGAGACGTCAGATCAAATGTTAATGTTTTCATCAGCATTTTTTAATGTTAAGAAGTGACTACTAATGTCAAATTGTATTACACCCAAAGATGAACTCAGAGCACGATCCATCAGAAAAGGGGAATTATGATGATGAATGTAATGAGGAACAGGGTACTCCTACCTTCACTGAAAGAAAAATGGCTGTTTGTGCAAAGGTTATCTACCAAATACTGTATTATTCTCTTCATTGCGGAAAGAAACAGACACCTCTTCACGTTATGGTAGGTCATGTGACAAGTGCAAAAGTAGCAACTTAATTACATGCATGAACAAAGCACAGTGAGCTACAATGAATATTGTGAAAAAGATAGCAATTAGCAGCATATGCTATACAAGCAAGTGGAGATGGAAATACACCATTGCCAAGCCATTTTGATACCGACAGCTTCACTATAGCTGCCATTGACAAGAGATGCAAATGTCATTTAAAGTATGTGGCCTACACATCGTCATCATCATTAAATTTATTAAGTATTGTAAATATTACAGAGTATTGTAAATGTGGAGAACAATCTAAAAGATTGTAGTTGAAGAGATAAAAAGCAAGAACTATTGTCACACTTGTATTCACTCCACCCTGATAATTTATGCGTAAAAAAGTTATGATGAGTGTTTACATATACCAAATGTATGCCTTTGTTTGAATAACACTGACAAAATTCTTCATGTTGTGTACTTTACTACTTCATTGTATTATGTTCAACATTTATTTTAATTAATAAATAACATGAAACCTGTTTACAGTAAAATCTAACATCCATGTGAATTTCAGAACCTTATAATTGAATTTCTTGACTGCCAAAATGTATATTTAGACACCAGAATGAAGTCTGTAAGTGCTCTAGGAGTTGAAATAGGTGCAATTAAAATTTGGTGAAAGCTATTTTGAAAGATGGTGTCTAGAAAATCTGTTCCAGACCATGGTGATGTCTACCCAAGTTTTTCTGGTTCTCTAATACATATACCAGGTGGTTTTGTTGGTTATACAAATCAGAACAGGAATTTTTACAGGACTTCATTACAGGGACAAGACTATATAGGACCCCCACTTTTTGGAAGAAGCTTACTCCCAAAGACTACTGGAGGCAAATCAAAAGGAAAAAGAACCAGTTTAATCACAAAAGATGCAGATAATGCAGGAGGAGAAAAATGCATTTGTGAAAGCAGCAAAATGTAGCCAACTTCTCTAATCTTCTAGGAATTACTTACTATGCAACGATAAAATATAAACAAGGGGCAAGATAACATGTCAAAAATAGCTCTTGAATTTTTGGAAGATCAAAAGCTTACTGCCTAGGAGCACATGACTTGCATGCAAAAGGTCCTTGGTTCAATCTCCGGAGCTCCAGGTAGGATTGGTTGGCTCCTGTCTCAAACCTTGGAGAACCACTGCCAGTCAGTGTGGGCTGGCACCTTCCAGATGTGTTGGGACTACAACCCTTACCATCCCCAGTTATAGCCACTGGCCATACTGTCTAGGTACTATGGGAGTTGTAGTACCAAGACACATCTGGAGGGTACCAGGTTGGGGAAGGCTGGGGACACAGTAGTGAGCTTGATGAACTTGGTCAGACTTGGCATAAAACAGTTTTCTATGTTCCTACCCTGATTTTAAAATACACTATGAAGTGGGGTGCTCCAACTCCTGCAAAACCAGTTAAAGGGAGAAGAGGAATCCCACTGGAAGTGTTAAATCCAGCTAGTTAATCATTTTTCTATTTTCTTTAACTAAAAATAAGTTAAATGAACATTCAAAAGAGATACCTGGCATATCATGTCAGTATAATAATCTTTATTATACATCCCAGCCTAAAAGCCAGAGGATGTGGAAGTTTTGTCCTAAACCTTTCTGTCTTCTTGATAATATGCCTGTTTCACAACCCACAAGAATATTTATAGTTTATATATATAAGAATGAATTATAGGCCAATTTGTTAGCTTATATATGAACAACTAATTTTCCACTTGTGGTAAAGAAGGTTTTCATGCCTTTATTTATGCTTCACCTGCAGGGATGTGTGGGCATGGTTAAATTAGTGCATAACAAAATTACCAGTGAGTTAAGAGATAAAAGGAAGAACAAATACATTTGATAGTTTTGCAAATTATTTCAGCTGCCATCCCATTACATTTATATCTAACTGACTTCCCATATTTGGAAGATCATCAGGTGCGACCTCATGGCTAAAGGCATGATAAATTCATGGAGTTTAAGTCAGTCATTAGGACAGCTACAAACAGAACCTTGACCTGGTTCGCACAATCACTTGACCTGGTTCGCACAATTAAATACCTTATTTAAGCCATGGCTATCTGAAGCACCTGTGGGAACCAAGTTGCTTCTTCAAGCCCTGGCTGCAGCTTGTCATGTCATTTGAACCCAGGCAGCAGTGGTTGTTTGAGGGTTAAACAACCCTCAGATAGCCCATTATCTGTTGTAGGGGGTATTGAGGTTTGTTTAACCCTCAAACAACCCCTGCTGCCCAGGTCTGGACAACAAACCATGACAACCCCAGGCCAGGGGCTGAATATTCAAAATGGCTGCCTGTCTGCAACACAACCCACCCTGGCTTAAATAAGCCATGATGGGCTGCACTGATCATAGAAACCATCCCGTATATCTCCATTTACTAGAGTTTGAGGACAAACAGAGGGTTACTACTATCTTATCACACTAGCGAGATTCCTTGGGGCCTCAGGCCAGGCAATAGCCACATTCTCACATTAATTTAAACCATGAATTATGGCGTAATAAACCAGAATGGTAATGAGAAGCATGCTGATGCACATTGTCTGTTCATTCCTACTTTGCCCCTCCCTTCATGTAAGCAAGTAAACAAACCAGGAAAGGGAGAGCTTTGTGTGATGTCTGAACCTGGTTTATTGCAAATAAACTAGGATTTGTCAGCCAACATCAAACTCTGGTTTAAAGGTCATTCATGATCCTGGCTTATTTGGGCACAAAAAACCATAATGCTGGGTTCAGACATCACACAAATCTCTCTCCCCTTCTTGGTTTGTTTACCTGCTCATGCAAAGGGAGGGTTGAAGCAGGGACAAATGGGCTGCATGCACCAGCACACGGCTCATTCACATGCTGATTTATTGAACCATAAAGTATGGCTTAAAGTAAGCGTGGGTAAACTTCAAGCTTGCAGGATCTATTTTGTGTTTTTCTTTTACTAGAACCTCAAGATCCACCCGTCATAGCCAAATGCATAAGACACACACTTAGAATTTAAAAATTTGGAGCCCAGGGATTTGTTTTGTGTACCAGAACTGAATGGCACTCACAGTCCTTCCACACACAAATCCATTTCTGCTTACCCCAACTTCCTTCATTCAGCAGAATAATTTAGGGCAAAGTGGGGAGACATGTTGTTACTACTATTGTTAAATAATTGAGAGTCAGAAACCCTTGCCAATCTACTACAGATCATCCAAAGATCTACCACTAGATTCAGATCTACCTTCTGCCCACCCCTGGCTTAAAGTGATGCAAACGTGGCTGCTGTCAGAAACAGAGTGTTGGACTAGCTAAACCTTTGGTCTGATCCATTAATAGAAAGATGCCCTTTTTTTTCCATTACGAAAGAGAACATTCAGGCCATACCTGTTGTGCTGCTGACCAAAATGCATCTTCGATGTGAGTGGCGAAACCTTCACTTAGCCATTCTTCAGTCCAGTCACGTGCACCAATGGCCAAGCCAAACCAGGCGTGAGCAATTTCATGGCACAGGCGTGTTCCACCAAGGTGGCTTCCTCCAGATAATGTGCTCTGTGACAGGAAGATGATGTGCGGGCTGCATAACATGAATGAAGAACAAAATACACGATGGACCTGTTATAGCATGCACTGCCTGGTTATAGCAATATGTAGACTTTATTAGCCTTGTCAGCCTGTTATTACTGTATGCATGCTATGTCATGACAGTTAGTTTATAGCTCAGACATTTTAGGAATTAAGTTGCACTTTATTGTTTTCTGGCAGGCATTCAAGCAAAATATTCTGCCAAACATTTGTTTCATATCGAACCATCAAACGGCTATTACCTGTAATAAGTAACTTAAACCAAAGTTTTATATTTTTCAAATTACAAGGCTGATTTATTTCAATGGAAGCATTTATGCTTAAGCCAAGATAATAAAAGAAGGGTAGGTGTGAATACAGAGTATAGGTATTTCTGACTAAATGATCAAAGCAACCAAGAAAAACAAAAAGACAAGGGGGAAAGCGTCTACTCAAAAAGGAACATTATAAATGCTGAAAACTGTAAGCTGTCAGGATAAAAAAAAAAGGGGGAGAAGCAAGCCCTTAATGAAATGAAAATATGCAGTGGTATTAAGGAAATGTCTGTAGATTATAAAACACATTTGTAGATGAGTGGGATCTTAGATTGTGTGGGACTCCATATGACGGAGTATGTCTGCATGCTGTGTGTGCACGAATATTGTTTTAACCTAGTTACAGAAGTGGGAGCTGGGGGGCGGAATGCTACTGCAGCAATACCACAAAGGAGTGGAAAAGCTGCAGCAAAAAAGAAAAAAAGATGCATTATACAACTCTGAAAATATCTCTTCCAGATTTAAGCTATAGACTCTTCCCCAAGGTAAAATCTATAAAGTCATTTCTATGGACCATGCAAGGTCTTTTTTGCCTTTGACATGTTTTGGGGAAAAGACTTGGGATATCCAAAGATATGCCATAGGCAATTCTGTAAAACATCTTAGGAGGTCTGTAGAAATGGCTAAGGATGCTGTATCCCTGATGGCAAGCGTGTAACTGAATTACTTGAAGCCAAGTTACCTGAAGGACCACGTTTACCATATATGCCTGTCTATATGCTTGGATCACTGTCTGAGGCCTTACTTGCCTGCCTGCCTGCCTGTGAGAAGAATTAGGATGGCAGGCACAACACAGATGGCCTTTTTAGTAGTGGCCCAACGTTCCAGTGGAACTACATCAGGCCCCATCATTGCAGGCATTTAAACAGTCCCTAAAGACTCATTTGCTTACTGTTGCCTTCTCTTAAATAAGGATTTATTGGACTGGTGAATATATGATGTGATTTAAGCTGTACTTATTTTTATTGTTTTTATTAGGCTCTATGTTATCAGTTTCAGTGCTATTCTTGGCTCTTACTAGTTATTCACCTTATTACCATGGTGTTTTGTGGTTGTAAAATTTATTGTTGCTTATAGATTATAAAGCTACAAGTTGGAAGCCACCTTGGGAGGGTTTTACCCTGAAAGGTGGTTTATCTTTACCCAGATAAAACAATACATGTTTAATTATTTCATGTATCTGTGGTGCTTTTCTTATCCTAGTTACACAAGTGACCTTCCACTACTGAAAAACAGCTGTGGAAGGAACCTGTAACAATAACAGGTTCTTGTTATCTCTCCTTTGTTTGAGAGGGAAAGAAAGAGAAGTATTTAGAGAAGGGATATGCCCATGACCCAAAGAGGCCACTCTCACAGGGATTGGGGCTAAAGAGAGTCATTTATTTGCAATACACAACAACTCAGCACCAACTCCCACAGCTTGGCTCTCTAATAGTCACGCTTAATAGTCAGCTGATTTATCATCAGACTCTACAACTCTGTCTAAAAACGGTCACCAGCAGACCTCTTCGTCCACGATCTCCTGTCCAAAATGCTTCCCACATTCTGTATGCCAGCCTTTCCCAACCTGGGTCCCTCCAGATGTTTTGGCCGACGAGTCCCATCACCCCTGATCATTGACCATGCTGGTTGGGGGTGACGGGAGTTATAGTACAAAACACCTCGAGGGATCTAGATTGGGCAAGGCTGCTGTGAGGTATAAACAAAAAAATGTATGCTTTTGACAGTTATTTCCTGGCCCATTTTAATTTACAATTTCCTCAAATCCCAGATCAGGTGGCTTATCAGTCATGCATATATGAACACGGAGGATCTCATTTTGCTACAGCTACTTTTCTTAAATAACCTACTGAAGTCTTAACATTGTCACTTTAGCAAAGACAGCACTGCTAAGTTGGAGAGATAGTGGTATGTGTGAAACGTGGCCTTTCTCACACTTTGAATTACATTCCAGGCTAAGATCTTTTAAAATCATACTAATTAGGAAAGTCAACATTTAAGAACAGGACCTTATTACTGATGTAGTATTGTTTGCTGATACAACTGAACTGTGAGTGTGCTACTAGAATTTTTTTTTAAATTGTAGAACTTGGGATGGGGAGGGAAGACAAGTCTTGGGGGAAAAATAACTAAAAATGTGATGCATTATTATGGACTGTCCATAACCATAATAATACATATCTATATCATCATTCCACCCAATCAACATTTTGTAACTCTTGTTGTAATCTTTATTTTAATCAGTATTTTTCCTCTACAAATAAATCCATTGACTTCAATCGGGTTATTTTTTATAAATTGCATGCATGACTAAGATATTCTGTGCTCATATACAAATGATATGACAGTGTACTTCTTGTCTGAAACAATGCAAGCAGCAAAACTGTCAGTAGACTAGTCATTAAGACTAGTAGAATGTTCAAGTTCTTTAATTCACAGTTTGGGATGGGGATGAGTGAAATCATTCCAGAAAGTGAGCTTTTGACCTGGCTCACAACTTCTCAGCAAGATGTCAGCTGTGAAGTCATACGCCCTACAGTTATGACTTTTATATAGGGGAAGTGCCTATATCACAGGACACTTGACTATCTCTTACTAAATGGTATGACATGGCATGGAAGTAGTCTTGCTTGGGCCATGACCACTGCAGAAATATGCCAACTAGCCTCTTCCTCACCTAGTTGAGTTTTACAGAGCTGCTGCCATACTTTCCCTCATATTGATGTAACTTAATGCACAGAGCAAGAGCCATACGGCTAGAAGAGGCATGGCATATCAAGGGCTACACCTCATGCGGTAAATTTCTAGGGAGGTAGAGCCTTTTTGCCATGTGCATAAAGTGAATATGGCCTTAAGACATTTCCAAGATATACTAATCCATGTTCCAAAGAACCTCTATTATCCAGCCCTACCCTTCCCTCAAAAAATATGAACACCCACACTTCCCTTGAAACAAGTTTATCTGTCTGGATCTGCCTGCAGAGTCATGTTTTTAAAACAGTGGTTTCTACTGAAACACACACACACATACACACACACACTAGCCATCCAGAAATTCAGAAAAACAGGTCAGATGGATTTATATCAGAGAATATCACAAAAGATACCACAAGACACACTGAAGCACTAGCAAAGGTAGAGAGTCACTGAGAACAAAGAGCAAAAATAAACAGCACCTCCCCAAACCTCCACCGAAACCAATGCAAATTATTAAGAACATAAAAGGCACCAAGGGGAAAAAAGCACAGAAGCTACAGTATATAATGAGACACTCCCTTTTATTACAAAGCCTCCGTTGAGAAGAATAACTGTGCAACTTGGGGGTACTGCCTTGGTCATTTTTAAGTAAATGACCCCCTAATTGTGGTGTATGCAGTGCTACAAAGAAACAGCCCAGAAATGTACCAAGTAAATAACATTCCAGACATACTGCTGGCAGCCTTTTGGCCATTTGGCTGAAACAAAAGTAACTTCAGGCCTTATAAACAGACACACAGAAGGGTTTGCATTTTAAGCATCTGTTGTATTAATATGAAGAAATAAGGCAGATATTATATTTTCAAGTACTTTTTTTTTATTCACACACTTAAACAACAGAAAGGTCACATACTGAAAAAATGTGCCTCTTATGGGAAGACAAAAGAACCAAAGTTGCACGCATGTGCATAAACACATGTGAACTGCACTGCAATCAGGTCGCAGGAACAGAATTTCATTTTAAAGCACTTCCTTCAGGGTTTGGAAAGGATTATGTGGGCTTTATTCCCACTCAAGCCTCAGAAGTTTCTCTTTATTTCACTCACCAAAGTCAAGTAGGATGCCTCTCCAGCTCAATATCCTCAGCAACTTATAGATGAATTTCCTAATTAGGTGTCACCACAGCGCAGCAAAAGGTAATTGTTTATTTTGACACAAATTGTCTAAAGAACTGGACATATTCATTCTGTATTACTTCCAGTGCCAGTTGATTTTCGCAATGATGTGCATGGCCTGGTACAATTTCATACTTGAGACACAATCCAGAGAACTGCATGACAAATTCTGCAGCCCCATTCGTGTTTTTTACTTTGAGGGCTCTGTGTGAGCACGTATATCTAACAGCAATCCATGTGGGCTTCTTTTGTTGCTATTTTGTAATATACATAATATTTTATTCACTTTTGATATCACTTAAAAAAATAAGTACTAACTGCTGACTAAGGCAGCCTGGCCTGCCTAACTGTACCTTTCAGCTTTCTGTTAAATCACATTTTTTAAGAATTGTAACTTACCCCTTGAAACTTAATACAAGTGCAGTGTGTGTTTGCACTCTTGCACCTGGTAGTGTGTGGGGTGATGGATTATGTATCTGTGCACATGTATACTTTTCTCATGATGTCCTGTGTTGCCCACAGTGATGTGGGCAACATAGGATGTGTTGCCAGTATTTGTATGGGGGATTGCTAGGGTGACCAAGAACTGTGGGCAGGGAAACCATATTGATGATGTGAATGTTTTTGTGAGGTGTTTAACACATGTACGGTTCTCCCACTCACCACACAAATGGCAAGCTTTGAAAAATCAAATTTGCTATTCATGTGGTATCCAGAAATCCAACACATGTGGATCTCATCGTGGGTGACTTAGGGGAAAAGATCACCTTGTGATAGAAGAAAAGGTATTATATGAATCTGTTGAATTCTACAGACTCATACATGGGAAACCAGTAGCAAAAGCACCTGTACACTTTCTGTTGTGCTGAGGTTGTGACTTGTGCATCCTTATAGTGGAAGACCGATGTATAGCCACAACTATCAACTCCAGACTTCTCCTGCCACACCAGTTGTATTACTACATTTGGACAAACTACCATCTACATAATTTTGTGACAGTGGGTGCATCCACTAATAATGCTAAGCCATAATGCTAATCTGTGTTACACGTCAAGCCTCTGCAAATCCAAGCAAAGCTTTGGACTTCTGCACTTTCCCCCTTCCCTCCTGCATAGCCAGGGCCAGGGCTCCCGCCGAGTTTAGTTTTACTTTCCTTGATTCCGAGCTTGTCGTTACATAAAAACCAGGAATCGAGGTTTAGAAAAACTCTAGTTAGTTAAACAAAGCAGTAAAATAACTCAGGGTTTGCTGCTGGCTATTTTAGCAACTGAATAGGGCTTGTTCTAAACCATGATTCCTGGTTCGCAGGTAACAACAAGCCATGAATCAGGGAAAGTGAAACTAAATTTGTTAGGAGTCCTCCTCCCAGCTGTAGACAAGAAGGAGAGGGGAAAGTAGAGGGAGAGCACACAAGCCCGAGGCTTTGCTTAGATTCTCAAACTATACACAAAACACTCAATCCTGGCTTAGCTTTATGTTCAAACCAAACCAGTACCTTTAATGAATTCAAATAGTGTGAAGGGATTCTTTCAAGATGATCCCCAAGATGACAAAGTCTAACATAGTGTTTTTGCTCTCTATCACTCATTCATATCTTGGAAGATGTTCCTATTTTGTTTCCATGGGAGAATACCACTGACGCTTCTTGTACTTTGCTGTGGATGGGCAAACTCATCAGGCAAATATGACTCGATGAATGTGTTTTCTTGATGGGGGTTGCTGTTTTTTTTTGGAGGTGGCCTCTCGCAACATTCTTTTATGCATCAAACCGAAACTTCCTTTTAACATTGAAGTTGTGAATATAATCAACTCGCTTCTCTGGCTGAAGTCAAAACAAAGTAAGATTAAGATTTGACCAACTCTACCTACATTTATAAGAGAGTCTCAGGGTGTTATGCTTCCAATTTATAACACAGCTTGAACCCAAGTTGCAGGCAACTTCAAAAGCAGGCCAGAACAGGTTCATGGGTGGAGTAAAAAGGACTGAAAACCGCACCCAGTTAATAAAAACAAAAAACAAAAAATTAGCAATCCCTCCCAGAAAGTTGGCATGACTCCCAATACCCCCTATAAGAAATCAAATTAATAACTTGTTTTCTACATGTGCACTTTTGGTATACTTTTCAACTGAAGGGGTATTGTGGTGAACAAATCTAATTTGTTTTTTTGCATTGTTTGCTTGAAAAAGATGCCTTATGAAACCTCACCCAAGACACTGCCTTACATGAAAACCTGAGGGTTGATTCTCAGGATGGTTTTTTAGTTAATGGACACAAAAAAGATGAGAGTCCTCTAAGTGCACATGCATTCATTTCAATTTATGAGAACAAACCAATTCAGAAAACAGACAGGAATTCTCTACCCCCACTCCACTGATGTAAATACACACGTATATTTTTTTCCCTCAGGATCAAAATATTTTTTATCTACTGAAGACATGGAAATGCAACTTATTAGATTTCATTATCAAACTCTTCAGGAGCAACTGAAATTAAAACCAAGGTTTAACCAGTCTGAAAGTTAACTCTCTGTCAGCAAGTCAATACAACTCTGTTTCAAGACTAATATCAGGTGCCAATATAGTTATGGGGGGTGGAGGGAAATTGGATTATTCCCATGTACCACTTAATCAACCAAAACATCATAGACACATGAACTCAACTTAGTGTGCATGCTTGCTCTTTACTTAAACTTTTGGTTAACAAAAGACATAGCGAAAGGGCAAGTGAGGTCTGTGTATACAGAGGTAAGTTAGTCTGTGCTGGAAAAGGAGGCAGAGAGCTGACTTTGTTCTCTGCAGGAAATCTTATGGCACAATGAGTTGAAATTTAATGGGAAACAGGAATCTGTTAGAGTGTTAATGCTGTGAACTCTCATCTTATGCTTCACCTGTATACATGTGTAAATAAATCTTATATCACACAAATAAAGTTGCCAGTGATGTCCTTATAAGGAAACTAAACACCAAGTAAGCACTAGAACTCCTGAAACATCTCAATGATTAGAGTGGGTTGCATGCGCATAACAATACTCTGTATTAATATAAAAATATCTCTCTGTATTCACAACCATTAATGTGGTTATGAATCTCCACTTCACCTATAAACACTGAAATAATGGGTGGAAGGGACCACCCTTTATCCACCCTGATTATGACAACAGCACAGAACACAAGTAACTACAACGGACACAAGTGAAATGCCCTTCTCATCCTAGCTAGTTTTCTTGAATGTAATGCACTACATTTAGATAGCAACATTTTTTTTCCCCACACAAAGGAGGGGTAATTCAGTGTACTACATAAACAGTAAATTCACAACACTCTGATTTTAGGCATATGACTCACTTCAAAGTTAAAGGAAGTCATGTGGGTAAAGCTCACAGATGTCTCTGAAATGTTAGCTCTAAGCCTTTTAAACTTGGACTTCTATTCCAGTCAGCCAAAGACTACAGACAAACCTATTTTTGTTTCTAAAGCAATATCTACGGACTCTGCAAATTACCATTCCATCCCTTGGGAACTCAGATAACAATTTTCTTCTTATCTTCTTCTTCTCAGTCTGAGTACCAGCTTATCACTGATCTGTTTCAGCACATCTGATCTTCTCAGTCTACACACGCAATGCTGTGCATAATGCCCTGGTTTTCCACCAGTCCAAAAGACTGATGGAGTCCAGTCTACAATGGTTGGCTCCCTAGGGTTGAGTAGGGATGGAGACTGCTCCAACAAGAAAGTACTTGCTTGCCTTTTCCCAGGATGCTCCCCACATTCTTGGTTGCACGCTACATTGGCCAGCCAAGCTTAAGGTGTAAGAGAACTGTGTGAGAACTGTAATTGAATTGTAAGAGAATTGTGTGAATCAGCACAACAATATATATTCCCTGCAGTAAGCCAGTGGAAGTGGTTTACTGCAAGTTTCACAAGGAGAGCACCCTGGTTGCTACCACAGAGATGGAAAAAGACTAGCATGGTCCCCCTTTAGACATTCCCACAGCCACACAGAAGTTTTTATCCACACACCGCTCCTGTGCTGTTGGGAGAGCATTTAAAATGACCCAACTACATGTGCAGAACTCATCTCGCATAGCGGGAGATGCTCATGGAGAAGTGGCTTCCACACGGACAAGAGGATTTCTGAAGAGAACCTCAAGACAATCTGAATTTCCAGTATTAAGCTGAAAGCTAGCCACTATAGTTAGCAAAAGCAGCTACATTCTGCCCATATCGCCATGTTGACTTTGGCAATTAGAACAACAACCAGTCACCTTAATGCAAAGGTGCATTGGGATTGTACCTCCTTGGTTCATACAATAATCTGCTTCTCTCAGTGGGTTCAATGCACAAAGCACTGCTGTTGCACCACATAGGAACCCAGGAAGCTGCCTTATACTGAGTAAGACCACTGGTCATATAGCTCAGTCTTGTCCACCCTGACTGGTAGTGGCTCCCTGGAGTTGAAGATGCCAGGGATTGAACCTGGGACCCTATGCATGTAAACCATGTGCTCTACCACGAGCTATAGCTGTTTATCAGAATGGGTGCAACTCAAATGGTGACTTCAGTTTAATATTCTGTGTAAACACTGAAATAACTAACCAGAAAGGGCCTCTGTCATTGTCGTTATTTATTTTGAAGATCTGACTTTTAATTAAGGGGGGAAAGCTTTCTCTGCCATTGCAGAGAAATTAAGGGGGAAAGGCTTTCTCTGCCATTGCTCCTATCTATTGTACGAGCCATATGATCAAACAGCCATCACTACCCACTTAGGATGGAAATTTGCATTGCCCTTGTAAGCCTTCAAGTACTTTTACTAAATTGATAAACATGATAAATAGTCCCTAACAGGGTTTTCTGTTTCAGTCTGACATTTGTTACATTTGTCACTGATGAATGTTATTATTTGCTTCCAGATAGATTTGTGATTTGCAGTTTTCCATCACAGTTCTATTACTGTATCTCCTAGACTGCCTTCTATGTTTGGGGGCTAACCTCCTAAATTATAGTCCGCAGTTTCCCCCCAAGAGGGGAAATAGACAAACAGCAAGAACAGGCTATAACTGCATTAAGATCCATTCCCCCATTCAGTGATTGTCATTCACAGCACTGATTCCCACAAGTCACCACCAACCCCATGACAACCACCTTTACAATGATCTTCTTGCATATCAGATGTATATGCCAAGATAGTCTTGGTATCTTAAGCATATTTCTACCTAGCTTGTGAAACCTGGTGTAGCGTAATGGTCAGGAACAAAGGCTACCTGGTTAGGACGTCAAAGACTCTTTGGTTCAAATTTGTCTTAACTCACTAGGGCCCCATCTACATGAGCCTTTTACTCCGGGGCAGCTGCGAGTCGAGGTCCCTCGGGACAGACAACACAGTCACCACTTTGCAGCCATCTGTGGTTTTCTCCCGGAAAATGCAGATTTCCAAAGACGTGTATTGCCGAGATATTTTTCATTTGCTACGAGTTTCCCTGCAGTTGCAAACTGTCTGTCCTTTCTCCAAACCAACTTCACATTTTGCAGTGGGTGTGTTATAGGCGTGTGTAGTGCTTGCATCACTGCGATGCCCGTTTATTCCCCCCGTCCCTTCGCAGCTGCACAGTTACAGAGGCATAGAGAGGCGTTTTCATTTATTTAATCACACTTTCGCACATTTTTGCAGCTTTGTATCTTCACAGTGGTTGCTTTTGGACTCAGTGCCCAAGGGCCAGGGGGGGCAGTCTTGGGGGTGGACCAACTTCGCTCTGGCCACCATTTTGGAGTGATGGGTAGGCACGTACTGCTCACGCTTGTGAGTGCGAACCATCGCGAGACTCTCAGGCTGGGGAACTGACAAACAGATGGCATGGAAATGAAGGAGCACAGAACACCCACTTTTACCTAACAAGGGACAGACACAACAGAACCCCTAAAATGCAAAACAGCCACTGAAGCGTCGCACTCCCACGCTCACAGGACTGCACAGCTGCGCACTAAAGTATAATGGCAAAAAAAGGGCACAGCAGAGTCTATTAGGGAAGCCTGCAGTAAATCACGAGTGTATCCCAGCAGAAGCTAATTCGAAGATGAAATGCTGCGCAGTTGCAATGGTATGAAGGGTGAAAGTGATGCCATGTAGACGGGGCCTGGGTGGCTTTGGGCAAGCTCTCAGGTTCTCCTCCCCACCTTTAAGATGAGCATAATAATACTGATCTACCATACAGGTTGTAAGGAACACTGATGTAAATTATTTATAATGTAGAAGAAGCTCTTAAAACTGAGGCAGAAATTTAGGGATGTACGAAAATCACTTACCTTTCGGGGATTATGCTGATGGTGAGGGGGGAGGCGTTCCGTCCCTCCCCCCGGAATCCTCGCCGGGGGGGGGAGGCGCTCCGTTCCTCCCCCCCTCCGGAATCCTGGCCGGCTGGCTGTGCTCCGCAGCGATTCTGCGGAGCTGCCGTCTGGCTCCGCCACCAGCTGGACATCCGGCCGCTGGCTAGCAGGGACGCAAATGGCGGCGGCCGTAGCCACCGCCGTTTCCATCCCTGCAGTCAGCCGTGATAGGCTACGTAAATATTTACGTAGCCTATCACGGTGTTTTTTTTTAAATCTAGCCATGATAGGCTACGTAAATCTTTACGTAGCCTATCACGTTTTTTTTGTTTTGTTTTTTTTTAAACCTGGAAATGGCGGTGGCGGCAGCCGGTCAGAAGACTGGCCGCCACAGCTGCCGCCACCACCGCCGAACTGCCGCTGGAGCCGCCGCTGGAGCCGCCACCGCCGCCAGGAAGATCCGCCCCAGGTAAGTCCCGTCCCGGGGGAGTGGCGGGCCATTCCACCACCGATTTCGGGGGGCCGAATGTGCTGGCATTTGGCCTCCCCGATATCCGTGGCGGAACTTTCGTACATCCCTACAGAAATTTAAGGAAGAAAAGAAGCTTAAATGTCACCAAAGTTGGAAAGAACAAGAAGCTTCTGCCACTTCTTCAAGCCAGAGGGAAAGCCAAACAACTCTGCACAGTTATTAAGGGGAAAAAAAGCAAGGGGAAAGTTCTGTAGACCTTTAGCCTTGAAGACTACTTTTGACAAGCTAGCTAATAAGATTGCATAAAAGAAATTGAGGAATTCAAATTTGATTGAAGGGAAAAGTCAAGTTTATTCAGGAGAATGTTGAACTATACTTTTTGTTCTAATGCATCTTTATGATAAAGGCTTGGAGAAAAGTTTTGATTGCTCAGTATTTGATGCCTCAGTCGCACAAACCAAGGGGAAAGGAACAGGCTCCTGTATTATAAGCAAACTAAAAATATCCAAATACTTGGCAAAACATTTTTTCCAACAGAAAATAGAAAAATAACATTAAGAAAAGCATTACCAGGGCCTAACCTTATTTACTTCATTCAGTAAGTCTTGAGAACCAGACAGTAATTTCTTATGGCCAAGAAGAAAAATATATTTTTTTTCTTACTAGATCTCATCACATCAAATTAAACTTTCTTTTTGTACCAACAAATATTTCAGTAAGTAAATAGGAATATGGAGTTCTCAAACTGCCTGATTTGCACGCAGTATCTGTGTGGTCTTGCTGAATCTTCTGTGCAGTTTCAGGCAATGAAGAAATCAGGGACTAATTATCATCTGTCTTGTCTTTTTCTTCTGCATGAAACAAGCAACAAAGCAGCACGACTCCAGTGTTGTCCAAATCCATCTTGAACCGGGTCATTCTCTCAGTTCAGAGTCAGTTTGTTATATCCTTACCTTATATGTTCAACAGGTTTTATAACACCTATCTTAGATCTCCATTGCATAAGATATTTTTATAATAAACCAATCCTACAATTGAATGTTAGTCATGTTTGTTTTTATCAGCTTCCGCAAACCATATGCAAGCCTTCCAAGGTATAAAACAGAATGCCTTCCATTTAAGGAATTAGCATCTACCAATTCTCATTATTTTGATTAATGAGATACATGTTAACAAAAAGGAAGACACATAGGGAAAGGGAACACAGAATAAGCAACGGCTTCAAAATTATTTTCTTAGCTTATTTTGTGCAACAGCTACACAAGCCTTCCTTTTTATGCATGTCAGTCAATAAGATATCTGTTGTGTGTTTTGCACAAAGAACAAAGATGCCTTTATCGATTCTCAAAGTCTGTAGGACAAACCATTCATGCTGTCAAACTCCCCTAAAACCCTTTCAGCAAATAATAAAATCCATCAGTGACAAATGTCAACATGCTAATTTGTTAAAGAGGGAACAAAAGCAACATTCAGGCGAGGTGCTTCATTTCATATTATATCAGCCTTCCAATTTGTAACAACTTTACGGCAACCCACAGATTATGCAATTCTAAACAGAACTGTAGAACAACTACGGCCAGAAAACAATTTTTTAAACAAAATTGTGGGGGGTTAATGGGCCCAAAAAAGTCAAACTAAGGTCTTTACTTGCTCCTTTTCAGAAATATTGGTTTGAACATCTTAAAAATTAAATAGAAATGTAAATTCTGTTTGGAACACCCTCATTTATTCAACTGGAGGGGAAATAAGATTAAACAATAATATCATCAAAGAAAGGTCAATCTACTAAACAAGTATGCTTTGAAAATCAGATTTACCAGATAATGCTAGAGCAAAGTGCCATCCTGTATATCTTCTTAAGCAACTCTTGTAAGGATAGTTTTATTTTCTTTAACAGAACATTTATCTGTGCTTACTGAAGAATGAAGTAGTTGCAGAAGAAAAAAAACAGAAACAAATGTATCTTTTACCTTCCAGATATGCAGATGTATATTTATTCCACTTATATTTTTCATAGAATACAGGCCAGGCAAAATTTGAATAGCTGTGTCCTATTTAAATAAAATTCAGTTTCATATAATGCTTTTCTAGCAATCTCCTACTAAATTTATGTCAGGAAGCTATGCAAAAAAAGATGAATTTTAAGGTTGAGTAGCAGCTTTGAACTCTTATGGGCTATTACACCAAACTGGTAGTTAGTTAGAATAAAGAAATGTGTATTTAGTAAATGTCACAATATTGTGTTAACAGGCCTTTCTAATGTTTCCAGTGTGTTACAATGTAGGTGAAAAAATATTATACTTTACTTTTCCCCCGAGACTGCAGTATATGCCTATCAAATGTTAACTTGGAATTACTCCTGTTATCAGTGGGATTCTTTCCTTTAATTTCAAAGAAGTTTGGATCATTTACTAAAGTATAAGGCTCCAGTACAGACCTGCTGAGTGTATAGCTTCACTATGTTTTGATCACAATTATCTCAGGAATGAAATATTTGTGATCACAATTTTATTTATTTATTTATTCGTTTTGTTTCATTTCTATACTGCCCAATAGCCGAAGCTCTCTGGGCGGTTCACAAAAATTAAAACCAAACAACACACAATAAAACAATTTAAAATATAATAGACCTATTGAAATTAATGGGACTTAAGTTAGTCATTCATTTCAAGGGGTCTACTCTAAGTAGGACTAACACTGGATTTAACCCTATGCGGTCAAGATTCACCTGTTTCAATGGCCTCTACAGAAAACAAGATGGTATCCACCACAATTGGCTTCTTCAATATGATGTTCAGTGTGACTGTAATCTTTCCTTTGCATAGTCCCACAGCCTGGGTTCCATTCCTTAGATGGGCATGTGTTGTGCCCCTGCCCTCTTCCAGAACATTATTCCACTTCCCCTCCCTGAAGCTTTCTTTGTTTTTCTTCAACTGTCAGAATCCCATGCCCACTGAACATGCTCAGTTCTCATTGGTCTGTTTGGGACCCCCACACACACCATTTCCACCTTAAAGATTTCTTATACTTCTGGAAAACCTTGGGCATGCTGATAGCTCTCTTGTGTATAGATGCTGCTGTTTTGGCCACATAAAGATAGGTGCTCAGACAATGAGTTCACTATTAGTGAAATAATATGGTACAAGTGAATCTAAAACCAAAGACAAATTTAGCTATTCCCAGAAGAAGAAGAAGAAATCCTGAAAACCCAATAGTTTGGGGCAAGTACTGGCCAACAGTTTGATTGGAATTACTGAGCTATACTTCCCATCAATTAAAATACAGTCACAATTATCCATAATGCTGGTCAACTCTTCACTTCCCACGTTTATTCACAAGGAAAAAATTGTGAAAAGCCATATTATCAATATTTTAAATGCTTCAAATACGCGAACTATAAATATTACCTGAAAGAAAATGGTAAAGCCTACTGGAACACTACTCTGACACTTAGACATTAGCAGTAACAATATATGTTACATTTATATTCTTAAATCAAGTGATCATTTAAATGGTAAAAAAGGGATTAAAAAATATCAAGAAGTGTATGTCATTGCTTGGGGATGTGGCAGATTTATTGTCAATGTGAAGATTAAAATCACCCACTATTAAGAATTGTGAGTATGCATCACACTCAAGTGTCAAAAAGCCTGAAAATTATGTGATCAAGAGAGTGGTTTGTAGGTAGATGCTAAATAAAAGATGAGCTGAAAACAAAAAAGACCGTGCAAAGACTTAAACAGAAACTGCTCCTGAACCCTTTGAAGACAATACTATAGTTCCAAATAGTAGACTATAAATCCCAATAGTAGATTATAGCTCATAGTAAGCTTTGAAGCATTTAGATCAGGCACCTAGAAAACCACGTAAAAACAGAATGAACAGACTCAGTGATAACATTCTTAAAATTAGAGCCTGCACAGATGCTTGATGCTTTCTGAGCACGTTCTTATTTAATTGGCAGATATAACGGAAAAAAACACAATTACTCTCTATGGTGAAACATGAGAACAGAAGAAACCCTTTAACACAGTTATACTGTTGCTTTGTGAGCAACAGCATTGTTCGCAAAGTGATGATAATGGATGCACCTAAGAGAAGAATCAGATGTTTCTAAGAGATTATGTTACCAGGCATATCTTATTGGGTTGTTTCCTGCACAAGCCTTGTTGCTACTAGTACAAGAATATATTCTGAGCACTTATGTAGAAGACATTCCAATATATAATGTCCAAATGAGTTAATACAGACCAAAATAAAGGCCACTTTTAAAAACTAGCCAATGCTAGTGAAAAAACTGCTTGTCCAATAAAAGTATAGAAAACATATTACAAGCTCAGACAGAGCAAAGTCAAATATACATTTGATTAGGAAAAATAGTTGATCTGAACCATCATTTTTACTACTACTAAGTCTTCTGTGTGATTATTCTTCGGCCTGCAATCATGTGAAGAAAGTATTGGGCTAACTGATGGCACAAATTTACACTCTGAAGCTCTCTGGGCAGTTCTCAAAAAGCATTTCCATTACTGCAGAATAGTTTTTGAAGATGCCACAATCATAGAGATTTCTGCTGAGTGTACCTGTATCCCAATATGCCTACTGTAGACAAAAATGCCCCCAAAGTACTTTATAAATTGGCCCTAAGTAATTCACAGTAGGATGGTATATATCTGAACTTTTAATTACTCTACAACATTTATTTCCAAACCTCCAGTATACATTTGGAATTTAAATCAAGGAAGCTAAAGCCAATTTACTGTGTTTTTAAAGGCATGTCTAAATCTTATCCCAATATGGATATACCCTCAAATTATAACCGTGAACATTTCTTCCCATTGGTGATTAGTGTCTCTCAAAGATAATTTCATCAGCGGGTTTATGCTCCCAATGTTAGGTCAGACTTCAGTAGCATCTCTCTTTAATTGCTCAGATATGTGGTGGACAGTACAGGCTGTATTTCCAGGTGATGATTGTCCCTCCCCCAGTCTTTGGCTAGTAGTTCCTTTTATTATGATGCCTCACTATGGTATGTCATGATACACTATACAGCAAGAAACATTTACAGGAACATCAAAAGCATTTACATTTCAAGATGAATCACCAATCCCCAGACACAGTACTGTGCACGAACAGTGTCCTAGCCTCTCAAGGAAACTGTTGTAACATAGATACATGGAACAGGATAGATTTCAGTGAAAACCTGATGTACTTTGATAATAGAGTTCAATATGACTTTTTAAAACATATGCCTTTTTTGGCCAATTAAATATTAAAGAAAATGTAAATATAATACTTCAAAATCAGAATGGATGTATTACCCTTTATCTCAATGTCTGGGGCAAAATTTAATAAGAATTATAGAGGAACCTACTAGCAGACTAAATAAAACTCCATAATCTAATCATCATTTTTCTAATGTAGTATTACATCATTAACTTTACTACAAGATTACAGTGCACCAGTATTACATTCGGAGTTGGATAATCAATGTTTCACTGGCTTTGGTAAGATGTATACAAAGATACATATATAAAAATAGAGAAATAAGAGCACATTCATCTGCCTTCTCTTCATTGTTGTCTGGGAAGGTTTAAGAGGCCTAAGGAGCAATCCTATCAAGATCAACAGTCGCCTCTGATCCCGGGGCAACCACCTATCCAGTGCAGGGCGGGAGGAGTGGTAATGAGCAGATCTCAATGCCCCAGCCCTGCTTTCACAGCTAGGCAGCCAATTTTGGCTGTCTAGCCGCGGGACCTCGGAGCATGGGAAGCGGCGGCTGGAAGACACATAGGATGTGTTGTATCAGATTTCCGACTTCCCCACCCCCGGGAACGCCCCGTTTTCACTGCTCCATGCTGCTCTTACAAGCGCGGAGCATGTGGCCGATCCACACTGCCTACGAGGTGGCGCGGGAGGGGGTGGGGTCACTGACTAGCGGCCATAGGATTGCGCTTTATGTCTAAACAACAACTGAATATGTATGTTACAGATAAATTATGCAACCCGGTTATATTTTAGGATCAAAACCCCAGGCTGTTACATATTCACTCCAAAAAGCATGGACATTGTAAATGAAGTCACCTGCCTTAACATGTGCACCATATAAGCTGTTAAGATGTTGCACTGTCACACATAATGCACTCTTACAAATCAGGAATCAGGGCCCCTTGAATTTTCAGCCCAAATTCTCTTGCTTTGGGAGCAACACTGAAGCTGGCATCAGTGCTAGATAAATGTTTAATAAGTATTTGGTTACATGTTAAAATGAAAAACATGAGAAATCCACTGGAAAGACTGGATGCAACAGCAGTGCAAATTTGGAAATAAATCCTATTGCCATTTGCAAATCACTGTGAGATAATACAATGGAAAAGTATCTTTGGGACTTGGAGGAGGGATAAGAGGGTGCAGAATACCTCACTCACCAGAGACAGAGAGTGGAATGGGTGAAATGACAGGGAGAAGGCTACAAAGATTGGGTAAAGCAGCAAGGAACTCGGTGGAATGAAATGATGAATGCCATGCCAAATGGGTAGAATGGCTAACTTACTGGCAAAAAGTGATTTATTTAGTACAAGTATATCCTGTCTTTCTTCCATCATGGAATTCAAGGCACTGACCACACCCAAACTTATTAGCTTCAGCAGGGGCTTCATCATGTGCCCTGGGACCTGACTAGGAGAGATAGACTGTGGTGAGTTCTTGCAGCTCTACAGTATCGTCATTTGACATGGTATACAACAGCCTTCCCCAACCTGGTGTCCTCCAGATGTGTTGGACTGCAACTCCCATCATTCCCAAATTGGGGAAGGCTGGAATACAGTAACATTTTCTTGGACATCAACAGTTATTTCAGGCTACCAACATGTATACACTGTTCACTGGCATCTAATAATAAAACAGTAAAATTAAATACCTTTTACGTTTCTACTGCTGACTTCTCAACAGATGCACCAACGGACATTCACTTGCTGTAAACAGAAATTATCCCTGACTGAAAAGTGTGTCAGGTGCTCATTCTAGCCCACAAAGAAGAGATACAGTTTTGGTGTTATTGCAACTGCACACCCTGCTTTTTCAGACGTATCAGAGCTCTACGGCAGTTGCACCTCTTGGTCATTTAAGGCTGGGTGAAGTAGCTGTGATATTGCTGTGGTCCTTCTTTTCACCTGGATAAAAGAATGTGATTATATTATTCCAGTCAACTCTCTCACCCTTAAAGGAACAGGAGATGCAGCTGGGCTCTGTTCTTTTTGGCTGGGGAAAGAGTGCTGCTATCCAATTGTAATACCTCCCTTTTTGGTGGCATGGAGAAAATGAAGTGGTGGTGGTGGGGATCTGTGGGCTCTAGCAGAATTACAAATATTTCTGCACATTCAGTGCCACATTGATAGTGTGGTAGTGAAAAGGTGCAACCAAGTGATTGTATTGAGGGAAAGGCAGTAATTCAGTGGCAGAGCAAATGCTTTGCATGCAGAAGGTCCTAGGTTCAATCCCTCGCATCTTCAAATATGGCTGGGAAAGTCTCCTGTCTGAAACCCTGACAGCACCTCTGTTAGTCGAGGTTTCAGACAGGAGTGGGCAACTTGTGGCCTTCCAGATGTTTTGGCCTACAACTCCCATCAGCCCTAGCCAGCATAGCCAATGGTGGCAGAAGATGGCTTTTATAGGCCAAAATATCCAAAGGGCCGTAAGTGGCCCACTTGTGGTCTAGACAATACTGAGTTAGAGGGGCCAATGGTCTGACTTGTTTATTTTCCTTTGAAATCTCTAGTGATTCTTTAACAAAGAAGTAACGTTTGGGGCATACCTACAATTAACATTTTGGCAGCCCTATTACTAACCTTGAAAAATTATTGGTGAGTTTATATATCCTCCCTTAAAGGCAGCCTAGAAATAATTCTAGATGAATAGGTCTGATATCTTACTGTAGCAGACATATGGAATGAAGTTTGTGTTGTTTTCTCAAACATCCATATAAAAAAATGTTTAATATGAAGGTATTTATTATCTTTATTATATCCTGTTTTTCTGTTAACACCATCCAAAGTGGCTTACAAGAGAAAAACACCCCCCGCCCCCCCAAACACCATAAAATCTACAAAGTACAAAATAACTAAGAATAATAAAAGCAAAGCAAATAAAAACAGAACAGTGCCTAAAAGCATCAGATAGTTATATACTGAATACATGTTGAAATAAAAAGTGGTCTTCGATAGGTGACTAAAAATATACAAAGAAGAAAGTTGGCAAATTTCCACAGGGATGTAAAGAAATGGTCTCTCTGAAGTTCATAACCAAATGTTGTAAGTTAACCACAACCAGAATTATACATGCTATTAAAGTATTTGCTTTTTTTAAAAGCTACTAAATCTATAAAATTATTTGAGAGAGTGCCTCAAACATTACGAGAAATTCTTAAGTGTAAACTAAAGTATTCATGCAGAAGGGAGGAGGCATAGGGCAATGTTGAGCCAGGAGAACTGGAACTGGGATCTATGAAGAGAGACAAGGAGCTGAGAAAAGGTGTTTCCCAGAGCCTCCTGTGTGGATTGCGCCTGGATCCTGGCAGCAGCCAGACTACTGCCTTACTCTCACCACCACTGAGGCAGGTTACCTGAAGAAGAATCTGCTATTCTTGGGCTACCAGGGCAGCTAGCAAGAAGGAGGTTCTTCTACAGATACGAGACTGGCTGGGGAATGCTGGGAGTTGTAGGACTTCTTCTGACTAAACATTCACAGAATTATGCCCCAAACATGATGGGTTGGATCCAGACTTGGTCATATTTAAGTCCAATTGGTTTCAACGGGTCTACGCAAAGTATGGCCAGATCTGGATCCAACCCGATTATCTGCTGCACCCAGGTTGGTCCCTTCTGATTCCGCGGTCTGTCAGATGACTCAAGGAATTCATGATGCTTCACAAATCACTATAAATGCTCAAAACTTGCTCTAGGTCTTTATTCGGAGCAACTCAGCTGCTTTGGTTGGATCAAGCTACCTGCCAATATATACCTTCGTTCCTGCTGATTTCTCCTTGCTTCCACAAATGGCTCACCCACCATGCAGGTATAGTCTGCCTTTATGTGACAGGAATTGCTGCATTATTCTGGTCCACATGTTACAATTCTGTTGTGACTCAGGAACCATCTGCCTCCCATGCGTGTTTCTATAACCTACAGCGGTCTGTTGCTCTAAGACAGCCTTCCCAAACCTGGTGCCCTCTGGATATTTTGGATTGCAATTCCCAGCATTCCTGACCATTGGACATGCTTGCAGGGGCTGATAGGAGGTGAAGTTCTAAACATCTGGAAGGTGCCAGGTCAGGGAAGGCTGCTTTACCTTTTTAACCTAGAGATTCTTATGAGCAAAGAGATTCCTAGAGATTCCCACCCCCACCCCATTACATTTCTAAAATTAAAGCTGATGAATGCACAATCCTTAGAATACTCAACTGGAAGCTACTGTTCATTATTGTGGCTATGCAGTTAGCTATTGCCCCTATTGAAGGTTACATACACAGAGCACAGTATGGCTATAACATAACCATAATATGCTCCACACTGAAAGCAAAGTTGCTTACTCTAATCATTGATATATGGACTGGTATATAAACAAAAAAGCTGACCAAGTGTTACATTTAAGTTCATCAAATAAGAAACATAATAATACCCTGTAGGACAAGCAATACTGTTTTCTGCTATCAAGGTAATTATTACTGGGAGGTGGGGGGAAATGGCCTGACATGAATGTCATTCTTGTCAAGCGGTAGGCAAACTGTTTGGAGCATGGTTACAGGAGAATTCAAACAGCTGTCCATTCTGGGTCAAATTACACCAAGATTTTACGGACAGAAATCTATAAACAAAAGCAGCCATCACAAGTTACAGACCCCCCACCCCACAATAACTTAGATAAGAATTTGTATCTCAGAATCCAAATAAAAAAAAGATATGCTCTAAATGCAAAAAAAAAATTGAATCATTTTATGGCTATATTTTTTAACTAACTCGCTGGATCGTCACCTTGTTATGGTAAGTGGGCTTGTGTGTTCCAATGAACCCTGTGAGCGAAGCTGTCAGGAGTTATGTACTCCCAGCAGGGACACCCATGGCGGTAAGGTCAAGGAGGAGGAACCAGACAAAGAACGATCCAAGAAAGTCCTCAATGCCAGAACAGGCAGAAGATAACAAGATGTATGTTACAATGGCTGTGAAGGCGGATGAAGGCTATAACAGATAAAGGACTACCAACTGTCATGTTATTCATGCCATTGGATTAGAACCTTTTTCTGTGAAGACTGTGTGTTGATCATTGTGCGCTGATCTCCACACATAAAACAAATTCACGCAGAGGCGTCTTCCAATCGACCTAACCAATCAAAAGTCCCATGGAGATTGGCGAATGGCAACGGGGGCAAGACTGTGAAATCCGGAAGCCCCTAGTCAACGGGGGACCGGCACATGGGCGGTAGATACAGATTCAGTCGTCCTGACTCAAAGACCGAGGCAGTTGAGTAGTTCGGCAGCTGTATCCACAACTGAGCAGTCCTATTTAGGATCCACTCTGCTCACCCCATATGGGGAGGAGGCTAGGAAAGGTGCCCTAAACATAGTCTGCCTCACTCCTCCCTGACTGGATTACCATGTCCAGTGGGGTCACCACTTAGCGGTCACAAAAGACAAATGAACTTTGGAACATGGAATATATGGACACTGCTGGACAATACAGATAGTGAACGCCCTGAACGTAGGACTGCTATCACTGCAAGGGAGCTGAGACGTTTTAACATTGATATAGCAGCACTCCAAGAAACCTGAAGGACAGGAGAGGGACAACTGAAGGAAGAAAAAGGAGGTTATACCTTCTTCTGGAAAGGACTGCCTGAACAAGAACAACGAATACATGGAATAGGCTTTGCTATTAAAAATGATCTTATGAAGCTCTTGTCAGAAGTTCCTACTGGCATTAACGAACGACTCTCAACCCTTCGAATAAAACTCGCCAAAAACCAGCAGGCACCTATTTTAAGTGCCTATGCACCAACATTAGATGCTGATGAAGACATCGAAGAAAATTTTTACTCCCAGCTGGACACCATCTTATCAAAGATACCTAAGGAGGATAAAATTATCCTCCTGGGCGATTTCAATGCAAGAGTTGGGCGTGATTTTGATTTGTGGCTGGGGATCATTGGGAAAGAAGGAGTTGACAATAGTAACCAGAATGGAATTTTACTTCTGACTAAATGTGCAGAGCATAATCTTGTTATTACCAACACACTCTTTTGCCAGAAAAATAAATTTAAAACATCATGGGAGCATCCTCGGTCAAAGCACTGGCATCTCTTAGACTATGTAATTGTCCGTGCCAGAAATCGTTGTGATGTACTCCTCATTAGAGCCATGATGAGAGCTGACGACTGCTGGATAGACTACCGATTAATTCGTTCTACGATGGCCATTAAGATTGTCCCTCAACGTAGGCTCCAAGGAAGAAAACTAAGATGTAAAATCAACACCCAAGCCCTTCAAGCTCCTATTAAGCGAGCCTGCTTTCAAACAACTCTCAAGGAACATCTACCTATGGAAACCCCTGAAAACGTCGAAGAACACTGGAATAAACTGAAGACCTCCATTATCGCAGCCTGTGAACAAACTATCGGATACCAAACTAAGAAACATCAGGATTGGTTTGATGAGAATGATAGGGAAACTGAACATATTATTGATAAGAAAAGGAAAGCCTTCCAAATATGGCAAAAAGACATCAACTGTGCCGCTAAGAAAAAAATCCACGCCAGTGCAAAGGCTGAGGTCCAAAGAAAAACTGGCGAACTTAAGAACACCTGGTGGATAAAGAAAGCTCAAGAAATCCAGCATCTTGCAGATGTACATGATGCACAGGGCTTTTTTAATGCCACAAAGGCCATCTACAGACCAACAAATCATGGTACAAACCCCTTACGCTCAATAGATGGTGCCAAACTTCTAAAGGACAAAGAGTCTATTGCACTGCGTTGGAAAGAGCATGATCACAACCTCCTTAACCATAACTCTATTGTGGCTGATGAGGTCTTCTCGCAAATTCCACAAAAACAAACCAGAAGTGAGCTTGCAGTATCCCCGAGTTTGGAGGAAGTCAGTAAAGCCATCAATCAAATGAAAAATAACAAAGCTAGTGGACCCAATGAGATCTCTGCTGAATTTTTAAAGAAGGTGGGCCTGAAGCTACACAACAGCTTCACAAGCTCATAGAAAAAATCTGGATGAGGGAGGAGATCCCAGCAGACTTCAGGGATGCCATAATTATCACTCTCTTCAAAAAGGGCGATTGTGGAAACTATCGATGCATCTCCCTTCTAGCTACAGCAGGCAGAATCCTGGCAAGGATCCTTGCAGACCGCCTTTTATCTATCTCAGAAGATATCCTCCCTGAATCCCAAAATGTCTTCCGCCCCCCCAGGGGGACAGTGGATATGACCTTCACCGCACAACAGCTCCAAGAAAAATGCAGGGAGCAAAACCAACCTTTGTACATGGCATTTATTGATCTGACTAAGGCCTTCGACACTGTAAACCGAACTGCTCTCTGGACCATCCTTCTGAAAAATGGATGTCCTAATAAATTTGTGAACATCTTGCGGCTCCTCCATGACGACAACAATTCTGGATAACAAGTGATCCATTTAAAGTGGGATCAAGGCGTTAAACAGGGATGCGTTATTGCTCCAACCTTATTCGTTATCTTTATTGCTATGATTCTACACCTTGTTGAAGGGAAACTTCCCACTGGTGTAGAAATCATTAGGGATGTCAGAGAATCCCGCCACGGATCTCGGTGAGGCAGAATGCCAGTGCATTCGGCCCCCCAAACTCCATGGCGGAACGGCCTGCCACCCCCTGCCCCCCCGCGGATCCCCCCCGGGATGAGACTTACCTGGGGCGGATGTTCCGGACGGAGGCAGCTCCAGCGGCGGCTGCGGCTGGTCTTCCGACCAGCTGCCGCCGCCATTTGCAGTCTGTTTTGGCTTCCCCCCCCCCCATTCGTGATACGCTATGTAAAGACTTACGTAGCCTATCACATCTGGGTTAAAAAAAAAAAATGTACGCAAATGGCGGCGGCTATGGCCGCCGCCATTTGCATTCCTTATTTTTGGCCATCTTAGTCTACGTAAATATTTACGTAGATTAAAATGGTGAAAATAAGGGGGAACGCAAATAGCGTAGTGGACGCTATTTGCGTTCCCTCTTATTTTCGCCGTCTTAGTCTACATAAATATTTACGTACACTAAGACGGCCAAAAATAAGGAACTAAAATGGCGGCGGCCATAGCCACCGCCATTTGCGTATGCGTTTGTTTTTAACCCAGATGTGATAGGCTACATAAGTCTTTATGTAGCCTATCACAGCTGAATTCAGCGATGCAAACGGCGGCGGCTACGGCCACCGCCATTTGCATCTCTGCTAGCCAGCAGCCGGATGTCCAGCTGCTGGCGGAGCTGGCCGGCAGCTCCAGAGAATCCCTGCAAAGCGGAGCTGGCTGGCCAGGATTCCGGGGGGAGGATTCCGGGGGGAGGGACGGCGCGCCTCCCCCCCCCCCGAGAAACCCGGCAGAGCCAGGTAAGCGGGGTTTCGTACACCCCTAGAAATCATATATCGAACAGACGGAAAACTTTTTAATCTCAGTAGGCTAAAAGCAAAAATTAAACTAATTACAACCTCTGTCATAGAACTTCAATATGCTGATGATAACATAATCTGCGCACATTCAGAGGAAGATCTCCAAACTATCCTAAACATCTTCACAGAAGCATATGAAAAGCTCAGCCTCTAGCTTAACATCAAAAAAACCAAAGTGCTTTACCAGCAAGCACAACCCAATCCCTCTATAGTGCCATCAATCCAGCTTAACGGTGTGATGCTGGAAAATGTTGATCACTTTTCTTATCTTGGCAGCCATCTCTCCACAAAAGCTGACATCGACGCTGAAATTCAGCATCGCCTGAGCTCTGCGAATGTAGCATTCTCCCGAATGAAGCGTAGAGTGTTCGAGGATCGGGACATTTGCAGGGAGACGAAAATGCTTGTTTACAAAGCCCTTGTACTACCGACCTTGCTGTATGCCTGTGAAACATGGACCATCTATAAAAGCCACTTCCAACTTCTCGAAAGATTCCATCAATGCTGCCTCCGAAAAATTCTGCAAATAACTTGGGAAGACAGATGGACTAATGTCAGCATACTGGAAGAAGCAAAGATCACCAGCGTTGAAACAATGATTCTCCAACATCAACTTCTCTGGACCGGCCATGTTGTTCGAATGCCTGATCATCGTCTCCCGAAGCAGCTACTTTATTCCCAACTTATGAATGGAAAACGGAATATTGGTGGACAGCAAAAGAGATTTAAAGATGTTCTCAAAGCTAATCTAAAAAAATGTAACGTAAGTGTTGAGAACTGGGAAGCTCTAACCCATGAGCGTTCCAACTGGAGGTCAGCTATATTGAAGGCACTATGGACTTTCAAGAAGCACGAGTACAGGGCGAAAGGGAGAAACGAGCTCAACAGAAGGCACGTCAAGCAAACCCTCACCGTGACCGCCTTCCACCTGGAAACCTATGTCCTCACTGTAGGAGGCTGTGTGGATCCAGAACTGGCCTTCACAGCCACCTGCAGACCTACTGTTAAGACTCTACTCTTGGAAGACAATCTTACTTGGTCACGAGTGATCACCATGATGATGATGATGATATTTTTTAAATGAACATCTCAACCAACTAAACTATTTCATAGGTTCCATGATCAACATATCCCAAAACAAATTATCTGAAGCTTGGGTTACTTTTCATACAGATATACATAACTATTACATTGTAAGATTTAGTAAATAGCTTTTATTGGATATATGAGAACAGCAGAACGTACCAGGCTTCTTCCAAAAACTCTATTATTTATTATTACAATTTAAACATAGGGTAGAAAAACTTGCACTGGAAGGTGAGGAGACCAAATGCAACGTATCCAAGAATTGCCTGATCCATCAAAGCCCAGATTTGTCCTGGCCCTGAGGAAATTATGCAGGTCCAACTCATGGGCGGGTGAGGGGCCAAATTAAGATGCCTGTAAAAGAGGTTGGAGAAACGAAGAATTTTGATAAAATGTGTAATTGGGGGCAATGGATGGTGCTTACCTGATTAAGTGTACAAAGTGGCCAAGTGTTATTTAAAAATCTCTCTTTTTTTTTACTTCTAAAAATGCCCCAGGTACACCTGCAGCAGCCCAGGGCTCTTGTCATCCCGGCTTGTATTCTGGCATGCAAAGCCCCGTTTGTGCTTGCATCAGCATGGGGTTCTTCACACACAAGGTTGCATTCTAACAATAAATTCCTAGGATTCCCATGTGACCATGCAATGTTGCATGGAGATAAGAGAGATAAAATGCAACACTGGAGTTAAAAGACCAGTTGGCCACCTCATACACTTAATAAGGAAAGCACAGCCCCCTGTCCCCCAGTCAGAAATGTTATTGAAGTTCTCTCCCGCCTTGCAAAAGAGGCAGAATAAACAATGTTTCTTTTACAGGGAGTGAAGAATTTCACGAAAGTAGGTTTGGCACAGTACTAACCACATATACAGGTGTCTGCTGCAAAAGTGAAACTGTTTGATTCCAGGTCATTCATGGTATTTTCAAATGGACAGCACCTAGCACTATTTATCAAAAGACATTGTGCAGCTATATTGGGGCTGTTCACACAACACTCTAACACATACTCAAGAGGTTGAGTGTGGGTTGCTGTTGAACCATGGGTTGTTCGATGAACTGTGGATTAGTGTGTTTTCTGAACCCAGGATATATTCCGTAGGGTGGCTTGTTAACCACCCTGAATGATCCAACAACAAATCATTGGTTCTCAAGGTGGCTTGTTCGAGAAAAATAAGCCACACTGCATGGTTAACAAGCCACCCTGCAGAAAATGTCCTGGATTCAGACAAAACACTAATCCATGGTTCAACGAACAACCCACGGTTCAACAACAACCCACACTCAACCACTGAGGGTGGGTTAGCGTGTTGTGCGAACCCAGTCATTGTCTTTTCCTCCTTAATGGTTTTTTTCTGAGAAAAAAAGACAGAAAAAACATTGGGAAAACACAAGAGGGCTACAAATGCAAGACGGCAATGTCTGGACACACACACAAACACACACCGCCCCTGTAAAACTCCATGTTTGAGGCAGGGCAAATGCACAATAAAAATCTTATCCGGAAGCATCTTCACATGGCCCGCTTATGCTGGGGCTTCTGACTTGCCTCTTAAAGAGATATAACACAGCAGTGTTAGCTTCTTTCTTTCTCTCTCTGTCTTTTTTTTTTTTAGTTTACATGATTGCAAACTAATATAATATGCAAACACTATATCCATCCCAAATTATACAGCCCTGATGAGCAACTAGTTTTGCCTGAAGGCCAATGTGAGAAGTAAGTTATGGGCAAAGGGGCCAATTCAAGTAATAATGCTGAGTAGCACTAGCACTACGTGTGCTGGTGAAGAAGATGACGTGCTGGAATGGAGAACAGTTAGATGAAAAGATCTCCTGCTCCTCACAGTTTCGCCTCCAAATTCTCCAAGCTGTTTCAAGCACCATGGAAGAAAGGGACCTTTATGCACTCTAGTTTGGCACCTGAAAGAGATCAATAATTAGTACAGGGCCACTGGTTATCGACTCCTGCTATAGGGGCTATTGGGCTGGTATGGTAACAGGAAGCCTGCATTTATTACTTAGCATAAACACATTCACGTCTGCCAAGAACAGCACTAGAAAGAAGTAATCATGAAAGAAAAGGAAGGCAAATGTTCTAAAATAAAAACAGCATATGGAAAGATATAAAAATATACATTTATACATTCTTACCTTAATAAAACAGAATATATATTCTATGAACTGTCCATATAGAGATCTAATATACAAAATGAACACATCAGTGTTTCCTATGTGTTTGATAAATTATTTCTTGATAAAAACTTTAGCACTACCTCCATTTTAATGGATGTCAAATGTTTACTTATTCCTGAAAATATGCATTAACAGTGTGTGCACTGATGTTCAGGATCGAACCAAATGGCTTTAATGAATATAAACATACATCAATATATAAACATTTTTAAAGCTTAAAATCATCCAATCTAAACAAATCCTATATGTTAGCAGTCTAGCTAAGACATTTTTGGCTTCAGTCAGTTTCCATTTCCTAGCGATATAAATCGAGAGTGATTCCATTGACTTCAGTCCAGTTGATCTGTATTTGCACCACTATAACTTAACCCAAACCAGAGTTAAGTTGGTATGGGAGGGTGTGTGTGTGTGTCTGTTCGTCTGTCAAAAGCTAGGATTTTAATTACTTGTAGTTTTGTCTGTTTACCATGATACAGTGGTGTAATCAACTTGACTCCCACCCTTTGAATGAATGAAGAAGCCATTTCAGACTGGAGGGGGCGGGGGGCGGAGTCTGAATTCTTGCTCCTCAGTCAAATCACTGGTTAAGGGCATAAGACTTTACACTGCAGAATTATGAACCAACCCTAAAGGATACAGGCAAAGAGCCATGCAGTAACTATTAGTTAAGACTGTACTGTCTACATCAGGGATAGGCAAAAGGTTGATCAAGATCTGCTGAGAGAACTCTGGATGATTTGCTATAGATCAGCAAGGATTTCTGACTCACCACTGTTTAACAACAGCAACAAAATAACTTTTGCCCCACCCTAAATTATACTGCTGAAATGAAGAAAGCTGGGGTGGGTGGGATAATTAGGAATGGATTTTTGTGTGGAAAGACTGTTATGTGAATGTTATATGCTCAGTTCTGGTACTTAAAATAAATTCCTGGGCTCAGAATTCTTTAATTCTAAGTGTATGTCTTTTGCACCAGGCTCCCCCGACCCTTGATCTGGCTACCAAAATTCAGCAGTACAACAGCAAAAAAGGGAAGTTTTTAAATAAAAGTCTGCCCTTTTTTGCTGCTGTACCACCAAATTTCAGTGGCAAATTTGGTAAGTCAGCAGTGGGGCAGCCCCCGGTGGGTTCCAGGGGTGGGTGGAATTGGCCCCCAGAAGTTGCCCACCCATGATCTAGGGGCTCTAGTAAAAAACAAAGTAGATCCCACAAGCCTGAACATCGGAATCCATGTTGCACTAGCATTCCAGACAGAAGAACAAGTGAGCACACTAATAAATGTTATCTAATAGATACAACAAAGCTGCTTACCTGTTTCCTATCCTTCAAGAACAGTGCCACACAATCACAAATGGGTGTCTAGACAAGCTGGCCACTTGGTGGGAACTCCTTCAAAGTGAGTTCAGGAGACAGAGATAGATATATATCCTGTTACTTCAACTTGCTACCAGGTAAAGGGAAGGGCTGCTCTCCAGTTCTTTAAACAGTTGCTAAAAGGTTTTCTACAAGTTATTCATATGAATAAATGAATAAAACTTCATAAATGGCAAGTTATTCATATGAATGACTTGCAGGCAACCCACCCCCTGAAACAACCTGTCAGCTGCCTTCTTTGCTCTGGTCACAGTTGCAGTTTTGAAAAGGTTTAGATCAGATTAACATTAACTCAAGTATTGCTTTCGTAGAGACTTCTACAGAATAGAGCAGCCTTCCCCAATCTGTTGCCCTCCAGATGAGTTAGACTGCAACTCCCATAATTCCCAACCAGCATGGGCACAGACTAGACTGTCTGGGGATGATGGCAGTTGTAGTCCAACATAACTGGAGAATGCTAGGTTGGATTTGGCATGTATAGAGAATGCTTTCTAAGTTGCTATATTTGACAGGCCTCTTTTTTACTAGCCTACAATGTACATAACTGTTCCACCACTGTTACAAAATGCACCTGCTTGTGGGTAACAATGTAGCAGTGCTGCTTTCTCTTCAAGTCCTGAAATCTGTTAACCCTTCTGGGCTACAGTAGTTTTCTTCTGACTTCACAGTTACCTTTTGTTTTTTCTTGACTGGGACAGAGACAGCAATGAAAGACAAGTATTAGCAGTACTGTGCTTGCACAGCTTCTAGCAGGCCACAGTAATAAGTGCCAACTCAAACAGGCTAAGAACAGCACCATTCACAGGGGAAAACTCACAATGTATGACCACTTAAGTGTTCTATGCAATATATTACTGGAAATAGCACTGTTTATTTGGCAGACAGCTGTTCAATGGAAGAACCTGCTACAAAGGTGTTTCCTGGATGAAGCTACCAGACTGAGGATTCAAAGCACAGATTATGCCCTGGTCACAGTTGCAATTTTGAAAGAGTTTAGATCAGATTAATATTAAGCAGTGCTATCATAAAGCCTTTGCCAAGCATATGGAACTCGGCCAGGTGAGACTTGGGAAAGATCTTTATATGGCCTCTCCCCACATGATCTGGCCTCAGCCTGCGAGCGCCAGCTGCCCAGTCTTGTCTTACAGCTGCCGGTCAGCTTAGATGAATGCTGGTGGCTATGGAGGGCCTGGCTAGGCAACTGCCGCAGCTCACTTCCTTTTTTGTTTAAAGTGCAGCAGCTGCAGATATGCAGTGCGGTGCCAGTGTGCACACAGGGTACCTGGCTTCAGAGGCACAGAAGGGTCCCAAGCTGCTGCTGGAGTGCAGATCTAGTGGCAGGGCTCTAGAGGTACGGCCGGGTACTAGCCTGGCCCAGCACCTGGCCAGATGGCTGCTGGCTGCGGTGGCTGGAGCAGCACTACCTCAGAGGAAGGGTATTGGTGTTTTGGTATGGCTGCCCCATACCAGTAAGGGCCTGGACAGGTGGTATGCTTGTTTCACCACCACCACCACCAACCTGCCACCTGAGACAATCTGCCACCTAAGTGTGCCTAATGGCCAGGCCGGCCCTGGAAAGATGTAATGCTCATCTTGCACCTTTGATGTAGATATGCAGGATCTAATTTAGCTACATTTGCTTAATGAAACAAAAGGTTGTTTTTGCTTCTAATTACTAGTCCTACTATTAGTACCTGCAACTAAGAGCCCACTTAGGTGGTTGAAAAAGAATACTTGGGGTGAAACCAGAAGTAGATTTTTGAATGAAAGGACCCATGAGCTTGGCTCTGGTACTGATCACAATTTCCTCGGCTGAGTATGTGCTCAGAGGGACCCTGTTCTTTAATTCTTAGCAGATGTGCCCCCCACACCCACACACACACTCATGCCTGAGCGACTACTTTGCACCTGGCTCCATTTGGCAGATCTCAGGGTCCTATTAAAATGCAAAGTAGATGCCACAAACCTGAAGTCTGCCCACCCTTGTAATAGTGTAATGTGTGTGATTCTCTGATGAGCATTGGTCATCAGATGGAGGATTATAATAAGTAGTTTGCACAGGATTCAGTGGTTATGCTCAAAAGGTTCTAATATAAATGGAGGTTCTCTCTTTATGGTTCTCTCTTTATGTCGGGTTAGGAAATGAGAAAATTGTGGGTAGTTCATCTGATTTACATTGAACAAAATATGCCTGTTCTTTCCATTCACTAGATTTAGTTAAAATGCATTTTTAAAACGATCCATTGCATTCTCTTTTAAAAAAAATTTTTTCGAAATATGAAGTGCCAGAAATCTTTTGATAAAAGTTTGAAATCCACTTAGAAACATTGCTGCAATGATCTCACAACTGAGTTCAATCACAGCAGTCTCTTTTTTTTACTGCATCATCTTTCTTTTACTTCCACCAGAAGGTAATTACTGTGTGTTCCACCCTATCATAGACTTCTGCTCAAAACACATCTGTTACACATTTATAGGCTAAGTGGTTCAGAATGCTGGTAAGGAAATATTGTGTGTTTGATGTACTCCAAATCTTGTTTTGATCCCCAATTGACAACTGAGTGGAGGGCTATTACCAGAGGTAGCAAATTTAACTTCAGGTTTTAGCTAAGAGGTAGAAATTATTCTCACAATGAAGAATGTCTATGTCCCTATAGACCGTATGAAGAAGTGTACCTCAAATCGTACTTGTTATCACTGCACACACTGTAAATGGCAACTATCCTTGAATCATTTTGTCATATTGAACGATGAAAACAGATTTCCACACTACTCTGGCTGGCCCAGAATAGAGTGTCTGGGCTTAGTGCATGATGTATTGAATGTTTAAAGATGAGTCAAACTAGTGATTGGGTAGCAGGCAAATAAAAGTCAGGAGCAACCAACCAGCTGTGATTCACACATCATAAAAACTAGTTTGAAAATCCTGTCCTGGACCAGAAAGGTGCCAATTATATGGTATGTAAAAGTAGAGAGATTAGGTAACCAGTACACAAAACAAACAAACAAAAATACTATTCATGCATTTAAAATATTTATATACCACCTTTCATCCTCTTTTGACTTCAGAGCAGTGTATACCCAATTTATATCACAGGAAAAATAAAATTAAAAAATACATATAAAATCCTTAAAACAAACAATGACATATTAAAATGCCTGGGTGAATAAAAATGTTTTCGCCAATCCTAACCTCCCTGGTGTTGATGGCTAGAGAGGTTAGGATGGAGGTTGGTATCTCTCCATTGGTGTTCTGCCCAGTGCTTCACTCATTCCCTATATCCTGTATCTTAAAGACCCGGTTGCAGTGATGGCCCATGGCATTTTCCCTCCAACTCTGCCAGGTGAAAGGGTGCAGCCCATCATATCTGATGATAAACTGGTGTCCATTGGTTATGCCTCATCACTTGAGACTAGATTAATGCTTTTGAGAACTGAAAGTTTCCACTGATGAAGAACGCAACAGCCTACACAACTGAATGAATGAATCTATAAGGATTTTTTATCAGAGCTCCAACATCTGCCCATCTCCCTGTTCTTTTCCAGGCACAATTCAAGATGCTGGTTTTAACCTAAAATACCCCCAACAGCCTATGCCAAACACAGAGGTTGTCTCCTTTCATATATTCCATTCCATTATGATCTCTGAGATCAGCCAAGGACAGCTCTTAATGAGACTTGTGGAACATGGAAAGTTGCCATATACAGAGTTAGATCATTGGTCCATCTAGCCACACTTGGTGGGTTCTTGCTCAACCATGGTGAATTTCACTCAACCATGGGTGAATTTCCCTAGGGGAGCTCTTTGTTGCCATGGCAACTGCCCTTCTGAATATTCAAGCTACAGCGGGGGCGCGCCGTAGCTTGTTGTTACATGCAAACCTGGCAAGTGTGGTTTGTTGGGATGCTTGACAAGCCACCCAGAATCCATGGGCTGTTTTAGAGTTGTGGGTGGCTTGTCAAGCACCCCAACATCCCACCCTCACTGGGTTCACATGTAACAACAAGCTACGGTGCTGCCATAGTTTGAAAATTCAAAATGGTGGCTGACACAGTAATAAGAATCTCCCTCCCTCAAGCCTTTTCAAAAGCATTGCAAAGCTGTCTCTTTGAGGCTGGCTTTTAAGGCTCAGAGTGAAGTCACCTGAGGTGGAATGATGGATTTTAATTTTAGTTAATGTGATTGGATTTCACTCTATTTTGCTAAGAGGCTTTATGCTTTTCTTACTCACCCTGAGCCCTTGAAATAAGGAAGGCTATACATATAAATTTAATATTTCCAATCCTTTCCACCCTCTCTCACAGAATAGAATAGTCACAGAATAGTAGGGTTGGAAGGGGCTTATAAGACCATTGAGTCTCAACAGACAGCCATGCCTCTCATCCACCCTACCCAACCACTCTCTCAAGTTCATGTCACCCCTTTCACTGTGGTACTTCCCTAGTGAAATTGTTCCCCAGTCCCCCAAATCCCACCCATATTAAAACCACCATAAAACTCCCCCCCAACCACTCTAGCTCTCTTGCCTTTTTATGTCTCACCTCATAACCTCCACTCTCTATGCTGATCTCACCAGTCAAAGTTCCCGATATGTATATTATGCAGGAAGCATGAACAGTTAATGCACAACTCACTCTGTTATCACCACTTCTTTGTAACATCTAAAGCCATCCTCAATTTGAAGCAGTTATATGAGTAGCTGAGAATGTATTGAGTACTAAACAGCTGAAACTGGTTTGAATGGAAGTTATTAGGTGTTTTGTATGTTTGAAGAAGAGCAACCACACTTTACAGAGCCAAAATAAGAACTTTAAAGGTTGCCTCTAGGCAAATTCTTTTAAAATCTTAGCCAGCATCTGGACTGCACTGGAGTTAATGTCCTAACTAGATATTGGCTGGATTTTCTGTATGATGAATACAACAAGGGGCCTTTGTTGTGCTCTTCACTGTGCTACTAATATATAATGAATGCTTACAAATAGTAAAAGTACTTTATACTAGAAGCAGGCTGCTGTTATCTCTTAGGTTCTTACCTATCTCTAATTATTTCTCGCGACTATTAAAATAATAATTTGCAAAGATCAAAAATCTTAGTGGACTTAGTGTCCATTTTTCACTTACAAACACCCCTCCTTGCTTCTGCCACCAACATGTTGGACCTTTAAAAGCCCACCAAGATAGCCCTATGTTGCTCTCTCCAGGAAAATACAGTGTGCCACAGGAACTGCATACTTCTCTCTTTTTTTTGTTTCATTCCTGCTTTCCAAGGACCAGTGCCCTTTAAAACAGAGAGAGAGAGGGAGAGAGAACAAGCATATATCACTGCTCTAGTGCTGTGCTGCCATTTCCCATCTAGAGAAAACATTATGCGTACAGGGGACAAGTAGGGGCAGCCTTAGCAGCTAACTCAGGCCATTGGTTGCAACTCAAAAGATCAGCCAAATGTCTGTGCTTGCATCACTCTGAGAAAAATACAAGATGTACATGTTGGTACAGCAATCATGGGGTAAAGTCTGGATCAGCCTTCCCCAACCTAGTGTTCTCCAGATGTGTTGGACTACAACTCCCATAATCTCCAGCCTAGCTGGCTGGAGAATTATGGGAGTTGTAGTCCAGCACATCTGGAGAACACCATTGAGGGAGGTTGGTCTGGATCCAGAAAAGCAAAAGGAGTTTTCACTGTCATTTCTGAAGTATGGCATAGGAACGCAAGAACATCAGAAGCTGCCTTATACTGAGTCAGAGCATTGGTCCATCTAGCCCAGTATTTTCAACACTAACTGGCAGCAGTTCTCCAGAGTTTCAGACAGGTATTTTTCCAACCCTACCTGGAGATGCCAGGGACTGTACCTGGATTTTCTGCATGCAAAGCAGGTGCTCTACCACTGAGATATGGCTCCTCCCTGAACTTTCCTCTAAGCTTCACATCTTCGAAACTTCAAAGAACATGCCTGAATTAGAAAAAAAAATTGCGGAGAAGCCACAATTCTTCGAAGATAATGCCTTAATTTAAAAAAAAAAAAAGCCGAAGCAGGGGAAAGAAGGGGGTAAAGCTTAGTCTCATTTGAAGGGATAGAACAACCCCCTGCTCGCTGCAGGAAGCCTGATTCCCAGGCGGTCGCTCATCCAACTACTGACCGGGCCAACGTGAAGCTTCGAAACTTCGAAGATGCCAGCAGCCCCCTCCCAAAACACAAGCGCTGGGTGCCGCTACCACTGCCCCTCTTCCTCGCGCCGGCTGTCAAGGGCTGACATGGGGAAAAGAGCATTGGCAGACACCCCCCATCCACTTGTCCTGGCCTCCAGCAGGTGTGGGGGGAGAAGAGGATAGGTGCCTCCTTCTTCCCTCCAGCCCCACCTGCTACAGTGGCGGTGGCAAGGGACAAGCTGGTCATTTTCCCAAGGCCAGGAAAACATGGGGAAAACAACAAGCCTCTCCCGTGCCACTGCCGCGCAGTGGCTGTGGAATCAGCAGAAACAGGAAGAGTTTCTGATCTTCAAATGAGAGCCGCCGTCTTTAAGAGCAGGAAAACAGCACAGTGCTCAAGCATGAACCGAGCTCACGCATTCGATGAAGCACCGCAACGGAGAAAATGGCTGAGTGTGGATAATCACGTTTTAATGCAAGAGCGTTTAACCCAATAAGACACTGAATTCGTTGCGATAGCGGGCACAATGTAGATCGGCCCTCAGACAATGGTAATTATGAAGGTTAAGGCTACAATCCTATACACACTGTCTTGGGAGTACGTGCTGTTGAATTCAATGGGCTTAGTTCTAAGTAGTGCACTGTGTGTCACAAGCAGTTTTCCTGAAGGGAGAATTAACTAAGCCAATTTTAAAAGAAATGGGGTGAGGCATCTTTCTTTAAAGTCCAACAAATACACAATACTGCAGCGCTGGAGAGCCTTGGGGTGGGGTGGGGTCTCAAATTGCCAATTTGAAATTGGTCTGCAGCACATAGCAAAAGAGAGTGAGAGAGGCCTAAACAGAGATAAATCCACTTACGGTACATATGCACAGGAGGTTTATGTGCTTCCAATGCTGGGCAAGCCCTGTGGAAATAAGTATGACGCAGAGTACGAGAACAAGAGCGAGTGATGGAAACCACAACTGCAGAGTTGCAACCCACTGTTCTGCTCACTGGAAAAGAACCACTAGATGATGGCAGCGCTAACCTAAGCATCATCAAAATTAGCCCCCCCCCCCCCAGTTTCTATTGAAGGTCCGGAAGCAGGAGTGGTTGCCTCTTATTATTTTTTTTAATAAGTAATCAGGATTCTCTTTCCATATGAAAGCCCATGGCAAATTAAAAGCATAAGGTGATGATACATACAAGGCATATAAGTAAGATTTCAAAGGAGGGTTTTTCTTAAAAAGGCGTCGGCAGGTCTTGAAAGAAAATGCTGCTGAATCTGCAGTGGCGGCTGCTGGAAAATACAACCTCAAGCCTCTAATTAAGCTGTTCTGCAAAAGAAGTACCATCATTTCTTCCTACTCTGAAATGTGGGATAACCACCCCCCTCAAATAAGAGATGGTACTTTGGCACATTAAAAATGAAGTAGCTACAAGGCTAATGAGGAACAGCCTTGCCAATGTACATGGGAACACATACACATATATACACACACAACTATTCCAAAACTGAAGATAATGACTGAAAAATTATGGCTGTTTCCTTTCTTGGCAGACATTAGTACAATGAGAATTCTCAGAACAGCAGCCCTTTTGTGCCAGCATGCTGTGTTATGTTTATACTATTGCAGATTCGCCAGATGATTACATACATATATACATAGCAAAGCATCCTTTCTCCATTGACATAATACGTAAAGTAGTAAAGCAGCTCTGGAACACAGGGCTGTATCTGAACTGAAATCACTCCATTGTTACAATAAGGATTTACAGGAATGT
Organism: Heloderma suspectum; assembly: GCF_057233095.1. Taxonomy (NCBI): domain Eukaryota; kingdom Metazoa; phylum Chordata; class Lepidosauria; order Squamata; family Helodermatidae; genus Heloderma; species Heloderma suspectum. The sequence goes on from NC_139459.1 coordinate 92,107,572, forward strand.
AATGTATAGAATATTCTGCACAATTAAGCTGAAGGACCGATGCCATTATAATTATTATACCTTTAACTTATACTCAGTGTCAAAAAGTGGTCAAACGTGTAAGTAGGTGACTATATCTTTACATGGATTTTAACAGAACAAGCAATTATAAGTGTCCTTAATTTCATATTGTCCTTGTAACTGAGACATAGACAATTTGGAGACATTCGAATACGCTCCCTGCCCCCCATATTTACTTGTACAAAAGGGTGCATTCACATGTACTTTTCTTTGAATTTAATTGAGTTTTACTCCTGCTGTAATTATTTCACTTTAGTTTCATTCATATACTCATTTCTACTTTAATTATTCCCCACTTGCACTATATTCTAAAAACACTTCATGATACAAATGGCTATTATTTTGTCTGAACCAGTAAGATATTAACTTGAACAAATACTGTATACAAAGACGAAGGCAAGTCAAATCAGATCACAATTTGAAGGGTTTTCACCGCCCCTATAATCCACAAGGAGTACTTAAAAAGTCTTACTGTTTTCCCTAAAGGAAACAAACCTATTAGCAACCATTAGTCTGTTCAGAGACTTTAACCCTACTTCCCTATGTGTGCAATGACATAAGTCAATTTTATCATGGTTATTCAACTAAACCAGTGATCAGCTGGAGGGGTAACTCCTTATTTACAAAACAGTGCTATTAATAATTTTTCAGCTGCTAAAACTTGGAAAAACTCAAAGAGTGTTTTCTCAGGACATAACTTTTCAAATAACTCTATACCATCGCTAACCACATTGGTATTAAAACCTCTGAATCTCTTTAGTAAGTATGCATACAATCCCTCCACATACATAAATATCCTCTCTGCCCTTATTACATCTCTACTGGGAATGTCTATTTTGTGCTCCTTTTACAGCATTCCCTGAATAGCCCTTTTGTGTCTGCAGAGCCCAAGAAACATAGCTGCTGGTCTATGTGAATCATTTGTATCATCCATTAATGGTACAGATAGATTCCTCCAGGATGCTCAGAATCAGAGCTGGACCTCTTTCACTTAACAGGCCCACCGCCCCCAGACAGCACCTCCTTGTAAGGTTGTCATTGGTGGCCTTCTGTTTTACATATGCTCCCATAAATCAGCTAGCACAGCACACTATGAACACCAGTGAAATAGTTAAGAACTATCTGTGCTGTTCTACTGATAGAAGATATTGCTAGGAGAGATATTCCAAATAGTAGTTATTGCCATTGCTGCTTAACAATGGACATGTATTGAAGAAGGCAGCCATCTCTACCTTAACATGGCCATGACCATCAAAAACACCTTGGAAGTAGTTTATATTTCCAGTTTGCAAATGTCAACAGCTGAGTCATGGCATACTACCAATGGCCTGGCATCTACCAAAGCACAGCAGTTATGACAAATGAAGATGGGATCTTGAGTAAATATGCACAGAAAACTAGAAAAATATCCTTACCTGGCCATTCCAAGACTGGAAAAGTTGGACGGGACAATCAAGACATCAAGCCTGGAAAAGGGATGGGTACCCAGCAGATTATAAGCAGCTGAGAGACACTGAGGAATCAGCTGGAGTAGAATCTCTTCACCAGATTTCATAAGGCACAGGGGAGCAAAGACACGATGAGGAATAACCACCTGGGAAGCAGCATCAGGATCTTGAAAACGGCACAGATACGGCACATGACCGCAAGCTTGTCCCAACAACCTGACAGGGCCAAATAATAATTTGATTTTGCTTTGATGTTTTTTAACAAAGTTCTGAACACACTAACATAACTCAGCTATGGATGGCCTTGTTGTTTGGGTTTTATTACCGCACCGCAGCAGTGACCCATTTGGATCAGGAAAACAATTTATTTCCTTTCATGTGGGAGAGAAGGGACTTTCTCAACTATTGATAGGAAATTGGTTTGCATGGAGATAACAGTGTTCTTGAGAAGGCTTAGTATAAGGCATCCTTCCACAACCTGGCACAAACATGTTGGATTGCAGCTCCTATCACTCCTAGTCAGTATGGCCATGCTGACCTGGAATGATGGGAGTTGCAGTCCAACAAATCTGAAGGGCACCAGATTGGGGAAGGCTGATACAAGGATTAGGATTCTGCTAACATTCATGAGCTACCTGATGGACATATTTCAATTGCTGAGATAATATTTCCCCATCATGTCACGCTGATTTAGTGACAAATAGCTTGGCTGACTTGCTTGAATCTAGAGCTAATTACTCTGCAGGAATCTTTCTGCTACACAGCTAGCTTCCAGATACTGTCACACTTACCTCCCTGCTACCTTGGAAAATGTGTCTTTATAGTTTCATTTTTTAAAAAAATACAAAAAAACCAGAACTGGGATGAAAGCAGTGAAATGCCCAAGGCCATTCAATATTTCTGGGTGCTTCCAGAAAGATGGCTCCTATGCTACCAATTAAAAAGACATGGTGCAGCTATTTGGTAAGAAAAAACATGGAACCATATCTGATATTTATTGTCCAATACAAACTGCTGCACAAGTAACAATTACTATTATGTCTAATACAAACTGCTGCACAATGATTATGTTCCATCCAAGTTTTATTGCATGGATATATATTTCTGTTTATAGCATTGTCCCCTTTCAATCTGGACATGGCTTCTAGTATTTTAAGGCCTATATCATAGAAAAACATTCAGCAAGTGTGGTTTCTTCCATCCTAGGAATATAAAATGTACGCTACATGTCTTTCTCGCCTAGATTTACAACTTTACTGGCACCCAAAAACAGTAGAAAAGGAGACATTGTTAGAATATGCTCCTTTTTAGGATTGCCTCCATACCCTGAAAAGAGCAGGAATTCACCACTACAAATATAGTGCTACTGGTCTCTTTACCATGGACAAGAGAATGGGAGTGGACTGTGAACTCACATGTTTCCTCTGCCCCTCTTCCACCTGAATTTTTCCCTTCTATCTCTTTGTCAGCTTTAACCATGGTATAGCACAGCACCCGTATGGATAACAATAGCCAGGTTTCCCCTTAATCAGGATTTGCAGATCCACTTCAAACCATTATGAAGATGGGAACCTTGGTTATTGATGATGCAGATTTAAAACAACAGCAGAAGTAGGCAAATTGGTGCCTGCCAGATGTTTTGGCCTAAACCTCTCATGATCCCTGATTATTAGCCATGCTGACTAGGGCGTATGGAGATTGTAGTCCAAAACATCTGGAGGGCACCAGGTTGCCTATCCTAGAACTAAAGCACAGCTAAAGCTGACCAGGGAAGGGAGAGGGAATGTACAACTTACTCCTGATCTCCTAACAATAGTTAAAGAGATCATCAGCAGTTAAATCTTCAGCAAGCACATATCTGTTTATCATCTGTAAAATATGGGATAATATATCTGGAATGCATAGAGAAGTTCTGAATGATGTTTCTAATCTTGAATAGTACACAGTCAGAATACATTAGCAGGAATGTATTTTGAACTCCTTTAAACAATATCTTGCCATGAAATTGATGATCTGCTACAGACTCAAAAAACATGAGGCACAAACATATCACAACAGCACCATGCTTTTCTGGGGAACTACCAATATGTGAACAAATAGGAACTATTAGAAACAGGATACCTCAAACATAGCTGAGCTGAAAAACTAAAAGGATGGAAACTAGGAGGAGGACATATCACTACTTCTATATGAAGAGAACTTAAAACAAAATAGAGATGCAGTTTCACAAAGTAGACTGCTAAGGAGATATGAAAGAGCTATGCCAACTTACAAATAGGGAACAGGATTAGCTGTCTAGCCAGTCTCACAAAACTGGAACTAAGGAGCACCTGCTTAAATGAATATATCAACCAAGGACATAAAAAGGGAATGATTTTTACAATGCAACATGATAAGCAGTTAAAATTTAAAAGACAAAGCATTATCTTTCACTATTCTAAAAAAGAAAAAGAAGTGTTCCTTAAAATAATTAACCCAGGAGTGTTAACCTGAACCTCTTGAGCAGTCTTCACCAACCTGGTGACTTCTAGATGTGTTAACTACAACTCCCATGATCCCCATGCTGGCTGAGGATGGTGAGAACTGTAGTCTAACACACCTGGAGGACACCAGGTTCACAAAGTCTGCTCTTAAGCAGTCCCATTATGTCCTTAGTTCTAGAAGTGCCACTAGAACATCTGCAACCACACAGGCATTAACCACAGTGACTTAAAATCAAGTAAGATTAAAAACTGGAGAAAAAAGACGTGAGAGCCTGACATAGTCTAGGAATTCAATTTTCATGTACCTCAACTAAAACAAATCCATGTAGAAACCAATTCCATTACTCAAAGAACACTTTCTTTCTATATAAGCAACACACCCTTGCCCATCCTCACCCACTAGACTAATTTCTCTTATATGGCTTCCCTCTGCTTTGATTAAACATGTTCTGCTATTGTTCCTTGACTCCGATGACTCATTTTCTTTTATAACAGAAGAAATGGAATGCTCTCTAAAGTACATATTTTTCAACTGTAATCACCAACCTGACATCCGCCGTTGAGCACAGTGGAAAGAACCCATCATTCCTCTGAACATCAGTTGTCCACATTTTTCTTTTAACTTCTGCCCAGCATCCAACAGCAATAGTGAAGGTGGATGCCGGCATTGGCATGGTCACATAATAAAACCAAGTTAATACACCTATGAAGAATAGAGCATACGTTATCCATTGCATTGCACTTGAGCTGCTAAATCTAAGGAGTTGCTTCCCGATTCAATTACCAGGTAGCCTGAGGGTTGGGTTTGTTTTTGTTTTTTAAATTCAACCATAATGGGTGGTATCCAATTAAGTCCTCACAGTGAGGGAGCTGCTCCCATCAGCGGAATGGGGAGATGTGCAATTCACCCTCCAGCCCACTCATGCACCTTCAAACTCTGCTCTGGGATCTTCTAAAGCAGATTTGGGAGAGTGTAGGGGGCTTGTGGGGGGGACAAAAGAGGAGAAACTCCCATCAACTAATGGACATTTGCTTGAATGACACTGTATTTCATCCACGGTTTTCAAAATACCACACTTTATAAGAGACATGGGAAACCTCTGCCCATGGGCCGCATTTGGCCCACCAGCTTCTTCCCCAGTCCCCCCAAATCTGCAGCTGATCAGAGATAAGACGATCTCCCTGCTGAAAAGCTCTTATCTCTGATTGGCAGTTGACTGGAGCTAAGACCTTTTCCCCTGCTTGGTACTGTGAAACAGAGCTGAGAAATACTCTCCCCTGCCACAACTAATCTGCATGGAGTAGTTGAGGAGAAGGGTGTGTGTGTGAGTGCATGGTGTGGATGTGTGTGCAGATGATGTGGCTGGGATGTGCATGTCTGTGTAAATGGTGTGTGAGTGAGATGGCCACATCTGCTTTAGGCTCTGACCATGGCCACCACTGGCATGCACCTCCTGGGAGTTTCTTGGGTGGCAATCTGGCTTTGGGCCAAAAAAGGGTTATCCACCCTGCTTTATGACTATACTATAAGCTCATTTATTCTAACACCTTAATATAATGGTGCAAAAGTAAGCCTTTTACTTCATAAAAATATTAGGTAAATCCAACATTACATAAGCAGAAGGCAAGCTCGTGCAAGCTTCCCCCTCTTTTCCTCTGCAGCTCCCTGTACTCTCCATATAGCCTCTCCAGAGGGTCAGGGGACCTACAGAATACTGTGAAATGTGTCTTACCATTCTGAAGTGGAAGAGGGGAATTGCCTAAAATGGGAACCTTACGCGAACAGTGCAAAATCTGGTGAGACACATTTCACAATGTGCTATAGATCCCCACGACTCTCTGGAGAGCCTTTTGGTCAGGATACAGGGGGCCTCAGGGGGAAGGATAGGAAGGGAAAGATCCATTGCATGACCTTGCCTTCCACTTTGCAACATCAAATTTTACCCATTGCAATCAAACCTATTCCAACTTTAGGATCTCTGGTTCTGCAGAAATTATCCAATACATTCAACTTGATCCTAAGGACTGCAGTCAAGAAGGACCCCATTATTAGTTTCCTTTCTTTTGTGAGGTTAGGTTTACATGGCAGACGTAACAAGTCAACAAACTTGCTGAGCCAGTGTGGTGTAGTGGCTAGAGTGTTGGACTGGGAGTTGGGAGATTCGGGTTCTAGTCCCCACTCAGCCATGGAAGCTCACTGGGTGACTTTGGGTCAGTCACAGGCTCTCAGCCCAACCCACCTCACAGGGCTGTTGTTGTGAGGATAAAATGGAGGAGAAGGAGGACTGCGTATGCTGCCTTGGGTTCCTTGAGGAAAAAAGGTGGGATATAAATGTAATAAATAAATAAAATAAATATATAAACAAACATTTTCTACCCAGTTGTATTTGATGGATGTTGTCTTTATATATAAGAGATTCAAAGGGCATGGATTATGTTTAAATCTATAAAACCCTCTTGAGAACTGGAAAAGAACCAAAGAAGTTCACTACCTGTGGCTGCTGTTATGTCAGCACTGTTGTCCTTGAAGTCAAAGTCCCTGTTCACACATGTATGTTCATCACTTAATGTACCAAGTGAAGACTTGCACATCTGAAGCAGCCACCATAGGCCCAACACTACAGATGGAAGTTTCATACCAGCTCATACACAATACTTCTTTTAAAAAAATGCCAGCTGTGCTCTAGATAAAGTTAGATAAATGACAGGGATGATTTTAGGTCTCTTCCTAGTGACCCATAGTTTATTTTCTCCAAGGCTCTTTATACAGCAGCTGTAGTCCTCACCACTACGAGAAATTCTCATGTTACTTGTACTTGCTTATGTGGCATTCCTATTATGCACATTATTTCCTGAAACTAGCATGGATACTATTATTTGCCTATTTTTCTCTAATTTTAATGAGAGCTTATTGTTCTTCCTCTTGTTGTTTCCAAGAACGTAAAAGAAATTAAATGAACTTAATTGCCTTGTCTCCTGTCCCTAACGTTGTTTTTCTCCCTTCTTGCTCGGTGCCTTTCTGCCTACTGTGTTAAATCTACAGTACATCTTCCTCTTACACTTGTTGCTATCTATTGTCTCAGTAAGCCTTGTGTGGCTCCCTTGGACACAGCACCATCTAGGGTAGAAATGAAAGAAATATTCATGCAATGCACATTTCCACGTGGCACTGAAATGATCCAACTCATACACATAAACACTGCCATGAGTTTGGACTGTAACTGGTGTTTCGTGAAAAATATAAAAACAGAGAAGTGAACCCCTTCCCTTTAATATGCTGTGCCAATGATTTGTGCAGAAATCAATTCCTACAGCCAGGTTTACATAGAAATCTACATAACTGGTAGATGATTCCAGCCTGTTCAGAAACTATACAAAATATATAATTTGAAGCAATAACATTTTTAATTTTAAATAGTGCTAGATGCGATTATGGCATGCTATGTTTGTTATTGAAAGTTCAACTCTTAGAAATGATTTTAAAATATTTTGTATCGCATATTCTGGTTGAAAACACACAAATACATTTAAAATACATACATTTAAATGTATTTGTTGGCTGCTGTATTTGTATTTTTTCCTGCTTATTGTTTCCATCAGGACACACCTATATTTTTTATAAAATAAGCAATTGAATAAAACAAAATACAGGGGCTGTTCACACAACACACTAACCCACACTCAGTGGTTGGGTGTGGGTTGTTTTGAACTGTGGGTTGTTTTGAACTGTGGGTTGTTTGTTGAACCATGAGTTAGTGTGTTGTGTGAATTAATTCCATTCACTGAACCATTCCACAGTCTCTGGCATTTGCGTAATGAGAAATATATTGCATTAAATCTTAAGATGGAGAGGGGACCCATAAACTGGCTTTCAGTTATGAATTGGGGAGGGGTGATGGCTCTTTGCAAATCCTGAACAAAATTAAACAAATGCCTTTTCTGTTCTCCAAAGTACCAGAAGGCACAGCTTTGATTACTAATTCAGAGTGTAATCAGTACTAAAGCTATGGAACACTGATGTCATTTGTGACACACTAATCAACAGTGTGTTGAATTCCCCCTCCCCGCCCCAGCCATGGTTACACTTTCCAAGTTACAAAGCACCCTTTTTCCCATTCAGAAGTGTTTACTTAATTCACGTGGCAGCAAAACTGTAATGAGAAGGAAAGCTATGCTTTGTTTAGATAATTTTTGACCAAAGAATTAGCAAAAGTATGACAGAATATGTTGAACTGCTAAGATTTGAAGAATTTCACTTACAGAATTTCAGTTACAGAAGTCTTCCACAAATACTGCTGCCTCATTTCTTCATTAAAGGGTTTGAAGAAAATGCTAAAGTTCCAAACCTAAGCATACTTACTTGGGGGAATGTCCAATTGAACTCAGTGAGACTTACTTCTGCATAACATGCATATAATCAGACTGAGAAATAGATAGGAGCCCCTTTGTTTGGAAGGCATCGCTAAGCTACTATTTTTTCCAAATACAATTATTGCTCTGTGGGCACACATTAATAAATATAGCACAGTATGCACCGTATCACGTTATAACGTGATCAAGTGCCACACCAATGCATAAGCTGTAATTCTGGGAGGAGTAGGAGGAATTTGAAAGGTCATGAGTGTTTCATCATTTGTGTTTATAGCATGAGCCAAGCCACAACGTAGTGCTGCAATTGCAGGAGAAGGGAGAGGTCATGCTGCCAATCCAGGTTAGGTTGTTTGTTTTTAAGGGTCACAATCCTATGCATATTTAAACTGAAAGAAGTCCTACAACTCCCAGCATTCCCCAACCATCATGGCTTGCTGGGGAATGCTGGGAGCTGTAGGACTTTTTTCTGTCTAAACATGCATAGGTTTCCACCCTACATCAGGTAACTGCATGCACACCTTAGCACAGGGGTAGGCAACCTTTTGGGCCCCGTGGCCACATTTGGAAATTTGAGAAACTGTCCTCCTTTCCCCCTCCTGTCCTTATTTTTCATCCCACTGTCCTGTGGTATGTGAAGGAGATGCAGGAGCCCCAGCCCAGCTCACTGGGAAGCAAGCAGCTCTGTCCAAGCAATGTGCCAAAACAGCTTCTACAGCTTGAAAGCCACTCCCAACAGCAAAAGTTATAATACCACTAAATTGGAACACACATGACTAGGTAGCACACAAAACTGCAACCACTGAAAAAAAAAATCATAAAAGTAGTTTGGGGAAAAACAGAACACTGAGGGAGAAATAGCTTCAGGACAACAGGTTGGAGAGTGTGCCATATCCCGCATGAGTGAGCCAGACATTACAGTACCAGATAAAACACTAATGGAGAGTCTCCCTAGAACTTTAAAGCATTTTGTACACAGAAAAGTGCTACAAAAATTATTGCAAATAATAAGGGCACAAAGACTATAGATTGAACATAAGAACAAAAGAAGAGCCATGCTGGATCGGACCAAAGGTCCATCTAGTCCAGCATTCTGTTCACACAGTGACCAACCAGCTGTTGACCAGGAACCTACAAGCAGGGCATGAATACAAGAGCACCCTCCCACCCATGTTGCCCAGCAACTGGTGTACATAGGCATACTGCCTTTGATACTGTTGGTAGCACATAGCCATCAGGACTAGTAGCCATTGATAGACATCTCCAGGAATTTGTCTAACTCACTTTTAAGGCCATCCAACTGACAGCAATCCCCTTTAAAATGTGCACATATTATTTCCCCCTTGCCACCAAAACATGAATGGGTATGTCTACTTCTCTTGTCTCCTAAAACCCCTCTATCACTTCTTACTTACCCAAGTCCTATAACCCCCTGCAACACTTCTCTGTCTAGCCACAACACATGCCCTCTTCTCTCACAGAGGCTTCTCACACACCTATTTGTTCTTATTACAAAATAGAAAGTGCAGGACAACTGTTATGAAGGTGCATGAATGCATTATTCAGGTATTGTCCCTTTAAAATGCATGGAAGTGGAGCCTTAATATTTTCCTGGTTGTCGCGTCTGTGTATTTTAAAGGAAGATCAGTAATTTTATTTATTGTATTTCTAGCCCACTTTTCTACCAAGATTGGCTCCTAAAACAGATTATAATCTGATCAAATTCCATTCAAGTACAGATGCCTATAATGTTCTATGATATACATATCTCATTCATATACATATACATATACACACACACACACACTTATATATGCATCTCCTTCAACCACCCTGCCTCTTTCCTGCAAGGGTGGGCAAAGGAAAAGCTGCTTGGCTAGAATGTGTGCAGAGTTTCCCTAATTGGGGAAGCCTGCATGCAGCAAAGCCAGGTTCCTGGGCCAAGCATCGGGTGGAAGTTCCACGCAGCTCTTGAGCCAGGGAACAAATGACATCAGGTGGGCGGGACCACAGCCACTGATGTCAAAAGCATGACATGCCCAACTGATGTCATACAGTCCACGGAGGGCTGGGGGGGGGTATCCATTCCCCCCACCCCAATTTGGTTCTGCACCCTTGGTATTATATATCCGGTGTTTCAGTAGATATAGTGAACTTCTCCTTAGGCTGTTTTACTCTAGTTGATCCACAAGCATATCCATGATATACTAAGGATTCTTTGATGAGCTTCCATCAGGCTTTAAAAACCTGCCTGTTCAGGCAGGCTTTTTGGAGTGGGTTAGGGTTTTTTAGAGCAGTGTTGTTGTTGTTGTTTTGTTCAGTTGATTACGTAAATTTGTTATTAGTACTGTACGCTGCCTAGAGAGGCCAGGTAGCAGGCCAGATGGGTGGCTAATAAATCAAATCAATAAATCAATAAAGGATTACAATGAGTTTCTTTATTTCTTTTGTGATCTTGTTGCATTTGTATGTGTGTTCTTTTTGTTGCCATTTCTTTAAAACTTTCTTTCAATTTGAAATTAAATTTCATGTCGAAACTGATTACAATTATAATCCAACACAGCACAAATGAGACAAATACACATAAATCTTCCTCAATTGACATGACAATCTACCAAAGTGAACATTGTTAACAGGTGAAGGCCTTCAATCTGGAACCCTAATGCACTGAACTACTTTATAGTCAAGACCTTACATTGTAAGGCTTTTCTGAATAACACTGAGGGAGCAATCCTGTACCCACTTACCTTGGAGTAAGCCCAATTGAACTCAAAGGGGCTTACTTCTGATTAAACATGCATAGGATTGCACTGCACTTTCCCTTTCAGCAATCCTACTGGCTTTGCAACCCCACATATGGGAAACTCAGGTCTCAACTTTCTTGTAGATCTCTTACATATAAGACATAGAAATATGTTTGTAGCCTAGCTAGTGGTACCCCCATTGCCTTGAAGGAAGAGCAGCCACCCAATTTGAAGATATTATATTTGAAGATATAATAAGGAAGATTGTTGGTTCCTATTCCCAGATCTTTCTGGCGCTACTTGGAAATACCCTCTGCTCTTCCCCAGTAGTATATTGGACACCTTCCGACCGGAGGGGCTCATCTTCCGGTGTCATCTCTTTTAGCCTTGTGATACGTTCCATGGGGTTTTCTTGGCAAGAATACTGGAGTGGGTTGCCATTTCCTTCTCCAGTGGACCACATTTTGTCAGACCTCTCTGCCATGACCTGTCCGTCTTGGGTGGCCCTGCACGGCATAGCTTATGGCTTCACTGAGTTGCGCAAGCCCCTTCGCCACAACAAGGCAGTGAAACAACAATAACAACAATTCCCAGATCTTAGGCCTACCATGCCTATGGCCTGACTAGAGAGAGGCGGAGTCAGAGACAGCTGAGCTGAACAAAAGAGCCTGGGAGTCTCACCAGGCTGTGTGGCGGAAGTATTATTCCCATATTAAAACACTTCAAATGACATTTTGTTTAATATATTAAGATGGCAAATACATGCCGTACCTTCCTCAGATTCTGTTGGTTCCGCTGCATTTTCCCCACTCATTAAAACAACAAAGCATGCATCTGCTCGGACTGTAGCTTGCCATGTTGACATGGCAACAGGAGGTTCTTGGCATGGAAAAAGGGCCCTGTTGTTTATTGGAGACCCCACTGTATAAACACATGGCCTATAGGGAAGAGAAAAAAGATAAGAGTGAAGTAATGTGTACTACTAATTACAGGAAATACTGAGTTCCCAATAGAAATAGAAATTCAAACTATCAATACCCGCAGTGCATCTGGTCTCAATCTCGCCTGAGAAGAAAGAACCAAAGTGTTGGAGATTTGCTTTTATGCATCTTTCAATACAATTTCTATGAATTCTGGGTTTATATTTGCAACTAAGAGGCAAGACAAAAAATCAACATAACATATTTGTACTCTTTGGACTTATATGATATTCTGCTTCAAAACAAAACAAATTTTTCACTGTCCAGAATCATGTCATAGATTTTACAGAACAGTCCACAAATTGATCAGCTTGTTCTCCTAACACTAAACTAAACTAAGGGTTAGCATTGCATCCAAACCATTCCTGTATCTCTGTGCAGAGACTACACCAACCTTCCCCAACCTGGTCCCCTCCAGATTCTTGTACTCCAACTCCTATCAGCTGCAGCCAGCATGGCCAATGGTCAGAAATGCTGGGAGTTGTAGTCCAAAACATCTGGAGGGAACCAGGTTGGAGAAGGCTGGTCTACCCAGAAATATATTGCAGATGCCTACAGGATCCCCATCACTATCCCTGTTAGGCCACACACTATCAGTGATATAACGTACGTTTTGCCCCTAACACATTGGCGGTGTAAGGACGAGGCCCACCTGGGCATGGGCCCAGGATCTTTTTCAGCTGCGTCCAGATCTTAAGAGCTGCCCCAGTTATCATCATCTGCCTTAATACAAGCCTGCCTCTGCCCTCTGAACTCAGTAGCCTTGCAGTTACTAGGACCAGATCTACATGAAAACGCAATGAGAAGCACTTTTCTGTTATATTCAGATTTTCACGAAATCGCTTTGGTCCGTCAGGGGCACATGAAGCAAGAAAAGTGAAGTATACATACCTAAAAACCCACTTTCATGGGTCACACAGCCCTTGAAACCCCATACTTTGGGGTTGGGTGGGCAGAGTAGAACTGAATGTCATCAACCTGGTAGGTGCTGCTCAGCAAACGAAAGAGGGTTGTTCCCTCCCCCTGTCCATGCTCCCCTGCTCAAAGGAAGTTTACTGGAAGCACTGAATTAAAGTTCCTGAATTAAAGCTCCTCCCCACACCTCTCGCCTCTCATCTACCATTGGGATACTGTGAAAGATTAAAGATTAAAACTGTGCTTTTATGAGTGGGGAAAACAGGCTGCATTCTGTGAATGAGTAAAGCCGCTACTGTGGTATTCTGACCAACTGGGACAGCGAAACTCTTATGTGATCTCAATGGGTAAAGCAGCTTGTGAATGGGAAGTAATGCTAAACGGGAAGCCTGGGCCCAAAAGTGCTAACGTGGATGTAAAGAAGCTACTTTTCTATTCTGAATGATTGAAACAGCATTACTCTGATACTGCGAATGGGAAAAAGAGACTAGCTGGAATGACTGAAACTGCCAAAAGGTGTTCCTGTCCTTCAAAGCTTCATAAGAGTGGAGCTTTGAAGCAAAAGGCTTGCCCATCCCCTTATGCTTTTGAGGATCTCTCAGCAATGAAGGGAGGAAACTGCCAAGAGGCAGGAAAGTGAGAGAAGGAGGAAAGAGAAGAGTGTGTGACATTTCCCCCGCACACACATGCTGCCCAGCTGATTCCAGGGAATTATTAGCCTCCTGTTGGGGACAAGGGTGAGTAGGAGGGAGGAGACAAGTCTTCCAGCCCCCACTCTGCTTGGTGGACTAAATGCTGGAAACAAAGAAAGGCTCCTAGGGGAGTCCTGGCTATGCTCCTCCAAAGCTGCCATCAGCTGAGGAGAGTAGAGGCGGCAGGAGACTTCTGCGTACATTTGCTGATCCAGAAATTTAAATTTTCCCGACCCCAATTGAAGATAATGAGTTACTTCAGAGTAGTCATAGCCTTGTGTCCACTCTTTCAAGATGTGAATGGGGGAAAACCTACGTTCCAAAAGTATGCTACTGCCAATGGCAAAAAATAAGGAAATGGGGGGGGGGGACGGAGGGATGGCTCCACCCCTTGACCAAAGGTCACAGCCAGGCACAGACCAACCCCTAGGCACGCCCAGCACGCAGACTGGGGCACACTGCAGCTGAGGTGCAGAGAAGCCACATTTAAAGAAAAATACACACTGAAACAACTTTCAGAAAATGCTCGTTTTGAGGGGGACGCTGCAGGGTTGCTGCGGGGTGGTGACGACGTCATGTGTCATGAACGATCCTGAAGTGCTCTCCCTCCTCACTAAATCACCCATGTAGATGACCCCGCCCAGAGATCTTAGGACTCACTCCTTTAGCAGACTAATAGGGAGTGTAGCATGATGGCACCAGCCTTTTAAACTGGAGAGGAGGCTACCACCTTTCCTTCCACAGTCTGCTCATTATTTTCATTAAATGCAGAGTTCAAAATTGCCTCACAGCACCACTGTCACGTGGTTTTCTTGGAGTGTGCCTAGCTCTGCAGAGACCGGCCCAGCCAATTGCTACCGGGCAATTGCACTTGTGCACTGCACCACTGTAGGTAGCGAGGCCCTGAAAACAGGAAGAGCAGGCACACTGGCTGCTCACATATCAAGTGGAGTGCCAGAGGCCTTCCTCGTCTGTTGCTTCTTCCAAGCTGGCCCAGGCTCCTTATGGGGGCGGCGGGGGGGGGGGCAGGGCAGCAGAAGTGGGTTTGCTTGCAAAAAGAGTTTGAATGAGCAGTAATGCCTGAATTTGGGGCAAATGAGTGTACGGCTTGCCCTAGCTTGTTGGCTTGCTTGAGTGTGTCCTTGGCTCTGCAATCATCTTTCTGGAGTGCACCTGCTTTTTGCATGATCCACGTGGCCAGATTCTGGTGGGTGCATGGTCCTCCTTGGCATCAGGCGTTTGCACTAGGCTAGAGAAAGGTGAACAGATGTGGGAGGAGGATAGGGGCTCCTTGCTCTTTTGTGTTCAAAAGCCACAATGCCTTGTGGCATCTTAAAGACTCACAAATTTCCTGTGGGATAATAAGGTTTCATGGACTGGAGTCTACTATACAGAAAGTTATTTTGAAAGATGTGGCTTTTCATGTAACTGAAGAAAAATGTCACTTGCTAAAATAAAGGTACAGGAGTCCTGGTGATCTCTGTTACATCTGATCCCCCTGGACTGGCTGGCTTTTTACCCACATGTGTTTCCTTTTCCTTCTGCCTCCCTTGAATCTTTCTGTCTGAAGATTTTTTCTTAAATCATATTCCTTCCTCTCCCCTGTCCATACATCCCTTTTTACAAATACAGCTGTTCTTATGAGACAGGGTCCTTTACAGGCACACGCACACAGAGAGACATTTTAGACCTGAGGCAGCTGCCTCAGATAGCTGATTTGGGACATCATGAAAAAGCGGCAAATTATTCATTATTTAATGTATTAATTATTATTGTCTCTTCAGTGCCAAGGAAGGGAGAGGTGCTTGTGGGATTTTCTGCCTCAGGGGCCAAAACAACTTGATTGGCTTTGAATACTACTATGCCTCTTGACTGGGGGCAGGGGAGGGGGAAGAAGGCACCATTTGCTGCTCTGCCTCGGGCAGCAAAATGTCTTGGTCCAGCCCTGGACATAGCTATAGAGAAGAGACCTGTGGGATGGGAAAAGGCAGATGAGATGATACAGGAAATTATGCAAGGTAGGGAAACAACTGAGGGGATAGAGAGAACTGTGGATGGGGAAACATGTTCAAGATTACATCAGACTTTCCGTGTAATCCTAAACATGTTTACTCAGAGAAGCAAGTCAGACTGAGTTCAGTGGGATTTACTCCTAGGTAAGTCTATGTAGGATTGGAATCTTACTCCTTAGTAAATGTGCTCAGAGCTGCACCCTGCTTATCCACCCTGAAGATAGTTCCAGTATCTGGATCTGGAGAGAAATCTGGGGATTGATAAATTTGGTAATTTAAAAAACAAAGAACAGAAAACAAAGGTAGCCATGCTGTCCATGAGAAACAAAACCCAAAATCTACACCTGGGCAATACCTTTATTAGGAATTTTGGCTGGTCCTAATAAAGGTTTCCAACTATGCATTTTGGTACTTTAAGAGTTGTATGATGATGAGGTTGCTAGAAACTTAATATGGCAATATTTGCTGTAGATTTCAGGATTTCAAGAACTTAGAACCCAAGAACTGTTAAAAAATTGTTCTAGAATCCCAGAAACTACCAAATAAAGTATCTGAAATAAAATGAGGAACCACCTTTGGTGGCAACTTTCTCTGCCCCCTCACCTGGTCCAAGCACCAGGAGCAGCAAGGCAACATCCTCCAGTCCTGAGGTCTCTGTCCGGTGCTGTTGGTGATAGGGGCGGGGGAAGTGAGTGAGGATTTACTCAGAAGTAAATCCCACAATGGCAGTTACTCCCTAGCAATTGTATAAGTTTGCAGTCTAAGAGCACAGGTTATTCCAGTCTACAACATGTTCCTACGCTTTCCCTTGCCACTGTGGCATGCTCACTTTGCAATTAATTGGCAAATGTTTAAGGTGCCATACAGCTCTTTGCTGGACCCAGGCACTCCATCCTCCTCATGTGGATTTGGCCTGAAAAGACCAAGAAAAAGTGTAGGTGCATGAAGGGTAGGTTTTAAGCAAGCACAATTTAGGACAAACAAGAGGTTAATTAGCTTGCCTTCTATAAAATTTTAAATTATAGCAATTATTTCTAATTATACACATATATTCGCATATGAAAATTAGCATATTTAAAATGATGCAATTTTTTGTCCTAGGGCCTTAGCCCCAGATCCTTTAGGTACCTAGCACCATCCCTACCCTAACACAATGGTTCCCAAGTGTAGTCCCACAGAAGTGAATGGCAGCCACTCACATATATGAGAAAATGGTAAGGAATTCAAGAAGACCACTTGAATGGATGCTAAACCTGCCCTGCCCCATGTAATTTTACTGTCTGAATAAGGAGCAGGTTTTGCCCCTTTTCAGCTGTGTTCCAAATTGCAGCAAAGAATTCAATGGGAGAAGCAGGCCATTCTCTATCTGCATAGTCCCTTCATCTGCATAGCCCTATTCTAGGTTCAGGTTTTTGGTCATCATGCCAGAATGTGACTAAGTAACCGAGCCCAAGAACTGGCTTTTGTACATATGACAGCAAGAATGTTAACTCTCAGTGAGTATTATTAATGTACATTTCTTTCCAGAGATACAGAAAAATTGATTCAAATCCTCAGTCACTAGCTTCACACATGAAAAACAACACATTAAATGAAATATTTAGGAAGCTGCACAGCTCAGTGACCTTTTATCCCTATCTTCTCAAGGCGTTCACTTCAGTAGCCCAGCAGGCCCCATTCTTTTATCATGATGTGTGCGGAAGGGAGAGGAAGCACAGCCAGACCACCTGTTACGTGGCACATGCCGCTATCCTCCCACACACTGAGACTTCACACTAGAGCTAAAAATATTCATAATAACGTGGGAGAAGATTTAAGATGATGGAACTGACTGTCACTCTTCTCTTTTCTAAGCCCTTCACATATATTTTAGGAGAAAATAGAGAGAGACAATCCACCGGACCACAACTGTATTAGGTAGTGATCCAATTAATTGCTAATCTATGTACCAGAGTATATATGTGTGTGTGTGTGTGTGTGTGTGTGTATATATATATACACACACACAGTTCTTTTCAGCTTCATTCCAGCAGAGCTCACCCTACTATCCTATCAGAGACACAAAATGTATTGTGCAGTCACTATAACTTTGCTACACGCAATGCTACTTCTGCATCTTCCTGGACTCCATCAAACAAAGACAACAAAAAAGGAGAGTCAGGAGTCATGCATCTACCTCACAGGATTTGGGGGCAGGGGGGAAGGAATTACAAATTTAAAGCGTATTCCAAATTAAAAGTATTATAGCCAGGATCCAAAGAACCATGCAACCAGTTCCATGTGCCTGAAGAATCACTGGCCTGGTTTCTCAAATTGCATTCTTTATGCTACATAACAGGCCTTTTAAAAAAAAAATCAGGGGGAGTTTAACATATTTTATTTGTTATATGGCATGAGAATCAGTTGTCCAAAGTAAAAAATCCCACCGGGCACAAAAGCTCTTGCAGTCACCCCTAAAGCAGGCCTCTGGAGACCAGATCAGCCAATATATAAATAACTATAAAAGTATAACTGAGTACAGAAGAACTTAGGCCTAGCTCTCACTGAGGTGGTTGGTCTGTGTCCAACCTGTACCTCTTCAGACTGTAGGTGAAGGCTCCTCCACACAAAAATATTCCCTCCATGTAGAAAATGTATGTCAGAGAGTGAAGGCTAACCTAGGATGTGTGTGTGTGTGTGTGTGTGTGTGTGTGTGTGTGTGTGTGTTGGGGGGGTGTTAATGGAAAAACATTCAATCATGTGAGCCCCCAACAGCAGTCTGAAGCACTACAGCCCAGCGATAAGCTTACCACCTTAATACAATCTAGCCTAACTTGAAGTTTTGTCCCCTGCTGCAACTAGGAATTCCTAACAAGGAAATCCTAATAGTGGCTACATATACATGCAAATTTCAGAATCACTCTCAGGCCCTGCTGGACAAACTCTATGGAAACCACAAGGAAGGAGTGGCAGATGGCTTTTGTTTACATGGACAAGGCAGATACAGACATCCAGATGTAAAATTTTTTATTTATTTATTCATTTCATTTCTATACCGCCCAATAGCTGAAGCTCTCTGGGCACTTCACAAAAATTAAAACCAAAGAGCACACAATAAAACAATATAAAATATATAAAACATTAAAACCACAGTATAACAATACAACCACAATAAAACCAGAATAAAACCTAGCAGCAATGCAGGGATTTAAAATACAGATTTAAAACAGCAAAGCTAAAAGTGTAGAAAGCTAAAATGACTGGGAAAATAAAACGGTCTTCACCTGGTGCCGGAAAGAATACAATGTAGGTGCCAGACGAACCTCACTAGGGAGCTCATTTTACAGCTGGGGTGCCACAGCAGAAAAAGCCCTCCTCCTAGTAGCCACCCACTTCACTGCCTTTGGCAGGGGCTCACGGAGAAGGGCCACCGAGGATGATCTTAAGATCCGGGCAGGCACATATGGGAGGAGGCGATCCTTCAGATAACCTGGCCCCAAGCAGTTAAGGGCTTTGAATGTTAATACCAGCACTTTGAAATGGGCCCGGAAATGGATTGGCAGCCAGTGCAGCTGGAAAAGTATGAGCTTGTTGGCCAGTCCCTGTTAACAATCTTGCTACCCTATTTTGGACCAGCTGAAGTTTCCGGACTGTTTTCAAAGGCAGTCCCACGTATAACGCATTGCAGTAATCCAGACGAGAAGTTATCAGATCATGGATAACTGTAGCTAGGCTATCTCTGTCCAGATAAGGGCATAGTTGGTATACCAGCCTAAGCTGATAAAAAATGCTCCATGCCACTGAGTTCACCTGTGCCTCAAGTGACAGTTCTGGATCCAAGAGCACTCACAAACTACGAACGTGATCCTTTAGGGGGAGTGCACCCCCCTCCAGAACAGGTTGAATATCACCTAGCCCGGCAGACGAACCACCCGCTAACAGTACCTCTGTCTTGTCTGGATTGAGTTTCAGTTTATTGGCCCTCATCCAGTCCATTACCATGGCCAGGCACTGATTCAGAACAGCCACTGCCTCACCTGGGTTTGATGAAACAGAGAGGTAGAGCTGGGTGTCATCCGCATATTGATGGCACCTCAGCCCACACCTCTGGATAACGTCCCCCAGCAGTATCATGTAAATGTTAAACAGCATGGGGGATAAAACAGGGCCCTGTAGAACCCCATGGCATAATTGCCATGGCACAGAGCAATAATCCCCCAGCACCACCTTCTGGAATTGGTCATCCAAGTAGGAACAGAACCACTGCAGTGCAGTGCCTCCAACTCCCAACCCAGACAACCTATCCAGAAGGATACCATGGCCGATGGTATCGAAAGCCGCTGAGAGGTACAGGAGAATCAACAGGGTCACACTCTCCCTGTCCCTCTCCCAGCAGAGGTCATCCCACAGGGCAACCAAGGCAGTTTCCATTCCAAAACCAGGCCTGAAGCCCAATTGAAATGGATCTAGATAATCTGTTTCATTCAAGAGTGCCTGGAGCTGTCCTGCAACCACCCACTCAAGCACCTTGCCCAAGAAGGGGATGTTGGCCACTGGCCTATAATTGTTAACATCCTCCGGATCCAGGTTAGGCTTTTTCAGGAGTGGTCTGATTACTGCCTCTTTTAAAGCGGCCGGCACCACTCCCTCTCTCAAGGAGGAATTTACAACGTCCTGGACCCAGCCGGACATCCCCTCCTTGTTTGATTTAATAAGCCATGAAGGGCAAGGGTCAAGCACACAAGTGGTCGACTGGACTTGGCCAAGAC
Organism: Heloderma suspectum; assembly: GCF_057233095.1. Taxonomy (NCBI): domain Eukaryota; kingdom Metazoa; phylum Chordata; class Lepidosauria; order Squamata; family Helodermatidae; genus Heloderma; species Heloderma suspectum. The sequence continues at coordinate 92,128,022 of NC_139459.1, forward strand.
CTTGTCAGCATCCTCAGGCCTCAATAACTGAAACTCATCCAATAAAACTGGACCAGACAGTGCTCTGAATGCCTCTACCAATGGAACTGCATTAATCGTGGTGTCCAATTCATGGCGAATCTGAGCGACTTTGTCTTCAAAGTGCCATGCAAACTCGTCACAGCATGCAACCAAGGGTTCCACAGTCTCTCTCCCTGGCCCAGAATGTAACAGGCCACGAACCACTCAGAAAAGCTCTGCTGGATGACACTGAGAAAATGCAATGCTGGTGGAAAAGAACTGTCTCTTTGCCACCCTCACTGCCATAGAGTAGGCTCAATAGTGAGCTCTTACCTGTGTTTGGTCAGACTCAGCAAAAGTTTTCCTCCACCTGCGTTCTAGCCGTCTCCCCTCTTGCTTCATTGCCCTCAGCTCAGGTGTATACCAAGGAGCTGGCGGGGCTCTGCTCAGAGGGAGAGGGCGTTTGGGCACGATCGTGTCAACTGCCTGAGTCATCCCTGCATTCCACAGAGCGACCTGGGCTTCGACAGGAGCACCAGCCATACCAGCAGGAAAATCCCCCAGAGCCCGCTGGAATCCATCAGAATCCATTAGCCTCTGGGGGTGGACCAGTTTAATAGGTCCCCCACCCTTGCAGAGGGGGAAGGCTGCCAAGAGTCTAAACCTCAACAGGAAGTGATCTGACCATGACAAAGGGACAGATGTTAATTCCTCTACTTTCAGATCACCATCCTCCTGCCCAGTCAAGAAAACCAGATCAAGCGTGTGTCCTTTTATATGTGTTGGGCCGATGACATGTTGGGACAGCCCCATGGCTGTCATGGCGGCCATGAAGTCCTGAGCTGCCCCAGATACAGCAGCCACGGCATGGAAGTTGAGATTCCCCAGGACCATCATCCTAGGGGTCCTCAACACCAAGCCTGAGACCACCTCCATCAGCTCAGGCAAGAAGTCTGATGGGCAGCGGGGTGGGCAGTACACCAACAGAATCCCTAATCTGTCCCGGGCACCCAACACAAGGTACAAGCACTCAGGATCTGCACTCGAATGAGTGTTTAAAAAAATAACTTTCTATGGCATTAATGGTTGCTGGGGAACATGAGCAGGAGGGTGCTCTTGCACTCATGTCCCACTTCTCGGTTTCCAACAGGCAGCTGATTGGCCACTGTGTGCACAGAATGCTGGACTAGATGGATCCAGCATGGCTCTTCTTATGTTCTTACAGCTATTCTGATATTGTTACTGACTGTTCATATACCACTTTTCAGGCCAAAGGGAAACCAAAGCAATGAGCAGCATATTATACCAATACTACAGTGGTACCTAACTGGAAGCTGGGTTGTAAAATGCAATAACCACTCCTGAGCATATTATTGTAAAAGACTTCCATTCAATTGCAAATTGGCTTAACAGGCAGGGGCCAAAAAGCACCTGCACCCCGCCCCCCCAAACACACACACACACTTCCCCATTAGCTGTAGCACCTCAGGGCTGGTATGGTCAGGGAAGCGAACAGGAAAATGTAAAAGTAGCACTGGGGCAGGGGACATAATTTCTGCAGTGGGCCTGTCACTCCTTGCCCCAGCAACAGAGCCTCCATACCTCCACAGTAGCATGAGCTGCCTGGTAGTTGGGACAGGGGAAAGTTTTTAAACCCCATTGACACGGAAAGAACCAGAAAGAAGGCAATGGAAAGATAGTTACAGTGCACAGACTAGGTGATAAAACATATCTGTCGGAGATGCACTCCAGGCTATCTTCTCAGCTGAAGATGGATATGAGGAAAGCAGGGGAAAACACACACACACACACACACACACACAGCAGCACTGTGGCATAATGCACAGAACTAATAAAAGCACGGAATTTGGGAGAACGGAATCTTTCCTCTCTTATTATTTCTGAATTACCACTGACCAGTCTTAGTGTAAAGCAATCCTAGAACAAGTGAGTATGTCGAGGCAAAGGACTATAACTATCCGTTCCACTTGGAATTCTACGAACCCCAGCTTGAGCCAAGGTATGTGGGAGTAATGCTAGATACAATCTAAAGGAGGGAATAGGAGGCTCCTAACGTATTGCTTCTTGGTGACTGAAGTAACCACTAAAACCTTCTCATTTACAATTTAATAAAATCGTTATATCCTTAAGAGCCAAACCAAACAAGACAATACTTGATCCATGATCACATCATTACATGTTTTCAAAAGGGTACATTTAACCAGGGGGGCGTTCATTCTTTTTCCCTTTCTGTTTCCCGTTTTCCCAATCTGAATTGCTCCTCCTCTCCTGGAGTTGCTTTCTGCCCATGTGGCAAACATACAGGTTCTATATGGGGACTGATATGTTCTGCCTCCAAGGCAAACAGCAGCTCCAGGAGAAGGAGATTCAGACAGGGAAAATGACATTGGAGGAGTGTTAACCCACCCTTATTCCAGCCCTGATTTGTACTAACATAAGTGGAGCCATACTGTATCAGACCAAGGTCCATCTAACCCAGCAATCTGTTCACACAGTGGCCAACTAGCTGCCCAAAGAAACCCACAAGCATGACATGAGTACAACAGCACTCTCACACACAATGGCATATACACTTTTTTAAATCCACAGGTGATATGGTCAGATATTTCCTGCAATCTTGCATAGTTGTCCCCTTAATAAAGTTTTTTTCCCTATATAGAATATTAAATAATGCAGATGCTAGATTATGAAAAGACCTGACAAACGATTAGTTGGGATGAAGCTGAGGCGAGTCAAATGACAACAAAGAAGTAGGCAAGTTGTGTTGTTTCAGAAAATAATGTCTTGCATATCTCTAAACTATAATTTCTTAAATATTTCAGGGTTTTACAGCTACATTTTTAGGTATAACTATAATGCATGATATATACTATATGGACTACAGAATTGTATTTTGGCTTATGGGTTGTCAACCTACTTTCAGATCCTAACTGAAACATTAAAACAAATAGCAACAAACAAAAACGTACTATCTTATTAAATAAAGCAATCATATCCAGAACATTTTAACTTTCTAGCATTGAAATATATTTTGCATTTACTACTAAATGATTTCTTATACAAGCACTATTGACCCTAGGGAATTGATTAAAAAAACAGAAAAATGAAAGTGCTTGTTAGAATGTTTGCTTCTCATACCTTTTATCCAGAGTACACTACAATCAATTATTCCTTGTCTTGAATATTCAGACTTAAGGAATGCATTCACTTCATCCAGACTTAAAGTGATATAATCCTGCTAAGCTATCATGAGCTGTGAACTTTGTATGCTTTGCTACCAAGCAGTCTAAATTCAACCTCAAAACGAAACTGAACTCTGCCCCATCTGGCACATAACAAAAGAACACCTAAGCCTGTTGCCTACCTGTCACTTTGGTCTGTAGTCCAGCTAAGCGATCTTCCTTCTGGCTTTGTTTTGTACCATATCCTGATGGCACGAGGGAAGTCCTTTGGCTGTTGGACACCTGCTTTCCTGATCTTCAAGCTCCAAGTGTCAGTAACAAATGGAAGCTCCCTACAAGCAGGCGCCTGGCTGCAGTGCCTGTAGTAATGAAGCTGCTCTCTCCAATGATCTGCAGGTAATGTCACAAGTTCATGCACAATTTGATTCCTAAGATCCCTTGGATTCTTAGAAGCATCCATTAACTTGGCAGAGCTTGTAAATCTTTCAGTGCCTGGAACCACAGCAACATCTACCTCCTCGACCTTTAACACAGATAAATCACAGCAGTCCAAGACCAGCAAAAAATCTTCACTCCCATGAATCTCAATGTCACAGCAGTTCTTTGAACTAGAAATCCCAGAAGCCTGTTCCCTGTTGCCATGGCTACCGTTTTTATCAGAAGTATCATTTTCACCTTTACCACAGACAGCAAAATCATTACATCCAGTTTTGGTTGAGTGGGCACTTGCATTTGACACGGAATCGTGGCAGGTTTCACCTGACCACGTATGACAAGCTTCTTCCACGTGCTCACTGTCTCCTTTTCTGCACCTGCTGTCAGTTTCCAAGAACAGAACTATGGTGCCCCCAATAACATGGCTTTTTAAGTCCACATCCAGGTCCAACACATAATGCCTTACCAGCATGTGGTTAGTATTCGCCATCAGGGGCAGATCATCTTTGGTAAGGTCTAGTTCCATTTCAGTATGCCAGTCTTCTATACAACCACTTCTTTCAATAACAGCCAGTATGGTAAGTTTTCCAGTTGTCATAAAAAGCTGTTACATACAATAATGCATTTTAACAGGGCAAGCTGCCTACACATCACCACTTATCTCTCTTATCTTACCCTGTGAAGAAAAAAAGCAATCAACAGTCACATGTCACAATGGCTGCAAAAATGGAAGCAGCCTACACTGAAATTACTTTTAAATAATAAATATTAAAGGATTACGTACTGAGTTTGTTAGTCACATAATACATACCAAGCAAGAAAACTGCAGAAAAAGAATTTTGCAAAGAAAATTAAAAGGAAAAGTCTTCTACATAATAATCGGGGAACAAAATGGGTGAAGCGGATTTCTGTACATAGTTCTCAGTTGAAAGGAAGACGCCTCAGCTGTCTATGTAGGAAAAAAAATGTTTATCTAGTTCTTAAGAAGTAAAACGTATCATGTCTAACGTCTCACCTCAGAATGGCAACGAATAACATCTCTGCTATAAATCTAAGTAACGTGTGATTGAAGGCTAAATGGCCTCACATGTTTTATTCCCCAAGAGCAATAATTTAATACATACAATGTAACTCCGGGGATTAATGTACTTTTCACATTATGGCTGCACTTATATTGGCACTTCTGGTAAATTACAAGAAAATGAGTCAATATACAAGTAGTGCATTCTATATATTCTTTTGAGATTGCTCTAGAAGATTTTTCTATAGTTAAATACTCCAGGTATATAATTACATCTTAATAGCTGGAAACCCATTAACATTCTGAATTAGAAACTTCTCATAGCAAACAAAGGCACTTCTCATTAAAAAAAATGCAAATACCTATACTGTGGGGGGGGGGGGAATTTCACCAACATCTATTGCAATAAAGAGCAAAAGTTCTTCATCAATGTGTAAAACAAATCATATTTCTTATTCTTTACCAAGTTGATTGAAAATTGCACACAATTACTGAGCTCATTGTTTTCCATTATCTTCTAACCAGTACTGCATTTTTCTGTCCCCTTACTAGGAAGGTAGGAAGGGGAGGGGAGGGGAGAGGGGAACAAAGTCTATTAAAAAACAAACAAACAAATGCTTGTTTCAGTAAAGCATACACTAAGTCCTAGTGTGACCTTTTAAGCTCTGACATATGGCATATCTCTCAAAATGTTTTTGGTGGTTAGGTCTGAGTTTTTAAAAAATCCAAATAAAAAATACATTTCTGACACTGATTTTTCATACTGGAGTATCTTTGTATGGAAATTAAACAGAGAATATATGTATTTTAAGGGATCTGCACAGTTGTTCCAACTTACAGTTTTCTAGGTTGTTTATGTTCCAGCTTGCTAGGGTGGGACTGAACAAAAAGCAGACCACAGTGCACAGTAGGGATGGCTTGAAAACAAAGTTGTTGGTGGGGGAAGCCATTTCACAACACTGTTTCTCCTCGAACTGCTGGGTCAGTTTCACAAACCGTTAATTAAATCAGTGTTTGTTGCCGGTTCTAGTGCACAGAGTGGTGGAGAGAGTGCATGCACTCCAAACGAGGTCTGCTGGAGCCACTGCCAGGGAAAGCGGCCACAACCTCTCCTGGCTGCACAGGAGGTAGACACCACCCTGAGGCAGCCCTAGGATGGAAACAAATGAACTACACATAGACACCATTTCCTGAACAGGGAGAGGACAGGTACTGCTCTGTGCAGTGGTATGGGGTGGGAATATTTCCAGAATTTTTTTAGAACCATATTTGTCCATGAAATGTTTTCTATTTCTAAAAATGCCTTTTGGATAAAATACATTAGTAACAATGAATTCCCAGAGGGGTAGCCATGTTAGTATGTTGCAGGATATACACCAAATGGTGCTTCCAGGTAAGGCTTTTAACCCTGCCTCAAACATGGATGTTTATGTGGGGTCCAGAAAACTACGTCTTCCATTTATAAGCTTCCCAGGTTTTCCCACCACTTCTTCTGTCTTTTTCCTTACCAGAAAAAATTGGTTTAGGAACAGAAGAAATAGCTGCACAATGACTGGTAGCGCTATGAGTCCTCTGTTTGGAGGCACCAAAAGACTCCATAAGGCTCTTTGGTTTTTTAAATTCACGGATAGGCTACCTTTTGGGCCAATGGCCACATTTGGAAATTTGAGAAACTGTCCTTGGCACAACCATAAAATGGCTGCCAAGGGTAGGCGTGACTAGTCTGAAAGAACAAATAACCTGCCCAGAGGCATTCATGTGAAATTAAGATGTCAGGAGCCAGAGGCTTCCACTTTGCTTTGAAGCAATCACAGATCCCTGTAAGAACATATAAGAATATTTTAGAAATAAAAATTGGGAGGAGGAGTGTGTCTCAGTGTGCAGCAAGGAAGGTGTCTGGGGACACACTGGTGTCCATGGATACCATGTTGCTTACCCCTGTTGTAATATAATAGATACAATACCAGTAAAACTGGACAGTTTAAAAGTTGAAATTCACTTTTTTCAGGTGATTATTTCTAGGAAGCATACATATATGCTTAAATATATATATAACATATATGTAATATATAATAAACAGAAATGCATAGATCTTTGGGGATAGTCAGCCGCCTCCAAACTTGGAGGCGGCCGACTGTCCAATGCAAGGTTAGGCAGAGCATGGAGGGGATCTTCTCCTCTGCACTCCGGCCACTCTGCATTTGCAATTAGACAGCCGATTTTGGCTGTCTAGCTGGGGCATGTCAGAGCTGGGTGGGGAAGCTGGACAGTGCATAGGAAGTATAGTAACAATGCTTCTGCAGTCTCCTCCCCTCCCTGCCTCCAGGAATGCCCCCTTTTTACCCACTCCATGCTCCATGCTGTGCTTACAAGCACGGAGATGGGGACAAATCATGCTGCCTACAAGGTGGTGGAGGAGGGGAGTGAGGTTTCGGGAGCCAAGTTCGGCGCTCAGTTCCCAGAAACCAAAAAATCCTATGGCCGTCTAGACACTGTCTAGCGGCCATAGGATCGCTCCCTCCGTATGTTAACAATCTTCATTCCCCCCCCCCACAGCCCTAACATCTAAACAACGTAAGAGAAGTATATGCTAGTCAGTTGTCACATTTTGAAGTATTTAAGTATATCCAAAAAATCATTCCAAGTAAAATTTTCAATGTATTTGAATATAAAATTCAAACCACATTAAGCACACTTTGATTTCTGCTCAAATGCTTTTGGCTATTGGAAAATATTTTGAGATATTGTATACCATATAAATGTAACACAGCATACTTTTTCATTTTTTTAGTTTTGTTTAATAAATAGAAGTTAAACATGTGAAATCTGATCCCAGTTGATTTCGGCTACTGGGACCTTTTCTGATTTAAAATTTTCAAGAAAACCACATCAGTGGCTCTACCACTCCAATCTAGCACAACTTTCCGAGGAGTAAACCACCCTAGACTAGAACCAGCCCTGGACAGCTAAGTTAGGGTGTCCAAGTGCAAAAGAGGACAGGGCTTCTGCACTTTTAATAATTGTATACAAGAGGGAATTTCAGTAGCTGTAGATTGCCACGCAAGTTAAACCTCTTGAAATTCCCTCTTTTACACAACTATTAAGTGCCCACCTTTCTTCAGGAAAACGAGTGAAAAACTGCCCCATGGCCATAGCTCAGTAACAAAACAAATGGTTTCCCAGAATCACTCCCTGGCATTTTCAGTTGAAATTATCTTTTCCAACATACCTGAGACCTTGGAGAGTGGCTCCTCTCCAAGTAGATATATAGCTATATATCTACAGTAGATATACGAACCAATAGCGTGAAACAGTATAATGCAGCTTCATTTGTTTGTAAGGAGACCTCTCAAGGAGGAAGTGAGAAGGTTCTACCCTAAACTGTAGTGCTACAATTTTCACCTCCAGAAGCCATCTTCTGAAACCAAGCAGCAGTGGATGGGTCAGTTAGCACAGGTATTAGGAAAGAAATATGGCCCACCTAGGTTCCCCAGCCAAAGTTCTACTGAACTTCCAGAAGGGAGAGAGAAAGAATATCGCATTCGGCTTTAGTCACTCCAAGATTCATTTTCTAATACGCATATGCCCTTCCCTAAAGTCAGAAGTGGAATAAACAATCAGAAACAAGACCTAGAGATGATGGTAAGACCTGAGACTCAGTGGACCTAGCGATGACTGAGTGGAATGTTTTAAAAATTGCTTCATACAGATGCAAAGACTCAAAAGAAAGAGACGTCTGTAGGAAGAACTCTGCCCTTTTAATTTACTAATCACAAAAACTACATTGCAATCAGAAAACAATCAAGGTTGCTTTTGTGTAAAGCAAAATTGAAGTGGTTCAATGCTATATTCATAAGACCTCTGCACACACACACAAAACATACTTAGATTAATACTTGAATGGCTTTTGTGAGCATCTAAGTTTCCCATCCTATCAGTCTAGCACTGTAGCAAGCATTGGAAATGTATTAGGACGGTGAGGAGCCTCTTCCGCCAGAACATCCCCATGCCCAAACCTGGAAATCAGGCATGCAGACATAGGAACATGGGAAGTTGCCTTATACCAAGTCATATCATTGGTCCATCTAGCTCAGTATTGTCAACACAGACCAACAGTGGCTCGCTGGGGTTTCCAGACAGGGCTCTCCTAGCCCTATCTGGAGATGCTGGGGATTTAACCTGGGACCTTCTGCATGCAAAGCATGTGCTCTACCACAGAGCTCCCAGACTGCCCAGCCCACCACAGTCCCTCTTAACCTTGAATGGCAGTGTGAGGTAGAGCACAAACATGCACTTCCATCAAAGGACTGGATATATCGAAACACTGTAGCCAATCCTTTAAATTAAAGCCATGTGGCCATGATGAACAAGTGTTTTTTGATACCTTATAAGAACCCTCAAGGTTGGAAATCCTCAGTGACAGTCTTCCAAGGCAATGATTTGCTGTCCATGGGCAGTGTTTCCCATCCACAATTAGATCAGTTTTCCTAGCAATTACTGTCTCCTACAAAAGTATGGATGTTACAAAGCCAGATCTATGTGGAATTAAAATAATGATGTTACTCATTCTATGAAAACAAATCCACTGGAAATTGAGTTGCAGACAACATGATCTTGTTAAATTGATCTAAAACCAAGAAATGGATTGCAGCAACTCCGTACATTACCCCCATTTATTCCTTCATTCACAAGAGCCCCAAGCAGCTGTAGAATATGTACATATGTTTTGTCATTACATTAAAATTAGAAGCATTAACCAAATTCGTAAGCCAAGAAGAAAACAATATTTTCAAGCAAACTGATTTTACAAAGTTTAGGACATATAGGTTGCAATCCTATACCTATTTACTTGGGAGTAAGCCAAGTAAGCTTGGCTTACTCCCAAGTAAGCCCCATTAAACTCTGAGAACTTACTTCTGAGTAGACATCTATAGGATTGCACTGACAGACTATAACAGGGTGATCCTATGCATGTCTACTCAGAAGTAAGCCCTATTGTTCAGTGGGGCTTACTCCCAGTAAGTGGGTATAGGACTGCAGGCTAAATCAATCAGATGGTTTTAAGACATAGCTACAGGTTGTATATTATTCTCATTAAAATAATTAGAAATGTTTATACAGTAATTATTAGCAAAAAAACCAGTCTCATATTTCTCAAATAAAATTACTATTGTATTTCTGTCTTGAACATGGTATCTATACATTGGAAATGCTATTTCTCTTTAGTATAGAACTACTGCATAAGCATAGCTATGTTGAGCTAATCTGAATGTAATAAAAGAAACTGCAGAATAGCAAATTGAAAATTAAGGGCACAATCCTACACGTTTAGACAGAAAAAAGTCCTACAATTTCCAGCATGCCCCAGCCAGCCATGCTGCCTGGGTCATGCTAGGAGTTACAGGACTTTTTTCTTTCTTGACATATATGGGATTGCACCCTAAAACAGACAGTGTAAGTGCAGGATAAATAAAAAAACGGAAAGATTGGCTTTGGAATTTTGGAAAGTACTGGGAAACCAAACATTTGAGCTGAAATTCTTGTGAAATGCATAAAGGTTGCTCAGTGTACTTGATTTACAATTCAACAATGACAAATAAGCACTCACAGATTTGGTTTCAACCACTTCTGGCAACCAACAATTGAAACCAGATTACAAATAAATATATATAACAAACAAACCTTCAGCATGCTTAAACCAAACATTAAAATGGGCTAGATATGAAACCATGAATTGAGACTTTGAAACGAATAAACTTATTTTCAAATTAGCTGACATATATTGTAAGGATGCATGGTATACTTCAGATTTCAAGGCCACATAGTAAAGTTGTTCGTTACATTATAGTTGTTTTCTCTGGATCGATAGCAACCACATTGCAACTGTGCAGCCAAGCCTACCCCATCTAATTGGTCTGCAAGCCCTATCTGACATTTGATAGGAATAAACTGATTTCCAAATACCATATGGGATCGTGCATGTATGACTATCTAACCTATCAGGCTTACCTATGCAGCTTATTTACTTGAAAGCAAAGAGGGCAGGATGGTGGATTTAGCCACAGCTGTACTCAGCTCACATTCCCTCCAACCGTGAACCTCAAACAGAGTTGAGGGCAATAGAAATAGCATCCCTACTTGTGTATACAATGTATTTTTTTCAAGGCCCGATAGGAGAATAGGACTTATACCATGTTTCCCCACAAATCATTTCCAGTATCATTTATTTATAAAATTTTTGATCTATCCAATGACCAATGTACTCTGGGCAAATTAGAAAGATACCCCCTGCCCCCAATGTAATAGGCTTTACCTATTAGACTCAATGATAGATATAATACATTTGAGTCACGGAGAGAAAAACAAAAAAAGGAATTTGAGTCAATTTAACAGTGTTTATTAACAAAAGTGTACCTCAGACATATCTTAGCCTTCACACAATAGTGTCCTGGCTCCACATCATACATGGGAAGAGTCCTCAGTGGAACTTCCTACTGAATAAACATATATAGGATTATGCTGCTAATCTGTTTTCTGGTCTGTATAGCATTAAAGTCATGGGATGTTCTGATATCCAGAGAAATACATAGTGTGAACCTAATGAGGGGAAGAAGGTATTTGACTCCCTAGCAAGGAAGCAAAGGAGGGTGTGAAGCAGGATGCCTCCCCACTCTCCATGTGAAAGTGCCTGAGACTGCTGGAGACTGAACAAGAAAGTCAGCCACCTCACAAAGGGGCTGAAAGAGCATCAGGTTAACTGCCTTATTTCCACCTTCCCGGTGCACAGAGCAGCAAACGAAGCGCCTAACCACACATGGCTGTAAACACACATTTGAAAAAGGGTGCTTAACATTGCCACTTTAATTCTGAAGGAAAAACAGGAGACTGGGCAGGGAGAGGCAATCAAACAGTAGACATCACCCTCCCCTCCTTTGCCTTGTCCCATCAGCAGAGGCTGGAAAAGAACAGCCGGGAGGACTCCCAGACAGGAAGGCTCCGGGTTCCCCATCCACCACCACCACCACCACCACCACCACCTCTCCCTCTGAACTTTGCCACTTCCGGGGTCAGGGAGCGAAGTCTGCAAGCAAAGAGAAGGCAGCAGCAGCTGATGCTCCTAGCTCCTCTCTCTCTCTCGCTCATCCTCTCTGGGCACCGCTGCAGGGAGAACTGGGCCCACAAAGCTGCTTAGACAGAACACAAGCCGACACCTCCCCTCACTTGCCCTCTGCTCCCCCTCCCCGGCAGTGCAGCAGAGAGGGCTGATTATCAAAGGGACAGCCACCTCATCCTCCTCTCACTCCCCTGGGTTCTCCCCCACCCCAGAAGCCGGGGAGCGGCTGGTGGTGAAGATTACATCCAGCTAGCTTAATCCCCCACAACACCCAGTGAGCGAGGGCAAGAGGCAGGCACCTTTTGCTCCCTTTCTCCAGCACCGGGCAGTGCCCGGCAGAAGGCGGGCGAGCCGCCCACCGTTCCTTTCGCTCCCTCCCTCTGGATGGCCCCGCTAAACCCACTCCTGCCTGCCGCATTGCCCAAATGTAGGTAAGGGAGAAGGCACTTCTGAGCACTTCTGAGCATAGGCGATGACAGTCGTCACTCGCCCAGTCCTCGGGCAATCACGCGGAGGCAGCGGCTACGTCTGCGAGGAGCAACTGCTGCCGCTCCTCGCTCACCCTCTCTCTCAGGGGCAGGATCCCCATGACTGTGCTGCCCGGAGCGAGGACCGAGGAGAACAAGTGAGGGGCGGAGGTGGCTGACCCGCGCCTGACCAGCCCTGCGTGCCGCGCTGCCCAGAGAGGAGGCGAGCGAGGCGGCGAAGACGGCTGCTTGAGAGCCGCTCTCCCCCCCTCTCTCGGAAGCATTCTGGGCCCAACCTTACGGCGCCCCGAGAGGGCGGGGGAGGAGGAAAAGGTAGGAGCCCCCGCTGCCTTCTCTCGCTCGCGCGCGCCCTTGACGCAACTCCTCACTGGCAAAGCTCACAGGGGCGGCGAAATATATAACCGCGGCGGCGTCCTCGCTGGGAGTTTCATCTCAAGATGTTGGAGAACAGGAGGGAAGGAGAAGGGGTGCAGACTAGGGCGGGCAGGGAGAGAGATATTTCGGCTAGAGCACGGAGGGGCAGCTGCCTTCCGCAACGCTTTTCCTCCCCCCCCCATGTGTGTCAAAGATGGAACCGGCCGGAGGCCACCCAGTCACTAACAGGCCCCGCAACCCGCGCAACAGCAACCCAGCAGCGCGTGCCCTCGTTTACCTGACGCACCGTCAACGACTTTTGTTTACGACTCCCCCTCCCCGCCCTACTTCTCCTACCGGCTTCAGCGGCGGAGGCAGCGCTTGATGACGTCGTGCGATGAGGCCCCGCCCAACCAGTGTGTGAATCCGTGAGGCGGCTCGGCTTTCCCCTCCCTCCGAGCGCAGCCTCGACCGCTTCCCGCAAGTGGACCCGCCCCTTTCCCTCCACAGCGCAGCTCGCAGCGGGGCCCGAGCGGCTGTCGTGAAGCGGAGCCCGTTCGCGCGGAGCTCTGGCGGCGGCCGAGTCACGTTTCCGCTGGCTACTAAGTTCAGGGAAATGAGATAGATAAACTCGGGGCCGCTTCAAAATTGCAAAAGCACTTCCAATTAGGAATGATGACACACGCGAGAAGTAACACAATTTGTGTATTGCTATATCCCACCTTTCCACCTCCGTTGGGTAGTATCCAATGTTACCCCTACTTAGAGTAGACCCATTGAAATGAGTGGGGCTTTGGTTAGTCATGACTAACTTAGATCTCATTCATTTCAATGGGCCTACTCTAAGTAGGGCTAACGTTGGATACTACCCATTTTATCCTCACAACAATCCTACTGAGGTAGCTGACTGGCCCAAAGTCACCCCATGAGCTTCATGACTGAGTGGGGATTTGTACCCGGGTTTTTACAATCAAATAGTATAAGAACTACATCACATGGGCTATTTTTCTTTCTTTTTAAAGTACGTTTCTAGGCCTTCTACTTACAGATAATAAAAGGACGGCAGCAGTATTTCACCCATGACTCAGTGGGTAGTGTCTGATGTTAGTCCTACTTGGAGTAGAGCCACTGAATGAGAATTAAGTTAGTCATGACTAACTTAAGTACCTTTCATTTCAATGGATCTACTCTATATAGGAGTAACATTGGATACTACTCAGTAAGACATAAGCCACCTTCCTGTTTATTCTGGCCAGAGTACCAAAGCTTTGAGATAACTGACAAACATTACAACATTTTTTAAAATTTTATAATTTTTTACTTTTTTTGGTCCCCATCCCCCCAAAATGTCCCCTGCTTTTTGTACCATCTAGCCTGATGAAGAGTTGTGGAGATCTTGAATGCTTGTACTGTCTTTTCTGATATTTTGATTGGTCCTAATAAAATATTGCCTAACTAGATTTTGGATAAAGTTATATGTTATTGCATTAATACCTAACAGAATCGATAGCCCAACACTATCCATGTGCACTCAGTCCTGCCGTGTTCAATGTCACTTACTTGCTAGTGTGTTTATGACTGTAGGCTGTCTATATTTAAGCTCTGATTGTCCTGTGTTGATTTGACCCCTACTCTGTGTAACCTTATGCCCCTTGCCACAAAATGTCTGGTAATATACCTACATAGTAACTTGCCTAGCACCACCCAAAAGCTGCAAGCCAATGCATAGATAAGTATACTTAAACCTCAGGGTGCTTCCAGAAAAGGCTTGCATTGTGCAATTGCTCTGCCTGATTCACATAATTTTATAGGGCGTCCAGATCACATTGTCATCAATTCGTAACCTCCTGTGTTTCCCCACCATTTTTTCCATCTTTTTTTTACCAGAAAAAAATCCATTAAGGAGGAAAATATGGAATAGCTGCACAATGCCTTTATTGGTAGTGCTAAAAGCCCTCCATCTGGAAGAGCCCCCATTGATTTTAGTGGAACCATGAAACTAATATTATGCATTTACCTAGGTTCAATAAGGATTAACATTATTGAACCTAGTAAGACTAAATTCTGAACAAACATGTATGAGAGCTTGCTATCTGTGTGTACAGATGCTCTAGCCAAAGGAGCACCACACACACACAAACATATGAGGGATCAGCAGACATGGGGGGACATAATGTTTTAAGGAACAGAATAACTCAAAAAGGGGCAGGGGACAAAAAACAGATTCATGAGGATAAAACATACTCAGTAGCCACAGAACACTATCTATTGAAGAGGAGCACTATACTACAACATTTTGTTGCTGGTACCACTTGTTATACTGGTTACTGAATTCAGCAGCGTGAGAATCTCAGCTGTTCTTTTTGTGTTAAATTTGCAAAGATATAAGCTGAGTGTGTGCACAATGCCTAATGAAATTTCAGGAGGAGGAAGGAGGATGTGGTTTCACTGCCACAATGACCCATGATTCTTTCCTGATGTCAAATAGATTAGTCTTTTGCATCTTCTGTCTGCCTATCCCATAAATCATCAGAGGAAGTTGCAGCATTTAGAAAAAATGAAACAGTTAAAAAATATAAATGAAACAATTTTAAAATAATGCAAAATGAAACAAAACTCATTTTTGTAAATGTCAGGCAATACACTGATACAGTTATGATACAAGGAAAACAAGCAAGCATTACTAAGCAAAGCTCAAACTGGTGGGGGTATAGCTCAGTGGTAGAGCATTTGACTGCAGATCAAGAGGTTCCTGGTTCAAACCCAGGTGCCCCCTTTTTTCAATGGAAAAAAAACCCATACTCTTCTATTAGACATATAATCCTTTCCTTTCTACACATATTTCTGGCTTCTGAAGCATGCTAATTTTGATTCTTACAAATGCTAAATGCTATAAGTGTTTCAGTTTCATGGTTGGTTGCTTTAGTCTTGCTGAAACACATAAACATTGTTGCATTAGGGACCATTCCCCTTTCAGTTATCTCCATCCTGTCATCTCAAGAAAGTATGAATATTTATAGGCTAAAGTCAGAACTATTTTCTGATCTCTGTTGAGGAGTTCCATCCTGTTGGTTAAGGCCATCCTCATCTGTTCCGGGTGCTGAAACAGGCTGAGTCTCTGTTTATATACCCCAAGTATGAAGTGGAAAGTGAGGATGATTAAAGGATGACATGAACAATCCTTGGGCAGAGGAAAGAATTATCCACCAGGATCCTGGACTGAAAGTCACTACATTTTAGCAAAGTGACTAATCTGAAAATATGTTCATATGTACATGCAGATGTACCCCTTATTTCATGTAACTGTGTGGAGGGGTGGCAACCAGTACGTTTTGTTGTTGTTGTTGTTTGAGATCTATGGTGGCATAGGTACAATTGTGCAAATACTTTTTTTTTAATTATTCAAGCTATTCTGGGAGGAGGAAGCATGGATATACAGGAAGTTTACAAAGAGTAAACTCTTTGTACCAGAAAAGTGAGGGACAAGTTAAATTAAATGAAAAGCAACAACCGTGCTGGTTTGAAAACACATATCATATCTACAGAGCTACCTTTGGGGATATATACAATCCATATGTTGCCCATTCTTGTTCTATAGATTATGATAAGACCCCACAACCCATTTTCATTCAGGCCTCACTAAAATCAGTCACTGAAAAACATGATCAAATTTAGGTGTGGTGTAAATTTTGTACGGTACCAGTTACATATATGATACACTAGATCAAGTCTACATAGTTTCGTTTTGATATATGTAATTTAATTGTGTTGGACTCTTAAATACATTGGGTCAACTCAAATATCACCATAGTTTCAAACAGAAACCTTGGTTGGAACTTCCAAGTATTTAGGCACATTGTGATTTAAAGCTGCTTGTCTGAATTAATTTTCCTTCTGCTTAGGCCTCTAGTTCAGGGGTGCACAACCTTTCCTTTTGAGGCCTGAGGAACACAAATGATGCTGACTCAGGGGTTGGTGGCCATACACCCTGGCATATCCCTGCACATCTGCTGATACAGATAGCTCTTTCTTCACTGCTAGCAGAGGCAGGAAAAGAGTGACCTGTATAAGGTTCTCTGGGTGAGGGAGAAATCATGGGGGGGGGGATTCGGTAGGGGCAGGGGAGCAGGGAGGCTGCAGTTAAGGCCTTGGTGGGGTGTGTACCCCTGCTTTACTCTCTAGTTTCAGTGATCTCTATAGGCAGGTGTGGCAATTCCACATGCACAATATGTAAATAGTAAAGGTTTGTATATATGTATAGAGGCTAGTATGTATCTGGAATGATTGACAGGTGAATGTGAGGCTGGCATTTGGCAGAGTGTGAGCAAGAATGACAGTTTAGCAAGTGGAAGAAAGGGGGAGTGGCTCAGTGAGAATGGAATGCAATGTGATTGGATGAGAGCTTGTGCAGAAAAAGTTGGGGTGATTGCTTCTAGGGAGTCAGATAAATCTGAGAGTAAAGTAGATTGAGTATAGCTAGATAAATTTGGGATTAGATTGGGAAATAAAAGTGAGAACATCTAGTGAGGTAGTCTGTGGGTTAGGGAGAGTGTGTCAGATAGTGTGAGAAAAGGTATGAAGGGTTTTGAATTTAGAACTAAAAGCAAGAGTTATACTGTGCAGTTTATAGTGTTGCCTTGTTTTAATCATCATTCCTAATATCCTTTCTTCATCCCAACCCAGTTCCTGTTTCCAGTCCTGTTGTACCAAATAAACCTTCTTTGTTTTCAATTTTAAAAGACTGTTTCCTTTTTAGTTATTAGGAAGAGTTTCGTGGAATGACCCCCACATGCTGGCTGCTTGGTCTGTGCTACCAAAAAGGAAGAAAGCAGCTCTAAAAGGGTTAATGGTGGCAGAAATTGAGAGAGTGGTGAAGCATCACAGTACACCAACAGAGGGTTGTGGGTGAGAGCCTAAAGGTGGCAGTGTGAGGAGAGACACTGACCAAAGCACTTGACCTGGTGACTAGAAGTAGGATTGTGAGGTGGTCAAAAAGGCCTCAGTTCCTCGCAACAGGGCAACTATATTTTGTCCACTATGGTTTGCAAACTCAGTTCAAAACAATCACTTCATTTGAGTCTACTTTGCTAACTGATTGCAAACCACGGTTTATCAATTCAAGCATTACATTAAAGCATAGGGGATATTCATTTGTATATGCTAAAGTGTTATGTGCTCAAGGAGATGTAAGCCCTAGGCTCACATGCTCCCTCCTCCTCTTAGCCCTCTGCCCTCCCCTTGCACACTGCAATTGGAAGCTTCTAATTGCAGCTGTTGGCAAACCATAGTCTGCAATTGCAGCCAAACATGGTTTGTGCAAACCATAGTTTGCCCTGAAGTCAGGATTGCAAATCAGGATTAAATGGTTTTTAGACTGCTGTTCTAATCTGGGTTGATACTGATGCTGTGGCTGTTCTGTAATTTTTATTATATTAGATTTGTTGTTATCTTTACTTTAAATTTATTGTCAGCTGCTACGGGAGCCCTTGAGCTGAACAGCAGAGAAGAAATCCTAATTCTTAAAACAAACAAACAAACAAACAAACATATCCTGGCTTCAGGAAAACTATAGTTTGTGCAAACCATAGTTTGCTGGATTCAACTGTAATAGCAAACTATTGTGTGCCACTAACCATAGTTAGACACTTCCAGTCACTGTGCACAAGGGGAAGGAGAGGAGAGAATGTATGAGCCTAAGACCCACAGCTGTTCACACATATAACACTAAACTATACTTTAGTGTTACATCTGAACACAGCAATATTTAAACCTCCTTAATTATGATTTGGCAAGATGTCTGAACAGAATAATTATTTACCAAATCTGCACATGAATTTACTCTTTCATTTGTATGGTCTAGATAAGAATAGTATTCATATAGATACGTTCAAACTCCGTGCAAATGTATATCCATAAACAATTAAGTTCTAGAATACTGTATGCCACTGCAATATAACACTCAGCCACATCGAGAAAGAAAAATACTCAGCCAGCCAATTAAAAACTGACACTTGCATAACCGTTTGTACAGCTGCACTACATCAAAATTTACAACTCCCTTTCCATGTGTAGTGCAGTCAACTGTGGCAGATTAGAACACGACACAGTTCCACACCCAAAGAATGGCTGAATCTGATTTGAAACTAGCTAAATCAAACAGCTTTGAAATTTATGAGACTGGCTTGTTCCAAGATTAGACAGGAGCTACTAAACACACACACACACACACACACACACACACACACAAAAGGGGGAAAAGGAGTTTATGCTTGATAATTAAAACATATAATAATAATATAACAAAAGTGATACAGTGCATTGTACTGAACTTGTGAAGGTCGCAGAGCTGGACAGAGAATTCAAACATTATACTTGAGGATTGAGCTTTTTAAAGAGAAATAATTAAGAAATAATGGGAAACAGACCTGAAGGGTTGTCAGTTTGAGTGACCTGGGATTCATTCTGTTTGTGATGTATATCCTTCACTATCTGACACAAGAAATAGTACAGCTGTATACAATATCTTAGAGAGTTTCTGGTAATGGGCTGAAAAACTAGGAGGATGAACAAGTTTCTTCCAGTAATATTGATGGCTGACATGCCCTGCAATGGAGAATAGGAAGAACAGAACATCTAAATATGGAAGTATTTCCCACCCTCCCCAAATCTTAACTTGAAAATTGCAGAAACAGAAGGGATCTTGGAGATCGTCTGGTCCACTCCCTGCACGATGCTAGCTCTGCAATGCAGAATGGAAGTACAGCATCCCTGACAGATGGCCATCTAGCCTTTGCTTAAGTACCTTCAGCAAAGGAGAACCTCCCACCTCCCAAGGCAGTCTATTCCACTGCCCAAAAGCCCCCACTGTTAGGAAGTTTCTCCTAAAGTTCAGCTGAAATCTGCTTCCCTGCAGTTTCCACCCATTGGTCATAGCCCTGCTCTTGGGAGGAACCAAGAACAACTCTGCCCCATCTTCTGTATGACAGCCTTTCAGGTATTTGAAGATTGCTATCATGTCTCCTGAAATTAGTGGGACTTAGCTAGTCATGATGAACTAGGTGCAATCAACTTCCTCTAGATTGGGGGCCCCATTCTCTACCCGCTCCTGAATTTTCCACTTTTGGAGTTACCCTGTCCTTGAATTGGTGGCTCCACTTTGGGCAAGACTTGCCACCAGACCCAAGCTTTGGGAAAGGCTCTGGGTTAGCCTTGACAGCCTGTTTCTGTAGATGAGTGTGTCAGACATAGTTTGAATGAGGACTCTCTGACTGCCTGTAATAATCCAAACAGAGACACAGTAATGATGAATTGATATCTCTCATCTTCCATTTATCTGGTTTCATTGCTTAGAGAAGCTATACTTCCTGCTTGCCACATGATTATAATTTCTGATCAACTGCCACATGTATGGAATTGAGTCTTGGAAAGACAGCTCTGAACAATGTCAAACTGGCATGTTAGACAGCTGGAACCAGAGGGCTACAGATAAATGTTTTGACTAGAGAACAATTCAATTACTCATTCTGTGGTGACGGGAACTAAATTTGGCTAATGGCTTGTGATCAGATCTTAACCCTTCTAGCACCGCTTCTTCTCACAAACAGGCTCTCATAAAGGCACAAAGGTTCCAAGTGCAGGAGGATAAAATATTATGCCCAATTAAGGGTTAACAGACTTCAAACAATAAGCAAGCCTCCTGTATTTCATCTGCTGCTTTACTGTAAAAATGAAGGCAATATTTGCAAAGAGATTTACCGTAGCTCTTTAAAATTTTATGACTGCCTATGCAGTCTTGAAGATGCATTCCCAGGATGAACACAGATCAGCTACGGGGATGTTCTCTTGGCATTTCATATCCTGACCTTTTGCTATTATAATGGTATAAGATGAAAGAAAAACTGTACCAGCATCACAGACTGGCATGTTTTACCTAATTGTTGTCTCACATTCTTCATTTCTAATCGTTCTCTGAAAGATGAAATGTGAAACTGGCTACTCAGAAATGTTCCAGGCAGTCCATCATGCTGCAAATCTATGGATTTCCACCTCCCCCTTTTGTTCCGTGGTCACTGACAGAGCTTTTCACCACCAATTTAGTTTACTGGCTGACATTAAGGGCTGGCTATCATTAAAGAAAGAAAACAACAACAAAAAGAAAGACATGGCTTGAACATAAGCCATTTCCCTCCTCCCTCTTTTGCTTTGTTTGCCATCTTGCCTGATAAAAATTGAGTTTAATCTAATTAAAGTATAATGGGAATATAGGTTTTGGGATTTTTCTTTTGGCCAACATGGCTACATTCTCTTTTGTGTGACCTAGAGAATACTAAATTTAGGGTGCAATCCTATGCAGGTTTAGACAGAAAAAACTCCATGCTAGCTGGGGAATGCTGGGAGTTGTAGGACTTCTTTCTGTCTAAACCGGCATAGGATTGCACCCTTAGCCACTCAACAGCGGGATCTTACACTGGAGGAAGATGATCTTGTACCACCTGAAACTGGGGCTCCTCCAACTACTAGGTAAAGTTACCCCATTTGGCTTCCACTGACTTTTTTTAAAACCTAGTACACTACCTAAAATTACCTCCAGTTTAATATAAAAACTGTCTAGTTTCTTGCCACTTCTGTTTTTCACCTATCAAGGAACCTGTGTGTTTTGCCTAAGGATAAAGACAGTTTTTGAGTAACAGCTGGATTTTATTTTTTCAAAAATGGGGGAACAACCATCATTTGTTTCTTCTTCCCAAAAACCTTTGGAAGGGTCCCAGGTGCAACCTGAAGCCATCTCTATAACTGCTAGAGCCTAATTTGAATGTCTGCAACCTCCTCCCACTTTCCATTGTAAGACTCTAACCAAATGCAAACTCCCTTGCTTGAACATCAGCCACTTTCTCCTCACTTATTGCTTTGTTTTCCATCTTGCCCGATTCAGAGTTCTTGGGAACTCAAAAGCTTGCACAGTATATCATGACCTTTGAGTTGACTTAGATGGTATTATGGTGACATGACTTTTGGAAATTTTCTTCTAGTATTTTTCTTTTGGCCAACAAGGCTATCTTCACGTCTTTTAAGGGATTCAGGAAGTCTTGGAAGTATTCTTTTGTTGTGCTTTTTGTGCTTTCCCTTCTTTAACTGGTAGAATTTCAAGGCAAGCTTTATGGCAGGGGTGGGCAACTTGTGGCCCTCCAGAGGTTTTGGCCTAAAAGTCCCATCAGCCCTAACCAACATATCCAGTGGTAAGGAATTATGAGTTGTAGGCCAAAACCTCTGGAAGGCCACATGTTGCCCACCCTTGCTTTATGGCATTAGCTTCCACTGGAAGACAGAGCATGGGAATCCAAAGAGCTACTTTAGACCCTCCCCAAAGCTTGGGCATGTCCTGTGGATTTGGGGCCTTTTTCTTTGAACAGTCAACATACCAGCATGCCATATACCAAACAATTTCTGAAAGTCCTCTCAGTTTCTAAAGCAGTTTGTTACATATCTTGGCTGCTGGGGACACATCGAGCATTTCTACACCAGCCTGAAATCCTGCATTTAAAATGGGGTTCTCTGCTTCCATTTTAAATGCAGGATCACGACGGACTCCCTTTACATGCACTTCCTTCCCACCTTTTCCCCCTTATCTGAGTCTTTGATAAGTCTCATTATATAGCCCCTACATGGTGCTGTAATCTACCTCTTCTTATTGCGTATTTTCCTCTTTTCACGAGGGAACTCAAGTGCTGTAATTTGATAGCTCATTATCTCCGATCTTTTAAAAAATGGAATAAAGGTCATTTAGTGTGGGAGATGCTCTGGAGGTTAACAACATCATCTAAAGGAGCCACAAACTTCCATGACTAACCAATCTCAATAGCAGGATAAAAGCGCCGTGTAAAGAAGCCCATGAGCTCAAAGCCCCTTGGCTATGTGGAAACAGTGTGGTTCTTTAGATCCTTTGGATCCACTTATATTTGTAAGATTATGTTATTTTAATTTACAAATATAAAATTGAGCAGTTGTTATGAGGCACAGCATCTCACAGACAAACATTGCCAGTCCTAAAACAACATCCGTTAACCTTGTCCTAATCCCATTCAGCACACACACCAGTCCAAATAGCTGATCCCCAAAACTCTCCTAGCAACTCTTGAGAGCCTCAGTGCTTTGTATCTCTGCCAAAACAACACCAACAAATGTCCATACCCTTAACCCATGCAGGAGAGAGTTATGTTTAAATGCCTCTACTGCATGTGTTAGCCTAAAATGGAGCATTTGTAGATCAGTGTCACATAGCTATGGGAACCACTGGTGCTGGCAATGCATGTTGACACGCCATGCACTTAGACTGAAGTGCATTTAAATGTTACTCTCTACCATGTGGACTGCAACACAGAGATAAGGCTTTTCCCCATCACCACAAATGGTAAGCAGTGTATAAACAAACCCTTAACAAGAGAAATAAATGTTTTCAGTTCCCATTCTCTGAGGTGGGTATAGTTTCCAGTGCACTCTTGGTAGCTTGGAATAAAGATGTTTAGGCCCTCTGTTTCAGAAATCTGAAATGATGCTGCTTGTTGAAGGAAAACAGTATAGTCAGAACTGTAGAAGAAGGGGCTTGAGCTACATGCTAGGGTTCTTATGTTATTATAATTGTCAGATTCATATCATATTTGTATCACTGTGGTAATCAGAAACTACCTAAAATTGATGCTTTCAAACCTTTGAGTATTTTCGCTTTCTGCTTTCTGGAATTGTTCATCTTTAAAAACAAAAAAACCCCACCAAAAACTAAAGTTGGTACATTAAAATGATTGCTACCTGGAACACAAAAGCATCAGAGAGCTTTTCTCAATTACTCCTGTTCTCATTATGTATCTCTCTAAGGGAAATAGATATGCCATGTCTTATACTCTAAGGCTTATAATGAGAGCAGCTCTGAACAAGCTTGTATACTATGTCTATACAACATCCTTATCATATATTACAGGAAAGGCACAAATAATGAAGAGTCATGTGGCACTTGAAAGACTAACAAATTATAATGGCATAAGCTTTTGTGGACTACAGTCCACTTGATCAAATACAACAGAAAAAGCACAGTGGGAGATCTTGTGTGACCTCTCTAGCTGTTTGTACAGCCCGTTACTATAATTTATTTATTATTGATTTACAGCATTTTTTACCATGCTTTTCAGCCAAAAAGTCTCCTGCAACGGCTTACCAAGATCAGGAATAAGACAGCCTCTGCTCGCCTGCTTACAACCTAAAAGAAACTTCACAAAAGGAAAGGGGATTAGGAAGGAGAAGGAAAAAAACAAACTCAGGCACTAGGGTCTAAGTTACAAAGTTCGGTGGGTAGTAAATTCAGCAAGTTGTAGAGCTGGATTTAAGCACAATGGAAGGACTGGTGCTTTTTCTGGTGCCCTCAGCAATGGCAGTTGGCATTTAGAGTGGGGGGATCTCAGCTGGAACAATGGGACATGCCTGGCTGTTGCATCCTCTCCCTCTGATGGCATCAGCAGTCTGAATCATGTCTGAAGATGGGTCAGCAGTGCTAGCCTTATGCTGCTGTGCAGACTGGTTGTTGCTTTCCAAGGTCTTGGACAAGGCCTGCTACTAGAGATCCTTTTAACTGAAGGTGGTAGAGATTTGTCTTGGATGCTTTTACCTAGAAAATGGTACTTGAACATTGCATTGATTAGAATAGAATGGGAGTAAAGGACAAAAAGGCATATTAAAATATGGCAGAAAACATTATATACCTGTCATGAGCATGTAATTTACACAGCTAAAATATTAATATACCATTGAGCAGTTCTGTCGTTATATTTTAGACTTTTGGCTTCCCCCTTTCCTGATAGCTTGTAGCATGCTGTATTAAAGCAAAGTAAAACAAGCCTCCATGAGCTGGCATGTTAGGAGGAAGGCTCTAGCCCAGTCTATTCCTTACTGTGTTAGCTTTCTACTTGCAGGGAGGTTTTTACACTACGGAGAATTAACAACTCGATTTCCCCAGCTGCGGTCTGATGTGATACGGTCCATTGCACCATCTCAGAACTCCACCACCTCATTCAGCTGTACGTATAGAGCAGGCTTCAACTGCAGAACTTTTTTGATCAATGCTGCTGCTATGGCAATAAAATCCAGCCTGCCCTTCCTGTTTCAAGCTGAGTCTGAGCTGTCACCATTTTCATAGGACACATTTGATAGGGACAAATGGCAAAATCAAACAGCCATGATTCAATTATAAACCATTTCAAATTCACCTGGTAGATTTAGCTGCACAGCTCTTTCATCACCACACACATTCATGGCATGTTAATAGCAAGGGTGAAATTAAGAAAGTTAATGTTTCCCTAATGGACTCTTGTGGGACAGGATTGGAGGCAGGCCAAACCAATCCTATGGAGGAGAGAGAAGTCACTGATGACATCAAACTGGTATCCCCCACCCACACCCCAGTCCCAAGCAACATGATTTAGTTCCCAAGTTTGTTCTGTTCTGTTCTTTTTCTTTTTGCATTTCCCTGTTTAATGCAAACCACAAGACAGGCATTGGCTGAAAACACAGCAGTTATGCTTTTCTAAAATAATTTATCACAGGCACATGGTCTCTTCTGCTGCTAGGTTATGTTAAAAAAAAAACAAATCCAACAGGGAAATGATTTATTTTCATCCAAAAAAAGGAAATATGAATGGTCAAGGAGAAGAAGAGGGTAGCACTACTAAAGGCAATTTGTGTCTACTTGGAATACAGCTACAGTAACTCTGATCCAACCAGTAGTGTAGTGGCAAATTCAGACATGCAGGGTCCCTTCGTGACAGTCACAGCCACGCCCCCTCACAGCCACACCCCCATCTAAGATTATACAACCTTGTAAGATATACAGCCTTCAACTGCGATCTAAAAACAGTGCAGCCGAGAGTAAGGCAGGGGTATTTCAACTGGATGTCTGAGAAATGCAGGGGTGTTAAAATCTTTTTCACCCGCTCACTCACTCAAACACAAACATTTTAGGTTTTCAAAATATGATACTCTATGGAAGCTTCACCCTCTCAACTCAGCCTTTGTGGACAGATCCCTTCTCATTTAAACAGCCCCCTTGCACACTGCCTTAGCGCCCCAGCATTACCCATTAGCCTTCCCTAAGCTCTTTCATTATATCACCCCACTCTAACAGAAACATCCACTCACCCAGATGGACTGAACTACACACACACACACACAGTGGTATAGTGGTAAATTTGGAAATGCAGGAGCTCATTGTGACAGTCTCCAAGGGCAGTCCAAAAATTTCAGGCAGCTGTGTCGATCCATATCAACAAACCAGTACTAGGAGTTTTCATCTCCACCAGGAGCATGTATTTGGTAAAGCGAATAGGTCTTAATTGCCCATTCCAGACCAAATCATCCCAAAGACTTTGCATTCCAACATGGAACATTATAGTGTTGTTTGGAAAACTCATTCCCCCCACAGCTACAGTGAGGATCACAGTTAAGCTCAGAGGGAACAGGGAATTCTGAGGGAGGTGGCAGATGACATCAGAGTCCCTGGTAATGAAAAGTGCTGGGGCTGTGTCCCTGTGAGCCCTGCCTCCACTACACCACTGGATCCAACTCTCCCCCTACTCCCTTCCCCTATTCTCTGCGCATATATGCTGTGTGTGGGACATCAGAATCTTGCTGGCTACAGCAGGCATATTAAAATGAGGGCCAGATCTACACCTCGTGTCATGTCGATACAATCCCATCATGGTGATACTATGTCCCTCTCGCGCATTTATACCTTGTAGCACACACAACGATATCTGTTGTGGTATTTTGGATAATACAGAATAAAACTAACCCTAGAAAAGCAGTATATGGAATGTGCACTTCAATACCGATTAAAAAAAACACTAAGAACATAAGAAGGGCCTTGCTGGATCAGAGCAATGGTCAACCTAGTCCAGCATTCTGTTAACACAGTGGCCAACGAGCTGTCAACTGGGAACCCACCAGTAGGGCATAAGCGCAACAGCACCCTCCCACACATGTTCCCCAGCACTGGGTTACGTAGGCTCACTGCCTCTGGTACTGGAGGTAGCACATAGCCATCAGGAGTAGTAGCCACTGATAGCCGTTTCCTCCAGGAATTTGACCAACCCCCTTCTAAAGCCATCCAAATTGGTGGCCATCACTACATCCAGTTGTAGTGAATTCCATAGTTTAACTATGTACTGTGTGAAGAAGTACTTCCTAAATCTACTAGTGTAGATCTAGCCAAGGAGTCCAGTGTAGGAATGGATCATGAGGTGCAGGGGCTACAGCAGAGGTCCCCAACCTTTTAGGGTTGCCAGGCAATTTGGATTGTTTTTTTTTTTAATTGAAAATTGTAATAAAGAAACATTAAGCAGGTAAATACATCACACACCAATTGTCAGGAGCGCCCTAGCTGCCTCTTACAGTCCCCTCCAATAGCCGACTCAGGACACAGACAACGAGGATTCTTTCCAAGGCTTTCCTTTATTACTTTATGACTCTTACAGATACTAATCACTAGCAACTATGCAAGGAACTGCACTGGGGATAGATAGCAGAGTAGCCTAAGCTCCAGGTAAGGCAGTTGGTCCTGTTTGAAGGAGAACCGTGGGAAGACTCTGAACGTATGGGCTATGGGGAGATCCTCCCTCTTACCCTTGGGTCCTCGGGATGCGACCGTTGTTTTAGCACCAAACGAGCGGAGCGCCTCTTTTCGGCGCCCTCCATCTGTCGCTGCTCTCTGCACCGAGCATCCAGCAAGCCCCCCTCCAGCGCTCTCTCACTGCCAGGGTCACTATCTCTCTCAGGAATGCTGGCAGGAGGAATCTCTGCCAGCTGCTGTGCTTGTGAGAGATGAGCGAGCTCCTCTCCCACAGATTGCTGTTCTTCCTCAGAATCAGAACTGCTTTGGAGCTCTGTGGGCTCAGTTTCCACCCTGACACCAATAACTTTAACATACTTCATTTGATTGTTGGTCCTATATTGAATGATCCAACAGGGGGGAACGTGTTGTCCAATTCATGTTGTGTAATGCATTCCAAGCTATTTCAGCCTAAAAGGTCTCTCCAGAGTTGACCATGGGAAGCTGGCAGGTGTAGGGAAGCTGTATTCATATTTGCTGATTCAATAAATGGCTGCCAAGTCTCATAAAAATTGTCTGATGTTGCTTGACCACTTTGGAATTTGAGTCATTTTGTAATTTTTTCCATAAGAGTGAGGTCCCATATCTTTTGCTTCCATCCAATAATAGATAGTGCTACATTGGACCTCCACTTTGCTGCTATGTCTGGCCTGGCTGCAGTCCAAATAAAGGCTAACAATTCTTTCTGTTCTGGCAATTTGGAATTTTGATAGTGTTGTGGGCACTCTCACAAAATGGCTGCTGTGGGGAGGCGACTTGCCTGTTCATAAAATGGCTACCATGATGGGCATGGCTGATCACAAAACACTAATTTCCCACAAGGCAAACTGGAGAGACCAAAAGAATAGTAACTTGCCCAAAACGTTAAGAAAATTACATGAATTTAGAATCGGGGCCTGAGCTCCGAAATGCAATACCAGGCTTTCAAACCTAAGATGGTGCTAGAGGGAAGCCCCTTCATTTTGCAGCACACCAGCTCCCAGTTTGTAAAAAAGCCCCTGTATTTTAAAAATCTTAAGAAACAAAATAAAAATCAGGAGGGAGCCTGGCGGGCACCAAGACAGGTGTCTGCGTGCACATTATTGCCCTTGGGCACCAGGTTGGAGACTCAGGGCTCCAGCCTTAGCTGATGCCTCAGAGAATTCTGTCAGCAAGGGCACCATATACTTAGTTTGGGGGCTGTTGTGGTTTTTGTACACTTTCCCTTTTCTGTTTGATTGTGAACCTTTTGGCCACCGGTTGCTTTCTTTTACACAAAACAAAGACCCACAAAATCTTGTTCGATGGAGTGGGAAGAAGATGCGAAGGGCAAATAGGAGAACTTTCTTGTTGTCGTCCCCACTCCAGTCCCCCCGCTGTTACTCATGCTGCCCATGTCTATGCTCCTTCCTCTGCTTCAGCTGGGGAGCACCCAGCTTGAAAGGCAGGGCCAAAGTGGTGGCTGTCCAGGCTCTGCACGGCTTCAGGGCGAAAGGGTGTGCGGGTGTAAGCTTGCTTTTTTCCCTGTCTTGCTACATTGGCTCAGAAGCCATCACAGAAACTTGAACACTCTGGAAATAACTGTAGCAATCCATGTCTGTCCCTGTATTGGCCCCAGGAGTGTAGCCAAGTCATTTATGGTGTTAGAGGGGCCTAGAGATCTGTAATGCTTGCTTAAGTTCATGACTGGTGCAATTCCCTTGCTAGTAAGCCTCTGAGCATGTGAAGATGATTCAAAGGGCCGATAACTGCCTTCTCAGCGCATTCCTTACTAATGAGTAGAAAGCCTTATCAAGCTGTGGCTGAGCAGCGAAGCTTGTTTACAGGTGGCTGTGCTGGAGAACCAAACACTTCTAGCCTATGCTGGGGATGAACGCTAGGGCTGCTTGCTAGTGCTATGCTGCCTTATTGCCAACACGTAAAGTATAAGACCCATTGTACCCAATGGCTCGTGGTTCAGAGAAGCTGTCTGATCCAGCCATTGGGTACGCCTGTGTGCTGTAAGGTACCAATAAAGTACTCCTTGTAAGTAAACCTTTGAGTCTGATCTATCACTATCTTGGCACTTCTAACTTCAGAGTTCAGTGCCCACTGCAGGGGCGATACAGTCCCTTCCTCTTAAAGTGCTCCAGCCACTGCGATGGCTTTGGAACCAAAAGGAGTGTAAGCCGATACCATCTTCCCTTCACCCCAAAGCCATTGCAGGGGCTTGTGCGGAGCTGAAGGGAAGCAAGTGGCAAGCCACCTGCTCCCCTTCAGCCTAGCTCCCAGCTCCAGCAGGCTGAGCACCGAAACTTGTGTGCTGCTCTCTTCCGCTAATGTTCCAAGGAAGCTTGGTGCTAGTATACATGTGCATCCCATAGCCTAGAGGTGCTGAGCCTCTTTCCGCCCAAGGGCTGAATTCCATTTTGGGATTTAGCCGGGGCCGCGTTCCAGTGGTGGGAAGCACCAAAGGTAAAGGGGGCAGGGCCAAGAATACCAGCATATTTCATTTTAAATCTCTTACTGCCAATAACTAAGCCTTGGGAGAGGCATTTCAACCTTTTGGGATGGGGGTGTGGGGGGAACTACAGAATAGCCGGGAAACTACAAAACGATTTGTGGTTGGGGGGAAAGGGGAACCCAAGAGGGCTGGATTGGGACCCCAAGAGGGCCAATTTGGACCCAGGCCTGAGGTTCTGCATCTCTGCTGTAGCCCCACCAATTTTGGCAGTTTTGTGCTGGAGTAGGCATGGTATCATTTAAGACTCTACCTACAGGGTCTCTCCAGTCTGCAGATAGATACCCACTCCTGTCTTGTCCTCCCCACCACTGTTTGGGCTCTCAGGGCCTGCAGCACACCCACTGTACTAAGACAGATAGATAGACTTTCCTATCTAATTATTCTGTAGGATTTCCAAACTGCTTTTCAGGAACTGCTTCCAATGCAATGTACACAGTGATTCCATAAAACATCTCAAAATCATAATTGAAAATTAATGACATAAAAACAAATTACAGCCCAAATGACTATCAGCTAAAAAAGCAGAAGAGTAGAAAAACAACAAGCAGGAGGCTGACTTCCAAGAGCGTAAAATGAAACACTGCCAACTTGGCCTGCTTCTGGAACACCCTAAGAGAGGGATCCAAATGAAGAGTTCAGGAGAAAACCCTCCAAATCTCCGAGGCAGCCACCAAAAAAGCCTTGCTTCTTCTTGAGGAACGTATCTGATGGAATTTCAAAGCAAGGCTTCCTTGGCAGTTTTTAAACTTGAGACAGGTTTGTATGGGCAAAGATATTCCTTGAGAATCACTGCCATTAACTGTAAGGCTGCTAGCTCACAACGCAGAAAGCATTCAATAACCCAAGCGTAGTAGAGGGGCAAGGCAGCCACAGCTTCTCCCCCCAGTTCTCTTTCTGCCCTGCAGTCCACTCCCTCTCTCTACCTGCTGTGCAGAGGGGACAGAAGTGGTCAACTGGGTGATATGCCCGTTTCCTAAAGCAGTCCATAAATGTAGATTCGCCCGTCATGAACATATATAAAAAACAGTTTCCAGGGTTCTGTGTCCACATTCTAGTTCGACAAAGAACTAGAACTCAGGGTAGAGATATGCAGGTAAAGGCTGGCTCAGTTCTCAATGGGACCCATTACATGCTGTGGGACAAAGTCAGTGAGCTTCAATCTAGGACATGATTAACAGGGGGAAAAGCAGAAACTAGTCCCAGACATCGAGATCAGTGGGGGAGGTATAAGGGGTAGCCTTTCACCCTTATTACAGGGCTAAGCCACACACTACTTTAAATACCTAGCATGCAGATGAGCCTCGCTTTATTATTTCCAAATAAGCATGTGGGGCCCCAATCTGGATCAGGACCACCACATATGGGTAGGGATTTAAATTTTCCCACCCAGCTGCTTCCCCCCACCCCAAGTTCCCCCCTTCACACAGGGGCAAAGAAAGAAAGAGTCAATGGAGTTTTTTCTTTTTTTTAGCTGCTGTGTGGGGAGGGGTATTTAGGGGGGAAAGTTTAAATCTCCCCTACCCACATGCAAGTAGTCCCAATCCAGATCAGGGCCCTGCACACTTTGTTGTTGTTCAGTCGTTCAGACGTGTCCGACTCTTCGTGACCCCATGGACCATAGCACGCCAGGCCTTCCTGTCCTGCGCTCTCTCCCGGAGTGTGCTCAAGTTCATATTCATTGCATCCGTGATGCTATCTAGCCATCTCATCCTCTGCCGTCCCCTTCTCCTTTTGCCTTCAGTCTTTCCCAGCATCAGGGTCTTTTCCAGGGAGTTTTCTCTTCGCATTAGGTGGCCAAAATATTGGAGCTTCAGCTTCATTATCTGTCCTTCCAATGAGCACTCAGGGTTGATTTCCTTTAGGATGGACTGATTTGACCTCCTTGCAGTCCAGGGCACTCGTAAGAGTCTTCTCCAGCACCACAGTTCGAAAGCATCAATTCTTCGGCGCTCAGCCTTCCTTATAGTCCAGCTCTCACAGCCATACATTACCACTGGGAGAACCATAGCTTTGATTAGACGGACCTTTGTCGGCAAGGTGATGTCTCTGCTTCTTACTATGCTGTCTAGGTTGGCCATAGCTTTCCTCCCAAGGAGCAAGCGTCTTTTAATTTCATGGCTACAGTCACCGTCTGCGGTGATCCTGGAGCCCAAGAAAGTAAAATCTGTCACTGCTTCTATTTCTTCCCCTTCCATATGCCAGGAAGTGATGGAGCCAGATGCCATGATCTGAGTTTTTTTAATGTTGAGTTTCAAACCAGCTTTTGCACTCTCCTCTTTCACCCTCAACAAGATCCTTTAGATCCTCTTCGCTTTCTGCCATTAGGGTGGTATCGTCTGCATATCGGAGGTTGTTGATAATTCTCCCAGCAATCTTAATTCCGACCTCTGATTCATCCAATCCGGCATTTCTCATGATGTACTCTGCACTTGGAGGTAAAAAGCAAAGTGAGGCTCAATGGCACACTATATATTTAATTTAGCGTGTAGTTTAGCTTATTGTGTCCCAGTGTACACCTTAATTTTCTCACATATATTGCTATCAACTCATGAGCCAAACTAACTGTGAGGACAAAGATGTGTGAATACATATGTCTCTTTGAAATTTGTGCAAATGGTGGGGGGCAGGGGAGGATCTGGATAGGAACGCACCATGGGGGTAGGTGGGAGGCGGGGAAGAGAGTTTGCTGCACTGGAGGCTGGTGACTTCGATGTCAGGCAGGCAGGGAATCAGCTCTGGGTTTCAGTCAGAACCAGTCAGAACTCTAAAGGAGCTATAGCACTGACTGGTTGTGACTGAAACCCAGAGAGGATTCACTGCCCCGCTGACATCGGAGCCACCAGCCTCCACTGGTTTGATGTACGTTTCAACCAGGGCAAATAGCAGGTGTTTGTGTGTGTGTGTGTGTGTGTGTGAGAGAGAGAGAGAGAGAGAGAGAGGTTTTAAATGTGATGGCCTCCCTCCCACAGTGCTGATCCAGACAGTTCACCCCACAGCTGCTCTTTACAAAATATTGATAGACAGAGATGCATTCCCACATCACTATCACACATGTAGTCTGAACCTCATATGAGAAAAACACATATTATACTTGGGATCAGTGTTGCAGAGGGGACAAAAGGCATCTCTTACTGACAGGGACTCATGGCGAGGGGGGATTCTGTGTGCAGGGCACACAAGCGCGCATGCACCCACAAAACAGGGATCCCTGAGGTATACGGAAACCCTTCTTCTATACATATAAACACATTGCCAGTCTAGATGATGGTCTCATTATTGTTATCCTTAGAATCATGCAATAAGCCAAAAGGAGCATTGGTGTCACAGATAATCTTCCAGTTTAGGAAGATGCCTATATCTACTTTCCTCCCTTCCTTTTCTGTCTGTCTGCCTCTCTCCCTGAGTAACAGAAAACTGCATTACTGGTCCTTCCCCACAGTAAATAAAAACCATTCAAACAAAAGTGATACAGAAGATCAGGCAAACACATGTTAAGTATTTGGGTAATGTATGGAATGTTAGAACACCCAAATTTGCTGACAAGTCGCTTCATTTCCCAGTAGTGCAAGTAATCCATAGAACTAGGGCATACCGCAGAAAAATCCACTGGAGAAACTGAACCGCAGACCACACCTATGCAGGAATTCTGTTCTTATTCAGTCTGGATTTTGTGTTGAAGTGGTATTCTTGGAGACTGCTGTTAATAGTTAAAGAGATTTTCATGGTTCCTGAGCTTCAGATAAAGAGATATTTGATGAAATACAAAACAGGGAGGGGGGATCTTTCTTGTTTCCAAAACAAACATTTTGGAATTGTTGGGAAACAAGAAGATGAGATCCATTTTTTAAAAGAAAAAAAAAGTGTATGTGTGTGTGGGGGGGGAGGATATAGCTCCATGTGAGAAGGGTATTTTGCTTTATTTTGTTTTGAGAATATTATTAGGTATTCAGGGAATGGCAGATGGCCAAAAAAGCACTCAGTGCAGCTTTTCATCCCCCTGGTTTGGTTTGTTTGGGTTCTCTCTTCTCTCCCTCTCCCCCTGCCCCCCAGTTCTACTCCTTAGGGGGAATAGGAGGCCAGGATGTTTTATCAGCCATTTATACTATTCATTTTTTGTTTTGCTCTCAGTTTTAAGATCTTGCTTGTATTAAGCTGGTAGTTTAACTAGATTTATTTTAAAGATTTGATTTTAAATTCAATTTTTCTCAGCCAGTGCAAATGTTCTGAGTAGGTACATTTGTATCTGATGAATCAATAGGGAGAAACATAGACCAAGACTGATTCCAAGAATGAACCTGAGCCTATGTAGATAACAATAATGCTTGCCATTTTTTATGGTGCTCAGATGTTTAAAGCACCTCACATACATTTTCTTGTCATAAAACAACTACACTGCATGGTAGGCCAGTATTATCATTCCCTGCTGCACACAGGAATCAAAGGTTGAGAGGGAATGGTTTGGTTAAGGCCATCGAGTGAGTCCATGGCAGAAATTCAATCATTCAAATCAGGAACTTTATGATTTATGGCTCAGTCTGTTTGGCTGAAATGTGATGCATGCTTACGTGGATGTAAATCCTATTGAACTCAATGAGATGTACTTTTGAGCAGACATGCATAAGACTGAGCTGTTAGTCTCTATGCTACTAGTGCAACTCCCATGTCGCCATGGGGGCTAGTAGCCTGGGAATGATTGGATAAAAATATGTTTGCCTGTTTCCCTTGCGACTGCAACAACTTTACACTTTTAAAATAAATGTACTACAAATAAACCAGCAAAGGTAAAAACAAAACAAAAAAAGTTCATTTAAAACAGATTGTTTAACGTTTCTTGAAGTTTGGGGTCGAAAACACACCATGTAAGATTTTTCTCTCTTCTCCTTCTGGTGTCCTTTCATCTCTTTCTCCTTAGCTTCTTTTCCTCCTACTCTAACTATCACCAACTGACTTTTCTTCAGCCCCTTTTCCGAGATTCTGTGCCTGCCCTTTCATTGGCCCAGCACCCTAAGACCTCACGGGAGTAAGCATTATTACACGCGCATATGCACACTGTGTCACATGTTACTTTACATGCACAGTGTGGGACATATGCATTAACCTGCTTTTTGACTCATCCCTCTCTTTTCTCCCTTCCTGAGCTGCCCAAAGCTTGAGCTTTGAACTTTTTCACAGTTTCACATTTTTCTGCACGTCTGCACTGCTCAAGCTTCAGTTTTTTAAAGAAGAAGAGCAAAACTGTTCTGGTAAACCTCTAGTAATAAGCCTTACACTACCGTATTCTTGTATAAGATACCAGGTCCTTAGCTTTAGCATAATCAATACAAGTAGATTGGCAACACAATCCTATACATGTCTACTCAGATGCTGATCTTAACGGTTGGGCTGGCTCATTGGGGTGCAGGTGGCCCTTCATATAACCTGGTCCCAAACTATTTAGGGCTTTAAAGGACAAAACTAGCTACTTAAATTGGGCCTGGAAACAAACAGGCAACCAGTATCACCAGTACAGAATTGGTGTAACATGCTCCAAATGCCTAGTTTCCACAGCTGTTCTAGATGTTGCATCCAGTACCAATTCCGGTTTCCAAATTGGCTTTAAAGGCAACCGCATGTAGAGTGCACTACAGTAATCTAACCTGGATGTAACTAAGCTTGTGCCACTGAAGCAAGGTTTTCGTTCTCTAGACAGACAGACCACAGCTGCTATTCCCCATCTGGTATTTTCTGTGCCTTTCAACCTAACACAATCAAAATAGGCTCAGAGTGGTTTCAGTTATGAATTCTCTAATGCTGCACAATTCCCCCCCCCCCCCCGCCCCGGCTTTTCAAGGGTATACATAACCTTTCTTTCTAAGACCTCCTGCACTGGAATAGCAGCAGTGGCAAGTGTTATACCTAGCATAATTTCAAAGGCAAATATGACTTCTCAATATATTCCTGTAATGAAACTTGCCAAAGGGGATGTTTGTTTTATATGCCAATCTAAAAACATAAAAAATAAAAATCATAAATATGTTCCATTCCTCTTGTCCATCAGCCTGTTTAGCTTCCCCTTTCCTTTCTTCCCGCTAGCACTTCTCAGTCACTCTGGCAAAATGTGTGCAATGCTTTCAAATTAGTAAGACTGCTAGAAATCTGCTACATATCATTTGGTGTTACCATTACACATGGCAAACTGCTCCAGCCTCTCTTACCGTAATGAAATACACACAGAGGACCTAACCTTTTAAAAGAATGCACATGTTGTGTTCCATTTTCTTGGCCCATCGTGCACCCAGGGCCTCCAGCACGCTCCTTTGACAAGAAGGGCTTGCTTAGAGCTGTGAGTCTGCTATGTCAGGAGAAATGGCTGTGGGTGTAAGACTTTGTGATTTGTACAATACAAATGCGTTGCCCCCTGCTGCTAATCTTGTGTAACACATGCAATTCTACATTTCTGAATGGAACAATGAGAACACAAATAAAAGCTTATGCTTATCGTGTTAAATGGGACCCAGTTTAACTGAGATCATTTATTACTAGAAAATTATATCCTTCTTTGGGACGTTATATCCAGCTTTATGTTAGGGCTGTAGTGATCTTGGTGGCTGTGGTAAATAGAGCTAAAAGAGCAGATGAAACCTTGGCAACACTGAAGAACTTGTTCTTGAACAATGTGTCTTAATGTACATGTGTGTGTGTGTGTGTGTGTGTGTGAGTGAGGCAGAGTGAGTGAGGGTGACAGGGCAGGAATTTCAGAAAGAGTGGAGACACAACTATTCCTCTTCTACACAGCTGCTAAAGAGGCAAGAGCCCACTGACTACAGTGGGACTTACTTCCAAGTAAAAATTCTTAGGACTGTGCTGTAAGATTTCTTTAACTGGGTGAAAGTCCTAAATGCTCAATTAGTTGGAGACAACATATTTAGAAAGAACCAGGGGTCCTCAAGAAAGGTAGTGGGGATAAATTCTGATGGAAAACCACACCTTCAAACTGGTAGGCTTTTCCCCTACTGCCAAATGTATTAGGACATTTGTGGCTACTCAGAGATGAGTAGTGTGGCAACTTACTCATTGCCAAAAAAAGAGGACACATATTTGCATAAAATCTGCATATGCTAATTTATGTGTATAAATGCACATCTAGAAATAATTACTATAATTGAAATAGAAATACAATACATCTCACCACAGCGGGGAAGACGTTGACCTGTGTGCCTGTGCAGTCTGCTGGCCAGGTGCTAACTTTGGATGGGTAACCTTGGCACCCCAAACTGCAGTCCCTTCTTACAGTTCTTTATCTTTGAATTGTTCAGTTCCCCCTTCTATCAGAAGCAATGTCCTGTCTTAGTCCAATTCAAAGATAAAGAACTATAAGAAAGGAGTGAAGGTTGGGGCACCAAAGTTACCCATCCACAGTTAGGCAGAAGGGAGATCTCCAGATATTTTGGACTTTCACTCAGAAGCCCCTGCCAGCATGGCCAGTGGTCAGAAATGCTGGAAGTTGCTCACTCCTGTAATAGTGGATGCCTTCAAACAGGGGACTGCCTTCTGACAGCCTTTCAGATAGAGCACTGTAAAAGAAAGACACATGGCCATCCTAGAGGTGAGAGAAATGTATTCTCATCGCCACATGTTAGTGTGTTTAGGATCACAGCAGGAGGGAGCAATCTTATGGCTGCTAGTCAGTGGCTAGACGGCCATAGGATATGTCGCTTCCCGGAGAACCGACCTCCCCCATCCCGCACTGCCTCGCAGGCAGCTCGGAATGGCCCTGTGCTCCGTGCTTGGAAGAGGAGCACAGAGTGGCCAAAATGGGGTGTTCCGGGGTGGGGAAGGCAGAAATGCCAGTACGACACATCCTATGTGTCGTCTGGCAACCTCCTCCCTACTCTGTCTTCCTGCAGCTAGATAGCTGCAAATGAAAGGCAGGAGAAGCGCGGAGGGAACGATGCCCTCCATGCTTCTCCTGCTGTGCATTGGATAGGTGGTCATCTTCGAGTTTGGAGGTGGCTGCCTATCCCATAGGATTGCACCGTCTGCTATCTCCTCTTACACTCCATTTTAAGACTGTGACTCAATACAGCTTTTTGGTTACATCAAGCCAGCTTTTCTCTCTCTCTCCTCTCCCCACTGCTTAGCTTAACATCCAGCCTGATGAAGAGTTCTGGAGCTTCCTCACTTTATTGTGACATTTTGTTTTGCTCTAACAAATCTATTGCCTGAATGTGGATTTTTGCATTTTATTTATGGACCAACAAGGCTTCCCTTGCTTAATGTTTATATGATCCTCCACCTCACTTCTAGCTTTGATATTAAACCAGAAGTGTGAAAGAATGAAAATGCAGTGTGGCATGGGAAAACGTGTACTGAGATCAGTCCTGCAGGCCAAGCACACCTTACTCTACTCCCTCCAGCACACCTTATCCTGTGAATCCACACTTCTGTTGAGAAGGGCACAGCGTGAAGACGAGTACTGTGTTGCTCGCCCTATCTATTCAAATTAGAGTTGCCAACTTTTTTTCCCTTTTTGCTGGCCCTGCTCCTATACCTTTAATAGCATTCGGACACACAGAATTTTAGCTGGCAAAGCTTTTCCTGCCATGGTGATAAAACGGTGGAGGAAGTTTCATGTGCAAAATGTCTGTGTCAGACGGCTACTTAACGTGGCAAAAGCCAGTTGTTGTTTTTTAAAGTTGGCAAACGCACCCATAACATAATCATATTAATTTTATTACTTTGCTTATAGAATCATAGAATAGAATAGAATAGAATAGAATAGAAGGGCTGCAAGGGGCCTACAAGGCCATTGAGTCCAACCTGCTGCTCAATGCAGGAATCTAAGTATGGAATAAACGTTA
This sequence comes from Heloderma suspectum, assembly GCF_057233095.1. NCBI lineage: Eukaryota > Metazoa > Chordata > Lepidosauria > Squamata > Helodermatidae > Heloderma > Heloderma suspectum. The sequence continues at coordinate 92,166,606 of NC_139459.1, forward strand.
TCACTAAATAAACAAGGGGTTAGTGCTACTGAGGACATGCATGAAGTCCTGAACGTGTGTGTGTAGTGGCTAGAGTGTAGTGGCTAGAGTGAGAGCCAGTGTGGTGTAGTGGCTAGAGTGCTGGACTGGGAGTCGGGAGATCCGGGTTCTAGTCCCCACTCAGCCATGGAAGCTCACTGGGTGACTTTGGGCCAGTCACAAACTCTCAGCCCAACCTACCTCACAGGGTTGTTGTTGTGAGGATAAAATGGAGGAGGAAGAGGAGGATTATGTACGCCGCCTTGAGTTCCTTGGAGGAAAAAAGGCGGGATATAAATGTAATAAATGTAAATGTAATGTAGTGTGTGTGTGTGTGGGGGGCACATGGCTGTTGTCATTTGCCATTTACATAACTAGGTTTAGGTATCTGCATTCATGACAGTAGCTGAGAATATTGAACTTACTGAATTTCTCCCTGGTATCAAGCCTGCCTACAAAATGCCTAGGTTTCAGTGTTAACATCATAAACTCTCAACCACAGGAACACTGGAAGCTGCCCTATACTGAGTGAGACCATTGGTCTATCTAGCCCAGTATTGTAGAAATTGACTGGCAGTGGCTCTCAGGTAGGATTTTTTCCAGCCCTACCTGGAGATGCAGGGACTGAACCGGAGACCTTCTGCATGCAGATGCTCTGCCACTGAGACATGGTGTCTCCCAATCAGAACGGCCAAATGTTATTGTTGGAAGAAAAATTCAAATTAAACACTTGCACATGCTTAATTTGTATGCCTTGTTTTGTGGACTCTTCCCAAGAAGTTAAGAAAACCTGTCAAACACATTTCCAAGGCTGTTTTCCATAGCCATGAACAGGGAAGACTCCATGGATCTGGGGGTCCTCACCAGAACACCAGCAGTGGGCCTCTTGCCCACTGCTGGACTCCACACATGCACACCTTAGTGTTCATTGCCTCTAGTCTGGCCAAGTCACACAATCCTAAAACATATAAAAAATAAGGTTAAGAAAGCTTTAGCACGTTCTGTCTAGGTTCAGGGGTAGCCAGATTGCCTCTTCAGCCCTCAGTGACTGAAGAGACCACACCTTCCCAAAAAGTGTATGAGGGGGTCCCCTAAACCTTGCTTCCTGCTCTTATTTGCAGTCTTCTGTAGAGATCATGTTAAGCAGGGGTGGGCAGAAGATAGATCTCCAGATGTTTTGGACTTCAACTCTCAGAAGCCCCTGACCATAGCTAATGGTCAGGAATGCTAGGAGTTGAAGTCCAAAACATCTGGAGATCTATTTTCTGCCCACCCCTGTTGTTAAGGACATGGGTCCAAGGAATTGCTTCTCCCCAAAGCAAACACACACCAGAAGTGCTAAAGCAGTGACATTCATGCCCTGCATTTTGTCTTCTACTCATGACAATGTGATGTGAAGACACACACCTGAAAAACACACAGCTTCAGTCAAATGTTCTGCATATTTTACTATGAGATCTAATATGCAATTAGGAGTCATGCTTTAGATGGCTTATTTTTCCAGGCCTCAGAATACTACAGTAATCAAGCATGGGCAGAGGTCACTTGGCAAACTTCAGTATGGGATATGTGGAAGTTACTCTGTATCTGACTGATTTCATTTTGCGTCATTGTTGCCCTCCAAGACCCCATCATTCGCAACAGAATGCATTAATCAATAGTATTTTACCCTGTGTGTGTGCATGACCCCAAGTGGACGTCATGATTCCAGTACTGAGCCTCCTTGTATGTCGTACTCTACTATGAGGAACTAAACTTGCTAAGCAATATTTCATTCAGGAAAATTGACCTTCCTCCCCAAGATGAACACATTTCCAATAAATGTTTAACTTGCTAATTTCAAAGAAGAATTCATTAACTCCCAATTCAGCCATGGATTCACTACTGACCTTCAGCAAGTCCCTCAGTTTTCTATTTGCAAAATGAAAACAAACTCTTCACAAGGTTGTTGTGAGAATGAAAAATAAGATTATGAAGCCTGTTGCTAATTACAGCTGTTATAAAATTAGTAATGATGGTGGCATTCAATATAAGGAAAATATTAAAATAAAAGGCTAATATCTTATTTTTATTATTAAGTGTTATTATTTATTAATAACAACACCAACAAACACCACCAACAGTAATAGAACAGAAGCATGTATTACCAAATGATGTCCTCACATTAGTGTGGTTCACTCAACCCCCCAACATATTAAATAAATGTGTGAGGGGGTCAAAGAGCCATGCTGCATCATGCCCTGCCTTGCCCCCTGCTAGCCACACATTTGGCGGCTGTGCGAAGGGGTTCTACACACATTCTAATGTATGCACATACAGCCCCTTCACACAGCCACCAAATGCAAGACTGCCGGGATGTGTAGAGGAGGCATAGTGGTAGCGGGGACATGAAGCTACGCAGCATCATGGATCCCCAAGTGCCTCACACATTCATTTAACGTGAGAGGGTTCAAGTGGGCTCCCTATTCTTTTATATGAAGAATTTGGTGCAAATAGGGGATTTGTGCTTAAGTTTGATTTTTCTTTAAAATGTTATTCACACTTCAGCATTTGCAACAGTTTAAAATTTAGATTCACCATATAATCACGCCATCTGAATTAGCTGAAAAAGTCATGCATGAAGCTTAAAGTGGTTTTGACAGGTTACACTGTTGTTCAAACTAAGTTTAACACCCCAGTCCGAGGCTTAGCGGCAAGAGCACTCAGCAGCTTGGGTTGGCACTGCTGCTATGTTGTCCTAAGCTTTGTAAATGGGGCAAGCCTCTCCCGCTAGGCTGCGTGGTTTATTGGACTTTCTCGTCGTAAAACTTTTTTCTTTATTTACACTGCATAAATAGAAAAAGAGTTGCAACTAGGAATTCCAATACAGTCTTGCTGTGCTTCCCTTTCTTCTTCCTAAAGATTTTCACCAATCATTCCTTCCATTCCCTGCCCCTGTACCTGCCTTTTACATGTTATAAAATACATAACTTCGCCAGCCAATCTATTTGAGCCTACACCTCATACCATCCCTCTGTGTAAATAGAAGCTGATCCAGTTTGAAAACCTGACCCATGATTTTCCCTCCCTCTATTCAGCAGGAACAAACAGGAATCAAATATGTAAAAATAAATATGAATACTTTTAAAAGGTGATATGAGAACCACTTATGGCATAAATCATGAGCTAGTATTATAGATGAATCTTGAAATTCTGCTTTCCTCCTTTTCAAATAGATCAGGAATAATGCTTTTTGTCTGGAATATTTTGTTAAATATCCCTTTTGCACACACGGATGTATTTTGCTGTGTATTACGCAAGTTGATAGAAATTAATTTAAAACAGTGTTGCAACTTGTGAGACGGCCATGTACAACAAATGGGGCTGTAGGACATAGGAAGCTGTCTGTCTTATACCGAGTCAAACCATTGGTCCATAAAACATAGTACTCTCAGCGCTGATTGGCAGTATGTCTCCAGGGTTTCAGGCTGGATTCTTTCCTAGCCATTCTTCCATGTGTCCTCCTTCCCACTCGCTTGCAAAAGGGAGGGTGTGTGACCTTCCATGCCGGTTGTCCGCCCCCCCCCCCCCGGTAAAAATAATTAAAAAGGCTGCTGCCGTGACCAGCGGCAGCCCTAGTGGGCTCTTGCACGCCTATACTGGTCCGGGTACTAATGCTGCCACGGTCTGGGCGGTCTTTCGGGGAGGGGGCTCGGCTTCTCCCGGCCCAGGCCCATCCTCAGCCGCACTAGTGCATAAACCGGATCCTCTGCATGCAAAGCATGTGCTCCCCCATTGAGCTACGTGGCGCCAAAGAGTTTGTTTGGAACAATCCGCCCTTCCAGCTCCTCATTGGATACTTTCCTCTCCCGCTCTGCGCCGGCCTCCTTCTGATTGGGCCGTGTCTAAAGGGTCTCGCCGGCGCCTGCTCCAGTCCCCCCCCCCCCGGTTCTGGGGAGGGAACGTTGCGTCTGAGCTGCTTCTCTCCCCTCCCCGAAGGCGGAACTGGGCTGTTCCGCAGCCCCGTCTCACAATTGGGCGGTGGCGGGGAGGAGGCGCCGCTCCTCCCCGCCCGTCCTTTGCCTGCCCCCGGAGCGGCAGCGGTTCCGGGGTGTAAAAGAAGGCTGGGCCGGAGGGATCGCTGCCGCCGCCGCCCCCCGCCGATCGCCCCCCTGCAAAGAGCGCAGCGCCAGCGGCCGCCACTTCCTCCCCCCGCTCCTCCTCCACCAGCAGCACCAGCCGCGCCGCTCTCGGTGCCCCATCATGACCGACCGATCCACCTTCGACACCAATGTGACCACCCTGACCCGCTTCGTGATGGAGGAAGGCAGGAAAGTGCGGAGCACCGGCGAGCTCACCCAGCTGCTGAACTCGCTCTGCACGGCCGTCAAGGCCATCTCCACGGCCGTGCGCAAGGCGGGCATCGCCAACCTGTGAGTCCGCGCCCAGCGCGGCTGCTTCGGCGCCGCCGAGAAAGCCCGCGGCCCCTGCTGGCGTGCGACCCTCGCCGCCCCTCCCCAAGCGGAGGGGGGCTCCGTCCAACGTCCTCACCCGCTCTTGGGACTCCCCCCCCCCCCGCATCGGCCGCCTGCCTCGGGGGTTAGCAGCAGCAGCAGCACCGGGCGGCTGCCGAGGCCCCCTAGCGCGGCGTTTCCAAACCTTGGGACCCCGGGGGTGTTTGGACGGCGGATCCCATAATCCCTGACCATTGGCCATGCTGGCTGGGATGGTGGGAGCTGTAGTCGGACTGGTGGTGCAATCGCCGCCTAGCATCTCGGGACGACCCACCGGTCCACTCGAGCGCAGCAGTCCCTGGGCGGTCTGGGCCTGGCGGGGTGGGGCAGGGCGCCCCCTGCCCTGTGCCATGCACAGCAGCGGCTCCTTCTCACTAACTCCTGCCACTCCGACCTGGAGGGCGGTTGGCACAGGACAGCAGCTGCCTCCTCTTGCGCTCAGGAAGGTGTGATGCTGAGGCTTGGGCCAGCCCTGCTCTCCGAAAGGCAGGTGCTGGTGGAGTGAGCAGGAAGAGGAGGTGACTGTGCCTGCCTCTGCCCCTTCATCCGCGCTGTCTCTGGGAGGGAATCCGAGGGAGCTGTCAGTGTGGCGAGGAGGACTGGGCCCTGTGCCTCGCCCCGAGAAAGCATGAGCTGCTGTCTCTCCCTGCTCTCTTGCCCTCCCCTCTCTTTTCTCTCATGTCAGCTTTCCCCAACCTGGTGTGTTGGACTACAACACCCATCGTCCCTAGCCAGCTGTATGCCCCGGCCGTGGGCTGCTAAGGTTTGGGGGTTATCATTATCTCGGCACATCCAAACCTTAGCAGCCCACAGCTGGGGCATACACCAGCCACCCCAGTGGCCATGCTGGCTAATGACGATGGGAGTTGTAGTCCAACACACCTGGAAGGCTGTTCTGTGTGGTGGTGAAGGTTGAGCAAAAAAAAAAGAGAGAGAGAGAAAGCAGCCACTTGTTCCCCTTGGTTGTACACCTGCACTCTTTCTCTGTGAGTAGGCACAGCAGTGTGAGTCGCCCCATGAACCCAATACTTTCTGCTGTGCTTCCCAGAGATTGACAGGCGGCGGAAGCGGTGAGCAAATGGATGCAGTGAATGCTTCCATTTGCCCACCTGATCATTCCAGGTAGCCTTCTCACACACCTACCTGCGCTCTCCTCTTGGTCGGCGCAGCGATCTCACTCCTTCCTACTGTGCCACCCAGAAGGGAGGGCAAGTATGTGGGGCAGCGGCTGCCACCTGCTTATTCACCCTCCCTTCCTGCAGTAAAAGTGTGCCCAAGTGTGGCTTCACTACCCGGTGCAATCTGATACCACAGTGAGGCTTACTGAGTTAAATGAGGCTTGCTCCGAGGCAGATAGGTATACAAGCCTTTCCCAACCTCGGGCCCTTTGGCTGTGTTGGACTACATACAACTCCATGGCTAACTGGGGCATGCTGGGAGTTGTAGTCCAACACTGCAGGGGTGGGCAGGTTGGGAAAGGCTGAGGTACAGGATTGTGTTCTTGGTCTTGTCCAGGTTTTTTCTTCAACAGTTCTATCCAGGAAACATTTAGTACTTAAAATAAGTTAAACTGGATATAGAAGTTGATTGATGGTATTTCAGAGTACCACAGAAGGGCAAGAGCACCTCGCTTGGGAAGCTTTGACGTGGTTTTCTTTCAGTCTTTTGGGACACTGGATAAATGAGAATTTTTCTTGTCCTGTTTTAAAAAAAACACCACCCTTGAAGTGCATATCACACAATGAAACAAACACCCTCTAATTGTGTTTACTCTCTCAAGAGCTAGTTATGATGCAAGTGCAACCGTCTGTAAATTACATCTCCATGGGAAGTGAGAGCACAAAGAGAAGGATGTCACCATTCTTCATGAGTACATCTATTGGGACATACCTCCCTGAAGCTCTTGTTGGAGTGGTTATGTTGGCCCTTCCCCCATTGCAATTCGAGCCAGCACAGTAGCAGTTTGCAGTATCTTATCAGCATAAGATTTGGTTAATGTGTTATGCAGGCAACATCTCAGTGAATTTCCTTACTATGTATTCCTGGATATAATTCACATTGACCCATTTTGCACGATCACTGCTGCCCGCCATGGCATGTGCCAGGCAGTTTTTGAATATTCAATGGCTGGTGATCATGGGAGTTTTAGTCCAACGCATCTGGAGGGAAGGTTGATCTAGGACAATGTGATCTTATTTTGATACAGATTTATGTAAAAACAAAACAGGAAATTAAAGCGTTTTAAATAGTAGGTTGTTGTTGTTCAGTCGTTCAGTCATGCCCAACTTACATCTACAGAAGTTTCTGAGAAATCCAACAGCAAGCTTTAGCCTTTGCCCTTTTAGATTATTTGGACAGCAGTGTTGCCTTAGAGCAAGGTGGTATTTACAGTTCAGGGTACATTTCATGCAGCATCGGTGTGACTGCTTCAGTCGCATATGGGTTTTCTTGCTAAATTCAGCATTGAAATGGCTTTAAAGGATAATGAAAGGCAAAACACTGATTTGTCCCCTCTTCGAAAAATCTATATTTGGTAATTCTAAGTTCCATTGATTTCATTTGGAAAGCTGAGCATGAGCTCGGTTCTTGTTGATAAAAGCCTGTGGGATTTAAAAGTGCACTCCACATTACTTCATTTAGTCCAGCAGAGCCATATTCTGTTCTTGTGAAAAACTTGTCAATCCCCACCCACCACCCTGGAAATGATTTAACAGCTGTCAGTGTCAAGTGTGTGCAGATTACTCCCTGGCAACTCGAGAAAAGGGGAGCAGTAACCCACGTCATCCTCGGGGTTATAAGTGCTGAACTGACACTTAGGGGTGCCCAGCTCCCACTGCACACTTGTGTGAGCCTCCAGCAAGTGATTTTAAGACAGATCTAGGGTCCACCCCTTTTTCACAGCTCCCATGTTATTGCAAATGGGAGCTGCGAAAAGGGCGTGGACCCTAGATCTTTGTTAAAATCACTTGCTGGAGACTTGGGCAAGTGTGCAGTGGAAACCGGGCACCCCTAAGTGTCAGCTCAGCACTTGTAACCCTGAGGATGAGGTTGCTAAGTGGGCGATTTGCTCTCCCTTTCCTGAGCTGTCAGTGGGTAATTGACACTGTCAGCTGTCAAATCACTTCCTGAGAGAAGTGGGGGAGTGGCGGGAACTGACAAGTTGTTTGACCAGAACAGGGCTCTGCTGGGCTAAATGAAGTAATGCAGAGAGGGTGAAACTGACAAGGATATTGACAAGAGGGGAACATGCCTGCTGGGCCACATAGCAGACATAGGCAGACTTGCGATGCTGTGCAGTTGCACAAGAGTGGCAACTAAAAAAAATTAAGATGATATTTGAGGACATTCCAAGATCCACCACCCCCAGTTGTCCAAATTGCAATTTGTGCAAATGGCGGAACCTGGGGGGATGCACAAATTGCCACGATTAAAAAACACACACCTAAATCTGCTTACTGGCTCAACTTGCTTCAGAGCAAATTGGCTCCAGCAGAGGGAAGCGGAACAAAATCCATGGGCTGAACTGGAAAAAATCCGTCGAGCTTCATCCCCCAAACGGAATCTTCCGAAGTTCCTATATGGACGGGAAAACTATGTACTGGTTAGGGAAGTCTGTCCCTAGTGGCTGAAAATGTTACTGCAGGCTTTAACCACATGGACACATTCAAATTAATTAAAAGTAATTAATGTATTTAAAAAACAAAATAATCATGAGGTGCATGCCCATAGGGTCCCTTTAGTATTCATGCCAAGTTTCAGGTGTCTAGGTTTCATGGTCATGGCACTATGATGCTGATGGGCAGACAGGCACATCTTTTATTATTATACTCTTGCAATTGTCAGCAGTTTTTGAAGAGTTTTGTGAGAATTTTAAAAAACAATTCTGGTGATTGCTTTAAGATTTTAAAAATGAAAATTAAGAAGGGCAGAGTGACATTCTTGAGAGTTGCAAAAGAAACATTAATATAGAAGTATGAAAAAACTCATACACATGTTTATAGCTGTGTTCAGACGTCATGCTAAACCATAGCTTAGCATGATGAGAATGAGCTTCATGTGCTTCCCCTCTCGTCCAGCATGGCCATAAGTAGGAGTTTGGGAGTTTTTGCCTCTGGTTTAGATTAAACCAACTTGTCATGTCATCCAAACCTGACAAACTGATTAATCTTAACGATAATTTGTTTGAAAGAAGCCAACTTCAAACCATGGGTTATGAAGTTGACTTGTTTAAGTAAACCACAGTTAACATTAACTACAGTTTAGGTTTCAGATGACACACCAAACTGTGATTAATTATAATAGGAAGTGAAAGTTTCTAAACTCCTCTTGGTGGTCATGCCAGAAGAGGAAGCAGAAGGGGGAAATGTGCAAATCTGAGTGTGTCAACATGCATTTCCTGACTACCCTTCTTAATATAGGACCGTAACTAATTATTGAAAGAAATTGTGTAACCCTAACTGATTATAACAAAACATGGTGGAACCAAAGTCCCTGGGGTCTATGTGAGATATCTGAATCCTACATGATACAAGAGTGCTTGAGAGTTGTGCCCCACTTGTTTAAAACAAACAATCAAAAATGCTTCCCAAGCAATCTTTTTCTGATGACCTTTTCCTCTTGGCTCAGTTATGGAATTGCTGGTTCTACCAATGTGACGGGAGACCAAGTAAAGAAACTAGATGTCCTTTCCAATGACATGGTGATCAACATGCTCAAGTCATCTTTCACAACATGTGTGATTGTGTCAGAAGAAAACAAAGAGGCTCTCATCGTGGAGGAAGATAAGCAAGTCAGTACTTCTAAAAACTTTTCCAGGGCTTACTAACAAAGCAGCATTGAGCAACAGAGAAACATGTATAAATTAACCTTAGATATGGACTGCACAGGACAAAGGGCAGTAACCTTCTGAATGCCGAAAATGTAAGCAGGCTGTATTGATGGTGGGCCTAGACATTCCAAGGGAAACGTGGGATTCCCAACCCTGTATTTTCTCATACAAAGCTGGCCCTGCCATGAGTCATTAAATGGCTACCTCAGGCAGCTGATTGTAGGTGTCATAAAAGGGCAGCAAATGGTTAGCTAGTTATTTAATCAATGCATTTTTACTGCCAGGAAGGGGGAAGAGGTGCTTGTGCAATTTTCTAGCTCAGATACATTTGCTGCCCTGCTTCAGGCAAAAAAAAAGTCTTGAACCAGCCCTGCCCTCCTAATTGTAATGCAAGGGCTGGGAGGGAATTTAAAGGGAGAGAATCTGTGGGCAACAGTGCGGTGTTTAAACCTTCCCCTGCCTGAAGACTCTCTCCTGTAAAATGGCCCCTGTGTTGTTTAAAAGCCCTCGCCCTGCTTTTCAAACCCAACTGGAGGACAAACAGCCTTGTGGAGGCATTTGTAGGGGGAAAGAGTGGGTGTAGGATAGATTAAGCACCCTTTCCACCCACCAGTCTTCCCCTCCTCTGCCCTGCAGTCCCCATTATCTCAGCAAATGTGAACTTAAGACTGGGTAGAATCCAACTAAAGTCCTACTTAGGGTAGACTCATTGAAATGAATGGTACTTAAGTAAGTCATGACTAATGTAAGTCCCATTCATTTCAATGGGTCTACTGGAAGTTGGACTTCAGTTGGATTCTACCCCAGGTGTTTGCTGAGATAACTCAGCCAGGGCCAAACGAGATGTTTTTCGCCATAGCCCCGTGTCTGGATTGCTACAGATTTCATACATTCAGATGTAGTGAAGGATGTTATGGAGAAGGCATGTGGTGGCAGAGCTACTTCTAAGGACTGGGCCCTACTGGAATGAACCTGACCTTGACTTCCCCTTGATTGGACAGTTGGACCAAGAGCAGAACCTTTCCCTTTTCTTCTTTCCCCTGTGTGGCAATTCTGACTGCTCAGTGAACAGACAAGCTCAGGAATAGCTTTCTAAGGTGTAATTCACCAGTTGGTTTGAAATACTGGAAGTGTTGTAGTGTGCACCATACCTTTACCCTTTATTTATTATTTATTTCATTTCTATATTGCCCAATACCAAAGCTCAAAACCACAAAGTGCAGCATAAAACAATCTAAAATATAAAAGCTTAAAACCACAATATAACAGTGTGACTAGAATAAAACCTAGCAGCAATGCAGAGATTTAAAATACAGATTTAAAACACCAAAGCTAAAAGACTAGGAAGCTAAAATGCTAAAATACTGGGAGAATAAAAAGGTCTTCACTTGGCGCCAGAAGGAGTACAATGTAGGTGCCAGGCGAACCTCTCTAAGGAGCTCATTCCACAGCCGCGGTGCCACAGCAGAAAAGGCCCTCTTCCTGGTAGCCACCTGTCTCATTCTTACTGCTTGTCCAGTTACTAAGTAGTATCTCCTTCTGCAAATGTATCAGTGAACTCCAAACACTATTAGCCTATGCATCTCTTGTGAATGTATACCTAATTTTTATAGTACAACCCAAATTCTGATTAGAAATGTTCTAAGCTTGACATTTTTTTTTTTTTTTGCATGAAGGATAAGCTTTCTGCTACTGTTCTTGCTCTGGAACTACTTCCAATACCAGCCTCATTGAAACTCACGGGATTTGGGTGTAAGCCCCCATTCATTTTAATGGAACTTGTACAGGAGAGAGTTCTTAGTGGATTGGGCTCCTATCCTTGTTTCATGGCTTGTATGTTGATTGGTTTTCTATGCTGATTTGGTTTGTATGTTGTTTTGTCCAGAATGTCTGCCATTTGTTATGAATGTTCGCAAATCATTTTTGTTCATTCTCTGTGAAGTCCTACAGACTCTGAGGTATATATAGCGGGATGAAATTTTACCAAATATGTCTTTGAAATTTGTGGCTGAAATAAGCCTCTGCCTGTGGCCTCACTGCATTATGTGCTTCAGTTATTGATGGTCAAAGCAGACATTACTTTAAAAACATAGCTAGGAGCTACATCTTCCCCCTTATTTATACTCTAGTGTAAGCGCAGAGGCCCCGATCTGGATCAGAACCTTAGCATTGGGCAGGGTAGGGGCTTTAACATAATAATTGTTTCTACATAAAAATATAAAAATAAGAACATGATACCTCAATTATGGTCCCAATCCGGATTGGGACACCTGCATTTACACTAGAGTAAAAATGGGGAAAAAGAAAGAAGTGATGTCTGCTTAGGCCCTGAGTTCCTGTGTCTAAAATCCCAAATTGTTTTTATCAGGGTGACAAAACTTTGTTCAAGCAACCAACTTTGAACAACAATTTTCCCTTTTGAGAAATGTGTTGTTATATAATAGATCTTGAATATGACAGCTTCTTCCTCATTTATAGTTTAGGGCCCAACAGCATGAGACCAACTGACTGTTAATGCCTTTAACACTAAATAGGCAGCATTGGAAAAGTCGGCTAAAATCCCCTTAGTGCCATTGTTCAGACAGAGTATTTTAGCACTAAAACAAGCATGGCTTTGTGTACACACATCTAGTTTGCTTAACGTGTATTCAAATGTTCTTATCTTGTAGGGTAAATATATAGTCTGCATGGATCCACTTGATGGCTCTTCTAACATTGACTGCCTTGTTTCTATTGGAACCATTTTTGGAATCTACAGAAAGGTAGGAAACATTTAATGGTTGCTTATGCAATTGTGAGGTAATAGGAGTAAAAACAAACATCATAAACTGCTTTGAGGGCCAGATTTCAGCTTCTATTAATGTCAAACTTTCTCAGATTTGCAGTTAGAAGTGACAAGGGTTAACTGACAAGAAAGAGCATTAGGCTTAGTCAGAATCAAATTAGGTATGATTTTTCTTTGGTTGAGGTGTATTTGAGCCATTCAATTTAATGACTTAAACACCACATTGAATAGTGTGATGTGACTTTTCAAAAGGAGGAAGTGAGCTTGTAGCCTAAAATGCAAAGTTGCAATGTAATCCTCAAAGCACTCGTGCCACTAGGAGTTTGGCTAACTCCTGGGGATTTTATTTGCACAAACAATTTGAGTGTTGTCATGTGAAGATGTGCATGTCATCTTGACAGACGGGTGCCCTGCTTGAAGAAACCTGAAGTTCTGGATTAACATGTGTTTAATACATCAACTGTTTGTGTTTAAGGCACACACCCTGCTATTTGTTTTACTTCTTCTGATTCTAGGATTCAGTGTACTGTAGTAGTAGTAGTAGTAGTAGTAGTAGGAGTAGGTGGTGGTTAGTTACTAAATCCCCAGAGTTAGGCAATCCCCTCAGCCAAACAGCAAAATAATTACCAAACAACACTAAGGGTCACGGAGTATAAGATTGACAGATTCATCTGCCAAGATGCATTTTTAGGGTCAAACTACATGTTACATCTCTCTCTCTTTCACAGGGGATGGCATCTGATTTTTATTGGGTACCACCCTCCCCATATGGGAAAGGGAGGTTTAATCCTTCCCTCTGCAGCTACATTTTACCAATAATTGCTCCTCCAGTATGGCTACAAGGCTTAGGGGGAAAAAATTCCCTATTGTCACAAATGGAGACTTTTCTAAACCCCATAGCTGCACTGGACGGGGTGGATTATTGCAGCTGGGGAGGGAAGGATTAAATCTCCCTAGGTTGGGGGTTCCCAGCAAAGATCAGGGGGCCTTCAACTGTTAAAAAAAGAAAGAAAAAGAGCTAGCAGCTATGTCTTCAATGTAATGTTTAGTTTATCCCTACGAAAGTGTATTGGCAACAGAATCAGTCAGTCTTTATGCTTGTTAATACCTTGGCTTATTAAGGAGCTTACAGTCACCTGCGCAGTTGAATGCCATCACTCTTGAGTCTCAAAAACCCCTCCAAATCTTGCCCATCTCTTAATTGTGCTTCTCAGGAGCTGAGCATGGGGCCTCATATATACAGAGTGGTGGTGAGCTTCCCAGAGCTACTGCTTGGAGGGCAGAATGCTGGACTAGATGAAACTGTACTCTGCACTAGGAAGGCAGTTTTTATGGGCTGTCACTGGGAATTTGTCCTGCTGTGTTAAAAAATGACTACAAGACTCTCTTGTACTTAGGCTTGCATTCACCATATTACCTCTCCTCCCCCATCCTTGGTTCCCTACAATGTACCTAATCATTTTTATTCCCATCAGCCCTAGTGCCATAAAGGTCCTTTTTGAGCAGCATAACAATAGTTTTGCTGACTTTCAAAGTTAACATTTGGGTAAGAAGACTGTGTACCCTTCCTTCAGTACTAACAAATATATTTAAATTAGTGCCAGGTCTTCGTTGGTATTTATTAAAGATGCAAGGGATTTTTACTTATTTTTAGGCTGCCTTTAAGGATAAAACCCTCTCAAGGCAGCATACAAAATGAAAACCATACAAAAGATATATTAAAATCCAATGACTACATATTCAATCAAAGTTTAATAAAAACAAGGGTTACTGATAAAAAAAAATCCCAGTGTGTGTATTTACCTGCCAGTTGTGGATGCACTCAGGGCTTTAATAGGAGGAGAAGAAGGTCTCTACTTTTGTTAGAGACCCCTTCCTCTGGTGGAAAAATATTGTGGGTTCAGAATGCCTCCCCAAGCTCCAAAACCCCATGGCAGCTGGAGGCTGTGCATTAACATGCTGCCGCGTAGCTCTGGTGGTGTGAGACCAGTGGCGGGTATGAGCCCTCAGCACAAGGTTGAAAGTCGTACTGAAGGGAGGCAAGTCACAAGCCACTTACTTCGTTTCAGCCGGATGTCTAAAGGGGGTGGTGGGATTTGGGGTCCAATGGCGCAGGTCCTCAGAGTCCAATCCTCTCCCAAGGATTATTTAAGCTGTGAGAAAAAATACTGAGGGACCTGGTAACTGCAACCTTCATGAGTATTAAACCATCAGGCAACTTCTCTCGCTCCAGATGTTTTGGCTTATAACTCCCATAATCCCTCCCTGTTGGCTGTGTTGGCTAAGACATCTGGAGGGACGCAAGTTGCCCATCCCTGTGTTAAACCCACAACTGCGGTCTTTTGTCAGGGTTGACAATCACGTGCCATTATTCAACCTAATTCTAGAAGTACTGCTATCTCTGCCATATGTTTAAGCAGAAAATACCATACTTGCCGATAACGAAGATTTTCGTTGACAAAGCAGTGGGTTTAATGAGATATTCCAGCAGCCTCCAAACTGTTATACTGTTAGTTATACTTCCATAGAGCCTCCAAACACTTGGATTGAGGGGAAACTCCTCCAGCACTAAATGAAGCAGTTAAACCCTGCTCATGCCAGTCCCATAAAATTATCTTTAGCATTGTCCCTTTCCATCCGGTTCTCTTTCTTCAGACATCTCCATCTTTCATGCTTCAGGGGAAGAGGATTGCTCTTAAGAATACCTTTTAAGGTTAAAAATTTGAAACTTCCAGATTTTTAAGGCTCTTCTCTCTCTTACTCAAGGTCTCTCCTGGCGCACCTTCGGAGAAAGATGCTCTGCAGCCTGGGCGTAATCTTGTGGCAGCTGGCTATGCCCTCTATGGCAGTGCCACCATGCTTGTTCTGGCTCTGGAATGTGGCGTCAACTGTTTTATGCTTGATCCAGTAAGGAGTGCGATGATGGTCCATTAAAATTTTATCATCTGTACTTTAAAACAAACAAGCAAGGAAATATTTTATCATTTAAAAAATGAGAATTATTTTTTTCACTAAGGGAAATTAACAGCAGCGATCCCACTTTTAAAAAGTCATGTGCAGTCATGGAACAAAAGGAACAAAATAAAAATCCATGTGCATAATCAAAGAAAGAATAGCTCACCTGCTTTCGACCTACGGAGCCCTAAGTTCAAATCCTTGCTTGGCTGTGGTCTTGCAATTCTGCTCTTTATTCTCATTTTACATAGATAACATTTGTGATTGAAAGTCACAAGGTTGTTATGGGACAAACAAGACAAAGATCATATAGGACTTCACATACTGAAAGTGCCAGATAATCTGGGGCAGCTGGTGCTTCCAAAAAGTGGGGGTGCTACTCCCACCATACCTTCTCTCAGCTCTACCCACCTAAAAGCTCCTTCTGCCTGTTCCATTCTAGCTCCACCCATGATATGAGCTAAGAGAACTAGGCAGTCCATACTCAGATGAAATATATCCCTGAATAACAGATGTGAGGAACAAAGTGCCAGCCAGCCCATCCCAGTGAGCCTCCATTACTCTATCCCTCCTCCACATAGCAACTATGCAGGTGCCAGTATGGGAGTCTGGCTTCCATCAGAGGGACATTCTGGGATGCCCTTTTTGTGTATCTGCACATAAGCCGGAACTGCCTTGGAGCCTAGCCCCTCCCCACAAACCCAAACTGCCACCTTAAGGATAAAATAATAACAACAAAACATGATGATTGGGTGACTTTGCCCCTCACCATTTCATACGGCAGTTCGGCATGTTTTGCCATCTGTGTAACAAGCCTTAAGTACATATAAATAATAGGTGACTACAAACTTCTCATATGAAATCGGGTTTCTTGGCTTTTGCTGAAACACAGGACTCGCAAATAAACTGCACAAAAAGCAGGTGATCATGAATGATGTGCGAGTTCATGTAAAGCATGGTTTAAGGACAAAGGCTCCCTTCACTTTTAGCATTAGGGACAACTACACATTACCTTTAATCCATTGTATGCAGTTATAACTTTTCTTTTTTCTTTCTCAAAAGTAAGCACACGGAGCTAAAAACCCCATCCCATCTCTTACTTTTGAGTAAGGAAAAAACCTGACATGGCTGCATGTGATGTAGTAAATGTAATGTAGTTTAGTATATTCATCTTTCATGTATACAGTTTTAATGATCTTAGAATTTAAAGCATCACTATTTACTCAGTAGCTATTTCAAAACAAGGGTATCTTCTGTTAATCTATATCTTAACAAAATTGTGTTAACAGATGTTCTTGTACACTTTCAGATTGCCTCCTGATGTCTTAAAGAGTAAGTGGGGTGTTTGTATGTGTGACAACTTAAATATCCTAGAATCCTTTCATCATTGAATTTCTGCAATAAAGTGCATGTTTTAACATAGCTCATGCTATACAGCTTAGATTAGAATTACTTTCTAGAAGAAGCAAGGATGGATGACCTTGCTTGAATTTTACCCTGTTTGTTCAGTTCCAAGGAACTGGAGTTTGATACTTTCTATAACTATTGTCTAGCTGGCCCACAGCTATAGACATGCACTGTTCTACTGGTACTAACTTGTCCAACACTTCACATTGCTATAAGGGTGGGGAGGGTTTGCTTTGTTTTGAAAACTGTGAGTTAAATCCAACTGATAGTGGAAGTGGGCTTCAGTTCATGTAATTGGACTTCCGCCTTCCACTGCATGTTCCCCAAATCTGTTCCATAGGGTTTCCCAGCTCCCTAGAGTAGATGGGAAATCCATTCTGCTAGCAGTTTCTGTTCTGCTGCGGATGGACAGTGACGGAGAAAACCCTATGTGTGACTTCGGCACAAAATATATATGTGCTATAAAAATGGCGGCGCTTTCTTTTTCTTATGCTAGGCTATTGGGGAATTCATTTTGGTCAACCGGGATGTAAGAATCAAGAAGAAAGGAAATATCTACAGCCTCAATGAGGGATATGCTGCATATTTTGATCCTGCCGTCACAGAATATCTTAAGAAGAAGAAATTTCCAGAGGTAGACTTCCACATTCCACACAAAAAATTCAAATCAAGATACACAGGGAATAATAATGCCTTTGAAGCCACATGTATAGGCTTTATAGAATCCCACAAAGGTTGAATCCAGCTGTTCCCTTACATTCCTGGGGTTGGATCCAGGATCTGCCTTCTGTGGACAGAAGAGCTCTGGTTGTGGGAGGTGCCTCTGCCTGATTTTTAGGGATCCCCCTCTCCATCTGCACTACAGCTCATCCCATTCAGCACAGTTTCCTGACCCTTTGGGTAGCATTTTCAGGAGGTTGGGGCTCCCCTGGGGAGGGGGGGGGCAGGGAGATCCAGCAGAGGAAACCTCTCTGGGTCTGACTCAATCTTTTTTTGCAGAACTTGTGCACAATTTTGTGGATTCAAAATGTGATGCCAGGTTGAGCTCGAGAGTAATAATAATCAATATGGTGTGTCCAAAGAGCTCTAAGGGCTGGTTCAAATGTTAGAAATTTCCTGCATGAAATCCCTTTGTAGGGAAAGGAGTGTGGAAAAAATACATGTGGATTGTTATCTGTGACATCACACAGTCCTCTGACTGTGCGTAGAGGCAAAGGGAACCTGCGAGGCAAAGGGAACCTATAAATGCAGTAAAATAGGGATATGAGCAATCATTGTCTAGGGCGATGACCATGTTTTTGAATGCTTTTCCTACAGTGTAGGAATTTTGTAATTTAGGTAGTGGCGCTAAGGCATGGCCACAGTGCTAATTAGGGGATGAAATGCGCTCTTTTGGAGCATCCACTCCATACTCTCTGCGCACACAGTGTGCTCCAGCCTTTGCTGATTCCTTGCCTTTTCATGTGGCTCAAGGGTGTGATTGTGGCATCTGTGTAGCTTGTTCCCCAACAGCGAGCATGGGGCAATGGGCATCTTCTGTTTCTTGGGAGAATTCCTGGCCTTCAAGTTGGGTGCTACAGTGCTGGAAGGAGGAAGCATCCAGCTGTCATCCGGACCTGACTTGAGATGGGGATAGTTGCTACCCATGAACCATCAATTTGTAAGATGTTGTGCCTTTAAAGAAATGTTTATCCTAATACATTGTTTTGGCAACAGGATGGGAGCTCTCCCTATGGCAGCAGATACATTGGTTCCATGGTGGCTGATGTGCATCGTACGCTGGTGTACGGAGGAATCTTTATGTATCCAGCCAACTCAAAGAGCCCCAAGGGAAAGGTAATATTAAAAGCCTATTTTTACATTTGATGCCATTATTCTCTTCACATTTTACACCTCAGCCTACTTCTGAATATATGTTTAGGTGTTGAGTCGTAGCACATTGGCCAAGAACATAGCATGATGTTGCTGTATTTGATGAAAAGTATGTGGGGGGGGGGCGCCCTCTCCTTGTTCCGAATCTGCCTTCTCCACTCTGCAGGGTGTGACACCATTGGGCAATGCCATGATGAAGTTACAATCAGCCTTCCCCAACCTGGGCCCCTCCAGTTGTGTTGGAATACAACTCCCAGCATCCCCAGCCAGCTATGTACTGAATAATGCCTAGGGATGTCAGAGAAATTCACAACGGAACCAAATGAGTTCAGATTTTCAGGAATCCAACCCGCAGATTCCGCAGCAGACCAACTTCTCCCCTGCCGGGTGAATTTCGCAGTCTTGTGGACCAGTTTTCTAACTTTCCTGAATTTTGCACAAATTTTGTCATAGAAAAATATGCAAAAAAAGAGAAAACCTGGCCAAAAATGTGCATTTCCCCCATAGGCTTGAAGTGTGAAAATGTGCATTTTAAGGGAAGTTGCGCATTTTTGCACTTGCAAAATTGCACAAATGTGCATTTCTGCAAATTTGGAAACAAAAAAAAAATCTGATTCCGTGGATGGGCGGACAACGAAATGAAAGGCACTTGATAATCTGCAAAACACAGATGGAACGGATTTTACACAGTCCGTCCATCCCTAGTAATGTCCCCTGCCAAAGTTCTGAGACTTCTAGGGAAGTGTAACTTGGCAAATGACAATATTTGTGGGTGAGCATGTAAGTAGAGTACTCATTCTAAAAAGAATCAAATAGGGCTTGGTGGATCACACCTTCCCCTTTTCTAGACAGAGAGTTTAGCCTCTTTCTGTGAATTATATGAAGACATGATGGGTAGAAAGCTGGCAAGCCCAGAAAACATCTCCATCTGTTTCCTGCTGCCGAATCAGTATTCATCTACTGATACAGATGAAATACACATTAGGTTACATGGTTTCCTATGGCCACTAGGTGGCTTTCTTTTCCTTTGCTCATCAGTTAATGACAGCTCTCTGATGCTTTGTGGCATAGCTACTGTAAGTGCCCAGCACTAAAGTTGTAGAGTGGGCTGTATGATTTAGACTGCTTGTGAGGGATCACAATTTTTAAATGTTTCCCTATGTAAAAATAAAATTCTGCCATTGGAAAATTAGCCCAGCAGGGAGTAGTCTCAGATAGAACCTTTTCTGCTGATGTGCTGGGTTTTTTTTACACTTGGTCCAGGGGGGAGCGATAAAAAATGGCATCCCCCTACCTGCAGTGGGAATTGGTACAATGCACTTTACCATTCAGGATTCTACCACCTCATTCTGTATATAACTGCGTAGAGATATTTTTAAATATGTTCAGCAGTATATAAATCTATTTAATAATAATTAAAAAAAATAATATATACCAGTTGCATAGCATGTAGCTGAAACGTATCTTTTTTTCCCCTCAAGGCTAAGCATGTGTGGCCCTGATCTGGATGGGACCACAGGGAGGGTGGGATTAAACCTCCCCACCACTCTGTTTGCTTCCAGAAATCCCCCTTGCAGTCTCCATTGGCAGCAATGGAGGTTTTTCCTCTTTTTTAACCCCTGTGTGGGGAGGGTGTGGGCTAGGAAGCAAATGTGGAGGGAGAGAGATTTAATCCTCTTCTCCCAGTGCATAGTGGTCCGGATCAAAATCGGGACAGCGTGTGCTTACTCTAGAGTTAAAAAAAATACTTGGTTATACACTGTGTAATTAATGTAACATGTAGTTTGATCCCAGACCTAGGAATACAGGGAAACACTATCTAATTCAGACATGAGGCAGCCAAATGTAATTATCATTTTTTCATTGGCAGTTTTGATAGCTGGCATAGTTAGGGCGGCAAAATATTCTGCTGAACTAAAGAGCTACCGCATTTTAGCCATAAGAGCTCATTTGTTTATGAACATTTTCAAGTAGCATTCAGGCAAAATCTCAAGGTTCATCATTGAGAAGCAGATGACAGTGTTTTCTGTGGAAAACTCTTTCCTAACTCATAGTCAGACAGGGGACTGGTTCAGCAGAAAAGTTAACCTGAATTTTGAAACTCTGTCAACATTTGCTTCAGCTTGTTGATAAGAGGCAATTACTCATTTACACAGAAAGTCACAAACAGGACCTTTTTCCTTTAGACAGGAACAGAACAGTACTTTTTGTATCAATTATTAATCATGCTTGTCCGCCTGCACAGTTTCATTGATCCAACCCTGCCTTTACTTACAGACTTACCCACCACTTTTTCTCTGAAGAGTTCAAGGTGGCATACCTTGTTCTCTCCTTCTGTTCTCACAACAACCCTGTGAGGTAGGTTAGAGTGAGAGACAGAGTGAGAGACAAGGCCATCCAGTGAGCTCCATGGCTGAATGGGGATTTGAACCTGGGTTTTCTGATCCAGCACTCTTAACCATTTCAACACACCGGCTCCTGTAAAGGGACCATAAATTGTATCTGCTGCTGAAAAATGTTTGGAAGAGAGTCAATCATGAAACACAACATTTCCTACATTAAGACTGCGATTTGAAATGCAAGTTACTTCTGAGTAAACACAGCAGAGCGGGGAGAACCTTTTTTGCCCCAGGGGCTGAAAAGAGCCAGTGTGGTGTAGTGGTTTGAGTATTGGACTGGGATTGGGGAGGACTGGAATCTAGTCCCCACTCGGCCATGAAGCTCACTGGGTGACTTTGGGCCGGTCACTGACTCTCAGCCCAACCCACCTCACAAAGTTGTTATTGTGAGGATAAAATGGAGAAGGGGGAGAACCTTGGGTCTCTTGTAAGCTGCCTTGGGTTCCTTGCAAGAGGAAAAAAGTTGGGTTATAAATGTAATAAATAAATAAATACAATATAAATATAAATATAATAGTAATAAAATTGTCTCCTGGCAAGTCCATTGAGGGTACATGCCAGCAGCAGGTGGGACCACCTCGCTACTGCCAGGTGGCCCTCCAGTATAATTGCCCAGACCTCTATATATTCACACGCACAACACACACACCCTGAAAATACCTGCCCTGCTTGTAACTAAGCTTTTTAAAAAGCCTCCATTGGTGCCAATGAAAGTTTTTTAAAAACCTGATTGTAGTGTAAGGTGTGTGTGTGGGGGGGAGGGTATTTCAAGGGCGTAGCAATGTAGGGAGACACCCCACCCATCCCTCCCCAGCAGCAACTCCCATGAAAACTCCCTCCGTTGTGCCATTGGGCTTTTTAAAACCTCCATTAACACCAATGGAGGCTTAAAGAAAAAAGACTAAATGCAGTGATGGATGGTGTGTCAAGCAGCAACAATCTCTGTCTCCGATCAGCAACTGGAGAGAAGGGATTTTCCCTGCCTGTGGGGGAGAGAGTGTGGGGCTTGGGGCTGGTGTGCCGGAGGTTCCTTCCCCAACCCCACCCCACCCCACCCCACGTGCTGGAGGTTCTCATCCCTGATAGAGGATTGTGCTGAGAAAAGCCATAGGAGGCGCACTATAAAAGCATAGCGCACTCTTGCCAACGTAACCCTGAACGCTTTCTTGTTTGCAGTACAAGTACAGCACCGATCTCTGTCCTTCTTTCATTCCAGCTGAGGCTACTCTATGAATGCAACCCCATGGCTTTTATCATCGAGAAGGCTGGGGGGGTTGCGACAACGGGCAAGGAGCCGGTCTTGGATATTCAGCCTGAAAACATTCACCAGCGCGTCCCTATTGTCTTGGGGTCCCCAGATGATGTGCAGGAATACATTGCCTTGGTCAAGAAGCATTCAGCAAAATGAGGAGAAGGGGGTTGCCGCGTCTGTGAATACAGCGCCCTTGCCTCTGGACCAAAGACCACACTGTGCAATACTACTGACTGCGAAGCCATTTCTGGAGTGCAAAAGGGCCATCACTTCATAATGCGCAAAAAGTACTTCATGCTGTCTTCTCTGTGCCATTAAAAGCCAATCTATGGGAAGCTGTTCCATTTTTACCAGTGTGGTGTCGTGGCTAGAGTGTTGGACTGGGACTCGGGAGATCCGGGTTCTAGTCCCCACTCGGCCATGGAAGCTCGCTGGGTGACTTTGGGCCAGTCACAGACTCTCAGCCCAACCTACCTCACAGGGTTGTTGTAAGGATAAAATGGAGAGGAGGAGGATTATGTACGCTGCCTTAGGTTCCTCCAGGAGGAAAAAAGACGGCATATAAATGCGATCAATCATTTTTAACCGCCCAATCCATTCAAACAGTCAAAATCTTGCACTTTACAGGCCAGATCCGTGGAATATCGATGAAGGCAATCCGAAAGCTACGTCATAGCCCAGTGCAGGTTTAGTGTTATTTTTTAAGGCTGCGTTTTTGGAGTGGGATAAGTAAATAATTTGGGATGGAAAATGCATGTTCATTGAATTCCATGCTGAATGGTGGGATTTCAGCCGTTCATCCCTTGCAGTTGCAGGGCATCCTCAGCTGCTGGAGGACAAATAGACACGCGTACTGCTCTGGCTCTAGTGGCATCCCGTGCTTATGCAAGTGGGGTGGATCTGCTTGTCTGTACCACTCACCGTTTTGACTTCCCCAAGCAGTTTCTTCTTGCTGCTAAAGGTTGTGGGTGTTTGGTAGCAAAGACTGGCAGAGGCCCTTTTGGGTCATGCAGGGGAGGAGTACCTTCCTCCACCCTCTTCTTGCCCTCTCCCCAAGCCACTTGCTTCTTATATCTGTACCGTGCAGGGTGCAGGAGGGACCAGTCGCACCAGGGAGCAGAGTTGCATTGAAATGCCAGCTCAGGAGATTGAATATTTAACCAGTTATTTGGAAATTGTGTATACACATGCTGTGCCTTTAAGGCAGCAATACTCATAGGGCAGCCTTTCCCAACCTGGTGCTGTCCAGATTTTTGGGATTTCAATTCCCAGCATTCCTGGTCATTGACCAGGATGGTTGGGGCTGATGGGAGTTGTAATCCAAAACATCTGGGGGGCATCAGGCCAGAGACAGCTGGGCTAGTAGGGGTTTAGAGGCCAATGCAACATAAAAGAGCTAAGGGAAATATTACAGTTAGGTAGGGATGCTTGAGCATTTTGTTCTGTCCACACATGGAAGAGAACTAACCTGATTCTCAGCTCCCAAGTAAAAGTAGTGCTGATGCCCTTCTGATTCTGTACTTCTCTGAATTTTGCAGTGCAGCTTTCAGCTTTAAAAATGAACGAAACTACATATTCTAGGATGGAATGCATATGAAAATGCATTTCATGATAAAACCTGTCTGAGTTTTTGTGCAGATTTAAAAAACTCAGACTAATGCAGAAACAGGACAGAGCCCATGTGTTCATATCAGTAAACACGTGTTAGAGTGACACAGACAAAATAGTCTGACTCATTCACCCCTGCACTTGGGCCGGCAGTTGGAATTTACTGATTGATCCCAAAGGAAAGAATTGGTGGACCCCTTTAATCAAACATTTGAGCTACTGTTACATTCCAGTTTTACTTCTGTATTAGTCATAGCCCATAAAAGAATATAGAACACGGTGTGTTTCTAGCACAACAGAGGTGGCAGCATTTCACCATTTGTGAGTCGACAAAAGCAGGATGGGATTTTGATGATGCAAAAGTGTAAACTGCTGATTTGAGTAAGACTCCTTGACATTTATTGGCTAACAGGAAGTCAACTTTTTGGAAAAGGGTTTCTTTGCCCGTCACTCAGAGTTACAAGATGTTACGTACGCATCTGATTTTCTTCCTGGATTTTGGGAGTTCTCAATAACTTAATCTTGTTTCTGGAGTGGCACTGAAGTGTTAGCAGTTCACCATGCTTTTTTGTGTGTCTGGCAAATGGATCCAGCTTTGCAGAGGTTGTTTGTTTGATACAGCAAAGCCTTCAAGCAAAGTTACACAGCTGTCAAGAGTTCGACACATTGTGCCTGCCCCATCTGAGTAAGGCCATGCCTGCTAGCAACCCTAGCATGGCCTCTGCCATGGTGCACCCCTGTAGCCCCTTTGGGAGCGGTCTCTCCATTCCTCTGACGGGGGGAGGTTGCCCCATAGCAGGGGGAAAAGGGTTGTCCCTTGGCCTACTAATCTCCCCTGACTCAAAACTGTGTGGACTGCTGCAAAGCTATATACTGGTTAGTGAGGACTGCCCCTAATGGCTGAATGTGTTACTGCAGGCTTCACCCAAATTGACATATTTAAATTAATTTAAATTATTTATTTTAGATAAATAACATCAAAGATTTCAGAGCAGTGAACAACAACATAAAAGAATAAAACCCCATAGTAAAACAAAACATTTTAAAGGAACAAATTCTGAGCGTAATAAACTGCAGCTGGTCACTCAGGGAAGGCCTCTCAAAACAACGTCATCAGGAGGTGCCAAAAGCAACACAGTGTTGGCGCCTGCCTGACCTCCAAGGGGGCCACCACACTGAAGGCTCTTTTCCTGGTGGACTCCAACCAAGTCGTAGGTCCATGTCGAACCACCAGGAGCAAGCCCTCTGATGACCTCGGTTACCAGGCACGTTGGTAAGGGAGAAGGCGCTCTCTCAAGTATCCTGGTCCCAAGTTGTTTAGGGCTTTGTACACTAGCACTAATAACTAACCTGGCCAGGTAGCAAATAGGGAGCCAGTACAGTTCCCTCAGCAGAGGAGTTACATGCTGAAACGGGTAGCTCCTGACAACAGCCAAGCTGCTGCATTCTGCACTATCTCCAGCCTCAAGGGCAGCCCCACACAGAGCACATTACAGTAATCTAGTCTTGAGGTTACTAATGCCTGTACCACTGTGGCCAAGCTATCCCTGTCCAGGAGAGGCTGTAACTGGCGAACCAGCCGAAGCTGGTAAAGGGCACTCTGAGCTGCAGCAGCCACTTGGGCTTCCAGCGACAGTGATGGATCTAGGAGTACCCCCAAACAACGGACCTGGTCTTTCAGAGGAAGTGCAACCCCATCCAGAACAGGCAATGAGCCTATCTTCCGGACTCAGGAACCACTCACCCACAGGGCTTCCATCTTGCCAGGATTCAGTTTCAGTTTATTGGCCCTCATCCAGCCCATTACCGAGCTCAGGCACTGGTCCACAACTTGCACAGCCTCGCCTGATTCAGACGTCACCAAGGGATAGAGCTGTGTGTCATCAGCATCCTATGGTGCTGGCTGACTGACAGACAGACATCTTTTATTATTACAGATATCCAGAGTGTGTTCAGACTGCTCACTGTGCATGCACAATTCTTTGCAATTGCACGATCACATCAAGATTCCTTTTTGCACTGAGATTT
Organism: Heloderma suspectum; assembly: GCF_057233095.1. NCBI lineage: Eukaryota > Metazoa > Chordata > Lepidosauria > Squamata > Helodermatidae > Heloderma > Heloderma suspectum. The sequence continues at coordinate 92,192,251 of NC_139459.1, forward strand.
AATCAATGTGCATATGTACTAGTGCATGTCAGTAACTGAAAATGATGGCAAGCTGCATACGTGACAACTTGCAAAGTTAATTTTGAAAGTTAAATCCGAAGGTTGGCAGAGTGAAATGTGGGGCAAAGCCCACAGAATAATGGAACCAAAGGGGTCTTCTCATCCCTACATGCCATACAAAAAACATTACAGTTCATGTGTTTAAAGTTTCCCCCTCGCTTTTTATAGCCACCATTAGCAGATATAAAACCTATAAGAAACTGGTAGACTGGATTTTTATAAAATGCTCATCCTCAAAGGAAGTTTCAAAACAAATGATCCCCAAAGTTATAATCTAGAAAGGCATTTACCATGCCAGTTACTGTTCTACCAAGCAACTAAGGAACTTTGGCATTTGGTGAAAGGTCACAGGCTCTGATTACAAGTGGTGTCAGTAACTCAGACATCCCACATTTAAATTCAGTTGGGAGAAAGCATCATCTTATATGAACTGCTTTAGCCCACTGGGTAATGGAAATACCTCTGTAATACACAAGTCATCCAAACCACTTAAGTGGCTGCTCAGAGAATGACTTTCTCATACAATTTAATAGCAATGTGGCCATGATCCACAGCACTGCACATGCAGGGGCTTCCCAAACTAATTTTCTTCCCATGCAGAACAAGGATAGATGTGGAAAACCCAAATTCATATCCAGATTTGGCAATGAAACCCATGAGGTAGCCTTCAGCAAGTCACTAGCTTTAGCCTAACCTCGCTCACAGACATGTGGATGCTGGGCTAACTGGATGTTAAAAAGAACATCAATGAACTATGAGATGGGGAGGTTTTGGTACATGTGACAAGGAAGGTTTGCATTCTTCCATCACCATTTTTATGGGTGAATACAGGACTCTATGTGCGAAGGGCCTGCAGAGTTTTAGAGTGTGGCATATTTCCTCCATCCCAGAGATGGACTTGCCAAGTCCCATGTGTACTGCAAAAACTGCAACTCCCCGATTTCTGACACTGTCCTGCACTTCCCCATTCACTTCTGCAGAGAGGACAATGCCATACCGACATGCATTCACATGTGTAGATAACATGTGGATGTGAAGACCTTTGCCAGTGATGGGGGAAGCTCCATGTGTGACTAGGTATAAAAGCAAAATTGAGGTTATGTCCCCAAAGAATCCCCTTTCTTGGCTAAGAAAAGGATCCTGGAAATTAACTATACTAAAACAGTTTTAATTCTCCTTAATATGTTTACATGATTTATTTATTTATTTATTTTACAAAGGAAGTAATTGGAGATCTGCAGATAGAAAATAGAGTTTATCCCACCCCACTGACCCCTTGTAATCAAAATATAGGGTTCTTGTAAGGGAGGGTGTATACTTGACATTGCAAAAAGTGTGTTATCACCATGTGTTGGCACCCCGGCTCTGGAATGAGCTCCCTAGTGAGGTTCGCCTGGCACCTACATTGTATTCCTTTCGGCGCCAGGTGAAGACCTTTTTATTTTCCCAGGCATTTTAGCATTTTAGCCTTCTAAATTTTTATCTTTGCTGTTTTAAATCTGTATTTTAAACTTCTGCACTGCTGCTAAGTTTTACTGTGGTTGTATTGTTATATTGTGGTTTTAATGTTCTGTATATTTTAAATTGTTTTATTGTGTGTTGTTTGGATTTAATTTTTGTGAACCGGCCAGAGAGCTTTGGCTATTGGGCGGTATAGAAATGAAATGAATAAATAAATAAATAAATAAAATTATCATTCCTTACCAGCATATAGCTGCAGTTCAAGTCAACAAGATTATTGATTTCAACAGTGCCCTTTGAATTACAAACGTGAGTAGTTTCTGGGGGCTGCTAAACCCCTATCATCTATTGAGCAAATATGATCAGGGATGCATGCTCTGTTTTTAGGGTATTGCCCTTCATACAGTGAGATGCCCTAGAGCTCTGCTAGGGTAAAAGGCGGGCTGTGGAAGAATGCCACAGGAAATCAGTCTTAAAACTTGATAGATCCATACCTTTTCACAATGGACTGCACTGGTGCATCATCAACATTTGGTGAATACAATCATGCAGATGGGCTAAAATTCAGCTTTGCTAGCCACTGAATCAAGCTACATCTAGTTTCTAAAGACTTAATTGGGTACTTTGAGCACTTTTCACTATCACGTCTTCACTGGCCAGTGGATCAGGAAGATGGTAATTACTGTGAGTCATTCAGTTTATGGACTTCAAGCTCCACCAAACTGACGTCAACGCAGACACAGGAATCCAGTTTCATAACTTCATGTCTGTCATTCTACAATAACATTCTGTGATCAAAACCATCATGAAATGCAGAACACTCCTGGATTGACAAGGCAGGCGAATCTCCTAAGGTAGTTTTGGACACCACAATATCAGCACAGGTTAGCTTTCCTCTTGCTGAGCTAAATTTAGAATGGCTTTGGGCCTGGTTCCAGACTCTGGGAAAGCTCTTTTATTTGCCATTTGATAAGCATGGCACAGCTGCTCAAGTAGCCCTGGTGGGAAGTCACTTTGGAAGAAGCGAAGCAACTGCCTGGGATGAATCGGTAACTGCTCCATCTTCATCAAAAGGTAGATCAGCCTTCCCCAATCTGGTGCCCTCCAGATGTTTGGGACTTCAACACTCATCAGCCCCAGCATGGCCAACGGTCAGGAATGCTGGGAGTTATAATCCAAAACATCTTTAGGACACCTGGTTGGGGAAGGCTGGGGTAGATACTTCCAGATACCACAAACCTAGTTCATTTAGGGTGCAATCCTATGGGTTGTGCCCCTGATGATCATAAGCCCCCAAACTCGTAGGCTTACGAGCATCCAAGGTAGGGATGGAGGAATGGAGGAGACAATCTTCACCCCCCTGCCCTCCACCCTACATTTTTCACTAGATAGGCTTTTTTGCCCTTCTAGCTGAGGTGCTTCGGAGGGGGAGGGAAGGTGTCTGGAGATGCCTCAGGATAACTCATATCCTGGCCTCTGCAGTCCCCTCCCTGCCCATTGAAACAGGTTCCTGCCCTCGGAGAGCAACCAGCACAATTCTTTCTGCGCCAGCTGTGAAGGGGAGGGGGAGGGCAGTCAGAGCTCTGATTCTCCCCTCCGAGGTCAGAGCGCTGTCTCTAACCTTGGATCAGGGAATCTGAAATAATCTTATGGTCCCTCAGACACCAAAGGAGTTCTCCCTCCAGGTGCAATCTTACACTCACCTACCTGGGAGAAAGTCCAATTGAACTCAGTAGGGCTTATGTCTGTGTAGACATGTAGAGGATTGCACTGCTAATGAGGGTTTGGCTCATTTGGGATAACTCTCCCATTTATGAAAGTGGTACCTGTGCAAAGAGAGTCCTGGCTGTAGGTGCCTCCCTCCCCAACTGTAGATGCTACTGCAAGATTGGCTCTACACTCACATGGATTCTTTTTCCCTTTGTGCTTTATTCTACCCCTCACTTTTATGCTGCTATTGCAGAGTCCATTCTCCAACTGTTGCTTTAATTTTGCCCTTATTGATTTTTTTTTAAAAAGCTCACCATTAAGGGCAAAAGCCTTCTCAAAGTGGCTTACATAATAAAATCCCATAAAATAAATTGGCAAAAATGAATACAAACAACACCAGCAGTGATGACAAACATCCAGCCCAGACTGTATTCAAATCCAGTAAACAATTGCAGTTAAAAGCCAACAACAGTTCAATAGAACACCATCAAGAAAAAAGGTCAAAGGAAAAGATGAGTCTTCTTCCGGGCTTTCCTAAAGACCTGTAACGATGGGGTCTGATGGACCCCAGATGGCACCCTATTCTAGAGGTATGGGGCCACTGAGGAAAAGGCCCTCCCACTGTACATGCTAGCCTAACTGCCCTCAAGGCAGGCAAGTGGAAAGGGCCTCCTTTGCTAATCTAGAAGTACAGGCAGGCTGACATGGGTGAAGGCGGTCCTTCAAGTAACTTGATCCCAAGGCTTTAAAGGTTAAAACCAGCATTTTAAATTGGGTTTGGAAATACACTGGTTACCGGTGCAGCTGGTACTGGATCAGCGTCACATGAACCAACTGCCTTGCCCCTGTCAAAACTTGGACAATTGCATTCTGCACCAGCCGAAGTTTCTGAACCACCTTTATACTCAGCCCCACGTAGAGCACCTTACAGTAGTGCAGCCTGGATGTCACTAGGGCATGTCGCAGTATAAGGCAGGTGTCTATGTTCCTACATAATAAATCAAACTGTGATGAGCATAAAGACATCAAAGCAACAGAAATTTATAAATTAAACACTGGCCTGAGTAATGAAAAAAAATGTTTTCAAAATCTGTCTAAAAGTTGGAAGTGATCAAGCTCCATCCAAAATGCTGGCAACTCTATTTTGTACCAATTGCTGTTTCCAAACTGATGGTAAAGACACTCCCACATAGTTGTTTATTCACTCAGTCACTTCCGACTCTTCGTGACTTCGTGGACCAGCCCACGCCAGAGCTCCCTGTCAGCCGTCGCCACCCCCAGCTCCCCCAAGGTCGAGTCCATCACCTCCAGAATATCATCCACCCATCTTGCCCTTGGTCGGCCCCTCTTCCTTTTGCCTTCCACTTTCCCTAGCATCAGCATCTTCTCCAGGGTATCCTGTCTTCTCATGATGTGGCCAAAGTACTTCAGTTTTGCCTTTAATATCATTCCTCAAGTGAGCAGTCTGGCTTTATTTCCTGGAGTATGGACTGGTTTGATCTTCTTGCAGTCCAAGGCACTCTCAGAATTTTTCTCCCAACACCACAGTTCAAAAGCATCTCTGTTCTTTCGCTCAGCCTTCCTTATGGTCCAGCTCTCGCAGCCATAGGTTACTACGGGGAATACCATTGCTTTAACTATGCGGACCTTTGTTGTCAGTGTGATGTCTCTGCTCTTCACTATTTTATCAAGATTTGTCATTGCTCTTCTCCAAAGAAGTAAATGTCTTCTGATTTCCTGGCTGCAGTTAGCATCTGCCGTAATCTTTGCACCTAGAAATACAAAGTCTGTCACTGCCTCCACGTTTTCTCCCTCTATTTGCCAGTTATCAATCAAGCTGGTTGCCATAATCTTGGTTTTTTTGAGGTTTAACTGCAACCCAGCTTTTGCACTTTCTTCTTTCACCTTCGTCATAAGGTTCCTCAGCCCCTCCTCACTTTCAGCTATCAAAGTGGTATCATCTGCATATCTGAGAATGTTAATGTTTCTTCCAGCGATTTTAACTCCAGACTTGGATTTATCAAGCCCAGCACATTGCATGATGTGTTCTGCGTACAGGTTGAATAGGTAGGGTGAGAGTATACAACCTTGCCATACTCCTTTCCCAACCAGTCCGTTGTTCTGTGGTCTGTTCTTACCGTTGCTACTTGTTCGTTATACAGATTCCTCAGGAGGCAGACAAGATGACTTGGTATCCCCATACCACCAAGAACTTGCCACAATTTGTTATGATCCACACAGTCAAAGGCTTTAGAATAGTCAATAAAACAGAAATAGATGTTTTTCTGAAACTCCCTGGCTTTCTCCATTATCCAGCAGATATTGGCAATTTGGTCTCTAGTTCCTCTGCCTTTTCGAAACCCAGCTTGTACATCTGGCAATTCTTGTTCCATGAATTGCTGGAGTCTACCTTGCAAGATCTTGAGCATTACCTTACTGGCATGTGAAATAAGTGCCACTGTTCGATAGTTTGAACATTCTTTAGTGTTTTCCTTTTTTTGGTATGGGGATATAAGTTGATTTTTTCCAAACTGGTGGCCATTCTTGCATTTTCCAAATTTGCTGGCATATGGCATGCATCACCTTGACAGCATCATCTTGCAAGATTTTAAACAGTTCAGCGGGGATAGTGTCATCTCCTGCTGCCTTGTTATTAGCAATGCTTCTTAAGGCCCATTCAACCTCACTCTTCAGGATGTCTGGCTCTAGCTCACTGACCACACCATCAAATCTATCCCCGATATTATTATCCTTCCTATACAGATCTTCTGTATATTCTTGCCACCTTTTCTTGATCTCTTCTGCTTTTGTTAGGTCCTTGCCACCTTTGTTTTTGATCATACCCATTTTTGCCTGGAATTTACCTCCGATGTTTCTAATTTTCTGGAAGAGGTCTCTTGTCCTTCCTATTCTATTATCTTCTTCCACTTCCACACATTGCTTGTTTAAAAATAATTCCTTATCTGTTCTCGCTAACCTCTGGAATTTTGCATTTAATTGAGCATATCTCCCCCTATCACTGTTGCCTTCCGCTTTCCTTCTTTCTTGGGCCACTTCCAGTGTCTCAGCAGACAGCCATCTTGCCTTCTTGGTTTTCTTTTTCTTTGGGACGTTTTTTGTTGCTGCCTCCTGAACAATGTTGCGAACTTCTGTCCATAGTTCTTCTGGGACCCTATCTACTAAATCTAGTCCCTTAAATCTGTTCTTCACTTCCACTGCATATTCATTAGGAATATTAGTGAGCTCTCCCACATAGACAGGATTGCAATAACCCAGTATAGTTACAGGATAGAACTAGGGCATGAGTAACTAAGGCTAGGTCTATTTTCTCCAGGTAAGGCCAGAGCTCGTAAACCAGACAAACAAGGCGACAAACATGGAATTGTCAATGGTGTTGACAGCAATAAATGCTTGTTGTACTGTGGATTGTGTACATCATGCACCATCCCTGTTCCCATAGTAAACTTTATTTACATATATTTTTCCCACTGAAATGTTCCCCAAACAGAAGGATAATGGCTGTTTTTCTTTTAATTTTTTAGAAAAATCAGCTAGTAATGCAACTGAGATTTTTTTGCATGGAAGGAACAGAGTTTTGCAGTGTCTGCATGCCATTGCTACTTTATCTACTGAAGGAGAAGGGTGATTTATTCAGCAGCATTTCAGTTGCTGTTTTCCAGCCTTGAAGATCCAGGGGAATTTTACCACACGTCTATTCCAAGCATTTAAGTCACATGGGCTGGGGAACCTTTTACTAAACCATGTCTAGCATGCAAGCCAACAGCTTCTCCTTAAAATAAAACTGCCACTGAACAGCAGCAACATTGTGGGGGAAAGGAACAACTAAATTCTAGATAAGAAAACAGACCCCCCCATTTGCCATCCAAGATGTCGGACAGAAGCCCCTTTGAAACAGACATGTTAACCCTCAACCGATTTGTCATGGAGAAGGGACGACGGGTTAAAGGCGCTACAGGAGAACTGACCCAGCTGTTGAATTCGATGCTCACTGCCATAAAGGCCATCTCTTCCGCAGTCCGAAAGGCAGGCCTCGCTCATATGTGAGTTGCACAGAATGGGGGAAAAGAAAATACATTTGATAAAATTCAGGATGGTGGAGGGGGTGGGGAAATAAACTTTTAAAAATAGCATGCAGCAGGGGGCCAGGGGGCCCAATCCCCAGATCTATTTCCCACAGCCTGGATCTATTCCCTAGAGACCTAAGTGTCCATTGGTACCAGTGGAAGGGGTTTTTCTCAGCTAAATTGGCATGCAGGGGGCAATCTTCAAGGGGGATTGTGGCAGCTGAGAAAAGGGTTCCCCCCCTTCCCACATGCCACAATACCCCCAACCCACTGCTGCATGGTAATTAGGCTTAGAAAATATATTTCCATTGGTGCTAAAAGGATAGTTTCCCTATTTCCCTATTGCTTCCCACCTCAGATAGCTCCTTTAGACTTCTGACTGAAACCCAGAGTGGATTCACCGCCCCACTGACTTGGAGCCACCAGCCTCCACTACCTATTGTCATGTAGGAGGTGGCAGGGAGGGGAATGGATTTCCAGGGGAATCATAGTGGGAGAAGGAAGGGTTACTCTCCCTTCCCTGTGCACTATCCCCCACTCCCCAAATCCCCCCTCACACACACACAGCAATTAAGCTTAGAAAAAACCTTTCCATTGATTCCAATGAAAAGATTGGGCCTCAAATCTTTCAAGAGCCTAGCAACGCCCCTGGCATGCAGTAAACTAAGCTACTGAACCAGAATTGCAGTTTGGGAATTCCGTGTGGCTGAGAAGAAAGTAGGCTAGTATTACAGCTGAAGTGTATGTTAATGTAAAGGAGCTTCTCTCCCTCAGATGGCCCACTGATGCTAGTTTGGTCAAATTTCACTACAGGAAAGGAGGATTTGATTTGAATGAGAGCATAAACAAAGCCTCTTGCCAGTGTTCCTGGATGCTATCTTCTAGTAATTTCATACCCCAAAGCCAATGAGAATGAGGAAGGTTTCAATGTTTAGGAGCAGTGGAATGCCTCCCACTCAGGTTTTGAATTGTAGCTAACTACAATGAGAATGAGAAAGGTTTCAATGTTTAGGAGCAGTGGAATGCCTCCCACTCAGGTTTTGAATTGTAGCTAACTACAATGAGAATGAGGAAGGTTTCAATGTTTAGGAGCAGTGGAATGCCTCCCACTCAGGTTTTGAATTGTAGCTAACTATGGGTGCTTCCAGACTGAGGGCTCCTAGCACTGCCAATCAAAAGAGACTGTGCAGTTATTCCATCTTTGCCTCCTTAGTGTTTTTTTTTTTACTAAACTCAATGCTACCCCACTATAACATTCCGTATTTGTGGCAGAGCGATCACAGGATACAAGCTTCATCTGGAAGCAGCCTCCTTTAATCACAGGGATCATGCAATCTGTATGTGGTATTACGTTAATAATGTTGTTAGAGTAATTCAGTGACCTAAAGAAACAGGAATAGCCCTGCTTCTCTTGTGTGGCACTTCTGTTGCTAACAAGGTCAAACAAGATGGCCCATGAGTCTATGTAAAGGTCAAGGCATTTAACTTGGTTTCTAATGTAATAGAAGATGCATTCAGAAGAAGCATTTACAACTGCACAGTCCAAGTGAATCAAGCTGCACTGCATTCATTAACTGGTTCAACATGACCACTTGTGTTAGCTAACCTACAGAGTCCTGTCAGCACAGTTGTGATTTAACATTAAAATGCGTGAATCAAGTCCTGTTTTCAATTCATAGATATATAATAAAATATAAATTGTTACAATTGTCTGCAATAGTACAAAAAAACCCCACCCTCCCATGCCCAATCTAAGTGGTACAATACAAAGTGGGAACTTCTTAGAGAATAATTTACTAAGAGCACAATCCTATGCATATTTAGAAAGAAAAAGGTCCTACAATTCCCAGCATTCCCCAATTCCCCAGGACTTTTTCCTATCTAAACTTGTATAGAATTGCCCCCTAAAAGTGCAATCCTATATGCATGCTTACTCAGAAATCTCATTGTGGTTAATAGGGCCCAAGAAGGTTTTAATAGGATGGCACCCTACGACTGTAATCCTATGCACAGTTATTAGAAAGTAAGTTCCATTGAACTCAGTGGGTCTTCCTTCTGAGTTAACATGCTTAAGATTGCACAACTGGAAACCATTCCTCTTATAATTGTTCTTTCATCATTTTTTCCCCTGTCCCTGTAATCAAGACGTTCGATCTAGTTACTAAGTAGAACAGCCCTATGTTAATTGTTGCCTGGTATACCCGTAGTTATTGGGCAGCATATTCTGATTGTTGTTTTTGGGTCACTTTCGCATTAGGCTGAATTAGGCAGAATCTTCATTACATAATCATTTAATTGTTCCTCCTTTTTATTCTGGGATAATTGTAAGCTTATGCAGATGTTATGGTAAATGTACAGGAAGGGTGAAGCAGGATTTGAGAAGTTGACCCAACATGTGCACATTGGCCTGGTTCACACAGAATGCCAATATGCTGCATTGTATGAGTTGTTGAATTCCGGATTGATGTGATGTGTGAATTTGGCTGTGTAAACAAACCATGGTTTGTTAACCATGAACAACCCAGAAAGAGAACCCATGGTTTATTGTTGGGATGTGAACTCTGGGTTGTTTAAACCATATAAACCCAGAACCGTGGGTAGTTTATGGGTTGTTTTGCCAGGCAACAAGAGAGTAGAGCAACAAACCATGGGTTAGCGTGATGTACGAACCAGTCCAGTCCATTGAATGTGTGCACAGAGCCTGTACAAGAAAGACTTTCTCCACATGATCAGAAACCTGATTTTTCCAGGATTTCCACATGTTCAGAGCATTGTTTAGTAGTATGTGAGTAGGCTATATGCAGATATTCAACTGGACAAGTGGAGGTCATATGCAATCCCACTCCCCATATTCATCATAAAGTTTGCACAGTCCTTGTTTCTCAAAGATTATTAACACTTCCATATGAAGTAAGTATTATTAATTCATTTTAGAAATTTGTATACCGCCTTTCATCAGTTGATCCCAGGGCAGGTTACAGCATCTTAAGATGCAATAATCATACCAGGGCTGGCTGGAGACATTTTGCTGCTTGGAGCAAAGGACAAGATGATGCCCCCCCCCCCATTCCATAAACAAAAGCTGACCAGACTGGCAATTTAATCTTACTTCAGCACTGGCACTGAGACGGCAACCTCCACTACATCTATCTATCTATCTATCTATCTATCTATCTATCTATCTATCTATTTCATTTCTATACCGCTGAAGCTGTCTGGGCAGTTCACAAAAATTAAAAACACAAGGTGCAGCATAAAACAATATAAAATATGAAAGCTTAACACCACAATATAACAATACAACCAGAATAAAACCTAGCAGCAATGCAGAGATTTAAAATACAGATTTAAAACACCATACCTAAAAGACTGGGAAGTTAAAATGCTAAAATACTGGGAGAATAAAAAGGTCTTCACCTTCTTCGGAACGAGTACAACGTAGGTATCGGGCGAACCAATCTAGGGAGCTCATTCCACAACCGGAGTGCCACAGCAGGCCACACCTAAGAGCAGAAGACTAATCTGGTGCAGGGCATGTTGCATGGCACACACAGTTCTGTCCTTCCAACATCTTGCTGCAGCTCCCAGCCTCTGCTGCCTGAGGCAGTTTCCTCATTCAGCCTAATGGTAGGGGCACCTCTAAATAATATAAATATAAGAAAACACGCAAACAGTATTAAAAACAGCAGAATGCAGGGTAAGTGTAACCTTGTATATAGAGAAAGAAAGGTTGCTTTAGCAAGAAAAGTATTTAAAATACTGTTTTAAATCTGTATTTTAAACTCCTGCACTGCTGCTAGGTTTTATTGTGGTTGTATTGTTATATTGTGGTTTTAATGTTCTATATATTTTAAATTGTTTTATTGTGTGCTGTTTGGTTTTAATTGTTGTGAACCACCCAGACAGCTTTGGCTATTGGGTGGTATAGAAATGAAATAAATAAATAAATAAATGAAATTAATATATGCTGAACACAAATCCATCATGCTTACGAACTGCTGTATTGATATTACTTTGCTTTTTCCTTCTTTTAATTTCCTGAATAAAGGTTTGTTATTGTCTCATGGCATTTTTACCTATTAAGACTGCATTAGCTTAATAAATAGAGCTCATACACGCAAACTATTGTTTGCATGAGTATTGCCTGAAGTCCAGTTCATTTAACCAATGCTGATGCAGCAGTTTTAAAGTTTCCTAAGCATACTTACCTGAAACTAAATCAATACGGCTTACCTTTATATGATTTGGCTGAAAATCACTCATGAGCGATCCTCCATTTATATTTTCTGGAGGGATGTGATAGGGACGTTTTATCTATAATAGTTGATTTGTATGGTATGTTAGTTTCATGCTTGGCTTTTCTACATGAGACATTTATCGTGTACTCGTCATTCCCTACTCATGGTTGTTTATTGGTTCTTTGAACGACATCATGACCCTCCAGTTTCATTTCTGTATCTAAAGAGCACTTTTGTTGAGGTTTTTTTAGAGCAGGGAAAATGTGGTATTTCATTGTAAAAGTGAAAGTAACTGCTTTTTTCACTTGTGTATTTGCTATATTCCGCTATACCACAGTGCTACCTAGAAGTTATGTAGTGGAAAAGCATGAAAGGAAATGCTGTTTGTGTAGTGGTGGGGTCTCAATTCTGCAACGAAATTGAAAGTAGATACAGCAGATTAACAGCGAATTAACAGACTCGTTTAGAAAAGCTTACAGTCACACAATTGCATGTCATAATTCTTACTTGACAATGTTGTGTGGTTGCAAATGGTAGGTTGGGAGTCCAAGTCACCAGAGTATTGCAGGAGTTACCAGCAGGCTGTCAAGCAAAAGAACGATATAGAACATGGTATTAGGAAGAAGGTGAACTTCCAGGTGAATCCCATGAGCAGATGAGTTCCAACAAAGATTATCATTGGCATATATCAGCAGCAAAAGATTTAGGAACTGCTAGTCTTATAATGGGAGAATTCTGAAAGCTTTTGTGGCTTTCAATAAGACTATACTAAATAATTAGAGTCTTGAAAGCCAAGAAGGAAAAGAAGGTAGTAAGAAAATCATAGTATTTTAAAACACATCCTCATCACTTCAAGTGTACTGTTTTGGTATTCCCCCATGATCTTAATAACCATGTTCCCCCATCCCCACCCTGCATCCTACTCATAGGTTTGGAATAGCAGGCAGTGTGAATGTGACTGGCGATGAACAGAAGAAGCTTGATGTGTTATCGAATTCTCTGGTTATCAACATGCTACAGTCATCCTACAGCACGTGTGTCCTGGTCTCAGAGGAGAATAAAGAAGCTATTATCACTCCACAAGAAAAGAGGGTCTGTAGACATTCAGACTGATTGGGAAGAGGGGCTGGTCTCTTCTTTAGCAGCAGATGGCAGCACTGGACTGCTGAAGAAAAAGATGTTATTGTTATCTACATTACAAACATACCTGTGAGAAAGCTAAACATACATACTGTGCATACCGGAATGAAGATGTCAATTAAGGGCACAATCCTATGCATATTCAGACAGAAAAAGTCTTACAACTCCCAGCATTCCCCAGCATGGCTGGCTGAGGAACTCTGGGAGTTGTAGGACTTTTTTCAGTCTCAACATATATAAGATTGCACCCTTACTCCATGAACACAGAGTGACAGAGGCTGAGTGTGAATACTAAACTGAACCATGATGAGATAAGTACGAACTGTAGCCAGTGATGGCTTTGCACTAGCAGAGAGCACTTCTACTTGTGCAAGGCAGGGCATTTGATTTTCACCCATCCTCCCCCAACTCATTGCAGTCTTCCTTAAAGGCTGCTCCTGAGGGTTGGGGGGGGGGTCTGGAAGAGGAGGGGACATGACACAGAGGACTGCAGTAGTTAGCAGGGATTAGGTGAAAATCAAGCATTTCACTTTGCGCGAAGGGGATGCGCTTTCTGCTAGCGCCAAGCCACCATTGGATGGTATCCTGAAAATTGTAGTTTTGTGTGGCTGGTGCCAAGCTGTGAGAGCAGGAGTACAGAAACTCTTTCCACCTGGGGGTTGAATTCTGTTCGGTGATGCTCTTGTGGGCTGCATTCCAGTGATGGGTGGGGCCACAGGCAAAAGGGGTGGGGCTGCATTGGCCCCAGGAGCATAATCAAGTCACCTGTAGTGTTAGAGGGGCCTAGAGATCCATAATGCCTTGCTTAAGTTCATTATTAGTGCAATTCCCTTGCTAGTAAGCCTCTGAGCATGTGAAGATGAGTCAAAGGGCCAATAGTGCAGCCAAGCACATTCCATACTAAAGAGTGAGAGTGTTATCAAGCACTCTGCCTGGGAAGGAAAATTTGTTTACCTTAAAGCTACAGGTGGCTGGGCTGAGAACCAAGTGCTGATAGTCTACGCTGGGAATGAACACTAGGGGGCGCTTGCTGCTGTCATGCTGCCTCATTGCTAACATGTATGGTATAAAATCCATTGTACCCCTTGGCTCTGGGTTCAGACAAGCTGTCTGATCCAACCATTGGGTATGCCTGTGTGCTTTAAGTTACTGAATAAAGTACTCCTTGTAAGTAAACCTGGGTCTGATTTATCACTATCTTGGCACCTCTAAATTAAGAGGTCGAAGCCCACAGCTGGGACAATACAGGGGCCAAAAATACTGGTCTTCTGTAGCTTAAAGCTCTGACTGCCAGTAACTGAGCCTTAGGAGAGGCATTTCAACCTTTAAGTATGAGGAGAAAAACGGAAGAAAGTCTGGGAAGCCACGCAACTATTGGTAGTTGAGGGAAACCAGGTGGGGCTGGGGGCATGGCCAACTGGAAAACCCTGGAGGTCCAGATTGGGACCTCAGGTGGGCCGGATTTGGCCCCCAAGTCTGAGGCTCTGCACCTCAGTATTAGAGTATGCTCCTCCTCAGAGATCTATAAAGCATAGGCTCCAGTGGACATTAAAGTTATGCCAGGAAAGTTATACCAGTTTGTAGTATGATATACATAAACAGTTTCAACAAAATGCACTTAATATTTGAATACAATGAAAAAGGGCTCCTTAACATATAATAAGCCAGATTTGTAATTCAATAGCAGCAATACGAACATGACTCTTCAGCTGCTTTGTTTTCTTTACCACAGCCCTTCCTAAATTTTATGGGTGCGGTTATTGTGCTCTAGTTTCTTACATGTCATCATCCATAGTTCTGTAGGACACAATGTCAATATAGTGCTCCATGAACTATGATAATGATGCATAGTTCACTAACCAGATGTGTCAGATTGTGTTTTGATGGTACAGCTTTTGAAAATTAAAAATGGTTCCTGCCCAACAGTGAATGTGGATCCATCCTGGGAATGTATTGTTCAAGACTGCTTTCATTTCTCCTCTTTCAGGGTAAATATGTGGTATGTTTTGATCCACTAGATGGCTCTTCCAATATAGACTGTTTAGCTTCGATAGGGACTATCTTTGCTATCTACAAGAAGGTAAGCTGACGGAAGGAAGAAAAGAAACAGATAACACATAATTTCTTAAGAAAGAACAAATGATTTCCTGGTATTGTCTTACTATTCATTCATTCATTCATTCATTCATTTCTATACCGCCCAATGGCCGAAGCACAAAAATTAAAACCAACAAGCACACAGTAAAACAATACAAGCACACAGTGAAACAATATATAAGTTTCTAATTACATCAGGGGCTTTAGTGTACCCATAACACTGGATTCTTCTGCATGCACAGCACGTACTCTGCCACTGAGGCTGCAGTCGCCCAATCCGCTAACTACTATGGCCTCAATACACCTAAAGTTATGTCCGACCAGACATGAAGTGGCCAGAAGCTCCCAAATCTGTTTGCTTTTACATTTTTAAAAGCAGCTGCAGAGGGATGCTGGAGGGGAAAGAGATTCATCTAGTGCAGCCTTCCCAACCTGGTGCCCTCCAGATATTTTGGACTATAATTCCCATCATCCCCTACCATTAGATATGCTGGCTGGGACTGATGGGTGCTGTAGTCTAAAACATCTGGAGGGCACCTGGTTGGGGAAGGCTGATCTAATGGATCAAAGATAGGGGCCTTAGTATGGAAGAAGGGAGACTTAACCCTTTTCCACATGTGATTGTCTCAATCCAAATTGCTCTCCCCTCCCCCCATCTTCTATTCTATTTGGCCTGAGTCGAGGGGAATGTACAAGTTCCCATATAGTACCTCTATATTTTCTCCCATATCCAGCTCAATGACAGGGGGGCAGGGGAATTTGGATCAGGAAAATGGTATCGAGTGGGATTAATTCCCCCATGCCACAACTCCCTGTGGCTGCTATTAATATTGTTTTTCCTGAACACAGATCTCTCACATAACATCTGGTTTGGCCCTTAGCACAGTCCAACTGAAAATAGCTCCACTGAAGACCCTTTGCTTTTGAGGCTTAGCCATGACCGATTTTCACGGGATTAGGGCTCCATAGGAATAAATTCACTAAGAGAGTATCAGGCTGCTAAAAGTCTTAAACATAGCACTGATATAAAATAAAACCCCCTGTAATCGTTAACAAATAGTAGCATTACCATCAGTTGGCAGAACTTCATCGCTAATCCCAAATCTTACTTACAAATAAGAGTATTACTGCTATAGCAGCAAAGAGCTATCAGAGGACACTTTTACAAGATGGCTACTAAAGGGAGGACACTTCAGATCATTCACATGGGCAATTGTTGTGTGGAAAAGTTAGGGCAAATTTCTCCATGCTACTACAGATATTTATTTTGTAATGTATTCATTGATGTGGAAAAAATGCAATTTCAGATAGTTACTGATAGTTACTTCAGTCTCATACTGAAATAGGATTGTCATGTTCTTAGTAAACACACACAGTACAAAACTGGTCTGACGCTGTAACCACTACATCATACTGGCTCTTAGTTATTATGACGCAGTGGTTAGAAGGTCAGACCAGTTTTTTACTGTGTGTATTTACTAACAACATGACAATCCTATTTCAATATGCTAGTTTAGTAGCAGACAAGGAGGCAGTATGTTTCTCAAAATGTCCAATTAGCCATCATCTTGAACTATGTTTGCTGTTAATCTGTTGAGCACAAACTTAACTGGCCTATTAGAGGCACAAAATGAAAGTAATAATGCTCAGTTTAAGACATTAACTGCACAATCCTTTGCATGTCAACTAAAAAGGAAGTTCCACTGAATTCAGTAGGACTTACTCCCATGCAAGTAGGTATATTCATGTAACATTTTTTTTCATCAAATGTATGAACAAAAGATCTGAGATACAGATACTGTAATAACTTTTTCCTTAGACATCAGAAGATGAGCCTTCTGAAAAAGATGCATTGCAGCCTGGACGTAACATTGTCGCAGCGGGCTATGCCTTGTATGGCAGTGCTACACTGGTGGCTCTTTCCACGGGGCAAGGAGTGGACTGCTTCATGCTGGATCCGGTACTGCAGAAATACTCATGATTAATACTAATCCATCTTCTGCTGCTGTCTTATATCCCATATGAAAAGCTTTCCTCCTTTCAGTACTTGGTGTGTGTGCGTGTGTGTAAAGAGAAAGATTGAGAAAGAGAGATTGGGGAGAAAGTGTTTATGATGTAGTTCCCTCCCCGACACCTATTCTGAGTGAGTGAGAGCAGTGCTTCCTTTCCTCCCTCTTAATTGGCTTTGTGACATCATCACTGTGAGGCCTTGTCCCAGTTCAGGGGGAGCTATAGGCTTTGAATCAGAAGAGACGCTGCAGAATCAGGCCCAGCCATGGGAAGCCAAGAGCCTAACAACTCAGTTCTACCAGGCCTCCCACTGGCTTGCCATCTAAGAGGGGGAGAGATGCAGGACACTGATATGGCATCTATCTATCTATCTATCTATCTATCTATCTCCACAGCCAAGAGACCTGACCTTGACAGAGGCTCCTGCTTCTTGGCCAGGGGAGCCTCCTTTGGGAACAGGGCAGCAGGAAGAGGTCTCTCTGGGACAGGATGGTTCAGGGTGTCTCTTTTATGATGTCATCAATTAAATAGGGTGGAGCAGACCTGTGAGACACAGCAGTTGCCTAAGAGGCAGGTTTCCCTGCCAGGATCAAATGCGTGATACTGATCCTTAGTGGCCATTCCCTTGTATTTAACCCAGAGCCTTTAGCAGTAGACTTTGCTAGAGAAAACTCTTGGATGACCTGCAAAGCTTCCCTACGTTGTATTGGACTTTCTGAACTTACTGGGCTTTATTCTGCCAGCTTGTTACAGGACTGCTTGGGGTTTTGTTTTTCTGATCATGAACTGAACCTGGTTTAACTCTTATGTTGAGAACCGTTATGTGTGGATCTTTAATTTGGGCTGTAAAGGCATACATTTATTGACTGGAAATATGACAATAAATGGTTTTACTGTGAATCAGGCTTCATTTCTGGGAAGTCAGGTCCTGAGAATCACATCATGAGATCAACATGGCAGTATGATCCCTGGTTAGCTAGGATTATAAGCTTTTCTACATGAGGCATTTGTTGTACGCTTGTCATTCCCTATTCATGGTTGTTTATGGGTTCTTTAGACAATAGCATGACCCTCCAGTTTCACTTCTGTTTGTTAACAGCACTTCCCATGAGTTTTTTTCTGGAACAGGGAAAATGGGGTTATTTCTGATTGGTGAAAAAAAGTGCAATTTCCTGTTGTGGATTTGCATTACTCTGCTATAACTCAGAGCCACCTAGAGGTTATGTAGTGGAAAACTCCTCATGTAGTGCTCAGATCTCAATTCCACGACGAAAGCAAAAAATAGATGCAGCAGATTAACAACCTCATGTAGAAAAGCCCTTTGTAGCCAGCAAGAAGGAGTTTACGGGGAAAGGAGCAGAAGTAGCAACTGATGGGTGCTTCAAACAAGCTGCAAAAAGGAGGGAGAAAGGTGAGCAGACGGGCTGGGAGCTGAGGAACATTTGGGGGCCACTAAAGCCCAATTTTCCCAACAAAAATGTTCTCATAAAAATTTGCCAGGCCTTTTAAGCATATTTAGCATAGGAATGAATTCTGTTTTCTCAGAAGCCAGCTGACAATCCAGAATTTCTCACTATATTTTGGGGATGAATGCAACAGAGACTACCATCCAGGCCTGGGGGTCAAATCTGGCCCTCCAGGGCTCCCCAGATGCTTTTGCCCCCTTTCTTGGCCCCAATCATTTGGTGATTTCCTGGTTTCTGTGCAGATTTCCCCCATTCTAAATGGATGAAATGCCTCTCCTAAGGCTTAGTGAACAGCAGTAAGAGCTTTCAGTCATAATACGTTTTTTGTCATGGCTCCACCCCTTTTGCCTTTGGCCCCACCCACCACTGGATTGTGGCCCTTGAGAGCTTCTCTGAAATGGAATTTGCCCAAATGGAATTTAGAAAAGTTTCCCCACCCCTGTCATAAGCAGACAGGCATAGTATGTGCAAGTAGAGTGGTGGAACCCCAGTTCAGCCTTAGCCTACTTGCTTCAAGGAAACATGGGCTTTTGGCGCATTCCTTGACTGTATGCTGTCCACACATTTCCCCTAAAGTTTGCACTTCTTTTGAGAAGGTATTGTATTTTCCCATGCACTGGATGGCTGGAAGACCATCCTGTGTTAGGCTGATGACTTGCTAATAGTCCAGGATGATTGGTTGATGGGAGCTGATAACAGGAGATGTTGTCTGGATTGCTGGAAATCTCTCTCCAGGTTTGGTTATCTAATATCATTCAGAATTTGGGAAGGTGACACCATCTAGAGAAAGCGTTTGGAGCCAGTTTTACAGTTTGAATAGTGAAACAGCTTTGAGCTGTGAAGTGGGTGAAGGTGAAGCACCTTGGGGTCTAAGGATGCATAGAATGGCACTGTTAGTTACCTTTGGATAACAGAATCCTGGAGACATATGGTGTCTATGTAATATGTGCTTTAGTTACAAATATACAGACAGCATAGCCAAAGCCAACTGACATGCCTCTGCATCAGATTGAAAATGTTTGTATATTTGTAACTTAAGGGGACAATCCTATCTGGATAGTCACCAGCCTCTGAAATCGGAGGCTGCCAACTATCATATGCAGGGCATCTGGAGCATGGAGGGGATCCTCTTCTCCCCGCTCTAGCCGCCCTACATTTTTTGCCTAGATGGGCGATTTCCCCCCTCTAGGTGTGGCTTCAGGGAGGGGAGGGAAGGGGCCTGAAGTCCCAATAGGAAGCTGCCTGATGCAGCTTCCACAGCCTTCTCCCCTCCCTGCCCCTGAGAACACCCCCTTGTCCCCATCTCCATGCTCCGTTTCTGAGAGCGGAGATGTAGCTAGTGCAGAGAGAGCCGTGCTAGTTTTGAGGGAGGGGGGGAAGCATAGTTTCTGGGAACCAAGATTGGAGCCCTGGCTCCGACCTTGGTTCCTAGAAACCAAACAATCCTATAGCCCTCTAGGCAGTGTCTAGGATTGCCATAGGATTGCTCCCTAAAATGCATATTACAATGACACCATAAGTTTCCAGGACTCTATTATCCAAAGGTAGCTAACAGTGCCATCCTATTATCCTATTATTTATTTGGAAGTAAGCCCCAGTATTTTCCATGGGTCTTACTCCCTAGTAAGTATGTTTAGGATTGCAACTGAACTTTGTAGTACTGCCCCTGGGCTTTTCGCTGCTTGGAGGAGTAGGGAACATGTATCAATACATGGAGGTAGTAGTTTGTGAACAAGTCTGAATGTGAAAGAAGTGACCTTACAAAACTGATTAATTGTGACATCTATTAACTATTCTGTAGGCTCTTGGTGAATTCATTTTGGTGGAAAAAGATGTGAAAATTAAGAAGAAGGGGAAAATCTACAGCCTTAATGAGGGTTATGCCAAGTACTTTGATCCTGCCGTGACAGAGTATTTACAAAAGAAGAAATTCCCTGAGGTAATTTACTATTTTGCTGTCATTTTAATCACAGGTGTAATTGCCATTTGTTAAACTCAACCAATCTCATCATCACTACACATAAAGTGGCACATTTTGTATATACACTCAACACATTTCAACTACACCAAAATTCTTATTACAACCACATTCATTAGCACTAGGCAATGCAGTGTTATTTAGCAGTAAGATAGGTACACACACAATATCTTTTTCTGATGTTTCCTCAGACATCAGGATTATGGAAAGTTTATTCCAAAGTGTATCCAACATAAACCAATGAAATATATAGCAAAAAAAGAGAGAGAGGTGATATTATAGTTTTTTGTGTTGAAGACTACCTAATAAAGTCATACAAGGTGCATGTAGAGCCACCTTGGTGTAGTGGCTAGAGTGTTGGACCAGGAGTTGGGAGATCTGGGTTCTAGTCCCCACTCAGTCATGGAGGCTCACTGGGTGACTTTGGGCCAGTCACAGACTCTCAGCCCAACCTATCTCACAGGGTTGTTGTTGTGAGGATAAAATGGAGGAGGAAGAGGAGGATTATGTACGCTGCCTTGAGTTCCTTGGAGGAAAAAAGGCGGGATATAAATGTGTGTGTGTGTGAGAGAGAGAGAGAGAGAGAGAGAGAGAAAGAAAGAAAGAAAGAAAGAAAGAAAGAAAGAAAGAAAGAAAAGGTACAACATTCACACATAACACCATTCCATATGATGTTAACACAATTCTGGGGGGACACTGAGTAACCTATTGATGGAAAGACTGCAACCCTAAACACACTTACCTTAAATTCAATGGAGCTTACTACTGAGTAGACCCACAGGGGATTGCATTGGGTAATGCAAACTTCACTTCTGCTTCACTAGGCCGCAAGTAGATCCAAGTCAATGCTCCTCAAACTTCAGTATGTTAACCCCTGATATGGAGCCCTAACCATATAAAAATTGCATTTCTGTGTCTATCCCACCACCAAGATGTTTCTTAAAGCAGTCCTCACATGATTAGAAGCTACCTGTTTTGACCCTTGGGACCAAACTAA
Source organism: Heloderma suspectum (assembly GCF_057233095.1). Taxonomy (NCBI): domain Eukaryota; kingdom Metazoa; phylum Chordata; class Lepidosauria; order Squamata; family Helodermatidae; genus Heloderma; species Heloderma suspectum. The sequence continues at coordinate 92,213,493 of NC_139459.1, forward strand.
ACAATATCTTCAAGGTATGTTTGCATTTAATGTATCTTGTTTATGTTTTAAAGCATGTTTAAAATAGGACTGTGGCATGTGGGAAATCTAACCCTTTCATCCTATGCCACAATCCCCCTCCAAGGTGCTATTTACTCCTGAAGGGAAACTACCTCAGTGGTGCCAGTGGAAGCTTTCGAGGGGGTAGGGATATTCTTCACAGCTGTGGCACAGGGTATAATCCCTCTTCCCATGGATTATAGTTCCAGTCCTCCTTGGGTTCCCCTGTAGCTGTTATTTTTGTAAACCAAAAACAAGCCATATTAAAAGCATATATTCATTTAACTTATCCTCTGATTTGGCTCTCAGTCTGATCTCCTGCTGGCGCTCTGTTCTTTTCCTGCTATACAATCCTGCAGGGGTATAGTGGAGCCAGGGCTCACAGGGATACAGCGGCAGCAGTTTTTGATTAGCAGGGACACTGAGGTCATCCACCACCCCCTTCAGAATTCTCTGTTCCCTCTGAACTTAGCTGCCATCTCACAGTAGCTTGGGGTGGGGGGAAATGAACTTCTCAGAAACAATACATAATTGTGAGCTATCCCTGTTGTAATGGTAAGTATTTTGGGGTAGCCTAGTGTTGAATGGCCAGTTAAGGCCCAGTAGCTTTATAAAAGACCTTGTGCTGGTAGAGATGAAAACTGCTAGAATTGGTTTGTTGATATGGATCAACATGTCTGCCTGAATTTTGGCCTCTCCTTGGGTCTGTGGCAATGGCAATTGTCATGATGAGTGCCTGGACTTCAAAATTTACCACCACACCACTGACCATCCTTTAACAACCCAGGGTACAGAGTCCAGCCCCTTTCCAGGAGTTCCCTTGCCCTCTCCCTACATGTAAACTGGGTTGGGATCAGGTGGGTTAAACTTCCAAGTCAATAAGGCTGCAATACTATACGTACTTACTTGAGACTAAGCCTCATTGAAACAATGGGACTTCTGAGTAGACATGTATAGAATTGCACTGCAAGTGATATTAACACCAAAGTACAGAATAGTCATGTCAGTTGCAAGTTATGTCAATAGCATGGCAATTAGCTCATGACATTTCACTTTTTGATTGTGAATATTCGGCTGCAAAGTCAAGAGTTTTGAGATGAGAACATGCAAATTTTCGGCATACATTCATTTTGCCATCAAAGTAGCCATATGTGATATTAGACTTGATTAAGAAATACACAGCTACGCACTGTGTACAAAGTAGTTGTACCACATTATACAGTTTTAGATCCTGTGTGTCCTAGAGGACTCATGCTCTTAGTAATTAATTGAAGCTAAAAGGATGCACTTTAGCTACATATTGGAAACAAACTGGATCACAGAGAAAGGGGTCAGAACATATCAATCCCTTCACTATGGGAAATTGCAAGATTTTTGCAACATAAGAAATCTGTCAATAGTCCATTGTTCACACGCAAACCTGTTTTAAATATAAGGGAGCAAAGTTCATCTTTTTTAATCAATACATTTAAGAATGCTTGAAAGTGTCTATAAATGAAGACACGTGATAACTTGCGGTGGGTAAGCAGGGGCAGAAGAGCTGGCTGTATCATTAGGTATGAGGTGGTCACCTTAGGCAGCAGACATTGGGAGGCAGCAGCAAGGTTTTGGAGGAGAGAGTTGTGTGCCACACAACGTACCCTGTGTCCCCTGAGCTAGCCTGTTGTCCTCACAGGTGTGGTGAATGACGCTGTCCCATCACCAGTGTTGAAGAAAGATTCAACTGCCAGTCCAGTTTTTGTACATAGATGGATGTAACCTTGGGAAGAGCCTATCCAGTTGGTTTGGATTATTTTAAGCTTGTGGATCTTGAGGAGGTAGATAATGTTCCTGGAGAAGTGAGGGCTGTCACTTGTTTGCATGACCCTTGGCCAGCCAGGATGGGACTGGACACATGGTTGAGGGAAGTGATTAATGCCTCCTTCTGGGAGGGGCATGTTCCTCTTGCTTGAAGGAGGCAGCAGACCTTCATTAAAGATCCTTTCCCTTGACCCAATGGATCTAGGAAGTTATGGGCCAGTCTCAAATACACCTTTCTTGGCAAAGGTGATCGGGAAGATGGTGGCGTTGCAACTCATCCAGATGCATTTAGATGATATTGATTATCGTGACCCAGATGCATTTGGATGATACTGATTATCTGGACCCATTTCAACTGGGCTTTCAGCTGGGATATGGGACGGAGACTGCTTTGGTCATCTTGGTGGATGATCTACATTGGGAAATGGATAGAGGAAGTGTGGGCCTACGAGTTCTTCTGGACCTCTCGGCGGTGTTCAGCACCATTGACCATGGTAACCTTCTGGACTGCTTGGCAGTGTTGGGCCTTGTGGGAACTGGTCCTTCCTGTCAAGTCATGTCAAGAAGGTGTTGTTGGGGGACTACTATTTGGTATTGCAGCCATTGGTCTATAGTGGCCCACAAGGTTCTGTTCTGTTCTCTGTGTTGTTTAACATCTACATGAAACCACTGGAATAAGTTATCAAGAGCTCTACACACTCCCTTTGGAGTTGTGACTGGTCCCTACACTGTCTGAGTTCAGGAAGGGGATCAAAACACATTTTTAAACTTGGCTTTTAAAATGGTTGTTATGTTTTTAATATTGTTTTTAATGTTTTACTAAGTTTTTATATGGAGATATCATTTATGTTTTGATTTTTTCTTTTTGTAAACTGACTTGATTGGGAGGATCAGAAAGGGAGGATATAAACAAACAAACAACAACAACAACAACACATAATTCCAGGAAGAAAAGAATTCAGGTTTCTAAGCAGCATATATTTAGTGCTGAGTATCAATACTATGCTGGTTGCTGTGACAAATACTGAAGTGATATCTAATTTATGTCCCATCAGAAATAACCCCAGTAGCCGACTTCCTGCTATTACTGGAATGAGCCACTAGTTCAGTTTTGAAACAATAATATCCTGCTCCTTACATATGTAATTCCTCTGGGAAGCTTTAAATCAAATACTGGCATAACTTGATTCAGCCTGGTAAATAAGCTAATGTAGTAAAGCTATGCATCAAAGATATCTAATAATTTCTTAAACCTGTCTCATTGAATATAATAGGCACAATTATCTTCTAAGATTGTCAGTTTATGCAACCCAATCTTAAGCATGTTTACTTGTAAGTGTGCCACTTTCTTTAATAGGGCTTACTCCCTGTTAAGTGTATGTAGGATTGCAGCCTTAAGGGCAGTATGGATGTAATGCTTGTTTAGTGTTACATTCCTGAGCTGTGGCCAGTCTTGGGTTCATGCACTGCCCACCACCCTCTCCTCTTCTCTCATATGACAGAGGAGATCAAAAGCGTCTGCTCTTGATTTTAAATAACCCGAGTTCCCTGTTATGTTTGAATTTGGGAATGCTGATTAGTTAAAACTATGGACACGTTTACATGATCACCGCAGCCCAGAGTGGCTTATTGAAGCCATGGTGGGTTGTGGCGCATACTAGTGGCCATTTGGAATGTTCAGCCTCCAGTGGGGGATTGTCATGGTTTGCCATGTCATCAGAACCTGGGCGGCAGGGGTTGCTGGAGGGAGAAACAACCCTCAAATAACTCTACAACAGACCATGGGTTATTTGAGGGTTCTTTTCCTCTCCAGCAGCCCTTGTCTCCCAGGTTTGGATGACATGGCAAATCACGGGAACCACATGCCGGGGGCTGAATATTCCAAATGGCCATTGGCATGTGCTACAAGCCATCATGGATTAAATAAATCATGGTGGGCTGTGGTAATCATGTACACCTGGTCTATGGTTATTTCAAGCAAGCCAGGATCAAATCATGATTTATGACCTTGGCTTGTTCTCTAACCATAGTTTAAACTAAACAGAGTTCCAAGTTTGGACATAATAGGAAACTCTGGTTAGTTTAAAACTGAAAAGGAAGTGCTTTTGAACTCCTCCTCTGACACATACCAGAGAAGCAGAGGAAAGGTGGGCCGGGGGGGGGGGAATGCACAAGCAGAGCCTGAGGTTCACTGTGACTTGTGCACAACATGCTAAACCTCAGTTTACCATTATATCCAAACTAGTTGTTAGCATTCCAGAACCATTAATTGCAATTGTCATTATAAATTGGGGGTTCTTTTCATTTTGATCTGAGGGTGTCCCTTTAACACACTCTTATGGTCATATTTTCAAGATTAATTCCTTCTTTTCTATAAAGTATTTTTCACACTGAGATCATCATGATTTTATCCCTAGTTTGATGCACTGAGGTAAATTTAGGCTTATGCAGAATGTATAAGTGCTTTTAAGTTCGGTAGATTATTTATTTGTGCTCTGATGCATTACAGTAATTTATGTAGCTTCTTGGAAACATAGATATGGTTTTGATTGCATGAAAAGCTGAACTGCCTGGCACAGATTTCACAAAGTCAGCAGTCAAGTAGATACAGGAACTTCTTTTTCCTTACTTTTTACATTTTGTTATCTGGGTATATTTAGACAGGTCAGAACATGACCTAAAAACCTGATCTGTAAAACTAAACTGTGTGCACAACTGATAACAAAAAAGAGACTCCAAAACAAGACTCCAAAACAAAACAAAGTGACATTGCTACATCTCATACTACCTATGTTTCAAAGAGAGAAACACCAGGCAGCAAAATCCAGGGATAGTTCACTTCTGTTCCACAGCTTGCTCATATGGATATCTGTACAACTACAGTGTTGATATCCTGCAATTCAATAATACCTGAGATGGGTGCACAACACTCCCAAGCAGGTGCCCTCCAGATGTTTTGGACGACAACTCCCAGCATCCCAACCATTGGCCATGCTGGCTGGGGCTGAAGTCCAAAACATCTGGAGGGCAGCAGGTTGGGGAGGGCTGCCCTGTGCAAACCAGTTTAAGATGACATTATTTAGACCTAAACTCTGAACTACATTGGGAAGCATCATTTCTTTAAAATATTATGGTAGTAAAGTGTCAAGGTAGCCAATGGGGGTTACTACCTGCCCCCCAAAAGACTGTGCATTTAACAAATGCACAGCAAGTAAAAATAAAACTCGTGCAGCTCTCCTCATCATTGCATCATAATTTTATTCTAGAATCTCTAATAGGAAGCAAGGTGGCAATCCTACTTGTTCCACAGTCATCACCATCACTGTGGTAATCAGAAAGCTTCCTGTTGACATTGATCATATGCTAGACTTTGCTAGAGCTGCAGTTAGCTAGAGCTGCAAGCATTGTAGTTTCCTCTCCCAGTTATTTGCTGGAACTTCTATCAGGTAAAACTCTGGAACGTGGACCTTTGAAAGTTCTACACCTACACAGGTGTATTTTCTCCATCTTCTATATGTCAAATTTGATGCAGGGAGTGGGGTGGGCACACTTCAGCTTAAGCAACTGATCTGTAGCCAAAGTTGGGGAGCTGTTTAAAACATTATGGGTGGTGAATCAATTAACTGATCCATTGCTTACAATTGTGGCTTAAAAAAAACCTTTAAATGCCTGGCTGTTCTTTTTCCTATTGTAAGAATTTCCTCTTTTATCCCCGCTGTAAAAGTGGTTTCCACATGCTGCTAGAGAAGTAATAGGCCAAAAAGAGAGAATTTTCAATGTAAGAAGCTATGAAAGCAAATGGAATATTACTAGATGTCATTGTAAACCCCAGTTTCTCAACCAATTCAAAGCCTCTTGTAACAGCTGTCTGGTGCCATATTGTTGTATTATCAGATATTGGTTTGTAGAGAACATATGAAGGGAAATTAAATGGGTAACTACACTGCTCATCACATGATTGTTTCTTTTGAGTTATGTGGTTGGTGCTTCCTCCTTAGAATATAGGTTTTACTACCTATGTTTCAAAGAGAGAAACACCAGGCAGCAAAAACCAAACAACAATGCACTGGACCACTAATTGACTTTTTATACAAAATTGATTGTGTTGGAAATAAGGCTATTTTACCTTACCGACCAGCAGACTGTTGACAATTCAGTCATTTAGGAATGTTAAATTTTTTCCCAGCACTATCACTCCTTACAAACTGTTATGTATTTTGTAAATTATTATAAACTGTTATGAGTTATGTCTATCTGAATACCTGAGGAAGACTTCCCTTTCAAAATGGAATCTCACCAGGGGTCCGTAGTAGTGTAGTAAACTTCCAGATACAACTGGTGTGTTTGAAAACTTGTAGACTGCCAGATGCAACTGTAGATTGCCTGGTATAACTCTTTTGTGAAACTGATTGTTAAGACCTTTACTGATACTGTTGTTTTTGAAAACCTATTGACTGTTCATATGACTATTTCAAATAATTACTGAGTTTAACTGTACCATTTAATATTATAAATTTTGTATAAAAAGTCCATTACTGGTCCAGTGCATCATTGCTTGGTTCTTTGCACTTGTTTTGGTTTGTATTAGTTTATTAGGAACCTTGTCTCTGATAGCATAGAAAGGTAACTTGGCAAGAGAAATCTGCATGTTCATCATGCTCAAAACACAAGGATAATGGATGGAACCAACAAGCTTACTCAAATTGCAGGTTTGGTCCTGCAAAACATGGGTATATATGACTCTCACTAGGAGCACTTTGGAAATATCAAATGGTCTGTGGAGATGCACCGCATTATGCCCTTCTAATATTCCAGGCAGAAGCAAACAAATTACCACAGCAGTTTTCATATCGCTAGCTTTTTTCAGGAAAGGAACATTGAATCATTACAAGCTGTCAAGCAGTATTTCTTCCCTTGGTGATCTGAAAGGAAAATCTGTGAGCTGCTAACCTGCAGCTCTGAGTGTGGCTTGGCATATGACAAATGATAAAAGGAGAAGTTAAGTTTCAATGGAAGTCCACAATGGCAATAGACAAGTATTGGGCTGCTTTCTATTCTGGTCCTCCACTGGTCCCTTTGTCCGCTCTCTTCCTTTGCCTGCTATAGCCTGTAGGCCAGGGGTAGTCCACCTGGTGCCCTCCAGATGTTTTGGACCACAACTCCCAGCATCCCTGACCTTTGACCATGCTGGCTGGGGCTGGCTGAGAGTTGTAGTCCAAAAAATGTGGGCATTAGGTTGCATACTCCTACTGTAGAGTTCTAATGCTGTCCCACAACAGGCAAGCTGGGTGAGGTTAACTGGTGGAAATTCAGCAGCTGCATCCTCCATTGGTGCCTGAGAGCATTTAAAGGTATAGGTACATCTTTGGGCAAGACTGAACTGGCCCCCGTCTTAACCTAATTGTTTCTAATGCACTTTAAAACCAGTCATTGCCTCATGTAGGGAGCAGCCTTTTCATGGGTTTTTATTGCCGTAGGTACAAACTAAGTAAAACCTTTCATGTTTCTTCCTGTGAACAATTTCTCAGTCTAGCTTCAGGGTGTGCACTGAAAAATAGAAGTTAACAAACACTGTCCAATACATCTACCTCTCTGTTTCACAGGAAGGTACTTCTCCCTATGGAGCCAGATATGTAGGCTCTATGGTGGCAGATGTTCACCGGACCCTGGTCTATGGAGGGATCTTCTTGTATCCAGCTAACCAGAAGAGTCCGAAAGGAAAGGTAACTCTTTCTCATCTTAAGCTTGTTATGTATAAGCAACCAAGGGTCTTGCACACCTTAGAGACCAATACATTTATTATGGCTGTCATGGATTACAATCCATTTCATCAGATGAAGTGGAGTCTAGCTAAGAATGGCAGAGAAATCCACATGGATTCAAATGAGTTCGGATTTCTTTGAATCTGACCTGTGGATTCTGCAATGGACCATCTTTTTCCTAGCTGTGCAGACATCCAGACCCCCCTTAAAAAAACCGAAAAACTTTGGGGGGGGATTTGCACAAATTTGCACTTGCACGAATATGCATTAGTGCAAATAATGCACATTTGTACAAGTGGAATGAAATTCTTGTAATACCTTTAAAAAATCTGATTCCGTCAATGACCGGATGATGGAATGAAAGATGTCGGACAATCCGTGAAACACAGACAGATTGGATTTAACAAAATCCATACTTAAGTCTCGCTCATACAAGTTTATGCCGTAATAAATGTGTTAGTCTTTAAGGTGCCACAAGACTCTTAGTTATTTTTATTGTGCCAGACTAACTTGGCTACAACAAATAATGAGATACCAAACGGAGGGCTCTTCCAGACAGAGGGATCCTAGCAATCATTGGACTTCTGCTGTAAAGTACAAGTTCTATGTACTGCCCACACTGTTGGGGGAAATTGCCACCACATGCCACAACCTTCTGTCCACACCAGTAAGCGGAGATGTAGACAAAGGTCTTCCCTCCCTTTGCTGCTCCCTCTCACTATGCTCTTTGGGCCGAGGTGGGTTTTGTTTTGTTTCTTCTTCTCTAGAATTGCACAATCCCACAATTCTGGAAGGTTCACTGCTGCACTTTTAGTCCTGTGTAAGTTCACGTCATCCTGATTCAGATAAGGACCATGGTGTTCTGGGAGGGTAGGGTTACCCCCTCCACCCGTTTTTTCCCCTTACATTCTATTACTACTATTACTACTATTGTTTTTAAAAGCAGAATTAAAGGACGGGGATATTGATGGGTAATCTGCATGAGAATTATAATTTTCAAAACTGTTGGTAGTTCAAGGCAAGCTTTTTGGCTGTTTTCTGAAGTACTGCAAAACACTAGAATAGAGGGTTTTCTCTTCTGTTTTAGCTGCGACTCCTGTATGAGTGCAACCCCATGGCTTTCATCATTGAGCAGGCAGGAGGGGTAGCTACCACCGGGACAGAGGCAGTGCTGGATGTGAAGCCGGAGTCTATCCATCAAAGAGTCCCTTTCATTGTTGGTTCTCAGGAGGATGTTCAAGAGTACCTGGCCTTCGTGCAGAAACACCAGAAAAGCAGCTAATGACCCTCAGGTGTTTCCCATCCACCCACTTTTTCACTGTAAACTGGGAAAAGGATGATCTTGAAAAGTGGAAAAAGTGTTTACCCTCTTGACAGCAATAAAAAAAGGCTTTATTTTATTTTTATAGAATGGTTTCTTTTCTGCTAATGCAAAATACAAAAAGGATAGGCTCAGTTTCTGTAGCACAAGAAAACAAAACTGTTGGGTGGCAATTACCAAAGGGAATGGATAGTTTGCCATCCACCTCCTTATCTCAGACAAAAAAATTGAATGTCAAGGTTCAAAGGTACGTCTAACATCAGTCCAGCTGATTTGTCTGCTGCAGGTGTTTGTTTCCCATTAAACCTCACTCTGCCACCAGTCTTGTGACCAGAGAGGTAATATGTTTATCTTCACAATTATAGTTGCGGCGGGTCATTGATCAAAACAAGAATGCAGTTGTCCTTGGCTGTCCGGTCACATCGAATGGACTTTTGCATTGCTAACAAAACAGTTTTGCTCAGATTAAGATTGCGTCACTTATGTTGTGTTTTGCTAGTTTATGTATACTTAAAGTATCATCTCTAAGCCAGGATTTTACCTTCAGCTAACTTATATAGATAGAGCATACAGACTAAAGTTCCCCATATTTTTCCCTAAAGGTAAAAAGCCATTTGGCCTGTTGCAGCTTTGGCACCTTAAAGACTCTCCCAGAATACTCTTGAGGCTAACCTCAAAGTCACCATGCGTCAACAAATACATTTCAAAGGGAATATATTTCTGGTGTGAAATTGCTTAACTAAAACTTACCTGCAAATTTGATCCTATTCAATGTGGACTTCATTGGAAGTCTGGGTACTACAGTGTTATGGTAGTGTGGCGGATCTAGAACAACAGTGCTATCACAGTGACAGTTTTGTGAATGGGTCACTCTGTTCATATCGTGTACATTTGGGCCCTGCATAAAAATGGCACAGGCCCTTTGTTTAGTTTAATATTTTTAACCTGCTCTTCTGTAAAAAAAAAAAAATAATAATCAAAGCGGCTGACAATAAAAAAGGCAAGTACTACTACCTTCTGCATTGTATGGCCTTATTGACCCCACTATTTATAATTCATCCTCTTCATCCATGTGATTAAATATAGATCATCTGCCAACTGATGATAAGACTTCATGCATCTCAGTAAGCTAGCTTTAGTTTTCAATATTAAATCTGTCCTTAAGATACCACAAGAATCTTTGTTTCTTGTATTTTTAAAGAAAGGTCAATCAAACTACTAATCTTGGTGTGAAATTTCCATCTGCTTCTGCTCTCGGGGTGGCCAAAATAAGACAGAGTGCCTGTCTCTCTTCACATACATGGGAGTACTGGGCAAGGGTGAGCCACTGCATCTGCTGCCCATCAATCCACTGGACTCTACCTCACCATCTTACCCAGCCCATCACAGAACAAAAGTAAAGTCCAGCTGGCCACATCAAGTGGGAAAGGAGAGTGGATGGGGGAACTGGTGGAGAAACAGGCAGTCTTGCTCAGTGCTTAGGTGCAGAACAATGACTGAAAAATTATTTTTGATTATCATTTTATTTATTCCTTTTACTCCCCCTTTCTACTCATGGACACAAAAAGTGGCTTACAAGTTTAAAAAGATACAACAATTAAAATGAAACACAATCGTGATTTTAAAAAATGAAAGAATGTAAAACAGCAGCATTTAAAACCAAATCTAAAACAGCTGGTTAAATGCCAAGCACAGCAAGTGGCAGGACCCCTCTCTAATCTTTAGATCCCATTTGAGATAACCCAAAGACTTGTGGAGTGATTATTTATAAAACACATTGAGTAAGAAGGATCTAGAGAAAGAGAGCACATAGCAAGACAGGGTAGAACTATAAATTGATATCCATGCCTGAATTATGGATCTACAAATGCATTTGTTTTCTCACTGTAGTGTGTGTGTGTGTGTGTGTGTGTGTGGATATAGATATGAGAAGAGGTACTGGATTATTCTCCCTCTAGCTAACATACTTGGCACAAACCATAACTTTAGTCTCAGTGTGTATGTGCTTCCATTACTTTACAAGCTTACACCTGCAATTTTTTTCTTCTTAGGTGAAGATGGGTAGCTGCTTTATACCAGGTCAGAATGCTTGTCCATTATTGTGTACTCTGGCAGCATCTCTGCAGGGTCTCAGGCAAAGGTCTTTCCCACTATCTGCTACTGATCCTTTTAACTGGAGGTACCGGGAACTGGACCAGGGATCTTCTGCTTATAAAGCATGTGCTCTATCACTAAGCTACAGCCTCTCCCCCCTTCAAAGTCACCTGTGAGCTCTGGAGGCTGTTTCATATGCTACAAAGCAGAACACTCAGCTTTGGCAATTGATTGTGCTGCCCAACAGGGAACTGTGGCCAATCTTGGTCTTCTGACGAATTTAAGCATATAATATGTGTGAGTGTGTGCATACATGATTGTATTTGCATTTTACATTTTTTGCTATACACATAAAACATCTTAGGAGTAACCCCCTCCCACACACACACATAAAAATAATGTGTCAAGTGGATTTTAAAGTACACGCTCCCTGATTGTGGGCTAGGGAAAAGCAGTGGACAAGTCTGGTACGGTCCAGCTGCACTTGAAACCGAACTCCTTTGAAAATTAAAGTGGATCAAATGTGCTGAGGAAAAACTTAGAGAGAGATGCTGTTGGTGGAACTTCAAAGCCGAAGCCAATTAGAGTCACGGCAAAATATTAAAATACGAACAAGTCTGTATTGGCATGGCTGAATTCCTTATCTCTGACTGCTTAGCACTGATGAGCAATAAGTTGACTGTAAGTTTGTCCCAAGCCTGAAGCTCTATTTCGTCAAGATTGAACTTTTGACACTGGAAACCATTGTTTGAAGCTTGAGCCCTGCCAGCACAAGCCTTGCTGGAACTAACTCAGCATGTACAAGGCAAAGGATCACTGAGGATGTGAGACATGGGAGAAGCCAACACTTGCAACCTGCTATTAATCATTCTCATATTTTGCTTCACTGTCACTGCAAAGATCTTTGGCACATTTGTCTCGGCCACCATGGGTTGGATTCAGAATCTGCCCTCCCCGCAGCTCACTACATTCTGCAGGATCGCCTGACTCTCTGGGCTCCTTCACACATATCTTTTATCCTGCTATTGAGATTGCCCCTTCATGGACATTTGCGGGGTTTTTACATGACGCCATGAACCTCCAGGGCATCTCCTGCACTAAATGCCCTTTGTTCCATTTTTAAAAAGATCGCAGATAATGAGTTATCAAATTACCCCATTGTGTTCCGCTTCAGTTTCCTCCGTGAAAAGAGTTAAAGCAGCAAGAAGAGGAGCGAGATCAGTGAAAGATAATGGAAGACTCAGATACAAGGAGAAGGAGGGGGGAAGGGGAGGGCGGAAAGGAAACACATGTAAAGGGAGTGATCCTGCATTTAAAACAGAAGCAGGAAGCATTTTAAATGCAGGAATTTAGGCTGGTGTAGAGATGCCCTCTGTGTGGCATTTCCAGGGGTCTGGAAGGGCTGCCATGGAGAGGAGGGGGCAAGGAAGTCCACTTCATCAGTGCAGTTGATCTAGCATAAATCTGGATTCAACCCCATATCTGCCTACCATGCAGTCATAGTATCACATTCTATGACATACTGGTGGAGCTGTTGGCTCAGTTTATCCTAAACATTTAGGGATAATGTTCTCGTAGAATACTCTCCATTCATTTCAATTAGTCTTACTGAATTTGCAAATCCAAGGGTGTGTGTGAAAAAGCTAAAAAGCTTTCCAGGATGATGAATGAGGATCATGTACATACAAACTGAGGGTGAGAATCTAAACTCTTCTGGCATAACAGGTATTGCTCCGTTGTAGTCAACTTGGGGCACAATCCTATGCATGTTTAGCCAGAGAAAAGGCCTACAACTCCCAGCATGCCCCAGCCAGAGTTGTAGGCCTTTTCCCTGTCCAAGCATGCATATGATTGTGCCCTTATTCTTCTTAGGGAAAATCCTGCCATTTTCAGACATTTTGTAGAATCATAAAATCATAGAATAGTAGGGTTGGAAGGGGCCTATAAGACCATCGAGTCCAACCCCTTGCTCAATGCAGGAATACAAGTCAAAGCATCCTTGACAGATGGCTGTCCAGCTTCATCTTGAATGTCTCCAGTGTGGGAGAGCCCACCACCTCCCTAGGTAATTGGTTCCATTGTCGTATTGCTCTAACAGGACGTTTTTCCTGATGTTCAGCTGGAATCTGGCTTCCTGTAACTTGAGCCTATTATTCTGTGTCCTGCACTCTGGGATGATCAAGAAGAGGTCAGAGTCTTCGTCTCTGTGAAAACCTTTCAAGTACTTGAAGAGCACTATCATATATCCTCTCAGTCTTCTCTTCAAGGCTAAACATGCCCAGTTCTTTCAGTCTCTCCTCATAGGGCTTTGTTTCCAGTCCCCTGATCATCTTTGTTGCCCTCCTCTGAACCCTCTCCAGTTTGTCTGCATCCTTCTTAAAGTGTGGTGCCCAGGACTGGACACAGTACTCAAGATGAGGCCTAACCAGGGCTGAGTAGAGGGGAACTAGTACTTCCTGGGATTTGGAAGCTATGCTTCTATTAATGCAGCCCCAAAGAGCATTTGCCTTTTTGGCAGCCACATCACATGGTTGGCTCGTATTCAGCTTGTGATCTACAACAATTCAAAGATCCTTCTCGTTTGTAGTATTATTGAGCCAAGTATCTCCCATCTTGTAACTGTGCATTTGGTTTCTTTTTCCTAGGTGCAGAACTTGGCATTTATCCCTATTACATTTCATTCTGTTGTTTTCAGCCCAGTGCTCCAGCCTATCTGTTTTATATTATTAGGTTTTATGTGGGTAAACTGCTTTGTGGTCTTGTTTGGGTCAAAAGGTGGGTTACAAATATCTTAGATAAAAAAAGAGGAACTGCAGTTCTGTGCTGGAGACCTAACTTAGTAGAGAAAGGAGCCTAAGCTAATGACTGGATGCTATTTTCTTAAAATTTGTTAGAAAATAGAATCAAATGTTCTAAAAGAAATTATGAGCACAGTTAGAGGACTGCACAAACAGAAGAACAAATGCTACATATAGCAGCGTGGTCAATCCAGAAGCTATATAAACAATTACTTTACACAGCGTATCGGCATGCACAAAAGTGTCTTTGGAAATGATGTCCTCCCGTTGTATACTGCCCAATTAAAAAAATGTACTAAACCAAACTGCTGCCATTTTGTGCTGTTTTTATGGAGCTGGAAAAGTCTCTTCTCTATAAAGCAATTATAATAAAATAAAAAGTTTTTGCTATGAGAGGTCAGGGAATTTCACTTCTGCCAGTGCAGTTGATCCAGAGTATATCTGGATCTAACCCAAAGAATGCTGCAAGATTAAACAAAAATCTAACACATTCTTGAAGATTGTGCTGACACTGATACCAGTAACATGGAGAAAAATAATTTGATTTCAATTTGTAGTGGTACTAGTAGTAGTAGTAATGGTTGGATACAGTCTAAGTTAATTGAACTTAGGTCCCATCAAAATGAACGAGACAGTTAATCATGACTGAAATCCCATGTTTTTCAGTCAGAACTAAGTGCAAGTAATTTAGTCTGGATCCAACACCGAAGTAGTAGTAGTAGTAAAAACACTCTCTGGCATCCTACTACATTTCTTCCCTATTACTATGAAACACTGCATTTTATGTTACTATGCTGTCCTGTTTTTCTAGCCTTCCTTCCAGGAAAAAATACACCTTATAATTATTCTGCATTATAACCTACAGCATTATAAGCAAGATATTAATGTCAGCTTTGAAATATGTTAACTGTAGAGTCAATGGATATCGCCTACGGCCATACTACCCTGAACTCGCCCGATCTCGTCTGATCTCGGAAGCTAGCAGGGTCAGGCCTGGTTAGTACTTGGATGGGAGACCGCCTGGGAATACCGGGTGCTGTAGGCTTTCCCCCCCCCTTCATGGATCACTGCCTTGTTGTGGTGAAGGGGCTTGCGTAACTCAGTGAAGCCATAAGCTATGCCGTGCAGGGCCACCCAAGACGGACAGGTCATGGCAGAGAGTTCTGACAAAATGTGGTCCACTGGAGAAGGAAATGGCAACCCACTCCAGTATCCTTGCCAAGAAAACCCCATGGAACGTATCACAAGGCTAAAAGATATGACGCCGGAAGATGAGACCCTCAGGTCGGAAGGTGTCCAATATACTACTGATATACTCTGCTCTGGAAGAGCAGAGGGTATTTCCAAGTAGCGCCAGAAAGAGTGAAGCGGCTGGGCCAAAGCTGAAAGGACACTCAGCTATGGATGTGTCTGGTGGTGAAAAGAAAATCCGATGCTGTAAAGAACAATATTGTTTAGGAACCTGGAATGTCAGATCATTTAATCAAGGTAAGCTGGAGATGGTCAAACATGAGATGGCAAGATTGAACATCGACATCTTGGGAATCAGCGAACTAAAATGGACAGGCATGGGTGAATTTAATTCAGGTGACCATCATATCTACTACTGTGGGCAAGAATCCCTTAGAAGAAATGGAGTAGCACTCATAGTCAACAAAAGGGTGGGAAAAGCAGTACTGGGGTACAATCTTAAAAACGATAGAATGATCTCAGTACAAATCCAAGGCAAACCATTCAACATCACAGTAATTCGAGTCTATGCCCCAACCACTGATGCCGAAGAAGCTGAGGTTGATCGGTTCTATGAAGACCTACAACACCTTCTAGAACTAACACCAAAAAAAGATGTCCTCTTCATCATAGGGGATTGGAATGCTAAAGTAGGAAGTCAAGAAATCACTGGGATAACAGGCAGGCATGGCCTTGGTGCACAAAATGAAGCAGGACAAAAGCTAATAGAGTTTTGCCAGGAGAACACGCTGATCATAGCAAACACTCTTTTCCAACAGCACAAGAGGCGACTCTACACATGGACATCACCAGATGGTCAATATCGAAATCAGATTGATTATGTCCTTTGCAGTCAAAGATGGAGAAGCTCTATACTGTCAGTCAAAACAAGACCTGGAGCTGACTGTGGCTCAGATCATGAGCTTCTTGTTGCAAAATTTCGGCTGAAATTGAAGAACTTAGGGAAAACCACTAAACCATTCAGGTATGACCTAAATCATATCCCTTCTGAATATACAGTGGAGGTGAGGAATAGATTTAAGGGATTAGACCTGATAGACAGAGTGCCTGAGGAACTATGGACGGAGGTCCGTAACATTGTTCAGGAGGCAGCAACGAAATCCATCCCAAAGAAAAAGAAATGCAAGAAAGCCAAGTGGCTGTCTGATGAGGCTTTACAAGTAGCTGAAGAAAGAAGGGAAGCGAAAAGCAAGGGAGAAAGGGGAAGATATATCCAACTGAATGCAGAGTTCCAGAGAATAGCAAGGAGAGACAAGAACGCCTTCTTAAATGAACAATGCAAAGAAATCGAGGAAAACAACAGAATGGGAAAGGCTAGAGATCTCTTCAAGAAAATTGGAGATCTCAAGGGAACGTTTTGTGCAAAGACGGGCATGATAAAGGACCAAGAAGGCAGGGACCTAACAGAAGCAGATGAGATTAAGAAGAGGTGGAAAGAATACACAGAAGAACTATACAGGAAAGATCTGAATGTCCCTGATAGCCATGAGAGTGCGGCCACTGAACTTGAGCCGGACATCCTCGAGAGTGAAGTCAAGTGGGCCTTAGGAAGCATTACTAACAACAAAGCTAGTGGAGATGACAGTATTCCAGCTGAGCTATTTAAAATCCTAAAAGATGATGCTGTTAAAGTGCTGCATTCAATATGCCAACAAATTTGGAACACTCAACAATGGCCGCAAGACTGGAAAAGGTCAGTTTACATTCCAATTCCAAAGAAGGGCAATGCCAAACAGTGTTCAAACTACCGCACAATTGCGCTCATTTCACATGCCAGCAAGGTGATGCTCAAAATCCTACAAGCTAGGCTTCAGCAGTATGCGAACCAAGAACTACCGGAAGTACAAGCTGGGTTTCGAAGAGGCAGAGGAACTAGAGATCAAATCGCCAACGTTCGCTGGATCATGGAGAAAGCAAGAGAATTCCAGAAAAACATCTATTACTACACTAAAGCCTTTGATTGTGTGGATCACAACAAACTGTGGCAAATTCTTAAAGTGATGGGAGTACCAGACCACCTTACCTGTCTCCTGAGAAACCTGTACGAGGGTCAAGAAGCAACAGTAAGAACCAGACATGGAACAACCGAGTGGTTCAAAATTGGGAAAGGAGTACGACAAGCCTGCATATTGTCACCCTGCTTATTTAACTTATATGCAGAGTACATCATGAGAAATGTCGGGTTGGATGAATCACAGGTCGGAATTAAGATTGCCGGGAGAATTATCAACAACCTCCGATATGCAGACGATACCACCCTAATGGCAGAAAGCGAAGAGGATCTCAAGAGCCTCTTGTTGAGGGTGAAAGAGGAGAGTGCAAAAGCTGGTTTGAAACTCAACATTAAAAAACTAAGATAATGGCATCTGGCCCCATCACTTCCTGGCATATAGAAGGGGAAGAAATGGAAGCAGTGACAGATTTTACTTTCTTGGGCTCCAAGATCACCACAGACGGTGACTGTAGCCATGAAATTAAAAGACGCTTGCTCCTTGGGAGGAAAGCTATGGCAAACCTAGACAGCATAGTAAGAAGCAGAGACATCACCTTGCCAACAAAGGTCCATCTAATCAAAGCTATGGTTTTCCCAGTAGTAATGTATGGCTGTGAGAGCTGGACTATAAAGAAGGCTGAGCGCCGAAGAATTGATGCTTTCGAACTGTGGTGCTGGAGAAGACTCTTACGAGTCCCCTGGACTGCAAGGAGGTCAAATCAGTCCATCCTAAAGGAAATCAAACCTGAGTGCTCATTGGAAGGACAGAGACTGAAGATGAAGCTGAAATATTTTGGCCACCTAATGCGAAGAGAAAACTCTCTGGAAAAGACCCTGATGCTGGGAAAGACTGAAGGCAAAAGGAGAAGGGGACGACAGAGGATGAGATGGCTAGATAGCATCACCGATGCAATGAATATGAACTTGAGCACACTCCGGGAGGGAGCGCAGGACAGGAAGGCCTGGTGTGCTATGGTCCATGGGGTCACGAAGAGTCGGACACGACTGAACGACTGAACAACAACAACAACAATGGATATCACACTGCTAAACAGAATAGGCCAATCTTCCCCAATGTGGTACTTTGGTCTACAGCTCCCATCATGCCACACAATCAACCATGCTGGCTGGGGCTGATGGGGATTGTAGTCCTAGACATTGGGACGGCACCACTTGGGGAAAGCTGGAAAAGGCAATGGAAGGGGCAGGGAAGTATTTCAGTGAGATGTGTGTTTGGAAGAGAGCCACAGCCTGCCTGGGGCCTAATGAGAACTGTGGCTGGAGGTGATGAATCAAAAAGGCCATCAGAAAAGATAGCTTTACAAATGTGAGGTGAATAAGAGGGTTCCCTTAGCTCTGATACACAGAGTCTTGCAAGACTGGTGAAAAGAAGACTCAAGGCTACGACAACAATCCTATGCACATATTTTTTGGAATAAGCCCCACTAGACAGGCTGGGCCTTATGTCCAAGAAAACATGCACAGATTTGAAACTCAAGGGCCTTGTGGGAGCTCCTCTATGCAGCTCGACTGTAAAAAAAGAAAGAAAAAAAGGTAAAGATGTCCCCAACCAGTCGTGTCCGACTCTAGGGTGTGGTGCTCATCTCCATTTCTAAGCCGAAGAACCAGCGCTGTCCGAAGACGCTTCCGTGGTCATGTGGCTGGCATGACTGAACACCAAGGTGCACGGAACGCTGTTACCTTTCCTGCCAAAGTGGTACCTATTTATCTACTTGCAATTTCTTGCTTTCGAACTGCTGGGTTGGCAGGAGCTGGGACTGAAGACGGGAGCTCACTCCGTCATGCAGCACTCGAGTCTCGAACTGCTGTCCTGCCGACCTTCCGGTCTGCAGTTCAGCGTCTTAACCACTAAGCCACCAAGGCCCCTAAAGCTCAACTGTACACGTCCTTATTTGGACGTTCCATGAGTTCAAAGGGTCTTAAAGAAATATGCATAGGATCTCCTGAACATTTTGGTATAATTTGAGTTTTAGTAGAAGCAAAGCAGGCCCACTTGTAAAACCGTTTAGAAAATCCCTCCCTCAAGGGATTCCCCCTCCCCCCACTGAATGGGGAGCGTGAGGAGGGGCGGGGAACAAGCCTTTCATTTTCTCAGCAGCATCTACGGGTTTGATGATGTCCAGTGCAAGTGGCAGGACTCCACCCACATGACCCCAAAGTAAGGAGGATGGACATGCAGCGTGACCTATGAAAGTGCATTTTACGGAACCATATACTCCGCTTTTCCGGCCTCGTGTGTTCCTGACAGACCAAAGCCGATTTCATGAAAATCCGCATTAAACATGAAAGTGCTTCACATTCCGTTGCCATGTAGATCCGGCCGTGATGTGTTGTTATTGTTTCGCCAGGCAGGTTTTGAGATACAGCAACGTGACTGAACAACAGCTCAAGATAATGGATTGGGTCCAGGATTTGTCTTCTGTGGATGTAAGGGATCTGTCCAGGTTTTGGTGATAACCGCCCCCCCCCATGCCCCCAACATCACAGCTTACTCCACTCAGCAGGATCCCCCAACCCTCTGTGTAGCATTTCCAGGGCACTGGAGGCACTGCTGGTGTGGAGAAGAGGGAGAGGAAGTCTAAATCTGGATACAACCTATTGAATATGCAAGCATCGCTGGGTCATGAAACCAAACTCGCTTTACCTGCAGTAAAGTTTATCACTGAAGGAAATGGTGCCCAGAAGAGATAATATCCTCACTGCATTGCTCGCTCAGTCATGTGAGGTACATTTCACAAGTGCATCCAACAAGTCTATCCCAGCCCAAGGCAGAACTGTTTGTTATGTCTTGGCTGATTCAATGTGAAATTCAGAATGCATTGTCATGACACTAGATGCCTGTTTACTTCAAAAACCCAACAGCAGCAATTATTGGCATTTCACCCAACCTTCTCTTTCTCCTCTTTATATCCACCAAGAGTATGTAGGCGGATGTCTGGGTATTTTTTTAAGTGTTCCATTTCCTGTTCTAGCCTTTCATGTCTTCTCCCAATCTTAACATGAAACAACTTGCTTTCCTGTCATTAGCATTTGTATGTGGGCTTTTTCTTTTTTTTTTTAATGGTTTCATGATGTGAAAAGCTGTCTTTCCACAATAAAAAAAAATGCCTCATATAAGTAACGCTGCAATTTTAAGCACATTTACTAAGGACACAGTCCTACTCAGTTCAGTGTGACTGTCTTCTGACTCAGCATACTTCGGATCAGGCTGGACTGCTTTACAGGAACGTATAGTTCAATAATCAACCTACTTATCTCCAGGTCAGGACAGGGTAGTAGAAATCTTGTTTACCTAGATTTCAGTGTCAAGCTATGAGCTCTTGTGGAGTTTAAAATGCTGGGGGTGGAGTGGGGTAATAATATAGAACAGGGAAATGGGTAGGAAAAGGGTCAAAGGGTCCCTGCTGCTTCTGTTGTCAGTTGTGACACCAGTGGTTTTTAGTCTGGAGAGGGTCCGAAGTGCTGTGGTAGAGCATGTGCTTTGCATGCAGAAAGTCGCAGGTTCAATCCCCGGCATCTCCAGGAAAAACTCCAGCTGGACACCCAGGAGAGCTGCTGCCAGTCAGTGCTGACAATACTGGGCTAGATGGACGAAGACTCTGACTCAGTATAAGGCAGTTTCCTATATTCTTAGTTATGCAATGGCTGGCTACAACAAACACAAACAGTAATAACTATGCAATAGAACAGAAGTGCACGACCTGTGGCCCCCAAGACCTCTCCAGAGCTCCCCAAGGGTACCCTGATACCTCCGTCCCACCACTTCCAAATTCCACCCTGCTACCTTTACTCTCCACTCCCTTCCCTAGACATCCTGATACAGGGCATTTTCCCTCCACTGCTGGCAGCAACAAAAGAGCAATCTGTATCAGAACCACTGTGACATGTGCATGTGCACACATGTGCGCGTGGCCCTCCAGTCAGCATCACATTTGAAAAGGGTGTGCACCTCTATTACAGAAAAAAGATCAGGGAAAGGACCATCTTATCAGAAATATCCATTTGGCTGCTCTCTACCAGATATACTCATTAATTTGTTATTTGCTTGTTACATTTATATCCTACCTTTCCTTCAAGGAGCCCTTGCAGTGTCTGTGATCCTCGTTTTCTCCATTTTATCCTCACAACAACCCTGCGAAGTACGTTAGACTGTGAGTCCGTGAGTGGCCCAAAATCACCCAGAGAGTTTCATGTGCGAGTAGGGACTAGAACCCAGATCTCCTGAGTCCCAGTCCAACACTCTAACCACCACACCACACTGACTTTATACTTACAAATTGAAAATAAATTCCACAGAAACGAACAAAGTTACAAGCCAGCCCTACCATGAAGCAGAATGAGAAAGCTGCCTCAGGTAGTGGATGCTGGGGACAGGGAGCAGTGACAAGGTGTTGGAGGACAGAGGTGTGTGCCCCACACCCCCTAAACTAGCCTGCTGCCCTGAAGTGCAGTGGGGGATGGCGTCCCATCACCAGTACTGAAATAAGTTTTAATTGCCAGTCCAGTCAACTTTTGTACATGGAATGGAATGGCGGGAGCATCTTGTTCCTCACCCAGGGCTGGCCCTATCATTAGGCAGTGAGGCAGTTGCATCAAGTGGCAGATGCTGGGAGGTGGAAGCAAGGTATTAGAGAACTGTAGGCCACAGACTGTCCTGTACCCCTTAAGCTAGTCTGCTGCCTTCAGGTGTGGTGGATACTGTCCCATTGCCAGTGTTGAGGAAAGATTCAGCTGCTGGTCAATTTGGTGTTTGTACATGGAACGGGAAGGGTGACATTCTGTCTTTCACCTGAGGCAGAAAATGTCTTAGGCCAGCTCTGCCTTTGCTTCAAGTAGCAAAATGCCTTAGGCCAGCCCTGGCAGGAGGTTAATTTGTACGAGGAAATTGCACCCACTAGGGAACTTCAAAATTACTCCAAATATACTTGTATGAGGACAGCTTAAAAGACAACTACTTGGAATCTTTAGGTGATTGTTCCTGGAACAAAGACACGGAGCATAGGCCCAGGTTCCAGGGCACAGTCTGAAGACACATGAGGCAGCCACCTTGCTGAAGCTAAGCGGGTCTGGGTCTGGTCAGTGCTTGGAGGGGAGACCACCTGGGAACCACATGTAGCCACCTTGAGTTCCACAGTGGAAGAAAGGTGGGTATAAATGTAATGAACGAATGAACGAACAAACAAACAAACAAACAAATAAATAAATAAGATTGATACCTCCCACTTTCTCCAAGGGCCAAGTAAATTTCACAGACAAATGTAGGCAACAAAATCCAGATGGCCTCTTAAAAGAAAGAGGACCTGCTTCATGAGTGGTATTTTACAGCAGGCAAGCAGTAGGGCCGAGTGTTTAGCTTTCCCTGCAGCCACAATTTCTTTACTCCAAATTACCACTGTTCTGCCTCACCCCACCAAAGCACATTGGAGAGCTTTCTGGAAGTGTCAAGGCTAAGCACCCCCTCTCCCTTGCTGCCCATCTGGCCCAGGTTGTCCTTTTCTTAGCAGCTTTTCTCAAAACACAACAGCCACCGGGGTCATGTCTAGATAGGCCCTCAGGGCCAAAACAGATATTACTTTACATCTGTGTCTAGCTGCTATGTCTTTTGTTCATTCTTAGTGTAGGTGCAGGGGCCCTGATCTGGATCTTCAACGCCCCTGCCCCCAATGCTAGGGTAGTCCTAATCTGAATTAGGCCCCCTGCACATACTCTAGAGTAAAATTCATCAGAAGACATAGCTGCTAAACACAGATTTAAAGTAATGTCTGTTTGAGCCCTCAGTTCTGGTCCTTACATGGAGAATGAGGCAGTAGAAAGCCTACCTTGTTTCCAATTGCAGGTGGTAGATTCCAGGTTTGGACATTTCTCCAAACACAACTCCCTGCAAACAGAAAACTAAGCACAGCAAGGAGAAAGATTATCTCTTTCTTCTTTGCTAGTACTGTTGGCTTTCTCTCTGCAGGCAACTTGTGATATAGAAAAGCCATGAAAAAGGTGGTCAACCTGACCATAGTCTGATATGGTACATTTACTGCATGTGTTGAGGAGGCCTCACCCTAGAGCAGCCTTTCTCAATCTGATGCCCTCCAGACAGTGCTAGCTCCAGGTTTTTTAGGACCCTTGGGCAAGACACCATCAATAGGCCCCTTCCCTCAGTGAGTCTATCTTCTCACTGCCATTGTCACCAGCTGTTATTACTCCTCATTCTCTCCTCATTGCTATTGCTTGTTTGAATGGTAGAGTGTCAGTAAGGAAGTAGGCAGTGGCATCTACTGCTCCTTCTCACTACTACTACTGGCAGGGCCAGTGAGAGCCAGGTGAACAAATAAGTTTCAGTGGTGAAGAAGAGGAGCAACTCTGGAGGGTTCTTGTCAGTGGGCCCTGCTGGGGGGTGGGGATAACCGTGCTTATCCTTGATGCCAATCCTGCCTCCAGATGTTTTGGACATCATCTCCCATCAGCCCTAGCCACTATGGCCAATGGTCAGAAATGCTGGGAGTTATAGTCCAAATCATCTTGAGGGCACTGGATTGGGGAAAGTTGTCCTACAGAAACAGACCACTGTAGGTTATAGAAATATTAATGCTTAATGTCCAGCAGGATGCAATCCAAATTGCAGGATAAAATACATTAATTCTTACAAATGTAAGAGAGAGAGCCAGTGTGGTGTAGCGGCAAGTGTTGGACTAGGAGCTGGGAGATCCGGGTTCTAGTCCCCACTCGGCCATGGAAGCTCACTGGGTGACTTTGGGCCAGTCACACACTTTCAGCCCAGCCCACCTCACAGGGTTGTTGTTGTGAGGATAAAATGGAGAGGAGGATAATGTAAGCCGCCTTGGGTTCCTTGCAAGAGGAAAAAAGGTGGGGTATAAATGCAATAAATAAATAAATAAAAATGTAGAGCAGCTGTTCTAAAGCTGGAAGCAGGTTAAGTCACGAGTCACATAAAACTGTGGGTGTGTGGAATACAAACTACAGATCACGGCCAAAGGTTGAGACGTGTTGAGCAGGAAGTTGTGTTCAAGAATGAACTGTTCCTGATTATCGCATTTGAATGGCAAACACCCATTTGCCTAGAGCACTAATGGTCTGTTCTGCCACACATACATAATCAAAAGCTGCAAAATGGCTCATACTCCTATTGTTAAAACACGCAATTCTTGTTTCACACTTATAAAGCCCAAGCACAATACTTTCCAATTTAAAGTAGCAGACTGTTATCATCATCTTTTATCTCAACGTATCCTGCAGCAGAGGTGAACGGAAGGTAAACTGGCAGATCTCTGGGCGATTTGCAGGTAGGCAAATTGGGAGCTCAGAAACTCATACCAAACAATAGCAACAATTAAAACGTTTTTGTCCCATAAATTTGGCCACTGAAAAAAAGTGCTTGGGGCCAAACTTTTGAGTGTGCGTATGTGAAAGGACTTGTGAACTTGTTCTGGTGCAGATCAGAAATTCCTGGGCAGAACATGTGCTCAGCACCATCCTGTTACCTACTTCTTAGCACACATCAATTCACCTGAGCTACTATTTTGCACCTGGATCTAGCTGGTTGACCTCAAGGCTCAGTAAAAATAGTAGATTGGACAAGCCTAAAGTCTTTCCACCCCTGCTCTGGAGGCTTTGAAGTATCCTCCATTCCTCAGTATCTGAAGGGCCTAATGGGTTAATGTATAAGGGTTTGCAGAAACATCTTCAGAACGCAAGATCTAAAGCTTGGAAGTGACAGGTAAGTCTATTTCTGTATGATTGGCATATGTGCATGTGTATCTGTGAGAGAGCACATGCAGCAGAGAAACTAGATACTTTCATAGGACTTGAGATAGGAGACAACAGGCCTCTTCATAGTTGCGTAGAAGAGGGAATGTCAGCAGATGCAACTGGTTACGCACGCTACAAGTGCTCAGATTCTCTCTTCTACACAATTAAAGGAGCAGGAGACCTGTCCTCTTTTGCAGATTGCCACACTAGATTTTCTACTTGCTCAGTACTGTTCTAGCCATCAATTCTGTTGCCTCCTGTCATGCAGTTTAGGCTACTATACTATACTCACTGAGCTCAGTGGGACTTACTTCCCACTACACATGTATAGGAGAGCACTGTAAACCTGCTTAAGAAAACAAGGAATGAATAAACATGAAGCCATTATCTGCTCTAAAGTTGAGGCCCAGTATGCCTAATTTTTTTCTGCAGTTTTTTAGAGACGTAGTTCACTGTGAATGGCGGCGGCGGGGGGGGGGGGGTGAGTGGGGGGAAAGGAATTAGCCCCTTGCCTTACTTTGAGATCGGCCCTGCCTGGAAAAAAAACCCAACGTATTACAAACAGTTTCACCACTTTAGAGACAAAATATGTGCACAGAGGGGGAAAAGACAGAAGCTTCATGTGCAAATGAAACACAACAGCTCATCTGGACATGTTGAAATGTTTATTTGGAAAGCTTTAACTTTGTGCAAGTTTCTTAAAAAACAATCTTATGATTTAGACACACTACGCAAGTTATCAATATTACAAGCTTGTGTACATCAGCAACATTTACATTTGAGTTAAAAAAAAGGGCACATATTGCCATCAAGTAAACATCAGGGAGGTTCAAGATAAAAAATAATCACAGATCTTGGAAGAAACAGATATAACCACATGTATTAGTAACATGTGTAATAGTCAGTTTTAAGTCCTTTCTGGTGCAAAAATACTTTGGAGGCCTCAGAAAGTGTCCGGAGAGTCCAAACAGGCTGGAGAGCTTATTCCAGTGGTTTGTCTTTTCTCAAGTGTAAGACTGCAGAAACTGTTCAGCAAGTGACTCCTTTTTCTACAAAATTATACTAGAGGATAGCTAGCAGCTGTGGCTATTCCACAGTGGTTATTTCTGTCTTTAGCCATCAAGATATAGCCTTTGTCACCCCACTTGTCACTCCAGCTGAAAGGAAAATACACAGCATTAGGACTTTGATATAGGGAAGGTATGTTGAGATGGTCATATTATGCAGTGTGCATGCACGCACACACACACAATAGGTAACATTCCAAAATATGCAAATGTAGAACCTCCCACCCCGATCGCTTTGTAGAGCTGCTCAAGGAATGCAGAATTGAAGGCAAGTACACTCTGGCTTCCGCCACTGGCCAAGAGAGTGAAGGTGACTGGGGGGTGCCTCCATCCATCAGTGAACTGTTACTCTAGTTCTGACTTTCCTCTTCCCACCCCATTTCTTATAAATTTGTTAGATTACAAGCCTGTGAGCAGGGACTATCTATTTTTTAAAAACATCTGTATAAGGCCTAGAAAATTTTAGGTGTTCGCAGTATTGTAACGAAGTTGTTTCTGTGCTTAGGCATCAATATAATTGGCAGAGTCCATCTGTAGCTCCTTTTGCCTCAATCCTCCAGTTGCTTATCACCTCCAAATGCTCCCCCCACTGCACCAATATTTCACTAATTATATCTTTTTTAAAATAGATTTTGGGAGCCAATTTTGGCTGGAAAAGTTCATATGCTCTATATGGCTAATTGAACTTGTTGAGCCATTTACAACTACTATTTGTTGAGACAAAAGCAGTTGCATTATCTTTAAACCTGAAGCACAGCTTACACTTCCAGCATAAATGATGGGTCTTACATGACCCATGAGCTTTAAATTACTTAGCAAGTCAGGCTAGTTATGACCACTTACTTGACTGTCTACCAATAACTGTTTGTTGAGACAGCACCATTATCCTTAAATCTCAAGCACAGCTTGCAATTCCAGTTTATATCATGGCCCTTACATGACAGTTGTGCAAAATGGTCTCTATTCCATCCTTCTCCAAACTGGTGCCCTCCTCATGGGAGACTTAGACCAATCCATCATCCCCAGACAGCACGGCCAATGGCTGGTCACAATTGTTCAAGAGGGGCCTATGGCTGTGCCATCTCATGCAAATATGAATACACTGTTTTGTCAAAAGTGTGTTCTACCAGCAGCGCAAAGGAATTATCGCACCAAAAAGCAGTTTAAATGCCCTGCTTACCCAGGCATGTCTAACTTTTAGCCATATGTCATACATTCTCACTCAAGTGGAAAAAGCGTCTCCTGATTTGTATAATTTCAAGACTTTGTCTCCCTCCACCACGACCCAAAAAAGTCAAAATACTCTCTCTAAATACCTGTTTTTTACAATCCAGTACTTCTTCCTGCCATCTTCTTCTACACCCTCAAAGCCATAACCAACAACGAGAACGCCATGGTCCAGGTCCTCACTACTACACTCTGGTTCATAATAAATACCTAGAAATAGAAAAGATAGTCAGCTTCCAAATCAAGCAATTTCCCATTTTTCTTGCTCCAAAGAATCTAGTCTTATATCCAATGTGAGTAGTCATAGGAAGCTGTCTTACAAAGAGTCAGACAGTTGGTGCATGTAGCTCAGTGCTGGCTATGCTGACAGTAGCTGCTCTCCAGGGCTGGACATAATTCTCTTCCTCTACGTGACAGCCTTCCCTGACTTATTTGATGTACATCATAAAGGCAAAGTTAGTTTTGCCCAGTGTAAGAAATGGACACAGCACTCTACAATATTTCCTCATCAGTATGCAGTGATACAGTGGAGGGATCTGTCTTCATGCTGGCTTGGTAGGAGGAAGCAGCCGCCCCAGGAGACCAGCAATGCTTCTGCAAAAAGTTCCATACAAAGTGAAACAAGATCCAGAGCAGGAGCCTGCACTCTTCTAACACATGCAGAGATAAAGTCTCTGGGCGAGGTGGAGTCCTATTTACCTCTTGTGGGGCTTTGGAAAGGATTGGGAAGTGTCCGAGTCCCTGTTACCGCTCTGCAGTTCTGGTGTTGTTTTAACATTTGCATGGAGCTTTTGCAATAGGCAGAAGCAGCATCTTTCCTACCCTCTGCTCTCCACTTGTCTGACATACATAAGAGAACTTGGGGCGGGGGTCAGAGCCGGGCAGTGATAGCCACGGGCAACCAGCGAGCCAAGGCAAAGTCTGTGGATCCCTGAATGTGTTTTGTCCAGGGATGACAAGATAGTTGGGTTTCATACCTTGCATAGTTATCTGGCCTCAACATGCAGGACAGACACTACTTCTAACACAGTTATTTTCAATCCTCTACACCAGTTTCTTTGGAAATCCGAGCGCACAGTACCCTTTTCCCAGCCTTACTCAAACTGGTGCCCTCCATGTGCTGGGACTTCAGCTTCTATCACCCCCAGCCAATGTGGAAATGATTGGATGTGTAATCCAATACACCTGGAGGGCAGAAGGCAGGAGAACATGGCCCTATTCAGTGGAGTCCATTAACAAGCATTGTCATATGTTTGTCAAATCCTCACCTGACTCATAGAACTGGAAGGAGGTGTGACCTGCATCAATAGCCACAGAGACTGGCCCTACCGAAGCCACAGCCTTCATAAGGGCCCTCTCACGCCCCGATGGGATGTCCGCAAAGCCAGTGTCATTAGCAGAGTTGTATTCAGGCTTGTACAAACAATCTTCAACATCCTTAGAAGACAGCAAATATTTTGGTTATGAATCAAGATTTAAAATTCAGGAACTTAATTAGCTAGCCCAAGCAAAGTCAATATTCCAGTTTTAACAAACTGGAAATACACATGGACTATGCTCAGCAGTCTCACTAGGAAATGCCATTCACAGCTGAGCCACAGACACAGTCTCTCCATCCTCTTCTTCCTGCACACAAAGATTCTTTGCATGTGTATGTGTAAAAAAAAAAAGGAAAAAAGAAAAAAGGTTGCAAAGGAGTCACAACGGTTTGTGAACTTCTGAAACAAAGAGAACCCCCCCCCCCTTTCATCTATAGAAGCAGAGATATACCGGACCAGCTCATCCTCCTCTAAAAGAAAGCTTCCAATTGGTTATTTGTTTGCTCAAATTCCATGTCACCCAATAACTGTCATCCTCTGGGAGAATCACAAAACGTGATAAATTTGAAAGTCAAAGATACAATTAAAAGCAGCACATAGTTATAAAAACAGAGAGGAAGCTAAGAACAACAAGGGATATACAAAGTCTAAATATGCTACTGGGTTCACCCCCAATGCCCTACTGCCATATACTGCTTCCATCAAGTCTCACCATCTCCCTCCTGGTCGTCTTTCCACTGCATGCAATGTAAAGCCAAGGCAAAATACAGTGAAAGAGCTGTGGGTGATATGTAGACAGAATTCTCATTTGGATAAAGCATCACTGTAGCTTCCATTACCAGCAGCACTGTTGAATGGCAGTGTGAACTCCTGCATTCACCACATTCTGGAACAGTTATTTTGTTCACATGCATACTAATGGCCACTTATAATGATCCCCAAACTCCAGCTTCCTCAAGAGACTCCATATACAGAATTCTGTAAAAAATCTAATTCTTCACTACCAAGTGGCGGTAGTGAAGAAAACCCAAGGGGTTTTAACATTAAAATTCATCTTGAGTGATGATTACTGAGCTAATTTAATAACAGCCATTTAAGAACCTTGATATTGCTTTACTTTTTGACTTGCATTTGCAACAAGCGATATTAGAGACACCTGGAAAAGAATTAGACAGCCTTCCCCAACATGCTATCTTCCAGATATTCCTGACCATTGGCCATGCTAACTGGGGCTTGTGCAAGTTGAAATCCCAAACATCTGGAGGCCACCAGGTTTGGGAAGACTGATATAACCAGAATGTCTGGGTGAATGTAGGAATGAAAATTTCAGCAGTTTGTGAGATGATGAAAGCTCTATAACTTCACACAAATTAGAAGAATGTACATCTGCTAATAGTTTTAGAAAAACCAGATGAAGTCGTTGATTATACATTTGTCTTGTTGCCATTACTCCATAATGCTCCACCTGTTAGCAAGATGAGCCTGGAGTTATTACTTTTAATATCCAGACATACTGTGTTGTACAACTAGAGCTTTAGGTTATTTAGCTAAAACAATCCAGTTAAGCCACAGCATTACTACTATTCAAGCCTTTCAACTTCATTTAAGCCAACAGTGTGAGAAAAAGAAGCAGTCGGTTCTGTTTCAGTGGTTGTACTGGCAACAACTCAATATGCTAGCAAAAGAATATCCCCATACCCACTGAAAAACCCATTCACCCATGGAGTTAATACACTTTTAACAATTGCTTCTAGAACTAGCTTCCCGGACATATCTGTCGAGCTGGGTAGTTATGCAGAAGGAATTGGAAGGTAAGATAAGTTTGTGAATATAGAAACAGCTAGTCAAGAAACCATTTTACCTTTGCAACGTATGGGTAGGATTCCTCTGAATCGATCCCACCATTGTCCTTTATATACTGGAAAGCCTGGTCCATGAGGCCCCCATTACAGCCCTGGTTTCCTTCAGGCCGAGAGCAGTCCACGAGGTTCTGTTCACTCAAAGAGACCAGCTTGCCAGTTTTGCGGAAGTGCTGTCCTTCAAGGGACCCGGTTGTACTGAAGGCCCAGCAAGAGCCACATTGACCCTGAGTTCAAATAGGGGAAAATGCATTTATTCAAAGCCAGGCTTCGCTGTGGTGGCGTAGATTCCTGCAATGGCTTTGGAAGAAAATGCTATCACCCTATTGTGTCAGCCTCCCCATGAGATCTGCATGCTACCTTGTCTCTTTCTACTTCAGATTCAAATCTGATCTGGCTCTGCATAAGATTTCTTCTGCTGACTGATCTTTCCTGAATTTAGTAGTTAGATCTTTTCGTACTGCATCTTCATAACCCCCATATTTTCTCCTTTGATCCATTTTAACTTTTGACTCTTTAGACAGACACTTGAGTCAGTTAGCTTTGGTGGCAACAGAACTGCAAAATAACAAGGTCAGTAAGTTAGCTGGCAACCTTATTAGTCACAGTAGTCTCCCCAGTTTCCACTTCCTGGCATGAGTGAGAGAACACAAGCCAGCAGCGAAGAAGGCAAGGCTGAAATAATAGAATTCCTGAAGTAAACGATTCCATCAGAAGATGTCTTCATTGTCTTGTGATTGAATACAGCTTATGTAACCCAAACACTCTGAGAGCTACATGGTACAGCATTATCTTTATTTCATTTCTATACCGCCCAATAGCCAAAGCTCTGGGCAGTTCACAATAGTTTGCCAATAGTAACAATATCTTGTCAATTGTAACCTGATTTCACTAGCACAAGGGGAACCAAGCTGCTCGATGCACTCAGGATGCAGCACAAGACTCCCACAATGTCTCTTCACCTTCACTCCCAAGACCCATCCCTTGAATGATCTGCCTATACTGGAAACAGGTCGGCGTTAGTAGTTACACCTGCACAAGTTGTTCAGCCAGCTCTTTAGAGCAAGGGAAAGGAGCTTCTGCCACTTTGCAAATGTAGTTACATGTTTGCTGACCATCTGGCTAAAACCAAAATATTGCTTAAAAACCTACCACAGACCCCCATCTATCTGCATTAAGCCAAGCAAAATATACAAGGCCAGACACATACCTGATCCTTCACAGGAGTTACATATCCCTTCTCCCGCCAGTCAACAGATTTTGGAGCCTCCAAGAAGTTTGGCTCAAGGAACTGTGATCCTGTGTATTTCCTTTCTGTTTTGGTGTATTTGAAGCCATTCATCACTTGCCTAAACTCTTCAGTAGTCTGAAGAAAGAGGAAATAAGTCAGTGCGACATCCAAGTAATTACTCAGAAGCAGCCGTGCAGCTTTGCTTATACCTACCATATCTCCAAACTGATTCATTCCTAGTCTGTAGCTATGCTTGCCCAGGTTGTGGTCCAGGTTGTGCAACTCAATCATCTTCAAGTTCTTTTCCCAGGTCATTCTCCTCCAACCCTCTTCCTTCTACAAGGAGAAGGAAAAAACTGACACGTGTAGAGTGTAGCAGTTCAGCATGATGCCCAAATAAAGCCACAAAAAGATATCTAAAACCTCACTTCCCTTTGCTACTAAAAAGCAAACAAAACACTTTTTCAAAGATAGCCCTAATAACTCGGTATTCCATGCTTAATATGTCCACTTTACAAATTAAATCAAGTGCTCTGATCTAGGGAAAGTTGTTTTCTGTGTATGTTAAGAAAAATCCATGTTGGCCATAAAGGCATCTTAACTGAAGCACAACTAATTTCAAACAGAACTTAAGTAGCTCCAAAAATGAAGCCCTGGTACTCCTATGTACTTGGCAGTTACCACTGTTTGTTCCAAAGATGGAAATAGTTACTCAAGTACCCAAATAATGAAATCAGTGAAATGGGAAGAGCTGAGTCAAATCACTTTTGTATCATCAAAATGGTAGTTGCGTATCTAGAGCTGCTGTGGGTCACTATTCCTATAGCGTCCTGATCATAATGTTGTCTGTTTTGCTGGCAAATATATCATTGACAGTGTTACCGTTTGGATGCCTTAAATATATATCTGCAGCTTAGGTCACGGAACCATAGTAGACCACACAATACAGCTGTTCTGATGAAGAATTCACAACCATTTTGCTATCACTCCATTTTGAAATGCATTTCACCTCTGTACAGCACACCAGATGCAGGGCTCCTCACCTCATGGTACTCCTTGCTGTGCCATGTTTTCCACAGTTGCCAATGGTCATCTAAAGCAGGGTCTAGGCCTGGAGCAGCAAAGCATGCCTCCAAACATAGGGACAATATACAGAGATAAAACTTCATGATGGGTTCTCTACAAGTGTGAGAAAAAGGTTTGATAAGACAAGGAATTGTTCCTCTACTCACAGTGAAGTAGGAATCAACAGAAACCATTCAACCCCCATTGAAGATGCTATGCAAACTGCAAAGAAATGAAGTACTTGTCTGCACTAGTAAAAAGAGAAATAAGTTGTTTGAAAAGGTTGGTACAAATACACTACAGCGCTAATACACAAGTCACTGGGTACAGTTAAGACAATTCAGTCCTCACATAGCTTTGTTATTTCTTGGTGGTTTTTAAAAGAGTAAAGGCCAACAATGACTAACAATAGAAAAGTAACACAAGGATGCCTCTTGTTCTATTAAAACACAATTGCTCACATGCCTACTCAGAATCAAATCCAACTGAGATCAATGGGTCTTACTTCCAGGTAAGTGTTCATATATGTATTCCCTCTGCAGGGAATACATATATGAATGAGCAGAGGCAGGAGCAATGAGTATCACTGATATGCTGTCCAAGCATCTTCAAGTAACTGATATGAATAGAATTTTTTTGCTTCCTGCTCCCTTATTTGCGAGGGATATGAGGGCAAAATTAATTAATTTGGGCTGCATTAATAGAAGCATAGCTTCCAAATCCCAGGAAGTACTAGTTCCCCTCTACTCAGCATTGGTTAGGCCTCATCTGGAGTACTGTGTCCAGTTCTGGGCACCGCACTTTAAGAAGGATGCAGACAAACTGGAGAGGGTTCAGAGGAGGGCAACAAAGATGATCAGGGGACTGGAAACAAAGCCCTGTGAAGACAGACTGAAAGAACTGGGCATGTTTAGCCTTGAGAAGAGAAGACTGAGGGGAGATATGATAGCACTCTTCAAGTACTTGACAGGCTGGCACAGAGAAGGCGGCCAGGATCTCTTCTTGATCATCCCAGAGTGCAGGACACAGAATAATGGGCTCAAGTTACAGGAAGCCAGATTCTGGCTGAACATCAGGAAAAACATCCTGACTGTTAGAGCAATACAACAATGGAACCAATGACCTAGGGAGTTGGTGGGCTCTCCCACACTGGAGGCATTCAAGACGAGGCTGGACAGCCATCTGTCAGGGATGCTCTGACTTGGATTCCTGAGCAGGGGGTTGGACTCGATGGCCTTGTAGGCCCCTTCCAACCCTACTATTCTATGATTCTATGACAATACAATGTACTTCGTACCATGATTTGGTGGCAACCAGAAAATAAGAATCAGAATTTAACTTCAGAATGATGGCTGTGTGGCAAGCCATTATTATTCAGGCACATACTAAATCCACCATATCTTCGGAAAATCCTAGGTCTTATTATGAATTATCTCTTTTATTATGAATTATCTCTTGCCCATCCCTATTAACCCTTCTATCACTATCACCAAACTGATTTGTTTCAACCAGCGGGCAGGCCATCAGAGCAAAAAGAGGGTTTCCAAGCGTAGCTCAACTATTTGGATAAAGTGCAGGACAGCCGAGCGATAAATAATCAGAACTCAACTGGGCATTATAAAACGGAATTCCTCTTTACAAACTAAACTGGCACAGCTTTTGTTTTATTTCCTTGCAGCCCTCTCAGGGGATACATTTCTCTCAGAGGTCTCGGCCACTGCTAGTGGGCTGAAAGAAAACAAAGTAGAGAAAGAAAAAATATTCCTGTCCGGATTTGAGTAAGCAGTGCTTTTAGCATCCCAGGACACCGACGCGACTCATCAGGCGTTTTCCAGGAATCACTTCCGCTGTCCTGGCTCAAAAGGCCGGGGCGGAGATGGGGGACCAGATACCAAAAAGAGAGGGGGGAGAGGGATTCACCTACACGTGATCCAGTAAAAAGACACGTGAGCCCCCCCTCACATAGGCCGAGCCGGGTGGGCGGCGGCGGGAAGAAGCCAGGCAGGCCCAGTGTAAACAAGTCCCCCAGGCTCCGGACCTGGTGCCAGCTTGGTAGGAGGAGGGGGGCTGGGAAGCGCCGCGGGCTTCCTGCCGCCTGGACGGGCAGCGCTTCTGCAGCAGCCCAGGCAGAAGCCGACTGCGGCCTTCCTTCGGGGGGAAAAGGGGGGAATCTCAGGAAACGAGGAAGGGAGAGGGGAAAGCATGCCAGCGCTCAGCTCAGCTCAGCTCTCTCGGCGGCGGCTCGCGAAAGGAGGCTGTGGCCACGCACTCGCCAGCGCCTGGGACCCACGCCAGCTTCTGCGTCTCATAAACACGCAGGACCCGAACCGCAGCGTCCCGGCCCCGCCGCCGCCAGAGGAAGAGGGCGAGAGCTCCGCCGCGGCCACCCGGCCGGGTCTCCGTCCAGCCAAGGCGGGGACAAGGCGCCTCCTCCCGGCCCTGCTCGTCCCCCCCAAACCAAGGTGGAGAGATCGCGGCCAAAGGGCGGCGAACCCCCTTCCTCCCGTGCCCTACGAGACCGAAAACGTCCCCTGAGATAAGCGGGGGGAAATCCCACCCCAAAGGGACGCTTCTGGCGCCCCTTCCTTCTTCTTCGGGCAAAGGGGCGCCGCTACCTCCAGGCCTCCGCTAGGGCTTGGGGGAAAGCGAGAGGCGACGTCCCTAGCCTTTGCCCTCAAGCGGCCAGGCGCCTTTCTCCGGGCCTAGCTAGCAGCCCCGCACCCGCCTTGAGCGCCCATACTCACCGCGCCAGGCGCGCCTCCTCCCGTCCCGCTCTGCCCCTCAATCGCTCTGGCTCGTCTCTCAGCTCGAGGACTCGCTCTAAATCTCCCCGGCCGGAGCTGGCCCAGCCCCTCCTGCGCTTCGCTCGCCGGGAAGGCGGAGCTAGGGCTAATCCTGCAAAGGTTCATGGCTCCCAATCCCGTGATCTGGACCTGGGGGGGGAGCGGGGGCAGGGGGCGAGATGATGAAATTTTGTTTCCTGCTGAGAGCCCGGGACAAGGACATAAACGTTGCTTTGGCTGATCAAGCAAAACACGCACGAAACGTCAGCATCAGCTAGGGAAATCGTGTGTTTCTAAAAGACTTTCCTCGCGGCTGAATCACCAGACGAAGTTATTATCGTGGCTGGCAGCACAGAAGTGATTTGAGGGCGCCTCAGGTGGCCAATGCAGCCGGCGTGCCTTGGAACTGCTTTTGCTTCGCAGGGGTGGGGAACGTGCGGGACTTTGTTGGACTCCAATTCCCATAATCCCTGATGACCATTTTCCATGCTGATTGGGAATTGTAGGCTAACCATATATGGAGGGATGCAGGTTCCCCACCCCTGCTTAGAAAATACCTTCTTGTCTTCGCACAACTTTCAGAAGTGCAAGTGATTGGCTCTTATAAAAGCTACACCACAAAAATATGGAGGTGCCTTTCCTGCCTTTTACATTGTGCAGCCCAATTCTACACTATTTTTACTCAGAAAGTGGCATTAATGGGACTTACTGCTGATTGTAGTCTTACATTACACACCACATTTTAATGTTCAAACCTTTCACTTCCTTCACAAACAAATGAGGAAATGGACTTATTCATACCCCAGAATGAAAATCAGTATTATCATAGGAATTTAAAGTTGTAACAATGAAACACGATAACTCTAGATTCAGGCCCACCCCAAGGCATCTCTCTGCCTGTGAAGGACAAGATGGCACCCTGCCCGATCTCATGGACACAAGCTGCCCGATTTGGCAACTGAATCTTACTTGGACACTGGTGAGTGTCTTCCCTACACCTGTGGGGTGCAGGGTCAGCCAGGTGGCACACACAGCTCTGTCCTTCAACATCTGGCCCCCATTCCATGCCCCCCAGCATCTGTCACTTTAGGCAGCCACCTCATATTACCTAATAGAAGGGATTTAGCTCTTATGTGAAGCAGACTTATCAGAAGGTGCTTCCAGATGAGGCTTTGGTTGTGCAGCCGCCCTGCCTCTTTCATGGAATTTAAGGCTGGGGGATCCAGATGATGGCATCTTCCATTTGTAGCCCTCTCATGTTTTCCCACTACTTTCTTCCATCTTTTCCATTAAGTCAAAAATCCAGTAAGACGGAATAGCTACATATTGCCTTTTGATTGGTAAGGATGGGAGCCTTTCTTTTGGAAGCACCCCGACTCTCCAGGGTTTCAGAAGAGATTCTTTTTAACTGGAGATATCAGAGACTGGACCAGGGACCTTATACATATGAAGAATGAATTCTGTTATGGAGTTGTGACCCTTCCCTTGTCTTACAAACAGCACTTCAGTCTTCTTTTCAGCCTAGATTAATTTTTTCTCAGACCAGTAGGACTACCTTCATACTACTGTCAGTGGGTCCTCTTAAAGTAGATTATAATTTCTAGATTATCATTGTAGATTATAATTTGTCAATTGTAATTTGTAGAGTATCATATATTAAGATTATCATATATATATACACACTTGCCTGGGGGTAAGTCCAATTGAACTCAATGGAACTTCTAAGTAGACATTCATAGGACTGCAGTGTAGGTTTCCTATCATACACTTCTCCTTTGCTGCCGCTGCGTCTTTTTCTGTATCTTCTGGACTTTTACAAACTACTACAGTAAGATAAGTTTGAAATGACCCTATCTATCTATCTATCTATCTATCTATTTACAACTGCCCAAATTAAGCTTCAGATTGACTAAAGCCGAGTTCCCCTCTTACTGGGGAGCCATGAATTGTGGGGGCGGGCAGGCCGGCCAGCAGCGAAGCCAAGATTGGCAAGGAGCAGTGGAACAGCTGCGCTGTCAGGACCTTCCCAGGGAGAGGACTGCTGAGCCAATCAGCGTTCTGATGGGCTTGATGGGGGTGGGGCCAAAGGGTGGACCCACCAGAGTGAGATCTCTCCTTTGTCCTCACTCCAGTTCAACCTGAGGCCCCTAAAAGCAAGCTTCCCGTGCAGGTGCAGGATTGCAGTTGCTGACGTGTTGTCATCGTCCACTCATCTTAAGTTCTGCCAGTGCTGGAGTAATGCTTTGTTAAAAATCACATCATTTGAGAAGTCATGTGAGGATTTCAGCTTGTCATAGAATCATAGGGTTGGAAGGGGCCTATGAGACCATCGAGTCCAACCCCCTGCTCAATGCAGGAAGCCTGATACTCCCACCCAAGTACTAACCGGGGCTGACCCTGCTTAGCGCCGAGATCAGACAAGATCAGGCTCATCCCTCTTTTAAATGGTTGAAATTTTGGCTTATCAACTAAACTGGAGAGATTAAAAGCACATTTTCCTAAATAAAAGTTAAAGAATACCATGATTGCTTGATAGGAAATCTAAATGCTTTAGGGACTGATATTATCCAAACCATGAAAGGCTGTAATGCTTATTGTATTCCCGACTAAGAACCAAAGAAACGCTCCGAAATGGAATTTCTTTGGGCTTGTCTATATTAAGCAAAAATCCCTCAGCCTTACTGGGCTTTGTCTTCCGGATTCTTTGTGGGTTTACAATTGGCACAACACACGTGCTTCCTCCCGCTTGTTTTTGCCAGTTCCTTCCTGTATGTTTCATTTATGCCACCAGCAGATGGTGCTGCTATATTGCGCGATTTAGATTTATTACTGCATTTTCAGTTATTTATAAAATTGTGGATTCCCGCTTGAAAATGACAGAAGCACTGAAGGTTGACGATGTTGTGAAAAGGACCCGTGAACTTCCATGAGTGAACGAGTGCACGATAAATGCCTCATGTAGTTATGGCCTTTGTGTAAGTTTCCACAGAAGTGTTTGCATATATGATATGGTAAGAAGAATTGTTTTTTGTTAGCTTGGCAAAATGGCTGTTAGCTAGCCAAGTATATGGGCAAATTTATGGACTCAGCCAGCTAAGACTTCATCCTGAGTCCACTCTTTTGGTAGAAGCTACACTGAACGATACTGGAATTCACTTCCAACTAAGCATGCATAGGATTGGGCTCCTTGACTGTAAACTCTATCAAACTAAGCGGAACTTACTTCCAAGTAAATATGCATAACATCCAACTGGGACTTAGGAAGTGGGCTGCATCAAGTTAACAAACCTTATCTACCTTTTGATGAATCTGAAGTTTGCCATATGTTGATGTAAAGGGAGTGTAACATGGCAGAAAAGCAGGTCCAATTCTCATTGTTTTGCAATGACCAGAGCATGGTGGCCATGAAGGATGTTGGGTTCATGTGAGCAGGCCATGTGCCATCCACGTAAGGCTATTCGTCTAAGGCTAAGCTAAACATGAATAGGGCCTCCCACTTAAAAACAAAGAAAGTGCACAATGCCTTTTGATTGTTAACGTTAGGAGCCCTCCATCTGGAACCACTCTGAGTCAGACCATTTAGTCCAAGACTGTCAATTCTGACCGGCAGCAGCTCTCCAGGGTCTCAGGCAGAGCTCTTTTTAACTGAAAATGGTAGGGATGGCAGAGAATTCTGCCACGGATCTCGGTGAGGCATCATTACATTGCATGC
This sequence comes from Heloderma suspectum, assembly GCF_057233095.1. Lineage (NCBI taxonomy): Eukaryota > Metazoa > Chordata > Lepidosauria > Squamata > Helodermatidae > Heloderma > Heloderma suspectum. Next base: position 92,252,596 of record NC_139459.1, read on the forward strand.
TTCTACCTGAGTTCTCATCAGAAGTAAGCATTGTGGGAATTTCCATTATTAAACAGCAGCAGTGGTGAATGGGAGAGGGAGCATGAACTCCTGCATTTACCACATTCTGAAACAGTTATTTTGCTTATAACTGCATATATAATACATACACATGGCCACTTGTAATGATCCCAAGACTCCAGCTTCCTAAGGCAATTCAATATACAAAATTTCATGAAAATTCTAATTCTTCACTACCAAGTAGTAAATGGGTTTTAACATTAGAGTTCAGTTTAAGTGAGAATTACTTTGTTTATTTAAGAAGAGCCATTTAAGCATACTGATATTTCATTACTTTTTGACTTGCCACTAATATTAGAGACACCTAGAAAAATATAAGACAGCATTCCCCAACATGGTATCTAGATTTTTTTGGACAACAGCTTCTAACACTGCAGACCATTGGCCTCTCTGGGGCTTATGGGTGTTGAAATCCACAATATCTGGAGGCCTCCAGGTTTGAGAAGACTGATATAAATAGAATGTCTCATTAAAAAAATGTGGGAATGACACAATTTCAGCCATTTCTAGAACAACGAAAACTCTATGGCTTTACACAAATTTGAAGAATGAGCAACTGTTAATAGGAGTTTAGAAGGACCAAATGAAGTTCATGGAGATATTGACCTTTTCCCTATTGATCTGTAATGCTTCATTGATTTGTCAGTAACAATTAACCTGTAGTTATTAGTTTTAATACCCAACTGCACTTTTCTGTGCATTGCGCAAGTAGAGCTTTAAGTTAATTAGCTAATACAATCCAGTTAAGTTAAGCATTACAGCTCTTCAAGCCTCTCAAACTCATTCAAGCCAACAGTGAAAGAAGAAAAACAGTTAGTTCTCACTTTGTTTGTTGCACTGCCAACAACTCAGTATGCTAGTAGCAGAATATCCCCTCATTCAATGAAAGCTCTCATGTGTATGGATTTAATAAGCTTTTTACAACTGCTTCTGGAATTAGCTCCCCGATTTATCTATTGACCTGGTACAACAATCAAACAAAGTAGCAGATAAGGTACATTTGCAGAGAACAAATATAGAAGAAACAGGTAGTCAAGGAATCATTTTTCCTTTGCAACGTATGGGTAGGATTCTTCCAAATCGATGCCACTATTGTTTTTTATATACTGGAAAGCCCAGGGCATGTGGCCCCATGACAGTCCCGGTTTCCTTCAAGCCGAGAGCGGTCCACGAGGTTCTGTTCGCTCAAAGAGACCAGCCTGCCAGTTTTGTGGAAGTGCTGTCCTTCAAGGGATCTGGTTGCACTGAAGTCCCAGCAAGAGCCACATTGACCCTGAGTTCAAATGTGAGAAAATGCATATGTTTAAATACAGCAGGAAGAGAAAATTCTATCATACAGTTGAGTTGTCCTCTCCATGAAATCTGCATGCTGCCTTATTGTGTCTTCTGACCTCAGCTTCAAATGTCTGATCTGCCTTCCCATAAGATAGCTTCTCTTGACAACTGATCTTTTCTGAGTTGAATAATTAAAACATTTCCTACTGTATCCTCATATCTGCTTCTGGATCCTCATTTTCTCTCTTCTCCTTTGATCCATTCGAACGTTTGACTCTCTATACAGAGTCAGTCAGCTTTGGTGACAATAGAATTGCAAAAGAGCAAGGCCAACAGGTGTCAACTGCTTCGCTATTTAGATACATGTTCACTGTCCATCCAACTACAGCCAGACTATTGCTTAAAAACCTGCCACAGACCCCCATCTATCTGCATTAGGCTAGCCAAATATAGAAGACCAGACACAAACCTGATCCTTCACAGGAGTTACATATCCCTTCTCCTGCCAGTCAATGGACTTTGGAACCTCCAAGAGGTTTGGCTCAAGGAACTGTGATCCTGTGTATTTCCTTTCTGTTTTGGTGTATCTGAAGCCATTTATCACCGGCCTAAACTCTACAGTTGTCTGAAGGAACAGGATATAAGGGCATCTCTACACCAGCCTAAAATCCTGCATTTAAAACGGGGCTTTCTGCTTCTGTTTTAAATGCAGGATCACGACGACTCCCTTTTTCACCCACTTCCTTTCTCCCCACGCCCTTCCCCCTCCTTCTCTCCGTATCTTAGTCTTTCATTATCTTTCACTGATCTCGCTCCTCTTCTAGCCGCTTTTCCTCTTTTCATGGAGGAAACTCAAGAGGAACACAATGGGATAATTGATAGCTCCTTATCTGTGATCTTTTTAAAAATGGAACAAAGGGCATTTACTGCAGGAGATGCCTTGAATGATCACTGCATCATGTGAAGAGCCCACAAACTTCCATGAAGGAGCAATCTCAATCGCAGGATAAAAGTTCAGTGTGAAGGAGCCCTAAGTCAGTGACACATCCAAATAATTACTGAGAAGCAGCTTTGCAACTTTGCTTATACCCACCATATCTCCTAACTAACTACAAGGATAAGGAAAAACCCAACACATGTAGAATATATCCTCCAGCATCCTCTAGCAGCTGAAGACATGATCTTAGTTAAGAAATCACAGTAAGTTATGGTCTACAATAACTATGGTTTAGAACACAAATGATAGTTTAAGCTTTTAAATGTACATATAGTGGTGGCATAGACCTCCTTGGCTTTCTTCACACGGAGCTTTTATCCAACGATTGAGATTGCTCCTTCATGGAAGTTTGCAGGCTCTTTACATGATGCTGTGAACCTCTAGGGCGTTGCCTGCACTAAATGCCCTTTATTCCATTTTTAAATAAATGGCAGATAATGAGCTATCAAATTACCCTGTTGTATTCCGCTTGAGTTCCCTCTGTGAAAATAAGAAAAGCGGAAAAGCGGCAAGAAGAGGAGTGAATGAAAGATAATGGAAGACTCAGATGCGGGAAGAAAGAGGGGGAAAGGGGGGAAAGGAAACGGGTGAAAAAGGGAGTTGTTGCAATCCTGCATTTAAAATGGAAGCAGAAAGCCCCATTTTAAATGCAGGATTTTAGGCTGGTGTAGAGATGCCCCTTCTGTTTTCTTATGTTTTGTACAGCTGTAGGTTCTTCCTTCAGAGGCCACTGCAGTTCCTGACTCAGTTTGCACAACTTTTGCATTTGGGAGCAAGTACGCTGGCTTTGGCCTGCCCACCTGCTTCTGCTTCGCTAAACAACCCAGGAACTGGATTGTGCTCTATGGTGTGCAAACCTGCAGTCTGGGTTGTTAAGGAAGAAGCTAGCAAGATTTTTAACCAAAGAACAAACCATGGATTAAAGCTCTGGGCTTCTCCCTCAATAAACCAGCGTTCCAGGTTTGCATGCCACAGAGCACAACCCAGGAACAGGACTACTACAGGCCACTATTCCAGTAGCTCCCTGTTCACAACTTTGTTGTCTGTTTTGCTGGAAGATTCTTTACTGACAGTTTTATCGATTCAGATGCCCTAAATATCTATTATATGTGCACCTTAGGGCATGGAGCCATAGTGGACCATCCAATGTGGTCCTTGAGATAAAAAAATCACAACTGTTTTGTTATCACTCCATTTTGAAATGCATTTCGCCTCTGCACAGCAAGCCACATGCAGGGCTACTCACCTCATGGTACTCCTTGCTGTGCCACATTTTCCACAGTTGCCAGTGGTCATCCAAAGCAGGGTCTAGGCCTGGAGTGGCAAAGCATGCCTGCAAACATAGGGCCAATATGCAGAGATAAAACTTCATGAGCACATCTCTAGAAGTGGGACAAAAAGACTGGGAATACCTCCTGTACTCATGAAGTAGGATTCAACAGAAACAGTTCAATCCCTGTTGAAATACTTGTTGGCATTAGTTAAAGGGAGAATAAGTTACTGTTTGGGGCTACTGCAGTCAAGGGGCAGCTTCCCCCACTCCTCCTCCAATGTCCTATGATACCAAAACCCTCCCTTCCGAGAAGCTAATAGAAAGAGACCCATCCCAAAGAGGCACTTCTGGCATCCCAGGGAGCTCAACTTTTTTTAGGCAGAGGGGCACCTCCACTCCAGGCCCTTGTTAGGACCAGGGATCTGGGGGGATGCAAGAGGCAAAGCCCCAAACTATTCCCTTCAAATCCAAGAGGTGCCTCCATTAGACTTGCTAGCCAAATCCCTCATTCACTTGATTGGCTTCTATATTCGCCTCGTGGGAGCGGCAGCCACTGTTTGTCCGGTTTCTCTCCTCTCCTGAATCCCTCTGGCTTGTTTCCCAGCTGGATGACTTGCTTTAAATCTCCACAGTTAGAGCTAGCCCAGTCAGCCCTCCTGCACTTCAGTTTGCTGGAAGGTGGAGCTAGGGCTAATCCTGCAGCAGTTCATAACTCCCAATCCTGGGATGTTTGGACCTGATTGTATGGCACAGCATCTAACTGAGTCCATGAGGCGAATAAAAGGAACAAACCAGACATGCAGACTTAGAGGGGTTATTAAATGGTCACTGTTGAATTTTGCCTGAATAGGATTGGCGGAGGCACAGGGCGGGGATCCTGTCATCGGACAGCCCGCATGCTGTCTGATTCCCCTTCCTGGCCTGCCTGCCAGGACCATTGGTGGTGGATGGCAGGGTCAAGGGCCCACCATAGCACCACTAGCGTGAACCCCTTTCCTGCCACCCTGGATGGGGCTGGTTTGCAGCCACTAGGCTGGCCTGGTCTTAATGCAACATCCCTGAGATCCCTTAATGGGATCCCCACTGAGGGGAAGCAGGGATCCCAACCCACTCCCCCTCTAAAATTGATCCAGGTTTTTCAAGGGCCTGAGGAGGACCAGAGTGAAACCTGCCTGGGAAAGCTCTCACCCTGGTCCCCCTCTTCTGGCCCTACCCCTACTGAGCCAACTGGTGCTCCAATTTTTCCTGTGCCAGCACCAGCTCCCTCTTTTATCTGCCCCAGGACCCCACGTGCCCACAAACTGTGGCTCCCTGGTGAACATGGGAACTCAGCTTGTGGGGCGGGGGGTGCAGGGCGGGGTAGGAGGTATTTTGTATTGGAAACAGTGGGACAACCCAGGAAAAGGTATATGTTTTGGCTTAGGGAGGGAAATTATGTGTTTCAAAATAATCCTCCTTGCCCCTGAGTCAAACCATGAAGAATAAAGGCACCGTTATTAGCGTGGTTGGCAGCACAGCAGTAATTTGAAGGCACCTCATATCGTCAATGCAGCCTTTGAGCCACTTTCGCTTCACAGTAGGGATGGCAGAGAATTTCTCCACGAATCTTCGGGAGGCCGAGTGCCGACGCATTCGGCCCCCCAAAAGTGTTGGGGAAATTCTCCGCCGGCCCCCTACACCCCCCCCCCCGGGATGGGACTTACCTTCGGCGAATGTCCCTCTCGGCGGCGGGTCCCGGCGGCGTTTTGGCAGCGTTTCGGCGGGGGCGGGGGCGGCGGCTGGTCTCCCGACCGGCTGCCGCCGCCATTACAAAATAAAAAAGTACAGTAAAAAACAACAACAACACACCCGTGATAGGCTACGTAACGATTTACGTAGCCTATCATGGCTAGATTTCCAAAGTCAGCCGTGATAGTCTACGTAAATCGTCACGTAGCCTATCACAGGTGACTTTGGGGGGGGGGGAAAGCACGTACGCAAATGGCGGCGCCCCATGGGCACCGCCATTTAAATTCGTTATTTTGGCACGTCTAGTCTACGTAAAGATTTATGTAGACTATGGCGAAAATAAGGGCAACGCAAATAGCGTTCCCTTATTTTCGCCGTAGTCTACATAAATCTTTACGTAGACTAGACGTGCCAAAATAATGAACTTAAATGGCGGTGCCCATGGGGCGCCGCCATTTGCGTACGCGCTTTTTTCCCCCCAAAGTCACCCGTGATAGGCTACGTGACGATTTACATAGCCTATTATGGCTGACTTTGGAAATCTAGCCGTGATAGGCTACGTAAATCGTTACGTAGCCTATCACGGGTGTGTGTTTTGTTTTGTTTTTACTTTTTTTTTTCGCGGCTGGGGAGATGGGGTGCTCCTCCATGGCCTGAATTTCGCCGGCAAGGGATGGGGCGCCTCCTCCCCCGGCCTGAATTTCGGCCGGGCGAGGCGGGGCGCCTCCCCCCCTCGCCTGAACTTCGGGGGGAGAACCGAAGCGCCTCCCCCCCACCGCGAAGCAAGCTGCGGGACAAGGTAAGTCCCTTTCGTCCATCTCTACTTCACAGGGATAGAAAAGGAGTAGGGCTCCAGAGCTGTGTTGGATTTCATTTCCCATCATCTTTGACCATTGGCCATGCTGAGTGGGGCTAATGGAGGTTTCAGGCTAACCACATGTGGAGGGGCACAGGTTCCCCACCTCTGCTTAGACAGTGTCATCACCCACATTCAAATTGTCACAACTGCAAGCAAATAGTCTCTCGGAAAAGCTATACCATAAAACTTGGTACTGGCTTCTGGTTTCTTTCCTGGCTTTTGACTTCTGTAGCCCAATTACATACTTTTATTTGGAGTCCCGCTGAAGCCAATAGCACTTACTTCTGCTTGTAGACTTACATTACACACCATATTTTAATCTTGACATCTGTGACTTCCTTCACAAACAAATGAGGAAATTTACTCCCCCCCCCAATGAAAATGAATATTATCTTTATGAATTTAAAGTTGTAACAATGAAACGTGATCCCTCTAGATTCAGGCCCAGCATAAGGCATCTCACTGCCTGAGGAGGACAAGATGGCACCCTCTCTGATCTCATGGACAGAAGCCAACCAGTTTGGCAACTGAATCTTGCTTCGACACTGGTGAGTATCTTCCCTACACCTGTGGGGTGCAGGGCCAGCCAGGTGGCACACACAGCTCCATCCTTCAACATCTTGCCCCCACTCCATGCCCCCCCCGCATCTGCCACTTCAGGTGGCCACCTCATATTGCCTAACGGAAGGGATTTAGCTCATATATGAAGCTGCCTTAACTGGAAGTGCTTCCAGATGAGGCTTTGATTGTGCAGTCGCCCTGCCTCTTTCTTGGAATTTAAGGCTGGGGGATTCAGAGGAAGGCATCTTCCATTTGTAGCCCTGTCATGTTTTCTCACCACTTTCTTCCATCCTTTCCATTAGGCCAGAAGTCCATTAAGGATGAATGCCTTTTGATTAATAACAATAGGAGTCCTCTGTCAGGAAGCATCCTGAGTAGGGTTATGCGAAAGTCACTTACCTTTTCGAAGGCGTGATTGCGGGTGGGGGGGAGGCGCTCCGCACCTCCCCCCGAAATCCTAACCTGGCCAGCTCCGCTCCGCAGCAACTCCATGGAGTTGCCAGCCGGGTGCATTTGCAGGCGTGCGGAGCCTGCGGACGCAAATGGCGGTGGCTACGGCGGCTGCCATTTACGTTCCTGGTTTTTTGCCATGATAGGCTATCACGGCAAAAAAACAGGAACGCAAATGGCAGCTGCTGTAGCCGCTGCCATTTGTGTTCCCTTTTTTTGCTGTGATAGGCTACGTAAATACGTAGCCTATCACGGCCTCTGCAGGGACGCAAATGGCGTCCCTGCATTAGCCGTGATAGGCTACGTAAGTATTTACGTAGCCTATCATGGCAAAAATGGGGAAGTGAATGGTAGCTGCAGGTGCGGCTGCCATTCACAAAGCAGCGTGAATGGCACCAGGTAAGTGCTCCGTTTCACGCGCCTTTCGCGGGGTGGTGGGGCAGGGGGGCTTTGTTCCGCCATGGATTTCGGGGGGCCGAATGCACTGGCATTCAGCCTCACTGAGATCCGGTGCAGAATCCTCTGACATCCCTAATCCTGAGTGAGACAATTTAGTGCAGTGCTGGCTACTGTCCAGGGCCTCAGGCAGAGATTCCTTTTAACTGGAGATGCCAAGGACTGGACCTGGGACCTTAAACATGTGAACGGAGCTGTGACCTTCCCTTCTGTCACAACTGTTTTTCAGCTTTCGACTATCTGATGCCCTATGGATATTTTCAACTGCAATGTTGACAGCCAGCATGACCACTCTATGGTTCTTTAGACTCTGGAAGAGGTTTCTTTTAGTTTGGGGGATCATTTTTCATTGCTTAAGAACCCACAAAACTGCCAAATGCCATTTTAATGTATTATCCCTCCTTCTTTTGGAGTAGCTCAGAGTCAGCTCCAGAATACCAATTTAATTACAACAGTCTGATGAGGCTGGCCAATTCTGTCTCGCCCAGGATTATCCAATGAGTTTTTTTCTCCTTCCAAATACAGAATTCTAGCAAAATATTCCATCTTGCCATTTAGGAGTCATTTAACGTGCAATCCTACACACGTTCACTTAGAAATAAATCCCATTATATTCAATGAGACTTATTCCCAGGTGTGTATAGGATTACAACAGTAATGAAGTGCCATAACACTGTTGGACTGGTACTCTATGGCAGCTTCTCTATGCACATTTACCTTGAGAAAAGCCCCACTGAAGTCAACAGGACTTCTGTGTAGACATGCTGAGGATTTCCTATCATACAGTTTTCCTTTGCTGCTGCTGCTGCTCTTCGTCCTTCCTCAAAGTTTTCTTCACTCAGAGTTTTAAATGACCCTGCCATTTTAACATAAAAGAGAGCCATCAGTTTCCCTTGAGTAAATCAATCAAATAATTTATATATTAACTACTGCCCAAATTAAGTTTTCAGGTTGACTTCGGCTCTCTTCACACGTGAGGTTTTTTTAGCAGGATCATTCTTCTTTAATCACTGGTTTTCACGGGAGTTTTAGATGACGCCGCCGCTCTCCTGCTGCTATCTCACAACTTCCCTTCCCTTTTTCTGTGTTATCAGAGAATGGGGACCCCCCCAGCATTTTCTGTGCTTGTGATTGAAATTGCCATTTCCCCCCTGTGTATTTCCCCTTTAGGGTTTTGTCTTGCTTTGTGTGGGCATGTGCTAGGTGGTGTTGCTGGGCAGTGTTGAATAACATTGTCATGACAACAAATTGGTGGGAAGGGAGGCAGGTCACTGACCATGCTTCCAGTGACCGTTTCTGCCTCTTTCCCATTCCACTACGGGCTCCAAGATCCCCTTGAATACATCAATGCTTTGTTGTTGTTGTTGTTGTTCAGTCGTTCAGTCGTGTCCGACTCTTCGTGACCCCATGGACCATAGCGTGCCAGGCCTTCCTGTCCTGCGCTCTCTCCTGGAGCGTGCTCAAGTTCATCAATGCTTACTTCTGAGTAAACCCATTGGCTGCAAGGCTTTCCTTTTCTGGAGTAAGTGCCATTGAAATCTGTGTGCCTTGCTTCTGACTAGGCATGCATAGGAGTGCATTGTAAGTCTACTTAGAGTAGAAATCTTAGGGCATCTCTATATCAGCCTAAAATCCTGCATTTAAAAAAGGGCTTTCTGCTTCCATTTTAAATGCAGAATCACAATGACTCCCTTTTTCATGTGCTTCCTTTCCCCTCCTTCTCCCCGTATCTGAATCTTCCATTATCTTTCATTGATCTCCCTCCTCTTCTTGCTGCTTTTCCTCTTTTCACGGAGGAAACTGAAGCGGAACACAACAGGGTAATTTGGTAGCTCATTATCTGTGATCTATTTAAACACGGAACAAAGGGCATTTAGTGCAGGAGACGCCCTGGAGGTTCACGGCATCATGTAAAGAGCACACAAAATTCCGTGAAGGAGCAACCTCAATTGCAGGATAAAAGCTCAGTATGAAGGAGTCCTTAAGGTCTTCCATCCCCTTCAATGCATTTACTTTGAACCTCCCCCTCCCATTGACTTCACTGACTGCTTCTTCTGCCTTTCACTCACCAGATTTATGGGCTTTTTCCCTCCCAGGGTGGATGGGAGAGTCTGCCTTCTCAACCATGCAGGAGAAAGGCTTGACAGCTAGGATTTCAATGGGTATTAAAAGTGCCTTTTTTCCTCCCCTGAATAAATTCATCATGCAGAGCTTGGAATGGTCATTTTTAATAGTTTCCTTTTGGGGTGTGGAGTTGTTTTAGATAAGGCAGTAATGCTGAGGTGGTTTTCCATAGTACTCCCTCCCACTTAGCCAGCCACTATTTCTTCTCCTACCCCACCTTGCAGGGTGGTTGGGAAGCCAGAATAAGGGGGAAGAGCAACAAGAGCGCTGGGGGGGGGGAGCAAGCTGGATCTAATGAATATGTCCCCCATGAAGCGGTCGCTTGGGGTGGGGCGGGGGCTGCTAGGGATGGCTTGGTGCATTGACTGTATACAAGTCAGTTTGTGGATTTCTTACTTCTGTAGTTGGGAACCCAGAAATCGGTATACCCTTCAAACTCAGTAGTGCAAGCAATATACTGCATTTAATTCCATCACACCCCCTCATATTTAGCAGAGAAGGCCTAGCAGTGCCAGCAACCTTGGAGTAAGTCACCAAGAAGACTCTCTCTCCCTTGCCACAAAGTCGGAGGAAGGAGGGGACCAGCTCCCATAGCCCACTATCCAGGTCCCTAGAAGGGCTTCTGACTTCCATCCCGCTGTGGAATAGTGGAGGGACAGGCAGAGCCATCAATCATGTTATAGGAACCAATGATAAAAGGAGGGGAGGGGGCATGAGGCCAGCAGCCCCCTTCTGTCTGATTGTTCTGTGCAGCTCTGCCCAGCCATGAAAAGGTATAGAGCAGAGGAAAGTGCTATGAGAGATGCCAGTGTAAATCCTGAAAAGGATCTGCAATCAAAGGACCAGTTTGTAATGGGATAAAATGCCAGGTGTGAAGAGAGCCAAAGTTTGTTGCCATCATCCACTCACCTTAATTCTGCCAGTGCTGGAGCAACTCTTTGTTCTTCAAAATCACATGGTTCAAGAAGTCATGTGAGGATTTCAGCTTATCTTTTAGATGATTGAATTTTCAGCTGTCAACTATGCTGGACAGATTAAGAGCATGTTTTCCTAAATAAAAGTTAAAGAATACCATGACTACTTGATAGATAATCTGAATGCTTAAGGGACTGATAATATCCAGACCTGAAATGCTGTAATGCTTGTTACATTCCAGGCTTTGAACCAAATATCCTCTGAAATGGAATTTCTTTCTGTAAGTTTCCACAGGAGTGCTTATGTTTAGCATTTGGTAAGAAGGATTGTGTTTTGTTAGGTGGGCAAAATGGCTGTTAACTAGCCAAGCAAAGCCCTACATGACTTGGGACCACAATATCTGATGGCATGCCTTCTTCCGAAATGAACCTATTCGTACTCTATGTTCATCATCTAAGGTCCTCCTCTGAGTTCCTCCTCCAAGGGAAACTCAGAAGGCAGCAATGAGGGAGAGGGTCTTCTCAGTGATGGCCCCCCATCTGTGGAACAAGTTCCCTGATGAGGTCTGCCTGGTGCCAATATTGTTATCTTTCGGCGCCAGGTTAAGACCTATCTCTTTTCCCAGGCATTTGGCAGCACATGATGAATTTTAGTCCGTCCTGGATGTGTCTTTAGTTATGACTGACTGTTCAAAGTTGTTTTTCGTTATATGTTGTTTGTGTGTATTGTCTGTGTGCTTTTATGTGAATGGCTTTTAAATTTTTCATATTGTATTTAATGGTTAACTTCTGTAAACCACCCAGAGAGCTTCGGCTATGGGGCGGTATAGCAATATAATCATCAGCAGCAGCAGCAGTAGCATATGGGCAATTTATGGACTCAACAGCTAAGATTGTCATCTTGAGTCCAATCTTTTGGTAGTCATCTGTACTGAACAACATTGGAAGTTACTTCCAAATAAGCATGCATAGGATTAGGCTACGTGGCTGTAAGCTCTATGAAACTAAGTGGGATTTACTTCCAAGTAAATATGCATAGGATCCAACTGGGACTTACACCAAGCCTGCTTAGGAGTGGGCTGCATCAAGCATTTAAAGTCATGAGGACTGTTCTGCAGAACCAAGCTGATAAGTTTACAAACCTCATCTACCCTTTGATGAATCTGCACTTTGCCACACATTAATGGAATGGGAGTGTAACATGGCAGAAAAGCAGGTAGTATAACATGGCAGTATAACATGGTAGTATAAGCATGGCAGTATAACATGGCAGAAAAGCAGGTCCGACTTTCATTGTTTTGCCCTTACCAGAGCATGGTGGTCTTGAAGGATTTTGAGTTCATATGAGCAGGCCACGTGCCATCAATGTAAGGCCATACGTCTAAGGCCAAGCTAGACATGATGTGGGAGATCCACGAACAGGATCTCCCACTTAAAAACAAGCAAAACGCGCAATGCCTTTTGATCGTTAACGTCCCTCCATCTGGAAGCACTGTGAGTCAGACCATTTAGTGCAGTATTGCCTATTCTGCAGGGTCTCAGGCAGAGATTCCTTTTAACTGGAGATGCCAGGGACTGGACCAGGGGACATTAAACAGAATAATGAATGCCCTCTGTTATGGAGCTATGACAATTTCCTTCTCATAAGCAGTACTTCATCCTTCTCCAGTTTGATGCCTTCCAGATATGTTGGACTACGGCTTCCATAATCCCTAGCTAACATGGCCACTATATGGTTCCTTAGATTCCTGAAGAGGTTTCTTTTAATTTGGGTGACTGATTTTCATACCCCAAAAACCCACAAAACAGCCAAATGCAATGTGGCAATATATGAGTAACCTTCCCTTCTTCTTTGTGGTCTCTGTGTGTCACAGTAACGGGATCTGAGCTTCTGTGGAGCTCAGAATTTGGGAACCTTCTATAGTTGATTTTTTTTTGGCAGGAACCTGCCCCCATCATCCCAATGCATATGTTCCAATAGGGTTCCCACCTGTCCCCTCAGTTCTCTTTTGGCCGCTGCTGTGGAGGCCTCATAGGGAATCTTCTCTCTTGTTTGTTTCTTTCTGAGAGAAAATTAAAACATGTTGAGTTTTATTTTCATTTTTTTCTCTTATTATTTCTATTTTCTCATATTTCTGTTTGTTTTTCCTCGTTTGTTTATTTCTTCATCTGTGATGGCCCCTGTTCACAAGTGTGCTCATTGTGGGAACAAACCGCCCCCAACTGATGAACATTCTCTTTGCCTCCTTTGTCTAGGAGAAGGGCATAAGGTGGTCTCCTGTTCATTCTGTCAGGCCTTCATGAGGTAAGCTCAGTGTAATTGGTTTGCCTGACTTCATGCTCTTCTCTGGGATCAGGCCTTGAGAGCAGTGGACACTGATATTAAATCGACAGATCAAAGACCCTTGGACAAAGTGTCTCATTTGGTCCTTGGGGCATCAGTGATCTCAGCTTATTCTAACATGGCTTCCTCCATGGCTCTGGGCTCAACCACTCTGTCAGTACTATCCACCTCCAAGGCCACTCACACCAATCCCCTGACACCAGGCCAGTTGCTAAATATCTCTGCAGCTAAGGAATTGTCCAAACAAGTGAATTGTCCAGTGTCAAAGTAAGCTTCAGTTGGAGCTGAAGAAAAAGAAGAAAAAGTCATCTGCAATCGCTCATTCTCAATCTCCTACAGTCTCAATTTCTATACCAGCAGCTTCCATCCTGGTTCCATCAGCGTCCATCTCAACACCAATTGAACCAGCACCACTTCTGTTACTTGTTTTGGCTATACCTGTCCTGTAAAGCTTGGCTTTGAATCCAACTACAGAGACCTGCCCAGGGGATGACCCTGTAGTGGTGGCTTTGACATGTGAAGGCAAGATTTGAGAGGTGCCCTCAGATCCACCACTATGAAAAAGAATGGATAATAGATGTAGTTGATCACCCTGTGGTCATAGACACTCTCTTCCATCTTGGCTGGGATCTCCTGATTCTATCTGTTTGGGCTACTTTTATTCATACTGATGCTACCCAGTTGCCTATTCACTGGATAGGTATAGACACACTCCATTGACTACAGTATTGAGACTGTCACTGTCTCCATCAGCTGTTCCTATGATACCATCAGTGTCTTTACTGATGTCTTCAGTACAGAGGGCTACTTCCATAATACCACCAACAGAAGTACCAAGCTCAACAACGCATGCTTTACCTCTCACCACGTTATCAAAGATGACACAACCTAGTGCCTCAACTCAGACCACTTCACCACACTGAGTGGATACTAATTCTTGGGTTCACATCAGGGCAAAGTATTTGGCAAACCTCTCAATGACAGGCAAGGGTTTCCCCACCATTGGCTCCGGAGGATTATCAGTTGGAGTCAACATCCTATTCTTCCATAGTGCTATCAATTTCATCCCCAGATGGGGCTTTGAGGAATCAAGATCCTCCTTCTCCATTGTATGACACAGGACAGTTCTCAGAAAAAGTGCTCCATATAGCTCAATCCTTGGTTCTGAAAAACCATCAAACTTTGTTTCAGATAAAAGATCCAGTACCTGATGCCATGCAGCCGGAAGACTCTTCTTCAGCAGTGATCACTATGCGTCCTGCTTTATTGAAAGTTATCCAGCTGTCTTGGAATGCTGCATCTTCTATTCCTCCCACATCAAAGCACCTGGAGCAAATGTATAAAGTGCTAGAGCGGGATGCAGAGTTCTTGTTCCACCATCCTACTCCGAATTCTGTTATATTTGAAGCATCACAAGGGAAATCACCAAAAGACCATTCTTCTATGGGCAAAGAAGGCAGATGATTGGACCTGATAGGGTGCCACACAGCTACTCTTCTGTCGCACTGGGTTTATGAGTGGCCAACTACCAGGCTGCGATGGCCAGATATCAACTTTTCCTTTAGGAAAATGTGGGGTCTCTTTTTGATCACCTTCCTGAGGACAAATGCAAACTTGCTTGAATTAGAATCATAGAATAGTAGGGCTGGAAGGGGCCTATAAGACCATTGAGTCCAACCCCCTGCTCAATGCAGGAATCCAATTCAAAGCATCCCCGACTGATTGATGTCCAGCTTCATCTTGAATGCCTCTGGTGTGGGAGAGCCCACCACCTCCCTAGGTCATTGGTTCCATTGTCATATTGCTCTAACAGTCAGGATGCTTTTCCTGATGTTCATCTGGAATCTGGCTTCCTGGAACTTGAGCCCATTATTCCATGTCTAGCACTCTGGGATGATCAAGAAGAGATCCTGGCATTCTTCTCTATGACAACCTTTCAAGTACTTGAAGAGCACTATCATATCTCCCCCCAGTCTTGTCTTCTCAAGACTAAACATGCCCAGTTCTTTCAGTCTCTCCTCATAGGGCTTTGATTCCAATCCTTTGATCATCCTTGTTGCCCTCTTCTGAACCCTCTCCAGTTTGTCTGTATCCTTCTTAAAGTGTGGTTCCCAGGACTGGACACAGTACTCCAGATGAGGCCTAACCAGTGCTGAATAGAGGGGAACTAGTACTTCATGTGATTTGGAAGCTATACTTCTATTAATGCAGCCCAAAATAGCATTTGCCTTTTTTGCAGCCACATAACATTGTTGGCTCATATTGTGCTTGTGATCGACAACATTCCAAGATCCTTCTCACTTGTAGTATTTTTGAGGCAAGTATCCCTCCTCTTGTAACTGTGCATTTGGTTTCTTTTTCCTAGGTGCAGAACAGAACTTGGCATTTATCCCTATTACATTTCATTCTGTTGTTTTCTACCCATCACTCCAGCCTATCAAGATTGCTTTGAATTTTGTTTCTGTCGTCCAGGTATTAGCTATCCTGCCCAATTTTGTGTCATCTGCATATTTGATCAGCATTCCCTGTACCTCCTTCTCCAAGTCATTAATAAAATGTTGAAGAGCTCTGGGCCCAGGACTAAGCCCGGAGGTACCCCACTTGTTACCTCTACCCAGTTTGAGAAGATCCCATTGATAAGCACTCTTTGCGTCTGATTCAGTAGCCAACTGTAGATCCACCAGAGAGTTGTTTCATCTAGCCCACTTTGAGCTAGTTTGCTAATTAGGAGATCATGGGGCACTTTGTCAAAAGCTTTGCTGAAGTCGAAGTATATTATGTCCACAGCATTCCCACAGTCCACAAGGGAGGTTACCTGATCAAAAAAGAGATCAGATTCATCTGGCAGGATTTGTTCTTGACAAATCCATGCTGGCTTCGAGTAATCACTGCATTGTTTTCAAGGTGCGTACAGATGGATTGCTTTATCATCTGCTCCAGAATTTCCCCAAGGACTGATGTCAGACTGACTGGTCTGTAGTTCCCAGGTTCCTCCCTTTTGCCCTTTTTGAAGATAGGGACAACATTAGCCCTTCTCCAGTCATCTGGCACTTCCCCCGTCCTCCATGATTTCTCAAAGAGAATAGACAGTGGTTCTGAGAGTTCTTCCGCCAGTTCCTTTATTACTCTAGGATGCGGTTCATCTGGCCCTGGAGATTTGAACTCATTCAAAGTAATTAGGTGTTCCTTGACATATGCCTATCGATCTCAAGCTGCAGTCCTGCCCCTTCAGCCTGTACTTTGCCTTCTTCAGTGGGATCATAGACCCTCTTTCGGGAGAAGACTGAGCTGAAGTAGGTATTGAGAACTTCTGCCTTTTCTTTGTCATCTGTTATCATTTTGCCATCCTTATTTAATAGGTGAACCACCATTTCTTTCCTGTCTTTTACTATGCATGTATCTGAAGAAAGCCTTTTTGATGCTTTTAGCATCTCTCATTAACCTCAGCTCGTTCTTAGCTTTAGCCTTCCTGACGCCATCCCTGCAATTCTGTGCTACCTGCCTGTATGCTTCCTCTGTAACTTGGCCTTCCTTCCACTTCCTACATGTGTCCTTTTTTGTTTTCAGGTCATCTCTAAGCCTTTTGTGAAGCCACATTGACTTCTTCTGTTGTCTTCCACCTCTTTTTCTTGTTGGAATTGTTTGTAATTGTGCCTTTAGAATTTCCTTTTTTAAAAACTCCCACCCATCTTGGACTCCTTTTCTCATTAGAGTCACTTGCCATGGGATCTTACTTATCATTGTTCTGAGTTTATTAAAATTGGCTTTCCTAAAATCCAGGGGACGTGTTTGGCTATACTTGGCTTTTGCTTCCTTTAAAACCAAGAACTCAAGTATAACATGGTCACTTTTGCCCAGAGTTCCCGTAACTGCTACTTTATGCACTGTGTCATCTCTCTTGGTTAGGATCAAGTCAAGGATAGCTGATCCTCTAGTTCCTTCCTCCACTTTCTGTAGGAGGAAGTTATCAGCAACACGAGACAGGAATTTCTTGGAGGGGCCATGTTTTGCAGAATTTGTCTCCCAACAAATATCAGGGAAATTGAAGTCCCCCATTACTAGTACATCATGCTTCCTTGAAACATTGGCAATTTGCTTTTCAAAAGTTTCATCCTCATCTTCTTCTTGATTGGGTGGCTGGTAGTAGACTCCAACCACCATGTTCCTTTTATTCTTTGCTCCATTTATTTTAAACCCGATGCTCTCGATGGGGCTACCAAGCTCGCCCTCCTGTATTTCTGTGGAGGGATATGTACTTTTAACATATAGTGCAGCTCCACCTCCCTTTCCCTTTCCACCTTCTGTTCCACCAGGATCCACCTGATAGTTGTTTCATCAAGCCCACTTTAGTTTGTTAATCAGGATATCATGGGCACTTTGTTGAAAGCTTTGCTGAATTTTTCAAAGCAAGTCAAGACGCCTCTCTCATCAACAAATAAACACCTCCTGTTACACAGGGCAGACTGTGATGCATTGGTCCACATGCTGTATCATATCAGCCGTGACATTGGTTTAGGCAGTCTTCTTATAAGCAATCCCATTTGCCAGTGCGACAACCTTTTTACCAATCACCAGCTCCAGCCTTGAATTCCAGTCTTCAAACTTCAGGAACACTCAAAGGAAGCAAGACACTAACAAACATCCACTTTGTTCCTCTGTATGTCACCTCATCTTTGGCTATCATCTTTTACACTATCCCCAGACTTCGAGGCAGATAGGATCAGATACACGGGTCCTTTCCATTGTCTAGCAGGGTTACAGAATTGAGTTCAATGACCTCCCATTGATGGGCACCATAAGAACTACCACACCCTCAGCCATGCTACTGGCCAAAGTGAACAACCTTCTGTTCAAAGGGGCGATAGAAACTGTTCCAGAACAACAGGTTTACAATGGGTTCTCCTGTTATTTCACTGTCCTAAAAATGGATGGAAGACTTCGGCCAACAAGTTCTGGACATCAGTGAGGTAAATGTTTACATCACTCCCAAGTGCTTTTGGATGGTCACACTCAACTCTATCCTTCCACTACTTTGGGAGGGAGAATAGTTTACGTCTCTGCAACAAAAATAACTATTTTCACATCTCAATCAACATCAGCCATCAATGTTTCCTCTGCTTTGCAATTGATACAGAAGTGTACAAGAAATGAACTGATTTCAAGTGTTGCCCTTTGGCCCTGTGACATTGCCAATTATATTCACCAAATGCATGGCCATCATAGTGGTCCACTTTCGCATGGGGGTGTAGACAACTGGCTTCTGGTAGCGTCAACAAGGGCAGGAGTTCTGAGTGCCCTGTCCATTACTTATCACCTGCTTCACGAACTCAGCCTCTGTATCAGTGTAAAGAAGTCCAACTTGATACCAAAGCAGTGCATCCAATTTATTTGGGCAATATTGGACTCTACCACAAGGGTCAATTACTGCAAGTTGAGATTATCTCAAGACTCTACTGCAAGTTGAGCCATTCTTCCCCTGGACTGCACGTGAACATCAGCATGCCTTTCAGGAGAGTTAGCCATCCAAAGGGTCATTACTACCACAGATACATAGGCTGCTTGGACTTATGACAGCTACTGCATCCGTGTTCAGTTTAGCGCACATGCAGATGCAAACTCTTTAAAACTGGTGTGTCCATGCATTCAATCTGATTTGGGGCATTCAATCTGACTTCTGTGGCCTCCTCTCTGACTTAAGCGATGGACATATCTAATCTTCAGGAGGGCATGCTGTTTTCTTCCCCATCTGCATCATGAGTATTGACTATGGATTTTTCCCTGTCAGGCTGGGGTGCACACTATGGGACACTAAGGGTGAATGGGAAGTGGTCCACAGACAAGTCCTGGCTTCATATCAACCTGCTGGAGCTGTTGACTGTTCTGAAGGCCTTGAAAGCATTTGAGATAGAGCGTCATTCCGGTCGGCGCCATGTCGCCCTGGAAAGCGTCCTGCGGAGGCTCCGCAGGTCACCTCCTCAAACAGCTTTTAAAAGGTTGAAAAACCTTTTCATCTTATTTTATGTATTTATTTATTTATTGCATTTATATCCCACCTTTTTCCTCTTGCAAGGAACCCAAGGCGGCTTACATTATCCTCTTCCTTCTCTCCGTTTTATCCTCACAACAACAACCCTGTGAGGTTGGGCTGAGAGTCTGTGACTGGCCCAGAGTCACCCAGTGAGCTTCCATGGCCAAGAACCTGGCTCTCCCAGCTCCCAGTCCGTCACTCTCACCACTACACTACATCTTCCCCTGGAATTAAAAGGGGAAGCTAGAGTACCATCTGGATAAGATCTTGGAAGAACAACTCCTTTTGCGGAACAGCAGAAGAGCTGGACTCTAAGGTCAGTTTTCCAGAGCATTATCTACTCAAAGCTGTTTTGAAACTCCTATGTAATTAGGAGACTTCAGGGCTGACGAGCTCCAAAAGTATTTATGAATTAAAAATACCAACAATATCTGAGGACCTGCAAAATCTGTTGAAGCGACTGTTTGTTTGTAATTATTCTTGCTTGCTTTCTTTATGGAAGAGGAGGATGGCAGCATCAAGGGGAAGGAAAAAAGCCACGGGACCACCGCCAACTCCCCCAACCCCTCCCTTGGCAAAGGTTTCTAGAGATGCTAGAGATGTAGAGGAGTTGCTGGCTCTGATAAAAACTTTGTCTTCTAATTAGAAGAACAGGCTAAGAGGCTGGATACAATCCAAGGTTCTATTACTAACCTTCAATGGGCTGTGAATCTAATTAATAGCTCTTTGCAAAAGATGGAATTGAAGGTTAATGCTCTCCAAGACCAGGTGTCTGTCTGCACAAGAGATGGCTATGCATGCCTCTCAAAATATCCTGCCTGCAAGAATTTTCCAACTGGAGGCATATACTTGTAGAGTGAACCTGCATATCCTTGGTATCAAAGATCTGCCTGCTGATATAAGTCTGTTTAAATTCTTGGATAAATTTCTGCATGATCTACTCGCTCTGCCATCTGATTATTTACTCAATATTGAGCATGCATACTGTGTTCCAGGTCTAGTTCGTAGCATCAAAGGGACTGCCTATACTGTTATAGTTCAATTTGCAAGAGTTTCTACAAAAAATCATATTTTGCACTTGGCAAGAGAAGTGGGAGAACTTTTTGGGGGGCCAATAAGAGACAAAGTTATGTTATTTCTGGATTACACTAAAGAAATAGCTGACAAAAGAAGGCAATTTACCAAGGCGAGAAATCAGGCAAGACAAATGAATCTGCAATACCATATCAAATACCCTGCTATATTTAGTGTTCTTTTTGAAGGCCAGATGAAAAAGTTTTTAAATCATGAAATGGCGGAGGCGTGGCTAGCTGGCATTCAAAGTAAAGCACAAGAGACATCTTCCCCAGCCTCTTGAGCTGGGAACTTTTCAACTATTATTGTTTTTCGGATTTATTTGGGTTATAAGGTCTGGGCAGTATGCCAGTCCAGATAACTGTTTACATATATCCCCCCCTCTTTTTTCCCTCTCTCTCTTTTTCTTACTTCCTCTTTTTTTATATTAGACATGATATACTGTATAATAAAATTCCTGTTTGTGTGTGTATAGATACGTATACATTCATATATAGATTTAGAAATGACACTATCTAAATTATTTTGTTGTTCAGTCGTTCAGTCATGTCTGACTCTTCGTGACCCCATGGACCATAGCACGCCAGGCCTTCCTGTCCTGCGCTCTCTCCCGGAGCGTGCTCAAGTCCATATTCATTGCATCAGTGATGCTATCTAGCCATCTCATCCTCTGCCGTCCCCTTCTCCTTTGGCCTTCAGTCTTTCCCAGCATCAGGGTCTTTTCCAGAGAGTTTACTCTTCGCATTAGGTGGCCAAAATATTTGAGCTTCATCTTCAGGATCTGTCCTTCCAAGGAGCACTCAGGGTTGATTTCCTTTAGGATTGACTGATTTGACCTCCTTGCAGTCCAGGGGACTCGTAAGAGTCTTCTCCAGCACCACAGTTCGAAAGCATCAATTCTTCGGCCCTCAGCCTTCCTTATAGTCCAGCTCTCACAGCCATACGTTACTACTGGGAAAACCATAGCTTTGATTAGACGGACCTTTGTCGGCAAGGTGATGTCTCTGCTTCTTACTATGCTGTCTAGGTTTGCCATAGCTTTCCTCCCAAGGAGCAAGCGTCTTTTAATTTCATGGCTACAGACACCGTCTGTGGTGATCTTGGAGCCCAAGAAAATAATATCTGTCACTGCTTCCATTTCTTCCCCTTCCATATGCCAGGAAGTGATGGGGCCAGATGCCACGATCTTCATTTTTTTAATGTTGAGTTTCAAACCAGCTTTTGCACTCTCCTCTTTCACCCTCAACAAGAGGCTCTTTAGATCCTCTTCGCTTTCTGCCATTAGGGTGGTATTGTCTGTGTATCTGAGGTTGTTGATAATTCTCCCGGCAATCTTAATTCCGACCTGTGATTCATCCAACCCGGCGTTTCTCATGATGTACTCTGCATATAAGTTAAATAAGTAGGGCGACAATATGCAGCCTTGTCGTACTCCTTTCCCAATTTTGAACCAATCGGTTGTTCCATGTCTGGTTCTTACTGTTGCTTCTTGACCCTCGTACAGGTTTCTCAGGAGACAGGTAAGGTGGTCTGGTACCCCTATCTCTTTCATAATTTGCCACAGTTTGTTGTGATCCACAGAATCTAAAGTATAGATAGTATAAAATATATTAGTGATTTGTTATTATTTCTTATCCTTTTTAATTTCCTTCCTTTTTATTATTATTACTATCATTATTATGAGACTTTGATTAGTAAAATTTTTGGCTGGTTAAATTATTAAGCTTTACTATTATATGTTAACTGAAGGGCAATATATGGTTATTGGAAATGAACTGTAGGCCTGCTCCCTTGCTATAAGACTGATATGATACTGAAATGTAAGGTTGATTATCTACGCTGTACTGAATTGTAATATTGGCAATGTTATAGGTATAACTTTTAAATAGAATGATATTTGAAATTTGTGTGTAATGGAGTTTAAATTTAATCCTTTTAAGTAAGTTTTTTATATTTTTTATTTTTCTTTCTTGCTTTCTTCTCCCCTTTTCCTTCTTCCGTTTTCTTTTTCTTTTTCGTTATTGCTGTGTCCTTCTAAGAACAGTGTATTGTTGGAAACTGTAGATAATGACTAGGTTGTTGGTACTGTTTATTTCATTTATAAAGATAAAAAATAGAATAAAAAGTATTTTAAAAAAGGAAAAAAAGAAAGCATTTGAGACAGAGCTATGCGGAAACTTGGTTCAGATGGTATAAGACAACAACACTACTGTTTATCATCTGAAAGAGCAAGGTGGAAAAACATCCTTCTCCCTGCTCGACCTCATGCTCAGGATTCATCACTGGTGTATCCCTTGTTGTATCAGTCTAATAGCGGTTCACATAGCAGGGGTGGACAATCTCCTTGCAGATGATCTCAGCTGAAATTATTTGATGTCCCACAAGTAGATAGTAGCATTATGGGTGGTGAGCAGTCTCTTTCACAGGTAGGTACTCATCTGATAGAATTACTTACTCGAACAGAAAACAGTTAGTGCTGTTTTTTCCGCAGCAGGGCAGGCATGAACTCAGAATTGCATTTTTTTATCACTGGATGGGACTGTTCTTTTATGCCTTTCCATCTATTTCCCTCTTTACCAAAGTCCTGGCAAAGATGAGAGCAAATGGAACAATTGCCCCACCGTGGCTGAGGCAACTCTGGTTTGTGCTTCTTCTCTGTCTCGCCTTTGAGGATTATGTTCACCTGCCATCAGTCCTGAACTTCCTGACATGCGACTGAGGCAGAATCTGCTATCCCGATCTGGAGATGCTCTGAATGACAGCTGGGAGGATTAATTAAATATCCCTCCTGTTTGTATCCCAGAGTCTGTTCAGTGGGTATGTGATGTAGCATGCAAGCCAGCTACACGGAAGTTGTATGCTCGCAAATGGGCCTCTTTCTTCAGTTTTGTGGACCATCATGGGTTCAGTCCTGTTTGGTGTCAGTTGCATCAATTTCTTCAGCCCATTCTCTCCCCTCATAAGAAGGGTTTATCTTTTTCCTTATTGAGGGTTTACTTAGGGGCAGCCTCTGCTTCTCATCTGCCTGTGGAAGGGGTATTGGTGTTTTCACACCCCTTGGTTAAGCAGTTTCTCTGGTGCATTTGGAACCTCAGCCCTTCAGTCTGAAGACCAGTTCACGCATGGAGCCTATTGTTGTGCAGGCCTTGACTGCCAAGCCATTCAAACCACTAGCCATTGCTGATCTTTGCCAAGTTTCGTGGAAGACAGCTTTCCTTGTGAATGTGACTTCTGCACACAGGTCAAGTGAGCTTTGCACATTGCACGTAGCTGCTCCTTATCTGATGTTACATTGTGACAAAGTGGTTCTCTGACCTGACCTGGCCTTCTTACCTGAAGTTGTCTCTGAGTTCCAGTTAAATCAGGACATTATTCTGCTAACTTTCTTTCCTTTGCCTTCATTGTTGATTGAATCTGCTCTTCGTTGCTTGGATATCTGTCATGCACTGGCATTCTATAAGTCCTGGACTGAACAGCTCATGTCACCTTGTCTGATCTTCTGCTATGAAGTTCCACAACAGGGCTTACCAGTATAGTTGCAAAGCTTCTCTTTCTGGGTTGTACACACCATTAAACTCACCTGTAAGTTAGCAGGTATCCAGCTTTTGGATCCTATCCAGGCCCATTCTACTCAGACAGTGGCTGCATTGGTGACATTCACAAAAGGCTTTCCTCTCCTGGGACTATGTGTGCAGCTACCTGGTCAAAACCATTGACTTTCTTCAGTTACCACAGGCTAGATGTCAGGGCAAGAGCTGACTGCTCCTTTGGATGTGCTGTCATGTCAGCGGTTCTGCACCGAACCCACCTCCAGGAAGTCAGTTTGCTAATCACCCATAGAAACCACAAAGGAGAAAGACCAGTTGTCTACCTGTAACTGTGGTTCTTTGAACTGTGGTCATCTGTGCATTCACAAAACCTGCCCACTTCGGTGACTACTTTCCACTAAGTTCAGTGAGATGTATTCCCAGGTATGTATAGGAGTGCAGCTGTAATTCCCTTAAATACATAAACATATTTAAAAGAATATGCTTCGATGTAAACACCATAACACTGTCTGACTGGTACCCAAAGGGTGTATCCCTAGGCACATTTACCTGGGAGGGAACACCACTGAATTCAGTGGGGATTACATCTGAGTAGACATGCATTGTTGTTGTTCAGTCGTTAAGTCGTGTCCGACTCTTTGTGACCCCATGGACCACAGCATGCCAGGCCTTCCTGTTCTCCGCTCTCTCCCGGAGTGTGCTCAAGTTCACAGACATGCATACAATTGCACTATTATTTTGCAATCCCATCCCCACTTGCTCATAAAGTAAATCCCACTAAATGTATGGCCCTCATTCCTGGCTATATACACATAGGATCAGGCTACACAACTGAAATGTAGTGGCAGCTTGTGGACAGAAGCACAAAAGACTACGGGTAAAATCCAACAGAAGCCCTACTTAGAGTGGATCCATTGAAATGAATGGGACTTAGGTTAGTCATGACTATCCCAAGCTCCATTCGTTTCAATGGGTCTACTCTAAGCAGGAGTTATGTTAGATTTTACCTAGATTTAAAAAAATGCCATCAGGAGTATAACAATAATAAGTTTAAAAGTCCAACTGTAAAAACAATCAGCAGAGAGAAAATGTCCATTAAAACTTTTATGGTGAAAACATGTTGTTATTCAGAAATTGCTTTATTTGCATTTAAGGTAGTGTATTCAATTTTAAACCAGTAGGACTACATTCACACTAGTGTTCGTGGGTCCCCTTAAAGTAGATTAGAATTTGTAGGTGATCATTCATGGTATATATTAAGTTTCCTATCCTACAATCTGCTCCTCATTGACTGCAGGCTTTCAAACATCCTGGGTTCTTTGCTACCTGAAGGGCCTACTGGGTTATAAAAGTTTGCTGAAGCATCTTCAGAATACAAGATCAACATTTGGAAATGACAGGTAGGTCTATTTCTGTATGACTGAAACACAGGGGTGGGGAGAGGTGGCACTGGTGAGAGCAGAGAAATGAGACACTTCCATAGGGTGGCTGGATGTAAAAGAATACTTAACTGCTAGGGTGTTCTAAAACAATTTCCCCAAACCACAAATCCCCATAATACAAGTCACAACTATATCGTCAAACAATGTATAACAATAGGAGTAGCTACATATGTATATAATAGAATGCTGGTCAGGAGAAGGCCAGGGAGACCCACTGTATTGGGGTCTGGCTCTAGTTTGGAGCCTTTCACTCAATATCTGGATTTTCTTCTTTGAGACTTTGTCAGACAGAGTCCCACATATATACAGGACACTACAGATTTTATTAAAGCAATATACTTTTTCCCCACTGAGAATGATTTATGTCAGATAACAATGGACATCAATTCTATGTCCACTCCTTTCCCACATGAAGAAGGCAGAGAAGTGTTTCAATATTTTTAGAACACAGAGTCAACACTGATCCTCCCATGGATTTTTTTATTAGATGTCATTTTGGATGTCATATTGGAGAATAATTATTTTAGGTCTGAGGATCAGTTCTATTTTCAGTTCAATGGGGTAACCTTGGGGAGTCCCATGACACCCAGTATAGAAAACATTTTTCCAAATAGACAGCATATGTTGTATTATGGCAGATATATTGATGACATCTACAGTCAGGGCCAGAAATACTGGAACAAGGATAACTGTTTTGGCAGTTGGCCTCTGTACACCACCACATTGAAGCTGAAAGGAAACACACCCAGATGGGAGTGAAGTCAGGACTTTCAGCTGTAATTCAAGGGGTTTGACAAAAGTGGGGCACTAACCATTCAGGAAATACAGCCAGTGGCATACACACACACCCATCATTGGTGGCTCATAAGTAATGGAATGAATGGCTGACAAGCAGCAGCATGGTCAGCTGTGGCCTGTTTCCTGGGTACCCCATGACCAATCAAGCAGATAAAAGGCCTGGAGGTGGTTCTGAGTGTTACATTTGCATTTGGTAGCTGTTCATTGGAACTCCCAACATGAGGTCCAAAGAGGTGTCCATATGAGTGAAGGAGGCCATCATTAGGCTGCGGAAACAAAATAAACCCATCAGAGAGATAGCAAAAACAGTGGGAGTGGCCAATACAACAGTTTGGAACATCCTGAAAAAGAAGGAATTAACTGGCAAGCTCAGCAACAGCAAAAGGCCTGGAAGACCACGGAAGACAACTAAAGTGGATGACTGCAGAATTCTGCTCATGGTGAAGAGGAACCCTTTCACATCATCTAGCCAGGTCAAGAACGCTCTTGAGGAGGTAGGCATGTCATTGTCAACATCGACAGTCAAAAGACGGCTTCATGAATGTAAATACAGAGGCTTCACAACAAGGTGCAAACCACTGGTAACGCTCAAGAACCGAAAGGCCAGATTAGCCTTTGCCAGCAAACACCTAAAAAAGCCTGCCCAGTTCTGGAATAAGATTCTTTGGACTGATGAAACCAAGATTAACTTGTACGAGAATGATGAGAAGAGAAAAGTATGGAGAAGAAAAGGAACAGCTCATAATCCAAAGCATGCCACATCATCTGTCAAACATGGTGGAGGCAGTGTTATGGCATGGGCATGTATGGCTGCCAATGGAACCGGGTCACTGGTGTTTATTGATGACCTGACTGCTGATAAAAGCAGCAGGATGAATTCTGAAGTGTATAGGGCTATACTTTCTGGTCAGATTCAGCCGAATGCTGCCAAAAAGATAGGACGCCGCTTCATATTGCAGTTGGATAATGACCCAAAACATACAGCAACAGCTACCCAAGAGTTTCTCAAGGCAAAGAAGTGGGATGTTCTTCAATGGCCAAGTCAGTCACCTGATCTCAACCCAATGGAGCATGCTTTTCACCCACTGAAGACAAGACTGAAGGCAGAAAGACCCACAAACAAGCAGCAGCTGAAGGCAGCTGCAGTAAAGGCCTGGCAAAGCATATCGAGGAGCATTTGGTCATGTCCATGGGTTCCAGACTTCAGGCAGTCATTGAGCGCAAAGGATTTTCATCCAGGTATTGAAGGCGATCCTTAAGTTTGAAATGATTTTGGTTTGTTCCATTACTTATGAGCCACCAACGATGGGTGTGTGTGTCTGCCACTGGCTGTACTTCCTGAATGGTTAGTGCCCCACTTTTGTCAAACCCCTTGAATTACAGCTGACAGTCCTGACTTTGCTCCCATCTGGGTGTGTTACCTTTCAACTTCAGTGTGGTGGTGTACAGAGGCCAACTGCCAAAACAGTTATCTTTGTTCCAATATTTCTGGCCCTGACTGTACATAGTGGCTTTTCAGGGTTGTATAGTGGATTAGTTCATAAATTGGATGACTACAGTAGACCCCAACATAATGTATTTCACATAAGGATTCACAAGAAATATCTTTCTTGGATGTGTTGACCTATAAAAGTGGTGGGGAAATTCATGTGAAAAAGTATTGTAAACCTACAGGGAGGAAGACCAAGTGATCTCCCTGCATATTTAAGAAATATGGTTTAAGAACCCTATATGGTTCCGGCCCAGCCTATCTTAAGGAGCGCCTCCAGCAACACCAGACAGGCCGCTTAACAAGATCAGCCTCGGATGGCCTTCTCTCTGTCCCATCAGCCAGGACAGCTAGACTGGTGGGGACGAGGGAGAGGGCCTTCTCTGTGGTGGCCCCCACTCTGTGGAACTCCCTCCCTAGGGAACTCCGTCATGCCCCCTCTTTAATGAGCTTCTGTCGTGCATTAAAAACATGGTTGTTCAGGCAGGCATTTGGGGTGGGTTAGGGTATTTTTTTAAAAAAAATTTTATGGTAAAATTTTATTGTTTTAAATTGTTTATGGTGGGTTGTACATCGCCCAGAGTGGCTGGGTGACCAGTCAGATGGGCGATTAATAAATGTAATAAATAAAATAATAAAATAAAATAAATAAAATAATTTGCCCTTTTCACAAGTTTTGATATTGAAATGTAATTGCACCAGTGTAGAAGTGCAGAAGTGTACAATCTCAGCACAGATCAATATAGTCCATCTATTAAAATAATGGGGTCATCCTCAGAAAGTGATTACTGAAGTGAGGGGAAAAGCAGATAGTTACCAAAGATATGAGCTTTTACAGGAAAAGAAGGCATAACTATTTTGTTCCTAAGGGTGCGATAAAATGACTTTTCATTTCACATGGTGTTAAAGTACAGACATTTTATTAAAAATATCCCAGGATGTCACAATCCAGCTACCATCGGGCATTGTAGAGATCTTTCAGTATCAAGGACAAAGATTCAGATCTGGTCCATGACAGAATCAGGCTGTCCATCACACATGGCCAGTTCAAATGTGGTTCATACTCATGTGGTGCTCAGCCTCTACAGTTGAAGGTGTTTCTCAATCAATGCCCGTGATGGGAAGTCTTTTATTCCAAGAGATTTCACAGTGTGTCAATCTAATCATGGACTTGAGGTGATTTCATGTTCTTGTCCCCGCAAAACTTTTAATTTTTTTAATCCTCCCTCCCCTCATTTTTTTAAATGGATGTATGCATGGATTTGTATATATCCATAGCAATGAATACATATGAAATTCATACAACTTTTTAGCAATTATATATACACGTCAACAAAAGTGGACCAAATATCCAAATAAATATCCAGCTTTCAAGCCACGAATCAGCGAACATAAAAGCAAGAGAAGAACTAGGGTGTTTGAGGCTCCATTAACTTCACGTTTCATGGAATATAATAATTTACTGGAGGAACTGAGATTGATAGCAATTGAACAAGTACACATATTGAGGTATAAAGGATAGGATCCTCATTTATTATTGTGTCAGTGAGAGGCATTTTGGATCTTTACCTTTAAATCTGTTGCCCCTAATGGGCTTATTCCCCTAATGGGCTTATTCCTCCTTTACTGGAGGAACTGAGATTGATAGCAATTGAACAAGTACACATATTGAGGTATAAAGGATAGGATCCTCATTTATTATTGTGTCAGTGAGAGGCATTTTGGATCTTTACCTTTAAATCTGTTGCCCCTAATGGGCTTAATGGAACATTTCACTTATCAACACTTATTGTGTAAATAGACAGCACAAGTTATATAGTATCTGTTTCCACATACAAATAGTGCTGCTTTAAGACTGATTACCAGGTTGGTTGAAAGACGTAAACAGCTGATAAAAATCAGAATAATTTAGGAGTTCAGTTCATTTTGGCTATGGGCAGTTGAAGGAGTGGCAGAACATTTGGTCAGCTTGTAAAAACTGTTTTTGCACTTGTGGTAAGCTTCCTATGTTTTGCAAAAATATATCATTTTTGTTAATTACTGAAATATGGAATGAACTCTGAAATATTTTAAAATGTTGTTTTATAAGGATTTGCTTTGATCACTAGAACAGTGGAGAGGTGTAACCCTTTTCTCCGGAAGACTTAAAATCTACAGAATTGGACTTGATAAAGGCAATTTGCTGAAACAGGTTTTGACCACTATTCTGTTGTCACATACATCTACATTTATTCCTGTTAGTATACATTGTTTGACAATATAGTTGTGAACTGTGTTAATGGGTTTGGGGTTTTTTTAGATATGGATTTATAAGAGGACAGGTCTCCTACATTAATTAGTTGTGGAGAAAAGGGAATTTCAGCAGATGCAACTTGTCAGGCAACACCAACCTGTTCAAATCCCCTCTTCTTCTCAGCAATTAAAGGTGCAAGAGCCCTGTCCCAAGAAAATAAGAAGAGCCCTGCTGGATCAAACCAAGAATCTATCTAGTCCATTATTCTGTTCACACAAAGGCCAACCTGCTGCCTGTGGGAAATCCACAAGTAGGACATGAGTGCAGTAGAACCCTTCTGCTCATGTTCCCAGTAACTGGAGTACACAGACGTACTGCTTCAGATGACTGAAGGTAGCATATATCCACCAGGACTAATAGTCACTGATAGCCTTATACTCCAATTAATTTGTCGAATCCCCTTTTAAAGCCACCCAAATTGGTGGCCATCACTACATCTTGTGGTAGAGAATTCCATTGTTTAATTATGATTTGATTGAGGGCAGTATATTGGCACTTGTTTTCCTTTTCTAATTTCATGGTGTTCGCCATTTTCTCAACATGTTTATCCAGCTGTCCACCACAACCCCAAGATCTCTTTCTTGGTAAGTCACCACTAGTTCAGATCCCATCAGTGTACACATGAAGCTGCACCCCCCCCCCTCCCGCCCAACCTGTATCACTTTACTCTTGTTCACATTACAAATTGCTTACATTGAACTGCATTTGCCATTTTGATGCCCATTCTCCCAGCTCTCCCAGTTTAGAGAGCTCCTCTTTTTCAGATGGCCACAATAGTTTTTCTAGGCATCAATTCTGTTCTCTATCGGTCAAGCAGATCACACCTTGTATGGCAGCAGGAGGACTTAGGCTGGAATCCTATACCCACTGAGCTCAACTGGGCTTCCTTCCAGCTAGATGTCTTGTATGTTATATCTAAGGTATTTATAAGCATGCAACGATTAACTGTTCTAAAGGGGGAGGCCCAGTATGACTAACTTCCACTCCTAATGTTTTTCTGCCTGTTATATAGTAGTTCACTGTGAATGGGGTGGGTGGGGGAAAGGAATTGGGACCTTGCATTACTTTCAGAGAATTGGCCTGGCCTGAAAAATTGGTATTACAAATAGCTTCACCACTTCAGAGACAAAACATGTGATTGGCCCAAAATGGTTTGTTGCGGGGGAGGGGGGAGAGAAATAGATAGGCTTTATGTACAAATGGTGGTCAAACATGAGATGGCAAGATTGAACATCGACATCTTGGGAATCAGCGAACTAAAATGGACAAACATGGGCGAATTTAATTCAGGTGACCATTATATCTACTACTGTGGGCAAGAATCCCTTAGAAGAAATGGAGTAGCACTCATAGTCAACAAAAAGGTGGGAAAAGCAGTACTGGGGTAAAATCTCAAAAACGATAGAATGATCTCAGTACGAATCCAAGGCAAACCATTCAACATCACAGTAATTCAAGTCTATGCCCCAACCAATGAGGCCGAAGAAGCTGAGTCTTCTGTGAAGACCTACAACACCTTCTAGAACTAACACCAAACAAAGATGTCCTCTTCATCATAGGGGATTGGAATGTCAAAGTAGGAAGTCAAGAAATCACCGGGATAACAGGCAAGCATGGCCTTGGTGTACAAAATGAAGCAGGACAAAGGCTAATAGAGTTTTGCCAAGAGAACATGCTGATAATAACAAACACTCTTTTCCAACAGCACAAGAGACGACTCTACACATGGACATCACCAGATGGTCAATATCGAAATCAGATTGATTATGTACTTTGCAGCCAAAGATGGAGAAGCTCTATACAGTCAGTAAAAACAAGACCTGGAGCTGACTGTGGCTCAGATCATGAGCTTCTTGTTGCAAAATTTCGGCTGAAATTGAAGAACGTAGGAAAACCCACTAAACCATTCAGGTATGACCTAAATCATATCCCTTCTGAATATACAGTGGAGGTGAGGAATAGATTTAAGAGATTAGACCTTATAGACAGAGTGCGTGAGGAACTATGGACGGAGGTCCGTAACATTGTTCAGGAGGCAGCAACGAAATCCATCCCAAAGAAAAAGAAATGCAAGAAAGCCAAGTGGCTGTCTGATGAGGCTTTACAAGTAGCCGACGAAAGAAGGGAAGAGAAAAGCAAGGGAGAAAGGGGAAGATATATCCAACTGAATGCAGAGTTCCAGAGAACAGCAAGGAGAGACAAGAAGGCCTTCTTAAATGAACAATGAAAGGAAATCGAGGAAAACAATAGAATGGGAAAGACTAGAGATCTCTTCAAAAAAATCGGAGATATCAAGAGAATGTTTTGTGCAAAGACGGGCATGATAAAGGACAAAGAAGGCAGGGACCTAACAGAAGCAGATGAGATTAAGAAGAGGTGGAAAGAATACACAGAAGAACTATACAGGAAAGATCTGAATGTCTCTGATAGCCGTGATAGTGCGGTCACTGAACTTGAGCCGGACATCCTAGAGAGGGAAGTCAAGTGGGCCTTAGGAAGCATTCCTAACAACAAAGCTAGTGGAGAAGACAGTGTTCCAACTGAGCTATTTAAAATCCTAAAAGATGATGCTATTAAAGTGCTGCACTCAATATGCCAACACATTTGGAACACTTAACAGTGGCCACAAGACTGGAAAAGGTCAGTTTACATTCCAATTCCAAAGAAGGGCAACGCCAAAGAGTGTTCAAACTACCGCACAATTGTGCTCATTTCACATGCCAGCAAGGATATGCTCAAAATCCTACAAGCTAGGCTTCAGCAGTATGTGAACCGAGAACTACCGGAAGTACAAGCGGGGTTTTGAAGAGGCAGAGGAACTAGAGATCAAATCGCCAACATTGGCTGGATCATGGAGAAAGCAAGAGAATTCCAGAAAAACGTCTATTTCTGCTTCATTGGCTACGCTAAAGCCTTTGATTGTGTGGATCACAACAAACTGTGGCAAATTCTTAAAGAGATGGGAGTACCACCCACCTTACCTGTCTCCTGAGAAACATGTACGAGGGTAAAGAAGCAACAGTAAGAACCAGACATGGAACAACCGATTGGTTCAAAATTGGGAAAGGAGTACAACAAGGCTTCATATTGTCACCCTGCTTATTTAACTTATATGCAGGGTACATCATGAGAAACACCAGGTTGGATGAATCACAGGTCGGAATTAAGATTGCTGGGAGAATTATCAACAACCTCAGATACACAGACAATACCACCCTAATGGCAGAAAGCAAAGAGGATCTCAAGAGCCTCTTGTTGAGGGTGAAAGAGGAGAGTGCAAAAGCTGGTTTGAAACTCAACATTAAAAAAATGAAGATCGTGGCATCTGGCCCCATCACTTCCTGGCATATAGAAGGGGAAGAAATGGAAGCAGTGACAGAGTTTATTTTCTTGGGCTCCAAGATCACCGCAGACGGTGACTGTAACCATGAAATTAAAAGATGCTTGCTCCTTGGGAGGAAAGCTATGGCAAACCTAGACAGCATAGTAAGAAGCAGAGACATCACCTTGCCGACAAAGGTCCGTCTAATCAAAGCTATGGTTTTCCCAGTAGTAATGTATGGCTGTGAGAGCTGGACTATAAGGAAGGCTGAGGGCCGAAGAATTGATGCTTTCAAACTGTGGTGCTGGAGAAGACTCTTACGAGTCCCCTGGACTGCAAGGAGTCAGATCAGTCCATCCTAAAGGAAATCAACCCTGACTGCTCATTGGAAGGTCAGATACTGAAACTGAAGCTCAAATATTTTGGCCACCTAATGCAAAGAGAAAACTCACTGGAAAAGACCCTGATGCTGGGAAAGACTGAAGGCCAAAGGAGAAGGGGACGGCAGAGGATGGGATGGCTAGACAGCATCTCTGATGCAATGAATATGAACTTGAGCGTGCTCCAGGAGAGAGCGGAGGACAGGAAGGTCTGGCGTGCTATGTTCCATGGGGTCATGAAGAGTTGGACACGCCCGACTTAACGACTGAACAACAACAACATGTACAAATAACACAGATACAGCGCATCTGGATCATGTTGAAATGTTTATTTGGAAAGCTCTAACTTTGTGCAAGTTGCTGTTTTTAATAGTAATAATAATAATAGATTCTATGATTTAGCCACACTCTAAGCTACCAACATTACAAGCCTGTGTACATCAGCATCATTTACATTTGAGTTGAAAAATAGATATTTTTTTTATCACCATCATGTAAAGATTAGAGGTTCAGTATTAAAAAAATAATTATAGATCTTGGAAGAAACAGATAAAACACACGTATTTGTCATGTGTAAGACAGTTTAAAGTCCTTTCTGGTGCAAGAATACTTTGGAGGCCTCAGGAGGGGTCTGGTGAGAACCCAGAGGCTGGAGAGCTTATTTCAGTGGTTCATCTTTTCTCAAGTGTAAGACTACTGCTGTGGTTCCAGCAACTCCTTTTTTTCCAGAATTATACTAGAGGATAGTGAGGAGACGTGGCTATTCCACAGTTGTTATCTCTGTCTTTAGCCATCAAGAAATAGCCTTTGTCACCCCACTTGTCGCTCCAGCTGAAAGGATAAAAACGACAACATTAGGACTTAGATATGGAGAAAGTATGTTCAGACTGTCATCTGTCTCGGTCTCTCTCTCTCATACACGAACATCTGAAGACATACAGATTTAAGCACCACTCCTGTCCTTTTTGTAGAGAAGTTCTGGGACTGCAGAGCTGCCACTGGCCAAGTGAGTTAAGGTGACTGGGGGGTGCCTCCATTCATCACTGAACAGCTACTGCAATGCTGGGTTTTCTCTTCCTACCCCATTCCTTATAATTTCTACTAGATTACAAGCCCGTGGGCAAGGAGTGATTTTTTTTTTTTTAAGATCTGTACAAGGCTTAGAAAATTTTCGGCATTTGTTTTATTGTTGTAACAATGCTGTTCCTGTGGGCTGAGTCCATCTGCAGCTACATCTGCCCCCCTATCAGTTATCACCCCCTAGTGCTCCTTACCACATCAATGTATTCTTTATTATACCTTTTGATTTTTGATTTTAGCTGGAAGCTACTTTAGGAGCTAATTTTGGCTAGAATGTAATCTCTGAGCCATAAGATTTAAAGGAGTGCACAAGTCGGGCTAGTTATGACCACTTGTTTGTGGAGTGGTTTGTTGAGTTTGTTGAGGAGCAGCATTATCCTGGGCAAGACTGCACAAAATGGCCCACATCATAGCTGTGGAAAAATCCAGCCTTTTGCAACCTGGTGTCCTCCAGTTGGGTTGGACTGCAACTCCCATCATCCCCAGCCAGTATGGCCTATGGCTGGTCACGACTGTCAAACAAGAGCTCATGTCTAGCTACTCCACCTCATGTGATTTGTGGATACGAACATACCATTTTGTCCAAAGTGTGTTCTACCAGCTGCGCAAAAGAATAATTAACGCACAGAAAAGGCTACCCTGACATTTCTATCTTTTATACATTGAGATTCAAATGCAAATGCAATTGTACAAATGAACTGTACAATTTCAGGACTTGGGTGGGAAAATTTCAGGGATGCGGATGGATGTTCAGATAGATAATTTGAATGTCTGTCTGCACCCCTGAAATTCCTGCCTACAGGAATGCCAGGGGACAAGGTGTGTGACTTTCAACAAACCTGTTTTTTACAATCCAGTACTTCTTGCCATCTTCTTCTACACCCTCAAAGCCATAACCAACAATGAGAACAGCATGATTCGGCTGGTAACTTCTACATTCTGGTTCATAATAAATACCTAGAAACAGAAAAGATAGTCAGTTTCCAAATCAAGCAATTTCCCATTTTTCTTGGTCCAAAGAATCTAGTCTTATATCCAATGTGAGTAGTCATAGGAAGCTGTCTAACATAGAGTCCATGCATGTAGCTCAGTGCTGGCTGTGCTGACAGTAGCTGCTCTCTGGGGCTGGACATAATTCTTTTCCTCTAGGTGACAGCCCTCCCCAACTTGTTGATGTGTGTCATAAAGGAAAAGTTGGCACTACTTAGTTTGCCCAGTGTAAGAAATGAACACAGGATTCTACAAAATTCCCTCATCAGTTTGCAATGGGCAAAAGGCTCAAATTCTCCATGAATTGCAGAGAATACAGTGGAAGGGAGAGATCTGTCTTTATGCTGGCTTGGTAGGAGGCAGAAGCAGCAACAGGATACAGTACAGACCCTACTTCAAATATGACTATTTGTAGTCCTTTACACCAGTTTCTTTGTATGGAAATACGAACTGCACAGTACCATTTTCCAGCCTTACTCAATCTGGTGACCTCCATAGGTATTTGGACTACAGCTTCCATCATCCCCAGCCAATGTGGAAATGATTGGAGCTGTGATCCAATACACCTGGAGGGCACAAGGTAGGAGAACATGGCCTTATTCAGTGGAGTCCATAAAAAGTGTTTTCATATGTTTGGACAATTCCTCACCTGACTCATAGAACTGGAAGGAGGCGTGAACTGCATCAACAGCCGCAGAGATGGGCCCTACTGTAGCCACAGCCTTCATGAGGGCCTTCTCATGCCCTGATGGGATGTCCACAAAGCCCGTGACATTAGCAGAGTTGAATTCAGGCTTGTATGAGCATGGTTGTTCCTTAAAAGGCAGACAACTTGTCGGTTATGAATCAAGCTTCAAAATTCAGGAAGTCAATTAGCTAGTCCATGTAAAATCAATATTCCAGTTTTAACAAACTACAAATACACATGAACGACAGGGAACACCCTTCTGAGCTACTGACACTTGCGAATGTGTCTCTCCATCCCCTTCCTCTGGCCCCCAAAGATTCTGTGTGTGTGTGTGTGTGTGTGTGTGTGTATGTATGTGTAAAAAGCAAAGATTTCAAAGCAATCACAAGGGTTTCAATTTGTGAAAGAAAGGGGGGAGGAATCTTCCACCTATAGAGGCAGGGATATAGTGGACCAGCTTATCCTCCTCTTAAACAAAACTTCCAATTGGTTATTTGTTTACTCAGTTTCTGTGTCACCCAGTAACTGTCATCCTCTGGGTGACACACAACATTATACAGTTTGAAGTCAAAGATACAATTAATAGCAGCACAGTTATAAAGGCGGAGTCAAGCTGAAAAAAAAGGTATGGAAGGCTGAAATATGCTACGAGGTTCACACACACATCACTGCCACACGCTACTGCCATCAGGCCTCACCATCTCCCTCCCAGTCATCTTTACACCACATATGGTGTAAAGCAGAAGCAAAATGTAGTGAAAGGGCTGCGGGAGATACGTTGACGGAATTCTCATTTGGAGAAAGCACTGCTGTAGCCTCGATTATTAAACAGCAGCAGTTGTGAATGGCAGAGGGAGCTCCTGCATTAACTATACTGTTATTTTGCTCATATGCATACTTATGGCCACATATAATAATCCCAAGACTCCAGCTTCCTGAAGCAACACAATATACAGAATGTTGTTAAAAATCTAATTTTTTACTACCAAGTGGTAAATGTGTTTTAACACTGAAATTCATATTAAGTGACTATTACTAAGTGTATTTAATAACAGCAATGCAAGCACATTTAAGGTATTGCATTACTTTTTGGCTTGCCAGTGATATTAGAGACAGCTGAAAAAAATATGACAGCCTTTCCCAATAAAGTATCCAGATTTTTTTGGACTACAGCTTCCAACATTCCTGACCATTTGACATGTTGATTGGAGCTTGTGAGAGTTGAAATCCCAAACATCTGGAGGCCACCAGGTTTGGGAAGACAGCTATAAACAGACTGTCTCATTAAAAGATTGTGGGAATGACACAATTTCAGCAATGTCTCGAACCACGAAAACTCTACAGCTGTACACAAATTTGGAGAATGAGCAGCTGTTAATAGGAGTTTAGAAAGACCAGATGAAGTCCTTGGAGATAGTTGATCTTATCCCCATTAATCCGCAATGCTTCATGGATTTGTCAGCAAGAAACAACCTGGAGTTATTAGTTTTAGTAGCCAAATGCACTTTTCTATGCACTGTGCAAGTAAAGCTTTAAGTTATGTAGCAAATACAATCCAGTTATTCATTACTGATCTTCAAGCCTTTCAAACTCATCCAAGCCAACAGCAAAAGACGAAGAAGCTGTTAGTCCTCACTTTCAGTCTGTTGCACTGCCAAGAACTCATTATGCTAGCAGCAGAATATCCCCTCATCCAAAGAAAACCCCTATGGATTTAATACACTTCTTAGAACTGCTTCTGGAATTAGCTCCCTGATGTATCTGCTGATCTGGTACATCAATCAAATGAACTAGCAGATAAGGTATATTTGCAGAGAACAAATATAGAAGAAACAGCTAGTCAAGAAACCATTTTACCTTTGCAACGTATGGGTAGGATTCCTCTGAATCAATGCCACCATTGTCCTTTATATACCGGAAAGCCGGGTCTACGAGGCCCCCATTACAGCCCCGGTTTCCTTCAGGCCAAGAGCAGTCCACGAGGTTCTGTTCACTCAAAGAGACCAGCTTGCCAGTTTTGCGGAAGTGCTGTCCTTCAAGGGACCCAGTTGTACTGAAGGCCCAGCAAGAGCCACATTGACCCTGAGTTCAAATAGGGGAAAATGCATTTATTCAAAGCCAGGCTTCGCTGTGGTGGCGTAGATTCCTCCAATGGCTTTGGTTCAGCAATGGAAGAAAATGCTATCATCCTATTGTGTCGGCCTCCCTATGAGATCTGTATGCTGCCTTCTTGTCTCTTTCTCCTTCAAATTCAGATGCCTGCTCTGCCTTCCCATAAGATGTTTTCTTCTGCTGACTGATCTTCCCTGAATTTAGTAGTTAGATCTTTTCCTCCTGCATCCTTGTAAGCCCTCTGGATCTTCTCTTTTCCCTACACCTTTGATCCATTTTAACTTTTGACTCCCTAGACAGAGGCTAGAATCATTTAGCTTTGGTGGCAACAGAACTGCAAAAGAGCAATGCCTGCAAGTTTGCTGGCAATCTTAGTAATCACAGCACTCTCCCTGTTCTCCACTTCCTGCCATGAGTGGAGCCAGCAGCCAGGAAGGCAAGGCTGAACTAATAGGATTCCTGAACTGAACTGTTTGTTCTGGTTCTAACATCAGAAGATTATCTGCAATTGAATACAGCAGTGACTTATGAAATCCAAACACCAGACACATACCTGATCCTTCACAGGAGTTACATATCCCTTCTCCCGCCAGTCAACAGATTTTGGAGCCTCCAAGGAGTTTGGCTCAAGGAACTGTGATCCTGTATATTTCCTTTCTGTTTTGGTGTATTTGAAGCCATTCATCACTTGCCTAAACTCTTCAGTAGTCTGAAGAAAGAGGAAATAAGTCAGTGCGACATCCAAGTAATTACTCAGAAGCAGCCTTGCAGTTTTGCTTATACCTACCATATCTCCAAATTGATTCATTCCTAGTCTGTAGCTGTGTTTGCCCAGGCTGTGGTCCAGGTTGTGCAATTCAATCATCTTCAAGTTCTTTTCCCAGGTCATTCTCCTCCAACCCTC
The DNA here is from genome assembly GCF_057233095.1 of Heloderma suspectum. NCBI lineage: Eukaryota > Metazoa > Chordata > Lepidosauria > Squamata > Helodermatidae > Heloderma > Heloderma suspectum. The sequence continues at coordinate 92,291,785 of NC_139459.1, forward strand.
TTCCTTCTACAAGGAGAAGGAAAAAACTGACACATGCAGAATACAGCCTCCAATATCCTCTCGCAGCTGAAGACATGAGCTCGCGCTAAATCAAACCCTACAATAACTATGGTTTAGAGCACAAAACAATTGTTTGAGCTTCCTCAGGTACATGCAAAACATAGTTTACAGCTGCTTCTCTATTTCTATTTTCTTATCTTTAGTACAGTAAAAAATGGAAAAAGTTATTTGAATACAAAAAATAAGCATATTGGTGAAATGGAAAGAGCTGTGTCAAATCACTTTTGTATCATCAAAATGGTAATCACGCAGAGCCACTACAAGGCTCTATTCCAGAAGCTCACTGATCAGAACATTGCTGTCTGTTTTGCAGGGAGATGTTTTCTTGAAAGCATTACCCATTAGGATGCCGTGTGTGTGTATACACACACATGTGCATGCATGCCCCCCCCCCCCCGGCACAGAGCTACAGCAGACCACCCAGTGTGGCCCTGTTGATGAAAAATTCACAAGCATTTTGCTACCACACCATTTTGAAATGCATTTCACCTCCGCACAGCAAACCAGATGCAGGGCTCCTCACCTCATGGTACTCCTTGCTGTGCCATGTTTTCCACAGTTGCCAGTGGTCATGCAAAGCAGGGTCTAGCCCTGGAGTGGCAAGGCATGCCTCCAAACTTAAGGCCAATATGCAGAGATAAAACTTCATGATGGGTTCTCTAAAAATGTGAGAAAAATATTTGATTAGACAGGGAATAGCTCCTCTCCTCACAGTGAGGTAGGAATTGAGAGAAACAATTCAATCCCCACTGAGGAGACCATGCAAATTGAAAGAAATGAAGGACTTGTCTGCATTAATTGAAAGGAGAATAAGGGTGCAATCCTATGGCCGCTAGTCAGTGGCTAGACAGCCATAGGATAGGTCAGTTCCTGGGAACCGATCTTGGAGCCCGTGCTCTGATGTTGGTTCCCAGAGAACTGATCCCCACCCACTCCTGCGCCCCCTCGTAGGCAGCGCAGATTGTCCCTGTGCTCTGCGCTCGTAAGGGCAGCGTGGAGCAGCAAAAACGGGGCCTTCTCGGGGGCGGAACGGGAAGGTTGGAAATGCTGGTACAACACATCCTATGTGTCGTCCGGCCACCACTTCCCATGCCCCGAGGTCCTGAGGCTAGACAGCCAAAATCAGCTGTCTAGCGTGAAAGCAGGGTGGGGGGCGCAGGGAGGAGATCTGCTCCTCACCACTCATCCTGCCCTGGATAGGCAGTCACCCCCAGGTTCGGAGGCGACTGTTGATCCAGATAGGATTGCTCCCTCTGCTATTGTTTGAAAAGGTTGGTACAAACATAGGTTTGTTTGTGGTTGAAGAGCAGCTATTCCCCTTCCTTCTCCCATGTTCGATGATGCCAAAGGCATTGCTTGAGAGAAGCTAACTGGCAGGGAGGTGAGGTGTCCCAAAGAGGAGTTTCTGGCATGCCAAGAAAGCCACATTTTTTATGCAAAGGAGCAGCTCCAACCTCATTAGGATCTGGGGAAAAGCAAGAGGCAAAACCCTCAACCATTGCCTTCAAACCCAGGAGACCTCTCAAACCTCTCTCAGATGAGCTAGCAGTCCCTCACCCACTGGACTGGCTTCCATACTTACCTCCCTGGGAGTGAAAGAAGCAGTCATTCTTGGTTTCCTTCCTCTTCTCTCCTGAATCCCTCTGCCTTGTTTCCCAGCTGGCAGGTTTGCTTTAAATCTCCCCAGCCTCTGCTTTTTTCTTTTTTTTTTGCTGGAAGGCGGAGCTAGGGCTAATCCTGTGAAGGTGCGTGACCTCCGATCCCTTGATGCCTGGACCTGACTGTGGAGGGTAGGAGATGGATGACATTTTGCTTGTGGTGGGGCAGCCCAGGGCAAGGATGCAAGCTCTGCCTTGGCTGGGACTTCTCGGAGTAAGCCATTAAAAAACACACACACACATTGGGGTGGGAAATCGTGTGTTTCAATTATCCAGGTGAATTATACCATGAAGCCATGATGACTGGGGCTAATGAAAGTTGCAGGCTAACCACCATGTGGAGGGCCACAGGTTCCCCACCCCTGCTTAGAGAATGACTCCTTGCTTTCATCCAAACTCAAATGTTCAGAAGTGCAAGCGATTGTCTCTTAGAAAAGCTACACCACAAAAAATATGTACTGGCTTATATCTTGTTTCCTGCCTTCTGATTTGTGCAGGCCGATTCAATACTATTTTTACTTGGGAAGTCCCATTATGACAACGGGACTTACTGCTGCTGTGAATATGTAGGATTGTAGCCTTACATTACACACCACATTCTAATGTTGCTGTCGGTGACTTCCTTCACAAGCAAATGAGGAAATTTAATTTTTTCCAACCCCAAATGAAAATGAATATTATTATTATGGAGGTTACAACAATGAAACGGGCTGGCCCAAGGTATTTTGCTGCAAGCAAAAGACAAGATGGTGCCCTGCCTGATCTCATGGACACAAGCTGATTGGTTTGGCAATTGAATCTTATTTCGACACTGGTGAGTGTCTTTCATTACACCTATGGCCTTGCTTAGGGGATGCAGAGCTGGCCAGGTGGCACTCACAGCTCTGTTCTTCAACATCTTGCCCCCACACCATGCCCCCCAGCACCTGTCACCTCATGTGGCCACCTCACACTGCTTAATGGAAGGGTTTTAGCTCTTACGTGAAGCTGCCTTATCTAGAAGGTGTTTCCAGATGAGGCTTTGTCAGTGAAATTGCCTTGCGTCTTTCATGGAACTTAAGGGTGGGGAACTGCATCTGTGGCTCTCCAGATCTTGTTGAACTGCAGGTCCCATGATCCTTCAGTCATTATCCACCTACCTTAAGTTCTGCCAATGCTGGAACAATGCGTTGTAAAAAAAAAATAAAAATCACACATTTTGAGAAGTGATGTGAGGATTTCAGCTTATCTTTTAGATGATTGAATTTTCTGTTTGTCAACTAAGCTGGAGAGATTAAACCCACATTTTCCTAAATAAACGTTAAAGAATACCATGATCACTTGATAGGTAATCTGAATGCTTTAGTGACTGATAATATTTAGATCTTGGAAGACTATAATGCTTGTTGCATTCTGGGCTGATAACCACAGATCCTCTGAAAAGGATTTTTTTTGGTGTAAGTTTCCATAGGAGTTTTTACCTATATTGTCTGGTAAGGAGGATTGTTTCTTGTTAGTTTGGCAAAATGACTGTTAGCTAACCAGGCATATGGGCATGTTCATCAACTTCACCAGCTAAACTGAGCCCACGTTCTGGGTAGTCAGCTGCACTGAACGAAATTGGAATCTACTTCCAAATAAGCATGCATAAGATTGGACTAAGTGGCTGTAAGCTCTATCAAGCTAACTGGGACTTACTTCCAAGTAAATATGCAGAGGATCCAACTGGGACTTGTTTATGAGTAAACTTGTATCAAGCAGTTAAAGTCATGTTGACTGTTCTACAGAAACATGTTGTTAAGTATGTACTTTGTCACATGTTAATTGTAAAGGGAGCATAACATGGCAAAAAGGCAGGTCCGACTCTCATTGTTTTACAATTACCAGAGCATGATGGCCTTGAAGGGTGTTGGGTTCATGTGAGCAGGCCACGTGCCATCAACGTAAGGCCAGACGTCTAAGGCTAAGTTGTATCTGATGTTGGGGATTTATGAACAGGAGCTCCCACTTTCAAAACAAAAAGGTGAATCAGGGCCACGGCCTAGAGCTAACCCTCCCCCGGGACTGTCCCCCCAATCCAAATTCCACCCCTGGTGATTCGTTTTAAATTAAAAGCTACCAAATCCTACAGAAATTTGTTTATAATCTTCCACATTATGTCTAGTTTGGCCACCCCTTGTTTATGACATGCACACCAAAGAGGAATGGAATATAGGCCAACCTATGAGGTGAAGGAAGAAGACCCCAATTATTTATTTACAGGAACCTGCTCTGTAACCGCAAATTCTTCAAGTTTTGCACCAAACACTCCAAACTGATAGCACAAGAAGCTGCTAAGCAACCATTTCCTAAGACGAAGACAATGCCATTTATTTCATTTCATTTCATTTCATTTCTATACCACCCAATAGCTGAAGCTCTCTGGGCAGTTCACAAAAATTTAAACTAAATGGCACACAATAAAATACATAGAACTTTAAAACCACAATATAACAATACAACCACAATAAAACCTAGCAGCAGTGCAGGAATTTAAAATACAGATTTAAAACAGCAAAGCTAAAAGTCTAGAAAGCTAAAATGCCAAAATGCCTGGGAAAATAAAAAGGTCTTCACCTGACGCCAAAAGGAATACAATGTAGGTGCCAGGCGAACCTCACTAGGGAGCTCATTCCACAGCTGGGGTGCCACAGCAGAAAAAGCCCTCCTCCTCCTAGTAGTCACCCGTCTCACTGCCTTTGGCAGGGGCTCACAGAGAAGGGTCACTGAGGATGATCTTAAGGTCTGGGCAGGCACATATGGGAGGAGGCGATCCTTCAGATAACCTGGCCCCAAGCCATTAAGGGCTTTAAATGTTAATACCAGCACTTTGAATTGGGCCTGGAAATGGACTGGCAGCCTGTGCAGCTGAAAAAGTAGTGGCATAATATGAGCTCGCTGGCCAGTCCCTGTTAACAATCTTGCTGCCCTATTTTGGACCAGCTGAAGTTTCTGGACTGTTTTCAAAGGCAGCCCCACATATAACACATTGTAGTAATCCAGAGAAGTTATCAGAGCATGGGTAACTGTAGCTAGGCTACGTCTGTCCAGATAAGGGCGTAGTTGGTATACCAGCCTAAGCTGATAAAAAGTGCTCTGTGCCACTGAGTTCACCTGTGCCTCAAGTGACAGTTCTGGGTCCAAGAGCACCCCCAAACTACGAACGTGATCCTTTAGGGGGAGTGCAACCCCCTCCAGAACAGGTTGAATATCACCTAGCCGGGCAGACGAACCACCCACTAATAGTACCTCCAACTTGTCTGGATTGAGTTTCAGTTTATTGGCCCTCATCCAGTCCATTATCGTGTCCAGGCACTGATTCAGAACAGCCGTTGGAGGGCCTATAACAACATGGCGGAAGACTGGGGTTAAGAAGACTCCTGAGCAGATAAGTTTGTGTTTGAATTTTGACTAACTCACATTGGATTCACCTGAGGGCATTTCCCTAGTGACAAGTCATTATGCTTTAGCCTCAGTGCCTTACATGCAAAATGGCAACTCTGTAAATGAGAAAAAAGATGAATATGTACTGTGCACATTAAAACAGATGATGATTTCACAGATGCTGAAAATGAATAGTGCAGTCAACTAAAGAAAGGCGGCAACCAGGACGGGCAGTGCAACTTCTGACTAGTGGTGGACGAAAGTCACTTACCTGTCGTCGAAGCTTGTTCGCGGTGGGGGGGAGGCGCTTCGCTGCTCCCCCTGTGAAGTTCAGGCCGGGGGGGGGAGGCTTCCTGCCTCGCCCAGCCGAAATTCAGGCCGGGGAGGAGGCTTCCCGCCTCGCCCGGCCGCGAACTCCAAGGTTTTTTTTTTTAAAAAAAACGCCCCCATGATAGGCTACGTGATGATTAACGTAGCCTATCACGGCTAGATCTGCAAAGTCAGCCGTGATAGGCTACGTAAATCGTCACGTAGCCTATCACGGGTGACTTAAAAATAAAAAAAAAGCGCGTACGCTAATGGCGGCCCCCATAGGGAGCCGCCATTCGCGTTCCTTATTTGGTCGCTGTAGTCTACATAAATCTTTACATAGACTACGGCGAAAATAAGGGCAATGCAAATAGCTGACTTTGCAGATCTAGCCGTGATAGGCTACGTTAATCGTCACGTAGCCTATCACGGGGGCGTTTTTGTTTTGTTTTATTGCAATGGCGGCGGCGGCAGCCAGTCGAAAGACCGGCTGCCGCTCCCTCCCCGCACGAACACCCGCCGAACCCGCCGCCGGGAGGGACATTCAGCAAAGGTAAGTCCTGTCCCGGGGGGGGGGGGGTGCGGTGCGGAGAATTTCTCCCCGAAACTTGTTCGGGGGGCCGAACACGTTGGCGCTCGGCCCCCCGAAGTTTCAGGGAGAAATTCTCCGCCATCCTTACTTCTGACAAAAGAACAACAGGCAGATAAAAATCTGCCCTCTTTCCTACATTGCCAATGAAAGTCTTTGGCCTTCTCATGTTGCAGAATGTAGCAGAACAAACTGCGGAGATCACAGGACCTGCTGTTTGCTCCCTTTCCTGGTGCGAGTGCAGGGTGGTGGTGGTGGTGAGGTTTCCCGACCTCTGCAATGATACGAGTCTTTGAAACCTATTGTACAATCTCCAACTGTATATTTCATGTACAACTTCTGACTGCATGGCTGTTTGAAACCTACAGCTTTATACACTTTTTTCTACAGGCTGTCTTTACATCTGTGAAGAGGCAGAATGGGGGAAAACTAACCTGGGAGGTTCCTTGATTGGTTTATGTTAGCATTGTTGTAAGTGCACTTTCACAAGATACTGTTTTTCATGTGATTTTCCCCTCAAGTACTAGTGCAAACAGAACATGTCATCTTTGCACTAAAAGCAATGTGTGCTATTGGGGGAAAATATGTAAAATTATGTTTTTCCATCTCAAAAGAAACAAGGTGACTGCTTCATTCTGCCTAATGGTAGGACTGGCCCTACGAGACCTTTGTGCTCTGGAACTGGAAAATAACTATCCCTATTTTTGCCTCTTGGAAATGCCTTGTTAAAGTTTGGTTAATAGTCCAAGATGCTAGTATGGTGGCCAGATATGAAAGAGGACAGGGTTCCTGCACTTTAATACCTGTGTAACTTGTCATGCAAGTTAAGTGGGCTGAAATCCACTCTTTAAAAAAACAACTATTAAAGTTGCAGGAGCCCTGCCCTTTTTTGCATCTGGCAAGCATGGCTGTCATTCTTCAGGGGCTCCAGAAGTTAAATCCCAGAGTAAGTGTTAATCTCTGTTAAATTATCATATTTACTAAAAACCAACAAAAGGCTGCAATCCTAGACCCACTTCCCTGGGAGTAAGCCCCACTGAAATCAATGGGGTTTATTTCTGAGTAGGCATGTATAGGATTGCACTGTAATTTCTTTGTGTGGAAGATCTTCAGGACCTGCATAGCTGCTGAAACTGTGATTCTCTTTGGACGCCACTAATGAATTCAGTTTCCTTTTGGTCAAGTTTTGAAGGTAAAAATGTGCCTCAAAAAAGTAGGTGAATTTTAAGTGGCACCAGAAGTGCTTTCTAGTGTGGAATTCATCACTTGTGAACAGGATTAATATGGGATAGAAAGTGGAAGACAAAATCACATGTGAGTGTTGCTTTTACATTTGCATGATCAGGAAATGCAAAAACAGATTTAAATGCAATTTGTTCAAATGGCCTAGAGGAAAGCTATTTAGAAATTCAATTGTTTTTAAAAGATGCCTTATCTTGGAAGAGTTGTCCTTGGAATGAGAGGCAACCTTCCAACCTGTCTGTAAAACTTCCTTCTTCTGCATATCAATAACTGTTCTGGTCACAAGTTCTGACAGACAAGCAAAACAGCAGAGTGATGTAATGAAGTGCTTGTCTTGAGAGGTGAGGGGTGAGGAGGGAGTATTGTAGAGTTTGCCTTAAATGTAGACTGCCTTAAAAAAACAAGAAGAAGGAGTTTGAGTATCCATTCCATTTAGATTAAATCAATTTATTTTTAACTGATCTCATTTGCGGCTGACTACCAATCCATGCTTTGTTGTTGTTGTTCAGTCGTGTCCGACTCGTCGTGACCCCATGGACCATAGCACGCCAGGCCTTCCTGTCCTGCGCTGTCTCCCGGAGCGTGCTCAAGTCCATATTCATTGCATCGGTGATGCTATCTAGCCATCTCATCCTCTGCCATCCCCTTCTCCTTTTGCCTTCAATCTTTCCCAGCATCAGGGTCTTTTCCAGTGACTTTTCTCTTCGCATTAGGTGGCCAAAATATTTGAGCTTCAGTTTCAGTATCGGTCCTTCCAATGAGCAGTCAGGGTTGATTTCCTTTAGGATTGACTGATTTGACTCTTTGCAGTCCAGGGGACTCGTAAGAGTCTTCTCCAGCAACACAGTTCGAAAGCATCAATTCTTCGGCGCTCAGCCTTCCTTATAGTCCAGCTCTCACAGCCATACGTTACTACTGGGAAAACCATAGCTTTGATTACCCAATCCATGCTGGTGGGAGTCAAATCAGTAAATTGCTGGCATGGTTCCTACTTCCAGTTTAACTAATTGTACAATCCTATACAGGTCTACCCAGAAGCACAGCCCATACTCTTAGGTAAGTCTACATAGGATCATAGCCTTAACCAATGTAATAAGTTATACTAATTTCACTTTAATGTTATAGAATTTTCATAAATGGTTTGATCTTCTTGGACCATTTCTTGGACTTGTCATTGGCTGTGTTTGAGCATCACAGTAAACCATGGTTTATGATAATGGGAATGAATCCCACAAGCCTTGCTCTCGCACTGCTGCTTTGCCTTGCCTTCCCTGCCTTTCTCTGGCATGGCCAAGAGTAGGAGTTCCGAAGTCTTCACTTCCATTTTTGATTAAACACAGCTTGTCATGTCATCTGAACATAACAAACTCTGGTCAGTGGTGCTGTTAGGGCTGGGTTACCAAATGACAGCACAGCGACACTTTATCTCCCTTTTTAAAACCCACCTGATTACAGAAGAGGTCAGGCACACTGTGGAGGAAAGCTCCAGTTGCACCCACAATCTCATTTTCCCAGGATGCTTCTGGGCCCATGTACAGTGTTGCTCATACTTTCTGAAAAAAGTAAATAAATAAATAAAAAGTAAATAAATAAAAAAGTAAATAAAGTGCCACCACCTGGCCAGGGGCAGGGGAGAGTGAATGCGGGGTGAACAAGTGATGAAGGACAGCAAGTGACTAGGTAAAAGGAAAGAAATGGGTCCCACTTTTATCTTCTTAAAAACATTTTTACAGAGATTGCTGGGCTGCTGAGTGAGCTGGGAGACCTCTGTAAAAAATCTGTTAAAAAAAGTTGTGTGGGGGGGCAACCCAATCCTTTCCTGATACCTGGTAAGTGGTGGTGGTGAAGTGAGTGGTCAGAGTTAAGACTAACTACAGTTTAGGATTGAGATGTATCACTGAACTGTGGCTAAACAAAATCGGAATGAGACCGAGGCCCACTGTGACTTGTTCCTGTCATGATAAACCATAGTTTATTGTGGCATCCACCTGCAGTCTGAACTTTGTTGACAGCAATAGATTCTTTCAGGATTGGAAAAGCTGAGAATATATATCTTTTGAAAACAATTTACTCAAGGAGGAATTCTTTTCAAAAGCTAAATGTGCAAACACTGCACTATAAACACTGGCCTTTGGATTGTTGGTACCTTTATATTTAAACATGCATAAGTTTTTACTAAATGTTTTTCCCCACTTGCCATTTACCTTGACAATGCTACAGCATTTAAGAGTAGACTTGCCGCTGCCCTCCCTGCTCCCCCTTGCCAGGGCTCCATCCTGTGTGTTTAACGGCAGCATGTCAGGGGGGAAAAAAAACAAAATGTGCAGATGGTCTCCTCATGAAGCTACAGTGATAGGGACAACTTCACCACTTAAGTTTTAATCTCTCACACAGCAGTTAAACACACAGGAACCCAGTGGGGTGGTGGCAGCGGGGAGGACCTTATTAGCAAACCAACAGATTGTACCATAGAAATAACTTGCAACTCATTTGTCACTCATGAGTCTAATAGTAGACTTTGTTAACTACCAACAGTGCGACTGAAGAAATTAAGGAGGAGCGGTCATGGGTGGGGGTCCATATAAAGACAAGGAGCTGTATCCAGTGTTAGTTCTACTTAGAGTAGAGCCATTGAAACAAATGGGACTTAGGTTAGATTAACATTGGATATAATCCAAGATGATTACTTTTCTGGTTCTGTTGTCAAGATTTTGAAATTTTTGCACAGGCTTGAATACTAAGGGTGAAAAAGTGGCCCAGAAGTTTTAAAAAATAAATCAATATACACATAGCAGCGTATGTACTGAATTCAACACTTCAGTTCTGGAGGCTAATCAAAGTGGAATCCTTTCATCAAGGCCTCACTATGAGCATCTCTACACCAGCCTAAAATCCTGCATTTAAAACAGAGCTTTCCTCTTAAATGCGGGATCACGGGGACTCCCTTTTTCACGTGCTTCCTTCCCCCCCTTCTCCCCATATCTGAGTCTTCCATTATTTTTCATTGACCTCGCTCCTCTTCTTGCCACTTTTACTCTTTTCGCAGAGGAAACTGAAGCGGAACACAACGGGGTAATTTGATAGCTCATTATCTGGGATCTATTTGAACATGGAACAAAGGGCATTTAGTGCAGAAGATGCCTTCAGTGATCACGGCGGCTTCATGTAAAGAGCGGCAAACTTCCATGAAGGAGCAATCTCAATTGCAGGATAAAAGCGCAGTGTGAAGGAGCCCTATCTGTAATTGAATTCACCTTGCTTTTGTTCTCCCATTTGTTCTAAAGTCTGCAGACTCAGCCATAATGACATCAGCATGGTTTCAGAACATCTGTTGTATTTTTACACTGAACCCTTAAGATTTTCTTCATGCAAGCATTCTAATTTGTTGGATTAGAATGCTTTTTACTGGTGGCTTGTATTTATGATTATGTATATTATGATCTGTCACCATTTTGTTGTAAGCCTCCATGAGTACCCTTGGGTGTACAAAGGCAGGATAAAAAATATTTAAGTAAATCTGAAAGAAAGCTCTGTGTTACTCAAACAGTTATTTCCAGTATTTCTGTGATTAGCCAGTTTCACAAAAGTTAGTGGCCATTGCTCTATGTTTAAAATTATCTTGGCTGGATCTAGAGAAAATCCTATGGAAGGGCAGAAGATGACTCCACATGATTTTTGGAGATCCTTCCCTTTCCCACTTCAATTCCCCAAACCACAGCTCACCCCAGTCAGCAGGGTCTTGGGGGAGGGGGGAGTTTCCAGGGAGAGGAAAGTAACCTTTTGCTTCTGAACCTTTTCTCTGGATCCAGCCTATGGAAATTGCTTCTGATAACTATCAATCAATATAATGTACAAACGTTAAGCATTTCATAAAATTCTATTTAGGGAGTCACTCCTATAGGCAAAGTCTTTATTATGTTTATATCCAGCTTTTGCTCCATAGTGTTCAAGGTGGGATCTTCACGACAATGGAATGAGAAGCGCGTTGGAGTATTACCTGAATTTTCATGGAATTGGCTTTGATCCGTCAGGGACACACAAAGCAAGATAAGCAGAGTGTACCGTACCTTTGACATCTGGCATTTGAAAGAAGCATACTACTGGGTGGGGTGGGGGGAGTAGAACTGAACATCATCAAACTGGCTGGGGCTGCTCAACCAATGAGAAAGGCTTGTTCCCCGCCCCTCTCCAGGCTCCCCCCCCGCTACATTTGTATGAATAGAGAGCAACTAATTTCCCCCATGTGTGCAGATTTCCCTGAAGAAGCCAAAATCCCTGGTTCTTGAATGCAGCATCTGAAGGCTCCCCCTGAGAGCTTCCTCCCACCCCAATTTTGACCCATTCCAGCAAACTGCTGGGGAGTTATTGCTACCACTCATTTTTCCCCATGTGCGCACTTTTACCTTGAGAAGCCAAAATCCCTGTTTCTCTGAAGACTCCCACTGAACGCATCCCAGCCCCCCAATTTTGCCCCATTCCAGCACTCTGCCATGGAGTTATCTCCTCCCTGCTCGCAATGAGAAGCTTCTGTAAACCTGAAAGATCACGATAAGGTAGAGAAGGACTTTGCATAATAACAGAGAAATGACTTTACTTCAGAGAAACTATGGAACATCAAAAAAAGCACAGCATCACAATAGTAATTTAAGAGAGCATAGAGAAGTAAAAGAGCGCTTTAGGGTGAGTTACTAAAGTTAGCATTTAACCCTTCGACTGCAGGGGAGTGAGATTTATTTCTTATTTCTGAGTAAACATGCACAGAAGGGGGGATATGTTAAAGATTAAGGCCACCCAGTGAGCTTCATGGATGAGTGGCAATTTGAACCTTGATTCCTGTTCCTAATCTGACACTCTAATCCAGTTTCCCCAATTTGGTGCCCTCCAGATGTGAGGGAAAGTTTAACCCTGCCCGCCTGGAATACTGTGTTCATGATCCAAACTGGGGCAATGTGTGCTTACACAAAGGTAAATAAAATTACCACACATAACTCCAGTATGCATGCTCAGATAAATTTTTCGTTTGGGCCTAACATAGCGCACTAACAAGATGCTTGCACATTTAGTGATAAAACTGTCATTGACCATGGTCAGTTTCTCAAGCATGTGCAACTCTTAACTGCAGTGAAAGTACACTTTGTGTTTCCATGGCTTTTTATTCTCTGAGCAGCAGTGATGAATAATAAGTGCTTGATTATGGTAGGCAGCTGTTTCCTAGGCATGTAATTGTGGGCACGGGTGGGAAGGTTTTGTCTTCTTCAAGTTAAACCAAACTATGTATTGAGACTTGTTTATTTATTTTAACAAAAAGAGCATTTGAGGAGAGAAAAAGTAAACAGATCTCCTGGGGCAGAAATGATTGAAAGGTAAAATAACTTTGCGAACTTCTAATTTTAATTTTTAAATTGTTTTAAAAGATTTTTAGGGGGAGGCTCTTAAAAGGGTACATTTAGATACAACAAATGTCTTATCTTGGGCTTCCTGCACCTACTCTACAGTAAAAATGAGTTGGGGGAAGATGTAGTTGCTAGCTATGTCTTTCAAGTAAAGTCTGATTTGGCTCTGTTTTGCTCAGTTGTTAGGTTTCTGAGCATGATGTTTTCTCAGCACTAACCATATTTGTGCCTTGTTTCATCTGCAAGAGAATTCTGCCTGATAGAAATAATGATCAGTTATTTATAGCTCTATTATGTCAACACTGCAAGAACTGTTTCATCCTGTGACTTGTTTAAGCCTTTCATGCAGCCACAGAATGTGAACCCCAAAAGCAGAACTGTGGAAAACACAACACTTATGAAAACAAAAAGTTTGGTGGCATCTTAAAGACTTCCTATTTATATAATAAATGTCACATAAGCTTTCATGGACTAGAGTCCACTTTGTCAGATCCACGAAGTGTTGTCCTCAATTGGGAGATTTGTATGTATGGATGTTATTACCAAATTAGGGCAGATGGCCCAGAAATCAAGACAGGAGAAGATGAGGGGTCCTGTTACCATGTAGAGCACAACTGCAAATGAGATCCAGTTAAAAGGGGTAAAATATCCCATCAGTGGGTGTAAACCACTCCCCAACAGTAACGACTAGGTAATGCATGATAAATAGTTTACAAAAATACACGCACGCGTGTGTGTGGCAATTATTTCATGTCGTAGTGAGCTGGCCCCTCCCAGTTTCTATTCAACCCAAGTCAACGAGAATCAAATCTCTATAGGAATTCCAACCTGGGCATTGCCAAATAGAGGAATTCGCATCCCCCCAAAAGAAGACACCAATTCGCCTAACATTTGTATATGTATATTTGCCCATTTAGAAATAACAAAGATAATTTGAATAGTAACACAGGAACATCTCACCATAGTGGAGAAGACTGACCAGGTAAGCTGTGTGCCTGCTCAGTGTTCAGTCCAGGTACTAACTATTGATGGGCAACCTCAAGGTCCCTGCTGCTTATGGTTCTTTGACTTTAAACCAGACTTGGACTGGACAGCCCATCAAACAGAGGACCCCTTCAAGTAGAGGCCTGTCCATTTCCAGCTCTCCAAAATAGAGGACTGTCTTCTGTAAAGCAGGACATCTGGCCACCCTAAGTCAGTTTCATGCTATAGACTTCATTCAAAAGTAAGTGTGTGTGTGTGTGTGTGTGTGTGTGTGAGAGAGAGAGAGAGAGAGAGAGAGAGAGAAAGAAATACGGCATCTGTCAAGTCTGTTATTGAATGTCTAGGGAAATTGCTATTATCTTCTCAAGAATTGTAGACTCATCCCTTCTCAATGCATTATAGAATCATAGAACAGTAGGGTTGGAAGGGGCCTATAAGACCACTGAGTCCACCCACCTGCTCAATGCAGGAATCTAAGTCAAAGCATCCGTGACAGATGGCTGTCCAGCCTCGTCTTGAATGCCTCCAGTGTGGGAGAGCCCACCACCTCCCTAGGTCATTGGTTCCATTGTCGTATTGCTCTAACAGTCAGGAAGTTTTTCCTGATGTTCAGCCGGAATCTGGCTTCCTGTAATTTGAGCCCATTATTCCATGTCCTGCACTCTGGGATGATCGAGAAGAGATCCTGGCCTTCCTCTCTGTGACAACCTTTCAAGTACTTGAAGACCACTATCATATCTCCCCTCAGTCTTCTCTTCTCAAGGCTAAACATACCCAGTTCTTTCAGTCTCTCCTCACAGGGCTTTGATTCCAGTCCTCTGATCATCCTCGTTGCCCTCCTCTGAACCCTCTCCAGTTTGTCTGCATCCTTCTTAAAGTGTAGTGCCCAGGACTGGACACAGTACTCCAGATGAGGCCTAACCAGTGCTGAGTAGAGGGGAACTAGTACTTCATGTGATTTGGAAGCTATACTTCTATGAATGTAGCCCAAAATAGCATTTGCCTTTTTGGCAGCCACATCACATTGTTGGCTCATATTGAGTTTGTGATCTACAATTCCAAGATCCTTCTCGCTTGTAGTATTGTTGAGTCAAGTATCCCCTATCTTGTAACTGTGCATTTGGTTTCTTTTTCCTAGGTGCAGAACTTGGCATTTATCCCTGTTACATTTCATTCTGTAGTTTTCTGCCCACCACTCCAGCCTATCAAGTCCATTTTGAATTTTGTTTCTGTTTTCCAGGGTATTAGCTACCCCGCCCAATTTTGTGTCATCTGCAGATGTGATAAGCATTCCCTGCACCTCCTCCTCCAAGTCATTAATAAAAATGTTGAAGAGCACTGGGCCCAGGACTGAGACCTGTGGTACCCTGCTTGTTACGTCTCCCCAGTTTGAGAAGATCCCATTGATAAGCACTATTTGAGTCCGATTCTGTAGCCAACTGTGGATCCACCTGAGAATTGTTTCATCTAGCCCACTTTGAGCAAGTTTGCTAATCAGGAGATCATGGGGCACTTTGTCGAAAGCTTTGCTGAAGTCGAGGTATATTATGTCCACAGCATTCCCACAGACCACAAGGGATGTTAGCTGATCAAAAAATGTCTGGCAGGACTTGTTCTTGACAAATCCATGTTGGCTTTGAGTAATCACTGCATTGTTTTTACGGTGCTTCCAGATGGATTGCTTTAGAATCTACTCCTGAATTTTCCCAGGGATTGATGTCAGATTGACTGGTCTGTAGTTCACAGGTTCCTCCTTTTTGCCCTTTTTGAAGATAGGGACAACATTAATGTGCCTTCCTCTCCCCCAGTTGTTATATCTCACCTTTTTCATACAGCCTCTAAAAGGAACTCTGTTAAATGCTCTACCCCCCCTGCCCCGCTTGGATACCCAGCTGGATGGGGGTGGGGACTGAATAGAAAAAGAGTCTGGCTTTGGCAGTCCTTCTCTACATCCCCCGGGGCTTGAGACTGCATGTGGGGTTACTCCTGGGTTCTCTGGCCTACCGCACACTTCTCTGGGTGTCTGTATCTCAACCACGTTTTTTTCTCTTTCAGGAGAATTCAGTGATTGTTAGCAACTTGGCTATATCATTCTTCTGAAATAAAATGGAGAAAAGCCACCTTTTTAAGGAACTAGAGACCAATAGCCATAGTAGTGATTTAAGAAGAATATAGACATCACAGGTGCACAATGTGTATTTATGTGAGGGAGCTTCTTTATAAAAGCCCAAGGTCCTTCAAGTACCACTTGCCAGCAAGGATGAATTTTAAAGAAAAAATACATGCTGTATCAAACATAGTTACACATATATCCTTTACTACCTTAGAACCCAGAACTCTTCAAGGATATGATATATCCATCACTATAGAAAGATCTATCATTATTATAAAAAAAAAACTTTGCAAAGATCAGGATGCTGCCCTACTGAAACAATCCAACTGTACATGAAATAAAGTGGAATCCTCATGTCCAAGAGAAATTTTTAAAAAGAAAAGAAAGATGGAAGCTGAGACATTATTTCTAATTTATACATCGTTGTCTTGATTTACTTAACCACAGCTGCCTGGAAAAGGAAGACTCAATAACAGCAACGCTCTTGTTTCTCAAGAAATGTTGTGTCCACCCCTCTTTTGCAGAGGCGCCACTTCCCGTGTCAGTAGGGTGGAGGCAGGCAACGTGTGGCTCTTCAGATCTTCTTGGATTGCAACTCCCATCTGCCCTAGCCACCAGAGTCTTTGGTGGGGGGTGATGAGAGTTGTAGTCCAACAACATCTTGGAGACGATGAGTTGTCCACCTTTGTAATAGGGGAACAAAGAGATTTCTGTGGAAGTGGGTAAGATTTGAAGGAAAGTTTAGAGGCTAGGTACTCCTGGATACATTCACGATTCGACTGCAGTATAGTAGCCTATTTAAGACCATTTGTTGTGGTTTCTTTTTATACCATATCCAGATAGGTAGGTGCATATGTTGTCCAAACCATTGGTGATAGCACCCCTGCCTCCTTTTAAATGTAATTTTTAAAATGTATCTTTTAAATGTAATTTCAAATCTTTAATTTTTATTGACTGTATAATTTTGGACGCTAACTAAGTAATATATGGGGTCGCGGTGGCTTAGTGGTTAAGACGCTGAACTGCAGACCAGAAGGTCGGCAGGACAGCCATTCGAGACCCGAGTGCTGCGTGATGGAGTGAGCTCCTGTCTTCAGTCCCAGCTTCTGCCAACCTAGCAGTTCGAAAGCAAGAAATTGCAAGTAGATAAATAGGTACTGCCTCAGCGGGAAAGGTAACAGCGTTCCGTGCACCTTGGTGTTCAGTCATGCCGGCCACATGACCACGGAAGCGTCTTCGGACAGCGCTGGCTCTTCGGCTTAGAAACGGGGATGAGCACCGCACCCTAGAGTCGGACACGACTGGTTGGGGACACCCTTACCTTACCTTACCCTTAACTAATATATATGCTTTATAATGTCCATTTGGATCTTTCTACTTTGAAGAAATCCTTTCCACATGGACTTGTGCAGAGGTTCCTTGCAAGCATTGTAGACATTCTGGGGCATATTCTAGGGTGCACATCCAGTTCACGCTGGACAATGGCCAGACTTACCTGTGCCTCATTGTTGCTCTCCATGAACATACTCAATGCTCTCCTGAAAGTTGCACCTTGCGAGGGGAGACTGTCAGTAGAAGAGAAGCTGCCTTGACAGGGAGGTTTGCCAGCCAGTACTGATCTTCTCTTTGAGGAACTTGTAATAAGCTTCCACTAAACCACAGAGTTCCCTGAAACACTGTTTGAAAAACACACACTACTTTAGGGCATTAATATTGTATATAACTAGATGCCTGCTGCCGCAACTTTGGCTGATAAATACTTCCAAATGCACCAGTTAACCCCTTCTGCCAGTGGAATGGCCTCCATCAGCAGAATGGTTGCTGGGAGGGAGATTTCCCTGCGTTCTGCAGCCTCCCATAAGCCATCAAAATATTCTCCAAAAGGCTGGAGGGATCCTCTGGAGCAGATCAGCGGGGGGGGGGGGGTCAGGGGGAGGCTTCAGGAAAGAGGAGAGGAAGGGAAAGGCCTGTTGCATGAGTGGACAGCATTTGATTTCACCCAGTCTCCCTGGCTCTAGCCTTCAGAAGACTATGGGAGAAATATCCTCCCTTCATGGTGTCTCTATCTAAGCACAGGCATGATCAGTGCCAGCTCCAGGTTTTGGAGGGCCTTTGGGCTAGACACCTTCAATGGGCCCCCGCCTGCAGTGAGTGCTCCTCCTCTACTTTCTCATCACTGCTATGCCTTGTTTGCTTGACAGGCAGAGAGCCAGCTAGCAAGCAGGCAGCCAGGTAGGCTGCAATGGCTCCTCCTTCCCACCACCACTGTTGTCTAGGCCAGAGCAAAAGGCAGATGAACAAGGCAGGCAGGGAACAAGTCCAGGGGGCTCTTGTCAGTCTGCCCCTGCTAGGCTGTGGGCTGTTGGCAGGTGCTGGACTATGCCTACCTTTGATGCTGGCCGGCCCTGCACACAATCCTAAATCCAACCCCACTCTTTTCCCTTCCTCCTACCATGGATCATACCCCTCCCTCCCTGCCTTCCCTGCTACCATCCTTTCTCCCCACAATGCATGCATTACTGATGTCAAGGCTTCACTGTCACAAGGGCAATACAGATTTGGTCAGAAAGGAATCCTTGAAGGGAAAAAAGAACTTGCTCTATCATCTATACTACCATGGTTTGCCTTTGCAGATCATTGCCATCTTACCAGCACATAAAAGTCTACTCAGCAGATTTTAAATATTATATACACTATTTAATCCTACTCAGCAGATTTGCCCATTTTTAATTGCAAATTTGCAGCTTTTTAAAAACCCTCTACCGCTCAAATTAAGCGGATAGCAACTTCTGCAAATATATTTTAAAGAAAATGTACAGTCCTCTCCTGGTTGTAAGGAACATCTTGAAAGCAGGGCATTACATGTGTACATCCACATAAGAAAACCCCATTTTTTCTGTGAATTTGTTTTGTTCAGTAAACTTTCCACTGCCTTATTAATCCACACCAGGTAGCAACTACTAACACTTATGACGTCACCAAGTGTAAAGTGATGCACGCTGGGACAAAAAATCTCAACTGCAAATATAACCTGATGGGATCTGAGCTAACACTGACCAACTGAGAAAGAGATCTTGGGGTTCTGGTGGACAGCTCAATGAAAATGTCAACTCTGTTTGTGGTTGCTGTAAAAAAGGCAAACTTGATGTTAGGCATAATTAGGAAAAGAATTGAGAATAAATCTACACCACACTTAGAATACTGTGTAGACTTCTGGTCACCATACCTAAACAAAAGATATTGTAAAGCTGGAAAAAGTGCAGAAAAGGGCAGCAAAATGATCAAGGAGCTGGAGCAACTTCCCTATGAGGGAAGGTTACAACAACTGGGATTGTTTAGCTTGGAAGGAAGACGACCAACGGGAGACATGATAGAGGTATACAAAATTACACATGGTGTGGAGAATGTGGATAGGGAGACATTTTTCTCCCTCTTTCATAATACTAGAACCTGGGATCATCCCATGAAGCTGATTGGTGCAAGGTTCAGGACAGATAAAAGGAAGTACTGCTTTATACAGCACATACACAGGCTATGGAATTTGCTACCACAAGGTGTAGTTATGGCCACCAATTTGATTGGTTTTAAAAGAGGGTTAGACAAATTCCTGGAGGAGGTGGCTATAAATGGCTACTAGTCCTGATGGCTCTATGCTACTTCCAGGATCAGAGGCAGTAAGTCTATGTACACCAGTTGCTGGGGGACTTGGGCAGGAGTGTGCTGTTGCACTCATGTCCTGCTTGTGGGTTTCCTGTCAGCCACTTTGTGAACAGAATGCTGGACTAGAGGGACCCTTGGTCTGATCCAGCATGGCTCTTCTTATGTTCTTATGACAGGTTGCAATCTTTCTCAGTCAAGTGACTAAGTCAGGATGGTCAGCAAGATCACATTCCAGTGTGTCACAGCACTGTCATTCAGACCTTTGTTCTTGCGAGGACTTTCCTTTTGGTTCCCCCTCCCCTGCCCCACTTAAGCATGTCACATGCTATCTACTCTTCCCTGTAGCATCTGCCCTTTGTTTCATCAGCCAGTTATTTACCATGCCAGTCAGCATAAGATAAATCTGTGATTTTCCCTGCTAATAAAGAACATGTCGTAATTGCTTTTTAAGTTAATTCTTCTTCCTTCCTTCTCCTGCAACTAAAAAAAAATCACTCTATTTTTCTGACATTTTTCTCTCTCATCTAATTTAGAAGTAGTTAAAATAGTTTTGGAGCACAAAATGCCAAACCATGATGTAACAGACTTGTTCTGCCATTGGTAACATATAGTACAAGCCATTTCCCTAGTTTTAAAGAGTGTACACAAATATTGGTCAGACCACCAACTTCTGAAAAAAAGAAACAGAAAAGCTATTTTCCAGGAGCCATTAAAGACATGTATTATTTCTTATAGGATATTGCAATATTTATTCAGGAGAATAGGAAATCTAAATAATATTCATGATAATCCATTCTCTGTCACTATCATTTGTACTCGTCCTCTGGACAAGAAAGAGCAAGGCCATAATTCAACAAAACTAGATGCATGCACAGGAAGAAGGATGCATTAAGGTTTCTTTGACATTTCCATCACATGGCTCGTTGGTTACCAATCTGCATCATATAAACCAAGGGTGGGCAGCTTGTGGCCCTCCCAATGCTTTGGCTTACAACTCCCATCAGCCCTAGCTAGCAGAGTGAGGGATCATGGGAGTTGTAGGCCAAAACATCTGGAGGGTCATAGGTTGCCCACTCCTGGTGTAAACTATTTATCTGCTGCTATTCTCCCTTGTTTGATTTTGTTTGGTCAATGCTGTATTGTTTTACTGTGTTTTATTGCTTGTACCTCACTTATTTTATAATGAAAAGTGGCTAAGACATTTCTTAAACAAACAAATCAATAAACCTGCTGTAGGTGTAGGGTGGCCTCTTATACATATTCAAAAGAGAGGAAATGCATCACCAAAAAAGGACACAGATTAGTTTAAATTGCATGTGGTAACCTATACGTATATGCACAAATTTAGAAATAATTACTATAATCTAAATAGAAATACAATACATACCATGAAGCTGTGGAAGGCTGTGACCTGTGTATCTTCTCAGTCTGTAGTCCAAGTGCTAACTCTTCATGCACAATTTCAAGGTCCCTACTATCCCATTCTTATGTTTCTCTTTATAAATTAGACTTGGATTGGAAGCCCCTCAAATAAAGAACACTTTCAAATAGAGGACTGTTCTTTGTAAATTAGGACACATGGCCATCCTATGTAGATGGTGGGGATGTCCAGATTTTGCGAAATCCACCCTGTGTACATTTTGTGGATTGTGCGGTGTCATTCGTTCCAGCATCCGTTCACAGACGGATTCAATCCTCCCTCCCCGTTATGTGGAAAAATACACAATTCCATTAGAGGCTTCACAACAATTTATGTAATTTATGTACTTAACATTTAGTGCACTGTCTCCTGTTCCATTCAACTTTTATCCGCATATATTTTCCAGGATGGCATATGTCTCAGCAGAAACTTGCATATTTCCCTACAAATAAATTTGCGTAAATTTCAGGAAACTAAAATAAAAATAAAAATTCAAAAGTCGATGGACTCTGTGCAGCCTGAGCAGGCTGGTCTACAGTGGATTCTGAAGATCGGATTCTTAGAAATCTGAACTTATTTTAATCCGTCTTGAATTTCTCCAACATCCCTAGAAGATGGAGAGGCAAATCATGCAATCACAAGCTTCCAACATAGGTAGAAGTACTGATAGCACAGGAAGCCAAGCCTCATGATACGGACCTGGTTCACATGACACGGTGTGTTATCGGGTTATTAATCCACAATTCGCTGCAGCGTGTGTGGCTGTTGTTTTGAATATGCTCGATAAGTAGTTGGGTTAAGTGTGGGTTGTTTAACCCTTGATTAACATGGCCGGGTTCACATGACATACTGCAACCCCTGATCACCCTGATTGGTGGTCACATCTTCAAAATGGTGGCTGCATGTGCCCTGCATAAGCCAGGGCTAACTGTGGGTTAATTAATCCATGATCAGTTGCTGTGTTGTGCAAACTGGTCCACTGTCTTCTAAGGATTGTAGCTTTACTTGCATAACAAGCTTGGTGCTGAAGTGGCAAACTAATTTCTGAAGAATATTAGCCACTTCCTCAACAATTTATCTTTACACAGCAAGCTCTTCACAATTAACCAAATGGAAATGTTGTCAAGCTCTGAATGCATAAAGACAAA
Organism: Heloderma suspectum; assembly: GCF_057233095.1. Classification (NCBI taxonomy): domain Eukaryota; kingdom Metazoa; phylum Chordata; class Lepidosauria; order Squamata; family Helodermatidae; genus Heloderma; species Heloderma suspectum. The sequence continues at coordinate 92,313,763 of NC_139459.1, forward strand.
ATATTTACTATGAACACAAATAAAAGGAGATACAAGAGAACATTCCAGACATGCTTTGGAAGCAGTTTAGCAAACAGAAGGGCTAAGTAGGGCAGTGCACGCTGCTAGAATCTGAGCAGATCAAGCCAGAAATAGTTCTCTATCTGTTAACTTCAATTTACTCTAAAAAAAAAAAAATTGAGTACATTATATACACCCCAAACTCATGCATCTGATGATGTGGGCTGTAGTCCATGAAAGGTTGTACCATAATAAATTTGTTAGTCTTTACGGTGCCACAAAACTCTGTCATTTTTATCCCAAACTCTAGTGATCGAAACTTACAAAATGCTTACAAATACATGCTGAGAAGCATGCCAATTGTTACATTTCTGGCTAACTTCCAGTAAAACTTATCAGAGTCTGAGTATCATACATTTCCTGAGGGTTCCCCCCCCCCACCCGCTTTCCTGCAATTTGCCGCTGCCCGTGGTGTGGAGCCCGGAGGTGGAGGTGTGCCTCTTTCACGCCATGCTGGGTCACAAGCCCGTCGGTGTGAATCACCATTTTCACATGATCTGTATCAGAGATAAGTTCAGACAGAATATTGGGAGGCAGATTTCTTCCATAGTCAGCTAGGACCACTTGAGCACCATGTATGACATGCAAGCACTGCATGAATCCAAGATTCTTCCCTTCCCCAACTCGGAGAAAAACTTCATCCTTCCTGAAATTATTCAAGAGGTAAAAGAAGGTAAAGTGATGATTGAAGACGATGTGAAAGAAGAAATAAAAGAAGAGATGGAATCACATGCAGGTCCTGAAGATGTATATGCATCTTTGGGAAGCCTAGCAAAAGCAGCTGTAAAACCAAGCAATAAGGAGAAAGAGAGGAGGTCCTCTGAATCTGGATCCAAAGGAGCAGATAAGAGAAAGCAGAACCGAGTCACTGAGAAAGTTTTAAATGCAACAGCAATCCTTCCAGTCCAAGTGCTGCAAAACGGTGCAGAACATAAGCAGTGGTGAAACGAGACAGGAGCATATTTTAACTATGGAGCCTAGGTAGTGAAACGTTTGTAGAGTCTACTTAGCACAAGGTAAAAAATGAGTGATAAATGAACAGGCTCTGTGGGGTAAGCATGAGTTTGTCTGTCTCCCCTCAGAACAGATGGCTTGCTGGTCAGCAGAAAGGAGCTGAACAGTGCCTTCATCTTCAGAATTTTGGGATGAGGAGGAGGCTGGCAGCTTTACAAACCTGTATGTTTACTGAGCAAACCTGGAGGTGGCATTTTTTTTCATACCAGTGACACATATTGAACATCACTCCTGGAACAAGCATTTGTGAAAACGATGAGTAGCCGATTCAGCTCTGAGTGACTTTGGTGTCTAGTGTTGTAGCTGCTAATTTTGGTGACTGCAATAGGGCTGTATCCAACCCTGTTCATCTGCCAACACAGCAGGCACCACTGCAGAACCAATGCCCTCTCCCCACTGCAGCACCCCAGTTTTGCTCTGGATGGTTGCGGTACCCTCCAGAGCAGATGTGGCAGGGGGAGGCACAGGGGGCTGTAGGTGTGAAGGACAGGAAGGGGAGGGTCCACTGCGTGAGCATGCCTACTCTCTCAGATGACATTGGACATTGCCCATAGTGTCTTAGTGGATCATTGCTGTCTGAGAATTCGTTGTATTAAATGCCAGTGAGTATTACTGAAAAAGCATACACAAAATGCAGACCACCTGCAAATGAAGAAGGAGCGTTCTTTGCTTCGATTATGATCAATTTTGTCTCCTGAAAATTGAAAGTGTAAGTTATTTTTGTCAGTCTGTAGAAACAAAACAAAGAAGGTAGTATTTCTGTCATACATTTCCTGAGGGTTCCCCCCGCCCCGCTTTTCTGCAATTTGCCACATTTCCCCCAAAACCTCTCTGGTCTGGCACTTCCAGTGCCGGCATACACAATATTTGCAGCCATTAACAGTTTCGTCATTGTCGTCGTCGTCGTCGTCATCATCATCATCTTAATCTCTTTTGAACTGACATATTTTATAGAGCCCAGCAATATTATTTTTAAATTGCATAAATTACCACATCCCAATACTTTAGAGCACCACCACCATAAATGCAGAAAAAAAAACCCATTGTGAACAATAGCAAAATCTCCAATAGCCAGATGTGTTTACCCTGTGGATCCTATTCATTTTCTATGGTATCAAATATCACCTATAGTTAATATTAAAGAGGATTTCTCTTAAGTTTAAATACATGTAAAATTTGTCCACCACATTTAAAATGAGTTTCCACTCTCCTGCTAAGGTATACCCAACTGTGTATGCCACTGGTATTATTTATTTAATGACACTTGTATACCATGGAGGGGGGAATCCTATGGCCGCTAGGCAGCGGCTAGACGGCCACAGAATATGTAGGTTTCTGGGAACCGTCAGTTCCTGGAGAACCGACCTCCCCCCTTGGAGGCAGCGTGGAACAGCTGTTTTCCATACTTGCAAGAGGAGTGTGGAGTGGCTGGAAAGGGGCGTGGCTGGGGGCATTCTGGGGCGGGGAGGGCAGAACTGCATGAATGACACATCCTATGTGTTGTACAGCAGCCTCCTCCCCTGCTCTGCCCTCCCGTGGCTAGACAGCCGCAATCAGCTGTCTAGCCAAAAATGCAGAGCAGGAGCGCGGAGGGAACGATCCCCTCCGTGCTTCTCCTGCCCTGCTTTGGATAGGCAGTCGCCTCCGAGTTCAGAGGTGGCCGCCTATCTTGATAGGATTGCGCCCTAACTATAATAAAATCCCTCAGCTATTTACAGTTGGCAATAGAATATGGTCTGTTTTTGTTTTCTTCCATAAACCCATTGTTATGCACTAGGATTCTGCATAGGAAATTTTCCATACTAAAATATATTCTTTTATTTTTTTTACTACTTGAGGCAGGACAGGGCATTATAGTTTGTTCCCACAAATAGGCACTTGGCAGATTTAGCATGCAGGAAGTTCTATTTAAGATAATTTGTTCTTAAGTGAGGCATATTTCATTGTGCTTCTAGACTGTAGTAGATATATAGAACAGTAACATTTCCAGGAAGGTTTTAAGAGGTTGATGGGAAATATCAGGACATTTCTGACATTTACTGTTAACTCTGAAGGCCAACCCATTGACTTTACTAAATAACTTAGGGTGCAATCCTATGGAATGTTTACATGGGAAAAAAAGTCCTACAACTACCAGTATTCCTTAGCCAAGGTCCAGGGGCCTGCAGCCCAGACCACCCACAGAGTGGCAGGCCCACCCCTAGCTGCAGCACTGCGTGTTCCACTGATGGGGTGCTGCCACAGAGAAGGCACTTCTGCACATAATGATCAACTGTGCCTCAGAAGGTAGTGGCACATGCAAGACCTGCACTAGCTGATCTTAAAGGACGGGCAAATTCATATCAGAGATGGTCCTTCAAGTAGGGATAGCCTAGCCATGGGGATTCATGCACTGGTAACCTCACGATTAGACTACTGCAATGTGGGGCTGCTGTTGTGTGTGGTTCAAAAGCTGCAGCTGGTGCAGAATGCAGCAGCTAGGGTGCTGACTGGGACACCTAGCTATTCTCGCATAACATGTTAAAACAATTGCACAGGCTGCCTATTAGCTACTGAGCCACGTCCAAGGTTGTGTTATTGTCATACAAAGCCCTAAACAACTTGGGACCAGGCTGGTGTCTCCACAGTTGATTTGCTGTGAGCTGGCTCCGGTTGGAGGTCCTTCGGGGCATATGACGTCATGGCCATCCTACAGCCACCCTGGAGCTATCTGTGGAAAACCCAGATTTCCTGAGACTACTTTAAGTCCGATTTTTTCCCCTTATGTGTTCTCTGCACTATAGTTGTTGTGTGCCCCAACCCCCGTATGCTAGCCCTGCCCAGGGGTGTACCTTTCACTGTGACCCCAGTCAAGGGATTTTTCCTGTCCCTGTGTTTCCCAGCACAAACCTGTGTCTACTCAGAAGTAACTTCCCATTGTGGTCAATGAGGCTTGTTCCCAAAAAACACACTCCTGAAGTTATGGAGACTCCCATCAATTGAAATAGCACATTTAGGAGCCTTAAAGCACCAATTAATTCTCCTAAAAGCTGTGAGACACGATCTCGAAGCTGCATTTCTTTGCTATTTGGTTCATTGCTGTTAGAAAGTAACTGATCTGCAGCTTTGATCTTTTGCAGCATCACAGAGCTGGAGCTTCAGGGGCAACATAGGGCTGGTTGGAGACAGGGCAAATCAAGAAGTGACAGGTTAAACGCTGACTGGAGTAGCCCTCCTAAAGACTGTGAAGCGCAATCTCAAAGCTACATTTCTTTGATGTTTATTTCATTGCTTTTAGGAAGTAACTAATTTGCAGCTTCAATCCTTCGCAGCGGGAGCTTAATGGGGAAGGAAGAAGGGGGGGCTCTCATTGGTTGAGCTTCAGGGAGAAGGAGAAAGGGGGTAGAGCCTGGATGGGAGCAGGGGTAGGCTCTCTCATTGCTTGAGCAGCCCCTGCCAGTCTGATGACGTTCAGCTGCAATCCCCTCACCCCACCTGGAAGTATGTGCCCGTGAAGCGACTTATAAAGGTGTGGAGCACTCGTTCATGGAGCCCTGCATGGACCAAAGCCGATTCCTTGAAAAATACAGGTAAGCCACCATTCACTTCTCCTTCCGTTGTTGTGGAGATCCCCTGGAGCATACCTAGCAGAATGCCTTCCCTTATACATACCTAGGTGACCTTTAAGATCATCAGAGAAGGCCTTGCTGGTCATTTCAAAACTAATGGAATATCACCATGCAATAACCTGATGGCAGGCCTTCTTGGTAGTGGCACCCATCCTTTGGAAAACCCTCACTCATGCAGTTTGGGAGGCAGAAAATCTGACATCTTTCAAAGACTCCCCCCAAAACATTCTTGTTCACCCAGGTTTTCTCTGGGTTGTAATTAAATTAATCATGTTGCTCCATATTTCTGCTCCTTGTATTGCTTTTATTGAATTTGAATTGTTTTTAATGTTGTGTTTTTAGTATTGTATTTTAAATGTGATTTTAATATTCATATGTGAACTGCTGAGGGATTTAATTATATTTGGCAGTATAGAAATATCATAAACAAACAAACAAATAAACATGTTGCTTTGTGCACAGCTGTTTAGGGCTTTAAAGCAGGGATGGGGGACATGTAGCCTTCCAGGTGTTCTGGCATACACATCCCAACATCTCTCATAACTATGCTGGCTAGGGCTTACAGGAGGTATAGGCCAAAACATCTGGAGAGCCACAAGTTGCCCACCCCTGCCTTAAAGGTTACCTGTGCCATCTAGTAAGTACCAATATTTAGAACTGTACTGAAAGAAAGGGTGCCATAGGAAAACAACAACAATCCACATCAATGTCATCATTGTTCTCATTATCATAATTAAGCATTTTCATCCCACTCTTCAGAAAATAAGGCTCCCATAGCAGCATACATAAGGTCAATAAGAACAATAGTATTCCATTAAAACAGCAGATGATTTAAAGAGGTAGCAATGATGACAGTACACGTCTTCCTCTCTGACAGGGCAGTTGGTTCTAAGGGACTCTTGTGAGGAGTCATCCCAATAGTGATGTGGCAAAAGGTGGAAAAAGCAATGGTGGTAGTTTGCCTCACTGGCTTCTTTTTCCTCTTTTTCTTGGGTATTATCCAAACTCATCCTTACCTAAAATGTCCTCCGTCTTACAGGTCCTATATTAAATAAGCATATATGCTGTTTGAAAAATAAAATAAAATAAAAAGAAACACTAAGGCTGCAATCCTAAGCACACTTACTAGGGAGCAAGCTTCATTGGACACAGTTGGAATTCAGAGTTTGATTGTGTTACAAATCATAACTCCTACTACAATCATCTAAAACAATGTTACAAAATTTTATGTGTGTCTCAATTGTTTATAAACAGGCTTAATTTTTGGTGCCTCTCTCCAAGTCTTATATAGCTTGTCAGTCTGGCCATTATCACATAGTCCCATTTTAAAACCATCAGTTCTTTTTAAGTTAGGGTCTTCGGTTGTTTGTTTCCAGTACTTTGCATATAACCATTGAGTTGCAATCACCACAGAGTATGGCAATCTGCAATGTTCTTTCTTACTGCATGTTTTGTAAATGTTAATAAAAATAATAGCGGTCTAAACTTATACTGTCAACCAAGATACAATAAAGATCCTTCTTTTTCTTTTTGGGAAGAGGACAAATCCACTATGTGTGACAGTACAGCCAGCACTGTAGGCTGTTTATTTATTTAGACTGCATTTTGTTGTTTATTCGGTCAGTCGCTTCCGACTCTTCGTGACTTCATGGACCAGCCCACGCCACCATGTCGGCCGTTGCCACCCCCAGCTCCCCCAAGGTCAAGTCCGTCACCTCCAGAATATCATCAAACCACCTTGCCCTTGGTCGGCCCCTCTTCCTTTTGCCTTCCACTTTCCCTAGAATCAGCATCTTCTCCAGGGTGTCCTGTCTTCTCATGATGTGGCTAAAGTACTTCAGTTTTGCCTTTAATATCATTTCCTCAAGTGAGCATGCATTACTGGGGCATAAATTACTGAATTTCATTCTTGTAAAAGATTTCCTTTATTGCAACTAGGTGCAAATGCCCCAAATAAGCCTTGGCACATAAACATTTCAGACTTCACCAGTTAATCCCAAGGGCAACCAAGTGCCTTTGCCAAATGACTAAGCTTCATCTTCCTATTTATTCCGCTGGTGGGAGCATTTCCTGAGTGAGTTCTGCTAAGGACCCTCCTACCAGAGAAAAGAGAGAGAGGTAATCTTTGTGGATTACCTTTTCCTTCAGCAGCCCTCCCCATGTCACCTCCCCCACTATTCCACAGGGTCCCCAATCCTCTGGAGCAGATTGGGGGGGCATAGAGGACTGTAGGGTGAAGGGAGAATTGATTAATATTGCTGCCTCTTCCTTTCTGGCAGCAGGACTCCTCTGGATTGGTATCCTCCTACTGACAGAAAGAATCCTTCCATCTGTGGGGGGTTCATGCTGGATCCAACCCATTAAATACAAAGTGCCTTCAGTAAATTATCCAGTGTTGCCCTATTAAATCTGCAACATCTGCATTGACTCTCAGGTGGCTGAAGCTGCCAATTGGAAGTATCCTTAGGTAATTTCCCTCAAAATAGTTGGCATGACTGGATCAAGCACACCTAACTCAATGGTGAATTGTAGCTATGCAGTCCATACTGTGGAACAGAAGCCAGCTACCTCAACATAAACTACATCTGCCAACTCTCAGTTATCAGGATATGTACACTTCCTTCCTTAAAATGCCCAAGGTGCTTTGATAAAAATCAGTGCCTGGACTGTACCTCTTAAGAGATCCATGCGAGTGAACGCATACAGAAAACCAGATGCTAGTGATATGATGAACCATGATGAGCAATGTTTGTGCAGAGGAGCATTCAATTATGTGAACTCTCACCTGCTCTATAAAGTGGTACATCCTACAAGGTGCTTTTACCACCTCGTTGTTGTTTATTCAGTCAGTCGCTTCTGACTCTTCGTGACTTTGTGGACCATCCCACGCCAGAGCTCCCTGTCCGTCACTTCCAGAATATCAACCATCCATCTTTCCCTTGGTTGGCCCCTCTTCCTTTTGCCTTCCACTTTCCCTAGCATCAGCATCTTCTCCAGGGTATCCTGTCTTCTCATTATGTGGCCAAAGTACTTCAGTTTTGCCTTTAATATCATTCCTCAAGTGAGCAGTCTGGCTTTATTTCCTGGAGTATGGACTGGTTTGATCTTCTTGCAGTCCAAGGCACTCTCAGAATTTTCCTCCAGCGCCACAGTTCAAAAGCATCTATCCTCCTTCGCTCAGCCTTCCTTATGGTCCAGCTCTCGCAGCCATAGGTTACTACGGGGAATACCATTGCTTTAACTATGCGGACCTTTGTTGTCAGTGTGATGTCTCTGCTCTTCACTATTTTATCAAGATTTGTCATTGCTGTCCTCCCAAGAAGAAAATGTCTTCTGATTTCCTGGCTGCAGTTAGCATCTGCAGTAACCTTTGCACCTAGAAAGGCAAAGTCTGTCACTGCCTCCACGTTTTCTCCCTCTATTTGCCAGTTATCAATCAAGCTGGTTGCCATAATCTTGGTTTTTTTGAGGTTTAACTGCAACCCAGCTTTTGCACTTTCTTCTTTCACCTTCATCATGAGGTTCCTCAGCTCCTCCTTGCTTTCAGCCATCAAAGTGGTATCATCTGCATATCTGAGATTGTTAATGTTTCTTCCAGCGATTTTAACTCCAGCCTTGGCTTCATGAAGCCCAGCACGTCGCATGATGTGTTCTGCATACAGGTTGAATAGGTAGGGTGAGAGTATACAAGCCTGCTGTACTCCTTTCCCAATCTTAAACCAGTCTGTTGTTCCGTGGTCTGTTCTTACCGTTGCTACTTGGTCGTTATACAGATTCCTCAGGAGGCAGACAAGATGACTTGGTATCCCCATCCCACCAAGAACTTGCCACAATTTGTTATGATTCACACAGTCAAAGGCTTTAGAATAGTCAATAAAACAGAAATAGATGTTTTTCTGAAACTCTCTGGCTTTCTCCATTATCCAGCGGATATTTGGTCTCTAGTTCTTCTGCCTTTTCGAAACCCAGCTTGTACATCTGGCAATTCTCATTCCATGAATTGCTGGAGTCTACCTTGCAAGATCTTGAGCATTACCTTACTGGCATGTGAAATAAGTGCCACTCTTAGATAGTTTGAACATTCTTTGGTGCTTCCCTTTTTTGGCATGGGAATATAAGTTGATTTTTTCCAATCTGGTGGCCATTCTTGTGTTTTCCAAATTTGCTGCCATATGGCATGCATCACCTTGACAACATCATCTTGCAAGATTTTAAACTGTTCAGCTGGGATACCGTCATCTCCTGCTGTCTTATTAGCAATGCTTCTTCAGGCCCATTCAACCTCACTCTTCAGGATGTCTGGCTCTAGCTCACTGACCATACCGTCAAAACTTATCCCTGATATTATGATCCTTCCTATACAGATCTTCCGTATATTCTTGCCACCTTTTCTTGATCGCTTCTGCTTCTGTTAGGTCCTTGCCATCTTTGTTTTTGATCATACCCATTTTTGCCTGGAATTTACCTCCGATGTTTCTAATTTTCTGGAAGAGGTCTCTTGTCCTTCCTATTCTATTATCTTCTTCTGCTTTCGCGCATTGCTTAAAAATAATTCCTTATCTCTTCTGGAATTTTGCATTTAATTGGGCATATCTCCCCCTATCACTGTTGCCTTTTGCTTTCCTTCTTTCTTGGGCTGCTTCCAGTGTCTCAGCAGACAGCCATCTTGCCTTCTTGGTTTTCTTTTTCTTTGGGACGTTTTTTGTTGCCGCCTCCTGAACAATGTTGTGAACTTCTGTCCATAGTTCTTCTGGGACCCTATCTACTAAATCTAGTCCCTTAAATCTATTCTTCACCTCCACTGCATATTCATGAGGAATATTAGTGATCTCATATCTAACTGATCTGTGGGTCTTCCCTATTCTCTTTAGTCTGATTCTAAATTGTGCAATAAGAAGTTCGTGATCTGAACTACAATCAGCTCCATGTCTTGTTTTTACTAACTGCATAGATGTCCACCACCTTTGGCTACAAAGGATTTAGTCAATCTGATTTCAGTGTTGACCATCTGAAGTCCATATATAAAGTCATCCCTTAGGTTGTTGGAAGAGAGTGTTTGTTATGCACAGTGAGTTGTCTTGGCAAAATTCTATCAGCCTATGTCCTGCTTCATTTTGTTCTCCCAGACCATGCTTGCCTGTAATTCCAGGTGTCGCTTGACTACCCACCTTAGCATTCCAGTCTCCTGTAATGAAAATAACATCTTTTTTTGGCATACTATCCAGTAGGTGCTGCAGATCCTCATAGAACTGATCTACTTCTGCTTCTTCAGCATCTGTGGTTGGGGAGTATATTTGGATCACTGTGATGCTAAATGGCTTACCCTGAATTCGAATTGAGATCATTCTGTCATTTTTTGGATTGTATCCAAGCACTGCTTTAGCCACTTGATTATTAATTATGAAGGCTACTCCATTTCTTCTGTGGTCCTCTTGTCCACAGTAGTAGATCTGGTGGAACATAAAAACATAAGAGCAATATTGGATCATACCAAAGGTCCATCTAGTCCAGCATTGTTCACACAGTTGCCAAGCAGCTGCCCATGGGAAACCCACAAGCAGGACATGAGTGGAGACAGCACAGTCCTGCACATGTTCCCCAGCAACTGCTATACATAGGCATACTGCCTCTGATACTGGAGGCAACATATAGCCATCAGGACTAGTAGCCATTGAGTTCCATGGAACTAGGCCACAGTGTGATGGCATTCTTTTTTATGCAACAGATAATACTTTTCTAGAACATCGTCCTTCAGTTGTGGCTTTTAAAAGTGTCTCTCAGTTTATTATGTCTAGCTTCTAATACTATGGCTTTATTCAAAGGCAAGACAAACATTCTCTCAAAATATTGCCACTCCATGACAAAGCACCTTAGGCCCTGTAAGGAAGAATGTGTACAAATTATAGGATAGTCAAGCAGAAAGATTCCGATTAAACAGGAGTAGTATGTTTTGAGGCAAGCATGGCGTCTGTCCCATGGCAATAACATTTCCAGGGGGGAAATGGATAAAAATGTGTTGCCTCAGGGAAAGTATTTTGTATACATGAAGGCCTCTTCCTCATTTGCATCAGGCAGTTGAGAGAAACACAAGTTTGTGCAGCTGACTGGAGGCGTGGTATCTGCTGAGTCACCGAAGAGCTTGAATAATGATATGCTGTAGTCAAACCAGTATTCATAAGAGCATTACTGACTAAACCATCTGCTATCCAAGGAGCTGAATCACCTTGGCAAACAATCTCATCTCATGCATTCTTTTGAGATAGTAGGTAATGTAGTTCAATCTGTTAACAAGAAAAAACCAGGGCTGGTTTAATGGCTTTTAGTCATGATGGCTATACACTACCCTCAGAGATCAGAGGCCTCTGAATACCAGCTGCTGGGGAACTTGTGTGCGTGCTATCGTGGTCATGTCCTGTTAGTGGGCTTCCCATTGGGGAATCTGGTTGGACACTGTGGGAACAAAATCCTGGGCTACATAGACTTTTGGTCTAATCCAGCAGGGCTCTTCTTATGTTCTTAAGATCACTGCTATGGTGGCTGACTTCACATTTGTTTTAGAACCTGTACCCTGATTTTTTTCCTAAAATAAATTCAGAAGTGGCTTTGACATAGTAAGCTCCTGCAAATCTATGGCATGTATCATATGGACCAGGTATTCTTCTCTACTTTGCCACAAGGGGTCAATAAAAGAGATCTGCATTGGAATGGTGGGGAGGGCAATCACCTTATCTGCATTATGTGGTGAAAGCCAAAACAGGGAGTGATTTATCATGTTACATGGTGGATGGAACATGTAAACCAATCCTGAGTCACTTAAGAGTGTGAAAAACTTATTCAAAGTCAGATGAGATTTTGAAGGCCCAAATGGAAGAAATCCCATTTGGGCCACAGCAAACCCCATATATCCTGCCTATGACAATTGGTGATACCAGTGCTGGCTCCAGGTTTTTAAGGGACCTTCGGAAGACACTCTCAATGGGTCCCCTCCCACAGTAACTCTGTCTTCTCACCAGCATTGTCACCCGCTGCTATTACTCCTCATACTTTCTCTCAACATTGCTACCCTTTGCTTGCTTCACAGGCAGAGAGCCAGTGAATGTGGAGGCAGTGGCATCTACTGTCTCTCTTCACTAGTGCCACTGTCTGGGCCAGAGCAAGACAAGAGGCGGGTGAACAAGCAGATTGCAATGGCAAAGAGGAGAACAAGTCCAATGGGTCCTTGTAAGTTGGCTTCTGCGGGGTGTGGCCCCTTAGTAGGTGCCTGACCTGCCTACCCTGGGTGGATTTATAGCTCAGTGGTAGTACAGATATATTTGAATATAAGAAACATTAAGTCTCAATACTTTCCATTTTAATTTTAGGAGTGAATTGGTGATAGGAGCGGGGAATGTCCTGGAGAGAAAAGTTCATCGCCACTGAGAGGCAGGGTTCTCATACTGAAATGGAGAGATCATTGGTCCTACAGTACAGTCCTTATTCCAACAATAGGCTTTTAACATTTTTGAATGAAAGACTGTGACAAGGGCAAATTCTGTTTTATCTAACAATATGTTGTGACATCCAACAGCAGTACGTGATGGGTATTGTCACTTTCTGCAAAGATTTGTTAGGAAATAGCACTTTTAACTGGTAACTGAGGCACATGTTATTAAAATCAACTGATTCTTCTAGTCCTGTGCACAAATCTGGGGGAGGGTGTGGGTCTAAAACTGAGCAAAATCCTTCCAGAAGGCCTGGCTTGATCAAGCAAACAACTGAAATAACTTCAAGCCAGTTTCACTTTGGAAGGTAACTAGAGGAAGTACTTCCTCAGGCATAAATCAAAGAAACCTAACAGGATGCAGCAGCCTGCTAGTAATTTAGCACCACACCTAATAGAGCATTCAGAATGTATTTATTAGCAATATTTCTATACCACCTCTCATTTGCACATGTCCTGAAGTGGTTTAAACAAAACAATACAATAAATATACACTGGAGTTATTGTGTAATTCAAATACACAATTGAATTCTTGGAGATTAACGCAAAGATTGCTCATGACTGGGGGAAAGCCAAAGTAAAGATACATTTTCAATGAATGCCTAAAGCATGGCAATGTTGAAGCCTGACGTACCTCAGAAAGATCATTCCACAGGGCGGGTGCACTGCAGAGAAAGCTCATCAATGTGTCGCCACCAAACAGAAATCCGTAGGCTGTGGCACTGACAACAGGGCCTCCCCTGAAAATTGTAGTAGCCTGTGAGGTTAATACAGGGAGAGAAGTTCCTTGAGATAACCTGGCCTTGAGTTGTATAGGGCTTTGTATACTAATACCAACACTGTAAAACTAGCTTGGTAAAAGGCTGGCAGCTTATGTAGATCCTTTACCGCAGGCGTAATAAGTGTGTGGCAAGGCACCTCAGTCAGTTACCTAGCCGCTGCATTCTGCACTAGCTGCAGCTTCTGAACCAGCGTTAAGAGTAGCCCTACATAGGGTGTGTTACAGTAATACAATCTCAAGGTTACCAGTGTGTGGATCACAGTGAACAGGTCATCTGTCCAAGAACAGGGGCAGTTGGCATACCAATCTAAGCTGGTAGAAGGCACTCCTAGCCATGGAAGTCACTTGAGCTTCCAGTGACAGTGATGGATCCAGAAGCACCCCAAACTGTGAACCTGTTCCTTCAGGGGGAAGTGCAACCCTGTCTAAAACTGGTAATTCCCCATATTCCTGGACCTGGGAAGCCCTCATCCACAGTGCCTCTGTTTTAACGGGTTTCAGCTTATTGGCCTTTATCCAGCCCACCGATCTGTGTTGTGTACGGCCTCTCCTGGTTCAGCTGTAATGGAGAAATAGAGCTGGGTGTCAACAAACAGGACATTAAGAGTTAAGTCAAACATGTTACTCTTATTAATAAATGCATCAGCACCCAATGTTTTCCTGTATTGATTCAGTCATTATACCGCTGCAAACCTGTAATGCAGACATGCATTACCTGATAAGCAACATGTTGCACTTCAGCTACGTGTAATGAAACTCCTGTTTAATCACAGGATGTCTGTTTAATGCCTTTGAATAAATCCATAGAGATAGAAGCTAGCCATAATAAACAAAGTAACATTAAAAAAAGACGTAATCAAAGGAAGATGTTCTAGAAATGTTCCAGAAGGAGCTATATTTGTTGCATAAAAAAGAGTGCCATCCCACTGACTACTGTGGCCTAGTTTTAAAAAGGTTTAACCTCCCTTTCCATGTACCAGAGTTCTGATTTCCCGAGTTATTTTTTTAAAGAAAAAAAGGCACACATGCATGCATGCGCAGAGAGCGCAATCCTATGGCCCCTAGACAACATCTGGATACTTCGGATTCCTGGATTCGAGGTTGGAGATACTGCTCCAACCCTCCCCCTGGCATGGAAATAACCATGCGAGCTGCCTCTCTTGAGGTCGCAAAAGCAACCTTGGAGGGAAGGGAAAGGGGGCGTGCCAGTGGGTGGGGAGGGCTTAAGCCGTCCCCCAGCCTCCCCATCCTCCTTCCCTCTCCAATGCAACAGCTAGACAGGCAAAAAAGTCCATCTAGCCAAATTGCAGAATGGGAGGCGCAGCAGAGGGCAAGACCACTTCCCCTGCTCCTTGTGCCCTGCACTGGATACTTGTAAGCCTCCAAGTTCGGATGCTTATAGCCATCCCAATAGGGTTGCGCCCTTAATGTATCATCTAGTTTGCTCCTTACTTTTGTGACTCAGGAAGCATGTACAGAGTGACAGTCATGAACTACGTTATGATCCATTTAGACCTGTTCCTATCCAGGATTTTTGCAAAGAGCAGAAAACACTGCTATTGGTTTTTATCTCTGTTGGGGAAGAATGACACACCCTGTCTGAAAGGAGTTGATTTGGCTACAATGTGCCACATTATACAATCAGCAATTTTCAGAGAACAGAACAAACCAGTGGAAGGGAAAAAACTGTCCTACAATGGTTCAGAAGCACAGAAGTGTTGAAATGCAAACACTCCATAGTTTGTGTGCTGAATTAATGTTCTAATTAGGCTTTGGCTGGGCCAAAATTGGTATATTGAGAGATGTCTTTAAAAACTCACTTAACTCAAAAGACTTCACAGGTATATTCAGGTTAGGGGGAGAATCCCCAATATCCAACAAGCATTTTATTAAATTTTATTAATGGACTCTGCCCTTCTTTATCCGTTTCCACTGTTCAACTTTCATGAAGCAGGTTTCTTCAGCCACAAGGGCCCCTCCACCTGTTTCTGATCTTTACTTTGCCTCAGTTTGATGTGGCCGTCCATATAACAAGTATGAATTTATTAATGCATTTATATCTTACCTTTCTTCCATGGGGGGCAGGCAGATTCCCATCCAGGCTCTTAGACCCAGACCTGCTGAGCTTCAGCAAGTCACTGTGTGCCTTCAGACCAAGGTAGGGAATCATAGAGTACTATATCTAACCACTACCCCTAAAGGTAAAGGTGTCCCCAACCAGTCGTGCCCGACTCTAGGGGGTGGTGCTCATCTCCATATCTAAGCCGAACAGCCAGTGCTGTCTGAAGATGCTTCCGTGGTCATGTGGCTGGCATGACTGAACACCGAGGTGTACAGAACGCTGTTACCTTTCCCGCTGAAGCAGTACCTATTTATCTACTTGCAATTTCTTGCTTTCGAACTGCTAGGTTGGCAGAAGCTGGGACTGAAGATGGGAGTTCACTCTGTCACGCAGCACTCGGGTCTCGAACTGCTGTCCTGCCGACCTTCTGGTCTGCAGTTCAGCGTCTTAACCACTAAGCCACCGCGGCCCCTTAACCACTACCCTTAGTGTTCATATATTATGAAATTGAAGGTGTTTCTCCATCTGTGCAGCAATCTAGCAGTCTGAATTTGATGCTTCATCTGGTGCAGATGGCAATCTGTCTCCTTTGGGAGCGAGAAATACTTTTTAAGGATGTGTAACATTTGCAATCACTGTGCAATGTTAAACAAATTACTGAGGTACCAGTACTAGGCCTGGTCACATACTTTTAAAGTCAAGGTTCACTTCTCTTGCACCTTCATAACGGAATTATCTTGCCTTAAACTAGAGTGCATCCTGTTAATTTGGTGGTTGGCTAAACAGATGAGTCCATGCAGACCTTCTCCAGATGCAAGCAAGGCTCAGATCAGCTCCACTCGTTCTGCATGATGCAAACAAAGGGCAATATTCCTCAGGTATTCAGCCAGGTGCAAGCATACCCATTCTCTCAATAGCCCCACATGAGACAAATCAAATACTATAGGCATGAAGCAATCAAGAACAAAATACAGCTGCATGACATGCAGTTTCAGTTAATTTCTCAGTTACTTTCTAGCCAGATTACCAAACCTGAATTGGCTAGGAACTTGCTTTTTTGAGGCCTGAGCATGACTGACATTGTGAGTTGATGGAGAATATAGAACTTTCCACTGTGCATATTGCTGTGCTGGCAATTGCCAGCACTTGCTGAAATAGCATTGTGGAAAGTTGTGGTATAGCAGAAAACTATATGGAGATGATGGGGACATTATGGTTCAAGTTGTAGTTTTGATCAAAACAGACCTCATTGACTTGGAATCTTATGGACTACCTCCTTCCCTATTACTACTGCAATTCCCATGTCACCACGGGGGCTAGTAGTCTGAGAATGATTGGATAAAAATATCTTTTCCTGTTTCCCTTGGGACTGGAAGAACTTTACACTTTTAAAATAAATGTACTACAAATAAACTAAGCAATGGTGAAAGAAGTTGTTCTTTTTAAAAAGATCATTTACCTCTTCTTCCTGGTGTCTTGTCTGTTTTTGTCTTTTGATTTTCTATCTCTTTTCCCTCTGGTGTCCTTTCAGCTCTTCCTCCTCAGCTTCTCTTCCTCCTCATCTATCATCAACTGACTTTTCTTCAGCCCCTTTCCCAGCATTCTGTACCTGTCCTTTCATTGAACCAGCACTCCAAGAGCTCACAGGAGTAAGCATTATTACTGGTGCATACACACACAGTGTCAAATGTCACATTACACGCACTGTGTGGGGCATATGCATTAACCTCCCCTTTGCCTCATCCCTCTCCCCTCTCCCTTCCCGAGCTCCCCAAAGCTCAAGCTTGAAACTTTTTCGAAGTTTCAACATTTTCTGCACGTCTACACTGCTCAAGCTTCAGGTTTGTTTTTTTTAAAAAAAGAGAGCAAAATTGGTCTAGTAATTCTCTAGTAATAAGCCTTACACTGCTTTATTCTTATAGAAGATGTTGCACCCCAACCTTCCTCTGAAGAGCTCAGGGCAGGATTTTAGATTCAAACACATTGTGAGATTGCTTATGCTGAGAAACAATGACATTACCCAACTCAGTCCATCTAATTTAACATGGGAACCTGTGTTTCATTGTTAAGAAATTGCAGTGGCCAGGGCAGTGGAGTGAATACAACATTGGGCCATCTCTTCCCCGCTGCAAAACTGAATACTAACAATGGCTCCAGTTACATTTTCATCTAGCAGATATGTTTGTGTTTCACTGGGCTTTTCCTAAGGTTTAAACAGCATTTAAATTTGGTTCTGAGATAGTCCATTATAGCACTTTCTAATCTGTTCTTGGATACTGTGGAACTTATCCATACTTCTATTTCTTGCTGGTTACATGTGGCAGACTTAAAAAAAAATATTATTATGGTGTATTCAATGTTATGATAATGGTTTTGTGCTTTTAATTCTGTAAACTACCTTCACAAAATTTTATTTTAATTAATTAATGCTCTATGTTGCTGCACTAAACTGGGCATTGCAATTCCTATGTTACATTTTAGTATATGGGCTCAATGGTCAAACGCAGTGTGTGTGTGTGTGTTTATACACACAGACACACACACCATCAGTTAACCATGAGTTAAAATTATGACTGCAAATCAGAAGTTGGTTACTGTGTTTTTTTTAAGACAACATTAATTCCAATGCACATAAGCAATATATAGTGCCCTCTGTGCACTTAGTATGAACAGTAAAAGCACGCAAGCTCTTATTGTTGGCTGAATCCTAGGTTCCTTTGCACATCGGCCAGCTCCAGTCTGACAATTTGTGTGTGTGTGTGTGTGTGTGTGTGTGTGTGAGGGAGAGGAAGCGATGGACAATGTTTCTATCCAGATAAACAGGACAGAGTTGGGGAGATGAGGTTTGCAAAGCATGTCTATATATTCTAAAAAAAAATATAAGCCACCCAGGGCCTAGGACATAAAGGTAGTGAGAGAAAATACATAGAATAAGTGATGTAATCATTCTTTCTTTTCATGTGATCACTTAATTAGGACATTTTGAAATGCAACAAGCAGAACAAAGACATTTGACTGTGATAAGCCTCTGCTTTGAGTCAGAAAGTACTATGCAAACTGCAACCTCAACAAGATCAGCTCAATCTATGTCATTGGCTTGGTCTTTTTTGTTTTCTCAATGGAACAAAGACAAAATCTTAAACACCTCATGTGTTCCAATTCCATGCTTGTCTCATGATAGCCTTATTTGCTTTCCTTCATACATTCCTGTATAGTGAATCTGAAGCTATGAGAATAACTGATATCACATAATAATATTGCCATTAGGAGACAATCAGGATGAGACCTGTGGTATCTTCATTGGCACAGCCCCTTGCTATGCAGTTTGTTTTGCTTGAAAAAAAATACAGATATAATTTCATCTATACATGGACAGATAAAGACTGCACAAACCTCTTTGAATGGAAAGATTAGAAGACAACAATAGCTATTATTTTCATAACTGCACTAACTGAAATACCTCTGTTGTAGTGTTACTGCTACAGTAGATATAGCCCCAGACTAACTGGAACATTCGCCTGACACAATATAAAGGTAGCTTCTTATATGCTAATGTTATAGTAGATAACTTAACCTAGACACAGGAGAAAGAAGAACCAATATGATTTCCTGCATATATTAACTGGTCGTAAAAAAGGAAAGACTGAAGACTTTTTAAAATCTAACTTCCTGGCTTGCCAAAATACCTTGTCTCAGATCTGTAAAGGAGCCTGATGACCTGGCTGTGAAGTCTTTCAGACTTCTGAACCATCGTTATAGGAATGAAGCTCCTTTTTATTGTTTTAAATCTGTAAGTGTAGGTTTAGATCTTTACTTTGCTGCTGGTTTTTATTCTGGTTCTACATTGTAGTTTAAAACTTCTAAACATGTTATATTGTGTTCTATCATGTTGCTATATTTTATGGTTTAGCTGCTGTGAATCACCCAGAGAACTTCGGCTATTGGGCGGTATAGAAATGTAATTAATAAACACATTGGTAAATAAGCCCAATAGAAGAATACACAGTTGAAAGCCAATTATACAGAATCCCACTTGTTTCATGTATCTGTATCAAATTCTTTATGAACAAAATTTTTATTACTTATTAAACAAATATATCTTATTCCTGAGCCAACTGTAGTGGTTGCTATAGTGATCAACTGAGACAGAATGGTCCTTAGCAGCAAGGTATATGCCCCTCTGTGCTTGGTATATAGGACCAAGACATTCTATTGTCACAGATTATTTTGTCAAAAGAAGTGTATTCTGCCAGAGGGAGATTTGTTTCAAGCTTCTAATAAGATATGCATTTAAATCCATACTTTCATTATAGACAGTATAATAAATGATTAAAAAAAACCCAGAGTTATAAGCACCCTACTTCTAAAATAAAGTACTATGTTAACATTTCAAATAAAAGCAGCCACAGGTTGGAAAACTGAAGCCACCTGCAATGAAAACGAAGTCAAAAATTGAAACTTGGAGAACCTATCCAAAGTCATCTTACCAACAGAGTACTGCTCTTAAAAAAAAGGAAGCTACAGCACAATTACTTTTTAAATTCATAAATGCAGCACGTATCATTTACAGAAACTAACCTAGAATACTGTTGTCTGATGACTGTGATTCACCATGATGCATACTTTCCTGCATTTTAACATCACTTACGTAGAAACAGATGAGAAATAATAATTGTTGTGTAAGCCATGCCGTTCACTACCACTGCTGTTTCAAATTCTGCAGAATCATCAATGTCAGAAAGGAAATTAACACAGACTTTTGCCAGAAATTATATTTACACTAAAAGCCCATTTCCTCCTCACCCTCCAAAAGTGAGTATTCAGCAAGCCAAGCCGTTCAAAAACATGTTTGCTCACACTTTCACCTTTGTACTTCTCTGAGCCTCCCCCAGCTCCTATGATCAAGCATATATAACTAATTTTTACTCCATTTCCTGCAATATCACATTCATTATAAGACGTATACAGCAGCTTTAATTCTAAATGTTTCAAGGCCAGTTCATACATTATAGTGCTGGCAGCTGCCTAGTAGGTTATGCTTGTGGGGTAAAAGACACGCTATGCTTCACATATAAAGATATTCTACCCAGTGGTGGCCAATCCCTTTACAGAAAAACTGCAATGTGTGAAATGATCCCTCAGAGTGAGAGTTCTTAGCTGCCACTTAAGTCAGCAACATGTTTGTATGCCTATAAACCAAATAATCTTTTAGCTCAGTTTGTGGATTAATGATATGAATGCAGTAGGAAATAAGTAATAATGAAAAAGTTGCAACAGGCAACAATTTATTTGTAAAAAAATCCTTTAAAATTTTACTGCAACAAAGATTAAGGAAAAACAGTATTAATATATATATATATACATACATACATTATATATGTATATACACATAATATATTTTGTACCATTAAAATTACATGCTTTTCAGAACAGAAGAAATAGTCTTGTTCCCTCATACCAATTTTAAATTCTCTCACTGCAAGAAATTCTTGCTTTCCTTAAAAAAAAAAAGGTCAAACCTTCAAGTATAAGAAATAAGCACACTAGTATCTGAAAGTGAAAAACCATTTGCTTCACACAAATGTCCACTGTTAAATACAGAATAAGTCCATTTAGCTAACACTTGTGTATGTGCCTTGGTGAGCTTTACAATTGTGTAAAATCTTTACCTGAGATATGTGGAAATAATGGAAGGTGCAAGTTCATGGGGTTTTAACGTTTCCATTCCACTTCAACGGAAATAAAAACGGATAATGTCTTATATATTCCTACCCTCATGGTATCCAACATGAGAGCTCTTCAGCAGAACAAATTTCATGTTACCAAATATCTTAAACTTCAGGAAAACACAAAGGCAAGCACCACTTGGAACAACCAGCATGCAGACAGTGAAATAGAGGTAGCATTGTCTTACAGCTTCAACAGGATCACTTGATTTTAACCACATTATTCTTCTGCAAAAGGCACTCGCTTTTTCATTTCCAAGCAAGGTGTTAAAATCCAAATAGACTAGCATTCTTTTGCTATGCATATTTTAAAAAATTAAACAAGCATGATGAAAAAAGACGACATAAGAAATGAGCATTAACCATCATGTAGTCTTCTTCTGTTATGAAAGATTATGTTTTAAAACTGTTGGTTACTGAAAAG
Organism: Heloderma suspectum; assembly: GCF_057233095.1. NCBI lineage: Eukaryota > Metazoa > Chordata > Lepidosauria > Squamata > Helodermatidae > Heloderma > Heloderma suspectum. Next base: position 92,334,918 of record NC_139459.1, read on the forward strand.
CTGGAGACCTCTCAGTTAAACTGACCATATTTAAAGCAGCATAATGTATAATCAGGAGCAGACTGTAAAGTACCAGAAATATACTAGCCTTCTATAACTAGAATAAGAGCAACAGGACACAGTTAAAAAACAGAAAGATTGGTCACTTAAAAAGTAATGCTGGGGAACGGTGGTAACCCATTAATGTAGAAACTTATAAATACATACAAAATTGCCATACTGAATCCTTCTTGTTATTTGCGATTAGAAAAGTGTGCGCTTTCTGGCATTTACTTTCACCGTGAGACGACTGAGCTAATTGAATTATAAGATGTCCCACTGTTACAGCTTGAAGCATAGGCTTCTTGGCCATTTGCATCTAAACTGACTCTGAACACAGAAGATGCTTTCAGTAAAAAGTCAGCTGCATCTCTGCGGCCCAGTTCCCTCAGCTTAGACATTAGGATACCCACAGTACTTTCAGGGGCATTTCCCCATTCCTGCAGAAGGGCGTAGGATGGGCTTGGGACAAAGTCATTTTGACTCCCATTGTTTGTATTGTACTTTGCAACAAGATCAGGAAGGCCCAAGTTCATAGCAAGAAGGCACCAATCCTTGCCCATGGGATCAGGGGGATCTAGAAGTCGACTCAGTTTCCTCCTCGTAAGGAGATTCAGATCTGATACATGGATATCCATCCCCAAACTTCCCTGTGCGTAGACATCAAGACACCCGAAGCACAATATACTGCTAAAGCTTTCTTTATAGCCACCCATGGTATTAGTCAATGAGGTCTCCTTTTGACTTTGTGCCCGAAAAAAGTCTCTTGGCTGGTAGATCATTACTGGCTCATGGTGTTCCCTCAGCTGCTGAGGACTGAGATAATGTTTGACAGTTAGGAGTCCTGGCAATGTTGTGGCCATCAAATTATCAATGGTACTGCACACAGAATCCAAGAATAAGCAGCATTTGATCTTCTCTGTTTCCAGGCCTCTAACTTGAACTTCAATACCCTGACCATTGTTGACAAGCAGCACAAGAAGCTCAGCTCCACGGTTCACAATCTTTGATCCATTAACCCACAGACGTATATCAGCATCTCCTTCTGTGCTCTGTTGATGGATCCACCTACACAGATTCACCTGAACTTTATGGAAGATTCCACAAGGAAGAGGTGTTAGGTGTTCCACAGGAACAATTCTAACTCCACCGTAAATCATAACTTCATCCTCCTCATCAGCCCAAGATCTATGGAGACTATCAGTCTTGATCAAGGCAGGAACATCAATCATTGTTCCACTGCTGAGATCCCTGGCACAGATGTCCATGGCATCCAAGATTTGTATAAGTTCTTCTATATCACTGTCTGGTATCAGGCGTTGGATGTCCTCTATTGTATATCGACCTCTATAGTGGTGGAGGGCTTTGGGGTTCTCTACAGACAGGAGTTTACCAAGAACATTTGAACAGAGCCAGCGAGGATCCAGAAGAACGACATCTTGGACTGTCTCACTCTGCATGATATTGATCTGTTCAATCAAAAGAAAGCTATAAGTCAAATCCAAATGCAAGAGAAAGGAATAGATCTGCAGTCATCATGGTTTCTTGATTAGCCAATCATAGGTAAATGACAGTAAAATAATACATAGTGTTGGATACAGAGATCCAGAAGTGGAAGGAAAATAGCATGCTCTTATGCTCTGCAAATGCTTGAACAACAACCTGCAGAAGAGTTCACTGTGAATAAGAGTTCATAAGTAGGTCCTATATCAGTGCTCAGGCACCAACAAAACATTCATTCACAAGTGGAAGACTACTGTTGGATTCACTCTGCAATCCTATACACCAGGGATGTTGAACCTCTTTCAGCCTGAGGGCCAAACTATTTCACAGTTGCTCTTGGATGCTACATTCCAATGGTGCGTGGGGCCAAAGGCAAAAGGTTTGTGGCCAAAACAGAAAAACTACCAGCATATTTTAGCTTAAAGTTCTTACTGAAATAACTAAGTTGTAGAAGAGGCATTTTAGAATGGAAAAAAACTGCATAAAAGCTAGTAAATCACCAAAGAATAGGTGATCAGGGGAGGCATGACCAACTGGGGAACTCTGGCGGGCCAGACTGGGGCCCTGGGCATAAGGTTCTGCACTTCTGCTATAAATGCTTACCTTGGAGTAAGCCCCACTGAACTGAATAGGACTTAATTCTGAGCACACATAAGTAAGATTGCACTGCAGGTTTTGTTTTTCTAACAAAATGTTCTAATACAAGATGTAAAGCAGCCCTTTGTGAGTGGAAGATACCTTCCTCATGTGCATGGGCACCTTTGGATCCAATATTTAATCTTCCATGGATACAAAAGTTGGAATGCAGATTTTTATTCTGCTAGCAGGAACATCCCCCAAGCAGAGTTCTGCTCAGTACTCTCCTGTTGCAGAAAGGGGGCAGGGAGGCAATTTTCACTGATCCCCCCTTCCCCTGCACACCCATCACCATCTCCTCCACTGTTCTGAAGAGTTCCCCAACTCTATGGTGCAGATTTTCAGGGGAGTGCAGCAGGAGGAGGAACTGGTGAAGATTACCTTCTCACCTGTTCAGCCAGTGGAAAAGCTCTGCAGGATCGAAAGTCTCCTGCTGACAGAACGGACTCTTCTGTCTGTGGGAGGCTTATGCTGGATTCAACCCAATGAAAATAACCTAGCATAGAAAACAGGAATGATGATGCCCCTAGAAACTGCTGAAATTGAGGGAATTTGGGTATGGTTTCCCAGTTTCAAGGAAAGGCTGAGGGCTAGTGTAGCACAGTCAATAGAAGCTCTGTTCAGGTGTTTTCCTGAATACATGCGGGCTCAAGTGGGCAGGGGAATGGTTCCATGCATACTGTCTCTCCCCTACATCTGTGTGTACGCCAGCCCCTGCCTCTCAGTCCCTGACCTCCCACATTGAGCAGGAAGATCTGAAGGGACTTTCTACTTGTGTTCGTTTGAATATGAATAGAGCTCTCTGCCAGATTGGGGACCCTGATAAAGCTGAGTGGCTGCTGCTGGTTCAAAGAGCAGGCTGAAAAATGGAGAGTGCGGCATCACACTGGCTTCCTGCCCTATTGAGGCTTCCCTGACTGCTGGCCGGCAGTGGTGTCAGAGGTGGCTAAGGAGAAGTGCTGGGTTCTCTTACCTCTTGTCCATATGGGCTAGTAGCAGCAGCACTGCCAAAAAAGAATGAGAAGCAAATCTATATTCACTGATGGCCAAGGTTCCATAAATCCATTTGCCAGTGGCAACTGCCCTTCGCTCTATGGTAGTAAGCCCTCTCAGTGCAACATGAACGTCTCCAGTTCCTGATTTGAAGAGGTAGGAAAGCACTGAGCTTTCGAGGAGGTAGAAGTAGCTTGTGCTGCTTCTGCTGCTCCAAAAGGTCAGTGCGACATAAAAGTGCTATTCCCAGCAAGGGTGCTTTGTCCTTGTGCTGAGTTTTGGAACACTTCTGTTCAGTTTTTTCCACATTGTTCTTTGGCATGCACACAGGTCTTGGGGTGAAGAACGGTAAATGGGAACCAGGAGTTATATTCAGCTACAGTTATATTCAGGAGTTATATTCAGTTATATTCAGCTACAAACCAAAATTTGTTGACCTCTTTTAATGGTCAAGCTTCAAAGTACAAGTTGTCTAAACAATTAACACTGTATTAATGCAGATTACATACTTCTCCTATACTGTGCAGCTGCTGGGCAATATGCCTTAGCTCATCTTCACTTGCTAACGGGTTAAGCTGATCTTGCACATCATACACAAATTGCTGCAAGGACATGAGCTGGTTGGGTCCATTCATTTTTCTCCATGATGGTAGGGTTGAGATGATCTTTTCACACAAGTGAGTCATAGGTGGACATGTCTGTAAGAAACATTGTACTGGACATTAGTTCTAATTCTAAAATGCAAATTATTAACTTTATTAACTATTAATGAGTCTTATTAACAAAGCACTTCCTAGACGGAATAGAAGATCAATTGTATTTGGCCATATATATGCTATTTTACCATGAATCATACTAAAACTGAAATGCTCTGAAAAAACTGCCATAAATGATGCAGAACTAGTGGTATCAGCTGATGTGTCCATTTTGCCCAAGGTGCATGCTGTGTTATCTTGTCATTCCCATTTCAAGGTGATTATTCTGGAAAAGATTATAGGAATTGAATGAAGTGAACAAATCACAAATCACACAAAGTACTGTAGCCATTTCTGCCCAAGCATCATGCAAACTGCATAAAGAAAAGCCTAAACTGTGATAGCCCAACATTGACGCTCATCCTTTTTACATGTTGTCATGGCATGTCATCCTCAGTTTTGACTGGACAGCTAGCAAGTGTTTTTCCTTCATATGAAAGGTGTTTCACAGAGAGAGAACAACATGTTTGCATTAAATCTATACAGGCTCTTGCACTTTTTTTTTTTAAATGAAAAAAGTTTATAGCACCATGAACAAAACAGTAATCGTTTCTTGGCACCATTTCAGCAAGTTAACTGCATGAACTTAAAATCCATGTTTATGCTGCAGGAAGTGTCACTGAAAATGTCAGAAAATTATCACTGATTTAGCTGAATAGCTGCTAGCACCAACAGGATTCCTAGTGGATTATGACTTTGGCCAGGTGGATCACTTCCCATCATAATATTACAATCAATTAAACAAGATGGAAGTAGGAATCAACAACACATACGTTAAAAAGATTTCCATTCTTCAGAGTTCCTTTATTTTATTATTTATTTAAAATATTTCTGGGGCACTTTTCAGGGTAGGAACTCTCCCAAGTTCTGCCTCTGACAAAAGCTCTTACTGGAACAGGAGGAAAGAATTATACAGTACAGGAGACATAGTTGGTTAACACAGAAACCTATGCTTTTGTATACATACTACATTTTGCCCTACATTTAAAAAAAATGTATGGACACCAGACAAACCAAATCCTTCTTTGAATTTGTTGCACGTGAGAATGACAATCATCACAGTAAACATAAAAGTCATGAGAGAATCATTATGTTATGCTACATAAATTGTTGGATCAGGAAGGATTTAAATGCATACTCAAGTCATGAAGCTCACTGGGTGGCTTTGGGCAACTTACATACCCTCAGACTAACCTTACCCTAGGGTTATTATGAGGTAGGGATGGCGGAGAATTTCTCCACGAATCTCAGGGAGGCCGAATGCCAACGCATTCGGCCCCCCGAAATTGTTGATGAAATTCTCCGCCCCCCTGCCTCCCCCCCGGGATGGGACTTACCTCCCTCGAATGTCCCTCTCGGCGGTGGGTCCCGGCGGGAGTTCGGCGGCGGTTCGTCGGGGGCGGCGGCCGGTCTTCCGACTGGCTGCCGCCGCCACCATTACAAAATAAAGTAAAAAAAAAACAAAACACCCGTGATAGGCTATGTAACGATTTACGTAGCCTATCACGGCTAGATTTCCAAAGTCAGCCATGATAGGCTATGTAAGTCGTTACGTAGCCTACCATGGGTGACTTTGGGGGGGGGAAAAGCGCGTACGCAAATGGCGGCGCCCATGGGTGCCGCCATTTGCGTACGCGCTTTTTTTTTTTTTTTCCAAAGTCACCCGTGATAGGCTACGTAACGATTTACGTAGCCTATCATGGCTAGATTTCCAAAGTCTAGCCTATCACAGCTAGATTTCCAAAGTTTTTTTCCCCACTTTTTTATTTCACGGCCGGGGAGACGGGGCGCCTCCCCCCCTGGCCTGAATTTCGGCCGGGCGAGGCGGGGCGCCTCCCCCCCCGGCCTGAACTTCGGGGGGAGAACCGAAGCACCTCCCCCCCACCGCGAAGCAAGCTGCGGGACCAGGTAAGTGCCTTTCGTACATCCCTATTATGAGGACAAAATAGAGTAGCTCACTTTATGCCACCTTGTGTTCCCTGGAGATAGGGCAGGATACAAAAAATAAATAAAAAGGATACTGTCACTGATAGGTACAGAATGCTCTGGCCACATGAGATAATCAAAACATTTCAGAAGAATTAATCAACATTCAACATTGTAGAGGCATGTTGAGTCAATGTAGTATAGGCATGCTATATAAGAATAAAGTAACTGTTTATTAGACTCACGTTTTGTAAAATCAGAAAAGTAATTTGTAAAATCAGAAATACATTTTCAGTCTAATTTTACTCATCCTTTTTTACAAGGAGTAAAAAGACCCCCCCTATTTTGGCTCATGACCAATTGAATACTTTTTGCTAAGCGCCAGAGAGCACTCAGAGACTAAAGGAATCCATTCTATCCCATACTGCCACTCAACTCATATTTCTTATTTGCTCCCTGCCCCCAAAACCAGTAAGGCAAATTTATAATCCAACCTATACTCAAAGTTGGAAGAGGCTTGGCCACAGAGACATGACTTACAGAGATAATTTGACTGCGTAATTCCTGAAGGTGGTTTCGGAGAATCTTCATATCTTTTGAGCCAGATGCCCCAGCATCCAAAATAAATAATCTGTCCAAAATGTGAAGGTCGTTCCCAAACCTAAAAGGACAACAATTGAGAAACTGTTTATCATTTTATACCTCCAGAGCCCATGTTTACCCTTTTCATTCTTACTCAGTTTTTAACTCAAAAAAATTAGCAAATCAAGGTATCTCTTGATATCACATATTTAGTAACAGACTTGCAGAGCTTGAACCTAAGCCTGGTTATTTGGAAATAAGTCCCTCCACATTCAATGGGACTTTCCTCAAAGTAAGTGTACACATGGTTACGGCCTGAGGCAACTTGTGGGCTGCTTCAGTTTACCTGCGATGGTCCCCCTCCCTTCTCCACACATGATGGGAGGAGATGGAAGATTTCACTTGTGGTTTTGAAAAAACTGCACTTTCTTGGGAAACTGCAGTTTATTCTAACTGTGCTTAGTTCAAACAAACCAGGATTTGAAAACCATGTATTCATTTTGCATCATTTGAACTAATCTTAGTTAGAATAAACCACAGATTTCCAAGTTCAAACATAATTGGAAACTAAGGTTTATTCAAAACTGATAGTGAAAGCTGTTGGTTTCTGTTTGTGCATGGGGTGGGGGTGGGGGGAGAGTATATCAGCCCAAGTTTGCTTCAGCACATTTTCCTATCTTGAAAGACAGCAGTACACTTAAGTGTAGATTTTCTTTACTTGTGCATAAATAAGTACAGTCTTCTAAAAAAACCCAAATAATTAAATTTAGCTCAAGGTCTTGGCATATGCATGAAGATTTTAAAATATGTTATATGGATGGCAGTATGCCTCTGAACTCAAGAGGCTTATGGCCGTCCAATGCTGAGTGGGAGGAGTGACGGATGTGATCTTCGCCTCCACGCTGCTCCTGTGCTGCATTTTTGCTAGATGGGCTTTTTTGCCAGTCTAACTGGGGCTCTGCGGAGCAGGTGGGAAGGAGGCTAGGGAGGCCTGGGGATATGCTGTCAGCTGGCCTCCCAGTCTCCTCCCCTCCCCATCCACAGAACCACCCTCTTTCCCTCCTCTATGAGGTCACTTTTGTGAGCTCGGAGGGGTAGCCAACGCGGTTTTCTCTGCACCAGCTATGAGGTGGAGGAGGCGGGGACCTTGGATTCCTGGCTCCGAGGTCAGAGCGTGGTCTCTGACCTTGGATCCAGGAATCCAAACTATCTTATGACCCCCCGACTCTGTTTAGGGGACACAGGATTGCTCTCTTAATTTCTTAATATGGCACACATTCCCATGCTTTATACTGTGTTCCTCCACTTACCTATTCCTAGTTTCTTTCAGAAGTGATGTATCTTTGTCATACTGGAACTCTCCTCCAGCAGAGCGTGGAAGGTTGACAATGTCAGCATGAGTAGCCACCAATGCAACATGCGGCGGGGTTTTCAGCCTTCCTCCAAATGCTTCAGAAAAAAAGATTTCTCATTCTTTTATTGAGCCAGGGATTGATTATATGCTTCTACGGAGACTGACTCTGCCTAGCATGATAATATTTCATCATTTCAAACAATATTGCTGCTCCATTGCATAAGAAGGGAAAAGATATTACAAATCGCAGTTACTCTTTATAAGCCATCTATTTCACTACAAACTAAATATATATCTGGTGGAGTGGCAATGCTTTATTCAGCCTCTTTTAAAAAAGATCCTTGACATCACTAGTCTACAGTAGTACAGATGGGATTTATGGCTGAGATTATTATAGGCAGGAAATGAATGATCTAAAAACATTCATACGGTGGTATGAATGCAACTTTACAGTACTTACACAAACAAAGAATTCTCACTTATGTGAGAGTTAAGTAGGAAAGCCTGGGAGATACCATGAAAAAGAATGAGAGAGAGAGAGAGAGAGAGAGAGAGAAAGAAAGAAAGATACAAATGGGACATGAATGAGGTAACAGCACTGAACACATGTTTGTACAGTTGTTTGCTTATACATCATCGGGAAAAGGAAAAAAAACTTATTTTTTCAAGTTTTAGAAAATACTGACTTTAACTTGGTAGCATTTATCTGTATTGTGGCAAATACTCAACGGTAATACCACAAAAATCAACATGAGAGCGGACTACCATATGCCAAACACACAGATAAGCCTACTTGATTTCCCTGGAACATAAGAATGCTTAATATAGCCCTGGATTTTATTTTATGCCCCTTATATGTCTCAAATACACCGGATGAATATATTGGTTCCAATCCATACCTGATCTGTATTCATTATATACAGCACACACTACACACACACGCACACACACACACTTGACTTTAACACTGGGATAGTGTTGCATGCAATAAGATACCACTCAGTTGTCTCTAATTTTGGAGTCAAGAGGGAAACCCTGGGAAATTCAAGAGCTTTATTCACGTGTAAAGAGGCTTGATCAGGTTGTCTTGCTGGCTCTGCATAAACAACTTTTGGTTGTTGAAGAAAGAAATCTAAAAATGTTATCAGTAATTTATAATGGTTTGTTAGCATGTTTAAGGGGGTTGTTTGCAGAGTGACCAGCAGAATGAATTTAAATGTTGTTAGTTGAATTTTGTCAGATTTTTCAAAATTCTGATATTTTTTCAAAGACATAGAAACTGAACTTGCACTTCAGTGATTGCAGAAAGTATAACACTAGTTTTCAGATTCAGTATTTATTTTCTGAAAATTGTTGATGCATTTAATCTTCTCATATAAAATATATTTTACAGGAAGTGCATTAGGAAGTCTTTGAATTCCTTATGCAATGCTGTAATGAAAAGGAATGTATTTGACTGATCTGGAGGAAGGCCAATTAAATACTGGCCAATTAAGTCAGAATACTACTTGATAAATAGCTTTAGCATTAGTTAGAATATTAATAGGACATATCTCACATTGATTGTGCAGTGGAAAATGTTATAGTCCCAGGATAATTTGATCATTTAATTAATGTCTTTGTTGCAGACATGTTTTAGCAACATTGCTGCTTTGGACAGTTTTTTAGTAGATGGAGCCAAGCCTGACATTTTGACTTTATTCTTCTAACGGACTATCACAGTAGGTGAAGAGTGCTTCATCGCAATAAAGCTAAATGAATAGTGTTGGTTAAAAGAGATGGATTAAAGGGTTTACAAGTAACTTAGGTCACAGTCCTACTGTATCTGTCCTTGATACTTGTAAGCATCCAAACTTGGAGGCTTACAAGTATTCAATGCAGAGCAGGAGGAGCAGGGGAGACAATCTTTCCCTCTGCTGCATTTCCCTCTCTGCAATTTAGCTACATGGGCATTTTCACTTATTTAGCAAAGGCATCAGGGAGGGAAGGGGAAGGAGGCTGGGGAGGCCTGTGGACATGGCATAAGCCATCCCCTCCCCTCCCCACCGGCACGCCCCCTTTCCCTTGACTTTGCGACCTTGGAGAGGCAGCCTGAGCAGATCTCTTTACACCAGCTGCAAGGGGGAGGGGAGCTCAGACTCCTGGGTCCGAGGTTGGAATGCTGTCTGTGACCTTGGATTGAGGAGTCCTTAATATCCTATGCCCCACAGACTCTGTCTTGGGGTCATAGGATTGCTCTCTCGAAGTAACATGGCCAGCTTAAGTATTGACCTGGGATCTCATTTATGAAGAAAATTTAAATGGCAAAAAACTCCATTGCATTTGTATAAAACAAGAGTAGGCAACTTGTGGCCCTCCAGATGTTTTGGCCTACAATTTCCATCAGCCCTAGCCAGCATAGCCAATGATGAAAGATGATAGGAATTGTAGGCCAAAGTATCTAGAGGGCCACAAATTGCCTACCCCTGGTATAAATCATGACACCAGAGTGCTAAGATGCATGGCATGGCTCAACATAGATGATCTATAAAACTCTGAAGAAAAACCGCTTTTTCTCTCACATGTTGAAAGGCTGGTCGAGATAAAGTACTTATAGCATACCTATAGGTTCTTCAACTGGAACAAGCGATTTTAAGAAACTAAGCCAAAAGGTCACTTGGTTCAACTGTATTTCATAAGGCTCTTCAAGACTGAAAAGCACAATGTGAACTGAAGTGGGATCATTTGCGGCAAAATAATCGTAGCAGCAGAAATACACAGGATTGCCAGAGAATTCCCACACACTGAAATCACCAATTGCTGTAATAAACAAGCATATGTCATCAAGACAATACATGGAACAAGCAATAATAAACACACACATTTTAAGAAACAGAGGCCATAATCCCATTCCCAGTAACATTTGCTTATATTCCACTGATGTGTAACTGGGTGTAAGATTGAGATAGGCTCATTCACAGAAGTAGCTCAAAGGTTTTGGACCACAGTGTATGTTATACAAGATGACAAATTTCTGCCCTGCTCAGAGCTTTCTGATGCAAACTATAGAAAGCATGCCACAGTAAACCCAGCAAAAACAAACAGTACCTTGTGCAGAAACACAGCCTGTTACGACTTTCATAGAACAAAGGCTAGTACTAAAATTAATATTAGATTAATAGTTTAGGGCACAGCTCTATGCATGTTTAGACAGAAAAAAGTTCTACAACTCCTAGCATTCGGCAGCACGTGCTGTGAGTTGTAGGACTTTTTCCTGTCTAAACATGCATAGGTTTGCACCCTTAACCAGTTTTCTCTGGCTTGATACAACATCAAATATATTATTTCATTCATGAATATCTCCTTACAGTGGTATATCAGGTGTAAAAACAGAATGAAGATGTTGTGTTAAAAAAAAAAAAATCAAATCTGACCATTTTGTTTCACAGGACTGAAAATGCCTAGTATGTTTAATTTGCAAAATCACAGTGAGAGTGTAATAGTCATAGCTGATTGCTAATTGCCAATGTATAGACAGACACTGATAGCAGTCTTTATCTTGCTGTTTATTTTTTTTATGAAGATAAGAGAAACATCAGTTTGTTCCTTGTCCCGCAAAGAGCAATAGGCATTTGTGCCATCTTTACTTTGGTAAAGTGTAACTAAAGTGATTTATAAATAAATATATCCAAGGAAGAAGGTAAATCCAGAGAAATCCCTGAACTGTAATATTTTGCAACGGAATAGGAACTTCAGTTATTAATATGAATCTTCGGCTATTATTAATCAGAGATAAGATCTTGCCAGGCCTGGAGGATTTTAGCTAACATTTTAGTTCGTGTAATCAACTCTATCTATCTATCTATCTATCTATCTATCTATCTATCTATCACTATCTATCTTTATCTGTTTGTATACCATGTTAGTCTTTAACTGTTTGGAATCTGCCTGGAGAACATTGGTTATTGGACAGACTAAAATAAAATAAAAGAATAAAATATCTATCTATCTATGGAAGATGTTAGGCCACAGTTGACAGCAATAGTGCACTTATTTTCAAGTTGGAATTGTAAGGCCCAATATGCATTTTCAAAATTAGCCCTTTCAAAAATTGTGAAATTTCCCTAAATTCATAGTTTCAATGTGAATCCAATCCCACTAAGCAATAGCACTTTGGACAAATTTTGTGCCCTGGGGAGGTGGATTCTCATGCTATCCTTCTTTCTCCCTACCATGGTATATTTGGCAGCTGTGCAGAATTAATAATCAGCAAGCATCTGGGATATTTATCCATGAGAGTAGATCTGCAGGTTGGAAAGATGGCACAGGTTGGCTGAATGAGAAGGGTTTCTTAAGCAGCAGGCCAGAGTCCTCTGTCCATTGGTCTACTCTGACATCAAGGTGCTTGTTCATTAGTAGATCCACTGGCAGGGAATACTTCAAGGACAACAGATCTAATGCTTCCATAATGTTTGTTCAGACATCATATGGAATATCTTGGGGTAAAGAGTTCCTGAGCTATGGGTTCCCTTGCATGCTTTAAAGGGGTCTACACCTTATCAGGCAGAGAAATCCATCTTTCACCTGTATTCATCCTAGAGATGCATATACAAAGCCAACAGGAATTTAAATCACACCATTGGGATTCCATTAATAAACACAACTCCTGATGAAAATTTAATACCACTACTAGATTTGGTCAAGCAAGAAACCATTTGGCTCAGTGAAATCCTGGATCCTGACATTACAACTACATTGTGATAAACCTGGGCCGAGTGAAAAAGGAAGGGGGAGAGAGGACAGCTGGATGGAAAATAAACATGCCATATTTATTCCAGGGCTTTCTTCCCCACATTCCAGGGGTGTGGGAGGGCTTTGGAGGTGGTGAATCCAAAGCCTTCCCTGAAATACCCCTTTTGCCAGTACTGCCACTGGGGCTCCAATGGCAGAGTAGCAAGGGCAGTAGAGGTTTCTCTGCCCACAATGGAGGGGAGGCTGTGAGGGCAGACTTCTTTCTATGCCCATGGACGCCCCTCTCTTTGGGAAGAGAGGGGCGTCTAAGGGACGTCCCTTAGACACCCTCCTATGGACCACAGGTCTGCAGTTTAAAGTAGCAATACTAGTACTTAGGATTTAGTGTGCTGCTACAGTGAGTCTACTGGGAAAACCATAGCTTTGATTAGACGGACCTTTGTCGGCAAGGTGATGTCTCTGCTTCTTACTATGCTGTCTAGGTTTGCCATAGCTTTCCTCCCAAGGAGCAAGCGTCTTTTAATTTCATGGCTACAGTCACCGTCTGCGGTGATCTTGGAGCCCAAGAAAGTAAAATCTGGTTTTCCCAGTAGTAATGTATGGCTGTGAGAGCTGGACTATAAGGAAGGCTGAGTGCCGAAGAATTGATGCTTTCGAACTGTGGTGCTGGAGAAGACTCTTACGAGTCCCCTGGACTGCAAGGAGGTCAAATCAGTCAATCCTAAAGGAAATCAACCCTGAGTGCTCATTGGAAGGACAGATACTGAAGCTGAAGCTCCAATATTTTGGCCACCTAATGCGAAGAGAAAACTCCCTGGAAAAGACCCTGATGCTGGGAAAGACTGAAGGCAAAAGGAGAAGGGGACGGCAGAGGATGAGATGGCTAGATAGCATCACTGATGCAATGAATATGAACTTGAGCACGCTCCGGGAGAGAGCGCAGGACAGGAAGGCCTGGCGTGCTATGGTCCATGGGGTCATGAAGAGTCGGACACGACTGAACGACTGAACAACAACAACAGTGAGTCTAAAATTGGGCATGAAGCGCTTTAGAGGGTGCATACCCCTGGCTTAAAAAAAAATAAATTTATACTGAGTTACTGAAAATATTCAATGTAATCATTAAATTGGATTTCAGAGTGGAATAATTTTGCACTAAGGATCCTGCCCATTACATTAAAAGAAAACAATTATGCTTCGAAGTTCATGTTTTACCATTCAAATAAGCATTCTGAACATCAATGGCCTTGGTAGACTGGTCATCTGTTGAGCAGTGCGAATGGTGAGAAGGCGAGACAAATACTTCCAACATCCCTTTGGTCAGGCCTGGCTCAAACATCATGCTCCGGCTTCTCACGCTAACATTCTCACAGCCAGGATACAGATTTGTAATACTTACTGAAACTGAATCACAGAAAGAATAAAATAAAAGATTAGAAAACCTTGAAAAAATTACCATCAGATTATTCCAAATAATGTGGAATTAAAGGCTAAGACAGAGCCGATTCAGAAAGGAAAACAAGCCGCTAGTAATATTAGCAACTGCCAGGAATATTCTCCTTTAGAATTGAAAAGTGTACAGCAATCAGTCACAATAAAAGACCTCCATCTTCCTTTGAGATGAATCAGCTATTTGGAATAGCCCCTTGGTGACAAAGGAGGTCTTTTCAAACCTACTTAATTAGGCATAAAAGAAGAGACCAAAAAAGGCAGAGTTGCCAGCTGGATGGACTTATTACACCAAAGCGCTCTCTCTCTCTCTCTCTCTCATCGTGTATATGTATACAACCTGGTGCCCTCCACATGTTTTGGATTAGAACTCACATTAGCTACAGACTGCATTTTCAATGGTAAGGGAAGATGGAAGTTATAGTACAGACATCTGGAGGGAACCAGGTTGTGGAAGGCTTATGATAACGTTTTTAAAGCTCTTGGGTTGTTTCCAATAGTTGCATGAAGAGAAGTCAGCTTGACCCTATCTTCCCCTCACCCCTCTGTACCCCCCAAAAAACCTTTCCAGAGGGGTGGGGTGTGGAGGCGGCTCCTGAACAGAATGGGCTGTATTGTTTGGGGCTGCAGTGGAAAGGGGAAATCTTCTGAAATTAAGCAGAGGAACTTTATACGATCTATACAAATTGATACAGTGCTTTCAACCAGTATGCTTTCTCTAGCATTAAGGAGCCTGACCATTGTACAATGAATTTGTAAAAATACATAGCTTAGCTATAAAGATATAGTGGAAAGATAAAATACATAGGACCTTTGATAGATTCATAGAAGCTACACAAATATTAAGGACATCTAGCCACCTTTGTATTCAACTACCCTCCTCTAGTGGTCAGATTAATTAATACACTACTAACTGTTCTGAAGGCATAAACAGAAGCAGATTTTAATACTATTTTTTTATTCTAAGGATTCTCATTCATGTGAACAGGGGTAAAGTCACTTTTTCAGAATGCTTGATAAATTTAACTTATTCTTCTTTAAGGAATATGAACGCCAAGGGAGGATAGGTACTTACCAAGGAGTCCATTTTCTTCTTCCTTAGGAGGCAAACAGTCTTCTCCAATGGAATGAGCTTCCTTCCTTGGAATTAAGGGAGATGAAATCTGATTTGAGATGCTTAATGCCCATGAGCCAAGCGTCTTCCTAGATATTCCTGTTTGTTCACATGTCTTGAAAAAGATGGCAGGTGAATAAACTGGACCATTTGAGATGTCCCTTGCCTCCTGGGCATAAGCGGGGCCCCAATCAGATTTAATCTAACTTGATTTTCTTCATTTTAAGTGAAGGAATATACCCATTAGTTAAGACTGTCCATCAAGGAAGAAAGACAAATAACCAGCATAAGGTGGGACATTAAGCGATTCACCCAACAATTATTAAAGAACCCAAATGTGAAATTTAGTTTTACTATTTTATGTGTATTTTTGTATTATTGTTAATGTAATTTCTTTTTTCTAACTTAACTGTTTTTTCTATACTAAATATATGTATATTTTACAAAACAGACATATTAAAAGACATATATCTACATTAAAGCATACACATAAATTCATTAACTATGCAATGAATACACTTATTCCTACCAACAACCTTAATTAATAATTAATGTAATAATAAATAAAAATACACTTTTAAATGCATATCCTTTAAAAATCTTATAGAGCTGCCTTCCCCAAGCTGGTGCCCTCCAGGTGTTTTGGACTCTAACTCCCAGCATTCCTGTCCATTGGTCATGCTAGCTGGGGCTGATGGAGGTTGAAGCCCAAAATATCAGGAGAGCACCAGGTTGGGGAAGGCTGTTAAGAGTCACAAAACCATTATCTCTGTCATTTAAACACATTGCATTGTTTCATATACTGAAATATATGAAACCTTTCTATTACCACTTTGTATTTTTAAAAAATTTGTATTCTGCAGAACAGTTCATTTAACCATTTCAAGTTGATCCCACATTTACCTAATTAGAATCAGAGGGAGATCTTCCAACCCCTGCTCAGTGCAGAATCTACATTGCAAGATGAAACTACAGCACAACAGATGGCCATCCAACCTCTGCTTAAACACTTTCAATGAAGAACAGTCTACCACCTCCAAGGCAGTGTGTTCCACTGTCAAACACCTCTTACTGTTAGGAAGTTTCTCCTAACGTTTAGCCAAAATCTGCTTCCCTGCACTTTCCACCCAGGTTCTAGTCCTGTCCTCTGGAGAAACAGGGAAGAACTGTGCTCCATCTTCTGCATGGCAGCTCTTCAGATATCTGAAGACCACTACTGTGTTCCCCTTAATCTTGTCTTCTCCAGACTAAACATACCCCATGATTTCAACTGTTCCTCATAGGACTTTGTTTCCAGACCCCTCACCATCCTGGTCCCCTTCTCTGGACACACTCCAGTTTGTCAATGAGCTTCCTCAAATGTGGTGTCCAGAACTGGATACAGTACTTCAAATGCATCCTCACTAATGCAGAATAGAGCAGAACTATTACTTCCCTTTATCCTATCCACTATGCTTTGTTAACGCAGTTTAAGATTAATTCAGTTCTACTAGGTTTCTGGTTATACTTCCAGCCCTTCACAAATAAAATTCTTGTAATTGTAATTATAACCAGGATCAGCTCCCGCTTATCAAAATAGTAACTTTTACTGAAGGAGGTGCATTAGGCAAGCATTTTATTTGTAAATCTGGCTAGACACAGCAGCTCCAGGCTTTCACTTCTTCCATGAGAATGGTGAGCAGCCAGCTGCTATCTGGATCTTCATGGGGCATAGTGCTCGTGTCTATTACTGGACATCTGCCAAAATGAATAATGGTCCTGCTCACAAACAGGACATTTTTTTTTAAAAAGTAAGGATCTAAAGGATCCAGTGAATTACATACCTTACAGGGCCACACTTTGAGAACCACTGCTATGAAAGGCCTATCCAGGCCACCACGTTAAATATACTGTTTTTGTTAATTTGTTGCAGGCATCTAGATGTGTTTGCTGAAGGCTGGAGATCTGGTGCAGGGATATTGCATTTTCCTAGCACCTAGTATGTCGGCAGTAGGAAAATGCACCTCCTCCTGCAGTAGTCAACTGTAGTTAAGAGCAGTGACACCTTTTGTGATGAGTGACAAGGCCTCTTCATACCTGCCATATTTTGTGAGCCTTTAAACATTTCTTGAGGCCGAGTACTACTTCACTGTACCACTGAAATATAACAGAACCTATGTGGCAAAAACGAATAACACCACTGCCCTTCTGCCTCCATGCGATACTTTATCATTTTGTGGATCTTTCCTTCCTTCCATAATGCTGGTGCACACATCTTCCACAGCTTTCTTTTTTTAACATGGCAAACACTACCTTCCTGCACAAAAGCTACCTCCACACTCCCAATTTACATAGATATGGAATATTGCATTACTGGAACTGAATCAGGCCTGTCATGAATACAGCAAGGAAAAAAAAGTATATTCTCTCAGCATTGGAAAGGCACCATGACAAACTTGTTCATCTTTCCCTATGCATGGATACCAAGATTAAAAGCAGTAACTATTTTCATTAAGAGCTATAACATAAACATCCTTAAAGTGGTACCTGATGGCTTATTAGATAAAGGTGAAGGAGGAAACCTGACTGAGTTTGTTGAGGAAAGCCTTGGTCTGCGCCTTCTGAAAAAGCTTCTCAAGAGCCCACACTTTAGAGACTCCACAAGAGTGGTTTTCCCAGATGCAGAGTGGCCAAAGAGCTTAAGTTTTATTCTTGGTTGTAAATTATGAGTAGGTCTAAGATGCTGGATATACAGTGCTCTGTGTGTATCCTAAAGGTGAAAGCAAAGAACAAAACAGACACCTAAGTATGAAGAAAAAAGTCAGACTAAATATGCTTCTGCTTCTTAGGACATCCCATAACATGTTTTCCAGAATAAGCTATGCAGGACTGAGCATTCTGCTTAAAGTAGGAGAACTATAAGATATGATGCTGTACATGAATGCGGATATTTTTCTTGACATAGGTGCACTTGAATGGAAAGGTCAGCAGGACAAATGTCTCATCTGTTTTCTTCAATATATTGGCTAATTCAGTGACATCTATCAAACTTGTTCAAAATTCTTAACCTGGATCCAGAACCTTAGGGAAAGGTGGTCCTCCTCTCTAGACACATTATTAATTATAATATTTATGAATTGCACATCTTCCAGAAGACAGATACAATAATTCCACAATAAAATATTAAAACATTAGAACCAAAAAATAAAACTCCCTCTCTCTTTAAAATGGTGGTGCTACCTGGCAAAGAACCTTTGGTGTGTGCAGTAAGCTTTTTATTCTTTTGCTCTAACAGCAGTTCCATACATTGCAAACTGCAATGTACCTAGGTATAAAAATAGTTTGCAGGGAATTCTGCAAAAAGGTAGTGCTGTCCAGAAGAGTCCAGTGTTATATACATTTAGTAACATTATTCTTTCTTGCTGTATCAGTATATTAGTTCCTTGTCTGCAAGATCATACATAGTTGTTTAATACCTTCACTTACCATTTCTGCTTCCCCCAAATCTCCAGCTACCCCAATTTTATTCTAGCATTGAGGCTCATAATTCATATTCAAGTATTTTTCACACATTCTTCCGATGGCGTACAATGAACAAGTAAAGGGGGAAAGTAGGATTGCATCTGCTACTGTCCCCAATTTCTATGTAGTGACTGCCTGTGTGAACAGTCTAAATGTGCATGAGTTGTACAAGTGTAGATTCTATACATGTGACAGGAAAAAGCATTTTGCCTGTATGCTCAGATCCAGCTCATGAATAGGGCCTGATTATCACTATTAAATACTTATAACGCACCTAACTTTTTCTAATTGTACAGATATTGAAAGATAAGACAGTCCCTGCCTGTTGGCTCACAATCTAATAGACATGATTCAAAAGGGAAAGGGGAGGGAAGAGAAAAGCAAGCACTGGAGCAACATATTTTTTGGCTAATGGATGAGATCAGGTTGGTTCCCCCTTGCTATGATTTTCTTCCTGCGAGGCAGGGGAGGCAGCCGCCCAGCGGCCCTTGGCCAATGGATAAGGCCAGTGTGTGCTATCCTTCAGCTCTGCAGTTAACATATGGAGTTTGTTTATTGTACATGTTTGGAAGACCATGTAAGAAGTGCTGCAGTTTGAGTCAGCTATGAAATCAACATTCCATAATAGAAGAATAGGTTTCTGAACTGTGACACTCTGAGAAGGCCCAAAATCATGGACTGAAAATTTGTTCCTAAGGCTACATTTCAGAGCTGACCATGGTAATATTCATACCACCAATAGCACGATACTGGACTGATTAATCCTCTGGGTGTAAGACTGCATGAAAATGACTATGTTTCCATCTGGGATATCTAAAAAGGAAGGATTTTCCTACAGTGGAGGAGGGTGTCCTAGTCTGGGTTGCTCCTCCCATTTGCTCCAGAAGACAGGACCAAAATTGCGTAAATTTGAAGTCCCCTTCGCTCAGTAGGAGAGTGGCTCCCAATTCCGGTCCCGCCTAGCTCCAGAAAGCAGGGTGTTGGTGGAGCTCCGCCTGCAAACTGCTTTTATACATTATACTATCTTCCTTTCTCTATTCTGCCTTTTGTCTGGGGAGCCTCACAGGATAAGTCTGGGTCATGCAGTTGCTTAAACAAAGAAGCAGCCCCTACACTGTCTACTGATATATCTCAGCAGACAGAGGGTGGGGAGCCCATTGTGGCTCAGCAATTGCTCAGGGCAGGCGGTCCACTTCTGAGTCTCCCAACATAAATTGGCTGGAACTTTGGGCTGTCCATCTAGCCCTATGGGAGTTTCAGCCCACTGTTCAAGGGGAACAATCTATCAACTCTCTTAATGGAACACCTCCAGGGGCAGTTCAGTATGAAAGAGGACTAGCTGAGTCGACAGGATGTTGATCAAGGTGAATGGAACCTCTGTTCTCAGCTGTTCTCTATCACAGTCCTTCAATTTAGGACTCCAGGTTCCTCTCTCTGACCAACCGCAAGGTGAGGAGGTTCATGTCCAGGTACTACACAGAAGGAGCGGATTAGACAGATGACCTCTCAGTGGCCTGGCCCAAGACCCTCAGGTATGCCTCCTCACCTCTCTCTCTTTCCCATCAAAGGTTTTTTCAGAAGATTCATCTGGAGCAAGTGGAGGTTATGCTAGTGGCTCCAGCGCAGCCCAGACGAGTGTGGTTTTCCAACCTGCTAACTCTGTCTATTCAGGATCTATGGCCGTGCCCTTCCAGAGATCTCATAAGTTAGGGAACCATGTTTCGCCCTGACCCACGCTGGTTATAACTACACACATGAAGAATGAACGGGGTAAATTAGAACAAAGGGCATATAGTGAAGAGGTAGTCTCCACCATCTTAACATCTCAAAGCCTCTACAAATCAAATATATGAGACAACATGGGGGGCTTTCTGCCAGCGGTGCAGGTGCAAGGGATTCCAACCTTTGAGCACTGGGGTTAAACATTTGCTGGCCTTTCTACAGGATGGTTCAGGGACTGTGGCCTAATACGTTAAAAAGACAGGTTGCGGTTGTTAGTACCATTTCTGGAAGTAACAGGAAGGTTCCCCTGTCCCAGCACCCACATATTAGAAGAGTTCTTAGAGGAGCTTCCTTACTGCAACCTTCCACCATGTACAGGTTCCCTTCTTGAAATCTCCATAAGGTTTTGAAGGGCTTAGTGAAACCTCCCTTTGAACATCTATATACAGTGCCTCTAAAACGTCTTTCTTGGAAAGTTTTATTTTTAATGGCCACCACATCAGCACGTAGGGTGTCAGAGCTCAGTGCACTCTCAGCTAAAAAGGAACTTTGCGTTGTTCATAAGGACTATGTAGTTCTACACACAGGCTCTACCCTTGTACCCGAAGTGAACAGCGTGTATCATCAAACTCAAGAACTAATCTTACCTTCTTTTTGTCCCAACCCTCAAGCACCAAAAAGAAAGAAATGACACAAATTTACATAGGGCAATCAAGATATATTTGGCCTGTACTAAAGACTTTAGATTGTCTGATTTTTTGTTCATTTCTTTCCACCCAGCCACTAGGGGAAGAAAGGTTTCAGTGGCAACATATTCAAAATAGATCAAAGCCTGCAGCTCCCTGTGCTATGGGAATGCGACTGCTGCTGTCCCTGGGAGCCTTACATCTCATTCCACAAGGAGCGCAGCCACCACAGCTGCATTCAGCACTAATGCTCCCTTGATCAACATTGTCAAGTGGCAACTTGGTCTTCCATTTCCTTGTTTGTCCATTGTTATAAGCTGAATACCTTTGCTTCTGCTGAAGCTTCTTTGGCAGGAGAGTTCTGTAGTGGGTGGTCTCTACTTAAACTGAATACCAGCAAGAGGCCTGTCCTAAGAAATACTTCTCAGGAGCACCCTAGACTAGGATACCCTCCTCCACTGCAGGTTCCTTTTCTACAGTGTCACCCATCCAGGTGAGATTATGTCTTGCTGCTGGGAGGGAAATAATTCTCTCTGTTCATTGATCTTTTTTATTCAGATTAGTTAGAGGTTGGACTCACAGAGAGTGCCTCTCTCTCTCTCTTCCTTCTCTATCTGTTATTTTTGTTCTTGCTGTTTTTTTTCCCACTGAAAGGTTTGATGAGAATATTTTTGCCTTTTGAGCTATTTTATTTCTGAAACTGGGAGGTGCTCTCCCTCATAGGAAACGTGACTTAAACTTTATGTGAATCTGCCTTCTGGAACAAGTGGGAGGCGCAGACTAGAATACCCTCCATCCACTGTAGAAAAGGAACCTTCATGGTAAGTCCAACATTCCATTTACACTTAGGGGATTTTGTTAAAATTCACGTGACTACTGCCAACGAATTACTAGACAATTGTTTTTTAGCCTAGTTTCTTGAAGTGTTATTTTGTATAATATCATATAATTAAGTGTTTTATGCTGAAGTGATAAAGTGAAATAAAGCTTGATTCTTCATTCATTTACTTACCTTTTTTAGCCTTGTAAGCAGACTGGCTACATGCTCATGCTGCTCTGCTCTAGCTAGATCTTCTGCTGTTTTTCCATCCTGTTAGAAGACAAGCTGTTAGTTACAATGACTGCTTGACCACATGAGAAAATAAAATGTACGTACCATAATTCCATTTTTCTCAGGGTGAAAAGAAAACAAATGCTGTCTGAAGCAAATGGTTTATTGGAAAATAGCAGTGACATCTTAGCTGGAATGTTTAATCTATTTAGCATTAAAAGAAAAATCCAGAATACCATCTTTCACAGGATTCAACATCTTGATCTTACAGAACAGCAAGCTTTAATATTTAGAAGCTTAAAGTAATACTATATTCCTTGCGGCATGTTTACCCCTATATTTGCAAGGAAATATGCAAAATGCTTTTTTGAAGTGATGCATTTCTGGTATGGCACATGAACTATATGAATCTTTGAAAAGCCACGAAGATGGTAAGTTTATGCACATTTAAAATCAAGCAAGTACTAATGAATTTTATTTACATTAGATAGGAGAAAGAGAATGGGAAAATGAATTTCCAGGTTAATGTATCTATCAACTTCAGATGGGGGTGGTGGTTGAAATGACAGCACAGCTTTAAACAGCTTAAGCAAATTCAGGGGAAGAGCAAATCTGTCTTCAGCATTTGGCTCTTGACTTATAATTACCTACATTTCATAGGTCAGCAGTTTGAGATGAAATGAACTATAAGAAAAATTGCTTACTGCAACAGTCACTTAGGACTGTATTAATGTGACTGTTTTGTCGCATTAATACGAGCAGTGCTATACCTTGATGACCTATCAGTTTTTTATTCAGGCAAAGATGCAGTCTAACTAGGATTTATAATACCCCCTCCCCAACACTTCTATTTATAACCCTTTCTGAAATAGGATGACTAGTATGGTCCAGCTGATAGTGTATTAGAGGACTTAAATTAAAGACATGAAGAGAAATAAGTAAGTACCAGGACTCAAATCAAAGTGAACCCCCTTTCCCTGCCATTTGGAAGCACAATCCCATCTATCCAAAACTATGCTTTCATAATGCCACTTACATATCACTTAAGCAACTTATATTAATGCACTTTATACCCTTCTCTTACTTTATACAAAAGAATGCTTAAAATTGTAAAAAGCAGGTTTATGATGCTTATTGGTAATGTTCTAATCCATGTGATCATGCATGAGTAGGTGTGAATAGCTGGTAATTATTCTGGATTATTAAAATCAAGCAAAAGATTATGATCTTGAACACATATCCACAGTTCTTTTCTTACCCATGTACGTTACAATAAAGTGTCAGAAATATACACATTGCCTCCATATTCATGGGATATAATGCTATCTGGCAATACTTACACATCTTAATCAAGCTATAATAGCAATTACATTAGCGTTCACTTTTTTAAATTTAGCAGCATGCTTATGTGTATTCCTGCTGCTTTACCTTCCAGAGAGTATGGAGTTGCCAGCTAGCTCACAGCAAATTTGATGCATGCCGGATTCTGGCTTAGCCAAGCCTGCTGTATGCAAATAATGCCTGACTCTAGTTCCCTCTTTCCAACTATACTACTGTGTGCACTCCCTTTAAGAAACTGAGCCTACAGGTACATCATTGTTGCAATGGAAACAAACATGAAGTCAGGATGAAGCATTATGATTACAATGCTGGTCTAGAGTCTCATAGTGTTCAACTGCACAACTGTGGACTACCAATGGTGAAAGAGAGCAGAATTTGAGGGAGAAAGAGAACAAGCAACACAGTAGGAAGTCCAGGAAAAAAACCACCATCAAGCATGTAATCCCTTGAATC
Source organism: Heloderma suspectum (assembly GCF_057233095.1). Classification (NCBI taxonomy): domain Eukaryota; kingdom Metazoa; phylum Chordata; class Lepidosauria; order Squamata; family Helodermatidae; genus Heloderma; species Heloderma suspectum. The sequence goes on from NC_139459.1 coordinate 92,358,754, forward strand.
ACTGGACACCACACTCTTACATGACATCCTAAGTGCATTTTGGCTACTGCAGAGACATGCAGATATACAATCTATGCTCATAATACTTCACAATCATTTGTGATAATAGGAATGAAACCAGCATAGAACATAGTAAGATGACTTGGTTCCATTTGCCTCAAATACTTCTTCCCAAGCCACTCTGTGCATTGTCACAGCAATACATAACTTTAGGATAGAAGAATTCAGTGAGGACTCCTGCTGGTATTGAACATGACTGCATGTTCGCTTTTTACTTAGTGATCAGGAGAGATTTCCACGAGTTTAAATCAATGTTTTTGGTCTACATATACACATACCCCCCCCCCGCCCATACATTTTCAACCATCCACTACATTTAGCTGTTCTTCACCATCACATAAAGAGAGTATGTGCAGAATATTAGAATGCAGTGTTCAATTGTATCAGCTGTGAACAGAACATGTGTTGCTGTATAACATTAATGTTTTCAAGTTCTTATCTCCCCCTACCCTTTAAAAAGTAACTTCCACGATCTCCTGTTTTTAGGCCTAAAAGTTAAAAGTGATCAAAATTGAAAGAGGATATATATAGGAAGATGGCACCAGAGATAACAGGCTGCTGCAACCTGTACAGCCCCTTTTAATATCTTTGTGGAGGTTATCAAAGAAACCCATTAAATGTCCTTACTAGCAGTAGCAATCAGCTTCCTGGATACCTAAAAGAATCCTTCTCCTCCACAGTTCTCTCAGAGACTGGGCAGACTCCAGGTAGTTTCAAGGCTGTTAGTACCTTGTGATCAGTTGACGGGCAAGATACATCTACCTTAATTTTAACTGGAACTTGGAGCATATATTTATCTTTAGTCCTCCATATCCCCCAGTAGAATAATGTGAATAATTCTATGCACAAATAATACAGCACAGATTATGGTTGAAAATACGCACATGCAAATGAGCATATAATGTGATTTTTCTGTTTATGCTAACAAATTCATAAGAGCAGGAATAACCAAAGGATGATGTTGTCTTTTTGGGATTTCCATTTTATTACTTTTCAACATTCATTTACATCTAATGTTTTTGGTATAGATAAAAAAGGTGACATACCCTTTGCCATGTCTTCCGTTCTTAGTAAAATTAAATTTGGCTTTATCTACATGTTTAGAAGAATCACATTCTTTTCCTCATGTGCTCCCAACTGTCCTATTTTCTGGAAGCTACCCCTGATAAAACTTTGTTCCTATTTTGCCTTTGGGTATGTATACAAATGCTGTAGAAATCTTCAGATTTCACCCCATGGTCTCGGAGGGTGGAAGGAAGATTAGTATTACCCTGATAGAGACATGTGTAAATGGATGCATGTAGACACAAAATGCCAGGATTGTTCTAGACAGATGCTGCTAAACATGCTTCACCTGCAATTCTCTAATAAATCTAACTCGATCCACTGTGATATTAAAAACCATTAAGTCTTCAAAAAGTAAACTATTACGGACAGTAATGTACTGCAGTACTGTAGTAATACAGAGAAGAGTCTCTAGCAATATGTTTTGGGATTGGGCTCAGGCAGTGCCTCTCGCTGTGAGAATAGTGATTGTCTACAAGCCCACAAAAGTGTCCGTATTTTCATCTGCAGAATATTGGAAGTTATGGGGACTGTACTCTTCAGAATATGTGCATGGGGCACCAGGCAGATTACTTGAACTTGGGGATCAGCATTATCCCAGGGTTTTGTCAGAAGGGGCCTAGTGCCACGCTGGAAGGATGCTCTAAGGCAAGGTAATTCACTACCTAGGGTCTAAACCAGCCTTGCCCAATGTCGTGCCCCCCAGATGTGTTGGACTACAATTCCCATCATCCCAAATCACCATGTCCATCGGCAATGATGGGTGGGAGATGATCAGAGTTGCAGTCTAACACACCTAGAAGGCATGAGATTAGATGATCAGAGTTGCAGTCTAACACACCTGGAAGGTATGAGATTAGGGAAGGTTAGTCTAAACAAACTTAACTACCTGAGACCCCTGGAAGCAGGGATGTGGAATTATGAAGATAAACAAACAGGGAAAGCGGCAGGCTGGAGATGGATGCACATTGTTGGCCAGGTAAAGAGGCTTGACCTAGAAACATTTAATAGCAAGGCCAGGTGGAGGACAACCTATGGGCTGCCTGGGGCTGCAGTTATGTTGGAGCTTGGCAGCAATAATATTGTTCCTTTCACATCCATTCTGTAATTCTGAGAAGTCACTACAAGAGCTGTTGCCATGCTCAGAGGTTCTTGGTTCAAGTCCAAATTAATGCTTACAGTGGGAGATATATGACTGAATCCTCCTTCCACATCAAAAATTCCCTGCACATAACCATATCTAGTAAGTCAAAGAGACAGATGGTGCCTTCTTCCTGGCATGGGAGCTTTCAGTAGGAAGAAACTTGTAGAAAGATAGCCATGTTTAGCACAAACAACAATATATTTTATTACCTTAAAAACTAACAAATTTATTATGGCACAACCTTTTGTGGACCAGATATATGAGTTATCAGTTGACAGATGCACACATGTATGCACGCACACACACACTTATATCTATGAGTGTGTTTGTGTACACACACATACATACATACATATATATATATATAGAGAGAGAGAGAGAGAGAGATTGAGAGAGAGAGAGAGAATTTATATTAGGAAGGGATTTTTTAATGTGGAAGTATCAAACATTCAATTCTGCACTGGTATTCTGAAGTAGTCCAGTTCCTGGATGCTGTACCATATTATTCTTTTGATGTGTAGATTAGCTCTAAATTACTGTGAAAAGGACCACAGAAACAACTTAAGTGGGTACATAGATTGTACATATCTATTTTTTACCTCTAGTTAATAGTAAATTATAGCTGCATTTCTCTTTAGAGCAACATTGTAGCCTACAAAAAAGGTTATATGGCTTTTAGCTGTAGAGTCCTGACAGCATTAGATGAGCCAGATAAAGGCACACAAAATTTTGGTTCGTCAGAGTGTGGGTCTCATGCAGAAAAACATATATGTTACTTAGTTAAAGTGCAGGCAGTGATGTGAGAGATAGCTAGTTGTTTTTCATCCATTCTTCAGGCGGCCAATTTTAGGAACATCACTTAACCCTTGTGTGAGGGAAAAGACAGCAGGTGGCGCTGATTGGAAGCAGTGGAGCAGATCGGTGGTTTGAGAAGTAGTAATTGCTTTACAAGCTCACCTGCAAGCCTGCTTATCCATTCACTCTTCCTCCCACACATGTACACCATTTTATTTTTAGCTTTAAATCTTTTCAGAAGAACTAGTTTCAAAATGACCTAAACAGTGGTATTTATAAGTTTTCAATACACACAGGAAAAATGACTAACAAGTAAGTTACTGAAAACAAAGCAGCTAATTTCTCAGCAAGAGTACTGTTGACAAGGTGGGAACTGTATTCCACATTAATTTATTTTAGGCTTACTGTTCTTCAGAACAGGCTGCATATTGGGTGCAAGAATTTATTTTAAAGTCAAAGTGTTAATAGTTCAGGAACAAATTTTTATTATTTCAGAAAACTGCTAAAAAGCAGCAAACATAATACCAAGTCATACTTACAGATGTTAAGGCTTCCACATTTGCTCCACTGAGACAGAGGTACCGGACAACATCAAGAATTCCATTGTTTGATGCCAGATGTAACGGTGTTCGCCCATACTATAAAAGGAAAACAAAAATATTTTTTTAAAAACTGTTCTCCACCTTTATCCATTCTGAAAAAAAGCATTTCCTTACCATTTCAGTTGCACAGAAACTGAAAGGTATATAGACGATTTATTGAGCCAAGTATTACATGTCCTAAGGCATTTCTACAGTCTACCAGAGCGAGCTTTTAATAATTCTCTTTCACAGTGAACTTGGGTGGCTGAATGCTTATCAGTTTGGAAGCATACAAAATAAGGTACTGATTTTTACACACTTGGAGGACTCACTAAGTATGCGGGAGTACATTAGTTTGTAAATTACAAGGATGTAATTACAAAAGAAAACCCCAAATAGCCCTGTTAACTTGGAAAACACTGCAAGGCTCTTGTTTATTTTATTTAGAATTATTTTTAGGCTGTCTTTAATTTTCTCGCCCCTTGCAGAGAAGCACTTCTCTTATGGGCTGGAGATCCCCTACAACATTTTGTTGCAGGTTTCATATTTTGTTGCAGGACTCTCAAGAATAAAACTAAATCCTTTTAATATGTCTTTAAAAATATTTTTTGATATGGTTATTCTTTAGGGATTTCTACAGGAATACAGAAACAAACAATACAGAAAAATATTTGCATATTTTGAAGCATATAAAATATAAATGTTCTCAAAGTTGTGTGTGTTAATGCTTTAAAAAATTACTTTAAGAAGTTACGTTTGTTATAATTATATATAAAACTTAGTATGTATTTTTTAATACGGTAATGATTTGAAACATGTATATTAACTCTTTTATCATTATTTTGAGATTCTTTTTTTTGAAGAAACGCTTTAAGCCAGAAGATCAGTGAATACTTACTTGGGCAATACATCTTCTGGGCACTTTCCAGTACTCTCTATGAAAGAGTACTTGACGATACCATCTTATTTGTACTATTATAACTTCACCAAATAGTATTACCCTTAAGAACACCAACACAGTAATACTTTACCTTCCCCTTATCATTCTCGATAAGCAGAGATGCAACACAGGAGGAATAAGTAGAGAAGAGCAACAGCTCGGTGGTTGAGCATGTACTGTATGTTGCATTCAGAACTAATTCTGGCATCTCCTGTTAAAGGATCTTTGGTTGAAGGGCTGTGAAAAATCATGGTTCCAAACTTTGGAGAGCCCCTGGCACTTAGAGTAAACAGTGGTAAACTGAATAGAAGATTTGCCTGACACTATACAAGACAGTGACTTATATCCAATAAACTGCTTGATGTCAAGTTTAAGAATCCAGGATAAAGGATTCATTAAATCCATTACTTCATATCAAAATATATGATTTTGAAAATGATTTATGGTTAGAATGGTATTAAAGCTAGAGATGTATCACCCACAAAGCTAAGCATATCAACTCTGAATAAAGTGTATAGAAACTAATGCCAACACAAAGCAAAAGAGCCTAACATACAAGCCAACATAAATGTTGAAAGTGTCTATAGATCCTGACCTTTTTAGATGCCACGTACTTTTTAGACGTAGGGTGTTTTTTTTCAGGAAGAAACTTGTGCCAAGTCACTGTGACCAGTCAACACTCTTCAACCATAAAATCAAACCTTTAGCTGTATTAACTCTGCCTTCCTGAAAACACAGTTTTTATCGTGGCTTTGCATTTAATTGCTCAATCAGTCAGGATTAAGCTAACACAAGGGGGCAAAGGGTTCATGATCATAAGCTTTTTACTTGGCAGCTGATGACACTTAAATTTAAAAATAATCCAAATAAATCATTGCACAGGGTCAGCCAAAAAATCTACAACTTTACATGGCTAGTTGTAGTACAGAAGGTCACTGAGCGTTTTAGGTGTCAAGACTGTACTGCAATACTACTTAATGCTCTTAAGAAACAAAAACATTCCTTAAAAGGAATGCAAAGACTTTTGAATTGAGCTATTTTAAAGTGGCATATAAAAGCTGTATTATTCAGAATATCCCTTCACTCTGTAGCATTAGACCATCTAAGATCTATCAATCTATCTATACACATATAGAGCCTAAAGCCATTTAAGTTAACATCATGAAAAATATTCTGAAGTCATTCAAGCTCTTCTGAGGTAAACAAAGTTAAATCAGTTAAGTATTGTATTTAGAGTTCACACACTTTATTGAGCTGTTTTCACAATGCAATCATAATAAAAATACAGGGTTATAAAATGTACACACTGGAAAGTATTATTTGCCAGATGTTTGTGACTAGCTGCATGAATTCAAAATAAAGCAAGGAAAACTCTCTAAGGGATCTGCTCCTTAGCTTTTCTACTCTACAAGACATGCAAAAGAATTCTTAAGCCCAGATGTTACATATTGACAATACACTTTTTTTCGCAGTTAAATATTGGTTTACTTAGTGCAGCAACTTTCTTGTTGCTGCCTGCTGCTGCAGAAGTAGCTTACCATTGCTGGAGAGTGCGTGGTCAGCCTGGCAATGGTGCCAAGAGATAGCTTGAAGCGGACTATCTGCCTGTGGCTGTATCATGACAGAACTGATAATTGCTACTGTCACCCAGACGTTTCTGACTACATTAAGGTCTATTTAGTAGTCTTATGCAAACTGGCCTCAGATCCTCATATATTAAATGAAGGGTTACATGGCATGATGATATAAAATACAATCAAATAATGAAAATATAAGTACATATATTCAACTGATCCTGCAGCCCACACAGCTTAGTGGGTGGAAAGGGGGCAGGGGAAGAGGAGACGGTGGAAATTCTTTGGATAGAGATGTAGGGAAAGGCATACTTATGGGAGAACATATGACCTCAACAGAAATCCAAGAAACATAAAATACAGCTAAACAAATTCACAAAAAAGGACAAGGAGAAGGAGAAAAAACAACTTGCATTTTTCACCACGAGTACTGGCCAATAGATGCTGATGGCACTAGCCTGATGCTAGTGCTGATGCAGTACTCACTCTTGCAATGGTACTACTAATGGTAGGAAATATCCCTTATTTTTAGGTGTTAGGAAAAAGCAATTTTGCTGCAATAGCAGCACTTTCTTGAAATAGAATTCATGGATCCCTCTCAAATGCAAACCCTTTTCACATTCAGTGATTTTATTTTATTCTATCTATCTATCTATCTATCTATCTATCTATCTATCTATCTATCTTGCTAAGCCCTTAGTACAAGCACTATAATAAAGTATTACCTTATTAGTGATATCGATGTTACAGTTTGCTTCACAGAGTGCCATCACAATGGGTACATTTCCATCTTTGCAGGCCACATGAAGAGGAGTGTTCCCATGTCTATCCTGGAAATCTATAGAACACCCATGACTTATGAGCATTTTAACCACTTCCATTTGACATCTTCGGACTGCAAGGTGAAGGGCTATGTGTCCATCCTAATTACACACAATAAAATTGATGAACTAATAGCAAATTTCTATCAAGAGAAACAAAAACCATATAAATCAGGTGACTCTTAAGCATTTAAATAAATTACAAAGCAGGTAAAGCTCTACCTCATTCATACAATATTCAGGCAGAGCTTTTCAGGCAGAAATATTGCTATTTTGTATGCTCTTTTCCTGAAATAAATCTCTGTGATATCTGAAAGTTTCCTTGTTGAAAACCACATAACTGAGTCAGTTGCTGCTGTCAGATTTGACACTAAACAATAGTTTAGAGTTATGAGAACAACCCTAGTCTCCCCATGGGCTTGTCTGCTTTTACTCCCCTCTTAAGTGTGGTTCATGAAAACAAACCAGCTTTAGAAACTATAGTTTGGAGTTGGCTTGTTGCCACGAAATATAATTAAGGTTAACCACAGTTTGCCAATGGATGACAAACTAAACTCTGGTTAATCAAAAAATAGATGTGAAAGCATCTTCACTCCTCCTTATGGCTGTGCTAGAGAAAGAGGAAAGAATGTATGAGCATAATGTCCAAGCCAGCCCAGTGTGGTATAGTGGATAGTGTGCTAGATCTGGTTTGCAGAGGCCTGGTCTTAAATCTCTACTCAGTCATGATGCTCACTGGGTGATTTGGGATCACGTACACTAGCATTTACACTAACCTACTCCACAGGGTTGCCTTGAGGATAAAATGGCAATAATCACAGCTATGCTGCCTTGAACTCCTTAGAGTGGGAGGACTGGGGTGGGGGGTGGGGAGGGGTGGGGAGAGAGAGAAACACACTTCGGCCCCCTAAAAGTTATATTTTTCTGCTTTGCTTGGGATGAAAAAGGCAAAAATGCTATAGATAAACTAATGAACAGTGGCTTCAAATAACATTCTCTTATAATAAATGTAGCACATCTACATCTCCCCTCTACTGAAGGCCACTCCTTGCATGCATCAAGAAATCATGAAAAGCCAAAATAAAAACTTCAAAGCTACTGCATGAAAAATGGTAACTGGTACATTTTCACCTAACATGTGCAGTTGTTTCAAGATTAAGAAGTTACAGGGACAAAATGAAAATGTTTCATGGACAAAGGCACTCAGCTATATCAACTGTACCTAATGATTCTTTGAAGTACTGTTGTGTATAAATGCACAAAAGTGCAAATAAAGATGACAATGAAAAATCTCCCTGGATTCTGGACCACTGGCCATACCGTCTGAGGCTGACGGAACTTGAAGTCCCAGACATCTGGAGGAGGCCAGGTTGGGGAAGACTGGGGTATAGGACTGCAGCATAAGGGCAGTATCCAAGTTGACACAAGCACTAACATAAATTATGTTGCACTAGCGAAAAGGACATCTAGCACAAAACATTAGCTGGCACAATGGGATTCCTGGAAAAACAGTTGTGCCAGCTAATGCTACTGACAATGTGCTAAAAGCCCCTTAAGCTAGCACAAAGTAATTTTTGTTAGCGTTTGTGTCAACTTGTATACTGCTCGATATTTTTTACTGAGTTTCAAAATTGTTTCCCTGCTTACCTTCCCCCCTTACCTTTCCCCTGCCCTCTCTGACTAAAAGTATTTAATAGGCTAAAAAAAAATCTTGTCAATGTTCTGGGTATGTTCATTGACGAGGAATCAATTTTCTGGTTATGTTCAATAAAAATGCAAGAATTGGACATCAAGCAAAATGGATAGCTGAAGGGGATTTAGCAGAGGCAACTTCTACACAATGCTTATTTTACATAAAAATAAATGCATTCAATTAATTAATATTTAGTAGTACTGAATTCTATTTCTTAAGAGAACCTTCATTTCATATTCATATTGAACAATGACTTGTAACATCCAAACAAGCTATGAAAGGAATTTAATATAAATAGTTCTGTACTATTCAAAACCTTTATGGGCAATTTCTAGCTAAATGTGGTGCATTCAACCATAACTAACCTTGTCAGTTGCATCAAGGTCAGCACCGTGCTCAGCCAAACATTCCACAATATCATGGTAACCTCTAGCTGATGCTGTCAAGAGTGGAGTTTCCCCTTCTTTATTTTTAATGTTCACATTACACCCTGCCTTACATAGTGCTTTGGTAACAAAGTAGTAACCATGCCAAGCAGCACAGTGCAAAGGAGTTTCTTCTTCCTATGAAATAATTTAGTAACACTGATATTAATAAAACTGACGTATCTCACATTTATATTGTTTTAACACCACTTCCAATTTTCACTTGATAAATCAATCTTCTAGGCACATGTCATCACTTACTCACACATGGTATTAACCCTCTGAAATCTAACCATAATCTCAGTTTTATAGTAGCTCCCTTGATGCATTAGTTACATGAAGGAGGTTCCACATGATGATGGGGGAGTAGGGTCAGACCACTGGCCTTGCCTCTGGTTGTCAGGCACCCCACTGGCTCTTCCCCTTGATGCCCACACATTGGTGTCGATGTCCGCAGGGATGAAGCTTACAAGTGAGTAGCTGCTTATGCACAGACTTCCTCCCTGCAGATCTCTGTGCCAATTTACTGTGCACCAGTAGCATGGCCCTCCTCCCTCATTATCATGTGAAGCCCCCTTTATGCAATTAATGTGTGAAGAGGCTTGTGAAATTATAATTTTATTAATTTAGTATCTATAGATCACAAATAACCAAGACTTATGAAGACGTTTAAGCCATTAATCGTACTACTAATGCCACAACGCAACCCGTGAAGAGATCAGAATGTTATTCTTCACAAAGATAACATGAATAAATCCATAAAAGATATGATTAACACTACCACAATTAAATGGTCGATATTACTGGAACCCCCATGTGGTAAAGTTATTACTGGCCTGCCATAAGGGAAAGAGTATATCTGAAAGTGGCTAGAAGGAAGTTATTTGAACTACGTCTCATAAAACTCCTATCTACTGCAGTCATGAATGAGAAGGTGGGATTCTTTTTAAAACAGTGCAACTGAAAATGGTGCAATGGGGAGGGTGCTGCAGTCTATAGGAATTCCATCTCTCCCTCTGACTACTAATCTGGAGTGTTTACACCCTTGTACTGGGTCAGTGGAACTGATTGGGGATTCTGTCAGTGTACTGACCACCCCAGTGCACAATGGTCTTCCTACCTCAACTGATAGAGATAGTCTTGGGTGTGCCCTAGACTGTTTAGTTCTGCAGGACATCAGTATTTGTGCTGAAAGCACCTTGTCTAGGATGGCTCAGGGTTTCATGGCCTCCATGAGAACCATGGGGCTGTCCCAACATCTCATCGGCCCAACACTCTAGACTTGGGGTTTTCAGCTGGACATGGAGATGGTGATCTGAAGGTGAGGGACTTTGAATCAGTTCCTTTATTGTGGTTGGATCACTTCCTGCTGTGGTTTAGACTTACAGTAGCTTTTCCCCTCTGCATGGGTGGAGGACTTATTAAGATGGTCGGCCCCCAGAGACTAATGGATCCAAATGGCTTACAGACAGCTCTGGGGGGAAGGTGTCAGGATAGCCCTAGCGGCCTCTTTCAGTCTACTCCAATAGCCAACTCAAGACACAGACAAAAGGATTCTTTTCAAGGCTTTAATCCTTTTACAACTTAATGCCTCTTTCAGATGCTAATCACCAGCGATTAAGCAATGAACAGCAGAGTAGCCTATGCTCCGGGTTAGGCAGTTGGTCCCCGTTTGAAGGAGAATCACTTGAAGACCCTGAACTTATGGGCTAGGGAGAGTTCCTCCCTCTTTCCCTTGGGTCCATGGGACGTGACCGTTGCTTGCGCGCCAAACGGGCGCTACACCTCCTTTCCGCGCCCTCCATCGCTCGTCGCTCCTTGTGTTGAGCGTCTAGCAAGCCCCCCTCCTGCACTCTCTCACTGCCAGGGTCACTATCTATCTCAGAAATGCTGGCAGGAGGAATCTCTGCCAGCTGCTGTGCCTGTGAGGGATGAGCGGGCTCCTCTCCCATGGATTGCTGTTCCTCCTCAGAATCAGAACTGCTCTGGGGTTCTATGGGTTCAGTTTCCACCCTGACAGAGGGGTTCCAGCTCATATGGCTGGCATTCCTGTCAAAACCCTGGCTGATTGGTAGAATGCAGAAATGACCTGGGCAGTTGACACAATTCCTTCTTAGCACTCTCTCTGCAGTGGAGCTTATATGGCTTCATGATATGCCCCAGAGCTGACAGAGATGAAACAAAATAGGAGACAGCTTCAGTGCAGATGGAAGAAACGTCTTGATGGATAAAGTTGACACTGGTATATGCCTATGGTCAAATATATTCAGGGGCAGTGAAGACAGCAAAGAAATGCTTTCTCTCTTGCTCTCTGCCTTTATTGAGTCCTCTATGTGCCACACAGCAGAGCTTTGCAGGGACGTCTGGGGCTTATTACCTGCTCACCTTAAAGACACCGTGGATCCTTCAGGAGCTCATTGTGGTATGTTTGCAAGGAGCTTTGAAGATAAAATCTCTTACTTCTGCCAGTACTTAAGACTCCAGTGTTATAGCAGATGAATCAGGTGTGGTATCGAGAGCACAATCTTGTCCAGTTTTTTGAATGATTCAAGTTGGTACAGCTCAAGAACATTGGCAAGGTGTTTGGACAGGTTCAAGCACCCACTTCTGCACTGGATCTTTGCCCCTCTTGGGTTATACAAACCGGCAGGGATGGAATAGCTGACTGGGATAGGAGGGTGATCAATGCCTCTTTGTGAGAGGGAGTGTATCTGGGCCACTTGAAAGAGGCAGTGGTGAGACCACTCCAGAAGAAATCCTTCCTCAACTACTTGGACAGTTGGCTTCAGAAGGTGGTACTTGGGGAATATTGCTTGACTTTGTGGATTCTCCAGTATGTGGTTCCACAGGGATTGGTTTTGTCCCCATACTATTTAACATCTCCATGAAACCCCTGACTGGGGTCATCAGGAGTTTTGGAGTGCATTGCCATCAGTATGCAGATGATACACAGCTCTATGCCTCCTTTTCATCATGTGAAGCTGTGGATGTGCTAAATCAGTGCCTCACTGTGACAATGCACTGGATGAGGGTTAATAAACTCAATCCAGACAAGAACTGAGATACCATTGGTGGATGGTTCTTCTGACCAGAATGAGGGTGTTCAACCTGTTCTGGATGGGTTGCACTAACCCTGAAGGAGCAGGTTCATAGCTTGGGGGTTCTCTTAAAGCCATCATTGTTACTTGAGTCTCAGGTGGCTTCAGTGGCACAGACTGCCTTCTACCAGCTTCGGCTGGTGGCCCAGCTACACCCCTACCTGGACAGGGATAAACTGGCTTGAGCAGTCTATGCTCTGGTAACCTTCAAGTTAGATTACTGTAATATGCTCTACATGCAGCTGCCTTTAAAGTTCAGAAGCTGCAGTCTGTGCAAAATGTGGCAGCCAAATTGACCAGGAAGTCTGAACATATAACCCCGATTCTGGCTTGGTTGCACTGGCTGCCTGTACAATTCAGAGCCTGATTCAAGGTGCTGGTATGGACCTGTAAAGTCTTATGCGGATCAGGACCAGGGGAAGCCCCGGATTGCAGAATTATCTCCCCACTGAGGTCTGCCTGGTGCCAACATTCCTCTACTCCCAAGCACTTGACAGCATATGATGGCACTTCAGTGTCGGTTGTTTGATCAGGTTTTGGTATCTTTTTGTAACTGTTTTTAGCTGTTTTAAATTGCTTTTAAGTTGTATATGTTAACATTTTTCATGTTATGTTTTTGTAATTTTCATGAACCATCCAGAAAGCTCTGGCTATTGGGCAGTATAGAAACGACATGAATGAATGAATGTAGTTGCAGAATTTTCACTTCAGACCAGCTCACTCTATAATTTTGTATACACACAAGAAGTCCCACTATCCCAGAGCAAATGCTTGCATTCAGAAGCATACCATGGACTAGCCAATTACGAAAGGCAATAATTCATATGACTGCAGTGGACGGAAGAAATGCAGATGCAAATGGTGAAATTGGTGCTGGATATAATTGTGACTGACTGGTTGACATATGTATCTCTGTATGACTGAGTGCCCAAAGCGAAGTCAGGACTTTTCACAAGTTCACACTTTTTTAACACTTGCAATGGCTGGTGGCTGTTGCAAATAAAACTCTGTCTACTATGAACTAGCCTTTAGTAGGTGTTTTTAATATATTTGTTAGTGAACAGTTGGGAATAGGGCCTAGCTCAGACTAGAGCACATGTTTTGCATGCAGAAGGTCCTAGATTCCATTCCTGGCATCTCTAGGTAGGGATAAACCCTGTCTGAAACCCCGAAGAGCTGCTGCCAGTCAGTGTAGACAACACTGAACTAGATGGACCAAAGGTCTGACTCAGTATAATACAGCTTCTTACATTCCTAGGTTAATTCAGAGGTTGAACCCACCCTCTGTCCACTGCATCAACATCAAGTACATAATGATAATGACCTGGCTTATTTTGCATAAGAATAAAGTCTTATCTCTCACTACTCACCTTATCTTGAAAATTTGGATTTGACCCAATACTACACAGGTACTGAACCACATCAACATGACCGTACCGAGATGCCACGTGGAGTGCGGTTTCTCCGGACTGTGATTGGAAAACAGCCAAATGCAAGTATTACTTTCATGCCACTGCATTATGAGTTACACTTGTATCTATAAACACTGGATGGGAACTATATATCTTGAAAGGCTTAGTCTCCCCCCCCCCGGAAGAAGATGATAGACTGAATGTTAAAAATGTTTACTGGACTAGAAAAGTACGTAAGGTATTTACTAAGGGAGATTTGTTTGCCTCGCTTTACTTCCTGCATTGTCTTGCCTGATTGAAGAAGATCAGACTTATATTAGTTTTGCTGTACAATCCATATTCTTAAAGCAGTCCGTTTTCAATGTTGTTAAGAGTTCTAAAATATTTTGGGTTTGGTTACCAAATCACGCTTTTGTTTTACACCACTGGCATGCTGGGCACACTGAAACAAATCTAAATGCTTTGTGAGACTATTAAAGAGATTATCATAGCCACCTCAGTTTCACCATGGGCATTCAAGGTGGGGAGACAATGCCAGTAAGCCTGAAATAATATCAGAAAGCCAGGGATGACAATATACCATTCATCACAATACATTACTGAACTTCATGCTAAACACCACTATATAGGCTCATTATCTCCACTCTTATAGTTATAGTAATGGAAGATATCTCTACCAGATTTTGGGGAAGATACCCTCTTCCCTCTGAGTCCTCGCACTATAACCTACCCCATTTAGCAGGTTCCCCTGACCCTCTATGTAACATTTTTAGGGAGTTGGAGGGACTGCTATAGGGAGGAGGGGGTAAAGAAATTTGTTTCCACCAGCCCTGTTGCACACACATACATTTGGATCTAACCCAATGGGGCTGTTCAGACAACACAACAGTTCACCATGAGTTATGCCTCACCATGGTGAGGCTGCGGCATGCGAATAAGCAACCCATTTTGAATATGCAACCCCCACTTGGGAGTTGTTGTGTCATGTGAACCTGGCAAGAGTGGGATATGTGCGGCATAATACCTTGCATAACCCATGGTCTGTTTTAAGGTTAAATAATTCACAATGAACTGCAATGTGTCAATGTCTATTAGAAAATACATTATAGTGTACTATGTATAACTTTATTTCAGTTTTTAGTTTTCACTGTTAACAAGTAATGCTTGCAGAAATAAGGTACAGAAAATCTGATTGGTTAGGTTTGTGGATAATTGACTTTTATGTATACTATTTATCATTTAAATTACTCCTCACAAACTTCTGCTGACTTGCTTTCTCAGGTCAATTGTGAATATCATCTGTGTCAATAACATCCAAAGAGTCATTTTTGTGACTATCATAAAATATTTTTCCCTTAGAGATGCTCAAAAGCACAAAGTGTATATTATTTATTACATATATTTTTATTAGGGGTCTGCCTCAGATTCAACTGAATCCTGAAATGAATTGGGCTGATTCGGACAGATTCAGGAGATGTCTGAATTGAAGCTGGACTCCTCTGAAGTGGACCAAATTGAAACCCTGAACATTCCTGAAGATTCAAGATTCAGGACACAGAGGCACAAACAGTGCACCACCAAATATTGATACATTTCTTCCCATATAAGGAAAACACCAGGATGAAAAGAGGGAAAGGAGGGGGTGTAGTTTTGTGACTGGCTGCTTTAGCCACTAATCACAGTGAATGGTTTTATTAGCATTCTCCAAACCCAGTGCTCTGGAGGAAGATGCTGAAGTAAAATATCACAGGGCTGATCCAGTGTTCAGGGCTCTTTGCTAATTCTCTCTTCCAGGAACAAGGTGGAGGCTGTGAGACCTGGGAGGGTGAATGCTTGGAAAATGCTTCTCCCATTGTATGCTCCACAGTCGTTATTCATTCCCTGTCCTATTGCACTTTCTGTGACTTTGGTGCCAATTGAACAGAAAACAAAAAAGCCTAAAAATGTTTTTCATTCATCTAAACTCTCTTGCTCCTGCACCTATTGTTCTGAAATTCTGCAGGTTTCTTGCTTAGCAACAACTCTATGACATATGCCATTTCCTGAAAATTGCCCCAAAATCCATAGAGGGGGGTAAAGGAAGTGAATTACTCTCCCCCACACCGCAAATCTGAACACTTCCCTTCCACAAAAAATGCTACATTTATCCTTCTAAAATTTTTCAGTTTCTTAACCAGGCCAAACACTATGCTGCATGTCATTTTCATAACTATGGTCCACAAAAAAGCACAGGGGGATAAGCACATCCTTTTTCAGAAACCCCCCAAACTGTAAAGGCTGTTCTTGCACAAACAACAATGAATCTGTTCATCTGAAATTTGGCAGGCTTGATCCTTTCAGAAGTATCTCCCCGCAAATATCATCTAATTCTACCAAGAAATAAAAATGTTATTGGCAATTCCCTTTTAAAAATGAAACCAACTTAAAGGCATGTAGCACAACCACCACCCCATGCACCTATGTGTCTCAAATTTTGCAGATATAATTATCTCAAAAGGGCCTATGTCAGCAAATTCCATTCACTTCTGTAAAACAGAAAATAAGTTATACCAGTTTGATTTTCAATGATTGTCAATGGGAGACATGAAGATTTGGATTTCTGAATCAAGATTTGGACCCGAGTTGAATAGGGCAGCCTCCAAACTGGTCTGAGCTGCATCAGGCTCTTTTCTGAATCAGGGTCCAAACCAAATATTGTAATCAGTGCACATCTCTAATTCTTGTACCATCCTTCAATCGTATACCCATGGCAATTTACAAGAAAAACACACAATTAAAATGGAATAAAATAGCATGTAAGTTGTTTTTTCTGGATTTATTCAATACTTCATCAATGTTTATTAAAAATATTTACAAATCCTACCTTTCAGGCCATAGGCCCTACAAGGTGCCTAACAAAACCAATATTAAAAACAAAAACTACTTGACGTTTAAAAAATACTATACCCACTCTAAATCTTAGTATTGGATGGATAAGACTCATAAAACTGTTTAAAAATGCTTAAAGAGAGTAAACGTTTTGTTCTTACCTTGTCTCTAACATCCAATGGACAATTATTTATATGGAGAAATTTCAGAGTTTCTACATGACCATGTCGAGATGCCCAGTAGATTGCATTGGATCCTGCCTGTCCAAAATATTTTATGATAGAAATTAACAAAACCATAAACAAATTGGAGTAGTTTCTTACAAAGCATCCTTCCCACACATTTAAGATAAATATCAAGACAAAGGGACATTTCCAAAGCAGAAATATTTTTAACTTGGTATTAACCTGCTGGTACTAATAAATGTTGAATATAAAAGGGTGAAAATGCAGCTGTTTTGGGACATATTTAGAACACGAATTATTGATTTACAGGAATATTCACAATCCCTAGAGTGTTCATCTACAAGAAGGTATATCTACATCTATATTCAAACTACCTGTTTCCTTCTAAATAACGCATTTAATTTCCAGTAATTATCTAACAATCTCCTCACCTTATCTTGGACATCAATACGAGCACTTCGCTTTAGGAATAGCTGAAGCATTTGAATATTACCACATCCAGCAGCAATCAGAAATGGAGGGGTACCATGCTGTAAAGAGCAAACCATTAAACACTGGACACTCTTCTCAGAGATTACAGGGGAGAAGGATGCATAGGAAATGTATGTATTTCTTAAAGCACATCTTGGACACATACATTCATTCTGTTTTACCATGAAAGACAGTCCAAACAAATGAGCAAATATAACCCCATATAATATTTTTAAATATATAAACAAAAACATACCCCTCTTAAAAAACATAATGGAATAACTATAGCACATAGGAATAAAATGAAATTAAAGTAGTCCAAATATGGAATACTACACATAGAAAAGTAGATATTTCTCTCAGAGTAGATCTGGTGCACCATGTAGAATAGAGATACATGAGTTGATGCTGTGATAAAAACAAACTCCACACAAGCAATTCCCTTTTTCCATCACAGAAATATTGTTTCCTCAATGTAGTAAGCAATAATACTGATCTATTTAGCTTTGTGAGGATTTATCTACAGCACTCTGTTAAGTCCTTGGCCTTATAGTTCAAAAAGAATTTTGACAAATTAGGAACAATATGCTCATTGCAGAGATGCAAAGACAATGAAGTCAAACCTAGATTTTTTGAAGGAGCCCATTTCTGTATGAACTTCATATGATGGTTAATTCTATGGAGATCTGTTTTAATTAAATGACCATGTTCAGTTTTGGCTATAGTATGTGTATTGATTATATTTTCTGGTCTTTAGATTTATGCTTTCATTTTGTTAACTACATCATTTCTTTGAAAACATACAATACAAATACAATAAATAAAAAGAAAAAAAAGAAAGAAAAAAACATCCAGATTTTGACCAGTGATAAATAAATGTAAAATTAGTGGTAAAAAACAAACAGCAATGAAAATAATAGCCTGAAGTTAGGATGTTTTCGGTATAGCAATCATATGGGAGAGATAGGCAAACCCCATTCTCCTATCATTGCCCCCCCCTCCGGAGGAATCCTCCTCTGAGGAAGAGCTAGAGCTCCCAGACACAGACAGTGTCAAAGAGCTACCCATGTCAGGAGACCTGGCGTACCCTGGGTCCTCAGGGGAAATGACTATGGTTCCATCCCCACAGGAAGAGGGGATTTCCGCCTCTGAGGCAGAGGCTGGGTGACCACTTAGCTCCTGAGAGTGTCGTTCCCTCAGGAGGCAGGCCACTCCTTTGAGAAGAAGTACTTGATTACAAGAGGACTTCTCAGGAGCAAGAGCTCTCCTTCCAAGCAGGACTTTTGCCAGAGGATCTATAATGCACTGCTGCTGAGCCCGGGGGGGGGGCGCTCAGGAAGCTTTGGTATGTAAGCCTTCAATTTCAGGCTAGCCATTGCTGGAACAATATTGTTCTACCAGCTCTAGTATCTTGTATCCCTGACCTTGTGACTGAACCTCCATGCTATTGACGCTCAGACTCCTGCTTGACTCTGTTTCTTGGACTGTGTATTGTATCTGCATGCTTATTTGTGTTTGACCTTGGCTGCACCTCAGACCTCTGTTCTAGAAACCACCTACTTGCCAGGTAATACTGCGTTGTGTCCATTACTGCATTCCTGATCCCACACTAGACTGAAATCTTTGTGCTTGATCATTTGCCTGCTTTCTTGACTTGCCTTTTGGACTGTCCCAAAATTTGCCCTAATGCTGAATTTCACTGAGCCATAGCAAGACAGCTCCACATATACACGATATACAAATAAAAAACCAGCATCTAACTCCCAAAGCGTAAACTGTGTACTCTGCTTTATAACCTTAACAGAAAAGATTTTCCTTAACTGATGCTGGGAAGCTCAAGAGTCTTTGGATGATTTTTGTTTGCTGGCAAAATTGGTAATAAGGTTTTTTCTTTTAATTGCTCACTTTATCTACTGAGCAAGTAACAAGATAACCACAACATACCTTGTTTGGTTGATTGACATCATAATTGGCCAAAGACCCCAGAAGATGCTGGAGACCAGGAACATTGTCATCATTGATGGCATGAATGATGGCTTTCATTACAAATGAATCTTCCTCATCCTCATAAATTAACCAGAAATAAGTATAAAGTGGAGATGGGGAATATGACAGAAAAGAAGTCATTAGCTTGGGGGGTGGGGAGAAATCTTGCTTATGAGGATATGAAAAGGGGATAAAATTGTCATAGCAATATACTGCAATTTCATGATATGACTTCCATTCCCAAAGGGAGTCGAACTGCTAAAACATCCACATGTATTCTGGAGAGACTTTACTTTCTCTAGTAAGAGTTCTCTTTTTGCTGCATTTGCACAAGTTATCACCACATGATTTATGTAAGAGATCTGTTCCCCAAAACAACTCCTATTTGCATTTCAAAATTTAAGAAAAAGGTTGTTAGCTTTTTTTTAATGCCATATCAATATAAAAACAGGAGTAGAAAAAAGGAAAGGTTCCTCCTGTGCAAGCACCGGGTCATTACTGACCCCTAGAGGGATGCCACTTGCGCCGGCGTTTTCATGGCAGACTGTAGCGGGGTGGTTTGCCATTGCCTTCCCCAGTTGTGACTACCTTTCCCCCAGCAAGCTGAGTACTCATTTTACCGACCTCGGAAGGATGGAAGGCTGAGTCGACCTGAGCCAGCTACCTGAGACCCGGCTTCCGCTGGGATCGAACTCAGGTCGTGGACAGAGTTTCGGTTGCAATACTGCCACCTACCACTCTGCGCCACATGAGGCTCTAAAAACAGGAGTAAGCAGCTATTATTTCCCAGGAGTGACCAATCCATAACATCACACAGAACAGTGCTGCAATTACTCTATCTTGCCTTTATTTACGTTTTAAACCACAGTGGCACAAGGCTGCCATCCTGTCTACCAAAGAAGTGGTTTAGTAAAGATAACTGATTCAGCATTGAAATAGAACAGCACATCCATAACAGGAGATTTTATTTACAAAAATGTGGAAGTTAGCAGAGGGGAAAAAAGAGAATAAGGCTGATTAAGGCAGCACTCTGCAGATTTTTTTGATGCCTAAGCCTTTTAATTCTCAGGAAAAATGTTTGCTTAGTACTTAGAACTACTATTTAAGAGCTGCTGAACAGAAGAAGGCATGTCATAAAGTGTACGATAAAACCTCAAAAAGAAATCTTCTGGATTTATACATCTTCAAGTATAAATCTCAAGGGCTCAGTATCAAAGCAGATAGGTAACACACCCTGCTTTCAAGCAGGAAGTATAGAAGAGTAATATATTCCCAAACCTCTCCCATTATCAAGGGCAGTGAAAGGACTATTACTGTTATTGTCTTTACACAACCTTGCTAAGAGTGTCAGTTTTCTATTCAAAACTTTATTTTCGTCTGGACATGCAACTTTTATCTAATGAGAGGAATCTCAGTGTTGCACCAAATTTATTTCACAAATCAATACCTACTTGAGCACTAATTATGTGCTTGGTCTCCTCAAGAACAGTTGCTACAAATAGATGTGTTTACAAAACATAAAATAAATAGACAAGTCCTAACAATGGATGTAATGGCTTGGCTTGGACGTTGCACCAACCATTGTTTGGCATTATGGGAACAAGCCTACTTGAGTCTCAGGCTTGAGCACATTACCCTCTCCTCCTTGGGTGCAGTCATGAGGAGGTAATTGGAAGCATCTGCTTCCTAGTTTAAACTAAATGCAGTTTATTATGTCTGAACCAGAAATAGTGGTTAGTTTAAATGAAGGTCTACTGAAACAAGACAGGATCAGAAACCACTGTTTGATCTTGGCTTGTTTCAATAAAAGTCTGGCCACAGTTTGTTGTTGTTCAGACACCAACTAACTGCAGTAGGAAATTGATGCTTCCATTTTTTTTCCCTCAGGCCACTAAACAAACTATGTTTTATGATAAACTATGGTTTAGCACTACATGAAAAGTAGCTTACTGTTTGACATAATGAAAGAAGCCTTTGTGCACAGTATGTATACTGAATGTTCTACATTGAGTTCATATAGCAAGTGGGTAACGTGTATATATTATGTGTCAAGCATGGTC
Organism: Heloderma suspectum; assembly: GCF_057233095.1. Lineage (NCBI taxonomy): Eukaryota > Metazoa > Chordata > Lepidosauria > Squamata > Helodermatidae > Heloderma > Heloderma suspectum. Next base: position 92,379,932 of record NC_139459.1, read on the forward strand.
TGCAGATCTGAGTGTTACCCATATTATGTGAGCAAATAGCTTATGGAATACTGAAGTCACACCTATGCAATAGCTCAAATTCAGGAAAAACTGAACATACAGAACACTGTGTATGTTTGGAAACAGGGCCTTATTCAAATGTCTCTTTTCAAGATGGGACCTCTTAAGGCCTTACTTCTGCAACATAAAGAGTTGTGGAAAAGGGAGCTAGGGGTGAGAAAGCGAATTGTGCATCTTGAAGTGGGTAGTGTGGGTGAAAGGATGCAGGGAAAATGGAAGAAGGACTTCCCTCACCCCTTTTTATTCAAGCCACTGTCTCCATGATACAAGTGTGGGTGGGCCAAATCAATCAGATTCACAATGGTGGGACTCCAGCAGTTGGTCTTGGGTAAGTTGTATATGAGACTCTCCCTGTTCAAGGCCTCCTCACAGAATCCCCTCTGTACTGCCTGCCAGTGGCTTATTGGGATTGTCATAGAGTTTTCTCTTTCATCCCTTGCACAAGGCATATTGGTCTGCTGCTGCTGCTTCACTAAAGCAAATCCGGTGACCACATCCTGAGTTGTATCACTCAGATGGCAGCCCAGGTAAGGGCTGCAAGGCAAGTAGAAGAGGAAAGAACCCTCCATACCTCAGTACCCCAATGTCCATCAGTAAAATCACTGCTGAAATTAAAATGATTGGGAAGATGGGAGGGAGCCAGACTTCTGGCTAGTTTCTGAATAATAATCCCAGTTCATGATACTCAAACTTTTGTAGGAATGGTTGGGAGAAAAGTAATGAGAGTAGAAGTGACTGTCTAAAATTTCATCAACCATCTTAATTTAGATTACAGATATTGTCTGGATATTGTCTCCTGTCCGCATTTATCACTCATCTCCTTAGCATCAGTATGAACCATCTACAGGATACTGTTTGCACACAGTGCAGTTCTGAAGGTGCTACATTCTAAGTAAATCATCATACGCCATGAATTTACTTACCAGGGTGTCATCACTCCTAGCCACACTCATGTTACTTCTGGACAAAAACGATCTTGATAATCTTTGGCATAATGATATTAAGCGCACAGATTGCTTTTATAAGAGAAAAGACAAATGTTGATGTGAAAACATAACTTATTATAGGAAACATTTCACATAATATTTTTGCAGGCGATGTTGCTGAATGGCTAGTAGTATAACATCAGTCAAACTACATTCGAGGCAAACATAGATCTAAGGCATAATACCTATATTTTTATATAGTCAGTTCACCAGAATGTGATAATATTGCTCCTTGCTTCCCTGAGCAGTGAGAAATCCATGGGATAATGCTATAAGGTATAGTTTCTTTTGGATGACAGAGGCTAATGACTTATGATGTGTGTGTATTTTGTAATATCTGTTCAGCAGGAAACTCAGCATAGAGAAAGCACATAGATTTCTGCAGCAGGCAGCAAAACTGTTAATTCTAAATCAGATTTCCAGAAAGCAAATGAAGTCCCATAGTTGCTTCCAGTCCAGCTAACTCTAGCTAAAAAAGCTATTCTCTCTGTCCCTGTTGTCCAATTGAAAATACTGATTGCTTCCTTTTCTTCCCCTTTTACCCCACAGAGTGCTGGACTTAGATCTCACCCTTGCAGGCAAACTGTCCATCCACCAAAAATAAATATCTCCTAACTATTAGTCCCCATTGAGGAAATATGCACTGATAATCTCTGACTGGTAATAATCAACTTATCAAAACATGGTCACACGTGAACAACATTATCATCAATATTATCATGTTAGTACTATGTGGCATATGTTCAATGTGCCCTTGTGGGACATGGCATTTACCAGGTTAGAGATGTATTTGTTATATTTATTATTCACTTTATAAAACATAGTTCTTTTAAGTTACATGGTGCATCAAATATTCAAAGGGTTCTTGTCACACAGGAAGTATCACAAGGCATACTGGATATGAAGTATTTTCCACTTGAAACTAACGTGATAAAACTCACTTTGTAGTGGCTTGGCACATTAGAAAATCATATGAGGGTTACAAATAAGACAGACTTGGGAAAAAAATGTATAGTGCTAAAGTCATCAACACCCACCCATGTTATATGATTCAAGAAAAATTTCTCTTTTTTACTTTTGGCCTTCATCATTGCTCCCCCCGCCCCCCCAGTTACTATACCTCAATGATATTTATATACTCCCTACTACATTTTTTCCTTTCAAGTTGTCATGTATGTCTCTCATTCTGACAGTTTGCGGGATAGTTTTAAACATCAAAATATATATCGCTACATATACTTTTCCCAAGGACATAGCCATATCAGAATATCATAAAGAATTGTTAGACCTTACTTTCCATTTCCTTCGAGCTGCAAACTTTTTGAATTTCTCCATATTTACTGCAGATGCTTTTCTACTAAGTGCCTGTAGGGTATCTTTAGGCTGTGAGGAAATTAAAAGAAATTTTAAATGCTAACTTCTACAAAAGAAGAGAAAGATGGCAGAAGATATTGTGTGTCAATTGGATGCATTAGCACCTGAGAAACTCTGATGTAAGTGTGGAAGGACTGCACAGCTATGACTTCTTTCCTGTTATAAAGGTGTGCATCATTTTAAGTCACATTTTATTTTCATTGGCTTACCTACTGATCCTTCCACCCCTGATATTTTGATATTGCCTGGTGTTTAGGGTAAATAAGTTTAGTCTAAAATATAAGAATCAGCCATTACAATTTGGCCATTTGTAAAGGAAGGAAGACCCATTACAATTTGGCCATTTGTAAAGGAAGGAAGACTGGTTCAGATCTCTCAAGTCTTTCTAACCACCCAGTGCCCTGTTCCATTTTGGAAGGTGGGAGGGAGGCAGGAAAAAAAATGAGTGTAGGAAAGGAAGGCGGCACACCGAAAATCTTATGCTTATGAGCCTGTCAGAATGCTAACAAAAACAAACTTGAACAATAAGAGTAAAAAAGAATGTAGCAATCTATGCATTCTACACTAACCTTGATCCAAGGGTGCTGCAAGCTGTCTTGAATTGTCATTCTCTTCCTTTTAAGGGAGAAACAAATTTGTTTCATTACATTTATAGCCTGCTTTCCTTTAGGAAGCTCAAGACAATATACATGTTTCTCCCCATTTTTTCCTCTCAGCAACCCTGAGAGGTAGATTAGGCTGAGAGATAGTGAATGACCCAGGTTACCCAGTGAGCTTCATGGCTAAGCAGGGATTTGAACTGGAGCGTTCCTGGTCTGAGTCCAACATGGTAATCACTACACCACACTGGCTGTAATGCAGAGGTCCCCAATCTATTTGGGTTGGTAGACACATTTAGAATATTGAGGAAGCGTAATAGGCTCTCATAAAATGGCTGCCATGGGTGGGCTTGCTCATTCATAAAATGGCTGCTATGGTCACAAAACATTCATTGCCCAGAAGGCAAATGGTGAGACTAAAAGAAAAGTAACTTGTTCATTACAGGGCATAAGCAGAGTCTTAACTTCAAAACATCAAACCATTTTTGAACCCAAACAAAGCTGGAGTTGGAGGGCAGCACTTTGCTTTGCTGCATGCCAGCCTCCCAGTTAAGTAACAATTATTTTATTTTTAAATCTTTTTTAAAAATTAAAACCAGGAGACGCAGGGAGCCTGTCTGGTGCCAAAAGAGTTGTAATGTATCCTTCATGGAGTTAGGGGTTTGTTTGGTTTTACTACTACAGCTACTACTACACACACACACTTATATAGATCCAAAAACATGCTAAGTAGTACAAAATCATCACAAGCAAATTTGTTCCTGAATATCAAATGCAAAACTCTATTGAGTGGAAGGGCTAACTTATTGAAGCTCAGGGCAACAGGGGAGGGGAGATCTCCCTTATTCCAAAATGGCAAAGGGTAGCTACCAGTTATTTCCATGCACTTGATATCACAAAATAAACATTGGAAGAAACTCACTTTGGGTCCTTAATTAGAAGTCTTCTTATAAAATCTTTAGCTAGAGCACTGGTATTACTGAAGAATTCTTCCTCAAAGTCATAGTTTACCGCAGACACGTTAGCTAATGTTTCTTGTTTTGTCTCTCCAAGAAATGGTGATGCACCACTTAGACTGTAAAAATGAAGATTGAGCACAATAGCTATTATGTTTTATGGAAGACTTGACTCCAAGACAGAAAGCTTCGTTCTAGCATGTATTTTTGTTCAAGCAAATCTGAAAAGGCGTAATAACCTAAACAAGGCTTCCAAATTATCTTCTCGCAGTGACTACAACTTACAGAATAGATGTCTCTTCTCTCTTGATCATGAATAGAAAAACACACGTAATTCAAAGAATATGGAGTTATTAAGTCAAAATAAACCATAGGATTATATCCAATGTTAGTTTGTCCCATTCACTTCAGTGGGTCTACTCTACATAGGACTAACATTGGATACAACCCATAATGTTGAAAATAAGGACAGAAAGAGATTATGCTTTATAATAAGTCTATACTGAAGTATATGTTCTAAAAACTGTGCAACTATTTTGACCAAGTTCTGGATAAGAGCTCTTTGGACCTGGATAGTTGAGGGCCAAAATACACATTCTTCAAATCACACATAGTAGAGCTATTAAGTTTGGGACCATGGTGCTCTGGGAAGGGCAGATTAAAGGTTCCCTCCTGTTTTCATACTGAAATTACACCCCCTGCTGGGGGCTGAAGTTAACCCGCCCCAATATCTCCATTGGAATCAATGGAGATGCTTTTTGTTTTGCTAATTCTGGGACAATTCTGGGGGCAGGAGAGAAGCTTAAATCTCCCCTTCCCAGATTGCCATATTCCTGATCTGAATCAGGGCTGTGCATGCTTACACTGAGATAAATAAGCCAATCATGCGTAGCTCTGCTACGCCTTTTTTTTTTTTTTTTTTTTTTTAAGAATATGTAGTTTGGCCATGTGACTGACTATGAGTTTGTGGGGTTGGATTAATACCCTGAAATGTAAACAAACTGATATATAGTTTTGATACTTACAGAATATAAGTTATTACTCCAATGCTCCTGTAAAGGAAGGTAGGAGGAGAAAAAAGTGTGTTTATTAGCATTCAAACACAGATACAGCAAAATTATAAATAATTTAAGTGCCAGAAAAATTGAGAACTTACCACATGTCTGCCTCAAGGCCCAGTGGTTCATAGTTAACTATTTCAGGAGCTAAGAGACAAAGCAGTAGCTTTAGTACATAGTCAAAACAGTAGGGTAGTTAGACAGCAATATTTATTTCTAGTTGAAACAGTATACTTGAAACTGTAGAAAATGCATCATACTGCTTATTTATAAATAATACATTCCACAAGGGCAGCATCTACATTCTAGATTCTAAAAAGAGCAACAGGACAAAGGCAATCGATCAATTGGCCTTCAGTCAACTGGTGATAGGTGAAAAAGTTTCAGTTTGAATATTTTGTATCAGCCCCACCCTTTTTATGCTTACTTTAATGGCTTGGACTGTTTTGTAAAATATAGGTTTGTTATGTTATGATCCACTGTTCCTTGTATTTGAAAACAATACATTCCATAGATTTACCACAATTCTCTTTGCCCCAGAAACATCCACATTAGTCTAATGTACTTGTATGAAGGGCTGCCTCTGAAGACTATTCAGAAACACCAGCTGGATTAGAATATGGAAATCAGACTGATTTAACCATCTCACTAGTATTAAAAAATCTTCACCAGTATCAATTTTGTTTCTGGGCACAATTGAAAGTCCTTTTTTGATTTATAAAATTCGATACAGCTTGGGATTTCCTGCTCCTGTATGAATTTCTGCATCAGTTCTATGAATGCCACTGTCTTCTGTGATTAAATGGGTAGTGACCAAACAGGGCCCTTTCTGTGGTGGCATCCTGGTTGTCAAATATCCTCCCAAGAACCATTTGCATGGCCCCTTATTTTCCAGACTTTGGGCACCACATTAATGTTGCAATCCTATACATACATAGGTATCAGCAAGTAGGTCTCACTGAATTGAGTGTGACTTATTTCCAAGTAGGCATTCATAGGACTGCACTGTAAGACACTGTTATTCTCCTGAGCTTTTTAACAGATGTCACCGCTGCTCTGTCATGTTTGTTTTTCTGCTGCTGTTTTTGTTTGTTATAAATTAAGACTTTTAATTTACTTTTTAAACTATTCTTTTATAAACCTATTCGTTTTTACATATTGTTGAAGCTTTATTTTGGAAAGTGGGATATAAATCTTTCAAATAAAATAATTAAACAAATATCCAGGTGAGATATTAAATTAACTCCCACAGATAGAACAGAAAGTGCATAACACTGGCAAATATAATCTACAAAAAGCTATGAAAGAGGATGGAAAAGAGTTAGAAGAACAATTCACTGATCTTACATATCCTACTAAAGGAATAGTGATCTTTCTATATAATTATAACTTCTTCTCACACCTGAAAAGTATATCTAATCAATATTGATACATACATATCGAATTGCCTATTGATGATGATGTGTTTTGCACTTTGAAAAGTTACCGGGTTTTGTTAACCCATAAAATGAATACTTTGTGCTCCAGCAACACGCTCAAACTCTGTTTCACCGTTTTCTACTTCTTTATTTCTGCTTGATGAATGTGTTCAACTTTGTTTCTTTGTTATTCTCTTTTCTATACAATTTCTTCCCCTGCTCTGCTCTGTTAACACAGGTAAACATACAAGTCCTGGAAGTCCTCTTTTTTTCCCTTCTGGCATTTGTCCTTTTTAAAAAATAGTTTTGCTTTCGGGATATAAACCAGCTTAACTCCCACAGGGCCTTGTGCAAAATTCCTGAAAAGTTATCTATCTTTATCATCTTCATTACAATTTCATTTTTCTTCATTCTATTTGAGAAAAAATTTCTTCCTTTCCATCCTACTGTTGCAAGTTTTCATTTTTGCCATATCCCATTATTTCACTCTGCTTTGCTAATGCCTGGTTTCTTCACTTTTATGTAAATCTAAGGAGTTTTTTCCCTACTTATCTCTTTGTCTTTGTTCTATGTTCCCACCCTGGATTTTTTTGGGGGGTGTATGGGAACAACAATTTTTTTATGCTTTGCTAGGCTAATTATAGAATTCTATCACCTTCCTGTTATGGTATAATTATGCAATGCTTCCTTCTGCTTTCCTTCACTATACTGTATAAATAGTCTACACTGTTGTTGGTATTTTCACATTTTCAAGTAATTTTTCAGTCTATTCTAGAAACATTCATCAGTGGGTTTTTTCCTCCACATGCCTTTATTGGCCTATTATTAGTGCCTGGTAACTGAACTTAAAATTAAACACTCCCCCCGTCGCTTCTTTCTCACTGCCTTTGCTTTATATGTTGCTGCATATAAGGAGGCATGTAAATAGTTTTTTACATGTTAATATACATATTTTTTTCATTAAGAGTATTCTATTTACTTAGCTGTTCCTTTTCTTCAGTGGATGAAAGTGAAAGCGGAGCTGCTGCAAATCACCCGAGGAGTGCAGGGATCCTGATATTTATTTGCATCATGGTATGCTGGGTGGGGAAGTTTAAACCTCTCAGCCCAGTGCACCATAATCAGCAGGGAAAAGCTCTTGTCTTCAATCATGTGCTGATAAGAAATAAAAGCTTTAACCTGCTTGAGGAGAAGAGGAAGGGCCTGTAGAAGAAACTGGTGGGCCAGATGGGGAGCCCCCATGGGCCAAAGATCCCACATGCTTGTAGCAGAGCCTTGTGGAACACTGCTATGTTACAGTCTCCAAACACCATCTTCTCAAATTGACCCAGCGAGTAGGAGAGAAACCACTGGAGAGCGGTGCCCCAAACGAGACAGCTGATACAGAACAATGGACAATCATATCTAATGCCATTAAGACGTCCTTGACAATAAGACAGCTATGTACTACTCCTGTTGCTCTCCCAGCATATACCACCCACTTGGGAGGCCAAAGCAGTTTCAGTCCCAGAACTGGGTTGAAAGCCAGACTGAACTGGGACAGGAAAATCAGTATTATTCAGAAATGTCTGGAGCTGGATAGCCATCACCTACTCTAGTAACTTGCCCAAAGAAGGGAGATTTGATACTGACTGATTAGCTGGATCAGGGTCCAGGGAGATTTACAGAAGGGGCCTAATGATTGCCTTATTACCAAACCCTCTAAAGCAAAGATGTAGATAGCCATTATTATTTGGTATGCCACAACGGCCTTCGTGTGACTAGGCAGGGAAGCTTTTACAAACTTGTGAAGTTGGTTCTTAGTTTTGGTTTCTGAAGTCAGGTCATCCATCTGCCACAAATACCTAATATAGGTATATGTTAGCCAGATTGCTAGAAAAATGTGCTTGGACTTACAGGGGGTGTTCAGATGATCATGTAGGGAGAAGAAGCCATCGTTGCTTCTCCCTGTGCTGCTTGTATGACGGCCATTTGCATAATTCCTTGCAACGCAGCGCACGTTGGCATACAACCCCTACTGCAAGCTGAGGGTTGTAGGGTAGGTACAAAGCCCCCCCCCCCCCACTGTGCTGCGCACCGGATTTGGATGACGTCAACCCATGCTGCATTGTGGGGAATTATGCAAATAAAGGTCATGCACAGGGGCGGGGCAAGAAGCCACAGAGGACAGGCAAGATACTACATGGACACAACTTGCCAACATGTATGGACTGTGGAAATTGGTTTTGCAAGGGCAACCCATTTTGGCACAGTCAGGCAAACATGCCAGGAAAGCAAAATAATCAAGCAAAACACTCACCAACAAATTCAGGTGTCCCAAAAATGTTCTTAAACTCATTGCTAAAGTCTATTTTGTGTGCTAAGCCGAAGTCAATGATCTTGATACGAGGCTTTGGTACATTTCTATCCAGCAGCATTATGTTCTCAGGCTTTGAAACAAAAATATTGGATGTATGTGAACTGTTGCATAGTATAGCCATATTTTACAAAAACAATCTCAGAAGAGTACTCAAGGTCATGTTCTTTAAGCGCCCAGAAATGTCTCTGTGGCTCTCCACTAAAATAATGAAGTCTGCAGGCTAACAAAAGTAAATATTCAAACACAAACACACACACACGGTATTTAAACCCCCAGCATGAACACAATGTAGATATGTAAAATAAAAAGACAGGTCTACACGTTGAAATTGCTGTGGAAAAACACTGATTTGATACTCTGAATCATGATCAAGACTAGGATTGCACATACATGCTACATTACATCCAGACTTTATAACTGTATTGTGCAACATAGAGAAGCTGCAAGATTTCTAATTCTTTCCAAATCAATAATTTACATTAAAATCAGGGAGATTTGTTTTAGTTATCTAAGGGCTGCTTTATGCAGTATTCTCAAACATTAAAAAAATCTATCCAATATACCTTGAGATCAAAGTGTGCAATTTGCAGAGAGTGCAGATAGTTAACACCATTAAGGATTTGCTTGAGAAATTCTGTGGCCTCCTCTTCAGTCAGGGATTCCTTTTCAGCTAAAAAATCAAAGAGCTCCCCTCCTGCCACGCTGTGAGAATGGAAACAGCAGTTATTGACTTGAACACTTTAAAATATTTTTTTTTTTAATTTAATGATTTTGTAAAGCCATATTAAGAAAGGCCATCAGTTCTTAAAAGCTTCCTATACGGTATGTGAACACTTTTTTTTTTTTTCCACAATTCAAATGTTTAATTCAATCTGCCAAGCCCTAATGCAGGCCTGTAAAGATTCTAGGCACCTAGAAATTTGATGATGGCCTCTAAATTTTTTTTCTGGCACTTGCAAGTTTGAACTGTTATTCTAGCTCTATAACACAGGCTGTATTATATCTACAATTTAAGTGATCAAGTGTCAAATTAATTTAGGAAAATGTGTTTCAAAAACAGGTTTTTAGATGACAGGAAAGTAAAATATTAGCAAGCCTCCTTTGGCAAGACAGAAATAGCAGTGTTGGGCCTTAAAATCAAAATAGAGCACTGATTTAAAAACAGAGCATAGAAGCATTGTTCCCTCACAATTGTGTTAAGGTTGACCTTTGCCATCTATTCAAAGGACTCCCAACCACTTCCATAATTTCTAAAAAATCAAGTTGTTGCTTTTTAAAAAAAAAAATTGTACTAAACTTCCATATATTTGAAATATTATTGGGCAGTTTTTGCTTGAAAGATTTATTAAAAAGCTCTCAAGTATTTTGGTTTTATAATCTAATAAGCAGCCCTTACAAATGAATGAAACACACATACATCCCTGTTCCACTCATCATTTCCTAGTAGAGATCAATACAGGCTGGCAATAATTGTATACTGGCTCTCCACACCCCTTCCTTTTATTAACTCGCATTCCAATACAAATCTAAAAAAAAAGAAGCCCCCCCCCCCCTCTTCTGAGCTAGTGTCTGTATTATTAGCAACACAAATATCAAAAGACCGGGATAGATTTCCAAATGAAGCATTACAGAACTGTCTTTACTTATTACTATATTCTTTACATACTATTTTACTATACTATACTATATAGTATATTACTATACTATATTTGCTTAGTACTATATTCTTACTATATTCCATATTTGCATATTACTATATTATTATCTATTTATATATTTAAATATATAAATAAGTATATTTATATACCTCCTTTCCATCTACCAAGTGCCCTCAAGGCAGCAATGATTAAACTATTATGCTGTAACACAAAAGAAACTCAGCACCTGAACTCATCAGTGGTAGTTTTCCTATGGGAAAAAGATGTTTTAGTCCATGTCTAGAAGCTCAAGAGGAAGCCAGCCAGATGATCTCCTTTGGGTAGATTTTTACAAGAGGGGTACCAACAGGGAAAAGCTCCTTCTCCTTGTGACCATCAGCATGGCCTCAGAATGCTCAAGCACTCAGCAGAATCCTGTTGGATAATCTCAGCAAATGGGTAGGTTTGTATCGAAGTAGGTGTTCCTTAAATTAACCTGGTCCTATGCTATTTAGGCTTTAAAGATTAACACATCTTTGAATTGTGCCTGCAAACTAACTTCTAGCCAGTCAAGTTCGTGCAAAATAGGCACAGTTCGTGCTCTGTGATCAGATCCAGTTAACAAACAGCCTGGCTGTCTCATTTGAACAAGCTGAACTTTCCAGTCTTCAAACGCAGTCTCACACAGAATGTATTAAACCAATCTGGAAGATACTGAAATATGTGTGACAGGGGCCAAGTCCCTATTTCTACTGAAATGAAGCACTAAAGCTAGTTTAGGGGTTAATTGCTCACACCGACAGGGGCAATCATGTGTACAGGCTATGAGTACCTTTGTGACATCCTTGAGGCTCCTATGTGAGCATGAGATGAAAAGAGCAGTTCTTCTGGATTGGACAAAGTACTCCACCATCCTGTTTCTAACAATGATTGGTCAGATGCTTCTAGGAAACTAACAGAGCTCCTCTGCTGTTTGCTGTCCCCAGTTAACTAGTATTCATGGCACAGATGTCACCAATTGCCTTCCCTTTCATTATCTTATAGCAGTGAATATACATTGATTTCCTGATCATACGAAGACATGTGGTGCCAACCAACCATACATGCAAATATGCGAAATGCCCTATATGGGCAATCAATACTCCTTTGTAGTGTAGCTGTGATCATACATTTGCATGCACAGTGATTCTATGTAAGGCACTATAAGAACTTAATGTTAAAGGCAGGCATATGGGTGTCCCAACAGGAGCATGTACCGTGTACACTTGTTTAACACAACTATTGTTTATGTAGCTCCATCAATGTGTGTAACATTTTTACAGAGCCAGAGAGACATTTTCTTATACAATTGGAGTGGAAAAAAGTAAAGGGTTATGTATCAAGACTATGAACATCAGGCCAAAATGTGTGCTCAAGAAGAGACAGGGAGCGGGAAGGAGCACAGACTTCTGAGGTCTCCATCTGATTACTGAACAGTGGCTAACCAATGTGGCTCTATTACGTTTGCAACAGCCTACTGTACAGTTCTTGTAATTACACACTATTAAAGATAGGGAGGATGTGCATTTTTAGGCTGCAATATCTCATATTTCCTCTTCAATCTACACTGAAAATGTAAATACTTACTGAACGGCTATTTCCTTGCTGGGCTTAAGCATAGTTAACTATTATATTGGCAGTGAAACCAGCTTCAAATCATGGTATCATATTCTTGGCTAACAGTTCTCCCAATATAATAGATATCCACAGTTTGGCCTTGAGAATGGAATTTGTACTCTAAAAGAAAAATATGTGTGAAGGCAGCATGCAATCCCATGCAGTCCCCTCCATATTGTTATGGCTACAACAGTTCAGTTAGTTTGCTTTCGCCCCTCCTCTATTTAGTAGGATTGCCCTTCCAACAGTACATATCTCCAATTAATTTTATAGGATACAATTCCATTTTAGAAGTTCATTAGTATGACAATATCCAATCTCACTTTTTTTTTTCTCCTGGAGTAGTCAGCAGTACTGCTTTACTGGATATATCCAAGATATGTTATACGTAATTATAAAATAAGAATCTATTAATTGTACACCTTATACAAGCCACATAAAAAATAACTTAAAAGGAATCTCAATTAAAGCAGGTTATAATGGGCATAACCGACAGCTGGATTAAGGAAGATAAAGGAACAAAGAAAATGGGTTAGTATTAAAGAAATGCCAAGTAGAAAGGAAGAGAAGAAAGTAGTAGTTGACAACAGGAAATAATTTTGGTTTCTCAGTGAGAAATGCAGGAAAGGTGAAACCAACAGGCAGTCATTTCATCATACAAGGAAGAAGTATGTGGTAAAGGACCCACACCTAAAGAGGTTACTATGGCAGGGTTAATTGCAAACACATCCTACATTTCCCTACATGCTGCTTTGTGACAGCTTATAATGTCCCTGCATGTGCACTGTTAAGCTTGAGCACTTTATTCACTTGAGGAAACTAAAAGCCGAATTATAAAATTAAAATCTGAAGAATATCTCACTTTCACCAGGATGAAGAGGTGGAATGCTAAGATTTTTTTTACTTTGAGGAGTTCACTTTATTAGCATGTGCAATAAATAATTGTGAAAAACATAGCACAGCAAAATGACACTAACCAGTTAAGTGATTAATAACTAATTCTTTGAAGAAAGGCCTATGTATACAAAACTGTATTAACATAATTAAAAACATGTTTCCTGTATGAGGCACCATACTGTATTTTTTCATACAGCCTCATGGGAGATTTTATTCCAGTACATTTATGACTACAGCTGAAAGCAATCCTAACTGATGATCTTTCTTCTGGTTCTCTAATAGGGATTATTGAATAAATTCAGTTCCGCATAGCTCCTTAAAGAACTACTTGCTCTTGAACTCTGATTAGCAGAACGCCAGATTGCCACCCAGACTCTAAACACTTCAAACAAACATAGCATATAATTACATTAAATTAAGACCACATTGCAGCTTTCTTATTCAGCATCAGAAAATTAACTTATGCCAAGCACTTTCTCATATCCCTTCTCAAATACTTATATGACTTTATCTTCTCCAAATATAAGAATGCACAGAGCACACGTAGAATATATCTGACGCCAGTGGAACATTTTGAAGTGGCAGACTGTTGAATCTTTATAGGACCTGCCAACTACTTATCTATGAGTTTCAGCAACCTAACACCTCATTTTTATTTTTCTACATACCTCTTCCCTACATAAAGGGAGACGGGAACCTGACAGGTCCTATCATATTAACAGTTCTAGAGACAATTCTCACACACCTGGCCACAATCCATTTTCATTGTTGACACAAAATACCTGGCAAAAACTCTGTGCAACTCCCTCCCTAGGGAACTCCGTCATGCCCCCTCTTTAATGAGTTTCCGTCGTGCATTAAAAACGTGGTTGTTCAGGCAGGCATTTGGGGTGGGTTAGGGTATTTTAGGAAATGTTTTTATTGTAGAATTTTATTGTTTTAAACTGTTTTACTGTATGTTGTACATCGCCCAGAGTGGCTGGGTGACCAGCCAGATGGGCGATTAATAAATTTAATAATAAAAAAAATAAAATAAAAATAAGTCACTTTAAAGGTTGCTTTTTCTTACAAGCTGATTAATCTGTGCAGAAAAAGTATGCATTGAAAATACCAATTAGCAAATACCAATTATTGTTCCAGAGATAGTAGCAGCAAGGTGCCACTGCAGATTTTACTGTTCAGGTATATGTATTCAGACCAAAACACCCCCTCAAACCTCTCTACCTTTAACATACAAAGACCAGAGAAGACTTTTAAAAACTAGTTAAATATCTGTATCTCATCTCAACTGCTCGTAACAAATTTCTATATATACACATAAAAACATACAAGATCAATCGAAATCAACAGGAATTGGTATAAATTCCACTGTAAACTTCTTAGAATGTAGAGCAATAGGTTTAAGAGACAGTTCAAAGACGAAGATGCTTGCAGTCAACACTTCTTTCCTTTGGGAGGGAAAAAATGCATCACACAGCACTAGAAAATAATTATATTTCAAACAAGCAAACCCTTTTACCCAAGCTTTGGGATTAAATGCAACATCCCATAAGGTATCATTAAACAGCAACCTTGAAACAAATTAGCTTTGAAAAATAGCATCATCATTCCTTAATGAACTAGTGCAATTGTACGTACATGCCTTTATTAATGAAATGATTAAATAATTAAGGCGTCATCTGAAGATTTAGTGCCCCATGGAGAATTTTAAGCCCAGTACATTTTACAAAATTTAAAAGGCTTAAATTGGAAGTGGTGTGCAAATCAGAAAAAGTTTTGAGATTAAAGTGATAAACTTCCCAATAGCAAAATGAATATGTTGCATATAGTATTAATGGGAAAAAATGTGGTCTCAACTTTTAGTTGAAAGTCTTTTTCTTGCTTGGTAACATATGAAAGTAATGATTAGTTTCAACATGGAATATCTTAACCCATCATTATTAAGGATGCATTCAGCAACTGCATCTTTACATAATTTAATTAAGGTTTTCTTAGAAACAATACTTTAGAATTAACCATTTTTAGCAAGCAAAATTATGCTTCCTCTGAAGGGGCTGTTGGATGCAACAGATCTTGAAAGTCCACTGTAGCAGTCCTCCATGGACACTGGTGGAAAGCTCTGCCACTATGGCTGACCTGCCAGCAGTACTTCACCAATGATGGTGCAAAAAACAGGTGTGCGGGAGCTGGCCAAGGATCCACATGATCCTAGGCTCCCTTGTTTCCCCAACATGTTCCCTAAATGGGACAACAACTATGCCAGTCCTAGAGCTAGCAGAGGTAATTCTACCCTAATTTCTGTCAATGGAAAAGAAACATTTTAATTTTTGTGAACCACCCAGATTGCTTCAGCTATTGGGCAGTTTAGAAATGTAACACAGAAATAAATAAACATTTTAATCAACCACTTGTATGAAGCATTCAGAGAAATATTCATTTCAAATGGATTTTTAAAGGGTGGGAAGTAGGCGGAAAGAGGGAATAGGAATAGATTGATTGAATGGATGAAATTATTTGACTGACTAAATTGCTTTTGTTTGTAAGGGGTGGAGGGAGAGGAAAGGACACTGAACCAGTAGAGGCTTTTCAATTGCTGCCATTAACTCCAAGCAGCCTTGGGCACCATGAATCAATAGGACACATCTCCCCAAATGGCTATAGACACCACCACTACCAGGTGCCTATACCAAATGATGGTGGCCTACAGACATCAGCAGCCCACAAGAGCAGCTGTCTAATTGTGCCACCCTTCACTTTGGAATTGTCAGCAATGGGGGTTATGAAACAAACACAAATGGGAAAATGCATTAGTGATGGGGCAGGATTGAACACATCATTGAGGACTGAACATGCATGGGGCTGAAAAAGCAACTGTATCCAGCACAGAGGGGTCCCAGAGGCTGTGAACAAAAGTAATTGAGAGAATTGCCAACCTCTTTACTAAGAGAGTTAGTGAACAGCTTACAAGTGCTGGTTTCTACACCAAGCTGATGTAAGTTTTGCAAGAGCTCAGTTCCTACACTCTTCTAAGGAAGGAGAATGTAGCCTGCCAGAGCCAGGTGAACCCTACTGCTAATCTGAGTGTGTAAAGCTAGCCACCAGGAACGTCTATTTGAACACTATTCTCCAGGACAGCTACTCCTGGTACTGAACCTTGAGGAGGAAAAGGAAGGAAATTGACAGCAAAAACAACCTGGCCTCGATTAATAGACTATTCCAGGTATTTTCCTTGATGACCAATCCAAGAACATTCTTTCAATTACAGACATTCCTACTGAAATCAATGGGACTCTAGAGACAGAATAGCAGCCAAGATATCTAATGACTAACCATTAATATGAAAAGAACAAATGGCTTAATATTAAATATGTCCTAAGAATCTGGAAAGCAGTATCAACAGAATTCCACATAACTACTTCATGCTGTATGCACACATACTTGACATGAGTAGTCAGACTATAAACTTGAAATGCACTGCAAGTTTTATTAGACCTGTGCATGTTAGTTTCACAAGTAACTGTAGTGAGCGCTTTTATGAATAGGCATGCCTTACCCATGGCAGCCCTTTTGTGATGGTCCCTATGACTTCAATATTCCAAATGTGCCCACCAGCCCAAAAAGGTTGGGGACCTCTAACTTTATGAGAGGTATGCATTCATGAATTTTATTACATTTTATACCACCCAATAGCCAAAGCTTTCTGGGTGGTTCACAAAAATTAAAACCCTAAAATACAACATAATGAAACATTATATAAAACCTTTAAAAGTTTAAAACAGAATAAAACCAGAGGAAAAAACCAACAGCAGGGAAAGAACTAAAATAACAACAACACACATTTAAAAACAAAACCGAAGAACTAAAAAGCCTGGAAAACTAAAAAAGGTCTTTAAAAGCAGTTTTAAAAGTAAAGTAGGTTCAAAATTCAACAGATGCCAGGGATTGCGGAAGTGGGAATGGGAAGAGGTTTTATTCTTTGTCAGACATAAATAAGAATAAAAATAGCAACTTAATGTATCCATATTTATTACAAAAGATTTACAGAACAGAACAGAATCTCACACAGCATGATAATTAAATCCAACTGATTTAGATTCTTCTAACTTGATTTTTAAAAAGGATGTATCTCTTTCAACATAAAAGAAAAAACTCAAATCCTTTCTATTGTTATCAATTTCTTCCCCACTTTTAAAAGAAACCGATATGATAAAAAGCTGGGAGTTAAGCAACAATTACAAAAACATACCTAAGCCAGAAGAAAGGATCAAGTTAGAAGCACTCTATTCTATTCATTGATATCATAACACAGTCATTTAATAGGGCTATTCAAGTGATATACCAAAAGCCACTTCAGAATGTGAGGACTGAGATCAGTCATGGGTAACAGGAGGCCCATGGGTCTCATGCTGTTCTCCTACATGGCCACTGAGCTACTGTTATAATTCTCAGGATTACAGCTTCATGTTTCTAGGTGGGAATTAAGCTTGAAAAAAATTGATGGTGCAAGCTTCCAAAATTGATGGTGCAAGCCCTCAGTCCTGAGCAAGTTGCTTCCTAATGCCTTTGAGCCTTTTACTTAAAGAGTATTTGGCTGTCTATGTTTTGCCTAGCTAGGCCTCTATAGCTCCTTGAGCAAGCAAAAAGCAAGAAACTGACAGCCAGAGGAGGGAAAAATCTGTTTGTCACATGTATACAAAAACGATGGGGATTTCCATTTCACCACTGAGTTTGATTCCCTTGCTTCTCCACAGTTCATCGAAGATCAGCATTCTCTCAAATCATTGATCTGCTATAGGTTAGATGAGCCTTTTCCAACCTGACATTTCCTAGATGTGTTGCATTACAACTCCCATTATTTGCCAGCCAGCATGGCTGGTTGGGAATGATGGGAGTTGTAGTCCAAAACATCTGGACAGTGGCAGGTTGGGGAAGGCCATATTAGATTATCTTTTCCAACCCTGCACCACATCTCTGCTCACAGAATACAATCACTTCCTACTTCAAGTCTCTGGCCAGATCTATGCCGTCAACCTGCAGTGTTGAAAAAATCACTCCAATAATATTGTTTTTCCCCTCCCTCCAGTCGGTTCTCTCAACAAGTTGCTCAACGAACAGTTTTTACAACAATAACAGAAAGCCACATTCCCAGAAATAGAAATTTCTGATTTCAGAACCTGGCCTTTCAAGTAATTTCAAAACTACTTACAGTTCCAGAATAAGGATTACATCCATTTTACTTTCATAAACATCATGCAATGTAATCACGTTGGGGTGCTGGATTTCTTTTAATATGTTCACTTCTCGTTCAATGTCTTCTCGACTCACTCCCCGACGACTGGATTTTGTTCTTCGTTTCTTGATGAATTTGGCAGCATATTGTGCACCAGTGCTCTTCTCACGGCATTTCCTTACTACTGCAAACTGCCCACTAAAAAACACAAGTCGGTAGGATATTTAAAGCTATACTACAAATCCTATTTTCTATTTTTGCAGTTGACTGGAACAAGAATTGTTACATACAATAGGAAGCTGCCTTATGCCAAGTCAGGCCATTGGTCCAACTAGTATTGAAGATGCCAAGGAATGACCCTGGGAGCTTCTGTATGCGAAACATGTGCTCTACCACTGCTCTTCCCCCAATACATTCACAGTTTCAAAAATAATAATTTCCTTAATAGTAACGTGGGGGGAAAGCGCAGCCTCAGACACTGAGATACAAAATACGAACATGAAAATTTTCTTAACAGCCCTCTGTCTTCAGAAGCCTTTTAATTAGATTTAAACTAAAAGGAAGAGATAAAAATCACAATTGGTGCAGGGTTACTTAGTATGTTTATTTCTCATTACACACACTCCCTAGTCAGGAAAAAACGATTGTCAAACATAGCAGGAATCAGTAACTGGGCAAATGTGAAAAAAATAATCCCAGTTTTTGCTGTGTTGTGCTTTAGAGCTCTTCTCAGTTGAAATATTTTTTAGTCCATTTAGCCTTCAAGACCATCAGTAACCTATTAAATTTCATATGGAGACAGTATAGTAAATGTTACAGGCATAACCTAATTTGCTATTAAGGCCACTCAATTACTTTGGGAGGAATATAGGAATTGACTAGGACATATCTGTAGAGTATTTAAGTAAAGTCTGGATGGGTACTTACCACATTGTGCATTTTGGATGTGTATTTTAAGTGCTGTGGGAACACTGCATTTTTTTTAAAGTCAAATATTTTATGTCATGGGTGCAAATTTGAAGCCATAGTTAGATACACTGGCACCTCAATACCTAACAAAAAGGTGTGGCCACTTAGCCTCATAATAGTATGATTGACCTAATAATATGAAAGTAAAATAATCAACTGAGTTGTATCCAAAGTATACGACTGGAAATACGCTCACACAACAAAGTTTTCACATCCCTCCTACTTCTTCAGCTCCCTGTGCCTCCCAAAATGCCTGTCCTGGGGGTGAGGAGACCCTCAGGAAAGACCTGGAATGTGGTATAGAAAGCTACAGTGGAAAGCGGGAATTGCTGAAAATCAGGCAGAGGCAGTTTGCAGGAAAATAGCAGTTAAACACCTTGTCAGCTTTGGAAAAAAGTAGACTGCTTATGAACAAAGGTACATTCTGCAACCAGATTCTTTCCCCATTCTCTCCTTCCATTGCAGCCCCTGTACCACATCCCAGGCCTTTCACTGCGGTCCCCTGACCCTCTGGAGAGGCTTTTGGGGAGTCTGAAATGTGGAATTCCCCTTGTGTGAGTGTTGCATTCAGTGCAAGAAGGTTCATAATGTTGCTTGTTGTTTCAATATGTTTTTTTTAATTTCTGCTTAAGATTTAGCCACTTAGTGTATCTATCCACCCAATCCCCCTTTCACCCATCCATACAGTTTCTCTCCATCCAAGCTTTTGCACTAATCCTACCCCACTTGTCATTTAGAAAATATGTACCCCACTGGAACAAAAATAATCTTCCTACCAGGCTCCTATCATCCTAGTTAGTCCTCATAGCTCCTGAGAGTCCTAGCTATTCAGTAATTTCTAAGGGGTGGGGGATGGGGTTATAAAACAAATACAAATAAACATCACTGAGAGGCTTCCTCTCTCCTGGCTACCTCCATGTCCCCTGACAGTCCTCACTGTTCAGTTAGTTTTAGTTGATTTGTTGTAGTAGTTAGATGTGATCAAGTAGAACTTCAAGCAACTTCTCAAGGCCATGACCACATTGGAAGAAAAGGGAGGTACAGAGTATTCTGAGAATGTCCAACACTGTTTGGTCAGTCCTGAAAACGCAAAAGCACTTCCAAGGATGGCTGTGCTTCCAGGAATGCCCAAGTGCTGAGGAAGAAGTGGCAAAGAACAGGTGGAGGTGGGTGCTGAAGCAGAGCCTATGGCGCAGCGTATGGTAGACTGGTAACCTAATTGCCTTCAACACATGGTGGACCTTGGGAGGAGGGGCCAGTGGGTAGAACTGAAAGACCTTGTGAGCCAGATGCAGCCCATACTCTGCTGATTCTTCACCAAGGCATTGCAATCTGAAGGGGTACGCTCCTTTCTGTTTCAGGCAAAGGTCCTTCACTTTGAATCTTTCTACAAACATAGTTAAAAATGCCTTTAATTCATTGTTACTTTTAACAACACACTGTAGTCAATTCCATAAACCTAAGTTCATATTTTATTTTCAAGTCTATGGTATGTTTTTCAAAGTCTTCACAGATTTCAGTTAGTATACATGATGTGGATTACGAACATCATAACTTTATGATCCTAATTTGATTGCAATCATAATTTACAATTAGTTCTAAAAACTGTATATTTCATACATCTTACTTCTTAAAATGATATCCTATTCTTTATTGCGCACGCATGTTAGTAACAATACATGGCTGTTAAATGTACGTTTGAAATTGCATTTTCAGTGTTAGCTTGTTTTCTAACATAGATTTCTTTTGTAAGAAATGTTAACAAAATGTATTTACTAACCCAGGGGTTCCCAACAGGGCTTCTGAGAGTGCAGATGCACCCTCAAGGCCTTTAATTGCACCCTCATGGTGATTTCTATGTATACAAGGCATATCTTGTTAACTCCCTGGCTGCTCTATGTTCTTAAGACTATGAAGCTGGTTCCGCTATATTTTTAAGTCTATGTACCCCAACTTGCCATTTTGACACGCCTCCTGGCTCTCTGATTGGTCAAAGTAATAGGTTACAAACGGGTGTCCTTACTCCCATTCTGTGCCTGCTAGGAGTGGGCACGAGTGGTGGGTGGCTGTTTTGAAAGGGAAAGGTATGTGTTCCCCTTGAATGCAAACTGGCAGTATGGGGATGTGACTGAGTGGGCTGGGGTCTTTTCCATCTGAGAAGGGAGCACAGGTAAAGGGAGGGCATTTCCTCCCTGCTTGCTCACCCTCCTATCTGCATTTTTGGGGCGGAGGGGGATGGTGCTTGGTCTCCAACCCTTTATTTTTATCAATGGAATTTCCAGCACATTCGCTTATCTACCCGCATTGCTTTACATCCAGGCTTTTGTGTTTGGAGTTGTGATATGAGGTCATTTCCCATTCGCCCCCATGGCCACCTGCCTTGTGTTTGCTGTGTCACTGTGGATGTTGTTTGGTGCGCGTGGGGAGCACGTGCAAAGTTAAGGATTTTGCCGCATGCTCACTCACATGCCTGTGCTATTTTTGTTTGTTGTGTGTGCTAGATTTCTGGGCTTGCTGGCTGCACCACCCAGTCCCATTTGTTTGTTTTTTTGCAGTGCATGGCGGCAGAGGCCTTTTATGGGGGGGGGCAGCGCCTTTCCCTACTTGCTTGCCCACCTAACTCCTTTCTGACCTGACCCCTCCCCATGGTGGCCATTATGTGAGTAGCCACACCCCCACAGTGGCCAATTTGTGAGTAGCCACACACCCCATGGTGGCCATTTTGTCAGTGGCCATGCCCCCTGCATGACAGCCATTTTGTCACTAGTGCCCATGGCACTTTGTCAGGATTCCAAATGCGTCACAGGCCAGAAAACATTGGGGATCCCTGTACTAACCCATAGACTTGTTTTGAAGTACTGCATATCCAGATCACCTTTAAACTAAAGTGAGAACTTTTTCCTGGGTGAGATCCCAACTGTGGGAAGATGCCCAGAAAGCAATTTTGCAAAAAATTAATGATATGTTAACTGTGCTTTCATCTCATTGCTATGCTGCTGCCTGTACTGCAAACCAAGAAGCAGTTCAAGTGAGAATAACTTAGGAAGTAGTTTTTTCCTTAATTGGCATAGGTTTATCTTAGAACTGAAAAGTGACTCAAAAAAATGGCCAGCATTCTTTTTAAATAACATTAACAAGCATATATAATTCCTCCCGTGGGGCAAGATCAGTTTAAGACTGAGAGAAATACAATGACAACACTTTGCAAGAACAAGTGCCCTCTTTTAATAACAGTAATTTGTTTTGTGATCCTGTAATTCTCTTCAAACCAGAGGATAATTGCTACTCTAAATCTACTCTGTTCATGGTGCTTGGCATCAATCTATGAAAGTGTTTTGTGTCTAATGATTTTTCAGCATCTTTTTGACCAGTTATCCTGTTATCAGAAATTTAGCTGTCAGTTTTAGTATTCAGCCCAGGAAATCATAAGCTTCTACAGGGAAGGGGATGGGGGGAAAGAGAGAGAAGGCGAGGAAACAATTCACAGATTTATCTGAAAGTGCTCTGCATCCTAGCACTGTTATTGTGCATCTTATCCATACAAACCCCCTGTATGGATAGGATGCACACATAAGTACCACTAATTAGCAATAACATGGGCAAGAATAGCTCCAGTGACAGTCTGACTTCCTTCTTTTTACAGAAAAGCTAATCAGAATCACACTGATTTTAAAAGACCATTGCTATTAGTTTTTACAAGCAGGGTCTCACATATTGCAGCATATCCCTGGCATGTATGTGTGTACATGTGTGTTTTTGCTATGTAAACTAAGAACCAATGTTATCATTTCTCAAATACGAACATTTACCATTCTACCTAACCATACATGGGTATTCACCAATAAAAATAAAACTGCTCTAGTTAACACAGTAACTTTCAGACCTTACTTCTGCCTATCAGTCATGGGTGTTTCATTTTCGTTTTCTACTTTTTTTGCAAGGGTGAGCTGGGCCAAGGCAGAGTGAAGCAGTAAGGAACAACTCTGGAAAGGGAACAGAAGCCAAGATTGTCTAGCATACAGGTTCCTAAATTCACATGCTGAACCTCACAAATTGTCATGGTAGTTGGTCATAGGAAGTACAATATATGGAAATATTTTAAAGATGTTACCTCTGTAAAGAAGGAAAGCATGTACAATGTATATAGTGTGACAGCCTGCTTGTAAAAATGAACCAGCAGTGTAAACAATATTGCTTTTAATTGTAAATGAATATGGTTTAGTGGTCGGATTTGCACCACTGTTTATGAATAAGCATCATGGGGAAACTTGATTTTATCAATGATTTTAAAACTTCTGCTTTTCACCTTGATTATAAATCAATCCATTCAGCAGTGGGGCTGAAAAAACAAAAGTGCAACCAGTCTTCATGCACGTCAATGGAGCATGAGCCTTCTACATGCAATGAAATCCTTGAATGAATGAATGAATGAATGAATGAATTAATTACATTTATATCCCGCCTTTTTTCCTCCTTAAGGAACCCAGGGCAGCTTACACAATCCTCTTCCTCCATTTTATCCTCACAACAACAACCCTGTGAGGTGGATTGGGCTGAGAGTCTGTGACTGGCCCAAAGTCACCCAATGAGCTTCCATGGCAAAGTGGGGACTAGAACCCAGATCTCCCAACTCCTAGTCCAACACTCTAGCCACTACACCACACTGGCTCTTTTTGGCCTGGAAGCAGGGAAGCAATTTAAGTACATCGACCTTTGCTGCAACCTATGAGATATGGGAGATTTTTGACTGGGAATTTAACCAGATTCAGCCCCACCACTAACCTGTAATATTATCAGTGGACTACACTGCAGAGCTGTTGTAAGCTACTCTCTCTTAGCACAATCCTCTGACTTGCATCAGGGGTATGACAGTGAACTACCTTATACTAGTATCTCAGCCCAACCTGCGATGTGGGGATAAAAGCAATGGATAACATTGCAGGGATTTTGTAAACTCAGAGCCTGACCTACAGCATTTACTTGACTACACTGCAGGGCTATCATACATCAGTCTCTTCCATCCACAACTCCTTCCAATCTGCAATATGGAGATAACGAATTGCACTTGCTTTGGGATTTAAATTAGAGGATTAAAAAAAATGTTTCACACTAAATAAGAACAGAGTTAGAAATAACAGTAACTCTTCACTTTGCTGCTACATTTTTTGTTTGGTTTGGGGGGAGGCTAGAGGGGGAGTATGCATACTGGTGCGCAATCCCAGCTACATCAACACGTCCTTTTTCTCCGCTGATTTCTATAAGTAGCTCTCACTTCTGTACTTAGGGACACTTAAAATAATTTCTCAGTGTGAAATGACTTGTTCAGACAATAAACTGTTTTTCTCTACATTTTCTATATCTATGTGTCTCTTTCTTAGTCCTCCTTTTCAGCACTCCATTACATTCCCGCTCCCACCTGGTTTTCCATTTCACGCCTCCTAACAGTCAGTGAGCATTCTGTGCTCACTGAACATGCTCAGCCCCTATTAGGCTGTTTTGTGTGGAGGTCCTCCCCTTAGGCTCCCCCCCCTTTAAAATTTGTCTTTTCTTTTCAAAAGAGGAAGCTAGAAATTAGGAAAGATAAAAAGAAAAAAAATGCTAAAAAGTCCATTACCGATCTATTGATTTAATGTATCATCATATATGTTTTTGGTGCTAACTGTGGTTTGCTGATATCTGAATTCACAAACCACAGACAAGACAACACTTAGTCATGTCTGCATGGTCTGCTGTACCATGCAGACATGAGTGAACTTAAGAAGCTAAGTGCTGAATAGACGGACAATAAAAGCAGACAAGCAGCTCTAAACCACTGGGTAGAATCCAACTAAAACACTACTTGGAGTAGACCCATTGAAATGAATGTGACTTAAGCCAGTCATTACTAATTTAAGTCACATTCATTTCAGTGGGTCTACTCTAAGTAGGACTTTAGTTGGATTCTACCTAGGGATGTACAGACTGTGTAAAATCCACTCTTTCATGAGAATTTACATAATTTACCTTAGTATGTAACTTTTAGCATTCTATCCCCCATTCCATCCAACTTTTCTTCAGCAGAAACTTGCATATTTTCCTACAAATAAATGTGTGTAAATTTCAGGAAAGTTAAAAAAAAATCTAAAGTCCACCGACTCCGCACGGCCTGAGGGGGTTGCTCCGCAGCAGATTCCGCAGGTCGGATTCTTAGAAATCCGAGCTCATTTTGGTCCGTCTTGAATTTCTCCAGCATCCCTAATGTTTGTTTGCTATACACCTAGAAACTCAAACCATGATAGCATGGGTTCTTAACTATGGATTGCAACTGCGGTTAGCACAAACCATGGTTTGGTGTTATATATGAATTGAACAAAGTGTCAAAAGTATGCTACTGTCATGAAGTAGTAACAGATTAATTGGTATGCCTCCACTAAGAGCAGCCAGCTTTGGCTTATGAAACCGCAGGAATGTTTGGCACAACAAAGTAATTAAGTATGAAAATTGTTGGATAATTCTCAGTTTGAGTAGGGTGTATGAAAGGTGTGGTAAAAGTGTTAAGGGATGTGCCATAATCTCAGAATTAATTTACTGGAATTTGAATGTCTCCCAATCCCCAAGGCTATAAATTACAACACACTTAAAAGCTAATACGAAAACATATAAAACATTATCCTAAAAAACCAAAAACATTCCCATGTTAAATACATGGGATATACAAATGCATTTAAATGCATGGGATTCTGTTGTGCAATCTGGAAGGCCACTGAGACATTTTTTTTATGTAGTTTGCTGATGAAAATCAGTGACATTCAGTGCAGTTTAGGCAAATTGGGTACAGGCTTGTTAAACTGTGGAATTTCATTTGTTGTTTTACAGTTGTTGCTTTTTATATTGATGTTACCATTGGAAGCTACCTTAAGCTTATGGCGAATAGGAGAGCCAAAACAAACAAGTCCCTGGATAAACAAATGAACACACTTATTTGTTTACTTTTACTTTCTCTGACATGCACAGAACTCACAAGAATGGTAATTCTAAGGCTGATGCAAAGTGAGGAGTCTCCCAAAAGCAGTAAGAATCTCTCTTGCTGCCTCTAAGTGGCTTTAAAGCTGAATACAAAATTAAAATCTGACCAAGGATCTCTCCTAAATCCTTTGCATATATCCGAGGACTCAGGAACAACCACAATTAATGGCTGGCTACCAAAGCCAACTAAAATTTACAGGTCGCTATTCAACTCCAGTTTGCATATAATCTCCATCAATTTGACAGCTGCCAAGCTTAGATGAATGGATATCTTACAAGAGCTGTCTAATTATGCTCAAAGTATTAACATCAGATTTACAAAAATCAAAATATACTGTCTTTAGATTATGCAAGCTGAGAAAAGCAAATTTGGATGACCTTTTTGCTGGCTCCTTATTTCAGATTGCAGGCCATCAGTTAGAAACAATCTACAAAACATGAAAGCTAGAAGCTTACTTAACAATGAAATGGAGCGTTCCAGGGTACTAACAAAAGACCACCTCAAATTCCCACCAACAAAAGCTATCACCAGAAACAATAGAGTTTTTCCCCTAAGTTATAAGAAGTGTTCAAATAACCCTTTTCTTGAGTGCATCCAACATGTGGAGAGGGGAGCAGGTCCATGCCTATTGGTCCCACCCCCGATGTCAATTAATTCAATGTGACTTCCAAAACAGGCATCTAGGTACCTACAGCTGTATGGGCATAGGCTCTCCAACTGATCGAGAACATTGCATGATTGGAGTTCCCAAATACATGAACTGCTTATGCACAGTTGCATGTGTACAGGGTCTCCTTTCAAATGCCATGCTGAACACATAGGAGTTGGGGACTGAGCCAATGGGCACAAACCCAATTACCCCTCCATGTACCGGACGTACATATGGAGGTGGATACTTTTACACCCCTATAGTGGACGAGTAACAAACCAAATTTGTTTAAAGATTTCAATTTAAAATGGATTGGCTAATAACAGTCTACCTTCACTTTTATATCAGCAGAACTAGGGTACGTGCCCAAAACACACACGAACAAACACACTTTGTGTGCATTAAATAAAAAATCTAAAATAAATTAAGCAATTATTAGACTTCATCCATTGTTTAGCTCATAAGTCTGTACAGAAATAGGCCATTTGACTAATCTCATTATATGCTGTTTGCCTCTACTGCACTGAAATGATAGATGATGATAACACAACTGGTCTCATCTTACCTTTCACCACAAGGCATGCCAAGCTAAAATGGTGTAGTAAGTCTGACTGAAGGCAAATTTGATTGCGGCTTTACCAGGAAACAAATTATCAAGGTACAATTACAATGTATTTGATGGTGATGAACCAAAGAACAACACCTGCATAAAATGTGAGGAAAAGGAAATGAATGCCTACTGAAATTGTTTATATTACAATTGAAAACAATATTCTGAGCCATCCAATATTTATTTCAATGGATTTTGAACTTTTTGGCAGCTGCCTTATACAAACTATGGTTGGAATGCCACGCCCAAATTGTATTTAATGTCCCATTATTACAATAGGCTAATAAGCTGCGTGGCAAAAGAGTCTGTCCTAAGTCCAATGCTGCTCAAGATGATTAATGGCTTTGATAAAGAAATAGAAGGTATGCCTATAAAAATCTGCAAATGATACAAAATTCCCCAAACACTGGATCTACTGGGCCATATTTAGCACTGCCAGGTACTTGCCTGGAAATAGCCATTATATGGCGTACATAAGGTACTAACTTTGAACAACATGACAACCCGCACTGCAGAATATGCACTGCAAGTTGTCGTTGGAACAATGCACAGTGAGCCCGACAGGATTGCTCACTGTGGATTGTTCGCCCCCTCCCAGTCCTCTAGCAAGCGCTGCCCAATATCTCAGGGGACTTGGTGGCAGAACCTGTCTTGTCTTCTGCCAAGACCCCCGTCCCCATGCCAACTGCGACCCAGTTGCAGTTGGAACCTTCCCCCCGCCTTTCCTTTTATTCGTGCACAAAGGGGCCGAAATATATTTTTCAGCATTTTTCCAGCCCTGGGGAATCAAGTGTGTAACTTCAACTGTCAAAATACATACAGGCTTGCCTTGCCTGGAACCTTGTATGTTTGAGCTGTCAAACAAAGTAACAGGCAAGACTAGACTGTATAAAGGCTGGCTAAGAACATAAGAAGAGCCATGCTGGATCAGACCAAGAGTCCATCTAGTCCAGCATTCTGTTCACACAGTGGCCAACCAGCTGTCAACCAGGAACCCATAAGCAGGGCACAAGCGCAACATCACCCTGCCACCCATGTTCCCCAGCAACTGGTATACATAGGTTCACTGCCTCAGGTACTGAAGCTAGCTCAGATTTCATCAGGCTATACTTGAAGTTGGGATTTTTTCCCCAAACATGCATCACTCTACACTTGCTTACACTGAACCAAATTTGCCATTTAGATGCCCATTCTCCCAGTTTGGAGAGATCCTTTTGGAGCGCTTCACAATCCCTTTTTGTTTTAACCACCCTAAATAATTTGGTATCATTGGTAAACTTGGCTACTTCACTGCTCATTCCTAATTCCAGATCATTTATGAACAGGTTGAAAAGCATTGGTCCTAATACAGAACCCTGTGGGACCCCACTATTTACTTCCCTTCATTGGGAGAATTTACCATTTATTTCTACTCTCTGCTTTCTGTTCTTTAACCAGTTACTGATCCATAAGAGGACCTGTCCTCTTATTCCATGACTGCTAAGTTTGCTCAGGAGTCTTTGGCGAGGGACTTTGTCAAAAGCCTTTTGGAAGTCCAAGTAAACAATGTCTGCTGGATCACCCCTGTCTACATGTTTATTGACACTGTCAAAGAAGATTAGTGAGATAGGACTTACCTGTGCGAACCTGTGTTGATTCTTTTTCATTAGGGCTTGTCCTTCTATATGCCTACTAATGCCTTCAACCAATTTACCCAGAACAGACGTTAAGCTAACTGGCCTGTAATTTCCCTCGATCCCTTTTTGAAAATTGGTGTTACATTGGCCATTTTCCTGTCCTCTGGCATAGAGGCTGATCTTAGGGACATGTTGCATATGTTGGTCAGAATATCAGCAATTTCATATTTGAGATCTTTGAGAACTTTAGGATTGATACCATCTAGGCCGGTGATTTATTTGCTTTCAATTTATCAATAAGGTTGAGAACTTCATCTTTTGTCACCACTATTTGCCTCAGTTCCTCTTGTTTCCCTTCCTGAAAACATCAGTTCAGGTACAGGTATCTGTCTATATGTTCTGCAGTGAAGACAGATGAAAAGAATTCATTCAGCTTCTCTGCAATCTCCTTGTCCTCCTTCAGTACTCCTTTGACTCCATTGTCATCCAATGGTCCAACTGGCTCCCTAGCTGGTTTTCTGCTTCTGATATATTTAAAGAACTCTTTACTGTTGGCCTTGATGTTGTTAGCGATATGCTCTATCTATCTGCCACCCTTTTTATGTTAGCACCAGCAGTCTGGTTCCAGACTGCCACCCTTTTTATGTTAGCACCAGCAGTCTGGTTCCATTTTAGTTCAAGTGGAACCCATCCCTCTTGTACAGGTCTGGCTTGTCCCAAAACGTTCCCCAGTGCCTAACACATCTGAACCCCTCCTCCCTGCACCACTGTCTCATCCATGCATTGAGACTCCTCAGCTTTGCCTGTCTAGCTGGTCCTGCATGTGGAACAGGTAGCATTCCAGAGAAAGCCACCTTGGTGGTCCTGGATTTCAACCTCCCACCTAGCAACCTAAATTTGCCTTCCAGGACCTCAGGACTACATTTCCTCACATCATTGATACCAACATAGACCACGACCACTGACTCCACCCCAGCGCTATCTACCAGGCTATCTAGATGGAGCGTGATATCCTCAACATTTGCACCAGGCAGGCAATTTACCATGCGGTCTACACGCCCATCACAAACCCAGCTGTCTGTGTGTCTAATGATTGAATCTCCCAGTACCACGAGCCCCCCTCCCCTTGGAGGCACATCCTCAGTGCGAGACGATATTTGTTCATCTTCTGAGTAATGGATCCCTTCTAAAGGACTGTTTCTCTCTTCTTCATAATGATGCCCTCCTTCCCCAAGACCTGCATTCTCCATGACAGTAGAGGAGCTGTCACCCTGGGAGTGGGATACAGCTAATAGGTCCCTGCATGTCTCATCCACCAACCTCTCTGCCTTTCTTAGCTTCTCCAGGTCAGCAGCCTTGGCCTCAAAGGAATGAACTTGTTCCCTGAGTGCCAAGAGCTCATTACACTGAGCACACACCCACAACTTCCCTCCAGCAGGTAGATAGTCGTACATGTGGCAGTCAATGCAATATACTGGATAGCCCCCACCCTCCTGCTAGCTTTCTACCTTCGTAAATGTTTTTTATTTGGGTGTGTTTTCCCTGGAAAACTTAGTTGTTTACTATGAGAAGTTGGGAAAATTATTTAGTTAGTTACTGTGAGTACGGAGTAGGGAGGGAAGAGTTCCCTGCCCTGGCTTCCTCACCCTGTTGCTAAACTCGCACAGTCACTTAACTTGCTTGTTTGCTGATGCTTCGTCACTGGGGCACTTCATGCTTGGAGAGCTGGTTCCCTTGCAAGCATGCCTCCTTATATAGGTAGGCCCAACTGCTCCTGCAGTGAATCTGATTGCAGAGCCTCTTTTGAAAAGCAAGAGGGGCTGTGTGAACACTCCTGATCAGCACTGGCTTTCAGTGGCTGGGAATGTAGGTCAGTTGGCCCCATAGGAAATGGTGATTCCTATTTAGGAAGGAGAACTATTAACAGTAGTGAATGGGACACCTATTGAGTGGAGATCCTCTATTCAATGGGTTGTTGGAGGGGACAGCAGACAAAAGGTAGGTGATTTGGGAAGGCTGTGGCTTGTAAGGTCTGGATCCTTTTTATGTGTACTTTTAAAAACTTAAATGATAAGCTGAAACCCTTAAACTTACTTTATTTGGTGAACTGCTCTTTAAGGCCTAAAGCCTGAGCCTAACCTGAGCCCAGTCTGAAGCTACCCTGCACTTTTTCCGGCTTTAAGCAGACTCTTATTCCCCCTTTTTAAGCTTGGTGTGAGTTTAAAATATGCAGCTGAGGTTCTTTTCAACCACTCAGTGGTCTTTGACAATGCAAGACCTGTAAGCTTTTGCTGGATTCCCCCTGATATTTACCTCTCTTTTTTAAGTTTGTAAGGGGTTAACCCTCTGGGATTTAGTTGTGCTCTTGTTTGGGCTTCAGCTGCTATTTATCAATTTTAAATTGTCACCTGAGGTACTTTAATAGATAATGAAGTAATGTCACTTACCTTTCCCTTGCACAGTTGCTTAACTCGCTTGTTTGCCGATGCTTCGTCACTGGGGCTTCTCGCACTCGGACAGCTCGGTTTGACAGCCGCTGACAGGTGAGGAAATGTGGTGTAGATCACTCCCTTAGCAAGGTTATCCCCAGGGTTCAAAGGCTTGCCTTGAATCTTGGGGGTGCTCTGCTTCAAATCCCTACTTGCTTGAGTTCCCAGCAATTCTTTCATAGAAAAGTCCACCCCCTTTTTTGATAGCTGTCAAACTAGATGTAGTTACTGCGAGTGGGAGTGCAAAAGGGGGTGGCATGCACTTTTCTATGAAAAAGACTTGTTGCCAATTCAAGGACAGGTAGACTGTGAGAAGGGCACCCCCAAGGGTTGGGCAACATTTTAAATTCTGGGGATCTCCTTGCTAAGTGGGTAGGGTTGAGCACTTTCCCACACCTTTCAAGTCCTTACCCCCAACGGTAAATCCCACACTTTAAAACTTAAGGATAGCTTTGCTAAGGGGCTGATCTGGTGGGCTTCAGCTGCTACTCATCAATTTTAAATTGTTACCTGAGGTACTTTAATAGATAATTAAGTAATTTCACTTACCTTTCTCTTGCACAGTTGCTTAACTCGCTAATCTGGTGTGTTCCCCCCCCCCCCCGCCCCTGTCAGCTGTCAGAGGCTGTCAAACTGGTGTATATGCAGCCCTATTTGGTCAATTACCTTGTATGTTTCCTAGTACACTTTGTTCCCCTTTACAGCTGAAACATACAAGGCAACAAACAAGGCAAGATTATATATAGTTTGACAGCTGCAATTGCGCACCTCCATAATTGCAAAAAACAGACCAATTAAAAAAAAAACCACAAAGACATTTACACACATTCCTGGGGCTGAAAAAATAATATATATAAGTCCTGCTTTGCACAAATGTCAGGGCACAATTTTCATTTTTTAAAAAGCTCTGAACGCGACCAGGGCTGCGATTGGAGCAAGGAGGGGGACTTGGCAGCAGATGAAATTATAGACAGCAGAGTTCTATGTAGTTAAGGACTAGAATGATCGCCTTTGCACTAAGAAAGTTATGTACAGAATTTTAAGAGAATGTAGGGCTATCCCCCATTCCCTTCTATAACACAATGCTATAAATGATTTGCTGGGCAACTGGATCCAGATGAGAAGGTAAACTGAGAAAGTCAACACAGCACAATACACCTTAATTAATCCTGATGTGGAAGGAGCCAATAGCAATTTTTGTTCCCTCTGCCAGAAATTAACAGCACAATCCTATACATGTCTACTCAGAATTTAAAAGTTAAGTCCCATTAAGTTCAATGGGGGTTATTCTCACGTAAGGAAGCATTGGATTGTAGCCTAAATACAGAATAGTTAGTAATCCTAAAGTTTGTGGAATGGGTTTTTGGAACAGGCTACGTCCATTGGAAGGATAAATTCACTCTTTGAAGAAAAAAAAAGGAAGCAAAGATCTGAATGTTATTTTAAACATAAACTTATGTTATTTATTTTATACTATAAAACAAGGGTCAGGAACTTGTGGCCTTCCAGATGTTCTTGGACTCCAACTCCCATCAGCCCCAGCAAGCATGGCCAATAATCAAGGACGATGAGTTGTCATCCAACATCATCTGGGAGACTATAGTTTCCCCACTCTGGCTATGAAGGTATCCAATGCAACCACTGGTTAGCCTATCAAAATGCATAGTATCTAGTCTCTTAAGACCAATTCAGACATATTCCTATTTTGTCAAAGCAAGGTTTGGAGGATTAGTAATGTTTCTCCTAGCTAGATGCAGTTTCGCTCCTCTCTTTCCTGGTTTGCAGACCCATGTTGTTGTTGTTGTTCAGTCGTTCAGTCGTGTCCGACTCTTCGTGACCCCATGGACCATAGCACGCCAGGCCTTCCTGTCCTGCGCTCTCTCCCGGAGCATGCTCAAGTTCATATTCATTGCATCCGTGATGCTATCTAGCCATCTCATCCTCTGCCGTCCCCTTTTCCTTTTGCCTTCAGTCTTTCCCAGCATCAGGGTCAGACCCATAGCTTGCCATTAAATCTGAACTGGGGCATATGATGGTTATCAAATCAGTTTTTAACCTTCACTACTGCCCACTAAGTGTGCAACATCATCATTGCAAGCCACAAGTAAAAACCTAGTGAATAAAAACAGCATTCCAGACATCTTTATTCTGATATATAGGTAAATTATGATATATACATATGATACATAGATCTCACATAAACATTCAATGACAGCATTGTGCTGATGGCTATCAGCCAACTTCTAAGTGTTATGTTTATTTGAGTCTGATTGGCACTTTCTTGAGAACTTGTTTCTCCCTTGTCTTAGTTGCTATTACAGTGTCCTCTGTGTTCTCTTTCTGGAAGCCCATCACACATACTTAGTCTCATTGTAAATGGATGGAAGAGGGTTTTTTTTTTTTTACTTTTGCCCCAGGCAGGGAGGAGACATTCATGTTTGATTCCTCTTTGCTGTGTGTCACTTTTTTAAGGAAATGGAAGAGAAATCTAATATCTGAGATTTTATCTTCAAGGCAAGGCAACAGCATGCAACAACCCTCCAACGCTGGCTGTCAGAAGCCAATGTAAGAGGAAAGAAATTGCAAAAAATCCCAAATGTTCCCCATTCGCCCCCAAAAGTTCTGAACGTTTCCCAAGATTTGTAGACTGTCCCTGGCAGGGCATATGGCCCTGGATAAGCATCACTCATTAAAATTGGAGATGTAAAATTTCTGGAAATTTTGAGGCTATGGAAAAAAACATTTTTTCCAGGGAAAAATGGAAATTTTGAGGGAAAACTGGAAAATAAGCAATACTTTTAAAGCACTCTTTACAGATCACTTTGTTGCTTTAAGACAGCCTTCCCCAACCTGTTGCCCTCCAGATATTGTGGACTTCAGCTCCCATCAATCTCAGGCAGCATGGCCAATGGTCAGGAATGCTGGCCACCATAGTCCAACACATCTGGAGGCCACTAGGTCAGGAAGGATTGATTTAGCTGACTGGGGAATGCTAGGATTTGTAGGACTTTTTTCTGTCTAAACATACATAGGATTGCGCCCTTAGGAACATAAAGCAGGCTTTCTGTTCCTAAAGTTATTGTGTATAATTTGGTTTCCTCATAAAATTATCATTATATTTTTAAAAGTTTAAAAGTAAACTGTTAGTAAATCTGTAATTGCCTAATAAACTATACTTCTATATTTAATGTAACAAACAAAATAATTTCATAAATCAAGATATACATAACTTATTTTAGGTTCCTATTTAATGTTTGACCATAGGAAACATCAGCAAGTACCCCTCAAACATCTGAATCATCCTAGAAGCCAGGAGAAGCAGGAAGAACTGGAAGCAGACAAAGACTGGTGTAGAGCATCTTTTCCTGTTTGTAAGGAAATTTAGAAAAATTCCTAAACCTGTTCTTGTTTGTGGAGTGGAGCTTAGGGAAATCTGATCTGAAGGAAAAGCTGTTGAGATTTTATTTAACCAGGAAAGACTCAAGCTTAGGAATGTCTATCAATAAAATATACTTTAGATCAATAATTTTAATAAGAAATTAAACAAATAACTATGCTGGGAATCTTACAGAGAGAATAAAAAAAACATTTTCCCCATGGCTTCATTTCCAGACATTTTACATCTCTAGTCTTTCTATAAAAGTATTCTTATTATAGTTTTTAAAAATCATTTTGGGTTGAGTAAAGACTAGGTAACAATATATAAACACTTTGTTTTAAATTCTAAAATAAAATATTTCATAATTCAAAGCTGTTCAATTTTTCCAACTTTTCAGAAAAAACAAGACAAAAACAGTCCTTGGGGAAAAAATGGAAAAAAACATTTCCCGTTTTTTCCCAGGGCCTTCACGTCTCTAATTAAGACTAACCAGCACTGGCTTAGAAAAGAAGGCTGTGCCAAGCCTTCAAACTATTATTTGGAGTTATGTTTGAGTTGAGCCTTAGGCCAGGTTCAGTTATACTGGAAAACCATGCTTTTTTGCCACTTGAACTAACTGTTGTGAGCCTTCGCTCACATGCTCCCCCGCCCCCTCTTTTGCATGACAGAGGAAGATTAGAACCTTCTACTTTGGATTATAAACAAATCACTGTTTACACTCAGGAACTGTTTGTTTAAATGCTAAAAATGCAACCCTATGCATGTTTAGACAGAAAAAAGTCCTACAGTTTCCAGCATGCCCGAATCAGCAATCAGAAGTTATAGGACTTCTTTTCTGACTACACATGCATAGGACTGCACCCTTAGTGAGAACAAACCACGATTAGAAACAAACCACGATTGGCTTTTGGGTGGTAGAAAGACTCCTATGGAGAGTCAGTCTCCATAGGGGGGGGTGTATGTTGGGGGAGGGCAGGAATCAAACATTTAT
The DNA here is from genome assembly GCF_057233095.1 of Heloderma suspectum. NCBI lineage: Eukaryota > Metazoa > Chordata > Lepidosauria > Squamata > Helodermatidae > Heloderma > Heloderma suspectum. The sequence continues at coordinate 92,415,871 of NC_139459.1, forward strand.
TTACTTAGTGAATGTGACACCACAAAATAGGAAATACTAAAGAGCTTGTTTGGCAAAATAATTACCCATTATTTTAGACGATACTGAAAAAACATGCATATTAAAAAGATTACATCTGCATAGTTTCTAACTATTCTGCAAACATGATGAATGTTAAAAAAAAATGCATTTGTTTGCAACAGTACAAAAAGTTCCATTATACATATAATTTCAATATCACCTTAGATAAAACCACAATCAGATTTATATTGCGTTCTTACAATCCACAACTTTTTATTGAAACTCCAATATTGTACATCATCCAACTACCTTGCACTGGGAGAAAAATTAGTGAGAAAAATAATTTGCAATCGTGGTCCTAACAAGCTTTAAGAACTGTAAAATAAATGTAATGCCCAATAGTTGTTCCTCAATTAGAAACACTAAACAGAAAGCAATCCCTCTAGGTTTAAAGCAGTTCACTCCAGGCATAAGACTCAATTGCTTCAAGGCTGCTGAAAACACTGACGTTATTTTCAGATGTATCTGTTCTTGGGATGAGAATGTAGTTTGAAGTATATGAGGTGATTCATAAAGAAATTTTATTCAAGGAGAATAGAGTATATTTTTTCTTCTGGAGCTTGACAATGTGAATATCCTGATGTTCTAAAATTGGGGGTATGCGGATGATATGTATCCTGGGGGTATGCGGATGATATGTATCCTGGTGATATGCGGATGATATGTATCCTGGTGATATGCTATTACTGACATCTCTAAGATACATCCCAATAATCTTTTCATGTTGTTGGGTATCTCTTCATGCAGAAAATCTCTGCATGGTGCTCTGTGTATGTCATGAATGACTTCTGCAAATTTGAAAGGTAGGAGAGTAAGTGGCTACAGTCCACACATGATGTATATTTTTAGTTGTGTTCAAGTTATCAAGGAAGGGGATACTGTAGGATTGCGCAATATTAAGCATCAAAAATTTGATTGAGAGGTACAATTCCTGTTGCACACTACTTAAACATCCCCCACCATTAGGAATCAGTGTACCTAGGGAGGCTTTAATCAAAGTCACATGAGATGGTGCTTGCCAGCTACACTGGGTTAAACATATAATGGAATGGGAAGAAGCTGTGCAGGATGAGAAATTATCTCCCTTGCATCTGATTCTTTGCTCCTATTTCTTTTACAGATGCACAACAGGCAGCAGTGAAACCATTCAGGCTTGGAGCATATTTGCCCCCCAAAGCATGTGGGAGCATGCCCTGCTGAATTACTACCTACGGAGAAGACGTTGAAGGATCTTGAAGAACAGACTGTTAAAAAAAAAAAAGAGGACGATTGTCTCACAAAAGATAATGTCGTTTCAAAATACAGTAGACTTTCCATACTTGACTTGATAAATCACAGGGATGTGGGGGATTATATGTAGGTCAATTACAGAGAACATATTACGGCTAACACAGCAGACATACATTTTTTTAAAGAGCTGCACCAGTTGCATATCTGCCAGTGCCAACTATGAATGGATGCAGTAGTCTGGGATAGAAAAAGGGTGTGTGTGTGTGTGTGTGTGTGTGTGTGTGAGAGAGAGAGAGAGAGAGAGAGAGAACGAACAAACGGAACAGTGCAGGGGATCAAATTATGCTTTATGCCAGCATTTGGGTGACAGTCGTAGGCAACAGTGAAAGAGGTAGGAGTACCCTTTGGAGATTAGTGCTGGAAAAGACAGGAACTTATTCTACAACTGACAAACTTGAGAGCAATTATCTTACTCCCTAGGAATAGCCAGAAAGTGATAATGTGGCACTACATGTGAAGTCATTTTGGTGGCAGTCAGGCAGGGCAGAATAATTTGGGATAGTATCCGGGAACTCTGGTAAGACAAAGATGAGCTGAAACCAACGTAGTGCAATGACAGGGCCTTTGTACAGCAAACTAAACCAGTTTTCTTGTACATTATGAATCTCAAAACCATGGCTTGGCTTCACTGTGGTTAGCGCAAACTATAGTTCGGTGTGATATCAGAACTAAATATGTGCCTCCTGCTGAGAGGTTTATGTACTGAAATGAGTAACACTTGCCAGCAATACATGCTGATATTCTCAACTATTAGGGCAGAGTTAGGTAATCATCTCATGCAGCAGATGCTGGAAGGCGGCAGTGAGGTTTTGGAGGAGAGCTGTATGTCATGTCACCTGCTATGCGCCCCCTAAGCTAGCCTGTTGTACTCAGGTACATAGAGGATGCTGTCCCCTTATCAGTGTTGAAGAAGATTCAACTGTCAGTCCACTCAGCTTCTGTAAATGGAATGGGAGGCCATCTTGCTCTTCACCTCAGGCAGCAAAAAGTCTTGGCTGGCCCTGTTCCCAACAACATTCTTCAAAACTACATCTCCCAAACGTAACTGCTTCTTCTAGTATATGCCATTCATGAAAAAAGTATCTGTAGAATAGGGGTGAGCAACTGTGGGAGGTCCAAGGGCCTTTTCCCTCCCTGTGGGCTGCACTAGGAATAGAAAAATAAAAATAAAAAACCAAAGTAACAAATTGCGATTTGCCACTGAAATTTGCAAACCACTCCACAGCATACCGTAGTGCTTTAAAAAAAGTTAAACTTAGCTATGGAGTGGCTATGCCATTTTGTTTTATAAGTTATTATTGTGGAGGGCAGCAGGGGCTGCACTGGGGCCCATGCAGCCCACGGGCTGCATGCTAACCACCCCTGCTGTACAACATGGCTGATCCCAGTATTTTGGGGTGAGGGTGGGATGGGGAATAGGGGGGTTGTCATCCTCTTCCAAACTTATTTATTTAGCCATCATTGTTTACAACCACTTAAAGACCTGCTTCTTCTGACCAATTTCACTCTACAGCTGCCAATTTATCTACTCAAAAAATCTTTTCAAAAAACTTTTGTGCTTATGAAAGTAAAACATATCATGCTCACACTGAATCAGACGATATTGTGGAGTTCAAAAACATTATGGCAACCATAGCAGCAAACATTAAAGAAAGCTGTGTGCAATCTTACAGCTGCTGGCAGCTGCAACTTAATTCTCCTACTGATATAGTTAATTCTCTCACCAGAAAACATGACTTAAAAAAAAATAGAACTTATGGCTAGAGGCTTAGCTGATTAATGTAGGGAATGACCACGATCACATTCAATTAGGTCAAGCTTTGCTTTTTAAATTATCTTGATATAGATTAAAGTTAAGGAACGCACGAGTGTAGATAAAAGAAGATTTAGTCTTCTCAGAACTTTTACAAGCAATAGTAATTGACACATTTAAAACTTTAATTGAGGAACAGGCACAATTTTGACTCAGAACATGTAAAATAAAATGCGCTTATATCAAGCTTACTGTTGCCCAGTGAGCCAGAGGTCTACAAAACACACTTCTCAGACCTATGCCAATCCTTCACAGCTGAAACATACAGTTCCTGAACAAGGTGATGAATATTTGATTTCTTTAACTGCTCATTAAAAACAAACAGAGAAACTTCCAGAGTGGATACATGATTAAAGTGCCTGTTTTTCTAGCAACTCAGAAAGTGAGGTGAATAGAGAGGCTGGCCGTTTAAGCAGAGGCCTAATTCTTAGGATTGCTGGATCCTAGTGTAGAGGAGGAAGGTGCTCTGAGACATCAGAGAGATAGAATATAGCTGCTGCATCCTTTGCCCCATTCCTCCCACCAATTCTCACCTGTTGGAGCAGAATATGAATCCTGTTAGCCACACCAGACAGGGGAGGTACAGAAGGGAAACTAAGCAAGGGAAGAGTGGAAGTAACAGAACCTACATTCATTGCCTTAGATATTGGCACCATCTTTAGGGGAGGACCTCATAGTCCTACCCATCACCCTTTCAATAGGAGGACATTTGCCACTGCACGGACTAAGGCTGAACTGGGGTTGAAGCGAAGAAATGAGCAGGGCGATAAACATCAGTGGTAATGAAGAAAGAATAGCACATTGCAGTGCTGGTACAGTAAAAAGATCCAAGTAGGATCCTGCTGCAGGTGGTCTGGTGGTATTAGAATGTTGTGTATTTGTGTGGGACAGCAGGTTGATGGGGATTCTGATATACAGCTTAAAGTGTTAGGGCCTTTGGCTTATCCATGTACTAGCTGGACCACTTTTACACGTGATGTTTTTTCTCCCTCCACTACTCTGTGGCTATTGGTACAACATTATCCACAGTGTTGAAGAATACCAGTCATAAACACTGTCTTATGCAGTAGCGCTGGGACAAAGTTCATGTTTCCTTTGGGAAGTTCTGTCAAGCTACATGAAAAAAAAAAAAGATGAAAAGATGACCCCCCCCCCCCACTCCTCAATCTACTACAGGGGACACTTTGAACAAAAGCCCTAAGATTCTCAAGGAAATTCTAACTTTTATTTCATGACATGAAAACATGCGCTTCAGCTTTAAAGCAACACTTTATGAAAACAACAAACAAGAAGTAAAACAATGTTTGATTCCTAGCAAATGCCAAGTATTACTATTAAAAGGAATTTGTTTGGCTGCACAAGAACATGTCATATTTAGGGTCCCTTTACATATACTTGTAGCAGTGTAGGGCCAATGATCATTTGAGAAAAGATCAAGTGGATGGCCCTGCCCACACATTTCAAACATTCATGCCTACACTGCTGTTGCAGGCACATGTGAACAGGGCCTAAGCCGCCATGGACTTTTAGACTGGGTTCAGATGATCAGCAGGGGAAACAATGTAGTGTCGGTTGTTTCCCCTGTGTGTGCCGGTCGCATGACTGGGATTATCCTAATTGTCCATGCTGTGGGTTGCCATGTCATCCGAATCTGGCATGTGGTGCAGCTGTGGTGACTTTTCACCCACCCTACAACCCCTACTGAAAGCCATGGGTTGTAGGGTGGGTGAAAAGTCACAACGGCTATGCCGTGCACTGGATTTGGACAACATGGCAACCTGCAACATGGCACGGGTAATTAGGGTAACCCCAGTCACGCAACCGGCACACACAGGGGAAACAACTAACTCTGTATTGTTTCCCCCGTTGACTGTCTGAACACACCCTTCTTGTGATGAAACCCAATTTTTGAGATTCATGGCAGTACAGACATTTGTTTCATTTATATCCAACCTTTCTTCCATCATGGAACTCAAGATGGCTACATGTGGTTCCTAGATGGTCCCCCCCCCCCCAAGTACTGACCAGACCCAGACCTGCTTAGCTTCAGCAAGGTGGCTGCCTCATGTGCCTTCAGACTATGCCCTGGGACATGAGCTGGGCAGATAATGGCGTTAATATCCTAGTAACATTAGACAGCAGCTGGGTGTTTAGAATTGGGGAAGGAATGCACAGCACACTTTCAGGCACAGCAGTATTTCTGTTTGGCAATTTGATAGATCACCTGCTCTCCATTATCACGGTCTTCTCTCTTAAAAGGTCCAAAATGTAAGGTATACGGGAACCAGCACCACATTGGCACACACTCCAGGTATATTAATGAGGCTGCTTTTATTTTATTTTTTATAGTGGTTGTATTGTTTCTATTATATCAGGATTGTGATTTTATTGTGAATCGCCTTAGTGGTCCTTATGGGGGCTGGCTGAAATGCACTATATTAATTTTTTTAACAAATAAATAAATGCAATTCAGCTTCTACGTAACATTTCCCACATTTACTGGGAAAATACAGTTTTTGAGGCCACATTTAAGTTTTTGTAAGTCCCAAACAAGCAGGAATCATACAACTGTAATGCCCATGCTCAACATTGCCAGAATACAACTACCACTCCCATATCTAGCACGATTAGAGGATCCTACACATGGTTATTCAGAAGGAAGCCCCAGGATGTTCAATGCGGTTTACTCCCAGGTAAGCATGCATAGGATTGCAGCTTTAATTTCAGTATTCAGTGTGCTTTACAGCCTGTGATGGATTGGGGGTGGGGGGAGGGAGGAATGCTGTCTTTCCCTATTGCTGGCTTCCCTTCTTTGCAAGGGTTCCCTCTCAAAAAAGAATTACGATTGGAAGTTTAACCTGGGTGGTGGTAGCCCAATACACCCTCATCTTTCCAGGTGCTTGCGGAGTCCTTCTGCCAATGATCCCCCTCCCTTGAGCCTAGCCCAGCTCAGTTCTAGGAAAACAATTAAAAAGGAAGGTGCTTTGGATTTACTTGTCCAAAGCCCAGAAGACACAGACTTTAACGTAACATTGAGAAATATCCCAAGAACATAAGGGGTAGCTTAGCAACCATGCAGTCTCGCACACAGAGAAGGTTTTAGTGTGAAATTCCCTTTTAAAGCAGTGCAGCCAAATGTCAAGGTATAAAAATAAGTTTATTTGGGCAAAAAGATAAAGAAAGACACCAAATCATACAGACTTGCAAATAAAATAAAAAGTCAGTCTAATTTACCTAGTTACATGTTGAGCAGGCTTGGGTTTCAGAGCATGTGCAGACTTCACTGCAAATGGGAGGACCTGTGAGTTAGCATCTTTGGATTCCTGATTTGCATGGTTCCAGGAAAACCAAATACTGAGGTGATACTTTACCTAGTTATGGGAATTTGAGACCAGTAAAAACTTTGGTGGAGATGAATGGTTGTTTTGACCAATTGAGAGAGAAGCTCCATTTCTGATGTAAGTTGCCTAGCTTGCCAATCAGAAAATCATTCAGAAGTTGCTTCTACCTCATCAACAACCCTTGACTTACTTTATAGAAGAACCAGCCAGTTTAGGTAAGATGGACCATTAGGAAAAAGGGATTGACCTAAGGATGTATTTTGAAAACAAAAGACAGGATATCTGTCTGTTGTGAGCTTCCAGAGACATGTTCAGATCACAGACACTCTACGAGGCACTGGCCCAGTTCATACAACATGAGGGTGGTTAATAAGCCATGGTGGGTTGTTAGCCACTCCTCTGCATGCCAGCTCATTCCCCTAATTACCCTTGCCAGGTGCAGCTTCCTGTGTTGTCCAAACCTGGTGAGGGGGGCTTGTTGGGGTGGTTAACAAACCATCCAGAACCCATGGCCTGTTGTAGGGTTGTGGGGTGGTTTGTCATGCAACCCAACAAGCCACTCTCACTGGGTTCAGATGACACCAGAAGTGTGATGGGGGCATAAATTGCCACCTTGGTGCTCACGGTGGCTTAAATAAGCCACCATAGGTTGCAGTAATTGTCCAAACCAGGTTATTGTTTTTCTGTTCAGAATACAGTGTTATCGCACAGCCTTACTGTGAAAATGTCTGTGAAAAATTCTGTAAAGTGGTTCACTGTTCACCTTTTAAAGAGGATGGCAGGACAGTGAGAATGGAGGTAAAAATAATAGGTTTTAAGGATGTTAATGCAGTGGAAAAATCCGACTTCTTGGTGATTCAAATCACTGATTTAGAAATCAATTCACCTGCCCCCAGATTGTTTTTAAATCATTTTCCCCCAGCCAAGTCCTGAACCTGGAAGTTAGCCCAACTCTGGGGCAGAGGATTAGTAGGGAGAGAACTGCCAGGCACAGGAGAGAACAGCCTTCCCTCCTGCCCACTAATTCTTTCCTACAAATGTGATGTCTGCCCGCCATATGTCTTAGCAAATGAGGAGCTGGGAACACGTTTGCTGAAATAATGCATTGGGTCTGCCTTAAAATTATTCAACATATGTTTTTGTAAGCAAGACTGTACCTGAAATGCAGACTTTAATAGAGAAGGTCATAGGTACTTAATTTACTATGAAAAAGGAAGAGTAGAATGGAACTGGATAGAGAAGATTCATTTTTGTGTGGCTCCTAGAAATTTGTCTACAATTCTTATTCATTTTTGAGCCAACCATTATTTTTGTACCAGATCCAGGCACAGAGATGTGAAGGCCCAGAAAAAAAATGGAAACATTAGGAAAAAAAATGTTTTTTCCTATTTTTCTGAGGACTGTTTTTGTTTTTTTTTCTGAAAAATTGGGAACATTTAACAGATTTGGATTATGAAATATTTTCTTTAGAATTTAAGACAAAGTGTTTCTATATTGTTACTCACCCTTTCACTCCCACCAAAATAATTTCTAAAAGCTATGTAATAAGAACACTCTTACAGAAAGACTAGAGATGTAAAATGTCTGGAAAGAATGAAGCCATGGGGAAAAATGTCTTTTAAAATCCTCTCTGTAAGATTCCCAGCAAGTATTTCTTTCATTCCTTATTAACATTTTTGACTTAAAGTATATTTTGCTGATATACATTCTCAAACTGAGTCATTCCTGGCTAAATAAGATCTCAATAGCTTTTTCTTCAGATCAGGTTTCCCTAAGCTCCACCTCACAAACAGGAACAGGTTTAGAAATTTTCCTAAACTTCCTTACAAATAGGAACAAATGCTACACACCAGTATTCCTCTGCCTCCAGTTCTTCCTGCTTCTTCTGGCTTCTAGGGCGATTCAGATGTTTCAGGGACAACTTGATGATGTTCCCTCTGGTCAGATATTAAATAGGAACCTAAAATAGGTTATGTATATCTTGGTTTGCGCGGTACATTAAATGTAAAAGTATAGTTTATTCTGCCAATAGTTACACATTTACTAACTGAGTTTACTTTTAAATGCTTTAAAATAAAATGATATTTTTATGAGCAAACCAAGTTATACATAATATAACTTTAGGAACAGAAAGGCTGCTTTATGTTCCTAAAACAGCCCCCCCCAAACCCCTGGTGTCCTCCAGATGTTTTGGACTACAATGCCCAGCATTCCTGACCATTGGTCATGCTGCCTGGGGCTGATGGGAGCTAAAGTCTAAAATATCTAGAGAGCACTAGGTTGGGGAAGGCTGTCTTAAAGTAACAACGTGACTTTAGACCTGTAAAAAGGGCTAAAAGTATTGCTTATTTTTCAATTTTCCCCACAAATTCCATTTTTCCTGACCCCCTCCCCCAACACATTTTTCCCATGGCCTAAAATTTCCAGAAATTTTACATCTCTATCCAGGCATCACAGTAATTTGAGCTGAATATTGCTGGGGTAGCCCCAATCAGTGAAATGAGTTTTATGGAAACTTTTACAGTGCTGCATCAGTTGAGATGTGATTTAGCATGTTTGACTTACTTACATTTAGTAAAAATAAAGCATTTAAAAGTATGCCATATTAATTTTATGCACTGTTTAAATATATAAAAATTCAATTGTGAAAAGTAGTTCAACTAAAATATTTAGCTTGGGGGGAAACCAGTGAAGTGCACTTAATATGGTTTAAATGTTATATTCAAACTAATTCAAAGATTTACTTGGAAATTATTTTTATTTGAATACTTGACATTTTAAGATTTGACAACTCAGTAGCATACACTTGACTTACATAATTCAGATTTTAAGGGAAAAAATCCACTTCAAACCATGGTTTCTGCTTCTGAGTTACAATTCTGATCACAAACCATATTTTGTCAATTTGGACATCACACTAAACCACAGCTAAGCCATGGGTAATCTCTACTGAATAGGTGGCTACAGAAAGAGCATGGGTGAACCTTGGGCTCCTGCATTACACCCTCACCTCTCCTCCAGTTGTGGCCACGAGACTGGAACTTTTTCTTCCATTCTTGATTAACACAGTTTATAGTGTTAAGTCTGAACCCCGAACTGTGGTTAATGTTTAATCAAAACAAACCAGATTAATATGCCATGGTTGAAGTTTGTTGTTTCACTAACCATGGTTTGTCCAGGACTAGTCGTAATGCTAAGCACTATTAGTGAAAAACAGAAGGAAAAGATTCCAATCTCCTCTGCACAGCCATGCTAGAGGAAGAGAGCATAAGGGGGAGCACATGAGTCTATGGTTCCTCTAGGCCCGTTCCAGTAATGATAAACCACAGTTTATCCGTTACCTCCAAACGCAGCCATTACCAAGGCATCAGAAATTGCACAGCCCCACTGAACACCAAAGTACTCATATCCAAAAGATGGTATCCCAGGGCATTACTGGGGATAAGTCATTGCACAATTCCGTCACCTAGCTATCTGCATGACATATTCCTTTTTTTGCAGGTGTCCCCAAGCATCCTAGATGGATCTGCATGAATCAGGCTGTGGGCCTGCAATTTTCCCAGGCATTTAGCTTAAAATAAGCACCTACTTCAAACATGATCTTATTTGAGCCAACAGAAAGGTGCACTGCTACCAGTGTTTATCCCAATGAAGTTGAAAATTCCACCAGTGCTTACTGTATGAAACACACCAAAGTAAGACTCAAATTGCTCTAAACTCCTAAGTATTTGCTCTGTAAGATAACATCAAACTCCTGTACCTAGACCCTGAGACCTATATATGAGAGTACAATTCTGCCAAAGATAAGAATCTTTACATACTATCAATTTCAACTAGACATTTCAATGAAATCAATGGGATTTAAATTTCTTAACTCTGCCCAGACTAAAGATTAACACAGATTTTAAAATGTTCACTTTAATTTTAATTTAGATCTACGTACATTACCTAAATCATATCCCTTATGAATATACAGTGGAGGTGACGAATAGATTTAAGGGATTAGACCTGACAGACAGAGTGCCTGAGGAACTATGGACGGAGGTCTGTAACATTGTTCAGGAGGCAGCAACTCAATCCATCCCAAAGAAAAAGAAATGCAAGAAAGCAAAGTGGCTGTCTGATGAGGCTTTACAAATAGCTGAGGAAAGAAGGGAAGCGAAAAGCAAGGGAGAGAGGGGAAGATATACCCAACTGAATGCAGAGTTCCAGAGAATAGCAAGGAGAGACAAGAAGGTCTTCTTAAATGAACAATGCAAAGAACTCGAGGAAAACAATAGAATGGGAAAGACTAGAGATGTTTTCAAGAAAATTGGCGATATCAAGGGAACGTTTTGTGCAAAGATGGGCATGATAAAGGACAAAGAAGGCAAGGGACCTAACATCAGAAATTGCACAGACCCACTGAACACCAAAGTCCTCATATCCAAAAGATGGTATCCCAGGGCATTACTGGGGATGAATGAACTAACAGAAGCAGATGAGAGTAAGAAGAGGTGGAAAGAATACACAGAAGAACTATACAGGAAAGATCTTAATTTCCCTGATAGCCATGATAGTGCAGTCACTGAACTTGAGCCGGACATCCTAGAGAGTGAAGTCAAGTGGGCCTTAGGAAGCATTACTAACAACAAAGCTAGCAGAGATGACAGTCTTCCAGCTGAGCTATTTAAGAGATGATGCTGTTAAAGTGCTGCACTCAATATGCCAACACATTTGGAACACTCAACAGTGGCCACAAGACTGGAAAAGGTCAGTTTACATTCCAATTCCAAAGAAGGGCAACACCAAAGAGTGCTCAAACTACCGTACAATTGCGCTCATTTCACATGCCAGCAAGGTTATGCTCAAAATCCTACAAGCTAGGCTTCAGCAGCATGTGAACCGAGAACTACCAGAAGTACAAGCTGGGTTTTGACGAGGCAGAGGAACCAGAGATCAAATCGCCAACATTCGCTGGATCATGGAGAAAGCAAGAGGATTCCAGAAAAGCGTCTATTTCTGCTTCATTGACTATGCTAAAGCCTTTGATTGTGTGGATCACAACAAACTCTGGCAAATTCTTAAAGAGATGGGAGTACCAGACCACCTTACCTGTCTCCTGAGAAACCTGTACGGGGGTCAAGAAGCAACAGTAAGAACCGGACATGGAACAACCGATTGGTTCAAAATTGGGAAAGGAGTACGACAAGGCTGTATATTGTCGCCCTGCTTATTTAAGTTATATGCAGGGTACATCATGAGAAATGCCAGGTTGGATGAATCACAGGTCAGAATTAAGATTGCTGGGAGAATTATCAACAACCTCAGATACGCAGACGATACCACTATTATGGCAGAAAGCGAAGAGGATCTAAAGAGCCTCTTGTTGAGGGTGAAAGCGGAGAGTGCAAAAGCTGGTTTGAAACTCAACATTAAAAAAATGAAGATCATGGCATCTGGCCCCATCACTTCCTGGCATATAGAAGGGGAAGAAATGGAAGCAGTGACAGATTTTATTTTCTTGGGATCCAAGATCACCGCAGACGGTGACTGTAGCCATGAAATTAAAAGACGCTTGCTCCTTGGGAAGAAAGCTATGGCAAACCTACACAGCATAGTAAGAAGCAGAGACATCACCTTGCTGACAAAGATTCGTATAATCCAAGCTATGGTTTTCCCAGTAGCAACGTATGGCTGTGAGAGCTGGACTATAAGGAACGCTGAGCGCTGAAGAATTGATGCTTTTGAACTGTGGTGCTGGAGAAGACACAAGGAGGTCAAAACAGTCAATCCTAAAGGAAATCAACCCTGAGTGCTCATTGGAAGGACAGATACTGAGGCTGAAGCTCAAATATTTTGGCCACCTAATGAGAAGAGAAAACTCACTGGAAAAGACCCTGATGCTGGGAAAGACTGAAGTCAAAAGGAGAAGGGGACGGCAGAAGATGAGATGGTTAGATAGCATCACCGATGCAATGAATATGAACTTGAGCTCACTCTGGGAGAGAGCGGAGGAAAGGAAGGCCTGGCATGCTATGGTCCATGGGGTCATGAAGAGTCGGACACAACTTAACGACTGAACAACAACAACAACAACAACACATATTAAAATGACAAAATTAATTTTTCAGCAGAATACAGTACAATCTGAAGATTTTAACTCAATGCGCACTTTTGTCTGAAAAACAACTCTGCATTCAGCTCAATATTGTTCTAATATTGGGGAACAACTACAGCAATCCCAGCCCCTATGCCCCATATTTTGTTTAACATCCTGTCTGATGAAGAATTCTAAAGAACTCAAAAGTTTTCTCACTATTTTGTCGCATTTTAATTGATTGTAATAAGAGTACTGCCCTACTGAGAAGTTTGGATTTTGAATCAGTTGTTTTAGAAGACTAACAATACAACTCTATACATATTTACTCAGAAATAAGCCCCACTGATTTCAATCAAGCGTACACACACTTACTTGGAAATAAGTCCTTCCAAATTCAGTATGACTTAATTCTTAGTAGACATGCATAGGATTGCACTCTACAAAACTACATGCTAGGAGTTTCATATAGCATGACCATCACCATGAATTTTAGAACGGCAGTTTTAAAAGAAACTTCAAGTGGTTTAAAAGCATCACAGACACTACAAGATTTTGGAAGGATTATTAAGCCTGGTCTGCACATGCAGCAGAATGAGGTGATAACAATGTGATCAATTGGACTGTATTGCTTTAAACTGCAGAGGAGGGGCCACATTTTAGAATGTTTTCTTATGCTAAAAAAATCTGTACAAGTAGAAAACTAGAATAGCTGTGAGGACTGGCCTACAAACTCTCCCCTTTCTGAGCTTGCTTGTTGTTTATGTGCAAAAGAATTCTGAAAGTAACCTCCTAGCTGCTATCTAAAGTGATAGATAGTCCAATCCTACAGTCCATTCTACCGAGAGGTGTGCACAAATGGCTTCTCAAAATTTTCCAGCCTATTCGTGGGCATAGAAAGGGGGGGGGGATTTCACCGAATTTCGCCTAGGGGAGGAGAAATTCCCCAAAAGTTTCTCACAGATATTGGCAGGGATTGTAGCAGATTCTTTCTTTTTTTCCTAAGGGTTTTTGGTTTATTGCACTGCTTCTGTAAGTGGCAACAGCATCAACTGTGTTGAGGCTTCCACTCTTCTGAAGCAGTGTTGTAAACCTTGTTAAGAACTAATGTTCTAACTTCAGGTGCCCATAGCAGTTGAGACTCATGTCTAACATTATAATAGCCATGGTCAAAAAGCAGCATTAGTCAGCTCTTCACATGCCCACTTCAAAACAAAACACTAGATCAGGAGTACACATCTAAACATAACCAGAAACCTGTCACTGCTGTGGTGTCTGGTTGCAATCTGACACAACAGAATGAGAATGAAAAGAATGAGAGGAGGTGGATCATGTTGAACTTGCTGGAGGAAAAGGCAGAATGTAAATGTAACAAATAACAAATAAATAAGTACTTAATTCTTGATTATTCCATCAACATATGTATGCTGTTCTTAGTTTCAAACTTTTATTTATAAGAATATGGTATAATGTCTCTTCTCAGGATAAATTCTCACATATCTTTTAAAAGTTTTTTACCTTCCACAATGAATTTCAAAAGTACTTCTATACTGTTTGCAATGCCACTCTTCCTTACTCAATGTAAGGAAATGTGGGAAACTCAGCATGGGGCAAAGCAAAAAGGAATTATGGAGGATGCAGCAGTAAAAGAGAACACCTATAGTTCCTTGTTCAGTTTGCACAGTACAATGCACAGTACAATGCACATCTTTAGGGTGAAAAAGAAAAGTATAAATCAGTGCAGATTTACTTTGTATTTTTGCTCTCAAGTTGACAGGAACAATCCAAGACTTATGAAGCTTCAATGCAGGCACCAGAACTGTGGTTAATAGCATGCACTGCAGCTTGCCCTATAAACTGCTTATAATACTGCAAAAGCACTTGCACTTGACAATCTGGTGTCTCCAGAGGAAATGAATGGAGGAGGGTGGCACACAGTCACCTGGAGTGGCACTGTTGGTTGACTGGCCAGCTATCCTTTTCCAAATTATAACTGCAGTGTGTCCCAGAAAATATTAGTCCAAGTAAGAAATTGAAGGGGGAACAGGGGGAGAAAGAGAGCTGGCCTGGTTGCAACATTAACCTGAGTAGGAAAAATGGGACTTTTCTGTTGGGAGAGTAAGCTGAGCAGGAAAATGAACTGGGAGAATTTGAACAGAAAAGTAATTTGGCATATGTTCATGTTAAGTCAACTGAAGGGGAATTTATTTGGGGCAGGTTCTTGCAAGAAGTTATCCAGTTTGCCTTCTCTGAAATGCGTACTACTTTGCAGCAACAAATGAGGGACTAAAGGAGTTGTTTGGTCTTTTTGGCCATTTCTGCCTCGTATTCAATCTGCAGACCTGAGTAAGTCACTTGCGTCCATGTAGTCTAGCACTCTGTAGCCATGGCCAGTGAAATATTTCTGAGAAATGTACAAGCAGGGCAAAATGGCAACAGTGCTCAAGTTTGTCCACAACATCGTGTATTCAGAGAAACGGAAGTGCTATGTGCGTATTACATGTGGTTGTATGAGCCTTGTTTGCATATATGAGAGAGAAAGAGAGAGAGAGGAAGCTGCATGAGTTGTCATCTCTCAGGCTTTGCTATGTTCCCAGCTCTAAAGCAGGTACTCTGTTATAGAAAAAATCTTTTTCTGCAATCATGTTACGCATACCATGTGTGACTTGGCCTGTTCTCTTGTGGCTTGACTCAAGAAAGCGTACTTCCTTGAAGTATCTGCTTTTCATGAAGATTATTTTCTACATATAGGTCAAGGTTAAAGGTTCAAGGTCACTGTAATACAGGAGTTCGCTAAACTTAAGCCACACTGCCTTTGATGTTTTTGTAGAACTAAACCACCTTCATGAGGATTAAATGTTTTGACTGTTTTGATTAGGAGCAATAAAAAAAGGCTCAGAAGAATGCAGCACTGTGGCAACCACATACACAAAGTTCTTGAAACAACAAAGCATAATGAAGGAACTGCAGAATGGTGTATTTAAAATGCACAGTCACACTGCTTGTAACCACAAGAGGACAAAATAGGGGGGAGGCTAATGTTTGTTTCTATTCCATAATCATTTCCAGCCCAAACAGAACTGAAATCTGCTTTGGCCTTATAAAATTGCATGGTGAACGGATTGCTTATAACATCTGTTTAAGAGATAAGTACGGGAGTACTAATCTTAATTTAAGTTTGGTATTTTAATGTAGATAATATAAGTGAATGTTTTACATGCCAAACTCAAACAGTTTATCCAGAAGTCTCACTGTTTTTGATAGAATTTACTCTCAAGGCTGTCATTCTAAGGCCAGATTCACAGTTACAGCCACCCATATGGGTAGCCACTCGAAACTAAATTATGCAAGTGCAGCTCCACATCACAAGCCATTAGTGTGAAGTGGCTTCCAGTGCAATATAGGCAATTACCCAGGCCACTATGACTCACTAGGTTAATCTGGGTAGGCATGCTGGTCTTTTTCATAAGGTTCAAATCTCCCAGACACCCTAATCATTGACTGGGTTTGCACAACATGACAACCCACCATGGGCAACCAGCTATGGGTGGTTGTTGTGCTGTTTGAACTTGGAGTGTTTTCCATGGGGTGGCTTATTTCTCACAAACAAGCCACACCAAGAACCCACCATGGCTTGTTGTGGGGTTGTTCAACCCATGGAGGGCTGTCATGTCATTTGAACCGAGCAGACTGGTTTTATTGTGAGTTGCTGCAATCGGCTACAGAGCCGCTTGACACGAGTGGCAAAAAAGGCTTGCTGCTTGCTCTTCGCAATCTCACCAGTGACTGCCCTTCCACCAATGCTGAAACAGCACTTTGGAAAGACTGTCACTTGTTCCCTGGCTTAAAAAAAAAAAAAGTGCCTCAAAAATGCCCAATTGGGTCATAATTATTATCATCATCGTATTTTGCAAGTGTGCACTTATGGAGGTCTGGTATGTGTACTCTTGCCTGGTCAATTTCCTTCTCTGTTTCAGCTGTTGAAGGGAGCTAGGAAGTGGAATAAGTAACATACAAGGAAATTGACAAGATGAGGTTGCATATAGGCCAATCTGTGCAGTTGCAAAGAAGCAGTTACTGCTGCGGTTAGTGTGGTTCCCTGACAGTTTAAAAAAACCCTGAGAAGGTGGCTGCATGGGATGAAGTGAATGGGGCCCCATGGGGGGTGGGGCAGTGTAAGAATAGCTAGTGCCCCATTTGTTCCGTCCTATTCTGCCACCCCCTAAGGTTTTTTTTTAAAAAGCTGTCAGGAATATCTGCACAATATTTTGGACTGGGAAGTAAATGGAAGGGAAATGTGTGCAAATTTAAGGGCTGGTAAGTTAACAGAGGCAAAATTTGCACACCTGCATTAACTTCTCCATTACTACAGGTGTACAAATTTCCCCTCCATTTACCTACCAGCCATTAAATTTGTGTATATTTCCCTTCCATTTATTTCCCAGTCCAAAAAATTGAGCAAATATTCCCGACAGTTTTTTTAAAAACCCTTAGAGAGTGGCAGAATGGGATGGAGCAAATGGGGCCCCATTCTGTCCATCTCATGAAGCCACCGTCTCAGGTTGTTGTTGTTTCTAACTGTCAGGGAACTGCAGGAACTGCAGCAGGAACTGCTCAGAAAAGGAGCCTTGAGAAGCAGGGTGGGGGGAGTTAATATCTCCCATTTCTGGAATAGCTGGAGACTCGGGGAAGTGTTGAAAAGGTGGAGGCCACTGAGAACTGTCAGTTCAACACTTAAAGTGAGAGGACCACATTCCCAAGGGGGAGACACTGTCTCCCCTTTTGGTAATCCAAAAACTTACTCTTTTGGCTCCCCCCTGCCCATTTCCAATGCTTCTGAGTTCTGCTACTGGGTCCCTCCTTTCTTTTACTATTATTTCTCCCCTGGTCTTCTGCAATGCTGCGCATATTAGCCTATATGCAATGTCGTCTTATCAGTTTTCTTGTATTTTACCTACTCCACTTCACTGCTCTTTTTGACAGTTGAAACATACAAGGAAATTGACCAGGCAAGACTACACTATCAGACAGCCATAAATGCACATTTGTGAAAGACCAGTAATAACAAAATATGACCCCAACTGTGCATTTTTGAGGCACCAAAAATATTTTTTTTAAAAGCCAGGGAATGAAAAGGGGTAGCAATTGGAGCGTGGAGGGGAGACAAAGTCCGCTGGGATACAGGCCGGAGCCAGCTGGAGAACTGAGGGTGAAGGAGGGGGAGAACAAGCCATGGCAAGCCCAATCGATAGTCAGGTTGTTCCATGAATAACCAACCCGCTGTGGCTTATTTGCAGGGTGGCTTAGCACGATGTGTGAACCAGCCCACTGACAGAGTACATAGTTAACAATTGTTGCCATCGCCACTTAAACGACCTCAGGGCTGCGAAAAACCTAGGCCTGAAACCTTTGAGATCTCTTACCAGTCAGACTAAACTACATTGGGTTGGAAGGACCAGTAATCAGTCACGGTATAAGGCAGTGCAAGTCCATAATTAAAATAATCCTCAGACAGCTCTCTAAAATGGCAGATATTACAACCCATACAAATTGCAACTTAACTAATAAGATCTTCAGTTCTAACTTATTTGCCATAGCACATATTTCTCCTAAATGTAAGATTTTCGTTTTGCACTATAAGCATCTCCAGAGCAAAGCATGGAGGGAAAGTCAGCATCAGCATCAGTGGGTTCTGAGGAAGAAAAAACTGCAACTGCTGCAAGCTTCAGAGTGGGTAAGAAAAATAATTCCAAGGTATTATTTTTGTCATGACCTTCAGGGCTCAAAACCCCAAACCTATGTGACTGGTGCTCAACCTGTACTGGAAAGGGTTGCAGTCTTGGACAGGATTACATTTGTAGCTGGGGTGGGGAACCTCTTTTAGCCCAAGGGCACAATTCCGTTTCAGAGCTCTCAGAGGCTGCATTCTAGTGGTGGGTGGGGCCAAAGGCAAGGGAAAGGGAAAGGGCAAAGGCTAAAGGAGTGGAGTCAAAAATACAAAATACACCACCATATTTTAGCTTAAAGCTCTTACTGTCAGTAACTCAGCCTTAAGCAAGGCATTTCAACCTTTTAGAATGGGGCAAAACTGCACAAAAGCCAGGAAAACACCAAATGGTGGTTGGAGGCTAGGGGGTGGGACAGAGCGATCTGGGGAACCCTGAAAGGCCAGATTTGGTCCCTGGGCCCGAGGTTCTCCACCCCTGTTGTAGATCCATCTTGCATGGGGCGCCTTTTACCAGCTTAGGTTGGTACACCAGCTATGACCCTCACTTGGATAGAGACAGCGTAGGTTCAGTGATTCATGCCCTGGTAAGCTCCCATTTAGATTATTGCAATGCATTGTATGTGGGGCTGCCCTTGAAGATAGTCCAAAAACTTAAGTGACTACAAAATATGGTGGTTACGGGACTGTCAGGAATTGGGCATTATGAAATATTATGCAGCATAGTATCAACTTCAGTAGGTCCAAGTTCATTTCTGGGCCTAATTTAGGCCCATTTCTGGGCCTAATTTAACATGCAGGTGTTAACGTATAAAGCCCTTCATAATTTAGGGCGGCAGTATCTGAAGGAAACCTCTTTCTGTATATTCCTACCCAAGACTTGAGATTATCAGAGACTCTGCTCCAAGTGCCCTTACATGCTGAGGTACTGTGGGGTGGTTACTCAGAAGCAGGCGTTTTCAGTTAGTAGCCACCCGGTTATGGAATACCCTCCCCATACTGCTTTGCCTAGTGCATACTTTGCTATCTTCTGGACACCAAAGTCCTCTTTATTCTCTTGGGCTTGTAAACCTCTGTATATTTCTGCTGCTATGTTGTATTTACATAGTTTTATCTCCATTATATTTTAGTCCTTCTGATATCTCTTTTAGCCTCAGCTGCTTTTAACTGATTATTTTATTACATTTTGGATTATATTTTATTATTGTATGTTACCCCAAGAGCTATTTGCTATAGGGCGACTAATGAATTTAGTAATTAATATATACAATAGAACGTAACGTATTTTGGGCTCTTCTACTATCAAGAAGTAGAATTTAAGATCGTTTTCTGTACATGTTTAACAACACATAGTACACACTTCCCAATTTATTCTGATCAGTATTCTAAATTAGTATTAAATTAGTGTTTACCTCTAGATTCCTGGTGACAGTTTAAAACTCTTAAAATGGTACTCAGGAATCAGCATTGGCACAAAAAATAGCTAGACACTGTCCATAATAAAATGACAGAACGTTACCATGTTTAAATTTAAACTGAACAATGTGAACTTTATTTTAGTTTTCACATTATGCTATGTATTTGAATTATGTATATGAATTTATTTCCACCAGAAATAAATTCAAAACTCAAGCCTATCATTCAGTTACTATTTTACAGTTCATAAACAGTAAGCAGAATCCATGAGACATGGATTCTCCTGTACACTGAACAATGTATATTCAGCTCACAGTACCTGCAGTGAAACTGTTTTTTTTCAGAATGATTTGACAGCACTGACTTTAAAAGTCCAAGTCAGATGTATATTTTAGTATAGCCATTTTACATGATACATCAGTAGCAACAATAAATTCAAAGGTAATTTTATTTAAATAAACACAAGAGATGGAAACCACCACTATTTTAACAATGAGGAGTTTATTCAAATCCCTAGGTTCACATTCCTGTTCATCTATGTAGCTCACTGGGTAAGCTCTGGTCAAGCCACTAGGAGTATCTCCATAGGACAGCACGTTCTCTTTCCTTCTCATGTGTAAGTTTCCTTGTCCACTTATTACTTTTTGCTACAATTCGCCATAATGTCCAAATTGGAAAACTATTGCTAGTTCTAATCTCCAAACCATGATTTCTAGACCAATTTCAAATCATGATTTGGAAATCACAGAGTTGTTGTGAAGATAGATAAGAATGGTAAAACTGTTAGTACAGTGGAAAGCAACACAGGTATAAGCACCAACAGTTCACCTATATTTTTAAATTAAAAAGTTAGCAATACCTTAAGAACTAGAAGTAAGAAAAGAGCACAACGCACTATAAAGCACACACTTCATTTAGCAATTAAGCTGGGAGATCTAAAACCAAAAACAAACTATAACCGCTAGTCAATGGCCTGGGTTTTCCATCACAAAGCTGTGGCACAGACACAGCATTCTGTAGTACTCAGCCAATATCCTTTATAGAGGCTGTGTTAAACCTACACTGCTTAATGACTATAAATCCCTTGATCTGACATTTGGCTGATACAGAAAAACTGAACTCCACTACCTTGAATGTGATTGATCTTCATTAAAATGAAAAGAAATACTAGAAATTATCTGGATTCAAACACACCTTATAAGATATAACTATATAGATTATTAATTTTACATACCAATTTGCATTCCTCTAAATACACTGATAATTTGTTATTGCTATCATCAGAACTTAGCACATAAACAAAAACTGATCACCCATGAAAACTGCTATTATCAGTTACTCACAGCATGAATCAGTAATGAAAGTGTTGACTGTAATGTTCCTCAACCCACTAGTCTGATGCTTATTTAAAGTAGCAAATTATATTAGCTTGGAGCCACATTTCTAAGGCAATGTCATCTGAATATGCATTTCTGTGAGGAGAGACCTACCTATAAAGCACTAATAGTAATGCCACTACTGTCATCAGCCTTAGTGTAACACATTTTGTTTCTGGCCTAGAGAATAACTCTTACAAGGCATGCAAGCTCTAAAAGATACCAAAGTAGATTCCTTAATCTGCTGCACATAAGCAACTCATTGGAATGCACTAACAGTAAATGCATTTACATGTCAAATCCAACACAGTCTGTTTCGCATGTTCCCTTTTTGCTCCACTGGAGTGAAAAGGGAACGGCATCACTGGATTCTCCATCCCCCTCATGCTATATTGCTCTTATTGTCCCCAGAGGCTTTTATTGATAAAGGCACACATTGCAAGAGCCTTCCTTCTAACAAGTACTGTACCTTCCAAGTTCCTCTCCGATCTCATAGTGGTCATCCAGATTCTCTTGCCTGAAGACAGTCATGATAACTGCCACTCCTCAGAAAGAAAAACCAGTTGATTGTCCTTGTCTTTCAACTCATCACCACATCCCTGGAAGGATCCTCTAACACTTTATGCATGGTTGCCAGCCCTGAAGAGAGAGAGGGAGAGAAGCAGTGGGTTAATTAAAATGCCTGTGTCTGCAAGAGGGGTGTGGTTATGTCACTATGTGCACACTGCAACACACACACCCCAGGCCGATAGCGCCAAATGTCATAAGCAGCCACGGTTTCAAAACCATCGTATGGGGAAAAGAGAGAGAGAGAGAGAGAGAGAAACCACAAATCCTGGGTGGCCATTGGCTGGTTAACTTTGCTCTCTAAGAACCTCTGGGACTGGGTTGCCAATTTGGCTCACAGCAAATGGAAGCCGCCGTTCTCTCCCTTGCCTCACGTACATAAGCAAGAGCCTCTCCTCATCTTCCCTTTCTCAAAAGCTGCAAATTGGAAACACATCCGCCGGAGAGACCTAGAACAACGCCTCCGCAGAGGAGAGAGGGAGGGGGGAAGCATCTCAACTCCAAGAGCAGCTTCCTAATGCACGCCTCACCTTTTCCCCCCTTCTTTCCCCGCAGCAAAAGCAGAAACACCATAAGCCACCATTTCTCCTCAGGAAGGCGCCTCCGAGCTGCACGGGCGCCACATTCCTCAGCGACTCCCCCTCCGTTACCCAGTCAACTAGGACGTACTACCAGGAGGAGCCGCCGCCGCCGCCACTACTACTGTTGCTGCTCCATAGAGTAAGGCAGCCTAAGACCCGCCCGCTTGCCCGGAGACGAAATTCACCTCATGAGGTAGCAAGCACGGGCATTCCCCGCTGTCCCGCGCCCGGCCACCCTGGGGGACACCCTTCCTCCTCCGCCCTTTCCCCTCTGCTCTCGTACAAGGCCTTTTCCACACACCTCCCCCAGAGTCGCTGGGGAAGGAAGGAAGGAAGGAGGCAGCCAGCCAGCTGCCCAACTAAACAAGCCAAGGCAGGGAGAGAAAGGGAAGGACCCCCCTCCTCTTCCTCCTCCTCTTCCTCTGGTGGCGCTGCAGGGGGAGGGGATGCGCGCGCCCAGGAGTGCTCCTCTGCGCAGCAAAGCTTCCCTCGGCTGGGGCGGCAGGACAAGCGAGGGAAAACCCGCCCGCCTCCTCCGCCTCTCCAGACAGCGCCGCGCGCACTCACCCTCTCTCGCTCGCGAGTCCCCGGCCGCACTCGGAGGCGGCGGCGGCGGCGGCACTCTCTCTTTCCAGGCGTTCTCGCTCTCCGGAGCGCGGCTAGGGAGAGCGACTCCGGCAACCGGCCAATGGGGAAGCAACCGCATTTACACCACTCCTTCCCCTCTCGTGACCTGCCCACGACAGCGGCGGGAGGGGGGAGGGGGCGCTGCTGCTGCTGCTGCTGCTGCTTCTGGCGCGCGCAGCCACGCACACACAGGCGTGCAGGTGCAAAGGAGCGACAGGGCACGCAGGTCTGGCTGTGCAAGTGCCCCTCGCTCTCCAAAGGGGCATCCGCCTGCCTGCGGGTTATCTCCAGAGTACAAGGAGGTTACAGAACAGACTTGTCGGCTCGGGTTGTTTTTACAGACCAGCCAGCTAGGTAATATATAAGTACTGGGGGCTAGCTAGTAAGAGCTAGCCTTCCCTAACCTGGTGTCCTGCAGGTGTGTTGGCCTACAACTCCCAGAATGCTGGCTGGGGAATTCTGGGAGTTGTAGGCCAGCACACCTGCAGGGCACCAGGTTGGGGAAGGCTGAGCTAGCCTGTTAGGTACTCTACGCGTGTCCAAAGTTTATATGCACAAAGGCTGAGCCCTGGCATTTGAAAATAGGCTATGAACACTGGGGAGCACTCTTAACTCCCCACCATTTCAGCATCTTATCTACCAAGTTGCAGTTTGTTTTGGCTCTCTGGCTAACAAGCAAGGTGAGCTTTGCCCAAGGTGAACTGCCACATCAAAGTAAGTTGTTCAGTTCTACAGCAGGTTTAAGTAATGTGGTGTAATTAATGTGAGTTAGTCAGTGTAAACATAACCTTTCAAACTTAATGGAACCTACAAAGGTTCGCCTACAAAGATGAACAATAACAAAAAGGTTAGTCTACGTTTTAACCTTAAAATATGGCAGTATGGAATGCCTCTTTAAAATCTCTTTTAATAATATTGTTTGTATAGAATACCTAGCATGGGTTTGATGTTTACTTTCATTAAAGGGGTGAGCCTTTTTGGGAAGGGAAATACTTTCGCTTTTCAAATGCGTGTGGCAGGTAAGACTTTCTGAAAATGCTACTGAGGTTTATTTTTATTTATTTATTTGACTTGTACCCCATCTTTCTACCAAAAATGGTACTCAAGGTGGCTTACAGTCACTAATAAAACCTGATTAAAATAATTATAAAATACATTAAACACCATTAAAAACACAACAGTAACAAAATAAAAACAGCCTCCAACCCAACAGACTTGCTTATACACCCAAGGCCCACTTTAATAAAGTGGCCTTTGCCTGCTGGAGTGAATCTAGCCTCCCTGGCAGGGATATCCATAGTCAGGGAGCATCCACTGAGAAAGTCCTCTTTTATTCTGCCATCAAATATGCCTCTGAAGGTGTCAGTCTCGAAAGATGGGCCTGTCCCGAAGAGCTCCCCAAGATCTTAACACTCTGGCAGGCTCATATGGGAAAAGGTGGTCTTTCAGGTAGCCTGGACCCAAAACCATATAAAGCTTTATAGGTTGTAACCAGCACTTTGAGTTCTACCTGAAAACAGGCTGGTAGCCAGTGAAGCTGTTGTGATAAGGGAGTTGCGTGCCTTGTAACCAGCCCTGTAACCAACAGTCTGGCCACAGCATTCTGGACCAACTGAAGTTTCTGAACAGCTTTTGAAAGAAGCCCCATGCAGAGTGTGTTACAGTAGTCCAAACAGGATGTAACTTAAGGCACGTGTGACCACAGCTAGATCAGGCATTGCTAGGAATTGGCATAGTGGGCACACTAGCCTCAGCTGTGCAAACACACTCCTGGCCACTGCTGAAACCTGGGCATCCAGGTTCAAGGCCAAGTCCAGAAGTACCCCCAAGCTGCAAATTCTCCAGAACTCTTCATCAGGCTAGATGGGCTGCCTCCTAACATTTCTCTATCGTCTCATTGTGGACATACCATCTCCTTGTTCTTCCCTTTGTTCTGAATATTAAAACTCCCTCCTTTTTGTTAATTCTAATATCCCTTGCAAGCCTCTACACTCATTTAACTCGCCTAACACACGCTCTACAAGCTTTGGCTACTTATTTCTACTTGTCCTCAGTAGTTTGCTCTTCCCATTTCCTATGCATGTCCCTTTTAAATCTGAGCTCATTTGAAAGCTCTTTATGCAGCCATCACTGGTTTTTTTAGAAGCTTTCTATTTTTCTTGATCACTGAGATGGTTTCCAATTTTGCCTTTAATATCTCACTTTTAAAGAACTCCCACCCCTCTTGAACTTCTGTCTTTTAAAGTATTACTCATGGGGTTGTATCCAGTACTTTATTTATTTAGGGCACAATCCTATGGCTGTTAGACAGTGTCTAGATGGCAATAGGATTCACCTGACTTCAAACTTGTTGAAGTCAGCTTTCCTAAAGTGCAGGGTGCACATACTCCATTTTCCCTTTCCTCACTGTCATGAATCCCTTCTGCAGCAAAAATAATAGAGCCTTGTAGCACCTTAAAGACTAATACATTTGCTTTGAGACATTTCTTGAACGACCACAAAGTTTTTAAGGTTAAGGGCCAAAGAAAATTATATGGTTATTTGACTGAAAACTAAAGTGAACTATGTTTTATTTGAGGAAAACAAATTCAGCATGAGGGACCTGTTTCATATTGATGGTACTGAAATTTAATTGACAAAACCAAACCAAGAAAACTGCCTAGAATTTGATGTTGCTTGCTGCATGAGCTGGCTTATATAATATGCTGACACTCTTGGTATGACTCAGTACTGAGGAAGGGAAACTAAACTGAAGTAATTTGGAAAACAAAATATATTACTAATTATACAGAAATATTGCAACATTTGTTATATTTCACATTGTATTACCAAGATAAAAAAAATCAATGTGGTCTTTTCTTACTCAACAATTTTAAGCACAGAACACCTTAGATAAGCATTCTGCTATACTACTAAATGCTTTCCCACCCATTAGATCTAGCTCTAACTTAGCTGTTCCTTTTCATATTTAGGATAGGATTGCAGACTGTATATAGCCCCAAAGGAACCCAAAATAGATGAGCTTTTAACATTTGTATGTACTCTGCTATCTCATTGAGAGAACTGATCATTAAAGGCGAAGGAAAGTTCAGCAATCACATAATTTCTTGTATTTACACATAATGAACCCCCATTATATGTTTATGTATACTTTCAATCTGTAAAGTATTCTATGCAGTACTTCAGTTTATCTGAACTGCTAATTTGGGCAGGGGAGTTATGGATGTTGGTTGCAGCATGGTTGGTAGAGGTGGGACATTTAAGAGCTCTGACCGAATCTTGACCGAATCACAACATATGTTCATTGATTCATTCATTTATTATATATACAGCCCTATAGCTGAAGCTCTCTGGGTGGTTCACACTGAAATGGTCCTGAAATGTTGGATCCAGTGCTTCCATACAACCATGATGGTTAGCACCAGATTGTGAATACTTTGCTCCTCCATGATCTGATAGTGGGGGAGAAAGTTAATTTGATGCCTATTATTGAGAGGTAGCTGGATGATGTGAATGGATCAGTGTTGACACAGTTCATTCCAGCCAGGTACTTGCTCAGTCATCACCCTTGAGGTTGTTACCAAAACTACTACCTGTGTCTTAGATTTATGCATATGTATTGGAATGACATGGAAGTACAGGAACTTTGGCAGAAGCATGGTATGCCAGATACAGTGCGGAAATTAGCTTAAGAACACTGACTAAGCTTATGTTTCATTATCAAGGGAGGGATTTATAAGGGAGTATGGAAGTGGCTTTGTGGATAGCCTGGTCCAAGTATGATATAGGAGTTTGATTCAGGCGATCAACAAAATTGCCCCTCACCCCCACCCCAGCATCCTGTCCCTTCATAGGCCTCTGGTTTATTGAGAAGTGTGGGGGAGAATACAAAGTGTACATAGGGAGCTGACTAGAGTGTTATTGTCAAACTACTTGGATTGAATCTTCCTGAGGATGCCGTAGAGCCCATTTCCAGGGGTAGCGATGGTGGCAAAGAAACATTTCTTCTCCACTGCTAGAATTGCATCTAGCTAAGGTCTTGCAAGTGGTGTATGGGCTGTTGCCTGCAGGTCCGATTCTCCAGAATAGTTTATGAATTGTTAGTGATTATTGTTCCTTAAAAGTAGCAAAGAGAGATAGCGTTACAAAAAACACCACAATAATTTGGCCCTAACTTATGAGTGCCTACATTGATCCAATGCATTGTAGGATCGTCACATCTGGTTGCCCATTTGTTTCTTTGATTTTAAAGTTGGTAGGGTGGAAGCTGTATGGATTTGTCTTGATACAGAGTTCTGCAACAATGGGATTGCTATAGCAAGTGCCCACCTCCTAAAGGAGGCTAACCTAGCCTCCACACAGGATAGAATTTGGAGTAAGGCATTATCAGAGGATTCTGGGGAAGAGGCCTCAGGAAATTCACTGAGATTATCTGGTCCCACACCATTTAAGCCAGGACTTTGAATTGGGTCCAGAAACTAATTGATAGCCAGGGTAGATACTTCAGTGCAAATATATGTGAATATCTGTCAAGATCTGTTAACAGGCAGGCTGCTGCATTTTTTGATACTAAGCTGAAACTTCCAAGCAATCTTCAAAGGCAGCCTCATGTAGAGAGCATTACAATAGTGTAATCTGGAGGTCGCCAAAATATGAACGACAGTAACCAGGTCTCAATATTCCAGAAGGGAGCTTAGCATTGCACACTAGTGCAATGTGATGGGATTAATAGCCCCATGAATGTTCGGAAGGCACATGATGGAAGTTTTATTGCAGAATAATGTGTCTTGCCCAGAGCATTATCTGGATAGAAGACTATTTGGACATTGTAATTACAGCACAATCCTAGGCATGCCTACTCAGAATTAAACGGTGTTACAAGTGTAACAACCAAATACAGCCATTCCAAAGTCACACAGTTAGTTGGCTAGAACATCAGTTGACAACTCTATTGAAATTAGTAGGGAATAATCTTATTTGCCTCATAATTGCTAATTATTTACTGGGCAAAGATGGTCAGGCTGTCTGAATTATTGGGCAAGATTTATTGTCCTAAGAAAAATAATGATGCTATTGTACCATCATTTGTCAGGGTCAGATTAATTTTTACTATATTGAGATCTAGAAAAGAACAATACTTTTTTCTGGCAATAAATAGTTGATACTATTACTTATTATTTATTTCATTTGTTACATTTATATCCCGCATTTCCTCCAAGGAAACCAAGGTGGCATACATGATCCTCCTCCTCTCCATTTTATCCTCAAAGCAACCCTGTGAGGCAGGTTAGGCTGAGTGTCAGTGACTAGCCCAAAATCACCCAGAGAGCTTTGTGTGCAAGTGGGGACCAGAACCCAGGTCACCCGAGTAATGCCTTGGGAATTAAATGGGTCTCTTTTAGTTGAAGGATTGTAATGTATACCATATGGAGACATAACCACCTAGAACACAAATAGTAAAAACAGCATGCAGTAATATTGTGCAATAGTAACCAATAATTATTCCAACTCAAGTACTGCATGCTGAGAGCACTCACGCTGAATTTCATAAAGATTAGTGATACTGTTCACATCACATGGAAATCTTTTATGTTTTAGACCTAAATACATCAAGCACTTCGGTCTGATTCAGACAATGCTTTTTCACTTCCTTAAGTGCTTCCAGCCATGCACTCACACAAATATTACTTCCAAGCTATGAGGTCTTGTTTACTGCCAGCAGCAACTTCTGTGATCTTGGAGGCTGGGAAATGTGGAAAATCATTGTTTTAATTGGCCTTAAAGCTCTGCCCACATTGGTACAAAAATAGGTAAGTTTAACATTAGCTGCATGTAGGGATGTACGAAACTCACTTACCTTTTCGCGGAATCTTTCACAGTGGGGGGGGAGGCGCTCCGTCCCTCCCCCCCGGAATCCTCGACGGGGGGGGGAGGCGATCCGCTCCTCCCCCCCAGAATCCTCAACGGCTGGCTCCGCTCCATGGCCAGGCCGTGGAGCAGCCGGCCAGGCCGTGGAGCAGCCGGCCAGGGCCGTCCACAGCCAGATTTCCAGCCGCGGACGGGCTGGTGCGGATGCAAATGGTGGCCACTGTAGCCACCGCCATTTGCGTCCAGCTAGACAGCTGTGATAGGCTACGTAAGAATTTACATAGCCTATCACGGCTAACCTCAAAAAACCAAAACAAAGCGCAGCGTACGCAAATGGCGGGGCCTACGGTGGCCGCCATTTGCATTCCCTATTTTTCGCCAATTTATCTTACGTAAATATTTACGTAGGCTAGAACAGTGAAAAATAAAGGAATGCAAATAGCATCCACTACGCTATTTGCGTTCCCCTTTCCCCCCCGCTGTTTTATCTTACATAAATATTTACGTAAGATAAATCGGCGAAAAATAGGGAACGCAAATGGCGGCCGCCGTAGCCGCCGCCATTTGCGTATGCTGTGTTTTGTTTTTTTGAGGTTAGCTGTGATAGGCTACGTAAATTCTTACGTAGCCTATAACGGCTGCAAGGACGGCAATGGGGGCGGCTGCAGCCCTGCCGTGGCCGGCCAGGAGACAGCCAGAACAGGAGCCAGAACTGCAGCTGCCGAATCCGCCGCATCCGCCCCAGGTAAGTGCCGTCCCGGGGGGATTCTGCAGGGGGGTGGGGGGGCAGGAGGCCATTCTGCCATGGATTCTGGGGGTGGAATTCTCACTGGAATCCGTGGTGGAATTCTCTGCCATCCCTGGCATGCTGATGTGCAACAGTGTTTAATCTGTGCCAGAGCTGCATACAATGCACATCTGATGTACAAAATGTAGAGAGGAATTGGGTGTAATACCCATTGCTGTTCCTGTCCTGTGGTTTGCATGGCTTCAGAGGTTGCATCAATACTGGTTAATCCCATTTCACAGTTTTTCTTCCTGTAGACTGACTGACGGCCACAAAAATAACATAAGGATATAGTTTGGCAGCCTGATATATTAGGTTTGACTGTAAAAAGTTGCAGTAAAAAAGCAACACATTAGACAGATGTGTCTGAGTGATGCTTGCAAAAGGGTGGGGTAGGGGTGGGGGATGAAAGTTTTATCATGCTTGATCCTGGACAGTTTATGAGATATGCTATTAACCAGGAGGAAGGCTGGGTTTGGCAGGGTCGGGCAAATATCTTTTCACATAGAAATCATCATTTCTTAAGTAGTAGTTTCCCCAGTACTCAAATTTACCAGTTTCCCATTATGTGAATTAAATATTTATTATTTGTTACAGTTATATCCCACCTGTCAACCAAATAGTGCTCAAGGCAGCTAACAGCAATAATACAAATTCACTAAAAACAGTTAAATAAAATACAATGTAAAAACATAAAGCAGGTAAAGCATCAATAAAATCAATCATGTGTCTTGAAGTGACAGAAATCCATCTTGTCTCGCTCTGCTTACTGTAGCCTTAACACACAACATATAAACCAAAACTAGCCAATCCCCTGCACTTATCTCTCTCTCTTCTAACATTCCATCACAGTCTGTTATGCGTAAGCAAAATGACCTATGGCAGGACTATGCAGTTACTGGCTGACTCAATTCTCTGTGGTTCACATTGAGTTCTATGGGGCAAAGTCAACAGGTTTCACTCTATTTCTGATTCCGCCACTCTGGGATCACCAGAAGAGGGAGCAGGTTAGCTTCCACCCTACTGATGTCTCTTGAGTACTCGGTTTTACTTTCTGCCTTACAAATGAACAGCTGCACTTCATGCATGTGAGGAAAAGTAAGGCCTGTACATTTAGATCTAATAACTGCTTAGCTGTTAAACTTTGGGCAAGCAGAGCTACGAAGTCCCTTTCTGGAAATGTTTACCTGTCACTTTTCCAGAACTGGGTATGCTGCTCCAACAGTCTCCTTGACCCTTCTTTCTTGCTCATTGTTGTTGCACTTGCAGCAGGGAGAGGAAAAGAGTGAGCATATGGAGAACTGGAGCAGCATAGTAGGAGACACTGCTCCATGTATTGTGGCTCCTTCCAAGGTCTTATACAGAGAGACTAGCTTGAGATCTGGCGATTCTCTCTGTGGGACGTCAGATCTGGCTCTTCCAGGTCAGGAGAGCAAGGTGGGGCCACAGTCTCATCTCGGGTGGGGATGAGATGTCTCTCTGGTAAAATGCATTGCAGTAGTCTAATCTGGAAGTTACCAAAACAGGGATCACTGCACCAGGTATCACTATCCAGGCTATTCTATTAATAGTTCATAGAATAGTAGGGTTGGAAGAGGCCTACAAGGCCATCGAGTCCAACCCCAGTTGGACAGAAGGTGGTGCCATTTTACCCAGTATTGCAGCACTATTCCTTGGTAGAGGGCTTATAAACCTTGTTATGTATTGAAACCTACAGAAAAATAATATACAGGTTGGTTCTATATAAGTTTAAGTATGCATAGGATTGCTCTGCCCCATGCCTAAGAGGACATACATTCCCAAGCGCACATACAATGTTAATATTTTGTAGCCATCTTCTATTCCCAGCTGTTTTAGAATTGTTTGATTCATTATAATGACTTTTATTAATTACAGGGAATTCAATCTGGCTGAAAGCCTTTATATTTCTTGGCATGGTCCACTGAAATAAAGGACCCATTATCTCAAATGATTTACAGCCCTCTTCAGTATCCCTTACACACAATTTACACAGTCATCTTTTACATGTGAATAATAGGCAAACAGGCACATACATTTCAGCTTTGCACTACAACAGCTGCTTTTGTGATTTGGTTGTTAGTCAACAAAGCAACACAATTTTATCCTCTTTGGTGCCTTGATTATCAAGGAGTGGGACAATATTGGTTCCTTACATTTTTTGTCAAGAAGAGAACAGTCTCCAGTTACTCTGCAATGATGTGAGACATGACAAAGACCATGGGACTGCTTCCTAAACAACAAGACCATGTTGAGGCCTCATAACATCTAGTATAACTTACCCAATGGTCTAAAGTTGTGCGTGTGTCTGTGTTTGCACTCCCCAACATTGGCTCCCACTAGTTGAGGGCATGGGGAAATGCGCATTATAATGATGTTAGGACTCCAGCGTAAGTTGACATTGCACAGAGGGGTGGAAGAATTCCACATGAGGCTGCCATAAATTTCCCTCTACTGCGAGCTGTACTGTGAAAATAATTTTAAGTGTTTTTTCATTGGTTAGTATTTATAGTCAACATGGACTTTAGTTTTCTTCCTGTTGTTTACAGTGCCTCTTTTGATTCATATATGGCATGATCTCTTCCTGGTTGTGCAAGCAGAACTTTGGTTGCATTCTCCCCTTGTGCACAGTTCAAAACTTGGTTTCTGCTAGCACAAACTCATTTGTGCTAGTGGAATGATATTGCTGGATACTACCCTAGCCTAGAAATTAAATCTTGGCAGGCGGAAGTGGGGGAGAGGAAGCATGCATCATACCCTGATGAACATACGTGCAAATGTATGACACAAAATGCCTGTGCAATTCTTTCTTCACACACACACACACACACACACACACAGAGAATTGCCTATCCAGATAGTAAATGTCTCTGAGTCTGTATGAGTTGCAGAAATTTTATAAAATCAAACAAGATTAAGCATTCCTATGTTTCCCAAGAAGGAAACTATTATGGGATCAGTAGAATGTTCAGCAGGTGGAGAAGGGTCTTCAGAAATGTGTCATGGGATGGATGCTTAGGCAGTGTTTCTTGTTCTAAGGATAGGACAGGGGTCCCCAACCTTTTTGGTCAGTGGGCAAATTTGGAATGTTGAGAGAACGTCATGTGTGCTCTCACAAAGTGGCTGCCATGGTGGGCATGGCTAGTCACAAAACGCTCATTTCCCAGAAGGCAAATGGTGAGACTAAAAGAAAAGTAACTTTCCCAAGAACATAAGTACAAGACAGAGGTGGGGTCTGAGCTCCAAAACACAAAACCACTCATTTGAACCCAAATATAGATGGCACTGGAGGGCAGCACATTATTTTGCTGCATGTCAGTAAAAAAAATAATTGATTAAAAATCTTAAAAAATAGAATAGGGATCAGGAGGGGCATGGAGCCTAGCAGGCACCATGAGGAGTGTCTGCAGGCACATTGGTAATCACAGGCACCATGTTGGAGACCCCAGGGAGAGGAGGTGTTTACAACCCCACAAGAGGCTGTTTTATCTGTGAAAAATTGGAAGGAAAGGAAAGGTCAGGTCAGCAAGTGGGAAGTTACTAATTTTTCACATCCATTTAATCAATGCCAAGAGGAAATGTTGAAACTTTTGCACATAAGGAAGATTGCATATAGTCCCACATCAATATAAATAAGTTCCTTTTCTGTCATGGTACCAAAGAGCCACAAATGTTTTGGAAGATACTGTCTTGGTTCTGGTTTCTCTTCTGCATTATTCAGTCAGACAAACCACATAGCATTTGTCGCTATGGGTGCTAACAGATTAATGAACTACTTGGAAAGTGTGATACAGACATATACTGCAATCCTGCCTATGCTGAAGTCAGTTGGAATTAAAGAGCCTAACAGCACAGGACGCAAGGCCAGCCCTATCATTAGGCAGAGTGAGGAGGCCATGTCAGGCTGCTGAGTTTGGGTGTCATAAAAGCGCAGCAAACTGTAAGTTATTTAATTGATCATTACTGTATTTTTACAGCAAAGGACCAGGGAGAGGTGCTTTTCTGCCTCAGGTGCCAAGATAACATGCCTGGCTTTGGATACTAAGCACCTTGACTGTGTGTGGGGTGGGGGAGAGCGATTTGCTGCTGTGCCTGAGGCAGCAAACTGTCTTGGGCTGCCCCTGGTGTAAAGTAACATTCTAACAAGCTTCACACAATCCTGAACTACAGAATGATATGTATAATCCTCAATCACTCCCCCCTCCCATCATGTGTAAAAGGGCCAAAGGGATTGCACGGGGGTGGGGGTGGGACAGAGACAGAGGGAGGGTGATGAATCCACCCTTACTCCATTGTTCTGAAATCTATTCCTCCAGGTGCTTTGCTCCCAGCCAGGCTCCAATACCAGAAGTGACCATGGCTTGGAACAATACATGGGGAAGGATGGGTTCCTGTGTGTGTGTGTGTGTGTGTGTGTGTGTGTAATGTGGGCAGGGACAAGTACAGCACCCCTACCTGTGCCCCCTTTGGCCATTTTTAAATAACACCCTCTGCTTTGTATGTGAATGAGGCAGACCTGTGTTTATAGACATGGGTGTGGCACAGTCATGGGTTGTTCAGGCTCGTTGAAAGTCCTAGATCCACATTTACACCTGCTATGTAGTTTTGGGGGGGGGGGAGATCCCTGTATCTGCTATTTGCATTAAGAGGAGGAGCTGCCATTAGCACCACCTGCAGCTTTCCTCCCTACACTAAGAACAGCTGTGGTGCTGAACAGCAATTGCAACAACAGCATAGGAAAAAATGTTTGTTTTTAAAAGCCATCACCCATGCCTTGGGCCCAATTGTGATCACATCCCCAGGCTATTATTGACATGCACACACACACACTGCACGCATGCATATATGCACAAAGCCGGATGTGTGTTTCAGGTGGCATGTAGTTTGGCCCTAACTGCCCAAGCCTACGCATGCTTACGCAGAAGTGTTTAATGGGTCTGACTCCCAAGTATGTAAAGGGTTGTAGTCCTAGATATTGTAAGCCACCAAGCTCTGTTGCTGAATATTAGGGCTGTAATATTTAGATGATTAATCAGTGAGTTGAAAGCCTGTTGATCTATAATACTGTTTTGCTTGCTACTTTGATCTGAGGAGTTCCTCATATTTTAAGGAGAACAAAGTTCCTTGGCTATTGGATGGATATATTTTATTGCACTATTTGTATATAAAATAAAGATAAATGGTTAATTTAAAAACTTCTGATAATCAGGGAAATTTTTAAAATCAGGAAGCAGGTTTTTAAATGTTTATTTTTAATACAAGTTGTTACAAACATGTATGGCAGCAGGCACCATCTTAGAATAGGGGCATTTTTCCTTCTTTTGTGCAAGGAGCAAATGCCCCTTCTAAGGTTTATTTATTTGACATATTTATTAGTCGCTTTATAAAATACACTGTTTGCTACAATATATGCGTGCATCTAAAAATAAAGAATGCATTTTCTTTGGAAACCATCATTTGATCATTTGCAGATTTAAGCAGATGTAATTGATATATCAATTAAACCACCACTGATTAATTTGCTAAGTTTTCTTTAATGAGAGGGTAGCCCTGCTGTATATTCTCCATTTCAGTGGGATTTGTTGGGAAGCTCTGATAAAGTTCCATAGACATAAATAGAAGTCTCATAGCAATAATGTTCGATGTGCTGCACTTTAGGTAACTAGCTCAGCAGATTATTAACCCAGTTGTCTAAGTATCATTACAATACCCCAGACTCCAGTGGAGCTTTCTTCCTTGTGACGAGTCCAAAAGTGAGTTCAGCAGAAACAATGCACTGATAGTATGCATGCTTTTAACACAGAGATTAGAGAATGGAAAAAGAAACATGTTGGCAAACAGGGGAACAAGTGCCTCTAGGAAACACTTAAACCTGTTACTATATTTGGTCTTGCATAAGTGGTGCAAAGTTATTTGACATGATGCACCAGAGGATCTGGTCTCCGGTATGTTCTTGCCAAAGGTCAAAATACCAAGTTATGCAATTTTTTTCAGTGCTCCTTTTGCAGGCAGCTGCAGTTGGGTCAGTGGGGAGAGAACCAATGAAAAAATAAAATGCATTTTGGGAATGCATGCAGAGTGTCTGCCAGAGGAAGATGACCCATAAATACATGAAGAGCATAGGTTCTGGTTAGTGGCAGATGAGTGTCCCAAGAACCACACAATTTCCATTCATTTCTTGTAAATAGCAAACTCAAAGTACACCTGATTTTTAAAATTAATCATAGCCATTTCTTACACTGAAGCCTATTACCTCCCTCCAGCTGCCAATTTCCATTGCTGTCTCCATCAGACAGAGAGAAAGCAGCAGCCCTTCCAATTGTGCATAGATCCATCTCCATAAAGTAGGCATTACAACCTACTTAACTTTGCAAGTAGTGCCTGAGTTTACATTTTTCGTCCGCCCTCCCCATCCTTTCTTCTTCTGTGATGACTCTTAGACTGTAGGCCTGTGGGCAGGGGCTGTTTTATTTCTGACTCTTGTTAGCTGCTCTGAGTGTCTTTGGGGCTGAAGAGCAGGGTAAAATGCTTTAAATAACTAACCTATGTTCCCCATATATAGAATGATGGGATCAGAGGGTTTCCAGGCAGGACATACAGCAGTGCACCTCCCTTTTTAGAGTGTAAGCACTGTCCACTCCTCAAGGTCAACATCTCAGTATCTATCTTTGCTGTTCTCTACAGTGCCTCATCAGAGAGATCCTGATTCAGCCAGTTATGTAAGGATGTATACTGCTGTTCAGTCATGGGGATATGATTAAAGTGAGGCACAAGAAGTACCTTGCTCAGAATTAATGTATCGACTACATTGAGCAATGGGCAAGAACAGCCCTGCAGACTTTCTAATAACCTATGCAAAAATGTCAAAACAGACCCATTCCACTTATATCGTGTGCTTGTAGCTTTATTCATGTTCATCTTACATTATGTAAATTATTTCTCTAACCTTATAAGGAGAAAATGTTGCCTGTGTGATTCTGGCAAAAGGGTCTGAGGCAGCTCAGTGATCCGCACCTGCAACTGCAAAGCCCATGGAATAACTACACTCTGGGACTGTTTAGTTTAGTCCCAAGTTGTCCCTGAACTTCAGAGTTCGTCAAAGCAATATAAGAATGAAAGGTTTCTACATTTCCCCAGCTGTCTGGCCAAAGGCTCGCAGGGCCTTTGTTGACATCAGACCATTTGAGGCTCTAACATGAAAGCAGATGAACCACAGGGGCCATGACATTTGGGACTTGCATCAGGCTGGTCTTGGTCTTGGATGTCTAAAGCCAGGATGCTGTTTTACATGCAAAAGTAAAAGGGACTCACCATGACATCAGAGTAGACCATCCATTTGCCCATCCCTGGCTTAACAGGTACTTTCTGTGTTCTGATCTTGATTGTAGTCCACTCTAATGCAATAAGATAAGTCTTATCTAAGCTTCTACACTGGTCTGTCCAGTCTTATTTTTTTGCCTTTCTCCCTGTTTTGAGCTTTTCTTCACAGAGGTATAGATAAGATTGTACCTCCTGCTCCAGATTCCTGGAGTCTCTGCTGTTCTGATGTCATGGCACATTTTCTTTTCTGCAAAATGATATACGTGCATGACATAACATACCAGTTCCATAGATGAAGTCCTATAATTCATAAGTGAATAACTGGGTCATACACTTATTACCTAGGACTCCACTATGGTTTCTATATGTGTATCTCACAGTAGTCATGGCAGATTAGTTCACACATCAAATCAGGACCTGACTGGAATTAAATGGAGTTTTTCAAAGACGCAATTACATTAGGGTTACATTTTAAGAAGAAAAAAAAAGTGCAAACATGTTTTGCCTTATTCCAGTGGTGGCATCTGGAAGGCTGCTTTATTTTCAAATATGGGAGCAGCTGAAAATAGCAGCTGAATAATTGCCTTTGCCTTCTTTATCTACCCTGACTAGCAATCCAATTTTTTTCCAGCACTATACAGCTGTTAGCTACATGCTTCTTACATGGCCTTAATTAGCACATCGATACATCCCTTTCTGAGAGTATTTACCTACAGTATTTTGTTATTTCCTAAAGTAAACACTCATACATACAAAGTGACAAGAATCACATCTGTGCAAGGAGTGTCACTGAGATGTTTCAGAGACGCTATAATTATGCATGGCATGTTTCATGGACATATATTCCTCCTGTCTATCTTGCAGATAAAGACACAGATCAGATTAAAGTATCTAGAGCATGATATTTACACACAGAGCTGTTGTGCTCCACTCCACTTAGCACAACAGAACCCTGAAATGAAAGCATACTACTTAGGTGAACACAATTTGGATGCAGTCATTGTACGAACCGATAAGAGGCTGCATCGGTCCCAATGTATACTTGGACAAGGAGCTCCTGGGCAAGTATTAGAATGGGACAAGCAATTCCAACTCCTGATCATCCAGAGTTTCCAGGTGTTTAGCAATGTTAGCTTCTTCTGAAATGAGGCTTCAGCAATTTCATTGCCCACCCTTGTCCACTGAAACTTGTGAAGGTCTTCTGTCTCTAAATGCCTCGGGGGCCTGTCACCTGCATTTACTGCATGTGTGGCAAGTGGCCTTCCTGCTGTCATTTAGCATCAGAGGAAATAGCTTTCAACACACATGCCCAGTGGAGTAGAAAATAACTGTTCTCCTTTCTCTGCTTCCAAAACCTACTTCCTTCATTTGACCAGGATTTATGTATAGGTCACTTTCACTTAAACATCCTTAGTGCCCCAGCCACCAATTAACTGCTTTTTAAGAAACATACAGTACAGCAGTTCCCTTGGACTAATAGAGAAGTGTAAAAATAGAGGTGTGTGTGTGTACTCTCTCTCTCTCTCTCAAAACCTTGCTGCTGGACAGCCTCCATTCGTCATTCACCAAAGTCCAGGCAAATCCCCCTTTGTAATGAATAGAGCTTTTAGCACAGTGACAATGCTTGTTGGATTGTACTTTATCCTCTCTTTTTTCCTTCTCTCCTTTTATGTGCTGTATTACTTGGTGGTGGTGGTTTTATAACAGTGTGCATGGTATACCAAATTATAGATGGTCCAGTCATCTGACTTGGTATAAAGCAGCTCCCTATGTGTCCTGTTTTTCTAACAATAAGAAAAATTACAAGAAAAAAAAATCTGCCATGGCAGCTTTGTGATGATTGCTTATCTCTCAGCCTTAGTGTTCCTTGCCCGGAAAAGGATATTTGTGTAGTTCTGATAGCCAGTTTTATGGTTTTGTGTTGAAGTCCCCAGTCTGTGGTGAAAACGGATATTTTTAATGCATATGTAGCAGTTATGTCTTTTCATTTTTACTCTAGAAATGAAGCGGGGGGCAGGCTGGATGATAAAAAAAAAGCCTTCCCCCATGCTAATGTTCTGATCCAGACTGGGGTCCTGGCCCCTACTCTAGAGTTAAAATGGTGTGGAAAAGACATAGGGTAAAATCCAACATAAGTTCTGCTTAGAGTGGACCAATTGAAATGAATGGGACTTAGTTATGAATAACTTAAGTTCTGTTCATTTCAATGGGTCTACTCTAAATAGGACTTATGTTGGATTTTACCAACAGCTGCTTGACACATATTTAGGGTGCAATCCTGTGCAGGTTTAGACAGAAAAGAAGTCCTACAATTCCCAGCATGCCCCAACCAGTTGTAGGATGTTTTTCTGTCTAAATACGCATAGGTTTACATCCTTAATGTAGTGTGTGTTTTGGTCCAGTCGTAACTCAGATTCAGAGTTATATGTGCCACTGTATGGCTCATGGGTTGCAGAAGGTAAATGGCTCCACTTTCTCCAGCCACCATTATGCATCTGGGTCTTGCCCTGCCTTAAAAAACAAGTAAATCCCCACAAGTCTGATACCTTCCCACTTTGCCTTAGAATGATGTGCTAGAATCCCATACAAAGCTCTTGAGTTCCATGCAGTAATTACTCAGCAATTAAGATGATGTAGACAAGTTTCCCTGAAAAGGAGATGGTTTTAAAAGTACTGCCTGGAGAGACTGAACTTAAATGCATACAGCT
The DNA here is from genome assembly GCF_057233095.1 of Heloderma suspectum. Classification (NCBI taxonomy): domain Eukaryota; kingdom Metazoa; phylum Chordata; class Lepidosauria; order Squamata; family Helodermatidae; genus Heloderma; species Heloderma suspectum. Next base: position 92,455,447 of record NC_139459.1, read on the forward strand.
GTAGCTTGAAGGAAGAACTTGCAGCTATGGGCTCCCAATCCAAAGCTGTGTCTGCCTGGTATGTCCCGTTCAGCTTCATACATTCATCCCAGGCATGCCGTTTCAGGTTTTGTAAGAGGAGGCAAGATTTGCAGCAAAGCTGAAAGGCCCTCTTTAGGATCCAGACATTGCACAACAGTCAGTTTCATGTAAATATCAATAAATGTGTACAAGTCTATATTTGTTATGCAACTGTTTATGCCTCATAATAATCAGAGGCATAGGTGGTCCTGAGGAATAGTAACACGTGCTCTGAAAGAAGGGAGAGTGTACTGACCTCCCCACTTAACTAAATGGTGCCCCCAGTTCATCCCATTGGGTATGATGGAGCTGCTCTGCCACTGACATGAAAGGGAAGGCGTTAAAGAGCTCCTGTTCCTGAAAGCTATTCCTGGGCTATTGTTTAATAGTGCATGTTTAGAGGAAAAGACATGTACTGGTAGCTGCTCTTAATATTAGTCCTATCATTTCATATTTTAGTGCCCAAACACCATCCCAATTTGGCCCTTTCCCAAATATTTTGTTCACATAATCCCACCAACATCAAAGGCAGCAGGACAAGCCAACTAACTAGCAAAGAACTCTGAACAGTACACACTGATCTTTTTCATATATGTAGCTGTATTTTTGCACCACAACCTAATGCACGCTTATGCAGAAGTAAGTCCTACTGTGTTCAATTAGATGTGCCTCCTACAAGTACCATTGTACACAGTGTGGGTTGTATTCAATGTTAGTCCTACATAGAGTAGACCCATTGAAACTGGACTTAAGTTAGTCATTCATTTCAATGGGACTACTCTATTTAGGACTAACATTGGATACTGCCCAACAGGACTAACTTCTGAGAAATCTTGCATTGAATTGACCTTGGGTGGAAAATGCACAGTTTGCTATCTCTTAAAAAGAGATGGGTGCCTTTTTTAAGCTATTCTCAGAATAAAAGGATTCACTCAGATTTGCTGCTAATCATAGTCTATTTACATTGGATATTTGTTTAATTAAATTTTCTTACATCCATAAAGAAACTTCTCAGTGTTCATTGATGGAGCAAGTTAGCTTATAGCGAAGAATAAATGCTGCCAAGTTATAAAAAGGCATGCATTAGTATCGATTGGTCTGTACTCAAGCTTCAATTTAATAGTTGATTTAAACAGACAAGCAATAAGAACTCATTGTGTTGTCTGGGTTTTTTTTTTAATCTCTTTAGACTTGCAGACCTTGTGTGATTGCAAAAGACCTAATATAAATTAATGTGCACAAGAGTCATGCATAAAGCAGTGCATTAAATTTCAGCTAAGAGGAGGCATGGTTTTCTCATTAGATAAGCTACTTTTATAATGCAAAACAGGACTTTGTTTAACAGGCTAAAATGCTGGCAACGCTGAACAGTTGCCCTGTTCCAGTGCCCCTTCTATTTGTGAGTTCTGATACACACACAAAACTGTCTCATGTGAATGCCTTCTGCTTTCCCTTCAATTTTCAGAAAAGATATATCCAATAAAAACAGATTAAATATTAAACTCAACTTTTGTCCAACTAAATAAAGACCAATACAAACAATGGCATATTGTGAGATGGAACTGGTGCCACATAGGATGAATTCTTGATTTGTCAACAAGAAGACTTTGCTGACTTCCAGCATGGCAAAGACGTCACCGATCATACCCAATATTTTATGTAGTGCTTGCAATCCTGTGCAGTAGTGCTGTGTACACAGGCCTCCTTAAATCACAACAGGAAAGAAGAGCCATGGATGAACATGATGGAGCTCTGGATTGTAGTTCATAGCTTCATGAATCCCTTATTTGGTTCCTTTATTAGAACTATTTGTTTTATGTACAGTTATGAATTAGTATCACCCTTGGAAATGGATGTCAGGAGCGCCTAGCTGCCTCTTGCAGTCCCCACCAATAGCCAACTCAGGACACAGACGATGAGGATTCTTTCCGAGACTTTATTCCTTTATGACTCTTTCAGACACTAATCACTAGCGACAAAGCAACGAACAGCTCTGGGGAAAGATAGCAGAATAGCCTAAGCTCCAGGTAAGGCAGTTGGTCCCCGTTTGAAGGAGAACCACGGGAAGACCCTGAACTTATGGGCTAGGGAGAGATCCTCCCTCTTTCCCTTGGGTCCTTGGGACGTGATCATTGTTTGCGCGCCAAACGAGCGGTACGCCTCCTTTCTGCGCTTTTCATCTGTCATTGCTCCCTGCATCTGTGCCGAGTGTCCAGCAAGCCCCCCTCCAGCGCTCTCTCACTGCCATGGTCACTATCTATCCCAGGAATGCTGGCAGGAGGAATCTCTGCCAGCTGCTGTGCCTGTGAGGGATGAGCGGGCTCCTCTCCCACGGATTGCTGTTCCTCCTCAGAATCAGAACTGCTCTGGGGCTCTGTTGGCTCAGTTTCCACTCTGACATCGGACATCCTTTGTAACTCCAGGGACTTGCTCAGATGGTTTGAGATGTTTATTACCAATGTGAGATTAAGCATGAATATTTCTGTGTTGTATAACAGGTCTGGAAGTCTTAACCTGAAGCTCATCAAACCCACTGGGTGTCCAGGAATTCATCTGAGTGATCAGTGCCTGAAATTATAGTCAGAGTTGGGCAATACCTTTATTAGGACCAGCCAAAATTCCACAAAATTGTGCAAGTTTTCGAGTTCTCCAGAACTCTTCAAGCTAAGTGGTACAACAAAAGCAGGGGATACAGGTTGTCTGGAATGAGCCTCAATTTCTTCACCCACATCCAATTCCTCACATCCTCCATGCAACAGTGTGGCACTTCTACAGCTTCCTTGATGACCTCCCCCAGTAGTTTCATAGGGGACAAAATAGAGTCCCAAGAAAACCAAGAAACTCCAAAAGTCAAGGGACCAAGCAATAGTCCCACAGAACCACCTTCTGAGAACGTTCAGCTAAATATGACTGGAGCCACCATGGAACGATGCTCTCAAGTCCCATCTTGGCTAAGTGTCCTAGGAGGATACCATGATCAGTAGTACTGAATGCCACTGAGAGATCCAGCAGAACTAAGAACATAAGAGCCCTGCTGGTTCAGACCAAGGGGCCCTCTAGTCCAGCATTCTGTTCACACAGTGGACAACCAGCTTCCCACAGGAAACCCACAAGCAGGACATGAGTGTAACAGCACCTTCCCACCCAAGTTGCCTAGCAAATGGTATACATAGGCATACTGCCTCTGATACTGTCTGGTTCCACCAAGGTGACCAAGGCTGTTTCCATCCCCAAACCAAGTCTGAACCCTGAGTAGAAACATTCTAATAATCAGCTTCATCCAGAGTCGTGATGCCACCATCCACTCTAGGGCCTTACTCAGAAAAAGGGGATTAGAAACTGGCCAATAATTATCTAGGGTGGTGGGAGCCAATGAAGGTTTTACAACTGCTTCCTTCACAGGAGCTGGAACACAACCCCCCTTTAAGGAAGCATTCAGAGGACTAATACAGTCCAATATTTAGCATAAGAAATCCTTTCAGCTATGATCATACAAGAGCTATGATCATTTTCTTACCATTCCTTTAATTTTGCTACTTCACAAATCCACCATGTATGTCAAGGTCCTTTTCTATACTTTTTCACTAGTAATGAAAAACTCTTTCCAGTAGAAAAAGTCCCATTAAAAGTAAAGGGATAGGAAAACACTGGGGACCAAGGAATAAATTGGTTTTGCTGTGTGTTGTGGGTTGCTGGAAATAAACCACAAAGGGTGGTGGGTTCGGGGGTGGAGGTTGAAGCACTGGTAGATTAATTGTACAGGCTCATACTTAAATGCTGAAAAGCTAACTCCAGATCATTTAAAAAATAAACCACAGGCTGTATTTTTTTTTATTTTACTTGGAAGTAATACAGTCCTTTGGAATGAAAAGTACATTCTTTCCTAGTCCATGGGAGATTTTTTTTTCACAACCCTGATAAGCCTGTAAGGATGTTTAATGTGTAGTAATTTTGAAACCATGCTGGTGCAAAGGGGAAGGTGGCCCGCTGCGTAAATGCAATAGCACTTCATCTCCAGCGAACAAGATTCAGCTTCAAACGTGAAATCGCCTTGGCAGCGTCAGCCTAATAGAGATGTTTGTTCCTTCCCATCACCAAATCTTTGTACAGTCTTGAATATCTGACACTGGCAGTTGCCATGGACTTGGGAGAGCCTCTACAATTATAGGTGAAAGGGTCGAAGAAGGATATCGAGGGACTCCTTTGCACATGGATTGCTGAAGAAGTGTTTTGCAACAGAGGGACACCTCTCCCTTTCCACAGTTCCAAAATCCACCTTCCTTCCCCACTGGCTTAATGTATGGCTAGCTACATCTTAACATGCCTCCCCCAAATGTAAACCTGTTAAATAGTGAGCTTTGGGGGGATATGGTGGTAGAAGCATTATTGACAGACTGAAGGAGGAGTGGGAGTTGATTGCACTTTGCTGGAAACCTGAAAGAAAGCCAGTATGATATAATTTCACTCTGGGAATCTATTGCTATGGCAACAAAGAACAGACTTTTTTAAAGGTTCCAATTCAAAAGTATTACAAAAGCATAATTAAAGCCTCCTTTTAAAGTTGTTAGTTTGTATCTTAATCATTTAGTATATGGAGGGGGTAGACTATTTATTGATCCAAGGCATCAAAGCTGATGGACCTCTGCCAAAGCGTTTTCCTGTTTTAATGTTATTTACATGGAAGCCAGACACCGTATGGAAACAGGTCTGCTGCCATCTTCAATTTGTGTTCTGCAAGACAACAGTTTTTTCCTTGGCATGACTAAGATGTTTAAGAACCATAGCACTACTCTGAATCACATGCACACGCACACAAGCAAGTGCAGGAAGGAAAATGTTATATGTCTACCTCATGTTTTAAGCATAAGCAGGAATTCATTTGAGCCCAGCCTTAGATCTAGAACTTGCTTTTGGCAGTGGTGTAGTGGTAAATTTTGAAGTGCAGGCCCTCATCATGACATTCCCTATAGCCATGCCCCCAAGGAGAGTCCAAAAATGCAGGAAGTTGTGCTGGTCCATATCAACAAACCAGTTCTTGCAGTTTGCATCTCCACTAGGAGCAAGTCTTTTATAAAGTTAATGGGTCTTAATTGCCCATTCAGGACCAAGCCACCACAAAAAAAACACCTTGCATTAGAACAGGGGATAGCTCACAACTGTATACTGTTGCTGAGAAAATTCCTCCTCCCCCCCCCCCCCCGGGCACCCAAGCTACTTTGAGGATTGCAGCTAACTGCTTTTCCATTATTCTGCCTGACATGTGGAACCCCACAGATAGAGGAGACTCTCCTCTTCAGACAGTCGCCCTCATGCATAGAGGGTGATGGATGCGAGGGTGTGAGGGGCAGGGCTGGAGCACTTTCCTGCTCATGTATTGTAACAACATGCTTCCAGAGACATCTAACCAAGCTCACATGGGTGCATGGATGGAGGCTGGTGGCTCCAATTTCAGTGGGGTAGTGATATAATTCTGGGTTTTAGTTATAACAGCCAGAAGTCTAAAGAAGCTATCCAAGGTGCTGGACCAATTTTGGGGATAAGGTTCAGCACCTTGGATACTCCTTTAGATGTCTGGCTGGTTCTGGGTCTAAAACCCAGAATGGAATCACTGCCCCACTGAAATTGGAGCCGCCACGCTCCCCTGCATGGATGAATTTTTTACTTTCCAAGGAAATAACAAACTCACTCAGGGTAAGTTAATTAATGATTACTTCTATCACTAATGATAATGAGAGTGACCAAGAATTCAACAAAATATGCCTTGCCTGCTATTAGTAGTGTAAATGTAAGCCTTTGCTACTTATTATGATGGGCTGAAAATGGAGATCTGTGAGTGGAGTTTGCTCACAGAATGGACTACTATTGGGGTCTCAATTCCCGTTTGCCTAGAAACACCATGCCCCCCAAAATCTGCTTCAGAAAATTGGGGCACCATCCAGAACAGTGTGGGAGATGGCACAGGGGCTTCCCTCCCCATGCCCAGTGGTGAATGTTCTTCTAGGTCTAAGGCCCTTCTATGAATAGATGGACTTCTTCCATTCATGGATGGGCACCTTTCGACCTAGCCCAATGTTTTTAGCATTTCATAGTTTGCCATGATTTATAGCTAAACAAAGAAACGTTAAAAGTGAAGTATCTCATTATGTATTTGTCAGATAAGATTTAAAGATGGAACAAAATGTATGCAGACTTTGCCAGTATCTCTTGCTTTCACTGTAAAAAAAATGCGTTTTCCAGGAAAACATACAAGTTTGCATAAGAGAGAGCCAGTGTGGTGTAGTGGTTAGAGTGTTGGACTGGGACTTGGGAGACCTGAGTTCTAGTCCCCAGTCAGCCATGAAGCTCACTCGGCGAGTCACTGGCTCTCAGCCTAACCTACCTCACAGGGTTGCTGTGAGGATAAAATGGAGAGAAGGAGAAGGATCATGTATGCCACCTTGGGCTCCTTGGAGGAAAGGCAGGATATAAATGTAACAAACAGACAAACAAACAAATGAGTTTTTAAATCTCAATTCTATATACTTTTAGTATGAGGAACGGATGCAAAACCTTTCGAGCTCAGATAGCTTGATAAAGAGACCTAGATTCTGGACTATCAGGGGAGCAAGATGTTCAGGCAGGCACTTCTGAATTATGACTATGTGGGGGCGGGGGCAGGAGGCTCCTCTGACAGTTCATTAGAGCAGGTGCTTAGGTAGATGCTTTATAGCTGATCTTTCATACTGCACAGCACACACAGAGAAGAACTGAAATGCACTGGTTTGTTAAGCTGCAGCTGTTTCTTGTTTGTTTTTCATGGACACTGGCAGCAATTACCACCATCATAACCGTTAAGGCTAAATACACACTGTCTCTCCTCCTCCTCCTCCATTACTGTAGTACTGAAGAACAGGACTTAATTTGTACCACCACAACTAACTAGATCTCATCAGGAAGCTGTTTTTCATGTTCAGGCACCGTCCTGGAACATCATCATGAAGTATTCTGTTCCCAAGCACAATGCAAAGTGCTGGTGGTTGCTTTAAAGCCCTAAATGGGTGGGGCATTGATATCTCAAAGACTCCTCCATCCCATATGAGCCTTCCCAAATGCTGTGATCATCCCTGGAGGTCCCCCTCTCATTCTCACCACCTTCTAAATTTAAGGCAAGTGATGAACGCAGAGGGTCTTTTCAGTGGTGGCACCCCACATATAGAAAGCTAGAATGCCCTTCCCAAGGAGGTTCATCTGTGACTTAATCTGATGTCTTTTCAGCACCAACAGAAGCCTTCCAGCATGTAACCCAAGCTGGGTTTTCACCAATTATTTTTTTTAATGATTCTGATGCTCTAATTTGTTTTTCCTGCTTCTGCTGAGTTTATTTTAAACAGTTTTTTATACTGAGGTTTGTATTTGATATTGTTTTGAACTGCTCTGGGAGTTTTAGTAACCTGAAGGGTGACATATAAGTGGTTTAAATAAAGAGGCAAGCAAACATCCAGTCAAATCCCTATGACAACTGCAGAATCATCTTAAACACAGCATTGTAGTGGCAATTGAGGCCCTGGCTGGAGGGATGATTGCATTTAATTAGTCAACTTCAGTTGTGTCAAGAGTGCTGGATAATTTAGAAGGAAGATGTCTAGATATCCTGCAACCTAAGAGTTATGGAGGTAACCCTAATTCTTTGAAGAAAAGGGTTATCTGTACACAGCCTTAAACTGCAATCCTATACCCTCTTATCTGGGAGTAAGTCCAATTCAGTGAGTCTTGCCTCTGAGGAGACATAGGACTGCACTATTAGACTAGTAATATATATGCAAGTAAAGTCTTGATGGTATGTATTCATGTAATTATAAAGCACCTAAAACTTTTTAGTCACTATACACAAATTTTAAAAAATGACAAAGGGAATGCTCTTAGGCTTACAGCCTAAGTCCCCCCGCCGCCCAAGTTTATTGTACTAACCAAAGGCCATGACAAATATACAACCTAAGTTGAAACACAAAAGGGAAAAGGAACAAGTGAGTAAGAGGAAAACAAACAAACTCAGGTATCATCGCTTTCCAGGTATAGCCATACTCCATCTATGAATCACTTACACTGTACTGGGGACTTATCAGGGCTTGGGGTGGAGACAGGGGGTCTATCTTCATGGGTGATTTGCTGTGGATTGTTACCATTTGGAGGTCCTTTGCGGCCCATGACATCATGGTCAGTCTGCAGCCACCCTGGAGTTTACCTGTGGGGAAGCCACATTTTTGCGGAGTACTTTTACTCCATTGTTTTTCTTTAATTTGGCTCCCCTGCGGTTCAGCTGCTATGTGACCATCCCTCCACTTTAAATTGGGTATGATTGGGGAATTCCTAGGGGTGTGTCTTTCATCTGGCTGCACTTTCGGTAACTTAGGTTACTAAAATAACTAGCCTGCCTAACTAGCCTCTGTGATTATGCACTTCTCTGATGTTTGCGTTACTTCGCTCCTCTGATGTTGTGTGAAGTCACTTCTCTGATGTCGCGTTACTTCGCTTCTCTGATACGAATAAAGGCTTTATCTCTGTAGTGATCTAGCACGGTCTTGGGGACACAGGCGCAGAGAAGCCTTTCATTGAGAGCAGGGAGAAGTGCCCAGGGAAGGAGAAAGGGGGGTTGAAAGCTATAACTCCACCACAGTTTGCTGGAATGGGGTGAAATTGGGGTGGTGGGGTACTCTCATAGGAAGCCTTCAGATGCTGAACTGGAGAATCAGGGATTTTGGCTGCTTCATGCAAAAATGTGCACAGTGGGGAAAAGAGGGGGAGAGCTCTAGGGATGTCAGAGAATTCCGCCACGGATCTCAGGGAGGCTGAATGCCAGCGCATTCGGCCCCCCGAAATCAGTGGTGGAATGGTCTGCCCCCCCGCCCCCCCCCCCAGGATGAGACTTACCTGGGGCAGATCTTCCTGGTAGCGGTGGCTCCGGCGGCGGTTCGGCGGCGGCCGGTCTTCCGACCGGCTGCTGCCACCGCCATTTCCAGTTAAAAAAAAAAAGACGTGATAAGCTACGTAAACATTTATGTAGCCTATCACAGCTAGGTTTTAAAAAAAAACTGTGATAGGCTACGTAAATGTTTATGTAGCCTATCACGGCTGACTTAAAAAAAACAAAAAACAACGCGTGTACGCAAATGGCGGCGGCCACGGCCGCCGCCATTTGCGTTCCTTATTTTGGCACGTCTTAGTCTACGTCAAGATTTATGTAGACTACGACAGCGAAAATAAAGGGAACACAAATAGTATAGCGGATGCTACGCTATTTGCGTTCCCCTTATTTTCGCCGTCTTAGTCTACGTAAATCTTGATGTAGACTAAGACGTGCCAAAATAAGGAAAGCAAATGGCGGCGGCCGTGGCCGCCACCATTTGCATATGCGCATTGTTTTTCTTTTTTTTTTAAAGTCAGCCATGATAGGCTACGTAAACATTTACGTAGCCTATCATGGCTGACTGCAGGGACGCAAACGGTGGCAGCTACGGCTGCCGCCATTTGCGTCTCTGCTAGCCAGCGGCTGGATGTCCGGCTACTGGCGGAGCCGGCCGGCGGCTCCGCAGAATCCCTGCGGAGCACAGCTGACCAGCCAGGATTCCGGGGGGGGGGGGAGGAATGGAGCGCCTCCCCCCCCGTCCAGGATTCCAGGGGGAGGGACGGAGCACCTTCCCCCCGCCATCAACATAATCCGCGAAAGGTAAGTGCCTTTCATACATCCCTAGAGAGCTCTAACTCTGTGACATTTTGCTGGAATTGAATTGTGAATTAGTTGTTCTCCATTAATAAAAATGTAGGGATGGCAGAGAATTCCACCACGGATCTCGGTGAGGCCGAATGCCAGTGCATTCTGCCCCCCAAAATCTGTGGCGGAACAGCCTGCCCCCCCGTGGATCCCCCCTGGGACGAGACTTACCTGGGCCGGATCTTCCGGGTGGCTCCGGCGGCGGAGGGTGCGGTAGCTGGTCTTCCGACCGGCTGCCGCTGTTGCCATTTGCAGTTGTTGTTTTTTTTTTACAGAGACACAATAGGCTACGTAAGTTTTTACATAGCCTAAAACATCTGGGTAAAAAAAAAAAAAAAGCATACGCAAATGGCGGCGGCTATGGCGGCCGCCATTTGCGTTTCTTATTTTGGGCCATCTTAGTCTATGTAAATATTTACATAGACTAAGACGGCTAAAATAAGGGGAACACAAATAGCGTCCGCTATGCTATTTGTGTTCCCCTTATTTTCGCCATCTTAGTCTACGTAAATATTTATGTAGATTAAGACAGCAAAAAGCCGCCATTTGCATACATGTTTCCCCCCACCCGAGCCCTCCACGGCCAGAAATCCGGCTGCGGACGGCTCTGGCCTGGCTGGGCCTGGCCGGCTGCTCCACGTAGCTGCAGTGGAGCACAGCCGGCCGCGGAGGATTCCAGGGGGGAGGAACGGATCGCCTTCCCCCCGTCAAGGATTCCGGGGGGAGGGACGGAACGCCTCCCCCCCCCCACCATCAGCATAATCCGCGAAAGGTAAGTGACTTTCATACATCCCTATAATAATGTAATAATAGGGGGAAGCTTGGACAGGGGTGGGAAACAAGCCTCATTAGTTGAGCAGCCCCTGACAGGTTGATGATGTTCAGTTCTACTCCCCCAACCCATTCCAGAAGTATGGTCCTTTCAAGTGCTGTGTGACCTGTGAAAAATAGATTTTAAAGGTACGGTACACTCAGCTTTTCTTGCTTCACATGTCCCTGACGGGCCAAAGCTGATTCCGTGAAAATGCAGATAATACTCCAACGCGATTCTTATTCTGTTGTTGTGAAGATCCCCCAAGGAGAGGAATCCTGTTGTTATCTCTGATTTCCAGTTGAGAGGGGGAGTGGTGACAAAGTGTTTCACTTGCCCTGTATCATTCTGAATGGGGGAAGGTGTGGGGCAGGCCATTGTGGCAATTTCAGCAGCAGCAGTTTCAGCAGCAAGGGTGGAGTTCAGTGCCTGGTGGTTTCTGGGGGAGCGATGCACCCCCCCTACCCTCAGAAGCGTTGCCCACCCCTCATCTACATTGTATTGTATTTGTGCTGGTGAAGACCCAACAGTGATTGGCTGAGCTGGTGTAATGGTCCATGGAATGTTCATGACATTCCATCTGCTGAGGGAATTGAGTTGTCAGGAAGTTGTAAGAGTGTTCCTGAGGTAAGGAAGAACTGTGAATTTTGGAAGAATCAAAATCTTACACAGGCCCTTGGAACAGAAATAGCATTTGGGGGGCAGACTGAAGGCTGGAAGAGGTTCCAGGAGATAGGGAAGCTAAAGGACAGCGTGTCTGGGGACAAGGTGCCTGAAGAATGGAGAGTAGGCAATGGATGAGAAAAGGAAACCTGGCGGACATATTGGTGGAGCCATGAGAAATATGGCAGAAGGGATAGGGACCTGAGGCAATTTCACCTATTGGCTTAGTCTAACAGCCAATTCTTTGGCTATAGGCTTCTAGTTAAAAAATAATTTCTGTTTTATTTCTAGAATCCACAAAAGATAGCAGAATGTTCCCTACTTACAGTAGTTATCTCCATAAGTTGGCAATAAATGTCAAATCTCCAGGGTTTTTCCTAGCATCTCATGGATTTTTTTCTCTCTTTTGGAGGCAGGAGCAGCAGCAGCAGCAGCAGCAGACAACCACATGACCTTCACCCTTCATTGATGTTCACCAGTAATTCCAAAGGCAAAATCAGTTTACAGGTCTTGCAAAGCTATTTTCTCTTTTGTAAATGTCCTTGATTATTAACTGAGGACATAGTGCATCAGCTGTCCTCATTATGAAGCGAAGGTGCACTTATTGCAGGCACACAAGCAACTGGACAGATAGTAGTATAATAGTCAGATGTGCAACATGGGTCCAAGGGAGTCATATCCTCTGACCTATTGCATTATATCCATAGTGCTTTGTGACCCCACTGGTGCCTAAATCAACAGGTCTGATACATGCAGTCACAGTTGGAGATTCCCTCCATAAAGTCCATGCAGAAGTGGTGGCTTCTGTTCTTTTTTCTTTTTTTAATTGCAAATAACAAACAGCGTGTGTGTGTGTGCGTGCCGGGGGAGAAACCACTAAAGAGGGGAAATAAAGAAAGAGTAATAACCTGTCATAAAACATATGCATACACAAGAATCATTCACATCAACCTTAATTTAAAACAGAGAAAAAGAAGGATTTAACATTTCCATTTCAAATATGTACATTAATATAAGCAGTCCATATATCTAAATAAGCATCCATATGAGATTGATGGCTAAAGGAGATACATTCAAATGTAGCAAGAGCAGTTAAGATCTTCAGCCCATTGAATGACAGATAGTGCCATCCTGATACCCAATAGAACAGGGGTGGGAAACTTCCAGGGGTTGGGATGTGGGAGAAATCCACAACGGATTCAAATGAGTTTGGACTTCTATTATTCTGACCTACGGCAGAATGATTTTTTTTACTAAGAACATGAGAAGAGCCCTGCTCAATCAGACCAAGGGTCCATCAAGTCCAGCATTCCGTTCACACAGTGGCCAACCAGCTGTCGACCAGAACCCACAAGGCAAGCAGGACACAAGTGCAACAGCACCTTCCTCCCCATGTTCCCCAGAAATTGGTGTACATTGGCATACCGCCTCAGGTACTGGAGGTAGCGCATAGACCTCAAGCCTAGTAGCCATTGATAGACTTTTTCTCCAGGAATTTGTCTAACCCCCTTTTACAGCCATCCAAGTTGGTGGCCATCACTACATCTTGTGGTAGTGACTTCCATAGTTTAACTATATGCTGTGTGAAGAAGTACTCCTTTTTATCTGTCCTCAGTCTCCCACCAATCAGCTTCATGGGATGACCTTAGTACTATGCAACCTCTGCAAGGGAGTCTGCTGGACAGTGGGAAAGGGGTACTGTATTGTAATGCTTAGCTTTTTCCTGACTCCCATTACTAAGCACAAATGCTCACAATTTTCAGTTACACCCCAGATATCTGGTACAAAGGATGGAGATCTTTCAGGCAGTGGCAGCACTGTTTCCTTACTGCAGGGGTGGTGGTCCTTTTTTTGGCCCAGGTGCCGACTTCCCATTTGGGAAGGGTTTGGGGCCACATTCCAGCAATGGGCAAGGCCAAGAACAGGTGTCATTTTTGGCAAGGCCAAGAACAGATGTCATTTTTATCAATTTGGTGATTTCTCCACCAAGCATACAAAACACAGCTCAATTCTATGCATGTCTACTCAGGAGCAAGCCCCAGTGCAACAGCTCTCATGCATGCAAAAGCACCACTCAATTCTGTGCAGGGTATTTAATGTTTAATTGCTGTTAAATAGCTTCTTATCTCCTATCACTGATTGGAGATAATAGTAGGAGAAGCTTGTGGGCCAATGGGGAACCATCAAGGGATGTGTGTGAATCCAGCTCGAGGTTCCTGTCCTTGCATTGCAGTCACTGTCCTGGAGATTAGGCTCAATGGGCTCAAAGAAATATTAATTTACTTGCATCCATGTTTGTTAGCCATCTGCACAGTGAATTGTTTTGCTTCTATCTTTTCAGTGACCTATTTATTGGTGAGAATAAGATAAAAGGGCCTGGAGAAAAAAAGTTATGTATGAATGAAAGATAACAGCTACCTTAAGTCAGCAAACGTTTTCTTTTTCGTTCACTTTCTCTTTGTATAAGAATTACATTTTCTCTCTTCATTGACACTCCAGGCCAGAAGAGAGCAAGCTTGTTTCTGACGTGAGGTGGATTATGTTAGGCAATATACATAGCTTTCATTTCAGCACGGGAAGATATCACTTGCTGAAGGAAATGAGTTTCAGAAATGAGGGGAGGTCCCTGATATGTATTTTTTACCCCTGAGTGGTGAGTGAATCATTAGGTCTTTCCAACTTGTGAACACCAGCATTGTTTTCTGTTTTCAGAATGCATAATTGACAGTTGCTGCTGAGCTTTAGAGCTAGCTTTTTCTTGCTGAGAAATTCCTCCACGATATTGTCTTGTGCCAAGGTTTTGACTATTACAACTACCATATTCATTAATGTTTGTTATATTCGCTGGCAGCTGTGTGTATGACTGTTAAGAGGGAGCACAGGGCAGGCCTGTCATGAAGAGATACCTATTAGTGTAATGTAAATTGAAAGAGGGGGTGGTACTGATAATTAGGCCACTTCCGAAGAAGCCACATCTGGGCCCGGAAGACTCGAACAAATACAGGCCGATTGCCAACATCTCGTTTCTAGGCAAGGTACTTGAGCAGGTGGTTGCTAGCCAACTCTAGACACGATGACTCCATAGTGCCTTAAACTGGCATCAGTTGCTGTGAGGCCCCCAGCAAGAGCCTCATAATACATATTGTTATATGTGCCCACCCCACATCGGACCCATGAAAGGTTTGATGGGTTCCAGTTCTTACTCAGGGTTCCTTTCCCTAGAAAGAAGTAATTAGAGGCTTATGGTGTTTCTGTGATATCAGGTTTATTTGTACATATATACAGGCTGAGCATAAAATGAGGGTTCACAGCATTAGCATTCCAACAGATTCCTGTTCCCCATCATATATCTAGGGGAATCCATGGTGCTATAGGATTTCCTGCAGAGAGCAAAGGCTCCTTTTCAGACCCAGTTCCAGCATAGATGGCTACGTACAGAAACTTCACTTGCCTCCTCCTCTTGTCTAGTTGCGGGGAAGAAAGATGAGTCATCTCCACTCATCGCCTGTTCCTTCTTGGGCCATCCCAGCTCACACTGAGTGGTATCACTAGAATGTTACAGACTATAAAACATCCTTTCTCAGGTCTTAAGAGTACTGCCTCAAGAAAGCTCTCCTTACAGAAATATTAACTCAGGATGGAATTACAGTGTTGGAAGGGTTCCTGAATCTCTTTGCCATCAGAAGCACTGGGCTGTAATGGACGCCCTGAATGATCATTCAGACCAATCTTGAACCCATAACAATATATTTGAGACAGCTCTGTAAAGAACTAGGGATGTACGAAAGTCACTTACCTTTTCGTGGATGTGATTTGCGGTGGGGGGGAGGCGCTCTGTCCCTCCCCCCGGAATCCTCGACGGGGGGGAGGCGATCCGGTCCTCCCCTCCGGAATCCTGCCTGGCCAGCTCCGCTCTGCGGCGGCTCAGCGGAGCAGCCGGCCAGGGCCGTCCGCAGCTGGAGTTCCAGCCGCAGACGGGCTGCTGCGGATGCAAGTGGCGGCCGCTATAGCGGCCGCCATTTGCGTCCAGCCAGGCTGCCGTGATAGGCTACATAAGTATTTACATAGCCTATCACAGCAGGCCAAAAAAACCAAAACAGCGTATGCAAATGGCGGCTATGGCGGCCGCCATTTGCGTTCCCTATTTTTCGCCGTTTTAGCCTACATAAATATTTATGTAGGCTAAAATGGCGGGGAAAAAAGGAACGGAAATGGCGCCCACTACGCTATTTGCGTTCCCCTTTTTTCCCGCCGTAATAGCTTACATAAATATTTACGTAGGCTAAAACGGCAAAAAAAAGGGAATGCAGATGGCGGCTGCCATAGCCGCCATTTGCATACGCTGTTTTGTTTTTGCTGCATAGCCATTTGTGTACGCTGTTTTTTTTGGGGGGGGGCTGCTGTGATAGGCTATGTAAATACTTACGTAGCCTATCACGGCAAACAGCAGACATAAATGGCGGCTGAGGCAGCCGGTTGAAAGACCAGCTGCCACCGCCACCTCTGGAACCGCCGCCGGAGCCGCCACCACTGGAGCATCCGCCCCAGGTAAGCTGCGTCCTGGGGGGGAATCCACCGGGGGGCAGGGGGGCAGCCATTCCGCCACAGGTTTCGGGGGGCCGAATGCCAGTGCATTCGGCCTCACTGAAATCCGTGGCGGAATTCTCCGCCATCCCTATAAAGAACAGGTGCAACTCCCTGTACACCACACACATGCAGCCTGAAGAAAAACGCCATCTTGACTGAATGTAACCACCAGTGGTGTAGTGGAGTCAGGATTCACAGGGTCAAAGCCCCTGGATATTTGTATTAACAGGGATGATGACATCATCTGCCACCTCCTCAGACTTCCTAGTTCCTTCTGAGCTTAGCTGCAATCCTCAGAGTAACTGTTGGGGAAATGGATTTTCTCAGTCAAGATACATTGTTGTAAGCTGGTGTACACCATCCCTGGTGTAATGCAAAGTATTTTGAAATGGCTTGGTTTTGGATGGGTAAAGGCAAAATTGTATGCATGTTTAGACAGGAAAAAATCCTACAACTCCCAGCACTCCCCAGCTAGCATTCTGTCTAAACATGCATAGGTTTATGCTCTTAATGTAAAGTCTGTTTTGGCCCTGTCATAACTGAGATTGGTATTGTGTTGGCAACAAATGCCCAGATAAGGCTCCAGATACTGTAGCTCCACAGCGGACGTGGTAGAAAGCATGTGTGGTGAATCCCCAGGAGAAAGATTCAAGTCCTGCAACAGGAACAGTCTCCCTCTGAAGAGAAGGAGCTTTCTTCAAGGAAGGGGAAAGGGAACATAATAGGGTGATGACCACCAATGGAAGGTAACTTCACCTTCCCAGGGAACTAGCCCATCAAATCCCCCATAGCTCACCAGGTAGGAGCACTAAGATGGGAAACAAGGTATGTGGTTTGGAACCTCGCTGGGAGGAAACATCAAAGGTGAAACTTACCTTTTGGATGTCTAGCTAGCAACAATCATATCCAAGGCAAAGAAGTGGAAGAAGGTAGGACTTCATTTGACAGCTCTTGAACCACACAGCCACAGGAAGCCACAGGAGGTAGCCACATCATGGAGCATTTGGAATTCCCCAGTGCACAAGCCTATACAATAAGGATGGGCAACTTATGGCCCCCCAGATATTTTGGCTTACCACTTCCATCATTCTTCACTATTGGCTATGCTGCCTCGGGCTGATGGGAGTTGTAGGCCAAAACATCTGGAGGGCCACAACTTGCCCACCCCTGCTCTACAATGACTTGAGTGCATCTCAGAGGGTGCATTTCCAGAGCTAAGCAGAGGGGATACAAGACCTGTTGCTTATGCATTGGGGAATTGTTCCATGATGTGCTCTAAATGATCCATGATGTGTCCACCTCCTGTGGTCAAGGAAGCTAATTGCCACCCTCTCACATGACTTGTGGGTGCCATTTGGCCCTTCCAGCCCCATCTTTCCCATCCTCATTTGCTTGATTGCCTGTGCCAGCTGATGATTGCAACAGCTGGCCTCATTGTCCCTCTGCCCTCCACCCTCCATGTGGAACAACGACACAGTAACCAGGGTGGTGGTCTGTGTTGTGTGATCACAGTAGCCTGAGCCATTGCCATTGCTGGAACCCAAGTGGAGAAGATGTAGGCTGTGAGACATGACAGTGGAGAAGCCCTTGGACCCACTGAGTTTCCCCTCCTGAAGACCCCTGAAGCGGGAGAGGAGAAAAAGAATCCCCGGCTGGTATACCTCCACTATTAAAGAAGTAACAGCTATAACACAGTGAAAGTTTCATAGAACAGTGTCAGAGATGAATTATGAAAGTAAGACATGTAGATGGTGGTGCTAACTTTTCTGGCCCAGGAGGGTTCTTTGAAAGCCGTGTGACAGACAGCAGAGAAATGGGGGTGGTATTCCCCATTCCTCCATCCACATGCTGGATATGGCTTTACCAATTCCAAATTATCCCTCATGCAGCTTGCACAGGTACAAGAGCCCTGCTGGGACAGGAAGTCTGGCAACCCTACTGAGGAACAGTGGATTCCAGCTGAGGAGCAAGGGCTACTGTAGTTGTCTTGCTGTATGCCTTGCAATTCTGGGATACATAAACTGGATGTGGTGGACTTCCTTGTTTCCACACCTATTGGAAAGCTGCCTGGAAAGAGCCAAGAGGGACACAGGGACAGGAATGAGTAATGGTCAGTAGCAGCATCACATAGTGTGCCTGGCCAGTGTTCAGGAGGAGGCGGTGGTGAGTGAGGAGTTCTCATGCTTCCCACCTTAGTTCTCATGTTTCAGCCTCCCTGCTCACAACTGGAGACCTACCTATTGGGGGACTTGCTCACGGTCGTAAGGCTCCCTAGCTTGGTAAATGGGCCCCACGATTGCTCTGTGAAATTAGCAACAGCTGAATGAAATTCCTGTGAACTTCAACCAGGCAGAATAGAATGAGTCTCCCTAGACAAAAGGGTGATACTGTCAACATTGCACTTAGAAGGGAAGCTTTTTCTGGTTATTTTGGTTAGATATATGATTCCTTCCCCCCCCCCCCGCAAAAGAACCCTTTATATTGTGAAGGAGATAAAATAGGCTTTCTTTTATATTTTGGTTGTTTCAAAACACTTGCATAGCAAAGACTATAAATAGGGAGCCGACAGTAATCTTTTCAAGAGCAGATGGGTCTTTTATGCCTAACGTGGGAGTTGTCTTCTGTGCTACTTTTTCCAATTTTATTTTTTTATTTTATTTTTTGCTATTGCAGTGCAGATAATGTATCACTCCTTAGAAACTGGTGAGCTTTTCTACACAAGGTTGTTAATCGCCTCTTAATCTGCTGTATCTACTTTCAGTTTTGTCACAGAATTGAGATCTAAGCACTACACAGAGTAGTGTGTTTCGTTTCCTGCTTTTCTGCTAAATAACCTCTAGGTGGCACTGTGCTATAGCAGAATAGCACAAATACACAAGAGAGAGAAAAAAGTATTTCACTTCACAATTAAATGCAGCATTTTCCCTGATCTAACAAAAAAAACCCCTCAAACAAAAAAAGTGCTGGTTAGACACAGAAGCGAAACTGGAGGGCCACATGCTCATCTAAAGAACCTGTAAACAGCCATGAATAGGGAATGATCAGTGCATGGTAAATGCCTTGTGTAGAAAAGTCCTCTCTGTGTGTGTGTGGTGGGGGGGAAGCTTTCTCCAAATTTTATAGCTTTTACCAGATTATTCTTACTTCCCTATTAATGCTGAAATATATTTTTTATTCATTTAAAATATTTGTCAAACAGCTGACTTTTAAGATTACAAATCTTAAATTCTGAACATTGGAAATTTAATATATGATTTTTTAAAAACACTATTAGGGGCTGAAATTGACGTTTTGAGATCAGAAAAATTGAAACCTAACCCAAAACATCAAGTTTCCATGAGAATTCTTTGGAAAATTCACATTTGAATGTACAAAATGTCTTACTGAGAATATTTGGATTTCTAGATTTAAATCTGAGTGTGGATTTCCTTGCCGGATTAATTTCTACTCCTTCTATTACAGATCTTGCAATTCTGTGAGTTTCATAAGGAGGAAATTGGTAAAGTTCATATAAAAAATGCTAGCAATTTGACATGGCGGTGTTGTAAAGTATATGTCATCTAGGATTTTTTTTGGAAGGGTATAGCATTCCTGAATTGGAACCCTAAAGTGTAATTGAGTAAGATTTGTTTTAAAAAATGCAAAAGGATGTTTGCTGGCTCAGTCTAAATTTACTCCAGGCAAGGATTATACAGAAATTTCTCTATGGCAGTGGAGAAAGGCATAAGACTAAAAAGAACTGTTCTTGTGCCAGCTTTTGTAGTTTGATGTGTTTGAAATCACCAAGGCAAAACACTGTTGGAGGTAAATAAGCCAGAGATCTCTGCATGTGTGTCCTATGCTGCTAGATAGGACTGGATTAACGATTATTAATAATCCTCGTGTCTAGTAAATTGATACTGTGCTGTTCAGTAGATAGCCCCTAGGACAGCTTTCCCCGACTTGGTGTCCTCCAGATGTTTTGGACTTCAATTCCCAGCAGCCCCAGCAGGCATGGCCAATGCTCAGAAATGCTAGGAGTTGTCCAAAACATCTGGAAGTACCAGGATGGGGAAGGCTGTCCTAGGGCAAAGAATAAAACTCCCAAGGAAGCAAGTTTTATTGGTGTAACCAGTGGTGTAGTGGAGCCAGGGCCCACAGGGAAGCAGTGCTGGTGTTTTTTTAATTAGCAAGGACACTGGTGTCATCTGCCCCCCCCCCCGACTTCCCTGTTTCCCCTGAGTTTAGCTGCAGTTGTCATATTAGCTGGGGGAAATGACTTTTCCCAGTGACAATATATTGTTCCCTGTTATAATGTAAAATATTTTGGGGTGGCTTAATGGGCAATCAAGACCCCTTAGTTTTACAAAAATCCTGCTCCTGGTGAAGGTGAAACCTGCTAGACTGGTTTGCTGATAATGGATCAACTCAGCTTTCTGATTCTCCTTGGGGGTGTGGCTGTGGGGACTGTCATGATGTGTGTTTGCATGTCAAAATTTACCACTACACCGCTGGGAGTAACTGTTCAAGGCCCCCAAGAACTGTAGCAGATGTCTACTTATAACCCCTGTAATTGTCATGTTGCAGAGAAACACTTGAAAATGGGATGAAATGTCAAACACGCAACTCTTTCCCTCTTTCCTCTGGTTACTGACCATTTCCTGCTGCTTTTGCCTTTCATCCCACAATATTAGATAATATCCTCCCCTTCAACACTATTGTCTTTATCTTTATCCTTATCTTTATTTTAAGTTGCTAAATACACTGCCATAAATCAAGAGTGCAGTGAGCTAAGCTTCGGGACCAAAATTCTGTAGGGAATGTTTCCCTCCAGTGTAAAAGGGAGGTGGGAGGAATATCCTCATGCTTGGGAAAAAGAGCAGAAGTATGAATACGCCTCCTCCCGCAACCTTAATCTGGCTGTGCTTCTCTGTGAGCAGTCTATTTTCAAGAGGACAGAACAGAAATGAGATAGAATACAAAGAGAGGTAGTGGAGCCTTTTACTGCAGGTTGTGCGTGCCTGTGTGTGTGCTTATTATAAATGTGTTCAGTTGCACAGCAAAAATGTACAGTGGTTAAATAATTAATTAGTGGTTATGTGGCTGTATTGCTCTACCACCAGCCCTGACTCCATTGTATGGAGTCTGAAGATGAAACAAGGCAGGGTGCTTTCAGGCAAAGCCTCAGCAAGGCAGTTCTCACAGGCCAGATGTACAAGAATCACATGACAACTTGTCGACTGCTGGCTGCCAGGCAGAATTAGGAAGGGAATACACTGTAATGTGTATAATCCAAAACAGTATGATGTACTTGCGATTGGAACAGCTTGTTCAGGCTTATGCGTTGTGGGAAGGATATAAAAAAAAGAAAAGTCGTGAGGAATTGTTCTCTGTGAAACACCTACAAGAGGGAGAGTACAAGTTACTGTAACTTTGCATTTCTCCTTTCCCCAGCTACTTCCCACTGCATAGCCACATTCACCCACAGGGTAGGAGTGCACGAAAGCCACTTACCTGGTCTCGCAGCTTGTTCGCGGTGGGGGGGAGGCGCTTCGCTGCTCTCCCCCCGAAGTTCAGGCTGGGGGGGAGGTTTTCTGCCTCGCCCGGCCAAAATTCAGGCCGGGGGGGAGGCGCCTCGCCTCGCCCGGCCACGAAATAAAAAGTTAAAAAAAAACACGCCCCCGTGATAGGCTACGTGACGATTAACATAGCCTATCACGGCTAGATCTGCAAAGTCAGCCATGATAGGCTACATTAATCACCACGTAGCCTATCACAGGTGACTTAAAAAAAAAAAAGCGCGTACGCAAATGGCGGCCCCCATAGGGAGCCGCCATTCGCATTCCTTATTTGGTCGCTGTAGTCTACGTAAATCTTTACGTAGACTACAGCGAAAATAAGGGCAACGCAAATAGCGTTGCCCTTATTTTTGCCGTAGTCTACGTAAATCTTTACGTAGACTACAGCGACCAAATAAGGAACGTCAATGGCGGCTCCCTATGGGGGCTGCCATTTGCGTACGCGCTTTTTTTTAAAAAAAAGTCACCTGTGATAGGCTACGTGGCGATTAATGTAGCCTATCACGGCTGACTTTGCAGATCTAGCCGTGATAGGCTACGTTAATCGTCACGTAGCCTATCACGGGGGCGTGGTTTTTTTTTTAACTTTTATTGGAATGGCGGCGGCGGCGGCAGCCGGTCGAAAGACCGGCTGCCGCCTCTGCCCCTGTCGAAGACCTGCCGAACTGCCGCCGGGACCCGCCGCCGGGAGGGACATTCGGGAAAGGTAAGTCCCGTCCCGGGGGGGGGGGTTCGGGGGGTGTGTGTGGAGAATTTCTCCCCGAAACTTCTTTGGGGGGCTGAACACGTTGGCGCTCGGCCCCCCCGAAGTTTTGGGGAGAAATTCTCTGCCATCCCTACCACAGGGCCTGCCCTCCCATGAAGCAAGGTGAAGCCCGTGCCTCAGGTGGTGGAGCAGGAGGAGTGGTGAATTGCACTTCTCTTCCCCGCACACTCCTGCCAGGATTGCCCACCACTTCCTCCTTCAGCAGGTGCTCCAGAGAGCCCTGTCAGCTGCTTTCCCACCATGGCATTTGCCGCAGCAGGAGAATGGGGTCAGCAGGGATCTCTGGGGCAGTCGCTTGGCATCACTTGGTGATGCTTGCAACTGTTCTGGAGAGTCCTGCCAGTCCCACTCTCCTGCTGTGGCAAATGCCACAGTGAGAGCAGCCACCGGCCCTCTTTTCACTCTGAGGGGATCCTTTGAGGCAAGGTGAAAGGGTGGGTGGGGGTGTGATGAGGCAAGGGGAAGGGGTAGCATACAACAAGGCAAGGGATGTGGGGTGCGACAAAGCAAGGGGTGGGGGGTGCACGTGATGAGACAAGGGGTGGGAAGTGCATGCAATGCAGGAAGGGGTGGGGGTGAGTGTGATGAGGTAAGGGGAAGGGGTTGGGGGCATGCAATGAGGCAATGGGAAGGGGGAAGGAGGTAGGGGGCATATGACATGGTAAAGGGGGGGGAATGCAGTGCACCAGTACATGTGCTCTCTTGCTTCAGAGGTGAAGCCCCTGCTCACGTGGTGGAGGAGGGGTGGTGAGTTGCACTTCTCTCATCTGTCCCCCCCACACCCATACTAGGAGAACCCATTGCCTCCTCCTCCAGCAATGGGAAGGCATGGGGGGCATGTGATGAGTTTGCGCCAGAGCTGTTCACCCATTTTCTACTTTAAATCTGTCTATCTATCTATCTATCCATCCATCCATCCATTATTCACAAGGTGCCCTTTCAGATTTCATTTCGGGGTTGGGGGAGAGATTTCAACATGGAGAATAAGATTCAGCAAGGCCCAGCCATACAAATATTGGAAGTTAAATGACAAAACAGTGTCTTTATTAAAGATAATTGATTGTAATTATTCTCTTTTTAAATACCTTATAAGATCTATAGCAATGGCATGTCAACACAATATAACAAGATACCTTTTGGAGGGGAAGCAAAGGGATTTATGCCTTGGGTATATAGACCTGTTTAGCTTTTTAGAACAAAGGTCATTCAAGAGAGGTAGGCAAGAATTCCCTCAGGGTTAAAGGCCCTGCCTCCGCCACCGATGTGCAGCCAGCCACACCCCCTGCTGGCTATATGATCCACAGCTGTGTGAAGTCAGGCTAAACATGTACCAATGTGTATTGCTCCTCCATGTGGATGGGGAGGGGGGGAGTCCTGCTTGACTAGCCAGCATGACCCTGTGACTAGGAATGTCAGAGAAATCTGCAACAGAATGAAATGAGTTTGGATTTCTATGAATCCATCCTGTGGATTCCCCAGTAGACTGGCTTTTCCTGAGTTGGGACAAATGTAGTCATAGAAAAATAGTAAAATAAAATTAAAAAATGGTCGAAAATGCACATATCCCCCATAGGCTAAAGCATGAAAATGTACATTTGGGGAGGATATGCACATTTGGGGGGATTTGAGCAATTTTGCAAGTGTGAATTTGCACAAGTGTGAATTTGCACGAATTCAGGAAATTGGAAAAAAAATGATTTCATCAATGAGCGGAGGATGGAACGAAAGGCACCTGACAATTTGCGAAATGCAGATGGAACAGATTTTACAAAACCCATACATCCCCTACCTGTGACTCCCTTACAAATGCTTCCTTTCATTGTGTGTGTGTGTGTGTGTGAGAGAGAGAGAGAGAGAGAGAGAGAGTTGTCCCTTTAAGTGTGAGGAACCAGTGTGAGGAACCAGTTGGCCAAAGTTACAGGTGGTTTTGAGAGATAATCTCATGTGGCCCAAAACATGGGAAGGATTTCCTAAATGTCACCCCTGAAGAAAAGCCTTTTTCTGTCATCTTGAGCCCATCTCTCATAGGCTACTGCAGCCTTTCCCAACCTGGGGCACTCCTGATGTTTTGGACTCCAGTTCCCAGTATTCTTGACTTTTGACCAAACTGGTTATGGATGATTGGAGTTGAAGTCCAAAGCATCTGGAGGGCACCAGGTTCGGAAACCTGGGCTACCAGCTGTTACACAATAGCTTGATAATTGGAATAATGTAGGGATATGTTCACTGTAGTTTGTGATTAGTTATTACCACCTGGACTCCCCCCCCCCCACATTACCTCTGCTTGTGGATATGATTAGCCCAGTTGTTTTGCCATCATTCTCATGGTTCATGTTTTCCTCCATTGCCTTCCATAAGCAAATATTTTCCTCTGGGAACAGTTTCCAATCCTGCTGTGCTCTCATTACCTTCCTCGGACGTATAAGTCCCTAAGAAAAGAGAGGGGACACACATAGGGTGGCCACTTACATATCTCCCCAAAAAGAGGGCAAAAGAGGATGCAGATTTGCATACATTTTGCATACACGAATGTATATGCATCGATGCATTAATTGCTACAGTTTAAGTAGAAATGCAATACATCTCTCACCATAGTGGGGAAGACTGGGACCAGGTGACCTGTGTGTCGGCTCAGTTTGCTCTCTAGCTGCTGAACATTGATAGACAACTTCGAAGCCCCTGCGCTCCCTTCTTATGGTTCTTTATCTTTAATCTGGACTTAGACTGAACAGCCCTTCAAACAGAAGGCACTTTCAAACAGAGGACTGTCCTCAGTAAAGTAAAGCCCATGGCCACCCTAGGTACATGCTGTTGTTGATAGGCAAAAGTACACAGGAGGCTAAGGGCACTAGATAGCCACATACTTCCTTTCCCACCACAGTAAATCATGCAGCCAGACAGAAGCTAGAGAACTACTTTGTTCTTTTGGAAGCCAGTGGAAATGGTTCCCTTGCTGGTCATGGCAGGAAGCTTACTACCTGGCACTATAGAGAAATATCCACACTGCCCAATAGTTGGGCAGATCCATCTTTTGGGAACATCCCAAACAATTGTTCACACAGCTTAGTGTGTTTCACTTAAGAACATTTTAAGGAACTAAGTATAAAATGAAGGATTTACATGGAACTTTAATAGACAGCAGAACTTATCTTCAGTTAATGCTGGAGATAAAATTAGCACTTGAATCAGCAAGGGGATTTTTTTTTTTACAAGTTACAATTTGGAATACATTTTGGAGACTGAATTTCTAATGTGTTGCTCAGATCCCTAGAGCTTAAAGCATAAGAACTGATAGTCACTTTGTCGATCCTTTGATAATAAGCGTCCTGCTGTGATTCTACAAGGTTGAACAAAAACCAAAACAAAACTAGAGCAGGCTCACCAAATGTATTTCTTTCATGCAGACAGGTGAAGATAAACTGCTCATTTAACATTTTCTAAGATACTGTGACATGCAGCGGCAGCACTTTCATGAAAAATGTTTCTGAAAAAACCTCTTGTGTGGGTAGGTAGGTACATGCATATTTGGCAGCTCAGCACAGAGGACAGGAGGGAAAAATTGCTTTTGCAAATGTCTGCAGAGTTGAGCATTTAGGGCAACATTTGGCTGGCAGATCGACATGCTCTGAACTGCTGAATTTAACACATCTTAATGAGAATGGATGCTTTAATCTTGCTGTGCATCATTTTGCTATTGCAAAACTGTGCCAATGCATACTATCCCAAATAGACTTTTGGAGCACAGAAGATGTTTCCAATAACATTTTCCCCAGCACTGCTGCCTTGCTGCCATTTGCTCCCCTTAGGGTGCAATCCTATGCAGATAGGTGACCACTTAGAGGCGACCATCTATCCAATGCACAGCACGAGAAGCATGGAGGGGATCGTTCCCTCCACGCTTCTCCTGCCCTGCATTTTTGGCTAGACAGCCGATTTCAGCTGTCTAGCCACGGGAAGGCGGAGTGGGGGAGGAGGCTGCTGGATGACACATAGGATGTGTCGTATTGGCATTTCCGCCTTCCCTGCCCTGGAATGCTTTGTTTTGGCTGCTCCATGCTCCTCTTCCAAGCGCGGAGCATGGGGCTGTTCCACACTGCCTGCAAGGCAGCATGGAAGGGGAGGAAGGTCGTTTCTCTGGGAATTGACCTTGGAGTGCAAGCTCCGAGCTCGGTTGCCGGAAAATAGGGATGGATGAAAAGGACTTACCTGGTCCCGCAGCTTGCTTCGCGGTGGGGGGGAGGCGCTTTGGTTCTCCCCCTGAAGTTTAGGCGAGGGGGGGAGGCGCCCCGCCTCGCCCGGCCGAAATTCAGGCCGGGGGGGAGGCGCCCCATCCCTCGCCGCCGAAATTCAGGCCGGGGAGAAGCGCCCCGTCTACCTGGCCGTGAAAAAAAAAAGTAAAGTAAAAAAAAACACACACACACATACCCGTGATAGGCTACGTAACGATTTACGTAGCCTATCGTGGCTAGATTTCCAAAGTCAGCCGTGATAGGCTATGTAAATCGTCACGTAGCCTATCACGGGTGACTTTGGGGGGGAAAAAAGCGCTATTTGCGTTGCCCTTATTTTCGCCGTAGTCTACGTAAATCTTTACGTAGACTAGACGTGCCAAACTAAGGAACGCAAATGGTGGCGCCCCATGGGCACCGCCATTTGCATACGCGCTTTCCCCCCCCCCCAAAGTCACCCGAGATAGGCTACGTGACGATTTAAGTAGCCTATCATGGCTGACTTTGGAAATCTAGCCATGATAGGCTATGTAAATCGTTACATAGCCTATCACAGGTGTGTGTTGTTGTTTTTTTACTTTCCTTTTTTATTTTGCAATGGTGGCGGCGGCAGCCGGTCAGAAGACTGGCCGCTGCCGCCGCCCCCGCCGAACCGCTGCCGAACCGCCGACGGGACCCGCCGCCGAGAGGGACATTCACACGAGGTAAGTCCCATCCTGGGGGGGCGGGGGGCCTGCAGAGAATTTCACCACCAATTTCGGGGGGCCAAATGCGTTGGCATTCGGCCTCCCGGAGATTCGTGGAGAAATTCTCCTCCATCCCTACCGGAAAACCACATACCCTATGGCTGTCTAGCTGCTGACTAGCAGCCATATGATTGCTCCCTTCATATATTTTCAGGTGACACAGCAACATCTGATAGTTGTTGGTGATAGTGATAATGTTGTCGATAATAAATTATTGTTCTTAAAATGTGTAAAATAATGCCTCAAACAACTATGGAGTTGTATTCACATGGGAAACTGTTTATCGACAGTGCATGGCCACAAGGGGAAGTTAACCTGACTGCACCCTTACTATCTTGTAGAAATTTGTTGGTGCATGAGCCATTCACAAAATGTGTGGATTATGCCTTCTTCGAATCTCTAGCACTAGCAGGGGTGGGCAGAAAGTAGATCTCGAGATGTCTTGGGCTTCGACTTCCAGCATTCCTGACCATTGGCCAGGCTTCTGGGGGCTTCTAGGAGTTGAAGTTTCCCTGCACTCCAGAGTTGAACATCTGGAGATCTACCTTCTGCCCACCGCTGCTCTAAGGGCCAAATCAAATGTTACTTAGTATCTAGTAGCTACATTTTTTATTTTTACTTTAGAGTAGCTACTGGGGTCTCAACCCATATATTAAAAGCCCCTTACCTCCCCACACTAGGGTCCTAATCCAGATCACCCCACCCCCCATGCTACTTCTGAGTAAAAATGAAAGAAGATGAAGCTGCTAGATATGAATTTAAAGTAATGTCTGTTTGGCCCTAACACGCTTTAGAACAGAACTGTTAATGTAGCAGTATGTTCACTGCCTTGCTGGACTTCTACATCCTATGCAGCAATGAAATAAGCTAGTTATATGAGTAATCTCTTGTAGATAATGTAATAAGCTAGTTATATGAGTAATCTCTTGTAGATAATGTAATAAACTAGCTATATGAGTAATCTCTTGTAGGATTTTTTTTTAAAAATGTTGTTTATGCTAAGACCTTCATGCTTTCTCTTACTGTGAAAATACTGTATGGAATTACACCTAGTTTTGACTGCATATAGGGAGAATAGATCCATATTACGTGAATGAGAGTGCTTTTTCAGTGTCATGTTTTTTGTAAGAAGAACCTTCTTCTCATCAGAACAAAGAGAAACCTAGAACTTAAGCCAAGATCTGATTCATGATTTTTGCATAAGTAAAAAGGCAACTGATGGCAACCCCAATCTTAGTCTTTGCTCTGAAGATTTCTTTATTTATGAGCTTATGATGTTTTATTCTTGCCCTTCACCAGTAAGGTCACTAAGATGGTTTACAGATCAAAACATGAAAAACAACAATTGAATAAAATATGCCCAGAGCCCACAATCCTCATAAGCTGCCAAACAGGAATCAGCGAAAGTATAGCAAATGTACTTCTGTGTGTGTGCATAATGCACTTCTTTCACCAATGAACAACGCTGCATATCTGGGAAGAGAAGTCAAAGCCTCCAAGTCAGAAACAGGGCATAGCTTCCCTATCAGACTTGAGCTTCAACTCTAATTTTAGAAATTCAGCAGTCAGCAAAGTGCTGTATTATTGCACAGTGTCTGCCTTTATGATGCAGTCTTAACAATTTGATAGATTTGTTTTCCCTTAAGCTCTTTAAGCTTAAGGAGCAAACGGAATATCTCTTTAGAGGACTTTGCTGACATGATTTCCATTCAAGTCTCCAGAAGTCCAAAGTATTGGGGGTGGGATCCAGGACCTGTCTTCTGCGAAAAGAAGGGTCCTTGCATAAGAGGAAGGGCTCTGCTCATGGAAGGTCCCTCTACCTGATTTTTGAGGATCCATTCAGCAGGGTCTCCTGACACTCTGGGCAGGTTTGCATGATCACCAGAGTCCACCATGGTTTATTTAAGCCACAGTGGGTTGCAACATGTATGAGGGCCATTTTGAATATTCAACCCCCGGTATGGGGTTGCCGTGGTTTGTTGTGTCATCCAAACCCAAGCAGCAGGGGTTATTTGAGGGTTAAACAACCTTCAAATAACCCTACAATAGACCATGGATTATTTGAGGGTTGTTTCCTCCTCCAACATCCCCTGCCACCTAGGTTCAGATGACATGACAAGTTACACCCGGGGCTTGAATAGGCAATGGGGCATCTGCAGGTGCTGTGGTTCATCATGGCTTAAATAAGCCATGGTAGGCTGCAGTGATCGTGTGAACCAGGTCAAAGTGTAGCATTTTCAGGGGGCTGGAGGGGCTGCTGTGGGAAGGAGGGGGTGGGGAGGTCCATTTCTGCCACTGCAGTTGATCCAGCTTAAATCTGGATCCAACCCTAGAACACTGGATGTAAATGTTGCAGTTTACCAGGCCTTGCAGCATCTTCCCATCCTGGAGACACCTTGAAAGAACAGATTCTAAAGAGGAAATATTAACCCCCCACACATACACGCACACACCACAAAGTAATACTAGATGGCAACTGATTGGGGAAAAATTTCAACAAGTCTCTGCAGATACGTGTGCATTTAGATGAAATGGAGAACCAGACCTTTTTGGATCTAATCATATAGAGTTTGTGGAGAAATGCCTCAACAATCTCACATTTTCAATAGGTGATTTCCAACTGCACAGTGAAACTATGGAAGACACATTTTTCAGGAAGTATATGAACCAAAACCTAATGAAACATCAAGGGCAAATGAGAACTGAAAATCCCCTGTCTTCAAAGCACAGCCCAGTTTGGAGTAGGGAGGGGGAATTTAGCATGCTTTGCCAGGTGTCCAGCCATATATGAGCTGAAGGAGCCCAAGTCTATGTGATATCCAAACTACTTACGAGCTGGAAGAAGGATGATGACTGATCAGTCTAAGTCTGTCCAGGCTAATGATATTATCGAAGTTACTATTTCCCGGCTCACAAATATGATTCTTGTAAGTTCGTAATGCTCTCCTTAAATACAAAGCAAACCTTATGGTCCGTCTTCTGCAGTTCATATTTTAAACCAAGAGGAGAAGTCAAGCTCGCCCTCCCTCCCCCCATACTACAGTTGTGCCTGGCACACTGCTACAGTTGTGAGCCAAGCACTCGGACTGCAGGGAAATTTGGCTTTCCCAGGTCTATTGACATCAGCACTCCTGGTGGCTGGCTCACAGCTGTAGCAGTGTGGCAGACAGGGCCAGCCCTCCCATTAGGCAGAGTGAGGCGACTGCCTCAGGCAGCAAATGTTGGGAGGCAACTGCAGTGGCCCACAGCTGTTCCTCCTGAGCCGCAGGCATTCCCTTCTGTTAGAGGACACTGTTGTGTTTGCCACTTAAACTGTCCTGAGCCCTCTAAACTAGCCTGCTGCCTCAGTTGTGTTGAAGTAAGATTCAACTGCTGGTCCAGCTGGCTTTTGTACATGGAATGGGTAGGGGTGCCATCTCGTCTTTCATCTCATGCAGCAAATGTCTTGGGCCAGTCCTGGTGGTAGAGGTGTGTGTGTGTGTGTGTGTGTGTGTGGCAGGCGGGTGGGCGGTGGGAGGTGGAGGAGAAAACCCTCTCCAATAATCTAGTCCACCATTGCAGCCACTGCTGAATAAGCAAGCCAGGTAAGCAGATGGGTAGCAGAAAGGGGGGTTATTATGGAGGGAAGGAGGCAGGCAAGTCAGGTGGGTGGTAAGGGGGGAGTTTATTGGAGTTGAACCCTGTTATACCTCTGACAACATTGTTAAGGGTATGATGTAGTCTTTGTCTTGAAACTGGACTTGGAATAAACCAAGCTATTTTCTGTGTCTGGGTGAGCCTGAATGGGAGGTTGACCTATTTCTAATCTGGGGAAATGGCTTAATTGTGTACATGCTAGAAAAAAAAGGGGAGGGGGAAGCATGTGATTTTGTTTTTTAAAGATGTGTACATTGATAGGTATACTGGACAAATACCAGAAGAGCTGTAATTGGCCCGGGTTCTTTTCCATGTGAACACATCTTCAAAAGTGTATCTGTCTATCATAATTAGCAAAGTGGCCCCTTTCTGCATAACTATAGCCAAAGAAACTGTTGCAGGAAGGACTACGGTGATCATACTCAGTTTTCTATCGCACGAGCAGCAGAATAGAGCTGCAGAATAGGGGCTTTTAGTAAAGAGGAGAAAATATCCTCTGTCTGGAATCTATCCAAATGTTCTGAGAGCTGTGACATTAGAGCAAAGGTGACAAGCACAATTGGACTGGTAGAAACAGTGTGTTCATTGCCCCTTTGAAAAGATACTGCTTTTTCAAATCATTGTTGACAATCACTTCTTCTGCTCCTCTCGGCCCATGTGTCTGTTCATACGTTCTGGTGTTCTTGCCCTTTCAAACTTACCCTGTATTCCTGATGGTCCTGATCCTGGCTTTTCTGGACATTGGCTTGTATCTAATTGGTGTTCCTCCATGGGTGGAAGGCTCTTTGATCCAGTTGAGCAGGAGTCCCCAACTTTTTTGAGTCAGTGGGCACTTTTGGAATGTTGAGAGTGTTGTGGGTGCTTTCACAAAATTGTTGCCATTGGGATGTGGCTTTGCTATTCATAAAATGGTTGCCATGGTGGGCATGGCTGGTCAGAAAACACTAATTTCCCAGAAGGCAGATGGTGAAACAAAAAGAATGGTAACTTGCCCAAGAACCTAAGTACAAGGCAGAGGTGAGGTCTGAGCACCAAAACACAAAACCACTCTTTTGAATCCAAATAAAGAAGTCTTTGGAGGGCAGCACTTTGCTGTGCAGCATGGGCAGGATGCCAAGAGAAGTGTGCACAGTTG
Organism: Heloderma suspectum; assembly: GCF_057233095.1. Classification (NCBI taxonomy): domain Eukaryota; kingdom Metazoa; phylum Chordata; class Lepidosauria; order Squamata; family Helodermatidae; genus Heloderma; species Heloderma suspectum. The sequence continues at coordinate 92,487,386 of NC_139459.1, forward strand.
TCCATGGGAACCATGTTGGTGACCCTAGCAGTAGAGGCTTTCATCAGCAGAATGGGGAGAGGTGATTTTGGGTTATTTCGCCTTCCCCCTGCAGCCTTCTGGAAAGCCCATCACAAACAACTGTGTGGAAGGTAGTGTGGGGAGCAGCAGGAGGGGAGAGGAATTGCCCAAAATGGATTCCCTCCCCATTCCACAGACAGAACCCTCTGGTAGATCAAAAAGCCTTCCATGAGTAGAGGGACACCAATTGGATACATCTCTGAGCATTTCACCTCGATTCTGGTACAGACTTTGATTTCCTTTGTCGAAGACTGATTCAACTTTTTCAGTTCCTTTGGGTACATGTATTAATACTATCCAGAAAAGGGCAACCAAAATGATTGCTTAGAGCAAGTCCCCTTTGAGGAAAGGTTACAACATTTAGAACTCTTAGTTTTTTTAAAAAAAAAAGTTGAGTAAGGGGAGACATGATAAGAGATGTTCTAAAATATGTATGATGTGGAGAAAGTGGATCATGGATAATACTAGAATCCGAGGTTGTCCCATGAAGCTGAATGGTGGAAGATTCAGGATGGATAAAAGAAAGTACTTCTTTACACAACATGTAGTTAAACTATGGAATTTGCTGCACAAATCGTAGCCACCAACTTGGATGTATTTAGGAAGGGGATTAGATAAATTCATAGAGGATAAGGCTGTCAGTGGCTACTAGTCATGATGGCTATGTATTTACCTCCAGTATCAGAGGCAGAATGCCTCTCAGCACCAGTTGCTGAGGAACATGAGTAGGAGGGTGCTATTGCACTTATGTCCTACTTGTGGACTTTCCATTGGGGCATCTGGTTGGCCTCTGTGTGATCAGAATGCTGGACTAGGTAGGCCTAGGCATGTTTACTCTGAAGTAAATCCCACTGCGTTTCATCGTAAGCATGTTTAGGATTGCAGCCTTAGTCACAGTGAACTTTAGCTAGACCAGAGGCACTGTAATTATTACTCATATATGCATACACACTCTTAAAATACGTAGGGCCGCTATAGTGGTGCTGTAATACACTCTTGCAGATGGTGTAAGTTACTTCAGCCAGTTTGCACTGTACATATATTGAAACATTCCAGTTTTGCTAACCAATAGCCTCAGACACAAATTTCCTGAAATGTAATATAAAGAACATGTTGTTTGCTCATAGTTATGTTGGCTTGTTAGAGAAGAGCAACCGTGCCTGTATATTTTTAGTAAAAATGGGAAATCTGGTCTACATGAAATAAATCCTTTTCCCTGCTCTTCATAACATATTTCATAGATAAGTACTTTTCTTAATCCAAATTGAAAAACACACACATTTAAATAAAATCAAAGAACACGTTATACAAGAGAGGGATCACACTGAGCAGTCACACCCTTGAAGGCAGCCTAAACATAATTTTAATATTAATAATTCTAAATTTTGAAAAAAATGACTGCAGCTGTTGAGATGGATCATCTCCTCCCCACCCCCTCCTTGCTGAATTTAACAGGGCCCAACCTTCCCCCCACCACGCCCTTTCCACTCAAGAAGAAAGAGAATGCTTTCTAAAAATTTAAGTCAATAATCAAGAGCAGCTTGTCCATATAGGCGAACTAGGAGGTCGCCTAAGGCACCAAGTTAAGTGGGCGCCAAATTCGAGGGAAAAAATACAAATTAAAACAAACAAGTAAAATCAAGAAGATGCCATTCTTTCAATTCCCGTGCACGTACTGAGGGAATATGACCGAGGCTGGGGAGGTGAGCAAGAGACTGACTGGGGATGATGGGGTTAAGTCAGGTGGCCCACCCGCCTTTGGGACCCGTTTCTCCCTCAAGTGATGTGGAATGCTACTCCCAGTTAGAGGCAGGGAGTGAAAGCCCCCCCCCCCCAGCAGCTGCTTCCTTTGCCCTCAGAGGGCTGAGCTTATAATTGGGGTGATATGGCGCTTTTTTGGCCATATCACCCCAAGGATGCAATCGGGGCCCTTCTTCCAGAGACCTGCTGTGCCAATACAGGGCTTCATAAAAACACACATTTTGGGCGTGTTTTATTATAATTGATAATATTTCTGCTTCTGAAGATGCGGGGGGGGGGAGGGGGGTTGCCTCTTCATTAAACGGAAAATAGGGGCAAAATGTTTCCCAGTTTACCAAATACCTCAGCCTAGATCTGCCCTTGAGGTTTGAGGGTGGAGGCGCCGATTGCATGGTTCACTTAGGGCGCCAGTTGCTGGCAACTAGTCCAGGGCTGCCCCTGTTAAGAATCTACCTTTAGATTATTACAGCCGTACAGTATTGAAGTATAAAATGCAAATACAAACATTAAAGCCTAATGAATGTGTAAAGGGATTATAAGGAAGGGGAGGGAAAAGAGGTGAGGTAGATAAGAGAGTGAACAATGATGCTTTTATTTACCATAAAGGTTCACAACAATTTTGTAAAATTCAGCAAAGAGTATATGTTGAATATAAGATAGCAGCAGTTGGGGGATTGGCAGGCACCTACGGTCACTTCCGCATTTTCCAAATGAAACCATCTGCCCCCTGATTGAGAAGCAAGTCTGACCTCCAACTGGGGCAGAGGCTCCAGGAAGCCCTCAGGCAGAGTCAAGAGCTCATCTCTGGCACAACAGAGAAGAAAGGGAGGATATGCTAGAACAGCCTGGAGAAGGATCAGAAGGAGAACTCAGCAAGACAAGGCAACAGTAAAGCTATTGGGTCAGTGGGGAACTGTTTCACTAGCAGTGATCAGCTCATGACCGACTGGTTTCACACTGGGCGATAGGGCTGGGTGTGCTAACCATATGCTAAGGAACCTTCAGCTCTAGGTTTCTACCCAGTCACTCAGAATGCAGTCCTGTGGAACTGCTGCCTGTTAGACTGAAGCTTCTGAGCTCAGAGGCTTCCACAAATCCTGTGCCCTACTGGGCTGTTGCCAACTGGAAAGGATGAACAATGGAGGCAGTTTTACCACATCTTCCTCCTAAAAAAACCAACAAATCAGTTAGGCCCCTGAATGCTCACTTTCTGACTTCTGTGAGGTCAACCAAGGTTGTATTTACATTTTAGTTGCTTTATTCGTTCTTGTAAACCATCCTGGAATATGATAGAAGGGCATCACAAAATTCTACAATAAAAAACAAGCAATCAAATAACATTTACTTATCACTGAATGAAATGAGGCCTAGAGTCTACCATGTTGGGATTCTTCACATGGAGCTTTTATTCTGTTATTGAGATGGCTCTCTAACGGAAGTTTGCAGGCTCTTTAGATGACACCATGAACCTCCAGGGCATTTCCTGCCATTTTCCCCAGCCTATTCCATGTTTTCCCCAAACACAAAAAATGTGGTATTCTTTCCAGCCCAAAGAACAGGAGCGCCATGACCTTCTCGTGAAATTCTCCAATAGTGGAACAAACCACTGTATCTGGTTGGCTGAGGGCTGCGCACTCTCCATACCTGCCATGTAAATGCTTGAACACATTTCTCGATTGGAGGGAGAAGAGGGTTAAATGCCTCCCTGCAACGAAGGGAGACACATCTGACCCCTCGCCCCACCAAGCTCAGAAGCAACTCCTCTGTTGATTCAGAGCACCCCATTAAGTTGAATGGGGCTTACTTCCAAGTAAGTGTACCGAGGGTTGCAGACTTACAGTGTAAACTTCTGTCTACTCAGAAGTAAGTCCCATTAAGTTGAATGGGGCTTACTTCCAAGTAAGTGTGCAGAGGGCTGCACTGACAGCACAATCTTATGTTTACTCAGACGTAAGTTGTAGCTTTCCTGGGGGCTGCAAGGAAACAGTACAGCACAAGGTAAGAGGTAACCTTTAAAGTCACTCACTAGAAGGGATTCCAACTTCCCTCCTGCTGCGGAGGAGTGGGGGGACAGGTGGAACCATCAATCATGTTACGGGAACCAATGATCAGCCTTCTGTCCTGATTTTTCCGTGCAGCCATGAAAAGGTATAGAGCAGAGGGAAGCGCTATGAGAGATGCCTGTATACAGGTCCAGTCTAAATCCCAGAAGGATCTGGAATCAAAAGGACTGGTTTGTAGTGGGATAAAATGCCAGGTGTGAAGAGAGCCGTTGTCGCAGTCTTCAGCTAATGCTGTTTTCAGTCAAAATCCCCCGCATGTAAATATGTTGGTATGCAAATATGGTTGTAGCATTTCATGGTAAAATGCCATATAAACTAGTGTCATATATTCACAGCAGTGGGAGTTGCTGCTGTGCATTGTTTGTCCAACAAACAAACAAACTCCCAAATAAGCTGAACGTTCCAGCTGCTCTGTTCCCTTGAGTTTATTTAGCAAGTCAGCTACTCCTTGCTGAATTTGGTTTATTATATCTGGAGTGATGGAGGTAACTGCTGAGGCCATAGCATTAAAATAGCTTTAAAAACTAACTAGCCCTTTAAAAATCAAGTGGTGGTTAATATGTATAACACTGAGGAGGATTTCCCAGAGCGATGGCACTGTAGAACTAATTGCTTAGCTGAGTCATTTCCTTTCTATCTCTTGGTATCTGACAAGGTCATAAGATCCAGAATGTTCCCTCGGGCGCATGCAAAGCATATGGATATTTCCTCATTCTAAATAACCAGTTTTATTGCTGAGAAGGGTAGAAAACATGTACATACAGGCCATGCAAGCCATGTAGTCTATGAGAAGTAGGGCAGCCACTTTCGCATCGCCAAACAACAGGAAACGCAGCACCCCAAAAGAGGACAACAGAGGGCACCATTTTGCATTACATTTGCATATGCTAATTCATCATCTTCCTCAGACACATGGGGCCCTAAGAAAGGGGACAGGCACAGGTAGGGTGGCCATTTAAGCATTGCCCAAAAAAAGAGGGCAAAAGAGGATGCAGATTTGCATCCATTTTGCACATGCAAATTTATATGCATAGACGCACATTTAGAAATGACTATAATTTAGTTAGAAATACAGTACATCTCATCCTAGTGGGGAAGACTGGCCAGGTGAACCCGTGTGCCTGCTCAGTCTGCTGTCCAGGTACTAACTGTTGATGGGCAACCTCAAGGCCCCTGCTGCTGCCCCTCCTTATAGTTCTTTGACTTAAAAACAGATTTGGATCAGGCCATCCTTCAAAGAGAGGATGCCTTCAAATAGAAGACTATCCTGTGTAAAGTAGAATGACTGGTCACCCTAAGTGAGAGGGCCCAGTTTGCACGGTGCAGGTGGAGTGATGCCTGTAGGAGCCTGTGTAAGCCGATCACTGGCTAATGGCCACACAGACTACTAGAAGGCCTACACAGACCCATGCTGCAGACAATTGTCATAAAGTGAGAAGCTGGAAATGCAGTGCACAGCACTGTGTGGGCCAAGGCTAGAAACCTCCTTCATCCCAGTTGCTCTAGGCAGAAATAATCTCCCTTTGAATAATTTTGCTTGCTTCTTGCAGGCCGTTTGTTTCCCCCCCCACCACCACCACAAATAGCCTGGTCCAATGGCTCCAATGTCAGTGGGGCAATGAATCCACTCTGGGTTTCAGTCCAAACCAGGCAGAACTCTAAAGGAGCTATCCAAGGTGCAAAGAGAGTTCTTTGGAAGGTCTCTGCAACAATGCTGGGAATCTGCATAAGACCTTGACCAAACTATATAACACAAGGCTCTGTCACAGTCTAAGAACACAGTTAGCTCACCTTTAAATTAATAATATGCTTTAACTGTGCCTGTTTTCTTCTGTGCATGAAAAGGGAAGATCCTGTATGCTTGAGCTATTGCAACGGTTAGAGAAATTACTTGCTTTAATTTAAACAAACAAACAAACAAGCAAACCAACCAACCAACCAACCAACCCCCAAACTCTCTAAGTAACCTTGTGACATGTCACCTAGATGAGGCTTCTGAAATGTCACCTAGATGAGGCTTGTGAAGCAGCAAAGTCAGGCATACTGAAGAGGTCCCTTGATAATTTATGGTGACAAATGGAATTTCTCTATCCTTTTATGCTTGCACCTGGGCATCTGATTTCCACAGATATCCATGTGCCATCTCTTCCAGAAGACTCTGTGTAGAGGGTGACCTCAGAGATACCAAGGCCAATATGCCAGCCTAGAAAACTCTCCTGCCATGTTTTAGGCGGTTGGTTAGTATGCATTGAAATATTGTGGGATGGTCTTGTTTGCAACAAAGTTGCATAGAAATACCCAAGTGTGTGCCTTACAAACTTGCACAAAACCCTTTTGTCCATTCATATTTAATATGGCAGTGCAGACCTGGAGGTTATTCAAGCAAGGAACCAGTAGTACAAGAAGACAAGTGGGCCATTCAGACAACATACTAACCCACACACAGTGGTTGAGTGTGGGTTGTTGTTGAACTATGGGTTGTTTATTGAACTGTGGGTTAGCGTGCTGTCTGAACCCAGGACATATTCTGCAGGGTGGTTTGTTAACCATGCGGTGTGGCTTGTTAACCACCCTGAATAGGAGTGCTCGAAAGTCACTTACCTCGTCTCGCAGCTTGCTTCGCGGTGGGGGGGAGGCGCTTCGCTTCTCCCCCCGAAATTCAGGCCGGGGGGGGAGGTGCCTCGCCTTGCCTGGCCGAAATTCAGGCCGGGGAGGAGGCGCCTCGCCTCGCTCGGCCGCGAAATAAAAAGTTAAAAAAAACCCCGCCCCCGTGATAGGCTACGTGACAATTTACGTAGCCTATCACGGCTAGATCTGCAAAGTCAGCCGTGATAGGCTACGTAAATCGTCACGTAGCCTATCACGGGTGACTTAAAAAAAAACAAGCACGTACGCAAATGGCAGCCCCCATAGGGAGCCACCATTCGCGTTCCTTATTTGGTCTCTGTAGTCTACGTAAATCTTTACGTAGACTACGGCGAAAATGAGGGCAACGCAAATAGCGTTGCCCTTATTTTCACCGTAGTCTACGTAATCTTTACGTAGACTACAGTGACCAAATAAGGAACGCGAATGGCGGCTCCCTATGGGGGCCGCCATTTGCGTACGCGCTTGTTTTTTTTTTAAGTCACCCGTGATAGGCTACGTGACGATTTACGTAGCCTATCACGGCTGACTTTGCAAATCTAGCCGTGATAGGCTACGTTAATCATCACGTAGCCTATCACGGGGGCGTTTTTGTTTTGTTTTTTACTTTTCTTGGAATGGCGGCGGCGGCAGCTGGTCAAAAGACAGGCTGCCGCCCCCGCCCGTCGAAGCCCTGCCGAACCGCCGCTGCGACCCGCCACCGGGAGCGACATTCGGGAAAGGTAAGTCCCATCCCGGGGGTGTGTGCGGGGGGTGGGGGGTGTGCAGAGAATTTCTCCCCGAAACTACTTCGGGGGGCCGAATACGTTGGCACTCGGCCCCCCGAAGTTTCGGCGAGAAATTCTCTGACACCCCTAACCCTGAATAACCCAACAACAAACCATGAGTTCTCAAGGTGGCTTGTTCGAGAAAATAAGCCACACTGCATGGTTAACAAGCCACCCTGTAGGTGTTTAGACAACACGCTAACCCATGATTAAACAAACAACCCATGGTTCAACAACTACCCACACCCAACCATCGAGTAAGGGTTAGCATATTGTCTGAACAGCCCCAAGAAGTGCAAGAAGTAGGGAAGAGGTTTGGTGAGACACCTTGCATGGTGCAGATTGCACTGGTCTGTGCTGGCTCCACAATCTGTGTTTGTCCCTATCCAAGGTCTTAAGACACTCCAAGATTTTGGACAGTGAACAGAGCAGCAGAGTGATCATAAACTGCAAGCTGGAGTGTCTGTGAATTGTATGGAAAGTATGCTGAGATACCACAAACCAATTAAAATCATTTACTTTCCTTAACAAGCCTAAAGATATTAGAGCCCTGTTCAGATATTATGCCTGAACAGGGTACTGGTAATTCGTGACTAGGGGCACAGTGGGGCCCCACCCCCAATGGCCATGTCTCTGCCCCCTATGCCCCTGCTTTATCAGGGTCCCTGATCTTGTGGAGAATTCTGTGAGTAATGCCATTTCAGACCTTGCGCTCAAAGTCAGAACTGAGGGAATGGGGCGAGCGTGTGTAGCCCCTTGCTCTTACTCGTGCATTGCTATATCCTGTTCAGGATAATGCCTGAACAGGGCTATTGTCTGTTATAAGATACTGTTATGATAAAATTCTAATACATAGTTTGTTCAAATGGATATAGATTCAAGTGTGTGTGTGTGTGTGTTTAATACTCTGTTGTTAGTCTTTCTATCTTTCATATCTATACCTATATCTATAGGTATATACATTTTCCTTATGCATAATTTGTTCTTTGGTGACTGTTTGTTCACCCCTTCTCCATTCCATGAGATTTGCACACTCAAGGGTACAACACCACCATCTGCTGGCCAGTTTACAGAAACTGAAAAATTGGGGAAGGAAATTGTATATTTCCACGTATTTGTTTAAAACATTTCTATACAGCTCTTCGCCAAATATGATTTCAGAGTTCAAAGCTAAACCAAAACAACCTAAACAAGTGTTAACCCTCCCATTACCTCCTCCTGCTTCTTACTAGAATACAACAGCTGTGCTAAAGCATTACTAAGTTCCTCTAGGCATATGAAGAATAGAGATAGGAGTTAGATAGAGTGAACGGAAAACCCAAGACCTCGAAATAATTTCATTTGCCACCTCTGAAGATGGGATTCCAAATCCCCTCCTCAGAAATAACCTCCAAGTCTCACGCTCAGAAAGCACTCTAAGGCCTGAACTCAGAAATAATACTAAGTTCTACTTTCAGAAGACACCTTAAGAATATTGTACTGTTAGGAAATTGAAGTTATTAATCAGGTTGTTGGTATTGTTTATTTCATTTATAAAGACAAAAATAAATAAAAAGTATTCTCAAAAAGAAGACACCTTAAGTTCCAAAGTCTAAGAGTCTAAAGAGGTCCATAGTTACCCAAATCCTTGGGTCTGGTGGCACAGCAGAAAGTGTGAAGTAGCAGTAGGAACCAGAGCAACAGGAACACAAGCACCACCCCTGGAGCTCCCATTCCCTGGGCTTTTATACCCCTGCTCTGGTCAAAGGTGGGGCCTAAGGGGCAATGGGACAATCAGCCTCCAGTAGAAAATGAGGTGCACGTGGTTAGAGCATTTGCTCACCAATCAGAAACAAGGTGTCCCATCTATCTCCCATAATTTCATGTGTCTGGGGAATGTATCTGGCACCATTACAAATGGGCTACTTTGAAATGTCCCCAAATATGACCAAAGTCTACCATCTGGGCATGTTAACTTGATTGATGCATTTCTCTTTGGTATATCTTCTTTGAACTCCTGGGCATCTTTGGCCTTTTTTGGTCATATCCGCCCAAACACCTCCTCCTAGTTGTCGCTCGTGCTCAGGGCTACACTTCCCCACCCAACTAGCATCGAGAAATAACATTCTTTTATCAGCAGGTGTCAAAACAGTACTTTTCCTCCTCTTAGTAGGCATCTGAGCCTGCTCAGTTCGGCTGTTCATCTCACTTAGACACTCTACCAGCATGTCGTGGCCTTGAGCAGGCTCCGTGAAGCCGCTTGTAAAGACAGCTGCATTTCCCCGCCCCCCTTCTTCAAAGACAGTCCTGCAAAATCTCAGAGTCTCAGTTAGTGAAATAACATAATTTAGCATAGAATCAAACTTCATGGCCTTCTCGCCCAGGGGTCAAGAATCTGGAATATAAAACTTGGTTACAAGTCTGGGGTCTTCTAGGGGCTTTTCTCATAGGCCTCCCCCAGATCAAATCAGCCCTCTTTACTCTTTGTTAACCCTTTTTAGTACCAGATTAACACAGTGTACAACATATGCAAATCATAATGAAATAAGACTTGGGCTAGAGCTACACTAGTGCTTTTTATCGGTACTTAAGTGCACTGACAGCTGTTGAAGCACATTCTGTATTCCATATACCACTTGTCTAGCATTATTTCCTGCTTTTTATTCTGTATTATCTGAAATACCACAACAGATGTCAGTGGTATAACAGAGGTATTGGCTCAGATGTCATTGGTATGACAGAGGTATAAATGCGCAAGAGGGATATAGGGTCACCATGATGTTGTTGTTCAGTCGTTAAGTCGTGTCCAACTCTTCATGATCCCATGGACCATAGCACGCCAGGACATCTGGCCACTGGGCAGCCCTGCAGGGACGCAAATGGCGGCTGTCGTAGCTGCCACCATTTGCGTCTCTGTATTGAGCTGTGATAGGCTACGTAAATATTTACGTAGCCTATCACGGCAGGGGGGGAAAAACCCAGCGTACGCAAATGGCGGTAGCCGCCGCCATTTGTGTATGCTGGGGTTTCCCTATCCCGGCCTTCACAGGGACGCAAATGGCATCCCTGCATTAGCCGTGATAGGCTACCTAAGTATTTATGTAGCCTATCATGGCTATGAAGAGGAGGAAGTGAATGGCGGCCACACGACGGCTGCCATTCGCAAAGCAGCGCGGATGGGAGCAGGTAAGTGCTCCGTTTCGCGCACCTTTCATGGGTTGGGGGGGCAGGGGCTTCGTTCCATGACAGATTTCGGGGGGCCGAATGCACTGGCATTCGGCCTCACCGAGATCCATTGCGGAATTCTCTGACATCCCTAGGGTCTTTATGTGATACTGTAAAGAGCATTACACCTTTCCCAGCATATCGTTCCCATAACATACTGCCCATAGTATGTATCTGTATGGTGCCACATTCTGTCAGAGGCATCTCTAGTTAAAGATTGTAGATAGCAAGGCTGGATGAAACCTCTGCCAGAAAGCTGTTTCCAGTCAAAGTTTAAATCAAAGGGAATGGGCCAGTGGTCTGACTGAGGGCCCAAGTAAGAGGATGGATGTCCATGATTGGCTCTTCTGTCTTGTTAAATTTAGCAAACTAGCAGCCATGGAACAGGGTGAGGTTATCTGGATTGTGACCAGAGTGCTAGATAAGGAGAGATTAATCCTTTCCCTTGTGCCATTTTCCTGATGAACAGTAGTGTAGTGGTACATTCTGAAGTGTAGGTACTCATCATGACCATATCCATGCCCCCAAGAAGAGTCCCAAAATGCAGGATGTTGTGTTGACCCATATCAACAAACCAGTTGTAGCAATTTCCATCTCCACCAGGAGCAGGGCTTTTATAAAGCTAATGGATCTTATCTGCCCATTCAAGACCAGGCCGCCACCCCCCCTCCAATACTCTGCATTACAGCTGGAAGAGCTCACAACAATATACTGTTGATGGGAAAGTACATTCCCTGCCCCGCCCCTGCCCCGCCCCACCCCCAGACTACTATGAGGACTGCAACTAAGCTCAGAGAGAACAGGGAAGCCTGAGGGGGCTGGCAGATGACATCATTGTCCCTGCCAATAAAATAGTGCTGGCACTTGGACCTTGTGAGCCCTGGCTCCATTACAACACTACTGATGAAAATCCCCCCCCCCCAATCAAATGTGTACTATGTACCCCATGTTGTTGTTGTTCAGTCATTAAGTCGTGTCTGACTCTTCGTGACCCCATGGACCATAGCATGCCAGGCCTTCCTGTCCTCCGCTCTCTTCCAGAGTGTGCTCAAATTCATATTCATTGCATTGGTGATGCTATCTAGCCATCTCATCCTCTGCTGTCCCCTTCTCCTTTTGCCTGCAGTCTTTCCCAGCATCAGGGTCTTTTCCAGTGACTTTTCTCTTTGCATTAGGTGGCCAAAATATTTGAGCTTCAGCTTCAGAATCTGTCCTTCCAATGAGCAGTCAGGGTTGATTTCCTTTAGGATCGACTGATTTGACCTCCTTGTAGTCCAGGGGACTTGTAAGAGTCTTCTCCAGCACCACAGTTCAAAGGCATCAATTCTTCGGCGCTCAGTCTTCCTTATAGTCCAGCTCTCACAGCCATATGTTGCTACTGGGAAAACAATAGCTTTGATTATATGAATCTTTGTCGGCGAGGTGGTGTCTCTGCTTCTTACTATGCTGTCTAGGTTTGCCATAGCTTTCCTCCCAAGGAGCAAGCGTCTTTTAATTTCATGGCTACAGTCACCATCTGCGGTGATCTTGGAGCCCAAGAAAATAATATCTGTCACTGCTTCCATTTCTTCCCCTTCTATATGCCAGGAAGTGATGGGGCCAGATGCCATGATCTTCGTTTTTTTAATGTTGAGTTTCAAACCAGCTTTTGCACTCTCCACTTTCACCCTCAACAAGAGGCTCTTTAGGTCCTCTTCGCTTTCTGCCATTAGGGTGGTATCATCTCTGTATCTGAGGTTGTTGATAATTCTCCCAGCAATCTTAATTCCGACCTGCGATTCATCCAACCCGGCGTTTCTCATGATGTACTCTGCATATAAATTAAATAAGCAGGGCGACAATATACAGCCCTGCAATATACAGCAAATTCTGAAAGAGACGGGGGTACCAGACCACCTTACCTGTCTCCTGAGAAACCTGTACGAGGGTTAAGTAGCAACAGTAAGAACTAGACATGGAACAACCGATTGGTTCAAAATTGGGAAAGGAGTACAACAAGGCTGTATATTGTCACCCTGCTTATTTAACTTATATGCAGAGTACATCATGAGAAACGCCAGGTTGGATGAATCACAGGTCGGAATTAAGATTGCCGGGAGAATTATCAACAACCTCAGATATGCAGTTGATACCACCCTAATGGGAGAAAGCGAAGAGGATCTAAAGAGCCTCTTGTTGAGGGTGAAAGAGGAGAGTGCAAAAGCTGGTTTGAAACTCAACATTAAAAAAACGAAGTTCATGGCATCTGGCCCCATCACTTCCTGGCATATGGAAGGGGAAGAAATGGAAGCAGTGACAGATGTTATTTTCTTGGGCTCCAAGATCACCGCAGACGGTGACTGTAGCCATGAAATTAAAAGACGCTTGCTCCTTGGGAGGAAAGCTATGGCAAACCTAGACAGCATAGTAAGAAGCAGAGACATCACCTTGCCAACAAAGGTCCATCTAATCAAAGCTATGGTTTTCCCAGTAGTAACGTATGGCTGTGAGAGCTGGACTATAAGGAAGGCTGAGCGCAGAATAATTGATGCTTTCTAACTGTGGTGCTAGGGAAGACTCTTAAAAGTCCCCTGGACTACAAGGAGGTCAAATCAGTCAATCTTAAAGGAAATCAACCCTGAGTGCTCATTGGAAGGACAGATACTGAAGATGAAGCTCAAATATTTTGGCCACCTAATGCGAAGAGAAAACTCTCTGGAAAAGACCCTGATGCTGGGAAAGACTGCAGGCAAAAGGAGAAGGGGATGGCAGAGGATGAGATGGCTAGATAGCATCACTGATGCAATGAATATGGACTTGAGCATGCTCCGGGAGAGAGCGCAGAACAGGAAGGCCTGGCATGCTATGGTCCATGGGGTCACGAAGAGTCGGACACAACTGAATGACTGAACAACAACAATATTTGTTACACTTCTGTCCTATTTAGGCTTAGGGTTGGTGGAGAATTTCTCCCCGAAACTTCGGGGGGCCGAGCGCCAACGTATTCGGCCCCCCGAAGATGTTTCGGGGAGAAATTCTCCACCCCCCCGCCCCCTCCCGGGACGGGACTTACCTTTCCCGAATGTCCCTCCCGGTGGCGGGTCCTGGCGGCGGTTCGTCGGGTCTTCGTCAGGGGCTGCAGCGGCAGCCGATCTTTCGACCGGCTGCCGCCGCCGCCATTCCAATAAAAGTAAAAAAAAACCCACACCCCTGTGATAGGCTACGTGACGATTAACGTAGCCTATCACGGCTAGATTTAGTCTACGTAAAGATTACGTAGACTACAGCGACCAAATAAGGAACGCGAATGACGGCTACCTATGGGGGCCGCCATTTGCGTACGCGCTTCTTTTTTTTTTTTAAAGTCACCCGTGATAGGCTACGTGGCGATTTACGTAGCCTATCACGGCTAACTTTGCAAATCTAGCCGTGATAGGCTACGTTAATTGTCATGTAGCCTATCACGGGGGCGTTTTTTTTAAAAAAATCTTTTAATTTCGTGGCCGGGCGAGGAGATGCACCTCCTCCCCGGCCTGAATTTCGGCCGGGCGAGGCGGGAAGCCTCCCACCCGGCCTGAATTTCGGCCGGGCGAGGCGGGAAGCCTCCCCCCCGGCCTGAACTTCGGGGGGAGAGCAGCGAAGCGCCTCCCCCCACCGCGAAAAGCTGCGAGACCAGGTAAGTGGCTTTCGTGCACTCCTATTTAGGCTATTAAAAAGGTGGCAGTGCTTGCAGGGTCACTCTGACCAACATATGGGAGTCACATTGCTTATTAGAGGATCGAATAATTACAGTTTCCATAGCCACCAAATTGACCCTTGTTTAAGTGGTTGATATTCCCCAGGGCTAAAGGGATGTTTCTGCATTTCCTCCCTCTGAATAATGAATAGCATCTTTTGAAGTCGGTCATCATGTTTGTCTCCACCCCTGTCATTACTGTATCCTTTAGAAGTGTTTAAATCACAGCAGTCTCTCTGCTAGGTTGGGGAAAACAGTTTGGAAGGACTGAAATGTGTTCAATGAAAGCTAGTATTACTAGAAAGCTATTTAAAATAGACAACCATGTTGGCAGTAGAATACACATTTAGATTCTGTGTTTAACTGGTCTCAGTTGAAATTGACTGTGACCAGTGAATCTTGAAATTACATCTGATCATAATTATGTTTTAGGGCAGCCTTTCCAACCTTGTGCTCTCCTGATGTTTTGGATTACAAGCCCCATCATCACTGGCCATTGCCCATGCTCATTGGGTCTGATGAGAGTTGTACTCCAAAACATGGGGGGGGGGGGTTACCAGGATATCTGCATCCCTTTTCTTAGTGGAATGTATTGAATTTATGCACCATTGCTAAAGCTCGGGAGATTCTTTGACACAGAAACCTTATGAATATACCCTATGGAGTGTAGGGTTTGCAATGTGACCTTTTCTTAGCCTGCTTAACAGACAGTTCATACTTCTTCCCAAGTCCCCAGGAAACCTTGCAATGATAAGTCATGGAGGGTTTACATTTTAGAATAAAATGAGGCATAGAAGGCAAGTAAGGCAATACCCTTGACTGAACAGCAATAAAGCAACTTGATCCCCCCCCCCCGCTAGATGCTTTAAATGTGGGAAATTTTATGAGCCTTAGTTAAAATGTAAAGATTTTTGAGATAGCAGAAGATTGTTCCTCTGCCTGGATTGGACCTGCTGTTTGGTTGCTGTTGACAGTGGCATGGTCCATTGTGTGAACTCAATCAGGATAGGCACCAGCCTTTGTTTGTTTGTTTGCTTATTTAAAGGGATGTTTAAATCCACCATTAAGAGTGAAACCCTCTCAAGGCGACATTAGGCGTCTTTCAATGCAATCCTCTGCTGGTCTATTCAGAAATAAGTCCAATAGGACTCACTCGAAGTAAGTGTGTTTAAGATTGCAGCCTCAAAGTCAAATCCTGACTGCAGACTCTTGCCTTTAAATATTTGTGGCTGGATAAATGGCCCCCAAATGGCTTGGCAATTCTTCTTTTTGCCTTGGCTTCAAGCATGCAGCAGGACTGAGAAAGCTAAGGAAACAACCACAATATGTATTCACAGATAATTTGAATAATATGTATTATTATTAGTATTATGCTAGTGCCTGGGGCAAGACTGAGGTGAAGGACAGGATGTCCCCCACTTCTATCTAAAGCAGCAGTTTGGATTGGGAGGTGAATCTTACCTTGATATTGGTGATGGGACAGCATCTTCCACCATATGTGAGGACAGCAGGCTAACTTAGGGCAGGCTGCATAGAATACACAGCTCTCTCCTTCAACAGAGAACACTACCACCCAGCATCTCCCACCTGAGGCGAATACCTCACTTTGCCTAATGATAGGGCTGGCCCTGTTAATTAGTATATAGGAACTTTCCCCAACCTGGTACCCTCCAGATGTTTTCAACTACAACTTCCATCAGCTCTAGCCAACATGCCAGTGGTCTGGGATGATGGCAGTTGTAGTCCAAAACATCTGAAGGATACCTGGTTGGGGAAGGCTGGTATATATGATGGTGGTAAGATCATACTATGCCTATATCATAAATGAATTCAGCAAAACAAAAAGGACAAGATACCCAAATAGCCGTATCAACATAAATGCTCTTGGTGTAAGAGATCTACAACACAGCACTGGGCCAGTTGGTTACCAAAGTTATAATAATAATTACAACTATATTTGTGCCAATTGTTTTACAATTATACACAAGCGGTCAGAACTTCAAAGTAACTACATCAGTTATGCTGGTCTATTTAACAACAACTCTTAACAGTTATGTCTACAGAACCCTAGTGTATCTCCATTTTGATGAAATGAGGTCTTCATCAGGCATTCCTGTCCGATCTAACAAGTTCAGTAACAATTTACAATAACTAATAACATCGCCCCCCCCCCCAAATCGCATTTCCCAAAATGTATAACAATGCTGTGTTGGAGGTCTCAGTGCTGTGTTGTAGGTCTCTTACATCATAAATGAATTCAGAATAACTGATCAGCATTTCTCATTTGTACCTGCTCACAGTCAGCCTCCTTCAACCTTCATTTGCATGCAGTAATTATTTTGCCCATCTTTATCTAAATCTCAAGATATGTAAATCAGAGTAAAGTGGGGAGTGAATTTTTGTCAAGTACTAATTAACACAGCAAGGGGCCAATTTTGCATACATTAAAATCAACGGGACATCTGCGCAGATGTGCTAGCTCTTAGTGCCACATAAATGAAACAAAATATGCCTCTTTGATTAGCCAGCCATACTACTCCAAGGCCTTTGAAAAACTATTTCTGATTACTTCTGATCATTTCAGATAGAATAGCAATTGATTAAAGTTTATTTTAGGTGGAATCATCTTGGCCGAATGAAAGAAAATGCTCATTTTCTGTAATATCACGCACACACTCTCTGCCCCTACTGTCTCCAGAGACAGTAGGGCATGTAGCAAAACACAGCAGAGTAGCCAGAGAAACAGAAAGCTAGACTTGCTGAAAGCTGGAGCACTGTGCTGTGGCTGCTTATAGGACCAAATACACATTTATATCACAGCTTTGAAATTGCTTTTATATCACAGTTTTCAGAATAGAAAGTGACAGTGTCCCAATAAAAAATAAAATATAATGGAAGCTAGGTAGTTCATGGCAAATGATGGGAGAATCAGAGAGTGTGAGAGACGGCCTGAAGGGGATTTGAATGGATTATTCATTAAAAGATTAAAAATGCAGTAGGACTGAAAGATTGGCTCATGCATGCGTTGGATCTTGTGTAAGAATTTCTCACAGCCAGAGCTCAGCTCTGAAAATTGTTTCCAATGTTAGGGTTGAATGGTGCAAAGTGTCAAGCCATAATAAAGGTAAGTGTCTCTGAACATGTGCAAAGATCACTGCCTTCAGCAGACACTAGAGATGTGACACTCATTTATGACTTCTGAGTAAAACACTTATCTAGAGAGAGATCCTTCTAAGGAGATACTCCCCAACAGGGCTTTCCTTGAAAAAAATAATGCCATGATTGCCTCCAAAGAAGATCGTATTTGGAATGTGTTGGGCCTGAGCAGAGCAATCCAATGGGGACAGGAGAGAGATGAAGTGGCAAATGAACCACTACTTCTTATCCCCTGCTGGGCTCACACTGGCAGTGTGGAATGTGCAAGGACATTGCCTAGGGATACATGAGAATTTTGTTTTGATTTGTTTGGGACCAGATACGTGAGTGCATTTTCTGGGAAATGCTCACCTATTTCCAAGCTCGTGTTCACATTCAAAAAATGCATACATTTGAAAAATGTGCACTTTTAAAACTGCACATTTTGGAGAAATGAGGGATGGGGAATATGTGGCTCAACAACACTATAAGCGAGAAGGATCTTGGAATTGTTGTAGATCACAAGCTGAATATGACCCAACAAAGTGATGTGGCTGCAAAAAAGGCAAATGCTATTTTGGGCTGCATTCATAGAAGCATAGCTTCCAAATCCCAGGAAGTACTAGTTCCCCTCTACTCAGCACTGGTTAGGCCTCATCTGGAGTACTGTGTGCAGTTCTGGGCACCGCACTTCAAGAAGGATGCAGACAAACTGGAAAGGGTTCAGAGGAGGGCAACCAAGATGATCAGGGGACTGGAAAGCCCTATGAAGAGAGACTGAAAGGGCAGGGCATGTTTAGCCTTGAGAAGAAAAGACTGGGGGGAGATATGATAGCACTCTTCAAGTACTTGAAAGGTTGTCACAGAGAGGAAGGCCAGGATCTCTTCTCAATCATCCCAGAGTGCAGGACATGGAATAATGGGCTCAAGTTACAGGAAGCCAGACTCCAGCTGAACATCAGGAAAAACATCCTGACTGTTAGAGCAATACAACAATGGAACCAATGACCTAGGGAGGTGGTGGGCTCTCCCACACTGGAGGCATTCAAGACGAGGCTGGACAGCCATCTGTCAGGGATGCTCTGACTTGGATTCCTGCACTGAGCAGGGAGTTGAACTCAATGGCCTTGTAGGCCCTTTCCAACCCTACTATTCTATGATTCTATGATATCCGCATTTTGTGGAAATGCACATATTTATGCTTTAGTCAGTGGGGAAAAGTGCACACCCAAATGTACACTCTCCCCGTTAAAAAACAACAAAAGCTCATACTTGGGAATGGAAATGAGGTGAACCAAGCTTCAAGGTGAAAATTGGAGAGTTGGATGAAACTGGACGAAATTGAGCTTGACTGATTCTCCCACCCCTAATGTCATCTTTCCTTCTTTTTTCTTTTTCTTTTTTCCAGTGGCCTTCCTTGGTCATTCTTTCTTGTTTTTCTACTTTCCCTTCCGGTTACTCCAAGTTTTACTTCCCTCCCCCTTTATGGCCATGCTGCTTGGGGCTGATGGGAGTTGAAATGCAAAGTAGCTGGAGGGCATCATGTTGATGAAGGCTAAAAGCACAATCCTGTGCATATTTAAACAGAAAAAAGTCCTACAACCCCCAGCATTCCCCAACCAGCATCAGAACAATGGAACATTGGACGCTGCCTTATATGGAGTCAGACCCTTGGTCCATCTAGCCCAGTATTGTTGACACTGAATGGCAGTGACTCTCCAAGGCCTCAGGCAGGAATTTTTCCAGCCCTAGCTGGAGATGCCGGGGATCGAACCTGGGACCCCCTGCATGCAAAGCAGGAGCTCTATAGCTGGCTGGGGGATGCTGGGATTTGAAGGACTTATTTCTGTCTAAACATGCATACGTTGTGCCCTTAGTTAGATTATCTGTAGAACTAGGCATAGAACACTGATGGGCTGGGTTGGACAAAAGCAGGAATGTGAAGAAGAAACAAGAAATACATTACATATCATACAGTACCTTACAGTACTAGTACCACCACCACCACAACTGGCCTGGCCTGCGCTCAATATAATGTTAGTTTTCAGGGAGTTTTGTTCACTTTCAGTGCAGCCCTATATGTGTTATATAGGACAGCAAGATTGTTAACAGAGAGTGGCCAGCGAGCTCATATTACGCCAGTACTTTTTCAGCTGCACTGGCTGCCAGTCCATTTCCGGGCCTGATTCAAAGTGCTGGTATTGACATTTAAAGCCCTTAATGGCTTGGGGCCAGGTTATCTGAAGGATCGCCTCCTCCCATATGTGCCTGCCCGGACCTTAAGATCATCCTCAGCAGCCCTTCTCCGTGAGCCCCTGCCAAAGGCAGTGAGGCGGGTGACTACTAGGAGGAGGAGGGCTTTTTCTGCTGTGGCACCCCGGGTGTGGAATGAGCTCCCTAGTGAGGTTCGCCTGGCACCTACATTGTATTCTTTTTGATGCCAGGTGAAGACCTTTTTATTTTCCCAGGCATTTTAGCATTTTAGGTTTCTAGACCTTTAGCTCTGCTGTTTTAAATCTGTATTTTAAATTCCTGCACAGCTGCTAGGTTTTATTGTGGTTGTATTGTTATATTGTGGTTTTAATGTTCTATATATTTTATATTATTTTATTGTGTGCCATTTGGTTTTAATTTTTGTGAACTGCCCAGAGAGCTTCAGCTATTGGGCGGTATAGAAATGAAATGAATGAATGAATGAATGAATAAATAAATAAATAAATAAATGTTTACTCTGAAATAAGGCACTCTGTGTTCAATGGAGCTTACTCTCTAGTAAGTTTGTTTAGGATTGCCCCCTTAAATCAATATATTCACTAAAGAGAACCAGAGAAGATGCCACCCGTTCATGAGAGGAATATTTAATTTATCTCATTCATTAGTTAGTTGCCTAGGAACAGGCACATTACTCAAGACGTATTTCTATTGAAGTGATTTAGGAAATCAATACTGAGCTGCTATTTTTGTATATGCTGAAAAATCCAGATGCTTTGACACAGAGACAATTTCCAATATATTTCAAGCTCCCGTGGTGTGGCTCAAGGCCTTGACACCGTGACTGTCCAATTTTTTTAAAAAATCACTAAATATAAATATAAGAGCCTTCCTTAGGGTAACATTAGATGTGACATCAAATACATGAATGCACTTAACGTCTCTAGTCTCCCCTTAAAAAAAAGCCATGGGGGGCGGGGTTCAGGATTGGGACTGCAGTGTGTGAGAACAGAGGCATAACCCATTCCTCCCACCACAGTCTGGATTAAAATGCCCCCCCCCCCCCCGTTAATAAAACTGGGAGGAAACCTTTCAAGTCAATTCTTCGATCTCTTGAATCTTAAATTTTGGCAAAGACCAGCGGGGTAGGGGTGTGGTAAAGAATCCAGATTGGGACCATGTTGCAGAAGAGATTAACTCCCTTGCACCATTTTCCTGATGAAAACCCCCTTGCAATAGCCGTTTGCCTCATTAGAGAAAGTGTATGGGGTACACCCCCTTCATGGATCACTGCCTTGTTGTGGCGAAGGGGCTTGCGTAACTCAGTGAAGCCATAAGCTATGCCGTGCAGGGCCACCCAGGACGGATAGGTCATGGTGGAGAGTTCTAACAAAATGTGGTCCACTGGAGAAGGAAATGGCAACCCACTCCAGTATTCTTGCCAAGAAAACCCCATGGAACGTATCACAAGACTAAAAGATATGACGCCGGAAGATGAGCCCCTCAGGTCGGAAGGTGTCCAATATACTACTGGGGAACAGCAGAGGGAATTTCCAAGTAGCGCCAGAAAGAGTGAAGCGGCTGGGCCAAAGCTGAAAGGACACTCAGCTGTGGATGTGTCTGGTGGTGAAAAGAAAATCCAATGCTGTAAAGAACAATATTGTTTAGGAACCTGGAATGTAAGAGCAATGAATCAAGGTAAGCAGGAGGTGGTCAAACATGAGATGGCAAGATTGAACATCGACATCTTGGGAATCCGCGAACTAAAATGGACAAGCATGGGCAAATTTAATTCAGGTGACCATTATCTCTACTACTGTGGGCAAGAATCCCTTAGAAGAAATGGAGTAGCTCTCGTAGTCAACAAAAGAGTGGGAAAAGTAGTACTGGGGTACAATCTCAAAAACGATAGAATGATCTCAGTATGAATCCAAGGCAAACCATTCAACATCACAGTAATTCAAGTCTATGCCCCAACCACTGAGGCCGAAGAAGCTGAGGTTGATCGGTTCTATGAAGACCTACAACACCTTCTAGAACTAACACCAAAGAAAGATGTCCTCTTCATCATAGGGAATTGGAATGCTAAAGTAGCATTGGCTGCGGAGCGGAGCTGGCCGGGCAGGATTCCGGGGGGGAGGACTGGATCGCCTCCCCCCCTGTCGAGGATTCTGGGGTGGGGGATGGAGCGCCTCCCCCCCACCGCGGATTGCCCGGTGCTGAGCCAGGTAGGTGTTTCATACATCCCTAAAGGACCCTTGTTTTATTAGCCTAGGCTTTTCATATAATGTAAATTAGACAGAATCCCATCCTTTACCATTTTCCATATTCATATTCATTTCCAGTAGCTGTATTGTCCCCCCAACCCAATTTGGAGGCCGATTCGGGGCTTCAGATTGGGCCCCAATCTGACCCAGTTTGGACCCTGGATCCAAATCAAGATTCGGAAATCTGAATTATTCAGATTTTACAGTTTTCCATTGACTTTCATTGAAAAACAGAAACTGCCATAACTTTTAGTTTTTTAGGATAAATACATGAAATTTAGAGACTTGGTAGCCCCCATAGAGGTGATTAAACCTGCCAAGTTTCAGACAGATAGGTCCAGTAGTTTTTGTGGGAGCCACAGGTAAAATTGCTTTTTTCAAGAAATGCCCTCACCCGGCGCCAGCTTGTCTGGCTAAAAGGGGGGGGGGCATTGCGGGCAGGTGGGGTGACATGACGCAGGGGCCTTTGATTGGTGCACCCCAGTGGCACCACCATGCAAGGAGGGGCAGGCTGAGTTGCCTTAAACTCAGCCCCCTTCTCAAACTCAGCTCTCTGGCTCAACGCAGCTAGAGAGAACTACAGCTCCGCCAGAAACGACCAAGGACACCGGCCTGCTGGAGACCGGTGTCGTCGCGCACGCTGAGGGCCCCGGCTCTTGAGGCTGCAGTGCGCCCGCCCCCTCCTTTCTCCTCGGTCACGACGAGGGACTCTGGCCTGCTGGAGAACGGCTTCGTCCTCGTTCCAGCTGCCTGGACCCAGCGTGCTTCTGCCCGCCAAAATCTTCCCTTGGTGATATTGTTCGCCTCCCTCCTTCCTTCGCCGGCTCCTTTCCTCTCGCCCGCCCGTCCGCTCGGTCTCCTCGTGTACTCACTCTCCTGCCCGCTCGCTCGCCCGCCCGCCCGCTCGCTCAACCCGCCTGCCCGCTCGATCGCCTGCCCGCCCGCTCGCCCCGCCCGCTCGCTCACCCTGCCCGCCCGCCCGCCCGCTTGCCTGACAGGCCCGCCGGCTGCTGGGCCGGCTCACGGCTCGCCTGCTGGCCTGTCTACCCGGCCGCCGGCCTTGCCGGCCTCGCCGGCCTCTTCCTCCTCGCCTTGCCGGCCTCCCTGAGGTGTTGCTCCCGGCGGGAGGCGTTGGCGGGCAGGTGAGCGCAGCGCTGTGTTTGCCGGCGACAGCGCTCCAAGCGACGGTCTGACTGCCCCCCCCCACTGGTCAGCCGAGCCTGCCTGTTGGAGGGGCGCCTGGCTGCTGAGCCGAGTCAGGGCGTGTATATCACAGCCCGATTGGTCGCCTCCCATGGGCTTGGGACGTCTCCCCCTCCCACCCAATAATTAATAATAATAATAATAATAATAATAATAATAATAATAATCAAATAGGAAGAGCTGCGGCTCAGTGGTAGAGCACATGCTTGGCACGCGGAAGGCCCCAGGTTGAATCCCCAGCGTCTCCAGGTAGGGCTACGAAAGAATCCTGCCTGAAACTTTGGAGATCTGCTGCTGCCAGTCAGTGTCAACAATTCTGTGCTAGATGGACCCAGGGTCTGACTCGGTATAAGGCAGCTTCCTATGTTTGTATGAAAAGAAAGCTTTAATTAAATAAATAATAATATTAATATTAATAATAATAAAAATAATAAAAATTAATTAAATTATGATTATTAAATATTTAATTAAAACAATTGCATAACAGCGGCGACTGCCTGTTTGGAGCCTCCCGCGACAGGGTGCCCTCGGCTGTGGGCACCCACGCTCAAACGCAGCTCCATCACCTTTGGCCCTGGCTGCGCCTCTTGAAAATCTGATTTTCTATCTAAACGGTAGTGCAGCGCTCCCATCTTCATCCCCAGGCCTCTCTGTCTTGGTCTGGAACTCATACCCACAGATCTTAAGACTGTGGGGTGGCTGCCTATTGTCTGGGGTGCCCAGCGGCTTTATTAACTCTTTGATGGTGTCAAGGGCTCCTTAGAGGGCTCTCTCAGTCTAATCCAGTAGCCAAGTCCAGACATAGACAAAGGGATTCTTTTCAAAGATTTATTCTTCCTTTGCAACTTAACAACTCTACAGGTATCAACTAGATCTGAGCAGCAGCATCCCTATGCCCTAAGTTGGAACAGTTGGTCCCCGTTTGAAAAGCAATTACTGGCAGACCCCTGAATATAAGGACTAGGGAGAATCCCTCCCCTTTTCCCTTGGATCCTCGGGGCGCAGCCGTTGAGTGCGCACCTTAACTAAGTCTGCTATCTGTGCTCGGTCACTCCCTTGACTGCTAACTAAAACTAGGAATGTGGGGGGGAGGAAACTCCGTCAGCTGTTGGTCCTGGGAAAGAGGAGCGCGCTCCTCTCCCAGGAGCGACTGCTCTTCCTCAGCATTAGAACTACTCTGGGATTCTATGGGCTCAGTTTCCACCCTGACAGATAGCTTGCTTAATTCACCTCCTGCATCATGCCTCCTAAGAAGGACCAGGGTGGTAAGAAAGGGAATGGCAGGGCCCCGCCCCCCCTTCCCCAAAGTCCGCTGCCAAGGCCTGATTCTGACTCTGATGTGGACGCAGACCCGGTACTGGCATCAATTTTTTCTCGTTTGGAAGCTGCTGAGCATTCCTTGGGGATCCCTCCTCCTCCCCTGGCCAGGCACAAAAAATCCTCAGTGGTCCAGCACAAGCGAACACGACAGCAGACCCAACGCTCGTTGCTCCTTTCTATTTCAGATCGCCTGGACGCTATTGAGGCATCCACCTCCTCTTCATCGGCTCTTCCAGAAGGCTCACCGCCTTCAGCGGAGCTCCTCCCTTCTGCTGCCTCATCTTCCCTGGGCGCACAAGCAACAACCTCGGTTTTTTCCAGCTGGGGATCAGAGTGTGCCCACGATTGGTACAGCTCGTCTCTGGGTTCAGGGCACCCGGACGCCATTGAAGCCTCCATCTCGCCTTCGCAGGTTCACCATGGCAGCACCCCACCACTGTAGGCAGTCCACCTTCCTGCGGCATCTCCATCAGCAGTGATCCAAGCAACATCCTCCTCCTTGGGGTTTCGCCCAGGCGACACAGCACACCTGAAGGCGGTCCGCCCTCATGAGGCATCTCCATCAGGAGCAATGCAAGTGGTATCGCCTCCCTTGCTCCGGGGGACCCAGACACGGCTGCCCTGGATATGGGTGAGATGACTGCACATCACCCCAGTTGTTCAGACGGGTGACCCTTAGGGCTGTGGGGTTGCTGCCTTAGCTTACCTACCTGGGGGTGGCTGTCCCTCCCAATGTCATCTCCCTATATGACGCTCGGGCCGCCTGCAGCTCCGTCAGTCACACCCCAGTAACCCCAGCCGCTTAATGCATCATCTTACAGGGTTTTTTCCTGGATTAATTAGGATCCCTCGCCTGCCCCTGCCCGTTTTGGACATCCATGTAAGGGGCATATCAGAGCCCTACGCTAATCTGGCGAGTTGTATTGTCACCAGGGCTACTCCTTCTCGTAATGTCTTTCGCCCGAGGAGGTGTGCGAACGGCTTGTTTAGGCCTCTCGCAGGAGGGCCGCCATTGCCCTTCTCTGCGTAAGGACCTGTTTGACCAGGACCTTTCACTCCAATTTTGACTCCTTCCCAGCTGGGGTCGGCAACAGGTCTGGCAGTGGCCACATTCAGCAGGTGGCCTCCCGCACTGGCCCTCGGCCTCTGGCGGGTCCGCTGCTTCAGCACTGCTGTCTGTGCGGGGAGTAAAGCCCCAGTGGGCACATGCTCCCCGGACACGTGCAGTTTCCGTCGTGAAGGCTCCCGTGTAGCAGTCAGCACTCTTGCACCTCTTGTCCAATGCTCGGGGAGGGGAGGGTCCCCTTGGAAAAGCCGAGGCAGTAGGAAGCTCTGGATGGCCAATGCCTAGTAAGGTTGGCGCCGATACTCCGGCTTTAAGACACTACCCAACTGGGGGAACGCGTCTTAACTTGGAACACGGTTTATGCTAGGTTCTAGGGCCCCCTAGCATTTTTCTTTAGGTCAACATAGACCATCCCTACCTCGTAAGCAACATTTCTCCTCGCTAGGCGTCGACAGGTTCAGGAGAGGTTAACAATGCAGTACTGGCAGAAGGGTTTTAGCCCCCCCCTTTTTTCCACACCCTGTTAGCTATTATAGGGATCTCCCTTCTCAAAATGGTGCCCAGGAAATGGTCTAGGGAGTTTATCCTGATTCGTAACCTCTCTTTCCTGAGGGCCAGTCAATTATCACGAGATCCCTGATCATCTCTGCTCAGTGTGTCACACCTCTTCAATGAGGCAGCTGTCTTTGTCTGGGATCCCGGCCACGGGTCCCTGATGGGCATGTGCTACATGGAGTCCAAAGATGGTGGTCATTGTTCTGACCTAACGCAAGTATTGCTTCCCCTTTTCTGTTACTTCGGTGCCCCTTAGCTCACAAAGGCTGAGGGCCTGTCTCCCACAGCAACATTCAGTGAAGCCAATCCGATACCCTTAGGTGTTATTCTCACCTCCCTCAGGACAATTTTCAGGTCTGTTAGGCACAGCTCCAATTAGTTATACATCAGGCATGGCTTCAACTTAGTAGGGCTTTAATGGCACCTCCTTTCCGAAGTGTGAGCCTCTCCTCAAAGCCGGACTGCGGACTCACATGGTTCCGCCCCTACCCCAAGGGGTTTCAGATTCTTAGGGCAGGTCCAATCATGCAGTGGGTAAAGGCCTGTAGAGTGGAGGCTGCTGCCCCCGCCAAGCACATCGAGGGATAACCTTATAGCCAAGTCAGTAACACCCCCCCCTTCGCTATGACAATATGACCACGTTATTCATTCTCTGTCCTCCCGAAATTGGAGGGTCATGTCATGTGTCAGTGTGTTCGCGTTCCAAAGTCAGTATTACAACATCTGGTTCTGGGTCCACCATGTGCTGGGTTAGACAAACCCAATTGTCGATGCCTTGTCATGAAATTAGGTCAACATCTTCCGGGCCTTAGCCCCGTGGGTGCTCCATTCTCAGATCCCATCCTTGCAGTACTATGGGAGATCGGGATACTGAAGCCAGGCATGCCAGCCTGCATTCCATGGCTCTCCGTACAGGAGCCGCCTGCGACAGAGCAGGGTGTGTGTGCCGCGCATTAGGCAAAACCTCAGCGATAGGATTCATGGCCCTTATCTATAGATCATTGGCCACAATTTCACGCCTCCGTAAGGAACAACAGACTATTTGGGACCATAAGTCGCAAGCTGGCCATTTAGCCTTCCAGCCCACAAAGGTGGGTTTCACTGACTCCATGTCAGAATTTAGGTTTTGGCGTGCAAGATAGTGTTGGGCACAGATGTTTGCCTGCATTAGTAAATTAACCACCCTCTCTCTCCGGATACCCCTTTCGGGCTCCGGGGGTAATGGCCCTCCATTTGAGCTTTCCAATAAGACGTTTCCCTGTTCCACGTAGCGGCCCTAACGGAATGCAGGGCTGGTCTGGGCTCACAAGGCCAACTTGTCCCGGAGGGCCTTGATTTGCTGCAAGGTACAGGTCTGGCCCAAAGTAATCCCTTTACATATTTGGTGATCAAATTGATCGGCATGGCAAGGGCACGGCAGTGGCCCACGGCCAAATGCAAGTCAACGGATTATGCTCTGGCGGCACCTTATGGTTTTTATGGCATGCCACGGGTCTGAGGAGGGGCCTCTGTTTTTATCACTTCAACGGTTTGCTGTTGACTTAAGGGCAATTGTGTAGTTTCCCTTAATGTGCTTATTCCTGAGACCAGCAGACTCATTGTACGCCGGTACGGGTGCTCTTACATGGGCACATTTTGATGTCTGGAGCTGCATGAAGAGCTTGTATGTCTTCTTCAGAATTCAGCTTCTGTCACCCTGTCACATTAAGATCCAGTGGCTCCATAGACGTGGCATACGGTGGGAGTCCCCTCTTCACTCTGTCCCACCAAGTTTGTCAGTCTTCCTCTGCAGGTCCAGGTGCTGCACATTGGAGGGAATGACTTTGGCTGTAAGCCAGGCGAGGACCTGATGGAATAGGCCTTGGTTGAGATACAGGTGGTCCGGCATACCTGGCCGGAAGTAGCCTATTGCAGCCCTCACTGCTCCCATGGATTAATGGGAAGGAATGGAATGACGTTGCCAGTGGCAGGGCACGTTGGAAACTGCACAGAGAAATGGCTTATTACCAGGTGAATGAGGTGATGGATGCACCACCCGCCAGGGAATTCTGTGGACATGGAGGGAGCGTTACAGGTAGGACGGTGTCTGCCTGTCTCATATAGTGAATAACATATGTCTGTCTGATCTGCAAAGGGGCCTGCGGGAAGTTCTTCTGCGCAGGTGGGGGGAGTTTCACAAGCTCTAGGCTTGTGACTCCTGTGGCGGCTAGGACGGGCAAAACAGGAAAGTAGGGATGGTGTGCATGCAGAGGCACCTTATTGTGACAGGTGACGCCTGAGGGCCCCCCGAACGGGTTGTGCGGCTCGGCGGGGGGATAAGGGTTGCCTGGGAGACCAACCCTTCTCACTCACCCAGGTGTTTCGCGGCACCGGGTTGGGGGTGACACCGGAAGGTCTACCTCCCCCAGAAGGGGCAGTCCGGAGGGATGGCGAGATCACCGCCACCCCTCAGGCTGGGTATGTTTTCACCCAAGAAGTGCCAGCTAGCCGCTGATACAGTTAGATGCCCGTCCTACTTACCCTTTTGCAGCTATTTCAATAAATGTGGCCCAATTTTCAACCCAAGCTTGTTGTCTGTGTCTTCTTTAACCCATCTCTGCTCGCAAATGCCCTCACCCGGTGCCAGCTTGTCTGGCTAAAAGGGGGGGGGCATTGCGGGCAGGTGGGGTGACATGACGCAGGGGCCTTTGATTGGTGCACCCCAGTGGAACCACCATGCAAGGAGGGGCAGGCTGAGTTGCCTTAAACTCAGCCCCCTTCTCAAACTCAGCTCTCTGGCTCAACGCAGCTCCCTCCCACCCTCCCCTAAGCAGTGTGGGTTTATTACCGGTTGCCCTTTGGGAATCATGTAGGAATTTTTTGGCTCACAGTTCGATTGGCCTATTACTGTGCGTCTTTTTTGCCTACATCACACTGTTTTGCGGGTCGAGTGTGTCCTGTAAGGGAATATGGTCTTTATCATCGGTCACATTCCAGTTGGCGGCTAGGACGGGCAAAACAGGAAAGTAGGGATGGTGTGCATGCAGAGGCACCTTATGGTGACAGGTGACGCCTGAGGGCCCCCCGAACGGGTTGTGCGGCTCGGCGGGGGGATAAGGGTTGCCTGGGAGACCAACCCTACTCACTCACCCAGGTGTTTCGCGGCACCGGGTTGGGGGTGACACTGGAAGATCTACCTCCCCCAGAAGGGGCAGTCCGGAGGGATGGCGAGATCACCGCCACCCCTCAGGCTGAGTATGTTTTCGCCCAAGAAGTGCCAGCTAGCCGCTGACACAGTTAGATGCCCGTCCTAGTTACCCCTTTGCAGCTATTTCAATAAATGTGGCCCAATTTTCAACCCAAGCTTGTTGTCTGCGTCTTCTTTAACCCATCTCTGC
Source organism: Heloderma suspectum (assembly GCF_057233095.1). Taxonomy (NCBI): domain Eukaryota; kingdom Metazoa; phylum Chordata; class Lepidosauria; order Squamata; family Helodermatidae; genus Heloderma; species Heloderma suspectum. The sequence continues at coordinate 92,516,736 of NC_139459.1, forward strand.
TCGCAAAATCTAAGCGAAGAAGTATAATTTTTTTTTGTGCTTCCACATAAGTGCATGAAATTTGGGGATGTGGCAGCCCCTATGGAGTTGACTGAACCTGCCAAATTTCAGATAGGTCCGGTGGCTTTTGTGCTTAAAATTGGAGTATTAGGGGTAGTGACCTCCTAATTGTCACTTCAAACACCTTCTGATTAGCATCTCTAATCCCCTGTGTGGCTTGACACTTTTTAACAACCTTTTGTTCTGGATTTTGAGAAAAGGAACTTTATGCATAGGGATGGGTGAATAGGTCACATTGGAGACTTCATGATGAACTGCCCATTTTTTATTCTTGTAGAGCAACAAAAAAGAAGGGGGGACAATGAGGTACACCCCCTGACAGAAAGAAAGAAAGAAAGAAAGAAAGAAAGAAGGAGAGAGGGTCAGAAATGTTCCCCATCTTGTTTTACAGAAGTCTAAAGGAGAAAGGAGAAAATAAAGAGTATACAATATTGTCTAATATCTTCCTTATTTAAAAGTATTTGCAACATTACTTATATCAGTTGCACTGGGTTTTGCATATCTCTCTGGAATTAAAGACACACAGATCACATTGCATCAGGTTTTGTGCATCAATGTCTTCCATGGGCCCTGTCATCCCATCCTGTCTCCACTAGCCTACTGTGGGTGCTTCCAGATGAGGTGTTTATTGGGCAATTGCCATGCCTCAATGACAGAATATTATGGGGGGGGGGTGTCCAGTTGTCATCATCTTCCATTTATAACCCTCCCATGCTTTTCCACTGCATCTTCCATCCTTTTTCTTACCTCAGAAAATCTGTTAAGGAAGGAAGGCAAGATGGAATAGCTGCACAATGCCTTTGGACTGGTGGTGTAGAAGCCATCCATCTGGAAGCAACCCAAGTGGACTTAAGGGTGACCTTATGCACGTACATCATGGATACTGTTGTTACGGAGCATTGTGAAGAACAAATCCACTGATTCAGAATACTTGAGATTCAAGGACCCCTGGTGGTCATGCTTTTAGTCCATGTGTTTATGATTATATTTGTGTGAGAAGAATACAGATTACTCGTAGCTGATGTCAATGGGATTTCAACATGCATGGTAATCTGCTAATAACCCTATTCATGATTAATTAATTAATTAATTAATTAATACTTATTTATTAATTAAATGTATATGCTGCTCTTGATAACTAATCACAGAGCTCTTTACAAATAAAGGAACAATACAAAACACAATGATAAAACAACACTATTAAAACTCTAAAAGTTCATAAAATCCAAGAATGTGCCAACAATTTTCTTTAGAAGATGTTCAATAATATATTTTTGTGATTAGCATTATTTAAAAATAAAAAGGGCTGTTCCTTTAATTCTGTTACTTGAATTAGATTTAAATTCCGGCTGCCCAATATACCACTAATATCCTCTTAAAACTCATAACTTCCAAAAATATTCCTTTAGGAAACCTAATACTTTTAAATATCTGAAGACATTAAGGGGAAAAATGCCAAAGCTAATGCAAAACTGTGGATGACTATTCATAAGCAATGTTTTGCATTATTCATTTATGTCTAATGTTGAGTGCTTTTTTGTTATTTTATCAAGTATGTAGCATTACGTCTCATTATAATTATATCCAATAGCTTCAGAAAGAGCTATGACACTTCAGTTAACCTATATTAGGACTGAGCCAAAAGGGGGGATCATTTTACAAAAATCAGTGTCAAAAGGCCCATCTTTTAAGCATTTGGGGGAGTTTCTGCCAAATGGCTGTGAAAAGTTTGATTGTTATAGTGATCCCCAATTACCTAGAATAAGCCAAGTGTTTGATACAGAAACTCTAAATGGGATTCATTTGCCCATAGTGTTGTCAGCAAATCTGACTGCCTATGTAGAATTGTGATACCATCGCAACTGGTACATGTTCCCTGATTGGCTGGGATCACTCAAGGATGAACGAAAGAAAAAAACATGGTTGTGAAGAGCAAAAGAGGGCGGGGGACAGTGGCTGTGAACAGTTGCAAACAGCGATGAGGAAAGGTAGAAGTAAGGGGTTTGGGTTTGAGTTTTCCTCCTACCCAACAAAAAAGTTAACTGTGGGAACATTGGGCTAATCCCTAATCTGTATGAAAAAAAAGGTTGAGTGCATATATCAGTGTGGGTATTGGTAAATGAGCTCAACAACAAAGGGCTGGAGGAATGATCAGTAGTAAATGCACAATTGACTCATCTACCTTTTGCTAATGATGGACTAAAGGACCTTTATGACCTTTGCTATGTGTTACCCTTTGACAGGTCATTGATTCAGGCCACCTAAGAGTTTTTACAGCATGATAACTCTTATGTTTTGCCCTTGAAGGCTGGTTCAGAATGTGGCCATCAGATTATTAACTAGAAGAGGCTAATAGGAACATATCTCATCAGTATTAAAAGGCCTTCACTGCCTGCCAGTTGTTTAGTGGCACAATTCCAGGTGCTGTTGGACATACAAAGCCCTATAAAGCTTGGGACCAAATTCTCTGAAGAACTACCTGCTTCAGGATGAAGCTGCCCATTCCTAAAGATCTTCACCAGAAACCCTCCTCAGGTTCTCCCACCATCTAAGGTGAGGCAAGTGGTGACCAGAGATAGGGCTTTCTTGGTGGTGCTTTTCCAGTTGGGGAATGCACTCTCCAGGGAGTAAGGCCCACTGAATTCAGCTGGATTTACTTCTGAGTAAACCTATCAGCTGTTGGTAGATTACAGATGCAATGCTACACACACTTTCTTGGGAGTAAGCCCCATGTAATACTATGGGATATACTTCTGAGTAGACATACATAGGATTGCACTGTAATGCCGCAACCCACTTGGGTTAGTGGGTCTTACTGCTAGGTGAACATGCATCTGATCAGACTGCATGATTCCAGCATAGAAAACAAGGTAGTAGCAGAGTGGAGGATAAGAAAAAGGATATGATGAAAAAAGAAAAGAAAAAAGAATAGTGATTCTTATTGTTGGTTAGTGGATTAGTAATTTTTAGCATGAACAACAGATTTTGTTTCTTGAACACATCTGCTGGAGGCTGTTCCTGTAGGAACGCTTCACCTAGGGATGGCTGAATCTCTCAATTACAGTTTCTTTCAGTATCTTAGTTTTCCAATCTTAATTTCAGTTCATCCCAAACTTTGAGATTTTAAAAAAAATTGCATGAAAATTCATACGCACTTTTGTGTGCATATCTCCTAATACATTCATTTTTGTACACAATTTTGCCTAATATAAATATTTTTGAAAGCAATTTTCCTAATATAATGAATTTTAACATTGTTTTCACTAATACACACACTACTGTGTGCACTTTCCCCGAATGTATGGATTTTTGTATGCACTTCTTGATTGGTGAACTCCACTGCCAAATTTGGAGACATTCAAATTTCAAAGGATAACTGTTCGGCTTTGTGTACTGGTTCCAAAGCGCAAACTTCGGTAAGCTGGCATTAAACCACAAACCAAATGAATTTCTCTCCCCAGAAATGTTACTTCTGAATAATTCTATTGGCCTTAGCAGCAATATTATGGTGTAAACGAGGACAACCTATTCAAAAGCACTGAATGAATTTAGCAATGAAATGGAACTACATGATGTCAGTCGGTGATACGCCTCAAGATGGCAGTCTAATACTTTTGCATCAAGTTAAAGTGAAGGACTTGCTTACAAGATTTCACAGAGACCTTTTGTGTACTATGTATGATATTTATACATAAAAATAAAATGCACTTATGCTAGAAGATCAGCTCCATTGAATTCAGTTGGACTTCCAAGTAGTGTTTATGGCCAGGTTGTGATAACACGCTAATATATCCTATGGTTTGGTGTGTGTTTTTGGTCTTAAATATGCAGTCTTTGGGATCTCACTATGTATCTATGTACAATATTCCTCATGCCTAAGACTTTGCTTTCAGATCAGGAAAGGCTTTTTCATTTGACACAGCTGCCATCCATAAAAGAATGCACATGGAAAAAAGGATTTGTATGAAGTGGCCTATGGTACTGAAGCATTCACATCACACCAAAATCCAGCTCGTATCAATCTCAACACAGATTTTAAAAAGGCATCAGAATTGGTACATATTCTAAAGACACATAAACTTTGATGAAGGGGCTGCCAGAAGGATCAGAGATTACAAATGGAACAAGGAACACAGTATGTAGGTCTTTCCTTGGTGGACAAGTATGCCCTTGTTTCCTTGGACATGTTCTTATTTCCACTTGTGAAGATTTGTGTGTGTGTCTGTGGGATCTGCAACCATTTCTCAGTTCACATGCTTTATTAATGGCCCTTGAGAGGCCGGCATTGACACCTGTTCATGCTCACTTCTTTTTACTAGTTGGTTTTCCAGCTGGTAGTGTTGCTGCATACTTGGCATTTTGTGTATCTGTGGGTAATGCAGTCTTTGCCAGGCAAATACTGTTCACAGTTCATTGATCTGGCTACCACTTCATGGCTTCACAGCAAAATCTAACTTCCAAACAGCAGCTTTTGTCTGTCATTGTTCTCATTGCCATCATAATCCATCATTAATCACCATCATCATCATCATCATCATCATCATCTTATCATCATCCCACACTTCTTCAAAGGAGCTCAGGGCAATTAAAAAAATAGCAAGCCATGGGTTGTGTCCAATGGTGTTGTTCCACTGATGGAAGCAGTTCCATCAGTGGAACTAGGAGGGGGAGCAATTCCCCCTCCCCATGCAGCTCCTTCACCCTCGGAATCTCCTCCAGAAGGCTGGGAAGCTCCCTGGAAGAGATTTTTGTGTGTTGCAGAGGGCTACAGGGGAGAGACAGTGAGAGAACGAGAGAGCGCTCTGTGTTAGTGGAAGGCTGCTAGTGCAACATTGGATTTAACCCCATGAGGACGTGCCTTGCTTCCTAGGAAATGGAAGTCCATGTAAGCATAACATAAAGCAGGGGTGGGGATCATGTGGCCCTCTAGATGGTATTGTACTCCATCTCCCATCGTCACTGACCATTGGCCATGCTGGCTGGGGCTGACAGGAGTTGGAGTCCCACATAATGTGAAGAGCCACAGGTTCCCTGCCCCTGACCTAAAGCTTTTACCACTTCAGAACTCTAGGAAACAATGGCTTTTGCTCCATTTGAGCTTCAACTTCAGGTAGCTTCTTCAGATGATTTAGGTAAGGACGGCGTGAAAACCTACACCTCAAAGACAAAACAGTAACATCTAACTTACAACATATTTAACTGCATAGATCCATGCTTATCATCTTATCAGATAAGCATATATGTTTGCTAGCTTATTATTACAATTATTATGATAGGTGATCAGTTCATTGCAAAAATGTTTATCAAATTGTATGATGTGAGACTAGGGAACAGTATATTATGTAGTTTACATTCCAAGTCCAAATGTATGTACCTTAACCAAACCTTCAGACCAACTGAACTGAAGTCTTCCAAGGTCAATGTCCAAGTGTCACCTGTGTTGCAGAGATTAGCATGATAATCCTTCCCAAACCCTCTCTTCTGAATGTTTCTTTTGTAGAACTTGTGGTAACACAGTTAAAAGTTAAGACTTACTTGTGCTCAGTGTATGTATATATACTATATATTATTAGTGGAACTCCCAACCACACTACACATTAAACAGCTGCCAACCCTTCTGGATTTTCAGTGCCTACTGAAAAAATATTTTTTCCGACAAGGATTCCTAGGAAGTTATATCTTGTCTTCTGTATACAATAATAATATGCAGTATTTTAATTATGATCTAATGCTGTATTTTTGTACATCACTAGAAAATTCTTTTAATGTAAGCAATTCATAATTACCATCAAATAATTAAAGATTATAACCACTAAGCTTCACAATTTATTTTATTTATATTTATTCATTATTATTTATGATTTAAATATAGAGCCCGCCCTTCAACTTACAGTCCCAATCAATCAATTGCAAATGAAGCCATGTCCCTGCCTTTCAATGTCACAACTGAGTAAACAAAACTTCAAAAAGCGTGGTTGCTAGCATGGCACGTGGGTGTGTGCCTTGTAGAAAGATATCTCGTTTTATGTTTGTGAAGCAGCATCTAGTTATGAAACTGGGTGAATACATTTTTTCCTCCCCTACTGAAAATAGACAAGTAAACATTACTATAAAATAAGGCCATGTCTCATTTCTCATTTGTTAGTGGATGAAAACAGTTTAAGTCAAGTACTGAACAGAAAAAGTCAATAAAACACATCCATGCCAGAAATTGACATTCAATTGCATCCTTTTAGTTCAAATACTACTTGTCAGATGTCACATCCAACATGTCAGCAGACTGAAGAAAGAAATGAAGGCTGCAGGAACTTTTCTTTGTAATTCAAATCAGAAAAAAAATCAATTATTGTTTTATCAGACAATGGCTACAGATCTAAACACACTTACTATGGAGTAAAACCCACTGACCACAGTGAGATTTACTTCCAAGCAAATATGCATAGGATTGCACTATGAGGTGAATTCCTTTGTACACACTTACCTGGGAGTAATCCCCACTGAATAAGTGCAAGTTACTTCTTCTGAGTAAACAAGCACAAAATTGCACGGTAAATTAAATTGATGCAAATGAACACACTGGGCTCCTGAACAGGTTGTGTGCCTATCCAAGCTATTAAATTAAAATTTGTTTGTAGAAAATATGCTTCACGGGGAATAGATGATGTTGGGGAAATCCTGCTTGTTTTTTTAATGGCTGAAGACATTTGTTTTAGACATGGAGTGGGGAGCAGACACTTCCAAAGAAATATAGTTGTTGTTTTTTTAAAAAAAGAAAAGTTTCTTGAAGTGATGGACATGGCCGTAGAAAGATGACACTTTCCTTCTAAAGTAGGTAAGTGCGCATCTGTGTGTGTGTGTGTGTGTGTGTTTGTGTGTATACACTCAAAAGGTGCTTCAGGCATGGGAACATTTAGAAAAGGGAAAGACTATCCCATAAGTGCCAGTGAGAGTTTCACCAACATATACACACATCTGTTGTAGCAGCACCAATTATGATTTTGGGGGCTCATTCCAGCTTTTGCATGATATGATACTTCCTATTTATGTATTAAAATATTTTAAACCCCGTTGTTCAGTCATTGAGTCGGACATGACTCTTTGTGACCTATGTTCAATAAAAAGATTAAATAGATAAACCAGCAGGTCAAATAGCTGACAGCCGCTAGTTACAACCTCGTCTAAACACCATTTAAAGTTTGGAAACACAACACAAATGGATTTTACTTGGTACCAGATGAACTAATAAGGGAAAGGAGCAGCTGAGGTGCCACCACCAGGAAGGCACCATCCTGGGTAGCCACTCATTTCACCACAAAAGGCATCCTTTAATTGTTTCTCTAAGAAAGGAAAATGTTGTCTCGCTCCTTAGGGTTGGTTTATTCTTTTGCTTTATAGTTTGCTTATTTTGATTCCTAAACCAATCTCATCCCTAGGATTAAAACATGTTAAAAATACAGCATGCTAAAACTAGCACAATAAAATGCCCAATTAAAGTATAAAATTGTCTTCTCAAAAGCAGATTAAAGTGATTATACTCTTGTACCATCCTGGCTGTTAAAAGCCAGCTGAGATGAAGTCTTATAATTTGCTGGCAATTTAGTAGTAATTTACACTGATTGTTTATCTGTATCTTAAATTACCCTGGTAGAGCCACAATTAAAAACAAACCCCCCTTCTGATTGTGTACGGCTGATGGTTGGCCAATTCCCTTAAACACTGGGGTCTTCATAGAGTAACACAGGCACTACGATCTCCACATGGGTACGTCTCAGTAACAGTACCCTCCATCAAAGTCCAAAATGCAGATTGAGTCCTCTTGTCAAATCTGCTTTGGTCAATCAGTAACCTAATAATCCATGATATTTATTGAACTATGAGCTTTTCGACATTTATTATGTGCTCATCATTCCCTACTCACAGTTGTTTACGGGTTCTCTAGATGATGTCATGACTCTCCAGTTCTGCTTCTGTTTTTAAAGAGCCCTTTAGGCAAGTTTTTTTAGAGCAGGGAAAATGCACTATTATTTATGAAAATGAAAGAAAATGCTTTTTCCACTTGTGTATCTGTACTATTTTGCAATTCCACAGTGCCACCTAGAGGTTATGAGGTTGAAAAGCAGGAAAGGAAATGGTCTTTGTGTACTGCTCGGATCTCAATTGTGTGACAAAACCGGAATTAGATACAGTGGATTAACAGCCTTGTGTAGAAAAGCCCTTTTGCATATTGGACTATTGATGGAGCTACTGTTACTGGGAACTATTCATATGGACATAGTAGTATTTATACTCTATAGACCATGTGATCTGATAGGCCAATGATAATTCAAACTCAGCCCATTTCTTCTAAAATCCCTACGTTTAGGCCCAAACTAGCCATGTTGCTCAATTCATGTATTTAACTTGCAGGTTGTTTAAAAAATACAAATAGCATCAGATGGGGCTGGGGCTGGCTGATAATTATCAAGATCACAGCAGGCATGGAGGTAGAATTTAACCCTTTCCTTCCCTGCAGCGCTTCTGAGGAAAGTTTCTCTTCTTTTTCCATTGGTCCCAGTTGGGGACTGCCTCCAAATACAAGTGCGAGAAGGAGCGATTTTCTTCAGGAGTACAGCTGGCAAGGAATGGGTTACACTTTCTCTCTACCCCTGCTGTGATCTTGATAATTATCACCCCCCCCACACACACACACAGCTGATGCAATTTGCATTTTTAAAAACCTGCGTGACAAATGCAAATATGCATTTAGCAGCATGGCTAATTTGGCCCTTAGTGTGGTGTAGTGACTAGCAGGAGTGGGCCATTGATGGCCCTCCAGATATTTTGGCCTACAACTCCCATCAGCCCTAGCCAGCATAGGCAATGGTGAGAGATGATGGATGTTGTAGGCCAAAAGTTCTGGAGGGCCACAAGTTGCCCACCCCTGGCCTAGAGAGTTGCAGTTAAACCAGGGAGACCTGGGTTTTTAAATCCCCACTCCGCCACTAAGATTACTGGGTGACCCTGGGCCGGTCACTCTCTCTCAGCCTAAGCTCTCTCACAGAATTCTGAGGATAAGAGATGGATCCATACATTTATTTCAAACTTTCATACCCCACCTTCCCTCAACTGAGTTCATGTCAGCTAACGACAATAAATTAAATCCATTAAAAATAACAAATAAAATACTAAAGGCAGAGGTATAAATACGAAAAACAGCAGGATAAAAGGATAAAAAGCACAAAAAGACATGAAAAATATTTTAATCTTACAACTTCTATATAACTACCACCATCATAAATAATTCCAACGCATCCATAATGAGGACTGTTGAGGTGAGAACATAAATGTGAACTTTGCAATCAAATTCAAGGTAGAAACATTTTCAGGAGAATTTCCCCCTCATAATTCATTTCACTTCTAGCCTTACAGCACAATCCTATACATAGCTACTCAGAAGCAAGTCCCACTGAGTTCAAAGGGGCTTACTCCCACAAAAATGGGTATAGGACTACAGCCTTGCCTTAGACAAAACTCGCTACTATTCTACCATGTCTAGGATCAAACCTGAGGTGTTATATATACAAAGCATTCACTCTTTCTTAAAGCATGAACTGCAAGCAATACGCAGTTCAGATTCAGCTCAAAAGCTTGCGTATGAAAAATTATACTAAATGAAACATTTTATCAAAGGCATATGGGAGATGTTTGCCCTCCAATGGACTATTAAGCCAAGATCTGGTGTGTTTTAAAAAAATATATAGGTTGGCATAAGTAGAGACATTAATCTGACAGGGTTTCTTTTGTTTCACTTGCATACTTGAGAACAGGACATGTGTCTGTTAAACAGATCTGCTTCTCTCTCTCTCTCTCTCTCTCTCTCTCTCATTCCTTGATGGAATAAAATTCCTTGATAGAATCTTGGCATGATAGTGATTGTTCATTACAAGAAGACAATCATCTTTCCATAGTCAAAGTAGTTACTTCAGTTTTTCCTTATGAGAACCACTTACTGATAAATCTTTTCCCTGCCTCAGATAATCCATCTGAAATGTCAGCCATGGGCTCCTCTTCCAAGGGAGAATTTTTACATCTGTGTGGAAAGTTTATTCTCTGTGGATCTAGATTGTGGGAGTGTTATATTTGTTTTTTCAATGCACTACTCTGTTATTTCCTTTGGAAGGCTCAAGGGAATGCAAATTATTCCCCTCCTACACGTAGAGGAGTGTGTGGAAGTCAGATGGGCCCACTGGAAACACATCCCTGTAGATTGATTTTATATCACAAGGGTGTCCACAAGTCACTCCTGTGGGAAAGTTCCATGCCCATAAGAGAGAGAGAAAGGTAGTCAGACGAAACAGATTTCAGTTAGTCCTTTTGATATTCTTTGTACCATTCTAGCAGAAGGTAGAAGAGGGAGGAGAAGATAAACAAATTAGAAATCAGAAAAGCAATTTCTACATTGGACGTTTGGAAAACCTACCTCAAAATAACTTTGTGAATTACTCTAAACTAAGGTGTCCTCCCCCTTCATGGATCACTGCCTTGTTGTGGCAAAGGGGCTTGCATAACTCAGTGAAGCCATAAGCTATGCCGTGCAGGGCCACCCAAGATGGACAGGTCATGGCAGAGAGTTCTGACAAAATGTGGTCCACTGGAGAAGGAAATGGCAACCCACTCCAGTATTCCTGCCAAGAAAACCCCATGGAACGTATCACAAGGCTAAAAGTTATGACGCCGGAAAATGAGCCCCTCAGGTCGGAAGGTGTCCAATATACTACTGGGGAACAGCAGAGGGAATTTCCAAGTAGCGCCAGAAAGAGTGAAGCAGCTGGGCCAAAGCCGAAAGGACACTCAGCTGTGGATGTGTCTGGTGGTGAAAAGAAAATCCGATGCTGTAAAGAACAATATTGTTGAGGAACCTGGAATGTCAGATCAATGAATCAAGGTAAGCTGGAGATGGTCAAACATGAGATGGCAAGATTGAATATCGACATCTTGGGAATCAGCAAACTAAAATGGACAAGCATGGGCAAATTTAATATAGGTGACCATTATCTCTACTACTGTGGGCAAGAATCCCTTAGAAGAAATGGAGTAGCTCTCGTAGTCAACAAAAGGGTGGGAAAAGCAGTACTGGGGTACAATCTCAAAAAACGATAGAATGATCTCAGTACGAATCCAAGGCAAACAATTCAACATCACAGTAATTCAAGTCTATGCCCCAACCACTGAGGCCGAAGAAGCTGAGGTTGATCGGTTCTATGAAGACCTACAACACCTTCTAGAACTAACACCAAAAAAAGATGTCCTCTTCATCATAGGGGATTGGAATGCTAAAGTAGGAAGTCAAGAAATCACCGGGATAACAGGCAAGCATGGCCTTGGTGTACAAAATGAAGCAGGACAAAGGCTAATAGAGTTTTGCCAAGAGAACACACTGATCATAGCAAACACTCTTTTCCAACAGCACAAGAGGTGACTCTACACATGGACATCACCACATGGTCAATATCGAAATCAGATTGATTATGTCCTTTGCAGCCAAAGATGGAGAAGCTCTATACAGTCAGTAAAAACAAGACCTGGAGCTGACTGTGGCTCAGATCATGAGCTGCTTCTTGCAAAATTTTGGCTGAAATTGAAGAACGTAGGGAAAACCACTAAACCATTCAGGTACGACTTAAATCATATCCCTTATGAATATATAGTGGAGGTGAGGAATAGATTTCAGGGATTAGACCTGATAGACAGAGTGCCTGAGGAACTATGGACGGAGGTCCGTAACATTGTTCAGGAGGCAGCAACTAAATTCATCCCAAAGAAAAAGAAATGCAAGAAAGCAAAGTGGCTGTCTGATGAGGCTTTACAAGTAGCTGAGGAAAGAAGGGAAGTGAAAAGCAAGGGAGAAAGGGGAAGATATAGCCAACTGAATGCAGAGTTCCAGAGAATAGCAAGGAGAGACAAGAAGGCCTTCTTAAATGAACAATGCAAAGAAATCAAGGAAAACAACAGAATGGGAAAGACTAGAGATCTCTTCAAGAAAATCGGAGATCTCAAGGGAACGTTTTGTGCAAAGCCGGGCATGATAAAGGACAAAGAAGGCAGGGACCTAACAGATGCAGATGAGATTAAGAAGAGGTGGAAAGAATACACAGAAGAACTATACAGGAAAGATCTGAATGTCCCTGATAGCCATGATAGTGTGGTCACTGAACTTGAGCTGGACATCCTCGAGAGTGAAGTCAAGTGGGCCTTAGGAAGCATTACTAACAACAAAGCTAGCGGAGATGACAGTCTTCCAGCTGAGCTATTTAAAATCCTAAAAGATGATGCTGTTAAAGTGCTGCACTCAATATGCCAACACATTTGGAACACTCAACAGTGGCCACAAGACTGGAAAAGGTCAGTTTACATTCCAATTCCAAAGAAGGGCAACGCCAAAGAGTGTTCAAACTACCGTACAATTGCGCTCATTTCACATGCCAGCAAGGTGATGCTCAAAATCCTACAAGCTAGGCTTCAGCAGTATGCGAACCAAGAACTACTAGAAGTACAAGCTGGGTTTCAAAGAGGCAGAGGAACTAGAGATCAAATCGCCAACCTTTGTTGGATCATGGAGAAAGCAAGAGGATTCCAGAAAAACGTCTGTTTCTGCTTCATTGACTATGCTAAAGCCTTTGATTGTGTGGATCACAACAAACTCTGGCAAATTCTGAAAGAGATGGGGGTATCAGACCACCTTACCTGTCTCCTGAGAAACCTGTACGAGGGTCAAGAAGCAACAGTAAGAACCAGACATGGAACAACCGATTGGTTAAAAATTGGGAAAGGAGTACGACAAGGCTGCATATTGTCACCCTGCTTATTTAACTTATATGCAGAGTACATCATGAGAAACGCCGGGTTGGATGAATCACAGGTCGGAATTAAGATTGCTGGGAGAATTATCAACAACCTCAGATACGCAGATGATACCACCCTAATGGCAGAAAGCGAAGAGGATCCAAAGAGCCTCTTGTTGAGGGTGAAAGAGGAGAGTGCAAAAGCTGGTTTGAAACTCAACATTAAAAAAACGAAGATCATGGCATCTGGCCCCATCACTTCCTGGCATATGGAAGGGGAAGAAATGGAAGCAGTGACAGATGTTATTTTCTTGGGCTCCAAGATCACCGCAGACGGTTACTGTAGCCATGAAATTAAAAGACGCTTGCTCCTTGGGAGGAAAGCTATGGCAAACCTAGACAGCATAGTAAGAAGCAGAGACATCACCTTGCCGACAAAGGTCTGTCTAATCAAAGCTATGGTTTTCCCAGTAGCAACGTATGGCTGTGACAGCTGGACTATAAGGAAGGCTGAGCGCCGAAGAATTGATGCTTTCAAACTGTGGTGCTGGAGAAGACTCTTACGAGTCCCCTGGACTGCAAGGAGGTCAAATCAGTCCATACTAAAGGAAATCAATCCTGAGAGCTCATTGGAAAGACAGATACTGAAGCGGAAGCTCAAATATTTTGGCCACCTAATGCGAAGAGAAAACTCTCTGGAAAAGACCCTGATGCTGGGAAAGACTGAAGGCAAAAGGAGAAGGGGACGGCAGAGGATGAGATGGCTAGATAGCATCACTGATGCAATGAATATGGACTTGAGCACGCTCCGGGAGAGAGCGCAGGACAGGAAGGCCTGGCATGCTATGGTCCATGGGGTCATGAAGAGTTGGACACGACTGAACGACTGAACAACAACAAAGGTGTCCTTATAATGCTTTTCAGGAAAAAATAGATCACATTGATTTGTAGAACTTTATCTCTGAAGACTGTGATCCCCAAATGTATAGTAGAACCCAATACACCCTCTCCTACTGCTGCTGTGCTTCTACAACACAATTATATATTGGTATATTTGCACACCAGTTTGATTGTGCAAGCATGCAACAGCCACAACTGCATATGTGCAGCCCTGCCATATAAACAGAAAATACACTTATCATCTGTTTGGCAAGGAGAGGGGACAAATATAGCTGTGACATCCCTTCCGACACCTGCCTCCGCACAGGACAGACTCCATGATTGTTTTAAAGAATTTAGAAAGAAAGAGCCAGTGTGGTGTAATGGATAGAGCGTTTTGGGACTAGGACTGGGGAGAGCTGGGTTCTAGTCCCCACTCAGCCATGAAGGTCACTGGGTGACCTTGGGCCAATTATTGACTCTCAGCCTAATTTACCTCATCAAATGGAGAAGAGGAGGATCATATACGCTGCTTTGGGCACCATGGAGGAAAGGCAGGATATGAACTGTAAGCATTATAGAACAAGAACTGTAATTGTAATGAGAAAACTGCATAGAAGTGTCTTTCTGAAGGAAGAAAACTCTAAAGAAATGTTTGAAGAAGTGTTGGAGGAATGTTTTTCTGAAGAAGTTGTGAAATAAGTTATAAACCGGTATACTTGTAAAATCCCATATTTTATTCTATTTTCCTATTTTTTTGAAGTCAATTAATGTATTTTTCACATCAGGTTTCTAATATATTCATCCTTACCAATATTTTTGTGTAACCCTTTAATAATTCTGTTAGGGTTCCTTGTGCTTCATGCATTTGTTTGCTTTCCTTTTGTCTTGGAGAACCTTCTCCTGTTGGTAATCTTGAGAGAGAGCATGAAGGGACAGAATGGATGCTAGCCTCCCCCTCATGCTCCATCAGGCTTATCTGGTGGCAGGTGTATAATGCGCCAGGGATCTGAGCAGCCATTTGGCTCCCCTAGCCCCTTCCGATGCAGCCACTGAGAAAGCCCATTCACATGCCAGAGAGACTAGCAGCAGCAACGCTGCCACTGGGGGCCAACCTGGCAACAGGTGCCGGGCGGCGGGGAAGACTAGGTAAGGCCAGGTGTCAGACTCGGTGGATCCTTCTGGGCACATGGGGCATGGAAAATGCCCGACTATGCCAGGTGCTGATGCTATTTGTATGCACAATTCCTGATCCAACTAGGGAAACGCAAGTAGCAGAAGCTGGCTTCTACCTTTATAGGGCCCCTCACAGGATTGGGGCATTGGTGTTTAGTCAGTGTTAAGAATGGGTGATTCCAGATGATGGGTTGGTTCCAGGATCTGCCTTCCTCAAGAGGAAGAGCTCTGGTCACACATAGTCCCTCCGCCTGGCAATCTCCCTCTCCACACAGCACAGCTCACCCTATTCAACAGGTGTCACGTGACTCGCTGTACAGCATTTTCAGGGGACTGGAAGGCTGCTATTGGGAAGGACGGGGCATGGAAGTCCACTTTCATCAGCGCACTTGATCCAGCATCAATCTGGATCCAACCCAAAGCTTCTATCATGCAATTGCCCTGCCTTGTTTACAGAACTTTACAGAGGGTCCAAACGATAACGTCTTCTTCTTGTATACGTCTTGTATTTTTCCCCCACTGCTTCTTCTGTGGAATAGCTGCAGAATGTATTTTGATTAGTAGCACAGGAGCCCTGCACTGGAAGCCTCCCCCGCCGCATGATGGAAATAAATGCGCAAATGGACATGCATATTGTTACCCAGCCAAACATTCAGAGAGAGAAAACGCAGAACTTGAAACTGCTTCATCACAGGGATCTAAGAAGGGAAAAGATGGGATTGACTTAAATCTTTGGAATTCTTCATAAGTCCAGAGATTGGGTTGCCAGCTATGTTTTGTAATGCTTGGCAAAATACAAATGGGTCAATGTAGTAAAGATTAAAACAAATATTTTCTTTTTTCAGGAAGCCTGTTTGGCTTATGGTGGTCATGATCACGCTGAAAGTATGGTGTCAAAGGGAAAGGCGAAACAGCAAAACAGGAACAGAACAGCATTTCAACATTCACTCCAGTTCGTGTTCTCTGATGACCCTGAGTAAATTGGCTACACCCATGTGGGAAGTGAACAGAGAAGCAGCAACAGATTACAAAGGAAGGATTTTCAAGTTATTGCACATATTACAAATTATAGCTTATGGATGATGAATGAAAGAGAAATCACACTGTGCTCCTGGGTAGAACTTCTTTCCATTTAGCTCTCCAAACTGTCTACAAAAATGACAGCTTTTCAGAGGCTTATGGCAGTATTGTGGAGAGGCATCACTGCCCACAGTATCTGTGTTCAGTTTTTGTTCCACTGTGGTCTCTGGACCACCCAGCTTTGCAGGTTTTCAAAGCGCTTTAAGTCTAACAGTAGGACAGGGATGGGGAACCTCAGGTCAGGGCCAAATTCAGCCCCCTTGTGGTCCCAGCCTGGCCCTCCAGCCTTCCCCAAATGGTCACGCCCCCTTCCCCTGGCTCCACCACTTTTGCCCAACCCTCTGCTCAAAAGTATGCCACGGTGAGTTCAGGGGGCTTGCTCTCAAGTCACTGGGTATAGGATTGCAGCCTTCCTTATTCAATTTATTCATTAAGTGAAATACTTCAGGTGTTATCTAAATAACAAGTATTATTTCACTCATCTCTATGACTTTTGGCAATTTAGGCTTCAGATAAGATATAAGACTTAATCTATGCTCCTGATTATGACATTCAAATTGCACAATGTATATAGAATCTGAGCCAAATGTAGACCAGTATGTTTCTAGATTCCAGCCAATAGCTTGTTTTTGTTCATGAAACACTTTATTCACTACTGAAATCTAGCTCTTCTCTTCAGCTGTACCCCACTGTTCTATTTGTAATTCCTGCCTCATGAACTGGAAACAGCAGAATTGATGATCATGTTATATTTGCATAGCCTTATTTATTTATTTATTTATTTAATTTATTTATTTCATTTCTATACCGCCCAATAGCCGAAGCTCTCTGGGCAGTTCACAAAAACTAAAACCAAACAACACACAATAAAACAATTTAAAATATATAGAACATTAAAACCACAATATAACAATACAACCACAATAAAACCTAGCAGCAGTACAGGAGTTTAAAATACAGATTTAAAACAGCAAAGATAAAAATTTAGAAAGCTAAAATGCCTGGGAAAATAAAAAGGTCTTCACCTGGCGCCGAAAGGAGTACAATGTAGGTGCCAGGCGAACCTCACTAGGGAGCTCATTCCAGAGCCAAGGTGCCACAACAGAAAAAGCCCTCCTCCTAGTAGCCACCCGCCTCACTTCCTTTGGCAGGGGCTCACGGAGAAGGGCCGCTGATGATGATCTTAAGGTTCCTGCCTTAGCCTTCCTGTCTCCTCACATATTATTTTGCTTTCTTATCTTAGACATGCATGCACACCTTGAATATCTCACTTGTCAACTAGATCCTTGTCTTCTTTTGAGCTGATAACTCTATTTTTTTTTTTGCCAAAACAAGCTGTTGGAGATCTATCTTTCTTTCTTTCTTTCTTTCTTTCTTTCTTTCTTTCCTTCCTTCCTTCCTTCCTTCCTTCCTTCCTTCCTTCCTCTCTCTCTCTCTCTCTCTCTCTTTCTTTCTTTCTTTCTTTCTACTACATACCAGGTGATATTCTGTACAGATGCCTATTCTTGCCAAGAGACTGCAGGCCTGCAATTTAGCTCACAGGTTTCCTGTAAAGAATTCAGTTTTTGATCTATACTGCTACATATAATTCCCATTCATTTCAGGGAAAATTATTCATAGAGTCTTATAAATAAGTGATGGGGGGAAAAAAGCCCATCAGAATACAGTGCCAAGAAACTGTCTAATTATCCAGTGCATGATTGTTTCCTGTATTTCCTTGTTCAGTCTAGTCTAGTTTGTGCAATCTGAATTTAAAAGTCTAAGTGGTCCCACCATTTCCTGTTGGAGTCTAAACCACATTCTCATATACCTCACTGTCTGGAAGAGTTTTTTTTTTTTTTAACGTAAAGCTGCAATATGCCCTTTTCTTAATTTTACCTCATTAGCTTTCTTCTATTCCATACTGGAGTAGTGTAACTGATGATGTCTTTGATCTTTATTTATCTGCAGATATTATTACTTTATCCGTTTGAGTTATTTGTAAGCCATGTATCATAGCTTCCAGTAAATAGCTAAGGGATAATAATAATAATAATAATAATAATAATAATATAACCTGCATTACATATATACCTAGAAGTCCCACTTGTACCAGTCATAATTTTGAATGTGCAAAAGCTAAGGGACTGCCTGTCTTGTTATTAGCCTGCCTGGGTATTAAGACCTGCAGGCGATGCCCTTGTGAGGGTGCGACTGCCTGCACAGTGCACAGCAGGGCCGCTGCAAGCTCTCCTGCCGTCTCAGACAGCAGACCACACATGTGCCTCCCCGCTGCCATGCACCTTTGCTTTCCATGCTGCATCTCACTCCTCACCCCCACCCCCACCATATCTCCCATCTCCCTCCCCATACCTACTGCTGCTGTTGTTGTTGTTGTTGTTGCTGCTGCTGCTGCTCTCTGAAGAGCCACATCGACTGTAAAAGCGGCTGGCCTGGCTCTGCAGAGAGATGGCCTGGGGCACTTGGGCCTGGCTGAGCTCTTCAGGGGGACGGTCTGCTCATCCACCATCTTGATCGTCCTGAGAGGATTCTCCAGGTGAGTCAGGGGGCAAGTGGCTGCCCTGGACAGCCCTGCTGGTTGCTCTCCCCCTGCAGCATTTGCTGCAGTGTGAACCCGTGGCTGTCAGGGCTCTCTGGAGTGCCTCTGTTGTGCCGCCAGGCCATGCAGCAGCTCCAGAGAGCCCTATTGACTCTTCTTTCCTGCTGTGGCAACTGCCACAGGGGGAGAGCAGCCAGCGGGGCTCACCGGAACTCTCACCAGCCTGGCAGCACTCATTCAGCAGCTGCCTGCCCCCCCAAGCAGGAAGGATCCTGGCAGGGGAGGGAGTGCATAATTTGCTGCTCCTCTCCCTGTGCCGCCTGAGGTGGGAGCTTCACTTCATGGGAGGACCAGCTCAGCTAAAGAGGACAATTTGTCAGATACACATGAAACTTTCTCCTGTGTTGCTCCTGAACTGTGAAATATGCTCCCTCAGGAACTATGATTGGCCCCCATCCTCTTGGACTTTAGAAAGGATATAAAGACTTAGCTCTTCAATTTAGCCTTTTAAAATATGTAGTTTTAATGTTTTAGTGTTTTAATGTTCTTTTTTATTACTTTAAGGTTTGATAGTTTTAAAATTTTGTATACTGCCTTCACGGCTTGTTAGCAGATAAGGCAGTATATAAATGCAGATGAATGAATAAATCAAAATCATAGGTCCCTCAGGCTAGAAAGGACCTGAAATTCATCTAATTCATTTCCCCCAGCCATTGTGCCATATTTACCTTACCATGAACCATCACACAGCTGATTTCAGAGAAGAAGCACCATTTCCCTGCATCTGATGATGTGCTATTGCTGTGAAATAATCTGCTTTGGAGTTTACTTCCTGTTTGACTTCCAGTTTAGTAAAAGAAGCTCATCATGGCTGCATGTTTGCTGTGACTTTCTTTGGAGTTAGCTCCTCTTTAGCCTGCATATGTTACACCTGGTAATGCTGTTTGGAGTACTTGGTTCCAAGTAAGAGTTAAAGCAGGAACGGGGAATAAATTATATGAAAGAAATTCATATAATTCCTTACTGCTGCACATGGTGGGGCAGTGAAACTGGGCATGAACAACTGGAACAGTTTTCTGGCTACAAAAGTGAAACTAAGGCCAGATCTACACCTTGTGTCATATCATTATGATCCCATCATGGTAATGCTATATCCCTCTTGTGCATTTATACCGCGTAGGACACAGAACTATCGCAACATTTGTTGCGGTAGTTTGGCTAATGTGGAATGAAAAGCAGGAAATAACACTACAAAAGCAGTGTGTCAAATGTGTAATGTCCCCCAACAGTTATCAGTGCACTTCAATATTGCTATAAAGCAGTAGTGTAGATTAGCCTAGGTGCACTGCGACCCTATGCATATCTACTAAGATGCATGTTCCATTGTGTTCAATGGGAGTTACTCCCAGGTATGTATGTATAGGATCGCAGCCTAAATATGGAAGCATATTTAGGCTGCCTGTAGCTTTTGGCATCTCGAACAACGATAACCGGTAGGCTGCCAAAATGATGAATGATAACAGAGCTTCAAAAAAAACAACAACAACAACCCCACACAGCATTTTTTTCTAGGCAGCACAGGGAAATTTAACAAAGACCACAAAACATGAGTAGTCTATCTTGAATGCAGTTTATAAACCAAATGGTTGCCGGTTATACAGTAACCAGATATGGAAAAAGTTACGAGCTGCCTCTCAGCGTTAACATTCTCAAAGGTCCTTGAGGTGGTTTGTGCTATGGAGGCTGCTGAGAAAGATTGCCAGGAACTTGGCATAAACTGGGAAGAGCATCTTTTCAGCCAGCAATAAGGTGAGACCTGGGAAAGACAGACTCAGGGTTGGAGTGCTGGGCTCATGCTGAAAGGGGTTCCTGGGCTAAGCAAATGATTTGGAGGCAGTGCCAGAAGAAAGGATACATTGCGGCAGCCTGCCATGCAGATTGCTGACCTGGACAGTGCTGGCCCAAGACATTTTGCTGCCTGTGGAAAGGACAAGGTTGCCCCCCCCCCCCCCCGTTCCATCTACTGAAGCTGATCGGACTGGCAGCTGAATCCTATTCACCACTGGTGATGGACAGCTTCCTCCACGCTATATGAGAGCTGCAGGGCAGCTTAGCGGGCACAGGGCAGGCTTTGTGGAACACACAGCTCTGTCCTCCCAACAAAGGGGAACTGCCAGGGGACTCTCCCTGTTGTTATTATTATTATTATTTATTAAATTTATTAATCGCCTATCTGGCTGGTCACCCAGCCACTCTGGGCAATGTACAGCATATAATAAAACAGTTTAAAACAATAAAATTCTACAATAAAAACGTTTTCTAAAATACCCTAACCCACCCCAAATGCCTGCCTGAACAACCATGTTTTTAATGCATGGTGGAAGCTCATTAAAGAGGGGGCATGGCGGAGTTCCCTAGGGAGGGAGTTCCACAGAGTGGGGGCCACCACAGAAAAGGCCCTCTCCCTCATCCCCACCAGTCTAGCTGTCCTGGCTGATGGGACAGAGAGAAGGCCATCTGAGGCTGATGTTGTTAAGCGGCCTGTCTGGTGTTGCTGGAGGCGCTCCTTAAGATAGGCTGGGCCAGAACCATATAGGGCTTTAAAGGTCAAAACCAACACCTTGAATTTGGCCCGGAAAACAACTGGTAACCAGCGCAACGCCTTCAGCACTGGAGTGATGTGATCTCGCCGGCGGCTGCCTTTAATCAGGCGAGCCGCCATGTTCTGTACCAGCTGCAGCTTCCGAACAGTCTTCAAGGGTAACCCCACGTAGAGCGCATTACAGTAGTCTAAACGAGAGGAGAGCAGGGCATATACTACCGATGGGAGCAGATGGTGGGGAAGGAAGGGGCGCAGCCGCTATATCAGATGGAGTTGATACAGCACTGTCCAGCTCACAGATGACACCTGAGCCTCCATGGACAGCTGGGAGTCCAAAATGACCCTCAGGCTGCGGACCCTGCTGCCTTCTCCACCCATCATCAGTGGTGCAATGGAGTCAGGCTCACATGAATGCCGCACGGGCACATTTGATTAGCAGGGACACTGCCACCATTGGCCACCCCCTCAGAACTCCCCTCTCCCTTTGACTTTGGCTGTAATCCTCACAATAGCTGAGGTGGAAATGGATTTTCCTGCAACAATATAGTCTTCCCTGTTGCAATGCAAAGGGTTTTTTTGGTGGCTTGGTCTTGAATGGGCAATTAAGACTCATTAGCTTTACAAAAGACCTGCTCCTGGTGGAGATGAGACTGTGAGAACTCATTTGTTGATACAGATCAATATAGCTGCATGAATGGTTGGACATGCCTTGGGGGTGTGGCTATGGGGACTTTCATGATGAGTGCCTGCACTTCAAAATGTTCCAATACACCACTGCCCATCATCTGCCAGCTGGACCTGCAATGTACACTTAGTTGTCCATGGAAGCTATGCCTCATGAAGGACAGAAGTCTTCTGGAGAAAAAGACTGTTCAGGTGGAAGTGATCAAAGCTCTTTTCATGCTTTTGAATAGTATGTACAGGAAATGCATGGAAAATAAATTATGTGTGCTGTCTTCGCCCCTGCCCTGATCTCCATGAGCTCATAGGCTCTGTGTGTACAAAGCTCTTTATGTGTACAAGCTGTATGCACATAGGGTCTGGGCACATGATTTGCTACCCTGCAAACAGCAGGTTCCCTGATTGTGCTGTGAGATCCTATGCATGAACAACTTGTAGACATGGAGACTTTGTACACAGAGCTGGTCAATGCATGGAGGCTGATTGTACTGGAGCTGGATACTGGAGTGGCTATGTAAATGTACTTGCATAATTGTTGGTGCCACAAGTTACTACAAGCATGCATGTGTCTACCTCCTAGTATCTGCCGCCTGAGGTGACTGTTTAACTGTGCCTAATGGTAGGGCTGGCCCTGCTGAGAAAAGACAAATATGGTCAGACTGAAAAGGGTTACATTAGTTTATTCCATGCTGAAGTTTAACCCAAATCACTGGTGTGTTTTCCTGAACCACTCTGCCATCTTGAAAGTCTGGCTGACTTCATGTGTGTTCACAGAGAAAGAAGAACTGGTGCTATCTATGGATGGAGAAGGTTGTAGAATAGGAATGGTGAGCAATTCAATACATCGAGTTTGTTTTTAAAAAACTTGATTTACCTGATCTGCATCTCCTGGAACTGAAGGCAGAACTGGATACAATTTGCAGTTGGAAATCCATACATTTCTGGGCTTGCAATGCCTTCCGTGAAAAAAAAAAGTGTTCGACAACATGTGCACATTTGAACAATGTGCAAAACCCATTGTGTACATTTCTTAGATGAACACAAGCATGCTTTAGTTGATGGGTACAAAAATGCCTACATCTGAAAAATGCACACAAAAATATGTATGGATTTCTTTGTGAGAAAAAAAAATTCACAAAGAACTGAGAAGGAACAAGCTTGGCAACAGAAAAGCGAGAACATTGACAAGATCAAGATCCACAGATCTGCCCATCCCTCTGGTAGACTGAAATTATTTTACTTCGTAGAAAAATGATGGGTTGGATCCAGACTTAGGGCTCAGTTCTATGCATGTTTAGACATAAAAAAGTCCTACAACTTCCAGCATTTCCCTGCCAGCATGACTTGCTGGGGAATACTGGGACCTGAAGAGTAGACTCATTGAAATCAATGGGACTTTAG
This sequence comes from Heloderma suspectum, assembly GCF_057233095.1. Taxonomy (NCBI): domain Eukaryota; kingdom Metazoa; phylum Chordata; class Lepidosauria; order Squamata; family Helodermatidae; genus Heloderma; species Heloderma suspectum. The sequence continues at coordinate 92,539,975 of NC_139459.1, forward strand.
TCATGACTAATTATAAGTTCCACCCTAAGGATGGCTAAGGCTAGATGCAACTCATTAGTTATAATATTAATGTTTGTTATTCTATCTAGGATGCTCATTTCACTGGTTACTTCAAGGACACCAGATACTTCAAGGACACCACTTTCTGAAGAAAACAAAACACAAGAAGAAAGTCTTGTTTAATTAAGTAAAGAAAAGGTGTTTTGAATCTACCTGCATACTTTATCCTTTGTACCTGTTAAAGAAAACAACAACAACAACAGAGGGCAAGTTTCCCCTTCTTGATATATCTGAGGTCATGAATGGCAAGCAGACCTCTCAATAAAATTAGATCCTAGTTTTGTTAATGCTTGAAGTTCACTAATTACTTGAATTTACTCCAAATGGTGAAGTTCTGGCAGGCCTTAATTTCACTTAAGGAGACAGGCGCTGCAGGGTGCTTCAGATTGGTGGTTAGGGATTATACCTCAGAAGACTTTGCATGCTGGCTTCAGATATGAAGTAATCAGGTGAAATGCACAGTGCTTTGTAGCCTGAAGAAATCTGATTTGAAAGGAGGTCTATTTTTGTTGTTAATGGGCAGAATGTCTTTTCTCCAAATGAAGAGGGCAGGCACTTGAAACGACCCAAAAGGAAAATACATTTAGGTTAATGCAATGGGTGAAACGTAAGCTGTGAAAATCAGATCTAGACTTGAATTTTCTCCCCTACTGACTTCATGCTATTTAGGGTATGACTCAGACAATTCTTGACTACAGCACATCAGGGGTAATAAAAAGGTCTTGTGCTACACTGCAGATGTAGACTGTATATGGCAGAAATGTCGAATCTCAGGCCTGGAGGCCAAACCTGGATGTCTGGGGTTCCCCAGATGGCCACATCCCCTTCTCCTTGTCCCACCCCCTTTCCCCAACCACCAATCATGTGGTGGTTTCCCATTTTCTGCATGCCCCCCTCCATTTTAAAAGGTTGAAATGCTTCTCCTAAGGCTTAGCTAATGGTAGTAAGAGCTTTAAGCTACAATACGCTGGTGTTTTTGGCCCTGTCCCTTTGCCCCTATGGACCACTGGGATGTGGCCCCCAAGAGCATCTACAAAATGGAATTTGACCCTGGGGCTGAAAGCAGTTCAATAACCCTGGAATAAGGGAACCAGCAAACTCTTAAGTCTCTGTGCACTTAACCTCACTGAGGAGAATCCTGCAGGACTCAATATGCCACTGAACAAACACACAGACACACGAACACACACATGAAAATGTGTTTTAACTTGGGTTAATATGGGTAGCTAGCTTACTATTTGGGTCTAAATTTTCAAAAAAGTAAAAATAAAATAAGGACAGGTCTTTATTTTAGGATAGCTCAGCTTTAAACACCAAAAGAAGAGGTAGATTTTCTAGTGTCAAGGACGACCCATAGTGGGTCTATGAATAGCTATTTGAAGGAACGACTCAAAACAGGTAGAAGACAAAGAGAATGGGATCAACAAATGGTTAAAAACTGAAGGTATGTGCCCAAAGGCCAAGTGCCAATGGATAATGCCAAGAAAAGCCATGTTGATACTACCAAAAAAGTGAACAGAACGCTATATGCAATTGAGATTAGTGATGGGCAAATCCCTTAGGCGTGATTTGTAATTGGGTTCATCTAACTGAGCTGTGTTACTAAGAAGTCACAAAATAGCTTAGTTATTTCTGAGCCCAATTGAAAGTCTAATCAGACTCCACTGCATTTCCAGTTACATCACCAGGAGTGTGACAAGGTCCAATTCCGCCCCCGCCCTCTTCTGAGAGGTCATTGCTGCTGCTGTGATGGGAGCAGGGAGGGACAGAGGAGCCCCCCTCCCCCCTTTTTGTCTCCCTGGTGCCTGGGATGCTGTCAGCAACCCAGGTGCTTGGGCTGGCAGGAGACGGAAGAAAGACAGAGACGCCTCCTTCTCACCACCGAAACGGCTGCAACTGACTCAGATTGAAATTGTAGTCAGAGAAAAACTCAGTGTGGGTTCTTTGACTCATTTCAAGGCAACCGTTACGAGTGGCTGAGGTTCATGTTCCAAGCCAAGGAATTATGAAACTTGGAGCATCTCTACTTCAGGTCAAGGGCTCTTACTAAGAAATAAGTCCCCTGTGGCAAAAAGGTGGGTAAAACTGGAGAGCAAGGTAGAAATGGATCTGGGACTAGGAGATATGGTTGCTAGAAGAAACTGGGCATCTTTTCAAAAATGGCTTGAAGCTGCAGAGAAATAGGGATGGGTGAATCTGTCCATTTAGGTTGCAGTCAATTTCTCATTTTCCTGACCGTATGTTCATTGTGGCTTGTTTTCACATCAGTTTGGGAATTCAGCAAAAAAAAAAAAAACACCCAAAAAAGGGAAAAAAGGAAAAAAACCCTCAGCACAACAATTTGTATGCATTTTCACATGCATTTCTCCTAATGTACGCATCTTTGTATGAAATTTCATATATAAGGCATTTTCTGTTTATACTTTACCCTAATAGATGCATTTTGTGTAAACTTTTCCTTTATAGATGCATTTGTGTGCACATTTTTTGAGTTGCGAACCGCATTGCAAAATTTGGAAAAGTGCGGATTTGGGTGCAGAAGTATAGTCTGGCTCACAATCAGGTTTGGGTAAGTGAATTGGGTGAGTTCACATAAAAATTTGAAAATGGATTTCTCCTCCATCCCTACAGATGAAACTGTGGCCACTACATTTCTTGACCAATTCCTCTACTGGTTCTCTTGCCTACCCTCTTTTTTTTTTTCCTTTGCTCGGGTCTGGAAGAAAACAAGTTTGATCTGCTATGGTAGGTGGAATGTTTAAAGCAGAGTAGTGTAGGTACAGTGACTGCATACCCTACCACTGCCTTAAGGTGCAATCTATGCATGTTTAGACAGCTGGGGCATGCTGGGAGCTGTAGGACATTTTTCTGTCTAAACATACATAGGTTTGTACCTTTAAAGGGACAGCTAAGATTTCCAGGCAGGTACCAGGCAACCCTGCTGAGTTAGCCAGGTCCAGCAATGGGAGTATCAGTGCTGAAAGACATGAGGCAACTAATCGGTAATCTCTTATTGGCAGAACAGTTACACAGTAAAGGCTCAAGTGTTTAACTGTCCAGAGCAGAGATGCCAGGTCACAACCCAGAAATCCCATCTGTTCTTTTAAATGTCTGAAGGTAACAGTGTCAGTTGCTCCTGTCCTAAGCTGCTAGCCACACAGTTGTGCAGTTGCTTGCTAGGAGTAAGGGTCAAACTACAAAATACTTTAAAGATTTGTTAAAATGGATCACTTTTGGGCAATGTCAGTTGCAGGTGCCCCCCGCCCCAATCTGGATCAGGACTGCAGCAGGAGTTAAACGTTAATGCCTTCCTGCTCGCACAATAAGGTCCCAATCTTGATCAGATCCCCTGTGTTTACTTCTGAATAAAAGAAAAAAAAGATGTAGCTGCTAGCTATGTCTTTAAAGCAGGAGTGGGGAACCTTTTTCAGGCTGAGGGTGGAAGTCAATTTCAGAGAAGCCCTTGGGGGCCAATTCCAGTCGTGGGTGGGGCCAAAGGCAAATGGGGAGGGCTGAGATATTTTGGTTTAAAGCTCTGACTGCTGGGAACTCAGCCTTAGGAGAGGCATTTCAACCTCTTAGAGTGGGGGAAAAAGCTGCTCAGAAGCCAGAAAACCAGCGAGCAATCTATAGTCCAGGGAAAGGGGGTTTGATCTGGGGAAAGGGCCTTGGCCCTCTGGAGAACTGAGGAGGGCTGGATGTGGCCCATGGGCCTGAGGTTACCCAACCCTGCTTTAAAGTAACAGGTCCTTTGGGCCCAATACTCCTTCAAACCAGTTGTGTGGGTTTACGGAGCTCATTCACTTCAGGGAAAAGTTAGGGGCAAGTGATGTCTTAGTTCAGCTTTCTTCAACCTGGCACCTAGCCAGCAGAACCACCGGAAGTGCTGGTTGGGGCTGATAGGAGTTGTAGTCCAACACATCTGGTGGGCACTAGGTTGAGGAAGACTTTCTTAGCTAGTAAGCTGTGAATGAATGATGCAAGACCCAGGAAGGATCAGCCTCCAGTCATGGGGTGACTCTGAGCAGAGATGTGGGTACAAAGGAAGGAGAAATGAATGAGGAGAGTGGTGGTCTCAGGAGAAACAGAACCATTCTAAAGAGGACTTCCTCCTGGCTATATAAAGCTGGCTGAGATGGAGATGACTGTCAAAAGTAGGAACCCCAAGATCCAAGTCAGAATACAGGAGTAATGAGGGGAGAATGTTCTAAAAACGGCAAAGTCAAGAAGGCAGGCAGTTGCCCAACTGAACAGATATCAGTCAAGTGTTGTAGAGTGGATTTCTGGTATTCCAGCTACAGTAAACGGGTTGACTAAAACAGCTTCGGTCAGGGGCGAGCAACCTTTTTTCTGTGGAGAGCTGCATTCCCTTGCTGGTAATCTGCAGAGGCCACATGTGGGTGGGGCCAAAGCCAGCAGTTGGGCAGGGCCAGAGCTGAAGATAGATGGGTCACTCTATCTCTTTCTGCCACCTCCTTTACCTCTCTTTCTGCCACCCGCTTTTCTTCCTCTTCCTTCTTCCCACTGGGCTGCCAGGGAACGGACAGATAGCTCTTGTCAAAGGTCTGAACTGATTGCATCCAGAGGGCTTTGGAAATTGGGCCAAGTGCCGCTTGCTACTGGTTACCCACCCCTGGCTTAGGTCGATGGGCCTGTCTACCCAGAGACCCAGAGGTGCGTGGTTGCCAGCTGAGTTTCATGTGCTCCCTTGACTCTCATAATGATGTGCTGCAGAGTGGGAAAGGGAAGAGCTCTTTGCTCCTTTTGTAAAATGTGGAGCTGAACCTCTGCAACCCTTTGAGCTGCAAGGAGAGAGAGCCTGCTGCAATCCCTCTCTGCCAAATCAAACATCTGGAGTGGCCTTTTTCAACTCCCCCCCCCCCTTAGCCAAATATTATCTCAGTCTTTGATAACGGAATGTGGCTCTGATTTATCTCATCTCTTCTTCTGCCCATCCCAAATGCAGCCGAGAGGGCATCGCAGCCTTGGAGAAAAACCCTTGGAACTGCTGCGGCGTACGTGAGAGCAGCCTGAGAGGCTGTGGGCTGCAATCACTTATACGGCTCTCCTGGTATGCTGAGAAAGATTTTTTTTGTTCTTTCCCTTTTTTATAGCTGGGGCCTGCATTTTTGTGTGGTAAGCTCACAGTGCTGGAATCCCTCAGGACTTGCAAACTTTGCTCGCATTCATATTTTATATGAGCTACTCTGTGCAGCTGATTTTTCTGGTGTTTATTTTGCTTTATGTGAATTAATTTGTATTCCCTCTGCAAGACACTTGCCTGTAATGACTGCTGGCTGGCTGCAATGTAGCTTCATCAGGTCTCCATCTGTTTCTCTCCTGTGGCTCCTTCTCTCTCTCTCTCCCCCCACTCCCCTACACACTTATTGCCCTTCAGCAAGTAGGTCAAAGATTGCCATAGCGATAGCAAAGCTGCAGACCCAGGAAGGTATTGTTTTAGTTTGGAACATGATCTGCTTGCTGCTAATTGCTCATGAGTCATCTTAGCTCTTCAACCATCTGGGAGGAACCTAAACATCTCAAGAGGGTGGTACTTTTCTATGGTGGCTTGCCCCATCTTTTTGGGGCCCCCCTCCCCAGAGAATCTAACATGAGAATTGCCTGTGCCATTGCACAAGTTCCATGTATGCCATGCCAGAGCTATTATAAGTACTATTTGTAAATTGACAGTCATGCTGAATATGCCGGTCATATCCCCATGAAAAGACATATATGCAAAGTAGAAAGAAGGACTTGGGCTTCCCTTGGTTATCCATACCAAGCCTCAGGGCTGGTCAAAGGCATTTTGCTGCCTGAGGTGGAACAACAAATTCCCCCCACCCACACACACATACACAGCCGATCAAGCCAAGGGGCATGGTACCCAAGGCCAGCCAGACAAGTTATTTTAGTACCCGACAGAGAAAATCCCACAAGTGCTTTCCCTGGGAGTAAAAATACAAAAATACTATATTAACTAAAAAAACCAATATGGTGATGCCAGACAACTTGGCAGTATATATCAAAGGCAGAAGTCAAGATAGCCAGTGTGGTGTAATGATTAGTGTTGCATGGTCAAAGGAGAAGGTCCCCCCAAATACAGAAGAACCACAGGCAAAGTCAGTGGAACCCGTAAACTATGTAAAGTGGGCAATATTCCTAATAGAAATATTAGTGGTGAGCAGCAGTCCTGAGGCATTTTCTGTTTTTGAGATTTTTGCATCCTTGTGATTTATGCATTGAAGTTTCTGGGGTACAATAAATCCCTTTGGGGAAGTTCTTCTGGTTAAGATATTCAGGATGATTTACTTCAGATAATAAGTGTTTTGGAAGAGATGCACAAGAGGCCAGAGGGTTACTTTCAGCTGCCATGCCTGAGAAGTATTCCATTACTAAGTTGGTTTTGATGAAATATTGAAATGGAATATAATTTGGAGATCTCATCAACAACAACAATAACAACAACAATTCTACTATAGTTGCATCTCAGATTCAGCTTTACAATGACATGTATTCCACCTATATAGTGATTTTTTGGCTACGTTTCTCCTTTTTACTTGTGTGCTCGTGTATCATTTTTGTAACGTATTGTAGTGCCATATTCTATTGTTAACATTATCCTCCCTCTATCATAATACTAGAATCCGGGGTCATCCCATGAAGCTGACTGGTGGGAGATTCAGGACAGATAAAAGGAAGTACTTCTTCACAGAGCGTATAGTCAAACTATGGAATTCATTACCGCAAGACATAGTGATGGCCACTAATTTGGATGGCTTTAAAAGGGGGTTAAACAAATTCCTGGAAGAGAAGGCTATCAATTGCTATTAAACCTGATGGCTATATGCTGCTTCCAGTATCAGAGGCAGTATGCCTATGTACACCAGTTGCTGGGGAACATGGGCTGGAGGGTGCTGTTGTACTCATGTCCTGCTTGTGGGTTTCCTGTCAACAGCTGGTTGGTCACTGTGTGAGCAGAATGCCGGACTACATGTATCTAGGGATGGTGCGGGTGTCCAGTTGGGGCTCAAAGCTTGGTGATTTCTCACTGGCTTGGCCCCCCTGGATGCCAGTCTGCGGATCCCCTCACTTGCGCGACTCAGCTCATGCTGAGTTGGGCAAGTGTGCAGCCGCCTGCTCCCTTGCTGAGCAGGTTAAAATGGCGGCTTGGTCTTTTTTGTAAATACCCATTCACACAAATGGTAGCCTTAAAGGGGCCATTTACACAACATTACACATGTAAATAGGTCGTTTATGCCTGTAATGTTGCGTACATGGCCCCTTTAAGGCTACCATTTGTGTGAATGGGTATTTACAAAAAAGACCAAGCCACCATTTTAATGGCCCAGTGAGGAAGTAGGCAGCTGCGCACCTCTCACTGGGCACTCGGGGACCGCCCAGGAGCTCACCACATGCAGCAAACAGGGTCAGGCAGCCGATGGGAGTCTGGCAAGCAGAGAGTGGTGCATGGCGTGGGATGGGGTGAGTTTGTCTATCCCTACATGTATCCTTGGTCTGATCCAGCATGGCTTTTCTTATGTTCTTATCCACTTTACCTTGTTCATGGGCTCCATTGTGTTTTTTCTGTAATAATTATCATGTCCAACCAGGATGGAGAAGTTGTGAGTTCAAATCCCCATTCAGCCATGAAGCAAACTGGGTGACCTCGGGCCACCCACTATAGCAGCCTAACTGACCTCACAGGGTTGTTGTGAGCATAAAATGGGAGTCGGGAAGAGATCACTGCATGTCTTCCTGAGCTCCTTGAAGGAAGAGAGGAATGAAAATATAAAAATTATGACAAACATGAAAATATAACAAAATAAAAAGGTACTTGGTGAAGGCAAGTTGCTTGGAGCAACAGTTTAGTTGGAGGAATGGTGGTAATGATTAGAGAGCAGGTTCAGGGGGTTGAACACAAGACCCAAAGCAGCTAATGTAGGTTGCTTTGAGTCTTATGCAAAGCCACATGCATAGCCTGAGTCTAGCATTTCTTTGAGGCACTGTGTGATAGCAAAGAACTATTTTTTTAAAAAATATCCCATCCACCCTTAGATCTGTTTGATGCTGCTGCTGCTGCAGATGATGATGATGATAATAATAATAATAAATAACAAAAAAAACCTAAAACCAGAATTAACTAATAAAAGCCAACAGAACAATTAAAACTAGGAAACACACACACACACAGATCAATAACAAACTAAAATAAATCCCATTCAGCAGCTCAATAAAACCTTCAAGAAAAAGCCACCAATGTGTCTTTAGGTTTCTTCTAAAGACTGGACCTGATGCAACTCTGTTGGTAATAAGTTCCATAGGTGTGGGGTCACTGCTGAAAAACCTCTCTCACTTCTGCCCGCCGAATGATCTAGTTCTCGTAAGCAGGCATATAAGCAGGACTTTGGCTGATGATCTCAAGGTGTAGGAACGTTGATATGGGTGAAGTCGGTGTTTAAGAACTTTAGCACAAAACTGTTTAAGCTTTAAACTTCAAGGCTTTAAAGGTTACAACCAGCCTTTTAAATTGGACTCGGAAATATCCCAGCAACAAATGAAGCAAGTGCAGTATAGGAGACCCATTGTCCGACATCCTTGCAGCCACTAACACCCTGACAGGCTGACAGCACCATTCGGCACCACCTGAAGCTTCTGAACCATCTCAAGGCAGCCCTTGAGAGTTAGTCATAAGTCAAACCTTATTAAACTTATCCAGGTAGTTTCGCGCTGTTTCCCTTTCTCTCCTTGTTGTTGTTAGTAATTGTCTGAGGTAATAATCCCTGTGTGATAGTAGATTCACATGTTTAGGTCGACAAGTTAGAATCGATCATTCATTCATTCATTTTTAGACATATACCTTCATAAAACAGCTTACAAACAATAAAGGTTGTATATATAAATATATACAAACACAGCACTATCAGAATTGAGGAAATTAAATGACGTTTGAGGTTGTAGAGAGTGGAAGACATGTATTCACTACTTGCTCAGGACAGCCCAGTTTGAAGAAATAAGTTTCTGAAGCTTTCTTAAAGGCTAACACCAAAACTATAAGCTGCAAAGCTGCAGAAAGGGAGGTCCATAACTGAGGGGCCATAACAGAGAAAGTCCTGCCCCTTCTATTTGCCAGCCTAGTTGTTCTAACCAGTGGGCCCATGAACACAGCCCCTGACATTGACAATGACCTAAGCATAGCCAATGAATCCAATGTAAGTGATGCAAAGAGGTGTCATATGCTCAGATTTTCTGGCCCCTATCAGCAATCTGCTGGCCACATTTTGCACCAATTGATAAATGTAACATGAATTCACCCAGTGGGGAAACCACATCTGCTGTGTATGATTTGCTTTGTTTTCATTTCTGTTACTGAATGATGACTATGCAGAAATTCAACACATTATTATCCCAAGAATGGCATTATCAGATCGCATGTCACTTGGAAGCCAATGGAATAAGACAGGACAAAAAGGGAATGCATTTCTATGTGCGATGGTATTTGAACCAAAGCTATATTTGAGTGAAAGCTCTGTCTGTAACTTTACAAACATGCAATTAAGGCTCATGGAGTTATCTAAATCCATTTTCTTGCCTTATAATTTTATGGCCAAAAGCATTCTTGTTGATTTTAGACTTTCTTTTTAAGTACAGTAGCCAAAGAGGGAACCAAATATTGTTTGTTTACTTACTCATGAGACAAATTATGCCCTTCTACTGCCTCTGCTATCTAATCTGCACTGGGTATACAGTTTACAAGAAAGTAACCGGGCCCTGGTGGCCTTGAGGAAACCAGCAACAGAAAGTGGCATGCCATTGCCTATAATTTTAGTAGATGGGCACATTACAGAGGCTCATACCAGTTTTGGCTGGAACAAACGTGTCCATTTCAAGGTGCACTGTTATATACCCCTAATAAATGAAATATACTTGACAGAATTGGAAGGGACCCTATTACTAGAATGCCTTCTAGATATTGTTCAGAATTCCATAAAATTAAATCTTTTTCCATTTATTAGATGTGGTGCCTTTTGTTTCTAAGAAATGCACTGGTCAGTTCCTTTACTATCAGAGCACACAGGAGAAAACGGGGGAAATCCCTTGGCATTTTCTCTTGGTTTGTATGTGCACTTGTTTTCTTACATATTTTTTTCCTAATCTCATTTGGATAGGAATTTGATGACTACACCTATAGATACATATAAAAGATCAGGGAACACCCATCACACTGTTGATATGTTATAGTAGTAATCATTCTGGGCTTCTCCACATGAGGCTTTTATGCTGCGGTTGAGATTGGTTACTCACAGAAGTTTGCAGATCCTTCACATGACCTTGTCAGCCTCCAGGGCATCTCCTGTGCTAAATTATCTTTATCCCATTTTTTTTTTAAATTGGAGAAAATGAGCTATCAAATTACAGCATGTTGAGTTTCCTCCTGAAAAGAGGAAGTCGTGCAATAAGAAGAGCTAGACCACAGCACCATCTAGTGGCTGTATAATGAAACATATAGAACACGCAGATAAGGGGGGGGGGAAGTGTGTGTAAAGGGAGCCCATCATGACCCTGCATTTAAAACGGAAGCACAGAGCCCTGGTAAAGTTGCAGGATTTTAGTCTGGTGGAGAAATGACTGAGGTTTCAGAAATGCATTTAATATGCAAAGTGCTGGTAACATGCTTGAAAGGAGCCCTGCCCCCAAACCAGATTGACAGGGCAACATTTTGGTGACATGGTTTCTTGAAGCTGCACTGGGAGTATTTGTATGCATGGTGTGGATGTACCCCAGTATACAAAAACATAAGGCATTTAGCATGTGAAATGAACGTACAGTGTCAGGCAGTGCAATCCTATACATGTCTACTCAGAGGTAAGCCCCATGGAGTTCAATAGAACTTACTCCTAGGTAAGGAGTAGGCATATAATAGCCTTCTCCAGCTTGGTGTCCTCCAGATGTTTTGGACTGCAACTCACATTAGCATCAGCCAACATGGCTAATAGTCAGGAATTCTGGGAGTTATAGTCCAAAACATCTGGAGGGCACCAGGTTGGGAAAGGCTGCTGTATAGGAATTCATCCTTAATTGTGCCTTAAGGCAGTTTAAAATGCATTAAGGATGAATGAACCTGCATTGGTTTATCTTGGCCACACACAATACACTGTGGAACCTCATTGGTTAATGGTTATGATGGTTAGCCTATACGGCTCGGGTCCAGGTTATCTGAAAGACCGTATTCTCCCATATGAGCCTACTCGTGCCCTGAGATCTTCAGGGGAAGCCCTTCTCGCTGTCCTGCCATCATCACAGGCATGCCTGGTGGGAACACAGTAGAGGGCCTTCTCGGTGACTGCCCCAAGGCTCTGGAACTCCCTTCCCAGGGAGGTGAGGTGGCACCCTCATTGATATGCTTTTGTAGGCATGTAAAAACTTTTTTGTTCCAGCAGGCCTTTGGGGATAACTAGTCTGGACCTGTGAAAATATGATGTATGGATACTATTTTTGTTGTGGTGGTTCTCTTTTCATGTTTTGATATTTTTTTTACAATTTTGATATTGATAATTTAATTATATTTTTATCTTTTGTATTTATATTTCTATTTATAGGTTTTAATTGTATAAGTTTTAATGTTGTAAAGCCGCCTTGAGTCCCAGTATTGGGAAAAAGGCGGGATATAAATAAATGTAATAATAATAATAATGACACTACATCCTGGAACAGTGCAAGGGCAACCACCCTTTTATGACCCTTAGGGGTCTGCTGGCTAGAGACAGATATCTGTAGTGTGATCCCTCTTCCCAATCCAATCTGCCTCTCATTCCTAGACCCCCACCTCTCATTGGGGGAACACAGCAGGTTCAGAGGCTGTTTCAGAGGTGGGATAAGAATGGAATCAACTTTGTAAACAGTTTGTGATTGCGAGGACAAGAGAGTGGCAGCATGAGTATTGTCACTATGAACATCTTCTAAAGACCAGACGACACATGTATGTCGAGGACTTAATTACTTACACTGTGCTTCAGGCAGCATGATGGCTCCTCATGTAATGAGTTGTTCCCACATGCGATGGACCGCTTGATGTCCCATCAGTCATCAAGTGGTGACTTTCCATCTGTGGACCAGAGTCTGCTCCTGGGGTAGACAACCCGGTGTCTTCCAGATGTTTTGGACTGCAACTTCCACCATGCCTGAATATTGGCCACGCTGGCTGGGGCTGATGAGAGTTGTAGTTGAAAACATCTGGAAGACACCAAGCTGCCTACCCCTGGAGACCTTACAGTGGGGCTTTACTATGTATAGATTTCTGTCCATTTGTTATTTACATTTTTCACCCACTCAAAGGATTGAAAAACTTCTCAAGCCAATTGTACTTTTCTTGCTAACTTAGCTGAAGACTCATGGCAGTGCAGGTCATCTGAGTTATATCTTTGCTTTGCTTTTTTGCCAGTGCTTATTATGAGGCAGGGAGGAACATGCAGAGAATTCCAGTATTTGTACTTCTTGACACTTGCTTGGCGGCAAGACCAGAAAATATATATCGCTATGTAAACAGAAAGCCTTTTAGCGGTTAGTGTGCACCTCGATGCTATTTCTAGTCTATTTATGTTAACAAAAAAGCAGGAGACCTTGGAGGCAGCATCCAAAAATTGACAGGAGCAAATCTAGAGTATAGCATTAATATTTCTTTTTCATTTCCAAGTGAAAGCAAACAGCCATCAGAAGAAACTATTTGCTGAGTTAATTAAAAGACGTGTGCCAATTGTAGCCTTTGCAGAGGAGTCTGGACTATATGATGCATTACAGTATAAGGTGGCCTTCCCCAAGATGGTGCCCTCCAGATGGCTTCTCATCAGCTCCGGCCAGCAGGACCAATGGTCAGGAATGATGAGATTTGTAGTCCAAAACAGTTGGAGGGCACCATCTTGGGGAAGGCTGCTATCAGGTGTGAGCTTTGATTCCTTTCTCATCATTCTTAGTTTCCCACTTCTCTTCCATGATCTTTGTAAGGACTCTCTTTTACCTTATGTCATGGGTGGGCAACATGTAGTTAGTGGGCTGCTGGTGGGCCCGGCCCCCACTGCCTCCCTGTCCCTCCTTTTTTAAAAAAAATATTTTTTAATGAACAAAATGGTGATCTGTAGCAGCTATGGAGTGCTAGAAGGGTCAAATTTAGCTTTTTAGTAAGTTATCTGCAAACAATCTAAATTTAACCCTTTAGCACTACGGAGCAGTATGGAGCAGCTTGCCACCAAATTTGGGTGGCAAAACACCCATCTATCTATCTATCTATCTATCTATCTATCTATCTATCTATCTATCTATCTATCTACATATTTATTTTCCCCAGTGTCGGTGGGGGGCGGGGGGAGTCAGGCAGATGAAAATGGCCACAGGACCTCTCACAGTGGCCCGCCCCTGCCTTATGTGGAACAATTCTTTTAAATTATTTCAGCTTTCATTGAAATCACAGAGCAGAATCAAGCACAGGCTCGTCATGAAGTCTAAGGGACACCACATGTTTATATGTGTGTGTGTACCCATAAGACGTTTTAAATGTACACCTGAAAATGTACAATGTGAATGCAATGAACACACTTGAAAATGCCTGTCATTCAGGCACATTCATCAGGAAGCTGTGATTGGCTACGGTTCCCTGCTGAGACCACACTCAGTGGCATCCCTAGTTTTGTGGCTATGTGATATGTGAAAAGGCTTTTAAGTCCCACTGAAAGGAGTGATACTTCAGTTGTGTTCTAAATCCCATTACTTCACTGTCAGCAGCAGCATTGTATAAAAGAAAAAAGATCTATCTATCTATCTATCTATCTATCTATCTATCATCATCATCATCATCATCTGTCTTATTTATATTTTTAGATACATCTTTTTCTTTTATACAGTGCTGCCACTGATAGCAAAGTAATGGATTTAGACACAATACAACTTAAGTATCACTCATTTCAGTGGGACTTAAAAGCCTTTTCACACAAACACATATATAAGTTCATCTCTCTCTCTCTCTGAGCTACACATAATGCATAATTCCACCTTAGCCTGGATGCTTAACTGGAGGGCTTCTGTACACGGAATGGGTAGTCACCTTATCTTTCCCCTCAGCATGCATATTGTTGGGCTGGCCCTGAGGTCTTGACAGACAGGTGTCCTATGAATATAAGCAGGCAGATTTATTATGAAGTAGTGGTTACATGTAGGTCTAAGTGGTGTGTACATGGCTCTAAATCAGGACTGCAGAACCTCAGGCCTGGGGGCCTAATCCAGCCTTGCTGAGGTCCCAATCTGGCCCTCTGGGGTTCCCCAGATGGCCACACCCCCTTGACCTGGCCCCATCGCTTTCCCTTGACCACCAATCATTTGGTAGTTTCCCGGCTTTTGTACAGCAGCACCCCCTTCCCCTACTCTGAAAGGTTTAAATGTGTCTCCTGAGGCTTATTTACTAGTAGTAAGAGTTTTAAGCTAAAATATGCTGGTGTTTTGGGCCCTGCCCGTTTGGCTTTGGCCCCACCTGTTTTACTTTCAGCCCCACCCATGACCAGAATGCGGCCCCTGAGGGCTTCTCCAAAATGGAATTCAGCCCTCAGGCTAAAAGAGGTTCAACACCCCTGCAGTAAATATATGAACCACCTATTGGAAGACAGCAACATAAGGCAGTAGAGTCCACTTTATTGAAGTGGACTCTACTACCCTATGCAGGGAGACTGAAAGAACTGGGCATGTTTAGCCTTGAGAAGAGAAGACTGAGGGGAGATATGATAGTGCTCTTCAAGTACGTGAAAGGTTGTCACAGAGAGGAAGGCCAGGATCCCTTCTCCATCATCCCATAGTGCAGGACACAGAATAATGGGCTCAAGTTACAGGAAGCCAGATTCCAGCTGAACATCAGGAAAAAATTCCTGACTGTTAGAGCAGTACGACAATGGAACCAATGACCTAGGGAGGTGGTGGGCTCTCCCACACTGGAGGCGTTCAAGATGAGGCTGGACAGCCATCTGTCAGGGATGCTCTGCCTTGGATGCCTGTATTGAGCAGGGGGTTGGACTCGATGGCCTTGTAGGCCCCTTCCAACCCTACTATTCTATGATTCTAAGTAACATCCTGATACACAGATAGTTGCACTGTCACCTCACATAGTTACACAGATTTTGAGTAGCTGAACACTCCAGCAGGCAACCAAAAGTGTGTGACGTATCCTGCGGGAGGCAGCCATCTTTCCCCGTCTCTTCCACAGCCTGGCATTGAGTGCAGAAAGCCAGTTGTGTGGGTTGCACAGTCAGCTGCATGCAGCCATGTGAATTAGTACGTATAGGGGAAACTGAAGGGCTCCCTGCATCTCAACTACAGTGATCCTCAGAAGCACTAAAATAGGCTTTCTGCCCCCTCCAAATTGGAGCTAAGAAGGTGACCCCTTAAAGCACACAAGAAAGTGATGCAGCCATTATGAGAACTTGTATGTCTGTGTTTATAAAAGCACCTTTCTGTGTGGTTTTTCTGTTCTCTTTACAAATTCATGGCCAGGCTGCCTAATATCTGATGAGATGGATCTGGCTAGGAAAAACAGTCCCCTTTTTGGTGAAAGGCTCTTTCTTCCTAAGGAAACATGGATCTGCTTTGTAGGAGCCTTCTCTGAGCCCCTTTGTTTACATAATGGTATGTTCAGTGTTGTACTTGAAATTTCTTCCAGTGGAGTCAGCTCAGTGCAGATTGAAATCTGTATTGCCTATCGATTGGACCCAGTCCATGATGCCAATCTTCTGAACTTTTTTCACTAAGTAGGGAATGCCAGATCTACTGTTTCTGGGAGGCTTTTGCTGATGACATGAGGCACTGGGACAGAGGAGGAAGCATTCCCCAATGCACAACTAAGGTACAGCAAATATTTCCAAGAAATAACTTTTGGCTGACAGAAGTGTTCAAACTAATGTCAAGGTGCAGACAGAAAAACACATTGAAAGCTGACTTGGCAGGCCACGCAGAGCTAATTCTTCAACATGCCTAAGTGCTTCTCAGTCTTTTTGTGCCTGGCAAGACCTAGGCTTTGTTGAATGATGTCTGGCTGTAGAATCTTAAACCAGAGGTGCTTCCAGGCAAGGCCTTAGGCCTTTAATGCACAATCACTCTGCTTTTCATTCACAAAATTTTATCATTCACAAAATTTTAGGGGGTCCAGACAACATTGTCTTCCAATTGTAACCCTCCCACGTTTCCCTGCCACTTCTTCCACCTTTTTTTCTTACTACAAAAAATCCATTAACGATGGGATAGCTGCACAATGTCTTTTGACTGGTAGCTCCAGAAGCATCAGTCTGGAAGCACCGAGGGCAGAAAATATAGCACCAATGGGATGAGAAGAACATTTTGAATGTTTAGGTTATGATTCTATGCACACTTCCCTTTGAGTAAGCCCATTGAACACAGTGGGGTTTACTTCTGAGTAAACACACATAGAAGGATTGCACCAGTGAAAGATGTACCAGCCATTGTCTTTTGTTCTCGATCCATCCTAAGTATTGCAGTTCACTTTATAGCAGGGGTGGGCAACATCTGGAGATCTGGGGGTTATTTTGGCCCCCCAGACCCCCGCATGGGCCACACATTCCTTGCAGGTGCCAAAAATGAGAATAAATAATAATAAAAAACCAAAATGACATCCGTAGCTGCTATGGAAACCCGAAAGCATCAAAATTAGCTTGCAAACAAGCTAATTCTGACCATTTTGGTGTTTCTTAGCAGCTATGGACAACGCTTTTTTGGTCCCCAAAATTTTGGGTGGTAATGGGGCCACACTGGGGGGCTGCAGAGGAAACATGCAGTCCATGGGTTACATGTTGCCCACACCTGCTTTATAGGCTTGCTGAACTCCTCACTGCATAGAACAGCGAGAGACGAAGTGCGCAGTGCACCAGGAAATAATCTTGTACAAGCTCCTGGGAAATAACTGGAAGTTTTACAGAAGTCTGCCCTTGTACAGCTCCATTCATTTCAGTGGGGGTTCACTAAGAGAGCTGCCCAATGGATTGGGCTGCAGAAGACACTGATAAATGTTGATTTACCAATTGGCTATTCCGTCTTGCAGGCAGGGCTTCTTATATTCTCTATGCTTCTAGAAGAAGGCATCCTTGCAGGGGCAGCGGGAGGGGGGAATCCTTAGCTGTTCAAGAACGCTAGACATCTTCTCCTTAGCAATGTGAACCTCCTTTCTCACGAACCCAGCTCCCTATGATGAGTTGGGTCAAATGCAAGGTCAACATGTTGCTCCAGGATACTATGGGGAGCTTTTGGTTTATGACAATGATGCCCTCTGACAGCTGCTTTCCTTCGGAATGATGAAGCTGTCAAGCCCGAGGGCAAAGCTCTTACAGTATGAGTCAAATTAGATGTTCCACAGGAGATGCCATAACAGTCACCTGACTGACAGTTTGTTTGTTTTTAACTGAAAAGCGACCTTGGAGGCTTGACTGGGAGCAGCAGGGAGACAGCATTCATCACTCCCTTCCTGCCATTGTCCACTTAAAATTGCCTCCCCCTCCCAACTGCTTTCTCACCCAAGGGGGCAGGGAGATACAGGTGTCCCCAGGGAGAAAAGCATTTAGGGGAAAGTGACTTTGAGCAGAGGCAAAAGTGTTAAGCAGCCCTCTCCCTTGCTCAGGGGTGGTCAACTTTGACTGGTCCAGGAGCCAATTCCACCATTGGTACCCAACACAGGCCATACCCTCCCTAGAATGGCCACCACCGCACTGCCAAATTTGCCTAACTCTTGCAGTTTTCCATTAGAGCAAGATTGGGATGTGCCTCCATGTGTCTGTCGTATGGATGCTTGAGGATTTTGTTCAGCCCGTATTTCAAAGTGAACCGACCTGATCTACACCTCCTTTGCACTTCTCCAAATTTTGTGATGCAGTCGTCGGCTCAAAAAATGAATGAAAATGAGTTTAAAAATATGTATTTTAGGATAACATATGTTTAGGAATGCATACTTTGAGAGAAAATATGTTTAGGCATCCGAATCTTGTGAGACAACGTGTTCAAAAATGCATATTTAAATACCATTTTTTGCAGGTTTGTTTTTTTTAAAAAAGAAAAGAATTGCAGATTAATGCAGAAATGGGACAGGACAGATTTATGACTGGACACATGTGAAACTGACCCAGATTGGAAACAGACTGATTCATCCATGCCTAGTCTCTTGTGTAATATCTAATTTGGCCCTAAGAATCCATATACACCATCAACATCCTTGAGGGCAAAGAAATTAGATGAATGATATCTCTCTCCACCCACCACTCCAATCTGATGCTGTTGACCATGTAAACACTCCCAGGCAATTGTCTAGTAGACAAAATACTTAGAAGTATATGGTACAATAAGCTAATTACACTTATAGAATAACCAATGGCCTTCAAGGCCTTTAGTTATGCAAAACCTATCCTTGGCTGTGTTTCCATGGCAACGGAAGGAGAAATGAATGGAGGAGTACTAGATTTTTAAAAAACGAATCAGCTTTGCCGCGCTTTGGGCCATGCAGAGCTCCACAGGCAAGTGCTCTGCACCAGTAAAAATTGCTTCGCAGAACATACTTCGTGGTGGGGGTGGGGGTTAGAGTGAACATCATCTGACTGGCAGGGGCTGCTGAACCAATAAGAGAGTCTTCCCCCCTCCCCCTTTCTCCTTTCCCCTGAATGTGCAGAAGCACCTGCATTTCAGGAGCAAGCCTCACTAAGCACAATGGGAGTTACTTCTGAGTAGACACACATTGGCTTATTCTGGGAAAAGGGGGGTGGGAGAACACAAAGACAGAAACCAGCCCCCATTTTAACCTGCAGGTAGGGATGTACGAAAGTCACTTACCTTTTCGCAGAGGTGATTCGCGGTGGGGGGGAGGTGCTTCACTTCTCCCCCCGAAGTTCAGGCAAGGGGGGGGAGGCGCCCCACCTCGCCCGGCCGAAATTCAGGCCGGAGGGGGAGGCGCCCCGCCTCGCCCGGCCGAAATTCAGGCCGGGGAGAAGCGCCCCGTCTCCCTGGCCACGAAAGAAAAAGTAAAAAAAAAACAACAAAAACCCCTGTGATAGGCTACGTAATGATTAATGTAGCCTATCATAGCTAGATTTCCAAAGTCAGCCGTGATAGGCTATATTAATCGTCACGTAGCCTATTATGGGTGACTTTGGGGGAAAAAAAAAGCGCGTACGCAAATGGCGGCGGCCCATGGGCGCCGCCATTTGCGTTCCTTATTTTGGCATGTCTAGTCTACATAAAGATTTACGTAGACTACGGTGAAAATAAGGGAACGCTATTTGCGTTGCCCTTATTTTCGCTGTAGTTTGCGTAAATCTTTACGTAGACTAGACGTGCCAAACTAAGGAACGCAAATGGCGGCACCCATGGGCCGCCGCCATTTGCGTACGCGCCTTTTTTTTCTTTTCCAAAGTCACCCGTGATAGGCTACGTGACGATTTACGTAGCCTATCACGGCTGACTTTGGAAATCTAGCCGTGATAGGCTACGTAAATCGTCACGTAGCCTATTACGTGTGTGTGTGTGTGTGTTTTACTTTTATATTTTGTAATGGTGGCGGCGGCAGCCAGTCGGGAGACCGGCCGCCGCCCCCACCTCTGCCGAACCGCCGCCGAACCGCCACCGGGACCCGCCGCCGGGAGGGACATTCGGCCAAGGTAAGTCCCATCCTGGGGGGGGTGGGGGGCCGGTGGAGAATTTCCCCAACACTTTCGGGGGGCCGAATGCCTCAGCGCTTGGCCTCCCGAAGATTCATGGAGAAATTCTCCGCCATCCCTACCTGCAGGATCTCTATAACGAAGGGTTGAAGTAGTTACTTCCTAAGGCAATAAACCAAACAAAGGAGAATCAGAACCTCAAGATCGCATTGCACTTTACCACACTTAGGGAATTAGGCTTTAAACTGTGCTATGTCAATTGAGGGGGATCTCTGTAAGTTCTGAAGTTAGCATTCAGAGGGCAAGTCTCATTCAGTACAATGGGAGTTACTTCTGAGGAGACACTAATGGGTTTGTTGTGGGAAAGAGAGCAGTAAACAAAAAGATGGAAACTAGCCCCCGTTTGAACCCGCAGGATCTCTATTAAACCAGACAAAGGAGAATCGGATCCTTGAGATCGTGTTTTACCGCACTTAGGATATTCGGCTTTAAATTGTGCCATGTCAATTGAGGGGGATCTCTGTAAGTTCTGATGTGGGCATTCAGAGGACAAGCCCCATTGATCACACTAATTGGTTTGTGCAGGGATGGGAAACACACAGGAAACACCCCTTGACCAGGATCCCGATGAAAGGCACACCCCTGGGCAGGGCTAGCATACTCGAGGTAAATGCGGGGGTTGGGGCACACAGCAACTATGCCAAGGAGAACCCGACTTAAGGAAAGAATCAGACTTTAAGCAGTCTCAGGAGATCTGGGTTTTCCCTGATAAGCTCTGGGGAGGGTGCTGGATGGCCACGACGTCATGTATCCCTAATGACCTCAACATGCAGCCAGCTCAGAGTAAATTGCTGGTAGAAACACCCCCCTCTACTCTGAACCAGGAATTGATTGATTGATTTGAACTACTTATAAAGCGCTAGGGATGGCAGAGAATTCTGCCACGGACTCCAGTGAGGCCGGATTCTTTAGAATCCGGCCCCCCGGAGTCTGTGGTGGAATGGCCTTCCCCCTTGCCACCCTGTGGAATCCCTCCAGGATAGACCTACCTGGTGGTGGATGCGGCGGCAGCTCCGGCCGCTGCCAGGCTGCTGCGGCCGCAAATGGCGGCTGCTGTAGCAGCCACCATTTGTGTCCCTACACTAGCCCGTGATAGGCTAGGTATATATTTACGTAGCCTATCACAGCTAAAGCAGGGACGGAAATGGCGTCCCCTACGCCATTTGCATCCCAGCTTTAGCTGTGATAGGCTACATAAATATTTACGTAGCCTATCATGGGCTAGTGTAGGGACACAAATGGCATCCCCTACGCAGGATGCCATTTGTGTACGCAGCAGGCCGGCAGTGACTGGAGGCCCCGCTGTGGGTTGTCCTGGCCAGCGGCTCCGCGGACTGGCCGCGAAGCAAAACCAGCCAGGCAGGATTCCGGGGGGGGAGGAACGGATCGCCTCCCCCCTGTTGAGGATTCCGGGGGGGGGGGAACGGATCGCCTCCCCCCACCTGCGGACCCCAGTGGAGCCAGGGAAGTTGAGTTTTGTACACCCCTATAAAGCGCTTGATATCATAAGATCTCTAAGCAGTTTACATAAGAAATACAATATAAAAACAGTATAAAATAATAAATATATTTTTTAAAAAATCACAGAAACAGTAAAACAGAGCAGTGCACTTACACTTCAGGGGAAGCCTGAGTAAACAGGTGCATCTTCAAGAGGTCTCTAAAGTTTGCCACAGTTTCCGCCACTTGGACCACACATGTGAGAGTGTTCCAGAGGGTGAGTGCCACTACGGAGAAGGCCCCGCTTACATGCCATTACTTGATGACACGCTTCTGGTTGTGGGATGACCAACAAGGACTCTTTGGAAGGTCTCAGGGGTTGATTTGGTGTATATAGTGGAAGATGGTTTGCTAGGTAACTGGCCCATGATGTTTTGCTGCCTGAGGTGCAACAGTAAATTCTCCCACCCCAAAGCATAGTACCCAGCCAAGTTATTCTGGCACCCAGGGCAGAAAATCCTGTAAATGCATCACTTTGGGAGTAAAAATACAACAATAATACATTAAATAACTAACAATTGTATCCTTTCAGGACACCAAAAATGAGCTGCCAGAGGCCGCTGCCTCACTCTGCTTAATAGTAAGACTGCCCTCAATAGTACTTGGAAGTTACCCTAATATTACTGGGACTCACCTCCAAGTCAATGTGGTTAGGATCAAACTATATTGCTAATGACTGACATGGTTTTTAGTCCTATACATGCTGCTGACAGGGGTTAACAACATCAGTGGTAAGTCAACCATGAAATTCAATAAACAAAAAACCTAGGGTTTACCAAAAAAGGTGAAGGCTGTATGTTTTTAAACCAAGCACCAAAAAGCAGGGAAATTGTGAGCTAAGGCTCACAAGCCTTAAGACCACATCCTCCCAAAGGAGGCAGACAGCGCATGTGAAATTCTCATTCTCCCCAAAAGATAAACCATGTGGACAGGATGGAGAATATGATCTGCAGAGGTGGCTGTGGGGGTGTGGAAAACTGATGACAAACAACTTAGGGCCACTTACTTCTCTTTGTGTTAGGGCAGCCTCCCCCACCTAGCCATGCTAGAATAGCCATGCTGACTGGGGATTATGGGAGTTGCAGTCCAACACATCTGGAGGGTACCAGGTTGGGGAGTCCTGTTCTAGAGCATCCTTCTTTCCAGAATTTGAACACACACGATCCACCAAGGAACTCCAAAACAGGTGCAGCACTTTAAATAGTCCATTTTAACCAAATATGGAGACAATTGATCAGTCTTGAACAGCTAATACCTGATGCAGTTCTGCAGACTCCAGAATTAGTTCTCAGTACGTGGCATATGAATATGAACTTGAGCATACTCCGGGAGAGAGCGCAGGACAGGAAGACCTGGCGTGCTATGGTCCATGGGGTCACGAAGAGTCGGACACGACTGAACGACTGAACAACAACAATACGTGGCATAGGTTTCTTGTTTATTGAATGTCAGAGATATGGTGTTGGGGACTAACATGGAGGATTCATCTTTGTGTGTTCTGCTCCGTGTGATTCAAGGAAGAGCCAGCAACTAATAGTCTCACGTGTAACGATTATTTGAAAATGAATGATGAAAATGTTTTTGTGTGTTCCCCATAACATGCTACGACAGCATTGATTTTGTGGGAGTGATGCATTTCCTCTCTTTTGACTACCCTTTTTGACAAGGAAGGCAGCCATGATGTCATTCTAACTTTAACATGATGCTGTAAAGAATAAAATAAGAATAAATTAAAACACTCTGGTACATTCATTTTGTATTTAGTATGCAAGTTGTCACTTCATGAAATGCTAAGCCCACATTCCTTATGTACCCCTTGAATAGGGGTTGCTTCATACACAATAATTCATTACATGGGCATACATTTTCCTAGTCCTAGGCAGAAGTTCATTAGCAGTAGAATTATATGTATGTCTACTCAGAAGCAAGTCCCATTGAGTTCAATGGGGCTTAGTCCAAGCCATGTGCACAGAGGATTGCAGCCTAAGTGTACAAATGAAGAACTTCAGCACAGGGGGAGAAAAACACAAATCCCCAAACACAGTCTCTGTCACCTGCAGGTATTACAACAACAATGGCAACCTTCCCTATCCTGGTGCCCCCCCAGATAGTGGGACACCAACTCCCATCACTGCCAGTCAGCATCATTGGGGAAGGCATCACCTTGGGAAAGGCTGTTCTAGAGCATCCTCCTTTCCAGAATTAGGATGGAATATAGGTGATCCACCAGGGAACTCTGAAATAGGTACCGCACTTTAAATCTTAGAACTTCCTTGATTAGGCATTCAAGATTCATTCCTTGTCTCTTTGTTTAGTTTAAAATAGTCTATTTAGGGTGCTGCACCTGTTCTGGAGTTCCTTGGTGGATCACATTAGTTCTATGCTCATTCTGGAAAAGAGGAGGCCAGTGGCCATGCTGGCTGGTAATGATGGAAGTTGCGCTCCAACACGTCTGAAGGGGATCAGATTGGGGACAGCTGCTCTAAAAAGAGAGAAGTAGGTGGGTTTGTTTAACAGAAGAATTGAATTGCTGATATTTTTCAGTTGGCAACCAAGCCACTCGCAGCCCGGACCTGATACCTTGTTGGGAGCATGGCGGAAAATGGCAGTTAGGGTGATCCTAATGCTGGGCCGTGATTTGCATAACATTTGCATATGCAGGTTTATATGTATAGATGAAAACATAAAATGGTGCTGCCCAGCATGTGGTGGGAATGTTTTTAAAGGAGGCCACTGGGTGGGCTTCAGCAGTGGGCTCTGCTGGGGCACTAGGGCCTTGGCAGCTGCTCAAGGATGCCGTGTGCCTATGCTGGGCTGGCTTTTGGCTCTTCTTCCTTGTTTTGGGGAAGGACCACATCACACCTTGTATATCCTAAAGGAGTGTCTTTATGCATGGCAGTTCTATGGTTGTCTTACAAAATGCATTGGCTGCTGCCAGGATTCTATGACCGTCAGCTATTTGTTAGGATTTACCTGCTCTAGTTCTCTCTTCCTGTGCCTCAAGAGTCCTATTTTGCAAGTGGTTCTTTTCCGTGAAAAGTGTATATAAGCGCTGGCCATTTTGCCATCTGCTATCTTCATTTTCTAAGGCATGGTGATCCATTACTGAATTCTATCAAGAGCTCTGTTCTGCTCCCCCCGTAATCAGAATCGCAAAGACGCTGAATATGTCCCATTGGACAGGCCCTTTAAATCATTTTATCCACCCAGAAACACAGAGCATTCCTGGATCCTGAGATGTTTGTTTTTATCTGACATGAAATCATGCTATGCTTTGAACAAATAAGTTTTTAGATGCTGTTAAAATATATTGACCAGAATTCATCCCCTTCCAATCAATTTTCAGCATATACTTTTTGGGCTTTTTTTCCCTTGAAAGCTAACTTGGAAAATGTGGAACTCTACCCTTACACCTTTGAAAATGCCGCGTGACAGGGAAGAGGGAGGGAGATTGTAAAACCTAATTACCCTGACCCCTAGCATGTGTAAATATGTACAGATTAGCCCAATGCTTAATTTTATTCTCATTTTATGGAAAAGAAACAGAAACCCCAAAGTAACGGACAACGTTCAGTGGATGTTTCAAGATAAAGGAGGTAAACTGTCTCCAGTGAGTTGCTGGAAGTATCATCTCATATGAACCCAGGGTCCCAAACATTTTGGGTTGGTGGGCACATTTGGAATTTTGAGAGAGTATCATAGGTGCTCTCAAAAAATGGCTGCCTGAGGCGCCTTGCCCATTGCTAAAATGACTGCCATAGTACACATGGCTGGTCACAGAACACTCATTTCCCAAAAGCCAAATTGGTGAGACTATAAAAAGTAGCTTGCCCAAGAACCAAAGTACAATGCACACAAGGGGTCTGAGCTCCAAACCATAAAACCACTCTTTTGAACCCAAATAAAGAAGGCACTGGAGGGCAGCACTTTGCTTTGCATACTGAATTAAAATCATCAGCACCATCATCATCTTAAGGAATAAAATAAACACCAGGAGGTGCAGGGAGCCTGAAGGGCAGCAAGAGTCCACACAATGTAGTGCTGTGTGACCCAATGGTGGTAACTTGGTGGTAACATGATGGGCACATTGGGTCTACAGCACTGCTTTGGAGACCCCAGCATTAAAGTGTGGCTAACCAATATGCTTTTAAGTTTATTGTTTTTGCCAAACGCCTCACAAAACACAAACTTACCAGAATGTACAGGCATAAAGGCATATCTGGCATTCCTATACACAATTAAAAGACAGATGTCATTGGGCACTACTTAGCAGGAACACTTGTTACCCTGCTGATTTCTTAAGAAGAGTCCTGATTCAACCCCCTCCTTTAAAGGTGTCAGCAACCTTCCCTCTCTCAATGTAGCTCTGATGATCCTCCTGCCCACCAAACTCTCTCATCTTCTCCCTGTTGCTTTTCATATGCTACAAGGAGCAAAGATCATTACTGGGTCACCACTTGACCTAAGGTGGCTTGCAACAGCCATACTACCACCATACCAATGTATGATTAAAAAAACGAAGAGATGGGTCCCCAAATGCATGTTTGGGCTAAGGGTGGGATGCAGCTCTGAAAAATGGTGAATAGTACTGGCTGCACTTGTTCGGGTGCTGCTGCACTTGCTTGTAATATGTCTCTGCAGACTACATTTCCATGTTGATAGAATAAGGCCTTCTGGAAGATGAATGATTGGGCAGACCTTAGCTCAAAAGTGTGCTAGGGGAGTCATTTTCCAGTACCATCGTGGTGTTATTCCTGCTGGAGGACAGGCTGCTGTTGATCCAGTAATGCTGGTCCTGGCTAGCAGAACCTTTTAACCAAAACAGCTGGAGCCAAGCTGGGATCATTATGTCTGGGAAGTGGAGCATCCTTGTAAGTTGCCCACAGGGAACCAATGGAGATGCTGTCAATGCTTTTCTAAAAATGAGAGTTTATTGAGAAAAATATAACAAATTGCAATCAGATGGTTAACAATGGCGTTCCTGAGGAAGAGGGTGGAGCTCTGGAGTGAGTGGTGCAGCTGCACAGTGTAGCTTTTAGCTCTGGAAGAGGGGGGGAAATTGCAGTAGGACTTGGAGACATCAGGAGAAGAGAGAGAAAGAGGTAGAGGAAGAGATGTTACCACCAAGTCTTCTTTATTGATCTGTTTGGAACCTGGTGCAGTGGTGATGATTCAAGGGTGCAAGTGACCACCAACTGGGACCTCTGGAGCTTTAGGGGGGAACTCAGGGGAATGAGAGGGAAAGACCTCAAGGGAATGCCAGGGTAGCTGCAGACTTAGATGTTAGAGACCTTGGGTGGTCCTGGAAGGGTGATTGCCATGCAGACAAAAGGGAAGAAGATTGTGCCGTGCTTATATGACAAATAAAGAGAAAGGAATGTACCCTAGTTGTTGGATTTACAGTACGTCTTGCACAGTGTCCTTTACTTGTCAGGGCTGAAAGTAGCCAACTGAATAGGGAGTACAGTTAAACTAGATTAGATTAGGACAAGAAAGAGGGTGGGCATTTAATTCAGGGAGTCCCACACTAGCTGAATAGTGGGTGGTGCCACTCCCTTGTCTGTATTAATAGAGGTTTTGTCAGGAAACATTTGTGTGCTCCTAGGTTTGCTATGTGTAGCCCAGTCTCAGCTGAGCTTACCTTTCCCAGGCAAAAGAAGAACTTTTGGGACACAAGGTGCTGGGCACCACATAAAATGGCAGTGGAATTTAGCGCTCCTGGCAACATGGCCCTGAAAGATTTCCCCCCAAAGCAAAATATGTCACAGTGGATTGCAGACAGTTCCACTTCTGGGTGGCCTCAGCTGAGTTTTAGTAAACCATTCTCTACCTGGAAGAACTCCTCTGAACAGCACTCCACAGATGCAGTGGTGAGGAAAGGGGTATAAAAGGCTACAATCACAGTCAGATTATGGTTTTCAAATCATGACCATGCCTTAACTGGTCAATATCAGTATTGATCTGGCATCACCTCCAGGCCAGTACCCTCACCTGTTTCATAACTCACAGCTCCCCTAATGCATAAGGAAGGACCTGCAGCAAAGGGATGGCTACAAGCAATGACAGCAACCGCTCTTGTCAGCCCTTTCACTTAAAAAGCATCCAAGCTGGTGTGATTAACATCTCAGTGGTCCTTAGCGTGATTAACTGTAATGTTATTGACAAGGTGGTCCTTATTAACTGAAGTGCCAGTTGATGACAGTACTGGGGCTTGTGAACATCTCTCGATCCAGTGGAAATGAAAAATTCATACCCTGGCTGGCTGCCATAGGGTAATAACTTGCTTCATTACTACCAGACTTGCTTGTGATTAATGGAATTGAGGCAGTGACCCAAAGGTGAAAGGGCTTCTTTTCTGTTACTAACTCTGAGCCCTGCAGATGTTCAAACGTTGATGGTGTCTTTTAAGACTTAACATTTAAGCGATAGAATGGGTTCCGTAAGCCTCTTGTATTTGGCACTGTAAAGTATATGCCATTTTTTTTTGCTTTTTCCCTCTGTGATTAAGCGTTATTATATCTTCACAAACAATCTGCAAATGGAGGTTTGATGTATTTGCAGGTATTATTACTTCTGTTAGCCATTCATCTATTAGAGCTGTCCTCCATTTTTGTTCATTTTGGACACACACACTTCTGTGATGATCACTATTTACTTACTTACTCACTTACTTATTTACTTACTTACTGGTGTTTGAAAACTGCTTATATCTACAGATTGAAAAGCAGTGTACACAAATCATAAAAACATAAAAATATAAAAACCAATACATAGAAAATATTGTATATACATATCCGAAGATGGTAGGCTAAACTACGCTGGGAAGGCTTGCATCAACAGGTGGGGCTTCAGCCTGTGCTTGAGACCATGGTGGATTGTATCAATTCCCATCATGTCCTCCTTTCAGTTCCCATTTAATCCTGATTCTTCTATTTCTGATTCCATTTTGAGACCCAGGGGTCTCCCATTGCTGCCTTTCCCTCTTTTACTGCCCCATTACTTTTGAGTGGCTAACAGCTCCATCACTGAACTGCATCCAGCTTCTTGGCCTCTACGTATGTGTCAATACAACTAAGGGCCAAACCAAATGTGACATTTTTGTCATGTGGTTTGGCCTTCCATGATTGTTAACAAATGGCTGGTGCTGGGGGAAAGGTCAAGCCAGATCAGAACCGTGGCATCTGGGGAGGGATGTTTGGATTTTGTAAAATCTGTCCCATGTATGTTTTGTGGATTGTGCGGTGTTGTTCATTCTGGCATCCGTTCATAGGTGGATTCAATTTTTTTTCTCCTTTATGCAGAAAAATACGCAAATAATTCCATAAGAGGGTCGCAACAATTTATGTAATTTATGTTAGTCCATAACATTTAGTGCATTGTTTCCTTTCCATTCAGCTTTTCCCCACATATATTTTCTAGGATGGCACATATCTCAGAGAAACTTGTGTATTCTCCTACGAATAAACTTGTGTAAATTTTGGGAAAGTAAAAAAAAAAAGATTTGGAAGTCCACGGACTCTGCGTGGCTTGAGGGGTGGTCCACAGTGGATTCCACAGGTTGGTTTCTTAGAAATCCAAACACATTTTAGTCTCTCTTAAATTGCTCAAGAATCCCTACGTGTGGGGAGGTGAGCTCTAACCCACTGCTCCCTCCACAGTCCTGATCAGAATCACATAAACACAGAATCACATAAAAACTTCCATTTGAAATAGCAGGCATGGGGTTCCCAATTCTGATTGGGGCTGCAATGGGAGCAGAGGGTTAAAGCTCCCCCCCTTGCATGCCATGACCCCAATCTGGCTTCCCCCTGCCACAGCCCCCCCCCAGTGGGAGGTTGGTGGCTCCGATTTTGGTGGGGCTGTGAATCCATTCTGGGTTTTAGACATAGACCACCCAGAACTCCAAAGGAGCTATCCAAGGTGCTGAATCTATTTTGGGGACAGCATCCAGCACTTTGGATATCTCCTGTAGAGCTCTGGCTGGTTCTGACAGAAAGCCAGAATGGAGTCACAGCCCCACCAAAATAGGAGCCACCAGCCTCGACTCCCCCCCCCCCCCCCCGGCAACATGTGTCGTTTTTAAAATCAGCCATACAAGGCTTAACCATGCAACAAAAATCACATTTCATTTGGCCCTCAGTGTAACTACATTTGGCACATATCACATAGTGAGAGAATGTCATGATATTCATTGCCGCAATGCAGCTCAACTCAATTCTTACATTTCAATAGGTAAAGAAAGGCGAGAGATTTACATTTTTCAGAATAAAATCTCAAAATGTATGGAAAGATCTTGAAATATCCCAAGGAATCATGTCCATCAGCAGGATTGCTTTTATGGATAGGGCCATATTAATACAAGACTCCAGAGAAATCTAAAGTAAAACTTTATGACAGTACATGCATTCCAAAGGCTGTTTTTCATTTTAGGTACTCTCACAAATCGTATTTGGTCTTTGCTTGGTCTAACCCAGGGCTGCGGTTGATTCTGTGGCAAACACTCATTAAGCTGATGACTGAATGATGAAGTCCATTCAAGGTGGTTTCTTTTTCTCACAATAAAACCATGAAGAAGGGCCATGCTTCTGCCCCACTTTTGAAAAAGGCTTCCATGGAAAACATGAGTGAGGTTTTCACATATTTGCTTGGCGTTCCTGTATCTTGAGCCATTCAGCACTAGATATCCACCATTTCATCTCTTTCTTCTGTATACTTAGGGTGCATATTTAAAGATGAAGTGAATTACAAAATCAGTCAGGTAGCAGCATCTCGAAAGTAGCATGACGATGTCTCCTCTCTTTGAAAGGTTATCAAGAAGACAGTCCTCTCTACTTGAAGGTGTTCTCCACTTGAAGAGTTGTCCAGTTCAAGTCTGGTTTCAGTATGAAGAACCCTAAGAAAGGAGAGCAGGGACATTGAAGCTGCCCATCGGCAGACGGCAGCACCTGGACCTGGACAGCAGAATGAGCAAGCACACCGATCACCTGGGCCACAGTCTTCCTCACCATGGCAAGATGTATTGTATTTCTCTTTGAATTATAGCAATCATTTCTAAATTTGCATCTCTCTGTATAAATTAGCATATGCACATTTTATGCAAATCGGTACCGTCTCTTGTCCTCCTTTTTGGCGATGCATTTCCTCATTTTTGGTGATGCACAAGTGGCCAGCCTCCTTGAAAGTATGGTGTATGGGAACTCCCTTAGGCCACCTACACAAAGGCCAATGCTTGAGTCCAGACATCTTGATGAAGAGGCCACACTTTTCTTTTTAAGCTTCTAGATCATGATTGAAATCAAGGTAATTAGCTGCTATGTCTATAGAATGCTTTAATTGGCTCTTATCCCATTTCTTCTTGCAGTTCGGTATGACCTGACACTGAGCCATTCCCCCCCACCCCAATCCCTAATCCCTAATCCTTTATAGTCTGCTCTTTGATCAAAGGTAGCACAGATGTAAGCTGAAGATGGGTTATTACAGGAAATGAAGTCGTTCAATCTCTGCTGAGCCACGTAACAGCATGAGCAGTGGGCATGTCACAAATGCTTATCAAGGCAGTTGGGGTCAAGGGGTACTTTCACCTGACCACAAATTGGACTAACAGTGGAATGCTCAGGTTTTGTTCCAGGTGCATTTGGCATAACCATGCAGAGCAAGACATGATAACACAGGTGATAGTCAGTAGTGGATGGATCTGTGGCCTGGTCAATGAGCTGCTGATTAGAGTGTGGCTTTCCAGGGTGCATTAATCTGCCTAGAGAACACTGGTTATTGGGCGGATTAATAAAGAAAGAAAGAACCCTTAGCCCTCCCTGTTATTGCTATTTAGTGCCAACAGCATCCTGAATACTACACAGAACACAGATGAGGGCTTACAAACTATACTAGAAAGAAAAGATTGGTGGTGGTGGTGGTGATGGGGAATGCAGAAGAGAGGAGCGGGGTACAGTGGGGAAGCAGGGCAGGTGAAGCAACATGACATCAACTCTTGAATGGCTCTGCTTTGGTCCAGTTGGAGGTGATTATTGCTGTAAGAAAATATCCCAAGCAGACATTCCTCAAAACAGATGGCTAAAGACTATTATGAACACTCCCATAATCCTTTCCTGCCCGTCTCCAGCATAAACCCACACATACTTTAATAAAATAACTTTTAATTTGCAACACTGGAGGGGCTCTTCTTTTAAAAGTTCATCATGGGTTTAACTTTTAATTTCATCACTGAAACTAGATATTTATATTGTCTTGACACTTCCAGACATTAAAAAAACCCCAGACATTACGCAGTGCACCTTACACCTGAGAAGAAAGACTTATCTTTAATGTTCATCTTTAAATATATTAATGCAGAAAGCATACCCTGGTATCCCTGCTAAACAATAGAATTATGTCTTGTTTTCACATCAGATTTGGCTGGTGGACTTTTCTTTAAGAAAAAATAGGCAATCTGATATAAATGGAAATGAATTTGCTTTGTGTGAACAGGAAATGAAGCTGTTAGTGCAATCTGAGGTCAACTGCGTATTAAGTCAATCATCTTGAAGTGATAGTTAGTGCTTACAAGGAATCATTCATGAGTGCCAACTTTTTATTTTGTCAATATGGTATTTTAGCGTTTAGTGCAATGAAGTGATGTGGTCCCTACTCTGTGCTGCGTAGCGTCACAGAATCAACACCGCAATGGAAAAAGAAAAAGCAACTAGTCCCACTGCTGACCCAAGACAAGCTCAGTGACCCACCTCCTCCCAACAGATCAAACCATGCAATCACTTCCACAGCATGCCAGAAAACAGGTGTACTGTAGAAAGGTAGCAACAGCGGCTAGCGCCAGTTGGCTTAGGTGAGAGCCTAATGCAAGAGAAACTCAGAGAGAGCAATCCTATGCTTCCTGGGCGAGCATCCCAGGGACCATAGGATGGTTCGGATTCTCCCTTCTGAGAGATCAGAGACAGTGCTCCAATCTCAGAAAGAGGAGTTGGAAATCCACCCCCTTGCAGCTGACATGGAAAGAACAATGCCGGATGCCCTCTGAGGTTGGAAAAGTGACCTTGGAGGAGGAGGTAAGGGGGTGTTCTGGTGTCAGGGTTGGAACTGAGCCCATACAGCCCCAAAGCAGCTCTGATTCTGAGGAAGAGCTACAACCCATGGGAGAGGAGCCCGCTTGTCTCTCAGAGGCGCAGGGAGAGGCCCCCCCTGCTCGCATTCCTGAGAGAGATAGTGACCCTGGCAGGGAAAGAGCAGGAGATCGGTTGTTGCTAGACACGAGGCGCCAGCGCAGAGAGAGGCGTGAGGTGGAGGGCGCCGAGAGGAGGCGCTCAGCCTGCTTGGTGCTACAGCAACAGCTGCGCCCCAATGTCCCACGGGTAAGGGGGGGAGCCTCCCCTCCTAGCCCATAAGTTTCAGAGCTTTCCCGCCCTTCTCCTCAAAACAGGGACCAACTACATAGATGGAGCTTAGGTTACCCTGTTAGGATACCTTTTGCAGTTCAGTGCTTAGTCGCTGGCAGTTAGCATCTGAAAGAGTCATTAAGTTGTATTTATTTACAACTTAGAAAGACTAGAGATCTCTTCAAGAAAATTGGAGATCTCAAGGGAACGTTTTGTGCAAAGACAGACATGATAAAGGATAAAGAAGGCAGGGACCTAACAGATGCAGATGAGATTAAGAAGAGGTGGAAAGAATACACAGAAGAACTATACAGGAAAGATCTGAATGTCCCTGATAGCCATGATAGTGTGGTCACTGAACTTGAGCCGGACATCCTTGAGAGTGAAGTCAAGTGGGCCTTAGGAAGCATTAGTAACAACAAAGCTAGCGGAGATGACAGTCTTCCAGCTGAGCTATTTAAAATCCTAAAAGATGATGCTGTTAAAGTGCTGCATTCAATATGCCAACAAATCTGGAACACTCAACAGTGGCCACAAGACTGGAAAAGGTCAGTTTACATTCCAATTCCAAAGAAGGGCAACGCCAAAGAGTGTTCAAACTACCGCACAATTGCTCTCATTTCACATGCCAGCAAGGTGATGCTCAAAATCCTACAAGCTAGGCTTCAGCAGTATGCGAACCGAGAACTACCGGAAGTACAAGCTGGGTTTCAAAGAGGCAGAGGAACTAGAGATCAAATCGCCAACGTTTGCTGGATCATGGAGAAAGCAAGAGAATTCCAGAAAAATGTCTATTTCTGCTTCATTGACTATGCTAAGGCCTTTGATTGTGTGGATCACAACAAACTGTGGCAAATTCTTAAAGTGATGGGAGTACCAGACCACCTTATCTGTCTCCTGAGAAACCTGTACGAGGGTCAAGAAGCAACAGTAAGAACCAGACATGGAACAACCGAGTGGTTCAAAATTGGGAAAGGAGTATGACAAGGCTGCATATTGTCACCCTGCTTATTTAACTTATATGCAGAGTACATCATGAGAAACGCCGAGTTGGATGAATCACAGGTCGGAATTAAGATTGCCGGGAGAATTATCAACAACCTCCGATATGCAGATGATACCACCCTAATGGCGGAAAGTGAAGAGGATATAAAGAGCCTCTTGTTGAGGGTGAAAGAGGAGAGTGCAAAAGCTGGTTTGAAACTCAACATTAAAAAAAACGAAGCTAATGGCATCTGGCCCCATCACTTCCTGGCATATAGAAGGGGAAGAAATGGAAGCAGTGACAGATGTTATTTTCTTGGGCTCCAAGATCACCGCAGACGGTGACTGTAGCCATGAAATTAAAAGATGCTTGCTCCTTGGGAGGAAAGCTATGGCAAACCTAGACAGCATAGTAAGAAGCAGAGACATCACCTTGCCGACAAAGGTCCGTCTAATCAAAGCTATGGTTTTCCCAGTAGTAATGTATGGCTGTGAGAGCTGGACTATAAGGAAGGCTGAGCGCCGAAGAATTGATGCTTTCGAACTGTGGTGCTGGAGAAGACTCTTATGAGTCCCCTGGGCTGCAAGGAGGTCAAATCAGTCCATCCTAAAGGAAATCAACCCTGAGTGCTCATTGGAAGGACAGATACTGAAGCTGAAGCTGAAATATTTTGGCCACTTAATGCAAAGAGAAAACTCTCTGGAAAAGACCCTGATGCTGGGAAAGACTGCAGGCAAAAGGAGAAGGGGACGACAGAGGCTAGATAGCATCACCGATGCAATGAATATGAACTTGAGCACACTCCGGGAGAGAGCGCAGGACAGGAAGGCCTGGCGTGCTATGGTCCATGGGGTCACGAAGAGTCGGACACGACTGAACGACTGAACAGCGAAAATGTATTTATTTATTTATTTACTTACTTACTTACTTACTTACAATATTTATATACCGCTCCTCATCAGAAGATTTTGGAGCGATGAACAACATAAGAATAAAACAATGGTTAAAAGAGTTAAAGAAGTTAAAACATTTTTAAAAAGACAAATCCCAACGAAGTGGGATTCAACAATCCACGGCTGGTCATGCAAGGAAGGCCTCTTGAAAGAACAACGTCTTCAGGAGGCGCCAGAAAGAACACAATGTTGGCACCTGCCTGACCTCTAAAAGCAGGGAATTCCATAGGAAGGGGGCCACCACACTGAAAGCTCTTCTCCTGGTGGACTCCAACCAGGCCATAGGTCCATGTGGAACCACCAGGAACATGCCCTCTGATGACCTCAGTGACCGGGCAGGTTGGTAGGGAAGGAGGCACTCTCTCAGGTATCCTGGTCCCAAGTTGTTTAGGGCTTTGTACACTAGTACTAATATCTTAAACCTGGCCCGGTAGCGAATAGGCAGGCAGTGCAGTTCCCTCAGCAAAGGAGTTACATGCTGAAAAGGGGCAGCTCCCGACAACAGCCAAGCTGCTACATTCTGCACTAGCTCCAGCTTCCGGACCAGCCTTAAGGGCAGCCCCACATAGAGCGCACTGTAGTAATCCAGTCTTGAGGTTACTAATGCCTGTACCACCGTGGTCAAGCTATCCCTGTCCAGGAGAGGCTGTAGCTGGCGAACCAGCCAAAGCTGGTAAAAGGCACTCCGAGCTGCCACGACCACTTGGGCCTCCAGCGACAATGATGGATCTAGGAGTACCCTCAGACTACGGACCTGATCTTTCAGAGGGAGTGCAACCCCATCCAGAACAGGCAATGAGCCTATCTCCCGGACCTGTTGTAATGGAATACAGCCTTGGAGAGAATCTCTTTTGTCTGCGTCTTGTTTGGGCTACTGGAGGGTACTTTAAGAGGCAGCTAGGGCACTCCTGACATCTGGTGGCAGGAAGGGGAGGAGCCCGGAGAGGCCAGGATATGAGTTATCCTGAGCCTCTTCCAGCCTCCTTCCTGCCCCCTCCTAAGCACCCTCACTACAGGCTAAAGAGCCTGTCTAGCAAAATCTGCAGTGGGAGGATGTGGAGGCAAAGAGTGCCTCTGCTGCTCCTCTTGCCCTGCACTGGATGATTAGATGCCTCTGAGTTTGGGGGATTCTGATCACCGAGGGGGAAATCGATAGGATTGGGCCTTAGGCACATTTCAGGGACTCTAGGAAGCTGCAGGTATAGCTATCAATCAAACCCTGAGCATCTGAAAAACTCATATGGTACCTACAGGTAAATGGTACAAAATAAGCTCATGGCTGCAAGGATGGTAATAGTACACAAGTGGAAAAAGGCATACATCCACCACGGATTGAGGACTGGATGTATAAACCTGGAACAACCTGCTTTTGGACAGGTGATTACAAGAAGTCCATCCTAGATAAATGGTAGACAACTCTTCGGAATCATCTCATGGAGATCTACAGTAGAGAAGGTTGTACACTTCTAAAGATTCAACACTTCCTTAGATGATAGGGAATACTACATGATATCACTAGGTGGCATGGAAAATGGAGAGGGGGTGGTGGTAGGGCCAGGCATATGTTTTGGGGAAATGAATATACAGACCAAACTCCGTGTCTGCCCACATCATGTCGAACACGGTGCTGCTCTGTGGAATCAATTCATGCATCAGAGCACTGTTCAAAATGATCATGTGGAGGGGGAGGGGGGTCATCCTGGCAGCAAGCCCCCGCCTCTGGCCCCCATGCATCCAGCTGCAAGTCTGCACAGAACCTACATCCCATGCGTAGGCGCTGCACAAACCTTTGGCTAAAGGTGCAGAAGCGGGTGGCGGGGCCTCCCCCTGCAATCCAGCTCCCCCCATGCATGTGTTCAGTGCACCCTGCGCACCATGTGAACAGGGCTCGGGCACTGAATGATCAATTGATAAGCAATCAAGGGTACAGCCAATGCAGTGTAGTGGTTAGAGTATTGGACTGAGGACTCAGGAAAATGGGGTTCTGGTCCCCTCTTGGCCATGAAGCTCACTGGGTGACTTTGGGCCAGTCACTGACTTTCAGCCTAACCTACTTCCCAGGGTCGTTGTGAGGATAAAATGGAGAGGAGGAGCAACCTGTAAGCTGCCTTGGCTTCCTTGCAAGAGCAAAGAAGGCAGGATATAAATGTAATAATAAAAAAGTGAATAAATAAGTACCTGCGTGAACTAACTGTAAGCAAGCAAACTTTATGGCCCGTGCTATTATGGATTACTTTTTTGTCTGAACACACAAAATATCTTGTGTTTTTCTTGCTTTCTTGTAAACAACCTACTAGATCAATTTTGAAACCATCCATCCCTTGGCTGTTCATCCTGTCTGAATGCAGGAGTCCCCTCCCTTTGTAACTGATTTGCACAGTAGCAGCATCCTGAGTGATTATCGCTGAGAGCGGAAGCATTTAAGCAAACCAGATGCTTCTGGTGGAGAGGAAGCTTGGATACAACGGCACGTAGAAAAAGTTGCATGGCAGGGTGTTTACACAGAGACTCACACGCACACATATATACACACTGCTCCCCTTCTCTTATTTCCTGACACATGGAGAGCAGCAGTATGTGCTACGCACTCCACACTGCACGTCAGCTTCAAACATAGGCCAAATCATCCGTGGAAATGGCAGCAATTAGGAGAAGTGAAATCCAAACAAACTACAATAACTTGAAGAGTCTCAATGGCAGGAGAGAAAACCCTCAATATACCTCCCCCACCCTTCATACACCCCAGTGACGGGAGTTAATGGAAAGATAAACCTCAACTACCTTGTAGTTTACAGACTGTCATCAGCTAATGGCTCTGGTCTTTATAATAAGACAATATCAGTGTTTGCATGGATAGAAGTGACCTGTATAATTTGGGAGACATTTTGCCTGTGCTTATTGGGCTGAAGACGTCATTTTTTTCTGACACAGAATGGAAAGAGAGCATAGGTAGGGTTGAAGGCAAAATTCATTCATTTTGCATTTTAACGAGAACGAACATAATTTCACACTTTCAAACCAATATGTAAACCGAAACGCACTCATCCTTTGCAATTTGTGCTTCTCCAAATTTTGCAATAGAGTTCTCCAAGTAAAAAAAAGCATATATTGGGGGAAAGTGTACACAAAAAATGCACATATTGGGGAAAATAATGTTCAGAAAGGCACTATATTAGGAAAATTGCTTGCAAAAAATGTGTATCTTCGGCAAATTTGCAAACGAACACACATATATTAGGAGAAATGCATGCAAAAATGCTTATGAATTTTCATACAAACTTTAAACAAATTCTCAATGTTTGGGATGAATTGAACTTAAGGTTGGAAAAACAAGAAACTGAGATCAACTGAACTTGACAGATTTGTCCATCCCTAAGCATGTAGATCTGCATTTCAGAGGAGTAAAATGTTAGAATGTGTGACAAATAACAGATGCAGGACCAATTCACATTTCCCTTGGAAATGGATTTTCAGTCCATCCTGACTATTTTGTCAGCTTGGTCTGAATGGGCATGTGGTGAAGAGGTCATCTGAATGCTTGATGGACATCATGTCTCAACAAGGTTCTGCTTCCCTGTCATGGGACTTCCCTTTCTCCTTCTCCTCCTGTGCATCTCCCAGATTGGCTCCAGAGGTGCCTCCCAACCCTCCAGAGTAGATCTGAAGGCTGCAAGGGGATCCATTCTGCCAGTGACGTCTCTTCTGCTGGCAGACAGATACCATTGAATACAACCCAATGCGTTCAAAATAAATGAAAAGATGGTGTTGTGCAGTGCCCCTCAGAGCCAATGATACGTTATGCTAATCCTGTAGTGTGCAGCTGAGGCTTGTTTTACTTTTTACTCTTGTGTAAGCATGCATCGCCCCTGTTCAGACTGGGACCACTGTGCTCCAGGAGGATTAAACCTTGCCCTGTAATTTTTCCTGAAATCCCCCCCCCCATGGGGGATTGGTTTAAAAAGAAGAAACCTGACTCCAGTGGAGACTTTTCTTTTTCAAGCCCCCCTTCTTGCAGTAGAACATGGAAGTTCAGGGGAAAGCCATCTGGGGAAAGGTGCTGCTGGAACATCATGGTCCCAATCAGAATCAGGCCCACATGTACTTATAAGATAGTAAAAAGTAAAACAACCTAGGCTACATGCTACGCGATTAGCATAACATGTAGTTTGGCCCTTAGATGTAACCACCTGATGTCACAAAGCAAAAATATTTGTATTTCCTGGGATCATTGCTCCTCCAGATCCACAACCCTCTGCCATGCAAAGGTCTCCTCTTTAGGGATGTCAGAGAATTCCGCCACGGATCTCGGTGAGGCTGAATGCCAGTGCATTCGGCCCCCCTGAAATCTGTGGCGGAACGGCCTGCCACCCCCCTGCCCCCCCACGGATCCCCCTGGGACGAGACTTACCTGGGGCGGATCTTCTGGGCGGCGGCGGCTCTGGTGGTGGCTGTGGTGGCAGCTGCTGCGGCAGCTGGTCTTCTGACCAGCCGTCGTTGCCGCCATTTGTCTTGTAAAAAACAACAACAAAAAACTACGTGATAGGCTATGTAAAGATTTACGTAGCCTATCATGGCTGGGTTAAAAAAAAAACCCCAAAACGTGTACGCAAATGGCGGCGGCTATGGCCGCCGCCATTTGTGTTCCTTAGTTTTGGCCGTCTGAATCTACGTAAATCTTTACGTAGACTATGACGGCGAAAATAAAGGGGAACGCAAATAGCGTAGCGGGCACTATTTGCGTCCCTTTTTGATTTGCCGTTTTAGCCTATGTAAAGATTTACGTAGGCTAAAACGGTGAATCAAAAAGGGACGCAAATAGCGCCCGCTACGCTATTTGCGTTCCCCTTTATTTTCGCCGTCATAGCCTACGTAAATATTTATGTAGATTCAGACGGCCAAAAATAAGGAACGCAAATGGCGGAGGCCATAGCCGCTGCCATTTGCATATGCGGTTTTTTGTTTTTTTCCCAGAGCCCTCTGCAGCCGGAAATCCGGCTGCGGATGGCTCTGGGCTGGGCTGGGCCTGACCGGCTGCTCTACAGAGCTGCTGTGGAGCACAGCTGGCCATCGAGGATTCCAGGGGGGAGGAACGGATCGCCCCACCCACCATCAACATAACCTGCAAAAGGTAAGTGACTTTCGTACATCCCTACTCCTCCTTCCTTAAAAGAACCCACCCTTCCTCCCTTGCTCTCCCATATGCATGGAATGGCCTCCTGGAACACCTGTGTGATGGCCTCCTCAAACACCTTCAAATCCCTCCTCAAAAGCCACCTTTTCTGAGAACCTTTTGGCATAACACCCTAGTTCACATGCCATACTCTAACTCAGCATGTAACTAGGCCTAAGCAAATGCAATTGAAGCAACTGCATGTTACTTTCCTGTTTACTCCTGAGCCTATATACATGGCCAATTTAATGCAGAGGGAGAGTACATCAGGGTTGTTCATGACAGATGATGCTCTCGCCAATCTGCAGCCACCCTGCAGCTTCCCTCTGAAGAAGGCGCATTTTCAGAAAGTCATTTTAGTGCATTGTTTTTCTTAAATGCAGCTCCAGAGCGGTTCCACTGCACTGTACCTCATGTCCCACATTAAATCCTGGGGGTGCCTGTGACCAGGCCCCTCCTTGCCATTCCCTCTTTTTGGACACAGGCTTCTTCCCACTTAGCACTACTTCTCATTCACAAGCATTTACCCATTGAGAATCTGTAGCATCTTTTTCCCATTGAGAAAATCCGAGCCGTACTGTTTCAAGCCTTCAGAATAGTGTACTTCCTGCTTTACTCCCATTGAGAATCTGTAACCTCTTTTTCTCATTGAGAAAATCCGAGCCCCACTGTTTCAAGCCTTTGGAATAGCATACTTCCTCTTTTTCCCATTGAGAAAATCGGAGCTGTGCTGTCTATCTACCCTGTTTCTCCTAGTCACAATAGGGCAGTTTCATTCACAGAGGGAAAGGAGAGGGGGAGGCCAGTAGTGGGAGCATGGACAGGGTAGGAAATAAGCCTCTCTCATTTGCTGAGCAGCATCTCTGCAGTTGATGATGTTCACTTCAATTGGTGGGACTCTGCCCAACCTCAAAGTAAAGCAGTTTAAAGTGCTCTTGTGTGACTTGTGAAAGTACGTTTTTAGATGGTGCATACTCCACTTTTCTTGCTTCGTGTGCTGCTGACAGACCAAAGCTGATTTCATGATAATCCGGATAAAAGCTGCAAATGCTTCTGCATGTGTTTCCATGTAGGTCTCACCCCTGCCTCCTTCCTCCTCTGTGGTTTTCCCTAGCTAGAATTTTAGATTGCCGTACCTAGACGCTGGGACTTGCCCTCTTGTACTTCGTAAAGCATGGTGCACAATGATAGATCATATATAAGTCATCATCATCCACCAAATATTCCAAAATTTACTTCTTAAGAAGACACATAGCAAAACCACCAATTTTGTTGTGGCACCAAGGAGCTCAGCCTCACTGTCTTTTCAAGCATCTTGACTTCAGATCTCCACTCATGTCCTGCTTGTGGGTTTCCCATGGGCAGCTGGTTGCCCACTGTTTGAATTTGAACAGAATGCTGGACTAGATAGACCCTTGGTCTGATCCAGCAGGACTCCTTTGATGTTCTTATCCTGTTATTTGGAGTATGTTTTTTATTTCTGAATTGGGTTATTTAACCTTAGTGTGTATTTATTATGAGATGTTTTGGATGGCCAAATACTATTTCTATGACTAATTTAAACATCATCACATCTTGCAATTGTCACTTCTCATCATTGTTAGTGAATTATTTTGAGCTGTTGTCCTGTTTTTTTAGGTGAACTTTTAAATGTCGTGAGCTGCTTTGAGCTTAGTTTTACTGTGGAAATCAGCCTAGAACGGAGGAGGATGAAACATATCTGTATTTGTTTGGTGTAAAACGTATCTTTAGAAAAGCTTGAGGTGCTTGACATTAGCTGCATGGTAAATATTTGTTTTGGGGAATATATATTTTTGCTTCCCTCCCAATTTTACTTATTGGTAATGTAATATCCTGTGATGTGGGATGAGGTGAACGAACCCTTTAAACCCTCCTGTTACCCACAAGCCACAGACAGGGCAGCAGCGATTAAAGACCTTGGACTAGCTTCACTTCTGTACTTTCAGTGTGGCCAGGCTGGCCGCTTTAAAAATACCATTCCCTCTGTGTCCTTCAGCTATAGCCTACTTACAAGCTGGAGCATCCGCATAACTGCTGACAAGTGGAGAGTTATTTGATCAGAGCCACAGCCTCTTGGCCGAGGAGGTGAGACTGCCTCTGCCAAACCCAAGGGCTGAGGTGTGAGGGTGTTTTTCTAGCAGTGGCCGCAAAAGACCAATTCAGGCTGCACTTCCTAGTAAATACACTTACTAGGGAGTAAGCCCCACTGAATACAGTGGGGCTTACTTCCAAGTAAACATGCATAGGGCTGCACTATTACTTTCTGTGCCAGAACTGTCCCATATATTCAACCGTTCCATCTAGAGAAGGAAAAAAATAAAATGTAAAAGCTACCTTAAAAAAAGAGAGGATATTTTCCTTAACTTTTTTTGGACACAGTCTGGCCTAAATGTTAAGCCATTAATTTCATTGGGGGATAACTAGGCATATGCTTCCCATTGAAATGAAGACGACTTAGTGTATCACTTTCACTAGCTTATACCCTCTGCTTATGCTGCTAGGTTCAGTCACAGTTGTGTGTGCAAATTGTGTAGAGCGGAAGCCAGAAGCCTCAGGCCCTGGGGCCATATCTGGTCTGATAGGGTCCCAATCTGGTGCCTGTGGTTCTGCAGATGGCCACACCCCTTCCCCTGGCCCCACCCCCTTTCATCAGCCACTTATTGGTTGGTGGTTTCTTGGGTTTTGTGCCTTTTTTCCCCTGATCTAAAAGGTTGAAGTGTCTCTCCTAAATCTTAGCTACTGGCAGGAAGAGCTTTAAGCTAAAATATGCCGCTATTTTGGCCCCAACCTTTTGCCTTTGGCCCCGCTCACCAGTGGAATGTTGCCCTCTATAGCGTCTCCGAAATGGAATTTGGCCCTTGGGCTGAAAGAGGTTCAGCACCCCAGTGCAGAACTTAGCCTCTCATAGACAAAATGAGAAACAAAAGAGCTAAGTTACTTTTTATTCCACCAGTATCTATTGGTATTTTTGCATGCAAGCTTCTGAAGTTACATAAAATAGAAAGGAAGCTGTTCATGCGCTATGTCATATAAAGCTTGGCTTATACAACATGGCCCTACTCTTCTGCTTAGGCTACAGTGCTACAAACTGTGGTCTGCACTAATTGCAAGACCATTTGGCCTAGTTCGGATGCTCAATTCCCAGTTTGCAAAACTGTAGTTTAGCAGATGGAAATGAGCAATGGGACTGCACGCTCACTCCTATCCCCTCCCCTTGCTTCTTCCTTTCTTCTGCACTTATACTTGTTGTTGTTGTTCAGTCGTTCAGTCGTGTCCAACTCTTCATGACCCCATGGACCATAGCATGCCAGGCCTTCCTGTCCTCCGCTCTCTCCCGGAGTGTGCTCAAGTTCATATTCATTGCATCGGTGATGCTATCTAGCCATCTCATCCTCTGACGTCCCCTTCTTACTATGCGGTCTAGGTTTGCCATAGCTTTCCTCCCAAGGAGCAAGCGTCTTTTAATTTCATGGCTACAGTCACCGTCTGTGGTGATCTCGGAGCCCAAGAAAATAACATCTGTCACTGTTCCATTTCTTCCCCTTCTATATGCCAGGAAGTGATGGGGCCAGATGCCATGATCTTCGTTTTTTTAATGTTGAGTTTCAAACCAGCTTTTGCACTCTCCACTTTCACCCTCAACAAGAGGCTCTTTAGATTCTCTTTGCTTTCTGCCATTAGGGTGGTATCGTCTGCATATCTGAGGTTGTTGATAATTCTCCTGGCAATCTTAATTCTGACCTGCGATTCATCCAGCCCAGCGTTTCTCATGATGTACTCTGCATATAAATTAAATAAGCAGGGCGACAATATACAGCCTTGTTGTAGTCCCTTCCCAAGGAGTTGCTGCCTCCTGAACAATGTTACGGACCTCTGTCCATAGTTCCTCAGGCACTCTGTCTATCAGGTCTAATCCCTTAAATCTATTCCTTACCTCCACTGTATATTCATAAGGGATATGATTTAGGTCATACCTGAATGGTTTAGTGGTTTTCCCTATGTTCTTCAATTTCAGCCAAAATTTTGCAAGAAGCAGCTCATGATCTGAACCACAGTCAGCTCCAGGTCTTGTTTTTACTGACTGTATAGAGCTTCTCCATCTTTGGCTGCAAAGTACATAATCAATCTGATTTCGATATTGACCATCTGGTGATGTCCACGTATAGAGTTGCCTCTTGTGCTGTTGGAAAAGAGTGTTTGCTATGATCAGAGTGTTCTCTTGGCAAAACTCTATTAGCCTTTGTCCTGCTTCATTTTGTACACCAA
This sequence comes from Heloderma suspectum, assembly GCF_057233095.1. Classification (NCBI taxonomy): domain Eukaryota; kingdom Metazoa; phylum Chordata; class Lepidosauria; order Squamata; family Helodermatidae; genus Heloderma; species Heloderma suspectum. Next base: position 92,584,056 of record NC_139459.1, read on the forward strand.
GCCATGCTTGCCTGTTATCCCGGTGATTTCTTGACTTCCTATTTTAACATTCCAATCCCCTATGATGAAGAGGACATCTTTTTTTGGTGTTAGTTCTAGAAGGTGTTGTAGGTCTTCATAGAACCGATCAGCCTCAGCTTCTTCGGCATCAGTGGTTGGGGCATAGACTTGGGGCACTTACACTTAGCAGTTATATATGAAATGGGGAACTGAGGTTTAATGTCAGTTAACTAATCAGGATCCTAGGCCAATTTTGAACTGTGGTTTAAGGTCCTGATTAGTAAACGCACATTAAACCACACTTTCCCATTTCAGATGTAATGGCTAAGTTACATGCCAAGGAAAAAGCAGCCAATTAAAGGGGGAGAGAGACAAAGATCTGGTCCTCATGAAGGCGAGTGAGGCATTGGGGCATGGCCATTTTTTCTTATTGAGCCATTATGCTTGAATTATTAGAGCTATTTGAATTTACCTAGACTGTAATTACTGAAATATCAGCTGCATTTTGCTGATTTTATATTTATCATACATTGTAACTAGAATGGCAACCATTATTTATACCAAAACAATACCAGAGTTTGTGTACTTTTACCTCTTTGGAGTCATCCCTTCAGACAGGTACAAATAAAGAGATTGCCTGATACCTTTGTGCAACTAATGAATATAAACAAAGCAGCGGGTTTGAAATCCTTGGCAAAGCTTATAGAGATCTATTATAATCACAAAGGAAATTACATAGTGCTGCCCTGTCAACTCATTCCACCAGATTCACTGCTGGAATGAGGCAGTGTGTTCGAATGTCTGCCATAGTCATGCACTAAGAGAATATTTTCAGAGATGCTGCCAAGCCAGTTTTTAAAACACCAATGAGATATGGGAAGTCTTAGAAGTTAGCAGAGTTAAAACATTACATGCGCACATACCACCATGAGAAAAATCACAGGTGGACCCACACAGTATCTAAAAAGTGGATAGAACTTTTCTTCCCTCTCCCATAACCAGTACTGTAGTGGAGCTAAGACTCAGAGGGATGCAGTGCTGGCGCTTTGTTTTATTAGCAGGGACACTGACATTATCTGCCCCTGCCCCCCATACTCTCAGGAATGAATCTGAGTGTGTGGAGACAGTGAGAAGCTCAGACTCAGAATGGGAACAGCCAGAACCAGGGGAGGCTCCCTCCCTAGTGAGCTCAGCTATGGCAAGGCCTTCTTCTCAAGACCTTGGCATACAGACGACTTGACCTGAAGGGCCCCCCCCCATGAGAACCCAGGTCTCGGGGGAGGAGGAGAGTGAGGGCCATGACCTGAGGGATGCTAGGACCCATTGCAGAGTGAAGCAGGAAAAGTTAGAGGCGGAGCTCAGACACTCCGCCAGGTTGGCTATGCGCGAAAGCCTACATAGGCGGGAGCCACTGTAAAGGAGGGGCATCCCCCCTAAGCTAGTCTGGCCAGGACATTCTTGTTCAAACTGCCGGCAACTTCTCTAACTTCCACTTTGGCTCCTCTATTGGTTTTCGTAATTGTGTGGAGCTGTTTCCTTTGTAGCCTGAGAGTTTCCTAAAATTTGCATTTGTAAGGAACCTGGTCATTAACTAATAAAGTAGTGAACCTGAAGCCTGGTATCTTGGAGTGTGTTGTCAGGACGAAGGAACATGACTCATGCAAATCCCCTGTTCCCTTGGAGCTTAGTTGCAATTCTCAGAGTAGCTGGGGGGGGGGGGAGGAATGAATTTTCCCTGCAACAATATATTGTTGCCTTTTGTATTGTGAAGTATTTTGGAATGGCTTGATCTTGAATGGGCAATTAAGGCCCATTAGCTTTATAAAACACCTACTGCTGGTAGAGATGAAAACTGCTAGGAGTGGTTTGTTGATATGGATCAACACAGCAGCCTGCATTTTTGGACTTTCCTTGCAGACAAGGCTATGGAGACAGTCATGATGAGCACCTGCACTTCACAATTTACTACTATACCACTGCCCCTAATAGTACAGAACTCAGGATTAGCAGTGCAACTGAGTGGCAGCTGATGCAGGACAGACAAAAGAATAGACTTCTTCAAAGAAGGCCTAATAACCTTTTGGAATTCACTGCCTTCTTCAATGGCTTTATTGTTTGTTTGCTTGCTTCCAAGACATATTAGTTGCTCCCTAGCTAATAGCTCTCAGGGCAGCATACAATTTAAAAAATGTAAATAAAATCCATATAAATATATATTTTTAAATCCATCCGTTAAAAGAACAATCAATTAAAAGCAGCAGAGACAATAGCGGATGTCGCAAGAAAGTCTGAAAATATCACAGAGGTAAAACCACGTAAAAAACACAACACAGCAGCAGAACTATATGAAGATTAAAAGCCCTGAGAGAATAAAAAGGTGTTTGCCTGGTGCAAAAAAGATAACAAAGTAGGTGCCAGATCGACCTTTCTGAGGTGGGTATTCCATATTTGGAGGGGCTACTACTGAAAAGTCCTGTTCTAGAGAAGCCACTTACTGTACCTCAGCATGCGAGGGTACTTGGAGCAGGGCATCTGAAGATGATCTCAGGGCTTGGGTGGAAGGAATACACAGGACAAGGTGCTCCTCCAGCTTCAAAGGAGAATAGCCAAATTCATAGAGGATGTCTAGCTGTGATTATTAGCTGTGGAAGTTAAAGGAAACCTCCATATTTAGAGATGATGTGCCTCTAAATACTATTCAATGAGAAGACATGAAAAAATGGAAGGAAAGAGGAAACATGGAGAAATCCCCTGTCCGGTTCCCTGTGAGAAATATCACTAAGCCAAATGACACCTGGAGTTCATACAGCTCTGAAATATGGAAACCCCTCCTTGAGTCCAATCTTACTGCAAAGAGTAGCTACATTCAGATACCATGATCAATCATGGTTTATTGTGATGTAAACGAGCCTAGCCTCTTCCTTCCTGCTCTTCCCTCTCCTCCTCTTCTTCAGTGTGGCCATGATGAGGGGTCGTTCCTGATTTGGTTAACCACAGTTCAGCATAGGGGTGCAGATCATTAGACTCGGGAGCCAAATCTGGATCTCAGAAAGCCACACCTCCTTCCCCTGACCCCTTTCTCACCATCACTGATTGCTTGGCAGTTTCCTGGCTTTTGTACAGTCCCCCCCCCCCCGCTTAAAAAGATTGAAATACCTCTCATAAGGCTTACATACTGTCAGTAGGAGTTTTACGCTAAAATATGCTGATAGTTTTGGTTTTGCCCCTTTTGCCTTCATCCCTTTCCACCCCTGGAATGTGGCCCCCGAGAGCTTCTTCACAATGGAATTCAGCTGAAAGAGGTTCTCCACCCCTCCATTAGCATTATGTCTGAACTGTAAAATATGGCTAATCTCAACTATGGTTTTTAAAAAGAAACCAGTTTCGTAAACCAAGTTTGAAGTTGGTGTGTTTCAAACAAACCATCATTAACCTCAGTTTGTCAGGTCGCAACAATATGACAAACTGCGGTAAATTGAAAATGAAAGCAACAGCTTAAAAATTCCTCCTCATGGCTGTGCTGGAAAAGGAGGGGGAGCATGCAAATCTGGATGGAGGTGTCAGGACTGGATTGTCCTTCCCCTTCACAATCAACACCACAAAGAGACAACGCTTCAGGCTAATACGACTTTATTTTTGTAGAGACTAGCCTTTCTACAAATGCAGATTCAAGAAAGCTCTCAGACTGGCTCAGGCCCTAAACAACTAATCTGCAATCTCTAATCCGAGGAGACGAACTGGAGGGTAGTGATGTTGCTGACAGTTTGCCCAGATAAACCTCATGGTCAAACTTGCTTCACAGTGACACCCTTCCCTTAGGGTGGCTCCCTCCTAAGTTGGCTTCTAAGAGTGGCCATCTTGTCAGAGTGTCTGAGCCCTGTCCCTAACTTTCCCACTTTGCTTTGAGATGCCCCCTAGCATCTCTCAAGTCACACCCCTCTTCCTCCTCTGAAACTTGAGTTCTAACGATGGAGGAAGGGGCAGCAACTCAGTTTGGGCCATCTGTTTGTCAAGGCTTTTAGAGGAATCTCTCTGAGTATCTTAGGGCTCTAGGGAAGCTCCTTCCCTGGGCTCTGATCTAGCTGTTCCAACTCTGATTCAGAATTGGAACTGTCAGACATCTCAAGGGGCTTGGACTCATCCCTGACAGGAGCCTAGGTGCATTCCTGTTACAATAGACCATGGTTTTTCATGACATCTGAATGCAGCCAGTGTGTCCCCTCCAAGAGGAGAGAAAATCATCACATACATAGGATTAAATACTTCTGAATGAATAGGGGCCCACTGCATTTTATTTTCTATTCCCCCCCCCTTGTAATGCTCCAACATAATCTCTATATCTATTATATAGGGTTTGATGGAGTTGTCTACAACTGGAACATTTTAAACTCTATCGCCAAATTTTCCAGCATTACAGTTGACATTTTTTAACATACCACAATTCACATATACAAAAAAACAAAACAAAACAGAATTGCTCCAGGGCATCACACCTTACGTTTTCAGTGGTCATGTATATAGCAACCAATACTGGAATTTTCTGGAGTAGATTAGTTTGAAGAGAGAGGCCTGCATATATATCCAGGAAATATACTTAAGATTTTCATTTTAAAAAATAACGGAAATTAAACTGTTTTATAAAAGCTGTAAAGGCAATTGCAAAGTTGATTAAACTCATAAATCCCAGGAAATTCAGAGAAAAGTTATCACTGGTTCACCGTTCCCACCATCACATGAGTAACATATGCTCAATTATGATATCTTGTGCTGTTCTCATAGCTCTGCAATCGCTGAAAAATAATTAGGGTGAATTAAAGGTGATCATAATATGGGGAAAATATATGGCTGTGGTCTCAAGATAGTCTGTCAACTTGATGTGGATGCGCTAAGGGCCAACAAAAGCTTCCTGCTCTAGGTACAGGGTGTGTGCTCATTTCTCAGCATATTAGGTATCTCAACACACTGACAGTCAGAAATCAAACCAACTTAGGGCACAATCCTAAGCCTGTTTAGACAGAAAAAAGTCCTACAGCTCCCAGCATTCCCCAGCCAGAAATGTTGATTTTTAAGGTACAAAACTGCAAACTGATCATTCAGAGTTTAGAATGCAAACTAAACTCTAACTGCCCCAAAGAAGCTGAATCTTCTCCGTTCTCTGGTCTACTTTGTGGGAGAATCCATAACTATCAACAGCTCTTGACATTAGCTTGGTGATGTCAGTTCTTCTACATTTGAAGATCTTTTCCTGGGCATGACTTACATCTTGGAGTTGCACCTGGTCCCCTCTTTTGGTGTACGTTCCTACAATAGTTGCAAAATGTGATGTGTGAAAAAAGCAGGTGTGTGTGAGCTATGTGTGGTGATCTTACCACTTCTCTTTAAATGGAAATAGCTCTTCTGATGACTAAGGTGACCCTGTGACTAAGGTGACCACAGGGCCCTGGAATATATGAAGTAGTGTGGTGCTGAAGTTTCACAGTAGGGAAATGCATCAAAAAAGAGGAAATACACTACCCAAAAAGAAGACAAAAAAGGGCACCAATTTGCATAACATTTGCAGGTGCTAATTTATATGTAGAGATGCAAATTTAGAAATAACTATGAGTTAAATAAAAAGACAAAACATCTCACCAAAGCAGGGAACACTCACCAGGTGACCTGTGTGCTTGCTCAGTCTGCTGTCCAGTGTCCAGGCATTCTGTTGATTTGGCAACTTCAAAGCCCCTGCCTACTCTCTTTTCTGATGGTTCTTTATCTTTAAACTGGACTTGGACTGGACAGCTCTACAAACAGATGACAGCTTCAAATAGATGACTGTCCTCTGTAAAGTGGGCCCTTGGCCATTCTAGTTCAAAGCATAATATTTTTTGCAGCGAAAGGTGGCTTTAGGCACCCCCCCAAAATGTTCCTTCCAAATTCTGCCAAATGCATCTCTCTTTAATATTGGTTTAGAGCATAGTCACAGCTCTAATCAGTTGCTGTTGCGCGCATATCTATATCTATAATTAAAGCTTCCACGATAGCCATTGCCCTCACTCTGAATTAGCTTTGTTTGATCTCAGTAACATCATTATGAAGTTCAATATGATTGTTTGTAGGAAAAGTCACTTGTTCTGGAGGTTGCAGGAGAGATGTCTTTTTTTCCTTTTCTTTTTAAGTGGGGCTACCCCAGCAGCAGCTGTTGCTAATGGGAGCTGCAAAAAGGCAGCCACACTGCAAATATTTGTGTGCCTTTCTGACAGCACCTGACAAATTGTGTGTGTGTGGGGGGGGGTGGAGGGGACAGCCTTTTTTTTTCATCCCACAAACAGGGTGTGCAATTGTGCATGTTTTGCTAGCCCCAATATGAAAACCAATCATGGGCAAGTGGAAGAAGGAAGGAAGGAAGGAAGGAAGGAAGGAAGGAAGGAAGGAAGGAAGGAAAGAGAAGAAAAGTAGAGGAAGGGGGTAAAGGGAAAGGCGAAGGATTTTTTTTTTAATGCACATGAATATATTGCTTAACTTAGAATGTAGTTGTCTTTCTGAAATATAAGATCGATCATAACTTGAGCATGGGGTTGTGTGTCTACGTAGTGAATATTTTCTCCTACAAGAGTGACAGGGCATTTCTGCAAAGAGCTTCATCAAGAGCAGGGCAAGGCAACCTGGTGCCTTTCAGATGTTTTGGACTGCAGCCCACAGATTGAGCCTTGCTCTCATTCTGCTAAAATCTAGGAAAACCACAAAGCAGCATTCATCTTTAGGCCAGCTCCCCTCTCTGCAATGGCAGTGTTGTCCAGTGTGATAGGGGGTCAGGCTAGAGACTAGAGCAGCCTTCCAGAACCTGGTGCCCTCCAGATATGTTGGACCACAACTCCCATAATTCCAAGCCAGCATGCCCATTGAGTTGTAGCCCCAATACTTCCGGAGGGCAGCAAGTTGGAGAAAGCTGGGTGAGAGGCACATTTCCAGCCCTTCCTTCAACATCTGGAATTCATTCAGTGCTTGAAGGGACTGTGCCTAACAGGCAGACAGAATTCAATAACATCTCTCTCCTGTGTCATTGTTGGCTGCCTCAGATGGCCAGATAATGAGAGCACTACTGTGAGTGAAAGTGTTTATGTGTTTATGTGACTGCAGGTATGTGCTTTTTGTGGCACATTTTATTATTTAATGCCGCATGTCCTGGCAGACAGTAAGTGAGGATATCATGGGGGTGGGGGATGGGGTGGAGAAGAAATAGGGATGTGATGTGCAGAGAGACAGAGAAACACTCTTGAATGGTTAAAGACTGCAATAATGTTTTCCTTTTTTTAAGAGCAAGGTTTGGTGACCTCCTTTTCTCCTTACTCTGCAGCACCAAACTCTGTCTGCTTTCATTAGCACATGTTTTAACTTGCTGCTAGGGGATCAACTTTGACCTCCCACATGTTTATAAGAATATGAACCATTGGTGAACAACACTTGCCAGACTTGGCTACTCTTAAGCTGTTTTTCTTTTTAAATTAAGTTTCGGATCCGGACAGCATCCCTTGAGTAAACTCACTAAGCAGTGTGAAATCATTATACCAATTTCAACTCCACACACATCATCTTAAATTGCTGCCAAGGTTTAGATGCATATCTGAGTTTCACTTCCCCCTTTGTGGACTAAAACAGTGAACCATTCTAGAAACCTTTGTGGGGAGGCATGGCTCCTGGGTCTCCTGTGGTAATGTAAAAAGATCAGGCTAGAAATCTCCACAACAAATACCATCATCAGCTGAACTTATTTTGGGAACTATTTCTACAGACCAAGGACGCAATCGTATGGCTGCTAGACAATGGCTAGATGGCCATAGAATTTTTTGTTTTCTGGGAACCGACCTCGGAGCCAGCACTCTGAGGTCGGTTCCCAGAAAACCGCCTCCCCTCCCCTTCCCCTTCCCCTGCCACCTCATAGGCAGCATGGTTCGTCCTGGCTCTGCACTGATGACAGCAGCATGGAGTGGGGGGGAAAGGGGGTGTTCCTGGGGAGGGGACAGCAGAAGCACTGTTATGATGCTTCCTATGTGCCGTCTGGCCTCCCCCCTCCCGAGGCGCCCCGGCTAGACAGCTGAAATCGGCCATCTAGCTGCAAATGCAGAGTGGCCAGAGTGTGGAGAAGATCCCCTCTGTGCTCTGCCCACCCTGCATTGGGTAGTCAGTTGCCTCTGAGTTTGGAGGCAGCTGACTATCCCCATAGGATTACGCTCTAAATCTGACATGAGATGCTTTCAGATAATCAAAAATATAGGAGGGTGGGGAGAATACAGTGATGTGCATGTATATAAAATACATAATCAGTGGTGTAGTGGTAAATTTTGCATTTGCAGGTGCTTATCATGACAGTCCCCATAGACACCCTCCCAAGGACAGTTGGGTTGATCCATATTGATAAACCCATTCCAGCAGTTTCCATTTCTACCAGGAGCAGGTCTTTTGTAATGCTAATGGGTCTTAATTGTCCATTCAAGACCAGGCCACTCCAAAATACTTTGCCTTACAACAGGGAACAATATATTGTTGCTCGGAAAAGACATTTCCCCCCAGTGAGGATTGCAGCTAAGCTCAGAGGATATGGGGTGGTGGCGGCAGATAACATCAGCTGCTCTACCAATAAAAAAGTGCCGAGAATGCATCCCTCTGAGCCCTGGCTCCATTACACCACAGTATGTAACCAAGTACTGTTTCCTTCTGTCTTAGCACTGGTTATGTCCTTCTTTACTGATGTCTGTTAGCACTGCCTTTAAAACCACTGCAACGTCTGCCATGTAAGCCATAAAAAGGACCCTTCATTATTATTTATTCTCTCCCATATTATATTGTGCATACATAATAGGAAAACAAGATTGTAACTAGGAAACACCCTGATATGACTCACTAAGGATGCAATCCTACACCCACTTACATGGGAGTAAGCCCTACTGAAGTCATTGGGACTTAATTGAGTAGACATGAATAGGATTGCACTGTAGTTACTGAGACCTTGGCTATATGTTACAGCTACTCATATGAGATGCTGACTGTGGGTGTGTTCTGATGGTGATTTGGGAGGAACCTGTGTTAAAATAATATAGAATCACTGGGTTCAGTGGCTCGGATCCATGTTTTTGCGCCACACAGTACAGGATCGGTGATTCTTACAATTCAACCTCTGTTCATGGATATGATGCATGATTTGACAGTGGGTTTGGTGGCATCCTGTGTATAAGTCATGAGGATCCAGGCCTTGAATTCATGTTTTTGTATCATGGGGCAACAACCCCCCCCCCCCCGATCTGGGATTTAAATGGTGCAGTCCAAGGACATAGGTCTCTGATGTGATTATGTGGTTTTGGGGGGCAGAGGTGGGGTGGGGGAGATCCCTTTTGAAAATTATGCAAGTTCAAAAGGGTCTGTTTTTGAATCCTTTACTAGGCCTGACTTTTATTTTCTGCCTCTGACCATTTACAATCCCAAAGGAATCCTTTCCACAATGATCTGAAAAAGCAGGGGAGGTTCTCACCTTTTCCTGCCCTCTCAGGAAGGACAAAGAGCCCTCAGACAATAAAATAAGTAGGGAAATCCTTGACTGACTGAAGGAGTCACCTCATAGCCTTGCTGCAGGCTTGTTTTTGTTGGGGTTTTTTGCAGGGGGAGAGGGTGTTTATCAGAAGAAGAGTGGGAAAGGCTTGCAACTTGGGAGTTAAGTACTCCTCCCCTGATAAATCCCAGACGATTAAAAACAAAACAGCCAGCATTGAGTGGACATAGTGATTTCTTCCAACAAGGAATTAATCCCTACTCTTTTGATACATTCGGCCAGGCTGTTTCTTCTTCCTGGAAGGGCAGGGAAAGGCAAGGAGAGACCCAGCACTTCAAGTCACTCTGCATCTCTTTGCCCACTGGGAGAAGAAGACCCTTGGGATTCTAAATAGACCACCTCCTATGGGAATAGCTGTGTAATGTGTACCAAGCTCTACGCCAGGGGTGCAGAACCTTGGACCTGGGGGCCAAATCAAGCCCTCTGAGATTCCCCACAAGCTCATGCCCCTTCCCTTGGCCTCATCTCTCTTTCCCCAACCTTTGTTTCTTTGTTTCTTTTATTACATTTATATCCTACCTTTCTTCCATTGTGGAACTCAAGGTGGCTACATGTGGTTCCCAGGTGGTCTCCCCTCCAAGCACAGCAAGGTGGCTGCCTCATGTGCCTTCAGACTGTGTCCTGGAACCAGAGCATAGTCTAATTGTTTGGTTGTTTCCTGACTTTTGTGCAGTTTTCCCCCTATTCTAAAAGACTGAAATGCCTCTCTTAAGACTTAGTTAGTATGAGCTTTAAACTACAATATGCTGGTATTTGGGGTGATCTGCCCCTGCTCCTTTTGCTTTGGGCCCTTCCCTTTTTGCCTTCAGCCCCACCCACCATTGGAATGTGGCCCCTGAGAGCTTCTTCAGAATTTGGCCCTTGGGCTGACAGAGGTTCTGCACTCCTGCTCTAACCGAATGTTAGGTTTCATGGAAATTCTGGAGATCAGAATGCCTGTCCATAGTCACAGAGGATGCTTCTATAGCAGCCTTCCTCAACCAGGTGCCCTCCAGATGTGTTGGGCCACTTCTCCCATAATTCCAATCCAGCATAGTCATGCAAAAGTATGGGAGTTGTGGTCCAACACATCTGGAGGTCACCTGGTTGAGAGAAGCTGTTCTATGGAAATCACAGTTTTCATGTCTGTGCTCTCAAGAGTTCTGTGGGCTTTTCTTGCAGCCAGCTATTAGCGTAGCTCACTCATGTCAGCCAAGGATCCACCAAACTCTTCTTTTATTCTCTCTGTTTAAAAATCATTTTGGCCATTCACTTCATGAACCATGCTAAGGATGAGCATAGATAAGAGTCATTTGTAGACTCCCCCCCGCCCGCCCCGTTGTTGCGGATCCTTCCGGATGGAGGGCTCCTGGCACTAACAGTCAGAAGGCACTGTGCAGCTATTATGTGTTGTTCTCCTTTGTGGATTTTCTGCAGTAAGAAAAAAGATGGAAGAAGCAGTGGGAAAAGATTATGTGAATGGGGCCTTGCAATGGCATCAGCATAGTAGAAGCCTCATGTGGAAGCACCCTTATTCTCACAACAATCCTGTGAAGAAGGTTAGTCAATGGGCTATCCAGCAAAATTCATGAATGCATATTGATATTCTGAATCCAGTTTTTCTACATATGCACTTAATACTCTATGTACAGCACCACGTTGGCCTCCCTGTACTTTATGTGCTAGTCACAAAACATTACCCACTGGCTGCAGTGTTTTTAAGATGAAACCTGTGATATATTTTTAAGGATTTCCGGAGGGGCACCATGTCAGTCCGTTACAGCAAAAAGAACAAAGAACCTTTCTACACGAGACATTTATTGTGTGGTCGTGATTCCTCACTTATGGTAGTTTGTGGGTGCTTCACATGATTTCTTCCTCTGGGGCCTCTCCTGTTGTTTGCAATCATCAAAAAAGCATTTTTACCCTAATGAGGAAAGTCTGGTATTTCTGTGAATGGCGGCATGAAACTGTAGTATATTTGTGCAATTCCACTATACCACAGTGCCATCTAATGGTCGTGTAATAGAACATATAGAAAGGCAGAGAAAGAAAACCCAGAAAAAACACACACATAAAGAACGATCTTAATTCCACATAGAAACCGGAAGCAGAAACCTCGGTAAAGTGGTGGGTTAAAAGCCTCATGTAGAAAAGCCCAAAGAGTCTTGTGGGACCTTAAAGACTAACAAATTGATTTTTTCTGGCATAAGCTTTTGTGGACACTGTGGACAGTGTACATGAAAGCCTATAACAGAATTAATAAATATTAATAAATGTCTTTAAGGTGCTACAAGATGCTTTGATATTTTAAGGGGTACAATTCAATTTTTCTCACAGGATTATTTCCAACTCACAGTCAAACAATACCCTTAATATCATATGTAGCATATAGCTATGTCTGTTTCCTTTTCCTTACACAAAAGTAAGTGTGGGGACCACTCTGGGTCAGGACTCTGGTGTGTGTATGGGGGTGGGGCGGGTGGGTGGATAGGGATGTGTTAACCCTTGGCCCCGCCCCCACCGTGGTCCCAATCCGGATGGGGATGCACCTGTAATTGGAATAAGCAAAAAGCCTACATTTGCTTCAGTGCAGGCTTTTCCGCCTATGCCAAGGGTGAGTCCCCCTGATTAGATCAGGGCAAGAGCAGGGGTGTCAAAGGGTCAAAGCCTCCCTACTCCAAATCTAGGGTTCCGGCCTGGATCATGTCACTCACACTTATTTTTGACCAAGAACAGAACATGTGATGAGCAGCAGCAGCTTCTTGCCTCGGGTGGCAAGATGGGCCAGGCCGGGCCTGGGATAATGCCATTTCATTAGCCCTTGGGAAACTGCATTTTTTTCCAGGGGCTACTTGAGGCCTGGTACTGGTGAGAGGAGAAAAGAAGGGACTCCTCTCAGTTTCCTCTCTCCACTTGTCACAGCTTCTGATGGCTTGCCCTACCCCACCCATGTATTTTTTAAAATTCACACATTTTCTTACCAGCAGCTGGCACTGCTGTGAAATAGGTTTCTGTGGATGCTGAACTCTGTGGGTTCAAAGGAGTTGCTTAGTGTGTTGGGGCTCAGACTGCACCTCTGCCCTGTACTCCATCTTTTGGGCAGATTACTTGTCCTTTGCCCTGCCTCCCATGGCAACCATTTTGTGGTGGTGCCCAGGACAGTGTCTCAAGTTGCCAAATGTTCCCATGGCCCAAAAACATCGCCTGCCCCTGATCTAGATACATCCATGGAGATTTTACACAAAGACTGATATACACATATCCTATTGTATTCTGTTAAGGACCATTTAAGGCCGAGCAAAGGGAGAGGGGATGGCTTCCAAAGGTATCTTCATCTCTGTGACTTAGTTTTTGAAAACCCTGTATCCAGCCACTGAAGTATCTAGTGCCAACAGGTTCTTAAAGAACGGCAATTGTCTCTATAGAAGCTCACAGGGACCTCTTCCAGTCTTTTATCCTAATGTAGACAACAGGGACAGCTGCTGCTGACAGTACGTTTGAAGACACCAACGAAGGTATACAGTTAATAACACCCTGGGAAGCCAAACAGCTCTTACAGCTATTGTGGATGCAGGTCCTGAGCCAAATAAGTTTAAAGCAGATTTAACAGAGATTTAGCAGAACCTCTAGGCAGAAGGTGCTGGTTTGACAAACATATTACATCTAATACACTGAGTAAACAGAGATTTAATGTCGGAACAGAATTGACTGGGAAGTTTGGTTTACTGAGTGACATCTTTTGGCTCCTCTAATCCTCTTCTTTACATCTGACAGAAACCACAAATTCCTATTATGGAATTAAGATCCATTCACTTTTTCAGGTTTCGGACAAAGCAAGCAAATTTCTATGAAATCCCTTTAGGCAGCTAAGAGATTACATTCCAAAGAGAATGTTGCAGTTTTAAGAAGTGTTATCACAGTTTTGATATGTCTTTTTCCTGACACTACATATTTCCACTTATGCCCAAATTATTAGAATCCCTGTATTTTTGACTGTTTGGCGGTTAATATGAAGAAATGAAAAGGAAATCTAAGAAAACACTATTTCAGGAAATGTAGGTTATTTCCCTTTGCCAATGTTATGCCGATCAGCATGCAATGCTCAGGCTTGGATGAGGTGAAGAAAAATTTGACCTTTTCTGAGTGGTCAACTACATGCTATGTTAAACTTAAATGTGTAGTGTGGAACTGATTTTTTAAAAAAACGTCAGTGCAATCACATGGGGAACTGATCTGGACTGGGACTACTGTAGGCAGTAGGGGTTAAACCTTCCCACCCAACCACTTTCCCCCCTAAATTCACCCCCCCACACAAACACACATGGGGGCTAAAGAAAAGAAAAAACACTCAATTGGCGCCAATGGACAAAGTGCCTTGAGCTAGTGCTATCAGCAGCTGAAAGCATCCATTTATTCACTGTGACTTTCAAGATATTTTTCTTTCTAACAAATATACCCTGTGATATTATTCTCACTATAGATTCTCATCAAAAATGGTAAAAGTTACAATGATAGGATGCTGTCCAGTGTTAGTAGGACCGGCTCAACATTTTGTCATCTTAGGTGAGGTAAAATTTTGCCCACCCACGCACCCCAGCTGGACACCCAAGCATAGGGGTTGAGTATGGGCTGAGTGTCCCCTTCATGGATCACTGCCTTGTTGTGGCGAAGGGGCTTGCATAACTCAGTGAAGCCATAAGCTATGCCGTGCAGGGCCACCCAAGACGGACAGGTCATGGCAGAGAGTTCTGACAAAATGTGGTCCACTGGAGAAGGAAATGGCAACCCACTCCAGTATTCTTGCCAAGAAAACCCCATGGAACGTATCACAAGGCTAAAAGAGATGACGCCGGAAGATGAGCCCCTCAGGTCGGAAGGTGTCCAATATACTACTGGGGAAGAGCAGAGGGAATTTCCAAGTAGCGCCAGAAAGAGTGAAGCGGCTGGGCCAAAGCCAAAAGGACACTCAGCTGTGGATGTGTCTGGTGGTGAAAAGAAAATCCGGTGCTGTAAAGAACAATATTGTTTAGGAATGTCAGATCAATGAATCAAGGTAAGCTGGAGGTGGTCAAACATGAGATGGCAAGATTGAACATCGATATCTTGGGAATCAGTGAACTAAAATGCACAAGCATGGGCAAATTTAATTCAGGTGACCATCATATCTACTACTGTGGGCAAGAATCCCTTAGAAGAAATGGAGTAGCACTCATAGTCAGCAAAAGGGTAGGAAAAGCAGTACTGTGGTACAATCTCAAAAATGATAGAATGATCTCAGTACGAATCCAAGGCAAACTATTCAACATCACAGTAATTCAAGTCTATGCCCCAACCACTGATGCTGAAGAAGCTGAGGTTGATTGGTTCTATGAAGACCTACAACACCTTCTAGAACTAACACCAAAAAAAGATGTCCTCTTCATCATAGGGGATTGGAATGCTAAAGTAGGAATTCAAGAAATAACTGGGATAACAGGCAAGCATGTCCTTGGTGTACAAAACGAAGCAGGACAAAGGCTAATAGAGTTTTGCCAAGAGAACACGCTGATCATAGCAAACACTCTTTCCAACAGCACAAGAGGCGACTCTACACGTGGACATCACCAGATGGTCAATATCGAAATCAGATTGATTATGTACTTTGCAGCCAAAGATGGAGAAGTCATACAGTCAGTAAAAACAAGACCTGGAGCTGACTGTGGCTCAGATCATGAGCTTCTTGTTGCAACATTTTGGTTTAAATTGAAGAATGTAGGGAAAACCACTAAACCATTCAGGTATGACCTAAATCATATCCCTTCTGAATATACAGTGGAGGTGAGGAATAGATTTAAGGGATTAGACCTGATAGACAGAGTGCCTGAGGAACTATGGACGGAGGTCCATAACATTGTTCAGGAGGCAGCAACTCAATCCATCCCAAAGAAAAAGCATCATAGAACAGTAGTAGGGTTGGAAGGGGCCTATAAGGCCATCGAGTCCAACCCCCTGCTCAATGCAGGAATCCAAGTCAGAGCATCCCTGACAGATGGCTGTCCAGCCTCGTCTTGAATGCCTCCAGTGTGGGAGAGCCCACCACCTCCCTAGGTAATTGGTTCCATTGTCATATTGCTCTTACAGTCATGAAGTTTTTCCTGATGTTCAGCTGGAATCTGGCTTCCTGTAACTTGAGCCCATTATTCTGTGTCCTGCACCCTGGGATGATCAAGAAGAGATCCTGGCCTTCTTCTCTGTGACAACCTTTCAAGTACTTCCCGGGATTTGGAAGCTATGCTTTTATTAATGCAGCCCAAAAGAGCATTTGCCTTTTTTGCAGCCACATCACATTGTTGGCTCATATTCAGCTTGTGATAGACAACAATTCCAAGATCTTTCTCACTTGTAGTGTTGTTGAGCCACGTATCCCCCATCTTGTAACTGTGCATTTGGTTTCTTTTTCCTAGGTGCAGAACTTGGCATTTATTCCAATTAAATGTCATTCTGTTGTTGTCTGCCCAGCGCTCCAGTCTATCCAGATCACTTTGAATTTTGTTTCTGTCTTCCCAAGTATTAGCTATATTAGAAATGCAAGAAAGCAAAGTGGCTGTCTGATGGGGCTTTACAAGTAGCTGAGGAAAGAAGGGAAGTGAAAAGCAAGGGAGAAAGGGGAAGATATATCCAACTGAATGCAGAGTTCCAGAGAATAGCAAGGAGAGACAAGAAGGCCTTCTTAAATGAACAATGCAAAGAAATCGAGGAAAACAACAGAATGGGAAAGACTAGAGATCTCTTCAAGAAAATCGGAGATCTCAAGGAACGTTTTGTGCAAAGACGGGCATGATAAAGGACAAAGACGGCAGGGACCTAACAGAAGCAGATGAGATTAAGAAGAGGTGGCAAGAATACACAGAAGAACTATACAGGAAAGATCTGAATGTCCCTGATAGCCATGATAGTGCAGTCACTGAACTTGAGCCGGACATCCTCGAGAGTGAAGTCAAGTGGGCCTTAGGAAGCATTACTAACAACAAAGCTAGCGGAGATGACAGTCTTCCAGCTGAGCTATTTAAAATCCTAAAAGATGATGCTGTTAAAGTGCTGCACTCAATATGCCAACACATTTGGAACACTCAACAGTGGCTACAAGACTGGAAAAGGTCAGTTTACATTCCAATTCCAAAGAAGGGCAACGCCAAAGAGTGCTCAAACTACCGCACAATTGCGCTCATTTCACATGCCAGCAAGGTGATGCTCAAAATCCTACAAGCTAGGCTTCAGCAGTATGCGAACCAAGAACTACCGGAAGTACAAGCTGGGTTTCAAAGAGGCAGAGGAACTAGAGATCAAATCACCAACATTCGCTGCATCATGGAGAAAGCAAGAGAATTCCAGAAAAGCATCTATTTCTGCTTCATTGACTACGCTAAAGCCTTTGATTGTGTGGATCACAACAACCTCTGGCAAATTCTGAAAGAGATGGGGGTACCAGACCACCTTACCTGTCTCCTGAGAAACCTGTACGAGGGTCAAGAAGCAACAGTAAGAACCACACGTGGAACAACCGAATGGTTAAAAATTGGGAAAGGAGTACGACAAGGCTGTATATTGTCGCCCTGCTTATTTAACTTATATGCAGAGTACATCATGAGAAACACCGGGTTGGATGAATCGCAGGTCGGAATTAAGATTGCCGGGAGAATTATCAACAACCTCAGATACGCAGATGATACCACCCTAATGGCAGAAAGTGAAGAGGATCTAAAGAGCCTCTTGTTGAGGGTGAAAGAGGAGAGTGCAAAAGCTGGTTTGAAACTCAACATTAAAAAAACGAAGATCATGGCATCTGGCCCCATCACTTCCTGGCATATAGAAGGGGAAGAAATGGAAGCAGTGACAGATGTTATTTTCTTGGGCTCCAAGATCACCGCAGACGGTGACTGTAGCCATGAAATTAAAAGACACTTGCTCCTTGGGAGGAAAGCTATGGCAAACCTAGACAGCATAGTAAGAAGAAGAGACATCACCTTGCCGACAAAGGTCCATCTAATCAAAGCTATGGTTTTCCCAGTAGTAATGTATGGCTGTGAGAGCTGGACTATAAGGAAGGCTGAGCGCCGAAGAATCGATGTTTTCGAACTGTGGTGCTGGAGAAGACTCTTACGAGTCCCCTGAACTGCAAGGAGGTCAAATCAGTCAATCCTAAAGGAAATCAACCCTGAGTGCTCCTTGGAAGGACAGATACTGAAGCTGAAGCTCAAATATTTTGGCCACCTAATGCGAAGAGAAAACTCTCTGGAAAAGACCCTGATGCTGGGAAAAGACTGAAGGCAAAAGGAGAAGGGGACGGCAGAGGATGAGATGGCTAGATAGCATCACTGATGCAATGAATATGGACTTGAGCATGCTCCGGGAGAGAGCGCAGGACAGGAAGGCCTGGCATGCTATGGTCCATGGGGTCACGAGGAGTCGGACATGACTGAATGACTGAACAACAACAAAATTGGCTGAGTGTGGCTTATTGTTGAACCATGAGTTATTGTCATGTTTAAATACAGTCATGCTGATCCACCATAGTTAACCACAAACAACCTAGGAAGAGAATCCATGGTTTGTTGTTGGATTGTGAACAGTGGGTTGTTCATGGTTATCTAACCATGGTTAGTTGGCACAGCTGGGTTCACACAACACAACAACCCACATTTCAACAACAACCCATGTTTCAACAACAACCCATGGTTCAATGACAAGCCACACCCACCTCATACTCAACCTTCAGTATGGGTTGTTGTGTCGTATGAACCCAGCTACTGGTTCACGGAAATAACCTATTTTTCCGGGAATACTATTTTCTTAGATTTTTTTAAAAAAATGTCTTAATAGAGAATATTAGCAATGTAACAAAACATTACAGTAATTCAGGTCAGGGCTCTTTTCTAGCATCTGTTTTCAAGATCAGGCCCCAATCCTGCAACATGGGCATAGATTAAAAGGTCCATGAACCACACGTTGACTAGATTTCCTACACTATGGGGTAGCTAGAGAGTCTCCACACATCAGGGATTTGGGAAGAAAAGGGCTTCCACCTGCGGTTTCCACATAGACTGTGTACTGGCACCTATTCCTTCTTCCTCCTGGAAATTAAGCACTAGAAAAATATCCCCTATCTGAAGGGCCTGGAAATGTCAAATATCTGACAGGCTGTCATGCAGGAGATGGAATAGACTTGTTCTCTTGTTGCTCCTGAGGGCAGGACTAGAACCAATGAATGGAAACTGCTAAACATTTAGTTTTCGGCTAAACATTAGGAGGAACGTCCGACAGTAAGAGCTGTTTGACAGTGGAACAGATGGCCTCAGGAGGTGGTGGGCTCTCCTTAGCTGGAAGCATTTAAGTAAAGGCTGGATAGCCATCTATCGGGATGCTGTAGTTGCACCCTGCAGTGCAGAGCCTGCATTGAGCAAGGGCTTGGCTAGATGACCTTCAAGGTTCCTTCCAACTCTATAATTCTTGACTCAAATGGACAAGTGACTCCAGTTCCAAAACTGTCAGTTGTAATTCACACCTCCAATAAAACATTTAACTATCCAGTTTAGAAGGGGAGATATTTTTAATTGCAATAGAAGAGGGGTGCAAAACCTCTGGGCCAGGGGCCAAATCTGGCCCTCCTGGGGGTCCCAATCTGGCCCTCCAGGTTTCCCCAGATGGCCATGCCCCCTCCCCCTGACCCCACCCCCTTTCCCCCAGCCAATAATCTTTTGGCAGTTTCCTGGTGTTTGTGCATTTTTCTCCCATTCCAAAATGTTGAATGCTTTTCCTAAAGCTTAGTTACTGGCAGTAACAGCTTTAAGCTGAAAAATGCAGGAGATTATATCTGTCTGTCTGTCTGTCTGTCTATCTGTCTATCTGTCTGTCCCTGCCCCTTTTGCCTTTGGCCTCACCTTTCTTGTTGCGCAAGTAGATTTCCCATTGGGTTGGATTCAACCTTTGGGGAGGGCGGGGGGATAAATTTCATGAAAACCCATAAATGATCAATTTCTGAAAAGCCTTGCCAAGGGCAGCAGTGGTGCTGAATGATCAGTGCATTCTTTGGGGAAGAGGTAGGAGAAAAGGTAAGATATTGGTTAGTTTTTATTGATTTCCCCTTGTGTGGAAGAGCCCTTCACATGTACATTGCTGGATATCTAGAGTCTCTTCCCATTGCTGCTGGATGCACACTTGCAGGCATGTGAACACCATACACACTGTGAGCTGAGGGCATGGCTAGCCAGTAAGACCCCACAACCAGAGCCACCCCCACCCCCATGAAGCAGGGTGTGGCACCTGCATCAGGTAGCAGACTGGGAGGAGTGGGTACCGTGCCACTCCCCCCTCTGACGCCTCTAGGAGGGCCTGCAACCTCCAGCAGGTAGCCTGGACAGTCCCACCAACTACTTTCCTGCCATGGTGTTTGCTGCAGTGAGAGAGCAGCTGACAGGGTTCTCTAGAGCGGCTGCCCGCACTCTGTTTCCCTTGTTGCGTGCCCCCTTACTTTTGCAGCCACAGCATTCACTCTATGTAGAGCCACGTGGCCAGAAGAAGTGGTTGTGGGGCTCTCACGAGAGTTCACCCAAATCTCACAAGACTCAGGCAATCTTTCATGAGAGCCCTGCAGCTGCTTCTTCTGGCTATGAGACTGTCCCTATAGCTAACATGGTGGTGGCAAAGGTAAGGGGAAGGGGGTTTGTGACAGGGGAAGGGGCAGTGGTGGCAAGGGCTGCAACGCCATGCAACAGGAGGAGGAAGGAGTGCAATGTGGTTATCTCCCACCTCAGCAACCCCTTCATATGTATGTATTTTTTTATTTCATTATTACATTTACATCCCACCGCTTTCCCTCCAAGGAATCCAAGTGGCTTACATGATCCTCCTCCTCTCCATTTTATCCTCACAACAACCCTTTGAGGGTTAGGCTGAGAGTCAGGGCTTCTCTACACCGGGCTTTTATCCTGCAATTGAAATTGGTCACTCATGGAAGTTTGCAGGTCCTTTACATGACATTGTCAACCTCCAGTGCCTCTTCTCGTACTTTCCAAGCATTTCTGCAGCTTAATTTGAAATGGAAATAATGTAGCAACAAAAAGATCCATTTTCCATTTCTCTGTGAAAAGAGGGAGTCCTGCAAAAAGAGGAGCTAGACCACAGCACCATCTAGTGGCTGTATAAATGAAACATATAGAACCCATGGATAAAGAGGAAAAAGGGGGTGGGGAGGGAAGCGTATGTAAAGGGCAATCTTAATCTTGGAAAGAATCCAGAAGACCAAGCCCTGGTATAATCATGGGACAAAAAGCCTCAATCACCCAGTGATGTTCATGGCTGAGTGGGGACTAGAACCTGGATCTCCCAAGTCCCAGTCCAACACTCGAACCACTACTCCACACTAGCTCTCAGTATATGTTGTCAATGTGTGAAGGGGTTTGTGTGAACCATCCCTTTTATGGAAACAAATTTCGAGGCTGAGATCCTCATGGTTAGAAGTACAGACTGCGTAATGCAACAGGCAGGGAAAGTCTAAAATAAAATCAACTCCTTGATTTAGTTATATAATGCATGCTTAAAAATGTCTTTAGCTGTGGCCTCCTTTGAGTCAGAAGAGGCCCAGAAGAAATGTTTTGTGTTAACATCAGGTCTTTGAGCAGCTTGAAGCAAAGTCAGCTCTCTTAGGCACTTTGCTTCTTGGACCAGTTTTGACTGTGTGAATGTACCCTTTTTAAAAGGTCCCTCACTCTAGAATGAATGTTGCAGTTTTTGAACAGTTGCTGTTCCTAACACTGCCACCTCTATTTGTTAAAAAAAAATTGCCTCCCCACTTCCAAGAAAGAAGGTATTAAATCCTGCAATCAGGCTTCAGAATACTGCACACTCTATACTTTTCCTTTTTTCTTTTAAGAATGAAGAAACCAGAAGAGAGGCTGATTCTCCTTCTAAGCATCTGAAGAGAGTGAAAAGAAAGCAGTTTTGATTCACTCCCTGATGACAGAAACTGGGTCTGCTAATATGCTATTTAATCTTCAATAATAAGACGGTGTCCTTCTTCAACAGTTGTCATCATCATAGGCTTCTATGGGCTGAAGAGAGAGATTAGAAGGACCATACAAAAAATGGCAGTAAAAATGCATCAGCACCTTTCATGGAGTCAAATTCCAGGGGTTGTGGGGGACGACAAAGCACTTCAAGGCTGGGCAGGAGGCTGGCGGAGCAGGGGGAGTATGTCTAGTGCCTTTACGGAACTTAGATTGCAGTAAAGATGGGAGCAGGCAGATGGCTGGGGGAATTGTGCAAGGCACAGTGCATCTGACAAGGAACAGCAGAGATTTCTGTGTTGAGACTTTTGGATATCTGAGGATAGGCCTCCTCTCAGGAATGAGAGAAAGAATGCTTTGAGAAAGCAGAGCCAAAAATGCAAATGATTTATGGCCTAAAGTGGAGGGAGGAGGAGGAGGAACCTTCAACAAGCAGATGTAAACTCTCCACCTTGGGACTCCAGCCAGTTTTTGGGTTTCACAAAAGGGAAAACTCCACCAGCCAGAACAGGATGCAGAAAAGATGTAGCTGTGATCATGCCATAGAAATGTGCTTTAAAACCTGCCTTGCATGGAACATTTAAATTGCTTTGCTCCTTTAGGCAGATGTCTCTGCCATTCACTTACCCAGGCTCCCACTAATCCACTGTGCCCACCATCAGCTCCTGATTGGGAATGTCCCTTTCTAGACTCAAAGGGTAATAGCCGATGGTGACCCAGCACTGGTGCTGATGACATAAACCAACACTTGAGCAATATAACAAGCGCCACGGGGGAAAGTGCCATTTTACCACCAAAACATATTTCACACAGCAGTCACAATACCAGTGAGTATGTTTGCTGGGGCCATCTTGCTTTCTCCCCAGCACGAACATGGTGTATCCTGAACTGGGAAAATTTGGTGGCAATAATCTTCCTTATCCCTGATTTGGCTCCTGAGTTCCCTTCAGTTCACAGAAAGGCTCCTTCTGTTCACAGAACGGCTAACATTCCAGTGGAAGATCCCACTAATGCAAGGATGCAGAACCCAAGAGCCAAATTCTATTTTGGAGAAGCTCTTGGGGGCTGCATTCCCCTGATGGATGGGGTAAAAATACAAAAAACACCAGCATTCTTGAGCTCTCACTGCCACTAATGAAGCTTTTGGAGAGGCACTTCAACATTTAGGCACTTTAGGAGAGGCACATTAAGGAGAGGCACTTTAAGGAGAGGCACTTTAACATTTAGGCACTTTAGGAGAGGCACTTTAACATTTTCGAATGGGGGCGGGGGGCAAAACTGCCCCAAACCTGGGAAACCACCAAATGGTCAGTGGTTGGGGGAAAGGGGGTGGGGCCAAATAAGGGGTGTGGCCATCTGGAGAACCCTAAAGGGCTGGATTTGGCCCTTTAGGGTTCTCCCTCTGCCCCTCTGCAGAGGGAGAACCCTCTGCCCCTCTGCGCTTGTGGAAGGAGGAGAGACCAATTTTGCCCATTCTTTCTCCTCATGCATATTCCCCCATCCACTGTTTTGGAGGGTCCCCAGCCTTCTGGAGCATTTTCAGAGAGCACAAGGGGGGAAATGGAAAAGAGAGGAAATTAGGGCTGTGCATGGACCCCCTGATCTGACTCAGAAGCCACTTCAGGGCTTCCAAGGCAGGCCTGATTCAGCTCGGGCTGTTTGGGGGAACTCCCGACCCGCTTCGGCCTACGAAGCTGAAGCAGGATTCGGACATCCAAATCCAGCTTCGCCTCCCCACACACACACACGCTGCCCAGCCCCCAGCTCCTTACCTGGGTCCTTGTTCCATGTGTGTGTGGTGGGGGGGTGGCACCACCAGGGGAGCCGCTGTTGCCACTGCTGCTGGTGCCACCAGGGAAGCCACTGCCAGGGAAAACGCTGCCCATCACAGCCTGCCAATCTCCGACAGGCACGACGGCAGGAGTTGCCCTCCAACTGTGCTCTCTCCCTTCCTTGGAAAGAGGGCAGGGTGCCTGGTTAGAGGCCAGCTCCTGCCAATGAGGGTGGGCTCCCACCGCCAGCTTCTAGGGCCTCTGGACGTGCGGCGGCAGCCGTCTTGTTCTGGGAAATGGGGGAGCCATTTCCCCCTGTTTGTGCACTGTGGCTATGCCCGTGAGTAGCAGATCTGTGATTTTTCTGGTTCAGTCCATGGAGGCAGATGTGCTCTGTGATATGTTGGTGGTTTGGGGGATTTGCTCTGCAAAAATCATATGAAATCAAGAGGATCCCCACCAAGGAACCATGTTTTTGTGCTGTGGCTGTGCCCACGAGTGGCAGATCCGTCATTTTTCTGGTTCAGTTCATGGAGACAGATGTTCTCTGTGATTGCTTGGATGGTGGTTTTGTGGGTCTCCCCTTTTAAAATCATATGAAATCATGAGGATCTCTTTTTGATTTTATGGATCCTCGTTTTACCCAGTCCCCATAGCACACGCTTTCTTCTCAGCTTTGTTCTACCAAAGGAGAGTGGGAAGGGTTAAGGCTTCCTCTGCCATGCCTGGCAGAGATTGGGGCAGTTGCTCCCAGTGGTGGGACTGGAGTGGAGAGAGAAATGCCATGGAGCGTCCCTCTCAGGTCCCATCCCATCCTGCTGTTGCCGCCGCCGCCGCTGCCGCCACCACCATCATTGCACACAATGGCAGCTTGTCAGGGCAGCAGGAAGCTGCTCAATTATCACGCATCTCACACACCCCAATGGATTGCCTTGCGCCCCCCTGGGGTGCGTGCACCCCACTTTGGAGACCACTGCTCTAGCCAAATAATGTTCAGTCTGGTAACACTACCTCTCTCACAATGAGGAAATGGAGGCTGGCTCACAGCAAAGCTCACTCCCTCTTCCTCCCCCCTCTCCCCTTCCCCCGCCTCTTCTGGTGGCTGGATCTTTCTCAAATTGATACATTTGGTGCCTTCCCCTCTCCCTCCCCCTGCCCCTCCACATGATCTTTCAGAAGCTTATACATCTTGGAGACAGCCTGTCTAGGCTGCTCAGAAGGCAAAAGAAGAGCTCTGAATCTCCGAGGCAGATGAGGCGCTTTGTGGAGGATCCGCTTCGCTTCAGGGCACCTTGGTGCTGGTCTGATCTGCTTCGCATCACAAAGAGGCACATATGAATCAGCCCGCTTCGCCTCTTTATTCGGGCTTCATACCTAGGTGGTGCACAGCCCTAGAGGAAATGGCAAAAGATGCTCCTATAATTTAAATAGAACTACAAGACCTTTCACCATTGTGGGGCAGACTGTGCCCTTAGGCTCTATTTGAAAGAGGATGCCTTCAAAAAGAGGACTGTAACCATAAAGTAGGGCACATGGCCACCCTATCCCCTAATGTAAAAGGCTTATAGAATGTAGTAAAAAAAAATATTTATTTATTACATTGGGCTTTTCTACATGAGGCTTTTAACCTACCAATTTACCAAAGCTTCTGCTTCCAGATTCTTTATGGGATTAAGACTGGCTCCTTTACACGTTTTTTTCCCCAAGGTTTTTCTTTTTCTGCATGTTCCATTACACAACCATTAGGTGGCCCTGTGGTATAGCAGAATTGTACAAATGTACACCAGGGTTTCATGCTGCCATTCACAGAATTACCAGACTGTCCACATTAGAAAAAAGAAAGAAGCTGTAATGGTTACAAAGAAAGGGAGAAGTCCTGGAAGATGATGATGTCATGTAAAGCACCCACAAACTAACATGACTGAGGAATCATGAGTGCACAATAAATGCCTCATGTAAAAAGCCTTAGGGAGCAATCCTATGGCCGCTAGACAGTGGCTAGACAGCCATAGGATTTTTTGGTTTATAGGAACCGACCTTGGAGCCAGCACTCTGAGTTTGGTTCCCAGAAAACTGGCTCCCCGTCCCAGCCACCTTGTAAGAAGCATGGTTCATCCCCAGTGCCATGCTTGTAAGAGCAGTGTGGAGTGGGGGAAAAGAGGACATTTCCAGGGACGGGGAGTATGGTGGAAACATCATTATGATGCTTCCTATGCGCTGTCTGGCCTCCCCCTACCACTCTGACCTGTCCCAGCTAGACAGCTGAAATCAGCCATCTAGCTGCTCATGCAGGGCAGTTGGAGTACGGAGAAGAAGATCCCCTCCACGCTCCACCCACCCGGCATTGGATAGTTGATCACCTCCAAGTTCGGAGGCAGCCAACTATCCTTATTGTACTGCACCCTTAATGTATTACTTATTACAATTAGTTATTATCTTACTCTTCAGTCTTAGGACTTTCAGAACAAGACTTTCCCCAGTTTTACTTGTTTACTATATAGGGAACATTTTAAAAAAGTGCTAACCCACCTTTGAGTTTGAGGCATCATAGTTCAGACTTCTCCATCCCCATTTGTGTAGGACAGCTCCCAGTCCTCAAAATTCAGGTTGCTTGCAACTCGGTGGAATGCATTTTGAAGCGTTATATCTGGCCCTTTTCAGCAGCACTACGTTAACTGAACAAGCGTCAGCATGTAAGAGGTTACCTCTGTATAGCTTACTTTGTGTTTTTATGACCAGTCTTATTGGTTAAAATGTGCAACGTACATGGTTCCCCCCCCCACACACAATTTAAGTAGGCAAGTGACCTGTTTTATCAGGAAATTTGTAACATATTATGAAATTGTTCTGTTGAAGATAAAAAATGTAAATATATCAAATTCCATAAAGCAGTGCTTTGTATATAACATTTAAACTTGTATATAACATTTTAATGAATTTCAGGGATATGGTTTCCTCTTTCGTAATGGCACTGATATTAGTACTAGGAAGCATGGGTGCACACTGAATGGAAAATGGAATCCATAAATGACTTAAACATGAATAATTTAAAAGTGGGGGAACAAACACATAACACAAGCCTATGCGTGTCTACTCAGAAGTAAGCCCCATTTCATCCAGTTAGGCTTACTCCCAGCCCAGGTAATTAAAGTGTGTATAGGACTGCAATCTAAGTGAGCCCAATTCCACACATTTACTTAGAAGTAAGCCCAGTAATTTCAGTGGGACTTACTCCCAAGTAAATGTGCATAGGATCGCACCTGTAGTAATACTGAAATGTATGGTACACAGAAGAATGAAGTGTTGAGAGCACCCTTCCTAACCTGGTGCTCTCCAGATGTTTTGAGCTTCAAGCTGAGGCCAGCACGTCAATGGCACCCATTCCTAGAGATGTCTGATCTGGCCACAGTCACACATGCCTTGGTTACATTGCCTCTGGTAGAAGGGAGTCTCCTGGAGAAAGTACCAAATCAGAGGTCAAATCCTGTGAAGAGACAGCATTCTCTGGCCCAAGAGGCCTGTCTGGAGTAGCCAAATGCAGCAGGCAGACAGCAGGATGGTAAAGCTCTCAGTCATAGTCTACCCGGACAGATGGTCTCTCTTTTGCCCTGTCTTCACAAAAGGAGTCACGGAGTGGGTGTCATGGAGGCCATGAAATCCGGAGCCTCCTTAGACAAGGCACCCTTATATAAAAACTAGAGCTGTGCACAAATGGCCTCTCAAAATTCCCCACCCTATTTGTGGGCAGAGAAACTGGGGAAACACTTTGACTGAATTCCTCCAGGGGGAGGAGAAATTCTCCAACAATTTCTCTCACGTAAGGGCTCACCATGGGCAGGGGTTGTAGTAGGACAGCTTCTTTCTTTTTCCCCCCAAGGGTTTTTATTTTGTGTACTGCCACAGCAAGTGGCAACAGCATCAACCGTGTTGGCTGCCTGGCCCCCATTTTGCATCATCCACAATACTAGGATCTTCCTGGAGCATTATGGGAGGGGGAAGGGAATGCAGGCACCACAAAAAATAATGGTGAAGAAGATTTTGAGAAAATTCTGCAAAGTGGCCTTTTATTTCTAGGGGAGTTAGAGAAGAAAAATCTCATTTTTCTCTCAGAAAAATGTCTTCTCAGAAGTTTTGGCTCTCATTCTTTAAGGTTCAGCATCTTCCCTAGGATCTTCCAAATGTTAAATTTCTGAGAGGTGGCTGTGGATACATCTTGTTTTTAATGCAGATATTTATAATACCCCTACTTCCTTGAAAGCCCTGTAGCAGGTGTGAGGGGGCAGCGTTGTGTCCAGGCCCAGGGAAGAGGTGGAGCAAGTGCTGTGCCAAAATCTGACCTCCAGTAGGGATGTTGGAGAATTCCGCCATGGACGCCAGTGAGGCCGGATTCTTTAGAATCCAGCCCCCCAGAGTCCATGGTGGAACGGAGCAATCCGCCCTGCAACCCCGCGGAATCCCCCACAACGGAGCCTACCTGGCAGCAGCGGCAGCTCCAGGTCGTCTTCTGGCCACTGCCAGGCTGCGGCCGCAAATGGCGGCCACTACGCTGGCCGCCATTTGCGTCCCTGCCAAGCTGTGATAGGCTATGTAAGTATCTACGTAGCCTATCACGGCTAACGCAGGGACGCCATTTGCATCCCTGTCTTTTGCCGTGATAGGCTACATAAATATGTATGTAGCCTATCATGGCTACGGCAGGGACGCAAATGGTGGCCGCTATGGCGGCCGCCATTTGCGGCCGCAGCCCAGCAGTGGACAGAGGTCCATCTGCGGGCGGCCCCGGCTAGCTGCTCTGTGGATTCACCATGGAGCAGAGCCGGCCAGGGAAGATTCCAGGGGGGGGACAGAGTGTCTCCCCCCCCACCGCGGATGACCCCAGCAGAACGAGGTAAGTGTTTCGTACATCCCTAACCTCCAGTTTCCTGACGTTTTCTTCCCCCATGAAAGAGGCTTCCATTTTTCTGCCTCACTCTCAGGACGTTTTATAATTTATGTTGAATTCCTTTGGTGGTGTTTTTGACCTTACCTAATGAAGTGGCTGAGGGTACTGTGTGTTTCTCTTTCTTTCTATTACACATCTCTCTGTTGCCCTGCAGCCTCCCAGCCTCCCTGCACTTTCTGATCTGAAAAAGAACTATGAATGGAATTACCTCATGTTGTCTTCCCTTGGGCTTTCACTGCAGTGCAGGAAGCTGAGGAGACTACAGCATACCAGAGAGTTGGTTGTACAATGAAAGACAGGATCCTTGTACACATTCCTCATAAGTAAGGTAGGTAAGCACAAGAACCTGAACCCAACCAATAACTAAGACATTTCAACCTTTCAGAATGGGGAAAAAATGCACAAAAGCCCCAAACCACCAAATGATTGGTGTTTGGAGGAAAGGGGATGGGATCAGGGGACCCCCAGAGAGCCAGATTGAAACCCCCGGAGGAACAGATTCTGCCCCTGGGCCTGAAGTTCTGCATCCCTCATTTAAGGTCTTGTTGTTCAGTCGTTAAGCCGTGTCCGACTCTTCGTGACCCCATGGACCATAGCACGCCAGGCCTTACTGTCCTCCACTCTCTCCCGGAGCGTGCTCAAGTTCATATTCATTGCATCGGTGATGCTATCTAGCCATCTTCTCCTCTGCCATCCCCTTCTCCTTTTGCCTTCAGTCTTTCCCAGCATCAGGGTCTTTTCCAGAGAGTTTTCTCTTCACATTAGGTGGCCAAAATATTTGAGCTTCAGCTTCAGTATCTGTCCTTCCAATGAGCAGTCAGGGTTGATTTCCTTTAGGATTGACTGATTTGACCTCCTTGCAGTTCAGGGGACTCGTAAGAGTCTTCTCCAGCACCACAGTTCGAAAGCATCGATTCTTCGGTGCTCAGCCTTCCTTATAGTCCAGCTCTCACAGCCATACGTTGCTACTGGGAAAAACATAGCTTTGATTATATGAACCTTTGTCGGCAAGGTGATGTCTCTGCTTCTTACTATGCTGTCTAGGTGTGCCATAGCTTTCCTCCCAAGGAGCAAGCATCTTTTAATTTCATGGCTACAGTCACTGTCTGCAGTGATCTTCGAGCCCAAGAAAATAAAATCTGTCACCGCTTCCATTTCTTCCCCTTCTATATGCCAGGAAGTGATGGGGCCAGATGCCATGATCTTAGTTTCTTTAATGTTGAGTTTCAAACCAGTTTTTGCACTCTCCACTTTCACCCTCAACAAGAGGCTCTTTAGATCCTCTTTGCTTTCTGCCATTAGGGTGGTATTGTCTGTGTATCTGAGGTTGTTGATAATTCTCCCGGCAATCTTAATTCCGACCTGTGATTCATCCAACCCGGCGTTTCTCATGATGTTTAATGTCTACAGTACACTTATAGAGAAAGATCCTATCCTTTGTTACAATGAAGAGTATCCATTTGAAAACTGCAGGACTCTAAGAGACTTCGGCATATTGCCCAAAGGCAACTGGCCTAAGAGAGTTTGCCAAATAAACAAACAAGG
This sequence comes from Heloderma suspectum, assembly GCF_057233095.1. Taxonomy (NCBI): domain Eukaryota; kingdom Metazoa; phylum Chordata; class Lepidosauria; order Squamata; family Helodermatidae; genus Heloderma; species Heloderma suspectum. The sequence continues at coordinate 92,613,921 of NC_139459.1, forward strand.
CCTAGGAAACAATTCCAGATTTGTTGTGCTCTTTGATAAACTCTCTTGGTGCCACAAGAAATAAAGAAAATTAGGAACTTGGGGGAAAGTCTAGCCTAGAAGTTCCTTCCTCACATGCTTGTTTTATTTGTGCAAGTTGCTATTTTATATAGATCCTCCATTTGCTGTCTGAAGTGGTACAGTCAGTCTAGAACGAGGCCATTAAAATGAGCAAGCATGAGCCTCAGGCTCATGAGTTCTCCTCCTCCTAACCCCTTCTTCATCTGTGAAAGTACATTTAAAGCTTCCGCTGTTGGTTTCCCATTTCCTCCAAATACAGGAAACTGGTTTGTACAAACCATAGTTAGATCCTGGTTAGTTAACAAACCACAGGCCAAACCACATGTTATGCTAATCACCTAGTGTGTAGCTGACGTTTAACTTACTTTTACTCTCATGTAAACATGCGTGGCCCTGATTTGTAATGGGACCACAATGCTCTGGTTACACACACATACACACACACACACGTAGCGGGTTTGTTTTTTTTTTTAAGCCTCTGTTGACTCAGAAGGAGACCTTTTTATTTTCTTTTTTTTAATGCCCCCCCATGGGGGGAGATGGAATTCTGTGAGGGTGGGGGAATAAGTGGGTGTGTGCTCCCAATCTAAATCAGGCCTGAGAGTAAAAAGTGAGACAAGCATCAGCTATATGTTAAGCAATTAGCATAACGTGCAGTTTAGCTCTATGGTTTGTGCAAATCACAGGTTACCATATTAAGATGAAAAAGGAAACTGCAGTTTGGTACAAACCTCAGCCAGAAGTGTTAAATTTCCTCCCTTCATGCATGAAGAAGGGGATGAGGAGTCATGAGCCTACAACTTGTGTTTATTCTCATAATGACAAAATCTGTTTGTCTGAATTATGTCTGAATCAGGCTACAGTGTCTGGCTGTATAATTTCACAGTGCAGGTGGGGGATCACATAACTGAATGGTCCACAATACAAAAAGTCCCTCTACTTAGAAAACTAGATGTCGCTGAGACATCTAACTTTCTCCCTACCACCCCAGGGTTGTTGGTTTTTTTTCTGCAAAGGTTATTGTTATTCTTTATATAATAAACAATAAAGGGTTATTGTTTTTTTTAAAAAATTGAGGAGCACTTAGCCAGAAAATGTACAACCCAAATACATGTTTGCAAACACAGTGAGAATTAGATCACAGTTAAACTTGGAATTCTAGAATTTGATCAGCTTAAATCCTAAAATGTTAGCTTATTTGTGGATAAACTTATAAAGCTGTCACTTTTAAAACAAGAGTACAATCCAGCCAAACTTAAGCACTTCTAAGTCTCATTGAACTCAATGGGGAAGATATAATGGGTGTACTTAATTCCTCCACTAATACCAGTTAGACTTAAAATGCTTCCCTTTGGGTACGTAGTGCTCTGAATGTTCTGTTTGTTTGTTTGTTTGTTTGTTTGTTTTAAAAGGTAAAATGGCAAGCTCGATCAGATTCCTGCTTATTAGGAAACAGTAAAATGCTCTCTGCACTCAGAAACCATGCAGTGTCTTCCAATCACAGTGGTTACAGCATTAGAAGAGTTGTTTTACTATTTATGTGGCTCTCTAATTTTCCTTTCTTTAAAAAGGGTGGCCAGATGTAAAAGTGGACGGTATGACAAGCTACACCAATTGAAATTCCTTCCTCTACACAATTGTTAAAGGAGTAGGAGCCCTGTCCTCTTTTGCATCTGGCACCTGACTCATTTACCTATTTATACAGGGGTCTGGTGCTTGAAACTACCTCAACAGAATCTTGGCTGAAGGGTTGTGACGGTGCAAACATACACTCTCGCCTATCCTTCAGGCCGAGAGGTGCCCCAGTGTGTATCTTATTCCTGGGTAACTTCCACCACTCATGTATTAATATCTTAGTCTGAACATGAGGGCAATTCAAACTTACAATATGCACTTATGTGCATATTATAAGTCCATAAAATCCAAAAAGCCCTTAGCATGTGCAAAGTGGCCCCATCATGTGTGTAAGACCTAGACCAATGGCTATGGAATGAAATGTAATCAACTCCTGAGGTTCAGTTAAACTTTGTTATTAAGACTTAAGACAGAAAGAGATGCAGAACTTTTCCTCTCCCACTAAATGGAATCCAGGCTTTACCTATCAGGGTCAAAACAGACCTTAAACCTGTATCTAGGATCTATGCTTTGCGGGTTCATAGGAGGGAGAAATGACGAGACGACACCAATAGAGTTGGGATAAAACTGGGCCACATTTATTGACATATTACAATCCGCTAAGGAAGCACCGGCAGGTGCATAGAAAAACAAGTAATCATGACAGGTATTGAGTGAGGCATTCATCGTCTGAGGCGTGGCGTCCACCGTAGCCACCCTGCAGATCAATTCACCCAATTCTGGGCTGGGAGACCTTCCCCTGTCACCCCTCCTCGAGCCACGGAACCCGAGTGGGTGAGGAAGGTCAGCCTCAGAGGTAAGCCATATCTCCCAGCTTGGGGACATGAAACCCGGAGCCGAAAGCCTCGGGCCTTACCAGTCACCTGAAACGGTGCCCACGAATGCTCACCTGTCCTCTCCCCCAGTGGAGTGCCCACCCGGAACCGCCACAGGAGGGCGACAAGCCTCTGCTTAGTCACCCTCCCCCCCACCTATGCAGCAAAACACTCCAGGATGCCCCTTCGCAGATCAGCTAACAAGAAAACCTTGCCTAGGTCAGAGATGACCACCATCTTCAAGGATCCCAAACATCAGGATCTATGCTTTTTCTCTTTTATTTACTGGGTTTCCCTTTATTTCCTGTGATACTGGATTAACTAATAGAAAAATATCTTTAGTTGTTTTATGCGAAACACAATTTAGGTGCGGGCTTGCCTTTGAGGTCATGGAGACAGAAGCCTTTGGATGAAAAGGGGGAAATTAGGAGAGAAACAGGGCTTTGGGCTTTGGGTACTTTGCAAGGATTATGTTTGTTTGCCAGACTTTGGCTTAGTTACATCAGAATTGTTGAAAGCTTTGCAGATCTATTCCTTGACGTTTGGAATAATAATGTAAACATAATCTTTTGAACCGACTAAGCAATTCTTGCAGTTTTGTAAAAACATAGCTTTAAAATGATTTAACAGGACAATCCTATACGTATTTACTCAAAAGTAAGTCTTGTTGAGCTCTATCGGTCTTAGGTAAGTATGCTTAGGATTTCACCCTAATTCTCATAAAAGAAACACAGTTGTCAATCCGTGTTAATAACTGATAGCTGAAGATAAATATATTCCCCTTGATCCTGCATGCCTGTTGAAGCAAGCTTTGGGATGCATCTTCCCTGCCAGATTGGTCAGTCCATGTAATAAAGGATGCTATGCACGTGGCTTCTAGGGCTGGATCTTTGCATCCTTCATTTAGAGCAGTGAGAAAGAATTACACTACTGGACTGGACCAAAGCATGCAGTGCTGAACAACTGAGTACCGCAAGCTTTGATAAAAGCAGTAGAATTATAACAGCTGTGTACTAGTCCAACAGAAATGTTGATCCTTAATGTTACTCATCAATATGTGAGGTTTTCCAAGGCTGTCATTTAGACTTCAGCTGGCAACCTCCAGATGTTTTGGATTACAATGCTTAGTATTCCCAACCATTGGCCATGCTGGCTGGGGTGGATGGGAGTTGAAGTCCAAAACATCTGGAGCACACCAGGTTGGGGAAGATTGCTTTAAGCTCAGGAGCTGGTCTGGAAACAAAGTCAAACATCCCAACAGTGAAAGTCACCACAATAAGAAGTCTGGCAGCCAGTGCATTTCATCCCAAATATTCTGATAAACAATGAGGACTAAGAGAAGAGTACCGATACAATATGATGGCTATTAGAATTTTGATCAGAATCTGAAATAACTACACTTTATAGAGGAAAGTAATACAGAGGAGAGACTCAGCAAGAGTAAAAGGGCCCTGTTTGAAATAGGCCCGTCCTATATGGGCATTTGGTATATAAAGTGCTCATTGGCTAACATGAAAAACACTATGCAGAGTTTGTCAGCGAGTACTGCAGACTGGGTGTTGCTCTATTTCCAGTGACTCTGGTGTATTAACTTCAGTTTATTTAAAATGAGAATTAGGAACTAACAAAGTATTAGTCACAGCCTTTAGTGTATCCAAACTGTCTTTGTGTGTTTCTGTAATTGCTATAAATACAGGATTCCCCCTTGCCACACACAGAGCTGGTCTTCTGAACTGCTGTTAAATTCATAACATGGGCGTGATCTCCCATCTTAAATGCAACGTATGTGTTAAATGTTCATAGTCACCACACACACACACACACACACACATTTAGATTTTCAAACAAGTTTAGACATTTTGGGGAGGGGGAATTGTTCCCCTCCCACCCAAATTTTAATTGTGAGAACATTCACTTCTTTCAATCCTATTTGGTGACCATTGTTTCCTCTAGCTGCTGCTCCTTACACACCTTTTTTTTTTCTCCTGATAAGGGCTTCTTTTTCCTGCCTACATTACTCATAAAGCTAATCCTATCCAATGGAAGATTATGCAGTGAACATAGTGAAGTAGTGACCCCATTATTTAACCAGGTGAAGTTGGCTACTTGCTAATGTCACTGTGGACAAATTAAGTCAATTCAAAGTGAAGACAATGAGTCATGAATAGGTGAATACTTTTTCAATAATTATCCCCCGAATTGTAGAAAGTGGATACTGGACAGTGCTGAAAATGTCCATGAAAAATGTGAGTATTTTTGACAAAACTATGGATAAGATTTTACTGTTGACTTTCCCCAATAGTGTATCCCTCAAGTTCCAAGAACACATGATTTTCTCTGGAGCAGCTATGCTACATTACATAAAAGTGGTGGTGGAAGGGAAGAATTGTGTGTGAGTTATGCTTCCCCTTTCTCCACTTCCACTACAATGTGGGAAGGAGAACGTGAAAGTCTGAACATAAGCCCTAGCCAATTTCTGGAGTAAAGTTCTATATACTGTATGGACCTTTCCCTAAGGCTGTGTATCTAAGCATCATTAGGACACATCTCAGCCAAAGTTAAGTGTTTAGGGGCATAATCCTATACATGTTTAGACAAAAAAAAAAAAAAAGTCATACAGCTCCCTGTGTTCCCAGCCAGCATGTCTAAACATGCATAGGATTGTGTGCTAAGGCTCCAGTCCTAAACCCAATTGGGAGTAAGCCCAATTGAACCCCACAGGATTTACTTCTGAATAGACATGTGTAGGGTCGTGCTGCAAGGATGCAATCCAAAGCATACATAATGCCGTATTCAAGCATTACTAAAAGTAGATAACCAACATACAAGTGGGTCCCCCTTTTGCATGTAGGAGCACTCCACACATACATCTGTACATGTGGAGAATTCCTTCCAGTGAACATCAAGCAGACTTTGTTGGGGGAGTGTGGCAGTGGTTTGCACTGTTGGCCCCATGATCCCCCTCGCAGATATCCCCTTACCCCCCGCCTTTGGGCTAAATCATGCTCTTACTCCCAATGAAATATATTTATAATAAGGGAGTATGACCTGAGACAAATTTCCCATTTTTAAAAACCAAAGCTCCTCTTTAGAGTTTCAGGGACCAGGTTAGTTCTACTCTTTCTATGCAGTGAGTTGGGGCAGATCTAGGTGGGTTTGTATATATAGTAAATACACATTCCTATTCTGCAGTGTTGTCTACTAACTCACTTAGGGAGTAATCCTATGGCTGCTAGTCAGCGGCTAGAAGGCCACAGGATATGTCGGTTTCTGGGAACCGATCTCGGAACCCGTGCTCTGAGGTCAGTTCCCTGAGAACCAACCTTCCTCCCCTCCCGTGCTGCCTCATAGGCGAGGAGCATGGAGTGGCCAAAATGGGGCATTCCTGGGGGTGTTCCGGGGCAGGGAAGGCAGAAATGCCGGTATGACACATCCTATGTGTTGTCCAGCAGCCGCTTCTCCCATTCTGCCTTCCTGCAGCTAGACAGCTGAAATCGGCTGTCTCACCACAAATGCAGGGCAGCTGAAGTGCAGAGGGGATCATCCCTCTGCGATCCCCTCTGCGCTTCTCCTGCCCTGCATTGGATAGGCAGTCGCCTCCGAGTTTGGAGGCGGCCGCCTACTCTGGTAGGATTGTGCCCTTCGGTACCTTTCCCTTTAGCTTTGCACTGCAGCTACTGATCCCTTGGCTATAATTTCAGCCAGGGTCATGATGCTCTAGGAAAGCTAAGTGACCCCAGTGCCTCCTGGAATCCCTCATCCCCCAAATACAGAAAATGCAAAAGGCTGTTTGTTTCCCCCAATCTGTATTTGAAAACAAAGTGTGTAAACCAACCTTCTTTTACGTCTTGCTCTGGTCAGCAGCCAATGTAAATGCTTACACTAGGAGAACAAGCCTATTTCCTGCTGTTAAGGCTTTTTTGTTTATCCTAGGGCTACTCACTGCCACTGCCTGCCCCCGACAGACTATTAACCCCTGTTTGTAGCAGGCAAAAACATATGTGGGTTTCTTAAGCAAATTATTGGTTATTTCACCACATGTAGTTTTTGCAGTTAAGTGTTTCCAGCTTCTCAGAACATTCCATAGCAATAACATCACATTTTCCCTCAACCTGTTAATTAGCATAAATTTTATCAGCTTGAAAACCACAGCTTGAGTTTGTTAAGCGACAGGCAGAGACATACTGGACGGCAGCCCAGCCAACTTGAAAGAGTGATGGAGAGAGGAGGCTTTGGAAGCCAGATGTGTCGCTCTCTGAAGTCAAGTCGAAAATGATTCCATCACCTTCCTTTTACAGAATCCTCCATCGACTTCATTCCCCCCCGCCCCCCAATCAGGGTGAGAGCATTATGTTATGGTTGCCAAAAGGACATGGTTGAAAATGGCCTGCTTTGGTTCAGGAATTGGGATTTGTCTGAAGTGAATGCACACCCCTAGTGTTTACATATATATATTAAGCCAGCTTGGGTATTAATGATCTCAACCATTTTCATCCTTATGGTGACCATAATGTAAGGACCAGCTATTATAAAAAGTGAAGTTCCTTCCAGAATGGTCAGATCAACGTCTCAAGTTGCTGTGGCAGTTCTCCTATGGAGTGTTAAGAGGCTAAGACATGCTTCAAGAACATTGGTCTTCTGTTAGGTTCTATCATGATGCAATGTGATCCAATGCTGGGATAAATAAACAAACAAACAAACAAACAAACAAGGGATATCACACTAACCTTTCCCTCTCCCATTCTCAGCTACTATCTACTTTTTATTGCAAAAGAAAGTGCCATTATTTGGACAGATTCGATGAGATCTACTGGTATGTTATTATAAAGACAGGCATACCACACAATATCAAGGTCCTTCTCCAATAAATAAGAAGCTGCAGTTTGAAATTTGGTATATACATACCTAGACTAACATGCCCTCATTAATGGAAAATCCTACAAATGGGACATTTTTAAAACTTCTCTCATTCCACATAATAATGGACAGTGCTCCAGCAGAAAGCAAGCCAAGCGACACATATGACGGATGAGGGTTGTGGGAGTTCCACCTTCACCCAGTTCAGTTTGCTTCAGGAGAAAGGATTTGCAGTGGTACCCAGAATTGTAATTCTGCAGGATCATCATGTAAGTTGAGATGACAGAAACAATCAGTGATTTCCCGATTGCATGAAGCACTGTAACAAAACATGGCTATGTTTTCACTGAAGACCTTGCTAATCAACATGGAGAGTTTGGGATGGAGGGGGCAGGGCAGAATATGCATCCCCATCTCCCCTCCACCCTTCCATTTTTTGAACACCTGAAGAGGACTTGCCTCTCTACGCATTCATGCAGTATTGATCTGGTACGCAGATCCAACAAGCATTATGAGGGCAACATTATACATTGTGATCCCCCCTTAGGTAAAAGCCAATAAAAATCACATCTATGTCATAACAATCCATGCATCATCTAGAATGTCTGAAGTGAAAACTACTTTTCACACACATGGTTTGACCAAATTGCAGCCGCTAGCATTTTGGGGCAGAAGCATGAGTCCCTGTGCGTTGAGGTTTGGGGAACATTTCATTTTGAGATAACTGTGGGACTTATGTAATGATCTCTTAGGTATGCAGGGCCAAGACCATCCAGGGCTTTACAGGCCAGGATCAGAACTATCTCTTCCCAGAAGACTATAGGAAGCTGTGAAGGAACAGAATTGTCATCCATTTTTCTTGGAAGCTTTTTTTGGATGTTATGGAGTTAATTTCCATTCCGTGTGTGTGCAGAACCAAAAGGTCAAAAGTTGAGGCCTTGCTGCTGGTAAGTCTACAAAAGTAGAAGGGGTAAAGGGAGTGGGCAAGAGGCTAGAGAAATAAGGAGCATCCAGATGGGTTTTATTTATATTGTGGCACCAAAGGGTCTGTAATGTTGTAAGAAGTACTCTGAGTTTTGCAGAAATGTATGTAAAGAGTCCAGCAGAAGAAATTAAGGGCAAAGGTGAGCATTCTGGATTGGTCAGAATTACAAGAGATCAGACTAACTTTAACGTATAAAAGGTGGAGACAAAAAGGCAGTTTCGGTAGAGAAAGGCAGAAAGAGAGAGGAAGATGGGAATGAAAGAAGAATGAGAAAGAGAAAAATAATCAGAGAACTGCTTGGGAGAAACGGAATGTTTGAAAAAGCTGAGAACTCTGACAATGCAATATTGCTGGGAAGAATCTGGAAAACAGAAACACAGTCTAGTTAGGTTTAGCTGGATGCATTTACCCAGGTTATTGTCTTATGCTTTTGCTCTTATAGTTGTGTGTGTGTGTGTGTGTGTGTTGTAACCAGTCAGATGTTAAAACCATTTTCCTAGTAGTAATATTTTTCCAGTAAACTTTGACATTTTTGTTATTCAAACTTTGTTGTCTCTTTTCTCATTGGGTTACCAATCCCACACCTAAAACCCAAACCCTAAACCCTACTCTATCTAAATGTATTTACAAGAGACCTAGAAGGCTTTAAGGCTGTTTGGTGGAGACAGCTGGGGAAAACAAAGTATTCCACCTGATGGCAGCAGAAAGGCCATTGGAAGCGCAGGACAAATAGGAGTGGGGAACTCTATTTGGCCTTGGTCTCCCTTCCACACATAGATCAGGGTGCAGCTGGTCCTGTATAGAAGCTAATGCAGGTGCTGGATCACTGGTATCTAATGCTCCCCACAATTCAGCTCTTTTAAGAGATGGGCAGCCACATTCTCTGCCTCCTGAAGCTTCTGAGCCAGACAAGACTCATGCAATATACATTACAGTAGTCTTGTTTTGATGTCATGTTATGAAGCATGAATGATGGCTACTTGCTATGGAACAGAGAGAAAGTTTGTGACCTCACCAAATGGTGTTGGGGGAGAGATCCATTCCATGACCATTGCTGCACATACTTTTTTTGACAATAGTTGCTGAATTCTTCTCAAATTTGGCACAAGTCAGTACCCAAGACCTGTAAATCTAACAGGATGCCTTAGAATTCTTTTGCACTTGCAATACAATGTGCATAGATCAGATGCACAGAACTTGATATGCGTTTTGGAATAAGTTAGGAAAGTAGATGGTGTTGGAAAAACCTCCTAACCTAAACATAATGCAAGCTATAATTGGGTATATTGATAGAGAGATAGAGAGATATAGATATCGATATATCAGCTTGACATTCATCTAGAGGCCTGTAAGTATCAACTCCCACTTTCACACTTTGTGTGAGTGGAATGACAGTCAATTATTCATAGTACACCAGGGAAGGAAGAGATGGGTCTATGGGAAATTTTATTTGCTTTTGAAGCCTGGGCCTGGCATACGAAGTAGCGGAGTGTTTCCCATACCCAATCCTTCAAGGGTGATATATCAGTTGGGTCATGGAGACTTCACCTGTTGCAAAACTCAAGTGCTTAGGATAGCATTAGCACAGATGATGGAAGCTACTTAGGATGTCCTCTGATCACTGAGAGTTTCTGAGTTATTTGGCTCAGTTCAGTAATGTACAGCTCTTTGTGAATTCTTAGCATGGGTGTGTGTGTGTGCACCTAGATACAGCTTCACCCCACCCCATCCCACCCCACCCAGCTGGAAAAGCAAGGGACGCAGAGTCACTGCATCAGCCAAGCTGCAGGGCAGGCATGTAGCTCTCTCTCCCTACCTTCAGTAATCTTTGCTAGCATACAATAAATGCAGGTATTCAGCCATCATTCAGTTATGCTATTGCTCTAGTGTTATTGTTTGCAACACTGGTTCTTGGAGCATTCACATCTTGACAGTGCTGATGAAATCTTGGTGTACAGAATTGTATCCTTCAGCAGCAACTGTTATTTCAGTGACAGGGGGATTCCTTGAACGTCATTCAAAAAATACAGAGAAGCTTTGGTTTCTTCCAGATCCCCATTTCCAAATCTCTTGAAGGGGCATTTGCCACGTTCTTCAGTAGCATTGGCAGCAATTATCATGCTCCCATGGGTATCTGGCATGCAGATGTTTAACAGAAGGGGCAAAAGTGATGCATCCACCATGAACAAACTGCCTCTTTCATCACTCTCCCCTTCAGAAATGTAAATTACAACGAAAAATAAACTGGATGTTTTCCAGGTCTCCATTTAGCTAGGAATGTATGAAAGTCACTCACCTTTTTGCAGCTTGGATTCGCGGTGAGGGGAAGGCGCTCTGTCCCTCCCCCCGGAATCCTCCCTGGGCCAGCTCAGCTCCGCGGTGGCTCTGTGGAGCCGCTGGCCAGGGCCGCCACAGCCGGAGTTCCGGCCACGGACGGGCTGCTGTGGACGCAAATGGTGGCTGCCATAGCGGCTGCATTTGCATCCTGCGAAGCTGCTGTGATAGGCTACGTAAGTATTTATGTAGCCTATCACGGCAAGCCAAAAAACCCACAAACAGCCGCCATTTGTGTTCCCTATTTTTAGCCGTTTTAGCCTACCTAAATATTTACATAGGCTATTATGGTGAAAAAAAGGGGGAACGCAAATAGCATAGTGGGCACCATTTGCGTCCCCCCCCCATTTTAGCCTACGTAAATATTTACATAGGCTATTATGGCGAAAAAAAAGGAATGCAAATAGCGCCCACTACGCTATTTTTGTTCCCTTTTTTTCGCCGTAATAGCCTACGTAAATATTTACGTAGGCTAAAACGGCTAAAAATACGGAAAGCAAATGGCGGCTGTTTGTGGTTTTTTTTGGCTTGCCGTGATAGGCTACGTAAATACTTACGTGGCCTATCACGGCTATGATGAAGAAGTGAATGGCGGCCACAGGGCGGCCGCCATTCACAAGTCAGCGTGGATGGCAGCAGGTAAGTGCTCCATTTCACATGCCTTTTGTGGGGTGGGGGGACGGGGTCTTCGTTCTGCCACAGATTTCAAGGGGCCGAATGCACTGGCATTCGGCCTCACCAAGATCCATGGCGGAATTCCCTGACATCCCTACATTTAGCATGAACTCAAAGGTAGTTGAGTGAAACACTTTCAAAGCCCACTAGAAGCCCAGAAGATTTGTGAATGTGTCCAGTCAACTTCCCCCAACCTGGTGCTCTGCAGAGGTATTGGACTGCAGCTTGCATCATGCTGGTTGGGAACAAAAGGAGCTGCAATCCTACGCCTCTGGAGGGCATCAAGTTGGGGTGGCGGCTGCTGTATCGCTTCTTAGGGCGCAATCCTATTGAGACAGACAGTCATCTACGACTTCCTCTGAAGTCAGAGGCGACTGCCTATCCAATGCAGGGTGGCTGAAGCATGGAGGAAAGGATTCCTTCCATGCTCTGGCTGCCCTGCAGTTTGCCTTAGATGCCCAGTTTTGGGCATCTAAATGCAGCTTTGAGGAGAGGGTGGGAACAGGGCTGGAGGCCCCATAGGAAGCCATCTAAACAGCTTCTGTGGTCTCCTCCCCTCCTTTTCCCCCCTGTCCATGCTTCGTGTTACGAGCATGGACAGGCATGCAGGGGCAGCTGCCACAGTTCTCTCTGCCCCAGCTACAAGGGGGAGGGGATGCGGAGCATGGTTTCCCAGCTACGAGCTTATAGCACTGTCTACAAGCTCTAGCTGGGAAACCAAAAAATCCTATCCCCCCCAGTTGCTGTTTAGGGGACATAGGATTGCTCTCTTCGGAGAGTAATTTGTTCAGATGCTTTCCAGTCCCTGAAACTCCAAAGGGGTAGCTGTGTTTTTTTGTATAGGAATTCCATAACTCCTTTCACATGCATAGCCACATTACTGTGTGAACATATAGGTAGTGGGCTGGACAATGCTATGGTCCTGGTATGTCAGCTCAGCAGTGATTAGGGCATAGTGTATATGTATTCCTATGTATTCACATCAGCAAAGTCAAGCACAACAATAGCAGCAGAAAGAAGTAGGGTTGTTGGAAAAATCTGTCTGGGGGGTGGAGCTCGATGAGCTTTCATCAGCTTGGCCCCTCGAACTTTGGCTCACTTTCCCACGAGCTGCCTGACTCGAGCTGCATCAAGTCAGCTCAGCTCATGGATTTCAGGTTTTTTTTAATTGCATAAATAGCAATTTGTGCAAATTTTGCCCACAAATTGCTACTTACACATTAAAAACAAAACAAAACAAAACCCAAAGTTCCCAGATTTCTAGAAGGTACCCATGGCTTGGCTCACATTTGCGAGCCAAGTCAGAGGCGCCACGGAAATCCATCGAGCCCAAAAATGGCCATATTTCCTGGTGACAGACATCCCTAGAAGGGAGCAGCACTGACAGATACTCACACAGAGCCCCATATGCCAATCACAAGGTGGCTTGCTGCCATACCCCCAAATTATCTGGAAGGTACTAATCAATGTGCAGCAACAAATGATCCCATGACATCAACGTACCACGCCAGTGCACAATTGGGCAGGCGATAATAGACTAGAGCGCCTTCACAATGTAGACCACGATCATGCAGTGCATAGGAGGCCAGCAATCTATAGCCGCATGACCCAGGCCTCCCTGCAGACAGGGCTTTGAATCCCCTGGCAGCACAAGCTTGCAACGGCAGGACAAGCAGTGACATTCACACAGGTCCTTCCAAACACAGCACCTGGCTAGTTCCATGGCTTAGTGTGGGGGAGAAACACATGTAGAATCCATAGCAACCTGGGGAACAGGGCTCAAGGGCCCATAGAGGAGCAATGCTCCTCCAGTGACGTTTGTTAGAACACTCCAAATGTGAAAAGAGTTGCATCAGTGCCCACATGAGCAGAACCAGCCAATTTTGCAGGAAGGGGGCCGCAGGCACAAGGCAGCCTTGAAACCACACCAGGAAGCAGACAAGGCCGAACACCAGGCGGTGTCTGATAGTTTGGTGGGAAAGAGCACTGTAATTGTAAACAGGAGATGCTGAAGTGACCCCACGGTTCGAGACCCACTCTTTGAGCAACAGTAACAGCAGATGCAAAAGGGGGTGGAGGAAGGGCATCCCACTCCACAGAACAACAGCCTAGTCATACAGCCAAGGAGCAAACAAAAGACAGAGTCAGGATGGGGCCTTTGTAGTCTCCCAGAGGCCCAAGTCATGACAAGTCCCTCCCCTCCCCAGTTTCCAAATATAAAACCCAGGGAGTACAGTCATATAGACCAGACCTATGTGGGGCTGCTGTAAGTCCCATGATATAGCACAAGCGCATAATACAGGAAGCATGTGGAAACAGCCTCATGCTCCTGAGGCAGAACAGCATCCTAGCCCATCAGAGAGCACGGTGAAAGGGGAACGTCCTGCCCCAAAGTGCTTCTCGTTTTACTCACTCCGCTCATCCTGTCCCCTTGTGTTTTCTAGACAGGAGGGCAAAGTGATGTAGCCCTCTGCCACATACCCTGATATATTGTCTTGCTCCACCCTATTTTGTCCCTTTCACTAATGGTTGTTTGCTGGGGCAGTTTTGCCCCACCAGTGCAAGGGGATCACTAGACTTGTGTGCATTTTTGTTACCTGTGTTGTGTAGAGTTGTGCTCTACTCAGCGACCCTTGTAGAAATCCTATTCTCCCCCAGTGAGCATAATTTGCGGATAGTATTGCACTGTCAGTGTACTAAATATAATGTCCAATACACACATAAAATGCACGGTGCCTCCAGTAGCGTTGGTATCAGTCCATATATGTTTTATTCCTTTCTTCTATAATAGCTTATCTTAGAGAATTTCCAGGCACATCTACAGAAAGAATGAGAGGGGCTGATGATTAAGTTCTCTTTTCCTGTGTGTGCTGCTCATTGATACAAAACTGTCTTCAGGTCCTTTTCTGTAAACCAGGCATGTGCAACTTGTTGCCCTCCAGATGTTTTGGCTTACAACTCCCATCAGTCCAAGCCAGTATAGCCAGTGGTGAGGAATGGTGGGAGTTGTAGGCCACACATTGCCTACCCCTGCTATAAGGGGAAATAATAGGGTTTTTTTTAATCATGAGTTAGATACGATTTGCCAATCAGCTCCCCCTTTTTAAGAGAGACAAATTAAACAAGATATTATTTTTCTTTAGAGAATTCCATGGACCTGAGACCAAAGGGTAGATGGATTTGTCCATTTATTTCGATTCATATTCTATGAAAACTCATGTTTTTTCAGGCTGATAGCAGCATAGTTTTAAAATGAAATATATATAATACACTAATTAAATACAGGATATCATTTCCTGTCACTCAAACCAACCCCTGGGTGACCTTCGACGGAACACAAAAGAGAACTGGATTCCATGTTGCAGACCCTCCTTTTCCCTAAAATTCCATCTCCATCCTTTCCGTTAGAATAGCTGATAAAAAGGCAAAAGGTCAACAGCAAGCAACTCTCAAGGGCAACAAAACAATGGCCATTCTCACGCGTTAGAAACGTGCTTATTCTGCGTGTACTGCTAGTTCTGCTCATGTTGATGAAAGGAACTTTGTGAATCCCCACAAGTCAAGAATGCGAGTAATGCATTCTCCAGCCCTCACTTACATAGGAATTTGTGAGCTTCGGTATTTCTTTTCTCCATGTGTGTACGAAAGAACAGCACATCTGCCTTAGCTGTGTATATCCTCACTTCCTCCCCCTCTTCTCCCCCCTCTCTTTCATTTTGGCTCTCAAAGAGTAATTTAAATATAGGGAGATTTGTGTGTGTGTTTAATTTAATATGGGTCTGAATATCCACTGGAATGCTACAAACTAACATTACTGTAGAGATCGTAATGAAAAACACAAGGGCTGTGGACCAGCTTGTGGTCTATTCAGGCATTCCAGCCCAGCTCTCTAGTGGTTGCTAATTCTCCACCACGATCCCATTCTCAGTCTTCTGCTATTCCAGTTAAAAGATGTCAGGAATTGTGGGTCAGATGGTACATTAAATGGCCACAGGCTTGCACAAGGACCCTACAGCTGAAGTGCAAAGTTTCAAGAGACAGGGGATTTCTGTGGGGATGTTCGCACGTAGCAGTAGCAAATAGTGGGTTAATTAACCCAAGATTTGCCTCGCCACATGCTGGGCTTGTTCCACAGACTTTTTGAATATTCAACCCCTGATCAGGCTGATCATGATGTCTAAACCTGGACACTGTAGATTGATCATTGGGTTAAACAACCCACAGATAACCTAGCTACTAATTGTAGGTTAACTGTGGATTGTTTAACCCACAATTAATCTATAGTGTCTGGGTTTGGACATCACATAGCAACCCCCAATCAGTCTGATCAGGGGTTGAATATTCAGAATGGCCATGGAACATATCCAGCACGCAGCATGGCAAATAGTGAGTTAATTAATCCATGAATTATGGCTGTTATGTGCAAATCAGGTCTATCTGTGCCTTTTTCAAATTGGCATGGTGTTGTTTTTTTTTTTTAAAAAAAAACCTTTAACTATATTTGTTTCCTTTTTTAATTTATTTAATGAAAACAGCTTTCCTTTGAAGGATGAACTTAATGACCAAAAGGGATCTACTCTCACAACCAGAATGTTAAAACGTAAGGGCCGTTATTATCAGTAAAGCTTTTTGTCATTCTAGAAGTCTCTCTCTCGCTCTCGCTCTCTCTGACTGTGGGGGAAAATTGGGTATTGTATTTACTGTATTCTCCCTGAGAGCTTCATTTTAAAAGTAGTTGCTGTGGTGGCAGTTGAAAGAAAACAAAATAAACACAAAGCCCGTTTCCAGAAAATATTGTGTGAAAGGTAAAGTTGCTGTTGTTCTTTTCTGGCATAGCTCCCATTCCTTACAGCTGTATGACAAATAAATTCAGCAGAGGAATTTATCCAACACTTGTTGAATTTCTGCCTGCTTGTTGCAGATATTAAATTTTTATTTATTTATTTATTTATTTATTACATTTATTAATCGCCCATCTGACTGGTCACCCAGCCACTCTGGGCGATGTACAACCCCCATAAAACAATTTTACACAATAAAATTTTACCATATTTTTTTTTTTAAATACCCTAACCCACCCCAAATGCCTGCCTGAACAACCACATTTTTAATGCACGACGGAAGCTCATTAAAGAGGGGGCATGACGGAGTTCCCTAGGGAGGGAGTTCCACAGAGTGGGGGCCACCACAGAGAAGGCCCTCTCCCTCGTCCCCACCTGTCTAGCTGTCCTGGCTGATGGGACAGAGAGAAGGCCATCTGAGGCTGATCTTGTTAAGCGGCCTGTCTGGTTAAAGGCACCAGAAAATGGCAGCAAGCTTAATATATGGTTGTTCATTTCCCCCCACTATATAGTAACATGTATATCTGAATATACATTTATAGGTTTTCCTTTGCGCCACTTGTATAGACAAAACTCCAAATTAAGCTGGATTAAGTTCATGTGAATCTCTTATTTCATATATCCCACAGCCACCTTCTTAAAGAGCTAGGGAACCTGCTGCTCTGCAGATGTTGTTAGACTCCAGCTCCCATCATTCCTGGCCACTGGCCATGATAGTTGGGGCTGAAACATAATGGAATGGACTGAGGTAGAGAGAATGTTCACCACAGAGTAAGGATGGACAGATGAGTCTGTTTCTGGTCTGTGTCAGTTTCACTTATGTTCATTCATCATATCCAAAACTAACATGGACCAGAGAGAAATTTATCCATCCATCCATCCATGGACGGACCTACCATTAGACAAAGTGAGGCAGTTGCTTCAGGTGGCAGATGCTGGGAGGCAGCAGCAAGGTGTTGGAGGAGAGAAGTGCGTGCCATGTGGCCTGTCCTGAGCCCCCTAAGCTACCTTGGTGCTTGGAGCTGCAGGGAGGGTAACTGTTCACCATCAGTGCTGAAGAAAGATTCAACTGATGGTCTAGTCGGCTTTTGTGCATTGAATGGGAGGGGGCGTTATCTTGCTCTTCATCTCAGGCAGCAAAATGTCTTGGGTTGGCTCTGACTTCTATATATGCCAGCATATCTCAAAACATTATGAAAGTGGACACTTTCCCAGGGCTGGAGTGAGAGGTCAGCATCACTGGGCAACTTCCAAGGCCCATACCTCAGCAGGGGGGACACTGCTTGCCTCCTGAACCTACTGCTACTTGCTATTGCTGCCTGTACTCCTGACCTCTCCAAGTGATAGGAGAAAGGAGAAGGAGCAGCCTTTGCTCATCTTGCCCTCTCCCTCTGTGGGCAGTGGGGCAGATTGGGCCCAGAGCCAGGGCCTGCACCAGGTTTAAGGGAGCCCTCAGCATAATGCTTCCTGATGGCCCCCCTCCTATGTTGGTCCACCCCCACCATGAGCCCTGGTGGGCTTCTCTGGTGGTAGGGGCAGCAGTAGTGCTCCCATCAGCGCTGGGGCGCTTGGAGACTCCATTTAAGCTTCTGACAATATCCTGAAGCACCGCCGACATAGCATCACTCCAGGGCATTATGGGAAATGTAAATGGCAAGCATGGCTCAAAACTTCCTCGTGCAGGAAAGGAATGAGGCGAGAAAAGCAGACTGGGACTCAGGATACCTGGTTTTTAGCCTCCACTTGCCATGAAGCTCACTGGGTGACTTTCAGCCAGTCACTGACTCTCAGCCTAAGTTTCCTCACAGGGTTGTTGTGATGATAAAATGGAGAGGATGAGGAGGATCATGTATACCACTTTGGGCTCCTTGAAGGAAAGGCATGCTATAAATGCAACAAATACATACATGAATAATAAATTCATTCCTCTGAGATGTCCAAAGACTGGGCACATTACCTACACCAGCCTGCCCAAACGTGGAGACCTCATGCTGGCTGGTGGATCTCCAGCTGTTTTGGATTTCAACTCCCAGCATTCCTGATCATTAGCCATGCTGGCAGGGGCTTCTGGGTGCTGAACTCCAAAAAATTCTGGAGATCTACCTTCTGCCTACTCCTGCCCAGATCTGGAAACGCAATGTGACCAGATGAGGTTGCCTTCAACTGAGTCATGCCAAGGGTCCGTCTAGTCTTGTCTATTCTAACACACCCTGGATCTCAGAGAGATGCCTTTTCTATGCAGGAGATTGAACCTGGAACCTTCTGCATGTGACCCTTGTGCTCTACCACTGAGTGGTGGCCCTCCCTAAGTGTTTTCCCAGGTGTCATTCCTGTTTCCCTTAGGCAGGAATGGTGAAGAATTCAAACCCACAAACTTACAACCATACACCTTGCATGTGAATAAACATGTAGTCAGGGGTGATCCCATAGACCTTGTTTATTTGGGCTTCCAAAAGGCTTTTGACAAAGTCCCTCACCAAAGATTCCTGAGCACACTTAGCAGTCATGGAATAAGAGGAGAGGCCCTCTTATGGATCAGTAACTGGTTAAAGAACAGAAAGCAGAGAGTAGGAAGGAATGGTAAATTCCCGCAATGAAGGGATGTAAACAGTGGGGTCCCACAGGGATCTGTACTGGGATCAGTGCTTTTCAACTTGTTCATAAATGATCTGGAATTAGGAGTGAGCATTGAAGTGGCCAAGTTTTCTGATGACACCAAATTATTTAAGGTGGTTAAAACAAAAACGGATTGTGAAGAGCTCCAAAAGGATCTCCCCAAATTGGGAGAATGGGTATCCAAATGGCAAATGCAGCTCAGTGTAGGCAAGTGTAATGTGATGCACACTGGGGCAAAACGACACTTTTGCCGCACCGCCTCCCTTTACACCCCAGGGTTATGTTGGGGCATCAGGGCCACATGAACCTCATTGAAGGTAAAGTGTCTCCTATAACCTTCTCAACTCATCATATCCTCATGTACCACGAGTGAGGCTAGGTTGAGGCTGCTCCCTGGTGACAGAATCACATTCTTCATTGTTATGAGCTTTGTAGGGTCAAGTGGATTTATGGATGTTAGGCCTTCAAGCCTCCTTTTAAGGTTATAAGTTTCGCTTCTTCCACCTGTTTGTATATCACAATAGTATTGGGGGCAAGGGAGCTTGGGAAAGACCTGCATGTTTCTGAAGTCAGGGCACCAGGAAGGGGGATGTGCAGCCCAAAACTAAGTATGTTTGCTCAGCAGTAAACCCTACACTTTTCAATGGGATCTGCTGATGTGTGCATAGGATTGCAGTTTTTGGTCACTGAATCACTAGTTAAGGGTGCAATCCTATGCATAAATGCATGTTTATACAGGAAAAAAAAGGATGCAATCCTAGGCATGTTAAGGGTAAAATCCTAAGCATGTTTATACAGTTAAGGGTGCAATCCTAGGCATGTTAAGGGTAAAATCCTAAGCATGTTTATACAGTTAAGGGTGCAATCCTAGGCATGTTTATACAGGAAACAAGTCCTACAATTCCCAGCATTCCCCAGCCATAGCATTGCACCCTAAGAATGTAAAGATTGTCCATCTAGTCTGCAGTTCTCAACCTTAGGTCCCCAGATGTTGTTCTCGTTATAAATGAAATATTTATACACTGTCTTTTAGCAGAAGACCCTCTCAAGGTGGCGTACAAAATTTAAAACCACAACATACAATAGAGCAATGATAAAAGCAACAATAAAACAGTAATGAAATCAAAACTAACAATTAAAAGCAGATCACCATCTATGCAATGTCACCCAATAAAGTCCTGATTCAATTATAAGCCAAAATAAATAAATAAGGCATTGAGGCCCATTTGAAGATCTCTAATGATGGGGCTTGGGAGCTACAGTTGGAAGCTACAACTCCCATCAGTCTCAGTACCAGCATGGCCAGGGAGGATGGGAGTGGTAGTCCAATATCTGGGGGCGGAGTAAGTTTGGGAACCACACTTTGGGCCCACATTCTTTTCCCAATCTGCTTCCGAAGTGCCTACTATTGAGTCAGACCACAGGTCCATCTAGCTAGCTCGATACCACATCCGAATGGCAGTGGCTCTCTATGGTCGTGCCTTGCCTTGCTATCCAAGATCCTTCTCAGGCCAGCACCACATGGACCTCACCAAAAGGCTCCCTCTTTCCTCAGTGCTTCTGGGCCCAAGAGGGCTTAGTGGTGGCAGCAGCAGCAACAACAACACTACAGTCAGTACCAGGCAGCTTGAAGCTGTCATTTAAATTTCCCACAGTGCTGGCTGGGGAGGATGGGAGTTGTGCTCTGACACATTTGGAGGGCACCAGTATAGGGAAGGCTGCTGTAACTTGTCTCTTTGGTCCATCTCCTCCTTCTCCTCCTCCTCCTCCACCACCACCACCACCACCACCACCACCATAAGAAGCCCTTCCGAAGCATCAGTTCTGGTTCCTGGTCCACAAAAGTTTTGCACTGCTGGTGACAGCAGAGGGTTGTCATTATGTGGACTGCATTTGTGACCCTGGCCAATGTGGATGTTATCAGATCTCTGAAAGGAAAAAGTGAAAGATCACAGCAATTATGGAATGGTCACCCAGATGAGGCCTGCCTGGCACCAACATTGTTCTCTTTTTGGCACCAGGTTAAAAGTACCGTCTTCTCTCAAGCATTTGGCAGCATAAATGAGTTTTTAATCAGATCCTGGATTGTCTTTCATTGATTGTTTAAAAATTATTTTTAGATACATGTTGTCTCTGTGTGTGCTGTCTGTTTACATGTTTTTATGTAAATGGTTTGTCTATGTAAATGGTTTTACACTTTGTATGATGTATTTTACAGGGCTGTGCAGGGACCCCCTAACCAACTCCAGAGGCTGAATCGGAGCTTCCGAATCGGCCCTGACCTGCCTCGGGCTGACCTGGAGCTGGGCCAACCCGCTTTGGCCTCCAGATCCGAAGGAGATCCAGACAGCCGAAGAACTCCCCCTTACCCAGTTATGTGAGCCCTGTGCCCATCTCCCACAATATTACAGACATAAATGCTCCATTTACCATTACGGCCGCAATCTAGCCACCATTTACTTACCAGATGAAGAGTTGCCATTTGAAAATGGCAACTCCTGCCAAGATAGCGATGGCTGCGGGTGCCCCCCATGGGTTTAGGTAAGGAGCAGGGGGCTTGTGTGGCTGGGCAGACAGCTGTCTGGATCAGGCCAAAGCAGCCCAAATTGCTTCAGAACGATTCAATCTGCTTCAAGCTGCTTCGGGATTCAGGCCAAAGTGGTTCACAGCCCTAGTATTTTAAAGGTTTTTAATCTTTCTTAATCACCTAGAGAGCTTTGGCTATGGAGTGGTATGGAAATATAATAAATGAAATGAAAAGAATTTAAAGTTAAAATCATCTTTTTCTTGGGAATTGGGGATGGAGCTACACTCTCTGTGTGATATGCAGATACTCCTGAAGGTCGAACTGCCAGATTTCCTCCTCTTCCTCCTCCTCCTCCTCTCCACCCCTGCCACACACAAAAGTTAACAGTACAATCCTAAACATGTCTCCTCAAAAGTAAATTCTCTTGGGTTCAACTGGGTATTCTCCCAGGAAACTGGGTTCAGGATTGCAGCCTTAATAAAGTAAGGCCTGTGATGTGACATTGCCTTTCCCTGCCCCAAGGGTGGCAACTGGCAGCCCACCAAGCTCAGTGGGGGTGTGAAAACTCACAACACAATCATATCATAACATGCTCCTCTGATCAGTCCACAAGACTTCACACCTTGCAGTCCAGGTAACACAGCTACGCCAACTGCTTCTTCTTCCTCCTCCTCCCCTTCCCCTTCCCCCTCCCCCTCTTCCCAAATTTGATGAAAGAGAAACCTGAGACAAGCCAAGGCCAGCACAAGAGGCAAATGTGATCGTATATGCACACACACAAACACATCCATTTCAGAAATAATGGCTCATTTGCTGCTGTAAGCATGCTCCAGAGTCAGGGGTTTCCACAGCAGCTCTGAAGCAAGTCTGAGCTGGTTCTCCAGAGAGTAGAAGAGGGACAGTGAGAACAGCAGAAGGCACACTGATGGCTATTCTGCACTCTTTGCTTTCTTCATGCTATATCTGCAGCATTGGAGCTGCTCTGAAAGGACATTCTCCCCCTTTTCTTGAAGCAGCTGTTTTTTGGGGTGGTAATAGAAGGGGAAGAATGTACATCGAATTGCATAAATATATACATGGCACTTTTAAAAAACCAGACAGCCCACCAAAGCATTGGGCGTGGGGGGTGGGGATTGCTAGACAGGTGATGATGGATTTGGCATCAGTCACACCCATTGGAGGGTGAGAGGAAATTTAGGATTACCCACTGGAGGACAACCAATGATGGTGATTCCTTTTTCCATTCCTGCTTATAACCCTCTATATTGTATTTATTCACCAATAACAAGTATTTATAGACATGGATCGTGGGTCACTTTGCCTGTCCAGCCTCAATAAGTGCTTCCAAAAATGATGGAGAATGATGCTGTAAAAGCAGCAGGGCCAAACCTAGTTACTATAACAAACACTGCAACTGCAACTGTTGCAAGTATTCGGCAAGCAGGATAAAAAATGACAAGGACTCATTATCTGCACCCACCAGTTGATCCAAAGTAAAAGTCACCTTGTCTGTCCATGTCCATCACAAAAAATATTTTCTTACCAATTTTTACATCTAGATTTCGCCCATGAAGTCCACTGAGAATGAGAAAATGGGTCAAAGTGTAATTGATGTGACATTATACCCCACATTTCTCTTAGCAGTAGAAACCGTGGGAGGAACATTATCTGTTCTTCTATGCCTAGAACCTAATGCCATCCATTTAAAGAGAGGAACCAGACAAAAAGATTCCAAAACTGACCAAGGTGGAAAATCTGATGTAAACGGGAAAGACCAAAATTCAGTACAAGTCAACAGATAAGCCTGGTAATATAGAGCAAAATTTGGAAAATGAAATCCACCTTCTTTAATTGGACATTCCATCCTTGTCAAAGATAATCTTGATGGAGAGGAACCCTCAAAAGAGTGTACTTGCTCCATTGGCAGACCTGTTGTAAACCCAGGGAGCTTTCAAGGGGACCCCTCAGGCACAAACTGCCTTTGACCACCTCAAAAAACAGTTCACCACAGCTCAAGTACTCATTTACCCTGACCCAAGGAAACCATTTATTGTATAGGTAGATGCATCCAGTGTGGCCATTGGTGCCATTTTCAGCCAGGACAGGACACAGAACCTCTCTGCCCATGTGCTTACTTCTCTTGAAAACTGACCTCACAGGAATGCAACTATACCATTTGGGAGAAGGATCTACTGGCTATCAAGGTAACCTTTGAAACCTGGCACCGTTATTTAGAAGGGGCACATTACCCTGCGACAATTCAATCTTGAGCACCTTCAAACAGCTAAAAAACTCAACCAGCACCAAGTGCGGTGGTCTCTGTTTTTTCAGCAGATCAACTTTCAGATTGTGTGCTTTCCACTCAGCCAAAACCGCCGGGCTGATGCTCTTTCTCAGAAACCTGAATATTTGTAGAAAACCAAGGACACACTTCAGGTGTGCCTCTTGCATCCATGGAATTTTGCAGCCACAATCCAGAACTCTGACTTGCTAATCCTCGCCTGCCAATAACAACAAAAAGATGCTTACACACAAGCACAGATGCAGCCCTGGCAGAAGATGACAGTCTTCCTGTGGGCAGTGATGTATCTGATGGACTTCAGTATATGCATTCTTGTCTGTATATCCCTGCTGGTCTCATTATTTCCAGGTTCTTTGACTCTGTCATGATGGACCCCCTGGCAGGCCACTTTGGGCTTTTTCAAACACTCCATCAAATAACCAGGGATTTTTGGTGGCCATACATGAGGGAAGACACACAATGTCATGTTACACCCTGTGAAACATCTCTGCCACATTGCAGGCTGAACCATCCACAGGGATGGTGTCCTTATGAGGCAGATCAATGGGGCACAGGGGAGAAAGGGTACATCTCCAGAAAACACCATGGAAGAGCAATGACTAGGATGCCCGTGCAGTCTGAGTCATCTCTTCTAGGACTGGAGCAAGGTATTGGGGCCAGGAAGGCAGCCCCTGCATCGAGAGGCAATCTGTAACTGAAGAGTTCAAAAAGGAAATGTTCCTCCTGTGCTGACCCCTGACCCCTGGAGGGACGCTGCTTGCGCTGGCGTTTTCGTGGCAGACTATAGCGGGGTGGTTTGCCATTGCCTTCCCCAGTCGTGAAGAGTACTCAGAGGCTGATATTCAAGAGCAGCTGAGGGAGAAGCTTTGATAATCTAGGAGTATCAAATGCTCTGGAACAAGGGCAAAATCAATTTTAGGTTACATCAATGGAAATATATTTTCAAAATCATGTGAAGGGATAGTTCCACTCTACTCTGCACTAGTCAGACCTCACCTTGGATACTGTGTTCAGGCTGGACACCACACTTGAAGAAGGACATGATGCTTGAACACCACACTTGAAGAAGGACACCATGCTTGAAGAAGGACACGATGCTTAAACACCACACTTGAAGAAGGACACGATGCTTGAACACCACACTTGAAGAAGGATTCAGATAAAATGGAATGAGCTCAGAGAAGGGTAACAAAGATGATCAGGGGACTAGAAACTAAGTACTACAAGGAAAGATGGAAGGAACAGGTAATATTTAGCCTTGAGAAGAGAAGACTGAGGGGGAATACAATAGCACTTTCCAAGTACCTAAACGGTTGTCCTACAGAAGAGGGCCACAACCTGTCCTTTTGTCATCCAAGACATGAAATAACAGGCTTAAATTATAGGAAGGCAGATTTCGGTTGAACCTCAAGAAAAACTCCCTAATGGTCACACCAGTCAGACAATGGAACCAACTGCCTATGGAGCTGCTGGGCTGTCCTTCACTGAAAGTATTCAAACAGAGACTGGACAGCCATCGGTCATGGATGCTTTAAACTGGATTCCTGCACTGAGCAGGGGGTTGGCCTCAATGGCCCCTTCCAAGTCTAAGATTCTATGATTCCCCTGATTCTATGATCAAGGCATCAAAGATGCCCCAGCAAATTTTACTCAGAAGAGAATGGCCGTGGATGGGTCAAGTGTTCTCTGAAAGTCAGCAGGAGTGGAGATTATATGTGCGGGATTTATGGGCACTGTAGACTTGCCCCGGTTCCCAAGACCCAGTGGAGGGTGGCACATGGGCATGCAGACTCCCATCTTGCCCTGAGAGGAGAAGAAACAGAATCAGCTTCTCCAAGACAAAGAGTTGTTTTTCTTGGTGTTTGTTTTTTATTGCATAATTTTATTGATCCTATTGTTTTAATAATTTCAGGTAAACTGTTTTGTGAGGTCAGTCCATAAAGCAATATATAAATACCTTTAAGAAATTAATGTCCAGTTGCTCATTGCATGAATAATGTCACGGCTAGTTTGGCCCTTAGATTGAGAGTTCATGGGAGGCCACTGTAGCTAGGGATGGGTGAACCACCCCATGCCCGCCCCGCATGCCACTCACCAGACCCCCACCACTTACCTGCCCCTGTTCAGGTCCCTGGTGAAGCTGGCAGGTGGTCCACAGGTCTCCAGCAAGTGGTGTGTGGCTGCTCGATTCCTCAGCGAGCTGCCATTTTGCGTAAAAATGGCAGCTCATTTTTTTATGTAAAAAGATGTTTTATGTATATGGTGGCCATAAAGCAGCCATTTATGCAAGATTACAGGCATGAATGGTCTATGTGGCCTGCTGTGTGCTTCCTAAATTAGCCTGCTGCTTCAGGTGCAGTGAGGGATGCTGTCCCATCACCAATGTTGAAGGAAGATTCAACTGCCAGTCCACTTGGCTTTTGTACATGGAATGGGAGAGGTTCCATCTTGTCCTTCGACTCAGGCAGCAAAATGTCTTGGGCCGCCCCTGTATCCATCCCTACTCTAAGGTGAATGTTTCTGGAGGCTGCTTTATTCATGATAGTTTCTATAGTTCCTGCTTTATATGCTTTCTTTCCAGGAAGTGACATCATCGAAATATGTTCATAGGATTAGCCTGAGGCTTTCGTTCATTTCACTGAAGTGCAACAAGAGAAAGCTTTGTTGCTAAGTACTTCCAAAATGATTATTGGTTTCTCAAAGCTGCACAGTTGATGATTTCAAGCAAGAGAGAGAGAGAGAGAAGAAGAAGAAGAAGATAATTTTATATGGCTATGACTAATGCCAGCACAGACACTCATATTATCAATAATCACTGTAATGAAACTGGCTTATTGTTCAAGATTTAAAAGGCCCCACTATATATTCCTTGCTGAGTTTAACTGTCATTTCTGGGAATGCTGAGATCAAACCAAAATTACTGGTTTTCATATGTCACACACACATACCAATTGTCCCAGTTTGAGAACTACCATCTATGGGGTTTTCAGCATCATATTTACTTCCATAGTTAGTCCATAGAACTCTCCCAATTACATTCATTTCTTTGTACCTTTTCACGGCTCATTGCTTCCAAGTATAGAGTTTTATAATCTAGGGTTGTAATCCATCCCCACTATATTCAATGCAATGTGGATAAAAACCAAAGTGCCACAAATGTGTGTGATGGCTATCTCTATTTAAGCTAGAGATGAAGGGCCTATACAGTCTCGTGCCTAGAGTGGTGGGCTGGGGAGACCCTGTGTTCAAGTCCAACTCAGCCATAAAGCTCACTGGATGATCCTGGATCGATCATTATATCTTAAACTAACCTACCTCATGGCATTATTGTGAGAATAAACTGGGTGGGAACAGTCATGTAGTGGTAAATTTTGAAGTGCAGGGGCTTATTATGACAGTCCCTAAAGCCACACTCCCAAGGAGAGTCCAAAAATGCAGGCAGCTGTGTTGGTCCATATTAATAAATCAGCAGTTTCCATCTCTGCCAGGAGCAGGTCTTTTGTAAAGCTAATGGATTTTAATTGCCCATTCAAGACCAGGACACCCCAAAATACTTTGCATTACAACTGGGGACACTGGGCAGAATCCAATGCTGCCCATCCTCTAGTGGAGCTAGCCATAGATTCTGGTCCACATGTGTCCAGCCCTGCCAATTCTGGTCCGCAAGTGGCCCCTACTGCTTGCGGAATGACAATTGAGCGTTTCCAGAGGCAAATGAGGAGAAACACTTGTTTCTGGAAGGTGGCAGGTCAGTGGAGCTCCCTTATGTGAGCTCCGCCGACCTGCCCCCTTCCAGAAACTAGCATTTTTCCACTCATTTTGGCTTGGCTCTGGAAGCTCTAAATTGCCATTCTGCAAGCGTTATGGGCCACTTGCAGACTGGAATTGATGGGGCTGGCCATGCGTGCAAAGGCAGTGTTGGATTCTGCCCATTATATTGCTGCTAATTCCCCCTCTCCAGTTATTGTGAAGATTGCAGCCAGGCTCAGAAGGAACAGGGAATTTTGATGGGAGTGGCAGATGATGTCAGCATTCTTGCTGATTGAGAAGTGCTGGCATTGCATTCTCCTTCCTACCAGCCTAGCAACACTATGCTGCTGGTAGGGAGAAAACTACGTATACTACCCCAAGTTCCTTGGAGGAAGGCTGGTTAAAAAAAGTAATAAATAAATATTTCACAGTGCTTCTGTATGACAGAAAATGTTGCATTCAGTGTTGCATCTATAAAGACCACTATACTGTAACCATTGTAAGCCAACGGTTCAGAACCTCAGGCCCAGAGGTCACATCTGCCCCTCTAGCTGTCCCCAGAATGCTCCACCCATTTCCCTCAACCACTGATGATTGGGTGGTCTCCTAGCTTTTGTGCACCCTTTTCTCCACTAGGGATGTCACAGGCACCTGGTTGGGACTCAAAGCCCAGTGAGAAATTGCTGGCTCATCCTCCCCCCCCCCCGAATGCCAGTCCACAGACCCCAGTGCCTGCCCAGCTTGGTGCATGCCACATCACAGGCATAAACTCCACAAACCACCCAGCAGCTCGCTCCACATCTCTCATCTGGGTCAGATAAGTGCTGGGGGTTTGGTGAGCACTGCGCAGGTGGGTGCAGGGTGGTCTGTTCATCCCTATTCTCCATTTTAAAAAGTTGAAATATAGGTGGCCATGTGCCCTACTTTACTGAGGACAATCCTCTATTTGAAGGGCTGTGCAGGTCCAAGCCTGGTTTAAATTAAAAAGAACCATAAGAAGGGAGGGCAGGGAGGGGCCTTGAAGTTGCCCACCTAGGCTGAGCTGCGGTTGGGGTGGGGGCGGGGCAGAAGCAGAGAAAGACCTTAGATTTTTGTGTGTTATTTCTGCCTTAGCTGTTAAGGTTCTCCTAAATCAAACACGAAGATTTCAACAGCTGTAGAAGTTATTCTTGCTTTAAAGCCACAGCTACTATCTGAATAATTAGTTCCATTTAATGATTTGCTTTGGGCAGGAGCCAGGTCACGTCCAAAGACTGTATGATGGGCTTCAGCTTATGCTAAACTTCTGCTTAGTATTATGAATGGATGTAGAAGAGAATGTAATCCTATTATTATTACTCATGATGAGTTAATGGAGATCTGCTAAAATAATTTCCCCCAAATAATAAAGGCTTTGTTCAGATTTCCAAGGTAAACCCCAAATCCCATAACATTATCAATTAATTTAAGCTTGGCTTTAATTTCCAAGGATATTATCTGAAGGCAATAAAGATAAGCCGTTTATTGAGAAGGGGGAAGGGGGAGAAGAAACTGGCAAGAATATAGTGATCAGTTCAGTATTTTTGATCACTCTGTGGACTGATTGTTCAGTTAGGATTACCAAGCTTTGACCCAAACCTTTACCAGAAGCAAACAATGGGAAAGAACGTCCTGACCAGCTGCACCATTTATGTCAGCCACAAGTTAAAGACTCTGGCAGCTGTGCAGTGCAGAGACAGAACAATATGTATGACCTCTTGAAAGCACAAGCTGCAGGAAACAGGAAGGGAAGAATGGCACTTAGATGCCTTCCCCTTTAATTTAGGGAAACTCAACATGCTCCTGTTTCACACAGAAAGTGACCGTTTTTACAGTGTGTGATTTAGTGACTGTGTGTATGTGTCAGGGGGAGAGGGGAACTTGTAAGCCTCTTCTATAAATGCTGAATGTGCAAACAGAGGAATACCATAATAATATAGAACAAAATGCTTGAGATAAAAAGAATACGAAGCCATGAACTTTCAAGTTTGGGAAGTTATGAAAAACCCCCAAAGTCAGTTTTAAAATATCAAAGCAAGGGATATTGTGATTGTGAAGTTGATTGATATCAGCTCACTGGGGCTGTCCTAGCTGAATTAGAAGTACCCATCATGCTCTGATAACCTATAGTTTTGAGTCAGTTTCTTTCCCTTACTATAGTCCATCCTGTCCCTTCTGTCTCATGGAAAAGTAACTTACACCCCAATCCTGTGCATTTCTACTTGGAAGTAAGTCCCACTGAGTTCCATGGGAATTACTCTCAGATGTGTGTACTGGATGGCAGACTTAGACTGAAATCCTATGCACATAGTTGTTAGTTAAAGTAGTCTTTAATAAGCTTCTGCCATGCATTGAAAACTTGGTTGTTCAGGCAGGCATTTGGGGTGGTTTAGGGCATTTTTAGATGATGTTTTAATGTCTAATTTTACTGTTTTAAACTGTATTGTTGTACATTGCCCAGAGTGGCTGGGTGACTGGCCAGACAGGCGATTAAGAAATTTAATAATACATAGATACATACATATGTATGTATCCCCTTCATGGATCACTGCCTTGTTGTGGCGAAGGGGCTTGCGTAACTCAGTGAAGCCATAAGCTATGCCGTGCAGGGCCACCCAAGACGGACAGGTCATGGCAGAGAGTTCTGACAAAATGTGGTCCACTGGAGAAGGAAATGGCAACCCACTCCAGTATTCTTGCCAAGAAAACCCCATGGAACGTATCACAAGGCTAAAAGATATGACGCCGGAAGATGAGCCCCTCAGGTCGGAAGGTGTCCAATATGCTACTGGGGAAGAGCAGAGGGTATTTCCAAGTAGCGCCAGAAAGAGTGAAGCGGCTGGGCCAAACCCAAAAGGACACTCAGCTGTGGATGTGTCTGGCGGTGAAAAGAAAATCCGATGCTGTAAAGAACAATATTGTTTAGGAACCTGGAATGTCAGATCAATGAATCAAGGTAAGCTGGAGGTGGTCAAACATGAGATGGCAAGATTGAACATCGACATCTTGGGAATCAGCGAACTCAAATGGACAGGCATGGGCGAATTTAATTCAGGTGACCATCATATCTACTATTGTGGGCAAGAATCCCTTAGAAGAAATGGAGTAGCACTCATAGTCAACAAAAGGGTGGGAAAAGCAGTACTAGGGTACAATCTTAAAAATGATAGAATGATCTCAGTACGAATCCAAGGCAAACCATTCAACATCACAGTAATTCAAGTCTATGCCCCAACCACTGAGGCCGAAGAAGCTGAGGTTGATCGGTTCTATGAAGACCTACAACACCTTCTAGAACTACGTAACACCTTCTACAACACCTTCTAGAAGACCTACAACACCTTCTAGAACCTTCTAGACGTCACCAGATGGTCAATATCGAAATCAGATTGATTATGTCCTTTGCAGCCAAAGATGGAGAAGCTCCATACAGTCAGTAAAAACAAGACCTGGAGCTGACTGTGGCTCAGATCATGAGCTGCTTCTTGCAAAATTTCGGCTTAAATTGAAGAACGTAGGGAAAGCCACTAAACCATTCAGGTATGACCTAAATCATATCCCTGATGAATATGAATAAGAGAAAACTCCCTGGAAAAGACCCTGATGCTGGGAAAGACTGAAGGCAAAAGGAGAAGGGGACGGCAGAGGATGAGATGGCTAGATAGCATCACGGATGCAATGAATATGAACTTGAGCACGCTCCGGGAGAGAGCGCAGGACAGGAAGGCCTGGCGTGCTATGGTCCATGGGGTCACGAAGAGTCGGACACGACTGAACGACTGAACAACAACAACAACAACAACATACATATGTTGTTGTTCAGTCGTTAAGTCATGTCTGACTCTTTGTGACCCCATGGACCATAGCACGCCAGGCCTTCCTGTCCTGCGCACTCTCCCGGAGCATGCTAGTTCATATTCGGTGCATCGGTGATGCTATCTAGCCATCTCATCCTCTGCCGTCCCCTTCTCCTTTTGCCTTCAGACTTTCCCAGCATCAGGGTCTTTTCCAGGGAGTTTTCTCTTCGCATTAGGTGGCCAAAATATTTGAGCTTCAGCTTCAGTATCTCTCCTTCCAATGAGCACTCAGGGTTGATTTCCTTTAGGATGGACTGATCTGACCTCCTTTGAGTCCAGGGGACTCGTAAGAGTCTTCTCCAGCACCACAGTTCGAAAGCATCAATTCTTCGGCGCTCAGCCTTCCTTATAGTCCAGCTCTCACAGCCATACATTACTACTGGGAAAACCATAGCTTTGATTATACGGACCTTTGTCGGCAAGGTGATGTCTCTGCTTCTTACTATGCTTTCTAGGTTTGCCATAGCTTTCCTCCCAAGGAGCAAGCGACTTTTAATTTCATGGCTACAGTCACTGTCTGCGGTGATCTTGTAGCCCAAGAAAATAAAATCTGTCACTGCTTCCATTTCTTCCCTTTCTATATGCCAGGAAGTGATGGGGCCAGATGACATGATTTTAGTTTTTTTAATGGTGAGTTTCAAACCAGCTTTTGCACTCTCCTCTTTCACCCTCCGTCCATAGTTCTTCAGGCACTCTGTCTATCAGGTCTAATCCCTTAAATCTATTCCTCATCTCCACTGTATATTCATAAGGGATATGATTTAGGTCATACCTGAATGGTTTAGTGGTTTCCCCTATGTTCTTCAATTTAAGCCAAAATTTTGCAACAAGAAGCTCATGATCTGAGCCATAGTCAGTTCCAGGTCTTGTTTTTATTGACTGTATAGAGCTTCTCCATCTTTGGCTGCAAAGGACATAATCAATCTGATTTCGATATTGACCATGTGGTGATGTCCATGTGTAGAATCGCCTCTTGTGCTGTTGGAAAAACGTGTTTGCTATGATCAGCGTGTTCTCTTGGCAAAACTCTATTAGCCTTTGTCCTGCTTCATTTTGTACACCAAGGCCATGCCTGCCTGTTATCCCGGTGATTTCTTGACTTCCTACTTAGGCATTCCAATCCCCTATGATGACATCTTTTTTTGGTGTTAGTTCTAGAAGGTGTTGTAGGTCTTCATAGAACCAATCAACCTCAGCTTCTTCGGCCTCAGTGGTTGGGGCATAGACTTGAATTACTGTGATGTTGAATGGTTTGCCTTGGATTCGTACTGAGATCATTCTATCATTTTTGAGATTGTACCCCAGTACTGCTTTTCCCACCCTTTTGTTGACTATGAGTGCTACTCCATTTCTTCTAAGGATTCTTGCCCACAGTAGTAGATATAATGGTCACCTGAATTAAATTCACCCATGCCTGTCCATTTTAGTTCACTGATTCCCAAGATGTCGA
The DNA here is from genome assembly GCF_057233095.1 of Heloderma suspectum. Lineage (NCBI taxonomy): Eukaryota > Metazoa > Chordata > Lepidosauria > Squamata > Helodermatidae > Heloderma > Heloderma suspectum. Next base: position 92,646,643 of record NC_139459.1, read on the forward strand.
TGTTCAATCTTGCCATCTCATGTTTGACCACCTCCAGCTTACCTTGATTCATTGATCTGACATTCCAGGTTCCTAAACAATATTGTTCTTTACAGCATCAGATTTTCTTTTCACCAGCAGACACATCCACAGCTGAGTGTCCTTTCAGCTTTGGCCCAGCCGCTTCACTCTTTCTGGCGCTACTTGGAAATACCATCTTCTCTTCCCCAGTAGTATATTGGACACCTTCCAACCTGAGGGGCTCATCTTCCGGTGTCATATCTTTTAGCCTTGTGATACATTCCATGGGGTTTTCTTGGCAGGAATACTGGAGTGGGTTGCCATTTCCTTCTCCAGTGGACCACATTTTGTCAGAACTCTCTGCCATGACCTGTCCGTCTTGGGTGGCCCTGCACGGCATAGCTTATGGCTTCACTGAGTTACGCAAGCCCCTTCGCCACAACAAGGCAGTGATCCATGAAGGGGACATACATACATACATACATACATAAATTAGTAGGGCCTGTTGCACTTCCAAATACGCACACAGACGTTCTAGCTGAATGTCTCTTCTTTTCAGTAGGAATAAGGATCTCATAGCATATCAAGGTATAGTACACAGGAAAGTCTGTACATTATCTTCTCCCCCAACTCCCATTAAATAAAAATAGCTTAAAGCCAACCCCCTGCAATTACTAATGCAACCCTAGCAGTGGAAGAAACAATATACCAGCTTTCTTCAGAGCTGTGCACTGGTCTGGTCTAGTCTATTGAGATGATTAGACAAAAATAGCAGTCACACATTTTTAGTCTGAAGCAGAAGCTGCTGTCTCTTTATGGCGGTGTGATTTTTATCAGAGGCAATCAAATGTGATTCCTGCTTGGTTAGCTCACTCTTTGGATCTGCTTTCATCTGCATAAGGGATCTGCCATGAATTTAGTCCTCAGTGCAACTGAACTAATGCTACCTTCTAGTGTAGAAAAGGAACGTAACAGTTTATTTTATGAAAGCCAATCCCTTTTCGAAGTTGCTCTTGTGCCAAACCTGGCTGTCTTTCTTCTTTTATACTTATGGATTTATGGAGGGAGAGTGGCTATGAGAACTAGCAGGCAATTGCTCAGTGGGACAGGTGGTTCAACAATGGCCAGTGCCCAAAGCTTAGTATCTGGGACATCTTGCCCAAGCATAGTCACCATCTCCATTGTGGATTTCTACTAGGCAACAAACCTAATAGCAAAAATAAAAATAATTTTAAAAGATAGTGACAGTGCCACATTTCAGGATGGGGCTGTTCAGAAACAACTTTCCCAAATTTGCAATGGCTGAGCCTATTATGAGCTGACTCCAACCCTGATCCAAACCTTGATCCCAGCTCCTAATGGGATCAATGCTGGCCCTGTAACAAGTCCTTGATGCAGCTGCAGCTGGCCCCTTTCCTTTCTCAGTCAAATTTACTTAGCAGAAATGGCCAGTGGGAGAGGGATGGCCATTATGTCCAAGAATATCACTGCAGCAGTATCCCAGGTGCCAGAATTCCTGGGAAAGATAGTTTCCTAGGGTTCCTGAGTCTTCACTACAGATCCAGGCTCTCTGGATGCTGCACAACTGCAGCAGTGTTCATGAGCATAATGGAGGCCCTGGCACCAGCCCTTCTCATTTATTTCAACAGGGCCAGAAGACAGGGCAGTAAGAACTAATCTTCTGAGGTTATTTCTGGTCTGAGACTATTTTCTAATTTGTTGTTGCTCAGTAGCACTTGCATGCATGCATATGAAGTAAATCCTGGAAGGGACACAGGCAATGTCCCTGATCATTTTGGGACAAAGAATTAAACTGACATTTCTCTGAAGCGGAAAGTAGGGCAGTGATCTACAAACTCTGCTGCACTCAGTGAGATTTGGAATGCTCTTTGTTTATTTCAGAAGTCACCTCTTTTAACCAATGTGCCTAATAAGGCCACATCTGGAGTGCAAGGGAATTTGCTTTGATCTAGTACAGTATCGTTCACCAAATTTGGTTTGATATGCGGCTGAAGGGATATTCATCAGGCCATCTGCTCCTCAGATGGAATTGCATCATGTGCCAGCATTCATGTTGATTACTCTGCTCTACTCTACTCTACTCTACTCTACGCTACTCTACGCTATGCTACGCTACGCTATGCTACTCTACTCTACTCTACTCTACTCTACTCTAGGGCTTAATTGACCATCCCTAACGATATCTGCCTGTCGCTTCTGTCGCACCCCCTTGTTCCGCTTTCTCCTATGCCTTCGTCTCTTTATTTTCTTTTGATTTCTGAAGAGAATCACACAACGGCACATTTCTCCAGTCTTTCCGTATTTCTCATTACGGAAATTCCATGACCGAATTTCCAGCACTGTGCAAAGCAAGAGAAAGGGGAAGGCCACAAGGACCCATTGACCATTTTTATATTTTAAATTTCTCATCATAGTGATGCTTCAGGCAGAGTTCAGGCAAGTGCACAAGTGCTTATCCCACAAAAGAGAACCTCCAAATCTCTTCCTTGAAATTAAGAGGAGTGGACACCAAAAGCCCAGAAGTCATTCATTTATGCTGTAAGATGCCTTGGGAAATAGGGTAGCCATGTGTACTCTTTAACAGAGGACAGTCCTCAGTCTGAAGGGCCTCCAGAGGATCGTCCTCTAGTTAGAGATGTCTTCTCTTTGAAGGGCTGTCCTGTCCAATTCCAAGTTAAGGATAACGAACAATAAGAACTGTTGCCCATCCAGAGTTAGTCCCTGGATAGCAGGCTGAACAGGAGGCACACAGGTCTCCTGGTCACAATCTTCTGCAGTATATAATACAGTATGTATTTCTATTTAAATTACAATATTTCTTAATTTGCATGTATAATTTTAAAAATGTATAATTTTAGATCTAGACATCTAAATTAGCATGCACAACTGTTATGCAAATCATGGCGCTCTTTTTTTGGCGATGTATTTCCTCTTTTTTGGTGATTCTTAAGTGACTGCCATTTTGGGAAAGCCAACAGTCTTGAAAGGCAGCTAAGAAATAGATGAAATTTAATAATAAAATGTTAACAGATGTATCTGCCCAAACATCTTTCTGCAGCAAATTTAATGGAAACAGGAAAATTCCCCCCATATACACACACCATTCATTCTGATTGTACTCTTCATTTCTGGAGGACTATACCACATACCACCAATTTCCAGGCTAATGTTCTGGGCTCAGTATGGAACTTGTTCTCTTTCTTTCTTTCTTTCTTTCTTTCTTTTTAATCAAAGGACCTGACTTCACATATAATGCTCCAACTTCTTGGAGGGAAGAACTGAACAAAAATGTTACAAGCCCCCAAAGGGATGAGTGGGGGTGGAGTGGGGGAAGACAGCTTCCAAGGAGGTCAGGAACTGAGTGAGTTCCAAGTCTTCTCCCCTTCCCCATTGCTGATGTCATACCACTGCAGCTGCATTTCTCCAGCTCACATATATGGGGGTTGCCAGCTCTCCTCCCCAACGTCTCTATGTATTCCCCTCTCTCTCTGCAGAGCTGCCAATTCTCAGCAATGTGGATAATACTAGGAAGCTGGAGAGCAGATACATGATATCATACCACGGGGCTCTATCCCACAAGTTAGAATTGCACAACAGATGCCCCAAATCAATAGTGACATGTCATAAACTTCCCATGCAAACAAGCATAAAACTTTCAGGCTCCGTTTTAAAAGTCATCTTTAGGATTTCCAGCAGTGTTCTAGCTGCTTTCTCTATGACAGCATTTGCAAGAAAACTTTCTATTTAATTATTTTATGAAACAAAATGATAGAAGAGAGAGAGAGAAAGAAAGAGAGACAGAGGACCAGAATGCTTTATGCTCTAATCTGACATTGTATACTGTTTTCGCAATGTTTAATTTTCTAATCTTATTTTGTTTCTGCCTTTAATTTATATTAAAATCATAAACAAATAAAGATTAGAAAATCCAGCATTCCAAGTTCTCCTTCTGTCTCTCTCTTTGTTAACAACTCTGGCTGTTTCGTAATAGCCATGTTATTTCTAAATAAGGCAAAGAAAGCTGGCTCATCCCATGGCTTCTGTGAAAATGAAATGCTGCTGCTGCTGCTACCACTAGTGTGTGCAGCTATGGCACAACCCAGAAATACTTGAGACAAAAGGTAGTTTGCAGGGAAAGGCAAAAGGAGAAGCAAACACAGGCAGATTCTGAGTTAACAACTCACAGTTTTTACTGAAGGCCTCAACAGGTAATTGGGGTGTTGAGGACAGCAAACTGTCTGGTAACTGCAAAGACAAAGATATGATTATGTCACTGGGTCATTGGAGGCATTGCCATCAAAGGCACCCTCAAAGGCATTGAGATTGATCTTGACAGGCAAACCCATCATTTTGTGGCTGAGAACACAGTACAATATATGGCAATATATCCAGTAATTTTCTGTCAGGTTCGATGCTTTTAAATCAAATCAAATCAAACTTCCTGGAGTCTCGGAGTCATTAGTGAGAACTTAGGAGCCTTGGGAAACTATATTTCCTAGGATTTCCAGCACCCTGGGAGGATGCTGTGGCAGCACTTTCAGACATAATGGACAGTGTGACCTCTTTGGCATTGCTGTTGCCAAGTATGAGCAGGAAAGGAAAGGAAACTACTCCAGTTTTGAGCAGGGGTACATACATTTTCGGTTTTCTGAGTGTCTAGCCATTATTTTTAGTCACTACCAAGCTGGTAGTATGTCATTTCATCCTATGTTTTTTCCTTCCTGTAAATTCCTTGTCTAGAAGCCTCAAAAAGGGGACCATGTGATTCATTTTTTATTCCTCTCCTCCTGCTTCATTGGAAGGTATAAAACTGATTTTGGACGACATGTCTTGAAATGAACAAGAGGTAAATAGACTTGATATTCAGCAAGGGGAGTGAGTTAGGACCACAGGAATCTGAGTCAGATCAATGGTCCATCTAGCCCAGTGCTGTTGACACAGACTGGTAGTGGCTCTCCAGGGTTTCAGACTGGATTTTTTTCTCAGCCTTACCTGGAGATGCTGGGAACAGAACCAAAAACTAGCATGCAAACATGTGCTCTACCCCTGAGTTAGACACAGTGGAAGCTTCTGTTGCTAGCAAGTTCACAATGTACATCTTACATAGAGTGAAGAGGCCTGAATCTCATGCCCTTGCCACCATCTAACCTCAACTTATTAGTCTGCATGGCACCCCATAAATTTGAACTTATTTGATGAGTAGTGTTTTGTGATTAAGGCAAGAAAATATGACCATATCTTTAAAAAAAAAGTTAGAAGGTGAACTTGACTGAAAAGAGCACAAAGACACTCTAATGGGATGGAGCTTTGTCTGAATTATTTTTCAAGGATTCCCCCCACAACCCTGTGAGTCTGTGGTTATAAAAAAGGGACTGCTAGAATAGGTCTAATCAGTTGGACAGATTTGCTACTGTTATTGAGATTAGTTAAGTGATGGTTGTCCTCAACAATGATCATGGACTCTCCTGGATGGGATGGGGAGCCACCACCTTCTACCACCTTCTCCCCTTCCCTAAGGAATGTGCTAACTTAGTCAGTGTAAAAAGAACAAGACAAGCAGTTGCAGTACTGGGAGGGATTCAGATCCTGGAGGTGAGTTTAGTTGAAGCTCTGCAGGCATTTCTAGTGTGCAAGGAACCCCCCCCCCACACACACACACACCTAATGGGGGAGCAATGTAAGAATATAAGAAGAGCTATGCTGGATAAGACCAAAGGACTATGTAATCCAGCATTCTGTTCCCATGCTGACCAGATACCTCTGGGAAGCCCTCAAGCAGGACATGAGCACAATAGCACCCTCCCACTGATGTTCCCTAGCAACTGAGATGCAGAGACATACTGCTTCTGATACTGGAGGAAGCATATAGCCATCAAGACTAGTAGCTATTGATAGCCTTATCCATCATGAATTTGTCTAATCCCCTTTTAAAGCCATCCAAGCTGGTGGCCATCACTATATCTTGTGCTAGTGAATGCCATAGTTTAACTATGCACAGTGTGAAGAAATACTTCCTTTTATCTGCCATATGTTTTATCATTGGTTTTATTGTATTTGTTATTATTACATATGCCACACTAAGAGGTTCGGCTATAGATTGACTCATAAAGTGGAATAATAATAATAATTTTATCTGTCCTGAATCTCCCACCATTCAGCTTCATTGGATGACCCTAGATTCTAGTATTTTCAGAGAGAGAGTTCTCCTTATCCACATCTCCCACTGGTGTTCCCCAGCCATGGCCATTCAGAGGCATGCTGCTCCTGATCCTGGAGTAGCATATAGCCATAACAATCAGTAGCCATTGATAGCTTTATCCTCCATGAGTATCTGCTGGAGTTTTAATGCTGTGAATCTCTAGTTATGCTCAACTTGTATATTTGTAAATAAATATTACAAAACGTAATAAGCCTCAGTGATCTCATTCAAACAAAACCAAAATCCTGAGGCAACATTTGCACCCCTGAAGTTTTCACTGCTCAGAGGATTGGGGTGAATGCATGTATGTAACAATACTTTTTTTCATTTGCTGCTTTGCTAAAGCATAGTTTGAGGTTTGAACTATCAAAAGATCAGTTGCAATGGGGAACAATGTTACTAAAGAGATCTGTTTATGTTTTATGCTTTACATGACACTATAGGTAGACAGACAACACTCCCTCCCCCCACATACAGACAATTAAAGAAAAGTTACATTTCTGGAATGACACTAGTGCACATCAGTATAGAAAGGCCTCCATAATACTCCTTCTTGATTATGTCTTTTGCTGTAGAAAGTATTTTGTAGCAAGAATGTGCTGATTTTACAGTTACAGAAGAACCCACATAACAGCAGGAATGAAGTTTTATAGGCACCATAATAATGACCAGGCTATTAAACATCAAACAGTAGCCCCCCTCCCTTTTATTACCATGGTCTGAAAGATCTCTGAAAGCAAAGTTATAAAATAGAAACCTGTATAAGACATCACCCACATAGTTCAATTTTATTTATGGATGGAGTTTTATATGATTAACACTTGTATTTAATAATGGCTATTAGTGTGTTTTTATGCTTAACCATGGCAAGAAAATCTGGCCAACTCATTATTTAAGAATATACTATAGTTCAGTCCAAGAGGTAATACTTGAAAGGTTGGCCACAAGATGGTTGAGCAATACTGAAAAGAGTCAGATTGGTCCCAGGTGTGTGTGTGTGTGTGTGTGTACACACACACACACACACACACACACACTATTTGTAGAAATTCAAAGGGAAACTTCAATACAATGGCAAATGCAGTGGGACAAGAGAATGAGGAAAAGAACAAAAAGAGATGTTGATGAAAGCCAGAAGCTGCATTGAACACCTATGATTAAGGATTCAGATGAAACATTAGCTCTATTCAGGCATTCTACATCTGAGTAGAGTAAATATGTGAGAAGGCAGAGTGCGCCATCCCTTCCCATTCCATGTGCCTGCTTAGTTGGAATGAAGTCCCACAGTATTAAGTGTATATTAGAGTGTAATTCTGTACATGTCTACTCAGAAGTAAACCTCACTGAATTCAATGAGACCCATGCAAGTGTATACAAGATCATAGCCTTACTCAGTAATTCAAAACCAAACCATCTTAGATTCCTGTAGGCACCTCAGATATGATATACCATCTTCTCTTTTCTTTAGGTTTCAGGTCCAAATTACATTATTTTATAACAAACATTTGTCTGGCAGGAAATCATGTAGTTCTGCACTACCCATAATCTAGACTCAGGTTTAAGAAATCCATTTTTAAAATCCAAACATCATGTTTTCTTAATAGACTTCCTCATATATGTATGAACTATCTAGAGATATCCTTAAAGGGAGGCCTCCAGAAGGATGCATATCTTAGAGGCAGGAGGCAGATTAAAAATTAACAAGGAGGAACATGAACCAAAACTAAGTAGGTTGTAGTATCATCTGTGTACATTGGGTTTATACATTGAAGAAACTACCTATGAATGTCTGCATTTCCTGCAGAGAATACGTCTCTGAAGACTGCTGAGAAGACATAAAACACTCTTCAAATATGACCGATACAAAAAGTTATAGTACACCTGTTTTGCTTCCATTGGTATAGTACTTACAAGTAGGAGAAAGGTTAGGTGGATAATATATGCGGTAGATGAGTGGAAATGCTGGAATGGTTTCAGTGTGATCAAGTTCTTTTCCACAATGTTTCTTGGACTCATTTTCAAGAGCGAGTTAAGGCAAGAGAAATTTTGTGGTTGGGATATAAACTCATGAACAAATTCTCAGTGGAATCTGTGGATGGCCTGTATGCTGGAAGAGTAACATCTATATCCTTACGCAAACAGGTGTAATCCTACTGGGTTCTTTGCCGTTATTGGCATATGCCTGGACTGAGCTGCCTTTATGCTGTTTATAGGAATGTTGGAGAATTCCACCACGGACTCCAGTGAGGCCAGATTCTTTAGAATCCGGCCCCCTGGAGTCCGTGGTGGAACAGGGCAATCCCCACCACCACCCCGCGGAATCCCCCTGGGATGGAGCCTACCTGGTGGTGGATGCGGCGGTGGCGGATGCGGCGGCGGCTCCGGCTCCTCTTCTGGCCGCTGCCAGGCTGCTGCGGCTGCAAATGTGGCCGTTGTAGCGGCCGCCATTTGCCTGGCTGCCTTTTGCCATGATAGGCTATGTAAATACTTACATAGCCTATCACGGCAAAGAGCAGGGGTGCAAATGGCGGCTGCTACGCCATTTGCGCCCCTGCTCTTTGCCGTAATAGGCTACGTAAGTATTTACGTAGCCTATCATGGCAAAAGGCAGCCACGCAAATTGCGGCTGCTATGCCATTTGCGTCTCTGCCTTTTGCTGTGATAGGCTACGTAAATACTTATGTAGCCTATCACAGCTTGGCAGGGACACAAATGGCGGCTGGCATAGTGGCCGCCATTTGCAGCCACAGCAGCCTGGCAGTGGCCGGAATCCAGGGAGGATTCCAGGGGGAGGGACAGAGCACCTCCCCCCCACCGCGGATGCCCCGGGAAGGAGCCAGGTAAGGGATTCGTACATCCCTAGCTGTTTAGCACTGGTGACAAACATACTTAAGAACCAGGATGGGGAATGTGCGGCCCAGCCCTCCAGATTTTTACATTTTATTTATTATTATTTATTTGTAAATTTAAGAATTGCCTTTTGGCCCAAATAGGGCATCCAGTTAAAACTTGCAACCCTTTAAAAACATTGTCTTTCTTTTTTAAAAGAAGCAATTAAAACTGATTAAAACAATACATTAAAATACAAGAAAACATAACAGTTACCAAAAAAATATTATTAAGAACAGCACCCAACCCACCAGACCTTCTTACAGGTTAAAGGCCTTCTTAAATAAAGCAGTCTTTGCCTGCCAGCGGAAGGACATCAAAGCGGGAGCAAACTGAGCCTCCCTTGGGAGTGAGTTCCATGGCCTGGAACTCTTGGCTCAGCTAATGCCATATCTGCCAACAAAACTTTTCACTCCGAGGATTAATAAGTAGGGCTGTGCACCACTTCAGTTCTGGATTCACTCCTGTACTTTTATTGGAGCCGGCCCCCAGCCTGCTGCTGCTGCTGAGGGGGCAGACATGGCAGGAGGAGGGAGCAGAGGAAGGGAGTGCGGGTGACTGGCGGCTGCCTCTCACCTACCACAAAGGGATGGCCAGACAGAGGGGGTGAGAGAGGGAGCCTGAGGAAGCTCTGCAGCCCCAAGGTCACCTGCTCCCCTCCTCAGTATGGGATGAGAGAGAAAAGAGGCAGGCGGGACCAAAGCCACCTTCCCTCTCCTCAGCGCCCCCTATCCTCCTCGGCCCTTGGCTGGCTTCCCCGCCTTCCACCCCCTGAGCAGCCACTGCGCCTTGCAACTCGACCGTCCGCAGCCAGCCCCTCAGCTTCCTGCCCCTTTTCCCATCCTGCAGCAGCCGGAGCAGGTGGGGGCCGGTGCTGCCATTGTCTGTCACTGGTGCTTATGTGTGGGGTTTGCTATGTGTAATGTGTGGGAGAGGGATTCTAGTGGGCTTGATGTGCAGACGTTAGCAGGGGATCATGTTTTAGCACCATGCAGTGAAAAGTTTTCACCTGCAGTTTGTTTGCACATCATGTTTGTCCTTCAAGGCGCGGGAAGGGGCCTGGGGTTGCATCCAACCCCTCTGGTTGACAGTTGGATCCTAGGCTTGTTTACTCAGAAGTAAGTCCCAATATGTTTAATGGAGTTTCTTCCCCTAGTGAGGGTAGTTACGCTTGTAGCCTTGTAGGGCAATCCCACTTGTCTGTTCAGAAGTACCATTATGTTCAATGGGATTTACTCCCAAATAAGTGTGTATAGGATTGCAGCCTTACAGGAGTTGTGTGGGTCACTTCAGACTAAGTTCCATTTATTTTAATGGGGCATTGCTTCACATCTGGTTGCAATGGCTCTTCATAATAATAATTAATAATAAATATACTATGATTATATTATTATTATTATTACATGTTTCTTGAATTAAAAAGGACTAACCAAATAATTTTTTCTAGCAAGTTGCTGGACATGACTTTGTGTGTGTGTGCGTGTGTTTTCTTTTCAAATGGACCTTTTAATAATTCTGAATTAGGGTGACCAGATACTCCAAACAAAGTACGTGGCTAAAAACTCATTTGTATTGTATAATCTTACAAGGCTGTATAATTTTTGAAGGGGGCGCGGCTGTGAGGGGGCGTGCCTGTGACTATCATGAAGGGATCCTGCACTTCTGAAGTTGCCACTACGCTACTGGGCTTTAGTATTTATTTCCCTTCTCCTCACCCCTTAGCTTGTAGGTAGTTTTTTCTTTCTGTATCTGCTTTTCTTTTGGTCATATGTATGTGTGTGTGTGCTGTGTGAGTGCAGCATATACACATTATTGTGCACAAGCAAACAGTGTGTGGCCAAAGCAGTACGTATACACAGTCCAGTATATACTGTGGGGCAAAGCACTACGTACAATACACATGAAGCATCTTAAGGGTACCACCATCTGTAGTGCTGCTCTTGGCCTGCTTGACCCATGCCCAGTATGGAGTAGAGAAAGTGGAGCGGTGCCATAAATAAGCTCCACTGTAATATGTATTGCAACCAAAGAGAGGTTTAACTTTTCTTTCCTTAATGAAGACCCTCAGGTCATCCAGTGAAGCTGGATGGTGGCAGATGCAGGACAGACAAAAGGAAAGCACCAGGGGAGAGGGGTTATTTGCACTTCAGAAAAACCTACAACCAGAGATTAGGGATAGTGACCACCTGTCACCTTGAACACCTTCTGATTAGGATCTCTAATCCCCTGTGTATTTTTTAACCTTTTTTTAAAAAAACACCACAGGTTTTTTTTTTTAAAACCTTTTCTTTTAGTTTTTGAGAAAATGAAACTTTATGCATTGCCACCACAAAAGCCTCATGGATCACTGCCTTGTTGTGGCGAAGGGGCTTGCGTAACTCAGTGAAGCCATAAGCTATGCCGTGCAGGGCCACCCAAGACAGACAGGTCATGGCAGAGAGTTCTGACAAAATGTGGTCCACTGGAGAAGGAAATGGCAACCCACTCCAGTATTCTTGCCAAGAAAACCCCATGGAACGTATCACAAGGCTAAAAGATATGACACCGGAAGATGAGCCCCTCAGGTCGGAAGGTGTCCAATATACTACTGGGGAAGAGCAGAGGGAATTTCCAAGTAGCGCCAGAAAGAGTGAAGCGGCTGGGCCAAAGCCGAAAGGACACTCAGCTGTGGATGTGTCTGGTGGTGAAAAGAAAATCCGATGCTGTAAAGAACAATATTGTTTAGGAACCTGGAATGTCAGATCAATGAATCAAGGTAAGCTGGAGGTGGTCATACATGAGATGGCAAGATTGAACATCGACATCTTGGGAATCAGCGAACTAAAATGGACAGGCATGGGTGAATTTAATTCAGGTGACCATCATATCTACTATTGTGGGCAAGAATCCCTTAGAAGAAATGGAGTAGCACTCATAGTCAACAAAAGGGTGGGAAACGCAGTACTGGGGTACAATCTCAAAAATGATAGAATGATCTCAGTACGAATCCAAGGCAAACCATTCAACATCACAGTAATTCAAGTCTATGCCCCAACCACTGAGGCCAAAGAAGCTGAGGTTGATTGGTTCTATGAAGACCTACAACACCTTCTAGAACTAACACCAAAAAAAGATGTCCTCTTCATCATAGGGGATTGGAATGCTAAAGTAGGAAGTCAAGAAATCACCGGGATAACAGGCAGGCATGGCCTTGGTGTACAAAATGAAGCAGGACAAAAGCTAATACAGTTTTGCCAAGAGAACACGCTGATCATAGCAAACACTCTTTTCCAACAGCACAAGAGACGACTCTACACATGGACATCACCAGATGGTCAATATCGAAATCAGATTGATTATGTCCTTTGCAGCCAAAGATGGAGAAGCTCCATACAGTCAGTAAAAACAAGACCTGGAGCTGACTGTGGCTCAGATCATGAGCTTCTTGTTGCAAAATTTCTGCTTAAATTGAAGAACGTAGGGAAAACCACTAAACCATTCAGGTATGACCTAAATCATATCCCTTATGAATATACAGTGGAGGTGAGGAATAGATTTCAGGGATTAGACCTGATAGACAGAGTGCCTGAGGAACTATGGACGGAGGTCTGTAACATTGTTCAGGAGGCAGAAACGAAATCCATCCCAAAGAAAAAGAAATGCAAGAAAGCCAAGTGGCTGTCTGATGAGGCTTTACAAGTAGCTGAGGAAAGAAGGGAAGCAAAAAGCAAGGGAGAAAGGGGAAGATATATCCAACTGAATGCAGAGTTCCAGAGAATAGCAAGGAGAGACAAGAAGGCCTTCTTAAATGAACAATGCAAAGAAATCGAGGAAAACAACAGAATGGGAAAGACTAGAGATCTCTTCAAGAAAATCGGAGATCTCAAGGGAACGTTTTGGGCAAAGACGGGCATGATAAAGGACAAAGAAGGCAGGGACCTAACAGAAGCAGATGAGATTAAGAAGAGGTGGCAAGAATACACAGAAGAACTATACAGGAAAGATCTGAATGTCCCTGATAGCCATGATAGTGCGGTCACTGAACTTGAGCCGGACATCCTTGAGAGTGAAGTCAAGTGGGCCTTAGGAAGCATTAGTAACAACAAAGCTAGCGGAGATGACAGCCTTCCAGCTGAGCTATTTAAAATCCTAAAAGATGATGCTGTTAAAGTGCTGCATTAAATATGCCAACAAATTTGGAACACTCAACAGTGGCCACAAGACTGGAAAAGGTCAGTTTACATTCCAATTCCAAAGAAGGGCAACGCCAAAGAGTGCTCAAACTACCGCACAATTGCGCTCATTTCACATGCCAGCAAGGTGATGCTCAAAATCCTACAAGCTAGGCTTCAGCAGTATGCGAACTGAGAACTACCGGAAGTACAAGCTGGGTTTCAAAGAGGCAGAGGATCTAGAGATCAAATCGCCAACATTCACTGCATCATGGAGAAAGCAAGAGAATTCCAGAAAAACGTCTATTTCTGCTTCATTGACTACGCTAAAGCCTTTGATTGTGTGGATCACAACAAACTGTGGCAAACTCTTAAAGTGATGGGAGTACCAGACCACCTTACCTGTCTCCTGAGAAACCTGTACGAGGGTCAAGAACCAGACATGGAACAACCGAGTGGTTCAAAATTGGGAAAGGAGTACGACAAGGCTGCATATTGTCACCCTGCTTATTTAACTTATATGCAGAGTACATCATGAGAAATGCTGGGTTGGATGAATCAGAGGTCGGAATTAAGATTGCTGGGAGAATTATCAACAACCTCCGATATGCAGACAATACCACCCTAATGGCAGAAAGCGAAGAGGATCTAAAGAGCCTCTTGTTGAGGGTGAAAGAGGAGAGTGCAAAAGCTGGTTTGAAACTCATCATTAAAAAAACTAAGATCATGGCATCTGGCCCTATCACTTCCAGGCATATAGAAAGGGACGAAATGGAAGCAGTGACAGATTTTACTTTCTTGGGCTCCAAGATCACCGCAGACGGTGACTGTAGCCATGAAATTAAAAGACGCTTGCTCCTTGGGAGGAAAGCTATGGCCAACCTAGACAGCATAGTAAGAAGCAGAGACATCACCTTGCCGACAAAGGTCCGTCTAATCAAAGCTATGGTTTTCCCAGTAGTAATGTATGGCTGTGAGAGCTGGACTATAAGGAAAGCTGAGCGCCGAAGAATTGATGCTTTCGAACTGTGGTGCTGGAGAAGACTCTTACGAGTCCCCTGGACTGCAAGGAGGTCAAATCAGTCAGTCCTAAAGGAAATCAACCCTGAGTGCTCATTGGAAGGACAGATACTGAAGCTGAAGCTGAAATATTTTGGCCACCTAATGCAAAGAGAAAACTCTCTGGAAAAGACCGTGATGCTGGGAAAGACTGAAGGCAAAAGGAGAAGGGGATGGCAGAGGAGAAGATGGCTAGATAGCATCACCAATGCAATGAATATGAACTTGAGCATGCTCCGGGAGAGAGCAGAGGACAGCAAGGCCTGGCGTGCTATGGTCCATGGGGTCACGAAGAGTTGGACACGACTGAACGACTGAACAACAACAACCACAAAAGCCACTGGACCCAATTGTCTGAAATTTGGCACGTTCGGTCATCTTCATCGGGGCTATCAGGTCTCCAAATTTATCATAAAAACTAAAAAAAAAAAGTTATGGCTGTTTCTGTTTTCCAAAGCAAGTCAATGTGAAAATGTAAAATCCAAACAATTCCGATTTCCAAATCTTGCTTTGGATACAGAGTCCAAAGCAAGTTGGATTCAGTATGAATCGATCCAAAGCAGATCAGGGCCTAAGCTGAAGCACCGAATTGGCCTCCGAAGCAGGTGGGGGGGGGGGTCCATGCACAGCCATATTAATAAGAGTTATGCAAATACAATGCAATAAATAAATATCTCCTTGCCCTATTCATTATTATAGGTTTTATTAAGGATATTTCCATCAAATCTGAAGAATATGGATATATAGAGTACCAAAAACATCTATTTAATGTTTTCTGGTACAGATGGTAGCAGAGAAAGTTTAAGAACTACTATGTTCCAATAGTCGGAAGGTTTTTTCCCCAGCTGATCCATTTATTCCATGGAAACAGGAGATGTAGAAGCTGATTCGCAAACCAGAACTAATCAAAGCAATCCTCTAGCATTTTGGAGGGGGGTTTGTAATTGCATATTGTTGGAATTCAATATCAAGTTGTTTGAACTTATGTGGCATTCTGTGGTCCTTGGTTTTTATGCTGTGCTTGCAACTTTATTGCACTATAATTTCCTCCTATAGAATATATATATATATATATATATATATATACAGCTTTGCTGAATTTTGAGACTTTTAAAAAAACAAATGGCTTTCAAATTTGTGCTCCAAATTTTCCATGTACACAGATATCATTTTGCCTTTTCCCCCTGGCTCTCCACAGATATTTAGATGCATACTGCATTCACATGTACAAAATCAGTGAAGGTTCTGAAGGGCCGGCTGATGGCGACATTACTGTATAAACACATATATTCAACGTTCTTTTATGCCAAATACTGGCACAATCCACCAGGATCTCATACCATGCCTACTCCCTTGCTTTCCTGCAAGTTCCATTCACTTTTATGCCTCTTTCTTTCTTTGGTAGGAAATGTTTTGAATGTATCCCTAACACAGTAACCATCAGAGGGATAAGTAGCTGCACATTCAGATCCCAGAAGAATGTCCACGGCCCACTGTCCCCCAGCTACCAACCTAGATGCTTGGGGTAGGGTTTGTAACTGTGGCCTATCATGCATGCCTTCCCATCATTTCTCAAAATTGGTGACCAGACTTTATCCACATATACGGACCAGGATAATGCATAATTGTCCCATGGAATTGTCCCATGCTTACTGGGTTGTTTTAGAACGTGATTTTAGGCTGTTCGTGGACTCATAGCCTGGATGATCATGGGGTGGTTTGAGTCCTTATGTCTCCATGTGGAGAAGTCTAGGAACATAGGAAGCTGCTTTACCCAAAGCTGGATCATTGGTCCATCTAACTCAGTATTGTCTACACTAGCTAGCAGCAATTCTCCAGGATTTCAGCTCTACCTGGAGATCCAAGAGACTGAACCTACGAAATCATGTGCTCTAGCACTGAGCTATGATTGCCAGCTTGAGATGTCTTTTTCTAGATACTGCTGTCCTCCCCACTATTCATTGACCACAATCAGTGACAGAATACTGGGCTGGAGTTATATAGAAGTTATTTAAGCCTGATCCGTATCACTTCACAGCTTGCGGCCCATTAATAGGGAATTGCCCCACAATGATAAGCAATAATGGTTGATGTTAAATGTATCCACAGCAGCAGCTTTCACACATTCAAGTTCTTTAAGAGTAGCTGTAAGTATCACCAAGAAAGCAAAGTAGCTATCATTATTAATCTCCCCTAAATGGCATATAGGTCAGAGCTTTTCTCAGAACCATTTGCAAATCTGTTTTTACTGGGGAGGAGAGTGAGGATTATTTCAGAAAAGAGTTTAAATTATGGGCTTTCATTGTTTCCCCCTAGTTTCTTAAATAACTACTTTTCTGCATTTGAAATGATCCCTAGAGAAAATCCATCTGTGTCCATCTATTAAGATGGCATATTTTCAAGAATGTGTGTTTTCCCTTTACAATGCAAACTAGGCCCCTGCTTAAAATCCCCCACTTACAGTTCAAAAGTCTAACCCTGTCTATGCCTAATGCTGTGGAATTGGTACTGTACATAATGGAAATTTATGTTGGATGAGAGCAGCAAGGGGAGTATCCATCAGAGCCACATAGACATATTCATCTTTGCAAACATAATCCATTTCCAAACTAAGCAAGCATTAACTGAAGATATTTTGGAAACCACAGAAGACCATTTTTAAAGGTGACTGGCGATTATGACATATTCAGGATAAACAGGGTGGGCTTATGGGTTGCACGCTGATCAGCATTTGTTCACTTTAATAATACTTTTCCTTCAACTTTCATGTGATTCTAAACTTCATACATTAAATAATATAATTTTACATGCATAATATTAACTAGCATGATACCGTGACAGCTATACTGTGCTGAATGGATCGATTCTGTCATCAAAGCCACTTAAAATAAACCATAATAAAGATGTCTACTAGAATCAAAGGCCAGGATCCAAAGAACTACTTCGAGTGAGCCCAGGACCTTTCGTGGTATTTTTGTTTGTTTGTTTGTAGTGGTGAGCCAAAATGGCTCCATTCACAGGCAGCCATTTCAGAGGATGTTGTCATTTTCAGAGGGGTAGGGCAAACCTTTTGAATATGGAGAGGTATCGGTGGGTGGCATTCCTTTCAACAACTGGGGCCATCATCATGTAGCATTGTTCCTTGGAAACTTCTAAAGGTAAATGATGGCTACCAGCCACTGAGAGAAGCATGACCACTGGTGGGAAAGTATAGTTGCCACTGTGAAACAGGAGCAGCAAAAAAAGGTAAAAGCTGGGAGGCAGTTTTGAAGAGTGTCTCTCATACACACACACACATACACACACACCAGTTTGGTCTTTAAGTTATCACAGGAGAACTTTCAGATCAGCCTTATTTTGTATTACTGAGTATAAAGGATGAAGAACCGAAAAGCCAAAGAAGGGCAGTGGAGGATGTCTATATTGTTGACTGGATAAGGTGATGACAATCGCATTGGGCAGTCAAAGTAGTTGGCTGAAAGTCTTAACTGCTGAAAGAAGGCTGTGGTCTGAACAGTGGGTACTTTAGGAAGTAATGGGTGGGAGTGCCATGGAGTTAGTGTCCTGGTTTGGACCTAATGCTAAACCTTAGTTTATTGTTACAGGAAAGAGCCTGCTTGAATCGCAGATGTGAGTGCCTCTCCCACTTCCCCTCCTATGGCATGGTTGTGAGGAGATTTGGAAGCATCTGTTTCCTGGTAAAACTAACCACAGTTAGTTTTACATCACCAGGCCAAACTAGTTAGTTTAAACTATGGTTTTTCAAACAACCCACGATCAAACTGTGGCTTCTTCTTTTGGCTTGTTTCTATAAACCATAGTTTAAATTAACCATAGTTCTCAATTTGGGCATCATGATAAACTGTGGTTTAAACCAGGAAGTGGATGCTTCCAATCTCCTTCTTGTGGCTGCCCTAGAGAAGGAGAAGGGAAGGGGGAGCAGTCACGCCTGAAGCTCAGGCAGGATTATTCCTGTAATGCTAAACTATGTTTTATCATTACATTCAAATCAGACCAATGAGAGGAACGGCCCAGGAGAAAGTGGGTGAGTGTGGGCAAAACTGCACATAGGGTCCAGGGACAGGAGAAGCCGAGTTCTTGTCAGGAAGGGAATACTGGAAGCTGGAGGAATGAAGGCCAGAGAGCCAAGGAATCATAGGAGTCAAGTCCACAAATTGAGGGAGTTCCAGTGCATTTAAGAGTTGCGTAGCAGACAAAAACTGTACCCGATGGTGCAACTTCTCCCACATAATTTTAATGGGAAAGGCTACGCCTACTGAAATTTTCTCTTCTCTCTGACTCTCAAAGATACAGGGAGACTCTCTGGGAAAAACTAAGAGAGCAGCAAAGTTCACAAGACAGAAAGGAGTGGTGATGAAATTCATAACCTTGCTTCTGGAGAGATCTTTTTCACCAAGATGCCATAGATTGAATCTCGTGCCGTCTGCACATGAAATATTACGTTTTACCATTGAACTGTGAATGAGCAGAGAGAATTCTGAAAGAGGCAGACAAAATGAGGAGCAATCCCTGTTGATTTTGGATTCCCCCCCCCCAACACACACACACAAATAAGCCAACATGGCTACCTGTAATTATTGTCTCAGTTGCTGCTGTAGCATTTTTATCCAATCAATAGAGCATAAAAGAGAAGATAGTGCTGAGGTGTGAATGCTAGTTGAGAGTCAGTGGAAGAAAGAAATAAGGAACTGGCGTGCTACGTGTCAACAGCATTTAAGGGACAATGGGATTCCCAGGAAGGCACAGCACTTTTCTTTGAGAGGGGGGCTTTTTATTATGGCAAGCAAATGTTTGCAATGCGTGGCTTTGTAAATGCTGCACGGCAACAGGAGTGTTGATTTAAAGGACTAATCATACTAGTAAAGCTTGAAATAACACCCTACCGAAAAAGGCCAAGCACTGACTGCATTCCCAAGCCAAAGAATGCCATGGTGGGGCCAGGTGCCCTGTTTTACAGAGGACAGTCCTCTGTTTCAAGGGCTGCCAGAGGACTGCCCTCTGTTTGAAGGTGTCTTCCATTTGAGGGCCTGTCCGGTCCAATTCCAGTTTAAAGATAAAGAACCATCGGAACTGTTGCCTATCCACAAGTTAGCACCTGCACAGGAGGCAGGACAGGCAGCCGCACAAGTCACCTGGTCAGCCTTCCACAGTATGGTGAGGTGTGCAGTATTTCTGTTTATGTTATAACTATTATTGCTGAATTTGCATCTAAATTAGCACATGCAAATGCCATGCAAACGTCATGCAAATAACGATCCTCATTTGTCCTCTTTTTTGGTTATGTATTTCTTCTTTGGGGGGATTTGGGGGGATTATCTGGAAGCACCGTACATTGCCCCCCCCCCCCCGCGTGCACCTAGAATGCAGAGAAAAAAATCCCATTGGCACCATTGGGATTTCTTTTTCCTCTGCATTGGAGCCATACGTTGTGGTGGGTGGTTTAGATTCCGGTTGAGCTGGGGACTGAAGACGTAAGATTCCCCTCCCCCCATGAAGCATTCTGATAACGATCTCTCCGCCCCTCACCCCCACCCCTTGCACCTGTAATTAACTAAAGCAAAACTGGATACATAAATGCATCCAGTGTATTTACAGATCATCTCTTTGGGCTCTCATCTGCACAGCACTTCACACACCTTGACAATCCTGAGATTGGGGGTGGGGTGGGGGTGCATTTCCATAGAACATCTAAATGACATATAAATTTGCATATGCAAATGTTATACAAACCATTGTCCTCTTTTGCCCTCTTTTTTGGTGATGCATTTCCCCGGTTTTGGCGATTCGTGAACGGCCACCGTAAATCACGGAAATGCAGCACTGAGGCTAGGGACAGCTTCCGAAAGGACGGAGTCCACTCCTGGCTGATGTTGACCCTGACCACTGGGAATATGGAGAGTTAATCTGAAATGTGAAAGGCTGGCTCTGAAGATTCCCATGTATGAGTTGAAGGCGCCTCTGCGTGTGCACAAGAAATCAGAGATTTTGCTGCTGTTGTTGTTGTCCCCAACAGTAGTCCCTAAAAACCTACTCCAGAGGGTTGATCCTCATATGCAATAAGGTATTGTCACGGATTTTGAATAGGACTGTCACTGTGGGTTGTCTTAAGGGAATACCTGGCGAGAGTCGTTGTTGAACCATCTTCCTTAAGTCTCTGAATGGTGCCAGGGCTGGCCTAAGACAGTTTGCTGCTTGAGGCAAAGGACAAGATGGCGCCCCTCTTTTTCCATGTGCAAAAGCAGTATGTACTGGCAGTTGAATCTTTCTTTGACATTGGCAGTAGGACAGCATCATCCACCACAAACGAAGGCAGCAGGCTAGCTTAGGGGCGCAGGGCAGGCTGAATGGCCCACAGGTCTTTCCTCCAACACCTTGCCGCCGCCTCCCACCATCTGCTGCCTGAGGCGACTGCCTCACTCTGCCTAATGGTAGGGCCAGCCAGCCCTGAACGGGGCAGAAGCAGACTTTCACCATCTTCAGTTAGGGATGCTTCAACCTAGGTGTCTCTGTGTGAAGAGAAACAATAGAAACTGCACTTTGAGTCAAGGAATGAGAAAGATTAAGACAGATGGAAAGAGCTGAGTTTGGGCTCTGCAAACTAACAGCATTTTGGGGTATTAACTGCCTCTGTTGCGATCTGATGTGGGACGAGTGAGTTTGTATTAGGACTATCCAGTGATGTGTAAATCAACTTAAATATGGCAAAATGCTAATATGCTTCCAGTGTCATCCTTCCAAAGGAAACCAAAGCTGGGTAAGTGCTGCACCACTGGAATGTATCACTGTTCAGAGAAGTGGGGTGAACATATCAATATGCCCTCTCAAGAACTGCGCATTCCTTAGTTCCTGTTGGAGGGCTTTTCTACACAAGGCTGTTAATCTGCAACATCTACGTTCGGTTTCATCGCAGAATTGGGATCCGAGCACTACACAAGGAGTATTTTCTTTCCTACTTTCCTAGTACATAACCTCCAGGTGGCACTGTGGTATAGCAGAATAGCACAAATACACAAGAGGAAACTATGCTTTCTTCTTTCAATCAGAAATAATACCTCATTTTCCCTGCTCAGAACAAACAAAAAAACAAAGGAACCTGGTGGAAAGTGCTGCTTACAAACAGAACTGAAACCGGAGGGTCAAGAGAGCCAGTGTAGTGTAGTGGTGAGAGTGACGGACTGGGAGCCGGGAGATCCGGGTTCTAGTCCCCACTTGGCCATGGAAGCTCACTGGGTGACTTTGGGCCAGTCACAGACTCTCAGCCCAACCTACCTCACAGGGTTGTTGTTGTGAGGATACAACGGTGAGGAGGAGGAGAATGTAAGCCACCTTGAGTTCCTTGCGAGAGGGAGAAAGGCGGGGTATAAATGCAATAAATAAATAAATAAATAAAGACATCTTCTGAAGAACCTATAAACAACCACACATAGGGAATGGGAAGTGCATGATAAATGCCTTGTGTAGAAAAACTCAGAATTTCTTGACCATAGGTAGCAGAAACAAGGAGTGGCAGTGACTGGCAACAGAAGAGGACAAGTACCATAAAAATTGAGATTCCCAAAGACAGTTGGAGCCTGTGCTGGTGACAGAATTTACAGGGCCCAAACTCATGTGAGCAGCGGGGAGGGGGGCAGAGTGAATAAACAACTGAGCTTAGATCCTGGAAACAGTGTGTAATGGGAATTTGTCACTCATGGTGGATAACTAACATACATACAAGCTATACTGCCAAGCTAATGGAAACCAATGAAAACTTCTTTTTTAAACAGTCAAACTTTTGCACATTAAAAGTTTGTGCTGAGCCCAGAGAAAGTATGCTTGGGCAACAACTGCTCATAGTTGGCAGTCTCAAGCAAATTTCAAGTATTTCTGGTAAATACCAATCTTTGTGTGAAAGACATAATAAGGTCTCCTTTAAAAACAGCAGTTTGACATCTCTTTTCCTCCTCCTCCTCCTTTGGTTTTAAAATAGATGAAAATCCAAAAGTCAGGGAACATTTAAGATGAATAGTCTGTATTTATTCTCAACAAGTCAGAGCTGCAACAAAATGCTGAAGCGTGGAATGCTCCTGATCAGGGTTCCAACCAACCAGCCATGCCCCTTTCCAGGATATTCCATTCTATTCCATTCCCCCTCCCACTTTCTGCTTTGCCTGCCCAGTCAGTCAGTAATCCATAGCCACTTAGTGTGCTCAGCCCTCATTGGGCTGTTTTTGGATCCCCCTCCCCTATAGGGTTTTTTTTTTGGTAAAGATTTTTTGTATTTCTGCAAAGTTTGAGGTTCCTGTGAGGCTCCTGGTATCTTCCTCTTGGGCATGGATGCTGCCATTTTGTTTGCATAACTATCCACACTCAGAAAATGAGTTCACTATTAGTACATAGGACTGCCTTCAAAGCCCAATTTTATTTTTTTTTAAATGCCGATAGCACTTTCTTAGGCTTAGTTTTATAGCTGTGGAGACCGCCCATGATCATCATTGCAAAACAAAGGAGGATATGAGACCACACAAAAGCAGAACCCAGGATGATGAAAAAGATAAGGAAGTCTGTGATTTCCAAACATTACTTTGAATCACTGCCGCTATGTCGTCCCGGATACTTGTAGGATCAAATCTGCATTTGTAACAATGTCAGATGCTTCATGTTTTTACATTTTCTTTCCAAGAGCAATTTCCATTTTATTTTTCTCTGCAACACCTTTCTGTAGATCAAATACCACTATCCACCAAGTGCTGCAGAAGTACAAAATATGTATCTGAGTTGCAAGAAGAATGCTTGGTAGATTGTACCAATTGTCTGGAACCCTGGCTTGTTCGGCTCGCTCTCTGATGTACTGCTGCTGGCCACAAATGCAAGACAGATTTTAATTCAGGTTTCACATGACCAGTGTAAAAGTGTCTCATTTCCATATTTCTTAGAAATCAGTGTGTCCTGAACTACGCGTTTCAGCTTTCTGTCTCTTGTGGAAGTACGTTGACAATGTTGGTACCCCCTTAATGAGGCCAACTTAGCTTTACATTACTGGTACATAGAGCTTGCTTTCTGCAAGCACTGTTACATTTCTGACTCCTCATGGAAATGCACCCCCCCCGCCCCCAATCTGAGGATTGTTAAAGTGTGTGAAGGGGGAAGTCCTGTGTGTATGAGAGCCAAAGCAGATGTTCTGTCAGTACACAGGATACATTTCCATATCCAGTTTTGCTTTACTTAATTACAGGTGGAAGGGGGAGGGGAGAGATCCTTATCAGAAACACTGCACATGGGAGAGGGCAGGGGCCCTTATGTCTTTAGTCCCCAGCTCAACTGGAATCTAAACCACCCACCACAATGTATGGCTCGAATGCAGAGGAAAAAAATCCCCATTGATGCCAATAGGATTTCTTTCTCTGCATTCCAGCTGTGCGCAGGGGGGGGTGGGGGCAACGTAGGGTGCTTCTAGGTAGAGTGGCCACTTATGAATCATCAGAAAAAGAAGAAATACATTACCAAAAAAGAGGATAATTATTTGCATAACATTTGCCTGTGCTAATTTTTATGTACATATGCAAATTTAGCCATAATTATTCTAACTTAAATTAAAATACAGTACATCTCACCATACTGTGGAAAAATGTATGACATGTGTGCCTGCCTGTTCCACCTGCTGTGTGGGTGCTAACTCTTCTTTACCTTTGAACTGGAAATTGGACAGGACAGCCCCTCAGGTAGAGGACACCTTCAAATAGAGGCCAGTCCTTTGGCAGCCCTTCAAATAGCAGGCTGTCATCTGTAAAAGAGGACACGTGGCCACCCTACTTCCTTTAATCCCGCCATCACCCTGCCTCATCCATAGAATTTTACGAGACAATGTCGTCTTCTTCAGACATCGTCTTCCACTCATAATCCTCCCGTGTTTTCCCCATTGCTTCTTCCTTCTTTTTTCTTACCACAGAAATCCATTAAAGAGAAATACGCAATAGCTGCACAATGTCCTTTGACGGTTAGTACTAGGGCCCCATCATCTGGAAGTAGGGATGTACTGATTGTGTAAAATCTATTCCATCTGTGTTTTGTGGATTGTGACGTCCACCAATTCACTCATTGATGGAATCAGGTTTTCTTTGGGTTTCCAAATTTGTGCAAATTCACACTTGTGCAAATTTGCACTTGTGAAAAGGCGCAAATCCCCTGAAAATGAGCATCTTCGCGCTTTAGCCTA
Organism: Heloderma suspectum; assembly: GCF_057233095.1. Classification (NCBI taxonomy): domain Eukaryota; kingdom Metazoa; phylum Chordata; class Lepidosauria; order Squamata; family Helodermatidae; genus Heloderma; species Heloderma suspectum. Next base: position 92,671,178 of record NC_139459.1, read on the forward strand.
TGGGGGAAATGTGCATTTCCAGCTAGTTTTTTTTTTTGGGGGGGGATATTTTTCTATTACTAAATTTGTGCAAAATTCTGGAAAGTTAGAAAAAATGGTCCGCAAGTCTGTAGAATCTGCCCAACTGGAATGCATAGGTTGAATTCATAAAAATCTGAACTGATTTGATTCCATTGCAGGTTTCTCTGAAATCCCTGTCTGGAAGCATCCACAGACTCCCATTGTGCTGGGAAGTAATGACACCAGCCTTCTCTTCCTGCGCACAGTGCTTCTGATAAGGATATGCTCCCTGCGCACCTATACTGGAGTACAGCAAAACTGGATGCATAGCTGCATGCTACATATTCACAGAATGTCTGCTTTGGCCCTGAGACATCTCGTATTCAGCCTTAAATTCCTAGCTGTCACAGTAAATTCCTCTTTCCTCAGTCTGTGACTGGGTCAAGCATGTGAAGGAAAAACTCCCACACTCTTCAATTCCAACTCATCTTTACTTAGGCTTGCCCAGTGCTGGAGCATTGGCTGTTATTAGGAGGAAGAAGACTTCGTGTCCTCAGTGTTATTATTTTAAAAAAGTAATCAGGTTTATGTGTGTAGCACTTTTCAGCTAAATCACATGGAAACACCTAACAAATGCTATCACCACCAGCCACTCATACCCAAGTACTATTATACTAATAGCGAAGTCATTCTCCAAGTGCTAGCTAGTCCTTATGTAGCCAAAATGGCACCATCCAAGCCCAAGAGGGAGGAGGTATGAGCAGGCTTGGGACAAGTTCAAGATTTGCAGAAGTTCCAGAAAAATCTTTAGGGGTAAACAAACAAACCCCTAAATGTAGAGGAACCCAACACCTGTCTAAGGAGGGCTGAGCATGCTGAACTCAGAATGTCCACCAGCAGGGGTGGTGGTGGTAGGGGGGAATACAGGAAAATGGACTGGAGTATCCTAGAAAAGGGCACGGCCGGAACCCTGAACAGGAACACGCCACGCTGCAACATTTTGTTGTAGGTCCCACTTGTTTAATATGTAATATAGATGCAGTGGATTGCAATGTGTGGAGAATGTGGACAGGGAGACATTTTTCTCCCTCTCTCACAATACTAGAACCCAGGGTCATCCCATGAAGCTGATTGGTGGGAGATTCAGGACAGATAAAAGGAAGTACTTCTTTACACAGCGCATAGTTAAACTATGGAATTCGTTACCACAGGATATAGTGATGGCCACCAATTTGGATGGCTTTAAAAGGGTGTTAGATACATTCCTGGAGGAGGAGGCTATCAGTGGCTACTAGTCTTGATGGCTATGTGCTACCTCCAGAACCAGAGGCAGTGAGCCTATGTACACCAGTTGCTGGGGAACATGTGTGGGAGGGTGCTGTTGCACTCATGTCCTGCTTGTGGGTTCCTGGTTGACAGCTGGTTAGCCAGTCTGGACTAGATAGACCCTTGGTCTGATCCACATGGCCCTTCTTATGTTCTTAAGGTATAATTAAAGCAGGTCATATCCAGTAAAGATTACTGTCCTATATGTCAGCATTACTTCAGTTTAAGAACTGTCTATTTCATATTGTTGAGTTGTTGTTGTTGTTGTTCAGTCGTTCAGTTGTGTCCGACTCTTCGTGATCCCATGGACCATAGCACGCCAGGCCTTCCTGTCCTGCGCTCTCTCCCGGAGCATGCTCAAGTTCATATTCATTGCATCGGTGATGCTATCTAGCCTATTGTTGAGTAGCACTAAATAAAGGTGCAGCATTAAAGGACATTGTTTATGATTAATAACAAGCCCATTCGAATTTGAAAACTTATTTACGGGTCGCATTGTTCATCACCAGTTTATGCGATCTGAAAGAATGACAATTTAGCAATTACATTATGAAATCAGTTCCAGGGAAATGTAGGAAAATACAGAAAGTAACATGCAAAAAACTGGCTGACACATGCCTTGAGGGTGGTGAATATTTGAGTGAGATTGAATGACCATAAATAGCTTTTGTGTCTTATAAAGTTATTTGACTATTTTTTTTAATAGGAAAAAAAATGTTCTAAATTAGAGTGTGTTGTTCAGGTCCTATGAAAGATGGTAATTTTGCCTTAAAATCTCTTCATAGCCCTGTTAGTTACAATTCATTGACCCGGTTTGCATGATCACTGCTACTTAAACACTATTTACCCACCTGGGCATGGCTTGTCATGCTGCACCTGGCCAAGTAATGAGGCAAATGGTGCCCAGCATGTGCCACGGCTTAAATAAGCCATCATGGCTTGTTTAAACCATGGTGATTGTGAAGCTCGGCCATTGTGTACAACTAAGACCAATTTTTTTAAAGAAGATCCTAGATTAGGAGGTATCCCAGGGTGGCCCTTCTCTGATATTCACACTTCCAGCCTACCATTCTTTATTTCAGGTGTGGTTGCCCATGTTTCAGATGTGCTGGCTAACCCAGAGCAGCATGGGGCCTCATAAACTCTGCTGGACCAAAGCAGGAAAGTCCTATATCTCATTAAGTATCTCTAAGGATGGAGTCACATGATATTTTCCAAGTAAGGTAATTTTCTGCTTGTCACCTCATGATGGAAAGCCATATGGAATTAAGATGTGCATTCTGGAAAAGTCATTGACAACAGGTCCATTGTCAGCACTCAGCATCCCAGCTAGAGTGGACAGGTGTCCTCTTTTACAGAGGACAGCCCTCTGTTTGAGGACCACGCTCTATTTAGAGGGTCCTCTATTTGAAAGGCTGACCCGACCAATTCCAGTTTGAAGATAATGGCCCATACGAACTGGTGCCCACCAACCGTTAGCACCAGAACAGCAGGCTGAATAGGCTGGCACAGAGGTCACAGCCTTCCACAGTATGGTGACATGTCCTTTATTTTGATTTAAATTATAATAATTATTTCTAAATTTGCATCTATACATATAAATTAGCATGTGCAAATATTATGTGAATCACTGTCCTCATTTGTCCTCTTTTTTTGGTGATTCGTAAGTGGCCACCCTAATCCCTTGGCAGCTGCTGGGTCTAGTGTCCTGGCAGGGCTTACCACTGACTCCTGCTCTAGGCTTTCCCTTTAAACATGGTTTCTTGGTGGTGTCAGGCTGGGAATTACCATTCTAATTTCCCACAATACCCTGGACTGCTGCTATGGGGTGTTGCTCTGTTGCTCTGAGGGATTCTGGGAAATTAACATTGAAGTTCCCAACAGCCTGCTACTGCCACCAGGTCACTAAAGTATGAAGAGGCCTACCACAGGACACCTTCAAATCTGGACTCAGCCCTGATTGGGAATATTCTGTTAGGAAACACGCTTAGGAAAAGCTTTCCTTGCATTTATATATACTTTTTTTCAAACCTGTTTATTAGATCTTGATGAGGAACCCTTAGGAACGGACCCGAGTGTGCCCCAACACTGGCTAGATGACTCTGACTTCTCCTTCAGTCAGAAAGCTCCACCTGCCATCAAGACAGAGTTTAACAGCTTGTTTTGGGGAAAAGACATAGCTATTGGCTATAGTCAGTGCTGGCACAAACTCTCCCACCTCCTCAGGTGGGAGAGCACACACTGGCAGCAGCTCCCATTGCCACTGGCCCCTTCCACCTAGGGATGGCGGAGAATTTCTCCACGAATCTCCGGGAGGCTGAATGCCAACGCATTCGGCCCCCCCAAATTGGTGGAGAAACGGTCCACCACCCCTTCACCACCCCCGGAATGGGACTTACCTTTGGCGAATGTCCCTGGTGCTGGCGGCTCCCGGCGGCGGTTCGGCGGCGGTGTGGCGGCGGCGGCCAGTCTTCCGACCCGCTGCCGCCGCCACCATTTCCAAGTAAAACAACAACAACAACAAACGTGATAGACTACGTAAAGATTTACGTAGCCTATCACGGCTAGATTTTCAAAAAACACTGTGATAGGCTATGTAAATCCTTACGTAGCCTATCACGGCTGACTCTGGGGGGGGGAAAAAAAAGCGCATACACAAATGGCGGCACCCATGGGCGCTGCCATTTGCGTACGCGCTTTTTTCCCCCCAAAGTCAGCTGTGATAGGCTATGTAAGGATTTACGTAGCCTATCACGGCTGACTGCAGGGACGCAAACGGCGGCGGCTATGGCCGCCGCCATTTGCATCCTGGCAGGAGACGAGATTCGCGGCCAGAGGGACGGGGCGCCTCCCCCCCCGGCCAGAATTTCGGTGGGGAGGGATGGGGCGCCTCCCACCCCGCCCAGAATTTCGGGGGGAGGGACGGAGCGTCTCCCCCCCACCGCGAAGCAAGCTGCGGGATAAGGTAAGGCTTTCGTCCATCCCTACTTCCACCCCTCTCCAGTATCTGTCTCCCAGTGGCCATGCTGGCTGTGGATGATGGACACTGTAGTCCAATACATTTGGGGGAGCCTGGTAGGGGAAGGTTGATCTAATGAAACAGCTGCAAAACAATACGGTTAAACACATTCTGTTCTTTTTGCTCCAGTATCTTTTATTTGTTGTCAACTTGCAAAATACTTTGATACTGAGGCATGGGACATCTGCATGTCCTATGAGTCACTGGGGACAAGTATTTTCTAACTCTCAGCAAAAAAAGACCACAAGTGCATTTCCATTCTTGTGTGCTAGATGATATATGGAAAATCTCATTAAAATAAATGGAAGTCCTTTGTGGGAGGATTTAATATGTAGGTTTGTGTTCAGTATTTAGGAGAAGATCCGGGCAGATTTCAAAAAAATGTTGCAGTCCAACATTTCTCTGCCCACCCCCTCAAATCAATAACATTCCCGGGAAAGTTGGATATAATTATGATCAATTATGATTCTATGATCAAAAGACAACAAAAGTGTGTGAACTGTGTAATGAGCTCTGTATTTTAGTACAGCAGCTCTTGAGCTGAACCAACATTTCTTATAGCCTTATTTTACTAATCTGAGCAATCCAGATGCATATCTAAATTCCAGTCTGTTTTAGACAGCTTTGCATGGACAGTTACCCATTGCGATGGTGGAACAAATCTTAAAAACACACACAGCTTAACTGACAGAAATGTAGCAAACTACAAAATCTGATCAGTTGCTGCAGTGATCGTTTTGCCAGAAGACAAATCAAGACATTCTGAATGACTAAACATGAGTCTGCAGATTAATTACAGAGTTTGAAAATATTACCTTTACACAAAAATCACGAAGAACAGAACTTACAGAGTTATGCTCCCCCAGTTTAATATTGGCAGTCTTAGTGCATGATCTGAAGTCCCACTGATTTCAATGGACCATATTTCCAGGGTCGCTGTGTTTAATATTATACACTATTATACCAGCTTCTCCAGAATGTGGGAGCAGCTGCCATTTTTAGATAACCCTCAAATAACTCATGGCTTGTTTTAGGGTTATTTGAGGGATGTCTATCCCTCAACCAACCCCTGCTGCCTGGGTTGGCAAAATGTGACAAGCTGAGCACCCACAGGCACCATGCAAAGATAGCGCCCACGGGCACCCAGCACAACGCAACAACAGCTAAATTAAGCCACAGTGGTCTGTCGTTGCATGCAATTTGCAAACAGGCTCAGTAAATCAGTGCCCCTTGGGTAGAAGATCTGTAGTTGTTGAATGAAGGGAAAGGCTTGCTTGGAGGGACAGGCCAATAATTAAGGGCCCAGAGAAAACATGTAGGATCAGAACGATGGTACCCTTCAGGTACCATTTCAAGACAAACGTGTCTTGAAATGTCTTTGTTTTAAAACTGCCATGTTGCTCCCAAATGGTAAGGCTCCATTTTGTTCATAGCAATTGAGCTTTGCAATTGAAAGAAGTACAGGAAGAAAAATGTATGGAAGTAAGATAACTGCAGGAAGAGGGGAAAATCTAATCTAGAGACTGTGACTATTCTGAAGTCTTTATGGTGCTGGGCAGACATTAGCTTTATATCTTCCATATATTAGATGTGGAATTTCCAAGTATACTAAGAATTGGGCTTACACCACACCAGGCAAGTCAGTGGTAAATGTTGCCATTTTGTGCCATTTCCTTTATGAGTGTATATATACATTCAAATCAGGTATCTCTCCTATCACCTGTAAAAAATATTTCATTTTCTCATTGCTTTTAATTCTAATCTAGTGCCCACTGGTGGCCCCTCCCTCTCCCAGCTGCCACCAGAAAAGAATCTGAGGGTGGGACAAGAAACAAATTAGACTTGAACTCAAAAGAAGAAAAACTGCAGAAGAGAAGGGGGGGGAAGAGGAGCAGACTGCAGACCACAAAGAACAGGACAGCCCAGAAGGGCAATAGATGCAGTGCACACCTGAGTTTAACTGATAAATTCCCATCTATCTGGACAACTGAATCAAGCATCACCATCTTGCTTTTCCTCCTCGCAATCCTGTGACTCGTGTCTTCTTAGAATGTGAGCCTGAGGACAGAGACTGTCCGACTGTTGATTCTTATAAGGTGCTCTAGTAGTCTTTTGACTGAAGAATGGGATAGAAATGCTTTGAATGAATGTATGAATGAATGGCAACAGATATTCTGCATTGGTTCAGCAACCAAATTCTTGCTCTCCTACACTTCCTTTCAGTCTGTAATATAGCTATATGGACTGTAATTGTAAGCGCTAGTGACAAGCGAGAGGCAGCCTCCATCTAACTTTCTGGATGTTGAGAAGGACAGATCTGTAGCCACATTGTTCCCCCCTTTTCCTAACAATGGATATTCTGTTCTCAGCTTTGTCTGCATCCTGTCTTCCCAAAGCAGGTATTTCCTGAGAGAAAGGCAACAAGAGTGCCGACAGGGGATCGCCTTTCTGCCTTCTGCACTCACTCACACTCTCCCTGCCCTCAGGAACCATTGATGCAGATAAAGGGAAAGAAAAATGGACAAAGCTGAAACTCCTGGTTTAACAATGAGGCGGCTTGTTTCCCACAAGAGAGGTCTTTTTGCAGCTGGCAATTAAGAAATGTAATAGGAGTGAAGACAACCCTATGGCACTGTCTAGTCATAGTTTTGTTGCATTATTTAAAAAATTGGCTTTGGTATTTTTAAAAAATATATCCTGCTGTCTCAGCTGCTGCTGTGTTGGTTGCTTTGGTCTGAGGAGAACGTGGCTTGTGGGGCCAATTTTCATTGCGCCCACCATCACAATGAATTCGGTGTCCCGTCGGGTTAAACGCTCTTGCATTAAAACGTGATTATTCACACTCACCCATTTTCCCTGTTCAAGTGCTTCATTGACTGCGGGAGCTCGGTTCATACTGAGTGCTGTGCTGTTTTCCTGCTGCTTTCCTGCGTGCGCTTGTCTGATCTCGGATGCTAAGCGGGGTCGGCCCGGTCAGTAGTTGGATGGGCACCGCCTGGGAATCAGCCTTCCTGCATTGAGCAGGGGGTTGTTGTATCCCTTCAAATGAGACTAAGTTTTACCCCCTCCTATCCCCCGCTCTGGATGTGTGTGTTTTAAATTAAGGCGTTATCCTCGCAGAATCGGGGCTTCTCCACAAGGTTTTTTTTTCTAATTGAGGCATAATCTTCGAAGCTTCGAAGTTGTGAAGCTTCACAACTTCCAAGCATCAAAGATCATGCCTCAATTAGAAAAAAAAACATTGCGGAGAAGCCCCAATTCTGCGAGGATAATGCCTTAATTTAAAAAAAAAACACATCCAGAGCGGGGGATAGGAGGGGGTAAAACTTAATCTCATTTGAAGGGATACAACAACCCCCTGCTCAGTGCAGGAAGCCTGATTCCCAGGTGGTCTCCCATCCAAGCACTGACCGGGACCGACCCCGCTTAGCTTCCGAGATCAGACAAGCGCGTGCACATCCAGCCCTTTGCTTGTTGCTGAGGAAACGGGGGCTGCTCAGGAAGCTATGCGATTGGTAGCTGGAAGAAGACATGGGGCCATCGAGAGCTGTGATTGGACAGGAGGGAAATACAAACACCGCTGCATATGGACAGGCGGGGGAGGGGACTATGACTGGATATGGTAGCAAAGGCGGAAAATCAGAGCACATTAAGGGGAAATACTGGGATATTAGGGTATTAAAAGCGGGAGCACGGAAGTGGGAAATTCCGGTTCCAATTCGAGGCGGCTACTGCGTAGTGTGAAAGGCGGGTGATGAATCCTCACTGGAAGTGAAAAAAGGTGGTAAGAAGTTCAGGGAATAGGTGTGTGAGGATTGGCTTGGTTTGTGGCAATACAGGGCCTACAGTGTAGGAGAAGGTACGAGGGGATTTGGTTCTCAGCCAATGTTATATATGTTTTTACTTAGCTTTTTTCTTCTTCTGTCCCACATATCATTGCTTTGCATAATTGCTCAGGATAGGTGGGCTGTAAATCAACATAAATCTTTCTCCAGATAAATAAGTATATATCCCAGAAGGCAAATAGGGAAAATCTAGTGCCACCGGTTGATTAAGTTTTAACTCCTCACGTCTGTGAAGAGATCATATCATCTTAAGAGAATAGACAGGGCAAACAGTTAAGGAAAAAAAAGGGGACGAGCTAAGGGAGATAAATACAATCCCCACAGGAAAGAAGAGAATGTAAGCTGATGACGAAGGTTTGGATGGTAAAAGGAATTTTTTTTAGAAAAGTGGTTTGTGATGGTAGCTACTGACCATAAGTGAAGAGCTACAGCAAGCCTGCCCAGCCTCAGGCTTGGAGGCCAAATCCAGCTCTTGGAGGGTCCCAATACTGCCCCCTTTGCCTAGGTCCACCCCCTTTCCTCCAACCACTTATCATTTGGTGGTTTCTCAACTTCTGTGCACTTTTTAACCTTTTCCAAAAGGTTGAAATGCCTCTCCTAAAGTTTAGTTACTGATGGGAAGAGCTTTAAGCTAAAATATGCTGGTGTTTGGAGGTTTTGGACCTGGCCAGTTTGCCTTCGGCCCTGCCCACCACTGGAATGCACCCCACCTCTGGGCAAAGAGCGTCTCTGAAATGGGATTTGTCCCTCAGCCTAACAGAGGTTCTGCATCCCTGAGCTAGAGGATGGTGGGAAGATTTCTGTTGTATAGGTAGAAGAATGACTGCAGAATCAACAGGCCTCAAACACAGCTGTTCTTTAATTCAGCATGCAGAAGTGACAACTTAGTGGAAGCCCCATTCACTGTTGCTACCCCAAGCTCTACAGGAGCTGCCAGAGTTCAAAACAATAACTAAGCCACAGTACTTCCCCTCCCCCTGATACATAACAATTTCCCTTATGGGAGAAATAAAGGAAGAATGGATTCCAGCAGGACTGGAATTGCTAGAACTCAGGCAAGGATTTAATGTAGGCTTCCCAGCCAATCAGAAAGGTGGGATATGGGTCAGTGGTAGGCACGGCCAAAGCCCGCAGTGGGCAGGGCCAGAGCCCAAAGTGAGTGGGCCACCCCTTTTCTCTTTCTGCTACCCCTTTTTGTCTCTCTCCCTCTCTTCCTTCCTGTCCAGTGTGGGCTGCCAGGGAAGAGACAGATTGTGTTTGCTAGAGGTCTGAACTGATCGCATGCAGAGACCTTTTGAAATTGGGCCGAGGGCCACAGGTTAACCGCCCCTGTCTTAAACAGTCATGCATTTGGGGAGGCAGGTGTGGCCAATGATCAGGACAGCCTAAACCAAGAATAGTCACAGCTCTCAGCTTGGGAGAAGCCATAAGATTGCTCTCAGCATGTGAGAAAAATGGAATGCCCTACCAAGGAGAAAACAAAAAAGAGTTGTGGCACTTTAATGACTAACAAATGCCTTATGGCATAAGCTGTCATGGATTAGAGTTCACTTTATCAGATACATGAAGTATTATCCTAAGATGGCAAGTATATATAGACATGGTTGTGGAAGGGTTGTAAGCAAGAAGACAGAAGGGAATGAAATGCAAAAAATGCAGACTGTGACAATTACGTTAAAGCTTATATGTATGTAAAAAAATTGCACAGACAATTAGGGATGTACGGACTGTGTAAAATTCACTCCGTCTGTGTTTCAGATAGTCAGTTGCTTTTTGTTCCATTGTCCGCCCACAGATAGATGTGGATGATCTTTTTTCATTATGTAGAAAAATCCGCAAATATTGACGTAAGTATTTACATATGTATTTGCATAATTTGCATAAATGTTACATACTCAGTATGTAACATTTAGTGTATTGTCTCCCATTCCATTCAATGTTTCCTCAGCAGAAACTTATGTATTTTCCTATGAATGTACAGTATATGCTTAAATTTCAGGAAAGTAAAAAAATAATCCAAAAGTCCACGGACTCTGCACAGCCTGAGGGGCTTGCTCTGCAGCGCATTCTGCAGGTCGGATTCTTAGAAATCCGAGCGCATTTTAGTCCATCTCGAATTTCTCCAGCATCCCTACGAGACCATTCACAAAGCAGTTTTAATTATAACTCAAAAATCCTGGCATTGGTAAGGTAATTAACCCCTTCAGTAGGATAAATGTCTATTATCTTGATTCAGGCCACAGCTAAGAGGCCTGAACTTCTTAAGTTGAAGTTTCATGGTGCAGTTTCCCTTTGAAGTTCCAAGATGGCTCTTTTAAGGCCAATGGCAAAGTGACCTATGTTATCCCACTGGTTTTGAATGTTGCACTTTTTGATCTTGGATATTGTTATTTTTGCTCTGTTAGACTAACACAACTACCCACCTTGAAATTATGGATAAGGAAAGTCTGTGTGGTCTGGTCGCTAGTTATATTCTGAGGCCTGGCAAAAACATGGGGGTTTTAAGCCTGATTTGTGGTTTTCCCTGCTTACCTGATATTGTGACCCCAACTGTTCAGTTTGTATTTACTGCTCTTATTGCTGTTTTGATAATTCAGTTTAAAAACAAACAAAACCCACATTGTTATTGTTAGCTGCTTTGCTTTGTTTGCAAGAATAGTGGGATATAGATCATCAAAGTCAATAAAGAGATTGATAGAATAAGGGTGCAATCCTATGTATGTTTAGACAGAAAAAACTCCTACAAGTTGTAGGACTTTTTCTGTCTAAGCATGCATAAGATTGCACCCTAAGTGGGGTGGGAAATGAAGATGCAACTTTTGAAAGGAGACATGAACATTTTTTTTTTTTTTACTGTTTTTGCTGGGTTAAATGACCCTACAATTCAAAGATTGACTGCTTTTGAGAACTGTCAAAACAATTAGTTCACCCTCCCTGCCACCACCACTTTTGTAGGACAGACAGTATAAGAAAATAACAGGCTTTAGCTACTCACCTCACCCACTGTCTTTCCTGTGATTTACATTCTTGTAAGTGAAGAGCAATGAAAGGCATAGGGAACACTGAAATTCCATAACATGACAGCCCTCTGATTAAAGAACATATTTTGCAATGACTGACATGTCTAAAGATAATGTCAAAAGTCAACCATAAAAGTGAGCATTAGAACAGTTCCAGATGTTGAGATTTTTACACTATGGCTGAGTTAAGCATTCAGGTAAGCACGCATAGTGTATTTATGCATGATAGCTTTTCCTACTCTCCTCTAAGTGTGTGTGGCCCTGATTCGGACTGGAATTATGGCACTCTGGGAGGTGGGTGTCAACCTTTCCCCCACCCATTCTTTTGTGAAATTCCACCTCCACCCTCATGGGGTTAAAAAAAGGGGGGGGCTCAATTGGAGTCAATGCTGGTTTCCCCCCTTTTTAAATTCTCCCCCTCCCCCAGGGCGGATATGTGGAATTTCAGGGAAAAAATGGGTGGGGGAAAGTTTAACACCCCCACCCCCCGGAGTGCCATGGTCCTGATTCAAATCAAGGGCCCACACTTTAATTGAGTAGGAAAAGCTAGCATGTATAGCTCCACTCTGCATGTTAATGGAGACATTTACTTTGGTCCTTAGGATGCAATTCTGTGCACACTTACTTGGGAATAAGCCATTCAAACTCAGCTGGATTTGCTTTTCTCTCCCACTACACAGGTTTGAGCTGTTACTGTTAGACTCTGGTATTAAGCACACACTTTTAGCCAGCACTTATTCTTCTTATGCTACTCAGTGGGATTTGCTCTCAATTGCAGCTTTACTTCTAAGTAAGCTTTCTTATTGTTATTGATGATGGTTTCTGGTCTTATTTAGATTTATCGCTAATTAAATTCATACTTCGTGTTTTGTTAACAGTAACTGCTTTTTTTTTTTTATAAAAGGGGGAAAAAGAATGCTGTTCCATCTCCGAGAGAAAATGGAGTTCTGCATCAAGATGGCTCCTTAGTGCTGTCAGTTCTTAATAACTACAAGCAGACTGACAATGGCTTAACACAGGGGTATTGAACCTCAGGCCTCTGGGCCAAACCTGGGCCATCTGAGGTCCCCGTCTGGTTCTCAAGGTTTCCAGATGGCCAACTCACCCTTCCGCCGGCTGTTGGGTGTGTTCCCAGTTTTTGTGCATTTCTCCCCCATTCTAATGTTGGGAATATTGCAATCTTGTCCGCAAGTTACTGGAAGGGGGCAATGTTGCAGTTAGCTAGTGCATGGAAATTCTGACCACAGCTAGCCTTAGGATCTCTATAGCCTACAGTATCGTTTCCTGTGATTTCTTCCTTTTGCCCCTCCCCTTCCTCCCCCCCAACCTCCTCCATTGCTGGGAGCACATGTGTTTGTTCTCTTGCGCCTGCCTGTATAATGGAACACGTAATGAAATGAACAAACCCTTTTGAAACTCGATGCTGTACCTGCATTGTATATGCAAGAATATTTGTGAGTCAACTGTTTTTCTTTCTTCCCCTGAAGAAGGGTGTGGTCGCCTTTATTGTACTAAGATAGCCTCTGTGCCTGTGGGACTGGTAAACGCTCCTTCTGCTTTGCCTTTTTGTTTTTCTCAACTTAAGGCTTAGTTGCAGGCAGTAAGAGCCTTAAACTAGACTATCCTGGCATTTTGGGATGTTTTTGGTGTTTTCGCCCCGCCCTACTTGCCTTCATCAACACCGGAGAGCTTCTCCAAAATTGAATTTGGCCCTTGGGTGAGAAGAGGCTCGACGCCCTTGGTTTAACATCACTGCTTGGCAATACTCTTACAAGCCAACATCATATGATTTTTATTTTTGAATTCCTAAAAATCTTCTGGAAGAAATGGAAGACTTTTTTTTTTTTTTTAGTTGGCCTCGCTTTTAGTGGCTAGAGCTAAACTGGAAAGTGGTGGTGGTGGTGTTTTAATACTTAATATTTTATCTATTTGTGTGTTTCTATAATGTATATTGTTTCCCTTCCAGAACTAAAAATTCAGCAAATTAATGTGCTCATTAGAATCTGGCATTGCTTATTTCTTGTTTCTACTTATTTCCTAAGTTACACCTGGATTTTATCAGTTCAGCCTGAAGCCTCTAAATATGAAACATACCTAGTAGCAAATATATTAGAATTTGTACTATTAAGTCCCCCAATATTCAGCTTTTTATTAGATCAGACAATAGGAATGGATAAGGGCATTGCAATGGTTAAAAAAAATGTTGAGTCCTCAGATTAATCAAATGCAGGAAGAGGGAAGATGGGGAAATATTTCAAAACAGCTCTGAGATATTTCAAAATAGCATGTGTTTTATTTCTCTTTTTTGCAAGGGACCCAAAGTTTGTGTAGATGAGCCATAATGAATAGTTAAAATGACACCACCTCCTCCTCCTCCATCTACCCAAATCATTTTATTCCTAAAGCAAAAGCATCTGTATCTGACAGGGGCTTGAAATGTTCCCTCACACAGCTTATATCTTGCCTGTCATTAAGATTTAAATATTTTAGCTCCTGATATTTTGGCCTGTTTCTTGCTGATTACAGCGTGATGATCCCAGTTTCCTAACTGTGACGGGTCTTATTCATGATAGTGCAGGTTCCCCTGTTTCCCATCTTTGGCCCTTTCATCACACTGGTTAATAGCCGACTTACTTAACTGCCATGAAAAGTACTATAAGAACAGTCCCTTTGTGCCTAATCAATGGAGGCTTTGGGATCTTTCCTGCCCTATGTTATTATGGGGAAATGAAGCCTTTCTAGTCCTCATACAAACAATAGGGTCATTATTATTAATTTTTTGTTGTTAAGGAATGGAAAAGAAAAAAGATGATTGGCCCAAATAAAAACCTTACTGCAGTTTTGTATTCTTATGTAAAAACAGACCGATGTGGAACTTCGGCTTGAAGAGTGGACAAAGGCGATGCAACGTGGATAGAATTTTTATAAAGAGCTTCTCTCCAAAAGGAGATATTGACTGGACTCGAATGACATACCGCAGCTCATCATGGGTCATTTCACCCACAATGAGCTACGGTGCTGTGAAGGTTTGAGGCCTTCAGAGGCAAAGGGAAGAAAGGTCAGGCTTAGAGGCCTGGGTTTTTTGTTGGGAGGGGGTATCCCTGAGAGGAGTAGTTTCATTTCCCCAGTTAAGTTTCATTTCTTCAGGCTTGAAACAATTCTTTCTGCTTGGGGGGAGGAGGCGTAATATAAAGAGAGTGAGAGAGCCAGTAAGAGCAGACTTGGGGAGAGCAGGGCCTGGTGAGTGAGCTGGAAGAAGCAGCCAAGAGGAGTCTAAGTACAGCTAGGGTAAAGGAACTTGCATTTTGCAACTCTTCTTTTCTTTTATGGCCTTTTGTATCACTCAGCTCTATTTTGTAAATACCTATAGTTGTGATTGTTTGCTTTAAATTTACAAGTAAATTGTTGTGGTTCAACCCCAAGTGACTGGTGTGTCAATCACTCCACATCTACAGCCTAAGCCCCACATTATTGGGAAGGGGAAGTTTAAAAGGAGGAAGATGGGACTCTTAAGGAGGCAAGAGATCCTTAAGGAATTGCTCAGGGAGTCCAGGTCATAAGGTTCAATATGCCAGCCCTGCATGGGGGATGTCATGTCGTGCAAACCCAGTGAGGGTGGGTTAAGCAGCCCTCACGTAACCCTAAAACAGACCATGGGCTGCAACGTCACCATGGGTTAAGTCTCTAAGTAACTCACGGTGGGCTGTCATGCTGTGCAAACAGCTGTTTACTTCACATTTGAGAAGACTGGCTCATCATCATTTCTATACTGCCCAATAGTCAAAGTTCTCTGGATGGTTCACAAAAATTAACTACTTAAACTGCTAAAACAGTTGCATTTTTTTTTTTTTTAAGAACAATCCTATGCTCAGGAGCTCAACTCCTTCCTATGTCTTGTCAGTTCTTGCTGGAAGGCAGAAGTCAGGAGGGAGGCGGTCCTTCTTGTATTTTTCTTCCATCTCTGGATGGAAGAAAAATCTCTATCTCCCATTGCTGGCAATGGGAGGGAAACACTTCAGGGGCTGAGAGGGCTTACGATCCCTTGGATCCTCAGCCGCTCACTCCTGCCCACCACCCATTCTCCCCCCTCCCCACCATGAGGTTGGAGTTCTAACTTCATAAAGGAACCCATGACAGAAACCTCCATGGTGGCGGTCCAGGAATGACATAGAATTTTTTTCCTGAGGTTGCAACTCTATGGCCTTGGAGGGCTTTTTCTGAGCAATTCTATGGCCCCTGGGACACTGCCTAGGAGCTATGGGATAACTCTGTAAATTGATTTCAATAGCATTGTCAAAAACAAGGCCGGGCAATGGCATATATTGCAGCAAGGAAGAGTTTTGCATAGCTGTTTTTCAAACACATGGACAGGCAATGTAGCCATAGAGCTTTTCTTAATTTTTGTGAACCGCCCAGAGAACTTCAGCTATTGGACGGTATAGAAATGAAATGAATGAATGAATGAATAAATAAATAAATAAATGTATTTATTGTGCGCTTGTGATTCCTTACTCATGGTTGTTAACGGGTTCTTTACATGATGTAGTGATCCTTCAGTTTGGCTTCTGTTTTTCAGAGCACTTTCCCGGGCTGTTTCAGAACAGGGAAACGGGGTATTATTTCTGAACGCGCTGTTTCTATTTATGTATTTGTGGTATTCTGCTATACCACCACTCCACCTAGAGGTTATGTAGTGGAAAATCAGGAAAGGAAAAGTGTAGACCTCGGATCTCAATTCTGGGACAAAACCAAAAGTAGACACAGCAACTGACAGCCTCATTTAGAAAAGCTCATAGAGCAGAAACTTGCTTCAAGACAAGAGGCAAGAAGTTGTAGATCTTCTTTGGGTCCAGCATTTTAGCTACTTGAACACTGGAAAGCATAGATCTGTGATGATGAAAGAGGTGCAGGGACAGCTGCTCTGCTTTAATACAAAGGCCTTTTGAGCTTTCAAAATATGCATGGTATTTTCAGTGGTGAAACCTTAATCACAGCTAATCTCTGTATAACTCAGTCCACAGTTATTAATCTTGGGGCCTAATCCAACTAGTTTCCCTCTGCCAGTGGAAAGCTTCCATCAGCAGGACAGGGACAATTTTCAGCAATTTCACCCTCCTTGCTGCATTCCCCTGTATCCCCTGTATGGGGGGACCACAGGGAGGAGGGGAAGATCACTGAAAATTGCCCCTTCCCAAAATTGCCCCTTCCAATCAGCAGAGAGCAACTAGTTCAGTATTGATGTCTGTTGATTTATTTTAAATCCAAAATATATTTTCATTTGTGCCTACAGACTGGTCATGACAAAAATGTTATCTAGTTTTACATTTAGAAACTGTTTGTTTAAAGGAGAGAAAGTGTTTGATGGGTTTGAATCTGACATTTGTTTTTATGCAAGGCTTTTGCTAACTGATAAGATGTTCCAAATCATTTCAGGCTTTCAAGTTGATCTTAGCTCTGTGAAAAATAATGCTATAAAAATGTCTTACATTTCTAGGAGTAGAAGCAGGAAGGTATTTTCAAGTCTTATCAGTCTTACAACATTCCATGCAGTCTCTTGATCTTAGCTTTTTCTGGGTACTAGAGCTAACGGAAGTGTTGTTGTTGTTGTTCAGTCGTTCAGTCGTGTCCGACTCTTCGTGACCCCATGGACCATAGTACGCCAGGCCTTCCTGAAGTGTACTGTAGAGTTAATGACCTTTTTTTCCCCTTCACTAATATTAGTGGAGATTAAAATTATACATTATATTTAATATAGATTAAATGCTCCTATTTTATATACTAATCTTTAATTTGACCCCTATTATCTCATACCATCCGATTATAAATGAACAGGAAGAGGAAGGCTTCATAGGGGAAGAAGATACTCTTTTCATCTTTTTCCTTCTTAAAGAGTGCCCAGGTTTAGACTGTTTTGACCCATCTGTCATATTGGCAATTGTCTTACCTGGATTCTTTTGTATTGCCCACTTCCTTCTTCCTTGTGACATCAACTTCCTTTTTTAATCTTCTCATTAGGCACAGGTATAGATGCAATTTCATCCATTCTTGGCCCAGGATTTCCCCCTTTCTCTTCCAGATTTAGGGAGTCCCTTAACTGATTAATTGCTGCACAGTCCAATCCCTGGGTAGAAGGGTAAACTAAGAACTTCTCCTTCCTACCTTCATATACTTCACTGTTCATAGATCTACTACGTATGGGGTGAACTTCTTGTGGAGATGCCACTTTCAAAATATGAAACTTGATCAGTCAAAAAAACACACAAAGTCGCATCCACCCCTGACAACCATTGTTTAATCCTAGACAGCTCATCGAAAAGCTTTTGTACTAGGCATGCCATCCCTAGTCCACATTGCTTACTTAATATTTTAAAAGACAACTGTTTTGTGGAGCAAGACATTTTCGCCTTGACATACGAATGTAGGAAGTTGCTCTATAATGAGTCAGACCATTGTTCCATCTAGCCTAGTACTGTTGACACTGACTGGGTTCATACGACGCAACAACCCATCCTGGTTGTTGTGTGAAACAAGCCACCATGGGTTGTTGTATCATCTTAACCTAGACTGTTTCCCACAGGGTGGCTTATTTTTTACCAACAAGCCACCCTGACAACCCATGGCTTATTTTAGGGGTTGTTTTACCCATGATGGGTTGGCATGTCATCTGAACCCAGCACAGCCAACCCATCATTAGGGATGTACAGACTGTGTAAAATCCATTCTGTCTGTGTTCCGTGGGTTGTCAGGCACCCTTTGTTCCATCGTCCACCCATTGACAGAATTGGAATTTTTCCTGAATTTGTGCAAATGTGCATTTGTGCAAATGTGAATTTGCACAAATTTGCATGCGCAAAAATGCACAAATTCCCTCCAAATGCGCAAATCCCCCTCAGTTGTGCATTTTCATGCTTTAGCCTATGGGGGAAATGCACATTATTGGCCAGTTTTAAAATTTTGCATATTTTTCTACAGCGAAATTTGTGCAGAATTCCCAGAGGTTAGGAACATAGTCCACAAGTCCATGGAATCTGCCCAATGGGAGAAAAGCCAGTCCGCTACAGAATCCGTGGCTCAGATTAATAAAAATCCAAACTCTTTTGGTTCCATTGCGGATTTCTCCAGTGTCCTCCCCATCATGGGTTGCAGTGATCAGGCAGTGAGCTGCTTGGCAAGAGTGGAAAAACCCCTGCTGCTATTCCTGAATCCTGAGTGATTTTGCCTGTGGCACACTGAAACCCCTCCACCGTTGCACAAATGGAACTTAGAAAGGGCTGTCACTCATTCACCAACCCCTTAAAAAACCAAAAAAACCCAATTCAGCCTCTGAGATTTGCACGAATGGGGCCGTTAAATATATATATTTCGGCACCAGGATTTTGCACAAATGTTTTCTTAGGTTTTTCTTAATTATTACTTTTTGTCGTTTTTTTGCAGTTGTGCCCTTATGGCTGTCAAATATATATAGCCTTGCCTTGTCAATGCCCTTGTATGTTTCCCTGTGAAAGGGAACCAAGTGCAGTATGAAAAGTACAAGGAAATTGACAAGATGAGACCGCATATAGGCTGATTTGACAGTTGTAGTCAGTGACAGGTCGGGAAAAGGGTTCAAGATCGGCCACTTAGCAAGGTGATCCCCAGAGGTTTAAGTGTTGAGCTGACACTTGTGGGTGCCCTGCTTCAGAGCAGTAAAGGGACTCATGAAAGGTGGTGGGGGGAGGCTAAATCTCTTTTAAAAGGATTTGCTGGGCATTCGGGGAAGCGTGGAATGGAAGCAGGGCATCACAAGCATCAGCCCAACATTTTTTAAAAAATCAGCTCCGTTTGCACAAATCCTGCGTGTAAAAAAAAGCCACCCGGGGAACAAAAACTGGGCCTCAGTCGGAGCAGGGAGGGGGACGGGATGGGCAGACAAGATGGGTTCTGCCATGCCCTGTGATACTGGGTATAGGACCAAGGGGGAAGGAGGGGGAGAAAAGCCCACGGTGAGCCTGATCGTCTGTCAGGAGCACCGTGGGTTGTTCTGAAAATATCCCAGACTGCGTAGCTTGATCACAGGGTGGGTTGTCATGTCATTCGAACTAACCCAGTGACTGGCTGTAGCTCGCTGGGGTTTCAGGCAGGGTTCTTTCCTAGCCCTACCTGGAGGTGCCAGGGATTGAACCAGGGACTTTCTGCATGCAGGCACTCTGCCACACTGAGCTATGGCCTTACCCATTACTTGTGATTTCCCAGGAGCAGACCCTGGTGGTTCAGTATTAAGGGAACTATGTAAGATTTCTCCTACATTACAAGTAATATCTAAAGAGCCTGGTGATAAAAAGGATGGCATTCATTTACAAGAGGATCATCTGACAAGAACAAACTACTACAGGAAGACATATCAAATGTAAATTTAGCATCAGTTAAAATATGTTTTGAATCTAATAAGCTAGGAGATAACTTTCCTTCCACTGAAACTGAAGACTGGGGTGTTTTAGACTATGCACTTAACAATTTCTGAATTGCTTTTGGCTTTTGAAAAGACTCAGGGTAACTTTGGGGTGATAATACAGAGAGCTCCGTTTGCTGGTATCCTAAGTTGTGCCTGACCCAAATACCAGTGTATGTAAAGTAAAACCAACTTCATCTCCCAAATTCAATATCTATACCTTTACATTCTAATTCCAAATAAAATATTACTGCCTTCCACAGGGCCACATTTTAATTAGAAAAGTCTTAAAATGTAATAGATTAAAAGTGAAGCCCCAGCAGCCGTTCACCAAAGCTGCCTTCTGCCCAACGTGGGTCCAGGTATGACGCTCAGCATGCAGCCTGTGGCTCACCGGAATGCAGAAGGCAGTCTGGGAGTTCTCCCTGCAGGCAATGGAGGCTGGTGGCTCCGATTTCGGTGGGGCTGTGAATCCATTTTGGGTTTCAGTCAGAACCGGCCAGAACTCTAAAGGAGCTATCCAAAGTGGCGAACCAAATCCCCCAAATGGGTCCAGCACCTTGAATAGCTCCTTTAGAGTTCTGGCTGGTTCTGACTGAAATCCAGAATGGAGTTACAGCCCCACCGAAATCGGAGCCACCAGCCTCCATCGCCTGCAGGCGAGCTGTTTCCAAAATGCCCCACTCTCCCAGCTCCAGGTAGAGCCAGGGGCTGGTCCTGCAAGGGGCAAAACAGACACTCACTGTCTTTTGTCCTGGGAAAGGCTGCATGGCAGCTAGGTGCGAGAGGAGCTTGACGGTAGTACGCCGGGCTACCTGCCTTTATGAGACTGAAGTTCATGACCTGCATGTCCTCTGTTGCAACCTAATCAAAGGAGTTTCCCTCCTGCTGTATGCAAAATGGGGGGACTCTGGATACATGTAAATGACTTCCTGATGGCCAGGTCGCCAGGCTGCCTAAGTCAAGCTTGAAGCATCCTCACCTCAAGACAGATCAGCAGGTGAAAGCATCACCTGGGGACCCATTGTGGTATCTTTTGTTCCAAGGACCTCAGCCAAATTGTCCTTGGAAGCAACATTTTTGTAATGCTTAGTCATCTCTTGACTCCAAACTGGGCCTGAAGCTGGATTGAAATGAGTGTAGGTCAGGGGTTGGCAGCATGTGGCCTGTGGGTTTCATGCGGTCCTCACCACTCCTGGTGCAGCCCCTGCTGCCCCCCCCCCACCTGCCAAATGGCTGAAATTTGTGGTGGTGAAAAAGCCTCGCCAGTTTGCCATTGATTTTGGCAGCAAACTGCTAAGGAAGCCTAAGTGGCCAAATTTCGCTTGTTTTCAAGTTTCCAGTTGAAAACAAGCAAGTTTTGGACACTTTAGGCTTCCTTAGCAGTTTGCCAGAAAAAATTGGCAGCAACTCCCTTTCTTTAAAAGCACCACATAGTGTGGGGGGTGCCCCCATGTAGTGCAGGCCATGGGAAGGGGTCTGGGTGTGTGTGTGAAAACGGCCCCTGGACCCTCAAAGTTGCACACCTGCAGTCTAGGTAATCTGTATTATCAGAAAGGCCTGGAGATGCTGAGTTCATCATGTGCTCAAAACCTGGCCCAGAAATGGTGTATTTGAGACGGATGAAAATCATCCAGTACAGAGTGGTCAAGGGAAGGCAGTCCCACTACTGAATATTAATACTAATAATGTGATACCTTCCTTGACGTCAAGAGGAAAGATGTAAAACATATCACAATGCTATCTCTGACTGAGAGATTACAGTACAATACGGTGATAATAGATTTATGACAGAATTCTAAACTTGAAGTTCAGTAACTTGCTCGATCTCTACACCTATTTGCAAAGAAGGAAAGGGGTAAGGAAATGTAAAATTAATATGTTAATGCAATTCCTGCTTTGGAATTCAGGCCAATTCTACCTTGGATATTCAAACTCAAGATCAGGGAAGTGCCTTATACTGAGTCACACTATTGGTCCCTCAGTATTGTCTACACCAGCCTTCCCCAATCTGCTGCTCTCCAGATATTTTGGACTTCAACACCAATCAGCCCTAGCCAGCAAGGCCAATGGCCAGGAATGCTGGGAGTTGTAGTCCGACAACATTTGGAGGGCACCTGGTTGGGGAAGGCTGGTCTACATTGATTGGCAGTGCTTTTCCAGGGTTTCAGACGGGGGTCTTTCCCAGCAGGGCTGACACCAAGGGTAGGAATGGTTGGGCACCTGTTGCTGGCTCCCACTCCAGCAGGGGTCCACTGACAAGAGCTGCCTGGAGTTGTTTCTCCCTTTCACCATTATAACTTGCTTGCTCACCTGCCTCTCACTCTGGCCCAAACAGTGAAGGTGAGAAGAAGGTTTAGTAGATGACCCTGCCTCCTTGCTCACTGTTTGTTTTCTGCCTATCAAGCAAGCAACTGGTAGCAATGATTAGAAAGAGGATAAAGAAAAATCATAGCCGATGACAATGGCAGTGAGAAGGTTGACTCCCTGAGAGAGGGGGCCCACTGAAGGTGTCTTTCCCAAGGGCCCTCCAAAACCTGGAGCTGGCACTGTTTCCCCATCCTAAGTGGAGACACCAGGAATTGAATCTGGGACCTTTTGCAAGAAAAGCATTTGCTCTGCTACTGAGCTACAGCCCTTCCCTTAAGCTGGAACCCCACACCCATCCCATTCTACTGGAATGAACTCGCATGTCCCCTCAGGAAGCAATATCCCCCCCCCAACATGGATAAAGGGAGCGGGCCCTCACACCAGCCTGTCTCCAGATGTGTGAAGATGTTCCATGGCTGTCCCATCTTCCTTTCTTGAATGGCTTGCCGCTGAAAGGCCAATGGGTGGAGTGTGAAATACCACAGCAGTGATCTCTTCTAATGAGCACCTGCACAATTATCAAAGTGCACATTAAATGTGACAAGCAGCAGGATAATTGCAGGGATATCACTCTCCCTGCAGCGCATCCATTTTTGCTGTGCATAACAAGTGTACACGAAAATGAGGAAACATCTCAAATTGCTCTGTGCTTTGGCTTGCAGCGCCAACCTGTCACTACTTGAGGCAGGAGTTAAGAAGCCTTCTGGCTCCTGCAAAGGCTGCCAAATGAGCCGAGAGAGTTTTTAATTATAAGAAGTGTACATTCTGGAAGGGGTGGGGGTGAGGAAACAAAGTGATGGAGGCACTCACCTTTCCTCGGTAGTCTAAGGGCCCAAACAGACATTACTTTAACTGTGTCTAGCAGCTATGGCTTTTTTCATTTTACTCTAGAGTTGGTGCAAAGACCCTGGTCTGAATCTAGACCCTAGCATGTTGGGTAGGGTGGTTTTTAAGATCTGGATCAGGCCCCTTGCACCTAGTCTAGAGTAAAAATGAAAAGGACATAGCTGATAGATGCACATTGCAAGAATGTCTATTTTGGTTCTAAGTGTGAGCATGACGTAAGTATGACTATGGGTGTTGCGACAGCCCACCGTGGTTTAATTTACCCGTTGCATCTGGTCAGGTGCCAGGGTTGCTGTGTCATGTGAACCCAGGTGGCAGGGGTTGCTTGAAGGTTAGACAACCCTCGAATAACCCTAAAACAAGCCATGAGTTATTAAGCCACAGTAGGCTGTCGTGTTGTGTGAGCCAGGTCTGCGAAGAGTCTTCCCACAGTTCTTCCCACAGTTGCCCACCCCTGTTATACTGTAACTCCATAAATCATATCTGTATATAGTACACATATAGGTCTATACATTTTTTAGATCTAGTTGTCAATGAATGGATATAAATAGCGCTAGCATTGACTCTTGTATATATTATATGTGTGTCAAAAAAATGTATAAGACAGATTCCAAATAAAGGTAGGCTTGATAACCAGACAAATCAGCACAGTTTTATTGTGTTAGCTCTTAGCAGATTACTGAATGCAGATTATTGATACCTTAGTACCCTTTGGTGTACCTGGTCGGGGTGATTCAATCCACAGTTATGAGCTCTGAAGGAGGTAAGACAGCTAGAGCGCCGGTGGTGGAAGTCTCGCTCCAAAGATGATCAGACACGGGCTAGAGCTGTATCTTCAGCCTATCACGTGGCGGTGAAGGCAGCAAAAAAGGAATATTATGCTGCCCCTATTGCGTCTGCATAGTGCTGTCCCAGGAGGCTGTTCCAAGTGGTCCGGAGCCTGGTCAGTCCTGTGGCTCCGGAACCATTGGAGCATTCTAAGGCCTCCTGTGAGGCCTTGGCAAGGCACTTTGCAGATAAAATTGATTGGATTAGGAGTGTTACTCCGCATGCTGTGGATTAGGGATGGACGAAAGGGACTTACCTGGTCCCGCAGCTTGCTTCGCGGTGGGGGGGAGGCGCCTCGGTTCTCCCCCCGAAGTTCAGGCGAGGGGGGGGAGGCGCCCCGCCTCGCCTGGCCGAAATTCAGGCCAGGGGGGAGGCGCCCCATCCCTCGCCGCCGAAATTCACGCTGGGGAGGAGCGCCCCGTCTACCCGGCCGCGAAAAAAAAAGTAAAGTAAAAAAACAACAACACACACCCGTGATAGGCTACGTAACAATTTACGTAGCCTATCACGGCTAGATTTCCAAAGTCAGCTGTGATAGCCTATGTAAATCGTCACATAGCCTATCACGGGTGACTTTGAAAAAAAAAAAGCGCGTACGCAAATGGCGGCGCCCATGGGGCACCACCATTTGCGTTCCTTAGTTTGGCACGTCTAGTCTACGTAAAGATTTACGTAGACTACGGCGAAAATAAGGGAACGCTATTTGCATTGCGTACGCGCTTTTTTTTTTTTTGTCCAAAGTCACCCGTGATCGGCTACGTGACGATTTACGTAGCCTATCACGGCTGACTTTGGAAATCTAGCCGTGATAGGCTACGTAAATCGTTACGTAGCCTATCACGGGTGTGTGTTTTTTTTTTTTTACTTTCCTTTTTTATTATGCAATGGTGGCGGCGGCGGCCGGTCAGAAGACCGGCCGCCGCCCCCGCCCCCACCAAAATGCTGCCGAAATGCCGCTGGGACCCGCCACCGAGAGGGGCATTTGAAGGGGGTAAGTCCCATCCCGGGGGGGCGGTGGCGGAGAATTTCCCCACCAATTTCGGGGGGCCGAATGCGTTGGCATTCGGCCTCCCGGAGATTCATGGAGAAATTCTCCGCCATCCCTACTGTGGATACAGTTAGTGAGCAAGAGGCGGCCTGTGGCAAACCGGTTTTGTGGGATCAGTTCCAGCTTCTTCCTTCTGATGAAGTGGACAAGGTGCTTTCATCTGTAAGGCCGACTACCTGCTTACTTGATCCTTGCCCATCTTGGCTCATTATGGGCTGCAGAGAGAGACTGGGTGAGGGGATCAGGGCAGTGGTGAACAGCTCCCTTGAGGAGGGAGTGATGCCATCAGCCCTCAAGGAGGCAGTGATAAGACCGCTCTTAAAGAAGCCCTCCTTGGATCCCCAAGTTCTGATAGGGATGTACGAAAGTCACTTACCTGTTCGCGGATTTTGTTGATGGTGGGGGGGAGGTGTTCCGTTCCTCCCCCTGGAATCCTTGCCAGGGGGGGAGGCGCTCTGCCCCTCCCCCCCAGAATCCTGGTTGGCCGGCTCTGCTCCGCAGGGATTCTGCGGAGCCGCCGGCCGGCTCTGCCAGCAGCCGGACATCTGGCCACTGGCTAGCAGGGACGCAAATGGTGATGGCTGTAGCCGCCATTTGCGTCCCTGCAGTCAGCCATGATAGGCTACATAAATGTTTACGTAGCCTATCACGTCTGACTTAAAAAAACAACAATGCGCGTACGCAAATGGCGGTGGCCATGGCCGCCGCCATTTGCATTCCTTATTTTGGCATGTCTTAGTCTACATCAAGATTTACGTAGACTAAGACAAGTGAAAATAAGGGGAACGCAGATAGCGTAGCGGACACTACGCTGTTTGCGTTCCCCTTATTTTCACCGTCTTAGTAGCCTATCATGGTTACGTAGCCTATCACGGTTTTTTTAAAAAAAACCTTTTTTTTTTTTTACGTAGCTTATCACGGTTACGTAGCCTATCACATCTTTTTTTTTTTTTTAAACTGGAAATGTCAGCGGTGGCAGCCGGTCAGAAGACCGGCCGCCGCAGCCGCCGCACCACCGCCGCAGCCGCCGCTGGAGCTGCCGCCGCCTGGAAGATCCGCCCCAGGTAAGTCTCGTCCCGGGGGGGTGGGGGGCAGGCCGTTCCGCCACGGATTTCGGGGGGCCAAATGCACTGGCATTTGGCCTCCCCGAGATCCGTGGCGGAATTCCCTGACATCCCTAAGTTCTGAACAACTTTTGCCCAGTTTCAAATCTGCCATTTTTGGGCAAGGTGATTGAGCAGGTGGTGGCGATGCAGTTGAAGGCACACTTGGAAGAAACCGATTATCCAAACCCATTTCAGTCGAGCTTCAGGCTTGGGCATGGGACAGAAATGGCCTTGGCTGCCTTGGTGGATGATATGAGGAGGGCTCTGGACAGGGGTGAATGCTGCTTCCTTGTTCTCCTTGACCTCTCAGTGGCTTTTGATACCGTTGACCATGGTATCCTCCTGGACCACCTGGAGGGGTTGGGCATTGGAGACACCGTATTGCGGTGGTTCCAGTCGTTCCTCTCCGGCAGGTACCAGAGGGTAGCACTGGGAGAGGAGGTTTCGGACCCATGGCCACTCACTTGTGAGGTGCCACAGGGTTCCATCCTCTCCCCGATGCTATTTAACATCTATGTGAAGCCGCTGGGGGCTATCATCAGGAGGTTTGGGGTGCAGTGTCATCAGTATGTGGATGACACGCAGCTCTACCTCTCGTTTAAATCTTCATCAAGGTTGGCCGTAGAATCCCTGTCCAAATGTCTGGAGATGGTGAGTGGCTGGATGGGGAGGAATAAGCTGAAGCTGAACCCTGACAAGACCGAGGTACTTTTGGTGGGAGACAAGAGGAGGCTGGGGGGGATGTTGACCTCGTGTTGAATGGGGTACAGCTACCCTTGAAAGACCAGATCCGCAGCCTGGGGGTCATTTTGGACTCCCAGCTGTCCATGGAGGCTCAGGCGTCAGCTGTGAGCCGGACAATGCTGTATCAACTCCATCTGATACGGCAGCTGCACCCCTTCCTTCCCCACCATCTGCTCCCATCGGTAGTACATGCCCTGGTCTCCTCTCATTTAGACTACTGTAATGCGCTCTATGTGGGGTTCCCCTTGAAGATGGTTCGGAAGCTGCAGCTGGTACAGAATGCGGCGGCTTGCCTGATTAAAGGCAGCCACTGGCAAGATCACATCACTCCAGTGCTGAAGGAGTTGCACTGGTTACCAGTTGTTTTCCGGGCCAAATTCAAGGTGTTGGTTTTGACCTTTAAAACCCTATATGGTTCCAGCCCAGCCTATCTTAAGGAGTGCCTCCAGCAACACCAGACAAGCTACTTAACAATATCAGCCTCGGATGGCCTTCTCTCTGTCCCATCAGCCAGGACAGCTAGACTGGTGGGGATGAGGGAGAGGGCCTTTTCTGTGGTGGCCCCCACTCTGTGGAACTCCCTCCCTAAGGAACTCTGCCATGCCCCCTCTTTAATGAGCTTCCGCCGTGCATTAAAAATGTGGTTGTTCAGGCAGGCATTTGGGGTGGGTTAGGGTATTTTAGAAAATGTTTTTATTGTAGAATTTTATTGTTTTAAACTGTTTTATTATATGTTGTACATCGCCCAGAGTGGCTGGGTGACCACTGACCAGCCAGATGGGCGATTAATAAATTTAATAAATAAATACATAAAATAAAAATTCAAGGGCATTGATATTGCAGTGGTTTCACAGGGTGATGATTGTGAACAGTGATGACAATTTTGAGAATCAAGGGTGGTAGTTCTGCATTCATTATTCCAGAATAGAAGGGGGACAATTTCAGAATTCTTTTTGCAAGCACTTGGTGGCCAGGTCTGCCGGGAGAATGGAAAAAGAGAGACATAATTATGAAAGGGTTTAGGCAGCTTCTTTGCTTTGCCCATGCCTGGCTTCCATAAGAAAGGAAGAGCTGATGAAGAACGGATGTATGTGGGAAACTGCTACAAATCTGACTTGGGACCCATTTCATATAAAAAACTGACACGTGATCTTGAAGCAGAAGCATGGTTTGGATGGGTTGGATGCAGAGCACATGTAATTGGGCTTGCGGAAGTTGTTGGGAATATTGCAACCTCGCCTGCAAGTTACTGTAAAGGGGCAGTGTTGCAGTTAATTAGCTCATGGGAATTTTGACCATAGCTAGCCTTAGGATCTCTATGGCCTACAGTGTGGTTTCCTGTGATTTCTTCCTGTTGCTCCTCCCCTTCCTCCCCACCCTGTCCCTCTCTGACCTCTTCTATTGCTGGGAGCACATGTATTTGCTTTCTCACTCCTGCTGGTGTAACAGAACACAAAACAGACTGAACAAACTCTTTTGAATCTCTATGCTGTAGCTGTATTGTATATGCAAGAATATTTGCATAAAATCATTTTTTTTTATTCACTGAAGAAGGGTGTGGTCTCCTTTCATTGTTCTAAGATAGCCTGTGTGCATGAGGGACTGGTAAACACTCATTCTGATCTGCCTTTTTGTTTTTCTCCACTAAGTGCCTTTCTAACAAGAAGCATCATTACTAAATAATCCCATCAGAGGTTTTGCACCACAGCCTATCCCATTCACCAGGGCCACTGGTGTCTCTGTGTAGCATTGGGGGGGGGGGACAGATGGATGGAGGTGCTGTAGGCAGGACAGGGAGGGGACACCTCCTTCTGCCAGCCCAGTTGCACATACCTAGATCTAGATCGAACCCACTGTCCTTCCTTGGTGCAATAGGGAAAAGTAACTCTGGTGATGCCAAATCAGAGTCATTATTAGGAATTGCACGTTGGTTGTGTGAATAGTTCCGATTTTCTGAATATGTAGAATTTTGTTCCTGGAGAAATGTTGAGTGCCGAGTGTTGGGTAAGCCCTGTTTAGGGGCTGAGCCATGCCCAATAAAATCTGTTCTGTCAATATTTTTCTCCCCAATATAATACAGTACTTGGTTCTTCTGAGACTGCTGAGACTGAGACAAAGATATTTCTATTTCCCACGATAGCAATGAAAACATGATGTGGTTCCAAAAACACCGAGGGTTGAACTTGCTCTTGTGGATGAGTAGGGATTTCTGCTGGAGGGCTGTCATGATGGTGCCTTTAATGAATGCTAAATTAACTTCATTCCGGAAAAAAAGATCTTATCAACCTGCATCATCTTTGGACGTGCGCCCTTGTTTTCCTTTGGGGATTAGGTTGTCACTCCTATTATTTGTATCCTATGCAGAAAAACAGCAGGAAGAAGTAAAAATATTGTAATCCAAGGTCTTCTAAGAACTTATAAAGAGCAAAAGTAGCCATGTTGGCCCTAGGGAAAATTCCAAAATCAATATTTATTGAGCCAACCAAAAGTTCACAAAAAATATGCAAGCTTTTGAGATCCCCAGATCTCTTCATAAAGCACGTTGTTACGAAAAGCAGGGAGTGGGGGGAAGGCTGATTTGATGGTGAAGTCATGATCATAGCCTTTAGAGGGTATAGAGCGGGTGGGGTCTACAGACATTCCAAATAAGGCTCTAGCAGGTGGTGGGATGGCTTCAGGTTTCACTGGGAGTTGCCCCTAAGGCTGCTTGGAGCAAAAAAGGGAAAAAAGTTTGAACCGCCATTTTTGAAAATGTAAAATCCAGCCATTGCTCAGGACTGCTTCCATCCTGGGTGAAGCACGCAGGCTCTTTTCTTTGTGGAAAACAGAGAGAAACCAGGCGGTCTATATATTTTAAAAAAGCTGGTGATGACTTTAGATGCTGTACTTGGTAAAACAAAGGCAACAGAAGCCAAACTGGGTAGCTTTACCTAGTAGTTGGAGGAGATGGACCTCAGAGAATAAAGTCCCAGCTTCAGGTATACAGTCCTCTTCCTCCAGTGAAGGGTCCCTCTGCAGAAAGGCTACCCAGTTTAATCCATCAACCAATCAATTAATTTATTGGAATGTCTGCAGACTGCTCCTCCCCCATTCCAACTCAAGGGTGTGATCTTGCAGACACCATAACTTTAACATCAACTCAGCCTTTTCTTTTCCTTCCCCTGCTTCAACCTACATTTTGTAACATCATGCCTGCCTGATGAAGAGATCTGGAAATCTTGAAAGCTTGCACATTTGGGGGTAAACTTTTGGCTGGCCCAATAGAAGTGTTACGCTAATATGGATGCTGGAATCAAAACTTAAAGAGTTCAATGAGATTCTGTTCTTAGAGAGCACACAACCCGATACTAACCACAAGACAATGTAAGCAAACATTTCCTATATCATTTCTGAGATATGACGATAAGCACTCTACTTTTTTGTAAATTAAAGCTAGAAGGGCAGAGGAATTTTACTTATCTGGAAGGTAGGTGGAGGAAATCCATTATGGAGCGTTTGCCATATCCAAAGCCCTGCTGGCTCACGGCTAAGGTTAGGGGGGTAGTTTTTGAACTGGTGTTGTGTTGTTGTTTTCAGTTCCCTCCATTTGAAACAAAAGCGGTGGATTTAACTGTACCAGCTCCAGGGCTAGTGTAGTTACAGGGCCTGAATGAAGATGTGTCAGGGGAACCAGAGGAGCTTGCATTCTGCAGATCCATGGGTTCCCCCAACATCCCCCCAAAGTCACCTGTCCTGGGCTCCACCATCTGCGGAACGCTGCGGAGCTTTCTCCCACTGCACTGGGCGGCAGTGCCCATAGACCTCTTTCTCTCTCTGTGGAAAGGGACATATGCAGCATCCTGCGGCCCTTTGACAGCCCTCTCCTACGTTTAGGATTGCTCTCTAAACTATATTTTTCTAGGAGATATGAATTTCACTGCCTTTCCTCTCATGCTATATCTGGTACACCAGATGTGCTTTGACATGACAGGATGACTGGACAATTCTGGCAAGCAATATGTTATTCATAAACTGTGTTTACGTTATTGCTTCAGGATGGGAGTTGCAGCAACAGCAAGATGAATTGTAGATGGTCTCCAGAGGACTATGGTATGGCAAAGTTAATTTTAGAATGCTGAGGCAGCACTCTTGACCATAGAGTGGTGTCCAAGAGGAGAGACCAGGGAAGGCAGATTGTTTTAGGGACAAGAACAGAGAGCCCAGCTTTTTCTCTCATTTGTGCTCATAGAAACCTTGAGAAGCTCTGCAGACTCTTCTTTGCCTCCACAATAAAGAACACTGCAGGACATCAGACCTATATGATGTGCTTGTGCTGGCATAGAATCATAATTACAATATTGTTTGAGAGCTTTTGAAAACATTGGCTTCGTTTGTTTCTGAATGGTAAACAGGGCTAGAATCGTAATTCTGGAAATCAAGCTTCATGTAAGCCCTATGCAGACAACTTGGGCTATGCAACACAACTTGGGCTAAAGTGGGGACAGAATGTGCGTGAGCATGCACACTCTGCCCCCAAACATTGCTGTGCCCCTGCGCCACCATGGATCCTCGCGCATTCAGCGGGAGGATCAGAAAGAAGCTTGGAAGTGCATGTAGCTGAACATGCCTACGTGGCTCCTACGATTGGGAACCCCACCTTCTCAGGGTACCTGATCAGGGACAGTATCCTGATGCTAGTGCAACAGGAGCCTAATGGTTCCTGAAGCAAATGGAAATAAGAGGAAACACTCATTTCCATTATG
The DNA here is from genome assembly GCF_057233095.1 of Heloderma suspectum. NCBI lineage: Eukaryota > Metazoa > Chordata > Lepidosauria > Squamata > Helodermatidae > Heloderma > Heloderma suspectum. The sequence goes on from NC_139459.1 coordinate 92,702,500, forward strand.
GGGCAGGTCAGCAGAGCTCACAGAAGGGAGCTTGGCTGATCGGTCGTGTTCTGGAAATGAGCAATTCCGCTTGTTTCTGGGATTGTTTTAGGAAGTGCCGGCAACGGAATGAGTGGAGGTGTGGCAGCAGTATTGGTTCCTGATAACGCCCCCATCTTTTCTCCTCCTCTGGCACAGCTGAAATGGAGGTGGTACCCAAGTAAGGTTTAGGTGATGACCTCAAGAAGTAGGCAGGTTGTTACAGGAGAAGGAGGCCCTTTTTATACCCTGTGCCCAAACTTTATAGGCTTCAAAAGTGGTAACAAGCACTTTAATGCTCCCTCCCCCTCCACCTATTAAAATTAATAACCTTCACTTTTAGGGGCATCCTAAGTTCCACTCTCCCTCTTAGGGTGGCCATGTGTCCTCTCTTACAGAGGACAGTCCTCTATCTGAAGGGCTGCCAGAGGACTAACTTCTATTTTGAAGGCATCCTCTAGTTGAAGTCCAAGTCCAGTTAGGAGCATAAGATGGGAGAGCAGGGAGCTGAAGTTGCCCATCAACACTCAGCACCTGGACAGCAAGACACACAGGTCACATGGCCACAGTCCTCCACACTATGGTGGGATGTGCTGTATTTCTATTTAATTTCTAACAATTACTTCTAAATTTGCATCTATACATATAAATTAGAACGTGCACATTTTATGCAAACCGGTGTCCTTGTTTTTCCTCTTTTCTGGTGATGCATTTCCTCCTTTTTTGGCAATTCAATACGTGGCAACCCTATCCCTATGAGCCAACTAGCGAAAACGCTACAGATCCAGCCAAAACAGGGCCTTCCCAAATACAGTGTGAGCCATATGAGGCAGAGTGAGATGGTCACCCCAGACCACAGAATCACAAAGTGACACTTCTACATTGTTATTAGGGTTGTGCAGGGACCCCACAACCCACTTCAGAGGTTGTTTCAGAGCCCCGACCCCCCTCGGACAGATTTGGACCCGATCCGACCTGCTTCAGACTCTGGATCTGAAGTGAGAATCAGACATCCGAATCACACCTCACACCCACACCCCGCTGCCAAGTCACACAACCCCCTGCTCCTTACCTGGACCGGTGGGGAGTGCCTGTAATGTTGTGTGCCCATCTATGCCTGTAATGTTACATACATGATGGCCTGACAGCCACCATTTACACAGGATTTAATTACCGGAAGAAGAAGAATCGCCATTTTAAAAGGAAATGGTGACTCCCTCGTAGAGGGCAGTGGGTGCAAGTGTTCCCCACAGGTTTAGGTAAGGAGCAGGGGGCTCATGTGGCTTGGCGGGCAGCTCTCTGGATCGGGCCGAAGTGGTCTGAAGCACTTCAGATCCAACCCGCTTCGGACTACTTCATCCTGATCGCGACCTGCACTGGAACTGGATTGCTTTGGTCCAAATCACCCTGATACATTTCAGGATTTGGGATTCAGACCGAAGTGGTGCACAGCCCTAATAGTTATCCAATCTATTGTTCTTAGGATTTCAGCCTTATGTACCAAAGTGTCTTGAACTGGCTCCACCTGACCACAGAAGGAAATAAATTCAGCAGCAAAGTGTGTGCTTTTTCCATGGCTATTTTCCTCTTTTCTATAAGATGCAATTTTAAAAGATCGTTTCCTTTGGGGGCAAGCAGCACATGCTCAGAGGCATATTGTCATGACAACAGTATTTTGATTCCTATTGGGAAGCAAATGTGCTTTGGCCATGCTCAGATGCACTGTCTTCTTTTTTAAACAGCTGGTTTCTTTCATAAAATAAAGACATTCTGTAGATGGGCTCAGATATGCTTTGCTATTAGGCCCTTTTAAAGAAGAACAACTTTGTCCCTTTGGGGAAGAAAGACACTCTACACATACTCAGAAACTTCAGGTGCCAGGATTTTTGAAAGCAAAGGGTGACAACCCTATCTCAGTCTTGTTCATACTCACCTGCTTCACTGTGGCAGTGTATTCAAATAGGGCCATTTGTGCAGACTTTGTGTTTATAATTGATGACTCGCTTGAAGAAGAACAGACCCCTAATAAATTGCAGAGTCATTACCCTTTATGCATACTTGTTCTAATAGGTGTCGTGGATTCCTGCCTCCTAATAAGGAAAGGAAGTAGAAAAACGCATAAATTCTCCCCAGGGAGTCAGACAGCCTGAAGCCATATTTGACAGCTGTTGCTGTTACCATGAGCACCAGAAGCAAAGCAAAGATTGAAGAGGAGGGGAGTTATTAGAAGGGATTTTGGCATGATTTTCTTGGACAGGGAATGTGTTTTGCATTGCACCACTCTCCGAAAAGCCAGCACTCCTACAGTGCAAGATGGCACACAGAGATTAAGAAAATGCTGGCAGTTGATTAGCTGAAAGGAACGTTATCCAAAGTTTGCATTTCTGAATCATCCAGCTTGTGTTTTTTTGTTTGTTTTTTTAAAAATCCTTTTACTTTAACCTAAGGCGTGAGTGGCTTGGTATGGCAGAGAAGGTAGAAGTCTGCCTTCACCATAACTAATTCAAATGCACAGCAAGCCTTAGAAAATATATTCACAGGGTTTCATTTTTCCAATTGTGTGTTCTCTTCATTTGGGATCAGCCAGAGTAAATCCATGTAGCTGTGCAGTTTTTACAGAGAACTGATGATTTCATCTATCCCATTACTTAAAAAAAAAAAGAAAAAAAAAGTATGGAGAAATTTCCTTTTAAAGTATTGTCAAGAAGTGCTATTTCTGATGTTCTTCTGAGGCTCTGGAAGATGTTCAAAGTATGTGTGTATTAGTGGGCCTAATTTACAGGGATTCTATCAAGCTGCAGGGCCACATTTTTATGTCGTTTGATACACAGATTTCCAAATGTAGCTTTGCAGTTGTCTATTGTTCCACTGCTGTCAGTGTCTCGTTGCCACCACAGGTCTGATGGACTGGGACATGGGATGGGTGTGTCCCATTCTCAGCTGGGACACACAAGTTGTAAAACTCCTATCCTGGGAGGGTCTGTTAGTTCCCAATTTTATTGGTATTTCAGCACACTGCCAACCCCTTTTCATTCTGCTGTATCTTTGGTTTGGTTTAGTTTCTCTCTCCCACCCCCATGCTTTAAATTATCTTTTTGCTTTCTGTTCATTTTTGTTAAGTCTTTATAGTTTTACGCAGCTTTGCACTTATACATGTATTATATATAAAACTGTAATTTAAATAGAAATAGAATGCATCATCTCACCATTGTAGGGAAGACTGTGACCGGGTGAGTGACCTGCGTCTGAGTCTGCTGTCGAGGTGCTGTCTGTTGATGGGCAATATCAAGGCTTCTCCCTGCTCTCCCTTCTTATGGTTCTTTATTTTTAAACCAGACATGGTCTGGACAGCCCTTCAAATAGGGCTGTCTTCTGTAAAGTAGGACATATGGCCACCTTATGTGAAGGTGTGAGCTACCTTAGGGGCTTTGTGAAGGTCTTCCCAACGAAGCACCAAGCATCTGTTTGGAGCAAGAGTCACATGCGCATGAATTTGTTTTTGTTTTTATTTTTATGTATCCATTACTTTTAAAATCACCCAATAACTAATTCTCTAGGTGGTAAACAAATTAAAAACTGGGCATGTTTAGCCTTGAGAAGACAGAAGGCTGAGGGGCGATATGATAGCGCTCTTCAAGTACTTGAAAGGTTGTCACAGAGAGGAAGGCCAGGATCCCTTCTCCATAATCCCAGAGTGAAGGACACGGAATAATGGGCTCAAGTTACAGGAAGCCAGATTCCGTCTGAACATCAGGAAAAACTTCCTGACTGTTAGAGCAATACGACAATGGAACCAATTACCTAGGGAGGTGGTGGGCTCTCCCACACTGGAGGCGTTCAAGACGAGGCTGGACAGCCATCTGTCAGGGATGCTCTGACTTGGATTCCTGCACTGAGCAGGGGGCTGGACTCGATGGTCTTATAGGCCCCTTCCAACCCTACTATTCTATGATTCTATGAAAAACATAAAATATGTTTTTAATAGAATTAAACCATGACAATAAAACAAGTCAGATAAAACAGCAGTGGTACACAATAAAACCAAAAGTGAAATCAACAGCAGGGATAAAACACTGCAAAGATCAAAAAGCATTAAAAACAGTTCCTAAAAATGCTTGGGAAAATAAAAGGGCTTCATTCATATGGCACCGAAAAACTGTGAGCCTCTCTGGGGAGGACATCCCATCGATTAGGTACCACCACTGAAAAGGCCCTTCTTCTTGTAGCCTCATTTGGCTGGGGCAACTGGACAAGGGCCTGAGGTGATGACCTTTGGGTCTAAGTAGCAACTCATAGCCTGTAGCACTGCTGGAGATCACATTGAATGCTGTGCATCAAGATAATCCAATCTGCTCATGTGGTCCCCAGCATAGCAAGTAGGGATGTCAGAGAATTCCGCTACGGATCCCCGAATTCTGTGGTGGAACGGCCTGCCACCCCCCCACCCCCCCACGGATCCCCCCCAGGACGAGACTCACCTGGGGCGGATCTTCCGGGCGGCGGCGGCTCCGGCAGCCGGTCTTCTGACCGGCTGCCGCCGCCGCCATTTCCAGGCTTCTGTAAAAAAAAAAAAAAAAAAAGACGTGATAGGCTACGTAAAGATTTACGTAGCCTATCATGGCTAGGTTTTTTTTTTTTTAAAAAAAAGACATGATAGGCTACGTAAATCTTTACGTAGCCCATCATGGTTGGGTGCATTTTAAAAAAAACAAACCCACGTACACAAATGGCGGCGGCTACAGCCGCCACCATTTGCGTTCCTTCTTTTTACCGCCTTAATCTACGTAAATATTTACGTAGACTATGACAGCGAAAATAAAGATGAACGCAAATAGCGTAGCGGGCGCTATTTTCGTCCCCTTTTGATTCGCCGTTTTAGCCTACGTAAAGATTTATGTAGGCTAAAACGGGGAATCAAAAAGGAACACAAATAGCACCCGCTACGCTATTTGCGTTCCCCTTTATTTTCGCCGTCATAGTCTATGTAAATATTTACGTAGATTAAGATGGCCAAAAAGAAGGAATGCAAATTGCGGCGGCCGTAGCCGCCGCCAATTGTGTACGCGTTTGTTTGGGGGGGGTTTTACGCAGAGCCCTCCGCGGCCGGAAATCTGGCTGCGGACAGCTGTGGCCTGGCCAGGCCGGGCCTGGCCAGCTGCTCCGCGGAGCTGCCACGGAGCACAGCTGGCCATTCGAGGATTCCGGGGAGAGGAACGGAGCGCCTCCCCCCCCCGGCCAGGATTCCGGGGGGAAGGACGGAACGCCTCCCCCCCCCACCATCAACATAATCCGCGAAAGGTAAGTCACTTTTGTACATCCCTAATAGCAAGCTGATCACAAAGTGATCTCCCTTGCTGGGTCAGGACACTGTTGCATAGCTTTTGGCAATTGATCTCTGGATAAAACAGACTTCCTCAACCTGGCGCCCTCCAGATGTTTTGGACTACTGCTTCCATCAACCCCAGCTAGAAGAAGAGAGTGTGCTAAAGCTGGTAGATGTCTTTCCAATGCAGTGCTTCAAATACTTGCAAAGCTAGGTTTTCAAATCGCATGAACATGAGAACATTTTTACCCCATTAATAACTATCAAAATAATAAGCAGTATGGCTTATTATTAGTCAATCTGGCCAGGTTTTAATTTATCCCTCCTCAAGTCTCTACTTTCTTTAATATGTGCCTCTTGGGCTGGGAGGAGGCCTTGATTTACAATTATGCCTTGACGGATTACCTGAAAGCATAACCTTCAGGCAAACCGTGATTAACTTGACCAAAGACATCTGGGAGAACCATCTATGGCTGAGAATTATGACCTTGGTATTCAGGACTGAAACTAGACACCATATAAATTGCGCTGCTGGAAAAAGAAAAAAAACACACCCTGCAGTCGAGAGGCCTCTGTGTGAGATTCCGACTGGCTGTTTTGTCTGTTTGCTTGAGCAACAGTTCCTGCAGGGACACCTCTTGAGAAGATGCAGAGGGGGAGGGAGAAGGAACATCCCAGGTTTACTTTAAAGCCATTTCTTTAGCAATAAGACCAGTCCTTCACACCCCATCCCCTACCCTGGTCTTGAAGAAGAAAAGCACCACAAACAATTAAACGACCTAATGACTAGCAAATGCTGTAGAGAAGAGGGGCGGATTTCACTTAGGCAGATTTATGGAACTAAATATAAAAGTATGACTTGCAAAAGCCATGTGATCATAATTAGCTTTCTTCTTTCTTTCTTTCTTTCTTTCTTTCTTTTTTACTCCTGGATACTGTAAAATCACAACGGGCTGTCAAAGCCCATTTTCTGTTCCTCTTATCAATGTGAAATAAATGTCTATATGAAATGCAAACCAGATTTACAGGTGCTAAAACAGCTATTTTGTCAGTGGGAAACAGGCTACCTTTTGTTGTCTGGAATAACATTTCGTGATTGGGGAAGACTAGTAATTACAACATCGGGAAAACAGCACCAATTTTGTCTGAACCTTTCAAAAGAAAGAAGACTAGACCTTGAAAAAAAATAGCACAATAAAGCCTAATTAACAGCGCTTACAGCTATAGCTGTTTATTGTTAATAATTTCTTTTAATGTGCAGTGTGCTTCTAGAGCTCCTATCCAGTCAATCCCACTAGGTCCTGAAAGTTCCCATTTTAGAGATGGGGGAACAGGGAGTGAAGGCTTGGCCCAGAGTCAGACCATCAACTGATGAACATGAATCTGAACCCCAATCCAGCACTTGATTCACTCAGCCACACTGACTCTTATTGACTGGAGCCAGACATTGAATTTTGGCTCCCCCCACCCTTCCCAGATAAGCAAAGGCCCCTAGAGTTAAACTAGACGTTAGATGTATTACATAGTGCGTAGCTGACTCCTGTCTTGTGTTCTTACTCTAGAGTAAGTGTTGTTGTTGTTGATCAGTCGTTCAGTCGTGTCCGACTCTTTGTGACCCCATGGACCATAGCACGCCAGGCCTTCCTGTCCTGCGCTCTCTCCCGGAGCGTGCTCAAGTCCGTATTCATTGCATCAGTGATGCTATCTAGCCATCTCATCCTCTGCCGTCCCCTTCTCCTTTTGCCTTCAGTCTTTCCCAGCATCAGGGTCTTTTCCAGAGAGTTTTCTCTTCGCATTAGGTGGCCAAACTATTTGAGCTTCAGCTTCAGTATCTGTCCTTCCAATGAGCACTCAGGATTGATTTCCTTTAGGATTGACTGATTTGACCTCCTTGCAGTCCAGGAGACTCGTAAGAGTCTTCTCCAGCACCACGGTTCAAAAGCATCAATTCTTCAGCACTCAGCCTTCCTTATAGTCCAGGTCTCACAGCTAGTGATGTACAAAAGTCACTTACCTGGTCCCGCAGCTTGCTTCACGGTGGGGGGGAGGCGCTTCGGTTCTCCCCCCAAAGTTCAGGCCGGGGGGGGAGGCGCTCCGCCTCGCCCGGCCGAAATTCAGGCCGGGGGGGGAGGCGCCCCATCTCCCCGGCCGCGAAATAAAAAAGTGAATGAAAAAAAAAACCACACCCATGATAGGCTACGTAATGATTAACGTAGCCTATCACGGCTAGATTTCCAAAGTCAGCCGTGATAGGCTACGTTAATCGTTACGTAGCCTATCACGGGCGACTTTGAAAAAAAAAAGCGTGTACGCAAACAGTGTTGCCCTTATTTTCGCCGTAGTCTACGTAAATCTTTACGTAGACTACCCGGGCCCAAAGTAGGAATGCAAATGGCGGCGCCCATAGGCGCCGCCATTTGCGTACGCGCTTTTTTTTTTCCCCAAAGTCCCCCGTGATAGGCTACGTAACGATTAATGTAGCCTATCACGGCTGACTTTGGAAATCTAGCCATGATAGGCTACGTTAATCATTACGTAGCCTATCACGGGTGTGTGTGTGTTTTTTTTCATTCACCTTGTAATGGCGGCGGCGGCAGCCGGTCGGAAGACCGGCCGCCGCCCCCGCCCCCGCTGAAACGCCACCGAAACGCCGCCGGGACCCACCGCCGAGAGGGACATTTGAGGGAGGTAAGTCCCATCCCGGGGGGGGGGGGGCGGGGGGGCGGAGAATTTCACCAACAATTTCGGGGGGCCGAATGCATTGGCATTCAGCCTCCCCGAGATTCATGGAGAAATTCATGGCCATCCCTACTCACAGCCATACATTACTACTGGGAAAACCATAGCTTTGATTAGACGGACCTTTGTCGGCAAGGTGATGTCTCTGCTTCTTACTGTGCTGTCTAGGTTTGCCATAGCTTTCCTCCCAAGGAGCAAGCGTCTTTTAATTTCATGGCTACAGTCACCGTCTGCGGTGATCTTGGAGACCAAGAAAATAACATCTGTCACTGCTTCCATTTCTTCCCCTTCCATATGCCAGGAAGTGATGGGGCCAGATGCCATGATCTTAGTTTTTTTAATATTAAGTTTCAAACCAGCTTTTGCACTCTCCTCTTTCACCCTCAACAAGAGGCTCTTGAGATCCTCTTCTCTTTCTGCCATTAGGGTGGTATCATCTGCGTATCTGAGGTTGTTGATAATTCTCCCAGCAATCTTAATTCTGACCTGTGAGTCATCCAACCCGGCGTTTCTCATGATGTACTCTGTATATATAAGTTAAATAAGCAGGGCGACAATATGCAGCCTTGTCGTACTCCTTTCCCAATTTTGAACCAATCGGTTGTTCTATGTCTGGTTCTTACTGTTGCTTCTTGACCCTTGTACAGGTTTCTCAGGAGACAGGTAGGGTTGGCGGAGAATTTCTCCCCGAAACTTCGGGGGGCCGAGCGCCAACGTGTTCGGCCCCCCGAAGAAGTTTCGGGGAGAAATTCTCCGCACCCCCCCGCCCCCCGCACTCCCCCCCGGGATGGGACTTACCTTTGCCGAATGTCCCTCCCGGCGGCGGGTCCCGGCGGCGGTTCATCGGGTCTTCGTCAGGGGCGGGGGCGGCAGCCGATCTTTCGACCGGCTGCCACCGCCATTCCAATAAAACTAAAAAAAAAAAACGCCCCCGTGATAGGCTACGTGATGATTAACGTAGCCTATCACGGCTAGATTTGCAAAATCATCACATAGCCTATCACGGGTGACTTAAAAAAAAAAAAAAAAGCGCGTACGCAAATGGCGGTCCCCATAGGGAGCCGCCATTCCCGTTCCTTATTTGGTCGCTGTAGTCTACGTAAATCTTTACGTAGACTACGGCGAAAATAAGGGCAACGCGAATAGCGTAGCCCTTATTTTCGCATCCTCGCCCGGATGCGAAATTAAAAGTAAAAAAAAAACAAAAACGTCCCCGTGATAGGCTACGTGACAATTTACGTAGCCTATCATGGCTGACTTTGCAGATCTAGCCGTGATAGGCTACGTTAATCGTCACGTAGCCTATCACGGGGACGTTTTTGTTTTTTTTTTACTTTTAATTTCGCATCCGGGCGAGGCGAGGTGCCTCCTCCCCGGCCTGAATTTCGGCTGGGCGAGGCGGGAAGCTTCCCCCCCCCAGCCTGAACTTCGGGGGGAGAGCAGCGAAGCGCCTCCCCCCCACCGCGAAAAGCTGCGAGAACAGGTAAGTGGGTTTCGTGCACCCCTAGGACAGGTAAGGTGGTCTGGTACTCCCATCTCTTTAAGAATTTGCCACAGTTTGTTGTGGTCCACACAATCAAAGGCTTTAGCATAGTCAATGAAGCAGAAATAGACGTTTTTCTGGAATTCTGTAGGGATGGACGAAAGTCCCTTACCTGATCCCGAAGCTTGCTTCGCGGTGGGGGGGAGGTGCTCCGTCCCTCCCCCCGAAATTCTGGCCAGGGGGGAGGCGCCCCATCCCTCCCCGCCGAAATTCTGGCTGGGGGGAGGCGCCCCGTCCCTCCGGCCGCAAAACCGCATCTCCTGCTGGGACGCAAATGGCGGCGGCCGTAGCCGCCGCCGTTTGCGTCCCTGCAGTCAGCCATGATAGGCTACGTAAATGTTTACGTAGCCTATGACGGCTGACTTAAAAAAAAAAGAAAAGCGCGTACGCAAATGGCGGCGCCCATGGGTGCCGCCATTTGCGTTCCTTATTTTGGCACGTGTAGTCTACGTAAACATTTACGTAGACTACAGCGAAAATAAGGGCAACGCTATTTTGAACACTCTTTGGCGTAGTTTGAACACTCTTTGGCGTTGCCCTTTTTTGGAATTGGAATGTAAACTGACCTTTTCCAGTCTTGTGGCCACTGCTGAGTGTTCCAGATTTGTTGGCATATTGAGTGCAGCACTTTAACAGCATCATCTTTTAGGATTTTAAATAGCTCAGCTGGAAGACTGTCATCTCCACTAGCTTTGTTGTTACTAATGCTTCCTAAGGCCCACTTGACTTCGCTCTCTAGGATGTCTGGCTCAAGTTCAGTGACCGCACTATCATGGCTATCAGGGACATTCAGATCTTTCCTGTATAGTTCTTCTGTGTATTCTTTCCACCTCTTCTTAATCTCATCTGCCTCTGTTAGGTCCCTGCCTTCTTTGTCCTTTATCATGCCCGTCTTTGCACAAAATGTTCCCTTGATATTTCCGATTTTCTTGAAGAGATCTCTAGTCTTTCCCATTCCGTTGTTTTCCTTGATTTCTTTGCATTGTTCATTTAAGAAGGCCTTCTTGTCTCTCCTTGCTATTCTCTGGAACTCTGCATTCAGTTGGATATATCATCCCCTTTCTCCCTTGCTTTTCGCTTCCCTTCTTTCCTCAGCTACTTGTAAAGCCTCATCAGACAGCCACTTGGCTTTCTTGCATTTCATTTTCTTTGGGATGGATTGAGTTGCTGCCTCCTGAACAATGTTACGGACCTCCGTCCATAGTTCCTCAGGCACTCTGCCTATCAGGTCTAATCCCTTAAATCTATTCCTCACCTCCACTGTATATTCATAAGGGATATCATTTAGGTCATACCTGAATGGTTTAGTGGTTTTCCCTACGTTCTTCAATTTAAGCCAAAATTTTGCAAGAACCAGCTCATGATCTGAGCCACAGTCAGTTCCAGGTCTTGATTTGACTGACTGTATAGAGCTTCTCCATCTTTGGCTGCAAAGTACATAATCAATCTGATTTCGATATTGACCACCTGGTGATGTCCATGTGTAGTCAGTCGCCTCTTGTGCTGTTGGAAGAGTAAGTGTACATCACCCCAATTTGGACTGGGACCACCACACCCAAGGAGGGGAGGATTAAACCTTTTTTCCAGCTGTTTGCTTCCCAAAACTCCCTCCTCCCCCATGGAGGGGTTTAAAAAAAGAGGAAAATAAGTCCCACCATGTAGGGGTTTAAAAAAGAGGGGGAAACCTCTTTTTTCCCTTTTTTGTTAACCTGTGTGTGTGTGTGTGGAGGGGAATTTAATCTTCCCCTCCAGGTGTGCAATGGTTCAGAACCAAATTGTAAGAAAACAGAGGGATCTGGCAACAGGCCGCGTAGGGTGGCCTTCTTTACAGCCCTTTATTTAGGAGAGGAGTCAGAAGACAGTCCTCTGTTTGCCTGGTCCAGGGCCTGGCTGGAACATCGTAGGATCATAGGAAACTGCTGCATACTGTGTTGGTCCACCTAGCTCCATATTGCCTAGTCAATGGTGAGACTTCTGGGTCTTGTATTGTGGCCCCACAGGCTTTCAGACAAGAATCTTTCTCAGCTCCACCAGGGATGTGCCGGCGATTGAAGCAGAGACCGTTTGCATGCTAAGTATGTGATCTGATTCAGCTGTGCTGCCTCCCAAAAACATCCTTCTTCTCGGAGTAATAATGCTATGGGGGTGGGGTGAGGGTCAGCATTTCTGAATCAGTGTTTCTTACCAGAAGCTGTGCAAGGGCTCTGCTCTTGGCCTGCTTTCTTTGGTTCCACATCCACTACAAAATAAAGAGGACAATCCAAGCCAATCGTGCTATGGAAACAAAGAAGGTGCAGGAACCCAATGTGTGTCAGGACCGTGCAGTACCTCACCCAAAGTGGGGTTCGCAATAAAGTTCACTCCACAGCAGGGGAGCAACCAGGCCCAGTGGGCCAGATGATGTGAAGGGGGTGGGGCCCTGCCCCATTAGCCACACCCCGCCTGTGACATCATTGGCGGTGCCACACCTGCTTAGGGCAGAGAGGGGCACAGAGCTCTGTCCCTCTCTCTGCATGGAAGGCAGCTTGGCTGGCAATTGCAGAAGCTGGCTTCTGCTGCCACTGGTTGGGTGAAAGGCCTCCTTCCCATTTGCTTGCATCCTGATTGGGATGTGAGAAGGGTGGGAAGGGATTCGGCCAGGGTGTGCAGGAGCCAAGCAGATTTCCCCTTGTTATGTCCAATCAGAGATCATAGATGCCTCTCCCCAGACCAGGCGGAGGGGGGGGGGCATGAGCCAGCAGTCCCGCCCCCCCCCCCCCGCTCTATAGGACTGGATCTATTGGATCCAGTCAATCTATCGGACTGGCTTATCGTCTTCCTTTGGTTTCAGACTGGTGCAGCTCTCTTTTCTTGAGAGTACTTTTTTTTAATTAAAAGGTGACAGCCCAGCCTTAGCCTTCTCAGCAAGCCAGTAGCCTTTTGTGGTCACATACTCAGAGATGCATTAAATAGGGCTGTGCAGGGACCCCCCAATCTGACTCAGAAGCCGCTTTGTGGCTTCGGAGAAGGGCCTGATTTGGCTCCGGGCTGATTCAGGGCCCCACCGACCTGACTCGGCCCTGAAGCTGAAGCGGGATTCAGCCATCCGAATCCCGCTTCGCCCCATCCCGATGTCCCCACGCAAACCCCCAGCTCCTTACCTGGGACGCTGCCTCCTCCACAGCTGCTGCCTCCTCCTGCTCTGCTGCCTCCGTTGTCACTGCTGCTGCCACTATCACTGCCTGCTGCCGCCAGCTCCTGAGCCCTGAACACACGCTGACTCTTGTTGTTTTAAAAATGGTGACGCCTGCTAAAAAGAGCTGAGGCGCGTCCAGGGCTCAGGAGCTGGCGGCAACTGGCGGCGATGGCAGCGGTGGCAGTGGCTGACTCCTGTGAGTCACCTCAGGTAAGGAGCTGGAGGCACCGGTGCGGCTGGGCCAGGGAGAGAGAGTGCCCCTGGCCCACTTTGGGTCACTTCGTGCCCCCTCCACTTCGCCTTGGAAAGGGCCTGAAATGGCCTGAAGTGGCCTGCTTCGACTCGGGGTTTGGGCCTCGGGCTGAAGTGGTGCACAGCCCTAGCATTAATGCTAAAAATGTGGCACAGTGGGGGAGAGGGTCAGTGGAGTGAACGCATCTGCACTGGCCCAGTAGTGCAGAAAACAGGTTAGAGTAGCAAAGAAAAGGCGGCAGGTCCCAGTTCTACGTTTTCTGCTTGCATCACAACTGAAGTGGTGGGAAGGAATGGAGATCTTCTTTCTAAGATGGCTTCATCCATGCGGTTCATTGGAGAACAGCGACACAAGTTCAAATCCAGATTTTAACTGTGATTCACAATTGTGATTCCTTCAAAGGATGTTTCCTAACAGAACATCAGACAGAGATACCACTGCCGCTCTGACTCTGCCACCGCTGCTAAAAGGCAGTGTTGCATCTGGGGATAGGTTTGCTTTCTGTGCTTTTATGTAGTAGGTGTGCTTAATCTTTTTCAGCCCAAGTGCCAAATTCAGTTTCGGAAAAGCTTTCAGGGCCTGCATTACAGTGGCTGAAAGCAGAAGGGGCCAGAAACCCAGAAATACCATCAAGTATCAGCATATTTTAGCTTAAAGCTCTGACTGACAGCAATTAAGCTTTAGGGGAGGCATTTCAACCTTTTAGAATGGGGAGAAAACTGGGGAAAACACAATGCTACTGGAAGTTGGGAGGAAGGGGGTGGGGCTAGGGAAAAGGAGGCGTAGCCATCTGGGAAACCCCAGAGGTCCAGAATGGGATGCCAGCTGGGCCAGATGTGGTCCACGGGCCTCAGGTTCAACACCCCTAATACGCATGCACATCAGCTCTGGACAAAAGGAGTACACATCCTTCAAAGCAGGGGGAGGAGTAAAAACAATAATTGTTGAAAAAGAGTGGGGAGGTAGAAAATGGTGAAAGGCAGAGAAAGGGAAGTATGCAGGGATATAAGTGCTGATCCAATAAGTGCTAAGGTCAGGGCTGGCCCCACCATTAGGCAAAGTGAGGTGGTTCCATTGCCTCAGGTGGCAGATGCTGGGAGGCAGCAGCGAGGTTTGGAGGAGAGAATTGTGTGCCATTTGGCTTTCCCTACACCCCTGAAGCTAGCCTCCTGCTAGGGGTGGCAGAGGACACTGTCCCATTGTTGGTGTTGAAGAAAGATATTCAGTTTTGAAGAAATATTTTTGTACATGGAATGGGAGGGGGCGCCATTTTGTTCTTTGCCTCAGGCAGCAAAATGTTTTGGGCCAGCCCTGGCTAAGGGCATTAGTGTGATCACCTTCCATACAGACCTGGGACTTTTGTGGTAGTTAGGAACCACGGTTTATCAGCAACACTGGCTAGAGATAACAGTGGTTAAATGTGGAATTTCTCATGGCAGGAGTGCTTGGTGGCCTGTCATTGGTCCTCCTGCCTCCAGGAGAACAGGAATATCTGGAAAGTCCCTAAATCTTTACAAGAGATGGGCTTTGCAAAATGACAGAATCTGCCTTTTGTTGTCTCTAATCAAGAGACTTGGAAAAAGCCCGTCTTGTAAAGCGAAGGCAGTGGTTTTAGTTTCAGCAGCTCCGCCACAGAAATAAGTTTAAATGAGGCTTGGGCCAAGAACGATATGTGATCATTCGATAATTAATTTTAAGTCTTGCTGGGCCTAATGGTCAATATAAAACACTCTCCTACTGTTACTATTCCTGACATTATTGCACCATTTCATAAGACTTTTAATCCATCTGGGTATAATATCTAGAAAGATTTGAATGTCGAATAGTAATAATGAGGCTGGCTCCAGGCTGGCTGATCTCAGCTTCAGCTTTTTCCAGGAAAGTTCCTCCCCCACCTCTAATTATGCAAGAGCTAGACTAGGGCATGAAAACTACAAAAATGTGAGCTTTTATGGTGAGTTAGATATTCCAAACTGTTACTGCTCTCTCCCGCGTGCGCGCGCTCTCTCAATCAGATTGCATCAGGCAAGAACTTATATAGTTTATCCAGATATACATTTTGGCAGTTGTTATATTTTCATGATGGATGGATTATGCTACATATGTAATAGAGCAGGCCCATAGTAAAAAGAAAAGTGTGTGCCTAAGCAGTTCCCTCTGCTGGGCACCCTTAAACTACTCCACAGCTCAGATGATGGAGGCCCTTCCTTTTATACAAGAAAAAGTGATAGTGATCTTGTTCTTGGTTCTGAGGAAATGTGGGCAGCCTGCACTCTTTGAGGCCTACAGTGATTGTCAAGGTTGACCCCACCATTAGGCAGAGTGAGCTTTAGGTGGCAGATGCTGATGGGGGCCATGGTGGCAACCCCCTAACCACTGCACCTGAGCCCTCCTAGCCATTCCATCTGTTGGAGGATAGAGCTGTTCGTATCCTATGGTCTGACCTGTGCCGCTAAGCCAGCTGCTGGCTTCAGGTGTGGTGGATGATGCTATGCCATTGCCAGGGTTGAAATAAGATTCAACTGCCAGTCCAGTTGGCTTCTGTACATGGAATTGAGAGGGGTGCCATCTTGTCCTTTGCCTCAGGATATCTCAGGATGGCCTTGGTGATTTTGTTCTAGAATAGTTAGCAAATTGCAGGTGCTGAGTTGGCAGAACCTACCTCTGTTTGTATCCAGGGGGTTGTCTCCACAGTTGATTTGCTGTGAGCTGGCTCTGTTTCAAGGTTGTTTGGGGCACATGGCGTCGTGGCCATCCCACAGCCACCCTGGAGCTTTTCGCAGAAAAAACGGATTTACTGAAACTACTTTTAAGTCTGATTCTTTTCCTTAAGTCGGGTTCGCCACAGTATAGTTGTTTTGTGCCCAAACCCCCACATTTACCTCAGGTATGTTAGCCCTGCCCAAGGGTGTGCCTTTCACTGTGACCCCGGTCAAGGGATGTTTCCTGTTCTCTGTGTTTCCTAGGGATGTCAGAGAATTCCACGCTGGATCTTGGTGAGGCAGAATGCCAGTGCATTCGGCCCCCTGAAATCCGTCGCGGAACAAAGCCCCCACCCCCCAACCCATGAAAGGCGCGCGGGACGAAGTCCCCGCCACCCCCAACCCACAAAAGGCACGCGAAACGGAGCACTTCCTGCTCCCATCCACGCTGCTTTGCGAATGGCGGCCGTCCTGCAGCTGCCATTCTCTTCCTCTTCATAGCCGTGATAGGCTATGTAAATACTTATGTAGCCTATCATGGCTAATGCAGGGACACCATTTGCGTCCCTGTGGAGGCCGTGATAGGCTACATAAGTATTTACGTAGCCTATCACGGCAGGGGGGAAAAAACCCAGCATATACAAATGGCGGCGGCTACCGCCATTTGTGTACGCTGGGTTTTTTCCCCCCTGCCGTGATAGGTTATGTAAGTATTTACATAGCCTATCATGACAGGGGGGGGGAAAACCCAGCGTACGCAAATGGCGGCGGCTACCCCGCCAATCCCCCCATGTGCACTCGTTCGTGGAGCCCTGCACAGATCAAGGCCAGCTCTTTGAAAAATCTGGGTAAGCCATCATTGGCTTCTCCTTCTGTTGTCGTGGAGACACTCCCCAGAAGGTTATTTCTACATGCTAGTTCAAGAACTGGCAGAAGAGAATGTATGGCTTAGGAGTAGCAAATCTACAGGGTTCTTAACATTCTGGAGTACAGCCAGGACCTTAATCTAACAGTGATTTTTATATTTAGTATGAACATCTCCATACCCAAAGCATATGGTATATACAGTAGCTGTGGCTGCTCTCTTAAAAATACAAAGAGCCCTGGAGATCAGATATTGGCTCCTTGCACCACTGGATAAGAAGGAAACTACAGGCAATACTAGCTGGGATATTCATTAAAAAAACAGACCACAGTCCTCTGAGACTGTAAAGTCAGATGACTCAAGAGAGCCAATCTGATGCCATTGGCTGATCTGCTACCTTCCATCAGAGTGGGCAACTTGTTAGTGAGGGAGGCCACCAGTTCCTTGCTCTGTACCACCAGGTGACTGGTTCAGCATGCTAGATGCCTGAGGCACTTGCCCATTCTTGGCACCGGTCTTTGGATGATACTGCATGTGTTTGGGTGGACACACATGATAAGGGGGTACTACTTCCACACAGAGTGCCACTATGGGGAACTGCTTCTTGGAAGCACAGTGGCCACCTGTCCTACTTTACAAAGGACAGTCCTCTATTCAAAGGTATCCTCTTGGAAGGGGTGTCTGGTCCAAGTCCATTTTAACAATAAATAACCAAATGAACGGAGAACAGTGGCTGAAGCTGCCCATCAACAGATAGCACCTGGACTGATGAATGAGCAAGACACACTGCTCACATGGTCTTAGGGTGGAATCCGAGGTTATCCAGCTTGTGCTACGACACTTTCCCCCTCTCTCCTCTCTCCTGCAGCCAGCCCCCTGCTCATCCCAAAAATCTGGTCCAGAGATTCCCTTAATCCTCTGGAGCAGATGTTGAGGGTGCAGAGGAGGCTGCAGAATTGGGCCCTTCTGGTTCTGCTGAAGGAAGCAGTTCCATCAGAGGAACTACGCATTAGGTTTCACCCATAACTTTCCCCACTACGGAGAGCTGTATTGTGTTTTTATTTAAATTATAGTAATCATTTGTAAATTTGCATCTTTTCATATGAATGAGCACATGCAAATTTTATGTAAATCTGTGTCCTGTTTTATTGGTGATACATACTTGAGAGTGATCTCTTGAGAGTAGTAATATTTGAAAAACTCCTGAATTTGGAAGTGGGAGGGAAGGGGTCAGTAGGCGCTGACATGTCTACCAAGACAATTATCTTTCATACCTTGGATTTGAGAGAAACCCTAGGAAGCAATTCCTTCACAGCTGCCTCTTCCCTTATGGCCATAGAGGTAACATATTTTCTCTATTTTACACACACATATTGCACACACATAAATTTGTTTCAGTTACTAGCATCTTTTGAGGGAATGGTGTGCAAGACAACCAGTACTTCACACCTCTGCAGTCCTCCCCAAACAGTCCTCCTCCTTCACACCTCTGCAGTCCTCCGTGAGATCCTACTGTTTGCATGTTGCCTGTAAAGTTCAAGAACTTTCCTGTACCTCTGGCTAGAAATAGTTTTACCGCTTGATCCTGTGGATCCTTATAGGAAGACCCATTTTGCTCAATGGAACTTCCAAAAAGTACGCATCTGTTTGCAACCTTAATGTGGCAAGAACAACACAGTGGTGTCTTACTGTTCCCATACAATCTGATCCGATATCAAATGTAAATGTTAAAGTCAATCTGTCTGCTGCTCTTAACAAAAATAGATGATTAAATTAAGAGACAATGAATGAAGCCAGGAGATGAATGGATTACGTTTATGAATTATGGGGCCTTTGTTCGTTGAAAAACATCTCAGTACTGGGTGGTTAATTTGGTACAAATTGCAAATGTACTTTATGTTGTGTGTCATACTGTGGGCGGCCTCTCACCCCCCCCCCCGCGCCTTCTGCCACGTGAGCTACTTAACATAGCAGACGTTTATTTAGACAAGAAACATAATGAGCAATTAAATAAACAATTACATATGTATCCCTTGATCGTGGGTATGATGTATTGTTAAATTCAATCAGTTCTCCGGCTTCATTTCTACATTGCTGAGCCTGTCCGAGGAGAAACCAAGGGGGAAAAGGTCTCTGTGCCTTTAACTAGCCAAACATGCTGGGATAGGACAGTAATTGTCAATCAAGCCTGTATTATTGTCACAAAGAAGAATGCTGGGGTGCCTGCCAGATCTAATTTTACCGAGGGTCTGATTTTCATATGGCATTCCAGCATCGAGGGCGAAGTCCCTAGGGCTGTCAGGGAGAGTGGAAAAAAGGGGCCCCTGCTGTTTACATGCAGGAAGAAGCACAGTTGTTGGCCCTCTGCTGCTCAGAAAGGCATCAGGAATGTGCATGTTACTGGGGGATGAGTCATGGTGGAGGTCAGAGTGGAAGAAACTAAATACTTTTAAATGCTAACTTTTAATTCATCGTGCTTCCCATAACGACAGCCTTCCTGAATAAAAACGTTTGCAACAAATAAAGACATGCACACGCACTGTCCTGGACGAGGGATGGGATTTTCAAATGATACTTAAAGGCTTTCAAACAATACCAAACTTCACCTGTTTCTGATGATGTATTCTCATCATGTCCACAGATGAGAGGAATGGGACGTTGGAGCCAGGGTGGGCAGGAAGTCTTTCCACTGTGCAGAAATCTAGAGAGCTTCAAATGGATGGTGTACAAATGCAATAAATAAAAATAAAAATAAATAAAACCCGATTCTGTAGATTGTCTGGCTGAAAAGTCTTTCTATGGCAGGGGTAAGCAACCTGGCACCATCCAGATGTTTTGGACTACAACTCCCATAACCCCTGACCTCTGGTCAGGTTGGCAGGGTTTATGGGCTTTGTAGTCTAAAACACCTGGAGGGTACCAGGTTGCCTATGCCAATTCTGTGGAATCACCCAGGCTCCCAGAGTACTTTATCCCTCACCATCGTCGTTTCTGATTTAATTTAAAAATAATCCTGGGTGGACAAGAAGAAATCACCCATTTGGCATTGCACCTAATTACGATCAAGGTTAAACAATTGTGGCTGCTTTTAGCAAACCCCCCTCTTAAGACATTAGAGATGCATTCACACATCTCTGATGTCACATCTAGGGCTGGATCCATATTTAGTCATACTTAGAGTTTGTTGTTGTTGTTGTTCAGTCGTTCAGTCGTGTCCGACTCTTCGTGACCCCATGGACCATAGCACGCCAGGCCTTCCTGTCCTGCGCTCTCTCCCGGAGCGTGCTCAAGTTCATATTCATTGCATCCGTGATGCTATCTAGCCATCTCATCCTCTGCTGTCCCCTTCTCCTTTTGCCTTCAGTCTTTCCCAGCATCAGGGTCTTTTCCAGGGAGTTTTCTCTTCGCATTAGGTGGCCAAAATATTGGAGCTTCAGCTTCATTATCTGTCCTTCCAATGAGCACTCAGGGTTGATTTCCTTTAGGATGGACTGATTTGACCTCCTTGCAGTCCAGGGGACTCGTAAGAGTCTTCTCCAGCACCACAGTTCGAAAGCAATACTTAAGAGTACAGTCACTGAAATCCATGGAGCTTCAGTTAGTCATAAGTAACTGAAGTCTCGCTGATTTCAATAGGTCTACTTTAGGTATGACTAAATATGGATCCAACTCCTAGTTTGGTCCTGAGTTTACACAAGTTTTCACCTGCCCATATATGCTCCAGCCATATCAGAAACCTAAATACTAGGGATGTACGAAAGTCACTTACCTGGTCCCACAGCTTGCTTCACAGTGGGGGGGAGGTGCTTCGGTTCTCCCTCCGAAGTTCAGGCCGGGGGGGGAGGCGTCCCGCCTCGCCCGGCCGAAATTCAGGCTGGGGGGGGAGGTGCCCCGCCTTGCCCGGCCGAAATTCAGGCCGGGGAGAAGCGCACCGTCTCCCCGACCGCGAAATACAAAAGTGAAAAAAAACCCAACACACCCGTGATAGGCTACGTAACGATTTACGTAGCCTATCATGGCTAGATTTCCAAAGTCAGCCGTGATAGGCTACGTGAATCATTACGTAGCCTATACTAGGGATGAGGGAGAATTTCTCCCCGAAACTTCGGGGGGCCGAGTGCCAACGCATTCGGTACTCCGAAGGTTGTTCGGGAAGAAATTCTACGCGCCCCCCCACCCAGGATGGGACTTACCTTTCACAAATGTCCCTCCCGGCGGCGGGTCCCGGCGGCGGTTCGGCAGGTCTTTGTCAGGGGCGGGGGCAGCAGCCGGTCTTTTGACCGGCTGCCGCCGCTGCCATTACAAGAAAAGTAAAAAAAAAAAAAACGCCCTGTGATAGGCTACGTAATGATTAACGTAGCCTATCACGGCTAGATTTGCAAAGTCAGCCATGATAGGCTACGTTAATCGTCACGTAGCCTATCACGGGTGACTTAAAAAAAAAAAAGCGCGTACGGCTAATGGCGGCCCCCATAGGGAGCTGCCATTTGCGTTCCTTATTTGGTCCCTGTAGTCTACGTAAAGATTTACGTAGACTACGGCGAAAATAAGGACAACGCAAATAGCGTTGCCCTTATTTTCGCCGTAGTCTACGTAAATCTTTACGTAGACTACAGGGACCAAATAAGGAAAGCGAATGGCGGCTCCCTATGGGGGCCGCAATTTGCGTACGCGCTTTTTTTTTTTTTCAAAGTCACCTGTGATAGGCTACGTGACGATTAACGTAGCCTATCACGGCTGACTTTGGAAATCTAGCCGTAATAGGCTATGTTAATCGTTACGTAGCCTATCACAGGGGCGTTTTTTCTTTTTTTTCTTTTGAAGTTCGCGGCCGGGGAGACGGGGCGCTTCTCCCCAGCGTGAATTTCGGCCGGGCAAGGCGGGAAGCCTCCCCCCCGGCCTGAATTTCGGCCGGGTGAGGAGGGAAGCCTCCCCCCCCGGCCTGAACTTCGGGGGGAGCAGCGAAGCACCTCCCCCCCACCGCGAAGCAAGCTGTGAGACCAGGTAAGTGACTTTCGTGCATCCCTAAGCCTATCACGGGTGACTTTTGAAAAAAAAAAAAAAAGCGTGTACGCAAATTTGCATTCCTTATTTGGTCCCGGGTAGTCTACGTAAAGATTTAGCGTTGCCCTTATTTTCGCCATAGTCTATGTAAATCTTTATGTAGACTACCCCGGACCAAATAAGGAACACGAATGGCGGCTCCCTGTGGGGGCCACCATTTGCGTACGCGCTTTTTTTTTTTTTTTTTCCAAAGTCACCTGTGTTAGGCTACGTAACGATTTACATAGCCTATCACAGCTGACTTTGGAAATCTAGCCATGATAGGCTACGTAAATCGTTACGTAGCCTATCACGTGTGTTTATTGATTTTTACTTTATTTTGTAATGGCGGCGGTGGCGGCAGCCGGTCAGAAGACCGGCTGCCGCCCCCGCCGAACCATCGCCGAACCGCCGCTGGGACCCACCGCCAAGAGGGACATTCGCAGGAGGTAAGTCCCATCCCGGGGGGGTGGCGGAGAATTTCACCGCCAATTTTGGTGGGCCGAATGCATTGGCATTCGGCCTCCCCGAGATTCGTGGAGAAATTCTCTGCCATCCCTACAGTAAATACATTGCAGATAAAGCAAGTGTCAGCAATGGTATTTTAACTTCAACTCAGCAGCAACACAGCTAAACTAGAAATGCAGACATTGCTGCTTAATCCTGTCATTCATTCATTTGTTCATTCCTTCATTACATTTTTATACCACCTAATAGCTGAAGCTGTGTGGGCAGTTCACAACAATTAAAACCATAAAATGCAGCACAATAAAACATGATATAAACTTTCAAAAGTTGAAAACTACAGTATAACACCAAAGTAAAAACCAACATCAGCATAAAGATTTAAAACTACAACAACAGATTTAAAAACAGCAGAAACTGATTAAAATGCCTGGGAAAATAAGGAGGATTTCACTTGGCACCAAAAAGATCATCATGTAGGTGCCAGGCGAGCCTCCCTGGGGAGCTCATTCCGTAACTAGGGTGCCACAACAGAAAAGGCCCTCTTCTTAGTGGCCACATGCCCCACTTCTTTTTACAGGGCCACTCAGAGAAGGGCCTTGGGAGATGATCTTAGGATCCGGATTCCGAGCAGGTATACTATATAAATTACTACCGATGCGTTTGATATATGGGGTTTGTACAGTGCCTAACACAGTGGAGAATAAACCCAATCTCTTTTCGTCTTAATCAATGGCATATTTTACCAAAAGAATGTTCTTTTAAAATATTTTGACATGTACACAAGTTTCCTCCATTATAGGTCTCTTTAGAAATTTACCCCATGTATTAAGGGGCATGTTACCCCAAGAAAAAATGGAAATCACCTGGAGCATTAATTTCTTAGTGACAAGCTGTGATTAATAATCCACTTTCATGAAAGTTTGAGCGTATTGAGCAAGGGGGGGAAAACCTGAACAAGAATTTTTGGATTAACTTCAAAAAGTTTATCCTTTTGGCAAAAGAGAGACACTCCCCCCACTCCCACAAGTTGAAATTTAAAAGCAAATATTAGCCTTCTCATAAACCTTTCTCTTATTTCAAATACAAATGTAGAAAAATATTTTTTCATTTCCCTTTGGAGGCTTTGGTTAGAATGTTTATCCAAAACAATATTGAAAAGAGAGCCTTGACCTTCCAGGGCTTTTCTTTGCTATTATTGCAACATAACGGCTCTGCTGGGTGCCTTCCTTTTGATTGACAGAAGATAGGAATGGATCCTCTTCCGACCTCCTCACCCGGGCCTGATAGTGTCCTAAGTAGCTCATCAAGGCTGCAATCCTAAACACACTTACTTGAGAGTAAATCCCATTGGACACACCGGGTCATAGTTCTGAGTAAATATGTATAAGATCACATTGTAAATCAGTTATATTTCATTGGGTAACCAAGCTACTTAGAGAACTATCTTACCAGTCCAAGGGATGAAGAGTGGAAGCCTCTGATCTTGAAGGCTTCCAAGTATCCAGGGCCTCACTGGGCTGCTGCCAGCAAGGCAGCAGGAGAGGTGGAGGTGATTTTTGCCACTGACCCACCCCCATCCCTCCCTGGCCTCTGACATACCCCTATCCCTCACCTTTCCTCCTTTCCCTGTGGCCATGACACTGATCTTGGGTAAGGTAGCCACACAGAGCTTTCTGTGAGGGGCTTTCATGAGGGAATCCAGGCTTGGATCTCCTCCTCTGTAGCTGGAGCTCTGACTCCAGCCACGAAATAGGAGATCTACTGTATCCTTTGCCCATCAGACTCTGTCTAGGGACCATAAGACTGCACTGTTAGGCCTGCTGGCAGCAATTAACACTTGCCGGGTAAGAAAGGCTTTTCCTACAGCTCAGTTAGCTCTTTTTGCCATTTAAAACGCAATACAATGATAATGATTATGATGACGATGACGATGATCATGTTGCTGGCTCCCAAGCTTCCCAACTCCCATCCTGGTCCACTTCAATCCCGGCCTACTCTAAACCTCTGCCAGGACCAATCCTGTGAGGAAAACGGTGCCCTTCCCGCCCCCATATTCCATCATTACATTATTTCTTCCTTTCTAAAAGGTGCTCAGCCATCTCACTCAAATTCATCATATAAATCAAAGCTAGTCTTTAATAATGATTCATCAAACATAAAGGAAACCTATGAAAGAGAGAGAGGAAGGGAATACAAAATAGAAAAAGGTGGTTTAAAAAACCCCTTTGGCAACAGGCAGAAAAGTGGTGGCTAAATGGAAACAAAACAGGTTTTAATATTGAAAGTTAAACAAGAACAAGCTTAAAAGCCACAAGGAAATACTGTACAAAGTAATGAATAAAGAACACAGAAGAACAAAGGAATACATACCTGCATTCCCATATATGTATACACTATGGAGTGAGAATCTGGATTGACAAATCTATATCATGTGCACTAATGAGCAGTCCATGGCTCTTTTCTTAATTTAATGTATATGCAATGTTATTAGCAGATCTGGGCTTGCATTAAAAATACTCTACTCATCTTCATTAGTTAGGATATCTGAAATCCTTGGGGCCAAACGACGTGTTGTTGTCTGGATGCATCTCCAGTGTCTTTTGTTGTTACTGGATCAGAACCGGTAGTATGTGTGTGTTTGTGGGATTAGTTTTCCCCACCCCCCGCCAGCATGGCCCCAAGCCAAATTGTCTGCATTGAGCTATTAGCCACAGAGGAGAAGACATACGGGCAAATATATATCTCTGTGAGTGCAGCTAAGTTGGCCCTTAGAATAAGCAACAAACCTGGGGCGGGGGATGTTTGGTGTTTTGGGCATTCTTAATGAAAATATAGATATGTATGTTTGATATGTCCATGTTATAATGCTCCACACATGCTCACATGTGTTTATTTCCTTGTCCTCCTGAATTATTTTGCCAGTGTAGCTGGGAGAAGTGTAGTTAGAGAGCTAGCTTGACTGTTGGTTTTAATATTCTTGTACAGTATGATTTCACTGTTTTCTTTTTCTTTCTTTTTCTTTCCTGTATTTTTATCCCAACTTTCCAATAAAATATTCAAGAACAAAAGAACATTAAAGTACAATAAAACAATAAATCCTAGCAAATAAAGAAGGCAGAGAAAACAAATTAAAAGAAACAATGGGAAAAACCAGTGGAGGCTGGTGGTTCTGATTTCAGTGGGGCTATGCTTCCCTTCTGGGTTTAAATGGTCCCTTCCAACTCTGTGATTCTATGATCTGCATATGGTGGCCACTTATGTATCACCAAAACAAAGGAAATGCATTGCTAAAAAAGGGGGTAACTGTTGGTGGACAACTTCAAGGCCCTTCCCTGCTCTCCATGTGGTTCTTTATCTTGGACTGGTTACCCCTTGAAACAGAGGATTCCTTCAAATAAAAGGCTGGCTACCAGCAGTCCTTCAAATAGTCAGAGAATTGTTACATGCATTTTTGTTCAACACATGCACATGTAATGACAACCCAGAATATGAGTTGAGTATGGGTTGAGTATACTTTGTTGTTTAATCTTGGGTTGCTATTGAATCATGAGTAGTTGTTGTATGTGAACCCTGCACTATGGTTTAACTAGGGTTTTTAACCACAAACAGCCCAGCAAGAGAACCCATGGGTTGTTGTTGGGTTGTGAACTCTGCATTGTTAATGGTTGACAACCCTAGTTAAACCATAGTGCAGGGTTTACACATAACGACAACCCACAATTCAACAACAACCCATGATTCAAATACAATCCATACTGAACCCATATACAACTCACACTCTGGGTTGTTGTTACATGCGAACCAGGTCGTAGTTTATTCCATAGCTGTCTGTAAAAGGCTAAAATTATTGCTCTGTGCTCTTTTCTTTTTTTAATTACAAAAAAGGATGGAGATTGGAGGCAGAAAGATACTGGTTGAAGCTATTGCTTCTTACTGCTTCATCATTATGCCAGGCCTGTTTCAAGAATATGAAGTAGTAGAACACATTTTGCACAAAAGAGATTTGCATTAAGTATCAAAGGCCCAAACATTGTATACATTCATTGCCTGATTTTTTAATTTTATTTTTATTCTAAAATATTACGAACCCACTGTTAATCCACAAATCTGAAAGTGGTTCAGGAACGAAAATCACATCTAACAAAGCAAGCAATAATTACATCAGGCGCTAGTTACATCATGTTGGACTACTTCAATAGACTCCACATGGGGCTGCCTTTGAAAAGTGTCCAGAAACTTCACTGGTCCAGAATGCTGTGGCTAGACTGTTCACCACAGCAAGTTTGCAGGAATATGTAACTCTCTTGTGAAAACAGCTTCACTAGATTCTAGTTCATCTCCAAGCCCAATCCAATGTGAACAGCTTGGATCCAAGATAACTAAATCTCCACCTTCTCCCATATGTTGTTGTTGTTCAGTCGTTCAGTCGTGTCCAACTCTTCGTGACCCCATGGACCATAGCATGCCAGGCCTTCCTGTCCTGTGCTCTCTCCCGGAGCGTGCTCCCATATAAACCTATCCAAATTTTCACTGGAGGTTCTCCTCTGCATCCTGCCAGCATCTGAACTGCATTTGGCTAGGACACAAGAGACGGCCTTTTCTGTAGCCATGCCTATCTACCTTTTGCCTCAGCCCCTCCTCTTATGCCTTCAATCACTATGTAAAAATCTACACAGACATTTTGCCTTGGAGTTGTTAATTTTAATCTCCCTGACAGACTCGTTTAAATGTGTTAGTTTTTTTTTTTCCAGTGGAGGCTGGTGGCTCTGATTTAGGTGGGGCTGTAATTCCATTCTGGGTTTCAGTCAGAACCAGCCAGAACCCTAAAACAGCAATCCAAGGTGTTGAACCCATTTTGGGGATAGGGTTCAGCAACTTGGATAGTTGCTTTATAGTTCTGGATGGATATATTATGTCTACAGCATTTCCACGATCTACTAAGGAAGTTACCCTATCGAAAAATAAAATAAGATTAGTCTGGCTTGACTTGATTTTGACAAATCTATGCTAGTTTCTAGTGATCACTGCAATAGTGTCAAAACCAAGTGCTTTATAATCTGCTCTAGAACCTTCCTAGGTATTGATGTCAGACTGATTGGCCTGTAATTCCCTGGATCTGCCTTTTTGCCCTTTTTGAAGATAGGGACATTTGCTCTCCTCCATTCCTCCAGTACTTCACTCATTGTTCAGGATTTCTAAAAGATAATAGATAGAGGTTCTGAGAGTCCATCCGCTAGCTCCTTCAATGCCCTGGGATGCAATTAATTTGGACCTGGGGACTTGAACTCATTTAAGGTGCTTAGATATTCCCTGACCATCAATCTGTCAACCTCAAGCAGCACTCCTACCCCTTAAGCCTGTTTGTCACATATGCCAGATGGGACTCAGATCCTCTTTGGGGAGAAGACTGAGCTAAAATAGGAGTTGAGCAGTTCTGCCTTTTCCTTGTCACCTGCCAGCATTTCACCATCTTTGCTGCACAGCTGGTCTATCATTACTTTTGCCTTCCTTTTACTTTTTACCATATCTGAAGAATCCCTTTTAGTTATTCTTAGCATCCCTGTCCAATCTCAGCACATTCTGAGCTTTAGTCTTCCTGACACCATTTCTTCAAGTCTGGGCTCTCTGCCTATACACTTCCTTAGTGACCTTTCCCTCCTTCTACCTCCTCTATGTGTCCTTTCTGATTTTCAGATCATTGCTCAGCTTTTTGTGTAGCCACATTGGCTTCTTCCATACTGGCTTCCATTTTGTGGGAGGCTGTGGGGACAGGAGCAGCCAGCACTGGTGAGATACAGAAGGCAAGTTATAGGTGCATTGGCTCTCTTCAGGTGTTGCTGCTGCCATTGCCACCAAGGTCTTTGAAACAGTTTTTTAATATACTCCTTGATGTCCCTCCCAAAAGCACTTTGATGGGAAGTAAAAAGAGAGCCCTGGTAAGTCGCAGAAGTAACCCCTCCCTCCAGTCCCTCTGACGCATTTCCTATTTATAGACTGCTTGAGAGAGGTTTCAAAAATGTATCAAATTGGTCACCAAAAGTAAAAGCGCCCTTTGAAAGATCCAAAGCAGTCCCAAAGCTGCCTTGCTTTCAGTTCAGACTGCTTCGGACCTGAGTCGCTTCAGCTACTGAAGCTGCCCAAATACCTCCAAAGTGGGAAGCTTTGGCATGTGTTTATGCTTGTTTGAAGTGAATGCATGGTCCCAGGAGAAACGAATGGTTCCTGTAAAAAGTAAACAAATGGTTAGTTGCTTACAATTATGTCCTCTGAAAGGAGGAGGAGGAAGAAGGAGAAGAACCTCGAAAAGCACTGATCTATAATTTAGCCTCATTTTCTCCTCATGGTAAGGGGCTTGCAGCTCAGGCCAGCCTCGCCCCCCCCCCGCCCGACTCACAGTCCCTGCTGAGGTCTACCTGCTGATCTTACCCTTTCTTCTGCCTGCATCCATGCCTGAGATCTGTATATATACTGGAAACAAGCAGACCCGAACAAGTGCTAGCTAATCCTCCTGCAACAGATTCCTAAAGAAACAGCGAGGAACACACCCTGCCCCACAAGAGGTAGGGCCGTGGCTCAGTGGAAGGGCTGTGGCTCATTAGCAGAGCACCTGCTTTGCAGGCAGAAGGTCCTACATTCAATCCCTAGCATCTTCAAGTAGGGCTAGGAAAGAATCCTGCCTGAAACCCTGCCAATCTGTGTTGACAGTACTGGGCTAGATAGACGAATGGTCTATCATTTTGCCCTGCAAAATGGAGGCAACCTGAAATAAAGGTTTCATACATATCACGAGTGATGATCATTAGTTAGTAAAATTAGCATATCTTAGTTAATTCATAGCAGCTGATGCACTTATCTCCCCGTTAGCACCACCCTGCTACGATCAATTATTTACTAAAATAATTTTACTCCGGTTGATTCAAAGATTTCTCACGTTACTGTTGGTAAATAACCACTGCTCCCTAAACTGAGTGTTTTAATGAAGCAGAGAGACTTGAACCTGGAAATGGTATCCTTGGAGAATATTCTGAAGTTTACTTGAGATGCAACACTTTTTAAAAGTGGTGGTGAACCCATAAAAGTACTATGTGAGCTAGGCTGCATGTGAGGAAAGCAAACACTGCAGCAATCTGGCGAGAAAGCTTCGTGATTCCAAAGAAAACCTCCACAAAACAAATATTAGGTTTATAAGAATATTTTAATCTCTCCTTTTTTTGTTGTTGTTTAATAACATTGAGAACATAATGCTATTTTATGAGGTTTTCTTTTTCAATGCTATCATTTATTGCTTTTCTTTTCTTATTTTAACAAAAAAGTACTTTCTAGTTCTGCCAAGAATGAGGGAATATTATACCATGGAATCTGTTAATTTTTCCCCCTAGTGAACGTTAACAGAAGAGCACTTGGCAAGAGTATGTCAAAATAACAAGTCACAATAGGGTGAGTCAATTCCAGAAAATTCCACTTTCTCTGTCTATTTGTCTCTACACACACACACACACACACACACACTCTTTCAAAGTGATCTCAGTTCAACAAGGCATTTTCCCTATCATCTGGTTAGAATTTCTATGCCAGTTCACTTGCAGCCCTTCCATTTCCTCTTCATGTGTTCTTCTGCAAACCGCATTCGTTATTTTGTAGGAATCAGGAATGAGATGCAATTATGGGAGGCCTCAGCAGAAGACCGATAACATCTCCTTCCTGCCAGCCAGCAGCATGGGCAGTCTGTCTGAGCCTCAAGGCAACTGATCAGAGTGGAGCTGGAGGCTTTCGAAAAGAGTCTTTACAGTCCAACGATCCCCGCTTGTTTACTTAGAGCAAAAGCACTGTGTCACTCCGTTAATCTAATGTCTGCAAAAGCAGCCGCTGGCTGTGAGATGAAGAATTTTGAATGCTCAGACAGCCAGCAGGGCCAGCCCCACCATTAGGCAGAATGAGGCGTTTGGGCTGTCATGAAAAGGTAGCAGATTGATAGTTACTTAATTTATCATAATTGCATTTTTACTGTGAGGGAGGGGGGAAAGCATGTCAAACTTTCTGCCTCATTGACAAAATAACTTGACCAGCCTTGGATACCTTAACTCTTCTGCCTTAGGCAGTAAAATGTCTTAGGCCGGCCCTGACAGCATATATTCCTCTCAAGTGGCTTTGTGTTTTGCCTGCCTTTTAGATGCTTCCATTTTGTTCTTCACCGTTGGTGAGGTGAGGTTTTCTGCAGTCTTCCAGTTTCAGTGGCATGAATTTGGGGTTTTTAACATTTTAAAACAATTTACATATATACATTCATTGAATGGAATGTTTCAATATGAGCATAATTTGACAATTTGCCACAATTCTGTGGCAACAAGTCAACGAACCGGATGCCCTCTTAAGTTCCCTTGAAATCAGTGCGCCTGAAGCATGCATAACCCTGTGCTGGATAGGGGGCCTGTATATTTTGGCCAAACCTATTTGAGATATGTTCCATGGCTGGTAGCCAGCATTAACACAGCATGCGGGCACCAGATTGATTATTCTATAATTGTTCGTCTTTCAAAAGGACGTTTTTCTCCCTCTGAGTTTAGTTTGCATGTTGAACTAGGTTTTTCTTATAAAAACAAATTCCCCCTCTCTTAATAGTCTGGTTATATAGAGAATGGGACGGGTCAAAGGGTATGCTTAGAGGCTACTGATCTTACTTTAAAAACCATAAAAAATAGATTCAAAACCAATTTGTATTGATCATTGATTTTCAGTAAAGAAATAACTGCTGTTCAGAACTGGGTTGCTGCAATATTTTCCCCTGGTCTGGAAAGAGCAATGAGGCACGACTGCCACTGAATCCTCTGGCCTCTTAATGCTGGGAAGGACTGGTCACCACTGTTGAAGCTGTATAATACACAGCAGCAGTAGTAGTCCTGGACAGGCTTTCTGGGATAAGATTCAGCACTTTACCTGGTAAAGGGCCAAGCTATGTACATGTGACCTTAACTGCATTGTTCTGCCCTTGCCTGCAGGGTTTTCCTCCCCACAAATTGCCAGTGCGGGGCCCCCAATCCAGACAAGGACCCTAGCGTGGGAGTAAGGGTTCGGGCTTAACTCTTTCCCCTCCCCCTGATCCCAGCCCAGATTGGACCCTCCCATTTCTACAAATTGCATTGCAAAAAAGGAGATTCCACTTGTTTTAGTGGTACTTCTTTTCCAATGAAAGCTGCACTTATGGGGGAGGGGGGGCTGGACCAGGTTGGGACCACAGGGCTAAGGCCCCTTAAACCCCTTCCCATGCTATGGTCCTGAGCCAGATGAGCACCAGCCCCCCCCCCACACACACACACTATTTGTGGGGGTGGGGGAAACCAACCTGCCTGCACTCAAGAGCGGCACAACGGTGTCAAGGTCATGTGTAGTTTCCCCTGAGTCCCCCTGAAAGTGCAAAAATGCAGCTGGAAAAAGTGCTCCCATTCTACTGCCGTTCTGGATGTTTAGCAGAAATGGAAGCAACAGAAGACCGAATGACTCAGTACCAGGGCCAGCATCAAGGGTAGGCATGGTCGGGCACCTGCCAAGAGCCCACACCCAGGAGGAGCCTACTGAAAGAGCCCTCTCCAGTTGCTCCTCCCTTTCACCACTGTAGTCTGTTTGTTTGTTTGTTTGTTTTTACTTGCCTTTCGCTCTCACCCAGACAACAACGGTGGTGAGAAGGATAAAAAGATGCCACTGCCTACTTGTTCACTGGCTGTCAGCCTGTCAAGCAAGCAAGTGGTAGCAATGATGAGAAAGACAAAGAGGAAAAAGAGTAGCTGGTGACAATGGTGGTGAGAAGGCAGACTCACTAAGGGTGTTAGTTGAGGGTGTCTTGCCCAAGAGTCCTCAAAAACCTGAAGCTAGCACTGCTCAGTACCAAGTGTGTGTGTGGGGGGGAGAAATATACCTATCCTTCCCTGTCATGATAAGATCCTACCTCCAGTATCAGATGCAGTATGCTTATATATACCAGCTGCTGAGGAACATGATTGGGAGGGTGCTTTGGCACTCATGTCCTGCTTGTGGGTTTCCTGTAGGCAGCTGGTTGGCTGCTGTGTGAACAGAATATTGGACTAGATAGACCCATGGTTTGGTTCAGCATGGCTCTTCTTACGTTCTTACAAGGGTAGAGGAAGCATGAAAATGTTGCTCGACTAATGTAGAGCATCTGCCAAGTTCAGATTTAGATTCCATCACTAATCCAAGTGAAAGAGTTCTCCAACTTAATTTGGAGCTAGTGAACTGCTGTTCATTTAATTTGGATTTTGAAGTTTTCTCCTCAAGAGAGAATTCATTTTGTCATCCTTGAATCATTATCTCTGGGCCAGAGGTAACTGTAATGAATGATCTTGGAACATTTTCCACCATTATAACCTGCATACCATTTGTTTACCAGACAGTTTTATGCATTTTCATTCCATGTGTTTAGAGCTTTAACCTTCCCTTTTAGAAAAGAAAAGGGGGGGGGGAGCATGCTTAATGGGAAACTGTAGTAAAGTGCAACTTAAATAACTAAATTAGGCATGACAGAGAAGAATGCATAGTTGTGAGATTAGTCACCTTTTGAAGAAAGGCTTGGTGAGTTAGTATCCTTTAAAGATTTAGCAAGGCCTATTGCTCCAAACTCATTATGCACCACCATAAATCATATGAGCCTTCAAAATGTGTCAGTGCTGAAGAGATAGGGCACTTAGGTAGTGTAAAGAAAGAATATGGCAAATGATGGCACTTTGGGGCAGGGAGAATAATAGAGGAGGGAAGCTGTAAATCCAGAGATGGACAAATCGGTCTATTTCTTCTCCATGTCAGTTTTGCAGGGATTCAACAGGCAGGTTCCATCCAATTCTGCATCAGTCTGCAAATTTAAAAAACAAAACAAAATGTTTTTATTCACTTTTCCTCCAATATATGGACTTTTACATTAATCTTTCCCTAATATATGGATTCTTGTCCACCTTCCCCTAATATTCACATTTTTGTCTGTAACTCTCCTTAATACATGCATTTTTGCATGAATTTTCATATATATATATATATATATATATATATATGAAACCAAGAACTGCATCAGAAAATTTGGAGATGTGCATAATCCGAAGGATAACTGTTCCAATCTGCATATGACTCCCAGAACTGCAAATTAGGTTGGTTTGCTTAAAAATGGAGACCAAAGTTATCTTCCATTCCTATGTAAGTGAAAATAGAGGCCCAGAAGAAATGAAAACATTGGAAAAGAAGCCTTGGGGCAGAAAGGGGGAGGAGTGAATCAGAAAATAGAGATGGGAAATCAGTGAATCTACAAACCCCACAGTCTTCTAGCTAGGGATAGGCTAGAATTTCTTTGGTAGTGATCTCTTATAGTCTTAAATAATGAGACGTATCATTCATCTGCTGAGGACAGGAAATACAATTTTTATATTTCATTTCTCTTTATAAACCAGCTGTGGAGCAGAGCTCCTATTGTTACCAAAAGCTGAAGTTAAAGAAAATGACCCAGCCAAGTTTTTCTTGTCAATACAAAATTTGAACCCAGGTGTCTTCCCTCACCAGCAGTTTAAGGAAGTGCAACAGGTGCATTTGCATCAAGTTCTCCTTCTACCCATAAGCCCATTCTCCTGCTGTCTTTCTGGCATGTGGTTAATAGTATACTGTGCCAAATAATGAGTGATTGAAAGGAGGATCTCTGGGAATAAATGCATCTCCTTATATAGTCAAGTTGCAGTCATAGCATGGCCTTGAGAAAGCCAATGGTCCTGAGGCACCAACTACATTGGGACTAACTGCACAGCCTTTGCCTGGGGATCCCTGCAGAATCTGATCTTTGTGAATTCCAGTATGAATTGACTTGATCCACACCTCTTGAACTAATGTGCAAGATAGAATTGAGTTATCCAATAGTGTTTGTACTTTCCAAATGTTCTTGGCACAAAACCGTATCAAGAAACATTTAGAATGTGTATTTTGAGGGAGAGAATATGTTCAGATGCATGTATGCTGAGAGGAATGTTATTTAAAAGATGGATTTAAAAACATTTTTAAATGTTTGTGCAGATTTTTTTTTAAAAAATGCAGATGAATCCAGAAATGGGATGGAATGGACTTGAGAGTGAGCAGATATGAAAGTGACATGGACCAGAAACTGACCAATTCGTCCATCCCTAACTTTGCCTAAGCAACTCGTGTGCTCCGATGTCCATCACTCACCCTCTGACACCCCCAAACAACTAGTCAAGGCAAAGCCCTATTCATTCTCTCTCTCTCTCTCTCTCTCTCTCTCTCTCTCTCTCTCTCTCTCTCTCATACACACACACACACACACACACACTAACTGCTGGGGTTGTTCCCCAAATAAGTACATTTTAGTAAATAGATCAAATGAATTTTGATTGATCAAGTAAATCTGCAGATCACTGAAACAACACTTTGAACCCCAAAACATTCTTTGTTTTTATGTGGGATATGTAGAACAGGGGTGAGGAACCTTTTGCATTGACCCACAGAAATGTCATAGCCGATGGTGGGAAGATGGTGGGTGGGGCCAGAGCCAAGAGTGGGTGAAGTTTGTAAGATTGCAAGATATTGCTCCCTCCCTCCCTCCCTCCCTCCCTCCCTCTCTCTCTCTCTCTCTGTACTATCCCATCTTTCTCTTTCTCTCTCTCTCTCTCTCTCTCTCTCTCTCTCTCTCCTTGTGCCACCCCACATGAAATTAGACCAAGGGCCATTAGTCTCCCCCAAGATATAGATGTTGCAGCAGGTGCTGTCTTAGAAGAAGAGACATTTCCATCTCTGTATGGGAAATAACTCTTCTAAGAAGGCGCCTGCCATTTACTAATTGGTTTTAATCTAACATGTTTTGAATTGAAGGGGTGTGGCCTGATTACTCTCAGCAGCTGTGTGGGTGGGGAGTTTCAGTCCGTTTCCTGTCTCCTTGCTGAGCAGAGCAGAGGAAGCTCCAGCTGGTCTAGGGGCTATACAAGCAAGCAAGCTCCCAGGGAGTAAGCGATCAGAGGGAGAGAACAGGGAGAGCAAACAGGAGTTTGGCAGGGGAGTTTGGTGGGGGAGGTCAAGGGGGAGGTCCCTAACAATTTTTTAGAATTTCTTTTTCTTGTAACATAGACTTCCATACCAGTGGGACTCTGTTGTTAACTTCCAGTGAACAGAGGACAAAGCACAGGCTATCCCAGTACCATCAGAAAGCTAGAAACATAAAGGGAATAGAGACTATGGAAGGAAAAGAGTCTCCAGTGGTGGTGACCTGCAAGGTCTGTGCAGTGTTTGTTTTCTTGCCTGAGATCAACATGGCCTACACGTGCAACAAGTGCAAGTTGATTACACTGTTGGAAGAAGAAGTAAGAGGACTGGAGCGGCAAGTGTCGACCCTAAAGGGAATAAGAGAAGACGAAGAAGTCTTAGACAGAATGGTGGAACTAAAGCAGCAAAGCAAAGTACAGGAGCTAGAAGAGCAACAGCAAGCTGAGGCAGAAGAGGAAAATGCTGAGGCGAAGAAAAATGAAATAGATACTCCTTGGAAAAGGGTGACAATTAGGAGCAGAAGAACTAGAAGCCACTCTGCACCAGTGAAAGCAGTGGAACTATGGAACCGCTTTCAGGTAGTTGAGGATGAGACTGGAGGACAGCCTGCAGAGGATGAATTACAAGGGTCCTCGAATGAGAGTGAGCAAGAGGTCAGTCAAGCAGCGGCGATTAAACTAAGGCCCACAACAAGAAGAAGAGAAGAGGAGTAGTAGTTGGAGACCCCTTGCTGCATGGGATTGAAACCCAAGTATGTCGCAAAGACTCATGGACTCGCCAGGTATGCTGTCTCCCAGGAGGATGGATTAGAGATGTGACTGAAGGGTTGCCTGCACTCATAGAGCCCACTGACAGGTATCCCATTCTTCTCATCCATGTGGGAACAAATGATACCACCAAGCGGAGCTACGAAGAAATCACTTTGAAGCTTTGGAAAGGAAACTCAAGAACTTTGGGGCCCAGATAGTTTTCTCATCCATCCTTCCAGTAGAAGAGGGATAGAAAGGGAAATAAAAATATTCTGGGTGAATGACTGGCTACTAAGGTGGTGCCAACATGAGAGATTTGGATTCTAGGACCACAGGCTATACTTCCTGGAAGATGGACTGTTGGCAAGGGATGGGTTGCACCGCACAAGGGCTGGGAAGAATGTGTTTGGCCACAGCATGAAGAACTTCATCAGGAGGGCTTTAAACTGAATCCTGTGGGGGAGGGAGACATAAAGTTGGGGATAACAATGAAGCTCATGCACCACAACAGAGAGAACAGGTCTAATAGCGCCCAATAATAGTCTTCAAAAATGTGTAGGAAGAAAGCCAGACTATAAAACATGTTGTCTTCGTTGTCTGTATACTAATGCCCAGAGTACAGGAAAAAACCAGAATGAACTTGACCTCTTAATATGGGAGGGAAATTGTGACTTGATAGGTGTAACAGAAACTTGGTGGGATGACTCCCATGACTGTTGAAGGATATAACATGTTCAAAAAGAACAGGAGGAACAGAAAGGGAGGTGGAATTGCACTATATGTTAAAAATATATATCTTTGCACAGAAATACAGGCGGATTAGCTTGGA
Organism: Heloderma suspectum; assembly: GCF_057233095.1. Lineage (NCBI taxonomy): Eukaryota > Metazoa > Chordata > Lepidosauria > Squamata > Helodermatidae > Heloderma > Heloderma suspectum. Next base: position 92,739,242 of record NC_139459.1, read on the forward strand.
AGCCCCATCGAGAGCATCTGGGTTAAAATAAATGGAGCAAAGAATAAAAGGAACATGGTGGTCAGACTCTATTACCGGCCACCCAATCAAGGAGAAGACAAGGATGAAACTTCTGAAAAGCAAATTGCCAGTGTTTCAAGGAAGCATGATGTTAGTAATGGGGGACTTCAATTTTCCTGATATTTGTTGGGAGATGAATTCTGCAAAACATGGCCCCTCCAAGAGATTCCTGACTTGTGTTGCTGACAATTTCCTCCTACAGAAAGTGGAGGAAGGAACTAGAGGATTGACTATCCTTGCCTTGACCCTAACCGACAGAGATGACTTGGGGCATTTCTTTGTTGTTCAGTCGTTCAGTTGTGTCTGACTCTTCGTGACCCCATGGACCATAGCACGCCAGGCCTTCCTGTCCTCCGCTCTCTCCCCGAGTGTGCTCAAGTTCATATTCATTGCATCGGTGATGCTATCTAGCCATCTCATCCTCTGCCGTCCCCTTCTCCTTTTGCCTTCAGTCTTTCCCAGCATCAGGGTCTTTTCCAGAGAGTTTTCTCTTCGCATTAGGTGGCCAAAATATTTGAGCTTCAGTTCCAGTATCTGGCCTTCCAATGAGTACTCAGGGTTGATTTCCTTTAGGATTAACTGGTTTGACCTCCTTGCAGTCCAGGGGACTCATAAGAGTCTTCTCCAGCACCACAGTTCGAAAGCATCAATTCTTCGCCACTCAGCCTTCCTTATAGTCCAGCTCTCACAGCCATACATTACTACTGGGAAAACCATAGCTTTGATTATACGGACCTTTGTCGGCAAGGTGATGTCTCTGCTTCTTACTATGCTGTCTAGGTTTGCCATAGCTTTCCTCCCAAGGAGCAAGCGTCTTTTAATTTCATGGCTACAGTCACCGTCTGCGGTGATCTTGGAGCCCAAGAAAATAACATCTGTCACTGCTTCCATTTCTTCCCCTTCCATATGCCAGGAAGTGATGGGGCCGGATGCCATGATCTTATTTTTTTTAATGTTGAGTTTCAAACCAGCTTTTGCACTCTCCTCTTTCACCCTCAACAAGAGGCTCTTTAGATCCTCTTCGCTTTCTGCCATTAGGGTGGTATCGTCTGCATATCAGAGGCTGTTGATAATTCTCCCAGCAATCTTAATTCCGACCTCTGATTCATCCAACCCGGCGTTTCTCATGATGTACTCTGCATACAAGTTAAATAAGCAGGGTGACAATATGCAGCCTTGTCGTACTCCTTTCCCAATTTTGAACCACTTGGTTGTTCCATGTCTGGTTCTGACTGTTGCTTCTTGACCCTCGTACAGGTTTCTCAGGAGACAGGTAAGGTGGTCTGGTACTCCCATCACTTCAAGAATTTGCCACAGTTTGTTGTGATCCACACAATCAAAGGCTTTAGCATAGTCAATGAAGCAGAAATAGATGTTTTTCTGGAATTCTCTTGCTTTCTCCATGATCCAGCGAATGTTGGCGATTTGATCTCTAGTTCCTCTGCCTCTTTGAAACCCAGCTTGTACTTCCGGTAGTTCTCAGTTCGCATACTGCTGAAGCCTAGCTTGTAGGATTTTGAGCATCACCTTGCTGGCATGTGAAATGAGTGCAATTTTTCGGTAGTTTGAACACTCTTTGGCGTTGCCCTTCTTTGGAACTGGAATGTAAACTGACCTTTTCCAGTCTTGCGGCCATTGTTGAGTGTTCCAAATTTGTTGGCATATTGAGTGCATCACTTTAACAGCATCATCTTTTAGGATTTTAAATAGCTCAGCTGGAATACTGTCATCTCCACTAGCTTTGTTGTTAGTAATGCTTCCTAAGGCCCACGTGACTTCACTCTCTAGGATGTCCGGCTCAAGTTCAGTGACCGCACTATCATGGCTATCAGGGACATTCAGGTCTTTCCTGTATAGTTCTTCTGTGTATTCTTGCCACCTCTTCTTAATCTCATCTGCATCTGTTAGGTCCCTGCCTTCTTTGTCCTTTATCATGCCCGGCTTTGCACAAAACGTTCCCTTGAGATCTCCGATTTTCTTGAAGAGATCTCTAGTCTTTCCCATTCTGTTGTTTTCCTTGATTTCTTTGCATTGTTCATTTAAGAAGGCCTTCTTGTCTCTCCTTGCTATTCTCTGGAACTCTGCATTCAGTTGGATATATCTTCCCCTTTCTCCCTTGCTTTTCGCTTCCCTTCTTTCCTCAGCTACTTGTAAAGCCTCATCAGACAGCCACTTGGCTTTCTTGCATTTCATTTTCTTTGGGATGGATTTAGTTGCTGCCTCCTGAACAATGTTACGGACCTCCGTCCATAGTTCCTCAGGCACTCTGTCTATCAGGTCTAATTCCTGAAATCTATTCCTCACCTCCACTGTATATTCATAAGGGATATGATTTAGGTCATACCTGAATGGTTTAGTGGTTTTCCCTACGTTCTTCAATTTAAGCCAAAATTTTGCAAGAAGCAGCTCATGATCTGAGCCACAGTCAGCTCCAGGTCTTGTTTTGACTGACTGTATAGAACTTCTCCATCTTTGGCTGCAAAGGACATAATCAATCTGATTTTGATATTGACCATCTGGTGATGTCCATGTGTAGAGTCGTCTCTTGTGCTGTTGGAAAAGAGTGTTTGCTATGATCAGCGTGTTCTCTTGGCAAAACTCTACTAGCTTTTGTCCTGCTTCATTTTGTACACCAAGGCCATGCCTGCCTGTTATCCCGGTGATTTCTTGACTTCCTACTTTAGCATTCCAATCCCCTATGATGAAAAGGACATCTTTTTTTGGTGTTAGTTCTAGAAGGTGTTGTAGGTCTTCATAGAACCAATCAACCTCAGCTTCTTTGGCCTCAGCAGTTAGGGCATAGACTTGAATTACTGTGATGTTGAATGGTTTGCCTTGGATTTGTACTGAGATCATGCTATCATTTTTAAGATTGTAGCCCAGTACTGCTTTTCCCACCCTTTTGTTGACTATGAGTGCTACTCCATTTCTTCTAAGGGATTCTTGCCCACAATAGTAGATATGATGGTCACCTGAATTAAATTCGCCCATGCCTGTCCATTTTAGTTCACTGATTCCCAAGATGTCGATGTTCAATCTTGTCATCTCATGTTTGACCACCTCCAGCTTACCCTGATTCATTGATCTGACATTCCAGGTTCCTAAACAATATTGTTCTTTACAGCATCGGATTTTCTTTTTACCACCAGACACATCCACAGCTGAGTGTCCTTTCGGCTTTGGCCCAGCCGCTTCACTCTTTCTGGCGCTACTTGGAAATACCCTCTGCTCTTCCCCAGTAGTATATTGGACACCTTCCGACCTGAGGGGCTCATCTTCCGGCGTCATATCTTTTAGCCTTGTGATACGTTCCATGGGGTTTTCTTGGCAAGAATACTGGAGTGGGTTGCCATTTCCTTCTCCAGTGGACCACATTTTGTCAGAACTCTCTGCCATGACCTGTCCGTCTTGGGTGGCCCTGCACGGCATAGCTTATGGCTTCACTGAGTTACGCAAGCCCCTTCACCACAACAAGGCAGTGATCCATGAAGGGGGGGGGCATTTCTACACCAGCCTAAAATCCTGCATTTAAAACAGGGCTTTCTGCTTCCGTTTTAAATGCAGGATCACCTCTAACTCCCTCTACATGCACTCCCTTTCACACATCCCTTCTCCCCGTATCTGAGTCTTCCATTATCTTTCATTGATCTCGCTCCTCTTCTTGCCACTTTAACTCTTTTCACGGAGAAAACTGAAGTGGAACACATGGAACACAAGCGGGGTAATTTGATAGCTCATTATCTGTGATCTACAAAGGGCATTTAGCGCAGGAGGGTCACGACATCATGTAAAGAGCCTGCAAACTTCCGTGAAGGAGCAATCTCAATCGCAGGATAAAAGCTCCATGTGATGAAGCCCTTGGTGGATAAAGTAGCAGTTACAGGAACTCTGGGGGAAAATGACCATATTATACTTGAGTTCTTGGTTCTAAAGGAAACAAAAGCCAAGTGTAGCCAAACCCGAGCGTAGAAAAGCCAATTTTAATAAACTCAGAACAAAGATAGGCAAGGATAAGGTCCCACGGCAAGTGACTCTAATGAGAAAAGGAGTCCAAGATGGGTGGGAGTTTTTAAAAAAGGAAATTCTCAAGGCACAATTACAAACAATTCCAACAAGAAAAAAAAGGTGGAAAACAACAGAAGAAGCCAATGTGGCTTCACAAAAAACTTAGAGATGACCTGAAAATAAAAAAGGACACATATAGGAAGTGGAAGGAAGGCCAAGCAACAAAGGAAGAGTACAGGCAGGTAACACAGAATTGCAGGGATGGCATCAGGAAGGCTAAAGCTGAGAATGAGCTGAGGTTAGTGAGGGATGCTAAAAACAACAAAAAGGTTTTCTTCAGATACATGCAAAGTAAAAGACAGAGGAAAAAAATGGTGGTTCAACTATTAAATAAGGATGGCAAAATGATAACAGATGACAAAGAAAAGGTAGAAGTGCTCAATTTTTTACTTCGGCTTAGTCTTCGCCTGAAAGAGGGTCTATGACCCCACGGCAAAGGCGAAGTACAGGCTGAAGGGGCAGGATTGCAGCTTGAGATTGATAGGCATATGGTCAAGGAACACCTAATTACTTTGAATGAGTTCAAATCTACAGGGCCAGATGAACTGCATCCTAGAGTAATAAAGGAACTGGCAGAAAAACTCTTAAAACCACAGTCTATTATCTTTGAGGAATCATGGAGGATGTGTGAAGTGCCAGATGACTGGAGGAGGGCTAATGTTGTCCCTATCTTCAAAAAGGGCAAAAAGGAGGAACCTGGGAACTACAGACCAGTCAGTCTGACATCAATCCCTGGGAAAATTCTGGAGCAGATTATAAAGCGATCAACATGTAAGCACCTTAAAAACCATGCAGTGATTACTTGAAGCCAACATGGATTTGTCATGAACAAGTCCTGCCAGACAAATCTGATCTCATTTTTTGATCAGGTAACCTCCCTTGTGGACTGTGGGAATGCTGTGGACATAATATATCTCGACTTAGCGAAGCTTTCGACCAAGTGCCCCATGATATCCTGATAAGCAAACTAGCTCAAAGTGGGCTAGATGAAACAACGATCCGGTGGATCCACAGTTGTCTACAGAATCAGACTTTTCAAACTGGAGAGAGGTGATGAGCGGGGTACCACAGGACTCAGTCCTGGGCCCAGTGCTCTTCATTTTTATTAATGACTTGGAGGAGAAGGTGCAGGAAATGCTTATCAAATCTGCAGATGACACAAAATTGAGTGGGATAGCTAATACTGTGGAAGACAGAAACAAAATTCAAAGTGATCTTGATAGGCTGGAGTGCTGGGCAGAAAACAACAGAATGAAATTTAACAGGGATAAATGCCAAGTTCTGCACCTAGGAAAAAGAAACCAAATGCACAGTTACAAGATGGGGGATACTTAGCTCAACAATACTACATGCGAGAAGAATCTTGGAATTGTTGTCGATCACAAGCTGAATATGAGCCAACAATGTGATGTGGCTACAAAAAAGGCAAATGCTATTTTGGGCTGCATTAATAGTTGTATAGCTTCCAAATCCCGGGAAGTACTAGTTCCCCTCTAGTCAGCACTGGTTAGGCCTCATCTGGAGTACTGTGTCTAGTTCTGGGCACCACACTTTAAGAAGGATGCAGACAAACTGGAGAGGGTTCAGAAGAAGGCAATGAAGATGATCAGGGGACTTGAAACAAAGCCCTGTGAGGAGAGACTGAAAGAACTGGGCATGCTTAGCCTTGAGAAGAGAAGACTGAGGGGAGATATGATAGCACTCTTCAAGTACTTGAAAGGTTGTCACAGAGAGGAATGCCAGGATCTCTTCTCGATCATCCCAGAGTGCAGGACACGGAATAATGGGCTCAAGTTACAGCAAGCCATATTCCGGCTGAACATCAGGAAAAACTTCCTGACTGATAGAGCAATACGACAATGGAACCAATGACCTAGGGAGGTGGTGGGCTCTCCCACACTGGAGGCATTCAAGATGAAGCTGGACAGCCATCTGACTTGACTTGGATTCCTGCACTGAGCAGGGGGTTGGACTCAATGTTCTTATAGGCCCCTTCCAACCCTGTTGTTGTTGTTCAGTCGTTAAGTCGTGTCCGACTCTTCGTGACCCCATGGACCATAGCACGCCAGGCCTTCCTGTCCTCTGCTCTGAGTGTGCTCAAATTCATATTCATTGCATCGGTGATGCTATCTAGCCATCTCATCCTCTGCCGTCCCCTTCTCCTTTTGCCTTCAATCTTTCCCAGCATCAGGGTCTTTTCCAGTGAGTTTTCTCTTCGCATTAAGTGGCCAAAATATTTGAGCTCCACATGATGCCTTAGCATTAAATGTTTGCCTGGTGTAGGTTTAATATTGGTGTAATGGACCATTATTGAATGTTTGCTTCCCTTGACTGTCTATTATTACTATTAGCATCAATTCATGTACGCTATTTGTCTGCAAGTAACCATTCAGGCTTGTATAAACATACCTTCTTACTCTGTGTGCTGGAAAAGCTGTGTGTGTTATAACAGCTGGTGTTCCACTGTTTAGCGAGTAAACATTATGTCCAGGGGTTAAAGTGGATTGGAATAACTCCAGCTTATGTCTGCTGTCTACACAGCTACTGTGCTAGAAATCCCTCCCACCCGCCGCCCAGATTTTTCTCTCTTGTAAGGATGACAATTCATGTCTCTCAAGCTCCATTATATATCAGTGAGGTTTGGGAGGTTTCAAAGGTTATCCTCATATAGGAAAATATATATTAACTTTCAAAGCCTTTGTATATATATCTTCAAATATCAAATGCTACAAGATCTTGTAATAAGGTTCACGGATATTAAGGCTATCAATAGCTACTGGTCATGATGGCTATATATTACGTTCTGTATCAAAGGCAGGATGCCTCTCATACCAGTGCTGGGGGACACAAGCAGGAGGATGCCGTTGCACTCATGTCCTGCTTGTGGGCTTCCCATTGGCGCATCAGGTTGGCCACTGTGGGAACAGAATGCTGGATTAGATAGGTCTTTGGTCTGATCCAGCATGCCGCTTCTTATGGTTTGTATCATTCCACCTAGCCAAAGGGAACTGCTGGTGGAAAAGATTTCCCATTCCCCTGCAGCCTCCTGCATCCCACCCCTAATCCACTCTGGATGGTTGAGGGACCCTCCCAAACAGATTTGGGGCATGAGTGGCAGGCTGCAAGGGGACAGAGGAGATGGGGAAGTTGTGTCGCACAAATGGAAGTCACACTGGGCAAGGGGGCCTGCGCTCACGCAATGGTTGAATCCAACCCAAAGTTCTTACATGGTCATCTGGAAACTGTGATTGTGCCCAGTTCCTTAGGGATCATCCAGATGGAAGCTTCTGGTACACTTGGGTCCAGTGCAGACATTGTTTGCACTGGGACACCCAGCCATGCAGACAGTGTAAGGAAGCATCTCTGGTGGAACAGCTATGTGGATTGTCCACTCAGTAGGAAGCAGAGACCATCATGGGCTAGTGTAGGCTAAAGCATCCCATGTGTCTGTATCATTAGTTAACCCATGAGCAATTTTGTTGTTGCTGGGTGTTTTTTGTTCGTTTGTTTGTTGTATTGCAAAGAGCCAAATGTATCCCCATGCAGACTGCAATGGACTGGCTAAGCTGATTAACAAAATTTGTGGTAAAAGCAGGAGGCAGCGTAGGAGTGAGTTTGATGGCTATGAACACCACTGAAGCAACCTGAGTGAGAACTGAGAAGATAATAGGGAAGGCAATATTGTGGATCTGTAATCTCTTTATATACCATAACCACTAACTGCCACTTAGCTTAATATACAAATTTATTGCGCTCAGAATGAAGACCTAATTTCCCCTCAGGCTTTCACATAACTACTGTTAATGATAAAAACTGCTTAAGCACATACACAAAAGGAGAATAAACTTCCAAGATTACAGGTAATCAGGTTTTCTTCCACAACATTGTTGTCATGCATTTAAAGCTCATTATCTAGAACAGGTTATGGTATAAAAAGATTAGGATGCCTGCATCCACCTCTATAATTTTCAAATCAACTGGTATGTGTGTTGAGCAAGCAGCATCATTACTATGAATAGTTTATTGTATAATTGTAAGTAAAATACAGCCCTACAAGTAGGTTGTCAGATTGCTAGCTGAAGTAGGGGGAGCAAAGATAAAGACAGGTGAAACATGGTAGGGGGTAGGGGGTAGCTGCAAGAGCTGATATTGCCATCTCATTCCTGAGAATTAGTCCACTGTGGAGCAAGAGAAATAAAAGGTGGGGGGAAAGGGAAACAAAAAAGGACGTATAAAGAAGAGGAACAAAAAAAATCAATATTGCAGTGTTAAAGAAAAAACATTTTCTGCTGTTTTCTTCTATCTAAGAGCTTTTCTACATGAGGCATTTATCGTGCACTTGTCATTCCCTACTCATAGTAGTTTATGGGTTCTTTAGACAACATCATAACCCTCCAGTTTCACTTCTGTTTTTAAACAGCATTTTTGGTGAGTTTTTGTAGAGCAGGGAAAATGTGGTGTTATTTTTGAAAGTGAAAGAAAACAGTCTTTCCGCTTGTGGAATTGTGCTATTCTACTATACCACAGTGGTTATGTAGCAGAAAAAGCAGGAAAGGAAATATTCTTTATATAATGCTCAGAGCCTAATTCTGCAATGAAACCAAAAGTAGATACAGCTGATTAACAGCCTCGTGTAGCAAAGCTCTAAATCAGCTTTCCCCAACCCTTTCAGAATTATGGGAGTTGTAGTCCAACACATTTGGCGGATGTCAGGTTGGAGAAGACTAACCTAAAGCAGTCCAGTGGGCCTCCGCTGGATTCCTACACAGATACTGGGGTTTTGCTTTACTGGAAATGTTTAACAAACAAGAACCAACAATAATGTTTCTGGATTGCTGGAGGTACATTTCCAGAATGCCACAAGAAATTGAAATACATATTAAAATAATATTTTAATATTATTAAAATATTGCACTGGCTGCCTGTATGTTTCTGAACCTGTTTCAAGGTGCTGGTTTTAATCTATAAAGCCTTACATGGCTTGGGACCACATTACCTGATGGGGTGCCTCACCCGCCATGAACTTACCTGTACTCAACATCTAAGGTCCTCCTCCGGCTGCCTACTCCAAGGGAAGCACAGAGGACAGCAACAAGGGAGAGGGCCTAATCTTGCTGGTGGGCCCCCAATTATGGAATGATCTCCCTGATGAGTCCCGCCTGGTGCCAACATTGTTATCTTTTTGGCGACCGGTTAAGACCTTTCTCTTCTCCCAGGCATTTGCAGCATATGATAAGTTTTAATTGATCCGGGATTGTCTTATGGTTATAGTTGTTTTCTTGAGATTGCTTGTTTGAAGTTGTTTTAGATATATGTTCTCTTGTGTATATTGTCTGTTCATGATTTTTTAAAAATCTAAATGGCTTTTAATCTCTGTATACTGTATTTTTAATGTTTTTAATCTTTGTAAACCTCCCAGAGAGCTTTGGCTATCAGGAGGTATAGAAATGTAAATAATAATAATAGGGTCATGCAAATTATTCTAGTCTATACCACTGTTGCTGATGTTTAAAAATTATGCAAGATTCAATTGTGTAATTCTTGTAGAATTTTTTTCTTTTTACTATAATGTCTCCTTCTCTTTCTCCTTCTCCTTTGCTTCCAGCAGAATGGATTTATAAAGAAGTATCTGGAGAAGAAATAGCTCTTTCAGGGTGGGCGGGGTGGGTCGGTGGGGATTTCAATCGGAAGAATGGCATGGAGGAGTCATCCTCCCATTTTTACAGTGTGAGAGCACAGGAACATGGCTTGTTATCAGTGTTCCAGAATCCTTGCCAAAGGACAAGTGAAGTGGAAGCTGAAGGACTGAAATGTCAAATCAATAATAGTAAAGAACTGGGAGAATCCACCACTCTGGATTTCTGACCAGCTTTGGAGGGGAGGTTGTGACTCTGTCATAAAGAAAGCAGAAGCCTGAGATGTAAAGCCCTGCCAAAGAAAATAAGCAAGCTGGTTGATGAAAACAGAGGAAGCAGAGCAGGTATAAAGAAATGTGAGACTCTACTGGGCCCTGAGAGAATAGACTGAGAGCCAATTTGCACATTATACACACCATATATCAGGGGTGTTGAACCAAATTCCATTTTAGAGCAGCTCTTGGGGGCCACATCCCAGTGGTGTGCAGGGCTGAAGGCTAAAGGGGACGGTCCAAAATACCGAAAATACCAACATTTTGTAGCTTAAAGCTCTTACTGCCAGTAACTAAACCTCAGCAGGGCCGGCCCTCCCGTTAGGTAAAGTGAGGCAGTTGCCTCAGGTGGCAAATGCTAGGAGGCAGCAGCAAGGTGTTAGAGGAGAGAATTGTGTGCCATGCGGCTTTTCCTACACTCCCTAAGCTAGCCTGCTGCCTTCAGGTGTGGCAGAGGATGATGTCCCATAGTTGGTGTTGAATAAAGATGTTCAGTTTTGAAGAAAGGGTTTTGTACATGGAATGGGAGGGGGCGCCATTTTGTTCTTCACCTCAGGCAGCAAAATGTCTTGGGCTGGCCCCGAGCCTTAGGAGAGACATTTCAACATTGTAGATGGGGGTGAGGTAGAACTGCATAAACACCAGGTAGCCAAATGACAGGTGGTTGGGGGAAAGGGGGCAGAAAACAAAGAAGCATGCAGAACCTTTGAAATAATAAACCAGAAACATACTGAAATAATAAACCAGGTTAGGAACGAGCTATTATTAAAACAACAACACACACCTATCAAAAGAACTGAATAAAAAAACCCAGCCTCACGTTAAAAAAGTTCAAAGCTGAAGGGTATCACCTGTAGGGGTGGACGAAAGGCACTTACCTTTCGTCGAAGCTTGTTCGCGGTGGGGGGGAGGTGCTTCGCGGCTCCCCCCGCAAAGTTCAGGCCGGGGGGGAGGCTTCCCGCCTCGCCCGGCCGAAATTCAGGCCGGGGAGGAGGCTTCCCGCCTCACCCGGCCGCGAACTCCATTGTTTTTTTAAAAAAACAACGTCCCTGTGATAGGCTACGTGACGATTTACGTAGCCTATCACGGCTGACTTTGCAAATCTAGCTGTGATAGGCTACGTTAATCATCACGTAGCCTATCACGGGGGCGTTGTTTTTTTTTTCCTTTTATTGGAATGGCGGCGGTGGCAGCCGGTCGAAAGACCGGCTGCCGCTCCCACCCCGCTCGAACACCCGCCGAACCGCCGGCCGGACCCGCCGCCGGGAGGGACATTCGGCGAAGGTAAGTCCCATCCTGGGGGGGGGGGTGCGGGGGGGGTGCGGAGGATTTCTCCCCGAAACTTGTTCGGGGGGCCGAACACGTTGGCACTCGGCCCCCCGAAGTTTCGGGGAGAAATTCTCCGCCATCCCTAACACCTGCCAAGGACAGGGGAGAGAGACTTCCCAATATTAGCTCCCATTCAGGGAGTATCAACTGATCATCTCTGGCCATCAGCAAGTAACTGACTGAATGAAAGACAATTCTTTGACAAAAGACAGCAGCGGCAACAGTGTTGCATGTGGTGTGTGTGTGAGAGAGGGGGGGGAGGGAGTTCTAAGGAGGACATAATCGCTTTAAGTGTTACAAACATACCAATCTGAATCTGTACGTTTTTATTTGTTATTAATAGATTGGGTACACAGCAGAATATGGAAATCACAAAGTAAGATTATGCTGCCTACCTAAGACTGAATCTAGTAACCCCACTTTGAGTTGTTGGGCTGACTTCTTAAGGACTGTGGGAAAACACCTCCAGAAACAGTGTGGGAATCAGAGAATTGCACCGTTTGTAATTATTTGTATGCCACTTCCCCATTCTTCTCTCCCTAGCCCCTGTCTTGTGATCACCTGCTTGTTTTTTAAAAACCCTTTTGCAAATAAATATTTGGGAACCCCCCCAGCCCCGCCATATTCATGTCATTTTCTGGGTGCCAGTAGTTTGCAGATTCCCCCAAGCTGGGTAGCCCATCACGATGAGGAGCCACAGCTAGATACAGACAGCACTCATAGAGTTTCCTTGCAGAAAGTAGAATTTTATTTTTTTAAAATCATTTTCTCCACCTTTTTCTTTTTACTCCTGCCAGGATGATGCAGGTTTAGCATCCCCATTGAATCTCTTGTTAATGCAAAGATCTCTCACACTCAGTAACTGGTTTACAATACCAGCGGCTTTCAACAGCAGCTTTGGTTTTTCATCTTTGCCTAACTTGGAAATGAATGTTCAGCTCTCTCTTCCATAAAGCAGATGTTTAAAAACATCATTCGAAGTGATTATTAACATACCTTGCACGGCCTAGGTGCACGGTGCACAGTACAAAATTGCCTTAACTATCCCTTCCTTCTCTATGTCTTCCTCTGCTCTTACTTTTTCTCTGCATTGGTCAGTAGGTTTCCTTTGCATATAATATGGAATAGATGGATGGTGCAGCATTTTCACACAATAAAAAGAACATGGAAAGTTCTTTTCGAGTGCAGAATTGTTTGCATTCTTTCTCCTAATGGTGCCATCTGACTCACCGTGGAAGGATCAAATTTCACTGCATCCATCATAGCCAAATAATGCATTGTCTAGAAGCCGTCAGTGCCCTCAGTGTGTCCATCCATGACTGACATTCAGCACACTGTTCTTAGACCATAAAAGTTGTCAGAAGGTAATTAGACCAGCAGATCAGGCTACAAAACCCTTTTGTATGTTGCCTTCCCTCTCTCCCTTCTAGCATCTTTGTTACCTCTCTTGGTGTTTAGAGCACTTTCAAGCACAAGCATGCAGGGTATCACTTTTCTAAAAGTGCTGGCCTCCAACCATTCACATTCAGCTCTCAGTAAAAAGATATGCCAGCAGAGGAAGCCAAATACAACAGTGAATATGTCAGGATCTGGGGCGGCGGCGGGGGGGGGAGGGCTTGCAATATGGGATCATATTACCACTGATGTCAAAGTGAACACATTGCTTTCCTAATCTAATAAAAATGCATTGTGATTTCCCAGTATGCCTGCCTTGCCTTTGCCACGATCTCATTTATTCATGTGAAATCTTTGCATCTGTATTTTTGGCTGTAACTTATAATCTAAATGAAGTCGTTGTTGTCATGAGTTGAAGCTATGAGAAGTTTGGAGTCTAAATAAGCAGTAAGCAGGCCCACCTAATCCTGATCTGTTGATATCCTCTTCCTCGTGAGACTGTAGGAGGAACTGGAAATCCCATGAGAATATACATCTACTGATATTGTACCTCAGGTAAAGCATTTTGGGCTGGATGCAGGATCTGCCTTCCATGAAAAGGAGGGACCTTCTGTGAGAGGAAGGGCTCTCTGCTCATGGAAAGTCATTCAGCTCAATTTTGGGGGACCCCTTCCCCCCACACCATACCATTCAGTGGGGTCCCCCAGCTGCCTTTGTAGCATTTTCAGGGGGCTGGAGGGGCTGCTATGGGAGGGAGGGGGCGGGGAAGTCCACTTCCACCAGCGCAACTGATCCTGCATAAATCTGGATCCAACCTTTCATGTTATCTCCTTTTGTATTGGATGAGAAAATGACAGTGTATAATTTGTAAGTTCTACAAGGCACTAGGGATCTTGAACAGGGCAACGCCAAATGTGAGATACAGGACCCTACTCTCCAGGATGCCATGGTAGTGTTCAAGCGTATTATTGAGCCGCTCACCTGCTCTTGGTTGCATGTCAGCGCTGCCACTGCAGATGGCCTGGAAGTCATATTGCAGCTACCAGCTCAGCACAGATCATAGAATCATAGAATAGTAGGGTTGGAAGGGGCCTACAAGGCCATCGAGTCCAACCCCCTGCTCAATGCAGGAATCCAGGTCAGAGCATCCCTGACAGATGGCTGTCCAGCCTCGTCTTGAATGCCTCCACTGTGGGGGAGCCCACTACCTCCCTAGGTCATTGGTTCCATTGTCGTACTGCTCTAATGGTCAGGAAGTTTTTCCTGATGTTCAGCCGGAATATGGCTTCCTGTAACTTGAGCCCATTATTCCGTGTCCTTCACTCTGGGATGATCAAGAAGAGATCTGGGCCTTCCTCTCTGTGACAACCTTTCAAGTACTTGAAGAGTGCTATCCTATCTACCCTCAGTCTTCTCTTTTCAAGGCTAAACATGCCCAGTTCTTTCAGTCTCTCTTCATAGGGCTTTGTTTCCAGTCCCTTGATCATCTTTGTTGCCCTCCTCTGAACCCTCTCCAGTTTGTCTGCATCCTTCTTAAAGTGCAGTGAACAGAACTGATCACAGTACTCCGGATGAGGCCTAACCAGTGCTGAGTAGAGGGGAACTAGTACTTCCCGGGATTTGGAAGCTATGCTTCTATGAATGCAGCCCAAAATAGTATTTGCCTATTTTGCAGCCACATCACATTGTCGGCTCATATTCAGCTTGTGATCTACAACAATTCCAAGATCCTTCTCGCTTGTAGTGTTGTTCAGCCACGTATCCCCCATCGTGTAACTGTGCATTTGGTTTCTTTTTCCTAGGTACAGAATTTGGCATTTATCCCTGTTAAAATTCATTCTGTTGTTTTCTGCCCAGTGCCCCAGTCTATCAAGATCACATTGAATTTTGTTTCTGTCTTCCAAAGTATTAGCTATCCCACCCAATTTTGTGTAGGGGTGTACGGAACTCACTGTCAGGGTTGGATCGGAGCACAGAGAGCCCCAAAGCAGTTCTGATTCTGAGGAAGAGATAGAAACAGCGAGAGAGGAACCCGTGCGCTGTTTAGAGGAGCAGCCAGGGGGAGAGCCCCTCCCGGTACACATTCCTGAGAGTGATAGTGACCCTGGCAGGGAGAGGGAAGAGCAACAGCAGTTTTGGGACACTAGGCGCCGGCGCACCCTCAAGTGCGAGATGGCAGGCGCCGAGAGGATGCGCTCAGCCCGCTTTGCGCGACGGCAACAGCAGTGCCCCGATGCCCCACGGGGAAGGGGTGGACTCTGTCCTCCTAGCTCATAAGTACAGAGCTTTCCCGCACTCCCCTCCAAATGGAAATCAACTGATTCCTAAGGTTAGAACCCCCGAGTAGGCAGCACTCTTAAGTCTTACTCATAGGATCAAGCAATTAGCATCTGTAAGCGTCATTAGATTGAATGGGAGTAAAGCCTTGGAAAAGAGCCCTATTGTCTGCGTGTTGATTCTGGCTACCTGAGGATTTCAGAAGGAAGCAGGGGCGACCTCCTTGACACTCACCTTTGAGTCCACTGGGGGGTCCGCGGGGGGGGGGATTCCGTTCGTCCCCCCGGAATCCTGCCCGGTCAGCTCCGCTCCGCTCCGGGTCCATCCACTGCCACCCTGCCTGTCTTCGGACTCAAATGGCATCTGACATAGCGGATGCCATTTGCGTCCCTGCTCTTTGCCGTGATAGGCTACATAAAGATTTACGTAGCCTATCATGGCAAACGGCAGGGACGCAAATGTCGTCCGCTACACCGGACGCCATTTGGCTCCGAAGACAGGCAGGAGCAGATGGGATAGGAGGCAGCGGCCAGCCAGCAGAAAGAAGGATCCGGCCCCGCATGGATTCCCCCAGGTGGCGGAGGTTAGTTTTTCGTTCCACCGCGGACTCCGGGGGGGGGGGCGGATTCTTAGAATTCGGCCTCATTGGAGTCTGTGGCAGAATTCTCCACCATCCCTAATTTTGTGTCATCTGCAAATTTTATCAGTATTCCTTGCACGTCCTCCTCCAAGTCATTAATAAAAATGTTGAAGAGCACTGGGCCCAGGACTGAGCCCTGCGGTACCCCGCTTGTTACCTCTCCCCAGTTTGAGAAGATCCCATTGATAAGCACTCTTTGAGTCCGATTCTGTAGCCAACTGTGGATCCACCAGATCGTTGTTTCATCTAGCCCACTTTGAGCTAGTTTGCTCATCAGGATATCATGGGGCACTCTGTTGAAAGCTTTGCTGAAGTTGAGGTATATTATGTCCAGAGCATTCCCACAGTCCACAAGGAAGGTTACTTGATCAAATAATGAGATCAGATTCGTCTGGCAGGATTTGTTCTTGACAAATCCATGTTGGCTTCAAGTAATCACTGCATTGTTCTCAAGGTGCTTAGAGATGGATTGCTTTATCATCTGCTCCAGAATTTTCCCAGGGACTGATGTCAGATCGACTGGTCTGTAGTTCCCAGGTTCCTCCTTTTTACTCTTTTTGAAGATAGGGACAACATTAGCCCTCCTCCAGTCATCTGGCACTTCACCCGTCCTCCATGATTTCTCAAAGAGAATAGATAGTGGTTCTGAGAGTTCTTCTGCCAGTTCCTTTATTACTCTAGGATGCAGTTCATCTGGCCCTGGAGATTTGAACTCATTCAAAGTAATTAGGTGTTCCTTGACCATATGCCTATCGATCTCAAGTTGCAATCCTGCCCAGCCTGTACTTCGCCAACTTCTGGTGAAGGATCAATTGGCCCCCAGGATCAAGCTACCCTTTACCTGAACCTGTAATGCTGCTGCTGCTCTGAAATGGCTTCTTAGCATGAGCAACAGTGTCCAACATAGCGTTAGCATTCAGATGGCCTATCCTTGCTTGACTGTAGACTATCAGCCCAGACACCACGTCGTTCTATTTCATCTCTGGAAGCTGGTCCGTAGGCTATAAAATCCTTGTGTAAAATGCCAGAGTAAATTAATTTCCACAAAAACTGGAAGGCTCTGAAAAACAGGCTTTGCTTTTCTTCTGTTCTACACATGACCCGTTTCTTATTACCTGCCACATATATGGGAAACGGTGCCTGGCAGAATATAAATATGCTCTTGTCAGGCCTGCAAAATGAGAAGCCACCAAGCAGTGGTGCAACTAGGTACTTTTAGACTCTGGCCTTAGTGGTCTAATGGGGCCCTCCTTTAGATAGCCTTGTGTATTTCTTCAGTTGTAAGCACACAGCTAACATTTCTCTCCCCTCAGGCCCCCATCCACCATGCCATGCTTTACAACTGCTTCTGCATTCCTCATATGTTAGAATATTTGCCAACCCCGATTTAAAAAACAAAACAAAACTCTGAGCACATGCAGTTTTGCATTTGAAGCTCACTTAAATCATAGCACCATCATGACTACAGGAATAAGATGGAGGGCTTCTTCAAATGGAGGTTTTATCCTGCTGTTGAGATTGGTTACTCATGGAAGTTTGCGGGTCCCTTCGATGTCGTCATCAACCTCCAGGGCATCTCCCACACTAAATGACCTTTATTCCATTTTTTAAAAGATTGGAGATAATGAGCTATCAATTACAGCGCTTGAGTTCTGCTTGAGTTCCCTCCGTGAAAAGAGAAAAAAACACGCAATAAGAGGAGCTAGACCACAGGGCCATCTAGTGGCTGTATAATAAAACATATGGAAGCCTCAGATAAGGGGGGGAAGGAGGGGGGAAAGCGGGGGGAAGGAAGCATGTGTAAACAGAGTCTGTCATGATCCTGCATTTAAAACAGAAGCAGAAAGCCCCATTTTAAATGCGGGATTTTAGGCTGGTGTAAAGATGCTCGGAGCTGGCTTCTACTGCTGTCCTGAGGCCCTCATCACCTGCTCGTCTCTGGGTGGTCATTTGTGTGTGTGTGCGGAGGGCGGGGAGGACCCTGGGCTGCAGGGCCCTGGATCTCTTGGCCCCAAGGCCTTCCCTAGCTGCACCACTACCACCAAAGTAAATCCAGCCCACCGGCAATGTATGGCAGTTTACCAGGTGCTTGACAAGTCCTTTGTTGTTGCAATCTGAGTCAGGCAGAGAAATCAGAGCGTTTACCGAGCCCTTGATGAGCAGCCATATGTGAGGGGTGGGCTGCATTCGGCTTGAAAGGGTCGCACGCATCGTACAGGCCTGGTTTATGTGAGTTAAAAGTTCAGCATTTCTGTTATGTCTATATTCGTGACAAAATATGTGGGGTTCATTATATAAGCTAGAGAGCAGCTGGTCTTGACTGTGGATATGAGGGCAGGGAGAGGACAAATGTGCATTATAGCTCTTTTTCGCGCTGCACACAGGCACGATTCTTCCAGCAAATGCCTTTGTAACATGAGATTGCCAGTACCTACCCTAAACAGGCTATGCCTTTAAAGCAAACACAGGGAGAGATAAGTTAGGCCATGAAGTTGTGCTGATTAATATAGACCCCTTTTCTGAAAATAAGGTAATGAAAAGTATCATCCAGTATTGCAAAGATGGGAATCAGACAGGTATGAAATGTGTTGATTAAAGTAATAGCTGCAGTATTTTTACAGAATGTCCATTATATGGGATGAATAATGATGGAAAGCTGTACGTTATGTTAAAGAAATCACTTATCTGAATGTCTTCAGGACACTGGAAATCCTCAGTTACTCAAGAGTTTAGCGGAATGCCCTGCATTTAGAGCAGGAGTGGGGAACCTCATGCCCGGGTACCATTCTGGCCCTCTAAGGTTCTCAGAGGCCATGCCCCCTTCCCCATGCCCCCCTCCTTTCCAGGCCCCCTTTTCTTGGATTTTGTGCAGTTTTCCCCTCATTCTAGCAGGTTGAAATACTTTTCCTGAGGCTTAGTTACTGGTAGCTTTTGCTACAATACACTGTTTTGTTGTTGTTGTTGTTGTTTTTGTTTTTGTAGTTTAGCCCCAACCCTTTTGCCTTTGGTCCTACCACTTCTGGAATGCAGCCCCTGAGAGCTCCTCTAAAATAGAATCTGGCCCTGGAGTTGAAAGTGATTCTTCACCCCTGATTTAGAGAATGAAAATAAAATATGACAGTCTTCCAGCTGAGCTATTTAAAATCCTAGAAGATGATGCTGTTAAAGTGCTGCACTCAATATGCCAACACATTTGGAACACTCAACAATGGCCGCAAGACTGGAAAAGGTCAGTTTACATTCCAATTCCAAAGAAGGGCAACGCCAAAGAGTGTTCAAACTACCGCACAACTGCGCTCATTTCACACGCCAGCAAGGTGATGCTCAAAATCCTACAAGCTAGGCTTCAGCAGTATGCGAACCGAGAACTACCGGAAGTACCAGCTGGGTTTCGAAGAGGCAGAGGAACTAGAGATCAAATCGCCAACATTCGCTGGATCATGGAGAAAGCAAGAGGATTCCAGAAAAACGTCTATTTCTGCTTCATTGACTACGCTAAAGCCTTTGATTGTGTGGATCACAACAAACTGTGGCAAATTCTTAAAGCGATGGCAGTACCAGACCACCTTACCTGTCTCCTGAGAAACCTGTACGAGGGTCAAGAAGCAACAGTCAGAACCGGACATGGAACAACCGATTGGTTCCAAATTGGGAAAGGAGTACAACAAGGCTGCATATTGTCACCCTGCTTATTTAACTTATATGCAGAGTACATCATGAGAAACGCCGGGTTGGATGAATCAGAGGTCGGAATTGAGATTGCTGGGAGAATTATCAACAACCTCAGATATGCAGATGATACCACCCTAATGGCAGAAAGCGAAGAGGATCTAAAGAGCCTCTTGTTGAGGGTGAAAGAGGAGAGTGCAAAAGCTGGTTTGAAACTCAACATTAAAAAAACGAAGATCATGGCATCTGGCCCCATCACTTCCTGGCATATGGAAGGGGAAGAAATGGAAGCAGTGACAGATGTTATTTTCTTGGGCTCCAAGATCACCGCAGACGGTGACTGTAGCCATGAAATTAAAAGACGCTTGCTCCTTGGGAGGAAAGCTATGGCAAACCTAGACAGCATAGTAAGAAGCAGAGACATCACCTTGCCAACAAAGGTCCGTCCGTCTAATCAAAGCTATGGTTTTTCCAGTAGTAACGTATGGCTGTGAGAGCTGGACTATAAGGAAGGCTGAGCGCAGAAGAATTGATGCTTTCGAACTGTGGTGCGGGAGAAGACTCTTACGAGTCCCCTGGACTGCAAGGAGGTCAAACCAGTCCATACTAAAGGAAATCAACCCTGAGTGCTCCTTGGAAGGACAGATCCTGAAGCTGAAGCTCAAATATTTTGGCCACCTAATGCGAAGAGAAAACTCTCTGGAAAAGACCCTGATGCTGGGAAAGACTGGAGGCAAAAGGAGAAGGGGACGGCAGAGGATGAGATGGCTAGATAGCATCACTGATGCAATGAATATGGACTTGAGCACGCTCCGGGAGAGAGCGCAGGACAGGAAGGCCTGGCGTGCTATGGTCCATGGGGTCACGAAGAGTCGGACACGACTGAACGACTGAACAACAACTCAAGCATGGTAACAACACAATCCCATCTCTCACCTCTGCTGGCTGGAGGAGGTTAGGAGAGGGCAGAGGAGATCCTCTGCAGGTGGAGAGGAGCTCCACTGGTGGAAGGAGGGATGTCTGCCCCAGAGACCCCATTTACACCAGAGACCCCATTTAGAAAGCTCCACGGGCATAGATCTATCGCTGGCAGTAGGTCTCAAACCAGGGCATTCTTGGAGCGGGAGGCAGGGGGGCTTTAAATCTGCTGGATCCAAAGCCCTGCTATTCACCCAAGAGGATCCAGGATTGGGCCCTTCTGCTTTGCTACACTCCCAGACTTGCTACCCTGGTTGGTGTGATCAGTGGGATAGATATGATGTCTGGACAATGTCTTTCCACCTGCAGCTGAAATCTTCTGGGTTTGTTTTTTTTTGCCTATCTTCCTTCACCCCTGCAGCCCCTAATTAACTGCACTGCTTCTACAATTAACTTCACAGTCCCACCACCACCACCACCACCACCACCACTGCATTTCCCTAAAAAATAATACAACCCCCCCACACACACACACATGATAGGAGACTAGACCACAAACTAGTGAGCATTGTCCTATACTACTCTAACTCCCCCTCCATTCTGTAAAATGGGTATAAAAACACTGAGCTACTTTGCAGAAGTGGCATAACCCACACTCTCTCAAACTCAGCATCACCCCCTGCAACATGGGTGTAATAATGATGGATTTTATCTGCATTGGCAAGGTAGTTTTTTCAGTTTACAAATTTGGGGGTTGCTTTTTTCTGTGAAATAAAACCTCAGAAAGAAAGGTCATGAACTCCTGTTTCTCCTGTTACCTTTTGTTTTTGTGTAGACACACTACCGCCCAATCACAGCTACACTACAATCTTGGATTTCTGAATTGTTCTCTATGGGGGAGCAATCATGTCTTCACTGGGTGGGTGGAGGAGGCTTGAAATGAACCACAGAATCCCTTCTCCAGACAATGGATGTGTCAGTCATTGCTATGACTTCATTCATTCGCTAAAAACACTGAAAGGCAGGACAGGAGCATGCTAGTTTCTCATGTCACAAATGGGCAAAATCATGCCTGCACATTTTGTCTCATATCATGAGTTCTACAAGGGCTAGCAGCTTGTTTCTTTATTTAAATGAAACCCACTCTGGGGATTATGGTTCAGAGGGTGGGACTGCCCATCTTCCTTCCCCACCCCATGGATGCCCAAGCCTGGGAGGCTGTTTATGGAGTTCTCTTGTGTCACTATGACTGTGACTATCTCTGAACAGGATACAGGAATCGGCACTATCAGCTATATGGGCAGGATCTTATTTATATAGAGGATCATTGCAGCAACCAAAAGTCTTTAATAAGTTCTGTTAGAGTACCTACAGAGTAGATCTCTAGGATCACTACTGAAAGAACAAACAACATTGTTCAAGCTGTTGGAAGATGCCATTATTATAATTTTGGGATCCTCAAAATATTTTCAAAACTGCAGCTGAAAATGTTGTCTTTCAAACTATTTGGTTGATTTTTTAAAATGTGCTGTGATTAATCACAGAATTTTATATCTACACACACACACACACACACACACCAACTTTATTCAAATGGCATTGTATTTAACAGTTTTTTATTCTCAAATACTCAAATTCACCTGCTAAACATGGTTAGAAACATACATCATCTTGTATTTTAGACTCTTGTATTTTAGAACAAGTGCTGGTTATTCCATGTTCTTCTAAAAAGAAAACTGCTCATTTAACATACATACCACTTGTGGCTGTGTGGGTGTGTGAAGTGGCTAGAGGTGTAAAATATAAGTAGAGTAGGTGTACATGCCAAGGATTTTATGGGCCATATGATCAAAGTGTAGCAATGGGCATATGCTGTTCTCCTGAGGCCCAATTATATAATGATCCCTACAGTTTTTTCAACATAATTCACTATTATTTACTCGGTGTTAGCTGAATTCCAAAATGCTAGTGATAAGAGTTTAGTCTAGATTCACTGATGTGAAGTCTGAAGGTGGTTTAAGGAACATCTAGAAAACTCTCAGTGCCACAATGTCATCACTGTGGCTATCTGGGAAAAGACTGGGGAGAGAAATATACTACCCAAATTGGCTGTTTTCCTGATCTTTTGCTGAAAGGATGGTTTTTTAAAAAGTTGTTTTAGGGTGCTACCTTAACCAGAGTCTAGTTCAATACTGTCTACAGTGACTGGCAGCAGCTCTTCAGCATGTCTCAGCCCTACCTGGACATCCCTCGATTGAACCCGGGAACCTTTGCACTCAAAGCAGGTGCCCTACCACTGAGCCATGGCCCTTCTGTAATGGGTGTGTCCCTTTTGGGCTTTGTTCTGTTAGCGGAACAGAGAATGATAGCCTTGCCTCCTAACAGTGAGTATTACTACTTATTTACAGAATTATACATTATTTGACAATGGCTTCCATATATTCAGGATTTGGTGGCATGTCTGTTATTTTAAATTTAGGCTATAATTCTATGCACACACACCTAGGGATGGCGGAGAATTCCACCACGGATCTCAGTGAGGCCGAATGCCAGTGCATTCAGCCCCCCGAAATCCGTGGTGGAATGAAGCACCCCACCACCCACCACCCCGTGAAAGGCGCGTGAAATGGAGCACCTACCTGGTGTTGTTCACGCTGCTTTGCGAATGGTGGCCATGTCTGCAGCCGCCATTTGCTTCACAATTTTTCCCGTGATAGGCTACATAAATACGTACGTAGTCTATCACGGCTAACGCAGGGACGCCATTTGAGTTCTCTTTTTTTGCCGTGATAGGCTACGTAAATATTTACATAGCCTATCACGGCAAAAAAAGGGAACGCAAATGGCGGCCCTTTTTTTGCCATTTGCGTTCCCTTTTTTTTGCTGTGATAGGCTATGTAAATATTTACGTAGCCTATCACAGCGAAAAAAAGGGACGCAAATGGTGGCGGCTACGGCGGCCGCCATTTGCGTCCCTGCACAGCCCAGCAGTGGCCGGATGTTGCTGCGGGCGGCCCCGGCCGGCAGCTCTGCGGAGTCGCCGCCGAGTGGAGCCAGCCGGCGAGGATTTCAGGGGGAGGGATGGAGCACCTCCCCCCCCACTGCAGATGTCACAAAACGAAACAGGTAAGTCATTTTGTACATCCCTACACACACCTGGGAGTAAGCCCAACTAAACAATCGGACTTCCTTTGGAGTAAACATGCATAGGGTTGCACTGTTACAGTACAATACTATGCATATTTACTTAGAAGTAATCCAAATTGAGTTCAGTGGGACTTACTCCCAAGTACCTCTGTAACAGGATTGCAGCCTTAGTCAATTAATTGATTAAAATCCAGGTGACTAATCAATCACTTATTTAAAAAAAAACTTTATTAGGTTTTTCAGACTTATTAAAGCAAAAGGATATCCTGAGCTCCAGCTAGGAATAAAATAGCTGTTTCAAACACTTACAGCAGCGAGTGCTTTAGCTAATATTCTTTGCTACTCAGTATATGTTCCCTGGTTCTAGATCCCCCATTTACAGCTGTGTGGCAGCCGTCTGTGAGAGTCACTGAGATTTGAACTCACAGGCTTCAAAGTGGTAATCAAATGCCATCGAACCACTTAGCCGCCACATCTAATAGGGTAACCTATTTAAATATTTTATTTTAAATAGATTTCTCTATTTTACCTCCTTTGGGTTTTAACTAAAACTGTGATTTCCTTCCTTTACGATTTATTAATGAGATTTCACACAGAGGAATACTTAAGCATGCCTTATTCTGGCTCAGAGCCAATGTCCAAAGTGTTTATGTCTCCTTCACAGAAAATCGTATCTTCATCAAAACAAAATAAAATAAACAAACAAAGAAAGAAAAAGAGACTTTTCAACTAATAATTCCCAAGATGAAGTTTGTACAGCCAGATCACCCCTGGAAACTCACTTTGATCCATTTGAGCAAAGGGGGATTCTGGGATTGTTGCCTGACTGGGTAAAGTTAAGCATCAGATTGCATGGAAAGAACTGCTGTTGTTTTTCTGTAGTACAGTTTGTGGATTCTAATATCTAAAAATAAATAAAAATATATAAAGCTATGATTGGCACCGCTATGACGTTGATGACTTTAACCATTCAGAATGTTAAAAATGTATATCCATACCCTGTTAAATATCTCTAAGTGCACATCACGTGAATCTTAGATGAGCTAAGAGTAGTGTTATTTAGTTTCTTGCATGGAAAAATATCTCTTTTACCAGTCAGAAAGGTGAGATTCTTTAAAAAATAATAATGAATGCACATTAAAAAATGCATGTGCTTACTTCCTAATTTGGGTACCCACTTATGCATCAACGAAAAAGAGAAAATTCATCACAAAAAGAGGGCACACATTTACATTAAATTTGCATATGAATATATATATATATATATATATATGCACTATGAGAAATAATTACTATGATTTAAATAGAAATGCAGTACATATGACCATTGTGGGAAGACTGGGACCAGGGCCTGTCTTCCTGGGTGACATGCTGTGGACTGGGACCATTTGGAGGTCCTTTGTAGCGCATGATATCGTAGCCAGTCCAAAGCCACCCCGGAGTTTACCTGTGGGGAAGCCACATTTTTGCACAGTACTTTTACTCTGTTGTTTTCCTTTAATTCAGCTCCCCTGCTGCTCAGCTCCTGTGTGCCCCTCCCTCCGCTTTAAATTCGGTATGACCGAACATTCCTAGGGGTGTCTTTCACCTGGCCAGGACCTCAGTAACCTAAATAACTAGAATAACTAGCCTGCCTTCTGTACCTTCAGAATCGCACTGTACTTCCTTCTCACCAGTGGGAGTAACTAGCCTCCATTTCCCAGCCCATCCCCCTTGAGAGCCGTGGTTATGCGCTTCTCTGATGCTTGCATTACTTCACTGCTTCTCTGCACGGAGGAAAAGGGCTGGCTGGAGTTGCCTCCCTTTGCTATTGCTGCTTCTGCTTCTGCTGGCACCTCCTTTCCTCCCTCTCCACATTCTTTAGTTTTCACTGTATTGCCGTATCAATACAGCGAAATACTGGGGCTGCAGGATCCATCTCCTCCGGCTGCCTCCAGATAGCTAGTCATGATGGCTACAGATTATCTCCAGTACTGGAGGCAGTATGCTTCTGTATACCAATTGCTGGGGAACAAGAGCAGGAGGGTACTAGGTTCCCACTGGCATTTGGTTGGCCATGTGAACAGAATGCTGGCCTAGATAGGCCTTTGGTCAGATTCAGCATGGCCGTTCTTATGATCTTATGAACACCATTTATTAGTCCACAAAGGATGCAAATGTTATGCTTTTTCAAACAAGTGCACAATTGGTAGGCTGCGCCGCTACACTATCTCCACAGAAAAGACCGGGTAATTCCTTGTGGTAGTGGGAGCTCCATATGCACACTGAAGCTCCTGCACCTTCAGGGAACTGTTAAATTAGGGCACAGGAAGGGTCTGTACTCCTCAAGCTGTAACAGTTTATATGCAAAAAAATTATTCTCAGGGTTATTTTTAGACATGCTCTACATTTATTAGTATTAATTTTCCCTTATGGTAATAAAAGCACCTGATCTTGCTGGCCAAAAGATACAAGAAACTATACCAGTAAAAATAAAAAAGGTGTTTTTTAAGCCTTATTAAAACATTCTTGACAGAGTATTTTTATGTAATGCATATAGAAATAAATGGCAGTCTTTCGTGTGTGTGTGTGTGTGTGTGTGTGTGTATGTGTATATATATATATATATATATATATATATATATTAATGCAATGGTTTGCATAGCTCATGAGTGGCATAATGCAAGAATCCATAGCTGATATGCAGGTAAGGCACACTGATGGACTATGGTATGAAACAGATCTTTCGTATCAAGGCATATCCAAATATTGGCCAGAACAGAATCCAAACGGATCTGTCACTCATGAATACAGCCCACGATCAGGATCATACACACACGTGTCGCTCTAACCAATTTGGTCATTACAAAACCCACATTCTGTACACAGGAAATCAAAATTCTGTTTTCATAAACAATTATGGAAAAGATACTGGTTTGGGACTGTTGGACATTTTACTTTGATTGCAATGATTGACCTTGAAGAAAACCTGTCTTATTCTGACAATAGTCACAACAGCAGAGACAAGGAAAGAGGGGAGGCACAGATGGACGATGTGATCAGACAAACAGGATCTAAGTGCCACAGATGAATTATACAAGATATATAAGCTGATACTTCATGGGTTGGGTCCAAGGTAGCACTCAGCAGGGCTCCCCTTTGGCCAGAGGAAGGGGGCAAGGAAGTAATATTCAGAAATGGTCCTCCCCCTGCAACATCCTGAAAAGATGCTCTGGAGGATCGTGGAAGCTTCTGGAGCAGCACCAGAAGTAAACAGGCCGCAGGGGTAAGGGGGAATTGTTGAAGATTGCCTTTCTGCCCCCTTCCTCCAGCACAGAGCCTTTGCTGGACCCAGATACCTTCCATGAACAGAAGGAACACTTCCGTTCACAAGATGGTCAATCTGGATCCATCCCATTGTATTTAAGTGAGAATGTGGACATATATACAGTGTTACAGTTATAATACTCTCATTTGTCTCACCTTTGGAGGTATTTTAGTAGGTGTCTTACTGAGAGATGCATGTTTTATAGTTCTGACACTGTTTCAACAGGCCTTTAGGCCAGATGTAGGCTACCTCCAACCCACAGGCCAAAAGCTTCTTCACACAGAGCTTTTATCCTGATATTAAGATTGGTTACTCATGGAAGTTTGCAGGCCCTTTAGATGACATCGTCAACCTCCAGGGCATCTCCCACACTAAGGACACAATCCTATGGGGATAGGTGGCTGCCTCCTGCTCCAATTCAGGGCAGGAGAAGCATGGAGGGGATCGTTCCCTCCATGCTTCTCCTGCCCTGCAACTGATTTCAGCTGTCTATCCGTGGGAAGGCGGAGCGGGGGAGGAGGCTGCCAGACAACACATAGGATGTGTCGTACCAGCATTTCGGTCTTCCCCACCCCGGAACGCCCCATTTTGGCTGATCCGTGCTCCTCTTCAGAGTGCGGAGCACAGGGCTGTTCCATGCTGCCTGCGAGGCAGCGTGGAAGGGGGGGGGAGTCAGTTCTCTGGGAACCAACCTTGGAGCACAGGCTCTGAGGTTGGTTCCCAGAAAACCAGTTATCCTATGGCTGTCCAGCCGCCGACTAGCAGCCATAGGATTGCTCCCTAAATGACTTTTATTCCATTTTTTAAAAGATTGGAGATAATGAGCTATCAAATTACAGCACTTGAGTTCCCTCATGAAAAGAGGAAAACACACAATAAGAGGAGGTAGACCACAGCGCCATCTAGCAGCTGTATAGTGGAACATATCAAAGAGTCAGATGAGAGGAAAAGGGAGAGGGAAACGAGGGGGGGAGGAAGCATGTGCAAAGGGAGCCCATCGTGATCCTGCATTTAAAACAGAAGCAGAAAGACTGTTTTAAATGCAGGATTTTAGGCTGGCATAGAGATGCTCATTGTCTTCCCATCCAGCTCACTAGCCTCTAAATGTTTGATGTTACCAAAACTTATTTAATGGCTTGGAAATATGAAATTTGGGGACTTGTAATGCTTGCCTCAAAAATGCTGGATTAAACCCCATCACACTCATGATTAAATTATCGGGGGCACCATGAGATCTGATATGGCTCATAATTAGGCTTGGAATAAACTGAACTATTTTTTCAAGTTTTGAGGGAAATGTTTCGGTTTCCTAATCCCATTTATAAGCCTGACCCGGGGGGAGGGGGTTCATCCCATCACAGGAAGGAGATATTAAACTGTGTCTGGGGAGGGCGAGAGGGAGACAGAAACTTTCCCAATATTTATACAACTCTATGGAAAACATGGTGGGTGGAGGATAAAAAAATACAGTAAGGTTGCAGTCCTATGCATATTTAGACAGAAAAACAGTCCTACAACTCCCAGCATGCCTCAGCAGCCAACCATGCTGGCTGGGGGATGCTGAGAGTTGTAGGGCTTTTCTTGTGTCTAAGCATGCATAAGATTGCACCCTAAGTTAGAATTCATTTATTATTCCCATGTGATGGGAGGAGAGCAGGAAGATGAGATGTAATTGTAAATCCACATTCCTGCGTAGCCATCAGCTGATTTTAAAACCTGCATTTTTGAAACTACATTTCAGTCATTCACTGATGCACATCAACAGCAGAAGAGAGACTCAGAGAAATACTTTAACAACACAGCCCTATGCATGTCTACTCACAGGTGAATTCAGTGGAGCTCATGCCCAGGTAAGTGTACATAGGATGGCAGCCTACATGTCATAGGGGAAAGGTGTTTATGTTGAGACCTATGGGCGAGGACTGAACAAATCAAGAAACGGCACTAGACACCATAAGCAACAGACCAGCAGAACAAAATATCCCAGCCTATCTGTGCTTCAATCTTCTCTGTCTGAAAGACAGATGATAAAATGTTATTGCATTCATTAATTTGTTTTCAAGAATCACAAATTATGCTGTTATTTTGTCTGCCAAGACTGTAAATGGAACTGGAATGTTGCAGCCAAGCCCTACTTTATGACACCAGAAGGAGGCAACACCCAAGTTTCTTCATCTAATAGGAACACTCACTGAAAAGTTTTTTATGTAGAGGTTAGGAAAGGCCATTCCTGACTTCCTATATACTCCCCACTGCCAGCATTACAGGCATTTGTAGCAGAGATTCTGTTGTCTGTGTGTCTGCAATCTTACCCTGGAGGCACCCCTAGCCCCTGACATTTTTAGCCTGTTCTTCTTCTTGCTTATTCTTTTTGTGGTCACTCCATTGCACTATAACTCTTGTGACAGATTATGTTTTGAATCTCAGCCTAGAAAGGTGACAGAGAAATATCCAGAAGGACAGCCATATTGTTGTTGTTGTTGTTAATTTGTCATGCTTTTCCTCCAAGGAAAAGGAACTCAAGGAATATGTGACTCTCTCCCAACACATTTTTCATTCCACAACAACCCTGTGAATTAGGTTAGACTGAGTTATAGTCACTGGCCCAAGATCACCCAATAAGATTCATGAACCTCAGTAGCTGACTGCATCACTGCAGTCCAGTCCTAACATTTTAAACACCACACTACATTGGCTCTCATGATAACAGTCCAGTTATGATAATCCCAGTGCTTGTGAACCCAGTGAAATACATAATGTGTGTATACACACCGCAATGGGAACATGCCAAGAAACCAACACTGCAAGGCAAATGCACGGTAAGCAAGGTGAAACAAAACTGCACAAGTACAGACCAGCCAAAGATTGGAGGCACCACTTCCTAAGGATGTTCTTGATAAATTCAATTCAACTCATAGGAAGTGGAATGAACTGATACTAGGTCAGTATGCCATAATCCTGCTTGTGTTCTCTACCCATTAAACACAATATATTTCACAATGTGGAGGGCCTGTGAATTTAGCATGGGAGGGTCCATTCTCTCTGAGCTTCCAAAAGTCCTGCAAGAGAACCATAACGCAATTCACTGTCTTGTGGTATTGTTGTGACGTTTTTAATTCATTCTAATTTCACTCCTGAACAGTCCCAATGTAAGCCCAATGTGTCTTCTAATATTGAGAACCACTGGAGATGAAAACAATGTACCACTTAAGAATCTGACCCCCTAGAATAGCAGTAGGCAACCTTTTGGGGCCTCTGGGCACATTGGCAATTTGAGAAATTGTTCTGGGCAGCACCACAAAATGACCGCCTTGGGAGGCTTGGCTAGTCACAAAGACTAGTCTATGTGTAGCCCAGAGACATTCACGGGAAATTAAGATGGCAGCTGCTGGAGGTCCTCCCTTTGCTTTGAAGCGATCCCAGAGGCCTGTAAGAAAATGTTTGTTTGTTTTTTAAGTGGGAGGGGTAGAGCCCCTTGGCAGACACCAAAAAAGATGTTTGGGGATGCATTGGTGCCTGTGGGCACCAATGCCCTAGAATATTTACAAATGGGATATTACATAGCTCCCTTCAGCCATCCATTATTTACTTGGCCAAGTAACATCTGTATCACTTCTTAGAAGTGTACAATTATTAGTGTGTATGAACTTCTGATGTAACTTGTAATGGCTCTACCTCCAGCACTCTTCAAAACACAGGTCCCAAAGCACAAAGTCCCTTTGAAGAAAAACGAGCCATGATGCAGACAAAAAGGCACAAACTCGGCAATACACGGCTCTGCACTGTTTTGTATGAAATATAAGAAACGAAACCCAGTTTGGAAAACTTTTTTTTATTAAAAACTGTAGCAGCCTGTGCTCTGAATTACCCTTGGGCTCTAAAGATGATATCAGTAAATAAATATTCAAGGCTTCCTGAATATTTCTTTCCAAGCATGTTCTTTTCTATATATTTTTTTCTTTTTCTCTCTCCTCCCACTCTTTCCTCAGTTTCTTTGACCTTTAAAAGCAGTCATTATTTGTAGCTTGATTTTTTCAAGATGTTCTCTGGTACAAAAATGATGGCAGAGAATTCAATTTGAAAGTCAACTCGCGAAATGCAATATAGAACAGGCTAAAAACAGCATTGCTTTAGGCGTGATTTTATGAAGCAAACAGCCATGCGAAGAATTTTACCTTGGAGCCCAGTGTATCCCATTCAACCGAGTTAGTGCCCTTTGGCTCTGGAACCAAAGTCTTTCAGAAGTGATATATTTAAACTATCCACAGGCATATGAACAAAATGTGCACAGCACAGTTACATTTCAGATGACTCGTCTTCTTTGCTCTATAAAGTATTGTAAATATGGCTCATGTGCCCATGGCAGAACTATTTAACTCCTTCCCCACCCTCTTTATTGAACAGAACACTTTTGTCCATCACCCCACCCCCACCCCACCCCACCGAGCCTTGGCCTGATATCTGGAAAACTTGAGTCTTTTGAATCTGTGGGTGAAATGAAACCTTGACAAAAACTTCCCATGATGTTGTTAATGCAAAATCGCCTGATGGTTTATTATCCTCTTGCACAACTGAAATTAAAGGTGCCTCAAGACTATTATTCGGTTGAAATGTTGAAAGAACACACAAAATGCCTTCAATAGGGCCTAGCATGAACAGCTAATGGTACCCAGCCCTCTGCCATGTCAAGGTGCATAGTATCCAATGCTAGGCAAGTTATTTTGACAGCTGAGGTCGAAAATCGCACAAATGCCTCTCCCTGGGAGGAAAAATACACTAAAATATAAGTAACGAATAATTTGCTTCCCATACATGACACTCCAAATCAGCTGCCTGAGGTGGCTGCCGCACAATCCTCCTAATTTTAGGGCTGACCCTGTGTGTTAAGTAGAAACTGAAGGCCTAATCCAGACTAGTGGAAATCAGTTGAGGTATTTGTTTGAACTAATAGTTCTAGGGAGGTGTGGAGAATTACTAAGGAAGGGGAGGTCTACCTTCATGGCTCCTCCCACTGTATGTCTAAGACTGTAAGACTCCTTGAATATAGTGGTCCTTACTTCTGAGTAAACATGCATTGGACACAGCTGCACCTAGGGATGTACGAAAGTTCCACCACGGATCGCGGGGAGGCCGAATGCCAGCGCATTCGGCCCCCCGAAATCGGTGGCGGAACAGCCCGCCACCCGCCCGGGACAGGACTTACCTGGGGCAGATCTTCCTGGCGGCGGTGGGTCCAGCGGCGGCGGTGGCTGCAGCGGCCGGTCTTCTGACCGGCTGCCGCCGCCACCACCATTTCCAGGTTAAAAAAAAAAAAATGTGATAGGCTACGTAAAGATTTACATAGCTTATCACGGCTAGATTTAAAAAAAACACCGTGATAGGCCACGTAAATGTTTACGTAGTCTATCACGGCTGACTTTAAAAAAAACACACGCGTATGCAAATAGCGGTGCCCATGGGCGCCACCATTTGCGTTCCTTATTTTGGCACGTCTTAGTCTACGTAAACATTTACGTAGACTAAGAGGGCGAAAATAAGGGGAACGCAAATAGCGTAGATGCTAAAATGTTTTGCTAAAATGTTAAATGTTTACGTAGACTAAGACGTGCCAAAATAAGGAACGCAAATGGCGGCGCCCATGGGCACCGCCATTTGCGTACGCGCGTTTGTTTGTTTTAATCAGCCGTGATAGGCTACGTAAACATTTACGTAGCCTATCATGGCTGACTGCAGGGACGCAAACGGCAGCGGCTACGGCCGCCACCATTTGCGTCCCTGCTAGCCAGCGGCCGGATGTCCGGCTGCTGGCGGAGCCAGCCGGCAGCTCCGCAGAATCGCTGCGGAGCACAGCCGGCCAGCCAGGATTCTGGGGGGGGGAGGAAAGGAGCGCCGGGGGGAGGGACGGAATGCCTCCCCCTGCACCATCAGCATAATCCCCGAAAGGTAAGTACCTTTCGTACATCCCTAGCTGCACCTTTCTTGTTCCTCATTCCTACATTTGCCTAAGGCAGCCCCATCAAACCATGGTACAGAAATACCACGGGTTGTATCTAGTGTAGTTGCAAAAGTACAAAAGGTGGCATTGTTCTGTGAGCGATGGCACAAGCAGTAGCAGAACAATTGGCCCAAGTAACACTTAATGTAATTATATTGTAATGAATTCTGACAGCACTTGTCCAAATGGAATCAAAGTATTGGACTTGATGCTTGCGCAAGGATGAAAACGGGTTTTCCGCTAGTGCAAAGTTAGACACTTTGCACTAACAGAATGACCCCACTGGATGTAACCCATTGTACACTGGACCTCCCTACGATCAGGTGTTTCTGTGGAGTGTGCAATTTACATAAATGTTATATATGTGGCAGAGGGAAGTATATGAACTGAGGCTAAGATGATATTAAACATATTATGTAAGATGTATCATTCCTCACAATCCACTGGTGCTTGGAGACTTACAGACTACCATGGATAACTCAGATTTAGGGATGGTTATTGCTAATCTCTTAATAGCTGCAAAGATGGCAATATGTTACAACTGGAACACATGTCTCTACTGATGTCTGAACAATTTGATAGAATATGAGAGCTCACTGTATTGACAAAAATAGTGAATTACATGTGTCTGCACAGGGAGCTATTGATTGATAAGAAGCTAAAATTGTACAGATAAAATTGGAAATAATTTTTTTTTAAAAAAAAAATCAAAGTGTTCTGAGTTTGAATAACTATTATGTGCCTCTGTTCACAGCTAAACCTGAAGTGAGACTTGACACAATCATTGTATGTGGGTGGATGTGTGCAGTGTGGGGCGATACAGCTTTGATAACTGGAAGATGTTGGAAAGGTGCATTTACTACTCAGAGGTAACATGCCCGGTATTAGATTGTGTGTGTGCGTGTGTGCATGTGTAAATCCATTTATAAGTGCACAACTTCTTTCAAAACTCCAGAACACTCTACAGAACAGACCCTCCAGGGAATTCCTCTCAGCATTCGTCTCGGAGCCAAAACCTTACCTGCCTGACTCCCTGCCAAATGCTCCAGTCTCTTGAAGCCTTGTGTTACCCAGCAAGAAGTTTCTTTCTTGGCCAAGATCATGCCCACTTTCCTACAGGGAGTGCCAAGTCCCGCAAGGCTTCCTTCCACCACAGTTTCTTCTCAGATATTTTGGCTCTTTTATAGTAAGCAATCACCAAAGCTCAGCCGAGCCAGGGAACATCTCTCAGATCATTGCTCACAGATAAGCGAATACCCCGTCACACCTCTGCTAAAAGGCTCTGCCCAGAAATGCCACCCAATAGTACTACATTAAATTTGTGGCCATTTACATTACTGCCTTATAAAGAGATGAATGGTACAATCCTACACGTGTCCACTCATAATTAAGTCCCATTGAGTTCAATGGGGCTTACTCCGGAGAAAGTGGGCATAGGATTGTAGCCTAAGCTAAGGTGAGGGGCTGTGTGGCAGAGTACATATTTTGCATGCAGATGGACCCAGTTTCAATTCCTGGGACTTCCAAGTAGGGCTAGGAAAGACTCCTGCCTGAAATCCTGGAGAGCTACTACCAATCAGTGTTGGCCACACTGCTGGTTAGATGGTCCAGTGGTCTAACTCATCGTAAGGAAGCTTCCTATGTTCCTATATCTAGACAGGAAGTTGCAGTGGGATGGATAAATCCGTGTGTGATATAGTTTCCCTTGAACTTCTATATTTACTGTGTACAAGTCAAGGCCCTGGACTTTGTTCTTCTCGGACTCAAATATAATCTGGATGTCTGTGGTACAGTTCACTACCACTCTGTTTCCCTTAAGCTTGTATATTTACTGAGTACAAGTCAAAGTCCTCAACTTTGCTCTTTTGGGACTCAAACATAATATGAGAGTCTGTGGTACAGTTTGCTACTGCTCTCTTTTTACTCAAAGAAAATGAAATAAAAATCTAAATGTAAACCAGCAATCCTTTTAAGGTTGAAATCCTGTACACTTACCTGGGAGTATAGGCCCCATTGAATTCCATAGAGCTTACTCCTGAGTAGACATGTATAGGGTTGCACTGTTTAGGAGATAAAACAGAAGAAGAATGGAGAGGTACAAAGTAGCCAAGTATTCCCCTGGTGTAAGTCCAGGCCCCATTCCGCATAAAGAGGGCCCTAGAACAGTGGTTTTGGCTTTACATATTGGAAGCATCTTGCTGAACAGGCGCAAATATTGTTGCAGAATTGGTTGTTTTAGGAGTCAGATGGTCACCACTAAAAGTAAGAGCTCCACATCTGTCCCCTATTCCTCTCCCCACTCCCCAATAAGTCTGGTAGCACTCTGACAGCTGAACCAGTTGCTACAATTTTCAGTGTAAACGCTACAATTTCAGACTGGTTGTCAGATTTTTTTTATTTTTTACCAAAACCAGAATTCTTGAATAAAAGTAGCATCAGTCTTATTTGGGGCACTTTCTTATTTGGGGCTTGAGCTGTGGAACTCAGGGTGAAGACAAATGTATCATTTTCAGTGTGGTGGAAGATGGTTTTGGAGACACAGTCACTGGCTTCCAAGCCATTTGTTTGAGGGAGACAAATGTCTGTTCAAACTGCAGTTAAAACATTATGCCTTATTTTCACCCCTAAGGAGACAGGGGAGCTAAGCCTCAGGCCTACCATTTCACACACTGCAAACTGCTGGGTGCTTATGTATTGTATAAATATGTGTCTCCCACCTTTCCACAGAAGCCCATGCTCAAGGCAGCTAACAACAAAGGTAAAAGCAATCAGTACAATCAGGGCTGGTCCTACCATTAAGCAGAGTGAAGTGACTGCCTCAGGCAGCAGATGCTGGGGGCTGGCAGTGGCAGCCTCCCAGCTGTTCCCCCTGAACTCCCTGGCAGTTCCCCTCTGTTGGAGGACAGAGCTGTGTCCTCCAGCAGAGGACATCCTGCCCTGAGCCCCCTAAACTAGCCTACTGCCTTAGGTGTGGTGGGAGTTGCTATTCCATTGCCAGTGATGAAGTAAATTCAGCTGCCAGTCCAGCTGTCTTCTGTACAGGGAATGGGGAGGAGGCACCATCTTGTCCTTTGCCACAGGTAGTAAAAGGTCTTGGGCCAGCCCTGAATACAATCAAAGCACCACATAAAACCCAAAGGATGAGAACAGTGCATCAAAGCATTTCTAGAGTATAGAATACTCTAGAATACAGGGCATAGTCTGAAGGCACATGAGGCAGTCACCTTGCTGTACCTAAGCAGGTCTGGGTCTGGTCAGTACTTGGAGGGGAGACCCCCTGGGAACCACATGTAGCCACCGTGCGTTCCACAGTGGAAGAAAGGTGGAGTATAAATGAAAATAAGATTAAAAAAAAAATAGAGTAGAGCAGAGGCTCTGAGCATTAGGGCAAGAAAAACATTTTCACTCAGCAGGCCAAATGCCCACTGAAGAAGAAAGGGTCTCAGATAGAAAGCAATCAAGAATGGGGCATGTGAAGGAGTTCCAATGGCTGGGCACAGCCATAGAGAAAAGACTCTTTGCAGTTGCTTCAGGCAGGCTTTGTTGAACCAAGGAAGGCAGAGACAGAGCAATGCAGCAACTTGACACCACCAGGTCAGGTGTGAAGCTTGTTTTCACTGGGTTGGAGCCTGCTCCTAGATTTGCTCCCACTCCAGTTCAACAGGTTCCATCCCTGTCCCAACTGGTTGGTAGTTCTGGTCACTGTGCACTGAATTTTCTCACCCTCTCTCAAGCAGGAGCCAGGGGTGCAGTAGAGACAGGGAAACTCAACGGGGACGTCAGCATCATGCCATTGTATATGGCCATTCCAGGGGCAGGAGGAGGCGCAGCCATGGGATTGGTCTTGGCAGCAGCCATGAAGCTCCTATAATGTCTAACTCCAGCCTGAGTTAACTCATCTTCAGCATCCAACATCATGGGAAGTTCAACACTGCCTTCTTTTTTCAAGGCTTTTAATGTAGAAGTAACAAAATGTGTGATCTATCTAGTGCCCATGAAAGGGAGATCAATCAATCTAGAAATCAGAATGTCAAAACTAGCCAACTGCTGTCTGCATGTATCTTTGGACACAAGGAAATAACTCGCATAATGCTAAGATCATCATTATCATCAACTTAGTATTATGGGAAGTATTCCTTTGTGCCCAGAGATATATTTAAATTATTTATATATATTTATATATATGAACAATGTGTGAGGCTTATGCTTCTCTTGGATTATGCAAAATCTGACATATAGATAGCATAACAGGAGACTATGCAATACGTATTCCTTTAACAATTACACTTGAGAGAGCAATCCTATGGTCCCTAGCCAGTATCCCATACAATTCTTCAAAACAACAACAACCACCTCCAAGACTGAGCTTTATTTATTGTATCCTTTTTTTCCTGCAAGGAACCCAAGGTGGCTTACATAATCCTCTTCCTCTCTATTTTATCCTCACAACAACCTTGCAAGGTAGGTTAGGCTGAGACTTGTGACTGGCCCAAAGACACCCAGTGAGTTTCATGGCTGAGTGGGTCTCCCGAGTCCCAGCCCAACCCTTTTACCACTACGCCACACTGGCTCTATGTCACTCTCTAACCACTACGCCACAAGAGCTATGACCTTGGAGGGCTTTTTTTTTTTAATGACACAGCCCTCCTTTTGGCTCCTCCCAGCTACTATGAAGGTTTCCATGGTGGCTTCCTCTATGGTTGGAATTCCAGCCTTGTACAGGGGGAACTCTGAGTATTCTGGGGATGTGGCTGTAGGCGGAGAGGGAGTGGCCAAGGATCCAAGGGATCCTACCTCCCCCCCACAGCCCCAAACCCAGAAAAACATTAGTTTTCAAGCACACATCTAAATATATCTTTCCCATTGCTAGCAATGGAAGAGACTGATTTTTCTTTTGTCAATGCAGCGGACAGAGGAAAAATACAGTACGCCCTGTCTCCTTCCTGAGAAGAGCCGACAGGACATAGGAAGGAGTGGAGCCTCCAATATTGGAAGCTCTGCTCTGAGAGCATAGGATTGCTCTCTTGCCATTTATACAGCCAAAAATCAAGGGGTATTTGACTTCTATTGTTTGTAGCTTTGTTTTAGCAACATGTGTGGTCTGGTTTGCAGTTTACATTGGGAGAGGGTTTATAAAGTCGAGGTCCAGTAAAGAATTGAGCAATATCACTGTGTTTACCATACATGGGGTAAATACCCTCTGTAATACTTACATTTCATATAAACAACAATCTCATATTTTAGAAGGTGGCCAAGCAAGCAAATATGATATATTAGAAAGACAAAAAAGCCATAGGACTGGGAAGGGCTTTAAAGACAATTTGTGTAAGCAGTTATGTGCTGTTCTTCAAGACTTGTATTCTTAAGACCACAATAGGAAATTTAAGGAGAGAATAAACCTTTCTCTCTGAACAATGGTGGGAAATGGTTGGGATGTACCAAGATGATACTCAGGTAGGAATTCCTTGTTTCTTTTTCTTCAAAGAATGTGAAGGTTTACAGAGAAGGTCTGCTTCGTTAGCGGGGAGAAAGCAACCCATCAGAGGAGCCACCCGAGACAGCTCTCCTCAAAGAAATGTCTCTAGAACAAGGGTGCAGAACTGTAGACCTGGGAGCCAAATCCATCCAATGGGGTTCCCCAGAAGGCCGCGCCTCCTTTCCCTGGCCCCACCCCCTCCCCCAACCACTGCTTGTTTGGTGGTTTCACAACTTTTGTGCAGTTTCTCCCCATTCTAAAAGGTTGAAATGCTTCTCCTAAGGCTTAGTTACTGGCAGTAAGAGGTTTAGGGCACAATCCTATGCATGTTTAGGCAGAAAAAAAGGCCTACAACTCCCAGCATGCCCCAGACAGCATAGTTGTCTGGGGCATGCTTGGAATTGTAGTCCTTTTTCTGTCTAAACATGCATAGGGTTGTGCCTTTAAGTTACAATATCCTGGTTTTTTAAATATTTTTGGACCTGCCCCTTTTGCCTTTGGTCCCACCCCTTTTTGTCATTGGCCCAACTCACTACTGAAATGCAGCCCCAGAGAGCTTCTCCAAAACAGAATTCAGCCCTCAGACCGGAAGAGGTTCTGCACCCCTGATCTAGAAGATACTCACACAGCGTGCACTACATTCAACTGCTACAGTCTCACGGGGTTCTTCCAGTCTGAGGGCTCCTAGCACTACGTTGAACATAAAGACATTGTGCAGCCATTCCATCCTTTCCTCCTTAACATCTTTTTTCTGCTAAGAAAAAAAGATGGGGAAAGTGGCAGGAAAATACCTGAGGGTTACAAATTGAAGATGATATCAGGACCCCCTGTAAAATTCTGTGAATGAGGCAGGGCGATTGCACAATAAAAGCCTCATCTGGAGGCATCGCCAACTTGCAATGCCAAAGTATTCAGGGTGGTAAAAATGAAATGGGATCAGGAACAATTCCAAAAGGTTCACTCCAAACTGGGCGAATGGGTATTAAAACAGCAAATGCAGTTCAGTGTAAAGTGAAGCACATGGGGAAAAATATATATGGGATCTGAGCTGGCACTGACTGACCAGGAAAGAGATCTTGGGGTTGTGCTGGATCACTCAGTAAAAATGTTGCCTCAGTGTGTGACAGCTGTAAAAAAGGGGGAAATTCCATGTTATGGATCATGAGAGGGGTAGAAAATAAAACAGCCAATGTCATAATGTCTTTATATATATCTATGGTGCAAACATACTTGGAATACTGTGTACAGTAATGGTTGCCACATTTCAAAAAAGCTATTCCAAAGCTGGCAAAGTTGCAAAAATGGGCAACCAAATTTATCAGGCAACTAGAGCACCCCTGTTATTGTGAAGATTGGCCATGCTTGCTTTCACACATTATTTTTTTGCAAGCATCACCCTAGCATCCTGTTTAAAGTTTCTATAGTGTTATGGAAATTTGGTAGAGCAAGAGGTTTGAAGACTGGCAGGAGCAAAGATTCCTGGCGTAATATGCAAGCTACTGGCAACTAATTAACTTGACCGTCATGATCTATTAGAGTATATACGTAGCAGCGTGGTCTAAGACACATATGATAAAAGACCCAGGTAGCAGTTTTGGCACCCCACGTAGAAGAAAAAGTAACAATGTTTGGGCTTTTTAGTTTAAAAAAAAAAAGGTGAGTAAAAGGGGACATGATCAGAGATACATGAATCAGCAAAACTCAAGTTCTCCGAAGTTCTCTGAATTCCATCTTGGAGGTCATCCCAACTCGAGTCCATATTAGCTTGTCAACTTTGTTTTTTTCTTTTCGCATGAAAATCTGTGTGTATTTACATGGGTATTTCCCCAAGTGTGTGCATCAATTGTGCGCAACTTTGAAATGTGCACATTCTCGTCCCGTTGATTAAAGTGTATTTGTACGCATTTTTCAAAAGTACGTATTTTTTCATGCACATTTTTCAAATGTACACATGCTGTCAAACACATTTTTTTTAAAAAAATCTAAATCACACTGCAAGCTCAGAAATGTACAGACTTCGACCACAGATTGCATCTGTGTTTGGTCCAGAAGGTGCAAGCTGGGTAAATCCGGATCAAAACCAAACTGAAACTAATTTCTCATACATCCCTAGACATTATAGAGATTTATAGAATTTTGCATAATGTAGAGAGAGTGGGTAGGGAGAAGTCATAATACTAGAACTTGGGGTCATCCAATTAAGGTAAAATGCAGATTCACACACACACACAAAAGTAGTTCTTCACACATTGATTAAACTATGGAATTTGCTACTAAAAGATGTGGTGTGATGTCCACCAACGTATTTATTTATTTATTACATTTATATCCCACCTTTTTCCCTCTTACAAGGAACACAAGGCAGCTTACATGATCCTCTTCCTCTCCATTTTATCTTCAGAACAACCTTCTGAGGTAGCTTATGCTGAGAGTCACTCACTGGCCCAAAGTCACCCAGACAGCTTCATCGCCAAGTGGAGACTAGAACCTGGATCTCCCAAATCCCAGTCCAACACTCTAACAACTACTCCACAGTGGCTTGTAGAAACTGGGCAAAGGCGAACATAGCTTGTTCACCCAACCCTAGTCCCCAACACCTCTCATTCTAGTACTTTCATGAACATAAGAAGAGCCATGCTGGATCAGTCCAAAGCCTACGTAGACCAGCTTTTTGTTCAGCACAGAGGACCACAAGAAGGCCATAAGCACAACAGCACCCTCCCACTTCTGTTCCCCAGCAACTGGTATGCAGAGGCATGCTGCCCCTGATACTGGTGGTAAGTTAACATATAGATGTCATGACTAGTAACCATTGAGA
This sequence comes from Heloderma suspectum, assembly GCF_057233095.1. Lineage (NCBI taxonomy): Eukaryota > Metazoa > Chordata > Lepidosauria > Squamata > Helodermatidae > Heloderma > Heloderma suspectum. The sequence continues at coordinate 92,780,246 of NC_139459.1, forward strand.
GCCTTATCTTCCATGAATATGAGGGGGAAAGAATTTAGGATTGCAGTTAGGGATGTGCGAATCCACCTGGGTCTGGTCTGGGGGATGTCCATCGCAGGGAAATCCAGCCCTCTTGGGCGTGCCAGATTTCCCCGGACCTCCAGCCCAGCTTGCAGATTTATTATCTCAGGCAAATTACAGCCATCTAATCATAGAATAGTAGAGTTGGAAGGGGCCTATAAGACCATCAAGTCCAACCCCCTGCTCAGTGCAGGAATCCAAATCAGAGCATCCCTGACAGATGGCTGTCCAGCTTCATCTTAAATGCCTCCAGGGTGGGAGAGCCCACTACCTCCAAAGGTAATTGGTTCCATTGTCGTATTGCTCTAACAGTCAGGAGGTTTTTCCTGATGTTCAGCCGGAATCTGGCTTCCTGTACCTTGAGCCCATTATTCCGTATCCTGCACTCTGGGATGATCGAGAAGAGATCCTGGCCTTCCTCTCTGTGACAACCTTTCAAGTACTTGAAGAGCGCCATCATATCTCCCCTCAGTCTTCTCTTCTCAAGGCTAAACATGCCCAGTTCTTTCGGTCTCTCTTCATAAGGCTTTGTTTCCAATCCCCTGATCATCTTTGTTGCCCTCCTCTGAACCCTCTCCAGTTTGTCTGCATCCTTCTTAAAGTGCGGTGCCCAGAACTGGGCACAGTACTCCAGATGAGGCCTAACCAGTGCTGAGTAGAGGGGAACTAGTACTTCCCGGGATCTGGAAGCTATACCTCTATTAACGCAGCCCAAAATAGCATTTGCCTTTTTTGCAGACACATCACATTGTTGGCTCGTATTCAGCTTGTGATCGACAACAATTCCAAGATCCTTCTCGCTTGTAATGTTGTTCAGCCACATATCCCCATCTTGTAACTGTGCATTTGGTTTCTTTTTCCTAGGTGCAGAACTTGGCATTTATCCCTATTATATTTCATTCTCTTGTTTTCTGCCCAGTGCTCCAGTCTATCCAGATCACTTTGAATTTTGTTTCTGTCTTCCAGAGTATTAGCTATCCCACCCAATTCTGTGTCATCTGCAAATCTGATCAGCATTCCCTGCACCTCCTCCTCCAAGTCATTAATAACAATGTTGAAGAGCACTGGGCCCAGGACTGAGCCCTGTGGTACCCCGCTTGTTACCTCTCCCCAGTTTGAGAAGATCCCATTGATAAGCACTCTTTAGAGTCCAATTCTGTAGCCAATGTATTTTATGCAAATTGCGGCCGTAAATTGCTGTTATGTGTAAATTGCAGCTACAATTCACGCACAACTAAGCACTTTACAGCCGCAATTTGCGTAAAATAAGCTAATTATGGCTGTAATTTGCCCAAGATATGCGTATATCTTGTCATTTTTAAAGGGGGAAAGTTAGACAAAATTCAGAAGCAGCGCAGAACCCACCCGCTCTCCCGGCGTCAGTGCAGGGAGAACTAGTCCACTGTGGATTTTGGAGATCATCCATTCAGGATTTCTCCAGGGCATGGTGTGTGTGTGTGTAACATTTCTGTGTCAGTTGTAAAATGCACCCTGGATTCAAGGTATCTAAATACTACATCTGAGGCACTGTGGGGGGGTACAGCCAGGGTATTGCGCAGGCTACCAATATGGGAACTCTGTGAGAAAAATACAGACAGAAGCCACACTGTGGCTACTAATGGGAAAGCTCTCCCACAAACTGTTGGGAGAATTTCCCCCTTCAAGAATATTTAGTAAAATGCCCTCCTCAATTTTGCTACCTGAAGATGATGCAGTGAATTGGGGAGGGGGCATTTTCATTCAGCTCTAGGCCCAGCCATTCATACATGCAAGTCACCACTTGACATTGCAGTCATCAAGCAATGAGTGTGTGTGTTTGTGTGAATCATCTCCTAGTTTCCATCCTGTGAAGAATATTGTAGCATCTTCTCCAAATCCAAACAAGACTCTTGTGGCATTGTTCATTATACCATATGACAGCAGATGCACTCTTAATTGCATCTGACAAAGGAGGTTCTGGCCCACAAACATTTATGCCACATTAATGTATTCGGCTTGTGCCACAAGACTTTGTTTTTGCTGCAACAAACTAGCATTGCTACTCTTCTAAATTTCTCAAGTCAGTAAATACATCGCACACACTAGACCTGCACAACTTGTGACTTACCAAGACAAATTCTTCCTATTTGCTAGCCACACATAGAAGTGTGTTAGATGCTTGACAATACCTCTCTTTTTTGTCATCACAGGAAGCTGGTAAGTCCCAGTCCCTACTGGGCTACCACCATGTCTAGCTGATGGTCTGTGTTCAGTCGGGCGGATCACAAGTTGTGCGGGCATACACTAAAGTTGTATATGGACTAGATCTTACCATAATGCAACATGTTATTTTTTGCAGTTACATGAATGCTAGTGGGATTTTTAACACTCTGTACAATGGGACGAGCCACTAATTAATGGATGTGACTAATTACATTTGGTGCACTTCAGCTAGGCTGACAATGGCTACTGATCCTGTTTTCACAGGGTTAAGCACACAACTGTTCCCAGTGGTGCTGCTAGTTAATTTTAGACCGTGGACTTAATGGTTTTCACAGAGGGGAGGGGGATTCAGACGGCGTTGAGTATGAATTTGGTTGTAAAGCACTCAACTAACATTTCTCATCATGCTTCTACATTCCCAGCAGAGCAAAAACACAAAACCTGTTTGCCAACCCAGATAAAAAAAGATATACTCTGAGTATGTGCAGTTTCACATTTAAAAACTCACTTAAATCATAGCACCACCATGGCTACTGGAATAAAATGTTTGTCTGCTTTCCTGATGCTAAACACATTTGGTTGGGAATAAACATAATTTCTTTTGCAGAAAAGGATAGTTATTTTAAAAGTGAAAACAATAAAATGAGCATCTGTAACCTTGTACATGCCCCATTGGCCCACCTGATAAAAAGAAAGATGCTGCAGCAAGCAGCGTTAGCTGCTGTGGGCTCTGGTGTGCTCATGCCGGCCTAGGTGTTTACTGCTGCCCCCATCTCTGGGTGGTCATTTGGGGCCCCTGCGCTGTAGGAGCTTGGACATCGGCCCCCAAATCCAGCCCTAGTTGCACCGCTGGCTGTTCTAATTTATACAATGCTTTAGGGCACAATCCTATGTATGTTTAGACAGAAGAAAGTCCTACAACTCCCAGCAAGCCCCCGCCAGCCATGCTGGGGCATGATGGAAGTTGTAGGACTTTTGTGTATGCGTCTAAATATGCACAGGATTGCACCTTACATTACTTTACAAGCTTTGTTGTGTTCCTCTTCCTTTCAGGTAGGTTCCTACATTCCACATTTTTCAAACACAGAAAACCGAGGCAGAGATAGTGATGGCCAAAGCTACAGATTGACTCCATGGTACACATGGCATGGCCCTTGAGCTTAATGGCTAGTATGCACATTGTGCATTTCCTCTTCAGAACATAATTCCATGCAGAAAATATAGAACAGGCAGTGTGCAAAGTTGTTACTATCTTAGGAAAAGGAGACCCGAGTCTGAAGCCCCAGTGAACCACAAAGTTCTCTCTGAGTCAGAGGAGTAATCACATATGCTCTGAAACAGGAGTGGGGAGTCCATTGAGAGCGACAGTGGGGTAGGTGTTGAGTGTTGGACTAAGGCAACAGAGAGCCCAGTTCAAATCCTCACCCAGCCAGGAAGCTAACTAGGTGAGTGAGGGCTGGTCATTATGTCTCATCCTAACCTACCTCACAGGGTTGTTGTAAGGCTAAAATGGAGAGTGGGAGAACCATGTATGCCATTGAGATATAAGTGATATAATAGTAATAAATAAAGACCACAGGCATGTACATCATCATGAGTAAGGATTGCACACCTACACACTTCACTCATGTGCATTAACATGCTGTGGAATATAAATATGGGAGGTAATTTCACATGCCCTGCATTACAGCTATACAGTATTTCCTGGACAAAAATGCTTTGTGTGTAGGAAATATGTATAAAACTGACCAGGTCCAAACTGAAGTCTTTAAAACAGCCTTCCCCAACTTGGTACCCAAAGTTGCATTTAAATGCAACTTCCATCATCCCCAGCTAGCAGCCGGTGCCATGTTGGGCAAGGCTGCTTTAAACATTGGACATCAGGTAAAATCAACCCACATGGGAGCATGCAGGAAAAATTGCCTGTCTGCGAGTCATCTCCTGAATGTAAAAACAGATAGAGAATGGAGCATGTGCTTGCTGGGAATGCTTTGAAAGAGATTCAGTCAGACTGACTCCTAATTGTAGGACAATTCTATACTAACATGAGATTTTAAGACAACATTTATCCCACAAATCCAGGCTCCCTTTGGTTCTGGAAAATAGCTTTAGTCCTGATTTTTATGACAGATGGAGTTGATAGTCTCCTGGTGGAAAAGTGCAACTCTGACAGACAGCAAACACTGATGCCCCTTGTGGTCAATAGGCTGCACAATGCTAAAATTAAGGTAGCGCTAAAATTACAACAAAGCAAAGATTCAGCTGCCATCAGCTACTCTGCAGGACCCTGTCTGTCTGTCTTATTGTAACAGTTTTGCCCCACGAGTTTGTTTTTAACCTTTGCCTTCTTAATGTAACATGAATGCAATGGAAGAGAACTGGGTTGGCTTGTTTGTTTCCTTCTTAATTTCTTCTCAGCCATGCCATAGATTTCAAGAACGCATTATTTGCTTTTCATTCCTAAAAAAGGACAATGTTACGACAGAACAGTTATCCCAGATTATAAGTGATGACACCTTTCCAGTTAATGGGTTGGATCCATTTAGCCATACCTAAGAGTAGACCCACTGAAATCAATGGAGCTATGAGACTTAGGCTAGTCTCATTGACTTCAATGTGTCTCTTCTCAAGCATTAATTAAATCTGGATCCAACCCAACCTCCTTATGGTGGTGGAATTCTGGAATCTTGCATTATCCGAGAGTTTAAGGGGACAAGTTCCTCTTCAGGAGGATTAAAGGGAGAGGGGTTGTGGGGAATCCCTGGACCCTTTGAAGGTTTATTTGTGTCTTTAAGACACTTCTGCCTTCCCAGTTCCCCCCCTGCAACTCACACTTTCAGCCCTCCGTTGGGCAGGCTGGACGGTGATCTACCTTTGTAGACCTTATTCAATTTTAACAGGTGTGTACCTATGTTTATTACGGCGAGCATTTAAACTTCTGTTTATCACCAAGTTCCACCACAGGGGGACACTTTTCTAAGCCCCATTTTGCCTAAAACCCGCTAGCAAATGTACATCGGCGAGCAAACCTTTTGCCTGTTGCAAACAACTGCCAAGTTTCCTTCTGGTTTTCTTTCTTTCTCGGCACCGCAGTAAGCTGCGTGGAAGAGCCTCCTTAATAGGAGGAGGGGCTCCTCGGGGGCTGCTGTCAATCTCTTTAAGCCTTTCCTTTCAAGCTTTGAATGTGAGCTGCCCACTAGCGCCCCCCCCCCGCTTTCAACCCTCCCCCTTTCTCCGGCAGATCGTAAAGAAAGGAGGGAGCGCGAGGGGGGGGGGACTTCAACAACAGGCCGGACCAATAGCAAGTCGCGAAGCTGGGAAAAGGGGCCGAGCAACGGGAGAGAGAAAAAAGTGGAGAAAAGGAGAAGGAGCTAGAGAGCTCCAGCCGAAGGGGGATGTGTAAAAGGAGAAGAAGCGTTGCTAATTTTTTTTGTTTGTTTGCTTTTCCATGCATGCATAATGAGGCCTGATCAGAGCACGCTGCTGCTGCTGCTCGGAGGGCACTTTTGTATTTAAAGCCTCGCGAAAGAAAACACCTCCCCAGAAGGATCCGCGGGGAGAAACGGCGGCTCGTCGTCGGCAACAGGAGCCACATCAGGAGGGGAGAGAGGGAGCGCCTGCAGCCCCGGCTGCCTTCTCTTATGCTGCCTTCTGCTCGCCGAAAGGGCGAAGGAGGCTCGCAGCCGCCGCGCGCGCTCGGGAGCCCGGCCGAGGGCTGCGGCTGGCCGAGGAGAGGCTGGGACCGCGCTCGGGCATGTGCGGCGGGGACGCCGCCCGCCGAGCGCTGAAGGCGAAGAAAGAAGATCGGCAGGGGACGGAGTCGGGCAGCCCCCGCCGCCGCAGCATGAGCTCAGCAGGGCGCCCCTCGCCCCCCGCCGCCAGGCTCCAGTGACCGTCTCGCGGCCTCCCCATCCCGGGAGCAGGAGGCGGAGGCTGCCGCGCCGCAGGGAGCAAACGCCGCCGCTTTCGTGGGCGAAGGCAGGATCCCCCAGGCCGAGAGGAGGGCGCCGCGCGGAAGGATTGATGAGGGGGACCCTCATGCACACACTTGGCAGGACTTCGGCTAACTTTCCCACCGCCGCCGGCGGCAGCCGCCGCACCGCCACCGCCATCCCCCCGGCCGCCGCCGCCGCCGCCTTTGCCTCCCGCCCCCGATTGTCCCGCCGCCCGCGATGGGGGCAGCCTGGCGTGGAGGGGGCGGCTGCTGGCGGAGCGCGCCGCTGCCGCTGCCGGGCGCCGCGGGGCTGAGGCGGCTGCTGCTGCTGCTGCTGCTGGGCGCCGCTTCCTCTCCGCCGCCGGGCGCTCAAGGCCGGCGCCTGATCTGCTGGCAGGCGATGCTGCAGTGCCAAGAGGAGGCCGACTGCGCCTACGCGTACAGCCAGTACGCCGAGGCGTGCGCGCCGGTGCTCATGGCCGCGGGGGACGGCGCGGCGGCGGCGGCGGCGTCCTCCAATAGGCGGCGGTGCCCGAGCCATTGCATCTCGGCGCTCATCCAGCTCAACCACACCAGGCGGGGCCCGGCGCTGGAAGACTGCGACTGCGACCGGGATGAGAACTGCCGGGCCACCAAGCGCGCCATCGAGCCGTGCTTGCCTCGGACCAGCGGCGGCGCAGGGGGCGGAGGAGGAGGTGGGGCAGGGGGCGGCGGCGTGATCGGCTGCACCGAGGCGCGGCGGCGCTGCGACTGGGACAGCCGGTGCAGCGTGGCGCTGAGCCGCTACATGGCCTACTGCGGGAAGCTCTTCAACGGCCTGCGCTGCACCGACGAGTGCCGCGCCGTCATCGAGGACATGCTGGCCGTGCCCAAGGCGATGCTGCTCAACGACTGCGTGTGCGACGGCCTGGAGCGGCCCATCTGCGAGTCGGTCAAGGAGAACATGGCCCGCCTCTGCTTCGGAGCCGACGCCCTCGGCCCCGGCAGCAGCGGCGCCTCGGACGGCGCCATCGACGACTACTACGACGAGGACTACGAAGACGAGCCCAGCCAGCGGGGCAAAGACGAGCTCGACGACGTGGCGGCCGTGGCCGGCGCGGGAGCCGAGGCGGCTTTCCCCAGGAAGCCCGGCGACGGCTGCTCGGACCGCGCTGCTGCACCGTGGACGCTCCTCTCGGCCGCCTCCATTTTGCTGCTGCTGCTCTCGTAGCCATTTCCCCCCCAGTAGTCGCTGTTCAGGGCGCTCGTGGGGGCCTGGGCTGGGATAGGGCGGTGGAGAGAGGGAGGCAGCCTGGGCTGTTGGCATGGCCCGGGCTTGCGCGGGAAGGCCGGCCTCGGTGTCCTGGTGTCGGGGGGACGTGGGCGCTGAACAAGGAAGGCCGTCACACAGACGAGAGGTCCTGGGTGCAGGATAGGCGAGGGACTCCTCTCCTTCCCCATCCATTTCATGTAAAATGATGAAATACATCTCTTCCCCAGCCGTGCAGCCATTGTTTTAAAACAGCGTGCCTTACTCTGGAACGAAGTTGCCACATCCATAAAGCAAAAAAACAAAGCCCTAAGCAGCCCGATAGGCCTAATTTTCATTGGGCTACCCTATTTTAATCATTGGACCCTCCTGCCTTTCCCGACTAGTTCGGTGAATCCTGGCTGGGACATTCTTTTGCCCTTTGAATATTCTTCTGTATAAATATCTCCCCTCACTCGTTCTGACCGGGCATTTGTTTTTTCCCCATCTCCCACTTTAAAAAGCGTATTTGAAAGGGATGGTACCATTGTATTGGATTGAAGTTTTAGAAAACTAGCCACTGTTCTAAATGAAAGCCTTAGGGGCTGCTTCATGCACGACATTTTCTTTACAAAGCTGTTGGAAACAATCTGAATATGCTTGCCATGTGTGAAACTCATGCAGTGCTTGTTTTGCTGGGTGTACATCCACTACAAATTGCAGCTCCCAGACATGTACATGCAGTAAAGGGTTTGTACTTGACATTGTGCATTCCTCCCTTCTGCACCTGCACACATCCATGTAGGGAAAATGTGTATGAAATCATCCCTCAGTGTGCACTATGCAAATTGTTTCCACTTGGCTCATTTAGTAGCAAGCAAATGAGTTTAAAAGAATACTGTAGGTTTACTGCCCCACAGGTAAGCCAACTTGAAAATAGTAAATGTACAAATCGTTGTTTTCAAGCTGTTGACATGAAGGAACGAACGGTTTAGGCATCCCTAGAGTGCCTCCAAAGACTGGCTTACAGAACTAGTCAACTTGAAATGGAGTCCACCCCCAACCCTGGGTCAACAGTCACAGCATTCATAATAATGTCTGAAAGAAAATGCAGTTTTGATTTGTGTGTGTGTGTGGGGAAGAGGCTCTAGTATGCTCCAGCAACTTTTCTAAGGGTTGCTTTGAACATTCCTATTCAAGAGGAATTTTAATGTAGAATAAAGCATGAAAACTGCATGTAGGTTGTCACGTGTGATGGCTGCATGGGCTCTCTGTTTTACTTGCATGGTTCACATATGCTAGGAAGCTACAGTGAGTTGTACCTTCCCAGCTTGTGTACAAGTAGTAAAATACATGTGTATATGCTTTTTCTGCCTACAAGGATGGTTTCTTTTTCTGTTTAATGTTCAAAGTGGCCCTTGCACCACTAAGTATAAAAGCTCACCAGCAAAACTCTTTTGCCTCAACCTAGGAGAAAAAAAAATGCTGACCTGTTGGTTATATTGAACAATGCAACCTTTGTCTTAAAAGAGCTCTGCACTGCCATCTTCAAAAGACACTTTTAAAGTTCAATATGTAAAAATACCCTGAAAAGTTATATTGCCTCTACTCCTATCAGGGGGCTAACCTCTGGTAAATCTTATATAAAATGTATTTAAAACTGGGATTTGTTACCAGTTGTTTTCGCTTGTATATAGAACTTTATAAATTGTATACTTTGGGAATAATTTATTTTTTAAGAAATTAAAAGATTTAAAATGCACCCCAGTTGCAAGAATAAATGCATCTGCTATTCTTTTGTTGCAAAGGTACAGATCTCATTTGATATGTAAAGGGATACAAGCAACAGTAATTCCCATGGAAAGAAATCCTAGATCGAATGTACAGTGTATTTTATAGATCTGAACTTAACTTCCATATTGTTTTGAGAGACTTACGAACTTTGTAGAATTGTATAAATGTCTCTCTGAACTGCCTTAAACATTGTATTTTTATAGAATGTGTGAAAAGGTCCTATGTTTTAACTATCTATTTGCTTGTGTATTTTTATGTGTAAATTAGTAAAGAGAGATTTTTAAAGAATGGATATAGTGAAGTTGTTTTTTAGACATTGCACTTGAGAGAACTCCAGAGCTGGAGGAAATGGGAACAGAGTGGAACACAAATGCAAGTTATGTGTGGCTGCATTCCTCCAAAACTTTACTTTGAAGTAAACCTATGGAATTCTGTGGGGCTCTTTTGAATGTGATTTGGTGGATTTGCCAACTATGATATCTTAAGTAGCTGTTGGTCATGGCTTGCCTTACTTTAGTGAATAATGACTTGGAAGAAATAAATGCAGTGTTGAAAACAGTCCCATTCTGTGAAAGTGGTAGACTTTAAGACTTAAACTGTGTCGGCATGGCAACATGGCAGGGTGAAAGCTGGGAAGAACAATTCCAATGATGCTTTTTTGTCTTTCCTCAGAAGTGATGCTGTGCCCCAGCATTCTCTTTGAAGTAGTGTCATAGAAAGCCCTGTATTTGTACACAAGTATCATGCCTGTAGTTGTTCGATATTTAAAGAGATCACATTCCATGAGCATTACAACACATTTAGGCTACATACTCTTAAATGCTTGCACTGGCTGCAGAATTAAGGACGCTGCAAACCAGCTCATCGCCTACCTTCCACAGGGAAGAGGGCAGACATAAGCAAGCATATGTGATCAACAGTGACAAGATCTTGTCTGATATTGGCCTGAGCAGTTGTTTTGCAGCACACTGAAGGCTGGTGTTCTGCCAGAGCTACTGATCTACACTCAAACGCCCTTAGATAAATAATTACGCTCTTAAGCTGTCTCGAGTGCTGATACACTTGACCTTGTAAATAGAAATGTTTGCAGTAAGAATAAACTCCGGCATTTGAAAATCTTTTAAACATTAACACAAAAGAGAGAGCTCAGTCCTCCAGGGGATTGAGTTTGAACTGTGCCAAGCTAGGCACTTGCTTTTTTTTTTTTTTTAAGGTTTATTTATCTTGTATCCCTGCTGTTTATTTAAAACTTTTCTCTTCCAGTGCTGTGATTGGAAGACAAGTCAGAAGATTAAAAGCCACAACAAATAAACCTTGACTGGGGAGAAGGGAAGATCAGCAAGGACTGTCATGTTTACTTAGACAACTTTTCTTTTTTTGAGTAGCAATTAACAAAATTGTAAATTCCCTTTTGTAGGACCTGCTCCTTCTACCACATGCACCATAACTACCATTTTCTTTAGATTATTTGTTAATTTCTCCATCAGATCACCAAATCTTGGATCTGCCTCCCCCAACCTGGCACCCTCTAGATGTGCTGGATTACTAGTCCCATAAATTATGGGAGTTGTAGTCCAGCACATCTGGAGGGTTCCAAGTTGGGCAAGACTACCTTAGATAGACATTAGAAAAAACAAGCTCTATAATTGAGATATAATCTGACTTTGTTTCTAAAGCTACCTGAATGTTTGAAAGAAAGAGAAATCAATTATTATAACAAAGCTAAAATCATTGTTATGTTGAGGTGGAGAACAAAAGAGTCAGGAAATTCTTTCTCGAGTAATTCATAGGAAATGGTTAAATATATTTTTTAAACATGTCAAATGTCCTGTGCTAAAAGTTATTGGTCTATTCCTGAGCTGTGGTTTTTGGAGTAAATATCACTAGAAAATGACTGATAATTAACTGATACAATAAACTGAAGACTTGATTTGAGGAGCTCCTGTCAAAAGCAGCTGCCTGGAAAAAATTGACATTGATCATGCACTGGGTGTGGGTATGATTCTTTCTTTACTACACTGGGCTGTTTTAATGTGAAAGATCTTTCTCAGGGCCCAGATATGCCTTTGCTACATCTGTTACTGACTTTCTAATACAAATAAAAATCCGTAAATGTAAGTGGGGAGTTAAGCGCTATATCCAGGTGGGATCCACAATGACATACGTCCCCACGCTGTGAGTCCTGTGCAGACTGTACAGGTTTTGCCATGTAGATACAGATGTTAACACCTGCCAGAACATATTTCCTTGTTAGTCTAAAACAGGCTTCTCCACCCTGGTGCCCACCAGATGTTTTTGACTACAACTCTCTTGCCCATTGGCTATGCTGGCTGGGGCTGATGGGGACTGTAGTCCAAAACACCTGGAGGGTGCCACATTAGGGAAGGCTGCTTTACATTATTAAGGCTACAATCCTATACACACCTACCTGGGAGTAGGTCCCACTGAACTCAGTTATAAACTTGGTATAATTGGAGAAAAGATTTCTTTCCATTTCCCTGCTGAAGAAGAAATTGTCTACACAAAATTGTCACCCCAGGTTATGCTCCCCAAACATATCTGGGATTTGTTTCCATTTCTCACAACACTTTCAATTTCTCTGATGGAGTTTGCCAGACTCCTTCGTTCATGCCAGACTACCACAGTTCATCCTCACCCTGCAGAGCAGGTGAGACTTGCCAAGAGCGTGATGTGTCTCATAATGAAGGACACTTGAGAAACAAATATAGCCCTGATTTCCTTGATGTTTACATGCCTTGGCCCACCCCTGACAAAATGAGCTGGGGAAAGAAACCTCCCTCCCTTGCTTTCTCAATGCTCCCACCCCCAATTTCATGTAAAATAATCCACTTGGTCCCCCTGTGCCCCTTTTCTTCCCAGTTACCAGGTTTGAATTCTTGGTGACAGTTTATTTGTCTTTGGAGGCACTTCAGTGACAAATGTTTAAGGGAGTGTGGAACAATGGTGGAGAACAAGAAGGCAGTTCATTGAACTGACAGTGACCATACAGTAAATAGAGGCAGATTCAAGCTTCACTGATCACCCAAGAGCTCTGTGAGGCTTTTGTACACAATCACAATAGACATAACATAAGGTCTCTGTTTATTTTTAACAATATATACCAGTCTACATAGGCAGACATACATCACCTGAAAAATAATTGCAAAAACCAAACACAGTGCTATACTTTAAAAAAGCAAAACCAATTATTTTAGCCAGTCTCTTTCAAAGTCATGAGATCAAGATTACTGCTTAGAAAAACACACAGAGTATGGCATACGAAAACTTCTATGTTTCAAAACAACTCCGCATTAATTGGAGGGTTCCTGTGTATGTAGGTAATGGCACAGAACACAAGATTTCAAGTTTCTCAGAATCATGGCAGTCTCAGTATCTGATCTACTATAGCCATTGCAATTTACAAGAAATTTCAACTGTCCTAATTCTTGTGTCCCTTGAACCTAACAATATAAGCCATCCTTTATGTATATACAAACAAATCAATATCTTGTTACCTGGAGCACCTACAGGCACAAAATATGTGCTCCGGAAAAATATCTGGCCCTTAGCAAAGTATGGCTGTGTCCATACCAGCATTCTATCATTGGTTTACTCACACTGCTTCCACTAACAGGTGGGTAGCTTAATTCGGAGCTTTTGGAGTCCCAATCTAGCCCTCTTGAATTCCTCAGTTGACATGCCCCCTACCCCTGGCCCCAACTGCCTTTCCCCCAACCACTGATCATTGAGTGTGGAGTTTTTCCCCCCACTCCAAAAGGTTGAAATGCCTCTCCTAAGGCTTAATTACTGGCAGTAAGCCCTTGGTTGGACTGGGGGGGGGGGATGTTTGGCTCCACCTCATTTGCCTTTTGCCCCACCCCCTTTGCCTTCAGACCCACCCACCCCTGGAATGCATCCCCCTAGATCTTCTCCAAAATTGATTTGGCCCTCAGGCTCAGCGATTCCCCACTCCTGCACTAGAAAGACTCTCCATACTGTATAAACCAGACTTTGCCAATGGTAGTTGTTTATTAAAATAAGACTTGTTACATCTTGGTGAGCCAGCAATACCTCTGAACAATCGGAAAACCTATCGTGAAGTGTGGGCAATTTAAGGAACCCAACTACTTCTGTCCTTCTAGACTGATATAGTCTTGGTCTATAGTCCTATAGTTGACCACAAGATGTGTATCGCACACTCCCTTGTACAATACAAGGAACTGCAGAAAATGTAAGTAATTATTGTCTCCCAAACCAGAATATTGAGTTAGGTTAGGTAAATCAGGAAGCAAAGGATATAGAAGGACATAAATCTCAATGGATCTGCATCTACAAATGCTACAGAAGTGAAGCAGTTAACACAGGAGGTTAACACAGGGTAAGAAGCAGGAGTTCAAAGAATGGCATGTGCGAATGCAGGCATACTGTATTTTACTTGAGGTATTGGCTGTGGTAGACAGTTGAAAAGCCTCACACTGACTGTCTGAATGACACAAAGTAACGCACTATTAGCATAAATACTTTCTAAGGCATCCATTTAATCAATTTCTCCAATAATGGAATGATCTACTACAAAATAGTGGACTGTATACACTATATTTTGGCACAAAGATGGTCATTCTCCCACTAGTAACCAGGGACTCTAAATAAATGATTTCAACAACGTTTTATTAAAGGAGGACAAGAGCTCTCGAGCTGCATTAATCGGGGAGAAGTCGAGTGGCACTTTTGTCATGGAAATGTTAAGCACATAATAGTTCAGGCAAACAATGTGGAGCCACTTCATTCTTTCAGCCATGCTGACACCTCTTAAAGAGGAACTGCAGGGAAGGATGTGGGAAAGATCTGGTTTCTGGAGAGCTTGTTTCAGATAATATTTTTGCAGGTTTACCTCCAAACTCCTCTACTAAGGAGTACAACTAAGGGGCATGGACAACCAAGGAGGACCAAGTTTGATTCAGTTCGTGCTGCTGCAAGGGATCCTTTGGGACCAGACATTTTTACTAAAGTTCTTTCTTCGATTGAATTTATTATGAGCCAAAGGGCACAGAACTTTTCACAAGCTACAAATCCATATACTTCATAGATCTAGAGATCCGATAGCAAAATCCTATGAACGTTCTGATATGAGCGCCAGAAAGTGAATGAAAAGTCACGTTTATGTTCATCCTGAATAGGCATAAATGCTAAGGCAGCTAAATCAAACACTGAAGATGGGAAAAAGTAGGGATAATGTAAAGCTTCAGAGTTCTGGCTATAAAGTGTATGGATTTATAGCCTTGCAATAACTTCTATGTGGGTTGTAATGTCCCTGAATAAAGGGCAATGCAATATATTTTAAAAATATCCTTTAACAGTGGGGGATATCTATAGTCATAATGAACATGCTATGAAAATAAAAAGACCGGTGACATAGGAAAATACAAGATGAGAAATAAATGCAAGATTCAATAGGATATTGTGCTTGTTTTTAAGCTATTAAAATGTGACATGGTCAGAAACATGAAATCAGAATATGTTTCGTGCAGGAAAGGTCTGTATAAATGGTACATGATCTTAAAGAAAGGCAATTTGCACAATTTCATTTTGGATTGACTCTGTGAAGAGAACATATATTTGGAAGCACATGTTGTGGGATTAACGTAGTCAAGACAATAGATGGCCACAGTTTGAATAATCTGGTTGTGTATCATCAAAGAGAAGGAATTGCCAGAATTTTGTCACTAGTGGTGGCAGAACAGAATACCACAAAAGAAAATAAGCAACAACTTGCACTGAAGCTATGCACCTAAAAAACCAGACATAGAGGTAGGATCAGTGCTGCGTGATGATTGGTAAGGATGGATAGTGTCATCCAATGAAGCTGAATGGTGGGAGATTCAGAACAGATAAAAGGAAGCACTTCTTCACACAGTGCATAATTCAGCTGTAAAATTTGGTACCACAAGATGGTATGGCAACCAATTTAGACTGCTTTAAAAGGGGATTAAATAAGTTCATGCAGGATAAGGCTATCGATGGCTACTAGTCATGTTGCCTATATATTACCTCCAAAATACCAGTCACTAGGGAATCATAGAATCATAGAATAGTAGGGTTGGAAGGGGCCTACAAGGCCATCGAGTCCAACCCCCTGCTCAATGCAGGAATCCAAGTCAGAGCATCCCTGACAGATGGCTGTCCAGCCTCATCTTGAATGCCTCCAGTGTGGGAGAACCCACCGCCTCCCTAGGTAAGTGGTTCCATTGTCGTATTGCTCTAATGGTCAGGAAGTTTTTCCTGATGTTCAGCCAGAATCTGGCTTCCTGTAATTTGAGCCCATTATTCCGTGTCCTGCACTCTGGGATGATCAAGAAGAGATCCTGGCCTTCCTCTCTGTGACAACCTTTCAAGTCCTTGAAGAGCGCTATCATATCTCCCCTCAGTCTTCTCTTCTCAAGGCTAAACATGCCCAGTTCTTTCAGTCTCTCTTCATAGGGCTTTGTTTCCAGTACCCTGATCATCTTTGTTGCCCTCCTCTGAACCCTCTCCAGTTTGTCTGCATCCTTCTTAAAGTGTGGTGCCCAGAACTGGACACAGTACTCCAGATGAGGCCTAACCAGTGCTGAGTAGAGGGGAACTAGTACTTCCCGGGATTTGGAAGCTATGCTTCTATTAATGCAGCCCCAAATAGCATTTGCCTATTTTGCAGCCACATCACATTCAGCTTGTGATCGACAACAATTCCAAGATCTTTCTCGCTCGTAGTGTTATTGAGCCACGTATCCCCCATCTTGTAACTGTGCATTTGGTTTCTTTTTCCTAGGTGCAGAACTTGGCATTTATCCTGATTAAATGTCATTCTGTTGTTTTCTGCCCAGCGCTCCTGTTTATCCAGATCACTTTGAATTTTGTTTCTGTCTTCCAAAGTATTAGCTATCCCGCCCAATTTTGTGTCATCTGCAAATCTGATCCGCATTCCCTACACCTCCTCCTCCAAGTCATTAATAAAAATGTTGAAGAGCACTGGGCCCAGGACTGAGCCCTGCAGTACCCCACTCATTACCTCTCCCTAGTTTGAAAAGGTCCCATTGATAAGCACTCTTTGAGTCCGATTCTGTAGCCAACTGTGGATCCACCGGATCATTGTTTCATCTAGCCCACTTTGAGCTAGTTTGCTCATCAGGATATCATGGGGCACTTTGTCAAAAGCTTTGCTGAAGTCGAGGTATATGATGTCTACAGCATTCCCACGGTCAACAAGGGAGGTCAGATTTGTCTGGCAGGACTTGTTCTTGACAAATGCATGTTGGCTTCGAGTAATCACTGCATTATTTTCAAGGTGCTTCCAGATGGATTGCTTTATCATCTGCTCCAGAATTTTCCCTGGGACTGATGTCAGACTGACTGGTCTGTAGTTCCCACCCAGGTTCCTCCTTCTTACCCTTTTTGAAGAAAGGGACAACATTAGCCCTCCTCCAGTCATCTGGCACTTCACCCGTCCTCCATGATTTCTCAAAGAGAATAGACAGCAGTTCTGAGAGTTCTTCTGCCAGTTCCTTTATCACTCTAGAATGCAGTTCATCCGGCCCTGGAGATTTGAACTCATTCAAAGTAAACAACAACAACAACAGTCGGAAAGGGCTATTGCCCTCATGTTTTGCTTGTCGGCTTCCCATATGCAGCTAGCTGGCCACTGGGAAATGAGATGCTGGATTAGATAGCCCTTTGGTATGAACCAGCAGGATTCTTCTTATGTTCTTAAAAGAGTTCAGGAATACCTCCTGTTATAAGGAACAAACTTCAATTATCCTTTTGGGTCTAGGTACACACAATCTAATATCTTCATAGTATGAATGGCTTTGTGGGCAAAGGCCCAGTTCGGACAGTGACCCCAAGGTGGGCTTCTATGGAAGCTCATAGGGTCACGAGAGGTCTTACAAAGCAGTGGGGAATGTGTGGCAGTATTTATTGTATGAAGCAATACCTCGAAGAGGGGAATATACAAGTGGGTGCCACAAACGTGATGTGGCAATTTGAAAGAGGCTGCACTGATGTGATCGTACAAATTGGGTGCCTACATATGCAGGTCTCACAAGAAGTGCTGGTTCATAAAGTTAGTATCTTCATATGATCCCAAGTAACTGAGAATTTAGCCTTGCATAGCATGACTGTGAGGTAATAACACCTGGAGGTCTAACACTATTATCTCATAAGCCCAACAATAATTATGAAAACAAGATGTTTAGACATAGAGAAGTAAAGAGCTGTGGACTCAGAGGTGGTGGTGTTGATTAAAACCACAAGAGGAGGCAACTTCAGTAAAAGCAGCAAGTAAAATAAGAAATGAAGAAAAAATCCTTGGTGTCAAGCTGTAAGATGAACGGATGAGAAGGGAATGGGAAAAGTGCAGAAGCCAAGCCAACAACAAACAGATCAAGAATGGTGTGCTTAGAAACATGTCCCTTCAATTTCCTGAAGGAAATACATTTTTCTTGACTGTGGGGGAAAATTGAAAATTAAGTAGAGGGGATGGTGGCCATATTAGTAGTTAGTGAGTGAAAAAGGAGAACAACTCAAATCAACAAGAGCACATCATTCCCTGCTGTTGAAGACAGTGATAGGTGAATTCCCTCAGCTCAGTTTGGAATGGACTCAGATGAGCTGTTACCACAAATATCAGAAAATAACTAATTTTTCCAAACTGAATTCTGAATTTCAAAAAGCTCATGAACAGCACTGGGAATGTGATGTGCCCAAATTCCTCCTTCCATCAGTTCTGCATGTTTCCCTGTAAACCCCTATGACCTGTGCTGCTGCCTGCTGCCTTTCACTCAAAATTTACCTGGACATAGCAGATGCAATAATCAGGTGACTTCTCCAGGAGGTCTCCATTTCTCCCTGCTGCCTGAAATACTGAAAATCCAGTATCCCAGGTGCCAGGAACCCTGGAAAATATAGGTTTTCAAGGCAACTGAGCAGGGTCGGCCCTACCTTTCAGCAGTGTGTTGACTGCCTCAGAGGGCAGACTCTAGGGGGCAGTAGGGGCAGCCTCCTGGCCACTCGCATAAACTCTCCAGCTCTTCCCTTCTATTAGTGGATAGAGCTGGATATGCCATAGTGCTGTGCCGAAACCCCACCTACCCTTTCACAACCTCTTTGTTTCCCTATGAAAGAGGCAGTCGTTTTTCTGCCTCTTTCGTGGGAATGTTGAGAATTTCGGAGAAATTGCTCAGAGTACAGGGGTTTAGTGCTTACTAGACTGTAAGGAGGTGGCTGAGGGGTTCACACAGGCTCTTCCTTTTACACCCACGCCCGGTCTGTCCTTGCCACCTCTCCAGCTGCTTGAGCTTCTTGGAAAAACCCCTGGAAGACTTAGCCAGGACTTCCTCCCTTGGGGCTTTCCTGTGTGGCTGTCTGCTGAGTGCCTGAAAGCTGAATGAATTGTTGTTGTAGTTGTAGTAGTTCTTCTTCTTCTTCTTCTTCTTCTTCTTCTTCTTCTTCTTCTTCTTCTTCTTCTTCTTTGGACTTTTAATAACAAAGCAAAACCAAAAATGCCTCTCTCAGCTTTCAGGCACTCAGCAGGCAGCAGCCCAGGGAAGCCCCAAGGGAAGAAGGCCTGGCTAAGTCCTCTAGGGCACTGTCAGGGTGGACACTGAGCCCACAGAATCCCAGAGTAGTTCTGATTCTGAGGAAGAGCAGTCACTCCTGGGAGGGGAGCGCGCTCCTCTTTCCCAGGGCCAACAGCTGACGGAGATTCCTCCCACCAACATTCCTAGCTTAGATAGCAGTCCAGGGAGTAACAGAGAGCGGATAGCAAACTTGGTGGATGCGCGACGCCAACGCAGAGAGTGGCACCAGATGGAGGGTGCAGAAAGGAGGTGGAGTGCCCTGTTGGCGCACAAACAACGGCTGCGCCCAGAGGCTCCAAGGGAAAAGGGGAGGGACTCTCCCTAGTCCTTAAGTTCAGGGTTCTGCCAGTAATTCCCTTTCAAACGGGGACCAACTGTTCCAACTTAGGGCATAGGTTCGGTGCTGCTCAGATCTAGTTGCAAACGGTATAGTTGTTAAGTTGTAAAAGAAGAATAAAGCTTTGAAAGGAATCCCTTCGTCTGTGTCTGGACTTGGCTACTGGATTAGACTGAGAGAGGCCTCCAAGGAGCCCTTGACAGCTTGGTCCCCGTTTGAAAGGAAATTACTGGCAGACCCCTGAACTTAAGGACTAGGAAGAGTCCCTCCCCTTTTCCCTTGGATCCTCTGGGTGCAGCCGTTGTTTGCGCGCCAACCGGGC
Organism: Heloderma suspectum; assembly: GCF_057233095.1. Classification (NCBI taxonomy): domain Eukaryota; kingdom Metazoa; phylum Chordata; class Lepidosauria; order Squamata; family Helodermatidae; genus Heloderma; species Heloderma suspectum. The sequence continues at coordinate 92,799,734 of NC_139459.1, forward strand.
ACTCCGCCTCCTTTCCATGCCCTCCATCTGGCACCGCTCTCTGCGTCGGTGTTGCGCGTCCACCAAGTTTGCTATCCGCTCTCTGTTACTCCCTGGACTGCTATCTAAGCTAGGAATGTTGGTGGGAGGAATCTCCATCAGCTGTTGGCCCTGGGAAAGAGGAGCGCGCTCCCCTCCCAGGAGCGACTGCTCTTCCTCAGAATCAGAACTACTCTGGGATTCTATGGGCTCAGTGTCCACCCTGACAGGCGCTTTCCAAGAAGCTCAAGCAGCTGGGGAGATTGCAAGGACAGAAAATGGGGGAAATCATAGAAGAAAGAGCACACACACCCCTCAGCCACCTCCTTACAGTAAGGTAAGCACTGAAGCCCTGCACACTGAGAAATGTTTCTGAAATTCTCACCCCTTCCCACAATTTCGGGTTCAATTTCTTTTCTCCCCTGCCCCGCAACAAATGGTCGAAAATGAATAGATCAAAAAAATTGGCACAGTGCTAGTATATCACATAACCTGCAGTGGGCCCCCTAAACTAGCCTGTTGGCTTAAGCATGGTGGAGGATGCTATGCTATCGGCAGCATTCAAGTAAGATTCAAATGCCAGTCCAGTCACCTTCTGTCCATGGACTGGGGAGGAAGCAGGGCTGGCCCTACCATTAGGGAGAGTGAGGCAGTCGCCTCAGGCAGCAGATGCTGGGAGGTGGCACCGTGGCAGCAGGGCCAGCCTTAGGAGCGAGAGAGCTGGGCACTGAGCTGAGGGACACACCAAGCTGAGCTCAGTGGCTGTTTTTTTTTAATGTACTGTGTGCAGTGAGCTAGGGTGGCAAAAAACAAGTGTCTGTATCCTTTCTTTCAAAGTTCTACAGACTGTTTGAGTATTAACTACCAAAATGATCTTCCTTCAGTTAGTTTTAAAGTATGTTTCTTTGTCAATTTCCACTTTCATGTCATTTGGGCAGGTAAGAATCAGTGGAACACAGTTTCACTTTGCAGCAAAGTTACCAAGCACTAAGCACTTCAAATATCATAAAAACTATAAGCACTATATAAATAATAACAAAATAACACCATAAGCTGTAAGAGGTCAGCTGGATACGTTTTTATTTGTAACTTTTCTTTATTATTTTTAAAGATAAAAATAATGATATTCTAAAATGAAGAATGCTTGCCAAAAGATAGGAACTGCTACAAAACAACGACAACAACAACAACAAAAACATTATAAGTAAAAACTGTGATAGTTCTGCTGTGTTGCATAGTGCGCTGCCACTGCTCAGAATGTGGCTTTCTGAACTGTGCAAAGCGTAGCACAGTGGCTGAGAGATCAAGGTTTGGGGCAATGTTGTTCTCAATCGACATCACACGTGCACCAGGCCCCATAAATCTGCTGACTGGCCCTGCAAAACTGGCTACGGGGGTGGGGCACCAAGGGCACTCCTTGCTCAGGGTGCTATTTATAGGGCCTGCCCAAGGTGACAGCAAGGTGTTGGAGGAGATAGCTGTGTGCCACACAGCCTGTGCTGTGCCCCCAAGCTAGCCTTCTGCCTTCAGGTGTGGTGGAGGATGCTGTCCCATCGCCAGCGCTGAAGAAAGATTCAACTGTCAATCCTGCTGGCTTTTGTACATGGGATGGAAGAGGGCTCCAGCTTGTTCTTTGCCTCAGGCAGCAAATTATTTGGAATGGCTCTGGGAGGAAGCACCACCTTGTCCTTCATCTCTACGCTAGCAGCAAAATATTTGGGGCCAGCCCTGCATCTGAGTAGTTAGATGGGCTATCAGGCACTCCAGAAATAGCATGCTCCAGCACTCCTTTCATCCGGGACATGTTTGTAGAATAATAGCACTAAGGAAGAACACAGTCAAGGTTTGTAATGTAACTGGAGAGAGAGGAGAAAGAGATTTTTTCCCCTCTCATTCCCTACATACTAATATCAAACTCATTCTCTGAATGTGGATCCATATATATCAAAGCAGCACCATCCTCACACAAGAGGGAGATATGAGCAGGCTTGAGGTAGCCCTAAGATTTGCAGAAGTACAAAAATGTTTTAGGAGGACCCTACAGGGAAGAAAAAGCCCTGAAAAAGAGCCCAATGATGACTGGGCATGTTCAATGGCCACAGAAGGATAGCAGACAGTTGGAGGGGGTGGGGAATTGAAAACCAGGGAAAGGGGAATGGAATGGAATATTCTGGGAAAGGGCATGGCTGGCTGGTACCCTGAACAGGGCCACTCCACATTGTAACATTTTGTTTCAGGTTCTTCTTGTGCAATATTAGAACTGAAGATCTTTCAATGAAATCGATTGGCACTAGTTTACGGACATACAAAAGGAAGTTACTTCACCCAATTCATAATTAATGTGTGGGATTCACTGCCACTGCACACCCTGAGCTGGCCAGTGGCTTAGATCACTTTGTAAAAGATTCATGGATGATAGGTCTATCAACAGCTACGAGCCATGAGCTAAGTGGAAATTCCACATTCAGAGGACGAATACTCATGAGTGCCACATGCTGAGTGAAACAACAGAGGATGGCTATCTTAATCTTGCCCTGCTCGTCTGTTTCCAGAGGCGTCTGGCCGGCTCCTGCCAGATGTAGAATACTGGAATAGAATTTATGATGAGCCTTGATCTCATACAGCAAGGCAATTCTCATATTCTTAATAGTACATTCTAGACTTGTGGAGATGTGGTCAACATATAAATCCAGGATAGGCAACCTGTAGCCCTCCAGATGTTGTTGGACTGCAACTCCCACCATCCCTGAGTATTGGCCATGTGGGCTGGGTCTGATGAAAGTTGGAGTACAACAACTTCTGGATGAATGCCACAGGCTACCCACCCCTGCTATAGATAATTGATATTGTAAATGGATACCAGTGCTTTGGACAAATAGGGATTGACTTATATGTGTCTGACTTCCATGTCATTAGAATTGAAAGCTAGAATTTAGGGCAATGCTATATGTTACAATGCTTGTAGGAAACTTCACTATTACATTGGTTTTTCAATCTCTGGCAACTATATAAAGTCTGGAAGTAAAATATGCATGTAGACACAACTGCACACATCTGTGTGCACCCATTTAGGAAAGCTCAAAGATGTGTGCGGAGACACAGAATTTACTTCCATACTTTACACATTTGCTGTGGAAAACACCAGTATTAACACCTGTGTTTCCTGCAACCATCATAACATGTAATTTTACCCTTCTATTATGTGGTCTGTGAGAACATCCTTTCCGTATGTGTCCAAGAAGGGAGCTAATGCCTCAATACTAGCCACATTTACTTTGAATTCAGTTCATTTTATTTTCATTGGGTCATATTTCCAAATGAAGTGCTTAGGGCTTGGGTGTAAAAGAGTTACTGAAGCTCATTGCTATTAATAAAGTTGCCAGGTCTAGACCCTGGAATCTTCCTTGTACCTTTAAAAACTGTGCAGAAGATTTCACTATGTGGGTTTCCCAATCAAAATCTTATAGTAGTGATGATGTTGCCTCTGTGCAACCCGTAAAAATATAGCATGCCTCTCTGGATCTGGAGTTTGCAACCTCAAATATAATAATAAAAAATCATTAACATGAATTGCTTATCATATTTTGAAATTCAGATCCATTTCTAGGTTCATTTCTGTGTTTTCACTTGAAAATGGACTAGAAAAAGAGTAGAGTATCCAGCATCTGGAAACAATTATCACATAACTATTGATTATGGGGAGTTTGGGTCCTTAAACGATGAACACAAAAACAAGCAAGTCATTATCATTTCTGTAATGTTTAACCTGCAACATGACTGATTCTTCTCATCTGAGTTGGCAAGGTAATATAAAACGAAAAGGGAAAGTCTCAAGGCACAGGGCCAGAGTATGAAGAAACAAAATTGAGAAGGGATGCTGGTAAATTAAAACATAAACAGCTTGCCTTGGGAGACAAAAGGTAGCTAGTAAAGCAGCCAAGAAAGCAATCTTTTTTATGGAGTAGGGGAAAAATATTATTTCCAATAGTGTTTCAGAATCATAAATCCCCGCAAGTTCTGGTTTCAAAAACAATCTTAAAATCTATTTTGTAATAATGTCCATAAAGCCCAGAGCACATTTGTTATTGGGTGGATTAAAAATATAATATACAAGCAAATAAAGAATTTAAAGTTTTAAATGCTGGCAATGGATTTCATTGTACTGTGTTATTGCCACCTTAGTTGTTTACTTTTGTGCCTCCTAGTCTAAGAATCTTTTTAGGCTTCTCATACACTTGAAAAGATTATGGACCAACAGACAAAATCATTAATGCCATACTTGTGTTTGGCCTTTTAATTAAAAAACACACACTCAGGAAATCCTTGAAGAAAAGTGCAATTGTTTAAAAAACACACTCCCAGCCTACACTTAATTAGCTATGACTGGGTGGTGGGTGTGAAAGACAAGTGACAAATATATATCTTATATAAATATATATCTTATATATCTTATAGTATATAAGATAGATGTGTTTTTCTTCAGAACCTTTTATTCTCCTATTTGTTTCATATATCTTATTGGTGCAACAGGGGTGGGGGGTGGAGGAGAAGGGGAAAATCACGGTCTTGAAAACACACTGCCACTTTAAGAAGATGCAACATTCCTATTAATAATGATATTACTCTTCTATTATTGTTAAGAATAATGAAGGAATGGGAATGTTGGCCCCCAAGCTGAATTTCTCCTGAAATGTTTTCAATTAACTCTTGGCACCAGCAGGAAAGCATCAAAACCTTTCCCATGCTGAAATATGGAAAATCTGCAGGATACTTCTCAGCAGGGGTGGAATTTCATTAAAACAAGCACATCATAATTCAATGACTTCTGCACCCTCTTTAAGCCTTTCCATTGATAAGGGGGCCAAGGCGATTTTTATGGATTTGCAAAGAGAAATGATTTCATAAAGATCTTTTCAGAAGGCTTGCTTTGGCCTAGGCCCTTTGAGTGATCCTCTGCCCTCTGAGGCAAAAATGGTAAGACATTTAAGCACAACTGTGACTACGAGAGAGGCAGAACCAAAGAGACTTGAGGCAAGACTTTATCCACTCCTTTCTGATGTCTCGGTAGGAACTTCATTCGACAGTCGATTTCCCGGAGTCTTTTAAAAGCTGAAAGACTGCTTGCTGCCTGGATTCCCCATTTTTGTGTGGCTTATTTGGAAAGCACATACAGACTTAGAAAAGACAAAAGATGTCTTTTAAGGCAACAAAACATCCACCCATGACTACCCAATAACGAGATGTGCTGCACAAACCAACTACACATAAAAGAGTGAAGGGATTTTTAAAGAGGGTATTTTAAACAGAGGGGTGATGCTGTACTTCACCATGTGTGAAGTGTCTTTGTTGCAACCGCCTCTTCTTTTGCAATTTGCGTATCCATCCTTCTTTCAGCTTTTGAGCTGATTGGAGTTGTAGGGTTTTTCCCCCCCACCCCTCTTCATTATACAGTGAATGCTAAAGAGAAACGGTATTCTTCCTTAATTTTGCCCCTGTTTGTCACTTGGGACATTCTTGGTGTGAAAAATACTTTACGCCATTATCTCATTCATAACAACCCCAATGAGATAGATTGCTAATTATGCTCCCATTTTATAGATAGGAGCTGAAGCTGAACAACGTTGACTCCAAGACCACCCAGTGAGTTGAAGGATGGGGATTGGGGTGGGATGGGGGAGTACGGATTTAAAATGCAGGACTCCTCAGTCCGAGATTATCCACCATGTGCTGTACTGATTTCATAACATCCATGCTTCGTAGTAGAAGCAAAAGAAAGACACCAACATGATCCTGTGAATAAAACAGAGGAATATTGTGCAACTCTGGACAGATCAGTCTCTTTGAGGCTGCTTTATGCATGTCAATTTTCCCATGTGGATATTCCTTTTGCGTAGAGCACTGCATATACCCTTTACATACACCATCACAAGAGATTCACGCACATAAGAAATTTCAGAAGAAAGCCTTAATTGAGAGTGACCTCCCATGGTATGTATCTACATCCTGCTGAACATACACATTTATAGGAGCTGTGCATGGCAACGAAGGTGCAGGGTACATGTAAGCAATAGCCATGATGCAATGTGGCCACATGATTTCACAGATCATGACCTGTGACTTTAAAGGCAGGAAAGTTATTAACAAATCTTTCGAACACACTTTTCACAGGACCAAATTCAGCCCCGCACCCATGCTTACACACCAGCAAGCCATTCTGTGCTGTGACTCAGGTCACAATCCTAAGCACACTTACTAAGGACTAAACTTCATTGAAGACTAGTGGGATGGGACTCACCTCTGAGTTTGTTGGAGTTTCATTTCCATTTGCAAATAATAATCTGAAGTTGTTTGCAATCCCAAATGCAAACAGGTGCACATTTTTTTGAAAAACGTTTGCACATTCCTGAACTTGTGATTGCATTCAAAAAATACACGTTTGGGAGGAAATACATACTTCAAAATGCACATTAAAAAAATGACGCATTTTTATGCTTTAGTCAATGTGGGGGAAGTATGTGCTTTTGAAAAATTTGCACAGAAATGCGCACTTTCCCAGTTCGAAATGCACACTTTCCCCATTTGAACAAACCAAAAGACATGTCACAAATGAAAACGAGAGTAAGCCAAACTGAGTTTCAAAGTGAAGTTCAGAAAATACTGGCAAACTCGAATATCCCTGGTTCTCCCATCCCTAGGTTGTACTGCATGCATATAGAGAGATTTCAGTTCGGAGCTGCGTGAAGCTGTTGTTCTTAACTTTAAAAAGAAGATTGTGGCACTTAAAAGAATAACTTATTTTAAGAGCTTTCATAAACTGCAGTTTGCTTTGTCAGATTCTTTAATGGATTGGGTTGTATTGTTAAGTCCTAGAAGAACGTTCTTAGTATTAATCAACCTGCCATAGTGCCATAAAAAAAAGGTTCATTACTCAGGATAAATGTCAGGGGAGGGGATCCACTGATAGGAGCAGCTCCCGCAGGATGGCACTTTGCCATGGGCCCCCAGAATCCTGGAGCTGGTCCTAATATACGAAAACCATAGGTAAGCCACTCCATCCAGGACCTCAAAGTGGCCGTCCTCAAAATTAATTCAGGTAGATGGCTGGAGCTTGGGGGTAGCAGAATTCCATTAAAAAAAAATCAATAGTGTGAATCAAAGCCTCAGTCTGGAAAGGAAATGTGGGGTTTCGGCATAGCACTAGATCAGAAGTAGCACTTGACCATGGAAGAAGGCTCAAGCTGGAACTGAGCGCCTTAGGAGCAAAAAGCATCATGGACAGCCAGGCCAGTTCCTCAGGTGAACAAGGGTTGTGGAAAGGATTCCTCTACACACACACACACACACACACACACACACACTTGTTGATTGAATTATGCCTGTAAAATAAATAAAGGTTGTGGCCTAGACCTATTCCAACACTGGCCTTTTCCTTTTCCTTGCTGATCACAAGATGACCCATCATAGTAGAAGCTTATGCCATTGTAGACGCTGATGTTCCCCCGCTTCTTGTCTATTCACACACGATTCTAGCTGAATTTATCCCACACAATGGCTTCAATCCTGAGTACTTTCCTGTCCCCTCTTCCCCTCTGCGGCCCTAGCGGTCCCAAAAGGTCTCTGTGGAGGCAAGGAGAACCCTCCCAAAGTGTGGGATGGGTCACAGTTTGCTGCTGAGCCAGGGGAAATTGCTCCAAATTGGGTGGAGGCACCTTGCATGAGCAGAAGGTTGCTAGTGCAAAGTGTCTCACAGGGGCGGCGTCCAGGATAAGCATGGTCAGGCACTTGCTGAGACCCCTCATGCCAGCAGGTGCCTGCTGACAAGAACCACCTGAACTTGATCCTCCTCCTCCTCTTCCTCCTTGCAGCCTGCTTATTCACCTGCCTCTTACTCTGGCCTAGACAACAGTGATGCTGAGAAGGAGCAGTAGATGCCACTGTCTACTTGCTCATTGGCTCTCTGCCTGTCAAGCAAGTAAGTCATAGGAATGATGAGAAAGAGGATGAGGAGCAACAGCAGTTAATAACAATGGAAGTGAGAAGGTAAACTCACTGAGGGAGAGGGCCCATAGAGAGGGTATTGCCCATGGGCCCTCAAAAACCTGGGGCAGGCACTGGTGCCTTGGCCTGATTTGAGATGATTTCCCCTTCCCACTGCAGCGACCTGTGTCCCATCCCACGCTGTTCAGGAATGTCCTTTAAACTCCGGAAGAAGCTTTTCAGGGGGTGCCGGAGGCTGCAGTGGGGAGGAAGGGACAGCAAAGCCCCCTTGCATGAACTTCCTTCTGTCTTGATACCCAGGACCCAAGTCAATAGCTTCCCTGCCATTGTGCTGTAGTACAGTGTGCGTTGTTTAGATTTAGCTTCTTCGAGGCCCAAAGTAACCCCCCCCCCCCGTGAATTCAGAGAATATCTGAGGTGAGCAAGACCTATGCAACTTACTTCCTTTTTTTTTTTTAAGTTATTTATTGTATTTTTATCCCACTCCTCAGCCAAAAAAGGCTCCAGGAGCAGCTTACAATCAATGAACACAGAAGACAGTCCCTGCCCACAGGCTTACAATCTAAAAAAGACACGACACACAAGGAAAAGGCAATGGGGAGGGGAGAAAAAAGAATAAGGCAGACTGTCAGTAGGGCTGTTGGGATGGCCCTGTTCCCCCCTCCCATATCCCAAAGGAGGGACAGTCCAACTGGAGCAGGCCCTGATGTTCCCTTTGCCTGCTCCCTCGCTCCTTCTTCCCCACAGGGCCATGGATGTCAGTTACCCCAGTGGGGGGGGGGGTCCAACCCTGGAGCAGGCCCTGATGTTCCCTTTGCCTGCTCCCTCACTCCTTCTTCTAAAATGTGTGGTATCCATGAATTACAAGAAAAAATGTCAGCCTCTCCCACCGTGGTGCCCTCCAGAGTGCTGGCTGTGGCTAATGGGAGTTGAAGTCCAAAATGTCTGGAGGGCACCAGGCTAAAGAAGTCTGGTATACCATATACATACAGTACATTGTGCTAGACTGATGTCCATGCCAGCACAGCATCTCTTTTAATATTAATTAAAATAAATGTAATGTTCATTAATAGACAGAGTAATCCATTTATTTAAAATATATTCAACATATACCTCTAAATATTCAACAGTGTGATTAGCACATGTTTGTGAACAGATGCAAACCAATCCATTGGCCACTAAAGTAGTTGGCAATGCTACCTCTTACTCTTACTTGTAAAAGACAGAGGAAAGAAATGGTTGTTCAGCTATTAAATAAGGATGGCAAAACGATAACAGATGACAAAGAAAAGGCAGAGGTGCTCAATTCCTACTTTGGCTCAGTCTTCTCCCAAAAGAGGGTCTATGACCCTCCTGGCAAAGGCGAAGTACAGGCTGAAGGGGCAGGATTGCAGCTTGAGATCGATAGGCATATGGTCAAGGAACACCTGATTACTTTGAATGAGTTCAAATCTACAGGGCCAGATGAACTGCATCCTAGAATAATAAAGGAACTGGCAGAAGAACTCTCAGAACCACTGTCTATTATCTTGGAGAAATTATGGAGGATGGGTGAAGTGCCAGATGACTGGAGGAGGGCTAATGTTGTCCCTATCTTCAAAAAAGGTAAAAAGGAGGAACCTGGGTGGGAACTACAGACCAGTCAGTCTGACATCAGTCCCTGGGAAAATTCTGGAGCAGATGGTAAAGCAATCCATGTAAGCACCTTGAAAACAATGCAGTGATTACTCGAAGCCAACATGGATTTGTCATGAACAAGTCCTGCCAGACAAATCTGATCTCATTTTTTTATCAGGTCACCTCCCTTGGGGACCGTGGGAATGCTCTGTAAACATCATATACCTCGACTTCAGCAAAGCTTTCAACAAAGTGCCCCATGATATCCTGATGAGCAAACTAGCTCAAAGTGGGCTAGATGAAACAATGATCCGGTGGATCCACAGTTGGCTACAGAATCGGACTCAAAGAGTGCTTATCAATGGGACCTTGATTCAAAGTGATCTGGATAGACAGGAGCGCTGGGCAGAAAACAACAGAATGACATTTAATCGGGATAAATGCCAAGTTCTGCACCTAGGAAAAAGAAACCAAATGCACAGTTACAAGATGGGGGATACGTGGCTCAACAACACTACAAGCAAGAAGGATCTTGGAATTGTTGTCGATCACAAGCTGAATATGAGCCAACAATGTGATGTGGCTGCAAAAAAGTAGGGATGGGGGAGAATTTTTTTTTTTTTCCCAAAGTCACCCGTGATAGGCTACGTGACGATTTACGTAGCCTATCACAGCTGACTTTGGAAATCTAGCCATGATAGTCTATGTTAATCGTTACGTAGCCTATCACGGGGGTGGGGTGTTTTTTTTTTCGTGGCCGGTAGACGGGGCGCTTCTACCCGGCCTGAATTTCGCCAGCGAGGGATGGGGCGCCTCCCGCCCGGCCTGAATTTCGGCCGGGCGAGGCAGGGCGCCTCCCCCCCCCTCGCATGAACTTCGGGGGGAGAAGCGAAGCATCTCCCCCCCACTGTGAAGCAAGCTTTGAGGACAGGTAAGGGACTTTCGTCCATCCCTACAAAAAAGGCAAATGCTATTTGGGGCTGCATTAATAGAAGCATAGCTTCCAAATCCCGGGAAGTACTAGTTCCCCTCTACTCAGCACTGGTTAGGCCTCATCTGGAGTACTGTGTCCAGTTCTGGGCACCACACTAAGCAGGATGCAAACTGGAGAGGGTTCAGAGGAGGGCAACAAAGATGATCAGGGGACTGGAAACAAAGCCCTATGAAGAGAGACTGAAAGAACTGGGCATGTTTAGCCTTGAGAAGAGAAGACCGAGGGGAAATATGATGGTGCTCTTCAAGTACTTGAGAGGTTGTCACAGAGAGGAAGGCCAGGATCTCTTCTCGATCATCCCAGAGTGCAGGACACGGAATAATGGGCTCAAGTTACAGGAAGCCAGATTCTGGCTGAACATCAGGAAAAACTTCCTGACTGTTAGAGCAATACGACAAAGGAACCAATGACCTAGGGAGTTGGTGGGCTCTCCCACACTGGAGGCATTCAAGACGAGGCTGGACAGCCATCTGTCAGGGATGCTCTGACTTGGATTCCTGCATGGAGCAGAGGGTTGGGCTCGATGGCCTTGTAGGCCCCTTCCAACCCTACTGTTCTATGATTCTATGATTCTACTCTCACCAAGCATCAGTGATTCTGAAATTCACTTTTTAGAAACAATCAGTACGGTTTCATCTATTTTATAGCATATATCCTATGGATAGAAATTCAGGGTTTTCTGAAAAGTTGTCTGAGTACTAATTAATTTGCATTAATATTTCCAAATGCATTGCACTTCACAACAAAGTTAGTTGAACCATATATAATGGCACGGATACTTTATTGAGCACTATCAATGCCTTTTCTCAAGTACAATAAATGCATTCATGCTTGCCACACGTTTATGCCCACTGCCACCTCTACCCAACTCCCTCAGACCTGGATTTTAGGACATTCCAAATCAAATTGTTTTCCAATCCAAGCTGCCACTTTGATTTCATCACCCCGAAACCTTGTTGAGATCAAACCTTTGAAATGAGAAAAGATTTTTAATCCAGTTACACCAGATGGAGTCTAACTCTATAGGTCCTGAGAGCTAGAGGATTAGTATTTCTCAAACCACCACCCCTTGCGCGCGAACACACACACATGTGAGTGCATTCACAGAAATACACTTCATGTTCTTTTTCCTTGACAAATTGTTTTAAAAATTTATTGCAAAGGTTCACTGCTGTCCCTCATCAAAAAAAGTGTTCCGTTTATAATCCTAAATGTGTGCCTTTAGATATCTCTGTCCTCATTTTGTGTCTCTTCTGATTCATTTTGAAAGCACGTTTATGTTCATTTAATATAGAGATTTAAACAAGCTAGTTTCTTGCACTTGTCAGAGACAGTAGATTTTTTTCTATTCAAAAACATATATTTCAGTATAATTACTGTAGAAATACAATTTGCATTAAATGGAAACAAAACTAGGAAAATCCACTCTTATGATGATGATCTGCCATATATTTGCTGGCAATGTCTTGGAACACCCCAGATTCTGGGAAGTTTGATGACATCATATTCACTCTCTATCCACAAAGTAGGTAAGTGTCTGCTAAGTGGTTGGTATGTTGCTCTGTGACCCATGAAATGGGATCAAGAAATTAGTCAGGAGTAGAAAGGCAAGTATGAGGAATAAAAGCATCAGTGAGAAAACATAAAGCTGTGTTTACTTTGTGGCAATTGCAGCTGGCAGTCCTCCAAGGCATCAAAAAATGTGCTTATGATGAGTGGAAAGTTTGTGTATATAAGCTCTCATTTTTTTATTTTAGTATATGCATTCATGTATTCTAGAGCTGCATGCAAATGGCCTCTTGAATTTCTCCACTTTACTTGTGGGCAGAGAAATTTGGGAGACAATTTCATCGAATTTCTCCAGGGGGAGGAGAAATTCTCATCAGTTTCTCATAGGTAAGGCTCCCCATCGTCAGGGCTTGTAGCACAGCTTCTTTCTTTTTTGGTAAGGGTTTGGGGTGTGGGGTTCGTGCTGCAACAGCATCAACTCTTTTGGCAGGCTGGCCCCCAGTTTGCATCCACCACAATGCAGGTGTAAGGGGGAGGAGTGTTGTCTCCAGCTCCACCGATGGGGTGGAGTCAGCGCTCTGCCAAGATCTGTCTTCCAATTTCCTGAAAGTTTTCTTCCCCCATGAAAGGGGCTTCTATTGTTCTGCCTCATTCAAGATATTTTAAAATTTCTGTTTGTGGTGTTTTTGAGCTTACCTAATCACAGCTAGCCTCCCAGGCTGCCTGCACATCGTGATCTGAAAAAGCCCCATGGGAGGAATTATTCATTGTGCCTTAAACTGGGCTTCAATTGAAGTGTAGGAAGCTGAGGAGGCTACAGGTAGGGATGTCGGAGAATTTCTCCATGAATCTCCGGGAGGCCGAATGCCAACGCATTCGGCCCCCCAAAATTGGTGGAGAAACGATCCGCCCCCCCCCCGCCACCCGCCCGGGATGGGACTTACCTCATGTGAATATCCCTCGTGGCGGTGGCTCCCGGCGGCGTTGCAGCTGTGGCAGCGGCCGGTCTTCCGATTGGCTGCCACCGCCGCCATTTCCAAGTGAAACAAACAAACAAACAACAAATGTGATAGGCTACGTAAAGATTTATCTAGATTTTCAAAAAACACCGTGATAGGCTACGTAAATGTTTACGTAGCCTATCACAGCTGACTTTGAAAAAAAAAAAAAGCACGTACGCAAATGGCGGCGCCCATGGGCGCCGCCATTTGCGTTCCTTATTTTGGCACGGGCAGTCTACGGGTAGTCTATGCTAAAACGCATTGCCCTTATTTTCACCGTAGTCTACGTAAATATTTACGTAGACTACCCGTGCCAAAATAAGGAACGCAAATGGTGGCGCCCATGGGTGCCGCCATTTGCGTACGCGCTTTTTTTTTTTTTTTTCAAAGTCAGCCGTGATAGGCTACGTAAACTTTTACATAGCCTATCACGGCTGACTGCAGGCCAGGGACGCAAACGGCGGCTGCTACGGCCGCCGCCATTTGCGTCCCAGGCCTCCCGGCAGGAGCAGAACTTTCATGGCCGGAGAGGCGGGGCACTCCCCCCCGGCCAGAATTTCGGTGGGGAGGGATGGGGCGCCTCCCCCCCCACCCAGAATTTCGGGGGGAGAAACGGAGCGCCTCCCCCCCACCGCGAAGCAAGCTTCGGGATCAGGTAAGTGACTTTCGTCCATCCCTAGCTACAGGTGGCCAGAGAGATGATTGTACAATGAAAAACAGGACACTGGTGCTCACTCCTCAGCCACCTCCAAAGTAAGGGAGACCCAAGAAACCCAAACCCAACCCATGAGAATTTCTGCAAAATTTCTTCACCACTGAATTTCTTTTCTAAAGCAATTTCTCTTCTATCAGATTGAATGAGAATGGTCAAAAATCTGGGAGAAATATGTAGCACAGCACTAATGTATTCTAAAAACATCATTTGGTCATACCCCTATTCAGGCATTATTTAAAAGTCAGTATCTTACACAAGTGGGGAGAGTGCTCTACCCAGTAGCTCTGCCACCAACGTCACAACACCACATGCTTTGCTCCTAAAAATCTGGGTTCGAATCCCTGCAAATTCAACCACCTCAGTGTTCAATTAGGGTTGCCTCCTCTTTTTTTCCAACAGGCTCCTCATTGTTAACAGCTATATGGCGGGCAGGTACGTCACGGTCCTCCCCATGTTGGGAATAGATGTACCTAATGAATTTGGTTGGTGGAGATGGATGTCCTGAGCCTGTCGCTGCAGCAAAGTAGCTAGAATTGGAATAGCTCTATGGGAGCTGCTTACCCAGCAAAGGTCTGAGGAAGACTGGAAACTTATGTGCTGGCTGTTTCTGATTCACCAGTAGCCACAGCTGAGTTTTCCTTCTCATGCATAGACGTTGCTCCTGACTAGACACTTCCTCATGAGTATACCCTGAGCAAAAGGGTCTTCTGACAGCCACGTAGGCTCTCTGGTGATGGCTCTTGGCATCCTACCTGGTCTGTCATTGCCTGTGTTCTAATGATCCATGATGATCCATGCAGTAGACTCTGGGGCCATGGGTGGACTTCGAGCAAGGTTAGAGGGGTTCTTGGGGATGTCAGGTGAGGCATCCCTGCTACAGGACCCTTCAGGTCTACTGTAGGTGAGGGCGGTGATGAGGAATTGGATTCCTCCTGCTCTGAAGAGATATCCCCTGAGCTTGGATCAGTCTGGAGCTTGGGATTTTATTTCAGTTTATGATGAGAATTTTGATGAGAATTTACCAAGATTCACAAAGTTATGCATATTTGGGAGAGAAAGAATTTGAGATTTCAGAAATTCAAATGCAGGAGAAAGTGAAACTGTCATAATGAAGCAGTCAGGTGAAGAGCTTAAATTGTAGCTGCTCCATTATCCTATGCTACATATATTTTTCAGGAGACCATTACATGTATGAGTATCTGCTTTGGCCTAGAGCATAGGATAATCAGTATTAATTCTGTACCTTCTGAAAGGACATCTAAGACACATATGAATATTATCAACAGAGGTTCTCCAAGCCTCTTTCTTCCAGCTATTTGGTGTGGTGCAGAATGTGTGATCAAGCAACAGGAGTTAGAAAAATTCACAGCCTGTGTTCACTGATCTCAAAGCCTCTGAAAATCCTCTCCACTCTTAAATGACCTGTCAAAAATGTCCGTAGTAACCTCTCTGAAGTTTGAATAGGGATGTCAGACAATTCCACCATGGACCGAAATGGGATCGAATTCCCTGCAGTCCGTGCCACGGAATCCTCCTGCGGAGCCAGCAGTCACATGGCTTTTTTTCTGTCGTCCGCAAAGAGTTGTGAAATTTTCGTAAATAAAAGCACAGTGTAGTATATTCCGATAATAAATACGTACTTTTTTAAAAAAAAGTGAATTGTGCTCACCGCCTTGTTTGTGGGTGTTCTTTTTCAATTGAAATCCTCCGTCTCCATTTACTTTCAGCCAAAACACTTCCTCTTCCTAGGGGCTTCCCAAAAGAAGGCTGTCTTAGGTGTGCCTGAGCCATAAACTATTTGTTTAAAGCAATGCTGTTTTAAAGAAAGAAGAAACCTTTTAAAATGACCATGCCGGTCCTGGAGCCCTGCACGAGGTATTATTCTCCCTGCTCAGCTTTATATTTCCACATCCAGCACTATTGTTGACGTTGTGAGGCTAAAATGGAGATGAGAACCAATTCTGTGCTTGTCTACTCAGAAGTAAGTCTTACTGAGTTCAATGTGATTTACTCCAACACATGTCAGCACCCCACTTGCCCCCAGCTCAGTTTTGTATTTCCACATCCAGCTCATGATCAAACCTCCTGTTAGTTATCTCAGAAGACCCTTGGCTTAATGGGGGGGGAGGGGGTTTCCAGGGAAACAGCTGGATTGGGGGAGAAGCTCACACACACACACACACACACACACACACACATAATGGAAGAGTATAGTTCTTCATAATCCCTGGTATGTTTATTCCTCATTTTGTCCATTCCTTGAGCATGTGCAGAGTGTGCTTTTTATTCAAAGAAAGAGAAGCTTGCTAATCTTTCTGCTCATGCTACATTTGTACAAGTGTAACTGCTTCAGAAAGATCACACAAACATTGTGTGTGGTTGAGACCGGCCCAGAGTCACCCAGTGAGCTTCCATAGCCAAGTGGGGACTAGAATCCCCCATCTCCCAAGTCCCAGTCCAACACTCTAGCCACTACTAGGCTACACTGGCTGTCTAACCACTACACCACACCACTGCTGTTATGAAACTCATGAAAAAGAGACAGTATAATAGAAAGTTCTTTCTGAAACAGTTACACTGCTTCAGAGAGGAAAGCACGTGCTGTAGAAAATGCTGTCCTGGTGCCATTTTTAAAAAGAAAAAAATACATATTAACAAATACAAAAGGTATACAAAAGAAAGACTTCATACAACAATGGGTGGGGGGAAGCAAACATCATCTTACAACATAAAAAAATTCTATCTAATATGTTGCCAGTTATCATTCCAATAAAAAATAAAATCATTCCAACTATCTGCGTCTGTTGATTTCTCATTCTTCTGTATTCAGACTATTCATTTCAGCCATTTCCAAGCATTTAAGCAGCCATTCACACAGTTGGCAGATGAGCCGTCTTCCAATTTCTCACCCATAAAATTTTAGCTGCGAACAACAACTTTATGGTCAGCATAATTTTGGAATTTGTTGTGGCAAATTTGATTACACTGAAAAGAATCAAAAAAGGTGGCAATTCCACATTAACGTCTAATATTTGTGAAATCGGATGCTGTTACCAGTGTTAAAGTAAGATTCACCAATCTGATCAGCTTCTGTATGTGAACTGGGGGTGAGGGTGCCATTTTGTCTTTCACCTTGGACAGCAAAATGTCTTCAGCCATCCCTGTTGCAGAGTATTATGAAGGCCAGGCACTGTGGGCCAAACTAGATAAATTGCAGGAGACTCATGAACAGTCATGAGATGTTTGGTTTCGAATGTGAAAAGGAGACCCCCAATTAGAGTGGTGAGATGGTAGGGGAAGATTTGGTTAATCTTTCTCCTCCTGACATTTGTCTACTTAAAGTCAGCCTCCTCAGTCTACATTCTTTCCTCACAAGGGAGTATCTTTTTTCCCATGGGTGGGAAAGCCCCTGGGGGAGGAATTTTGAGTGAATGACCAGAAAGAAGGGAGGGCGTCAAGCAATTGCTACCTCCCAACACTTTTCTGCTCTCACTTGCAGCACCCAAGGCTGCTTTTCATTTAAAAAACAAGTAATATCAGATATTTGTTCATGTTTCCTGTGTAATGTCTAGTTTGGGCCTGATATGATACCCCTGGAACGAAGTTTCTTTCTTCCATTCCTGTCATTCATGTGTATCTTGCCATTATTCTATCAACTCTGTTGGCACTCTTGAGGGATTGATAATGTTATGCCGTTATTTGCTCTGGAACAGAAACTCTTTAACTCCAATATTAAGAGATAAATCCAAGTTTGAAGTGAATTATAATGGTACAATCACAGGCTCTTCCCGCATGCACACACACCCAGATTCCCCCTCAGATTAACTGACTGCAAATAACATCATGCCTGTAGTTTGAATATTCAGGTATTGGTTGATATTCACTAGTCATATCTAGGGATGGGAGAACCAGGGATGCTCTGGTTCACTGACATTCTCCGAATTCCACTTTGTAGCTCAGTTCATCTCATTCCCATTATTGTTTGCGCTGTTTGTTCGTTTTCATTCAAACAGGGAAAGTGCACATTTCAAATGCGGAAAGTGTACATTTTCATGTGCATTTTTCAAAATTGCACACTTTCCCCCCATTTACTCTAGCATGGAAATGTATATATTTGGAAACATCTGCATTTTAAAGAGCACATTTTTCAAAATACACATTTTTGGTACATGATCGCAAGTTCAGGAATTTGCAAACTTTTTCTCTGAAAAAATATCCTGTTTGCATTCATGTTCAGGATTGCGAACAGGGCAAGTTCAAATGATTTGTGAACTGAAACAAAATTCTCATAATCCCCAGTCATAACTAGTATCGAGGGGTTAGGAGCGCCTATTGTAGTGGATTTGAGGCTCTAGCTAACAACCTGGTTATTTCTCTCATAAACAAACATTGTAGAAAGAAAGGAATTGCCTCAGCATTACACGGTGCCCAAACTCCATGAACTCCAGATGGAGGCAGTATTAAGACAAGAGGTATCCCCAGTAAGACTTACCATCTTTTCTTTTGATAGCTGCTCACTTGAATAAGAGCCACTTCACACATTATGCAGGGCACTCCATGGGAAGCAGCAGTCAATGCCCAGTGTGTGTACTCACATACCTGCATTTCCAAAGACGTTTTTCCTCACATTCACATGTTACATACTCAGTGTAACATTCAATTTCTGGAACCCATCTGCGGTCGTGCCAAACTCCTGTTGCATTTGCTCCTGCAGCAGCAAAAATCACTGCAATTTTTCAGAAACAAGGCATACAAGGAGCACGCACCTTGTTTCCAAGCAGAATTGTGCTTCTGGGAGGCTTCCAGGAGGGTGATTCTGCTAGCAAGCTAGGCGTACGCTTCCTACATACCTCGCTTCCCTGAAAAGTTGCCTTGATTTTTGTTGCTGCCATGACAAATTCAGCAGCTGTGGTGGCAGGGGAACAGAGGGGGCACAA
This sequence comes from Heloderma suspectum, assembly GCF_057233095.1. Lineage (NCBI taxonomy): Eukaryota > Metazoa > Chordata > Lepidosauria > Squamata > Helodermatidae > Heloderma > Heloderma suspectum. The sequence goes on from NC_139459.1 coordinate 92,818,523, forward strand.
AAATTCTTGGGGGGGGCACACAAGGCCAGAAGGTGTTGACCACACCTGATCTAGAACATCATAGGTGTTCACCTAAGTAAGTAATAAATGAAGAGGCCCCACATGTGTATCACTTTCAATTGCTATGGGAATGGCTGCAAAAGTCAATGAGAATAAAGATGAGAGAGATCCTGACCAGAGGAAGCTCTCTCTCTTTTTTGTTCTTTTTCCTGTATGCAGAAAAAATAGAAGTGGGCAAATATAAGACCACCTAAAAAGTTCTGAGAGGGGTGTGGGGGAATGAAGCAAAGCACTTCTCAAGTCTTACAAAATGAATGAAAGAGTGAGGTGAGATGTGAGGAGGTTAAGGGTGCAATCCTATGCATGTTTAGATAGAAAAAAGGCCTATAACTCCCAGCATTCCCCAGCCAGCATGGGGAATTTGTAGGCCTTTTCTCTGTCTAAATATGCACCCTAAGGAGACTAAAACTGTTTCAAAGAGCAGGGTATGAAAACTTTGAAATACAAAAAATATTGACTTTGATGCTTGGCAAAACTGTGACCTAGACACAAACATTTTTCTGTCTTTTACAACTTCTGCTCATGGATATATTCTCATAAACCTGTCACAGTATGTTCAGTAGCCCTTCCAGTGCAATCCTATCCTAGGCATGTCTATTCAGAAGTAAGTCCCATTGAGTTCAATGAGTGGTATTCCCAAGAAACAGGGTATAAAATTGTGCCTTTAAGTATTGATAGTGTTTCAGCCCTAGTACTTTATGAGCCTTGAAGTCACTTGCGGGCGGTGGGGGATGGGCTGCTTCATGAGTGCTAGAAACTTGCATCATTTTAAGATAAAAACAAATTTCATTGAGTTTCGCTAGGAACCTCATAAGCCCCATAAACTCAGAAATTCTGTTTGGTTTCCAGAAGATTGTTGCAGCTGTGGCACAGTGCTCGAAGAGATGTTAGCTGGGGTGGTCAGTGTTTTCCTAATGGGCTGTGCGAGTGAGAAGGAGGGAGAGGGGAACATAACACGGGTGTGCTTTAGAGGAGGGAGAAGAGTGATTTTTGTGTCTAGGCCTTCCTGAGGGAGAAAGAACAAAAGCCTCCATTTTGATGATTCTCTGCTATGGCCCCATCAGCTCCATTTACTAATACTCAATAGCTGAGGCCTGACAGCAGCAGCAGCAGTAACAGCTCCTGCCGGGCTCCCAAACTTTCTCCTCGGATGTGCACTTCCCAGTGGAAAAAGGAATGATAATGGGGGGAGAAAGAAAGAAAAAGAAAAGAAAAGAAAAGAAAAGAAAGAAGGCGGGAGAGGGAAAGGGAGAGGGGGGAGGAGAGGGAAAGTAAAGCGGTAAAAAAAACCTTGCTGACACGGGGCATAACTTAATTTTCACGGTGCCGGGACAGCTGTATCGTGTAATCTGCCATGGCATGCCATTAAAACATCAATGCCTTTACTGACCCAGAAGGGAAACTCAGACCGTGGAGAGTCTTTTGAAAAGAAGTGGTGATCTTTCACGATTTATGAGCTTGTCTTAAAGAAACAGACTCCACTCACTTTATATTAATCACCCTTTTCAGGGTACATTGAAATCTGGGGTCTCTTAGCTGAAGAGTGTGGAGACCCAATACCTTGAAAATGTTTACCCTTTCGTGGTTGTTGTTGTTGTTGTTGTTGCTGCTGCTATGATTATTACCATTCTGGTTTGATTTGTTTTTTTATTTTATTTTTTCTCCTATCCACCAAACATATTGGATTGCAGGGCAACTGTACCTTGCAAATCGAAGTGCAAAATCCAATTACACTGAGTCAGTTTGAATGGCTGGGGTGGGAGAAGCAAGGAAACTTGCACATTCCTGTACATTGTATGTAATAAAAAAAATGAAGAAACGGGAACTTGAGAAATATGAGGAGTTAACATCTTAGGTACTCACATGGAAGTTGAGCTTGCTTCTGTGATCCAAGAACTGAAAACAAAGCAGCAATGCTTTCTCTGCTTCTTTTCTTTATATAGGCTAGAAAATTCCAAGTCTTAAGTCCATATTGATAAAAGATAAGCAGTTAAAAGAAACAATCATTTAAAACAGGGGTGGATAGAATATAGATTGGGATCCGCAGGTAGATCTCTGAATGATTTGCAGTAGATCAGAAACAGTTTCCAACTCCCAGCTGCTTAACAATAGCAGCAACAAAATTACTTTTTCTAGCTAGACTGCTGAAATGAAAAAAAAAAAAGGAAAAAAAAGCTTGGAGTGGACTTATGTGTAAAAGGACTGAGAGTTCCGTTCTTGTAGTGAAAACAAATTCCTAGGCTCAGAATGCACTCAGAGGCACCCTGTTCTTTAATTCTAAGCGTATGTCTTTTGCACTTGGCTCTCTTTTGTGGATCTTTCGGTTCTAGAAAAAACAAAATCAAGTAGATCCAGCAAGCTTGCAGTCTGCCCACCCCTGATTTACAAGGCTACAAAAGTTATAACTAATTGTGTTACACTAGTCATGTTGATCCATTAGGGAAAAAATATCTAAAAATCACAGTAGGGTTATACTTTATAAGGACCAGCTAAAATGTCACAAAAAAAATGAGCAAACATTTGAGTTCTCCAGAACTCTTCGGCAGGCTGGATATTTAGCAAAGTGTGTGTGTGTGTGTGTGTGTGTGTGTGTGAGAGAGAGAGAGGGGGGGGGGAGGGGGAGAGAAGGCTGTTACTTCTTTTTTTAAAGTTCTTCTCTAGATGATCTAGCAAATGGGAATAATGTACACGTGTAAACGGTTAGATCCCATGAAGGAAATTCCTCCATCAGAGGAAGCTGCCCTAGATCCAAACCAAAGAATTTACATAAACCGCACTGTTAACATGTGAATGAGGAAGCTATATTGGGTGCAATCTACCAAGCACTGAAGCTTTATAGCCTCTCTCAATGCTTGGTGGGTCTGCCAATTACAGTTTTCTCCAGTCAAACACTGACAACCCAATTTATGAAGGGGGTGGGGTGGGGGTGAAACAAACATTACTTAAAATCCATATCTAGCAACTAGGGTTTTTTTTTTACTCCAGAGTAGGTGCAGAGGCCCTGATCCAGATTGGAACCCTAGTATAAGGGCTTTTAAGATCCGGATTGGGGCTCCTGCGCCTACTCTGGAGTTAAAATGCAGTTGGGGCTTGGGAGATTAAGTTGCTAGTTAGTTTTAAAGTACTGTCTGGTTTGGCCATATTTTATACATACATATATATATATATATCCATATCCATATCCATATCCAATCTGCTAGGGGATTATCTCAGCAATATTCTCATGTAAGCCTTAATGAAATATTTGCAGATTGGACAACAGCAGTAGTGGATGGCAGATTGTGCCTCTCTTGCATTCAAAGGATTGAGCATCTAGCACCTTCTTTTCTGCCCTTGTCACTGAGATTACCAAAGTTCATTTGGTTACGATCATTTATTAATGGGATTGTTTTTTTTAAAAAAAATGCAATGATAATTAAGGTTCAGTGCCCTGTGCCATTCATTTATATGACCTTGCCATTTTTCAGTCTCTCTGTGAGCATCAGCATTAATTTTCCTTTGGCAATAGAGGAAACATGAAAGGGGAGCTTCCCTGTTGTAATTTAAACCAAACAATCCATTGCATTAAGACTGTGTTAATTTCAAAGCTGTCAAGAAAGACCAATCACAAGTTGATCCAGAAGTCCCCTCTAAGAAAGGTCATCAGTAAAGTCAATGTAGGTGTGTACTCTAGACATTTATGAAATTTCTGGGGTAAGGGTACAATCCTATGCAGGTTTAGACAGAAAAAAAAGTCCTACAACTCCCAGCATTCTGCATCCAGCCATGCTGGCTCAGGAATGCTGGGAGTTGTAAGACTTCTTTCTGTCCAAACATGGATAGGGTTGTGCCTTGAGTGTCTCAAATTATAGAACTTGGCGCTGGATTTAAGCTAACCCAACAGCTTGGGTTAGCCTTAATGAAAGGTTCTCCCACTGGAATGTGTGGCTTTTTCATCTTCTTTGAACAACTTTTGAAACTCTTCTCTGTTCCCAGAGCAATTTGCTATGTGGCCTAAGGGACTACAACTTGGGTAAAAATTTGTCTAAAGCACCCCTGGAATTAGTTCCACATTTCATTGGATCATGGCCAATGGAGAAAGCAATCCTATGGCTACTAGATAGTGTCTAGATGGCCATAGGATTTTTTCATTTCTGGGAACCGAGCTCAGAGCCAGGAACCCACCACTGCCCGCACCGCCTTGTAGGCAGCGCAGTTCTTCCCCATCTCTGCACTTGTAACCACAGTGCAGAGTGGGTGAAAAGGGGGCGCTCCCAGGGGTGGGGCAGGGAGAATAGGAAGGGGTGCATAGGAAGTGTCATTATGATGCTTCCTATGCACTGTCTGGCCTTCCCCTCTCCCACTCCGACGTACCCAGCTAGACAGCCAAAATTGCTTTCCACTCCCTGCTCCACCTGCCCTGTATTGGATAGTCAACCGCCTCTGAGTTCGGAGGTGGCTGGCTATCTCTATAGGATTGCGCCCTTATTTAATTGAGATATAATTTAGATATAAGATACCATTAAGGGCATGTTCGAAGAATGGACGTGATCCAGCCAAGCTCAGTTCTTTTGTGTAGACTACATCCTTACTCTGTATCTAATGTTAGTCCTACTTAGACTAGACTGATTGAAATGAATGGGACTTAAGTTAGAGTAACGTTGGATACAAGCCATTGGATACAACCCTCTGACTTTATTAAATACCTTTCTATACTATAGACAGGGCATTTTGGAAATGGTAATTCCTGAGAAGTTAAAAATTAACACAGCCCTAATATGCTTGTTTGCTTTGAATTATACTTAACCTCTTTTCATGTGTAGTAGGGAACATCACACACATATAAAAAAAAGGAGTGTACTTTGGCACATAATGTGAATGTAGAAAGCCACTCTATAATACAATTAGAGTGAAGTGTTTCTGTTTTGTTTTAAGATACACAAAATGAAAACCGTGACATTAATCATGGCTGTGGTTTCTTTGACCTTCTAAGAAATGTGGGATTAAAGAATAAATCATAGACACGTGCTCAAAAATCTACTTCAGGTAAGTGCAAAAGAGTCAACCTAATGTTTCCATGATAGGTCTCATCAATTTGAATGTTTACTGAAGGAAAAGTGAAAGATAAAATAAAGATAAATTGGGCAGAAATAATTGTCAAGTCACTCAAGACCATACAATATCCCACCTTACTATGGCTAATCAGAAAAAGAGGATCTCAAGTTTGAATTTTTAAGCAGACATGATCTGACTTAATTGATAACATATCAATATAAGAAATGTCAGGTAATTTAATAAACCAAACATTTCTCAAGCCCTGCTAGTCAAAAAACCAGATGGCAGACTTTACAGTATGTACATGTGCTCTGTCATTGCTCACATACACAAATTCAAAGCACAAAAGACACAGGTGTAGGAATATAATTGGTCCAGAACAGATCCTGAACCTGTTTTCCATGTCAAGCTAAGACTTGCTAGTGGATAGTGATGATGATGCATAGAATTGCTATATGCTGTATGAAAGGTAAAAAGACAGAGCACCTTTCTGAAGGATTGTAGTCTAATAACATACAAGGCTACAGTGAAACGCGTGTGGTACATAGGGAAGACAGATGAAAGGAGACAGAGACTCATAAGGGGAAGGCACACCTGAAAATATTATTATTATTATTATTATTATATTACATTTCTATACTGCCCCATAGCCAAAGCTCTCTGGGCAGTTTACAGACGTTAAAATATTAAATACAGTATAAAAAGTTTAATAGCCATTTACATGAAAGCACACAGATTATATACACTAACAACATATAACTAAAAACAACTTTGAACAGTCAAAGTTGAAAGACACATCCAGGACCGATTAAAACTCATCAAGTGCTGCCAAATGCCTGGGAAAAGAGAGAGGTCTTAACCTGTCACCGAAAAGATAACAATGTTGGAGCCAGGCGGACCTCATCAGGGAGCTCATTCCACAGATGTGGGGCCACCACTGAGAAGGCCCTCTCCCTCATTGCCACCTTCCGAGCTTCCCTTGGTGGAGGTACTCAGAGGAGGACCTTAGATGCTGAACGTAGAGTATGGGTAGGTTCATTTCAGGAGAGGCGTGCCATCAGGTATTGAGGTCTCAAGCCATGTAGGGCTTTATAGGTTAAAACCAGCACCTTGAATTTTGTTTGGAAGCCTATAGGCAGCCAGTGCAAACAGGCCAGAATTGGTTTTATATGTGCCGACCTCCTAGTCCCAGTTATCAATCTGGCTGCTGCATTTTGCACAAGCTGCAGCTTCCAAACCGTCTTCAAAGGCAGCCCTACGTAGAGCACATTGCAGTAATCTAACTTGGCAGTTACCAGAGCATAGACAACTGAAGCCAGGTTAGTCTTGTCCAGATAGGGGCTTAGCTGGGCTACCAACCGAACCTGGTAGAAGGCACTTCATGCCAGTGAGGCTACCTGAGCCTCAAGTGACAAAGATGGTTCCAGGTAGGGACATTAGAGAATTCCACCACGGATCCCAGGGAGGCCGAATTCTAGTGAATTCGGTCCCCCGGAATCCGTGGCGGAATGGAGCAACCCGCCCCACCACCCCATGAAAGCCCTGCGAAATGGAGCCTACCTGGCTGTGGCTCTGGCGGCGGCTCTGGTGGCGGCAGTGGTGGCTCCTGTGGCGGCAGCAGCTCCAGCTGCTGCCAGGCTGCGGCGGCAAATGGTGGCCGCTACACCGGCCACCATTTGCATCCCTGGCGAGCTGTGATAGGCTACGTAAGTATCTACGTAGCATATCACGGCTCATGGCAGGGACGCAAATGGCATAGCCACCACCATTTGCATCCGTGTCTTTAGCTGTGATAGGCTACATATATATTTACATAGTCTATCACAGCAAAAGACAGGGGCACAAATGGCATAGAGGCTGCCATTTGCTCCCCTGTCTTTTGCCGTGATAGGCTACATAAATATATACGTAGCCTATCACGGCAATAGGAAGGAACGCAAATGGCGGCCGCCATAGCCGCCGCCATTTGCATCCGTGTCTTTAGCTGTGATAGGCTACGTATATATTTACGTAGCCTATCATGGCTAAAGACACGGACGCAAATGGCGGCAGCTATGGTGGCCGACGTTTGCGTCCCTGTGCAGCCCAGCGGCTGGATGTCCGGCTGTGGGTGGCCCCAGCCGGTGGCTCCACGGAGTCGCCGCAGAGCGGAGCCAGCCGGGGAGGATTCCGGCGGGAGGGACAGAGCGCCTCCCCCCACACATAGATTGCCCGGCGCAGAGCCAGATAGGTGTTTCGTACATCCCTAGTTCCAGGAGGACCCCCAAGCTATGCACCTGCTCCTTCAGGGGGAGTGCAACCTCATCCAGAACAGGTTGAACACCCTCCCTCTGGTCAGAGAACCACCCACCAACAGCATCTCAGTCTTGTCTAGGGATGGCATAGAAATCCACCACAGACTCCAGTGAGGCCAGATTCTTTAGAATCCAGCCCCCCGGAGTCTGTGGCAGAACAGACTGCTCCCCCCCCACCCCGTGAACTAAGGTCAGGATGGACCCTACCTGGTGCCGGCTGGTCCGGGTCTGTCGTCTTCGTTCCACAGCCCGGCAGCGGACGGAAGACCGGCTGTGGACGGCCCCAGCCGGCAGCTCCGTGGACTCGCCACAGAGTGGAACCGGCCTGGGAGGATTCTGGGGGGAGGGAGGGATCACCTCCCCGCCCCCCCAGCAGACCCCAGAGCAGACAGGTAAGTGGGGTTCATACACCCCTAGTCTTGTCTGGATTGAGCTTCAGTTTATTAGCCCTCATCCAGTCCACTGTTACAGCCAGGCAAATATGGCCTTTAACCACTGTTTAAACAGAAAGACTGAGAACAAAGTCTAGATTTCAGGATGGGAGGAATTCCAGAGATATGGCCCCTTTCACACACATGCTCTGGAGTGTGGGAGCCATTGTACCATACAGTGATCTCATGATGCAGGGATGCAGGCGGAATTGACATGAGCACATGGGCAGGGCTAATTGTGTCGGGTGTTTCCATGGAAGGAGAGGAGGCCAGATCTCTGAGCAGGACTCAGCCCCACTAGGGTGCCCAGTTATGAATCACCAGAAAAGGGAAAATGCCTTCCCCCAAAAAGAGGACAGTGATCTCCACAAAATGTGCATGTGCTTATTTATATGTATAGATGCAAATGTATACATTATTATTATTATTATCATCATCATCATTATCATCTTACCATAGTGTTGAAGACTGTGACTAGTTGACCAGTGTGCCTGCCTGTTCAGTCTGCTGTCTGGGTATTAATGGTGATGGGCAACAGTTTTATGGGGGGTTGTTGTTGTTTTAATCTATTTTTATTTTATTTTTATAAATGGAATAAACACCAGCAACAACATAATCAGAATCTTCAGTTTCCAACATTACAGTATTCTGAGGGGATAAAAGGGGGGAGGAGGATTACATTAAACTTCAATAAGAACAAACCAAATATCCAAAAATAAATCCAGTTGCAGATTATACCTATACAGCACTCTTCCAAACATTGGAAGTATTATTAAATCTTCAATCCACTACGCCACAAATGGTGAACCTTATCTTTCAGTATCATAACCTCAGTCTTACAGCAGTTTTATGGTCCTATATCTTCGAAATGGAATTCTACAGGATAGCACTTCAAGCAGAGGATGTCTTCAAATACAGGATTGTCCTCTGTAAAAGAGGACATATGATCACTCTAAGCCGCACCCACCCATGAGGTCATAGTATTCAACAAGTGCCCCTGCAATGGGGGTCATACCACACTAAAGCAACTCCCGTACGACAGGTGTGCAACTGAAGGGAACCATAGCATGCTCAGATTTGACAGTAACCACAATTGGACCCTACCATCTAGGAATGAAGAGGAAGGGGTTCTTCGGTCAGAGCCCAGGAAAGCCTCACCCTTCTCTTCAGGAATGCAAAGGCCCCATTCATGGTACCTGAATGTTTTGTTGCTGAATCTGGTGAAGCTTTATGGACAATAATAAGGCAAGCAACATTCTATCAAATAATTAATTAGCTATGCCACTTACGCACTTCATGTGTGAAACACACACTTATTTCATGTTTTCATAGTACAGAGTAGCAGTGAACCAAATATTAGCAGTGAAATTGATTCCCAGGAAGAGTGAGTAGCCTGAATCTCTTCATTCACTTCAGTTTTATGTATTAAATTACTTGAGAGACTCAAACATCTGTTCATATAACTGCTTCTTTGGGGGGCAAGTTTTTCTAAAGTAATCAGCAGTAGCTAATACGCCAGGTAACGCAAGCCCTGTTTCACTTTAAACACACTGTATTCCTGTGAACACAACAAGTGGCTTTAAAATACAAATAACATCTTGATGAAAATCTGAATTGCAGTAAATAATCAACAGGACCTGACTACATTCACGTAATATTTAAAATAATTAATAAGCTAGCATATGTTAAATCACATAATTTATCAGAAACTACCACAACAAAAATGAGTCAGTTCTGGTATAAGATACAGATTCTTGGCCCACTCTTCATGGAAGACTAAAGATGTGTCTTGAAATTGCTACAAAAACAATGGTAATATGTCTCAGAAAGAAAAACATTTTTTCATCACCATTGATGTCACTATTCAGTGTTTGATACCAAGGGAGGGCAACCTCCCACCCATGGACCTAGTCTGGCCTGCACTTGTTATGGCCAGCTGTTATAGACCAGAGTGGGGCATATTAGGGCCGAGCAAAGGTTTAGGCCTGAGTATCTCCATGGTGGAATTTTTGAATGGGTACATGACCACCCCCACCCTTTCTCTCCAAAAATTTCTGAAAAGCAGTTTGCCTAACCAGCAAAAGTTTCTATATGTGAACAAGCCAAACAGAGAACTGCCTGTATGTCACCATTCTCCAGACAGGCCAGCCAACAGTTTAAGAACTTGTGGTTAAACTAGACTTCCTTTTAAGTCAACGAGCATTCTGTGCATGATCAAGTGGCTGTATAACCAATTTCCTGATAAAAAGCTAGCTGTGTGTAGCTTGCTTTGAGGAGTTTATTTCACTTCGCAGAGAGTGAGCTCCTTCCGCGGCAACGTTTTCTCTCTCTCAAAAAACGCATGTTATACCTGAAAGTGTCTTCAGTTGTTGGGGCCAGGACATGCTGGAGCACAATCCAGCCCACAGAGGGTTGAGCACCCCCCATGGGCCCCACCCTCTGCCCTCCCTATGCCCCAGACCCTCCCCAAGCCCACCCGTTGGGGGAGTGGAATCCCCATCAGAGGGCAAGTGGCACAAAGAGGAATCCCTTTCTTATATCTGGTCAAAGATAATTTGGGGATTCCCCTGTACCATTTGGCCAGGCCTTGCAGGACCCACCCTTGCCACTCTCACCTGGATTGGGACAAAAGCAGCACAGGAAGGAATAATCCAGTTCAGCCGGGACCTGCAAGTGCACCAGCCAAGTTCCTTTCTCCATGCAGAGAGAGGCAGACAGCTCTCTGTTCCTCTGTGTGCACATGCTTTCCACATGCTGAACAAACACTGTAGCCATATATATATATATATATATATATGGCTTTTAAAGTGGTTATGAAGCCAAGTTGGCAGGGGGGATTAAATGAATGTATCTCAGGGTTTAAACATAGTTGACCTGGGGTGTGTATGATGTGCTTAAATAATAAATAATGAAAGGTATTTTGCTCAGTATTAGAGAAAGCTTTGGAATTTACCCTGCTGGAATACCCCCCCCCTTAAAAAACACACACAACAACCATCGTTTGAAAGACTGCAGTAATCCATAAATGCTCCTCAAATGAAACTGAAATATCTTTTTCTTTAATCAACGGGAATCTGATGTATTGCTTTGATATTCTAGCCATGCTGGGAGATATTCTCCTCCCTTGGTCTTTTCTCAGGTTATGTCTAGACAAGCTTTTCTAAGCATGGTGCCCTCCAGATGTTTTGGACTTCAACTCCCATCAGCCCCAGTCAGCATAGCCAATGGACAAGAATCCTGGGAGCTGTAGTCCAAAATATCTGGAAGGGTCCTAGGTTGGGGAAGGTTGGTCTAGACCTTCTGGCTTCTTCTTTTAAAATGTTGTGCCAAACCAGAGTAGCAAAACATAAAGTTCTATCATGGGATGTTCTGTCATTTCTAAATTCCCCCCGCCCTCAAAAGCAGCCATGTTCCCCTGTCCTAAATTGGATGAAGCCTTTCCCCTGAGCCATTTTCCAATAATAACTGTTATTTGCCCCACTAAGCAAAACACACAGGTACGCAATAATGCAAATAGCAGCTTTTGACAGGAAGGGAGTGGGGGAATCAAGATTGTTAAAATAGTGTTACACCCCCTCCTCCAATCCTACGGCGCCCAATCTGAGGTCCTTTGCAGCTCCTTGTGAAGGAAAAGTGCAAATGTTTGGAGATCTGATCACAAAAGGGTGGGATAAAAATGCAATCAAATTACAAGCTAAAATGCGAGAGCCTCGGAATTCAAGCCAGGTCTAGAGTGAACAATTCCTGCCTCTCCCCACTTTGTGATGTGATTTTCCGTATATAGCCCTGCAAGAGCCTGGCTCCAGTGGGATCATCTGTAGGCTGCTAGTGGACACTTCTGGTTGTCCCTTATTAATTCCAGCATTATGTTTGTCTGTAGTGCACCCTGCACCTCCTGTGATTTTATACTTTTCCTGTACAAATGCCTGTGTTTTTTCTCATGGTGAGGAAGACAGCTCTTTCTTCTCCACCTGCATCCTAATGCTGTGCACTTTCTGCCTCTTTGCAACCTTTTCAGCTCTTTGCAAGATACCTGTCCACCCTGGCTGAGCTCTGAATTTAAGTACCATTGAGCGCTGTTTTTCAGGGGAGCCCTGCTATCTCACCCCTTTGTTGTACATATTATGCCATGCAACAGAACTCTTGATGGTTAGCAATGTTCCAGACATGGTGATGTGATTGCCCTGTTAATTTCACCACCTTTGAAAACAGCTGATCATCACCATGCCCAAAATCAATGATGTCTTCATTTGTGGTGGTTGGGTTGGTTCCAAATCGGAGCATGTGCTTGTACTTATATGAGTTTGTCATTCTGGTTTTGCTCAGTCTGTTAGTGAGAATGGTTGGGCTGGACTGACCTCATTGGATTGGACTGGCATTCCATGCTTTCCCTCTTTCCAGCCTCCTCCTTCATTTTTGTTTTTTCTTTCCTGCTGAATTTATACACCCCCATTCCCCTAGAACAGCCTTTTCCAACTTGGTGCCCTCCAGATGTGTGGTACTGCAAGATCAGGACTATAGTTTCTGGCTGAGAATGATGGGAGGTACAGTCCAACACATCTGAAGAGTGGGGCCATTAGGCAGAGTGTGGCACCTGCCTCAAGTGGCCAATGCTGGGAGTGGCAGCAAGAGAACTGGGAAAGAACTTAAGATTTAGAACATTCGAACGAATGAGAAAGCAAAACTTTCTCTGCAAGTCCCGCTTCCCCAATACACATTTAAGTCTACCCAGCTGGATGATGAAAATCAAGCCCATCCCCACTGCAAAGTGCTGTTTCACACACAAGGTGCTTCTAGATGGAGGGCACCCTACCAGCCATTGTGCACCTATTCTGTCTTTTCCTCCTGAACAGATTTCTTATGGTAAGGGGGGGAAAGATGTTAAGAAGTGGCGGGAAAACACGGGAGTGATACAAATTGAAGTCGACAGTGTCTGGACCCACTGTAAAGTTTCGTGTTTGAGGCAGGCTGCTTGCAAGATAAAAGCCTCGTTTAGAAGCATCCACAGTCTTCTCCCAGGCACTACTCCCAGTCTAAAACCCACCCTGCAGGTAAACTACCCATTTGTTGGTCCATTTGCAGTCATTTGCATCAGCATTCTTTTGTCAAACGTCAAAATCCAATCAAGCATCAATTTTTGCAAAACCATAGTCATAAACCCACTACAGTCATCAGGATTCATGGCAAATACCCATCTCAAAGTTTTTCCCACTTTATGGGGCACGCTTTGGAGCCATGTTCCATCTGATTGACTAAGAATACACAGGGACAAGTGCATACGCTCAACATCATAATCATCATCATATTATTACTATTATTATTATTCTGAATTAAACTTTGGTAGAAGAAGGAACGTATGTGAATGTGACATGCACGCAATATGCACTGCGAAAGCAAGAAATAAAAGCGGGGGGGGGATCAAATATTTAAAAAGTGTAAGGCTGCAACCCTGCATACACAGAGCGCCTATGCTGCTTAACGCCCACACCGAATTCAGTGGGAACTGAGTCATTTAAAATCGGGTGCAGGATTACCACTTTAGCCTGGACAAGCCTTAGATGGAGATACTGTGTAGTGCCTGGAATCCCCCCCCCCCATCCCACCTCCACCGAAGGGGCCCTTAATTTGTAGATGGCTTTTGCTGTAAAAGTGAGAGGCTTCCAAATTTTATGTGATTGTGTTTTTCACATTTTGCCTGTTCAGTCTTTACGGTTATAAAGTGCTACATAAGTGTTAAGCATTATTAAATTCTAATGGTAATAATGAACATGTAAAGCAGTAAATATTTAGCCTTTCTGCTGCCCTCCCCCATTGCTGCGCCTCAAGAAAAGCACACAAATACAGTACTGTTCTAATATATACTTAATTTTACAGATCTCCTGCTGTAGTTTCTGACTAACGGTACGTTATTTGTTCAGAAAGATTTTATGACGCTCGTAAAATCTCAATTACAGTTTTAAAATAACTTGTAGGTTTTTTGTAATGTGATGCTGCCATCTCAGTTCCCAGAGGATATATTAAATTCAAGTAGCAATAACAAATCATTTAAGCAATAAATAAATAACCTGAGAGACCAAGAGTTGTTAAGAGTTAATAGTCTCCCATACACTCAATAGAGTCTGAGACACCACTCTATTAAAGTGACCCCTGGGGCCATGGGCCAAATTGCACCCGCTTGCTTTGTGGAAGGTATTCATCCCTCGCACATTCATTTCCTTCTTTATGTTGTCTCTTTTCATCAGCAAAGGCCCTCTGCAGTCCCTAAGTCCAGAGAACAATTACGGTACAGTCTCAGAGAAAAGAAAGAAAACTGGGGTCATAAATATGTTAAATGGGTGTGTGGGTTTAAGTGGCTTTGTAAAATAAACACGAAGGAACCCTCAGACTAATTAATGAATATGAAGCAGCATGACAGGAATTTTTTAAGAGAAAATTCACAGATTCCCCCGGCTCTCCCAATGTTCTTAAGAAGGTGATTGAGGGGGGGGGGGTTCCCTCAGTCTTCTTCTCCTTCTCAAAATGGTCTTTCCTACTCTCCTTCTAATCTACAAGTATATTTCAACAATATATTTCAATACCGTCACTTCAGTTCATCAAATTCTTTTCAAATGAAAGGTGGGTCATACCTCATAGATAACTCCTCTGGGGGTTCCTCAGATGGCCACAATCCTTCCCCTGGCTTCACCCTTTCCCCCCAGCCCCCAGCAACTGATCATTTGATGGTTTCCCATAATTGGGGCAGTTTTTTTCCCTATTCTAAAAGGTTGAAATGTTACTCCTAAGGCTTAGTGACTGGGGTAAGCTACAATATGCCGGTATTCTTTGTATTTTTGGCCTCACCCCTTTTGCCTTTGGCCCGGCCCACCACTGGAATGCAGCCTGCAAGAGCTTCTCTGAAATGAGATTTGGCCCTTGGGCTGAAAGATGTTCAACATTCCTGACATAAGCCCAGTGGAGGCTGGTGGCTCCAACTTCAGTGGAGCTGTGATTCCATTCTGTATTTTAGTCAGAACCAGCCAGAAATCTAAAAGAGCAATCCAAGCTGCTATCCTATCCCCCAATCCTCCATCCTCCATTGGTTAAACCTTTGGTCTGATCCAGCAGGCAATTCTTATGTTCTTATGTAAACATTACCTTACCTGTGTGGCAGCACTCTGGCATCTATTTCTCTTGACAACATGACTCTAGGGAGGCTACTAATCCATCACCAAAAAAGAGATCAAAAGAGACTTCAAATTTGGATAAAACATACATATGCCAATTTATATGCATAGCTTCAAATTTAGAAATAGTTACTATGGCTTAAATAGAAATATAATGTGTCTCACCATAGTTGCGAAGGTTGCGATCAGTCAGCCTGCTTCAAACAGGCAAGAAAGTCCCTGCTCTTCCTCCTTTCACTTTATACTGGGCTTGGACTGGACAGCCTTACAAATAGACAATGCCTTCAAATGGAGGACTGTCCTCTGACAGCCCTACAAATAGAGGAGTGTCCTCATAAAGCAGGATACATGGCCACCCTTTGTGACTCCCCTCCGTCATTTTCAGTTTCCTCTTTGGCCTTGAACTCTGACAGAAGATTACAGCAGGGAAGAACCACATGGCGTCTGCAGCTAGAGGTCAACAGGCAGGAGTTCAAGTGCAGCACGAAGAGGCAATTGAGGCACAGATTAAATGATATGTGCACCAGCAGCCCTCAGGGCTCTGCTTTAATTCTGCCAGAAGTAAATTTCATACCATCTTCTTCTATTCATTTTTTGTCCTTAAAGTCAGCTCTCCAAGGGTAATTGTCTTATGTGAATTTTCTGTTACATTTTTATTTTCACATGGGCAGAAAATATTTATGCATTACATTCTCCATTTAACACTTTCCACTACGGTTCTGATGCAATATTATTGTTTCGTTTCAAACTCTAAAGCAGGGGTGTCAAACCTCTTTCAGCCCAAGGGCCAAATTCCATTCCAGAGACGCCCTTGGAGGGCGCATTCCAGCGGCAGGTGGAGCCAAAGGCAAACAGAGTGGCGGGGAGGTGAAGGCAAAACACCAGCATATTGTAGCTTAAAACTCTGACTGCCAGTAAATAAGAGCATCTCTACACCAGCCTAAAATCCCACA
Organism: Heloderma suspectum; assembly: GCF_057233095.1. Classification (NCBI taxonomy): domain Eukaryota; kingdom Metazoa; phylum Chordata; class Lepidosauria; order Squamata; family Helodermatidae; genus Heloderma; species Heloderma suspectum. The sequence continues at coordinate 92,834,458 of NC_139459.1, forward strand.
TTTAAAATGGGTCTTTCTGCTTCCTTTTTAAATGCAGGATCACGACAGGCTCCCTTTACAAGCATTTCCTCCCCCCCTTATCTGAGTCTTCCATATGTTTCATTGGTTCAGCTCCTCTTCTTTCAGCTTTTCCTTTATCACGGGTGAAACTCAAGTGGAGCTCAAGCAGGGTAGTTTGATAGCTCATTATCTCCAACCTATTTAAAAACTGAATGAAGGTCACTTGGTGCAGGGGATGCCCTGGAGGTTCACGATGTCATCTAAAGGGCCAGCAAACTTCCTTGAGTGAGCAATCTCACTAGCAGTATAAAAGGTCTGTGTGAAGAAGCCTTAGGAGAAGTATTTCAGCCTTTCAGAAGTGGGGAAAAACTGCACAAAAGCCAGGAAACTACCCAACAATCTGTGGTTGGAGAAAGGGTTGCAGCCAGGGAAAGAGAGCATAGCCTTCTCAGGAGCCCTGCTGGGTTAGGACCCCCCAGGGGGGCAGGATTCGGCCCCCAGCCTGAAGTTCTACACCCTTGCTCTAAAGAGGCTCCCTCCCCAATAATGGAAGTCTGCATTATTGAGTTCCGTCATAGAATGTTTTTAGGTACATCAATAAAAGAGCTGAGGAGTTAACTACACTTTATGCTAAATATGTGTACCACTGAAAGACTTTAAAAATCAACTTTGGGAGGGGGGATTTGGAGGAGAGAAGCAGTGGGGAGGGGTGTGTGCTTAACCCTTTCACTGCCCACCATTTCTTTGTTGTAAATCCCTCAATCCAAACCTTGTTTTCTTATAATGGGATTCCAAATGTGTGTTTACCTTAACCATGGGGATATGTACATATGTATAAGATCAATCCTATCCCACTGGGTAGTCTACAACTGCAGGTTAAAATAATATTCAAGATGATGAAGAGGAAGAAGAAGCATAAGGAAACAGAACTACAAACTAGAACCAACTAAACATAACTTTCAACAGCAAGAGGAAAAAAAAACCTAAATCAAGCCAAAGGGTTGGCAATAAAGAAAGGTCTCCCAAAAAAGCCAACACAGAGGGAGTCAGCTGGGCCTGCTGGAGGAAGGAGCTACTCAGTTTGGAAGCTGCAATGGAAAAGGCCCTGTTCTGTGTCCTGGGCTTCCAGTGACACTTAGGGTTAAGAAGCCATGAGATACAGAGGAAGGTCTCAGATGAAGAATGAAATGGACAAACTCATATGAGAGAAGTCAGCCCATTAAATATCCTGGTTCAACACCATTTAGTGTTTGGTCTCCTGTGTGCCCACAGAACTTCTCTGCCCCTCCAGACTTTTATTTGTAAATATTTTTTAATTAAAGAAAATCATCTGGGAGGCTGGCATACTGCAAAGTGAAGTGCCACCCTCCAGTGCCATCTTATTTTCCAAGAATGCCTCGGGGTCCCACATGGGCACCAAGGGCATCCTTAGAAATAGAAAATGAAAATGGTGGGTGGCTGCTGCCCAGTGATTCATTTTGAAGGGTGCCCAACTGCCTGGAAAAAATAAAAAGATTCTCTGGGGACTAATAGGAAATTTTCTTGAGGACTAGTGGGAGGCCCTAGAGGAGGTAGCGAGCAAGAGGGGTGTTTTGCCTTTGGTGTACATGTGTGGTGTGCTTAGTGTGGTGTGTGTTTTGCCTGCTTAGTGTGGTGTGTGTATTTGTGTTTCTCTGAGAATCACCGGTTTGCTTAATGTGAATTCTGAGAAATAGGTATTTTGTTGTGTTTGGTGGGGGCAAGTAATTTGGCATTTGGGGCTCAGGCCCATTTCTGCTTTTTACTCAGTTTATTGGCCAGTTGACTTGTCTCTGAACCTCATCAGTCTTGCAGGAAATGACTGTTTTGTGATTGGTCATGCCTACCATGGCAGCCATTGTATGAATGGGCAAGCCCCCCAACCATGGCAGCCATGTTGTGAGAGTACCTAGGACACTCCCGCAAAATTCCAAAAAGGCCTACTGCCTCAAATACTTTGGAGACCCCTGCTCTTAGTGATTATAGGTAAGGAAGGAGCCACCAGATAATGCTAATTTGAAACATAACATCCAGTCAAGAAACTTGACTTTTGCCAGTTTGGACAAATGGAATCTTTTAATGGTATGTGAATTTATGATGGAATGTGTAGCCACAAAACCCATGTTTAAGAATGGTTGAGTTGTGTTACAAGACAAATGGTTATGCATTCCAATTTATTCTTTTACATGCAGTGTTCATGTAGTCTGTATTGTTTGTGCTGTAATATTTAAGATCTTTATCACTTTTGTTTATTAGATTTGTATATTGCCCAACTGGCAAATGCCCTCAGGCTGGTTTACAATCATAAAATCAAACAACAACATTAAAAACATTTTTAAATATTGAAAACATTGAGGACCCAGCAGTAGAATTAATAATCAAGCAACAGATTAAAGATTAAATGACTGCTTAAAGTGGAAGGTCTGAACCTGGTGTCTAAATGTATACAGGAAAGACTTCAAGCTGTCAGTAGTTTAAGATATATCTTCACACATTAAAATGTATATACGTTTATTATGCTTTTTTTTTTTTTTTTTGCATCCATCAACCCACACTCTAGAAACTTAGATGTTCAAGGGCGGGTGTTAAAACATTTCCGTAGAAAGCGGCTGTGGTTAGAAATAATTCCCTTCCATTCATTCCTACAAAGAAAATTAGCATGGCATCTATGGTGAATCAGTGGATATACAGAAAATCAGTTTTAGACTCAAAAAAGAAATTTGGGTGGGAGGGGGTTGGGGAGAAAAAGTATGCGACGGTAATGGAGGAAAGATGAGCTAGTCATCCAGGGATATTGTTGGGAGCTTAATAACTGCTTAATGAAGTACTAATGTTCACACAAGTGATACGGAAGTGTTAATGAGGTACAAATTCCACACAGGGGACCCGGATGTGAGGAACAGTGTATTGACCCATATGCTACAAAAGGAGTAGGCAATCTGTTTTGGACTACAACTCTCATAATCCCTGGCTATGGGCCATCCTGGATGGTACTCATGGGAGCTGTAGTCCAAAACACATGGTGAGTACTAGGTTGCCTATCATAAAATGACTGCAGAAACCATTTGTGCCATTAGTTTGGCCACTGGCTAGAAAATGTTTTAAAAGTCTTAAAATAAAATCAGATCAAGCTCCTTGGAAGCTGTTCCAAGCCCATGGTGTGCTGGAGGCACTTTAATGTCTATGAGACATGAGCTGTGGGAGGTATATATTTCAGTTCCCCATTCATACTTGGATGAACTGGAAGTGGTTCTTTTACTTGGCTTAGAGTGGTCACTTATGCATTGCCAAAAAAAGAGGATGTGCGTCACCAAAAAAGAGGACAGAAGAGGACACAGGCTTGCATAAAATGTGCATATTCTAATTTATATGTATAAATGCAAATAGAAATAAGAAAATAGAAATAATTACGATAATTTAAATAGAAATACAATATATCCTATAGTATACATATAGTATATAATACATCTCATAGACTGGGCATAGAAGATGCCTTCAAACAGAAGACTGTCTTCTGACAACTCTTCAAGTGCAGGACTGACATCTGTAGCATAGGGTACCCAGCCACCCTAACCTGGTCGCAATGTAAAGCTTCATAAAATGTGTAATGTGCTTGTAGTGCAGTCTGATCTTATGCATGTTCAGTCAGAAGTGAGTTCTTAAAAGTTCAGTTGGACTCACTCTCTAATAGGTGATTTTAGGATTGCACCTTTAATGTGCCTATTGATGAACTATATTGTTGAGGTTGTGTCATTTACAAGCTAAATTTGTTCTTCCAAGAGTATCACCTGCATTGAGCAGGGGGTTGGAATGGATGGCCTACAGGGTTCCCTTAAAGTCTATGTTTCTATGATTCTATTAAATACACATGACCACTGCACATATTGCACTTTCTAAGTTTCTAACTTCATTTTGTTAAGTGTATGCCTAAAAAAGAGAGCCAGTGTGGTGTACTGGTTAGAGTGTTGGACTGGGACTGGGGAAACCCAGGTTCTAGTCCCCACCCAGCCATGAAGTCACTGGATGACTTTGGGCCAGTCACTAATTCTCAGCCTACCCTACCTCACAGGGTTGCTTTGGGGATAAAATGGAGAGGAGGATCATATATGCCACTTTGGGCTCCTTGGAGGAAAGGCAGGATATAAATGTAACAAATAAAGATTATATATATATATATATACACACACACACACATATATATATATATATATATATATATAAAGATAATTTATGACTGTGACAAATGTGACAGGGAACTGGGATTGTGTGCAACTGAGATGATCAACTGTACAGTTGAGAATCTGAGTTTTCTGCAACATAATGTGTGAAATAGCCTATAGTGCAATCCTGTCCACATAGCATTTCCCTATTTATTTATTTTTTAATATCCCACAAGTATTTTTAATTAATCAGTTTCTACTGTCTCTTTCCACCAAGAAGAACCAAGAGAAGAAAACTATAAGTTTAAAGAAACCCAAAGGTGTTTTTCACAGTGGCATTTTCACTGTCGCTATGAAAGTTGGTATACAAAACTCTGGCACTCTTGTCTTGCAACATTTCAAGGAATTTTAAAAGCTAAGAGGGTCTGCACTTTTCCCTGTTAAGATTGTCAGAATAGTAAATCACACATTTGGCCAGAAGGGAGAAATCTGTAAATCTAAGAAACCCTGAAAGTGTCCCATATGGCATTTGTATATATCATCTGGTATTATTTAACTCAGGCATAGATACATGTATCAGAGTTTAAACAGAAAAATGTATAAGCGCATCATTCATACAAAGCAGATAATCGCACTATATATTCTCTTTATTTCCAGCTGGCTTTATTTATTTTTTTTGCTAAGAATGGGTGTCATCATTTAAAAAAAAAACAATCCTCACTTATTTTTCTGTATTTGCAAACATATACCTTTCTTTTTGCAGCCAGACTCAGAATACTTAATTAAGTTAATTTGTCATACTTTTGTATTGATGCAGAAAGTCAATATCACAAAAGAGCAGAATTTATTTTAAAACAAGGAGTCCCGTGTGGTCATCCTTAGTCAGGCAAAGGAGAAAAGAAGAAGAAAAGAACATGGGGGACAGGACTGAATGTGAGTTTATGCTTGATAGACCATCTTGCTTTTTTTTACTGGAAAAGATCTATCTGTCAAACTCAAAGAAAAATAGACTCCCTGTCTAATACTTCTCCAATCTTTTTATTGGAGAATGAATTATCTTTAGCAGTTGCCTTTTCATTGAACTGTGAGACAACTTAATTTGAAATTACTCTTTCTGGATATCCTAAGCCCTTGACACATTTCATTACCCTACCAAATGATTATAGGTATCTGTTAATTTGTTGGAGGATTTAGTAAACATCTCCTACAAAGAGTTTTTAAAAGAGCCAGTAGTTAGCAAAGAAGAGGAAGTGGGCTGTATCCTTTTGTTTATTTACTTAGCACTTACCCAGCGCCACTTCTGTATCTAGCCTAAAAAGAAATATTTTAAGCAAACCGTAAAACCGGGCCTGACCTTTTCACAGGCACATCATAAATCATTGTTAAAGTGAGGGCGAAAACTCTGAAAGGGGTCAGAGGTGGGAGAGAGGTCATCCCAAAGAAGAGACAGTGTGAAAAACCACAGTGGGAGGAGCTTAAGAGAATATAAAGGACGGAAGACGGGAAAGGAGCCAGCTGTAGGACGACTAAAGCAACAACCATCTGTAACTCTCAAATGATGAGGGTCTCCAAGATCAGGACACCTCTGGGACTGCTCTGGGACCCAAGATGCATGCTAAACAAAGAGCTCACCTTTTGTTATTTGCAAAGCATCAAAACAACTACAACCCCACTCAGGGTTTCAGCCTCTTCAACGTTTTCTGTGTTTGGTTCTGAAGAGCTAGAAATGATGATGCCATGGTTAACAGTCCAATAGAACAGATTAAACGTTACACAGGAGGAAAACTTAGTTGTTTTGAAATTGTGCAATTTGTTAGTCATGATGAGGACATGCTTTCATAGCCCCAGAAGAAGGCTGATCTATGCCCTAATTACAAAGACAAATGGTGAGTTTGTACAAAATAGTTTCCTCATTTTCAGTGGGTCAGTGCCAAGTTCATCTGTATCTGCATAACTTCATTCAATGTGCAGGAAAAATGCTCAAGAATGCTTCCAGTGTATTGAACATTCTGTGCTTGATGGATAGTCAGCGGCTGCCGAAAAGGCCTGTTTTCCTGTCTGTTCCATGGCCACAGAGTCCTTCTTGCAATAATCTAATCACGTGGAACTGCTAATGTACAGACTTATGCATTTATCTGACTTAGGGTTATGACTTCACTCAGAAGTTTTATTGTGATAAGACCAATGTGTTGCTGCTTCTTTGTAGCAACCTGTTTCAGAGCCAGACATGTGAAGCTTTATGTTACTAGGAATGGGTGCAATTTTGGATTTAGGAAACATACAATGAACTTTCCGTCATCTCTGCTACAACAGCTAGAAGCTATTGGTTGTTTGGTTGTTTGGTTGTTTATTTGTTTGTTTGTTTGTTTATTTATTTCTAGACAACTGTCCCTTAGTGTGATACAGTGAAGTCAGAGCTGGACACATTACACCCGCCCTTCTAAGTGAAAGTATGGCCACTGGCACCCCCGGACTTGGCCCCACCATGGTGTACCTCTATCCCTGAGGGAGAGGTCTGCCCACTCTATTCCCCTGAGGGGGCTATGCCCAGCAACAGGGAGGAGGAGATGTATCACTGTCTCTTGGACTACTAATTTCCCCTGTCTTCAAACTGTATCAACTGCAAAGCTATGTGCTGGTTAGGGAAGATGGTACTGCAGGCTTCCAACACATAGGATCATAGAGTTGGAAGAGGCCATTTAGGCCATCGAGTCCAGCCCCTTGCTCAGTGCAGGAAGCCAGTTTAAAGCATCCCCCTGACAGATGGCTGTATAGTCTTTGCTTGAATACTTCCAGGGATGGAGAGCGCACCACCTCCCTAGGCAGTTGATTCCATTGTCTGACTGCTGTGACCATTAGGAAGTCTTTTCTGATGTTCAACCAAAATCTACCTTCCTGTAACTTAAGCCTGTTACTTCATGTCCCACAGTATTGGATGACAGACAACATGTTGCAGCCCTCTTGTGTGTGACAATCCTTTAGGTACTTGAAAAGTGCTATCACATCCCCCCTCAGTCTTCTCTTCTTAAAGCTAAACATCCCCAGTTCCTTCAATCTTTCCTCATTGAATCTTTCTTCAAGTCCCCTAATAATCTTTGCTGCCCTTCTCTGACATGGACATGTTTAAATTAATTAACATTAATTAATGCATTGTAAAAACCAAACAACACTCAGGTGCACATTCCTAGGTCTCCTTAGTATGCATGCTAGGCATACTAACCTAGTCATTTCAGATGTCTAGGTTTCACAGTCTTGGACCTTCTGAAAAGAGCTATTGTGTTCACCAGGTGTAAGATATATCTTAATGGCATACCAAGTGCATACCAAAAGAACATTGTTGGGAAGTTGCAGTGGGGGCAAAACGTATCCCTCACACATGCATTGCCTATGACATTGGGGTCCATCTCCCACAGATTGGGATCCCACAGCGGGTGCAGTGCTTCTCTGTGTACATAATGTTCCTTCCATGCCCCTCTCCCTTGAGTAGTCACATGATGGGCATTCCTGTATTTGATGATAAAAGTCACAGATACCGATCCTATTTCCCAGAAAAGGAACACTTTCCAGAGGCAAGCAGTGCTGGCTTGTTCAGAGGGTGTGTGTGTGTGTCCTTTTGCAGCCTTAAGGAAAAGGGAATAAATCAAGTCCAGTTACTTTACACATTATATATGTGTTTATGTATAGACATGTATAGGAGTTGTCTTTCATAAACACTTCTGTAAATCACCACTTTTTTAGCATGTACATTCCTGTGTCAATATTAACCTTCAAGCTAACCCTTAGACAAATATGCACATTCTAAATAGGTGTATGGGAGGATAGTGAAAGCTGTACGGAAAGCATCATTCTGTTCTGCTCCCTCTGTCCAGGCAAAGTTAAAAGTCCCAATCCAGAACAGGATAGATTCATCTAGGTCCCATTGAAATCGATGGGACAGGTAAGTTGCAATACACGTATGTTTCACTGTTTAGATTGGGACTTGTTTATTTATTACATTTATATCCTGCCTTTTTTGCTCCTTAAGGAACCAAAGACAGTGTACACAATCCTCCTCCTCTCCATTTTATCCTCACAACAGTCCTGTGAGGTAGGTTGGGCTGAGAGTGTGTGACTGGCCCAAAGTCACCCAGTGAGCTTCCATGGCTGAGTGGGGACTAGAACCCGGATCTCCTGACTCTCAGTCCAACACTCTAGTCACTACACCATACTGGCTCTTACTGACTTAAACATGACTTTCTCTGGATTGGGGCCATGCATGCTCTTTGCTGCCCATGTTTCTTTTCCAAGCCTGGAAGAAAGTCTTCTATGGTCAAGCCTTTTGCTGCTTGTTGAAACAAGAAATGACAACTGGGAGAACATCTGAGGGCAGAACTAGATGTTATAGGAGGCTCTTATCTATCAATGAAGCAGCAACCCTTCATCTCTTTCTCCACTTTCCTTGGACAATGTATCATAAAACAAATTTGTGGTGTGATGTCACTGCACTCAGTGTGGTACAATGTCATCTACCCCGGCTTCGGTTCATTGGCTGCCACTTGTGAGGGTGGGGAAACACAGAGAGGGATGAAGTCACAACATATATTTTGTGTTTCTACATATTAGTGGGACTGAGTCTGCACATGCAGCAGACTGAGGTGGGAATGCAGTGCAAGAGTCCTGAGATGGTAGAATGGATTGTACCACTTCAAGCTGTAGGTGGGAGACTTACATTTCCTCTCTCTCTCTCTCACACACACACACACACAGACACACACACACAATCCTTGTAAGCATAAAACAAGCTCAGCAGAGAGAAAGGTCCTACCCCAGTTCTTTCTCTTTCCTTCTGATGTGATAGTTTTCTACTTGCAGGAAGTTTTCCCACAGAAAAGCATTTGAAAATGATATCTCATAGCTACAATCTGAGATAGAATCATAGAACTGTAGGGTTGGAAGGGTCCACAAGACCACTGAGTCCAAGCCCCTGCTCTATGCAAGAATCCAAGTCAGAGCATCCCCAACAGATGGCTGTCCAGCCTCATCTTGAATGCCTCCAGTGTGGGAGAGCCCACCACCTCCCTAGGTAAGTGGTTCCATTGTCATATTGCTCTAACAGTCAGGAAGTTTTGTCTGATGTTCAGGTGGTGCAGTCCATTCTACCACTTCAGCTTTCTGCTACCTCCTTCTTTTTGCACAGAGGGAGAGAGAAGGAAGGAGTGTGGGGCTGTTGCTTTTGGAGTTCCAGAAACAATTAAACAATTAACAATCTGTTCAGATGCGGAGTGGTATACAAATGTTGTAAATAAACAATAATAAATCATTAGTTCTGGCCTGAATGGTGCTCAAATTGGGGTGGAGGTGGGGAGATGAAATCCACAAGCCCTAATCCCCCATTTGCCCCCATTTTTAGTCAGTTTCCCAAAACAAGAGCTAAGGGGACCATTGTAAAGGTAAGGGGCCCAGACCACTCTGTCCCACCCTTATAATTTGAACACTGGGCCTAACTGAAAGAGAAGAGAACATGCACAAGGGTGCAAGATACATGTGGGCCTGTGTCACCTTTGGAGTAGAATGCCACCAGGTCAAGGCTGTTATGAGTGCCATTCCCCAAACCCATCCTAAAAGCTGCTAACAGTTGGTGCTGCCAGGAGTGAAGATCAATTTTGGCTCTGCTGGCTGAGAAGGGAAAAGGAATCCATCCTTTGGACAGCCAAGAACACCTCTTGAGAAAAGACCTTTGTAATTCAGCTGGGTGAGACAAGTAAGAACTGGTCTCTCTTAGGAAAGGAGGGTTAGGAAAGGTGTTAAGGCTGTGTGGGCAACCCCCCTCCTTTAGATTCCACACATTTCAGAACAGAATGTTGGTAGGAAAATACACAGAAGGTAGCAAATGCCATTCCAGAAGGTAGGGAGAGATTGCCCTGATATTTGCTGTTGCAGTGCCCTTAATGAATCAAAACTGAGGGACAATACAGCACCCAAGACTTTCTTAATCTGGAACAATATGAACTATGGTTGTGTGGAACCATTTAATATTTGTATATTTGTTTGGGTGTTTCCAGATGAGGTGAGTGTGTGTGTGTGTGTGTGTGTGTGTGTACATTCACCCTGCCTCAAACATGGAATTTCAGGAGGGGTCCAGATGAGATTGTCTTCCATTTGCAACACTCCCGTGTTTTTCTGCCACTTCCATCTTTCTTCTTACCCCCTCCCCACGCAAACATTAATAAGGAGAGAAAGATGTAATAGCTGCACAATGTCTTTTGATTGGTAGTGCTAGGAGCTGTTCATCTGGAAGCATCCTTCTTGTCAGTTAATTTGTGCCATTGCTTTGGCATGATGAGGCTGCTGCTGCTGCTGCTGCTGCTATTATTATTATTATTATTATTATTATTATTATTATTATTTCTTAGTTGCTTTTCTCTTTAAAAAGATCCACGGTAACTTAACAAAAGTATTAAAACATACAAAATATAAAATAGCTAAAAACAATGTCCATTTCAATAGCAAAACATAATACAAGAACTAAAACATCAGTACAGACCATAACCCAAACCACTGATGTACAATAATCTCGTCATATGCCTTCAAATGCCTGGGAGTAGAGGAAAGTCTTGACCTGGCACCAAAAAGATGACAATTTTGGCGCCAGATGGGCCTCACCGGGGAGGGCATTCCACAATCGGGGGCTACCACTGAAAAAGCCCTCTCTGTTAGTGCCATCCTACGAACCTCCCTCGGAGGAGGCACTATGAGGGCCTCAGATGTTTATCAAAGTGTACAGGTAGGTTCATACCGGGAGAGGCTTTCAGTCAGGTATTTTTGTCCCTAGCCATATAAGGCTTTACAAGTCAAAACCAGCATCTTTAATTGGGCTCAGAAATGTATAGGCAACCAGTGCAAGTTGGCCAGAATTAATGTTATATACTCAGGCCTTCTGGTCCCTATTATCAGTCTGGCTGCCATATTTTGCGCTAGCTGCAGTTTCCAAACCATTGTCAAAGATAGCCCCATGTAGAACTCTTCACAGTGATCTAACCTGGAGGTTACCAGAGCATAGACTAGTGAAGTCAGGTTAACCCTGTCCAGATAGGGGAGTAGCTCGACCACCAGCCAAGCTGACAGGAGGCACTCCATGCCACTGAGGCCACCTGAGCCTTGAGTAACAATGATGGCCCAGGAGAACCTGCAAGCTACAAACCTGCTCCTTCAGGGGGAGTGCAACTCCATCCAGAACAGCCTAAATTCTGTCCATCTGGTATGGGTGGGGCCTTTATGAAGGAGAAAGTAGACTTTATAAAGGGAAAAGATATTTAATCCTGCAGACTTTCTACTAAAGTGCTCTATTCTACAGTATTTCTTTGTGTGTGGAACAGTTCTAACTAAAGCTCTGAAATTATAGTACCACTTAAACCAGAGGTACACATATTGTATAGTGACCATAAGGGATTTGAATAGGGATGTACGAAAGTGACTTACCTTTCACGGATTATGTTGATGGTGGGGGGGAGGCGTTCCATCCCTCCCCCTGGAATCCTCAAACGGCTGGCTGTGCTCCGCGGCAGCTCTGCGGAGCAGCCGGCCAGGCCCTGCACGGCCAGGCCAGAGCCGTCTGCAGCAGGATTTCCGGCCGCGGAAGGCTCTGGATAAAAAAAAAAATTAAAAACCACGTATGCAAATGGTGGCGGCTACGGCCACCACCATTTGCGTTCCTTCTTTTTGGCCGTCTTAATCTACGTAAATATGTATGTAGACTATGACGGCGAAAATAAAGGGAATGCAAATAGCGTAGCGGGCACTATTTGCATCCTTTTTTGATTGCCCGTTTTAGCCTACATAAAGATTTATGTAGTCTAAAACAGTAAATCAAAAGGGGACGCAAATAGCGCCTGCTATGCTATTTGCGTTCCCCTTTATTTTCGCCGTCATAGGCTACGTAAATATTTACGTAGATTAAGACGGTAAAAAGAAGGAACGCAAATGGCGGCGGCCGTAGCCGCTGCCATTTGCGTACATGGTTTTGTTTTGTTTTTAAACCCACCCAACCATGATAGGCTATGTAAAGATTTACATAGCCTATCACGTCTTTTTTTTTTTAACCTAGCCATGATAGGCTACGTAAATCTTTACGTAGCCTATCTCATCTTTTTTTTTTTTTTACACAAATTTGGAAATGGTGGCGGCGGCGGCAGCCAGTTGGAAGATAAGCCACCGCCGGAGCTGCTGCCAGAGCCGCCGGCGCCCGGAAGATCCGCCCCAGGTGAGTCTCATCCTGGGGGGGATCCATGGGAGGGCGGGGGGGCAGGCCGTTCCGCCACAGGGTTCGGGGGGCCAAATGCACTGGCATTCGGCCTCACCGAGATCCGTGGTGGAATTCTCTGACATCCCTAGATTTGAAGATATCAGCAACCTTTCTTACCTGATGGAGCACCTCTCTTGGTATGAACCTACCTGTACCCTATGATCAACATCTGAGGTTTTCCTCCGAGTGCCCCCACCCCTGAGTATCAGGGGCCCATCTTTAATATACACACTCTGGCATGATGACACAGAAACACAAATAATGGTGAGGTCTTTTATTGTAGTACATCAAGTTACAATACATACTCCAGCTTCTTAAACCCCATGGTAAAAGCTTAATGGTTACAAGTAAATCAGATAGCAAAGCAATGACTATTGGTACATTGCTTAGTTCAAGGAACAGTCTCAAGGCTAATTACACCATGTCAGAGATCACTTCCAAGTTGGGATCCCTACTGTTCAGGATACATGGTCAAGAGTCAGGATAAGTCCAGGCAATCATAGACAAGAGTTCAAGAGGAAGTTCCAAGGTAAACCCACACAGGGAGAGATCAAGTCCAACATTAGGTTCTAAGTTGGAATCTCAATGGTATAGATTTCAGGCAGCCACAAGATTAAGAATCATGATGAGTCTAGGCATTTCAAGGCTAACACAAGTGCAAGATTCACAATTCAACAGGCAAGTTAACATTATGGGCTTTTAAGATGATATTCCCAACACAGGCTCACTAGCCCTTTGCCCCAGCTCCCAGTATCAGTTTCAGGGTGGAGAACAGTCTCAAGTTCATGTTTCATGGTAAGTATTTTGGGCAATTAAAATGAGGGCAAGTCCAGGCAAGAGAAATCACTGGACAGTAGAGATGTTCCTATCACAGACTCTTCACCCTCTGCACCAGCTCATGGTCCAAGATTCAGGGCTGTCAGGGGACTGTTCCATCACTGGAAATTTACACACTGTCAGAGACATGGGTTAAGTCCAGCAATAGATACCAAGGCAAGATCTCATGGCACAGAATTCAAGGCAAACAAGAATCCAGGGCTTATGAAAACTCCAGTCTTACAGTATATTCCATGGCAGCTTCTTAATAGCACAGAGTTTGATGCAAAATGGGAAATTATGAACAGACCAGGTGAGAAAGTTTTGGGCAGTTAAGATAGTTGTTCCCAGCAAAGACTATGTAGCTGCTCCCCAAGCTTAAATACAGGGGAGGGGCTGCTAAAACTTCCCCTCTGACAATCTGTCCTGACAGGAGAGTTTGGTCTGTAAGCCAGCAGTACATTAAAGAAGGTGTTTCTATTCTGCTTTCTATAGATGCTTGCAGTCCCAAGAAACAGGTTTGAAACCCTTCTTTCTTTAGCTCAGTCTCCCCTACTTCCCGCCTGCTTGATTTCCACAGAGAGGCTATCAGCTTTCTTAGCTGCAGACATGTCATTCAAGGTCAAAGCTTGAATGTTTAAGTCCCTCCGCCTACTCCCCTCTGTGAAACCAGGCAGAGTTATTCTCTCACCATTCTGATGTTCCTCAGCCCGAGCAGGCCCAAACCAGCTCCCCTTGCCCTGCCATGAGATGAGAAACTAGGCAGAGCTAGGCTCTCAGTAGGGATGGACGAAAGGGACTTACCTTGTCCCGCAGCTTGCTTCGCGGTGGGGGGAAGGCGCTTCGGTTCTCCCCCCGAAGTTCAGGCGAGGCGGGGAGGCGCCCCGCCTCGCCCGGCCGAAATTCAGGCCGGGGGGGGAGGCGCCCCAACCCTCGCTGGCAAAATTCAGGCCGGGGAGGAGTGCCCTGTCTCCCTGGCCGCGAAAAAAAAAGTAAAAACACACACACACACACACACCCGTGATAGGCTACATAACGATTTGCATAGCCTATCACGGCTAGATTTCCAAAGTCAGCCGTGATAGGCTACATAAATCATCACGTAGCCTATCATGGGTGACTTGGGGGGGGGGGGAAGCGCGTACGCAAATGGCAGCGCTCCATGGGCACATCTAGTCTACGTAAAGATTTACGTAGACTACGGCAAAAATAAGGGCAACGCAAATAGCGTTCCCTTATTTTCGCCGTAGTCTACGTAAATCTTTACGTAGACTACCCCTGTCCAAATAAGGAATGCAAATGGCAGCGCCCATGGGGCGCCGCCATTTGTGTACGCACTTTTTTTTTTCCCCCCCAAAGTCACCCGTGATAGGCTACGTGATGATTTACGTAGCCTATCACGGCTGACTTTGGAAATCTAGCCGTGATAGGCTACGTAAATCGTCACGTAGCCTATCACGGGTGTGTGTTTTTGTTTTTGTTTTTACTTTTTTATTTTGTAATGGCAGCGGCAGCAGCTGGTCGGGAGACCGGCCGCCGCCCCCACCCCCAACGAAACGCCGCCGGGACCCGCCGCCGAGAGGGACATTCGCCGAAGGTAAGTCCCATCCCGAGGGGGGGCGGGGGGCCAGCGGAGAATTTCCCCAACACTTTCGGGGGGCTGAATGCGTCGGCACCCGGCCTCCCGAAGATTCGTGGAGAAATTCTCCAGCATCCCTAGCTCTCAGGCTCTGGGCTTGTTGACTGAACTGGGTTCTAAACCATTCTGGTCCACTTCTTAATCAGACTCTGATTCTAATCTATAGGGCCCATAGCAGTACTTGGGCTAATCCCAATAACGATGGGGGTTCAGGTGATGGCAACAAGGGAGAGGGCCTTTTCGTAGTGGCCCTCTGATTGTGGAATGGTTTCCTTCACAGAAGCCCAGCTAGTGCCAACATTGTCATCTTTTCAGCACCTGGTTAAGATTTTCTTCTATTCCCAGGAGTTTGATGGCACAAGATGGGCTGTTAATGCTAGGGGTGTATGAAACTCAACTTACCTGGCTTCGCTGGGGTCTGCAGGTGTGGGGAGGCGATCCATTCCTTGCCGCGGAATCCTCGACTGGGGGGGAGGCGATCCGTTCCTCCCCCTCCCCAGAATCCTGCCCAGCCTGCTCCGCTCCGCGGCCAGTCCGCAGAGCCGCCGGCCGGGACAACCTGCAGCAGGGCCTCCAGCCACTGATGGGCTGCTGCGGCCACAAATGGCGTCCTGCATAGGGGATGCCATTTGCGTCCCTACACGAGCCCATGATAGGCTACATAAATGTTTATGTAGCCTATCACAGCTAAAGCGGGAACGCAAATGGCGTAGGGGACGCCATTTGTGTCCCTGCTTTAGCAGTGATAGGCTATGTAAATATATACATAGCCTATCACAGGCTAGCATAGGGGCACAAATGGCAGCCACTACGACGGCTGCCATTTGTGTAGGGATATCGGAGAATTTCTCCATGAATCTCCGGGAGGCCGAATGCCAGCGCATTCAGCCCCCCCAAATTGGTGGAGAAACAGTCCGCCACCGCCCCGCCCCTGGGATGGGACTTACCTTCGGTAGGGGTGGACGAAAGTCACTTACCTTTCGTCGAAGCTTGTTCGCGGTGGGGGGGAGGCGCTTCGCTGCTCCCCCCGCGAAGTTCAGGCCGGGGGGGAGGCTTCCCGCCTCGCCCGGCCGAAATTCAGGCTGGGGAGGAGGCTTCCCGCCTCGCCCAGCAGCGAATTCAAATTTTTTTTTTTTTTTAAAAAACGCCGTAATAGGCTACGTGACGATTAACATAGCCTATCATGGCTAGATCTGCAAAGTCAGCCGTGATAGGCTACGTTAATCGTCACGTAGCCTATCACGGGTGACTTTAAAAAAAAAATGCGTACGCTAATGGCGTTTTAATGGCCATTAGCGTACGCGCTTTTTTTTTTTTTTAAGTCACCCATGATAGGCTACGTGACGATTGATGTAGCCTATCACGGCTGACTTTGCAAATCTTCCGACCGGCCGCCACCACCGCCATTTCCAAGTAATAAAACAACAACAACAAAAACATGATAGGCTACGTAAAGATTTATGTAGCCTATCATGGCTAGATTTTAAAAAAACACCGTGATAGGCTATGTAAAGCTTTACGTAGCCTATCATGGCTGACTTTGAGAAAAAAAAGCACGTACGCAAATGGCGGCGCCCATGGGTGCCACCATTTGCATTCCTTATTTTGGCACAGGTAGTCTACGTAAATATTTATGTACACTACCTGTGCCGAAATAAGGAACGCAAATGGCGGCACCCATGGGCGCTGCCATTTGCGTACGTGCTTTTTTTTTCCCCAAAGTCAGCCGTGATAGGCTACGTAAAGGTTTATGTAGCCTATCACGGCTGACTGCAGGCCAGGGATGCAAACGGCGGCGACTATGGCTGCCGCCATTTGCGTCCCCACAGGAGAAGATCTTTCGCGGCCGGAGAGGCAGGGCGCTACCCCCGGCCAGAATTTCGGCGGGGAGGGACGGGGCGCCTCCCCCCCGCCCAGAATTTCGGGGGGAGGGACGGAGTGCCTACCCCCCACCACGAAGCAAGCTTCGGGATCAGGTAAGTGACTTTCGTCCAACCCTACATTTTTGGCCGCAGCAGCCCGGCAGCGGCCGGAGCCACTGCTTCATCCACTGCCGGAGCTGCCGCCAGAGCCACCACCAGGTAGGTCCATCCTGGGGGGATTCTGTGTGGGGGGGGAGGCTGTTCCACCATGGACTCTGGGGGCTGGAGTCCATGGTGGAATTCTCTGCCATCCTTATTTAATGCATCAGTTAAAAGTTGTCACTGATATCTCAGTTGTTTTATAGGGTGGTTGTATTGTAATGAATAATTGCTGTAGCTGTTTTAAATTTTGTATGTTTTAATTCTATTGTAAGTTGGCTTGAGCATGCTTTTCTTTTAGAAAGGCATCTCAGAAATTTAATAAATAATCAAAATCAGCATCATAAAGCTGAGGGGAGGCATGGGTAAAATATGGCTAAGAGAACTGATTCACAAAAATATGTTGATGGACATAAATTGTGTATGATTATGGCTCAGTTTAAAAGGAATAAAGCAAGCGCCAGCATGGTATGGTGGCTAGAGTGTTGGACTGGGTATCAGGAGATCTGGGTTCTACTCCCCAGTCGACCATGGAAGCTCCCTGGGTAGGGATGTCAGAGAATTTCTCCACGAATCTTGGGGAGACCAAATGCCAGCGCATTCGGCCCCCCGAAATTGGTGGAGAAATGGTCTGCCCCCCACCCCCCCTCGGGACGGGAGTTATCTTGTTCGAATGTCCCTGGTGGCGGTGGCTCCGGCGGCGGTGCGGCAGCGGTGTGGCGGCGGCGGCTGCAGCGGCTGGTCTTCTGACCGGCTGCCGCCGCCGCCATTTCCAAGTAAAACAAACAAACAAACGTGATAGGCTATGTAAATGTTTACGTAGCCTATCACGGCTGACTTTGAAAAAAAAAAAAAAAGCGCGTACGCAAGTGGCGGCGCCCATGGGCACCACCATTTGTGTTCCTTATGTTGGCACGTGTAGTCTACGTAAACATTTACATAGACTACACGTGCCAACATGTACCCCCCCTTTTTTTTTTAAGTCAGCCGTGATAGGCTACATAAACATTTACGTAGCCTATCATGGCTGACTGCAGGGACGCAAACGGCGGCAGCTACGGCCTTTTGCGGCCGGAGGGATGGTTTCGCGGCCGGAGGGACGGGGCGCCTCCCCCCCAGCCAGAATTTCGGGGGGAGGGATGGGGTGTCTCCCCCCAGCCAGAATTTCGGGGGGAGGGACGGAGCGCCTCCCACCCACCGTGAAGCAAGCTTCAGGATCAGGTAAGGGACTTTCGTCCATCCCTATCCCTGTGTGATTTTGGGCCAATCACAGACTCTCAGCACAACCTACCTCAAAGGGTCATTGTTGTGAGGATAAAATGGAGAGAAGGAGGATTATGTACGCCGCCTTGGGTTCCTTACAGAGGAGAAAAGGCGGGATATAAATGTAATAAATAAATAAATAAATAAGAAAGATGCAAAGTTGATTGCGGGAGATACACTAAGGGCAGTATCCAACTGTGTCATTCCGTTAGCGCAAATGACGTTGTGCTAGCAGAAACTACATTTCGAACTATGCACAAGAGAATCCAATTAAAGTTATGTTTGTGCAAACACAGTTCACAAGTCATGCATTATGCTTATACAACCCATTGTGCAATTGGTTCCACATAACTCTTGTGCAACTTGTGCAACCACGTGTGCAACTGGTTGTGCAACCGCTTGTACAAGCATAATGAGCAACCACTTTTGCAACAGAAAGATTCACTGGAGCTCCACTAGTACTATCTGAGTTTGCGGAATGGCACCATTGGAGACTACCCTTAGGCTCCAATCCTGAACCCAAGTAGAAAGTAAGTCCCATTGAATTTAGTGGGACGTACTTTTGAAGAAACATGCATAGGATTGTGCAGTAAGACTGCAATCCAATGCAGTTTTACATAGGAGTAAGTCCAACAGAAATTCAAGGGCCTTACTTCTGAGTAATCATGTTTAGGTTAGAAATAAGAGCCAGTGTGGTGTAGTGGCTAGAGTGTTGGGCTGGGAGCTGGGAGATCCGAGTTCTAGTCCCCACTCAGCCATGGAAGCTCACTGGGTGACTTTGGGCCAGTCACAGACTCTCAGCCCAACCTATCTCACAGGGTTGTTGTTGTGAGGATAAAATGGAGAGGAGGAGGGTTATGTACGCCGCCTTGGGTTTCTTAAAGAGGAAAAATGGGGGGATATAAATGTAATAAATAAATAAATGCTTTTTAAATCACAAAAATCATTTTTAGGAGATAATGTGCAGATGTATTTTTCACAAAAACATACAGCATAGAATACTTCTTTTTTTAAAAAAAAATTGTTGGGACAGGAAGTTTAAGCAAAGATATTTTACATATTCTGCATTCCTGCCAACAAAGTGCAAGATGAGTAATGCACATTTTCCAGTTCTAAGCGTATTTAATACAATGTTTTTACAACAGCTGTTGCTTTCACAGAACTTTAACCTTGCTGCACAAACGCATGACAAGGAAAATACCCTGTTGTCTTGGATACGGCCTTCACACATATCCCTTTTCTCAGCTGGATGGTGTCAGCTTTCAGCCTCAGAGCATTCCAATCTTGGAGCCAGGATCAGTGCCTCTGGCCTGCATACACTTCATTACAGGCCCTGGTTAAGGTTAGTACAGGAACCTGGAGCAACCGCTGCCCTTGTATATGAGCAGCTTCCATCAACACACCTGATGAGGAAGGGCAATATTAATTCCTGGGTGGGAGGGGAGAATATGAATCAGAATATCCTGACATTCTGTTCTTTGTGTCCTTCTTGCCTAGCCAGGTGCTTTAAAAGTCTTGCGAAATTTGGACCCATTTATTGTCCTCACTGAGGAGAATTGTATTACAGCTGACATTTGGAAGACCATTCATAGTATCATGTGATGGATGCCTGTCATTAAAGAGCTCAAGAACCTTCAGTTGCCTTTAGAAAGAAAGATGCAAATTACCTCAGGATTTCTTTTTGAAAATATTTTCCGACACTTTGGTATTTCCAAGTGTGCTTTGCTCACTTTATACGAGCAATTGCAGACAAATGTTCAGGACTAATTTACCTCATTCCTCTCTCTTCTTGTCATTCATATGTTACATCAACAGGGCTACCATATACTTATACTTTTATACGGTATAAAAGTATAAGTACTTTATACTTATATAAAGTATAAGGAGCAATCCTACCAGGATAGGGGTCCGCCTCCAAATTCGGAGGCGACCGCCTATCCAATGCAGGGCAGGAGAAGCATGGAGGGGATTGTCCCCTCCGTTCTTCAGCTGATTTTGTCTCTCTACCCGCAGGAAGATGGGGCATGGGAAGCAGCAGCCAGACAACACAGTGGATGTGTCATACCGGATTTCTGACTTCTGTGCCCCAGCATGCCCCCAGGAATGCCCTGTTTTCACCGCTCCGCACTCCTCTTCCAAGCATGGAGCATGGGGCCATTCTGCACTGCCTATGAGGCAGCGCGGGAGGGGGTGAAGGTTAGTTCCCGGGAACCGACCTATCCTATGGCTGTCTAGCCATTGAGTAGCAGCCATAGGATTGTGCCCTTAGAGATTGTATTATATTAATAAGTATATGGGTATTTTGTGTGTGTGTATGATGACGATGAATATAGCAGTTCTGAGTAGGGATGTGTGAATCCGCCAGGGTCTGGTCCGGGGGATGTCCATTGCAGGGAAATCCAGCCATCTTGGGGCTCGACGGATTTCCTTAGAGCCCCCTGGCCCGGCTTGTGGATTTCGTCTACATTTTTTCCTTTAAAAACAGGAAGAAATGTAAATTGCATAAGCAATTTGTGCATCTTGGGCAAAGTACAGCTGTAGTGTATTTTACACCAATCGCATCTGTAAAGTGCTTAGCTGTGCATAAATTCTCCCCCTTCAATTGACAAGGCGCATGTGCTTGTGGCTTCTTACTGGCCTAGAATAATATCTCTGCAATGAGTAATGTAGTATTCTATCAGTTTTTTGTTGATTTACAAAAGTAAGTAAATCATGCTGGCTGGGAATGCTGGGAGTTGTAGGACTTTTTTCTGTCTAATCGTGCAAAGGATTGTACCCTAAAAGCCCTTGCTATTCTCTACCTTCATTAAGTTTCTCAGTTATGAATGTGTTGACATGGACTCTTAAGTATCGCATAACAGACCCTCACAAGCATTTACTCCTGTTGGCATGGAGGACATTTTAATAGTTCATACGCTATCAGTCTTCCTTTCCTCGTTGGTTCCTCCCCTGTGAACTCCAAAATGAAAAATGAGAAGCTTCTGATCTTGCATATTACACCATAACTAATGGTTATTAAATCAATTTTCATTCTTGCTAGCTAAAATGTCATTGTGACATTATTTTAGTTTCCAGCTAGGCCATGCAATAGAAAACATTTAAATGCAATTGTTTGCATAGATCCATTAACGACAGAGGGACCTACTTACAAGTAAATATGATAAAGATCAGACTGTAAGTCATATGCTTCAGTGTGATACCTCCTTCTCTGGGCCATGTGTCTTTCCTGGATTAAATATTAGCATATTAATTAATTAGTTTTATATTCTCCCCTGATGCTGATAAGTAATCTGAATGGAAGGATAACAAGGAAGCATAAAGTTTAGGCTGCAATCCTGTATAGATTTACCTGGGGGTAAGTTCCATTGAATTCAGTTGGTCTTACTTCTGAGAAATTATTAGAGATGTAAAATTTCTAGAAATTTTGAATGCCATTGGAGTGGGGTGGACCAGAAATTTGGGGGGAAATTGAAATTTATGCAATACAAATTTTATCAAACCTAAACTTATTTTACTACTTTAACAACATAAAACACATCACTTATAACTTCATTCACATATAATACTGTACTATTTGGCATATACAGAGCAATCTGCATTTTTACTCAGAAGTTGGACCATTGTGTTTAGAGGAGCTTACTCCCAGATAAGTACACAGAGAATTGCATCTTTAAAAGTATAAATTCCTTAGTTGTGTAGCAGGATGTCTGTATCACAGTTGTTTCAGAAGAGACAGGAAAAAGTTGACCAGCTCAGAACGTCAGCAGATGCAGAATACTTGCTTCTAGTATCTTCAGACTAGATCAAGAGCCTTTCTACATGAGGCTTTTATTGCGCACTTGTGATTTCTCACTTACAGTAGTCTACAGGTTCTTTTCACAATGTCATCATCCTTCAAGGCCTGTTGCATGCTTTGCAACCATTATCATGTGTTTTTCCCCCCCCAACAAGGAAAGTCTGGTATTATTTAGAAATGGAATGTCCTGTGTAATTGTGCAATTCTGCTATACCACAGCACCATCTAGTGGTTGTATAATGAAACATATAGAAAGGCAGAGAAATAAACCTCCAGGGGGAAAAAGCACATGTAAAGGAGCTGAGCTAAACCCCTCAAAGAATCTGGAAGCAAAAGTCTCAGTTAAGGTGCAGGATAAAAGCCTCATGCAGAAATGCCTCAGAGGTAGGGATGTACGAAACTCACTTACCTTTGCTCCATCCCTCCTCTCCTCGATGGGGGAGGAATCCTCGATGGAATCCTCGATGGGGGGGGAGGTGATCCGGTACTCCACCCCGGAATCTTTGATGGCCAGCTCCGCTCCGCAGCCAGGCTGTGGAGCAGCCAGCCAGGGCCATCCGCAGCCAGATTTCCGGCTGCGGACGGCCTGGTGCGGACGCAAATTGCTGAGCAGTTCACAATATTAAAATACAATATTAAGAACAACATTAAAACACAGCATTAAAAACACTTCCAACTACAGTAAAAACTCAAAGAGCAGTAACATGGAGCAGCATAATTAATTTACTTACAGCCCAGGGAAAGCCTAGTTGAACAGGCTGAGGGCTCAAGCATGTAACCAGCTGCTGTCTAAACACATTCTTAGACACCAAAGAGGTTGGTTACATTTGCACCTGAATCAGCTCCCCAACCATTCCACAGACATTCTGATGCTGTCATAATTTGTTTTTTAGTTAATATGTAAAACCACGAGCTGGATTGTCCCACTTTACTTTCCCCTAGAATAGACATGTTAATCCTCCTCCCTTGGACAACTTCCAAAAGAAGAAATTATATACTAGACTTAAATTCTTCCTGCCATTGAAATGGAATGTGATATTCTTCACTTCCTGCTTTAAGCAGTCATGGACTATTGTGCTATATTTTGCCTCAGAGTAAGAGATTTTAAATATCTAATATTCCTTGGTGAATGAAAATAATTCAGCTTTAAGTCTTGGAGAAGTGTGTTTGTATATATTTCATATGTATTTGTTTTCTTCATGGTAAAGTGGTGAACTCATTCACTTTGGGCACTACCCACCCAGAGATAAAGACTTTTAAGTTCCATTGACCTAGCATGCACTTACGTCTCTCCCCTGTACAGAGGATTGGATATCTGTACTAAGGAACTCAGTTCTTTTTCTCTTTTTCTTAAAAAAAATGCTAATGGTCTTCATGGTGCCCAAGGCACACCATTTGGATGCTCCAATGTAAAGCAAATGTAGCAACCAAGCCCAACAGAGTTCTTGATATATGTACCATAGAATTTATGGATGATCAATTTAACAAATAAACTATTAGAATTTAATCTTTACAGGGCCCTGGTACATTTTTCATATCTTTAATGGAACAATTATTTTGTAATTTCAAACCATGCTAAGGATTTATGTGGCATTGATTTCGGCTATGAAGAATTGTGTTTCCAATTCAGACTGAGTTTCTAAAATCAATGTGGTGTAGCCCATATTCATGGGTTTCTTACACCATTTGCCTGCAATAATTTCTTCTCTATTGATGTTAAGCAATGACACACTAAATGCTGGTGGGAAATTGTGGTTTCTCTGTGATCTTCTAGGCAACTGCTGCAAAGTCCTAAGTTGATTGGGTCACACAGATGATGGGTAAACGAGATCGGAAACCCAGCTCACCCTAATTGAAGTCCATCACAACTATATAGTCCATCACACAATATCCACAACACTACACTGCACTACACATTATTATGGTCCTTCTGAGAGCATTCCACATCTGGATGCACTGTTGTCATGTGCAAGCATTTTGGTTAGATGCCTGCTAGAAATATGTCATTTAATGCACCCAAGAGGTAGATGTGCGCATTTATTAACTATGCAGCTCGATGTATACATATTTACTTGCAGTTAGGTCCCACTGTGTTCAGTGAGCCTCACTCCCAGGGAAGAGTAGGGGCTGATCTACATTGCACCCGCCATAACAATGAATTCGGTGTCAGGTTAAACACTCTTGCATTAAAGCGTGATTATCCACACTCACCCATTTTCCCCATTGTGGTGCTTCATCGAATGTGCGAGCTCGGTTCACACTCAAGCACTGTGCTGTTTTCCTGCTCTTAAAGATGGAGGCTCTCACTGGAGGAGAAACTCCAAAATTAAGGCATTAACTTTGAAGAATTGTGGCTTCTCTGTGATTTTTTTCCTTCTAATTCAGGCATGATCTTCAAAGATTCAAAAATTCAAAGATTTGAAGCTTCAAATTTTTGAATTTTCAAATCTTTGAAGATCTTGACTGGCTTAGAAAAAAAAATCGCAGAGAAGCCACGATTCATCAAAGATAACGCCTTAATTTAAAAAAAAAATCCTAGGAGGGGGTAAAATGTAGTCTCATTTGAAGGGATAGAATAACCCCCTGCTCAGTGCAGGAAGCCTGATTCCCAGGCGGTCGCCCATCCAACTACTGACCAGGGCTGGCCCTGCTTAGCTTCCGAGATCAGACAAGCACGTGCACATCCAGCCCTTTGCTTGTTACTGAGGAAACATTGAGCGCTGAGGAAGCTATGCGATCAGTAGCTGGAAGACGACATGGGGCTGTTGAGAGCTGTGATTGGACAGGAGGGAAATACAAACACCGCTGTATATGGTCAGGCATGGGAGGGCACTACGACCAGATATGGTAGCGAAGGTGGAAAATCAGAGCACATTAAGGGGAAATACTGGGATATCAGGGTATTGAAAGCAGGAGCATGGAAGTGGGAAATTCCAGTTCCAATTCGAGGCGGGTACTGTGTAGTGTGAAAGACGGGCAGTGAAACCTCATTAGAAGCGAGAAAACCTGTAAGTGTAGATCGGCCTTGGATTGCAATTTTAGATCACAATCTTAAGCACCACCTGCCTTACAGTAAGTCTCATTGAACTCGGTGGGGCTTACCCCTGAGTAAACATGCAAAGGATTCTGCTACAAATAATTATTCTCTCCCCATTGTTCCTTCTCCTAGTTTGGTACTCTGCAATGCTTTAGAGATGCCAAAACGAAAGTGAGGATAATAGCTAAATAAGTGGTTATCTTAATGTGACTAAAATTAGAAGATTCAAAAGCTAAATTCCTTCTCCTCTTTTCCCCTTCAGGCTATTATCTCTGACATATCTTAGAACTGTTGACAGAGTCATGCTATGTTTGCTTCGGCTAAAACCTGCTTAATAGCTGATTAGCTCATTTTTTTCTCTTGAGAACCCAGATGTTCTTTCTTTTTAGCCAAGGTTCCATTAAGATATTGCAGGCTCACTGTCACCACTTGGGGCTGGCGATGGGGATGGAAGGGAGAAACATCAAATAGCCATGTGCTCCAAAACAATATACCAAAAAGAAAAGCCACATTTCGCCATTGTTTGGGGCAGGGGTGTTGACAAAAAGAAATATTTCAGATCAGCTGATAGATTTTTTTGCTAGCTGAAGTATTAGAAATGCTGGGAGTCATATTTTGATATCATTGACAACTGAGTCCAGCCTCTTAACTTAAGATTGTGTGACAATAGGCCACATCCATGTATGTATCATGATCAGCACGATCACTTGGTATAACTGGACCAAGTGCAGCTTGATCCTAAATACACTTGGCGAGATCTAAAGCCCCCACTACATACACATGACCTGTAATCAGAACTGTGGTGCTGCTGGTCAGCCAAGGGTGCACTGGGTTGTGGTTACTGAAGTCAATGCAAACCAACAAGAGAAAACAAGACTGTACATTTATAATAAAGTTATTAAATATAAACTATTTTTAGTGCAAACAATTAATGTTAATTTAATCACATTTTTCAAAACCAGTGTCAAGTATTTGTCAGTCATCTGAGTGCCTCTGCATCGGCAAGGACATCGACAGCAGATGCAGATTTATTTTTTACTAAGTAGTTTGCAAGAATACTGCCATGGCCAGCATCTTTCCCCTTATATCTCTGCACTGGTAGGAGCCAAAGACATATAGCTTAATCCTAAATGGGGTTGGGGGATATGTGAACTGGCAGATCATCTGCCATTCTGCTGGCTTGTGCCAGCCAGGGTGGGAGGAATGGGGCTGGGATGTCCCTGCCTTGTCCCATGCAGCTCTCCTCCAGCTTGTATTCACCACCACTGGTTCCTAATCCTGGGGATCTCTCCAGTGAATTAAGGGGCTTTGGGTCCAGCAGGCAGTGGTATAGTGGTGAATTTTGAAGTGCAGGAGTTCATTAAAACAGTCCTCATAGTCAAATCCCCAAAGAGAGTTCATAGCCATGCCCCAAGAAGAGGCCCAAAATTCAAGCAGCTGCGTCGATCCATTTTACATATTATAACACCCAATTTATTAGGATCAGCTGACCATCGTAGTATAGTGGGCTATCAGTGAGTAGTGTTGTGGTTAGCATGCCGGACTTTGGCTGGACAGACCTGGTTTCATGTCCCTGATCAGCCATGAACTTCATTTGATGATCTTGGCCCAGCCACTGTCTGAGCCTAGCTTACCTCACACATTTATTGAGAATAATGTGGAGTACCCCACACACATGTAAATCACCCTGAGCTCAATGGAGGAAGGAGGGTCTGTCAATCTTCTTGGGCAGATCATATCATCACTTGGGCAGATCATGTCACCGCTCTTGCTTTGAAAAAGGTCCTGGGGCTGCACTGCCCCTGTGCTCCCCACTCTACCTCAATACTGCCAGCAGATCCAGGGCCATTTCCATCTTGCCCCTCCCCAATGTCCCATTTTGGGGTCTACCACCAGCAGGAACATGACCAATGGTATAGTTACACGCCCAGAGCTTTCCATGGGTGTAATGGGGCCTCCTGGCTGGAAGGATGTGGCCCCCACTAGTGGAGCTCCTCACTGCCAGCAGAGAGGCACCTCTGTCCCCAAGGGGAGGGTAGGATTGTTCTGTCTCTCTTTTGGTTTTGCTTTCAATGAAACCTGAAAATTTGAGAAAGGACCCTGAAACATCCCCATGAGGAGCAGACCTCTCCTGGCCTCCTTCTAGCTATGCTCCTAGGATGCTGGCAGAGTGTTCCTGTTGTTTTTTGGAAGCAGTTGAGATTACGTTGAAAATCTGAAAAGGAGCTGAACCTTAACCTTTTTGTCTTACCTTCTAGCTGAACCTGAGCCAAGCCAAAGTAAAAACCAAGTTGACTTCATTTTATTAACAAGTGGGTTTTAAAATCCCTTCATATAGGTTAATTGCCGTTATTTAAACATGCTTATAGCTCAATCCGAAACATGTTTGCTCAGAAGTAAGCTCCATTCAGTTGGGGGTGGGGTGTATCCTTAGGATTCCAGGCATAAACATTTTCATGTTGTTGTTGTTGTTTTATTCCCAGCGTGAAAACTTCAACTGATTCATTTAGTTCACATGTGGAGATGGGAAAGGGAGAAGGGGAAACAGGATTCAACTGAGCCTGGTTTGAATTAGTTTACCACATGCTAAGTTGTGGTTTGGAGGAGTGTGCCATTATTATGAGCTGTTTTGCTTTATCTTGAAAAACTGAGGAAATTACGTAAAGAAAAGGTGGATTATATTAACACATGCCAACGACACTTGAAAAGAATGGCTTCAGGTGTTTGGCCCACAGTAAATTAATCAATCCAGGTGGATTATTAATTTTCTTTCCTCAGATACACCTGTAACTGTAGCATTTCAGTGACTACCTGTTTGTTGTTGTTGTTGTTTTTAAATGAGTATTGCAAACCACAATACAGGACACGCTACAAATTTTTAACAAGCATTCTTTGTACTTATAGTGAATGGTCGCCATTTTGAGGTGGATGTGTAAAAAGAAATCTAGAACTTTACAGAAGGAAACCTTTTCATCCGTTCTGAAATGCAATATTAATCATGTCATCGATTTATTATTTTATAGCTTGCTCTGTACAATCTCTTGTCACCATCTATTTCAGTCTTCTCCAACCTGGTGCCCTCCAGATGTGTTGGACTACAATTCACATCATCCATGGGTGTAACGGGTGCTGGCTGGGGATGGTGGGGATTGTAGTCTAACACATCTGGAGGGTGTCAGGTTGAGAAAAGGCTGATCTATTATATAAGAAACATGGCTGAGACAAAGGGAGGAACTCTGGCTAGGTTGTCTGACTTGTACAACATGCTGGCAGGAGCAGAGTAAAACTGTGGGGACTGCAGCCTCTCATGAAAAGGCTGAGACCTCCATTTGTAAATGAGCCCACAGGATGAATTTGAAGCCTCTGATCTAGAGACCATTCATCAGGAAATTGCCAAATATACTAACAACACATATTATGCTTATAAGCCAGCTGGCTAGATATCTGAGAACCAAATGAAAAAACATTTATTCCCTTATGGGTATGAAAAAAGGCAGCCATTAAGAGAGACCAAGATATTTGGTTTCTGCTTGTTTAAATCCACCTTAAAAATCACTTACAGCCAATAAGGACTAACCGCAGGAGACCTGGCTCACCATAACCAGCCACATATCACTTATACTAAACCACTTCTAAGGGGGCGATAAAGTGTATTTTCCAAATCCATCACTGGCTAGGTTTTGAGCTGGCACGACAGCTCCGTAAACTGCATCAACACAGTGGTACCAGGCTTGGATCAAGCACAGCAGGACAGAGCCATGCATCTCTTCAGACCAGTTCATGTTGCTGTCTAGACTGTGTCAAGTCACTCTGTATGAATGCTGGATGTTGTTCATCTTTTTTTCTTTCCTTTTTATCCTTGCCTTGTCAGCCAATACAGCAAAAGAAAAGAAAAAGAAAAACACCATGAAAAGCAACCCTTCGCCTACATCTCGCATCTCTTTTTTTGTGCCAAATATAAGATTCACCAACTTTACATATTTCAAATTGCAGTTTTGGAAAGTAAATACAACAGCACAGTGGATATTGATGAATTTTATTTGTGTGGTATTCACTATCTTTTATTTTAAGAGTGTGTTTAGTGGTGGTGGTGGGGATTTACTTTATCTATAGTCAATACTTGGTGCATCTCAGCTTTCATAACCGGCAACGAACAGTATTGCCACTTAAATGTTCCAAAGATACAGGTCTTCCTTTGTTGCCTCTCCTGTTATGTGCTATGGACGTTCAGAAATAAGGGACAACCATCCTGTTTTGTCTGGGAATGCCTGGCTACTTAAAAATCTAGTGAATCCATTTTGTATAGAGGGTGAAAGTTATGGGGGCGAGGGGATCTGGCCCCCTTACTGCATGTAGACTATTCAAGAGACAGAAGGCCTCTGGGGTGCAAGTCTAGGGTCCTGCTCAGCAGAATACGATTGAGGAGCCCAAATGCAGTAAAAGTGGATTACCACATTTTGAAGTAATACACATTCACATCTAAGGGGGGGGGGGCATATGACCATGAGACCATTAAATCCAGAGTAGGGATAAGTGAGAAATTTGTTTCAGTTCATTGTTGATCAGAATTTATCCAATTTGCACATTCCAAACCTGAACACCATCTGAGGTACACACATCTGTACATTTCAGAATTTGTGATGCAATTTGAGCAACAACAGCAAACACATACAAAAATGCATACATTTGAAAAATGTGCATGAAAAGTATCCGTACATTTGAAATATGCACACAAAAATGCTTTAGTCAATGGGAGAAAATGTGTATATTTCAGAAATATGCACAATTGATGCCTACATTTAGGAAAATATGCACAAAAATATGCATGACAACATAAGCCAGTGTGGTGTAGTGGCAAGAGTGTTGGACTGGGAGCCGGGAGATCCAGGTTCTAGTCCCCACTCGGCCATGGAAGCTCACTGGGTGACTTTGGGCCAGCCACACACTCTCAGCCCAACCTACCTCACAGGGTTGTGAGGATAAAATGGAGAGGAGGAGGATAATGTAAGCCGCCTTGGGTTCCTTGCAAGAGGAAAAAAGGCGGGATATAAATGCAATAAATAAATAAATAAATAAATAAAGCTTGCGATTCGATTCAGGCATGAGTCAAAATGAGCTTTGAGGTGAATATCAGAAAACCTTTAGGAATTCGACTTTTGCTAAGTCATACATCCCTAATCCAAAGTCTGAATTATCCAACAGCACCTCTGACCCTAAGTCATAAACATGCTGATGTGGTTTTGTGATGTCATAGTAATCCAACTTGAGTATGAGATACATATATTCCAGAAAAAGTCATCAAGCTTTACAAAACTCATCCTTCTCACTCTTCTAATTATCATGTATTCATTTCAGCCATTTTCTGGTCACTTCACAACTTACATTTTTAAAATATTGGAGAACCCCCTGTGAGTCAACTGATCTTTCCATCCAGCACGTAGGAATTCATTCATTCATTCATTCATTTATTCAATTAATTTATTAATCATCCTATAGCTGAAGTTCTTAGGGCAACATACATAATAAAAACAAATACTATGAAAGCAATGATTACACACATTGAAATAATTTCCTGAAGTTTTAAAAGCAGCAACAACTTAAAATAATTTAAAAGAACAGATAAATATCCAAGCAGCTAAAAAAAAATAGAAAAAGGCAATTTTAAAATTCAGCTTTAAAAAAAATGACTTTCCCCTTCAACCTTGCAGCAGCTGACTGTTACCTGAATCTCCTATGCTTGAATGTCTGCCAAAAACTGGAGCATGAGACTGAGCCACATTTGTTGATTGCACTAAAACTAGACCCACCCCATTGAAAAGCATTAGTAGTGCGCGTTTGGAAAGTATTAGTAGTTGTTTTTATTCTGTTGTTGTTGAGTTTTTAATAGATTTGTTTTATTCTTATTTTTAATCGTTTTTCATTTATCTGTGATTGAAAACCATCTTGAGTGCCATTTTCTTGATAGAAAGGTGGGGCACAAACCAAATAAATAAGCCATGGACTTACAGTAGCTCTGTATTTCTTAAAGAATGTAAGGACAAATTGCCTTCTGTAGAAACACATTATGCCATATGTTGAGTAATGACCATAAAGTTAATTGCACTTTAAGTGGGTCAGCAAGAACCATTAAACGTTATTTTGGGGCCTCCATTTTTTCTTTGTTTATTTTGGTTAAGCACACTGAGATAGGAGTACAGACGTGGCATCGAATGCTCCGTCACAACCCAGGTTTCTGTAAATTATAGATGGAGGCAGTCAATAGATTTGTAAGCCTGCCATAGGATTCCATGAGATCATCTATCCCTTTGCAGTTCTCGCTTGCTGAGTTTCAGACCACCCATACACTTTGTTTTTGCTTGGGCAGACTGAAAGAAACCTTCCTGTACAATTACTTGAAGGTTATATTAAGCATTTGCATGATATATTTTGAGGAGAGTCGTGTGTGTGTGACAATGTAGAAATGCTATTCAATTGGAGTACAGTTCAAAAGTCTGAGGGAGAAAAGAGGGTGAGGTGAAATCTAGGTGTGTGGGCTGTTTTTAAGAATCTATATGAGAAGAATCATTTGCATTTCTAAAATGTGAATGAGGCTTTTCCAGGGAGGGGATGCAATGTGAGCAAATCTTCCAAAGACTAGCAGGCTACTTCTGACATGGACCTGTGTATTAAGCACTGTGGTTTGTCCTTTCTTCACAGTGCCTCCGCAGCGGCCATCCCCTCCCTCCGCAAGCTCAGATCCTGGCCCTGGGCAGACAGACTGACTTCGCTCGGAAGGAAAGAGATGGGCAAAAAGAGGAGGCTGGTACTTCTGTGTGGAGGATGCGTGCCCGACTGAGCTGTTGCTGATGGTGGTTCTGCACAGCAATGCTGTTTTCCTGCTGCTTTTCACAGAAGTTGCCCTAGTCGAAACTTCTGGTTTTGGTGGGGTGGTAAATCCACTCTGGGTTTCAGTCAGAACCAGCCAGAACTCTAAAAGAGCTATCCAAGGTGTTGGACCTATTTTGGGGATAGGGTTCCGCCCCTTGGCTAGCTCCTTTAGAGTTCTGGCTGGTTCTGACTGAAACCTGGAATGGATTCATAGCCCCATTAAAACCAGAGCCACCAGCTTCCACAGGTGAACAGAAATAAAGAAGCAGCGGGGTCCAACCAATGAATTGCTGGGCCCGAACAGCAAGAAGTGCCCCATTTAGAAGGAGCGGGGAGGGAGGCCCCTTCCCTCCCTCCTGCATCACAGACCGCAAGTGCCTATTTCGCAGGAACATCTAAACCTCTGGTTATCATGAGGTAGATATATAAAAAATAACCACCACAAGTTCTGTTAAAATACACAACGTCTTATTCTCTCTCTCTCTCTCTCTCTCTCAATCTTTTGCAATTTGCCCTTGAATATAACCAAGAATAGAATGTTGAACTCCCAGGTGAGGCTCTGACTGTGCAATTGCCCTGCCTCGTTCACAAGGGGTTCCAGTTGGTGTCAGGTTGAATTCGGGATCGGTCTTTCTTGAGAGGAAGGACCCACTGACCAATGGGGGGGGGGGAATCCCTCCTCCCACCCCACCCCACAGCTCACCCCAGTCGGCAGGGTCTCCTTAATTTCTGTGTGGCATTTTTAGGGGGGTGGAGAGGCTGCCATGGAAAGTCCACTTCCACCAGTGCACTTGATCCCGCTTAAACCTGGATCCAACCCATCATCTTTCCTAGTGCTGCTTCTTTCTTTTCTGCTACCAGAAAAATATCTATTCAGGAAGAACAGATGGAATAGCTGCACAACGTCTTTTGATCATTAGTACCAGTAGCCTTCCCCCTGGAAGCACCCTATGAATCCTGCTCCCTTACATTGACATACTTCCCACCAAAACCTGAGCTGGTGCCCCCTGCATAATGAGTAGCTCTGTGTGCCACATATGGCCCATGCATTGCTCATCTTGGTGCAAAATTCCTTAAAGGTTCACAAAAATAAGCCATCTGTTCATTAAGAGGCCGAGCAGGGGCATTGCTGGGTCTGGAGCCCTGGCCCCAAATCAGTTTTCTGGGGGCCTGCATCTATTCCCCAGAGCCCTGAGTGTCCATTGGTGCCAATGGATGGGGGGAGGTGAGGGGAGATTCACCTTAATTGCCATGAAGGGGGCAGTTTGGAAGGGGGACTTGCAGCTGGGGAGGGGTTAACTCTCCCCACATGCTGCAACAGTCCCCACCCCCAATCTCTCCATGCAAGGCAATTAAGCTTAGACAAGAACTTTTTCCATTGGTTTGGGAGGATCTGGTTCAGGATGCACATTAATTGAGGAATTTATTTTATTGGAGGTTATTTGTATGAGAAATGAATTGGCTGTTTTTGCCTCCTGTGAAATTTAAATAAAACTCAGCAATTATTTCTACATTGGCATAGATAGATAGATAGATAGATAGATAGATAGATAGATAATCAACATACTCAAATTGTATTCAGATTTGTGTCCTATGAGCCTGGGCCCCAAATCTTTTAAGTGACTAGCAACGCCTCTAAGGCAGAGTAGTAGAGGACTACCTTGCAATGCATTTGTCTAATGAGGATTTTCAGGTAAAGGTGGCTTTAATGAGAATGGCTGCGCTCACAAACACACACACCCCAGTTCCGTCATTTAGACAACAACTTTCCCCAGCATGCCTCTTGTATTCCTGCTGGCCCATGTTCCTTTCTGCACACCAGACATCACTCTTGGCACGAAGGGAAGACAATCATTCTGCTTTGCATGCCAAGCAAGCCTGTACCTTTCCAACTTGGAACTTGCCACGTGATATGGAAACAGCCAAGATACCTTCTTGTGCCCTTACAACTTGTTAAGAGCATCTCTACTAGGGCTGTTCACTGCTGTGGCCCAAAGCCTGAACTCTGAGTAGAACTGGGTAGAACTGCCTCAGGATGCTTCGGGCCACCTCCAAGTCGAGGTGGAGGGGCCCCGAGGCAGCCCGAAGCAGATTGGGTCATCTGGAAGCACTTCAGAGTGCTTCGGAGCGATCCGGAGGCCCAGCCACCACACCACCACTGCCCAGCCCCTAGGTCCTTACCTGGTCCTCTGGTCACGTGCCAGCAGCTGTCTTGTTCCAGGGAATGGGGGGAGCCATTTGAAAATGCCCCCCATTCCCCGGAACAAGACGGCTGCCGGCGTGCATCCAGAGCGCCTAGGAACTGGCGGCAGCAGCAGCTCCCCCAGTGGCAGTGGCGGCAGCAGCGGCAGCCCGCCCTCACTGCAAGCTGCCGCCGCTGGCCTCACTCAAGCAAGGAACCCATGAAGGCTTGAGAAGAGGCAGGAGTCGGCCTCCAGCCGGGTGCCCTCCCCTCCTTCCAAGGAAGGGAGAGAGAGAGCAGTCAGAGGGCAACTCCTGCCTTCATGTCTGTTGGTGGGCTGCAACAGGCAGTGATTTCCCTGGCAGTGCCTTCCCCAGCCACTCCCCCAGCAGCAGCTCCCCCGGTGGTATGAGCAGCAGCGGCAGTGGAAGCAGCAGTTCCCCTGGCGGCAGCGGCACACCCCACCTGGAACAAAGGCCCAGGTAAGGAGCAGGGGTCTAGGAGGCACGTTGGGCGGGCAAAGCAGGATTCGGATGTCCAAATCCCACTTTGGCTTCATAGGCCGAGGTGGGGGGGGGGGCGAATCAGCCTGAGCCAAATCAGGGCTGCCTCAGAAACCCCAAAGTGGCTTCTGAGTTGGATCAGGCGGTCCATGCACAGCCCTAATCTCTACAACAGCGTAAAATCCTGCTCTGGGATCTGCTTCCATTTTAAACTCAGGATCACAACAGGCTCCCTTTACATGTGCTTCCTTTTCCCCTTCCCCTGTCCCCCTGCTTCTCACCCTTATCTGAGTCTTCCATATGTTTCATTGGTCTCACTCCTCTTTTTGCCACGTTTCCTCTTTTCACAGAGGGAATTCAAGCGGTACACAAGGAGGGTAATTTGATAGCTCATTATCTTCGATCTTTTGAAAAAACAGAATAAGGATCATTTAGTGCAGGAGACGCCCTGGAGGTTCACGACATCATCTAAAGGGCCCATCTAAAGGGCAATCTCAGTAGCAGAATAAAAGCTTCATGTGAAGAAGCCCTTGGTCTGGGCCCAAAGGAAAGGTTACCATAACACAAGGCAGTATTGTAAGCCCTTTCTCCATCAGAGTTGTTCTTAGATTGCTTCACTATACTGGGTGCCCTCAAACCCTTGGTGTAAGTATATTTTACCTCAGGGGTATTGAACTTCTTTCAGCCTGAGGGCCAGAATCCATTTTGGAGAAGCTTTCAGGGGCCACATTCCAGTGGTGGGTGGGGCTGAAGACAAAAGGTGCAGAACCAAAAATACCCCAAACACCAGCATACCTTAGCTTAAAGCTCTTACTTCCTAGGCCTTAAGAGAGGCATTTCAATCAAAGCCAGGAGACCACCAAATGACCGATGGTTGGGGGAAGGGGTGGGGCTAGGGGAACAGGCATGGCCATCTGGGGAACCCCAAAGGGTCAGATTTGGCTTCCATGCAGGCCAGATTTGGCCTCAGGTTCTGAACCCCTGTTTACCCCCTAGTCCCTAACCAAAGCAAAGCCCAAGTATATATTATTTCATGTTTCATTCCATAGTACTCTTGCCTTGCTCATTCCTTCCCATGCTGTGGTTCCTTATTCCTGCCATGTTCAACATGCAGACGAGTGTTGATGTGTGATTGCACCAGGGCCAGTCCGACCATTAGGCAAAATGAAGCAGCTGACTCAGGCCACAGAATTTAGGTGTCACGAAAGAGCAGCACAGTAGTTCTTTGGTCTGTTAGTGTCGTATTTTTACTGCTAGAGATGAGGAGAGGAGCTTGTGGGAATTTCTGCATCACATGCCAAAATAACTTGGCTGCCTTTGGGTGCTATGCACCTTGACTTTGGTGGCTGCAGGAGCAACATTTGTTGCTTTGCCTCAGGCAGCAAAGATATCTTGGACCGGCCCTAGTGATTGCACTCAGCGTGCAATTCAAGCCATATTTATGATACAGCTGAAAGAAGTTTCTGGAAAGCAGGTTAAGTGGTCCCATTCCAAATATAAATGGAGTTGCAATCTGCTGCAGCCAACACCCTTTGCCATATGCTCAGCTATGCAAAGATCCACACCACCTGTTTGGGTGGGAGCAGATGCATTTCCCCTGAAGAATCAGGTTTGCAGTGTGTGGGTTCTCCTGGATCCAGGGTTATCTATAGGTACTCAGGTGAGGTCATGGCTAGGAGTGCTTTTTACCAGCTTTGTCTGGTTCACCCACAGCATCCCTATCTGGGAGAAGGCAGATCTAATCTCAGTTACCCATGCAAATCCAGACTACTGTGATTCGCTCCATGTGAGGCTACCTTTACAAAAGGTTTGGAAAATGCATTTGGTTCAAAAATCAAAATGCAGCCACCAGGTTGATGTTAGGAGCAAGGCAGTTGGTACATATGATGCCAATTTGATACCAACCATTTGTTACCAATACAAATTAATTTCCAGGCCCAAAGTAAAGTGCTGGTTTTAAACTTGAAAACCCTTTAGAGACTACATCAGGGCAGGCCCTCCGGATGTTGCTGGGTTACAGTTCCTATCAGCTAAAGCCAGCATGGCCAGTGGTCAGGGATGATGGGAGTTCTAGATGGAAGGGTTTCCTGCATGAACCTACTCGAACTTTCGGATTGGCATTTGAGAGCCCCTTCTCTGGCCTGCTGTCAGCAGAGGTCAGATTGGCAGGTATGAGGGCAAGGGCCTTTTTGATGGTGGCTCTGACAGTTGAATTCCCTCCCTGGAGCACAATGCTAAGGCCCCTCTCCTTCTGCTTTTAAGTGGCCTTTGAAGAAATTTTTCTTTTACAAAGCTTTGAAGAGCCAGTGTGGTGTAGTGGCTAGAGTGCTGGACTGGGAGTCGGGAGATCCGAGGCAAGTGTGGTGAGGTATATTGGATTTCTATTGAAATTATAGTTATTATTTATAAATGTGTATCTATACATAGGGATGTACAGACTATGTAAAATCCACTCCATCTGTGTTTCACAGATTGTCTGGCACCTTTTGTTCCGGTGTCTGCTCCCAGACGGATTCGAATTTTTTTTTGGTGCAAAAAATTATGCAAATAATTTCGTAAGAGGGTTCGCAACGATTTACATAATTTACTTTAGTACGTAACCTTTAGCGTATTGTCCCCCATTCCATTCAACATTTCCCTGTGTATATTTACCAGTCTCAGCAGAAACGTGTGTATTTTCCCACAAATCAATATGTGTAAATTTTGGGAAAGTAAAAAGAAAGATCCGAAAGTCCACAGACTCTGTGCAGCCTGAAAAGGTTGGTCCACAGCGGATTCTACAGATCAGATTCTTAAAAATCTGAGCTCATTTTAGTCCATCTTGAATTTCTCCAGCATCCCTATCTATAATATAAATTAGCATATGCAAATTTTGTGCAAATGGGTGTCCTCTTTTGTCCTCCTTTTGAGTGATGCATTTCCTCTTATTTTTGGTCATGCATAAGTGGCCGCTATCCCTGCCACTGCTACATATTGACTGAGGGGGGAAGAGAGACCAACCAAGGAGACAGCAGAAATAAGAAACAAAGACATACATGTCAACAGCTTGTAGCCATACAGACTAATGGATACCTCTGTGCAGGCACTGGGCTCTGATAAATGCTTGGTTGGCTTCCCTCCCCCTCAATAGTGGTGGTTGAGGCAGGGGGTTCAGTCAGTGCATGCCTTTGCAGGGACTGTTGAGCTAGCATCTGAAAGCAACCTGGCAATTCTCCACGTTCCAACCTGGCAATCCCATATTGGACAGGGTTTTGTGTGTGTATTCAGAGAATAGCTGTGCAGTGGATATGAAGAAAACTTAATTTCCTGTTTAGCTGTGGGGGGAGGGGGGAGAGGGGAGGGAGAAAAAAAAACCCTATTCTCTACAGGTTTCTGTTTTTGCTGTTATTCTTTAGATTAACATCTGTCATAATGATTGTTAGATGGAGCTGAATTTGTGGCTCCCCCCCCCCATAATAACAGCTGGTAAGGCACAGGTGCTAGTAAAGGAAACCACAGCTCCACAGAAATGTACCAGGGAGCTCTTTGTTATGTTAACACCCTGTTTGGACAGCACTTAATTTGCTCTGGTGTGAAATGTTCCTTATGCATAAGGTGCTGTGTAAACAGTGCTCCAGAGATGACTCGCACTAAAGGTAGGTTTTATTTGCAAACAGGGTGGCTTAAAAATGCACCAAAACTAATTACTTAACTGTTTTCTCAATATGATGTTACTACTCTCACACTCTGTAAAACAAAACAAAAACAAAACAAAACCTGACTGGCCACGCCTAGGAAAGATTGGGGCTTGGAATGAGGTTGTATCAACAGC
This sequence comes from Heloderma suspectum, assembly GCF_057233095.1. Lineage (NCBI taxonomy): Eukaryota > Metazoa > Chordata > Lepidosauria > Squamata > Helodermatidae > Heloderma > Heloderma suspectum. Next base: position 92,872,852 of record NC_139459.1, read on the forward strand.
TACATCCAGTTCAGCTCAGTCTTGTGAAGCATGGTATTTTACTGGCTTTATGGCAGCCTTTCCCAACCTGGTGCCCTCCAGAAGTGTTGGAATCCCTCTCCCAGGGTTGCAGGAGTTGTCATCCAACACCTCTGGAGGGCACCAGGTTGTGGAAGGCTGCTTTACAGCAACATCACAGCTGGATATGGTGGCTCTGGCTCCCCTCTTGCGGACAGAAGTCAGTTCTTTCACTGACTGAGGTTGTAAATAATTCTACTGACTTGGGATAGCCACCTTTCTTTCATCAAAGGGCTCATGTGCCTTTGACAGCTGTGTAATAAGCGGAAGCTCTAGGAGCAAAGTCTTTCCCATCATGGCATCTTCAGGCTGGGAAAAGCTTCACTTCTTAAATGTGTGCTTGTCACACTGCTGTCAAAGACGCAGGAGCTCTGCCAGAAACAACAAGAACAAAAAAGCTGTCAACCCTGTAAACATAAACTTTGTTCCAGAGATACAGCCCTAAGAAACCACAAAGATATTCAAATCAAATTCCAAATTCATAACATCTCTCTCCATTCTCCACATGTCTAGTTTTGAAGTAAAGCACCAGCTCAGGACTCCATAAAGATCACTGAGATATTCCACGAGTTTCTAAATAACAATATTCCAAAGGCTAAACATAGTTTTAATGGCCGCGTTTGTCCACACATCATGCTAATCCATGGGGGTGGAGGGTGGCAAGCCACATTGGGTAGGTGGTTAGGCGAACAACCTGCTGTGCTCCCGTCAGACAATCTGGCAAATGAGCTACACAGAGAAGTTTATTTCACCTCACCTCTCCTCCTCCTGTAGTCCTCCTGCCCAGCTGGGCAGTTATCCCAGCTTCCTCTGAGGCGGGAATAGATTGCTTGGAAGGAGCAGAGTGGCAGCAGCATTTTTGGCCACTCTTCCTGAGCAGTTCTGTAAGCCATCTCCATAACCTACACTGGTGTGACAAACAACACACTAACCCACCATAGGTAAAATAACCTTTACTGCAAACCATAGGTTCTCAGGGTGGCTTATTTGGGGGAAATAACCCACCATGGGTGGTGGTGAGGGAACATCCCACAGACAACACATTAACCCATCATGGATTGTTCCAGAAAATAAATCACCATGAGTTAACGTGTTGTGTGAACCTAGCTGCTATGTAGGTTCAGAGGACAACCAACATCTCCACTCATTAAAGTCCTTCCTTGTTGTCCAAGCAGCATGAAAGCTGAAGGATAGATCAAACTGTCATTTTGTAGCCTGTGCCTTTTGTTCCCAAATTGCCCAGTAACCTAAGTCAGAAAGGAGAAAATGGAAGAGGAATTAATACAGCCATCTGGAATGCATAATATAGAAAGATCTGCAATGCATTACATGGTCTGGAAAGTGGCTGGTTGAATTCCAGGGAGCAAAGATAGACTTCAAAGACTGGCTGCACATCAGTGAAACTGTTGATCAGCTCAGATATTTAAAATGGGTGTTGATGAATGAATTTTTTAAAAAATTGGTTGTGTTCCTATGGGAAAACACAACCACAGATACATTTCTCCATTAATTTCACGCTGGCTGGCTTTGTTTTATTTTCAACTCTGTGCTGTATATTTTCTAATGCTGGTGTCATCTTGTTGTATTTTCCCAAGATTTGTTATGTAGCTTCATGTCATGTCAAGGGCAACAAAAGTTCTAAAACACACACACACACACACACACACACAGAGCAAAATCAAGATGTGTACTTTGAAAATGATTCACTCAATACAAACTTTTTTTTCTGGAGCAGGGTTTCTCATGTATTGTAAGAGTACAATTAATAATAAGGGCCTAACTAGAATTAACATCAGGAATGGTGTGGGGCGAGTTCTATCAGGGCAACAACATGGAGGAAAGGGTTAAGCCCTATACTCCCTTAGCACCATGGTCCTGATTTAATTTGCCCCACCCCTGTGGCTGCATTTTTGTTTAAACTGGGACATCCAATCACAGACCTCTGCTTTCATGTCTAGTAATGCCTTTCGGCCATTAGCCCCCATTGGGAATGAGGAGGAAGAATCCAAGGCAGAGGAATTGGCAAATCTAAAGCCCTGTTGGGCTTGCACCAGCAGGATAAAAGGTAGGGAAGGGGCATTTTCCTGCAGGTTTTTTCTTCTTTTCTGGGCATTCCCTTCCCTAGAATTTCCGTCCTACTGGGAACAATGGTGTTGGGAATATTGTAACCTTGTCAGACTGCACGTTACTGGAAGGGGGCAGTGCTGCAATTAGTTAATTCATGAGAATTTTGACCACAGCTAGCCTTAGAATCTCATAGCCTACAGTGTGGTTTCCTGTGATTTCTTCATTTTGCTCCCCCTCCCCTCAACCTCTTCCATTGCTGGGAGGAGATGTGTTTGCTCGCTCTCTCCTGCTGGTGTAATGGAACACAAAATGGACTAAACAAAGTTTTTTGAAACTTTGTGCTGTACTTGCATTTGTATTCTTTTATTCACAAGAATATTTGTGAATAAAACTGTTCTGTTTTCTTCACTGAGGAAGGGTGTGGCCTCCTGTTATTGTTATAAGATAGCCTGTGTGCATGAGGGACTGGGAAATGCTCATTCTGTTTTGCCTCCCCCCCCCCCTTTGCTACTTGCCTTTCTAACAGGAGGCATAGTTACTAAATAATCCCATCAAATGGGAGGGAAAATAAGTATGTCGCTCCAGGGCTGGCATTCTATTTCTACCATTTTAGGGGTGTGTCAGTGGAATGAGGTTGCTTTGGATCCAGCAGATCTAAAGACTGCTTCAGTGTACCCCCTGGCCCACTCATTTTCGCCATTGCCACAGTTGGAGCACTGACAGTGGAAAGGCAAGGGTGGCAGAGATTTCTGTATGCACAGCAGGGAGGCTTGCAAAGGTGAAGTAGGGATGGACGAACGCACCCTGTCCATGCCATGTGCTGCTCACCAGTCCCCTGCTGGCTGCTCAACCCTGCTTGCCACATGTGGTGACCTGCCGGGCAGTCTGCGGGCACCCAGCGAGTGGTGCCCAGTATCCCGTTCCTCTGCTGAGCCACCATTCTGCACAAAATGGAGGCTCAGCCTTTTGAGTAAAGGCCAATTTTGCATAAATGGCATCTGTAAAGAGGCCCATTTACACAACATTACAGGCACAAATGATCTAAAGAGACCAGGTTGGGCAGTTCTCTCATCAAACTGAACCACAACTGTGGTTGTGTCACCCCTGCAGCGGGCGTTGAACTCTTAGGTTAGAAGTGCCAAGATAGTGATAAACCAAACTCAAAGGTTTGTTTACAGGGAGACTTTATTGAGTAACTTACAGCACATAGGTGTACCCAGTCAGACAGCTTCTCTGAACCCAAAGCCACTGGGTACAATGGGTCTTATACTCTACAGGTTAGCAATAAGCAGCGTTTCAGCAGCATGCGCCCCTAGCTTTCATTCTCAGCATAAACTAAGAGCAGTTGGTTCTCAAGCATAGCCACCTGTAGCTTTAAATAAACAAACTCTGCTTTTCAGGCTCATCAGTGATAAGACATTCTCCTCATTAGTGAGGAATGTTCTTGGAGCTGCTTCTGACCCTTTTGACTCATCTGGCTACATCAGGAGGCCAGTTAAGGGAAAACAGCAGCCCCCTGACCAAAGGCAGAGAGCATTATGGATCTAAGCCACTCTAAAACTACTAATAGCTTGGTTCAGGCCTGGGGCCTTACAGTGGTACAGCAGATAACATGTTGAGTTTGGATGTATAAACCCAAGTTTAGATCCCCACCCAGCTACAAAATGTATTGGAACAATATTGTTGTTAAAGTGGGGGTTAGACAGGAGAAGGTTAATGGGTGAGAAGACACCGTAAATCACCTGGTCCTGTTAGCTACCCTATGGCTTGGCACATTCTTTTGCCAGGTAAACTGCAGGTGACATACTGCCGTTGGAACTAAATAGTTAGCTTCTTGATACAGGATCACTTTGGTAATGTTTACAATAGGAGAAACCCATCAGGGAAGCAGGCAGACCTTCCCTCTTCCTAGCTAATGATGAGATAATCCAGAGATCTGTGAGTGAGGGGAGACTCAGTGGAGGCTGCTGGTTCCAATGTCAGTAGGGCTGTGAATCCACCCTGAGTTTCAGTCAGAACTCTAAAGGAGCTATGCAAGGCACTGCACCCATTTTGGGAATAGGGCATGGCACCTAGGATAGCTCCTTTAGAGTTCTGACTTGTATTGACTGAAACCCAGAGTACATTCACAGCCCCACTGACATCAGAGCCATCAGCCTCCACTGGGGAGACTGAAGTTTGAGTCAGGCCCAGGGAGCTGAGTCTGGGCTCTGTATGCCTGCAGCATTCTCAGGGGTGGGGTGATGTTGGAGCTGTGGACTTTGGCTGTCTGCTGGACTGTTTAAGTTGGGGCTTAACCTATGCTCAACCTGCATATTTGTAAGTAAATGCAAATATTTCAAAGCACCAATAAGCCTATGAGTTTCTTCCTTCTAAAGGAAACTAAACTTGGGTAAGCACAGTGCCCCTGGAATATCTTACTATGATGAGCACAAGAATTTTATGCAACAAGTCCTCTTGTGCCATGATCTAAGGGCCAAAGCAGACATTACATTAAAGATGTAGCAAGCAGCTATGTCTTTTGTTATGTTTTACTCCAGTGTAAACTTAGTGGGCCTGATCCAGATTGGGATGCTAGCGTGCAAACAACAGATCACTATTTTACACTATAAATTGCAAGCATGCCCATAGTGGTGGGTGGAGAAGGGTTAAAGCCCTCCTCCCAACCCCCACATTAGGTCCTGATATGGATCCGGGGAAGTAAAAAAGAACCAACAGCTACATATTTAAAATAATGTCTGCCTTGACCCTAACACATAGTATTCTTATGAGAGAAAATGAGAAAAAAAACATGATAAAGCAACTTGGCTATTGAAAGGTGCTACAGAAATAATTGATACAAAATGGCCTTTGAAGTCCCTTGGAAGTCTATGTACCTAAGCCCCATCACCATGCTCCAGAGGCTGCAGTGTGTTTCCATGAAGTGTCAGTGATATCTTTCTTGTTTGAAACACTGTAAGAAAAAATGTACACATAAATATAAAAATACAGCCAGGAGTCATGATTGGTTCCCAGGCAAGTGTTTCCAATGTGTTGGAATACAAGCTTCTCTTCTTCAAAAATGAAGCAAATAGGTGGTTGATATGCTGTGGAAATGTGAAGGCAGGGGCCTTCCTTTCCTATAATGTGTAAAGTGGCCCTAAAAGAAGAAAGGAAAAGGGCAGTATCCCATGGGGCTTTCACTGGTTCTGTTGCACTCGTGGGAGTGACTGCTTGCACAACAGGGCTTTTGTGCTTTTAAAAGTAATAGAGGAAACACCCATTCCTGCAAGCTCCACTGGCCTGCCCCGGTTGAGAAATGAGTGGTTCTGCTTGTTTTGGGTTATGTTTAGAAGCGCAAAAGCCCTATTGCATGAGTGGCTGCTCCTGGAAGCACATGGGCACAGTAGGATACTATCCATAAAAAGGGCGAGGAAAAGTGTCCTTATTTTAGTGTCCTGACATATTAATGTCAGTAGTTAAAATATGACCCCTTCCATCTCCCTAAGGCAATGATCAAAAACATACCATTCTTAATTATTCGCCTTTCCTCATCATTTCCATGGTAGCGATATCAAATTGAGTAATGTGCTCAAGGTGGTTGGTGTGTGTGTGTGTGTGTGTGTGTGTGTGTGTAACTGACAGCTATTCTGTGCTTTCACCAGCTGTCTGGGACAGGCAAATTTTTAACAGGTTCAGCATGTCATGGGATGGAGATACAGTAATGGTGAGAACTACTCTTCTCGAATTTCTGCTCTCATACAGATGTTCAAGGCTAAGCCTGCAAGTCCTTGCACATTTCCCTGGGTGTAGGCCCCACTGAACATAGTGGGACTTACTTTTGAGTAAACACACATACACTTGCACTGTAAGAGTCTCAGTCAGAAAAAAAAGTGGCAACCCTAATAGGGATGGGTGAACATGCACTGTTTGAACTTGTTGAGCTTCTCTGAATTCCTCCTTGAATCTTGATTCTCCTTGCTTGCTTTCTCAAATGCAAGCATCTTTCATTTTTCAAACAGGAAATATGTTCATTGTCCATCAAGAAAAATGTACATTTTTAAAACTGTGCATCCCTCCCTGCAATAGGCTAAAGCAAGAAAATGCTGGGGAGGGGATGCACATTTGTGCACTTTTGAGCACAAACACAAGTTTGGGGAAATTGCAAACATTTCCACCAAATTGCATTTGGGGTTGTGAATGGGGCATATTCACAAGATTTGCTAACGGTGTCGGGAACAGAATTCTCCTACATCTCTAACCCTAAATGCATCATTGCATTGAGAAAATGTAAGTTTCATGAAAGGCATAAGAATAAAAAATAGACTGATGATAAATGGTAAGATTAAGGGAAGTACGTTTTATGACATGTTTCTGTAACCATGAAGTCTGCTGTATAACTGTCAGTTGAATTATGTTTGAATCACAAGAGATTGCTGCTGACTGAATGGTAAAGGATAACTTTCTGTTGATTTACTTTCAGTATATGAGTTAGATAAGGGGTGCATAAGCTGTAGCCCCTGCGCACATTTTATGTGGCCCCCATCCTCCCACCCCCATGCCACTGCCATGGCTCCTGCCACCAAAATTCCTCCCTTTCCCCACCACCAATTGGCATCTCTACTTCTGTGCCACCAATGGCAGCACAGAAGCAGTGATGCCAGTCAGGGTCGCCAGGAGGGACAGGAAGCTACAGTCATGTATAAGTATCACTGCTTATTTATTTATTTATATTTTATTCATTTATTTATTACATTTCTGCACTGCCCAATAGCTCAAGCTCTCTGGGCGGTTCATTAGCAGTGCCATCATTAGCAATATCCTCCCTACATCTTGCTGCAAGATCGCAGGGATGGGAGCAAGGTTATAGCTTCCTCTCGCAGTGTGGGTGTGTGGGTGGGTGTGCATGCGTGGGTGGGTGGCTGGCTGGCCACTGAGGGCCCCACCAATACCAGGTGTGGCCCTGAGGGCTGAAAAGGTTGCACACCCTTGGGTTGGATTCAAAGAACTAAGACTGGAATGAAAATATACATGAGTGCTATTCACAAATGCTTGTGCAGGCGCTCGCACAAGAGTTCATACAGTTCTATAATAGCTAGATCTTTGCGTGTGCAAGTTGCTACAGAAGAACATTTTTGGATTTAGTTTTACTTTTCTCATGTAACACCTTAGCATGATCTATACAGTTTCCCTTCCATGAGCAGAAGATGCCTTCCACATGCCAAAGGGCACTGCACTGAATTCCACCATGTGTCTTTCCCATTTTTGTTCATAGTTTCTTTCAAGTTATTCAAGTATTCTGTTTTAGAAAATGTTTTATTTGCATTACCACTGTAAGCCAAAACACAACCTCATGATATGCCTCTCTATCAATTAGCATTTGAAAATGGTATTTTATGTTCAATCTGTTCCGTGTTTGAAAGCAATTTCCAACTCAAATTTAGCAATGAGATCATGCATGTAATATTTCATGGCAAAAAAGGGTGTGTTCCTCATGTTCATAATTATCTAATGAGGAGAGGCACAAGGCTTTTTCAGAGGCACCCTTCATCCTGAGCATGACTGACTATCCCATCAGGATGCCAAGTTTTTTCTTTCAGAGTTACTGTAGTTATGAAGAGTCACAGATTTTTACCACACAAACACTGATTTAACATGCAATCCCATAGGGGAATGGTTTGGAAAGGAGGCTTTAGAATGAGTCTTCTGATCTAGTGCACAAGTCTTTTTACTTTTTTTACAATTTCTTTTCATGAAAAGAAAATTCTTTATAATGTGCATATTTGAAGGGGGGGGAACCAAAATTCCAAAGTGATTATAGGTGTGTGGAAGGGCAACAGAGAGAAGCAGCAAATGTATAGATAAGACACATATGGTTTGTTGTCAAGTAAGCATCCTTTTCCATTGCTGCATTCCAGGATTATTAACCATCTTATAAAGCAAGTCAGAACATCTTTGAAATGATTAGCACTCGCTCCTCTTCTCCCCCTCCCTCGTTTCCCAGACTTTAGAGCTGGCTCTGACATAACCTCATTGCTGAGGAAAATGGCAGTGCAATGAGACAGTACTACTTTCCATTGATATACATAGCTGGAGATTTGCCTATCTCAACATATTATGGTTGAAGCTCCTGCTCTGAAGTAGTTGTCTTGATTCATATCACCACTACATCATCTCCAACATCAAGGCCCAATCTACATTGTGTCTGCTAGCGCATTGAAGTCGGTAGACAGTCTGCCACTCATGAGATGATGTTAAAATTGTCCACGGACATTTTTATTGATGTTAGTCTGTGAATAGTGATGACTGCCTGCTTGGATGTGTGTGTGTGTGTGTGTCTTTCCGTTCAGGACAGCGTGCTGCAAGCATGGAGGGGACTGTGAAAACATTTACGCTTGCCCGGGCAAGTGTGCAGAGAAATCAGGCTGGAAAAGGTACGATTCTTCAAAGATTCAAAGGGAATTCCTTAATTAAAAAAAAAACCAAAGCAGGGGATAGAAGGAGGTAAAAGTTAGTGTCATTTGAAGGGATAGAAACCACCCCCTGCTCAATGCAGGAAGCCTGATTCCCAGGAGGTCTCCCATCCAAGTACTGACCAGGGCTGACCCTGCTGAGCTTCTGAGATCAGACAAGAGCAGGCACATCCAGCCCTTTGCTTGTTAATGATAAAACTTTGAATGCTGAGGAAGCTATGCTATCAGTAGCCAGAAGACCGCATGGAGGCGTTCAGAGCTGTGATTGGACAGGAGGGGAAATACAAACACCACCATATATGGACAGGCATGGGAGGAGAATTCCACACCCATGTACGGTAACAACAGCAGAAAAGCAGAGCACATAGAATCATAGAATAGTAGGGCTGGAAGGGGCCTACAAAGCCATCGAGTCCAACCCCCCTCTCAGTGCAGGAATCCAAGTCAGAGCATCCCTGACAAATGGCTGTCCAGCCTCGTCTTGAAGGCCTCCAGTGTGGGAGAGCCCACCACCTCCCAGGTAATTGGTTCCATTGTTGTATTGCTCTTACAGTCAGGAAGTTTTTCCTGATGTTCAGCCGGAATCTGGCTTCCTGTAACTTGAGCCCATTATTCCATGTCCTGCACTCTGGGATGATCAAGAAGAGATCCTGGCCTTCCTCTCTGTGACAACCTTTCAAGTACTTGAAGAGTGCTATCATATCTCCCCTCAGTCTTCTCTTCTCAAGGCTAAATATGCCCAGTTCTTTCAGTCTCTCTTCATAGGGCTTTGTTTCCAGTCCCCTGATCATCTTTGTTGCCCTCCTCTGAACCCTCTCCAGTTTGTCTGCATCCTTCTTAAAGTGTGGTGCCCAGAACTGGACACAGTACTCCGGATGAGGCCTAACCAGTGCTGAGTAGAGGGGAACTAGTACTTCCCGGGATTTGGAAGTTATGCTTCTATGAATGCAGCCCAAAAGAGCATTTGCCTTTTTTGCAGCCACATCACATTGTTGGCTCATATTCAGCTTGTGATCGACAACAGTTCCAAGATCCTTCTCGCTTGTAGTGTGGTTGAGCCACGTATCCCCCATCTTGTAACTGTGCATTGGGTTTCTTTTTCCTAGGTGCGGAACTTGGCATTTATCCCGATTAAATGTCATTCTGTTGTTTTCTGCCCAGCACTCCAGTCTATCCAGATCACTTTGAATTTTGTTTCTGTCTTCCAAAGTATTAGCTATCCTGGCCAATTTTGTGTCATCTGCAAATTTGATCAGCATTCCCTGCACCTCCTCCTCCAAGTCATTAATAAAAATGTTGAAGAGCACTGGGCCCAGGACTGAGCCCTGCGGTACCCCACTCGTTACCTCTCCCCAGTTTGAGAAGGTCCCATTGATAAGCACTCTTTGACTCCGATTCTGTAGCCAACTGTGGATCCACCGGATCGTTGTTTCATCTAGCCCACTTTGAGCTAGTTTGCTCATCCGGATATCATGGGGCACTTTGTCGAAAGCTTTGCTGAAGTCAAGGTATATGATGTCTACAGCATTCCCACGGTCTACAAGGGAGGTTACTTAATAAAAAAATGAGATCAGATTTGTCTGGCAGGACTTGTTTTTGACAAATCCATGTTGGCTTCCAGTAATCACGGCATTGTTGTCAAGGTGCTTCCAGATGGATTGCTTTATCATCTGCTCCAGAATTTTCCCAGGGATTGATGTCAGACTGACTGGTCTTTAGTTCCCAGGTTTCTCCTTTTTACCCTTTTTGAAGATAGGGACAACGTTAGCCCTCCTCCAGTCATCTGGCACTTCCCCCGTCCTCCATGATTTCTCAAAGAGAATAGACAGCGGTTCTGAGAGTTCTTCTGCCAGTTCCTTTATTACTCTAGGATGCAGTTTATCTGGCCCTGGAGATTTGAACTCATTCAAAGTAATCAGGTGTTCCTTGACCATATGCCTATCGATCTCAAGTTGCAATCCTGCCCCTTCAGGCTGTACTTCGCCTTTGCCAGGAGGGTCATAGACCCTCTTTTGGGAGAAGACTGAGCCAAAGTAGGAATTGAGCACCTCTGCCTTTTCTTTGTCATCTGTTATCGTTTTGCCATCCTTATTTAATAGCTGAACCACCATTTCTTTCCTCTGCCTTTTACTATGCATGTAGCTGAAGAAAGCCTTTTTGTTGTTTTTAGCATCCCTCGCTAACCGCAGCTCATTCTCAGCTTTAGCCTTCCTGACACCATCCCTGTGATTCTGTGCTGCCTGTACTCTTCCTTTGGTACTTGGCCTTCTTTCCACTTCCTATATGTGTCCTTTTTTGTTTTCAGGTCATCCTTAAGCTTTTTGTGAAGCCACATTGACTTCTTCTGTTGTCTTCCACCTTTTCTTCTTGTTGGAATTGTTTGTGATTGTGCCTTGAGAATTTCATTTTTTAAAAGCTCCCACCTATCTTGGACTCCTTTTCTCATTAGCGTCGCTTGCCATGGGACCTTACTGATCATTGTTCTGAGTTTATTAAAATCAGCTTTCCTAAAATCCAGGGTACGCATTTGACTACACTCAGCTTTTGCTTCCCTTAGAACCAAGAACTGAAGTACAACATGGTCGCTTTCCCCCAGAGTTCCTGTAACTGCTACTTTATCCACTAAGTCATCTCTGTTGGTTAGGATCAAGTCAAGGATAGCCGATCCTCTAGTTCCTTCCTCTACTTTCTGTCGGAGGAAGTTATCCGCCACACAAGTCAGGAATTTCCTGGAGGGGCCATGTTTTGCAGAATTTGTCTCCCAACAAATATCGGGGAAATTGAAGTCCCCCATTACTACTACATCATGCTTCCTTAAAACATTGGCTATTTGCTTTTCAAAAGTTTCATCCTTGTCTTCTCCTTGATTGGGTGGCCGGTAGTAGACTCCGACCACTAGGTTCCTTTTATTCTTTGCTCCATTTATTTCAACCCAGATGCTCTCGATGGGGCTACCAAGCTCCTCCTCCTGTATTTCTGTGCAGAGATATGTATTTTTCACATACAGTGCAACCCCACCTCCCTTTCTGTTCCTCCTGTTCTTTTTGAACTAGTTATATCCTTCAATTGCTGTATTCCAGTCATGAGAGTCAACCCACCAAGTCTCAGTTATACCTATCAAGTCATAATTTCCCTCTTGTATTAAGAGTTCAAGTTCGTTCTGTTTGTTTCCCATACTCTGGGCATTAGCATATAGACATCGAAGACCATGTGCTTCATAATCTGGCTTTCTTCCTACATGTGTCTGAAGACTATTATTGGGTGCTATCAGAGCTTCTTCTCTCCGTTGCAGTGCATGCGCCTCTGTCCATTGTTACCCCCAACATTACATCTCCCTTCCCCGTAGGACATAAATGAAATCTACTCAGAAATCACGGAATATGAAGGTAATGAAAGTAGTAACAGGACAGTAGGAAATTGCGGTTCCAAAACGAAACAGCGAGAGCATCATGTGAAAAGAGGGGAACGAAGACTCATCGGAAGCATAAAAAACCATGAGTGTAGATCAGGCCTAAGCCAGCATCAGCTGTAGTGCTCACTGTGGATCACTGGCAGGGGCACAACTAGCTTTGAGGGGGGGCCTGGCAAATTGCTTTCCTCACCCCCTCGGCTGGACAGCCCCCCCTCGCCACCAGCCAGCCACATACACATACACAGCTGCCAGCCCGCCAGCCCCCTGCCACCGCCACCTCTGACTTCAATGGGGCCTACAGCTGGATTGGACCATAAAAACCATGAACTGGGCAAAACTGCCATTGCTGCTCAGTTCTTAAGCTGATTCACAGAACTCTAACCTACTGACCACAAGCTGCACACACTACAGCAGAGGTAGGCAACATGGTGCCCTCCAGATGTTTTACACTACAATTCCCAGAATCCCTGACCATTGGCTATACTGACTGGGGCTTATGGAAGTTGTGATCCAAAACATCTGGAAGGCACTGCATTGCCTACCTGTGTACTACGGGGTCAATCAGCTCTAAACAATACGGCATGCTAAGGCTCCAAGAGAAGACTAGAAAGTGCACACCAAGTAAGAGAAAATGTTTAGTGGGGCGTTCAGCTGCTATGAAGCATCTCAGTTAATTTCTATGGATATGGAACTCTATAGAACAGGGATGAGTAAGGAAACCCAGAACAAGCCAAATTGAGAGCTGGTTTGTAACTCAGACCACTTCAATCACAATTGATTGGTGTCTCAGAATCAGAGAATCAGAATCACAGAATCAGAGATTCAGTAGTGCTTTCAAGAGCTGGTTCTTGCCTCTCCCCCATGGCTCCATCCAAGGTATCCCATTAATGTTAGAGCTTACCCACGCTGTGGTTAGTAATTGTGTTGTCCATGCAAAGTGATCTCCTTTATTATAAAGCTTCTGCAACAGACTGGGATGGAGAGCATGGAAGAGTAACTGCGATGCCACTCCTGTCTCCAGACAACCAATCCCAAAGACTGAGCAATCTGTTCATAAGAAATCAAATGATACAAATGTATTTATTTTTATGAGTACATTTATATCCTGCCCTTCCTCCAAGGAGCTCACGGTGGCATGCATGGTTCTTCTCCTACCATTTTATCCTCCCAACAACCCTACGAGGTAGGTTAGGCTGAGAGACAGTCAGAGGCCCAACATCACCCAGTTAACTTAATGTCTAAGTGGGAATTTAAAGCTGGGTCTTCCCTGTCCAAGTTAATACTCTCACCACTACACCATGCTGTACATCAGCCTTCCCCAGCCAGGTGCCCTCCAGGTGTTTAGGACTTCAAATTCCATCAGGCCCAGCCAGCATCACCGATAGACAAGAATGCTGGGAGCTGTAGTCCAAAACGTCTGGAGGGCACCAGGTTGGGGAAGGTGGATGTACAACAAGCTGGTTCCCTATGCATGTATGAGGCAGCCCTGAAACAGCAGAGTGAAGGGTGCAAGTTAACTGAAATTATTGTTGGCTTGCAACACCTATATTTTAGGGTTGGCTATATTTAAGATATGAAAATATGATAATTGAGAAATTGGGAAGAACGAGGAAGAGAAACCCTAAAGTTAGGCCAGGAAATGCTCATTAGAAGCCTTGGGAAGTCTGTTCTTGTTTTTGTTCTATATCCTGTCTGTGACATAATTTTGGATAACTCCATAGCCCTGAGCGTTTCCTCTGTTCATGTAATCTCTCCCATGTTCTCACACGTCACTAATTCAGTTTGACCTAACTAGGCATATTTGTTTATTTTCTTTCCCACTGTTGCATCCATTTAAGACTCCTTTTCCCCCTATTTAGAAGAAACATTGCCAATCACAGGCAAAATGGCACCACATATGTAATCCATATGAAAACAATTTTTATTGTCTTTCCCATCCATCTGCTTTCCTACTCATTGCTGATTATCAGGTTAGTATTAAAAAAGAAAAGAAAAGCTGGACGAATCTAGTTTAACTAAACCTCATTTTTCAGCTTTAGTGGCTCCTTCAAAAACAACAATCATGCATTGATTTTAAAAAGGAGGATTCCTACATATGCCCTTATTTAACAAAAAATCCCCACGCCCTTTTTATAAACATAATTGTTTCAATGCATTATTGAAAAACACATGCAAGTGCATTTGCTAAAAAATAAAAAAGCCAATATTAGAGAGGGACAAAGGCTATAGTCTAGTACATCACACTACTTGTGTTAATCAGCTCACCAATGCAAGGATGTCTTGTGCTATCATCCTTTTTTTGTGACTGGCCTCTGTTAATAAGGGAATCATCACTGTCTGTTGAATTTGTTCCTTCTGACCTGTGTACAATCCCCACACCAGTGTGTGTGTGTGTGTGTGTGTGTGCGCGCGCACGCGCGCGTAGATATATATATATGCTCTGACTTGGATTCCTGCATTGAGCAGGGGGTTGGACTCGATGGTCTTGTAGGCCCCTTCCGACCCTACTGTTCTATGATATGTGTATGTGTGTGTGTGTGTGTGTGTGTGTATACACACACACACACACACACCTGCCACTTGAGGACAACTCTAAAGGCAGGGAAATTAGTGTGGTTAGTGTTGGGAATATTGCAACTTTATCTTCAAGTTACTGGAAGGGGGCAGTGTTGCAGTTAGTTAATTCATGGGAATTTTGACCATAGCTAGCCTTAGGATCTCTATAGCCTACAGTGTGGTTTCCTGTGATTTTCTCCTTTTGCTCCTCCCCTTCTTCCTCGCCCCCTCCCACTTCCACATGTGTTTGCTCCTGCTGGTATAATAGAACACAAAATGGAACGAACAAACCTCCTTTTGAAACTCTATGCTGTATCTGCATTGTATATGTAAGAATATTTGTGAGTAAACTGTTTTCTTTCTTTCACTGAAGAAGGGTGTGGTGTCTTTTATTGTTCTAAGCAAGTTTGTGCGCAAGTGGGAATGGTAAACACTCATTCTGTTTTTTCCTTTTGTTTTTCTCTGCTAATTGGCTTTCTAACGGGAGGCATCATTACTAAATAATCCCATCAATGAGTCTCTTCTGCGTGAAGCCAAATGTGCCCATGAGCCCAAACAGGTTACCTACCTCTGCTGTAGAGTTTGTGTGAGTAGCATGGAAGTTGAACTTATTTATTTAAAAACAAAACTGATAAAAGAGTCACATTCAGGCCTTTCCAATGGCATAAGCTCCACATAGTCCCATACAGGAATTATAAATAAATATACAAATAAAATAAAACATAAATACAACTCATTGCCTCTAGACATTCTTTGACATGTGGCTTCTTAAACTAACCGCATTCGCCAATGACTGATCACCAATTTTAAAACACAAAACCTCCCTTAACATGCTAATGCTGCCCCCAAGCTGAATGCATTATGGAAATAAATGTCAAAGATTATGAGGCTTTCCCAAACCCATTTTATTGCTTTCACCTGCTCATGTGGTAAGCACCCAGTGATATGTTTTCCTAGTTCCATATGCCATCCAGGCTTTTCTCTTAATTAAATAAAATAGCTCATATTATCCAGTAACTAGGCAAGCCAAGTGTTATCCCACCAAGTGTTTTCCAAATATATTGCTTGGGGACAGGTTATTTTACATTCAGGCCATGCAATGGTGTTTTAAAGTAAAGTCAGACATTCAGCCTTCCTAACCTATGACACAATTTGCAAAATATACAAAAGCCCATTCCTAAAACACGTGGCTTATAAATGACTGATTTACAGCACAATCCTAAGCATATTTACTCAGAAGTAAGTCCTACGGTGTTCAATGGCACTTAACTCCCAGGTAACTGTGCATAGGATTGTGACAGCCTTAAATACTGGGAAATAATCACCTTCCATGCATTTTTAAGGTGATCAGTGATGTCATTTTGGGCATAGAATTCAGCCAATTTACTCTTGATTTCCATAGCAAAATATCATTCATAGCATTCATGATATCGTATCATGACATGTCAGTGGAGAATGACTTCCACCAAAGCTGTTTGCTTAAATACAGAATGTTCCAACTTGAAAATGGGTCACAGGATTTTTGCAATAAGTCCTACGTGGCTGTTAACAAAGTGAGCTTTCGGGCTAACAGATGACAACATTGCAACTGTAAAAATATTAACACACAACTAGCGCAATGAATTAAATTAACCCTAGCTTAAATACAAATTATGGAAACTGCTTAGGGATGTACGAAAGTTCCGCCACAGATCTCGGGGAGGCCGAATGCCAGCGCATTCGGCCCCCCGAAATCGGTGGCGGAACGGCCCCCCCGCCTCCCCTGGGACGGGACTTACCTTAGGCGGATCTTCCTGCCAGCGGCGGCTCTGGCGGCGGCTGCGGCAGTCGATCTTCTGACCAGCTGCCACCACCGCCATTTCCAGGTTAAAAAAAAACAAAAAACAAAAAAAGTGATAGGCTACGTAAACATTTACGTAGCCTATCACGGCTAGATTTTAAAAAAACACCGTGATAGGCTACGTAAATGTTTACGTAGCCTATCACGGCTGATTAAACAAAAAAAAACAACGTGCATACACAAATGGCGGCGCCCATGGGCGCCGCCATTTGCGTTCCTTATTTTGGCACGTCTTAGTCTATGTAAACATTTACGTAGACTAAGACGGCGAAAATAAGGGGAACACAAATAGCGTAGATGCTACGCCATTTGCGTTCCTTATTTTGGCACATCTTAGTCTACGTAAACATTTACGTAGACTAAGACGGCGAAAATAAGGGGAACGCAAATAGCGTAGACGCTACGCCATTTGCGTTCCCCTTATTTTGGCACGTCTTAGTCTTCGTAAACGTTTACGTAGACTAAGACGGCGAAAATAAGGGGAATGCAAATAGCGTAGACGCTACGCTATTTGCGTTCCCTTTATTTTCGCTGTCTTAGTCTACGTAAACATTTACGTAGACTAAGACGGCGAAAATAAGGGGAACGCAAATTGCGTAGATGCTACGCTATTTGTGTTCCCCTTATTTTCACCGTCTTAGTCTACATAAATGTTTACGTAGACTAAGACGTGCCAAAATAAGGAACGCAAATGGTGGCGCCCATGGGCACCGCCATTTGCGTACGCGCGGGTTTTTTTGTTTTTTGTTTAATCAGCCGTGATAGGCTACATAAACATTTACGTAGCCTATCACGGCTGACTGCAGGGACGCTAGCAGCGGAGGCTATGGCCGCCGCCATTTGCGTCCCTGCTAGCCAGTGGCCGGATGTCCGGCTGCTGGCGGAGCCAGCCGGCAGCTCCGCAGAATCGCTGCGGAGTGGAGCCGGCCGGTCAGGATTCTGGGGGGGAGGAACGGAGCACCTCCCCCCCCCAGCCAGGATTCCAGGGGGAGGGACGGAACGCCTCCCCCCCAGCATCAGCATAATCCGCGGAAAGGTAAGTACTTTTCGTACATCCCTAAAACTGCTCTGTTTTCCTGCAAATTATTCACACTCTGAAGTGTCCATGAGAAAGCTAAGTGAGATTGTATTGGGTCAGCAGAATCAGAACGACATAGCTCAATGAACTGATCAGAGGGAAGTCAGAGAGTAGAAGCCACAAATGTGGGCGCATACACATTGCCAAAAAAGAGGAACTGTATCACCAAGAAAGAGGAAAAAATTGGACAGAGATTTGCATAGAATTTTGCACATAAATGCAAATTTAGAAATAATTGCTATAATTTAAATAGAAACACAGTACATCTCACCATAGTGGGAAAGACTGTGATCAAGTGACCTGTGGCCCTGTGCGGTCTGATGTCCAGGTTCTTTATCTTTAAACCGGACTGATCAGTTGCAGCTTTGGCACCATTTTTTCTTTGAATAATAGCGCTTTGCCATTAACTTATCTGTGAACTAGCATTGTTTGCCCTCAGTGATATCATCATATCACTAATGTGATTTGCTGTTACAGGGAAGAAGGGCTGTTCTTTCAACCCACAAATGGTGCCAAAGCTGTCACCATGCAAGGCCCAAAAGGAAGTAGTGATGCAGCTACCCGATTGCCAGCCACAGGGTACTGGAATGTTCATTGCATATGCACTTCCTCTTTGCAGTGCCCCCCTACTTAAAAACTGCCCCCCCCCCCCGTGCAAAGGCTCTCAAGAGACCACCAAAAGCAGAGGCACATTTTGCAAGAGAAAATGATGAAACCACCCATCCCACTGGGGGCAGCCATCTTACCACCACCACCCCTCAAGAATGCCCTTGGGAACTATGCTATGTCATGGTGAGTGTTGTCCCCAGGGATATTCTGTCCCAAGAACATGGATGGAGCAGCAAGGCTGCTGGCTAAAGAGGCAGCAAGGCTTGTTTAGTTGTTTTAAAAGTGAGAGAGAAAAACCCCTTCGCCACCTTGTATTTGAAGTAAGACAAACATTCCCCAGAAAAATCACAGAATATCCCCCCTCACTTTCATGGGGAACGAAAGGCCCCGCAAAAGTGAAAGGCGGATATTCAGTCCAGCTTTAGGATTATTATTTTTTTTAATTACCAATGCCACTGTGTAGTTTGTGTGCACTCTAAGCTTGCCTGTGCGGTTCCTCCTCAATAAATCATTCAATACACAAATGAACAAAGCCCCAAGCTCTGACAAACTGGACTTGATATCCTCCTTGCCCCCAGTTTGCTGTTCGTCTCGTTGCCCTGGCTTCATATTGTTATGGGCGATACACTTCTAAGTTCATTGCTCCTGAGCCAGTACTACATATCAAGGAACTGGAGCTTATTAAATAGTCTCTCACTTGCCTCCACTGCCAAGACCTCAGAGCTTGGGGGTACACACAAAAGGGCATAGAAAATCTATTCTAAACCCAAACACGCACTGGCCTATATTTACAGTAGGTTGAAATAAGCAGCACTGAATGCACAATCTTCAAGCAGGTGCCTTCCTCCTGGATTGCTGGATTTCTTTCCTAATAAAAAGAAAGAAAGAAAGGAATGAATGAATGAATGAAAGAAAGAAAGAAAGAAAGAAAGAAAGAAAATAGCTGGCATTTAACATATAATTGAGAATAAGCTACACAGTTTATTTCTTCAGGTAAAATTTCAGCAGGCATTTCTGTATTATCTCTCTGATGTATTTATTCTTTCTACAGTGTGTTAAACATGCCATGTCTTTTATCCCCATAACAGTGGTGTGAATATTAGCCAAATGAGGACCATTACAGAATGCAGATATTGCGCCAGGGAAAAATAGTTTCACTGGAAATCAAGAGTTTAGAAATACACCAACCATTACCCAACAGATTGTCTTGTTGGAAGAAGCAGTGATGTTGTATTTTATGGACACCCACATGCTTATCAGCCCCGTAGCAGCTAAGAGGTTAAAAAAAAAAAAAAGGCTGAGGCAACGTGAGAAAACTCTTGTGTGTGTGTGTCCCCTGTCCCCCCCCCCGCACACACACACACACACTATGACATTGATAACAAGCGGAACAAATTCCAGGCCACGTTTAATGAGCACATATTTTATACAAATAAGCTCAAAAAAGCTTACCCATCTCTAATTAAACTAGAAAAGAAGCATTTGTCCTAATTGGGCAGCATAGCTGAAGAATTAATTGCAAGGCTGCTTAGAATTGCAATCCTATGGCCCAGTTCACAGAGAAATGCCTCCTGGATTCTATAGAGTATGCAGAATTTGACTGGGGCATTCCCCGCCCCGCCCCGCCCCACTCCACTCTACATACAGATTTATGTGCAATTTTGAGAACTCTTAAAAAAAAAGTTAAAGTGCTGTTTATACAAACATATATGAACTTAACAGAGGTTAATGCCAAGGTATGGTTCACATAATACTGTAATGTATGCCTGGGAAAAGCACTTCTTTCTTGCAATAATGATGGGGTTTCATCCAGTTTTGGTGGGGGGTGGGGATTTGTGGAGAGAATCTCCTTACAAATAACGAAAGAGCAATTATTGCATTATGATTGGAGAGCAACAAAAAGGCACAGAATAAGAATACATATTCCTTCCAAATGCTGCCTTTTGCTGCCAAATTGTAGAAGAATTTACTGGCACAACTGGTACATAATGGAAGACATTAATTTGTTTCCTGTATTATTCCCAAGCTGAGATCACCAGAGATGAGATTTGATGGAATAGCTTCTCCCTGTATTGCCACTATCTCCTATTAGCACGACTTACCAACAAAAGCATGTTAGGGCGACACTGCTGTCTGCCCGGCCAAGGGGTTGCTGCAACAGAATGTGGTGGATTGCGTTCTGCCTCAAGCATCATCAAGAAAATTTTCAGCTAAGTGCCAATTCCAGAGTCTTTATAGCTGAGACCTCAAGCGCAAAATAGGAGAAGAGCATGACTGTCAGAGACAGGCTTGGGCATGTGGGGTATCAACACTGCAAAAGCCATCGCTTCTAGTCTTGAAGCTAGTACAATTTATGGACCCTACAATTATGCAATACTTAACTTAAGTAAGCCTTGGTCCAAATACAACTGCCCAATCCCTGCACCGCTCTTTAGCCATAGGATGGAGCAGTAAGGGCATTAGCTGTGGCAGATTCTGTTCAATCTTCAATTTTATTGGCTGGCCTTGAGGAAGTCAATGGGATACTGACCCAGGATACTTGTGAGGACAGGAATTATAAGTAGGATGTACAAATGTGTCAATTTCATGTTCTCTCCATTTCTCATTATTCCAATCTTAAGTCCAGTTTGTTCTGAACTGTAAGAATTTTCCCAATTTTAAATCTGGCTCATCCTAAACTTTGAGAACTTTTTTTAAAGTTTGCCCAAAAATTCATATGCATTTTTGTGCACATTTCTCGTAATATATGCATTTTTGCCTAATATGCTCATTTTTTTCACATCATTTCCCTAAAATAAAGCATTGCTTAGATTCATGAATATATGCATTTTGATTTCACTTTCCCCAATATACACATTTTTGCATGCATTTTCTGACTGGGGAACTCCATTGCAAAATTTGGAGAAGTGTGAATTTCGAGGGATAACTGAGTTTCAATTCGCATATTGGTTTGAAGGTGCGAAATTAGGTAAGTTTGCCTTAAAACACAAACTGAACAAATTTCTCCCCACTCCCTAATTATAAAGCATTTTGCCTAGTTTGATTTACCTTATGTTTTCAGCTAGGGCTGCAATCTAATTAAGGCTGCAGTCCCAAACACACTTACTTGGGAGTAATAGCCAAATTACATGTTACACTAATTGCAAGGTGCGTAGCTAAAGATTGTTTTTACTCTTGTGTAAGCATGTATGGCCCCAATTTGAATCAGGACCACAGTGCTCCAGGAAGAGAGGGTGAAACCTTCCCACACCCCATTTTTTCTGTTTCAAAAGCTGTTAAAATTTTCTTTTTTAAAATTCTCCCCCCATGGATGGAGTGGAATTTCAGGAAAAAAATGGGGGGGGGATTTAACCCTTGACTTCCAGAACTCCATGGTCCTGCTCTGAATTGGGGACCGTGCATGCTTACACAAGAGTAGAAAGTAAGACAAGCCTCAGCTACACACTACATGATTAGCGTAATGTGTAGCTTGGCCCTAAGTCCCATTGAACTCAGTGAGGCTTACTTCTGCATAGACATGCATAGGACTGCACTGTTAAGATTCTGGTCAATGTATCATATGACTTTTACTCAATTAATCTATCAATTAAATTTGCCTATGGGTAAAAATGTCATTTCTGAAGAAAGAAGCTTATTTTCTTTGTCTTTAGATAATCCATGCATATGTCATCAGCTTAGAGGAGGCATTCCTTCTGTGAGAGAGAGAAGGGAGAATGCCTCTTTTATGGTGATGCTTGACATCTTATAAGCACTTTTATTAAAAGCAGTAATAATTTGGGTGTTGTTTTTTAAATTCTTCCCAATTCAAATCAACTTATCTAACTAATTAATTGATTCAGAGAGCAATCCTATGGCCACTAGACACTGTCTAGAGGGCCATAGGATTTTTTGGTTCCCAGAAACCACGCTTCCCACCCCCGTCCCCACCCCTACCCCCACGTAGCTGGCACAGTTCTTTCCATACCAACTGCTTCTCTGTGCTCGCAAACGGAGTGCAGACAGGGCAAAAAGGGGGCGGTCCCAGGGGAGGGGAGGAGACCATGGAAGCCTCTTTATGAGGCTTCCTATGCTCCACACAGCCTTCCCCCCACACACACACACACTCCGATGTCCCTGGCCAGACATGTGAAATCGCATATCTAGCTGAAAATGCAGGGCGGCTGGAGCATGGAGGAGAGGATTCCCTCCGTGTTCTGGCCACCCTGCACTGGATAGACATCAGCCTCTGAGTTTGGACACTGATGCCTGTCTCCCTAGGATTGTGCCCTAAATGTCGCAGCCATATTTTCAACTTTACAAGCATCTGTGAGTACTGTGAATGGGAAAAAGTTTGTCCCTGCATCCTAATTTTTTGAAGATGCATCTATCTCCATGTCTAAGTTTTTTGCACTACTGTTAGAATGAAGGGGAGGATATGTTACTTCATTCCTTTGAGTAAGGCTAGACTCTTTGAGCAAGGCTAGATCTAGTTTACATTCATAATACAGTTTAATTGTCTCTGTTTACATTCACCTCATCTCCAGCAATGGAACTTCACTGTTCCTTTGTTCCAAAGTGTTGCAGACTCAGCCAGGATAAGAACAGTCTTGATATATGTATTGCTTTTCATTTTCCTCTGAACGCTATAGCAAAAAAAAAAATCCCCAAAAGCTCGTGCCTGTTTTATAAATTACTCCAATAAGCCTGCAGTCCTATACACACTTATGTAGATGTAAATCCCCTTGAAGTCAAACTGCCCTTCTTCACTCTCTGCCGTATAAGTGAACGGCTCCCATTCATTCTGTGAAGAAAAGTAAAGTGCTGCACTTGGGGACAAGTTACATTGTGGTGGGGGCCATTTTCTTAGGAATATCAGAAACTGCTTTATACCAAATCAGTCCCTTGGCCCATCTAGCCAAATACTGCCAACGTGGACCATCAGCAGCTCTCCAGTATTTCAGGGAGGAATTTTCCCAGCCTTACCTGGAAATGCCAGGGATGCAAAGCAGGTGCTCTACCACTGAGCCCTGCCCCCATTTCCTCCTCCCTTCTGAAGGCAGATCTCTAGGGCTGCAGCAGGGTGGCAATGTATTTCCAAAGCTTCGCCACAAGAAGAAAAAGGGCAGATTCAGGAGACAAAGGGATGCAAGCATCTCCTATGGTGATCACAACTTCGGAACTAGGAGAATTCACTCTCTGAGCCTGGAGTCATGGTTAACATGGGGAAAGAGGGGTGGAGTCAAATTTGGAAAAGCAGCCCTTGTCTAGCCCTTACTCCATCCATGGCAATGGCCTCAGTGGTGGACAGGAGAGGAGGGATGGGTGGAATAATTCTCCATCCCCACCTGCTCACCATCCCATTAATCCCCAAGACCATTGTAGTGGATGGGATAAGAGGTTAGGCCAGGCCAGCTTCTCCACTTAGGGAATGGGTATGGAAAGTGGTCAATGCTGGCTCCAGGTTTTTGAGGGCCCTTGG
Source organism: Heloderma suspectum (assembly GCF_057233095.1). Lineage (NCBI taxonomy): Eukaryota > Metazoa > Chordata > Lepidosauria > Squamata > Helodermatidae > Heloderma > Heloderma suspectum. Next base: position 92,896,381 of record NC_139459.1, read on the forward strand.
ACAAGATACCCTCAATTAGGCCCACTCAACCTTCTCACACCATTGACACCAGATGCTATCACTCCTCAGTCCTCATCCTTTTCCTCATCAGTGCTATCACCTGCTTGCTTGCCAGGCAGAGACTCATTGACTAAGTAGGTAGTGGCATCCACTATTCTTCCTTCTCAACATCACCATTGCCTGGGCCCAAGTGAGGGGCAGGTGAACAACCAGTGTGTATTGGTGAAGAGGAGGAGCAAGTGCAGGAGCTCTTGTCACTGGACCCCTGTTGGGGTGTGGGCCCTCGGCAGGTGCCCAACCATGCCTATCCTTGACACCAGCCATGGGGTGTGGGGGGGTGAGTGGAAGTGGAAAAGGAATGGAACTCTCAGCTTATCTCGTCTTCTTCTCTCAAACTTAATAGGCCTTTTAGGTAATACCTAATATTTCAAAGGTTTTTTTTCCAAATGCAGCTGCAAATGCAATGAGATACTTGACTCTCGCAGATATGATGAACATCTGGGTAAGGTCTTTGGGCTTTGATTCATATGAATGTTAGTGCAGCCATCATATTTGATTATTCAAATGTGAGCTCCTTTCTTCTTCTTTTTAGGAGAATGCCATTGTTATCTGTTAGCAGAATACAGAGAAATATGCATTCCATTAATCCTCCCACTCTTGATTCCATTTGATCTTTTAGCTCACAGGAAGTTTGTTTGTTCAACCATCTTCTTCCTGTATCAAATTTTAATTTAGGAAAGCTTCATATTCTTTGATTCTGATAGAACTTAAGAAGTTTTTTCCCCTGTGTATCAGATCTGTTTTTTATTTAATCCTGAATAAAGAAGTATAGAACCCTATGAAGATAGAAAGTTAGATAGATTTATTCATCACTAAAGTCTGAAGGTCATGGTAGCTTCTTTTTTTTAAAGCAATTTTAAAAAATCATCACAAATTATCATAACATCTTACTGTTAACCAGAAAACAAAATGATAATGCCATAAGCAATAAAATAATAAAAGGGCAAGGCAGTACTCCAAGTCATACTTGGTTTGCTGCGTTTTGGATGCATGGCCCCTTACATTCCTAGAAGCTTTGGCTACAGGAACAACCTTACAAATAATAGTTCCATCTCTTTTTTAGAAGTGGGAAGTGTGAAAAACTGCACATAATGGAGTCCTAGTAAGTTATCACTTGCAGAAGTAGTACTTTTTAGGAGATTGTGTCACGTCCTCTGTCATACTGTGAATCCAACTCTCCCGCCCTGCCCCCCATAAAATACAACTCTGAACAAAGAACTTGCCCAGGCATGGCCAGGCAGCTATAGACACCAACATCTGCATTTCTATACATCCCAGGCTGACTCTTCTCCCCCTCCCCATGACTCAGCCTTATATTAACTAGGAACCTGCAAGAATCACCTGGAGAATGCATGACCAGGTCCTCCTGTCTGGGAGCTGCCCAGTCCCCCATAGAAATACCTATGATCTCTGAGATCTTCTTTTTCCTCTGACAGGCTGGCAAAGAGTCAAGACAAGAGTCAGCCATGGTACAGAGCCCTATGTGAGCCCTCCCTTCCTCCCTCGCTCCCTCCCTCCCTCTCTCTCTCTCTCTCTCTCTCTCTCTCTCTCTCACACACACACACACACACACACGCAAGCTGTTTTGGTGAGTGAGTTACTCTTAGGTTACTCCTGATAAGTAGGTTTTAGTTCGCTAGTTTGAGGTTTGATTTCATTTTAAAAGGGTGTCTTGCAGCCTACCCTCACTGACAGTGTTGGAGGTGCAGACATAGCATGTATCACACACCTCCTTCCAAAATGCAAACCATAACTGGTGTCACTCTTTAGCTCTCCAGTAAAGGAGTCGGCTTAATCTGAGATCTCAAAATGGCAAGCGCCCTTCCCTGCCCGCAGCAGTAGTAACTCCTTGTAATTTTTCCACCGAATTAGTCTGCTTTCGAAAATGTAGCCACACCAAAAATTCACATAAATGCTCTGCTGACAGATCCAGTTGGTTATCAAAATATAACAGACTAAACTTAAAGTCATACAATGAATATTATGATGTATTAAATCCATAGAATTTATATTATATGATGATAATGGGTAGTGTCCAGTGTTAGTCCTATGTAGAAGTAGACCCATGACTAACTTAAGTCTCATTCATTTTAATGTGTCTATGTAGGAGTAACTAATACCCTCTGATAAATCATCATTCATATAATGGTATAATAAATTCATATTATGATTGGAGAGGGAAAGGCCATAATCTTGTGCACAATCCAGAACCAGTCCAGTCGAGGGTGTTTCAGAACAGGCCTCTTCCTGTTCCTCAGTGCTTGATCTAGGGTAGCTTGTCCATAGCAGGTTCAGAACTTCAAACAGATAATGTACCATCCAAATACGAGTTTTGCTGGGACTAGAAGGGATTCCCTCTTCTAAACTTCTCAAAGGTACTTGAGTATTTCTCTTAGGGATGGCAGAGAATTCTGCCACGGATCACAGTGAGGCCGAATGCCAGTGCATTCGGCCCCCCGAACTCCATGGCGGAACGGCCTGCCACCCCACGCCCCCACGACCCCACACGGATCCCCCCCGGGACGAGACTCACCTGGGGCGGATCTTCCGGGCGGCAGCGGCTCCGGTGGCGGCTTCGGTGGCGGCAGCGGCGGCAGCTGGTCTTCCGACCAGCTGCCGCCACCACCATTTCCACTCTTGTAAAAAAAAAAAAAAGAAAGATGTGATAGGCTACGTAAAGATTTATGTAGCCTATCATGACTAGGTTTAAAGAAAAAGAAAAAAAACGATGTGATAGGCTATGTAAATCTTTACATAGCCTATCATGGCTGGGTGGGTTAAAAAACAAAACAAAACCACGTACGCAAATGGCGGCGGCTAGGACTGCCACCATTTGCATTCCTTATTTTTGCCCTTTTAATCTTAGGGATGTCAGAGAATTCCACCACGGATCTCAGGGAGGCCGAATGCCAGTGCATTCGGCCCCCCAAAATCGGTGGCAGAACGGCCTGCCACCCCCCCCGACCCCCCTGGGACAAGACTTACCTGGAGCGGATCTTCCGGGCGGCGGTGGCTCCGGTGGCGGCTCCGGTGGCGGTTCGGTGGCCGGTCTTCTGAGGCCATTTCCAGTTAAAAAAAAGATGTGATAGGCTACATAAAGATTTACATAGCCTACCACGGCTATGTTTAAAAAAAACAAACTGTGATAGGCTACGTAAATCTTTACGTAGCCTATCACGTCTGACTTTAAAAAAAACCAACAACCACGCGTATGCAAATGGCAGCGGCCACGGCCGCCGCCATTTGCGTTCCTTATTTTGGCCCATCTTAGTCTACATCAAGATTTACGTAGACTAAGACGGCGAAAATAAGGGGAACGCAAATAGCGTAGCGTAGCCCCCCGAAATCCATCACAGAACGGCCTGCCACACCCCCGTCTCCTGCGGATTCCGCCCCGGGACGAGACTTACCTGGGGCGGATGTTCCGGATGGCGGCGGCTCCAGCAGCGGCTGCAGCAGTGGCGGCGGCGGTGGCTGGTCTTCCAAATGGCTGCCACCACCACCATTTGCAATCTGTGTGTCTTTTTTTCCTCCCCATAGACATGATAGGCTACATAAAGACTTATGTAGCCTATCACGTCTAGGTTTAAAAAAAAAAATGTGTACGCAAATGGCAGCGGCTATGGCCGCCGCCATTTGCGTTCCTTGTTTTTCGCCATCTTAGTCTACATCAATATTGACGTAGACTAAGATGAAGAAAAGAAAGGGGAATGCAAATAGCACCCACTACGCTATTTGCATTCCCTTCTTTTCTTTGTCTTAGTCTACGTCAATATTTACGTAGACTAAGATGGCAAAAAATAAGGAATGCAAATGGCAGTGGCCGTAGCTGCCGCCATTTGCGTACACGTTTTTGTTTTTTGTTTTGTTACCCAGAGCCCTCCGCGGCCAGAAATCCGGCTACGGACGGCCCTGGCCTAGGCCTGGCCGGCTGCTCTGTGGAGCCGCTGCGGAGCACAGCCGGCCATCGAGGATTCCAGGGGGGAGGACCAGATTGCCTCCCCCCCTGTTGAGGATTCCCGGGGGAGGGATGGAACGCCTCCCCCCCCCATGAACAGAATCCGCAAAAAGGTAAGTCACTTTCGTACATCCCTAATTTCTCATCCAGCTGAGCAAGAAATGGGAAGTACAGGAACAGGAGCAGAGGTATCTCTTCCTTAGGAGATCCCAAAATCTAGGGAACACCTTTTTTACATGTCCCAAAGTGGCAATATCTGGGCATGTGTATTCCAGACATAAAGGAGCAGCACAAGGAAATGGGTGGGGTCATTTTAAGAAGCAGGAGACCTTTGAGCAGCTGGAGATAATAGAGTAGGAGGATCAAAGCTATATATCCAGGTATGGGGGCAGAGACATGGGAAGGGGTTGGAGGTAGAGTTTGTGTTTTAGGCAGAAGGAAAGATGGAAAGCCAGGGAGGAGATCTGAGGAGGGCTTTGCAACACGGTCTGAACAAGACTAGAAATGAGCATTTTGGCAGTGGAGTTTTGGATAAAGGTGAAAGGACTGAGGTGAGATAAAGGAAAGGCAGAGGTTGAAGTAGTCAAGGCACAAGATAACAACACTACAGACCAGAGTTTGAGCTCAGGAGAAGCAGAGGAAGGGCTGGATTTTCCCAATATTGCACAGAGAGGTGTGACATATTTTGGCAACAGGGAGCAATGGAGGGACCACAATCAAAGATTAAATGACTAGGGCTGGATCTACACTTACCGCCTTTTATCGCTTCCAATGAGGTTTCACTGCCTGCCTTTCATGCTACGCAGTACCTGCCTCGAATTGGAACCGGCATTTCCCACTTCCGTGCTCCCGCTTTCAATACCCTAATATCCCGGTATTTCCCCTTAATGTGCTCTGATTTTCTGCCTTCGCTACTGTATCCGGTCGTAGTCCCCTCTCCCGCCTGTCCATATGCGGTGGTGTTAGTATTTTCCTCCTGTCCAATCACAGCTCTTGACGGCCCCATGTCTTCTTCTGGCTACCGATCACATAGCTCCCTCAGCAGCCCCCATTTCCTCAGCAACAAGCAAAGGGCTGGATGTGCACACGCTTGTCTGATCTCGGAAGCTAAGCAGGGTTGGTCCCGGTCAGTGCTTGGATGGGAGACCGCCTGGGAATCAGGCTTCCTGCACTGAGCAGGGGGTTATTCTATCCCTTCAAATAAGATTAAGTTTTACCCCCTCCTATCCCCCGCTCCAGATGTGTGTTTTTTTAAATTAAGGCATTATCCTCACAGAATCGGGGCTTCTCCACAATGTTTTTTTTCTAATTCAGGCATGATCTTCAAAGATTCGAAGTTGTAAAGCCTGAACAAGAGCGCTTCCCACGGCACTATCATGTTGCAGGTCCCACTTGTGTTCACTAATGAGCAGACGCAAAGGAGTGGTAATCTCTTCTTCTAATGCCCAAGAAAGAACCCGGGCTGTTCAGAGGGGAAATCAGCCAAACTCTGTACCCTGAAGGTGCATTGGCAGAGGGTATCAGGTCTGGATGAGAAACAGGGTCCTGGGTTCCTGCCCTGAGATTATTGTCTGTTGAGGACAAGTCCTCGATGTCTGTATGGGTGACTAAGAGCTGGTCTGTGCCCCTGACATAAGCACATATTGGCTCCGCGCTCCTCTGACTCATCTGACCTGAGGATTTCCCAGCCTTTCAACATTACTGTACATGTGCAGCCAACAACCCATCATAAAGCACATATAAAACAATTAACAGTGTAATTAGTTTGTTTTGAAATAAAAAAATTTACAAATAAACCAAGCTCTTCAAATTATACTGGTTATGAAGACATGCCTTTAGGACTTAGAAGTTCAGATTCCTTTGGACCAATGTTAGCCTTTTTTTAAGCGAATAAGTTTGTTCTTGCCTGAGGTAAAAGCATAGGAAGTCAGAACATGTCATTAATTTGTTTTAATATACATGTATGGAGCTTTCACTTGGTGACTGAATCCCATGCAGTGAGTCATTGGATGCTGTGTGCCCCTGCAAATGTCACTTCTAGAGCCAGGTCTGTTACGCTGTGCTGTGCAAAGCTATCCGTTGCACCTTTTTAATCATTTGATGTAATTTTGTGGATGTTCTTGTGGATTTTATGCAGGTTTTTGGAAGCTGCCTTGAACTTGGAATGGGAAAGAGGTAAATGTTAAATCAGGGGTGGGGAACTTGTGGCCCTCCAGATGTTTTGGCTTGCAATTCCCATCATCCCTCACCATTGGCTATGTTGGCTAGGGCTGATGGGAATTGTAGACCACATGTTGCCCACTCCTGTGTTAAATAAATAAATACGCACCCTCATAAAGTATGCCACACATCGATACAGGGAGAAGTGAAGCAGCAAATTTGAGACAAATTTTGCCAGGGAGGAAGGTGGTATTGGTTATAAAGCCCCCTTTATAGGCTTACACATTCCTTCCCCTCCCCACTTCCCCTTCCATTTTGTATACAAATTATCTTGTATACAAACTTCCCTTTTCAATCCTGACTATAACGTAGCATTATGTCTATACTGACGTTAATGCTAACCATGGTTAGCTCGTGTTTGTGAACCCACTTCTACACATGGTTGCAAAGCCTTGTTTGAAACTACCTATGGTTAACATTAACAGCAGTGCAGAATTAGAGCTGCGCCACAGCTGGGTTTCAAATTGGAAGAGGAATTTGCACACTGGCACCGCAGAATGCTTGCAGTAGTATCACTGCTTCACTGCCACCAATAGCAGTGGTAAATATTGGGCTGGGGTCTCTGGGGCGACCATGAAGCAAGGTTGTTTTCTCCTTTTAACCCCCACCCCAGTGCGGGAGACTTCAGGACAAATTTGGTGGAGGAAGGTTTAACCCCCCTCCTAGACCACCATGGTCCCAATCCATATTGTGACGTGCATACATGAAGGGGAAGAAAACTATCACGCATAGTGATTCCCTGGATCTTTAGTTTGGTGCTCACTCTGCTTAATGGCAAGGCCAATCCTGCAGTACTGTACATAATGAAGCCCTACTCCAGGGGTCCCCAAACTTTTTGGACCTGTGGGCACATTTGGGAATTTGAAAAACTGCTGTGGCATCACCACGAAATGCCTAATCAGTGGATAGCCACTTTGGCATCTACCTGTCATATCTGTGGATCTTAGGCTGCATCTTATTCAGCAAAAACTTTTGGTTGATGTCCATTGCACACCATAACGTCTCTTTAATAAGGGATTATCTAATTTGGCTAACTGCTAGCAGTGCAATACAGCTAATCCATCTTTTAAACATATGTTTTGGCAATGTCCAGTAGTTGCTTCCTCTTGGGAGGAGGTTATTACACAGATAAATTTTGTTCTTTGAACAGTCTTTAGTATTATTCACTGATGAACACGTTCTTTTAAATTATTTATCTGCTTCATGGAAATTAACAAATGGTCTGCGTAAATGGATTCTCTGCACCCTTTTGACAGATAAAAGACAATATTACAACATTGGAAAGATAAACACTCACCTCTTATAATGCCATGGATTGAGGACATTACAACACTTCCAATATTTGAAAGGGTGGCATAGACGCTGCCTTCAAATGGATACTTATTTGGTTATTGGGTCCGGTTTTGTTGCAGCCCATGTGTAATTGCTAGAAGGTTGTATGCATTTCATACGTATAGGTTGCTATGGACATATACAAATCCCTGTGTGCATATAAATGGGGAGAACGTTTTAAAACATTTTGCGGGTATCCGTTGAGGACCCCTGCCTAACAATGCAAGACTAACATCAGCTTTGGCAGCCATTTCCAGGCTGGGTTATTTCCTCTAAGACCTGCTGTGGCCCAGAGATTCAGAAGCAGTTGGAACATCTGAGGACTAGACGGAATCTTGTATACACTTCTGTTCCTCCCTAGTAAGTCTTGACTTTCTATCATGCAATTTTATTTTATTTTGAAAAAAAAGGGTAACAAAAAAATAAAGGCAACAAAAAGAACGTACATAATAATAAACTGAAGTCACTAAAGAAACAAGGGAATTTACTAATGATAAATCTTCGTCTATAACTGATATGCTTATGGAACATCTACAATAAAATGGGAGCTCAATACAGAATGAAAATTTTAAAAAGAAGTTATACAACATATAAAAGGAGCGTGTGAAAGTGTGTGTGTGTGTGTGTGTGTGAATCAGAAAAAATATAGGCAATTGTACTTGGTTGGAACTTTATCAAAAGTTTGAAGTGTTTCAACACAGGAAATGAATGGAAACCACGGTGCCATAGTAACTTGACTTTTTAATTGTATTTTAAATATATTGTAAGAAGCCTTGAGAATTTCAGTTACTAAGCAGAGTGTAAGTACTCCAAATAAATAAATTTGGAATAAACAAACAAACAAACTGAAAAGGGCAAAAGGCAGAAGAAGGGCAGTTTGGGGAACGTGTAAACCAGGCGTGTTGGACCTCTTTTCGCCTAAGGGACAAATTCCATTTTAGAGAAGCTCTGAAAGATGGCTGCATTCTAGCGGTGGGTGAGCCTAAATGCAAAAGAGGTGGAGCCAAAAATACCAGCAAATTTTAGCTTAAAGCACTTACTGCCAGTAACTAAACCTTTGGAGAGGCATCAACTTTTCAGAACGAGGAGAAAATGGACTAAAAATGGGGAAACCACCAAATGGGGTGAGTTAGGGGAAGTGGGCAGGGCTTGCTAGGAAACACAAGCAGGTTGGACTGAGACCCCAATTGGGCTCGATTTGGCCCCCAGGCAGTGATGTAGTGGTGGCAGGTCACACCAGGGCTTTGCTCCAGCACTTTTTTTGAAGCCAGCCCCAAGCCGGGTCGCAGTCTGCTAGGGAAGGAGGAGGGAGCAGAGGGAGTGCGGGCAGCTGCCTCTTGGCTGCCTCTCGTCTACTATGCAGAGCCGGCAGGTCAAAGGGAGCGAGCGAGCGAGGGAGCCTGAGGGAGCTCTGCAGCCTCCTCTCGCCCCCCCTTCTCCACCTCAGTTCTTGGCTTCTCTGCCCGTCCCTGCTCCGTGCCTGCGTGCCCAGAGCGGTCCTCATCTCCTGCAACACCAGCCACCTGTTTAGGGCTGCTGCTGCTGGCCATGGCAGCAGCAGGAGAGTTGGGGTGGTGGTGCTGCCACCATTATTTAGTTATGGGGCAGGGCGGGTGGCTGGTTTGTGCCGGTTTTTAGGATTTATCACACAGTCCTATGCATGTTTACTCAGAAGTCAGTCCCACTATGTTAAGTTGCCAATTGGGCTTTCTGCCAGGTAAGTGCACATAGGACTGCAGCCTTAGCTGCCTTTCCAAGATTTCTGTAAATTGAATTCAAAATAAAGACCCTTTGGATCGCACTGTTAATTCTTGAACATTAATTTCTACAGTAAGCGGAATTGCCAAATGCAACCTGCTCTGTCAGCTACACTTTTTGGTACAAGGTTGGCATGTATCTGGGCAAACAAACCCTGGTGGAGGGAAGGGGGCAGAGGAGAAAGAAGGTAAGTGTGTGTGTGTGTGTGTGTGTGTGAATGTGTGTGTTTCAATCCAGCTGGGTGTGTGGACGTTTCTGTTGCAGGATGGGAGAGATATAATGAAGGAGCTTAGGAAAGGCTAATGGGTAATGTTGGGGCGCTAAGGGAGTGTGCAAGAGGGCTGTTAAATGAGAAGGGATCTGTCCATGAGGGCTGAGTTGAGAGGGTGAAGCTTTCATAGAGTATCATATTTTGAAAACCTAAAATGTTTGTGTGTGCGTGAGTGAGTGAGTGAAAAAGATTAACACCCCTGCATTTTTTCTCAGACGTCCAACTGAAATACCCCTGCCTTACTCTTAGCTGCACTGTTTTTGGATCCCAGTTGAAGGCGGTATATCTTACAAGGTTGTACAATCTTAGAGGGGGGCACAGCTGTGAGGGGGCCTGGCTGTGACTGTCACAAAGGGACCCTGCACTTCCAAGTTTGTCACTACACTACTGCCCCCAGGCCTTATATTTTGCTCCTCTGGTGTAAACAGTGTTACTTGTTGGCTTTCCCTTCTTTTGGAAGGTGGGGGGGTCTACTCCTTATATGTAACATGTGCAATTATACATTATGGGCATTAGAAAGTGTGCTGAGGGAGAGGGGGCTATTATATGTCTGACATACTTGGCGGGGGGATCTGAGTGAGAGTGACATATTGTGACAAGAGAAAAAAAGAATTAGAAAATTTCTTGGATGTGTGACATTCTTCACAAATTTTAACGTTTGCAGCCTGCACTTCGTTGGTTTTGTATTCTCCCATCATTTTCAGTCTGCAACTTTTCTTTGGCCAGATGTTTTGTGGGAAGTTGGCTCGAGCCAATCCTCCTTCTGCTGGAAATGCTTCCTAATGCTCTTCACGTTTGTGAACTTTGCCCTGCTTTTTCCTGGTTCCAGACATTTGGAGACCCCCAGGGGTTTGCAAAATGTTCCAAGCAAAGTTGTACTTTTGGATACTCATAGTAGAAATCACTTCTGACATTCTGCTTTCCCCTTCAGTTTATGAAGTATATTAGCAATAAGATCTCGTCAGGGGACCTAGGAGTATTTATCCATAGCCTGTTTGGGCCAAACCTTCACAAAAACAATTCTCTTTTACTTCTATTTATTCGTATTCCATGGCTTTAAAGGACAACTAGCTCTTTTTTATTCCAGTTGGAATACTTGGTTTTATTTGCTCATTTCAGGTCAAGACTGTAAAGAGTTGCTTAAAAACAAACCAGTAAAGGGCTGGAAGTACAGAATGCTAAATATATAGGTGAAATAAATAGGCCCCAAACTAACTGTTGCTGTGGGCAACAAATTATGCATAACTGGTGGCCCCCATTATGGATTTGCACCACTATTTACATCAAAAGACATATCCAAAGACATGTCCAAGCTGTTCAATAGGGCTTGGATGAGCAATGCAATGGAGAGATTACATGCTCATGGCCCACATCTGTAGGCCAGGGAATAGCATGTTAGTTTTTTCCATCCTTAAGTGATTTGCCATGAACATGGGAGGGGGGCTGCAATGCACACAGAGATGCCTCACCAACAAGGTCTGCCAAAGGAGACAGGATTGCATGTGCATCACTTTTTGTGCCAGCAATTGCCATGGTAGGTAGGGATGGTGGAAAATTCTGCCACTGGCTCCAATGAGGCCGGATTCTAAAGAAACGGAAAACTTACCTCCACCTTCCTGCGGAATCCTCTTCGGCCAGATCATCCAGCTCTGGATTGCCAGCGATATGGCCGCCATGCCGTATCACTGGCTGAAGGGGACTGACTGCGGACGCAAATGGTGTCCAGGACTCCATTTGCGGCTGTAAAGGCCTTAGTTTAACGTAAATGCAGCCGTAAATGGCTGTATTTAGCTTAAACTAAGACCTTTACAGCCACAAGTGGTGTCCTGGACGCCATTTGCGTCTTTGCTTTTCATTCACGTGATAGGCTATGCAAATATTTGCGTAGCCTATTGCATGAATGAAAAGCATGTCCAGGACGCCATTTGCAGCCATAAAGGTCTTAGTTTAAGCGAAATGCAGCCATTTACAGCTGTATTTACCTTAAACTAAGGCCTTTACGGCTGCAAATGGCGTCCTGGACGCCATTTGCGTCTGCAGTCAGTCAAGTCCCCTTCAGCCAGCGATACAGCATAGCGGCCGTATCGCTGGCACTTCGGAGCTGGCAGGCGGCTCCGCGGAATTGCCGCGGAGTGGAACCGTCCAAAGAGGATTCTGGGGGGAGGACTGGATCGCCTCCCTCCCACATGTGGATTCCCCACGGATCAGAAGGTAGGGAATCCGCCCATCCCTATGGTAGGTACTAGCACCTGGCAGAGCGGGGTACATACTGAGGCTTTAACCCAGGGGTCCCCAACCATTTTGGACCCATGGACACATTTGGAAATTGGAGAAATTGCTGTGGACGCCACCACAAATGGCTACCATGGAGGATGTGGCTAGTCATGTAATGGCTGCTGTGGGGGCCTGGATAGTTAAAAGAGATGGTAGTGGAGAGAGAAATAGCAAGGCTAGGAGGAGGGAAAAATAGCAAGATAAAAAGGTGGGGAGATAAATAGTCAGGCTAGAGGCTGGGAGTGGAGAGAAAGAACAAGATAAAGGAGTATGTGGGAGAGAAAGAGCAAGGCTAGGGGCTAGGAAGGTAGAGAAAGAAGAGGGCCAGGGATGTGGAAGGGGCAGAAATTGTGAGGAAAGGGGTTGGGAGGAAAGAAATAGCAAGGCTAGAGGCTGGGAGGAGAGACAGCGTGCAAACGGGAAAGGTCTGTGGGGGTGGAAAAAGTTTGCGTATGCGTTTTTTTTTTTTTAACCCAGACGTGATAGGCTACGTAAGTCTTTATGTAGCCTATCATGGTTGAATACAGGGACGCAAACAGCGGCGGCTATGGCAGCCGCCATTTGCGTCCCTGCTACCCAGAGGCCGGATGTCCAGCTGCTGGCGGAGCTGGCCGGCGGCTCCGCGTAATCCCCGCAGATCGGAGCCGGCCGGGCAGGACTCCGGGGGGAGGGACAGAGCACCTCCCCCCCGTCAAGGATTCTGGGGGGAGGGACGGAGTGCCTCCCCCCCACCGCAAAGCAGATCCGTGAAACGGTAAGTAACTTTCGTACATCCCTAATCCTGAGGTAAGACAAAATCCTGATCACAACATAGTACATATTCATGTGTGATCGGCATGGGGAGAGTGAATAAACCCACCCGGGAAGAGGCAGTTCAAGCTGCTGCTTCTTGTGCTGCGTACCGCAGCTTAACGTTTCAAGCCTAACTTTCACTCCTCAGCAAGAAGGGTTAATTCTTCACTCGCTTTTCTGTGGGAAGTAGGTCAGGCTGCCCAAACTTCACGGTATAGTTTTGCACAGTTCTTTGGCCTGCCATGTAGAGAAGAGCAGCAAGAAGCCAGCTATGAGGCTGCACTGACTGAAATGGTCATGCAGAGCAATCCAAGGAGTGTGGTGTGTTTTTTCCAGAAATAAGCCCAACTGTGTTCAGTGGGGCTACTTCTGGGAAACTATGCATAGGACTGCAACTTCAGAGCAGGTCAGAACAGTTAGTTCCTTGAGATAAAGTCTTCCTGTGCTACTTACTATACATAATCAGGTGAAGGAGCATTGTTGTTCTTCAAATATCTAAATAATGAATTATCTTGTAGGAAGTTGGCTTTCTCCTATTATCTGTAATATTTATTTACTATCCCATAACAAACAAAAACTTATCTGGGCAGTTTACAGTAAACATTAAACATTAAAACCATAAAGCAACCATACCCCTAAGCTGCAGCCTTCCACATGACTACAGTTCCCAGCATTCTTGACCTTGCTGCCTGAGGCTGATGGGAGCTGAAGTCCAACATATCCGGAGGGCACTAGGTTGGGGAAGGCAGCCCTAACATATACAAATAAAGCATAAACATAAAATCTAAGACAGAATTTAAAAGCAGCAGCAGAATAAAACCAGCAACAGAGAATAACAATAGTGCAAAAGAACTAAAAACCACCAAACACTTTTTAAGATGGAAAGTCTTGGAAAAATCAAAAGGTCTTCACCTGGCACTGAAAAGATGATAATGTAGGGCCAGATGAGCTTCTCTGGGGAGGGAATTCCACAACCGGGGTGCCACTACTGAAAAGGCTCTTTCTCTGATAGCCATGTGTCTCACCTAATTTTCAGAGGAGTGGAAACCCCCTCCAGTACAGGCTAAATACCACTCAACTAGGCAGATGAACCACCCATCAACAGTACCTCCATCTTGTCTAGACTGAATTTCTGTTTTGGCCCTGCTCCCAGGCACTATTAGCATCTTCAAGAAAAGTATTCAAATTCAGTTTATGCAATTATATACAGCTATATCTCTAACAACTATTTTCTACATTTTTTTTCTTTTACGTATCCTGTAGCTCTGTAGCGCTTTTCAGTTTTACAGTGTTCAGCTTGCTTACATAGCATATAGCAGTCCAAAGACTGTATTCAAAGGGGAAGAGTTGTAACACTTTCAGCCAGATTTTAACCATGTTGACATAAATTGAAACCAAATCCCATTGGTTTCAATAAGATTTGCTTCCATCTAAATATGCTTAGGGCATCGTCCAATCTGTACCCTGTGAACAAAGATCTGTGGGCACAGCTCTTGCCAAAGCACAACCCCCGGCATGTGGGAGCACCATGAAGGGGGAGGAGAGGTTTTTGGTAAGGGAATCCCAAGCACGGAGCGCTATACACGGAAGGGAGGGAGGGAGAGAAATGTGCAGAAACTGAATCATCTCCTCCAGATTACAATGCTAAATTTTATTTATATTTTATATTAAGTAATTTATTTTCTGACACAAGGGCTAGATCTCACTACTGCTTTATAGCAATATTGAAGTGCAGTGATAACTGTTGGGATACATTACACATTCTATATACTGCTATCGTAGCGTTATTTCCTGCTTTTTATTCCACATTATCCAAAATGCCGCAACAGATGTCATTGAGTGTCCCACGAGGTAGAAAGTCATAGACAGGTCATCTTTGGCTGCAACAAGTGACCTTCTCACAGATAGGGTGGCCAAGGTTCTACTTTACAAAGGACAGTCCTCTATTTGAAAGACCACCCCACTCAGAGAACTGGGATGGCTGGCAAAGGGCACCTTCTGCTGAAGTACCTAAAACCAAGAAGGCCGCCTTTGCTTCTAAAAGATCGTTAGAAGCAGCATGTAAACACTTGTTTGTGTCCTGTATGACAGTTGATGACAAAGACTTTTTTTCTTTTACTAGAACAGTCTGTCCTGTGCTTGAAGGCCGGCTTAGGCATACAGAACAGGTAATTCACAGTGCAACCATGGGCAAGGATATGTCATCAGTATAGATATAGAGCTTTGGCTATTGGGCCATATAGAATGAAATAAATAAGCTGAGCAGAAGCCAAAGCCTGCAAAGCTTCCGGCTATTTGTGGCTACAGATGAAGCCTTTCCCTCAATCTGTCAGATTTTATTCATATTTTAAACCAAGTTCACTTGGTCATAGAGCAATGAACATTGATTGTTGTTATTCTTTTAATAGTGAATAATTACAGTCACCTTCCTATAAAAAATCCATCAATACAATGTACAAAATGCACTTGTAAATATTCAATATCTAGGGCATTCTGGGAAAATAAAATGGCAGCCATCAAGAGGCAGCCACTAAGAAAAGCTGCTGCTGGAGAAAGGTAAGCCCTTCTCCTAGTCCCAGAGGAGTAATGAAAGGGTAAGAATGGGATAATGAACATGAAACACCATTCACCCATTCATTACTTCATGGGATTTAATTCATACATTAAATGAGCCAGTGTAGTGGTTTAAGTGTTTGACTGGGACTGGGGAGACCCAGGTTCAAGTCCCCACTCAGCCATGAAGCTCTCTGGGTCACTTTGAGCCAGTTACTGACTCTCAGCCTAACCTACCTCAATGGGCTGTTGTGAAGATAAAATGGAGAGGAGGAGGATCCTGTACCTGCCTTGGGCTCCTAGGAGGAAAAGGTGGGATATAAATGTAATAAACATTGAATTGAATGGGGCCCATTCATAGTTCTCAGTGTTGCAGAGCAACTGGAGTGGTTCAGTATCCCAGGTTCTTGTGCACGTGCACCTTCTGGTATCATGACCATTATACAGCTGCTGTAATTATGATTGATAGCTAACTTACAGGATTTAAATCCTCTGTGGTAAGGTAAGCAGTCAGAGCCTAACCACCAGGCCCTCTCTAATTTCCCACCCTCTTTATCTAAAAACTTGGTTTAAGTTGGAGAAAAAAAATATATAGCAGTTTATTTAGCATAGAGGACAACCAAATGTGGTGTTTAATGTGGTCTGAAGGCCCTTTGCAGCGGTTTGAGAAAAAATGGAAATGAAAAGCTGTTCACAGGAGTTTGCCACATGAGAGGAAGTATAGTCTTTTGCCAATATGTTGATTAGGAGACCCGAACAAACGCTGGTTTAGTCATTTCGTACCAAATATAAACAGGCATAAATGAAAGTAAACATTATTTTAAAAAAATAAAGGAAGGAAGAAAAAGTGTCACTAGCTAATTGCCAATGGGATAAAAATGCTCCTTAGAACCTGGGAATGCGCAGACATGAAGTTGCTTGAACTTACCTCAGCTATGCCAACAGAGTAATGTGGATACAAATGCTGATAAAAGTCTGGTGATTTTAACATTGGAGGTGTTCCAGTTTGCCGAGGACGGAAAACCAGACGGTGTTTTGTGTACTGCTTACGTTACATTTCAGACGGCCACAACCAACAGGATGGTCCCAGCCCCCCCCCCCCCTTGACCCGACAACAGCAGCCAGGTCAACCCAAAAAGCTGCAGTTGGTCTGTGAACTGTAAGCCATTCACCACAGCATTCCAAAATCATGCCAACCCAGGGATGGGGAAGTGGGGGCTTTTCCACGAATCTACATAAAAATCTGTCAGGCTCTGAGGCTGATGAAAAATCACATAAAATGACAGTTATCGTTATAATTATATCATTACAAGAGTTAATCCACTCTGATGAGAAACAGCTCCATTAGCAAACCACATGTTTCACCTTTCTTGAAATGGCTGTAGCAGAACCACTTTTCAAAACATCTATATGTATAAAAATCTCAAAACCATAGAAAAACACTGCTTTCAGAAATACTTGTATCCTAGTGGGAAATGGACAGGGTTTTCTAGCTTACCTTTAAAAAAACATGTAAACTGCAATATATATATATATATATATATATATATTTAGTAATTACAATACAGACTAAAAATCAACCCTGTGTTTCTGTTGATTTCTATAGATAGATGAAGTCCTCTGTGTTAGGAAATATCACTATTCACCAGCCATTCCGCTTATCTGTATCATTTCCATACTACTTCTTGCCATTAAGGGTGGCCATGTGTCTGACTTTACAAAGGGACAATCCTCAACTTGAAAGTGTCTTCTGTTTGAAGGGTTGTCCATCTCCCTAGGTCTCCTGAAGGAACTGGCTTCCTCCATCTTTGGGGTTGAGGGAAGATTCTAGTCAGGAAGGCTGAGAATAGCTTTTCTCAAAGGAGAAATATGAGTGTCTCATCACTGATATTGAAATATAGATAGAATAGTAGTGAGAGAAACAGGCTAGGATAGAGACAACTTTCTGGCTGAAATCTCATTATTGTGAATCACATAAACAGCCCTAAGTTATTTTAAGTTATACAAGAATATTGAGGGTGGGTGGGGAATGTATTCAGCAGACTCTCTGGTGAGAGACATGTTTGACATTTAATCAGTCACCATTCCTACAGTTATTATGCTATCTTTTCCCAGACATTTGATAAAACATGATCATTGTAATTTGTTACCTCTGTCCAATCAATATGATTGGAGGTTCCCTTTCAAGATGATTTTTCAGAACGGTCAAACTGTATGAAGGCTGGCACCAGGGATTAAAATCTTTGGATATGTGCCAAAGCCCACACCTCCTGGTGGGGAGGGGGCACTGCCAGTCCCTGGACACTGCTTTTCCTGTTTGATGTGGCTACCAGTTTCTCTACCCTCTCTGGGTGAGCAAGCAGTGACAGGATCAAGGAGATGGAGCCGTAACCTTCTCTGTCTTCTCTCTCTGCCATAGGGTGGCCACTTATGAATTGCCAAAAAAGAGGAACTGCATTGCCAGAAAAGAGTACAACAGGGGACACTGATTTGCATAAAATTAGCCTAATCTATATGTGTAGATGCACATTTAGAAATAATTATTATTATTTAAATAGAAATGCAATACATAGCACCATAGTGGGCAAGACTGTGACCAGGTGACCTGTGTGCCTTCCTCAGTCTGCTGTCCAGCAGACATGACTTCGCTGGTGAGCAAAGTCAAGTCCCCTGTTCTCCCTTATGGCTCCTTAACTTTAAACTGGGCAACCTTCAAATTGGGGATGACTTCAAAATAGAGGACAGTTCTCTGCAGCCCTTCAAATAAAAGGGCTCCTCTGTAAAAGAAGGCACATGGCCAGCCTATGATGGTTCCAGTTAGGCCCAGATGATAAGGCAAGTAATGGGCAGTGGTAACAGCAGCAAGGAGGTGGGCCCATTCAGAGCATCTCTTGTCCCAGGGCCTCACCAAAACTTGGGCTAGTACTGGCTGCCTGGTTTGCACAATCAACACAGCCCACCATGTTTTATTTAAGCCACAGTGCTGTGGTGGGAGTTGCCATGTCTTATCATGTTGTTTGAACCCAGCGAGCGTAGGTTGTTGGTGTGGTTAAAAACCACCCCCAACCCCGGAGTCATTTTAGGGTTGTGGGTGGTTTGTTAACCACATCAATAACCCACCCTTGCCATGTTCAGATGTAATGTTAAGCCACAGTGACCACCCACTATGGCCTGAATATTCAAAATGGCTGCCGGCACACACCATAACTCACTGTAGCTTAAATAAGCCATGGCGGGCTGCGATGATCATGCAAACCCAGTCTATGTATTACATTTATATCAGTAGGCCGGTTGGTAGAAGAATTTAAGAAAAGAGGGAATGAAGATTAGCCTATTGAGATTCCTTCTGAATTTCTTTAAAAATATATGTATACATGATCTGGGGGGAAAAGTTCAGTTTGTGTTCAGCTGAAAGCTCCAGAAGTTGGCAATGCCCCCCCCCCCCCAAATGGGGGTGGGATTGTGAGAATAGTCAGTAAATCTACTGATGTTCACTTTTACTTAAACAAATTGCTTGTTAATTTAAAAAAAGGACAATGTCTTATTCTTAAATTTGTGTAAGCTGCTTTCTAGGTGTTGTCCTAGAACATAGGATATAAATATATGAAATAATAAAAAACACAATGACAATTCTTTCAGAAAAACTCACGAATGTTAAAACCATCTTCTACTAGCATGCATATCCTCCTTATATCATTTACATTTACGTATCTGCCCAGCATCTATCTCATCCATATAATCCCTCTTTCACATAGGTAAGGAAAATGCTAACCAGGAATATTTATCCCTGTCATCCAGCACTTCCTGTCACCTTTTGATAAAGGAGAGCTACTCCTTGGTAGCCAATTCACAATGCCTTGAGAAAACCTCCTTTTATTGTTTTGGTGTTCCTTGGCATAATAAAAGGCTCATAATACAGGAAACTTGCAGAAGCTCAGTTGGTATGAATCTGGTCAGTGCTTGAATGGGAAACCAGCTGTGAAACCTATGTGCATTGCCTTGCTTTCTTTCATGGAAGAAGAAAATGATTCTCAAGCCCTAGGGATCACGGGGGATCTTCATGACAATGGAATGAGAATCGCACTGGAGTATTATCTGGATTTTCATGGAAGCAGCTTTGGTCCATCAGGGATGCACAAAGCAAGAAAAGCCGAGAGTACCATACCTTTAAAATCTGGTTTTCATGGGTCACACAGTGCTTGAAAGGACCATACTTCTGAGATGGGTGGGGGAAGTAGAACTGAACATCAACCAGACAGGGGCTGCTTCACAAATGAAAGAGGCTTGTTTCCTGGCCCATGTCCAGGCTCCCCCCTACTACAACATTATTATGAATGAAAAGTCACCAATTCACAATTCTGATAGCAAGAAACAGCCCAGTTATCCAGTACAGCATCTGAAGGCTCCCTATGAGAGCAGCCCACCACCCCAATTTTGCCCCATTCCAGCAAACTGTCACAGAGTTATTGTTCCCACCCCATGTTTCCCAATGTGCGTACTTTTGCCTGGAGAAGCCAAAATCCCTGATTCTTGAGTGCAGCATATGAAGGTTCCCCCTGAGAGCAGCCCAACCACCCCATTTTGCCCCATTCCAGCAAATTCTCGTGGAGTTATAGCTTCCAACCCCCCTTCTTCCCTGGACACTTCTCCCTTCTCGCAATGACAGGCTTTTCAGCAACTGTGTTCCCAAGACTTTGCTAGATCGCTACAGCGATAAAACCCTTACTCACATAAAGGCGTATGCCCTTAAGCCCTTACCGCAAGCATCACAGAGAAGCTAAGTAACATAAACATCAGAGAAGTGCATCATCATTGAGGCTAATTACTCCCACTGGTGAAATGGGAGTGCAGGGTGATTCGGAAAGCTTGAAAGAGTGCTCTAGGGCTTTGATGTGCTGGAAAGGCAGGTGAGTTCCTTTAGTTAACTAGATTACCAAGGGCATGTCCAGGTGAAAGACACATCCCTATGAATGCCCTGATCATACTGAATTTAAAGCGGAGGGATGGGTACACAGCAGCTGACCCACAGGGGAGCCAAATTAAAGAAAAACAATGGAGTAAAAATACTCTGCAAAAATGCAGCTTCTCCACAGGTAAACTCCCAGGCAGCTGCAGAGTGGCCACAATGTTATGTGTCCCTAACCAGAGCAGCATTGGAGAAAACCTCCCATCTAGACAGCCTGTGAACACTAAATAAAGTATTATCACTTTAATCCAACAAGAGAATACATGTTACAGAACGTAAGCACCCTGAGAGTCACATGCACTCTGTTGGGCAAACAACTGCTACCCTTCATCACCATTTCATAAAATACAAGTCGGCAATCTCTCTCTCTCTCTCTCTCTCTCTCACACACACACACACACACACACACACACAGCTTTAATGACCTCTTGCAAGATATTTTAACATGGATGAGAACAACCTTTCACTCTTTCTTGCTTCCAATGCCCCAGGAGTGGATGTTTTTTCAACTGGGACACTGGAAGCAAGGAAGATACTCTGAATATACAGACCAGACACCTTAAAATTCTATTGCCTTAACTTGGAGGATAACATTTAAATTTTTCCCTTTGCTGGCTTTATTTATTTAAAATTATTTTTAGGCCTCCTTTAAGAGTAGAATCCTCTCAAGGTTGCATACAAGATAAGAATGCAAAAATATACCAAAACAGATAGAAAAGCAACAAATACGTATTCAAAACTTTGCTCTTGATTCTTTTTAACCATCTCTTGCATTTATATATCAAATGTCACCTTCTTGAGTGTTCTCTTTATCCCCAGCCTTCTTAGAACTGATTCCTGCTGTCTGGTTTAGAATCCCATTTTGTTACTGATGGAGTTAGGCAGCAACCAATAGGGGCAGTCTATCTGACCAGTAATAACTCAGTATTGCATCAGCCGTACTCTTAAAGGCACACAACCTTTGACACCCCATACTTTACCAGGCACTGCAACAAAGGTCAAGATCAGTCCAGGAGTACCTCTTCTTTTATACCAAGTTTTGAATGTGGTAGTGCTGGGGCTGGAGAAGGGGATATGCACATGAACTATTGGGAGTCCGCTCTAAGTGGAAAAATCCTGAGTTACATCACTAAATGAAACCTAGAGAACATAGCATAGCTAGTGCTCATGTGGTAGTCATTCTGTTAGTGACAGAAAGGCAGTAACCTGGTCCACAGATAACTCTTGACGAGTCCCATATACTAGAGCAGCTGCTGGGGACCTGGTGCTCCAGTGGTGTCCACCATGACACCTGCACTGGGCCGGCCTTTAAACAATGTTCCCCCTGTTCTCTGGTGAGTACCAGGCGGCTGGGTATGGGAGCCACCATTTTAATTTCCCACAGTGCCTCTGATATAGTGTCACTCTGGCACATTATGGCAAATTTAAATGGCAGCTCCCACCCCCAGGTGCCTGGCACTGATCAAAACACTGCCGCTGCCTGCCACCACTAAAAACAGGCAAATCCATTGGGGGGGGGGCATTGGAGTGCACTTGTCCAAGGGCCCCCCTAAACCTGGATCCAGCCCTGCCCATCTAAGTAACCATTTCACCACACATCTGTACCCAGATACCTGCATGAGCAATTTTGAAAATCAAAATCTAAGAAATTCACCAACCGCTTGTAAATTACAGCAAGATGGAGAACACAAGCAGTATATCAGCCTTCCCCAACGTGGCATCTTCCAGATATGCTGAACTACAGGCCCCATCATCCTCAGCCAGCATAGCCAACAGCCATGCTGGCTGGTGGTGATGGGAATTGTAGGCTGAATCTACACATAGCATTTATGTTGTTGTTGTTCAGTCATTAAGTCATGTCAGACTCTTCGTGACCCAATGGACCATAGCACGCCAGGCCTTCCTGTCCTCCGCTCTCTCCTGGAGTTGCTCAAGTTCATATTCATTGCATCGGTGATTCTATCTAGCCATCTCATCCTCTGCCGTCCCCTTCTCCTTTTGCCTTCAGCCTTTCCCAGCATCAGGGTCTTTTCCAGTGACTTTTGTCTTCGCATTATGTGGCCAAAATATTTGAGCTTCAGCTTCAGTATCTGTCCTTCCAATGAGCAGTCAGGGTTGATTTCCTTTAGGATTGACTGCCTCCTTGCAGTCCAGGAGACTCATATCCAGCACCACAGTTCGAAAGCATCAATTCTTCAGCACTCAGCCTTCCTTATAGTCCAGCTCTCACAGCCATACATTACTACTGGGAAAACCATAGCTTTGATTATACGAACCTTTGTCGGCAAGGTGATGTCTCTGCTTCTTACTATGCTGTCTAGGTGTGCCATAGCTAGGTATGGCGGAGAATTCCGCCTCGGATTTCAGTGAGGATTTCACTGAACTGGCATTCGGATTTCAGTGCACTGGCATTCGGCCCCCCGAAATCCGTGGCGGAATGGCCTGCCCCCCCACCCCCGCGGATTTCCCCCGGGACGAGGCTTACCTGGGGCGGATGTTCTGGACGGCAGCGAGTCCAGCGGCAGGTCCAGTGGCGGCAGCGGCTGGTCTTTCGACTGGCTGCCGCGGCCGTAGGGATGGCGGAGAATTTCTCCCCGAAACTTCGGGGGGCTGAGCGCCAACGTGTTCGGCCCCCCGAACAAGTTTCGGGGAGAAATTCTCCGCACCCCCCCGCCCCCCGGGACGGGACTTACCTTTGCCGAATGTCCCTCCCGGCGGTGGGTCCGGCCGGCGGTTTGTCGGGTCTTCGTCAGGGGCGGGGGCGGCAGCCGATCTTTCGACCGGCTGCCGCCGCCACCATTCCAATAAAAGAAAAAAAACGCCCCCGTGATAGGCTACGTGACGATTAACGTAGCCTATCACGGCTAGATTTGCAAAGTCAGCCGTGATAGGCTACGTAAATCGTCACGTAGCCTATCACGGGTGACTTAAAAAAAAAAAAAAGCACGTACGGATAATGGCGGCCCCCATAGGGAGCCGCCATTCCCATTCCTTATTTGGTCGCTGTAGTCTACGTAAATCTTTACGTAGACTACGGCGAAAATAAAGGCAACGCTATTTGCGTTGCCCTTATTTTCGCCGTAGTCTACGTAAAGATTTACGTAGACTACAGCGACCAAATAAGGAACGCGAATGGCAGCTCCCTATGGGGGCCGCCATTTGCGTACGCGCTTTTTTTTTTTTTAAGTCACCCGTGATAGGCTACGTGGCGATTTACGTAGCCTATCACGGCTGACTTTGCAGATCTAGCTGTGATAGGCTACGTTAATCGTCACGTAGCCTATCACGGGGGCGTTGTTTTTTTTTTTAACTGTTTAGTTCGCGGCCGGGCGAGGCGAGGCGCCTCCTCCCCGGCCTGAATTTCGGCCAGGCGAGGCGGGAAGCCTCCCCCCGCCGGCCTGAACTTCGCGGGGGGAGCAACGAAGCGCCTCCCCCCCACCGCGAAAAGCTTCGAGGACAGGTAAGTGACTTTTGTCCACCCCTGCGCGGCCGCCATTTACATCCTGGTCTTTGCCGTGATAGGCTACGTAAGTCTTTACGTAGCCTATCACAGCAAGCTAATAATAATTTTTTAAAAAACGGCGTACGCAAATGGGGGCGGCTACGGCAGCTGCCATTTGCGTTCCTTATTTTTCGCCGCTTTAGTCTATGTAAATATTTACATAGGCTATTACGGCGGGAAAAAATAGGGGAACGCAAATAGCGTAGTGGGCGCTATTTGGGTTCCTTTCCTCCCCCCCCCGTTTTAGCCTACGTAAATATTTACGTAGGCTAAAACGGCGAAAAATGGGGAACGCAAATGGCAGCCGCCGTAGCCGCCATTTTCATACGCCTTTTTTTTTTTTTTGCCCAGCCGATATAGGCTACGTAAAGACTTACGTAGCCTATCACGGCTGCCTGGCTGGATGCAAATGGCGGCCGCACCAGCCAGTCCGCGGCCGGAAATCCTGCCGTGGACAGCCCTGGCCGGCTGCTCCGTGGAGCCGCCACAGAGCACAGCATGCCAGACAGGATTCTGGGAGGGAGGACCGGATCACTCCCCCTCCTGTCAAGGATTCCGGGGGGAGGGACGGAGCACCCCCCGCACCGCGAACAGAATCTGCGAACAGGTAAGTCACTTTCGTACATCCCTAGCCATAGCTTTCCTCCCAAGGAGCAAGCACCTTTTAATTTCATGGCTACAGTCACCGTCTGCGGTGATCTTGGAGCCCAAGAAAATAAAATCTGTCACTGCTTCCATTTCTTCCCCTTCTATATGCCAGGAAGTGATGGGGCCAGATGCCATGATCTTCGTTTTTTTAATGTTGAGTTTCAAACCAGCTTTTGCACTCTCCTCTTTCACCCTCAACAAGAGGCTCTTTAGATCCTCTTCGCTTTCTGCCATTAGGGTGGTATCGTCTACGTATCTGAGGTTGTTGATAATTCTCCCGGCAATCTTAATTCCGACCTGTGATTCATCCAACCCGGCGTTTCTCATGATGTACTCTGCATATAAATTAAATAAGCAGGGCGACAATATACAGCCTTGTCGTACTCCTTTCCCAATTTTTAACCAATCGGTTGTTCCATGTCTGGTTCTTACTGTTGCTTCTTGACCCTCGTACAGGTTTCTCAGGAGACAGGTAAGGTGGTCTGGTACTCCCATCTCTTTAAGAATTTGCCATTTTCTTGTGATCCACACAATCAAAGGCTTTAGCGTACTCAATGAAGCAGAAACAGACGTTTTTCTGGAATTCTCTTGCTTTCTCCATGATCCAGCGAATGTTGGCGATTTGATCTCTAGTTCCTCTGCCTCTTCGAAACCCAGCTTGTACTTTCAGTAGTTCTCCCATGCTGCTGAAGCCTAGCTTGTGGGATTTTGAGCATAACCTTGCTGGCATGTGAAATGAGCACAATTGTGCGGTAGTTTGAACACTCTTTGGCATTGCCCTTCTTTGGAATTGGAATGTAAACTGAACTGACCTTTTCCAGTCTTGTGGCCACTGTGAGTGTTCCAAATGTGTTGGCATATTGAGTGCAGCACTTTAACAGCATCATCTTTTGGGATTTTAAATAGCTCAGCTGGAATACTGTCATCTCCGCTAGCTTTGTTGTTAGTAATGCTTCCTAAGGCCCACTTGACTTTGCTCTCTAGGATGTCCGGCTCAAGTTCAGTGACCGCACTATCATGGCTATCAGGGACATTCAGATCTTTCCTGTATAGTTCTTCTGTTTATTCTTTCCACCTCTTCTTAATTTCATCTGCTTCTGTTAGGTCCCTGCCTTCTTTGTCCTTTATCATGCCCGTCTTTGCACAAAACGTTCCCTTGAGATCTCCGATTTTCTTGAAAAGATCTCTAGTCTTTCCCATTCTATTCTTTTCCTCGATTTCTTTGCATTGTTCATTTAAGAAGGCCTTATTGTCTCTCCTTGCTATTCTCTGGAACTCTGCATTCAGTTAGATATATCTTCCCCTTTCTCCCTTGCTTTTTGCTTCCCTTCTTTCCTCAGCTACTTGTAAAGCTCATCAGACAGCCACTTTGCTTTCTTGCATTTCTTTTTCTTTGGGATGGATTTAGTTGCTGGCTTGCTGCCACCTGAACAATGTTACGGACCTCCGTCCATAGATCCTCAGGAGCTCTGTCTATCAGGTCTAATCCCTTAAATCTATTCCTCATCTCCACTGTATATTCATAAGGGATATGATTTAGGTCATACCTGAATGGTTTAGTGGTTTTCCCTACGTTCTTCAATCTAAGCCAAAATTTTGCAATAAGAAGCTCATGATCTGAGCCACAGTCCGCTCCAGGTCTTGTTTTTACTGACTGTATAGAGCTTCTCCATCTTTGGCTGCAAAGGACATAATCAATCTGATTTCGATATTGACCATGTGGTGATGTCCATGTGTAGAGTCGCCTCTTGTGCTGTTGGAAAGAGTGTTTGCTATGATCAGCGTGTTCTCTTCACAAAACTCTATTAGCCTTTGCCCTGCTTCATTTTGTACACCAAGGCAATGTTCGCCTGTTATCTCGGTGATTTCTTGACTTCCTACTTTAGCATTCCAATCCCCTATGATGAAGAGGACATCTTTTTTTGGTGTTAGTTCTAGAAGGTGTTGTAGGTCTTCATAGAACCGATCAACCTCAGCTTCTTCAGCCTCAGTGGTCGGGGCATAGACTTGAATTACTGTGATGTTGAATGGTTTGCCTTGGATTCGTACTGAGATCATTCTATTGTTTTTGAGATTGTACCCCAGTACTGCTTTTCCCACCCTTTTGTTGACTATGAGTGCTACTCCATTTCTTCTAAGGGATTCTTGCCCACAGTAGTAGATATAATGGTCACCTGAATTAAATTTGCCCATGCCTGTCCATTTGAGTTCGCTGATTTCCAAGATGTCGATGTTCAATCTTGCCATCTCATGTTTGACCACCTCCAGCTTACCTTGTTTCATTGATCTGACATTCCAGGTTCCTAAACAATATTGTTCTTTACAGCATTGGACTTTCTTTTCACCACCAGACACATCCACAGCTGAGCGTCCTTTCAGCTTTGGCCCAGCCGCTTCACTCTTTCTGGCGCTACTTGGAAATACCCTCTGCTCTTCCCCAGTAGTATATTGGACACCTTCCGACCTGAGGGGCTCATCTTCCGGCATCATCTCTTTTAGCCTTGTGATACGTTCAATGGGGTTTTCTTGGCAAGAATACTGGAGTGGGTTGCCATTTCCTTATAACTATTGGTACACATGACACCAATGGGCTCTAATAGTTATGAAAGTGGTATGATAACAGTATAACTGCTATGTGTAGAGTCAGCCGTAATCCAACACATCTGGAGGACTCCAGGTTGGGGAAGGCTGTGTAACACTTTTTCTTCAGGATCTCTAAAGGGACTCATAGCAAAGGTTTTGTACAGGGACAATTAACATATTTTAATATCTTAATTAAAAACAAATAATTTTACATGCATAACTATATACTTATTACCAAAACAATAAAACAGAGCACAGCCCTCCCAAAGTTCTGTGTTTTTTTTTTCAGGTTGATTCCACAACAAAATATAAATACAACTTCTCTCTGAAGCTTGATCTTTTTCTGCTAGCCAAAGAAGGAAAAACAGTCTGTACTCAGTTCCCTCCAGCTCCGCAGCAATCCTCCCAATGTGGATCAGTATCCAGCAACACAGGAACAACTTAAACAGCCCTTTATACAATATAAAAGAACATAAACAAACAAGGAACTCATAGTGTTTAAAAAAACCCAAAACCATCATAACTCTTTAAAAAAATTTCAGAGGGAGGCCTCCCTACTAACCTGTCTTAAAGTTCAGGGTCTTGCAGGAAGGAGAAAACAAGCTTCTACCACTCTGCACCTCTGGTAACTGCCTAAAATGGTGGCCACTCCCATACTTACTCCTTTACTGAGCATGTGCAGAATATTCTCTCAGAATTCTTAAAGAAAAATATACCAATGGGTTACAGCTGCATTACATAAACCTCCCTCAGGGACTGCAGCATCCAGTGGTGACTTTCCTGTGTGAATGAGGCCATTGCAGAGAAATCACCACAGATGATTTAGGCAGTTACCAGAGTTTTCCTACCACCTGGTGTGATCTCAAAGGTAGTGCTGTTTTTAGCAGCATCAGCTCACACATTCCAAGGCAACAACCAAATATCAGGTGATCAAGGGTAGCAAAACCAGTCGATATGCATGCACGCACAAATATATCCTGAAGCCTAACCTACCTCACAGGGTTGTTGTGAGGATAAAATGGAGAGGAGGAGAACCATGTAAGCTGGCCTGGGTTCCTTGCAAGAGGAAAAAAGGTAAATATAAAATGTAATCAAGAAACAAACAAGGACCAATCTTTCACTAAATTGGTAGGAGTCAGGGGGTGGACTTCATCAAAAGCCTCATCAAAATCTTTCCCCCATAATTCAAGCATTGCATCAGTTGAGGTTTTTTCTTCTTCAAATAACACCAGAAAAGTATGGAGGGAGCAATCCTGTCTGGATCAACGGTCGCCTCCAAGCCCGGGAGCGACTGCCTATCCAGTGCAGGGCAGGAGGAGTGGTGAGGAGTGGATCTCCTCCCCACTCCCGCTGCCCTGCTTTTGCAGCTAGACAGTTGATTTCGGCTGTCTAGCCACAGGACCTCAGAGCACGGGAAGGGGCGGCTGGATGACACATAGGAAGTGTCGGCCTGGCACATCCGACCTCCCTGCCCTGGCCCGCCCCCGGGAACGCCCCATTTCCCCTGCTCCACACTGCTCTTCCAAGTGCAGAGCTTGGGGCTGATCTCCACTGCCTACGAGGTGGCACAGGAGGGGTTCCCAGAGGGTGGCACAGGAAGGTGGCACAGGAGTTCCCAGAGTTCTCTGGGAACTGACCAATCTTATGGCCGTCTAGCTGCTGACTAGCGGCCATAGGATTGCGCCCTTAATTATAAACAAAGATTATGCAAAGAACAATGTATAGCAAGTGTGTGGAAAGGTAGAATCAAATTCTCATCAACTAGTTTACCTAGCTATTTCTTCTAATAGAAATTACATGGAGGATTTCTTCCCCTGGGATTATTTTTCTTTTTTATAAATAGTCATATTTGTATTTGCTATTTTAAAAAAACAGCAGCCCAACTAAATTAGTCCCATTTGGACAA
The DNA here is from genome assembly GCF_057233095.1 of Heloderma suspectum. NCBI lineage: Eukaryota > Metazoa > Chordata > Lepidosauria > Squamata > Helodermatidae > Heloderma > Heloderma suspectum. The sequence continues at coordinate 92,925,204 of NC_139459.1, forward strand.
CATCTGTGCTTTCACAATTTGCCAAGGGCTGTGGTATCAGAAACAAATGTGAATAAACTAGCTTAAAGGACTTTTGTTTCAACTGTGGCTCTGATTTAAGCAAGCTATATATGATAATAGTAATGCTTTACAAGAATAATGTAGACTGCAGCTTTTGCTCTTTCCTTAACTACAGAACTATGTGTTCTGGATCTAAAAATTGGCTTTTGTTACCAAGAGCATTAAAATGAAAAACCCAAAGCCATGTGTGAGTCAACCCAGCATGAAAAAGATATAATCATGTCCTGTAATAAAATATACGATTAAGGAAATACAATGCCATTTTCTGAGCTATTTTTTTCTCCTTGAAATGGCAATAAATGTGAAGCGCTGGAAGTGTTTATGTGCACTTTGAGCCAGACTGGGCCAATCAGTGGCAGGCTAGAGAAGGGCAGCAGCAGCTCTTGTAGAGCTGTGGTGCCCAAAGGGAATTTTAAGTCACACAAAGCACCGAGAGTCCAGGAATAATGTTTCCCAGACTGTTACCAGCACACCTTCCTCTAGGAGGCATACACAAGACCATACTCCTTGAATCTAGCATCAGGAAAAATAGCCATCTGTCCTCAGGATCACTAACACACATTAGGATCACCACTTGGCACCCTAACCCTTTCCCCCAACCACCAATTGCTTGGCGGTTTTCTGACTTTTGTGCAGTTTCCCACATTCTAAAAGGTTGCAATGCCTGCCCTTAAGGTGCCTTCCAGCATTTGCCACCTGAGGCAACTGCCTCACTTTACCTAATGGTAGGGCCAGCCCTTCTGAGGCTTAGTTACTGGCAGTGAGCACTTTAAGTGACAATTGCTTTTATTTTTTGTTTTTAGCCCCGCCCCTTTCACCTTTGGCCCTGCCCACCACAGCTTCTCTGAAATGGAATTCAGCCCCTGGGCTGAAAGAGTTTCTGCACCCCGCCTTACGATGTATTGTCAAGTTTTCACAATTCAAATTCCTTAGTGCACTTTAGTCATCCTTTTTGATCCAAAAATAAAGGTGGTCAAACTTCACAAATTAATATAGAACAGAATGCTTGACTAGATAGACCCTTGGTCTGATCCAGCATGGCTCATCGTATGTTCTTATGTCCTTACTCCACCCAGAGCTGCTTAGGGTGCAATCCTATGCATGTTTAGTCAGAGAAAAGTTCCGGCTGGCTGGGAAATGCTGGGAGTTGTACGACTTTTCTCTGACTAAACATGCATAGGATTGCAGCCTTAGTGACTAATACGACAACACTATTCATGCAGTCGTCTCCCTTTCCAGTTACCACTAAACTGCTAAGCTCCAGTATGTGACAATGACATAACTGGTATATGTTGGCACCTGGAGGCATCTGCAAAGGCCTAGCTAGGCCTGTAAGCATGAGGGGGAAAGTCAAAACTTCACAGGCAATGCAAGAGGTCCCAGTAAGTCAGACTGAGTATCTTCAGTAGGGCCTTTCTTCCCAGCTGCCCAAAACTGCCATTCAGTTCTGGTTTTGTCTGGAACTCAGCAACATCCCTAAATAAAATTGTCTGAATGCTCAATTCTGCACACACTCTGACTCCTGAACTTGTGCAGCAGCATCACAGAGCACGCACCTGCTTGTCATTAGCAACAGTCTGTCACTGAGCACAAATTGATTTCATACAATTTGCAATATCTTCATACAGAAATGTAGGTCTTATGGCACCATGAATGGCCAGGCCAGTGTTACGTATGTGCTTTAGAAAGAAAAATGTGGCTAGCAGATGGATACAAATGCCTGCTAAATCTAGATCTGACTGCCACAGTCAGAAGTTCTAATGCATTGTTTCTGACCTCCAAGGTGTAGGGAGATTTCCATCATCATCTGATATAACACCATCCGTATGCATGGCACTTTACAAAGGACAAGGCACTCTTCCCCAACCTGGTGCCCTCCGGATATGTTGGACTACAACCCCCATTATCCCCAGACAGCTGGGGCTGATGGGATTAGTAGTTCAACACTTCTGGAGAGTGCCAGATTAGGGAAGGCTGGTACAAGAGGATGGGTCCTTACATTCCCAGTTATGTGCCTGACTGGGAATATGAGATGCCAGCGTCTGGCACATTGTCCATCTTGTGAAAGAAACCATTGCTGGTCTTGAAGTTCTGCGCCCGCCTTCCCTTGCAAACATATTCCAGTCTTCATTGCCTTGCTTTTTCTGTGCCATAATGACTCATTGGTCCTTTTACTAGAAATTCCTGGAGCACCTTTCCGGGACTTGCTTCTCATAACTTGCCACTTAAGGCTTAACGAATCATGGAGGGGGGAAAACACCAGGAAGGCATGCTCCAGAATGAAACTTGGGGGTGGGTGGTGGTGGATGGATTTAAAAGCATGAAATAAAAAAATAATAATGCCATGACATGCATTGGGAGGGGGAAGCCTGTTTCCAGATCCTCCTGGCAGGCTTCTTCCAACATGCCATTTGGCACGCATGGAAGCATGTTTTGAAAGAAGGCCCCAAGGGCTTACCTATGGAAATGCCATATCACACATGCTTATCCATCTAAGGTTTCCAGAGACAGTTCCATGTGTAGCAAATGGTTTGCTGTTGGTGGGGGGAGACAAGTAAGGAGGCACATGATGGAGGTTTATGGAATTATGTGTGGAGAGAGAAAATTCCCTTCTCTTCTCTGCATGACATTTCCCTACAGCTGCCCAATGGCTCAGTGCTTCAGTTCCAGCCTAGATGTACTGCTGCAGTGGTAGCACCCATATTCTAGTCCAGGGCTGGGCAGAAGGTGGATCTCCAGATGTTTTGGACTTCAGCTCCCAGAAGCCCCTGCCAGCATGGCCAATGGTCAGGGATGCTGGGAGCAGAAGTCTAAAACATCTGGAGATCTATCTTCAACAGAGATCTATCTGTTCTAGTCAACCCAAAGATAGCATGTGATGGTGTGTTGCCGTAGCCTAGTAGCCCCGAGTGCTTTCCATCTTCTTCCACTTCCAGCAAAACTGCTGGAAAACAGCAATTGCATGTGCATGAGCAGCAAAGGCAGAGAGGCCCCAGACATTATATGTGCATAGAAAGACTGTGGATAGATCAGTGGAGGAGCTGCCGCAGCCACATCCCTTCATTCACACTGTTAATGACAAAGGGCTTATGAAGGGGAAGTGTGTGATGCTAAGGCTGCTCTCCATCCATCCCGCCTTGGCATTTTCCAGTGCTGTCTTATGTTCTGGTCTGTTTCACCTTCATGGAGTCTTTCTATACAATGTTACAAAGCTGTCAGAGAGCTGTGTTTGCAAGATCAAAACAACAGCACTTGCAAGCTCAGCTGAGTTACACATGAATCAGCTTTGAACAGCCGAACAAATCAAAGCTTTTCATAAGACCAAGCACTTCTTTAGAAGGTAATTAAAACAATCTTTGCTAAACCTGATCTGCTGAGTAGCACTCATTTAGTTCTTGTAAGCAGGCCTTGCAAGATGTTAGTTGTCACTGTTTTTACAAGATACAGTTTTCTCAACAGGAGCTACTTGATGTCTCAGATCTAAGTTATTGCATACAGTTCATCAACAAACTAAGCAGAGAATTGCTAGACTGGAATTTACAAGGGCAGTAAAATAATTAAGATTTAACTTTACTTTTCCGCCTTAAGGCATGGCAGCATTAATCATTATAATGCTGTTCCTAGCAGAGGCATCTAAAAGCTGGCTGCTTAATGCCAGCCACAAAAGGAACAGTGCCCAGAGCAAATGTCCTATTTCTTGTGTGGACAAGCCAGCCATAAATACCCCATAAGTCATGTAGGTATCTCTCCTGTGCAGAATGGTAACATTTTTATTACTACTTGTCCATTTCCTTAATTGCATTGTTGTGCTTGCTTATCTCCCCTTTTCAAAGTTTTTTTTTTTCAGTTGCAAATAATTGAATTGGATGGGGGGCTTGCTTTTTTGTGGCTGCTGGTAGATTCAGTCTGCTCAGTGTTTTCTTTACAGACACTGGCATGTAGTATTTGAGTTCTAGGATCCAAAAACTTAAGGTTGCTTCATTTGCCAAATCTGTGCATCACTAGTTTTCAAAACAGGAAAAATATCATAGTACCAGTTAGGAACATATTAGTACAACACTAATTACGAAGTGGAATGTGTCAGTATTAAATGAATTATGATCTGGCAAGGACCTGCAAACTATAATCAGATACTTCATAAACTTGAGACATGCAGCTGCGAAGACTCCTGGATCTTTGCCACCTTTTATTAGAGTGGCGCCCAGCAATGCTGTGCAGTTAAGGGTCTGTCAGCATTTCCATTATAACATTCATTTTTAAAGGACTTTGTAAGTTTCCTTCTTTTAATACGCATCATGCCAAAACTTGACATTCAGATACATTAGAAAATCTTCCCTTTAATGTGGAGAACTTTCGTTAGTTACTCCTGATATTGTCTTCATCCAAGATGAAGCCACTCCTGATTTTAGGGGTAATCTAGGAGGTGTCTCCACGACAATGGAAGGAGAAGCCAATCATGGCTTACCCAGTTTTTTTAAGGAGCCAGCTTTGCTCTGCTCAGGGCTCCACAAGTGAGTGTATCGCACCAGTAAAAGTCACTTCATAGAACATACTTTGGGGGAGGGGGGTTGGAGTGAATGTCATCTGATTGGCAGGGGCTGCTCAACCAATAAGAGAGGCTCCCCCCTCCAGGCTGTCCCCCCACCTTTCTTGCTTGAGAATAAGGGAGGCTCCCCTGCATTCAGAGGACAAGCCTCACTGACCACAATGGGAGTTACTTCTGAGTAGACACACACATGCTTGTGCCGGGAAAGACAAGGAGGGGAAACCAGCCCCCTTTCTAACCCGATGCTGCACAGGAACGAAGGTCTGAGTTAGTTACTTCCGAAGACAATAAACCAAACAATGGAGAATCGCAGCTTGAGGAAAGTGCTTTACACCCTTTAGGGAATTAGTGCTTTAAAATGTGTTATTTCAATTGAGAGGGATCTCTGGTGTGTGCATTAAGGGGAGAATAGGAGTTACTTCTGAGTAGACACTAATTGGTTTGTGCTGGGAAACACAGGGACAGGAAACACCCCTTGACTGGGGTCACAGTGAAAAGCACACCCCTGAGCAGGGCTAGCACACCTGAGGTAAATACAGGGGTTGGGGCACACAGCAACTATAGTGAGGACAATCCGACTTAAGGAAAGAATTGGACTTTAAGCAGCCTCAGGAAATCCAGGTTTTCCTTGATAAGCTCTGAGGTGGCTGCAGGATGGCCATGACATCGTGTATCCCTGACCTCCAAACACAGCCAGCTTGGAGCAAATCACTCATGGAGACACCCCTCTAGAGAAAGGGGGGGAGGAGCTGGAATCCTGAAAGTGTGTGTGCATGTGATTCTTGTGTGTTTGCAGTGTGGGGTTGGGGTTCTTATGTGGGATTTGGGCATGATCTGACTATTAATTTAGGGAAATAAATTTGGTAGAATAAATTAACTTTAGAGGTGATTTGAGAAAATTATTTGGCTTTCCTTTCCATGAAATGTTGAAGCAGAAAACTGTGAGCTCAATTACATGGTTTTGTGTTCTGGGGCTCAGACCCAACCTCTGCCTTATACTCCGATTCTTGGGCACGTTACTTGTATTTTAGCCTCAACAGTTTGGCTTTCTGTGAAGCTGATGTTTTATGACTTGCCATCTTAAAATTCCAAATGTGCCCACCAACACAGAAAGGTTGGAGACCCCTGACTTAAGGGACCTGGCCATTCAGGGCCTAACCCCTTTCTTCATCTCTCTCTCTGTCTGTCTGTCTTTTTGGTGGGTTGAAACTATCAGGTCAGAGGAAAAAAATTGCATGAACACAGCCAGCTGATGGTTGGGCATGTTAACTTTATTAAGGGAGCAACCCTATGGCCGTTAGTCTGTGGCTAGATGGCCGTAGGATATGTGGTTTTCTGGGAAGCGACCTCGGAGCCCGCGCTTTGAGGTCGGTTCCTGGAGAACTGCCCTTCCCCCCCTCCCATGCTGCCTTCCAGGCAGTTCAGAATGGCCCCGTGCTCCGCTCTCAGAAGACAAGTGTGGAGTGGCCAAAATGGGGCGTTCTGGGGGGCGTTCCTGGGCGGCGAAGGCGGAAATCCCAGTATGACACATCCTATGTGTCATCCAGCAGCTTCCTCCACCGCTCTGCCTTCCCGTGGCTAGACAGCCAAAATCGGCTGTCCAACTGCAAATGCAGGGCAGAAGAAGCATGGAGGGAATTATCCCCTCCGTGCTTCTCCTGCCCTGCATTGGATAGGCGGTCGCTTCCAAGTTCGGAGGCAACCGCCTATCCTCATAGGATTGCACCCTAAGAGAATTGAGGAAGGAACGGTTAACAAGTTGTGAACTGCCCAGAGAGCTTCGGCTATTGGGCAGTATAAAAATGTAATAAATAAATTAGTTTCCTAGGGAGCTGCAATGATTGAAGGGAGCAGATGATGGGGTTAGGGTATATTAATTTGGGAAATGCTGGAAAGACAATGCAGATATATGTATAGTATCAAATGTTAGTCCTACTTAGAGTAGACCCATTGAAATGAATGGGACTTAAGTTAGTCATGGCTAACTTAAGTCCCATTCATTTCAATGGGTCTACTCCAAGTAAGACCAACAATGGAACTGCCCTATGACTCCCATTGACTTGATTTGGGCCTATTTAGAGCTACAGAACTCCTAGCCAAGTGCAGAACTCTACCTTAGTAGCAGACCATCCTTCCTCTTCTTGTCCTTGTTGGAGCTCCATGACTGATTCAGTTATATCATATGCGATCCATTTCAAAAATAAAAAGTAAATTTGAGTACTTCTCAAGGCAGCTGCAAATCACATGCAGCCAGCTTTAGGGTAATATTCTTAAATCACATAGGTGCCAGTACAAAAATTAGATGTAAAGGCAAACACTTACACAGCTGTAGAGCTCACATGTGGCTAGATTTAAATTAATACACTTAAATCCATTCTTTTGCCAATGCAAATAGTCCTTATTTTCATTTGACTGCTCAGTTAAAGGAGAACAAATCCTTAACATCTTACCAGGTTGTCGCTTTATGGATCATCCGAGTCTAAATTGCATTTTAGTCCTTTAAGCTTGGCAAAGGGCATCCCCTCTTGATCTAGGAACTGGTAGGATTGCTTGCTTGCTTGCTTGTTGGGAAAAAAACTGTTTTGCCAGATAAAAGAGAAATTGATTAAACTTTTTTTTAAAAAAAATTGGGGCAAATAAAACCTAGCATAGAGAGAAATGTAATGTTTTCCATATCTGTAATTCAAATGTGATTTGGGTATGAAAAACCTTGCCCGCAAAACCCCTGGGAAAGCACCATGTGGAAGAATTTATTTTTAGTTTTAGGAAAAGTAAAAATATTACAATTAAAATGTTATTAAATGTTTCATTCTAACTGACCGGTTCCACGTGGCGCAGCTGGGGTGCTGAAAAAGTTTGTTAACAATTTAGCGATTAACTCTTACAGTTTGCCCTCCATCTAATTCCCTTTTAATTCAGTGGAACTGTTCAGAGTTTTGATGAATGGAGAACAAGAATTATATTAGATACCAAAGTGACTGGTACAGTTTCTGAACCTGGAAATAACAAGGATGGGTTTGTGACAGATTTCTCCTTTTTGTTCCACAGGTGCCTTAAGGCTTGCTAGGAAGTTGGTCACAGTAGTGATCAATTCAGAGGAAGGAAAGTGTTCTGAGCCACACAGTTGCCACCTGTGTTTTGGACAGAGTCCATTCCTTTAACATGGCAGGACTGACAGAAATTCATAGGCAGTGGAGGCTGGTAGCTCTGATGTCAGTGGGGTGGTGAATCTGCTCCTGGTTTCAGTCAGAACTCTAAAGGAGCTATCCAGGGGAGTTCCTTGGATAGCTCCTTTAGAGTTCTGACTGAAACCCGGAATAGATTCACTACCCCACTGACTTTGGAGCCACCAGCCTCCACTGTTCATAGGTAAAGCTTTTTCCAACAGGCAGATGTAGTGAAGTGATAGGAAAAACAACAAAGAACTGTTTAGCATGTTTAGCCTTGAGAAGAGAAGACTGAGGGGAGATATGATAGCGCTCTTCAAGTACTTGAAAGGTTGTCACAGAGAGGAAGGCCAGGATCTCTTCTTGATCATCCCAGAGCACAGGACACAGAATAATGGGCTCAAGTTACAAGAAGCCGGGTTCCGGCTGAACATCAGGAAAAACTTCCTGACTGTTAGAACAATACAAAAATGGAACCAATGATCTAGGGAGGTGGTGGGTAGGGATGTTAGAGAAATCCGCCATGGATTCAAATGAGGCCGAATTCTTTGGACTCCAGCCTCCGGAATCCGTGGCGGGACGGCTTCACTTACCTCCACCCCAGGAGGATTCTGTCCGGAACGGCACTTGGCTTGAGGCCTTAACCAGACCAATTCACCTCCGCACTGATAGCCATTTTTCTTTTAACAATGGCGATTGGCAGGATGTGCCCATAGTCTTATATGCAAGATTCACGGCTTTATTTTGCGTATAAATCTATGAACGCATCCTGCCAATCGCCATTTTAAAGAAAAATGGGCACATCCTGCCGATCGCCATTTTTTAAAGAAAAATGGCGATCAGTGCAGAGGCGAATGGGCCAGGTAAGCCTCCCTCAAGCCGGGCTTGTGCCCATAGTCTATGGGCGACTATGTGCCCATAGTCTTATATGCAAGATTCACGGCTTTATTTTGCGTATAAATCTATGGACGCATCCTGCCAATCGCCATTTTAACGAAAAATGGGCACATCCTGCCGATCGCCATTTTTTAAAGAAAAATGGCGATCAGTGCAGAGGCGAATGGGCCAGGTAAGCCTCCCTCAAGCCGGGCAGCTCTGCAGAATCATCATGGAGCAGAACCACTCCAGAGGATTCCAGGGGGAGGGGAGGAACGGATCTCCCCCGGCAGATTCGCCACCAGAATGGAAGGTGGGGAATCCATACATCCCTAGTGGTGGGCTCTCCCACACTGGAGGCTTTCAAGATGAGGCTGGACAGCCATCTGTCAGGGATGCTGTGACTTGGATTCCTGCATCGAGCAGGGGGTTGGACTCGATGGTCTTGTAGGCCCCTTCCAACCCTACTATTCTAAGATTCTATGAGTCTTGTGCTAGTCTTTAAGGTGCCACATTTATTCTGGCATATGCTTTCAAGGACTACAGCCAACTTCATCAGATGCACGGAGTGTTATAGAGAGTTTCAGGTTTTTATTCCGTACATATGGTGTGTGGCAGGGGGAAGACTTGTAAAAGTGAAGTCAGAAGGAAATTAAGTGCAGAAAGTGACAACCACATTATTAACAGTGGTCATTCACAGAGCATGTTCATTGGATAAACTACAATTACATTAGGGCTGTGCACGGACACACACACCCGCTTCACTTCAGATGCCACTCTGGACCCTCAGAATCAGCTTCACTTTGCCTTGGACCAATTTGGACCCCCTCCACTTCTACTCGGTTCCAGATCCAAAGTGAGATTTGGATATCCAGATCACTTTGTTTCACATTTTCCCATTGTCTTGCATGGGAAAACACAAATGGCCATAACATTTTCAGTTTTTAAGACAAATGCATGAAAAATGGGGGCGTCTCTGCTGACATGGAGGGGATCCCACCTTCCAAATTTCAGACAGTTTGGCCCAGTATGTTTTGTGCTAGGTGCAGCTGAAATTTGATTTTTTTTTCCTCACAAAAACTCTCAAAGCAAAGAACTATACCTCTCAGCCCTGCACCGCCTCCTCCTTCTGCCTGCTCAGCTGTCAAAGATAGCTAGCCATCTCCTGCTCGTGAGGAGGAGACAGCTAGCAAGCGGCAGGGGGCTACACCCTGCCTCCTCCTCCTCCTGCCTGGGCAATTCACAGCACCTTTTGTGTATAAGTCTATGTGCACACATAGACTTATACGCCAAAAGTGCCGTGAATTGCCCATATACTCAAGATTCATGGCACTTTTTGCATATAAGTCTATGTGCACACAGACTTCCAATCACCATGTTTTTTAAGAACATGGCGATCATGACTGAGGCAGAGGGACTGGAGAGCGGAACAGGGGCTAGGGGGGCGGCATCTAGAGAATCCAGGCAGGGGTGCCTTCTTGCATTCCTAAGTAACACCACCAGAATGATCTCTGTCTCTGAAACGCAGCCGTTTTTCTCCAGTTATTCAGTCTCCCCCCCACCACCACCACTGTCACTGATTGGAGATTGCTGGGTTACATTCAGCCCTGATTTAGCAACTAGAGTTTTCATTCGCCAAAGCTCCCCCCCCTCCTCCTCCGCTGCCCTTCCCCCTCCCTGCTCCTCAACCCCTCGCTGAGCTTTCTCAAGTTGATATTTTGGCACCAGGCTGTCTGGGTTGGTCAGAACGAATCACCGAGTCGGACGAGGCACTTTGTATACAAGCTGCTTCGGGATGCCTCATTACTATTCTGCTCCACTTCATATCACGCAGAGGCACCTCTGAAGCAGCTCACTTCAACTCATTATTCGGGCTTCAGACTGAAGCAGTGCACAGCCCTAATTATTATGTGAATAAAGTAACATGCTGAAAACTCATTCCTGGGGCTGATCAAATCAGCTGTCAGGGGTTTGTGTTGTCTGTTACTATGTATAACAGACATAATTACTCCCCACTCCCCAAGCGAGCAAGTGGAGGTGTCTTCAGCCCTTCTGATTCTGTCTATAGTGGAACGATGTGTGATGCTGACCATGGGCAGTTGAATGCTTAGAAAATGGATATGGAAAGAGATTGTGTGCCCAGCTTGTTTCAGGGCCTGGGTAGGAGAGGAGAAGATTGCACGGGGAGCATTCCAAACCTTTTCAGTATTATTATGAAGCAGTGATCAACCTGCATTCCTGAGGTGTTGATAACTCTGAAGTTCTCATTTTGGAAGAAAAGTAATGTGCTCTCCATTGTCATTCATACAAATAACTCCGTCATCAGGATGAGCAACTGGTGGCCATGGTCTGGCACCAGCCAACCATATATTGTTTTATGAAAGAGCAAGAGAACATTCATGTGCACAGGATGGCAATCATGTTCTGGACTGCACCACTACTGCTCTCAAGTGTCCATCACTACTTTACTCTAATCCTTCTGTACAAATTGTATAAAATGTGTATCTAAACAAAGTAACGGGTAAGGTTGCAAACCTATATCCAGCTTCTTGGGAGTAAAGCTCATTTAGTTCAATGAGACTTACTTCTGAGTAGACATGACTAGGATTGCACTGTAAGCATTTGAGAAACATATGTTGCGAGAAAAGTATGAAAGAACCTAGCAGCAACTGTGAAGCAGGCCCACTAACATACATGATTCTCCTCTACTAATCCTTCTATACTGTGCTGTTTTGATGTTTAGATATCAGTTGCAAGGCAAAGATCATGAGCAAAATGCTACCTGTGTGAAATTGAAAACATTTCTGGAGCTTCATCATCTGTTTTTCATCCTGTTGTTTTGAATGGAAAGTTCTATTTTTATGGGCATTATTTATAGCCCGGCAATATTTTTACTCTCCCTTTGAAGTCAAGCGTCTGGTGGAATAAATGTGTGAGAGGCTTGGCCAATTGTATGCAATGTTTTTGAAGTTGCTGTTATTTGACAGCTAGAAATGACCCTTTCCTTTGGGTACCATTGGGCTGCGATTCCAAAATTCCTAGGCAAAAAGTTGTCGTACAAGAAATACAGAGGGCAGTCCAAAAAAATATTAAGGCCTTAGTGTGGGGCAATGTCAGAATTTAGATGGCTGCTCTGAAGCCCCTTATTAGCAGAATAGCAGAATTTAGAATTATAGGTTCATAGAAAACTGGTGGCTTATTTAAAATCCATACTTGCGTTATTAGGACCAACCAAAATTCCACAAAAGTGTGCAAGCTTTCGAGTTCTCTGGAATTCTTCATCAGGCTAGGTGGTACAAAAATAGGGGATGTGGGAAGAAATACCAAAGTCCCCTGCCTCAAAATTCTGAGGGGCCAGATGTTGTTGCCATGAGGTCTGCAATTTCAGACCCAGTCTCAAAAGGGAGATTTGCAGACTGAATGAATTACTCATTGGTAGGTGTAGCTGGTATCAGCTTACACCTAGCACTGCATTCTGGGAGAGAGAAACATTTCTGAAAATGAAACATAGGTTCCTGAATTGGCATAGAGCTCTCACACAGAGAAACATGACAGTTCTTTGACAGCAAAGCCGGAGATTCGTTTTAGGTGGTGCACTAGGTTAAAAAGTCAGTTGAAACCCAATTGTGAGTAATACCTGGTTGGAGGGAATGAAATCCTCAGTACAAATACACTGTACGGACCAACTATGGTATTGCCCAGCTATGGATTTTGGATGTTTTTCTCATGGACTAGCATGGCTGTCCTTGTTTTGTTTTTTCATGTGCTGTGGAAAAAAAAGTATTTAGCTCTTCAAGGTAGAAGCTACCACAAGACAAGAGGAAGAAGGTTTTCTCCCACGTCCACCACCTGTACCTAGATCGTAACTATTAATACTGTACAGCCAGTGTTAGTTCTAGGCTTGGGGGGCCGTGGGCAGGCTGCTCTCAGTGAGCCCACCCCTTGGCCACTGTTACTCCTTGCCATTCCTTCTGACCACCTCCCAGAGGAAGAAGGCTTGGAGAGGTCAGTGCTTCTGCTCACTCTTCACATTACTCACTTGCTCAGAGAGGGCAGCTGAACAGGTAACTACATCAAAGAGGAAGATGAGCAGGACTGGGCCCCCCAGTTGGGGTATGGGCTTTGGCCAGTGCCTGACCATGCTGACTCCCTTGATGCCAAAACCAAGATAGTGGCCGCCATTTTGAATTTTGACATACATAAGCTATAACCACTGTACAGGGCAGGCACAGAAAACCCAAGGAACCAAGCTCTGTCGGCCTGAGGCTTGTCAGAACCAGCCAACTAAGCCAGAATGTATGAAGCTCAAGAGTGCTTAACACCACAGTCGGCATTTACCTGGCATTTTCCATTATACTATTAATTTAAAGGTGGCCTGACTCGCTCTTTACGCTTTTATACTATACATATTGCCGTGGCCACTCCGGCAGCCTTCCACAACAAAAACCAGTTAAATGGGAATACTTCGATGTAGACCAAATAGTTTCCAATGACTTTAGACTTCAGAAACTGGCAACATTGACTTGGTTGTAACCTTGCCAGTGTCTGCTTTGCACTGGTAAACAGTCTCCTGTGCAAGCCCCATTAAAACAAATACGGCAACAGCAGTCGCAACAGCAACTTCCACTGATTTTAAACAGGACTTATCTAGAAGAACGTCTCCATGGATTGCATCCATTGTGTTTCTTAGGGGGTGGGGTTGCACGACAATGGAAGGAGAAGCAAATGGAGGAGTACTGGATTTTTAAAAAAGGAATCAGCTTTTCTATGCTTTGGTTCATGCAGGGCTCCACGAGCTAGTGCTCCGCACCAGTAAAAATAGCTTCACAGATCATACTTCCTGGTGGGGGTGGGGGTGGGGGTTGGAGTAAACGTCATCTGACTGGCAGGGGCTACTCAACTAATAAGAATGGCTTCCCCCCTTCTCCCCCCCTTTCTCCTTTCCCCTGAAGCTCCACATGCACCTGCACTGCAGGAGCAAGCCTCATTGAGCACAATGGGAGTTACTTCTGAGTAGACACACATATACTTGTGCTGGGAAAGAAGAGGGGGAGAACACAAAAATGGAAACCAGCCCCCATTTTAACCCACAGGATCTCTATAGTTTCTTCCGAATGCAATAAACCAAACAAAGAAGAATCGGAGCCTTGAGATCACGCTGTGCCATGTCAATTGAGGGGGACCTCTGTAAGTTCTGTGGGCATTCAGAGGGCAAGCCTCATTCAGCACAATGGGAGTTACTTCCAAGTAGACACACATATGTTTGTGCTGGGAAAGGAGGGGGGAGAACACAAAAATGGAAACCAATCCTCTTTCTAACCCGATGCTGTGTAGGATCTCTATAACAAAGGTGTGAAGTAGTTACTTCCTAAGGCAATAAACCAAACAATGGAGAACTGGAGCCTCGAGATCATGCTTCAGAGTATTTAGGGAATTTGTGCTTTAAACTGTGCCATTTCAGTTGAGGGAGATCTCTGTAAATTCTGATGTGGGCATTCAGGGGACAAGCCTTAGTGACCACAATGGGAGTTACTCCTGAGTAGACACTAATTGTTTTGTGCAGGGACGGGAAACACACAGGAAACCCCCCTTGACCATGGTGAAAGGCACACCCCTGGGCCGGGCTAGCATACCCGAGGTCAATGCGGGGCATGGGGCGCACAGCAACTATAGTGCAGAGAACCCAACTTAAGGAAGAGAATCAGACTTTAAGCAGATAAACTCCAGGGTGACTGCTGAATGGCCACGACATCATGTATCCCTACTGACCTCAACATGCAGCTGGCTCAGAGTAAATGGCTCATGGAGACACCCCCTGGGTTAGTTTTCCCAGTGCCAAAATGTGTGGGCATAGACTGCTATGGATTCTATTCCAGACTTTGCCAACTTGGTGCCCTCCACATGTGTTGCACTACAACTTCTACAATACCCAGCCAGCATGGCCATGCTGCAGGGCGCCAGGTTGGTGAAGGCTGCTCCGTTCCCTCTTCCTAGGGCTCTTGCCTCATTTTCTATGTAGTTCCTTTTTATCCTGTTTAGATGGCATATCAAAAGCAATGTGAATTACATATGGTGCAGTTTGGATAAGACTAGTGGCCCTTTTATTTTTCTTTCACCATATATACATATATATAATTGTCAGGTTCTAATTTCTGTGTTTTTCAATACCCAGATATCTTTCCCAAGATGCACCAATACAAGTTTTAAAAGTAATTCATTCTAATACATTGATCACACTCCACAATAAATCTGTCCTGGAGAATCATCTCAGCTTTTTCCTGGACAGACCTTCTTTAGTCAGACAGATGTGGCCATATCCCAATAGCTTATTACTTATGATATGACAAATAATAACTGCAGTATAATAACTGTAGCATATTACTTACTGATGCTCACACAACTCCTAAATTTTAAATAATTTCTGATAATTTCTACTTTCAGATAGACAGACCCTGGGAAGGAGTGTGTTGCCAGAACATGCCCCCACCCTACTTGCTTCCTAAAGCTGCTGTGGCGTTCCCCAGCCCAGCTCTTATCATCACTTCCAGCCCTTATCACCACTTCCAGCTGAGATCCACAGAGCAGTCAGAGAGCTTCCCAGAGAACTGGAGCCTGGTGGGAACTTCCTGTTTCATCCTTTTTGGCTAGGCCCAGCATGGGTGGTGGGTTGCCACCAGCTATGGGTGGGCAGATCCTACCTTACGAAGGACAGTTCTCTATTTAAAGGGCTGTTTGACCGACAGTTCTCTATTTATTTATTTACTTACTTATTTATTATCTATTTATTAGTTACATTTCTATACCACCCAATAGCCAAAGTTCTCTCAGCAGTTCACAACAATTAAAACCATAAAATACAGTATAAAATACATGATAAAAATTTAAAGTATAAAATTACAGTATAAAATGAAGTAAAAACCAGAATAAAACCTAGCAGCAATGCAGCGATTTAGAATACAATAACAGATTTAAAACAACAGAGCTAAAAGACTAAAATGCCTGGGAAAATAAAACGTTTTTCACATGGCACCAGAAAGAGCATAAAGTAGGTGCCAGGTGAGCCTCTCTGGGAAGCTCATTCAACAAGAAGTGGGGTGCCACAGCAGAAAAGGCCCTCTTCTTGGTAGCCATTCACTTCACTTCCTTTGGCAGGGGCTCCTGGAGAAGGACTGCTGAGGTCCAGGCAGGTACATTTGTGGTCCAGGCAGGTACATATGGGAGGAGACAAACCTTCAGGTAACCTGGCAGCCAGTGCAGATGGAAAAGTATTGGCGTAATATGAGCTTGCTGGCCAGTCCCTGTTAACAATCTTGCTGCCTTATTTTGGACCAGCTGAACTTTCTGGACCATTTTCAAAGGCAGCCCCACATATAACGCATTGCAGTAATCCAGACGAGAAGTTATCAGAGCATGGATAACTGTAGCTAGGCTACGTCTGTCCAGATAAGGGCGTAGTTGGTATACCAGCCTAAGCTGATAAAAAGTGCTCCGTGCCACCGAGTCTACCTGTGCCTCAAGTGACAGTTCTGGATCCAAGAGCACCCACAAACTACGAACGTGATCCTTTAGGGGGAGTGCAAGCCCCTCCAGATCAGGCTGAACATTATTTAGCTGGGCAGATGAACCACCTTCTGTTTAAAGGCATCCTCTATTTGAAGGGCTGTCCAGACCAGGTCCAATTAAAGATAATGAACCATCAGCAGGAAGAGTTGGGTCTTGAAGTTACCCATTAGCAGCACCTGGACAGCAGACTGTGCAAGGCACACAGGTCACCTGGTCACAGTCTTCCCCACTGTGGTGAGAGGTATTATATTTATATTTAAATTACAGCAATCATTTCTAAATTTGCATATATACATATAAATCATGCATACATTTTTTGTGCAACCCTGTGTCCTCTTTTGCCCCCTTTTTCGGCAATGTGTAAGGTTCCACCCTACCACCAGCTGATTGTTGCCGAAAGGGCAATACCAAAGAGAGTCATCCCTTTGGGGTGGACCAAGGACAAGGGTCAGGACCAAGGACAAGGGTCGGGACTGTGCCCTCAGGTTAAAAAGGAGGGAAATAAAGAATTTCTGCTGAAGTTTGTGACTGTTATGGCTAGGGACGGCACGGGCCTCCGGTTGGGGCTTGAAGCTGGGCAGTTTCTTGCCAGCTTGGTCCCCCAGACTCCAGTCCGCAGATCCCTGCACTTGCCCAACTCGGTCCGTGCTGAGTTGGGCAAGCAAGCGGCTGCCTGCTCCTTTGCCAAGCCGCCATTTTATGTGAAAATGGTGGCTCGGCTTTTTTCATAAATAACATTTACATAAATGGCAGCTGTAAAAGGGACATTTACGCAACATTACAAGTGTAGACAATTTAGGCCTGTGATGTTGCATAAATGGCCCCTTTATGTCTGCCCTTTTCATAAATGCTTATTTACAAAAAAGGCTGAGACGCCATTTTTATGCGAAATGGCAACGTGGTGAGGGAGCGGGCGGATGCTCACCACTCACAGGTACCTGCGGACTGCCCAGCACTTTGAAATAGCACATTTTAAAGCACTAATTCCCGAAAGGCTATAAAGCGCTATCTCAAAGCTGCGATTCTCTGTCGTTTGCTTTATTGCTGTTCGGAAGTAACTAATTCGCACTTTCAATCATGCACAGCATTGGGTTAGAAAGGGGACTGCTTTCCCTTCCCTGTGTTTCCTGTCCCTGTCCCGGTCTTTCCCACCACAAATGTATGCGTGTCTACTCAGAATAAGTCCAATTGTGTGCAATGAGGGTTGTCTTTGATGTCCACATCCTTTCTTTTTGGAAGGAATTAATTCACAGCTTCACTCCTTTGCAGCATTGGGAGCTTCAGGGGAAAGGAGAAAGGGGATTTGAAAAAGGGCTGGCTGGAGCCAGGGTGCTTCAAGTATTCACAGGGTTAAGTCTCCTAAAGGCTCTGAAGCACTTCACCAGCTGTAAGGGAGAAGTTAATGTGGAGCTTTGCCTGATCACAGCATCCGGAGCTTTAAGGGAGAGAGAAGAATCTACAACTGTGTTTCTGTAATATTTTGTGCTGTAAGGAAGTAATTCATGGGGGGAGGGAGAAGGAGAGTGCTTTTGTCAAGACACAGGAGGAAACCTCCTAGGATTTTATAGAAGGAGAAAGTGGAAGGAGAGCCTGGACAGGGGGACTCTCTCTTATTGGTTGAGCAGCCCCTGCCAGTCAGATGATGTTCACTCCAACCTCCCCCACCCACCCACCCACCCAGAAGTATGTTATGTGAAGCGACTTATGCTGGTACAGTGCACTCACTCATGGAGCCCTGCATGGACCAAAGCACACCAAAGCTGATTCCTAGGAAAATCCAGATAATCCTCCATTCATTTCTCCTTCCATTGTCATGGAGAAACCTCCTAGGTGCTTGGTATTGGTGGGCAGTTTCAAGGCCCAGCTCTTCCTTCTGATAGTTCTTTATCTTTAAACTGGACTTGGACAGGTCAACCTTCAAACTGCCTTCAAAACAGAGAACAGTCCTCTGGCAGCCCTTCAAATAGAGGAGTGTGCTTTGTAAAGGAGGATACATGGCCACCCTATGGAGTAAGCCCATTTGAACACAGTGACCCTTACTTCTGAGTATACATGCTTAGAATTGCTCTGTTATTCTCTGACAAGGCAACAATTGTACACAGCCCAAATATAATACTTAATCCAGTCCTGACAACTGTGCCTTAACCAGCCACATCTTGCCAAATTGTTCAGTTCTTGAAAAGTATCCTCTTGACAAAATAAATAAGGGGTGGGAAGGATAATTTGTCTCCCCACCCCTCAAATGGAACAAACTTCCAAAGAAAAGCAATACAAATGCCACAGAAACCTGGGAAGTGTGCCTAAGTTATGATAATAACATTGGCAAGTAAGAGCAGAGTTAATCCTTGGGATACTTTTCAACATCCAAAGTGATGTTGAATTCTCGTAGTATGGAAATTCACTTTGTTTCTGCTAAAGCTGGTCTCATGGAATGATTACCTAAACTTACTTGGTGCACCTACTTGTTACATGTTTTTATTACTTTCCACTGCAGATGTTGCTGTTTCCAATTAAGGCTGTAACTCCTACCCTTGACTGTTAATAACTATTTTGCCTTAAGACATATCTCATTTGTTAACCGGAGAAGGCAGGCTAATGGTGTCTACACCAGGGTATATTTTTGGGAGTGAATTTGTGAAGCAAACTCCCAGTGACTGTAATCTCTGGAATGCTGGCTCCTTCTGAGGTCAGTAACTGGGTAGTCTGGAATTTGCCAGAGCAGCAGGTCTAAGCCTGTCTTCAGGATGCTTTGAAATTTAGACCCTGAGGTCAGCAAAATAATTGGTTCAGTGAGACAAAAACTCTGAGAAGCAAGGTTGCAATTTTCCATCAGCATCTGAGACTCTTGGTACACTAAGCAGCTGGAAAGATAGCATTGCCACTATAATAAAATGAACTTCCTTCAAAATTCACACCTGCAGAATATTCTGCAAATCAAAGGTTACCTCCAGGTATGACTATGCTACACAACAGGCATGAGATCATTTTACTCACATATAGGCCGGCCATTGATGAATTGCCAAAAAAGAGGAAATGCATCATCACAAAAGAGGGCAAAAGTGGGTGTGCATTTGCATAAAATTTGCATATGCTAATATATATGTATTGATGTAAATTTAGAAAAAATAATTCTAATTTAAATAGAAATATACCACATCTCACCATACTGTGGAAGACTGTGACCAGATGAACGGTGTGCCTGACTGTTCAGCCTGCCATCCAGGTACTCTTGATGGGCAAAACAGTTCTTATGGTTCATTATCTTTAAACTGGAATTGGACTGGGTCAGCCCTTCAAAGAGAGGCCGTCCTCAAATAGAGGATGGTCCTCTGGCAGCCCTTCAAAGAGAGAACTGTCCTCTGTAAAGCAGGACACTTGCCCACCCTAATGCTGCCTGGTGATGTCAGCCTGGTCTCTCACGTCCATGTGCTTCCCCTGTTTCAGACACAGGGCTCTGGTGTGATTGGTTATTTTTCCCTGTCAGGAGGAGGAGAAGGAAGCCACAGTCAAGTGAGCAGGGAAGGGCAAAGAAGACTGGTGGCTGAACTGACGTTCTGTTGGCTGGTCTGCCTTTTTTGTTATTTGTTATTTTGTATTTATCTGTGTTAAAAATATTTCTAGGCCAGGCTGGTGTTAGGAAGCCAAGCTCACAGCACAGGTGAAGAACACACCACGTATCAGCCTTTACCCTGAAGCCACCATATGGAACTGTTTGAATAAACCAGAGGAGCTAAGTTTACAAAACCTCTGCCTATGAAGAGATGTCCCTTCATTTTACTCTCATGGCTAAGATCAAGATGACAAGTGTCAAGCTATAAGAGTCCATGCAGGTTTTTGTGCCGTCAAACAGTTAAATTGGCTCAGTGTACAGTGAAACGCTGCTGAAACCTGTAAATCATGATGGTGCTTCTCAGTCAAGAGAGTACAGGAAGGAGTGGATAATTCTGTATCCAGTCCTTCAAGAGTCATGCAGACCAACCCAACAAACTGAGGGAAGCATTACTGAGACCTTAAGATCATCCTTGGCCGAAACTGACTTTCTTCTTAATCAGATTGAGATTAACAATAACAAGAATAACAATAATAAATTACTTTATATTTATCTCCTGAAGTCAGTAATCTGGTTTCATTCACCCATCCCTCAGGGCAGACTTCAATATAATTTTTGTTCTCCCAGTGTATCTTCAGGTTAGCTATGTTCTCTTCAGAATTCCTCTTAGGGTGCAATGCTCTGCACATTTAGACAGAAAAAAAGGCCTACAATTCCCAGCATTCCCCAGCCAACCATGCTGGCTGGAGAATGCTGGGAATTGTAGGACTTTTTTCTGCCTAAACATGCATAGCATTGTGCCCTTAGTAGCTTTTCAATGGTGTTTTTTCCTGGAGGGCGCAACCCTATGGGATAGTCAGCTGCCTCCAAACTCGGAGGCAGCCCACTATCCAATACAGGGCAGGCAGAGCACAGAGGGGATCATGTCCTCTGCACTCCAGTCACCTTGCATGTGTGGCTAGATGGTCGATTTCGACTATCTAACTAGGGTGTGTCAGAGTGGGGAGGGAAGGTCAGATGGTGCATAGGAAGTGTCATAATGGCACTCCTGCGGTCCCCACCCCGCCCTGCCCCCAAGAACACCCCCTTTTCAGCCGCTCCACACTGCTCTTATGAGTGTGGAGCTGGGAACAACCGCACCGCCTATAGGACGGCAAGAGATGGGGAGGGGAGGCGGGTTTCTGGGAACTGACCTTGGAGTGCTGGCTTCCCAGTAACTGAAAAATCCTATGGCTGTCTAGATGCCATCTGGCAGCCACAGGATTGCTCTTTAAATTGGCAACTTTTCTGTATCAAATAAAAACTGCTCCAAAGATGTGCATACTGTATAAAACCCTAGATATGGAAAGACTGGCACTTCCTCAGCCCTCCCCAACGTGGTGTCCTCCCGATATTTTGGATTTCAACTCCCATCAGCCCCTGCCAGTGCATCCAGTCCTCAAGAATCCAGGAGTTGAAGTCCAAAACATATGGAGGGCACCAGGTCTCTGCTGTAGCGGAACACCTCTTTGTGGGGAATTGTGTTTATCTGGCTTCTTTGCACTATATAACTCAGGAGGATACAATTGATTTTTATTTTTATTTTTTAGGGCTGGGTGAGAATTTCATTTCTGTCCATTTTCAATTAGAATTTACAAAAATTTGCCAAATTCCCCATATCTGAGACAAAAAAATTGAGATTTTAAAAAAATCAAATGTGGAAGAAACCAAAACAGACAGATTCACCCAACAGCCCAGGGCTTTGAGTGCTTAGCTCTCATAAAGGTCTGGTTTCGAATCCCTGTGTGTTCAGCCATGTTGTTGCTGAATTAGGATTGCCACCTCTTTTTTCTGGCAGTCGTTAACAGCTGTATGGCAGACAGGCACAAAATGGTGTTCTCCATGCTGGGAATAGTGAATTTGGTTTCTGATAAGAATGAAGCAACCTTTGCAAATTTATTCACATTTGGGATAGAAAGAACTTGAGATTTAATTTAAAAATTCAGAGGGGGAAGAAAGTGAAACTGACAGATGCGTTCATCCCTACTTTTTTGTCCTATTCTCTACATCTCTGTATGGAGAACTGCATTGATTGTTGACTCCTCCTGGGCTGAGCTCTTCAGCCGCGTTGTAGGGAAAAAAGCAACATGCCAAGGTGCAGCATTTAGCAAGCCAATACTCAACATTTTTGCTGTGCCATTATTAACAAGGCAAGGCTTGGTTTTTAAAGTATTCTTCACAGTTTCAAAGCAAATATCTAAAATTCAAAAACTGAAATTTTGAAATGTTGCCCAACTGTTCATTCCAGCGCTGCTTTAGAGCAGGGCTCGGCAACCTCTCTCCACCTCAGGGCGGGATTCACTTTCAGACAAGGTCTCAGGGACCTCATTCCAGGGCTAGGTGGGATTGAAGGCAGGGGGTGGCGCCAAAGCAAAAAGGGATGGAGCCAAAAATATAAAAAATACCAGCATATTGTGGCTTAAAGTATGCTTTAAAAATACTGTAAACTACAGAATGCTAGATTTGGCCCCCAGGCTTGAGGTTCCCAACCCCTGCTTTAGAGCAGCAGCTTAGGACACAATCCTACTGTTTACACCCTTGATGCTCATCAGCCTCTGAACTTAGAATCATAGAATAGTAGGGTTGGAAGGGGCCTACTAGGCCATCGAGTCCAACCCCCTGCTCAGTGCAGGAATCCAAGTCAGAGCATCCCTGACAGATGGCTGTCCAGCCTTGTCTTGAATGACTCCAGTGTGGGACAGCCCACTACCTCTCTAGGTAAGTGGTTCCATTGTCGTATTGCTCTAAGAGTCAGGATGTTTTTCCTGATGTTCAGCCAGAATCTGGCTTCCTGTAACTTGAGCCCATTATTCCGTGTCCTGCACTTTGGGATGATTGAGAAGAGATCCTGGCCTTCCTCTCTGTGACAACCTTTCAAGTACTTGAAGAGCGCTATCATATCTCCCCTCAGTCTTCTCTTCTCAAGGCTAAACATGCCCATTTCCTTCAGTCTCTCATAGGGCTTTGTTTCCAGTCCCTTGATCATCTTTGTTGCCCTCCTCTGAACCCTCTCCAGTTTGTCTGCATCCTTCTTAAAATGTGGTGCCCAGAACTGGACACAGTACTCCAGATGAGGCCTAACCAGGGCTGAGTAGAGGGGAACTAGTACTTCCCGGGATCTGGAAGCTATGCTTCTATGAGTGCAGCCCAAAATAGCATTTGCCTTTTTTGCAGCCACATCACATTGTTGGCTCATATTCAGCTTGTGATCGACAACAGTTCCAAGATCCTTCTAATTTGTAGTGTCTTTGAGCCACATATCCCCCATCTTGTAACTGTGCATTTGGTTTCTTTTTCCTAGGTGCAGAACTTGGCATTTATCCCTATTACATTTCATTCTCTTGTTTTCTGCCCAGCGCTCCAGTCTATCAAGATCACTTTGTATTTTGTTTCTGTCTTCCAAAGTATTAGCTATCCTTCCCAATGTTGTGTCATCTGCAAATTTGTTCAGCATTCCCTACACCTCCTCCTCCAAGTCATTAATAAAAATGTCGAAGAGCACTGGGCCCAGGGCTGACCCTTGAGGTACCCTGCTCGTTACCTCTCCCAGTTTCAGGAGATCCTATTGATAAGCACTCTTTGAGTCCGATTCTGTAGCCAACTGTGGATCCACCAGATCGATGTTTCATCTAGCCCACTTTGAGCTAGTTTGGTCATCAGGATATCATGGGGCACTTTGTCGAAAGCTTTGCTGAAGTCGAGGTATATGATGTCCACAGCATTCCCACAGTCCACAAGGGAGGTTACCTGATCAAAAAATGAGATCAGATTCTTCTGGCAGGATTTGTTCTTGACAAATCCATGTTGGCTTCGAGTAATCACTGCATTGTTGTCAAGGTGCTTCCAGATGGATTGCTTTATCATCTGCTCCAGAATTTTCCCAGGGATTGATGTCAGACTGACTGGTCTGTTGTTCCCAGGTTCCTCCTTTTTACCCTTTTTGAAGATAGGGACATTAACCCTCCTCCAGTCATCTGGCACTTCCCCCATCCTCCGTGATTGCTGAAAGAGAATAGACAGTGGTTCTGAGAGTTCTTCTGCCAGTTCCTTTATTACTCTAGGGTGCAGCTCATCTGGCCCTGGAGATTTGAACTCATTCAAAGTAATCAGGTGTTCCTTGACCATATGCCTATCAATCTCAAGCTGCAATCCTGCCCCTTCAGCCTGTACTTTGCCTTTGCCAAGGGGGTCATTGACCCTCTTTTGGGAGAAGACTGAGCCAAAGTAGGAATTGAGCACCTCTGCCTTTTCTTTGTCATCTGTTATAATTTTGCCATCCTTATTTAAGAGCTGAACCACCATTTCTTTCCTGTCTTTTGCTGAACACCTAGCTGAAGAAAGCCTTTTTGTTGCTTTTAGCATCCCTCACTAATCTCAGCTAGTTCTCAGCTTTAGCCTTCCTGACGCCATCCCTGCAATTCTGTGCACTGTGCTACCTGCCTGTACTCTTCCTTTGTAGCTTGGCCTTTCTTCCACTTCCTATTCCTATATGTGTCCTTTTTTGTTTTCAGGTCATATCTAAGCTTGTTGTGAAGCCACATTGGCTTCTTCTCTTGTCTTCCACCTTTTCTTCTTGTTGGAATTGTTTGTAATTGTGCCTTGAGAATTTCCTTTTTTAAAACCTCCCACCCATCCTGGACTCCTTTTCTCATTAGAGTCACTTGCCATGGGACCTTACTGATCATTGTTCTGAGTTTATTAAAATCAGCTTTCCTAAAATCTAGGGATGTACGAAAGTCACTTACTTTTTCGAAGGGTGACATTCATGGTGGGGGGAGGCGCTCCGTCCCTCCCCCAAAATTCTCTCCGGCCGGCTCTGCTCCGTGGAGATTCCACGGAGCCGCCGGCCGGGGCCACTCACGGCCGGACATCCGGCTGCTGGGCAGCCTGCAGGGATGCAAATGGAGGCTGCCGTAGCCACCACCATTTGCGTCCCTGTATTTTGCCGTGATAGGCTACGTAAATATTTACGTAACCTATCACAGCAAAAAACAAAACAAAACAGCGGATGCAAATGACGGCGGCTATGGAGGCCACCATTTGCGTTTCCTTTTTTTTTTTTTTGCCGTTTTAGCCTATGTAAATATTTACACAGACGCGGCCACCATTCGCAAGTCAGCGCGGACGGCAGGAGGTAAATGCTCCATTTCGCATGACTTTCGTGGGGGGGGGAGCTTCGTTCCTCCACGGATTTCAGGGGGCCAAATGCACAGGCGGGGGAGGGGACTACAACCAGATATGGCGGCAGTTGCAGCGGCGGCGGGTGCAGCGGCAGGTGCGGCCGGTGCTGCAGCGCGGGCGGCAGGTGCAGCAGCGGCAGCAGAAGGTGCAGCAGCGGCAGCAGAAGGTGCAGCAGCAGCAGAAGGTGAGTTGGCGGGGGCAGTGGAAGGTGTGGCGATGGGGGTGGGGGCGGGGGCGGCGGCGGAAGGTGCGGGGGTGGCAGGTGCAGCGGCGGGGGCAGCAGGTGCGGCAGGTGCGGCGGTGGTGGGGGCAGCGGTGGGGGCAGCAGTTGCGGTGGTGGAAGGTGCGGCGGCGGGGGTGGCAGCAGAAGGTGCGGTGGCAGCGGCGGAAGGTGCAGCGGGGGCGGCGGAAGGTGCGGCGGCAGCGGGGGCGTCGGTGGGAGCAGCAGTTGCGGCGGTGGGGGCGGCAGTTGCAGGGGTGGGGGAGGCGCTGGCAGGGGTGGGGGCAGCTGGTCTCCTGGCCGGCCGTGGCTGGGCACTGCGTACGCAAATGGTGGCGGCTACGGCGGCCGCCATTTGCATTCGCTATTTTTAGCCTTTCTAGCCTACGTAAATACGTCTACGCTATTTGCGTTCCCCTTATTTTCGCCGTCTTAGTCTACGTAAATGTTTACGTAGACTAAGACGTGCCAAAATAAGGAACGCAAATGGGCGCTGCCATTTGCATACGCGCGGGGTTTTTTTCTTTTAAATCAGCCGCGATAGGCTACGTAAACATTTACGTAGCCTATCACGGTGTTTTTTAAAAATCTAGCTGTGATAGGCTATGTAAACCTTTATGTAGCCTATCACTTTTTTTTGTTGTTTCTTTTTTTAACAGGAAATGACGGCGGCGGCAGCTGGTCGGAAGACCGGCTGCCGCCGCCGAACTGCAGCCGAACCGCCGCCGGAGCCGCCGCCGCCAGGAAGATCCGCCCAAGGTAAGTCCCATCCCGTGGGAGGCGGGGGGGTGGCAGACCGTTCCGCCACTGATTTCGGGGGGCCGAATGCGCTGGCATTCGGCCTCCCCGAGATTTGTGGCGAAATTCTCTGACATCCCTACCTTTTTGTGTCTAGCTTTGTGATTGTTCTAGACTAGCCTGTGCCTGCTCCTCTACTCACTAGAGGTTAAAAGCAGAGTCCCACTGGTGTGGAAGTGTGTGTTACAAGAAAATAATTAAAAAAAACAATGTTAAAAAAAAAACTTCACAAGCTTCTGAGCATCCATTGCAGAATGTAAGGAGCAGCAGAGGCGATTGTCGCCTCCCTGCTCCTTCCACTCTGCATTTTTGCTGATGGGCATTTTTGCTGATGGGCATTTTTGCCTGTCTGGCTGGGGTATCTCGGACAGGGAGGGAAGGAAGCTGGAGAGGCATTGGGATACCTCATATCCCAGCCTCTCCAGTCCCCTCCCCTCCCTGCCTGCTAAAATGCCCCTTTTACCCCATCTCCAAGGTAGAGTTCCCGACCTCGGAAAAGCAGCCGCATGGTTCTTTCCATGCCAGCTGGGAGATGGAATGGGAGAGCATGGATTCCTTCTTCCAAGGTTGGAGCGCTGTCTCTGACCTTGGATCTCAGGAGCCAAAGTATCCTGTGGCCCCTCAGATGCTGTCTAGGGGCCACAGGGTTGCTGTCTTAGATAGCATTCCTCCAAGTAGTGGGCGTCCAGAACCAGGAGTTGACCCCCAAAATGGGCTAATTTTATTTAGAAAAGTCACAGCCCATTTTTCAGTATAGCAATTCTCAATGCAGATAGAAATAAAACCAAAATAGAATACAAACATCAAATAAAAGTATCTGAAGGAGACAACAAGTGGGAAAGAACAAATACAACAACCAATACAGCAAAACAGATTTGTTAACCATAAAAGGCCTATCTAAATAAACTGGTCTTTAAACTCCACTGAGAAGAGCTAAGGTTCCATACAGGATGTACCTCAATAGAAAACTGGGTCCATAATTTAGGGGCCGCCACTGAGAAGGCCTTTCTGCAGTGGCCACCAGCCTGACTGAAGGAGATTAGAACCTTTCCTCAGCTCAGTGCTACAGAAAGGGGCTTTGGAGAGGAGGGGACAGGCCTGGGAGAAAAGTTGGCAGTCTAGACAGGGAAGCCCCATAGGCTGGATCTGGCCTGAGGACCCGAGGTTTCCCACACCTGATATATAAGAAAGGGCTTCAAGCTCTTAATTCAGTGGAACTAGTCTCTTTGCACAGACAGCAAGCATTATAATCAGCTGGTGTTATGACCACGAGCAGAACAGACAGAGATGCAACACCTTCCTGGATGTACTCATGATTTGAGTTCTCCACATGCATAGTTAAGACATAAACTTGTTAGCAAGAGGTCCGATGAAGAACTTTCACACAGGCCTATCATGCTAGCCTGAAGTCCTTTGCTTGGGGTGGAAGGGAGTCGTTTCAGGAACAGTCCCCTCAAGATCACATTGTATTTTTTATGTGTTGGCGAGTTTGGGGCTGTGTTTTGGGAACAATCATTTGGCTGCCTCGCAGTCCAACTCTCAGTGTCCAAGTTATTTCAGAGTTGCTAAAACAGTGACAGATATAAAGGAAATTCATGTGTTTATCATTGAGAAGGAAACCAGTTCCATATGTTCCACACATACACCTCATTTTGTGTCTGGCTTTCTGAACAAGCAGCATGAGGTTGCGATGTCAAGGAAACGAGGGGCGGGGGGAGAAACAACAATCTGCTTTTGCTTAAAGCCTATTTCAAAGAGTACATTGAGATGACCCGTTCAAATGCCGTTGAAGTTCATTCCAAGTGGCTCATTGCAGAGCTCGTGTGTGTGTGTGTGTGTGTGTGTGTGTGTGTGTGTGTTTGCAGGGTGCTGCCAATTTTGTTTTTGTTTTTTCATCCAGCCTTCCCATAAATCTATAGCCAGCGTGCATGGATGGCACCTTGCAGTTCTTTCAGGATTTGCCTTTTGGAACGCATATTAGAAACAGCTGTCTGTCTCTGGGTGAGAAAAAAAAGAGTCAGGCCTACTAATGAAAGGGAAAGAGCCGAGAGTTAAATCACCATGGAGCTGTAACCCCCAAGTTTTAAAAAAGGTAAAATTACAATCTATTAACAACTCCATATTTGGAATGGGGGGATTTTGTCCTCCAGTTGAGCGCTGCTTTTGCTGTGCTGACAAAGTATATGCACACAGACAGAAGATACGTGTTCATTTTTTAAAGCGGACACCTCTGACCTGGCATCCTCTGGATGTCTTGGACTACAACTCCCATTGACTGTGCTAGCTGGGGATTATAGGAGTTGTGGTATGACTCATCTGGAAGATGCCAGGTTTGGGAAGGATCCCATCACAGCGAATCCATGTGCAGGAGTAAAGTTACCCCCTCTTCTATTGCCCTTTCTCTGGCAGTAGGTTGGATGAACAACATTATGAGATTTAGCAGGCCTGTAGCATATGATTATGTGTCCACTTGGAATTAGACCCATCCTGCTTGCTTTCTGACTGATGGGCCTGGTTATTGCCCTGGAGCCAGGCCCAGTCTCCAGATTTCAATGCACTCATTGTCTACTCTATACCATTGGCAGCCAACGAGATGTGGCATTGCACAAATGCAGCCAATTCATGGATCTCAAAGTAGCAATGATATCAACAGCTCACACCAGCCAATCAGAAGCTCTGCGCCTGCACAGTATCACTCAGCCACCCCCAAGTCAAAAGCCATCACACAATGCCTGCTGGCAATGGGGGTGGGGTCCCCCTCCCCCTCAGTCAGAGTTCAGTGGTGCCTGACAAGTAGCATGGTCTGCTCCGCCCCACCAGCTGCTCCTTCTCTGGTGAGGATGTCCTCTAGAGTTATGCCCAAATTACCTCTCAGAAAACGGCCCTATTCAGCAGCCTATGAAGTGGCCATTGGTATGGCACTCACTGTAGCCAGCAACCCTTCATTTGCTGCACCCGCAGTAAAACGTTTGGCTTCCTCCACATTCAAACAAAGCACTGAAATGTAAGCAGAGTATAAGTGGGAAGTAGCTCAAATCAAGGGTGGGGAGAAAGTAGATCTGGATCTACTGGTGGATTTCTGGGTGATTTTCCTTAGGTAAGCAAGGATTTCCGATTCCCAATTATTTAGCAATAACAGCGACAGAATGACTCTCATCCAACCCTAAATTATACTTCTGAAATTAAGAAAGCTTGGGGTAACCAGGAATGGATATTTGTGTGGAAGAACTGTGAACATTCAGTTCTGGTACTCAGAACAAATTCCTCGGCCCAGAATTCTTTAATACTAAGTGCATGTCTTTTGCATCAGGCTCCAGTTGGTGGATCTCAGTGTTCTTGTAAAAAACAAAAGGAGATCCCCCAAGCCTGAAGTCTTCCCTTTCCTAGCTTAAAGACCCACTGGGAATGCAAACAATAAAAAAGTGAGCTATTTTACTAGTGAAATAGTAACCAAACCAAAGCCAGCCAAGGGTTTGTGCACATCATCTTAGATCCAAAGAATGGAGCCATAAAACTAGATTGATCCCCAGGGTAATATGGATTTGATTTTTTCTTGAAAAGTAGTTTGCCATGCTACATAGAAAATCACTTCTGAAACTGAGAGAAGTTTAAAAGTCAGCTTTTAAAAAAAATATGACATGCCTTTCAACAACAAAAATGATCAGAAATCCAAATTCTCAATTTGTCCTCTTTCTTTTCCTTACAGACCATATGGTGCATTTTAGATTGGAATAATTGAAAACAAGCTGCCTTCTACGATGTCCAACAGTTGGTCCATCTTGCCCAGCATTGTCTACATGCTGACTGGGAGGAGCTCAGCAGGATCTCAGGCAGAGATCTTTCTTCTTACCGACTGCCTTTTAACAAGAGATGCTATGGATTGAACCTTGGACCTTCTGCAGATGGACCTTCTGTGTGCTTCATCGCTTGAGTCTCCTTTGAAAGACTTTGGGAAGGGCCCTTGTGCCTTTTGCTCTCTAATTACAAAGCACCTATTATATATCATAACAACTGAGCATGCTCAAGCACAGGGGCAACATCTAAAGTAGCTCTGTGAATACCAGCCATCATGTGCTCATGTCTAAGGTCGAAATACACATTGCATATGAATGTGAGCTACAAAATCCCAATGACTGCTCCTTGTAGGACAGGGGTGGGCAAGCTTTTGGAGCCGGGGGGCTGTATTGGCTTCCATAGAACCCTTTGGGGGCTGCACAAGTGGGCAGGGCCCCATTCAAGGGAGCAGGGCACATTCACAGATGAACATATTGTCAGGGTTGGATCGGAGCCCATAGACCCCCAAAGCAGTTCTGATTCTGAGGAAGAGATAGAAACCATGGGAGAGGAACCCACTCCCTCTTCAGAGGCGCAGCTGGAGGGAGAGTCCCTCCCTGCTCACATTCCTGAGAGTGACAGTGACCCTGGCAGGGAGAGGGAGGTACAACTGGAGCTTCTGGACACGAGGCGCCGATGCAGGGACAAGTGAGAGGTTGCAGGCGCCAAGAGGATGTGCTCAGCCCACTTGGCGCAATGACAACAGCTGCACCCCGATGCCCCACGGGAAAGGAGTGGACTCTCTCCTCCTAGCCCTTAAGTTCAGAAGCGTCCCACCCTTCCCCTCCAAACAGAGACCAACTAACTCCCTAAGGCTAGAATCCCCTGGTAGGCTGCTCCCTCTTAAGTTTTCCTCTAAGGCTCAGGCAATTAGCATCTGTAAGCGTCATTAGGTTGAATGGAAATAAAGCCTTGGAAAAGAGTCCTTTTGAGGATTTCAGAAGGCGGCAAGGGCACTCCTGACAGCTATATTCCCATTCACACACACATCCTGCTCACATCCGCACCCTGCTCACATCCACACCCCGCAGATACACACCCTCCCCATGCGCATGCGCGCATGCACACACATAGCTTCCAAAGAGAGCAATCTGGGACAGGGAAGTGGTGACTGTGGCGGGTGGGGGGAGGTTCTTTTCTACTTAAAAATGCCACTGCCAACACTCAGCAGTTTTCCCACTGGGGGAGGTTTCTAAACATGTCCATGCAAGAGTAAACATGCATCACACACACACACAGAAGTTTGGGGGACCATTTTCAACAGAAAACAGGGAAAGCTTATGCACATACACCATCACCACCATTTCTCTGCTCCATATCACCCCCTCCCCAAAGTGCTTTTTCCTACAAGAAGCTTCCATCTTTCCTATACAGGTAATGTGTAGTTTCATCCTCTTTCCTCAAGCCTTTAAAGGGCCTCTGCAAAGTCCTGCTAACCTTCAGAGTACAATCGACGTGGAGACAGCTTGCCTCAGCACAGTCTCGAGGGAGTTTGTTTGTTGTTACAGTACTGGAAGGTTACATGATGGTAACAGAGCTGTGGATGCAAGATGTCCTGATTCTCTGGTTTTATTTGGGAAGGAAAAAAGAGAGATGCCTGTTGCCAGGTTCAGCCAAAGATTATTATTCTTCATTAAAGCTGTGAGCCCTTGGAAAAACCTGGCTGGCTTGTTTTAAAAAACAAAAACAAATAAATCCTGCAAGAGCCTGTAGGGAGGATAGAGTTACTTACTGTTACTTTAAAATACATCCAGTGCTATGTCAAAGCAGCAGTGGGTATATTTAAAAATGACAAGTCAGACTTTAAAAAAAAACCTTGTTCTTTTTCACTCCCTTAGCCTCTCAGAGTCTCACTCTCTGTCCCCCATCCTAAAGAGAAGAATCTTGACTTAGCTCCCCAATTAGCAAGCTGAAGTATTTATAATGCCAGCAAGGACCTTCTCCTCCCTCTTGTGCTCATTAACTCACTCCAGCCCATCTTAGCAGAAGGATTTTCTAAAGACTCTTGTTAAGAGCATTAATAATAGTAATTAGAAGGTCAAGAAACCATCCTGAAACTTGACCCAAATCTTCACCCAGTGTGTAAAATGAGCGAGCTGTCTTTCTCATCATGAGAAGAAGTTAAAGTCTGTTTCTCTTTGAACAACAGCAGAATGGTCCTAGCCATGTAAATCCAAGCTTTTCAACATTGATGTTGAAGGGTGCCATAAAAAGCAGTCCAAGCGTTGCATTCCCAAACTGAGATTTGGATTTGGACCCATCAAATCGGGCAGCCTCGGAATTGGTTCTGAGGCAAATTAGACTGTTTTCTGAATTGCCAAATCCGGGTCCAAAAGGAATCATGTGGTTTGTGCACAGTCCTATTTTGCACACATGCAGTCTGTATTTTGTTATTAGCATCACCCAAGCACCTTGTCGAATATTCCTTTTGTTCTGAGGGGGGCTATCTTTCCTCACTCTCAGGTATGATCCACATAACAAAGCCAGAATTTTAGAAGTCATTGTAGGGAAAGAATTGTGTACTTTCATTCAGCTAGTTTGATTTTTGCTTGCTTTTGTCTTAGATCAGAAGAACACCCAGACAAAATAGCTAGCCCAGGCCATCAACACAGACAAGTAAACTATGGGTTTGATCCAGACACTGGCCCCATCTATATGGCACCGCTTTGGCCCCCCACCCCATCGCAACTGCGCAGCAATGTGGCTTCGAGTTGGCATGCCCTGCTATACACTCACGATGTACTGCGCCCTTCCCTAAGAGACTTGCTGTGCTTTTTTTTGCCATTATACTGAAATGCGCAGCTGTGCAATCCCATGAGTGTGGGGGTGCAACACACTTCAGTGGCTGTTTTATATTTGAGGGGCTCTGCTGTGTCTTTCTGAAATATTTACGTAGCCTATCACGGCAGGGGGAAAAAAAACCAGCGTACGCAAATGGCGGTAGCCGCTGCCATTTGCATACACTGGGTTTCCCCCCCCCCCGCCGTGATAGGCTACGTAAATATTTATGTAGCCTATCACATCTAAATACAGGGATGCAAATGGCGGCAGCTACGACAGCTGCCATTTGCGTCCCTGCAGGGCTGCCCAGGCTGCAGGCGGCTGGAGCCGGCCAGCGGTTCCGCGGCTTGGCTGCGGAGCGGAGCCGGCCGGGCAGGATTCTGGGGGGGAGGACCAGATCGCCTCCCCCCCATCAAGGATTCCGGAGGGAGGGACAGAGCACCTCCCCCCCACCGCGGAAACAGAATGGAACGGAAGGTAAGTGTTCCGTCCATCCCTAGTCTATGGGCACATCCTGCCGATTGCCTTTAAAAAAAAAAAATGGCGATCGGTGCGGAGGTGAACAGCTCTGGTTAAGCAAGCAGCTGAGAGCCATTCATCGAGGAATCCTCCTGGAGTGGAGGTAAGTGGGGCCGTCCCACCGTGGATTCCAGAGGCCAGATTCTTTGGAATCTGGAAATGGATTCACTCATTTGAATCCGTGGTGGATTTCTCTAACATCCCTACATCCAGATATGGGACAGATTATCTTTTCTTTCCATAGAGGGGCCAATCTACATTGTGTCTGCTAGCACATTGAATTCAGTAGACTGGCGAGGTAAATGCCATCACATTAAAACGTGATTATCCACACTCACCCTGTTTCCCCATTGCAGTACTTCATTGAATGTGCAAGCACAGTTCACACTCGAGCACCGTGCTGTTTTCCTGCTCTTAAAGATGCAGTTCTCATTGGAGGAGCAGAAACTCTTCCTGTTTCTGCTGATTCCCCATCTACCGTCCCTCTCTTCCTCTATCCCTGTGAGTGTGTAGGGATTGTGCGAGCATCCTGTTGGGGCTTGAAGCCCTGCAAGAATTTACCACTCCACCCCCCCACACACACTCCTGTTCCCTCAGCAAGAAGAGGGGAAGAAGGCAGCGCCTCTCGTCCTCCCCCCATCATTTCTACAGCAGCAGTGGTGCAGGAGAGGCTGGTCATTTTCCACATGTTATCCTGGCCTTAGGGAAAACGACCAGCTTGTCCCTTGCCGCTGTAGCAGGTGGGGATTGAGTGAAGAAGGAGGCACCTACCCTCTTCTCTCCCCCCCACCTGCTAGAGGCCAGGGCGAGAGGCTGGGGGGGGTCTGCCAATGCTCTTTTCCCTGCACCAGCCCTTGACAGCTGGCATGAGGAACGGGGGGGTGGCAGTGGCACCCAGAGCTCGCGTTGGGGTGGGGCTGATAGCATCTTCAAAGCTTCGAAGCTTCACATCTTTGAAGACTACCCTGTGTTTGTCCCCTGCTCCTGAGATGACATTAAAATTGTCCATGGATGTTTTATCAATGTTAGTCCATGGACACTGACGACTGTCTGCCTGGATATGTGTGTGTTTTTCTTTCCGTAAAGTGAGCATGGGTGGGACTTTGAAAACATTTACGCTTGCCCGGGCAGGTTTACGGAGCAATTGGGCTGGAGAAGCTATGATTCTTCGAAGATTCACTACTTTGAAGATTTGAAGATAAAGCCTTAATTTTTTAAAAAAAGAAGCTGAAGCGTGGGATAGAAGGGGGTAAAACTTAGTCTCATTTGAAGGGATAGAACAACCCCCTGCTCAGTGCAGGAAGCCTGATTCCCAGACGGTCTCCCATCCATGTACTGACCGGGGCTGACCCTGCTGAGCTTCCGAGATCAGACAAGCGCATGCACATCCAACCCTTTGCTTGTTGCTGAGGAAATGAGTGCTGAGGAAGCTATGCAATCAGTAGCTGGAAGACAACATGGGGCTAGGGGTGGACGAAAGTCACTTACCTGTCCTCGAAGCTTGTTTGCGGTGGGGGGGAGGCGCTTCGCTGCTCCCCCTGCAAAGTTCAGGCCGGGGGGGAGGAATCCCGCCTCGCCCGGCCGAAATTCAGGCCGGGGAGGAGGCGCCTCGCCTCGCCCGGCTGCGAACTCAAAAGTTTTTGTTTTTTTTTAAAAACGCCCCCATGATAGGCTACGTG
Source organism: Heloderma suspectum (assembly GCF_057233095.1). Lineage (NCBI taxonomy): Eukaryota > Metazoa > Chordata > Lepidosauria > Squamata > Helodermatidae > Heloderma > Heloderma suspectum. The sequence goes on from NC_139459.1 coordinate 92,960,017, forward strand.
ACGATTAACGTAGCCTATCACGGCTAGATCTGCAAAGTCAGCCGTGATAGGCTACGTAAACCGTCACGTAGCCTATCACGGGGGCGTTTTTTCTTTTTTCTTTTATTGGAATGGCGGTGGCGGCAGCCGGTCGAAAGACTGGCTGCCGCTCCCGCCCCGGACGAACACCCGCCGAACCACCGGCCGGACCCGCCGCTGGGAGGGACATTCGGCAAAGGTAAGTCCCGTCCCGGGGGGGTGCGGGGGCGGGGGGGTGCAGAGAATTTCTCCCCGAAACTTGTTCAGGGGGCCAAACACGTTGGCGCTCGGCCCCCCGAAGTTTCGGGGAGAAATTCTCCGCCATCCCTACATGGGGCTGTTGAGATCTGTGATTGGACAGGAGGGAAAAACAAACACTGCTGTATATGGACAGGCATGGGAGAGGAGGACTACGACCAGATATGGTAACAAACGTGGAAAATCAGATTAAATTAAGGGGAAATACCGGGATATCGGGGTATTGAAAGTGGTAGCACAGAAGTGGGAAATTCCGGTTACAATTCAAGGTGGGTACTGTGTAGTGTGAAAGATGGGCGGTGAAACCTCATTAGAAGTGGGGGGGAAAGTAAGTGTAGATTGGCCCGAGGTGAAAGTTGTATGAAAGAGTTATTGCTGTTCCTGCTGTGTACACACATCCCACTTACGCCTCTGGTAAACAGGTTTTGCAGGGTTTTGTATGGTTTCAAAAACCACCTGCTGGATCAGGGACAACTGAAGAAATGTGTGTACACCATTGGAAGGGAAGCCTCTCTCAAACAAACTTCAACTCTGTTTAAAGCTATAGTTTGTCTCCTGAGAAAGGTGAATAGCCTTCTTCAATAGAGATTCAGGTGCAAATACATTAATTATGTTCCATGTGCACACTCTTTACGTCCAAGAACACATTTGCTCTTTTCTCCAAGAGGGAGATCATGTTAATTGAAGTGAGACTAATATTTAAAGCACATCAGGTTTGTTGAACTGAAGCAATTACTTGCATGAACATTTTTAAAAAATATAAATATTCGGTAGGGTTGTTGATTCTGGGTTCTTTTTTAGAATTACAGAGCAATTGTGGGATGTCATCCTGACTTTGGTTCTATTCAAACAGTCTGTATTCTAAATCTTACTTTATTACTGCAACTTAAAGCTTCTGGAATTCCTGATCCTGGCAAAGCACTTAAGAAGAAAAAGTCTCTGATCTTGTAAAGGGCTTTTCAAGTCAACATGAAACATCTTCTTGTATTTAGGATGAAACACCAGCTCCATTTAACTTTAATCCCCAGTGTTTATATATATATATTTTTAAGCCAAAGCTTCTTATTTATATTACTTCCAAAACAGTGTGAACAGTGTGTATTTGGTACACTAGCAGAAGCAGCTGTTGGTTGCTTCCTTTACCCACCAGTAGGCCATTTACACAAAACTGATGAGACATTTTCTCGATAACAATTCTCTAGATCAGGCTTCCCCCACCTGGTGTCCTCCAGATTGTGTTGGACTGCAATTTTCATCATCCGCAGCCAACCATGACTGGGGGTGATGGGAGTTGTAGTCCAACACATCTGGAGGGTGCCAGGTTGGAGAAGGCTGATCTAACAAACTGTTGAGGGAAGGCTGATCTAGATTATCAGGGTTCAGCTGCCGATAACTTTCCGTGGTCCGGTGCATGTTAAGATGCATCTGGTGTTCACACAGCAGCCGAGTGAGTGAAAGCAATCCCTCTTTTCCTAATGAACAGACTGAGATAGAAACTTAACTACAGCAAGAAGAAACAACTGGTTATCTCCTTGTTCAATCCCCTCCCTCTCCCCATAAGACCTCTTGTACAATCCCATTATCAGCATGTCTGCACTCTAACATTATGCCAACTTCAAATATCAATGGATTGAACTGATTTTTTGCACATATCTACAATACAGATTTAAACGTGTTTAACCGTCATTGCCTCTTCCTTGAAAAGTCTGGCTACTGTACTTCTGCGAAAGGGGGCAAAAAATCTCTAAAAGAGAATTTCAGCACTACACCAAACTACAGTTCCCATAATTCTTAGGGTGAAGGCATGACAATTAAAGTGGTATAAAACCGATATTGCTTTTTAAAAACCTTAATATGTTTAACATGAACTTCTGTCCATCCTCTGTACCTTTTTGATGTGCAATAAAATTTGCTGTTGAGGCGTTATATGCTTGAAATGAATCAGCAGTTTGTTTTCCTCTCCCCTCAAATAAATGAAGTTGTGGTCAAGAGACATTACTCTCACTGCGCAATCTTATGCATGTCAACTCAGAGGTCAGTGCCACTGCATTCAATGATACTTGTTCAGTCGTCCAGTCGCGTCCGACTCTTCGTGACCCCATGGACCATAGCACGCCAGGCCTTCCTGTCAGTGTGTATAGCACTGCAGTCTTGCAGCACAATCCTGGATGCTCTTACTTCAGAGTAAGCCCCACTAAACACAGTGGGACTTTCTTCTGAGTAAACATCCATTGGATTGTTCTTTTACTGTACCTTCTACCTTTTATTTAAAATCGGGTTCATTCAGCTTTCTTGGGTGTTTTGAAAATAGTTAACGTTCTTAATTTGGTTTGTTTGATGTGGGTTTGTTTTAATGTTTTATATTTCCCCTGGCAGAAAGGCAATGTTTCAATCAGTCAGTTAAATATTTCTGCTTGAAATTATGGCCTGTGGAGCCTGAGAATTGTCATTTATTTTCATCCACTAAAGGTGGCGCAATTCAATGGTGTCCTGCTCAATTGGTTTAGGTTTATCACCCTATGTTTCCCTGACAGTTCAGGACAGATAGTGCTGTTTATAAAATACATTGATAATAGTTTTAAAACTTAGATATAATATAGATATCACCTTTCCTGCAAGGAGTTCAGGGCGACATCCACAACAGCCCTGTGAGGTAGGCTAGGCTAAGAGAGTAAGACTTGTTCAAGGCTTCATGGCTGAGCTGGGATTTGAATCCAGGTTGGTCACATTCCAACTCAGCACTCTCATAACCCAGCCTTCCCAAACTGGGTGTCCTCCAGATGTTTTAGAGGACAACTCCCATCATCCCTGACCAGTGGCTATGTTGGCTAGGGCTGATAGGAGCTGTCATCCAAAACAGCTGAGGGGCACCAAGTTGGGGAATGCTGTGACTGCACCACACTAAATCTAACCTCTGGATAACTTGATATAGTATCAATAATATAATGAAGGAGAGAAGACTAGGGGAGGGGAGGATGCTAGCCAGTTTTATTTATGTTTTTCAGAGTATATTCATTAATCTTAGATACCTGAAGCTGGTAATAATTTGTGGGCTGCTGTAGTGTAAGTGGATAAGCACTGCTATTTCATGGATTTCTGCAGGCGCCTGATGTTCTTTTCGCAATGGCTGAGTATGCACAGCCTATATGTCATGGAAAGGTTCTGATTTATAAAAATTCATAGTCCAAGCATAATGCATTCTTCTAAGCTTGGGTGCCTTGCTCTGTAGATGCCCAGAAATTACAGAGCAAGGGAGAGAATGCTAACCGCACAAACAGAGGCCACATCAATTTTGCACATTTTGAATATGTTCGGGTGAGCAGTGCACTAATTAAACTCTGATTAGCAAGTGGACTTGATCCAGGCCAATTCAGTGTTGAAAGAGGCAGTGTTTTCTTTTCCTTTGGCTGCCAGTTTTACCAGAGGTAGGCAATTAAGAACTCACACACCTCCAGGTCTTGGCAGTTTTGAAAGCCTGGATCTCATGCCAGTCAAGCAATAGAGACCCATTGTCCTTAGAACAATATTCTCCTCTAATCTCACTTCTAGCAATTTGCTTTTTTCTTTCTGAACAGATTTAGAAACAAAAACCCTTGAATAAGCATGGGGGGAGAACTAGTCTATGGCAGTGGCAGGCTGTGGAGTAAATACCACTGGTCTATGAGCATCTAATCCCATCCCCAAAGTGGGAGTTTTCTCAGTCCATTCAGTTTTTCATTTAACAAGCACTGGATAAATAAACGTTGACTGCATCCCTACTTTGATTTAAGGGAACCTGCGAGGATCCAATTATGTTTCCACAGTAAGCGGGGGGGGGGGGCAGGTTGAGGGTGCCTGTAAAGGAGTGGGCAGACATTCTCTTTCTCAAGCAAACACAATGCCGCCACAGAAGTCCCTTGTAATTATTGCTTCACTACAAATTTACAAGCTCAGAGGTGAGCTTTGCTTTTGTTGACTGCTTAAATGCAATTATTACCTTTCTTTCACTTTCAGGTTCCCAAACTCTGGTGCCTGCTGCTTTTGTTCACAAAGCCCCAAGATCCCAAAAAAGATTTAGCTGGAAATCAACACTATAGCCTTTGGTTCAGTGAATGACACACAGTCGTGGCTGGCCAAAGGCCTTTGGTTCAAGGGGACCCCGAAATACGCTACATACATGTTTAATAAGGAGCCACTTCTAAAGTCATGTCCAAAGAAGAAAACATGGGTAGGTCTGGACCCCAAAAGTAAAAGCCATAATGTTGTGAATTAAGAAACAATTTGACTGATCTATAATGCCTTTTATCCATGGCACATCTGTTCATGTCCTTGCAAAAGGATAACTTTATGTATTTATTAAGGGCGCAATCCTATGGGTTGCGCCCTGGGTACTTGTAAGTCCCCGAATTCAAAGGCTTACGAGGATCCTATGCAGAAATGGAGGTTCCTCACACCTCCATGCTGCATTTTAGCTAGATGGGTGATTTTGCCTGCCTGGTGGAGGTTTGGGGGAGCGGGAAGGAAGGCGGGTGGGGCGGTGATAGGAAAACCCTGGCTTCCTCCCCACCCCACCCCCAGGAACGCCTCCTTTTCCCTGTCTCCGTGCTCCATTTACCAAGCGCGGAGAGGCATCCGGCATGGTTCTCTCCACACCAACTACGAGGGGGAGGGGAGTGTAGTTTCCTTGCTCCAAGCTCAGAGTCCTGTCTTCAAGCATGGAGCCAGGAAACTGAAAAATCCTATGACCCTCAGACACTGTATAGGGGACATAGGATTGCTCCCTTATTTATGTATGTATTTGTTACATTTCTATACTTCCCAATAGCCAAAGCTCTCTGGGCAGTTCAGAAAAATAAAAACCATAAAATGCAACATGATGAAACATAATATAAAACCGTTAAATGTTTAAAGCGTAATAGAACCAAAGACAGAACCAAAGAAAAAAACAGTGGCAGTGGAAAGATATAAAAATACAATGAGTTGTTCTAGGGTTAACCAAGGGTTGTTTAATCCACAAATAACCCACAGTGTCTGGGTGTGCATGACACAACAAGCCATGGCACATATTCAAATTGGTGGCCAGCAAATTAACCTACAGTGGCTTATTGTGATGTGCAAACCAGGTCACTAACACATTTTGTAAACAAAACTGAAGGACTAAAAAGCTTGGGGGGTGGGGTGCCAGGCAAACTCTTTGCTGTGTGCTTCCTGAGATGGTGAGTGATTATGTGTAGGGTGGCCATGGGTTCCCTTTTGCAGAGGACAGTCCTTTATTTGAAGGGCTGCCAGAGGAGTGTTTCTGTTTTGAAGTTGTCTTCAATTTGAAGGGCTGTCCTGCCCTACTCTGCTTTAAAGATTAAAGAGCCATCAGAAAGAAGCGCTGGACCTTGAAGTTGCCCATCAACAGCAACTGGACAGCAGACTGAGCAAGTAGGCACAAAGGTCACCTGGTCACAGATTTCCACACTATGGTGAGATGTACTGTGTTTCTATTTAAATAAATTAGAATAAGTATTTGTGAGTTTTCATCTATACAGATAAATTAGCATACGCAAAATTTATGCAATCGGTGTCCTCTTTTGTCCTTTGTTTTGGTGGTTCATAAGTGGCCACCCTATGCAACTGGGATTCCAGACCACAAGACTTGATTCCAGCTAGGATATGATGAGTTCCAGAATGGACCTAGGACCTATTCCAATCTGTCAGGTTCTGGGTGCTGAAGGGAAGGCCTAACACAACTGAGGACATCACCACAGTGCTCCAGGTTTTAATTTAGATGCTCCAAGGCCTTGGGTGAAGCAAGTGGCCTGGTGAAGTTATCAACCCAACATTGCACCAGAGGCATTTGCGCTTGTGAGGGAAGACTGGCTGCAGTGATACCATCACCCCAGCTTTGCACTAGGACTACATGACATCGGTGCTCCATACTTTACATTGGCTACTGCAGCCTTCTCCAATGTGATGCCCTCCAGATGTCATTGGCCATGCTGGCTGGAAATTATGGGAGTTGCAGCCCAGCACATCTAGAGGGAAGCACATTGGGGAAGCTTGAGCTATTGTATAGCATTCTGGCCACATTTTATGATGCAGATAGGGCCTGGAGGCTGGTCTGAAGGAACCTGGTGAAGTTCTCCCCTAAATTAAAGACAACAGTGGAGGGTTGAAGGGATGGAAAGTTGGGGATGGGCGGAAGATTCTCTCTATTGCTATTGAAGGTGCTGCTCTGGGAAGTGAGGAGGCAGTTCATCACGTCACTTCCCACACCACACAGTCCCAGCACATACCCCAGTGCCCTCCCACTTAGCTCTTCCTCTGCTTGCTGGCTAACATGGCACTGATCTGTGCACCAGCTGATAATGTGCTCCTGCTTTGTGGGATTTCTGATTATCCAGGAGTTTTCAGTGTCCATTTGAACAAATACATTTACACAAGGAATTTTCTTATGAATTTTTACTAAGATTAAAGTTGAAGCCCACACGAGATGTGTGTTTGTGACATAAATACGGTCCCTAGTTTGCCATTAAACATTTTCCATACTGTTCGAAGACATTCATTCCTTTCTCCTCAGTTATCCACCAGCACTCCTAGGGAAATTTGGAATTAAACTGTCATCTTTTCATTTGCTGCCCCTCGCCCCCATTTTTTAAAATTACAGAAACAAAAATATCTAGAAACATTTTCAACCATTTTCAGGATAAAGTCAACTAGTGTCGCTTCCTGCTGTTTTTCTGTCTACTCTGATTAGATCCAAAGGTGACATGCATAAACAGAAAGGCCCTCCCGCTTCAAAAGGCAGCCCCACCAAATTTTTCCAGTTTCCCCACCCCACTACAGCCCTCCATGGCCCATCCTATGCCACTCCTGAGGGTCCTTCAATCTTCAGGAATAGCTTTTATGAGAGGGCAGGTGGCAGTAGAGCCTGTTGCATAGTAGGGTGGCCAAGTGTCCTCTTTTATGAGGACCATCCACTATTTGAGGATGTCCTCTATTTGAAGGACTATCCTGTCCAATTCTAGTTGACAGGGAAAGAACCATACAAACTGTTGCCCATCATCATTTAGCACCTGAAAGTGGACTGAATGGGCAGGCGCATAGGTCACAGCCTTCCACACTATGGTCAGATGTACTGTATTTCTATTTAAATTATAACAATTATTTCTACGTGTGTGTGTGTGTGTGCATGTGTGTAGGGATGAACTGATTTTGTAAAATCCATTCCACCTGCATATCACGGATTGCCACGTGCCTTTCATTCTGTCATCCGCTCATTGATGGAATTGGATATTTTCCAATTCCCGGAATTTGCACTAATTCGCATTTGCGCAAATTTGCACTTGAGCAAATCCCCCCCCCCCATGCACAAATCGACCCCAAATACACATTTTCATGCTTTAGCCTATGGGGAAAATGAGCATTTTCAGCCAGCCTTTTTTTAATATATTTTATTTTACGTATTTTTCTGCGACTCAATTTGTGTACAATTTCACAATTATTTAAAAAAAAAAAACAGTCTGCAAGTTGGCAAAATCCATGCAATTCAGGAAAAGCTAGTACACTGTGGAATCCATGGGTCAGATTCACAGAAATAACTTGCTTTTGTTTGCACAGAAATCCAAACTCATTTGATTCCATGGCTTCCTTCCGGAAAAGTGTGCATAGGATTTCAGCCTAACTTGATGAATCAAGTGAAGCCCCCTATGGGGAAAAAAAAATTGTTACACATTTCTGCTTCCCATTTCCCTGAATGTTCCCTTCATTTATCTCTTCCCTCCTCCCATGAAAGGGTTAATAACAGGCGGCGTTGAGAGCTTTCTGCTGTGCAGGGGGGAAATGCAGTCCCACAATGAGCAGCGGCATTCTCCAGGGGCAGAGATTAATCAGCTAGGAGCTGAAGTGTGCATCTCCTTGGACTGCTGTGTTTCCTCAGGTGTTTTGACTGGGTCTTTCTCAAGAAAAATTTGCCTATTCCGTTGGTGATAGGTGTTTCCCTGTGAGATTCTTTCACTGGATATTGAGCTTACCTCTTTTTGACTATCCAGGATTGAACTTCAGCCCACTTAACGACAAATATGCACAGACACTTGGGACGGGAGAAGCAGTGACGGGGGTGGGGGAAGCTTACACACTCTGGAATTGCACACGGAACTCAAGGTTCACGAGCCAAAGCAATTGGCTGTGCAGCCATTCAGTTCAGCTATTTGCATGCACATTTGTGATTAGACACAGTTTGTTCTTCGTGACATGGGCTGAAAGAGGCCATTTATCCAGCAGAGGGCAGAGACAGAGTATCATTGGCTGATAGGAGCCGTGAAGATTTCCAGCCTGCGTTTTCAGCCGGGGTATCCAGGAACAGCGCACACTGCCTTATCAGTTTGCAGTGATGGACAGAGCAGCAGGAATAATGCCATACACTTCAGTGAAAACAGTGGCGATGCCGTTCCATGATACATTTCACTCATATCCCATCTCACTCAGTACATCTTATCACAGCACGCTAGTGGTGAGCAGTTGTCGCACAGCCACATGATCAGCTATATGGTGAATATGTTGCTGGGCCAGACCACTTCAGGCAGGAGGTGGGTTATAAGATGTCTTCCTTGCTGTTGTTCAGTTGTTAAGTCGTGTCCGACTCTTCGTGACCCCATGGACCATAGCACGCCAGGCCTTCCCGTCCTCCGCTCTCTAAGATGTCTTCCTACTCCCATAGAAACAACCTGGGAGCTGGAGGAAGCCTGCTTGGGTTAACTAGGAGCAAAGGTGGCAAAGATGAGGAAAAATGAGAGGCAAAGGCGCATGTCCAATGAGCTACACTGGTGGGGTGGCCACTTATAAATTGCCAAAAGAGAGGAAATGCATTGCCAGAAAAGAGGACAAAAGAGGACAGCAGTTTGCATAACATTTTGCATATGCTAATCTATATGTATAGATACAAATGTAGAAATTATTATTATTATTATTATTATTATTATTATTATTATTGAAATACAGTACATCCCACCACAGTGCAGAAGACTGTGACCAGGCAACCTGTGTGCCTTGCTTAGTCTGCTGTCCAGGTCTTGCTGGTGGGCAACTTCAAGGCCCACCCCTTAAGAACAGAAGAAGAGCCCTCCTGGATCAGACCAAGGGTCCATCTAGTCCAGCATTATGTTCACACAGTGGCCAACCAGCTGCCCAGAGGAAACCCACAAATAGAACATGAGTAGAACAGCACCCTCTTCCTTCTGATGGTTATCTTAAAACTGGACTTGGACAGGACAACTCTTCAAATTGAGGATGCCTTCAAAATAGAGGACAGTCCTCTGGGAGCCATGGACGTAGAGGGCTGTCCTCTGTTAAAAAGGGCACATGGTCAACCTGTGAAGTGGTGCTGTACTGGCTGACTGCCATCATGACAGAGAAACATTAGTGTCCCCCCCTCCCCATTTCTGCAGCCAGTCAATGGTGAGAGAACTGGGGATTGCTTGCCAATCCTCAGGCAATGCAAAGGGCTATGGTATAGCAACCGGATATTCACAGCGGAGGAGAGGAGACAACCAACCAACATTAGGTGAAACTGTTTGAATGTCTGTTACCTAGGCTGAATCTACACATAGCAGTTATACCGTTATCATACCATTATCATAACTATTGGTACACATGACACCAATGGGAAGCAATAGTTATGATAATAGCATACTAACAGTATAACTGCTATGTGTAGATTCAGCCCTAGATCCTGAAATATTGGACTCAGGCATCTTCTTTCTTCTTGAACTTTTCTTGTCAAGTTCAACAAACATTGAAGTCACCCTGCTACCCTTTCAGTGTTGTTTTGAGATGGACAGTTCTCATTTCTGTCCTGCTCAATTTTAAGAAGGTTATCACAGGTATACCTACCAGTCGTAATAACTGTGAGGCATTTGTTACTTGCAGGCACATTCCATATTTTTGACAATCTGAGTTTTTTGCAGACAAATGTCAGGAATGTGCCTTTAGTTACACCTTCCAATTATTGTGCTCAGCTTTTCCATTAGTTGATGATACTTTGACATTAGCAAGCACACACGCACGCATGCACACACAAGCTTTCATTTCTTTCTTCAGATACTGGATAACACAATTCCATATAAGTCATTGCAAACTGTCAGCTGAAACAGAAATAGCACCGCTATTTTTTGAAAAAGTGATTCTATAAGACACACGGGGCCAGCCTGACCATTAGGCAGAGTGAGGCAGCTGCCTCAGGCAGCAGATGCTGGGTGTCATGAAAGGGCAGCAAATTGTTAGTTATTTAATTTGTTATTGTATTTTTTACAGCCAGGGGTGGGGAGAGGTGCTTATGGGATTTTCTACCTTATGGGCCAAAATAACTTAGTTGGCTTTGGGTATTATGCACCTTGATTTAGATGGGTGAAGGGACACCATTTGCTGCTTTGCCTCAGGGAGCAAAATGTCTTGCTCCAGCCCTGGATACACCATTTGCTAAACCTTTATCCACCCCTCCTTGAAAGAGTTCAGAGTGGTGTATTTATTTGTTTGTTTATTATATTTCTGTACTGCCCAGTAGCGGAAGCTCTCATCATTCCATATTTTATCCTCATTGTCCCTGTCCCATATTTTATCCTCACAACAACTTGGTGAGGTAGGGAAGGCAGAGAGAGCTCCATGGTTATATGGGGATTTGAACCCAGGTCTTTCTGATCTTAATCCCACACTCTAATCACAATACATGGCAGGGTCTCTTTAATAATAATTTTTTTAAAGCACTGTGCAACGTCCTACTCTTACGAGGCTACAGTGCAGACTGAACTGTGGCTTACAGGGACAGGTGTGTAAGGCTTAGCATCAACATAATGTTGAATCACTATTAGTCTAGGGAAAGGGGAAGTATGCTGACAAAGTTTATTGCTGAGGGGAAGGGAGAGAGAGAGAAGTTCTATTCAGGTGCTCTATATCTGAGTAGACTAAGCATGTGAGGAGGAGGAGGAGGAGGAGGAACATGCTAGCCTTGCCTTCTCCTCACGAATTTCTGTCACCCTTTACTCATGGAGGGGAACTTTCTAAAAAGAGGAGACCCTCCTGTATCAGTAGAAGCTCTCCAATTGTGTGGAGAGGCTCCATGGATATGGGACATTCTTCTCTTCAGAAAGTCACCCTTCATGAGTAGAGGGTGATGGAAACATGTGAGGAGGGGGCAGATCTTGACAGCTCTCCCTCCTGACACATTTAGTCTACTCAGATGTAGAAGGCCTGACTAGGGCTACAGAGATATAGGTATAGAGATATAATTTTATATGATTCAGTCAGGGGCAACAATTGTGAAAAGGCCCCGTAGTTTTGAGAAAGCTTTGCCTTTGCTTCAGTTTCTGGTTTTTCAAATGCTGTGGAATTAGTTGAAAATGGAACAGAAGCAAAGGAGAAAAAAGATACATAGTGCAAGAGCTTTGACCCTCATGGTCTATTGTGCTGGCAGGTGCTCCACAAGCTATGGAAGGGTATACAAGAAAATGAACTGCTTTTTCCCCCTATCCAGTAAAAGAGAAGATCAATGATCTGCTTAGACAAACAAATTATTGGCCAGCCACAATGTTAAGAGAAACGCTTATTAACCTCAGTTGAAACTGGGACTGAATCTTTTGGCACTACAATAGAGAAGAATCTGTTGAAAATTTTAAATCCCTTCACTTCCCACAATCTTTCACAAGACAGCTCTCATTCTCACTCTCCCTGTATCAAACAGGTGAGATCATGCTGAGGAGGGTGTTTTTTTTTCCTTTGATGAGGCTAAATAAACCTCTCTCAAAACAGCGCTGGGCTTCCTAAACAAAGGATTAAGAACAAGTGGAAGGGAACTTAAGCCTTGTTCTGCCACTCATCATTTATGTCACAGGAAAGCAAGAGTGATGGTTTATTTAAACTAAGTCCTTCAGTAGCTATCCTTCCCTAGAATCTTAGGAGGATCGTCTTGAGTTCATGGCAATATAGCAGGACACCTCATCGAATGCCTGTTTGTGAGTAAGATTCTTGGCTTCCCACAACCAGTACAGTTCACTTGCTGGAGGTGCTTAATTAAAACTATTTCTGCCTGTCTTCAAATAAAAAAGTATATATTATAAGTAAGGCGCCTGCCATCTTTAGTTGACAGTATTTGTGCCATTCCAAAAATAATCTATGGCCTTTTTTTAGGATGCCTGGAAGTGGCAATCTCATGGTTAAGTTAGGGCGCAATGCTGGCTGGGGCATGCTGGGAGTTGTAGGCCTTTTCTCTGTCTAAACATGCATAGGATTGCACCCTTAATGGCTTTAAAGGTCTACTTCATGCATACAACAGATGAGGTAGTGCACCAGTGTCTCTGGACTGTATTGCTTCACATTATAGGTCATGGCTGAATATTCCTCCCATTGAAAAGTAAATTCTGCACACGCTAAACTAGATGTCAGGGAGAAAGGTTCTAGCATAGCTTTCTTCCTGACATGCTAGTTTTCTGTGTGCAGGTATGTTTTTGTATGGGGGAGCATTTAATCATATGAGCTCACACCTGCAGTCTGAAGTGGTACACAGGCCAGCAACAGGTCTGCCACCTCATTTGCTGTGATTGTCTTATCAACTGAGTTGATTCAATGAGAAAAAAAAAACTAATAATACTAGTGATGGGAAACGAGCCAATAGAAAATATGACTTCGTTATAGTACAGTATGGTATATTTTTGTCTCGCCTTTCCATCAAAAATGGTGCTCAAGGAGGCTAACAATAAAAAACAGGTTAAAAACAAAATCTTAATTAAAACAACTTAAAACAAAGACATTGAAAACACAACAATAAAAGAAATAAGCAGCACCTAACCAGTTAAAGGCCCCTTCAGCAACAGACCACCTTATATGCTATATGCCTGCCTGAATAAATTGTCTTTGCCTGCCAGCAGAAGGACAACAGATTGGGGGACAACCGAGGAGCTCCCTTTAGTGGGGAGTTCCTGGGCCTGGGAGCAGCCACTGAGAAGGCCCTCCCCCATTCCACATGAAGGAATCTTCCCAGACTACCCTGAGGCTTGGTAGAACATAAGTAGTAAGACCTGTTACTAATACCATTTCCAAGTCTAGATATAAGTAGCAGCCTTATGAAGTCAAGAGCTATTTTCAACACGAAGAAGGGTGCTTATCGTGCCACCACCCTGCCTCATACACAGAATTTTATCAGGGAGCGGGGGTCCAAAGGACAACAACTTCAACTTGTAACCCTCCCATGCTTTCCCAGTGCCTCTTCCATCTTTTTTCTTACCATGGAAAAAACGCTAAGGAGGAGGAGGACTAGCTGCACAATGCCTTTGGGTTGTTAGCACCAGCACTCCTCCATCTGGAAGATGCTTCCAGATAGAGAAGTAGTAGTTCAGGTGCCCTTTGGATGCAGTCCCAAGCTGCATGTGGAGCGCAGCAAGGAGAAGCAGCTTCCACGTGAAAAAGTGTTTTACCTTTGCTGATATTTTACACCACCAGTAATATAGTCAAAGCGTCCCTAACTCTTTAGAGCAGGTAGGGATGTCAGAGAATTCTGCCACGGATCTCGGTGAGGCCAAATGCCAGTGCATTCAGCCCCCCGAATTCCATGGCGGAACGGCCTGCCCCCCCGCCCCCCCCCCGCAGATCCCCCCGGGACGAGACTTACCTGGGGCGGATCTTCCGGGTGGCAGCAGCGGCGGCAGCTGGTCTTCCGACCGGCTGCCGCCACCGCCATTTCCAGTCTTGTTAAAAAAAAGAAAAGAAAAAGTGATAGGCTATGTAAAGATTTACGTAGCCTATCATGGCTGGGTTTTAAAAAAAAAAATGATGTGATAGGCTACGTAAATCTTTACATAGCCTATCATGGCTTGGTGGGTTAAAAAAAAAAACGCGTACGCAAATGGAGGCGGCTACAGCGTCCCTTTTTGATTCGCCGTTTTAGCCTACGTAAAGATTTACGTAAAGATTTACGTAGGCTAAAACGGTGAAACAAAAAGGGACAAAATAGCACCCGCTACACTATTTGCGTTCCCCTTTATTTTCGCCGTCATAGTCTACGTAAATATTTATGTAGATTCAGTCGGCCAAAAATAAGGAACACAAATGGTGGCGGCCGTAGCATTTGCGTATGCGGTTTTGTTTTGTTTTTCCCCAAGAGCCCTCCGCGGCCGGAAATCCGGCTGCGGACAGCTCTGGGCTGGGCTGGGCCTGGCCGGCTGCTCCGCGGAGCTGCCGCAGAGCACAGCCAGCCATCGAGGATTCCGGGGGGGAGGAACGAATCGCCTCCCCCCCGTCCAGGATTCTGGGGGGAGGGACGGAATGTCTCCCCCCCCACCACCATCAACATAATCCGTGAAAGGTAAGTCACTTTCGTACATCCCTAAGAGCAGGCTTCCCCAACCTGGGGGGTGTCAGATGGAAGGAGAAGCCAGTCATGGCTTACCCAGATTTTTCAAGGAGCCCGCTTTTGTCCATGCAGGGCTCCACGAGCGAGTGTATTGCAGCAGTAAAAGTCACTTCACAGAACATACTTCGGGGGGGGGGGTTGGAGTGAACGTCATCTGACTGGCAGGGGCTGCTCAACCAATAAGAGAGGCTCCCCCCATCCAGGCCTTCTCCCCCTTTCTCCTTTGAGAATAAGAGAGGTTCCTCCACATTCAGGGGATAAGCCTCAATGATCACAATGGGCATTACTCCTGAGTAGACACTAATTGGTTTGTGCTGGGAAACACAGGGACAGGAAACACCACTTGACCAGGGTCACAGCGAAAGGCACACCCCTGGGTAGGGCTAGCACACCTGAGGTCAATGCAGGGGTTGGGGCACACAGCAACTATACCGGGGAGAACATGACTCAAGGAAAAGAATCCGACTTTAAGCAGTCTCAGGAAATCCATTTTTTCCCTGATCCAGCAGCCTCTGGGGTGGCTGCTGGATGTCCACGATGTCATGTATCCCTAACAACCTCAACACGCAGCCAGCTCTGAGACACCCCCCTGGTGCCCTCCAGATATGCTGGACTACAACTCCCAGCATGCCCCAGCCAACCATGCTGGCTGGGGCATGCTGAAAGTTGTAGTCCAGCACATCTGGAGGGCACCAGGTTAGAGAAGGCTGATTTAGTGTCTTCATTAATGGAGATAATAAGCCCAGCAGGTATTTATTTATTTCAGGAATTGATAAGCGGCTTATGAAATATTTTTAAAATTATAAAAACGTTAACCAGCCATTAACACATGTTTGCAAGGTAGGGATGGACAAAACACCTACCTGGCTCCATGCCAGGCAATCCGCAGTGGGGGGGAGGCGCTCCGTCCCTCCCCCCATAATCCTCCCCGGCTGGCTCCGCTCCGCAGTGACTCCGTGGAGCCACCAGCCGGGGCCGCCCACAGCCGGACATCCGGCCGCTGGGCTGCACAGGGACGCAAATGGCGGCAACGCCGCCATTTGTGTCCATGTATTTAGCAGTGATAGGCTACGTAAGTATCTACATAGCCTATCATGGCTAAAGACACGGACGCAAATGGCGGCGGCTACGCCATTTGCATCCCTGCCCTGAGCCGTGATAGGCTACGTAGATACTTACGTAGCCTATCATGGCTTGCCAGGGACACACATGGCGGCCGGTGTAGCAGCCGCCATTTGCAGCTGCAGCCCGGCAGCGGCTGGAGCTACCGCTGCCGCCACCGCCAGAGCCGCCGCCGGAGCCACAGCCAGGTAGGCTCCATTTCGCAGGGCTTTCACAGGGTGGTGGGACGGGTTGCTCCATTCCGCCATGGATTCCAGGGGGCCGAATTCACTGGAATTCGGCCTCCCTGGGATCCATGGCAGAATTCTCTAACAACCCTATTGCAAGGTGAAAGTAGCAGCAAAGATACACACACAAAATAAAGCACCAAAACAAGGAGTTGCCAACCTGGGCGCAGGTAATACAAGTGGCTCAGCTACCTGGAGGTTGTGACGCTTCTGGACAGGAGCAAAAGGGCCCCCAGGCCTGGCTAAAGCATATGGCTAGGCCGACATTTCTGTCTGCATCTCCAGCAATGCACTGCTGCCTCTCCTTGGCTTAATAGGCTAGAAGCAAAGCCTTCCCAATACATAGCAGGGGGATGCATAAGATGTGCCATAGTGCACAATAGACGGGTGCTACCTCATCCTTTGGACTTGATTTGTTGTTCTACACTTCCCCAAAGGTTTGGCTACCACTGAGCTAAACCCTGTAAAACCCAAATCAACATGTTTCATTTGATGACACATTCTGGCAATATTCAGAAACTGGGCATGTGACTAATGAGATGCTTTCTCATTTCCCATCCTCTTGAACCGTGGATGATAAGAAACAGCTATATATTTTGAACAATAAGCTCCTGGAAAGTTAAGAACAAGTGACACATTCCCAATATTTTAACACACATGGGTAATTATGTGAGTTACTCCCATTAGGTTTAATGGTAGCCACATGGTAAATTTCCCCTCTGATTGTACTATGGCTCTCAGCCACCATCTGATTGCACAAGACAGTATTTGGATGAAAGGCCTCTGAAATCAAAGTTAAGTACTACAGGAAATAGTGTGACTGACTCAGAACTCATACTTTGAGCACTGATTTGTGAGTCATCGCAGAACCCACGTTCCAGAACAGAATGAAGTCTTCTGGAATAAATAAATTATGGAGGAGATGTTCTGTTGGAGTCAAAATATTCATATTGTTTAAAGCAGGGGTGGGCAGGAGGTAGATCTCCAGAAATGTGGGGATTCAACTCTCAGCATTCCTGCCCATTGGCCACACTGCCAGGGACTTATAGGAGGTGAAGTCCAAAATATTTGGAGATCTACTTTCTGCCCACCGCTAGTTTAAAAAATCAAAGCCATTCCTTAAGGTTTTCTATACAATGCTAGTAAGTGTTCTTATCTCATCCCTGGATCCTTGGCCATTACCTACACTATACTCAGCAATGCAGTGACTAAAGGTAAAGACTCTAGAACATTTGACAGATTCCAGCAATGAAATTCAGACAAGGGAACTGGAGTAAGTCCCTAGATGCAACCATGGTGGTGCTTGAACGACCACCCACAGTTAGCATTACCATAAAGCCAGATGAAGCCCTAACCTTTGGGCAGCAGGTTCTAGAGGAAGCAGCGTTCTTACTTCTAGTCTCCACTTCTGTATGTCATGGGTGTGGTGTTGTTTTTTGTAATGACTTCTGTCTGTCAGAGGGTCATTTTGATTTTTTCACTTTAGATGTAAAAACATCTCAAGCAGGCCCTGGAACCACAATGGATGTCTGTAACACAGGTAGCTATTTAAGAGATAAAGAATTCTGCACCAGGCTGATACTGAAACCATCCTTTTCCAGTTTTGGCTCAAAAACTGGAGCTTCGGTATAAAACCATTTTTTTAAAAAATGGGTGGCCGTGGTGTGCTAATCTGAACTAGTCAACGTTGCTGCCATGTTTGAGGGGGCCCTGGACAAGGTACCCTCTTGGGGATGGGGAGCATGTGATCCTACTTTCTCTCCCCTCCCATGCTGCCTGACCACTCTGCTCTCTTCTTCCTTATAAGCTCACTTCTCTTACCCCCCGGCCCCAACATCTGCTGCCATGCAAGGAAATTCTTTCTTTCTTTCTTTCTTTCTTTCTTTCTTTCTTTCTTTCTACCTTCTGGGTAGCCACCCCCCCATCTACTGTGCACTCACTGGTGCTCCAGGTCGCTAATGGCACCACCCCAAGCCCGGCCCTAATGGCACCACTGATAGTAGTTGTCATGACTACAAGTAGTACATACATCATGATGGTATGGTGGTATGTCATGAGGTAAGAGGATGGCATAGTGACTGTAGTCACCTCATGCATGAGCCTTTGACAGGAGTAAATCAGTGCTGCTGCCTTTGTTGTTATTGTTTCCTAAAAAATTGTCCAAATTTTGCTTGTGGTTCCAGAAAAAGGTCGAAACAGCTATGAACCTCCAGTGTATAGACTACAGAGCTGGAAGTGATCTCTGCTTCTCACAAAGAGGGCACAGGGAACAAAGTCTCACATGGATAACTTGGATCCATGTGAGCGTAGGATCCATGTCCCATGTGCTGGTTTATTTTAACTGGTTTGTTTTAATCCTATCAGTCTGACAGCCAAAATGCCTTTGCTGGATGCTGGATGCCAGATGGTGCTCTTATCTTTGTACCTTGAGCCATTGCAAAAACCTGGAAGGAGGCAATTTAATGCAATCTACAACTTAATAGATGTATTACTTATATTAGGCAGCAGTGAACTGCACTCCTATTGCCGTGCTAATTGTATCACATGCCTTCATAGTGGTAAATGAATATTCTCCTGTAATGCTTATGTTTTCTCCAACTTGTACACTCCATTTCTATGTTCCTATTCCTGATCCTAGGTGGTCTCATCAGCTTCACAAACTGTTTTGTGCACAGGACGCAAACTATTCTCTATTTTTTCAGTGAATCACTTGGTCACTTCTAATGCTGCTTCCTGAAATTTAGAACACAGCAAGGACATGAATATTGCAAACACAGAAGTGTCGACTTCAGGATGAGTCAAATATTCCCCTTTTAAAGAAAAATCTAATGATAACAACATCTCTCTTTCTTGTGGTGAGGCAGAGAAGTCCAAGTCTACTCATCTATGCAGTATGGCAGTTTGACCCACAGTAGTACATTCAGATGAAGCACTATCTGTTAAAACCATCACATCTTGGAGGGTGTGTAAACATTCTTGTCAGCAAATGAGATTTCTTAAAATGAAATATTTTATTATCTTTCAGATAAGGTGTTGTTTGTTTTTTGAAGAAAAGAATTGGGGTGTTACTTTGATGTTGTCAGATTTGGCTCTGTCCATTACCACTTCTGAAAACAATCCACTTCCTTTTGTGTGTAGGCTTTGGACTGAACACCAAATAACCAAATTCTTGTTTTATTTGAATATTACTTTTTAATGCAGCACTAGAGGGGAGAACAACAACAAGAATGTGCAAAGAAAGTTTAAAAAGGCATCCAAGGGCAATGGTCTACATGAACTTGAGGCTTCCAAAATGAGTTCTCAAAACATCTTATCACATCTCAAAGGTGTTAATATTTAAGTTCATCTTAGGTTTTCTCTCTCAAGTCCATTGCTTTTGCTACACAGGATCTCCTCTGAGGTAGAGCCATGGATTTAATTTTCCAAACTATACTTTGAATATATACAACCTTTCACTCAGAATCAGGAAAGGTGACCCAGGTCTGCAACAGAGTGATGCACAGCAGGGTGTGTGTGTTCACCTAGGGATGGAGAAACTTGTTAGGTCACATTGTAATGCAAACTTACTTAATTTCATGCTTTCAAACCACTATGCAAGGCAAAACTCAGTTATCCTTCTAAATTCTGACTTTTCCAAATTTAGCAGTGGAATTCTCCCATCAAAAAAGTGCATTAAAATGAGTATATTAGAGATGATAACATTCAAATATTCATTATATTAGTAAAACCGCTTGTGAAAAATGTGTATATTAGGCAAAAATGCATACAAAATGTATTATTAGGAGAAATGTACTTATGCATTTTGATGCAAATTTTTTTAAAAAAATTCTAAGTATTCAGGGTGAGCCTAATTGAAACCTGGAGAAATTCTCAAAGTTGAAGACAACAAACTAAAGTTCAGACTGGAAAAATATGAAACTGAGATTGACAGATTTGCCCATCCTAAGGTGCATCCAGCATCTGGGCATATGCCTGCAGTGCTTCCTCTTTGGAGTGCTTCCTGCTTGGAGTGTTGATGGGACTATTTCCAGGTCCACCATCTCTCCCAATCCTATACACATGAAAATAGATGATCTTTCAACTATCCTAGTCCCAGGCTATTTAAGGCTCCATAGATCAATATCAACAATATTAATGCTGGCTTTTGCTTCTAAAAGTGAGCGGTAGTGACATTGGAAGAAGATGCATCCATTTTAGAAAAGTCTACCATTAAAGAAAGGCATTCAACAGTAGAGGGGTGTCTTTCCTAGGTTGGTCAAGTGTCCTACTTTACAGAGAACATCCCTTTATTTGAAGGTGTCCTCTGTTTGATGGGATATCCAGTCAAACTCTGGTTTAAAGTCAAAGAACTCTAAGGAGGGAAGGCAGGGGCCTTGAAGATGCCCATCAACAGCACCTAAACAGCAGACTGATCAAGCATACGGATCACCTAATCAGCCTTCTCTGTTATGGTGAGATGTCTTGTATTTCTATTTAAATAATGGTTATTATTTCTAAATGTGCACCTATACATATAAATCTGCACCTGCACACGTTATGCAAAGCGGTATCCTCTTTTATCCTCTCTTTTGGCGAGGCATAAGTGGCCACCCTGCTTCCCATTCTAAGATGTTACTGTGTAGCATTTTAAAATAGGACAGGGAGTATTCCTGAAATAACAGGAGTACCCTAAGGCGTCCTTGACCATTATGTTTATTGTAATTGTATATATCCATTGTTCAGTACCCAGCTGATCCCAACAATAGCCTGCAGGAAGACCCTGGTGGAGAAGTTGAAAAACCCCAGATTCATAGGCCTAATTAGGTACTCTATCAAATTCAAAAGTACTAGCAGAAAGATGTCGTTGTTAAGTAAATAGTGAATTGGTTGAATTATGTGTGGAAGAATGTGTGAAAGAATGGATAATTGGGGAGAAATATATATATCTATATCTATACATATCTATATCTATACATATCTATATCTATACATATCTATATCTATCTATCTATCTATCTATATCTATATCTATATCTATATCTATATATATATATCTTGTTATGTAATGGGGACATTGTTGCACACTCCACGCGCATGATTGAAATATGTTACGAACCCTTCCATGAGCTCTGGAGTGTTCTTGGTGTGTGGGGTGTTATTGGAGCTAGCCCCGCACATTCCCACAGGCCCCTTCACATATTCAGAAGTGAACTCCTGAAGAGGGATTATCATGAGTGCAGTTCTATACAGTCAACTAAAGCCATTCTTGGCTGACATCAACTTAAATTAGAAATCTGACCTACTCATAGAAGTCTTCACTATAATTAATTCATGGTAGTATAAAGCTAGAGGAAAGAGTTAAAGAGAGAGTTCCTCTCTGCTTTTTTTAAGCCTTTCAAAGTTCAAAACATCCAGGAAGATCAACAGAGAAAGTTTGTGTAAGTCATGATCTTTCTTTGGATAACTTATCCCTAAGACAGTGGAAGTTTTGATGTCTTACACCCCTCTCTGCAGGAATTGGCACCATGATGCAAGAGATTAGTGGAGCTTCAGTGAAAAAGGAACATAAACCAAAGGGAATTGAAAGAAAACAACCATCCTTATCCAGATCATCTCGCTGTTAATTGTCTCAGTGCTTTATACCTTATTGTAAACAAACATATCTCAAAAGTACGAATTAAATAGGCTGTTAAATGTATGCAATCCATTCAGCAGTATTTGCTAGTTTACAATTAGCTTCTTAAAATGATTAAGTACCACCTGTTTTTTTAAGCAATAAAGATTTTACAGAGTCAAGCACTCCTGCTCTCCTTCCTTCTCTTTTATCATTCTTTGCATACTATGTGGTACTTCATAGGATGACAAATATTGTAACAAAACAAAGCAAGGCCTTCACAGTAAATAAAGGTGGGTGTTTTGTAATAACAGGCTTGCGCCAATCTGTACCAAATAAATAGGCACAGTGTATTATTTTAAAGCTCTTTAACCATTAGACAAGACCTCTCCAACCTGGTGCCCTCCAGATGCACTGGACTACAACTCCCAGCATGCTACAGCTCCAGTGCATCTAGAAGGCATTAGGTTGGAGAAGGCTGAATGTGACTTAGGGTGCAATCCTGTACATGTTTAGACAGAGTAAAGGCCTACACCTCCCAGCATGCCCCAGCCAGCCATGCATAGGATTGCACCCTAAAGAACATAAAAGAACCCTGATGGGTGAGTCCAAAAGTCATCTAATCCAGCCATCCGTCTCCAGAAGTTGCCAGTTAGAAGCTTCCAGAAGGCCAACCTTGTCGTTTGCCACTGCCCCATAACAGGCATGTACTCCAACTCTAACCACGGAGGTTCCATTTAGTTTTCATGATTATATGCTGTTGGATACACCTGCTCTCCGGTATGTTATCTGATCCCCCTTTCAAGCCATCACCTCATATTTTGACAGCATCCCTTCACTTCATTTATGTATCATGTGAAAAAGCACTTCCTTTTGATGGTCCAGAATCCACTGCCCATCAGTCTCATTGGGTGACCCCAATTTAGGGTTCTAAATTTAAAAGAGAGGTAGAAACATTTCTGCCTATTTTCTCCACACTATTCATACTTTGATAACCTTGACCTCTTGACCTCAGAATGATCTCACTTCTCCAATTCCATGTCTTCAACTGCCTCTCTGAGAGCCAAACTACACATTACTGTAATCGTGTAGCTGAGGCTTGTCTTTCTTTTACTCTAGTGTAAGCATGTATGGCCCTAATCTGGATTGGGACCACCATCCTATGGGAAAGGAGGGTTAACTCTTCCCTCCTGGTTTTTTCCCTGAAATCCCCCCCACCTCATGCATGGGGGGGGGGAAGGAGGGGGGGACTTCTCCACTGATGCAAGTGGAGACTTTTTTTTTCTTTTTTAAACTTTTTTTTCCCCAGAATGCCTGGAATGGCACTATTTATTTTGTCTGGGAAATAAATATGGCAATCACCAATCTAGGAGAAGTGTGGAGAAGTACCTGTGAGTTTCACACCCCAGCCCCTCAAAATAGCTCCCACGCTTGTGCAAATGGGAACATGAACAGGGGGCGGACATTTTCATGACTTCAGAATCCTCCCTCCCCCACAATATCTCCTGTACTGACATCCAACATAATTATTTCATTCAGGGTCCCAGCAATCTCCATATTCTCCTTCAGTAACTACTTTGCAAGTTCTATGATAACTTAATATTAAATTATATATCCTTTAGACAGATAGACTGATAGACAGATGGACAGACAGACAGACAGACTGACGAATCATGAAGATTACCTACAGCAGATGTCCACAACCTGGCACCCTTGTGATGTTTTGGATTTCAAGTCCTAGCAGCCCCAGACATTATGAGCAATGGTCAGGAATGCTGGGACTTGTTGTCCCAAACATCTGGAGGGCATCAGGCTGGGCTACAGGATAGGCATAACAAATTTCACAGAGAGCAATTAAATCATAGAAACACTCACTGTCTTACATTTTCAGCTAGCGTCACCCATTTCAGCCTGCCTGCACTTTAAGGCAGCAGTGTGTAGAACGTAGATCTGATCTGAATTCCACTGGAAGATCTCTCCAAGATTTGCTGTAGATCGGCAAGGATTTCTGACACGCAATTGTTTAATAATAGCAAAAACAAATCAACTCCACCCCACCCTAAATTATACTGCTGAAATTAAGGAAGCTTGGGGCAACCAGGAGTACTTCCAGACAGATAGCTCCTAGGCTGCCAATCAAAAGAGATTATGCAGCTATTCCATCTTTTCTTCCATTGTTTTCTTGTGGAAATAAAAAAGACAGAAAAGGCAGTGGGGAAACACAGGAGGGTTACAAGTGGAAGATGATGATGCCTGGAGCCCCAGTAAAATTGTGTGAATGAGTCAGGTAAAAGCCTCATCTGGAAGCACCCCAGGAGTACTTTTTTTTGTGTGAAAAGGATTGCAAGCCCCATTTAGTTCTGGTACTCCAAACAAATTCCTGGGCTCAAAATTCTTCAATTTTAAGTATATGTCTTTTCAACCAGGCTCCAGTTGGTGGATCTCAGGGTTCTAGTAATAAAGAACAAAGTTGATCCCACAGTCCTGAAGTCTGCTCACCCTGCTTTAAGGTCATCAGTAGAAGCTCTTCTCAATCATCCAACACAGAGGGCAGTTAGACTGGCAAGTACATGGGAGAGGGCCTGGTGTGCAGTAGCCCCATGCCTCTGGAATGAGTTGATATCCGGGTTCTGTCAGGCCCCATCTTTGCAGGCCTTTAGGAAAGTTCTGAAGGCCCAGTTGTTGTCTTTGGATTTCTCTTCAGTTGGGTTCTTAGCTGCAATTACTTTGATATCGTTTGGGCTAGATGTTTGTTTTATTATTTACTGTTTTTTATTAATTTTATATTTTTGTTGTTTTAGAACTGTAGTGGGGTTTTAATATGTAAGCCATCTTGAGAGGGAATTAATTTTAGAAATTTCCCTAGTTAAACCAAAATTCAGGAAAAGTGTAACATACAGCAGAATGAACTAGTGAAACAGTAGTCCTGTGGCAGGGAACCTGCTACCTTCCAGGTCTTCTTGGACTCCAACGCTCATCAGCCCAAGCCAGAATGGCCAATAGTCAGGCATGATGGGAGTTTGTTTATATATTATTACATTTATATCCCACTTTTTTTCTCTTGCAAGGAACCCAAGGTGGCTTACATGGTCCTCTTCCTCTCCATTTTATCCTCACAACAACCCTGTGAGGTAAGTCAGGTTGAGAGTCAATGACTGGTCCAAAGTCATCCAGTTTCATGGCCAAGAGGGGACTAGAACCTGGATCTCTTGAGTCCCAGTCCAACACTCTAATCACCACTCCACACTAGCTCACTAGTTCAACAACATCTGGAGGGCCTCGGATTCCCCCACCAGAGACAACAAAACTGAAGTAATTCACTCATCCCTAGCTCAGTTGCTCAAGTCAGGAAAGATTCCTCAATATTAGGGTATCAGTGTGTTGCAACTTTTTGAGGATTACACTTCCTTCCTAAAGTTTTTTTGTTAAAAAAAAACACACACCCTTAGTTGCACTGCTGGGACAGCAGGTCTTCCCATTTGCCACATTGCCTGGTTTTATCAAAATGAACGATAACCCTGCTCAAAGCTGAATATGTGACAAGCCATGAGCATTGATAACAGACAGAAAAGTATTAAAAACTAATGTATTTCTTTGCCCATCAGGCCCTCAAATCCAACATGGGATGCAGAAAGAAGGCCTGGCAAGGGAAAGGATGTGAAATGTGAACAAAAAAATGAGAAACGGTTAAAGTGGATTGCATTACTGTACTTCTGTGCAGGCCTAGTGTGACTGTGAGCCGCCCCTGAGCTGCTCTTGGGTGGTCCGGTACAAATTCTTATGCAGCGATCTATTCGGGGGCATCTAGCAGTGTGATTTATGCAGCTGTCAAGCAGCCCTTCATCGGCACAAGTGAATTGCGGGCACCGTCAACGAGCGCAAACTCCGTCATAGCCTCTAAAGCGAAAGAAAAACAGCCCAAGGTACCACCCACCCATCTTCTCAGTTCTTTAATGACAAGTTCCCTCTACAAAAAGGGAGGGGGGAAAGACCCATACAGCTGCTCACAGGAGACCACACTTACAGAGACCCTACTGTCTAATCACAGACGGCCCATGAAAAGCACACTTTCAGGGCCTGCACAGGAGCGAGCGGTAGAACAGGGCATTTTGGCAGAGCTCCACCAAAAACCAACAGAGCCTTGATGGCATTTAAAAAAAAAAATGGGACCAAATCAGTGAGCTTTCATAATAAATACAGTGTCATTGTTTTGTCAAGAAATAATGCAAACTGTTCCCTGGCAATATATCTCTAAACTAAGGGAACTGTCACTTAAAAAAAACCCTGCAATACCTATCTGTTAATATCTGTCAGGGCCGGTGTCAAGGGTAGACATGGTTGGGCACCTGTCAGTGGCCCACAACCTAGCAGAGAGACCCATTGACAAAAGCCCCATGGACTTGCTGTTCCGGTTCACCATTGCAACCTGCTTCTTTACCTGCCTCTTGCTCTGGACCAAACAACAGTGGTGGTGGAGAAAGAGCAGGAGTAGATGCCACTGCCTACTTGCTCACTGGCTCTTTACCTATCAAGCAAGAGATGAGAGAAAGGACGAGGAGCAATAGCAGCTGGTAACAATGGTGATGAGAAGGTAGATTCATTGAAGGAGAGGGGCCATTGAGGGTGTCCTGCCCATGGGCCCTCAAAACCCTGGAGCCGGCACCGGCCTCAGTACACTCATTGCAGCTTTCCCCAACCTGGTGCCCTCCATATGTGTTGGACTACAGCTCCTATCACCCTGGGTGCTGTAGTGCACCACATATGGAGGATGCTGTCCTGGTCTTACTGGGTCTGGATCTTTGCCAGGCAAATACAGGGACAAATACAACAGGAAAGTCAATTTAGTAGGCAAATGGTCCCTGAGGGAGGCCCACTTGAATGTACAATTTGTACAAACTTAAGATTCGTACACAGTTCACTGAATACACAGAGGTAAGGGGTGAAGCATGTCCTCCCACTACTCCACCCCCCGCCCCATTGAAGTTCATGTATGCATATTTGTCTTGAGAACAGGACTCATGATGGAATCTCCACAAGCTGTATGGCTTGGCCTAACATCAGAAGGTTTCACCTGCTACAAAGAAAGCCTTGTAACAGCGAACAAGCGCAGTAATGTTGTTTATGGTTCAGTTAAGGCTACAGTCCTGAACTTACATTTTTCATTGCTATGAGGTGTTTCAAACGGGCATATCCGGCATCCATCCATTATGAGCATTGCCTTGATGACTTGACAAGCTGAGTGTGGGAACCGACTCCATGGAAAAGAAACAGTTGGAGTCCAAAGATTCCACTGCATGAGCAGAAGGCCCATCTGCTCACAACAGGACTGCACTGATTCCTCCTCCATCTGCAGCCCTGTGGCCCCTGAGAAGCCACCTTAGATGATGCTCTTATCTTCTAGAGCTAGCTTTCAGAGGCTGCAGGACGCTGCACTCAGAAGGGGAAATTGGTGACCCCATCCACGCACTTACTTCATGAGTGGAAAGGCTTCCGCTTGAACAGTTGAACCTCTAGCGAGGTTCACAAAATCCCTCCACATGCTCAAAGAACATATATGGACGTTGCAGGGCTGTGCAGCTAGCCTTGAAACCCTCTGCCATGGCTTTTCCTGTCCTTCTGCTGCCAGCAATGGAAATGTTTTCCTGCTTTCTGTGCATTTGGCCTGTTCCCTCAGAGCGGTCATGTGTCCTCTTCAACAGAGGACAGTGCTCTATTTGAAGGGCTGCCAGAGGACTGTCCTCTATTTGAAGTGTTGTCCTGTCCAATTCCAGTTTGAAGATAAAGAACCATCAAAACTGTTGCCCATCACCATTAGCACCATACAGCAGACTGCACAGGCAGACACACAGGTCAACAACTACTCACAGTCTTCAGCACTATGGTAAGATGTACTGTATTTCTATTTAAATATAATTATTTATTGTTTGAATTATAATAATTATTTCTAAATTTGCATCTCTCTATATAAATTAGCATATGCAGATTTTATGCAAATCACTGTCACCTATTGTCCTCTTTTTTGATGATGCATTTTCTCCTTTGGTGATTCATAACTAGCCACTCTAGTTCCCTCCTCAGTTCTACATGTGTACCAGTGTGCACATACAGCCCTTTCCTATACTGTGTGGTTGGCAGGGAAGCATTTCTGCCATGGGTGTCAGTGACATGGCCACAGTGGGGGTTTGGCCACAGCGTGCATCAGTGGTGGAGCCAGGGCTAGCCTGGGCAACCCCCCTCATGTGTACTTTGAATGTATGGCAGTGCAGGGGGGGGGGCAGTGGTGTCATGTGATGATGTGAGCTTCTTTTTTGGATTCAAGCCATGGGTATTGGAAGCAATATGACATTCTAACTGTTGTGTTCTATCTGCGATGGCCCTTTCCATGTTTCAGTCAATAAGTGATGGATATACATGTATGAGCCAGCTCTAAGTCAATGAATCGGCAAAGCTGTTGTAGAAGAAGCAGGGTGAGCATTAAACTATAGAATTTTCTTCCTGAAGATGTAGTGATGGCCACCAATTCAGATGGCTTTGAAAGGAGGTTAGACAAATTCATGGAGAAGAAGGCTATCAATGACTACTAGTCCTGATGGCTATGTGCCAGCTCCAGTATCAGAGGCAGTATGCCTATGTACACCAGTTGCTGAGGAATATGGGAGGGAGGGTGCTGTTGTACTCATATCCTACTTGTGGGTTTGCTCATTGCTGTGGGCAGCTGGTTGGCCACTGTGTGAACAGAATGCTGGACTTGATGGACCCTATCAACATGGCTTCCACAAAGGTAAGTCCTGTCTCACTAACCTTTGAGAGTCCTTTGAGAGTGTCAGTAAACATGTAGACAGGGTGATCCGATAGACGTCATTTACTTGGACTTCCAAAAGGCTTTTGACAAAGTCCCTTGCCAAAGACTCCTGAGCAAACTTAGCAGTCATGGAATAAGAGGACAGGCCCTCTTATGGATCAGTAACTGGTTAAAGAACAGAAAGTAGAGAGTAGGAATGAATGGTAAATTCTTCCAATGGAGGGAAGTAAACAGTGGGATCCCACAGGGATCTGTATTAGGACCAATGCTTTTCAACCTGTTCATAAATGATCTGGAATAAGGAGTGAGCAGTGAAGTGGCCAAGTTTGCAGATGACACCAAATTATTTAAGGTGGTTAAAACAGAAAAGAAGAGCTCCAAAAGAATCTCTCCAAACTGGGAGAATGGGCATCTCAGAGCTTCAGCTATGGGGTGGTATAGAAATGTAATAAATCATCATCATTATTATCATCCCATCATCATCATCATCTAAATTGCACATGTGGTTCAATGTAGGCAAGTGTAAAGTGATGCATGTTGGGGCAAAAAAACCCAACTTCAAGTATAGCTTGATGGGATCTGAGAGCGGTGACCGACCAGGAAAGAGATTTTAGCATTGTGATGGAGAACTCAATGAAGATGTCAACCCATTGTGCTGCCACTGTAAAAAAAGCAAACTCCATGTTAGGCAAAACTAGAGAAGGAATTGAGAATAAAACTGCCAATATCATACTGCCCCTATACAAATCTATGATGAGACCACACTTGGAATACTGTGTCTAGTTCTGGTCACCACACCTAAAAAAAGATATTGTAGAGCTGGAAGAGGTGCAGAAAAGGGCAACTAAAATGATCAAGGGGCTGGAGCACCTCCCCTATGAGAAAAGGTTACAACAGCTGGGATTATTTAGCTTGGAAAAAGGAGGGTAAGGGGAGACATGATGGAGGTGTACAAAATTATGCATGGTGTGGAGAATGTGGATAGGGAGACATTTTTCTCCTTGTCTCAAAATACTAGAACCTGGGATCATCCTATGAAGCTGATTGGTGGGAGATTCAGGACAGATAAGGAAGTACTTCTTCACATAGTGCATAGTTATGGAATTCGCTACAAAAGGATGTAGTGATGGCCACCAATTTGGATGGCTTTGAAAGGGGGTTGGACAAATTCCTGGAGGAAAAGGTTATTGATGGGTACTAGTCTCGATGGCTATGTGCTACCTCCAGTACTAGAGGCAGTGAGCCTATGTACACCAATTGCTGGGGAACTTGGGTGGGAGGGTGCGGTTGTGCTCGTGCCTTGCTTGTGGGTCCCTGTTCAACAGCTAGTTGGCCACTGTGTGAACAGCATGCTGGACTACATGGACCCTTGGTCTGATCCAGCATGGCTCTTCTTATGTTCTCAAAACTGAAGTGACAATGCGAAGACTGGCAGTGTCTTCCCTTTTTGCCTTCTCACAGGTTCCAATAGGATGAACAAGCCTCCTACTCCAGACCTTTATGAAGGAGTTTTGGGAGACCCAGCTTGTCATACAGGGCTGAGAATGCTGCATCTGATTAAATGTCCTCTTCCACACGTCTGTTAAACAAACTGAGATTTGAATCATGAATATGGATGGGTGTGAGTCGACGTTTTATGTCTGTAGATGTGTGTAAAAAAGTATTGCTCAGACACTGTCAGTACATATGAGAACTCACCCAAATGCAGGGCCCCAAGAAAGAATTTGAAAGTGGAGAAAAGATGGAGTGAGGGCCTATGGAATAGGCATCCAAGGCCTGGATAGAAAGAGACTATAGGCTTCTTGTCATACTGTCCGTGTTGTTTGGATAGCCAATAAACTTTTGTGTCCATAATTATTTCATTTTTGGCTTAAGATATAAATAGAATTTCATATTTAGGAAAATGTGTTCACAAAATTCTTTCTAATTTCCAAGTAACTGAGATATGTTCAGATTTTCGAGGAGGAGGAGGAGCATTTGTTCTTTACAGTGTACTTTAAGTATCTTGACTTCCCTCAAACTGCTGTGCAGAAAAGATTCAAGGAACAGAACTGCTTGGGTTTCTTTCATCCTTTTGCTTTGTTTGCCTGTTTGTTTGTTTCCCAGAATATTGAGCTCAAATGGCAAAAAGCATTTCCAGGCAACAATCCAAACATGAGATGTATAAAAAGTATATTTTGGATGATAATTTATTTTGAAACGTCTTTATTGGACTGCTTGAGAAAGGCATCCATAAATCAAAAGAGAACAACAAACAAGACGGGGCATCTTAATTTGCATCAAAATGAAAAACAATATTTCTTCTAAGGATGGGTTGTACCTCAACAAAAACACATAAGAGGTGGCCCCATGGAGGCGTGTTATGACTTGACGCAAACACAAGAGCATCGATAGAATGCTAGAAATAGACAAGTCTTGAAATGCTGTGTTTGGAAACACTTTTAGTCTTCAATATGTTGGCCATTTAAGCCACAAGGTCCTTATGTGAAATAATAAATTAACAGTTAATTGAAACATTGTTTTTATAGGCGAGATTTTGCCTGGTATTTAATTACGCTGTGTGCTCTTTCATTTAAATATTATATTTACAGATACACATACATAGATAAACATAAGCACATGTCTACATATTTTTTAGCACTAGACTTCAGACTCATAGTGGATTCAGTTCACAAATCTCCTTCATAAGTCACATAGGCCCTGACCCGGTAAAGACTGCCTAATGTGATTAGCTGTATGTAGTGCAGTCCTTAAACCTTGGTGGTGATGCCATTTTGAGTTTGAGGATTGTTACCTTTCTTACTGCTCCTGCTCCTACACAGAAATGTATCAGGTGAAGCTTTTCCCATCATATTATCTCCATGCCAGGAAAAGCCCTAGACAGTGTCTGGGGTGCCATAGGATGCTGCAGCTTTCCTTTGCCATAGCTATACACAGAGCTACAAGTGTGGAGGAGATCCAGTTGTGGATCTTCACTCCCCCATGCTCAGGCACTGCAGAAAGCTTCTCTTATGAGGTTGCAACTGTGAACTTCTTTGAGAAGTCAGAGAGGGAGAAAGGGGGGCTGCTCAGGGCAGGGGAGAGGCCATGATATGCAATTTCCTATGGACTCTCCCCTCCCCTCCCCTCCCCTCCCCTCCCACTGAAAGATAAGTCAGCTAGACAAGCTCAGAGGTCCATCTAGCTGTTTTTTGCATTTTAAATTGAGGAACAGAGGCAAAATTGCATCTATCATCCTCTCACCCTGCTGGCTCTTGACGGCAGGGTATGGGATAGGCAGAGGGCTCCAAATGTAGAGCCCTCTGTCTGTCAGGAGCACATCCCATATGACTGTGTCCTAAGTGATTTGTTCATATATTTTAATCAAAATTGTGTTTTTATTTGTATTTTGTTATCATTAGACACTTTGAGCACCATTTTGGGCAGGAAGGCAGGATATAAATTTAATAAATCAATAAATACTTTTCAATGTATTTAACTTTATGGCATGATAGAATTTTTTTCCATTTTGGGGTGAGCTGGAAGTATTGTGACATAATAAGGAGAGGGGGCAGCCCTAGAAGTGAGTTGAGGCAGCTGTCCAGTTGTGTGAAAGGACTGTGAGCTCAGTTTTAGTTCTGAAAGCAAATTCCTGGGCTGAACATGTACTCTGCAGGCACCTTGTTTCTTAACTCTAAGTGTATACCATCTGCCTGAGCCACTGTTTTGCATCTGGCTCCAGTTGGCAGATGTCGAGGTTCTAGTAAAAAACAAAATAGACCCACAAGCCTGAAGTCTGCCATACTGGGGATGTTGGGAATTGTAGTCCAATACATCTAGATGATACCAGTTCAGGGAAGGCTGAGAGATCTTGGTAGTCAAAATACCGTACAAGATCAAGAATTTTTAAAACAATGTTTTAAAAATATAATTTGAATATATAGTATAATAATCAGATTTTTAAAAAAACAAAAAACCAACGCTCCAATGTTCTATAGCATAAACATCGGGAATGTGTTTTTTAAGTTTCTTTCTCCTGCATTCTCTCCATCCTGATTTTTTTGGATCCTGTTAGGTATTTTTCCACTCATAAGTTGTTGGGATGTTTTATTTTCAGATTTTAATATAGCAAAAGATTTGTTCAAAGACAGGGCTGGTATGGCTTCAGTTTTAACACAACCATACAGAGCTTTTAAACAAAAATCTGTGGCCTTTTGTTAGCACTTATAAATAAGAGATAATTTAATGTTTTAAAAATGCACCATAAGTTTTCACTATTTACATTTATTTCTACATTTCTGCCCCAATTTGAGGGCCCTTTCTTAATCTCTCATTTAAAAGAAAGGTTGCTTCCCAATGGAGGACTCCTAGCACTACCAATCAAAAGGAACTGTGCAGCTATTCTGGGTTTTCTTCCTTAATGGATTTTTTTTCTGGTAAGAAAAAAGACAGACGAAAAAGTTTGAAAACACAGGAGGGTTACAAATTGAATATGGCATCATCTGCATCCCCAGTAAAAATCTGTGGTGTAGTGGAATCAGGGCTTGTAGAGATGCAGCACCAGTACTTTTTTATTAGCAGGGATGCCGATATCATCTGCCACTCCCTCCCTCAGACTTCCCTGTTCTCTTTAAGCTTGGCTGCAATCCTCAGAGTAACTGATGGGGGGGGGATGTTTTCTCGCTCACACTTTCACCAAACTTCCTGAAATTTTAAGAGTATGTAAAATCAACAGTTTTTTCTGGCACCTGTAAATTTCAGAAATATTGGTGAAACTGTTCCAATTTTATACAAGTTAGAACAATCCCACCCCTGCCCAAACACCATTTAAAATGGTGGAACCCTTTTTCTACTCACTGGCCTTCACTATAATATTGATCACAACATTGTGGTTCTCACTCCACAGGGGCACTTATGTTAATTTACATACACCTTTGTAGGGAATCTCCCCCCTCCCTCCCCCAAATCTGTACTCTCAGCAATGGCTCTGAATACTTTCTACATGCTGTTAGCTTCTTGGAATTGCTAATGAATTCTGTCAAGCTGTCGCAAATTCAAGGATGTGAGTAGCATTTGGAGAACTCCTCTGACTCTCTGGATGTTAAAGTTCACAGTTCATGCATGACGCATCTGAATCCCAGTTCAGGCAGAGGGAAGCAGCCAGACAAAGGGCTTGTCACACACACGCTGAGTAGCTGGAAACCTGATCACACAAGGTTAGGGTAGTTATCATAACTGATTTGAAGGTGGCCTCTTATTTCTCATGAGTTTCAGCTGCCCTTGTTCTGGAAGCATGAAGCAGCTGTCTTGATCATGTTTGCAAATATATGCAGAATCCTGACATAGTTTCAGCTGGAGAACACACATAAGCTACCTACACAGATTCTCCAAAAGTTCTGATTTGTCTGGCTAGCAGCAAAGAGGTTGAAACAGCAAATTTAAGGGTAAGAGTAGTTCTGCACCAATGTTCTCCTGCGTCATTTGCCTATACACACACACACACACACACACACACACACACATATATAACAACCAGAAGGCTGTTCCTGGTAGGATTAGAACTGGGGTAGGCAACCTTTTTGCCCCCAGGGCAAAAATGGACAGTGGCTCAGAGGCCACATGGCCCGCTGAAATCAATGGCGGAACAGCCCGCCCCCCGCCCCCCCCCCAGGACGAGACTTACCTTGGGTGGATCTTCCTGGCGGCAGCGGCTACGGTGGTTGGTCTTCTGACTGGTCTTCTGACTGGCTGCCGTTGCCGCCATTTCCAGGTTAAAACAAAAACAAAAAAATGTGATAGGCTACGTAAAGATTTACATAGCCTATCACGGCTAGATTTTAAAAAAACACCGTGATAAAAAAGACGTGCCAAAATAAGGTACACAAATGGCAGCGGCCATGGCCGCCGCCATTTGCATACACACGTTGTTGTTGTTTTTCAGTCAGCCGTGATAGGCTACGTAAACATTTACGTAGCCTATCACGGCTGACTGCAGGGACGCAAATGGTGGCGGCTACAGCTGCCGCCATTTGCGTCCCTGCTAGCCAGCGGCCGGATGTCCGGCTGCTGGTGGAGCTGGCCGGCGGCTCCGCAGAATTGCTGCGGAGCACAGCCGGCCGGCCAGGATTCTGGGGGGGAGGAACAGAGCGCCTCCCCCCCCAGCCAGGATTCCGGGGGGACGGACGGAACACCTCCCCCCCACCATCAACATAATCCGCAGAAAGGTAAGTTACTTTCGTACATCCCTAGGCACATGTTGGTGGTGGGTGTGGCCAGCACTGGGCATGGCCAAGGCCAGTTGCTGGTGTGGCCAGGGCCGGTATCTGTCTCACCCCACACACACACACACACACACAAATACACACATCCTTCCCCACCACTCATTTTCATACACTCACATGCACACAGCCTTTCCCCTCGCACCCACTTTCATGCACTCACACAGAGCCTTTATTACAGGAACTGATTACATCTGCCAGGCATTAGAGTGAGGGGTACAGCTAGCTTTGAGGGGGCCCTGGGTGGTAAGCTGCTTTTCCAGGGAGTGTCACCAAGCCCCCTGTTGCCACCAGACCCTGCCACTGCTCCCGCTACCACCAACCTCCCCCCGACTGCCACCAGACACAACCCTGCCACCGCCACCAGACTCCTCCTGCTGCCAACACCAAACAGCCCTCCCTCCCACCTAACTTGGTGCAACATTTTAAAACTTTTTTTTTTTACTTACATTTTGAGTAGCAGTGATCTGAAGCAATCAGCTACTGCCTTTGTGGGGACACAGCCAATGAGGGCACAGGAACAGCAAAGGGACAATCTTTGTGTTGTTCCTATGCCATCATAGTCTGTGTTCCCCCAAAGCAGCATCTGATTGGTTCAGATCACTGCTACTCAAAATATAAGTTTTTTAAAAGATTCTTTTTTAAAATGTCTTGCAATGGGGCTTTCAGGCTCACCTGGCAGGCTACTGTAGTGCTTGCTTGTTCATACATTAAACTTTCAGATAGATGGCTCCTGGTACTTCCAATCAACTGGGCAGCTATTCTGTCTTTTCCTCCCTATGGTGTCATATGGAGTGAGGGAAGCCAACTATTCCATCGAAGTACAGGTGTCAGCCATGCAATGGAAAGAGCATTTTTATTGTATATTGAATTAATCGTGTGATGGCTCAGTGATAAGGTGTCCACCAGTAACTTTCCCTAAAACTAAGAATATACTTTTATGGCCTTTGGTTTCAGAGGATGAAGTTAAAAAGCTTATCCAGAGCCTTACTAATAATAAGGCCCCAGCAGAGGACATGTTACTTCCAGAAATTTACAAACAGGATATTGATTGGTGAGCCCCAGTATCTGCAAAACATTTACTGTTATTACTGATTCTGGTAAAATTACATCTGGATGGGATCTAGTATTATAGTACCTATTCATAAGAAGGGCCCTAACAATGACCCAAAGAATGACGCAAAGAATTATTGCCCTATAGGTCTGTTGTGTGTGGCATCTAAAATATATATCTGCTACTTACTGTTGAAATTAGGGATTTGGGTAGATGATCGTAATATTATAGTGCAAGAACAACCTGGATTTGTAAAGAAAGTCAACAATAGATGGTCATGTCCCCCCATCTTCCTGCCAAAACAACCCTGGAACCTGAAGAGACCTCTGAAGAGGAGAGGATCCTGCTGCTGGTCATAGTGGTTGCAAGGAACAGGCAACCAGGAGCAATGCCCCACTTGAGGAGGCTGTGGCATTAGACAAACCTAAGCACCTGGACTGGTTTCACCCCCACCCCCACTTCAGGCCCACTGGGATCACCCCCAGGAACACAGAATAACGGCAGCAGCAGGTCCAGGCAAAAGCCCAGAGCTAGAGACTCAGTGCCCATCTGGCAGCATGTTGGATATCTTTGAGCACTACTCATGAGGAGGAAGCATGCTCTGGATTGGGGCCCAAATGACAAGCCGTGAAAACATGGGGCATCAGCATTCCCTATTACACTGCTTATTTTGAGCCTAGTCCTTGCTGAAGCAACACTTTTTTACAGGCTTGCTGCTGGACAGCTCCCTGGCTAGTCTGACCTTCCTGGTCCTTGAACCACATGACTGTTCCTGATAAGGATGGAGTTGACTTTTATAACAGGAATGGCAGGCACAGGACATATACCAATATTTTGACTAGACTCATTTCATTATTAAATGTGCATCTAGAAAAGGTCAAAATTTTTATGTAGCATTGAGAAGAAATGCCATGTATATAAGGTTATTCTGTAAATATTCCGTGTGGCCTCTGAGAGGTTAAAATGTATCTGTGTAGGCCTGAGGCCTAGTGTTGTTATTGAGCTGAAGGCCTGTTTTAGTGGTAGCTACTTGGTGATGTTCCGATAACAGGGAGAGAGACGATCCCTTGTAATATTTTTAGATGGGGCCTGGATGAAGTAAATTCAATTTTGATTGGCTGGGGAGTCTAGCTAGGTGGAAAAGAGCAGTTGGGAAAAGACAAGTTAACAGTTAAGGAGCTGACAGTTAGGGATTGAGGAAGTCAGAGAGGGAGAAGGCCTGCTGGTTGGTGGGTGGTGTTATACAAGGACTAGGAGAAAGCAGAGGTCAAAGTGAATAGCTAAGCCCTGAATATTACGTTATTCCTTCTCTGTGGGATTACCATACATGGCAAGGGACGATCAGGAGTAGGGAGCAGGTGGCTGTGTTATTCCAGGAGGCTGCCCTAAAATCTTGTCAGAAGGTTATGCAAGCAGGCCTTAAAACCTCGATAAATAGTCCAAGCAGCCAAAAATACAACAGGAGGAGCTTTGGGAGTCTGAGTAAGACTGTACCCAAGAACTGGACCTGGTTGTGAGTGTTTTTAGACAGGGTGAAGGTTTCGGGAATTTGGCCTTGTTACATGAGTGGAACACGCCCTCTGTTCATTGTCTAGCCGAACAATGGATCACAATAGACACAGGTCTAGTGTGGTCTAGCACAGGTCCAGCTCTTGGATCAAAAAGCACTTTATTGCATGGCCAGCAAGGCACTCTGTCAGCAAAGGAGCAGAGAGCCCTGAATATTCAGTGGGGCAGGCTTTTATACAGGGAAATACATCACATATGGGGATGAGCTCTTGCATGTTCCACTAAAAAAACATTACCTGAAGGTATACACATACTCTGTTATCTGGAACAAAGCTGGACGTTCTCTCCCGGGGGTAGGGAGACTGTGCCAACTGCTGATACTAAGTTGCTGCATGGAGTACAATGCTTATCAGCTCGCAGCACAGGCTGTGAGCTGTGACTCCCTGGGGAGGAACCTTCACTCCCTAGCAATTCCCAGAACAGGCTGCTGACAGGCTGCAATCTGCTACATACAGACTGTGGAGCCAAGACAGAGAGAGCAAGTGAACAAACATGGAGTAACTCTGGTTAAGACTTAACACATGCACAAGCATCTGTTGGACACCTTATGCAGATGCCAATGGCATTCTTATAACTGCGTTGCCATTCTGGGGTACACTCAACACATTTGGGGTGAGGTGTAAGGACTCATTCCACAGACTGTGGTAATAGAAGTCATTAAAGGGTTGTATTAGCAACAGTGTTTTTTGAGTCCTTAAGAAACGCCAGCAAACATTCTTTTGAAAACCCAAAAGTAAACAGTAGTTTACCCTTATATATAAAATAACCTGTTAATAAACCAACTTGTTTAATGGTTCATCTTGTCTCTAGTGGTGGTACCCATCTTGTGCTTTAGCCTCTTGTACCATGCTACTAGGAGGTTTTAAAGTATTCTGAGATAATTGGTGGCACTGGAAAAGGGTCAACTTGGGGCACCTGAGTTGTATTGGCAAGGAGTTCCTTAGGACCTGAAACATAAGCATTCACTAAAGAAAAGAAAAGAAAAGAAAAGAAAAGAAAAGAAAAGAAAAGAAACCCCATAGGTCGGATTGCCATGTCATAGGTGGTGACAGTGCTGGATAGAAAATTCCCTATAGGCATACCTAGATCTGTCCCCAGCTTTGATTTAGCTTAAATAGCCATCTTACTAATATGATTCCAACTCTGGGGTTGGGGGAGAGGGGAACAGGGGTGTCAACCCCCCCTTTTCTTTAATTTTTATTGAAATGACATTGTTCAAGATCTTCAAGGTCCTCAGTATTTCTCTCCCACAGTTCTTGATCGTACACTCTCTTTATCGTCATTTGCAGATGACATGGCTCTTGTTTCTACTGACTTGATAGGTAGGGAGGCAACTTCTTAAAAGACCTTAGATTGTTGATTGTATTGATATGCTGCCCTAGAACAAAAATGTTCTCAGGGCATCTCAGACAATAATACAAGTTAAAAACAACAAAAGCAATAGTCAAAATATAAAATTCTAACATGCCTGGGAGAAGACAAACATCTTTACCTGGCATCAAAAAGATAACAGGGTGGGTCCACGTGAGCCTCCTTTGGGGGGGGGGTCCATAAATGGGGCAACCAAGAAGGCTGTAGCTACCAGCCTAACTCCATTCAGCAGGGGCACCTGAGGAGGGCCTCCAAAAATGATCTAAGGGTCCAGGCAGGTACATATGGGAAGAGATTTCCTTTGGATATTCTGGCCCTAAGCTGATTAAGGATTAAAAGGTCAACAACACCAGTTTTTTTAACTGAGCCCGTACATTGACTGGAAACTAGTGCTGTTGATGAAGCACTGACATCACATGATCTCATATCAACCTCTCCCAGTTAGTACCCTAGCAGCTCTATTTTGGACTAACTGACATGTCTGAACCATTTTCAAAGGTATCCCCATGTGTGACATATTGCAGTAATCCAACTAGGTTATAACAGCGTGGATAACCATTGCCAGGCTATTATTTTGTAAAAAAGGAACTTCTTGCTCTGAACTATGCTAAAACTATGCTTATTTTTCTTTGCTAAAAGGTTAGTGGCACCACTGCCACCCCCACCCCCCACCCTGGGAAAGCAACTATGGAAGCTGGAAAAACATGAAATGATCAGCACTCAGGGGAAAGGGGATATGGCCAGGAAAGTGGATGTGGCCATCTGGGCAACCCTGGAGTGCCAGATGGGGGCCCCAGGAGGGGCCCCCATCTGACCCACCTCTGACCTATTTCATTTCATTTATTATATTTCTATACTGCCCCATAGCTGAAGCTCTCTGGGTGGTTCACAAAAATTGTGAACATAAATCATGTGGCATAAGTCAAAAATAGATTACTATAATATAGAATAAGTTAAACATTTTAGGGTGCAATCCTATGCATGTTTAGACAGAAAAGCATCCTACAACTCCTAGCATAGCATGCCTCAGCCAGCATGGGGCATGCTGGGTGTTGTAGGATGCTTTTCTGTCTAAACATGCATAGGATTGCGCCCTTAAGTACTTAGGAATTCATTTCAATCAGTACCACACTTGATCCACAAGACTTTTAACCCTTTAAGTCAGGGGTGGCCAAGCTCAGTCCTGTGGGCCAAATCCAGCCCTCCTGAGGTGCTGATCTGGCACTCCACAGTTCCTCAGATGGCCACAACCCTTTTCCCCAACAGCTGATCATTTCGTAGTTTTACAGCTTGAGCACAGTTTTTTTCCCCATTCTAAAAGGTGGAAATGCCTCTCCTAAGGCTTACTTACTGGCAATCGGAGCTTTAAGCAAAAATACGCTGGTATTTTTTTTGTTTTTTTGGCCCCGTTCCTTTTGCCTTCTGCCCCACCCACTACTAGAATG
This sequence comes from Heloderma suspectum, assembly GCF_057233095.1. NCBI lineage: Eukaryota > Metazoa > Chordata > Lepidosauria > Squamata > Helodermatidae > Heloderma > Heloderma suspectum. Next base: position 93,000,098 of record NC_139459.1, read on the forward strand.
CAGCCACCAGGAGCTTCTCCAAAACTGAATTTGGCTCTCAGGCTGAAAGATGTCCCCCACCCCTGGTTTAAGTGACTACAACCATATCAAATTTTGTTCACTTTCAAGGAGGCAGTTTAGTACCCCTAGCATGGTGCAGAAGGTTGGGCAAATGTTGTCATACTGGAAACTCTCCAAAATTTCTTTTTACGGTCACACTTGAACCTACCATGTGGCACCCCTCTTGGATGATAAGGTTTGAGGTTTGACTTCACCAGACGGTCGACACCGAAATCAGATTGACTACATCCTTTGTAGCCAAAGGTGGCGGACATCTATGCAGTCGGTAAAAATAAGACTTGGAGCTTATTGTAGTTCAGATCATGAACTTCTTATTGCACAATTTAGAATCAGACTAAAGAGAATAGGGAAGACCCACAGATCAGTTAGATATGAGCTCACTAATATTCCTAATGAATATGCAGTGGAGGTGAAGAATAGATTTAAGGGACTAGGTTTAGTAGATAGGGTCCCGGAAGAACTATGGACAGAAGTCCGCAACATTGTTCAGGAGGCAGCAACAAAAAACGTCCCAAAAAAACAGAAAACCAAGAAGGCAAGATGGCTGTCTGCTGAGACACTGGAAGTAGCCCAAGAAAGAAGGAAAGCGGAAGGCAACAATGAAAGGGGGAGATATGCCCAATTAAATGCACAATTCCAGAGGTTAGCCAGAAGAGATAAGGAATTATTTTTAAACAAGCAATGCGTGGAAGTGGAAGAAGATAATAGAATAGGGAGGACAAAAGACCTCTTCCAGAGAATTAGAAACATCGGCGGTAAATTCAAGGCAAAAATGGGTATGATCAAACCCTTCGGCAAATGTTCCTGGCAGCGGCGGCTTCGGCGGCGGCGCGGTGGCGGCAGCGGTGGCGGCTGGTCTTCCAACCGGCTGCCGCCACCACCATTTCCAGTAAAAAAAAACCAACAACAAAACGTGATAGGCTACGTAAAGATTTACGTAGCCTATCACAGCTAGATTTTTAAAAAATACTGTGATAGGCTACGTAAATGTTTACGTAGCCTATCACGGCTGATTTAAAAGAAAAAAAATGCACGTACGCAAATGGTGGTGCCCATGGGTGCCGCCATTTGCGTTCCTTATTTTGGCACGTCTTAGTCTACGTAAACATTTACGTAGACTAAGACGGCGAAATAAGGGGAACGCAAATAGCGTAGCGTCTACACTATTTGCGTTCCCCTTATTTTCGCCATCTTAGTCTACGTAAACATTTGCGTACACACTTTTTTTTCCTTTTAAATCAGCCGTGATAGGCTACATAAACATTTACGTAGCCTATCACGGCTGACTGCAGGGACGCAAACGGCAGCGGCTACTGCCGCCGTCATTTGCGGAGCCGGCCGGCCAGGATTTGGGGGGGAGGGACGGAACGCCTCCCCCCCCGGCCAGAATTTCAGGGGGGAGGGACGGAGCACCTCCCCCCCACCGCGAATGTCACCCTTCGAAAAGGTAAGTGACTTTCGTACATCCCTAACTTCTGCTTCTTCAACATCTGTGGTTGGGGCATATATTTGGATCACTGTGTCAGGAGTGCCCTAGCTGCCTCTTAAAGTCCCCTCCAGTTGCCAAAACAAGACGCAGACAAAAGGGATTCTTTCCAAGGCTTTATTCCTTTACAACCTAATGACTCTTTTAAATGCTAACTGCCAGCGACTAAGCAAGGAACTGCATAGTGTATCTTAGCAGAGTAACCTAAGCTCCATGTAAGCAGTTGGTCCCCGTTTGGAGATGGGCGGGAAAAGCTCTGAAACTTATGGGCTAGGAGGGGAGGCTCCCGCCCTTACCCGTGGGGCATCAGGAAGCAGCCGTTCCCGTAGCGCCAAGTGGGCTGAGCGCCTCTTCTCGGCACTCTCCACCTCTCACCTCTCTCTGCACTGGCGCCTTGCATCTAGCAACAACCACTCTCCCGCTCTTTCGCTGCTAGGGTCACTATCTCTCTCAGGAATGCGAACCGGGGGGCCTCTCCCTGCAGCTGTGCCTCTGAGAGATGAGCGGGCTCCTCTCCCATGGGTTGTAGCTCTTCCTCAGAATCAGAGCTGCTTTGGGACTCTATGGGCTCAGTTTCAACCCTGACACACTGTGATGTTAAATGGCTTACCCTGAATTCGAATTGAGATCATTCTATCATTTTTTGGATTGTATCCAAGCACTGCTTTAGCCACTTTATTATTAATTATGAAGGCTACTCCATTTCTTCTGTGGTCCTCTTGTCCACAGTAGTAGATCTGGTGGTCATCTGATGTGAAGTGGCCCATTCCAGTCCATTTCAGTTCACTGACACCCAAAATGTCTATATTTAATCTTGACATCTCCCCAATAACCACATCCAATTTGCCCTAGCTCATAGATCTTACATTCCAGGTTCCTATGGTGTGTTGATCTTTAGAACATTGGATTCGTTGTGCACCACCAGCACCGTGGGCCACTAGCCATCCTTTCAGCTTTGAGCTAGCTGCGTAATCACATCTGGGGCTAGTTGAACTTATCCTCTGTTCCTCCCCAGAAGCATTTTGACCATCTTCCGACCTGGGAGTAGGGGTGTACGAAACCCCGCTTACCTGGCTCTGCCGGGTTCCGCAGGTGGGGGGAGGTGATCCATTCCTCCCCCCAGAATCCTCGATGGGGGGAGGCAATCTGTTCCTCTCCCCTGGAATCCTGCCTGTCTGGCTCCACTCCGCGGCCAGGCTGCAGAGTTGCCGGCTGGGCCAACCCGCAGCAGGGCCTCCGGCTGCTGCCGGCCTGGTGGAGACGCAAATGGCGTCCTGTGTAGGGGACACCATTTGCGTCCCTACGCAGGCCCATGATAGGCTATGTAAATATTTACGTAGCCTATCACAGCTAAAGCAGGGACGCAAATGGCGTCTCCTATGCCATTTGCGTTCCCACTTTAGCCGTGATAGGCTACATAAATATTTATGTAGCCTTTCACGACAAAAAAAAAGGGAACGCAAATAGCGGTGGCTACGGCAGCCACCATTTGCGTTCCCTTTTTTAGCTGTGATAGGCTACGTAAATATTTACGTAGCCTATCACGGCCTCCGCAGGGACGCAAATGGCATCCCTGCGTTAGCCGTGATAGGCTACCTAAGTATTTATGTAGCCTATCACGGCCATTCGAAAGACGTGAATGGCAGCTGCAGATGCAGCCGCCATTCGAGGAGCACCGGAACGACCGACCAAGGTAGGCTCCATTCCGGGCCCATTTCGTGGGGGGGGCAGGGGGCTTCGTTCCGCCACGGATTTCGGGGGGCCGAATGCGCTGGCATTCGGCCTCACTGAGATCCGTGGCGGAATTCTCTGCCATGCCTACCTGGGAGTCCCATCTTCCGATGGTATACCAACATATCTCTGGTTCAAATTTCTAATAGATCTGTACAAAATTGGGCTAATACATGTGAACCCCCTTTTTTTTTCAAATAAGGGTTTCAAGTTTCTAATAGATCTGTACAAAATTGGGCTAATAAATGTGAAACCCTTATTTTTAAGTATAGACTGGTTCTTGATGCCCTCAATGTTGTCACTCCTGCTGTGGGATACAATATATTGATATGAACCAAAGTTTGCCTTTGGCCTATTACTGGCAGCTTATTAGTTCAGCTTGATATGGTGAAAAGAGAACATGATCATAGTCATTCTTGCCCCATCTCCCAGACAAGGTAAAGCAAGTTGGGAAATTTCTGTAGAACTGTAAACAAGATGCATCAAAAAGACTGAGAGCTTTGGTACATGAGGCTGTAAATCCACTGTATCTAATTTCAGTGTCATTGCAGAAAGCACTGCACAAAACGTGTTTCTTTTCCTACTTTTCTGCTGCATAACCCCTAGGTAGCACTGTGGTGCAGCAGAATAGGGCAAATACACAATGAAAAAAGCATTTTATTTCGATTTTACAATTACATGCTGCATTTCCCTGCTCTAAAAAAACTCACTGAAAGTGCTCTTTAGACTGGAGGGTCATAACATCATCTAAAGACCCTGTAAACAGTTGTGAGTAGGGAATGATGAGTGCACAATAAATGCATGGTGTAGAAAAGCTCATAAGCAAGAGGATGTTACCTTAAGTTGAGGAAGGGTCCTTGAGGAGGCTAGACCACACTGTTGTAACCAATCAGTAAGTTTATAGCAATGGGCATAATTGCTGGCAAAGCACAAAACGGTATAAAACAAAGCCTTGCCCCAGCTATGTGCTATGTCTATGTGCTGTCTTCATTCAAGATTCCTAGGGTATCCTTCAGTTCCATTCAGCAGGTCTTTGAAGGAAGATAGACCCTTCAGCAGTGTATATGGTAAACTAGTTCTCTTCTTTTTCTGTTTCTGTATTAAAGCTGGATGATGTGTGTGAATGGTATTTTCATATTAATAAAAGAATTATTTCTTATTTCAAATAGTTGTCTGTATGATTCAGTGATTTCTTGCACCGAAACAAACTAAATTTTTTAACCTAAGCCAAAGAGACAGGAAATCATGGCCTGTCTTGAGTATGCAGTGGGTCTGGTTAGATTTGTTATTCTTAAAATCTTCCCTTACGCTACAGCTGCAAAGTAGTGTATTAAGAATACAGTTAAAGAGTGGGACCTATGCTAACTACTAACTAGATCTTGGGTTGCATCCAGGATCTAAATTCTGCAAGAGGAAGGACCTTCCACTCACAGAAGGGCTCTGCAAGAGGAAGGTCTCTTCACCCATTGTTGGGGATCCCCCCACATCACAGATTCCCCCATTCAGCATGGTCTCCTGACTGCCTGTGTAGCATTTTCAGGGGGATGGAAAGGCTGCCATGGGGACAGGGAAGTCCACTTCCACCAATGTAGTAGATCCAGCTCAAAAGCTGGATCCAACCCATTATCTTTGATTCGTATCCCTCCCATGCTTTCCTAATGCTTCTTACATCTTTTTTCATACCAGGAAAAAATCCATTAAGGAAGAAAAGATGGAATAATTGCACAAAGTCTTTTGATCACCAGTGCCAGTAGTCTAGAAGGATTTTCAGGGGGCTGGAGGGGCTGCCATGGGAAGGACAGGATGAAGACATTCACTTCCATTCACGCAGTTGATCCTGCATAAATCAGGATCCAACCTGTTATATTTTCTTTTAAATCTGAATATGGTCTAACATATCATGTTTTAGTATTATCTGTTGGTGAAATGCGGAAAGCATTTGCTACTTTTAAATTCCAAATTATTATGCCTATCGCATATTTAGAGGGGAAATATGCTGGACTACCTGTAAACTGTCATTTATGCATTTTTGACTAGGTGTGTAAAGATTGAATAAAATCCACTCTGCCTGTGTTTCATGGATTGTCAGGCATCTTTTGTTTGAGTGTCCGTACACAGATGGATTCGAATTTTTTCTGTTGTGTGGAAAAATACGCAAATAATTCCATAAGAGTGTTCGCAACAATTTACAGAATTACCTTACTATGTAACATTTAGCATATTGTCCCACATTCGGTTCAACTTTTCCCAGCGTATATTTACCAGTGTCAGCAGAAACGTTTGTATTTTCCTATGAATAAATATGCATAAATTTCGGGAAAGTAAAAAAAAAAAAAAGATCTGGAAGTCCACAGACTCTACATGGCCTGAGTGTGTGTTTGTGAACCCCACCCCACCCCCGCTGCAGCCGCTATAGCTGTCAGTTGAATTTTGTGAGGAAAAAATGGTCAGAGAAGGCCATTCTTTTTACCACAAGTCGGATTCTTAGAAATCCAATCTCATTTTAGTCTGTCTCTAATTTCTCCAGCATCCCTATCTGTGACCAGGGAGAAGTGTTTATTATCTATTTGTATCATTACCTATATATTTCCTAAAGGGACAGATTTTTTGAATGAGGATCTTGAGGCAGCTTCTTTTCTGAACAGTAGGAAGAAAACCTGTTACTTATTGGATGATAGGGATAAATATATTACCTATAAGGTTTCTTGTTTGCCCTAGCAGCCTAATGGTTTAGATATACATTTAACTCACAAAATAAGGTGAAATGTATGGGGGACTATTGATGTCAAAATGTATCTCTCAACTTGATTATGCTGTATCTCTGTGGTGACCAACTGTTTTTAGCAAATAACTTTGACTCTATTGTGAATGAACTCCTAAAAGTGAAGGAGAAAATCCTTTACTTAAAATATCAGGTCTGTAAGCCAAGCTACATAATGCACTCAGCTGAATGCAGAACAGCCCCAGTGGGTGTTTCTTATTTTTTATTTTGTAATTAACACAGCTTCAGGAGGCTGCAATTACGAGCAGCAGGAGTAGGGAGGTAAAAAGAATGGCCTTCTCTGGCCATTTTTCCCTCACAAAATTCAGCTGACAGCTACAGTTGCTACAGCTGGGGACGGGAGCATTTCACACCCACCCACACTCACCTCCTCTACACAAAAAGTAACTATTTTGAGAGTAATCTAGCTCCTTATCACAACTGCACTTTATTTGCAACATTTTAGGTTGCTCCTTCTCGGTCGAGTTTAATAAAAAACATTACGAAATGATTATTTCCTCATTGTGGTCAACTACAAATGCTGTTGGGAGAAGCAAGATAAACTGTTATGAGAACAGAATTGCTCCATCAAAATCTCAGCACCTTTGCATGTTAATTACCATAAATAGACATAATTAATATGAGCAAATGTCACTGGATGTATGGAGAGCTACGTAGTGAGCCATTCTCCACTTTATCCTTGTCGCTTTGAGCAACCGCCACATGGCCAGCATAACATGTAGAGCAGCCTTTCATGTAGACTTTGAGTGATTCTGGTACCTACTCACTGGTGCCTACTCACCAACAGTTGAAAAATAAAATTAGGGGGTTGTATCCAATGTTACTCTAATGCAAGTCCCATTCCTTTTAATCGCTCTACTCCTAAATTGGACTAACATTGGATACGACCTAGGGACACCAGCAGATGGAGCCTGGTGTCACAATGGATGGGACCCAGTGAGTGAGTGGTGAAACCAACACAATCCAGCGAGACCGGAGCACCCTCTGAACCTCCATTTTTTATTGCCACAAGTGGCTATGCCTGTGGCACATGCAAGATAATAAACTAAGCATGTGCAGCATGCATGAGTAAACACAGCCTATCACTGAAACCAGGGATTAGGACTCAAGGGTGAGTTGTGTAATTTTCAGGGAAGACTGAGTCCCAACATGAATGAGTCCCAGCATGTAGGCGGAAGACGGAAGCAGGTGGCACGGTGTCAGTTGAGTGAGTGCATGTCAGTGAAGAAGACCAACAGTTTAGGGCACTGTTTGTGCCAGGACCCAAGCTTGGAAGTTGTTTCAGTAATAAGAAATAAGAGAAGGTCCTTCAACAAGTCCAAGCTGTCATTCCCTCACCGCCGAGTAACCACAGCCAGCCACAAAACATTTGACATAAGGACAAAAAGCTTGACTTCCAGCCACCCACACCAGCCAGCCGCAGACAGGCTGACAAAACGGTGTGTTGTTCCCCGCTATTCCAGCCAGATGTGAAGTAATAACTAAACAAAAAAGAACAAACCCAACTATACCCAGTTATGAAGCAAAATCCATATATGGAGCTTTTGCTGGACTACTTTCCAAAGTCCTCAAAAGCCACATTCCATGGTTATGAAAGGTGGTAACAGCAACATGTGAATGGGGCCATGCCAGGTAGCTCTGCTTCTGACATTATCTGTGCCAATTAGCCCCTGGCCCTGGCATACATACCAATAGCACACACATCTGCAGAGAGCAGGGCCTTCACAAATACAGCTGTGCCACCAAAGACTCCCTGCCTGCAGATGTCCATATTATACATAAAGATGCCAGGGGGAGGGGCTAATTGGCATATGCGACGCTAGGGGTGGAGCTACTCAGCGCAGACCTGCTGATGTGTTGCTTTTACCATTTTGCACGATCACTGAATAGGGCTATAGAGTTACATGCACAATGCAAACACACTTAGAGCCTGGACATTTCCAAGTCATTAATCTGTTCAGGAAATTGTTCCCAAAATGCTGGCAGTCCCAAGCAAACTGTGGCACTTCAGAGAGTATGGCGGTGCCATTCCTATGGTTATTGTATGCTGCCCAACCCTCTCATTGAACATCTGGGACTTAAGAGTTCTGATGGTCTTCATATCCATGACTGATGATGGGCCTGTATACTCTGGTGATATGGACGTTGTATTTCGTTACATGTCCAAGAACTTGTGAGTAAAGATTGTGCCTGCTACTCCATCGAGCCGGCCAGGCTCATCTGGTTCTGATTTAGCATCAGCTCCTTGACACAGACAAAATAGCACTACCCTGGATATTTCCATTAGATCATATGTTTTATAAGTCAAGTGAAAGTGTCTAGTTTCCTGATGTCACCGTATGTATATTATCTGAGAGAAAGGCCCTCCAAGCATATAGTACAGTCATGCCATAAACGTAATGGAGAATTTGCTGCCTCTCAAATAAGTGTCATGTCTGTATTACAGAGAGGGTAATATGGAAGAAAATGTGGGTTTCACTTCCTCAGCTCAAGAATGTCCTGAAAGAATGCAAGAGGATTTAAACAAAGGAAAGTCTGTTCTCACTATCCTAACTGTGTCAGGCTGTTTTTCTTTGGAAGAACAATTTAAGCAAACAAGGGATGGGGGAGGGGGGTCTAAAACTGTATTGTTGCTACTGTTTTCATGCACACATACACACACTGCAATTTTTTAAAACAGCCCTTCAAAACTACTGCTCCAACTGGTTTCAATATAGTATAGTTGGCTAGTGTGGAATGATGGAGCCATTCCATCAGGGAATGGCTAGTTCTGCCACAAAAATGTATATCCTAGAATTATTTTAAGTTACACTGTTCCTGATCACTGACACACTAACAGCTGGAAGAAATACCACAAGTGTCCCAATTTAACTTAAAACCGCTGCAGCTTAGAGCCAATTCATATGTTTGATTTTGGCAGGGCTTTTGCACATGCTGGAACCCCTCTCCGTCCACATAGATGGGATCAGCATATGTCCAAAAAGTTCCCCCAAGAGTGTTATTTTGAACTAATAATGCCAGCATGTTGCCTTCCCCAAAGGAAACACACCAGTGCTTTCATTGTGTAGGAATTTTCACAAGGGGTTGGATCCAGGTTCTTCATGGTGCTTAGAGGAAACCATTGATTTCAATGAGTATGACTAAGTCTGGATCTAACCCATGACATTTACTTCATCTGATTCAGATCATAATGGTTGCTTTATGCTGGAACAGAAACAACTGGATCGTCAGACTGTTTGAGTTCCTGTCATTCATCAGCACAAGACATTCCCTGAGAACAGAAATGCAGACCGCCTTTCCCGTATCTTCCCTAGTTGCCTCCAGATTAGAACATGTTTAGGTGAGATATCCGCACGAGTTGCTGTAGAGCCTGCAAAATGTATGATTAATATTAGTTACATCTAGATTGGATTACTGTAACACATTCTAAATGGGGCTGCCTGTGAAGACTGGAAATTTCAGCCAGTGAAGCAGTAAGAAGTTTGACTGGAGCCAGGCTTTTGGGTATGTCAGTCACTCCATAGGTATGCCAAGTACAGTGGCTTCTGATCCATTTCTGGGCCCACATCAAGGTGATGAGTATTACCTTTCAAGCCCTCTGTGTCTTAGGGCCACTTGGGGACTGCCTCTCCCCACATTCACCCACCCATTGAGATAATCAAGAAAGATAATCTCCAATCTCTCTGCACAGCCAACCACAGACTGACCCAACCCGGTGCCCTCCAGATGTTTTGGACTATAACTCCCAGTATTTCCGACCATTGGCCATGCTGGCTGGGGCTGATGGGAGTTGAATTCCAAAACTCTGGAGGTCACCAGGTTGGAGAAGGCTATCCTCTTGGAAAGGAGACTTCTTTTGGCAGGGGGTCAGGGCTCTAACTAGGATGTCAGAGGCTTGACAGCAGTGGAAGAATGCTGGGGTTGGGCCAGGTGGAACTAGGCTGAAGGCAGGAAATGGGATCCAGTTGGCAGTAGCTCCCACTCACTCCAAACACCTGAAGTTGCCAAGCTGCAGTCCAAACAATCTGTGTTTACTATTACATGAACCAAAACAGCAGGAGACAAGGGTGCTTCCAGATGAGGCTTCTATTGTGCCTCACTCACAGAATTTTACAGGGGGTTTAACACTTGCAACCCTCCCAGTGTCTTCCCAGTGATTCTTCCATCTTTTTTTCCTTCCAAAGAAAATCTGCTAGGGAGGAAAAATGGAATAGCTGCACAATGTCTTTTGATTGTTAGTGGCAGGAGCCATCCATGTGGAAGTTTGATGTACAAACAAGCAATGGCCATTGTGTTTGACTAGGATTCTGAGAATGTTTCCATTATACTGATGGTGAGTATAAGGTTGCCAGCTTGGCTTTTCTTTAATGGATAGATGCTCCATGCCTTTAATACAGGGACTATTTCCTGCTACACCCAAATTTGCTGCTAGACCATTTGCTATACCAGCTTTCAGTCCCAGTATGTTGAGGACCTGTATAGCTTGGATTAAATATTTTCTCCCCTAATAATAGTCTTTGCCACCTCTTTATCCTGCCAAACTAGTTTTTCAGGAGCCATCTCTGCTTTGATAGGCAGAAACTCAGCAGTTTCCACCATGCTGGAAAAAAGCCTTATCAGCTAAATTTCTGGCTGTCATGCTAAAGGCAAACCTTAGATGGGTTTTGCCAGCATTTCCTGCTGTGGACCAGTAACTAGCTAACTACCAATAGCCAGCTCCTCTTGGTTTCCCACCTGCTAAGGCAGACCTGATGATGATGACGTCTGGCCCAGAGACTTAACCAAAATGATTACTTCCCAATGCCAGGAAACCATAAAGTTTCCTAGCATAAACAGTTTAAAAGTCCTTCAGGCAAAAGGGTAGTTTTATTTGCTGCCTCTTCGAAGACTTGTTCTGGCAACGAAGCAATGTAAATGAAACTAACAAACAAGCCAGCTGCTTTTAATTTGGGTGTCAGCAACAAGAGCTCTGTCTGAATCAAAAGCTTGCTTGCAGCATTATAAGCATCAGTTGGTTCCGTGAAAGATACCATATTGAGGGTGTGAGTAAGCCAAGACTCGGAAATCAGTTTGACCGATTTCTAAAATGTAACACTTTTCTTCATCATAGCTATCCAGAAATCACTTGGGGTCTTTGTTTATATGTCTGTTCCAGCTGATTTTGTTTTCCTTAACAGGAGTTGCATCTAATGCAAACAGCTTAGATCTGCAGATCCAGGCTATGGCAGGGCAACGAGAGGAGGATCACTTGTATCTCTCCAAAGTAAATATACCACTCTTGTATTCACCTGCCTGATGGGGGATTGTACAGTGACCCTCTTCTCAACCCAGCCCAGCCGGCCTCTTGCTTTTACCACCTGCACTCATCAGCATGGCCTGCAACACCAATACAAAATTGTTGTGTCATGCTGTAAGGGTAGAGAGACAAGAAACAAGTGTAGAAGCAGGGGCCAGCAGAGGACAGTAGTACATCAGATTGTAAGCAACAATGGGTTGTAGCCAATGTTAATCTAACAAGACCCATTCATTTCGATGGGTCCACTCTAAGTAGGACTAGCATTGGCTACAACCCACTGGTTTCTTCTAATAGACTCCCATATTCCAGCTGCCATGTCCTTTAAAACACTGTGAACTGATAGTGGAACACATAAATATTGAAACCACATTAAGGTTCAGTCCCGGATGCTGAATTGCTAAGTGTATGCCATGAGATAACTAACTGATTTATTACTTAGATATGTTTGAAACAGACGTTATTCTATCATCTCAAAGAATGACTGTCATATCATTCCCTCTAATAGTGATCTCAGGTGATGAGTGCCAACAGAAATAGAGCTAAAACATGCACTGAAAAACAAAAGGGTGATACCAGCATACTTGAGACAACCCTTAGTACAAACAAGGGGCAGTATCCAATATCGTTATTTATTTATTTTTTATTAATCGCCCATCTGGCTGGTCACCCAGCCACTCTGGGCAATGTACAACAATAAAAACAGTTCAAAACAATAAAATTCAACATTAAAAACATCACATTTCTAAAATTACCCTAACCCACCACAAATGCCTACCTGAACAACCACATTTTTAATGCATGGCAGAAACTCATTAAAGAGGAGGCAGGAGGCATGGCGGAGTTCCCCAGGGAGGGAGTTCCACAGAGTGGGGGCCACCACAGAGAAGGTCCTCTCCCTCATCCTCACCAGCCTAGCTGTCCTGGCTGATGGGACAGAGAGAAGGCCATCCGAGGCTGATCTTGTGGAGCGGCCTATCTGGTGTTGCTGGAGGTGCTCCTTGAGATAGGCTGGGCCGGAACCATATAGGGTTTTAAAGGTCAAAACCAACACCTTGAATTTGGCCCGGAAAACAACTGGTAACCAGTGCAGCTCCTTCAGGACTGGAGTGATGTGATCTTGCCAGCGGCTGCCTTTAATCAGGCGAACCGCCGCGTTCTGTACCAACTGCAGCTTCCGAACCATCTTCAAGGGTAACCCCATGTAGTGCACATTACAGTAGTCTAAACGAGAGGAGACCACAGCATATACTACCAATGGGAGCAGATGGTCGGGAAGGTAGGGGCGCTGCCGCTGTATCAGATGGAGTTCGTACAACGCTGTCTGGCTCACAGCTGACACCTGAGCCTCCATGGACAGCTGGGAGTCTAAGATGACCCCCAAGCTGCGGACCTGGTCTTTCAAGGGTAGCCATACCCCATTCAACACCAGGTCAACATCCCCCAACCTCCTCTTGTCTCCCACCAAAAGTACCTCGGTCTTGTCAGGGTTCAGCTTCAGCTGATTCCTCCCCATCCAGCCACTCACCATCTCCAGACATTTGGACAGGGATTCTACGGCCAACCTTTGTGAAGATTTGAACAAGAGGTAGAGCTGTGGGTCATCCGCATACTGATGACACCGCACTCCAAACCTCCTGATGATAGCCCCCAGCGGCTATTGTGCTCCCACTCATTCCACTGAGACCCACCTTCCCAAAGTCACCCTTGAAAGCTGCCTTTTGTGAGCTCTACCAACCTGCCCCATTCCAGAAACGAGCATTTCCACTCATTTCTGGTTGCTTTCAGAACTGCTGTTTCCCCATTGCCCTGGCAGGGGGTCCCATTGCCACACAGGCAGCATAGAATTCTTCTTCTGCTGCTGTTTCTATAAACTTAAGCAGGCAAACAGCGCCATGAGGATTGAGCATGTAGAATGTTGTGTCTCAAGAATGCTTGAGCTCCTTCCACTAATAGGAGAACTGGCAGGAACCATGAATAGCTACTACAAGATGTAGTGATAGCCACCAACTTAGATGGCTTTAAAAGGGGATTAGACAAATTCATGGAGGAGAAGACTATCAATGGCTACTAGTCATGATGGCTATATGCTACCTCCAGTATCAGGCAGTATGCTTTTAAATGCCACTTGCTGGAGATCACAAGCAGGAGAGGGCTGTTGCACTCATGTCCTCCTTTTGGGCTTCCCAGAGGCATATGGTTGGCCACTGTGACAACAGAAGAGGCCTTTGATCTGACCCCATATGGCTCTTCTTATGTTCTTAGTAGGAGTACTCCTACTAGGAGGTGAGGATACACTGCAACATTTTGTTGCATGTCCCATGTAATAAAAAAGATGGTAAATTGTATACTCTTGGTACCAGAAGTTGCCCAGCCAATGGCATACTTTCTTCTTACAAACACACAAAAAAGAAGCCGAGTAACACGCAAAAAACAGAAGGCATAGGATATACATGTTGCATTTAAACCTTTGCTAACAGTCCTGTCAGTTATAGAAATGCAAGCTTAAAGCCAGCCTAATCTAATAAGTAAAATATTGGTTTTGGAGTATACATTTGTCGGTGTGGTTAAAATTTGTCCTGAGTCACTACTACGTAGGCTCATTCACATATCCATTTTTATAAACTCTGCTTTGTGCCTGCATATGCATAAGCTATTTGCATACCTGCAAAGAAAATAATGTGCAATGTAGTAGCACACATCTCGCTTGCAGTTAGATTCATGTTTTTCAAATCCATTTTGAAATATATGGATCCTGTCCAAAGGCAAAACCTGTGTGTTACTGCTTCAGGCCTTATAATTTTTAATGGATAGTCAAATGAATGACTCACTCCCAAAGCTTCAAAGCTGAAACCTGGTGAGTCAGTCCTATGAGCCTATGGTTCCACTACACAGCCTCCATGGCATAAAGGAGGGAGAAAATGGAACATTTTACAAATGCCATGTTAAATCTTTCCAGTTTCAGCAAGCAAGCACACTTTGCATATTCATTTTGAACCTTGAAACCCACAGCAAATAATTGAACCATGAAGGAGTTAACACCAAAAATTGTCTCTTTTTCTTAAATCCATTTGAAGGAAAGTGTTAATCCTTTAATTACACAGCATGTTCAAATGACAAAGTGGTGGTGGGGTTTTCTGAGTTGAAAAATACCTTGGTTTAATGAAAGCTGTTGACAAATGTTTGCCAGTAGGAAAACTGGTATATTGTGATTGGAACAGAGAGTTTTTAAAATCATTTCATTTGGGGCCAACTAGACTTGACTAGTTTAACACTTACAAAAAAAATACAGTAGGTGTGGGGGGTTGTTTAACTTTTTCCCCTGCAGCATCCCAGTACAATCTTTTCATCAAGGCCAAAGAAGAGAGCAAGCAAAATCATGCACACACTGATGCCATTATGTGGTCTTCAACTTGTTGAGCTCAGGGGATCCGTGTTTATCACCAGAGCCCAAGACAATCCCCCACAATGGTTTCAGGGTTGATGGGAATAGCAGTCTCATCCATATCCCTTCGATCCACAGTGCCATGTCAGAGGACAGACAGTTGCTGTTGCAGTGCAGGATAGATGAATCTGTCAATTTCAGTTTCTTATTTTTCCTATCTTAAATTCACTCTGTCCCATTTCTGCATCAGCTTGCAACTTAAAAAAAAAAAGCGGGGGGGGGGACACAAAAATGCATGCACATTTAAGAACATAAGAAGATCCATGCTGGATCAGACCAAGGTTCATCTAGTCCAGCTGTTCACACAGTGGTTAACCAGCTGCCTGTAGGAAACCCACAAGGAGCACCCTCCTGTTCATGTTCCCTAACAATTGCTGTACATAGGCATACTGCCTCTGATACTGGAGGTAGCATATAGCCATCAGGACTAGTAGCCATTGACAGCCTTATTCTCCATTCATTTTGTTCAATCCCCCTTTAAAGTCATCCAAAGTGGTGGCCATCACTACATCTTATGTAAGTGAATTCCATAGTTTAACTATGCACTGTCTGAAGAAGTCCTTCCTTTTATCTGTCCTGAATCTCCCACCAATCAGCTTAATGGAATGAGTCTGGGTTCTACTATTATGAGAGAGGGAAAAAAATGTCTCCCTATCCACTTTCTCCACACCGTGCATAATTTCATGCACCTCTACCATGTCTCCCCTTACTTGCCTTTTCTCCAAGCTAAACAATCCCAGCTGTTGCAGCCTTTCCACATAGGGGACCTGCTCCAGCCCCTTGATCATTTTAGTTACTCTATTCTGCACTTTTTCCAAATCTACAGATTCCCTAACATATGCCTTTTTTGTACACAAGATTGCCTAATACACATTTGTGTATGCACGTTTGCCTAATATAGGCATTTTTGCAAGCACTTTCCCTTAATATGCTGTTTGCGGTGGGTGGAGAGGAGTGTTCTACTAATATGCACATTTTTGTTCACATTTTCCCCTAATATACATACATGCTTGTATGCCTTTTTTGTTCTGAGAACTGCAGTGCAAAATGCTGAGAAGTGCAAATACGAGATAAGGGTTAGCATATTGATCAGGAAGTGCAAATTCAGTAAGTTCTTACTGAAATGTGGACTGAGTGAAATTCTACCTCCTCCCTAGTGCAGCGCCCCTGGCTCTGCTCAGGCTGGCTGTTTCCTGGCTGGAGCACAGCGACACCTGAGATGGTCACTCTTCCCAGAGATGGTTTCATGGCTCAAAGAAGCATGGGGTACAGAAGGTGGGAAAATGTTCCTCTTTGCCCTACCTGTCTTCTCCCCACCTCACCCACTAATCTTATATGGGGTCCCGCTTCTGAACAACTAAAGTCAAACAGTCCTCATCAGGTGCTGTAAAGGGTAGAAAATTGCTTTGAACATTTACATTGATTTCACCTGCTGTTGTCTAATCTATTTTCACAAGAGTGACTAAGTTTTACAATAATTAGCTAAAATGTTAGGACACTAATCCACTATCAGTGAAATACTCTTAGGCAATTAAGAGCTTTTCTACACGAGGCATTTATTGTGCACTCATGATTCCTTACTCACTGTTGTTTACAGGTTCTTTAGATGATGTTGTGACCCTCCAGTTTTGCTTGTTTTTTAAGAGTGCAGGGGGGGGGGGAGAAGGGGAAATGGGGTATTATTTCTGAAAGCAAAAGGAAAGATGTTTTCCTACTTGTATATTTGTGCTATTCTGCTACAGCACAGCACCATCTAGAGATTATGTTGTGGAAAAGCAAGAAAGGAAAAGCTCTTTGTGTAAGCTCTTTGTGTAGAACTCGTATCTTAATTTTGTGACAAAACCAGAAGTAGATATAGTGATTAACAACTTTAAAATGCTTTAAAATCTGTAAAATGAAAAGAAAGCGATCAGACTGTTCTGACTGATAACAACACACTGCTGTACCATCTTCACCTCATGGATGAGAAGGCACTGAACTATTCTTCAAGGGATCTATCCAGCATCACACAAGTGGGCTTTTGCTCAAGCTGCGGGACTTCTCTTTCTTCTCCTCCCCGCCACCTCCAAATCTGCTCTGGAAGGTCTCCCAATCCTCTGGAGTAGATTGGGGTGGGTATATGACAGGCTGCACTGGGAGAAGGAAGCTGTTCCATTAACAGTGTCCATTCCACTGGTGGATGGACACAGCTGGATACAACTCAGTGTTATTGAGGTTTCACTGTTGATCAGGGACATTCATGAAGGCATAACTGAAATTACTAAAGTTTACACAGATGCACGGAAATCCCATTAATTTCCATTAGGCTTTCCAGAAGTTCCTACTAGTGGATGGTGTGATGAGTAATAGTATAGTGTATTTATCCATGTTTGGGATAATGACATGGAAGAACTATTCCTAGTCTAATTCCAGGGCTGAACAAGCATGAAGACATATTAGAAGAGATGTTTGCTTTCTCTATGAGAATCTGTGATATATTTTTACATATGTACAGGTCATGCTTTGAAATGATCTATATTTATACTATATATTTGTACTTCTCCTTGGCAAACCAAGAGTTGGACCACCAGCCTAACAAGACAGATAAAGGCAAATGCTTGTCTACATGGCAAGGCATCGAATTTCCAGACACCACTAAAACTGTATGTATGTCAGGGTGGGCGACCTGGTGACCTCCAGATGTTTAGGACTAACATTCTCAATACTTTTGGCTGAGGCTGATGGGAGTTTTAGTCCAAAACATCTGGGGGCACCAGGTTGCCTACCCGTGATGTATTTTAAAATATAATAAGACACTTATTCCTAGCATCCCAGGCAGCTTACAAATAGATAACATCAATAATGTTTCAACTCCAATAAAATCCAAATACCACCTCAAAATATAACATGCCATAAAAAATAGACAGTTCATAGAGGTAAGAAAAACAACCAAGACTTCTTGAAAAACAGGTCAACCAATAAAAGGAACAGGAATATTTGCATCATTTATTGAAGGTTTCTGGAGCTGTACACAGAGAATGGAAGCCACTACCAAGAAAGCTGTGTATGTTGCGTATATATAGAACTGACAGCAGGTCACCTTTCAATACTCTTAATAGACAGCTGGGCTCTGCATCAAGGTAACATCCTGCATACCCAAGAATTTATCATCCAAAGGATAGTATCATGAAAGAGAAGACCTCGAGGGACCCATCCCAATTTATTCAGGTTAGCCCTGCTTTATATAGCCTGGTCCAAAGGAAAACTTTTAAAGGTCCCAGATTATGTGGGTGGGTGGCAGATACTGCACATGTGTATATTAGCCAAAGCTGAAGCTGTGGGAATAGGTATCACTGACAGAAATTTTATCTATGAAATTGTATATATACTCCTGAAACCTTGGGGGTGTTTCCACCAGCAATTTACTCTGAGCCGGCTGCATGTTGAGGTTGTTAGGGATAGATGATGTCGTGGCTATCCAGCAGCCACCCTGGAGTTTATCAGGGAAAAACCAGATTTCCTGAGACTGCTTAAAGTCCAATCCTTTTCCTTGAATTGGGTTCTCCCTGGGATAGTTGTTGTATGCCCCAACCCCCACTCGAGTATGCTGGCCCTGCCCAGGGGTGAGCCTTTCACCTTGACCCCAGTCAAGGGGTGTTTTCTCCCATTGTGCTGAATGAGGCTTGCCCTCTGAATGCCCACAGAAATTACAGAGAACCCCGTCACGTGACATGGCACATCTGAAAGCCCAGTTCCTCAAGTGCGATTAAGCACGATCTCGAGGCTCCAATTCATTGCCTTAGGAATTAACTACTTCACAGCTTCGTTATACAGATCCTATGCATTAAAATGGGGACTGGTTTCCATCTCTTTCCCACAACAAACCCATTAGTATTTCCTCAGAAGTAACTCCCATTGTGGTCAATGAGGTCCTGCAGGTTAAAATGGGGGCTGGTTTCCCTCTTTGTGTTCTCCTCCCATCTTTCCCAGCACAAGCATATGAGCATCTACTCAGAAGTAACTCCCATTGTGCTCAATGAGGCTTGCTCCTGAAATGCAGGTGCATCTGGGCTTTCAGGGGAAAGGAGAAAGGGGGAGGGGGAAGCCTCTCTTATTGGTTGAGCAGCCCTTGCCAGTCAGATGACATTCACCCCCACCCCCAAAAGGAAGTATGTTCTGTGAAGCAATTTTTATTGGACTGGAGAATCTGCTCGTGGAGCCCTGCTCACAGCAAAGCCGATTACTTTTTAAAAAATCCAGTACTCCTTCATTAGCTCCTCTTTCCGTTGTCATGGAAATATCCATTGATATCTTTCAGCTTACACTAATGCTGAAAGCATTCATTGGTGATCATTTACCATGTCACTGGTTGCAGGTCACTGGTTGCAAAGAAACTGGCCAAAAACAACCTCAGTTTCTTTTCAGACACAGATTTTGTCCTCTTTAAACTTTTCTCCCTGCAGCCCCAATGCTAAATCCAAACTACATGCTTTCTAGGGCTCATCTACATATACAGAGGTATCACATGAATGGAGTTCCTGAGCCTATGTCATTTCAGACTGCAGGTAGGGGAGTTTATATACCTGAATACTCCCACATGGCAGGCGGGGGAGGGGGGCTGGCCCTACCATTTGGCAAAGTGAAACAATCTCACCAGGCAGCAGATGCTGGGAGGCAGAAGCAAGGAGCTGGAGAAGAGACTGCTTGCCATTTAAGTTTTGTTTTGTGAACTGCCCAGAAAGCTTTGGCTGATGGGTGGTAATAAATAAATAAATAAATACGTAAAATTTGCCATGCAGCCTGTTTTGCACCCCCTAACTTAGCCTGCTGCCTTCAAACACAGAGGAGGATGCAGTCCCATCCTCAGTGCTGAATACAGATGAATCTGCCAGTCCAGTCAGCTTTTGTTGGTGGAGTGGGAGGGGGAACCATCCTGTTCTTTGCCTCAGGCAGCAAATGTCTGGGGCCAGCCCTGTGGGACACTTCCTACATATTGAAAAGTAACATATAAGGGACAAAACTAGGCTAGAAACAGTCTCCTTGCCATGCTGGTTTTTCACAGCCAGTGAGTTTTCTATTGGGTTAACATTCCAGTCTGCAGCGCACACACACCCAGAGGAGTCCAAAAAGGTACAGTTCCACTGACTTTGTTCTATGTGATCTCTCTGCCTATAGAGATTGTTCCTAGCGATGTGCGGAACAGAATTTTGCTGCTCATATCTAAAGGATTTATTTTATTGCTATTGTTTCCCTCAAGAATTGCTGGATGTTTTGCTTGTATAGAAATCTTCAGATTCACCTCAAATTTCATCTGAAGTGAAACTTAGAGGCAGCTCTTACTGGTCCTTAGAGCAGGGGTGGGCAACTTGTGGCCCTACAGATGTTTTGGCCTGCAACTCCCATCAGCCCTAGCCAGCATAGCCAATGGTGAGGGATCATGGGAGCTGTAGGCCAAAACATCAGGAGGGCCACAAGTTGCCCACTCCTTCCTTAGAGCATGAACTGTATAAGTCCTGGCAGCTAACCTTTTACAGAATTCCAAAACCTGTGGTGTAGAGCTGACTGCGCGGTTCACAAAAATTAAAACCAAGGAGCACACAATAAAACATAAAGGGCTTGTAATGATTTTACAATGGATGTACATCCCAAGTGATTCTTGACCATCAGAATTTGGAATGAGAGTTTTGGAGCAGTCAGCTCTACACCACAGGTTTTGGAATTCTGTAAAAGGTTAGCTGCCAGGACTTATACAGTTCATGCTCTAAGGAAGGAGTGGGCAACTTGTGGCCCTCCTGATGTTTTGGCCTACAGCTCCCATGATCTTCTGGTGTAGAGCTGACTGCTCCAAAACTCTCATTCCAAATTCTGATGATCAAGAATCACTTGGGATGTACATCCATTGTAAAATCATTACAAGCCCTTTATGTTTTATTGTGTGCTCCTTGGTTTTAATTTTTGTGAACCGCGCAGAGAGCTTCGGCTATTGGGTGGTATAGAAATAAATAAATAAATAAATAAGTCCCTCCTCGATGCATTGCAGATATTTGTGTAAAGAGAAAATGTTGATGAACTCAATGGACTGGCAATTAGTAACACTCTACAAGGCACTCCACACTTCACATTCTCAAAGGAATGGATTTTCTGCCACCTTGTGGAAGCAAACATAATGTGTGTGTGGGGCGGGGGGTGTATTTTACAGATCATCATCATCCTATTTCACCCTCTGGGAAAAAAGCTGTTGGCTTTCCCCAACCTGGTTCCTTCCAGATGTTTTAGATTACAAGTCCCATCATCCCTGACCATAGACTATGATAGCTGGGATTTATAGGAGCTGTAGTCAAAACATCTGGAGAAAATCAGGTTGGGGAAGGTTGAAAGCATTGTTCCCCCTTCCCCGCTATGCATAAAATGACGTTTGCAGAAAACGTTGGTAATAGGAGTGTGATTAATTATTCAAACAAAAGCTACCACTAAATGGTTTCTTCAGTGCAACAAAAGGAACAGTTTTCATTCCAGTTACTAGCTAATTCTGCTCTTTACCTGTAGTGCCAGGTATAGAACACCTAATCTCAGATAATTAAGTTTATATAAAATTTTGACTGTTCCATAGGGTTGAGGGGAAGCAGACTTAGTCATGCTTACAGTAGACTCATTGAACTCAATGGGACTTACGCCAATCTTATATTCCCATTGAACTCCATGGGACCTAAGTCAGTCAGTGGGACTTAAGTCACGGACATAAGGGAGATCCATAAGTAGCAATGCAGCCCAATGCACCTGCTCTGAAACATGGGAGCAAAATTGTGGCACAAATTCATGATGCAGCAGTGGTGGATATGGTAATTGTGGGCAGGAGCATACAGAGCTTTAATATACTCTCAAAATTGTAAACTGGATGGCAAAACAGAAACTTTGTTGTCCACATTTTTTTCTTTCTTTTATTTGCAACACAATGACGACGACCACAACAAGGGGAATTCGTATCATAAAACATGTCAATACACAGTAATCATTATCATCTCCCTCAATTTGGGGAGCACAGTTGGGGAAGGAAAGGACAAAAAGAAAAATCAAAGAAAAAAGGAAATTTGAGAGTTGATCTATGTACTACACTTCAAAAGTCTAAGATGTTTTGCAAAGGCAGATCAAGCATAGCCAGTGCACATGACAAAGGCATGTTTTCAACCAAACATATGATGGGATACATGTACCAGGGACCCAAGACTAGCAGGTGCGCCTCACGACATCTGCATGCGGTGGAAATGGAGAACACGCATTTACTGTTGCATAATATCTAGTGAGGGAAGGGTTGGGGAACCTGTTGTTGGACTCCAACCCCCCTCTGCCCCACCCAGCATGGGGTCCATGGTCAGGAATGATGGGAGTTGTAGTCCTACAACAGCTGAAAGATGACTGCAGACCTTGTCGTTTGAGTGCCCCAAAGCTGGGCCTCTTGAAGCCTGACCAAACAGCCTATGTGGTTTCCCTAGGCTGTAAAGCTTTCTGAGTTGGACTGTTCTAAGAGCACCCTCTTAAACAGAATGCCATTAATTAAGGCGAGAAAAAAATAGGCAGGGTGATGCCTTTTATTGGCATTGGTCTTCTGTTCATGGGCAGATGTGCAACCCATGGAGTTACACCAAACTCTTCACCAAGACAAATGGAAAATCAAATAAGGCTGTAATCCACTCACCAGGGACCAAGTCCCATTAGGACTTAATTCTAAGTAGACATGTATAGGATTGCACTGTAATTCTCAGATTGAAGGATGGAACTACAAAACAAAATGTTTTTAGTTATAAGTACACAAGAAGAACCCTGCTGGATCAGACCAAAGGCCTACTTAGTCTGGCATTCTGTTCCCTCCATAGCCAAACAGATGCCACTGTTTCAGTTCTTTCAAAAAGCTGTATCTGTTCTTGGTGTAAGAACAGTAATACAGTTAGGTCATTTTAGGCCAGGCTTCCCCAACCTCATGCCCTCCAGAAGTGTTGGCCAATGGGCATACTAGCTTGGAATTATGAGAGTTGCAGTCTGACACACCTGGAGAGTGCCATGTTGGGGAAAGGCAGTTTAAGACTCTGGACGTAATGGGTGTCTGCCCCATCCCCCCTTTAGATTGTAATGTGTATTACTTCACTTACTTCAAAAAGTGGGAAGCTGCATCGGGGGCTCCCCTCTGCTCATTCTGCTGAGGGGGGCCCTCCACTTCTACCCCAGTGTCCTGCCTTTATGGAACCACTGCCTCTGGATCTCTAGGTGGCACAGAATACAACAAACCCTGGGGGCCCTCAAAAGTAGTAAGAATCTTTCCATTTCTCTGTGTCTCACAGCCTGATGCAAAAGCGAAAGGTTGACCCTCCCCACTGAGGGAGGGGAGGGGTTGGGGAAAACTACCAATAATTACTAGCCCCCAAAGGCCACACAACCTTTGTGGACACCTGGTCCTGGCAGGTGGCAAAGCCTGCATAAACAAGATGCACAAAACTCCATGGAATGTTTCTGGATGTTCGTTTTCTGGAGGTTGTTCCTGCATTCCCCTTGTGCAGTGAGGCACTACATCTGGACCACAGGAAGCTGCCATGCAGATATGCCCATATGTATACAGAATATAAATGTATTTCAACTGCCTTCCTGGGCTATGCCAATCTCCATCCAGTCCAGCATTCTGTATTCAACAATGCCCTGGGAAGTTCAACATCAGAGAACAGTGGTGCAGTGGAGCCAGGATTCAAGGGGATGCAGTGTCAGCACCTTTTTTTAATCACCAGGGACACTGAGGTCAACTGCCAGCCCCCTCAGCCTTCCCCGTCCCCTTTGAGCTAAGCTGCAATCCTCAAAGTAACCAGGGGAAATGGTCCCTCTTGTAAAGCAAAGTATTTGGGGGGTGGCTTGGTCCTGAATAGGAAAAAGACCTCTTAAGCTTTGCAAAAGATGTGCTCCTGGTGGAAATTAAAACTGCTAGAACTGGTTTGTTGATATGGATCAACCCAGCTGCCTACGATTTTGGATTCTCCTTGGGGGCGTGGCTATGGGAACTATCATGACAAGCGCCTGTACTTCAAAATTTACCACTACACCACTGCCAGGGAATGACAGGTGAGAGCCAACCTCTCCTCTCTTTCCCTAGCATCTGATCATTACAGGTAGAATCGTAGAGTAATAGAATCATAGAGTTGGAAGGGTTCTATAAGACCATCAAGTCCAATCCCCTGCTCATGCAGGAATCTAAATCAAAGCATCCCTGACCGATGGCTGTCCAGCTTCATCTTGAATGTCTCCAGTGTGGGAGAGCCCACCACCTCCCTAGGGAATTGGTTCCATTGTCATATTGCTCTAACAGTCAGGAGTCCCCTGATCATCTTTGTTGCCCTCCTCTGAACCCTCTCCAGTTTGTTCTTAAAGTGTGGTGCCCAGAACTGGATACAGTACTCAAGATGAGGCCTAACCAGTGCTGAGTAGAGGGGAACTAGTACTTCCCGGGATTTGGAAGCTTCTATGAGTGCAGCCCAAAATAGCATTTGCCTTTTTTGCAGCCACATCACATTGTTGGCTCATATTCAGCTTGTGATCTACAACAATTCTAAGATCCTTCTTGCTTGTAGTGTTGTTGAGCCAAGTATCCCCAATCTTGTAACTGTGCATTTGGTTTCTTTTTCATAGGTGCAGAACTTGGCATTTATCCCTATTACATTTCATTCTGTTGTTTTCTGCCCAGCACTCCAGCCTATCAAGATCACTTTAAATTCTGTTTCTGTCTTCCAGGGTATTCGCTATCCCGCTCAATGTTGTGTCATCTGCAAATTTGATCAGCATTCCCTGCACCTCCTCCTCCAAGTCATTAATAAAAATGTTGAAGAGCACTGGGCACAGGACTGAGCCCTGCAGTACCCCGCTCATTACCTCTCCCCAGTTTGAGAAGATCCCATTGGTAATCACTCTTTGAGTCCAATTCTGTAGCCAGCTGTGGATCCACCTGATAGTTGTTTCATCTAGCCCACTTTTATCTAGTTTGCTCATCAGGATATCATGGGGAACTTTGTCAAAAGCTTTGCTGAAGTCGAGGTATATTATGTCCACAGCATTCCCACAGTCCACAAGGGAG
Source organism: Heloderma suspectum (assembly GCF_057233095.1). Taxonomy (NCBI): domain Eukaryota; kingdom Metazoa; phylum Chordata; class Lepidosauria; order Squamata; family Helodermatidae; genus Heloderma; species Heloderma suspectum. The sequence continues at coordinate 93,024,979 of NC_139459.1, forward strand.
GTTACCCAATCAAAAAATGATATCAGTTATATGGCTTCCGAAGAAGCAATCAGAGGACGAGAGGGGGAGTTGTAGCAGAGAAAAGAATAAGAAATGTAGACATTTCCATCTCCTTTGTGTTGCTAGCAGTATCTTCAGAATGTTGTTTACAAAGAATACATGTGGCAGCTGTAAACTGAACAAACACTCCTGTCATTTGCCTGCCTTTCTGTACCAACACTCTTCTCTTGTTGAGCTCCTTTCAGCATAGAAGAGATGGATATTTGCTGAATACTTTGGCAGTTCGGATTGGATGAGCCCCCAAATGCTCTGCTGTTTTTCCTCTTTGATCTGTAAAGTTATGCTGGCAGTCATATACAGACAGGATTTTCCAGAGCAATGCAATTTTCCAGAGCGATGGTCAAAACATGATGTAATTCAGGGTCCTATGAGTCTTTGAAGCAATGCTTTTCAGCTTGTTCATAAATGATCTGGAATTAAGAGTGAGTGGTGAGGTTGCCAAGTTTGCTGATGACACCAAATTATTTAGAGGGGTTAAAACAAAACAAAAAAGGGTTGCAAAGAGTTCTACAAGTCTCTCTCAAACTGGGAGAATGGGTTTCAAAACGGCTAAAGCAGTTCAATGTAAGCAAATGTAAAATGATGCACATTGGGGTAAAAAAAAAACCCAACTTCATGTATACATTGATGGGATCTGAGCTAGCAGTAACTGACCAAGAAAGAGATCTTGGCAGTGGAAGCCGGTGGCTCCAATTTTGGTGGGGCTGCAAATCCATTCTGGTTTCAGTCAGAACTCTAAAGGAGCAATCCAAGGTCCTGAAACTGAATTCTATGTTAGGCATAATTAGAAAAGGAATCAAAAATAAAACTGCCAACATCATACTGCCCTTATACAAATCTATTGTGTGAACACACATAGAATATGTGTGTACAGAACTGTGTACAGTTTTAGGTGCCCTGCACCTAAAAAAAGGATATTGTAGAGTTGGGGAAAGGGCAGAAAAGAGGAACTAAAATGATCAAGGGGCTGGAGGAATTCCCCTATGAGAACAGCTGGGATAGTTTAGCTTAGAAAAAAGGCGAGTAAGGAGAGACATGACAGAGCTGTACACAATTTTGCATGGTGTGTAGAAAGTGGATAGGGAAACATTTTTTCCCCTCTCTCATAATATTAGAACCCAGCATCATCCCATGAAGCTGATTGGTGGGAGATTCAGGACAGATAAAGGAAAGTTACTTCTTCACATAACACCAAAACTATGGAATTCAATATCACAAGTTGTAGTGATGGCAACCAATTAGAAGGCTTTAAAAAGGGATTACACACATTCATGGAGAATAAGGCTATCAATGGCTACTGGTCCTGATAGCTATGTGCTGCCTCCAGTATTGGAGGCAGTATGCCTTTGTACACCAGTTGCTGGGGAACATGGGCAGGAGGATGCTTTTGCACTCATATCCTGCTTGTGGGTTTCCCATGAGCAGCTGGTTGGCCACTGTGTGAACAGAATGCCAGACTAGATGGTATGATCCAGCATGGCTCTTCTTATGCTCTTATGTTGAAACTGTTTTTCAGGGCTGCTGTGAGACATCCATTTTGTCTTCCTGTGCTACAGTCCCACACTAGAAGCCTGCAGCCAAAGGACTAGTTGATCAATTCAGTCAATAATATGTGAAATTCTGTTCCCACCCTCCTATGGGTCTTATGCTTTTCTTGCTCTCATAAGGATGCTGGGTCACATCATGCCATAACAGTAGAAACTGTGACTGCAGAATTCCCCTGACAAGGCCTAGACTCTAGATCTACCAACCACTACCTTTTGCCACTCTGTCTCTTGACCAACCTCCAGAACCTCCCCAAGACATTTTGTCTCACTGGTGAGGAATCTTGGATTAGCCCCTTTTTGTTTCAGTTCCCAGTCTCCTCTTCCCTTTCCTTCAAACCATCTAACTTTCCTTCAGATTCCTCTTTCACACTCTATTGCCTACTCTGTATCCTTCCTTCAGCCTCCTTGCCTTTGCTCTTTGTCCTTTAGCGTCTCTATACCCCAGGAACTCTTCCCAGTCCTCAGCCTGCACCTATATGAGATTTTACTCCCAGTCAAACTGACAACTTTCCTTTTCCTCACGGTCATTAGACTGCAAATTGTTTAATTCCCTGACCAATTGAACATTTCATGCTTCTACACCAGTTCAGCCGGTGTCAGAAGCTTCACCACCACATATTAATTAATTAATATTATATTATTTGCATTCCACCCAATTAGCAATGTCCTCTGGGTAGTTAACAATGAAAGTGAAAACGATAAAAGGATCGACACAAAATATAACAACAATACAAAACAAACAAATAAATAAATAAAACTAGAAACCTCAAAGTCTTAAAAGAGCAGAGATAGAAACACTGATGATCTTAAAAAGCCTGGGAGAATAAAAAGTTCTTCACCTGGTGCTGAACAGACCATAATATAGCCACCAGGTGAGTCTCTTTAGGGAGGGTGTTCCAAAGCTAGAGTGCCACCACTGAAAAAGCCTTTTCACTGGTAGCCTCTGCCATACCACATTTGGCAGGGGTGCCCAGACAATGGCTTCTGAAGAAAATTTTAGGATCCAGATAGTCAGTGCAGGAGAAGGCAATCCTTCAGGTACCCTGGTCCCAAGCCATTTGGGGCATGGAAATGGACTGGTCCATTACCAAACCCAAGCACTGACTCAGAACATCCACTGCCTCACCTGGATTAAGGCTGCCTTTACACTCAAGAAAACCCTTGCAGTCCTCCCATTCTAGAGCCTTTCTGTGTTTATCACAGGCTCCCAGAGGAGCAGGCACATGATTGTTGGGAGGGGAAGCTTTTAATTAGGTTCTATAGAACTCAGTGAAACAGTGCCATCTAGTGGCTGTTTTAATTGCATAACATTCTGAGTTTAAAAGATGGTTTATTAGTTCCGGATCTTTTTGAGATGAAATAACCAGGAAATACCTCTGGATGTGCCCTGGAGGTTAACAACATCCTGAAAAGAACCTGCAAACTTCCATGAGTGAGCAATCTCAATAGCAGGATAAAAGCTCTGTGTGAAGGAGCCCTAGACGAAAAGGAGAGGTAGACTTGAGTGTTATCTAGGGATGTACGAATTGTGTACCTTCAGTGCCGCTTGACTTCCGCAGTTTGCGGCCAGTGCTCCGTTCTGCCCTTCACAAGCCCCCAGAATTCTCCTCTTTTTTCCCACTCCGAAAATTACGAAGATAAATCTGTACCGACAACCATAATTCGCCCAGCTATCTCCATGAGTCTGCATAACTTCTGTAAGAATTGCTATTTTTCGTAGATATTTACGTATTTTTTCGTAGATATTTATGTATTTTTCCCACAAAATGAGGAATAAACATACCAGGGAAACAGCTGGATTGAGAGAGAATCTACACACACACACACACACACACTGGAAGAATATAGTTCTTCATATTCCCTGTTATGTTTATCATTTTGTCCATTCCCTGAGTATGTGCAGAGTGTGCTTTTTATTCAAAGAGAAGCTTGCTAATCTTTCCCTTCATGCTGCATTTGTACAAGTGTGACTGCTTCAGAAAGAACTTTCCATTATACTGTCTCTTTTTCATGAGTTTCATAACAGAAGTGTGGTGTAGTGATTAGAGACCAGCCCAAAGTCACCCAGTGAGATAACTAACGGGAGGTTTGATCATGAGCTGGATGTGGAAATACAGAGCTGAGCTGGGGGCAAGTGGGGTGCTGTCATGTGTAGGAGTAAGTTGCATTGAACTCAATAAGACTTACTTCTGAGTAGACATGCACAGAGTTGGTTCTCCTCTCCATTTTAGCCTCACAACGTCAACAACAACACTGGATGTGGAAATATAAAGCTGTGCAGGGAGAATAATACCTCGTGCAGGGCTCCAGGACCGGCATGGTCATTGTAAAGGTTTTTTTCTTTCTTTAAAACAGCATTGCTTTAAACAAAGAGTGCATCGCTCAGGCACACCTAAGACAGCCTTCTTTTGGGAAGCCCCTAGGAGGAGGAAGTGTTTTGGCTGAAAGTAAACGGAGACGGAGGATTTCAATTTTAAAAGAACACCCACAAACAAGGTGGTGAGCACAATTCATTTTTTTAAAAAAACTTACGAGTTTATTATCAGAATATACTACCTTGAATTTTTATTTACGAAAATTCTGTGACTCTTTGTAGGTGACGAAAAAAAAGCTGCATGACTGCTGGCTCCGCAGAGGATTCCGTGGCACGGACTGCAGGGAATTCAATCCCATTTCAGGCCATGGCGGAATTCTCTGACATCCCTAGTGTTATCTGCATACTGCATACATACATTTGGTATTTCTGAACTGTGTGGTGGAGGGTGGGGCTGTTTCTGGTCTCCACATTCCAAACCTCTGTGGGATTTTCAGGTACTATAAGACAGGAGCATCTAACCTCTTTCAGCCTGAGGAACGAATTCAGTTTTGGATGAACTCTCATTGTGTTGCATTCCAGTAGTGGGAGGGGCAGAAGGCAAAGGGGTGGGGCCAAATATGCCAGCACATTTTAGCTTAAAGCTCTTACTGCCAGTAACTAAGGGATTTCAGTGTCAGGGTGGACACTGAGCCCATAGAATCCCAGAGTAGTTCTGATTCTGAGGTGGAGCAGCCGCTCCTGGGAGAGGAGCGCACTCATCCTTCTCAGGGCCAACAGCTGGCAGAGATTCCTCCCACCGGCATTCCTGACATAGATAGCAGTCCCGGGAGTGAGAGAGCGCGGGAAGAAGACTTGCTGGACGCGCGACGCCAACGCAGGGAGCGGCGCCAAATGGAGGGCGCGGAAAGGAGGCGTAGTGCCCGGTTGGCGTGCAAACAACAGTTGTGCCCAGAGGATCCAAGGGAAAAGGGGAGGGACTCTCCCTAGCCCATAAGTTCAGGGTCTGCCAGTGATTCTCCTTCAAACGGGGACCAACTGTTCCAACTTAGGGCATAGGTACTCTGCTGCTCATAGCTAGTTGCTAACAGTAGAGTTGTTAAGTTGTAAAAAAGGAATAAAGCTTTGAAAAGAATCCCTTTGTCTGTGTCTGGACTTGGCTACTGGATTAGACTGAAAGAGGCCGCCAAGGAGCCCTTGACATTCAGCATTTTAGACTGGGAAAAAATGTGCCAAAGCTGGGAAACCACCAAATGATCAATGGGCTGGGGAAAATGGAGGGGAGGGGTGGGGTGGGGAAAGGGGACAAGGTTATTTTAGGTGAATCATCGTCCTACTTTACAGAGGAGAGACCTTTATTTTGGAGAGCTATCAGAGGACAGTCCTTTATCTGAAGGTGTCCTCTATGGGTTGTTGTCACATTCCTTCATCTTCTCCCTTCACAATCAACACACTCCAGGAAACAAGGCTTTGAGCTACACTACTTTATTAGTAAATGACTTACTTCTTTACAAATGCAGATTCTAGGAAGCTCTCAGACTGCATAGAACCAGCTAATCCACACATCTACGAATATCAGCAGAGGATACGAGGTGGAAGTTAGAGAAGTTGCCAGCAGTCTGGGCATGAACTTCATGGCTAGACTTGCTTCACAGGGATGCCCCTCCTTAGGGTGGCTTTCTCCTACGTTGGCTTCCATGAGTGGCCAGCCTGGCAGAGCATCTGAGCCCTGCCCCTAACTTTTCCCACATTGCAAGTCACGCCCCTCACCCTCCTCTTCCTCTGAAACTTGTGTTCTCACAGTGGAGGAATGGGGGAGCTGTTCAAGCTGGGCCATCTGTGTGTCAAGATCTTGGGAAGAAAGTCTCACCGTATCTGGGCTCACTAGGGAGGGTGCCTCCCTCTGTTCTGGCTGTTCCCATTCTGATTCCAAATCTAAGCTGCCAGACGCCTCCACATGCTCCGATTCATTCCTGACAGTTGTCCAGTCCAAGCCTGGACCTGAAGTCAAAGAACCAGAGACAGAGAGAGCACACACGTGCAGGGGCCTTGAAGTTGCCCATCAACAGTTAGTATCTGGACAGCACACTGAGCAGGCACATATGTCACTGAGTCTAGGGGTGGGCAGAAGGTAGATCTCTAGATGCACTTTAACTCCCAGAAGCCCCTGCCAGCATGATGAATGGACAGGAATGCTGCAAGGTGATGTCCAAAACATCTGGAGATCTCCCTTCTGCCTACCCCTGACCTAATCATTCTTCTCCACTATGGTGAAATGTATTCTATTTCAATTATAGCAAATATTTATCAATGTGCATTTCTACATATAAATTAGATTATGCAAAAGTTATGTTGATGGTTACCTTCTTTTGCCCTCATTTGGGGTGATGCATTTCCTCTTTTTTGGCAATGTGAAAGTGGCCACCCTAGGCCAGATTAGGGCCCTAGGTAGGTCAGATATCTCAATGCCCCTGCTATAAAACATTACAAAAGCAGTTTGCCACTAGTGATAGTGGAATGAGTGTACACACTGGGTAGCGGGGGCGGGGGCGAGCATCAACACTCTAAAAAACTATTTCTGTTCTTGTCTATAATAGGCAATTGCCTCATGGCCTCGCTTAGGAAATGTTATTTAATACATTGTCTCAGCTTTGTGCCAATCAGCATGAATTTGGGGCAATACATTTTGCTCAGCATGAGAGCTGTTTTCAAGATCATTCCATCCATCACATACCATTTGGAGAGAATGTTGCAATTATGCCATTGTCACAGTAATTATTGCTTTCAACCACTCGCTTTCCTTTGGACTATTGATGGCACCTTTGTCTATCATCCTGGATCCTTTGGGGTACCTCATGGGTTAGATTCCAGAAACAATAACATTTTTAGAAATAAGTTTATGCATATGTGGGAAGAGCTGAAGCCCCCGGTTCAGGTAGGACTGGGAAAGAATCCTACCTGAAACCCTAAAGAGCTGCGGCCAATCAGTATAGACAATACTGACCTAGATGGACCAATGATCTGATTCAGCACAAGACACCTTTCTATTATACACCAGCATATCCCAAATCCTGAATTCCAAGGGCATAATTGTTGGACAAAATCCGGCTTGGTTGGGAGTTTGGATTTTGGAAGCAATTGTAAATAACTGTGCCTTGGTTATATCAGTGTTTTGTCTCACTTCATGATGTTCTTGGGAACCAGCAAATGAAGCTATTAACCTGACAGTGCTGCAGAGCCGCCCACCTGGCACCTCAGCCAACACAGCCTGCCATCAGCTATGAAACGTTCACAGGCAGCAACAAGCAAGCATAACTCATGTGTGTGTCTTGAGAACAAATTGAACGGAACAATTTTGACAAGCGTTTGCAAACTTCCTTGAGGCAGTCAGTTTATTTGCACTTCTGACTGGCACAAGTACAGAACATTTTATGTGAAGGAACAAGTTGGGATTATATATATATATATATAAATATATATATATATATATATATATATATATATATATATATATATAAAATCGCCATCAAATTATTCCAGTTCTTTTTAGTTGGCCAGTTACTGACGGCCATTTTGGAAAAAAGATGACTTAAAACATTTGATCTTTATTGATTTTACAGAAAAGTAGCTGTGTTTCTCTGTTGGACTAAAATGACTGTGGCGTTTTAGACACTTTTCATAGGAGAACTCTACTTCCTCATCAGATGCATAAAGTGGACTGAGAAGACAGCAGGTTAAGGGTGCAATCCTATTGGATCTGCCTTTGATACTTGTAAGCCTCTGAAATCAGAGGCTTACAAGTATCCAAAGCAGAGCAGGAGACGCAGTGCACCTCCCACTCTGCAATTCAGCTAGATGGGTGTTTTCATCCTTCAAGCAAAGGCGTCTGGGAGGGAATGGGGCTGGGGAGGCCTGGGGATACAGTGTAAGCCACCCCCTCCCTGCCCACTGGTACACGCCCCCTTTCCCTTCCAAGGTTGCCTTTGCAACAGTAGTGGAGTTGCAACTTCAGAAGTGCAGGGTCCCTTCATGATAGTCACAGCCACGCCACCTCACAGCCACGCCCCCTTCTAAATTATACAGCCTTGGAAGATTATACAATACAAATGAGCTTTCAGTCACTTACTTTGTTTGGACTATCTGGTCACCCTAATTCAGAATTATTAAAAGGGCCATTTGAAAAGAAAACACACACACACACACAAGTCATGTCCAGCAACTTGCTAGAAAATATTATTTGGTTAGTCCTTTTTAATTCAAGGAACATGTTATAATAATCATAATCATAGTATATTATTAATTATTATTATTATGAAGAGTCATTGCAACCAGATGTGAACCAATGCCCCATTAAAATAAATGGAACTTAGTTTGCAGTGACCCACAACTCCTGTAAGGCTGCAATCGTATACACACTTATTTGGGAGTAAATCCCATTGAACATAATGGTACTTATTTCTGAATAGACAAGTAGGATTGCCCTACAAGGCTACAAGTGTAACTACACTCACTAGGGGAGGAAACTCCATTGAACACATTGGGATTTAATTCTGAGTAAACAAGCCTAGGATCCTACTGTCAACCAGAGGGGTTGGCTCCAACCCCAGGCCCCCTTGCAGGACAAATGTGATGTGCAAACAAACTGCAGGTGAAAACTTTTCACTGTGCGGTGCTAAAACATGATTCCTGGCTAATGTCTGCACATCAGGCACACTAGAATCCCTCTCTCACACACAGCAAACCCCACACATAAGCACGAGCGACAATGGTGGTGGCAGCCCCCCGCCTGCTCCTGCAGCCATGGCCAGCAGCAGTAGCCCTGAACAGGTGGCCAGTGCTGCAGGATGATGAGGGCAGTGGAGGAGAAGAGAACGGTGGCAAACTTCATGCAGCCTGCCAGGTGCACATGCAGGGACAGGCAGCAGGGTGGGAAAAGGGGCAGGAAGCTGAGGGGCTGGCTGGGGACGGTCGAGTTGCGAGGCGTGGCAGCTGCTCAGGGGGTGGAAGGCGGAGAAGCTGAGGGCCGAGGAAGAGAATAAGGGGCGCTGAGGAGAGGGAAGGTGTCTTTGGTCCTGCGTTCCTCTTTTCTCCCTCCTCCCCTGATGAAGGGGGAAGTAGGTGACCTTGAGGCTGCAGAGCTCCCTCTCTCAGCTCCTTTGTCTGGCCAGCTCTGGGTGGTAGGTGAGAGGCAGCTGCCAGTCGCCCGCACTCCATTCTTTTGCTCCCTGCTCCCACCGTATCTGCCCCCACAGCAGCAGCAGCAGCAGGCTGGGACCCAGTTGGGGACCAGCTCCAATAAAAGTACAGGAGCGAAGACCTGGTGCGACCCACCAGCACTACATGTCTGCTTTGCAGCCTCGGAGAGGTAGCCAGCACTGTTCTCTCCACTCCAGCTGCGAGGGGAAGGGAGCTCAGACTCCTGGTCCGAAGTCAGAGCGCTGTCTCTGGCCTTGAATCCAGGAATCTGAAAAATCCTATGCCCCTGCCCAGATGCTTTCTAGGGTCCATAGGATTGTTCTCCCCTACAATGAAAACTATTGAGGGCCACTTCTAATGAGACATTTTATATTCCTGTTCCAAAATTGAAGTACATTCATATTTATTGTTTGTTTATACATCCGCATGTATTGCATCAATTATGATAAGCATACATATGAAAATCATGGAATTTTTACTTTCAAAAATACTCACAAGCAGGGCCTGATCTGTTTCCAGTCATTGGTCATGTATATTTTCAAGGGGAAAGCTGTAGTATGTGCAAATATACCTGTGAAATGACTGACGTGATACCTGGGTATACAGTATTCAGATATCAGAATCCCAATACAAATTACTTATAAGAAACATCACTTATGAAATATATGTGCATGACTCTCCTGTTCATAAAATGCAGCTACCTGGAGCACCTTGTTATGAAAATTAGTGCAAATCACAATAACCACAATAGTGAATGGGATAAAAGACTCAACAAGCTGCCCTAATTAGCCAGAAGGTAAATTTCCCTAGGGGAAGTCCACCTTGAAATCTATGGGCTGGTTTGCTTCTGGTTTGCTTTTGTGGGTTGTTCTAGGGTTATGTGAAGATTATCTAATGCTTGCATAACCCATGCCACCCAAGTTCATACGACATGACAAGCCATGGTGTGCATCCACCATGGCTTGCATATTCAAAATGGCGGCCAGTACACACCAAAACCTACCATGGCTAAAATAAGCCATGGTGGGCTGTGCTGACTGTGTGAACCTGGTCATAATGTGCTGCAACACTTCAGAGAAAACTTAATTTGCAACAGGTCAGGTCAGGCTCTAGTTTTGTCCATGACAGGTTATTGTCCACTAAGGTAGAGAAAACCTAACTAAACTGGTACCAAAAAGGCTTGTTTTCCAATTCATAATCAGGACAGGGTGCTGTACCAATGGACTGGCAAAAGAATCAGGTGGGAACAGGCAAAAGGTGCAAAATTCTTTATTCAATATGATAGTTATTCAATCTGTCTTAAGCACTAAGGGCTCCTTGATGGGAGAAAAAAAATGAATAAATTTAAAATAATAATAAAGATAGCACTGCTGTTTGCTCCAGTTCTACAGAATTTCCTTCATTGAGATGCTTGCCATTGTACACCCTTCCTTGCCTTCTGGGAATGGCCAAATGAGTTTTGGTTACGCAAATTTTTAATTGCCTCTAAATTGTGATGTTTTATTCTTTTTATTATGCATTGTTTTATGTTGCTTGTGTTCATTGTTTTATTTTCCCCCACTTTTTTTTATTAAGTTGCTGTTTTGCCAGTACAATCATCCTGAAACTTTTCCCCTGCCATACAGTAAGAGTAATACAATGTATATTATATACACCAAACAATAAAACATCCCTTTTCTGAATCACTTAAATAAGATATATATGTTTTCACATTCACTTATATATACATTATATGTTTATTAAATCCAAAGTCACCAATAAACATTTTTCTTCTTTATTTAACCGTAAATTTAATAAATAACTAAATCAAGTTATTGAAAAACAAACTTGAATATTTGGATATATTGCTTTACAGCTACAGAAATTAAAAAGCATCTCCATTTTTTTTACAAATGAATGCCCTCTTTGTCTTTTTTTCAGCAGTTCTAAAATATATGTTAATTTTGCCATCATAGCAAAGTTCCACATTTTCTCCAACCATTCATCCCTAGAAGGTGTTATTTGTGTTCTCTATTTTTTTTTTTGCATACATATTCTTGCTACAGCCAACATATATTCTGCTAATTCCTTATGTTGTTGATTAAGAAATCTATCCATAAAATCAAGAAGATGAAACACGGGTTCTAATGGAATTTTGTAGCCTATTATTGTCTCCATATTTTTATTAATCATTCTCCAATATATTTTTTTGCCAAAGAGCATTCCCACCATGAATGATAAAAATCTCCTAGTTGTTTGACATTTTCAGTAATTAATTGGATAATCCTTATTTATTTTATTTATTTTGACTGGTGTTATACACCACCTCCTCCTCATCACCTTATACAGACTTTCTTTAATTGACATGTTTAATGAAAAGTTATGGCTCTTACTCCAAAGGTTTTTCCATATTTTCACTGCAGTGTTCATTGTTTCAACTGCTGGAAGCTTCCCTGGTTTTAGGGAAAAGGTGATATAGAAATATTGCAAGAAAACAAAGTCACATGAACATGCATGTAAGCGATGTATTGGAGTTGGTTGGAACCAGGACCAATGAGGGCATTTTAGTTTTCTTTAGGGATGTGCATCACTGTGAAATTCAGGCCTTTGGGGGCTCACCAGACTTCTACAGTACGCCCAACTTGGCTTGCACTTGCGAGCTGAGCCACACATTTCCCCCAAATTCTGGGGTTTGTTACGTATTTTTTTATTTGCGGAAATAGACATTTGAGCCAATTATGCAAATTGCAACTGCAATTTGTGCAAATATCTATTTCCACAAATGATTTTTAAAAATATGGAAAATCTGACAGCTGGGCTGACTCGCTGTGGACCGAGTCAGGCCAGCTGGTGGAAAATGGAATGGCATCCAGGGGTTGCCGAGCTGATAAAAGCTCATCAAAGTCCACCTTCCAACTGGATTCCTCCGACATCCCTAGTTTTCTTGTCAACAGCAGGCCTTGCATCCAGCTCCCACAGTAATTCATGCACACACATGGTACAGAAGTCAAATTAACTAAAAGATAGTGCTCAATATGGTCAGTGTGATAGTCAGCTCCTTTGGATTGGAGGCCACAAAGGTCCAGTTCGCATGATCACAGCAAATCAGCCAGGACAACACAAGACGCTGCACCCGACGAGGGTAATTATGCAAACCAGCCAGGACATGACCGGCACCCTGAGGGTGGTTAACAAGCCACCGAGGCTTGTTAACCACTCTCAGAGTGCCAGTCATGTCCTGGCTGATTTGCATAATTACCCTCGTCAGGTGCAGCTTCTCGTGTTGTCCGAACCCAGGGTGGCTTGTTGGGGTGGTTAAGAAACCATGCAGAACTCATGGTCTCTTGATTCAGATGGCATGAGAAGCCATGGCTGGGGGGCCCTTGGATCAGCAACCTGGGTGCCGTAACCCACCATGGCTTATTAGTGATCACGTGAACCAGGTCAAAGACTTCACAGAGACCTGATTTAGGGTGGCCGCTTATGCATCACCAAAAAAGAGGACAAAAGAGAACACAGATGTGCATAAAATTTACATATGTTCATTTAGATGTATAGAAGTAAATTTAGAAATAATTACTATGATTTAAATAGAAATACAATGCATCTCACCAGAATGGGGAAGACTGTGAACAGGTCACCTACGTGCCTGCTCAGTCTGCTGCTCACATGCAACTTTTGACTGGCAACTCCAAGGCCCCTGTTCTCCTAGTTTCTTATGGCTCTTTCTCTTTAAACCAGCCTTGGACTGAAAGAGTTCAACAGATACAGGACACCTTCAAATAGAGGACTGTCATCTGTAAAACAGGACACATGGCTACCCTACCCTGCTTAAAAGCAGTGCTGCATGTCCATCATGACAAGAGAAATGATATAGTGGGCACCAGATGGGAAGTAGCTCCCATGCCAGACCTGAAGCATGTTTAGATTTAACTTTATCCCTTTGTACCCTTTAGAATTTAAGCATATGCCTATGTTTAAGCAAATGCTCAGATGATTTACTATCACTGATGGATTTACACACATCATTAACTCCTTCATTGTATTAGGACAGTAGCTTGTCAAGGCAACAGGGGTGTTCATACTGTCATAGAATCATAGAATAGTAGGGTTGGAAGGGGCCTACAAGACCATCGAGTCCAACCCCCTGCTCAATGAAGAAATCCAAGTCTGAGCATCCCTGACAGATGGCTGTCCATAGAATCATAGGGGGCATGCTGTAAAACATGATATATGCTTGTACCAACAAAAAAAATGTTTTTAAGGGTCTTTCTTTACTATGAAAAAATGTTTTGAAGCAACCTAGCACACAAAATTTTGGGTATGTGCCTTATACTTTTCTCAGTTTTTATTTTACTAGTTCCATGAATCTATTCGCTTGCAACAGGAAGCAATTTAGCAATCTTTTCCGGAGAGCTAAAAGACTGGAATGCAACTTTCTTGAGGGCTTTAAAAAGAGTTCCTACTGATCATTCATGCTGACATTTGGTTCTCTCACAGAGCTTTAATAGGCCATAAGTTTCCAAATTTTGTCTTCAAAAGGTAGAAAGTATCTTTGAGAAGCTCAGAACTTGGAGAGTTAGGCCTAACCATTTCTTTTTATTGCCTTATTTTCTTTAAGTGACTACACGCCTCCATATGAATCTGAGATTTGACTGGATACATGCAGTTCAAATTTTGACTTTTTTATTTTTCTCCTAAAACTGATCTCTGTGAATCTCAAGTGCTCATACACTCTGATACACAGATATTGTTAAAAATCTTATCTATTTTGTCTCTTGCAAACACACAAGTGGAACAATCCTATACTTATGCTGGGGTGGAGAGAGATTCTGCTGCTAAACCAGTGGAACAGCCACCACATCCTATGTGTACTCAGTCTAGGAGAAGAAGGGAACACACCAAACACAGACAGTCCAAAAATGGCATTAAAAATGACAGCGTCCCTGGGAAGACCATCCGCTTGCCCAACTGCCCACCATCAGGGGCTGAGCTGGTGGTGACATGGAACATGAATGCTATGATCTACATGCTACCATTCTACCCCGTGCTAATAATCTGGAGGGCACCAGGTTGAGGAAGACTGCTGCAGACTTCTCATTTACAATGTCCTTTCAAGACTATGGCAAAACTCATGAAGAGAAGGCAACAGAAATAAGAGCAAGATATAGTCCTTTCATCCTTTCTATGTCCTCTTCTCAATACAACTGCCTTGTGAGGTCTCTGTTATCTCCACATTAGAAACAGGGAATGTAGGCTGAGAAAGATCAGCTCACCTAAAGGCACCAAGTGACTGCGTAGATAAGCAGAAGATCAAACCAATGTGTCTCAGTTCTGTGTTCCAAACCCCAAGCCAGTTGTCCCATATGGGACATTCTATAAGTCAAGGGTGGGCAACTTGTGGCCCTTCAAATGTTTTGGCCTACAACTTCCATTAGCCACAGAGCATAATGAGGGATGATAAGAGTTGTAGGCCAAAACATCTGGAGGTCCAACAAGTTGCCCAGCCCTGCTGTACGTGATATTAACAGTGATTTGAAGGATACGGTTCAAAATTTATATCCTTCAGCGATGAGTTAAATATTTATCTGATAACAACTAAACCATTGCAGCATTCATAACACAAAGATTAAAAATGACTGGCATGTGTTGCCATTGCCATTTTTTAAATGTGAGAATTGCTAATGTCTAACCAACCTAGCAGTATGGTAAACACTGTTCTGCTTTTGACAGCTTTAACAGCAATAGGATTAAACTGGCACATTTAGTGAAAAGTCAGCAATGGTAAAATGTGCTTGTAGCTAATTAAGAAAATCTGGATTCGATCCAGGTGTGGATTATGCCAAGTGACTTTTGTTGTTGTTGCTGTTCTTTAATAACGGAGATCTTGAAAAGCATTCCCTCGGGTTTATGAACTTTTCCAACCATTGCAAGACAAGCTAGCTTTGGAGCTGCAGAAATTTGGCTGACATTAAATAAAACTGTCAGCTCCGGTGATTTCCATCATCATACTTAACTGATTTGGCCAGAGTCAATATTTAAGTCAATACTTGTCATATAATTGCAACACAGGATAAACATAGTACGTGACTTTCCAGATGTGGCTGTGAACACAGATTATGTCATGCCTCAGACCCAGGCCAGGATGACACATCAGCTGAAGAACCTGAGACTGCAGAGCCTGAAAACTACATGGAACCCCCTGACACTAGCGCTACCCCAGGCCCCTGCAGCATCTGTAGGGAAGCTACACTAAGTCCTTTAACAGTGGTGGACCCTGAGGAAGCCATGGACTGGGGCTCTGAAGCACGTGCCCCACCCATGGTGTCAGAGGAGGAAACTGAACAACCACCCAGCCTTAGGAGAGCCAGCACCAGAAGGTGCAGGCACAGGCTGCTATTCTGATGCGAAACGCACACCTCAAGACCCAAAACAAGGCCCAGGCGCCTCATGAGTAAAAACCTACTCAGGAGTAAAGGTCTTACTCATGAGTAAGACTCCTGCCAAAGTACTGATGACTTGCAGCTGAGAGGTGTTCTGGACGCTCTGGCTATATAAGCTATATAAGCTTCCAGTTGGCACTTGCTAGCTGCTGGAATACCTGTCTATTAGCTCTGGTGCCTTGAATCCTTGCTTCTCTGATCTTGTGTTGTGATGGATCCTCTGTGCTGCTGACCTTAGGATTCCTGCTACATTCTGCTCTTTGGACTGTGCTTGGGTTAACTACTTATCTGTGTTTTGACCTTGGCCATGCCTCAGACCTTCTCTTGGAACTCTTTCTTGGCTAGTAATATATTCTTTACCTTTGCCTGCTTGCTGACTTCTTCTGCTTTGAACTGCCTTCTTGCTAGACTGATAGAGCCTTGTTTGACCTTTTGCCTGTCTGCTGATTTGCCTGACCCAGCCATAGCAAGACAGAATGTAAGAGTGACTCAGCTAGATCAATCTACTTCAGCATCCTATTTCCACTGACAGTGGCTAGCCAGGTGCCTACAGGCAGAATGTGAAGGCAACAACCCTCTCCCATTATTTCTTCCCGACATTTGGTATTCACATGGGTATAGTGCATTGGGGTGAAAAAGTTCCTTTTAACTACCATGGCCAGTAGCCATTACAGCAGCCACCTGTTTGTGACAATAAGATGAGCAATCACACAGGAAAACAGCATTTTTGTTTGGGGGTGGGATGCCAAGAGCAATTATTAGTGATTCACAATAGCTCTCATTATGTTCTCCTTGCACATACCAGCTACAGACCCATGTCCTGTACATACAAGATCCACATCTCGATCTACTCTCCACCCATAGATCTCCCAACAAAACCTCCTAATGTGGGTCACCTAGTGAAGCCAACTTTTTAAACCACCATCTACACATTAATCATGCACAAGCAATTATAGCTTTCTCCAACCATATAAGCAAGCTAGTTTGGGAGCTGCTGTTTGAGAAGACCGTGGGTTGGATCCAGCATCTGCCAGTATTGCAGGCTTATATACTGTTTTCCAGTCAACTATCAAAGTGGTTAACAACAGTGTAACCATAGAAATATGAGAATAAAAATACAATGAAATGATCACTGGTTGGCAATAAAACTGTAGCTATACTGATTGGCTCACATTATATTTAGTGACTTTGGACTAGTCTGTCTGTCTCTGGTTCTTGTGATGATCAAATGGGGGGAGGGGGAGGACCATTTCTGCTACCCTGAATTTCTTCAAGTAAGGGTGGAATAAAAATGTAATAATTAGCAAGAAAAGGCTTCCATGGCAGTTTGTTAGGTGCTAAATGAAATCACCTGAAGTGTTGCTGTTAACCACTTTTAATTTTTAAACAATATTTCAGTCTTTTGTTGTAAAACCAATGATGTGTAAGGCTGGCCGAAGTATTTCATTCCTCCACAGGGCTCTGTACACCTGAGTCTCAATGTCTGTTCTACTTCCCTCTCACTCTCCCATGTGCACAGGCTTTCTTCATTCATTTTGTCCTCCTTGATCTGTGCTGTCTTTCCCTATCCCTGCTTCCTTCCCACAAGCCATACCACTTCCATACTCCTCCCTTCCTCCCTCTTCCTCTGTCCACAAGCTATGTATGAAGCATGGGTGCAGAAGGCAACAACGTTGGGTGGGACAACCCTACAGAGAGAAATTTTTGGCAAACATAGTAGAAAATGTTCTGGTTTTAAATCATGTCCCTGCAACAACCTCACTTAGCTCCTAATCTTGACTAATTCCTGGCAGACTTAACCATGGAGAGTCAATCCCCTAATGAATCATTGGCAGTTTTCCCTCTATACATGTCTTACCAAAACATGTATAGTTTTGTTAGTTATGCTTTCCGCAGTAAAGCACAGTGTATTCATGGCCTCTCCTGATTCAGATGTTACAGAGAAATAGAGCTGGGTGTCATCAGCAGATTGATGCAGCCTCGGTGGACCTTAGGGTTCTAAAGAGTAGAGCACTTGTGTATGTATGTATGTAGTTAGTTAGTTAGTTAGTCGCCCATCTGGCTGGTCACCCAGCCACTCTGGGCAATGTACAAGCATACAATAAAACAGTTAAACAATAAAATTCTACAATAAAAACATTTTCTAAAATACCGTAACACACCCCAAATGCCTGCCTGAACAACCATGTTTTTAATACATGGTGGAAGCTCATTACATTTACACCATATATTTAACATATGGTGAGTAGAAGGTTGATTGGGATCTAATGGGAAATCTTCTGGAGATTTACAACAGGCTGATTTGCATGGTTATCATTAATCATAATTAAGTTCTATTGATTTCAATGGGTCTACTCTAAGTATGACTAAATCTGGATCTAACCCACTGTTCCCTGTCTTTGAGATCTAGTGTTAGTTCCTCGATGTGCTCTGGGAACCTGACTAATTTATTTATATATGTTCCAGACCTGTAAATCTTATCACCAGAACTTATCATACAAATATATTAGTTATACATGAGTGCACTGCTCTTTAGACACTGGGTTGGATCCAAATTTAGTCCAATTTGGTGTATTTGTATTTATTTACTTATTAGATTTATTAGCCGCCCATCTGGCTGGCTACCTGGCCACTTTAGGTGGCATACAATACAAATAACACAAAATATAACAAATTTACATGATCAACTAAGCAAAACAGCATTGCTCTAAAAAACCATAACCCACCCCAAACGCCTACCTGAACAGCCAAGTTTTCAAAGCCCAGCAGAAGCTCATCAAAGAGGGGGCATGGTGGAGGTCACTAGGGAGGGAATTCCACAGAGTGGGGGCCACCACAGAAAAGGCCCTCTCCCTAGTCCTCACCAGTCTAGCTGTCCTGGCTGATGAGACAGACAGAATGCCATCCAAGGCTGATCTCGTTGAGCGGCATCCCTGGCGTTGCTGGAGGACCTCCTTAAGATAGACTGGGCCGGAACCGTATAGAGTTTTAAAGGTCAATAACAAAACCTTGAATTAGGCCCGGAAAACAACTGGTAATCAGTGCAACTTCTTCAGCACTGGAGTGATGTGGTCTCGCCAACGGCTGCCTTTAATCAGGTGAGCTGCCATGTTCTGCACCAGCTGCAACTTCCAAACCATCTTCAAGGGTAACCCCACATAGACCACATTTCAGGAGTCAAGACAGGTCCTCTACCCCTGCAGAGGAGTTATGGAATCAAGAAGTCCAACCCCACCAAGTAGTGATCTGACCATGACAAGGGGGTAATGGATATACTCCCGATTTCCAGATCACTCCCCGCCTCTCCGGAAACAAACACAAGGTCTAACACATGACTGGCGACATGGGTGGGCCTTAAATTCCATTGATTTCAATGCGTCTATTCAAAGTATTCAAGTAGCTACAGCAACTAGCTCTCAGTGGCTGATTGATAGATAGTGATTGGTCCATTTCCCAGCCATTTCTAGCTTTAAAGAAAGCCACAGTAAAATTAGTAATTATTTTATGATTCACTAATTGTAGTGCTAATAAATACAGAAGTAGAATGCAAAGTAGGGCAGGGCATGAAATTAGCTGTGGACTGCATGAGTTACAGTATATGCCGTTACAAATCTTGAGAAATTTGGCCAGTAAGAAATATCCCTTCAGCTTCTGTTGTCTAAACTAGTAATATAATCAGAACTGGTTTTTCCACCTGGAATAATAAGAGTGCCTTTCCAAACATTTTTTTCTCACCACAATTATTACACAGCGTCAAAATATATGGATATAGTGAAGGGTTAACAAGATTGTTCTTTGTGATAAACCCCAGCTATGAAGCTCATAGGGAACCACTAGATTTCATCACAAACCCTGCCAAACCACAAATTGTATGCGGGTTCCATTTGAAGCCATGAACCAGCCCTGGTTGGCTTGAAATTAGCCCTAATATAACTCAAAACATTTCTCAAACTTTATTTAACCTTTTAGCAAACCTGTTCTGAGTTTTTAATTTCTTACCAAATATAAAGACGTGCATGTTCCACATGGTTTGGGCTTTTGCTGGCAATGTTTTCTAGTCATACAGCACTGAGGATAACTAATTATTGTATGCACAAGGTGTGGAAATGCAAAAGAGCAGGGTTGGTCCAAGACATTTTTCTGTCTGAGGTGGAGCAGCAAATTATGCCCCCCACCCCTGGCCACAAAGTGAAGATGCTAATAGTCAAGGCCAGGAAAGTTATTTTGGCATCTGAGGCAGAAAAGCCCCAAAATACCTCTCCCACTTCTTCATGGTACAACAACAACAATTTAAATAACAATTTGCTGCCCTTCCATGAAAACTGCTTGAGGCGGTGTCTAATGGAAGAGCCAGCCACTGGGAGTGAAAAACCTTTGCTGGTTTACTGAAAATCATCAACAGATTTACCAATAGATACCAAACTACCATCTGTCCACCCCTGCATTAGATGTAAGAAGTCTGCTAGGTCAGAGAGTAACTCCATATGCCTGAAGGTAGGCTGAATGATGAGAGACTCATTATTGTTTGTTTGTTTATTTCTGTTCTTACAACATTTATATGACACCCAACAAAGTGCTACTGCATACATGTCCTACTTGTGTGTTTCCCATGGGTATTGCACAGAATTATTTCTGAATTTAAATCTTCTTGAACATTTACAAAATTCATCTGGGATTGTCAGCATCCACATGTGAATGTCAACAATCACTACTGTCTTGTCGAATTGATGATATGTATGCTGCCCTGTGAGCCTTTTTGGCTGAGGAGCAGGATAAATATACTTCAAATAAATAAATAATTTTTAGACGTCCGGTGTAACATTATTTATGTCTTCCTATAATGTGTTGTTCAAATGGCCAGCCTTAAACTGTTGCTTGCCAACTCAGCCCTGAACATTAAGCCCCTGAATGTGTGCAGCATATGTGCCAGAGCTGACCAACAGCCACTCCCCCATCCTGATCTGAATAGGAGATACAGTGAGAGAAAATCTTAATGCTGCACTTGCCACTAGGGAATTTATTGCTTGGCTCTTTATTTCTATTATCTTTGAGTATCCTAATACTTCATAATTCACAAGCGCTAATAAACTGATGTGTTGACTTACAACCATATGAAGTACTATATAAATAAATATTGATAGACATAATTATTTCAGGTTTTCAGTTATCAAATGAGACAGGAATAGATTGCAGCTCAATTTTTTTTTGCCTTGGTCTCCATATACTAAGTTTGAGAAGGCACAAATAAAATGCCAACAATTCTATACTTAAGCAAGGAGCAAAAAGACTTAAAAAAATATCCACAGCAAAACTTTTAAACATTTTACATTGACTATTGATAAAGTCACCTATGTAAAAAGAAAACCCTTTATGGGATGCTTTCCAAATGTGGTTCAGGCATTCCTTTGAATGTGCAACTTGAAGCTGTCAAAAACTAATTAAATAATTACATGGTTGTTACTGCACCTGTGTGAATTCTTCATTACATTCGAGGGCTGTTGTGTGATGCACTCTCCTGTTGGGAGTTTCAAAATATTGGTAATGGAAGGTGCGTTGTCAGTGTATGCTCCGCTGTTGCCAGAGAAAGCACGCGCGCACACACACACACACACACACATGAAGACAACCTTTTTCCAGTCAGCAGTTGTCGCTCACTAAGCTAGACGCTCTGTATATATCCCAGATACATAGACTAAAATTCCTACTTGCTAGAGAGTTGAAATATCAGGCTTACAAATAAGAAACGATTGAGCTGACTACAGAAGCTGATGTCATTTAGGGTGCAATCCTATGCAAGTTTAGACAGGAAAAAGCCTACGATTCCCAGCATGCCCCAGCCAGCTATGCTGGCTGCACTGTAACACGTCAATGGCAACTAGACTCTGACTCTTCAAAATTCTGAAGGCTCCTTTCTGACAGTCAAGGAAAGCTGAAAGCTTGCCTTGAAGAAGTCTTACTGAGAGGGTGAAGATACAAATCACCAGTGGACTTTTCCTTTCCGTTATTTCATTCAGCTACTCTCCCTTTCTCCTCTTCCTCCCGGCTGCTAGGGAAGATTAACTGAGCAAGATAACAATAGGAAAGTCCATCAACCAATGGCAACACATTCCTTCTCAGTACAAGCCCCTCCTACTTTTTCATCTTTAAAGACCGGAGGGACTTCTCAGAATTCTAACTTGACAGAGCTTGGTTGCTCTTCTCATGGCGAGTACAATGTGCAGCCAGACTCTGAGAATATCAAAGGACCTTCAACATTAATGCATTCCTCACTGCATGACCAGAATAAATCATCCCAAGGTATCCCACAGCAAGCAGTCTTGTGAGGCTCCCTTGTTAAGATGCAGGGATGCCAGTTCTGGACTAAGGAGACCATATTCCACCCCTGCCACACACTTAAAGTACTAATTTAGTGTGATAATGTTAATTCCACTACCACATATTCATGGATAGTCTTTGAACAAGAAAGCCACACTTTCCATATCTCATTACCTTTATGAGTGGATCTTAGGGCCTAACTACACATTACATTAAGTCTGTAGCATGCCACTTGGTCTATGCTTTTTATTTAATGCTAAGCATGGAAGTGTTGGCAGTTTTCATCAATGACTGCTAGTCATGATAACTGTATATTACCCCCAGCATCAGAGGCAGTATGCCTCTCAAGACCAGTTGCTGGAGAACATGAGTGGGAGGGTGCTATTGCGCTCATGTCCTGCTTGTGGGCTTCCCACAGCTATCTGGTTGGCTACTGTGGGAAGAGAATTAGATAGGTTCTGAATGGGACCACAATGCATAGGGACGGGAGGTTTAACCCTTCCATCCACAGCCATGAACACAACAAAAATCTCCCCTCCCTTTCCACAACAATTAGTCTTAGAAGGAAGACTGCTTTTCATGTAAACCTAATTGAATTGTGGGGAGGTGATTTTCACCAGGATTGCTGCTGGAGAAGGAAGGGTTAAAACTCCCTTTCCTGCACATTGTGGTCCAATGAGAATCGTCCCCATGCTTAGTATTAAAGAAGAAAAACACAGACGAAGCTACACGCTATGCATTTAATGTAATGTGTAGTTAGGCCCATAGAGAAGACACTTTCCCAACAGCTGAGATGTCAACAAATGACTTCATTTAATATCTGTAATGCTCTTTGGAACCCCAGATGGGATGTTCTACAACACACATGGCTATTTATTCCATGTTTGGCCAATACTATTAAATAGTTTTGTTTTTATAGTAAGAAACAGTGCAATCCTATATAGTTTACTTAGAAGAAAGTCCCACTGAGTTCAGTGAGACTTACTCCCAAGTAAGTTTGTATAGGATTACAGCCAAAATTACTGAACTGAGGCAAAGCATTTCCTGTGTCCAGCTCAACAATTTTGGTAAGTTTGTTCCTGCCTCAGATGACATATCACTGACAGACACAGAAATAGGAGAACGGATTGAGTCTTGTTCACGCAGGCCAAACCAAACCAGATTTTCTGCCTTTTCTGTAGCATAAGATCTGTCCAAGGGCAGCCAGCTAGCAGTACAATCTTTTAATTTCTGTCACTAGCTCATAGGAAGCCACATCTGTGTGCCTCCTTAATGCATTTTCTGAAGCAACGGATCCTGAGTTATTGATGCTGTTTAAATTATGTAGCAAAACAAATGCTCAAGCCACAGTTTAACCTTGGTTCCTCAAAGTGAGCATTTTTACATGGGAAGCAGCCAACAGGAGGTATAGTAGTACTGGATTCAGTAATACAGCTGGTCATTAAGTGGCAATTACACTTAATAAGACTTTGGAGACAAGTTCAGTTTTTATAGATTTTCCTTTGCCTTATTAAAATGTCTCAACACAGGTGTGGTTGCCTGTTTGGCTACCACATTAGAAACAGTAAGAAATGAAAACATTTAAAGCTAAATGTATAACGCAAGATATAGTTGTGTAAGAACTTTCTCCCCAACGTTTTTATAATCAAAATATCAATAGGGCACCTGAACGCAGCTGTGCAGAGCATCAGGTTCAATTGTATTTATCACATCTGTATCCCATCCACAGAGCTCAGAGGTGTGCAGAGTTGGCATCAAGGGTTGGCATGCTTGGGCACCTGCTGAGGCCCACAAGCCAATACAGGGGCTATCACTGACTTGAGGCACTGTGCCGATCTCCCCTTTTTCTACGGGAGAGGTTCCTCACAGCAGCTGGCTAAAGGTCAAGAAAGTCACAATGTGCTGCTTCTTCCAGGCACCCTTCCCATCCAGAAATGGGATATCACCACAGAGGCCCTTAATGGGGTGATCTCACATTACCTAGGGGAGAAGCATTGGAGGAAGCAGTGTAGCAGCTCACACACTTTTCAGCCTCACCAGCTCCTCTGAGGATTAAAGAATTGTGTGTCACTGTCTCCAGGTGCCATCCCATCTGGAAACAGAAGTTCTATCTAGAGGCCCTTACAAGATCACAAAGGCCTCAGGGATGTTCATCCATTTCCCAGCACAAGAGGTGCCTGCAGGAAATGGATCAGCCAATCCTCTCATGTTGCAAAAAGCCAGAGAGTGTGCACTCTGTAGCCTGCTTCTCCAGGCACTTTTCTCTTTGGGGAATGGAAGCTCACGCCAAGACTCCAAGGATGCAGGGGGCTCTGGGGAAATGTACCATATCCTGATGGGAGGGAGGACATGGAGCACAACTTTTTGGCAGCCTTTTCAGCACTGTCAGTGCTGAGAGGGCTAAAAAGCGCACGACAGAGCCCCAGCTAGGGGTGAGGAGGGGGCAACAATGGAGACGGGAAGAGGAAAGGAGCCATGGTTAGAATGGAGAGAGAGTGGGTGGGAATGGCCCACTGATACTGGCTGGGTTCACTCAACACGCTAAGCCATGGTGGATAAATTCCAGGAGTGACCCACGAGGGGTTAACGTGTTGTGTGAGGGGCGTTCTCGTCACCCACAAGGGGTTAATTACCCACCCTCATAACCCACGCTGGGAAGTAAGGGTAAAGGGCCCCACAGTGGCTTACTGCGTTGTGTGGGGAGTACGCGAGGGTAACAGTTCTACCATGGAGATAGCTGCCTTGAGCAGCTGAAAATGCTGCCACCGCCGCTGCTCTCCTCAGTAGATCTTTATGTCTGAGATCTGCCTGGCAACAGATAGTGCAGCTGCTGGGATCCCTTTTCATTCATGGTGGCCACTGGGTTGTGTCGCTACCAGGCCAGGAGGACTTCGGAGAGGGTTTCCTCAGGGAGGGTAGGTAAACCGCACTGTGGGGTGTGGTTACATGGTTGTGTGTGTTGGGGGGGGGGGAGGCCTGTCATTTCAGTAAAGCTCTTCACAGAGTGGATACCAAAGCATCATTGGCTCTCGTGTTGTCCGAACACACCCACTGTGTGCCAAAGGGCCCACAAAAACCGGCAGCCAGCCCAGTGGCAGCATACAAGGGAACTGTATCAGTTTATCCTCACAACAACCCTGAGTGATATATTAGGCTCTGTCGGGAATGGATTCAAAGTCACAGTGCATCATGAACCAGTAACCTGAAGGATATCAGGCCAGGACTTAGCCTATGCAATACTACCCAGCTAAGGTCAAAGGGTAGAATGGCAGGGAACATGCGTCATCAGCTGAGACAGCATTCTTGAACTGATTGGCCAGGTTAGGTGTTATTCCCAGATCCATAGAAGAGGTTCGAGGTTAGGCTTACTCCTCAGTCTGAGTGATACACTCTCACTGTCTGTGGACAGGTGAAATGACATAGTGACTAGCCCAAGATCACCCACTGAGCTTCATGGCTGAAAGATTTGATTCTGAACACAATTTGGCTTGCAAGGCTAGTGCTCTGCATAACACACTGCCCTGGCTATATTATCAAGGTAGTTCTTTCTACTGGTGATTTTTAGGTATCAATTTTATAATCCAGGAGGTCTTCTTTGTCTTTTCCCCCACCCCCTGATTTTATTGAGAACTATTTGGTAATTAGCTACATGGAATTCACCCAAAAATGTTCTTTCAAACACTCTTGATGAGTTCCATCTTTACAGTACATGGGGCATAACAGAAACATAGTTTTGTGTCTTGTGCTCCCTCTATTGGTCTAAAGTTAAGCCTTGTGATTTTAAATTTAGAATCAGAATTCTAAAGCTGGAGACAGCAAATTCTTTCCTTTATGGATAGGAAAGCAGTGGGAGGAGGAAGATCCTGAGTAAATGGCTAGCAGGGAGAGGGTTACACAGCCCCCCCCCCCATCTTCAAGATTCCAGCCTTCGGGGGGGAAACCCAACTGCAAAAATACCCCACACAATTACATATAATGTATAGTTTAGCCCTAGCAGCACCAAAAATTGTGTAATGGGTAATCAGTGCCCTTGGAGTACACACATTTCTTTTGTCTTGGTTCCGTCTCTGGTCACGCAAGTTTTGCATTGTTTTGAAATGTTACAAAACCCTACAAAACCTGTTTACTAGAGGCTAAAGTAGGATAACTGTGCCCACCTTAGGCACCCACTATTAGACCACATTTAATAGAAGTCCATCAGGTTATTATAGGCATGCCTCATGGGGTCAATCCTGTCTATTACTCGTAACACATACATACCTTTATGCAATAAGAACATTTTGAATTCATAAAAATATATGTGTATAAAACTACAGTCAAATTAACACTATTTTCATTTAAAGTTTCAAAATCCATCACTGGACAAAAACCTTTAAGAGGACCCAACAAAATGTCACAAATAGTGAACAAAATTTTGATTTCACAGGACTCTTCAACAGGCTGAATGGTGAGTAAAATGGAGATGGGGGAAGAGAAAAGTCTGGCTTGCTGTTGAAGCCACAAAAACTGCATTTAGTCAGTGTCTTAAGAGGGAGTGTAGGTAGAGAGTGCAGATTTCCAGTGCAATCCTAGAGATGTCTGCTCAGAAGTAAGTGTAATTGACTCCAATGAGACTAACTCTCAGGTAAATGTGTACAGGATTGCAGCCTTCATTGGATTAACTCTACTACAGGGGTGGGCAGAAGGTAGATCGGGAGCTGCTGTTAGATCTCTGGGTGATTTAAGAACATAAGAAGAGCCATGCTAAAGGCTAAATATCTTCTCCTTCTCCTCAGGTCAACCATTATCACTTAAATCAGTGCACACAAATCCCTAGGAAAGTTTTGACTAAACAGGGCCTGTTAGCATTTCTTTCATCATTCTGTGGTTCAGATCACTGGTTGCTGTAAACCCAGGTGAAAAATGACAAAGTGCTTTGAAAATAAAACCCTTGTTATCCTGCATTAGCTTCAGTTTTCCAGAACACCTAGTTCTCATCATGGAGACCCATGACACTCGTGCCTAGTGTAAACAGTTTCAACCCTTATGTACACTCTGGTTTCCTGAGCTGGGAGTGTCCCTATAATGAAGATGTAGCTCCATTTGGCCAGAACAGTTGTGCACCTTCAATAGTTGGGAAAAAAACATCAAACAGAGGTGTTAAAGCTTCATTAGATTCCAATTTCATGTGCTTAATAGTCCTTGGAACCAAACTCAAATTTCCTAATGTCAAACGACACACCAGAGAGCATGTGGGCTGGAAGTGTATATTCAGCCCCCAAAATGACTTGATTTACTCAATTCCCTCCTCCGCTTTTCGTACTCTCATTTCTGCCTTCAAGGCCCAGTTCACCTCTCCCTAAGTCTACAGCAGCCCACTCATTTCTCCACCTTTTTCTTAGGACGCCTGAAGTTCTTGTGCAACGGAAACCTTAGAAAACAACCAAAACTACAGCTTAAGCTTACAAAGACCAATGAAGGGTGGAAAGCTTAATACCAGGTCCCAAAGACGCATGGTGCCAAACTATTCCTAGGGTGGCCACTTACAACTACAAAAGAAGATACAGATTTGCATAAAAATTGCACATGCTAATTTATAAGTATAGATGCAAATTTTGAAACAATGGTTATAATTTAAATGAAATACAATACATCTCAGCGTAGTGGGAAGACTTGTGTGTCAGCTCAGACAGCTGTCCAGGTGCTAACTGTTGATAGGAAACTTTCAGGGCACAATCCTGTGGCCACTAGTCAGCGGCTAGACAGCGATCGGATAGGTTGGTTCCCAGAGAACCAACCTCCACCCCCCAGAGAACTAACTTCCAGATCGGTGGAAACAGGGTGGGCCAGGGCGGTCAGAAGAGCCAATATGACACATCCCATGTATCGTCTGTCTGCCTGTCCCCGCGCTCCGTGGTCCCGCAGCTAGACAGCCGAAATTGGCTGCCGTGCCACGAAAGCAGGGCGCTGGGAGCAGGGAGATCTGCTCCTCACCACTCCTCCTGTCCTGCACTAGATAGGTGGTTGCCCCGGGGCTCAGAAGCGACCATTGATCCACACAGGGTTGCTCCCTAAGGGTCCTTGTCTCCGTTCTTATGGTACTTTAGCTTTAAACTGGACTTGGCCAAGACAGCCCTTCAAATAGAGGACACCTTCAAATAAAGGATTGTCCTTTGGCAGCCCTTCAAATAAAGAGCTGCCCTCTATAATGTAGGACCTATGGCCATGCTAACAATTCCCAAACTTTCCACTGAACCCTTAACACCATTCTATAATATGGAACCCACTTTTCTTTTAATTTTAATCTTAAACATTTTACCTTCTATCTCCTTCAGGCGGGCCATGTCCAGTTCATGGAAGACCAAATACCCTAGTTTTTCTTCCCCAAATGCTCTCGTTTTACTAGTCTGCCATAAAGCCTTGGATGGAATAGTCTGTATTGATTCAAGCTACTCTGGAACATGGCCAATAATTAGGTAATTAATCCATTATAAGCTCTGTAGTATTGCGTTCTATAGTAAATGTTTCTAAGTGCCTCGTGAAATGGATGTTCTGACAATATTATTGTACCTCTAACCTCACACCCCAGTTTGGAGGGCTACTGGAATAACATAGAGACAAAGAAAGGGTGAGTGTGGAAGCAGTATAGAATGAATTATTGACTGAATCATCCATAGAGCATTTCCTAAGTCATATAGACATTCACAACCTCTTGATATTTTGTTCTTGAGGCTAAACTAAGGAAAGCTAACCCAAGGCCATTTTTGTTGTTTTACTCAACCTGCTGGGAATCAGTTCAATGCAACTGCATTTGTATCTTTTAAGGTCAAATTCCTCTCTTAATTATATCCCCCGGAATCTCTTTGATTATAGGAAATGTGAAGCAAGGGAGCACTTCAGCTTCATAATCACTGATCTAACACTGTCATAACTTTACCCCTTAACAGGATGACTCAAGAGGTGTTTCCAGATGAGGCTTTTATTGTGCAATCACCCTGCCTCATTCATGGAATTTTACAGGGGGTCCAGATGACAAGGTCTTTCATTTGTACCCACCCTGTGCTTTCCCAGCACTTCTTCCATCTTTTTTCTTACCAGTAAAAAATCTGTTAAGGAGGAAAAGATGGAAGAGCTACCCAATGCCTTTTGATTGGTAGCCCTAGGAGCCCTTTGTCTGGAAGCACCCAAAGTATCAAAAAAACTAACTGTAAACTTCTTATCCAAGTGGATGCTTACTGCTTCTAATGAAATGAGTTGGTTGGAGCTGTCATATTGGCAGGATAAATAGATCAAATAAAGGGGCTTGTATTCAGATAAAAATCATGAATAGTTGTGAAGGGGGATGCCCTAACTCCCAGCAGTTAGGCAGGGATACAAAGTTGCTTGGACTGAGCACCAGCCCAGTGAAGTAGGCTGCCACCATCCCTTACGTCCAACTGAGCCTGAGCCAGGGGACTCTCATACCTTACAGGGCACCCTTAAGACTTATGAAACAAGAGCCCAAGCCAACACCTTCTATTTCAAAGCCCTAAGCCTGAAACCTTAAACAGTAGCAATAATCAAGAGGAAAGCTCTGGACTTAGAGCCAAGGCTTAACTGGAATAAAGCACACACTTTCAGTTATGATAGGTGGTAAGTTTATTTACAAAAAGAGAATGAGAAACAGGATAACATACAACAAACAGAGCAATATTTGGAAACAGTACTCACAAGGCAAAATAACAGAACTGGCTAAAACCTGCCTATACATACCAAAGCACAAGTCTTCAATAGGACAGGGCCAAATGGAGATAATTGAAACCCAAGATGTAGACGAAGACAAAGGACAGCAGTAGCCCCCCTGGTGATACCTTCAAGACTCTTGCAAAATCTAAAGTGATTCTTATTAGCCAGTCACAAGTTAACTGAAAGTTCCCAGAAACACTTGGCTGATCTTGTTCAGCCCAATTAGCACAAGTGCTGCTGTGGCCTTGGAAGCCCTGGATGGTACAAAGTAACACAGACAGATGACTTTACAAATATGTGCAGGCTCAGCCTCACGGAATGGACCTTACTGAGATGCAGAAGGAAAATGGATTCCTTAAGCATGGTCTAAAATAGGGCAGCACAATTTGCAACCGACCAAGCCTAACAAATCCATCCAGTCATGTATCATGGAAGCGTGCCAAGTGCTTGACAACACTCTGTTTCTGCAAACACACACAGGTAGCAAACACAGAAGAGATTTACTGAGCCTGTGCTGGGCTGCGTTTGGCTTGGTAGGTCTCAAATTGTGCAGACCTAGTCTATAGTATACATCTTCCAAGTGGAGCATTAAAGCAAGTTGTTCAAGACTAGGAGCTCCCAGTGTCTTCCTTCCTTTGCAGAGCAATGGAAC
Organism: Heloderma suspectum; assembly: GCF_057233095.1. Taxonomy (NCBI): domain Eukaryota; kingdom Metazoa; phylum Chordata; class Lepidosauria; order Squamata; family Helodermatidae; genus Heloderma; species Heloderma suspectum. Next base: position 93,055,189 of record NC_139459.1, read on the forward strand.
GTTGTGGAATCTTCCAGTAAAACATTTTCCTTCATGACATTATTTTTGGAAAGATTCCTGTGGAAAACACTGTGCTATGAATTGTCATCCTCACAGACTTTTTTCAGGAGACATCTGTGAAGAGGACCTAGCCAACAGTGACCTATATGGTAATGTATGCTATAATCCCCAGCCACCACCAAGCAGCAACTGAGGAAGGACAGGCTGCTTTGCATTGTGTAGGCATTGTCTGGCTGCATTTGATTCAGCACAGAGGTCCAGAATGGCCTGAAAATACCAGTAACATGATGGGTTTATGTCTTTGCCAGCTATTGTAGGCCTCTGTACAAGCATGATGTGGCAGCAGGCACCTACAATGCATGAACTGGCCTGCCTCCTTCCCCCACCTCACCTCTGGGTGGCCAATTCAGCTGCAGCAGGAAGAAAAATCACAGGTCCCTCTTTCTTCAGCAACCATTCAGTGACTGTAGCCAACAACCATGGAGCTAATGAATGGGAGACTCAAAACAGCAAGAGCAGAATTAAATTCCAGTTCTGAGTTGGATACAAAGGCCACAACCAAAGTTATTTGTGCTTTTGAATGCAATCCTATCTAGGCTTAACTTGGAGTAAGCCCACTGAAATCAGTGGGACTTACTTTGGAGTAAACATGCATGGGCCACAAGCCCATGCAAACTTATTTGGGTGTTAACCTCAATGGGGCATACTTCCAAGTAAGCATCTATAAGATTGCTGTGCGTATCCCACTGAAAGCAATGAGGCTTAAGTTAGTCATGACTAACTTCTTCCTTTGGTTTCATTACGGTTTGGCTGTGCACTGGCAGGGTCAGACCCCAAATGTTCTACTATCAATGGTGTGACTATGTACCTTTCCAGTAATTAACCATACACTTATCCATAATAATTATTCTTCCTCTGCTGCAAAGGGACAATAAATAATGGGTCAGATTCTTGGCCTGTGTAAAGTGACACAACCCATTACAGCACCAATTAACACAACCCTTGTATAAACATTAGAAATATTTACATTTAATTAGCTCTTTACCTCCCCCCGCCTTTGTATACTCTTTATGAAAAAATGATACCAACCCACTCCACTGTATTTGTCATGCTGTATGTTTAACTTGCCATATTTTGGGGAGAAATCAGATAGCTTGGCAACTGGCAAAAAAAACACCAAACCCTGAGGGCTGTAAAACTGTCTAGCAAAATAAAACAGTAATAAACTATTTCATGTAGTTTATACATATGTGCTTAAGTCAGATGGGTGGGTAGAATTATTACTTAAGGTTTTCCATAGCAGCTGCAACTTCCCATAAATGTGCTGGCTGCTGTAAGAAAAGGAGAGGTAGGTTTTATAGGACGAACACGTATCTTGAAAATTGTGTTAGAATTCATAGCTGCTGTCAGAAATGGAATCTCTGCCAGAGTCACAAAACATTGTTCTTTGTGTGGCGTGTATCCACCTCTATCCGCTATGAAGCATTTACCACTGTGCTGTTACATAAGCTGCAATACTGCACAAAGATGAACCCCTTAAATCATAAATTTCAGTGGTTACTGCACATGGGAAACTGCCTTATACTGCATCAGACCATTAGTCCATGTAGCCCAGTAGTCTACTGGCAGCGGCCCACCAAGGTTTCAGGCAGAAGCTTTTCCAGCCTTACCTGGAGATGCTGAGGATTGAGCCAGGACCTTTGGCCTGCAAAGCATGTGTTCTGCCACCAAGATCCTACTACTACTGTGGCAATCTCACCATGCAATCCTATCCTTGAGGAGCATTGTACAATTGAGAGCATTGTATTCAGGGTGGTTCAACAGGTGGTAACAAACACTTTCTTATAATCTGTCTGGTCTCCTGTTGACATTAGCCAATCACAACTGCAGAACACAGTCTCAGCTTTTAGAGTTACCCAAGGCCTTCTCTACCAGGACAGATTTCAGCAAGGAAATTGAAGTCCACACATTCATGATCTTGAGGAATAGAAAATGAAGAGCAGAAACCCACCAGCTACCAATACTTTACAATCGTATTTCAAGCATTCAGCCAAACAATAGTTCAACTACTATAGACTTTACAATAAGATCTAATAGCAGCCAATTATCTCCTTATTTGAAAATTCCATTTAATTATAATGAAGAGATTCCCACTCTTCCATTCAGTTCCCCAAACCCTGCACCTCTGTATTCCTGCTCCATCACTGATCAGAGTGACCCGGAACCTAGACTCTTTCACAGGGTGGCTGGGGGAGAGCCACACCTACACCAAGCACCAATATGTTCCTTAAAATATTGTACACGTACACAATTGAACATATAATGAAGGCCTGCCCAATATGTATATAAGATTCCTTCACAGCAATAAATACATCTTGGCTTCTGTTATAATAATGATGCAGTACTTGTTCCCACCATGAGATGGCTGTGGCATACTTTTTTCTAAAGTTCTACCTTTGTGCTTGGGGTCAAAGGACATGTTATGGTAAGCACCTACTTTAAAGTGCATGCTTACAGCTAAAGCTACAGCTACTTTTTCAGGAAAAAAAAAAAAAACCCTGATCCAAACTGGGACTAGAGTGCAATGGGGTGGGGTGGAGTGGGGTTAATTCTCTCCTTCCCGTGCTGTTTTCTTGCCGAAAATCACCCCCAATGATGCTATTTGGCCCCAAAGGTGCTAGCTGCTGCAAGTAACGGCGGGAAAATGGGATGAAGAGGAAAGGGTTACAAACTCCTCTCCCTGTGCTGTGGTCTAGACTGAGATTTGAGACCCCCATGGCCGCTTTTTTGTGAAAGTAAGAGAAGTTGTGGTTGCAAGCACACATTTTAAAGCACGTTTTTAAGGTAATATCGTGCAAAGAATCATGAGTGTAAGTATACCTGGTGCTGGAGTAGCAGAATAATAGAATCAGCCTGCCCATTACTTAAAGCCACAATTTATTTTCTACTCACAAAACATTCATAATAGACTGTGTGTCTCACTGGATACTAGCAGCTTTCAAGTATGTTTATACACAGCTCTTTAAGACTGGTATCTGTCACTATCCACATGAAGATTCCTACAAGTAGAGGACTACTCAGTAACAGTTTTGTTGTGTAAAATGTTGAAACTGCCACTTGAAAAAGCATGTGAATTTTTCTGTCATATTTTGATTGTAGCATCAGTTGTTCAGTTCAGTTCTATTATTTTGAATCTGCTGCCATCTAGTGACAATGTAAAGCTATTTTTTAAACACTGCCATTCTAAATCAGATTTTACCCAGACCTGGGCTTGAATCAATTAAATTTAACATTTTTCCCACTTGTAGGTCTGTCCTGTGATTAACTGAGAAAACAAAGAGTTCAAAAGAATACAAAGAGACCATTAACATGTGCAGCTTGTGTATTCTTTTGCAACAGTACCCTAATACAACAATGCCTTATTCCTAAACAAAATTTGGAAACTACATGAAGCCACATTTTATCCTAGATAAAAAAGAGTTCAAAGGATTTGATTTCAGAAAACCCTTTTTGAATATTAGGTGTTAGCCCTGGAGCATCTACACAATACTACAGAAGAAAGTGTTTCTGATAAATAATAACAATTAACATTTGAATAGCACTTTCAGGCACTGAAAGAGCTTCAGAGGCCTTATCTAGTTGTAATCCTTATAACAACCCTGTAAAGCTAGGTTGGGGAACCTATGGTCCTTTACGAGAACAATCCTAAGAACAATCCTATGGCCTCTAGATAACATCTGGGGGCTATTGGATAGTTCAGATTCCTGGATCCAAGGTCAAAGACAACACTCCAACCTCTGATCCAGGAGTCCGAGCTCCCTGCCCCCTACAGCCGGCACAGAGAGAACTGCTCCAGATGCCTCTCAAAGGCGACCTCGGAGAGGAGGGAAAGGGTGTGGTTCTATGGGTGGGGAGGGGAGGGGATGGGGAGGCTGGCTTACAAAGAATCCTCCAGCCTCCCCAGCTTCCTTCCCTCCCACTCTGCAGAGCCCCAGCTAGATGGGCGAAAAAGCCCATCTAGCAAAAATGCAGAGCGGGAGAAGCGAGGAGGTGAAGATTGCCTCTGCACTCCTCCCGCTCTGCCAGTTAGCCTCTGAGTTCGGAGGCTGACTGGCATCCTGATAGGATTGCACCCTAAATGTTGGACTCTAACACCCAGCAGCCCTAGCAGCATAGCTAATGGTAAGGGATGATGGGAGTTATAGTCCAATAACATCTGGAGGCTACAGGTTTTCCAACCCTGCTGTAAGGTAAGTCAGTATTATCCCCCATATTGCAGATGAAGGAACTGAGGCAGAGAGAGAGGTTTATCTAAGGCCACCTAGTGAGTTCATGGCAGAGGCAAAATTCAAACCAGTGACTTCCTCATTTGCTGGTCAGTCTCTTAGAAGGTACAAAGTGCCTTTTCCTAACCATTAAGTAGCCACAACTATTATCCCACCCATACTGCATCACGAAGAGAGCTTTGATTAGGGTAGCCAAATCCTTTTGTGCTTATAATTTCACAGAAAAGCAGCCCTTGCTGAATTTTTCACCATCATGCCGCTGTTAGAGGCACAAAGGCCTCAGTCAGGAAAGGGTATGGCAATGCTTTCTTTAAAGCTGGGCAATAGTTGCTGAGCACATGACTATCGGCAGGTTTGAGTCCCTCGCAGCACCACCTCTCTTTAGAAATTAAGAGCACTGCAGATGGGTACCACTTTGCTAACATCAAGATAATTCTTTCTGGAATGGGAGGGCAGCTATTACAATGCAGAGGCAATAACTTTGTGTCAGCTTGCCCCGCTATATACAGGAAAGCAGCTGCATTTGTCACCAACTGAAAGCTGTAAAAAAGGATTATTCTTATTTCCAGGCAAAAAATGGCTTGCATCCCTCCTGAGAAGTACTTGGGGAAAAGGGTTGGCAGGTGATTTTTGTGCCCCCTGCCGCTCCCTGAAAAACCTCTCTTGTGTGTTGGGTGACCCAATTGAATAGGGTGGGCTGAGCCACAGGGGCTGAGCGAGAGGAGGGACTGGAATCCCCCCTTCCCACTCAATCCAGGAGGAATACCCTTTCTCCCTCAGCACCCCTGGTGGAACACCCCCTGTCCCCTCAACCACTGTGCCATAGCCCATTCAAGAGAGTCCCCTGCCACTCAGAGGGTTGCAGGGAGAAAAGGGGGAGTAAAGTCACCTTCCACAAACTTTGGCTCCTGGTGTATGTTTCACATTCAAACCTTGGGGTGACATAATGAAAGCTGTAAAGAGACAATAGTCACTTCTGCAGTGATAAGGAAGAAATGGGCAAGGGATGCAGGGCTGAGTGGAGATGTTATGCTGCAGCATGCAGCCTGAGAAGCACAGCCCAGGATCCCTTGCAAAATCACAGGAGATCCTTGGATTGCATGTATGCAGCAGCCACCAGTGAAGCAATCCATGATCCAGTTATTCACCTCAGCATCCCCTGAGATATTGCATGGGACCCTGGAATACATGACTTTGATTGGGCCCTGCATCTACTTCCTTCGATTACTGCCTCATACTGAAGAGCGTCTGCCACTGCTCAGCATGCTTCTGCAGCCTGGTCTGAGTTTCAAAACGCTGGTGCTGCCAGAGCAACAGGAGGGTTTAAGAGACAAAATCATGGAAAATTTAGTTTAGTTTATTATTTAAAGTGCTAAATTGTTACAGGTTGGTGGCGCACCTCCTATAGAGTCACCAGTCATTCTGGACCGAGGGGAAATTCATTCCAGAGACAACCGCATGCAGCCTTTTGGTTAAGGCCTGAATGTGGAATTAAAACACATCTAATGGATATGTTTAAGCAAATTTTTCTGTGCATTTTAATAGCAGTCCATATTAAAGGTGTATTAAGCAGGGGGAGTCATAGAAAGACATAGTTCTGTATTTGTAGTCTGGATCTTGATTCATTTGGGGGGGATCAAGTTTCTGGCATAAATAGAGATTATTCATCAATCAACAATAATTAACCTTCAAATCAAATATTGAATGCTGTCCTGAAACAGCCCCACCTATGAAAAATTGCTTGTCCCTCATCTATACTTTAGTTTCCCCATACTGCTGTTCCACCTCTGCCACTTCTGTAGCTCAAAACATAATCATATTTCAGAAAAAAACATAGTCTCTAGCTTGATCTCCTATTGAAATCTTTCTACCCCAGGGGTGGAAGACATTTTTCTTTGGAGGGCCACATTTCCTGGCGAATAATGTGCTGGGAAATGCATGCTGATGGTGGACACAGCTGAAGCTAAGAGCGCCAGGGCCAAAAGTGGGCAAGACCACCACTTTCTTGCACCTACTTCTCTCTCCCTCTGCACTCAATGGGGTGCTGGTGTAGATAGTTTTCTTGCCAGTGGTGTATGGGGAGCACAACTCCATGAATTTTTTTCAGAGCAGGAGCGATTACATCATCTGCTGGGAGTGCCAGAGTAACTGACAGACTCTCCTTACTCTGGCAAGTGAATGATGTGATAATGAAAGGCTTCCAAGTTTTACTATTGTTTGTGACAGATTAGTGTGGAGAAAGTCAGAAAATGAGGAAAATAATCAAGCAGAGGCTGGATACTTCTTTTTCGTTGATGGAGTTCCTATTTCATGGTAGCAGTTTAAATGGTAACACTTGTTTGCCAGATTGTTTGCATTTTTAGTCAAAAGCTAATGGTTGCATTTTAGCCGGTTTTAGAGCATTTTAGCTGGTTGAAGAAAAAGAATATGTGTGTAAATATGTGTGTGTGTATATATGTATGTATGTGTGTGGGGGGGGGGGTTGTGGCTACAGGGACTGTCATGACTAGCTGCTGCATTTAAAAATTTACCACTACATTACTGTTTCTTGTACAGGGCTTTTGAAATCAGGCCAAGGGCAGGTTGCCCATTTGTTCTACACCCTCATACACCACCAGTCATTTCCATGAACATACCAACATTAATTTGTCCTAGGACTGGCAACTCTTGCTGACAGAAGCTAGTGTGCTAATAAAGTTATATGAGAAAATCATAGAAAATCAGCAGGTTATTCTCATCTCATTACTGCAGCTCCATTATACCAGCTGGGGCATGCTGGTAATTGTAGGGCTTTTTCTGTCTCAACATGCATAGGATTGTACCCTTAGAGTCTGATCTGACAGTGGCAGCTTCTTAAGATTGCAATCCTATGCATACTTACTGGGAGTAAGCCCTATCGAACACAATGGGACTTACTTCTGAGTAAATATGCATAGGAATATGCTTTAAGGCTGAATTAATAATGCATTTACTACTATTCAGTTTGACAGAATTGCTATAAATTATTAAATGCAGCTTGAGCCTAACTATGTCTATTTGGTGGTAAATCCCATTGAATTCAACAGAGGTTACTTAAAAGCAATTTAGAATTGTAGCCAAATGACATAATCCTAAACATGTTTACCAGGTAATCATCCCAGAGTGCAGGACACGGAATAATGGGCTCAAGTTACAGGAAGCCAGATTCCGGCTGAACATCAGGAAAAACTTCCTGAGTGTCAGAGCAATACGGCAATGGAACCAATTACCTGGGGAGGTGGTGGGCTCTCCCACACTGGAGGCCTTTAAGACGAGGCTGGACAGCCATTTGTCAGGGATGCTCTGACTTGGATTCCTGCATTGAGCAGGGGGTTGGACTCGATGGCCTTGTAGGCCCCTTCCAACCCTACTATTCTATGATTCTATGATTCTATGAGGTACTAAGTCCTGCTGAATTCAGCAGCGGGACTACCTTCTGAGCAAACAGGTTTATGACAGGATTGGGCTGAGACTGAGGCTATGATGGAGCAGTTTATGTATAATTATATACTTTTGATCTTCTAATTTCATTTTCAAATTAAAATTAAATGCAGGTCCTGTTCTTACAATACAATCCTATGCCTATCCATTTAAAAGTCCCACTGAATTCAATGGGGCTTACTCCCAGGTAAGTGGATATAGGATTGCACCCCTAGGACACAATCCTATGCATGTTTAGACAAAACCAAAAAAAAAGCCCTACAACTTCCAGCATCCCCCAGACAGCCATGCTGACTGGGGAACACTGGGAGTTGTAGGGCTTTTTCTGTCAAAACATGCATAGGATTGTGTCTTTAAGCACTTATACACAAGTCCCCATTATACTGTTGTAAATTGGGGACTGGGCAGGTTGGAGAGGAGAGGATTAATGGAGCCAGAAGGACTGCTTAAAGTTGGTCAAACTTGTTTACCAGACCTTTTGACACAGAAATGATACTAGCTGATTGTTCTCAGTAACTTTGGAATGGGGTGTACCTTTCCCCTCACCTATCTAAGGACAATGTAATCTAGGTTTCTTGCTCTCAGAGGAGGCAAACTAAGTAGAAGTGGCTTTACACATGCATATGGGCATTCTGGCTAATACAAAAATGAATAATTAGTCACTTTAAATTCATGTAGGGCTTCCCCTGTACTCCAGCTTGCATCCTTAAACAGTAGCATGCTATTCAATATCCTTAGCCCATCCACACATGTAGGCAAAGCTTTTCCCATTTGGGAAAACGTGCTAGGGTAGGGAAAATGTGGATAATGTGAGGTAGGATGTGCTTGTGCAAACCAAGAATGTTTGAAGTAGGCTATGTAGAGGATATAGAAATAATTTGAAAGATTCTTGCCATCTGTCAGGGATGCTTTGACTTGGATTCTTGCACTGAGCAGGGGGTTGGACTCAATGGTCTTATAGGCCACTTCCAACCCTACTATTCTATGATCCTATTATTCAGATTGAAAGGACTTTTCTAAATAGTCTCTTACCCAATATGTTTCTAACTAATTTGAAAAGTATCCTAGATACCCTTGCCGAACTATATTCCAAGTAAATAATTAGAATACCCTTGCCCAATTTTAAAAGTCTTTCTACAGCTCAAGTATTTTGCTTCACCTTTCTTGTTATGTCTAGCTAATAGTATTTCAAGAGGTTTGTCTTTATCAGTGCAAGGAACTAAACTTCAATTAAACAAAAGAAATTGCAAAGCTTACTTTTATTAAATTATTGGAAGAAAATAAGTTCAAAATAATACACACACTAAACACCCTTAACTAAAGATACACTAAAGATACATAAAAGATACATAAAAGAAGATTTCAAACTTACACATATATATTGCTGGCAAAAAGGCTACTACCCTCAAGTATCCTCTATGCAATGCAGTGGATTTCAATCTCATCTCAGTTTTGGAAGAAACAGAGCCCGAAGCTAAGGTGAGGTCAGACTTTATAGCTTTGCCCATTATCCTAAAATTCACACCCATATATACACACCTTAATACTTTAAGCTTGCTGAGTGGTCCCTTATTGGTGGTCTAGCTTGGAAGACCTTTCCTCTACTCTTAAGGTCCTTCTTGTGAGTAATTGTGGCATGAAGTGTACATCATATTTACATCTCGAGTTCTAAGGAAATACCCCAAATTCCTTAACATGTTCTCTGCAGTTTTTACAGTATGCCTTTTTCTTCATGGGGCAAAGCCCAGAATCACTTCTCATGAAGTTCCTCTTAACATGAACCTGTACCTGTTTCTAAATCGCAACTAACCTTCAGACATCATCTTGGAGTTCCAGCACCCCACCCCACCCCACCCCACCCCCACCCACTTTAGTTCAGCAATTCAATGCATACAGGCATTACCCTTAGCAAAGCCACTGTCGTGGGCCTTTATAACCTTGGCCTTAATGAGCACTTACACATCTATAACTTCACGGATGTTTAGACAGTACATATAAAGGAAAACTAGACCATAAACACACCTTGAGCAATGTTTTGGAAGCAATTTTGGCAATTATATCAAAGGAGACACAGCCACATCTAACTGATGCAACAAGTTTTTTTCATTCAGTCCACAGTATGAGTTATAGTATAATCCCTAGTATTGCTTTTGCTAGCCTGGCCTAGTTTTTGCCTGGGTGTGGTGATGTGTTACACAGGCCTATATTTTGAAGAGATGATTATGCTAATTATCACCTTAATATATAGATGGGGAAGCTGTAAATCTTTCAAAAGAATCAGAAGGCCATCAGACAATCCCATCAAAAACTAGTTTAACGGGAGAACTGGATTACATTTATTTTAGAACCTTTCTAGACAAACTTACTTTTGCATGCCAAATGTGCAGTTGTTGCTCATTTGTTGTACACAGTGCAAACTACATTACCAAAGCTAGTGCATTCCTTTGTGAAGAATTACAATTTTCCCTGCATAAAATGCGGTTCCACCCCATCTCCAGGCATGCAAGTCAAAGCTATGTGGATTGTGTTTGCACTTATTGAATCACACCTGTGATATCAGCAAGATGAATGCAACAAATTTTCCAGTCTTCTACATCTGTGGTGTACTGTGGCCAACACGTACAAATTCAACAATCAATAAAGCCCAATGCAGCCATTTCCCTTCATATGTGTCACTACAGGCAAAAGTGAATGACCATGTGCCCCCTGACAGCCCCACATTTGGTGGAACAGCTATAAAGGTAGACTATACAATTTAGGCCCCCTTTAGATATTCTGTCAAATCTGTGGATGCCAGGGACAGCGCATGTGGCATCAGGGATGGGGCCAATATCCATAGTCCCACTTTTGCCATCACTTGTAGTGTCAACAAAGGAAGGAAAGTCCCTGCATAGGCCATAGGTGGCCGAGCTAAGAAAACTATAGGAGGGGCAGTTGTTATCCCATGTTTCAGACTACATGTAATTCTTCATCTTTACTGGCTATTTTGAGGCAAAAGGTAACCACAACAGTACACTCCTCCTCCCATCACTTCCACCCCCAATTTACAGTGCAGTCCTATGCATGTTTACTCAAAAGTAAGTTGTGTTCAATGAGGCTTTCTTCCTCGTAAGTGTGCATAAGGTCAACTGCGCCCTTACAGTGCAATCCTATATGTCTACTCAGAAGTAAGTCTATCTGAATATATCAGAGAGCAGGCCATTGAATCTTTGTAAACCATCCCTCCTATTCTCTGCAAAAGAAAACCCCAACCACTCCTGAAGTGTGGCCCCAGTTGGTACACAGTGAGAAAACAATAATTTTCTGTATAAAGTAACTGCACTAACTAATCAAATTCTAGCATTAGAGATACTGCACCTCATCTGTCTGCAATTTATACTATAAAAATTAGAAACACTTCACCCTAATCTAAATGTGCAATGAGTGCAAATATTATACTCAGTCGTGAGGTAAAGGTACCTTGTACATGTTATTATTATTACTTCACTTGTTCATGGGCTAAGGCTAACATTGAAAATATGTTCTGGAGCTAAGCACCGAATAGGACTGGGGAGATGGCAGTTCAGATCCCTACTCAGCCATGAAGCTCACTGACATTAGGTGACCTTGGGCCACTCACTCACTCTCACCCTGGGGTCTCCAACAAGGTGCCCGTGGACACCTCTCTCGGCGCCTGCCAGGCTCTCCTGGTTTTTATTTAAATCTTAAGATATATAAACTGGGAAACTGCACGCTGCAAGGTAAGGTGCTGCTCTCCAGTGCCATTTTTATTTGCGTTCAAAAGAGTGGTTCTGTTTTGTTTTTTTAAGTGTCCTTAAGTGTCCTTTTGCCTTCTGTGAAATCAGTGTTTTGTGGCAGGCCATGCCCACTATGGCAGCCATTTTATAAATGGGCAAGCCCCCATAGCAACCATTCTGTGAGAGCGCCCACAACACTCACTAAAAAGTCCAAATGTGCCCACCAATGCAGAAAGGTTGGGGACCCCTGGGACCCTAACCTACCTCATAAGGTCGTTGAAGGGATAAATTGGCGCGCCGGGGGTGGGGCTGCGGGCGGGACAACTATGCCTCCTGCCTTGAACTCCTTGCGGAAAGAGCACGGACCAAATGTAGAAAATTCTTTTTCTAAGAGATAATGAGGATATATAGCTTGGTAAGGCGATGCTGAAGACCGCAAATTGGCTTGGTTTGTTGTTTACAACAGGCTTGTTTTTCTTTGGAGCGCCTCTTCGTACTTGTCTAGTGTTCTGACGACGACATTCTTTGGCTTTTGACTGGGGTCCTCCTCAAGGGACAAGGGGAAACGGGAGCGCGCGCAGCCTCCTTCGCCTCTACCGTCATGGCGGCCGCGGTCCGTGAGGTAAACACAATGTGCCGGATGGAGCAGAGGCGGTGCGACTGGCGCTGGGCTGTGGGAGGGGCGAAGGAGGACGGGGAGGCAACGGGCGGCGGCGGCGGCTGGCTTCCGCCTCGGTACAATGGAACGAGAATAGTAACGGGGTGGTGAAGGAGCCGGCGGCAGCCGTGACGGCGGGACAAGGACGAGGAGGCAAAAGCGGCGACCTGAAGGGCGGTTGATTCGCTTACCGCGTAAGTTCATCCTCGTCCCTTCTTTCCGCCCTCCCCCCGTGGGCGGGATATGGTCGGGGGGGGGGGGGAGTCTGGCAGACTCCTCGCCCCCCTCCCCGCCCATGTGGCCTGCATTTGAGGAGGGGGAGCGCGGACCCGCCGCCGCCAGTTTCCGAGCGGGGAGGTGATAGAAGCGGACGCGGCGCGAGCGTACCTGCAGCTTAGGCAGCAGGGAAAGGGAAGGAGGTTCTCGCCCTTCCGGGGCCTAAGGGGTGCCCTAGCAGCTGCCTTCGTGCTCGCCTTCCAATTCCCTGGCGATGTAGCAGTGATCTCTCTCTCCCCCGCCGCCCTCCTTGGGGCCCCTCAAGGACCTCCACAACACGCCCCAGGACCTTGCGCGGTTTCACGTATGAGGTTTACTCTGGATTTGGCTTCAGTCGGTCTCGCCGGTTACAGTCTGCCTTTGGCTGGCTCGCCCACATCTTATTCACTGTTAATATGGCACCAGCTAATTTTTTAAGGTGCTTATCAGTCTCGCGCTCTAAGGGTGTCTTCCCAGATGAGGTTTACATCAGTGTGTAATGTGGGGATATCTACATACACAAGTACACACAGACACATATGTAAACGTGCATACATAGACACACACACATCCTGTGTAGGCCCTAATGTACATTTGGTTACATTATGGCCTTTAGCTGCTTTCTGCCCTACATTAGTGTTCATATGTGAGATAAAAAGCAGAAAAGAGCTTCAGAGGTGTTCTGTAGTGTCCTATGTTAAAAAGCTCTTTATGTATGTGTTAACTCATGTTCTTGCAGAGATAGCATTTACATGCTTCATTATGAGATACAGGTGTTTGATGGGATCCCATGGACAATGGTCTTGAGCGTGACTGTTGGACCCCTTCATATGTCATATGTTTTCTTAATTGACACTGCTTGCAAACTGTAAACACCAGCACTTTTCAAAGAACTTTTTCTTGGATTCAGAGCGAGGATGGGGCAGGAATATGGACCTCTTTACTAATTTTAGTTGCGCTACTATTGAACAGTGTTTTGTTCTCAATGTGAACATTATTAGAATAGTCGGAACAACAAAGAGTTTTGTGACACCTTAAAATGTAATACATTTATTATGGCAAAAAATTGTGCCACTTGAGTCTGTGCATGCCTATGCCATAATATATTTGTTACCCTAGGTGTATGTATGCACATGGAGTTTGGGAGGGATTGCTTCACCCTTTCCCAGATTATTGCTGTACACTATAGGCAGGACTACTTCACTCTAGAGCAGAGAGCAACTGTGGATGTTCTCATGTGACTTCATTGTATATGACCCTTTTTGTGGAGAACTGTTAATGTTCAGATACTTTTTATGTACAATACAGAAGTAAAGCACAACACCCTATGGGAACAGCTAATGCTATTTGCCTTGTTCATGTGAAGACAGCTTTGAGAGTAAGGGTAGAATCTGTTTTTTACTTTTACTAATCAAGTGATTATTTTGAAGGATGTTTTGGGAGGTTGCAGACCCCCCTCATTGGCTTTGCTTATTCCTACTTCTCAGTCTCTGTGGATCATATCTTCACCAGACAACCAGATTATATTAACTCAGACTTATTTCATTGCAGTCCTAGGCATGTTCATGTAGAAAAGTTTCACTGTGTTCAATGGGTCTTTATTCTTTTGTGAAGAGGGTATTTAGGATTGCAGCCTTTGTCTGCTAAAGATCTTTGTATTCAAAGCTTCACTTTAAGAGCTAGTGTTAAACTCCCAACAAGAAGGAAATCGGGCACAAATACTAGTAATAGATGCTTGTCCAGTGTTGGTCCCTTCCCAGAGGAATTCACTGTTGTGGTCAAAGAAGTTAGTTTGATATATTAGTTTAAGATGAGATAGAAATCCTGTTTTTTTTAATCAAGAAAATAACCCTAGCATCTCCTTAGCTTTTATTCCCCCCTCCCTCTAGATTATACCTATAAATATATAGGTGTATACTGTATGCACAGTGTGTTATTTAGTGAGTGGTTCTTTCCTTGAGGGTGAAAGATAGACTGGACATGAAGTAGATCTCTCTTCCAATCTGGGTGCAGTGTTTTTGGCTGGCCGCTGCCAACTTTCATTTCCACTTCATTGCCTTTCAGTTTGAATCCATGCTCAGAAGGTACTGTCGGGTGTGGTAAGGGTTAGGCTTCCTTTTGGAATCTTGTCAGATGGTATGGTGATGAATAAACCTTAGTCATGTACATAGTCTGACTTATAGGAATTTGACTGATGCCACTCCTCTTCTCCAACTTCTGTCTCTGTTAATACAAGAATACATTCAAGAGGCAAGGCCTGTACTTTTAAGTACAAAGTACCACTAACTATGTAGTTGCCTCACCAGTATCTTATTTGATGTACATGTCTTTGGAGCTCAGTGTTTTTATTGGGTGTTGCATATGATGTCTAGGTCATTATTGGAGTGTTAGAGGCTGTGGAATGCTGGCTGTGTACAGACACATGCACACTCCCTTCAAAGGAGCTCTTAAAGTTAGTAGCCTTTCTGGAGCATCTGTTCCATTCCAGTTTGTATAAATATGCATATAGCATTGGATTAATTACTGTGCATGGTCAGAATATTTGTCATACATTTTGTTTGGTTTGGGTGACATTGTTGAGTCACAAATCTAACGCAAATCTAATAGATTTCAATGTTGGGTTATGTGTATTGCTCTGTCCAGAAGAGATGACATATTTTTGTTTACTGGTAAAGGCTGGAGTAGGCTGAGAGGTAGTGGCTTGCCCGGGGCATCCCAGCAAGCTTCTTGGGTAGCAATTTGAACCTAAGTGAAATATGTTGAAACTCTGCTCTGCTCTCTCCATTGCACCCTACTAGTCCCATTTTGAAATTATTTTTTCTTCCCCTCATCCCACAGGGAAAGTGAACAACTATTATGATGGGAGATACTGCAAAACCTTGCTTTGCCAGACATAATAAAGAGCGGGGAATTTTAAATGAGGAGGATTTCCAGAAGTGCGCTCTGCGTCATGATTACCAAGCAATGGACGATTATGGAAATGGACACAGCAACAAGATGGACATAGGACTCGAGAAAAGAAAGGGTGCCCTGGGTCACTATGGAACAAATCCCAGAAAGGGAGCACATGGTGCTTTGAGCAGTCCAAATTCTAAAAGTGTTGTTTACAATCAAGGGACAAGGATAAATGATGCCTCAAAAGACCAAATTAAGAAGTGGGTAGCTGACAACCATCATGCTAATTCAGACAGTTGGAGAGAGTACAAATCTTCAGCCCGGATACCTGTGATTGTCAGAACAAGGAAGGATTCTTCTCACGAGTGTGAGAGCATAGGAAACAGAAATGTACGAAGGCAACTCCAGAGTGTCCTAACAAGTGAAGATATGTCAGATAGGAAAGGAAATTCTGGTAATACACATATCTGCAGATAATTTTTTGTTGAGTTAAACCACTTTCATGTCTTTTTGGTGACCATAGCATTCAATTATCTTCAAACCCTGGAAAAGATTAAGTATACTTTGCTACAACATTTCAAGCAGTATTGTTACTAGGTTATGGCACAATATACATTATTCTTAAAATTACCAAATAAAGGTTGAGTTACACCCAATCCTATCTTGTGCTCAAGGTGTTCTAGCAAAAGTGAGGGTTTTCCTTGCAGTAATTATAGCAGTATACTATATATACAGCTGTAATTATACTATGTGAGGTGAGCAGGTCAAAACTGATTCTTTTACAACCGCACCCCCTCTCTATGAGACCCTCCAGCCCGAGCTGAAAAGATGCTTAAAATTCATGAGCGTCAGTCTGAATATTTTAGGAATGACATAAGTCTTGTAGGCCCTTATCCTTGCACTGCATTACACAGAAAGCCTGAGTGCCAGTATCATAAAAAAGTAAGAGCCGTGCTGGATCAGACCAAGGGTCCATCTAATCTGGCATTCTGTTCACACAATGGCCAACCAGCAGCTTCCTGTGGGACACCTGCAATATCAAAACTCCAGGGCAGCCTCCCCCAACTTCCCAGCCTCCAAGTCCATGTTTTGGACTTCAGCCCCCATCAGTCCAACCAGAATTACCAATGATCAGGAATACTGGAGTTGTAGTCCAAAACAAGTAGAGGATACTAAGCTGGGGCCCTAGTTCAGCTGCACAAGCCTTACTAAAATAGAGAGTAAGATGGTAGTGCTGTTCTGCAGCACCCAATCATTTCAATAGGGAAGGGAAAACTTTTTAGTGAATTGTGTCCTACATGCCTTGAGTAAACGGGCATCTGAGAGTTTTCTAGGTCTGTCTTAAACTACCCCTTCTAACCTGCTCAAATGTGCACTGGTGCCAGAGGCATATGGCTGCTCCTAAACCTTAGGACAGAGGCAGACAACCTCTTCTGGTCTGGGAGCCAGATTACACCCCCAAGACCAGGATGGTGGGTTGGATGATGTCAAGGGTATGGGGCTTTCTGTGAAGATCCTCCCCCTGTGTTGTCATCCCACCCTGCCCACTTTTCTCTGTGCAGAGAAAAAGTGCCCTTCTCTGCATGGAGAAAGGGGTTCAGCAGGTGCTTGCAGAAGCTGGTTCTGCAGACACTTGCCAGGTCCCTCACCTCCTTCATACACTGTTCATATCCCAACTGGGGTGTGAGCAGCACATGAAGCAAAGGGATTCAGCAGCTACTTGCAGGAGCTTGTTCTGCAAGCACCTGCCAAGTCCCTCATCTCCTTCATGTGTTGTTTACATCCCAATTGTGACGCGTCCATTGCATGAAGGAGGGAATCTCCATGTTATCTCCATGGGAGATAACAAAGGGATTCTCCTGCATGCTTCTGGCCCTCCCATTGGGAGAGAGAGCAGTACGCAGGGGAGTCCTCTTGTCATTTCCAGTCACAGATTGGAGATAATACGCAGATTCCTTTCCCGTCCAAAGGAGTAGGCCTTTAGGAAGGGGTGGGGTGTGGAAAGTGCGCCCAACCCTCTATGGACCAAATTAGGCCCACGGGCTGGAAGTTGCCTGCTCCGGCCCTTTTAAGGACTAGAAACTTGCTTTTAATTAAAAGCTTGGTTTCTCAGGATTCCTTAGGAGCTACTTGGTTGTTTTCTTCTGCTTCTTCATGGTTGCAAGTTAAATTAATGTAGCATGATAATGACGTGCCTAACATGATATCTTCCATTTGGAGACACAAATATTCGGATGTACAAGCTTAAAGTTGATGATTTGAATTTCTTATGGCAATTCAAATGAGCAATATTAAAAATAACATTGAAGATGTTTTGGGGAATATGAAAAAGAAAAATGGGGCCAATTAAAACAAACAAAACCTGTACCAGAGCACTTTGACCACTTTCTTGGTTCTATTGATGTGTAAATTATCTTAATTTAGCTGCCTTATTATCACTTATTTCCACACCCTTAATGCACATTAAAAAAAGAAGGTTCCAAACAAGTGTTTTTAAGAAGATCAAAACTGACACATACTGATACTTTTAAGGCTGCAATCCTGTGCACACTTACTAGAGAGTAAATCTCATTGAATATAGTAAGACATCTGAGTAAATGTATATAGGATTGTGTTGCAGATTATTTAGATTCTGGGTGCCTTCTTTTGTGCTGTACCTTCCCCGGTTGGGTTGTAGCTCTAGAATATTTGGTCCACAACTGTAGATTCCTTCTAAAGCTTCAATCCTTCATCATTCAGGGTTTTCAACGATGGTTTTCTTAGCTATGGAAATGCGCTGAGCTCATAACAGTTAATTTGTGCAGTGTACTTAAGACAACTTTTTTTATATAACTTAAAAAGAATTGAAGAAATATCGGAAGCCAAGGAGATCAAGAAGGATGAGAAAAGAAGAGAATGATCAAGATGATGATATGGATGGACCGGTTATAGATGAGTCTTTACTGACAGCAAAAGAATTGCTAGGGCTGCAGCAGGCTGAAGAACGACTTAAGCGAGACTGCATTTACAGGCTGAGGAAGGTAGCTATTTCTGCAATATATATTCTCATTATGTGATTGAATATGTGAACTGAGACTGGACAACACCCATTAGGAATACCTTAGTAAAGGATAACCAACAGCAACAAAGATGGTGAAAGGTTTGGGAAAGCATAAGCGAACTGAACATGTTTAACCACAGAATATTATTTTACATATTTGAGAATTGCTACAAGGGGGATATTACTTCTCATTCATTACGACCAGCAACAATAGTCTGGATAACCATTTGTAATCAATTGCTTAGGTTTAATGAATCATGCATTGGACAAAGTAGATGTACTAGATCAACATTTGACTGTATTTTGTTATCATATAGCAAAGTGGATAGCACCTAGAAAATCTAATGAGTAAAAGACTTAGCTGCGATCTTACACTTAATTATTCACTTATTCTTATGGATGTCATTGGGCTTATGTACATAACTGGGTATATCCTTATGGCTCAGTCTCCCCCAGGGATTGCGGTTGGGGAACTGGTGGCCCTCCAGTTGTTACTGGACTACGACTCTTGTCATCCCTGACAACTGACTGTGCTGGCTCGTGCTGATGTAGTCTAACAACATCAGGAGGGCCACAAATTCCTCACTCGCTATGCAAGCATTGCATGTGAAGGTAGTGTGCTGATGCAGCAGTTCAAGACAGCAGCTGTACTAGTGCAGTTGCACCAGGTGAAGACACAATGTACATGTCACGATGTGTGAACAGCAGGAATACTAAGGGATAGAGCAAGGAAGTGGGAATACCTATTTCAGTATTATCCACATTAGTAGGACCATCCCTCTGAAAGCTGTCTCCTTGCAGCCCACCTTTTTAACACACATTTCTTACTACTTTCACATGACTTTCCCCTGCTGCATATTTTTGTTTTTGTATCGTATTGAATATAGTGTGGTTCCAGTGTCTAGCAATTTTTTGGTTTAGCCAGAGTTAGACCACCCCAGAGCCGAATAAAGACTTATTAATGAAATGTAAGACAAGTTCAGAAAGACTTAGTGCATATTCAGGCATATCAAGAAGAAGCATAAAATAGCATTTAACTAACAAGTAGAACCTGCATTCAGATGCTGCAATATATACTTGCTCTTTAACAAAAGTGTTTATGGTTCCAGCCAGCCATTCCTTCCTCCAGGATATTAAAAGCTTTTAGGGCCTGAATCAGGCCTGCCCCTTTTCTATTTTTCTTGAAGCCCCCCAAAATGCTCAGTCCCCATTGGGCTATTATTTGGGCTATTATTTGGGTGTTTTCTTTGAATTTTTTAATGTACAAAATTCTGCATACCTACCTAGAGAATCATCCAAGTGAATAGAAACCACTGCCATATTTTACCACCTGAGTTCATTCTTAGTTTATGCCAGTGAGACCTGTAACAAAATGTTGCAGTATCTTCCCACTCTAACAGCACTTCTGCACAGGGTTCCAGCCAGCCAACAATGTCTTCCTCTGGGATACTATAAGCCAATTCACTTTCTTCCCCATACCCCACCCCAGTTTTCTGCTTTTCTTTTCCAGCTGACACTGAACATTTGGCTCCTGGTGTCCTCTAAGTATGCTCATTTTTCAGACTGTTATGGGGGAGGTGTCTCCTTTTTGGTGGTTTTTAATGAGGTTTTTGTAAGTCTATAAACCTCAGGGATTTCCTGAGTGTTTCTACCACTTCCTCTTGTTTTGGCTCCATTTCTGTTGCGGGGCGCTGAGTTTGCTATTAGCGGGAGAGAGATGAGACATTCTGCTATAATTCATGTAAATGCTTCAACATTGCACCATCTGTAGTAGAATAAAAAAATAGGAAGACTTACCTAGATCATTCTTAAATTCATGTTTCTCTGCAAGTTAGTAGACATGTTCAGCAGGGCGTATCCACAGAGTTAGTCAAGACAAGCGGAGGTGTGATTAACTCCGCCCTTCTCAAGGAAATACTTTCAGTGAAATTATTAACTATCATGGGTAAGAAAATATCTGTATAATATTCTAAAGTTCCAATCTAACAAATAAGCCAGTTTACATAGCTTAAAGTTTGAGGGGAGCCAGAAATAGAAGCATCTGGGTAGTTTTGTTAATAACATTCTCATTGTCATTACAGATATTGACTCAAATGTGGTCACTGGAAAACTCCGTTTTAGGTCAAAGGCAAGAGTGTGTGAAAATCATCCCAAATTGGGACCAAAGGACAATGGGATCTGAAAGGCACAGCTTTGACCTTGGGCAGTTTTTACAGTCAAGATAGCTGCACAATTTAATAGATGGTGCAGGCATATTTTGATATGTTTGCCAGGCCCACCCAGCAAAGGCTAGAGTCAATGGGAATTAGGATGACTAGCTTGGTGGTACTTTGGACTAGGTGGTACACCTAGCTTGCTGATGCTAGGTATTCACTGAGTAAATGGCTTGGCTATGAGTCCAGGTGGCTCTTTTTGTCAAAAAAGATTGTGAAACAATAAATTTGAATATGTTGTCTTCTCCTTAGCGACCTCGAAGCTATCCAACAGCCAAATATACTTGCAAATTATGTGATGCTTTGATTGAGTCGGTGGCATTTGCACATAAGCATATAAAAGAAAAAAGACACAAGAAAAACATAAAGGTGAGTCAATGACAAAGCAAAGCTACAGAAACGTTAAAGTTCTTGTATGTTGTACAGATAACAAAGAAAATTAAAAATATTACATGCCAGCATAGTACCTGATCATCATCAGCAGCTAAATATTGGAGGCCAAGCATTGCCTGCACCATACCACCCTTCTCTGTTTCAGGCCAAGATACTCTCTGCTGCTCCTGGGAATTGTAGCTGAGTAACCAGGGACTCTTGCACCCTGACTACTTCATCTTCTCATTCATTTTCCACTGTGACACCTCAGCCCTTTCACCTTTATCCAGAAGTCTGCTGCCAAAATCATTCATCTCTCTCGTCACTTGGAGCATGTTCTGCCTCTCAAATTTATTTATTTGTTCATCATGATGTTTATACCCCCACCTTTCCGTTTAAAAATACTGAAAGTAGCTGACCATAATTCTAAAATAATCAAGTATCACCAATTTAAAAAGCAACAGATACAATGACAAACTCATTCTTCAGAGAGTGGGTTAGAACTCGGCATGCTAAATGCATACCAGAAAAGATGGTGCAGCAAGGGAGAAAGGGCAAAATCGTTTAAGGGAGCCAGAGACCTTTAGGCCACGGTGGATGGTTGAGCTGGAAGTGTGATGGTCACAAACGGGCATGTATTCGTGTGTAAGAGTGGAGAGAGAAGCAGTGACAAGGTTGTGGAAGGCTTTGAAGTCAGGACAATGAGTTTGTGTTGGATCTGGGACTGGACAGGAAGCCAATGTAGGGATTTGAAACTCACTGCCTTAGGAGGCCTGACTTGCCCCTCTTTGATGGTTTTTCACCATCTCATGAAGACATTATTTATTTTATTCATTATGTTTATATCCCACCTTTTCCTCCAAGGAGCACAAGGCAGCATACATGATCCTCCTCCATTTTTTCATTATAACAACCCTGTGAGATAGGTTAGACTGAGTTAGTGACTGGCTCAAAGTCATCCAGTGGGTTTTATGCCCAGCTGGGGACTAGAACCCTGGTCTCCCCCATCCTAGTCCAACACTCTAAACACTACATCACACTGGCTCTTGAGACCTTCCTTTTCTCATAAGTGTTTGGCCTGACTGGTTGATGGCTGTCACTCCTGCTTGCCACCCAGGGCCAGCCCTCCCAGGGGGTAGGGTAAAGTCCCCACCTGAGGCAGTGGAGTGAGAGGAGTGGCGAATTGCATTGTTCCCTCTCCACCACCAGGAGAACACACCACCACCTCCAGCCATGGCATTTGCCACAAGGAGAGAATGGCTGACGAGGCTCTACAGAGCAGCTGCCCCTTGAGAGCCGTGTTAACCAAGGAAGTGGCCAGTGGGGTTCTTTAGAAAGCTGGCCAGGCCAAAATGCCTTGGTCTAGGGGGTCCTTCCTCAGAGCCAGGCATTGTGGGTGTCCCAGGAGATTGCCTGTACAGGGAAGGGGTTCAGAGGGTGTGACACAGTAAAGGGAAAGGGGCATGACATGGCAGTGGTGGGAAGGGGAATGGGGCACAACGTGGGAAGAGGTGGGGGCACCACGTGGCAGCACTTGTGCTCTCTCACCTCAGGTGGGATGAGAGCTTGTGCCGGGGCTGTTGCCACCTTTCTACACTGCATTGAATTTTATGCTGTAAGCTGCTTGGACCTCTCTTCTTGTTGTTACTTTATACCATGGTAGCACAATAGTAGTAGTAATAAATAATTTTATGCTCACCTTCTCTTGTTTTTGTGATGGAATATAACTTTTCTGTATATTATCAATGATCTTTCAGATAGTAAGGGGACACACAGTTTGTGATGCTCTTTGAAGGAACATTTGAGTTGGTTGGTTTTTTCCTACCTGTATAATATGAAAGGGTATAAGGATGCTTTACTGATTTAAGTAATCTGTGTGCCAGAGTATACTTCCATCAATTGCTCTGAGAAAAATATATTTAGATTCTCTTGCATATTATCTTTAAAGGAAAAGCAGGAACAGCAGTTGCTGACTGCCCTACTGCCACCAACACCTCTGCAGATCCAGGCTATTGGTGTTGCTGTTGAGAAAGTAGTGCAAGAGTTTGGTTTAAATAATGAAGAGTTGGAACAAAGGCTTGGAATTAAAACTGCCATGGAAAATGTATTGCATCAAAAATTGCCAGGTAATAATTTGTTGTGAAGGTTTATGGAATTTTGTTTTATTAGTCTTTAACAATTTATCATCATGTGTATTTTCACTGTATCTTAGTTACCTGCTGAAAAATATGGCCTTGAAGCTCCAAAATAGATGAACTACTGAAGGAGAAGCCAAAATAACAGCCGAGAATGAACAGAAACTAAGGAGACCTAATCATGATTCACTGCTCATGTCCCTTATAACATTGATGGGACAAAGGCTAACCATGAAGGGATTTCAGGAGTGGAGCCTCTTTTGGTTCTGGGGGCAGCTCTGGGCTAGACTCACTAATGTAGAGAACAAAGGATTTCTTCCATTTCTGCAGTTTGAATTGAAATTTTCCATTTTCCTTCATTGTAGACTGTTCTTTAAGACTGTATGGCTCTTCCTGTAGCAGATTTGGTTTCAAAAACTCTGATGTAAATCTAGATATTCAATTTCCAGCCAATGTAAGTATGTTCATTTTCATTCGGAAATACTGCATAAAGTGGGTTCTAGGAGCTTTATTGTCAAGTTTTAAGTTCATATGGTTCATAGCTTAGCCATACTGGTACTGTAAGAACTGACAACCATGGCAGCAGGTTTGGAAAAGTTATACATTTAAGAAAAGTACAAGAAAATGTTCCTTGCTTATATAGCAAAAATGCACACAAAAAACCTACTGGACCCTTCATTATCTATTGGTGTGAACTAAAATTTTAATGACATTTCTCCCTTTTAATATGGCTGTTAGAATCTTACACCAAAGCCTTTTTTTAAATACCACCAGGCAAGTAGCTTATCTAAGACATTAATTAAAAGGGATTAATTGACAAGTTAAGTGCCATGAAATGTTATACTAATATTTAGAAAGATTTCTGTAAAATATAAAATAGTCTATTAAGAAAAGTCAAAATTCTATAGCTTTTGTTCTGTTGTTCTTCATAGATGTCCCAACCAGATGTACTCTTACTTGTACAAGAAAGCCTGAAGAGCAGTGGTAAGGCACATTTATTATGATCTACGCCTAGCCACTTTTTCCTTCACACACGATGAGCATGGCATTTCTGTGCAAATAGCACTGTAGAACTATCTGTTGAGGGTAGGTGATGAACAGGAAGGAATGGGTTTGATCCAGAGTTTTGCCTCCATGAATGGAAGGCTCCTTCTGTTGGGGATCTAGGATCCAGTGGAAGTTCCCTGCTTGGAGGAAGGGGGCAGGGCAGTCATTTTTGCCCATCCCTCCTTCCTCTCTGCAGACTGCAGCACTACCTCTCACACTGTTTTTGAGGGTTCCTCAACCCTCAAGAGCACATTTTCATGGGTATAGAGGGGTGCAGGGGGAGGGGGAATTGGCCAAAATCACCTCTCCCCAGTCCCCAACCCCTTTTGGCCCTGGAGGATCATGCAGTTCATGGAGTTCTTCTCCAAGCAGCTCTGAATCCAACCCTGTGTCTCTAATGATGGGTACAATTGTATATTTCTGCCCATAACAACTAAAAGAAGGGAGGATTAACAATGTGGAAGCACTACCAGCTAGATGTGCTAGGTTTGAATGGTGGAGAAGGGCACTAATGGTGGCTGATTTATAATTATTTTCAGATGTAAGAGACCTACACAACTGCACCAGATCAGTTAATCACAAAATTTATAGTGATTAGTGGTACAGTTATGACAATTGATTTTGCAAAACAACAATTATAAACAGTCAGTCAAAATTTCAAAACAGCTATATCAGTTATGCTTGTCAGTCTACAGAACCCTGGTGTGTTTCCGTTTTGACTCTATAAGGTCTTCATCAGGTGCTCCTGTAGACATAACATGTTCAATAACAAATTGCAGTAACTAATTATGTTGAAGAATAATATTTTCACTTTCTGAGTGGACAAATTCCTTCAGTGGTATACTGGTAAATGAAGGCAAAATAGCCACCTTTATTTGTGGGTTAAGAGTGAGGTAAACCCCGAGAAAGAGAAAAATGTGTTTATAATATTGGACCTTTCTCCAATTTTTACTAGCACAAATATGCCCCAAACTTGCATTTCATTTTCACCTGATTTTTTCCAGCTCACCCTTCCCTAATCATTGTTTTGTAAAGTCAGTTGGCATAATTGTACTGCAGATCACTATAAATTTTGTTAACTGGTCTGGTGCAGTTGTGTAGGTGTCTTATACCTGGAGTGTTTGTACTGAAACTGTTACTGGAGACTTGTCCTTTCTGTTTTATATAGTTGACTTATAAGTCTGTCATGCGTGGTTTGTTGATGCTTTGGATCAGCTGCTTTGAAAGAAAGTATAGATGAATCATGTTGATCATATGGCTCTTCAGAGGTTATGGCTGTGAGGAGGAGTATTGGCAAAATGGTTGTTGGATTTGATTAGGCCTGTTCATTAGCACAGACCTGTTAGTGGTGGGTAGCACCTCTGCATTCTGCCTCTATTATTTGGCCATAGACAACTCCAACCTTGCTAAGGCTTCATTCAGGTGGATTTAATTGTGGTCTTTATTTTTTACAATCTAAGAATAGATTCAAATGACCATCTGAAGCTCCCATTTATATTGGCAAGTGTTTGCTCATAGACAACTATAACCTGCATGTATGAAAAAGGTATGAGGAGAATTAAACATGATAGCTTCAGTTGGCCATTCTATCTTGTAATAATTGTACTACATCCATTGTGAATTTCCCTTTCAAACACAAGCAAGGGAATAGCAGATTTTCTTTTGTTTTGCTCTGTGTGAGAGATTTTACATATTACTTTTCTTCAATACCATGATTAATGTAGCTTTCTTTTTCCCCCCTCTAGAATCTTTTATTGATGTTGATGCAGATTTCCATGCTAGAGTGCCTGTGGTGGTGTGCAAAGAAAAACAAAGGTCTCAGTTAGCAAATTTATGTGTATAGCAATGTAAATTACACATGCCCATACCTGTGTTAGCTTCTGTACTAGATAACTCCAGAGATCTTGGCTAACAGAGTAATAATATAAGCAAATCAGAAGAGCCATGCTGGATCAGACCAAAGGGTAGGGATGGCAAATCTGCTAAGCTAAAGTTCATCAGTGTTTTCCACCTCAAAGCTCGTTCTAACCCAGATCCATATCCATATTCTGAGGGGGGGTTTCCATATGGAAATTAGTGTGTATTTCAATGCACATTTTTCAAAATATACAGTTTTTCAGTTGTATGCATTTTTCTCCTACTGACGAAAGTGTGTTTGTGTGCATCTTTTAAATGTTATCTGTGTATTTTCTTGCACATTTTCCAAATGTGTGCATCTTTCGAACACATTGTTTTGTTGCCTGAAGTGCATTGCAAATTTGGAAATGTATAGACATCTCACCACAAATTGCATTAAGTCTGCATTTGGTTCTGGGAGGTGCAAAGTAGATAAATTCTGGCCAAACCAAACTGAAATTAATTTCTTCCCCATCCCTAACAAAGGCCTATCTAGTCCAGTATTCTGTTCCCACTGTGGTCAATCAGACGCCCATGAGAAGCCAACAAGGAGGCCATGAGCACAAGAGTACTCTCCAGCTTGTGTTCCCCAGCAACTAGTATTGAAAGGTATATGGCCTCTGGTACTAAAAATCATATTGAATATATGCACATAATGCTAGTAGCCATTGATAACTTTATTCTCCATTAAATTGTTTAATCCCCCTTTAAAGCCATTCAAGTTGGTGACCATCCCTACATCTTGTGGTAGCAAATTCCACAGCTTAACTACATGCTAGCAGTAGAAGTACTTGTATTTGTTCTGAATCTCCCATCAGTCAATTTCAGTGGATGACCCCAGCTTCTTGGGTTATGAGTTAGGGAGAACTTTCTCCATCCCATGTATAATTTCATGCACTTCTATCATGCAACCCTCCTTACTTGCATTTTTTCTAAGCTAAAAAGCCTCAAACATTGGCAACTTTCTTCATAAGGGAGTTTCTCCCGCTCCTTGATCATTTTGGTTGCCCTTTTCTGATCTAAAGGTTGCCCTTTTCTGATTGCTCCTTCCCCTCTCCTCAGTTCCCTAAAAATGACTTTAACTCAGCACCTTTGCTGTCAAATGGCATGTTTGCTTAGGCAGATTTTTCCATGTTGTACAAACCTAAAGCTTTATCCCATCTGTGCTTACTTGGAAGTAGGTTGCTTTGCATTCAGTTAGATTTTTTTCTTAGTAAGTAAATTTGAAAAATCCTAATCTCACTAAGGCAATATATTAAGGCTGCAATCTTGTACCCGCTTCTCTGGCCTCACTGAACTCAATGGAACTTACTTCTGAGTAGACATTTACAGGATTGCACTGTAACAGCTTGCATGATTTTAGTATTCAGTCAAAGAAATACACTGTTTTGTATACTTTTCTAATCCTTTACTTGGCATCACCTACATACAGCTACTTGGTCTATCCTGTTCTCATTCTTTACTTTAGAGACAATTTATAGATATTTTAAAGGGGGCATAGCATAACGATATGGTTTAGATCTACTGCAGTACAGGTGTTTAAGAATTTGCTTGCTAACTCAGGTAAATCAGCTACTAAAAAGCAAGCTAATATAATTCTGTAGGTGTTTCCAGATAGGGAAGCTCTTCCATCTTTTTCTCCTTCATGGATTTTCTGTGGTACGAGAAAAGACTGAAGAAGGGGTGGCAAAACATGGGAGGATTCCAGGTGGAAGATGTCATTGTCTAGATCCCTCAGAAAGTTCGGGAATGAGGCAGGGTGATTGCAGAGCAAATGCCTTATCTGGAAGCACCCTACGAGTCATGAAAACGTTATTTTGAAGCATATTTATCTTAAAAGCCTGAAGCTACTACTAACAATTAAACATTATTTGCATACCACTCATTTGATACAGTGTAATGGTAATATATGTATACAATATTATTATAAACATTAACAATTTACTCAAATTCCTCAGATACTTATTGGGATGCCAATCAACTAGCCTGTTTTGCTACACATTCTGTATAAGGATTAACCATAATATACATAAGCTGATAATGTAATAATAAAACAATCACAATAATTTCAGATAATTCCCAAGTATGGTGATTGCTCATATGTGCAGCAATGGAATCCTGAACATATTTTTAATGCATGTTAATCTAGCTGTCTGATTCAACTTCAAATAAAAAAGGTCACTTTTCAGACAGGCATTTTACCCATGAGCCAATAAAAGTCAGGATGGCCATTTTAAACTATTGAGTTTTTCTTGGGTTTGATCCAGATTTAAGCTGGATCAGCTGCACTGGCAGAAGTGGACTTTAAACAAACCATGGTGGCTTGTTTAAATTGCTGGCACATGCTGGGCACCATTAGCCTAATTATCCATGGCTTGTTGGGTTGTCTGAACCCGGGTGTCATGGCTTGTTGGAGGGGGAAACAACCCTCAAATAACCCGACATCAGGCCATGGGTTAGAATCATAGAATAGTAGGGTTGGAAGGGGTCTATAAGACCATGGCGTCCAACCCCCTGCTCAATGCAGGAATCCAAGTCAGAGCATCCCTGACAGATGGCTGTCCAGCCTCATCTTGAATGCCTCCAGTGTGGGAGAGCCCACCACCTCCCTACGTCATTGGTTCCATTGTCGTATTGCTCTACCAGTCAGGAGGTTTTTCCTGAGGGTTGTTTCTCCCTCCAACAAGCCATGCTGCCCAGGTTTGACCGACATGACAAGACATGCCTGGGCAGGTGATTAAGGAAATGGTGCCTGGCTGGGGACTAAAACAATCAACCAGGTCAGAGAGTCAGGAGACCCTGTTATTCAGGGTGAGGGGGGATCCCCAAAAATCAGTTGGTGTGACCTTCCACAAGTAGAGAGAGCCCTTCCTCTCATGAAAGGCACTTCCTAGATCTTACCCATTATGTATTGGACAGAACCAGTGGCAGTGGCTGCCACTGAATAGAGCAGCTCCACATCTTTTCTTCCTGGATAACATGCAGTAAAAGATCATGTGAAGCAACATCATTATGCTTGCGATACCTCATCATGCTTATTACCAGGGAAAAGAGAAGAAGGAAATGTGGAACTGCAATTTTCAGCAGCAGCCACTCCCTTCCAGTGCTGTATAGTTCACTCTCCATTTGCTTTTTCGAAGGGAAGAAAAAAAGTTTTAATTTCTGTCTTTATCATTTTAGTGGCCTTGTTTGCAGAGTAAGTGCAGGGAATGAAAATGCTTGTCTGACAACAAATCACTTGGCTATGCTAGGAAAACTAGAACCTCATCTTGTGTCCCTAGTTATTGCCTTCAGATACTGGGCCAAGGTAAGTCTGATTTAGTAGCAGAGCACAATTATGCATGTTTGTACATACAAGCAAAAATTCAACCAATATACATGTTTTCTCCTTTTCTAAAAAAAAGTATATTCTGTATACATTGGGTGACATTCAGTGGGCCAGTTTGCATGACATGACAGCCCAGTTTGGGCTTTTTAATCCCTGATGAACCGTGGCTTGCCAGCCACCATTTTGAATATGCAATCCCCAGTCAGGTGATTGCCAAGTCATCTAAATCCAATCATTGGGGGTTATGCGAGATTAAATGACCTTGTGTAACCCTCAACTTGTTGTAGGTTGTTTAACTTTCGCATAACCCCCAACGGCTGGGTTCACTGGGTTCACAGGACGTGACAACCCCCACTTGGGGGTTGCATATTCAAATCTCACCCAGCACGCAGGGCAGCTTACCATGACTTAATTAACCCATAGTGAGCCCTGGCATGTTATGCGAACCAGGTCACTATCATGCAAGCAGATTTCCCCTTCCCTTCTTCCACCCCCATCTGCTCCTCATGGTGCCCTACCCTCTAGTAGATGTGGGTGGGGGGTTGTGGGGGCCCGCAGAGGGGAGGAGCAATCTGTTCCACCTGTGGTATCTGTTCTGCTGGCAAACAGACACAGTTGGAGACAACAGACTATATAAATTAAGCAAATTTGCTTATATTTGTTTCTGATAGTGATGGAGCATGGTGCTCTTGATTTCCTTACTATGGCAGCATTACATCTCCACCAGGCTGCATGTAGCATGGTTATGAACTCTGGTGATGGTGCTCTTTAATAAGTCATTTTCTTAAAAATAATATATGTCCTCACTAAGTAGTTCTTAAAAATTTGGCAAGGATGTTTTCCTATTTAGGTATATTCCTGTGAACAGTGCTCAACTTTTTAATCCCACGTTTTTCTCCAAATTAAAAACTTTGCGCAAGATCAAGCCAAAGTTAAGTACTTTTAAATTCCATTAATTTCAGTGGAGGAGATTTCAGTGGTGGCATCTCAGCTCCAGGTGGTTCTGGATGTGGTGGCTTATCTAGATCCATTTTAATCTGGCTTCAGACTTGGTTATGTGATAGAAACTGCTTTGTTGGCTTTGTTGGTACAGTTTATACTGGAAATTAGGACAGAGGGAGTGTGTCCCTGTTGGTTCTTTTGGACCTCTCTGCAGCTTTCAATACCATGGTATCCTGCTGGACAGCCTGGCTGTGCTTGAACTTGGAGGAACTGCTTTATGGTGGTTCCAGTCCTTCTTGGAGAGGTTTCTTCAGACGTTGGCGCTGAGGGGCTCCTGTTTGATACCTTGGCCTATATCCTGTGGTGTCTATCTGGGTTCCATTTTGTCTCCCGTGCTATTTAACATGTACATGAAACTGCTGGAGTTTTGTAGTTCAGTGCCACCAGTATGCTGATGACACCCACTCTATTCCTCCTTCCCATCTAAATCCAAGGAAGCTGTCCAAGTTGAAAAATCAGTGTCTGATGTTGGTAATGGGCTGGGTAAGGGCAAACAAATTGAAGTTTAATTGAGACAAGACTGAGATGCTCCTGGTCAGTCGAAAGGCAGGATTCAACCTTTTCTGGATGGGGTTACACTTCCCTTGAAGACTCAGGTTTGCAGTTTGGATGTAGTCCTGGATTGAACTCTGATCCTAGATCAGAGGATCAGGTTTCGGCAGTAGTCAGGAGTGTGTTTGCACAGCTAAGGCTAGTGTGCCAACTACATTCATTCCTGGAAATGTCAGAACTGGCCATGTTGACACATGCCGTAGTTAAATCCTGTTTGGACTCCTGTAACACGTACATGGGGTGCCTTTGAAAAGTGTTCAGAAACTTCAGCTGGTCCAGAATGCTGTTGCCAAACTGTTGACCGGGGCCTGTTACAGGGAGCATGCAACTCCCTTGTTACAACATTTTAACTGGCTACTGGCCTGTTTCCAGGCACAGTTCAAAGTGCTGGTAATGATCTATCAGGTTAGATAAGACTTGGGGCCAGCTTGTTTGAATGACCACATTCCCCCATACAAGCCTGTCTGGGCCTTAAGAGAGGCCCTTCTCTCTGTCCTTCCACAATTAAAGGCTGCTCTCAGGCCCTGGAACTTCCTGCCAAGGGAGGTCAGGATGGCTTCCTCTCTGTTGTCCTTCTGCCACCTTGAGTGCTATTTGTAGTGGAAAGGCAGGATATAAATTTAATAAATAAAATAAAAATATGTTGAAATCAGTGGGATTTAAGCAATTTTAGCTTTGGCTGAATTGTACTCTTTTGCCAGGGTATGAGTTTTTTCCCTCCACTATTTCAAAGCTGCTAAGGTTCATGGTTTCCTTGGTTTCTTTTACCTCTAGTCTATTAGATTGTTTCCCACTTTTTATTATCTGCAGCATTTGCTCATAGAGAATTAAAGGAGCTTACACTAAACATCACCTTGCAGTACCAGTAATGTAACCCTTCTGCTGTAAATGAATGATTCATCTCTTCAGTCTTCTCCTGAAGATGCTCAATATACCTTCTTCATAGGTTCTTTTTAACACACTTGTGCTATTTTTGATTTCGTTCTATTACAACCTAAGTGTTGTCTAATAAAACCAACATTTTGTGATTTGAGATCTCAAGAACTGTGTTCTTTGCTGTACTCTGCAGTGGAGCATACAGTCTAGTGAAAGAGGCTAGTTGTGCCATCGACTGAAGTGTTGGTGATGTTAGGACAAGTGGGACACTGCTCCATGGCCTAGTGTAGAATGCTGCTTTAGTTGTGTGGGAGTATCCTCTTTCTATGTCGCTATAGCTAAAGTGGCAGTTTAGGTTCAAGCTGTCAGTTTCCCCAGTAGCACTTTCAAGATGTGTTTTCTTGTGAAGGGCTGGTTAGTTTCCTCAGTATCAACTGTCATTTTAAAATGTCTGAGAAATAAATATTTCAATGGGTGTTTCTCTTTCTCTTTTTGTAGCTATGTTGTGCAGATCGTCCTGAAGAAGGCGGATTACCACCTTATGTGTTTGCTCTGATGGTTATTTTTTTTCTGCAACAGAGGAAAGAACCCTTTCTGCCCGTTTATTTAGGATCATGGGTATGTGTGTGTGTGTGTGTGTGTGTTGCATAAGAGTTTTGTAAACATTTATTCATTTTTTCCTTGTGTAAACGCCAGATAATGCACTCTTGTTTCTTTCTGGGCAAAGAGAAAGAAACAGTTCATCTCAACAGTAGCTGCATGTAGACAATCCTTCAAATTATGATTTGGAGGATCAAGAACAAGCCACAGGCTTGAATGTTGCCACTTCCCTTCCCACACCTTTTTCATGCACATATCTTTAATACGCTACTTCCTGGTCTAATCAGACTATAGTTTGCCATTATGTTTGAACCAGCAAACTATGGTCTTGCAAACTAGAATCAAACTGTGGCTTGCAATCCTGTTTTGGAGGGCTCCCTTGGTGGCAAACTGTGGTTTGATTAGATCAGGAACTAACGTATTTAAGCCATGTATGTGAATGGAGGGGGTGTGGGGGGAAGGATGGAGTGCTCAGACTGGTGGCTTGATCCCAGTCTTCCACACTATTGCTTTGAGGATCATCTGTATTCAGCTAGTGTGTTAATATTCCTAAGTAAGAGAGAGACCATCAGAATCGACTACACTTCTTCCCAAAGAGGAAACTGCAAAAACCTTTCAACACTGTATCTTGTATCTCTCTGGGGGCCCCATTTGATTTTGACTGGAGAATCCAAGTCAAATTGAAAAATGTTTTGAAAGCAGTGCTATATTGGAAGGGAAAGATCCTCCATAGCAAATGGAAAAGATGGTGGCTTGAGGCTGGGATGAATTAGGTTCAGACCAATTGTAATGAATTGTTTACACTGAATGAAATGGATCCACACAAAATATTTAGGAAATTAAAAGTCTGTCCTGACTTCTGTCCCAGGTAAACCTGAAAACATTGATTAGACTTCTTAGATATAGAAGAACAATCATTGCTGAATAAGAATGAGCGTGGCTTCTGCAATTAGAATGTCAACACTCATATAGATATGAGTGATTCTGGTAGATTTGATATGGGCTTTTACAAGGGTTTTGGACAGTGTTCCTTATCAATGTATTTATTTGTTTGTTTGTTTATTTTCTATACCACCCAGCAGCTGAAGCTCAAGACCTCGTAGGGGATAAGACAAAAGTTCCTCTAATGAATTGATAAGTGGTTAATTGGTTAACCAGAGGATAGGAATAAATGGAACAATTCTCAAAATGAAAGGGAGTAAATGGTGAGGTCCCATAAGGATGTGTATTCTCACTAGTGCTATTTAAATTAATAAACGACCTGGAGTTGGGAGGTTTGCTGATGTCACTGCACTATTTAGGATGGTGAAATCCCAAGTTCACCTGGTTCAGAACACAGTGACCTAGTTCTTAATGGGGACCTGTGGTGGTGATCATATTTCCAGTTCTTAAATCTATGCTGGCTGCCAGATTGTTTCCAAGTACAATTTAAAGTGCTGGTGTTGACCTATAACAACCTAAACTATTGGGGTCCACTGTTTCCAAAGGATCACCTTCCCCCATATGAACCTGCTTATTAGTTAAGATCGTCAAATCAGACCCTCTTTACTGAGCTCTCACCTTCACATGTTAGGCAGCTGGCTTCTGAAGAGAAGGACCTTTGTTGTGTAATTCCCTCCCTATTCAATTCATCTGACTCCATTACCATATTGTAGGCACAGGCAAAATCTGGCGTATTCAGCTGTGCTTTGGCTGCTGTTTGTGTGTGTGTTTAGATTATTTATTGTATATGTGTTGTTGATTTGAATGTTATTTCAGGAAGAATGTGGGGTATAATATTTAAAATAAATGCACAGTGAAGATAGGATATATTTAAACCAGGTGAATAACAAAATGAATAGTGGATGAAATTTACTGTAAATGAAAAGTGATGCAGAATTTTGGGGTGGTCAGGGGGTGGGGGGAGGGGATTCTAGCCTCTCATGTACGCTGATGAGGTCCAGGTTGGCTGCGACTATCCAGAAAATAAATCTTGGATTAATAGTGGACAGCAGTGTAAAAAACCAATTCAGTGTTAATAATTGTTGTTGTTGTTCAATCGTTAAGTCATGTCCGACTCTTCGTGACCCCATGGACCACAGCACGCCAGGCCCTCCTGTCCTCCGCTCTCTCCCGGAGTGTGCTCAGGTTCATATTCATTGCATCGGTGATGCTATCTAGCCATCTCATCCTCTGCCGTCCCCTTCTCCTTTTGCCTTCAATCTTTCCTAGCATCAGGGTCTTTTCCAGTGAGGTTAATAATTAAGGTATTACAAATAAAACAGCAAGCAGTATTATCCTGTGTTCTAAGTCTGTGGTGTACTGCTCTGGTAACCCTGTCTTAAAAAGGATATCAGAGATGGAAAAATTAAAGAGCATGTATGCAAGTACATGCTCTTATTGGGGGGAAATCTTCTAAGAAACAGGAGTAATCATTGGACATGAACTGAGATGTTACTCATGTTTGGCGCTTCTGGGCATTTCTGAGGATTGTTATTCTTATAAAGACTTGATCACATAGCCCCACAAAGATTCCTGGGATAGAGTTGTGCTGTGAAGGGCCATTGGATACGTGCCGGATGGGGGTTGGAGGATTGAGGGGGGTGGAGGGTGGAGCAGCAACACACCGTGGCTTGTTCTCAGGGTGGCTCAGTGTTTCATGTGAACCCGCCCACTGTCTGTTAGCAGCAAGGCTTGAGATCTCTACGCATTGGAAAAAATACATAATCGCTATCTATTTCTCAGTGGTATCAAAGAATGTGGAGGCTCACTCATGGACAAACATGTGCAGTAATTCCATGTACTTTGTGATGTGGCACAAAATGACAGTTCCATTCAATGTTCATTCCCCTTCATATCATATGCTAACAGGAATCCATCGGTGCACCATTTTGCTCACATTCGCATCACATTCTGGAAGGATGTGATCCCTTTATAATATTCAAGCACACCATCTAGTGATCATACTTTTAAATGTGACACTTTTCAGACCTGCTTTCTAGCAAAGTGTACCACCTTATTTTTGTTCAGTCTCTTTGAAGATTGCATTGTGTTTTTCTTTGAATTTGTGACTCCAAATGCTTAATAAAAATACAGTTTTCAAAAATTATTAGAAGGGTGGGAGCACTTTATCTAAGAGGAGAGGCTAACAGGGTAAACTTTTTAACTGGGTGAACTACATACATATTTTAGATTTGGCTACCCCATGGGGGGTAGGGAAGGAGGAAGATGACAGAGATCTTAAAATGTGGGAGTGGTGTAGTGAGAGTGGAGAGAGAGAGACGGCTCCCTTTCTCATAATGCAACGTGTGGTCACCCAATTGGTTAGCAGGCTGTATCGCCATCATGCCTTCAAGAATAATGTGGCTAGCTGCTGTTTGAATAGAAGGACCATGGTCTGGCCAAGCAATGCAGTTCTCATTTCTTACGATAGTTTTTAATGATAGTCCTGTCAGTGCTATTGGACAATGGTTTGGATCCAAACTTTGCCTTCTGTGAATAGAAGGACTATTTCTGTCCACAGAAGGCTTTTGATCCAATGGAGGTATCCTGCTGGTGGAAGGCTGGGTGACTGGCTGATAGCCCTGAGTTACGCCTCCCACACTGTTCTGGAGGATCCCCCAATTCTTCAGAGCACATTTCTGGAGGTTGAAAGGGGCTGTATGGAGAAAGGGGAATCAGCAACAGTTGTTTTACCCTTACTCCAGCAGAAGCAAAGTCTGGATCTAAGCCAGAGTTTCCATCCTTAATCCTGATCTTTCTCTCGAATTTTATGTTTATCATTTTTTCATCCCCTGTTGCTAGATTGGAGGATTTTCATTGAACAAATTAGTGAACTTTAATCTAAAAGAAGTTGAAAATGACATTGTGGTCTGGGAGCACAATCCTGCTGTTGATGATCCCAGTTCTTCAAAGGAAACTTCTCCTAAGAGGGGCAAGGTATTTTAACATATTAATTTTAAGAAGGGAGTATTTTTAAGATAAGTGTTTTTTTAAAATGTGTACTTTGCTGGGGTTTTCAACATCAGTTGTAATTCTCATCATATATACTTCAAAGAATCATGGAATTACCATCAATGGAATATAGGTGCAACTAGAAAAAGGTCTAATATTCTCATTGACTTCAATGGGACTAGATAGCTATTACAGTATACAATCCTGTGGACATGCATGCAGGGCTAGAGAACTGAACGATTAACATGACCTAGCAATAAAGAATGATTTATTGTACCTAAAAAAACCAGTAACATGCTATAAGTCTATTGCACTTACTTTATGTTGAAGGAAACCTTGAGTAAATTGCTCACAGTAAATTGCTGTGCTTTTTAATATTTTATATAACGGTTTTAAAAGCTCGGAGCAGAGTACATGCAAGCATAAAGAAGCCAGAATTAATCATGTTGTAGTTCAAAAAGAAAGACAGTGATTAACTGAAGTCACTCATGTCATCTTCCAAATTAATTTTGATTTATTCAATATTTCAAGAATGTAAGCTTAAACACCTCACATGTTTTTCTTTTTAAAATTATCTAGAATAAACAAGGAGCCATTGTGCTATTTTTTATATTGGCTTGAACATATTTGAGGTACACATGCTGTGTCCATTGAGGGTGGTGCTAGATGCTTTCAGAAGAGGTACCTCAAAGATTCTGATACATCCTGTCCAATAACAAGCTTGTGCTTTGATAATCTTCTCAGTTTGAAATCTTCAGTTCGAAATCATGTGCTTCAACTGTAAGAATATGCTTGATAGAAATCTACTGCCAGTGTTCCGGAGCTTCTGATCACATGAGCATTTTTCATCTTAGGTTGCAATCCTATACGCACCTAGGAATAAGTCCCACTGAACTCAGTAGGACTTCCTTCTGAGTAGATTTGTACAGGATTGCAGTGTTAGTTACAAAATGCCCAGCCCTTGTATGTAATAATACTGGGCTGAGTATAGTATCAGAGCTCCTTTTCATTACTTGAAACTGAATTTGAACCTTTAAAACCTTGTTAAAACTGACATTGCCATATTTTTCTGCTTTGGCGCATGGTTCAAGGCAAACGTGATGATTCAGCCTTTGCTTTAATTGGCAGGTTCCTTTAGTGTTTGATTCAGATCATCAGTATTCAATCCCAGTTGGACAGCTTTGGGTTGAACTGCTTCGTTTCTATGCCCTGGAGTTTAATTTGGCAGATTTGGTAATCAGCATACGCCTCAAAGAAAAAGTGTCCCGTGAATCAAAGGATTGGCCTAAAAAGCGGATTGCTGTGGAAGGTATTTTAAATTAGTTGATTTTAGGAGGCTCCAATTTATATTGACTGCTGGAGAAGTTTGTATCATTTTGGATGTAAAGCTTTTGCTCTTGGCTGTTGGTTGGGCATCTGCAAGAAAACCTAGGGGACTTGTAAGTTTCATCTGACTCCTGTGTATGTGGTCTCTGCCCAAGGAAATAGTGCTGACCTGCTGCCTCCAAGGCAGTATAAGAGACCTTGTGGGCTGATCTCTCAACCTTCCTCTTTCTCCCTCCTCTCTATTTGCTTTGCTTTTTGAGCAGAAGGCCAGAGAGGTTTCCACAAGGCTTTTGCTTTTCTGAGGGAAGGAGCAAGTCACATAAGACTGCCCCTTTTTCCTTTTGCCATTTTTCTTAGGTGGATACCATCACTGTAACTACAGCTGAGGAAATCCAGAGCCGGTTTCTTTTTGACAGTGGGGCTCAGTACGATAAAGTGTGAGAACTCTCACATGGAATAACTGCTAGGTTGAGGCTGCTTAGAATTAGTCCCCATGACTGCTGTCTCCATGTGGCAAGCCATATGTGTGTACCTGCTAGCCACATGAATTGGGTGCTTTTTTCCTGACATGTCTCACCCGAAGAAGCTGTTTAAAGAAGCTTAATGTGAAGTAACTCCTAGAGCAGCTTTTCCAACCTGGTGCCCTCCAGATGCTTCAGACTTTACCTCTCATCAGCCCCACTCAGCATGGCCAGTGGTCAGGAATGCTGAAAGTTGTAGCTCCAAACAACTGGAGGGCACCAAGTTGTGGAAGGCTGCCCTAGTCACTGGTGCAAGAGACTCATTTTTTGTCGAAATATTTCTGATAAATATTTATTCATTTTAGAACATGTTTCTACTTCCTGCCTTCCATCCCTATGGGATCCTCAGGGTGACTTACAGTTCATGTATAAAACCATAAAGTTCAGAGTAAAACAAATAATCACCCACCAGCAACCATAACCCCCCCACAACTGGGCAGTTGAAGTCAACAAGCATTTCCATAAAATGCTCGTTTGTCTAAAAATGTTTGAGCTGCTGCCAAAAGGCATCCAGTGAGGCAGTCAGCCAGACTTCCCCACAGCAGAGAGTTTGACAGTTGGTGAGTAAGGCCCTATACCACTTTTTTCATCCACCACATTTCACAGAGTGGAGGGATGTAGAGAAGGGCCTTCCCTGATGGCCACAGTGTGCAAGAAGGTTCAGATCCATTGTATCACACAATACAGGATGGCATCCACAAGTGAGTAATGTGAATTTTGTGGATAGTCTCATGAAAATCCTGGTGAGGGGAGACAATTAAGACACAGATCCCAAACAATCAAAAAGATAGTTGGTCTTTAAGGTGCCACAAGACACTTTGTTTAAAATACTATTAGTAGATCCTTGCCAATGCTAGATACTTAGGGCTGACCAGGACATTACATACAGCTGTGTGTGACATTACACCAACAGCCTTTTGTAAACTGGGAGAGCCACTTCCAAAGAGGCCATCAGAATTGGTGAAGCACAGGGAGGCATTTACTGTTTTACTACCAGAGACTTTTACTACCTACTGTTTTACTACCACTCCAAATCACTCTACCAAGAGATGTTTACCCCTATGGGAGGACCCTGCAAGTAGAAAAGGCACTAAGGGGGTAGCCTAGGGAAAGCACCCCCTTTTCCATTGCTTCTCAGATCCCTATGAAACCAGCTTTCCTGGTTTTGAAATGAGCAAGGAGTATTGTTGTATGCATCTGCATGAAATGTTTGGTTCTTCAAAATGACCTCAATTGCAGTGGTGTTCTAATAAGCAAACAAAGCCACGTTATACATTTTTAAAGCATTGCTGAGGCCCCGCTTTGCATTCTGTTCTTTTCTCAGAGAAACTTTATTGCAGATGGCATGTAACACAGCCTTTTTGGCTAAGAAAACTCACCCTTTGCAACTCCCTTTTGAGGCAGTTCAGAATGCCCCCCCCCCTCTACATCAGGGTTAGGTAATATGGTGCCTGTGAGCACCAGTGTGCCCCTAGACACCTTTCTTGGTGCCCAGCAGGTGCCCCACCCAGCCCTTAAATAAAAAAAAAACAGCAGCTGGGATTGCTGGGAAAAAAAATTCTGTTGGTGCTGAAAACTGTGGGTTCAAAGGAGATGTTCTGTGTGCTGGGGCTGAGACCCCAACTCTGCCTTGTACTTGGTCTTTTATACAGGTTACATGTTCTTTGTGACTGGCCATGTTGCCCATGTGAGCCATTTTGTGATGGGACCCAGGACAGTCTCTCAAATTGCCAAATATGCCCACAGCCCAAAAAGGTTGCCTACCCCCGCTCTATATAGTTAAAGGCCTTTTTGTTTTCTCAGACAGATTCTGCTTTTTGCTAAATGCAGTGATTGGTGTGACTCCTCTATGGTTTTTATAGTCATCTGTTTATGGGGCTTTAATTGTGTTTTTATTCATGCCTTTCATAGGCAAATTGAAGATACCTTGTGTTGCCGAGGCAAATAAATAATGTGTTAGATAATTTATGCGATAGTATTCAAACCTGTTGTAACACCTTCAGTGGCATGCCCCATAAAGTTGACCTTGTTTGACTTTCATTTCACTCAGATCCTTATTCTGTGAAGAGGAATGTGGCAAGAACGCTTAATAGTCAACTGGTATACGAGTATATTCTTCACTGCTTACGGGCAACTTACAAGTATTTTGCCTTGCCCCATAAGAAGAGTACAAAAAACAACCAGCAGAGATCTCTAGAGTCCTCAGGACCCATGGAGCCTGAGAAGAATGCTTTGAAACATGGCATCCCTGATATGCAAAATGCACAGAATGAAGAAGAAAAGACGGTAATGGGCAGCTGCATAACTTCTACCAAGAAAAGTTCATATTTTCCTCAGGAACATGTGTTTGATCTTTCTCAGGTATTTGGTGCTGAAAGCTTTGTGGAAGAACAGTTGGCAGATGATATAGAGCACTTAGGGATTTCTCATGAAGACTCAGACTGCATAATTGAAGAATTTATTTCTGGTGACAATGAGGAATTTAAACCAAGCTGTGAAGAGACTGAGAGTGGAAATGAAGAGGAAGAGGAGGAAGGACATGAACCTGTTGGAAAATGGCAGGAACGTTTGGGTATTAATCAAGGATTGGATGAAGACAGTGAAAGTGGAGATCTTGCTGTTCCAACTAGTGAGCATGATGCTGAAACTGACAGCATTTCTGATTTGGAAAATTTTCAAAACACGGTAGCTGCTCTTGATGAATTTGGTTTAGAATGCAGTGGTGTGCTTGATGATAAGGTTGACATCGATGAAGAGAGCACAGAAGGCACTGATGAACTGGATGATTCCCTGATTAAGTTGGAACCACCAACTCAGGAACAAGTATTTGAAATGGATAACTCTGAGGAGGAAGAGGAGGAGGAGGAAGAAGAACACAGTATCATAAACCAGAGACAACACAGTAATGTTATCAATACTGAAGATGAGCTGGACAACACATATACTGGATCTGGTGTTGAGGAGGCGCTGTCTGAAGAGGAAGAATTGTTTATATCTGTTAAATATGAAGACGCTGATCTCAGAAAGAATGAAGATGAACTTCCAAGGATAGCTATGAACAAAGAAGATAGTGCTGAAAAAGGAATGTTTTCAGAAAGCAGCATACCCTTAGACCAGTATAGCAAATCTGAATTCTTCTATGAGTTTAATAAATCTGCTTTCACAAAAGGCAAGGTAATAACATCTAAATATTTAAAAAATTATTTGTAGTGCTTGCTTATCTGTGGAGGTGGGATCATAATCTACATTAGAGGCTGTGAGTTTGGCCCCACTAGTGACAATTCAGATTGGTGAATCTAGATTTAAAGAATGTGATTTAAACTGTTCTCCCCCATAGCACTTTCATAGCACCTTATTCCTTCCTCTCCCAATTTGTATCCATTATCTGGCTAACTGCTTGTAAGCTTCCACCACACGTCAAAATCTTCACTGGTTTGAGCGAGAAGCATGGCAAGCTTCACATTTAAGCATCTTGAGCATGAGGTTGGTTATGATTAAATGTCTATAAAGATGCAATCCAATGCATGTTTAGACAGAAAAAAGTTGGGAGGTAGGACCTTTTCCTATCTGAACATGCATAGGATTGCACCCTAACACTGGGGTAACTTTACAGGATAATACGTTGTTGGTGATGTACGTGGTCCCCAACCTTCTTAGCAGTTGCAAAGTGTAGCTCCCATTGGAATTGGAAATAATAAATAATCTCATCCCTATGTTTACCCTATACTTTGAAGCATGATCTTTTGTTTGTTTGTTTTCATGGTGTGAAGCAGAGATGGCCAGCTAGCGGGCCAAATCTTGATCTGACAGTCCTATCAAATTTTAATAGGTCTAGTCAGAAAATAATTAACCTTATACCTTTGTGTGTACTTTCTACCTGTGAAATCATCACTACTTGGCGATGCCAATTTTATTATGAATTCTCACCATCCATGAGGAGGTCAGATTATTCTGTCCTTTGTACTAGGATTAGGAGAACAGGGTGGCCCCCAATTCCTGACATAAA
The DNA here is from genome assembly GCF_057233095.1 of Heloderma suspectum. Classification (NCBI taxonomy): domain Eukaryota; kingdom Metazoa; phylum Chordata; class Lepidosauria; order Squamata; family Helodermatidae; genus Heloderma; species Heloderma suspectum. Next base: position 93,097,326 of record NC_139459.1, read on the forward strand.
TTCATCATCACCCCATGTATACCCAAGGCTGGGTGATGGTTGCTGTCTGCCACCAGGTCTCTCTTTCACTTCAGTGTTTCGGAAGCGAGAAAGTAATTGAGCTCAAAGAAGAGAACCACCTAATATGTCTTGCTTTCTTGCTTTTTCTTGATACAGTCTCCTACAGTTGTATGCAGCTTGTGTAAGCGAGAAGGTCACCTAAAGAGAGACTGTCCAGAAGACTTCAAAAAAATTGAGCTAGAGCCTTTGCCGCCATTAAACCCCAAATTTTCCAGTACTTTAGATCAAGTGTGCATCCAGTGTTACAGTAAGTTGGCAGAACATTTTAATTCAATTATTGTACCAAAAAAACTCCAATATTAAGGAAGAGTTCTTTGTATTTCCCCAAATGGGGCTGATTTTCTCCTGCAACCATCTTCCCCCAAGCTGGAATTTAGGTGTGTGTTTGCAGGTCACAGGAGAAAGTGGCTGTAGGGAAGTGTTAATTTCCCTGTCCTGCCAGCCATTTCTCTGCTGCAAATCATACTCTTCCCCACTGAATTGCAACTGTTTGGCAGTCTAAATTTTCAAACCCAGATCTGCTACTGAGGTCACACACAAGTACGTGTTGGTAAAAACCTGTTGCTTTTTAATACATTCAGAGAGATTTGTATATTGTTACTTGTGGTGATTGTATACAGGGATAATTATGTTTGACACTGGTTCTTTACTTCAGGTTACCAGCTATTGGGTATTGCATCGTAGATCTTGTATTCATCGTCTGTAACACCCCAAAGTGTCCAGCAGTTTTCTAGATCTACCAAAACTATCAGATAATTAAGGTGTGGTGCAATACCATTTAAAAATATTGGAAGAAATCTCTGTTTTGTGCACCGCTCACTTGCTGTCATGATTCTGTTTTTAAATGAATACATATTGTCTTTTCAACAGAGGATTTTGCTCCAAACATTATAGAGGATCAAGCTCGTGAATACATACGGCAGAACCTTGAAAGTTTCATCCGACAGGAATTTCCAGGTGTTTCTTGTGATTTAAAAAATCTGCCTTTATATTTAATCTCAGAGTTTTAAAGTGGTTTTTATGATGTCATTAGTTCACTATGCTAAACTATGTCCAGTACCGACAGAGTCAGTTGTTATTGGGTTATTTGAAGGTTGTTTCCCATTCCAACAAGCCATGCCTCCCAGGCTCGGACAACATGACAAGCCATGCCCAGCTGTATGAGCAGGTATGGCACCTGGCATGCGCTGTGGCTTCAACAAGCCACCACGGCTTGTTTAACCCATGGTGATCATGCAAACCAGGACAATGTGTTACTTAGCAGAAAATGTAAGTGCGTGCTTTTATATTTCTTACAACTATATTTATTCCTTTTACTTTTTAGTGGCCTAATTTTACAGTATTTATCACTAATAAATGCTAAATATTGCATGTAAATATGTCACTGAAATAAATCCTCCTTTACAGGCACTAAATTAAACTTATTTGGCTCTTCAAAGAATGGATTTGGCTTCAAGCAAAGTGATCTCGATATTTGTATGACAATTGATGGCCTGGAAACTGCTGAGGTAGTCTTTTCAATATGGACAACTTGAGAAACACAAATATATGTGCTACCTGTCTTTCTGCTTTTATGTTTCCTGAGCTACTGATGTTCCACATGTGTGTGCAGATATGCCTGCTTAATCATAATTATCTTCTGCAAGAAAGAGAGAGAAAGACTGATAAATGAGCAGATTCACCCTTTGCATTCAGATAGATTTTAAAAGTCTGTGTTTTTTTTATGTCAAAGTACGTATTCAATAATGACTTGCACTTGCAATAATCACTAGTCTTTGTACCAATGTAAAAACCAATGAACCATCCCCTAAAACAGGCCTGGGGAACCTGGTGCCCTCCAGAAATTTTGGACTCCAACTCCTGTCAGCCCCAGCTAGCATGGTTAGTGGTCAGGGATGATGGCAGTTGTCGTTCAGCACCACTGGCGGGTCACAGGATCCCCAGCTCTAGAATGTTAGAGGAGTACTGTCATCTTAATCATAGGGACTTAGAAAAAATGATTACATAAGCTATCATTGGCAACCGCTTCAGCTGTGTCAAGTGGGAGGAAGAATAAACATAGTCATAGCAATTTGCACTTGGAAACAGAAGATGCAGTATGTAAACCTGCTATAGTTGGAGTACAGTAGGCTGCTGCATGAGAGGAAAAAATACCAGCATTCAGTTCAGCTGTTTACAGGGGAGGGCACTCTTGAGGCCTTTCCCCAATAGTAGAGTGGCAGTACCTTGGCCTTCATATCTCTTGCAGGAACAGAAGTGCATATTTGCTTTCTCCCCTGACCCCCTATTCCTAATCTTAACAGGTAACTGGCACTATCAGCAATTTCAGTTGGAAGCCCCTTGCTTCATTTCATTTGGGCATCTAGACAAGTAGCTAGACACAGGGCTGTGAGATGCTTCCATTCTTCAGCACTAATTGCTCTGTGAGAATATGAATTCCACATGCTTGCGGTTTTCTGAATTGGAGATGGTAAAACAATAAACAGCCCAATACTAAGGCATAAGTTAAAGTATGTTTCAAACATACCTTCAACAGTTTTGGAATCTATGAGTATGGTAAACCATATGGATTGATCTGTTACACAGTGAAATTGATCACCAAGTATTTCCAGTAGCAATAATTAAATGTGACATTGGCGGAGGTGGGGGGAATCCAAATTTTCTTGTCAGTACACCAGAATTCTTTTTTCTGTCACAGGGACTTGATTGTATAAGAATCATTGAAGAACTTTCAAGAGTGCTCAAGAAACATTCAGGTAACCATTGCTGAAAATACGATTTTTTTAAAATGACATGAATATGAATTACATGAGATTGTTCATAAACTTCTAATTCTGCAAACATTAAAATGCTGTGTTGGCTCATGAGTGGAGTTAAATGTTGTAGGATCAGGCATTAGGAACACTTTAGGTACATACTTTTTTTCTGATGTGTCTGAAAACTACAAATAAATTTAGTTTGCTTTTTTAAGCCACTTATTTCACTCTGCATATCATTTATGTTGTCGGGGAATTCTGAAATTTGGTATTAACTTAAAATTATATCTGGGTCTGGTCCCTTTCCAGATTCAGCATGCATTCATTTGGGTTTGGGCCCAGAATCCTAACAATCTGATTTGGAGTAGGGAAACTTTCAAACTCTCTTGGTTGTAGCTGTGATATACATATGGCTCTATGTCCTTCATAACTGCATTATTCAGCCATCCACCTTCAGTCACTTTCCCATAGCAATACATCCCTAATACCTATTATCAGGCCAAAATACGCCAGACAGCTCAGTGCTCTGTGCTACTGGCCCCCAATTAAAAAAAAACAAAGTTTTTAGAGAGTATCAACAATTATGGAAATTTCTTCTTGCAATGACATAAAATGGCAGTGATCGGATAAACATAATAGAAAATGTTGCCTTGCTTTTCATACAAATTCATTAGCATAACTTTTGTAGGCATAGAATGGTAATGGGAGGTATGAGATTTAGGAGGAGGAGAATAATACCAGGTCTAATTATAGCCTGACAGCTAGCACCTGATGGACTTTTCTGAAGTGATAAACAAATACATATTTTTGACATATTTTTGTGTAATCTTAAGAGCTGGGATAGTCTTGTTTTTATTGATCTGTACGCCTGTTGATCTGTAAGCCTTTCTAGCTGACAAGCGGGATATAAATGAAATTAGTAAAGTAGGTTCAATGATAGATTTCTAGAAGAATTTGATCCACTAAACTAGTAATTAATAAGACTTTTTTCCTTCAGGAAAAAAAACACTTGTGTAGTGAAAAGGTTTTGGGGGCACATTTGTGAAACATTCATCCACACAGTGCGCTGGCACCAACACTTCTCATTAGTTGAGAGTATGCCCTAGATTGCACTGAACAGTCCCCTGTAGTTGTGAATTGCAGAAAAAGATCTGTAGTGATGAACAAGCTGTCTTCCTGCTGTTACTGATCTTCATATTGAGGCATCCTGACCACCTTCCAAGGGTTCCTCAGAACACAATCTGAAAATGGTTGCACTAAAATGAGGGGCGTGGAGTTCAGTGAGACTTATTCCCAAGTAAGTGGGCATAGGGTTGTAACCTAAACTTCACTGTGCACTTAAAGATGCTGCCTTTGAGTTCAATTGGTGTAAATCAGTATTTTTGTATTTTCATAGGTCTAAGGAATATCTTGCCTATAACAACTGCTAAAGTGCCAATTGTCAAGTTCTTTCACGTCCGAAGCGGTCTTGAAGTAGACATCAGTTTGTATAATACGTTGGTAAGAGCATCTTCCAGGCTGAAATGCAAGAGCTTTCAAATAGTCATGGCGGGGGGTATCTTACAAATGGGGCTGATTTCTGTCTTAGGCAGGGAAAATAATTTTTCAAATTACATTTAAATTCTCCTTGTGTTCATGGTGAACAGAAACAGGGTAGCGAAGCACCATGTGAGCAACCAGTCAATGGAGTTTGAGAAGTCAAAGCGTAAAGACTTTAGTGCCTTGTCTCACTGTGGGCTGTAGAAATGACTAAATATTAAAATACATCTGTCAAAAATGCATACCATTTCAAGAGTATTTCTTTTGAAATTATGTATTTTAGTGCCTGCTATTTTAAAAATAGGTGGTTTTTTTACTTGGTATTTAAAAATGAAAGGAGTGGTGGTGTATATGCTGTTTCCACACTCACAATTCTAACTTGAGTGGATCTGAAACTTGCTAGATCAGAGGTGCAGAACCTCAGGCCTGCGGGCCAAATCCAGCCTTCCAGAGATCTCAATGTAGCCCTCTGGGATTTCGCAGAAGGCCACGCCCCTTTCCCTCAGGAGCTTCAAGCTAAAATACGCTGATATTTTTGTTTTTTGGCCCCACCTTTTGCCTTCACTCCTGCCCACCACTCATATATGGCCCGAGAGCTTCTTCAAAATGGAATTTGGCCCTCAGGCTGAAAGAAGTTCTGCACCTCGTGCTAGATGAAGATATTTCCAAGCATTTTCTAAGCCAGAAGCCTGCTTCCACCACCCCACCCTTGTGCATTAGTCTCTGTCACATTCAGTTGTCTTATTTCTTTACAGGCCCTGCATAACACAAGACTCTTGTCTTGTTATGCAGCCATTGATGCCAGAGTAAAATATCTCTGTTATACAATGAAAGTCTTTACAAAGGTAAGTCAGCATCCCAAGTTCTATGAGAGAAAATGCAACACTAGTCGAGTTCTGCACCTAATTTTCCCCTGTCTTTTCAGATGTGTGACATTGGTGATGCATCTAGAGGAAGCCTGTCCTCCTATGCGTATACTCTTATGGTACTCTATTTCCTTCAGCAGAGAAGCCCACCTGTCATTCCTGTTCTTCAAGAGGTATACAGTACATATTTAATTTTTGGTACACTTGTATACTCAAAATAACTCAAAAGCACCAGGTTTTAAACTCTATCCCGAGAGTCTAATGTTTCTTTCCTTAGATCTACAAAGAGCCAAAGAAACCTGAAATTCTAGTTGATGGCTGGAATGTCTATTTCTTTGACAGAACAGATGAACTGGTGAGAGTCTGCCTAATATGAAAAGTAATCTTGCATATCATCCTAAAGTTTATACTCCTAACCTTTACTAGAATAATAGGATCATAGTTACCTGGAGAAGTGGGTGTGTGGGGAGAATGGATTAAACTTTGTTATCAGTCTTCTACAACTCCATACTGCATGTATTCTTCAATTGTAATGAAGTGTTTTATGCCTCAATTTACCTTGCGATGTTTCAGACCACCCTATATTTTTTATAGACTGTAGTGTATTGTGATGGTGTTAGGGTCATTTTTACCCCAGTTGCATGGAATCTGAAACTTAAAGTACAAAGCCCCTTCTGCTGAAGGAGAATATTTCATAAAGGTTTTATTCTTGTCTTTGCAGCTGGTGTCATGCTCAGTGTATCCCCTGTGTTTTATTTTGATTCTTATACCAGATTAGTAAAAGTACACTTTTTATTTGGCCAACAGTTAAAAATGAAATACCACTTTTCCTAATGGATAAACTTAAGATAGCACACTTAACAAAAATTATGTTCCCTTTTAAAGTTTTGCACAGGACCTGAAAAAGGGAACTGTTGAATACATTGTTAGGTCCAGCTACATTGAAATATTTAAATAGTTATGAATAATGTCTGAAGTATTGACCATCAAAGAAAATGTTTTCATTTTTAGCTAGCAGTTTGGCCAGACTTTGGTAAAAATAAGGAATCCATCGGTGAGCTATGGCTAGGACTTCTGCGTTTTTATACTGAAGAATTCGATTTTAAAGAGCATGTTATCTGCATCCGAAGAAAAAATTTGCTTACAACATTCAAGAAGCAATGGACTTCAAAATACATAGTTATTGAAGGTATTACTCTAAATCATGGGAGTTTATTGATAATTTAACAAATACTTTTTTACTGCAAGAGCCAAGTTTAATTAAATACTTCACTGGTTATGTTGGTTCAGTAGTTGCAGTTAAAGGTATGGCACAATACAGGCAATAAAAACATAAACTTGGCTCTAAATTTGCATTATAACAACATGATCCTAAAAGGACATGTTGCAAATTACTATTAAGAATAGGCACAACCACTGCTGTGCAACCACATTATCATGAGCTGTGATATTGTGTGATTATCACAAGCTGACCATGGACCAGCAACTGTTTGCTGGGGAAACTATCCATTTCTGCCACTAAATAGAGGAGGGAGACCTAGCACCCTCACCAGATGGCATCAGGAGGAGATAGCAGAAGCTCCAGGAATGCTCCTTTAACACTTTGCAGGTGTGTGGCTGCTGAGTGGATAGCAGTGCCTGGCATGGGCACAGATAATATCACTGATGAGCATTGCTGTCCACTTAGTAGCTGTGTGCCTGCACAATACTTCTCCTGATGCCCTTTGGTAGGGGTGCCCTCTTCTTCAGTGGATCTTCACTGTAGAAGCTGGTAGTCGACAAGTGACCTGCCACACACACTGCCATTGCATTGAAGAAATGGGTATGGGATGTAGAGCAGAAATAAGAGTATTAGACCAATAATTGTACACGATGTATAGATTGAGATGTTTTTATCAAGTTGGGCAACTTATGGCCCTCCAGGTGTTTTGGTCTACAGCTCCCACCATCCCTCACCATTGGCTATGCTGTCTAGGGCTGCTGGGAATTGTAGCCCAAAACATCTAGAGGACCACAAGTTGCCCACCCCTGTTTTATAGTGTATACCCACTGGAATCTGAACCTGCTCACATCCTCTCCTTCTTCACACATAGTTAACTATGGAATTCACTACCACAGGATGTGGCGATGGCCACCAATTTGGATCGCTTTAAAAGGGAGTTAGACAAATTCCTGGAGGAACAGGTTATCAATGTCTACTAGTCTTGATGGCTGTGTGCTACCTCCAGTACCAGAGGCAGTGAACCTATGTACACCAGTTGTTGCGGAACATGGGTGGGAGGGTGCTGTTACGCTCATACCTTGCTTGTGGGTCCCTGGCCGACAGCTGGTTGGCCACTGTGTGAACAGAATGCTGGACTGGATGGACCCTTGGTCTGATCTAGCATGGCTCTTCTTAGGTTCTTATGTTCTTATGTCTCATGGGGCTCTTTCCTAAAATCACATTGCTATGCGAACACTTTATTTATTTTATTTGTTGCATTTCTGTACTGTCTCATAGCCGAAGCTCTCTGGGCAATTTACAGAAGGTTACTTGACATTGGCCCTCAGTAGGACAGCCCTGCATCATTCCACCTTCCTTGTTTATCTTGTTGCCTTGATTTTCATTTCCTCTAGTTGTCCCATGTATAGACAGACATAGCCTTTGAGTCTTCCTGCTTGCCTGCCAGGTAGCTGATGGTGATAGCACCCCAGTAACTCCTGCTATCTGGCCTGGCAGCTTTATCTACATCTCCCCTATCTCTCCATCCCTAATGAACTAGTCAGTACAGGTTCTCACACAGCCTTTCCTGATGGTTCTTACTCTGCCTTCCCCCTCTCACTAATGGCTGTTGTACTGTAATTATCCTTCCCCCCTCCCCCTGCCCCATCTGATTTGCAGTGAATTTTGGTGCAATAAAATGTTTGACTGAGTTTTGCAATTCACTAGACTGGTCCTTTCTCTCATTGAAAGTTTTTCATCTTCAAAAACTTTTGTATCTGTCTTCAGTGTTTTCCCTTTTCTCTGTGTGTGTCTGAGGAAGGGGAAGAAATCTGTTCTTGAATATCGATTTAACATTAGAAATTTAACCAGCATTCCTGTTGTTTTTTAATTTATGTCAGTTGATTTGTCCATAAGGTTGGTGGGGGCTGCGGGTGTTAATGGATTCTAGCTAAAGTCTATAACACTCTTCTTGCAGATCCTTTTGATCTGAATCATAATCTTGGAGCTGGATTATCAAGAAAAAGTAAGACTCCTTTTCATAATTATGTTGTACAAAAATATACTTGTATCTAAGTGTGTGTGTGTCCACTTAGACAGTTAATTGTTTTTGTTTATTCTAGTGACAAACTTTATAATGAAGGCTTTTATAAATGGCAGAAGGGTATTTGGCACCCCAATAAGAGGATTTCCTAAAGAATATCCTTCAAAAATGGTGAGTGTGTTAGGAATATGACAGTATGCTGGCTGTGGCTGATTGGAGATGCAGGCTTCATCTGGAGGGCCACATGTTCCCCACCCAATTTAAAATATTGTGTATTGTCAGAATATTTTGAAGGGACCTATGGAAAAGTCCCCTGTACTAAATATTATAGCCTGTATACAAATTATTCTTGAGGTGAACACAGAGGAAACATAGTTTTGCAAGACTACTAAAAGCTTTTACCTAAAATGACATTACACACCTCTGCTGAATCCATGTGATGGAGAATGAAGCTCTGACATAATGCTGCACCTATTGAATTTAGTAGCTGACATCACCTGTTTATAGTACAGGGTGTACATCTCTTGTTGTGCTCCTCATCCAGTATTCTCATGTATTCATCCTAACTACACCAGCACCATCTCTTCCCCGCAGAACAAATGTAAGCCATTTGGACATGAAAATAATGGCAATAAGGGAAAATCGAGCAGATATAGCCTTTAATCCAGCCTGCGCTGCAGCCCAGCCTGGTTGAGCACACTCTGGGGGCCCCTCCCTCTCCCAAAGCCATGGCACAAAGGGGTATCCCAGCTTATATCCAGTCTCTGATCAGAGATAGGTGATAAGATGGGGATTGCCTTATAGCATTTCCCACACTGCTTGTGCCCCAGTTGGCACTGGAAGAAGGAGCCCAATTCAGTCGTAGCTGGCAGGAGGCAGCTCTCACAAGGCCTGGCCAAGTCCCTTCCCCACCACGTGCATTCTGTGAATGAGCAGCCTGACTTGGTTGGGGCTTGTGGAAGCTGACTCCTGCAAGCCCCAGCCAAGGCTCTTTCTCCATGGAGAGAGAGGCACAGAACCGTGGTGCTCTCTGCACGGAGAAAAATACATTTTTTAAGGTGGGTGGGGCAGATGATATCAGGGGAGGGGAGGAGCTTTGGGGCGAGGATCTACCTCTTGACATCATCCAGCCCACTGGCTTGTTCTGGTGTGGAGTGTAATTCAGCTCCCAGACCAAAAGTGGTTGCCCTCCCCTGCCTTAATGTCTGTGGGGAAGCACATCCCCAACGCCTTCCATCGCAGTTCTGTACAGATAAGCATTGCAGTGTGGTTGTTTTAATGAAGGAAGAGTGGACTGGATTCAGAGTTGTAATTCGGTAGTTTTCTTAGATGTTTCTCTAGAGTCCTTACTGAAATTTAAATAGAGCTAAACAAGGAATTGCCAGAGCCATAGACAGTTAGTAGTGTTTACTTACTCTGCATTAGGCGGAAATAATTGAGCTCTTTTAAGGAGTCAGATGCTAACTTCTATAAATACCTTTTTTGCTAGGAATATTTTTTTGACCCAGAAGTGCTGACAGAAGGAGAACTGGCCCCAAATGATAGATGTTGCAGAATTTGCGGTAAAATTGGACATTTCATGAAAGACTGTCCCATGCGGAGGAAGTAAGTACTTTTTTCCTGTCAAAGGACAATCTGTTTCTTGCAGCATGAATGTTTTAACTGGCCAAGCGCAGACATAATGTTCCCTATTTCTGAAATGTCATTAGCAAATCAGGAACATTACAACTGCGCTGAGGCACTGTGTTGCTGTAGTAATTCTAAAGTATTTATAGCACCTTGAATGTGAGCCTTCGTATTTTGGAAATGCTATTCTGTTTTGTATCGATGAAAATATTATTAAATCAATTTTATATATGAGATATTAGTCATAGCTAATATTAGTCATATATATTCATAAATATATTTAACTAATAAAGTTCAGGAGCTGCCACCAAAGATCCCTTTTATGTATAATTGAATCATGTTTCCACCAGCAAGGGATTACTTTAAATTGATCTGCAAATCATAAAATCTGGAGGGATGAAGACTCAAATGGGGCAGAAACAATACATTAAAACTGAGAAAGTTAGAAATCCAACTGCGAATGCATCAAGACTAAAATATCCTTTGCCAGTTGATTCAAGACATCCAGCATAAAGAGAGAGTGTGATGTTTAGTACATTTTAAAATAATCTTGGTTCAGTCCTCTTTTTTTCATACTTAAGTCATTGTAACAGAAAGTTGACTGTAATTTGTGATTTCTTAGACTGAGAAGACGGCATGATAGTGAAGATCCTAAAAACCAAAGATATACGGAAAACAAAGAAAAAAGTAAAGAGGAAAAAGAGACCCCAGTTAAAATTACAGAACGAGAAGTTTTGCTAAAGGATGGGAAACTGCAGATATGTACACCTAACAAAAACAAGTTGGGCAGGGGAACAGTGGAAACTGGAAAAGAGAAGACTCCCAAGCAGCCAGTAGAAAAATGGAAGCGACAGGAAGACAGAGATTTAAGAGAAAAGCGTTGTTTTATTTGTGGAAGGGAAGGACATATTAAAAAAGAATGCCCACAGCACAAAGGAGCTGCAGGTATGAAACCTAGGAACAGTCAATCACTGATAGTGCGCATATTACTAAAAATATGTTCAGCAAGTTTAACTTGCAGACTTTGGTCTTGCATACTGTTTTTCTAAATCTATGGGGTTGAATCCAGAGTTGCATAGAGTGAAACTCTGTGAAGTGGATGCCCCACAGGCAGAAGTGGGGCGGGAGCCAGGGAGCGCAATTCTTGCTTATTTTCCTCCTCCCCCTGAAAATCTGCTCTGGATGGTTGGGAGACCTCCAGCATGCACGGTGGTGCTGGGAGCTGCAGGGGAAAGGGGAGATCCGTGAAAAACATTTCCTTCACATGCAGCAGCATCCAGTTAGCAGAGCAGGAGCCTCTTCTGGATCCAGCTGGCTTCAGCCAATGGAAGAAGCCCTTCCATTCATGGAACAGCATGTCTGGATCCAACTTGTGACTCTGAAATGCTTTTCAGTAGAGAAAGTAAATGTTTTGCTTAATTCATCGGAGTGTCTCTCCTGATACTTTTTTCACCCTATTCTCTTGTGCTGTTTTCCTGTTGACCCCCCCGGTCCCCCGAGCTTCATTTACTCTAACTGGGATACTTGTATCCTTTCCTCATGGGGGTATGGTGGGGAGCAGCTTGGAGGTAGGGTTTTTAGTGGGGAAATGTTCTAAGGGAAAGGATTAAGAAGTCCCTCCCCCTACACACCACTCTTGCCACTTTAAATTTCAACTGCATGGTTTAAAATTAAAAAATCTCTAAAAAGAATCCAAACTCCCCAAGGGGGGGAACCTTTTGAAACTTAGCCTTCATAATGCCTTTTACTGTTCCAGCTCATAGGTAAGAAGTTACATTTTAAATCCCCCAATGCCTTCTATTTGCTGAATTGTTGCCTGGCTCTGTGGAACTTAAAAAGTTGAGGTGGAAATGCAGGCATTTCTTTTGCAGCCAAATTGTCACTTAATCTTAATTTTTCTAGGTGTGTTGAAATCAGAAAGTCCATGTGGATCCCCTTTATCCAGTGCTTTTAAACACTCTGGTCGATTAAATCAGGTAAATAGCACATTTTGATGTTAATTTTTTTTTAAAAAAAATACCTTTTCTCTTCTAAATGTGTGTGACACCATGTTAGATAATTATACCAACTAGAGCAGGGGCTTCTAACTGCTGTAGTTCGAGGGGCCAGATGATCCTCCCACCCAGCCCTCCGCAGGCTGAATGATGTCAGAGCATGGTCACACCCTCTGATGTCATATGGTCCCTTGCTGAAGCACCAGGAGGAGCCCTGATTTCGTTGCACATGTGCTTTCCCTGACTGGGGAACACCCACTCATGGCGAAGCCACCCTGGCTGAGGCAACAGGTGGAATATCCACCCAGTGCCTCAGCTGGGATGATTTCATCTGTCCTGCGCCTTCCCACATCAAGGAGGAAGCAGGGTAGGCAAAGCTGAGCTGGCTCAGTCCCCTTCTGTCATCCACTAGAGGAGCGAAGGGGACTGCACTGGCTCGGGTTTGCTCTGCCTGGGCTTTCCCGAGCCAGGGAAAGCCTAGGAGGAGCTAAGCCTAGCTCGTCATGCCTGGCTTCAGTGCACACAGGCTTTTCCTGACTGGGGAAAGCCTGCACACACTGAAGCCTCCCTAGCTGAAGTAGCTTCTTCACCTGCCCCATGTCTTCCCTCATTCGGGAGGAGGTAGGGTAGGCGAAGCCAAGGGACTTGGCCAGCAGCTTGAAGATTCTTCCGCGTGCCAGCCAAGTCAGGTGCCTCCTCTGCATGCTGCTCACCTTATCCAATGGTGGTTGTGTGTGACAGATCACCCAGGCGGCATGCAGAAGAGTAGTTCCTCCATGCACAGGCTGAGTCACATGCCTTTGCACACTATTCTAACGGGCCAGTGAGAAGTGCACGAACGGGAAACCCTGATGCTATCTGCAATTGGAGATAATGCTGGGGATTCCTGTCCTGGAATCTGACCTGCAGAGGGGAAGAGGAGCATGGGAGAGAAACCTCTGCATGCTGCATAGGGACCTCTGCTGGGATGAATTTAGCCAGAGGGCCAGAGATTCAACACTCCTGAAATACAGCGTTCAGTAAGATATTTCAAGTGCTATGCTGCTGCTATTACATCATATATTAGCTAACTTTAAATGTTCACTCATGCCCTGTTTTTAAGGGACTGCTTCTACAGGAAGAAAAAAAGAAACAGAAAGGAAAAATTTTCTTGAGTCCCCAATCAGGTTTGTGAATTAGTCTTCTTCCAATATAAAACCTAAAAAAATGGATGCACGTATTTATAAAACAGACAAAAATAGACAACCCCTACACAAGTGCACACATATCTGGGTTGGCCAGGTTTTTTATCTTTGATAGGTGGCTAAAAGTTAGTGATTCCCCCCCCCCCCAATTCCCCAGCAACCCCCTGGAACACAATCCACCCCATTCAGAAAGGATCCCTCAGAAGCTTTTGTTGAAGTACGGAAGCTGTAGGAACTTCCCTCCGTAAGTGATTCTTGGGTTCCAACCCAGTAGTTCTCAACCAAGAAGCAAGTGCTTCCTTTAATACACACATGTACATACCAGGCATTATCTCAGAAGTGATGAAACTAAGGTGTGTGACTGGTCCCAGTTAGTAATCTAGCAGTTCCATTCTCTACTATCTGCAGTTTCTGGGTCATCTTCGGGGGCAACCTGATGTAAACTATTACAGTAGTCTTAAGTGGGAGACTACCAGGGTATGGATAACTATGTCAATGCTACCCTTATCCAGGAGAGCACACTTGATTCTAAACGGCTGAATGACACTTTGTGCTACTGAATGTATGTGCACCTTTAATGACAAAGCTGGATCTAAGAGCAACTCCCCAACTTCAAACTTGATCCTTCAAGGAGTGTGCAACCCCATCCAAAACAGGATGAACACCATCTACTCAGACAGATTAATTATCCACCTACAGAAGCTCCCACTATGTCAGGATTGAGCTTCAGTTTGTTACTCCTCATCCAGACTGCTATGAATTCCAAACACTGGCTCAACACATCCACTGTCTATCTTGACACCGATGTCAGAGCAGGAGAGCTGGATTGATTACTTTTCACTCCAGATCCTCAGATGACCTTACCCCAGTAGCATGATGTAGATGCTGAAAATATGGGGGATAAGATAGAACCCTGTGGGACTCCACAGCAGATATAGAAATTTCGTAGCGCCATCTTCTGGAAATGACCCTGTAGATAGGACAGAACCATAATAATAACATGTCCCCAACTCCTGACCCACAAAGCCTATCCAGAAGAATATCAGTGTCGCTGAAAGGTCTAGCAGAACCAGCATTGTGCTTCCCGTCTTTCTCATGGCATAAGCCATCAGGGCAATCTAGGTCGTTTGTATGCCAAAACTGCTTTAAGCCAGTTGAGATGAGTCCACATAATCAGTCTTACCCAGGGGTCCATGCCCCACTCCCTCAAGCACCTTGCCCAAGACGGAGATATTTTCAGCCAAATGACCTTCTTCATAGTCTCTGTGCATCACACGTATGAGCTCTGCACCTGCGTGGAACCTCGTTCAGGAAACTTCTATAGCTGAGGAAAACATTTTTGGCAGAAACCCTCCCCCACCATCCACTGTGCACATCCCATTGGATTCCTGCCCATTTCCTCACTTCTCTTTTGACCACCTTTCTGAAGGATGCTTCGTCGGGAACTTCATCTTGCTAGAGTCTGTGTTAGTGCTGAGGTAGTTTAAGTAGCTTTCTTCTTTTCTCTTCTGAAAAAAAGTAGTTAGTTTAGTTAGTGTTTTTGTAGATGTTATTCTTTGCGTGATCTTGGATTGCCAAGAGGTGCGTATGGATGTTAGGGCCCCCTTTCGTAAATGCACTCACTGCGGCAGCAAACTACCCCCATTGACGGACATTCTCTGTGTTTGCTTTGCCTAGGGGGAAGCTTATGTGGTGAAGACCTGCCGTCACTGTATGAATTTCACAAAGCAGACTAAGCGCCATTGTTCAGACCACTTAAAAGCTTTGTTGTGGAAAAAGGCACTGGAAGCTGTGGATGCTACTTCAAAGACTGACAAATCTCAACCTACGGCTATGTCGGGGAAGTCACAGACATCCTCATCTCCACTCTCTAAGTCCCTGGCTCTAACCACAGGCCAGATGGACCCGTCTATGCCTGGCCATTCTCTTGCCATTTCTACAGCAAAAAAGCTTTCAGAGAAGGCTAGAACACCCAAGGCTTCAACTGAAATCAAGAAAAAGGAGCCTAAGGTACACGAGACACAAGTCTCAGCAGAGATTATTGTTCAACCGACTCAAATCCCACCACACCCACCATTACTGGATTCCCCCATTCCGAAAGCTTCGTTGATATCGATGGTGATACCAAGGCCTTTATTGGTATTGCTATAGGAATGGTTGCCATTGGCATTGACCTCTGAAGGGGAAATAAGGGATTTGTTGCCCCCGACTGCACCTCACGGCTCTCTCCACGGCCAGTTCTCCGTGTTATTGTTGGGTACCAGAGGCAACATTATGACGGCCACCACAGGAGGATTTGTTTCTTCCTCCTCCATTCCCTCCTCGATCTTCCATAAGGAATCGGTCCCCCTCAGGAAATAGGGCATCATCCGTTCCTGCGAAACTTACGTCTCCAGGTCCTCTCCAAAAGGAAAAGGCTAGTACAGCAACATACGAGGAAGCGACATCTCCACGATCAGCAAACGACTATCAATCTGATTCTTTTTCAATTACAGCAGCTCCTCCCTTGATCTCTTTGCCAGATAATGCGGTGGGTATACAGGAAGGTACATCTCCTTCGGAAGATCTCTTTCATTTTCTGAACAAATTCTCTGGATGGCACGGTCATTGGGGATTGAGCCCCAACAATCTACCGAGAGATTACAAGCCCTAGTTTTTGATGTTGTTTATACCAAATTGTCAGCACTGGTTTCTATTTCCTTTTTGCCTATTCTGTTGCAGAAGGCTCCTTCTTCAATGGCTCCCACATCGAAGAGGTTGGAGTCTTTATATAAGGTGCAGGAGAAGGACGCGGCTTTTTTGTTTACTCATCCTCGTCCTAATTCAATTTCTGTGGAGTCTTCACAAAGTAAGTCCCAGAAGGTTCATGCTTCTCTGGCTGATAAGGAGGGAAGGCATTTGGATCTGTTGGGCAGGCGAATCTATTCTTCTGTGGCTTCTAAGCCCCAACTTAGGGTAGCCATTTACCAAGCCATGATGTCACAATACCAACTTTTTTTATGGGAAAAGGTTGGGTCCCTCTGTGACTACCTTCCAGAAGAACAGCGAGAACTGGCAAGAATTTTTTTAAGCGGAAGCGCTAAAATTGTCACGTCAACAAATGAATACTACAAGCAGTCAAGCCGATTGTGTTGCTAAAGCGATGGTTGGGGCCATAGCCCATAGAAGACATGCCTGGCTTAGGTCAGCGGGGTTAACTCCAGAAGCACGATTCCTGATAGAGGCCCTCCAATTTGATGGGGAAAGCTTCTTTAACACTAAAACTGATGAGGCTATGGATGCCATACAGAAGGCAAAAAATACAGCAAAGATGGACATATCACAACAGAGTCAGTATACTCCGTATTGACATAGAAAATGGTATCGACAGCAACCTTTTTATCAACAGCATCAATATCAGGATCGACCTGTTCGGTTTCAGATCCAGACACAGAGATGACAACAGCAAATCACCCCTCTCACCCTAAAGGGGACACTTCTAAGCAGAGACTTTGACTTGGACCTACATTTGACTCCTTACAGTCCCATGCTTCTGATGTTTGGTTCAATCCTCTCCTGCTTCCTACCTGCTTGATTGATGATAACCTCAGATGCATGGGTTCTCAACATTGTCCGGTTCAGATACCAGATAGAGTTCGAAGTCCTCCCTCCTCTCAGTATTGTGAAGGACACCACACCATCAAAAGTCCTGCAAGAGGAGACAGAAACTCTTCTTGGGAAGGGTGCTATTCGAAGTGTTGTTCCATTCAGGACAAGAGATGGGTTTTTCTCCTGCTACTTCACAGTACGGAAGAGAGATGGGGGACTTCGACCTATTCTGGATCTTCGAAATCTCAATCTATTCATCCACACCACAAAGCTTTGAATGACTGCGTTAGCCACAATACTGCCTCTCTTCTGACTCAAAGTGTCTGGTTCGCGGTGGTGGATCTCAGAGATGTATACTTCCATATTGCTATATGGGAAAATTACCAGAAATACCTCCATTTCATTATTGGGATGGAGATGTTCCAGTTCACAGTGCTTCCTTTTGGGTTGGCAACAGCTTCGAGGATTTTTACCAAATGTGTGGCTGTAGTCTGTGCTTATCTCTGCACCCTAGGGATAGAGCTATATCCTTACCTAGACCATCGGCTAGTAGTGGCATCATCCAAGAAACTTCTTTTTCAGGCTGCCTTGGTGATCAGAAATCTTCTGGATTCCCTGGGCCTCCTACTCAAGGAAGACAAGTCACGCCTCGACCCCACTCAGAATCCTGTTTATTGGGGCAGTTTTGGACTCTGTGTCAGCAAGAGCTTATCTTCCTCCTGACAGGTTGTATAGTCTTGTAGGTCTAGCCAAGAGGCTTTTTCAAGATTGTTTGACAACGGCATTCAATATTCCAAGGCTCCTTGGTTTGATGGCATCAGCAGTGTATGTGGTCGCTTATGCAAGGCTTCTGATGAGATGGCTACAGGTCTGCTTTCTAAGGTCATTCGATCCAACCTTACAATGCCTGTCAGGTCAGTCTGACAAACCCAAGAATGGTGGTGGACAGTTTGGTGTGGTGGATGGATCTGCTCAATCTGATTCAAGGCATGCCTTTTTCGCCACCGATACCAACACACATTTTGGTGATCAATGCTTCTAGCTTGGGATGGGGCACTCATTGTGGCCCTCTACAGACTCGTGGAGTTTGGCTCCATACCAAAAGATGTTTACACATCAATGCCTTAGAGTTCCTGGCTATAAAGAAGGCATTTCCATCGTTTGAGACACAACTCGTGCACAGGCATGTCCAAGTGCCAACAGACCATACGGCAATCCTCTGTCACCTGAACAAAGCAAGGTGGCACCCAGTCAAGCACATAGGTGAAAATGACAGTAGACTTGTTAGATTGGGCTCTCGTGAGGAATAATACCCTCATGGCTCTCCATATACCAGGCAAGGACAATTTCCTTGTAGACTCTCTAAGCCAAATTCCTCAAGTATCTCACAACTGGCATTTGGCAATATCATCCCACAGGATCATCTTTCGCAAATGGGGCACACCAGTCATAGACCAGTTTGTGACTAATCAAAATGCTGTTTGTCGCAGATACTGCTCCAGAGGAGGATTGGGAAAAGACTCACTCGGGGACGGACACCTTTCAACTTCACTGGTTGGGGAGCCTGCTTTACTTATTCCCACCATTTCCTCTGTTACCGAGAGTTTTGCAAAAGATCAGGAGGGGCTGGATGAACTGCATTCTGATAGTGCCATGGTGGCCCAGGCAATGGTTTGCCTCACTGATCAAACAGTCAAGAGGCCATTACTTCAGATTCCCGTTGATACCATCATTATTGACAATGGACAATGGCCACATCCATCACCCCAACCTGCACGCACTCAAATTCACAGCGTGGAGACTTCATCCACTGCAGCTCCTTTTTCAGGGAAGGTGCAGGAGGAAACCAAGTACAAGACTTTATAAGAACAAATGGGAGGCATTCTCTAAATTAGTGGTTTCCAAGGGCATTAATCCATACTCTGCTCCATTAGACACTATACTTAGCTTCTTGCATATGCTGTTTGAGAGAGGATTTAAACCACCGTTAATCAGAGTGTACTTGGCAGCTATTACAGCTTTTCATTTACCTGTTAAGGGGTTTTCAGCGTTTACACACCCTGTTGTTTTTTGTGGGGTCTTAGGAATCTCATGCCTCCAGTTAAGAATTTTGTTACACAGTAGAGTTATCGGTTGTGCTAAAACGTTAACCTCCAAACTGTTTGAGCCTTTAGCCAGAGTGGATTTGAGACCGCTTTCTTGGAAAGTGGCATTTTTATTTGCCATTACCATGGCACAGAGGTCTAGTGAACTTTGTGCATTAAGGTTAGATTCTCCGAACCTCATCGTTCATAAGGATAAGGCAGTACTTCGTCCAGATCCAGCTTTTTTTTACCTAAGGTTGTATCTGGTTTTCATATGAACCAGGTTATTATTTTACCCACTTTCTTTCCTTCACCATCGTCTTAGTTGGAGTCCACTCTTCCTGCCTTAGATGTGCGTGGAGCATTTGCATTCTATAAGGCAAGAACCGAGACATTTCGAAAATCACAAAGACTCTTCATCTGTTATGAGGGACCGAAGAAGGATCTTCAACTATCTTCACAATATCTCATGGCTTGGATCGTATACGCCATCAGTCTAGCAGACAAGCTAGCTGGATTAACCATAGATGGTCCTGTTAGAGCACATTCAACTAGATGTGTATCAACATCGATGGCATTTGGATGTCTGTATCGGTATCTGCAGAGCTGCAACGTGGTCGAGACTATCAACATTCATCTCTCACTAACTGCTCGATGTGCATGCTAGAGAGGACTGTAACTTCAGTAGAGCAGTTCTGTCTTCCGTCCTTCAGTAGGACCTACCCACCTCTGGTAAGTCAGCTTGTTAATCACCCATATGTGTGATGCACAGAGACCACGAAGAAGAAATGCAGGTTGCTTACCTGTAACTGTAGTTCTTCGAGTGGTCATCTGTCTGTGCATTCACACAATCCACCCACCGTCCCCGCTTTGGTGTCGATGCCATTACTGTTGTTGATGCCAGAGTGAACAATACTCCTTCGTATGAGGTCAGTTAGTTGGTCTCAAGGAACTGAGGAGACAGGCGGGAACCCGATGGGACATGCGAAGTGGATGGTGGGGGAGGGTTGCTGCCAAAAATGTTTTCGTCAGCTATAGACGTTTCCCGAATGAGGCTCCGCACAGGTGCAGAGCCCATATGTGTGAATGCACAGATGACCACTTGAAGAACTACAGTTGCAAGTAAGCAACCTTCATTTGTTGATAGTGAGGCTTTGTTTGAATAATGCTAGAACTCTCAAAACCACAGTGAATGAGAGAAAGTACCTGGTATTAGACTTACTATATCTATATGTTCTTCTATCAGAAACCTAATAAAATAGTGATAAAGAGATAGTTATCCATGGATATAAAACTGACAGAAAGGAGAGTTTATCACACCGGCTAGTATTGCTGTAGATCTCACAGAGGAGTTGAATGCAACAGACTGGAAACTTTAAGGGGAACAAATTTAGTCATAGAATCAGTGTGGGTTTAAGGCCAGAAAAGAATACAGAACTGGAGGCATGCTTCCACCCCCTAACCAAAGCGCAAACGTTGATACTGAGCAAGAGAAAGTGAGAAATCCCAGAGGCAGCCAAAAGAGAATATATTGAAATAATGGATGACTTTAGTTATCCTCACACTGACCGGGTAAATGTACATTGAGATCATGGCAAAGAGATTATTTCTGTGTAAAATAAATTATTCTGCCTTAGAATAGGAGGTAGAATCACTTCTGGAGGATGCCAAGCAGAGTCATGGTGGGCGGCATGGAGTGGACCTGGTATTCACATGGGGTTTTAGTTCAAACTTTTAAGTTTTCAGTTCATCAGTGTCCCATTTCTCCTCATCTGTGCAGAATGGATTCCATCACTGTAAACTAACAACATAAGTTAATGAAAAGTTATGTTGGTTTCTTCCTTTGTGTTTACCCGTTGTGGCCTTTTCTCCCCATTCGCAGGCAGCCTTTCCAGTAAATACATGACTCAGGGAAAAGCTTCACAGAAGAGACCCCATCAAGATTCATGAGAGACTGAAGCAGTCTTTTAAGTTGCAATACAGGCCATCCATTTCCTTAAGAAATGTTTATTTTCTTTATAGCTTCGGGTTCACTAAACAGCAGCACAGTCTTCAACATAAGTTCAAAGAAAACACATTTTATTTTAATTAAATTGCTAAAGATGAAAAAGCAATGGATTTTAATATTTGTTCATACCATGAATCCCTGCTCTTAATAGATTTGAGCATTTTAATAGAAAACCATGATGTTTGTATTTACTAGGTAAAACATGTAGATCAGGGAAGTCCCTAACCCAAACCACTTGTAAGAGTTCTACATTCAACCTGAATGTTTGAGTGCACTTAAATGGTGTGCAAGCCAAATATAGTGTCTCCTTCAAAATATTATTTTTGAAGGATAAAAGGGTATTTATTAATGATGAACATTTACTGATTCCTTGTGTTAAAGTGTTTGAAATTTTTCTGGCCTGCTACTGCCGTATTTGCAAATATTTTAATCTGCGGGGAGCTAAAACATGGACGTTAAGTAAACTTTTATGTAAAATCTCTGTGAAAAAGCAGTGCCATTGAATAGAGTTCTTCCTTCTGTTATTTTATGATAAGTGATATACTGCTGTGCTTGTGTACAGAGAGACTGAAAAGCTGGTTAGTTCTGTTTACTGCTGCTATGATTCTTTCCCATTGTCTACAACACAGAAAAAGAAAGCAGAATTCTACTAAGGAAACAAGGGGTATATACAAGGGGGAATGCACTTCGTCTTTATTGAAAAGTGAAGAAAATCCATGTGCTAGTCAAGGATTTAATTTTATATTGTCATCGAGGCTTAATGTCAGGATTTTCTGGAGATGGTGCAATATATCATTTCCAGGAAAAGCATACAGCAAAAAATTAAGCCACTGTTATTTATGACCTTGAAATAAAACAGCCAAGTGAAAACTTTAAATTTCTACATTCTTCTTTGTATTCCATGAATATCCCATGACAGGGCATATTTTCACAGAATCACAGAATCACAGAACAGAAGGGTTGGAAGGGGCCTATAGACCATCGAGTCCAACCCCCTGCTCAGTGCAGGAACCCAAGTCAAAGCATCCCTGACAGATGGCTGTCCAGTTTCATCTTGAATGCCTCCAGTGTGGGAGAGCCCACTACCTCCCTAGGTAATTAGTTCCACTGTTGTATTGCCCTAACAATCACAACGTTTTTCCTGATGTTCAGCTAGAATTTGGATTCTTGTAACTTGAGCCCATTATTCCGTGTCCTGCACTCTGGGATGATGGAGAAGAAATCTTGGCCTTCCTCTCTGTGACAACCTTTCAAGTACTTGAAGAGCGCTATCATATCTCCCCTCAGTCTTCTCAAGGCTAAACATGCCCAGTTCTTTCAGACTGTCCTCATAAGGCAGTCCCCTGATCATCTTCGTTGCCCTCCTCTGAACCCTCTCCAGTTTGTCTGCATCCTTCTTAAAGTGTGGTGCCCAGAACTGGACACAGTACTCCAGACGAGGCCTAACCAGTGCTGAGTAGAGGGGAACTAGTACTTCATGTGATTTGGAAGCTATACTTCTATTAATGCAGCCCAAAATAGCGTTTGTCTTTTTTGCAGCCACATCACATTGTTGGCTCATATTCAGCTTGTGATCGACAACAATTCCAAGATCCTTCTCGCTTGTAGTATTGTTGAGCCAAGTATCCCCTGACTTGTAACTGTGCATTTGGTTTCTTTTCCCTAGATGGAGAACTTGGCATTTATCCCTGTTAAATTTCATTATGTTGTTTTCTGCCCAGCGCTCCAGCCTATCAAGATCACTTTGAATTTTGTTTCTGTCTCCTAGGGTATTAGCTATCCCACCCAATTTTGTGTCATCTGCAGATTTGATCTGCATTCCCTGCACCTCCTCCTGCAAGTCATTAATAAAAATGTTGAAGAGCACTGGGCCCAGGACTGAACCCTGTGGTACCCCACTCGTTATGTCTCCCCAGTTTGAGAAGATCCCATTGATAAGCACTCTTTGAGTCTGATTCTGTAGCCAACTGTGGATCCACCTGATAGTTGTTTCATCTAGCCCACTTTTATCTATGTATGTAATGGCATTCCAGCCTAAGTTAACGTATTTTCAGAGTTGGCTTGGATTTTCAAAGGGTTTTGTTAGATGATCAGCTTCAATGAAAACCCTCTTTCTGATCCATAGAAAATCTTCAAATATAAATCAATATGCAGCAGAATGCAGTAAGTGCATATCCCATTTAAAGTAATGCTGTATGGGCAGGCAATTCCCGCATTTGGCTGTGTATCTAATTTTATGTGTGCAGAATCCCACTTCAGCTTGTGAATCTCCTCTGGTTTGGGGTGCTTATATGTAATTTCAAATATGTAAGCCACTTTGGTCATAGAAATATCTAGCAGCTAGAGTGGGCAACTTGTGGCCCTGCAGATATTTTGGCCTACAAGTCCCATCAGCCCTTGCCTTCCTAGCCAAAGGTTATGGTGGGAGTTATAGGCCAAAATATCTGGAGTGCCACGAGCTGCCCACCCCTGCAGCTTAGTAGAGATATAACAATGACTCTGTGTTTTATGAAGTGTTTTATAATTGCATATATGCCCATTATGTTTAATTCTTCTTAGTAAATTGCTTCTTAGTAAAGCTCTGTTCATTAATTTAACAAGACTCGTACCCTGGCCAGGCCTTTGACAAATGCCCTCAAGTCCTTTACAAAACAAATCCATATTTAAACAATGATAAAAACTTTGCTTAGATTAGCTGTTTTAATTTATTATCTCAAAGGTAAAAATGATAAATTGATGTCAGTTTGTCTGCTGAATACTGGATTCTTAAGGACAATCCAGTCCTTAAGCATATGGAAGCAAAGCAGAAGTAAATGCAAGTGGTTTGCTTAATTTTGGTGGTACTAACTGGAATATTATCTTCAGTAGACTTGGTTTTCTAAGAGACTTTACTACAAGAATAGCTACAGAATAAAAGACATACAAGCAAACAAACAACCTCACTTCACCCAAATCAAGAATGCCATGATGGAATTCACACCACCAGCATTACTGAATTATTGTGTTGGTTCATAGGTATCTCCATGTTTTGGCAATTTATAAATGAGCCTCCATCCCAATTTTCTCCTTCCAGTACCGTTTTTAATCAGGTTCAGCTTTTGCACAAACTAGTTTTGCTGCTACATGGTGACTGGCAAAGTGCTCTGCCCATGATCAGTTTGCACATCCTTTTTGAGAGGCTGCACAAACCAGTTGGACAGTTCAGATGTATAAACAAACTGCCTTCCCCCGAGAGCAGCAACTGAAAGAAGCATATGAGGATGGGGTGGGGCAGCGGGCATCAGGTGAGCCTGAGCCTAATTCACAGTGCATTGTTTTTTTACAAGAGACCTCCCAGCTACTGAGAACTTATTTGACGGTAACTTTGAATGAGATGCCAATTTATTTCAGGTCCTTTTGTAGTCCAACACATCTGGAGGGCAATCCTCTCCATAGAATCATAGAATAGTAGGGTTGGAAGGGGCCTACAAGGCCATCGAGTCCAACCCCCTGCTCAATGCAGGAATCCAAGTCAGAGCATCCCTGACAAATGGCTGTCCAGCCTCGTCTTAAAGGCCTCCAGTGTGGGAGAGCCCACCACCTCCCCAGGTAATTGGTTCCATTGCCGTATTGCTCTGACACTCAGGAAGTTTTTCCTGATGTTCAGCCGGAATCTGGCTTCCTGTAACTTGAGCCCATTATTCCGTGTCCTGCACTCTGGGATGATCAAGAAGAGATCCTGGCCTTCTTCTCTGTGACAACCTTTCAAGTACTTGAAGAGTGCTATCATATCTCCCCTCAGTCTTCTCTTCTCAAGGCTAAACATGCCCAGTTCTTTCAGTCTCTCTTCATAGGGCTTTGTTTCCAGTCCCCTGATCATCTTTGTTGCCCTCCTTTGAACCCTCTCCAGCTTGTCTGCATCCTTCTTAAAGTGTGGTGCCCAGAACTGGACACAATAGTCCAGATGAGGCCTAACCAGTGCTGAGTAGAGGGGAACTAGTACTTCCCGGGATTTGGAAGCGATGCTTCTATTAATGCAGCCCAAAATAGCATTTGCCTTTTTTGCAGCCACATCACATTGTTGGCTCATATTCAGCTTGTGATCGACGACAATTCCAAGATCCTTCTCGCTCGTAGTGTGGTTGAGCCACGTATCCCCCATCTTGTAACTGTGCATTTGGTTTCTTTTTCCTAGGTGCAGAACTTGGCATTTGTCCCTATTAAATGCCATTCTGTTGTTTTCTGCCCAGCACTCCAGTCTATACAGATCACTTTGAATTTTGTTTCTGTCTTCCAAAGTATTAGCTATCCCTCCCAATTTTGTGTCATCTGCAAATTTGATCAGCATTCCCTGCATCTCCTCCTCCAAGTCATTAATAAAAATGTTGAAGAGCACTGGGCCCAGGACTGAGCCCTGCGGTACCCCACTCGTTACCTCTCCCCAGCTTGAGAAGGTCCCATTGATAAGCACTCTTTGAGTCCGATTCTGTAGCCAACTGTGGATCCACATGATCGTTGTTTCATCTAGCCCACTTCGAGCAAGTTTGCTCATCAGGATATCATGGGGCACTTTGTCGAAAGCTTTGCTGAAGTCGAGGTATATGATGTCTACAGCATTCCCACGGTCTACAAGGGAGGTGACTTGATCAAAAAATGAGATCAGATTTGTCTGGCAGGACTTGTTTTTGACAAATCCATGTTGGCTTCGAGTAATCACGGCATTGATGTCAAGGTGCTTCCAGATGGATTGCTTTATGATCTGCTCCAGAATTTTCCCAGGGATTGATGTCAGACTGACTGGTCTGTAGTTCCCAGGTTCCTCCTTTTTACCCTTTTTGAAGATAGGGACAACGTTAGCCCTCCTCCAGTCATCTGGCACTTCCCCGGTCCTCCATGATTTCTCAAAGAGAATAGACAGCGGTTCTGAGAGTTCTTCTGCCAGTTCCTTTATGACTCTAGGATGCAGTTCATCTGGCCCTGGAGATTTGCACTCATTCAAAGTAATGAGGTGTTCCTTGACCATATGCCTGTCGATCTCAAGCTGCAATCCTGCCCCTTCAGCCTGTACTTCGCCTTTGCCAGGGGGGTCATAGACCCTCTTTTGGGAGAAGACTGAGCCAAAGTAGGAATTGAGCACCTCTGCCTTTTCTTTGTCATCTGTTATCATTTTGCCATCCTTATTTAATAGCTGAACAACCATTTCTTTCCTCTGCCTTTCCCATGTTTATTCTAAAGTTAATACCACTGACTTAAGTGGGATTTACTCACAAGTGAAGGGCTAATTGGATAGCAAGCCTTACAGTGCAATCCTATATCTATCCAGAAGGAAGTCCCATTAAGTTCAGTGCTGCTTCCAGGTAGAGGATTGCAACCCTTGGGTTGTATCCAATGTTAGTCCTACTTGGAACAGATCCATTGAAATGAATGGGACATCCAACTGGATAAAACCCTTCGTATCAGTTTGAGCCAGTTTTCTGCAACCTGGCCCCCTCCGGACGTGTTGGACTACACTCCCAGCCTCCCGTAGCCAGCATAGCTGGCTGTGGGATACCGGGAGTTGTAGTCCAACACATCCGGAGGGGACCAGGTCGACAGGAAATACGATAACGAATTAAAACGGGGTTTATACTAATACTAGATAGTTCTATATATCATCCGACCCTGACAGGAGCCGGTTAAGTGTAATTTGCTCTACGTAATGCTGCCTCGGGGCGACTGGCGGCTCCTGGAGAAGAGGGCGCCCTCAGCGCCCAGTCAAGCCGGAACCGAATCCTTCCCGGCGCCCCTCAGCACTTTCTCCCCCGCGGATTGGCTGGTCGTGCTGAAAAGGGGCGGGAGACCGAAACGCATCTGTCACGGCTGAGGCCAAGCTGAATTCCTATTGGCGCACTAAATGCCCAATAGGAGTGAACAGTCCTCGAGCACCCGCCCCACCCCCGGTGACGTAAATAGCGCGCCGGGACGTCGCGTTTTGCCTCCCTTCGTTCGCCGTGTCCATGGACAACATCAGAGGACGGGGCTGAGGGGGCCGGGGGAGAGCCGGAGACATGGCCTCTTCGATGGTCAGGGCCACCGTCCGGGCCGTGAGCAAGAGGAAGATTCAAGCTACCAGAGCTGCCCTTACGTTGGTCAGTGTTATATTTGGGGGAGGCGCGACTAGGCACGCGCCTTCCCCTCTTCCACGGCGCGGGGTGGGGGTGGGGCTTCTGGGCGCTCTACCGGTTGGTAAACAAGCGTGTTGCGCAGGCGCACTGGTGGCGCGTTCTTGTAGACGACGTTCAGTGGGGCTGCTGGGAGGAGAGGTAGCCTCGGAGCCCCCGGCGCGAACTGGTGACGCCTCGGTCATTTTTCTGGGTGCCACCTTTTTTTTCTTTCTATTTGCCCTGGTAGTGACCCTATACTTACAGCAGGCAGGAATTCTCCTGGGGAAGCGTTTTATGGCTTTTTAGGCTCTGCAGTGCTACTCCCGCAACTATTAATCGAGTTCAGTTCAGATGTATTATTTAGTCACGTAATACAGCCATTCAGCCATAGCTGTTAAACAGGGATTGTGGAAGTTGGGGGATTCTGGGAGTTGTAGTCCATTATATTTCGAGGGCACCAAGTTGAGGAAGGCTGGACTGGTCTTGCCAGTCACCAAAAAGAAAGGGTGGGGGCAACCCTGTTTTCCATGAAGTGCTTGCAGGGCTGTTGCAGGTTATGTCGTATAGCTTTTCTGTTGTCCTGTTGCTTTCTAAGCTTTTGTTTAATGTAACTTAGGCATTTTCTTTGGCAAGTCGTCATGTCTCAGCTAAGGTGACTAGATGTAAAGGATCATAGGGCTTCTGAGAAAAGCTCTACCTTATGAAAGTCTCTTATGTGAAATAAATTCGTCCTGGGTGAAACCAAGTATCAGTAACCTAGACATCTTGGGGTTTGGCCCTGCAGAAGTCCTCATATTCTGGCCTGCATGTTCAATGAATCCATGGAGGAGAGCAGGATTGCACCTGTGGGCCCCTCCCCTGACCTACATATGTCTGCTGCCCTTGACCCTCCTCTGACTTCCATATGTTGGGCAGAATGTGAGAAAGGGCCTTATACACAATCAGATATACATGGGGGTCTATACCGACTTGTAACTGAGGATGCTGATGCGACAAGGTTTCCTGATCTTGAGTACTGTCTCTATGCCAGGGGCGCAAAACCTCAGGCCTGGGGGCCAGTCTGCCCTTCCAGGTTTCCCAGTCTGCCCCTCCACAGTTCCCTGGAAGGCCCCACCCTCTTTCCCCCAGTCACCAATCATTTGGTGGTTTCCAGGCTTTGGGGCAGTTTTGGGGGGCCCCTCCAATTAAAAAGGTTCAATGCCTCTCCTAAGACTTAATTACTGGTGGTAAGAGCTTTAAGCTAAAATATTCTGGTATTTTTGGTATTTTGACTCTGCCCCCTTTGCCCCCACCCGCCACTGGAATGTGGCCCCTGATAGCGTCTTTGAAATGGGGCATGGCCCCAGACTGCACCCCTGCTCTACTTGAATATAGCCTGTTCAGTGATGTGGCTTTTCCAAGGAAAAAAAAAATAATTGAAAAGATTCCCAATGCTGTAAATGAATTAGGATGTGATTTAACATGTTTAACATATTTAGTAAACAAAATTTTTAAACTACACTATATTAACTTTATGTGCTGTATAAATAGTTTTTCTAATAGCCAAACATTTTTGCACTGAAATATTTAACTAGAAAAAAATCAATAAAACACTCTGGTTTAAACACTGTATTCAAGAATACAAAGCTTTAATTGGGAACTGTTTTTACTAGAATACTTGTAAACATTTTGTTGTTGTTCAGTCGTTCAGTCGTGTCCGACTCTTCGTGACCCCATGGACCATAGCATGCCAGGCCTTCCTGTCCTGCGCTCTCTCTCGGAGTGTGCTCAAGTTCATATTCATTGCATCGGTGATGCTATCTAGCCATCTCATCCTCTGTCGTCCCCTTCTCCTTTTGCCTTCAGTCTTTCCCAGCATCACGGTCTTTTTCCAGAGAGTTTTCTCTTTGCATTAAGTGGCCAAAATATTGGAGCTTCATCTTCAGCATCTGTCCTTCCAATGAGCACTCAGGGTTGATTTCCTTTAGGATTGACTGATTTGACGTCCTTGCAGTCCAGGGGACTCGTAAGAGTCTTCTCCAGCACCACAGTTCGAAAGCATCAATTCTTTGGCGCTCAGCCTTCCTTATAGTCCAGCTCTCACAGCCATACATTACTACTGGGAAAACCATAGCTTTGATTAGATGGACCTTTGTCGGCAAGGTGATGTCTCTGCTTCTTACTATGCTGTCTAGGTTTGCCATAGCTTTCCTCCCAAGGAGCAAGCGTCTTTTAATTTCATGGCTACAGTCACCATCTCTGGTGATCTTGGAGCCCAAGAAAGTAAAATCTGTCACTGCTTCCATTTCTTCCCCTTCTATATGCCAGGAAGTGATGGGGACAGATGCCATGATCTTCGTTTTTTTAATGTTGAGTTTCAAACCAGCTTTTGCACTCTCCACGTTCACCCTTAACAAGATTAAGACATTATAATGCCATAACATGTACTTCCTTTACATTTTAAGAAAAAAGATATGCACTGAAAACAGTTAACGTTAATTTTAGCATGCCTAAAGGGCTGTGCCCCAGATATATAGTTATTTTCCAGGTATAAACCCTTGTTGCATATCCTGTGCCTGTGTTAAATCACTGGATGGATGGGAAGTGGGATCATGCCCACTGCTCCCTCCCCCTCCTTCCTGTTCAGTGGAAGGTGAGAACAGGTTCTACATGTGTATGTGCAATTGGAACCCTGGTTGCACCAGGATTCCCAGTCATGCTTAATGACCCTGTTGTACATAATGACCTACAGGTCATTATGTTAATCTTAATGACCTAGAGGTTGTACATGTAGAGGGGACTAGAGAATTACAAACTGGCATCTCCACAGCAGGTTAAACATGAACCAGGAGAGGAACTACAGGAATGCCGGGAAGCCCAGTGCAGGAGTTCCTGGAGACACTTCAGGCTCCTCACTCAGGATGGGAGAACATACATATACCTGAGGAGCCCACACCATGGGATGATGCTAAGGTTTTTCTGGCCTCCTTCTAGCAAGTTGCATCAGCATGCTGGTGGCCTCAGGACCAGTGGGGGTGCCCTTCCTCCTGCCTGCCCTTAGCGGAGAGGCTGAGCAGGCCTTCAGCAGCCTCAGTATCCAAGACAGGGGAGACTATGGGAAAGTGAAGGCAGCCATCTTCCAAAGGGAGGCCAACACCAGAGGGAGGCAGCGTCAGCTCTTCATACAGTTCTGCTGTCAGGAAACAGAGGGACCAAGAGGCATCTATAGCCAGCTTCAGGAGCTTTGCTGTCAGTGGCTGAAAGTGGAGACACACACCAAGGAACAGATCCTGGAGGTGCTGATCCTGGAGCAGTTCCTGACTGCCCTGCCCCAGGAAATGCAGAGCTGGGTCAGAATGTGGCCCAGACACCTGTGCCCAGGCCGTGTTCCTGGCTGAAGACTTCCTGGTAAAGCAGAAAGAAGCCATGAGGCTAGAAGAGCAGTTTCTGGTGCCACAGCCTTTGGCAGTAGTATAGTCTTTTAAGGAAGGCCAGGTTCAGCTACCAGATTCCTGGAAAAGGCAACAACTCTACAAGGAGGAGCAAGATGAAGAAGAGAGGTCATTGGGAGAGCAGCAGGTCCTTGAGATCAAGGAAGACAATCTTCAGCAGGAGAGCCTAGGGCAAGTGGAATCAAAAGATTCATTGCCAAGGGGAAGCAATGTTTCCCAGAATTATGAAACAGGAATAAACTGTGGGAATTGGCCGGGAGCAGTTAGATAGCCTAGAGAAGAGGATGGATAAGCCTTCCCAGTGTGAAAGGTAAATTTGATTGGCAGATTACCAGAGCATGCCAAAAGCTCCACCTCTCTGGAAGTTGGAGCTCAGACCTTGGAGTGCATGAGAGATCCAAACCAAGAAAGAAAGCATATAAATGCTCAGAGTGTGGGAAAGCTTTTGGTCAGAAGGGAGCTTTTAAGAATGAGAGAGACCATACTGGCGAGAAGCCATACAGGTGCTCAAAGTGTGGGAAAAGCTTCAGTGAGAAGGGAAACCTTATGATATATGAGAGAATCCACACTGGAGTGAGACCATTTATGTGCGTGGAATGTGGGAAAAGCTTTAGTCAGAAGGGAAACCTTGCCAAACATGAGAAAATGCACTCTAGAGAAACTGTATAACCATTTTCTTTGGAAAATAAGGATGTATAAGAAACTACTGAGTTATGGCTTTGAAATGGAGCGAGTAAAGAACTGTGATCAGACTGGTCACAAGATCTTGGTCATTCTGTATATTTTTATA
Source organism: Heloderma suspectum (assembly GCF_057233095.1). Taxonomy (NCBI): domain Eukaryota; kingdom Metazoa; phylum Chordata; class Lepidosauria; order Squamata; family Helodermatidae; genus Heloderma; species Heloderma suspectum. The sequence continues at coordinate 93,128,619 of NC_139459.1, forward strand.
TCTGATATAAGGGAATAAAATAATAGCAAATGTCTGTTGCTGAAATTGTTTAGTGCTATACTTCCATGTAGGTTACATTAGGATGATGTTTTGGCCTAAAAGTTGGCTGAGAAATATTTCAAATAAAAAATGAAATGCAGCTTACTTGGTCCTCTGAAAGCATAAAGCTGAAAGGCCAAGCCAGCAGTCACACATCCCACTCTCTCTGCATACTTTGATAGAATATATAGACAGAACTTGAGAAGGGAGCTATAGTAATCTGAAAACAGTTAATTACAACTTTATAAAGTTACCCAGTTCGATGGGTGTTGTGGCCATTCATTAAGTTACTAATTTCATGAAACAATGTATTTTTTTAATGGAAGAGAATTGTGTGGTAAAACAGTGACAGAATCTTCTCCCCTACCCATACTGAGCCTATTCTCATATTCTGCCCAGCACAAAGTGTGTGGGGGGTGAGGCCAGCTGATGCAATTACTTATTTGTTATAGCCACTTAGCCATCTTTCCACAAGCTCACGGCAGCATGTACACACACACAAGCAATCTTCCCTTCCACTTTTGGATAGAATGCACGGCCTACACAGCATGAGAAGAGGGTACTGCTTGCATTGCCTTCTCATCTGTTTTAATGTTAACTGTGATTAGAAGAGTATGAATGCCACATCCATGATTAGTGAGAATGGGCTGTTTATGATGCTAACCAAAGTATAGTTGTTCTTTTGAAATTGATAACGAAAAACAAAGTCAGCATTCTCTCTCTCGCTCCATCATTTGCCAGACTGTGGGACCACTGATTACTATCAACTTAAAGGTACAAGCTTATGAAACAGATTTAGGGGTATATTTATGGCATAAGAATCGCTGTGCATGACATTTCAAAAGCACCAAAAACAGTAGTTGCGGGTTTTAAAATTATCTGAGGCAGCATATGCACTTACTGGGAATAAATTCCATTGAAAACAGGCCCAGTGTCGGGGGTTAGCATAAGCAGGCAGCTGCCAAGGTCCCAGAGGCTTGGAAGGGCCCCTACCAACATCCTCACCCACCAAGGTGGCCCCACATCACCCCATTTTAAAATATATATTTTTTAAATTACATTTTGAGTAGCAGTGATTGGAACCAATCAGATGCTGCTTTGGTGGGTGGAAGGATCAGTGGGTAGGCGAGGGGCTGCAGTGGGCAGGTGGATGGGTCAGTTGACAGGTGAGCGGCTGTGGCAGGCAAGCAGCTGGGGAGTTTCGGTGGCAGCAAGAGGTGGGCTTCACCAGCAGGCGCCTTTGGCAACACTGTGCTGAGGGACCAGTGGAATCGTGCTGGCCCTGACTGAAAACCATGAGGCTTGCTTCCAAGTATTCATGTATAGACTTGCATGGTGAAATGCTTAATTTTATTATGGCTTTCTTCAAACTGAACAATAAAAGGATAATTTCTCAGGGATTTTAAAATATAAAAATGGATTGTTTGAAAATTAAATGGAAATCCCTTGTAGTAAATAATGTTGTGTTGTAAAAGACGCTATTATTTTAATATTAGCTTTAGCAAAATGATTACCCTGTAGCAACTTGGCAATTCTCTCTATAACTTTTAAGTCCACTGCTAAACTGAGGGATGAGAGAATCATGACTTTGCTGACCTACTCCCCCCCCCACCACACTTCTGTCCTTCCATCTGCTCCCATATTGGGCAGGGAAATTGGGTAAGATTCCAGGGTAAGCATGGGAGACTGGGTAGATAAAAGGATCAGGGGAAAAGTGAATGGGAGATGCTACAGGCGCCTCATTTCCAAATTCAGCTGTAGATCTAAGACACATGGAGAATTCGAGGTTGTGACATGGTAACCTATAGCAAAATTTCTGATGGAGTCTAAAGTTTGAACTTCCAGAAAATGATTATTCCTGTTGTGTTTGCAATTTAATACAGGCATCTTTTGCTTTTTTAGTACAAGAGGGGTACAACATTGTAAAGTGATCTTTATATGACAATATCTACTACTTTTGGTGTATGCACACTGGAATTAACACAAGCTGATAAAGATTTATGTTACTTGACACCCAACAGCAAAAATATCTCATTGCAATTTTGTATCTTCACTATATACAAACATATTATGCCAGCCTTCCCCAACCTAGTGCCCTCTAGATGTTTTGGACCACAACTCCCAGCACTCCTGACCTTTGGTCATGTTAGCTGGGGCTGATGGGAATTGAAGTCCAAAACATCTGAAGAGTAACAGGTTGGGAAAGACTGGATAATGCGGTTTATTTCCTTTTTACACTTTTCTGAAGTTAAATGGGAACCTGTCAATAGTTTCTACTTCCACTGGGTATTCCTTTATAGCTATGCTACAGTGTTTGTGAAAACTAGAAGTCCATGTTTCTAAAAATCTATGTGTGAAAGTCACCTGAAATCATGATCTTTGGCAACATCACTAGTTCTGACCAATACCTTCAATTATGTGCATGTCGCCAAAGTTCATGATTACTTGGTTTGGAATACCAATTTGTCTAGCTCCTAATTGCTTATCTTCAGTACAAAGCAAACTCAATTTCCCCAAAATATTTTACTTGAACTTGGATTAAAATCTGAGCTGATGTGCCTTGCGCATTGCACTGGCACTATCCTAGGTCCATGGAGCCCTGTGATATGTAGTCTCCAAGGCACTTGAGGTTCATACCAATGACATGGGCACCCTGGGAAAGCTATATTTCCCATGCCCTTGGGGCCTCCAAAGTTACCATGCACCTTTCAGGGGGCTAGAGAGGGAGAATTGAGACCTCCACTGCTGTCGCTACTACAGCTGCCGTCAAGCCAGGTAAATGGAAAAGGAGGGAGGCAGTGGGCAGGCTGGGCTTGTGCAAGGTAGGGACTGAAGGACGGCATTTGATACCATTTGGATTGTGGCAATTGAATTTTGGAATTGGACTGCGGGGAGCTGACATTCTGCTTGTTGTTGGTTTTTTAATAGCTCTGTTTGCTGAGCCCAATTCTAAATTAAGCCAAGAGCAGTCCACCTATCACTAGTTAGAACCTAATCCTAAAATCTCAAGAAATCAAATCATTTGCTTGGGCTATTCATTTGTGAATTGTTAGTCTAAGACATTGATTGTGAGATATGAGAATTTGCACTGAAAGTAGATTCTGAAGGCCATGAAAGTAAAATTGGATTTGGTCGATCATAACAGGATGCAACTGATTTTTCATCTAATGCAAATCTATTAATGAAAATATCTTTCAGACCCCATCTGCTGTGAATAAAATAAAACAACTGCTTAAAGACAGACCTGACCATGTAAGTAGAGCTGGAGGATCTACCTGACGTTCCTTACCTGTTTAATAGTAGCTCGCAATATACTGTTGATATAGCACTGGTGGCTATCATGTGAAGTATATATGATGTATAGTAATTTTGATAATTCATAAATAGAGTGAAAACATGCAGATGTGAACTTTATATCTGAAACTTGCAAAAATGCTAATTTGGCAACTGCATGTTTAACAATGGAGGAAGGTAAAAGGGCTGTCGGTGGGACTGTTTTTCTCCTCTGTAATTCCAAGCTGTGTTTTGCAAAATATAATGAAATTTGTTGAGCTCTTTGGTATCGTAAACATTTCTGGAGTAGCAAGTTATTCATTCATTCTTCGCAAACTATTCCCATTAGGGTGGGATTTAATACCATCATTCTGCTGGGAGGGGGCAGGATTTCCTCTCTGCCCCGTGCACCCTCAAAACCTGCTCCAGGGGGCTGGGAAACTGTGGAACAGATTTTCGGGCTGCATGGGAAAGGTCACTCACATGACATTGGATTTAAGCCTTGGCATTACACACATTCTTTCCTGGCTATTTTAAGAGTGTATATACATAGCATAGGTGCGTGTGGCAGAGTTTTCTGGACCTTATCCCATTTATAGAGGCTTTTTGATTTCTGTTTATAGTTCTAAGTACTCATGGCCCCAATCCTGCAAATGTTAGTTATGTCTAGTCCCATTGAAACAAATGGGACTCCCATCATGCCGAACTTGTGCAGCTGGCTCCAGTTGGCTTACAGCTCAATCCTGTACATGTCTACTGAGAAGAGAGCAATGGGCTCATTCTCCCCATTAAGAGTGGAATCCTATACATAGGTAAATGTGTGTAGGATTCCAGCCTTAATTAATTTTCTCTGGATACATTTCTTTTGAGACATACAATTTTAAGGTATTGTTTGGCTGTAGCTTTTTAAATGCCCAGGCTTGCAGTGTTAATATTGTGTGGTTTTTTAAAAAAAACTTTTGATATTCACTCTAGCAATGTTGCGATCATGATAGCGAATTTGTACTAAAAGGAAGAACTCTTCTGATGATGGTAAAAGTGTTTGAAAACTATTTCTGGTTCTATGGTATTTTTAGCTTAATACAAAAATATTCCTTAGTATTAACATTTATTTTTCAGGTAGGAGTTAAAGTTGGTGTCCGTACAAGAGGTTGTAATGGACTTTCCTACACACTAGAATATACAAAATCAAAAGGGGACTCTGATGAAGAAGTAGTACAGGATGGTAAGTTTGTTTGGACAAATGTTGTTGTTAGTTTTTAATTACAACCATATTCAATTATAGTTATGCAAGCTTTGCACTACACTCGTAGGAGTCTATAAAGTTGGATGTAATCCTAATCCACTGCATTGATAAATGGACTCCTTCAAATATACATGTTCTCTTGCTATAAAATTAAATGTTCTGTAACTGGTCATTAAAGGCCCAATAATTGAATGTGCTTGGTTATGAGTAAGTCCCACATATTTGAGCAGCCCATTTGAGTGACCTTCTTTAGGCTTATAATTTGGACACTGGAAAAAAATCCATCGGAATTAAATTTATCAAGACATCTTACTGAGACTGAACAGATAAATCAGCAATAGAAGACTGCTGGTCAGTAACTAGACAGTGCACCTTGCTGAATAAAGCATCTTGTTTGCAGTGAGAGCAGGACATACATACAATGGTTCTACAAAGTGAAGTTAAGAGTCTGAGGCAAGCTAAGTCAGATAAGAACATTTTATTGTATTTGACTAATAGCCATCACAAACAACGTAACTTAAGACTTCATGCAATAACAGAATGTAAACAGAAATCAAGTTAATGAATCATCTGCACAGTCCACTGCAATAGCATTCAGAGTGATTGCACAAATATGTTTTGCCACCTTCACAAACAGCGGTTTTGTGTGTAACATAAGGGTCGCACTCTGACAGTAACCAGCAAATCTTCACATAGATACTTCTACCCTGTGTGCCAAAAATCTGTCCCAGGAACCTCTCCCTGACATGTTGATATAGATGACAGTACAGTAAATAATGTGAGCTGTCCTCTCCCATACCACACATACAGAATCATAGGTTTCTTTGAAGGCAAGCTAAGTCTGTAGAAAATCGCTTTCCTAAACTGTAACTTAGCCAGGCTTGAGATGCTTATTGCTTGCCTCTGGATGAAATATTCAAACTGTGTTGATGCATCATGCTTGCTAGTACAAGGCTTAATCAGTTCTTAATCTCACTTAGATGTTTTGCATAAAGCAAATAGATCCAGAGTTTACAAAATCTTTGAAATCTCATGATATTTTTTCCCTTCCTTTTATCAAGGTGTTAGAGTGTTTATTGAAAAGAAAGCACAGCTTACACTTCTAGGAACTGAAATGGACTATATAGAAGACAAACTGTCCAGTGAATTTGTTTTCAATAATCCAAACATCAAAGGAACGTGTGGTTGTGGAGAAAGCTTTAATATCTAAAATACCAGGATGAATTCCATGATTTTTGACACCACATCTGCTTTCTAAAGTAATCACTTGGCATGTGTGTTTTTTTTAGATCTTCAGGCTTTGTAAAATATGGCTGCCTTTACTGGAAAATAAACGTACATTTTGAAAGTGTAATCTGTGTGTTAAATTCCAGCCCTTGCATATTTTCAAAGTTTGATAGAGTAGAAGTGGATTTGTCTGCAAAAGCTGACAATATTGAGATACAGTAATATTTCTCTAATTTGATTTGCAGAAAATTCCAGTTTTTTCTCTTAATGGTCTCCCCTCTGCAACATCCCACCAGTTCTTCATAATACACACCATGAAAACTGTTAAGTATAGCCATATTTCCACTTGTATATCCTGGATTAGAAGGAATTATACTACTGTATACATCCTAAAAATTAACTTCTGTGCTTTAAAGCAAAAGTAAACCTCACATAAACTAGAAAAAATTCCAGTGTTCCCCTTTTAAATATTTTTGTATGTATCTTCAAATATAAACTTGATTTCAGAGAGGCTTGTGGGCGTATATAGATTCAGGTGAGTTAATCTGCATTTCAGATAGCATATACATAAATCCTGCCCCTTCTTCTCCCCACCCCCCACCTCATCTCAGTTCTTGTAAGAGGTGTGAATGTTTTGTTCAAAAACAGAAGAGAAAATGTTCCCAAGTGCCAGAAGACATTTTAATAACCTTGAAGGGTTTTAGAAAGATAATTCCTCCTCAGGGGCCACTCATCTTTTTCCACGTATATCTTGCAAAATCTTGTCAATGCTTCCTCTGTTTCAGAGCTTCTTCTGGCACTTGAGAACATTTTCTCTTGTTTATTTGGATACAGATGGTGCCTTTCCCTCATGCTGGTTCTTTTTCTTCTTCTGTAAATGTTTTGTCACCTCTAGGAAAGCCACCAGTATTTTAAGGAACAGTCTTGCCACTATGATTTTGAGAGAGGCAATGAAGAATTCTGTTTGGGGTGTTGTTGTTTTTTAACATCCCTTGTTTTAATTAACTATGAAAGTCTCCAGAAGCTAATTCTGAATCCAGATTCTCTCTACAGGTCTATATCATTTTGAATGTTCTGGTCATGCAGCGAGAGAGACATTTTTTTTCAGAAGATGTAATTTTGTTACATAACAGCTTATGGTCTGAATTTATAAATATGTTTGTTAAAGCTCAATCTGAATAAGATCAGGACATCCTGCTTGTAAAACACTTGAGTTCTGCTAATGACTTCAAATAGGAAGGCAGGAGTAATTCCTTTTTTTAAAGATCTGTACGATTGTATTTTAACAAGATTACTTATGGTTCATATCGTGAATAAAACAATTAATCTTAAGGTTTGTTTTGCCTGATCGTACAATTAAGATAATGTTGTACATCTAAAAATGTTACTGTTTTACTTCTCATCTCTTTTAAGCTAAAGCTGTTTTCTCATCCATCTAAGGGCACAATTCTATTCATGTTTAGATAGGGGGGGAAAAACTCCTACAACTCCTAGCATCCCCCAGCCAGTCATGCTGGCTGGCAAATGCTAGGAGTTGTAGGACTTACTTCTCTCTTAACATGCATAGGATTGCGCCCTAAATGTTTCCAAAGCTCTTTATAACTATAATGTTCAATTATATCTTCTGTCAGCAGACATTCTTACTAGCCTTACTGTGTGGGAGGGAGAAATGTGTTATTAGGAGGATGCTACATGTGTTACAGTACAAGATTACTGTAAGTACCCTTATCAGTTGCCACAGTCCTTCTCATTCAGGATTCTTCATTTAAGCAAAATACTGGGGGGGAAATCTAACTGTGAAAACAGTTCAGCAATGCAGCAAACTGCCAAGTAAGCTGTAGAATTCCCTGTCTTTAAAGGAAATACTTGGATACGCTGTTTCTATAGAGTAGGTTTAAGTGCAACTAGGAAAATAATCCAAGTGAGGAAGGAGAAAAAGAGATTATTCTGTATGATGTTGGCATGTTGAATTCCCAACTACCATGAAAAAAAATCAGTTGCTTTTTGGTTGCTGAGAGTAGGTCTAAGAATGCTACAAGCATTGCTAAGCATGTTTGTAAAACCCTGCAAAATGTAATCATGCTTTTTACCCTGCAAAATGTTGGGCTATTGCAATCTAAACTTCCATATTGAGAACAACCCTAGGGTTTGCCTGCCTTTTAATGGGCAGAGGGAGGACTATGAATGTAGCTAGCACTACGTAAGAATGGTGTAGATGTACTCAATCTTTTTTTTTAATTGAGGGATGTTGTATATTCTGTGTTTTGGTATACAGGCCTTGTGAGTGAAAGTGTACATTTCCATACTATGAAAATACAAAATGTCATATTTGAGTACTTAACGCACAAATCTGAAGTAAATTTTTGTTAGTAATAGTTTATGAAAGAGTGTAACTTTATTAATCGTCTATAATGTGTGCAATACTGTAATGTAGACATGTTGTAATAAACTACCTTTTGGTAAACATGGAATACCCATTTGTAAAGGTTTCTATAGCAAATCATAAATGCGAATTTTAGAATTCCATATTGCTTTCCTAAATGTCATGTGGATTTCTAGATTGGGGGGCTTCTAGTGAATTTAAAAACATTGCAGTCTTAGTCATCCTGTTATCTACTTATAGATGAAAGGGCGTGGCGTAGTGGCGAAGAGAAAGCTACACACTGTCATGTCCTTGGTTCATACCTCACCTCTGCCATAAACTCATTAGGTCAGGGACGGGAAACCTCTGACCTCCAGGGACTGCTGGGATGGAAGGGCTAACCCTTTCCAAGTGCTGTGACCTTCCCTCCTGAAAATCCCCTTTATGCAGCATTTAGGCATTTTAAAAGTTTCCAGTGGTGTCAGTGGAGGCTTTTTAAAAGCCAAATGCTGTAAGGAGGGGAGGCAGCTAGGAAGAGAAGGGGAAAGAGAGAACTGGATGGTTAGAGAGAGATAATAAGTATGTATGTGTGTTGGGGGGGTAGGGTGGCTCTGTTCAAACCTACCTTTGGTACTGGCCTTGCCCACCATTGGCATGCATCTCCCACCTACCCACACTTTCCCATGGGGGAATGTGACACACGGTCCCAAAAAGGTTCCCTACCCACTGCGCTGAGTGGTCTTAGGCAAGCTATTCTCTGACAGGTTGAAATCACATACCGATTTTAATGATCGTTTGGAAATTCCACCCACCCACCTCCTCCAGTTCAGTTAATATAGATTACAACTGTTCACAGTGTATGGTTTTTCCATTCTTAAGTGTCACTATACCATTCCTACTCTGGATACGGCAGGAGAAGACACTTTCCTCCCCGTTATGCATGCCCTGGATGCTGACCTATACCCTTGTATCTAGATATGTGTGCAATCTTATGGCATGGTTCGTGATAGTTAGACCACCTACTTTAGCTGCCCCACTGCCATTTCTTCTACTGTCCCTTATCCCCTACACTGGTCAAACAGAGAAAAGTTGGGAAAGCCTTGTCAAAGGCTGATTCCCATCAGTCGGCATCATTGGTTCTTACTGCTATGTACAGCAATGTTGGTATGCACATATATGTCCCTTTTTAGGAAAAACATTCACACTGGTCATGGTTTCACCAACAACTGGGAATGGGAAGTGAACGAAATGCCTAGTGAAAAGCCATACTTGTTGATTATGACCAGAGTCTGGACAGGAAGACATTAAAACGGGGGTAGGGAAATCCATTGCAATGTGTACTGTTCTGAGGGTGGGGAGGACGAAGAACAGCACTGCAAAACAGAATGCGTCTCTTCACGAGAAACACGCAAACTTTATTGAAAAACAACTGAGTTTGATGCAAGCACTTCTGAAGTTGCATTTCTGTATGTTAAATGTGCACATGTGGGGCCAATATAGACATTACTTTAAATATGTACCAGTTGGTTCCCCGTGAATGCAGTTCACAGAAAAAACCCAAATCTAATGAAAGGTTTAAGTACAGGCGCAATGCTATGCATGTTTAGTAGGGCTGTGCACCGCTTCGGCCAGAGGCTTGAACCCCAAGTTGAGGGCGGGCTGCTTCAGGTCACTTTGAGCCCCTTCCAAGACAAAGCGGAGGGGGCACGAAGTGGCCCGGAGCAGGTTGGGGGCTCTCCAAACCACTCAGTGTACTTCAGAGCTTTGGCACTCCCGGCCCAGCCATGCCAGGCCCTTACCTGAGCTGCCGCCGCTGCCGCCTCCATTGCTGCCGCCCCTGCCCTCGCCGCTGCCACCACTGCCATCCTTGCTGCCTTCACCACCACCACCAACTCCTGAGGCCTGGACACACAAATTGAATCGTCCTGCAGGGAGTCGCCATTTTTAAGCAAGAGTCTTAAAGATTTACAGCGGTGTAAGTCTATGGTGGAGGCGGCAGCAAGGACAATGGCAGTGGAGGTGGCAAGGTAAGGGGGGTTGCACGGGGGTGTCTGGGGGGACCCGAAGCGGGGTCAACATTCGGGTTCGGGGCCAAGTTTTGTTGGGGCCCCCCCAAATCTGCCTGAGCCGAATCGGGCCCACCTCCGAAGCCACAATGTGGCTTCAGAGTCGGATCGGGGGATCCCTGCATACCCCTAATGTTTAGACAGAAAAAAATCATGGCTGGCTAGGGAATGCTGGGAGTTGTAGGACTTTTTTCTGTCTAAATATGCATAGGGTTGCACCCAAAATGACAAATTAGACTTAACATTGCATATAACTCATAGAAGGTTCAGAGGTATATCCTTCAATTCTTCTGCCCTGTCTAAACATGCATAGGATTGCGTCCTAACTGCATTTATTGAAACATTCAAACTGTAGGTGTCTCTTAATCCCTTCATGATTGTTTACAGGCTGTATGTTACTGGCATATCATTGTACTTTGGCCTGCACCTGCATTTATAAAGGTGTACAGATACTTTTTTGTGTTCATATTTTGTTTGGCACCAATTTGTAATTAATTATGTTTATACTTGTCATTTTTTAACATTACAAATAAAACTTTATGGTACATTGTTATAGAAGATAGCCTCAGTAAAAAAAAACCAAAGTGTTACAGAAATAAACTCCCGACTTTGAATTATAGTGAAAACCCTTGTTATTTGTGGAATCTGTGTGTCAAGTCAAGAGCTTTCCAATGAAGTGCGTTTCATGAGAATCGGTCAACGGGAAGGCAGTCAAAAAGGATGACCAACTAACTCCCGACTTCGAATTATAAATCTAGCAGCTATGTCTTTTTCATTTTTACTCTAGAGTAGGTGGAGGGGGCCTGATTTGGATGGTAAAAGCCCTCCTATCCCCCACACTAAGGCCTGATCTGGACTGGGGATCCTACCCTACTCTAGAGTAAAAATACAGAGGGATATAGATGCTAGGTACAGATTTAAAATAATGCCTGTTTTGACCCTCAAAAGCACTTTTTAAGCATCAGGTGTGAAATCTGCCTTAGCCCCACCCATCTGCACTATGAGGATAATACAAATCTGCCCTTGAGAGGGGTAATGTACGTATGTGAAATTATTATATACTATGGATGATTAATCCCAGTCCCTTAAGAAGCTAAGACTGGCGCCTTAATCTACGGTTCTGTTGCACTGAGCCATTGCAATTGAAGCATGCCTCTATTCTTTGGATTCAGGGAAGAATCAGTAATGTCTGCCCTTGTTTCCCAGCAATCCTGCTTTCTTCTTGTTAACACCAGGATGATTTTTATACTGGCCTCCGTGGCCCCTATTGCATGAAAAAGGCCACAAAGGAAGGCAGCAACAGCATGATCCTCTGGCAAAGCCAGCATATGTGCAGCAAAGGCACAGCTGTGTGGTGCTACCATGAGGGGAGCAGGAGCACAGTTATACCAAAGGCAGCTACAGGGCCAAGGCACTCATAGGAGTGGGCCACGGGACCAGCCCTTATGCCAGCCTTCCCCAACCTGGGGCCATCCAGTTCTGTTGGACTACAACTCCCATCACCCATCTGCCCATGCTGACGTCCAACACATCTGGAGGGCTCCAGGTTAGGGAAGGCTTTTTAGACAAATTCACGGACACAGAGCGGCCTCAGGCTGTGGGGCAGCAAATTGGCCCGCCGCCTCCTCCAGTGGGTGCTCCAGAGTCCTGCCAGATGCTCTGCCACTGTGGCATTTGCTGTCCCCTGTGCAGGGGGTCTGGGACACTCCTCCCATGCCTGGCTCTGAGGAAGGACTCCCTCAGAGCCAGGCAGTTTGGCCTGGCTGGCTCTCTGAAGAGCTGTACCCGCTGCAGCTCCTGGCAGCAAAGGTGTGTTCGTGGGGGTGGGGGGGCTGTGGCAAAGGGAAGGGGGCACCGTGCTCTCTTGCCTCAGGTGGTGGGAGAGCTCGCGCCGGGGCTGTTCCCAAGTGTCAGAGGGCAACATCCAACGTAAGTCCTACGTAAGAGTCGACCCATTGAAATGAATGGGAGTTAACTTAGCCATGACTGATTTAAGTACCATTCATTTCGGTGGATCTACTCTAAGTGAAAGTTATGTTGGATTTTACCCAGAGGCAACTGCCCCCCCCCCCCCCATACAGCTTTCGGAATAGCAATTCTCTCTGTGTGTGTTTCTCTGTCCCCCGCCTACCCTCACGCTGCCGTTCCGCTCATTCCCGCTGCTAAGATGGCCTGCGGATTGCTTGGCATCAACCACGGGCCGAGTCCAGCCCGGGTATCTCTCTCCCACCCACCCCACGCCCAATACCCCGAGCATCATTCAGCCCTGCCTCTCGCTAAAGGTGCAAAGCCGTGACGCGATAATGAGATCACTTTGAAAACGCTGATTGGCCCGGAAGAAAATCTCCCGCTCCCCACTCCATGCCCTGCCCGGCAGCTTGGCAGCCTGCCTGCGCCGCGCCGCGCCTGCGCGCTGTTCCGGCTTGGCTACAGCCCTTCTTAACACCCAGGGATCGCTGCTGGGCTACTTTTGGGGAATCCGGACGGGCGCGAGCATCGCTCTCTCTTGCACGGCCGAGCCTTCAGATTGCTTCCTCTGGTCTTTCGCAGCAGCGACTTTGCTTCTTTCTCCCTCGCTGCCCAGTTATTTGGACTCCAAGCGGTAAGGATCTCTAAAGAGCGGCTAGCTCTCCCCTTCCTTTCTCCTTGCAATCGCGAAACATCTTTCCTGTGGTGGGGTCGTGTGAGTTCGGACACTCCCGGAAATGTTTTTTTTTTTTGCATATATGCTGCTACATGAGGAGTAGTGGTTCGAGTGGATGTAAAAACAAACGTGTCTTCCCTCTCGCCCGCGTAACCTTGTGCAAACTTTGAAAGAGGTTTACGGGTGCCGCCTGGTGTGCAGGAACTCAAGTCCAAGCCCTCATTACGAACTCGCAGCGCAAACCTGGACATGTCTACTGAGCAGTAAGTCCCATTGAGTTCAATGGGGTTTGCTCCTAGGTAACTGTGATTAGGATTGCAAGACAGCCAGAACTTAAATACAGGTAGCCCAATATGTTCAACGTTATGTTAATATATTGAGGGGGTTATAAATCAATCAACTAATAATAATGAGAAATTAAAAGTGTTAAATATTAATACAATAAAAATCATAGAATAGTAGGGTTGGAAGGGGCCTACAAGGCCATCGAGTCCAACCCCCTGCTCAATGCAGGAATCCAAGTCAGAGCATCCCTGACAGATGGCGGTCCAGCCTCGTCTTGAACGCCTCCAGTGTGGGAGAGTCCACTACCTCCCTAGGGAATTGGTTCCATTGTCGTATTGCTCTAACAGTCAGGAAGTTTTTCCTGATGTTCAGCCGGAATCTGGCTTCCTGTAACTTGAGCCCATTATTCCGTGTCCTACACTCTGGGATGATCAAGAAGAGATCCTGGCCTTCCTCTCTGTGACAACCTTTCAAGTACTTGAAGAGCACTATCATATGTCCCCTCAGTCTTCTCAAGGCTAAACATGCCCAGTTCTTTCAGTCTCTCCTCATAGGGCTTTGTTTCCAGTCCCCTGATCATCTTTGTTGCCCTCCTCTGAACCCTCTCCAGTTTGTCTGCATCCTTCTTAAAGTGTGGTGCCCAGAACTGGACACAGTACTCCAGACGAGGCCTAACCAATGCTGGTAGAGGGGAACTAGTACTTCCCGGGATTTGGAAGCTATGCTTCTATGAATGCAGCCCAAAAGAGCATTTGCCTTTTTTGCAGCCACATCACATTGTTGGCTCATATTCAGCTTGTGATCGACAACAATTCCAAGATCTTTCTCGCTTGTAGTGTTTTTGAGCCACGTATCCCCCATCTTGTAACTGTGCATTTGGTTTCTTTTTCCTAGGTGCAGAACTTGGCATTTATCCCGATTAAATGTCCTTCTGTTGTTTTCTGCCCAGCACTCCAGTCTATCCAGATCACTTTGAATTTTGTTTCTGTCTTCCAAAGTATTAGCTATCCTGCCCAATTTTGTGTCATCTGCAAATTTGATCTGCATTCCCTGCACCTCCTCCTCCAAGTCATTAATAAAAATGTTGAAGAGCACTGGGCCCAGGACTGAGCCCTGCAGTACCCCACTCGTTACCTCTCCCCAATTTGAGAAGGTCCCATTGATAAGCACTCTTTGACTCCGATTCTGTAGCCAACTGTGGATCCACCGGATCGTTGTTTCATCTAGCCCACTTTGAGCTAGTTTGCTCATCAGGATATCATGGGGCACTTTGTTGAAAGCTTTGCTGAAGTCGAGGTATATGATGTGGACCGTGGGAATGCTGTAGACAAGGGAGGTTACTTGATCAAAAAATGAGATCAGATTCATCTGGCAGGACTTGTTTTTGACAAATCCATGTTGGCTTCGAGTAATCACTGCATTGTTTTCAAGGTGCTTCCAGATGGATTACTTTATCATCTGCTCCAGAATTTTCCCTGGGATTGATGTCAGACTGACTGGTCTGTAGTTCCCAGGTTCCTCCTTTTTACCCTTTTTGAAGATAGGGACAACATTAGCCCTCCTCCAGTCATCTGGCACTTCACCCATCCTCCATGATTTCTCAAAGAGAATAGACAGCAGTTCTGAGAGTTCTTCTGCCAGTTCTTTTATTACTGTAGGATGCAGTTCACCTGGCCCTGGAGATTTGAACTCATTCAAAGTAATTAGGTGTTCCTTGACCATATGCCTATCGATGTCAAGCTGCAATCCTGCCCCTTCAGCCTGTATTTCGCCTTTGCCAGGGGGGTCATAGACCCTCTTTTGGGAGAAGACTGAGCCAAAGTAGGAATTGAGCACCTCTGCCTTTTCTTTGTCATCTGTTATCGTTTTGCCATCCTTATTTAATAGCTGAACAACCATTTCTTTCCTGTCTTTTGCTATGCACGTAGCTAAAGAAAGCCTTTTTGTTGTTTTTAGCATCCCTCACTAACCGCAGCTCATTCTCAGCTTTAGCCTTCCTGACACCATCCCTGTGATTCTGTGCTGCCTGTACTCTTCCTTTGTAGCTTGGCCTTTCTTCCACTTCCTATATGTGTCCTTTTTTGTTTTCAGGTCATCCCTAAGCTTTTTGTGAAACCACATTGGCTTCTTCTGTTGTCTTCCACCTTTTCTTCTTTTTGGAATTGTTTGTAATTGTGCCTTGAGAATTTCCTTTTTTTAAAAGCTCCCAGCCATCTTGGACTCCTTTTCTCATTAGCGTCACTTGCCATGGGACCTTACTGATCATTGTTCTGAGTTTATTAAAATCAGCTTTCCTAAAATCCAGGGTACACGTTCGACTACACTCGGATTTTGCTTCCCTTAGAACCAAGAACTCAAGTACAACATGGTCGCTTTCCCCCAGAGTTCCTATAACTGCTACTTTATCCATGAAGTCATCTCTGTTGGTTAGGATCAAGTCAAGGATAGCTGATCCTCTAGTTCCTTCCTCTACTTTCTGTAGGAGGCAGTTATCCGCCACACAAATCAGAAATTTCCTGGAGGGGCCATGTTTTGCAGAATTTGTATCCCAACAAATATTGGGGAAATTGAAGTCCCCCATTACTACTACATCATGCTTCCTTAAAACATTGGCTATTTGCTTTTCAAAAGTTTCATCCTCATCTTCTCCTTGGTTGGGTGGTTGGTACTAGACTCCGACCACCAGGTTCCTTTTATTCTTTGCTCCATTTATTTTGATCCAGATGCTCTTGATGGGGCTACCAAGCTCATCCTCCTGTATTTCTGTACAGAGATATGTATTTTTCACATATAGTGCAACCCCACCTCCCTTTCTGTTCCTCCTGTTCTTTTTGAACAAGTTATATCCTTCAATTGCTGTATTCCAGTCATGAGAGTCATCCCACCAAGTCTCAGTTATACCTATCAAGTCATAATTTCCCTCCTGTATTAAGAGTTCAAGTTCGTTCTATTTGTTTCCCATACTCTGGGCATTAGTATATAGACATCAAAGACCATGTGCTTCATAGTCTGGCTTTCTTCCTACATGTGTCTGAAGACTATTATTGGGCGCTATCAGAGCTGTTCTCTCCGTTGCAGTGCATGCGCCTACGTCCATTGTTACCTCCAACATTACATCTCCCTTCCCCATAGGATTCAGTTTAAAGCCCTCCTGATGAAGTTCTTCATGCTATGGCCAAACACATTCTTCCCATCCTTTGTGAGGTACAACCTGTCCCTTGCCAACAGCCCATCTTCCAGGAAGTATAGCCCGTGGTCCCAGAATCCAAATCTCTCTCGTCGGCACCACCTTTCTAGCCAGTCATTCACCCAGAGTATTTTTCGTTCCCTTTCTATCCCTCTTCTAACTACTGGAAGGATGGATGAGAAAACTATCTGGGCCCCAAAGTTCTTGAGTTTCCTTCCCAAAACTTCAAAGTCTGACGTGATTTCTTCGTAGTTCCGCTTGGTGGTATCATTTGTTCCCACATGGATGAGAAGAAAGGGATACCTGTCAGTGGGCTTTATGAGTGCAGGCAACCTTTCAGTCACGTCTCTAATCTGTCCTCCTGGGAGACAACATACCTGGCGAGTCCACGGGTCTTCACAACATACTTGGGTCTCGATCCCACGCAGCAAGGAGTCTCCCACTACTACCACTCTTCTCTTCTTGTTGTTGTAGGCCTGGGTTTCATCGCCTCTGTTTGACTGACCTTCAGCCTCTTGCTCACTCTCATGTAGGTTCCCCTGTGATTCTTCCTCTGCAGGCTGTCCTCCAGTCTCATCCGCAAGTACCTGGAATCGGTTCCACAGCTTCACTGCTTCCACTGGTGCAGAGTGGTGTCTAGTTCTTCTTCTCCTAACTGTCACCCTTTTCCAAGGAGTATCCTCTACTCCATTTTACTTCACCTCAGCATTTCCCACTGCCTCATCTTGCTGTTGCTCTTCAAGCTTCTGGTCTTCACTTTGCTGCTGTAGTTCCACCATTCTGTCCAAGAACTCTTCATGTTCTCTTATTCCCCGCCGGGTCGACAGTTGCCGCTCCAGTCCACTTACTTTTTCTTCCAGCAGCGTGATCAACTTGCACTTGTTGCAGGTGTAGGCCATGTTGTTCTCCGGCAAGAAAACAAACATTGCACACACCTTGCAGGTCACCACCACTGGAGAGTCTTGTCCTTCCATAGCCTCTTTCCCTTTTTGTGTCGAGCTTTGTGATTGTTCTAGACTAGCCTGTGCCTGCTCCTCTACTCAGTAGAGGTTAAAAGCAGAGTCCCACTGGTGTGGAAGTGTGTGTTACAAGACAAATAAATGAAAAAAAGTTAGTAAAAAAATAAAAAAATAAAAAAAAATGTTAGGGGCCTCCCCCTTGACCTCCCCTGCCGAACTCCCCTGGCCAACTCCTGTTTGCTCCCCCTGTCCGCTCGCTCTGGTCGCTCGCTCTCTGGGAGTTTGCTTGCTTCTGTAGTCCCTGAACCAGCTGGAGCAGCTTGCTCTGATAATTTCATAACCTTTAAAATCACACCTATCAGTTCTTTGCACTCACCAAGCAGAACCCTAGAAGGTGGGAGCAGGTTTTCTTTCTTTCTGGGCAATCATACAATCATAGAAGAGTAGGGTTGGAAGGGGCCTATAAGACCATCGAGTCCAACCCTCTGCTCAATGCAGGAATCCAAGTCAGAGTATCCCTGACAGATGGCTGTCCAGCCTCATCTTGGGGTAGAATACTGACTGCTTTTCCTTACATTTATACATGTAAAAGAGGTTTTGTTGCTTATTCGTTCAGTCACTTCCTACTCTTCGTGACTTCGTGGACCAGCCCACACCATCGCCACCCCCAGCTCCCCCAGGGTCGAGTCCGTCACCTCCAGAATTTCATCCATCCATCTAGCCCTTGGTCAGCCCCTCTTCCGTTTGCCTTCCACTTTCCCTAGCATCAGCATCTTCTCCAGGGTATCCTGTCTTCTCATTATGTGGCCAAAGTACTTCAGTTTTGCCTTTAAGATCATTCCCTTAAGTGAGCAGTCTGGCTTTATTTCCTGGAGTATGGACTGGTTTGGTCTTCTTACAGTCCAAGGCACTCTCAGAATTTTCCTCCAACACCACAGTTCAAAAGCATCTATCTTCCTTCGCTCAGCCTTCCGTATGGTCCAGCTCTCGCAGCCATAGGTTACTACGGGGAATACCATTGCTTTAACTATGAGGGTAGATCCTCCTTTTTTTATGAAGGCAGAAAATGATGCTTTCTACAGAGCATGAACACGCACATATGGCTACAGCCCTGAGTTAGCTCCTCTGAGGCTTCAGTCCTGCACACAGTAACGTAAGAGAAAGCCCCACTAAACAGAAGAGAGACTGTTAATTTCTAAGGATTGTATCCAATATTAGTCCTACTTAGGGTAGACCCATTGAAATTAATGGGACTTAAGTTAGACTAACATTGGATACAGTGCTGTGTAAATGCACATTGGATTATGCTGTTAATTCCTGGACATTAATTTCTATAGTAATGGGAGTTCAGATGGAAGTTTTTGGCCTGTTGGGACCATAGAACCTCCTCCCTCTGCTGTGCCTTTGGTCAGAATCAGAGACAGAGAGCCCCAATATCATGTGCTTTCTTTCCAGACAAGGTTAAGGAGAGGCATGTTCACCCTGGGATCTGCTGCCTGCTTGCAACCTGCCCCTCACTTTTGTCAGTTATAGTTTTTGGTCTATAGTTGGCGTGTGCCAAAAGCTGCAACACCAAAATGTTATAATAGCAGCAGCAGCCTATCTACGCTACAACTTTTGTTCGTATCAGTGTACGATATGACTGCAGGTGTAGTATATCAATTCAGACTTCTGGGGTGGGGATTCAGCATGGTCCAGTATCCCCCTCTTCCATTAAGCATGGCGTGCGTACCTAGTACACAGGCCCATTGCATTCTTTATTTGAACAGTTGGTGTACAGAGCCAATGAGCTAGCCAGAGATATATGTGCTTCTGAGGAATAATCGCATCTTGTTTAGAGCAGGGGAAGGAAAGACTGCGACCCTCAAGATTTGATAGCCACCAGTTTGGATGGTTTAAAAGGGGACTAGACACATTTATGGAGGATAAGGCAATCAGTGGCTACTAGTCACGATTAGGGATGTGTGAACCCCCAATGTCCGGTCTGGGGGGCGGGTCTGTTGTGAGGAAATCCGGCCCTCTAGGGGCTCAGCGGATTTCCCCAGAGCCCTGTCGCATTCTCCAGATTTCATGTGGTTTGTTTTTGTCTTTAAACAGGCAGCCGCAATTAGTGTATCTTGGGCAAATTACAGCCATAATTAGTGTATTTTACACCGCTTGCAGCCATAAAGTGCTTAGTTATACATAAATTGCAGCTGCAATTTATGTATAACTAAGCACTTCATGGCGGCAAATGGAAGAGCTGGTCTGCTGAGGACTCCGCAGGTCGGATTCTCAGGGATCCGACCACACTGAGGTTCATAACGGATTCCTCCAGCATCCCTAGTCCTGGTGGCTATATGCTATCTCCAATATCAGAGGCAGTATGCCTATGCACGCCAGTTGCTGGGGAACACAAGTCGGAGAAGGTGCTCTTGCACTCATGTCCTGCTTGTGGGCTTCCCACAGGCAGCTGGTTGGCCAGTGTTCAAACAGAATGCTAAACTAGATAGGCCTTTGATCTGATCCAGCATGGCGCTTCTTATGACATCCATGTTTCTAGTATAGTCAAGTATTTTCTTGTTTCACACAAGTAGTCTATATTTTTTTAATCCGTTCTGTTTAATATTCATGTTTTGGTGCACCAGCAAATACAGATTACATATTGTGTAAATGTTTTGCACCTCAGCTTTTCTTCCGTGCACCACATACTCTGCAGTCATCAGGATTCTTTCTTTACATTTCTTTTGTCTTTAGGCTTCATCTCATGGACTTGGTTTTTCTCCACTGTGTGTGCGTGTGTGTGAGTGTGTGTGTGTGCACGCGCGCATGTCATCCACAGACTTCCCAGTTCACTTCATGCATCTGATAAAGTAGGGGGTTCTTGCCCGTGAATGCTCATGCCACAATTAAGCTGGCTAATATTTAAAATGCCACACATTTCTTTGTCTTTTTCTCCCCTAGGACTGCATTGTTTTGTCTTGTCAGCAAAATGTAAGACAATGAGTCAAGCTAAAGACGATGAGCCAACAGATAACAAGGAGAAGACTGAGCTATATCCCTTTGGCTGCAGCGTGAGTGATTCACAATGAAAAAGTGCCAGCCGGTTTCGCAATACTTTGCGCTTCTGTTATCTTTCTTTTCTTTTAAAACATCTTTTCTTTAGAAAAGGATAAACAACATTTATTTGGGAAATACAACAAAACAAAAACAGGTAGATACTAAATTCATCAAAGAGACTTGTACCATTAATGGCTAAAATAGAGAACTATTACTGATTTCTTGAAAAAGCTGACAAAAATTCATAAGAAAGAAAAAAAACTAATAACTATAATGAGAAAACTGACAATATTTCCAGTGTCAGATTTTCATTAGGAAACCTATTATGCCAATAATTAACACACTTTCCCTAGTGCTTTTTGAACACTATCATGTGATCCTGCCCCCCCACAAGTTTTTAGAATTGCTGTTAGCTGTTGCATAAATATGGCATTCATCAAGTAAGGGTATTCTTGAGTATTTCTAACATGCAGCTATTGGCATAAGTGTTCCAGCTACCATTTATTAAAACCTTATTCCCTTTCTTAACAGTTACCCACTAAATTGGATAAGAACATCATCAGCATTACATTCACCTGTAATTGCTTGAATCCTTGTTCTTACTTTTCTCCAAACATTTTGTATCGGTTTACAGTTCCACCAAATGTGGAGAAAATCTTCAGTAGTGGCAAGGCAATGTCACCAATGACCATGAACCGAAGGGTACATTTAATGTATACACAAGCTAGTGTATGGTACTATTGATGGAGAAATCTTATAAAAATGTCCCCTATTGTCATGTTAGCAAATAGCTTATTTCCTTCAGTACAGGGAATTTGACACACAGATCTTAAGTTTGTATTTTTTCCCCTCATAATAGTTGTCCTTGCATTTTATTGCCAGGATATCCAGCGATTCATAATTTTTACTCAAAACCCCTTCTGACTTGTCATGTTTATCATCTCAAAAGGGGCTAAGGGAAAATGGGTTGGACCCAAACTTTGTCATCCTTAGAGTAGACCCTTAAACACGAGATCATGTTTAACTTGTTTGTTCACTTATTGAAGCGGGTCTTCTCCATGTATGACAAAGTCTGGATCCAGTCCTATATATCAGGAATGGGGAGTCCTCTGGAGTTTGCCAGACAGCCATACACCCTTTCCCCCAGCCACCAATTGTTCGGTGGTTTCCTGGCTTTTGTGTAATTTTTCCCCATTCTGGAAGGTTGAAATCCCTCTCCTAAGGCTTAGTTACTGGCAGTAAGTTCTTGAAGGTACAATATGCTGGTATTTTTGGCCCTACCCTTATTGTCTTCACACATACACCCCTGTGGAATGCAGCCCTCAGTCTGAAAGAGGTTCTCCACCCCATTATATACATTATGTTGTCTTTGAATCTTATTAATTAAATTACAAATCTGCAGATATTGTAACCTAGATGGGTCTTGGTCTGCCATTCCATTCCATGAACATCCTGGACCTTCCTTCTTTGAACAGATTTGAAATTCTAGTCTTCTAGAAATAATTGAATGAGAAACTCATTTTACAGCCACAAAAACCTTATTTTATTTAGTTATTTTAAATGGTTATTAGGCCGCCTTTAAGGATGGAACACTTGCAACAATATAGGAGAAAGCCCTAGTAATAAAAGGACTGCAAAACCTATCCAACCTTTAAAATTAGCTTCCCTAACCTGGTTCTGTTTTATGTGTGCCCTATTTCACTGCAAATTGTACAATAGAAACCATTCTTTCAAAGGAATAAAGGCCCAACTTAATTCTGGGAGTTTTATATTTCCATACAATCTTATTCAGTAATACTTGAATCTGATTCAATTCAAACATATTTTGGCACGTTGAGAAAGTAGAAAAGAAACTTAGATAGAATATTCATTTTTATTGCAGCAATCTTTCCATACTAAGGGCACAATTCTATGCATGTTTAGACAGAAAAAAAGTCCTACAACTCTCAGCAGTCCCCAGCCAGCTGTCTAAACATGCATAGGATTGCGCCCTAAGATAGCTTTTATTTAGACCATTCCAACAGTTGCCACACTTTGAAATAAGTAACTATATTATCTCAAACTAGGTTTTAGAAGCCTCTGAAAGAAGTATTTGATGCCCCAAGTCTTCCATCTTGCTTTGCCGTAATCTGAGGATACTCCTATAACTAAAGGTGCAGTCCTATCGATTGCACCCTCGAAGATCGGAAGCCCCCAGCCTTGGAGGCATCTGATCATCCAATGCAGGGCAGGAAGAATGACAGAGGCAATCTTCACTTCCCCGTCCTCCTGCCCTGCAGATTTCTAGACGACCTTTTAGCTCGTCTAGCGAGGGCGCTTCAGAAGCAGAGAGGAGGAGTCTGGAAGAGGCTCGGGATGACTTGTATCCTAGCCTCACTAGTCACCTTCCCTCCCTGCCCACAGGAATGGAGAATTCCAACCTCAGAGAGGCAGCCGGCACAGTTCTCTCCATGCCAGCTGCAAGGGGGAGCGGGGCGGAGAGCACTGTCTCCGACCTTGGAAGGATTTTTCGAGCAATCCTATCCCTGGAATACTCTCCAAGGGGTCATAGGATTGCTTTCTAAGGCATTCAGTCTTAAAAGCTCCAACTTAACGTGGTTATACTTATGTGCAGCTATTCCACCCCAACCCCCCAATGTTGTAAGGTCTCATTTAACATAGGTACTAAGATTCTTGGCCTACTTAGGGAGAAAAAAAAGGTCATCTCCATAGAAAACTATCTTACACGATCGATTCTCTCCACCTCCAGCAGAATGGGTTGGATCCAGACATATCCCTCTGTGAATAGAAGGGCTCCTTCTGAGGGAACCAGGATTGAATAGAGGCTTCCTGCAGCCCCCAGTACTCATCAGAGCAGCTTTTCAGAGGGTATGGAGGCTGCAGCAAAAAGGAGGAATTGGCAAAAAACGCTTTTCCACCCCTTTCCTCCAGTGCCAGCAGAACCCCACTGAGCACGTCGGGAGGGAGGGAGGGAGGGAGATCTAGTCCAATGAAGTTAGCCAATCACTCTATACATATATTCAGTTACAAAGGTAAAATTAGATAGCTCTGACTTACAGCTCTTCCAAGGAGTATTATTTCAGATTTCTGCCCTCCAGAACAGAGTTTTGTTTTTTAGCAATGTGCAGCCACGAGGAGTCAAGCAAAAGGTGATGAGCCAACAGGTAGCAGTGAGAAGAATGAGTTATTTTCCTTCAGCTGCAATGTGAGTGATTCACAATGAAAAAGTGATAAGCAATTCTGCAATATTTTCTACTTCTTGAATCTTTTTTATCTTTTGTTTTATAAAATGTTTTATAAAAGTGGAGAAGAAGAATGGCTGAGATGCTTTTTAAATAATAAATAACAATGCCATCATAAGCTTTCTAATATGTATTGTTTCTAGAACAGGCTTTCTCCTATATAATCTCTGAAATAGCATGGTTGTCATTATCTTATATCTATGTATTGTTTTACATTAAAGCCACTGAAAGAAGTACTGGCCGTGTTCGGATATGATAAACCAGGATTCTGGCCAATCCTGGCTTATTGTGAATATGCTACATGCTGGTACACACAGTCCATTTGCTCCCTTCTTGGCTTATGAATCCTGGTTTGTAAAGGGCTCAACAAACCAGGAACCTGGGTATGGATGTCATGGTAAGGTTGTTCTTATTTCTGGCTCGCTTATGGGAGGAGCCAAGCAAAATTTAGCATTTACCAGCACACAGCTCATTCACAGCTTATTGTTCTATGTGAACATAGCCAATGAATCAAATCCTTAGTACTCTGGATCTGAGATACCTTTAGGACTGCCTCTTCCATACAAACTTATCCATTCACTGAGATCTTCTGTCAAGGTGCTGCTGTGTGCAACCTCATTATCAGATGTATGGTGAGTGACCATGGACAGCAGAGCCTTTTCAACAGTGGCACAAGAGCTGTGGAACTCCCGTACGTTCCATTAGGTACTAGGCAAAAGAGAGGTTCTCTTTCAGAGGCTCGCTGAGTGACTACTGCGGCTGATGTTTCTGATTTCATTGCCTATGCTAATTTTGTTGTGCCTTATTGGTTTCATTGATATGTGTGTGTTTTATTATGTGTTGTAGTTTTCAATTGTTGTTAAACTTCTGTAGATCCATAGATCAAATACTAGGGTACCAATATTTTATTATTTGACAAGAGTGGCAAGAGTGTTGGACTAAAAGCTGGGAGATCCGGGTTCTAGTCCCCACTTGGCCATGGAAGCTCACTGGGTGACTTTGGGCCAGTCAGAGACTCTCAGCCCAACCCACCTAACAGGGTTGTTGTTGTGAGGATAAAATGGAGAGGAGGAGGATAATGTAAGCCGCCTTGGGTTCCTTGCAAGAGGAAAAAAGGCGGGGTGTAAATGCAATAAATAAATAAATACATAAAATTATATTACTACATGCTTCTGATGTGGTGTCTTTTTCTGTGCAGGTATCAGAACTGGTACTGGCCCTCGCAAACTTTAAACATGGGCATGAGAAGCATTCCGATGGGATGGCTTTTATGGAATCTCATGCATCCCTTTTCCATACTATTCATTCAATCATAAAGTCGTATAGGAAGACTGCAGAATTTGATAAAGACATACTCTTGGAGGTCAAGGAACCTGATCACACTTGGCTCGGTGTGCCTCAGAAGGAAGGTGTTGTAAATGAAGATCTTGATTCAGCGAAAGACACACCAGAAGACAAAGACGCCTGTGCACCTGTGCATCCTAAAGAGACCTGCACACCTGTACATTCCAAATACCCATATGTGTCAAAAAGCAAAAGTACTATTTTTAGAATGCGAAAGAAATATGATCTTGCAGAACTGCCACCAGCATACATGCTTCCTTACTTGGTTCTGATTAAGAATTGCATTCCCTTGCCAGTTTCCATCATCCAAAGGCAATGTCTCACAGGAGATATATTGTGCAGGATACAGTATTTTACACTGAGGCACGAAAAAAAGAAACTGCCATCTGAGCTTGTACCAGCAAAACCACCCATTGCTAAATTGCAACCAACAAAAGGTTGGCAAATTGTACTCAAATGCAAGTAGGAATGAATACGGCTGTTAGAAGCCAGTAGTACTCTCAACCCAGCAAGCTGAGTGAGATTAAGTGAAAGAATGGTGGCTCAAGTGGTTCACTGTTCACAAAAGAGTGAAATTGGGGAGGCAGTCTAAAGCATGCCTACCAGAAAGTAGGTCCTTTTTGAAGTTGGTGAGACCTACTCATGAGGTCTCCCTGCCTGAGCTGACGGAGGTGGTCTTGGACTTGGTGTTGAGGACCCCTAGGATGATGGTCCTGGGGGATCTCAACTTCCATGCCGAGGCC
This sequence comes from Heloderma suspectum, assembly GCF_057233095.1. NCBI lineage: Eukaryota > Metazoa > Chordata > Lepidosauria > Squamata > Helodermatidae > Heloderma > Heloderma suspectum. The sequence goes on from NC_139459.1 coordinate 93,154,275, forward strand.
GCTGTATCCGGGGCGGCTCAGGACTTCATGGCCGCCATGACAACCATGGGGCTGTCCCAACATGTTATTGGCCCAACGCATATAAAAGGACACACGCTTGATCTGGTTTTCTCGACTGGGCAGGAGGATGGTGATCTGAAAGTGGAGGAATTAACATCTGTCCCTTTGTCATGGTCAGATCACTTCCTGCTGAGGTTTAGACTTCTGGCGGCCTTTCCCCTCTGCAAGGGTGGGGGACCTATTAAAATGGTCCGCCCCCGGAGATTAATGGATTCCGACGGATTCCAGAGGGCTCTGGGGGATTTTCCTGCTGGTATGGCTGGTGCTCCTGTCGAAGCCCAGGTCGCTTTGTGGAATGCAGAGATGACTCGGGCGGTTGACACGATCGTGCCCAAGTGCCCTCTCCCTCTGAGCAGAGCCCGGCCAGCTCCTTGGTATACACCTGAGCTGAGGGCAATGAAGCAAGAGGGGAGACGGCTAGAACGCAGGTGAAGGAAAACTCGTGCTGAGTCTGACCAAGCACAGGTAAGAGCCCACTATCGAGCCTACTCTGTGGCGGTGAGGGTAGCAAAGAGGCAGTTCTTTTCCACCAGCATTGCATCTTCTCAGTGTCGTCCAGCGGAGCTTTTCCGAGTGGTTCGCGGCCTGTTACATTCTGGGCCAGGGAGAGAGATGGTGGAACCCTCGGTAGCACGCTGTGACAAGTTTGCGCGGCACTTTGAGGATAAAGTCGCTCAGATTCATCATGAATTGGACACCACCATTAATGCAGTTCCATTGGTAGAGGCGTTCAGAGCACCGTCTGGTCCAGTTTTATTGGATGAGTTTCAGTTACTGAGGCCTGAGGATGCGGACAAGGTGCTTGGCCAAGTCCGATCGAAAACTTGTGTGCTTGACCCTTGCCCTTCATGGCTTATTAAATCAAACAAGGAGGGGTTGTCCGGCTGGGTCCAGGAGATTGTAAATTCCTCCTTGAGAGAGGGAGTGGTGCCTGCCACTTTAAAAGAGGCAGTAATTAGACCACTCCTGAAAAAGCCTAACCTGAACCCAGAGGATGTTAACAATTATAGGCCAGTGGCCAACATCCCCTTCCTGGGCAAGGTGCTTGAGCGGGTGGTTGTAGGACAGCTCCAGGCACTGTTGAATGAAACGGATTATCTAGATCCATTTTAGTCGGGCTTCAGGCCTGGTTTTGGAACGGAAACTGCCTTGGTCACCCTGTGGGATGACCTCTGCCAGGAGAGGGACAGGGGGAGTGCGACCCTGTTGATTCTCCTGGACCTCTCAGCGGCTTTCGATACCATCGACCATGGTATCCTTCTGGATAGGTTGTCTGGGTTAGGAGTTGGAGGCACTGCACTACAGTGGTACCGCTCCTACTTGGATGGCCGATTCCAGAAGGTGGTGCTGGGGGATTATTGCTCTGTGCCATGGCAATTGTGCCATGGGGTTCCACAGGGCTCTATTTTATCCCCCATGCTGTTTAACATCTACATGAAACCGCGGGGGGGGGGGGTTATCCGGAGGTGTGGGCTGAGGTGCCATCAATATGCAGATGACACCCAGCTCTACCTCTCTTTCTCATCAAAACCAGGTGAGGCAGTGGCTGTTCTGAATCAGTGCCTGGGCACGGTAATGGACTGGATGAGGGCCAATAAACTGAAACTCAATCCAGACAAGACGGAGGTACTGTTAGTGGGTGGTTCGTCCGCCCGGCTAGGTGATATTCAACCTGTTCTGGAGGGGGTTGCACTCCCCCTAAAGGATCAGGTTCGTAGTTTGGGGGTGCTCTTGGATCCAGAACTGTCACTTGAGGCACAGGTGAACTCAGTGGCACGGAGCACTTTTTATCAGCTTAGGCTGGTATACCAACTACGCCCTTATCTGGACAGAGATAGCCTAGCTACAGTTATCCATGCTCTGATAACTTCTCGTCTGGATTACTGCAATGCGTTATACATGGGGCTGCCTCTGAAAACGGTCCGGAAACTTCAGCTGGTCCAAAATAGGGCAGCAAGATTGTTAACAGGGACTGGCCTGCGAGCTCATATTACGCCAGTACTTTTCCAGCTGCACTGGCTGCCAGTCCATTTCTGGGCCCGATTCAAAGTGCTGGTGTTAACATTCAAAGCCCTTAACGGCTTGGGGCCAGGTTACCTGAAGGATCGCCTCCTCCCATATGTGCCTGCCCGGACCTTAAGATCATCATCAGCGGCCCTTCTCCATGAGCCCCTGCCAAAGGAAGTGAAGTGGGTGGCTACTAAGAGGAGGGCTTTTTCTGCTGTGGCACCCCGGCTCTGGAATGAGCTCCCTAGTGAGGGTCGCCTGGCGCCTACATTGTATTCCTTTCAGCGCCAGGTGAAGACCTTTTTATTTTCCCAGGCATTTTAGCATTTTAGCTTTCTAAATTTTTATCTTTGCTGTTTTAAATCTGTATTTTAAACTCCTGCACTGCTGCTAGATTTTATTGTGGTTGTATTGTTATATTGTGGTTTTAATATTCTATATATTTTAAATTGTTTTATTGTGTGTTTGGTTTTAATTTTTGTGAACCGCCCAGAGAGCTTCGGCTATTGGGTGGTATAGAAATTAAATAAATAAATAAACAAACAAACATGTTTAGGAGTGAGTTATCAGAGAGGTTCAAGGCGAAATAAAAGGAGCAGTTCCTGACTGGGACAGTTGCGTTCTGCAATTTGGTAGCATGAAGGAAGTTGGAAATAAATATTAATTTATGCAAAGTATTAATGCCAGAGGAAATGAGTCTGCCACAGCCAGGAAAAATACTCAGTGGCTAGCAATGTAATCCATAATCGCTTCAAGTCCATGCGTTTGTGATGCAATTTAGGTACCTTTTAAATACAGATACATGAGTCCTATTCAGGCATTCCAAAAGTGATGAGACTCAACACACAAGTTGTAGTCCAAAATATATGGAGAGCACCAGGGTGGGGAAACCTGTTTTTATCTGTTGAACCTCCAGTTGTTCCTTTTAAGTATCTCCATTTGTATCTATCAAGACAGCTTCAGGCAGTTCCAAAGCTTGTACATAATTAAAGAATTACCCCATTTGCTTTGCAAAGCTTGTTCCTGTTCCCACTGAACTTACGAAGTCCCAGTAGCATTAAGGATCAGTTGTTTCCAAAAACTGTATCATCTGCTCAGGCCAACAGATGACTGGCATCCACAACTCTAAATCACAATTAGCCTTTTTTGTGTGTTGAGTGCTGTTCCTTCTCCCCCCGCCCGCCCTTTAGTATAATATAATGCGCAGTGCAATGTTTTCATGTGATGTTCTTTGTCATTTTTAGAAGCAAAGTATGTAACATTCGACAGTCTGAGGGATCTCCAGTGGAAGATATATAGAGGCCTGTTGAAACGGAAACCTAAAACAACAGGAACGTGGAGAGAAGCAACGTGTCTTGCAACTGAAGCGGTATCCATCCCCAACGTTGGGGAATACATCCTCCCGTTGATACCTAAAGACTGGATCATTGACGACTCACTCAAGTTTAATGAGAAAATGAAACAGCTGCTTTTACAGAATGACTCTCATTCGCGGACAAAGAGGAATGCCTGACATTCTGGAGAAAATCCAACTAAAGTGCATTAAACAGCTTGCAGTGTTGGGTATGTAGTGAGATGCTTAATGCAGGCAAAGTGCTTATTAGCATCTGTGTACATTTTGGCATCTGCCCTAGACCAAACCTAATTTTTTCTGTTGTAGCCTTTTATGCTGATTTTCTGTTGACGCTTCTCTCTTGGGCTACCTGATCGCTTCTTCGTGTACTGCAATCTCTTAACGCTGATGATCTCATCTCATTGAATTCTAGATTATTTTGTGTGAGGCTGCAGCCACCTTAAATGTATCTGCAACCAAGGAGAGTTCTCTCTCCTGAGTTCCCTTCCAGAGAATCGGATGGCTGACAACTTGTCCAGCTGACTCAAAGCACTCTCAGTCAGTACTTCCATGACTTGTCCCCCCTCTTTTTTCCAGCTAGCCTTTGGCTCTGAATGTATTGGTGTTCATCAGTCAGTAAAAGTAAAGAGGGAAGAAGCACCGTGGACTAACGACAAAGAAGGGGGAGGCAGGCCCCAGTGCTTCAAAAAGCAAAATGTATTGTGCTCCATATGTTTCAGAATGTCTCCTTCTTCAGGAGCAATATTTTGTAGGAGTAGCGTGTGTAAGCATCCAGAGAAAATAATTACTGTTCATTTTAGAATAAGAGACTGAACAGCTTTCAACAGCTCCTGAAGAAGGAGACATTCCGAAACGCATAGAGCACAATAAATTCTGCTTTTTCCACCACCAAAGCTTGCCTCCCCCTTCTTTGACATTCATCAGCCAGTGACAGCGCCAGGGGAAAAAAAACATATTGAGCAGGGCACAGAAAGAGCCGAGGGCCAAATTCCATTTTGGATAATCTGGGGAGGGGGGGCTGCATTATAGTGGTTTGTTGGCGTAACAGGAGTGTCCTGATTGGTTCTGTATAATGGTGATATGTGGTTGCTGTTATGTTTTTAAGCAATAAGCTTGGTAGAAATAGTATATGTCGTTTGGAAGAGACAGGTGTCATAACTTTGGCTTTCATGTTTTAATGACAGCACGTAATAATTGTGTTGCTGGTGGTCTGAAAAACCAGAAACATATTAATTAATGTTGCACTATAATCTTGAAGTTTCAGTGTTTAACATTTAATTCTCCTTTCCTGATCAAAAAGAGTTCAATCAGCCCTTGATGTATTTTATTTAGTCTTTGAGAACTATGCAGATTTTTCTTTTAAAGTGTTGGTGCTTAAGGCTGTCATCCTAAGTGCACCTACCTTGGAGTAAGACCCTTTGAACTCAGTGGGGCTTACTGCTGCGTAGATATGTATAGGATTGTGCTATTATCTAATCTGCAGTGTAAGGCAAAAAAAATGTAAAAGAACAGGTGCCAGGGACAAATACAATGAAAAAGCATAAATAAATTAACCTATACCTAAACCTACAAATCTAACATTATAAGGAACAGAATGCCCACCTCTTATGCTACAGGGGATAATAAATCAAATTGCATTATCAGCTGTATGTAACTGGCCAGCAGATGGCAGCAGCCATTTTACAGATTTTAATCCTATTAGGGCGCAATCCTAACTAAATAGATGGCCGCCTCTGAACTCAGAGGCGGCCGCCTATCCTAAGCAAGGCAGGAGAGGAAGCTGTCTAGTGTCCAGTGGCAGGGGGGCTGACTGGGAGAGGAAGCTGCTGTACGACACATTGGATGTGTTGTATGCGCAGCTCCGCTCTCCCCGCCGCGGAACGCCACCACCCCCTGGAACACCCCTTTCCAGTTGCCCTGTGCTCGTCTTCTGAGCGCAGAGGATGGGGCTTCTCCACGCTGCCTCGGAGGCAGCGCGGAGCCCTCTAGACAGTGTCTAGTGGCCATAGGATTGCTCCCTTAAGGACTTGAATTAGGACAGTGTTGGAGGCTGTGGCTGCGCCAGTGCTCAGCCTGATCATGTGCAGTTAGCTGCCTAAAGCCATTGAGGTGAACGGGTTGGATCCAGACTTAGCGATACTTCAAGCAGACCCACTGAAATCATTGGGACCTAAGTTAGTCATGACCAACTTAAGTCCTATTAGTGTCAGTGGGTCTGTTCTAAGTATGACCAAGTCTGGATCCAGCCCAGTGGGTTTAGACAGACCGAGCTGCACAGGATTGGACTAGAAGCAAACTATGGAGAATGCCACACTGATGCAGCAACTCACGATACCGCAGCTCTACCCGCAAAGCCTTGCGTCGCTCAGAGACGATGAAGAGGAGCCATGGCAGAGACAGGAGGGACAGGCAAGTAGTAGAGCAATCACATTAGATGCGCCAAACATTAGTTGTGCACAAAACAGAAGCATTAACTTGAAAGCATGAGTTCCAAATCTTACGGCCCATCTGAATAGGCTGCTGCGCTGCTACTTCAGCTTAACAAATGTCATTTTAAGTCCTTCCCGCTTTTTAACTTTGTGGTTAAAAAGCGGTTTTTTGTGGTTTTAATGTTCTATATATTTTAAATTGTTTTATTGTGTGTTGTTTGGTTTTAATTTTTGTGAACCGCCCAGAGAGCTTCGGCTATTGGGCGGTATAGAAATGAAATAAATAATAATAATAATAAATAATAATAATTAACTCCTGTACATTTTTGGCCGAGAGAGGAGCAAGCAGGAGGCAACAGTGGAAGATGAAACTGAGAAAGAAGAATGGTGGCCGCATCATCTTTCGGTGCTGCAGAGCTGTTAAAGAGACAGGCGAGAACACTGGGCAGCCCAAGTTTTCACAGCCGTTGCTTGACAATGGATGCAATGGGCTTTGGGCCTCCAGCCCTTAGTGGGCTGAAATATACCTTCACAGAAACAATCCTGTTTAGAATTAGGCACACAGATGACAACTGCTACAGCCGCATCCATTTATATGCTGGGCCAGTGCCAGAGTCCAGTGGGCCATTGGCATATTGCTGGCAATGTGCCTGTCTCTGCCACAGCTCCCTGGCGGCTGCAAAAGCCGCCGCTCACTGCCACCACAAAAGTCCAGCTGTCCAAGCTGCCTACCTGACAACTAAGGCCCTTTGCCCACCAGCTGCCCAAGCCCACTGCCTGCCCACGCCCTGGAGCCCCCCTCCCACTGCCCCCCCACTTACCCAGCCAACGTTCCCTCTGAGGTTTCTTTTACCTGATGGGGGGTGGCAACTCCTCCTCCTCCTTGGCCGGCCTACTGGCAAAGCTCTGCAGGATCCAGCTGGCCAAGTTTGCAGGCCCCGCGGCATGCAATCAGGTTTGGGTTTTTTTACTTACATTTTGAGTAGCAGCAATCTGAACCACCCTGTGCCCTCTTTGGCTATGTCACCCCCAAAGGTGTTGGTTTTGACCTTTAAAACCCTATACGGTTCTGGCCCAGCCTATCTCAAGGAGCGCCTCCAGCAATACCAGACAGGCTGCTCAACAAGATCAGCCTCGGATGGCCTTCTCTCTGTCCCATCAGCCAGGACAGCTAGGCTGGTGAGGACGAGGGAAAGGGCCTTCTCTGTGGTGACCCCCACTCTGGAACTCCCTCCCTAGGGAACTCCACCATGCCCCTCTTTAATGAGCTTCCGCCGCACATTAAAAACATGGTTGTTCAGGCAGGCATTTGGGGTGGGTTAGGGTATTTTTAGACATACGATGTTTTAATGTGGAATTTTATGTTTTAAACTGTTGTATTATTGTACATTGCCCAGAGTGGCTGGGTGACCAGTCACTATTTATTTATTATTTATTAATAAATAAATAAAGGCAGCATCTGATTGGTTCAGGTCATTGCTGCTCAAAATGTAAGTTAAAAAAATTCTTTAGAATGAGGTGCTGTGGGGCCTGCAAGCTGGGCCCCACTGTTTCCTTTTGTTGTCCAGGTTGGTGAGTGAGGAGGAAGATGGCAGCAGGCCTTACGAGCAGGGATGGACCCTTCTGAGCCTCTGGGCCTTTGGCTGTTGCTCACCCAGGCGAGCCCCTGGCACCAGGCCTGAGCATATGTGATGTCCCAGAAGAGTTTACAGAAGATGCGACACCTCAATAACCACACTTGAGTATACATGCTTACTAATATCATTTCATTCTACATCGTTTTTGAACTGCAGCAGACTTGTTAATTTTAATGAGCTAAGCATATGCTTTTAGAAATAATGCTGCTTTATATTGGTGAAAAACTCTTTTGGCTGGACTAAAAGGCAATACACGTTTCTCTCTCATCAAAAGCGACATCTGTTAGTAGGCTTGACTTTCATTTCAAACTGAAGTGAAGCTAGCTGCCAAACTGCCTTTAAAGTGAGGGGGTGCTCCTTTGGCATTGATCACACACACACAAAAGCACCCATTAAGAAAAATGAACTAGCAGGCAAGGCATCAATTCATGTTTATGCTTTAAAACTGGACAAACTCCTTATATAGAATTCAGTCAAATGTATAATGTCATATTAAAGTCTGGAAAGAACAATTCTGCAGGGAACAGCTGATAGATACAGGCTGGTTCCATGCTCTTCCTTTTAAATGTTTTATGAAATAGTTCCATTCATAGAATTAAACTCTGAGTTACGCTCAAAATCCATCCTCTTTATATTCTGGCGACATTCTTCTTCTGCATGTAATCACCATTAATGAAACATTTAAAAAGGAGGTGGGAGGGTTACACAATGTTTGTATCCCAAGAACATTTTGCCCATCCTATATACGAGTAGTGAACTCATTCTCCAAGTGTGTATCCTTCTGTAGCCAAAACAGCATAATCTATGCACATGAAGGAGGTATCAGCAGGCTTGGGGGACCTCCAAGGTTTGCAGAAGTATAAACAAAAAATGTCAAGGGGGAAAACCTTAACTCCAAAACATCCCAATTAGAACTGGCCATGTTCAGTGGGTATGGAATGTTGATTGACTTGGGATGGAGACTGGAAAACTGGGGTGCGGTTTATGGGATGGAGTATTCTGGAAATGGGCATGGCTGCCTTCTGGCATGGCAGGTATTCTGAACATAAGCACTCCATACTGCAGCATTTTGTTGCAGGTCCTATTTGTTTAAGGTGTGGTTTGAAAGTCTGAGCATTCTTGAGGGAGCTTATCTATATAATTTCAGGCTGTCCTCAGCATGCACTTTTCATTTCGAGGTGCCTATTAAGCTCTGCCACTCTTTGTTCCTCTGTTGTTTGAAAACTGCAGGATAACAATGTCACAATCCAAACATCTTGCTGGTTTGAACTCCTCTTTATTTCTTGGCTGGTTCCAGCTCCTCATTTTGTACCATATTTTATTGGATTGGCTTTGCATTGTATTATCATGTCAGCTTTTGCACTGTTGTGTTTTTAGATCTTTGTCTTTTATTGTATTATTGTTTTATTGTAAATAAGAGGCAGACTATCCCGGAATCAGCCAACTCTGGGGTCTGTTTTGAAAGCCTAAGGAGGTGTTTGGACGATCACGTAGGGGGAAGAAGCCATCATGGCTTCTCCTCCAGCTCCTGCATGTGCCGCATGCACGACCACCATTTGCATTATTCCCTGTGCTGTAGCGCAGGTTAGCATGTTGTCCAAACTCTACTGCACATCATAGGTTGTAGGGTGGGTACAAAGCCACCCCTGCTGCATGCCAGCTTTGGACAACATGCCAACCTACGCTGCAGCTCAGGGAGTAATGCAATTGGCAGTTGCGCACGCAGCACGCGTGGGCGGAGAAGCCACAATGGCTTCTTCCCCCTACGCAATTGTCGGAACCCAGTCTGTATGTGACCTCCTCTTATCAACACAACTGGAGTCAGTTGTGTTAGAGTTCTCTCTTAGAAGTGTCCAGTTGCCAGCTGTTGGCTTTCTACTATTTCAAGCAAAGCTAGTATGCAGAGATGCAAGATACTCCTTAAGCTATTCTGCAGTACTGAGATCATCCAAACAATGCAGTGACATCAGCAAACCAATCTAGTAGTGACAGCCAGCTGGCATAGCTAGTTCAGCGGAACAATGTATGAATCCTAATCAATGAGTTCACAAATGCTCAGCAACGTATCCTGTGACTACAATTATATTTAGGTCTTAAGCAACAAGCCACTTCTACCCCTTAGTAATATCTGAGTCCATGAGAAAGAGGAACATGTTACTAATGCCCTATTTTTATGGTCACATATGACCCCCTGCTAATAGTATCAGTGGCTACTATATCATATATAGATTTGTCTTATCACAGCAGCAGATGTTCAGTCCCATGCAAGCCTAGATCTGCTGACAAAGGCATTTTGTAACACAGTGTTACACCCCTGGCTGCACCCCTTACAGCCAGACCCCTGTCTTCTGAGGAGGCCTAGGCCTTCACCCTCAGTGAAATGCCTCAACTTAAACATCTTGCTGAAAAAGCCCAGAGCTGATCCCCTGAGACATCCACTTGGTTTTGGCACTGATGCACCAAAGGAGGTAGTGTTAACTGAGTAATTTAAAATATAATTTGAAGCTTACTCTGGGAATACCAATTCTATGTCTTGATGTAAGCTAGGCATCCCTAAAGACAAGAATCAGAATTTAAAAGCATAATCTAATCCCTTATGTACAGATGCTGATATCAAAGCATCTGCTCTGTATCCCCAGGGAAAGCCTGAACTGATGCTTTAAAATTGCATTATCTTATTTCTAGTTCCTTTTCTGCCAAAATAGGATGAAGTCTGTATCAGAGAATACTAGATATTTCTTCTCTTCCTTTCAGCACAAATGTCAACTATCATATGCCCCTAAGACATGGTTGAAATGGGTCAAGCTGGAGCTCTTCCTAGTCAATAGTTCTATTGCAGCCCTTCCTCAGAAGCACACCCACTAGCTGGGAAATGCTTCAGCCTGTGTTTGAAGTGCAAGGCTGGACCCCTTCACGGAGCTGCAGATCTACTCCCAAGAATGTGGGATGGATGATCACAGTGAGTGACCTGAGTCCCATATTAATGATCCCACCTGTTCTGGGGACATATCCAAGGAAGAACAGCTGGCACGCTTCCACACCCTTTCTATGATACTCATAGCATTCCCCCAAGGATGTATTCTGTGAATCAAGATAATGATTGTCCCAAACTGCTGCATGGATTTCTCCAATTTCTTTGTCATCCATTGTTAATGGTTTTCAAATCCTGCTTTATTTTGACTTTTAACGCTTCCAACACAACAGCTGCACAATCTTCCAGTGTGATCGGGCACTGCTCCCTCACTGCTGTGGAGGTGTGGCTGACTAGGGATGTGTGTAAACCTGCCTTTCAACATCACCTACCCATGTGCTCCTTTGCCACTACATTCACAATCCTCCTCAGATGAAATTGGCAAGGGAAAATCATTGTCAGTTTCACTGCTGCTTTGTCACTTTTTTCCTTTAAAAAGAAATCAAAGATATGGTGTGGATTAGTGCACCAATGCCTTCCTCAGACCAGAATTTGTATCTAGGCTTGCTCCTTCCACTGCAGGATGTGCAAAGAATATTTGAACACTTACAGAGTGTCTTTCCCTCATCACTGAGTAACAGTAAATCAGCCCAAACACACATTTGATTCACATAAACGAAATCCTTCTAGGCTCCAGTAGGTGAAAAGGTAGGAAGGATTAGACTCCAGGACCTCTAGTAGTTCATCGGATACATGCATGAGACTCTGTGAAACCACAGGAACGTCCTTGTGGGCATTCCAAGAAGTGGCTGCTACAGAGACAGGCAAAACAAGAGAAAGTGATAAAAGAGTGCTCATGGTAGGCTAACTGACGGGATAAAAAAGCAACAACACAGAGAACCAGGAGGGGGAATGAAACGGAGTATCTGAAAGAGGGCATGGCTGGTTGGCTAGAACCGTGAACAGCAGAACCACTCCACACTGCAACATTTTGTTGCAGGTCCCGCTTTTGACCCTCCCTAGCTGAGTCACATGCCAAACATACCGCATACAGTTTTCTAAAAGAGATTACAACTAACTCTTAAACAAAAAGCTCGCTGTTGCCTAAGCCAGTTCCTGTAGGTCTTTTGTATTCCCTCCCAGTCTGCAAATAGATCCCTCCTGAGGCTGGATTGCATGCAGTAATTTAGCTTCTTCCTTTAAATGGATACTACTCAGATTGTTTTCCTCCCCTCAAAGACTTACACAGTATGAACAAAACAAAACGTTTTTGTTTTGTTGGCTTGGAAGGACCCCAGCTGCAAAACAACCAAGGTAACCTTACAGATATAATATTTTGTAAATAGCAGCAAAAGAAATGCATGGAATACAATTGTTCATGAAAGCAGGAAAGTTCTTAAGGGTGCAGTTCTATGCATGTTTAAACAGAAAAAAGTCCTACAACTAAAAAGCTGTAGGACTTTTTTCTGTCTAAACATGCATAAGATTGTGCCCTGAACTTGTTAAAATTAAAGTCGTTTAGACTGCAGTTCTATACCTGCTTTCCTGGGAGTAAGTCCCATTGAATTCAATGGGACCTCTGATTAGACAGGCCCAGGACTGTGTTGTGAAAGATATAAGCCAGGGGTTCCTAATCTTTATGGGCCAGTAGGCACATTTGGACTTTTGGGAGCATGTCATGGACACTCTCACAAATTGGTTGCCATGAGAGGGGCTTCTCATTCACAAAATGAATACCATGGTGGGTGTGGCCAGTCACAAAACATCCACTTTGCAGAAGGCAAACTGGTGATGAGGCTAAAAGAGAACTAACTTGCCCAAGAACCTAAGTACAAGGCAGAGGTGGGTTCTGAGTTCCAAAACACAAAGCCATTCTTTCAAACCCACAGTTTTGTGCTCTGGCACCTATTTCATAGAAGAAGCACTTTAAAAAATGCACTGGGCTGTAACCACCCATCATTTCTATTTTCTAAGAATGCCTCTGAGGCCCTTTATTCTTGGAAATAAAGATGGAACAGCTCTGGAGGCTGGCACTTCACCTTGCAGCATGCTGGCCTCCCAGTAATTTTTTAAAATTAAAAGTATCTTTCAAAGTTTAACAAAATCAGGAAGGGCCATAAATGTGATGAGTTCCAGGGGAGGTGTCCATGGGCACATTGGCTGGGAGCCCAGATGTAAGCTGTACTTGTGGCTGTCTGGCAGCATCACCCCGGTCAACTTGTTGGATACTTTACTGCTTCCATTGAGAAGGTTGGCTCCATTTCCTTCTGTATTCTCCCACATTGAGGGCGAGGCAACTTCTATTTATCTTTCCAGAGACTCAGAGTGACAACCCGGAAGCCCCATAAATAAAAACCTGTCAAACTTGGACAACATAACTTGATCTTCTCAGCCTTTATAGTGATTTGTTCCGTATTGCAGCTAACAATACTCAAACTGTATTTCTACTGGTATCAAAACTTTTGTAGAACACAGCGTGCCAATGCCTTGCCCAACATACAGTTGAGCAAACAATGCAATGCCATGATGGTCTAATAAACCTGTCATCTGGAAATGTGTGCCAGAAATTATCTAGGGGAAAAGGCCCCATCCTTCTATCCTGAAGATATAAACTTTCCAGAGCATTGTCTGCGAGTTCCATCTGAAGAGCTAGTGTGAAGCAATTTTTAAAATCTTAACAGTTTTGTGATGTTTTTATTTAATTGCAGTAGTCTCAAGTTATTAAAAAATTGAACCAACTTATTGCTGCGCTTGCCCTGAGAGATCCATTTCCTTGCACACCCAGAGAAAAGCTTTACCAATCCTGGTCAAGTGCTCATTGAGTCCCAAAGCTGGATTCCATACCTGCAGGAATACAGTTGGACTTGCTAGACCATGCAAACAGTCTGCACCTTCCTCATGAATTGCTGTCTTTGAGTCCAAGGGAGGTGGTCAAGAATTGAGCCCGGGGTTGAGAAGTGGCTACCTAAAAGTCTCAAGTGGAATGCACAATTTCTGAATCTTATTGGAAACTCTAAGGAGAAGCCCCATTGGCAAGGGTCTCCATCTAAATCTATTATTAACCAAATTGTGGTGACTCTGAGGGTCCTAGTAACAGTTTAGCATCTATTCCATCTCCCATTAATTGCCACAAATATTAAATTATCAAAGGCATACTTTTGGTTATTTGTTGATCATTTTGTCCTCAATAGTGCCTAAGTGATGGTGCTATAGAAGGGGAGGGAAGGAGGTTGGAAGAGGCTCAGGATAGCTCATATCCTGGCCTCTCCAATCTCCTCTCCTCCCCATTCACCAAAACACCTCCTTTCCCTCCTCTTTGAGATTGCTTTTCCAACTTCAGAGTCCAGCTGGCCTGATTCCATGCTGGCTGCGAAGGGGCAGGGTTGGGGAGTCTCACCTTCCGAGATCAGAGCACTGTCTCTGACCTCGGAGGGGGGAATCCCTGGTATCCTATGGCCCCTCAGACAATGTCCAGGGGCCGTAGAATTGCTTCCTTAGGGCACAATCCTATGGGGATGGCCATACGCCTCCAAACTGAGAGGCGTATGGCCATCCAATGCAGAGCGGGAAGAGCGGTGGAGGCAATCTTTGCCTCCGTGCTCCCCACATTCTGCATTTTAGCTAGAAGGGCGTTTTTACCCATCTAGCTGAAGCATCAAGGAGGGGGAGGGAAGGAAGCTGGGGGTAGCTCATATCCCTGCTTCCCCAGTTCCCACCCTGCCCATGGGAATGCCCCCTTTCTGTCCTTTCCAAGGTCACCTTTGTGACCTCAGAGGCAGCTGGTGCCGTTCTCTCCAGACCAGCTGTGAGGCGGAGGGGCGGGGAGTTCAGACTCCTGGGTCCAAGGTCAGAGCTCTGTCTTTGACCTCGGATCCAGGAATCTGAAGTATCCTATGCCCCCCCCCCCAGACTCTGTCTAGGGGCCATAGGATTGCTCTCTGTGTCATTTACTGAACTGCTGTTCATCTATTCAAAGCCTAAACAGACCTGATTATCAGATCCAGGTAAAATACCTTGAGCAGAGTACAGTGGTTGCAAAATAGTGTGGGTAGAACTTTGTTAATAATCCACCACCTCTTTGCATGTTATACATCTGATAAAACACTGCTTTTATTTGGGAAATTACATGCTTTAAAGGCATTGAAGACTTACAAACATAAAACCAGTCCTAAAAACATAAAACAAACCATCTATCTTAAGAACATAAGAAGAGCCATGCTAGATCAGACCAAGGGTCCATCTGCTCCAGCATTCTGTTCACACAGTGGCCAAACAGCTGTCAACCAGGAACCCACAAGCAGGGCATGAGTAAAACAGCACCCTCCCACCCATGTTCCCCAGCAACTGGTGTACATAGGCTCACTGCCTCTGGTTCTGGAGGTAGCACATAGCCATCAAGACTAGTAGCCATTGATAGCCTTTTCCTCTAGGAATTTGTTTAACTCCCTTTTAAAACCATCCAAATTGGTGGCCATCGCTACATCCTGCGGTAGCGAATTCCATACTTTAACTATGTGCTGTGTGAAGCAGTACTTCCTTTTATCTGTCTTGAATCTCCCACCAATTAGCTTCATAGGAGACTCTGGGTTCTAGTGTTTTGAGGGAGGGAGAAAAATGTCTCCCTATCCACATTCTCCACACCATGCATAATTTTGTACACCTCTATCATGTCTCCCCTTACCCTCCTATTTTTCCAAGCTAAACAATCCCATCTGTTGTAACCTTCCTTCATAGGGGAGATGCTGCAGTCCCTTGATCATTTTAGGTATCCTTTTCTGCACCTTTTCCAGCTCTAGAATATCTTTTTATTGTAGGTGTGGTGACCAGAACTGGACACAGTATTCCAAGTGTGGGCGCGCCATAGATTTGTATAGGGGCAGTATGATCTTGGCAGTTTTATTCCCAATCCCTTTTCTAATTATGCCTAACATGGAGTTTGCCTTTTTTACAGCGGCTGCACACTGGGTTGACATCTTAATTGAGCTGTCCACCACAACCCCAAGATCTCTTTCCTGGTCAGTCACCGCTAGCTCAGATCCCATCAGGCTATACTTGAAGTTGGGATTTTTTGCCCCAATGTGCATCACTTTACACTTGCTTACATTGAACCCCATTTGCTATTTAGATGACCATTCTACCAGTTTGGAGATATCCTTTTGGAGCTTTTCACAATCCCTTTTTGTTTTAACCACCCTAAATAATTTGGTGTCATCTGCAAACTTGGCCACTTCACTGCTCACTCCTAATTCCAGATCATTTATGAACAGGTTGAAAAGCATTGGTCCTAATACAGATCCCCGTGGGACCCCACTATTTACTTCCCTCCATTGGGAGAATTTACTATATATTCGTACTCTCTGCTTTCTGTTCTTTAACGAGTTACTGATCCATAAGAGGACCTGTCCTCTTATTCCATGACTGCTAAGTTTGCTTAGGAGTCTTTGGCGAGGGACTTTGTCGAAAGCCTTTTGGAAGTCCAACTAAATAATGTCTACCGGATCACCCTGTCTACATGTTTATTGACGCTCTCAAAGAATCATAGAATAGTAGGGTTGGAAGGGGCCTATAAGACCATCGAGTCCAACCCCCTGCTCACTGCAGGAATCCAAGTCAGAGCATCCCTGACAGATGGCTGTCCAGCCTCATCTTGAATGCCTCCAGTGTGGGAGAGCCCACCACCTCCCTAGGTAATTGGTTCTATTGTCATATTGCTCTAACAGTCAGGAAGTTTTTCCTGATGTTCAGCCGGAATCTGGCTTCCTGTAACTTGAGCCCATTATTCCATGTCCTACATTCTGGGATGATCGAGAAGAGATCCTGGCCTTCCTGATAGAACTCTCAAAGGTTAGTGAGAGAGGACTTACCTTTGCAGAAGCCATGTTGATTCTTTTTCAGCAGGGCTTGTCCTTCTATATGCTTACTAATTTTATCTTTAATAATGTCCTCAACCAATTTACACAGAACAGAAGTTAAGCTAACTGGCCTGTAATTTCCCAGATTCCCCCCTGGATCACTTTTTGAAAATTGGTGTTACATTAGCCATCTTCTAATCCTCTGGCATAGAGGCTTATCTTAGGGACATGTTACATATTTTGGTTAGAAGACGAGCAATTTCATATTTGAGTTCTTTGAGAACTCTAGGATGGATACCATCTGGGCCCAGTGATTTATTTGCTTTCAATTTATCAATACAATTGAGAATTTCATCTTTTGTCAGCACTATTTGCCTCAGTTCCTTAGACTCCCTTCCTGAAAACATCAGTTCAGGCACAGGTATCTGTCCTATATCTTCTGCAGTGAAGACAGATGAAAATAATTCATTCAGCTTCTCTGCAATCTCCTTGTCCTCCTTCAGTACTCCTTTGATTCCATTGTCATCCAATTGTCCAACTGCCTCCCTAGCTGGTTTTCTACCTTGGTAACTGTGTGTGAATGTTAGCGTGTGCTTCACTCCTACAGAGTGTGGATTCCTGTAAAGGAAGATCTTCTAATCCCATATACCGTCTGAATTTTTAGTTTTACCTTTCTCAACTTTTATTAAATCTCCATAATATAGACTAAGGGCTCAGCTTCAAATGTTTTGGTGCTGTAAAATAGGGACGGTCAACTTTTCCCTATATTCTCAGGTTCTCTATACAGTCAGCAATAAGGGAGCTAGAAGAATATCTTGCTGAACAAACAGAGTCCCATATGAATAACCAGACTCCATAACAAAGCTAAGCACCATCTAGTAGTAAGGGCAACACAGTTAAGACGCATGACTACAACCCATCACAAAGCCTCCTGATTTCTGTGACCAACTCTGTACTGGATTGTGTCTCCACCACATGACATCCAAAGGAGAGATGTAACATTAAAGTGAGGACACTTTAATTACAACTTGAAAACATTTTTATTTTTTCCTTATGAATGAAACTGTGGCAAACTTATTACATACTTTGAGCATCACTACACCAGCCTAAAATCCTGCATTTAAAATGGGGCTTTCTGCTTCCGTTTTAAATGCAGGATCACAACCGGCTCCCTTTACGTGTGCTCCCCTTTCCTCCTTATCTGAGTCTTCCATGTGTTTCATTGATCTAACTCCTCTTCTTGCCGCTTTTCCTCTTTTCACGCGGAAAACTCAAGCGGAAAACAAGCAGGGTAATTTGATAGCTCATTATCTCCGATCTTTTTAAAAAAACAGAATAAAGGTCACTTAGTGCGGGAGACGCCTTGGAGGTTTACGAGGCCGTCTAAAGGCCCCGCAAACTTGTGTGAGTGAGCAATCTCAATAGCAGGATAAAAGCTCCGTGTGAAAGAGCCCTTCAATTAAAATGTGGTTGGGCCATTAGGGACGAGATAAAATGGCTCCATGGCCTGGATCTGCCTCTGGCACGGCCAATTCGCCATCTGCGTCTGTAGTGGTCAGCATGCACTTGGGGACCTACTTACTGTTTTTTTTAACTGCATATTTGCCCGGAGGTGCTGCCGTGGCCCTCGGAGAGTTTCATGGCGTGACAGCGGTTCTGTGATCACCCTCAAGGTACTTCACCGGCGGGTTAGCCTTGGGGCCGGAGGGCTGGGGAGCAGGTGCTGCGTGGGGAAGAGCTCCTCCCTCACAGCCCCCGCCGCTTTCTCCTTCACCTTCGCTCTCCTGGAGCCGCGCGCACGCAGCCCCACGCGCCGCTGACACGGGCAGGCGGCGCCCGAGCCGGCCCGAGGCGTTCCGCCCCCTCAGCGCGGCGCGAGGGGGAGCTCCCGCGTGCGACCCGCCTGGCAGCGGCAGCTCTTCCCGCGGCCCCCCCCGGCGCCCTCGCCGCCTCTCTCCTGCACTTCCCGCGGTGCCTCCCGCAGCGCCAGCGGCACTTCGGGCGCCAGCTCCTCTGGCCTCCTTCCTCCGCCGGGCGGGCCCGGCTTGGCTTTCCCGCGGCCGCCGCTCCGCTTCGTCTCCTCAGCTACAAATTCCCCGCCGCTGCTGCTGCTCCTTTGCGGCTGCTCCCGACGGGGGGCGGGGCCGAAAGGCGCCGGGAGGAGAAACCGAGGGCGGCCTCCTCCGCCTCCGCCCCTCCGGGGGGCGAAGGGAGGGACGGACCTGCTGTGCCAGGCCAGCCCGGAGGGAGAGCGGGCCTTGCGGCTGAGCCGGGCGGGCTGCGAGGGGCAAGGAAGGTGAGCGCCTCTCGGTGCAGCCGGCGCCCATGTCTGTCAGCCGGACCTCCCCTCCCCGTGTGCGCGTCTCTCCCCTGCCCGCCTGCCGTTCGTCAGGCTTGCCTGCTGAAGACCTTCTCCCTCCAGTCCCTCCCCGCTACCCACCTACCGCCATCTCTGGCCCTCCTTTCGCGACCCTCCTGGCACCCAGCTTCTGCTTCCCTAGGCAGCCCCTCCTCTGCCCTGTTCTCGAGAGACCGGCGTTGCTCCCCTCGTGAAAACGGGATGAGCGCTCGTCTTTTGCGGGGAAAGCGCTGAGAAAACGGAAGCCTCCGGTGGTTTTCATTCCTCCGGGGAACAGTGTGCGAGGGGGGCGCCTGGGAAAAGCTCTCTCAGCTTATCGTTATTTAATAATGCCCCCTGTGCAAGATAGTAGTGGCTTTTCCTGTCTGCATTCTTTTATCTCCAGCTCTTGCTGAAGACCGGCAGAGCTTTTCCCGCCCGCCCCGCACGAATATTGTGAAATACTCAGGTGTCGGTCTTTCTGCGACCTACACCTGAGTATTTTTTACAGTAATCGTGTGTGTGTGTGTAGAAGCTCTGTCAGCCTTCTCTAGGGTTCAAGTGACTTTCTGCCCATCTAATCTGTAAAGCAGCAAAACCCAATCCATGCCTAGCAAAATCATGGCTTTTAACGTGATTTTATTTATTTTTTAAAAGGACCTTTGGCTTGAGAGGGTAAGCAGAAACTTGCTTGAGGTTGAAATTTGACATTTGCAGGATGAGGTATAGCTCATGATGGTTGGAAAATTAAACTTGCTCAGTCATGGTTACTAGACTAAGACCAGGCTAATGTTGATGTTGGCGCTCTGGAAGGAATATGGAAACAAGACCAATGTAGCTTGTGCATGGTATCTTTTTTCTTATACTGACTGAAAAATTCATCCCATAAATTCAGAATGATATCCAGTTCTGGTGAGTACATGATTATGTTTGAGATACTTCTGCTTCTATTAACTCAGACCCAGTTATTTTGGTGGTTTAACTTTTAATAGGACTGAGGAAATGGCTTCAGAGCAAGAGCCTGTGGTTTCCTCAATGTAAGCACTTTATCAATGATCTTGATAGTATTTACTCAGTGCGTCAGGGGTTGTGATGTTTACTCAGAGTAGTATACTTTGGCACTATTGTGGGGGTTGTGAAAATGTTTTGTGGACTACTAGTTATTAAACATGTGTTACATCAAATAGCTGTGTGGGGTATTTGAATTGCTTCCTCTTTGATCAGAATCGTGTATCCACTGTATTAATTTTGGGATATCTAGTCTTAACAAAAACTAAACTTCTGATTTTTCAGTTGGGCTACAAATAAGCAAACTGGGCTTATTTTAAATTATTGTTTGTAAACCCTCCCCCCCCTTTTTTTTTTTTTACCACTGGAAGTCTGTTTAACATCACTCTGTTCAGATGAACTAGTTTAACTTGCTTTGTTCAGTTTTTCTTTTGGGTATGTCATCTTTATGTTGCAAACCCTGAAAGTATGTGGCTCTGTTGAATGAATGGCTAATATGTTCCCTTTAAAAAATGACAGTAATACATAGTTTACTATCAAACTCAAAATAGTTGAAACGCAATACTTGAAAGATGACACTAGCATTAGCTTTAAAAAATACTGTTTGAGAAGACAGATGATTTCTTAAGAATTCAGCACTGGTTTATACAAGGAAAAGTTAGCCACTTTAGAAAACAAACATATCTTCCAATAATTTTTGTTGTTCAGTCGTTAAGTAGTGTCCGATTCTTCGTGACCCCATGGACCATAGCATGCCAGGCCTTCCTGTCCTCCGCTCTCTCCCGGAGTGTGCTCAAGTCCATATTCATTGCATCGGTGATGCTATCTAGCCATCTCATCCTCTGCCGTCCCCTTCTCCTTTTGCCTTCAATCTTTCCCAGCATCAGGGTCTTTTCCAGGGAGTTTTCTCTTCACATTATTGTCATCGTGTGGGCTGCAATCCACTTCCGTTTTATTCCTAAAAAGCTCCTCTAGGGTAAATGAATTGCAGTATTGGGAAGACGATGTCAAATCAATATGTATTTCAAATGAGTATCAATTTTAAGTAAAATCTGGAGGTTTACTTATTTGGGAAATTGTATTATGCTGTGCTTTCATGATAAAGTAAAGTATATTTCACTATTTTTCCTTTTTGTTTTTATGCACAATATATGTCAGCTGTCCAAAACCCACTTTACTTCCCTCTCCCCTTCATGTACACACAAACAGATCTACTCTGCCAAACTATGACAGGGACTTCATAGAACTGTATAAGGTTAAGGGAGCAATCCTATCGAGATAGGCAGCTGCCTCTGAACTCGGAGGTGACTGCCTATCCAAAGCAGAGCAGGAAAAGCACAGAGATCGTTCCTTCCGCGCTCTTCCTGCCCTGCTTTTTTGACTAGGCAGCCAATTGAGGCTGTCTAGCTGCAGGAGCACAGGGCGGGGAAGGAGGCTGCTGTAGGACACATAGGATGTGTTGTACAGGCAGCTATGCTCTCCCCACCCCAGAACGCCCCCAGCCACGCCCCTTTCTGGCCGCTCCGTGCTCCTCTTCCAGGACAGGGCTGTTCTGCGCTTCCCTGTGCTGCCTCTGAGGCAGCACGGAAGTGGGGGGAGGTTGGTTCCCGGAAAACGCCATATCCTATGGCCATCTAGCCACTGTCTAGCAGCCATAGGACTGCTCCCTAAGAAACGTTTAAATCACTTATAGTGCAATCCTATACATGTCTGCTCAAACATAAGCCCTATTAAGTTCAATGGGATTTACCCCTGTTGTATAGGTAAATGTATATAGGATCGCAACCTTGCAAACTAAGCTTCATACGGGTTGTGACTTTAATTATTGACAAGTTGAAAATGAATATATAAAACTATTACACTGTATATGTGAGGATGTATTGTTTGGCTTGAAAATGATGGGGCAATATAGTTGGTTTCAGAGGGTTTTTTTTTCTTTTGGAATTATACAAAGGCTTTAATCCTAAAATAAGTTAGTTTAAGGAAGTTCACAGCAGAAGGTTTCCTGCCCCTTCCCATATTTTTCAGAAGTGCCTTTGATCCTCCAGAGAGGCTTTGTGAGGAGCACAGGTGGCTGAGGAGGGATGGGACACATTATTTCCATGAACTTCCTTAAGTCTTAGGATCCAAGCCAAAGAGGTATTGTGTGTGTCTTTGTTTTGCATTGTGAATAAATAGGTGTTGCATATCTAAAATAACCTTTGCACCTTTAAAAATTAACCCCAGTGTCATGGAAACAAAGTTAACAGTTGTCTATCTAGAGACAGTGGGAAGAGGAAAATATATCCTGGGGAGTAACAATTGGGGATGTCTTGGGGAAGTTGATGAAGGGAAAGCAGAGCTGAAAAGTGCTGGAGGAAGGGGTGTGTAGAACAGCAGTGTGCGTGTACACTTGTGTGATCAGAGCATTATCAGTTACGTACAAAGTTTGATAAGTAGTCCTTAGCTTTATGAACCTGGCTATTACTTCTCTAAGCTGTTATGATTAGACTGTACTATCTGATGTTTGCTTATAACAACAACCAACAAACAAAACAGGACATCACTGATAGAATAATCAGCCCTACCTGGCAGCATCTTTGGAAATATTTTATCAAAAGAGAAATGTTTTTTAAAAGAGGTGTAGTAACAATCCCCTATTTAGTACACTTATCACTTCAGGTTCTCCTGTTTGTCAGAGTATCATCCAGTTGTGGTCGTAAAGCATGTTATAAATATTACTCATTAAATTTCCATTTGTCTTTTGTAAGGACATTTGAATGTTAAACAAATAGTGAATAAAGTCTACTTCAGGCTTCTCCTTGACTCCTCCCCAGTATTGTTTTTTTGTATGTCTTTGCACTAGGATATTGAGGCTTTGGGGCTAGGAAAGATAGCAAAAAAGAGGCAAAGCCTCAAAATGGTACTAGCAAAAAAATGAAATTCAATAAAATGGTAAAGCGCCCAATGCATTTCAGTGGAAACCTTCTCCAAGGGCACTGAAAGAACAACCAAATAAATAAATAATATAGATTATATATGTTGTTGTTGTTCAGTCGTGTCTGACTCTTCATGACCCCATGGACCATAGCACGCCAGGCCTTCCTGTCCTCCGCTCTCTCCCGGAGTGTGCTCAAGTTCATATTCATTGCATCCGTGATGCTATCTAGCCATCTCATCCTCTGCCGTCCCCTTAACCTTTTGCCTTCAATCTTTCCCAGCATCAGGGTCTTTTCCAGGGAGTTTTCTCTTCACATTAGGTGGCCAAAATATTTGAGCTTCAGCATCTGTCCTTCCAATGAGCAGTCAGGGTTGATTTCCTTTAGGATGGACTGATTTGACCTCCTTGCAGTCCAGGGGACTCGTAAGAGTCTTCTCCAGCACCACACTTTGAAAGCATCAATTTCTTGGCGCTCAGACTTATAGTCCAGCTCTCACAGCCATACATTACTACTGGGAAAACCATAGCTTTGATTATAAGAACCTTTGTCAGCAAGGTGATGTCTCTGCTTCTTACTATGCTGTCTAGGTTTGCCATAGCTTTCCTCCCAAGGAGCAAGCGTCTTTTAATTTCATGGCTACAGTCACCATCTGCGGTGATCTTGGCGCCCAAGAAAATAACATCTGTCACTGCTTCCATTTCTTCCCCTTCTATATGCCAGGAAGTGATGGGGCCAGATGCCATGATCTTCGTTTTTTTAATGTTGAGTTTCAAACCAGCTTTTGCACTCTCCACTTTCACCCTCAACAAGAGGCTCCTTAGATCCTCTTCGCTTTCTGCCATTAGGGTGGTGTCGTCTGTGTATCTGAGGTTGTTGATAATTCTCCCAGCAATCTTAATTCTGACCTGTGATTCATCCAACCCAGCGTTTCTCTTGATGTACTCTGCATATAAGTTAAATAAGCAGGGTGACAATATGCAGCCTTGTCGTACTCCTTTCCCAATTTTGAACCAATCGGTTGTTCCATGTCTGGTTCTTACTGTTGCTTCTTGACCCTCGTACAGGTTTCTCAGGAGACAGGTAAGGTGGTCTGGTACTCCCATCTCTTCAAGAGTTTGCCAGAGTTTGTTGTGATCCACACAATCAAAGGCTTTAGCGTAGTCAATGAAGCAGAAATAGACGTTTTTCTGGAATTCTCTTGCTTTCTCCATGATCCAGCGAATGTTGGCGATTTGATCTCTAGTTCCTCTGCCTCTTCGGAACCCAGCTTGTACTTCTGGTAGTTCTCGGTTCACATACTGCTGAAGCCTAGCTTGTAGGATTTTGAGCATCACCTTGCTGGCATGTGAAATGAGCGCAATTGTACGGTACTTTGAACACTCTTTGGCATTGCCCTTCTTTGGAACTGGAATGTAAACTGACCTTTTCCAGTCTTGTGGCCACTGTTGAGTGTTCCAAATGTGTTGGCATATTGAGTGCAGCGCTTTAACAGCATCATCTTTTAGGATTTTAAATAGCTCAGCTGGAATACTGTCATCTCCACTAGCTTTGTTGTTAGTAATCCTTCACTCTCTAGGATGTCCGGCTCAAGTTCAGTGACCGCACTATCATGGCTATCAGGGACATTAAGATCTTTCCTGTATAGTTCTTCTGTGTATTCTTGCCACCTCTTCTTAATCTCATCTGCTTCTATTAGGTCCCTGCCTTCTTTGTCCTTTATCATGCCCGTCTTTGCACAAAGCATTCTCTTGAGATCTCCGATTTTCTTGAAGAGATCTCTAGTCTTTCCCATTCTGTTGTTTTCCTCGATTTCTTTGCACTGTTCATTTAAGAAGGCCTTCTTGTCTCTCCTTGCTATTCTCTGGAACTCTGCATTCAGTTGGATGTATCTTCCCCTTTCTCCCTTGCTTTTTGCTTCCCTTCTTTCCTCAGCTACTTGTAAAGCCTCAACAGACACTTTGCTTTCTTGCATTTCTTTTTCCTTGGGATGGATTGAGTTGCTGCCTCCTGAACAATGTTACGGACCTCTGTCCATAGTTCCTCAGGCACCCTGTCTATCAGGTCTAATCCCTGAAATCTATTCCTCACCTCCACTGTATATTCATCAGGGATATGATTTAGGTCATACCTGAATGGTTTAGTGGTTTTCCTTACGTTCTTCAACTTAAGCCGAAATTTTGCAAGAAGCAGCTTATGATCTGAGCCACAGTCAGCTCCAGGTCTTGTTTTTACTGACTGTATAGAGCTCCCCCATCTTTGGCTGCAAAGGACATAATCTGATTTCGATATTGACCATGTGGTGATGTCCATGTGTAGAGTCGCCTCTTGTGCTGTTGGAAAAGAGTGTTTGCTATGATCAGCGTGTTCTCTTGACAAAACTCTATTAGCCTTTGTCCTGCTTCATTTTGTACACTAAGGCCATGCTTGCCTGTTATCCTGGTTATTTCTTGACTTCCTACTTTAGCATTCGAATCCCCTATGATGAAGAGGACATCTTTTTTTGGTGTTAGTTCTAGAAGGTGTTGTAGGTCTTCATAGAACCAATCAACCTCAGCTTCTTCGGCCTCGGTGGTTGGGGCATAGACCTGAATTACTGTGATGTTGAATGGTTTGCCTTGGATTCATACTGAGATCATTCTGTCGTTTTTGAGATTGTACCCCAATACTGCTTTTCCCACCCTTTTGTTGACTATGAGTACTACTCCATTTCTTCTAAGGGATTCTTGCCCACAGTAGTAGATATAATGGTCACCGGAATTAAATTCGCCCATGCTTGTCCATTTTAGTTCGCTGATTCCCAAGATGTCGATGTTCAATCTAGCCATCTCATGTTTGACCACCTCCAGCTTACCTTGATTCATTGATCTTACATTCCAGGTTCCTAAACAATATTGTTCTTTACAGCATTGGATTTTCTTTTCACCACCAGACACATCCACAGCTGAGTGTCCTTTTGGCTTTCGCCCAGCCACTTCACTCTTTCTGGCGCTACTTGGAAATACCCTCTGCTCTTCCCCAGTAGTATATTGGACACCTTCCGACCTGAGGGGCTAATATTCTGGCGTCATATCTTTTAGCCTTGTGATACGTTCCATGGGGTTTTCTTGGCAAGAATCCTGGAGTGGGTTGCCGTTTCCTTCCACATTTTGTCAGAACTCTCTGCCATTGTCTGTCCATCTTGGGTGGCCCTGCACGGCATAGCGCAAGCCCCTTCGCCACAATTATAATTAAGCCTGCCTTTAAAAAAAAGTCTTATGCCTTAATGCAACAACTCCTAAACCTCAACAAATCATAATACAAACCAACATCAATCATATCTATCTATTTGTGTTTTTTTACTACAGAACTAAAACTTCCAACATTTTTCATTACAAAACTATTGATTTTATAATTATATATTTCTTTACATGCATAAATCCCTAAAATAAACGATAACTGATAACAAATATAATCTATTTACCCATGGTATGTAAAAAAAAGAAAGAATCAAAAAGATGAGGGAATCTAAGATTGTGTTGCATACACACTACAAACCATTTTAGTCCATAAAAAGCAATAACATTGAAACATTTTAAAAATAATTGATTTATGTTGTAAATCTGTGAAATGGACTAGTAGAGCTGCACCATTATCATGTGCATAGGTGGTTTTTTAGTGTTCCAGTAAGTTATTTTGTATGTATGAAAATGTATATAATATGAATCTATGTTATGGTTTATTTATATTGTTCTTTCAGTGCCTCTGAAAACAATCGTCACCAGAACCTATTGGGCATCTTAACACTTGATTATATTTCATATTTTTTTCAGTACCATTTTAGAAGCTTTGCCTCTTTTTGATTAGTGTTTTTGTTCTGTTTGCTGCTGCCCCCATTTTTTCTTTTCGTTCCCCCCTTTTCTTTTGGGCTAAGCAACCTTTTTGTAGGTGTTGCTTTGACTGATAATTCTAAACTAGTAGGACAATCCTTCGCATGTTTTTTTCCATAGTTCTCCCACCACACACACACTGCAATTATTCCCCTATTAACCTTCAACCCATTGGCCCTGTTCAGACGTCACGCTAGACCATGATTGTTAGGTGTTTTTTGCTAACCATGGTAGCTTTGCGTTTTATGTGTGGGGAGAAAACCACGTTCCTCATGGTTAGTAAGGCACTCCCTGCAAAAGGGTTAAGAGCCCCTGAAGTGGCTTAACCATGTTGTCTGGCAGGCTTCCCAGTGGTTAAAATGGGCTCTGGAGGACTTCCAGGCCATAACGATAGAGCTCACCAGGTGGAGTGTCCACCATGGCTAGCAGCGTTCTAACTGCCATGGACTTTCTCTATGGTTGTCCTGCTATTTCAGACGCTGGAGTGGCTGCCAGGAGCCTGGTCACGCCGTGGAAGACGACAGGATGTTTGCTAACCATGCTGGGATGATCGCCCGGTAACTACGGAGGGGGTTAGTTAGCAGAATCACGTGGCACCATGTGGTTCTGCGATCATCTGCGGGCCCGCATATCGTGGTTTGCCAACTCCCCCCCCTCCCCATAGTTATCCCAACCACCCTTTCCACAAGCACATCTGAACCAGGCCATTATGGGCTCGCATGATCCTGTTCCCTCCCACTTCTTTTGATCTCCATGTTCTTAATCTTAGGATATCAGTGAGCACAGTATTGCATACCTAACACATCTGACCTACATCTACACAAATTCTGTGGCATCCTTTTTGAATATGATCAATACTACACAGAGTGTTCCAGATGAGAACAGGAAATGGGTTTATCTAATTGTTTTCCAACATCCCATCCAGGTAGGGTTGATAGATCGCAATCCAGAGAATATGTCTCCAGTTTTAAATTTCCCAGTGCCAAGGCATATGTCTTCTTTCTGCAGTCATGTTCTGTAGTGTGACCCCCTTCCTTGCCTGCTGGTCTGAGCAAGAGTCAAAGCTGGAAAGAGACAAAAGCTTTGAAGAGAGTTGAATGAGTGCACAGAAGGCAGGAAAGAAGGACAAATGTCAGGATGGGGCAGGAATAGGTAGGAATAGCCATGTCTTCCTCTTCTGTTGGATTGGGGAAAACGCATTCTCTGGGTTGTGAACTGGCAACACTGCATCCTGTTCCTTAGGAAATGTTTGGTTTGGACATAAAATATTGACCTGTTTTTTATTTGAGCTAAACTAGAAATTCCAGTGATTTCTCCCATGTGTTATGTAGTTCTCATAAGATGGAGAGAAAAAAATCCCATAGATATTTAAATATCCATTCTTGGCTTGAGTCTTTAAGTATAGTGATTTAGCATGTCCTTACCAGTCCTGCCCTGCTTCCTTTCCTAATATATGGAAATTGTGCCTTTAGGGAAAGTCTTTCAAGTTTTCACTGTAGGAGCTCAAGCAAGTCATCTGTAAGGGATGTCTACCAGCTTTATGTTATTGGCCATACGCTGTTAGATAATTCATCAGATAAATAGCATTTATTTGTGGCAGCAGTTCTTTCAAATAAAATTTGCAGCATGCAGCAGACAAGTAGAATAGACTTACAGTATATTTTATTGTTAGTTTTAACTGTAAATTAGACAAAGTAACAGAGACAATTTGCTTTCTGTTCTATGTTGTTGGCTGAATAAAGTTCATAGGATGAAAAGACAGAATATAAAAGGTTCTATTTGTGTTTCTATGTGCGTGTAAGTGCATATGCAAAACAATGTGTTCTTTAAAAGAAATCTCCTTAACTTTGGTCACTAAATGACTGGCAAATTAAAAATGTCTTACTTGGAAGACTCTTAGTGCTGGCTTTGATAGAGCTGAGGGCAGTAATTGGGAACCATATCTCTTTTTGCCTCCCCTTTCATATTTAATAGAGTATTACCAAGATACTGCTTTGCGTATAGGCAAGACCAGCATCCTAAACCTGAGATATTAGAGCTAAGCTGCTCAGGGACCAGCCTATCCTCAACTACGTCAGGGTTAGGTAGTGTGGTGCCCTCCAGATGCTTTATTTCATCATCACCAGTAAAAGGTAGGGCCTCTTTGTTGTTGTCCATGGTAGTTCTGACCTTAGTAACTGAGGCATTTCTGCCCTTGCTGAAAATAGTTGAAGGAGTAAGCAAAGATACGCTCACCCTCATCACCTTCTCTTGTACTCCTGGCCAAAGTTTCACCAGTAATGGATTATGATGCAAAGCAAAAACCACACTGTGAGCCTGACGCTGACTTTGGGCAGCCAGTTGTCCATTGCTAGATAGCATTGATTTTCAAGGTATGTAGGGCCCCAGACTATTTTAGTTTTATAAAATAAATCCACCCTCTTGATCTGTGCTTGGAAGGCTGGCTTTCTAACCCAGATGTACTTTGAATTCAGCAATCTGCTTGCTTTCTAGGAGGTGGCCAATTACCTTCGATTTCACCTGTAGACTTTGACCTGTTTTCAAGAGCAGCCCCAATTGTTGAGGCAGGGTTTATTCTAGTTTTCCAAACACAGAGAGGCATGCACAACTATTTTCAGGTCTGCATCCATGAGGGGAAAAAATCAGCATTGTGCACATGTTCAAGGCACACTTGTCTGAAGATCCATATAAGACAGAATGGATAAAAATCTCTCTGGCTAGTAAAGCTCACATTGAATCTGCTTATTTAATCCAAGCTTTATTCATTGCATTGAAGCTTGTGCTAACTCAGCCCTCTATATTCCTAATTTTTTGTTACTTTTACGTGTGTATTAACACAAAGCAATTAGCTGACGTACTTAAGCCATTAGTCCGTGGCTACCCCTTTAGTATAATCTGTCAATTGCATTACATCTTGATATTATATCTAAAGATGCCTTGTTTTGGAGGGAAGCCAAGCAGTTAATGAACATAATAGAAGTCCTACGTCATCCTTCTCCAACCTGATGCCCTCCAGATATTTTCAACTACAACTAACACCAGCCCCAGTAGCTTGGCCAATGGTTGGGGGTGATGGGAGTTGTACTCTAAAACATCTGGACATTCTGGGACAAAGAAACAATGTCTGACTCCTATTCTGAAAGTATAAAGGCTGCCTGTAATTCAGATCTGTCTCTTGCTCTGGGTGAATGCTAGATGTAATCTGATGTCTGCAAAATTTACCAGTGACTAATTCATTCAGGCTGCCATTTCTATTTCGAGACTGGGTCTAATCTACAGACTGCACAGCCACAAAATCTGGCCTAATTTTTTGATTCTTCTGTTCTTCCTCCACTCCCTGATATATTTTACCACCTAGCCTGTTCTGGAAAATTCTGCAGAACTCCAAAGCTTGCACAATCATTTGTGGAATTTTGGTTAATCCCGATAAAGGATAACCATATTTTGGATATTTTTCTCATGGCCCAGGGCAGAATCCAACAGGGTACTTCCACCCCCTGCCAATTCCATTATGGAAGCAGCCCCCACCACTTGCGCAACAGCGGTTTAGCACTTCCAGGGCAATCAGAAGTGAGCGGAAACACTCGTTTCTAGAAGGAGGCAGGAAGGCATATTGGTGGAGCTCACATAAGGAAGCTCTACCAACCTGCCTCCTTCAAGAAACTAGCGTTTTTGCTAGTTCCTGGGCTTCCTGTAGGAAGCGCTAAATCTCCGTTGTGGAAGCAGTGGGTCCCAACTGTGGAATGGAATTGGCGGGACCCACCATTTGCGGAATTGCAAGGCGGAAAGGAATCGGTGGGGGTTTAAGCTTGCATAACATATTTTTTTAATGGCAGATGAAAGCACAAGCATAACACAGAGAAAGGGCTGATAGCATCTTAATCAACATTATGAGTATGGTTGCAGTCCTATGTTGTTGTTGTTCAGTCGTGTCCGACTCTTCGTGACCCCATGGACCATAGCACGCCAGGCCTTCCTGTCCTGCGCTCTCTCCCGGAGCGTGCTCAAGTTCATATTCATTGCATCCGTGATGCTATCTAGCCATCTCATCCTCTGCCGTCCCCTTCTCCTTTTGCCTTCAGTCTTTCCCAGCATCAGGGTCTTTTCCAGGGAGTTTTCTCTTCGCATTAGGTGGCCAAAATATTGGAGCTTCAGCTTCATTATCTGTCCTTCCAATGAGCACTCAGGGTTGATTTCCTTTAGGATGGACTGATTTGACCTCCTTGCAGTCCAGGGCACTCGTAAGAGTCTTCTCCAGCACCACAGTTCGAAAGCATCAATTCTTCGGTGCTCAGCCTTCCTTATAGTCCAGCTCTCACAGCCATACATTACTACTGGGAAAACCATAGCTTTGATTAGACGGACCTTTGTCGGCAAGGTGATGTCTCTGCTTCTTACTATGCTGTCTAGGTTTGCCATAGCTTTCCTCCCAAGGAGCAAGCGTCTTTTAATTTCATGGCTACAGTCACCGTCTGCGGTGATCTTGGCGCCCAAGAAAGTAAAATCTGTCACTGCTTCCATTTCTTCCCCTTCTATATGCCAGGAAGTGATAGGGCCAGATGCCATGATCTTAGTTTTTTTAATGTTGAGTTTCAAACCAGCTTTTGGACTCTCCTCTTTCACCCTCAACAAGAGGCTCTTGAGATCCTCTTCGCTTTCTGCCATTAGGGTGGTATCGTCTGCATATCGGAGGTTGTTGATAATTCTCCCGGCAATCTTAATTCCGACCTCTGATTCATCCAACCCGGCATTTCTCATGATGTACTCTGCATATAAGTTAAATAAGCAGGGTGACAATATGCAGCCTTGTCGTACTCCTTTCCCAATTTTGAACCAATCGGTTGTTCCATGTCTGGTTCTTACTGTTGCTTCTTGACCCTCGTACAGGTTTCTCAGCAGACAGGTAAGGTGGTCTGGTACTCCCATCACTTTAAGAATTTGCCACAGTTTGTTGTGATCCACACAATCAAAGGCTTTAGCGTAGTCAATGAAGCAGAAATAGACATTTTTCTGGAATTCTCTTGCTTTCTCCATGATGCAGCGAATGTTGGCGATTTGATCTCTAGTTCCTCTGCCTCTTCTAAACCCAGCTTGTACTTCCGGTAGTTCTCGGTTCGCATACTGCTGAAGCCTAGCTTGTAGGATTTTGAGCATCACCTTGCTGGCATGTGAAATGAGCGCAATTGTGCGGTAGTTTGAACACTCTTTGGGGTTGCCCTTCTTTGGAATTGGAATGTAAACTGACCTTTTCCAGTCTTGTGGCCACTGTTGAGTGTTCCAGATTTGTTGGCATATTGAATGCAGCACTTTAACAGCATCATCTTTTAGGATTTTAAATAGCTCAGCTGGAATACTGTCATCTCCGCTAGCTTTGTTGTTACTAATGCTTCCTAAGGCCCACTTGACTTCACTCTCTAGGATGTCCGGCTCAAGTTCAGTGACCGCACTATCATGGCTATCAGGGACATTCAGATCTTTCCTGTATAGTTCTTCTGTGTATTCTTGCCACCTCTTCTTAATCTCATCTGCTTCTGTTAGGTCCCTGCCTTCTTTGTCCTTTATCATGCCCGTCTTTGCACAAAACGTTCCCTTGAGATCTCCAATTTTCTTGAAGAGATCTCTAGTCTTTCCCATTCTGTTGTTTTCCTCGATTTCTTTGCATTGTTCATTTAAGAAGGCCTTCTTGTCTCTCCTTGCTATTCTCTGGAACTCTGCATTCAGTTGGGTATATCTTCCCCTTTCTCCCTTGCTTTTCGCTTCCCTTCTTTCCTCAGCTACTTGTAAAACCTCATCAGACAGCCATTTGGCTTTCTTGCATCTCTTTTTCTTTGGGACGGATTTCGTTGCTGCCTCCTGAACAATGTTACGGACCTCCATCCATAGTTCCTCAGGCACTCTGTCTATCAGGTCTAATCCCTGAAATCTATTCCTCACCTCCACTGTATATTCATCAGGGATATGATTTAGGTCATACCTGAATGGTTTAGTGGTTTTCCCCACGTTCTTCAATTTAAGCCGAAATTTTGCAAGAAGCAGCTCATGATCTGAGCCACAGTCAGCTCCAGGTCTTGTTTTTACTGACTGTATGGAGCTTCTCCATCTTTGGCTGCAAAGGACATAATCAATCTGATTTCGATATTGACCATCTGGTGATGTCCATGTGTAGAGTCGCCTCTTGTGCTGTTGGAAAAGAGTGTTTGCTATGATCAGCATGTTCTCTTGGCAAAACTCTATTAGCTTTTGTCCTGCTTCATTTTGTACACCCAGGCCATGCCTGCCTGTTATCCCGGTGATTTCTTGACTTCCTACTTTAGCATTCGAATCCCCTATGATGAAGAGGACATCTTTTTTTGGTGTTAGTTCTAGAAGGTGTTGTAGGTCTTCATAGAACCGATCAACCTCAGCTTCTTCGGCCTCAGTGGTCGGGGCATAGACTTGAATTACTGTGATGTTGAATGGTTTGCCTTGGATTCGTACTGAGATCATTCTATCATTTTTAAGATTGTACCCCAGTACTGCTTTTCCCACCCTTTTGTTGACTATGAGCGCTACTCCATTTCTTCTAAGGGATTCTTGCCCACAATAGTAGATATGATGGTCACCTGAATTAAATTCGCCCATGCCTGTCCATTTTAGTTCGCTGATTCCCAAGATGTCGATGTTCAATCTTGCCATCTCCTGTTTGACCACCTCCAGCTTACCTTCATTCATTGATCTGACATTCCAGGTTCCTAAACAATATTGTTCTTTACAGCATCGGATTTTCTTTTCACCACCAGACACATCCACAGCTGAGTGTCCTTTCGGCTTTGGCCCAGCCGCTTCACTCTTTCTGGCGCTACTTGGAAATACCCTCTGCTCTTCCCCAGTAGCATATTGGACACCTTCCGACCTGAGGGGCTCATCTTCTGGCGTCATCTCTTTTAGCCTTGTGATACGTTCCATGGGGTTTTCTTGGCAAGAATACTGGAGTGGGTTGCCATTTCCTTCTCCAGTGGACCACATTTTGTCAGAACTCTCTGCCATGACCTGTCCGTCTTGGGTGGCCCTGCACGGCATAGCTTATGGCTTCACTGAGTTACGCAAGCCCCTTCGCCACAACAAGGCAGTGATCCATGAAGGGGTCCCCACTATACCATTTGTTTATTTTTTTTGCAAATCACCTTGCATTGCCTTGGCAGAAAGGTGTATATAAATGCAATAAGTAAATTTATCAATACAGATTTGGACAGAAATGAGAAAAAGCTTAATATGAAGGTCAAACTTCATGCATCCAGTGTGGGACTATGGCATGGGAGAGGGGTGTTTAACCCTGCCATTATGCCATTTTCCACATGAAATCTTTGCCCAGCTGCTTTTTGCCTCAGTGAGAGAAACATTGCATAATGTATTTTGTAGACGAAGAGGTGACAGGGACAAGGGCACAATTTGTTTACATTCTATGGACCTGTTCTTAAGACTACTTAACACTCACGTGGCACACTCCTCACCAAAGTGGTAAAAGCACAGAAATCTCCCACCTCATCACCGTCATTCTATAATACCAGTGAATTAGTATCCAGTATTGATCACCGTTAATTTAAGTGATAATGCACTGAGATACAAAGAATTGTGTGATATAAAATGAAGAGTGCTTCCAGATGAGACTTTTATTGTGTGATTGATCTGCCACATTCACAGAATGCTAAAGTAGGTAGGGGTGTGTGTGTGTCCAAACAACAAAGTCTTTAATTTGTGGCTCTCCTGTGTTTTCCCCGCTCGTGCTTCTGTCTTTTTCTTACCATAAATAATCTGTTAACTGTGAAAAGGCACAATGCCTGTTGATTGTTAATGCTAGGAGCCCTCGATCTGAAAGGGCTCTGAAAATCCACTTAAGAGGTAAAGATGGAATATTTATTTAAAATATATATATATATATACTGCCCTTCATTATCAAATCACAGGGTGATATACAAAATTCATTAAAACAACAATTAAAATAAAATACAAAGATAAAAATGAACAAACAAAAAATATGTCAAGCTAGGTACATCTAGGAATAGCTGCACAATGTCTTTTGATTCGTAGTGCTACCATCCAGCCATCTGGAAGTACCCTAAGGCTGTGGTCCTATTACACACTTACTTGGGAGTAAATGACGGTGAACTCAGTGAGGCTTATTTTTGAGTAGACATAGGACTGCACTGTAAGGTAACTACTTTCCACTGTCATAATTCACCATAAACTTAATGGTTTATTTTAATAATTATTCTCTAACATTAATGGGAGAAACTGCATAAAACAAATGGCAAATATGGACTGCTTTTATAGAATATTTCTTTTGCCTTAAAAATGATATTCTTGTTTATCCATCAGCTGTTCTAATGTTAGAAAGCTGGAACTTATAAGCAGATTTATGAATTAAAATCAACAGGGTTTACTTCTGATCAGGCACGTACTTCTGTACTACATTTTGGCTCCAGTATTACTTGGAAACTTACAAGTTCAATGAAGGGAAATGTAAAGATGCTTTTTTTGTTGTTTTTAAACCAACAGAGATTTATATAATGGTGGGACTGGGAAATAGCCGTCGTGGGATGAAGGCTCCACCTCTTCTAGTTACTGCACTTGTGGCGTCTATAATTGTTCTAGGGTTCAATTACTGGATTGCAAGTTCCCGCAGTGCTGATTTGCAGGTATCACTCTTCTTTTGGTTTTCAAATTGATTGAACCAGCAAAGATGTTTTTCTTCAGAATTGCATTTAATGCCTCAAGTTTAGAAAGCACTTTAGGGCTTCTAATCTTAATCCCTGACAGGTATTTGGATGTTGGCCATGAGAACAAACAGCGGAGAAGAAAAGTGCTTGGGACAAGACTGTAACTGCAGTAGCGAAATACTGCATCCTGCTCAACCAGGAAGTTCTATAGCTTTATGTTACCATTGTTGCCTGATATTTATACTAGTAAAAAGGCCATTTTCTGTTCGTCTCTGTGTGTGTATATATGTATGTGCACACAGGAACAGACCTACTGCCAAAGTTGGGACTGGCTATTTTAAAAGTATGTGACATACTTCCCCCAACCCCCAATTTCTGTCTGTCTTTGTAGTAACAGCACATAGTTGCTCCTGCATTCCTTGTTCACCCAGTATTTTTGCTTCACTTCCTGCTAACAGCACACAAGTCCTGCCCCCCCCGCCCCCAACTCACCAACTTTCTTCACAGCTGCTGTATTCATTAACAATATGCCTGATGATATTTTTTTCTTGCCGTTCACCCTCCACCTATGTTCTCAAATTCTGTGATATAACTGGCAGCCACCTGTGTGTGTTTGTGTGGACAGAGAAGTAAATCTAGTTTTGCTGTCTGCAAGCTCAGAATGGGAACATATAATCTGATTACACATATTTTCCAGGAAGTTTTCTTCAGATTTCCTTTTCCTAATTTTTGTATCTGCTGTTTTTTAGAATCGTATAATGGAACTTGAAGGCAGAGTCCGCAGGGCAGCAGCGGAAAGAGGTGCCGTAGAACTGAAAAAGAATGAATTCCAAGGAGAGCTAAAGAAACAAAGGGAGCAGATTGACAAAATCCAGTCCCTGCATAATTTCCAGATGGAAAGTACCAACAAAATGCACAGGGATGAGAAGGTAGGAGCATTTTAGTTCTAGCTCTACTCTGGGCCTCACTGTGCAATTCATCTTCATGCAAAACTGTGAGAAGAAGGAGCCTTAAAATGTTCTTAAAACAAGCACATATCTAGTGTTGAGTAGTATAAACATGCAGCTTCTTGGGGGGAAAATATAGGGAGAAAATTGGTGTGCTGTGAAAATGTCATGGGAGCCCATGATACTAACAAAATCCACCTTCAATATTGCAAAAGATGTGAGACTTGTTGGGATTAAGAACTTCCATTTACTGACAAAATGAATTAACAGTTTGACTGCTGGTAAACAGCAATTCTTCCACAATGGGAACATTTTCTCAGGGGCTTTGGGTAGTCCTTGAGGTAGCTCAGTCATAGGTGTGATGTCATCCTAGGAAAACCACAGCATCTGGAAAGGTCCTAAAAGGGTGCATCCAGATGTATGTAATTTTAGCAGTGAGTCTGCTGTGAAAGTGCAAATGCCATGTTTTTGGTAGGCATACAATCCTCTTCTATAAATCAATCTCAGGAAAATATGTTCTTCTGCTTTGCTGAAGGGTCTGTGCACAGCACTGGCTGGCTCTTGTATCAATCAGGAAGCCACTTCCTTCCTTCTTGGAGCAGTTTTTCAAGTGCAGAAGCCCGTGTCGCAGGGGTATGGGGAAGCAGCAAACAAATATTTGATTAAATAAATGTGCAAAGCAGCCTGTCTGAAACGGGGGGCGGGGGGGAGATGAATGAAGAACAGATAATCACAATTGATCTGGAGGCTGTACACATGTCCTTTGAGGAGCAAAGATCATGGGAAGGAGAGCTAAGGTCACCCTGCAGCAGAAAACTCTGCACCAGCTCCTGTTTGCATGTACATCTGTATACAGCCAAAGAGACTTGATGGAAACTGTTGTTCCTTCTGCAATGAACTCCTCATGTTCAGGAAATGGAAATGTGTTTATAGTGTTGAAAGAGTTCATGTAAAAATAGGGAATCTCTCCAGCTTCAATTCACTGAAACATGATGCCCCATGGAGATAATGAGAGAACAGTGATTTATTGAAAAACATCTTCCATTTTGTCATTAAATTATTGTGTTATTGTTGCATTGCACTCACTTTGGTGGTTAGTAGGCTCTGTTCCTTGCTAATTAATACAAATCTTACTTCTGTGGAGTGGCTGAAGGAACTGATTCTTGTTTTCTATGCTGTTGGTGCCCCATTCAAATAAGAATTTCATCTTAAAAAAAAAAAAAAGTGACCGGTGAAGTTGTATAATAAACATAACTATGTAAAAAGTCATTTCTACAAGAAATTCCAAATACTTGTAAATATAAATAATCGCTTTATAGTGAGGGTTTTTATTCAACCCTGTCTTTGTATGCAAACATTTGAAAGCCTTTTGTGTTGCTGGAGTCATTAAGAGAGCAATCCTATGGGGATAGGCGGCCGCCTCCGAACTCGGAGGCAGCCACCTATCTAATGCAGGGCAGGAGAAGCACAGAGGGGATCGTTCCCTCCACATTTCTCCTGCCCTACATTTGCGGCTAGAGAGCTGATTTCACATAGGATTTGTTGTACCGGCATTTCTGCCTTCTCCGCCCCGGAATGCCCCGTTGTGGCTGCTCCATGCTCCTCTTCCGAGCGCAGGGCTGTTCTATACTGCCTGCAAGGCAGCACGGAAGGGGAAAAGGTTGGTTCTCCGGGAACCAACCTCGGAGAGGGGGCTTTGAGGTTGGTTCCCGGAAAAGCACGTATCCTGTGGCCGTCTAGCCGCTGACTAGCGGCCATAGGATTGTTCCCTAAGTGTCTAACACAAATTTGAGGAAGAGTTTAGCACACTGTATGACTCCTTCAATAGCAGTTCATTGTACCTGGTATTAGGATTTTTAAAAATCCTTCTATCATAGTAGTCCAAAATAAGATGCCTATTTTGTTGCTGCTACAGTTATTTGAGAACCATCATAATTATAGAGATATGTTTTATGTTTATACGTTTCAAGATGAGTGAAATCTTTCCTTCCTACCAAAGTATGATTACAGTGTACACAGAAATGATCTCTCCTAAGGCTGTTTTACTCTTAACTATCCCACAAGCTTACCCATGATATACTCAGGACTGTAATTTGAGTTTCCTTTTCTGTTTTTTGTATTATATTTGTGTTTCGTTTTTGTCACTTTTTTCCTATTTAACTTTATTTCAGAATAGAGTTCCATGTTAAAGAATGTGTATTTATTATAATATTCCCAAGAAAATATCAGACTATACTCTATTATAAACTTAAAATAGTTTTGAATCTGTTGATCTTCTGCTTTCCCCAAGGCACCAAAGAGCTTTCTTAAGAAAACAAGCCAAGCTACACAACCCCAAACCCTGCTAAACTATAATTAGATACATTATTGTGTAGCTCCTAAAGTTTCACCTTCTTGTGATCATAGCAATTTTGCCACCTTTATATTCAACTGTTACTTGTTTGGTTGTATCTTAGTGTGTTTATGGTTTTCTCTTCCAGGCAGAACTTTGATTAATGAAGCAGATCAGCTTTCTTCGCTTAATCCATGCTCCAAATTACCTTGCTGAATTGAAGCTATTTTAGTATGCTAAAAAAGCTAGCTATATAAACCAGAATGAGTGTGATGAATTTGGGGTAAAGTAGAATCAGTCACAATCTACTTTTAGGTTACTTGGTTTGTGGAACTTTACGTTTCTTCTTTGGTTGTAGGTTGAAGGATTGAAATCCCTTTCAGAACTTGTTTACTCCAAACCATAG
The DNA here is from genome assembly GCF_057233095.1 of Heloderma suspectum. NCBI lineage: Eukaryota > Metazoa > Chordata > Lepidosauria > Squamata > Helodermatidae > Heloderma > Heloderma suspectum. The sequence goes on from NC_139459.1 coordinate 93,193,039, forward strand.
CCCACAAATACTCTCAAGTGGAGTATGCATCGTTGGCTCAGTGACTATTGAGATTTTTTAAAAAATCTGGACAGCAATGGTGTTAGTTCATAATATAAAAATATAGTGAAAGGTTTCCAATGCCTTTAATCAAACATTAACATAGCTACTTTAGTGCATTTAGTAGATTGCTCTTCTTTAGTGTATCAGATTATTCCTTAAGTTCCTTAGGAGCTTGCTGTGAAGTTTAAAAATGAGATTGCTGGTGATTCTTAAGAGCTGAGCTGAACTAATATATATCCCTCAGAGAAGACTTTGGCCTGTTTCACACGTCAACCCCATATCATGGCTTGGTCACTGGGACCATGCCTTGGGTTCATGTTGTTTCTTTCTCCCCCTCCCTACTCTTTTACAAGCTATGATGCTTTTCCTTACAGACTGGTGGTTTGCGATTCCTTACAGACTGGTGGTTTGCGGAATTAAAATGCATGAGGGGAGGAGGGGTCACGCAAGCTTAAGGCATAGCTTTGGCATCCAAACCTTGGTTTGGCTATGATGTCTGAACTGGGCCACTGATTTTATAGTAAGTGATTTCAAGGGAAGTTGTTTGATTTCTTACTCTTAATTCAGAGACCTTCAGTCTGTTGAAATTTTAAAAATTAAAAATGATTTTATTGGGTAGAAGACTGTATAGCTTCTACAAGATGTAGGAAGAAAACAGCTGAATGGGCTGTTCTTTATTCCAAATACATTTCGATATATAATTTTGAAATTTTTTTCCAGAAGCAATCAAAATATCAAGGTCTGGAATAGATTATTCATAATTTTACAAGACTATAGTTGGCTTTTTAGAGGCCCATTTAGTGTCCTGTTAATATATAAAATAAGTCTGACATGCTACCAAACTCAAAGTAAAAATGCAATCAGGGAAGTATGTTCACAGTGGAAATCTAGGACAAGCTCACCTAATTATTACAATTTAAAAACTATACCCTTTTCTATCCCTAAGGTTGAGGATATCTAGCAACATTTCTTTGTCAGATTCATCCTTATAAAGCCCTTTGGGAGAAGGCACTGCTGATGTTTCTGTCTTACAGTGGAGGAACTAATCCCACTGAGTGACTGGGTTTGCACATCACAGTAAGCCATGGTGGGTTGTGAGCCTTGTTAGATTCAGCATGGCTTACTGTGACATCTGAACCCAGCGCAGGTGATTCAGCATGGTGTTTTTTTTTCCTGAACAAGCCATCCTAAGAACCCATGACTTGTAGCAGAGTTGTTGAGGGTAACTTGTTCTCAGGGTGGCTTGTTGTGATGGCCAAACCCGGCACTGTACCTTGTCCCAAGCAGCCACAGAGCTGCTTGGCAAGAGCAGCAAAAAAAAGCCCATCATGCTCTTCGCAATCCAGCCTGCCTCACCAGTGACTGCCCTGCCACCGATGCCCAAACAGCACTTCAGAAGGACCATTACTTGTTCTCCACTTTTATTCCGGTGCTTCGGGAGTATGCAAATCGGTTGTATTTGTTGTGTGTTTTTTAAACTCCCTGGTCTTTCACAAGTGCGCAAGAGCGTCGAGTCGGCTGTGAATAATGAACGAAGAAAGAATACTGAATTGCTTTGCAAAACAAAGTGAGTTGCAGGGTCTGCCTTAATAATTTTCAGAACAGTTGCTTTGTCTGAAGATTGTTATAGACAATGTTAATCTGTTTATGTATCCACATTGTTTTTATGTTTAGGGGTTCAGCTCAGGTTCCAAGAGGGTTCAGTTCAATTCCAATTAACTGTAAAAAAAAAAAAAAATCTAAACTGGTTGTTCACTTTGGCTTCAGCCTCAGGCTTGGCTTAAATCCCAAGATTCTGGTAGAGTCACCCTCAGGACCTGGAGTGGGCTGGCTTGCCAGCAATTGTGATTCTCAGACTGATCTCTCATCATTCTGAATAGGCACAGAGTCTTGGAATGCTTCTGTACCCAGCACTGCTTTTCTTGGACAAAGAAGATCTTGCTTCACCGATTTATGTTTTTGCAACTTACTAGCTTGGCTACCATATTTGAAGCTGACCTTGAAGATGACTTGGAAGTTTCAGCTAGTGCCAAATATGGCTACCTCTATCCTTTGAATACTGGGAGGCATAAACATATTCAGCCTGTGTTATATCTACACTGGCTGCCAGCGTGCTGGTTTAAGTTTTTAGAATCTTTCATGGTCAGGGATTCATATACTTTCAAGACCACTTGAAGTATGTCTCCCTCATGCCAACTATATTTATCAGATCAGGCCCTTCATCGCATTTCTGAATTTATTAATTACATTTGTATACCACCCATTAGCTGAAGCTGTCTGGGTGGTTTACAAGACAAAGCTTAAAACCATAAAATACAATAACATCATAGAATGTAATATAAAACAATACATTTTAAACATAATAAAGCCAAAGTAGCAGCCAAGATAAAATCCAGCAGCAGTGCAAAGATCTAAAAATGCACTAACATAATTGTTAAAACTGAAGGGCTAAAAGCTTGGGAAAATAAAACGGTCTTTACCTGGTGCCCAAAAGACCACAATGTAGGTGCCATGTGAGCCTCTCTGGGGAGGTCATTCCACAACTGGGGTGCCACCACTGAAAAGGCCCTAGTAGCCACTCACCTTACCTCATTTGATGGGGGCACCTGGAGAAGGGCCTCTGAGGATGATATTAGGGTCCAGGCAGTTATATATTGAAGGAGACGTTCCTTCAGGTAACCTTACCCCAAGCCATTTAGGACTTTGTAAGTTAATACCAGCCCTTTGAATTTGTGCTGGAAATGGACTGGCAGCCAGTGCAGATCATAACACATCACTGTAAAGGAGATGAGAACCTCATCTGCTAGGAGCAGGGCCTTCATAGTGCTGGACTCAAGGCAGTGGAATGATTTCCTCTCCTCCTCCCACCCCCTGGAATGAGATTACAGCCTCTTTGGACACTTTTAAGAAGGGTTGTAAGGCATTTCTATTCCAGTTATTGCAGGGATGGGAAACCTGTAGCTTGGGTTGGCCTAATTTCATGCAGGTGGAGTTAGCCCAGGAGTAGAGAAGGAGTAGGGCAGCAAAGAAAAAAAGATGAAAAGCCAAAATGGACAGGATGATAGATAATGGGGGGATGCTGTCTGCAAGTGATCAGAACTCTGGCAAGGGGCGGGGAAAGTAGGAGGGTGAGAGCCAAAATCGACAGAGCAATTAGTCCTCTGCACGTGAACAAGTTCAGACCTCAGGCAAGGTCTGCTAGGCAGGGAGGAAGGGTCAGGGGGGAGAGAAGGGTTTGGCCTGGCTGCATTTGGCTCTGGCCACTGCTGGCATGTGGCTCGTGATGGGTATGTGGCTGACAGAAAAAAAGTTCCCATGACCTGGAAATCATTGGATGGTGATATTTTCTGTTTTGCGTGTGGTGTGTCTTGTGTGTGGTGGCAGCATAGTTGTTTTGTGTTTATTTTGGTCTTTTAACAATTGTAAACTGAATTGGATTTGTGGAAAGGGGGTATGCAAGTGTTTTAAATAAAAATCCTATGAGGCAAGAGAAAATATATCAAGTAGGAGTAGTGGAAGTTTATGAGAGAACAAAACCAAACACTGTAAGTTGGGTTGAAGACAGGGGACAGGATCCAATTGTGCCCTTGCAGGTGCAGCCAGATCCACCTGTCCCAGTGTGTCTGTGGCCCCTACCACTGGTGGCCGTGATGTAGTGCTTCCAGGGACAAGCCCCGAAATGAGTGGAAATGCTAATTTCTGGAAGGGACAGGTTGTGCTCCTTCCAGAAATTAGTGTTTCTGGTCATTTTGGGGGCTTGCCCCTGGAAACGCTATATCATGATTGCCAATGGTAGGGGCTGCATGCACAGTAGAGCTGGCCGCACGCTCACTGGGATGGGTGGATCTGGCTACCTGTGCAAGGGCACCACTGGATCTTGCTCTGGGTAAAAGAGGATTTCCTCTTTAGGTTCCAATGCAGCATGTGTTCCACCTTTCCTTGATAAGCTTATGCTAATCTTTGGGCTGGCTGACTGTATCCTTCCCTTTATTTTTTGAGAAATAGAAGAATGTGTTGTCTATTTTGGAGAAACATTGAAATATTTAGGCCAGTAACAAGAATGGAAAAGCAATGCCATATCAAACCAAAAGATGTAGGTTAATGGGTTTTTGGTTCTTCAAGCATAAATCCATTCCCAACCATTTCCAGACAATTGGGATAATGTAGATAAGGAACACCAGATTCTGTGGTCTTCGATAAATCAGGGAGTGATGTGACCAGCACTGATACTGATTTCTCCTGCCCCTGACTGGTATGGAGACTATTTTCAGCTCCCAGTTCACAAGAATTTAAAAAATGTTGTCCACTCCTTTTTGTATGTTTCATTTAGTCTCAAATACATGGTATGTAGTAGTAGAACCAAAGGGCCCTGAATCCAAGTTTCACAATCACTGGCAGTTCTGCCTAGGCCCCATTTACATTCTGAGATTTCACCACGTATTACTCATGCATAGAGATGTGCAGGCCTGGAAAAATTCGGAACTCCCCAGTTTTTCCCCGGTGAGAAACATGTGAGAAAAACACTTTAGGTTATACTACCACTGTCATCAGATGCAATGGAACAGCATGTGAGTTATCCCACCTGTGTTTCTTTTTCTTTTTTTAAAAATTTCTTTGAGGCTTGGGTTTATAGAATTCACTGCCACAGTTTTTAGTAACATTCTCAATTAGACCTCACCACTAAGAAATGTAGCCGCAGCTATAAAACCTGTTCACTGCTGCCACTAGAATAAACCCTCTCTACTTAAAAGAAACTCAGTAGCCTGGTTCCTATGGTGTAGGCATGGGATTGCCACTACCACTAGCGACCACTGTTCAAAATGGACAAAAAAATAAGATGTTCATTAACGGAAATTATTCATAAAAGTGAATAAAATGTCACTCTTCAAGTAATAAGTTGAGATTGCTTAAATGTTCTTAAAGAGGGCTGCTTACCATTCCTAAGCTGAGTCTTTCCCAACTAAATGAAATCTCAGTGAAGTTTTTCCTTCAGATCAGATTTCCCTAAACTTCCTTAAAAATAGGAACAGATGCCGTACACCAGTCTTCTTCTGCCTCCATTTCTTCCTGCTTCTTCTGGCTTCCAGGACGATTCAGGTGTTTCAGGGACTACTTGTTGATGTTTCCTCTGGTCAGACATTAAATAGGAACCTTAAATATGTTATGTATAACTTGGTTTGCTCATAAAATTATCATGTTTGGTATATTAAATTTAAAAATATAGCTTATTCAGATAATTACAAATTTACTAAATGAGTTTATGTTTAAAAGCTTTTAAGTATAATGATAATTTTATGACCAAACCAAGTTATACATACTATAACTCTAGGAACATAAAGGCTGCTTTATGTTTCTAAAGCAGCCCTCCCTAACACGGTGCCCTCCGGATGTTTTGGACTACAATGCCCAGCATTCCTGACCATTGGCCATGCTGCCTGAGGCTGAAGGGAGTTAAAGTTCAAAATATCTGGAGGGTACCAGGTTGGAGAAGGCTACCCTAAAGCAACAAAGTGACTTTAGATGTGTAAAGAGCACTAAAAAAGTACTGCTTATTTTTCATTTCCCCCCTAATTTCCATTCCCCCCCCCCAACCCCCTCACCCAGAAAAAAGTTTTTTCCTCATGGTTTCAAAATTTCCAGAAATTTTACATCTCTACTCATGCATTTTTAGGGTTTTTTTCCCCCTGTAGCTTGCAAACTAGGAATCTGCTTTTAATATGAAAAATCTAATTCTCAGGATGCTGTTTCTGCATCTGATACCTAATCCTGCATTTGCACAGTAGTCCAGCACAGCCCAGATCATAAGAAATGGTTATACACAGGCTCAGACACATGTGTGCTGCTTCTACCCAATGAAGTAGTTTATACATTTGAAATTGGTTGTCTAGATCATTTTTCACAGATGCTCTTTCCCTGGAAAATTTCTAGCAGGCAATATTATAACATCTGCCTGCCAGCTGGGGCAAGATATTTTCTACACAGCTAGTGACAGTTCTGTTTTGTTACCAGATATCTGAGCACTAGCTATAATAAAATCTCTTCCCCCCACTTTTTTTTTTTTTTTAACATAAACATGGGGTTGCTGTAGAATTTAGGGGGGGGTTAAGGAGAGGATAAAAAGAGAACTAATACAATATGCTTTCTGTATTTGCTGATTTTCCCATTTGCCTTCCTTTGTGCAGATTTAACTACCTTGAGTTCAGTAGAGATTGTAGCAAATGGCCCCAGTGGCCCAAACTATCTTGGTGATGTTTTACATTTATTTGTGAGAAGTGTTTAAACTTCACATGCAATTTTTAACCTGGTGCTTAAGTTGAGATAGTTTGAAGAAGATGCACATATTGTTGATGGATACTCTAAAGAAGGAAAAGGAACAAGATAGTTTCCTGGAAGGCATACCCATAGGAGAAAGTACTGGTGGAAACAGTCCTATTTGTCCATATATGTATGCCACACTTATCCTTGTGCTATTTTACCTTTAGATGATGTTTTATATGTCACTTGAGGATCAAGTGAGGAAGTAACCCACTGTTTGTTTTCTTCAAAATCTACTCAAGGTTTTGGTGTTACTCTAATACAGACTGCTCGTGTACCAATGGTGTTGGGCACTTCACTAAGCTACAGTCTTTGTTCTTCTGATTTTCCTTACCTGCAAAAATAAAGAAATATTCCCACCTCTTTCATGAGGATTACCTAACATTTATACAGTGCTGGGATAATGTAGAAAGTAAATGTAAAGTCATAGGGTTGGATTCAGACTTGGTCATACTTGGAGTAGGCCCACTGAAGTCATAACTAAAGTCTGGATCCAACCCATTGTTTTTAATCCCTTAATTTCTTTCTTTCTTTTCAGGAAATGCTGTTGAATAACATTACAATAAGTGATAGATTGATCCAGAATCTTCAAGGTAAAACTCGATAAAGCACAGTATTTATAACAAATATGTTTTTTATCTCTAAACCTTTCCTCATTACATCCCATTATATGTCTATTTATATAACTTTTCCATCCCAGAGTATTAAGAGAGTGTGATAGCAGCTATAGTTGTTACTCGGTTGTATCCAATATTAGCCTAATTGAAGGCCCATTCATTTCATTGGGTTTAGTTAAGTAGGACTAACTTTGGATACAACCCTTAGAATGTAGGCCCCACGCAGAATGATACACAGGGATGGTTCGCATGACATGGCCAACTCATTGTGGGATGTTATTTAACCCATGATGAGCTGCAGCGTGTGCGGCCACCATTTTCATTGCACAATCCCGATTGTGCCAATTGGGGGTTGTGCCGTGTCATCTGAACCCAGTCATCATGGGTAATTCGAGCATTAAACAACCCTAGCTTAATGTCTACTGCAAATTGTGGATTAAGAGAGGGTTGTTCAACCTTCAAATAACCCATGATGACTGAGTTTGGATGACATGGTGCAGTCACCAATTTGGGGTTTTGCAATCAAAATGGCAGTCATGGTATATGCCCGAGCATATGCCACGTGTGTTGTGCAAACTACATCACAGACTGACCTGGTATGCACATAATGCTAGCCCATGTTCTATTTAACCCATGGGTTGTTGAATTCTGGGTTGTCGTGATGTGCAAACCCAGCCACGCTAACAAACCATGGTTTGTTGACCATGAATAACCCAGAAAGAGAATCCTTGGTTTGTTGTTGGGTTGTAAAATCTGGGTTGTTTAAACCATGGGTTGCTGTTAGATGTGAACCTAGTACCATGGGTTGTTCCTCGATTGTTCTGCCAGGCTATGGAAACAGCAGACAAAAGTAATAAAAATCCCAGCTGCAGAGGCATTTGGGATACAGGGAGAGAGCAGGTGAAGGAGGAGGGAAACCACCCAGGGATTGAGAAAACAAACCATGGTTTGGTTTGATTGTCTATCAGACAACCCCTGCGTAGGGTAACAAACCATGGGTTAATTGTAGGTTAAATAAACCTGTTTTAAAAAAAGCCTTGAGGCCAACCTAGACAAGATGTTGGATATCTGTGACTGGATTACCCATCTCCTTTTAATTTTTTTAAAGTACAAAGCAGCTGTGGAGAGACTTGATTTAGATCCAGCTGCTGTTTGCCCTATTAGAAGAAAATGGGAGAAAACAGCAGATTTGGGAGTGGGGCGGGTGGATATTCATGAGGAAACCAGGTTAACCCTTCTCCCTTCCCGCAGTACCAAGGTTGCAGTCCAATCCCTATAGCTACTTTTTAAAAATTTAAGAGATGGTTCTGTAACATCTCATCCAGTATGGCCCTCAGTTTAGTTCTAGTTTATTTTAGTTCTACTGTAGCGGTTCAAAATATGAGCTGTGAGGGAAATGCTATATACATAAGAATTCTTATTTAATCAGAAGCCTAGAGATGGATGACTGTAATAAAAATTACCAAGTTAAAAACATTACTGATTTGTGAAGGACTTAAAAATAAGTTAGTTGCAAGAGGTGTATTAGTATCTTAAATCCACATAATGCATGGGGAAGGAACTGATAGGAATAGGAAATGCTGAATCATAGGCTGCTGGATTTCAGAGTAGAAGCAGCCAAGACTATATAAATACTTAAAAGCTTCTGTTGAAGGGAGAGTGATGGAGGGGAAAGTAGTTTATAGTCCTTTAATGTGTATTTGATGAATACTCTCTCAGCATCCATTAACAATTTTTCTGGTGCCAAAAAAGAAAGCAAGGCAAGTGCATGTTCTGAGGGAGAAGCTTCAAAAGAGACAGAAAAAAAAAACCTTGGACCTGCACTCTTCTTACGGCATGATCTGGTTTGGATACATCTGTGTAGGGACAGGTGGAGAGACTCCTCCTGGCAACAGGGAGTTGGAAAGATAGCCTCTTGGTACCTTCCAATTATGTTTATCCTAAACACACTCACTAGGAAGTAAGCCCCATTGAAGATAGTAGGATTTACTTTTGAGTAAACACAGTTGTTTTGCATAGGTCATATAGACTGAACAGAAGTAGGGTTTTAATGTAGTTGCTGTGGATCATTAATCTTCTTGATGAAAGAAAGAACATTCTTTCTCGCTCCTTACACATATTTTCCCCTCCCCAAAATATCATAGGGTTTTTTTGTTTCTATATTAATAACATTATTATCACCATTAATTTTGACCCAGAAAACTTGAAAGAGATGCAGAAGGAATATGGAAAGCTCCAACTGGATGTATTTAGGTTTCAGAAAAACCAGACTAACCTTCAGAAGAAATTTACATATGACATGTAAGTTTGCACAAGTTGGATGTGTGTATTATAGGTAATAGGGGCAGGGGGTATCATATTCAGTTTTCCTGTTGATGGAACTGCTTCCATCAGGGGAATGAGGACAATTACCCCTCACTCCTGCGTGCCCTCAGAATCTGCTCCAGAGGGTTGTGGGATACTCTGGACCTGACTTTGAGGGGGCAGGAAGAAGGGAGAAGAGGAGGAGAAGATCCCATCACACAAGCAGACGTTCATTTGCACGACATTGGATTTCTCCTACTATGGCCCTAAGCCAGGCTGTTCATTTTAAGCTTGAATCTGAATACATTACCTATACTGAAGTCAACGGGACACCGGTCAGGATCCAACAGCGGCCTTCTGCGCACAGCTGGTTCCGCCAGCCCCAGTGTGCACGCTGCCAGCTCTGCTGGCCTCAGTGCATTCGCAGCCCCTACCACTTGCAGCCGCGATGTAGCACTTCTGGGGGAGAGCCCCGAAATGAGCAGAAACACTCATTTCTGGAAGGGGCAGGTCGCTTCCTTTCCAGAAACAAGTGTTTCTGCTCTTTTTGGACGTGTCTCTTTGGAAGTGCTACATCATAGCCACCTGTGGTAGGGGCCATGGGCACACCTGGACCGGTGGGAGCTGGCTGCATGCGGAATGCCCCTGTTGTATCCTGACCTAAGACTGCAATCCTATACGTATTTAACTGGGAGTAACTCCTATTGAAGTCAATGGGGCTTACTGCTTAGTAGACATTTATAGGATTGTGCTGTTGATCACCTGCATTATTGGCTCATGAATTCAGGCATTTAGTTATGGTACTCCACCTACCTACAAATCAAAACTGCAAGGGGCTTATATGAGTTGTCATTAAACTTAGGGATATTTCTATATGACCTTACCTACAACTTTAAAATTTGAAAGGTGAGTGCAAAAGTAGAAACATTAAGTCCAAGAGAGAACAAATGTACTTTTTAAAGGGGTTATTCTTGTTGGTTAAAGTAGGCCTGCACATGTGACTGTAGGAGCCAAAGGCAGTCTCCTAGCCATGTATAGCAGCCCACCAATGGTTCAATAAACTTCTTGTTCTTGCTAATCTCTCCAGGACTGCAAAAACAGGGAGGTTATCAAATATCTGGTAGGCCACAATATGTAGCTGGTCTGCTTTGTCTGGCTTATTTGTTTATAACATTTATATCCTGCCTTTTTTTTTTATTTCATTTCATTTCTATACCGCCCAATAGCCGAAGCTCTCTGGGCGGTTCACAAAAATTAAATCCAAGCAACATACAATAAAACAATTTAAGATATACAGAACATTAAAACCCCAATATAACAATACAACCACAATAAAACCTAGCAGCAGTGCAGGAGTTTAAAATACAGATTTAAAACAGCAAAGATAAAAATTTAGAAAGCTAAAATGCTAAAATGCCTGGGAAAATAAAAAGGTCTTCACCTGGCGCCGAAAGGAATACAATGTAGGCGCCAGGCGAACCTCACTAGGGAGCTCATTCCAGAGCCGGGGTGCCACAGCAGAAAAAGCCCTCCTCCTAGTAGCCACCCGCCTCACTTCCTTTGGCAGGGGCTCACGGAGAAGGGCTGCTGCTGATGATCTTAAGGTCTGGGCAGGCACATATGGGAGGAGGCGATCCTTCAGGTAACCTGGCCCCAAGCCGTTAAGAGCTTTGAATGTTAACACCAGCACTTGGAATCGGGCCCGGAAATGGACTGGCAGCCAGTGCAGCTGGAAAAGTACTGGCGTAATATGAGCTCGCAGGCCAGTCCCTGTTAACAATCTTGCTGCCCTATTTTGGACCAGCTGAAGTTTCCGGACCGTTTTCAAAGGCAGCCCCACGTATAACGCATTGCAGTAATCCAGACGAGAAGTTATCAGAGCATGGATAACTGTAGTAAGGCTATCTCTGTCCAGATAAGGGCGTAGTTGGTATACCAGCCTAAGCTGATAAAAAATGCTCCGTGCCACTGAGTTCACCTGTGCCTCAAGTGACAGTTTTGGATCCAAGAGCACCCCCAAACTACGAACCTGATCCTTTAGGGGGAGTGCAACCCCCTCCAGAACAGGTTGAATATCACCTAGCTGGGCAGATGAACCACCCATTCACAGTACCTCCGTCTTGTCTGGATTGAGTTTCAGTTTATTAGCCCTCATCCAGTCCATTACCGTGCCCAGGCACTGGTTCAGAACAGCTTCACCTGGTTTTGATGAGAAAGAGAGGTAGAGCTGGGTGTCATCTGCATATTGATGGCACCTCAGCCCACACCTCCGGATAACCTCCCCCAGCGGTTTCATGTAGATGTTAAACAGCATGGGGGATAGAATAGAGCCCTGTGGAACCCCATGGCACAGTTGCCATGGCACAGAGCAGTAATCCCCCAGCACCACCTTCTGGGATCGGCCATCCAAGTAGGAGCGGAACCACTGTAGTGCAGTGCCTCCTACTCCCAACCCAGACAACCTATCCAGAAGGATACCTTGGTCGATGGTATCGAAATTTTCTTCAATGAGCTGATGAAAGTACACATAGTTCTTCCCACCCGATTTTTATCTTCACAAAAACTTTATGAAGTAATTGGCCCAAGGTCACCCAGTGAACTTCATGGCTGGGTAGGGATTTGAATCTGGGTCTCCTTGGTCCTAGTTTAACACTTGACCATTACTGCAGACTAGCGTGATGGATTACAAGTTGTGCATTACAAGTTGTGCGTTACTAGCGTGATGGATTACAAGTTGTCTTCTGTGTTCAAAAGGACACATTTGAACAACTAACTGTATTCTGTTGTTTGGTTCAAGGAACCAGTGTATCAGTCAAATGAAAGAACTAAACGAACAATGTGAAGAAAGGATAGAAAAAATATCCCAAAAAGGCAGTGAGACGCCACAAGAAAAAGAGAAGAAAGGCATTACAGATATATCGGAGAAAAATTATCAAGTAAGATTTTAAATTTCTTTTCAGAGGGGTAATTTTTTCATAAACAGTAGTTGAGCCAGGTCGAGCTGATTCAGCTCATCATTCAGAATACCAGGGTCAACAACTATAATTGCCGATGGTCAATCATAGGAAAAAGGTGATGGCCGGTGAACCAAGATGCTTCTCATCTCCACTTTTTGCATGCATATTCTTTCTGTTTGCTGCTGCCTCAGATCTCAACTTGTTTGAATTTCTGCATGCTCATCTATGTTCAGGAGTACTGTAAGGCCCCAGTCCAATGCACTGGGTAAGATATAGTCATTATACCACTGTAACTGAAGTGCAGGCCTATCCCTCAGAAACGGAGGATCCTATTTGTTTTTGTATTTGCAGCAAAAATCAGTATAGCAGTGATCTTTGCTCTTTTACAAGCAGAAGCTACTTTGTTTCCACAGTCTGCCATCAAGGCCACTTAAGGGCCTTTCCGGGGGTGGGGGGGCAGGTCTCCCATCCTCTTAAGTCAGGTAGCGAGCCAGGTAGGTACATAGTACTTGAACTGAGGCCATTTTGGGTCTCTCCTCCCCATCCCCCTCCAGTTACTAGGCAGACAAATTCCAACAGGTTCACTTGGTGTTTGGATCGGGACATCTTTTTCTCAACACTGAGAGCGCGCTCTGCTCTACTCAATGCTTCAAAATCTCCCAACACACGCCCATGTTGCTTTCGCTCTCTCACCCATGCATTCAATTTCCCCTCTACCTCCAGTGGCTGCACTGTGCACCACTGCAGCTAGCCAGTCACATTCCTCTTTGCCTCTTGGGCTCTTCCTTACCACAGCTGATTGGCTGCTCCTGCATTTTCCTGTTCTCTTGACTGCCCAGCCCCAAAAGCCTCCTCTGCTAGCGCATATCACAGCAATCAGCCCACCGCTGAAGCAAACACCAAAGCAAAGCTATGGGGAGGGAAAGGGGGGTGGGGGCAGAGAGCTACACTTGAGGTGAGTGGAACCCACCAGAAGCCCTTGGGCCTTGCAGTGAGGAACACTGCAGTATAATATTGTACAGGCATCTGCTGGTCCTATTGGCATTACTGGGTCATGCAACAGTGGGAGCAGTGGTGTAGTGGAGCCAGGGCTTATAGGGATGCAGCGTCAGCATTTTTTTTTTATTAGCAGGGATGCTGACGACATCTGCCACCCCCACCTCCCCGAGAATGCCCTTTTCCCTCTGAGCCCAGCTGCAATCCCCACAGTAGCCGGGCAGAAATGAATTTTCCCAGCAACAATATATTGTTCCTCGTAATGCAAACTATTTTGGGTGGCTTATTCTTGAATGGGGAATTAAAACCCATTCGTGTTACAGAATATCTTGGGAACATGAAAATTGCTAGAACTGGTTTGTTGATATGAGTCAATACAGTTGCCTGTATTTTTGGACTCTCTTTAGAGGCATGGTTGTGGGGAGTGTCATGATGAGCGCCTGCACTTCAAAATTTAGCACTATACCGCTGGGTGGGTGGGAGGACAGGAACCACTGTTGGAGCAGCACCAATGGCAGATAGTACACAAAGGCTTGTTAGCAGTGGCAGGAAGGAATGAGGTGCCCTCTTGCACAGCTTTGAAAACATCTAGAAAAATAACTAATTCTCACGAACTTTAATTGCTTTCTTGCCTACACATGCCTACATACATCCAGTTCTTTTGGGACCAAAAAATCCTAGTTTGTGTATGGCTTTGTTGCCTGGGTAAATTATCATTTTCACTGCAGGTGACAAGGCAAGTTGCTATTACATGTCTTCCAACATTTCACCGACTAAAATAGGGTCATGCCTGTAACATCTTTATTCTCATACCAAGGGCCATTGTCCAAGCACCCCCACAGACACTGTTATCCATTGCTGTAAGATACTTCACCTCTTGTATGTTGTATTAATTAACTCTGGAATCATCTGTCTTCCACTGGTTTAAAAGCATGGATACTGTTTGCTCTATTGAAGATATACTAGAAAAATGTAATTGTTATGATGAGTTAAAAATAAACTTAAGAAGCATAGCGAGTGAAATGACAGGCTGTGCCCTGCATGGTATGCAGTGATGGAAGGCTCTATGACCCAGTGGAGGCTCCATGAGCAGTAACAGAGGGGAAGGCTATTTTCGCTGACTCCCCCTTCCTCGGCAACCCCTTCTTCCTTCCCCTCAAATCTGCTCTTGAGGGTTTGGGGACGCTTTGGAACAATATGGAAGGCAGCACCTGGGCTCCAGAAGAAAAGGGGAAGAGGGAAGTTGTGAATATCCCCCCCCACACACACCCCTGCTCAAAGAAACCTCCACTGGATCGATGAGCCTTCGATCAATGGATGGACACAATTGGATACAACCCTTATGTTTATACATGTGCATTTATGTACATGTGCATTGTAGATAAGCAACTTTTTTGTTTAAATATGAGAGAGACAAGGGAAGGAGCTGTACCCTTAATGACAACTCCAGCAATGCATACTAAATATTGTAACAAGGCACCCCAAAAGAGGGACAGTGATTTTTATCAGGCACAAATTACAGAAAATAGGTTTTTTTCCTGGTAAGTAGAGACAGTTGGAGAGTGTGCCATTAGCAGGCTTGCCCTTGCATTGTTGTTAGGATCTCTAGGGTGGAGACTGTGGGCTGATTATAGATATGGCTATAAGCCAGCTGCTCACTAAAGCAATCTTGTTGCTGTTTCATATATCCTGCTTTGACTCTCCCTGTCCTTTTATAAGAATAGATTCCTGTGGTCCCTTTAAAAAAAAAAAATAAATAATAAACATTATATGAAACTATTAAGTTTTTCAACTGGGATGAGAAACTTTTTAACAAGTTCCTCATTGAACAGGATGTGACTGCTTCATCCTTCCAAGATCTTTGACCTTGAAGTTTGTATGGTAAATAGTATACCTCCATTTCATGCAAGCAACTGAAGCTTGAGTTATTTTTATTGTGGTGATAAATGAAATAATGTGCAGCCATTGGTGGAGAGGGACATATAAGATGTACTTAGTAAATTTTCATACATTATGAAGGTATGAAAAAAATAATTACCTAGTTAAAGTATAAAATGAAATTATGTGTGTGTGTGTGTGTGTGTGTGTGTGTGTGTGTTTAGAAACTGAAGGATCCAAGTGCTTTTCAAATTATTCTTCAGTTGCTCATTATAATATCCAAAACTAAAGCCAGAAATTACACACACCCTTCTCTCAGCCAAACCAGGGCTGGATGTCCTGAAGTAACATTCTTCTAAAAGCAGGTATGCATAGGGAGAGGAAATTAGCCCTCGCCCCCCCTTCCCCACCCTGAGATACTACAGACACAATCCAATTCCCTCCCACCCCACCCCTGGAGTTGCTGTTGGCCATGGAGATAAAAACATACAGGTGCCCATATTGTGCCTGCATGTTTTCCTCTCTGTGGCTAATAGTAACTCCAGGGGTGGGGGTGGGAAGATCGGATTGGGTCCATGGCACCGGGAAGGGGAGGGTTAAGCCCCCCATATGCTTTGGTCTTGATCCAAATTACCTCCATTCCCATCATGACTCCTTTTAGGAGAAGAAAATTATGTGGAGAGATCCAGTCATAGCTATTTAGATCCTGTCACAATGCATTGAAACTTAGATAATTTTAAGTCACTTTGGAACTTAACTTCCTCATATAATTTAATGGGATTTGAAAGCACTTATCTTTTGGCTGGATCTAGAGATGTAAAATTTCTGGAAATTTTAAAGTAGGGTGGATTGATTTAAATAAAGCTATTTAAATCAATTATTTAAACCAGCAAGAAAAAAGGCTGATTGCATCAAGTTTCTCATTGGTACTACTTCATATATTTCCCAAACAATGGTGCAAATCTGACCCCTAACCTTTGTTAATATACAGCTAAAGCATTTACACTGTTTCTTCGCTCTTACAACCAGACCTTTCATCTGTATACATTTTGCTTACTTTCCTATTTTACCTATACAAGAAATGTCTTTAAAATATCCCCATATATAAGGTCTTCCTTATGACCAGCAACCATGATAAATGTGTGAGGTTAAGTATGGGAATATAGGAACTGCATGCTGGACAATCTTGTATTCTATTCTCCTTTCTGCTTCACTCTGCGTTGGCCCAATCCCATCCTCACAAAAAACAAAGTAACAGACTGAAACAAAACACCCATAACTGATTGGTAGGTCTGATAGTTACTGGGAAGACTGGAGTAATTTATTTTCATCAGGTGGAACTGAAATACCTCTGTTTGGTTGGTAGAGTGGTATATATTCCTATCTGAGAAATTATTAAATTGGTTCTTCATTTACATAGAGAAGCCTCCTTTAACTCAGCATATCTGGTAGAGGCATGGATACAGCTTGGAGCAGCTTCTCCAACCTGATGTCTTCCAGGTGTGTTTGATTACATTTCCCACTTTCCCTAACCAGCATGACTATGCTAGGTGGGGATGATGGGAAGTAGTCCAACATATCTGGAGGGCCCTGGGTTGGGGAAGGCTGGTTTAGAGTTTAACTGTTGGACTAACATGCTTATACCCAGATTATTTAAAACTAACCTAGCTGTTACGAAAAACATACCATTTTTAAAAATCCAATTTAAATCCTTAAATCTAAAAACAAATTATCATAAATTTTTATCCACTTGATTTTAAAGTCTTGGTGGAAAACATTTTTCCTTTCTCTTATAGATTTCAGTTTTTAAAATACTTTCCTAATCAAACGAACTTTAAGAAAATGGTATGTATAGCTTAGCAAATAAACTGATCATTTTGTTCTGATTTATATTTATAAACCGCCTGGAGTTTGATTTTATCACAGAAAGGTGGGCCATAAAAGAAAAATAAATAAGTATGCCCAGGGTTAGAGATGGAGCTGCAAGCTGCTGCACCCTAAAATACAGAAGTATAATCTTAGATTTTGCCAGTTGGGAAAATAGGAATAAAATAGAAGTTGCTACTAAACCATCAACACTGTAATAAACAACAGTACATTTTTATTTTGCTGGCTTAGAAATAGAATGTAGCTTATCTATTATGCAGTTTTATGTTGCACTTTGTGGTTTTAAGTTTTGTGAACCATCCAGAGAGCTTCAGCTATTGGGCGGTAGAGAAATGATTTTAAAAAAAAATAGAATACTGCCTTTTAAAGAAAAGACAGAGAAAGCAAATATCCCTTTAATTATGGACTAGCAGAAAAATTGGATAATCACTTAAACTTCATAGCAATTCTGATAACTTCATTAGTATGTCATGCATATATAAAGCTGCAATCTTATACATTTTTGACACAGTCCCATTGAATTCAGTAACGTTGTATTCTGCAAGTGTCATAGTAACTGTAGACAAAATTAACTGTTATGAACCCATATATATTATCCTTATTTTGCTTTGTAAATAGTCTTGAAAACAGTAGTGTGATGTATATCTGTAATCAGAATCAGTATATTGTTCGAATTATCTTGATTTAAAGATTGTCATTTCAAGTAGATTAAGTGCTGCCTCTGCTGTCACGTTAAGCAGAATTGGAGGGAAATGTTGTTTGTCACTATTTCAGCAACATGTGTCCCTTCTCCATTTAAAGAAGAGTGGGCCAGCCTGGACTTATGAAACCTTATAAAAATGCTGACCGTGACAAAAGCATGACTCAGACAGCACAACATGTGCACAAGGATACATTATGATTGCCTCTGACAATCATCATCATCATGGCGATCACTCATGACAGAGTAAGATTGTCTTCCAGGGGTAGAGTCTTAGCAGTGGATCTGTAGGTGGCTGTGAAGGCCAATTCTGGATCCATGCAGCCTCCCACACTGAGGACATAGGTTTCCTAGGTGTCATAGGTTTCCATAGGATCATGATGAGGATTTGCTTGACGTGCCTTTCGCCGAGCTCGTTTCTCCCTTTCGCCCTGTACTCGTGCTTCTTCAAAGTCCATAGCACCTTTAATATAGGCTGACCTCCAGTTGGAACGCTCATGGGTTAGAGCTTCCCAGTTCTCAATGCTTATGTTACATTTTTTTAGATTAGCTTTAAGAACATCTTTAAATCTCTTTTGCTGTCCACCAATATTCCGTTTTCCATTCATAAGTTGGGAATAAAGTAGCTGCTTTGGAAGATGATGATCAGGCATTCGAACAACATGGCCAGTCCAGCGAAGTTGATGTTGGAGAAGCCTGACAATATCCTCCTGAACATGAGGATAGTGTTGTACTCATGTCCTGCTGGTGTGCTTCCCATAGGCATTTGGTTGGCCACTGTGGGAACAGAATGGTGGGCTAGATCCAGCATGGCTTGTCTTCTGTTGTTAAGTAATTATATTTAAAACACTTTGAGTTTTTACATATATGTTTTCATAACAAATAAATGCATAACACTTCTTGGGAGTCCCACCTCGTTTCTGCTATCTTGATGATTCTCTATTGGATTTCATGTGCTGTTGCTTCAAAAGCTCTGCATAAAACAGCTGTTGAACTAGCTTGGACATGTGGGTATGGTACTGTGTTGATGCATGCACACATAGCATGGAACCATGTTGACCATGGAGTGAAATAAGTGTATGTGATGCACAGGAATATACACAGTGAAATAGATGCATGTAGCTACATTTCAAATATAGCAGTCTGTATTTTTATACCATGATTCATGAAGCAGCCATGCGAAAGGGAGTTACCTACCTGATTTCCTGTTCTCCTGTAACTTGCAAGGACTGCCTTTTAGTTTTGCCATTTGTCAGTATTGGAAAAAAAGGAAGATTTCTGCAAGCAGAATATTCATTTGGGTTAATGAGTCACAGGGATGTGGTGTTGCTGGTTTGTTTACTTTAAAGGTTAATATTCAGGTGCCAACATTTGGACAGCCAGAGTTCAAGAATAATGACCTAACAAAACAGGGAGATGAACCTCAAGAAAATATCCACATCTCTGATGATTCTTTGAAAGCAGAAGCATCAAAACCAACACCCCTCATAACAAATATAGAAGAACTGGATTATCACAGAAAAAAAGGTAAGAATATAGCAACAAAGATAACCAATCATTTCTGATCCTGTCCTCAGACATTAATGTAGAATTTGGAACTGTATTTCCAGGCTTGCATTGTTGTAATGTATTTTCCCATGTGTTAATAGCTAATTATTACTGAATTATTTCTCAATTATTGGTTTATACACCTGTCTTGATAAAGTATACACTTTTCAGTGTGCATGTTTAGACATATTATTTAAACAGCTATATTAAGACCCCTAAACTTGCATGAATAACATTGTTTTTGACACAAGCTTGTGACTTGGGCTGAAATTGAATTGGTTTAACAGATTATACTTTCTTGTGATCCTTAGATTTATTAGGATGGATTGCGACTGGCTCCTTCCAGTGGGAGCACCCCATGAGCAGAGTTCCACTCAGGGGACACTCCCACTGGGAGGGTGGAGTTGGCAAATCCCCCCCCCCCCCCGCCTGCACCATAGGATTGCCTCACTGGCTCAAAAGCTTTCTATGAACTTCACACCTGTGGAAGATGAAATCTGGATCCAACTCATTATATTTACAGCTGTTATGTCCTGAGGTTAACAAGACTAGAAATGTACTGTGGTTCCTGATGTGGTGGTTCCTTGGCCAGCAGGAGGATGGAATGTGCTTTCTGCTCATGTTTTTTCCCCATTAAATTAACCAATTATTTCATTAGCGCAAGAAATATGACAGCTAATGATGATGTTGGACAGGTCTGTGTTATGCTGGGGTGGAAAAACTTCTCCCGTGTTTACCTAGTGGCCCCATATTCTTTCTGCTCTTTTCTATACAGTGTTTTGAAAAAATTTTCCCCAGGTCATTCTAGTGGCCTCTTTGTTATTCCCCTCTGATGCAAGGTGTGGCCAACTTGATTAAGGCACCCAGATGGTGTATGTCTTTTGGGCACAGGTACACTGATTTGGTAGCCTATATAATAATTTTTCCCAATGTAAAGATTAATTTCTGCCTCAAACTACATATCTGAATAGACAAAGGAATCCTCAGATTCTTCTGTTTATACAGGAAGCTAAGTAACAATAAGTTGGGTGTGGGCTAGGTGAGATAGAATCCTTTTAGCCATCTTACCACGTTTTCCTGAAAATTCAGATTCTAGACCAGGGATGGGAAACATGTGGTCCTCCAGATGTTGGACTGCAACTTCCATCATCCCTCACCATTGCCTATGCTGGCTAGGGCTGATGGGAGTTGCTGTCCAACAACTTCTGGAAGGCCACACTTTCCCCACTACTGGTCTACAGAACTTGGAACTGCCTGTTCAGTAACTAACTGGCCTGATAAGCCTTTTTTTAAAAAAAAATTAAGTCTTTTGGTAACACATCAACTGTAAACCCCACGAATTGAAGAAACCAGGCTTCATTAATATTTAGTTTCCATTTTGTGAAATGTTAGAGAAGGAAAAGTAGTTAAGTTTAAAATGCTTAATTTTGTTATCAAAGTGGTTCCTTCCTCTAATTGTGGTTTCATGATTGCTTACATAAGGAACAGATGATATTGTTGCTATCAATAGAGAGGAACCTCAGAATGAAGAAATTCCTATCGAAAAGGACCATCTGCAAATACCTTCTGCACCTAGCACAGATCATAAAGAACTGCCGCGTGATCCAGGCATAGAACACAATCCATATGAGATTAGAAATGTACTTGGAGAGGTTGCAGTAGAAAGGCAGACTGGCAAATTGCCAGGACCTGTGCGCCATCAAAATACCAATCAAGCAAAAGGAGATGATGAAGAAATTGAACGAGAGCAGCTCTTAAATGATGATCTGCAGCAGGATGACCAGGACACCAGTAAGGATGGTTAGTATAAAGGCTCAGCTGCTGTCCATGTGCTGTGCCTGGATTGCCATATTTGGGGGTTTAAATCATTGCCGAGCAGCCAAAATTCATCTATCGACTGTAGTTTAGCATCTGTCCTATTCATGAAAATAATATGCACATTGTATGTTGCTAACATACACATTTGTTTGCAATATTTTGGATGTGGCATTCACTGCCAAACAAACTCCCATTCCTACTTCTAATGACTTGGTAATCAGTGAGGAAGTTAAATGCAAAATGTTTACTTTCTATAGTCTTGCTGTATCCTATTAAATTCTCTCACTGCATCTGTAACAATCTTCTCTAGAAAAAAAATTAATGAAGTTTTACTAGAGGTCAGTGTCCCCAGTTAGCTATTGCTTTAAAGGTGTTGCAATTTGCAAGTTATGCTGATTAACAGCGATACCAAGGGATAGGTTGACAAACAGGCTTTAGCCTTGATAGCTAAGTAGAACATCCTGTTCAGAGGCATGTCTTGAGTGCCAGGTGTTCAAGAAAAATAATACACAATATTGTCCTGCTTATATGCTCTTTGGGCTGGCCACCAAAATGCTAGAGCAGATGGGCCATAGTCTGCTCTCCTAAGGCACTTCTTAGAATTAGGAGAACTACATTTCTTCACTTTGAACAGAGACCTCCCTCTGTGTTTTCATGGCAGAGACTGCTATGACAGTAGCAGCTCAAGCTCCATGGGTACAGTAGGCAATATGCTACCCATGTAGAATTCCCTTTACTGCACTGGTATAGTACCATGATTCCTATATTTCTACTACATCCTAAAAAGACTTGGGGACCTCTATGGCCTTCCACTCTCTACAGGGCTGCTGGCTCGGAGTAAAACTCCACTAACCACTCTAGAGGTTTAGGACATGTGGACACTGACACGTCAAGACTTACTGCATGTTTGGTCTGATTGCATAGAGACTGCACATGCATCCATCAATTTATGGTGTGGGCATGGAAATTCTCCCTGCTGTTGGCCTGACTTATGCATTAAAGCAATTTTCAGTCGCTTTCCTGGAGTCTGTAGCATGTAAAGCTTACGCTTAGACAGCTGATGTAAGAAGTCTATCTAAAATGAGATGAAAGGATACCGTCAGCCCCTTCCCTTTACCACGTTGCACCTTCCACGCACTTCCTGGGTGGCCACTTATTGTGTCGCAGCTCCATGTCGCCCCCCCCCCCAACTTTACCACCACAAGGCCAGAGGAAGCAGCAGATGCAGCTTGTCAGAGCCAGCCAGCCACTTCTGTCCAGCAGGCTTTCTGAAGAGCTGTACTGGCTGCTTCTTTGGCTAATGTGGCTGCTCTGGAGAGCCGCACCAGCCACTTCCTTGCTGTGGCAAATGCCATGGCAGGAGAGTGGCTGGCAGGGCTCTCCGGAGCACCTGCTGGAGATAGTAGTGAGCTACAACCCCTAGCTGGGGGTTGGGGGAGTGGCGCAATTCGCTGCTCATCCTGCTACGCTGCCTGAGCCAGAGGCTTCACCCAGCCTCATGGGAGGGCCAGTCCTGGATACTGTATGGAAATAGTTGTTCTTTACAATAATCGTTAACACAGGGGGAAGTATGGCTTGTATCCAGTTGTGTCATTCTGCTGATGGAAGCAGCTCTGTCAACACAATCGGAAAGGGACAATCTCCCCCCCCCCCCCAATCTGCTCCATAGGGCTGGGAAAACCTCTAGAGCAAATTATCAGGCAGAGGGGAGGATAAAGCTTTAGATTTAACCCTAAGTGCATCTTGATGACTGAGGCTACTTATCTTAGTAACACTGTATAAGAAAACCACCTATCATCTTCAGCCTGGCTTTCAAACAAAGACGAAAATCAGCCTAAAACCAACCAGCAAACCAAAAGATCGAACCTGCAACTGTCTCCAAGGAAGCAGTAGAAAGACTAGCTTATGGGTTGAGGTGCCTTAGTTCAGCCTAACCCCTGGCTAATTCTTTTTTTCAAAGAACTCGGTGGACAGAGATTTAGCATGTAGACCACCAGAAGGCAACAAGTAGGGACTATGAAAATGCTGGTAGTTTAGCTCTAGCATGCCACCACTGCCAATACTATCACCTGCGCCTTAAATTTATTCATCAAATGGTGATACCTTTCCTTGTTACAAATGCTTTAGGGACAAAGGAGCAATCTTTAGTTATATCTTTTTTTTTTAAGCTAGAATTATCCTTTATATTATTAAATCTGATTTGCAGAAAAAGTTCAAAGTGAACACAGCAGAAGCTACTATTTGAAATTCTAGAGTGTTACTGCACTAGAAATAGCAGACTGCTTTTCTGTTTAGTCCATAGTGTAGATGCATAAAGGTATTATTTGGATTTGTTTTTGCAGGTGAATTTGAAATCAAAAGAGTGAGTCAGGATAACAAAGGCGTAGACTACAATTTAGATGTGAATGAGGCAGAATCTGAAACAGATAAGCAAGCTGCCCTTGTGGACCATGAAAATAACTTCAATGGTAAATCCTTCTATTGTCCTTTCTGAATTTTCCGCTTTGGGCAGATAAGCTTTAAAATGTCTCAAACTATTTTGTAGCATGGTTTGTCTAGGGGTTGATTAGTGCTGTGCCTTTGTAAATATTTTTCTTCATGTTAAAATAGGGAATTTAGTAAACTGTCTTGATATAACAGTATGGAAAGAAGCTACACACTAGGTGACGCTGCTTCTTGGAGGAAAAGCTTTGGAGATGAAAAAATTCTGCTACAACTTAAAACATTAGATTGTGTGCAGTGTTCCACTGACAGGCATAACATCTGTGTGTCAATATTCTGATAGGTTTATCAGTCATTCCAACACTTTCAATATATTCAGAGTATCATTAAATTTTCTCTCTTTTTTTTCCAGCCCAGAAACTTGACCATCCCAACATGCAAAACCACTTATTTAAGCTTGATGAAGAGCATCAACAGAAGCTGTGAATGAGTTCAGCGTGTGACTCTTGTAAAAACTACTAAAGCTGAGGCAAGCCCATCTCCTCAAGGCTTGAAAAATTCAACTGGAGTTGATCACTATTAGGATTTATTTAAATCAGTTTTGACTTCTGTTAAGAACTTGCCTCCTGCCTTCTTAAGTCATAAGTTGGTATTGCAGCAATGAACTGGGCCATGATAAGTGTTTCAAGAGGAAGAAACCTATCTATCTTTTATGGTATATGGAATCTGTAACTGTTCTTCAGCTGTCTAGTCTGATTTGCCTTCTTGAACTATGACAACAAAAACCCAGATGCAAGTTGCATTGCCACAAAACCTGGAACAGTTACTTAAGTAGACTTAGCTTTAGAGAAGCTACCGTTCTCCCCCTGCTCATACCTCTTTCCATGTACTGCTGGTTCTCGTTTTGCAAAGCAAGTGAACTTAGAAAATGGATTTTATACTTATTTTCTGTAGCAATTTCCTCTAAAAAGAAGGTATCCTAGGGTTTTGCTCCTATAATATTTTGCTTGGAGGTAAATCTTACCTAACGTAGTGGGACTTGCTTCCAAGTAAATATGCATAAGACTGAGCTGTATGTGTATTTATCTCATCTATTCAAATGGTATTTTCTCTGCTTTGAACAGCAGGACTTGGTAAAATCATTTACTGTATGTTGTGAAAGCACTCCTGGATTTCTGTGAAGCAGATCTTAAACACTCAGTGGAGTTCTTACATACAAGAACAGCTGACCATGTGTTTATGATCTTACTGCAACTTGAATACATGGGGAAGATGAATCTACAAGCCTGAAATGTGTTTGCTGCTTCATACCAAGTATCTTATTCTGATGTAAAAGAGCTGCAATACTCTAATCCTATTACATAGGAAAGAGCATGGTGCTAAACTAGTACTAATATTGGTCATAGCACTTCATCCCTATTAATTACAGAAATATGGCCTGACACCAAAAGTTAACAGGGACATAATGAATGTGGCACAAATTTGTTGCACCCAAGAGGAAAATTTCAATAATTACATCAATTTTTTGTCAAATTTAACAAAACACTTAACGTTTTCAACTTGGTATATTAGATAAAATGGGCTTAATTTTGATTACTTTAATAAAAATGGAAAACCTATTGTAAGATCAATGGGCTTACAAGATTTTACTAATCTAGTTGATAGCACCTTATCGCCAATAAAATATTGCACTCAGTGGGAAACAAAGTGTACTACAATGTGTGTCTAGATTTTTATGTCCAATTTACTCCTATTTAAGGTATCAAGTAGTCAACACTTATTTTTTTTAAAAACTGAAGTTTAAAACATTTCAGTCAATCTACCTGGTCATTTTTATTTGTATACACATACACCTTAGATGTAATGGTGCTGCTTATGTTCATGTGATACTAAATACTTCATATGTACTATCTCTGCCTTATATTTCAAACATGTGTGAACAAAACAAAAAGCCCTGAACTTTTTATGTCTCAAACCAAATATTGAAAAAAATTCATAAAACATTTAGCTGACCAAACAGGAAGTAGATAAATGTAGTCTTATTGTTTAAGGAAAAAAATGCCAGTGTAGAGTGGACTTTTAAATTAACACAGGAAAAAAAGGTGTAACCATGTATAGGAGGAGCCTACCAAAAGAATCCTAAAGAGGTGCAAAATCTTTAATGCCATAGATGCCTATTAAAAGTTAGAACAAGATGTCTCAACCAAAAGACAAAAATAAATGTGAAACCTCCCTAGTCTGTCTGAAATATTCATAGATAAGTGCTTAACCTTCTCCTTCTTTTAAACGTTTTTGATTCAAATAATGTGCCATCCAAAATTAATGCCTAGCCAAGATACAAAAATGCCTCCCTTTTCAACCCTGTAATACTTGAAAGCTAAGAACATTTGATAGTTCCTATAAAAACATGCAGTACTACAACCAGTACATTTCAGTTTGTTGTGTTTAGAGCTGAATTCTGCTTTTACTCACCAATGCATATCAAAACATAACAGCTCCCTTATTGCATTGTACTTTCAAACTGGTCAAGAATGTTATGAAATGTTTACAAATGTTCAAACACCATTCATAAAAATGATTTATAGGTAGATCTCCAATAAAATCAAAACATACAACGCTTCAACAATGTAGTTGATAAAATCAGTTCCAGCAGTAGTACATTACACAAACCACTTTAAAACAGCAGTTGTCTTTCGGGCTATGTATGGAAGTCAGAATAAAATCACTCCCAATACAACCGTATTTTTGTCCAAGAGCACCATGTCCCTTCTGAGCACAGTATAAAAGAGTTTACCCAAGGCAACTCTGTTATGCAAATTACAGTTCATCTGTTGTCCTAACCCCTTGCCTTTCAAACAAGCTTCACTACTGGGAAGTATCTGTGAGGGGAGAAGTCAAATTCTGGAGGAACCTAGAAGAAAAAAAAATTTCAAAATAGTTTATTGAACATCTAAATGACTAAGCTAGAGAATCTGTCTTTCCAACCCAAGCAGAATTGCACCAGAACACACCAAGACTTAATAAGAATCTGATAACTGCCTTTTTCACATGGCATTTACTTACAGAACCTCTGTATGGGAAAATACACTTTCAGTGTGAAATGGTGTGTTTGTTTTGACATGAGTACAGGGGTCAATAATCAGAACTGAAACAAGAATGCCACATGGCCCTAAGGCACATAAAACATACACATTAGACTAGGAACTATAAGCTGGCCACCCCTGTTGTATCTACAAAAAGATACTCTACTCCTACTTCCATTACTCTTCTCTTACATTCTAACTCCAATGTTGTTCTCAAGGTAATTGCAAATACTTAATACTTTCCCCCATATATGAAGATTTTCAAAGGCTAACTCAAAATTTTCCAAATCTGATAGCAAGATATTAAGGCTTTCTAGTTATTAAACCCAGGGGAATGTCCTTTTGAGTAAACGTATCTAAGATTATGTAAAAGTATTATGTTTTAATTACAGCAACCTGCCACACCAGTGTAGTTCAGCATCAACTGTTTTTATTGAAATGATCTATCAATTATGTTATCACCATGCCATTAAACTACACCAATTAGTAATGGCCCTCTAGCTTTTGACATATTTCTAATATGCCCTCCCATTTTTATAGACCCCAAGGTTGTATTTCAACAGCAGTAATTTTAATTTAGCTGCAATTTGCTTACTTTAGAATCCTTTTTGTGACCTCCTGCCAGCAACTTCATAACCACAATATTGGGTTTAGCAGCTTTAAGAATTCGGTTGACCTAGACAGAAATATTCAAGTTTCATACAGTTTGCAGACAAGGGGAAAAGATAAAGTTAAGAGACCAATAACACTGAATACTTAATTCAATATGACAGTTGAAGTAGCTACTGCATTAAGCCGTTTATAGAGGGAAACTGTTCTCTGGGATTCCTTATTAAGCCATTTCTAAGCCAGCAAAACGTTCTTTACATAAACACCAACAATCTGGTTCTAAATCATAATAAGAATTAAGCTAACTGATACTGTGGTTTTCTTTAAAAAAATAATAATACTGGTAATACTCCAGTTCACAGTAAAGTCTCATTAAAGTCAGTGGAGCTTAAGCATGGTGAATACTGTTCTGGGTTGTGGCCAATAGCTTCGAAGTGCTGATACTTATTTTTTAAAATACTGCTTTTCACATTGGGAGATGGGTCTCCTCACCCAAATCCCAAACCAGACAAGATTATAAAGGGAGCAGATAAGCCACTGTTGCCCAGCTGACTGCCCTGAGACAGCTAATCGACTGGTAGGAAACAGTAGGTGAAGGGACAGACACCTAATGGCTCAGAGACAACCTAGAAGGACATGTAGAAACTCCCATCTAAAAAGAGGAAGTCAAAAGAGAGCTTTCCTCAGTACTGAACTACAACACCAGCATAATCATCGTTCTCCAATTTACAAGTGGTAATACAATAGCAAGCTCTCGCTGAAGTTAAGAGGAAAGTGGTATTTATAAATGCAGTTAAATCTTGCAAAGCAAAGAAACCAAGACATCTGTTTCCCAGCCAGACCAAAACAGCCACCCGCACTCCAATAGCCTTGGATAATATTTTGAATATGGGGTCAAGGAGAAAAGGTACTTCTGTCAATTAATGAAATGAAGTCCTACAATCCATTTACCAAGTCAGTGACAATGCAGAAAATGGATTCACTTCCACCATAAACTGTGAAACAATTTGTGAAGACCTCAGCTATTTAAGGCTGGCAGTACAAATGATGCTAATAAGGATTTATGCTAGCAAGGTTGGGTAGATTCTGCACATACCTTCCTTCCCCAAGTACTATTTGTATATCAAGAACATTTTAATTCTGCTGTATAAGCCATTAAAATGTTTACTGTTCAAATCACAACACATAAAAGTGTCAACAGTTTTTTTTCCCTATTCTTATCTGTATGTTTAGACAGAGAGAGTCTCACCTCGTGGTCTGGATTAGGGATATTCTCCAGTATCATTTTAGCTTGCTGGAAGTGTTTGCTAGCAGCCATGTAGAGATCAGAAGATTGAGGAGGAGGGCTGTATTTGTTTAGGTCAGACATTTCCTAAACAGAAAAATAAGTATCATTTGGAAGTAATTGTCCCTGTCCCCAGAAGAGCAGAGGGGAATAGATTCTTACTACAGTTATTTAGAATTAAACTACACTTTAGTGGCACAGAGGTGACAGCCAACTGAAGTGGGACAATTTGTACAGGCTTACTCCTTAGTTCTTAAATCTATAATTGGCTAAAAAATAACTGTCCGCAAATATAAAAAGCCAGCCTGTTTTGCAGCATTAATAAAAACTTGGGAAATGCCTTTCCATTTTTAAAATTTCATTTTAAAGTAAAGGGCACCTTCTCCAAGGGAGGCAGGCAAAGAGGGAAAACCTGGCATGTGACTTGTTTACTGAGCACAGCCGTCTCCAAAAGAATTGTTGCTCACCTCCATTGCAAAAAAGGGAAATTAATCCCACTGGTAAAGATTGCCATCAAGAATGAGGGGAAAACAACACTCTGACAGTTAAAAACTCATTAAAATCTTGAACTTTTCAATTAACAATAAAGATTAATAATATCAGCAATTAATATTAGTAATATCACTGTGATTCACCTTGAACTGCAAATAGTGTACGGGGGGTGGTGTGATGACACTGTTGAATGGGGCAAACCTGTGCTCGTACCGAACTTGTTCGCTATCAAGTTCAAACTTTGGTTTCCTCACTTTGCCATCCATGTCAAAAGCAATCATAGTCTTCAAGAAAAGTGGGGAGACAAAGAGAAGAGAAACCAGCAGAATGAGAAATCTGCTTGCTGCAATGCAACAGCAACAGAAGCCCTGGTGCACATACACACAAAAGTCAATCCAGAAAAATGCCAGATGAAGAGGAAATGTAATCACAGTCCAATGAAACAGACATATTGAGATTCTACTCATCTAGCTCTTGAAAGCAGCGTGACGATCTATATGTATTTACTAATCTGTCAAACTGATTCCAGTAGTTCAGAAATGATGCTACAGCATCACATAGGATTAAGATGAGCAGGAAGGTCTCAAAGAAACAAACACATGGAATGATACACATGGAATACATGTGCTACTTCTACTTTTGTCATCACAAAACAAAGAAAGAATGCCAGACAGGCGCATTTCCTTAATTAGAATCTGAGGTTTAAATTCCATTCTCTCTTAACTTTGAAAACAAGCCTAGTCTCCTTGGATCATTGTCTCTGGCTTCAACAACACAATGCATTGATTAACTCAATACAGCTCCATTCACACAGCAACCCAGTATTTGGAAAAGTGTTATAGTACAGGCTGATGCAGATGTACACTGCTGAATCTTTAAACCAAGGGATCACATGCTCTCTTCCCCCACCTGAGCAGTGAAAATTCCCCTGCTAGCACTGAGTTGGGATTAAACACAATTACAGTTCAACTGGGCTCCTCTTAACCCAGGAACTGAAATAATTTCATTTCATAGCTAAGCAACTGGCAACATTATGTCTGCACCATGTGGTGCTATGTATATTATTTAGGGGTAAAAGCAGTCCTTCAGGAATGTTTAAGTGCAGTTTTCTTGGTTCAGTTCTGCGACTTGTCTGAATTCCTTTTTAAAAAGTGTATTTTACCATCCCAATCGATAATACATCACCTTATACATCCCAGCACACATGTTTTGATAGGCTTGGCTCATGGTGATCTCTCTGCTCAGAGGACGAGCTGCAAATTTTATGCATGAAAACATTTTATCATAAAGTTATATCAATTTCACCATTTTTTTAAAAAAAGGCAAGTTAACAAATAAGGCAGTGTTTGCCTGCCCAAACCTCTCTTGCAAGCAGAACAGTGTCCCTGATACTCTGCAGAACCTAAAGTTCACCTACTACAATATACTAACACAGAGACAGACAAAAATCATGCTAAATCCCCTCAGGGATACAAATGAAAATTCCATCCACACAAGGTATGATTTTCATGTGTTGCTGAGTTATGACAAATCATAATCATCAAAAGGAAGGAGGCATGCAGTTGGAAAACAATAGTTTTGTTGCTCTATTAACGAGCTAAATTAGAATGATAGATGAACTGGAGCATGATGGCCCAGCCAGGACCAAACACTGGAGTAGTTACTCAGTAGTAGCAATATGATTAGTGGAAACAGACACCCAGCATGCCAAGTTCGGGAAATGGCAGTAAAAAGATTGCATTCAATTTAGAAAAGTTGTCATTCAGTGATAGGAAATAGCCTTCTTACTCTTCAATTTAAAATAGTCAAGTAAAACACTATATCCAGGCTGAGGAATGAGTCTGGAGGTAAATAAATTACATAAGTACAGAACAAATATCACTCAGTTTAGATGGCTGCATGAAGCTGAACACAGGTAAGACAACCATTAGGGTTAGATATTCTAAAAGAAACAACACATGAGATAAAAACCAGCTCACAAGGTATCTGAAAAGCATCTATACCTTTTTTCTTTTTCTTTGTTTTTTTATTACTCCGGCCTTTCTGCTGCTCTTCCATTATTCTTTCTTCTGCCATTTGAGAGCTATCAGCACGACTGAGTGTTGACATTAACCAGGCATAGAGAAACTCAGAGAGATACCTACAGCAGAAACATTACTAAATTTAGGCTGACTTCTGTTATCTTTTGGGTTGGATGAGACCTCATTTTTGAGTAGCAAGTTCTTTATATGAACTCATGTGGAACAAACAAAAAAGTTTAGTATCTCAGAGAAAAGTACTACTTTTCAAATTATTTGTTTGACATAGTAACTTTATTTTTTTTTAATAATATATTTAAAGACAACTCCAAGATTTAAGCATATCGCCCCTTTTGGTAGAATGAAATTGTGCACTAATCATAGTTGTCATTGAAAAGAATTTCTGTTGGTTTCACTAAGGCAGGTATTTCAGAATAGTTTTCAGTGTATTTTTCTGAAAAAGGGAAACTGATCAGCTGAATCCAATGGCTTGGATCCTAAGATTAGTGGAAAGAGAAAACCAGCAAACCAAATTTGGCAATAAAATAATAAATGAGGTTCTGAGAATCATAGATCAATGTAAACAAGTGTAAAGTGATGCATGCTAGGGCAAAAAATCACAGTTTCACATAAAAGCTGATGAGATCCGACCTGATAGTGCCTGGACAAGAAAGAGATCTTAGGGTTGTGGTGGACAGCTTGATGAAAATGTTAAATCAGTGTGCAGCTGCTGTGAAAAAGGCAAATTCCATGTTGGGTATAATTGGAAAAGGAATTGAAAATAAAATTGCCCTTATACAAATCGAAGGTGGAACCGCATTTGGAGAGCAAGTGTGGTGTAGTGGCTAGAGCGTTGGACTGGGAGTTGGGAGATCTGGGTTCTAGTCCCGACTCGGCCATGGAAGCTCACTGGGTGATTTGGGGCCAGCCATAGACTCTCAGCCCAACCCACCTCACAGAGTTGTTGTGATAATAAAATGTAGAGGAGGAGGATTGTGTACGCAGCCTTGGGTTCCTTAGGAGAAAAAAAAAGTGGGATATAAATGTAATAAATAAATAAGTATTGCGCACGGTTCTGGCCACCACACCTCAAAAAAGATATTGTGTTGGAAAAGATGCAGAAAGGGCAACCAAAACAATTAAAGGGCTATAGCAACTCCCCTAGAAGGAAAGATTACAAAGTCTGCAAGTGTTTAGCTTAGAAAAAAGGTGAACTCTTTTTTTCAATATAAGCAACAGACATCCTTGTTATCTATGGAAAATGGTTACGAATTTTGTGCAGTACGTGAGGTGGAGCCAGACTTTATCAGAGTAGACCTACTGAAATCAATGGGACAAGTTAATCATGATTAACTTAAGCGTCACTGAATTCAGTGGGTCTACTCTAAGTATGGCTAAGTCTGGATGCAAGCAGTCCATAATCCACATGGATTTGTCAAATACAAGTCCTGCCAGACAAATCTGATCTCATTTTTTGATCAAGTAACCTCCCTTGTAGACCGTGGGAATGCTGTAGACATCATATACCTCGACTTCAGCAAAGCTTTCGACAAAGTGCCCCATGATATCCTGATGAGCAAACTAGCTCAAAGTGGGCTAGATGAAACATCGATCCGGTGGATCCACAGTTGGCTACAGAATCGGACTCAAAGAGTGCTTATCAATGGGTCCTTCTAAAACTGGGGAGAGGTAACGAGTGGGGTACCGCAGGGCTCAGTCCTGGGCCCAGTGCTCTTCAACATTTTTATGAATGACTTGGAGGAGGAGGTGCAGGGAATGCTGATCAAATTTGCAGATGACACAAAATTGGGCGGGATAGCTTATACTTTGGAAGACAGAAACAAAATTCAAAGTGATCTGGATAGACTGGAGCGCTGGGCAGAAAACAACAGAATGACATTTAGTCGGGATAAATGCCAAGTTCTGCACCTAGGAAAAAGAAACCAAATGCACAGTTACAAGATGGGGGATACGTGGCTCAACAACACTACAAGCGAGAAAGATCTTGGAATTGTTGTCGATCACAAGCTGAATATGAGCCAACAATGTGATGTGGCTGCAAAAAGGCAAACGCTATTTGGGGCTGCATTAATAGAAGCATAGCTTCCAAATCTCGGGAAGTACTAGTTCCCCTCTACTCAGCACTGGTTAGGCCTCATCTGGAGTACTGTGTCCAGTTCTGGGCACCGCACTTTAAGAAGGATGCAGACAAACTGGAGAGGGTTCAGAGGAGGGCAACAAAGATGATCAGGGGACTGGAAACAAAGCCCTATGAGGAGAGACTGAAAGAACTGCGCATGTTTAGCCTTGAGAAGAGAAGACTGAGGGGACATATGATAGTGCTCTTCAAGTACTTGAAAGGTTGTCACAGACAGGAAGGCCAGGATCTCTTCTTGATCATCCCAGAGTGCAGGACACGGAATAATGGGCTCAAGTTACAGGAAGCCAGATTCCGGCTGAACAGCAGGAAAAACGTCCTGACTGTTAGAGCAATACGACAATGGAACCAATGACCTAGGGAGGTGGTGGGCTCTCCCACACTGGAGGCATTCAAGACGAGGCTGGACAGCCATCTGTCAGGGATGCTCTGACTTGGATTCCTGCACTGAGCAGGGGGTTGGACTCGATGGCCTTGTAGGCCCCTTCCAACCCTACTATTCTATGATTCTATGATGGTGCACTGTCCATTCCAGGGCAGAATGTCCCTTGTTATATTTTCAACAGGATCCGGGGAAGCATGCCCCCCCCGCCCCGATTCCAAGTGATTCTGTCTCTTACCAATAGATGTAGTAATACTCATGCATACTGTACAGCTCCAGTTCAAACCCACTCAGAAGATACTGAATCATGATGCGAAGGTTATGGTAAAGGACCCAAGTTCCCAAGCATGCCAAGTGCTGCCTCTGGGGCTCTTGTTTCAGGAGCATACTGTGAAGTGCTGCATCCACTTTCTCCGCCTAAAAAGTTGAAAAAACAGAGTTCAGCTCAAGGGTTGTATCTGCAGCTTCACAAATTATAGTGACAACGTTCCATATTTATACCTGCACTAGCATTTTAGACCCAAAGCTAGAAGTGAGATGTCAAGCATACCATATTTTCTTATACCAGCAAGATGAATGGAAGTGTTTAAAAGAGCATGTCATGATCAAACTATTTTAATTTAATTTACCCTGAAATATCACATGATATTATTACATTGTTTGCCATAGAGTACAACATCCCAGAATTTTATTTCTTAGACGTGTAAATGTCCTTGGTAAGCTAGACATTTTAATCACTGTAATCAACATTTTATCACTGTGACATACAGCAAACATCCCCCACCCCCGCCACCAATCCTGTTGCATATTTCAAACTTTCATAAGCCTGTATACTTTGGTATTCTGTAGCATTTTAAAAACAAAAAACACTAGAAATTGGCTAAATAATTTTGTCAATACACAGAGCATTGAATGGGCAAGGAAAGCGGAATGAACAAAGCCTGCAGGTAGGGTCTAGGAGACATGAGGAAGAAACAGAAACAGAATACAGCTTGACCATTAAACCCTGGTCCAAGTTTCCCAAGTCTTCAGGAGATACTGACCATGCAGATTAAACATCTGTCTGCAACCACAACAGCTAGGTAAAGAAAAAGGATGGAAAACACAAAGCAGTTTTCATGTCATCAGCCTATGTACACTATTCTGTGTCTGCCTATAAGTTACCTCATCTTGCAAAGTAGCAAATTCTTCAAGAATGTGACCAAGTTTATCTCTTTGACGAGCCCTATTGTGCCCATGAATCTGAATCAAACTACAGAATGGCTGGGGGGGGGGGGGGAGAAAAAAAACACACAGATTAGTTTAGATTTTTACTTCATTTCCATAGTCCAGATTTTATTTGTATTATAGATCTTAAGACCAATATTGTAGGTAACTAGAGGCAGGCTGATCCTGCACTGTGGTCATCAACGCTATTCTTGGCTTTTTAAAGTACTGCCCAAGGAAATCTGGCTGAGCACTTGGCTCACCTCCAGCACTGACTTTTGACAAGACAGATAGGATGCTGTTTACCTGATCTTACGCACTGGTTGTAAGTCACAGAAGCAAACACCTTCCGAATGGCACTGAAACAAGCACATCTAGGAGCCTGTTCAACAGGATGCCACTCATTTCAAAGATGGTGTTTTGAGTGTGAATACCTTAGATGCAATTGGGCATATGCAGCACAACGTCTGCAGGTGTCACAGCATTCCCAGGTAAGAAGTCTTTGGGCTGTATCCAACAGGGCGCAACCCGAATTTAAAATAAGTTACGCTAGTGTAATCTACTCTAGCGCCACACCAATAGCGTAGCTGGCACGCCCATTTTCCAGGAAAATCAGTGCACCAGTTAATGCTATTGCCGTTGCGCTAGAGTAGTTTACACTAGCGCAATGCAAATGTCTAGGTATTTTTCTAAAACATCTTTCCTAATGCCATCAATACTCACTCGAACACAATGAGTGACAAAGGAGTCAATGTAGTCCTTAGCCTGGTGGTTGTTATAAAGACAACACCTAAGAGAGAATGAAGAAATTATGTTAAGTGAAAAATCAGACAGACCTGCACTGTCGTAAAGAAAAGGGGCTGGTTTGGACTTCGGACTGTAGCTATGCCATGTTGCACCCCAGAGGCATGTAGAGCTGTTCCAAGGGCATGGGCAGAGAACCTTTTCCCTACTGAGGGCTGCATGCCAATCATGGGGAGGCCCACCCTCTTCTCTCTCCCCCACGCTTCCCTATTCCTCCATGCCCAGCAGGCTGCCGGAGGAGGGACAGAGACTCTTGCCAGGAATCTGAACTGATTTTTTGCAGAAGGCTTTTGAAATCAGGCCAAGGGTAGCATATTAACCTTTTAACATAAGTGTATGTAAGGAGAAAGAGGCAAGTGACTGGCACATGGTCACGTACAAATGACTCTATGTCCCAGCTTAGTATCTTATGCCAGTCAAGGATCTTCTTTTAGGGTTACAAAATAATTAACAACTAGCTGAACCCGTTGCAAAAAAAAAAAAATTGCAACCATGTGTGTGTAACGTATGATTACGTTATTAATTGGATTAATAACGTAATCATAACTTCATTAATCAGCTGTTTTCCCCATTTTGATATTTATCACGCAGTGAAACTTTTCATAACAGAAGTGCATGCAAAGAATTCAAAGTGGTAATTCAAGTACTAAATGCCGATTTTACCATTATTTATTTATCTCTAAACTTCTTCGCCATTCTGCATCTTCAGTTAGTAAATTACGTGCTTGAGCTGCTTCTTTAAAAGTACCATATACTACGCCATTATATGTTCTGATATCTTCATAACTGGTGGCACCAACAACATGTAGCAATAGTAATCTAAGAAAATGTCTTTCTGTATCTGAAGGAGATACACCATACATCCCCCCTAGACAGGGACAGCCCAAGGCACTGGGGACTGCATACTGCAGGGAGGCAGAATCTCAGACCCAGAGATCAAATCCACAGATGGCCACATACCCTTTCCCCTGACCACTGACCATTTGGTGGTTTCCCAGCTTTTGTGCAGTTTTCTCCCCAGTCTAAAAGGTTGAAATGCTTCTCCTAAGGCTTAGTGACTGGCAGTTCAGAGCTTTAAGCTACAATAGGCTGGTATTTTGGTATCTGGGGCCTTCCCCTTTGCCTTTGTCTCCGCCTACCGCTGGAATGCAGGCCCCAAGAGCTTCTCTGAAATGGAATTCAGCCATTGGACAGAAAGAGGTTCAACACCCCGGCGTACATCCTACGGCATGCAGTAGACTTAGGGATGCAGAACCTCTGTTCTGTGGGCCAAATACGGCCCTCCAGGCCTCCCAATCCAGACCTCCAGGCTCGTCCGAAGCCACGCCCCTTCACTGGCCCCACTCCAGGTTCCCATTATTTACTCCAACTACAATGATTGACTCCTTCCAACTACAAAGGGGGGCTCATGCATGTTGGGGAAGGAGAATGCCTGGAAGCAAATGTCTTTTCCCCCCTGTTGCGTGCTGGACAAAATTAAGAGTCACTTCTGTAGCCACACCCATTTTTGCACTGATCCTGCCCACTTTGGCTCTGGCCCCACCCATTGCTGGAATGTAGTGGGGGGAAAACCCTGGACAGGTTTTGACTGTGGTAACAAGGACCTCAACAGGAAAAGGGTCTCCCAAATTATTATAAATGTTAACAATTAATTGCAAAGCTGTCAATGTATTTTCGGGGAGCGATTATTTTCCTGCAAATCTAGGCATTGGCAGCTTTAATTGGAAACCATTCCAAACTTGATCAGATAATATTCAGGAGTCAAAATGAAGTGAACAGAAATTTGTGCTCTGTATTAATATATATTTTTGGCTGTCTGAATCACATGAGGTGCTGTGCGATTTTCAATCAAAAGTGGGTTTTTATCAGCATTTTTGTTTTGTTGAACATTGAGACATGCAAGACATATGCAAAGTATTATCAAAACTAGAATCTGCTACTCACTTAGGTGAAAGTACTGGAGGACTAACAAAAGATCTCAGGGCATCTTTCACCATATCTTGCATGAGATGAGTACCAAATACTTTTTTGTTATCCACAAGAAAAGTAGTCTGCAACAAATAGTACCTTTGTTATTTCATCCAGTTATGAACATACACTTAAAACATTTTACTGTAAATGACATTTCCTACTTGCCTGTAACAGTGATCTTGAAAGCACACAAGGTGATTGTTCACTAAATTCACAGAAAAAGTCCTAATTTATAAACAGAAAGAGAGGGGGGAAAGAGATCGTTAACACAAGGTATGCAATTAGATATACAGGAAGGGAAGGTGAAGGTAATCTGCGAAATCTGCAATCTTTCACTTCCTTTTTGAAATGCATAAACCAATGTTACAGCTTCCTCCTGATTTAGGGAGCCATCAATGCCTGTGTGACATCAGCAGCTATTTCACCATTTCTAGGTGAATTGTACTATTAGTTATGTCTCGCTAATGCTGCCAGAGAAATGGGCTACAGCTGACCAAGAGGACTGAAAGGGTGAGAGGAATGTGGTAGTTGTATATGTTGAGGCAGTTGCATATGTTGAGGGTACCAAGGGACACGGAAGGAGGAAACAAGGACCAAGGGCCAATGGAAAGAAAGGAGGGGGCGAAGCCAGCTAGAGCTGCCATTCAGCCACTCAACTACAGCCCGTCTTAATGGACACATTTCCACCACTTGGGGAACATTTTGCTACTAAAATTGTAATCCTTACACAATTGTCTTAATTAAAATTTAACCCCAAGGGTAACCATTGCAAAAAAGATTGTTCAACAGATATTGAAGGGGTTCTTTTTCACACTGCTTGAGAAAGCCTGCCAACTTTAACTTTGCACAGAGCATTCTTCTAAAATTAAAAACTGACTATAGAATTCTAGAGGGTTCAATTTAGCAAAAGATAATGCTTTACTTCAGTTTCAACAACTAAGGTTATGATATTTTTGATATCAAATTTCTCTGAATTAAGCAAAAGAAAGTAGAACACATAGTAACTTACTATGGTTGGTGTGTTCATGTTTACAAACAGGGATTGTTCACATGCAAAATTTCTATCCAGCAGATTCTTGCACTATACATACTGTACAGTAACTTGCAACTGCTGATCAATATTGCATTTTCACAGTTTGGAAAAACATGTTCCTCTAGCTGTGGAAACCAACACAACTTTCCTAGGACACTAAAGCCTAATTTATATATTACTACTTTGTTGTGAGAGCAAATGGAAACCATGTTGGTTGGCTGTATGAAGTAGTTACTGCCAACAACACCAGCACAGCATCGCTGACACAGAAATTGGCCACATTATCTTACTTTCTCACATAGTGCCTATTTAGATGTTAGTGTGGGACCAGATGTTGCTGAAATTTGCAAAATTGGGACTGAGATGAATTTGAGACAGTTTGCTGAGTATAACTATCCTCATTCCCCACCAAAAAAACATTTGGCATGGAGATATTCTTGGCAAGGAAATACAAACATCCCTGGCTTCTGCCTCAATGGTACAACTTAGCTTTCATCTCCAAATTCCATCACTGGCTTTCATCTAAGTTTTATTCTTTAAGTTTCTATATGGTTTGCTATTTGTTTGTGAAAACAACATGGAATGGATTTTTTAACAAAAAAATTAAGTCTGTAAACATTTGTGCACAAGTCTTAGGAGTTCTTCAGGAAAGATGTCTTTATATCCTTAAGAATAAAACAACTTAACAGTCTTGATACTTACCAGTATGCAGTGCAGGTTAGTTAAATTGACAACTTCACACACAGTTTTTATTCGGTCTATAAGCTTTGAAAAATAGTTGACCATTTCTTCCCTTTTAATAATTTTTGCATATCGAGGAAAAGTTGGAGGAAGCAATCTCTGATTAACAAGAGGCTCAAACCCCATCATAATAGGGTGATCTAAAAGAAAGTTAAGAATTCAATTACTGTTCTTAACCCTCACTTGTGCTATATCATACACTAGTTATTTCATCAAAACAAAATAAAGGATTTCAATTTATTGACTTAAAAAGCAAGGCTTTCAAAATATTAAGCAATTTATTGTCAAGTAAGCAATTTAAAATTATTATTAGAATAGGAATTTTATTAAGTTAAAGTTACCAGAAGTCAAGCACAACACACTTGTATGAACTGCGAAAGAGAGAGACAATAAGGAATTAGAACTGTGGTAACGATTCAAAGCCAAATATTTGCAGGGTCTTTGCAATGCTTTCTCAGAAGGGAAACCATTTTATGCACACTAACCTATAAATAACGTGTTGCACACAAGGAGCAGGTCTTAAGGCACCACGCAAAGCAACTATGTCAAATCATTAAGCTCCTCTGCCTAAAAAGCCAAACATACAGTGCTCTAGTAAAAAAATATTTGCCAAATCCCATCCAGCAAATTGTCTAATAAGCTCTGGAAGATTGATTCTCCATAGCATCTACACCAGCTCATGAAGGCACCATGGGAAGTCAGCCATCAAGCATGGTAGCTTTCCAGCAGCATCCTAGCCACAGCGCAAATGAGGTAAATAGCTGTGGCAAAATGGCCTTCATCCCGCAAAGCTCTGCCATGCTCCCCTTGTGTGCAGTGGAGAAACAAGCAGGAAAAAATACTCGTATACAAGCCAAATACACTATTCCACATTGTAATGTACTAAGGCAGGGGTTCTTATACCTGGGTTTTGATTAGCCTTCAGCCTCCCTAATCTTTTTGCCATACCACAGAGCAAGAGGACAAGGATGTGTGCAAGGGGTGGGGGAACCGGGGGGCTGGGGAGGAGGCGAGTGTGAGTGTGCAGGGGACAAACTAGTGGAAATTAGAGTTGCCCAGTCCTCAAGTCTAGGTAAAATAATATGAATGGAAAAAGCAAGGATCATCCAAGGTTGGAAAGCAGGAAACCTGAACTGAACCAGGGAAGAAGCAAAGCTCAGAGCGTGTTAACAATAATGGAGTCTCTCTCCATCATTTTGTCAGTGAGGAAGAAAAAGGACTACCTGACATTTTGCAAAGATGTTTAAGACTTCCTATGCTTAGTCTTGCTGAATCACAAGAATAAGCGTCCACTTTCAATATGACAGAAACATACGTTTGTCATAAACAATCATTTCTAAAGCTTGAAAATGGAAGGCTG
The DNA here is from genome assembly GCF_057233095.1 of Heloderma suspectum. NCBI lineage: Eukaryota > Metazoa > Chordata > Lepidosauria > Squamata > Helodermatidae > Heloderma > Heloderma suspectum. The sequence goes on from NC_139459.1 coordinate 93,233,685, forward strand.
ACAGCTGACCACCGGCTGTGCAGCTACAGCTTGCCTCAGTGAGAATGCGAGGAAGAACACCTTCAACCCATTCCACAGCCAGCATCCTGGCTCCCCCAGAACTTTCTGGGCCCAATTCAAGGTGCTGGGGCTCATTTTTGTTATTTATACTCCACTGTTCAGCCAAGATAATTGCAAATCATCATGGGGACCATATGTAGGCCAAAAAGAGACTCATACATTTATCAATGAATTTATAAAAAGGGATTACCTCCCAAACCAGCTTACAATGAAAATGCACAAAATGGGACAATGTCATAGGGATACATGGAGGTGTTTGTGGCAGTCACTTCTGGTTGCAGGCAGTTCATGTCACAGTCCAGATTTCAGGGTCTTCCCTTCAGTGGGAGGGGGCAAAATGAGCTGAGAAGGGCTCTTGGGGGGACTAATGGTTAAGATGCCAACCACAGAAACAGCCTTTCTACTGAGCTTACCTTTTAAAACCTTTAAAGGCATGGGACAAACATAACTTTGACATTGCCTCTCCATGACATTCAAAACCTCCTGAGTATGGTAATGAAATGTGAAGGTAATGAAATCATCAATAGGGTGTTTACAGGGTCCTATTTACCTTTTATTATATTACAGAATCATGGAGTTGGAGGGTATTACCAAAAGGTCATCTAGTCCAATTGCCAGCTCAATGCAGGATCTGCAATGCAGGATGCAACTACAGCATCTCAGAGATGGCCATCCAGCCACTCCTTAAATACTTCCAGTGAAGGAGAGCCTATCCGCTCCCAAGGAAGATCGTTTCACTGTCAACAGACTGAGGAAGACTGCGGAAGACTGCCTTAACTGAACTACTACGTTTTATACAGAAAGTTCAACAAAAACATTCATGTTTAGAATAACTGATGAGGCTAAAAGAACAGACCAAGACAATAGATCAAAACAGATGAACGTTAACTACAGACCACTAGGTGTTTTGAATGTTAACAGAGCACAAGAAGAGAACACACTTCTGAAGATAATTACTTACCTCCTTTTGTTGTGTCATTCTGAGCCTGAATGCCATGGTGTAAAGAGTTGTGGATAGCAGAAAGCAAGTCAGCTGCCTGAGTCATCAGTTTCTGAGCTTCTGCAACAGCACTGGTCTGTTAAAAAGCAACAAAAAAATCTGTATGTCACCAGACAATTAAAGTAATGGCTATTGTTTTAAGAATTAGTACAAGAAAAAAAAAACACCCAGTGGCGTTTACACTACAACATTTTAAAGTATATATCTGCATCTGTGCTAATGTTCTATGCATGTTGCATCTGCCATGGATCTGCCATCTCAACATTCAAAAGGTAATTTTATGGGCTTCATTTGTGTGGCATAAAAGAATACTTCTGGAAATATCCCTGCCCACTTTTCCTCCCAGAATAAGTCGTTCTGCTTTCTGTAGCCAGTACTGAGAGTGAGAACATAAAAGCAGCCATGCTGGATCAGACCAAGAGTCCATCTAGTTCAGCATCCTATTTCCCAGCAGTGGCCAGCAAATTGATTTATTATTACATTTATACCCTGACTTTTTCTCCTTGCAAGGAACCTAGAGCAGCTTACATGGCCCTCTTCCTCAGTTTTATCCTGACAACAACCCTGTGAAGTAGGTTAGGTTGAGTGTCAGTAACTGGCCCAAAGTCACCCAGGGAGCTTCATGGCTGAGTAGGGGGGACTAGAACCCGGATCTCCCGGATCCCAGTCCAACACTCCAACCGCTACACCACACTGGCACCACAGATGTCCCTGGGAAGCCCACAAGAAGGACATGAAAGCAACAGTCTTCCTGCCTTCCATCTCCGTTGTTTGCCCCCAGCATCTGAACTCAGAGGCTCCATACACCTGAAGCTGCAATATTTGGAAGTGTTAAAGGTGGGCAAGAAATTACCCAGGAACCATACCTCTTTTTTGGTAAAGGCTATTAATACAGTCAGTAATACCCGGGTAAACTTCACTCTGCTGAATACTGCAAAGCACTGCTGATGCTATAGAAAAACCAATCCCAAAATTAATACTTTTCAAACTTCTCAAAAACTAAGGTTTAGACAAAATACTATAAGCATGTTTGCTGTTCATGTATACAAAAGTTAATTTGCAATGCTGAACAATGAAACAAAATTTAAAAATAAATTCTCTTTCTGAGTAACTCAAAACAATTAAGGTGCGAATACCAATAACCTTTGTTGTACCAAGATTTTACAAATGATAAAATTAAATGATTGATCACTTAAAAGATGCAACGTGTGCTATTGCTACTTAATCTGGTGCATAATTCAAGTCCAGCCAAAATCAAGAACTTCCAGCCAAAATCAAGAACTGCCCCCCACCCTGCCCCCAGCAAATCTTGTGATTTTAAGTATAGATTGATCTTCTTTGACTTCTCAATCAATAGGTACATTTTATTATAGAACATATTCAAGGAAGATGATCAAGAAACACTTTTTATATGATCTTGCATAGAATACAAGGATCCTTACCTCAAGTTCCACTTCTGGATCTCTTTCTTCTCCTTGTCGGCTTCGAGTACTCTGAAATTAAAGACATTAGAAATATTTAATATTACACTAAATTAAATACCTCATCTTCCTCACAGCCCAGTGTCACATAACTTTTGTTTCTTATCCCTTTCTAATAATCTGATTAGATGAGAGTATGCCATATTTATAAATAACACCATAGACAGAATGTGAGATGTGTTTTCTTTTGACAGAACCTATGGAGAGAGCCAGTGAAGAGTAGCAGATTGAATGCAGGCTTAGACTGGGAAGATCTGGGTTCAAATTCCCCCAATGAAACCCAGAGTCAAACTAGATGAGATGGCAGGAGGCGCATTTGTTTACTTACATGTCTTTCCCATTCACGTGGAAAGTGGTGTTTGTGTGTATGTGTGTGTGCAATGCTTCCATCAAAAGAGATGTGCAGATGATGAGAGCTTGACATACGCACCCCACGCATGCTGGCTCATTTCCCTCAATACCACTCCAGCCACCCACCCTTGCCGGGTTCAGATGTCACAACAGCCTGCGCTTGGCAATGGCAAGTAGGGAAATGAGCTGACATGCACAGACGTGGTTAATAAGCTGCTGTGGCTTATTAACTACCCTCATGTCATGCGAGCCAGCCCACTGTCTCAGCCTAACCTACCTCACAGGCTTGCTCTGAGGATAAAATGAAGGGACACATGAAGGGTGGGATAAAAAAAGCAATAAATAGCAGACTGAGAAGAATTAAAAGGTCTTGATTATGTTTATTAATGCAAATAGCTTATTATTTTGTTAGAATTCTCTTCCATTTATGCCTAACTGATAAGACCATTCTAAAAATTATTTAAAAATAATCAGTTTTAGATTTTGGGACACAATTGTCACAGAAATTAACAATGGGTTAAATCTAACGTTGTGCTACTGGAAGCCTGCTAGAATGACAGGACTTTCTCTTTCCTCCCACCACCATGCCACAGCCCCCCTTGCTGCCTGAAAATCTGCTCCGGAACATTTCTCAGCCCTCCAGAACAATTTTCAGGGTGCGGGGGGATTGGAGGAATCACCCCCTCCCAGTTCCATTGACGGAACTGCTTCCCTCGGCAGAACACCACCACTGGATAAAACCCAATATAAACAAAACAAAACATCACCAAGATGCCAAAACTTGCAATTCTGCTTATTTTCCAAAGGACCTATGGTCTACATTGGATAAAGACTTTAGTTGGCATGTTTTAGCAGCAGTAAGTGCGGTAAGTACAACCCACTGGAAATGTTCAGCAGACTTCTCTGTCAAGGCTTCATTTTGGAGGCTCTGGGACCATATATTAATGGACAAGCTCAATGATGAGTGATGGTTGCTAGAGGTCATAAAGGACCTAAAACATTTTATGCAATAGGGTACCCATTTTTTGTGGTATGTATACATCTCAGACTAAGGCCACACCAGATAGTTATAAGATTTTGCTGACTTACTAGGATAACACAATTACAGTTTGAAGGATTTGTGATTCTGTACTCTTATTCATCCTAACTAAATTGGTTGTGTTGATGGTTTTCTTTAAAAAATGGCTATATATCACTGTTCTCAAAATTTCTCTATAAAAATGAAAGTATAATTTAAAAAAGTAGTCTGCCAAAGATATATACCTTAACTCGTCGTTGCATGTCATCTTCAACATCCTTCAGCATACCTGGAAAAAATGTTATTCAGTTCATACGCATGAACACCACTTGGAAGAGAGTCATTTGTATATCTAGGTGGACATTTCCATCCTATATGCGATAAACATTCTAACTAAAGCAATATATCAACAACCTCAACCCTGCACCCATTACTTTGATTTACAAATGCTAACTTTATGACAGAATTCTTCTTATTTTGAAGGCATTATATTTTAAAGAGAATAGTTGCATTCAGATCATTCTCCAAGCCATAGTCCACCCTGCCCAAACCTGGGTCCCTCCAGATGTTTTGAACTGCAGAACCCGTCCTCCCTGACCAATAGTCATGCAGGCTAGCACTGTAGTCTGTAGTCCAAAACTAGTCCAAATTTGGGGGTGTGCCCAAGTTTGGGAAGGCTGCTCTAAACCATGGGTTGTGGAAGGCTGGTTTAGAACATGACAGTGATCCACAGGCTGAAGCACTCCCTCCTTCCCTTGCTCATCTGGTTTTGTAGAATAATTCTAGTACTACTATTAGTACTAGTACAGCTACTACTTTAGCATAATACTTTTAATAGAATACTGGTCTAATCAAACCAAAGTTTCATTTTACAATTGAATCTGCAAACTATGGTTTGGGTAAGCCCTCAAAACCAGGATCTCAAACGGTGGTTTGAAATCCTGGTTTGGAAAGCTTGCTCAAAGCATAGTTTGCCAGTCTGAATGCAACAGCAAACTGTGCTTTGATAAAACCAGGAAGTAAGGATAATTTTTATTATCTGAATACAGACAATGGAGGATCATCTGAATATAGCTGATGTCTTACAATGCAATCCTATGCATTCTTACTTACTCTCAAGTCCCACTGAGTTCACTGGGACTTATTCTCTGACACCAACAAAGCACTACATTCTCCAAGAAGAAAGACCATGAGTTGTTTGAGATCTACCTGTAACTCGAAGATCTGTCACACTGTTGGCCATTTTAAATCCATATGTCATGGATTGAAAATCTTCCTAAACATGAAAAGGGAAAAAAATAACCATGACTTGTTTGCCAAAAGCAACAGCTTGTCTCAATGCTTCTGCACCGTATACAAGGTATTAGTCTCTGGCTTTAGGTTGGAGCTATGCCTCTAGATCAGCCTTCCCTAAGCTGGTGCCCTCCAGATGTTTGGGACTTCAACGCCAAGCATTCCTGATCATTGGCCATGCTGGTTGGGGTTGATGGGAGCTGAAGTCTAAAACATCTGGAGGGCACTAGCTTGGGGAAAGCTGCTCTAGATGTTTTCAGAATATCACTAAGAAATTTGCAAGATGTGTAAAATACAAGGTATTTTAGGAAACTAAAATATCTATTCTAATGTGTATATCATTTCCTGGAGTAACGGAATACCACGACTCGGCACTGATAAGACTGGAAGCTGTACTGGTGATTTCTGATACTGGCTTGTTCTCAAATCATAGTTTAAACAAATTGCGCTTCCCCAAGTCCAGCTGTCACAGGGAACTTTGTTTAGTATTTAAAAATGGTAGCAGATGCTTCTGGTCTCCCCATCTGGAGCCCTTTCTCTGGCCTGAAGGAGAGAGATCACTGTGGTTTATTCACACAGTGGGAAAGTGTGGTTTCCTATTACATCTGAGCCAGGCCACAAGTTTTTACTGCTGCTTTATGTATTTTATTGATTAGCTTGCATTTTTAAATTACTGTTGTTTTACTGGTGCTTTATTTTTGCTATGCAAGGCACCTGGGAGCCTGCAGAATTTATGCCCCACCATTTCTGCAATTAAGCACCAAAGACGATTATCAACAAGCAAATACAATTTCAAAATAAAATCCACATATCAAAAAATAGAAATCATACAAAAGTAAAAGCATATGTAAAAAAGGATAGATAAAAACCAGATGACATGTTAAAAGCCACCAGCCGACTAAAATGTACAATGCAAACTATATGTATTAATAAAGAGGGGCAGGGAGAATCATCAACTGAACAAGACCCTTACCTCTTCAAACACTGCAGCTTTGTTTACTTTTTCTCTGGCAATATCACAAATTTTTAGGATCCCCAAAGCAAATGCCTTCATGGCAGGATCCTCTATAAAGTCTGGATTATGAATGTAAAGGCAAGTGAATACCGTCTGAGCCAAAGAATGGCCTTCTAACCATGTTATCTGCAGAGATGAAGTAGATAATATGAAATGATTGACAAAATGGCAGGCCAGTTTTGTAACTGGACTCATAAATATTTCACAAAACAGGATTTCAGTATTTAATTTCTTTTCAATTCCATTATTGAAAACAGACTACATAAAAAAATAAGTTCTGATTTCCAACATGAATATTTCTTACATCCATTATATTTCAATGAACAAATGTAGGGCACAACATTATATAAAGTAGTAAGGATCATGGCCATAACGCAGGATCCTGGGCACAGGTACGGAACAGAACCTCCATGTACATATGGATTTGGAGTGGCTTCCTAAGAGGTGCCTCCAGCAAGTTCACTGAATCCTAAGGGCTTCAAGTTCGCTGAACCTCCCTTTGCTCTGCCACATTTACACCAGGCATAGAACTGCATGATAAACTAGACCTGACAACAGACGCCCCACCAAGACCCCCAGCAGAGTATATAGTTCCTTCAGCCACAGCCATGCCCCACACACGGGTTGTTCTTGTTAGGATCAAGTGGTGGGTCTTGCTGGAACAATGCTGTGGTGCAGCCATGAGAACACTACTGCTCTTACTAAGGCACTTGTCTTTAGGGGGCTATGACCTAGGAATAGAAAAGGACCAGACAGATCAGTAGCCTGTACAACGGCCCCTTCCTGCTTCCTCCCAGCCCTCAAAATTCAGCCTTATTTACTACAAGATCACCAGAAAGGGCTGCAATCCACCTTCCCTTCATGGGCTTCACTGGCATGGTGGTTGAAGCATTGTTATGCTTTCTGGCCCCCGAGTGTATGGCAGGAGTAGGGAACATGGTGCCCGGGGGCACAAATGCAGCCCCGGACAATGCCTTATTCCCCCCACTTTTTTAATTAACATATTTTCTTACCAGCAGCTTGGCTGGCTGTGAAACAGGTTTCTGTTGGTGTTGAAAACTGTGAGTTCAAGGGATTTGTTTAGTGTGTTGAGGCTCAGACCCCATCTCTGCCTTGTACTCAGTCTTTGGGGCAGCTTACTTGCCCTTTGCCATGCCTCCCATCATAGCCATTTTGTGGTGGCACCCAGGACAGTTTATCAAATTGCCAAATGTATTCCACAGCCCAAAAATATTGCCTACCCCTGGAGTAAGGGATGGAGTTTGCCCCATGTTATTTATATTTATACCTTTATTTCTGCTCAGGAAACAAAACAATGGGTTAAATTCAATGTTGCATTAATGGAAGTCCACTAGAGCAACTGGAGGTTCTCCCGCTCCCCTCTCCCTTTCAGTCATCTGCGCCACCCGAAGATCTGTTCTGAAGGGTTTCCCAGCCTTCTGGAGCAGATTTTGAGTGGGGAGGAGGAGGCTGTGGGGGGAGGGGAATAGCCCCCTCCTGTTCTGTTCATGGAACTGCTTCTGTTAAGGGAATGACACAACTGGATACAAACCAATATTTCGCCATTTGACCGTGGGGTGGGGTGGGGTGGGGTGGGGTGAAGGAATGTAATTTTATACTGTGCATTAGGTAACTCCATTTTATCCAAAATTTGATTATCCAAACAGAACAAGGTCTTAGCATGACTAGTTTCAGAAAAATCTATTGCCATTTTAAACTGGGCCTTATTTTAAAACCCATCTTTATTTAGAAGTCATCCCGCAGTCTTTAATGAGGATTGCTCCCTAAGAGGTGTGTTTAGGATTGTAGCCTTAGAAACTTCTGAAAAGTTAAGATCAGCTATTCTAACTAACAAATAAAAATCACTGATGTTATCTAAATACACTCTTTGAAAGGCTTGTAGAAAACTGTTAATTCTATTAATTCAGCATTAAAAATATAATACTCTTACCAAGCAGCAAAAACAAGTGTCCATTATCCCTATTAGCTCAGGCAAGGATAAGTCTTTAATTTTAATGGTACCGTCCTTTAAAAGAATAAGAGCGAGAACGTGCATGAGTGTCCATCAACAGCAAATGACATTTGATCAGCTTACAAAGAAATCGCCTGTTTGGGCAGTGGGGAGGTAACAGTGATGTGACTGAATGGAAAGGAGACTCTAGTAGCAGTATGCCACCTTCTGCTGAGCTTGTTAGTCCTGAGAACTAGAACAAGAACCATGTGTGCGACCTCTCCCCTATGAGAGGAGGTTACAACAGCTGGGACTGTTTAGCCTGGAAAAAAGGAGGGTAAGGGGAGACATGGTAGAGGTCTACAGAATTATGCGTTGTGTGGAGAATGTGGAGAGGGAGACATTTTTCTCCCTCTCTTGAAATACTGGAACCCGGGGTCATCCCATGAAGCTGATTAGTGGGAGATTCAGGACAGATAAAAGGAAGTACTGCTTCACACAGCGCATAGTTAAACTATGGAATTTGCTAGCACAGGATGTAGTGACAGACACCAATTTGGATGGCTTTAAAAGTGGTTGGACAAATTCATGGAGGAAAAGGCTATCAATGGCTACTAGTCTTGATGACTATGTGCTACCTCCAGGACAAGAGGCAGTGAACCTATTTATACCAGTTGCTGGGGAACATGGGCGGGAGGGTGCTCTTGCATTCATGTCCTGCTTGTGGGCTCCTGGTTGACAGCTGGTTGGCCATTGTGTGAACAGAATGCTGGACTAGATGGACCCTTGGTCTGATCCAGCATGGCTCTTATGTTCTTATGGAACTAACCTTAAGGGATTGCTCATCCTCCTCTCCCACCCAACCTCCCCTCAGTGTTTTCCTTATGTAGTGGGCGGAAAGCCATCTTCTGTTCTCGTGACATGGGGGACAAATTCTTTAAAGCCACCAATACAAATTCCATATTCCCTTAAATTAGGGGTGCAGAACCTCAAGACCGAGGAGCCAAATCCAGCCCTCCTGGGATCCCAATCCAGCCCTCCTGGGATCCCAATCTGGCCCTCTGGGGTTCCTCTTGGGCTACCCACTTTTCCCCTTTCCCCCAACTATCAATCGTTTTTCCCATTCTAAAAGGTTGAAGTGTCTCTCCTAAGGCTTAGTTACTGACAGTAAGAGCTTTAAGCTAAAATATGTTAGTATTTCTGGTATGAGTGGCCCCGCCCCACTGCTTTCAGCCCTGCCCACCACTGGAATGTGGCTCCCAAAAGCTTCTTCAAAATGGAATTTGGCCCTCAAGCTGAAGGAAGTTCAACACCTGTGCCTTAAATTAATATGTGAAACTCTGAACATCTGTGTTCATTTCACTATGACCTTTATTTTTACGAATCACTAAGCAGCTGAACAAAGCAGAAAGAACACCAACCTTGATAGCTTGTTCAAAGTTAAGAACTTTTCGATTGACTTGGTTTCCAATCATACCAGCATCCATCTTGGGATCCATCATTTCAATAGCAGACATGGCTTCAAAAAGACCAAAACTAAAGAGAGCAACACAACCCACAAGAAAACCCATGTTGGCACTAATGAATATATAAACAGCAAGAACGTTTCAAAGCATCATCTTAAAATGTTCAACTACAAAACAGAAACAGTTAAAGAATTTTTTTATTCAATGTATGCATCTCATGAAACCCTAAAAATCATGCAAAAACAGATACAGAACTCATCTACAGTTTTCATAATTTTTTAAAAGAAGGAACTGATGTAATTTGAGATAAGCTGATACAACTAATCAGATAATTTTTAAAAAATGCAGAGTTATGAAAGCAGTAACATAATTCTTCACTATGGAAATACCTTAGCAGTGCAATCCTATACATGTTTACCAGGAAGTAAATCTCACTATGTTCAATTGGGTTTACTCCCTAGTAAGTGTTGTTAGGACTGCAGCTTAAAAATCAACTGTTGAAGTAATGAGGATTTAATTTAATAGAGCTATGAAATTCTAGCAAGGTATTTTTTGCACCACAATTTTAATAAAATGATAGTATATATGGAATAGCGAGGGAATGAGAAGCAATAGCAAAGCACACTTGGCTGGCATTTGCAGGAGCTTCTGCAAGCGCTGGTGAGTGCGTAGCACTTAGCCTCCTAATTGGGAAAAGGAGCTTACTAACCCCTAAGTAAGGGGAATCTTCTTATCTTTGATCTGCAACAGGAGATAAGGGGATTCTTCTCCCTGCCCCTCCCCAAGCCAGGAGGGGGGGCTTGAGGAGTGGTGTGGGCGGAGTCTGCAGCCAGAGTTTCCCCATCCCTGTGCTAAACTAGGTGCATAAGCAGAAAGGTTCCCAAGTGTGTTCCCCACCTCCTCCAAACAACTAGGAGTACTAAATCCTTCTCCTAGTCAATTTAAATTTCACTAGCCAATTCCTGGGTTCTCATTACATGCAAACCAGGAAGCCTGATTTAAATAAACTTTAGCCAATTGCTAAAACAAGCAAACAAAGACCCTGGATTATCTTACAGGCTTATTTAACGAACTAAGAGTTTATTTTAAACCACAATTCCTGATTTGTATGTAATGACAACCCAAGAATCTGTTGAAGTTAAATCGAATTCTGGTTTATTCCTCTTGCTGGGTGCGGGGAGGAGGAGAGGGGAGTGGAAGTGTGCTTAAGCCTAGCACTTTGCACGGGTTCCTTTCCACTTGTGCACACAGCACTAAATCAGCCTTCCCCAATCTGATGTTCTCCAGACGTTTTGGACGACAATTCCCACCACCCCTGACCATTGTCCATACTGGTCAGGACTGATATGAGTTGTTGCCCAAAACATCTGGAGGGCACCATGTTGGGAAATGCTGCAATAAATTATGGTTTTGCATTATTTGTGAATGCTGCCACCGTCAAGGACCACAGAACACTATTTGCCATCAAATAGCTTCATGCACTATTTCCACAAGACGTGTTTGTAGCATTATACATTTGTATCTATTGTTTCAACACTAATCTTAAAATACAAATTGTGAAAGCAGTGATATCCATCAGTGTGCCTGTATTTGGGGAATGCAGGATGTCCATATTGTCTAAGATGTAGCCCAGTTTTGTTTTATTAAAGTTAACAAGGACTAAAGGAATTAACATTCTTTTAGAGGAGAAGGTAAACTTAAGCCCATAGATTTCAGAGTCTACACAGGATCACATTGTTCTCTGCCAGTGGACTATGCATCCCATGTATGCCTGGGATACATACAAGACAGATCAAAATTACTGTTCGTTTTCACAGTGAACAACTGAGTAATTGGGGAATCAGTCAATAAAGTTAGAGGACAAAAATAATAAATCTATATTATTGCTAACATGAATGGTTAACATCACACATATACATTACCCGCTTTACCAGTTTAAACACAGTTCTACTAGCATTCGGAAATGTGCCTTTCTCTAAAGGGTGTAATTATTCTTGATAGGTTTTGGAGTACGCAAACACACATGTGGTAGCTGACTGATAATGCATCATGTTCTCTCTGTTTAGGAGGTGTAAACTCTCCCAAGCCAACAACAAGAACAGTACTGTTAATTCCACACAGCTCCTTCAAATACATTCCCAACAGTTCTTTCACCTTACTGACATTGGGTTGGATTCAGATTTTGTTATACATAGAGCAAACCCATTGAATTTATTGGGAGTTAAAGGCATCCTAAAGTGTCTGTTAGTCATGTCTAAATCTGGATCCAACCCACTATATTTAGGGTGCAATCCTATGCATGTTTGGAGAGAAGAAGAAAGTCCTACAACTCCCAGCATTTCCCAGCCAGCTATGCTATACATAGTTAACCTCTCTGTAGTTCCAAAGACCTATCTGTAACCCACTCTTTCCGTCTATAGCGCAAACACCCTAAAACAAAGAAACATATTTTTCAGTCTGACAGAAGACAAAGCCACTAGCACCAACAGGGTATGTCAAGGTTGCCTCAATAAGGGTTTACAGCTGAAATCCATTCTATTTCGTTTGAACTGTACGCGGACAACGTGTACAAGCCAAGTGCTGATTAATCCACCAAATTTCATTCCAAAGATATTTAAAACACTAAAATAAAAATACAGAGAATATAATACTGCTGTATTTATGTGAAGAAAGCATTGTGAGTGATCCTAAGTACACTTACGTGGAAGTATATTCTACCCAAATCAAATGGACTTGATTCCAATTAGGCACGTTCATGACTGAAACATAAGAATCTGCATTTTTCTATGAACTATATAACCCAATCTTTAACAGATGTTTTGCCCTGAACAAGTTATTACAAACAAGTATGACTAGAGTACAGCTTTACTGCATTATTCAAAGGACGCTTATATAGGATTCAGTCCCACTGAGCTCAACAGAACTTACTCCTAGTAAGTGTGCATAGTGCTGCAGCCCTAGGTTGTGTGCAACAGAGTTTTCAAGTTAGTAACATAAATCTTTAATCAGCATTAATTAATGTTCTTCAAATGGCTAACAGATATGGAAGGCTGTAACTGTATAAATAATTGCACTTAGAAATAAGCATCACTGAGATCAATAGAGTTTACTTCTAAGAATTTGTTTCAGATTAAGTTGCAAGAAATACATTTTGGAAAGTTGCATTCTTATGGTACACTCACAGTTTGTCATGAAGTAACTCTCCCAGCTTCAGTTCTAGAAGGAAATTAAAAACGAACAGCTCATTAGACAGGTGTTCAAATACTTTAAATAAATATTCAACAAGCCCATTCTAGAATCAAAGGTAAAGGAAAAACAGACTATGTTGGCATATAACTGGAAGGATAAAGATAAAACCATGTCTTTAGCACCATTTTCTTTAGGTAGCACATGTTTTTCAATCAAGTCCACTTTTGTGCTAACTAAGGAGTTCAAGTGGACATAGGAGAGCACTTGAGATTTATACTAATTCAAGACACTATGAAAATCTATTCATAATTACCCTACCTGTAAGTCCTTAGGATCTGTAACAAAAACTGAATTCAATTACACTAGACATATAAAACAACACACAACCCCATCCCCCCAAAACAATGGGCTGGATCCAGCAAAAGCATCCCACAGACAGAAGGGCTCGTTCCATCATGGGAAAGCTTTTGATCCAGTGGAACTCTCCTTCTGAGAAGATCCCCTCTACACTCCGCCCGACCTGAACTGGATAGGTAGTCACCTCCGAGTTCGGAGGCAGCCACCTAACCCAATAGGATTACTCCCTCATCAATTCACAGAAAGCAAGGGATCAAGGTCCAGCATGCCAAAGAGGTCTGGTGTCATCACAGCCCTTCCCAGAAAAAGAGGGAGGAGAGCAGTCACGCATGCCTACAAGGTAAGAATAACCAAGGGGAACAACAGGGGAGGACATCTAATCTTCTGAGAGTGTTGCCAGCCAACTAGAAAAAAGGTCTGGCCTGGCTCTGATTTTTTGACCTCGTGGCTACTTGCCAGACAAGACAAGAAAGGAAGAAAGGCCAGTTTCCCACTCAATTGCTTTTTCTTTTTAAAAAAGCATTTATTTTGAGCACTTGCACATTGCTCATGCACACATACTGCTCAAGCTGAGGCCTATAGGCTGGTGCAATCACACAAATTCAAAATTGACACCACACACAGCCTCCCAGTGGCTGTCTCCCTCACATCTCGGAACGTGGCCAGGAGGAGTTGCCACTGAGCTAAATGGCTGGAACATAGGTTGGAATGCTGGCAATCGTGGCGGAGGAAAGCAGAAGAGAGTCTTGTGCCTGGTCTCAGTCGGGCCCATAACTCTCTTCCACGTTTCTACCTGGCTTGCCTTCCTAGCCAAACACAGGTGGCAGTGGCAGAAAGCCTGGCTTTCCCAATTCCCAATCTTAAGCAGCCAACCCTCCATTTCTTTCAGGCTCCCAGCAAAGTGGGAAAAGTGGTTGGTGAGTAGGGGCTGCTGGAGACTGAGGACTGGAACCTGAAAGGATGTTTGGTCTTAGCTTCAGTTTGGCCCCAAACTCTCTGTTAAGTTCCCATCTGGCTTTATTAATCAAATGGGCATAGGAGCAGAAGCACTGGGGAGCCTCACTTCCCCGTTAGCCAGCCACCAGCAGACTGTCCCCTCCCGGTTTCCAGCCCAGTGGGACTGGGGGTGGGTGGTTTTCCCAGTCCCAATGTCCAGCAGCCCACCCCCTCATGTGAGCTTCGCCCTTTGGGGTTAGCTGCTGTTGCAAAGATAAACAGCCTTTGCATGGGGGCTCAGCATACTTGCCAAGCATCAGCCTCACCTTGCTCCAACTGCAGCAGCAGTGGTACAGATTAATGGTGTAAGCGTGACAGAAAGAATAATAGAAGGCCTGCTATTATGTCTGCATATGATAATGAGGGTCTATCTGTAGCCCTATTCAGGCATTTGGAACTGAATAGAGATAAGAGATGAGGAGAGGGAGCGCTCCAGCCCCACCTCCTCTGTCATTGCATTTGTTGCCATCCACTAAGCATTCTGGCTCATGTGGAGAGCCTCCACAGATATAGGAGGCTCTCCTCTTCAGACAGTCACTCTCCACGAGAAGATGATGGAACCCCACGAGGAGGGGGGCAGGGCTGGAGCACTCCCTCTTCTCATATATTTGCTCTATTCAGGTTCAGAACACCTGCATAGGGCTTGCATGTTGGAAAATCAGTGCTCTGGATAACATGGAAAGCCCCCATGGATAGAGGAGGTTCTTCTCTTCACCAAGTCCCCTCCACATGTAGAGGGTGAACAAAGTGATGATGGAGGGACAGGCCTAGTACGCCCCCCCTCCTAGCATGTTTACTATCCATAGACTAGGAACACCTGAATGGAGCTAGTGAATCTGTCTCTGGTGCTCCTCTGGGTATGTAACTTTGTTTATTAATTATTCTTGGAATTATCTGTAACAAACTGTCCACTTGGCTTTCCTACCATGCACGGAGAGCAGGCGTATGTTCTAAGAACGTACAAAAGGTGTAGACCTTAGGTCTGAGAACTTTGGCAACAGACTCCACCCCCAAGAGCAGTCAGAAACTGTTGGGCTTTGCCTGAAGTAACAGTTGGCAACAGAGATGGGACCATAGCTCAAAGGTACAGCGAATGCTTTGCATGAGAAGGTCCTAGGTTCAATCCCAAGCATCTCCAGCTAGGGCTGGAAGATCTCCTGCCTGAAACCCTAGAGCTGCTGCCAGTCAGTGTTGACCGGGCTAGATGGACCAGTGGTCTGATTCAGTATACGGCCGTTTCCTGTAGTCCTATGTTCCTCTCCAGAAACGTCTGTTGGTTTCATAACCTCCAGCATTACAATAAGCTTCCTGATGCTACCTATCTACCTCCGGAAATCTCATTCCTGCCATTTCCCAGCCAGCCAGCATGATTTACCTCTACAGCAATCTTCAAAGTCCTGGGTAATATCTATCCAGCTTGTGTTACTCTTTTCCATCTTCTCAGGTATATTGAGCTCCCATCCTGAATCATCATCTTCTACGGAAGCCTTCATAACCATGTTCTTACACCTGCAATAAAACGTTGGACAATAAAAAACAAAAAACATTCAAACGTGGTTCTTCAGAAACTGAGAGTGGGGTGCGTGGGTGGGCAGGGGGAACAGGGGACACGGCCGTATCTGACGAGGACCTCAGTTGTGCCGATCTTCCGCTCCCCCGATGTTTAAAACAGCCGAGACTGAAAGAGTCCCGTCATGGTGCGGGAGCGGATGAGAAGCCTGGGCTAGTGGCCGGGGCTGGTTAGCACAAGCCTCTTCGCGTCAGCTGTGGACCTCCAGCCAGCCAGATGGGGCGGGGATCTTGCTCAGCCCCCGGGCAGAGTTGAGAAGGATGCCTCGGCTGCAGCCGCCCGCCAGTGTAACCAGGACGCTACGGGGATTGCTCCGGGCCTCCCACCTGCTGCTGCTGCCGCCGCTGCTGCTGCCCCGAGTGACGGAATGCGGCTTCTCGGCCCCGTAACTGCTCCTTCCCTACCCGAGGGCGCGGGGGCGGAGCGCCCAGCTGGCCGCGGCGCTCACCGAGCCCGCTGCCTCCGCCTCACGCAGCCGGCCGAGGACTTCCACTTCCCCTTCCACTCTCAGGCACCGACCATAGAGCGAAAGGGCAGGCGCGACGCCGCTTGCTGCTGCGCGTGCGCGGGAGCCCCTTGCCGACGAGCGGACTTCGGAAGCAGCGGCGTGAGGAGCACCGGACTTCCTTTCCCCCCTAGAGATACGAAAGCGAAGAACTGAAAATTGTCATCCGCAGGCCGGGTTTGCTGCTTTGTTTGCAGTTTCTCGCGTTGTTGTTACCTCGGCTATCTCTCATTAGAGTAGCAACAATGGCAGCTGCTAATAGGAGGGAACAGGGAAAATCCCTATTTTATCCTTGCGGTGACTGCGCAGCATTGGTGTCCCACCCTCACCACCCCGCTCCGAAAACAAAACCCGGGAGCAAAGACAGGCATTCTTGCTCTTTCAAAACTCAGGTCGTGTGTGTGGGAAATATAGGTTGCTATCGTTTTTAAACTTTAAAAAAAATGCCCTGCAATTGCTGGTGTGAGGCTGAAAGAGAATTGCTTATGACAGCCTTCCCCAACCTGTAGCCCTGCGGATGTGTTGGGACTACTACTCCCACAATCCTCTGGCTGAGGTTTGTGGGAGTAGTAGTCCCAACACATCTGACGGCAACGCGTTGGGGAAGGTTGCTTACAGCAACCCTGTAAGGAAGTCCAGTGTAGTAATTCCCGTATTATATGTTGCAGGAAGGGGGAAGAGGGTGTGTGGCTTACAGCAACCTTATAATGTAGTCTATGTTATCCCCACTTTGCAGGGGTGGGGATAGGAAGTGCAGCTGACAACTCTGCAGCGTTGGCCAGTGTTATCCCTATATTGTTGGGGAAAACTGGTGCTGAAAGAGAATGGGTTACAGTCACCCTGTAATGTCCACGTTGCAGGTGTATGTATGTGTGGTGGGTGGATGCAAAGCTGAGGGAGTGGCTTATGACAACCCTGCAATGTAGTTGTTTCCTCCATTTTCAGATGGCGAGACGATGCTGAGAGAGTAGTTTACACCAATATAACCTATAACGTAATCCATTGTTATCCTCATATTTCAGGATGGATGAAACAGAGAAGTTAGTTTCTGGTACAAATGTGATAACCCTGATATTTCTCTGCTTCTAAACTTACATTCAGGTTCCAGCTCTGTTGGTTTTGAGATTGTTTCAGAACCTTTGGTCTCCTTAGTTAAATCTCCCACTACATTTCGAAATATTTATCTTGTTTCTGGGTTATTTAGATGTTTTATATCCTGCCACTTGGCAGCAAGAGCACCCAAGGTGGCTTACAACATAAATACAAATATATGCAATAAAATACAAAGAACTGGGAGTTTAAAAACAGCAACATTTAAAAGCATGTGTAGCAACAAGGTGTAAAGTTAAAACAATCCAAAAGCCTGGCAAAATAAGATTGTATTGGCATTCATCTGCAGAGGTGGGAAACTTATGGCACTCTAGATGTTGTGGGACTGCAGCTCCCATCATCCCTCACCACTGGCTATGCTGGCTAGGGTTGATGGCAGTTGTAAGTCTAACAGTATCTGGAGAACCACAAGATGTCCACCTAGGGCACAGGCTGAAAGAAAGGAAGCCAGCCCAGTTTCCCCAAGAACATGCCACAGTGTTGGTGCTACTACTGAAAAAGCCTTGTCCCTCATTCATGGGTTAGCCTGGTTTTTACTCATGTCTGGCTTCCTCCTGTATTAATGTGTCTTCCTTAAGCACAAATTAAAGGTAGCATATCTCTCTGCTAGTCCTTGGATGGTTTGGTGATGGCTAATCAGTATTTAAATCTTCCTCAGGTTGCTTTTGTTCATCAGCATATTTCTCATTAACTCTTAGAATCCATGTGTCAGGTAGATAACTTACAATTTGGAATTAACATTTAAGAGATAACATCTGCTTAATAACATTTAATTCAAGAAAATGTTTCCTTTTATTCAAGAGGGAAAATTCCCACCTATTTTCCAGGAACCAGAAAAACAAAGGAATCTGTGTTGACAATAAGAAAAATTCCAAAGTCCTTATTAGTCTAATATCTTTATTAGGCCAACCAAAAGATCACCAAAGATTTATAAGCTTTTGAGATCTCTTTATCAGGCAAGATGTTACTAAAAGCAGGAGGGGGGAGAGCAGTAGAGGGGAGAAAAAAACCCTGATTTGATGGTGAAGTCAGCCGGTTCCCATGATCACTGTAGGCCACAGTGGCTTATCCAAGTAATGGTGGGTTGCAGTGCATGCATGTGACCATGGTTTGTCATGTTGTCCAAACTCAGGTGGCAGGGGTTGTGTGCGGCTTAAGCAAACCTCAAATAACCCTTGGTCTGACAGTTGTTTAACCCTCAAACAACCCCTGCCACACGGGTTTGGGCAACACAACAAACCATAGCAACCCACCGCTGGGGAATTAATGTTAAAAATGGCTGCATGCACACACCACACAGCCCACTGTGGCTTAAATAAGTGATCGTGTGAACCAAGTCAGTGTCTGCATGTTCAGAGCCCCAAAATGAAGTGGAAGAGTAGTGGTCTTCAGTCATTCAAATTAGACGTGACCAGGTGGGATGGGGGAGTGGGATGTAGTATCCTGGAAGAGGGCATGGCTGTCTGACTTGTCAGTGAACAAGAGCACTTGATACTGCAGTTGTTTGTTGCAGGTTCCACATGCCTATTTAGAAAAAGCAAGCCTATATTCAATAGAAAACTGCAAATATATAACCTTATTTCTTATTTAAGGAATTTATTCCCCGCTTTTCCCCTCTAAAAAAGGAGTCACTTGAAGTGGCTTCTAAAATATTAAAAGCATAAAAACAATAACCGAAACACATTTACAACAAGCTAAAAGCGGCAACAAAGACCAGTACCACATTTAGAATACACAAAATAAAATAGAAAAGTAAACATTTATAGTCCAAGGATTCACAAAATTGCTTTATACTCTGGCAACACACGTCTGTATGCTCTGAGGTCCAGCCTAGGCTGCTGCTGATGGAAACAGTTCATGGAATCAGAAATGCAGACTCAAAGTGGTAGTGGTGTTACTTGTGTGGTCTTCTAGAGCAGAAAGTAGATCTCCAGATGTTTTAGACTTCATATCCCAGCGTTCCTGACCATTGGCCATGCTGGCAGGGACTTCTGGGAGTTGAAGTCCCAAACTACTGGAGATCTACCTTCTGCCCACCCCTGTTCTAGAGCTTCTCCTCTTACCTCTTATCCCAGGGAGGTGCTGCAGGACTCAGATCCTGGTGCTGCGGTGCTTGAGATAGTGGACATCTTCTCAAGAGGATATGGTGGATTCCCTCCCTTCTTTCTGTTGTTGCTCTCCCAAAGAATGGGCTTTCATCTCCTTTGCCAGAAAACTCACTTTATAGTGGATGGGGTGGAGAGTGTGGTTAAATGGCAAATGTGCCACAATAAGCCACAGAATGGTCAGGGCCCTGTCCCTAAATTAATACTAACTGCATTTTATATAAGTATATCATAATTTTACTTTCACATTTCAGAAACATACACAGTACTGGTATTAATTTTTCAGTGATCTATAAATAGACTTCATTATGCAATCCCTCCAGTGTGCAGTTTCCAAGAACTCCTAAAATATAAATATGACTTTGAGCTGCAGAAATGCAGACACATACAATTTTTCAGAGCTCAAGTTCCAAATATTTTGGCTAATTCCAATAAAACTTATTGGTGCGATTTACAATGCAATCCAATGCATGTTTACTCAGACATAAGTTCCACAGTTTTTAATGGGGCTTACTCCCTAGTAAGTTTGTATAGGATTACAACCTGAGCCTTTTATATCCTGAAAAATGTTTGCTTGTTTCAAAAGACATTCTGATTGCAATCAACACAAATTGATTGTAACAGGGAATATTATTCCTGAAAACAAGAAATACATTTCCAACAATTGAAAATAGATAACAATACAATTAATTAATGTAAAACTGTAGCAAAATTAAGATAAACAACATATTCCATTGCTTAGAAAATGATGAGGAATGTGTAAACGATCCAAGAAAAATGTACTATCGTGGGAAAGAAGGTAACCTGCTGCAGCCTATTATTAGTATGTTCCTTTTATTCCCAAAGGCTGGGTTATTTCTGTTTGTTATTTAAAGATTGCCACTTTTCCTATTCAGGAAGCATTCAGAAACAAAACTTAATGATGCTTGAGATATTCTTAGGCAATTCTTTTGAAATTTCAGAAATGTGTATCCTGTTTTTCTACTACAGAAGCATTCAAGTTGGCTTACAAATACAACAGAAAACATTATCAGAAACCTATAACAAAAATTAACAGTTTAAAAATAAAATAATCAAAGTATACGTAAAACTACAGTAAAGATGACAATAACAACAGTTAAAAGCAGTAAAATCGAATAACTGTTAAAACGTCAGGCAAAGAAAAGACTTAAACCTGACCTCTAAATGTAATGAAGATGCCCCATGATTACGGCTGGGAGAAAAGTTCCACAATTGCTATCAAGCCCAGGCAGGTCATGCAAGCAGAGTGAAGTGTCCTGCTTCAGGCAGCACTAGGCCGGGGCAGGGGCACAGGGAGATTGGCCGTAATTGGTGTCTGACTGTTTCACCAAGACTTGTTAAAATGTTCACCTAACAGAAGGGGTGCCATTTGTTAATTCTTCTAGATCTCTTACCAGCTTTTGATACCATCAACCATGGTATCCTGAACGAACCCTGTGGGCTTGGGGATGCAAGGCATGGTAATATAGTGATTATGCTCCTATCTGCAGGGTCAACTCCAGAAGGTAGCATTATGGTGGTGGTGGTTGGGGGTGGGGTTCTGCTCAACTCTTATCACCCCATACTTTTTCACATTTACATGACGCCACTGGGACAAGTCATCTGGGTGTTTGCAGTGAGGTGTCATCAGTATGCTGGTGACACTCAGCTCTCTTTCTCCTTGTCATATGAGTCAGCGGAGGCTGTGAAAGTGCTGAATCGGTGCCTTGATATGGTAATGGGTTGAATGAAGGCCAATAAGCTGAAATAGAATCCTGACAAGATGGAGGCACAGTGGGTAGATGGTTTGGGGGGCTGGGGATTGGTGTTCGGTCTGTTTTGGAAAGGGTTGCACTCCCCCTGAAAGAGCAGTTATGAAGTTTGTGGTTACTCTTAGATCCTTCTTTGTCACTACAAGCACAGGTGATTCACTTTGGCCGGTTCGCCAGCTGCAGCCATTCCTCCATGTGGCTGGTCTGGCCATGGTGATCCATGCTCTGGTAACCTCCTAGTCAGATTACTGCAGTGTGTTATACATGGGGCTGCCCTTGAAGATGACTTAGAAGTGTCAGTTGGTGCAGCATATGGCAACCAGCCTTTTGACTGGTATGGCAAGGTTGATGTACATCACATCTCTTCCAAAAGAACTGAATTGGTTGTCTGCTCACTCCCAGGCCCAATTCAGGGTTCTGGTACTTTAAAGCTCTAAATGGCTTAGATCCTACATACTGGAAGGAGCCACATTGCCAGGGCATGAAGATTTTCTGCTGAGGTCCTTTTCCAAATGTCCCCTTTATCAGAGGTATGTTATTCAACCACAAGGCAGAGAGCTTTTTTTTAGCAGTGGCACCCTAACTATGGAATGCCCTTCAGGAAGAGGCTCACCTGGTGCCTACATTGCAATCTTTTTGGTGCCAGACAAAAACATTTTTATTTACCCAGGCATTTTAAACTGTCATTTTTAACTCTGCTTTTAAATATATGTGCTTTAATTATTATCATATAAATCTTGATTGTACACAACTCTGTTTAAGGGCAGTATATAACCGGGCAATTTATGGATTAATGGCAGTATATAAATGTTTTTAATAAATAAATAAATAAATTTGGGGTTCACTTTGGACAAAATATCTTGGGGCACCTGATTGGGGCACCACTACTGAAAAGGCCCTCTTCCTGGTAGCCATCAGCTTAACATCTGAGTGTTGGGATTCCCAGAGAAAGGATTCAGAACTGCTGGGCAAATTCATACAGGCGAAGGCAGTCCTTCAGACACTCTGGCTCCGAACAGTTTAGAGCCAGGGTACACAACTCATGGCCCCACATGCAGCCTCTAAAGGCTTTAAGTGTGGCCCTCCATGGATGCCCCCAATATGTCATCAAATGTACCATACAGTCACTTCTGCCATTGCCGTCTCTATGGACTATAGCAGGTTGCCATGGTATTGGATGGTGCCCGTGAGGGTTCATTTCGCTCAGAACATGTTATGAAGTGGTTGTGATTATTGTGCTGGCCGAAGTAAGACGTGCAAGAGGACTGGCTGTACAAGCAGCATTGTTGTTTTCTGGAGATTTCAGCATGGCATCCCCACAGACACATCTTCTTTGCTGCAGGAGGAGTGCTAGTCTGAGGGATTGGTCTGAGGACAATGAGGGCTGGGATACTCAAGGTTACTGGAACATACATGTCTATGTGTGTGCGTGTGTATGTATATACATGTGCATATATATCTGTATGTGTGTATGCGTGCAGCCCCTGACCCAGCATCACATACAGCCTTTTGCATGGCTGAAAAGGTTGTACACCCTGGGTTTAGACCTTTATAAATTAAAGCCAGCACTTTGAATTGTTCCCCAAATCAAACCAGAAGTCATAAAAATGTTATGAACAAGGAAAATGTATTTCTCATGTCATGTCTCTGTTAACAACTTGTCTGGTGTATCCTGGACCAGCTGAAGTTTCCAAACATTTTTCAAAGGCAGCCCCACATATAATTAATTATAGGATTTACTAAAACATGCATAATTGTGGCAAGGCAATCACTTTCTAGAACAAGGTGCAGCTCCTGCAATAATGGAAAAGGTTGAAAGGTACTTTGTGCAATGATGTGCACCCGTTGTCCCTTCATACAATTTTATAATATTTTTGTAGGATTGTGGTTCAAAATGTTTGTTTTGTTATATGCTGTTCTATGTGCTCTCCTTTCTTCTAATTATTGGAATACTGATTTTGGAAGATGTACTACAAGTACCATTACAATATAGCAGTTTTACACTTTCTAGTTGTCAACACCAAAATAAAGGCCGTGATCAAACGGAGAATTGAGTACTTAAAACCATTAATTTCTATAGGATTAAGTCCCTTTAACACTCTCTTGGATGATGGCTGGCCTTTTGTTCATTCTGTTTATATATGCACATTCAGTCTGTATATGTATGTGCATAAAAGCACCAATTCAGTTTGACATCTGAGAGTAGTGATTCATTTTTATTAATTTCTGGTGAAACAAACAAAACAGATGATCTATTGAATTATGAATTTATTATTTAGTTATTAACTATGTTTACATACTGTCCGTATAAACCACTGCAAGCCAATAGGAAAAGTATCAACTTCATTTTACTATTGCCCTGCAACAGTTTATAATGAAATAGCATACTGTTATGAAATTGGAGTTGAGCTGAATGATCTCCCAGGATCTGTTCCAACTTGAAATAAGACTGTCAGAAGAGACTTCTAAAATGGTGAAATTGGTTGGACAAGTTTAGCATGGCAGCTTCCCTTGTCTTATGGAAATTAGCTGATGGCCCCTAATGGCTGTCTTTACCAATAGCCACCAAAGATCTAAATGGTATGCCTCTTTCCCCCTCCCAGCTGGGGACTGTGTAAACTAGGGGTCTTGTGTGAAGAAACAGCCTTTGGAATGAACTTTGGGACATCCGTGGTGTGTTTAATGCTGTACCTCCACCTATGCTCAATGTATATATTTGTACATTAAATATTACAAAATGCTTCTAAGCCTCCTGTGACCTTATTCCAAAGGAAACCAAACTCAGGTTAAGTGCTGCATTCCTAGACATTCTCACTGCTCAGAGGATTGGGGCAAGTGACAATACATCAGAGGTTGTTCTTCTAATTATCCTTTTTCTTAAAGGTTGTTACTGTTTTTGCAGTAAAAATTTCAAAGCCACACTATGTACACAAAGAACATGTTTTTGTTTGATAAGATTGTCAACCATCCCCTTTCCCCAATTATTAGTATATATCTTGGATATTTTCACATTAGCTCTACTGTCTCTTATCTGAAGGCTAAACTAGATATCGGGGTAGAAAGGGCAGCCACCATTTTTAAATTCACATATATGTCCAGTCCACATATAAGTCAGCAGGTAAGGGCTTAATTTTTAATCAAAAGGGGTGCACAGCTGAGGGAAGCTGAATGCTGCCTTACTTTTCCACCTTGCCTTCTTGCATGCCATTGCTTCAGGCACTTCTTTCCCAGAGTGGCCCATTCTGATATCCAAACTTGGCTGGGAAACTGTGCCTGGAACAAGAGAACATGGGGAGGTAAGAGAGGAGAGGGTTCAGCTCCCCTTACCCACACACCCCTTTTGTTGTTAAAATTAGTCCCCAATCCTAATCCCACCCCATGTTTAATACATGAATGGGGCAGACAAGCGAACAACAAATGTAGCAATGCCCATGATGTCTGCTTTGGCTTTCAGAGAACCTGGGAATTTCCCTACTTGAGGTTATTCCCACATCAAAGAAAGATTGTCACCACTGTTGAGACCTCATCATGTATTATTTAGGCTTACTGTTTCAAGAAAAGGCAATCAGTTAGCTGTCCCCAAATCCCAATGAAATCAGTGGGGCTTAAATTAGTCAAAGCTAACTTGTCACACTGATGAAATGGGCCTTAAACATATCTCCGGATTGAAGCTATGCTTCCCCCCCCCCTTTTTTGGGGGGGGAAGCAGAAATATGTTACAACAGGGATGGACATCATTTACATGATATATACTCATAGTTAGGTTTCCCTTTCTGATGATCTAAAAGATTAGGTACATCAGAATATTATCCCTCTCCCATCATGCCTTGTACCTTTTGCTATAGACTGCTACTTATTAGAATGTACAGCATACAATATGTTTAGAGGTTGTTGCTCTCTTAATTGACCTTGCAGAAATGCAAGAGTGTAAACATGCACAGGACTGTGCAAGTTCTGCCTGGAAAAAGTGGTCCAAGCTCCCTTCATAGATCTCTGCTTACAGTTACGTCTGTTATTAAAATGCACTGTGCACTGAGATCTCATCTCCATCTTTAGGAAAATTCTGTGCTCACTTCACCAGGCGATATTGATATCAGTAGTAATTTTACTTAGCGCATTGCAGTTTTAGGGGCTATTGCATATCCCTAATTCTCCTGCTGAAGTCCCTTGTCAAAGCAGGATTGATTGATTACATTTCTATACAGTCCAGTTGCTGAAGCTCCTTGCCTGGTTCACAACAGTCTTGTCAATTTTTTTTCCTAATGGACTATATTTTAGCCCATAAAGAAAGGAATATTCATATCCCTATAAAATATATTCTATTCCTTGAAACCTAATTTAAGCTACAACGGGGAAACTTGTGAAGACACACTAGAAATGGTATTATGAAACATTTTCAAATGTTAATACTTTAACGACATTCTATGCTTCACATAAGTGAGACTGCTGCTGGTTTGCTGTTAACAGTGCATTAATGTTCTTTAAAATGTTCCAGTAAACACGCCACTTATTAAGGCTGTAGAGTGTTTCTATTTATCTGCAGAATAAAAGCACTACAAGCCAGACATACTTGCCCGTTTCTATGGATAACTTTATGGAATGGCCTTGGTGCATAAGTGGAGCTTCTTCAGGATCAGGGCCTTAGGCTGGCATTTGATAATGGGAAATTAAATTGGCTATGGGAGTTTCGAGTTTAAACATTTATAATGTTGTACCTGTTAAACTGATTCCTGCAGTAGTTTTGTGTGTACATTTACCTGCCTGTTACCTCAAAAACGTCTTTCAAAAAAAGACAAATTGCATATATAACAGAGTCTTGTAGTGCCTTAAAGACAGCACAACTTCTATGAAGGTCTACTGAGCACCCTATTGCATTCTATGGTGCTTACTCCTAGGTAAGTGTGTGTACAGGATTGCACCCTTAGAAGACTACAGCCCACTTAGCTAATGCCATAATACCTTCTTAAGGTCTTTATGGTACCACATGATTCTTTGTTGTTTTTGCTGCAATGGACTATAAAACCTCTAGAAAATTTGATGATAGTTACCCAAATTGGGATTGGACTCAATGGTTTTATAGGCCCCTTCCAACCCCGACTATTCTATGATTCAGATCTGCAAAAGAACTAGAACATACATAGGGCAAAAATGCAAGAATAAATAATGATGGAGTTTGCAGCCCTTGTTGTTGTTGTTCAGTCGTTAAGCCGTGTCCGACTCTTCGTGGCCCCATGGACCATAGCACGCCAGGCCTTCCTGTCCTGCGCTCTCTCCCGGAGCGTGCTCAAGTCCATATTCATTGCATCGGTGATGCTATCCAGCCATCTCATCCTTCTAATAAGAAATACAACGCTGTGTGCCGGTATCTATTATTGAAGTGGCTTCTCTGTGTAGTCAAAGGCTTCAAGTTACACAGAACTCTATTTCAGGATCTCCATCCTAGATTGCTGAAACAAAAACTTGCCTACTGCTACCTCAATATAAGCCATGACTGCACCATTTTGTATTTCTTTTCTCTCTTTAGAAAGGTGGATGCTGTGCACGACCAGGACAACCGCCAAGACATCTGAAATTGGTTTAGCCAGAGAGATGCTGCTGCTGCTGCTCTCTCTGGAACACACAACCCTTAAACTGAAGGACAGTCTGGGCGCCCCACCATTCTCCCCAACCCCTTTTCTAGAGGCGGTGGCACCGGCTGCCAGGGAGCGGCTACCACGGACGACTTAAACGGGGGGCGAGTGGGAACGATGGGTCTGTGCTGAAGGAAGGCAAGACCATTCCCCCTTCCCCCTGTAGGGGCGGGTGGCGGGAGGGCGGGAGGGAGAGCCGCAATTCAAGGGGAAAGGCGTTTAACCGCCTGCCGTGGGCGGGGAGCGCGCGCGTGCGCGCCTGCGGTGGGCGGGCACGCGCGCGGAGGGAGGCGAGCGCAGTGACGTCTCCAGGATGCGGGCAGGTTTCTGCCGCGTCCTCCTTCTCCGCTTAGGCTTGTGGTGTGGAGCGCCCCCGGGGGGGTCGCCGCCGCCGCCGCCGCCTCTCCGCGGGAGCGGCGTTCGGCGGCTGAGCTGCCCGGCGCGGGCCCTGCCACCTCTCACCTGCCTTCCCCGGGAGCCCGGCCCGGAGGCTCTCCCTCCATCTTCTCCCCTGCTGCGGCCGGCCCGGCCCGGCGGCGGCTGCGCTGAAGGTGCCCGAAGGCCGGACCTTGAAGGAAGACCACCGCCCTCGACGAAGGAAGGTGACTGACAGCCAGGGGTGGAAAGGCGGGCAGGTTGGCCTCCCCTTTAACAAGTCCCTGCCTGTCGGCGGAGCTCCCAAGTCCCCCCGAGCACGGACAGATGAATGTGGAGAGAGGGAAGCGCAGCCCAGGGATGGGCTCTGCGAGCAGTTAGCGAGCGAGCGAGCGAGCGGGCGGGCGGGGGGCAGTAGTCTCGGGGGTCTCGCCAGTCATTTCCTAGAGTGGCTGCGTTCTTGGTTGCTTGGGGTCCTTCCCCACTACTTTCTTATCCAGGGAAACCCAAGGTCTTCACAATCATTCAGTATCTAGCAAGTTTATATTTTGTTACTCACGGGTGTTGTCTGTAGAGTAGGCTTGAAATCTGGCAGTATGCAGCTGTGCTGTATTTTATGTTTTTAATTGAACTGCCCAGACAGCTTGGCCTATTGGGCGGTATAGAAATGTAATAAATAAACAAATAAAGCATGCTGTGTTATCCAGGGGTTGCAGTAGTACTCTTAGTGGGTGCTTCTGTTAGGTAAGCTTGATTTATTTGTGACATCAATCATTTGGTTTATTTTTTAACAGAGGATTGTTTATTTATTTTGAATATTTGTACTTCTTTGTTCTACCCACAACATGCTCTGGACCTGGTTTTCACTAACAACATTAATATCTCAATATCTGTAACCAGCTACATTGACCCCAATGATATTTTAAAAGTAGACCAGTTCAATAAAGCACAGGAGTTGAGCTACTTGCAGCATGGGTACCTGTATACGGAGAATTCCCATAGAGCTCAGTAGAGCCCTGCTTTTGCCCCCACTTACCTGTGTGCCCCCATTAGGGAGGGTCTGTGCAAGCCTAATTTCTGTATCCACCTGTCCCTCTCTGCTTGATGTATGTTACAAGTATTCTGGAGTATGAGGAATTTGTGTTGAGACAGGGGTGGTGTGGGGTGTCTGGATGGGAATGTGGGATGTATGCATAGGCCTCCCATTCATCCCAACAGCTAGCTGCACTGTCTGTGCATGTGCCCAGGCAAGGAAGGAAACAAAAATGATGGTAGCAAGTCATATAAGAAACCCCTACATACAGAAGACATAGAAAAACAACAACAGGCTTGTTACCATTATTCTCTGAAGGCGCACTGAACAAGATGGTCTTGCCCTGCATACAGAAGTAATCTAGCCTTGTAGACTTCACAGAGGGAACCCTTTTACAAATGGGATGCCACTACAGAAGAAAGCTTTACTCTGAGTGGATCCCAACCTTACTGGGAAGGCACTTGGAGCAGGACTTCAGCTGAAAATTTTAGTGTTTGTATAGGAGAAACCCCTTCTAAGTGATCCCAGACTGTCTAGGGCAGAAGAATAACATTGGTTGCCCTAATCTGTTTACCAATAATGTGGTTCAGTTCATGATTTGAGCTGCCTGGTACGAATTGCAACTAGTTTCAGTGGGGAGGGGTGGAGCATCTCTCTTACTGAGATCCAGTAAGATCTCAGGAAGCACATAGTTTGCACAACGATGCTGCATCTCTGAAGACCTGTATTTTGAGTCTGACCAAGGATAATATCCCTGACAGTTGCTAACTTGAATGACCATGGAAAGTGAGCGCTGTTTTTAATAAGTGTTTTTACACTACAAGCCTTATAATGTGACTTCAAAACAGTCTTATGACACTATCATGTTTATAAGTATGGAGTTCTGCACACAATTTCAAAATGAGTTTATATGGTAAAACTGTGTGATTTATGCTGTTTAATAAAGAAAATGGAATATTACTCTGAAACTCTCTTGTAAAAAAAATGTCCCTTTGCATGTGGTTTTGCCACTCTTGAAATTATGTTGTAATAGGTGCAACTAAAATTAATTCAGACACTAGAAAATTTGTACACTCAGTTGTATCCAATACCATCAAATAGAAGGCTCTTTGAGGAAGGCTCCATGAACTGAAGGGGGAGGGAAGTGAGTTTTCAGTTTCCCTTTTCTCCTGCACCACCTTCATGCTGTTATTGAGCAGATTTGGGGGTGAGCTCAGGGGGCTGCAAAGGGAAGGGGGAATCAACAAAGATTGCTCCCCTCCCCCCATCTATCCCTGGAAACCTTAGCTGGAACTAAGAGCCTTCCATTAATGGAAGGACACTGTTGGATACAATCTTTAAAGTTCTTTTGTAACGTCACAGCACTGATCTCCATCTATCAGATCACATGGGCCTTCCCTGTAGCTCCTTGTTTGTCTAGTATTGAGAATAAAGGTGAGAAGAAGGAAGGACACCAACCCCAAAACAGCAGAGGTTCAAGGTGCACTGAAAACATGTGGTTGATTAGGTCCAATATATTTTGAATGGAGACTCTGCACCAGGGGCACTGTGTTCCTTATTCTTTGATACTTAATTTTGAGTAGCAGGAGGAAAAAGTGGAAGCTTCCTCCTGTCTTGTCCTTTTTCATTTCTCATTGTAGTGCCTCCAAATGCCCACAAAGGGACAAGTCATGGCCTTTAGCACCACCCTTTGGCAACTACCCAGGGCAGTCTGCATTGCTAACAAAGCACTTAAGCTCTTGTCTAAGCCCATCTCTTTGTCCATCAGAGGGGAGGAGATGGTCCGCAGTTTTCAGCAGGCAGTTTTATTCATTTGTTGTCATGGGTTTATTTGTGGATGGAAATTTAAATGTTTCAGTTTGTGTAAATTTGTTTTAGCGGAAATGTATTTTGTTCAACCTTTAAGAATTAGTTTTTAAAAAATGGATTATTATGTCTTTAAAATGTATTCCCAAGACATCTGTACGGTATATTTTATATACACTGAATTAATGAAATAATCTGTGTTCTTTTCCTTCATTTTTCTCTTACTGTTACACTCACATCTACTTCAAATTCTTCAAAAAGATACAGAAAAAACACAGTGAGGGTGCAATCCTGTACGTACTTAACCAGGAGTAAGTCACATTAGACTTAATGTGACTTGGTTTGAGTAGACATGTATAGGATTGCACTGCATGAATCTAACATGTGTCATTTGGTCATAACTAAGACAGCTTGTGGGCTCCACCTTAGTATGAGAGTGTTTGTCTGAGATAATGGCTCTTGATGTGGGTAAAGGTTTCCAGGAAGACATCTACAGTCTTCACATGTATCCTTGCATCACCCAGTTTGCTGTGAGATGTTATATTTTTTCACTTCGGTAGGCTAACTAGAAGTAGAAAACTGCTTTTTGATTCCATTTTCTCCATGCTTTGCAAGACTCTGATGCATAGGATGGCTGTGAGAAGATAGGTTCTTCCAGATGAACCTTTTTATCCTTCTATCACCCTGCTTCAGTCATGGTTGGGGGGGGGGGGTCCAGATGTCATCTATAATTTGGAACCCATATTTTCCTGCTGCTGCTTCTGTCCTTTTTCCTACTAGAAAAAAATCTGTTGAGCAGTGGAATAGGTGCACAATGCTTTTTGATTGGTAGCAGTAGGAGCCCTCTGGAAGCACCTGATATGTATTTTCTGTTGGATCAGAGATCTAGCGATGCCCTTTATTGTGGCCTCTTGTGGGCTTCCATCATTTTTCTGCTAGGAGGAAGAGATACGAGCATTTACCCTTTTGGCTTTATTTGTTTGAGCAGTTGTGTAGGAACTGCTTTTTGTGGCTTTCTCCCATTAAGCTGCTGAAATGTTTAGTCCTGGCCATGTGGTTAAAGGCCTTTAATTACATGGGTTCTTCTCATACAGTGGTCATGCAGTGAGAATTAGGGCAACATCTAATGGAGGACCTGCACATTTGGCCCTGCGTATTTGATGCTGAGCTTTTAAACATTGCCAAAACACCGTAGGATAAAGCCATGGAAAAATGTCTCCCCTGTCATTGATATAACATGGAAAGGTCCCAAAGGTACTGGTGGTTCTAGCAATGCTGTTTTTTGCAAACGTCTTCAACAAAGGGATAGCCTTCTGCTTTAAAACCTGTATTAGAAAGGATCATGGCAAGAAGTATACTCCTCTTAGGTAGAAGAGAGATGTCTTGGACATAAAGAGATTGCAATACTGTCCAATTCATATTTTTAATCATGTCATCAAGCTTAGACTCTCTAGTATTTCCATGCAAGAAGGTTTTTCAGTTGTGCACAAAAAGAGTGCTTCCAGAGAGCCAGCTGCTAGCACTATCAGTCAAAAGACATTGTGCAGCTATTCCATCTTCAAATACCTTTTGGAGAAAGAAAAGTGATGGAGGAAGCACTGGAAAACACTGGAGGGTTCCTAATGGAAGATGATGCCTGGACCCCCCTCCCCATAATATTCAGTGAACAAGGTAGGGCAATTGCACAATAAAAGCCTCAACTGAAAGCATCTGAAGACTCATTAGAAAGGTGGCCCTAGATCTGGTCTGAGGTGCACGCATGTAGAATGTCTAGAAAGGGAGAGGGAATGGGGATAACAGAGCTGCCTTTTGCAGGTGTGTATGTGCGTCATTTCTGTTGCATTGATGGTTGGGCCTAGGTGTTGGGGAGAGACTTGGTAAAACTTAGTGGCAAGATGCACTGCACAAAGGAGCTCTAAATCCTGTGGGCCCCTTTCTAGATCCTGTCATCTTGTGAGTTTGTGTAATTTTTCTGCCAGGAGAAAATGGTAAGAGTTGGGCCAAGTGACAAGACAGGTAGAATTTTGGAGATGTAAGCTCTTCTTGC
The DNA here is from genome assembly GCF_057233095.1 of Heloderma suspectum. NCBI lineage: Eukaryota > Metazoa > Chordata > Lepidosauria > Squamata > Helodermatidae > Heloderma > Heloderma suspectum. The sequence continues at coordinate 93,265,815 of NC_139459.1, forward strand.
TGCATAGAAAACTTAGGGAAGTGAAAATTCTTGACCATGATGAGTTTATGTTCATCCAAAGGGGCGATATTATAAATAGCACAATCTTTTGCTAGTTTCAGCCAGATATGAATCTAAATTTGAAGATTGGGGAAAGGCATCTTAAGAGTGTGATCTTCGAGTCATTATGGCAATGCACTTTTTAACATTTGGAACTGCTGTTTCTATATGCAGTAAAATAGGAGAAAATTACATTCAAGTGATACAGTGGAGATATTGAACTCTCACCTTCATTTGTGTGATTTTAAAGTGTATATAGCAGCCTTCTCCAACCTGATGCCCTCCAGATGTTTTGGACTTCAATTCCCATCAGCCCCACCAACATGGCCAATGGTCAAGAATGTTGGGGGTCATCGTCCAAAATATCTGGGGCGGGACACGTGCTTGAGGAAGGCTGCATGATTTCACTGCCGATAGTGCTGTTTAGTTTCATTGTACAGGATATTTGTATAGGAACAAGACCCATTTGCATGGATGAATTCTTAATCTAAGTGTTGAAAGTATTCCCAAAATTAGAACTAGATCAATTTTCCTATAATGGAGTAGAAATATATAGGACTTCCTGAGCAGGAAGTCTTTTAAAATTGCTAGGTGTGTCTGAGTTGTCCTCTGGCAGAATAGTCTGAATATGAACCTGCCCTGTACTGAGTTAGTCCACTGGTTCACCTAGTCTGGTATAGTCTGTTGACTGTCAGTGGCTTTCAGAGTTTTGCCCCAGCCTCCCTAACTGATCTGCTCTGTCTGGAAGTTCCAGGGATCGGAGCTGGCCCTTCTGCATGCAGGCGTGCTTGATGGTTGCATTATGTCAATGCAGCAGAGTATTTTTGTGGATTGTGCCCTTAGTTTATACAATCTAGTTTTACTGACATAAGAAAACTAAAGACTTTTTGGAGTGGAACATAGATCACAATTATCCAGTGGACTGATGACTAACAGGGGTGAATACTTAATGGATAACAACTTCCTGACACAAACTTGAAGTGATGTTTTCCATAGGTGGTTTCCCTATTAGAATGCTTAAGTGGCACTTATGGAAGGCAGCTTCTTAGGACATAGAAGTTATGCCACTTCTCCTGGTGATAGTTTTCCAATAATGGCATATGCAACTAAAGTACAACTTGTTGTCTGTTAGGAAATCATTTTCAAAATAACATTTTAGAGACTACACCATAAGTAAATATTCTGGTGGGGAAAAATTACAGTGGTGATAGTGCAAACAAACCATATATGGTTCTTGCAAAAATAAATCCTCGTGTTTATTTAGTAAATTTTTTCAGAATATGCTGGCAGCTATTAGCCAAAAAACCCCAAACCTGTCCACAAATAAGGAAAACTTAGCTTTCTGCAAAATATTTTCCTCTAAAACAATGACACATACAGTAAATAAAACCTGGGTTTGTTTAGCTTAAAAATGCAGACTTGGATTTGGCAAGACTTTTGGTGATGTTATATATCATCCTGAAGATAAGATGAGGGGTTCGAGACATATGCATATATAGAATTGTTGGTACCTTGTTTTGATTGTGTTACATTAATATGAAGTAGGTTCTATGAGGGCTGGTCAGAAAATCATGCAGTATTTCCATAACGGAAATTCGTGTTTGTCATGTATGAAATTTTCTATAAGAAATTAATCTTGGAGTTGAAGTATTTTTTCGTTACAGACTTTTGACGGATGAAGTTGGCTTTCCTATTTTGTGATCTAAAATGAGTGAGAAACTACAGCATGCCAAAACCTTCATATCGTCAAGGGGGGCAGTAATTTTCCATTCCTAACTACTTCACTCTTTCCAACAGTGTTCTCCATTTACTGTTTCTCACTGCATTTTTCCACTATCTCTGCCACCTCTTGTAACTGCTGCAGCTTCACCCTCCTTAGCAAGCACCTCTGCTTTCTGATTGACCATGGCTCACGCTACAACTGTTTTCCCCGTCCCTCTGGCCCGAATGACTGCCCTAATTTGTAATTCTATGCAGAACCCAACTCAGTTCACACAATTACTGTCTGTCTTGGTCACTGCGGTTTGTGTGGCTTCTGCAATGTTTCTTTTAATGTTAGCCTGATTTTAACATTAGTTCTTGATTAGGTGTCATTACTACATCAATTTCGCATGTTAAATACTGCATTTGAGTATATTCTTGATCACACATTTTAATTTTTTTTACAGATCATCTCAAATGTTGATATGAGGTACTAATATTTCCAAGCTGATATGAAGAACAAATTTTTCCAGGATGAGTAAAGTCAAAATGGCATCAGAAAAGAGGTAAGTGTGCCAAAAAACCCAAAAACCAAGTGTAGAGATTGTGTAATCCTACTTGCAGGAGAGTTTCTTGATACCTGAGATTGTGTTCCTTGAAGCTCACTTCTAATGTGAACACAAAATGATATTTGTGCATGTTACAGAAAGGAATGTCAAAACACAAAATGAAAACTCACCTAGCACCTACATTGTGCTCTTTCTGGTGCCAAGTGAAGACCTTTTTATTTTCCCAGGCGTTTTAACATTCCATTTTTTAGCTCTATTGTTTTAAATCTGCTATTGCATTTTAAATCTCTGCATTGCTGCTAGATTTTGCTCTCGTACTTTTATACTGTAGTTTTAAGCTATTATATTTTATATTGTATTTTATGCTGTATTTTGTGGTTTTAATTTTTGTGAACTACCCAGACAGCTTTGGATTTTGGACAGTATAGAAATGTAATAAAGAAATAAATAAACTGTGAATTGTAGATTAAAATTTGCCCCTGATTAATTAGTGGGTCTGAAAAAAATCGAGGACTGTAGGATTGTGTTTCTTGATTAACCTGCTTCCATGGACGTTGCAAAGATGTACCACCTCCTTCCTCCGGGGGCAAGATTTGATGAAGAAGCTTTTCTTCCAAAGCCATCACTTAATTTGTCTTTCATCATGAAACTCCTGTGCCTTTCCTTCTATCAGTAAGAATCACAGGCAACTAAAGTTGATAGTAGTCAGCTGAAATACATGTCAATATGTAGTTTATATGTCAGTTTTCACAATAAAGATGAGCCTTGAACTTTTTTGTTTTTCTTTTGGTTTTGTTACAATACAAAACAAAGCTATTTTGTTTTGTTACAATACTGGTTCATTTCATATTCCTAAATTTGATAAAGAAAATACAAAAGGTGAGCTTTTTTCTTTGAATGGGGAGTACATTTTGTATTACATTTTAATCCTATTTAAGATTAATTATCCCATCCATTAAATTATCTTCAGAGCCTATACTTTCACTGAGGTTTTGCAATAGGTGAATTTTATTTAAATTTAACCTAAGCATAAGCACCTAAAAGAATTGTGCAGAAGCTCACAGAGCAACTTGTTTCAGTATAGTGCCTCTATAAAAATAGATATGTGTTTAGCCTTTGCCCATAAAGAGAATAACTTTATTTTGCATTTCTGTTAGTAGGGCTTAAAAGTACCATATTAATTAAGTCTAGACATGTTAAGAAATAATATATCTTGTATCTAGAGTACTTGATGAGTCTGAGCTTGCTACATATGGTAGTTATTAGGAGAATACAAGTAGGACCTGCAGCAAAATGCTGCCGTGTACGGTGCTCCTGTTCAGGATGCCTGCCTGCCTGCCAGCCATGCCCCTTTCAAGGATATTCCATTCCACCAGCCCAATTTTCTGTTCCCCACCCCAAACAGTCAGTCATTCTGTAACCTCTGAACATGCTCAATTCTCATCTGGATGCTTTTGGATTTTTCTCCCTTAGGTTTTATTTTCTTAAGATTGTTTTGTACTTCAGCAGACCTTGCAGTTCCCTCAGGTCTGCTGATACCTTCCCCTTGTGCATAGATAGTCCTGTTTTGGCTACATATGGATCAACTGTCAAGGGAATGACTTCACTATTAGTGTATATATGATATATGCCTTTCAAAATAGTGTGGAAATAAGTATTTACATACTTTTCTGATTTTTCCAAACCTGAGAGCACCTTGCAATCATGCCAGTTGTAGAACTGTTACAAGGACTAGTGGTCATATTAGGAAAAGATAACATTTTTCTACATACTTATTCTTGGGAAATACTGAATGATACTTATGTAGATTGGGCTTCACTAATATATATTGGGCTTCATGTGCAGCAAATTACACCTCATAGTAAAATGGCAAAATATGGAATCTGGTTCAGATGTTCTTATTCTAGCATTTACATAGTCTGTGCCATAATTTCTGATGCTTAATTTATTGCATATTCATTCTGTACTAGGATATTTTCCCCTTTATTGCCACACTTTACATCAGTGAGTTATGTCTGCATACTTGCAAGATTTTAACTTTTGTGTTAAGCATCTACATTTCACAAAGATGTTGTAATAAAATGTTAACCTTTCACAACAAACGTCTTCACAACCTCAGCTAGTCCTGTGATCCCAGATACAACATGAAGCAAAATACATATGCTTGAGAGTAGCAAAGTATTTGTGCGTATTTTACTACAAAAACCTTGATGTAGAGGGACTGTTTGTATGATACAACACCCCACATGGATTATTTAATATTTTGAATATTCAAACCTTGCTCAGTGGTTGTCGTGTTGTGTGAACCTGGTGAGTGTGGGTTATGTGAGGGTTAAACAACGTATGGTCTCTTTTAGGGTTATCTGAGGATATATAATATAGTGTCCATGACAAGCTGTGGGATAAATAACCCACAACAAGCTGCGGCATGTTGTCCAAACCCAATCAGAGTATCTGCAAGTAAGAAAAGCATTTGTTCAAACATACAAAAGTTTGAATTAAAGCAAACAATTACTTAAGTACTGGAGAAATGGTGAAATACTGGAGAAATGGTGAAATACTGGAGAAATGAAAGTATAAGAGGTCATACTTTGAAATGACCAAAAGATGTTCCAAAAATAGAATTAAAATTCCCCCGTAAGTTGCGAGTAGAACTATAGGAAATATTTCAAAATCTCTGAAAAATGCATGTATTCCTCCCTGAACACATTACATTGCAAGTTCGTGCAAGTGCAAAGCTGCTTTTTCCATTCCCTTCTTTCTTCCTCCTGCTTTATGTACTATACAATTAATAACTAGAAGGAACTTCTGGGTAGAAAGTAGTGATACCTGAATGTCACCGATGATGAACTTGCATGTTGGGTTATCACTGTATTATTGGTGAACACATGCTGGGAAGTTGGGACTAATAATAGCTCTCCTTTCATGTAAATACAGTGAAAAACTCATATGTTAAAATAGTTAAGTGTTCCACATGTAGGAATTTTGTAATGTGTAAAACAGCCTTTCATCTCATAGATTTCAAGGAAACCTATTTCCAAGGAAGTTTAAGTGCTGTATCCACTTGTTCCAGAATAATTAAACTGTATTCAACAAAACTGACTCAGAGTAAGAGTTTCTGGTTCTAGATTTACAGAAACTGTAGCCTTATGACATGAAATGGTTACCCTGGTAACTTACTAGGATGCAGTTATGTCTGGGACAGGCTCTAGAATTAGATCACTCTGTAAGGAATGATATAGTTATAGAATACACTTAGTTTGCAGCTTGGTGAAAGGAATTTATAGAAAAAACAATGCAAATATGAGGCGTGGTCATCGGTTCCATATCACAGTAAGGATGTTTAGACCACTTGGAAAATGGTCAGGTCTTGACAACTCTACTCACTCTTGGCAAGTAGGAAACATTCCCCGGTAAGTGAAAAAGCCTATGGAAAGTTTATAATAATGAGGGAAATATTCCTTCCAGCTATTACTTGCTCATGTACTATAGTAATGTTTATTCATACTATCAAGTGCTCAATTCATTTTCACATCAATCTTGAGAGTAATTGCCAGGACTTCCATAACAATTTATTTTAAGTGAAGGGCCTGAAAGGATATCACTTTCTACATACTTACATCTTGTTGATGCTCTGATTTATTTACACAAGTTTTCCTAAAGGTAATCCTGCAGAATGTTCCAATTTCTTAAATTGCTAGTTCCAACACACAGCTCCAGGTGAATAAGACACAACTGAAAGTGGTTAGCATTTCTGAAAGATACTAAGAGAGCAATCCTGTGGCTGCTAGACAGTATCTAGACGGCCACAGGATTTTTCGGTTTCTGGGAACTGAGCTCCATGCCCCCTCCCCATGGCCTCATAGGCGACATGATTCTTCCCCATCTCTGCGCTCATAGCCGCAGTGCGGAGCAGGCGAAAAGGGGGTATTCCCAGGGGAGGAGACCGCAGAAGTGTCATTACAACACTTCCTATGTGCCATGCAGTCTCCCGCTTCAAGGTCCCCAGCTAGACAGCCAAAATCAGCTGTCTAGCTGCAATTGCAGGGCAGCCGGAGCACGGAGGAGAGGATCCCTTCCATGTTCTGCCTGCCCTGCATTGGATAGTCGGCTGCCTCCGAGTTCGGAGGCAGCCAACTATCCCGATAGGATTGCGCTGTAAGATAATAATTTGCTTCTTCTAAAACAATTCTAAAATCTTGTGTTAAATAATCTATAGGTAGGCAGACATTTGTTAGTACTTCCTATTGTTAGCATATGATAGCAAACATACTGTAAAACTGTGTGTGTGCATATCATACATTCATCTTTTCCTTCAAGGACAAGTTCTGCCCCTTTTTCAGAATAGTTGGCATATTAAGGAGTCTGAATTCCATTCTCAGATACACATTTATATTGGGGTTTGTGTTTTTTTCAAAACAGGTTGAGATTTGTGTGTGTCACCAAATTGATGACCATCATAAATTGTGTAAATTGCACATATTATTTTGCAATCAGAATTACACGGGTTGTGCAAGGTTTGTGGCTTGGAACTGAGGTAATAGATCTCAGGATTTTGAGATACCCTTCCTTTATTCACTACACTGACCCTTCATTACTTGAATGTATACCAGTATTCAGCTGCTGTATTGAAAACAGTCTGGCAATTTCTGTGCAGGAATGATGAGCTTTTTCACCTTTCACATTGGCTTTATGAATTCCAGATTTTATTTAAGGGATTTATACTCTGCCCTTCAACATTCCCAGGGCTGACTTACAAGATGTTAAATAAATAAAACAAAACATTAAAATAGCTCAATATAAAATAACAGAATAAAGAAATGTTCACAGGTTTAAAAAGCCTGACATCAAGGTAGACACAAAGTGAGCCTTCCTGGAGAGTATTCACAGTTGGGGTGCCACAACTAAGTAGGCCCTTTCCCCTTTAGTCACTTGCCACACATTAGATGGTGCAAGTACCTGAAAAAGATCTTTGTGTACAGGCAAGGTGCATGGGAGGCAAGCAATCCTTAGGGTATCCTCATCCCAAGTTGTGAAGGGTTTTAAAGTTTAAAACCAGAACTTTGAGTGTTGGATTTCTGACAGAGTCCCTCACCAATGACTCCTGAGCAAACTTAGCAGTCATGGAATAAGAGGACAGGCCCTCTTATGGATCAGTAACTGGTCAAAGAACAGAAAGTAGAGAGTAGGAATAAATGGTAAATTCTCCCAATGGAGGGAAGTAAATAGTGGGGTCCCACAGGGATCTGTATTAGGACCAAGGCTTTTCAACCTGTTCATAAGTGATCTGGAATTAAGAGTGAGTGGTGAAGTGGCCAAGTTTGCGGATGACACCAAATTATTTAGGGTGGTTAAAACAAAAAGGCTTTAACCTCTCTCTCTCTCGCAACCACCCAAACAATCAATCCTCCATTCACTCACTCACACACACACCCCATCACCCTATGTATCCTTCATGCATGTATATATACACCCCTCTCTTCTCACTGCAAGTGCGTGAAAACCCACACTTCTTTTTGTGATCCTTCCAACCCCCCCAAACCCTTTCTCTCCCTTTCTAATGCACATGCAGCCCCCATATGTTGAGATGTACAAGCACACAACCCTCCCCAGGTCGCTTCCAGCTGGCTCCCACAGCCCTCACTGGCTTTCTGCTAGCTTCCCTGTTTCCCAGCCTGCCTTCCTAGCTCCTTCCCCCCGAACTACTCTCCCTAGCCTCTACTGCTATCTTTAGTCCCCTCCTGCAGTTTATCAGACAGAAGTTACAGGAGTACCTTTTCGTTTTCCCCTTTTCTTGGTGGCTGGGTGCAGTCAAAGGAAAGCATCAGCCTGCAGCTGCTGCCATCTTCATTTCCGAAGAATGTCTCCAAGCCCCACATGTGGCCCAGAAGTGTTAATGGGAAATGAAAATGGCGGGGCTTGTGGGCCTTCACTTTGCTTTGAAGTGATCCCAGCTGCCAGTAAGAAAACTTCTTATTTTTTAAAAATACAATGGGATAGGACACCTCAGCAGGTACCCAGAAAGTTATCTGGAGGTGCCTGGGTACGTTGATGTGCGCAGGCACCGTGTTGCCTACCCTGGCTTTAGGACCACTCTGTTGAGTTTCCCAAAGCTACTACAGCTTATTACTGCCATAAAAAAGATGGTAGCTGTGTTGGTCCATTTAAAAAAGAAAGAAAGAAAACCTGAAAGCCACAGTGTGGTAATACCTTTATTAGGACCAACCAAAATGTCACCAAGTAATGAGCAGTCAACCCGTCGAGGACTCTTCATCAGGCAAGACATTGAATAAAATGGGCTGGGGGGAGTTGGAGGTGATATGGCTACCTGTAAGTCTGCAGTTTTTAAGATGGAGCAGAGGAGTCATGCAGACATAATTGCAATTAGCTTGCTGGGTGCAATAGAGATCGCAAGATGTATCCGTGGCTATTGGGTCAAAACAATAATGATTGTTCCCCCATTTTTAAAGTATCGTTGTTACATGAGAATTTGATCCAGTCTTACTGAATTGTTGCCATTCTTTACAATATTATAGAAATTTTCAACAGTGGAGTCTTGTATTCAAGCTTGATCTGCACTTGCAATGATAAGCTTTGTTGATTTTCATCCTGATTATATTTACATGTGAGTGAGTTGCAATACTGTTAAGATCAATCATATATGAACAAATGTTACTTTAAGACTCAGTTAAAAACTATTTTTCTTTTTCGCTTTGCTTGTGGAGTTATTGTTTAGACATAGGAGAGGACAGTCGCTGAATAGAATTGCTTTCTCTCACAGTAGTGATGCTTACTATCACACTACTGTTTTTCTTGTTCACCACAGGTTGAATTAAGTATAATAGGATGTCCTGTTGGGGGGCTGAATGCTTTGGAACCAGGTGATTGGTTCCAGTTCACAGTGAAGGAGAGAACTGAGAACACACCCCAAAGGCATCTGTGCTTTTGGAGAAGCCTCTGGAAGCATGCCTTCACTTCAGGCCAAAGACAGGTGATATCTCTGGCCAAGTATACACTACTCCCTATGTCTTGTGGCGGCACATCTGAGAAAGCAGCGGTGCAGAAGGTTCTAGGTTGAGCTCTCCCATGGGGTGGGGGTGGAGGCTACATAAAAGCAGGATGAGGCCACATGCTGCCTATGGGGACCAGCTGTCCATCACTGACTTAAGTCAGATTTCCCATTTGTACTCCAGATATTACCTGAACAGAAGTACATACTAATTCACTGGCCTGGTTCAGACAATCAAATCTTGGAGTAATGAGCCAGGATATGCACAGGCTTCATGCACCCAGATGCAGCCCCTTTGGTTCTGCTTTGGTCCTTTCTTTGTACAATGGGGAAACAAGTCAGGATGCCACAATTAGCCATGGCTTCCTATAACATCCAAACTGGGAACCTATGGTTAATCAGAAGCTCGGATATAAAGCCATGGTTTAAATTTGGCTTCTGAATTCTGGCTTGTTTGCAAACCATGATCCATAGTTCCTAGGTCGGTTGTAACCAGAAGCTATGGCTAACTGCAGTTTCCTGGCTTGCTCAAATTGGGAAGGTAGTGGGAGCAGAGAGGCTGCATATTTGTATTCAAAGCACATGCATTTCCTGGCTTATTAAGGCAGTTTTGATTGTCCAAATGCGGCCATTGATACAACTTGGACAGTACATTGTATTAGCCTACATACCTTTTGCATTATGCGTTCTGTTTGTTGGTAGTGGGGGATATTTCGAAATTAGTGAATTCCTCTTTGCCTTTTTCTTATAAACGTGGAAAGACACCAAGCAGAAGCCATGTACTTGGAATAAGCAGGGAGCAGTAGTTACAGGGCTGAAAAACATTTGCCCATGAGATGGACAGTAAATTTAAAAGAAGCAATTTAAATAAAGCCAGATTTCAATTAAAGGTGAACACTTTTAACCCACCTTGGTTCTAAGCTGGAAAGCACTAATTGTATAGCAATTTGATTCTAAATACACACCATTTGCTGGTTGAAGCAGAACTGTTCTATAACTGCAGACCAAGGAATACTAATCCATCATAGACTTGGTAAACCAACACAGACAATATTTATTAAACAAGTGTCATACTTTTTGTTTTATTGCAGACAACAATATTTCATTGTATGTGTACAATAAATTGTCACTCGCTATATAGCTGCATTGTGTGTTGACAAGCAGAATGGCTTACAGTACCAGTCCCTAAAATGCAAGAGTGGTTTCTTGTACTGCCAGAAAAATGATGCAAAGGCTATTTATATCCATAACTCCCTGTATTACTAGATTCCCTATATGTTCAAAGTGAATGTTGGTGCTTATATAGCCAAAACAGCATTACCCACAGACAAGAGCAAGCTTTTGGCAGGCTTGAGGAAAACCCCAAGGTTTGCAGAAGAACATAAAAGCTTAAGAAAAAAAACCCAGATTGGGGACACCTAAAAACAGTTTAATGAGGACTGAGCATACTGACTGACTGTGACTGCTGGGGCGTGGGGGCATATTTGGGGGGCAGGGAGATGGAATGGAAGAGGGCATGGCTGGCTGGTATCCTGAACAACATTCTATATGGCACCATTTTGGCACCAACTACCTATTTGTAGTTATTTAACTCCAAACAAGGTTTACTGTTTGCATTTCATTGTAAGGGCTTAGAGCTAGAATAAGGTACTTGATAACAGCAAAGGTGATTCATGCCATAATACACTCTGTTCTATATCATGTTTAATATCCAAGAGATCCGTGACTAATCTGAGCTGTGATGCTGACCCAGTGGATTCATTACAACTACTGGAATCAAAACAGTCTAGTAAATAAAATAATAGAATTGCTGCCTTCTGATCTGTGGCAACGATTAATCATGAAAATCTCAAAACTAACCAGTTTCTATAAAAATACCATCCTGGGTTGAAATCTTTCATCAAGAAACACTTGAATGATTATCTCAATAAATGAGAAGGCAACTGTTTGTTTTTTAAGTGGACATTTATTCACATTATTTAGCACTGATAAATTCCCAGTGATTTAAATTGGTTTCCACTGTCTATGCCAGAGGTACAGAACCTCTTTCGCCCAAGGGCCGAATTCCATTTCAACAAAGCTTCCAGGAGCTGCATTCCAGCAGTAGGTTGGGTGGAAGGCAAAAGGGGCAGGGCCAAAAGCAAAAAGGACAGAGCCAGAATACCAGCCTGTTTTAGCTTAAATCTTTTACTACCGTTAACTAAACCTTAACTAAGTATTTCAGGCATTTAGAATGGGGGGGGACTGCACAAAAGCTGGGAAACCACCAAACAATTGGTTGTTGGGGGAAAGGGGGTGGAGTCAGGGGAACGGGTTGTGGGAACCTCAGAGGGCCAGACTGGGACGCCTGGAGGGATGAATTTGGCCCCTGGGCCTGAAGTTCTGCACGCTCGGTCTAGGCTGTGGAAAATCATCAGTTCTGTATGTGTCTACTCAGAAGTAAGCCCCGTTGAATTCAGTGTCCCAGGTAAGTGTTAAGATTGCAGCCAGAGCTATGTGTTCTTCATTTAAAAAACCAAGAACTTTCACACTAGTAACTCTGCTGTTAGCCAAAGCAGCCTCCAGATGCGTGTCAAACCTAACATGCTAGTTAAGTTTCACAACTGCTCTGGATCATCTTTAACAGTCACAAACTAAACTAAGCCAGCTTGATTGCACATTGGGGCCAGTCTCAAGTAAATGATATGGCTTAACTCCTTACCTGTAAATTCAACAACAGCTTGGGTAAGTGGAACATGCAATGAAATGTTAAAGTGTGGAGTGCTCTTGTTCACTGTTCCACTGATATTCCATCCTGGGGGTTTTGTACCGTCCGTCAACATTCTGGGGATTCTGGGAAAGTAGCCCTAGCTAAGAGCATGATGCAGTGTGGTGGATTCTGGGAATTGTGCTTTCTTTAATGGCTCTGGCAACTGCCTAGAATCCACTGCACCAGCATTCCTGGTTCTGGGTGAGAGTAGAGGGGAGGGAGAGACAAAGGCAAAGGGTAGAAAAACCTCTCCCTTTTACCTTTTGATACTATTGCCCCTGTTCTTAAAAGCAAGGAGAGGGAAGAAGGGAATGCTTGCACTGGGATATGGAAGGGATGACTTGGGAGAGTGGCAGGAGGGAGCTGGAACAGGCAGAGGCCATGGCAAACCACACGTTTGTTTGACGTGAACCATTTCTCCTGACTTTGGGGGAGAACTTGAAAACCCCCTGAGCCAAACCAAGAGATTCCCTGGTGAGTTTACCTATTCCTAGTACCAAATTGAACAATTAATTTGGAAACTATAGATTGGAGCTGAAATGGTGAAGCTGACAAATCTAGTGAGGACTCGTGGACCCAGTAATTCCTTAGATCCTTGGGAACAGTATGTTAATTTCAGGATAGACTAATGAACACGTTTCTGTTCATCTTTGTTACGATTCCTTAGGACAGAACTAGATGTTACAAGGGAAACACTGGGTGTTACCCTGCGTTGCCCTTGTAATGTCAATGGGGATGAATAGGCATTTGCAAGGGAGGATTTATGGTGAGAATGGATGCTTAACCCTTTCTCAGTACTGACCGATTGTCCTCTCTCTGCACATGCCTTTCACACCATTTTTAATCCTTCTTCCCCCTACCTACAGCTATAGAAAAAACTGTTGGGGCATTTGTAAGCTTAGGAGGGGTTAACTACCACCACTCTTGTACTCCCCAATCTTCCCTTGAAATTTTTCTCAGCTTTCCCATTGCCACAGTAAATGCAAGACTGGGAAATCCTTCTGCTGAGAGGCTGCCTTGTTCCACCTTAAATATCCAGCTTAATGTTATATGTGTATTTTTTATACATTCTTTCTAACTCATTTTATCCCAGAACCTGCAAAATTAAAAGCATGGAAACAAGTGAATATCTGCTGTGATGTACTCACGCATACTGTTTTTGGATCATGGCCCTACTGTTAAACTTGCCTAAAATTTTGCTCTGTAGTCTGAAAATTGCCTGTCATACTGAAAATGGATAACAACCTAAATACATTTATTTTCTCCAGTGTAACTAACAATTCTCGGATTGTGACCCTGTTGGCACAACTGGAGAAGATCAATGCAGAATGTTTGGTGGAAGCAGATACTACCAGATATGTCACATCAAAGATTCTCCACCTGGCTCAAAGTCAAGGTAAAGAAATGTATATTAAAATGAACCATTAATTTAGGTGCACTTGCTTTTTTTTTTTTCCTCCTCAGTTCTTGGAAGTTGTATTTACCATGTCTGTCATTTTCAGAAATTTGCCTTTTCTGATGTGATTATTTCAAACAGTAGAAAGCTGAATTCTTATTGTAAGTTGAAGTCAATATGCCTGCATACTGCCTGCAATATATGTAAGTCAATATGCCTGAAATATGTGTAGAACTGAACACTTTTTTTTCTTGCATAGAGGGTATATTAACTTTAGCTAACATTTTAAAGGTTATCTATTTATAATGAGAACCATATTCAATTATTAGCCTTGGTTGCCTTTCCTTTAATTTCAGGACTTGTTGATGTGGACAGGTAGGAATTACTACATTTTTAAGGGAAATAATTTTCATGAGTTAGAATAAGCATATGGTAATTTTGAAGTGTGGATAGTTTATTTTAAAACGGCTAATAGGAATTAAAAACAAATGATTATATTGTACTTATTCTTTTGAGCAGCCAAGAGCTGATCCAGGCCAATCTTGCACAGGATTTACCTTGCTTTTCTTCCATTCTCAGATCTAGTTGGTTAGTACAAATCCATTTGTGAAATTTAAACTATTCTTTTCTGCCTCTTCAGGATTTCTAGATTCCAACTGAAAGAGGATACCTGTACCTTTAGGAGTTGCATGGAAGGGAGAATTTGGCTAGGTTGGATTTTTTCATCATAGTGCTTGTAGCAGTGTAAGAAGCTGCATGTGGTGGAATTTCCCTTTTTCTTCATCAGAGTAATAGGGTGCAACAACCCTATTCACGTCCACCCCTCAGTCTTCCAGCTTCCCTTCCTTCTAATGTATCTCCACCTGTTCTTTCCGTAGGCCCATGTGAAGATTTCCCTCAGCCCTATTTTCTTCTTCTTTCTTCAATTCCATGCCACCTCCCCTGCACCACCACAATTTCCCCTAAAGTCATGATTTCAAGTCCCAAACTTTCCACTTTCTCTGAACATTGTGCTGCTTCCTTCTCCGCCTGTCTACTCAGTACAGTCTTCTCCACTCATTCTGTTACAGCAGAAGTTAATTTCAGTTCTTGGGGAGGCTCTGCTATCTCCTCTGCATACTTGTAGTCACTTCGAGAGCCTTGTTGGCTGAAGAGCGGGATAAAAAAATGCCCAACACAAATAAATAAATGAATAAATAAATAACCACTACATTTCTAAAGTGTTTTTTTTTTTCGTACTTCTGCAAGCTGCTGATACCTCTGTCTTGTCCATGGATAGTGACGCAAGGAACGGCACTCGGAGAATGAGTTTGCTGTTAGAATTTAGGATTGGCTGATGCAATACTTGTGGCATGGCAAGATGCATTATATTTTAACAAGACGAGGCTTGAACATTTCTAAACTATGGATCCATTAGTACTGAAATTAATTTATTCATGTTTCCTTTATGTATTTAGCAGTGCTATAGTCTTTTCTATACTTTTTAGGTCATCCACATTTGAAATTAATTTCCTTCTTCTAAAATTATGCATTCATATATTAGAAAAAAAATAATCTTTAACTTTCAGAAAAAATCAAGAAGGAAATGACTGCCAAGGGTTCAACAGGAATAGAAGTTCTTCTCTCAACTTTAGAGGTAACTTAATGTTTTTATATTAAATCAGTGAACCAGTATAATTCGAATTCGTAAAGCTTAGGTCTCAATTGTAGTCAGTAACTAGTTTATTCACTGGATTTTAGGAACAGAGTAAGAAGCCTTTTACTTTTCTTAAAGGTAGATGATTAAATGCTTTAGCTATGGCAACTTCTTTTTAAACAAAAGATTCAAAACTTAACATACAAGCTGATGGTGTATTATTTGAAATAAATAGCAACTTTGGTTATTTGGCCAGTGCTGCTGTTTAGCATGTAATTTTAAAACCTAGGGCATGATGCAACCAAAGGTAAGCCCTTTTAAGTCCCATTGATGTCAGAGATTGACAGAGATGTTATTTTTGCTATATATTTAAATATCCCTTTGCCTTTAAATATTTGCTTTCTTTTATTTATCACATTTCTACACTGCCCAATATCTGAACCTGATTTATACATCTAATTCTGAAAGGAAAGAGTGGGAATTTTTACAGTGCAAACTCTAAACCTTAATCATTTCTAACAGCTAATTTGTCCTTTCTTTAGCTTTAAGTATATGTACTTTTTTACATTATGGAAGATGTGATATAAAATCCATTAAATACTTACTATTCATTCATTTCAGAATACAAGAGACCTCCAGACTACACTGAATATCTTAAACATCCTAATTGAATTGGTGGCAGTAGGTACGTTTTTATATGAAATTGTAATTTGTTGCCCCTGTCTGAGCTTGTAGTGCCTTTTGTCTAATAAATGTGACTGGTTATATTCCAATTTAAACACACACATAGGGGCTTTGTATAACACGACAGCCCAGTGAGGTTGCGGCGCATGAATATGCAATCCTTGCTTGGGGGTTGTCATGTCATGCAAACTCTGTGAGTGTGGGATACACAAGGCCTCGCATAACCCATGGTTTGTTTTAGGGTTATGCAATGTTTGTTTAACCTTCACATAACCCATGCTCACCGGGTTTGCATGAAATGACAATGCCCAGGTAGGGGTTGCATATTCAACCTGGTACCTGCAGGTGCCACAGCTCATCCGAAAGAAGTCATAGAGTTCATTTTTTCTGACATCAAGAGAATAAATGCTTCTTATAGCCATTAAAATGTAATTTGCAATGACTGTATGATAAAAATGTCCCATAGCAAGGTCTCTATATCTTAGGATTGCTGATGATAGCTCATATTTTATTTCTAGGCAGTAGCCGCAGGACAAGTGTCCTTGTTTCTAGAGGAGGGACACAGATCTTATTGCAGTTGCTTGTGAATGTCAGCAAAGAATCACCACCAAATGAAGAATTAATGGTGCTACTTCATTCTCTTCTTGCAAAAATTGGTCCAAAAGGTGAGTTGAACCTAAATAAAATCCTGTTACACCTATTGTTTTTGTTCTGGTGGGTACTGCTGGAAGAAAAGTGCAGATATAGCACACAGTGCAATCCTGTCCCTGAGTTCTACATACTGGACGAAAATAGGGTCACTACTAAATTCCTTGGCACCAGGAGAACACAAAAATATGCTGATTTTACATTGTCGTAACTGATCGGCTGGTACTATAGTGCCAGCACAAGCGAAAAAATTGTCGGGGTTTCGGGTATGGCAGGGATGGAGTGAAGCTTTGTTGGAATCATATATTCAGAAGTTGGTCCTATCTCTTATGCTGGCATAATGTTATGCCTGCAAAAGAAATGTTGTAACTTAAACATTCCCATTGAATTTCTTGAACAGTCCCAAACAACTGCCTTCACAGCCATAAAGCAGGATAGGGGTCTGTCTAGTTTGTAGCCAATGACAGCCTACTCAGAAATAGCTCGGCCACTGTTATCCACGCACTGGTAACTTCTAGATGCAATTTGTTGTACGTGAAAACTGAATAAGAAGACTTCTTGAAGATTTCAGATAGTACAAAATGAAGCAGCTTGGTTGCTAAGTGGTTATATGGAATATATTTTTTCAGTTCTTCATTTGTGATTTTCATGCATTGGAAGTGGGAAAGATCCACTGTCCTTCAACATTCACAGGGGCAAGGATCTCCTCCAGATCTGGTGTCATTAAGTTCAAGAATGAAGCTTTCAGCAGCATTCAGTTCAAGGTCGCCTTTTACTCTAGAAGGTTCCTGTGCCTTTTCAGAGTGAATTACATAGCAATATAACAGATGCAGCAGTATCTTGTAGATAGATTTAGCAACAGGGACTGCTGCACTTATTTCTTCTTTGTCATGCAATTTTCCCAGGCACAGCCCCCCTAAAGAAACAGTCCCAGTCCTATATTTTGCTTTCAGAACTCATTCTACTACTGATGCTGTTCAATAAAAGCTGTGACTGTTGGTTTCAGCTGTGTGTCTATTCTAATAGAGGCCTCCCTATCCACTTGTTCATCACCACAGCTGTGTTCAGGATGGGACACACACTGTGAGTTGGGTCTAGGTTTTTCCCCCCCAACGTTGCACCCACTAGGTCAGCATCTTCTCCATAATCTACCCATTGGAGCGCCAGTAAGGCTGAGGGGGCAGGGTTCAGCATCCCATGTTCTTTCCAAACTACCTTGATTTACTGCTGGTATGATATACTATGCAGTTGGACTGTGTATAAATAGCAAGGTCTGGCAGGAAAAAAACCAGTAGATACTTGCATTCAACTACATGACAGCAGAGACAGCTGATTCAAATAATGAATAGATCTGGAACAATAGAGCCAGTCTGAGACCCAGTTGAGGCCCACTGCTACCTGAATGAATTCATTGTTTGTTGCACCATTTGCAAGGATTGTCTACAGAAGTACATACCTTAGGTTGTGAATGTCTCTCTTCCCAGACCCAGGAGTCCATGGCCAGGGATTGAATCTAAGGCCTCTTGTCTGCTAAGCCTGTGCTGTTTCACTGAGCAACAGCTCCACATAAGGCTTCTTCGATATCATTATCAGCCAAATCATGAAAAGCAATAGGCTGCTTCTTCTTCGTGGTCTGTGAATCACACATATGGGCTCTGTACCTGCGCAGAGCCTCGATTCGAGAAACTTCTGTAGCTGAGGAATTTTGACAGGAATCTCTCCCCCACCATCCTATTGCGCATATTCCAGTGGGTTCCCACTTAGTCCCTCGGTTCTTCATTGACTGCTGTTGTAGTAGTACTCGACAGAAGGGACTTCCTAGTGTTGTGACTGTGCTGAGAGGATTTTGCGTTTTTCCCCCACTTTTTCTTCACTCTTCTTTTAGTTTTTTCTGTCTTTACAGTTATTCATTGTGGTTTATTTTTATTTCAATTATAAGCAATCGTTTGATTGTGCGCTGCCTTAGGGTGTATAGCCATTAAGGCCCCTTTTTAAAAAGTGCATTTGTTGTGGGGGTAAATTGCCTCCCACGGATGGTCACTCACTGTGCTTAGGTGAAGGACAGACTGTTTGTCACGGCTGCATGTCATTTAGCAAGCAGACAAGGAAAAACCGTGCTGACAGACTCAAGGCGATTCTTTGGGAGAAGACTTTGAAGGTGGCAGACGCCCTAAGAAATCTATGGCGTCTGGGGCAGATCAGTCAATAAGCAGGGCTAAGGGCGTGGATAAGCCCCCTCGGGAGGAGACTGTAGAGAAATCGGCGGCTTCAACTTTTTGATCAGCTCTGGCTCTAGCCATCGGCCGTTCTGACCCGCCAACTCCAGGGGAATCTTTGGCGGTCTCTCTAGCAATGAAAATATCGAAAAAGGCAAGGTCTTCCCATTCTTCGGAGGCACAAAAGAAAAAGAGGAAACGGTCTAAAAAGATTGCTTCTCCAATTAAGTTGCCTGTTTCTTCGCCGACTCCTCCTCCAGTGCTAGACTCACTGATGCCAATGGATGCTGCACCTTCGGTATCGAGAACAGTACTGTTGCCAATGGTGTCTATTTCAGAAGGGGAGATAAGAGACTCGACATTGACTCGGGATCGAGGGGAAGAGCCAGTGTAGTGTAGTGGTGAGAGTGACGGACTGGGAGCCGGGAGATCCGGGTTCTAGTCCCCACTTGGCCATGGAAGCTCACTGGGTGACTTTGGGCCAGTCACAGACTCTCAGCCCAACCTACCTCACAGGGTTGTTGTTGTGAGGATACAACGGTGAGGAGGAGGATAATGTAAGCCGCCTTGAGTTCCTTGCGAGAGGGAGAAAGGCGGGGTATAAATGCAATAAATAAATATAAATAAATGTCGGGCTGGCTCCAGTACAAGAGCATCACTGTGAATTATCCCCGCAATCTGTCCTCTCAGCTTATTCTCACAGGGGTGAAGGGGCGCCTGCCTCTAGGCAAACTTGTTGTTGGGTGAGGTCTCGATCTCCCCATTCTGACTCGGACCAAGGATCAAATTGGTCTTTTCCCTGGAGACATTGCCATTATTGGGATGACTAGAATTACTGTCAATCCCATCCCTATCCATATGGTCATTATCCCTGTCAGGGAGTTATGCAACATCACCAGGAGTTCTCTCCTATGGCTTGACCATTGGTTGCAGAATGTTTTTATGCCACCACCACCTCCTCTGCCAGTTGCGAGGGTGTCAACTCCTGTGTTGCTGGTGCCTGCTCCTCAGTTTTCTCCACATCCTCTTCAACCATCGGTTCCCAAGACTTCTGAGATGCAGAGAGTTGATGAGCACAGAGTATCTTCTCCGCTTCCTCAAGCAGAGTCTTCTAAACATGATGAGAGAGAGGTTCAGGGAGACTCCTATTGTTCCCCAAGGGAGGATTACCAATCTGACTCTGTTTCAGTTTCGTCTGTTCCATTATTGCTTCCATCGCCTGATGGTGTGTTGGGCTCTCAAGATCCATCCTCACCTTTGGAGTTTATGGGACATTTTTCTGAACAAGTCTCTAGAATGGCCCAGTCACTCAGCCTTGAGGCTCAACAACCAGTGGAGAGAGTTAAAAATCCAGTATTTGATGACCTTCATACCTACTCTAGCGCTCCGGTGGCTCTTCCTTTTCTGCCGACCTTACTCCAGCCTGTGCAGCTTTCCTGGAAGGCACTCTCTTTCATGACTCTGACTTCTAAAAGGCTGGAGACCATGTATAGGATTCAAGAGAAGGATGCAAAATTTTTATTTACTCATCCTCTGCCTAACTCAGTTATTATGGAACCATCGCAGGGAAGGTCTAATCGGGTTCATTCTTCTCCAGTAGACAAGGAGGGCAGGAGATTGGATTTAATGGGCAGGCATATCTATTGTTCTTCTTCCCTTGGTTTGAGGGTCACAAATTACCAAGCAACTGTGGCTTGATACCAACTGTTTTTGTGGAAGAAGATTGGCTCCCTGTGTGACTATCTTCCAGACAATTAGTGTGAGTTGGTGCGTGTGTTTCAGTCTGAGGCAAGTAAACTAGCAAGGCAACCAATTAACACTGCTCAGCACCAAACCAATTGTGATGCCAAGGCAATGGTGCGAACTATTGCACTCCGATGGCATGCATGGTTGAGGTCAGCAGGCCTCACACAGGAGGCGCGCTCCCGAATTGAAAACCTTCTGTTCGATGGCGAAGGTTTATTTAACTTGAAGACTGATGAAGCCATGGATACTACACCGAAGGCAAAGACCATGGCACAGAAAATGGGACTGTCACAGGCTCAACCAGTCTTTCGACAGCGCCGCTGGTACCGTCAATCGTCTTTCCACCAGCCTCAACCTCAACTAGATTGGCAGGTGTGCCAGCAACCAGTCTCTCAACGAAAATGTCAGTTTGCTTTGACATCACGGTTTCAGTCGTCTCATAGGAGAACAAACTATGCAAAGAAACAACGTATTTGACTGCCCACTTCTGTTACCGTCTTCTGTTACAAATACAGTCAACGTATTTGACTGCCCACTTCTCTCGGACCACTCTCCTCTCTTTGGCTCCCATCTCGCAGCCTTTTTTCCAGCATGGCAGCAAATAACAACAGACTCCTGGGTCCTCGCTATTATTCTTTGAGGTTACAAAATCGAGTTCAAAGCTCTTCCACCCTTATCAGGCATCGCTGCCATGATTTCGTCTCCAGTTCTTCTAGGGGAGGTGGACAAGCTTCTTTTGAAGGCACAATCAGACCAGTCCCTCCATTGGAGATGTACGAGGGGTTTTATTCCTGTTATTTTGCAGTGCCCAAAAAGGACAGTGGGCTTCGCCCAATTCTAGTTCTCAGAAGGGTCAATGTGTTCATTCCACCCAGAAAGCAGAATGACTACGTTGACTTCGATCCTACCCTTGCTGCAGAGAGCAGGTTGGTTCGCAACCATCGATCTGAAGGATGCGTATTTCCATTTTGCAATAGAGGAGCTCAGCCAGCATTTTCTCCAGTTTACAGTGGATGGTCTTGCTTACCAGTTCATGGTGTTGCCTTTTGGGCTTGCTACAGCTCGGGACTTCATGAAATGTATGGCCATGGTGTGTGCCCATCTCAGGCCTCAAGGGGTTCAGATTGACGATTGACTTCTAGTTGCTCAGGCAAAGGGCCATTTGCAGAAGGCCATCCTGCTTACATTGGATTTGTTGGAAAACTCCAGCTTGTGCGTGAACACAGAGAAATCATTTTGGTGCCATGTGAAGTTGTCCAGTTCATCAGAGCTTCTATAGATTCTCTGGGGGGTTGGGCGTTCCTTCCTTGAGATCGAGCACCAGTGTTAGTGCAGCTTGTGACGGACATTCCAGCTTGCCATACCGTATGAGCCTACACAGTAGAGAAACTACTTGGGGTGATGGTGGCTACAGCAGTGGTGGTCCTGTATGCCTGCCTTTGCCTGAGGACGTTACAGAACTGGTTCATCAGGGCATTCGACCTGGGGCAGGATGCCCAAAGAGTCAGGCTACAGCTCCCTTCTGTTGTCAAGGCTTTGCTTCGCTAGTGGACGGTGTCGTCGAACCTCCTACAAGGCTTGCCTTTCCAGCTTCCTACACCAACATTGATGGTCATGATGGATGCCTCGCTGCTAGGTTGGGGCACTCACTGCGAGCACCTCAAGTTACAGGGCCTATGGTCAAAGGCTGAGGCGAGCAGTCACATCAGTGGTCTAGAGCTTCTTGCTGTTGACAAGGCCTTGAAGGCTTTTGAATGGTCCACCGTGGCCGTCACATCCAGATCGCTTCCGACAACATGACAGTCGTACTCCACCTCAACAAACGGGGGGGGGGGGGACTTACTCGATAGCTTTAATTTGGCTGATGATACAGATTTTTGAGTGGTGCATTGACCACTGACTTCACTGCAGTTCATATTGCAGGCAAATACAACTCCCTGGTCGATCATCTGAGTCACTCCTTTTCAGTCTCCCACAAATGGGAGCTGAATCCAAGCATCTGCAACCACTTGTTTCATCGGTGGGATCACCCCTCCCTGGACCTGATTGCGTCGGAGGAGAATGCAGTGTGCCTCAGTTTCTGCAGTCGAGCGGGCAGAGGTGCGAGGTCTCTTGGAGAGTCCTTTGCCCAGAATTGGAGAGGTGTTTCCTCTGCATGTTTCCACCATTTCCCTTTCTCACCTGAGTGATAGCAAAGGTGGAGAAGGACAAAGCGGAGAGCATCCTGATTGCACTATGGTGGCCCAGGCAGCCTTGGTTTGCCAAACTCCCATGTCAGTCCAGAGGAGACTATCTTCAGTTCCCGTTGACACTAGCCCTGTTGTCCAGGGACAGAGGCAAGGTGAGATATCCCAACCTACTTACCTTGCATCTCACTGCATAGACAATCTGGCGGTAGATCAAATAAACTTACCTGCTTTGCTTCAGTCTGTTCTTGAGGCAGCTAGGAAACCTGCTACCAGAAAATCTTATGCAAGTAAGCAGGCATGTTTTACTCTTTTCTAGTCACTGACTTCGATCCTGTCTGGTGTACTCTACAGGATATTCTGAAGTTTTTATTCTCGCTCAATGAGCAAGGACTGAAAAGTTCTTCTCTGAGAGTTCACATAGCAGCCATTTCAGCTTCCCATCTTGCCGATAATGTCTCCGCAGATTTCTCGCATCCTCCAATCTGCCAGTTTTTGAAGGGAGTTAGAAATCTTGCTCCTCCTGTGAAACCTCCGGTGCTGGCATGGAGCGTGTCTCTAGTACTGCATGCGCTCACCAAGAAACCATTCGAGCTTCTTGCTACAACCGATTTTCATCTTCTCTTGCCAAAAGTGGTGTTCTTGGTGGCCATTACTTCGGCCCGATGCTCTCGAGAGTTACGTGCCCTTCAAGTGGACAATCCATACTTACACTTTCATAGAGACAAAGTAGTACTTTGTCCTAACATTGCTTTCCTGCCTAAAGTGGTTTCAGGTTTTTATTTGGGTCAGGATATAGTTCTTCCTGCCTTTTTCGCCTCACCCTCAACAGCGATTGAAACGACGCTGCACGCCTTAGATGTTTGCAGGGCTTTGGCGTTCTATACAGCTAGAACAGAGTCATTTTGTTGATCCCAGCATTTGTTTATCTGTTATGGGGGATCTAAGAAGGGATTTCCTGTGTCCTCCCAGCACCGGGTGTCTTGGGTAGTCCAAGCTATTAAACTGTCTTATGAACTACAGTGCTTAAATTGTCTGGTTTGGTGACAGCGCACTCAACCAGAGCAGTAGCAATATCAGTGGTGTTTGAAAGAGGGGTATCAATACCAGAGGTCTGTCGGGCTGCAACCTGGTCGACCCCTTCCACCTTAGCCAAGCATTATCATCCTGACGTTCAAGCCAGAAGAGGCTGCTCATTTGGTCAGGCAGTGTTGTCAAAGGTTCTTCAATGAGGACACCGACCCACCTCCTGGTATGTAAGCCGGTTATACACCCATATTTGTGATGCACAGAGACCATGAAGAAGAAAGTCAGGTTGCTTACCTGTAACTGGAGTTCTTCAAGTGGTCATCTGTGCATTCACACAACCTACCCACCATCCCTACTTCAGTATCAGTATCATGTTTGGTGTTGGTGCCAAGGTTCCTTGGTCTTAAGGGGGCCACAATTGGCTGTCTCCTTGGAACTGATGGATTGAGCAGGAACCTGCTGGAATGTGCACTGTGGGTTGGTGGGGGAGGGGTCCCCACCAAAATTCCTCAGCTGTAGAAATTTCCCAAATTGAGGCTCCACACAGGCACAGAGCCCATATATGTGAACGCACAGATGACCACTCGAAGAACTCCAGTTACAGGTAAGCAACCTGACTTTTTGTGGAGGCTGCATTTCCATGTCTTTAGGGTAGAGTATCCTGGTTCTGCAGCTATGGACTAGTGAACTCCCACTTAGCTGATTTTGGAATGATCTGATTCAGTTGAATTTGTTTGTAAAATAACAAAATTAATCTGAAAGGTGAGGCTGGGGGTGACTAGAGAGAGGGCCTTTTCGGTGGTGGTGCCTCAGCTTTGGAACTGTTTTCCTAGAAAGGGTAACCTGCTGTTGACATTTTTTCTGTGCCAGACAAAACTCCTTTTATTTTTCCTAGGCCATTTATACTTACATATTTTATTCTGGTTTTATACCAAACTGTGTCTTTATTGTTTGACTGTATTGTTTATATGAATTTAATACTATGTAAGCTACTGTGAGAATCCTGTGGGATTACAGTGAAGATTAGCAAATTATAGGAATAAATAATAATTCCACAGAGCCTTAAAAATCAGCCTGTGGGGTGTGGTGGTGGTGGTGGTGGTGGTGGTGTTTTTGGTAAAGCTCTGATCTGATTAGCGTCCAGGACTTAACCAAAAGTAGATTAAATTTTGAGAGACAGTTGAAAACGTTACAAACCCAAGAGAAAACAGAAACACTTTTTTCAGCTGTTTGCCAAGAAAGCCTGTAAATACTGAGCTGAGGGGAATTTTCTTATTGGTAAGCACCTATCAGTAGTGCTACCACTGAAATGAGCACGAAAGCACAAGTTGGAGTTGAAAGGTAAATTAACATATATATAAAAATAATATTAAACTAAGATAGTCCAAGAACAGGCTTGACATTCAAGATGCATGTGGAATTGTGGTGGCTTTGCTGTTCTGAAAATATTGCATGGTTAGATGTGAAGGCAATAAATGGGCTGAATAATGCCCATTGCCTACTGTCCTGAACTAAAGACTCGAGTTTCTGTTTCACTCAAAGTGGTGTCACTAAATTTTAGTTAATTAACTTAAATGAAATTACTGTGTTTTAAATAATTCTATAAATGTGTCTGAATAAATTTGAGTTTGCATGGGTGCTAATAATTTAATCTCTTCTGGATTTTCAGATAGAAAATTTGGAGTAAAAGCCAGAATTAGTGGTGCTTTAAATATAACTCTGAACATAGTGAAACAGAACTTGCAGAATCAAAGGCTAATACTGCCTTGTCTCCAAGTGTTACGAGTATACTCAACTAATTGTAAGTACTGTGACATTTTTCTCCCATGTCTCAATTTACATAGATATTTGGTATATAAGATGAAAGTACCTTCGTATTACATTTATATCAGTGCTAAAAGCTAGTAGAGGTGTGTGTGTTAGAAAAAATCATAGGCTGAGTTTGTAATCACTAGAATTGCTAGCACAGCACATGACTTGTCCACAGTTGTGCATGCAGAGCCTCTACTCCCATCTTTCGTTGTCAGTATTTGGCTCTTATGTTCTCAGGAACCCATTACATCTGCCTCTATTGAGCACTGAGTGTTAAGTCCCACTTCATGGATGATCAGGCAGTAGGTATGGGGATCTGGCTCAGAGGAACAAGGGGAAAGGGTTTTGCCAGGTTTATTCTTAGTTAAGTGTTGCATTACCAACCCTGTTTCATGCTAACCGGGATTCCTATGAAAATGGCTAGTGCTTGTTAGCGCTAACCATTTTTAACATACTGGCAATGTAATGCTTAACAATAGTTAACAATGAGAGGAATTCAATAACAAGAGGAGAGGGGCTTGGAGTGGGGAGTCCGCAACAGCCCTAAAAGTAAATACGACCTGGTTCACACATTAAGCCAATGCATGGTTTTGGGGTTGTTGAAGTCTGGGTTGTCATGATGTACGAACCCAGCCATGCTAACAAACCATGGTTTGTTAACTATGAACAACACAGAAAGAGACTGAGTTGTTCTTGGGTTGTGAACTCTGGGTTGTTTAAACCATGGGTTGTTGATATATATGAACCCAGAACCGCGGGTTGTTCATGGGTTGTTTTGCCAGGCTACAGAGAAAGCAGGCAAGAGTGGTTAAAAACACACACACAGAAACAGCAGCTGCTCTACATGCTAGTACTATAGCGCCACAAAGGTGTTTGGGATACAGGGAGGGAGAGAGCAAAGGAGGAGGGAAAATAAACAGCCCAGAGACTGAGAAAGCAAACCACGGTTTGTTCAATC
The DNA here is from genome assembly GCF_057233095.1 of Heloderma suspectum. Classification (NCBI taxonomy): domain Eukaryota; kingdom Metazoa; phylum Chordata; class Lepidosauria; order Squamata; family Helodermatidae; genus Heloderma; species Heloderma suspectum. Next base: position 93,292,193 of record NC_139459.1, read on the forward strand.
ATTTGCCAGATAAACCCTGGGTAGGGCAACAAACCATGGGTTAATTGGGTTAAATAGCATGGGTTAAATAAACCATAGCTTAACATTATGTGCAAACCAAGTCACTATTTGAAGAAGGAAATGTTTGATTTTGGTATTTTCATCATCTTAGGGAAATATATATTGGTAAACTAGGTTTTGGTTAGATTTGCAGTATTTTAAGTATAAGCATTCATATCAATTTCTTTTTCACTTCAGTGTTACAAATGTAATCTTTTTTATTTTCAGCTGTAAATGCTGTGTCATTGGGTAAGAATGGAGTTGTGGAGTTGATATTTAAGATAATTGGTCCTTTTAGCAAGAAGAATACCGGGCTTATGAAGTGAGTAGAATATCTGAATATATTAAATAGATGTGTGTGTTTCTTTAATGTTGTGAACAGTGTTTATCTGAGATATAGTCATACATAGAATTTGAAATGGGGAAAAGAATGTGTTATGTAAGGCTCAGTTGCAGTGATTTTGCTAAGTAACTCTTTATGTTAAGAAAATTTAGTCAATGCATTACTGTTTTCAAGGTGTTGCCCTTGAGTCTTGACATACAAAAGTAGCCTGTCTCCCCTTTTTATAGGCTACAATCCAGACAACCATGTGACATGTTCTTTGTGCTCAACAGGCTTTTGATTTCCCTGGCCCCTGCAACAGCTGCCGCATGCTATATTCATAATCTTGGAAACAATAAATTGGTAATAACAGAAGTGCATAGGATAAAGTGCATAGGATCTTTAGTATAGATATTCTGATTTGGATACCCACATGATATGCAGCCTAATCATATGTATCTTATGCATATGTGCTTGGAAGTAAGGCTCACTGATTTCCATAAAATGCTCGTAGGTTCCTTTAAAACATATTGTAACCAGAATGTTTTTAAGTCAAGGAAAATAGTCTTTGAAAAGACAATCACACCACCAGTATCTGGTTTTGTATATACATGCTGCTGCAGAGGGTCAAATATTTTGGAATATGAAACAAAAATAATTTAAATTAATATTATTTTTCAAGGAATTAACATGTTAAAAGTTTAGGACAGCAGTCTGTGCACAGTTAGGCTGCTTAACTACAAGCATCATCTAGATTTACTAGCTTGTCTGTGTTTTGTTTTGTTTTTATATTCACAGGGTTGCTTTAGACACCCTTGCTGCATTGCTAAAATCAAGTAAGTGCATGACTCAGTATTTAAACAAAATTACATTTAGAGCATGTGGATTGTGAGCAGATTAAAATATGTTTTTGCTTACAGAGGTAACACTGAAAATTAACATTTTATGGATTGCACCTTAAAAGCTCATCTTGTGTATTGTGGTGGGGGATTCGGCTGAGGAAGTGGAAGAAATGCAGAAGCGCCACAAATCTTTTATCCTCACTTTGGAGTAATAGACAAGGTTTTGCAGTATTCCATGTGCTTCATGGAATTGCTTCAAATATCTGTTTGTATTGATTTATGTTTTAATTACAGTTTCTATCCAAACCTTTCCCCAAATAGTTCAGGGAGGTATACATTGTCCCTGCTCCTTCCAATTTATCCTCACAACAACACTGTGAAGTAGGTTAGGATGAGAGTGTGTGTGACTGGCCCAAGGACAACCACTGAGTTTAATTCTGAGCAGGGATTTGAATTGTGAGACTTCCTACTCAGTCTGCATCCAATACGCTAACTCAGGGTTAAGCAACCTGATGCCCTCCAGATGTCTTGGATTACAACTCCTCTAATCCCTGACAGTTGGCTTTGCTGACTGGGGCTTGTGGGGGTTGTAGTCTAAAATATCTGGAAGGTTCTAGGTGGCCTACCCCTGTTCTAACTGCTACATTACCCTGGCTTGTATCTATACTAGTTAATCATATCACTGGCATTACTGACTGTCAGTTTCAAGTATCTTTAAGAGCCAATTCATGTGTTTGTTTTTTAAAGTTTTGCCTAAATATCTGTAATATGAGAACAAGGGAATTTAACATATCAAACTGGTATGCTTCTCAGAGATCTGGAACTGGTACTGGATTACTTTCATACTTGATTGACAGCAGAAACAAACTCAGTTATTTGAATCTTACCTGGATTGACACTCTGAAGTGCTTATAGTTCTTTGACAAGTCTTAAATCTTTTTCTCCCCCAAGAAACGAATGCAAGGAGAGCTGTAGACAGAGGCTATGTCCAAATGCTTTTAACAATTTATGTAGACTGGCACCGTCATGATAGTCGGCATAGGCACATGTTGATCCGCAAGGGAATCTTGCAATCTATTAAAAGTGTTACAAACATCAAGCTGGGGAGAAAAGCGTTTCTTGATGTCAATGGAATGAAAGTTCTGTACAACACTTCACAAGTAAGTTTTAAGACCTTATATCACTATGAATGCATAATGAAGCCTCTTTATTTTATTTATTTATTTATTACATTTATATTCTGCCATTTTTCCTCTTTAAGAAACCCAAGGCAGCGTACATAATTGTCCTCCTCTCCATTTTATCCTCGCAACAACAACCCTGTGAGGTAGGTTGGGCTGAGAGTCTATCCGGCCCAGTCACCCAGTGAGCTTCCATGGCTGAGTGGGGACTAGAACCAGGATCTCCCAGCTCCCAGTCCAACACTCTAGCCACTAAACCACACTGGCTGTCCATTATATTCCATTAAGATGACAACAAGGTTGTTTTCATGACACAACAGTCCGCCATGGGTAATTTAAACCATGGTTAGGCTATGGTGTGTGGAGGGCACATCCAGCTGCCGTTATGAATTTGCAACCCCTGCTCAGGAGTTGTCATACTGTGTGAACCCAGCAAGCATGGGTTATGCAAGGGTTAAACAGCCTCACATAACCCATGGTCTATTTTAGGGTTATGCAAGGATTGTTTAACCCTCCCATAACCCACACTCTTGGGTTCGCATAGCACGACAATCCTGAGTAGGAATTGCATATGTATTCTGGGGCCCGTGGGCACCACGGTTTGTCCAAACCAGGTCAATATAAACATGCTTCATAGATAAAATCTTTAAAACTGTACAGATGAAAGTATTGCTGTTTTTCATCAACAGAAAAATCATCATGTTTCACATAGGGAATTACATTCATTCTGATCCACTACTTTTGACATTCGAAAGTTAACAGATAGTCTGAGTCTGCACTTGACTATATTGCCTTTTATAGTCCACAATTGCCAACCAGGATTATTTATTTATTTAAAGCATTTTTATCCCATTCTTCAGCCAAAAAGGTACCCAGAGCAGCTTACATATTTATTGCAAACTAGTGTTTGCTGCACTCTGGCCTAGATCACACTGTGCCATAAAAATCCTTATTCTACCTTCTTATCTCTGAAATAAATATTGCCTGTCTTCAGCCAGACTTCCACACTGAAGTTGTTCAACAATAGAAGTTGGACATCTGCATACTTAAATGCCTGTTGGTAGTACTTCTAAACTGTAAATGATATCTGAGCACAGCAAGTAATCAGACTACCATTCTAGGAGAAAGTCTTCAACATAGCCAAGACCTATGCCGTTGAGTAAGTTTTCCAGTGCAGAAACTGCACACAAATTCCTGCACTCTGAAATAATGGCAACAATTTTTGTTTACACATTGGGCAAGTTTGGATGATCAGTGGGAGAAACAACACAGCATCAGTTCCCCCCACGCATGCTGGTTGCATGACCGGGATTACCCTAATTATCGTGCCACCTCGTGGATTGCCGTGTTGTCTGAACCTGACATGTGGCATGGGCATAGTTCATTTTCAGCCACCTTACAACCCTACTGCAAAGCGAGGGTGAAAATGAACTACACCCTCACCACGTGCCGAGTTCGGATGACACGGCAACCTGCAATGCAGCGTGGGTAATTAGGGTAATCCTGGTCACGCGACCAGCGTGCGCAGGGGGAACAACTGATGCTGCATTATTTCCCCTGCTGATCATTTGAGCCCAGTCATTAAAACAGTCTTCTAGAAGGAGATGCATGCTGTGGAACTTTTTTAATGAGTTTGGCTTGTCTAGTGCCATATGTAAATGAGAGAAATATTCCATTATCACATGATGAGGATCCTTACATTCCTACTAACTGTCATAGTAGAGCCAACCTTCATAAACAGTAAAATGTTTGACATGCAGTGCTCTATTTTATAATAACTTATTTGTTGTAATAGGAATGCCTTGCAGTAAGAACTCTTGATCCACTTGTCAACACTTCCAGTTTAATAATGAGAAAATGCTATCCTAAAAATCGTCTTCCACTACCAACTATTAAAAGTGCTTTCCATTTCCAACTGCCTGTCATCCCTGTTAATGGACCAGTGTATCAGCTGTATAGTTTGCCTCCTGAAGGTATGGCTAATTTTGAAACATAATGGCCTTGTCTGTATCTTGTCTCTGTAGTACTGTAGGAAGGTATATATATATACACACTTACAATTATATAGTTCTTTTCTTCTTGGGGTGGGGGCACTCCTGAAATCCTAATATTATACAGTTCAGTACAGATTCTCTCTTTAAAAGCTGTACTCCACTTTTTAAAGAAAGGGATGGAAAAATACTGTATGGTATAGTGTACTATACAATACTATATCTGGATGATTGAAATTTATATCTGCATGTAAATAGGCTAAAATGTGACACATCAGTTTTCATTTTCGGCTATTAACCAAAATAATACTTTAAGCTTAATATTCATTTATTAAGCTAACAATACATTTCAGTTAGTTTAGTTTGTGCCAGCGGCTTGTATCCAGTGGTTGTGTAAATGGAAGACAGTTCATGCAATTATTGTTTCGCTTCTCCTTCTCCTCATGCAGCTCTATGTACTCCCTGAAAACCCTCTCTCCAGAGGGTGTGCGGTAGTCCTGAACAGTGAGGGCTGTGTTGTACGGTGGTGCAGTGGGAGTGAGGGATCATCCAAAATTGGGTGGGGAGATTGGTTGCATAAGCTGTCTTCCATATGTGCAACCATTGGATACAAACCAATTTACTCATTGCCTTTTGAAGTATTTTAACATCTTTAATATATATGATTGATCTGAAGAATGGGATTAAAAATGTGTACTGTAAATCCACACGTCATATTTTAATTAACCCTGATTTCAAAAAGTTAAAACAATGTTTTGCTTGTGTATGTCAGGAGTGAAAGTACTTTCACATTGCACAATCATATTAGGCTTGAAGTTGACAATGGATGGACACACCCATTGGGGAGTAGCCAGGTGTATTGGCTTCTTGATGGATACTGAAACAGAAAAGGAGCTATGCTGCCATTTATGTGTTGCAGGGTATGTGATTTTTCAGAGAAAGAGATAAATGTCTATGTAAGAAGGTGATGCTGAGAAGGCTGACAGTAAAACATGCATCCTTGTCTAACCTAGCCTTCACAATTACTACTCAGGCTGTAGTTGTCTGCCATTTCCTCCCATTTATTCATTCTGCTTCTCCTGTGCCCACCTCCATGCTGTTGATTTCATTATTGCTACCAATTTCCCTTCACTTGTGGGGAGATGTCTGCCTTAGCTCAGGACCAGCAGTTGAGAGAGTGAGCTGAGGGTACAGTTTTTATAGAGTCATGATATGAATGTTTGCACAACTTTCCCATTTCCCATTTTAGCACTTATGCTACTGACTCTGAATTTAGAAGGGAAATGACCTGTTGCAACACTGTGAAGCCTCCACATGTAGCTCCTTCCTCTCTTCCAGTGGCCATTATGTTGACACTAGGGATAGTTGCTGCAAATGGCCATGCAAATGCGAACTTTCAAGACTTTTTTAAAAGTGAGAAGTATACAATATAGTACTGTTAAACTGTCAAAGCATGTAGATCAGGTGTTATTTTCAGATTGCTAAATTTATGATCCAGAAAAGCACCAGTGAAAGGGGATGGATAGAAGGTGACTTTTCCATCCCCTTCTCCCAGCACCTCTCAAAGCCTCCTTTCCCCAAATACCTCATCCCATCTTGAATGGGTTGAGGTGTGGCTGAGAGGGGGAATGCTGAAAATTGGATGGAGGCACCTTCCATGAGTGGGATCCTGAACTCATGGAAAGTGCCTCTGGCCAATTTTCAGCCAGCCCCCATCAGCCACCCACATCACAGCTCACCCCATTCAGAAGGGGTATTCCAGGTCGGGGGCTGCTGGGGGTGGGGGGAAGGTCACATAAAGTGTTGTGGTCCTACTGACCCACTTGATGATCTTCAAGGGAAAATATTTAATAGATTTGTTTCTGTCACATGGAGAATCTGGGTAATTAAATATGCAGCACAGAGTCTCATGGGAATTTTAATTCACAAGTAGTTTTTGGTTTCAGTTGGTGAGTGAAAGGTTTCACATGCATCATTTTTTTTCTGGGATGTACATGTTGTAGAAAACGTACATCTGCCCTACTTATAGAACATTTTATATCACAGTGGATGACGTAGTAGATGAAAGTGATGACAATGATGACACCGAAACAGAATCTGAGATTGAAAATGATAATGAAGATGATATAGATCAACATTTTAAGGTTAGTAATAGAATTGAGGAAATAAACTCATATCGTATTCTGGAAATATTTTTGTTACTTTTCTGAAAAATTGCTTGTGTATACAATATATTTTCAAAATCATAAATATGTTAATTGTATAGTACAGCTTGTGGATGAATTGTCAAAACACTATGGAGAAATGACACTGAAAGTGATCTAGATTTATATCAAGTAAGCTTGGATCTGTGTTTTTGATTGAAGTATTTCACAAACTTGTTGAACTCTGCCTAGCCCACCAAAATTTCTCAACTTTTGTTCTTGTTTAACCGATAAAAACCATCTGTTTGGCAGGAAAGTATCCAGAGATCCGTGGGCAGCTTTCTGCTGTATATATGAATTTGTGGGTTGGGGCAAAAGGATATTAAAGATGGTTCCAGCAGCAGACCACTGCCTTTCCCCTATGACATCCATACTCTTGCTGGCTTGAGTTTCCCCAATTCACTTATTATCCCCAGCAGCAATGGTCCGGTTCTGGCAGCCAAGTTTCAATACAGGCAGGACCTGTGCATGATTCTAGAGCAGTGGTGGGCAGAAAGCAGATCTTGTCCTATTGGTGGATCTCTCGGTGATTTGCAGTAGATTGGCAAGGATTTCTGACTACAGTAGCAACAACACCATGATCCCCCCCCCCCCGCACACACACACACTAAATTACACTGCTGAAATGAAGAAAGCATTGGGGCTGCCAAGAGTTGTTTTGTGTGTGGAAGGACTGTGACCTCTATTCAGTTCTATTACTCAGAACAAATTTCTGGGCTCAGAATTCTTTAATTCCAAGCGTACATCTTTTGCACCAGGCTCGAGTTGGTGCATCTTAAGGTTCTAGTAAATAAATAACAAAGTAGATCCTGCAAACCTGAAGTCTACCTGTTCTAGAGTCCCAGTACTGGCTATTTCCCACAATGTGGGGGATTCTAGCAATTGTTGGAATGATCCCTGGGCACTGTGCCCTGTACCACATCCAAAGAAAACTTCTTATGGCTTCCCACCCTGGGGAACTTGCTCCAAAATATGAGAACTTAGATTTTACTGTAGAATAACAGTTTTCCCAGATTTTAATGCATAAAAGTTTATGCTAGTGTTCTTTTAAAAACCTCATACTTTTGTTTTTTAACAATATATCTTCCTAAAAATCTGATTATTGTCATATTGTTAATTTTGTTAGTTGAAATGCAAGATTTTGTTAATTTTGTTAGTTGAAATGCAATATTATACCATTCCACAAACACAAAATACCTTTCAAAGTCCATTTTAAATTATGCTTGGTATCTGTATCTCAGTAAAGTGTCATTACCTGCTCTCAAAGCTGAAACATTCTATATGTTTGTTGCTCATTTACTCTCTTGACTGCTGCCTATGTTAGTGAGATCATCATCCATGTAAATCAATGTTGCATTTCTTTCACTTTGAAGCTCTCAGTTTAGTTCTATATCATTTATTTTCTTATAACTTGCATGACAATCACTTTTAAAGGGCATGTATGTTTACATGTATGAACATAAATTCAAAATTTAAGTCAGTTTTCATCCAAGAATCCACACACCCTTGTAGTGAACTAAAAAGTTTATGAAATGTTATGAAACAATTGAAAGTTTTCAATCTTGATCTCTTATTCACAATGCCTTCTGGATTACCAGTGTTGACTAGTACTACCCCACTAATATGAGCAGTACTGATCTTAAAGTAACTGTGTCATTTTAAGACTTTGCCCTGATGTATAGAAATGTGCACGTAGCTTCTTGCTTGAAGTTTTTGTGCACGTGGGACTTTGTGCTCAATTTGATGGAGGAAGCCATCTATCTACATGCTCAAAGGAATCTCCATGTAGATGATCCCTCATTTGAAATGAACATGAGAGCATTTGCAAAAAAGAAAATTTGGTCTGTGTCTTGGAGCCCCTATATGTAGAATTGGAGCATGTATGTCATGTTCCCTTAACATCACAGTCACAGTGAGGTGGCTACTGCCTAAGAGTGTTTTGCATAAAGCTGATCACATTGACAAGCAAAGAAAAGCTCCTGATTTCTTATGTTTAGCACAAAATAATCTGATTTTATAGTTCTTAGTGTAGATTTTTATGTTAAAATACAACACACCTGACAAATGAAGGCTTTAACAAATTTGTTAATCTCAGTAGAAAGTGATTTTTAAAGGGTTGCATCCCTAGATTCCCTTTTTCCAATAAAAGGAGACTGTATTTCCAGAAGACAATTCCTTTCTTTCTATCTAATCCAGTGGCTGCATTTGCATGTAACAATACACCAGGATTTACCATTAAACACGTGAGCAGAAAGGAGCCTGCCCAAGTGCTGAGCTCAAGCATCCCCCTCTTCCTTGCATGTAGCCAGGAGGAAGAATAAGCCAGAATTCTAGTTCACTTTGCTGGATTCCAGGCTTGCCATTACTTGTGAAACAGGAATTGTGGTTAAAAGCAAATTCTAGTTTATTAAACAAGCCAATGTTTGTAGTTGGCTTGTTCAATGATTGACTAGAGTTTATTTAAACCATGATTCTTGGTTCACAAGTAACGACAAGCCAGGAATCGAGCAAAGTAAAAAACAATCCTAGCTTACTGCTCCTGGCCATGTAGGAGGAAGAGAAAGAAGGGAGCACTTGAGCCTGGTGCTTCATGCATGCTCCTTTCTCTTTGTGCATGTAATTCTAAATCTTGGCTTAGTATTACATACAAATGGCATATAGTGAGTCAAGAAGAGCGTTCGTTGTGTTTTTTCTTGTAGTGCGCAAGAACGTTTATTTGTAGTATTAAGAATTATTAGGTATTCTTAATAACCTTAAACTGAAAAACATATAATTTACTCCACAAGATTTTAAATAACGTAGGCTGACTTTCCCCTGCAGAATGATGATATAGAGACTGATATCAACCAATTGAAACCAAAGCAGGAATTGGGACGACCAATAGAAGATCTGAAGATGTATGAACAGTTTTTCCCAGAACTTATAGAGGACTTTCAGGTATAATATGTTGGTAACTTTTTGTTTATGACAAATGCAAAGTAGATAAGACACATTTTACTGGGTTGCTACTTTAATTGAAATACAAGTAAGCATCCAGAAACTGCAAGGTTGGTATTTAAACAACTGAATCTCAGTAAGAAGGTACAGTGAATTGCCGTAGGAAGTTAATAAAATTAATTAAGTTGAAGTAGATACCTTAACCTGTTAGAATGTCTCTTCTGACACTTCCTTGGCGTACCCTCTCCTCTTTCTGCACAACACAGCCCACTGACAACCTCACTTCTGCTTTGTTCAGATGTTCCCATACTTAAAGAAAAATATCAGATTAGACCAATTTCTTTTCCTTTTGCTGCTGGCCCTTCATCTTCACTGCAAGACTGCTTGAATGAGTGGCCTTCACTTAATGAAAACCACTGTAACCAAGATGTCTCCAGCTAATTGTCTTTTCTCAGCTGTCCTTGAAAACTCTGCTACCTTTGTTCATGTTGTCTTCCTTGATTTCTGTGGCACTTTCTTCCTGGCTCTCCTAATGTCTTTCTGACTGCTCCTTTTCTGGTAATTTTTTCCTCATCAGTTCTTTGGCCATTTCACCTATACAGCTACTTTGGTCCTGTGGCTTCAACTAGGACTGTGATACTTTCTGATTCTCTCCCTCTCTTTTTTTCTCCCTCAATTTCTCCCCTTTCGTCCAGTCTCATGTCTTGATGGAAATTCCTCCTGAATGAATTTCTAAATCTAAAGATCTAAAACCAGTATTGCCAAAGGTGGAGTTCTTAATATCTCCACCCAAAGCCCAACATATCTCTTGCTGTCAGAGATATTCTCTCCTACAATGTCTCCTGTTTTACCTATTCCTAGAAGCTTTTGTCAAGACCAGCTTCTTCCTTCTCAGAATTGCTAAGATCAAGTATTAGTACCTATTTCCAAATTGTTGCTTTCTTGAGTCATCTTACATGTTCGTAAGGACAAAAGATAAAAGATCTTAGCAGGTGCTCTTTTAGTTGATAATAGGGGTAGAAAGAGTAGTAGGAGGAGTCTAGTTATAATGAGATAGTTAGTTTGAGGGCTCATAAACCAGCCGCCTTGCTGAGGCTGGGCAGGTCTGGGTCTGGTTGGTGCCTGAATGGAAGACTACCTGGGAGCCATCTTCACTGCCTTAAGTTCCATGATGGAAGAAAGGCAGGATATAAATATACTTAATAAGTAAATACTCTTAATTTGTCATACCAAAATGATCAAGGGGTTGGAGCACCATCCATACAAATAAGTCCAAGGTTTTTTAGTGTAGAAAAGTGTCAAAACATTTTTTTAGTGTAGAAAAAAGGCATGATAGAGATTTATACAATTCTCAAAGTATGAAGAAAGAATGTATTTCTGTCAAAACATTAGAACTTGAGTTCACCGAATGAAGTTGGTTTGTAGTCAGGGCAGGAAAAGATGCATTTCTGGAATTCATTTCCACAAGTTTTGGTGAATCCTTTTAAAAAGATAAATTGGTGGAGGTCTATCAGTGGTTATTAACTAAAGAGAATTCTCATACACTTCTGAGTAGCAGACACCTGGAGCAAACAGGATTACCATTATATTCCTTCCTACTTGTTATCATCTAGTGCAGAGGTGGGGAACCTTTTTCCTGTCAAGGACCCTATTACCTTGGCTGAAACCTGTCGAGGCCCATGTTCAAACAGTTGGCGAGCACAGAGCCCAAATAGGGTGGGGCCAGAGCCAAATGTGGGCAGATTCATGGATGTGACTCCTACCTTTGTTCAGCTCACAATGGGGGGAAAAATGCACCTGCATTGAGGCATTCTCCTTTCCCAACTTGTACAAGGTTCTCTCTATCTGCTTTGTAGTTGGAGACAGAGCAGGATGGAGTAAATAATATTAATAACCTAGAATGGGTGCTGGTGCGGGATGTGGCCTGTGGAAATGGGGTATGGCCTGGGTAGAGCTGGTGTGGCCTAACTAGAGTTCATAGGTCTGGGTTGAGAGGCCTAGAACTCCACATTTGGCCCACATTCTGGAGGTTCCCCAGTGGTATCTAATCTAGTGGTATTTGGCAAGCTACTGTAGGAAACAGGATGCTGGACTGGGGATGGACCTTGATTTGATCCAGCAAGGTGGTTCTTTTGAAGTGACTCCCTGTCAATTTCTGCATCACTGTGTAAGCTCTTCACTTCTGACTATATCTCTATTCTCATGTTTTCACTTTATGCTTGTTTTTCCAAACAAGCTCACCTGCAATTGGCTCACTTTTCTCTGTGTTTTACTCAATGTGCTGCTCCTTCTGCCTGTAACAGCTTCTCCCTTCTGATTCATTAAACGTCCACCCCTCTTCAAAATGTAAGACTGTAAGCCCCCAGGGCAGGGGCTATATCATTTTTGTGTTAGTTATGTGATGTGTAAATCAAATGTCTAAATATTCCTAACTATGATTCCTCCCCTTCTTTCTTCCTCTCTTTTTAATGTTAAGGAATATGACCTAGTTTCCAAGGAACCAAAGCCTTTTTCAACCAATATCACCCTCGGAGGGCCTATTGTTGTTCCTACGGCAGGAGAGGAGCAGTCTCAGGCAAACCATGCAATAGAAATGCCTGTGAAGGATAGTCATCTTCTACAAACAGAGGCTTGTAATAAAAGACCAATCTTTTTGGGTCTGGTACAAAATGATAGTAACATGGACAATAGTTTACAGCATCAGAGTGATCAAATGAAATTGCTTTCATCATGCCAGTGCCTAAACCATGAAATCGTTAAAGACTTTGACAGAATTTCTTTGCAAAATACTTCCAAAAATGAACAATCTTACACAACAAGGGCCATGACCAAAAAAGAGTGTAAAACTAGCCTTAGTGAAATTACCTGTAATAAACCTTTTCAGCATGTTTCATCTTGTGGAAGTGTTTTGTTTGAGGGACGGTCTGTCCAGCTGGGAAAGCTGTGCTGTTCCGGACCTGATCCTGAAGAGGAGGATGTTTCCTGCTCAATTTCTTTGGGAGAGCAAGTTGTGCTTGAGGTGCCTGATACATTACAACTGCATGACCCCGAACTTTATATTGAGGTAGTGAAAACTACAAAGTCTGTTCCTGAGTATTCAGAAGTGGCATATCCAGACTATTTTGGACACATTCCACCTCCATTTAAAGAGCCCATTCTTGAAAGACCCTATGGTGTGCAGAGGTAAGTTCATCTGTATTTCTAACATGTTTCAAGGATTATCTAAAGCTATAACTTTGTTTTGAGTATTAAAGGTTTGCAGTAAAAATCATTGGGTTGGATTTGTGAGTAGAAGGGACTTGGATCCAGTGGAGATGCTGCAAATGAAAAAGAGATTTTCTCCTCCAGCCCTCCATGCCACATCCCATGCTTTTACAGAGCATCCCCAACCCTCCTGAGCAGATATTGGAGGGGCTGCAGGGGAAGGGGGAGTTCCTCAAGGAACTGTGGATCTCACCCACAAGCTTTTTTGTCAGTAAGGAAGAATGTCTGGGGGCTATTGCTGTTGGCTAATATGTGAGAATGTTTTGTGAATGCAAAGGGCAGTATCCAACTCTGTCATTCCATTAGCGCAAATGAAGTTGTGCTAGTGGAACCTAGGTTCTGAACTGTGCACAAGAAGAGAATCCAGCTAAAGTTATGTTTGCGCAAGTGGTTGTACATTACACTAGTGCAACCCATTGTGCAACTGCTTGTACAATCGGTTGCACAAGCTGAATGGGCAACTGCTTGGTCAACGAAAAGATTTGGTGGAGCTCCACTAGTGCTATTTGAGTTTGTGGAAAGGCACCGTTGGATATTGCCCAGAATTCTATATTCTCTTGAGCTTTTTGCCTTCGTATTATAGAACTTAATTCTTAAATAATGAAGCCCATTGAGAACTAGGAATAGAATATTCTCAAGTGTTAGAAATTTTATTACATAAAATTGAAATAATATGAAATATATAAAACAGGAGAGACATTATCATATGACGTTGTGGCCAAGAGTGAGATGGGTAATCCCCAGTTCAGATCTCATCTCTGCCATGAACTCACTAAGTAGACATAGGCATTCTGTTAGCCTCAATTTCCCTATCTTCAATGTGGGATTATAATCTGTTTTATGAGGGTTTTGTACAGATTATTGAATTAATGTATGTAAATTGCTTTCACCTGTCTTGAAGTGCTATGTTAATGCTAAGATTTAATATTTGTATAATTAGTATCATCACTGAAAGTATATATAGTCTTAGAATTTACAGGTGTTCCATAATCTCAAACTTTATTCCTTTTCTTCCACAAGGAAGAAGAGAATGGCTGCCAGTCACATGCGAACTCTGATGTATGTGAAAGAAATATTGGATATTTCTCCTTCATAACATCGGGGTCTCTTGAACTCCTTTTGGGGGAATAGTTGGCAGTGAATGGGTGTGTGCAGTTTCCTTGAACCTTGTATTCTAAATTAATAGGGCAGAAAATCCAACCAATTTCTAATGATCTCTGATTAATTATCCCTTTTCTCTATCAAAAGCTTTCTCTTCATAATATCAAAAACACATGGAATTAGTTTAATATACAGTGTGAATTACCACAGAAGCTTGTGCTATGGCAATACATAGAAACAACAGCCAATCCAGAGTCTCACAATAAGTAGTAAGTAGCAGTGACATGTTGATAATTTGATATTGACAAAACACTCAGGCTACTGAAACCATGAGGTCCAGCTTTTTCTTAATTGCACACCCAATGCAAATACGTTTTTGTGTTGTCCTTTTTGGTTCCATATTTAAGATGAGAATTTGGCTACAACAAAGATTAGGTTATTGTGAAACTAGACACCACCCCAGATTATTACCAAAAGGAAAGTGTTTGAATTATAGTAAGGTCAGGCTTTATTGGTTAGTGGGAGGGCCACTCTTCCATCTGTCATAGATATCTTTTGTGCCTGACTCTTCCTGGCATCTTGCTACTTTTTCTTTGGTATCTCTGGTGACAACTAGGAACGCTGACTCGTATTACGAATCTGGGATTGCTGATAAATATAGAGACATAGACAATGAAAGAGCTGGGTTGTCTCACATGGCATGCTCAGTGATTGACTGAAAGATTTAAAGACATTACAGAAGTATTCAAAGTATTTGTTAGCAATGGCTCTGCAGATTAAATAATTGAAATCATCATCTTATATAAGAATATGGTAGTGTAAGGCTTATTACTAGAGATCTACCAGACCAAGTTTGCTCATTTTTTTAAAAACTGAAGTTTGAGCAGTATAGACATGCAAAATTTTGAAACTTTGAGAAAGTTCAAAGCTCAAGCTTTGGGCAGCTCGGGAAGGGAGAAGAAGTATGAGGCAAAGGGCAGGTTAATGCATATGCCCCACACTGTGCATGTAATGTAACATGTGACACAGTGTGTATATGCACGTGTAATAACGCTTACTCCCGTGAGTTCTTAGAGTGTTAGGCCAAGGAAAGGACAAGGCACAGAGTGTTGGGAAAGGGGCTGAAGAAAAGTCGGTTGGTGATAGTTATAGTTCGAGGAAGAGAAGCTGAGGAGAAGGAGCTGAAAGGACACCAGAGGGAGAAAAATCTTACATCAAGTGTTTTCGACCTCAAGCTTCAAGAAATGGTAAACGATCTTTTTAAAAAGAACATTTTTTTGTTTTCACCTTTGTTGGTTTAATTTGTAGTACATTTATTTTAAACATGTAAAGTTGTTCCAGTTGCAAGGAAACAGGCAAACATACATTTATCCAATCATTCTCAGACCACTAGCCCCTGTGGCAACACGGGATTTGCAATAGTAATTAAAGTGTAATTACAGAGAGATGTTCAGCATCCAGCTTCATATTATTTTTCAGGACTTGTCAATACCTAAAAATCAGACCATGTTGGTCTCAGTTAATGAAAAATGTTAGGTAAGATCATTTATAAAAAGAAAATTGACCATTGTTGGCGAGAGTGAAAGCATGTGCAAAGCTGGTTCATTAAAAGGTGAACCATTGCTTTCTTACTTTGTTTCTGAAATGGTTGTGATATGAGAAAACTTGAATTTTACTAATGTAAACAGGCAGGAAAAATTAATAGGTGTGTGATCGGTCTTTTGTTTAGTTATAAGTGAAGGAGGATTCTAAGACAATTTTAATAAGTAAGAGCTAATCGAACAAAGCATTATTTCTAGAACAATTACAGACATTTTAGTTAGTCTTGTAATCCTAAATATCAAGCTTTTCTTAAGAAACAAGAAGTTCATGTGAACCAAGTTAAGCTTGGCAAAGGAAACAAGGCTTTTTTCTTAGCAGCATGTCCTAACAATGTCAGTGGTTATACAATAATCAGTCTGTTGGATAGGCCCTTTAGGTGACAGAGACATTCACATTTTGCCAAGCATCTTTAGATCTTACTTGCTAATAATTCTAAAATTATTTTTGAGACATGTTAGGCTTTTTCATACTGTAGCACTTGTGAGTCTGTCTGAACAAGTGAAATGTGAATTAATCATCCCTTCATACTTCCTGCATGGACAAGCAACTGGGTTCGGCATATACTGCCCCAGGATGAATTGGAGATGAGAAGGTTCAGTTACGCATTTCTACATATTGGTAGCTGTCCTTGATATGTCTTCTGATTGATAGTTTGCAGTAAGGTAGCATTGAAATATGTTATTTTCTTTTTTCTTTGTCAAAATGCAACTCACTGTTTACTGATTCTTTTTTATTGTCCATAAGCGTTAGTGCTTTAAAATATGCATGTAACTGAGAAAAGAGTCCTGTGACATCTTAAGGACTACCAGATAAACTGCAGCATAAGCCCTTCTAGGCTAGAGCCCATTTCATCAGTGAGAACAACCTTGAGATGTCTTTGTAACAGAACTGACTGGGTATAAATCTGAAAAATAAATATTATGGGTTATATCCAGTGGTTCTGTCTGTCAGAAGAACACACACCGCTGGCAGAATGGATTCCCCCTCCCCATTGCAGCCTCCTGTGTGTCCCAAATCTGCTCTGGTGCAGTGGGCAATGAAAGTGGGGAGGAGGCAGAAAAACGTTTGCATGATGTTGGATGGAGCCCTATACTAATACATTTCATTAATGTGATCTGTAAGGTTTCTAGACCATTCATAGATCTGGTGAAATGGGCTCTAACACATATAAGCTTTCTTTCTTTAGTCTTTGAGGTACCTCACAATTCACTCTCATTGCTTTTTTGCTACAACAGACTGACAGCTACTCATCAGGTTTAGCTATCCTTCACTTTTAACTAGAGTTTACTTATGATGACCTATGCTTGTAAACAGGTTACTTGGACATCAAGGATGTTCCTTATGTTAGCTTTAGAAGTTATATTCTGTGCTTTCAGAGGTGGATTTATCAGTTTCAGTTCTAGCTGCACACTTCACATACTACTTCAGATGTAGGTGTGATTTCTCAGAGCACGTTCAGTTCTTAGAAAAAATGTGAGAAGTAGCCTTGGACAAATATACTTCTTGAAATATGAGCCAGCTTCCTCACCCCCAGTTATAGAAATCTTTTGTGTTGAGTACATTATCAACATCTCTTTCTGTTCACTATACTGTTTGTTGTTGATGTTGTTGTTGTTGTTATTATTATATATGCTATGCATACTTACCTACTTTGCTTTGGAATAAATCCATTTTCATCCCTTTCAACTTTTCTGAGCAGATGTTCCAGCGGTATAGTGGTTCTGTGACATTTGGTTCTGTGAGCCCACAAGACACTGAGGGCCACTTCAGAGAAGACTTATCTTACATGAATAACACATTTGTGTAGGAAATAGTGTGCACCCTGCACATGTGCAGTCATGTGAATCATGCCCAAGCATGTAGTTCAGCAGTCCCTACAGCATGTATACATGGCAGAATACAAGCATCCTTTATCCCTCTTTTCTGTTTATAACCTCATGTTTGAATAGAGGTTTCTGGAGGTGAGAGGTTCGCACACTAACCCAATCACTGCACAGTATAGTCTGAAACTTTTTAACTTTTATCTACAACTATAATTGCATGCATTGCTAATGTAACTTAATTGTTCCCAAATCTTAACTATATTTAACTACTAATACTACTTGAAAAATAATTGATTGCTGATGCAAACTACGAACATTGAAAGGAAAAGACTCCTCTGACAAGGAAACCAAACATTGGATCTTGAAGCCTTGGTACCTTGTATATAAGTGGATTCTTCCTTATGGTACAGTTTTCAAAGGTGGCACTGCACCTCTCTAGCTAACAGTTGTGAAATATGATGTAAGAACTCTCTTTATTTTTATAGGACAAAAATTGCCCAAGATATTGAAAGGCTGATTCATCCTAATGATATCATAGACAGAGTTGTTTATGACCTTGATAATCTCAGGTAGGTTTCACAGCAAAAGTCCCAATTTTAACTCTCTTCTTCATGTCTCATTTCTCTTCAGTTTTAAATTATTTTGTACTTCAAGCAAATATTAAGAAAAAACAAGTGATGAGTAAGTGAGGATATCATAGCTAGTTGGTTTTGTTGACTGTTTACACAATTGATAAAGTCCTGGGACTTGTCAGCATTCCAGCTAGAGGCAGTTATAGATGGAATAGTCCATATCTGTTTAAAATAATCAATTGTAATGGTTTTATATTTTAATGGCAATTAAAAAAACAACTAATGATTGCTTTATTAATGGCTAAATTCAGTTGATTTGATTCACTGCTAATCCATCCTTTTATTGTAAATATAATATACTTATTTTAATTGAGCAGCTTTCAGATTTTCTAGCTTCAGGGAGCCCATTCTGCTTAGAAATCCTTCCATGCCTGCAATGAAACCTCTGTATGTTGCAGAGTATTTTGGGCAGTGTCTTGCCACCAGTCCATGCCGTGCCATGGTGGTCTCCATGACTGCACACTGCAGGAAAGATCAGCACTAGTGAGCAAGCTATCTTCTTTTAACAGATGCTTCCTGTACTTGTTATTGATCTTCTCATTGGCAAACATGAGAAAGGGTTCTAAGATATTCCACCTTGGAAACTCAAAAAACACTATTCTAACTAAGAGAGTAGTTTACCTAGGCAATTATATAACCTAATATGCACCTATTTAATATCAAAGTGTTGGAACTAGATTATTTTTATTCTTATATTTAAAACAAACACACTTTCAAAGAAATAAAATATTAACATTTAAAACTATTTACTACTGGCTATGCTGGTAGGGCTGATGAGAGTTGTAGGCCACAAGTTGCCCACTCCGGATTTAAAGGTCCTCTTAAACATAAACCAAGAGTAAATTAGTTAGATATGATCATAGAAAAAAATGGCGGGGGGAATTCAGGGGGAGAAAAGAAAAATGTTACTCTTAATACTGTATAGTAGCTGAACATTGCATAGATACTTGAGCTGCAATGTTGAAATTATTTACCATAGAGTAACCCTACAGATAAACAACATAGACACTCCTATTTACTGTGCCGTATTCATTAAATCATATTCAAAACAAATCCCAGGAATGTGAAGTGTGAGCGAAGGGAACCTTTACTATTAAATCTGAAGCAATTTAATAATTGTCATAAGCCTGATGACCATCGGTGACATTTGTATCCATGTGAATTACATTATCCCCCCCCCCCCCATCATCCTTGATTATATGTATTCAAAAATGTTTAAAGTCTGGTACAAAGTTTGAATTAAATTACTTCTAAATATAACTTTCCTCGTTATTTTATTTTTTTGAAGTTATCTAGTGCCAGATGAAGGAGATGTCTTGAAGTTTAATTCCAAATTTGAATCTGGAAATTTACGCAAAGTTATTCAGATCAGAAAGTAAGATACTGCCATTATTTTATGTTAACATTGTCCTACAGTTGCTCTTAATTTTAAGACTTATTTGTTTCTACTCATTTTTAGAAATGAGTATGATCTCATTCTGAACTCTGATATAAACAGCAATCATTATCACCAGTGGTTTTACTTTGAAGTCAGCGGAATGCGGACAGGCATTGCTTATCGATTTAATATAATCAACTGTGAAAAGACAAACAGTCAGTTTAATTATGGTAAGACCTGTTTTTCTTTTCCTATTGAAAAGAATCACTTAAGGAAGTATGAGGACGTATTTAGTTGTACAAATCCTTCAAAGTGCTTCTCCTGCTAATTGAAAGGGAAAGCTATTTTGAGTGCTTTTATATCTCACCCCATGGAGAATCCAGGCATAGCTCAACCCTAAACAGGCCTTTTGGCCCTTTTTAAAACCTGTAGCTTTCTCTGGATCTTTCTTAACTGCAGCCTTCTGCAATTCTACCCTTTAAGAGTCCACAAGCCAGCAAGAAAAGGAGCAATGAGATAACTGGAGGTAGCACACTTGACTCTTCATTGTTTCTTTCTTGTATAAAAAGCTGGACTTTTTTAAAAATATGGGAATTAATGACCATCCTTATTACCGTCATGCACAGTATACCATATATAAAATGAGTAGTATCAGTTGAGTGTTGGCCTTACCTCTAAAAATGATTACAGTATATAAAATGTACCATACACTGATGTACAACAGATTATAGTAGATGAAAATGAATATAACAAACCAACATGTTAAAAAAGCATGTTGGGATGGAACTGGTATTACACAGGATTTAAGCAGCTGGCAGGAAGAAGATGGAAATCCTAGCATGGAAACTTATTGACCACATTCAAATGTCATGTTTCCCAGTCCTTCAAACCATACTTTAAAGGACTGAAAATTAGTCCTGCATACATGTGCCTTCCTTTCTGTTCTTTCACACATTTAGCTTAATGGAATACTTCCTGATTTGATCAAACCAGTTTGCTATTACATCTAAACTGGCAAAATGGGTTGAGCAAGCACTCTAAACTGAGATTGGAAACTATGGTTCGATCCTGGTTTGCAATCTTAGTTTGGCAGGCTCATTCATACCACAATGTGTTGGTTCAGATGTAATGACAAACTGTGGTTCAGCTGAGCACACAAGAGGAAGCAGAAAGAACGCAGTCTTGTTCCTAATCCACCAAACCATCCCTGCTATCCTTTTTTCCAATAGTTTTGGAGGATCAGAAACATGACATCTGAATGCTTATGCCCCCACTGATGCTGTTGTGCCCCACCAATTCTCTTCCATGAGTAGCTTGTGGAACAGAGATTTAGTTCTTCTGGGGGCAAAGATGTTCATTTCTAGAACGGGGCAGGTCAGTGGAGCTCGCATAAGGCAGCTCCGATGTCCTGTCCTGATCCAGAAATGGGTTTTTCTGCACATTTCAGGACTTCCTCTAGGAAGCATTAAATCTCTACTGAGCAAGTGGTGGGTCCCGCTTGTGCAACAGAATCAGCAGGTGTCACCACTTGCGCAACAGGATTGGCAGAGGTATAAGTGCCCCGTTGGATGCTGCCCATTGGTTTTAACAGCTCGTGAAATACAAATATAAAGATTGCGAACAACCCAAAGGATCTTGAAATGATGAATTGTTATACAATTTATTAATACTATCAACATTCAGCAATCAAAATAACATCCAGGTCTAGCTAATTATTTATCATGGTATATTCAAAATGCAGAATGATAACTCTAATAATATACTACATAGTGTTTTATTTATTTTATTTATTTATTTATTGCATTTATACCCCGCCTTTCTCCCTCTCGCAAGGAACTCAAGGCGGCTTACATTATCCTCCTCCTCACCGTTGTATCCTCACAACAACAACCCTGTGAGGTAGGTTGGGCTGAGAGTCTGTGACTGGCCCAAAGTCACCCAGTGAGCTTCCATGGCCAAGTGGGGACAAGAACCCGGATCTCCCGGCTCCCAGTCCGTCACTCTCACCACTACACTACACTGGCTCTCATTGATTTTCCCTAATCAAAAAGAATAAGTTCTCTCTATTTAATACTATAGTGAGTGCACTAGATATAGACAGGTATACTTCCTTGCTGAATATGTGCAAGCATATTCTATAGCGTAATATATTTTTCTTGAAGGTATGCAACCCCTCATGTACTCTGTTCAAGAGGCACTAAGTGGCCGGCCCTGGTGGATTCGTGTAGGAACAGATATTTGTTACTACAAGTAAGTATAACAGTGAATGTATGAGATCAAATATTGAATGAATAGGCTAGAAAACTATCTTGAAATTTATTATATTACTGTTACTTATATCAGTCATGTTACTGTTTTTAAAACCAATACAGGAGAGTTAAAAATTAACCTTTATTAGTTTGTACGACACATAATACTTGAGCAAGTGATGTGTGCCTGGAGATTATTTACATGAAATGATAAATTAATATGCGTTGTATCTTTAAACTAATGTTAACATTTTGTTCCTAGGAATCACTTTTCGAGAAGTTCAATTGCAGCAGGAGGTCAGAAGGGAAAATCCTACTACACAATTACCTTCACAGTCAGCTTCCTACATAAGGATGATGTTTGTTACTTCGCTTACCATTATCCATATACTTATTCAGCTTTAATGGTGAGTTAATTTTAACTTGGATAGATTCATAATCATTTTTCTATAGATATGATTTTATTATTAGGCTTCAATGATTTCAAGTACAACTGATTGCAGTGGTGGCTGGTAGCCAATCTGACAGTTGTGGAGAAATCAGGTCACCAGAGTTGGAGCTCAGGAGTCACTGGAGGAGGAGCCAACATCACCCAGAGTTCAGGTCGGAGAAGCATTGAAAGGCTTAAAAATGGGCAAGATAGTGTAGCATAGCAGCTTTTAAAAATGTTGCACAGTAAACCCCAGAGCTAATGGCAGAGGAGTATTGAAAGGCATGCTAGCAAGAATCCTGCAGCCCAGAAACAACAAAGGCAGTGGAGCATCAAACAATTGCCATATCTGCTTGTGGGTGGGGAGTCAGTTTAAATAGATCTTAGTTAATGTATTCCATTGCATGCTCAGAATAAATGCATAAAGATATATTTAATGTGAATTCCCATTGTTTAATTTGAACCACAAACCCACCAATGAATCTTTAAAGCACACAATTATTTTTTCTTGATCCCAGATCCACCAATGAAGTTTTAGAAGATACCAATTAAATTAATTTTTCTCCATCTAAAGTAATTATCCTGGTAGCCAGAGATGAAGTATAATTTGTTAGCAAGTGGTAATAAAGTTTTTATAAATTCAACCAATGGACTTTGTCCTCCAGTAACTGAGGAAGGTATTTCCTGTCTGGGGTTTTTAGAAATTGGGCAGTGTTACATATGGACTGAGATCCAAACTACCTGTGAATGGAACTGTGAGTGAAGCCCATAGGATGTTCCTGCTGGAGGAAGGGGGGGAACGATTCCTCCTTACCCCTGCAGCCCCTATGCCCCTCTAAAAACATCTCCAGAGATCAGGGGACTCTCTGAAACAGTATGGGAGGTGGCATGGGGGGGGGAAGGGGGGATCAGCTGGGTCTCTGTTCCTTCTGTGAATGGAAGGGGCCTTTCTGTTCCCAGGAGGACACGTCTGGATCCAACCCATATTGTATAATATCCATCTTATTTTTACAAATACAGTGGTGGAGCTTAACAAGAATATTGTTATAACACTCGTCTAATGGTGATGGTATCCGCTGTGTTCTTAGCACAGTAAAAACTTAATGTATAAACTATGCTGTATCTAGCAGTTTTGGTACAGTTCATAAAACTCTATCTTCAAATTAACAATGATTAAATAACTGAAGAAAGTGTAAGCCTAATTATTTTAAATTATCTTTTTGTATTATACTGATATGATATTCTGCATTGATAATATTTATGAGACTTGCATGCACCAGTAGTATAATGTTCCAGGTTTTCAGTTTGAACATCATGGTACACAACATCAGTGTGAACATCACAACTTTATATTCTAGATTTCAATTTAGGACAAAATGAAGTATGACTATATATTTTAATAGATTTTTTTACTTCTGTGATCACACTTCTACCAGTTCTGTGTTTCTTAAAAAAAAAAAAAAGGGAGCTGACCTATTGGTTACATATAGTAAGGGAGCTGGGATTAAAAGGGAAAGATATTCTAAAACAATGCACAGAAACAGCATAAGGATGTGCCAATTTAAGAATACTGTTAAATGTATTTAAATAGCTTTAAAAATTATTTATTGTTTACAATTTTGAGAGGGGTAGGCAAGTTAGTCTATTGAGCAAAAAAAGAAAAACACATCAAAAAAACAAAGAGTCATGTAGCACCTTAAAGACTAACAAAGTTATTATGGCAACAAGCTTCTGTGGTGGCCTGTAGTCCACAAAAGCTTTAGTCAGAAATGTGTTAGTTTTTAAGGTGCTACAAGACTCTGTTGCTTTCTCTTGTGCATGTAAACAGTACATTAGCTGGGTCTTATGCGCCACCTAGTGGTCAAAGGCAAAATCGCTGTTCCAATGAAGTCTTAACTGTCTTTCCCGCCTTTGAAGCTCAGTTTTTGCGATGTTGCCTCACTGAAATGGTCGTGGATTTGCGTCTGCATTCTTCTGACTCGGATCAGTTTTCATCCAGGCGGACAGTGTCACAGCCAAAGGTATACATCTACTATCAAGAAGGAACCAAGTCTCCAGACCTTTAAGGAGGTGGACTCCTTCCTTCTTTGGGTGGAACATAACCTAGAATCCCCCTCTGCGGAATACCCAAGCAGGGGAGAGAATACTTAAGCCGACTGGCTAAGCAGGAAACTGCTAAACCAAGGAGAATGGATGCTTCACTCAGAAGTCTTCAAAGAGATAGTCTCCTGTTTCAGGAGAGTCCAGGTGGAGTTGTTTGCATCAGAAGCCAATCACCAGGTCAGCAGGTTCTTCTCCCGTTATGTATCTCCAGCAGCAGAGATGACGGATGCCCTGTCTTTTCCATGGCTGATAGGTTTTCTATATGCTTTTCCACTGCTCTCTCTTCTCTCCAGGGTTCTGTGGAGGTGAAGGAAGAAAAGGTGAGACTCATTCTAGTGGCTTCCTTTTTTGGCCATGGAGACACTGGTTTCCTGACCTGATCAATCTAACAGTGGCTCCTCCTTGGCCTCTCCCTCTGTGGGATAACCTGTTATCTCAAGGCCATCTCCTTCAGCCAAACCCTGCATGGCTTCAGTGACATATCTGGAGATTGAAAGGAACCGTTTTGCCAAATTGCTCCCCCACAGTAATCGAGATTATATTGGCCTCTAGGAGACCATCTACCCTCAGAATTTACGACAGTACATGGAAGATATTCTCTACTTGGTGTACTAAGAAAACGACTTGGGGCTCAAAAAGCCAGAATCTCAAACCATTTAGCATTTCTGCAAGACAGTTTAGCCATGGGTCTCAACCATCAGGCTTCTACGCTATCTACTCTTTTCTCAAAAAATCCAGAGAGGTCCATGGGCACTCATCCTTTTCTTAAACCGTTCCTGTGCAGAGCTTTTTCACAGTCACCTCCAATTTAATACCATTTTCCTTCCTGGGATCTCCATAAAGTCAGAAGCCACCCTTCAAGCCCCTGAAATCCGTATCTCTCTGACTGCTGTCTTTCAAGGTTTTATTCTTAGTGGTCATAACATCAGCCAGAAGGATCTCTGAACTTAATATCCTCTCTGTGGATAAATATGTGTTTTCCATAAAGATAGAGTGGTGTTCCATACTAACCCCTTTGTCCGTCATAAAGTTCTGTCTTCATTGTCAACAAGAGCTAATTCTTCCCACTTTTTGTCCTTCCCCTGTGCACCCGTCAGAAATGAAATGGCATTCCCTTGTTGTCAGGGGGGCCCTGAGGCCTATATCAACAGAACCAAAACTTTCCGGCAGTCAGATTCCCGGTTTATGTCATTCCATGCTGCTTCCTTGGGACGGAAGGTTTCTGATGCCACTCTGAGTAGATGGCTAAAGGCGTGTATTTCCCTAGCCTATTCCTGCCTAAAGTTGTCTCCACCTACCAAAATTTTTGCCCATTCTACAAGAGCAGCCGCAACATCGGCAGCTTTTTTCCTCAATGCTCTGCTGCATTGATTTGTAGGGCAGCTACATGGGCAAATCCTAGCACGTTTGTTAAACGTTACAAGATGGACTTATATGCTTCTGCTGAGACAGCCTTTGGAAGGTGTGTCTTGCAACACGTCCTTCCCAGTCATTAAGCAGCTACTACTTTGTTGAATCCCACCCTACATGGGTCAAGCTTTGGTATGTCCCACCTGATGTACCGTTTACATGCACAAGAGAAAAGACAGTCACTCATAAAAGGGATTTCTTTGTGCATGTAAAACAGGACATCAGGGCCACACACTAGATTCAGACCCTGTTGTGGCTGTTTCTGCTGGTGGGGATTACTTTTCTTATTTTGTCACACTTGGTTTCTTTCCAAGTCCTGTCTGCAGAGAGTGCGAGATGTCCTGTTTTTCTTGTTTGTGCTTCACTGTTCTCACTGATCCTAATACTTCCTGAGCTTGTCATCAGAAACTGAGCTTCAAAGGTGGGAAAGACAATTAAAAGACTTCATTGGA
The DNA here is from genome assembly GCF_057233095.1 of Heloderma suspectum. Lineage (NCBI taxonomy): Eukaryota > Metazoa > Chordata > Lepidosauria > Squamata > Helodermatidae > Heloderma > Heloderma suspectum. Next base: position 93,318,153 of record NC_139459.1, read on the forward strand.
GCAGCGATTTTGCCTTTGACCACTAGGTGGCGCATAAGACCCAACTGATGTACTGTTTTACATGCACAAAGAAATCCTTTTTATGGGTAAGTGACCAACGGTCTTTTTTAAAGCACCTAAAAGTGATAGGTGTGCTACAAGTAAAAGATAAAATGAACTCTGGATATAAGCTAACAGTATAATTCTTTTTGCTGTGAAGATGCATCTCCAAAAATTGGAATCTACACACAATTCTCAGCAGATATATTTTCGACAGGATGCTTTGTGTGAGACCCTCTCTGGAAACAGCTGTCCTATAGTAACTATAACAGCCATGCCAGAATCAAATTACTATGAACATATCTGTCAGTTCAGTAAGTATAATATTTTTATCTCAGTTACTGAAATTATATTAAAATCATTTTAAATTAAATAAACATTGATGTGTGTATATATATTGCTTTCCTGTGATTTTAGGCTGGTTTGTAAAAAAACCCAAAACTATATATAACAAATTAGGATGGACACAATCCACCAAGGGTTAAGTCCCATTCATTTCAGTTAATTAGAGTTTGATACAGCCTTAACTCTCCCATTAAAGGGAGAGTTGGGGTGCAGTTCTGTCAGGCCTAGGAGGGTGTACCAAGGACATAGGATATTGTGAACTTCCCCTTCCATGGGTGAACCATTCTCTCCGTTAGCGGAGAAGGAGGTTCGCTACTGGAGGTCTCTGTGTTGTGGTGGTGGAAAAAACTCTTGCTATCGTTGCTCTGCTGGTAGTAGCTCTGCAGTGCTGTGGTCTGGAACAGGGCGTGACAGGGGTGGCTGGGGGTCTGTAGGATCCTAATCCTCCTCAGTCACTTGACATGCTCCCAAAGCAGACTAGAAACTATGCCAGCCCTGGACCTGGCATAATTTCTCCCATCCCCTCTTGGTGTCAGTGGGAGGAGAAATTAAAACAAAAGGACCATGATAGTGAAAAATGACAGCAACAAAAACCCACCTCCTGCTCTGGCTGCGATGAGCTGGAGGCATAGGAAGCCATAGTAGCTATGCTGCAGATTTCCCCCTCGGCTGAATCAACCTCAGTGAGTATTAGGATGCCAGTTTTTGCCTGCTTCTGTATTCATAAACTGCTTTGGTAAGTAAAAGAAAATGACCAGAGATTATGTAAATGGGTAAAATGTATTTCATGTTTTAACACTTATTTATGAATTCATAATAAACAAATTGATGTGACTGGTGATTGGTTGTATCATATTGTTTTATTTGTGCTGTTTTTAGGAAACCGTCCTTATATTTTCTTATCTGCTCGTGTACATCCTGGAGAGACTAATGCAAGCTGGGTTATGAAAGGGACATTGGAATATCTCATGAGTAATACTCCTGCTGCACAGAGTTTACGCGAATCCTATATCTTTAAAATTGTACCAATGCTTAATCCTGATGGGGTTATCAATGGAAAGTAAGTTTTTAACTGCTTTCATTCAGCAGCAGAGTTAATGCTACTTCAGTGCTTACAAACCCGAGCACTGTTTGGACAGTGGAACTTCTACTCCTACCCTTTGGCCTTGGTATCTTTTATAGCTTATCCATTGGAACCTCCACCAACTAATCATACAACCATGTTAGTATAAGTGAACAAGTCTTTTTATTAACCACTTATGAATATCCATCCACTCACGCTTCTCTTTTCATATGCCAAGTTTTGTCTAACCTCCTCTTCTCAAGTGTTAAAGGCAGCAGTACTGTATGCCACCTCGAGCTGGCTTGACCATGATAGATATAATGTTGAAATTATCTTGAATAGGCTCTTACCTGTTACGAAGTGGGATGTTGTTTCTCCAGGAAAGAGAAGCCGAAGTGACTTGAGCAGAAATAGGACTGATAAACCTCCCTTCTCCTAAAAATAAACAGTTTCCCTCAGTGCAACCTACATTCTTTCAGTGTTAGGCAGTCAAGAGAGGTTAATGCTTCTCCTTTTCAGAAGACTGGGCCAGCAAGCTTTACGTTCCATCAGGAAGAGTTCCCACCCAGATTTAGGACTTAACATCTGCCTAGGTAGATTATTCTTAACATGCAGTGCAATGCTATGCATGTTTTACTTTGAATGAAATAGAACTTACTTCCATGGGGCTTATTCCCAGGTTAGAGTATATAGGATTGCAGCCATAAGCATGAATCCTAAGCATGTTTAATTATACTGAATTCAATAGGACTTACTCTATGTAAGTGTGTCAGTTGCAGCTAAGTCTTATAACTCTAATATCTTTAGTTTCGTGTGTGTGTGTGTGTGTGTGTGTGTGTGTGTATTAAACTATTCAATTCCTGACAAGATGCCCTGACAAGCACTTAATGCAGCCTTCCCCAGCCTAGTGCTCTCCAGATGTTTTGGACTTCAACTCCCATCAGCCCCAACTAGCATGGGCAATAAGTCAGGAATGGTGGGAGTTGTAGTCCAAAACGTCTGGAGGGCACCAGGTTGGGGAAGGCTAGCCTAATGGAATAATTTCTTCCATACCCACGAGGTTCTTTCATCCTAGAGTGGCCTGGCCTCCTTCCTACTAATGCTGAAGAGAACTAGAGTGATGTGTATTTTGCTTATTGTTTTGTGTAGATTAAGTGGATTACTGTCTCTTACAGTTCCAAGATGTACATAATACATCTTGCTGTCTTTTTTTTTTTGAAATCTTATGCCTAGATGCTTGTACTCTCAAATGAGTATTTTTGTGCATTAGATCTGCTATACTTTCTTCAAGCCTTAAAACAATATGTTTTAATGGACATAGTGCTCTCAATAGTGTTCAGATACTTTGAGAATACTGAATAGTATGAAGCATCAAAGAGATGACTGTATTACCAACTTTCCATTTTTGTGACCTTCAAGCAGCCTTCCCTGACTTAGTGCCCTCCAGATAGCTGGAGGATACCGGCTGGCGGATGCGGAGGGTTGTAGTACAAGACATCTGGAAGGCACCCAGGTTGGGGAAGGCTGCCTTCATTAACTGATTGAAATAGTTAAAGGATCTTCAGTATGATCCAGTGTATAATATTAAAAATTATGGGTTGGATCCAGACTTAGTCATGCTGAGAGAAGATCCATTGAAATCAGTAGGATTTAAATTAGTTGAAATTAACTTGTTGCATTGATTTCAGTGGATCTATTCTAGGCATTACTACATCTGCATGCAACCCAATAATGTAATAGCTAAAATTAGGCTTAGCAAATCTGTTGAGCATTTTTCATTACTGTACATTATAACAATTAATGGACTTCCTGCATCTGAGCATATTGTGAAATGTCACTCCAATTGTATATAATGAAAGACCTTGCTCAAAAATAACATGAATTTGGTAAAAAGCTGGGAAACAAATTAATGGCCCCTTTAAAAGTAAAAACAAAAAAGACCCCAGACTTGAAAACCAGTTTTTACATTAAAAAAAGAAGAAAATATTGAATATGAACTCTATGTACTGCGTTTCTTCAAAGTTGGTTTGAAATCAGAATATGGGGTAGAAGCAGTTTAAGGGTGCAATCCTATGTATGTTTAGACTGAAAAAGTACTATAACTCCCAGCATTCCCTAGCCAGCATTTTTCTGTCTTAAACATGCATAGGATTGCACCCTAACTGTCTTTCCAACATATTCATTTAGATTAACGTTTTTTAAAACAAGATGTAAAGAACTGAATTCAGTGAATAGTAATAATAATTTGAGCGCACCTTCTAATATCCCACAAAAGTTGTTAACATAAACTTAATGGAGGATGGAAATATTTTCATTTGGGAAAGTAAGTTGTTACTGGTATTATACTTCTCCTGTAGTCATCGCTGTTCTTTAAGTGGAGAGGACTTGAATAGACAGTGGCAAAACCCAAATCCAGATCTGCATCCCACAATTTATCATGCCAAAGGCCTGCTCCAGTATTTGGCTGCTATAAAACGTTTGCCACTGGTAAGTGTGTTGTTGTTGTTTTATATGCCCAGTTTAATCCAGTGAAAGTTATGTTACATGAAAATACATGTGAACCTATTCGGTAAATCCTTTCTGCTTAAATTTGATGCATCTTTCCAGAAACATCTATCATTTACCCTAGCAAAGCCCATTGTATATGTTTAAATGTGATCAGTATTATTAGCAGCCACAGACAGATGTGATAGTTCCTGTGAAGAAAGCAGTAGGTATTGCTTGCCTTAGGTAGTATTATAAGTAGTTGAGTTACAGGGATGATACAGTTGCTTCAGGCGCTTTTCTTTCAACCCATCTCATTTCTGGTATTGGAGCTATGCTTGGAAAAATGGACTTTGGGTGATGGATGGTGAGAAGGTTTTAACTCCCCTCACCCGAGTATTCTTTCACATAAAATTAGACCCCAACACCCCTATTCCATTTAATATATTGTGAACAAACAGAAATAACTGTCTCTGTCACATCTAATTTGGCCCTAGATTCATTTTCTTCTTGCAGAGGTGTCATTTTTTTTTTTACATGATTGAGACATCTGAGAAAGTGTAGTGAATGTTCGGAGTGGTGAACAACTTTTTCCCCCCAAAGGATGTATTGCTTGAAGATTCTATTAATAAGTTAAGGGCACAATCCTGTGCACATTGAAGGAGCACTCCAATGTCGGAGTACTCCGAATAGCCTATGCTCTGCAGGCAGACGCCCACCAAAGCAGAAGAAGCACTAGAGGCAATTTTCACCCCTCCATCCTCCTTTATCCTCTAGATGGGTTTCTGAGCCTATCTAGAGAAGTTGCACTGCTGGGGTGGGACTGGGGCTGGAAAGGCCAGAGGTTACTGTGGATCCCAGCTTCTCCCTTCTCTGCCCCATCCACCAGAATGCCCCTTTTCCACCATCCCAAAGTTGCTTTTCCGAACTTGGGAAGCAGCCACCACAGTTCTTTCTGTGGCAGCTGCAATGTGGCGGGGGGGGGGGATCAGAACCCAGAGTCCCCCTCCCGAGGTGATAGGAGTGTCTTCGGCCTCATGAAGGGGAATCTGAAAAATCCTGTGGTCTGGGATGCTCTCCTAGGGACCATAGGATTGCTCTGTAAGTGACTTCTGAAGAAAGGATTAACAGTTTTAATCCTATTGCATATATTACTATTGCTGTTACATTTCCTTCTCTCACTTTTAAACCAATGTTATAAACCGAACTTCACATTTGGGCCCAGTTCTGATGTAACAATCCCAATCTGATAAACCACAGTTTATCAACATGGGAATGAGCTGTGTGCTGGCATGTTCCTTCCTCTTCCCTTCTCCTTTGGACACCCATCTTCAGCACACCTATCTTGGTTTCTTAAACCACAGTTTCCCTTGAAGCCTGAACCTGGAAACTATGGTTTAAAGGGTCCCTCTGGGCTAGGATATGAAACTAGGATCTGATCCTTGTTTCATATCCTGGTTTGGTGAGAGCCCTTAAACCAGAGTTTCCTGACATAATGGGAAACTGTGGTTTAAGAAAGCAAGGTAGCTATGCCAAAGCTGGGCACGCAAGGGGAGGAGGAAGCGTACGACTTGCTTCCAGGCTGACAAATGTGTATCAGACCGGGATTGTTATGTCTGAACTGGATCTTTGACTCCCTGTTGAAGAAAATGGATACATCGGGCTGCTAAAGGCAGCACAAAAATTGAACAAATAAGATTTTCTTGATGAGTGGGAATGGTGAAAACTTCTCTGGTCAACTTTAGCTATAAAAAGGATGTATCTTTTTTAATTTTTGAAAATATTTCTTGTAGGTTTTTTGTGATTATCATGGTCATTCTCGCAAGAAAAATGTGTTTATGTATGGCTGCAGCATCAAGGAAACAATGTGGCATACTAATGTTAGTGCTGCATCTTGTGATCTTATTGAAGACCTCGGTTATAGGGTGAGCTTTTAATATATGTACATGTACAGTGTTGAACTGAGAGTATGGTATATTTATAATTCCTATTTAGATCAAATGATATTCACTGGAGAATATGTTGCCAATTTGTACTGTTGTGGAAATTTACATACCAAATCCTACCATGCTCTTGAACAACTCCCAATATTTCAGTGAGGCCTTTGCAGCAGAACTTCCCTGTACTGATGAGTAGTACCCAAAGAAAATTTCAGGGGGAGGGTGTTTGGGGGAGGAAACGTAACTCAGTGGTAGAGCATGTGCTTTGTATGCTGAAGATCTGAGATTCAATCACCAGCATCTCTTTTGTTTTAATTTTGGGTGACAGGATTGGGATAAGATCTCTGTCTGGGAGCAGCTGTTAGGCAGAATGGACAGGACTGAGCAAGAGGGACTAATTGTCTGCTTTGGTGTATATGTAGGTAGAGAGGAGAATATGGTAGGGGAAGGGAAATGATTTTAAAAATCATTAGATAGTGTTCCTCTAGTGTAGAACATTCTATGTTGTAATGAAGTTCAGAGCTTTGCTAGTGTTTTAACCTAGCTATGCAATGTGAATGGAATTGGCAGCTCGGTTCTGGAGCTCTGAGTAAGCTCTTTCCCAGTGGAGGCAGCTCCTAGATACTTGCCCTTAGATTCAGCTTCAGTGGAACATTCTCCTTTGAGGAAAAAGACATCAGAATTTCCAGGGACTGCTTTAGATTACTTAACAAAGAAATCCAGAGAAATGTCTTGCTGTGGAGTGCTTTAGCCGGGATTCTTTAGTTGCAAGAGCTTCATGTGTAGCTTTCTACCCTTTACAATATTCTTTATCAAAATGGTTTCTCTTCTGTGTCGCCAACCGTGTGTTCTTACATAATATGGAATATTTATTTATTTATTTATTTATTTTCTATACTGCCCAATGGCTGAAGCTTTCTGGGCGGTTCACAAAAAATAAAAACACAAAGTGCAGCATAAAACAATATAAAATATGAAAGCTTAAAACTACAACATAACAGTACAACTAGAATAAAACCTAGCAACAATGCAAAGATTTAAAATACAGATTTAAAACACTAGAGCTAAAAGATTAGGAAGATAAAATGCTAAAATACTGGGAGAATAAAAAGGTCTTCAACTGGTGCCGGAAGAAGTACAATGTAGGCACCAGGCAGACCTCCCTAGGGAGCTCATTCCACAGCCAGGGTGCCACAGCAGAAAAGGACCTCTTCCTGGTAGCCACCCTCCTCCCTTCCTTTCGCGGGAGTTCCCAGAGAAGGACCCCTGATTTGATCTTAGGGTCCAGGCAGGCACATATGGGAGGAGGTGATCCTTCAGATAACCTGGCTCAAAGCTGTTTAGCACTTTGAATGCTAATACCAGCACTTTGAATTGAGCCCAGAAGTGGACTGGCAGCCAGTGCAGCTGGAAAAGTACTGGAGTGATGTGATCTCGTTGGCCAGCCCCTGTGAACAATCTTGCTGCCCTATTTTGGACTAGCTGAAGTTTCCGGACCATTTTCAAAGGTAGCCCCACGTATAACACATTGCAGTAATCCAGATGAGAGGTTATCAGAGCATGGATAACTGTAGCTAGGCTATGTCTGTCCAGATAAGGCCGTAGTGAAAATTATTAGTGTTGTCATAAAATCATGTTTTGACTCCCTGCAGAAAGTTTACCTGTGAGTATGTAGTTTTTCCATGAGAGTAAACTTACTAGTGTCCATTCCATTGACTTTGAGGGCGCAGTCCTATGCATGTTTAGACTGAAAAAAGTCCTACAACTCCCAGCATGCCTCAGCCAGCCATGTTGGCTGAGGAATGCTGGGAGTTGTAAGATTTCTTTTCTTTCTCAACATGCATAGGATTGTGCCCTGAGAGTCTTACATTTCTTTGGAACTTTAGGTCTGTATTTGGTAGATGCATAAAATTGCCCAACCCTATATTTTGTTTTTCTGTTTAAAGTAAATTTGGTGTTTCACATGACTCAGACCGTGGAGAAAAAACCATCTTTATGAAAGTGGTTTTCTTGTTTGCCTAAGGAAATCTTGTTTGCCTAGAAAAAGAAATTCCACGGTAGATACAAAACTTAATTTTAAAACACTGATTTAAAAGTGAACACATTTGTTTTATAGTAGAAATAATTAAGTGGCCAAAATGAAGGGATGATTGGAAAACTCAATACCAAGAACTCTTGTTGTGCACTGCCATCTTGTGACAATATTAAGTATACACTTTTTAAGAGTACACTGAATTTTATAACTGAATTCAAGTCTCACCTTCAATTTTCCATGCAATGAAAGGCAGATGTATTTCATAATATAAAGCATATGTGCAAAGTAGACAGCTGTAACTAGAAAAGAATCATTCTATTTTCTGTTTCCTTGCATCTTTTTATTCAACACAGCTGAGTGTCTTCTAAATGAATATTGTCTATTTTTTATCATTTCGCCCCCTAGATTCAGTTTCTATATGGAAAGCTACACAATTCTGCTCTATTTCCAAATACGTTATTTCATTTAAGCTTTTTCATCTAAGCTTTTAAAAAACAAATGCCTGGGATCTTTGGATTGCTCCCACTGGTGGGAGAGTCACCTGAACAGACTTTCACTCATACCTCTTCTCCCTGCAGCCCCTTGTGCCCCCACCCAAATATCTGCTCTGGAGCTTGGAGGGAGCTTCCAGAACAGTGGGGGGCTGCAGGTGGAGGGGAGAGTAGGAAAAATGGTCCTGGATCCTTGACTGGATCTCAATCCAGTCCATGAAGAAAAGGAGCTCTTGCAGGTAAAAGATACATAGTGCAAAATCCAAATAACTTCACAACCAATTAAGCATTTTTCAAAAACCGTAATAAGTTTTCCAATAATACACTTTAATATTCAGTGGTTTCCTGGCATTGTATCTGTTAAACATTAAAAGTATTTCAAATTGCTTTAAATGCTTATTTCCTGCAGACTCTTCCTAAGATATTGAGTCAGTCAGCCCCAGCATTCTGCATGAGCAGCTGCAGTTTTGTGGTAGAAAAGTCCAAGGAGTCTACAGCACGTGTCGTTGTCTGGAGAGAGATAGGTGTTCAGAGGAGTTACACCATGGAAAGCACATTATGTGGATGTGATCAGGGGAAATACAAGGTAAATAAAAATGGGTGGATTGCAAAAGAGCATGTGTAGATTTAATGCTTCAGATAAAGTTATGTTGTGCTTTGTTTGAGTTCTCTTCAAGGGGACATTGACGTATGTATAATTTGAGGGCCAAACTACACGATCAGATAAACATGCTTTTTAAAAAAGCATGCTTAAATGGGCGGTGGGAGGGAGCACTCATGGTGGTGGGGCAATCTGGAACATGCTCCCAATCTGGATTGTGACTCTGCACTGGTTTTCTATTAAAAGTCACCCCCACCCATGGGTTCAGTTTAGGGATGTACGAAAGTGACTTACCTTTTCGAAGGGTGACATTCGCAGTGGGGGGGAGGCGCTCCCTCCCTCCCGCCGAAATTCTTTCCGGCCACAGCCGGACATCCGGCCGCTGGGCAGCCTGCAGGGACGCAAATGGTGGCTGCCATAGCTGCCACCATTTGCATCCCTGTATTTTGCTGTGATAGGCTACAGAAATATTTACGTAGCCTATCACGGCAAAAAACAAAACAAAACCAGCAAACGCAAATGGCGGTGGCTACGGCGGCCGCCATTTGCGTTCCCTTTTTTTTTTGCCATGATAGGTTACGTAAATATTTACGTAGCCTATTACGGCGAAAAGGGAACGCAAATGGCGGCCACTATGCCATTTGTGCCCCTCTTTTGCTGTAATAGCCTACGTAAATATTTACGCAGGCTATCACGGCAAAAAAAGGGGTAACGCAAATGGCGGCCGCCGTAGCTGCCGCCCTTTGCGTTCCCTTTTTTTTGCTGTGATAGGCTACATAAGTATCACGGCTATAGTGATCGAATGGCAGCCGCGGACACGGCCACCATTGGCAAGTCAGCACGAATGGCAGCAGGTGGGTGTCCTGTTTCGCGCGCCTTTCATGGGGTGGGGGGTGGGGGGGCTTCGTTCCGCCAGAGATTTCGGGGGGCCAAATGCACTGCCATTCAGCCTCACCAAGATCCGTGGCGGAATTCTCTGACATCCCTAGTTCTGTTTGCCCTCAGAAGTGCTGTTTGCAGTAGACAGCACCTTCGGGGCAAATAGCAGCTAGACATAAATGATTTGTCAGCAGAAAACTGGTACAGCCCCAAGTCTGAATCAAGAGCACATTTCAGATCAGGGGCCTGCAGCATCTTTTTCTTCAGAATAAAATTGGTGAGTTTAAGCATGCTTTTTAAAGAGCATGTAGTTTAGATAGGAAACAGTTGCCTAAAGACATTTCAGAGTATGTGTTGATAGGGAGCAGGGCCTCACATGTGATCCCCTCCATCCCTATTCCTGACTGTCTCGCGTTGGGGTGGATTCTAAGTGCATTTAGCTAAATGTGCAAAGAATCTAATTTAAGATGTTCCTGCTCTAGGCAGGAAGGTTGTGGGCAGAGGCAATGGGGACAGGGACGACATATGTTGCCCTGCTTCCTCTCCCCATGCACTTTGAACATGTGCAGGAATTGCTCCTGCATAGGGCTAGTAGCGTAGAAAATGTATGGACTTTCTGGTTTTGATTTGTTCCTTTAAGACTTTAATTTGCTTATTTCGTAGATGTCATATGGGGAAATACAAGGAAAGACAAATTGTATTGAGTGTTAATATTTCAATACTTGCATTATAAATCCATAAATACTCTAAACTAACCATTTGGTGTCCTAATTAGGGCTTACAAATTGGAACACGCGAACTGGAAGAGATGGGAGCCAAGTTCTGTTCTGGTTTATTGCGTTTAAAAAGATTGACATCACCACTGGAATACAACCTGCCATCTACCCTCTTTGACATTGAAAATGAATTGATTGAATCGAGTTGTAAAGTGACAAGGTAGTACAAGTTAAATGTGTTCCTTTTTCTAAATAGTTTATTCAGGGGATTTCTTAACATAAAATAATGACAATAGCAGGCAGATTTTCTTGCAAGTGAACATTTGAAGAAATTTATCAAATAGCAGCAATGTGGAACGTTCTCATCCTGCATTGTTTCTGTGTGTGCATGTACAGAAGGGATGCTCTGCATATTGTAGCGTGGTTGCTGCACTCACAAATCTGGCTCTGGTCTAGAAAGCTGTATCAGGCCTTCTGTATAAAGCAGGGATAGGGAACTACTTAGACCCCAGGGCTGGATTGCTTTCCTGGGAGCTGGATGGCATTGGGGAGCAGACCCTCCCTCTAAAAACCCTGTCAAAGGGGAGTCTTACTCTACAGAGAAAGGCACAGCATTATTGCTCCTGCCTCTCTGTTTCTGCATGGCGAAACTCCATTTCTCTGTGCAGAGAGAAAGAGAGAGACTCCATGCCTTTCCAGGCACAGAGAAAAGGGCACTCCCTCTCATTTGTAAAGAATGGCAGCTACTTTCCTCTCTCCCCATGCTAAAGAGACCCTGCCTTTCTCTAGTGCTGGGAGAGGGGCTGGGCCCTGGGAGAGGATTTCCATGGGTTAGAGGTTCCCCATCCCTGGTATAAAAACCCAAACTAGTTTTATATAGTATGTATATTATTATTTTTTCCTCAGTTCTTTCAATGTTTTAACATCTAAAATTAAAGCTTAAGGGCCAGATTTCTTACATAGATAAGTTTGAAATTACTGTTATTTGGTAAGTTTTGAGATTAATTTTAGTAAAATTTAATGTCACATTTTACTAAGTTATTGGCCAGTGATTCTGATTGCTTGGTAATTGGTAAAATGTTCCTTTTGGGACATCTTAGAGGATCTTGGCTTATAGGTGAGGAGGGTTCCTATAGTCAGTTTGCTCTTTTGGCATGGTGATGTGATGCACTATTTTCATTTCTATTTTTTCCTTGTGACACACCTTAATGGGCCAAGCTGAGGTTCTCTCCACTGTATTATGCTACTACTATTTTTAATTTTGTATGATGGTCAACTTGCTTTACAAAAATGTTCTGTAGAGAAAAAAAATCCATAATATTCCTTAGGATATATGGGGAGGGTAAAGTTTCAGTGAAGAAACTTTTATTATAGTAAACATCCTCCTAATTGAATAAAAATGCCCTGGCTCATCAATAGATCTCAAGATAACTATGACCTTAAGGTATCTTAAGATAGGCATTATCAGTTGCCTATTCCTCTCTACATGACTGCATTAAAATCAAATATTTAAAATCTCAGTAATCTTGGAAGGACTTGCTTACAAATACTAGTCTCAGTTATGTTGCTGCGGAGATTTTGTTTCTATTATTAGTTGCCTTTTAATTGTATAGGTTTGAAAGACTAGTTCATACAGTTAGGCATGCTACATACTGTTGTGAATTGGACAGTTATCCTATATACAAAAATATGAATTTTTATTTGCCAGGTAGTGTGTGCACATCTTTAGTGAAGGTAAGCCTTCATATTACTAGGTCTTAAGTGTGCATAAAAAATTCAGAGCTCAGAACAATTAGTTAATACTGAACAACATTCATATTTAATAGTTCAATTTCCTGTGAATTAATTTACACTGTATAGCCTACAGTGTGAACTCTTTGTATGTTAAACTAGCAAGTCAGTAGCTAACTAGAAGCAAGTCCAGGAATAAATTAAAAATAATTTGGAAAATAATGGGTTGGATCCAGATTTAGTCATACTTAAAGTAGACACATTGATTGACATAAATGAGACTTCTCATGAAGTCCCATGAGTTACCCATGTCTAAATTAAATCCCATTTATTTCAATGGGTCTACTCTAAGTATGACTAATCGAGATCCAACCTGATATGTGTTAAGGTGGTTCCAGTCATGGTACAGCATTTCTCCCAGCTAGTGAAATAAATGAAAGAAAATCAGTGGAGGGGACAGGACTAGTGCTGGAGCTTAGTTTCAGATTCAATGTTGTGTATCTTAATCAATTGCTCTCTTTTTTTAACAGCAAGCAGCCTTTGAGGGGTGGTGAGGATTTGTGGTCCTCCAGATGTTGTTGGACTACAACTCCCATCATCCCTCACCACTAGCTATGCTGGCTAGGGCTGATGGATTTGCAGTTCAAGATCTGGGGTACCACCAATTGCCCACCCCTGTTTTAACAGAGAGCAGAAGTTTAGGCCTTTCCTTCCTATAATTTGACTGCTCAAAATCTCTCTCTCCCCTCCTCCCCCCATGTAGCTTTCTCATCCTTGGGGGAAAGATATAGAGCTCCGGCATAATTTCTCCCACAGCAGAAAATCTGCTTGGAGATGGTTGAACAGACAAATGGCAGGAAAGTAGAGAGCGTTAAGCATGCACACACGGTTCCTTTGCTGAACTTGTAAGCCTTGTGCAGGGGCACTTTTCAGTGAAACAAACTTTTGTGAGATTGTTCATGCATCTTCTCCACAACATTTGATTTGGCCAAAAGTGATAGGCCAAATGGTGTACATATAAATGGATATAGTCATCATGCCAGTAGTCAAATGCCTCTTGGTCACATTTTACTTAACAAATTAGCTTCTTTCTTGCATTCATTTCTTTTAAAAATTGCTGATTAAATTGTTTTACTTGAGCATCTTGCGACTTGAAACCTACTCTTTGGCGTTCTTGCTGTAGCCCCACTACATATGTTTTGGAAGAAGATGAACCTCGCTTCCTTGAAGAAGTGGATTATAGTGCAGAGAGCAATGATGAGCCAGATGTTGAGTTGGCAAATAACGCTGGTGATTTTGAGCCCTGTCTTCAAGAAGATGGACTTTCCGACTCTGAAATTACAAGGACGCATTTGCCTTGAGACATCTTTGGGACATGAAGAAGAAATTAAATACTGTGGGTTATTTAATTTTGGGGCTTTGCTCAAGCAAATTAACTGCAGTCAGTCTAGTTCAAAAACAATAAATGTTTCTGGCTTTTAAATTAATTGACACTTGTTTTATTTAAATACATTAGTTCTTATCCTTAGCACTGAAATTGCATTATCACTTGATTGCCTGCTAAATATTTTTGCATGGCTTTTTGTGTTCATCCCTACATTCACCAAAACATTAAGAAGCTATTGGTATATCAGAGGGCAGAAGCTAAACCTTATTCCTTGGGACAGTGGCTGCTGAGCTATTTACAGAAACTCCACATACACACAGGTTTATTGAAATGATTTTGTGTGTGTGATCTGATACTGTTTTCCTTCAAATTTTGTGGTTTGTGTTTTGGCACAATGCAGGACTTGCTCTGGACTAGTTTATTTTGCACTTAAATTAAAAAAGGATGTACTGATCAGTGTATATCTTGAGCCTTAAATAAAATGTAATTACATGGTTTTACTATTGTTCTTGATTTAAAATAGACAATGATACCTGCATTTCTGATTAAAGGAGAAATGGTGTTTTGGACAATGGTTCCATTTGCTAGGTAAAGATCTTAGTGGTCTTACGAACAGGTTCATCTGTGTCTGGACTATACCACTTCAGCCTACAGGTGGGGGCTCATATGACTGAATGCTTCTCCACATGAAAACAGTTACTACACATAGAAAACCAGCATGTGAGGGAGAAGGCTAGGCAGGAATCTCTTTTCCCTGACATCTGGTTTTCTGTGTGCAGGGATTTTTTTATGTAGGAGCATTTAATCATGTGAGCCCCCACCTGTAGTTTAAAGTGGTTTAGTCCAGAGACAGGACTACCACCTCATCTGGTTTTTGTGAGAGGTAGGCCTCATCTACCCATGCCTACCATGAATTATATATTTATATACAGTTCATAATCTAAAGCACATACCCAAGTTCCTCTTGAAGTAAATAATTGATATGAAACTTGGAGCAAACGTGTTCTTGGTAAGCATAAATATAAGCATTTAATTGTATGTATATTTAGTGACTAATTGCTAGTTTCTTTCCCTTATTTAATATGCACATAGCTAAAATGAGCTCTATGTGCTCTGGATACATTGTTTATACTTTTTAGTTCTATATATGTTTTTATAGAGGGATAGTGGTGTCCATTTGGGTTGAAGTTTCTTAACTGCAGACTTATTTGTCATACCGCTAGGATTTACTTTGTGTGTGATCGAGAGAAAATTAAGCAAGCTGGATGATTTTAAACATGGTAGCTAAGCACGCAGACATCTTGGACACTTGAATTTTCAATTGGATTTAAGTGTACCTAATTTTGTCTGGAATCTGCTCTCCACCCCACCACCCCTCACTGCCCAAACAAATCCTGCTTTACTGAGATACTATGGATCAAAGGAAATACTGGTATCGAGTCATTAATACTGAAGAGGGCAGTCCATCACATGTGATGTTTGGTAGTGAACCATCCTGGGTACAACGCACTTGATCTCTACCCCCCCCCCCCGTTTTGGGGAGTAGTACAAGTGGGGTGGTTTGGGATTTTTTTTTTTGCAAACCAAACCCAACTACTTGCTTCGCATAAGGAGGGATAATCTTACTCTGTGATTTAATAAATTGAACAAACAAAGTATTTTGAACAGAAATATGAGAACCAATCATGTATTCATTGGTTCAAAACCATGAACCATAATTCAAAACATCACAGCACTGCAGGGTGTTGTGCCAATATATGTCCTCAGCCTCAGCACAACGAGCTTATACCTGGATTCCAGAGAATACAGGGATATAGAGCATAATAAGCGCCATGCTGGATCAGGCCAAGGGTCTATCTAGTCCAGCATTCTGTTCACACAGTGGCCAACGAGCTGTCTGAGAAGCCCACAAGTAGGACATGAGTGTTAGAGCGCTATCCCGCTTGTGTTCCCCAGCAACTGTTGTACAGAGGCCTCTGATACTGGCGGTAGCATACAGCCATCATGCCATTGACATATTATACTGGGGACAACGCAGGGTTTACAGCTCCGGCCTGGGTGGGTTCAAACAGCTCCACCTAGCAACAGTAGTCTGCCTCGAAGCAGTATGACAGCAGACCCCAGCATTCACCAGTCCTCAGCATGTATTTCAGGGGGCATCAGCAGTGCACCCTGCAGTGCATTTTGTGCAACAAAATTGTGAATCAAGCCTTAAATTCAGACCTTTTACCAAATGTAAGGGGGGCATCAGATAAAAGAAGCAATCCTGTACCTATCTGCTGTTTGCATCATCATAACAAGCAATTGAATGTGGAATGTGAAGGTTTATAAAATGATGTTGGCATAACAAGCTGTACTTCCTTTCCCCATTTTCTTAATTTAAGAGGATTTAACAATCTTGCGGTTAATCTTTTGAACAATGGAATAATTTCCTGTGTTTTTTTATCTTGACTGTCTTTTAACCTAATTTTGATTTTACAAAATAATTTTTGATGCAAGCTTGATATAAAACATAGATACTGCAAATCTATAGACTTGAGTTGTACTTTCTGTCAGCTTCTGAGGATGTGCTGATTTGGAAGGCGAAAATTATGTATCAGTATTTAATACATTATTTCTTTCCAGTAATACATTTTAATGAATGCTGGAATCCTCCTTTTTAAATATTGTACCTCTCAGGCAAAGGTTGCCATTTGTGCCAACTTTCAGATGTTCGTTTAATGTGGAATATTACTCTACTTCTAGCTGAATAAAGACAGCAAATATTCTATTTATATAAGGCTGTCAAAACACAAAATACTTTGTACAAAAGCCATGAAGCCCAGGTTTTTAAATAATTATTCATTGTAATGCTGTAATGATAAATTGTGGCAATATTATTGTGCATGATTCCCAGATATATAATTTCTCAAGTAAAAGTATAATAAAATAATTATGATCACCTGATTTCCCTGCATGGTTTTTTTTTGGTGGCAGGGTCAGGGGGAGGTGAGGAATAGGAAATATTTTAACATGGTGAACTCCTGGCATGTTTTAAGAGCAATTGTAGACAAACTAAAACAGACTACTAATATTCTTTGTACTAAGACATTTTTGTAACTTTGTTAAACTTGAACAGCAATTAATCTGGTATCTTACATGTTTCAAATTCTATTTTGTCTCAACATAAATATTTAATGGATTTCTCGTCAAATATATGCATTAAAATTGGGTATCTCCATCAATAAACAAAACACATTTAGTGCCTCTACTGCTACAAATAGACATGGAGCATCTCTACATGAAACAAAAATCCCATACCCTTACCGGGGCTTCTTATTCCAAAGTCTTTGTGGGATTACAATCTGCACAATACATGCGCTTCCTGCTCTCTCCCTCTCTTTTTTTTTTCTTTTTTTTTTAAAGCAATTTCCTTTGTGGGCAAGTTCCATATGTTTTATTTACACCAGTAAATGGTGCTGCAATATTGTGAGATTCTGGAACCACCTCTTTGATGGCAGTTTATATTTATTAGCGCACTTTTGGCAATTTTTAAAAAGGCAGAATAAAGCTTAAAAACAACTGGAGAGGCACCAGAGGTTGACGACGTCGTGAAAAGAACCTGCAAACTTCCGTGAGTGAACGACCAAGAGTGCACAATAAAAAGCCTCATGTGAACAGGGCCATGGTCTCTCCCTCTTCCAGTGTATATCTGTATGCAGAGAGATAATAAGGTAAAATGCTTATGCATCTCCAAAATTTAAAGGCAGCTTAATTTTCATTGCCTTTCAGGCTTTTTTTTTTTTTCCGTTGCTTGTGGCTTTTTACACATCATTCCACTAAGTGTCTGAAACACTTGGCTCCTCAGCTTACAACATCAGTTTCCAGTTCTATATATCAATGGTGTGTCTGTCTTATCCCTTTATAATTCAGAGGAGTCTAGAATTATGGCTCAGCAGATGCTGGAAACTTTGGGCCACCTACAGGCTGTGCACTCCCCATTGAAGAAGTGATGCCGAGACAAGCCACCCATATCAAAGATGATTCCTGCATGTTAGCTGTGTGTTAACTAAAGGTTCCACCAGTACTGAAGGAAGTTTCATGTGTGTATAGAAAAAGTACAAAATAGCCAATTCCGCAGGATGGGATTTAGCAATTTCACCATATATGCCAATATATATTTGTACTCTTTAGAAATATACCACCATTTGTAAAAAAAAACCAAAACCTTCCTACTAATAGAACTGATAAAGTAGGACCTGTAAGGGTGGAGCAGCTGCACATAGCCAATTCTGATATCAATAAGGATAAAAACAAGATCATAAAGAGAAAAGGAGAGTTGTCTATGATCACTGTGATCACTTGACTCTGGAGTTCCCATTCTTGTTGCCCATTAATTTGTTGTTGTTCAGTCGTTCAGTCGTGTCCGACTCTTCGTGACCCCATGGACCATAGCACGCCAGGCCTTCCTGTCCTCCGCTCTCTCCCGGAGCGTGCTCAAGTTCATATTCATTGCATCAGTGATGCTATCTAGCCATCTCATCCTCTGCCGTCCCCTTCTCCTTTTGCCTTCAGTCTTTCCCAGCATCAGGGTCTTTTCCAGGGAGTTTTCTCTTCGCATTAGGTGGCCAAAATATTGGAGCTTCAGCTTCATTATCTGTCCTTCCAATGAGCACTCAGGGTTGATTTCCTTTAGGATGGACTGATTTGACCTCCTTGCAGTCCAGGGGACTCGTAAGAGTCTTCTCCAGCACCACAGTTCGAAAGCATCAATTCTTCGGCGCTCAGCCTTCCTTATAGTCCAGCTCTCACAGCCATACATTACTACTGGGAAAACCATAGCTCTGATTAGACAGACCTTTGTCGGCAAGGTGATGTCTCTGCTTCTTACTATGCTGTCTAGGTTTGCCATAGCTTTCCTCCCAAGGAGCAAGCGTCTTTTAATTTCATGGCTACAGTCACTGTCTGCGGTGATCTTGGAGCCCAAGAAAGTAAAATCTGTCACTGCTTCCATTTCTTCCCCTTCTATATGCCAGGAAGTGATAGGGCCAGATGCCATGATCTTAGTTTTTTTAATGTTGAGTTTCAAACCAGCTTTTGCACTCTCCTCTTTCACCCTCAACAAGAGGCTCTTGAGATCCTCTTCGCTTTCTGCCATTAGGGTGGTATCGTCTGCATATCGGAGGTTGTTGATAATTCTCCCAGCAATCTTAATTCCGACCTCTGATTCATCCAACCCGGCATTTCTCATGATGTACTCTGCATATAAGTTAAATAAGCATGGTGACAATATGCAGCCTTGTCGTACTCCTTTCCCAATTTTGAACCAATCGGTTGTTCCATGTCCAGTTCTTACTGTTGCTTCTTGACCCTCGTACAGGTTTCTCAGCAGACAGGTAAGGTGGTCTGGTACTCCCATCACTTTAAGAATTTGCCACAGTTTGTTGTGATCCACACAATCAAAGGCTTTAGCGTAGTCAATGAAGCAGAAATAGACGTTTTTCTGGAATTCTCTTGCTTTCTCCATGATGCAGCGAATGTTGGCGATTTGATCTCTAGTTCCTCTGCCTCTTCGAAACCCAGCTTGTACTTCCGGTAGTTCTCGGTTCGCATACTGCTGAAGCCTAGCTTGTAGGATTTTGAGCATAAGCTTCCTGGCATGTGAAATGAGCGCAATTGTGCGGTAGTTTGAACACTCTTTGGCGTTGCCCTTCTTTGGAATTGGAATGTAAACTGACCTTTTCCAGTCTTGTGGCCACTGTTGAGTGTTCCAGATTTGTTGGCATATTGAATGCAGCGCTTTAACAGCATCATCTTTTAGGATTTTAAATAGCTCAGCTGGAATACTGTCATCTCCGCTAGCTTTGTTGTTACTAATGCTTCCTAAGGCCCACTTGACTTCACTCTCTAGGATGTCCGGCTCAAGTTCAGTGACCGCACTATCATGGCTATCAGGGACATTCAGATCTTTCCTGTATAGTTCTTCTGTGTATTCTTGCCACCTCTTCTTAATTTCATCTGCTTCTGTTAGGTCCCTGCCTTCTTTGTCCTTTATCATGCCCGTCTTTGCACAAAGCATTCCCTTGAGATCTCCGATTTTCTTGAAGAGATCTCTAGTCTTTCCCATTCTGTTGTTTTCCTCGATTTCTTTGCACTGTTCATTTAAGAAGGCCTTCTTGTCTCTCCTTGCTATTCTCTGGAACTCTGCATTCAGTTGGGTATATCTTCCCCTTTCTCCCTTGCTTTTCGCTTCCCTTCTTTCGTGAGCTACTTGTAAAGCCTCATCAGACAGCCACTGTGCTTTCTTGCATTTCTTTTTCTTTGGGATGGATTGAGTTGCTGCCTCCTGAACAATGTTACAGACCTCCGTCCATAGTTCCTCAGGCACTCTGTCTATCAGGTCTAATCCCTGAAATCTATTCCTCACCTCCACTGTATATTCATCAGGGATATGATTTAGGTCATACCTGAACGGTTTAGTGGTTTTCCCGACATTCTTCAATTTAAGCCGAAATTTTGCAAGAAGCAGCTCATGATCTGAGCCACAGTCAGCTCCAGGTCTTGTTTTTACTGACTGTATGGAGCTTCTCCAATTTGGCTGCAAAGGACATAATCAATCTGATTTCGATATTGACCATCTGGTGATGTCCATGTGTAGAGTCACCTCTTGTGCTGTTGGAAAAGAGTGTTTGCTATGATCAGCATGTTCTCTTGGCAAAACTCTATTAGCTTTTGTCCTGCTTCATTTTGTACACCAAGGCCATGCCTGCCTGTTATCCCGGTGATTTCTTGACTTCCTACTTTAGCATTCCAATTATCTATTTCACCTATTTCCTTTTGGTTCAAGATGCTTTACCCCCCACCCAGGCCCCCACTCTACCACACCATTTTCCTATGTAGGTATAACTTCTTTCCATAGAGCCCACATCACACAACTTCTTTCCCTTTGTGACCATTACACCCATATGCACTCAGCAATATCATTTGCATAATATATTTGAACAGCAAAGGCAGAAAGATAGAATTGTCAAATATAGCAGTCCCTTCTTTAAGACATTTGCTAAAATCTGCGCATTTTCCAGATTTTGCTCAAGATTCCTGTTCAACCAGGTAATTAGCCAGAGCTTAAACCAGTATGGCAGTTATTCTGATTTAACAACCTTGTTTGGTTTATGTATTTTCATTTTCTACTTTCCTCTTTCCACTGCGTTACCAACCCTGCTCCTAGAGTAGACTCTGGGTTGTATCCAATGGTTCCTTCCTCCAATGGAAATGGGATGCAAATATAAATAACTAGTGGGTTTTTTAAACCAAAGGAAGATGCAACAAACCAGCAATTCATTGTAGAAATGGAAATTCAAAGGGAACATTTTCTTTTGATCTTTGAAAAGCCTGTGCATAGGGTCGGCTTAATCTCAGGACTTGCCTCCAGTACTGTTTTATTTTTGACGGTAAATAACAATAGAAAAATAAAGTATACACTATTTGATCAAAAATGCCTTTAGCAGCCAACAAAAAAGGAATAAAAACCTTGAACATTCTTATGCAAATTGATGTACTGTGTTATATTGCATGTTGAAACCTTACACAACATAAAAACATTTCTTCTCTTTGATGAGTTAGTTATGCACATCTTTAATGTAAGAAACTTGTATTTTCTCCTCCTTTTTTTCCTCCTTAATTTTATTAGTCCTACATTTTGTTATTGTTTTGGCTTGCACTTCAAAATGGCTTTTGTAAAGTACCAAACAGATGTAGAGAGATGAGAAGATAGCTGTGCATCAGTGCTTAAGGTTCACTTTACTAATTATTTTTAAAAGGTTAAATTTCCAGGGTGGGGGTGGGGAGTTTGAATTAGACATGAAGATGCAATTTTACTAGTCTCTTCCTTGTTTTTGTGATACTTTGCCATTAGAGCTCTGAATTGAGATAACAGAATTTTAAAAACTGAAGTTTTGAAATTTGGAGATAACCTATTAATGATCCAAAACTAAAGAAATAATAAAAAGGATCCTTTGGTCTCCAACAAAACTACCTTTTTCCCAGAATGGACTTTCTGTTCACTGCTGTCTCCATGTTGTGTATATCTGTTGGTGGTGGTTTGGATCCAGGACCTGCCTTCCATGAAAGGAAGGGCTTTGCTTGCAGATGGCGTCTCCACCTGAGTTTTGGCAATCCCCCACACACTACAGCCCCATTCAGTAGGGTCTCCTGAGTCTGTGTAGCATTTTCAGAGAGCTAGAGAGGTACTGTGGGAAAGAGGGGAGGGGAAGGCCACTTCCATCAGCACAGATGATCAACCTTAAATCTGGATCCAACCCATGGGTTTTAGGTCTGTCTGATATTAATTCAAGTCTCTCAGGCTCTCACTCATTCCATTGCAATCCTATACACACATGGGAATCTGTCTAGGCTGGCCATGGGTCCCACTCACTGGACTGTCCTCTATTGGAAGGGCTGTCCAGTCCAAGTCCAGTTTACAAATAACCATAAGAAGGGAGAGCAGGGATCCTGAAGTTGTTCATCAACCAAGGTCACAGCCTTCCCCGCTATGCTCAGATGTATTTCTATTTAAATTATAATTATTTCCAAATTTGCATCTCTACATGTAAATGAATGTATCTCTCTGTCTCTCAGGACCACTTTCAGACCTTAGTTTTTCATCAGAACATGCATTTGTTGTTGGGGGTGGGCAGGAGAAAATAGCTGGACAAACTTGCCTTGAACGTCTGTGTGGTCAGACATGAGACCAAGTCTCTAAAGACTGACATGCTATCAAAAGCTACCTCTGCAGGGTTACTTTGAGTGGTTTCTCCCATATTACTATGGTGATAGTAGCCCCAGTCATTTGGCAGTAGTGTGTGTGATCATATCATCTGGGCAAGCTTATTGAAGGGACAGCCTTACAGTCACCTTTTTAAGACTCTGAGGGCACAATCCTATGCATGTTTAGACAGAAAAAGTCTTATGACTGGCTGGGGAATCCTGGGAGCTATAGGACTTTTTCTGTCTAAATATGCATAGGATTGCTCATTGAGAAGCCCAGAGGCTGAATGTACATTCAAGGGGCCCTATCTTCTCTTTTCAGTTGGAGTATACTGTTTGTCAGTGTTAATCTGGCTCTCTTTCCACCCCCACCCCATTCCCCAATTGCTGATATGCATTCATTTCAGAATGAATGAGCAACTGAGCCAGTTGTGCCCATTAGGTTCAATATGCATTCATTCAGAAACAAATGCTATGAACAGGTATGTTTTTTTAAAAAATTATTCGCATTTGGAGGGGAGGGGCTTGCCTTTGGAAGTCATGGTAGCAGCAGCCGATCCTGGTAGGATGTTTCCCAGAATGACCTGGATGTTGTGGCTTTATGAGGCATTTCATGGAGGGGGCTGCCATTTCCCACCCGGCATTGCCCCATAATGATGTAACAATCATGGCTTTCTGGTGGTGGTGGGATGGTGACTTCCAGAAGTGGCCACCAAAATTGGCTCTGCTACCCCCATCACAGATGTCAGCAAAAATTTAGGTTAAAGACAGCAAAATAATGCAATGAAAATAAATGTAAGTAATGAAAAGGATAGGCACCTAACAAATGAGTAATGAAACTAATATGATCATAACAAATGAATAACGGAATGAAAGTAGCTTTTAATAATTGAAACAAATGGATAATGAAACAAATTATCTTTTCTTGCACACACCTTCAGAATATTTTGTAGGTAAACAGTCCTCTGTGATTAGACCAACCTTTTCTTGCACTCCATGGGTAATGCCTGGAACAATTTCTCCCATTCACTCCCCACATACTGCTTGCACTGTGTATGGAGTGGGAGAACCAATTTGGTGCTCTCTTTTTTAAAGGATGAGTGGTCTGTCAAGGAAATCAAATAAGGTTCATGAAATGGCAGAATCTTGCTCTAAGAAAAAGAGTACCTTCCAGTATTTTTGGTTTTTGCTTGGGCTACAGGAACACTAATGATCTGGAAATAAGAGCCCTTTAAAACTGTTCCAAACCCGGAGCTTGGAGAGGAACGGATTGGCTTTTCTTGTTGGAAAGATCACAGGCACTATGAAATAGCTTCCAGCAATACCAACACTGGATGCACTGCTGAGTGGGGCAAGTGGCTATAAAAATCCAGTTTGCTAATGACATAAATGCAACAGAATCTCTCCCCCCCCCTCACACACACACACACACACACACACAGAGAGAGAGAGAGAGAGAGAGAGAGAGAGAGACATGCCTGATGCACATATCCATGGTTCTGCATCTGAAATGCATTGTGAATCTAACTCCGCTTGTCTTTCAGAATTAGGTACTGATGTATCTCCTGCTCTAGGTGGCAGTCTCATCCTGTCTGTCCCTTTTCATCAGCAAGATCCGGCTTTTATTACGCCAATTGAACCTAGCAGGCTGTTCTAATGAAATGGAGAACTTGCATGGGATTCAGGTTGCCAACCCCTACCCCACATGGTTTCACAAAACATTTCCTAGATGTATGGCTGAGAGAAGCCCCAACTACCAATTTCTCTCTCTCCTGCAGCTGCTTAAGTGCACCCTTCAATATTGGGCTTTTGCAGCTTTTGCAGGCAGTTGTGCTGAGTTAACTGCACAATCCCAATACATGCCTACTCAAGTAAGCCCCATTGAGTTTGTTCCCATTTGCCTGGGATTAAGCCCACTGAGTTCAGTGAGGTTTACTCCCAGGTAAATGGATATAGGATTGCAACTTTAGTTTGCTTAAAATACTTATATGCCACCCTGTAGTTTAGAAAACTATCCTGTGATTTAGTTCAAGCAAAAGCACACTGGCCCTTACTCAGAATATTTTGTAGGTAAGCAGCCCTCTGTGATTAGACCAACCTTGCTTGTTTGAGCAGAAAAACCTGTCATCTTGTGTCATACATGAAACAGAAGTTTTTGTTTACATGTAAGTCTGGTACCTCAAGGGAAAATTGACAGCACTGGATGTGTCAGGGCTGGCCTATGACTTTTCTGTCTGAGGCAAAGGACAAGATGTCTTGGCCCCCACCCCACGCTTTCCATGTACGGAAGCTGACTAGACTGGCAATTGAAACTTACTTCAGTGCTGGTGATGGGATAGTGCCTTCTACCATACCAGAGGCTGTATTCTAGGGTGACATACATAGCTCCCCTCTAATAGAGAGGAACGGCTGGTAGACTCAGGAGGAACAGCTGGGAGGCTGCTGCCGCTGCCCTACAACATCTGCCACCTGAGGTGGTTGCCTCACACTCCCTAATGGTAGGGCCAGACCTGGGACATTTTGTACACTGTAAGCAAGCTCAGTAGGGCAATGATTGATGGAAATACAGATCTAGGATTCAGCTGGAGGTGCATAGCAGTATATTTTCACAGAGCACACTTCTCCTTGAACAATGAGAAGTCCAGAGGCAGTGCAGCAGGTTTCAGTTTCCTCCAGAGGCAAAAAAGCATTGGAGTCTTACAGTATGTCAGTAATATCAGCTTGTTTAAAAATTTACACAAAGAGCAGCCTCCTAAATCAGGCAGCTCAACCACGACTCCTGTATCAAATTCTTAAAAGTGTGGAACACACACACACCCTCCTCCACAGCCTCCCTGCAGCTAAACTCACAGCTCTCTGCTGTTTGCCTAGTGCATATCACAGGTGGATCAGGACCTCTGCCTTTTGGTGCAGGAGGGAATAACTTTCAAAGCTGTCATAGATTCCTTGTGTTGAATGTACTGTGCCTGACTACCAGCTTTGAAAATGTGTGTGAGGTTGTTCTCTTCTGCACCAAAGATCTCAGTACATTGGGGCATTGGCTATGTCAGGAGAAACTATGTGGACCTCACAGAGTTCCATGTTCTTCTCTCTGTCTGGCCAGTTCCTTCCTTTGCACGTGGGTGCTTCTGCCAGCTCAACCTTCCCACTTCTGTGGTTATCTGCTACCACCACCCTTCCTAAAATAGGGTGGGTTCCATGATCTTTTTACTAGGACTGAAGTCCTGTGCACACTTACCTCAGAGTAAACTGTATTGAATAGCATAGGGCTTACTTCTTAGTAAATATGCATAGGATTGAGCTGTAAATTACCTACGAAGCATTCAAATAGGGATGAGAAAATGCACTAGTCTCTGATGGGCAGAAATGATGAGCTCATCAAATTTGACCAAATTCAGCCCCACTGGAAGACAACACTGTAACTTTGTTTTTCCTTTTATTATACTGGAGCTGTGGAAGGGGACTGAAAGAGGTTCAATAGTGGCAAAAGAGAGGTTAATTGGGGAGCTAAAACATGCTTTATATCCTTAATTCCATGTACCTTTTTCTTAGTAAAAGCAATCCTTACCTATTGGATAACATTATTTTCATACAAGCCCCAATTTATGGAGGCTGAGGTGACAGCTTCTTGGGTACAATTGAAGGGTAGCAAATTGTTGATTGCTTCGTGTAAGATTATACTGGTTATTATCACCAGCCCAAGCATTTTGAAAGGCAGAACAAGTTGTCTCTCAATAAACACAGGGCAGTTGTGGAATTTGATAATGGAGAATATGTCCTATCTAGGATTGAGCCAAAAGTTCCAAAGTGGACTGTGGATAGCGGGGCTGTCACTGCCAGCAGCCAAACTGTGTTTTTAAAAAGAACAAGGGGGAAAGCCTACCCTCACACTTAACCCTGGACATTTATAGAATTTCTCCCTCCCCCCTGAAATGCCACCCCAGTTTCACAACCTATGACTGGGAGAGCAGAAGCAGAGTGGCTCAGAACTAGACTTTTCTGTTCAGCACTGCCCACCACATTCCAGAAAGATCAGGAGCAATTGCACAGCTCCTCCCTCATATTTCAAAAAGCAGCTGTGTTGATGCACTACAGACGTTGTGCTGATTCTGTGACATACTGATGGAAATGTTTCCCTTAAATAACAGGTACCAAATTGTCCTACTAAGGATTAAATGAAGACCTTTGTTGGAACAGTTAGAATGCGCTTCACCCATATTGGCTAACTATATGCTAAACAACCCATAGTTAGCTGTGACTCCCCTGGAGCAAGTGAGTATGTTGCCTCCCATGAACCCACCACTTCCACTTTCTTTCCAGATCACCAAACAACCCAGGAATGCCCCATTGCAAACCCAGCACTCTGGGGTTGTTGAAGGACAAGCAACCCAGAGTTTTTACCCATGGTTTGTTGTTGGTTTAAAGCTCTGGGTTGTTTTCCCCTCAACAACTCAGAGTGCTGGGTTCACCCATCATGGCAACAACCCAGGACCATGGGTGTGGGCTGTTTAGCCCATAGTTAGCAGTTATGTGTGAACTGGGTCTTGGCCTCATTTTTATGACATACAAAATTCTCCTTCAACAGTTTGACAATGTCTTATAATCTGGAAGAGGAACATCCAGTTCTTAAGTTGTGGTTGGGAGAGGAACACTCACCATTCACTGAAGCAAATGTGTGAATCCCTGTGAGCCCAGATGCAAATGATTATCACCACCAGAATTTTGCTGCTTGGGCAACACAAGAAGCAACCAGGCAGCAAAGAACTTTTTCTTTGGTGGTTTTATGTAGTGTTTCATGTATTTTTTATTTATTTATTGTTATTTATTACATGGCAACTGAAAAAAGACTTTGGATGAAAAATATTTTTTTGAAGAAGCGGATAGAACAAAACATGGCAACCTTCAGCTGTGTCCTAGTTGCTGTGGTTTCTATGGTTACCTCAGATACATGGCTTTCTGCTGCTAGTTAAAAGTCAGCTTCAAAACGGATGGATTTAAATGACGGCCACTACGGTTCTACTGACTGAGTTGAGAAAACTGAGGAGGGAGGTAACAGTATGAAAGCAGGTTTTGCGTCATACTAGCTGATCAAGAACCTATAAGCCTACACTGGCTATAGAGCAAATTCCACTCTAGGTGTATGTACTGTCAGGTTTCAGGTGCAATGGAATAATTGGTTCTCTGTTGTCAGATCTGCAAAAAAAAATCACCCCAGTCAGAAACAAAGCATCCATTTAAAGCCTTTTGGGTTTTAGGGTTTAATAATTTGTTAAGAAAATGGCTCCATCTTCCTCTCCCTGTCCTCTTTATTTGAAGCTTGAGACACATGTATTTTTATACTGCACCTCAGCAGTTACCACAGCCTTCCCTGATCCAGTGCTGCCCTCCAGACAGGCCAGTCCACAACTCCCATCATCCTCAGCCAAATGCTGACTTGGGATGATGGGCAATGGCTCCATCTTCTAATCGGGCTATTAGTTCACATTCAGTATTTTAAAAGGCTTACAAAGCTGATAAGCCTAGAGGGACAGTGTGGTGTAGTGGTTAGACTGGATGGTTAGGAATGGGAAATCCCAGGTCCAAATCCCCACTCCCCCCATGGAGCTCCCAGGGTGACCCTTGGCCAGGCACTCTCAGTGGGTAGTATCCAGTGTTTGTCCTATGTAGAGTATAGCCATTAAAATGAAATTAATGAATGGGACTAAAGCTAGTTGTGACTAACTTAAGTCTCATTCATCTCAATGGGTCCACTCTATGCAGGACTAACATTGGATACTACCCAATCTCACCTACCTCACAGGGTGGTTGTGAGAATAATATGAGAGGGGGAACAATGTATGTCACTTAAAATAGAAGAATCATAAAGATGAAAGGGATCTTCAGGGGTCATCTAGTCCAACCACTGCTTAACACAGGATCTGCAATGCAGGATGTGACAACTGCATCCCAAACCTATGGCTGTCCATCTAAATACGTTGAGACAGAAATAAACAATGGGTAGTATCCTGTACTGCTACACTGCTCCTGCTCATTTCATTGTGCCAGCAGGACCCACTGGTAATGCAATGGGGTGCTAGCAGTTTTTAGATCAACCAGCAACAAGTGGAAACCTTCCTTTCTGGATTGGCACAAGTCAGCAGAGCCCTTCTGCGAGCTCTGCTAACCTGTCACATTCTGGAAACTTTAATTTTATTGCTGTCATAGACCAGCAAGCATTCTTGAAACTAACATTTGTGCTTGTTTTCGGTTGCTTTAAGAACCACCAGCTCCCCATTGTGCTAATGGTGGGTCCAGCTGGCATGCAAGCAGCCTAGGATACAGCCCAATTTCTCCCTACCATACAAAATGTGTCAAAATGAAAATCCATGGGTATAGAGGGGGAAGGGAAACTGGCCAAATGGAAATTAAATGCAAAAAGTAGAATCTGTGACAGATCTATGTAAAGTTGAAGATAAGCAAAGTGACAACTCACAACAGCAGTAATTGGTGATCCCACAGTCATCCCAGTTTTGCTATGTTGATTGACATCTCCATTGTGACATGGAACAATTGCCTCTGTTTAAGCCTAAACAAATACAAGCAAACTTCTTGATTATTCCACCATTTTCACCATGCAGGGATAGGCTACCCGGTACCCTCCAGAAGTTTTGGATGACAACTCCCAGAATCCCTGATCATTGACCATGCTGACTGGGCTGATGGACGTGGTAGTCTAAAACTTCTGAATCGGTCTCATTTTGAAATTCCTTTGCTGGAGCATGGCAGCATTCCTATACAGCTTGGGACCAGGCTACCTGAAAGACCGCCTTCTCCCATATGAGCCTGCCCAGTTCTTAAGATCTTCATGAGAGGCCCTTCTTTCAAGACCACCACCTTCAGAGGCACATTTGGTGGCAATGTGAAAGAGGGCCTTCTTGGTGGCTGCTCCCTGGCTATGGAACTCCCTGCAGAAGGAGGCTAGGTTCGCTCCCTCTCTGCTGTCCTTCTGCCCGCAGGCAAAGACTGCTTTATTAAAGCAAACCTTTAGCATGTAAACAGGTCTGTTGAGCTGGATGCTGTTTTTATTTTGTTGTTGCTGTGTTTTTAATTGTGTTTTAATGTATTTGCTTATTGTTGTTGTTATCAGTGATTGTAAGCTGCCTGGAGTGCCAGGTTTGGTAGAAAGGAGGGGTATAAATCAAATAAATAAATTAAATGGCAACATTCATGTCAGCAAATGTTCTCTCATTGGTTTTTGAAAGCCGTTTCTGATGTCAGTTTTCCTCCCGTTTATTCTCTTTTGCATCTTGACAAAAAACAACTGGCCAGCAGAGCTGCACCAAGGCTTGCTCAAGGGCAGCCAATCAATACTAACATTTTATACGTGAGCAACACTGAGGCTGCGAGATAAGCAATTAGCACAAGGTCAACCATGGCAAACTATTTTAGAAGTCAGAAAGCCTTGGTGATGTGCTGCAAATCATCCCCCAGAAATCTACCAGTGGATCTGATTCAACTCCTTGCCTGCATGCCCGCCCCTGGTCTAAAATATACATTGACAGTGCAATCCTATGCATGTCACCTCAGAAGTAAGCCCCATGTAAGCTTATTCCCAAGTAAGCATGCATAGGACTGAAACCTTAATTTCTCTCTGCCATGGAGTTTCTATGAAGCAAGAAGATGAGCCCATGAATATGATAGCCAACAAACAGCATGGAGGAGACTCAAACACACTTTGTTTTTAGTGTCATATTAGATGTATCTTGACTGCCGCTTTGCTGGTAGGGTGAGGAACTGGAGCTTTTACTAATAGCTGCCTTCCCCATTACTATTTCTTTCTTATCTCCTGATCTCTACTAACTGCATGTCAATAATATGCAGATGAGAGTGGCCATGTGCCCTACTTTACAGAGGACACTCCTCTGATTGAAGGGCTGCCCAAAGACAGTCCTCTGCTTGAAGGTGTCCTCTATTTGATGGGCTGCCCAATCCAAGTCTGGTTTAAAGATTAAAGAACCACCAGAAAGGAGAGCAGGGAGGGGCCTTGAAATTGCCCATTAACACTCAGAACCTGGACAGCAGACTGAGCAAGCACACAGCTCACCAGGTTTTACTCCGAGCCGGCTGCTTGTTGAGGTCGTTAGGGATACCTGATGTTGTGGCCATCCAGTAGCCACCCCGGAGCTTATCAGGGAAAAACTGGATTTCCTGAGACTGCTTAAAGTCCAATTATTTTCCTTAAGTTGGGTTCTCCTTGGTATAGTTGCTGTGTCCCCCAACCCCCACATTGACCTCAGGTATGCTAGCCTTGCCCAGGAGCATGCCTTTCATTCACTGTGACCCTGGTTAAGGGGTGTTACCTGTGTGTTTCTTGTCCCTGCACAAACCAATTAGTGTCTCCTCAGAAGTAACTCTCATTGTGCTGAATGAAGCTTGCCCTCTGAATGCTCAAATCAGAACTTACAGGGATCCCCCTCAATGTCAGGGTGGATACTGAGCCCACAGAGCCCCAGAGTAGTTCTGATTCTGAGGAAGACCAACCACCAGTGGGAGAGGAGCTCACTCATCTCTCACAGGCACAGCGGCAGGGAAAGATTCCTCCTGCCTGCATTCCTGAGAGAGATAGTGACCCTGGCAGTGAGAGAGCGGGGGATGGGATCTTGCTGGATGCTTGGCAGAGATGGAGGGAGCGGCGCCTGATGGAGAGCGCCGAGAGGTGGCGCTCTGCCTGCTTGGCACTAAAACAACGGTCGCATCCTGAGGATCCCCAGGTAAGAGGGAGGACCTCTCCATAGCCCATAAGTTCAGAGTTTTCCCACTCTTCCCCTTCAAACGGGGACCAACTGCCTTACCTGGAGCTTAGGCTACTCTGCTAACTACC
Source organism: Heloderma suspectum (assembly GCF_057233095.1). Taxonomy (NCBI): domain Eukaryota; kingdom Metazoa; phylum Chordata; class Lepidosauria; order Squamata; family Helodermatidae; genus Heloderma; species Heloderma suspectum. Next base: position 93,349,469 of record NC_139459.1, read on the forward strand.
CCAGTGCGTTTCCTTGCTTAGTCGCTGGTGATTAGCATCTGAAAGAGTCATTAAGTTGTAAAGGAATAAAGCCTTGGAAAGAATCCCTTTCGTCTGTGTCGTGAGTTGGCTATTGGAGGGGACTTAAAGAGGCAGCTAGGGCACTCCTGGCACTCAACTGACATGGCATCATTTGAAGCCCAATTCTCTTAAGTGCGGTGAAGCATGATCTTGAGGCTCTGATTCTCCTTTGTTTGGTTTATTGCCTTAGGAAGTAACTACTTTGACTTTTTGTTATAGAGATCTTGCAGGTTAAAATGGGGGCTGGTTTCCATCTTTGTGTTCTCCTCCCTCCCTTTCCCAGCACAAGCATATGTGTGTCTACTCAGAAGTAACTCCTATTGCACTCAGTGAAGCTTGCCCCTGAGATGCAGTTTCATCTAAACTTTCAGGGGAAAGGAGAAAGGGGGAGAGAGGGGGGAAGCCTCTCTTATTGGTTGAGCAGCCCTTGCCAGTCAGATGACATTCACTCCAACCCCACCCCCACCCCCACCCCCACCAGGAAGCATGTTCTGTGAAGTGATTTTTACTGGTGTGGAGCACTTGCTCATGGAGCCCTGCATGAACCAAAGTGCAGCAAAGCTGATTCCTTTTAAAAAATCCAGTACTCCTCCATTCGCTTCTCTTTCCGTTGTCATGGAAACACAGCCCCAGTCTTCCCAGTTATGGTGAGATGTATTGTATTTCTATTTAAATTATCGTGATTATTTCTCCATTTGCACCTATACATAAAATTAGCATTTGTAAATGTTGTGCAAATCTCTGCCTTCTTTTGTCCTTTTTTTTGATGATGTATCTCTGCTTTTTTTGGTGACACATAAGTGGCCTCCCTAATGTGGGCAATCCCTCTGGTCAGTCAGGAACTGCATCATTTTCTCTTCTGCTTGAATTTTGGAGTGCTTAATGGATACTGTTAAAAACTCCTGCAAAGACAGGCATATAAACAATGCAAGGTTGACTATGTGTTCTGTGCATCCCTCCAATACAAGGGAGGACAAAACTTTGAAAGGCACTGCCCTAGGGCCCCACACACCATCATCTGGCCCTATTAACCATAGTATTCTAGAATGTTTTCCTCTACACTGTTCATCTTGGGCAGGCTAAGCAAACTTTTTGGACCCATGGGCACATTTGGCAATTTGAGAAAAATGACCTGGGCACCACCACAAAATGGCTGCCATGGAAGGCCTGGCTAATCACAAAGCATACGTAACCTGCCCAAAAGACTGAGTACAAGGCAGAGGTGGAGTCCAAAGATGGCAGAGTGGCTGGAGACCCTCGCTTAGCTTTGAAGAAACCTCAACTACTGGTAAGAAAATGTGTTAATTAAAAAAGAGGGGAGAGAGTGAGGGCACCATGCTGCCTATCCATGAACAAAAACGGTGTCTCAGGGTGTACTGGTGCCTGCAGGCATCATGCTGCCTACCCTTGATCTAGGGTAAAGTGTGTCCTCGCCAAGATCAGTTCCCATTCCCATTCCACCTAATCCTGGACATCTGGCAGCATTAAAAGCCAATTTCAATAAGAAAATAAACATTGCTTGCATGGTTACCCCTTCTCTTAGAAAAGCATGTGTAGTAAATCCCTGCTAACCAACCTCTCTCTCTCTCTCTCTGTTTTGCTACTGCTGTGGCTTCCCCTTGTTATTTTAGTGCCTCCCGAGAGTTTAAAGACATCCATGTTTGACTCTTCTCCTCCACAAGATGGCTGTATCCTGCCAGATATCCATTGTAATGCTGTTATGCTGAGGATATTTGCATGGAGGTACTGAATGGCTTCATAATGTCTATTTAATACACTTTTGAACCCCACAGAACATATACACAGATGCCACTTTTATACACTGCCCCTTCTGACTAGGTTTGCCAGCTTTTCAAGCAGCCAGTATAGCTGTGCCTTTACCAGTGGTGTGATGTACAGACACAAGCCAGCAACAGTGCTTATCTCCAGGCTGAGAAAACTTCTACTTGCTGGCGTTACCTTCAGACAGAGCGAAGTAGCTGCCTCAGGCAATGGATTCTGGGTGTCACAGAAAGGCCTAAGAACGTTAAGAGGAGCCCTGCTGGATCAGACCAAGGGTCCGCCTAGTCCAGCATTCTGTTCACGCGGTGGCTGACTGTGTGACGGGGAACCCACAAGCAAGACATGAGTGCAACAGCACCCTCCCACCCATGTTCCCCAGCAACTGGAGTCCATAGGCTCACTGCCTCTGCTACTGGAGGTAGCATATAGCCATCAGGACTAGTAGCCATCGATAGCCTTCTCCAGCAAAGAGCAGTAAATGGTTCATTATTTCATTTATTACTGCTATATTTGAACAACCATAGGCACAATGTACCTTGATGGGGGGGGGGGCATTTGCTCCTTACCTCAGGCAGTAAAATATCTTGGGCCAACCATGTCTGCACCTTAATCTGCTATCAAAGACAACAGCAGGCTCGTACATTTATTTTCTGGTTAGCTGGTAATCCTGCTCCTCTCATTTTCCAATAGTCCAGTCCAGCACACATCAATCAGATATCAAAACTAGTCCTGCTTTCTGAACAGCCAACTTCCCAGTTCCGTAGGTGGGGAAAAGATATTGTCTATACTGACAGTGCAATACTATATACAGGCTTACTCAAAAGTATGCTCTGCTATGCCCAATTGGATTTATTCCCATGTAAATGTGAGTTATAGCTGGTGTGGGTGACCTGTTCTAGTCCAGGGGCTGGATTGCTAACTCAAACCAAGCTTGTGGGCCAGATGATGCCAAGGAGATGCAGCTCCACCTCCCCTGACATCATCTGTCCTTGCCATGCCCACTTCTCAAGCCCCAGCTGAGTCAGGTCCCTTCTTCCATGCGACTCGTATCCCAATCAGGGTAGGAATGGTGCAGGATGGGACTTGGCCAGGGCTTGAAGGGGCTGGTCCTGCACACCTTGGCTGAGTCAGCAGAATTCCTACATTATCTCCAATCTCAGATTGGAGACAACATGAAGATTCCTCTTGGCGCTGCTTGCCCTACCATTGGAAGGGGAATCCCTTTCTTATTTATTTTCTTATTTATTGGAGATAACATGGAGATTCCTCTCCCCCACCTCCTCCCCAAGCCACCATACCAGGGCTTGGGGTTCAAGTGTTGGGGCTTAAGGAGGACAGGGGATGGTGCCCATGGAGGGTACCCAACCATCCACCAGCTGGATTAGGCACTTTTGCAGGCCATATTAACCCTGCAGGCCGGGGGTTGCCCTCCCCTGGTGTGTAGGATGGCATGCTTAAGGAGTTATCTGGTGCACTTTCCATACTTCTATTCTGAAAAAGAACACCATTTTATTTCATTTTAATGTGTGTGTGTGGGGGGGGGGGATTTTAGTCAAGGGGCCACAATTCAGCAAGGTTCAAATTTCCACATTTGGATTCACTCAGTGTTTTAAAAAATATATTGCAAAAAAGCGTGTCTTGGGACTATTTTTTGTATACATCAGAATATAGGAGTGTTATTATTAATAGAGGCTGCTCAACTTTACAAATGAAAGTACAAGGTTTGTTTTTGGCATGCATACCCAGTACACACATACCTAACACTACTGAGCCAGCCCCATGTGATCTGAATCATGATGGTAGTGAGGAATGTCTTCCCCAAATGGTTCTTCTGGCTTTGCATTATTGGGCAAAATCCATAGCATGTAAAGCTGCTATTAGGATATGCCTTGTTCAAGTACTTTGCCTGCAATCCTCTACACCAGCTTTCCCCCAAACTAGGGTAATATCCAGTGTTAGTCCTACATAGAGTAGACCCATTGAAATGAATGGGACTTGAATCAGTCATGGCTAACCTAAGTCTTATTCCTTTCAATAGGTCTACTCTACATAGGACTAACATTGGATACTACCCTTGGTTTCCTCCAGATGTTTTGGATGACAACTACGCTTAGCCCAGCCATCATGGCCAATGGCCAGGAATGCTGGGAGTTGTAGTCCAAAATATTTGGAGGCCAGCCAGGCTGGAGAAGGCTGCTATGCACATTTACCTGGGAATAAGTACCACTGAACTCAATAGGGCTTACTACTGAGTAGACATGTATAGGACTACACTGTTAGTGACATCTGCCTGTTTAACTTCTGGTTGTGTGTGTGTGTGTGTGTGTGTTTTAAATAAAAGAATGATCAGGGAAAAATCTCTGAACTCTCAGCTTCTAAGCCATCTCCACTTCTCAGAGCCCCTCACTTTTTATCAGGAAAACTGTGGCTGTGCATACTAATGAGAGAACTCCACATGTTAGCTCAGGATGTAGGAGCTGGGTTTCACATATTTGTTTTGGTCTCTCTCTTTTTGGACATCAAATCCAACGGAAGAAGGAAGAACAACCCTCCTTTGACTCACAATCACACGACTGTGCAGGATTGGCTTGGTTCCTTGTGCTTGATGCAACTGGCTTTTCACTATGCTCTGCTGGCTACTTAAGCATGAAGAATAAATGTCTTTGTCATGTTTAACTTAATGTACTGATAAAACCATTATGGGTTGTATCCAATGGGTCAAATCCAACATTGGTCTAACTTAAGTCCCAGTCATTTCAGTGAGTCTCCTCTAAGTAGGACTAACATTGTACATAACCGCATATAACTCTTACTTGATTTTACTCTTAGGGGCTAAATACTTGCAAATGCATGTCACAAAATCTTGACATAGTTTGTATTTAAAACAAAAGCAATTTAGGAAAGGGACGATTTGGAGCAGAGAAGTTGTAGGACAGCCTTGCCCAACCTGGTGCCCTCCAGATGTGTTGGACTACAACTCCCAGCGTCCTCCAGCCAACTTGCTTACCCCAGAAGCTAGTCTCTACAATGAGAGCAGCCCATAAGCCTGTGAGTTATGGGAACAAAACAGAACACAGGCGCCTATCTACCATAGAGTTTGACAGTCCTCAAAGAATGTCTTAGCTATTTATTATGGAAACCAATGTTTGGGGTTTCCCAAACGTTGCCAGATTGTTTTTACTGTATTACAATTCCTGGCCTCAAGCAACCTGATGTTAGTCTGCTAAAGATTTCATGCAAGTAGTTATCTCCTGAGTGAGGAATTAATCCTGTGATAAGGCAGCACAAGCTCTCTTCTCATTACATCCAGCGAATTCACTACCACTTGCAGTGGAACATCCTTACACCCTAAGCTCATCTCTGTAAAGGGTGTCCCCAGATTTTATCGAAATTTCACCACAACAAATTGGTTAACTTCTTAAACATAAGCAATGTTTAAAAAATATATCCAGGAATGTTTTAAGCCACAGTAATTTTATCTCCAGAACAGAAGTAAACACAATATAATATACTCAAATAACAAGAAAATGAGACTCTCACTATTCCCATACAGAGGCTGGAGTCAGCATCATCAAGCATACAATCGAATTACTGCCCTCCAATCCACGTCTTCTTTAAGGCCCCTGCGGAATGTTGTTTTAAAAAATTTACATGTCCCTTTTTCTCTGCGTGGAATAAATTCCCTGACCTTTACTTTGCACAATAGTAGCTTTATTGCAGCTCTAATGTGACTTCAGAGCTAATATCTGCAATAGGATTTTATTTATATGTAAGCAGAGTTGTCACTAGATTTTAATGGTATTGAAATAACACATTAAAGGCACAATCCTATGCATGCTTAGACATCAAAAAAGTTGTACAAGCCCCAGCATTCCCCAGGATGTTTTTCTGTCAAAAAAATTCATAGGATTGCACCCTAAATCTACATTTAAAAAAAACCCAGCTCAAGTGTAAGCACTTCAAAACTGGGGAGAACAATTACACACAGGCTTTCTTCACATGGAGCTTGTATCCTGTGGTTGAGATTGCTCCTTCATAGAAGTTTGTGGGCTCTTTACATGACGCCATGACCCTGCCATGACCCTCCTGCACTAAATGCCCTTTGTTCCATTTTTAAATAGATCACAGATAAGGAGCTATCAAATTACCCCATTGTGCTCCGCTTCAGTTTCCTCCATGAAAAGAAGAAAAACAGAAAGAAGAAGAGCGAGATCAAAGAAAGATAATGGAAGACTCAGATATGGGGAGAAGGAAGGGGGAAAGGAAGTGGGTGAAAAAGGGAGTTGTTATGATCCTGCATTTAAAATGGAAACAGAAAGCCCCATTTTAAATACAGGATTTTAGGCTGGTGTAGAGATGCCCAAAGTGGCTGGTTTTAAAAGCCCTGGCAGTAGGGATTACCAACAATTGGGTATTTCACCTTCCTAATCTTCTTCTCATGTTTTTGTCCCAAGTAATGTTGGGAGCTTCAGGACAGAGAAAAGAAAGTACTTCTACACACAATGTTTAATGAAACTGTAGAATTCGCTAGCGTAAGGTGTCGGGATAGTGAGGAGAAATTCTAGGGATGGGGGAGAATTTCTCCCCGAAACTTCGGGGGGCCGAGCGCCAACGCATTCGGTCCTCCGAAGGTTGTTCGGGGAGAAATTCTCCGCCCCCGCCCCCCCCCCCGGGTTGGGACTTACCTTTCACGAATGTCCCTCCCGGCGGCGGGTCCTGGCGGCGGTTCGGCAGGTCTTCGTCAGGGGCGGGGGCGGCATCCGGTCTTTCGACCGGCTGCCGCCGCCGCCATTACAAGCAAAGTAAAAAAAAAAAAACGCCCCTGTGATAGGCTATGTAACGATTAACGTAGCCTATCACGGCTAGATTTGCAAAGTCAGCCATGATAGGCTACGTTAATCGTCACGTAGCCTATCACGGGTGACTTAAAAAAAAAAAAAGCACGTACGGCTAATGGCGGCCCCCATAGGGAGCCGCCATTCGCGTTCCTTCTTTGGTCCCTGTAGTCTACGTAAAGATTTACGTAGACTACAGCGAAAATAAGGGCAACGCAAATAGCGTTGCCCTTATTTTTGCCGTAGTCTACGTAAATCTTTACGTAGACTACAGCAACCAAATAAGGAATGCGAATGGCGGCTCCCTATGGGGGCCACCATTTGCGTACGCGCTTTTTTTTTTCTAAGTCACCCGTGATAGGCTACGTGACGATTAATGTAGCCTATCACGGCTGACTTTGCAGATCTAGCCGTGATAGGCTACGTTAATCGTTACGTAGCCTATCACAGGGGCGTTTTTTTCTTTTTTTTCTTTTGAAGTTCGTGGCCGGGCAGACGGGGCGCTTCTCCCCGGCCTGAATTTCGGCCGGGCGAGGTGGGAAGCCTCCCCCCGGCCTGAATTCCGGCTGGGCGAGGAGGGAAGCCTCCCCCCCTGGCCTGAACTTCGGGGGGAGCAGCAAAGCGCCTCCCCCCCACCGCGAAGCAAGCTGCGAGACCAGGTAAGTGACTTTCGTGCACCCCTAGAAATTACACTAGGGATGGCGGAGAATTCCGCCACGGATTTCAGTGAGGCTGAATGCACTGGCATTCAGCCCCCCAAAATCCGTGGTGCAATGGCTTGCCCCCCTGCCCCCCCACGGATGCCCCCCGGGACGAGACTTACCTGGGGTGGATGTTCTGGACGGCGGCGGCTCCAGCGGCAGCTGGTCTTTCGACCAGCTGCCGCAGCAGCCATTTGCAGTCTGGTCTTTTTTTTTTTTTTTTTTACCCAGACGTGATAGGCTATGTAAAGACTTATGTAGCCTCTCACATCTGGGTAAAAAAAAAAACAGCGTACGCAAATGGTGGTGGCTACGGCGGCCACCATTTGCGTTCTTTATTTTTTGCCGTTTTAGTCTACGTAAATATTTAGTAGAAAAACCTTTCTTCCAGTGACAAAAATGAAAGCACCAAAAATATAGAAATCAAAGATAATGTTGACCTTAGTGATAAAAAAGAATAAGATGTTAACTTTCAGTAATTATCTATGTGCATTGTTTGAGATAATTGTGCTGCAGCTAAGCATCTCGAACCTAATTTTAATAAAAGGCTATTTCAGTTTATTGGGAACATGTGGTATGAGAACTACTTTATAAGAGTTTCTTCCTGTGTTTTTTTATATAAAATGTTTTCATTTCATTATTTCATTTCATTTCGCCTATTAAGGCGAAAAAAAAGGGAACGCAAATAGCGTAGTGGGCACTATTTGTGTTCCTTTTTTATTTGCCATTTTAGCCTATGTAAATATTTACATAGGCTAAAATGGCAAATAAAAAAGGAATGCAAATAGCGCCCACTACGCTATTTGCGTTCCCCTTTTTTTTCGCCGTAATAGTCTACATAAATATTTTTGTTGTTGTTTATTCGGTCAGTCGCTTCCGACTCTTTGTGACTTCATGGACCAGCCCACGCCAGAGCTTCCTGTCGGCCGTCGCCACCCCCAGCTCCCCCAAGATCGAGTCCGTCACCTCCAGAATATCATCCATCCACCTTGCCCTTGGTCGGCCCCTCTTCCTTTTGCCTTCCACTTTCCCTAGCATCAGCATCTTCTCCAGGCTATCCTGTCTTCTCATGATGTGGCCAAAGTACTTCAGTTTTGCCTTTAATATCATTCCCTCAAGTGAACAGTCTGGCTTTATTTCCTGGAGTATGGACCGGTTTGATCTTCTTGCAGTCCAAGGCACTCTCAGAATTTTCCTACAGCACCACAGTTCAAAAGCATCTATCTTCCTTTGCTCAGCCTTCTGTATGGTCCAGCTCTCGCAGCCATAGGTTACTACAGGGAATACCATTGCTTTAATGATGCGGACCTTTGTTGTCAGTGTGATGTCTCTGCTCTTCACTATTTTATCAAGATTTGTCATTGCTGTCCTCCCAAGAAGTAAACGTCTTCTGATTTCCTGGCTGCAGTCAGCGTCTGCAGTAACCTTTGCGCCTAGAAAGACAAAGTCTGTCATTGCCTGCACGTTTTCTCCCTCTATTTGCCAGTTATCAATCAAGCTGGTTGCCATAATCTTGGTTTTTTTGAGGTTTAACTGCAACCCAGCTTTTGCACTTTCTTCTTTCACCTTCGTCATAAGGTTCCTCAGCTCCTCCTCGCTTTCAGCCATCAGAGTGGTATCATCTGCATATCGGAGATTGTTAATGTTTCTTCCAGTGATTTTAACTCCAGCCTTGGATTCATCAAGCCCAGCACATCGCATGATGTGTTCTGCGTACAGGTTGAATAGGTAGGGTGAGAGTATACAACCCTGCCATACTCCTTTCCCAATCTTAAACCAGTCTGTTGTTCCATGGTCTGTTCTTACTGTTGCTACTTGGTCGTTAAACAGATTCCTCAGGAGGCAGACAAGATGACTTGGTATCCCCATACCACCAAGAACTTGCCACAATTTGTTATGATCCACACAATCAAAGCCTTTAGAATAGTCAATAAAACAGAAATAGATGTTTTTCTGAAACTCTCTGGCTTTCTCCATTATCCAGCGGATATTGGCAATTTGGTCTCTAGTTCCTCTGCCTTTTCAAAACCCAGCTTGTACATCTGGTAATTCTCGTTCCATGAATTCCTGGAGTCTACCTTGCAAGATCTGGAGCATTACCTTACTGGCATGTGAAATAAGTGCCACTGTTAGATAGTTTGAACATTCTTTGGTGCTTCCCTTTTTTGGAATGGGCATATAGGTTGATTTTTTCCAATCTGTTGGCCATTCTTGTGTTTTCCAAATTTGCTGGCATATGGCATGCATCACCTTGACAGCATCATCTTGCAAGATTTTAAACAGTTCAGCTGGGATACTGTCATCTCCTGCTGCCTTGTTATTAGCAATGTTTCTTAAGGCCCATTCAATCTCACTCTTCAGGATGTCTGGCTCTAGCTCACTGACCACACTGTCAAATCTATCCCCGATATTATTATCCTTCCTATACAGATCTTCCATATATTCTTGCCACCTTTTCTTGCTCTCTTCTGCTTCTGTTAGGTCTTTGCCATCTTTGTTTTTGATCATACCCATTTTTGCCTGGAATTTACCTCCGATGTTTCTCATTTTCTGGAAGAGGTGTCTTGTCCTTCCTATTCTATTATCTTCTTCCACTTCCGCACATTGCTTGTTTAAAAATAATTCCCGATCTCTTCTGGCTAACCTCTGGAATTTTGCATTTAATTGGGCATATCTCCCCCTATCACTGTTGCCTTTTGCTTTCCTTCTTTCTCGGGCTGCTTCCAGTGTCAGACAGCAGACAGCCATCTTGCCTTCTTGGTTTTCTTTTTCTTTGGGACTTTTTTTGATGCCACCTTCTGAACAATGTTGCGAACTTCTGTCCATAGTTCTTCTGGGACCCTATCTACTAAATCTAGTCCCTTAAATCTATTCTTCACCTCCACTGCATATTCATTAGGAATATTAGTGAGCTCATATCTAACTGATCTGTGGGTCTTCCCTATTCTCTTTAGTCTGATTCTAAATTGTGCAATAAGAAGTTTGTGATCTGAACTACAATCAGCTCCAAGTCTTATTTTTACTGACTGCATAGATGTCCGCCACCTTTGGCTACAAAGGATGTAGTCAATCTGATTTCGGTGTCGACTGTCTGGTGAAGTCCATGTATAAAGTCGTCTCTTAGGTTGTTGGAAGAGAGTGTTTGTTATGCACAGTGAGTTGTCTTGGCAAAATTCTATCAGCCTATGTCCTGCTTCATTTTGTTCTCCCAGACCATGGGAGAACAAATCCGGCTGCGGACGGCCCTGGCCCGGCCGGCTCTGCTCTGCAGAGCCGCCACGGAGCAGAGCCAGCCATCGAGGATTCTGGGGGGGAGGACCGGATTGCCTCCCCCCTGTCGAGGATTCTGGGGGGAGGGACGGAGCGCCTCCCCCCCCCACAAACAGAATCCGCGAAAAGGTGACTTTCGTACATCCCTAAATTACACAGTTCCATATGTTTGCCATACAGCTAAAATTCATTTTCTGTCTATTCTCAGAGTTTTGAGCCTGCACTGCCCCCACCTCCACAGCTCCAACCCCTTGCCAGTTCTGGCAGCAGTAGCTCCTGAATGGTTAAAGCCAAACTCTTGAATTCTGATTCACATTCCAAAGGCTTTCATTTTCGAGATGAAACTACAGCATAAAGAGGCAGAGATGATCATCTTGAGTAGTGCTCCGTGTTTTTTGTAGCACACATAACCGATCGTTAGTTTGTCTGATACTGAATAAATAGTCGGTTTAAATGCCATGTGGAATTTGCTTGAATTCCTTCTTCTTTCAAGGCATGAGAGCCAATATGAAAACTACTGACTGTGCTTCATATTGCAGCTAATCACAGCAGTTGAAAGCTCATTAGGTTTTGCTTCTGCAAGGCGTTGTAGGTTTTCAGCTTAAAAAATAAAGAAAATCTTGTTTAGCAGGTGACATCAGAGACTGCAGCAAATTGCACAGCAAATTATCACCAGCCTCAGCCTTTCTGGAGATGAATCTCTTCTTGTTGAAGTATGTGTGGGGTTTATGGGTGCTAAATTGTTGCTGCTAGCAATGACAAAGAATTGTTAGCAGATAGCCACCAAATTGTGACATACTCTCTGTTCCCCCACAATCCTTTTTTAAGCCAAAATTATGATAGGAAATTTTGGGGTTCTGGCTGCTATCCTTGTATGCCCATACATCAGCAGAGCACTAAAGCATATGCTATGTTAAATGTGTACCATGTAGTTGACCCTAACTTTTTTTTTTACTTTAGTGTAAGCACATGGGGCCCCTATCTGGACTGGGACCACTGCATATGGGTTGGGTAAAACTTCCCACCCAGCCACTTCACCACTAAATTCTCCACCTCCCCCCGCCTCCTGATGTGGGGGCTAAAGAAAGAAAACAAATCCTCCATTAGCTCATGTATGACTATAGTAAAATTGAAAGATTGGTGCTAGAGGTTACTTTTTGTGATACACATTTTAACTTCTGTACCACACTGATATCTGCAGGATTCCAGTATGGATCAACCCCCTAATGGATAAAAAGCTGAACTTGAAGGACCATTTAGCAATTCACATCAAAGTTTACATGAAATATCTTACTTAAATATACTGTACTTGCTGCACGCAGCACTAAGTTGTATGTTTTTTTCATCATCACATTATGTCTTTGAATTTTTTCTGAATTCCTTATTTCATTACATGCTCACTGTAAGGTACTTGGGGGGCACAGAATGTCTGCAATTTGGCTTGCTATGAGCCATAAATTCTTCTCTTCACAACTTGTCACCCAATCCATTTACTTTTTGTTAAAAAACACACACTCTGTATCATTTTGTCCTTAGTTTAGCCTGTCATCTTACACACCTCACTATTAAATTCTACTGCTTTGGGGGGGGCTAGTAAAACCAATGTGTCTTTTCAGAGGGCGCACAAACTCCACATCTCAGGATGGAACACATAGGAAAATATTTCAAAGAAAATTTCACGGAGTATTTTCCCTGGCACACTGCAACTATGTAATCTTTTCCTCTCAGGTGAATTTGGGCTGTGGAAAACAGCAGATTATTCACTGAGGTCGGATTGTTCAAGAATAAATTTGTTAGAGAGCAATCCTATGCCCACCAGATAGCGTGGGGGGGGGGCTTAGAATAGTTCAGTTTCCTGGCTCTGAGCTTGGAGCCAGGAAGCTGTGCTCCTCACCGCCCCCCCCATCCCCCTCATAGCCAGCATGGAGAGAACCATTCTGGCTACCTCTCTAAATTTGGAAAATGGACTGCAGGGTCAGGGAAAGGGGGGCACTCCCAGTGGCGGGGAGGGGAGGAGGCTGGGGCGGCTGCCTTATGCTGTTTCCTGTGGCTGCCCCAGCCTCCTTCCCTCCCCCTCATAGTCACCACTGCTAGACGGGCAAAATTGCCCATCTAGCAGAAATACAGGGTAGCTGGAGCACGGAGCCACCATTCTCCTCCCACCATGCACTGGATACTCGACAGCCTCCAAGTTCAGAGGCTGCCGACTATCTGGATAGGATTGCACCCTTACTGACTAGAGTCGTATTTGGAGAGCCAGTATTGGTCTCTGTGGTTTGTCATTATTTAATATAAATTATCATAGTAATAATCTAAGGTCATAAGTTTTAAAGCATCGATCAAACTGAAATCCCTAAATAGGTGTCAGAAAGCTTCTATACTAGCCCTACTCAGGCATTCTATTTCTGAGTTTAACAAACACATGAGAAGGGAGACCAAGGATGACAGAATAGTAGTTTATTTGTACTTAGCCATAGGGCTTCACAATAAAATCACCATAAAACAGGGAACAAAATAAAAGAAACAAGTTAAGCTAGACACTTATTCTTAACCAAGCCACTGCAAAATTTCCTTGTGGCCATCACAAACCATGTGACTAACAAAAGGTAGCTCATCACACAAGAGTTCCACTACAATAAACCTGAGGTGACTTACTGAGGCATTGGGAGGTGAGATACAAAATGATTTTCCCCCTTGCTTCCACATGCAAAGGACAAAACAGCATGTAATATAGGAGGTCCTCAAGCTAGCCACAGCAGTAAACACAAAACCGTTCTGACCATAGTGCACCCTGGTATCTCCCCTCCAAATAGGTAGAGGGCATCACCTGGAATCTTCATTCGGTAAAAGCCCTGCGAATCTGAGGAGGAGTCAATGTTTGAAAGTAATTTGCCCTAAGATGGTTCCTTCTGATCTTTACAAAACAGTGCCCAAAACAGGAATAATTAATAACTTCCCTATGAGCTCCCCCTGCCTGGAAAATCTGGGTTCTAAATCACCTAGGGGGCCTACACAGATAGAAAAGGATTCCCATGGTTCACCTCCAACACATGGAGGCAAATGGAAATGGATGGGGACACAGCGGAGAATGGAGCTGGAGATGGCGGAGCTGAGGTGCTCATCCACACACTCCCCCTTTGCGTGTTTGCCAAGCTCAGTCTTGAACCCACACAGGGGGCAGGGGGCTGTGCACCAGCTCCACCCCCAACATCCCGCCGAGAGATTTTATTATACCACTGAGAGATTTTATTATATTCAATGGTATATAAATGCCACCAATAAAAAAATACATACATACATACATAATAAATCCCCGCATGTGCACCAGCCCTGCCCTCTCGGGTCCCCATCCTGCCACACTGAGCGGCAAGGCCTGAAGGGGCTTCTGCTTGCATTCAACAGAACATGTGCAGAACCTTCTTGGGAATTGGGGAGCCTGCTTTTACAATGTTCCTGATTCCAGGGAGGGTCCTAGCTGCATTCAAGCAAAGGATTAGAAGCCCCCTTAAGACCTTGCTGCTTGACATGGCAAGTTTGGGAACAGAGAGGTTATGGACAGTGTGCATCGGAACATTGGGGGCAGGGCAAGTGTCACTTGTGGAAACACCCTTCTCGTTTGATTATATGCGGCCTTGATATTGCCAGCAGTATCCAAGAGCGTGCAGGTAACCTGTTTCTTGAAAAAGCATAAAATCAATGGGTTGGAGCCAGACTCAGTCATGCTTAGAGTAGACACACTGAATTTTATTGGCTGATTGCCTTTTTATCCCACCCTTTAGCCAAAAAGACGCCCAAGGTGGCTAACAAAGATAAGAAATAAGACAATCCTTACCTGCAGGTTTACAATCTAAAAGACACGACACAAAAGGAAAGGGGATTGGGAGGGAGGAGGAAAAAAACAAATCTAGGGAGTGGATTCTTAGTTGAAAAGATCAGCAGGTCATGGGCACATTGGAAGGGCTGCTGTTTCCTCTCCCTTTGATGGCCTCAGCAGTGATAGCTGGTAGTTGAACTAAGTTGGTCCATAATATCTGGAGGACACCAGGCTGGGGAAGGCTGAGCTAAGGTCCAAGAGTGTGATTGGAAGAGCAACGTTCATCTGAATAAATATGTATTCCAGAGTCACTAGTATTCGTTAGAGTTCAGCGCTGTTAGTATTCATGCTTGAGTCAATTTTTCCAAAACCAAAGCATGTGATTCCTTTTAATCTCTACACACTCTTCCTGTCCTGCCCCTCCTTCTCATGCATGCTTGGCCAATACCAGCTTTGTCTTCCCTTTGGTTTGCTGCTGAGACTTGCTGTTGTCATCTGTAAAACAGAGGTCAGGCTGCTCTGTGGTAGAATATTAAGATCTTCTTGTGCTTGTTAAATACCAGTGCTAGCTGCTGTTGATGATGGGCTTTTATCCCCTAACCAGTAACTTCAGAAAGTCCCAGTAAAAGCTGCAGATCCACTTTTATGCGAGACATGCATTCTGTTCATGAGGACAGGCTCCAAGCAAATGTTTGGCAATGCCTGACCTTATCTGACCCTCTCTGCTTCAGAGCAAGGCCAGGAAGACTTGGAAGTAACGTTGGAACATTGAAAAGTACCTTTCAGTCTTTCAAGATTCCCTTCTGGTGTATAGGATGCCCATGCCCTCCAATTGCAATCCAGAGACAGCAACAGAAAGTTAAGGGATGGAATGAGTGAGGAATGTGTCATACCCAAGGGCCCTCAAAAACCTGGAGCTGGCACTTATTATCCTAAAATGCATTTTCGTACATATTTTGAGCCAAGAACTACTGTATGTCGCAAAATTTGAGGTGGGAAATCCACAGGATCATTATGATCTGATCTGCATGATGGTCTGGAAGGATCAGGTCAGTTCATACTGGAATTTAGAAAGATCAGATTCCTCAAGCATCCCTAATTTCTTATATGCCCCCACCTCAGAGATCCACAGCTCCAAATACTGTGGCAGCAACCACTCCGATTCACAAGATATAGGCCACCTCTCTGCGTAAAGCTTCTAACAATTTCTTTTCATTTCGGGAAAGCATGACCTTTTTGTCAAAATTAGGATTTATAAGAGAAATAAATCTCTCAATTGTTCTCAACGGGAACAGCTGCTTTAAAGTGTAATCATGGGAACTGAAACAGGTTTCCTCCTGCAATAACATTTATATTGGTTTTCCTGACATCTCACATGTTATAAAATTAGCTTCTTTAGCAGATCCCATTAAAACCCACAAGAACAACAGAGTACTTCCGTTGCTAAAACAGAGCCTCAGCACAGGGACCCCTAAGTCCTTGAAGATTTCATGGCTGCTGGGTGGGCAAACTCAGATTTCTTTTTAAACATCTAATCTTTATCTTAAATCATGCAATTCACTACCACGAGATGTAGTGATGCCCATCAACTTGGATGGCCTTAAAAGGGCATTAGACAAATTCATGGAAGACAAGACCATCAATGGCTACTAGTCGTGGGGGCTATATATTACCTCCTGGATCAGAGGCAACATCCCTCTGAGTACCAGTTGCTGCGGAACATGAGTGGGAAGATTCTATCATGCTCATGTCCTGGTCTAGAACTTCCCTCGGGCATCTGGTCGGCCACTGTGGAAACAGAAGGCTGGACTACATGGGCCTTTGGCCTGATCCAGAACAGCTCTTCTTACGTTCTTATCTGATTTGTTCTTGTAAAGTTTTAATTTATGTCACCTTGAGCATGGTTTACCATGGAAAGGTGATTAAGAAACAACGATATCAATGAGCAATGTGGCAAATCATGAAATTGGAAGATGAGGAAGGTCATCCAGGTGCAACAGCCAACCACCAATGGATCAGTGTATCACAAACTGAGAGAAAATGAAACTAGAGATGATGCTTACAAGAGTAATGCCTCAGTGTTACTTATTCAAACAGGCCAACCCACGTACTGCATACAAAGGCAAAAAAACAAACAAGCCCATAGTTGCTGCCAAACCAACACACTGAGGAGTGGTGGCATTTAAATTCTTTCCCTACCCTAAATATGATGATAGTGGAATTATGAGTGAGAGAAATCTATACACCAAGTAATTCCAACAATTGAAGTCACCCCACTCAACTGTCTGCCATGACCTCTGTGTTTTGCCCATCCACTCATCTGTTGCTTTCCTGTCCACTTCATATGTGGCTATACAACTGTCATGGTTCCACTTGTGACCTGGACCCCCTGAGCAACTCCTTAAGGATCTCTTGCCTCCTTAAGAGTCTGACCTTTCTTCCTTTAAACTTCGCCTTCCCAGTAATGTGGGGTTTAGGCTGTCGACAAGGGGTGACTGACACTCTAGACACAGGGTTTAACCACAACAGTTTACTAGTAAATTAAAACAAGCAAATCACAACTAAAAGTATTTACACAATAGAGCTGAGTGATACAAAATACATTAAAAGAAAATAAAAGTTGCAAAATGCAAGTTACTTTACCCTAGCTGTCCTTAGACTTCTCTAGACTGGTTCTTCCTGCTCACTCTTCAGACTCTGCTCTCCCTTCATGCTCTGCCTGCCTCTGTTCTTACTGGCTCTCTCGCTCTTTTTATATATATCCTTCTCCCTCAAAACCGAAAGTACTGTTTCAACCCTGAAGAAATGAAACTTAACTGGGGAATTGAAATGGAAACTTCACTGGAGAAATGAAACTACTCTTCTTAGGGTTACCCCTCCCAACAGAAAACTCCAGGCCTCTAAGTCTGACTATTTTTCCCTTTGCCTCTATAGGCTTCAAACCTTCACAGCAACCTTACCTAAATCATGTACTGGAAACTCAATATATCCTTGGCCCATTGCTCCCCAAGATTGGAAACATTTGCCCCTTTAGCCAGTGTAGTGACTGGTCATGGCTCTTTAGTAATGGTACCGTTGTAAGAACTGCATTAGGGCTGCAACCCCACTCATAGTACTTAGGATCATGGTTAAGGCAGCCTTGTGTTACATGAAGTGTCCCTTTAGTTTTACATTGATGGATTGCACATTATTCACTGCATGTTTTCTCATTCCTAGCCATTGTGTCAGAACTGGTCCAGTTGCTTCCAAAATAACTTTATTATTTACAGTACAAGAAGAGCACTCATACTGGGCAGTATCCAATGCCACCCCTGTGCCTCTGCCAATTGTGTTGCACCAGCAGGACCTGCCACTGGCACAACAGGAAGCTAGTGCTTCCTAGAGCAACCCCACAAACCAGCTGAAATGCTCCTTTTCAGAGCAGTACAGGCCAGCTGACCTCTCTTCTGTGAGCGCCGCTGACCACTTCCAAACATGAGTGTTCAGGTTCATTTCAGGTGGCTGTAGGAAGGGCTAGCTTCCTGTTGCACTGGTAGCGTGTTCCGCTGGCATACAGCCAGTGTTGGATACTGCCCAGTTCACTTGGGGTTGCATGGATCCACTACATAGCAAGAAAAGGTGCTGCAAATATTCCTAGGGCACGGCATGATTGTTGGAAGGGTTTCAGGTAGAAAGGAAGGACTTGATGAGCAGTATGAAAGAGAGAAAAAACTGCCAGTAAAGGGAACATCTGTAAGAATCTCTGTACTATATCAAAAGAATCGCAATATAGTTATTGTACACTGAAGAATATTTCTGGCAGAGGCATATAACAGACTCTTATACAATTGGCTCCTTGGGAGGAAAACAACACATCTAAATGGATATCTGATCCAACAGATGAATATTCAAAGAAATGACTCATACCTTTGATTTTCATACATACCTGTCTTTTATGGCCTGATTTTGTGACCCGTTGCATTGGCAACAAAGCCCATAGACTTGGCTATTATATTCATTCACTGATCCAACACATAAGGCTATTCCCAAATTCCAACTCTGTGCATAGAATCAGTGTGTGGAACTGTGCCTGCCTCTCTGCCTCCACAGTTTCCACGCCCCTGACCTCCATGATGAACAGAATATTGCAAAGGGATGCCCATCTGTGTATCACTGCATGTGCATAGGCTCTCCATGCCATTGGGAACCATACATGATCAGGGTTCTCAGGGGCACACAGACAGCCTGTGCATATACAACTACAGGTAGGTGGGCACCACTTGCTCTTGTTCTGCTCAATGTGGGGCTGTTGGGGCTGAGAGGTCTTTGACATCAATGGTGAAGCTGGCGGGCATGGCCCAGATCCCCCCCCCATGTTAAGTATATGCTAGGACAGGGAGCCCCCCCTACTTTGAGCAATTGTAGTGTTGTGCCAGTAGCAAGAGCAGATACAACCCCTCAGACACCTACGGCATCCATGGTAATGTGAAGGATGTGTTCATAACTACTTGGAGCACCAGTAGACATGGAGTGGGGTTACAGCAAAGCCAGGCCTGGGGCAACACTTGCAGTGTATATACAATCCTAGCGGGAGAAGCCCTTACTAACTCCTGGTTTTAAGTAGCTCAGGAAGAGTTTCTGTGGCAGAAGGCAGATCCATAGTCGCCATATTTGGATATCATGTTAAGCTGGGAATCCTGGATTAATAAACCATAATGCGAAAAAGCACACAGCCTATTCACCTATGCGCTGCTTTTTTTGTGTTGGTGAGTGGGTAAACAAACCAGGAAAGGATAGTTTTGCATAATGGTAGTACCTGCAATTATGGTTAAGTATGCCCAAATAAACCAGGATTGGAAGCTAGCTTTAAACCATGCTTTGCTGTTGGCTTGCAAATCCTGGCTTGTTTGAGTGTAGTAAATCATAATCCCAGGTTCAAACATAACATTAAGTTGTCCATGTTTGGTTTGTTTACTGGCTTGCATGAGTGGGAGGAGCAAAGCAGAAGTTAACAGGCTGCATGCTGCAGCACACAGCTCATGCACGTTGTGCAATAAGCCAGGATTCCCGATTTAATGTGATGTCTAAATACGGCCACTGTGGTGCTCCACTTTCTAAGGCTAGGATAAAACTTTGGCTATGGTAGCTCAGATGTCTAAGCTGATGGAGGCTGGTGGCTCTGATTTTGGTTTCAGTCAGAACCAGCCGGAACTCTAATGGAGCTATCCGAGGTGCTGAACCTATTTGGGGGGTAGAGTTTGGCACCTTGGATTGCTCCTTTAGCGTTCTGCCTGGTTCTGACTGAAACCTGGAATGGATTCACAGCTTTACCGAAACTGGAGCCACCAGGCTCTGAGCTGCCACAGATAAGGTGACTTCATTGGATTGGACTGCCTGGCACTACTTGTTTGGTGGCCTTGTGGGATATTCCTAAGTAAAGCAGTTTCCAGTACTGTAACTAATAAGGACAAGCGTCCATAAACAGTTTCTAGTTTTAGTGCCTAGAAACTAAAATACAAAATCATTCAAGTAGGAAATAAATTAAAATTGCTTAAAAGTTCGTTATTTATTTATTACGTTTATATCCCACCTTTTTCCCTCCTTAAGGAACCCAAGGCGGCATATATAATTCTCCTCCTCCTCCATTTTATCTTTACAACAACAATCCTGCGAGGTGAGTTGGGCTGAGAGTCTGTGACTGTCCCAAAGTCACCCAGTGAGCTTCCATGGCTGAGTGGGGACTAGAACACAGATCGCCCGACTCCCAGTCCACTGCTCTAGCCACTACACCACACTGGCTCTCTCTGGATAGTTTAGCTGTCAGTGGACTATTTAAACTAGACAATCTCAAACTGCTAAGGTCAGGACTGACACTGAGTTTATGTTGGAGGGACAGAAATGAGAAACGGGTAGGATGACATAAATGAACTTATTGGTATCAGTGCACGAGCTGCACAGTACATACCTGAATCCTTCTGCACAGATGCCACTTTCTTGACTCTTGGAAACAGTGTGTGTGTGTGTGTGTGTGTGTGAGAGAGAGAGAGAGAGAGAGAGAGAGAGAGAGAAAGGTATTTAATTTATTTATTTATTGACTTACTTGCTTACTTACTTACTTACTTAGCATCATTCTACATATGTCATTTCCATTATTAAAATCCATTATTACTCCCATTTGCAGTAACCATGGCAGAGAGGGGAGCTGCGAAAAGCAGGTGTGTGTGGAGGATAGATCTTTCTTAAAAGGACTTGCTGGAGACACAGGGAAGCATGGAATGGAAGCAGGACACCCACAAGTGTCAGTTCAACATTTAAAACCCTGGGCATCACCTTGCTTAGTGGTCGATCTGGTCCCCTTTTCCTGACCTGTCACTGTAAAGAGAAAACTCCCTGGAAAAGACCCTGATGCTGGGAAAGACTGAAGGCAAAAGGAGAAGGGGACGGCAGAGGATGAGATGGCTAGATAGCATCACGGATGCAATTAATATAAACTTGAGCACGCTCCGGGAGAGAGCGGAGGACAGGAAGGCCTGGCGTGCTATGGTCCATGGGGTCACGAAGAGTCGGACACGACTGAACGACTGAACAACAACAACAAAAGTCTCGTCTTGTCAATTTCCTTGCATGCTTCCTACCTCACATAGCAGCTTTTGACAGCTGAAACATACAAGGGCATTGACAAGGCGACGCTATATATATTTGACAGCTGTAAGTGCACACTTGCGCAACTGAAAAACTGACACAAAATACTACTACTACTACTAAATTACTAACACAATTGCACAGATTCCTGTGGCAATAATAATAATAATAATAATATTCCAGCCCCATTTATGCAAATGTTGGGGGGCAATCTTTTTTTTTTAAGTCAAGGAACAAAAAGGGGTTGCAATTAGAGTGGGTTGGGGGATGGGATGGGCAGACAAGATGGGTTATGCTGCACAGGACCCTGGGATATCAGCTAGAGGACTGACAGGGAAGGATGGGGCGAGCGACCCATGGTGAGTGTACTTAGATATATTTAGAGTGTACCATAGAGCAATATGAGAGCACTATCTTGGTCTCTGGTATTTCAGTTCTTCACTTGAATTTTGACTTTCAAAATTTTGACACCCTTTTTATATGTTTTCTCTACTTGGAATATATTGATATTCTTCTAAATTGCAGAAGGGTAGATTTTCTTATATGTAAGCAAAACTTGCTGTGATATTAAAGAACATCCACTAAAAAAGCCAAAAACACTTTTGTACCTCCTGGATGGTTTTAATTTTTGCATCTGTATTGTATTTTAAGTTGTGTAACTATGTCTGTTGGTTTTATGCTGTGTTGTTTTTACTGTGATTTGATTTATTTTAACATGTAGTCATTATGTTTTAAATTATATTGTACAATATATTATTAGTGTGGCTCCAATGTCAACAAAAAGAAATCAAAAGCTTTGTGCCTCAATCTAACACAGATTTAGACGTGCTTAAACCCACTGAAGCCACTGGATTTAAGTATGCCTAGCTTGTGTTGGACTGAGGCCTTTGTGCAATTGATCGGTGTGCCCAAGTCTGTCATTGGGCTTCTTCATGTGGAGCTTTTATCCTGCTATTGAGATTGGTTACTCATGGAAGTTTGCGAGTCCTTTAGATGACGTTGTGAACCTCCAGGGAATCTCCCACACTAAATGGCCTTCATACCATTTTCAAAAAGATCAGAGATAATGAGCTATCAAATTACAGCATTTCTGTGCTTGAGTTCCCTCCATGAAAAGAGGAAAATGTGCAATAAGAGGAGCTAGACCACAGCGCTATCTAGCGGCTGTATAATGAAACATATGGAAGACTCAGATAAGGGGGGAAAGGAGGGGGGAAAGCGGGGGAAGGAAGCATGTGTAAACGGCATCTGTCATGATCCTGCATTTAAAACGGAAGCAGAAAGCCCCACGTGGGATTTTAGGTTGGTGTAGAGATGCTCTCTGTCTCACCCTTTGTCCTTCATTATCTGATTTTCTTTCTCTTTTATTTGTGCCATTGTATTTATGCACCCTGATTCACCTAGAGAATTGTTTAAATTTTAAATTTGCCAGTTTCTTTTAGCAGCCACTACACTTGACTGCTTCATATAAAACTTTAAGATTAACATTCTCTTCCCCCACCCCACCCCTGCCGGCTGGGCCAAATATATCATGGGAGAATGGGTGCAAATGAACAAATCAAGAATTATAACACACACACACTCCTAATTTCAATTCTACTCAGGAGAAAGTGTGCGTGTTCCAGAATATGTGATAACTGGGATGTACAGAGTGTTAGTCTGTCCACATTGTTTCCTCAGTCTGTAAGAATGCAGTCCCCCCCCCGCCCTGTAGGAGTGCACACACTTTCTGCGTTGTTGTTGTTGTTGTTCAGTCGTTCAGTCATGTCCGACTCTTCGTGACCCCATGGACCATAGCACGCCAGGCCTTCCTGTCCTCTGCTCTCTCCCAGAATGTGCTCAAGTCCATATTCATTGCATCGGTGATGCTATCTAGCCATCTCATCCTCTGCCATCCCCTTCTCCTTTTGCCTTCAGTCTTTCCCAGCATCAGGGTCTTTTCCAGAGAGTTTTCTTTTCGCATTAGGTGGCCAAAATATTTGAGCTTCAGCATCAGTATCTGTCCTTCCAATACACACTTTCTGTACACTGTCTTATATGTAAAGAGTTAATGAGACAGACACCCCAAAGCCTCAAATCCTGCACAGAGCTGAATCCAAATGCATGAGCTCAGTCTGGGTGTTGGGGAAAGAGAACATTCATGGCAGAAGAGAGGGATGGGGGGTAGATGTTCACACCTTGTTTGCTTAGAAACATCTCACTCTTTCAGAAAGCACATTGAAGTTGGTAAACAAGCATTAGAATTCTGAGCAGATCTGCCTGGCTTGCAGGAATGAAACCTCTCCAAACAGCTGCAGCCTCCTCTTAGCAGATGGGAATTAATAATAGCCTTTGTTCTGTCTGTTCTGTCACTTGTAACTGGAACAAAACAGGAGAGTCCCTACCCACCTTCATCAAAGCGCCATTTGGGGGTGTTAAGGCAGGAAATAAATGAATCAAATAAATGAATAAACAAACCTCCCTTGAGCAAAAGTGCAAACCTGATGCACAGACAGTGGTATGGCTAGGGCTGGACTTTGGGACCATGGTCCAGGGCCCCACAGCCCAAGGCCCCCCAAATGATCACCCAGAGAGCAGCAGGTGATGGGGGCAACAGGGCAGCAGTAGAAGTCAACTCCATTTTATTCCTGTAGTCATGGTGGTGCTATGATATAAGAGAGTTTAAAATGCAAAACTGCACATGCTCAGAGCATTTTTTTTTTTTAAATCAGGGTTGGCAAACAGTTGTTGTTGTAACATATCAAGAATACAGAAGTAGTTGTAAAGCATGGAATGGCAAGCGGGGAGGGGAAGAGAAATGTTAATTGTGTGCGTTATTTATTTATTTCATTTCATTTCTATACCACCCAATAGCTGAAGCTCTCTGGGTTTCACAACTAGGGGTGGACGAAAGTCACTTACCTTTCGTCGAAGGTTGTTCGCGGTGGGGGGGAGGCGCTTCGCTGCTCCCCCCGCGAAGTTCAGGCCGGGGGGGGAGGCTTCCCACCTCGCCCCGGCCGAAATTCAGGCCGAGGGGAGGCTTCCCGCCTCGCCCCAGCCGAAATTCAGGCCGGGGAGGAGGCTTCCCGCCTCGCCCGGCCGCGAACTCGAAAGTTTTTTTTTAAAAAAAAAAACGCCCCCGTGATAGGCTACGTGACGATTAACGTAGCCTATCACGGCTAGATCTGCAAAGTCAGCCATGATAGGCTACGTTAATCGTCACGTAGCCTATCACGGGTGACTTAAAAAAAAAAGCGCGTACGCTAATGGCGGCCCCCATAGGGAGCCGCCATTCGCATTCCTTATTTAGTCGCTGTAGTCTACGTAAATCTTTACGTAGACTACAGCGACCAAATAAGGAACGGGAATGGCGGCTCCCTATGGGGGCCGCCATTATCCGTACGCGCTTTTTTTTTTTTTAAGTCACCCGTGATAGGCTACATGACGATTAACGTAGCCTATCACGGCTGACTTTGCAAATCTAGCCGTGATAGGCTACGTTAATCGTCACGTAGCCTATCACAGGGGCGTTTGTTTTGTTTTTTCTTTCATTGGAATGGCGGTGGCGGCAGCCGGTCAAAAGACCGGCTGCCGCTCCCGCCCTGCTCGAACACCCGCCGAACCGCCGGCCAGACCCGCCGCCGGGAGGGACATTCGGCGAAGGTAAGTCCTGTCCCGGGGGGGTGCGGTGCGGGGTGCGGGGGGGTGCGGAGGATTTCTCCCCGAAACTTGTTTGTGGGGCCGAACACATTGGCGCTCAGCCCCCCGAAGTTTCGGGGAGAATTTCTCCGCCATCCCTATTCACAACTGAAGAAATAAACATGACTGTCTAAAGGTAGAGGGGGCATAAGACCATTAAATCCAAGGCCTAAAATAATTACTTAGCTGAACCACTGTGCATGGATTGGGGCCACGAGGACTGCACAACAGCAAACTCTCGATTTCCTCAGAGTTAAGCGATGGAACAAGGCCTCTCCTTCCCTAGCGAGGCCCCCCCATGGGGATTGTCTCATCCTACCCTCTTTTGGGGAGCAATATTTTAAAAACCATTCTGAGGTGGGATCATGTGATATTCTCTGTAATTATTACAGAGGATTTAGGAAGGGGACCTCTTGAGCTGTTTTCCTGTGGGCACTCCCTGTGAGCAGTGCCATCCGCCCGCTTGATGTCTGAAAAGGATGTCCCAAGAAACACGCATTGTGGGAATTCAGCATGGAAGAACAGAGCTGCACACGGAATGTGGCGGATCTGAAGGTTCAGTTAAACTCCTGCAAGCACACGCTGTCCCTCCTCCCAAAGCGAAGAGGCTGCGGTTGGTCGTCTTATGGCATTCACTGGAGAAAAAGAATTACGGAACTCTGTCCTATGGAGTTCTGGGGTGTCTTCAGTTCAGAGAGCACTACGCAGCCACCTCTTTGCTGCCCGCTAGCGCTTCCTAAAACAAATTTTCTGGTAACAGGAATCTTTTTTAAGAAAACAAAACTTGCAGCTTTTACTGAGCTGGATGGGAGAGAGATTCTCACTCACAGTGTTATTTATTTATTAATTAAATTTCTTAATTGCCCATCCAGCTGGTCACCCAGCCACTCTGGGCAATGCACAACAGTATAAACAGTTTAAAACAATAAAATTCTACTTTAAAACATCGTATTTCTAAAAATACCCTAACCCACCCCAAATGCCTGCCTGAACAACCATGTTTTTAATGCGTGGAGGAAGCTCATTAAAGAGGGGGCATTGTGGAGTTCCCTAGGGAGGGAGTTCCGCAGAGTGGGGGCCACCACAGAGAAGGCCCTCTCCCTCGTCCTCACCAGCCTAGCTGTCCTGACTGGGACAGAGAGAAGGCCATCCGAGGCTGATCTTGTTGAGCGGCCTGTCTGGTGTTGCTGGAGGCCCTCCTTGTGATAAAATATAAAATTTTGATTAAATTTACCTTTTATGAGGTAAAAGCTAGAGAACTTCACATAAGAAGCTGCCTTCAGGCTTTTTGTCCACCGGGCTTTCTCCTGACCAGTCCCCTGGTCCCTTTTTGTAATGCATGGTGCCAGGAACCTGGGACCTTAGGTATGCAAAGCAGATGCCCTCCCAGTGAGCTGAACTGTGGCAGTATACTCAACTTTCTTCAGATATAATTCAAGATGCTAGTCCTGATCTTCTTCTTCTTCTTCTTCTTCTTCTTCTTCTTCTTCTTCTTCTCCTCTTCCTCCTCCTCCTCCTCCTCCTCTTATTCAGCACATCCCCATATACTAGAGTGACCACTTATGAATTCCCCCCAAAGAGGAAATGTGTCACCAAAAAAGAGGACAATAGCGGATACAAATTTTCATAACATTTGCACATGCTAATTTATATGCATAGATGCAAATGAAGAAATAATTATTATAATTTATAATATAAATTATTATAATTTAAACAGAAATACAGTACCAGGTGACCTGTATTCCTTGCGCAGTCTTCTGTCCAGGTGCTGTTTATGGGCTACCTCAAGGCCCAGCTCCCCCTTCTGCTGGTTCTTTATCTTTAAACTGGGCTGGTTCTTTATCTTTAAACTGGGCTTGGACTGGACAGTCCTTCAAACAGAGGACACCTTCAAAATAGAGGACAGTCCTCTGGCAGCCCTTCAGATAAAGGACTGTCCTGTAAAAGGGGACACTTGGCTAAATAGGGCATCTCAGTGACATAGACAAAAGTAGAGTGCGTGCGCGCGCGCGCACACACACACATAACTATACAAGTCAGTATTAATCCTCAGCCCTAGAACTAAAGATTGTATTTTCATCTCTGAATCCAGATTTCAGGCATCAAGCTAGTTAGCAGCCTAGATGCTTTTGCACTGCTCTGCAATTATATGAATGCTAACAAGACAAATGTCACAGAGGTCTTCTTTTGCAAATAAGTGTTATTTCTTTGCCTGGATCCTGCTGTGTAATTATTTCGCATTCATTTGTATATATCAATTAAGCAT
The DNA here is from genome assembly GCF_057233095.1 of Heloderma suspectum. NCBI lineage: Eukaryota > Metazoa > Chordata > Lepidosauria > Squamata > Helodermatidae > Heloderma > Heloderma suspectum. The sequence goes on from NC_139459.1 coordinate 93,376,496, forward strand.
CATTATCAGGGCTGTAGTAAACCTCAGGCCTTCTACTCTCTGCATATTCATTGTCAGTCTCTCTTTTGTTCAGTCCTGCGATAAAAACCCCTTCCTATGGGCATTCTTTCTTCATACCAAATATTGTGTCATTGCATATTCCATAATGCCTAATAGGTATTAGGGAATGTAAAGATAGTAGATTGCATTGAAACTTAGTTAATTAACTGTTCAGTCCTATACATGTCTACTCAGGAGTATATCCCATTGAGACCAATGGGATTTCCTCCCAGGCAAGTGGTTATAGCAGCTTTCAGCATCCTCATACCCTTCAGATACTTTGGACTACAGTTCCCAGCATTCCAGACACAACAGAACCCTTAAAATACAAAACAGCCACTGAAGTGTTGCACCCCTACACTTACAGGACTGCACAGCTGCGCATTAAAGAATAATGGCAAAAAAAGGGCACGGCAGAGTCTGTTAGGGAAGCGCCCAGTAAACCACGAGCTGAAATGCTATGCAGTTGCGATGGGGAGGAGGGGTGAAAGCAGTGCCATGTAGATGGGGCCTAAGAAAATCGAGGACAATCTAATGTAGGAAGCATTAAATGGTGCAAAGAGGGGTAATTCTTGAGTTGCTTTTAGCAGAGATGAGATGACTCTTATATATGCTGAGATTCATGCACACCCTGTTTCAGAGCCCTGTCCACAAAGCCAAAAATACATAGAATTCTAAATGAGAGAAAAGAGAGTTATTGGGGGCAGAGGGTTAGCCCTGTTCTAAAGGCATGACGCCAAACTAGCAGCAAGAAGAAATATGTTCATCTCTTTGACATGTTAAAAAAAAAAAAACACCTGTAGAAAATGTAAAAGAAAACATGGGATTCATTTGCTATTTTTAATATATGTGACATGTATTCTTCTTTCTAAAGAGCAGTTGGTGGGTGTAGAGATAGATATGAAGTTGATGCACACACTAAAAATTCCAGATGATAAACGGCAGGGCAAAGAATGCAATCTACAGGAATTATAGAGAGTAACAGGGTATTATTAATTGTGGTAATTTTCCCTCTTTCAAAGGAGAGCTGGATTCTAGCGGGAACTAAAATATACTCTCTGAAGCTTTATTAAAGGGTTTCATAAACAAAATCTCATTAGATAGGAACTCTGCTGCAGTCCATCATTCTGCTAATATCCAGCAGAAACTGACAGGCTGCATACTAGGGCCTGGTCTCCAGGAAGACAGAGATTCAAGGAAACCTCTCTGCTTGGAAGGATATCCAAGCAAGGGGTAGGTCTGGTTTTGAGATAGGGGAGATGAAATGAGAAATCTTTGTGGGTTTAGTTAATAGATGACCTAGCTATGGTACTAATTTCTGGCAGAGCATAGAAGAAATAGCTGTTCAGCAATGAAATATGCTGGTGGGTAATCCAGCCACTTCTATGCACTTCTAAATTTAAAAGGGACAAGATGGATGTATTTTGGAGACCACAGCTTTTGATGGGGATGCAGGGCTGGCATCAAGGGTAGGCATGGTTGGGCATCTGCTGACAAGCCACACCCCAGCAGGGGCCGACTGGCAACAAAAATCTGAAATTGCTGCACCTCCTCACCATTCCACCATTCCCCTACCTCTTGCTCTAGCCCAGATAATGGTGATGCTGAGATGGAAGAACAGTAGATGCCATGGCCTACTTGCTCACTCACTCTCCGCCTGTCAAGCAAGCAAGTGGTAGCAATGATGAGAAAGAGGACAAGGAGTTATAGAGACTCTGGGCCTGTTTGCATGATTGCAGCAAGGGAAATAAGCCATGGTGGCTTATTTCCCCCTGTTGCTCCCACAAGTGACGTGCTGGCTGGATTTCCCCAATCCAGAGATTAGGTGGTGTAGCTTGAGTTATCCAACCCTGGGTGACATGGCTTGTTTGGGGTCGGGACAGCAACCCCCAAATAACCCAACAACAGCCCATGGGTTATTTGAGGGTTGCTGCCACCTCAAGAAAGCCATGCTGCCTGGGTTGGGATTACACAGCAAGCCATGCTAATGAGGGCATTTAGGGAAATCCGGTCAGCATGCAACCAGCATGTGCGGCGAGATTAACAAGCCACCATGTCTTGTTAACCATGCCGTGATCGTGCGAACCGGGTTTGTGGTGGTGAGAAGGTAGACATCTTGTCTAAGGGCCCTCAAAAACCTGGAGCTGGCACTGTGGGAATGGCTTAGGGTTACTCTCTTGCTCCGACTATGACATGTTTTATACAAAAGTTAATTGGGTCATATTTATATGGGCTTGGATCCAGATTTATGTTGGATCAACTACGCTCGTGGAAATGGACTTCCTCACCCCTCTTTCCCACAGCAGCCCCTCCACCCCCCTGAAAATGCTACACAGAGAGTCAGGAGACACTGCCAAATGGGGTGATCTGTGGTGTGTGGGGGAGGGGGGATCCCCCCAAATCAGAGGGAAGGATCTTTCACTAGCAGAGCTGTTCCTCCTGTGGAAGATAGTTTCTGGATCCAACCAAGAAACATTAACCTTAGTGATTTTGTACTTGTGTAAGATTGATTAAGTGAGAGTAAACAGCCTTCATGTCTTAATGGAATGGTTCCATATGATCATGACTAAACCTTTTCCTTTGTATTTCTCATTTGATGGTTTTTGTTTTGCATATTTCCTGGGTCGGTCTCTCCTCCTCCTCCTCCTCCTTCCAGTTTTCACATTTAATTACTATACTCAAATCCAGTCGATGTCTTTCCCGATACAATTTGTTATTGTTTTTCATTTTCCACATCATTACATCAATTTGCTTGCCTTTTCTTGTGACTCTTTTAATTTTACACAGATGGGAAAAGAAAAGCATTTCCAAAATTATCACATTAAAAGAGTTTAAAATACAAATCCATTCTCTTCAACTTGATTGGTGACAGATGAGAAATACGGGTTAATTGCACGCAGAAGAATTTGTAATAAATCACACTTACTTATATGGAAAGCATGTAGATGTGTGCATGAATATATTTCTGAATGAAGTCATAGATCTAGGCTCTGCTTCTGGTTTCTGTAATTACCTTAGGGACTAATTCCATGTTACACAACATGCATAGCCTCAATGTCTTTTTAAAGTTATCAAATAGTGTCATCAATTCTTATTTATTTATTTATTTCATTTCTATACTGCCCAATAGCCGAAGCTCTCTGGGCGGTTCACAAAAACTAAAACCAAACAACACACAATAAAACAATTTAAAATATATAGAACATTAAAACCACAATATAACAATACAACCACAATAAAACCTAGCAGCAGTACAGGAGTTTAAAATACAGATTTAAAACAGCAAAGATAAAAATTTAGAAAGCTAAAATGCCTGGGAAAATAAAAAGGTCTTCACCTGGCACCAAAAGGAGTACAATGTAGGCGCCAGGCGAACCTCACTAGGGAGCTCATTCCAGAGCTGGGGTGCCACAACAGAAAAAGCCCTCCTCCTAGTAGCCACCCGCCTCACTTCCTTTGGCAGGGGCTCACGGAGAAGGGCCGCTGATGATGATCTTAAGGTCCGGGCAGGCACATATGGGAGGAGGCGATCCTTCAGGTAACCTGGCCCCAAACCGTTAAGGGCTTTGAATGTTAACACCAGCACTTTGAATCGGGCCCAGAAATGGACTGGCAGCCAGTGCAGCTGGAAAAGTACTGGCGTAATATGAGCTCGCAGGCCAGTCCCTGTTAACAATCTTGCTGCCCTATTTTGGACCAGCTGAAGTTTCCGGACCGTTTTCAAAGGCAGCCCCACGTATAACGCATTGCAGTAATCCAGATGAGAAGTTATCAGAGCATGGATAACTGTAGCTAGGCTATCTCTGTCCAGATAAGGGCATAGTTGGTATACCAGCCTAAGCTGATAAAAAGTGCTCCGTGCCACTGAGTTCACCTGTGCCTCAAGTGACAGTTCTGGATCCAAGAGCACCCCCAAACTACGAACCTGATCCTTTAGGGGGAGTGCAACCCCCTCCAGAACAGGTTGAATATCACCTAGCCGGGCAGACGAACCACCCACTAACAGTACCTCCGTCTTGTCTGGATTGAGTTTCAGTTTATTGGCCCTCATCCAGTCCATTACCGTGCCCAGGCACTGGTTCAGAACAGCCACTGCCTCACCTGGTTTTGATGAGAAAGAGAGGTAGAGCTGGGTGTCATCTGCATATTGATGGCACCTCAGCCCACACCTCCGGATAACCTCCCCCAGCGGTTTCATGTAGATGTTAAACAGCATGGGGGATAAAATAGAGCCCTGTGGAACCCCATGGCACAATTGCCATGGCACAGAGCAATAATCCCCCAGCACCACCTTCTGGAATCGGCCATCCAAGTAGGAGCGGAACCACTGTAGTGCAGTGCCTCCAACTCCCAACCCAGACAACCTATCCAGAAGGATACCATGGTCGATGGTATCGAAAGCCGCTGAGAGGTCCAGGAGAATCAACAGGGTCGCACTCCCCCTGTCCCTCTCCCGGCAGAGGTCATCCCACAGGGCGACCAAGGCAGTTTCCGTTCCAAAACCAGGCCTGAATCCCGATTGAAATGGATCTAGATAATCCGTTTCATTCAACAGTGCCTGGAGCTGTCCTACAACCACCCGCTCAAGCACCTTGCCCAGGAAGGGGATGTTGGCCACTGGCCTATAATTGTTAACATCCTCTGGGTCCAGGTTAGGCTTTTTCAGGAGTGGTCTAATTACTGCCTCTTTTAAAGCAGCAGGCACCACTCCCTCTCTCAAGGAGGAATTTACAACCTCCTGGACCCAGCCGGACAACCCCTCCTTGTTTGATTTAATAAGCCATGAAGGGCAAGGGTCAAGCACACAAGTGGTCGATCGGACTTGGCCAAGCACCTTGTCCGCATCCTCAGGCCTCAGTAACTGAAACTCATCCAATAAAACTGGACCAGACGGTGCTCTGAACGCCTCTACCAATGGAACTGCATTAATGGTGGTGTCCAATTCATGATGAATCTGAGCGACTTTATCCTCAAAGTGCCGCGCAAACTTGTCACAGCATGCTACCGAGGGTTCCACCGTCTCTCTCCCTGGCCCAGAATGTAACAGGCCACGAACCACTCGGAAAAGCTCCGCTGGACGACACTGAGAAGACGCAATGCTGGTGAAAAAGAACTGCCTCTTTGCCACCCTCACTACCACAGAGTAGGCTCGATAGTGGGCTCTTACCTGTGTTCAGTCAGACTCAGCACAAGTTTTCCTCCACCTGCGTTCTAGCCATCTCCCCTCTTGCTTCATTGCCCTCAGCTCAGGTGTATACCAAGGAGCTGGCCGGGCTCTGCTCAGAGGGAGAGGGCGCTTGGGCGCGATCGTGTCAACCGCCCGAGTCATCTCTGCATTCCACAGAGTGACCTGGGCTTCGACAGGAGCACCAGCCATACCAGCAGGAAAATCCCCCAGAGCCCTCTGGAATCCATTGGAATCCATTAATCTCCGGGGGCGGACCATTTTAATAGGTCCCCCACCCTTGCAGAGGGGAAAGGCCGCCAGAAGTCTAAACCTCAGCAGGAAGTGATCTGACCATGACAAAGGGACAGATGTTAATTCCTCCACTTTCAGATCACCATCCTTCTGCCCAGTCGAGAAAACCAGATCAAGCGTGTGTCCTTTTATATGCGTTGGGCCGATGACATGTTGGGACAGCCCCATGGTTGTCATGGCGGCCATGAAGTCCTGAGCCGCCCCGGATACAGCGGCCTCGGCATGGAAGTTGAGATCCCCCAGGACCATCATCCTGGGGGTCCTCAACACCAAGTCCGAGACCACCTCTGTCAGCTCAGGCAGGGAGTCTGATGGGCAGCGGGGTGGGCAGTACACCAACAGAATCCCTAATCTGTCCCGGGTACCCAACACAAGGTACAAACAGTCAAGATCTGCACTCGAATGAGCCGGAAGCCTGGAGAGGGAGATTGAATTCCTATAGACCACGGCAACCCCCCCTCCCCAACCCTCAAGTTGGTGTTGGTGCTGCACCGAGTACCCAGGAGGGCACAGCTGGGAGAGAGTGACCCCTCCCAGTTCCCCCACCCAGGTCTCAGTAATACATGCCAGGTCAGCCCCCTCATCCACAATCAAATCATGGATGAGGGAGGTCTTATTTTGGGCTGACCTGGCATTCAGCAGCAGCACCACCAGACCCGAGGGCAGACTGGTAAGGCTGCCAGGAACCATCAGGTTGGGGGAAGAACCAGAAGAGGGGACAGCTGTAAGGTGTCTAGCCCCTCTTCTCCTCAGCTGGCCTGTTAATCCCCCAACGCCATACCTCCCCCTGCCCGTGACCACAGTTATGGTGGCACCTCCCCCACCCCCTGAGTTGCCCAATAGTCCTCCCAGGCACATATTAAAATATTAGGATATAAAATACACAACAGTTTAAAAGAATATAAAAGAGATAAAAGAGAACAGCAGCTAAGAAGGAGCAGATAGTCCATGTTTGCCCCTTCCCCTTGTCTTTAAAGCTGCTGCCCTCTGCTGCTACTGCTATTTGCTGCTGGTATTGTGGCTGCTGATGTCTCTGGAGAGGCAGGTGGGTAGATCTTCAGGTCCTACGCGACTCCAAGTGCAACGCTAAGTGCGCACTTAGCGTCGCACTTGGCGCGACGCCGAGGCACTGCCTCTGGCAGCCCCGCCTTAAGTACCTGTGGGCGGGGGCAGAAGCAGGCTCAGGCTCAGGATCCATCTGGTGCAGCTGCTGGCTGGTCCTCCTTCCCCAGGCTCCTTCCCTTCTTTAGAAGACAGCAGGATGCTCCCTGTATTAAACGGGTGGCTGTCTCTGACCACTCCTTTAAAAACAACAATTATTTGCAAAGGGAATCCAGCCAACTTTAAACCAATATCATTTTTTCCCTTTATAGGGAGGGGAACTGATCGCACAGCAAAAGAGCAACTAGAACAGGCACTGAGAAATGTAACCTCTTTGTCGTGACTGGAACATGCATTTATCCAGTCAATGCGGGGGTAACGGAAGTTTCCCATTATTACAGCGCTTCCTTGTTTGGAGGCCTCCCTGGTTTTGTTTTCCATCTCAAGGTCACTTCGAGCCTTCTGGTCTGGGGGATGATAGCATGTTCCTAGTACTAAATTAGTTTTGGAGCCCAATATTGTCACCCATGGCGCTTCTGTGGAAGAGTCTGCCCCTTTTAGGTGTTCTAGTCTGCCCAACCATATGCCTTCTTTGATGTTGTGAAGATTTGAGGCCTACAAAGGCAAAAGGAAAAAATGTCAGGCCTAGAGGCCTGGAGTTTTTGTTCGGAGGGGGGTATCCCTGAGAGGAGTAGTTCCATTTCCCTGGTTAAGTTTCAGTTCCATTTCCCCAGTTAAGTTCCATTTCTTCAGGTTTGAAGAAATACCTTCAGTTTTGAGGGGGGAGGAGGATATATAAAGAGAGCAAGAGAGCCAGGAAGAGCAGAGTCGGGGAGCCCAGAGCCTGAAGAAGAAGCAGGAAGAAGCACCCTGAATAAGTCTAAGTACAGCTAGAGTAAAGGAACTTGTGTTTTGCAACTTCTATTTTCTCTTAATGCCTTTTACATCACTCAGATCTATTGTGTAAATACCTTTAGTTGTGATTTGCTTGCTTTAATTTACTAGTAAACTGCTGTGGTTCAACCCTGTGTCTAGAGTGTCAATTACCCCACACCTATAGCCGAAACCCCATGTTATTGGAAAGGGGAAGGTAAAAGAAGGAAGGTGGGGCTCTTAAGGAGGCAAGAGATCCTTAAGCAGTTGCTCAGGGGATCCAGGTCATAGGGGGACCCTGACAGACGTACAGAGCAACATCTCCCCCACCACACCGTTCCTTGTCCTTCCTGTAGAGTTTATATCCAGAGATGACCATATCCCACTGGTTTTCTCCATTCCACCTGGTTTCCATAATGCCCACTATATCTAGGTTTTCCTTTAAAACCAGGCACTCCAACTCTCCCATTTGGCTCAGAGTCTTCTAACTTTTGCATAGAAACACCTATACACGGTGTCCCTCCCCAGATGTCTCTGGTATGTGCATCTTTTGCTATGGCACTTAGGCCTCTTTGACTGACTATCATGTTCATGACTACCATATACTCATGGCATATTTCCTCCCCTTCTACATTTGGGCAATCAAAAACATTTTCATTGTCATCCACTATGGATGATTTAACCCAAACTGGATGCTTCCCAAATCCTGTCAGCTTTCCTCCAGAGTTTATGATCTGTGTTGGCACTTGGCTCCACTTTGCACCTGCCCTTCTGAGCCTGTGGGTCCTCCACAGCTGCCCCACCATGTCATCCCCTGACATGGTGCCTGGTAAGCTCCTGTGCACGTGTAGAGGCTGCAAGTATACACATGGCATGCCAGAGGAGCAGGGCCTTGCTTGTTCTCTGCATGCACATAATGGATTCTCTGGAACACATGCCAAGCTGTCTCCTTCTCAGAAGGGACAGTGTGTACGGAGCTCCATGTGTACACCAGAGCCCAGCAAATCTTTGTGTTGTGCCCATTCCTAGACAGCTCATATCATTCACATCAGGAGATGTATGTATGCACTCAATCAGCTGTGTCATTAAGCAGCTGCCTAATCACCAGCAGACAAGCAAGAATTGCCTCCAAGCATCTGAGCAAGATATACTTTCATCCTTCCCCCACTGTTTCCTTTTCACATTTCCCCATCTTTCATGCTTCCTCTCCTCCCCATAACACTGGCAGGAAACCTAGCACTGTGCTATGAAGACTGGTCCCTCTGGCTCACAATTTCAAGAAGAGAAAAGGACGACTATCAGCTGCTGTAACCAGTGCTGAGTTTTCCTAACTGAGGAAACACAACTCTGTGCTGTGGCAATGATCTGGGGGAAGAACAAACACGTGGACAGTGTGGGGAGGACATAGAGATGGTGGTGGTGAGGCATTTGGGGAGAACAGGACAGGACAAGTCCCAGTGTTTGAGTAGTGACCTTTCCAGGGCTGAATTACTTAGGGTGCAATCCTATGTGTGTTTAGACAGAAAAAAGTCCTATGCTGGCCAGGGAATGCTGGGAGTTGTAGGACTTTTTCCTGTCTAAACCTGCATAGGATATCACCCTTATTGTTTTATTTATTTAAAGTATTCATATACCACCCTTCATTTTATGGTACCAGGGCAGTTTACAAAATGTATTTTTTAAAAAAATCCTAATAAAACCACAACAAAAAGGGCAGAAGATACATAAAACAGGAACTGTCATAAGCAAATTTAAAATGCCAGGGCAAACAAATGGGTTTTCACCTGTTGTTGTAAACAATATAATGCCAGTGCCAGTAGCCCCTCCATGAGGAGAGTATTCCAGAGTCAGGATGCCACAACCAAGAAGTCTCCCTCTCTTGTTGGTTGGGTACTTGGAGAAGGCTGATACAAGCAGAGGCACTCTTCAAATATTTGAGTCCCAAGCCATTTAGGGCTTTATTCTTGCCAAGAAAACCCCATGGAATGTATCACAAGGCTAAAAGATATGACGCCAGAAGATGAGCCCCTCAGGTCGGAAGGTGTCCGATATACTATTGGGGAAGAGCAGAGGGAATTTCCAAGTAGTGCCAGAAAGAGTGAAGTGGCTGGGCCAAAGCCAAAAGGACACTCAGCTGTGGATGTGTCTGGTGGTGAAAAGAAAGTCCAATGCTGTGAAGAACAATATTGTTTAGGAACCTGGAATGTAAGATCAATGAATCAAGGTAAGCTGGAGGTGGTCAAACATGAGATGGCAAGATTGAACATCGACATCTTGGGAATCAGCGAGCTAAAATGGACAAGCATGGGCGAATTTAATTCAGGTGACCATTACATCAACTACTGTGGGCAAGAATCCCTTAGAAGAAATGGAGTAGCACTCATAGTCAACAAAAGGGTATGAAAAGCAGTACTGGGGTACAATCTCAAAAATGATAGAATGATCTCAGTACGAATCCAAGGTAAACCATTCAACATCACAGTAATTCAAGTCTATGCCCCAACCACTGAGGCCAAAGAAGCTGAGGTTGATCGGTTCTATGAAAACCTACAACACCTTCTAGAACTAACACCAAAAAAAGATGTCCTTTTGATCATAGGGTATTGGAATGCTAAAGTAGGAAGTCAAGAAATCACCGGGATAACAGGCAAGCATGGCCTTGGTGTACAAAATGAAGCCGGACAAAGGCTAATAGAGTTTTGCCAAGAGAACACGCTGATCAAAGCACTCTTTTCCAACAGCACAAGAGGCGACTCTACACATGGACATCACCAGATGGTCAATATCGAAATCAGATTGATTATGTCCTTTGCAGCCAAAGATGGAGAAGCTCTATACAGTCAGTCAAAAGAAGACCTGGAGCTGACTGTGGCTCAGATCATGAGCTTCTTATTGCAAAATTTCGGCTTAAATTGAAGAACGTAGGGAAAACCACTAAACCATTCAGGTATGACCAAAATCATATCCCTTATGAATATACAGTGGAGGTGAGGAATAGATTTAAAGGATTAGACCTGATAGAGTGCCTGAGGAACTATGGACGGAGGTCTGTAACATTGTTCAGGAGGCAGCAACTCAATCCATCCCAAAGAAAAAGAAATGCAAGAAAGCAAAGTGGCTGTCTGATGAGGCTTTACAAGTAGCTGAGGAGAGAAGGGAAGCGAAAAGCAAGGGAGAAAGGGGAAGATATATCCAACTGAATGCAGAGTTCCAGAGAATAGCAAGGGGAGACAAGAAGGCCTTCTTAAATGAACAATGCAAAGAAATCGAGGAAAACAACAGAATGGGAAAGACTAGAGATCTTTTCAAGAAAATTGGAGATATCAAGGGAACATTTTGTGCAAAGACGGGCATGATAAAGGACAAAGAAGGCAGGGACCTAACAGAAGCAGATGAGATTAAGAAGAGGTGGAAAGAATACACAGAAGAACTACACAGGAAAGATCTTAATGTCCCTGATAGCCATGATAGTGCAGTCGCTGAACTTGAGCCAGACATCCTCGAGAGTGAAGTCAAGTGGACCTTAGGAAGCATTAGTAACAACAAAGCTAGCGGAGATGACAGTATTCCAGCTGAGCTATTTAAAATCCTAAAAGATGATGCTGTTAAAGTGCTGCATTCAATATGCCAACACATTTGGAACACTCAACAGTGGCCACAAGACTGGAAAAGGTCAGTTTACATTCCAATTCCAAAGAAGGGCAGTGCCAAAGAGTGTTCAAACTACTGTACAATTGCGCTCATTTCACATGCCAGGAAGCTTATGCTCAAAATCCTACAAGCTAGGCTTCAGCAGTATGTGAACCAAGAACAACCGGAAGTACAAGCTGGGTTTCGAAGAGGCAGAGGAACTAGAGATCAAATCGCCAACATTCACTGCATCATGGAGAAAGCAAGAGAATTCCAGAAAAACATCTATTTCTGCTTCATTGACTACACTAAAGCCTTTGATTGTGTGGATCACAACAAACTGTGGCAAATTCTTAAAGAGATGGGAGTACCAGACCACTTTACCTGTCTCCTGAGAAACCTATACGAGGATCAAGAAGCAACAGTAAGAACTGGACATGGAACAACCGATTGGTTCAAAATTGGGAAAGGAGTACGACAATGCTGTATATTGTCGCCCTGCTTATTTAACTTATATGCAGAGTACATCATGAGAAATGCCAGGTTGGATGAATCACAGGTTGGAATTAAGATTGCCGGGAGAATGATCAACAACCTCAGATACGCAGACGATACCACCCTAATGGCAGAAAGCGAAGAGGATCTAAAGAGCCTCTTGTTGAGGGTGAAAGTGGAGAGTGCAAAAGCTGGTTTGAAACTCAACATAAAAAAAAAACTAAGATCATGGCATCTGGCCCCATCACTTCCTGGCATACAGAAGGGGAAGAAATGGAAGCAGTGACAGATTTTATTTTCTTGGGCTCCAAGATCACCGTGGATGGTGACTGTAGCCATGAAATTAAAAGACGCTTGCTCCTTGGGAAGAAAGCTATGGCAAACCTAGACAGCATAGTAAGAAGCAGAGACATCACCTTGCCGACAAAGGTTCATATAATCAAAGCTATGGTTTTCCCAGTAGTAATGTATGGCTGTGAGAGCTGGACTATAAGGAAGGCTGAGCGCCGAAGAATCGATGCTTTCGAACTGTGGTGCTGGAGAAGACTCTTACGAGTGCCCTGGACTGCAAGGAGGTCAAATCAGTCCATCCTAAAGGAAATCAACCCTGAGTGCTCATTGGAAGGACAGATAATGAAGCTGAAGCTCCAATATTTTGGCCACCTAATGCGAAGAGAAAACTCCCTGGAAAAGACCCTGATGCTGGGAAAGACTGAAGGCAAAAGGAGAAGGGGACGGCAGAGGATGAGATGGCTAGATAGCATCACCGATGCAATGAATGTGGACTTGAGCACGCTCCGGGAGAGAGCGCAGGACAGGAAGGCCTGGCGTGCTATGGTCCATGGTGTCACGAAGAGTCGGACACGACTGAACGACTGAACAACCAGCACCTTGAATCAGGCTCAGAAGTGAATAGACAGCCAACAGCCAATAGACAGCCAATAGACAGCCAATAGACAGCCAATAGACAGCCAATAGACAGCCAATAGGCAGCCAATAGACAGCCAATAGACAGCCTTTGAAGATCAGTGTGATGTGACTCTACATGGCTATACCAGCTGCAAGCCTGGCCTCCGTATACTCCACTACCTGAGGCTTCTGAGTCACCTTCTAATGAATCGCATACCTAGGATGCTCAGACTCTTCTGGTCCATAAGGATAAACTCTTTAGCAGAGACAGAATTTTTGAGGCAGATTTATATGTCCAGCCTTCTCCGTGTGATTCAGCTGTCTTAAGAGAGAACAATACTTCTCACAGTATTTTAGAGCTGACCTTTTTTGCTCATAGAAAGGCCTTTACTACCCTCTGGTTCCAAACAATGCTGAAAGCATACCTGGAGGGGAAGTATGAAAGGACCCCTTTGGTATAGCGGACATGTGTCTGTGGTGCAGGGGAGGTGGAAGATGTGGTGCATTACTTGTTACGCTGTTCCTTGTATAAAGATATTAGGGATCATTTCTTTGGAGATCTCAGTTCAAGAGCAGGTTGTCCTACTGCTAATGTTATCTGTGATTTGTTAGCAGATTACAACAAAGTGATTATGATCAAGGTTGCAACTTTTGCTGTAGCAGCCCCAAACGTTTGCCAATTTTTTTAAAAAAAGAAGCTAGGTGTAGACTGCAGAGGGGACTGCCTGCCATAACATCCTGCTAGTATTGTCACTGGGGTCTGTATTGTGCTGCCAGTGTCAGATTTTAGCCTTCCTTTTCAATTCTGTTCTTTATACAATTTCCTCTTGTATGAATTTCTTTTATGTGAATTTCCTCTGTTTGAGTTTTTAGTAAGAGTATAGTAGGGATGGCGGAAAATTTCTGAGAATTTCTCCACGAATCTCGGTGAGATTCTCCGCCACCCCCCCCTGCCACCCCCCCCCCCCGGGATGGGACTTACCTCCTGCGAAAGTCCCTCTCGGCGGCGGGTCCCGGCGGCGGTTCAGCGGTGGTTCGGCGGGGGCGGGGGCAGCAGCCGGTCTTCCGACCGGCTGCCACCACCGCCATTACAAAATAAAGTAAAAAAAACCCCAAAACCCGTGATAGGCTACATAACGATTAACGTAGCCTATCACAGCTAGATTTCCAAAGTCAGCCGTGATAGGCTACGTTAATCGTCACGTAGCCTATCACGGCTGACTTTGGGGGAAAAAAAAAGCGCATACGCAAATGGCGGTGGCCCATGGGCGCCGCCATTTGCGTTCCTTATTTTGGCACGTCTAGTCTACGTAAAGATTTACGTAGACTACGGCGAAAATAAGGGCAACGCTATTATTAATAAGGGCAACGCTATTATAAGGGCAACGCTACGGCCTTATTTTCGCCGTAGTCTACGTAAATCTTTATGTAGACTAGACGTGCCAAAATAAGGAACGCAAATGGCGGCGCCCATGGGCCGCCGCCATTTGCGTATGTGCTTTTTTTTCCCCCCCAAAGTCAACCGTGATAGGCTACGTGACGATTAACGTAGCCTATCACGGCTGACTTTGGAAATCTAGCCGTGATAGGCTACGTTAATCGTTACGTAGCCTATCACGGGGTTTTTTGTTTTTTTTTTCACTTTTTGTTTTGCGGCTGGGGAGATGGGCGCTTCTCCCCGGCCTGAATTTCGGCCAGGCGAGGCGGGGCACCTCCCCCCCCAGCCTGAATTTCAGCCGGGCGAGGCGGGACGCCTCCCCCCCTCGCCTGAACTTCGGGGGGAGAAGCGAAGCGCCTCCCCCCCACCGCGAAGCCAAGCTGCGAAAAGGTAAGTGACTTTCGTACATCCCTAGAGTATAGGCTGTTATGTAGATATTTTGTACTTTTGTTGTGTTTGTAACAGCCTTTGTACCATGGACAAATAAATTTGACTTACTGGAATCGCATACCTCCTAAACAGGGGAAAGCTAGCAATTTCTCACTGTCATAGACCATCGCTTAGTAGCAAGCAAACTGCTACATAAAGATAAACCTGGCCACTGCCTAGGTTTGACAAAGAGCTAACACTCCCCACACTCCCCACACACATACACACACACGCGCGCGCGCGCACGCACGCACACACACACATAACCACCCAGCCTATATGGCTGAAAATATATTTTGAAATTTTTGTTCTGGCAATCCTACCATGGCTAGATCTTTCCCAGCTTTTGTAATATTTCTCCTCTGATGAGTCTTTATCATTTCTAGATCTTTCTTTCTTTCTTTCTTTCTTTCTTTCTTTCTTTCTTCCCTCCCTCCCTCCCTCCACCTCCTCCTCTGTGTCATACCCCCCCTGCCTCCATTCTCTGTCTACCCTCTTTTCCCCTGGAAATGCCTTTTCCTGCACCCCTGCAACTTGACAGGAAGTGTTGCCCACTCAGCTTATCTTGGTCTCCTGAGGTGTGGGAAGGTCTACCTGCCCCGGGAGCTTTACATAGCTCAGTACTGCATCACAAAATGATCACTTTTGTTCTGAGTTATTTTTAAAGCTGTTTAAAAAAGAGAGGGAGAGAAACACACACACACACAGAATCCTCAAGAGCAGCATTTCTATCATCTGTTGTCATGACAGAGATGACGTGGGAACATTCCTCAGCAACAAGGCTCAATTGTTGTTAGAGGAGTTTAATTTTGGTGCAGAACTCTAATAGGAAAGGATGTCAAAAATATATCCGGGTGGGAGAGAAGCAGGTGGGCCCCTAGCTTCATGTAAAAAGGAGGTGGAAGTAGCTGGCAAATTGCCACATTTGCCCACGAATAATTACATATTCATTCGCTCCTTGGTTCCTTCCATACTTCATGAGAGTGCGGAGATTTATGCTACCCTCTTTAATCCTCCTCCTCCTCTCTTGGTTCTTGTCTGGAGAAGATGTTCAGTAGGGTGGCCACTTACGCATTGCCCCCAAAGAGAAAATGCATCACACACAAAAAAAAGAGGATACATGTAACACTGGCATGCACTAATTCAGGGGTACGTATCCTGGTGTCCTTTGGGGATTTTGGACCACCACTGCCCAAATCCCTCACCACTGGCCATGATGGCTGGGGCTTATGGGAGTTGCAATCCAAAACACCTGGAGGGCACCTGGTAGCCTGCCCCTGTGCTAACTTATATCTAGAGTTACATTATATTTCAAATTTAGAAATAATTGCTATAATTTAAATAGAAATGCAGTACATTTCATCATAGTGGGTAAGACTGTGACCAGGTGGTGTGCCTGCTCAATCGGCTGTCCAGGTGCAAAACTGATGGGCCTGTGCTCTCCCTTCTGGTGGTCCTTTAACCTTTGGGCAAGGTCTGGAGTACACAACCCTGCAAATAGAGGACTGTCCTCTGTAAAGTAGGACACATGGCCACTCCATTGCTTATGGCTCACACCATGCAAGAAAACATAGGTATGGAGCTGTTTTATTTGGCCTGTATTCCCAGGTGGCTGACTTCATGAAACAATATAATTTGTATGGACAGAGAACTCTTGATGCTCCCACTGAAAGAGGTGGTGGCAGTATATTCTCAGCATTGATTTAACCATTCAAGCAGGGAGTGGACCTTCCTTCTCTGATCACTTTCTCCCAGGCCCAAGGTTAATGCCTCTCTTGTAGAGAATTCTCCATTTTCTCCTGAAAGGGGTGGCATTTTTCAAACCACCTACCATCTGGCTAATTTTCAGCAACTGATTTTCAGAATCATTGGCGCGCCCATATTTCGATATTTAGATTTAGACTTTAGATTTGTAGCCCACCTTTCCACATGAATGATGCCCAAGGTGGCTAACAGAAATAAAACACACACACATGAATGATGCCCAATTAAAAAAAATTAAAAGAATTTAAAAAAGAATTTTAATAATCATTATAAAATGAGTAAAAGTATGAAAACCCAGAACAGATAAAGCAATCTATAGAACAAAACAATAAAACAGTGGCCAGTTAAAACAAATTCAGAAGTACACCATGGCAAATAAGCCAAAGGCCTGTTGGTGGAAGATTGCCAGAGAAGGGGCTAAATGGGCCATCTGCAGCCTAAGTGCAGTCCATTAGTTTAAGCTGTGATGGATAATAATAATAATAACAACAACAACAATAGCAACAACAACAACAACAAATCATGTATTAACTAAGTACTGTACACTGGTTAAAAGTATGACAATCATTGCCCACAGGCATACAATGCAGAAGATATGTCAAAAATGAAAATGGGATGAACAGGAGGTGGGGAAGGAGCTGGTGATGTACACTCTGCCTTTGCCCCCTCCACTCCCAACCTCCCCGCATGAATGGGGAAAGCCTCCTTCATGTCCTTCTGTATGCTCCATATCCATAATCTACCCCTAGCACTTCCTGTGACTTTAGTGTCAATTGAACAAGAAACAAAAAAGCTATTCTTCATAACTCCCTAGGCCCTGCATCAATCTTTCTGATATTTCACTGGTTTGTCGCCTGGGGTCACCTCTATGATGTATGACGTTATCATACAAATTGCCCCCCCCCCCAAGAAATCAAAGTTACTTGCAGTTTGCTTTATCCAAACATCAACATTTAAAGGTGTCGAGCTCAAAGCTCCCTATACCTATTTGTCTGAAATTGCATCCTCTCACACGGGGCTACTATGCTGCAAGTTCCATCAATTCTGTCAAAGAACAAAAAAAAGTTATAACCGTTTGTTGATTTCCAATGATAGTCAATTGGAGGCATGAAGCTTCGGATTTCTGAATCAAGATTTGGATTCAGTCTGAGTCAAGATTGGAGGTCTCTGAATCAGTCTGAGGCAAGATTGGAGGTCTCTGAATCAGTCTGAGGCAAATCAGGCTGTTTTCTGAGTCACCAAATCAGGGTCAGAACCAAATATTGTGGTCTGTGTGCACCCCTGATATTTTTACATAAAGCATTGTTCAAATACATAACAACAGATCACCTATTTGCTTATTTGAAAGTAACATTTTTACAGAGCCTTCCAATATGGCATGTAAACTCTGTCATCTTCAGAATTCACATATTTAAAGATGCAATCCTATCCACGTTTAGACAGAAACAAGTACAGCTCTCAGGATTTGCCAGCTAGCCATGCTGGCTGGGGAATACTGGGAGTTGTAGGACTTGTTTCTGTGTAAACATGCATAGGATTATGCCCTAAATGGCTTAATAAACCACTTTCTAGTTCTGTCTAAATACATTTCCCCTAGAGAAATTTTTCAGTCTCAAATGCAAATCTATCTTGTCTTATAATATGTCTCTGCAAAGGCTGTTCTTGTGTTTAAACCATAACACTGCTTGAGTAAATAATGTGTTACAAGTCATCTTCACAATGTGCACACATACAAAAACGATGTACTTAATTCCACAAATAAAAAGCTTTTAAATTGAGTGCTCTGAATTTTGCTTTGGCAAGCCAAGGTTTCATAAACTGTCATGAGGTGCTTTTGCCCATTAAGAATGAGAACGGCAGGAGGACAGAAAGAAGGCAATACTTCATTGTCAACAGAACGGCCTTAAGTGTAAAGAAGATTTGGGTTGTGACAGAAACGAACAAAAGCCAGGAATTCAACTAGACTGCTGTACCCAAATGGCCCTTGACTCAGTCTGCTATGCTTTACCCTGTTTTACAGCTCCTTATGTTAGGCAGTTTTTGTTGTTCAGTCGTTCAGTCGTGTCTGACTCTTCGTGGAACGTATCACAAGGTTAGGCAGTTAGTTAGTTAGTTAGTTAGTAGGATTTAGTAGTACTGTGCTTCCCAGGGTGCCTTTCAGAAATGCAGTAACATGTCTATGTGCTCAAGGAATGCTCATAGGGCAGGGGACAGCATTGTGGCAGCAGGCTCCATACACCCTGCCCTATGTGCATTCTGACACATAGGGTTAGATCCAGATTTAGGTGCATGCAACAGGGCTGGTAGAAGTGGACTTCCCCACCCCCTCCTCCCCATGGTAGCCCATCCTGCCTCCTGAAAATGTTAGACAAAGGATCAGGGGACTCTGCTAAATGGGGTGAGCTGTGGTGCAGGAAGAGAGAGTATCTCCAAAAATAGGATGGAGGCACCCTTCCACAAATGGAAGGCAAATACTGGTACCAAACCAATGTGTCTACAAGTGTACAGGCATAAACAGATAGTCACCTCTCTTTTATTTCTAATCTTTTGTCCAAAATGCATCAGGGGTTATCCCATGGGGGAGTACATGGAAGGTTATCCCATTTTATCCACACAATCATCTGTGCAGCCAAAAAGATAGCAACTTCCTCAAGGCAACCTGATGAGCTTCATGGCTAAGTGGGTATTCGAACCCAAATTTCCAGTATCCCACTTTAGGCTGAAAAGGGCTACTTCCACTTCAAGCCAAACAGATATCTCACAGTAGCTTCTTGTTTAAACCAGGTAATTTTCACAATCTCAGCATGAGGTGATTTTCAGACATCACATTGACTGTGTTGACACATGTACCTAGTCTTAGCTTTATGTCATGGCATACATATTTCATACCATTTCCAAAATATTGAAATGGTTTTGCTATATTATTCCTTCTTCCCTTTTAAGGCCTGATTTCTGTTATGGGCTATTTATAACTTTATGTACTTCTTTCTTTCAAATATTTACAACAAATATATGATATTTCAAATCACATGATCTAAAATATCATACCATTATGGGAGAACCATAGTTTGGTGGCAGAGTGCATACATGGTAGGGCAAATAAAGAGATGTGGCATTTCTTGCAATTCTTTATTTCAGGGTAGAGGTGATCAGTGCTGACAAAGATCTCTGCCTGACACCCCAGAGAGCCTCCACCAGCCAGAGTTAGCGCATTCTAGACTAGATGAATGAATGACCCATCAGTCTAAGGCAGCTTCGTATGTTCATGCCATTCCTGGTCATTCATGAGATCATAAAGAAGTGGCCAAATGTGCAACTTCTTGTGACCACTACTTTGTAATCTGGACAGAATTCTGGGATGCCATCAAGAAGACTTTATGTATGCATGATTGCCACAATGCAGTAACTGGATCATAAGAACATCCCAGTAGCTGCCAGGCAGAAATATTGTGGTGGGAAACCATGATATGCCACATCCAACAGTGTGGGAAATGCACGTTTTCCTTGGTATTTTGTTCTGATTGATGGGGCCAGCAGAGAGAGAGGAAGCGGCATCAAGGAACCCCTGCATAGGGCCTACATCCAGATCCAGTCCCCTCCATCCACTTAGCCACCACCACTGCTGAGGCTGCCAGAGAGAGCGAAAGCCGGTGCCTCCCCATTGCGCCTAGATCCAGCACTGTAACCTACCTGAATGATTACCTGTCATGTGGATGTGAGGGTTTGGAGAACAGAAAGCAAAGACACTGGTCTTCATGGTAAAAACAACAACACCATCCCTTGGTCTTCAGTGGGTAGACTAGAACCCACTACTGGCTCACAGCCTGACCCAATGTAGGCTGAAACAACAGCACTACCACCACAAAATATACAGTAAAAAATGAAGAAATGGGTCCCCTAATGTATGTTTAGACTATCAGTGGATCCCAGGCCTGAAATGATGGAAGATTATTTTAGCTATTTCAAATTTCAGTAGGTTCAGCACAGTTGGTTTAATCAGTCATGAATGGGCAGTGACAGTGCAAGATATCCCGCCGCCTGAGGCAAGAAGGCACACCATCACCTCTCCTGCTTGCCCCCTCAATGCCGTACTTGGAGGGTTTCTTCCTCAGAGTGAGGCATTGTGGGTGAGGTGGCCCTAGAGATCGCCTGTGCCCTCAGGGTGAGGCATTTTGGCCTGGCGGGCTCTCTGAAGAACCATGTTGGCTGTTTGCCTACTGCAGCATTTGCTGCAGGAACTGGCTGCCATGCGGGTAGTGGGGCAGGGGGATGTGATCCGCACTCCCTCCTGATCTGTCTCACCCTGCCTTGTGGGATGGACGGCTTCAGGTGTCAGCTCTGTGTAGGTGAACTGAATGAAGAGGAAGGGCCGTAGCTCAGTGGCAGAGCACATGCTTCACATGCAGAAGTTCAAATCCCTGCATGGAGAAGGTTCAGTCCTTGCATCCCCATATAAAGCTTTCCATACAAGGAAAGACCCCGGCTTGAAACTTAGGAGAGCCACTGCCAATCAGTGTAGCTAGATGGACCATTGGTCTGACATGGTATAAGGCAAGTTTCTATATTCCTAACATTTGTTGGGAAGGCAATGCATGGCAGTTTTTAACCTGCTGCTACTCTTTGTTTACTTCGCACATTTTTTTAAAAAGCGATGTGGTTTTATTTTTCAATTATTATCTCTTGTAAACAACATTGGGCATGTGAAAATGCGGAAAGGTGGGATATAAATGGAATATGGAAATAATACATATATACATACACACAGCTGGTGTGGCAAATTGTGTTGCTTTGAATGTTGATGGCCCCTTATTCAAAGGAGTAGGGACACAGCTGCTCCAGAAAGGAAGCGGCATGAATGCCATCTCAGGGTAAGTTGCCATTGGTAACAGCATCGTAAGTATGTGATCCTAAGCAGACTTAACTGGAAATGAGCCCAATGAAATAAACAGCACTTCCTTCCTACCAGTCAAATGTGCCTAGGGTTGAAGTGCCAGTATTTTAAAAAGAAGTCTTGTACTTGCCTTCTGTGAATTCGGCAATGTAACACTTATCATTGCAAGCAACAATGACAACAAAGATTCCATGGGAGCTTTAATTTGGCATTCCACAGAGTTCTCATTCTTCAAATCATGTGTGCTTTTTTTGAAAGCACTCATCTGATCAAATGAGTTCTACTAATGCTGTTAAATTTGGTAAAAGGGAATATCAGTTTAATTTCTGCATAAACATACAAGAATCTCCTGGCTAAAATAATACTAATACCCCCTTTTCCCTATGTAGTAGTAAAGTATGGAGTAGTAAAGGCTGCATACAAACCTGAATGGAAGAATGGGTATGTACTTTGCAAAGTACCCTGGTCTGTTTAAGCCATGGTGGTATCTGGATTTTGCTTAAAGCACTGGATCAAATAAATTTACAAAACAAGCAAATAGAGCAAGTGAGAATATTTTTAAAACAACAGCAACAAGGAACTAGAAATGCTTTTTCGTCTTTCACATTCCAGACTTTGGGCAGGTTCAACCTCATTTTAATCTATGATGGCTGAATAAGCTACAGACAGTGCCTTATTTTTTACATAGTCCATGATGCTCCACCACACAAACGAGCTAATAAGCTACTGTTCCTAGCTTATTGAGCTAGAGTGTGTAATTCAAGTCATCCTCCCCGCCCCCTGTCCTGCTGCAGTCCCCCCACCTGAACACTTTGGTATCCCATCTTCCCTTGCAGTGTTTAAGCCCATTTAAGCCTCCCACCATAGACAATACCAAGTTTAAGCCGTTCCCAATGCATATGCCAATACCGCAGTAGCGCAGGATTTTGAAGGTGCATTGGGTGCCTTCTTACCAGGGAAAGCTGTGTGTCAAGTTTTGTCCCGATCCTGCAAAGTTCCAAGGGTTTACAGTCACCACCCCTTTTTTGGCACAGGGTCACCATATCACAGCGTTCCGTGCACCTTGGTGTTCAGTCATGCCGGCCACATGACCACGGAAGCATCTTGGGACAGCACTGGCTCTTTGGCTTAGAAATGGAGATGAGCTCCACCCCCTAGAGTCAGACACGACTGGCTGGGGACACCTTTACCTTTTACCTTACACCATATCACAGTTGCACATTTAAAGGTCTACCACGGTACTGCCTATGGGTTTTAAAATGTGCAACTGCGATATAGTGACAGAGAAAATTAGCACTACTGCGGTATGGGGGACAGCTGAAACTGGCTCCTGCAGTATTGTCAATGGGTTTAAAGGTGAGAAACCTGGGTGCACTACAATACAGCCACTAGATGGTGCTGTTTCATTGAACCTTATGGGGCATTGCAGAGAGAGGAAATTTTCAATCACAAATCACGTGGTCATCGTTGGTTGCAATCTAAAGGAGCCCATAGGGAACGCGGAAAGTCTCCAGGAGAAGAAAGCCTGGTAAGGATGCAGGTTTTTTCCCTTAATGTAGAGATGCCCAGAGAGAGGAGGAGGAGGAGGGGGAGCAATAGCCGCTGGTGATAATGGTGGTGAGAAGACAGACTAAGGCAGACTGGCCCATTGATGGTACCTTGCCCAAAGGCCCTCAAAAACTTGGAGCCGGCACTGATTATTATTAAACAGTGATAGAAAGCAAGAAAAAAGAAAGTGGTGTTAGTTAATAACAGAGAAAGTAGAACATTAGGGAAAAAGGAAAAATGTGGTTCTATGTCCCAGTTAAGTTAGGAAAATAAGCAATACATTTACATACTCTGAGCTTGCAGGATGGGACAGGCTATGCAGTTAAACATCTCAAGAAGGAAAGCACATTAAGACAAAACAACGTCAGTCATCTCTTGTATTAGCTATTGCAATATAACATGTTTCCATATAATATGCTGGATATATATTAAATCAGTTAGGGTGCAATCCTATGCATGTTGAGACATTAAAAAGTCCTACAACTCCCCAGCAGGGCTGGCTTGGGAATGCTGGGAGTTATAGGACTTTTTTCTGTCTAAACATGCATAGGGTTGCACCCTTAATCACTTGCTGATAGGGCTCTACAGCTAAGAGCTTCTCCACATGGGGCTTTTATCCTGCAATCGAGATTGGTTATTCATGGAAGCTTGTGGGCCCTTTACATGATGTCATCCACTTCCAGCCCCTCACCTGTGGTTTCTGATCTTTTCTGTGGCTTAATCTGAAAGGGAAATAATGAGCTAATACAAAGAAGCGGTTTGAATTTGTCTATGTAAAGACAAAGTAGCGCTAATACAACCGCACCATCTAGTGGCTGTGTAATGTAACATATACAACCTGCAGATAAAGGGGAAAAAAATATGTGTGTGTGTGTGTGTGAAGGGAAGGGAAGCACATGTAAATGGCTGAGCTTAATCCTGCAAAGCATCCAGAAACAGAAGTCCTGGTAAAACTGTGGGATAAAAAGCCTCTGTATGGAGAAGCCCTATACTTGCAGCTCCTCTTCAGTGGTGCCTTAGCCTGCGCAGACTCAGCTGGGAAGAAAGGGTAATGGGAGAACAATCAGTGTAGTGAATCTACAAGACATTTCTCCTGATCTAGGTGGAGGCCTGCATATGTGAAAGCCAGGTTCTGCTTGTGTGTCTCTCTCTAGCTGTGTGAGGATGTACATGCACAGTGGTGGCACCACAAAAACAAGTGTGTCGGGGGGAGGTGGGATGGAGGAAGCAGCACAGAAGGGGCAAAGTGCATTTCTGGGGAGTGGAAGTCTGACATATCTGACATGTCAAACTTTGGAAAGCAAAATAAATAACAGCATATTTAACATTAATGCTCCCACCCCAACCATGTCCCCCCCCCCAACACACCCTATTGATGTTAACAGAATTAACTTTTCATGCTTAGGATGGCAATCTAAGTACACCAGTCGCTGAGGAACATGGGCAGGAGGGTGCTGTTGCACTCTCGTCCCGCTTGTGAGTTTCCCATGGGCAACTGGTTGGCCACTGTGCGTGAACAGAGTGCTGGACTAGACGGACTCATGGTCTGATCCGGCATGGCTCTTACATACTTAACCTTTTTTTGATTTCCAATTCATGATGCTGCCCTAATTTTTAGTTGCCTCCTCTTCAAGTAACCATAGTGGTCCAACGTTGAGGGGAGGGTTGTTCTGCATGTCGGGAAGGGGAGGGATATCTGCTTCTCCCCCGTTCTTGTGGCGCCACCGATATACATGTGCAAATGAATGCTGCACGGGCAGTTCCTGTCCTGATCCAACAGCCAAGGATGAACATGTGAAGCTTCCATCCAGCCATTGGTGATCTCTCCACAGAAAATTCAGTCTCTGAGCCCTCCCATTAACCCTAAATGGATTATCACTGCTGACAACAATGATGTGATTGAGGTGATGTGTGTGCTGCTCGGTCTGCAGTTGGATCAAGGCCATCATTTCCAGGACTCCCCCCCCGCCCACTTTTTCTTTCTTTTCTAAATACATTCTTAACACCATTTTGTTATGCCCAATACAGCAAAAATAAATTGTGTTCTTCTGCTCCCACTAACAGCTTAGGCTGAAGGAGAGAGGCAGAAGTCAACCTGGGAGGTTGTATCCCATGCCTTCCATGCACTGAAATGTCCACATGACCAGGCCACATGATTATTGTTAATGGTTTATGGGAAGCAGAGGAGATCCATTTTAAAATTGAATTGACATTCTCGCTAACGTAGCTGCCTCCCCCCCCCCCCCCCGTTCAATTTGCCTTAGTGGAAAATGCAAAACCCGGCTGAAAGATTACTTGCGCCGATGACCTCGAAGAAATTAAAATGGCATCTTGAATTGTTTTATGAGTAGTCTAAGAGGCACTTCACATGTGATAATTTTACGAGGAACATGTTAAAGACCCATGCTGTGCACCCAATAAAGAGGCATTATTTGGAAGTGCATATAAATCTTTTTCTAACCGAACGTACACCATGGAAACAGACTCCAATTGTCTTTGGCTTTTTGCACTGTGTTTCTGAGATGTACGCAAGATTTTTGAAAGTGTACTTTGCTTCAAATATGGTTTTAGTGGGTGCACAATCTGTGTCTGTAATGCATCCCCATTAGAATCATAATGTATGAAGCTGCCCTGAGGGAAGGCAGAAGGTTATGGATGTGCGCGTCTGAAGGTCAACACATAAAAGAGGTGGCTAATTCTGAAAGCTTGAGGACTGTTGACTTAAGATGCACAGCCAGTATCCTTGGCTACCTGATTAACTACCAGCAAAGTACCTTAAAGGTGCCAAAACAACAACAACAACGGCCATGTGTCCTCTGTAAAAGAGGACAGTCTTCTATTTAGAGGGCTGCCCAGTCCAAGTACAATTTAAAGATATAAAAAAAATATCAAAGGGAGGAGTTGGGGTTTGAAGTTGCCCATCAAGAGCACCTGGACAGCAGACTAAGCAAGGCACACAGGTCACCTGGTTACAGTTTTCCATACTGTGGTGAGATGTACTGCATTTCTTTTTAAATTATAGTAATTCCTTCTAAATGTGCAGGCATACAGATCAATTAGCATATGCAGATATTATGCAAAAGGATGTCCTTTTGGCTGATGTATTTCCCCAGTTTGGCAATTTGCAAGCGGCTACCCTAATTGCTTACAAGGGAGCTACCACATGCTCCTGCAAATTATCTGGGGAGGGCGGGGGAGGAGAGGAAGCACTGGTAAAGCTCTGGGAACAGGAAAGGTGAAGATCAGCCATATTGGTTGGTTAGAATTACATCACTAGATACTTCTATCTGGTCAGCGCAATTAATTTTCTGGATAATGTGTTTTTTTGAGGCATGTGATCATTCAACAACTCATTCAGCAAAGAAATAAATACATATATTTCCACATCTAATTGGTAGTTAAGAATTAAAGATTGTCCGTTACCAGTCATTTCCAGTAATGATTGTACTGCTGTAATCTGCAGTTTCATGTTGTTAGCTATCCAGACCCTGCGATCTTCTTCAGAGGCCTTATCCAGGTGCCCCCTCCAAATGAGGTGTGGTGGCGGGTGACTTTTGGGGTGGCCCCCTGTGGTGGAATGCTCTCTCCAGAGAGGCTCACCTAACACCTACCTTGTGGTCTTTGGGGCATCACATGAGGATCTTTCTATTTTCCCAGGCCTTTTTCCATTGCAATTATATACATGTCTACTCAGAAGGAAGCCCCGTTCAGTTGAATTGGGACTTACTCCCAGGTAAGTGTGAGAAGGGAAGCGAAAAGCAAGGGAGAAAGGGGAAGATATATCCAACTGAATGCAGAGTTCCAGAGAATAGCAAGGAGAGACAAGAAGGCCTTCTTAAATGAACAATGCAAAGAAATCGAGGAAAACAACAGAATGGGAAAATCAGAGATCTCTTCAAGAAAATTGGAGATCTCAAGGGAACGTTTTGTGCAAAGACGGGCATGATAAAGGACAAAGAAGGCAGGGACCTAACAGAAGCAGATGAGATGAAGAAGAGGTGGAAAGAATACACAGAAGAACTATACAGGAAAGATCTGAATGTCCCTGATAGCCATGATAGTGCGGTCACTGAACTTGAGCCGGACATCCTAGAGAGTGAAGTCAAGTGGGCCTTAGGAAGCATTAGTAACAACAAAGCTAGCGGAGATGACAGTATTCCAGCCGAGCTATTTAAAATCCTAAAAGATGATGCTGTTAAAGCGCTGCATTCAATATGCCAACAAATCTGGAACACTCAACAGTGGCCACAAGACTGGAAAAGGTCAGTTTACATTCCAATTCCAAAGAAGGGCAACGCCAAAGAGTGTTCAAACTACCGCACCATTGCGCTCATTTCACATGCCAGCAAGGTGATGCTCAAAATCCTACAAGC
The DNA here is from genome assembly GCF_057233095.1 of Heloderma suspectum. Lineage (NCBI taxonomy): Eukaryota > Metazoa > Chordata > Lepidosauria > Squamata > Helodermatidae > Heloderma > Heloderma suspectum. Next base: position 93,403,465 of record NC_139459.1, read on the forward strand.
TAGGCTTCAGCAGTATGCGAACCGAGAACTACCGGAAGTACAAGCTGGATTTAGAAGAGGCAGAGGAACTAGAGATCAAATCGCCAACATTCTCTGCATCATGGAGAAAGCAAGAGAATTCCAGAAAAACGTCTATTTCTGCTTCATTGACTACGCTAAAGCCTTTGATTGTGTGGATCACAACAAACTGTGGCAAATTCTTAAAGTGATGGGAGTACCAAACCACCTTACCTGTCTCCTGAGAAACCTGTACGAGGGTCAAGAAGCAACAGTCAGAACCAGACATGGAACAACCGATTGGTTCAAAATTGGGAAAGGAGTACGACAAGGCTGCATATTGTCACCCTGCTTATTTAACTTATATGCAGAGTACATCATGAGAAATGCTGGGTTGGATGAATCAGAGGTCGGAATTAAGGTTGCTGGGAGAATTATCAACAACCTCCAATATGCAGACGATACCACCCTAATGGCAGAAAGCGAAGAGGATCTCAAGAGCCTCTTGTTGAGGGTGAAAGAGGAGAGTGCAAAAGCTGGTTTGAAACTCAACATTAAAAAAACTAAGATCATGGCATCTGGCCCCATCACTTCCTGGCATATAGAAGGGGAAGAAATGGAAGCAGTGACAGATTTTACTTTCTTGGGCGCCAAGATCACCGCAGACGGTGACTGTACCCATGAAATTAAAAGATGCTTGCTCCTTGGGAGGAAAGCTATGGCCAATCTAGACAGCATAGTAAGAAGCAGAGACATCACCTTGCCGACAAAGGTCCGTCTAATCAAAGCTATGGTTTTCCCAGTAGTAATGTATGGCTGTGAGAGCTGGACTATAAGGAAGGCTGAGCACCGAAGAATTGATGCTTTCAAACTGTGGTGCTGGAGAAGACTCTTACGAGTCCCCTGGACTGCAAGGAGGTCAAATCAGTCCATCCTAAAGGAAATCAACCCTGAGTGCTCATTGGAAGGACAGATAATGAAGCTGAAGCTCCAATATTTTGGCCACCTAATGCGAAGAGAAAACTCCCTGGAAAAGACCCTGATGCTGGGAAAGACTGAAGGCAAAAGGAGAAGGGGACGGCAGAGGATGAGATGGCTAGATAGCATCACGGATGCAATGAATACGAACTTGAGCACGCTCCGGGAGAGAGCGCAGGACAGGAAGGCCTGGCGTGCTATGGTCCATGGGGTCACGAAGAGTCGGACACGACTGAACGACTGAACAACAACAACAACAACAAAGTGTGTATAGGATTGCAGCCTTAGGATGCAGTCCTATACACACTAACCTGGGATTAAGTTCCATTAAACTTAATGGGGCTGACTTCTGAATAGATATGCATAAGATTGCACTGTTAAACTCTTAAGTTTTAAATCTAAGTCTGCTGCTGGATGTGTGTGTTTTTATGCCGCATTATATTTACTGTCTATAGCTAAGTTTTATTGTTATTGTTCTCTGCCTCATGATGACTAATCTCTGATGGCCAGTTCATATACTTGTTGGCATTTATTTCCCCTTGCACATACAGTAAGATATGTGATGCAGATGTCTGTGCATATCTACACACCTAAAGTATGTGCATATTATCTTCTCCACTCATGCACGCCTGGATAAGCACATACATCTCTTGCCACCTCTCTCACCATGCACATAGGATCCTCCACCAGAGAATTCATAAACTGACTTTTCTTTCCTTTGTCCAGTTTTAAATGGAAGTGAAATGCTTTTGATTTGTTCTCAAAATGCATCTCCCATCTTTCTTAAATATTTTCCCCTGGTTCATAATATTCCTGAGCCTTGCCTTGAGGGTTCAGAATTTCTGGTCTAGAGCCTACAAAAGCATCCAGCCATTTAGCTCTTTGCTATTTAGATAATATTCATTGGGAGGGTGTATGATGTGGTTGAACCCTTGGTTCAAAGAGGAAAAGGCTGCATAAATCATAGAATAGTAGGGTTGGAAGGGGCCTATAAGGCCATTGAGACCAACCCCCTGCTCAGTGCAGGAATCCAAGTCAGAGCATTCCTTGGCAGATGGCTGTCCAGCCTCATCTTGAATGCCTCCAGTGTGGGAGAGCACACCACCTCCATTGTCATATTGTTCTAACAGTCAGGAAGTTTCCCCTGATGTTCAGCCAGAATCTGGCTTCCTGTAACTTGAGCCCATGATTCCGTGTCCTGCACTCTGGGATGATCAAGAAGAGATCCTGGCCTTCCTCTCTGTGACAACCTTTCAAGTACTTGAAGAGCGCTATCATATCTCCCCTCAGTCTTCTCAAGGCTAAATATGCCCAGTTCTTTCATTCTCTCTTCATAGGCCTTTGTTTCCAGTCCCATGATCATCTTTGTTGCCCTCCTCTGAACTCCTCCACCTTGTCTGCATCCTTCTCAAAGTGCGGTGCCCAGAACTGGACACAGTACTCCAGATGAGGCCTAACCAGTGCTGAGTAGAGGGGAACTAGTACTTCCCGGGATTTGGAAGCTATGCTGCTATTAATGCAGCCCAAAATAGCATTTGCCTTTTTTGCAGCCACATCACATTGTTGGCTCATATTCAGCTTGTGATCAACAACAATTCCCAGATCCTTCTCGCTTGTAGTGTTGTTGAGCCTAGTTCTAAATTTCGAGCCAAGAGCTAAATTTCACTTCACTTCCAGGTACTTCTTTTTGGGAGGTGAACAAGATATCTTAACCAACCTAGAAAATGGCAAAGCAGTGGCAGCTACCCTGAGTGAGGTAGCTAAGCGAAAGCTGGGTAATTTGCTTCATTTCTTGCTTGCTACCAGAGAGACCCATGACAGCTAGATCAGGGTGTTGAACCTCTTTCAACCTGAGGACTGAATTCCATTTTGGAGAAGCACTCAGGAGCCACATTCCAGTGGCTGGTGGGGCTGGAGGCAAGGGCAGGGGTCGGGCCAAAAATAACAGCAGATTTTAGCTTAAAGCTCTTACTGGCAGTAACTAAGAGCTTCTCTACATGAGTGATTTATTGCATCCTTGTGATTGGTCACTCATGGAAGTTAACAGGTCCTTTACATGATGCTGTCTACCTTCAGGACATCTCCCAAACTTCCCCCCCTTTATCCCTCTTTCAAAAAGATCAGAAATAAGCTGTAATAAAAGGTAATGTTGTGATATTGGCAGTGTGTAATGCTGACGTAGTGCTATAATTCAGCCACTAGATGGTGCTGTTTCATTGTACATATAGAGCATTGCCAATAGGGATGTACGAAAGTCACTTACCTTTCGCGGATTATGTTGATGGTGGGGGGGAGGCGTTCCATCCCTCCCCCCGGAATCCTCGACGGGGGGGGAGACAATCCGTTCCTCCCCCCCGGAATCCTCCACAGCCGGCTGTGCTCCGCGGCAGCTCCGCGGAGCAGCTGGCCAGGCCCAACCAGGCCAGAGCCGTCCACAGCCGGATTTCCGGCCGCGGAGGGCTCTGGGGGAAAAAACAACAACTGCATACGCAAATGGCGGCAGCTACGGCCACCGCCATTTGCATTCCTTATTTTTGGCCGTCTTAATCTACGTAAATATTTACGTAGACTATGACGGCAAAAATAAAGGGGAACGCAAATAGCGTAGTGGGCGCTATTTGCGTCCCTTTTTGATTCACCGTTTTAGCCTACATAAATATTTACATAGGCTAAAACGGCAAATCAAAAAGGGACGCAAATAGCGCCCGCTACGCTATTTGCGTTCCCCTTTATTTTCGCCGTCATAATCTACGTAAATATTTACGTAGACTAAGACGGCCAAAAATAAGGAACGCAAATGGAGGCGGCCGTAGCTGCCGCCATTTGCGTACGCAGTTGTTTTTTTTTTTTTAAACCCAGCCATGATAGGCTACATAAATCTTTACGTAGCCTATCATGTTGTTGTTGTTTTAAACCCAGCCATGATAGGCTACGTAAATCTTTACGTAGCCTATCACGTCTTTTTTTTTGTTTTTTTTTACAAGACTGCAAATGGCGGCGGCGGCCGGTTGGAAGACCAGCTGCCGCAGCCGCTGCCGCAGCTGCCACCACCCGGAAGATCTGCCCCAGGTAAGTCTCGTCCCGGGGGGGATCCACGAGAGGGGAGCGGGGGGGTGACAGGCCATTCTGCCATGGAGTTCGGGGGGCTGAATGCACTGGCATTTGGCCTCACCGAGATCCATGGCAGAATTGTCTGACATCCCTAATTGCCAAGAAAGGAAGTTTTCAATTCCAAATCAGGTGTTCACCATCTAAAGGAGCCCAACGTAAACCCAGAAAGACTCTGGAAGAAGAAAGCCCTGGTAAGGATGCAGGATTTTTTGCTTAATAATATAGAGAAGCCCTAAGCCTTAGGAGAGGCATTTCAACTTTTTACAATGGGGAAAAACTGCACCAAAGCCAGGAAACCACTGAACGATCAGTTGTTGAGGATGTTCTGTACTGCCTCCTTAAGAGGTAGGCCCAGAAGGCATCAGTAACAGTAGGCCCTGTGAGAGGTGTAGAAGGAAGTGCTTTCATTTTGGGGCAAATGTCATTAGGAGCATTTTGGCCTGTATAATGTCCTGAGAGGCCAGGACACTCCTGAGCCCAACTCTACCAATTACCGAAGACAATTCTTAAGTTGTTTATGCACTTCTTAAAAGTCAAAGAAGGTTGCTCTGTGTTTTTGTAAGTTATAATAAATAGCTGTTGAGTTTGAAGACATCTGGTGTGTGCTGCTGTTTCCCATATACCAACGTGATATACATCTTAGAATGGGATGTTTATTGCCTAACCTGGATACGGCCCAATGGGTAATGTAAGAAACCTAGTTTTGAAGGCAATTGTGTGATCATAAATGGCCAATATTGCTACAGACACACTGTGCATGAGAGAATTGTGAGAAAATGCATATCATTTAAGTATTTTGAAAAGTTTCTGACAGTCCAATGTTTATGTAAGATATAAATTGAGTTTAATTTTTTTTAAGTTCTCAGATTTTATTATTGCACAACAGCAAATCCTCAAAACATAACTGAATGTAAACAGGTTTACCACAGTGCTGCCTTTGCCAATCAACACACGCCTGTCTTCTCTGTGCCTATTTATTATAATTGAATTGGTGGTTCGAACTCCTTGAACTTTGTATTCCATTAAAAACTGCATTGGGGCTGTGCGGGCAAACAGGACACCTGAAAAGAAACATGTTGGAAGGAATGGGGGCTGGGCAGGGGGGGAGATCAAGAAACAAAAGGCTTTTAACTTATGCTGTACATGATAATGATAGGCTTCCTTCAAAGAGCTCTGGGGCTTTCAAAAATCACAGGAGTGCAGAGAGGTCACTCATAGATATTTGAATTATTAACACATGTTTAAACATTAAAGAAAGATGTATTGATAGAATATCAATGTGATTAATTATTTACTTACAGAAAGTGAAGCATGGAAGGGAAATTAACTGTTCATTGCTCCTTGGTAAGGGAAGGTCTCCCAGAAATGCCTCATAGAAGGATTTGTTAGGACTAATAAGCATGTTAATAGCTTCCAGAGTAGATGAGCTTAAGGCAGAATGGAAGCTGAAATGCTCAGAATAAAGATGGCAACATTTTGTGTATGACCAATGGTTCTCAGTGTAGGGTTTGTGAAGGCTTTTTAATTGCTCAGACCTCTTTCTCAGGCAGAAAATGGACACAAGCAACCCCATGTGGTACCCAGAAGAACATGGTGGATTGCAAGTGACTAGAATGTTTAGATTTCAGAGAATAGCTTATTCATAAGCTAGAGGTGTTTAAGCAGAAGTTGTTTGGCCATCTGTCAGGGATGCAGTAGCTGCACCCTGCAGTGCAAAGCCTGCATTAAGCAGGGGGTGAAACTATATGATCTCCAAGGTACCTTCCAAATCTATGATTCTATAAAGTATTTAATACATACATACATACATACATACATTTTAAAAACATGAAGTGACCTAAGAATTCAGAAGTCAGAAAGGGAGTTGGTTGTATTGAAAAAAAGTGTTCACTCACAGGTCCAGAATAATTGCATAGGCAGAAGAAGAGCCATAGCTCAATGGTAGAACACATGATCTGCAGGCAGAAGGTCCTAGGATCAATTCATTGCATCTTCAGGTAGGTCTGGCAAAGACTTCTGTCTGAAACCCTGGAAAGCTGCTCCCAATCAGTGCTGACAATATGGGACTGGATGGACCAAAAGATCTGACTCTGTTCAAGGCAGCTTCTTATGGGCTAAAGCCAACATCGCATGAATGGTTATCCACTTTTACAGTGGGACTTCTCCATGCTCTCCTCCACACTGCAGCCACCTGCGTGCCCCCCAGATCTGCTCTGGAGGGTCCCCCAACTCACCAGAGCAAATCTGGGGAGTGCATGGGAGGCTGCAGGATGGGTTAGGAAAATCTGTGCTGCCAGTGGTTCCCGATCCACTGGTGGATGATCCGTGTTGGAGACAACCCTATGTTTCATTGCAATCTCAGAGGCTGCTTAGCTTCACAGAGCTGCTACTGGCCCATGAAATGTTTTGTGTTTTGCAGCCAGTGTAGTGCAGTGGCTAGAATGTGAGAGTTAGACCACTGAGAGCAAAGTTCATACCCCTGCCCTGCTCAGCTTTGAAGCTCACTGGGTCAAATTGAGCAGTCATGTTCTCTCAACCTAACCTACCTTACAGGGTTGTTCTGATGATAAGCTGGAGCAGGGGGAACCATGTGTACTGACCTTCTCTTTTGGGAAAGGGTGGGCTAGAAAGAAGTAATTAACAGGTGACAGGTACATGACGATCCCTTTGCATTCTGAATGATCTGGTATTCAAGGCCATAAGTGATCACTTCGGGGAGATGATAGATATATTTACAACAAAATGGAAAGTGAGTACATTGAAAGTTGTATCAATCTTGGGATCAGTTCTAATGTTACATGAGACACAAGGTTGTCAGTCCTTGGTGATGTCTTTCTATACCATGCTGCCAAAGCAAGAATCAGCTTTCAGGCTCCATTTGAACGAACAAGAGTCATAGTATCAGCGAGATATATTACCAGTGTCATGACTTTTATTCAGTGTGATCTAACCATGCCATTTCAGTAGCAGACACTTCCCAATGGTCGTTTTCTGAAAAGTAAGCCCCACAGATTCCAGTGGGGCTTACTCCCATGTGAAGTGTGCACAGGATTGCAGACTGACTCTCAGAACGAATCCCTCTGGCTCTGCGATACAACTTCAGGCTAAATAGTGGGATTAATGCTGCCTCTACCCCTGGCCCGTACAAACCCAGTCTCCAGTCTCCCGATGCAGATGACTATGGCTCATAAGCACAACTGCATCCCCAAACAGATAGCGATCTCTTTTGCTGAAGTCTTCATAAGTTTTGAAATTGAAATGGAGAAATACTGGATGCAAATGTTATAGACATTCCTTGTCTTTTGTCTTTTTAAATCCATGCAGGAAAATAAGGGTGGCTACAAGCAAAAAAAATGAGATGTACAGGGGTGCAGAAAAGCTTCCATGTAGATTTTGTATGTTCTCACACTTAGGCTGCAATCCTAAGACACATGTACCTGGGAGTAAGCCAACTGGACTCAATGAGGAAACATGTGTAGGATTGTACTGTTAATATCTGATTTACAGCACAATCCTATACATGGTTACTCACATGTAAATCCCACGGTGTTTAGTGGGGCTTACTCCTAGGTAAGTGTGCATACATCTGTGGCTTTAAATATCTTGTGGCCACTATTAACTGCTGAAGGCACTGCTGGTAGGGGAATATATGGCCTGGCTTAGAACATCATGGTGAGTCCTTGAGAGTATGGTGATCTTAAATCTAGCAATACCATTTCTGCCATCGATGGAAGGACAGCTGGGTTTTTTGGGTTTTGTTTGCTGTATGTTCTGATACAGCTAATCCTTAGCTTTAGCAAGGTAGCTGTATCTTGTATCCTCCTTTCAAGCCTGCTCTCCAATCATGTCTGACACTTAGAGGCAAACTACATGTTATACTTAATGGTCTAACATGAAGAAATCAAATATTTTTTCCATGTTAGATAACTAGTAACTCCTAAAGCTAGCTTCTTCATCTTTTTCAATCTAATGACCCTGCATTCCTGCATAAAGACCTTCTTAAGCAGTTGTATACAGCTGCAAAGCCATATATGGTGTGTAATTTCCAAAGCAGCCAACTAAACAGCAGTGGATTGATAAAATTTGGGAGATTATGGGTTGGTTTGCATGATCAAACAGCCCACTGTGGCTTATTTAGGCCACAATGGGTAACAGTAAATGTCGGTCACCATTTTGCATATTCACGTCATGACCACAGCTTGTCATGTCATCTGAACTGCACAACTGTGTGAAATGCAAGGCTTAAACAACCCTCGCATAACCCTAAAACAGGCCACGAGTACTATGAGGGTTATTTAACCCTCGCAGAGCACACAGTCCCCAGGTTTGGACAACACAGCAAGCCATGGCTTGTTATATTGTTGTTTCTTGTTCCATTTTTTGGTTGCCTTTATTTTTTAAACTTAATTTCAAAATAAAATAGTCATGAAACAAAAAAGTTTTGTACTGTGATTTGTCATGTGGTATTTTATGGTTTTAACTGTTGTGAACTGCCCAGAGAGCTTTGTCTATTGGGTGGTATAGAAATGTAATAAATAAATAAAAATAAAGAAACCAACAAGTTGTTTGAAAATGTTACATGCATGTAACAGTAAGCGTGCCTCATCCTAAACACAGACATCCCAGCATAGCAAGTCTGTTGGACTAGAACGCAGATGTACGCTATGCTATATAAAGTAGGTTAAACGGCTTTCTATACCTATACTGTAAAGTCAGCTGAGACTGACTGCAGTGAAGAGGTGGCTCCAGGCACTTTTGGCCTATCATCTGAGCTCTTCTAAAGGTTAATAATTCTTAGTATTTACACTGCACTTTGGATCATCAAAGCACTTTACAAGCATTAACTAATTATGTTTTGGAGCACCCATGGGAGGTCAGTCTAAGTATGTTCTTATTAAGTAGACTTTTGGTCTTCTGGCAGTATAACTCTCTGAGGAGGCTGGCCTCTTACCTATGTCTCATGGTGCAATACTACCTTAATACCCACATAAAAGCTTTTGCCATTCTGTTTGCCGTTCAAGTGCATTAGGATTTGTAAACCGCTGTCATGAAGTTCATGCACAGGTGATGTTTTTAAGTACTCTTATAGGATTGAGCTGACACAGTAAGTGTTCATTCATAAAAAAGTACTACCCTTCTTTCTCCGAAAGAAAGTTATATGACTCTTCTAGCTTTCCTTATTATATTATAGTGGGCTCTCCCACCCTGGAGGCATTCAAGACGAGGCTGGACAGCCACCTAACAGGGATGCTGTGACTTGGATTCCTGCATTGAGCAAGGGGTTGGACTCGATGGTCTTGTAGGCCCCTTCCAACCTTACTATTCTATGATTCTATGATTTCCCCTTTCTTTTGATAGTTCATCCCTTTGTAGGCCTTTAGTAATGTGCTGAGTGACAACAGCATTTTTAAGGTCTAAAACACACACACACACACACACACACACACACACACACCAGAGTTAAGGAACAGTTTCAGATGGAGAAAGACTTGGCAACAAAGGAATGGAGCAATAAAGTCCCAAGTATTTAAATTAAAGCCTGATCCTATGCTACTGTGGATCTAGGGTTAGATATGGTTCCTATCCCAGCTGGGACATTGAAGTGGGTAGCTTTGGTCAAATGACTCTCTTTCTAGATAGATGGAGATCTAAAACAGTACTGTCCTACCACAAGAATAATTATGAGGGAGGACAAGATTCAGCTTGTACAGCCTTCACACAATGGAAATGTTGTGTAAGTGATGAATAAAATAGAATTTGCATTAATGACAGTGTTTTAAAAATTAAAAAAGTTTTTAATTTTTAAGTGTCAAAATTAATGACATTTTGAACAAAATGATTAATGAAAGGTGGGTTTGAGGACCAAGTATGGATTATGAGGCCATGATAGATAGCTTATGGATCATACCAGACAATAGTGTCTACTGTGGGCATTAGAACGTACTGGCCAGGAATACAGTGTGATACTCACTCCCCACACATACTTCAGAACTTTAGGAGAAATGTGTCACATCCCTCTCTTTCACTTATGTTGTCACCACAACCTGATGGGGAGGCAAGATGTCCTCTTTCATACCGGACAGTCTGGTATTTCCAGCACTGCCCAGGTTGGTGATCTCTTTCTCTGTTTGTCCAATAAAATTCTGGGAAACTGGGTGTGCAGAGAAGGGGGTTCTGAGGTGGCTGGCGACTGGTTGGTCTTCTTTTTTAACTTAACAAATCCAAAGGAAATTTTATTCCAGGAGCCTCTGCCCTCCTTCCAAAGTAGCGCTGTTGAACACAGCTCAAGCTTGTGGTTGTGTGCGGAAAGAGTCGAGGAAGACGCTTCTTTAAGGACAAAGAAAATGCAAACAAGGAAGGAAGAAAAGCACCCAACAGACAATGCTGCATCCCACTACACCATCACCACCTTAAGATTAAATAGGGACCAGAACTAGCAGCAGCTCTGCGTTAACCCCAGGAGCAAAAGCAATAGCTTTAAGAGGAGGAGGAAGAAAGTACCAGCAGCTATTGGGGAGCAATGATGGGAGAAAAAAAAAAGAGAGAGAGAGAGAGGAGGAGGCAACTAACTGATTTGGGGTGATCTGGGAGTGCGGTGCAAATTAAGTGAAGGATGTGTTGGGGGAAATTTAAATGGGATTTGGCTTGTCTTCTCGGAAAGGTAAACTCTTGAAATCCTTTCTAAATTTGCATCTATACATATAAATTAGCATATGGAAACATTATGCAAATATGTGCCCCACTTCTGTCCCCTTTTCTGGTGACGCATAAGAGCCCACCTTACTAGTGTGAAGCATGTTTTCCTTAAGTCTGGTGCTTTCCCCCATTTGTCTAATAAATGGCAATGTGTGAAGGGGATGAGAAGGTGGAGGTGGGGGTAGGATCTAAAAGTTCTGAGATTGTGAACGGACCCACCACTTGGTTCCAAAGTACAAAGACGAATTCCATTTCCCAGTTTCCCTCCTACAAGGATTTGGAACCTTTACTTTAGCATAACCTTTTCCTCAAGGGATTTTAATAGGGATGATGTTTATGCCTAGTTCTAAACAATCTCTCTGAAAATATGGGTAGTGCTTTATTATACGATAATTGGAACAGACAAGGGGGAAGATTCCAGAATGCAATGGCAAGCCATGTAAAGGGCTATGCCAAAAATTATCGTAACGCAAAAGAACTGGGTACAAAGGTTACTATTCAGAGTAATTTGTCAACTCGTATGGAGGTTCCTGGGAAGTGTTTCTGTAAGAGAAGCGTCAAAGGTTGCCATAGGATGGGCTCCTGCCAAGCTGAAGGTCAAGGTAGCTCATGTCGAACGGTGGACCACCAACTCCTCTGTTCCTTTAAAGGGAATATTGTATAACAGCCCTAATGACAGCTCCCTCCATCATTTGCATCCCCTGATTTTAAAAGCTGCTCAAGAGAGTCTCTTGCGAGGTTCTGGGTTTAATTTTTGCAGCCGTTAGTATATGGCTCTTGGTATATCCATGTGAAACAGACACTTTGCATCTGAGACAACTAGAGTGAGGGAAAACAGAATGACAGCTGTTTTGTCCATCACTTTCTATTCTGTGCAGTACAGCTGGTTATTATTATCACGTATTATTTACCATTTAATCCCATCATTTTCACAACAAAAGAAAGACTAACGTGACTTCAGGAGAGAGCAAAACTGAACCAGAAGTGGTCTTTGGGGACTTGGGAAGGTTACTGTGTTCACAACCATATTTAAGTGCATGTTTTCCAATGCATCTTATTCCTTTCTCCTCTTGTCACCTCAGCTGCCATATTAAAGCCATCAGGCTGACCACAGGTGTATGTAATGGAAATGCTCACCTAGCCTTTAAACCACATAAATACCTAAGAGAGATTTCTACAATTCCAGCATTCATCCTAAAAATACTCCTTATGTGGCAGTAGTACATCATTTGGACTTTGACTTGTGTTTTCATCTCATGCTAAAGTATTCAGAGACCAGGGAGGAAGAGTGATGTGTTTACATTTCTGCATCAATGGTAAGAAAATACCTAATGGGAGTTTTGTTTGGTTCAATGGGAAAGGACTAGGAACCTGAGCCAGAATCCCAGATACAGGTAACCCTTTAAAGAACCGGAGTAAAAAACCTGTTCATCGCTGTGGAAAAAACAATTCAATTTGATCACCGTTTTCATATTCTAGGTCCACAGTGTTCATATTTTGTTGTTGTTGTTCAGTTGTTCAGTCATGTCCGACTCTTCATGACCCCATGGACCATAGCATGCCAGGCCTTCCTGTCCTGCGCTCTCTCCTGGAGTGTGCTCAAGTTCATATTCATTGCATTGGTGATGCTATCTAGCCATCTCATCCTCTGCCATCCCCTTCTCCTTTTGCCTTCAATCTTTCCCAGCATGAGGGTCTTTTCCAGGGAGTTTTCTCTTCGCATTAGGTGGCCAAAATATTTGAGCTTCAGTTTCAGTATCTGTCCTTCCAATGAGCAGTCAGGGTTGAAAGCATCGATTCTTCAGTGCTCAGCCTTCCTTATAGTCCAGCTCTCACAGCCATACGTTGCTACTGGGAAAAACATAGCTTTGATTATACGAACCTTTGTTGGCAAGGTGATGTCTCTGCTTCTTACTATGCTGTCTAGGTTTGCCATAGCTTTCCTCCCAAGGAGCAAGCATCTTTTAGTTACATGGCTACAGTCTGCGGTGATCTTGGAGCCCAAGAAAATAACATCTGTCACTGCTTCCATTTCTTCCCCTTCTATATGCCAGGAAGTGATGGGGCCAGATGCCATGATCTTCATTTTTTTAATGTTGAGTTTCAAACCAGCTTTTGCACTCTCCACTTTCACCCTCAACAAGAGGCTCTTTAGATCCTCGTCGCTTTCTGCCATTAGGGTGGTATCGTCTGCATATCTGAGGTTGTTGATAATTCTCCCGGCAGTCTTAATTCTGACCTGTGAGTCATCCAACCCGGCGTTTCTCATGATGTACTCTAAATAAGCAGGGTGACAATATACGGCCTTGTCGTACTCCTTTCCCAATTTTGAACCAATCAGTTGTTCCATGTCCAGTTCTTACTGTTGCTTCTTGACCCTCGTGCAGGTTTCTCAGGAGACAGGTAAGGTGGTCTGGTACTCCCATCTCTTGAAGAATTTGCCAGAGTTTGTTATACATTACGAATATGTGGATCCCTGGCTATAGATGGGTTCCATATTGCATTTTTTCCTATGGATGTTTATTTGCAGGTAAATCAAAATGCTAAGAAACATTAAGCTTGCAGCTTTAATATCATGAAAGCCACAAATAGATTGATTCCTCAATCCATTGAACTGAGTTTAGATTTCTTTATAAATAATACTTCTATACTTGGGATGTTTGAAATTATGTGATTAAAAAGAAGGCACTACACCTATGACAGTTACACTAAGCAGTGTGTACTAAAGTAGTTTCCCTTATCAACAGTCTCAGCCATTGTATATGTGACTATTGAGCAATGTTCATGGCTCCTGCCAAGACACTATGGCATCTGTTGGCTTTTGACTCATAAATAGTACCTAACTGTGTAGGTAACAACTGAACAATGAACGAAGAAGACTCTAAATATACTGCAGTTGGACTAAGAGCTGATTTCTACTTTACTGATAACGTTTTTTTGAATCTGCAACAAAAACTAGCACTCATTCATCTTTAATACTATTATGGATTTACCTTCAGTTTCCTGTGAGTACGATTTATCAGTATGGGTTGTCCGGAGGCAATACTTGGATTTGAGAAGTGTGTTAATAGCCCAACCATGAATTTCTATGAGAGATAAAGGGCTTCTTCACATGGAACTTTTATCCTGCTATTGAGATTGCTCACTCACAGAAGTTTGCGGGCCGTTTAGATAATGTTGTTAACCTCCAGGGCGTCTCCTGCACTAAATGACCTTTATTCTGTTTTTAAATAGATCAGATTTTTTTTTCCAATTTTTTATTGTGAGTTTTAACAAAACAAAACAAACCGAAAACATAACAACCCCCCACCCAAAGAACAATTTTTTTAAAAATTACAACATATTCTAAAATCCTCAGTTTCAAATATTACAATATTCAAGAATGAAAGAATGAATGAAAGAAAGAAAGAAAGAAAGAAAGAAAGAAAGAAAGAAAAGGGGGGCCTATAGTTTACACATACACTTCAGTAAAAGCAGACCAAATATCCACATATAAGTCCATCTGCAAGTTACGCCTATATACCACTCTTTCAAATGTTAAGAGTGTTGTTAGGTTTTCAGTCCACTGCGTTATAGGCGGTGGGATTTTATCCTTCCAATATCATAATGTCAGTCTTTTAGCAACCAAAAGGGCGTGAAAAATCCATTTATGCTGACCATGTGTTACAGCAGGTAAGTAATTTAAAAGAACATTTACATCAGTAAATATTAAAGATCTTTCCAATACAAAATTTATCCGTATAATAACTTCCTTCCAAAAGGAGGCAGCCATTGGGCATTTCCAAAAAATACGAATCAGAGATGCATTGACTGCATTACACCTCCAACAATTAGCTGAATTTGACAAGTCTTTATTAAAAAGACGTTGTGGCGTCCAATAGACCCAAAACAGAAGTTTTTGCTGAATAAGGCGTAACCGAAGATCCATTGAGATGTCTGAAACAGACACCAAGATGACAGTCCATTGATTAAACAAAATAGGATGTTCCAATTCCCTGTTCCATTCCTGCTGTAAACCACTTGTATCATATTTATTCATTGATAATAAAAATAGATCAGATATAATGTGCTATCAAATTACTCCGCTTGTGTTCCACTTGAGTTCCCTCTGTGAAAAAGGAAAAGCCACAGGAAGAGGAGCTAGATCAATGAAATATATGGAAGACTCAGATAAGGGGGAGAAGGAGGAACATGGGTTGGAGGATGCTATTGTGCTCATGCCCTGCTTGCAGGTTCCTGGTTGACAGCTGGTTGGCCACTGTGGGAACAGAATGCTGAACTAGATGGAAGCCTTGGTCTGATCCAGCATGGCTCTTCTTATGTTCTATATTTTTATGTAAGGAGGGGAAAAGGGGAGGGGGGAAAGGAAGCACATGAAAAGGGAGTCAGTTGTGATCCTGAATTTAAAATGGAAGCAAAAAGCCCTGTTTTAAATGCTGGATTTTAGGTTGGTGTAGAGATGCTCAAGATGGCCCAACAAGGCTAGGTGATGGTTGAAGGAGATGATGTATCCAGATTCCCCCTTGCCACATGATGTATCCAGATTCTAGCTAAGGAGAGGGGGCAAGGTGTCTCAGTGGGTGAAGTGGGGGAAGCTTTATGTAATGCAATGAACACTTTCCATACTTTTTTTTTAATTAAGTTTTTATGGTGTATTATTGTGCTGGTTATGGTTTATATTGGTTTTGGTATTTTTCTGTAATATTAGTTATGGATTTAGGACTGCTTTTTGTAGTGGGAAGTGATGCATACATTTAATAAATAATAATAAAAAATTAAAACAAGCAACTATCAAAATAATCAATAAAATATTAGCACAATAAAAAGGAAATAAAACAAAACAAAGGATTCCAAGGTAGGCTTTTGCATGTCAGCTTCCTTTGGAATGGAAAACACTGGAGAATTCAGGGGTTTTCCTGCAACAGTGTGCTTATTTACGTGTGTGCATGTTGAGCGATATTATGAACGGGCTCCAGAAAAACATACATACAGGCAGCACCAGATTCAGTCCAAGTAATCCCCAGCTACCTCCAAAACTGGCTCCTGGCACACATTCTCCTATCCAAACTGGCTTCAGCCACCACATGCCATGTGCTCTAAACATTAGTGGCCATTGTGAATGATCAAGTCACACCAAGCATAGGAGGAGGATTAGCGTGACAGGAGCACATAGTTCACATCATGATTTTTACCACTTTAAACAGGGTCCTGACAGAAGTAAATTCTCTCAGTTAACACAGGGTAAGAGAATATCACACATCTTTTGCAAGAGTGCATCATCTATTAGTGTATTCCTTGAGAGCGTGATAGTAATTTGCTCACCTTCCTTTCTCTGCAAACATCTCTTTTTAGGTGAGAAGTTAAATATTTATGAGGCTCACTGGGGATTATTCCCTTTTTGGAGTCTTTTACTGCCTCTAGGAAATGCACATCTGTCTAGTTCCTGTAAAAGGCACTTGCCAAATTAATGTACATGCAACAATAAAAGAGACCTATTCAAAACTCTAATTGAGATGTGGGGTGGGGGGAATTCTCTAATATGGATTGCTCAGACTGTGATTCACAGTCTGAAGTCTCTTCTGCCTGGAACTTCTCATTGTCAATGTCACAGGGCAGATTCCTCCATATTGTGCGTGAAAATTGTTATAATGTTGCTTGTACAATGTTCACACACTCCCTACTCTTTGCAGAGGCCAATGGGCACAGAAATGAGGGTTCAGGTCAAATCTACACAAGCAAGTTATGCTATTTTCAGGAGCGATTGTAAGGAAAACAGACACCCATTAAGAGTTAAACATCGCAACAGTTTCAGAGGCACTCAGTACCCTAGCAATACGTGTCTCCTTTAATGGTGCCAAGAATCTAGATTTCCTTCCTGTCCTATTGATTCTGTGTAAAGCAACTGGGCAGTTGGAAAACTATGCAGAAGCAGAGAGCGAGAGCACTCTGTGTCTTGGGGGAAAAAACCACACACACAACACCCTGTAATTCCCCACTGAATTGTTCCCATATCTAGGCATTACACATAGTGCCTGCATGAGGCTAGAAGGGCATGCAGAGCAGACTGAGGTTTTGAAATATGCAGCATTATCACCTTTGTTCGTCCTTTTACTTCATTAATTCACCAAACTGATAAACTATCAAATTGCTACTACGGTTTTGCATCCCATTCCCAAACAAGGCAGTTCCCTGCTTTATTTTAAATTCGTCAGATGTTTCTCTTGTGCTATCAAGAGAGAACAGAGAGAGAAAAACACTCAAAATTCAAATTGTCATCATGTTTTGCCATTCAAATGGAAGCTGCCTGGATAATCTATCAGGTCTGGATTAATCATTGTCCCAAAGTAAATCAGAGAGTAAAGCCCCAATTTAAAAAAGGGGGACCTTTTCCATTATTCTTCTGCTCTTTTATAACTGTTCTCTGGGTGGCAATTTCGTACGAGAATATAACCCCACATTTCTAGGAAAAGCCTAGTGACACGTGTATTTTTCTGTTATAAATATGTTTGATTCTTTTGTGCCACCATCCCTTTGATTGTTTTGGCAGAGCAGTTTCTGAGCTGTTACAGACTCACTGCCAACACATTCCGCTTAGAAAATGAGACTTGGTTTCCAGCAGCCCTATTCTTAAGACATCTTCATAGATTGTTTTGGTGTTAATTAAAGTGATTAATTTCCCACCAGAGAACAAATAACCTCACAAAAGCTCAGTACAGCTGTTTGCTCACAATTATCCCCTTTCTTACATTCTGGAGATCTGGCTGTCTTATAGCACATGCCAGAAACTGTGTGCACAAGCACAACCCTGAATACAGAAAGTGATCCATCTTGGTTGCAAATATATCTGCTGAATTTAGTTGTGCTCTCAGTTTTCAAGAACATACTCCCCATACTTGAGCCTCACTGGGGAAAATGTCCCAACTAATAAGGTGTAAGTGACCAGCCCGTAACATGGGTGCCACATGTGGAACCGACAGAAGGGGATTTGTAGAACACTTGACCAGAGGAAGAAGGATCCGCAGGCCTAGCAATGGCATAAAGCCAGCCCTGCACTCAGTGCTGGCTCCAGGTTTCTGAGGGCCCTTGGGCAAGACATGCTCAGTGGGCCCCCTCCCTCGGTGAGACTACTTTCTCACCGCCATTGTCACCAACTGCTATTGCTCATCTTCTTTCTCATCATTGCTACCACTTGTTTGCTTGACAGGCAGAGAGCCGGTGAGCAGGTAGGCAGAGGCATCTACTGCTCCTCCTTTTCACCACCACCACTGTCTGAGCCAGAGTGAGAGGCGGGTGAAGAAGCAGATTGCAACTGTAAAGAGGAGGAGCAACTCCAAGGGACACTTGTCTGTAGGCCCCTCCTGGGGTGTGGGCCCTCAGCAAATGCCCAACCATGCCCACCCTTGATGCTGAGACTGCCTGCACTTCTGCCTTCCTTTGTCATGTTGCACAGTGCCTACATCTAGGGTGGCTACTTAGACATCACTGAAAAAGAGGAAATACAGTACTAAAAAAGAGGACAAAAGAGGACATAGATTTGCATAACAGTTCCATCTGCTAATTCATGTGCATAGATGCACACATAGAAACAATTATTATAATTTAAATAGAACTGCATCTCACCATGGTGGGGAAGACTGTGACCTATGTGTTTGCTCAGTCTGCTGTCCAAGTACTGTTGATGGGCAACTTCATGGACCCTGTTGTTCTCCCTTCTTAGGGTTCTTTGTCTTTAAGCTGCACTTTGAGTGGACAGTCCTTCAAACAGAGGACTATCATCTGTAAGGTAGGACACCTGGTCACTCTACCTACACTTCCCTGGCTCATTAAACTAGAGGCAAAAGCAACCCAAGGTTGTGGGGGCAGGGCTCCACATGGACTTTAGTGAGCATTCAGGTGATACTGTCAAATATTTTGGACATAATTTTTTAAATTTTAAATTGATTTGGTTTATATTTCACCTTTCTCCCACATAGGGCCTACAAAATGGCTTGCGGAGTAACTAAAACATAATACAAAGTCAACAAAATATCAAGTAAGAAAAGATTTAACAGGAAAGCAGTAATACAATTTAGTATATTTATAATCTATGTACCAGGGGTGAGGGAAAACCAGCTAAAAACATCATCTCAGCTAAAGGCCCATTTTTGTTAACTTTGGAAAAAAGTTGGCCACCACAGAAAACTTCCAACCTCTCTCTCCCTCTCTCTCTGAATCTTTCTCTCTATGAGAGGTCCAAAATGGTGTAATTTCCCCAAGCATTATGGAATTCTGCGGGACTGCTGTATCAGTCAGGATCTCTTTTATCTAAAATGTGAGACGTAGCACCTGTTTTTCACAGCATGTGATAAATCAGAGGGCATATGAACACCACAAATGTAATCCTATTTGAAATGATGTCATCTTTCCCAATCTCAAGACAATCCCCAAGGAACCATGGGGGCTAAAAGTGTTATGAGGGTTCTCAGCATTCTTTTATAGAGGCCCATAACCTTTTCTTAGAACTACATTTCCCAGTTTTCCTTGGAGGGGAAAGTCATGAAGTTTGTGGTGAAGTCATGACCTGTGTGGGTGAACTTTTCTTCTAGACAGAAATATAAACTCCAGGGAGGCAATACAAATAAAGCGTGAAGCCTTAGAGCACATCTACACAAGAAATGAAAACGGGTTTCTAAAGTGGTTCATTTCCCACAGCTGCTGTATGGAACTCTGGAAGTGGCCACATCATCTGTCTCCTCCAAATCCCAGCCAACCAAGCAGAGCAACAGAGAGCTTGACCTTCTCTTCCTGATTTCTGCCTGCCCCCCCCGCCCCGAATGGTGGAAGATCATTAGATTGTGTTTTTCTGTAAGAGTGTGTGTGTGTTTGCTGTAATTTAGAAATATGTCAATTTTCTTTGGAACTGGCTTCCAGGATTGTGAAGGTTTAGGTGCTGCTAAAAGAAATGAGACAAAAATACTAAGATATCTACTGAATGGATATGGTCACCAAAGGAGCATACTACATAGATCCCAGTCCTTTATTTCCATTCAACCAACCTAATTGTCCAGGAACTGCAGTTTTGGAAGAATTACTTGCTCTATTTTGCAGGAGGCTCTTCTATAGTGTAAGGCTCACAGCATAAGCCAACATCTGGGATGAAACCTCAAAGTCATCCAACAAATAAACAACATCCAGCAAACAATATCCAGAAGAAGAAAACAGATGTATGCAAAGACATAAAATGGTAATTATGGTTTTACCAAAAGAAACTGCTTGTGAAATCAACCTGTGTTACAAATGTCTAAGCAATGATAGCTAAACCAGTGGTAGAGAGTAATCCACTGGTATGGCCTCTTGCACATCCCCAATGAAATGAATGGGAGTAGTGCACTCGCATATTCAGTTCCATGGGGCTTTCCCATCACAACTTAGAGTGCCTTAAGTCGGTACTGTAGGAGAATCTTTAAAAGTATACTTTAGTTTTTCCCATGAAGAAAACTGTGAAATTTTAGACAAGCCACCAGGAATGTTCAATGATTATAAAGGGTTTGTTGTTGTGACAATGGTGAGTTTATGTGAATTTTTCTCCATTTGAGAAATTAAAACCCATCCAGGTTGCTCTGAAAAAAGTGTGTCCCAGAACCTCAAATATACCAGATTATTTTTCTTAAAACATTCTTCAAAACATCCATGGATGGAGAATGGAAACATTAGAAAAGGACTCCTTGAGCCTCCAGAGATGGAGATCCTCATGTGTTGCTGAAATTAAGGATGCAGCCCATTTGAACCCTGTCCCTTTTGGAACCAGACTTTCAAAGCTGCCATAGAATGTGGGGAATAGTCACACAAGCCATGTTCTTTTTTCGCTGTTCGTTCATTACTGTTCCATCAGTGAATGCCATAGAAATCATAAGCAAGAAATTAGAGGAGGCTTCCGATTCCTGTTCCTGAAATTCAGTTCCTGAAATTCTATGCTAGTTATTGATTTGTTACAAATGGACAGGTTTGTGAGGAGGCAAATGTGAACGAAGGCACATAAAAGGAGAGTGGCATACCGAGGAATGCAGCTGTGCTGCAGAATGCACCCAGGTTATGGCTGTCCATTTCCTCATACATAGCCATGTTCGTTCTTCTGTTTCAAAAGCAGTTACTGCATTATTGATTTCCTAAATACATTTTTAAAAGCATTTAAAACTGAGCAATTAGTTACTGATTAATGCAGAATGTCAAAACAGAACAATTGATTCAGCCAGTTGATCAATTGATTCATAATTTCCTTGATAACGCTTGATGTTGTTGCTTGCCATTACCCTGGTCCTCACCTAGGAAAGGGGGAGGGTTATAGAAGAAGACTGCAAAGAAGGATTTACGGGTCTCAAAGGATTATCTGGGGTCTCAAAGCCATTTTCCAGTAATTGCTTGTTTATTAAAAGTAACCACTCTAAGAAAAAGCTTGTAATAGGGGAAACAGCAATAAGAAATAAAGTATCATGGAGACCAAGTACTGGGTCCAGTAGTTTTGCTATTAACCAGGCTAATAAAGGAGCCATGAAAAGCACTGAAACCAACCTAAAACAGTAAATGTGAAAACAGTGAAAATAATTTCAAAGAATTGAGAATAAAGGGACCAACTGCCATTGTATTGCTGTTAAAAATGTTTTGTGAATGGCCTTTAACTATAATTGGCTGGGACGGTTGTTACGAGGGAAACATTCCCCAATATGCAGGAGGACTGGAAATGCTCAAAGGCGTCAAAGGTCAGCCTCCTTCTCACCAGATAAACAAAGTTCTGTCCAGCCAGTGCATTAGCTGGCAGCATCTCAGCTGCAGTGAACAAGAGGTGCTGGTTGCTATTGATCAGTTCCTATTTGCGGCAATGAGGGTTTCACACACCAAAAATGCTCTGCCCAACAATATTCCTCAGAAGAATATGCTCATGTACTAAATATCCTGCTTGCCAGGCAATTCCCAAACCAGTGTCCAGGCAGTTCCACAACCTTCTAAAAATGTGCAGTGTACAACACCTCCTTGCAGTTTTATGTCTCTATATCCATGCAGCAGCTGGATTGTGGCCATTCCGTTTAAATGAAAAAGTTCAACTGCTAAGCCAAATGAGCCCTATCTGAAACACGGAGCAAGATCATGCCAGGACTAATTCTGGGCAGAGCTGTGATGTATATTCAGCAGAACCCAAGTCTGGTATATGTCCAAATCTATTTTAGTGGATTTAAGGGATGCTCCTGATAGTGCAATATGCAATAACTAGCAAAATGTACTGATGCCAAGATCAGCATGCACAAGTAAAGGCATGGAGCAGACCACATGCTTTCTCTCTCTCTTGGCAATTGTTGCATTCATTTGCACAATTATTTGATTTGTTAGCCACTCTGAGAGGTTGTGCAACATATAAGAAAGCGAGGGGGGGTGTAAAGCAGCACAACAGCAAAGCAATAAGGAGGCTCTCACCCACTATGTATGCAGTCAGTCTTAAGTTAAAATATACAAGAAAGACAGAGTAAATTCAAAATATATTTAGAGCAAAACATTTTGACTTTCGCCCTCATCAGCAACTGTGATGTTAAATGGCTGCCAAGAGTGGCAGTTTGGAATGTTGGGAGATGAAAATTCCCAAGGAGAAAAAAACCCAGAGGTATGACTGGTATAATGCTTATGAATTGTCCTCCAGATTAAGGCCATATGAACTTAAGAGTTTTGAGTCTGTAGATCCAGAAGTTTTCCTTTCTATCAAGCATGTCAGTGTCCTTTCTTTGTTCAACTGGAAGCAATTGTAAATTGAGAAACCATGTGCAGGTGAGTTAAAATGTCTCGCAACATGCTTCTCTGGGTTGTTTTTTTTTTTTTGTGGTAAGAATCACAGATTTCTGGATCTTGTTCCTAGATCTGTTGTAGTTTTCCCACATATTGCATACTGCATTCATTTTTTAAAAACATTCAGGTAAATAAATCACAGTAGTAGAAGTGCCTGTTACTGATTGTCTAATGCAGTAAGTTTTGTAGTAACTGCGCTCCTAAAAGAAATGGTTTCTTGGAGGTAACTGCAGGTTATGCATTATGTGGGTTTACACTGGGATGATCTTGGGTTGCAAATATTTTAAGTGCTCTTTTCACTAACAATTTATGCAAATTGGGTGGTTTTCTGAATATAATGCATAGTGGAGAATGAATGGCCTCCGTTAAATGAGCACAATAGGATATAATAGGGTAACTGTTTTGTTATCTGGTGGTAATTAGGGGCAGTAAGATGGTAGTCCAACAACAAATTGAATGTTATTTTCTTTGAAAGATTTAGCCTCTGCTTCATAAAGGAGGGCATACCTGGATATTACTAATCACTCAGTTGACTGTAATCAAAAATCGATTGATCGTCAATAATGTGACTAGGGGTATCTGCATTGTTGGAGATGCTCTTTAAGTTCATTACATCTTTTTGAGAAGTTTTCTTCATTATTGCAAATGCATTTTATCCTAAGAGCCAAAGTATATATAATGTTCTTCTTTTGATGGTTTGGATGACATGACTTGTAGTTAAGGTACAGGTAGGAATCTGTAGGTTTACAATATAGGTCTGTAACAATTTGATGGTTTTCAGTGGTTAAAAGGACATCCAGGAAGGGTAATTTTGGGTTTTCAATTGTGGTGTTACTGGTAAACCAAGTTCTTCCCATCCTGATTATGAAGGAGTTTGTGAAGTTCTTATAAAAAAATGAACCAAGCAAAATTCTCACCCATATCTGCGCCTAGCAAATTCATTAGGTATAGCTCTTTCCAGCATGTTTCATTAGGTATAGCTCTTTCCAGCATGTTTCCAGCATCTTTCCAGCTCTTTCCAATGTTCCTTACCTGTCTGTCATATGGCTGTTAAAGATGAGGAGCCTGTCAGAAAAAAAGAGGTGGTTCCCAGTTCAAACATGGCTGAATACCCAGGTATTCAACGTTAGACTTTTAAGAGCTAAGCACCCACAGGAACATAGGAAGTTGCATTATACAGACTGAGACCATTGCTCCATCCAGCCCAGCACTGTCAACACTGACTGGCAGCGGCTCTCCAGGGTTTCAGGCAGGAATGCTTTCAGACCTACCTGGAGATGCTGGGGACTGAACCTGGGACCTTCGGCATGCGAAGCACGTGCTCTGAGCTACCATTGAGCTGTGGTCCTTCTCAAACGCAAAGGCCCCTCCCTGGATGGATAAATCTATCTGTTTTGCTTTCTCCCACATTCAGTTTTTTAAAATCTCAAGTTCTTTCCTGACCATTTATGAAGAAATTTGCAAACTTTGGTACATTCTTATCAAAATACGAACCAAGCAAAATTCTCAGCCATACCTAGGCATCTGCACTCACTTCAGAGCACCCTGTTCTTCAAGTAGCTCTTTAAAAAGAATGTCATATTATTTATTCCTGTGGTTGTCTACTGATGGTGTGTGTTTGGGATTGTAATTCTGTTTTATTGTGACATTATTTTTGTGATGGATGTTGATTTAATTGTTGGAAGCCATGCCATGTTGGAATTTTATTTTTAAAAATATGTACCCTGGGGGGTACTTTTATATGTACCCTGGGGGGGGGTACATATTTGAAACAAACAAGGACAGGATGCTTATTGATTTGGTAACTGTGCTAACTGCATGCCGAGATTAGTAAATTTCCACAGTGCAGCGCTTTAGTTAAGTCTGAGTGTGTCTTGTTTCTCTAAGCTGAGAACTAGCCACACTTCATTCATTCATTCCAGAGTACTATCACTGGAATTCAGTGGACTGGTCCTCTTTAATCAGTGCCGTAAGCAGCTTGTTGATTGATGCCATTGTTGGACTCTGAAGTTAAGGACAAATACGCGGAGGATCGTTTTAAGTATTTTGGATTGTGTATGCATTTTGTCACCTGGTTATCGCCGCAATTGAATGAT
Source organism: Heloderma suspectum (assembly GCF_057233095.1). Lineage (NCBI taxonomy): Eukaryota > Metazoa > Chordata > Lepidosauria > Squamata > Helodermatidae > Heloderma > Heloderma suspectum. Next base: position 93,428,151 of record NC_139459.1, read on the forward strand.
AAATCAGAGGCAGCTATCATCATTTCAATGGGATAACAGGACATGGCAATTTTCAATGCTGAAAACTTTCATCTTCCTGAGCAATTTAGATACAGCTGCAGATTTTCTAGCTGAATTGCTCCAGCAGATGGATGGAGCCTGAATATTCAAGGAGGGCAGTGCCATCTCAATACAAGGTGATTGCTCAGGAAGTTTCCCATGCTGCTTGCAGCATACATATTTCTGTGCACTTGTTTACAACACAAGGATCACAAACTAAAGTCAACTATGCACCTGCTTATCCCACTCCAGAGGAGAAGAACATAAAGACATGGAAAAGCAATTGAAAAATTTGAGCACAGGAAGGGAGGGCAGGGTGTTTTGCTTCATCTGACAGGAGAGCTTTCAGAACACTGTGAGAAAAGACATCCATTTCTTATAGATACTTGAAAAGCTGTCCTTTTCTATCTGCTGCTATCAAATGCAATTGTAGCATTGGAAAAATAGCACACAGTAACTTGATGGAATTAGAGATTCAGAGAAAAAGATGACAGTGTTCACGGTCTTATTAAATTTCAGTTTAATCAAAATCATGCAACCCTAATCCCAGTGCAAAAAGTCAGCCACTGAGATTTACACATCAGCATGATGAAAAGGCTTGGCACCATTTATATTTTTTGTTGGCCCAGTTGTGTGTTCTACTTACAGTGCAGTACAGTCCTATATATGGCTACTCACAAGCAAGCTCCATTGAGTTCAGTGGGACTTTCTCCCAGGTAACTGTTGATAAAGATTGCAGCCTAAAAATATTTGATAACTGTATAAACTGTGACTGTGATCCTCAAACCACTTTTAAGCCCAGTCTCAGCATGTGTCTCAGATGGCCAGAATAGGGATCCCTCAGTATTGGTAACAGAGGCCTCAACTATTCAGCCAGCACAGAATGCCTGGGAAAGCACGAGACTTTCTGATCTTCCTCTTCCGATCTTCCTCTTCTACTGCAGCATCACCCAGTCCCATACCCAATATTGCCTTGAGCTTGGCCTCCCATTCCAGGCAGCTGACCATTCACCTTTCCACCTGTAGGTTTTCAAGCTAATATTACAAAAGAAAAACAGGGGGTGGGGTCGGGTGGGGGACGCAAGCCATGGCCTGAGGCTCCATAAAATGCTGTTTTGTATTTTTATGATATATTTTATGATCTTCTGCTATGCTGCCTTGAACACCATTTGGCAGAACGGCAGCATTTACACACACAGACCCTTATCATTTGACAGCTCACTATCATCTTACTAACCTTAGTTCATACAGAATGAGTTCACTGTTGCTGTTTTCATCTGTCAAATACTGCAGGGTACAAATAAACCTCTGGAGATAAGCTGGCTCTAGACACACAGCTACCTTTGCATCAGAACTCCTTCTCCTTTAGTTTTTGTTCCTCTCCTTGTTCTTCCTTGCCTGTGCTCCTTATCCAAATTACAGAATGACTTTCCCGGTTTCCAAACCTTGCTTGGCTGCCTCACCACTCTTCTGGCACTCGCTTAGCAATGGAATCAACCACTCAATTCAATAGGGATTGGAATTCTGGAGGTGCAGAGTGCCACCGCATCTTCCCACCTGACCACAAGCCCTGTGAGATATGAGTGCTCATTTGCTTCTACTGGAAAACAAACAAGCTTGTGACAAGCGTTCCCGGAAAAACACGATTTCTCAGTCCCCAACAGAATTCTGGAAGAACACTAGAAGAATAAATCTTAACAAATTATTGTTTATCTTCCTCGCCCCAACTCTTCTTCCTGTACGTTGTTGTGTACTCAGTCCAAAATAAACCTGAGGGCCGCAAAAGGTGCACACTCAGTGCACTTCAGAACCAAATGTGTTGGCTGCTTCTAGCATTACATGTAGTACACTAGTAATGGTAGAAATGCCAAACCAGACACAAAAGTACAGGAAGAAGATTATTAAGTATCCACACAAAGAGAGTAGAAACCCATGTCAAATTGTTTCCTTTCTCCTTGTCCAAGGTCTGATGCCTGAAAACTCCCTGCTTTCAGGAAAACTGTGTATGTCAAGTTTCAACAAAGCACCAACAGGGATAATTTTCCTGGCCCAAACAAACCTTTTCTTCTTTTTTAAAGACACCACTCAACACACGTGTCAGCTTCCTGTCCCAGTGCAGATATTTCCCATGATTTAGGACTTCTCTACATGAAGCTAAGAGCCTGCAACTTTACTGGGGCTATTGCTTCCTGATTCCTTGTGGGATTACAATTGGCTCCTTTCCACGTGTTTTTTTTCCTTTTGTTTTCTTTCTGGGCAGGTTCTATATATTTAATTATAAAGCCACTGGATGGCACTGTGATATTGCTGCGATAAAGCACCATTTCATCAGTGCACCATAGATTTACCACAGTGCATAGCCGGAGGAGGGAAAATGCTGGACCTTTGTTGTCATGGAAAAAAAATGCAATAATGGTTGTAAAGACTGGGAGGTGCTCTGGAGGATGACGATGTTGTGTATAGGACCTGAGAACTTCCATGAATGACCAATCATGAGTGCACAATCAATGCCTCATGTAGAAATGGCCATAGACAGTAGAAGGTAGAATCACGTTACGGACCCACAGACAACGTAAATGAATCAAGGAAGAGCTTCTGGGTTTGCAGACACAATGTACAAGGCACATTAATCTTTTGCATGGAGCCAGTGTTTGCTTGAAACTTAGACATTGAATTGAACCGTGGGTTGAATTTGACATGGCAAGGTATACACATGGCCTTTATTATTATTATGTTATATTATTATTACACACATGGCCTATATTTCCATGCCTTGGATCCAGAGAAGCACTGCCACAGAACAGTAATCAAAAGGTGACTTTCCCACCTCTTCTCCCTTGGCAGCACCCTGACTCCCCCTCCCCCCAAGTCTCTCCTGAGGGTAGGGAGACCTTCCTGAATAGGGAAAAGGGCATCACTGAAAACTTTGATAATGGATGGTGCCTTCACCTATTTTCAGCAATCCCCTTTTCCACTATGCCACAATCTACCACATTCAGGAGTGTTCCCTGACCCTTGAGTAAAGCTGGGGGGGGGGGCCTGCTCTGCAGGCTGAGGAGCAAGCAGGAAAGTCACTTTCTGTCCATCCTTTCAGCCAGCATTTCTCTGGATCGAAACCCATAAGGTGGCGCCAAAGGGGGATATTCCTTGATGCTCTGAAGTGCAACCATCACCTATTTTTATCCAAAATCGTCTCAGAAATGTCTGCACTGGTATCAGCAGGAGCAGATAGTTGGTACAGTGTTGGCGTACAGGACACATCTGCATAGAAGTTGCACAGAACACCAACCCTTGCCTTGGCTACCTGGATATCACCATTAATGATTAATTCAGCAGATCCGATTTCTGCAAGAGTTACAAAATCTCAAACTGAGTAGATGAGTAAATTTCACCTCAAGCAAAAATGTTAAGACAGCTTTGGAGGATCCTGCTCAGGCAAAATATTTATGGAAAGCAAAGGGAGTTGCAATGTGACTAATGGAATGTCTTGAGGACATTCTACACATTGCTACCTGGGATCCACAGAAAAAGTTTCGTGCATGTTGTTAGTCAGACTGTACTGTGGATGTCACCTGCCTCTCACCAACACTTGTTGTCCAGCTAGGTGTCCAGGACTGGTGAAGAAATGCTCCGTGGAGTGGACAATCCAGAGAAGACCTGGGAGCAGGAGGCATTTTCAGGGGGCTGGAGAGGCTGCCATGGGGAGGAGGAACATAGGAAGCTTCCCTGTGTCAGATCATGGTTCCAGCTAGCCCAGCACTGTTGACACTGGGCCTAATCACACATGCATTGGAGGAGGGTGGTTAGGAGAACTAAGTGGAGAGGGTAGCAAAACCACTACACATGGGCCCATCAGATGACCAGGAACCATGCGGTGCCGCCTGGTTCCACTACTCCCCCCCCCCCCCCGGAGTTACTGGGTAAGCTTACTTGAGTGGTTAGGGTACATCCCAATGCCCTCCACAGTGAGAACGGGCTCCCAGCGGCCACTCCATCATCTGAAATGGCTGCATGACCATAGAGAAAGTCTGCAGCGGCTAGAACATCGCCTGCAATAGTGGATGCTCTAGCTTGTGGGCTCTGGTCATTGTCTGGAGGTCCTCCAGAGCCTATTTAATCCCCTGGGAGCCTGACAGATGACACTGTAAGCCTCCCTGGGGCCCTTCACTCTTTTGCAGGGGGTGGTTACCCAGGGTAGCTTAGTAACCATGTAGAACGCAGTTTTCTTCCCCCACACGACATGCTAAGCTGCCGTGGTTACCATAAATTCCCCAACCACCATGGCTTAGCATGATGTCTGAACAGGCCCATTGACTGGCAGCCTTTCTCCAGGGTTTCAGGCAAGGGTCTTTTCCAGCCCTACTTGGAGGTGCTGCAGATTGAACCTGGGGCCTTCTGCCTGCAAAGCACGTGCTCCACCACAGGCAACAGAGCAGCGGGCAGGGAAGTTCATTTCCACCTGTCTAGTTGCTCATGCCTACATCTGGATCCAACCTTTTGAACTGAAGGGTAGTATAGGAATGTTTTCAATAATTAAATAAACATTAAAAAGCAAGATTTTTTTCCCCACTCCTGTCTCTGCACCTATTCAGGACACTCAAAATATTGAACAGGAATATGAAACGGCTCTATCATAAACACTGCAGGGGAATCAGTTTGTTAGTGCAGCTGGGGACAAAGCCACAGGAAGCTTTCTTAGGCCCCATGTGGGGATGTTATTAATGGGAATTATTTGGTATTGCTGCCTCCTGTTAAAAAGTCTATTAGCAGGGAAAAAGCAAAACAGAAGGTGCGTTTACCACCCCACATGCACACAAAAGGCTAATAAACTCCTTTTGAAACCCTATGCTTTTTTGGAAAAAGAGACCACACCTTTCTTTAGTGAAGAAAGAAAAACATCTTTACTCACAAGTATTCTTGCATGTAAGATGCAGGTACAGCGTAGGGTTTCAAAAGGAGTTTGTTCAGTACATTTTGTGTTCCTTTACACAGGCAGGAGCAAGAGAGCACAAGCCATGTGCTCCCAGCAATGCAGTAAGGCAGAGGGGGAGGGGAAAAGGAAAGGGAGGAGCAGGAAGGAGGAACCACACTGTAGGCTATAGAGATCCTAAGACTAGCTATTCCCATGTATTAACTAACTGCAACACTGCCCCCTTCCTATAACTTACAGACAAGGTTGCAATATTCCCAACAGTTATGCTTTTGTATATGTGGTCCATGTGCTTGCATTCTGACTGATTTATTCTCTTGATAAAATAATTTATAATGAATTTAATCCATTATTTAAGCCAAAGGTGGGCCACATCCAGCCCTTGGCCTAATTTTGAAAGCCTTCTGCATGTGATCAGTTCAGACCACTGCAAGTGTGGCTTGTCCCTTCCCTAGCAGCGTGCTGGGCAGGAAGGAAGATGGAGAGAGAGTGAGAGACTAAAGGGTGCAGGGCCAGCTCACGTTATTTTGCTGCCTGAGGCAAAGGACAAGATGGTGCCCACTGCACATTCAGAAGCTAATTGGACTGGCAGTTGAGTTGTACTTCAACACTGGCAATGGGATAGTTTTCTTCATCACGCCTGAGGACAACAATCTAGCTTAGGGGACATAGGGCAGGGCTGAGTAGCATAGACAGCTCTGTCCTCCAACGCCATTTCGTGCCCCTTAGCAACTGCTGCCTAACACAAACTCTTCCCTCTGCCCAATGGTAGCATTGGCCCTGAAAGGGAGTGTCAGAAAAAGAAAAGGGGTAACTAACCATTTTGGGCTCTGGCCCTGATTTTGGCCCCACTCACTGCCAACACGCAGTCCCATGAGGGAACGCAGGCTTCAACAGAAAAAAGGTTGCCTTCTCCTGGTTTAAGGGATGTATAGCCTGTCCTTCAGTAACATCCCCAGGGTGGCTTACAAAGTGTGTAGGATCGGTGTAATAATGTACAGTGATGATGGAATGAGGGTTCTAAAACCTTTCTTTTCATTGGGCTTTCTCTCTAGGGTGACGTTTTTGACTGGGTAATACATTTTCTATTTACTTTATTCTGTTTTATTAAATTTATATAGTTCTATTTATTTCTCTCTGTTGTTTCATGCCACCTTGAACACGTTCTGAATGGAATATATATATATATATATATATATATATATATATATATATATTTGGGGGACAGGACATTTGCGTACGCGTTGGTTTTTTTTGTTTTTTTTACCCAGAGCCCTCCGCGGCCGGAAATCCGGCTGCGGACGGCTCTGGCCTGGCTGGGCCGGGCCTGGCTGGCTGCTCCGCAGAGCTACCGCGGAGCACAGCTGGCTGTTCGAGGATTCCGGGGGGGAGGAACGGAGCGCCTCCACTCCTGGCCAGAATTCCGGGGGGAGGGACGGAACGCCTCCCCCCCCATCAACATAATCCGCAAAAGGTAAGTCACTTTCGTACATCCCAACACTTTTGACACAGAGGATGCGGGGGGAGTAGATGCCAGCTCCTTTCTTCTCCTCAGCGCAGACATGTTTCTCTCAAACAGATCTTACAGGTCCTCAGATGTTCTCAAATATTGTTAACATTTTCTTTAATCATCCCTCAGAGGTTGTTGATATTTCTTAAAGCATATATTATTATGGAACACGTCAGCCCTGTTCTCTCTTATAAAATAGGAGTCTCAGTACAGCTTTTTGCGTTGGTAAAGCTCTGGGAAGATAATCCTGGAATCCAGCCCCCCACTATCTCGTGGGGGTTACTTTTCTCCAAGATGTTGTCCAGGGCTACTGCCTTGGCCCCCCTTTCAATTCCAGGGGGGAGATGAAAAGGTTTCTCAACCTTTTAAAAAGCTGTTTGAGAAAGCTCCCACGGAGACCTGTGGGAAGTTGCCAGAGTGACATTGGTCCCAGCCGGAAGTCCACTTGTGTTCCTTCTTTTTACCATCTTAATCTACGTAAATATTTACGTACACTATGATGGCGAAAATCAAGGGGAACGCAAATAGCGTAGCGGGCACCATTTGCGTCCCCTTTTGATTCCCCATTTTAGCCTATGTAAAGATTTACGTAGGCTAAAACGGTGAATGAAAAAGGGACGCAAATAGCACCCGCTACGCTATTTACGTTCCCCTTTATTTTCGTCATCATAGTCTACGTAAATATTTATGTAGATTAAGATGGCCAAAAAGAAGGAACGCAAATGGCAGCGGCCGTAGCCGCCGCCATTTGCGTACGCGTTTGTTTGTTTTTTTAAACCCACCCCCAACCATGATAGGCTACGTAAAGATTTACATAGCCTATCACATCTTTTTTTTCTTTTTTTTTAAACCTAGCCATGATAAGCTACGTAAATCTTTACGTAGCCTATCACATCTTTTTTTTCCCCCCCACAAGCCTGGAAATGGCGGTGGCGGTGGCAGCCGGTCGGAAGACTGGCTGCCTTCGCCGCCTTCGCCAGAGCCTTCGCTGGAGCTGCCGCCGGAGCTGCCGCCCCCTGGAAGAACTGCCTGAGGTAAGTCTCGTTCCAGAGAGGATCCGCAGGGGGGCAGGGGGGTGGCAGGCCGTTCCGCCACAGATTTCGGGGGGCCGAATGCACTGGCATTCGGCCTCACCAAGATCCGTGGCGGAATTCTCTGACATCCCTACAAAAGTGTCAAGAACAGAAGATATAGGGGAATTATTTACACTGATAAAAACTTTATCTTCACAATTTACGGAACAAGTCAAAAGGTTGGATTTAATCCAAAATTCCATCACCACCCTGCAAGGAGCTGTAATTAATGTGTCACGGCAAAAAAACGGAGACGAAAATTAGTGTGCTTGAAGACCAAGTGGCAGGAAATGAAACTACGACACAAATTTGTTTTAAAAATATCTCTGATAGAATCTCTCAACTGGAGACCTTCACGAAAAGATCCAATGTACATATTATTGGGATTAAAAATCTGCCTAATGATGTAAAATTGCCTATTTTTGTGGATAAACTTTTGCATGAGATACTTCCTATTCCATCTGATTATTTACTTGATATTGAGCAGGCATTTCGTGTGCCAAATGCTAAAGGGACTGATTACACGATCATAGCACAATTTGCAAAATTCTCCACAAAGAATTATATCCTGCATTTGGCAAGGGAGGCTGGAAGCCTTTCCTGGAAACAAGATAAAGTTATGTTATTTCCAGACTATATCAGAGAGGTGGCGAATAAAAGAAGGCAATTTATCAAAGCAAAGAATATGGCAAAACAAATGAACTTACAATATTACTTAAAATATCCTGCTACACTTGGTATTGTGTCTGAAGGTCAGATGAAGAAGTTTCTAAATCATGAAATGGCGGAGGCATGGCTTAACGTAAAAATGCGTGAGAATTCTGTTACAACCCCATGAACTGGAATCTTTAAACAAGCTTTGTTACTGTTTGTGGTTAGCCTACATGATCCAGGCTAATTCAGAAGATAAATGATTATATTTATATTGGTTTACTCTCTTTCATCTTTTATTTTTTTTTGCTTTTCTTTATATTTTTTATTTTAAAATAGATAATATATCTAGTATAAAATATATTACTGATGGTTGAAGGTTTATATTAAGTTTCATTATTGTTGTTGTTGTTGTTCAGTCGTTAAGTCGTGTCCGACTCTTCGTGACCCCATGGACCATAGCACGCCAGGCCTTCCTGTCCTCCGCTCTCTCCAGGAGTGTGCTCAAGTTCATATTCATTGCATCGGTGATGCTATCTAGCCATCTCATCCTCTGCCATCCTCTTCTCCTTTTGCCTTCAATCTTTCCCAGCATCAGGGTCTTTTCCAGTGACTTTTCTCTTCACATTAGGTAGCCAAAATATTTGAACTTCAGCTTCAGTATCTGTCCTTCCAATGAGCAGTCAGGGTTGATTTCCTTTAGAACTGACTGATTTAGTTTTTAAAATAGAATGGCATCGGAGGCTGGGGGGTGTTGGAGTTTAAACTCAATTTTTTAAGGGAGAGGGAGAGGGAAGGGGAGGGAATTTTTATTTTTTCTTCACTTCCTTTCCTCCTCCTTCCCCCCCCCTTTTTTCTTCTCTCTTTGTTATTGTGGTGTCCTCATCAGAATATTGTACTGTTGGGAAATTGAAATATTGATTATGTTGTTGGTAATTTTGGTATTGTTTATTTCATTTATAAAAATAAAATAAATAAAAATATATTTTAAAAAAAGGATTGCCCCTTTAGTTCAGGTGAGTCACACAAAAAAGGTTCTGCCATTATAAAGCTCAAATTTCTACTGCTTATACAAATGACACCTGTTGAACTAATACCTTGTAACTTGGCATCCATAATCTACCTGATGAAGTCTACAATTGTGCAAAATCTCAGACTGGTCCAATAAAAATTCCCACAAGTGCAGCAAATTTTAAAAAGTACTGAAAATTGACACATTTGTACTTTTTACTCCAAGCTGTGGCTCAGCATATGATACATTTCTTTCCACTTTTTGTAAAAACTACCTGAGATAATTTTGGAGGGGTGGGCATGAAATGCACAGGTGGGGTGAGCAGAATGACCAGCACCTTATACCACCTTTCTGGAAGCAGGAATGCAGCACAGGGGCTCCAATCCACGCTCTTGTTTTCTGTGTGGTGGGAAAAGGACATGCAAGGATTGTGTCTCACACTAGGGGTATATTCACACGTTACACTAAATGTGCATTCGCACTCTATGTACAACTCATTAAGGTGGTTGAGGGAATCTAGCCATATTCAGCCATCCTCATCGTGTGTAAGCTATACACATAGGAAGGGAAGTGGGAATGTGCTTGCTACCTCCACCCCCTCCCTCACTGTTCTGATCACTTTCCAGCTGTAGAGGGTGACTGTCTGCAGAGGACAGCCTCCTCTACCTGTGGAAGTTCTCCCTGAGATTTAAGAAACCTGATCCTTGAAATGAAATCATGATCACCATTAGTTAAATATTTATAATCCCACTTATCATATAGGTAAACTTGCAAGAAAGCAGATTCAAATACACTGGGGAGAGGGTAGGATTGATTCCTTTTCAAAACCCAGGGAAATTCAGTGATAAAAACCAGCTTGTTTAAGACCAGAGCCTCATATTGGCTCAAGCTCCACAATATTACAAATTATGCTTGATTACAGTTTACCCTCCATGTGGGTAAATCAGCAAAGATGCCCCATGTTGTTCTGGTCCTCTATTGCCTTATGAAGCATCTCAGCCTCACTGTTTAACCCACCCATCCAGCTACTCATGTAGGTGACTAACTGGCATGGCTCAGGAGGATTCCTCTAGCAATACAGTAAGGCTCAGATGCTTCATAAGGCAATATAGGATCAGGACAACATGGGCCATCTTTGCTGGTCCCAGGTGCTCCATCCTCCCCATCTGGATTTGGGCCTGAAAGACCAAGGACAAGTGTGGGTGAATGGAGGGATAACCATAACTGGCTGTGCAAATAAAGCAGAACTAGTATGCTGACATTTCTTTGATTGTTTCCCTCTCCCCTGAGCCATTATTTCCATATTTATTCTATATTTCTACAAAATCGTCTTCAGTTATGGTTGGGTTTTTTGTAGTTTGCACATTGGCTTTTCTCTATTGCATCTCAGCTAGTAGTTGTGAACCTTCAAGCTCATCCAGCTAGTCTATCACACTTCACTCACATGAGAATATGAACAAAGTTTCTCTCCAGCAATGCAGAAAAGGAATGCCAATAAATGTGCCAGATGGTGCTGGGCCTGGTGCCTTTGCTCTGGGCAAACTGTTAAGCAGTGTGGGGTCTCCCCCCACCCTTATTTTGGAATAAGGTGGCTATCTTTGATCCAGTTTTATTAATATTTTCTTGGATATCAAAAAGGAATCTGTAAATGAATAACCTCTCCATTGTCAAGACTTATGGTATTCTCACAAGCAGAAGAATGTGAACTCATTCAGCACAGGCTGTGTTTTCAACCACTTTTGGAGATTTATTTCAGTAATTGGTTGCCACATCACAACGTCAAGGTACAAGTGAAAAGAATGGGACTGGCTCACATTCTTTTCTTGTTACCTTTGCTATTTCCATCCCTCTCCTGTCTCTGTATTCTCTCTGCTGTCAAACTTTAGACTGTAATCCTAGAGTTTACGGGGACAAGGGCCTTTCTTGCTTATTTTGTGGTGATATGGGCCAGCTCTAGCCTTGGGCAGAGTGAAGTGGCTGACTCAGGCACTGATTCAGGGTATCATGAAAGGCCAACAAATGGTTAGTTTATTGAATGGATTAGGACTACATTTTTACTGCCAGAGAATTTGTAGGATTTTTTTTTGCCTCAGGAAACAAAGCAACCTGACCACCCTTTGGGGCTATGCATTTTGCAGGGTGAGGAGGGCATTTGCTGCCCTGTCTCAGGCAGCAAAATATCTTGGACTGGCCCTATTGTTATTAACAGCAACAGTCATAGGTACTGGGCCATTCCAAGCTTGGCAAACTTCAATATTGGACCTGAAAATTCAGTCAGGCTTTTCAATGTTGTTGACCCCTTCAACCAAAGCATGTTAGACCTGGGATGGCCGATGTCTTTGCTCAGGATCCAGACCACCAAGCTACAATGTCACCACTGCTGGAGAAGATGTGTACCCATTTGCATCCTACCATTTTGTGGGTAAGGTAGCAAAAGTAGGGATGGGTGGATTACTTACCCCGTTCTGGTCCGGGGCATCCATGGTGGGGGGGGAGGTGATCCGTCCCTCCCCCCGGAATCCTCCCCAGCCAGCTCCGCTCTGCAGCAAGTCCATGGAGCTGCCAGCCGGGCCTGCCCGCAGCTGGACTTCTGTCCGCTGCTGGGCTGCGGCCGCAAATGGCATCCGGCGTGTTGTTGTCGTTCAGTCGTGTCCGACTCTTCGTGACCCCATGGACCATAGCACGCCAGGCCTTCCTGTCCTGCGCTCTCTCCCGGAGCGTGCTCAAGTTCATATTCATTGCATCCATGATGCTATCTAGCCATCTCATCCTCTGCCGTCCCCTTCTCCTTTTGCCTTCAGTCTTTCCCAGCATCAGGGTCTTTTCCAGGGAGTTTTCTCTTCGCATTAGGTGGCCAAAATATTGGAGCTTCAGCTTCATTATCTGTCCTTCCAATGAGCACTCAGGGTTGATTTCCTTTAGGATGGACTGATTTGACCTCCTTGCAGTCCAGGGGACTCGTAAGAGTCTTCTCCAGCACCACAGTTCGAAAGCATCAATTCTTCGGCGCTCAGCCTTCCTTATAGTCCAGCTCTCACAGCCATACATTACTACTGGGAAAACCATAGCTTTGATTAGACGGACCTTTGTCGGCAAGGTGATGTCTCTGCTTCTTACTATGCTGTCTAGGTGTGCCATAGCTTTCCTCCCAAGGAGCAAGCGTCTTTTAATTTCATGGCTACAGTCACCGTCTGCGGTGATCTTGGAGCCCAAGAAAGTAAAATCTGTCACTGCTTCCATTTCTTCCCCTTCTATATGCCAGGAAGTGATGGGGCCAGATGCCATGATCTTCGTTTTTTTAATGTTGAGTTTCAAACCAGCTTTTGCACTCTCCTCTTTCACCCTCAACAAGAGGCTCTTGAGATCCTCTTCGCTTTCTGCCATTAGGGTGGTATCATCTGCATATCGGAGGTTGTTGATAATTCTCCCAGCAATCTTAATTCCGACCTCTGATTCATCCAACCCGGCATTTCTCATGATGTACTCTGCATATAAGTTAAATAAGCATGGTGACAATATGCAGCCTTGTCGTACTCCTTTCCCAATTTTGAACCAATCGGTTGTTCCATGTCTGGTTCTGACTGTTGCTTCTTGACCCTCGTACAGGTTTCTCAGGAGACAGGTAAGGTGGTTTGGTACTCCCATCACTTTAAGAATTTGCCACAGTTTGTTGTGATCCACACAATCAAAGGCTTTAGCGTAGTCAATGAAGCAGAAATAGACATTTTTCTGGAATTCTCTTGCTTTCTCCATGATGCAGCGAATGTTGGCGATTTGATCTCTAGTTCCTCTGCCTCTTCTAAACCCAGCTTGTACTTCCGGTAGTTCTCGGTTCACATACTGCTGAAGCCTAGCTTGTAGGATTTTGAGCATCACCTTGCTGGCATGTGAAATGAGCGCAATTGTGCGGTAGTTTGAACACTCTTTGGCGTTGCCCTTCTTTGGAATTGGAATGTAAACTGACCTTTTCCAGTCTTGTGGCCACTGTTGAGTGTTCCAGATTTGTTGGCATATTGAATGCAGCACTTTAACAGCATCATCTTTTAGGATTTTAAATAGCTCGGCTGGAATACTGTCCTCTCCGCTAGCTTTGTTGTTACTAATGCTTCCTAAGGCCCACTTGACTTCACTCTCGAGGATGTGCGGCTCAAGTTCAGTGAGCGCACTATCATGGCTATCAGGGACATTAAGATCTTTCCTGTATAGTTCTTCTGTGTATTCTTGCCACCTCTTCTTAATCTCATCTGCTTCTGTTAGGTCCCTGCCTTCTTTGTCCTTTATCATGCCCATCTTTGCACAAAACGTTCCCTTGAGATCTCCAATTTTCTTGAAGAGATCTCTAGTCTTTCCCATTCTGTTGTTTTCCTCGATTTCTTTGCATTGTTCATTTAAGAAGGCCTTCTTGTCTCTCCTTGCTATTCTCTGGAACTCTGCATTCAGCTGGGTATATCTTCCCCTTTCTCCCTTGCTTTTCGCTTCCCTTCTTTCGTGAGCTACTTGTAAAGCCTCATCAGACAGCCACTTTGCTTTCTTGCATTTCTTTTTCTTTGGGATGGATTTCGTTGCTGCCTCCTGAACAATGTTACGGACCTCCGTCCATAGTTCCTCAGGCACTCTGTCTATCAGGTCTAATCCCTGAAATCTATTCCTCACCTCCACTGTATATTCATCAGGGATAAGATTTAGGTCATACCTGAACGGTTTAGTGGTTTTCCCGACGTTCTTCAATTTAAGCCGAAATTTTGCAAGAAGCAGCTCATGATCTGAGCCACAGTCAGCTCCAGGTCTTGTTTTTACTGACTGTATGGAGCTTCTCCATCTTTGGCTGCAAAGGACATAATCAATCTGATTTCGATATTGACCATCTGGTGACGTCCATGTGTAGAGTCGCCTCTTGTGCTGTTGGAAAAGAGTGTTTGCTATGATCAGCATGTTCTCTTGGCAAAACTCTATTAGCTTTTGTCCTGCTTCATTTTGTACACCAAGGCCATGCCTGCCTGTTATCCCTGTGATTTCTTGACTTCCTACTTTAGCATTCCAATCCCATATGATGAAGAGGACATCTTTTTTTGGTGTTAGTTCTAGAAGGTGTTGGAGGTCTTCATAGAACCGATCAACCTCAGCTTCTTCGGCCTCAGTGGTTGGGGCATAGACTTGAATTACTGTGATGTTGAATGATTTGCCTTGGATTCGTACTGAGATCATTCTATCATTTTTAAGATTGTACCCCAATACTGCTTTTCCCACCCTTTTGTTGACTATGAGTGCTACTCCATTTCTTCTAAGGGATTCTTGCCCACAATAGTAGATATGATGGTCACCTGAATTAAATTCACCCATGCCTGTCCATTTTAGTTCGCTGATTCCCAAGACGTCGATGTTCAATCTTGCCATCTCATGTTTGACCACCTCCAGCTTACCTTGATTCACTGATCTGACATTCCAGGTTCCTAAACAATATTGTTCTTTACAGCATCGGATTTTCTTTTCACCACCAGACACATCCACAGCTGAGTGTCCTTTCGGGTTTGGCCCAGCCGCTTCACTCTTTCTGGCGCTACTTGGAAATACCCTCTGCTCTTCCCCAGTAGCATATTGGACACCTTCCGACCTGAGGGGCTCATCTTCCGGCGTCATCTCTTTTAGCCTTGTGATACGTTCCATGGGGTTTTCTTGGCAAGAATACTGGAGTGGGTTGCCATTTCCTTCTCCAGTGGACCACATTTTGTCAGAACTCTCTGCCATGACCTGTCCGTCTTGGGTGGCCCTGCACGGCATAGCTTATGGCTTCACTGAGTTACGCAAGCCCCTTCGCCACAACAAGGCAGTGATCCATGAAGGGGGCATCCGGCGTAGCGGGTGCCATTTGCATCCCTGCATTAGCCATGATAGGCTACGTATATATTTACGTAGCCTATCATGGCAAAGAGTAGCGATGCAAATGGCGTAGCAGATGCCATTTGCATCCCTGATCTTTGCCGTGATAGGATATGTAAATACTTATGTAGCCTATCACGGCTAAAGTAGAGAGGCAAATGGTGGCTGCAGACTGTGTTAGCCATTCGCGGCCGCAGACCGGGGCAGCAGACGGACCGGACTGGCTGACGCCAGGTAGGGTCCGTCCCGGGAAAATTTCTCGGGGTGGCGGAGGGGAGTGCCACGGATTGGAGTCCGTCTCTAACATCCCTAAGCAAAAGTCGAATTTGACGTGGCACTTCATGCTGTTCCTAGCAATGCATTATGACCTGCTGCATTTGAACTCAGCAGGCACTGTTTGAAATGGCAGGAGACCCCAGAAGGCTCTGAGATAATTGAGAGGCCTCTGAAGTATTTTCTCTTACAGTGGCAGTGCTGAATAGGTAAACATACAACTTCCAGATATTATTTTCAGGGGGACTATTGATAAGATGCTGGGGCATTGCCTCAGGTAGAGGGGGCATTCTTGTTGATGTTCCATCTTTTTGTTTGTTTAAAGGTCTGTCTAAATGTTATATATTCCAGTGGCAGAGGTGGAGAGCACTCAGCCTCTAACTTATGTATAAGGAAAAACATACAAAAGTGAGGGAAGGCCAAAAGGGCACAAGATGGACTGGGTGGGGAAAAGGACTTGACTTGCTTCCACAGTAATGCCACAGGCACTAGCCTATAGCTGCCTGTGACATTTGTACAAACAAACTACACTAAGAACTCACACCAGCAGCTGTTGCAGTTGCTGGGATGTGTGCGTTTGTATGTGATCACATTTCTTAGCAACAGGATATTATGGATCAAGGACAAGGAAAATTGCATTCCAAGAACTGATGCATTCAATGGAAGAAAGCTACCTCTTGATTCCCTCTTCCCAACAACTGGGGAACCATGTATTCTCTATACAAAAAAATACCAAGAAAGAAAAAAAGAAAGAGAGAGACAGACAGACAGACAGACAGACAGACTGACTGACTGCAGGGCAAGGCAGATACTCATACTTGAACTGATATTTCCTGGAAGGGAACCTGAGGAACGGAGGCAAATAGTGGGGACAAGATATGAAGTTCTAGACCTAACTGACAAACTGAGAGCTAATAAATCACTGGGCCCAGATGGTAACCACTTTAGAGTTCTTAAAGAACTCAAATGTGAAATTCCTGATTTTTAAAACAAAAATAAGTAACATGTCCCTAAGATGAGCCTCTGTACCAGAGAACTGGAGAGGGGCCAATGTAACACCAGTTTTAAAAACAGGATCTGGGGGAGGGGGGATTACAGGCCAGTTAGTTTAACTTCTGTTTCAGGTAAATTGGTGGAAATTATTGTTAAAGATAAAATTATCAAGTGTATAGAAGGACAAGCCCTGCTGAAAAAGAATCAACATGGCTTCTACAAAGGTATGTCCTGTCTCACTAATCTTTAGATTTCTTTGTAAGTGTCAATAAACATGTGGACAGAGGTGATCCAGCAGACATAATTTACTTGGACTTCCAAAAGGCTTTTGACATAGTCAAAAAGATTCCTCAACAAAGATTCCTGAGCAAATGTAGCAGTAATGGAATAAGAGGAGAGGTCCTTTTATGGATCAATAACTTGTTAAAGAACAGAAAGCAGAGAGTAGAAATAAGTGGTCAATTAT
The DNA here is from genome assembly GCF_057233095.1 of Heloderma suspectum. Classification (NCBI taxonomy): domain Eukaryota; kingdom Metazoa; phylum Chordata; class Lepidosauria; order Squamata; family Helodermatidae; genus Heloderma; species Heloderma suspectum. The sequence continues at coordinate 93,444,975 of NC_139459.1, forward strand.
CCCAGTGGAGGGTTGTAAACAGAGGGGTCCCACAAGGATCTATATTGGGACTAGTGCTTTTAAACTTTTACATAAATGATCTGGAATTAGGAGTAAGCAGTGAGGTGGCCAAGTTTGCTGATGACACCAAATCATTTTGGGTGGTTAAAATGAAATGGGACTGTGAAGAGCTCCAAAATGATCTCTCTAAACTGAGAGAATGGGAATTAAAATGGAAAATGCAATTCAATGTAAGCGAGTGTAAAATGATATAGACTGGGGCAAAAGAATCCCAACTTCATACACGTGCTGATGGGATCTAAACTGGTGGTAACTAACCAAGAAAGGGTTCTTGTGGTTGTGGTGGATAACTTAATGAAATTATTGTCCCAGTGTGCCATTGCTGTGAAAAAAAGGCAAATTCCATAAGCATAATTAGAAAAGGAATTGAAAATAAAACTGCCAATACTATACTGCCTTTATACTTATCTATGGTGCAACCACACTTGGAATACTGTGTACAGTTCTGATCACAGCACCTCAAAAAGGTTATTGCAGAGTCGAAAAAGGTGCAGAAAAGGGTAACTGAAATGATCAATGGACTGGAGCAAGTCCCCTATGTGGAAAGGTTAAACTTTGGCGACTGGTTAGCCTAGAAAAAGGCAAGTTCAGGGAGACATAACCAAGATATACAAAATTATATATAGCGTGGAGAAAGTAGATAATGACATATTTTTCTCCCTCTCTCATAATTCTAGAATCTGAGGTCATCACATGAAGCTGTATGGTGGGAGATTCAGGACAGATAAATGGAAGCACTTCACACAGCGCATAGTTAAACTATGGTATTTACTATCAGAAGATGTAGTGATGGCCGCCAATTTGGATGGCTTTAAAAGGGGGTTAGACAAATTCCTGGAGAAGGCAATCTGTGGCTACTAGTCTTGATAGCTATATGCTACCCCCAGTATCATAGGCAGCCAGTATCAGAGGCCAATGGGGAACATTGGTGGGAGGCTGCTGTTGCCCTCATGTCCTGCTTGTGGGTTTCCTGTGGGCATCCGGTTGGCCATTCTATGAACAGAATGCTGGACTAGATAGACCCTTGGCCTGGTTAAGCATGGCTCTCCTTATGTTCTTATGAGATTCATTGGAGGGCAGGAAAATAGGTTTTGCCTTTCAAGAGGCATCCCAGTTGGAGACAATTCAGTCTCCCTTACCATTAGAGCCCAGAAAAACTCACAGGTCAGTTTTTAAAAAAAACCTCTTTGACTCTTGCCTTAGGCAAAAGTCTTGTAGAAAACTAACATCCAGTTTTGCAATATCCACTCTTCCCTTTAAGCACATATGTAGCTATATATTACCTCCAATATTGGAAGCAGTATGCCTCTGTATACCAGTTCCTGGGGAACAGGGAGTGGAGGGCATTGTTGCACTCATGCCCTACTTGTGGGCTTCCCACAGGCAGCTGGGTGGCCACTGTATGAACAGAAGTCTCGGCTACTAGATAGGCCTTTGGTCTGATTCAACATGGCTCATCTTACGTTCTTATGGCTCTTTCTAGTCATCTTTCGAGTCTTAAATACATTAATTTTTGTGCGTACAGCAGCATTTCTCTTGTAATATGTGCAATGCTGAAGTAATGTTATCATACAGAATTCCAATGGCATCAAGTACTTTGTAAGTGTGTTGTATCCTTTTTAACAAATACTTTAAATAATGGCAACTACTAATAGATTTGTCTTTTGAGTGGGGGACTCAGCTGTTCTTTCCATTCAACATTTTCAAGGAGGTCATATTACTCCCTTAATAGCACTAAAGCAACCTACAGAATATGATACCCTTTCTAGATGCTATGCCACCATACACTATTAAACTTCGGTAGCTATCATACTGTGAGGTTTCCTTCAGTTAAAGATGAAGCATTGCCACAGTGATTTCATTGACAAAAGGTTTCACCAGATAGATACATTTGATTCTTCTACAGTTTATTGTTGTACAGCTCCTAATAGATGCATTACTATATCGTACCTTCTTCTGCTCAACTGTTTTTAAGAGCCTTTTTCAGGGCTAGTGCTTGCAAGCTAGACACATGCGTACAAATGACCCTATCTTTGTTCCTTGACTATATGCATGGCAGAGGCCAGTGCATGCTAGGCTCTCCATAATGACCCAAGATACAATTTCAGTGTGGTGATTCTTGCATGTCATAACACACCTTCTTTTGAGGGTGTCTTCTCATATATTTATGACTGGTATTAAAGAATCAAGTGGTTTACTACCAAATCAGGGGTAATTCCAGACAGATGGTTCCTACTGCTAACAAAACATTGATCTTCAATTGTAAGCTACAAGTGGAATTGCAGCAGACTTTCCACACTATCTGAGTGTATCGTGTATTTTCTCTGTGTACATCCTGCTACGTTCTGCCCACACACATTTTCACTATACCCTTTGCAGTTCGCTGGACACTGTTTTTATTACATTTATTTTTCAATCAATCTTTTAAGTAGCAATAAAACACTTTTCTGGATGATAATGATGATAATGATGATGGTGATGATGGTGATTTCTATACAGCTCCCTACCTGAAGCTCTCTAGGCAGTTTACAAAGATTAAAAACCATTAAAATACATTATGCAAAGTGTAAACCAATTTACATAAAAACTTATAAACAGACAGCACCCACAGAGACAACATATACCTAAAAACAATTTTAAACAATCTTCCCTAAGATAAATCCAAGACCTGAAATGTGTGTGTGTGTGTGTGTATATATATATATATATGTATATATATATATATATACATACACACACACACACACACACACAAGTGTTACAGTGCTATACATACATATATATATATATATATATATATACACACACACACACACACATATATATATATATATACATGATGGAGGAGCCCTTTTCAGTTTCCACCTTTTTGGCAAGATGGCTAATAGAGGAGGTGACTGCAAAAGTTTTTTTAAATTATTTTTTAATTAGCATTACAGAGATATAGCACTTTACCTCTATAATACCATATTACCTTTTCTCTATAGTAGCATTATAGGGGCATAGTGCTACAACCTTATAATGCTAACAAATCTTTTGGAAGGAAAAAAGACCTGTCCAGTAACTGCCATTAACCACTCAGCTATAATGGTGGTGAATGAAAAGAATGTTATTCTCCCTCCCTCCCTCCCGACCCCACCCCACCCCATCGTTTTAAAAATGTATATATCATATTATAGCATTTTAGGGGCATAGCACTATCACACTCTTTCATGTAAGTGGTATTTCAGTATTCTTTCAATGTTTTCAAAAATAGCCATTAAAATGTTTTCATGCTACTTAAAAGGGTAATATAAAAAACAAATGGGTGATTATTTTTTTTAAAGGGCACCCACTGCATCTGACTGGCAGCAGCCCTCCAAGGGCTCAGGCAAATGTCCTTCCCAGTTCTTCTACAGCCAGAGTCACAAGAGCGGACAGGGTCTGCATCTGAGACTTCTCACATGTGAAAAGTGTAGTTCGTCACTGTGCTGGCCTGCCTTGCCCTGGCCTGGCCTGGCCTGAACTGCAACGCTGGCCTGCCCTTACCTGCAATACGGAGATGCTTTGAGGCATTAGAGACAACAGATATTGTCTCATAAACAGACGTAAATGAGAACTCGAGTCAAAGCAGCAATTGCATGGTGCATCATGGAGAGAGGGGTACACAGTAAGTTGAAGGATCAGGTTAAGGAATGCAAACTCCTCCTTTTCCAACACTGTTCTGTGGTCAACCTTGTGTGATACTTATCCGCATCCCAACAATTAAAAGAATGGGTAGTTTTATGAGGGTTGGGAGGACGCATAATGTAAATGACAGACATGCTGCTTTCCTTCTTACAGCAAATTTATGATGCAGGATTTGCATATAACAAAAAGAAGAAGAGCTGGAACACACATACTGCATGCTTGATAGACTATAAAACAAATGGTGCTTATTGAAGAATGACACAGGTGTTCAAGAATCTGGTAACACAATATATTGTTTTGATTGCAACAAGAATTTCTCTCTCCTTCCAGTTCCCTAATTTTTGTCTATTTTTGTCTTCCAAATGTTGTCTTGCTTTCAAACTATTGTTTAATTTAAGCCTACTAAAACATTTCCAAACTGGTGTACAATCTGTTTTCATGGAGTGCTGCATGAAAGGAATAGTACTTGGGTAAACAAAAATCAAAGCCTGTTTTTGAACAGTCTTAATCTGTACACCATTATGAGGAGTGAGGGGTGGGATAGATTAAATTTGATGTAATTTTTAACACCGTTTTCTTATTTGTACTTCATCTTGACTGTGATTAATGTACACAGGCCCATCCCTACCATTAGGCAGAGTGAGGCAGCTGCCTCAGGCAGCAGTTGCTGTGTGGCAGAGAGTGGTGGCTCCTGGACTGCTTTACACTCCCTAAGCTAGCCTGCTGCCCTCAAGTGTAGTGGAGGATATTGTCCCATTGTGAGTGTTGAAGTAAATTTCAACTGTGAGTCAGGTCAATGTCTGCCAGTCAGGTCAATTGGAGCTGCAAGTGGAGGGTCTCCATCTTGTCCTTTGCCTCAGCCTGCAAAATATCTTGGGCCACCCCTGAGTGTACATCACATTTCAAACACTTCTTTTCTTTTTCAGTCTGGCATCTGGTACTTGAAACCAGAGAGCTGAGTTGTATAGGCCAAGTCCCCAGTGAGAGGAGAATGGGTTTCTGTAGGAGAGCAAAATCACACATCGATGATGCCGTTGAACATGTAACAAATTGGAGACTCCCATACATGCATGGTGAGGCCAAGTGATACTTGGCAATGGAAATGACCTTGTCACAAGTTAAAAACAGATTTCAGTGCCCCTCTAATGACATATATCACTCCGCTAGAGTATTGCATTCCCATTAGCATTATGCCTAGAGATCCAATGACTGACATTTTTCATATGTATACTATAGTAACTTGCTCTACTGGATGACGCAACACTACTAACAATGTTGTGTCATGAGATACAGTATGGTTGGGTTCACACAACATGCTAACTCACACTCAGTGGTTGAATGTGGGTTGTTGCTGAACCATGGGTTATGTTGTCTAAACACAGCACGCTTTCTGCAAGGTGGGTTATCATGTTGTCTGAATACAGTGCATTTTCCACAGTTTGGCTTGTTAACCATGCAGTGTGGCTTGTTAACCACCCTGAACAGCCCAACAACAACTATGACTTTTCAAGGTGGCTTGCTCAAGAAAAATAATCCACACTGCAAGGTTAACAAGCCACCCTGCAGAAAACGCACTGCATTCAGATAACACAATAACTGGTGGTTCAACAACAACCCACAGTTCAACAGCCCATACTCAACCACTGACTGTGGGTTAGTGTGTTGTGTGAACCCAGCTTAAGTTGTTTTACAGGCTTTGCACTGGCACATGACACCCTTGGACAGCTGCTAGGGCCCCAATGCTCCAGCAAGGTTCACTGCTGTCTGTCCTTAGCTTCCATTAATTTTTTTTTGCAGTGCTCTGATTAGAGCCAAGTGGCTCGGTCTGGGAGCCACCATTTTAATTTGCCAAAATACCCCTGAGTGCTGATACATCAGGGGAAATTTAAATTGTGGCTCTCAGACCCAGCTGCACTGATTGATGCTTTGCTACTGCTCTTGCCTCCTGCTGCCACTCCCTGCCAGATAAGCTCCTCAGGGCCCACCAGGGTAAGAGAGGGCTCACCAGAGGGCACTTTGCCAAAGGACCCATCAAACCTGGAGCCAGCCGTGTTGCTATATACTGACTCATTTGTCCTTATTCAAATAATAGAACAGCCAGCTCATGATCGGGCTACTGCTTCTTTCAGATGTGCCTAGCCTTAACCTAGTGAAGATAGGCTCACAAAGATGCAGTGCCTGCACTTCTTTATTAGCAGGAACACTGACATCATCTCCCCTACCCCCGGTGACTTCCATATTCTCTTTGCACTTAGCTGCAGTCCTCACCATAGCTGGGGGGAAATGAATATTCCCAACAAAAATATATTCTTATGAGCTGTCCCTGTTGTATTGCAAAGTATTTTGAGGTGGCTCGGTCTTAAATGGGCAGTTAAGACCCATTAGCTTTACAAAAGACCAGCTCCTAGTGGGTTGTTGATATGGATCAACAAAGCTTCTGTTGATAATCCATATCAACAATTTTTGGACTCTCCTTGAAAGGCATGGCTATGGGGACCATCATGATGACTTCAACATTTACCACACATAATTAAGAACATTTGAGAAGTATTCTGAGTGTTCATCACTCAGCGTCAATATAGCCAGTGTTGGCTTGTATATGTGAAACAGATATTAAAGGCCAGTGAACGTTTTGTGCAAAGACGGGCATGATAAAGGACAAAGGAGGCAGGGACCTAACAGAAGCAGATGAGATTAAGAAGAGGTGGAAAGAATACACAGAAGAACTATACAGGAAAGATCTTAATGTCCCTGATAGCCATGATAGTGCGCTCACTGAACTTGAGCCGCACATCCTCGAGAGTGAAGTCAAGTGGGCCTTAGGAAGCATTAGTAACAACAAAGCTAGCGGAGAGGACAGTCTTCCAGCTGAGCTATTTAAAATCCTAAAAGATGATGCTGTTAAACTGCTGCACTCAATATGCCAACACATTTGGAACACTCAACAGTGGCCACAAGACTGGAAAATGTCAGTTTACATTCCAATTCCAAAGAAGGGCAGTGCCAAAGAGTGTTCAAACTACTGCACAATTGCGCTCATTTCACATGCCAGCAAGGCGATGCTCAAAATCCTACAAGCTAGGCTTCAGCAGTATGCAAACCGAGAACTACCGGAAGTACAAGCTGGGTTTCGAAGTGGCAGAGGAACTAGAGATCAAATTGCCAACATTCACTGCATCATGGAGAAAGCAAGAGAATTCCAGAAAAACATCTATTTCTGCTTCATTGACTACGCTAAAGCCTTTGATTGTGTGGATCACAACAAACTGTGGCAAATTCTTAAAGTGATGGGAGTACCAGACCACCTTACCTGTCTCCTGAGAAACTTGTACGAGGGTCAAGAAGCAACAGTAAGAACCAGACATGGAACAACCGATTGGTTCAAAATTGGGAAAGCAGTACGACAAGGCTGCATATTGTCACCCTGCTTATTTAACTTATATGCAGAGTACATCATGAGAAACGCCGGGTTGGATGAATCACAGGTCGGAATTAAGACTGCCGGGAGAATTATCAACAACCTCCGATATGCAGATGATACCACCCTAATAGCAGAAAGCGAAGAGGATCTAAAGAGCCTCTTGTTGAGGGTGAAAGAGGAGAGTGCAAAAGCTGGTTTGAAACTCAACATTAAAAAAACTAAGATCATGGCATCTGGCCCCATCACTTCCTGGCATATAGAAGGGGAAGAAATGGAAGCAGTGACAGATGTTATTTTCTTGGGCTCCAAGATCACCGCAGACGGTGACTGTAGCCAAGAAATTAAAAGACGCTTGCTCCTTGGGAGGAAAGCTATGGCACACCTAGACAGCATAGTAAGAAGCAGAGACATCACCTTGCTGACAAAGGTCCGTATAATCAAAGCTATGGCTTTCCCAGTAGTAACGTATGGCTGTGAGAGCTGAACTATAAGGAAGGCTGAGCACCGAAGAATTGATGCTTTCGAACTGTGGTGCTGGAGAAGACTCTTAACGAGTCCTCTGGACTGCAAGGAGGTCAAATCAGTCCATCCTAAAGGAAATCAACCCTGACTGCTCATTGGAAGGCCAGATACTGAAGCTGAAGCTCAAATATTTTGGCCACCTAATGCAAAGAAAAAACTCCCTGGAAAAGACCCCGATGTTGGGAAAGACTGAAGGCAAAAGGAGAAGGGGACAGCAGAGGATGAGATGGCTAGATAGCATCACCGATGCAATGAATATGAACTTGAGCACGCTCCGGGAGAGAGCGCAGGATAGGAAGGCCTGGCGTGCTATGGTCCATGGGGTCATGAAGAGTTGGACACGACTGAACGACTGAACAGCAACAACATCACATGATGTCACTGCAAATACAATACTTACAATCAAAGCACTATGCACATTCAGCTGCAAGTCACAGAATGATGAGGGATGTAAATGCATGTGTGAATCTGCCCAGTGTTTGTTTATTTAAGGTCGTTGCATACTACACTTCATAACATTTCTTTAAATCCTAGGCCAGTTTACAAAGCAATTTAAGTAAGGAGAACATAAGAACTTGCATGAAGGATGAGACCAATGGGAATTGAGAGTGTCTATTTTTGTGTGGGGATTAGTGTGTGACCAAAGTGCTACTACATAATGGTAACCTGTCATGTTAGGAAGACCTCTTGGGGCTAGAGTCTAGACAGCCAAATAACCAATCAAGATTAATGCCCAAACATATTAAATGATCTCCTAGGCTTTTCATCCATGTTTTGAGTCCTGGTATCAGCTGAGTAAAACATAAGCACTGCTTAAATACCAGTGAGACCACAACTTCATCTTATAAGCCAGTAAAGCCTAAAGCTATACAAGTGGAAAATATACTTAGGGTGCAGTCCTGTATATACTTACCTGGGAGTAAGCCCCACTGAACTCAGTAGGGCTTACTTCTGAGTAGACATACATAAGATTGCATTCTTAATTTTCATAGAGAGATGTTGTGACCTGGTCCCACCTGATCTAAGATGCTTTGAGTGGAGAAGTCGCCTTGTCTTACTTCACCTGAAAGGACCTTGGATAAAACAGGTTATCTGAGAGTATGATGGGGATTAAGATTGATCCAGAAGTCCTTTTAGAAACATTTGCAGCAAAAATGGGTGGGTGGGAGTGGAGAAAGGATTACCTCTCTCAGAAACTGTCTGCCACCCCTTTCTAGTTGCCATTGTCTTGTGTTTTGTGGCCCTGATGGTAGCAGCAATGACTTATTCGCTGGATCGTCACCTTGCTGTGGTGAGTGGGCTTGTGTGGTCCAATGAATCCTGTGAGCGAAGCCATCGGGAGTTATGTACTCCTAGCAGGGTCACCCATGGCGGGAAGGTCAAGGGGGACGAACTAGACAAAGAACGATCCAAGAAAGTCCTCAATGGCAGAACAGGCGGAAGATAACAAGGTGTATGTTACAACGGCTGAGAAGGCGGATGAAGGCTGCAGCAGGTAAAGGACCACCAATTGTCATGATATTCATGCCATTGGATTAGAGCCTTTTCTGTGAAGACTGTGTGTTGATCGTTGTGCACTGATCTCCACACATAAAACAAATTCACACACAGGCATCTTCCAATCTAAACCCAACCAACCAAAAGTCCCATGGCGATCGGCGAATGGCAAGGGGGGAGGACTGTGAAATCCAAAAGCCCCTAGTCATGGACCGGCACATGGGCAGTGGATACAGATTCAGTCGTCCTGACTCAAGGACTGAGGCAGTTGAGTAGTTCGGCGGCTGTATCCACGACTGAGCAGTCCTATTTAGGATCCTCTCTGCTCACCCCATATGGGGAGGAGGCTACAAAAGGTGCCCTAAACATAGTCTGCCTCACTCCTCCCTGACTGGATTACCATGTCCAGTGGGGTCACCACTTAGCGGTCGCAAAAGACAAATAAACTTTGGAACATGGATTATACAGACACTGCTGGACAATACAGATAGTGAACGCCCTGAACGCAGGACTGCGATCATTGCAAGGGAGCTGAGACGTTTTAACATTGACATAGCAGCACTCCAAGAAACTCGAAGAGCAGGAGAGGGACAATTGAAGGAAGAAAAAGGAGGTTACACGTTCTTCTGGAAAGGACTGCCTGAACAAGAACGACGAATACATGGAGTAGGCTTTGTTGTTAAAAATGATCTTATGAAGCTCTTGTCAGAAGTTCCTACTGGCATTAATGAACGACTCTCAACCCTCTGAATAAAACTTGCCAAAAACCAGCAGGCAACTCTTCTAAGTGCCTATGCACCAACATTAGATGCTGATGAAGACATCAAAGAAAAATTTTACTCCCAACTGGACACCATCTTATCAGAGATACCTGAGGAGGATAAAATCATCCTCCTGGGCAATTTCAATGCAAGAGTTGGGCATGATTTTGATTTGTGGCCAGGGACCATTGGGAAAGAAGGAGTCGACAATAGCAACCAGAATGGAATTCTACTTCTGACTAAATGTGCAGAGCATAATCTTGTCACTACCAACACACTTTTTCATCAGAAAAATAAATTTAAAACATCATGGAAGCACTCTCGGTCGAAGCACTGGCATCTTCTAGATTATGTAATTGTCCGTGCCAGAGATTGCTGCGATGTACTCCTCACTAGAGCCATGACGAGTGCTGACGACTGCTGGACAGACCACCGATTAAGTCATTCCATGATGGCCATTAAGATTGTCCCTCATCGTAGGCTCCAAGGAAGAAAACCAAGGCGTAAAATGAACACCCAAGCCCTTCATGACCCTATTAAGTGAGTCTGCTTTCAAACAACCCTCAAGGAACATCTACCTATGGAAACCCCTGAAAATGTTGAGGAACACTGGAATAAACTGAAGACTTCCATTATCACAGCCTGTGAACAAACTATCGGATACCAAACTAAGAAACATCAGGACTGGTTTGATGAGAATGATAGGGAGATTGGTCACATTATTGATAAGAAAAGGAAAGCTTTCCAAATATGGCAAAAAGACATGAACTGCGCCGCTAAGAAAAAAATCTACGCCGGTGCGAAGGCTGAGGTCCAAAGAAGAACTAGAGAACTTAAGAACACCTGGTGGATAAAGAAAGCTCAAGAAATCCAGCATTTTGCAGATGCCCATGATGCACAAGGCTTTTTTAATGCCACAAAGGCCATCTACAGACCAACAAACCATGGTACAAACCCCTTAAGCTCAATAGATGATGCCAAACTTCTAAAGGACAAAGAGTCTATTGCACTGCGTTGGAAAGAGCATGATCACAACCTCCTTAACCGTAACTCTATTGTGGCTGATGAGGTTTTCTCGCAAATTCCAAAGAAACAAACCAGAGATGAGCCAGTATCCCCTAGTTTGGAGGAAGTCAGTAAAGCCATTAACCAAATGAAAAGTAATAAAGCTAGTGGACCCGATGAGATCCCTGTTGAAGTCTTTAAAGAAGGTGGGCCTGAAGCTACACAACAGCTTCACAAGCTCATCGAAAAAATCTGGATGAGGGAGGAGATCCCAGCAGACTTCAGGGATGCCACAATTATCACTGTCTTTAAAAAGGGTGATAGAACAGATTGTGGAAACTATCGAGGCATCTCTCTTCTAGCTACGGCAGGCAAAATCCTGGCAAGGATCCTTGCAAACCGCCTTCTACCTATCTCAGAAGACATCCTCCCTGAATCCCAAAATGGCTTCTGCCCTTCCAGGGGAACAGTGGATATGACCTTCACTGCACAACAGCTCCAAGAAAAATGCAGGGAGCAAAACCAACCCTTGTACATGGCATTTATTGATCTGACTAAAGCCTTCGACATTGTAAATCGTACTGCTCTCTGGACCATCCTTCTGAAAACCAGATGCCCTAATAAATTTGTGAACATCTTGCGGCTCCTCCATGATGACATGATGGCAACAATCTTGGATAACAATGGCTCTCAAAGTGATCCGTTCAAAGTGGGATCAGGCGTTAAACGGGGATGCGTCATTGCTCAAACCTTATTCTCTATCTTCATCGCTATGATTCTACACCTTGTTGAAGGGAAACTTCCCACTGGTGTGGAAACCATATATCGAACAGATGGAAAACTTTTTAATCTCAGTAAGCTGAAAGCAAAAAGTAAGGTAATTACATCCTCTGTCATAGAACTTCAATATGCTGATGATAACGTAACCTGCGCACATTCAGAGGAAAATCTCCAAACTATCCTAAACATCTTCGCAGAAGCATATGAAAAGCTCGGCCTCTCGCTTAACATAAAAAAACCAAAGTGCTTTACCAGCATGCACAAACCAATCCCTCTGTAGTGCCATCAATCCAGCTTAACGGTGTGATGCTGGAAAATGTCGATCACTTTTCTCATCTTGGCAGCCATCTCTCCACAAAAGCTGACATCGACGCTGAAATTCAGCATCGCCTGAGCTCTGCGAGTGTAGCATTCTCCCATAGGGATGGGGGAGAATTTCTCCCCGAAACTTCGGGGGGCCGAGTGCCAACGCATTCGGTCCTCCGAAGGTTGTTCAGGGAGAAATTCTCCGCCCCCCCGCCCCCCCCCCGGGATGGGACTTAACTTTCACGAATGTCGCTCCCGGCGGCGGGTCCCAGCGGTGGTTCGGCAGGTCTTCGTCAGGGGCGGGGGCAGCAGCCAGTCTTTCAACTGGCTGCCACCACCTCCATTACAAGAAACGTTAAAAAAAACAAAAAAACGCCCCTGTGATAGGCTACGTAATGATTAATGTAGCCTATCACGGCTAGATTTGAAAGTCAGCCGTGATAGGCTACGTTAATCGTCACGTAGCCTATCACGGGTGACTTTGGGGGAAAAAAAAGCACGTACACTAATGGCGGCCCCCATAGGGAGCTGCCATTCGCGTTCCTTATTTGGTCCCTGTAGTCTACGTAAAGATTTACGTAGAGTACGGCGAAAATAAGGGCAACGCAAATAGCGTTGCCCTTATTTTCGCCGTAGTCTACGTAAATCTTTACGTAGACTACAGGGACCAAATAAGGAACGCGAATGGTGGCTCCCTATGGGGGCCGCCATTTGCGTACGCACTTTTTTTTTTTAAGTCACCTGTGATAGGCTACGTGATGATTAACGTAGCCTATCACGGCTGACTTTGCAGATCTAGCCGTGATAGGCTACGTAAATTGTTACGTAGCCTATCACGGGGCTTTTTTTTTTTTTTACTTTTCTTTTGAAGTTCGCGGCCGGGGAGACGGGGCGCTTCTCCCCGGCCTGAATTTCGGCCGGGCGAGGCGGGAAGCCTCCCCCGCCGGCCTGAATTTCGGCCGGGCGAGGCGGGAAGCCTCCCCCCCGGCCTGAATTTCGGCCGGGCGAGGCGGGAAGCCTCCCCCCCCGGCCTGAACTTCGGGGGGAGAAGCGAAGCGCCTCCCCCCCACCGCGAAGCAAGCTGCGATACCAGGTAAGTGACTTTCATACATCCCTATTCTCCCGAATGAAACATAGAGTGTTCGAGGATCGGGACGTTCGCAGGGAGAACAAAATGCTTGTTTACAAAGCCATTGTACTACCAGCCTTACTGTATGCCTGTGAAACATGGACCATCTATAAACACCACTCCCAACTTCTCAAAAAATTCCACCAACGCTGCCTCCGAAAAATTCTGCAAATTACTTGGGAAGACAGATGGACTAATGGGAGCGTACTGGAAGAAGCAAAGACCACCAGCATTGAAACAATGATTCTCCAACATCAACTTTGCTGGATTGGCCATGTTGTTCGAATGCCTGATTTTTGTCTTCCAAAGCAGTTACACTATTCCCAACTTATGAATGGAAAACAGAATATTGGTGGACGGCAAAAGAGATTTAAAGATGTTCTTAAAGCTAATCTAAAAAAATGTAACATAAGCATTGAGAACTGGGAAGCTCTAACTCATGAGCGTTCCAACTGGAGGTCAGCCTATATTAAAGGCACTATGGACTTTGAAGAAGCACGAGTACAGAGCGAAAGGGAGAAACAAGCTCAGCGGAAGGCATGTCAAGCAAACACTCACCGTGATCGCCTTTCACCTGGAAACCTATGTCCTCAGTATGGGAGGCTGTGTGGATCCAGAATCGGCCTTTGCAGCCACCTATAGACCCACTGCTAGAGATTAATGTGTTGATTGACCTATCTTCTATGAATCTGTCTAATCCTTTTAAAGAGTTATCTATATAGACTCTATCTTTGGAAGACAATCTTACTCGGTCACAAGTGATCACCATGATGATGATGATGAAGATCAGCAATGATGGGGCTCCCTCGAATCTGAGCAGCTAGTGAGTGCCAATTTTTTGCCAGCAGTCCCTAGAGCATGGGCAGGAAAATTGCCATCACTACGAGGGCTTCATGGCAATGTTGCATTGTCATGTGGTGTTGTCATGAATCCAACTAGGGTGAGGCATTGTTTCCTGCTCTCGCTCTAAGAGCTTCTGAGGGAGAATGGTGCCCACCAGCTGCCGGGACTCCCATAAGAACATAAGGAATCAGACTGAAGACCTATCTAGTCCAGCATTCTGTTCCTACAGTGGCCAGCCAGATGCCTGTGGGAAGCCCACACAAAGGGATGAGCACAACAGGACCCTTCTGCTTGTGTTCCCCAGCAACTGGTGTACAGAGGCATACTGCCTCTGATACTGGAAGTAATATATAACCATCATGACTAGTAGCCATTGATAAAACAGAAGAAGGTGAGCATCCGAAGTAGATCACAAAGCAGAGAAACTGGTTCTCAGAATGCAGAAATACATTTATTATAGGAAGCCCAACGCATTTCAGCCTTTTTCTTATTTTTAGGCCTTCTTCAGGGAATAGAGAAAAAAGTCTGCAGAACTTTTTCACAGCAAAAGATTGTCTCCTATGTCAATCTACTGGTGACTGCACAGGTGACAACCTTACCACAGTTCTGCTGTTCCTAATGTGTGTTAAAATTCTCCATGCCATTTGGCAGGATGCTATAAGAAGCCAGCTTATCAAGTGGTTACACCACATGCATTGTCACTTGTAAAGAATGTTGTGGGGATGGGGATTGGCCAGAGTCCATTGGGGAGGATGTGAGGTAGGCAAAGTGAGCCAGCCAAATCTCCTCCATGACATACTGGTGGCAAAAACTTCTACTGCAGCATTTTAAGGCACCGTTCAATTACCCTGAGTGAGACGTGAGAGAAGTCACGTCTGAGGGGTTGGTCAGAATAACCTTTCAGGGTCCCTTACAGCTTAGTGCCTCTGACTGAAAAGATATTCAGGATCCTTTTTGACTCTGTAATTCTTGATTACGTTTTCTGTAAATAGAGCAATTAAGATAGATGCCTGGAGATAACACCTCTTAAGACCTGACAAATGACAGATGATAGTCTGTAAGTGTCTGGTGGTATGTTTCAGTGGGGGCTGGGATAGGCCAAGAAGGCATAGGTGAGGTGTGGAGATTATTCAACTTCCTTCCCCCCAATAAGCAAGGGGAGAAGGTAGGTGAATTCTGTGTGTGTAGCAAGGATTCAGTCTGTGCTGGAACTAGGTCTGAAGAGGAGGCAGACTCTGATCTCTTTGGGGAAATGCAGATGTTGTTAATTCTGTTCTGTCAGTGTTTCACAGATTGTCAGGCGTTTTTCATTCTGTCATCCGCTCATTGATGGAATTGGATTCTTTTTAAGGGAAATATGAGAATTTCGTTCCACTTGCACAAGTGTGCATTAATGCTAATGAGCTTTAGTGAAAGTGCAAACTTCTGCTAATGCACATTAGTTCTAATGAACACTTCTGCTAATGTGCATTAGCACAAGTGTGAAGTTGCACGAATCCCCCCGCCCAAGTAAAAAAAAATGGTCTGCAAATCTGCAGGTTGTATTCATAGAAATCTGATTTAAGTCTGCTGTGGATTTCAACAACATCACTATCTTTCTGCAGGAAATCCTATGGTGCTGTGGATTCAGCTAGAAAACTGATGGGGAATAGGAATCTGATGGAATATTAATGCTGTGAATCCTCATTTTATGCTCAGCCTGTACATATACATGTAAATAAACCTAATATTACCAAAATGCTGTAAGTCTCTCCAGTGACCTCATTCTAAGGAAACTGCATGCTTGGTAAACAGTGGAACCCCTGAAACCTCCACTAGGAAGACGGGTGGATGCCTGTAACAATAGCGGTCTTTGTCTACTGTATATCCCAATGTATTTGTTGTATAGGTTCACATTAAGACAACCCCGATCAGTCCCAATCATGAACACCCACAGTGGTATGGAACTTCTCCATAGCATGATCTCATCCTATCCTGGGAGAATGTGAATTAAGTTATCATCACTGAAGCCAGTAATGCAGGTCTTTCCCATGCCATTATTGTCCTCCATCCCTGCCTGGTGACTGACCTAGGGATGTGCAAAGCCACCCCTGTCTAGGTTCTCCAAGTGCCCGCCCAGCCCCTGCCCCCACTCGCTGGTCCCCAGACTGTGCTCAAGCCCCTCCCGCATTTGGTGAACAGCCCGCACTCACTTTGGCAGCCTCGTTGAGCTCTGCGGTCATCATTTTTTGAAAAATAAAATGGTGATCGCAAGGTGAGTGTGGGCTGCTCACCAAGTGTGGGCAAGGGGCGAACGGGGCTCAGGAGTGCGGGTAGAGTGCGAGGTCTGACGGATTTCCAGACAGAATCAGGCGCCCATGCCATCCCTACTGACAACAGGATGGGAAGAATCATTGCTATTACCCTGGCCATCTGGTTGCTTCATTCACAAACTCCCAGACCAGCGTATGATTGCATAATGGGAGAGCAACTGCCTCACCACTGTACGTGTGTGTGTGTATATGTGTGTGTGCAAATAAGGCCATAATCTCCCAAAATACCTGCCTTAAGAATCCTGCTGATTTCAAAATTTCTATTGCTTCAGCACTTTGAAGCCTTTGGACACATGAATGTCATCAGGAGAATCCTATCAATGTTTGCCTCCAGCATTGAGCAGGTAATTAAAAAAAAAAGGGCCTCACTCACACCTTTGCGGAAGAAAAATAAAGCAACAGCAGGGTTTAAACACAGCTCCTGTTCTTCTGGCCTTTAATAATTTCCTTCTGTAACCCCAAGGCCACCACTTTCTGCCTGGAGCTATGACCCTATAATGTGCCTATGCCACTTTTAATACAGCTGTTTGCCCAGGCAGCTCCCCCTTGGGACTTTGTTGGGTGAGTAATGTTACCGCCTTCCATTTCGAAAGAATGTGCATCTTTTTCTTAACAGAACAGTCCCTTTGGCAAATGTCAAGAATGTGGAAGAAGGAAAGAGATAGCCTACAAAGCTTTGAGTGGAGTTGTAAGAGTTGTTGTTAGTATCAGTACTATTCTTATAGCACCATCAGAGTACAGAGTGAAATAAACATTAGGGATGTCACCAGTGCCCGACTTAGTCCAGGAGGCTGGCGGAATCCTCCACAGCTGGTCCCTTGGACCCAGCTTGCCGAGCTCCAGGGCACTGACAGACCCAGCTGACAAGTTCCCTGGAGCTCAGCGAGTGGCCAGGAACAGCCTGGACTTGTCGCTGTGCATGCCCCAACCACTCTCGCCATCTCCTCCTTGCAAGGAGGAGATGGCAAGAGCGGCTGGGTGGCATGGCACGAGGCCTCCTCCTGCCCAGTCGGCTGTCAAGGAAGTTTCCTTGACAGCCAACCGGGCAGGACCAGGACAGGGCTTCAGCTGGTGACCCGGGCTCTAGCCATCTCCTGTGTGTGAGGAGGAGATGGCTAACAGCTGGGGCATGCATGCCGACCCTGGCAATCAAGCCCAGGGTGGCTGGGGGCTCTGTAGCCCATATAAGCAAGATTACATGCACTAAACACCTACAATCTTATGTATATGGGCTATTCGCAGTGCCCGTTTGTGTTTATACAAATATGCACATTTTCGTGATCACCATTGAAGGCCATTTGCAAAAATGCACATGAGCGCCATTTTTTCTTAAAATGGCAGTCGTGGTGTTTGTCGATTGCTCCCAGGTGAGTGCGAGTGGCTCAGTAAGCGCAGAGGAGGGGCAAGCGTGGGTCCAGAGGGCACGTGAGCAGAGGCAGAGGCTGGGCAGGCCCCTGGCGATCCGGGCAGGGGGGCGCCCATCTACCCCTAGTAAAAATCAGATAAGATATAGGAACCTGCCCCAAGGAGCTTAACATCTAAATTTACCATCATGCAACGTGCCGGGCTTGATGAATCCAAGGCTGGAGTTAAAATTGCTGGAAGAAACATTAACAATCTCAGACAAGCAGATGATACCACTTTGATGGCTGAAAGCGAGGAGGAGCTGAGGAACCTCATGGCGACGGTGAAAGAAGAAAGTGCAAAAGCTGGGCTGCAGTTAAACCTCAAAAAAAACCAAGATTATGGCAACCAGCTTGATTGATAACTGGCAAATGGAGGGAGAAAACGTGGAGGCAGTGACAGACTTTGTCTTTCTAGGTGCAAAGATTACTACAGATGCTGACTGCAGCCAGGAAATCAGAAGACGTTTACTTCTTGGGAGGAGAGCAATGACAAATCTTAATAAAATAGCGAAGAGCAGAGACATCACACTGACAACGAAGGTCCGCATAGGTAAAGCAATGGTATTCTCCATTGTAACCTATGGCTGCGAGAGCTGGACCGTAAGGAAGCCTGAGTGAAGGAAGATAGATGCTTTTGAACTGTGGTGCTGGAGGAAAATTCTGAGAGTGCCTTGGACTGCAAGAAGATCAAACCAGTCCATACACCAGGAAAGAAAGCCAGACTGCTCACTTGAGGGAATGATATTAAAGCAAAACTGAAGTACTTTGGCCACATCATGAGAAGACAGGATACCCTGGAGAAAACACTGATGCTAGGGAAAGTGGAAGGCAAAAGGAAGAGGGGCCGACCAAGGGCAAGATGGATGGATGATATTCTGGAGGTGACGGACTTGACCTTGGGGGAGCTGGGGGTGGCGACGGCCAACAGGAAGCTCTGGCGTGGGCTGGTCCATGAAGTCACGAAGAGTCGGAAGCGACTGACTGAATAAACAACAGCCTGGAGATGCCAGGAATTGAACCTGGGACCTCCCATATTCAAAGCTTGGGCTCTACCACTGAGCCCTAGCCCCTCCCTTTACTTCATTGGGTGGAGGAAGAAGGGTCAACCAACCTATATCTTACACTTAAAGGTTTTTTGTTTGTTTTTTAACGAAAAGCAGCGATAAGCGAGGCAGGGATGAGAGGGGGCAGGCTGGATCAGGACCCTGGTGGTGAGAAGAGAGGGATTAATGGTTTCCTTCCAAAGAGCCCTGCCCATGTGCTGCTCTGCATGGTCCTCCAACTGTCCAAGCAGATTTTTGAGGGGGGCACAGAGGGATACAAGAAGGAGGGAAAATAGATGAAAATTGCATCTCACGTTGCACTAGTTGGACACTAGTTAGGTACCATCTGAAATAATACTACCCCATCACGCAATCCTTCTTGGCACAGTGGCAGGGGTATCAAAAATATGCTGATGAGTTCAGCCTAAGTCAACCAGATTACAGTATGGTATGACCTATGATGAGAAGGCCTGTGAGATCAAGATCAGACATGCAATAGGTTTTTGTAGGTCAAGGAACACATTTTGTAATACAAAGTTTGGGAAATGTCAGAGAGAGAAAAGGTTGGTTATTTTGATTGGACCACAGTCCTTTGAAATAGGCTTTTGTTCTTCACTGAAATATCTCTTTGAATGTACCTTCTGGAGTAAGAACTTCCTAATATTTTTCTCCTTCTTCATAAAAGGTTCACTAACCAAGAACAAAGCGGCACTGTAGAATGTTCTTAACAGGGCTTTAGAAACAGGTTTCATGGTAGAGAGAGCCACCCATCCCAAATTATAATGCGGTTCTTCATATGATGCAAAAGACTCATCACTGGAATTAACATTCGATATTGTTCCCTTAATTTCAGTCCCATAACAATGGATTGTGGCTTAGACCATAATTTGTGCATTCAACACACTCAAAGAATTAATTAGGAAATGCATGCATCGTTTCAGTCTCTTATCTTGGGGGGGGGGGTTAACAGCTGGCTGTGCTATGACAATGTACTTATTTGCTGAAGTTCCAGCGAAAATCAAAATAGTGAAGCATAATTCACCATGCCTGCTACATACTGTGCCAAAGCAAGAAAATGCATGTGTTTATGTGCCTGATTCTCACCTAATTTTTTTTATATCATCAAAATTGCTACTTAGAGACGCAGTAAACACATATTCCTAAGTGAGCTAATATTCTCTCTGTCTCTGTTTGTCTGTCTGTCTCTCTCTCTCTCACACACACACACACACAGTCCATTTGCTTGCTAAAACATGGCTGTTGGAAGTCTGTTCAATAATGCAGGTCCTGTCTTTTTTCATTGAGCCTATAGCAGTGCTTTCCAAATTTTGGTATAACAATGGGATTGTAAAAAGAGTTTGCCAAGAATGAAAAGCTTCTGTTATTACACTTCCCACTGTATTCTTATCTAAAAGATAGCAATAATGAAGCTAGAGGTGGGAGATGGAAGGCAGATGAATGGCAACTGCGCAGTGATGGAGGGGGAAGATCTGTAATTCAAGCTCCTGTTTGCATACAGTATGGCAGCTCTTGACATTTTGTTTGTGTATTGGATTTGGTTTTGGAAGAATGGCAAGGAATCATGTGTGAACTTACACAGAATCATATGTAGTGTCTTGTGGCACATGTATACTTATTTGGTAGAGCAGTTGGGAACTATTATGAAGTTAGAGTTGGTTCTCATCGCTGCACAGTGGTCAGAGCTTTTGCTACTAACAAAAGTTAGATAATCCACAGTAGCTGTCTTGTATGGTTCATACTTTCCTTCTGATAAGTATGTTCCTTTCTCTCTGCTGTGAGAAACTTCCTTTCCTGCCAAGAATTAAAGCCACCCTTTCCCCCTCCTTGGTGAAGGGAGGGAGGTTTGCATGTGTCTTGTGACAGTCTTTAACTCGGTGAGACAAGTCCTATAAAATCCTGGGAAGATTGGTCTGCTACCTGATCTCACATGAAGGGCAGGGGGGAGGCTCAGGAAAACAGCCCTGGGATGATGCCTGCTGCTTCAAGGGAACTGGGGCAGCTCCAGCTTCAAGCTGATTGGCGTGTGTAAACTTTTCTTTGTTTTTATCAGCATCCATTTTCCATCATAAACTATATCAATCTTTCATACAAGTGGACATGAGTCATATTGGTACCTTTGAATCTGTTTAGTGTGGGTCCTGGCTCGATCAGGCCGCAAGTTTAAGACAGTTTGCATCTAGTTTGCATCATGCTGTGCTAGAGTTTGAAAATGCAAGGGTCGTGATAATGAATTTCATGGTTTCATACCCAGATCTATGTAAAATCAGACTCGGAGCCCTCTGGAGTCTGGGCTGATCCTAAATGGATCCATTTCAGCCCAGTGAAACCACTGCAAGCCTTCCTGCTGCTCTGTTCCCTTTCCCAAAGTTACTAAGGAGAGGGGTGGTGGTGGTAAGGCTGCAGGCAGGTAATTGTGTGGACACAGGACTTAGAGAATGGATGCTTTCATGACTATCAGGGACTGCAAGGAGCCATGGGAAATGCAGTTCCCAAAGGGATGTGTGAGAATTTTGTTTGGGTTTGTTTTTACCTTGAATCTGCCCCATGTTCGCAACCCTGAACAACAACGCGACGGGAGCACAATTTCCCAGAAAAGCTTGCAAGTTCTCGAACTTGTGGTCACATTAAAAAACGTGTGGGTGTGCACATTTTGGGTGTACTCTTTTAAACATGCACCCTGAAATGTGCACTTTTTTGGTTCAAAAAGGACAAAAAGGCTCACATTTGGGAATGAGAATGAGACGAACTGAGCTCAGAGGTGAAAATAGGGGAATCCCGATGAGCTCAAACAAACCTCAGCGATTCTCCCATCCCTAAGTTCCCATGATTCCCAACAACCCTAGATGCTGCCTTACATGCTCAAAGCAACATCCAGTGATGCTTGGAACCAGGAGAACAATGTTTCCTCTAATTCTAGGTGGCTCTGGATGCTGCTGTGCCTGCTCATGACAGTGTATAGTGCCTAAATTCATAGGCCCTACTATTTCCAACAATGACTCAAGCACCCAGTTTCACCATTGCTCACCTGAATAACTTTGTCAGTAAGGGGGTGGGGAGGAGTGAGAATACTTTGTGGTGGAGAGGATGTGGGACTGGGGTTATTATTTTTATACATAAAACTCAATACATTTTAAATAATAAAAGGTTTAGGAAAGGGAACGGAGCAGTGGGGAAGTCTCTAACACTCCCCCCCCACAACCTGGAGCATGGTAGGGCTGATTCAGAATGGGGCCAATTTTAAATTGACTTAGGGGCACCTCCGATTAATCCAGTTTGGGTGCAATCCTATACATGTTTAGACAGAGAAAAGTCCTACAACTCCCAGCATTCCCCAGCCAGCCATGAATAGTTTAGCTTCTTTCTCTGCCATGTGTCTCTGCAAAAGACATGTGCTAAGAAAGTGATACAGTCGGTGAGCTGCCACCATCTAGCTCCCAGTAGTGGCCTCTGCCTTTCCCAACTGCCTCCAGGAGGGCATCTGAGGAGACATCTTGCCCTGAGGGGATGGGAGAAGAAGCAGATTAAGTTTGAACACAAAAGGAAAAGAGAAATTGTAGAAGAGAAGAAAGAAAAGAAGAACAAGTCAGCCCAGAAGGACAATAAATGCAGTGTAAAGCTGAGTTCAACTGATAAATTCTTAATGGGTCTGTGACCATACAATAAATGATGATGACGATGACATTCCCATCTATCTGGGCAACTGAATCAAGCACCATCATCTTTCTTTTCCCCACTCCTCCCTCACATTCCCTTTCCTTGTGTCTCTTGTCTTCTTAGAATGTGAGCCTGAGGGCAGAACTGTCTAATTATTATTTCTTGTAAGCCATTCTTTTGACTGAAGAGTGGGATCAAAATGCTTTGAATAGATAAATAAATAAAATTCCAAACCTGCAATGAGCGAGGACTGTGCCTCACTAATTTTGCATGGTTTAATAGGTTTCCAGCAGCAGGTTTGGATTTTTCAATGAATTTGAATTGTTCATTCATTTTTTCACAAGCCCAAGGCTGACGTGCAGCAGCACTCCATTTGAGCCACTCCGGTCTAGTCTCTAAGTACATTTAGGGCCAAACTACATGCAGTGTTCAGCACAATGCCCAAGCCTGAAGTCTGACCAAAATGGGTCTAGATAATCAGTTTCTTCCAAGTGTGCCTTCAACTGCATTGCCACCACCCGCTCAATCACCTTGCCCAAAAATGGCAGATTTGAGACTGGGTGAAAGTTGTTCAGAACTTGAGGATCTAAGGAGGGCTTCTTTAAGAGCGGTCTTATCACTGCCTCCTTGAGGGCTGATGGCGTCACTCCCTCCTCAAGGGAGGCATTCACCACTGCCTTGATCCCCTCACCCAGTCTCTCTCTGCAGCCCATAATGAGCCAAGATGGGCAAGGATCAAGTAAGCAGGTGGTCGGCCTTACAGATGAAAGCACCTTGTCCACTTCATCAGAAGCTGGAACCGATCCCACAAAACCGGTTTGCCACAGGCTGCCTCTCGCTCACTAACTATATCCACAGCGCATGGAGTAACACTCCTAATCCGATCAATTTTATCTGCAGAGTGCCTTGCCAAGGCCTCACAGGAGGCCTTAGAATGCTCCAGTGGTTCAGGAGCCACAGGACCAACCAGGCTCCGGACCACTTGGAACAGCCTCCTGGGACAGCAATCTGCAGACGCGATGGAGGCAGCATAATATTCCTTTTTTGCTGCCTTCACCGCCACGTGATAGGCTGAAGATACAGCTCTAGCCCATGTCTGATTGTCTTTGGAGCGAGACTTCCGCCACCGGCGCTCTAGCCGACTCACCTCCTGTTTCAGAGCTCGTAACCGCGGATTGAACCATGGTGCAGTCCGAGCCCTGTTCAGGGGGAGAGGGCGTTTCAGAGCCACCTGATCTAATGCCCCAGTGAGTGCGGCATTCCAGCCACCCACCAGGGTCTCGACCAAGTGGCTGTTGGCGTGCCCCAGAGAATCCCCAAGCACGTTCAGGAATCCATTTGGATCCATAAGACGCCCGGGGCAGACTATTTTAATGGGTCCTCCACCCCTGTGGAGGGGTTGTGGAACTGAGAAGTCCAACGTCACCAGATAGTGATCTGACCATGACAAGGGGGTGGTGGATATACCCCTGACTTCCAGATCACTCCCCGCTTCTCCAGAAACAAACACAAGGTCTAGCGCATGACCGGCTACATGGGTGGGCCCAGTTAGAATATGGTGAAGCTCCCAGGAAGCCATGGTCTCCATGAAGTCCCGAGGTGCTCCTGTGAGGATGGCCTCCGAATGTACGTTGAAGTCCTCCAACACCAATAAGTTAGGGGACTGTACACACACATCAGAGACTACTTCAGGCACCTCGGCCAGGGAGTCAGTCATGCAGCGGGGTGGACGGAACATGAGCAGAATCCCCAGACTGCCCTTTGGGCCCAACCTCCAGTACATGCACTCAGCAACCTTGGTCTCCCGGAGAGGGGGTCTGGTGAAGACCAAGGACTCTTGGTAGATAACAGCCACTCCCCCTCCCCAATCCCTAGCCCTCAGCTGCTGTGCATACGAAAATCCAGCTGGACACATGGCTGCAAGGTTGGAGCAGCAGCCTCGGCCAGCCAGGTCTCCGTAATACATGCCAGGTCTGCACCCTCGTCCAGGATCATGTCATGGATGAGGGAGGTTTTCTGGGTAACCTGGCATTGCAGAGCAGCAAATGAAGGCCAGAAGATGGGGTCACACCTCCCCCAGCCATCCTTTGGCTCTGGACAGGCCCAGAGCAGGGGACTGACACTACACATCTCTCCCTTGTTCCCCTTGCCTGGCATAGCCTGCTCCTAGCACTCTGCCAGCACCTGCCACCCAGCCTTGGTATGTTCTGGCCCCCAACAGTCCCCCCACTGCCTCCATCAGGTGGACACATGCCCCCTCGCTCCCGCCTATCAGGCAGGCTACCCACCCCTAAAAACACAACAAAATCCCCCAGAAATTAAAAAACAAAAGAACAACAAAGAACAATTAAAAATCCCCTTAAAAATAATGCCAGGCAGGAGTCCACAGGGAAGGCCTAGTGTTGGTGTTGGCAGCAGCGGGCACGCCTCTTCCCAATGGTGGCAACTTCTCCTGCAGGTCCTGGCTCTCCCAGGCCACCTCAGCCAGCCAGCTTATGTAGCCCCTCCAGGAAGGGGCAGGTGGAAGCAGCACAGCTGGCTCGGTACCTGGGGGCCTGGTCCTGCAGGGACTGGCGGTCTGCCAGGCAGAAGTCTGCAGGGAAGGCCTGGTGGCGGCAGCGGCAGCGGCAGGCCCAGCAGCAGCAGGCACGCCTCTTCCCCAGTGGTGGAAGCTTCTCCTGCAGGCCCTGGCTCTCCCAGGCCACCTCAGCCAGCCAGCTTATGTAGCCCCTCCAGGAAGGGGCAGGTGGAAGCAGCACAGCTGGCTCGGTACCTGGGGGCCTGCTCCGATACAGCACTCTTAGGAACATTTTATTCATGAATAGGGATGCACAAGAATTTTGTTTCAATTTGCAAATCATCCAAACTTGCCCCATACATGAATGGGAACACTTAAAATAAAATGTTTGCACACTCCCGGACTTGTGATTACATTCAAAAAATTAGTATTTTATTATTATTTTCTTAAAATGTGTGTAACCCACTGGTATATTTCCCTTTAAGAATTCTGGACTTCAGTCTGTGATTCTTCCTCATCCTCAACTTGAATTGCTACTTCATGTGCACTTGGAAATGTGCACTTCTCAAAAATATACACATTTTTACACTTCAGCCAATGAAGGGGATGTGCACACTTTTGAAAAATGTACACAGAAATGCACACTTTTCCCATTTGAGTGAACCAAAAAAGTGTCACAAATGAAAACAGGCGTGAGCAGAACTGAGTTTCAAAGTGATGTTTGGAGAATTGCGGTGAACTTCAACATCCCTGGTTCTCCTATCCCTAACCGTGACCTCTTCCCTTAATTCTGCTAAGGCCTGAGTGCACATATTCTGCATGCCCCTACCTCTATGACAAGATTTCTAGGCCCTGCAGTTCTTCATAGAAGACAGCATACATGATGGATAATAATTTACCCAAGGAACCCTTTAACTCCAAACACTTTTCTGTAATTACAACCACTGCAGAACTGCTGGAATTAATCTTGTCAACCAAAGAGTACTTCTGGGATAACGCAGGAGTTGGGTCACAGTGGTGTTACCTCCCAGAGATATTTCATTAATTAGCAATGGCATATCTATCCCCTGCTGTTGGTATGTGTGTGGTTTGGCTACGTTTAACTAGAGTCCATTTATACAGATTCATGCTATGATCCACAAAACCATTAAGAAGCATCCAGATTCTAAACAACATGAAAAGCGATAGTGTTAGACTGGCTGAAATACCAATATCCAGCCTTAAATTAACTGAGAAATGAGCTTTATTAATAGATGCCTGATGAGGGGGTTTGGGCAAAGTCTTGGGTGACTTATCCAGATGACAGGGAGAAGAAAAGTCGAGGAACAAGGGATTTAACTATAAAGATCAATAAATCCATCAATCTTTATTTGTTTAAAACCAAAGGTCATTGCAAAAGAGGAGAAAAAACAAATCCACAATAAAGGCTCAAATCAGATAATCTCCACCACTAATAAATATGGTTATACATAATTCTGCCTAATTTTAAAAGTAGCCATTGCAAATAATGAAAGTTGGTCTATAACATATTTGTTCTGATCTGCAAAAAGCATTCAAGTTTTCCCAAAATCTGGCGTCTGAGGGCAAGAAAGAAAACTGGATAAGAATCTTTCTCTAGGCATCCTATTCAGCAGGCAGTACAGCAGGTAAATGTCCTCCACCTCTCCCTGCCAACAAACAGAGAGAGGTTGGTCTCATGGAACTTTAAAAAAACCTTCCTTCAAAGTCTGAAAGTGCAGCTTTCTTAATAAAAGAAATGTAAGCTTGAATATATCCTGCTGCAGAGTGTGATTAACTTTTATAAACCCATACCACAAAGAAAACCTGGTATTTGCTAAATGTTTCATGTCCAGATTACAGTCTTTATTGAACACTTTATCCTTAACCATTCCCTCCCCTCCAAAGTCAATTGTCCCTAGCATCTCAAGTGAGAGATTTAACAATATAACAAAACCCTCTCCCTGCTTCTGAAGAGGAGTTGAGGTGTATAAGAGCAGTCCCAGAGATCATAAATAAAGCTTCCAGATACTTATCTTTCTAAATGGTGCTGTAGTTAAGATACGGCCTTGGGAACGGCTCCTACTTATGCCAGGCCTGAATAAATCCTTTTATCCATCAACATATGCAAAACTATCCTTGACATCTTGCATTCTGCCAAGCCAGCACAATTAGCTATGGGAAGTAACATTCCTCGCTCCAGTCTCTCAGAGTTATGAAGGGAGGGTGCCAAAATTGTTGAATGCACTTTGACCATGGTGTTTGTCTTACCTTACACATTATTTCGTAATAATAGATTCCCAGCGGGAAAGGCGCCGTGTGGGGATAATTAGAGAATTTTTCTGTGAAATAAGATTTCACGATTGTTCCTCTGAATAAAGCCTGTGGGACTGGCGTTTCAGTGTCTGTGTTCTAATTCGGGGACAAGAGAGAAAATCAGAACATGAGTGAGCAGCTTATTTTATGTCTTTGTTATTTTAAGTGTATTCTATTCTTCCTCCAAGGAACTCAGGGTGGTGTCCATGATCCCCAACCTCTCATTTTATCCTTAAAATAATCTTGTGAGCTAGGTTAGTTAGGCGGGGGGGGGGGGGCAATCTACATTACAACTTTAAACTGGTTTCAAACATGTTTTTAGTGATTACAGCTACCAAATACAGGAATTCTGAGAATTGTAGCTCTAGGAAGAGGGGCTGCTTGGGCAGGGAACAAGGGTCTCTAGCAAAGAATTCTCAGTACCCTCATGAAGCTGCAGGATCCCTTTAGATAAACTGGTTTGAAACCAGTTTAAAGTTGTAATGTAGTAGATTGAGAGAGAGTGATTGGCTGAAGGACATCCACTGAGCTTTATGTAGTTTGTAGCTGATCCTAACATTTTGTACTTTAGTGTAAGCACATAGCCCCCTAATTGCATCACCACACATAGGTATGGGGGGGGTTAAACCTTCCCACTCAGCTGGTCCCTCCCCCTAAATTTGCTCCTTGTGTGGGGCCTAAAGAAAGGGAAAAAGCCTTCCCTTGGTGCCAATGCAGTGGGGGGTGGTATTTAGTGGGGGAGTGGTTGAGTGGAAAGGTTTACCCCCCACTCACCTGTGCATGGTGGTCCTAATCCACACTTACACTAAAGTAAAAAAAAAGGTTAGGATCAGCTACATGCTATGCACTTAACACAGTTTTGTCCTGAGCCACAGTCTTCCCAGATTAAGGTCAATACTAGCCAGTATCCCAGAATGGGACACTATCCCACAATGAGAACACCATCTAGGGAGGAATAGGGATGTTGGAGGAATCTGTCTGGGGCGGGGGGTAAGCTTTTAGCAGCTTGGGCCCCCCATTTTCAGCTTGCTTCCTTATGAGCTGGCCCAACTCCATCTGCACCAAGTCAGGCCAGCTCATGGATATTCTGTTGTTGCTTTTTTGTGTGTCAGTAGAAAGTTGCGCAAATTGCACCTGCAATTTTCATAATTTGTACAAATTCCAGCTGTAATTTGCACAAATTCCAGCTGTAATTTGCACAAATAACAGAAACTATGGTTACAAATTGCACAACTTTCTATTGATGAGGGGAAAAAAACCTGGAAAAAAGTTCCTGGAGAAAAACCCACGACTTGGCTTGCAAATGCAAGCTGAGCTGGGTGGGCAACAGGAATCTGTTGGGCCCAAAAAGGGCCAGATTTTCAAATGCCGGACATCCCTAAGGAGGAGTTCCCTGCACCAGCCCCACTGAAATGAATGGGAACTGCTCAAGATCACAGTAGTTGCTATGGGGAAGGATTCCAGTCCTTTTCAGTCATTCAAAGGGTGGGGGTACCCTTTGAGTGAGATGATGGTGGCATGTTGTCCCCCACACCCCACTGCTCTATGCCCATTTCACTGGATGTTTACAGTGGGCCAATGTGCATAAGCTTGTCAGGATTCCTAATACTGCATGTGCAAGCATAGATGTGCAGCAGACATGTGATGGAACCTGCCAGGATCCCCCCACCACCACCCAGCATGCATTCATGAAATATGTAGAGCCCCTCCTGAACATCTGGAAGTAGCTTGGGATTCTCTCTTTCGTTCCCCTTTGCGTGCTTGCAAACCATTGCCTTTTCATTATACTAAAAGAGTTCTCATTATGTGTATGTTAGCCTTTCTGATCATCAGGGCTGACCCAAGACATTTTGCTGCCTGAAGCAAAGGACAAGATGGTGCCCTCCCATTCCATGTACAAAAGCTGACTGGACTGCAGTTGAACCTTTCTTCAACAACTAACCATGGGACAGCATCCTCTACCACACCTGAAGGCAGCAGGGCATCTTAGGGGACGTAATACATACCACATGGCCCACAACTCTTTCCTGCAATACTTTGATGCTGCCTCCCAGGGTCTGCTGCCTTAGGTGACCGCTTCACTTTGCCTAATGGTAGGGCCTTCCCTGCTGATCATGGATGCATATTGGGGATGAATCATGAGAATGGACCCCTCGCCCCACCCCATCCCTTCATGAGCGCTCTTCCTGAATGCTAGGCCAGTAACTGCTGAAATGTCATTGGTATGGATTCCTCTGTCCCAGTATCATTAAGGGAGTATTTTGAATCCTATCTGCCCATCAAAATTTGAGTTGTTAACCTTAATGTTACTGCTTGTTACAAGAAGAAATAAATATCTGATTTAAGAGACACTTTAAACCTCCCGCTGAAATGTATTACAAAACTGCCAGCCAACTAGAAATTATAAATACTAGAGGAACATTGTAAAAACAATGGAGCCAGTCCAGAAAAAGGAAGCACTGAAATCAATGGGACACAAACACATGAACGGATAGAATACTTGCTTTTAATGGAGCACAGTGTCCTCTGGATTGTTTCCACGCCTCTCGTTCTCTACAAGCTAGCCTGATTCTACAGTCTGTTTTGCAAATAATAATTTAATTCTACAGTGTGTTTTGCAAGACAAAAAGTGGACAGGAATGCAATGGTGTGAGTCATAGTGTTGCCCCAGTGCAGCAGAACATCCAGACAGCGCTACTACTCCAGTTGGACTCTGAGGAGAGAACGCCAGAACAGACAAATCTGTTTCTAGCGGATACTTCTTTTAGGCACATCATAAGAACCTAAGGACATAAGAACTGCTGTGCTGGATCAGACTAAGGCTCCATCTAGTCCAACATTCTATTCACACAGTGGCCAATCAGCTGCCCGTGGAAAACCCACAAGCAGGACGTGAGTGCAACAGCACCCTCCTTCCCATGTTCCCCAGCCACTGGAGTACATAGGCATACTGCCTCTGATACTGGAGGTGGCATATAGCCATCAGGACTAGCAGCTATTAATAGCCTTATCCTCCATGAATTTGTCCAATCCCCTTTTAAAGTTATCCAAATTGGTGACCATTGCTACATCTTGTGGAAGTGAATCCAGATTTTAAAAGCCCCCCTACCCTGCATGATAGGTTCCTAGTCCTGATGGAGACCATTTCGCCTACTCTAGAGTAAAAGGAAAAAAGACACAGCAGAGGTTGCCCATCTGGCCTGTGGAGGCTTGGGCTCCTTTCGTGGGCCCTGCCCCCCTGCCCCCCTGCCCCAAACCCCACCCCCTGGCCTGGAGGCTACCAGGGGCTTTGGAGGAGGTGGGTAAGGTAATCCCATTGTTATCTCCTATCTGTGATGTCCGTTTTGGCCATAAGGCAGTGCATGATTTAGATGCGGGTGGGAAGCATTTCATCCTTTTATAATGGGAGCAAAACTGCACAAAGGCCAGGAAACCACCAAAGGACCAGTGGTTGGGGGAATGGGGGTGGGGCCAGAGGAAGGAGGTGGCCATCTGGAGAACTGTGAAGGGCTGGATTTGGTCCCCAGGAGGGCTGGATTTGAACCTTGAGATTCTGCACCCCTGCTCTATAAGAAGCTACTGGAAAGTGATAAGGCAGTTGTCCAAGAGCTGAGAGGAGAGTGGAACAGAGAACCGGAGTGCCTCAGCGAAAGGTGGCTTTGGCCTCCATAAGAATATTTTCCCCAGATTTAGAGTTACAGCAAAAGTTGGCATTCCATACTATTGGACTCCCCACTGACTTTCAGGAAAACTTGTCACCTTTGGATCAGTGCTGGCATTGTAGAGCCAAGGAGGCTTCCTTCGTCTGTCAGATGTGGGCGTGCTCGGTGTTGGTGGTCCCTTTTTGGGCAGACGTTATTATCATTGAATTAATGTTGTGCTAGAAACCACACTACCGATTGCAGATGTCCATGCACTATTGAATTATATACCTACAGTTTGGAACCGGTCTGATGGTCAAAGAAAATGGATGATGCAGGCTTTTGTAGTTGCTAAGTGGCTTATCCTCCAGGGATAAAAGTATAAGTCAAGGATCTTACAGCTCTGGCCATCTTTGAATATACATTATACCATCAGCATCTCCACTCAGATTCATATTCAGACATCTGGACAACGGATACTTCTTTATATGCATGAGTGGAGTTCTTGAGCTCATCTGGTAGTAAGAGTCAACATGGGAACCTTTTGCTCTGTGGTGGTTGAGGGATGTTTTTTTCCTCCCATTTTTCCTTCTTTTTCTTTCTTTCATTTTATTTTTGGGTGGATGTTCAGGGTTGCATGGCTACTGCTGCTGCTGCTGTTGTTGCTGTTATGAAAAGAAATGGAAAAACTGTGTGTAAAATATTAATCATAATTTAAAAAGATGGAATGTGGGTGAAGTTGCAGACATTCAAATAAGGCAGGTTGGGCAATGTGTGACTCTCCAGATGTTTTGACCTACAACTCCCATCAACCCTAGCCAGCATAGCCAATGGTGAAGAATCATGGGAGCTGTAGGCCAAAAAATCTGGAGGGCCACAAGTTGCCCATCCCTAATATAGTAGGTACTATGATGGTTTCCCACTGTCTCTATGACTACTGGGATGAAGAAACAAGCAATGGTAGATCCCACATTTTTAAAAAATATAAAACCCAGCTGTTACCCAGGTCAGTCGCCATAGTGAAACACACAGGTTCTTTGGTAGAAAAACTGGAAAACAGAAAAGAAAAAAGGAGCACATACTTTGAACATCAATCTCTCTTTCCCCTTCAAGTCTCAGGGGAAAAAATGATGTTCTTTCTCCAGTCCTAAAAGGCTCTCCCTTAATGAAAGCTTGATCTATATTCAACATTTAGTAGAAGTGACACCATTCTGTCTTTTGAGAACATGGTCATGTTTTTTAGAATGCTATAAAAATGGCACTTTTAATAATGACTTCAAAGAAATTAATTCCTATTGTATACGTTTCCACCTAATTTTTGCTCCGGACAAACTCTAGCCAAATTTTCCCTCAGCAGCCTTGGAAAAGGATCTTTGTTTCCCATGCTGTACCATATGGTTGATTGAGACCAGTTTTCCCTGGCCTACTTGCCTCTCATTCTGGGGTTGAGGGACTAAAATAGGGGTTATTTTGCTGGCAAGAAAAGAAAGCTCCAGTTAAAATGAAAATCATGGCACATAGAAACAAAGGGTTTCTCACAACAGTTTGAAGTGCATTTGTAGTTTCTGTACTTGGTACAATTTTTTCTAAAGATATACTGCTGCTTAAATAAAGGAAATATGCCCTGTTGATTTGTGTGGGGTTTGTTTTTTGTTTTTTTAATAGAGGAAACTTGAGAAGAGGGCCAATAGGCAGATGTCTAATGCAGGTAAGTCCAGACTGTTTCAAGATTGTGGTGTGGGCAATAACCTAAAGGGTAATCTGGAGATGACAAATATCTGGTCGGTGATCAAAAGAAAATCGCTGGCATTGCCAGTGCCTAATGTTTAACATGTGAAAGCTAGACGGTTTGGCCTAACTGCATCTCCTGCTACAGACCCAAAGTTGTGGGAACAAAGATGGGGAATTGTAAAACACCTTGCCTCTACCGTGGTGGGAGATGTCCCTTTCCTCCATACTTAAGCTGAAAGGCAAGATATAAATGTTTTAAATAAATAAATATTCCTTTGGTCTGTCTTTTTATTAGAACGCCAGTGTTTGTTTTCTAAGAAAAGTAAAGTGGGTCAGCAGATGCCCAGTGAGAGGTCATCTTTGCTGATGCTCAGTGCATTATATTATCCAGGTACTCTGGGTTCTTCCTAGAGCTATAACAAGAGGATGAAAAGTTATACTCGTCTGACAGAAGCAATTAGGAGCTTACAATTACGAACGGTCATATCTGGCTCTACCCCAGAGATATTCAAGTTATTGCAAGATTTCATGCCCCCTGATGGCATGGAAGGGTCTTTCTTCCTTTGCCCTCCTTCCAAACAGGTAATATTCCTTGGCTGCCCAGTCAGTAGTGATCACCTACAAAGGACACGTTTGTTGTAACCTGCCTGGACCCTGGCCCAGAGGATAAGATAACCTCCTTCGACGAAACAGAAGATACTCAAATGCCAGTGACTTTTACCCTCAAAGGTCACCAAGGAGGCCATAGAAAAGGAGGACACATTATTCAGCCAATACTATGACACAGCTCCATCAGGTTTGCCTCAAAGCCCTCGGAGGACTCAAGGCTGGGGCACACTCCAGGCGCCACCTCACAATCACAGGGCCTCAACAGTAATGTTTGTGATGGGCCTGAGAGTCAAACCAGATGTGACACACAAACAGGGGATTTCCTCCCAATGCAAATAGCACTTCAGAGGTGGGCTTTTCCTCAAGAAAGGGTTAAATTCCTTTTCACTGCCTGCTGCAAGCAAGATAATGTTCTCTCTGTCGCTGTCTCTTCTCTCTCTCTCTCTCTCTCTCCCACACACACACACACACACACTCTGATAATATTTGCATTATTTTAAAAAACATTCATGTTAAATGCAAAGATGCATTTCTTGTCCTGTCTAGAATGGCCCATTGTGCAACTGAGAACAGGAGAAGGAGGGCCTTGATCAGCATAAACATGGCCCACTATAATGAATATTTAGAGGGAAATTTTCTCTGGCAAGAGGGTAAGGCCAGCAGTCATCACAGCTCCAGGGTTGAAGGCCTCACTTTCCACTAGAATCAGCCTTCCCCAAGCTGGTGCCCTCCCGATGTAGTGGACTACAATTCCCATAGACCCTGACCACTGGCCCTGTTGGTTGGGGCTGGATGGGTTGTATCCAGAACATCTGGAGGACACCACAGTGGGGGAAGGTTGAACTAGATGGGCACTAATGAAACAGGTCTATCTGGACCAGCTCCCAACATTCCAACAATATTCCACTTTTTCCCAGGCCCTAACTCAGCATTCCCCAACCTGGTTCCCTCTAGATGTGTTGGAATACAACTTCCAGCATCTGCATCATGCATGGCTGGCTGGGGATGCTGGGAGTTGTAGCCCAAGTCATTTGGAGGGCACCAGCTTGGGGAAGGATGCCCTAAGTCTCGCAGTTGTGCCTTGCCTCTGGCCTTGTAAGCCCCTACGGCAGTCTTCCCCATCCTGATGGCCTCTCGATGTTTGGACTACAAGTCCCATTATCCCTGACCCTTGGCCATGCTGGCTAGGGCTGCTGGGAGTTGTAGTCCAAAATATCCAGAGGGCATTAGGTTGGGGAAGGCTACCCTATGGCCTCATTACCTTTTGGGCTTGGTATTAGATGAACCTATTCTTGCCCTTCAACAATGCTCCTTGATGAGGATTATCATCTCACCACCTGAAACAGAAGAGCAGGGAGAAGCAGCCACATTCTCTTTCTCCTATTGAAGGGGTGATCATGACATATTACAGTAGCAGATTTTTTTGTCTGGCAGGATGTCCACCCCATTCATCTGGGTTTCTCCTCATTGATTGTCTCTGCTGGATTGTGGTGTCTGTCTTACATTAAATACAATGAAAGACTTTCTAGTCACATACGCACACACACAAGCGCACACACACACCATGTCTTACATGAAACATAAACATCAAACCTCTATCCCTTTAGGGGATTTTCTTGGCACACTTTCAAAGCCACTGGGAGATTTGAAGTTTCCCAACTACTGTTCCATCCAGTCAGGAATCAGGAGGCGAAAGTTAGAAAAGACTCTGTGTTCTTTCAGTCAGTTTCTTCCTGTTATGATAATGATAATATCATCCCATAATGAGAACTGTAAAAAACCCAAGAACGTAATATCTGCTGCTTTGGTTTCTTGCAGCGGTTACATTATTCCAGCCTTATCCCAACTGATGTGTAGTCTAAGACATCAGGGCACCAGGTTGAGAAGGCTGTGTTATCCAGTCATATAAATAAAGAAAAAAATTCCTGGACTATGCACTCACAAAGCATGCATACATACAGAGTAAAGATCTGCCCCCCTGCCACAAAAAAATGATTTAAAAAGGGCACTGGGTCATCATATCATCAACTGCACAAATATTTAGATAAACGTTGGAGGAAAACGTTACCGCTGAATTCAGTCAGAAGGTCCCTTGGAATGAAGCTCGTGCCCCGCCGTGCATAGGAGATTTATTTATTTCTATTATAAAGCTGACAAAGCTGTTCAAATAATGTCAGAGCTGTAATAGCGTGAGGTGACTGGGAGGCCTGATAATGGAATGTCAAGGTAAAAGGCAGCCATGTGCCGGCTGAAGTCGCAATCACTCCGCAGTTATGCAGAATGGAAGGCAATGGGCTGTGAATGAAACTCTCACTCTCTTTCTCGCTCAAAGGGGCTCCTTCCATCACAGGCTTCTGCTCCGGGGCAGTCAGACCTCTCTACTGGGAAGTAAATTTTCTCTGCCAAAATGGCCCACTCATTTTCTCTTGAGTAAAGGAGGAAATGAAAGGCTCTTGTGTGAAATTTCATCTGGCAGCTTGGGCTGGCTTATACAAATAGTTCCCTTCTCTAAATACAAGCAGACAGTGGGAAAATCTGAAACAATGTCTTTTTTCATTGTAACATTTAAACAGTAAAAATAGTAATACATAAACAGCGAGATTCAATGGTTTGGCTTGTGTGTCTGCCCCCCTGCTCCCCCCACAGTCTTAACATTCCTTTACAAATCCCAAATGAAGAACATAGGGCTGTCCTGCATGTGTTTCTTACTTATGAACACAGCAGGGACTAGAGCTGGCCATAGATGTCTCTGGAGCAGGGCTGGGGAACCTCACCTGTGGCCCTCTGGATGTTGCTGGACTACAACTCCCAGCTCCCCTGATCACTGGCCATGGTTTGGGGACTGATGGAGATTGTAGTCCAATGGCATCTGGAGGCCCGCAGCTTTGCCACCCCTGCTCTAAAGTATGGGCTACTGTTCAAAAGAATATTCTCTTTCATTACACCCCATCCTAAGGGCTCCTTCACACAGTTTTTGTTCTGTTTTGGTGAGATTGACATTCTTCATTCATGGTATTGCCCGCATGCACTATACAATGTTGTTGTCTTGCAGCAGCTGTCACACACCTTCCCCGTTTTCCCTGTGATGTTTCTGTATATGGAAAATGCGGTATTATTTGCAGCCACACAATCCCAGTGTATACTCAAATGAGAAAAGTGTTACTGCTTGCTTTTACATGGACAATACTGACTCGCACGGGGGAACTTCGGAAGTGCAGCATGCTGGCATTTCACTAGTACAACATGGCAGAGACTGACTTGCGCACATGAGGTGGGGTGGGATGGAGAGCAGACTTCTGAAGATGCGAAGGCACTGTGGATTGTATATAGAAGTTGCCGAGGTATGGGCCGATCTACATTGTGTCCGCCATCGCAATGAATTCGGTGTCCCGTCGGGTTAAACGCTCTCGCATTAAAACGTGATTATTCACACTCACCCATTTTCCCCGCTGCAGTGCTTCATCAAATGCGCGAGCTCGGCTCACACTCAAGCACTGTGCTATTTTCCTGCTGTTTTCCTGCGCGCGCTTGTCTGATCTTGGATGCTAAGCGGGATCGGCCCTGGTCAGTAGTTGGATGGGCCTGGGAATCAGGCTTCCTGCACTGAGCAGGGGGTTGTTCTATCCCTTCAAATGAGACTAAGTTTTACCCCCTCCTATCCCCCGCTCAGGATGTTTTTTTAAAAATTAAGGCATTATCCTCACAGAATCGGGGCTTCTCCGCAATGTTTTTTTTTCTAATTCAGGCATGATCTTCGAAGCTTTGAAGCTGCAAAGCTTCACAACTTTGAAGCTGTGAAGCTATGTGATCAGTAGCCGGAAGAAGACATGGGGCTGTCGAGAGCTGTGATTGGACAGGAGGGAAATACAAACACTGCCTTATAAGGACAGGTGGGGGAGGGGACTAGGACCGGATATGGTAGCGAAGGCGGAAAATCAGAGCACATTAAGGGGAAATACCGGGATATTAGGGTATTGAAAGCGGGAGCATGGAAGTGGGAAATTCTAGTTCCAATTCGAGGCGGCTACTGCGTAGTGTGAAAGGCGGGCGGTGAAACCTCATTGGAAGCGAAAAAAGGTGGTAAATGTAGATCCAGCCATAGGGATCGGAGGCAGCAGAAGTGAAAAGGGGAGGCGAGGAAGTTGAAATGGAAAAGTTCATGCAAGAGGGGGGAGGGGCTACCCAGAGGGGGTGGACAGTGGGCATACAATGCTGCTGACATCTGATAACATCCCGCCAGACTTCACCCACCGGTGTAAATGGCGGGTAGCGTTAAGCAGTAAAAGAAAAACTGGCTGTGTAAAGAACCAATTTAAATCCTGCAAAGAATCTGGAAAAGGAAGCCTCAGCAAGTTGTGGGATAAAAAGCCTGGTCTGGTGATGCCTTTAGTATTCTCAGGGCCAAGTATGGGACATGGTGAGTTATGGGGTGCGACGTAGCAATTTGCATATGGCCCCCTTGTGAGTTCCTGGCCCAGGTGAGAAGCAGCGGCTTCTTGGCTTGTGGTTTTCTCATCACTACATTACTTCAGCTCTTGTATGTCAGGAGTTCATT
This sequence comes from Heloderma suspectum, assembly GCF_057233095.1. NCBI lineage: Eukaryota > Metazoa > Chordata > Lepidosauria > Squamata > Helodermatidae > Heloderma > Heloderma suspectum. The sequence goes on from NC_139459.1 coordinate 93,482,771, forward strand.
GTCCAAAATGGAGTTAGTTAACCTTACAGCAAGAGCCATTGTTAGTTTCACAGTGTGGTAGCTCCACCCCACTTTCTTTCCACCAGAAAACTGCAGAAGGAATAGGAAACTAGAACAAGAGAAATTCTCTTTGTAGTGAGCTAGAGAGGCGAAGGTCAGGCTTCAGAGAGGGCCTTCTCTGCAGTGGCCCCACATCTTTGGAACAAGCTGCTGTTGGAGGTCTACCATGCCCCGTCACTGCAGACTTTTAAGATGGCCTTGAAAACATATTATTTTACCTTGGCCTTCTATTAATATGACTGCTACTGCTGCCATTAACATCATTGTGGGTTTTATTGTTGGTTTTAAATGCTGTTTTAATTGTTGGCTTTTATTGTTTTTATGTTTTTATCACTTTTAATATTTTAACTGTTTTTATGTATTTTATTGTTGGAAGCCACCTTGGGAGAGCTTCTGCCTTGAAAGGTGGCCAAGAAATATTTTAAATAAATAAAATAAATTATTTTTGCAGTAAAAGAACAAATCACAGCTTTGAGAAGGATGACCTGGCGCGCAAGTTCCACACCCCTGTGTGGAAAGGCTACAATATTTGGGGCTCTTTGCTTAGAAAAAAAGTGAAGTGTGTGTGTGTGTGTGTGGGGGGATGATTAAGAGATGTAAAATTATGCATGGGGTGGAGAAAGTGTATAGGGAAATGTTTTTCTCCCTCTCTCCCAATATTAGAACCAGCGGTCGTCCAGGGCAGTGAAATGGTGAGAGATCTAGGACAGAAAAAAGAAAGTACTTTGTCACACAGCACATAGTTACGTTATGGAATTCACTGCCACAAACTGTAATGATGGCCACCAACCTGGATGACTTTAGAAGGAGATTAGACAAATTCATGAAGGACTAGGCTATCACTGGCTACTAGTCATGGTGGTAATATATTACCTCCAGTATCAGAGGCAGTTTGCTGCTGTAAGCCAGTTTCTGGGAGCATGAGCAGGAGGCTTTTATAGTTCCAGTGGGCATTTGGTTGGTCACTGTGCAAACATAATGCTGGACTAGCTAGGCCTTTGGTCCAATCCAGCATGGTTCTTCTTATGTTCTTACTTCCAAGTTATACTGACTGGGTGGAGTTAGATCAGTCCTAAAAACCCTTTCATTGGGAGAATCCAAAAATATACAGGGGGAAGAGGGAATCAGTTAAAATTCTTCCCTGGCACCTTCCTCTCATGGAAGCCTTTGCTGGATCAAAGAGCTTTCCATGAATGGAAGGACACAGCTGGATACAACCCATTGTCTCTAGCAAGGGGGAATCCATAGCTCAGTGGTACAGCGTGCCTTGTTTGCAGAAGGTTTTTTGGGGGGCTCTTCACAACAACAGAGTGAGATGCGTGTTGGAGTACTATCCAGATTTTCATGGAATCAGCTTTGATCCATCAGGGACACATGAAGCAAGAAAAGCTGAGTGTGCTGTACCTTGCTTTTCATGGGCCACACAGCACTTGAAAGGAACATACTTCCAGGTTGGGTGTGGGGAGTAGAACTGAACATCATCAACTGGGCAGGGGCTGCTCAACCAATGAGCAAGGCTTGTTTCCCACCCCTGTCTAAGCTCCCCCCTGCTACAAAATTATTATGAACGAAGAGTAACTAATTCACAATCCTGAAGGCTAGAAACAGCGCTAAAAAGGCAAGCTAGATACTCACACCCCATGAGAGCACCCCACCAGCGCAAATAAGTCCCATTCCAGCAAACAGTCAGGGAGTTCTAGCTCTAACCCCCCTTTTCTAATTCTTTGGCCACTTCTCTCTGTTTGCAATGACAGGCTTCTCTGGTCCTATGGATCCCAAGACCACGGTAGGTCGCTACTGCGATAAAGCCCTTATGCTAATTTGATTAATGACAAAGGAAAGAGGAGGGATGGGGGGGAATGCTCACTTTTCCCTGAAGAAGCCAAAATCCCCAATTACCCAGTGCAGCATCTGAAGGCTGCTCATGAGAGCACCCACCACCCCCATTTTGCCCCATTCCAGCAAACTGTTGAGGAGTTATAGCTTCCAACCATACTTTCTCCTTCTCTGGCCACTTCTCCCTGCTCGCAGTGACATGCTCCTCTGGTCCTGTGATCCAAAGACCACATTAGATCACTACTCCGATTATGCCCTTAAGCGCTTACTGCAAGCATCACAGAGAAGCGAAGCTATGAGAATCAGAGAAGCGACTTCATGCAACATCAGAGAAGCAACTTCACACAACATCACAGAAGCTAAGTAATGCAAACATCAGAGAAGTGCATAGTCATGGAGGCAAGATACTCCCACTGGTGAAAAGGAAGTGCAGTGCGATCCTGAAGGCTCGAAAGCGTGCTCTAGCGCTTTCATGTGTTGGAAAGGCAGGCGAGTTATTTTAGTTACCTAGGTTACTGAGGGCATGGCCAGGCAAAAGACACACCCCTAGGAATGCCCCGATCACACCAAATTTAAAGCAGAGGGATGAGCACACAGCAGCTGAACCACAGGGGAGCCGAATTAAAGAAAAACAACAGACGGAGGGAGCAATCCTATGGCCGCTAGTCAGTGGCTAGAAGGCCATAGGTAGGGATGTGAGAACTCCCCACTGCTCCCCTCTCCTCCTGTTCATCGAAGCACTCAAGTGATTGATGATCTCTGTTGATCGCCCCACGAACCTTCGCCGATTTTTTTGATTCAGTGATTAATATGCTCAAAAAAAGGGATGTTCGCACACAAAGCCTCAAATTTGCACACTTTTAAATCTCTGAAATGCGCACTTTCAGCTACATCTGCGCAACATTTGTATACAGTATTGCTCAATCATCTGTTTGCCATTGCAGTGATTTTGGGGAGGAACATGAGGAGTGTTGAGTTGTTGCTGCGATGTGCTAATTCCCCCCCCCCGATCGGACGAATGATGTGAGGCAGGTCCCCATGTTTCCCAATTGAACAATGATCTTTCCGTGTAGTGAATGAATCTGACCATTTTTCATTCTGTAAACCATTAGCTTCATGAGTCATCTCTATGACTCACTCATTGATTGTGCCACCTCTCCCCTCTTTTGTTTTGCTAATGCATTGACATTTGACAAGAAGCCTCCAATGCACCGGCCACTTCACTCTTTTGTTGTCTGAGAATATGCACAATTATATGCTGGGTGGTGGTGGTCAGGGGTCAGTTCAGTTCAGTGCTATCACAGATTAACAGACATGGGAATTTTTGGAATGAAGCTCACTGGGTGACTTAGGGCCAGTCACAGACTCTCAGCCCAACCGACCTCACAAGGTTGTTGTTGTGAGGATAAAATGGAGAGGAGGAGGTTCATTAGATAGAACATGAGAAGACCCACTGACTTAGAAGTCAGCAATACTGTTCATCTGCTAACTGAGGGCAATAAGCAAAATCACCTCTCCCTTGTTTTAAGAATGCATTTCCGTGATAATGGACAGGCCGGGGCAGGTGACTGAGTACATCATTCATTCTCTTTAGCTGACTACGGTCAGTCAGATATTCATTCACATGCCTGGCTGTGGAAAGGGCAGGGGGGAGGGGGACTGATTTAGGTGCATGCTGCTGTGTCTGAATGGAAGAGGTGCCTTTCCTTTTCTATACCTAGCAAGCAATATCTCTGCTTGAGAATGTTAAACTGTACACCTTCTGACACAAGTTTCATGGGACTGATGTATAGCATAAGTCACTGCAGTCATCCCACTGCAATTAAAGCCAGGTTGGAAATGGTATTAGTATAACTGTGCTCCTTGGTTTGTCCTGGGCTCCTTTCCCACACCTGAAAACTTTCCTGTCTACACTGTAGGGATGGCGGAGAATTCAGGGGGTTCCCCCAAAACCCATGGCGGAACGGCCTCCTACCCCCTGCCACCCCGCGAAATCTCCCCAGGATGAAGCTTACCTGGGGCGGAGGTGGCAGCGGCGGTGGCGGCGCCTGGTCTCTCGGCCGGCTGCTGCAGCCGCAAATGGCAGCCGTCGTAGCGGCCGTCATTTGCGTCCTTCCAGGCTGCCATGATAGGCTACGTAAGTATTTATGTAGCCTATCACGGTAAAGGTAGCCATGCAAATTTGTATTACGTACATTTATTTTTTGCCATTTGTGTCTCTGCTCTTTGCCGTGATAGGCTATGTAAATACTTACGTAGCCTATCACGGCAGTTTGGAAGGACGCAAATGGTGGCCGCTACGACGGCTGCCATTTGCGGCCACAGCAGCTCAGCCGCGGCTGGAACTCTGGCTGCGGCTGGCCCTGGCCAGTGGCTCCGCAGACCTGCCGCGGAGCGGTGCCAGCCAGGGAGGATTCCGGGGGAGGGATGGAGCGCCTCCCCCCCACCGCGGATGCCACAGCACGGAACCAGGTAAGTGTTTCGTACATCCCTACTACAGTGAGATGTCATCACAGAGCAACATACAAGGGCAACTGGTGTTCAAGTAGCATGTCCCCCACCCCCCGGCACATGCACACTCTCCATTGTGTGGTGTACTCTTCATGCAAACGTGGAGGAATTGCCCCTTGTAAAAATGCAGCTAGTTGGAAGTGCTGCTTCTCATAGCATGTTGAGAGAGAAAATGCCATAGGTCCCCTGTACTCTTCTTTCTTTCAGGAATGCATTGTATGTTTGTGAGATGCCATGGTACCCAAATACCCATTCCAGCAGCAGTCTGACTATTTGTTATTGGTGAGGAGAAAACTTTTCAGAACATATAGGTAGGAGGGTTGGAGTAATTCTTGCTGTGCAGAAAAGGCACATTTCTGTCTTCTCTTATCAATATTGGAATGTGTTGTTGGTTAAATTCCTCACACAACGGTACTCCGATATATACAGCTCCAGTTAAATCATAACGAGAAATGAGAAGAAAAGGAGAGCTTTTTAAAAATGCCCTGCACATTCAGTGGGCCACAAGAAACATTCAAGTGGGCCAGAAGAAACTCCAGCCATGCTGGGAAGGAGGCACTGGCTCCTGCTGCAAAGCCTAGCCTAGCACCATGCCTGCTGCAGCTGGAAAGGGAACTTCCCATTTCTCCATATATATATAGTATATAATTCCTGCTAGTGTGACAGTGGTATCACCATCATGGGCATATTTTTTGGCTGTCCTTTTGGTTCTCTCACAGCCCAGTAGTCACTCCGGCCAAGCCGAAACACAAACACACAAAATGCCACCACAACCAAGAGGCCAAGACCACGCTGACCTTTTTATTATTTATTTATGCTTTCATTTATTTAGGTATTTCATTTCTATTCCACCCAATAGCCGAAGCTCTTTAGGCTGCTGTTCACAAACATTACAACCAAAAACCACACAGTAAAACAATGATTTATTTCCCTATTGAAAAGGATATGCGTGCATATATTGATTTATGAATAAAGGAACTATCTTTTTCTTTCTGTATTTTCTGCTTGTGAACATATTCTCTCAAATGTTGGAGTAAAATTCTAAGTGCTAGGAGAGATTTGCCCCATAATAGCACACATCTTCTTGCTAGGTGGCTATCAACTTTCAAGTGTTAAGGAATAGTACTTTGTAATTGTTATGCAGAAATTGAGGACAATGGCCCATTTCAATCTGAATGAAATGACCGTCATTCAAGTAGGAACGGGCTGGCTTGCTCTCCTGTTTTTCTGTTCCTCTCCTTGACATCTCCCCACCCCCCACAACATGTGGACGCTGGATCTCTCTGTAGCTGTGGCGTTTCTCAATTCATTGAATGCCCCAAAACAGAAGGGACCTGTCAGCTGCGCTATTAATTTTTTTCGCCCAGAAAATGCGCATATATGGAAGCAAGTAAATGCGCAAAATCAGAAGGACCCTGGCAACTGCTCGATTTTTTTTTTTTAGGCACAGAAAATGTGCATATATCCAGATGCGCACATCGGGGGCAAATGTGCAAAAAAAGAAGGGATAGCCGCCGGAGCCGTTCGCTGAGCAGCTGCTTGGTGAGAGCTGGGGAAACCGTGTGAAAGGATCGCCATAATGCCTGAGACTTCGGGGAATTGCTCAACTGAAGCCGAGCAGTGCCAGGTGAGAGGGAGGGTTTGCGAACTCCAGTTCGGGAGACCAAACTGCAAGATGATCATCAAACACTAAGCTGGAAATGAACGTTCACGACATCCCTAGCCATAGGATAGGTTAGTTCCCAGGAACCAACCTCAGAGCCTGAGCTCCAAAGTTGGTTCCCTGAGAACCAACCTTCCCACCATCCCATGCTGCCTCGCAGGCAGCTCAGAACGGTCCTGTGCTCTGTGCTCGGAAGAGGAGCACGGAGTGGTGAAAATGGGGCATTCCAGGGGGGTGTTCTGGGTCAGGGAAGGTGGAAATGCTGGTATGACACATCCTAAGTATCATCCGGCAGCCTCCTCCCCGCCCCCCTGCAGCAAGATAGCTGAAATTAGCGGTCTAGCCAAAAATGCAGGGCAGGAGAAGCACAGAGGGAACGATGCCCTCCATGCTTCTCCTGCCCTGCATTGGATAGGCGGTCGCCTCCAAGTTTGGAGGCGGCCGCCTATCCCCATAGGATTGTGCCCTAAAAGTACTCTACAAAACTGTGGTTTCCCCACAGGTAAACTCCAGGGTGGCTGCAGAGTGGCTCCAATGTCATGTGTCCCCAACGACTTGAAGCCACAGCAGCATTGGAGAGCGCCTCACATGTAGATGGGCCTCAGGTTCAATTCCTGGCATCTCTAGGTAGGGCTGGAAAAAAAATATTTCCTAGTAAATAAAAAAAGGCTAGGAGAGAGGGTGATGGTAATCTTATAAACCCAGCCTCAAAAGTGTCAGAACTTTTCCCTTGAGGCCTCCCCCCTTTGGTTTCTCACCTCTCTGTGCAAGAAAAGTATACCTTACAACCCAGAAGACATTCCTAAAGGAACAACGCATGGATTAATTCTACATATTGGCAGAAGTTTTGTTCAGTGAGGATTTATGGAGAAAAGTTATTATTTTTGATGGGATGAAAAAGGAAGCAGCAATAACAGAACAGAAAAATGCAATACCTCATGCTGCTATTGAATTGGAAAGTTTTTATTAGGCCATGAAAAGCCCGAAACATTTGACATAAAATCTTCCTACAGGACATTGTAGTCAAATTATCTTTTTCCTTACTGGGAGCTCTTCTGTATTGCATTGTATTGCATTTAATTGTATTGTACTGTATTTTGAAATAAAAATGTATTATTTTTCACCAGAAAGTCTCTCTCAGGAAGCCTTCTTTAGGAGGGCCTAGATTCTTTAAATCCCTCACTTTCAGCACACATAGCAAATAACTATTTATGAATAGGGATGTCAGAGAGTTCCGCGACGGATCTCGGTGAGGCTGAATGCTAGTGCATTCAGCCCCCCAAAATCCGACGTGGAACGAAGCCCCCACCCCCCAACCAACGAAAGGCATGAGGGACGAAGTCCCTGCCACCCTCACCCCATGAAAGGCACGCGAAACGGAGCACTTACCTGCTCCTGTCCGCGCTGCTTTGTGAATGGCGGCCGTCCTGCGGCCGCCATTCGCTTCCTCCTCTCAATAGCCATGATAGGCTACGTAAATACTTAAGTAGCCTATCATGGCTAACACAGGGACGCCATTTGCGGCGGCTACCGCCATTTGCGTACGCTGGGTTTTTTCCCCCCTGCCATGATAGGCTATGTAAATACTTATGTAGCCTATCACAGCATGGGGGGAAAAAAACCCAGCATACGCAAATGGCGGCGGCTACCGCCATTTGCGTACACTGGGGTTTTTCCCCCTGCCATGATAGGCTACGTAAATATTTACGTAGCCTATCACGGCTCAATACAGGGACGCAAATGGCGGTGGCTATGACAGCCGCCATTTGCATCCCTGCAGGGCTGCCCAGTGGCCAGATGTCTGGCTGCGGGCAGCTGGCTGGTGGCTCCGCAGGTTGGTCGCGGAGTGGAGCCGGCTGGGCAGGATTCCGGGGGGAGGGACGGAGCGCCTCCCCCCCCGTCAAGGATTCCGGGGGGAGGGACGGAGTGCCTCCCCCCCACCGCGGATTGCCCGGCGCGGAGCCAGGTAGGTGTTTCGTACATCCCTGTTTATGAAAGGGCTAGTGAGAGAGGGACTGGGAATGTTACTTTATTTCATTTTTGTTTGTTTATTTCTACCCTGCCTCAAGGTAGCGAACATGAAATAATTAGGGATGGCGGAGAATTCTGCCACGGATCCCAGTGAGGCATCCCAGTGAGGATCCCAGTGAGGATCGCATTCGGCCCCCCGGAATCTGTCGCGGAGCGAAGCCCACCCACTCCCCACCCTGTGAAATGCGCGTGAAACGGAGCCTACCTGGCTCTGGCTCTGGGTCCGGCGGTGGCTGTGGCGGCTCTGGCCACTGCCAGGCTGCTGCAGCTGCAAATGGCAGCTGTCGTAGCAGCCGCCATTTATGTCCCTATGCCAGCCTGTGATAGCCTACGTATATATTTACGTAGCCTATCACAGCTAAAGCAGGGACCCAAATGGCGTCCCCTATGCCATTTGCGTCCCTGCTTTAGCCGTGATAGGCTACGTAAATATTTACGTAGCCTATCATGGGCTTGCGTAGGGATGCAAACGGCATTCCCTACGCAGGACGCCATTTGCATCCACAGCAGCCCGGCAGTGGCTGGAGGCCCCGCTGCGGGTTGGCCCGGCCAGCAGCTCCGCGGCCTGGCCACGGAGCAGAGCCGGCCGGGCAAGATTCCAGGGGGGAGGAACGGATCACCTCCCCCCCCGTCGAGGATTCCGTGGGGAGGAACGGATCGCCTCCCCCCACCTGCGGAATCTGGCGGAGCCATGTAAGCAGGGTTTCGTACACCCCTAGAAATAATATAATGGGTTGTATCCAGACTTAGTCACACTTGGAGTAGACCCATTGAAACCAAGTTGACTGAAGTTAATCATGAATAGCTTACACCCCAATGACTGCAATGGGTCTGTTCTAAGTATGGCTAAGAGGATTTCTGCACCAGCCTAAAGTCCTGCAACTTTACTGGGGCTTCTGCTTCTGGATTCCTTGCAAGATTATGATTGGCTCCTTTCCACATGGGTTTCCCCTTTCCCCCCTTCTTTCTAGGCAAGTTCTATATGTTTCATTATAAAGCCACTAGATGGCACAGTAGTACTATTTGCAATATAGTGCCATTTCATCAGTACACCATAGATTTATCACGGTTTGTAGTGGGAAGAGGGGAAATGCTGGGGGGTGTCTCCATGAGCGATTTCCTCCAAGCTGGCTGTGTTTGGAAGTCGTTAGGGATAGATGATGTCATGGCCATCCAGCAGCCACCCCAGAGCTTATCAGGGAAAAACTGGATTTCCTGAGACTGCTTAAAGTCCAATTCTTTTCCTCAAGTCCAATTCTTTTCCTCAAGGTTCTCAGCATTATAGTTGTTGTGCACCCCAACCCTGCATTGACCTCGGGTATGCTAGCCCTGCCCAGGGGTGTGCCTTTCACCATGACCCCAGTCAAGGGATGTTTCCTGCATATTTCCCATCCGTGTGTTTCCCAGCAAAAATCAATTAGCATATACTCAGAAGTAACTCCCATTGTGGTCAATGAGGCTTGCCCCCTGAATGTGCACATCAGAATTTACAGCAATCCCCCCCAGTTGAAACACCACATTTTAAAGCACTGATTTCCTAAAGGCTGTAAAGCTCTTTCTCGAAGCTGCGATTCTCCATTGTTTGGTTTATCGCTATTCAGAAGTAACTACATCCACCTTCCATCATCCCAATCCTGCACAGCATCAGGTTAGAAAGGGGGATGGTTTCCCATCTGTTTCTCCTCCCTGTCTTTCCCAGCACAAACATATGTGTGTCTACTCAGGAGTAACTCCCATTGTGGTCAATGAGGCTGTTCCCAAACTGCACACTCCCGAGATTCCCATGAATCAAAATCACGCATTTAGAGAGCCCTAATGTTAAAGCTTTGAAGCTTTGAGTCTTCAATTGATCACAGCAGGGCAACTGGAACACCGTGTTCTTTTCATGATTGTTGCGGGGGGGGGGGGAGAAAGAGAGTGATTTCTGTGGATACAGGGGAGGAAACCTCCCAGGATTTTATCAAAGGAGAAAGGGGGGAGAGCCTGGATGGGGGGGGAGCCTCTCTTATTGGTTGAGCAGCCCCTGCCAGTCAGATGATGTTCACCCCACACCCGGAAGTATGTTATGTGAAGCAACTGCAATATACTTGCTTGTGGAGCCCTGCACAGACCAAGGCTGGTTCCTTGAAAAATCCGGGTAAACCACGATTGGCTTCTCCTTCTATTGTCATGGAGAATACCCCCTGGACTTTCATTGTCATGAAAAAGAATGCGATAAAGGTTGCAAAGAGTGGGTTGGTGCCCTGGAGGATGACGACATCGGTGTATAGGACCTGTGAACTGTGAGTGACCAATCACAAGCACACAATAAATGTTTCATGTAGAAACAGCCTAAGTCTGGATACAACCCAATATCATTAGATTAGGCTGTTTCTACCTTGCCTGGCATTGGTCTGAGATACTACAACCTCCTCCTCCTCCTTTTCCTCTTCCTCCTCCAAACTGAGTTCTTATTAAATCATTGCAGTTATTCTCATTTCCTTTTCTCTTATCTCACTATCCTAACCTGGCTGTATGTTCCTAACTCCCTCCCCCCCCAGGTCTAGCGAGTACCGTCCTACACAATTTTTTCACTGTTGCTATTAGTATTGGATCCTTCTCACTCTTATGTCACTATGTCAGCTGTCTCCTAAAGATATCACCTTGATTGTTTTCTAAAGCAGGGGTGGGCAACATGTGGCCCTCCAGATGTTTTGGCCTACAACTCCCATCATGCCTCACCCATTGGTTATGCTCGCTAGAGCTGATGGGAGTTCTAGGCCAAAGTAACTGGAGGGCCACAGGTTGCCAACCCCCGTTCTGAGACTTGGGTCTTGGGGTCCTCATGCTACACTTTAAGATATGAACACACTCTCCCAAGTTTAATCTGAGCAGAGAAGCAAACATGAGCAAACATTAAATAAATAAATACATACATACATACATACATAAATAGAGGTCAGAATTACAATTGAGAGAGAAGCTTTTTGACATTGAATCATTTTCAAAATCTTGAAGTCTTCTCGGCCCTGAACATTAAGATTCTGGATATCAATATTAATGTTGATATTTCAAGTGACTTAAAGGGTGCTTCCCCAGGTGTGATGTGGGAACACATCTGTTCCTTTAAATAGCAGTGCAAGATGTAGCCTTCAGCTGGGTTTGCACCTATAACATTAATCATCTGTGAGTTATCATATCCTGTTATCTTGGTATCCTCATCTGTATGCATCTCAACCAGGTATCATCTTATATAGTCATCTATACATTTGGATATATTATATACAAGGGACTATATCAGTAATACATCATTGAAATGGTACAGGTGTCCAGAGGACCAGGAAAAATAGTCTTGAGTCACTTCAAAGACTAACAAATTTATTATAACATAAACTTTTGTCCATTTCCTCAGAGAAAATTGTTACAAAGGGCCAGAATTCAGCATTTGTGGGTGAAAGGGGGGGGGGAATGATGAGACGACATGAGTATTTTGGCATAAAATCGGGCCACATTTTATTAGAAAGGTACAATCTGCAAAGGAAAGCAAAGGCGGGCACATCTCTATGCCAGACTAGTCTGGTCTTGTATTGGGCGAGTCATTCGGGGGGTGGTGCGATCGGTCACCACCTCGCAGGTCTCCGCAGTTTGGGGGTTGGGAGGCCTTCCCATGTGCCCCCCCCCCCCCGGTCCATGGAACCTGAGTGGGTGAGGAGAGTCGGCTTCAAAGGTAAGCCATATCTCCCAGCTCGGGCTGCAAAACCCTGAGCCAGAAGCCTCGGGCCTTACCAGTCACCTGAAACAGTGCCTCCGAATGCTCACCGGCCCTATCCCATAGGAAGTTCCCACCCAGATCCGCCTATTTAGTAATGTGACCAATTTGACCGAAGGGATTAACTGGGCCAAAACAACCTATACAACTCCCTAACCCCACTTACAAGGTGAAGTAGGCAAAGAAACAACAACCCATAGCTAAGGCCAATCAGGCTAAGAGCGAAAATTCCTACTTGGCCTCCCAATGGGACGATCAGTGAAACCCACACTGCATCTAGGGTAGGAAGGAGGGAGCCTTGCACGAAGAATGGAGGAGAAAGGAGGGCCATGCAGCCTAAAATGGCTGGCTTGCCCCTCCTCCCCTCTGATGTCATCAGTGAGTGCCAAATGGTGTTCACCCATGTCTCATCTTCCTCCCTCCGCCTGCAAAATCCCTCCCACGGCCAGGCAAGCCAGATGTGGGGTGAGGGTATTTGCAGGCGAAAGGAGGGGGGGAAATGATGAGACGACATGAGTATTTTGGTGTAAAATCAGGCCACATTTTATTAGAAAGGTACAATCTGAGAAGGAAAGCAAAGGCAGGCACATCTCTATGCCAGACTAGTCTGGCCTTGTATTGGGCGAGTCATTCGACACCTGGGGAGTGGCGTGATTGGTCACCACCCCGCAGGTCTCCCCAATTTTGGGATCAGGAGGCCTTCCCATGTCACCCCCCCAAGCCATGGAACCTGAGTGAGTGAGGAGAGTTGGCCTCAAAGGTAAGCTGTATCTCCCAACTCAGGCTGCAAAACTCTGAGCCAGAAGCCTCAGGCCTTACCAGTCACCTGAAACAGTGCCTCCGAATGCTCGCCAGTACTATCCCATAGGAAGTGCCCACCCAGAACCGCCACAGGAGGACGACAAGCCTCTGCTTATTTGATCTCCCCCCACCTGCGCTGAATTAACTCAAAGATACCCCTTCACAGATCGGTGAAAAAGAAATCGTTGCCCAAGTCTATTAGTTCAATGCCTTCTTCCTTACAGAGCTCCCTCCGAGTATGAGAAATATCTGGGTGAACAATAGTCCCATCACCCTGCCTGGCTAAGAAATTCCCTGTTTCCCTATTCACCTTCTTACGGGCCCTATCTAGCGCTCAGGAGTAGAGACCATCCCTCCAGGCCAACCTCGGCAGCAGGCAGGACCAAACAATGGAAATCCCCAGCGAGCAAAGCCGTATCAGTCATATGTCATCTAAAGCCTGTAGAATCAAGGCCTTGCCCTTAGTAAGCCCAAGTTGTTCCCCCCCAGGTGCAAAACCAGAACCTGTGGGGGACCCTTTCCAGTCCTTGCTGGAATAATATGGGCAGGAGGTGCTCCCAACACATGCTGCATCTGCCCAACCACTGAATGGTGGCATACCAGGCAGCTGAGACCGAGCTGAGATCCTCAGCTTGACAAGGAGGCCCTCCGTCCAGCCCAGAATACCACGCTGTGCCCACAGATGAGCACCCGCACAGGCTCTTGCACACTCCAACGATCTAGAAGAATAAGAACCACATGTGAACAACCACAATTCACGCCATTAGAGCCCTGGCAGAGGCCTCACACAGGCCCAATATGCCTTGGAGTGCCATCTGCCCACCGTCTGGACTTTGTCCATTGTGAAGCCTATCGAGGCTGCCCTGATGCAGAATGAATGTGTACAGAAACAGAATGTACCCAGGCCCAAAGCCTTCAAGGCCAGCCTAGAGTCTGTCCAGAACTGATATTTGGTTAAGGGGGAAGAGTCAGTATGACAAAACGAAGGGCCGGGCAAATGCCCGCGCACATTGAGAAATGCCCCCCAAGCCGTGACCAGTCATAACTCCTGCACCGGAGCAGGGAATAGTGACACTCTCACCCCCCTCCCAGTTTGATCAGTCTTGGACTTTCTTAGCTGTATGTGGACCACCTCCTGGGAGAATTGGATGTCACCGAACTGTAGAGCCCGCCCGGACTGATAGCCCTTGGCTGACACCACAAGTTTGGAGATACGAAATGCTCTAAAAAATGCCATCAACGCCGTGGCATGGAACAAGAAGGCCTTGTGTTGAGAGCTACACAGAGAAGGCCATTGCCCCCTCAGCTCCAGTAGTATATCCAATGACAATGGGAGCCTTGAGTCTGGGGGTGCCAGGGACGCCCTGGACCAACCCTGGGCAACCTGCCTGACCCTGAAGTCAGCCGTGTTGTTGTCCACGCCCTTCATCTTAGACCAGAAGGCCACTGCTGATAGCCTACCACCAATAGTCCGAGCGGACAAGCCTCTCCTGTGAGCATGGACGCAGAACTGGAGCAAGTGATCCACTGGAATGGATCAAAGCTGCTGCAGCTGTGAGGTAGCCCTAAAGACAAAGAACTCCCTACCTGCTTTGGTGTAAGAAGCTCATGTGCTGAGGGCTATGGACTGCAAGATGGCCTGTTCTGCCTCTTCCAGCCAATCTCCCGAAGGGTGTCTGGCATGGTGTCTGGCACTTCCTGCACCCAGGGGGCCATTTCTCAAAATCGCTGGACCTGGTTACATGACAAAGCATCAGCTATAGCGTTGTCCAGGCCAGGAATATGCCATGCATGGAATAAAATATTAAAGCGTAGGCATTGTAATGTGAACACCCTTACCAAAACCATGACCCTATGATTGCGTGATGACAAAGAATTTATGACCTGGATGGTGGCCTGATTGTCGCACCAAAAGTGCACCACAGAATTTGACAGTTGTTCAGCCCAGAGATGAGCTGCCACATAAATTGGGGAAAATTCCAAGAAGGTAAGGTACTTGCTAATGCCTGTGTCCAACCAATCTGCAGGCCACCGCTTGGAGCACCAGCGGTCCCTGAAAACGACCCCAAAGCCCAGGGCCCTGGATGTATCGGAGTGTATTTGCAGTTCCATCTCCAATAATAGTTCTCTCCTCCAGAACGAGATGCCATTAAATGAGTCGAGAAAGTGCAGCCAAACGAGCAAGTTGTCTTTCATGGCAGACGATACTTGGACTCGGTGAGGTGGGAGACAGAGGCCCTGCATAGCGTTGCAGAGGTGTCGAAGAAACGCCCTGCCAGGTGCAATCACCTTACAGGCAAAATTGCGGTGTCTGACCACTTCTTGACGGGCATGCAGCATTGCCTTCCTAGAACCCAATATACTCAAGATCTTGCCTTTAAGGGCCAAGAGTTTGTCAGAGGGGAGCCTACAAGATTGGTTCACTGAGTCCATGTCAATTCCTAAGAATGTGATGGAGGAAGAAAGGCCCTTGGTCTTCTCTGTCACCAAAGGAACAGTCATTTCCTCCGCTAGGGCGGAAAACTCCCGCATTAGATATGCACGCTTGGAGGAACCGCCCAGGCCTGCAAATAAAAAATCACCCAAGTAGTGTACTGACATAAAGACATTTACTTCTTGGGAGGACAGCAATGACAAATCTTGATCAAATAGTTAAGAGCAGAGACATCACACTGACAACAAAGGTCCGCATAGTTAAAGCAATGGTATTCCCTGTAGTAACCTATGGCTGTGAGAGCTGGACCATAAGGAAGGCTGAGCAAAGGAAGATAGATGCTTTTGAACTGTGGTGCTAGAGGAAAATTCTGAGAGTGCCTTGGACTGCAAGAAGATCAAACCAGTCCATACTCCAGGAAATAAAGCCAGACTGTTCACTTGAGGGAATGATATTAAAGGCAAAACTGAAGTACTTTGGCCACATAATGAGAAGATAGGATACCCTGGAGAAGATGCTGATGCTAGGGAAAGTGGAAGGCAAAAGGAAGAGGGGCCGACCAAGGGTAAGGTGGATGGATGATATTCTGGAGGTGATGGGCTCGACCTTGGGGGAGCTGGGGGTGGCGACAGCCAACAGGAAGCTCTGGCGTGGGCTGGTAGGGATGTCAGAAAATTCCACGACGGATCTCGGTGAGGCCGAATGCCAGTGCATTCGGCCCCCCGAAAACTGTCGTGGAATGACACCCCCACCCCCCAACCCACGAAAGGCGCGCGAAACGGAGCACTTACCTGCTCCCGTCCGCGCTGCTGTGCGAATGGCGGCCATCCTGCGGCCGCCATTCGCTTCCTCCTTCTTCAGCTGTGATAGGCTTCATAAATACTTTTGTAGCCTATCACGGTGCGGGGGGGGGGAAACCCCAGCATATGCAAATGTTGGTAGCTGCCGCCATTTGCGTACGCTGGGTTTTTTCCCCCCCTGCCGTGATAGGCTACGTAAATATTTACGTAGCCTATCACGGCAAGGGGGAAAAAAAACCCAGCCTACTCAAATGGCGGCAGCTACCACCATTTGCATATGCTGGGGTTTTCCCCCTGCCGTGATAGGCTATGTAAATATTTACGTAGCCTATCATGGCTCACTACAGGGACGCAAATGATGGCGGCTACGACAGCCTCCATTTGCGTTCCTGCAGGGCTGCCCAGCGGCCGGATGTCCGGCTGCGGGCAGCCGGAGCCGGCCGGCGGCTCCACAGCTTGGCCACGGAGCGGAGCTGGCCAGCCAGGATTCCATTGGGAGGCACGGAGCGCCTCCCCCCCCAGCAAGGATTACGGGGGGAGGGACGGAGCGCCTCCCCCCACCTGCGGAACCTGGCAGAGCCAGGTAAGCGGGGTTTCATACGTCCCTATGGGCTGGTCCATGAAGTCATGAAGAGTCGGAAGTGACTGACCGAATAAACAACAAGTGTACCAAACTCAGAGACCCAGTCCTGTCCCTCAAGGCCCACTGAAAGAAGGAACTGAACTTCTCAAACATGGCACAGGATACTGAACACCCCATGGGAATATCTCTGTCCACGTAGAATTGGCCTTGAAAGCTGAACCCTAACAGGTCGAAGTCCTCAGGACAGATAGGCAACAGGCGAAATGCAGATTTAATATCGCGTTTCCCCATGAGGGCCTTGGGCCCTAAAGCCTTTACCATTGTGACTGCCACATCAAAGGATGTGTAATGAACTGAGCACAGGTGTTCAGGGATGGCATCGTTCACCGATTCACACTTAGGGAAAGACAGGTGGTAGATCAAAGTGCCTTTTTTGGCACTATGCCTAGAGGGGACACCCACAAGATGTGGGGTGGGGGAGTAAAATGGACCAAGGACCCTTCTGGCAGCAACCTCCTTATCAATCTTCTCCCTGACCAAATGCTCGAAATTGGCAATGGATTTCTGATTCTGGGAAAATTGAGCATGGTGCTGGCCCAGAAGAGGAATCCGAAAACTCTGAGAAAATCCCTCCTGCAGGTAAAGGGTGTTGTCTCGGCACAGGTACCGCTTTAAGAGGCGCCTCAAGGGTTCCAACACCGCCGGACTTCCTGTCCCCATGCCATTCCCTATTTGGGCCCCGGAAACTCCTAGTCCTGGGGCAACTAATGAAGGCATGCTGTCCACCGCAAATGGAGCACTCATGGCGAAACCTGCACAGTGATTTGGAACAGGTGCCTCTGGAGCTAAACTCCCAACAAAGAGTGCGGTGTTGAACCACCTGCCCCGTGCCAGCCTTAGGGGCTGAAGCGGGCACCTGTTTGGACAATATGTGCCCACTATTGGACCTATCTCCAAAACCTGGCCTGGCCGGTGTCATGAACTGGAGCCACAGGTCCTGGTCCTTGGCATCCCACCACAAGGCAAGGTCAAAGGTGGCACGCATACGAAAGGATTTGTCGTAAGCCAGCCAGGCACTGCCCTCATATTTGGTATAGGCCCTGTATATAATGTCTAAATACTTCGTAAGGACCCAACCCCTCTCTGGGTGTTTCTGTTGGATAACACCCATATAAATAAGGAACCTGGGCAGCTAATTGGCCCAGGTGTGGGAGACTTTCTTACGTCGTACCTACTCCTGGTCCCTATCACCAGATTTTTCCCCTTCCTTTACTTCCAACTCACAGAATAACAGTGGGGATTCATCCACAAATTTCCCTTTTAATATCTTTTCCGTGGTAGCCAGTAACAGATGGTAGCCCAGGGGAGTAGATGTTGCCCCAGTTGGAACTGGCCCCTTTTCCACTCTGGCGTATGGATCACTGGCCACCCCAGTGGACTCGGCCAGAGCTGAAGGTTCACTGCCTACAGGGCCACACCAAACAGCAGCGCATGCAGCCGCCATAGGTGAGGTCTGACTGGAAGCCACGTCGGTATTTGTCCCAGGTGGCAAAGTGGTCCTCAGAAGTGTGGAGGTTTTTACCACTACCCCACCAGAGGAGTCTGGAATGGAGATGCCAAGGGTACGGGGGGGGGGGGGTTGAACTGTCACTGGTGCATGCACAGCATGAGAGATGTCCATCTTTGGGGGGAAGCTGTGGGCCGTGGGCGTGATCCCCTGACCAGACGCACAAGGCGGTCCACCGGGCTGGGCGACGCTGCCCCAGAGGGCAGGCAAATAGAAGTATCCCCCCTCTGAGTGGGGAATGGCCAAAACACCCGCCATCCAAGGAAACCAACCCCATGGGTAGAATGGGCTCCATCTTTGTGGGGGAACAACTACCCCGGTACCCGTAACTTCACCTACATATGGTGAAACTGTTGCTGCATCCAGGTCGGACCTTGACCAGGTCTGCCGGGGCAGGTGTTGTGCAAGTGGGCTCAACAGTGTGTGGCACTGTGTGGGTGACTGGGGCCAGCCCAGTTGTAGGACTCCCAGAAGCGGGGCTTGTTGGTGATGCTTCTTGCCCTGGTGCGGCCTAGAATGCAGCTTCGATCACATCAAGTCTCGCTGAAATAGAAAGCTACAGGTTTTTCTGGGCCTGCCTTCTCGTCACCTTTGCCCCAGGGTTTTGAGCCACATGCGGTGCCGGGACGGCTGATGTTGGGATCCCTTTGTCCCTCTTCGCTGCCTCCAGCCTGGAAAGGATTAAGGCCATGTCTGGGTCCTCCTCCCCAGATGATGATGAATCAGCCCTGAGAAAATGGCGCTTGGCTGGGGGGCATATGGCCTTCCCTTCTTCCCCCCAAGACCCTTCTTAGGCAGCATTTTATTATTATTTTAATTATTTTTTTTATGAGGAATTGTAAAAGAGAAACCCCAGAACAGGTATGGAGGCAACTATTTATTCCTCGTTACTTATCTTCCCCCCCCGACCAAGTGCACCAAATTGGGCCTTAGGGACCCCCCCCCCACAGGCCCGCCTAGCAGTGGAATGCAGATCAGGGGAGGGGACAAAGAAAAGGGGGGTGCAGCCCAGGCCGGGGCCCCAGACAAACCTCGGGCCTATAGGCCCCCACAGACTGGGCTGGACAGCTGCCTCTCTCCTCCCGGTGCCTCTCCATGAGCAGGCCAAGCCACAGATCCCACTCCCCTACCTTTGGGCCTTAGGAAATCCGGCGAATTGCTGGCTGGAAAGCCTGCATTTACCTTAAACTAAGGCCTTTACGGCCGCAAATGGTGTCCTGGACGCCATTTGCGTCCGCAGTCAGTCCCCTTCAGCCAGCGATACAGTATGGTGGCCGTATCACTGGCAATCTGGAGCCGGAGGATCTGGCCAAATAGGATTCTGCGAGGAGGCGGAAGTAAGTGTTCCGTTCTGCCACGGACTCCGGCGGGGGGCAGTCTTTAGAATCTGGTCTCATTGGAGTCTGTGGCGGAATTCTCTGCCATCCCTACCTGGGAGTAAGCCCAACTTAAATTAATGGGACTTCCTTCTGAGGAGAGCTGTATAGGATTCCACTGTAACTGTTATAGAAATTTTGGTTGTAATATGTCTGTTATCCCATAATTTTATAAGCTAGGCTATATAGAATAGGCTATTCTACCTATTCAACGCTATTTGCGTTGCCCTTATTTTCGCCATAGTCTACGTAAATCTTTACGTAGACTACCCGTGCCAAAATAAGGAACGCAAATGGCGGCGCCCATGGGCGCCACCATTTGCGTACGTGCTTTCCCCCCCCCCCCAAAGTCATCCGTGATAGGCTACGTAAAGATTTACGTAGCCTATCACGGTGTTTTTTTAAAATCTAGCTGTGATAGGCTACGTAAATCTTTACGTAGCCTATCACGTGTTTGTTTGTTTTACTTCTTCTTGGCAGAAGAACTTTTGCGGCCGGAGAGGCGGGGCGCTCCCCCCCGGCCAGAATTTCGGCGGGGAGAAACGGAGCACTTCCCCCCCACTGCGAAGCAAGCTGCGGGACCAGGTAAGGGACTTTCGTCCATCCCTAGACTCGGAGAAAGCTGCGTTTGGGGAGAGATAAATGTGCTTACTATAAGGAGAGGGAACATTGGCAAAAAGACTGCCCAAAGCAAAAAGAGAAGAAGAGGGGGGCCATAAAAGGAAAAGGCTCAGATTTGCCAGTCCCATGTCACCTTCTTGGGCTACCTGATTCGAAAGGGAACCAGAGACCTGAGCACTGCTCAGTTGGACGTCATACAGAAGACACCGAGGCCTAAAGACCTCGAGAGTTGCGAGCCTTCCTTGGGCTCACCGGGTTTTGTACAATGTGGATACTGATTATGGGGGGAAGGCGAAGCCCCTGTATGAAGCTTTGACAAAAGAAAATATCATCCACTGGGAATAGACAAATAAAATGGAAAAGGCTTTTCTTGAGCTGAAGCAAGCCTTGGTGTCACCACCTGCTCTGGCCTTACCAGATCCCAACAAACCGTACCGGCTTTATGTACATGAAAATAAAAGAGTGGCATCGGGGGTTTTAACCCAAAGGACAGGTCCTTCCTGGAGACCTGTAGGATATTACTCCAAGACTATGGATCCACCCGCAAAGGGATGGTCTGCTTGCTTGAGGGCCATGGCAGCAACTGCACTTTTAGTGGAAGAAGCCCAGAAAATTGCGATGGGAGCAGATATGGAGGTGCATACTCCTCATGGCGTACCTCAGATCCTGAGAAGCAATGGAGATGAGTTTTTGAATCCGTCACGCTATGAGATCTCCCTGCTTTCAAGCCCAGGCCTCACATATAAGAAAAGCAATCTTTTAAATCCTGCCACCTTGCTCCCTAAGCCAGATCTAAATTGTCATGACTGTTTAGAAATTTTGAGTCAGGTGACTCTGATCAGGCCTGACTTCACTGATTCCTTGTTACCACAGCCAGACCTTGAGGTGTTTGTAGATAGCTCCAGCTGTGTGATAGAAGAAAAAAGATACACAGGATGTGCAGTAGTTACTCTCGAAAAAGCGCATGAAAAGAGTGCCCATCCCGAAGAAAAAACAGGCAATGCTTTGGCAGATAAGGCTGCAAAAGAAGCCGCACAAATGGGAGGTGAGGAGGTGCATTATAAAAGAGCCCTAATCCCATATTTGAGTACAGACTTAGTTCCGATCTACTCTCCAGCTGAAAATGAGAGAGCTCTTGAACACAAGGCAAAGCAAACTAAAAATAAATAGTGGATCATCCCAGGAGGCAAAGTGTTCATACCCAAGCCTCTTTTGAGCTTTATACTGAGAGACTTGCACCAGGCTACACATTTAAGAAAAATTGCAATAGAAGATCTATTCATGAGACACAGTGTAGCCCCAAAATTATAAAATCCAGAAAGCAGTGGCTTATTGCCCTTTGTGCCTCGAAAACAATCCAAAGATGTTTAAGCCCCCAGCTCAAATGAAAAGTCGCCCATGGGCTTACTATCCTTTTCAGAGACTTCAAACTGACTTTTCAGACTTGCCCCAGATTCATGGCTCTCAGTACCTGCTAGTAATAGTAGCAAACCAATTGACCAGATGGGTTGAGGCATACCCAACTCACACAGACAATAGCCAAGATCTTGTTAAAAGAAGTAGTCCCTAAGTTCCTGTTACCTGAAGAGATTAAATCCAATCAGAGGCCCCATTTTGTTAAACAAGTGACTTAAGCAGTGGCCCAGGCATTACAAATGAACTGGAAGCTGCACCCTCTTAGAAACCTCAATCTTCAAGTCAAGTTAAAAGGATGAATTGCACCCTAAAGTCAATGCTTATTAAAATTTGTTCAGAGACTAAGTTAAAATGACCACAGGCCTTGCCAATCGCCTTGACTCAAATACGGTGCACCCCCAGGGGAAGTATTAAATTGACACCCTTTAAAATGTTATATGGGCGCCCATCTCAGATGTTACCTATGGCTGATAGCTTAAATATGAATTTCAAAGTAAGAGCTTAAGAAATCCAAAAATATGTTACTGCCTTGCAGTCTGTTTTGTCTTGTCTTCACAAGTTCGCAGCACCATACCAATCCTTGCCTTTAGATGCTCCAGTGCATAATTTCAGTCCCGGTGATTGGGTGCTGATCTGGTCCTGGAAAGATGAACCACTTACTGAGAAGTGGAAGGGTCCATTTCAGGTTCTACTTACCACTCACACGGCTATAAAAGTCGCTGGAGGAAATAATTGGATCCATCACACCCGCATAAAAGCATCACCTGCACCAGAGAGAGTCACATCTGAAGCTGACCCACCTGAAGGCCGCCGTTAGAGTAGCAAACCACTAGAGGGATGGGGCAACTTGTAAGACAAATGAGTAAGAACTGTGATGACACTGTAATTATTGAAAAACAATTGTCAGATTCAAAACCAAACAGGGTAGGGGGTAGGCTAGTTACAGAATTGCTTACCTGGGTTCATACCCAGAAATTATTGCACAAAAAAATAGAAAAAGCATCCTAGGCCTCACTTGCCATTTAGAAAAGACCATCAATGCCACAGCCATAATGGTAAGGGCCATGCAATCTGAAATTAAAGATCTCAGCCAGCTAGTAGCCCAATATCGGTTTGTTTTAAATTATCTCTTAGCATGCCAAAGTGGCTTCTGCACCCTAGTGAAGCAAGGGTGTAGAGTAAAGTTCCATGATTTAAACAAAACCATAGAAGATGAAATCGCCAAACTACAAGATATGATTGGACAGAATTATTCAGGAGTTATGGTTGACTCCTTGGTTATGGTTGACTTCCTGGCTCCCTGATTTTGCATGGTTAAAACAACTTGTAATTGGCGCAGTTCTGTTTGTTATGATACTATTGATGATGGTTTGCACCTTTAAGTGTGTAGTCCACTGCTGAACCAAGGAGAGGTATGGGATTTAAGAAAAGCCTTTTGAGGGGGGAGTGTTATAGAAATTTGGGTTGTAATATGTCTGTTATCCCATAATTTTATAGGCTAGGCTATGTCTATTCTACCTTTGTGTGAAATTGTCATGCTAGACAAAGACATAGTGCCTTATCAGAGACTCAGGAATGCCAGGAATATATTTACGTTAGAGTACAAGACTACCTCTCTGCACATGCCTAGATATGTTAAAGGCGCTGCCTGTTTTCTGTTTCCCTCTCACAAAGAGATTAGTACAGCGCAAGCGTAAGACAGCCCCCAAAGGTCTTGCCTATATAAACTTTTGGATCACATCACTTGATTGTGACCTTTGTTGGAGCGTTAGCCCCATGGATTGCCTTATTCTGCAGAATAAAATCGTGTTGGACCAGATCTCTGCCTCCTCTCGTTCTTGGTAAACAAATTGGAAAGTCTACCAGGGAAAGAACACAATTTTTGTAACTTAACTATAATAAATATTGCGGCTGCTCCTTTCTAAGCGCACACTGTTCATGCGGATGTCGTCCAGCAGCACTACATGAACTAGGCCAGTTCTCCTTGCTCCAAAACTTGCAGAAAGACGTATCAGCAGTGTGTGAGCCAACAAGAACAAAGCGAAAGCAGGGACTGGAAGAGAATTTTGCACAGACTTTCATATTGACGTTTTTGCTATGGAACTGCTTTGCACAGAACAAAGTACAAAATCAAAGACTCTCCTCCCCCAAAACATCCTTTTCCAGTTTTAATCAACCGCATCATACTGAGGCAAAAGAACATATGCTCCCAAGAGACCAACTCAGAGAGCAACACCTTCACAAGCCAAGAGCAAGCGAGGAACTCTATAGAAGCATGAAGACTGACACGCATGTGCGTGCACATGCACGCACACACCCACACACACGCAGAGAAAGATCTCACACCAGGCATAGTGAAGTCCCCAAACAGATGTGCTCTGGAAAGAGAGTAGCATCAGTTGAAAAATAGAGAAGGGCAGGGGGGGGGGAACGACTGCTGTACATCCTTAATGCTTCTTTTACAATGCACTTTGCAGGATGAAGTTGTACATTGTTCAACAGTGGTAGCGTAATCGGTGTTGAGCAGGGAAGAATGAGTAGATATAAGCTGTGGTGGGTGGCAGGCGTGAAGGAGAGGAAGATGACTTGCAAGGAGCTCTGTTACTGCCAAAGGCTGACTGGAGGCTGAACTAGACAAGACACCATTCACACAATTAGACATTGTACGTGGGTGGCTTTCCAAAGTAAATAGCAGAACCTAGTAGCACATTTCTCCTGCAACATGTTTGCTATTTGCTGGTGGGGAGGGAGCTCCCATTTTTACTAATGGAAACTTTTCTTCCAATGCAAATTACAGGTGCAGGGACTCTGATCTGGTTTGGAACGGCAGTTGGGGGAACCCAGTTAGGACCAGGCCCCCTGCACCTTCTGTTTACTTTTAAGAACCTCATTCATTTGGCCCTGAGATCCCTCTACTGCTTACATGTGTGTGTGTGTGGGGGGGGGGACAGGGGTGGTGGTCGTGGCTTGCTCTACCTTACTCTTTCTCACTTCTGAGTAAACATGCATTGAACTGAGTTACCCCCTGCTGCTTTCTTGGGTTTACTTCTGAGTAGATTGGTAAAATCAAAACATAAACTAGCTTGGTAAAATGATTCTTCTCATTCAGTAGGGCCTGCCCCCCTTTTGACTCCACCTACTTTGACTGTAGCTACTTGGACTGTAGCCCTTCACCTCAGGCTCCGCCCACCTCTGGAATGTGGCCCCTTTCACAATTGGAATTCTGCCCTTGGTAAGTAGATTTCTGGTACATGCATGTGAATGCCCATTACTGGGCCAAATAGGAATCTTCTACGTGTTGGAGGGGGTTGGTTTCTTTCTCAAATATTATTTTGGGGAGGTGGGGGAAGAGAAGCCCACAGTGTTTGTAGATTGCCTTGCCCAAGCCACCAAACAGTAAATATGCCATCTGCACACAGATAAGCATCTACATCAGTAGTATTCTACTTTTTTCAGGTTGGGACCTACAACAAACAGGCATTTAAGGACCCACTTTTAAACTACACACACACATGAACGTTGGTAGGACTAGTGCTGCGATCCACCAAGAGTGGGTCCCAACCACCAGGTGAAGAGCAGTGATTCTAGATAAATACCAGTATGCCTCAGTGCATGCTGCCTTCCATCTGGCTTTCCCTTGTGCTCGTCTCTGCACCTGCTAGGTAGTTCAAGGTTCAACTGTCCCACAAGCACAGAGGCAGAGAAAGCCACCATGCTGCCATTGCCCCTCACCAGCTCTGACAGAGAGAGCGAGATGACGTTTTGCAGTGTTTTATCAATGTGCGCATGCATACTGGTAACATGTGCATGTGCACTGGGAAGGTTAAAGACATGAATGAACAGGAGGAATGGAGGAGCTGAGGCAAACTGCATCCTTGTAGTTCTCTACAGCAGCCTCCCTCAACTTGGGGTCCTCCAGAGGTATTGTACTAGAACTCCCACCATTCCTAGCCAAAGGCCACACTAGCTGGGATAAGGGGGTTGTAGTATTATACTTCTGGAGGGCCCCAAGTTGGGGGAGGCTGCTATACAAAATTCAGAAATTAAAACAAAACAAAACAGAATAATGGAGAATTTCTAATGAATTTGTCCCATTTCAGAAATCAGATTAGGTCACTGGAAACACTCAAATCTTGGGAGAAGTTCAGATGAAGCGTTTCAGAAGCACCTATATGTAAAAGTAGATTTTGATCTGCCGTTGTGCAGCAGAGTTTCTGGAGACTTCCTGCCCTCACATGCTACGAAGTTTTTTAAAAGTTCTTTTAATATTAAAATAATCTCTAATAGTGAAGTATTTTAGATTCTCTAATTAAGAGGAGTGTGTGCTCCTAAATCTATCTCTTGGGGGATTATATGCAATTCACCTTTTTTCTCCTCTCTTGCTGGAGTAGAGAACCATTGCTGTGCCCTGTTGGCTACCTTCAGACACAACATGTTTGCTGTTGCTAATGACCTCCAGGAAAAATGGCATTCCCTTTCAGAGCTAATATCATTTCAGAGTGGAAAGTATATTTGCTGACACTCTTCCAGAGATACACTTTCCTCCTCCTACTATGAATCATGAATTCCACTTTGCCATCATGCTTCACAGACAGTTGAGGAGACGCTCATATTTCTCCTTTGCCTCTTGGAACAAGATCTTTACACCATGCAAACACATCTCTTTGAACATTGTTTGGTGAAATCCACTTTCTTCTCCTGAAAATACAGTGAACAATGGCGTGTGCATTTTTAAAAAAAGCTTTAGGCAAAACCAACAACAACCCCCAAACAGTTTCAGATAATAGAGCAAAGAAATTAAATTTGTATTAAAACCACTGAACAAAACAACCGTCTCTTATGATATAATGACACAGTAGAGTTGAGTGCCCAGGTGTATGGAGAATTTTTGTCAAATCTGATTTTATACCAAACATGCATGCTGGTGTTGTCACTATCATATCTGTATGTCTGTAGGCAAACCAAAAAGCTACATTTTGATAGTGAATTAGGAGATTCGAGCTCTTTCTGAGCACATGGAGCATCTGGACAGCTGAACAAAAAAGAGCTGCTGGGAACAGCCTATTTTTAAAGCTTACTAAAAAATTTTTTTTCAAAAGTATCATAAATAATGGTCTTTTCCCCAACCCTAAATGCCAGTGCATCCCCTGACTCTGAAATTAATTCATCATTGAATTTGTTTGTAGGTAACTGGGAAAAGAGGAGAGGAGGTATTTATTATAAGAATAAGAATATCTGACATGTTACCTGCTGCAAATGCTTGTTACAAGAAGACGTTATTGCTGGGAAATATTTCACTTGTTGAAGACACATGCTGCATATGTTTTTTGGTTTTTTTTAACAATTATGTGAACATTGTTTTAAAACTCTCTACAAATAGTTTGGGGTTGGGGTTTGTTTTTTTCATTACCAATGCTGCTTCACGGTTGACAATGTTGTACACTAGTGTCAGATCAAACTGGCATATTTTTCCCCATTTTTATTTATTTTTATCTGAAAGGAGACCACTCATGAGTCTTCCACTATGCTTTTACAGAGACTACATTTTAAACCATAAATCTAATGATGTTATAGGACTGGAACAATGAGTGATTTTTGTGGGAAAATGAGAAGTCACTGAGACAGATTACTCTGGTGAAGATCCCAGGTAGTGACCATTCTGGAAACCACCTAACTTGCCTTTTCCCTCCCCAGTTGGCTCCTGGGAATGAGAGTTTGTTCTACACCCACGTTTTGCCTGTCTTTCTCCTTCTCCATCCCTGCCATGAGATTTATGACACTTCCCCTCCCTGCACGCCCTTCTACTTCTCCGGAGAAGAACAACCTTTCTCCTGTTGCATCACAGCTATCCTCAGGTCATTGTCATGCAGAGTAGGGGAGGGGGCACTGTGAAGGCCTGGTTCCCTCAGAAATATTCTAGCCCCCTTACCCAAATTTTCAGCTTTAATTGTGAAAAAGCCAATTTCTAGCCATTTTACTTCTGGAGAGACAGTGAAAATAATTCAGGAAGTATTCTGTCCTATTGTTGAGGCCCTAACCAAATGTTTTGGAGGATATGTGGCTGACTAACCCATGTGCTCTTCATATGTCTCCCCAGTAATGTCTAGAAAAAGAAATCCAACCATAA
Source organism: Heloderma suspectum (assembly GCF_057233095.1). Lineage (NCBI taxonomy): Eukaryota > Metazoa > Chordata > Lepidosauria > Squamata > Helodermatidae > Heloderma > Heloderma suspectum. The sequence continues at coordinate 93,510,345 of NC_139459.1, forward strand.
TACGCTGTCATTTTATGTGGTACCCTTACCAAATTACATCTGCGGGGTGGCTGCACAAGCAGGGTCTTTTCAGTGTTGGTACCCCAGTTATTGAACTTCATCCTCAGAGGGGCATGAGGATGTTGGCCTCCACCAACATGCCTGGTTTTTTAGGCACCAGGTGAAGGCCTTGTATATTTCCCAGGCTTTTCCATCTTAAATATCTTTTACTACTTGCTAGATCTGTTGTACTGATGGGATTCTCTGCTGCTAGTTTTATGCTGTTGCTGCCTTTACTCTGATCTGGTTGGCACGATTGTAGCGTGGTTAACAAACCATGGTGGCTTATTTCCCTTGCCACATGTGCCAGCTGTGTGCTGGCTGGATTTCCTTAGTTACCCTCACTGGCATGGCTTGTCATGTTGTCCGAACCCAAGTGACATGGACTGTTGGGGGGGGGCAGCAACTCTCAAAAATAACCCAATGACAGCCCATGGGTTATTTGAGGGTTGCTGCCCTCTCTAACCAGGTTCAGATGACATGGCATGCTGTGCCAGAGAGGGTAATTAGAGAAATCCAACAATCACATGAGGTGGGGGAAATAAGTCATGTGGCTTATTGCCCTCACTGTGATCATGCAAAACTGGCCCAGTGCTTTGGATTTTATGTTCATGTTGTATTTTTGTATTTTACGGTCAGTTTTTTCAAATCTGCAAACTACTTACACCTAAAGAATTTCTGTTTTCAGGCAATATATAAATATTGAAAATAAATAAAGCAAAGAATTCATTGTTTCCTTGCCCCCTACAAACATGAGCCAATAAGTTGGAATAGAGGCAGGAAAACATGAAATTTGATGACATTGATTATTTCACTTTTTTTTTTTTCCTCTGAGTGTTACAGAGAGATAGAACCCAGGGTCATCCCATGAAGCTGGTTGATGGGAGATTCAGGACAGATAAAAGGAAATACACAGCACATAGTTACACTATGGAACTCACTATCAGAAGATGTAGTGATGACCACCAATTCGGATGGCTTTAAAATGGGGTTAGACAAATTCCTGGAGGAGAAAGCTGTTAACGGCTACTAGTCCTGATGGCTATATGCTACCTCCAGTATTAGAAGCAGTATGCCTATGTATATCAGTTGCTGGGGAACATGGGTGGGAGGGTGCTGTTGCCCTCATGTCCTGCTTATGGATTTCCTGTGGGCAGCTGGCTGGACACTGTATAAACAGAATGCTGGACTAAATGGACCCTTGGTCTGAATAAGCATGGCTCTTCTTATGTTCTTATGAGATTCACTGGAGGGCAGGAAAACAGGTTTTGCCTTTCAAAAGGAGTCCCAGTTGGAGAGAATTCAGTCTTCCTTACCATTAGAGCCCCATGGGCCAGTTTTGCAGGAAACCTGTTTGACTCTTGCCCTAGGCAAAAGTCTTGCAGAAAACTAACATGGAATTTTGCAACATCTACTGTTTCCTTTAAGCACATATGAAGCTTTTTTTTCTAGTCAAATTTAATTTGCATGTTTGGGGTATTATATTTGCATTGATCAATGAGGACACCGATTGAAGGCTGCCATCTGAAAAATGGAAACATCATCAAAGAACTCATGAAGCTCATCGTAACTGATACTGTTACAGAATGACAAGGATGCACCACTAATTTGGCAATAATTACACTCTCATAATGACTACTAATGGAAAGGTGGGATCATGCTGCAGTCAGACAGCATAATCATCATTTAAAATAAATAGGTGCTTTTGAGGGGGAGAAATTATATCAAATTCAGATAAAACATCAGTCATTGTTATGTATCATCCTAATAATTCTTTAGCAAGTAAAGCAACATTTAAAAGAGCTTCCAATGACTTTCATTTCTTTATTTGCCATTTAGGAAAAAAGAATACCAATCTTAGTAGGTTGTCAATGCAGTAAAACAACTGGGCCATTAATGCATTCCTTTGGTAAAAGAAATACACATAACATCCCATGAGAGAGATTATCTGTTGTTTTCTCTATATTATCCCAGGCAACAGTGCAGTTTGATCTGCATGCTCTCATCTGAATGTGTGGTATGTTTTTATTCAATAGTGGAGCCGTCTGGGGAGTGAATTTCCTGAAGAATGACAGTAATAAACACATGGCAATGTTTTACCTGTTTTACCCATGCATGAACTTTAATAAAGTCTGAAACTCAGAGTGAATTTTAGATGAAAAATAATGCATCGTGGAGCACTTTAAACCTGAAGAGATGAGCTCTATTGAACTGAATTAAATTTAGGCAAAAACTGATAGCAGGGGATGCATGCCAGGGTTTAAACGAAGGCCAAAAGGAAAGTGACAATCCACATTCTGCTGGTGATGGAAATGACCACCACATTGTTGCAACAGATTAAAATTTTGTAGGAAGCTGAACATTGTAAATGAATGAGCTCTTGCTTATCCCATATATCTTTTCTGGTCCCCCCCCCTGCCACTCCCCAAATTATATAAATGAACTGTTGTATAGTGCAGCCTTCCCCAACCTGTGCCCTCCAGATTTGTTAAATTACAACTTCCATACTGGCTGGCTGGGGATCCTGGAAACTGTAGTCCAATACATCTGGAGGGCACCACGTTGGGAAAGGCTGGTATAGCAGTTAGAGTGTTGAGCTAAGACCCAGAGACCAAAGTTCAAATCCCCACTTGGCCATGAAGCTCACTGGGGGACTTTGGGCCAGTCGGTCTCTCTCAGCCTAAGCTACCTCACAAGGTTGTTGTGAGGATAAAATGAGAGGAGGAAAAACTATGTATGCTGCTCTGAACTTTGCTTCTCTTCTTTCAAGTAGTTTCTAGCATCTCACATCTATTAATAACCAAAGAGATGAGTTGCTAGCAAAATAAAGATGGATTTGCTGGAATATGAGCTATGGGTTGTACTCAATATTACTCTTACATTGAGTAGACCCATTGAAATGAATTGCATTTCCTAGATTAACACTGGATACAATCGTTCAGATTACCATCACTAGATCACTTTAGTGGCAAATGGAATGCAGTATACATTTCCCCAAATTGTCAATGATCACATCTTAAGAAGAAGGTTGAGTGATCTCTCTCTCTCTCTCTCAAATCTACAGGCATAATCCAATCGAAGTTAAGTATGTTTCAGGCCAGATCTACACCTTGTGTCATTTCATTATGATCCCATCACGGTAACGCTATATCCCTCTTGTGCATTTATACCTTGTAGGGCATGCTATGACTTTTGTTGCAGTATTTTGGATAATGTGGAATAAAAAGCAGAAAATAACACTACAATAGTGGTATATAGAATGTGTAATGTGCACACTTATCAGTGCACTTCAATACCCCACTATAAAGCGGTGGTGTAGATCTGGCCTCAGTCTCTCCCAAGGCAAGATGGGCTCGTGTATATGCGTCCCATACTACTTTGCTTGATGAAATCATATTTATAATATATTTTTCCAAGGAAGGCTACATTAAATAAATTCATTACAAACTGTGAGCACTATTCATTTTAATGATAATAACTTGCCTACACAGTGTTCTTTAGATGTGAAAAAAAAGCCATGGGATTAGGCTAAATATTGCCATGGTAACAGTAAGAAAAAGAAATAGTTCTAAAAGGGCTTCCCATAAGCGAGAACAGCTCACATTCAGTAAGTAGCCTTCAATAGAAGTTGACATCTGTTATTCATTTGTTGTTTCTTGGTTTCAAGAAAAGACAGGGATAATTGGAAATAGTCAAGTGTTCTGGGAACACATTGAGTGAAAGGGCTCTTAGAGCTTCTTAAATACTGGTCCGTTTATCCCTAAAAACATTACGTATGTACCTTCTTTGTCCTTTTGTACACTGGACAGGCTAGTTGGATAGTTGTCTTGAGTCACTTATTTTCGAGCAATAGAAGATCAAAGCAGACCTTTTGAAATAAATAGAACAGAGGCAGTGTTACCAATCCAGCTGAAGAAGTAGCACCTCTCTTTTGGGACACCCAAAGGTGGGAGGAAGAGAGAAAGGAGGAGATGATAGAGGAAAATGCTTTGCATGCTCCTATCCAGCATGGCATGTTACACAGGGTTTATCTCATACTTCCTTTGGGTAGTTCACAAAAAATGAGCCCAGCCTGAATAACTTTTTCCCCAAATCTCATATAGCACATCATCATGAATTGGCAAGAAACTGGTGATGTGGTAAGCTCAGCTGGACCACATTCAAGAAGCAATGCAGAAGCTGCTGGTGATTCCACATTGCCAGGTGGAACTGGGAAAAGAGGAAGGACTGGAGGATGCTAAGGGTGAAAATAAACGTTAAATACTGTATGTTGCCTGCAGCTTAGCCCCTGTTTCTTTTCTACTTACAAGGAAGCATATGGGCTCCCAATCCAGATCAGGACTAATGCACAAGGACAGGGGAGGGTGAATCCTTCCCCTTCCAGCTGCTTGTTTTTACACACACACACACACACACACACACACTCCACCACATGCAGGTGCTAAAAGCAAAGTTTCCACGAACGTCAATGGAGGCTTTTTTCCTTTCCTTTTTTTTTTTTTAGCACACTTATTTTTTTAAGCATCTGTAACACATTGTGTAGTTTAGGCCTAATATGCAGTAATTTGGTAATCTTCCCACTGCTATAGAGACCAGAAAGTAAAAGTAAAATTGTGCATCTGTGCTGAGATAGATGCAGGGCTGTATCAAATGATGTGTTAAGCAGCATAGAGCCTCCTTTCCCAACTTGGTGCTCCCCAGATGGGATGGACTGCAACTCCCAGCATTGGCCAGATGAAGACGACGGAAGGGAGGATGGATGTGTCAGTGATGTAGCTACCTTTGCCCCATCCAGGTGCCTTTACAGGTAAAATTGCTTACAAATGGAATTGTCTGGTTTACATAACAGAGATATGTGGGGACCAAAGGCATGACTCTGCATAGGGCCACCAATCTTGTAATTGACCTGTGGCTGAATAGTTTAGGATGTCATGTTAAGTTGTACTCGATGTAAATCTAAGGTAGTGGAGGGCAACCTATGACTCTCAGCTCTATTTTATGTGGTCCTCAGCCTAATTTCAAAAGCCTTTGCATGTGATCAGTTCAGGCCTCTGGTGAGAGTGATCTGTCCTTCCCTGGCAGCCCACTGTGTGGGAAGGAAGAAGGAGAGAGAGAAAAGGTAGTTGCAGAAACAGAGAGAGAGAGAAAGAGAGAGAGAGAGAGAGAGGGAGAGAGAGAGAGAGAAGGTGTGACCACCCACTTCTGGCTTTGGCCCCACCTACCATCAACATGCAGTTCCCGACAGATTAAAGGTTGCCCACCCTGATGTAAGGGATCAAGCTATATGGTGTTGAATTAAGATTTGTGATCAGATTGCTCCAACAGCAAGAAGAGAAAGATAAGACAATGATTCTCCATTTTGATTAGGCAAGATACATCTACATCAGATAAGGACAATTATAGTCAACCTCCTTAATGCCTTATTTAAATTGCAGCAGAATCTAGAAACTCCAGTGTTGACCAGCCTCTGTCTGTCCAGCCCTAATATAAGAGGTGCTGTCCAGAAAAACCTGTTGAGAGGAAATCTTGTGGTGCCAAAGAGCTTAGAGAAGGGATTTTCAAGCTTGTAAAATAGCCACAACTTTGGTAGCAGACTTTTAAACACACACAAACAAAAGAACCCCCCAGAGCCCATCGCACTCAATTAGCTCGACAATCAACCAGCAACGGGTGTCAATCATGCTACAAAACCCTGTGGCTGAACATTTATTATTCATCATTCAGTATGCTTTCTGCATGCCATATGGGGAAACTCAGATAACAGAGATCAATAAATATAATGCATGGCAAATATAGCAGGCCAAAAAAAAAGTATTTTGTATACTGTTAGATCTAATAAACACATGTGGCAGATAGAAAAGCATAGATTATTATTTTTATTTTCTGTTGAAAAGTGTCCAAGCCAAATAAATTAAAATATGGGCAGGTTGTGGTGGAGGACTTACGCCCCAATCGAGCACAATGCGTGTGGACACAGGCTTCTCCGCACATCTTGGGCTGGATCCAGCACTTGCCTCCATAAAGAGAAAGGGCTCCACTCATGAAATGTCCCTCCACCCACTTCGGGGGGATTCCTCAGGACCTCCCCACACCACAGTTCACCCCATTCAGCAGGCTCTCTGTGCAGCATTTTCAGGGGCTGAAGGGGCTGCCATGGGAAGGAGGTAAGTCCCACCAGCACAATTGATCCAGCTTAAATCTGGATCCAACTCATCCCCAGCTAGGATCTCTGTGTAAAGGGTTCCAGCATGCTTGGTTCTCCTCTGTCATCCATGTGGGAGCCTTTTAAAAAATCCACCTATACCAGTCTGGGAGAAGGAACAGGCCAGGACTTGATTTATTCTTCTCCACTCCCCCTTTCCTGGTTTTAACTTTAAGAAATGGCTTGGCATGGCATACCAGAAGAACGGCCTCTCCCTATGCTAGTCCACAGGCCAATTGAGGTTTGGTCAGCTGGCACTGCTTATTCCTCCATCCCTTAGATGAGTAAGAGCAGTGGCTAGCAGAAGTAAGGCCTTTAGGGCTGGCTCTACCATTAGGCAGAGTGAGGCAGCTGCCTCAAGTGGCAGACGCTGCATGGCAGGTGGTGGAGCTGAGGTGTTGAAGGACAAAGTTGGACAAATTTGTGTTTGCCATGCAGCCTGCCTCGCTTCCCCGCACTTAGCCTGTTTATTTATTTACTTGCTAATGTATTAAATGTATTCAACACCTTGTAAAATACATTTCTCTGGGCATTTTATAATAATGATAAAAAGATAAATAAAATCACAATAAAATCAACAATGTAAAGCCACTAGACATGCCAAGACAGCATAAATACAATATCACTTTGCAGGGGCTAGGATAATAAACAACAGTGTAGGGACTAAGATCATGAAGCACAAAAATACTAAAATATTTTAAGGACTTTGAAAAAAATTTAAAGCCTGGGAGAACAAGAAAGTCTTAGCCTGGAGACAGAAAGATAGCAGTGTGGGCACCAGGCTAGTTTCCCTTGTGATAGGATTCCAGAGCTGTGGGGCCACTACCGAACAAGCCTTCTCTCTTGTTGTTACCCTTTGAGCCTCAGAATTCAGAGGCACTCAAAGAATGGCTTCTGTGGGTGACCTTAAAGTATGGGAGGGTACCAGTGGAGGCTGGTGGCTCCGATGTCAGTGGGGTGGGGAATACGCTGTGGGTTTCAGTCTGAACCAGTCAGAACTCTAAAGGAGCTATCGACAGTGGTTCTGCACTTGGATAGCTTTTTTAGAGTTCTGACTGAAACCCAGAGCGGATTCACTGCCCCACTGACATCAGAGCCATCAGCCTCCACTGGCAGGTACATATAGGAGGAGGTGTTCCATCATGCACTGAGGGGTCCCAAGCAATGTAAAGCTTTATAGGTCAAACCCAGCACTTTGAATTGGGTCCGGAAACAAATGGAGTCAGTGGACGCAATAGAGGTCTGATGTAATATGATGCCTGGTCCCAGTTAGCCCGGTCCCAGTTAGAATTCTTGCAGCCATAGGGCTTCTCAACATGAGTGATTTATTGCATGCTTGTGATTGGCCACTCACAGAAGTTTGCGGGTCCTTTTCATGATGTCATCAACCTCCAGGGCATCTCCCGCACTTTTCCCTGGTTATCCTGCTCTCAAAACGATCAGAGATAAGCTGTAATAAACCTTAATCGCACAATATTGACAGTGTGCAAAGCTGGTGTAGCTCTATAATTCAGCCACTAGATTTTGTAGTTTCATTAAACATATAGAGCATTGCTGAGAAAGGAAGTTTTCAATTTTACATCACATGCTCGCTGTCTAAGGGAGCCCATCATAATCTTTCAAAGAAAACGGAAGCAGAAAGCCCCGGTAAACTTGCAAGATTTTAGCGTGGTGTAGAAATGCTCATAGTTTGCACTAGCTGAATTTTCCAGACCAGTTCCATGTACAATGCATTGCAATAATCCAACAAGAGGTTCCCAGGGCAGGAATCACTGCAGCTAAGCTATCCACCTCCAGATCGTTTGGCTGGTGCCCTCAGGTGCAGAGAAGTACAGTGTCCCATTGCCAATGCTGAAGTCAGATTCACTGGCCTGTCCAGATTCAACTAGCAACTTCTATACACACAATGGGGGTGTGGGGGCGGGAGAGGGCAGAAGTGTAATTTTGTCCTTCACCTCAGGCAGCAAAATGCATTGATCCTGCCTTACCACAGTGGCTCCCAAATTGTAGAATTGTTTGCTTGAGGAACTGCAAAACTCTACGTCCCTGCCAGGATTTAGATGGGATTGAAAAACCTTTCTCTTTCCAAAAGGATGTGGTTGAATTTATTTTGCTCCCTGGCTAGTTTCAGTATTTTTGTATGTTTCCCTTTTTTTAATCATGATGGTTTTCTTTTCTATCCATTTCATTTTTAATGATTTTTATTAGCTTCGGGAAAACATTGTATACGTATTCTAAAGAAATAAACATATACAGCCAACTGGTGAGATTGAAACTGTTTTCAGGGACCAGGAATGGGGAAGTGGGGTGAGGATGGGAAGGAACGCTGGAGATTGGGGTGGGGTGGGATGCGAGACTGGGCTGCAAGCCCCTTACCGTGAGCAAAAACCCTGAGGCTAAATTATTACTTAATCTATTTTTATCTCACTTTCCAGACAATTATTGTCCGGCAGTGTGGCTCACATGAATGAAAAAAAGATAAGAAAAAAGAGAGGCAGGCCCTGCCTTCAGGCTTACAAACAAAAGAAGTCAAGACACACCAGGGAAGGCGGGTGGAGGGAAAAGGTAAAGGAGAGGTGATCAGTTCTTCAAGGTCACAACAAAGCAGTAAGTTATAAGCAGGCATTTATATCTTTTCTAAATACTTGCATAAATATACGTCCATATTGTATTTTATCATCTTGTGTTTTATGGTTTTAATTGTTGTGATCCACCCAGAGAGCTTTGGCTATTGGAATAAAAATGTAATAAATACATACATAAATAAATAAAATAACCAGTTTGCGCCAGGCTGATCTTCACTTGCTAGTGTTTTGCTTGAGTAGAAATTGGTGGCTTTTGTTCCTTTGTTCAGGTTGGTCTCCCCTTTGCCTTGATGTTAGTTGTGAGAGAGGCAGGAGGTAGGGATGAGGGAGAAAAGAAATTGGTTTCAGTTTCAGACTTACCTAGTAGTTTCACACTTGCAAACCAACTCAATTGTCTTTCAAAATGCGCACTTCTCTAAATGTTGCAATGCAGTTCTCCAATCATACAAATGCGCGCGCGTGTGTGTGTGTGTGTGTGTGTGTGTGTACTAGGGAAAATAATGTTTAAAAATATATCTTATTAGGAAAGCTGCTTGCAAAAAATGTGTATTAGGCAAAAATGCATACAAAAATGCATGTATTAGGAGAAATGTGCACAAAAACGCTCATGAATTTTCATGTGAACCTTAACAAATTCTCAGAGTTTAGGATAAACTGAAGACTGGAAAAATGAAAAACAAAGAACTAAAACTGGGCAGGATTGTCCATCCCTAGGAGTGGGGGCAGCATCCCAGTGGTTCTAGGTCCCCTATACAATGGCAGAAGCCAGAGTGCTACTTCCCTTATGTGCCCCAGTCTCAGATGATGTTTGAAGAAGTAAATGTAGTGTTTCTTTCCTTGTGAGCTTTTCTACACAATGCTCTTAATCCACTATATCTGTTTTTGGTTTCTTCACAGAACTGAGATCTCAGCTGTAAACAAAGAGCTATTCTATATAACCTAGAGGTTATATACCTTTTTCTACCATATAACCTCTAGGTGGCACTGTGCTATAGCAGAATAATGCAGTTACACAGGTAGGAGAATAAGCTTTCTTTTGCTTTCAGAAATAATACTCCTTTTTCCCCAGTGTAAAACAAAAACTGGGCCAGTGCTCTTAAAAAACAGAAGTGAAACTGGAGGGCCAAAATGGTGACTCCCTGCATTAAGAACCAGCGTGCGCCCAGACCTCAAGAGCTGGTGGCGGCGATGATGGCAGCAGTGGCAGCAATGACAGTGGCCAAGGCAACAGAGGTGGTGGCGGTGGCGGCAACGGGCAGCTGTCAGGTAAACACTTGGAGGCGCCAGCGCAGCTGGGCCGGGAGTGCCGAAGCTCCAGAGCGCACTGAGGCATTTCGGAGAGCCCCCATCAAGGGCTCCTTGGCGGCCTCTCTCAGTCTAATCCAGTAGCCAAGTCCAGACACAGACAAAGGGATTCTTTTCAAAGCTTTATTCCTCTTTTACAACTTAACAACTCTACTGTTAGCAACTAGATATGAGCAGCAGAGTACCTATGCTCTAAGTTGGAACAGTTGGTCCCCGTTGGAAGGAGAATCACTGGCAGACCCTGAATTTATGGGCTAGGGAGAGTCCCTCCCCTTTTCCCTTGGATCCTCTGGGCGCAACCGTTGTTTGCGTGCCAACTGGGCACTACGCCTCCTTTCCGCGCCCTCCATTTGGCGCCGCTCCCTGCGTCGGCGTCGCGCATCCAGCAAGTCTTCTTCCCGCGCTCTCTCACTTCCGGGACTGCTATCTATGCCAGGAATGCTGGTGGGAGGAATCTCTGCCACCTGTTGGCCCTGGGAAGGATGAGCGTGCTCCTCTCCCAGGAGCGGCTGCTCTTCCTCAGAATCAGAACTGCTCTGGGATTCTATGGGCTCAGTGTCCACCTTGACAGCCCCCAACCTGCTCCAGATTGCTTTGTGCCCCCTCCACTTTGCCTTGGAAGGGGCTCGAAGTGACCCGAAGGAGCCTGCTCCGACTCACGCGTTGGGCCTCAGGCTGAAGTGGTGCTCAGCCCTAGTCAAAAGGTCTATTGATGCTAAGCCAGAAGGGCTAGATCTATTAAAAAATTGAATAAAAACCCAATTCTGCTTTCCAACATGTTTTAACTGGGAATTGTCCCCCCTATGAGTTACTCCTTGCTCCTTATCACAGCGTTATTTCTGCAAAATCTATTAATGTCTCATTGCATTCTTTAGTGCACTGATGTTTGGTATGCAGGTGTTACTAACAAAATGTTTTGTAAGAACAGAGGCCCGAGAAAAAAGAAGACATGTAGTCAGTGTTTTGTTTTTAAGCCTGCAACACTGAAAAACATACACGGTATCCAACTTTATTTATATTTGCCAGTGATTGCAATTTGGCACCAATTTCAAAGCCTAATCAACTGCATTACTCTTTTTTCCTCCCCCTCTTCAAAACGGTTAAAAAGTTCAGTTTAAAAATAGTTGTTGACATTGCCTTTGACCAGCCTACGCTCTGTTAAATTTCTGTCTGCAATATATGATGATTTTACAAAGTTTTCATTCCAGTGCCATGCTATCGGGATAAGGATTTAGAAGTAACTGATGGTTTTAGAAGGACTTTTGCCCATCCTCCAGGCCACAGTACAAGCATACATGGCTGGGTTCACACAACATGCTAACCCATGCTCAGTGGCTGAGTGTGCGTTGTTGTTGAACTGTCGGTTATCATGTCCGAACGCACCATATTTTCCACAACGTGGCTTGTTAACCATGCAGCGTGGCTAGTTCATCCCGAACAACCCAACAACAAACTATGGGTTCTCAAGGTCGCTTCTTCCAGAAAACTAAGCACCCTGCAGAAAATGTACTGCATTCAGAGAACACGGTAACCCATGGTACAACAACCCCTGGTTCAACAACAATCCACATTCAAACACTGAACCCAGTTAATACAAGCAATACAGCGCACCCTTCCATAGTGCCTGGATACAAGCAGCTGCATTTGAGAGCCCCCCCCCCCATGGCTTTAAAAGGGGGGTGGACAAATTCCTGGAGGAACAGGCTACCAATGGCTAATAGTCTTGATGGCTATGTGCAACCTCCAGTACCAGAGGCAGTGTGCCTATGTACACCAGTTGCTGGGGGACATGGGTGGGAGGGTGCTGTTGTGCTCATGCCCTGCTTGTGGGTTCCTGGTTGACAGCTGGTTGGCCACTGTGTGAACAGAATGCTGGACTAGATGGACCCTTGGTCTGATCCAGCATGGCTCTTATGTTCTTATTATCAATCAATCAATCAATATTGTTTGGGCTCAAAAAGATAGTCCCAGTCATGTTCAGTTTTGCACACTTTCAAGATGCCATGTAAGCTGCAGGCATGCAGCTGTTTGTGAATTTGGGTAGAAAGCCTCCAATACTGGGTACCTGGAAATATCGCCATGTTCAACACCAGTTCCTGCGTTGAGGGGGACCATTGCAAAGCGCTCTCTGATGGGCTCCTTCTTTTGTCAGTGGTCCCCTTTGGTGCCATGGGCTTACCTGGCAGCTTCTTACCTGGCTTTGGTGCAGCTCCCCACTCTAAATGGTTGAATGCCTCTCCTAAGGCTTTGTCACTGGCAGTCAGAGCTTTAAGCTGATATATGCTAGTGTTTTGGTCCCACCCCTTTTGCCTTTGGCCACACCCACCACTGGAATATGGCCCTGAGAACTCCTCCAAAATTGGATTTGGCCTTTGACTTGAAAGGGTTCAACATCCCTGAACTAGATATATAGAACTACAGCAAGGTCAAAGTGCTGAACAACCTCTTACATTGACCCTTTGCCTTGGGTTTCCTGCAGCCTCCCACAGAGACGCCTCACCAAAGGAAGTCTTGCTGTGGAGCCTAGCTGTGTTGGCTTCATGCCTCCTTTGGAAAATGTAGTTCTTGGGCCTCTATCCATCCTCTATAGCCTGAAGAAGACAAAGATGGACAGGTTCTGTTCAAACTGAGGGACTGAATGGAGAATTTTTTTTTTTTTAAATGCATATGTTCTTTGGAAAGATTCTCAGTATATAACCAGGCTTAAAGGGCAGATGGTGGTTTTAGGTCCAAAGCCAAAACTGGCCTTGCCGATGATGGAGAGCACCTGACTACTCAGTTCAGAAAAGGCAAGGAACAGCTCATAGCCAAGTGGAATGTAAACAACATCTCTATGCTCCTGTTGCCATTTGATTTTCCACACTTAAACGCAGCAGGAGAGTAGCTGCTATCTGGCTCTGCTGGCTGCAAAAATCACCTCACAGCGGTTTACCTTTTGCAGTAACACAGAAGAAAGACAGCAGCACTAGGTTTATTATCACTGCCCCATCTTGTAATTCAGTGTCATTTATTTAGGACTGCTGTCTTTCAGGTGAAGCATATGTTACTGTACAGACACATTCATCTTCGTAGCTCTTAGACTTTGTAGATGTGGATACCATTCATTCATTCATTCATTCATTCATTCATTTCCTTAATCGACCATCTGGCCAGTCACCCGGCCACTCTGGGCGATGTACAATGGTACAATTTAAAACAGTAAAATTATACATTAAAATATTATTTAAAAATACCCTAACCCACCCCAAATGCCTGCCTGAATAACAAAGTTTTCAGTGTTTGGCAGAAGCTCATTAAAGAGGGGGCATGGCAGAGTTCCCTAGGGAGGGAGTTCCACAGAGTGGGGGCCACCACAGAGAAGGCCTCTCCTTGTCTTCACCAGTCTAGCTGTCCTGGCTTATGGGACAGAGAGAAGGCCATCCAAGGCTGATCTTGTTAAGTGGCCTGTCTGGTGTTGCTGGAGGCGCTCCTTGAGATAGGCTGGGCCAGAACCATATAGGGTTTTAAAGGTTAAAACCAACACCTTGAGTTTGGCCCGGAAAACAACTGGTAGCCAGTGCAACTCCTTCAGCACCAGAGTGATGTGATCACGCTGGCGGCTGCCTTTAATCAGGTGAGCCGCCGCGTTCTGCACCAGCTGCAGCTTCCATCTGGGTCATCTATTAAGTAACTGCAAGTCATCTTAAGATCTTCAACCATTATCAGTCAGAGTGGGATCCCCTCAGAATAACTCAGAAATTGCCTGAACTCCTCTGACAAAAAAATGGGAGGAACTCAGGGGCAGCTTTTTTCCTCAGTCAATTTGAGGGTCTTAATTTCCCCTTATTCAATGTAACAGAGCAACCTGGCTCCATTACATTCAATAGAGGGAGAATTCAGATACTGCAGGGTAGAATATTAGGCTTGGGCCAGGGGAATTCAGCAATGTGCTGGGTCATGGGTCCCCAACCGTTTTGGACCTGTGGGCACATTTGGGAATTTGAGAAACTGCTGTGGGCACAAAATGACAGAGGATGTGGCTAGTCACATAATGACTGCTGTGGGGGCCTGGCTAGTCAAAAGTGAGCTAAAGAGGTGGGGTGTGTGTGTGTGAGGCTAGGCTAGGAGAGAGGAGGAAATAGCAATGCAAAGGGGTAGGGGGGTGGGAAAGAACAAGGCTAGAGGCTAGAAAGGGAGAGAAAGAAGACTGCACTAACATTTTCCAAGATTTTTCTTAAGGAAACAGGTTGGGGAGAGCTTTGTGGGTGTCATTGAAGGTCCCCTGGGCACCATGGCATGGGCTGGGGACCCCTGTGCTGGGTGGTCTTTAGGGATGGATGAATGTGTCAATTTCAGTTTCTTATTTTCCCAATCTTAAATTTGGTTTGTCCCAAACTTCAAGAATTTTTCTAGTCTTAAGTTCGGTTTGTTTCGATGTTCAGGTTTAAAAAAAGAAGTCTGAATGAAATTTGCATGCATTTTATGTTATTTCCCCCTAGTGCATGCGTTTTTGTATGCAATTTTGCCTAACATACACATTTTTCTCCCCCATCTAGGGGTGTACGGATTCCCCACCGTCTGTTCCGGTCCCTGTGTGATGGGGATTCTGCTGATCGCATGTGCCCATAGACTTATATGCAAAATAGAGCGGTTAATCTTGCGTATAAGCCTATGGACACATAGACTTATACGCAAGATTCATGGCTCTATTTGCATATAAGTCTATGGGCACATCCCCCCGATCACTTTTTTTTTTTTTTTTTAAAGACATGGCAATCAGCAGGGACAGGGAGGAGGCGAACGGCTCTGGCTGGCAAGAAGCAGCCAACTGCCATTCTGCCTCCAGTCGTCCTGGAGCAGAGGTAAATGGTCCCAATCCGCTGCAGATTCCTGAGGCCGGATTCCAAAGAATCTGGCCTCATTTGAATCCGCAGTGGATTTCTCTAACATCCCTACCCCCATCTCTAGTGGTCTTCAGCAAGCCATTATTTTCCAGCCCAACCAACCTTGCATGGTCTTGTGAGGATATGATGAGATCGCCACATGTATGTTAACCTGAGCTTCTTAATGGGCGAGTGAGATACGAAGGTGGTAAGTAATAATAATAAACACAGGAGCAGCGTACTTGCTAACATTCCACAAAGGAAATACTGGTAATAGAATCATTCTCCAACACTGATTTTTGGATCCAAGTGATGTGCACCATGAAGTAGGCTGAATCTTGATAAAACAAAACACAGGAAATACAATCCCTGCTGTGTAGCCCCAAGAAAATTTCTCTTGAATGTTTCCATTGCATGGAAAAATGGGAGTGGCATTTTTCCATACCACACACACACACACACACACACACTGTCAGGAGTGTTTCTGAGCACAGGGAATGGGATAGTAGTTCAGATTCTGAAGAAGAACCACCAGACATGGAGGAGGTATTTTCCCAGGCTAGTCCAGACATGGCTAGGCAGGCTCCTCAGGTTTCAAACGTCCAGCTGGAGGAGGAGGGTCCCTCCCCCCCCCATGAGAGATAGCAAACAGGGAGAGGCGGGGTTTGGGAAGTCTGAATTAATAGATGCCAGGCGCAGATGCAGAGCAAAGAGGGAGAAGGCCGAGGCAGAACTTAGACCGTCTGTCTGATTGGCCTTGCTTGAACAGCTGCACCTAGAAACCTCACAAGAGAGACAGGGACCTTCCTCCACCCCTTAAGTTAGGCTAGCAAGACCGCCTTCCTTTCAAACAGCGGGCAACTTTCTTAGCTACCTTTTGAACCCCCTGGAGGCATTTCCTTGTAGGCTGAGAGTCTCTGAGAATTTGCACCTGTATGACCCTTTGAAGTATAGATTACAAGCTGCAGAGTGAAGCCTCTTGTCTGTGTTTGATTCGGCGTTTGAGGTTCAGTGGGGGCAAAAGGAATCCTCACACACACATGCACCGCCCCACCAGCATAAAATAAAGTTGTGAAACTGACTTTGTAGTTGAATCTGACATATGTGCTCAGAGGTGAAGTGCAAAGGCCATCTGATGTAACAGCATGCATTGTTGAAGGCAGACTCCGTTATAGTAAACACCCTCTCCTTGGTTTCAGCCTTTTACCCAGAGAGAAGTGTAAAGGATGTAAAAGCTTTTGTTCCTTGAGGTTAAGCCCTACTATTGTGGTTATACACCAGGCCTATAAGCTGAAGCCTTTTAACATTTCATCACTCCCAACTGGCTGTTTTTTTTTTCACTGCCTGTGGTTTACCGTCTAAAAGTCTTCAGGAAGATTAATGATCTTATTGCTAATGATTACAGAACAAGATCAGGAAAGGCTCAGTGCCAACATCTCTAATAGTGTGTGTGTGTGTGTGTGTGTGTGTAAAAGAAAGGGCAGGGAAAAATCTGAGATGGCTTATTTGATACTATGTATCATCTGGCTGGTGATTATGGGAGTTGTAGTCCAACAAAGCAGGAGAACACCAGGTTAGGGAAGGCTACTATATATTTTGACCTTAAACTTGACAACTGTATTACAGCATCGGCTCTTGTTATCTCTTGACTATTGCTCTATACTGCTCTATACTACTGCTCTAATCCAGCCTTCCAAAACCTGGAGCTCTCCAGATGTTTTGGACTTCAATTCCCATCAGCCCCAGGCATCATGGTCACTGCTGAGGAATGCTGAGAGTTGCAGTCCAAAACGTATGAAGGGTCCCAGGCTGGGGAGGGCTGCTCTAAGCTCCTGAGTCCTTCTAGTTCTTTTCAGTCTGTAGAAACCAAGAAAACAACTAGTCTAACTAACAAGAGAATTGGACATTGCATTTTTTTACAGGTCTTGCTAGAGTCACTACTTAGCAGGCCTAGGAAAAGAAGCAAAACGTCTATTGCACAAAATGGTAACACAGTCAGATTCCTATTCCAGCATACACCTTGGAGTACATAGATCTGCCTGCGAGTGGGATCCATTATGCAAGGGTCCCCAGCACTTTTGGGCCAGAGGACACATCTGGAATTTTGAGAGAGTGTCATGGGCACTCTCACAACATGGCTGCCATGGGTGTTGGCCATTGACAAAATGGCTGCTGGTGGGTGTGGCCAAACACAAAGGCAAATTATTGAGGCTAAAAGAAACGTAACTTGCCCAAGTGAGAGATGCGGTCTGAGTTCCAAAACACAAAGCCCCTCTTTTGAATCCACAGTTTTCTGCTCTGATACCCATTTCACAGAAGACTCAAAGATGAGACTCAGAGACAAGTAAACATAGGCAAGGAACTAAGCACAAGGAATAAATGGGTTCTGAGCCCCAAATGTCAGATCACATACTTACCCCTACAAAAACTCAACAAAATACTCATTTTGCAGAAGGCAAGAGGGTAATAT
Source organism: Heloderma suspectum (assembly GCF_057233095.1). Classification (NCBI taxonomy): domain Eukaryota; kingdom Metazoa; phylum Chordata; class Lepidosauria; order Squamata; family Helodermatidae; genus Heloderma; species Heloderma suspectum. The sequence goes on from NC_139459.1 coordinate 93,527,808, forward strand.
TAGAGAAACACACACACAAGAGAAATACCCACATCGCACACTCCTACAAAAAAACAATAACCCAGGCAAAACACATCCACACACATCACATGGGCTCCAGATGCATTCTTGGAAATAAAGATGGCACTGAAGACCTGCATTTTGCTTGGCAGCATGCCAGCATTACAGCTTAATAATAATAATACATTTAATATCGAGTGGCAAGCACTTCCGCAGGTACCCAGAACAGCATCATGTTGATGATACTCATAGTACATTTTTCCAACTATTTGTCAGTGTCCTCTCTATGTTCTGTACAGTAACAGCACCAAGCAGCTGGACAAGCTGACCTCCTCCTATCCCATCCTGTAGCTGCTGTGATGCGAGCAGAGGAGGCATCCTGCTTGAATCAAGCCAAGACCAAGTCAGATAATTCCGTCCTCCTTGCTGTGAAAAGGGGGAAGTGCCATTGCTACAGCTCTTGGTGGGTGCAAGATCGGGCTGGTGTTAGGAACCGTGAACTGTTCCCAAGCTTTAGGATGGCAAAGTGAGCTGATGGTAGCCCTGATGTTCCGTACCCAAGCAGAGCAGATGTGTGATGAGCACTCCGGCCCCATCCCTCTTCATTGTCACCCTCGTCGCCCTCTACTCATGGAGGCCAAGTGTCTGAAGAGGAGAGACTCGTGTATCCCTGGAAAATCAGTGTTCAGGCTTGCATAGAGAGCCTCGACATGAATGAGGTCTCCTTGCATCAAATGGGCTGTAAGTATGAAATGCATCTATGATAAATAAATGTTAAACCACAATGGCAATGGTGATAATGACCATTAAAATGATAATGATGACAATGACCAAAGTGTTCCATGAGTTGCCATCCTGAGGGACGCAATTCCAGGAGACTCTCTGTGAGAAAGGAAAAAAAATAACCTCAGAACATCCATGGTTTTTGCTGCTCAGAGTTTACAGAACTGCTAAGAGCAGCTCAGAGTTTACAAAAACATTCCGTTTATCAGTGGAGGCTGGTGGCTTCGATGTCAGTAGGGTGGTGCTTCCACTCTGGGTTTCAGTCAGAACCAGTCAGAACTCTAAAGCAGCTATCAGCACCTTGGATAGCTCCTTTAGCGTTCAGACTGGTTCTGACTGAAACCCGGAGTGGATTCACTACCCCACTGACATCTGAGCCACCAGCCTCCACTGCAATTTATATTCCTTACTCCAGTCTATGGACATACATTTGTAGCAGCAAATGAGTAATAGTGTGCCTGACTCCAACATCTGCAAAACAAAAGAAATGGTAAACACAGCTTTGAGGAGAGAAGGATTTTGTAGGAAGAAGAAAGTCAAATCAGCATGTAAAAACAAAACGCAGTTCATCCAAAGAAAAGTAGGAAAAATGAGTTTATTCAATCTCTTTTTTTTTGAGAACATAAACCCCCCATTGTGATGTTCCCCTGCAAGTCCTACAGGATCGTTCACTCTTAGAAATAAAACAAAAATAAACCAAATTCTACCCTTAGAAACTAGAATTGCCTTTCAGTGTATGTGTGTTTCCTATCAGCACACTGGAACATGCTTATAAGAGTTTGCACAGAAGAATATCAGGAAAGTGCTGCCACAAAAAATGGATTTAGTCCATAATAGGGACATTAGTTGGATATCCCTTAATAGGGATGAATGGCACAGGGAACATTTCTACTATGTGTCTTGGACACATATGAATGATCCAGGCATGGCTGCTTTGATAGTGCCTCATTACTTGTGAAGGTGGGAATGGAATGACTAATGCCAAGAGACTATTGGAAAATTGGCCCTAATCTGTAAGCTTTAGAAACAAATATGGAGGACAGCATATACTGAACATTTAAACTGCTATTGTTCTCTTCTTAATGCTATGGGGTGTTACACTTGGTCGGCAGCCCAACTTCACATGATTGCAATGGAATTTACTTCCAGGCATTGTATTGATTACTGGGGTGTTAATCATTATGCTGCACCACTAGGAAGTATTACATAAATCCAGCCTAACAGCTACAGCAAAATTCTCCTTGTGTACTTCTAGAGCTTTTCTACAGGAGGCAAAGCTCTGCATCTACTTCCAGTTTCATCACAGAGTTGAGATCGAAGCACTACACAAACAGCATTTCCTTTCCTACTTTTCCACCACATAACCTCTAAGTAACATTGTAGTACAGTGGAAAAGTACAAATACACAAGTGGAAAAAGAATTTTATTTCACTTTCACAAATAATACCGCATTTTGCCTTCTCTAAAAAAACTCGCCAAAGTGCTCTTTATCTAAAGAATTCATAAACAACTGTGAGTAGGAAACGATGAGCACACAATAAATGCCCAATGAAGAATGCTCCTAGACTATTTTATTGACTGTCATTGAATTCAAGCATTTTTGTACACTTGCATCTTGGCCAAAAGCATCAAAGTTTTTATATGGCAAGCCAGTTTGTACCCTTAAACAAAAACATTTGGCATAAATGGTAATACTGGACATTCCATGTAATCTTCATATTTGTTTATAAAATGTATAAAAAACCTTCTATTTAAGTATATATTTGAAGTGGCACACAATTATATTATAATGCTATAATAACTCCCAATTTAAAACAAGCAATAAGAACAAACAGAAACTCATAAAAGAGAATAGTGCTCTTTCCAAATAGAGGGTTAAAGCAGTTCCATTAGTGGAATCACATGACTGGAACCAACCCATTATTTTGCTTCATATTTAAAATCTGTTGTGCAACTGAGTTTTTTCACTATTGCCAGTTACTACAAGAAAGTGGAGGTGCTGTCCATCCATTTACACCCATGTAACAGGATTGTGTGTGTGCTTTTCTCTATGTGAGAATCTCCTTCACACACACACACACACACACATACACACACACACGATGGTTGTTCAATCAGGGCAATTATTTTTCTTCACTGGTACACTTATTCTTATATTTATATAATTCATTGTTAATTCATGTGAACATGATGTAGTGTGATGAGGCGGCCTCCAAGCATGTGGAGCACCGCACTTTATTGAAGACAGTGGCATGCATCCCATTTCACATGTACTGTAGAACTGAAAACTAAAATGCAAAATTTGCTCTAATGTGTTGAGAAGAAAGCATTTCCCCCTCCTCCATCTCCTATAGAAACAATATAGATTTGGGGACAGAAATCTCCATACATTTTCCCAATACATATCTGGAGGATTGAGTATTGTGGTGGTTTTTTTTAATTTTTATTTATTTATTATTTTATTTTTATTTATTTCATTTCTATACCGCCCAATAGCCGAAGCTCTCTGGGCGGTTCACAAAAACTAAAACCAAACAACACACAATAAAACAATTTAAAATATATAGAACATTAAAACCACAATATTAAAACCACAATACTTTAATTTTTAAAGTATTTTATTTAAGAAATACAAGGTAACAATTATACAACAACAAAAACAACACATGCAGGCTATTTTACATTATTCATCACAGATTCTATACATATCTTAGAATCATTGTCCTTGAACATACTCCTGTTGTATAGATTTTAAGCTCTGTTACAGCCACAAAATAATAACTTCTCAATTATTAGCCTTACGGGTTATTTATTATACCCTTCCAAAAATAGGACTGTGTGGACTGTGTGTCCACCAGTATTCTGGTGGATGCTGGTCTTCAGACCCTTTTTATATGCATTAATATATGTAATGAAGGGGAACCACATTTTAGAGAACGAGACCTGCTTGATTATCCCTCTGATCAATCAATTATGTTGTGTGAGTTTTCTGTGTAGGGTATTGTTAATGTCCATCAGAAATGTTTACAGTAAAGTCAAGTGAGAGCCTTAATGTACGCCCTTGACTGTAAAGACAAGATGGACTGTGCCACATGAAATTTTAATCAGCAACTGGAAGTTAAATTTAAAACAACAACAACATCAACATCAACATCAACAACGACATGTTTTCAGATACATTGCCTCCAATTTTAGCTTCTCAATGTTTAACAGTACAAATTCGGGATTAACAGTACATCTTCAAGAATGTGCTACACAGCATTTGTGTTCTGGAAGATTCACTTGATCTCTTTGGGGGCTTATTTCAAAGTGTATTAATTGTTTGTTCATTTGGTTTTTGTTAGCCTGGTTTAAATTAGTAGGCAGTGACGGATCCTATTTTTGTTGCTGCTTATGTTTATACATGTTGGTAACTCCCATTGAAATCAACAGGACATCTGTCTATTTAACAGTGTACATGGTTGCAGCTTTGGAGGTCAAGCAAAACCTAAATATAAGGATATGTCCTGGGGTGTTTCATGGACATTTGAAAAATACTGTCTGTTTTTCAAATTAACATTTGCAGTGCAATCCTATACATATCTACTCAGAAGAATGTCCCATTGAGTTCAATAGGGCTTAATACCCAGTGGGACATAAGACTGCAGCCTTAAAATGTTTTATACATTTTTGTTTCTATCTGGTTTTTATGATGTTGTTATCCACCCTGAACTTTCAGCATGACGGGTGAAAGGAACAGTTAAAATATTTTAATACACACACGCCAATACACGTGGCAGTTTTCTTACCTGGAGTAAGAAAGACTGACATTCATTCATTCATTCTGATTAATGATCTCAATATCAACCAGTCAGTTCTATCTGTATGCAGATTACCTTCTGAGTCAGATCTCATGAGTGCAAAAGAGTACGGTGTGGCCGTCTGGGTGATTCTCCTTGTTGGAATCCCATATCCCATAGTCTGTTGCATATACAGCTGCTCTTCCTGGATTGTGGCTATGCATAGTAACAAAGAGATGGTCCCTACCAACAACTGTGACATCTGGTGGAAGAGGGCAAGGAAGTAAGCCCTGGGGCAGGTGAAGTGCCCAGTGGGAGTACCATTGCTGTATCTGCATAAGTCACATTATTCAGGAACATTCTCAATACTGCATTTTTTTTTAAAGCAAGGAACTACTTGCCAGGTGCTGAGAATTTCACTTTGAAACTCTTCTCATTGGAGAGTGCCATTGAGAGGAAAAAATAAAGGGCTTTTCTACGTGAAGCTTTTAACCTGTACTTTTACCGAGGCTTCTACTTCCGCTTCTTTGCGGGATTGAGATCGGCTCCTTTACAGGTTTTTTTCCCCTGGAGCTTTTCTTTCTCTGCCTTTCTATATGATCCATGACACAACCATTAGGTGGTGGTGTGTTATAGCGAAATTGCGCAATTACATGAGATTTCTATGGTGTTATAGAAAAATAGCACACTTTCCTGGTTAGGAAAAGAACCATGATACTGTTCACAAAGCACAGGAGAGGCCCTGGAGGATGCCAGTGTCATGTAAAGGACCTGCAAACGACTGTGAGTGAGACAATGAAAGCCTTGTGTAGAAAGGGTCAAAGCTGATGGCATATCCCCCACTCTTCCATGTAGAGTTTAAAGCAGGGGTGCAGCACCTCTTTCAGTCTGAGGGCTGGATTCAGTTTTGGAGAAGGTCTTGGAGGTACTGAATGCAAGCGGGTGGAACCAAAGGCAAATGGGGTGAAGCCAAAGACCAGCATAAAGCTCTTACTGCCAGTAACTAAGCCTCGGGAGAGGCATTTTAACCTTCTATAATGTGGGGAGGGGGACCTGTGCAAAAGTTGGGAAACCACCAAGCAACCAGGGGGAGGGGCAGTAGGGAACAACTTGGTGATATAGAAAAGGGAATGTAGTCCTCGAGGGAACCGGGGGGGACAGACTTGGCACCCTGTGTTAGGGTTCCCCTTATGACCTGGACCCCCTGAGCAACTCCTTAAGGACCTCTTGCTTCCTTAAGAGTCCCACCTTCCTTCGTTTACCTTCCCCTTTCCAATAATGCGGGGTTTAGGCTGTAGGCATGGGGTGACTGACACTCTAGACACAGAGTTTAACCACAACAGTTTAATGGTAATTAAAGCAAGCAAATTACAGAACAGAGCTGTTACAAAAGGCATTAAGAGAAAATAAAAGTTGCAAAACGCAAGTTCCTTTACCCCAGCTATACTTAGACTTCCCCAGGTTGCTTCTTCCTGCTCCCTCTTCAGGGGCTGGTCTCCCTGACTCTGCTGTTACTGCTCTGGTCTTTCTGACTCTCTCTTTTTATACCCTCCTCCCCCAAAACTGAAAGTACAGCTTCAAACCCAAAGAAATGAAACTTAAGTTGGGAAATGACACTGAATCTTAACTGGGAAAATGAAATTACTCCTCTCAGTGATACCCCTCCCAACAGAAAAACCCAGGCCTCTAAGACTGACCTTTTTCTTTTCCTTGCTTCTGTAGGCCTCAAACCTTCACACCCTGGTTTAAAGTTACTGGTCCTCTCTGTGCCTGGACCTGCCAAGGCTTCAAGTCACCTTTCTTTTCTTGCCAAAGTGCAGGCAATCCTGCACAGACCTGGTTAGTGTGCTTGTTTAAAAGACTCAGTCTCTACACTACAGGCATCACAACAAAGGCAGACATTCATCAAGCTTGTTAGGAATTAGCAGTCTCCTTTCATTCAAATTTAATCACCAGCTAAGTTTAACTTGCATTTGTGTGGGATGAGGCATTTAAAGATGGTTTTATGGTTGCAAAAATAATGATGATGATGATTTTAGAGCTGGAGCCAAGAGGACCTCAGCAGACAGGAAGAGAATGGTCTCCTTGGTAATATTTAGAATACTTTCAAATCCAAGTGCTTTGAATTAGAGCTTTCCCAGCACTTGAATAGTATCGTTAGCTCTCTAATGTATTGGGAATTACAGCTAAACATAATCAGCAGAGTAGCTAGGATAGGGGTATTATGAGATGAGGCCTTGTAATCCTACACCCATCGTTAAGATTGCTTAATTTCATTTTTATCTCTTTCCCCCCTTTCTTTAAACACACACACACACACACACACACACTTTCTTCAGAGATTAGTTCCACTGTGTTCCCATGTAGAATGTGTGATCCCCCTCCACCCCAAAAAGAACAGTCATAATCGAAACTCTAAGGCTGCAATCCCACAGTCTCTGGGGGGCTTCCCAGGGACTATAAGGTGTTAAAAAAAAAAAAAAATCCCCCCTCTGAAGGCAGGGAGAGAGGCCTAGCCTCAGAGGAGATTTGACTTTGAAAACCTCCTTCCTGAGGCAGCAGAAAGGTCTGCGGGTGGTGCTTTTCTGACGTTAGAACTCCAAAGTCAGGGAACATGAAAAGGAGGGGCATCCCCTTGGCGTCCTGGGAGAGGCTGTGGAACTACAGGATCCAAAGCACTCACATGCCCCCAGACTGGGGGCAGACTATGCCAGTCCTGGAGCTAGTGGATCCAGACTTAAGTCATACTTGGAGTAGTCCCACTGAAACCAATGGGACTTAAGTTAGTTGTGACAAATTCATTCTCATTGATTTCAATGGGTCTACTCTGAGTATGTCTAGGCCTAGATCTAATCTGGAATCAATGGGAAGGAAAGTGTTGCGGGGGGGATGTGGTCAGGGGAAAAAGAAAAACACAACTTGTCCCTCTGTTCCCTTTGGGTTTTCCACTCCCACCAGGGAAGACTGCTCTGCCCATGGATTTTAATGTTAAGAACCAAAAGAAAACACTGTTTATTTATTACAATATTTAGGGATTGCCTTCTCTGCATGAAAGCTTCACACACTGAATCCACCTATTAGGCAGCTGTTACAACCATGGAGTCTCTGTTCAGGTAAAAGATTGCAATTCTTTTCAGATTATTTCATCCTTATGCTCATAATCCATGCAGCTGCTCTTACCTATTACCACCAGAGTTAGCCGAGTAACCCTGTTGCATTGGGAATCAACGAACCAAAGTGCATGAATTTGTGGCATTCATCAACAGTCCTTGAGGCTGGCTATATGTTCATACATATTTTGGGGACAGTGGGTTGGATCCATGATTGTTATTCTGCCAGCAGAGCAGATATCACTGGCAGAATGGGACTTCCCCACCCCCCATTCCTCACCTCCACCCTGCAGAGTGTTGGGGCACTGTCTGGAGCAGATTTGGCAAGTGTGTGGCGGGGGGGAGGAGAGGTTGGGGAAGTCCCATGCCACAAGAGCTATTTGTTCCACTGGTGGGATGAGGATCTGAGCTCCAACTCATCAGTTCTAATGGTTAGATAGTTGATATGCCACACTGGTTATTTATTCACTCCTATGTGAAGAGTTATAGTACAGTAAACCATTTCACAAGGTCAAATTGAATGAATGTATGGAGTGGGATTGCGCCCATTTTCCATTTCCCAGCCCCCCATGTATTTATTGCCTCAGTGTTTGCACAGTAGGACACCTCATCTTCTGAGGTAAAAGGTCAGTTCCTGATATGACCAGCCTGCTGCCCCCACTTGAGGAAATTTCCTTCTGTTATCCTAAATCCCCAAGTACACAAAGGTAACCAGGTTGTTGCTGTGAAACCTGTTGCTAACCTGTTAACAATGTGGGAACTGGATTTTCCCAAGTCCCACTGGATAAGCAATTATGTATTTCATTCACTTTTTAAAGGAACAGTTAACAGCTTTTAATTATTCTGTATCAAATTGGACAAGCCAAGTTGAAAATCAAAACAGAATTGACAAAATGCTCAATTTGCTGCCCCCTGGTTTATATTAGCTAACATCCTTGTATAAAGCAAAGATAGCTGTGCTGGTTCATGAGGAAAAAAAACAACACAATCCACAGTTGGGCAATACCTTTACTAGGATCAGTCAAAATGTCACAAAAGAGCGTGCAAGTTTTCGAGTTCTCCAGAACTCTTCATCAGGTTCAGGGGTACAAAAAACAGGGGAAGGAGCAAGAAAAAAAGGTAAAACAAAAAAGAAAAAACAGATGAGACGTTACTTTCTCCTCTAATCTGCCAGACATCAACCTTACAGTTATTGGGTTGGATCAAGGATCTGCTTTCCGTTGGCACAAGGCCTCCACTGATGGACAGTGCCTCTGCCTGATTTGGGGGATCTGCTCTTCCCCCCGAGACCACAGTTCACCCATTCAGTAATCTCTCCTGACCCTCTGTGCAGCTTTTGCAGGGGGCTGGAGGGGTTCCTGTGGGGAGGAGGAGTTGGGGAAGTCCACTTCCAGCAGCCCAGTTGCACACAACCAAATCTGGGTCCAACCCATATGAGTTAAGTATGTATTCCTTTCCCTTACTTTCTTAGGATATCTCACTTTCCTCTCAACCCCAGCTTCCAGCTGTCCGAACTGGAATTCTAAGCTCCCACCAACTATCCACCTGCTCTCAGCCTACCGGCAACCCTACAGCCCAGCCTACCATCCAATCCCATGTTAGAACAGAAACCAAATCCTATAGAAATTCTCTCATCTCCATAGCCAATCAAAACAGTTTGCTTTTCTCCCTTCTTCTTTCCTGATAATCGACATATAACATATATTCCTCATTGATTAATCTTTGCTATCATCCCACAGCCCCCCATTTCATGACACACTGAGCCTCCATATGTTCACATTCTGCACTCATAGGCTCTGGATCCAGGATCCAGGCAAGCAGGGACCACAATGAATGCATGGAGGTGGGAGGTTGGGAGAGGAGGTGTGATCCGACTCCATCAACATACAGTCCTGACTTGCACCATGACCGCAGCCCACCATGGCTTTTTAGCCATCGTGGGTTGCAGCGCTCATGGGGCCAGGTTACCAATCCAAGCCCCCACCGCTGCACTTTCTCGTTTCACATGAACCCGGCAAGGCTGGGTTGTTGGGGTGGTTGAGAAGCCACCCCGAACCCATGGGCTGCTTTAGGGTTGTGAGTGGCTTGTCACCCGTCCCAACAACCCAACCTTGGTGGGTTCACACATTACAAGAAGCTACAGTGCATCCCCGCTGCACCCAAAATATTCAAAATGGCAGTGGCCGCTGCAACAAGAAGCCCCAAGGGGAAATTCATCCACGGTGGCTTCTTGTTCGTTATGTGCAAACTGGGACACAGCCATTCTTTGTGTGATCTGACTGTGTGAAAAGGGCTTAAATGAACAAGTAGCACAGCCATTATAATCAGGAGAGCATTTCTGACTGTGACACTGGCGTCATGCTACGGCAACAATGCCCTGTTGTTACTATGCAACCAAAAGTTACTATGCTGATGTTCCATGACAGGTGTCAGTTCAGTTGTGGGGTTGCACGGGAGAGAAGAGGGATACAAATTTAGTGGAGACAGTACAATTCACAGCAAGTTTCAAAGGCCTGCTCTTGGATATATCTAAGAAGAAATTGCACAAAAGTATGGTGTATGTGTCAGCAGCGGACAATGAGCAGGCCACATGCACCCCCATGGCCTTTTTTGCAGCCTCCACTGATGTTGAATTTCTGCTGTGGCGATTTTGCTTGAAAACAATGTGCACGTTCCCCATCTGCTTTGTGTGGAAGGAAAATTCTACTACAGAGCTCAATTCTGCTTCCAAACAAGTTGGCTTGTCTTCAGATGAAATCAACATTTCATTTTGCTGCGGCGGTGGCAATTTCAGCGGCGCAGAGGGCAGGAGTGTGGCCCCTGGTGGGCAATGCCCCCCCCCCCTTTGGCCTTCATTCATCCCTGGTTTATGTTAAAAATATTGGTTGCGGTTACCTATTTATACCCCCAAATAACCTGCTATAGGTTCTCCTGGGGAACTTGTCCTTATGGCAGTGGTTACCCCCAAGATTACCCCCAAGAGACTGTGGCCCTTGACAAAAAGTTGCAAGCACCCATCTTATGGATTGAAAAACACAGGGAAAGAGAAGACACAACGTATTTCCTAAATGGTGCTCCTATGTGCCACACTGGATTTTTAACTCCTGTACCTTCAAAGTAATTGAGCAGCTATGGAAAAAGAAAATCCACACTGGGTATAGGCTCAGGCTATGTATTTGGACCAGTGCTTCCTTCAGCTTTAGATGTGGAAGAACACTGCCTTTGAAATAATCAAAATATGAAGAAGACCCATGCCTGTGAAGATGATGGCCCTTTAAAGACGTTTAGCCAGTGTGTGTGTGTTATCAGGATTGTGCCTGCTGTCACCTCTCCCAATCTCTATACATTTATCCAAAACAGGGATGGGGAACTTGTTGCCCTCTTGATGTTGCTGGACTACAACTCCCATCATCCCCCATCATTGGTCACACTGGCTGGGGCTGATGGGAGTTCAATTCCAAGAACATCTGGAGGATGTTCAGTTTCCCTAGCCTTTATCTAAAGGTCTGAGTGAGCACAGCCTACATACATACCATACATACACATATAGGCAGTATTTCAGCCTTCCCCAACCTGGTGCCCTTCAGATGTGTTGGACTACAAGTCCCAGCATCCGACCAGCCAGCCATATAGGATATGTGTATGGGTAACACAGGCTATTAGCCAAGGTGGCTAAGTGGAATCCCCAATAAGTGACTAAATACCAGTTGCTGAGGGGTGAGTACAGGGGTAGTGCTAAGAAATACTGCTTCCATATTTACTCTTGTGTGAAAAGTGTTCAAGAATATAGCTTTAAAATGTTTATCCTACCCATCCACTGAAATGCAGTACAGAGTGAGAAACTACCAGAACCTTATGGGCTTCCCTGGCCTAAGTGAGAAAGAGGAATGCGTTGTGTAAAAATATATTCAACTGAATAACCTAAAATCACCAAGTCAGTCACCCCTGGGAAAACTTGATGGTAGCTGCAGTGTTTGTGTGTGTGTGAGAGAGAGAATTAGATGGGCTATGTCTTATTCCATAATGGGTCTACTTAAGCATTACCCAAGCTGTTTGACATGACCTTGACTCCAGCTCACATAATTTTTTTTTAAAGAAGAATCAATATAATTATTAGTGACTTAGCTAAATAAATGATATGATTTCATCATATATGCTATTGTTTGTGGATTCTAGCTAAGATATATATGATGGACAATACTCCACATGAAGGAACACATGGTATAGACATTAAATTTCTAAAAAGGACATGTGCCTTCCTCCAACAACAGCCTCCTCACTCTGGTTGGGAGGGGGGAATCAGTCACATGGGTGACCCCAGCCAATCAGAGATCATATTGCTAGCACAATGACTGTATACGGCTATATAGCCAATCAGATCTTGTTATATGACTACCTCGCTGAGCACAGGTGAAGTCAGTTGAGAGTGAGAGCAAGTCCAGGCAATGTGAATAGGTGAACATTCCTCAAGGAGTGCCAAAAAAGAGATGTATTTTTTGGCACTATGTAGAATATTTGTAAAAGAAGAAGAAAAAAACACCCCAAACCTGCACATAACTTTGTCTCAGCCTTAATCCTTATATTTACAATTTGTTCCTTCATCGCTACCTCAAAGTAAGCATAGAAGCCCCACTAGATACAAACAGACCAACGTGCCCAAGCTCCAGGCATCCACTAATTCTCTTTGGGGCTTGCTTTTAATTCATTTACATTTGTTCTATTTTTCCTGACTGTTGGAAAGACATCTGGATCTCCCACAACAACTAAATGATGACTACACATCCTTTTCTTTGCATAAAGAAAGAAATAAGTGTCTGGAAAGGTGAAAAAAAAATTCTGTTGTCTAAAGAGACAATTGTAGCATGCTCTTTATGTTTCCTAAGCATCTGATTTTGCTTAAGTCCAATTTCTGACCTGGAGAGCATCTTCCTTGTAATTGCATGGGGGAAAGTGTTAGCTGCAGGCCTCTCTCTCTCTCTCTCCCCCTCTCTACACAAATGAGTACCTAGAGGAGTGCAGAATGTATTTTAAGTGGTGCATTAGTCTATTTATTGCACAGGTATTGATGTGTATTGGATTTGTTCTATTTTCGAGACAGTGCCATGGTAACTAGTCTCACTTGACAAAGGCCTGATGTCAGAGCCAAATTAGAGTACGTAGAGGCTGAACTTCAGGTAACCAGTGAGATCAAGGCTATTAGCACAAGAGTCAACCCAGCATCACCAGAAAAACAACCTGCTGTGTCTTTGTCTTTTCTGCTCATTGGAGACTGCAGGATTAACTGTCAAAGAACCAAGGACAACCGTTTTGCTTATTCTAATGATTGTGTCATTTCTGCCTGCCTTCACAAAGTATCAAAATGGGAAAACTAAAAAAAGACAACTGATATGAGGCCACAAGTGGGCCTCTGTTGAAAGACATTACATTAGTCTTGAACATTTTACAGATGAAAACATTCATTTGAACATGTTTGAAGCTCCTAGCCCCTGCTGTGAATGGCACCTCCAGTAATCAAAGCCAGGAGACTTCTATAAATGTTTCCTTTTTAGTCTCACATTGTTTGTTTACTGTTGTTTGCATTTTACACAATATTTGGGCTGTTTTACAACATAAAATCACCATTTAGAGTTTAATTGTGGTCCCCTGCATAAACACTAATAGGAATTCAAACCATTCAAAGGAATGTGGACATCTGAGATGTATTCTCTTAACTACCTAAATCTTCCCTTGTGACATTTGGTTTTATTAGATTGTAAATGAAAAAGAAGTGGTAAGGCAAAGATCTGGAGACTCAGAAGATTAGCTGTATAGATGGAGGAGAAATTAGTTTGGTTCACATTTTAATGCAAACTTACCTAATTCTGTACTGTTGAACCAATATTAATTGCTAAAGAAATCGCTTCACATTTTAATATAAATCACGCCGTTAAAGTTTTCATAACGGAAGTGCGTGCAAAGAATTCAAAGTGGTAATTCAAGTACTAAATGCCGATTTTACCATTATTTATTTATCTCTAAACATCTTCGCCATTCTGCATCTTCAGTTAGTATATTATGTGCTTGAGCTGCTTCTTTAAAAGTACCATATACTACGCCATTATATGTTCTGATATTTTCATAACTGGTGACACCAACAACATGTAGTAATAGTAATCTAAGAAAATGTCTTTCTGTATCTGAAGGAGATACACCATACATCCCCCCTAGACAGGGACAGCCCAAGGCACTAGGGACTGCATACCGCAGGGAGGCAGAATCTCAGACCCGGAGGCCAAATCCACGGATGGCCACATACCCTTTCCCCCGACCACTGACCATTTGGTGGTTTCCCGGCTTTTGTGCAGTTTTCTCCCTATTCTAAAAGGTTGAAATGCTTCTCCTAAGGCTTAGTGACTGGCAGTTCAGACCTTTAAGCTACAATAAGCTGGTATTTCAGTGTTTGGGGCCTTCCCCTTTGCCTTTGTCTCCACCCACCACTGGAATGCAGGCCCTGAGAGCTTCTCTGAAATGGAATTCAGCCCTTGGGCAGAAAAAGGTTCAACACCCCTAACATACATCCTACGGCATGCAGTAGAGTTAGGGATGCAGAACTTCTGATCTGTGGGCCAAATAAGGCCCTCCAGGCCTCCCAGTCCAGACCTCCAGGCCCTTCTGAGGCCATGCCCCTTCACTGGCCCAACTCCAAGTTAGCGATATTATTTACTCCAACTACAGTGATTGATTCCTTCCAACTACAAAGGGGGGCTCATGCATGTTGGGGAAGGAGAATGCCTGGAAGCAAATGTCTTTCCCCCACCCAGCTGTGTACTGGACAAAATTAAGAGTAACTTTTGTAGCCACACCCACTTTGGCACTGGCTCCACCCACTTTTGGCTCCGGCTCCACCCAGTACTGGAATGCGGTTGGGTAAAACCCCTGGACAGGTTTTGACTGAGATAACATGGACCTCAACAGGAAAAAGATATCGCTAATTATTATAAACCTTAAAATTAATTGTGAAGCTGTCAATGTATTTTCAGGGGTGCGATTATTTCCCTGCAAATCTAAGCACTGACAGCTGTAATCTGAGACCATTCTGAACTCAATCGTATAATATTTAGGGGTCAAAATGGAGTGAACAAAAATTCGTGCTCTGTATTAATATATAGGTTTGCCTTCCCTAACCTGGTGGAATACAATGCCCAGCATGCCTGATCATTAGCCATGCTGGCTGGGGCTGATGGGGTTTGAAGTCCAAAACATCTGGAGGGCCCTAGGTAGGGGAAAGCTGCTGCTGCACATCATCACCACATGTAACTTGAGTCTAAATTTTGGGAACAGGTTGCAGGGATAAGCTGTAGTGAGTCCCAGTTTCTTATTTCTCCAGACCTCCCCAGGAATTTGGATAATTCGTTTAACCCTTCTGAGACTCAAATTGCTGTAATGATCTGTTTAAGACCTGTCAGAACTTTGTTCATTTTGGTACAATCTGGCTGCACTTTTTCATATCCTTGCCTTACCTTCTCCTGTGCATGATCTCTGTATGCATCACCTAGTGTAAACATTACAAGTCCTTCATTCATTCAGGCAAGTGATCTTCACATTTTGAATGCGCACCTACATACACCCATCATATTTAGGACTATCATTAGGCATCATCTCCTCTTTGAAATATGCTTTAAGATATACAACCATGCAAGTAATAATGGTTTGAGTGCCGTTGATGACCAGTTATAATTTTAGCAACCTCAGATTAGCCTTTAGTAGAGAATATTGGCCCACGACCAAATTTCCACAGGACATGCCACATCTTTTCCATCAGCAGCCACATCACAGACTGTGAATAAAATCTATCACCGGTTTGAATTAATGTGACTATATTTAAATCAGTCTCATAGCACAGCAGTAAAGAAAGGCTGGCCCAATTATTAGGGCTCTTTCTTAGAACAAGGGAACATTCTGTTCAGTTGTCCACCTTGATTCACTTTCTCTGCAACCTTTGCATGAGTACTGTGAAAATAAATCAATACTAATTCTGAGTTGCTCATGAATTCAGCCATTAAGTCATGAGAGTGCATCAGACATGTGTGGCTGGTGGCTGGGAAGGTTTTAGCATCCCTAGAATCTAGTCCAAACCTAAATGTAGGGGCAAACTAGACAAGGAGGGGAAATCCAAAATCCCCCCCCCACCCCCGCATGCATGCTGTGCCTGCTATTAGCCCTGGGAAGGAAGGCAAGGGAAGCTTCCTTCTGAAGCCTAATACCTGTCATGGGAGAGGGAGATGATTTTCATGAGGATCACATCCAGGAGGAGAGAATTAAAGCTTTCCTGTTAACATGCTGCAGTCCTGATGAAAATACACATTCTGGTGCTTGGAACAGTGTGGTGTAGTGGTTAGAGTGTTGGACTATGACTTGGGAGATCCAGGTTCTAGTCCCCACTTGGCCATGAAGCTCTCAGGGTGACTTTGGGCCAGTCACTGACTCTCAGCCTAAGCTACCTCACAGGGTTGTTGTTGTGAGGATACAACGGTGAGGAGGAGGATAATGTAAGCCGCCTTGGGTTCCTTGCCTGAAAGGTCAAATAAATGTAATAAATAAATAAATAAATAAGAGATGCCATGCCTAGTTTGTCTCTAAATATGCTTCTAACCTTTACCAGAACCTCAGGCCCAGGGGCTACATCCAACGTGCCAGGGGTCCCAGTGCACTCCACCAGGATTCCCAGCTGGCCATGCTCCCTTCCCCATGTCACCAGGTGGTTCCTACTTTCCCCCCAACTGCCTACTGTTTGCAATCCTCTCCTCATTCTAAAAGGTTAAAATGCCTCTCCTAAGGCTTTGTCAATAAGCAGTAAGAGCTTCAAGTTAAAATATGCTGGTATTTTTGGTATGTTTGGCTCCTCCTCCTTTGCTGCTGGCCTTGCCCCCTTTGCCTTTAGTCCCTCCCAGCCTGGAATGCGGCCCCCAAGAGATTATCTGAAATTGAATCCAGTCCTTGGGCTGAAAGAGGTTCAACTCCTCTGCTTTACATGCATGGAACTATTGGCAGAATGAGATGTCAGACATAGAAAGCTTGCTGATTTGGAATTGTCATCAAGAAGATCCTATGATATCCTTGCTGATAAGTTGTGGGTTGGTCAATACCACAATTAGATGGATCCATAGCCGGTTGAGCAACCATACTCAGCAAGTGCTAAGTAAAGGCTTAATATCTTCCTGGAGGAAGATCTCCAGTGGAGTGCAGGGCTCTGTCTTAGGCCCTGTGCTATTCAACATTTGATTTTATAAATTACTTGGATGAGGGTGTAGAGGGGTTCCTTCTCAAATTTGCAGATGACCCTAAGCTAGGAGGCATAGCTGACACCACAGAATACAGGATCAAGTTTCAAGAGGATCGAGACTGGCTGGAACACTGGGCTGAATCTCATAAAATGAGATTTGACCGAGATAAATGTAACATCTTGCATTTAGATGCACAAAACAACAACAACAACAACAACAACAACAACAACACAAAGATACGCATATAGGATTGAGGAGACCTAGCTTGGCAGCAGTACATGTGAAAAGGACCTGGGCATCAGTGGATCAAAACTGAATATGAGTCAGCAGTAGAATGCTAATGCATTCTTGGGTTGTATTAACAGAAGCATAGTGCCCAGATCACGGGAAGTTATAGTTCTGCTCTATTCTGCGTTCATCAGGCTGCATTTGGAATACTGTGTCCAGTTTTGGGCAGCCCATTTTAAGAAGGGCATTGACAAGCTGGAGCACAGCCAGAGAAGAGCAACCAGGAAGGTGAGGGGGCTTGGAAACCAAGTCCTATGAGGAACGGTTTAGCCAGAAGTAGAGGAGATTAAGAGGAGACATGATAGCCATGGTCTTCAAATATCTGTGAGGCTGTCATACAGGAGATGGAGCAGACTTGTTCTCTGTTTCTCCCAATGGCAGGACTAGAACAAAAGGGTGGAAATTGCAGGGAAGCAGATTTCTGCTAAGCATTAGCAGAACTTACTAACAGTGAGAGCTTTTCAGCAGTGGAACAGATTGCCTCAGGAAGTCATGGATTCCCTTTTGCTGGAGGTATTTAAGCAGAGGTTGGACAGACATCTCTCAGGGATGTTGTAGCTGCATCCTGCAATGCAGAGCCTGCATTGAGTAGGGGTTGGACTAGATGATCTCTGGGGTTCCTTCCAACTCTATGATTTTATGTTTAACCACTCTCTGTTTGTTCACACAGGATATTATTGAGCCTACAAATATTGTAGAAGAAGCAAAGAAGCATTCTTCTCCTCTTTGACAGAGAAAAAAACACTGGGCCAGGTACCTTTTAATGATGGCTTTGGCTATTGGGTGGTAAAGAAATATAATAAAATAAATAAATAAATGAGTCCTACCCAAAGAGTCCTACCCTAGTCCATGGGAACACAAGGCTGGATATGAGATAAATGTCCTACCTGCAGACCCAGAAAGTCAGGGCTGGGGCATCTGTGGCCCTTGCCTGATTGGGTGGAGATATGAATCAAAATTGGTTCAGATGCTGCAAAGGGTGAAAACAGCTCACTGCTACTTATGCAGCTGAAAACAGTCACTTTGTAGAGGGATCTTTGCCCTGGCCATAAGTTATGGAATGCTTACTATGTCGATCTCCGCGACCGTGAATCTCCATGTCCCTAATCTCAGTGTTGAGCATGTGCAAATTTCATACAAAATAGATATGTGCGTGTGTACACACACACACACACACACACACATCTGGGTTTAGCAGCTGTGCCTTTAAAAAAAGCAACAACACTCTAGAGTAGGTGCAGAGGTCCCATCTGGAGTAGGACTATAATGTGAGGGGTAAGGGGGGGGGCTTTTAAGAACTGAATTGGGGGGCCTGCTTCTGCTTTTAGCCCTAAGAAAGGAAGCAGTGGACTTGGATCTGACAACCAAGATTACTTAAACAGAAATTTGGGGATTATAAAAAGGAAAAAGAAAACAATAAATAGGAATATATTTATGGATGATCTCCTTTTAGCATGACATTCAATTTTAAACTTGTTATTCTTTGTCTCCTGGAACAATTCTGCCTTGAATGGGTTGTTTAAAGGGGCATGTTCACTTTACTGAAGTTGACTGGAAAGAGGAAATGTGTCTCATGTGCATAGCCTATTTTGTCGTTCGCCACCAGCTCCTACTTCCAGGCTATGATTGCCTGTAGTGTTGATTATAGGATTTGTGGATATTGGTGGAGTTCTTAAATAGGGTAACTTCAATGACGAAAGAATCGCTCGATGAATAAAGAACTCTATTTTGGAAATAGCAATCAAATGCTACAAAGGCTAAATGCGCAAATGCCTGACATACAGAGCACTGCTCAGCAACCACTTCTCTGGGTTTCGTTCTTTTCCTACCCTGTTGCTAGGAGACAGGACAGCTATGTTTCTACCAGTTCCACACTTGCTTGAGAATCTAGTAATTGGTGTGTGTGTGTGTGTGTGTGTGTGTGTGTGTGTGCATGCATACTTGGTTGTATATGCCACCAGTTCCCAAAATATTAGAGAAATGTATCTGATGAAAGAACTGCAGCAGGCTAAAATGGATGCTTGAGGAACCTGAAAAGGCCAGATACTTGGAAGGAGTCAGCAAAGTTCAGTAGCATATGTGTGTGTGTGTGTGTGTGTGTGTGAGGGGGTGATAGGGAAAGAGTAGGTTTGATGGGAATGTGCTACAGATTACAGAAGACAGTGAATTTGTATCTTATGTCAAATCTCCTGTTCAGGTTTGGCTTGGGCTAGTGTGAACAAGATAAAGGAGTCAGAAGTGACCCAACTGTGACTGTCTGAGAAACATTTACATGACCTCGGTGTCTATAGAATGAAGATCGATGAACTGTCCACAGAATAATCAGACCAAGGCATCTATTTCTGTAATTTAAATACAAAACTCAAAACAATTATAAAACAAGAAAGTAGTGGATATATTAAGTGATGGGCAGGGGCAAAGCCGGTTGTTATGTATGCGTATGTAGGAAAGAGACTGAGAACGGTGATGGAAAGATATTTCCTTATTTACTTTTTCTCTCTCCTCTGCATTGCACTGTGGAATACGTTGTCCGGTTCTGGAAGGATATTGACAAACTGGATTATGTCCAGAGGCGGGTGACAAAGCTGGTGAGGGGCCTGACTGGTTATATTTCTATACTGCCTGACCGAAACCAACCAACAAAATATTCAGACCAATTCCCATGTGGAATGGTTGAAGGAGTTGGGTGCGTTTAGCCTGTAGATGATATAAGTAGGGTTCATATGAACCCCTCCTCCACATGTATAATGAATGTGTGGAGAGGTTCTTGGAGCCACGCACTGCCTCCTTAATGAGTGCCCATTGGATATTCATGAAAAAGAGTTCTCTACATATACAGATGGATGTGGAGTGAACTCCTACACTTGAAGCAGGACGCTGACCTCCTCAAGTGAAAGAGCTCTCCACGTATACGCAAGGAGAACTCCCCCTCAATGAATATTTATGAAACGCAGGGCAGATGATAAACAATTAAAGATAGTGATGTGTGATGTGTGCTACATTAGAGAAATGAACAGTGCAATCCTATGCACACTCAGAATTAAGTCCCATTGAATTTAGTTAGGTAAGTATGTTCAGGATTGCAGTGTACATCCGTCATAAGATGTTCCACAAAATCTACCTTGCTGATCTCTTCTATAAGCCTTCTACAAAAATAGTGTTAGAAATGTCTTGGAATCCATTTCACAACTAGTCAATATTTCATCAGAGAGCCTTTCCAAATGACCAATGGAAGTATGCCTCCCTCAGCCACATATTAGCTTTTGCACATAGGAGCCCAAATCCTGCTTCAAATACAACATTTTGATTTCCAGTCCGTATAGAATGGATAAGGAAATAGTCTTCCTGCTGGGTGTGGTGTAGGTGTGCAGGAAGGGGAAATAGCTATACTGCTTGGCTTAAACAAAAATAAAATAGAAGCAGGGCAGATGTGCATTCTAGCCATGTTAGGTAGTGGTGGCAGTGCTGAACGCCCTCATCAAAGATCACACACACTGAGATCAATTTAAGAAGGACAAGATTTGCTTTTAGAGTTTGGGTCCAGAGAAAGGCTGTGTAGCCCAGTGAACTAACCCAGCACTTGCCTTGCATGCAGGAAGTTTCAAGTTTGATTTTTGGCTCCTCTAGTTAAAAGGACCAGGTAGGAAAGATCTCTGCTAGAGACTCTCAGGAGCCACTGCCTGTGAGTACAGTAGACAATACGGTGCTAGATGGACAGTCTGAACTGGCATAAGGCAGCTTCCTTGGTTTCTAAAATGGCATGGCACGGCTACAGCAATTGAGGGTGAGCTTGCCCACATAGTGGAATAGTATAGTAAGGGTGCAGTCTTATGGGTTGTGGTCTTGTTAGATGGAAGCCTCCAGTGCTCTGCTGCTGGGCTACTGGCGGCAGGACAGGAGAAGCACCAGAGGCAATTTTTGCCTCTCTGTACTCCTGCCGTTGCAATTTTACTGTAGACTGGCCTCTGAACCCATCTAAAGAAGGCACACTGGCAGGGGTGGGATGGGGGCTGGAGAGGCCATGGGATTCTTCGTATCCTGGCATCTCCTTTCCCCTTCCCTTCTCTCACTTCCCACCCGCCGGCACACCCTCTTTCCGACCTCTCTGAGGTTGCTTCGGTGCCATCAGAAAGCAGCCGATGCAGTTCTTTCAGAGGCTGCTGAGAGGAGGTGGGGGAGAGAACGGATACCCGAGTCCCCCTTCCAAGGTTGTAACAGTGTCTACAGCCTCAGAGGGGGGACTACAAAGAATCCCATGGTTCCTGTGATGCTCTCCTGGGACCATAGGATTGCTCTCTAAAACTGTGATCAGCTTCTTAGTATTTTTTAAAAGGGTTAAAAATTGCATGGTTATGGGTGGACATGAAATTAGCGATGGGCTCTGTTCATTTTGCTTTCTCTCATTCAGTTTTTTTAAAAAAATTCAAGTACCCCTTGCCCCATTTATGAAGAAATTTGCACGTTTTGATAAGTTCTTATCCAAAAATAATCAAATGAAATCCTCACCACTCTGCATTGGGCAAATTAAATAGTTACAGCTATTCCCAGCATGGAGAGGAGCATATTATACCTGCCTGCCATGTTGCTGTTGAAGATGAAGAATGTGTCAGAAAAAGAGATGTCAACCTTAATTCAGTACTACAAATGTGATTGAATACACAGGGACCGTTTAAAAGCTAAGCACTCTAAGCCCTCTGTCTGGATGGACAAATCGATCTGTTTTTCTTTCTCCCACATTCATGTTTTTTTTTTAATAATACTCAAGTTCTTTCTGTCCTGTTTGTGATGAAATTTGCAAATTTTGGTAAGTTCGTATCAAAAAATGAACTGAATGAAATTCTCATCTGTCCCTAAATGAAATGCATTGTCAGTAGTAATTCCTGAGGCACTATCCAATGCAGGCCAATTACATTTGAACAACTGCATGCCATACCGAATTTACAATTAATGTGCTTGCTGAGCCCCCCCCCCCCAATTTTCCAGTGACAATATTGCAGTTTAAGTGCTGGGAAAATGCAGTATCCCCTCATCAGAAGGACTATCTTGGATTCCACAAAGCAAATGTGTAACAAGTCTGCATTTATGGGGAGGGGGAAGGAGAAGGCCCCGATTCATAGTTGATATCCTAAACAGAGAAGTAGTTTATGGCTGCAATTCTAAAGTTGTGTTCTCTTGGAAAACCTTACTGAACAATACAGGACTTCTAGATTGTCTCTGTTTTCCAGAAACTAAACCTTCTCCTCCTTGCTTGCTGCCTCCCCCACGAATACTTTGAGGCCCCTGCCTGGCAATGCGTGCAAATAGGACCTATTTTTTTAAGGCACATTGCTATACTGAGGGCAGGGCAGAAAGAGAAGGACAAAGAGAGAGCTGTGGGGGGAGAGAAGGGAAGATCGTGCAAGAGAAAGAAAGGGAAATAGAGAACTGGAAGAGAGAGAGAACAGGAGTAGAAGGCTGGAAGAGCTAAGGAGAAGAAGAGAAAGCAAGACAGAGGGGAGAATGGAGAAAGGAAAGAGATAAAGGGAGAAAAAGAGAGAGAAGGGTTTGAAAGAGAAGGGGAGATAGAGAATGTTGCTTTGGCCATGTCCACTTTTGGCTTTGGCCCCACCCACTTCTGGCATGCAGCCTCTTGTATGCTATGCATTAGCAAATGGAAGTCTTGGGCGGAAAAAGGTCCCCACCTTGATCTAATATAGAGATGGCTTTGGCCCTGCAAAAATCTTTCAGAAATACACCGGGCCAGGCATAGCCAGGCAGTTGTCCCAATTAGTCTATGGTATTTCTAGGGTGAATATAGTTAGGGGAAACTTTCCAGATGGCTAATTTATTTACACCAATACTTGAAGTGTGCAATACTTGAAGTGACACTAGAAAAGCTGGCATCTATTGCCAATTTTCGAGAGAAATCTTTTGCCTTTTATGAGGTAGGACAGCAACTTATACCTGAGCTCTTCTTTTTTGGTATAAGTCAGGGGTACACAACCATTTTGGGGGTCAGGGACCGTACTGGGTGTTGAGTGACCTACTGGGAGCCGCATGCCTGAAGGGGGTGTCCAGAGCTAAAAGGGAGCATGTCAGAGAAACACTGGATAAAGATTGTAGCCACTATAAAGCAACAATAGCCAGGACAGGGTTGTTATCAAGGCTACTTGGATGAAGATGAGATAAACAAATATATAAACTGTTTTGGTTTTTTCTGCAGCAGGGATCAGCCCCAGGACCTGTGACAGGATAATGCACTAACAAGTACCTCTGGGCTTCTGCAGAATGTCTTTGCCAGTAAGGGCTTTTCCCTGCACATCACTTTTTCTCAAGTGCACAGTACCCCCTTGGCAGCTCTACTATATCTCTATCAGGAAAAAGACAAGACTCCAGTATCCTTCATCCTACAGCAACCACCATAGGTTAAAAAAAAGCAGCAGCAGCAGCTCCATTACTGGAAGCGGCTCCAGCAGCCTCCTTCTGGGAAGGCCCCATAAATCCACTGCTGGGAGGTGGGACGCAAGAAGGATCTGGAAGCCACGGAGGGGTGTGGCGCAGAGCTCCCCGATAGCCGTGGCTGCAATTGGTTTCTTCTGGCAGAAGAGGTTGGGCTAGGCAAGGCCAGGAAGTGGGAGGGAATGTTTTTGCCTTACTCATCAATGGAGGTGGCACAGTACTGGTTGGAGCAGAAGCACCAGACATGAGGAAGGAGATTCAGGTAAAGAGATGCAGATAGAGGCAGTTGCTGAACTCTGCATGGTAAAATGACAACAAGAAGAAGAAATTGCTGAGAGGGAGGGAGGTGGTGATGGTAGCAAGGGGTCAGGGCACAGATGGGGGAGCCCAGTTAAGGTCTTGGGAGGAAGCATATGTGGCCCATAAACTGCAGATTGTGCGCTCCTGGTCTAAGCCCTGTCTGGCATCTGTATAATCTGTACATCTTAACGTTGCTTCCACACAGAATCTGGAACTATATTTTTAGTATGTGGGACAGGGGTAGGCAACCTGTGGCCTAGGACCAGAGGCAGCCCTTGGCCTAAACAATCAGTTCAGACCTCTGGCAAGAGTGATTTGTCCCTCCCCGGCAGCACGCTGGGCCTGGAAGAAGGAAAGAGAGAAAGGGGTAGCAGAAACCAGGGCCGGCCCTCACATGAGTGGGGGTAAAGCCCCACCCTCGGTGGTGGAACAGGGGGAGCAGCCAATTACTCTGCTCTCTTCCCTCCCTGCCCCCTCCACCACCGCTGCCTTCAGTATGTCCTCTGGGGAGCCCTGCCAGTCACTTTCCCCCTGTGGCACTTGCCGCAGCGAGAGAACAGCTGGTGGGGCTTTCTGGAGTACCCGCCCTCTGGAGAGCCACATCAGCTGAGGAAGCAGCCAGTGTGGCTCTTCAGAAAAACAGCCAGGCCAAAATGCCTGGCTCTGAGGGAGTCCTTCCTCAGAGTCAGGCATTGTGGGCAGGATGTCCCAGAGACTGCCTATACAAGTGATTTCCTGGGACACCCCTCCTGTGCTTGCTTCTGAGGAAGCACCCCCTCAGAGCCAGATATTTTGGCCTGGCCAACTCTCTGAAGAGCCATGCTAGCTACTTACTCCAGCTGCATGGCTCAGAGGCAAAGGTAAGGGGAAAGGAGGGTGGGCACAATGTGGTAATGGGAGGGGGGCATGATGTGGGAAGGGGCAGGGGACACATCATTGCAGCAGTAAGGGGAAGGGGGAAACATGATGCGGGAAGGGGGGAATATGATTTTGTAACAGGGGTGGGGGCGCGTGGGGGAAGGGGGGTAATGCAGTGGCAGTACGGGGAAGGGGTGGGAGGTGCCAAGCAGTAAAGGGGCAATGTGGGAGCGGGAGGGAGGGGGTAACACAATAAAGGGAAGGGGTGGGAGGGGTGACATGGCAGTGCATATACTCTCACCTCAGACAGTGGGAGTGGTTGCGCTGGGGTTGGCAGAAAGAGAAAGAAAGAAAAGGGGTAGCCCATTCCACTTTTGGCAGGCCCTACCTACCACCAGATTGCTGCCCCCAACAGATTACTCCTGAGGGAATGTGACTTTCCCCAGGAAAATGGTTCCCCACCCCTGATATAAACAGTCATCTGAAGGAAGCAAGATACAAGAATTCACTAAAATCCTATGCTTTCTTAAGTAATAGTCAGTGTATCACTAATTGTCTTTTTTAAGGGTGACATCGTTTATTGTTGGACATCATTTTAATTAAATACACTTTAGTACAAGAGACTTTCCATGTCAGGCTGAGAGAAGCTGGTCACATGGTTCACAAACAAAACTTTTAACATTGCTACTCAGGCATCACTTCAAATTCAGCCAAGATGCAATAGGTCTTTATTTTTATTATTTTTATTATTATTTTAAGCAATGAATGTTGATAACGAAGTGCAAAACAAGAACCACTAGATAATCTGTACGGAGACACCACGTTCAAATAAAAATGGAAGGGGGATCAAGATAGCTCCAAACACCAGGTCACACTTTGAGTGACAATATAGATATTTATATTGATACCTAGATCTTTATCTTGCTCTCCCCTCACTCAGACAAGGAGAAATACAGAGAAAGATCTAGAAATATATCTATATACACATATCTATCTACATATACTATAGGTGGCCTGTAGCACTGGGATGAATAATTTCTAAATTAAATTGATTTGTGATGTAATTAAACCCATACTGGGTTTAATTGCTGATTTACAAACACTCTCAGCTGTTTATTCATCATTTTGGTATTTTGAAGTTACAGAAAGATACCTAAAGGCTGTATGTAGATTTCTGAAAAGGTTTGATTTCTGTTTTCTTCTATCTTCCTGTCCAACAACCTTGTTTTGAACACAGTTTTAGCCAATTGTCATTCTAAAATATCTTCTCCCAGCAAACAAACAAACAAAAAAAGCATAGACCTGGCTTTGAATGCATAGACGGTAAAAACAACAACAACAAAACATATAACTGTCACTTCCCAATTCTTCTCCTGAGACATATGTTAAAAAGATGGCAAAAATAGTCACTTTGTTGCTCATGTGAAATTCACAGTGTTTTCCCTGCAATGTACTTTTTTTTTTTTGCTTCATATTTGCGATGAATGTATAAACATTAAATTAAAATGAGCGTTAACCAAGGCTCTATAAGGATGTCTTGAATCAGGGCTGCAGTATTTAAGCCCTGATAAGAAAATACATATTTGTGTGCTATCAAATGTTCTCATTTAGCTACAAGCCTCAACACACACACACACACACACACACACACAGTTCTCATAGCAACTCGGGCAATCCGTTCAGACTACAGCAGCCCCAAGATAATCTTCTTAGTGAACCAGCGACTCAGTAATTTCATTGGGCAGTGTTTTGGCTTCAAATTGTTCCGTAAAAGCCCTTGTCAGTCACAATTATTCTGTAAAGGCCTATGCCAGTCTATTCCAAAGAGTAGAGAGAACAAAAGAGACAGCAGGGGGTGGCTGTAGGATTTCCATGGCTTGGTGCTGAGAGAAAGCCTCCAACAGAGCAAGAAAAATGACAAGAAATTGCTGAGAGAGAGGGAGGGAGGTGGTGATGGTAGCAAGGGGTCAGGGCACAGATGGGGGAGCCCAGTTAAGGTCTTGGGAGGAAGCATATGTGGCCCATAAACTGCAGATTGTGCGCTCCTGGTCTAAGCCCTGTCTGGCATCTGTATAATCTGTACATCTTAACGTTGCTTCCACACAGAATCTGGAACTATATTTTTAGTATATGGGACAGGGGTAGGTAACCTGTGGCCTAGGACCCGAGGCAGCCCTTGGCCTAAACAATCAGTTCAGACCTCTGGCAAGAGTGATTTGTCCCTCCCCAGCAGCACACTGGGCAGGGAAGAAGGAGAGAAAGAAAGGGGTAGCAGAAACCAGGGCCGGCCCTGGGTGAGGGAGGGGCCGGGAAGCCATGTATCTGTCATGGCTGCCTGAAGACTTTTCATCTATTGACTTGATTAGGGGAATGAACATGTGGATGGACAATTCTGTCTGAGGCAACAATTGGCTGCTTGGGCTGGGTGAGGTTCACAGGATCAGTCCAACCCCCTGCTCAGTGCAGGATGCACCTACCTTGGAGTGGAATGGCGTGGAGACGAGATGGGCCATGAAGTGCTGATACTGCAGCCATTGTGACAGTCATTGCCTGTCAGCTGAGGTGAAAGGCTGTGGGTTCCACAGCTTTACTCAACTGAACTCCCGAATGGTAGTTATTTGTGGATGATGATATCTAATAGATAACGAATTACTATTCAGAGTAAATAAAAACCCTTTAAGAATAGTTACCTTCTCATGACACTGTCACTTTACAAAGCCCACTCCCCACCCACCCCGCCACAGCTAGCTGAGATGTCTTAGGAAGCTGCTGAGCATGAAAAGAATAATATGACGAATGCTTTTGCGTATTGGAGCTCAGCCAAAACAGCCTGTTTTTTTTGGTTTTGCTCTTGTGATTGTCAAAAAGCAAGTCGTAGACATGCTAGCAGTGTTTCCCCAGCTCATTTTTAAACAAGGCTGAAGGGAATTTTATATTATTGTATTTATATAGCTGCCCCATAACAGACATTCTCTGGGTGGAGCACAAACAGATATAAAATTAAAATGCAGTATAAAAGCAATAAAAACGCCTAAAACTAAAAACGCAAAAATTTAAATGAAGATGGCTCAGGCTTAAAAGAAGTTGTTTAAAAGTCCTAGCTGAATTAAAAAAAGGTCTTCACCTGGTGCGAAAAAGACCATTAAAAGGCACCAGGCAAGCCTCTCAGGGGAGGCTGTTCCAAAACCAGAGTGCCACCACTGAAAAGGCCCTCCCTCTGGTGGTCACCTGCCTTACCTCATTTGGCAGGGGCACTTAGAGTATGGCTTCTGAAGAAGGATATTGTGCTATTCCTGAGCTAGGGCACAGTGTTTAAACCTATTCTTATATACTCTGTTTAAGCCCTCCGCCAGTCCGTGTCACTGGGAACAGCTCAGAGAGGGCTTACAGAGTATATAAGGGGCCTCTGCATAAGCTCTTGATCAGTGGTGTTGGGAAGCATCGCCAACAAGATTGCTCAGACAGTCTCAAGGGTTCTAACTCTCCATTGTCCACAGGGACTGTGGGCTAGCTCAGGGACTGTGTCATTTTCTGTGGCCTTAAAATCAGCACTACTTGAACTGTGATTACTGTCCAGGGCTTTGACAAAAACCATGAATCTGCTCAAGTTGTTCAATGAAACATTTGCCTTCACTAAACATGCATATTTTGACCCCAAATCCTCTCTCTCTCTCCTTCTCTCTCTCTCTCTCAATCTCTCTCTCTCATACACACCAGCTCTGATGTAGCTCTTATTTAACATGAGTCCATGTTCTGTAGCTCTCTCTGTGATTCCATCTTACCTGTTCTGTGGCACCTGAATTTTCCAGCATATCCTTGGAAATACTACCGTGCATGCATAAGTGACAAGTGGAAAATCATGATGGATGTTCATAAAACAAAAAGTTGCAAAAGAAAGTAAGGCTTACAGATACATGTCTAATCAGAAATAAATCCCACTGAGTCCAATGGGATTTACTTCCAGGTAAATGGGTACAGCCCCAAAGGAGGTTGTTAAAACCCATCGGAAAGAAATCGATGGGATGGTGATGGTGGGGCTGTTTTAGGCATTAACAGCACAATCCTATACATATCTACTCAGAAGCAAGTCCCATTGCTTTCAGTGGGGCTTACTCCCAAGTAAGTGTGTATAGCCTTAGTAAATAATCTCTCCGGTTATGCAGAACTGCATGCAAATTAAATACTGATTTCCAATATGTTGAAAAATATACACTGCTTAAAAACACACACACACAACTAAAGACAAATGGAAAATAAATGGATTTTGGTTACTTAGCATACTCTATCAACCTATTGATCTCACTGTCATCTATACATCACCAGTAAGAATATGTGTGTAACGTATACAAATTTATACATATACACACAATCACATATGTCTGCATATGTATAAATCAAATATTTATAAAATACTTACATGGTACGTATCTACTGTGGATATATACACAAATTTATGTAAACACACACATGATTGATATATATATATATATATATATATACACACACACACACACACACACACACACAGTACTGTGCAAAAGTCTTAGGCCACCACCAGCTTTGTTGTTTTAGCAAAGTTTTAATGACCATCCATAATTATTTTTTGGTCTCTATATTAAGATACAAACAGAAAATACAGGAAATATGTATAGGCAAAAGTCAGCATTAAGTGTGACCTCCCTTGGCTCTAAGCACATCTTGAACTCTTTTGGGGAGACTATCCTGAAGTTTTCTGAAGTAATCTTCTGGTATATTATACCAGGCTTCTTTCAGCACTTCCCAGAGTTCTTCTTTAGATGTAGGTTGTCTTTTATTTCTTTCTCTGTCCAGGTAATCCCATACTGCCTCTATAATATTCAGGTCTGGACTCTGTGGAGGCCAGTCCATGACTGCCAGTGTTTTATCAGCTGTTTTCATCGCTAAATATGATTTCACTGCATTAGCAGGGTGCTTGGGATTGTTATCATGCTGAAAAATGAAATCATTCCCAATCAGGCACTTTCCAGATGGAATGGCATGATGAATTAAAACCTGTCTGTACTTTTCAGCATTCATGATCCCATCAATACGGACAAGATCACCAACACCACTAGCAGAAATGCAGCCCCAAACCAGGACAGAACTTCCACCATGTTTCATTGAAGGCCGCAAGCACTCATTCATCCATCTCTCTCCAACTCTTCTTCTCACATATTTTGGACCCCAAAATTGGAAATTTTGGACCCCAAAATTTCAAACTTGGATTCATCACTCCATAATACTCTTTTCCACTGATCCTCATTCCAATCTTTGTAAGCTTTAGCATATTTTAGCCTTTTCACCCTGTTCCCCTTCTGCAAAAGTGGTTTCTTGGCTGCTACCCTTCCACAAAGACCATTCCTGGCCAGGCGCCTGCTGTTACTCTAGTGTAAGGGGAGGTCACACTAAATACTTGCCACTTTAGCCTATGGAAGCTGTTTTTTCTGATTTTTTTCCTATTGTTGAATACTGCATACAAATTTCCTGTATTTTCTGGTTGTATTCTAATGAAGAGACTGAGAAATAATTATATATGGTCATTATACCATTGCTAAAACAACAAATCTAATGGTGGCCTAAGACTTTTGCGCAGTACTGTATATATATATATGAATGTTTGTAGCATAGTCAAGAAAGGTTTTCCCTTTATCAATTAGCCTGATTGTCATATTTGCTCAGTGTAGCATGTTAGTTAAAGTTGTAAGTATGGCAAATATACACAGTACAATACACAGTAGATTATTCCTTCCTTTTCCCTTTATAATAATATATTTCTTTTTTTCCATTTTCTTTTCAGTTTCCTATACTTATATCTGCTTGAATGAATAGATGCAAATGTTGTGTTAGCATGAGTTAGTTAACACCTTTCCTACCATGACAGCAGCTTTTATTCACTAAGGTCTACGTTTGCAATACAGGCCAAGTTTTAGCCACACTGTACAGAACATTGGCTGTATAGAACATTTGGTCCTTTAACATGGACATATGGTTATGCTATTGCACACTATATTAGAACACAGTATTTTAAATTACTCTATTATGCTTTTCCAGTAAGGAAAAAAAGGATACCATCTGGTCAAATTTTACATTTGTTTTGGTATACAGTCCTTCAGCAGTCATACAATATACATGGTTATTTTCAAGCTGAGACCATCTCAAAAATATGACTTGAGATAAAAAATGGTGCATTTTAATTACGTTTGCTTCCATATTAGCTCCTTTCTTGGGAATTACCATCCTTTAGTTCACTCACTTTGTATTGAGTTTGTCAAATTGTTGCAGTCCAGTTTTTTTCAGTATTCTCCCATATATTTTCAGACATGATTTGCAGTGATTTCTGCCCTATAAAATGCAACGGCAACATCAGCTTGTCCAGTGTGAAAAGGCAAAGTACTATTGAGGCTTTTTAGGGTTCCTGTACCTTTAATTAAAGTTTCTTGGTTTTAGGTCCTGCCCATTTATTGCTTCCTATTGACCAGGAAAGATTAGTGATGAACAGCATCTTAATTGCCCCCTGAACAACCTCTCTTAATTGCCCCAATGTCAGCTTCATTCCTTTGGGATAAGGGAAAGCTTTAATTACTTGTTCCCTTGCATTTTTTATTTTTTTTCATATTTTAGTAGTAAAATGCAAAGAAAAAAGAAATGCAAGGAAACAAGTAATTGAAGCCTCCCTGCTCCACACACAAACACACACAACCCAGAACAGAAACTGACAGGACCTGCAAGCAGGAAACTTTTAATTAACATTGGAAAATACCTTTTCTGAACAGTATTTAATTAGGAGTGAACATTAAAAAATACAGAAAGATTTTGGCTATGGTGAAGAACAATGCTGATAATATAGTGCTATATTAAGTGCTGTGAGGAACCTCCATTTTAATTCCATTATTTCAGCTAATTACAGAAACCAATATACTCTTAGCAGCACTAAAGGGCTTTATTGTGGAAGCAACGACTATGGGAACATAATATCTGGTTAGATGTGTCTTTTAGTGATCTGTAACATCTCAAGTTTTATATCCCATATTTTTCACATTTTGGAAATGAACTAGAATGACATTTAAAAATAAATAAATAAATAAATAAATAAATAAATAAAATTATTTCTCAAAGATTATGGGTAAGACTGAATGTTCAACATTTTTCTTTCTTGTTTAAGTTCTTCTCAGCCATCACTGAAATAATCTTTACAATTCATATTATATCAGTTATCCTCAGTCGTTAAAAAAAAACCCTGTTCAAATCTTTAGGGATATCCCTAAAGATATATATATATATATATATATATATATATATATATATCTTTAGAGTTACATTGTTATATGTATTATTCACCAACTTTTGTCAATGACATAAGTGAGTCCAGTTTCACCACTTTTAACATTTGCTGTTTTAGATTAGATTGTTCTTTAAAATGGGCAGTATCCTATGGAGTCATCCTACTAACACAGGTGATGTTGCGCTAGTGTAAGAGTCCTCTAGCACAACGGCAGCAGCATTAGCATGCACAACGAAATTCCCTGGAAAACACATTGTGCAAGCTAATGCTACTGGAGTTGTACTAGAGGTCCCTTATGCTAGCGCAGTGTCAATTGCGTTAGCAGAATCACTCCGTAGGATACTGCCTGATATCTTCTGCAACTACTGAGGGGAAAAAGAAGGTGCTTTAATAAATAAGAAATGTAAGCAAAACATATATAAAACGATTACAGGAACACTTAGAAAAATGAGTGCTTAACTTCTTAAATAACATGACAATAACAAAATATTGACGAGCTGTGTGTTTATGACCCCATTTTGTCTTATTAAAAATGCCCCCCCTTTTTTACAGCAAAGCCACCTTCATCCTCAGAGAGAAAAAGTGGGTTTGATTTTATGTCGTCATAAGGGTTTATAATAATAATAAAAAAATCACCTGACATGTAAATCTTAAACCTTCCACATTTATGTCACGAGTGTGCCTTCTTTGACCCAGCAGCCATGCTGTATATACACAATGCCTGTTAATCCTAAATCAAAGGCTAAAAATATATCATGCTTGGAATAAAACCACTCAATCAACCAGACTGTTGCTGAACTCTGGATTCTGTCAAGTGATAACCATACTGCCTTTCCTCTAGAGTCTTCTTGGGCATGTTCTTTCTCACATCTGTAATATAATCTTCAATACTGTTGTGCCAGCCTATTGCACCCGTAACAATGTATAGATGTTTGAATGCAGCTAACAACCTTCCTACAACTAAATATATGTTTTCCTTCATGAGTTTGCTGTGCCTATTTGGGTGTACAATGGAATGAGCAACTCTTTTCAGCACAAATTACTGTGTACTAATTGACAGGGGCCATGCTGGGTTTAGTTTGCACAGGGAGAGGGGGTAAAAAGGGGAATGTTGGAAGAGGACAAAGGTAGGAGCGTGCTGTCAAAACAGCCGTATATAAGATAAGCATCCTTCCATATCTACCTCTTGCCCAATCCTATTAAAGCCCTCATATTTTAGGAAGTGGCCCTGGAAATTATACTGCAGTTAAACATGCCCCAGCTCTTGCCTGCACGATCAAAGACTAACTGGAGAATACCTGTCCCAGAGGCATCAGAAATTGCTATTGTAAGACAAGATTGGGGTTCCCTAGTTGAGCATATGAGGTTTATGCAGTTTTGGGAAATGTAGGCAACACCTTTTACTTTTCAACACAGACCACATTAATGCATCTATCAATTTAAAAATGGCAGCACACTTGGAAGTGCCTTTACTCTTCCCTGAATGTTTCCCAGGGGAAAGTGTTGAATTCCTTCCCTTTCAAATAAGTAACGTAATGTTTGAAAGAGGTACATCGGATGCCATCTGATCCTATAGTTTCTCCAAGGAGTGGATTACACAATATGCTGTTTTCTTTCCCTCTGGCTTGATCTCAGCTAGAAAAAAAAATTCCCATAGAGGATGCTGTTCTTCCATTTTCCACACAGATGCCAAGCAAATGAAGCAGAGGTGAATCCATAGAAGCTCCAGATATCCGTACAGCAGAACTCAGAAAGTTTGAGTCATTTTTCCCTTTTTTTTATCCAGATCAAAGGCATGAATACAACAAGGCATTGTTAGTTGTGATGGGCAAAACGGAATGTCTGTTGATATAACAAGTCAGGTTGTTAAGGCCTTTGTCTATGCAGAGTTGTGATAATGCAGAAGCCTGATTGAATAGAAATCAAGGGGCGGGGGGACACACAAAGAAACAGAAAGAATGAAGAAGAGGAGAGATACATGTCAGTAACGATACAAAGTCAATAGTTTGTCTACAGAGGGAGAAATGCACACAGCTTGCCCTTTGAAACTTCTTCGTATGTTTGTATTTAATACTGTCAGAATCAAGAACACATTTTAATGGAGTTTAGTGGCAACTGAACACATCCATTCATGCCCTCCATAAGAGGAAGTGCTGGGAGTTTCTATCCTAGGATGTCAAGGTAGACTGGAGAGGCCTTGGCCAAGTTCTGGAGGAGGGAGTGGATTTCTTTGATGTTGAGCCTCATATGAGGCTCCCGTTGCCAGCACCCCAGCATCAGATCATACACTTCTTTGGGGCACGTACGAGGTCGCTGCAGGACACGGCCTTGCGTAATGCACTCAATTACCTGGAGAAAGAGGCAGAGAAAAGACAAAGAGACAGCCAATGTATTGGTTCCTTTGTTGCCGACTTGTCAGAGAGTTTGTTGATACATTCTAAGACCACCTCCCAATTTACATTTTTTGCCTAACACTTCTGCACTCTTTTTCCTATAAGTGCCTTGAGACTGACCAATGGAAGGACATTTCTGGGCTCAAGGAGTTCTCAGTGGATTAAACCACCGCAGCCTGACTGTGTTTTAAAGCAGACTGGGTTGTATCCAATGTTAAGCTAATGGGAAAAGGACAGAAGACAGCATTGTTCTCCTAGTGGTTGTGCAAGTGCTATTGGTGGAACAACTAGCATAACTAGTGCAAGTAACACCTGGCCTGCTGAAGGCATAATGAGTTGTGAAACGGATTGTGCAATGGCTTGCTCAAGTGGAATCAGAGTATTAGATCTGAGATGTGCAAGGATGAAAATGGGGCTTCTGCGAGCGGCAGAAGTTTTGTGCTAGGAGAATGACACCATAGGAGACAAGCCGTTATTTTTACCCCAGGACGCACCTCGTTGTTTGAGAGTTGATACCATGGCTGTTTGCCATAGGTAAATATTTCCCATAGAACGACTCCAAGGCTCCAAACATCACTTTCTGTGGTGAATTTTCTGTACATGATACTTTCAGGAGGCATCCAACGAATGGGTAACATGGTATGCCCACCAACCTGGATGGAAAAGTTGGAAAGACATTAGGTAGTGTTTCCAGGAAGAAATGCACAGAGAAAGGGACATCACATCTTACTGTATATTAATTCCTATGATTGTGAATGTGTGTCTCATCAGCACATCCTCATGCCTCCTGCCATCTTCATAATCCTTATCCAGATGGAGTCTTCACTTCCAAGACAGAATTCTGTTGTCACGGACTTTACAGAAGAGTACTTTGAGTATTAGGAGAGCCTAGCAGAAGTTCAGCCAGGGTTCATGAAGCATTTTCTTCCAGCTGCGTGTCAGAGTTTAATTGTGGTGTATATCAAACATCAGGTTTAGAGCATGCTGTTACTGATCTCCTTGTGGAAAGCACCTCTGTATGCCGTTAAAGACATAAAGAAGTATTTTCTCAACCAGGATCACTTCTGAAGCTAAAGCAGATGGTCAAGTTACATTGGTTCTCAAATGCTTTCTAGCTTACAGGTGCACTGAAAATGTATTGGTACATTGCAGATTACGCTTCTTTTTCCTGCCCAGAATACATGAACATAGCAATGAAGAACACCGTAACATGAGACACTGTTGGCTGTGTCCAATAAGGAATCATGCATCTTATGCACAGTCACACACACATCGTTATTTTTGTTTATGGCTTGCTTTAACCATGGCAAATTGTAGCAATTATGAGAGGCTTACAGTGCAAGGGTTGACCAGAGGTATTTAAACTGAGGCTGGAAAGACATTTGATGAAGATGCTCGAGCTCTGGATTCCCTGCATCAAGCAGGAGATTGGACTAGATAGCCTACAAGGCCCTGTCCAACTCTAGGATTCTATGGATAGATCATAACAATAGGTGAAATTATCTCTCTCAAACACACACACACAGCTCACTTACTAAGTCATAGTGAGCAACATCCATTGTCACGCGATTAGATTTCTGCTTGCGCAACAAGACTTCCTCTTCTTCTTCCCTCTGCACCCCCCAAATCTGCTCTGTAGGGTCCTCCAATGCTCCAGAGCAGATTTTGGGGACACACAGGAGACTGCAGTGGGGAGGGGGAATCTTTTCCACCAATGGTATTTGTTTTGCCAGTGGTCATTTCACCCACTGTTTCAGAAGCGAACTAGCATATGCATTCTTCAACTCAATTTAGACACCAGGCGTAGCTACCTTTACTTTTACAAATCTGGGGTGCAGCAAGAGTGAGCCCCTGTTGCTCTCTGGTACTCTTGAGACCTTTGGAGCTGCCAGAGCATATTATGGATTGGCATCAAAGGGTGTTCGACCAGGCTGTATAAAAATACCCTTAACTGAATTAATATGATCTATGGCTAAGCATGGAAAAAGTCTAGTGCAGCCTTCTCCAATCTGGTGCCCAACAGATGTGTTGGACAACACATCTGGAGAGCACCAGGTTGGGGAAAGCTGGTCCAGTGTTAATAATGTATTGATGCCACAAACATGGATTCACTTTCTGACCCCTGCTCTAAGATGAGTTGAGAAGACAAAGAGCTCTCCCCCACTGCATTTACACAGTGGGTGGATGAACATTCATTAGAAAGTTAAAAAATAACATTAAAGAAATTAGACCCTTAGAAAAACGTGGACTAGACGCCAGAGCAAAGGGCAAGTGCCATTAAAACATTATTACTTGTTTCATTAAATATTAAGTGGCTCTTAAGCTGCCTGTTCATCATATGGCATCTATGACTGAGTTGATTCAGTGGGTTTTATGGGAGTCTTTAAAAAATTAATGAAAGCTGGGATTGTAAAACATCGTTCTCTCTTTTATTGAGGTTTTATTTTGATTTAAGTTTTTCACTGTCATAAGAACTTTAAAAGCCTATAACAAAAAGAAGCATACTCTTCCTCTTATTTGCTTCTGTATACTTCAGCTGTCCCCAATGGTCATGCTGACTGGGGCCAATGGGAGTTGTAGTCCAAAACATCTGGAGGGCACCAAGTTGGGGAGGCTGTTATAGATTGACATTGCAGAACAATAGCATAAATACAGGAGCATCAGTTGTTGTTCTCTCTCTCTCTCTCTCTCTCAACCCCCGCCCTCTCACACACAGCTTGTGTATAAAATAATACAGTGATTATTTTAAATTTGTGTCTAGCAGCTACGTCTTTTTTTCCATTTTTACTCCACAGTAGGTGCAGAGGCCCTGATCTGGATCTTAAAAGCCTCCCAACTCCTCATGCTAGGGTCCCAATCCATATCAGGCCCTCTGCACCTACTGTAGAGTAAAAAATGGGAAAAAAAGGCATAGCTGCTAGACACAGATTTAAAGTAAGAACCGTTTTGGCCCCCACACCCATACACACAGAAATGTATAAATATGATCAGGCTTCACTGACTTACTGACTCAAGGTAGTGTCAGAATTGTTTATATTTATATGCCTACAACTTCCAGTGAAGAGACTTGCCCGAGGCCATTGTGCAAACATTATGGCTGAACAGGGATTGGATGCCTCCCATGTCTAAACCTAGTTCTTTCATCACTGCACAGTTCTGGATGTTTCACTCTGCTGGCTTTGGTTTCAGTTCAGGATGCTGCAACAGTTCACAACAATCAAGGCTGCACTCAAACGGTCGGGCTTCCAAAGAAATTAGGCTGCAATCCTATACACATTCACCTGAAAGCAAGTCCCATTAAGCTCAGTGGGGCTCACGTTTGAGTAGACATGGGCAGGATTGCACTGTTAGTAGCCCAGAAGCAGCACATCCTCCAAATATCATTGAAACAGGAAGGGAAAAGCACGGAGATGGTGGTGTTGTGGCCCCCGTCACCACACTCAGCCAGTCAGAAGGAGAGTAGCAAAGGAGCAGCAGGAATTTGGCTCTCCTATTGGTAGGTTCACTGGGGAGGGCAGCGGCAAGCAGAAACCCAAAGCTCCATTCACTGGGGGCTGATGGCTCTGATTTCAGTGGGGCTGTGAATCCATCCCGGGTTTTAGCCAGCCAGAACTCTAAAGAAGCCTATAGGATTCAGCACCTTGAATAGCTCCTTTACAGTTCTGGCTGGTTCTGACTACAACCCAGAATGGAACACAGCCCCACTGAAATCGGAGCCACCAGCCTCCACTGGCTTCATTTATTCCCACTGAACGGCTCCTTCCCCACCTCCACAGCATGCAGTGGGACTTCTACAGGGTTCCCCCCACCTTCACTCCCTGTTATAAGGCACACAACGATGTTGGTAAAAGCGACCTGTCATTCAGCTCCACATGCCACTAGTGAGAGATGAGAGAACTCATTCCCTTCCCATTCATGCCCAACTCTGCTGCTGTAATGACAGAAAAACGCTGCCTGTTTTTTGTAGGAGCACACTCTAAAGATAGCAAGGGTATTGCATACCAATTGACATACTTTAATGACTCCTTTCCGTTGGGCTCTCTCCTCCCTCCCTCCCTCTCCTCCCCTCCCCTCCCCTCCCTTGAATTGCCAGTTCCTTGCACATGAGGCTTGCTACCATGGAAACTCAGTCTCCAAATGTGCAAATCCCTCCACATCAGCATTTTGACCATACTGCTGCTGAATGTCAAAAAGATTCAATAGGCTAAGGCAGCCTTCCCCAGCTTGGTGCCCAAGGCCAGCCATGGGGGATTCTGGGAGTTGTAGTCCAACACATCTGGAGGGCAGGGCTCGGGGACAGGCGTAAGGAGAATGGTTGCCTTTACAGGCACAGCACCAAGATCCTGATTTGTTCTTGCCAGGAGACAAATGCTCGCACATGCTTTTTTCGGCGCCTGGTGAAGACCTTATATTCTCAGGCATTTTACTCTTTCAGTTTCTGTGGCTTTAAATCTGTTACTGTATTTTAAATCTTTGCATTGCTGTTAGGTTTTATTTGGGTTTTTCTTTTATACTGTAGTTTTAAACTTTTGAAGTTTTATATTGTATTTTATGGTTTTAATTGTTGTGAACCGCCCAGAGTGCTTTGGCTATTGGGCAATATAGAAATGTAATAAATAAAAAAATAAAACAGACATCCCACTGACAAAACATAGTTAAAAAATGCATTACAGCAGCAAATGTGCACAGAGAGAGAGAGAGAGAGAGAACCATCCAACCTAAAATATACCAGCTAATCCTTATTTCTCTGACCCCTTTAAAGGCAGATATGCCTTCCCAAGTCTGGGACAATTTAATTCAGCCTTCCCCAGCATGGTATCTTCCAGATGTTTTTGGAGTACAACTGTAATCCATGCCAGCCAGCATGATCAGGGATGATGGGATTTATAGTCCAAAGCATCTGGAAGGCACTGGGCTGAGGAAGGCTGATTTAATTAGTCATCAAACGACTTGGAACTAACACTTTCTTGCCACCAGTACAGAATTGAAACGGTGAGAATGCCAATCTGGGAAAATGTTTTATGGAGCCATTTAAAATATCATTTGATGGAACTACACAGATGCTACACTACACAACCACAAGCATCAGAATCAGAGGTGGGCTATAGACAGGTAGATCAGGCACTCTGCTAGTGTGCCTGGTGATTGAGGGCCAATGTGCAAGGCTTTGCCTGATGCTAGTGTGCCTGGTGATTGAGGGCCAATGTGCAAGGCTTTGCCTGAGCTGGAACAATTTGCCAGAGCTCACAAGAAGAGGTCCACTGCACTGAATTCTGTCAGTTATCCTTGGCCCAATTCCTGGGTGGGGCTTGGGGGATGGACTGATGGAATAAATGCATTGTGCAATCATCATAATTGTATCCTGATTACTCATTTGTAACCTTTTATGCACCGAGGCTGTGGCACCAGCATGGACAAGAGGGCTGTCTCAACTTCCTGAGGCTAGTAGTGTCAGTCTAATTGAGACCGTTTATTTTCTCTCAGTTTCAATGGAGCTAAAAATAAGCCCTTTAATAACAAACTTCCTCTAATCAGGACTTTGTTTTTCAGTGTTCACATCAAAGACACTTGATGTGCTCCCAGGTATGCCTTAGTGAAGCACCTAACCATAGTTCTGTGGATAACAGTGAACTTAGCCTCAATTCAGTGTAACACCAAATCATGCTTTGGCACTATGTTAACAAGCCTTGTGCTCACACACCTTCCTTTTCCCTCCTACCCTAGGGTAGGACAGAAAAAAGTCCTGGCTGGCTGGAGAATGCTGGAAGTTTTAGGACTTTTTTCTGTCTAAACATCCATAGGATTGTGCCATTACTCCCTCTCTGGTGCACACCATAGTTTGCCCTTGCATCCACATCAGCAAATTACAGTTTGCACTTGTCCTCCAAATGAGTATTGTAAATTACAGTTTAAATGTGGTTTGCAACACTGGTTTGGAGGCCATGTACAAACAAACCATTGTTTGCTGGCAAATGATGGTTTGCACCAAGGAAGAAGTAACCCATTGAATCATAACATGCCAGGGGAGAAGGGAGGTACAAGGCTTGTTCGCAAACTTGTTTGGTGTTATGTGTGAACCAGCCCCTACTGAGATATCTCTAAGCACTCCCATTTTCCAGGAGTGTACCAGGTTGGGGAAGGCTGATTGTAAATTAATATGGCAGCAGAAGCAAAGACTGTATGCAGTTTGGGGCAGTGACAGCCATTGTTTTACACAACCCAGAACAACTGGTTTGACTCCTTGTTGAACTTGTTGCCTGCCTTTGACCATCTGGATTGGATGGGACCTGAATTGAATCCCACCCCCCATCATAAAAGCATATTGCTTTAGTAGGGAAAAGAATAAGGCAATGTGCTGGAATTCGTAGGCAAGCTGCAAAAAACAAGAGGAAGTCTGAGATGATAAGCAAACATTTTGTTTGGTTTGCATTTCAGGGGTATGTGGGGGCTTTGCTCCTCAGAAGATAGTCAACTTTGATCTTTAAATAACTTCCTCCTAATAACTGTAATTTAACCTGCCCGTGCCCAGCAGTCTCTGGATTCCGATAAGATTCTGGGCGGTTGCTTCACAGAAGGCAGGGGAGCATCTCTATGTAATTAAAGTTACAGCTGCAGAGAGCTGCTCACTGAGCTTTCAAACCTTGGTGCCAAAAACAACATATCTACTTGTGAGGGCAAACCCTGGAGATCCACGAGATTTGAAATTAAAACTCACAATGCACGGTGATAATAAAGCTGCTGTCCCAAGATTGGCACAGGAATTGAGAGGGGTCACATCTGTTCTTTCCTGCTGGGCCTGTATGAGAGCTTTCAAATTCATCTTCAGATGCTAGGCTTTCCATTCCCCTGCATTCAGAGCCATCTTAACAAAATATTCCCTGCGATACTTCCACAGGTGCCCAGTATAAGAGGGTAAGAACTAGAGCAGCAGGGACACCATGCTTTGGTAGTAGTCGCCATTCCCAATTGCTCACAACAGATACTGCCCATGATATGACAGGGGCATTGAACCTCAGACCCACAGGCCAAATCTGGACTACCATGTGTGTGTGTGTGTCAAATTTGGCCCTCCAGGGTTCCCTAGATGGCCACACCCACTTTCCCTGACCGCACTCTCTTCCCCGGCTGCTGATTGCTTGGTGGTGTCCTGGCTTTTGCAGTTTTTTCCCCATTCCAAAAGGTTGAAATGCATCTCCTAAGGCTTACTTGCTGGCAGTAAGGGCTTGAAGCTAAAATATGCAGGTCTTTTTGGCCCTACTCCATTTGCCTTCAGCCTCGCCCAGCACTGGAATGCAGCGCCTGAGAGATTCTCTGAAATGGAATTTGGTCCTTGGGCCGAAAGAGGTTTGACACCCCCAATATAAAAGTTCCTGCTTTTATATTGGGTGTGTCATGTTCTGGTTACCTGTCTTACTACAGCCTGATAACCCTCTTCATGCTGTGTCTTCTCAGGGTGATTTTAGCAGTAAATGGCATGTTCCATGCCTGTGTGTGTATTGTAATAGACATTAGAGAGGGACAGGGCTTGGGAAAAGTTGACTGACACTTTATTCACAAATGAGCCAGATGGAAAGGAAAGGCCCTTCCAAAGGGATCTTTATGTCTTCTGTGGTGAACTATGTCTGACTGTAGGTAGAGAGTCAGGGAAACTGCGCGTTACAGACAAGTGCCCGTAAATGAAAAGTAGACTTGGGAGAAGGCTGTGATTTTTAGTGGAGGAGCAGGGTGGATGGTAAGGGAAATGCTTAATTCTTTCCCCAGTGGCTCTTTGAGTGCTCTAAAATTGCTGCCCCCACAACCTGCTTTTTCTCCATGGAGTTCCAGATGTGTGTTGTTTACCCTTCTAAACATGCAGCTGGAACAGTGCAGGTGGAAAGGTAGCTGGGAGCATGATTCAGAAAGGGGAAATAGTAAGCAAGGGAAGGGCTGAGTGTCTTCCCCCTCA
Source organism: Heloderma suspectum (assembly GCF_057233095.1). Lineage (NCBI taxonomy): Eukaryota > Metazoa > Chordata > Lepidosauria > Squamata > Helodermatidae > Heloderma > Heloderma suspectum. The sequence goes on from NC_139459.1 coordinate 93,570,265, forward strand.
ACTCCTCCATTCAAAAAATCACACACATTTGCAGGTGATGTGTAGTTTGCCCCTATTCCCAGCCTTAAAAAAATAATAAAAAATAAAAATCGTACATAATCCCCAGGAGAATTCCCAGCCTGTATCCCCTTTGAAGGGCATTCTCTCTCAATAGGGTTCACTCTCATCACATCCAACATGTTCCAAGCCTGAGAGTTGCCGGATGCTTTTGTACCTCTGGCGCTTCGATCATGTGGCTTCCAACTCCTTAACTGCACCCATCTCTAGGATTCTCCTCCTCACTGAGCTTGGTTAAGAACAGACCTCATAACGTGTCAGGGGCTGCCAGTGCTTTCTGTTTAAAAAGCAACACTTAAATGGGCACTCTCCACTGTCTTTTAGGAAGAAGGCAACACATGAGCTTGCTGTGTGACTTAAATCATAGCTTTTGTGAATAATTTGCTTCAAACCTGAAAGGAAAATGAGCTTTCTAATATGAGAAGTCTCCTTTCTATGGGAGGAAGTGCTTCCAATGACTGGCCCCTATGTGATTATTATAGTAAGCTACACCACAGAATAAAATACCATGGTAAATCTGTATTGACTTTTAAACTGGGACTTGATAATTCACAGGAATATATCTACCAGTTGCTATTCACCATGGTACATAACCTAAGTATAGAATCACCATGCTCAGACAGAGTGATGGTGTTGTTGTTGTTAACAGGATGCTGCAAAAAAACAACAGGGGTGGCTATCTGCATTATGCCCAGAATAGGGCATCTGGATATCTTTTGGTCTGATCCAGCCTAGCAATCATACGTTCTTAGGCACTGTATTTATTTAAGTACTTTAACCTGCTTTTCAAAGCAAAAAGCCTTCACAAAGCAGCTTACAGTATAAACTGGCGTAAAGTCAAGTTTAAACTTTTCAAATTCAATATAATAAGCAATACAATTGAAATAGGAGTCTAAAAGGCCTTCCAAAACAGGAAGGTCTTCAGAGCAAGCCTAAAAGACGTGAGTGAATTCCACAGTCACAGCCGCCACTAAAGCTCTATCTTTAGTCCCTGCCAATTGGATGCATCCTGGTTAATGGTGGCATTGAGAGCAGGCTTTGTATTCCCATTTCAAGACTTGGGTGTGTTCATGTTGACATTGGTGGTCCTGGATATAATCTGGTCCCAAACCATTTATTCGTCTCCAATGCATTGCTTCGGTGCCACACAGGAGGCTAGCTCTGCTAAAGGCATTGTGACACTTTCTGCTTGGGAAGCAGGGCAGATCTGCTCTCTGTCAGTGCTAAACACTACAACTAATCAGCACACAAAGTCGCTATAACCCAGAACACCTGTGTGATGCCACCTCTCTCTCTTCCTTCAAATCCAGTATTCTTTTGTTCAAAACCCAGCTGTTCTGTGCAATCTTTGGCACAACCCCCTAGTCCCCATACCTCACTAGAAGCAATCTGAAGAGCGCAATCCCATGGGCTCCCCACACCCCACTATAATGAAGCATAGGAGTGCAGTACTTAGGATAGCCCTCTATCTATCCTAAGGCCTGGAAGGCAGGGTGGAAGGAACGACGGAGGTGTTCTTGCCTCCCATTCTTTCTTTTTTGCACATTTAGCTGCACAGGCCTCTGAGCCCATCTAGCTAGCTTACTGCTCAGTGGGCTGGAATGGGAATGGAGAAGCTCATGGATCCAGCAGATCCATGCCTCTTCTTCCCCCTCCCTTTCCACCATCATGCCCCCTTTTCTCCTTTCCCAACCTTGTTTTGAAATCACTGTTGTGATCTTGGAAAAGTAGCCACTGCAAGGCTTTCTGTGATGGCTGGGAGGGAAGGAACACTGCTTGGATTCCCCACCCACCCCATCATAACTGTGTCTATGGATGGGGATGGGGGGATTTGGACCATCCTATGGTCCCTGGGATGCCCTCCCTAGGACCGTAGTATTGCTGTCTAAGAATGTGCAATGCATATTCTTTCTCTGTTTACACCACACCCATTTACTTCACTTCCCTCTATTGTCTTCCCCAGTGTCAACTGTAGACTCTAAGCCCTTTGCACTAGGACCTGTCCTCTTGTCCTCTGTAAAGTGCCATGTATGTTGATGGCACTATATAAACAAACTGATGGGGTTGAATGGCTCTTAGACTTCCATGCGGGGTCCATCCTGCCTGCCTTTCCTTGCTCTGGAGCAGTTTTGTGCTAAAACTGGCACCGTTGGCAGCTGCTGTGGTAGGACCTGGTCCAGCTTGGAAGCTGGACCTCCCCTCCATCTTATATCCTTTTTGCTACCAAAGGCACCCATATAATCTGGCTATGAGTCTTCGATTCACAAATACTTTCATTCAGGGAATTTTTATGTAGGATTACTCTGGGGTAAATGAATTAAGAATGGAAGAACAACCATTGAGAGTGGGATAAAAATAAAGCCAGCTGCCATGGTAATTCTAGTGCCTACTCTCCAGCCCCTAAAAAAACCCCTTTGTCACCCTCTCAATCCTGACATGACGCAATGGCTGAACCTGGCTGCGACGTAGGAGCAGAGCTGAAAAGCCAATGTGGGGAAGGAGCTAATTTCATTTGAGTACCAGTTGCCAAAATAGCATCTAATAAAAAGCCTTCAAACTGTGACAGTTCAATGCAAACACCCACAAAGATTCCTTGGCAAGCTGCTTGACTCGTCACCAGCTCGCTCTTGCTTTTCCTGTGCGAGACCTTGACACGACTCGCCCACACAGGTACGCAGCTGCGCAGAGACAGCTGAGACCTGCAGGTGTCGACTGGTGTTGCCATTTCTGAAGAGAGAGAAAGGCAACTGATCCCTTGCTTTAAGCATTTGTACTGTTGTGCTTGCATTGGCAGCTAAAGCTCCTCTCATTATTGTAAGAAAGAAAGAAAAATAACAATCCTGCTGTCATACATTAACTCTTCTTAATGAATAGGCATTTTGTACTAGAAATAGGCAAAGTGAGATCACCCTCTGGGCTTATTACACTGTCATTATCCTTAACAAACAGCTGAGAGAGTCACAAGTAAACCTACAGGGCCCTGGAGCCAGAGACAGGCTATCGAATGGTTGTAAGATGGAAGTCTGAGCTCAAATTCTCAGATAAGTCTATCACATTGTGCCACAAGCTGCATCTACAGAGTGGTGGTGATGTGCAGTTTGCATCTGGGAACCTAGGTTCAGACTTGTGGGATCTTACTAGAACCTCAAGACCAACCAGCCTGGCACAAAAGGGTGAAAGAATTCAGAGCCCAAGAATTTGTTTTCCATGCCAGAACAATGGAGCTTACAGGCCTTCCACACAAAAAGCCACTCCTGGGGCGGTATCCAATGCTGGCAGTCTGCAACGCTCATCAGGTTGTGCTAGCGGAATGACCACTAGTGCAACAGGAAGCTAGTGCTTCCTACACCAACCCTGGAAACTAGCTCTAATGTTTCTAGAATGGGACAGATAGGCAGAGCGGCCTATCATGAGCTCCACTGACTTGTTCTGTTCTAGAAATGCTAGTTTAGGCAAGTTTCCAGTTCCTGTAGCAAGCGCTAGCTTCCCATTGCACTAGTGGTCATTCCCGCTAGCACAACAGCGTCATTGGATGTTGCCCCTGATTATCCCAAGCATTCTTCATTTCAGCAATACTGGGGCTTGGGGGTATTAATTTTGTTGCTGCTATTGTTAAGCAATGGGAAGACAGAAATCCTTATTGATCTACCACAAGTCATCTAGATCTACCATCTGCCCACTCCTGACCTAAGACAAAGATCTAGCAAAAATTCATTTCTGAAAAATGGGGATACTATCAAGGCTTGTGTAACTATAACCTTGATATCAAAACAGCAGGAAAACAACAGCCATCCAAATATAATGACCTTTAAGCCTCCAAGAAGGGAGGGGGAAGTGCTCAAGAGATGTACAAGCTCTATATGCTCCACCTTCTTGGTAAATATTGGGGAAGGGTTTTTCTGAAGCTAGTTGGTGACAGACAAAGTAAGATTTCTGTGGGGCTTTTGATAGGCAACGAACAGCCTGATACAGGTCAGTGGGAAGTACACGGGGGGGCGGGGGGAATCAAAATTTTATCTTGTGAGCATGGATGTTGTTACTGTTGTATTTTGTCATGTGTTTTATTATTTTGTGATGGGCTTTTACTTTCTGACATTCAAAAGAAAAGAAAGGGTTCAGAGTTTGGACTTCTTCCCACTACTGAAGAAAGCTGACATCATAAAGAAGCTGAGATTTCTATCGACTTATTACTTCTATTCTTTAACAGATACACACCTTTGTATTTACTTAGTTACATTTACTTCATAATTAAATACATTTTCTTGTCGATAAGAAATTTCGGCTGTGTGTTTGGGCAGACCTCCAAATGTTTTCCCTGAGGGCTTTCTTTTCTAGTGCAAAGCAGCTGCGGGTGGCTTTGGGTTAAGTGGAGAGGGAAAGGGGACTGAATCCTTTCCTTATCCATTCAACATTTGCCCCCTCCCAATCTGGCTTCCTATCTATCATGGAAAAGATGCAGGTTTCCCATGTCTTTTACCCCTCAAGGAGAAAAGCGGTTGAATAGACAAATGGTTAGCAAGGAAAGCGTTCAACAACCCCTTCACCTCCTGCCAGATGATCACTCAGTCTGAAGCCACCTGGAATTAGTGATGGATTAATCTGTCTGCTTTGCTTTCTTCCATATTCAGTTCTGTCCCAAATATGAAGAAATATCAGAATTTTGGTAAATTCATATTAAAAATGAACTGAAACTAAATTCTCACCCATCTGTGCCAATCAAATTAAGTGGACAGGATCCAGCTTCCTTGTGCCACCTGTGAAATGGATATCACTGGCGGAATGGGATTTCTACATCCTCTCCTCCTCCCAACACTCCCCACGATCTCCAAATCTCCTCTGGAGGGTCCCCCAGCCCTCGGAAGCAGATTTAGAGAGTGCAGGAAAGGATACAGGTGTCTCATTCTGCCAGTGGTGTCCTGTTTTGCGGGCACAATGAGGAAGCTGGACCCAACCCAACAGATATAGCTATTCCCAGCATGGAGGGGACCATGCTGTACCTGCCTGCCATGTAGCAATTACAGATAAGGAGCTTGTCAGAAAAAAGAGGTGGCAGCCCTAAATCAGCACCACAAACTTGGTTGGATATACAGGGATTCAAACCAAGTATTTTAAAAGCTAACCATCCAAAGCCCTGGGCCTGGATGGATGAATCTGTTAGTTTTGGTTTCTCCCACACTCAGTTCTTTTTAGTCTCAAGTTCCATCCATCCTGAATATGAAGGAATTTGTGAATTTTGGGAAAGTCTTATTAAAAATGAACAGAAACAAAATTTTCACCCATCCCTATCTGGAACTGCTATGCACACAAAGAAAAGTTCCCCAGAAAAAGCAGTCAGAGAACTACACATTGTATCTCCCCTAGAACACACTACAGATTTCTTATTCATAAGTAAATGAATAAGATTTTCTTATTCATAAGTAAATGCATTTAATATAGATAGCAGAAGTGTAGTTCACTTACTGTGTTTCACTTACTTATGTTTTCACTTACTCTGACTGAAAGAAACCCATACTAAGACACAAATTAAGCATTATTAATTTTTATCAGAGTTGATTTGAGTAGGATGCTAAACTTATTACTTGAACTGAATAGAAGTAAGAATTTTAATATGCTCCCCAGTCAACGGAAATGATGGGCGCTGCTGAATCGTATGGCCATAATACGGAGAATTAAAGAAAACAAAAGGATTTGATATGCTGAATTTCAGAGTTCTGCTTCTGTGATACAAATAAGGAAACATGGCTGGTTACACAGAATACAGCAGGCGATGTAATGTCTATTTATTCTAATGTTTTGCCTGATCTCTCTGTAAGTAATGTCTCCACAGCATCTCAGTTAGTGATGGTGCGGACATTTGTAATTACCTGTCTCAGAACCCACCCTGTCCCTCTTGTAATGTTTGGCAGCATTTTGAAGCAAACATCACTTTTTCTTCACAAGTTAAAGGCCACACTTGGACAATCGTGTGGGACGAAAGAACCCATTGTGGGTTTCCCCCCCACACCAGTGTGTGCCTGTTGTGTGACCATGATTTGCATAATTACCAACAATGCAGCGTGGGTTGCCATGTCATTCGAACCCAGTGTGCAGTGCAGTGGAGGTGGCTTCGTGCCCACCCCATAACCCCTACTGCAAGCTGTGGGTTGTAGGGTGAATAGGAAGCCACCCCCACTGTGCCATGCACCGTTTTCAGACGACACAGCAACCCACGCTGCATCGTGGATAATTATGCAAATTGCGGTTGTGCGACCTTCCAAACCTGGTGTCTGGTTCAGATCTTAGACTGAGCTAGTGCCCCTGCTCCCTTCCCTGGCACCTTGAGCCCCACCATAGCAGCATGTCAGGCACCAGAGAGCCTGGGAAACATAGTTCTCCAGAATGGCTGACATCCATAGTATGGAGTCAGGAGCCTTGGAGAACTATGTTTTCAAGTCTCCCTGCTGTCTGGGGTACTGGTGTGACAGTGTTCTCGGCATCAGAAAGGGAGGGAAGCCTCATGTACAGAGGCCCCCTGTGAGACCTCACTGTTGATCCCATCACTGCTGCCCCACTTGTCTAGTAATTTCAGGGGAATGTCAGGGGCAGCAAGGCAGAGCTTAGAGGCTCAAAGGGAGCCTTGGGTGGAGGACCTCACTGCATTTCTGACGACATAATCAGGAGAGTGCACCAAGGTCTGAATTTAGAATTGGGCTACTGAGCCCAATTGAACTGAAGGCCGTTTGCCTATCCTTAATCTCAGTATTGAGAACATGAGAATGTTTTACCTTAAACTCACCAAGGATCTGAGGCACAAACAAAAATTAACTGTGTAGGTAACAGGCTGATCAGAGAATTAGGAGACTTGTTTTCTTTTTAGAGGAAAAGTTCCAGTGGTATTCTTTCCCACTGCTGTTAACTATACTAGCTGAGATGCAAACCAGTTATTACTGCGCCTTAAAATCGGCTACTGAGGCTAAGACTACAACTGATATTAAAATCAAACTGAACATTTTTTTCCTGGCTATTTACCCAGAGCCAGCAGAGAACCTCATTACTTCACTAGACAAGCTCAAGCATGAATGCTGAGAGGAGATTATGACATTCCTGAAGATGCCAAGAAGAGAAAAGTTACTGAGAGCTTGTTACTTCTAGCACTGCTATAGGTTTGGGTGCAGGGAGGAGGCTGTTGTTAGAAAATGTAAATTTACAGAAAAAGCATATGGAAACAGCCTCAGTCCTTGGAAGCTTACCAGTTTACGGGAGGGCTGACTACCATCTTTAAATCAAAACCACCTACATGTTCTGAGTCTGACACTCATATACAGGACCAGGTTTTTTAGATGCCCTCAAAATTAAAGGTATGAACTCTCATAGGAGGTGAATGAATGTTCCTTTTTTGTGGAGTTCTTTTATCAAGTAAGAATCTTTGAAGGGGAGATTTGTGATAAGCAAAACTGCAAAAGAGAAAAATAAAACAGGAATTTGAAGAGAAAGGAAGAGCTTTAAGTAGGAACAGCTAGCAACTAATGAAGGAAACAGAAAAGTTTTCTAGAAGTTGTGAAGAAAGCTGAACAGGAATTAGCCAGACTGGACATAAATCTGTGGATGTTGATGATAGAAGGCTAGAAGCCTCTGCCATCTATGATAATAAGAAAAGAGTAATGCAGGAGATCCTTTCCGTTTCAAACGTGGACAGCCAGGATATTTTAAAAGGCCCTGTGACAACCCTCCCAACTCCACTTTAGTTAGTTAGTTAGTTAGTTAGTTTAGGGCGCAATCCTATTCAGATAGGCAGCCGCCTATCCAATGCAGGGCAGGAGAAACGTGGAGGGGATCATTCCCTCTGTGCTTCTCCTGCCCTGCGTTTTCAGCTAGACAGCTGATTGTAGCTGTCTAGCGGAGCAGGGGAGGAGGCTGCTGTAGGACACATTGGATGTGTCGTACAGGAATTTCCGCCCTCCCCACCCTGGAACACCCTCCAGGAATTCTTCTTTTTGGCCACTCCACGCTCCTCTTGTGAGTGTGGAGCACAGGGCTGTTCCACACTGCCTCCAAGGCAGCGCGGAAGTGGGGGGAGGTTGGTTCTCCAGGAACTGACCTCAGAGCGTTGGCTCTGAGGTCAGTTCCTGGAAAACCAGGTATCCGATGGCCTTGTAGCTGCAGTCTAGCGGCCATAGGATTGCTCTGTTATTGTACTGCTATACTGCCTTATTGAAGCCAACCAAGGCAGCTTACAAAAAGTTCAGAAAATAAAAACCATAATAAAATTTTAAAAATAGTAAAACGTTAAAAAAAATCAACCTTAAAAACCACAACAATTTAAAAAGCCAAGTTTAAAGGATGTGGTTTGACCCCCTTCCTGAATGCAGAGAGTGTGGGGACCACTACAAAAGTGGGAGCAACACAGACAAAAGCCCTTTCCCATGAGCTCGACAAGCTGGCCTCTGTAAATGAGTGGGTCTCAAAAGGGGCTCTCCAGCTGATCTTAATAAATGAGCAGGTTCATACTGAGAAAGGCAGTCCCTCAGATAGCCACGCCCTAAGTCATTTAGGGCGCAATCCTATGCATGTTTAGACAGAAAGAAGTCTTACAACTCCCAGCATTCCCCAGCCAGTATGGCTGGCTGGGGAATGCTGGGAGTTGAAGGACCTTTTCCTGTCTAAACTTGCATAGGATGGTGCCCTTAGATCTTTAAAGATTAAACCCAACACCTTGAATTGAGCCCAGAAAACAATTGGCAATTAGTTCATCAACAACTCACAAGCACACCCTTGGATTATATACTGACTATAAAGGAGCTGAACAAAGCCAAGCAATCTGCCAGTGAGATCCTGAAATAAACCCAGCTGAAGAGAGTGCTAGAGATATAATCCAGACATTAGTAGGACATGTTCATGAAAAAGCTAGGTGTACCTCAATGAAGTGATGCAATCTTGATAGATCCAAATAATATGCATATGTGAGATCTTCTATCAAGAGCATCTATTTCATTTAAAGCTGTAACACACTTGAGACAGAAGGGGATGGAAGACAGATGGCTCCTTACTTAGAATGAATAACTGTAGAAATACAACGATCAAAGCTGTTAGTGGAATCAACAGAAGCCATGAGGCTCTAGCTCTTATATGTCCAGATCAGTACATAAACCCGGAAGTATCAGTTTGTCATAGGAACTAATAGGCTGACATATCTGACTGTAGAATACAATACAGAATTGAGTCCCAATTCCTTGGACAGAATTTTGTTTTCACTCTATTTGGCAACTGACAATTTAGAATGATGCCTCAAATGCAACTTCCATTTTTTACAGAATGATGGAACATGTCACGTACAACATGTATGACATGGACCTTAATTAAGTCATTGCATTTCTGGACGATTTAATTATTTTCTTAGTCACTGAAACAGATCATAAGGAGCACCTACTGAAGGTTTTGAAAAGACTCCAGCTGTTTCAGACTTCAAAGAAATACCTGCCACATTATCTCCTGTAAAGGAATATACCAAGATAAGGCTGATGCCATCACCACTTGGCCAGCACTCAACACAGAGAGCTCTGTAGGTTCTTGGGATTTATTGGACCTTATAGAAGATTTGTACAAAGGTATTCCATTATTGCAAGGCCACTTAATACCCTTCCAGATGGCAATCCGGAGGGGAATAAGGGAAATGAGGAACAATCTATTCAAAGTAGATGGGGTTATGTCAAGGGGCTTTTGAGACTCTAAAATGAAAACTGACTGCATCATCTGTCCTAGAATCTGCTGATCGGAGATTATCATAGATTATGCACAGAGATTCCATTATTACTGGCCAAGGAGCAGGACTATACCAAATACAAAGTGGGAAGTCCCATGTAATTGCTTATTCAAGCTGAGGACTGAGTCACAATAAACACATACCAATGCACATATTAACTTTCTAGCCTTGAGGAGGGCTGTTTGTGACGACTTTCTACATGGCAATGCATTCAAAATGGTGTTTGATAATCCATTTACATATGTCTTAAGAACAGTGAAATCAAATGCAAGATTATCCTACTGGACATAGGTGGATGGTGGCTTTGTCCTTATACAACACTGATACGGTTTATTTATCTGGCAAAGCCAACGTAGAAAGTGATGCTCTCTCATGGAGATTCAATGGTACTCTGTGAGATGAAGATAGAATAAAAGAGGCATTAAAAATGGCTATGATGTTTTCAAGCAAATCCGTGTGTTTGCATAGGGCAGAGGTGGGCAACTTGTGCCTCTCTAGATGGTTTGGGCTACAACTCCCATCAGCCTTAGCCAGCATAGCTGATGGTGAGGGATCATGGGAGTTGTAGGGCCACAAGTTGCCCATCCCTGGTACAGGGGAAGCATAGACCTCTACATATGTATGCTTCCCATATACAAACTTCCATGCTCATCACATGGACATAGGGCGGTGGGGCTGAAGAGCTGTATGACATTGGAGATAGGGTTAATGATGTGGCCTTGCTCCTTTTCTATACATGGAGACCCCTTCACACAGAAAACACTTGAAGGAGGCAATTATCTTTTCCCAAGAAAAATATTCAACTGGAGTTTAAATCAGCATCTGTATTTTCCCTAATGGGGCAAACAGAAGCTTTAGGTGTATATATGTGGAGGAGGGGAGGGGGAGGAAGGCTGATTTTGGAAGAAATGTGCATGGGGAAAGGGTTAATCTCCTGTTCCCTAGTGCCATCGGTCTGATACAATTTTCCCTCCTCCACCTCCAACTGTTGTTGTTTTAAAATAAAGCGAAGGGAGAACCAATCATGGATCTCCAATGTCTTAACTTGCCCTTAGTGTGAACACCAGGATTACAGACTCTGGCCACAACACAGAAAAGTTGAGCATGTTCAATTCCCATTTAAATCTTAATGGGACATAAGCATTTCAAGGGTTTGCTGAATTCTCACAGATTCCAACAGAGAGACAGCGAATACCGAACTTGAGGTTTATTGCACCCCAAGCCAAATTTTGGAAGAAGGAGGAAAAAACAAATAAGGTGGCAATCCTGTACCCATCTACCTGGGACTAAGCCCAATAGAACTCAATGAAACTTACTTCTGAGTAGATGTGTATACGATTGTGCTGCAAGTCAACTTTTAAGCCCAGTGCAAGCCTTGAAGGCAATTAAATTGCTGGTAATCAGTGGTTGGATTAACAGAGGGAAAAAGGTAACAGATTAATAACAGATGGTAGTAATGATACATGGGTCTCAAACAAAAAACAAAACTCCAGTTAAGAGCCCACTTTGTGACTCCCCCTAGCAAAATGTTTGAGAGTATTGATAAAATTGTTAATTCATATTTTAACTAGGATTTTTCACACACATGCGTGCACCCCCCCCCCAGATCGTCAATCCCGATTTCCATGATGATTAAATACTTGTTCTAGTTACTTCAGAAGGAAATTGTGAATTGAATGTTTCTTAAGCCCTGTTCAGGTGTTCAAGAGAATGTGTGAAGGCTTAAAGTGTGTGCTGGGATGGGACTATACATGCTGGCCATACCTAGAAAAGGATATTGTAGAGCTGGGAAAAGTGCAGAAAAGGACAACTAAAATGACCAAGGGGCTGGAGCAACTCCCCTGTGAGGAAAGGTTACAATAGCTGGGAATGTGGGAAAAGGCCCACAATGGGAAGAATGTCAGAAAAGTCCCTTGGAGAAAAGGCGAGTAAGGGGAGACAGGTGTATGGTGTGGAGAAAGTGGTTATGCATAGTGTGGAGAAAGTGGCTAGGGAAACATTTTTCTCCCTCTCTCATAATATTAGAACCCAGTGGCATCCCATGAACCTGATTGGTGGGAGATTCAGGACAGACAAAAAGAAGTCCTTCTTCACACAATGCATAGTTAAATTATGGAATTCACTACCACAAGATGTAGTGATGACCACCAACTTGGATGGCTTTAAAAGGGGATTGGACAAATTCATGGAAGATAAGGCTATCAATGGCTACTAGTCATGATGGCTACATGCTACCTCCAGTACAGGCAGTATCATGCCTATGTACACCAGTTACTGGGGAACATGAGCGGGAGAGGGCTGTTGCATTCATGACCTACTTGTGGGTTTCCTACAAGTAGCTGGTTGGCCACTGTATGAACAGAAGGCTGGACTCAATGGACCTTTGGTCTGATCCAGCATGGCTCTTACGTACTTATCTTACATTCACCCCACTACATCTCCAGGTGTGCTGGACCCACCCCCTCAGTTCATATCTTGGCATATTGAACCGGTAAGGTCTGAGTAGAAGATCTACTTGACTTGAATGCAAGTAGAACTTTCAGTGTGATTGGGAATCCTGAAAAGACAGCATCTGCAATTGCACGGAGAGTTCTCTTATCTATTTTGTTACATTTATATCCTGTCTTTCCTTCAAGGAGCCCAAGGCAGCATACATTGTCCTCCTCCTCTTCCTCCTCCTCCTCCTCCCACTTTATCCTCACAGCAACCCTGTGAGATAGGTTAGGCTGAGATTCAGTGATTGGCCCAAAGTCAACCATTGAGTTTCATCATGGCTGAGTGGGGACTTGAACCCAGGCTTCCCCAGTCCTAGTCCAACACTCTAACCACTACACCACACTGGCTCTGTTGAAGTGACTGTGAGTAGAGCTCCTGTTCAGACCGTGCCAATTTAACACAGCAAGGTCTAAACTGAGGGGGCAGGGCCCACAGATGTAGGGGCAGGTCAAGCACACATGGTCCCACTTCAGTACACACTTTTAAGCCCTTATGCGTTCTCTTGAATACCTGAACAGAGCTCATGTGGAAGGACAAACTGCACTGACTCTAACTGAGGATGCTTCCAGATAAGGCTTGTATTCTGCAACTGCATTGCCTCATTCATGGAATTTTATGGGGGAATCTAGAGCCCAGCCTTCTCCAGTCCAGTACCCTCCAAATGTGTAGGACTACAACTCCCAGCATCCACCCAGCCAGGCATGTTGGCTGAGGATCCTGGGGGTTGTAGTCCAATACATCTGGATTGCCCTAGGTTGGGGAAGGCTCTAGATACTGTCACCTTCAATTTGTAGCCCTCCTGTGTTTTCCTACTGCTTCTTCCATCTTTTCTCTTACCAGAAAAATCGGTTAAGAAAGAAAAGCTGTAAAAGCTGTAAAATGCCGTTTGATTGTTAGTAGGGGTGTCTGTCCCTGGGAAATCTGGTTCTTTTTTGGCTTGATGGAGTTCTGGGGCATGTACAACTCAGTTTGCGTCTGCAAGCCAAGTACCCTGAACTTTGGGAACATTTTTGTGCATTTTTTAAAGGTTCTGGAATTTGTGGCCGAATTTGCGCAGATTGCTCAGCCATGTGTGCAAATAGCAGACATACCCCCCCAATGCACTAAATTCCTGGAAAATCAGCAAACAGGACTGTCTTGCTGCAGATCAAGTTGGTCACTGCAGTGGGAACCAAAACAAAGTCGGGGCGGGGGGGCAAGCCTAGGAAAACTCATCAGTCTCTACTCTGCAGACATATTTCTCCCACATCCCTACTTGTTAGTGGTAGGACCCCTCCATTTGGAAGCACCCAGAACATTTGGCAAAACCAAACCAAACATGTACATGTCAGTGGGACTGCAGTCGCTTCTTGAGCAGAGGGTCCATAGCTCAAGTGGCAGAGCAGATGTTTTGCATATAGAAAGTTCCAGGTTCAATCCCTGGCACCCCTGGTTAAAAATGATCAGGAGGTAGGTGATGTGAAAGACTTTTGTCAGAGGCTATAGAGAGCCATTGCCAGTCAAAGCAGGCAATGATAGACTGGATAGGCAAATAGTTTGAGCCGGTATAAGATGGCTTTCTATATAACATTTTGCTTTTGCTGCTTAAAAATGGCAGACCTGTCAAAACTTTCTTCAATTTTCTCCTTTTTGTTACTGATGCCTGCCTTATTTTGTAGTTGCAGAATGAATGAATGTATAAAGTCATAATTTTAAACATTACTGAAGCAAATTCTAAAACGATCTGTGGTTTTAATTATTGTGAACCACTCAGAGAGCTTCTGCTATTGTGCGGTATAGAAATGTAATCTATATAAGAATACCTTAGTGTAATCATAGAATAGTAGAGTTGGAAGCCCCTTCATGGATCACTGCCTTGTTGTGGCGAAGGGGCTTGCGTAACTCAGTGAAGCCATAAGCTATGCCGTGCAGGGCCACCCAAGACGGACAGGTCATGGCAGAGAGTTCTGACAAAATGTGGTCCACTGGAGAAGGAAATGGCAACCCACTCCAGTATTCTTGCCAAGAAAACCCCATGGAACGTATCACAAGGCTAAAAGATATGACGCCGGAAGATGAGCCCCTCAGGTCGGAAGGTGTCCAATATGCTACTGGGGAAGAGCAGAGGGTATTTCCAAGTAGCGCCAGAAAGAGTGAAGCGGCTGGGCCAAACCCGAAAGGACACTCAGCTGTGGATGTGTCTGGTGGTGAAAATAAAATCCGATGCTGTAAAGAACAATGTTGTTTAGGAACCTGGAATGTCAGATCAATGAATCAAGGTAAGGTGGAGGTGGTCAAACAGGAGATGGCAAGATTGAACATCGACATCTTGGGAATCAGCGAACTAAAATGGACAGGCATGGGCGAATTTAATTCAGGTGACCATCATATCTACTATTGTGGGCAAGAATCCCTTAGAAGAAATGGAGTAGCACTCATAGTCAACAAAAGGGTGGGAAAAGCAGTACTGGGATACAATCTTAAAAATGATAGAATGATCTCAGTACGAATCCAAGGCAAACCATTCAACATCACAGTAATTCAAGTCTATGCCCCAACCACTGAGGCCGAAGAAGCTGAGGTTGATCGGTTCTATGAAGACCTCCAACACCTTCTAGAACTAACACCAAAAAAAGATGTCCTCTTCATCATAGGGGATTGGAATGCTAAAGTAGGAAGTCAAGAAATCACCGGGATAACAGGCAGGCATGGCCTTGGTGTACAAAATGAAGCAGGACAAAAGCTAATAGAGTTTTGCCAAGAGAACATGCTGATCATAGCAAACACTCTTTTCCAACAGCACAAGAGGCGACTCTACACATGGACGTCACCAGATGGTCAATATCGAAATCAGATTGATTATGTCCTTTGCAGCCAAAGATGGAGAAGCTCCATACAGTCAGTAAAAACAAGACCTGGAGCTGACTGTGGCTCAGATCATGAGCTGCTTCTTGCAAAATTTCGGCTTAAATTGAAGAACGTCGGGAAAACCACTTAACCGTTCAGGTATGACCTAAATCTTATCCCTGATGAATATTCAGTGGAGGTGAGGAATAGATTTCAGGGATTAGACCTGATAGACAGAGTGCCTGAGGAACTATGGACGGAGGTCCGTAATATTGTTCAGGAGGCAGCAACTCAATCCATCCCAAAGAAAAAGAAATGCAAGAAAGCCAAGTGGCTGTCTGATGAGGCTTTACAAGTAGCTGAGGAAAGAAGGGAAGCGAAAAGCAAGGGAGAAAGGGGAAGATATATGCAACTGAATGCAGAGTTCCAGAGAATAGCAAGGAGAGACAAGAAGGCCTTCTTAAATGAACAATGCAAAGAAATCGAGGAAAACAACAGAATGGGAAAGACTAGAGATCTCTTCAAGAAAATTGGAGATCTCAAGGGAACGTTTTGTGCAAAGACGGGCATGATAAAGGACAAAGAAGGCAGGGACCTAACAGAAGCAGATGAGATTAAGAAGAGGTGGCAAGGATACACAGAAGAACTATACAGGAAAGATCTGAATGTCCCTGATAGCCATGATAGTGCGGTCACTGAACTTGAGCCGGACATCCTAGAGAGTGAAGTCAAGTGGGCCTTAGGAAGCATTAGTAACAACAAAGCTAGCGGAGATGACAGTATTCCAGCCGAGCTATTTAAAATCCTCAAAGATGATGCTGTTAAAGTGCTGCATTCAATATGCCAACAAATCTGGAACACTCAACAGTGGCCACAAGACTGGAAAAGGTCAGTTTACATTCCAATTCCAAAGAAGGGCAACGCCAAAGAGTGTTCAAACTACCGCACCATTGCGCTCATTTCACATGCCAGCAAGGTGATGCTCAAAATCCTACAAGCTAGGCTTCAGCAGTATGCGAACCGAGAACTACCGGAAGTACAAGCTGGGTTTAGAAGAGGCAGAGGAACTAGAGATCAAATCGCCAACATTCGCTGCATCATGGAGAAAGCAAGAGAATTCCAGAAAAACGTCTATTTCTGCTTCATTGACTACGCTAAAGCCTTTGATTGTGTGGATCACAACAAACTGTGGCAAATTCTTAAAGTGATGGGAGTACCAGACCACCTTACCTGTCTCCTGAGAAACCTGTACGAGGGTCAAGAAGCAACAGTAAGAACCAGACATGGAACAACCGATTGGTTCAAAATTGGGAAAGGAGTACGACAAGGCTGCATATTGTCACCCTGCTTATTTAACTTATATGCAGAGTACATCATGAGAAATGCCGGGTTGGATGAATCAGAGGTCGGAATTAAGATTGCTGGGAGAATTATCAACAACCTCCGATATGCAGACGATACCACCCTAATGGCAGAAAGCGAAGAGGATCTCAAGAGCCTCTTGTTGAGGGTGAAAGAGGAGAGTGCAAAAGCTGGTTTGAAACGCAACATTAAAAAAACGAAGATCATGGCATCTGGCCCCATCACTTCCTGGCATATAGAAGGGGAAGAAATGGAAGCAGTGACAGATTTTACTTTCTTGGGCTCCAAGATCACCGCAGACGGTGACTGTAGCCATGAAATTAAAAGACGCTTGCTCCTTGGGAGGAAAGCTATGGCCAACCTAGACAGCATAGTAAGAAGCAGAGACATCACCTTGCCGACAAAGGTCCGTCTAATCAAAGCTATGGTTTTCCCAGTAGTAATGTATGGCTGTGAGAGCTGGACTATAAGGAAGGCTGAGCGCCGAAGAATTGATGCTTTCGAACTGTGGTGCTGGAGAAGACTCTTACGAGTCCCCTGGACTGCAAGGAGGTCAAATCAGTCCATCCTAAAGGAAATCAACCCTGAGTGCTCATTGGAAGGACAGATAATGAAGCTGAAGCTCCAATATTTTGGCCACGTAATGCGAAGAGAAAACTCCCTGGAAAAGACCCTGATGCTGGGAAAGACTGAAGGCAAAAGGAGAAGGGGACGGCAGAGGATGAGATGGCTAGATAGCATCACGGATGCAATGAATATGAACTTGAGCACGCTCCGGGAGAGAGCGCAGGACAGGAAGGCCTGGCGTGCTATGGTCCATGGGGTCACGAAGAGTCGGACACGACTGAACGACTGTACAACAGAGTTGGAAGGGGCCTACAAGGCCATCGAGTCCAACCCCCAAAGTAGTAATAATGCTTATTACTAGAGACCTACCAGCCCAATTTTGCTCATTTTTTTAAAACTGAAGCTTGAGGAATATAGATGTGCAGAAATTTTGAAACTTCAAAGAAGTTCAAAGCTCGAACTTTAGTAGTGAAACAGTATGTTAATTTGCTCCACACCAAACAGCCTCCTATTGCTATGTGGTTCAGTGCCAGTTTATTTGCTCCATGCCAAACAGCACCTGATCTGACATCACATGTTTTCGACCTCCATTACCTGCATCCTCTCACTTTCCTTTTTTCTGCTTTTGGGTTTGTTTTTTATTCATTTTGCTTCACAGGCAGGCTTCACAGGGTGCTGCTAGCCCTTGGATGGTTGCTAGGGGCGAGAGCCACACACCCTCCTCCATCAGATTGTATTGTTTCAAATAGGATGAATCAGAGAGCGAAGGGCTGCTGCTGCTCCTCCTTGATGCCTTGCGCGCAGGTGGGGTTAGTGTATTTGTGTGCATGTGTCTGTGTGTCAGCAAGAGAGGGAGTAGTGGGTAGGGTGCAAAACCGGTGCCATACTGAATGGCTCTGGCTCAGGGCAGGGCAGGTGAGAGAAGGGCACATTTTTTCTTCTCTCCTCTTCCCCATCTCACCTTTTGTTTTTCAGGCCCAGGTGAAGGTGGGGGTGGGGCTTCTTGGGTGAGGGACTGGAACACCCCCTTTCCCTGCTACAGAGGAGGGGTGGATCTGTCTATGCTTTCATGTAATGGGAGGAGGCTCTTATTGGAAGGAGGGAAATTAATTGTGTGGGTGAATGAGAGGGAGGGAGGTGGGCTGGAAGTCCCCGTTTGCTATGGCAGGGGGAGGCTTGCTTTAATGCAGTGGAAAGAGGTCATATTATTGGGGTGCTCACTGAAGGGAAGCTGCTGCGGGTTTTAATTGGAAAACTGAGAGAGGAAGAGGGAGCAAAAGAAGGAAATGCCCCCTGAAAATTGTTCTAGTCTCAAGGAAAATGGTCAAACATATTTTCATCCAATCATTCCGAGACTATACTAACACCCATGGAAATGTGGGCTTTACACTAGTAAATAAAGAAATAAATAAGCAGGTAGCTAAAATCACTCCAATTTGATCCAAAGTAAAATAGTGACAACACATAGCAAAACCACAGTTGTTCAATCCGCTTGAAAAATATGCTAATTTGGGTGTCAGACTGTAAGATGGGGAAACCCCAAGTCTTAAAGGAATTAAGACTGTTGGTAGCAAAACATCTCAGGCCACCAGCAAAAGAAGGCAAGGCCTCCAGCTAGTGCCCCTATTCCAGCAGAGTGATTGCACCAGTAAGGAGATTGCAAACTTACAGCCAGATCTTACACACATTTATTCAGATACAAGTGCTGCTGTGCTCAATAGGGTCTCTCCTTGCTTTGCACACTTGGAGAAGGGAAAGGACTTGCTTTGCAGCACATGAAATGACTCTACAACCAGAAATGCAGAGCAAGTGATTGAGAAAGGAGGGGCACCCTAACACATTACCCACTTTCCCCTGGGACAATTCCTCCCACCCAGCCTCAATAGCACATTTTCCTGTCCACACCTGCTGAAAAATTGCACTGCTTTTCTGCTGTTTCCCTCCTTGTTGTTGTTGTTTGTAGTTAGAAAAAAGATGGATTTAGCAGTGGGAAAACACAGGCATATTACACATAAATCATGACGTCACCTGGACTTTCCTCTGTAAAATTCCCCGAATGAGGCAGGACAATTGCACAATGAAAGTTTCGTCCGGAACCACGCCTTTGGGTTTATTTGTATATTTTGTTAGCTGCTTTGAGCGAGTCCTTTTTGGTTGGGGGTTAGGAGTGGGAAAGTGGGATACAACAGGATGAAGGGTAGGCATAGTTGAGCACCTGCCAAGGGCCCACACTCCAGCAGAGGCCCACTGACAAGAGCACCCTGGACTTGCTCCTCCTCTTCAGCATTGCAACCTGCTTGTTCACGTGCCTCTTGCTCTGGCCCAGACAGAGCAAGAGGCAGGTGGTGGTGAAAAGGAGGAGCAGCAGATGCCACTGCCTACCTGTTTCCTGACTCTCTGTCTGTCAAGCAAGGAATCGGTAGCAGTGATGAGAAAGAGGAAGCGGAGCAAGAGCAGCTGGTGACAATGGTGGTGAGAAGGTCGACTCATCGAGGGCGGGGGGGCATTGCGGGGGTCTTGTCCAACCAGCACTGCATATGTCCTTCGTATCTCAGGCTGAAGTTGCTTGGCTTTTGAAAACAACTATCATTTGACTACGTGTTGGTTTTCTACGCTGGTTAATTAAACTACATTTCTATTCTCTCTGCACTACTATTCCAGGTAGGCTCTAAACAAACAAACAACCAAAGCCTGTGTAGCTAACACCATGCAGCAGCACAACATGCCAATTATCCAAAGGTTATCTCTCTCCACAGTTGTCCCTGCAGCATCTCTTAATAGCTGTGCCAACACCATGCGGAATAACAGTAACAATCCAACGGAGCGCAAGAGGATGGACCTATTTTCATTGTAAACAGGCAAACAGCAGACCATAATCTTGGAAGCAAACAAATATCTCAGCAAATCAATGCAGGCATCATGGAGTTCCAGTTTCTAACTCATTAATAAAGATGATTATGTAGGCACTGGGAATCACCAAATTCTTCTCCGCTGTGCCTTGCAGAGCTAAGAGGTGCACAGACGAGGCAAATGAACAGCTGATACGTCAGTGGCAGAGTACACCATTCAAGCTTGCTGTATATTGTAGCATCTTTTATTGTTGATTTATCATACTTAGTCACCAGGTTTTCCTAAATATGCTGTCCTATGTACCAGACCTGTCTCTTGCCATCCAAGATGGTAATTATATTTAGGCACAATTCCGTTTGGCTAGTTATTGCTAATCCAAACCTGCCTGGCCAGAACAGCATCTCTGTGCTTACAAAGGAGCCTGATTATGCATTCTGCTTGGGTGGAGAGGGATGGGAGGTTGGGCTAGCAACTGAACCCACAATAGCCTTGTCCTGTCTCTTGGGCTGGCATCATGCAAAGTCACTGGCCCAGGGGACAGGGGGTTAAATCCAACAGCGTGCTGAGCAGAAGTCGGCCAGCACAGTGGGCCTTCCTCTCTCTTGCCTTTCCCTTGTAGCCTTCTGCATTACTCAGAAATCTGCTCCAGGGGATTTCCCAGCCCTTCAGAGCAGATGATGAGGGTGTGCAGGGGCTGCGGGGGGAGGGACCATCCCCTTCAGTTCCACTGATGGAACTACTTCCATCAGCGGAATGCTACTGTTGGATTCAACTAGGATGTATGAGAAATTAGTTGTAGTTTGTTTTTGATCAGAATTTACCCAGTTCGCACGACCCGGAACTGACAATCTGTGGTCGAAATCTGTACATCTGTTCTAGAAGTATGGCCAATACGGTAGTGGCCTGTTATCCACCAAGGTCTGCGTTGGCTCCCTTGTTTCTCTCACACTCATACTGCGGCCACAACCAGTCATAAGTATTCTAGGCAGCTGATTTGGAATCTTTTTGCCTTGAAGGAACCCTTCCTATATTGGCTTGTCTGCTGAGGGATGCATGAATATTTGTAGCGGAGCCCTGTCGTGCTGCAAAGGACTTTGGGGCTTCCCTCCTGGGCCTCACCGTTGCTTCGTGTGGACCCTGGAACAGTCCAGTGCATGCAGTTGTCCACTGCAGGGGAAGAAGAATGTAATGTAATGCAGGTGAGAAGAAAGGTGTAACGCATTGCATGCACTGTACATGTAATTACATTCATGTAATGTAATGTAATGTAATGTAATGTAATGTAGTCCAGTGCATGCAACTGTCCATTGCAGGGGAAGATCAGAAGTGACAGGCAAGCTGCCTTTTACAGAAGCTCATCTTTCATTATTATTTTTCCCAGTGAAGAATCCTAGATTTCCCTTAGAAACATGGTCTGAAAATCATGGCCCTTGGAAGATGTATTTCAAGGACTTCACTTGATCACAGTTTCACTAAGACTCATCTTGAACAGTGCGACTAGCCTTGACGTGAAAGGTGTGCTGGTAGATGGAAGGAAGAGCTCTATTCCCTTTCCTGCCCTTAATCATAACACATGTGACACTGAAGCTATGATCCTTTAGGCAATATTGTCTGGCTGAATGACAAATATCAGACAAGAGTCAAGTGTAAAAATATGCACTCTGAAGAAATAGTGGGCAGTGTTCTATGTTGCTCACATGCCAACAGGACCCATCAGTAGCGCAACGGGGGCACTGGTGATAGTTAAAGAAACTTGAACCGAGCAGAAACGCGAGCTTCCAGAATGGGGCAGGTCAACGGAGCTCATGTAAGGAATCTCCACGGACCTGTCCTGATCTGGAAATGAGCATTTCCACTTGTTCCTGGGGTTTATGAGGCAGTGACTCTGCATTGTGCAAGTTGTGGGTCCTGTTCGAGCCACACAATCAGCGAGAATATTGTTGGATATTGCTCAATAGATGTCAACTGTTGAAACTTTGCAGATGCTAAACTGGTTAATGACAATCTTTTTCCATGCTGAAATCATGCAACTGCACATCAGTCAGCCTTCTCCATCCCATGTTCACTCATACAATGTGATGTCATTTTTGTATAGTAATGATGAACTAGCTTGGAAGGCTACAGTTCCAGAGCACAGCAGATGACAGAAATCTAGTTCAGATGTTTCCTAATTGCTAGGTCTGAAGGAAGAAACAGACAATGCAAACCAAAATAAAAGTGTTCTTCTCGGCTCTTAATTAAAACAGCTGCATGAAAATAAATACTGTTCTTGTGTGTAACTTCCTCTGCCTTGCCACTAACCACATGTAATGATTCACTTTTGAAGCAACCTCTTGCAGAGAAGAGAGCTCCTCAAAATAGGTTCTGTCCTATAGAGTCATGCCACTAAATACAGAACGAGCTGACAGAGATGGTGAAACAGGGTGACCATAATGCCACATGAACTCGGCCATTCATTTATATGTGATCAAAACCACATGCCGTTAGCTCGTTGCTTTACAATAACTGCAGCCACTTGCCTCATTAAAGCAAATAACAACAAAGAAAGCGATAAATAATGGGTTTGCATCGGGGCTTTGATCTTTTGCAAAATCTTTTATATGTTTAACAAATTGGTTCATAAGCAATGACCTCATCTCCCCCACAATTAGCTCAGAATTCAGACAAATATGCAAAGACAGATCTAGCAAGTTAGACATTCTGAGACAGAGATGAGGCAGTAAATATTAATACCAGCACCATCCAGCCTATTAAAACAGGGATGCAGAACTTTGGCCCGGGGGCTAAATCTGGCCTGCCTGGGGTCCCAATCCAGCCCCAACTCCAGAAGGTCACACCCCCTTTTGCCAGCCCCACCCTCTTCCCTTGACCACTGATCATTTGGTGGTTTCCCGGCTTTTGTGAAGTCCCCCCTGCTCCGTTCTAAAAGTTGCAATGCCTCTCCCAAGGCTTAGTTACTGGCAGTCTGAGCTTTAAACTAAAATATGCTGGCATTTTGGCCCTTCCCCCTTTACTTTTCGCCTCATCCCATTTTTGCTTTGGACCCACCAGTGGAATGTGGCCCCCAAGAGCTTCTCCAGAACAGAATTCAGCCCTCAGGCTGAAAGAGGTCCAACACCCCTGCATTAAAAGGAGGAATGACTTACTGTCAACTGTGGAGCATTCCCCGAACTGAGATTTTTCTCCAGGAAGGCCTAGTTTCTCAGAGACTTAAGAGTAGATATGATGGCTGTGAATTTTAGGCAACTTTCATAAAATCAACGTGACAGTTCAAACTGAGCAATAATCATTCCTTGAGAATGCCTTTTCCTTATTCAGGCCAAGCAAGCCTGTCAATTGGCTCTCAACCCACAGAGGTACCTTGTAAACTACTTATAAGAAAGAAAAGAAATGATTGCTCAAAGGGAGATCTAGCTTTTCAATATATAAAAACTCACAACTAGTGTGCTGGGTCAGCACAGTGGTCCAATAGGTCAGCGCACAGATTGCCCAAGGAAATTCATACAAAGGCAAGCTGCTAATATATAAACCCTGCTATTGTTCCCCAGCATACGGTAGTTAGGCGTATATACTCTGTGGCCATGGAAGACCTCCTGACATCAGGTTGGCTCCATTTCCACTGAGTTTTACACAGGCAGTAAAAACTATACTGTTTTGTCAGGCCCTTGATGGGTTTTAATATTGTTTTGGGCTTGTTTTAAAGAATGTTTTGTTTCTGTTTTTATTCTGTTGAAATTTTATTGTGTTATTGTATTGTTTTAAATTGGATATTGTTTTGAGGGCTGCAGTGGGCAGAAATAAAATAAATTTAACGTAATAAAATAAATAAATCTGCATTTCTGGACAGCATACTCAGCTAACAATCGCCACTCAAATTTGTCTCAGGTTGTTTTTTTTTTAAAGCCATTTATGCAACTACTCATCACGAAGTGTATAATATACAATCTGTATTATATTTCAGCTTTACAGAGGGAAAGATGAGTCTAACAGTTAATGAATTGCCCTATGGCCCTCAATTGAATTATGACTGAGTAGGGATTTTAATCTAGGTCTCCCAGATAAAAATTGAGTACTATACCCACTGGAGCACTCAGCATGATATATTTCCCAAAGTATCCACCCTTGATGCTTTAAACTCAACCCTACTAATATTTCTGCTTTGTAGATTCATAACAGGAACATATTCATCTTACAAAAACAGTGTCCATAGCTGCAACAAAGATGGCAGACCAGAGCCATTGGTATTGAAAGCAACGATATTCCTACCCTGTAGTAATCTGTGCTATACACATCTCTTGACATGCCAAAATCTCCAATCTTCACCAGTAGGTTTTCACCAACTAGGCAATTCCGAGTGGCGAGGTCACGATGCACGAAGTGCTGTGATGCCAAGTAAACCATGCCGGCTGCAATCTGCTGAGCAATATGTAACATCTGTGACTGGGTTAGCTCAGCTAGACGATTGCCTTCTGCCATGAGAACTGCATCAGGTCCATGTGCCCTACATGGAATACATGAGAATTGTACATTTTCTGTGAACTGGAGATAGTCTTATAGTCTGAAAGACTCATGCATGCAGATAAACACTCTCTTAACAGTAAGGAAAGAGCCATAGGAGCAGTGGAGGCTGGTGGCTCCGATGTCAGTGGGGCAGTGAATGTGCTCTGGGTTTCAGTCAGATCCAATCAGAACTCTAAAGGAGCTATCCAAGGTGTTTTGCAATGCAAAACACCTCGGATAGCTCCTTTAGAGCTCTGACTGGCTCTGGCTGAAACCTGGAGCAGATTCACTGCTCCGCTGACATCGGAGCCACCAGCCTCCACTGCATATGAGAAATTAAGATTCAAGCACCACAGTATTGTTAATGCATTTTTGCTCTGAAGATTCCATGCCTTAAAATGTCTTCATTCCTTTCTGAATGTATATCTCCTCCTAGTCACATCCACAGTCCTTTTCCAGATTTGCAGTTGAATGATGCACAGCAATATCATGAGAACATCAAGTTCTGAATTGACGAATAGACCATGTCCCTACAAATGAAAAGGGCTTGCTGATCTTTGCTATTGTCAATTAGGGCCAGACCTGCAGTTAACCAGGTCTGGCCCTAGTCACAAACTCTATGGGCAGTATCCAAGGAGACACTACTGCTAATAGAAATTAGGTTGCGTTAGCATAAATTACCTCTAGTGCAACACAACAGTGCTTGCCGACAAACTGGATACTGACAGATCCACCCCTCCTCTGTAGCAGGGAAAGGGGGTGTTCCAGTCCCTCACCCAAATTAAGCAAGTTAGCATACATTCACTTCTATTTCTATATTTTTGCATCAGCAAAATATCAAGTGGTTATTTGGGGTGAGGAAGAGAAGGAACTTGAACAGCAGAAGACAATGAAAAAAGATATGAGAATCACAGGACATTGCTGATCTATAAAGGCAAGGGTGGGGCAAGAAGGTTTGTTGGGCTGACATCCCACCCTCTGCCTGCTTGAAGTTGTGTGATATCACTACTGATTTCTGAGCCATAAGCAGATGCTTCTTTCACATATTAAAGCTTTCCTTTACAATCATGGAAGCTAGAAAGATTTCTATAAAATAACAGCTGACTCTGACTTTGAAAATGAAAGTGGAGTTTCTCCGAATTTTGAGAAAGTCAATAGCCAAAGGTCAAATTCTTGTGGTAGGGTGGTGGAAACAGGACTGGCTTGCCAACAAATGTCCAAGGTCAGCATGTGAAGCGGCCAAACAAATGTCCAAGGTCAGCATGTGAAGAATGTTCTGTTAGTAGTGCAAATCTGAAAGGTGTATAGCTGGAAGGGTACACAGAATGGAATGTGCCGATTGAACTACAGCAGCATTTCATGTGAGCTAACTGGCATGGCCATACCATGACACTGCAAATCAGATACAGTCTCATTCAAATATTAGGTGCATACAGTTGCACAGATGCAGAAGGGTCCATAGTGGCTGAAATGCCTTTAAGAGGGCACATTGCTCAGTCCTTCTGGTCATGTCTCCCTCCTACAACATCCAGCCCTACCTATTCCAGTTTTATGCAAGCATGCATCTTGAAATGGTGGCTGTTCCTGGAGAAATGATACCATCCCCATTTTATTGTGTTGTCGTGACAACCTGGATCAGCTTGCGACACCCACAAAAACGCACATTGTGAAGCTGTGCTGCTTCTGGAGTCATTGCACATCATCATATATAGTCTGTAAATAAGCTACTAAGATTTGACTAACATCCACGATCATTATTTTTACCTAAACTTGCATTTTGGGGGGTTAAATTACTGGTGTTTCTTTTTTCATTTCTGTCTAATTTCTATCTATAACTGAACACAACTGTACATGACTGTAACATTTATTTTGTTGCTCTGGTGCATCTTTATGTTCCCCTCAGCCTAAATGCTACACTCAGGAACAGGAAGGCATCCTGACCTTCAGATCCTAACCGGCACCTTGAGACTGTACTGCAGGAAGCAAGCGCTGAAGGACATACCGGGGAGGGGAGAGGGCGGTTAAGCTGCGAGGGTTTACTTTTTCATGGCAGCCTTGGGGGGCGCTGCAGGGCAAGAAATAAATGTGTCTTCATCACTTCATGATTATGTGCACTCTTTCATCTACATCACATGCTGTGTCAAATGGCAGAAGAATGGCAGATTTAAGCTCAGGTTCAAGAGATTGTTTTTACTGAGGAATTCTGTGTCCTACATAAAAGAAATAACTAACTTTGTGATAAAAAAAACACGTATTTCTGTAGCACAATAATTCCAAATGAAATTCCAAAGGCAGAAAACAAAACAGTATCAGAAAAAACAAATGAACGAGTCTTCAAATGCTATTAAATGGGTGCAATTATGATTAATTTTTAATGTGTGCATTCAATTGTGGGAGGCTGTCCCTTTGCAATAATCCACAACACACCTATTAGCAGCATCTGTCTATAAATAGTACAGATATCTTTCTAAGAGTGCAGTGGATACTTACTCTGGGTGAGTAAGAACCATAGAAGGTAGTGGTATATACTTCCAAGTAAACATTAGGATGCAAGGAAGTCATTCTCTCTGTAAAAATGGTTCATGCCCTGCTAAACACACACTGCCTATTTTGTCCCCGTGATCACAGTTTAGGCAGCCTGGTTCTCTATGATGGGTGCTTGCAAAACAAGGCAATATGGCAGCAAAGGAGAGTCCAGTGTATGGATATGCTAATGTTATTTCCCATCAAGAATTCTGAAAGACCTACTGTGGAAGAGAAGCATTCCTCTGACGGGCAGTTAATGTGCAAAAGGGAGGAAGTGGCATCACAGAGGAAAGCCCTGCCCCCCCCAACCTATGTCTATTCATTAGACTGCAGAGTCCTTACATGCATACAAACTACATGAGTAGACTTATACATGTGATCGGGGACCCTACTTTCTGCTGAAGATTAGTAATCATGGATCACTAATCACTGCTTAAGGGAAAGCCAAGCCCTTATAGCTTCTTGCTGAGGGAAAGGAAGGTAGCTCTTGGTTCTTCAAAATGACAAAGAACTCAGAATATGGAAGATCTGAGGAAAGGAATAATTTGCCAGTATTTAGGAATCTCAGAAATTAAATATCCTTTGAAACTGAAGACCTAATTTCAAAACAATTCATGAAGGCATCTCTTGGAATGTGACATCAGCTACTGTGCCAAATCACAGGGTCCATGCAATTTGCTTACAGGCAATCCTATGAACTCAAGCTAGAGAGTTTTGGATCATGGGATTTGAGAACAGCCCACCAGATTTTAAGAATGTGTCCTATTTTGATAGTATGTTTACATGTGGCTGAATGCAAAACAGTCACTCACAGCAGTTGATACCTACATTTCTAAGGGTGATTGGATATCTGTAGCACAGTTTTTTTCTCATGCATCTTCCCTTTCCCATAATTTGCAGAACTACACTCAATTTCTAATGAATGTAGGTAGCAATGTTAGGGGAGCAAACCCCAAAATATATGTATGAAAAAATGTAGCTCTCCTTATGGATTCCAGTGAAGATGGTAAATGATAGCACCAAATGAATCTTCCCAACCTATATTAAAGCTGTAAGCCTATAAGCATGTGCCTGGAAGTAAGCCCCATTGAACTTAGTGGGACTTACTTCTGAGTAGATATGTATAGAATTGCTTTGTCAAACAGCAACTGAATCTCAGTGTGGGCAGATTAATTCTATACAGTTTTATAGAATTTTTAATTCTATAGTTTTAAATGTTTTAAATCCCAGTTTTAAATGGGATGGAAGTTGCTCTCCGTGTTTCTTTGAACAGAAATGCAACTCATAAACAAGAAACTCAAATAAAATGTCAGCTTGCTCAGGGTCTAAATCCTACCTCTTGTGTACTGAAAGCCTCTTCTGGCCCTAGCCTGCGCTCTAAATCTTTAATAGAGAACAGGAATGTCCCTCCTATTAGGCAGAGTGAAGCAACTGCTTCAGGTGGCAGCTGCTAAAGAGCAGCAGTGACAGCCCCCTAGCCGATCCGCTCTTGGAGGACAGAGCTGTGTGTGCCATGCAGCATGTCCTGCACTTGCTAAACTGCCAGGCTACCCTCAGGTAATGAGGTAAGATTCAGCTGCTGCTCCAGTCGGCTTCTGTACATGGAATGAAGGGGACGTCATCTTGTCTTGAAGGGGGTGCCATCTTGTTTTTTGGCTCATGCAGCAGAATGAATTGGGCTTGCCTTGATGAGAAACTGGTGAACTGATTAAACTTGATGAGAAACTGGTGAACTGATTAAACTTAGTGGAAACTGATCTTATACTGCTTAGAATTTCGAGTTTGCTCTTCTTCTAAAAGAAAGCTGACACTTTCAGAGTGTTGTGCTAGCTACTATATTCTTTATCTGAGGCATGATGCCATGCAGATTAGCCTAGAATAGTTCACAGACTGAAACAACTTCATATTTGGCAGAGTTCCTTTTTAGGTGAATATAGAAAGCTGTGTTATGTCAGGTCAGACTATTTGTCCATCTGGCCCAGTATTATCTATTCTGTGTGGCAGCAACTCTCCAGACTGTTACCTAATCCTTTTAATTGGGGACACTTGGTACTGAATCTGGGATCTTCTACATGCAAAGCACATGTTCTAGTACTGAGCTACAGTCCCTCTCCTGTGGAGTTATGCTACTTTCAAAACAATGGTGGACAACTTTGCATTATTTTAGTTCATTTATTTGAAATACTTTATCCTACCTTTCCCAAGTGCAAGGCAGCATACAATGACAAACAAAATTAAAACACATTGTATTAAAACACAAACAATGAAATATCAGGGCTCCATTCTCACTACTGGGAATCACAATTGGGCACCTGATTGTGGACTCCACTCCACAAACGCTTGTGTCGTAAAAAAATGTCTTAAGGTGCCATTCTATGCATGTTTACACTGAAAAAAGTCCTATAACTCCCAACGTGCCTCACCCAATTGGCTGGGGCATGCTGGGAGTTGTAAGACGTTTTTCTGTCTAAATATGCATAGGATTGCACCCTTAGTTTTTAAGGTGCCACAATTCTGTTGTTTTTGCTGAAACTGACTAACACAGCTACACTACTGGAAGTTATTCCCACTATTGTACATCATTAGAAGAAAGTATTTATGCATTTACCTGAGGAATTTGTTGAGATCCCCATGCTTCATGTATTCAAAGACCATGATGAGAGGATCCCCCTCCACACATACTCCATAAAACTTCACAATGTGCTCATGCTGCAAGTTTGTTAGTAGTTCTGCCTCTCGGTGGAAGTCTTTGCGGGCATTATCGCTAGCATCTTTTAGTGTCTGCAAAGGAAAGAATCAAATGAAGTGAAGAGAAAGGTACACATTTTCAGAAACTTGGCAAGTACCTTTTAGTCTTGGGAAGAATTGTGCAGTTGGAAGAAGCTGGCCCATGTGGTTTGATATTGCTACAGTTCCTGACACAGATAATCAGAGACTCCAAGGCAGCCACTTTGTGGTGGAGCCCAGGACAGTTTCTCAAATTGCCAAATGTGCCCATGGTCCAAAAAAGTTGCCTACCCTTGTCCTTTGTCTTCTGTTATCTTCTCTTACATGATGCCAAGTTGACTTCCATTCTCTGTCCTTGGACAACTTTCTTCCCCTGTTGCTATTGTTACTGTTGAATTCAATAGCATGGTGATCGTTCTCCTCAGAAATATTGCACTCAAATATGAAGAATCAGGACACAGTCTGTATTGCAAAATGGAATTATTCTGCAAGGGACTGCACTGCTATAACCATACCTGTTTGCCAGATATGGCTGCATTTACACAGCAAAGGGGCTCCAGTATTTTGAAAACCCACGCCTCTCACAGTACTGAAAAACAGGTCATCATAAAACTTCATTGGGAGTTCAAATGGAAGTGTGTGTGTGTATCATACATTTTCAGAAACTTGCCAACTACCTTTTAGTCTTGGGAAGAATCGTCCAGTCAGAAGAAGCTGGCCCATGAGCTTTGATACTGCTATAGTTCCTGACATAGATAATCAGAGACCCCCATGGCAGCCATTTTGTGGTGGAGCCCAGAACAGTTTCTCAAATTGCCAAACGTGCACCGCTCTTAAATAACATTTTACAGAACCTCCCAAGATGGCATAGTGCACTTGTACTTTTGATCTCGAGAAGCAGCTGAATTGTATGATAGAGCTGTTGCTGTGGAAACTATACACTGGCTGTCAACAGCCAAATGCACAACACCTCTAAACCCAGATAGGCTATTGACATTTGAGAATTATTGCCACTCAAACATCTTTATAACATCCTCTAATTGCTTTTGTCCTCTGTGCAGTCTTCAGAGTAGTAGAAACTCCCTTAATCAAAGTTCAGTTTGTCCCCTTTGTGTCTGCCTCCCACCCTGACGACAGCCCTTTTCAATCATTCTGTACAGGGAGCAGAATGTGCATTGGGGAGGGGGAGCATTTCAGTGTCAGACTCTGCCTCAGAACTACATGTGTTCATTAAACAGTCCCACAAGAGCTCCTGTGCACATGGGTGTGTGTGTGTGTGTCTTCAGGTGTTCTATGGACAGATGTAGATTCGGGCAGAGCCACCGAAATGCCACCTCCTGCTATGCATGTTCACCATCCTTGCACTGAACTATTGAAAATAGCATATGTCTTCTGCCATATGGTGCTGGTTTTGACCTATAAAGCCTTACATGGCTCAATACCAAAATACCTGATGGGGCGCCTCTCCCAGCATGAACTGATCCATATACTACATTCTGCATCTAAGGCCCTCCCCTTCCGGGAGACTCGAAGGGTGGGAACAAGGGAGAGGGCCTTCTCGGTGGTGCCCTCCCCCCAATTATGGAATGATCTCCCTGACAAGGCTTGCCTGGTGCCAATATTGTTATTTTTTCAGCTCCAAGTTAAAACTGCTCTCTTCTCTCAGGCATTTGGCAGCATATAATGAGTTTTTAATCAGGTCCTGAATTGTCTTTGGTTGATTGTTTAAAAATTGTTTTAGATATATGTTGTCTGCGTGTGTGCTGTCTGTTTATATGTTTTTATGTACATGGTTTTGCACTTTATGTAATGTATTTTAATGCTTCTTAAGTTTTGTGAACCACCCAGAGAGCTTCTGCTATGGGGCAGTATAGAAATATAATAAATGAAATGAAATATGGCTCTCTGTATCTGGAATCCATCTCTCAAGGGCTTCTTCTTTTTTAAAGTATTTCTTAAACCATCCTAACCAAAACAATGTAACAGGGATATCTTAAAGTGAAGAGAAAACTCACTTTGGTAATTACAATTATCAACTCTACTGATAACCAATTCTGCCTCTTGTTACTTGATTTTTTAGCTGCTATTTTTGTATTTTTTATTTAAGAAGTTGATGCTTTAAGGGTGAACAGGTGGGATACAAATCCCTTAATTAATATACAAATAAACAAGTTGTACAGAAGACTACAATTTAGGCTCTAACCTATTGCTGGTGTGTATTCTTAGAATTCTATAGCCTTGCTTCCATATGAAAGCAGCAAAGAGGGGCACTAGTAGAACACCTACATCAAATAATCTCATTCAGCATCCAGTAATCTTCTGTAGTTGATTGTTTGTTGATGGGTATGGTTTTCTCACTAATCTTTTTCTCACCCCCTTTGAAAAGAGGGTCAGTTTGTCCAATTTTCTCTGAATATCCTCCACATATTTTTGTGGCAGCCACCACTTCCCTCCCCCCTCTGTCTGTCTGTCTGTCTCTCTCTCTCTCTCTCACACACACACACACACACACTGCCCTAGAATGATGCTTGCGAAGTCCAGCACATTGCAGAGGATGCAAAATGGCACCCTTGTTGCCCATACAATTAATGCTCCAAAGAAACTCTTGAGACAATTTCTCCTCTCCTAGGAGAATATTTGGCAATATGGTTCCCCCCTCCCCACCACCTTATTTACACCACCCACAAATAGGGTGGAGAATTTTGGGAGGCCATTTTCACTCAGTTCTGTCTCTCCATCTGCTTGCAGTTAGAGGGCTTACATTGAGCCTGTATGTCACTTAAATGTCAGTTAAATCCTTCTGCACAGAAGCTGGCTCAGTAATGGTCTCATACAAATCAAACTCCCTCCAAACAGACTGAAAGTAAAAATAAACCTGAGTCAACTTTTTTTCCAAAGAGGTCAAGCAGAGCTTCATCTCTCTCTCTCTCTCTCTCTCTCTCTCTCTCGCTCCTTTTTATACATAAAACCCATTTTTTTATTAACTTTCCTTCTAAAGTTATGTATTGATGAAAGATGATTTGCCATCCCCATCCCCCCACCCCGCCCCAGCACAGCATTTAGAGTTTTAGTCTTCCCACAGGGCACAATAACAGCTATTTCCTAACATGCATACACAATGCTGTTCTGGGTTGCCCAGCAACAGCAAGGAGGCATGTCAAAGATCCAATGAATGAAAAGAAAATGTGAGGATACTTGAACATTAAGTTAGATGATGTTCCCTTCTGGGGCCAGTTACTCAGCTTCTCCTCTACCTAAAATCCTTCTGAAATGGACATATTAAATCACAAACCACAAATTTCAGCCTGGAAAATAAGCCTTCCTTTAGAACTGGGTATTTTATAGGAAAGAGGAGGGGGGTGGGAGAGAAATATCCCCTAGATTTACAGCAGAATTCTATACATGTTTACTCAGAATTAACTCCCACTGTCCTAGGGCTAGATGAATTCATTTCGGTTTCACTTGCTTCATTTTTCCAGCCTTAGGTTTGTTTTGTCCCACTCCTGCATCCATTTGCAATTTTTGAGAAATGTCCACACAAACTTTTTTTAACACATTTTCGTGTGCATTTCTCCCAATAAAGGCATTTTTGCACCCATTTTTTCCTAATAGAAGCATTTTTTGCAAGCAATTTCCCCTAATATAATATGTTTTTGTATGCATTTTTTAATTGGAGAACTGCATCACAAAATTTGGAAAAGTGCAAATATCCAGCTGTGTTTTGTTTCTTGTACTGCTTTGGAAAGTACAAAGAAGGTAAATTCACATAATGTGAACCAAATTAATGCCTTCCCCACCCCTACACTGTTCTCATAGGGGTTAAAATATGGTGTATATTCACAGGTTTGCAGCCTCTGTGTGTGTGTGCATGTGTGCAGGTTTTCTTACATTATTTGTGCTCTTACATTCTGTCTGTATATCAAGGTGATAAGAATAGTGTTAACAACAAGGGAACTCTGACTGAGAACTAAAGTGTAACTATACACTCAGAGCTCCAGATCTGTCAAATCTCATACATAGCAAATCTTGCACATAGTGTTGCTCACATCTTCAAACTGTATTCACTGAATGGTTGAGGGGGAGGTGGGGAGAGGAGTAGCACTGTACCCACTGGTCCTGCCCATGACTTCTGTGTGTCCACTGGAGGGGGCGAATGGAGCTTTGCACACATACTGCTGTAAGTTTGGCCACAGCATGAAGAACTTCATCAGGAGGGCTTTAAACTGAATCCTACGGGGAAGGGAGATGTAATGTTGGGGGTAATGATGGATGTAGGCGCATGCACTGCAACGGAGAGAACAGCTCTGATAGCGCCCAATAATAGTCTTCAGACACATGTAGGAAGAAAGCCAGACTATGAAGCACACGGTCTTCGATGTCTATATACTAATGCCCAGAGTATGGGAAACAAACAGAATGAACTTGAACTCTTAATACAGGAGGGAAATTATGACTTGATAGGTATAACTGAGACTTGGTGGGATGACTCTCATGACTGGAATACAGCAATTGAAGGATATAACTTGTTCAAAAAGAACAGGAGGAACAGAAAGGGAGGCAGGGTTGCACTGTATATGAAAAATACATATCTCTGCACAGGAATACAGGAGGATGAGCTTGGTAGCCCCATCGAGAGCATCTGGATCAAAATAAATGGAGCAAAGAATAAAAGGAACCTGGTGGTCAGAGTCTACTACCGACCATCCAATCAAGGAGAAGACGAGGATGAAACTTTTGAAAAGCAAATAGCCAATGTTTTAAGGAAGCATGATGTAGTAGTAATGGGGGACTTCAATCTCCCCGATATTTGTTGGGAGACAAATTCTGCAAAACATGTCCCCTCCAGGAAATTCCTGACTTGTGTGGCGGATAACTTCCTCCTACAGAAAGCAGAGGAAGGAACTAGAGGATCGGCTATCCTTGACTTGATCCTAACCAACAGAGATGACTTCGTGGATAAAGTAGCAGTTACAGGAACTCTGGGGGAAAGCAACCATGTTGCACTTGAGTTCTTGGTTCTAAGGGAAGCAAAATCCGAGTGTAGACAAACAGGTACCCTGGATTTTAGGAAAGCTGATTTTAATAAACTCAGAACAATGATCAGTAAGGTCCCATGGCAAGCGACTCTAACGAGAAAAGGAGTCCAAGATGGGTGGGAGCTTTTAAAAAAGGAAATTCTCAAGGCACAATTACAAACAATTCCAACAAGAAGAAAAGGTGGAAGACAAAAGAAGAAGCCAATGTGGCTTCACAAAAAGCTTAGGGATGACCTGAAAACAAAGAAGGACACATATAGGAAGTAGAAAGAAGGCCAAGTAACAAAGGAAGAGTACAGGCAGGTAGCACAGAATTGCACGGATGGTGTCAGGAAGGCTAAAGCTAAGAACGAGCTGAGGTTAGCGAGGGATGCTAAAAACAACAAAAAGGCTTTCTTCAGCTATGTGCATAGTAAAAGGCAGAGGAAAGAAATGGTTGTTCAGCTATTAAATAAGGATGGCAAAACGATAACAGATGACAAAGAAAAGGCAGAAGTGCTCCATTCCTACTTTGGCTCAGTCTTCTCCCAAAAGAGGGTCTATGAGCCCCCTGGCAAAGGCGAAGTACAGGCTGAAGGGGCAGGATTGCAGCTTGAGATTGACAGGCATATGGTCAAGGAACACCTAATTACTTTGAATGAGTTCAAATCTTCAGGGCCAGATGAACTGCATCCTAGAGTAATAAAGGAACTGGCAGAAGAACTCTCAGAACCGCTGTCTATTCTCTTTGAGAAATCATGGAGGACGGGGGAAGTGCCAGATGACTGGAGGAGGGCTAATGATGTCCCTAACTTCAAAAAGGGTAAAAAGGAGGAACCTGGGAACTACAGACCAGTCAGTCTGACATGAGTCCCTGGGAAAATTCTGGAGCAGATGATAAAGCAATCCATCTGGAAGCACCTTGAAAACAATGCAGTGATTACTCAAAGCCAACATGGATTTGTCAAAAACATGTCCTGCCAGACGAATCTGATCTCATTTTTTGATCAAGTAACCTCCCTTGTGGACTGTGGGAATGCTGTAGACATCATATACCTCGACTTCAGCAAAGCTTTCGACAAAGTGCCCCATGATATCCTGGTGAGCAAACTAGCTCAAAGTGGGCTAGATGAAATAACGATCCAGTGGATCCACAGTTGGCTACAGAATCGGACTCAAAGAGTGCTTATCAATGGGACCTTCTCAACTGGGGAGAGGTAACGAGTGGGGTACCGCAGGGCTCAGTCCTGGGCCCAGTGCTCTTCAACATTTTTATTAATGACTTGGAGGAGGAGGTGCAGGGAATGCTGATCAGATTTGCAGATGACACAAAATTGGGTGGGATAGCTAATACTCTGGAAGACAGAAACAAAATTCAAAGTGATCTGGATAGACTGGAGCGCTGGGCAGAAAACAACAGAATGACATTTAATAGGGATAACTGCCAAGTTCTGCACCTAGGAAAAAGAAACCAAATGCACAGTTACAAGATGGGGGATACGTGGCTCAACAACACTACAAGCGAGAAAGATCTTGAAATTGTTGTCGATCACAAGCTGAATATGAGCCAACAGTGTGATATGGCTGCAAAAAAGGCAAATGCTATTTTGGGCTGCATTCATAGAAGCATAGCTTCCAAATCCCGGGAAGTACTAGTTCGCCTCTACTCAGCACTGGTTAGGCCTCATCTGGAGTACTGTGTCCAGTTCTGGGCACCACACTTTAAGAAGGATGCAGACAAACTGGAGAGGGTTCAGAGGAGGGCAACAAAGATGATCATGGGACTGGAAACAAAGCCCTATGAAGAGAGACTGAAAGAACTGGGCATGGTTAGCCTTGAGAAGAGAAGACTGAGGGGAGATATGATAGCGCTCTTCAAGTACTTGAAAGGTTGTCACAGAGAGGAAGGCCAGGATCTCTTCTTGATCATCCCAGAGTGCAGGACACGGAATAATGGGCTCAAGTTACAGGAAGCCAGATTCCGGCTGAACATCAGGAAAAACCTCCTGACTGTTAGAGCAATACGACAATGGAACCAATTACCTAGGGAGGTGGTGCGCTGTCCCACACTGGAGGCGTTCAAGACGAGGCTGGACCGCCATCTGTCAGGGATGCTCTGACTTGGATTCCTGCATTGAACAGGGGGTTGGACTCGATGGCCTTGTAGGCCCCTTCCAACCCTACTATTCTATGATTCTATGATTCTATAAGTGCAGATTGGCAACTCTGCAAAAGGCTTCATCCCTCATGTCGTGAACAAGGCCTATGTGCATAGAAGGTTTTGGTACACCTTCTGTTGCCTGAACATATCTGCTTGCATGAGGATTGGATCCCATCCCACCTGTCCATGCATTCAGCAAACAGGCCTTGTCACACAGTACATCAAGATTCTATTTGCCTTACAGTGACAGCAACTAAGATCACATCCACAATTCAGAAAAATAAGAATGAGCATTATTCTTGAACCATAACAAACATTTCCCCCTTTTTTCCTGACCTATTTATATGATTTTTTTTAAAAGCAGAAGACGAACCAACATTCTCAGAATGATGCAGCTTTTCTCTGGACAAAAACAGCTGGTTGACACGTAATCTGGGTGCATAGGTTATCCAAGTGACAGACTCACATGCCCTTTCCTATTGCTGCCTGAGGTGACAGACAAGATGCCCCCTGTACTCCATGGACAAAAGCCAACCTGACTGGCAGCTGAAGCTTACTTCAATGCTGGCGATGGGACAGCACAGGGCAGGCTGCATGGCACACACAGATCTATCCTCCAATAGCTCCTCGCCCCCCCCGCCCCGCCCCCCCGTCCCCAGCATCTGCTCCCTGAGGCGGCCAATCCACTCTGCTCAATGGTAGAACCAGCCCTATCCTTTAACAATTACCAGGGGGTTGTGTAAGAATCTGTCTGATCAGGCCCTGCTTGTCTGAAGCATTCCCTTCTCTTTGCAGAGGACTGATGATGTGAGCAGAGCCTACTTCTATGTGGGCATTTTTGCATTAAGAACATATGCACAATGGGGGACAGCATGGATATCTGATGCAGCCAAACCATGTGTGAGTTAACCAGTAAAGTACTCTAACCATGGGCCAAACTAAACAAGCAAATAACTTAGGTGAAGCTGATTGCTGTAACACTGAAGGAATGTGGAGGAAACAGAGAAAGGTTGAGTGTGGGGAAGTTCTGCATACGCATGAGACACAGAGAATTTTGGTTGTATCCAGCCCTTGTGTGAATGGACATCTGCTTGCACAGTGGGACTTCTGCTCACAAGATGGGACTTCCCCATCCTCTTCCTCCTTGCAGCCCCCCTGCATGCCGCAAATCTGTCCCATCCTCTTCCTCCTTGCAGCGGGGAGGCGGAAATCTGTTCTGCCAGCTGTTTCCTCCTGCTGGAGGAAGGACACCGCTGGATACAATCCAATATGTGCACGCGCATGTGAGAGAGAGAGAGAGACATTTGCCTGGCATCATCTTTGTGTGTTTTTTGGTGCCAGGTGAAGACCGTTTTGTTGACTTAGGCCTTTTAAATACTTCTAAATAACTCATGTCTTATGGTCTTGGCCCTCAGTTTTAACATCTTCTTTTAATTTTGTTTTTAGTTTTAAGTAGCTTTTATAGTTTTCTATTGCATTTTAATTGTTGTATTTTGTTATGTGAGCTGCTCAGTGAGCTTGTATTCTGGAGTGGCTATATCAGTTTAGTAAATAAATAAATAAAATATATGGTGAGGGGGTGACAACCTTCAAGAAACCATTCAGTGGAAGTAAGGTGCATTTGAACACCAGGGCTCAACCATGGAGTGTATTTGCAGTACCAGGGCTCTGCCCTGGAATACGTGAAACAAGAGAGACTCTGTTGGTCATGTGCAGAGTGCCTTTTCCTGAATAAATATAACTAGAATTTGATATTGTGAAGAACAGCTTCCATTTCAAAGGGTTGTGACTTTCAGGTAAGCAGTAGCCCTGACTCTTCATATTTGGAGAGAAATCTTCAGATTTCCCATTAAGCTTTGCAAGTTTCACTGTTGGTGGTCCTACCTTCTACAGAAATCTTTACAACTGAAAACAATTCCATGGCAACATATCGCAACCATTACATTAATAGTAGTAGAAACGTGTTGCCTTTACCTTCACCGCAACCAAGATCTTGTCCTGCTCAGGACACAAGTTATAACATTCAGCCAAGAAGACTTTCCCAAAGGCTCCTTCTCCCAGCTCCCTTTTGAGAACAATGTTGTGTCGTTTGATGTGCTGAACAACTGTGAAATTGAGATAAAGTGAGGATTAGCAATGCATTTCTTGGAGGGAGGGCAACAAAAGTGCATCCATATAAAAACCTGGCATGTAGAGGGTGGGCAATCGTCCTCTTTTACGGAGGGCAGTCCTCTATTTGAAGGGTGGTCCTCTCCAATTCCAGTTTAAAGAGAAAGAACCATAGGAACTGTTGCTCATCAACACAAAGCACCTGGACAACAGACTGAACAGGCAGGCACACAGGTCACCTGGTCAGAGTCTTCAACACTATTGTGAGATGTGCTGTACTTCTATCTAAATTATTATTTCTAAATTTGCATCTAGACATAAAATTTGCATATGCACATTTTAAGCAAATCACTGTCCTCTTTTATAGTGATACATTTCCTCTTTTCTGGCGATTCGTAAGTGGCCCCTAGACATGACCATTCCTGTCCCCAAACAGCTCCTGTGTTTCTATTAGTTCTGCGGCATTGAAAAATGGGGCTGATAATGCTTTTGCCTCCCACAGAGATGGAGTGGTGGAAAAGGTCTTACAAAATGAATGATGCTCTGCCATTCAGCTGTTTAAGGCACAGAGCTGTCGTTAAGGGCCAAGACCTATGTACCACACATACTGCTTACAAGCAAAACAAATAAAAACAAAGTCATCTGTTAATCTTTCTTTTTTTAAATAAAAAACAAAGAGTCATAACTCTTCAAGAACAGCCAAAAGCTGCTCTGCAAAACATGTGTGAACGGAAATATAGATAGCTCATATATAGATATACATAGTCTAACACTGGAAAAAGGCAAGACAGATCCAGAGTAGGAAAAAGGAATGTACGAACTAAGTGAACAAACCAAGCTATGTTCACTTTAGTAGCTGAAAACCTTAGCTGGTTTTAATCCTGCTACCAACTGCATAGCACTTGGAGGAGAGTAAGAGGGAAAAAGGTAAAGTATGAAGGATCACAGAGTTGGAATAGAAGCAATGGGACACTGTGGCCAACCTCCTGGTTTGAGACAGAATATCCTACATTTAAAGAATCTCTGACACATGACTAGGTAACCTGGTGCCCTCCAGAGGATTTGGAGTGCAATTCCCAGAATTCCTGACCATTGGGCATGCTGACTGGGGCTGATGAGAATTATCCATCATAACATCCAAAACATCTGGAGGACACAACGTCGTCGACACCTGCTGAGTCTGAAATACGCCTGACCAACCTTTCAGCAGAAATTACTGTAGAGCAAGACAAGATTCCACAGTCATTCCAGGCAGTTATCTTATCTCACTGCTAAACTGTGTTTGATGACATCTACAGATTGTCCTAGACCAGGGTGCAGAACCTCTTTCAATCCAAGGGCCGAATTCCATTGCAGAGAAGCTCTCTGGGGCCGCATCTCAGTAGTGGGTGCGGCCAAAGGCAAAAGGGGCAGGTAGGGATGTCAGAGAATTTCGCCACGAATCTCGGGGAGGCCGAATGCCAGCACATTCGGCCCCCCGAAATTGGTGGCGAAACAGTCTGCCCCCCCGCCCCCCCCGGGACGGGACTTACCTTGGGCGAATCTTCCTGGCGGCGGCAGCTCCGGTTCGGCAGTGGTTCGGCGGCCGGTCTTCCGACCGGCTGCCGCCGCCACCATTTCCAGTAAAAAAACCAAAAAAAGTGATAGGCTACGTAAAGATTTATGTAGCCTATCATGGCTAGATTTTTAAAAAATACCGTGATAGGCTACGTAAATGTTTACGTAGCCTATCACGGCTGAGTAAAAAACAAACAAACAAAACCGCGCGTACGCAAATGGCGGCGCCCATGGGCGCCGCCATTTGCGTTCCTTCTTTTGGCACGTCTAGTCTACGTAAACATTTACGTAGACTACGGCGAAAATAAGGGGAACACAAATAGCGTAGCGTCTACGCTATTTGCGTTCCCCTTATTTTCGCCGTAGTCTACGTAAATGTTTACGTAGACTAGACGTGCCAAAAGAAGGAATACAAATGGCGGCGCCCATGGGCGTCGCCATTTGCGTACGCGCAGTTTTTTGTTTTTTGTTTTACTCAGCCGTGATAGGCTACGTAAACTTTTACGTAGCCTATCATGGCTGACTGCAGGGACGCAAATGGCAGCGGCTACGGCCGCCGCCATTTGCGGCCTGGCCGGCCAGGATTCGGGGATGGAGGGATGAAGCGCCTCCCCCCCGGCCAGAATTTCGGGGGGGAGGGACGGAGCGCCTCCCCCCTGGCCAGAATTTCGGGGGGGAGGGACGAAGCGCCTCCCCCCCACCGCGAATCAAATTTCGTTCAAGGTAAGTGACTTTCGTACATCCCTAGGGGCAGGCATAAAATGCCAGCATATTTTAGCTTAAAGCTCTTATTGGCAGTAACAATGTATTAGGTGTTTCAACCTTTTAGAATGGGGAAAAAACTGCACAAAAGCCAGGAAATCACCCAGCTTTCAGTAGATGGGAGAACCATTCCCTTTCTTTGCAGAGGATTGGGTTTTGGGCCACAGGAAGGGGTGTGGCCTTCAAGGGAATCCATGAGGTCCTGTACCTTTGCACTAGACCACTGCAAATACCTCTAGGCTCAGGTGTGCAACAGTACCCTCATTGGTGCATGCTTGAGTGTGGGTTGTTGTTGAATGATGGGTTGTTTGTTGAACTGTGGGTTAACATGTTTTCTGAACCCAGGGCATTTTCTACAGGGTGGCTTGTTAACAAT
This sequence comes from Heloderma suspectum, assembly GCF_057233095.1. NCBI lineage: Eukaryota > Metazoa > Chordata > Lepidosauria > Squamata > Helodermatidae > Heloderma > Heloderma suspectum. The sequence continues at coordinate 93,611,895 of NC_139459.1, forward strand.
GCAGTGTGGCTTGTTAACCAACCTGAACAACCCAACAACAAACCATGGGTTCTCAAGGTGGCTTGTTCAAGAAAAATAAGCCACACTGCATGGTTAACAAGCCACCCTGCAGAAAGTGCCCTGGGTTCACGCTACTTAACATGCTAACCCTACAGTTCAGCAAACAAACCATGGTTCAAAAACAACCCACACTCAACCACTGAGTGAGAGTTAGCGTGTTGTGTGAAGCCAGTATATGTGTGTCTGTCTGTATCTATTATTTATTTGATTTAATAGATTTTACTCATCTTATCTTCAAAAAGAAATCAAAGTGGCTAATAAGAACTATAAAAATAACAAATGACATCAAAATGACCTCTATAATATTCCCCCCAAAATGAAAAAGACCAAGTCAAAACAGAGCAAAGAATGGCATAGTAACACATAATGAACTAATTCAAATAGAAAACCTTAACAAATGCATTAAGACAACAGTAAAATAAAAAAAAAAAATGTCACCAAATTATTACCAGGATTCTTTGGTGGAAGCCATGATAGCTAAACTGGAATAAGACCAATAAAAGTTTGTAGTGTGGCCAGGCTACTACAATCCTTACCAAATAAAGCCCAACAACCCCTAACGGGGCTAACATCTGTTGATGTGAAACAAGTTGTAATGACTTGCAAGTACTGAATTTATCTGCAATTACCACAAGGTATGGTGATGGTCACCAACTTAGATGGACTTCAAAAGGGAATTAGACAAATTCAAAGAGGATACAGCTATCATGGGAACTAGGGATGCCGGAGAAATTCGAGACGGACTAAAAAGAGCTTGGATTTCTAAGAATCTGAACTGTGGAATCCACTGTGGAGTGACCCCCTCAGGCTGCACGGAGTCTGTGGACTTTCAGATTTTTTTTTAACTTTCCCGAAATGTATGCCTATTTATTTGTAGGAAAATACGCACGTTTCTGCTGAGGAAAAGTTGAATGGAATAGGGGAAAATTCGCATCCGTCTGTGAGCGGACGATGCAACAGAAGGCACCTGACAATCCGCAAAAAACATATAAAACGGATTTCACACAGTCCATACATCCCTAATGGCAACTAGTTATGATGACTGTATGCTACCTCCAGGATGAGAGTCAGCATGTCTCTGAATACCAATTGCTGTGGAACAGCAGTGGGAGGTGTGCTCTTGTGTGCATGTCCTGCTTGTGGGCTTCCCACAGGCAGCTGGTTGGCCACATTGGGAAAGAGGATGCTGGACTAGGATGGCCTTTGGTCTGATCCAGCAGGGCTCTTCTTATGATCTTATTTGCAAAAGAACCCAAGTAAATTCTGGGATATACTCACAAGGATGGAAAATAGATTGGCTCCCATTCTAGAAGGAAGTATTGTTAAGAACAAATGGGACAGCCATTTGGGGGGGGGGATTTAATGAGCCTAACCTTCCTAGTTCTTCTTTTGGGGTTTCTATTGAATGTAACTGAACATTGCTGGGAGAATATTTCAACAGACAGGGCCAAGTCATTAATCTTAAAACAAAAAAATGGTAAAGCTCCTGGAGAAGATGGTCTTCTACCAGCCCTCTTTACCACATTCCCTGACTGGTGGGCCCCAATATTTGCATATTTTCCTCAACTAACATCACAGGGATTTTGCCTCCGAGTTGGTCATTGGCTACTGTGGTTCCAATTTATAAAAAGGGGTCTAGGAATGATCCAGCAAATTATAAGCCAATTAGTCTATTCGATGTTCCAGGGAAGATTTATGCCAGATCTTTTCTACAAAAACTAGAGGATTAGGTGGAAGATCATGCTTTGCTTGTCCCAGAACATGCTGGCTTTCATCCAGGTCGACCAACTCTAGATAACTGCTTTATGCTGAAATACATTATTGATACTTAGGTTCTTATTTTAATAGTAGTTGGAGAGGAAACTACAGAACTGGGGTGCTAAAATTGTTGTGAAAAAGGGTGCATGGTGTGGCTTTAAAAGGCTTTGAGGAAAGAAAGCATTCATTTTTGACAGGACCAAGGTCATCAGTCATCCTGGAATATGTCTGATTCTCAAGGCTGAGGGCGCTGTGCAGAAAACGATCCTGAACAAGACACTGCTTCAAGAAATAAATTAAAAGGAAGAAAACAGGCCATGTATCTCTTGCCACTTCCGTTTTTTATGTCTTCAACAGCTGCTTCTCTTTATTACATTGCAAAGAAAATTTCTGGAAGGAGAGGGAAAAAATTCACATAAACCAGGAAGAGAAAGTACGTTCTCTTTTAATTAAATCCAACCTACTCTGTGGCTCCCATCACTTGCCCCTCTTAAATTACACTGTCACTTACTCCGTCTGTTTCATTCAACAACCAGGATAAAGAAGATATTTCATTCTAGCGTAAATGATTTACACTTTTGCTCTGAGGTAAAAAGGGGAGAGGGGAAATATGACAAGATGGAGCAGTATTGCCAACAGAGCTTGTGCAACTGTTTTCTGCCAAAGAACTTGCAGCTGATAGACTAAAATCTTGGATCCTTCAGCATTTTCTTTGAAGTCTGTTTCCCTCCCACCCCTGCATGTGCTCTCTCTCTCTCCCCTTTTGTTAAATAAACAGATATAAAAAAAGATGTAGTGCTTAATATACTGGACCAGACACATGGCTTGGCTACTATGTTTGCAACTAACTATACCAAGCATCTGTATTTGTTTTGCAATTGCTTGAGATGACGTGAACGTAAAGGGGAGGAAAGGATATAGCAGTGAAGGAAAGTTTATTTGCTTTCCTTATACCACACTTAACTCTTGCATAGATTGCTATAAAATGCCAATATCCCACTTGTAAACAAAAGGGCCTTAATATAGGGAAAAAGGAAAACCGTAGTTGTAGTTCCATGCACTCCAACTTACTGGAGAGTAGGTATGAGTAAGGAATTTGTTTGGTTTGCATTTCAGTATGAATTTCCCAGATTCAACCAGAACAGGAACCAGAGGGCAGCATCTAACTGTGTCATTCCCTTAGCACAAATGGTGTGCTAGCAGAAGGTAGGTTCTGAACTATGATCAAGAGAAGAATCCAACTAAAGTTACATTTGTGCAGCACGGTTGCACGAGCGGTTGTGCATTATGCCTGTGAACCCCGTTGTGCATAACTCTTGTGCAACCCATTGTGCAACCGGTTGGGAAACTGCTTGTGCAACAGAAAGATACAGCAGAGCTCCACTACTGGTATTTGATAGATGCAGCAGTTGGATGTCAAAATCCATCCTTTACCGATGTTTGAGATGCAGTTCACCCGTACCCGCACACACACGTACATCTGGAAAAATGTCTGTCACAAATGTGTACGTCTGAAACGGTGTGTACAAAAAAGGCATATATTTCAGAAAACGCTTCTATGAACATCTGAACCTGTGCTTATATATCCATCTATGTAGCCTGCTATTGTCTACCAACAGCAGCTTCCCAATGCTCTGGCAAGGGACCCACTGTGCCTGCTACTTGAGATCTTTTAGCTAGAAAAGCTAGGGACTGACCACGGGTCCTTCTGCATGTGCTCTACTCAGCTATGACCCCTCCAAAGTAAACATGCAGTGCTGTAGATGGCCAATATTTACCTGGCCACTGAGGGCAACTGACAGCCACTGAAGCCGGACCTTGTGGTGAAAAGAAATGCTCACTGGATTCACCACGAGTTGGAGCCTACTGTTTGGTCATGTGACTTGGTGGTGGGGATCTACCTGAATCTCCGCACACAGGACAATTAGGCTGGCTCTCTAATATGATTTAGGCCTGAGAGCTAGACAAACATCGCCCTTGCAATTCATCGAAGTGTGCATTCTCATTCTCCCTCTCTCTGAATCTCTCTCTTTGACTTGATAATTGCAATGTTCTGTGCCATGCAGCTGTCACTAAGGAACAGGAGCTGCCCAAACACTTCCGCAGCACAATGAATGCCAGTTTATTGGCTGATTTATCACACGATAATGAACTCGCTCACAGCCTTCCATCCATAGCATGGGAAGCAGAGGAAGATGGGCCGCAGGCTTGGACATTTTGTTCTGATACATCTGAAAGGAGAGGAAACAATCAGGAGAATTTGTATCCACAGTTGCCCCACACACATAACCCACTGTTACTTAAAAAGTGGGCACCAGGCAAGCATCCAAGGCTGGTTGGTATTCACAAAAGGGCATGGGTCCAATCTACCGGCAGATGCAAGGATTTGCTAAATAAGGGCATACGCATAAGGAGCAATGAAAAGCAAACACAGGGGGAAAAAAGTCAAAAACAGTTGAATAAACTTTATGCGGCCTTGACTTACTCAATTAGCCTAATGAACTTGACCTCACATCAATATTCATCAAACATTTTGAAGTTCTAAACTTACTCTATCTTGTGATTATATGTATTAAAATGTATTAAAATAATTATATGTATTAAAAAGAAGAAGGCCAGGATCTCTTCTTGATCATCCCAGAGTGCAGGACATGGAATAATGGGCTCAAATTACAGGAAGCCAGATTCCGGCTGAACATCAGGAAAAACTTCCTGACTGTTAGAGCAATACGACAATGGAACCAATTACCTAGGGAGGTGGTGGGCTCTCCCACACTGGAGGCATTCAAGACGAGGCTGGACAGCCATCTGTCAGGGATGCTCTGACTTGGATTCCTGCATTGAGCAGGGGGTTGGACTCGATGGCCTTGTAGGCCCCTTCCAACCCTACTATTCTATGATTCTATGAAAAACCTGCTCCTCCTCCAAGGAGCTTAGAACAGTGTACATCACTCCCCTCTTTTAAACAGGAAGTGACGAGTTCCAGGTCACCTAGCAAGCTTTGTGGCCATGCAGGGATTTGAATCATAGAATCATAGAATAGTAGGGCTGGAAGGGGCCTACAAGGCCATTGAGTCCAACCCCCTGCTCAATGCAGGAATCCAAGTCAGAGCATCCCTGACAAATGGTTGTCCAGCCTTGTCTTGAAGGCCACTTTGAGCTAGTTTGCTCATCAGGATATCATGGGGCACTTTGTCGAAAGCTTTGCTGAAGTCGAGGTATATGATGTCTACAGCATTCCCACGGTCTACAAGGGAGGTTACTTGATCAAAAAATGAGATCAGATTTGTCTGGTAGGACTTGTTTTTGACAAATCCATGTTGGCTTCGAGTAATCACTGCATTGTTTTCAAGGTGCTTCCAGATGGATTGCTTTATCATCTGCTCCAGAATTTTCCCTGGGATTGATGTCAGACTGACTGGTCTGTAGTTCCCAGGTTCCTCCTTTTTACCCTTTTTGAAGATAGGGACAACGTTAGCCCTCCTCCAGTCATCTGGCACTTCCCCCGTCCTCCATGATTTCTCAAAGAGAATAGACAGCAGTTCTGAGAGTTCTTCTGCCAGTTCCTTTATGACTCTAGGATGCAGTTCATCTGGCCCTGGAGATTTGAACTCATTCAAAGTAATGAGGTGTTCCTTGACCATATGCCTGTCGATCTCAAGCTGCAATCCTGCCCCTTCAGCCTGTACTTCGCCTTTGCCAGGGGGCTCATAGACCCTCTTTTGGGAGAAGACTGAGCCAAAGTAGGAATGGAGCACTTCTGCCTTTTCTTTGTCATCTGTTATCGTTTTGCCATCCTTATTTAATAGCTGAACCACCATTTCTTTCCTGTCTTTTGCTATGCACGTAGCTGAAGAAAGCCTTTTTGTTGTTTTTAACATCCCTCGCTAACCTCAGCTCATTCTCAGCTTTAGCCTTCCTGACGCCATCCCTGCAATTCTGTGCTATCTGCCTGTACTCGTCCTTTGTTACTTGGCCTTCTTTCCACTTCCTATATGTGTCCTTTTTTGTTTTCAGGTCATCCCTAAGCTTATTGTGAAGCCACATTGGCTTCTTCTGTTGTCTTCCACCTTTTCTTCTTGTTGGAATTGCTTGTGATTGTGCCTTGAGAATTTCCTTTTTTAAAAGCGCCCACCCATCTTGGACTCCTTTTCTCGCTAGCATTGCTTGCCATGGGACCTTACTGATCATTGTTCTGAGTTTATGAAAATCAGCTTTCCTAAAATCCAGGGTATGCATTTGACTACACTCGGATTTTGCTTCCCTTAGAACCAAGAACTCAAGTACAACATGGTCGCTTTCCCCCAGAGTTCCTGTAACTGCTACTTTATCCACGAAGTCATCTCTGTTGGTTAGGATCAAGTCAAGGATAGCCGATCCTCTAGTTCCTTCCTCTGCTTTCTGTAGGAGGAAGTTATCCGCCACACAAGTCAGGAATTTCCTGGAGGGGACATGTTTTGCAGAATTTGTCTCCCAACAAATATCGGGGAAATTGAAGTCCCCCATTACTACTACATCATGCTTCCTTAAAACATTGGCTATTTCCTTTTCAAAAGTTTCATCCTTGTCTTCTCCTTGATTGGGTGGCCGGTAGTAGACTCTGACCACCATGTTCCTTGTATTTTTTGCACCATTTATTTTAACCCAGATGCTCTCGATGGGGCTGCCAAGCTCCTCCTCCTGTATTTCTGTGCAGAGATACGTATTTTTAACATATAGTGCAACTCCACCTCTCTTTCTGTTCCTCCTGTTCTTTTTGAACAAGTTATATCCTTCAATTGCTGTATTCCAGTCATGGAAGTCAACCCACCATGTTTCAGTTACAGCTATCAAGTCATAATTTCCCTCCCATATTAAGAGTTCAAATTCGTTCTGTTTGTTTCCCATACTCTGGACATTAGTATATAGACATCGAAGGCCATGTGCTTCATAGTCTGGCTTTCTTCCTACATGTGTCTGAAGACTATTATTGGGTGCTATCAGAGCTGTTCTCTCCATTGCAGTGCATGCGCCTATGTCCATCGTTACCCCCAACATTACATCTCCCTTCCCCGTAGGATTCAGTTTAAAGCCCTCCTGATGAAGTTCTTCATGCTGTGGCCAAACACATTCTTCCCAGCCTTTGTGAGGTGCAACCCATCCCTAGCCAACAGCCCATCTTCCAGGAAGTATAGCCCGTGGTCCCAGAATCCAAATCTCTCTCGTCGGCACCACCTTCGTAGCCAGTCATTCACCCGGAGTATTTTTTGTTCCCTTTCTATCCCTCTTCTAACTACTGGAAGGATGGATGAGAAAACTATCTGGGCCCCAAAGTTCTTGAGTTTCCTTCCCAAAGCTTCAAAGTCTGACGTGATCTCTTCGTAGCTCCGCTTGGCCGTATCATTTGTTCCCACATGGATGAGAAGAAAGGGATACCTGTCAGTGGGCTTTATGAGTGCGGGCAACCTTTCAGTCATGTCTCTAATCTGTCCTCCCGGGAGACAACATACCTGGCGAGTCCATGGGTCTTCGCGACATACTTGGGTCTCAACCCCACGCAGCAAGGAGTCTCCCACTACTACCACTCTTCTCTTCTTCTTCTTGTAGGCCTGGGTTTCATCGCCTCTGTTTGACTGACCTTTAGCCTCTTGCTCATTCTCATGTAGGTTCCCCTGTGATCCTTCCTCTGCAGGCTATCCTCCAGTCTCATCTGCAAGTACCTGGAATCGGTTCCACAGCTCCACTGCTTCCACCGGTGCAGAGTGGCATCTAGTTCTTTTCTCCTAACTGTCACCCTTTTCCAAGGAGTATCCTCTATTCCATTTTTCTTCACCTCAGCATTTCCCACTGCCTCATCTTGCTGTTGCTCTTCAAGCTTCTGGTCTGCCCTTTGCTGCTGTAGTTCCCCCATTCTGTCCAAGAACTCTTCGTGTTCTCTTATTCCCCGGAGGGTTGACAGTCGCCGCTCCAGTCCACTTACTTTTTCCTCCAGCAGCGTGATCAACTTGCACTTGTTGCAGGTGTAGGCCATGTTGTTCTCCGGCAAGAAAACAAACATTGCACACACCTTGCAGGTCACCACCACTGGAGAGTCTTGTCCTTCCATAGCCTCTTTTCCCTTTTTGTGTCTAGCTTTGTGATTGTTCTAGACTAGCCTGTGCCTGCTCCTCTACTCAGTAGAGGTTAAAAGCAGAGTCCCACTGGTGTGAAAGTGTGTGTTACAAGACAAATAAATGGAAAAAAGTTAGTTAAAATAAAAAATTAAAATAATTAAAAAAAATGTTAGGGGCCTCCCCCTTGACCTCCCCTGGCCAACTCCTGTTTGCTCCCTCAGCCTTAAGGGCAAACTCCTGTCCGCTCGCTCTGTTCGCTCGCTCTCTGGGAGCTTGCCTGCTTCTGTAGTCCCTGGACCAGCTGGAGCAGCTTGCTCTGCTCTGCTCAGCTGGGAGGTGGGAAACATTTGAACCTGCTCCTCCTCAGTCTAAGTCACTCCTGGGCAGGGATAGCTTGACCACAGTGGTATAGGCATTAGTAACCTCAAGAATGGATTACAGCAATGTGCTCTATGTGGGGCTGCCCTTAAGGCTGATCTGGAAGCTGGAGCTAGTGCAGAATGCAGCAGCTTGGCTGTTGTCAGGAGCTCCCCTTTTCAGCATGTAACTCCTTTGCTGAGGGAACTGCATTGGCTGCCTATTTGCTACCAGGCCAGGTTTAAGGCATTAGTACTAGAGTACGAAGCCCTAAACAACTTGGGACCAGGATACCCGAGAGAGCACCTTCTGCCTTACCAACCTGCCCAGTCACTGCAGTAATCAGAGGGCATGTTCCTGGTGGCTCCACATGGACCCATGGCTTGGCTGGAGTCCGCCAGGAAAGAGCCCGCAGTGTGGCGGCCTGCAGAACTCCCTGCCTTTGGAGGTCAGGCAGGTGCCAACATTGTGTTCCTTCCAGCGCCTCCTGAAGACATTGTTATTTCTGGAAGCCTTCCTTGAGTGACCAGCTGCGGTTGATTAAATCTGGTCTTATCAGAACTTGTTTCTTTTAAAATGTTTTGTTTTAACATAGTGTTTTGTTCTTTTATCCTTGCTGTTCACTACTCCAAAATAGTTTGATGTGGAGCAGTATATAAATATTGTACATAAATAAATAAATAAATAAATCCAACACTCTAGCCACTTCAGTGCATGGGCTCTCATGTTGTGTATATGTGTGCAAGGATCAATGGGTTATGGCACTGAACTGAGTACTGTATTAGAACTTGGTATCTCCGACCCCTTCCTAAAACCACCCACAGCAAGCAGTTGGGAAGAAGTCACATAAAAAATCTAATGTGGATAAGTGAGATGCTTCTGCCAGCGTGCATTCAACCTGTTCAGGACTTGCTGAATGGTGGGGGAGAAGGCCTCACCAGGCTCAGGAGGCTATCACTTCCTGGAACACTATGGCCCTGAGGGCATCTCTGATTAATTAGGACCCCTAATTTTGCAGTGCTGGCTAGAACACATTTATAAGCATTCTGTAAAAGGGTAATGGACGCCGCCACAAATCATGTTTGCTTTACTCTCTTTTGCTGTTCACTACTGCATCTGAATCTTCCATTAGCAGTCACTCTGGACTTAACTGAACATTCTCTTCAGGTAAACAGTACATGTGCTTTCCTCTGTCTATCATCAATATACTGCTGCTAATTTTATCCTCGTTTACTTTTAATAGGCCTGCTAGCTTTCTTGAACTTGTCTCACATTCAGGAAGAATTTTGTTACTCCTACTGAACTTGTATGTTTTCTGTTATTTGATAATGAAAATTAAGTGACCTTGGGTTGTTTCCTTTTTGCCCTGGTGGCTCCCACCTTATGGAATGTTTTGCTCCTGGTATTTGGGAGACGCTAACTGGAGATAGCCAGTTAATTTGGGTACCAGTGAAAGATCCATTTCTTTGCTCAGGCCTTCCCCGAGTGACTGTGCTGCCCAGTTTGTTTGGAATTATGGTGTTGTATTCGTTTTAATGTTTTTAGTAATGTTTTATATAAATATTTTAGCAATTATTTTAATGTATATCATAATGTATCTTAATGTATTTCATTTTCTTGTAAATCACTTAGAGATATCGTTAAATATGGTAAGTGGTATAGAAATATATTAAATAAATAAATAAATAAATAAATAACAAAAAACCAAAAATCAGGTGATGCAAGCGTATATGTGGGAGTATATGGATGACTTAGTAACACATAGTAACAATGTGTAACTAATTTTCAAACCATGGTCCTGATTTGAAAATTTTCAAACAATCTAGCCTCAATGGAAGACAGAGAGAGAGAGAGAGAGAATGGGGTGTACATATTACTGTATCTTATTACTGGGTCTACCTACTGTTGACTTTGGTTCTGCCCACCTCTGGCTCTGGCTCCCAATGGATGTTTTTCTGTGGGTGAATGGTTCCTTAGAGAAAATGGTTTCCCATCTCTAGGGTAAAGGCACATGATGCTGCAACTTAGCTAATAATTAGGGCTGTGCACCACTTCGGTCTGAAGCCTGAATCACGAAGTGAGGCAGGCTGATTTGGAGGTGCCTCCTCTTGCTACGAAGCAGATCAGAACAGCACCAAGGCACCCCAAAGCGAAGCGAGTCACCTACGAGGCACCTCGGTCCATCTTGTATTCGGAGCTCTTATGCCTTCTGAGCAGTCCAGACAGGCTGTCTCCAAAATGTATCAACTTCTGAAAGATCACACAGAGGAGGGAGTGGGGAAGGCGAGGGGACATGGAGGCACCAAATGTATCAATTTGAGAGAGATCTGGCCACAAGGGAGGGGCAGAGGAAGGGCGGAGGAGGAGGACAAGGAGGGAGGGAGCTTTACTGTGAGTCAGCCTCCGTTTGCTCTTCGTGAGAGAGGCGGTGTTACTGGACAGGAAAGAACTGTCTGAACGTTATTTGGCTAGAGCAGTGGTCTCCAAAGTGGGGTGCATGCACCCATAAGACGATCCATTGGGGTGCGCAAGACATGTGATAATTGAGCAGCCTCCCGCTGCCCTGACAAGCTGCCACTGTGTGCAGTGATGGTGGTGGTGGTGGTGGTGGCAGTGGCGGCAGGATGGGACGGGAGCTGAGAGGGAAGCTCCAAGGCATTTCTCTCTTGGCTCCAGTTCTACCTTGCCTCTGCTGAGCAGCCACCAAGAGCAACTGTGCCAGTCTATGGCAGAGGAAGCCTTAACCCTTCCCACTCTCCTTTGGCAGAACAAAGCTGAGAAGAAAGTGTGTGCTATGGGGACCGGGTAAAACAAGGGTCCATAAAATCAAAAAGGGGAGACCCCCCAAACCATCATTCAGTAACAGAGCACTTCTGCCTCCAAGGACTGAACCAGAAAAATCATGGATCCACCACTCATGGGCACAGGCATGGTGCAAAAACCTGGATCCTTGTCAGGGATCCTCTTGATTTCATATGATTTTTGCAGAGCAAATCCCCTAAACCACCATCCAATCACAGAGCACATCTGCCTCCACAGACTGAACCAGAAAAATCATGGATCTGCTATTTGTGGCACAGCCATGGTGCAGAAACAGGGATCCAAGGCAGGGATCCTCTTGATTTCATATGATTTTTCACACCATTTGAGGTGAAGCAGCAGATCTGGAATGCTTAGCGTGCATACCTGGACAAAGTTGAGTTCTGTGCTTTGATGGGGGGACTGGGCAGGGGGGACCCAATGTAAAAATTCAGAGGATCCATATTGAATGGGGCATCTTATCCATGGCTTTATAACATGACAGTGTTTTTTTCTCACTCAATCCATGGGCATAGATATGCTGCATGATATGATGGCGTTAGGGGGTATCTTTCTTGTAAAAATCATGAGGATCCCTAAGGACCCCTGCCTTGAATCCAAGTTTTTCCACTGTGGCTGCACCCATGAGTGGCAGATCCATGATTTATCTGGTTCAGTCCATGGAGGCAGATCTGCTCTGTGATTGGACGGTGGTTTGGGGGGGGGCTCCCCTTTCAAAATAATATGAAATCACGAGGATCCCTTTTTTATGTCATGGAATCTTGTTTTACTTTTTTCTCGTGCTATGACAGCTATGTTAGTGTCCCCACCCTACATGTAACAGCATTTTGTTTTTGGCAACAGACCTGCAATGGCATGGGGTATTTGGCAGTACCTGATAGCTGACATGATGTGTACTAGTATTTACTAGATAATATTTTAGAACATTCAATGTTTGACACTGCACAAAACCCCAACAACCAAGCTACTACACCAAAGCATGTAGCTGAAACTGCACTCAGCTTAGAGTTCTGCAGCTGCATTTCAAAATCTGAAATCCTTTGCTGCTCATTTTAGGGACAAAACGGATACTGTGGTTGTACTGCGTGTGGAAAAAAGCCTTAGTTCTAAATGTTTTTACTTGCAGGTCCATAAGAACGTAAGAAGAGCCATATTGGATGGGTCCAAAGTCATATCTAGTCCAGCATTCTGCCCACATAACGGCCAACCAGATGCCTATGGGGAAGCCCACAAACAGGACATGAGGGAAATAGCACTTTTCCACTCATATCCCCCAGCAACTGGTGTTGAGAGTGATGCTGCCTCTGATCACATAGCATGTGGAGGTAGCATGTAGCTGACATGAGTAGCTCTAATCCTCACAGTAGCTGGGGGAGAAATAAATTTCCCAGCAACCATACACTGCTCCCTGTTGTAATGTGAAGTATTTTGGGATGGCTTGGTTTTGAATGGGTAATTAAGACCCATTAGCGTTACAAAAGACCTGCTCCTGGTGGAGATAAAGCTCCTAGAGCTCGTTTGTTGACATGGACCATCTCAGCTGCCTGCAGTTTTGGACTCTCCTTGGAGACGTGTCTATGAGGACTCTCATGATGTGTGCCTGCACATCCAAATTTACAACAACACCACTGAGCCTTATTCTCCATGTATTTGTATAATCCCTTTTCTAATTTGGTAGCCATCGTCATCACATCTTCTGGAGCCACCCATCTGAGAAATCAGAAATAGTTAAAGCCCCAGACAATTCAGTTCTGGATTCAGTGCTTCTTGCAGTCCAAAGGAGTTATAAGTTGTTGGTACAGCTGCATGACATATTTGAGGGCTATGTAGCCAAGCAGAGAGTCTGAGGCAGTATTTTTTGACCATAAAATCTTTTAATTTATGTTTTCGTGCAAGAGGGAAAAAAGACACCAGATTTTAAAAGAAATGTCTAAGAACTCTAGAATGTGGAGTTGGATCCTATGCATATTTACTCACTGACTTTGATGGGATTTACTCCCAGAAAATGTGCAGAAGACTGTGGGTTGGATCCAGTTTTACTGATATTAAGTTAATCTGATATTAAGTACTCACAGCTAACTTAAGTTACATTGATTTCAATGGGCCTACTCTAGATATGTCTAAATATGGATCCAATCTTGTATGTCCATGTATGTATGAATTCACTCTAAGGCTAAACTATATGGGATGATATCCATGCTTTCTAAAGAAAAGATGAAGAAACTTAAACCTGCCACTTTTATTTTGAAGAAAAAGCAGCCAAGGGCCCCTGATCCAGGGCTTGCTCCTGATCAGGATCTGTTCCTACATCATTAGCTCTGCCTCCTGCTATCTGCTATTTGCCCCTGAAGGCACCATTTACTGCAAATAGCACAGTTGGGGACAAATAGCAGCCAGGGAGGAGGCTATTTTCAGTATGGAACTGGGGGAGGAACTCAATCCAGACCCGAAGCATGTGCCGGCTTGGAGCCCCAAAACTGTTTTTTCCTTTAGATTAAAAGTGGACCATTCAAAAGTGGACAGTGGTTAAAAAGTAATAATGTAACATGCCATTTGGCCCTAAGAGGTCCTACCAGAAGGAGATGACAAACTGCCTAAGTAAAGTCAAAGAGTGTGCGCGTGTGTGTGTGTGTATGTATATGTATATGTAATTGAAAGTAAGGGTTGGATCTAGACTTAGTTAGACTTCAAGTTGACCCACTGAAATCAATGGGACTTAAGAGCCTAACTTAAGTCCCATTGATTTCAATGGGTCTACTCCAAGTATGAGTAAAGATGCTTCTAAATGGAGGGCTCAGTTATCAAGGGGAAGTATGTATAAGACTGAAGCCTTATTTTCAAAAGTGGTTTGCCATGTGCTGCTGTTCAGGATCCATTCAAAGCCACAGAAGTAGTTGCATAGTTCTTTGGGTCTGGAACAGTGAAATAGACTGTGTAGTGGGCAAGATTCTTCCATGAATCTGCAAAAGGCTGGATGCAGATATCTGTTGAGGATTCGTAGGGCCGAAACAGATGTTCCAGCTGCTTTAAAGTTGCAACACACACACCCTCCCCAGGAAACAACTGTCGGAATATCCAATCATGGATCTACAGCATCCTCTTCTCTTGGCCCTTAGATCAGGAAGCTGTGCTAGATGACTGGTGGTAGTTCCTTTCCAATCTCCACTTTCATGTTAAGACTCCAAAACACATTTCCATTCTGAAGCCTGCTGTTTGTCCAGAGCACATGTTGCCTTACCAAGAAGCAGGTTTCACTGTATTTCTTTGCAGTCATCGGGGGCGGGGAGAATTCTTAACATGAAAAGCGGAGTTCCTTGCAGGAAAGGATTCTGAGTGACTGCAAGAGTGTGATTTGATTGCTAAGAAAGGAACAGATAATAACTAAATTTGGAACACTGATGAATTCGTTTGAAGTTTCAGTGCAAGATCTGATCTTTGTGGCATTGGTGAGTTTCTAGAAAGAGAGCCAGGTTCACATTTCACAGGAATGGATGGGAACCTTTTTACTGATTTCAGGACCGGAGGAATAGAGACGCATAACTACAAGATAAACAAGCCTTGTGAAGGGAAATGGTAGGCACAGTGGTTTGGGGCAGAGCTGCAAAATTCCTGCTAGCTGCAAATCTTTATATACTTTCTTGGGAGTAAGTCTCACGGAATTCCCTAGACATGCGTAGGATTGCACTGTCAGTCACTTAAATTCCACTAGATCAGGGGTGAGTGACGATTCTTCTGTTGAGGTCTGCATTCCCTCATGAGTAATCTGTTGGGGGCCGCATGTTGGCAGTGAGCAGGGCCAAAGATGGTGGTGGGCAGGACAAGAAACAAAAGTGAGTAAGTCACCCCCTTTCTCTCTTTCTGCAACTCCCTTTTCTCTCTCTTTCTGCTACCCCCTTTCTCTCTCTCCTTCTTCCTTCCCCATGCAGTGGACCGACAGGGAAGGGACTGATTGCCCTTGCCACAGGGCTGAAGTGATTGCATGCAGAGAGCTTTTGAGATTAGTCTGAGGGCCACATGCCTGCTTTACATGTTATAAAAACACTAACGTACGTATGAAATCATGTGAAAAATGTGGTATGCTGAGCTGAGCAAACTCTGACGTTTGTTGCCTGATGCAGCCCAACTTCAATGTCCAGTGGCGATCAGGCCCTTATTTATTTAGTGCACAATCCTATGCAGGTTTAGACAGAAAAAAGTCCTACAACTCCCAGCATTCCCCAGCCAGCAAGGCTGGCTGGGGAATGCTGGGAGTTGTAGGACTTTTTTTTCTGTCTAAAGCTGCATAGGATTGCGCCCTTAGGTATTTATAACCCACCTTTGTGGTCCAGAAAATGGCCCACTTTCCATACGCTAGTTCCTTAGTGTTAATTCTGCAGTACAAAGAAAACTACTGCATCCACAGTCAGTGGAGGCTGGTGGCTCCAATATCAGCTCCAGGTTTCAGTCAGAACCAGTCAGAACTCTAAAGGAGCTTCACAAAGCACCTTGGATAGCTCCTTTAGAGTTCTGACTGAAACCTGGAGCAGATTCACCGCCCCACTGGTATCGGAGCCACCAGCCTCCACTGCTCACCATGTTACTAAATATATATTTTATGCATTTGGCCCACTAAGCCTAAGGGCACAACTAGATGAGATGACAGAAGACCTCTGCTTTTATTTTGTTTTTTAAAGGTAAAAGCAGCTCGGGAGGGGCCCAATTCAAATCAGAACCACAGTGTTGGGAGAGGGGAGGGGAAGGTATCAAATTCTACACTGGGATGGGCAACATTTTTCCAGTCGAGAGCTGCATTCCCTCATGGGTAATCTGTTGGGGGCTGCATATCAAGGGTGAGAGGGGTCAAAACCAGAGGTGGCCAGAGACAAAAGTGGGTGGGGAACCACATTTCTCTTTCTGCCACACCCTTTCCTCTCTCTCCCTCTTCCTTCCCACACTGTGGGCTGCCAGGGAAGGGACAGGTCTGAACTCACAGCATGCAGACAGCTTTTAGAGCCCTGCTCTAGATAAAAGAGGCAGCGTATGACAAAGCTGCTCCAGTTCAAAAGAAAGTCTCCATATCTCAGTGAATTTGTAGTGTTAATCAGATTTCCTCCTATTTCCCCACTTAAGGGCTTGAGGTACTGTTAATTTAGATTCATTAATCCTGAAAAGCCAAGAGCAGCTGCTCCCCAACTGGTCAAACATCTGCTTCGAAAAAGTGCCCTTTAGAGATTCTGCAGGACACACTGTGCATTTCTCTCACATCTGCTATGCTCATAGGTGGATGTTGTTATAGTTTTGACCCCCGGTTATCAACCTTCAGCCATCTTAACCAGTGGAAGTTGATAACTCCAATGGCAGTAGGGCGGAGAATCCACTCTGGGTTTCAGCCAGAAGTCTAAAGGAGCTATCCAAGGTGCAGGAGCTATCCAAGGTGCGGCAGCACTTTGGATAGCTCCTTCAGAGTTCTGACTGGTTCTGACTGAAATCTAGAGTGGATTCACTGCTCCATTGACATCGAAGCCATCAGCATCCACTGATCTTGACCCTCAGTGGGTTTTTATGATTGTTTATTTAGGGCCAAACTAGAAGTGACTTTGGAGAAACATGAAGGAATTTCCAATATCTCCCCCCACACACACACACACTCCATAAGTGGAGAATGGGACAATTTTAATTTGAGTCATGAGGTGAGGGCTTTTAACCCTTCCCCTCCACTTTATGGCCCCAATCCAAATCCACTGCCTGCAACCTGCTATTAGTTTGGAAGAGAAAACATACAGGCCAGTGAGTCTTCTTTCTCAAACTTTTTGTACACGTCTGAATGTTGATAATGTGAGGACGAGACATGCAAGACAGGCAATTTTAAATCTCTTGCATATTCTAACTAACCCCATGTAGGCTTTACATTTGCATTTGTATTACAGACCTGGAAAATGCGATGCTGGCATTCTTAATAAAGGGTTCTCATACTTCTCATTTGCACCCTTTCTCACGGCAGTTGTCAAGACCTAGCCTAGGCATGTTTATTTAGAAGTAAGTCCTACTGATTTCAGTGGGATTTACTCCCCAGTAAGCGAGCATAGGATTGTAGGCTGACTGGTCTGGGTTTGCATTTCTAGGATCTGGAAGTTTTTACTCTAGAATTTTGGCAAGAGATGGGGCAGAAAACTTACCTCTCAAACCATTAGGAATCCATACCTATATAAAGGTAAAGGGGCTGACAAACTCGCAGCCTCACCACTTTAGTTTTGATGCACCTAAGAGGAATTCCCCAAATATTTGCAGATTCTCTCTTCTCAACCCCTTTAAGGTAGAATTTGGCCCCCTGGGGTTCCCCAGATGGACACCTACCCTCCTCTAGGCTCCACCCCCTTTCCTGCAACCACTGATCCTTTGGTGATTTCTTGGTTTTTATGCAGTTTTTCCCCCATTCTAAAAGGTTGGAATGCCTCTCCTAAGGCTTAGTGCCTGGCTGTAAGAGATTTGAGCTACAGTATGCTGGTATTTTTGGTACTTAGGCCCACTTTTTGCTTTTGGTCCGGTCCACTACTGGAATATGGACCCTAAATGCTTCTCCAAAACTGAATATGGCCCTCAAGGTGAAAGGGGTTCCCCATCCTGGCTTTAAAAGCTCTGAAGTTCAACACTGAGAATGTTAGAAACCATTGCTGTTTCTTCTTGCAGATATTTTACATAAACCTTTCCCCCAGCGAAACTCTTATCATCATTCACTGATCTCCAATAGTTCTTTTTGAAAAACAGAAAGCTGGCCAGCATAAATTCAAATGGTGGGGTGGATCTGAGAAAAGTGCCAGGAAGAAGAAAAACTGAAATGAGCAAAACAAAAAAGAATCATTCCAATGAAAGTTAGCTTAAATGATCTGTCATCATTAAACATGGCTGCTGTTAATACCAGCCAGGAAACATATTAAAAGAGATGGTAACCCTTCCCAAATGCCTTTGGTGCCTTAGCCTGATTCTGCAGAGACACTATCAAAGAGTGAAGGAAAGCACCTATTTAATAGCTTTAATTGCCTGAGATGTGGCACTGCACAGCTGCAAAATCTTGCTTTAATTTATGACATCAGTGTACAAAAAGCAAAAGACCGCAAGGCATGGAATGGTCTCTCTCATCTTTATAGTCCTCTTTCGCCACTCTAGTTGCCCTCCCCCTTTTGTACAGAGAAGAAGAATGTTTCTGATCACGTTTCTTGTAGGATGGCACATAAGCTTAAAGCTCTTGGTGCCAGGAACTAAGCCTAAGGGAGAGGTATTTCAGATTTTCAGAATGGGAAAAACAACTGCACAAAAGCCAGGGAACCACTGAAAGATCAGTGTTAGGAAAAGGGGGTGGGGTCAGGGGAAGGGGGTGTGGCCACCTGGGGAACTCTGGGGAACTGGGCTTGGACCCAAGGCAGGCCAGATTTGGCTCATGGGCCTGAGGTTCAACACTCCTGTTTTACATTGCCTCCCTCATGCCATTCATGAATATCTTGACTAGGAATGTATGGATTCTGTAAAGTCCGTACTGTCTGTGTTTTGCAGATTGTCAGGTGCCTTTTGTTCCCTCATCTGCCCATCAACAGAATCAATTTTTTGCTTCTGAATTTGGGCAAATCCGCATTTGCACAAATGTGCATGTGTACAAATTCCCCCCAAATGTGCATTTTCACACTTCAGCCTATGGGGGGTGAGTGGGTGGGAATACGCATTTTTGGCTAGGTTTAAAAAAAAAAAAATCAGTATTTTTGCATGGCAAAAATTGTGCAAAATTTGGGAAAGTTACCAGTCCACAAGTATGCGGAATCCGACAGGGGAAAAGCAAGTCCGCTCCGGAATCCATGGGTCAGATTCATGAAAATCTGAACTCACTTGGTTCTGATGCAGATTTCTCCGACATCCCTAATCTTGACACATGCCGGCCTTTCAAAAGGCTTTAGCCTGGGGCTAGTTCAGACATGACATAAGGGCTAATGCAGTGAGCCCTGCCATTCCCTGGAAACTCATCTGAGTGGAGAACCAGAGTGAGTGTGCCAAGACTCACTCTAGATAGAGCTTCAGCTTCCTGGCAGTGATTCCCATGAATATGTTGGAACGTTTCTTTCTTTTAGACGTGTCATAGTTCTGCACACCACAACAGTGATGCATGAGTTAGGCCTCAGTCAGTAGATAAAAGGTGTTAAAGGTTGATAAGGTGAAGAGACTGCTTGTGTGAACATGACCGCAGTGGGTAGGTATTCTAAACATCTGAATGATCTGACTCTCTCTCCCTCTCCCTCCCTCCCTCTCAGAGTGGCTATCTATTGACTCCACCTGAAGATGGGACTTTACCTTTGATGGTTACATGCCCCCCAGCAACTAGGTAATATTACCCAATTTGGCACCTACTGACATGTTATCTAGAGCACCACCTAAAAATTACCCCCCAGCAATATTACTAGAAAGATTACCATGTTGCTCTTTATTTTTATTCTCTGCCTCCCAAGGCACCTGTGTGTTCTCTGTTTAGGGCTCGAGACAAAATCAAGTAACTACTAGATTTTATGGTCTCAATATGGGAAACATCCTATAGCTCTGGATGCATCTTACAATCTGTCTTGCACCTTGAGGGGCTAATCCAATTATGTTTGCAAAAATCCTCCTGCATTCCAGTTCAAGTTTGTTAGATCCTGCAGATTTGGAGAACAGCTACTCTATGCACCACAGTCCCCACTGGTTTTGTTTAACATCCTGGCTGATAAAGACTTCTGGAAAACTCAAAAGCTTCCTTACTATTTTGTGATGTTTTAGTTTCTCCTAAAAGTATTGCTCTACAACAGGCTCTATATATTAATTGGTTGCTCACTGTGCTATGCCTGATTGTATCACTGCAGAAACAATCCTTTAGAAGCAATGGCATTATTATTTTAATTGCACACTAGCTTGTCAACATCAAGATTGTTAGATCAACAATTGCTTTTTTCCCAAGATCATTTCTGGAACACTTGCCAGAGGCAAGGAACATAATGCAAGTACGAACATTTGATTAATGTCATGATCACTTGATAATGAATTGGAGAGAAGATGAAGTTTGATTGCTTTATGAATAATTTTGGATGTGTGCTGTTTGTTTTACTTCTAGTATTCTTACCATAAGATGTATGAGAGTTTTTAATGTCAATGTGTTTTTTTAAAAAAAATACACACATGATTAATTCAATAAGAACTGTAAATTAAATTGATTTTTTTCGTTGTAGCCTGTGTTCTTTATACATTTTTTTTTCTTCCTTTGGGCTTACAGTTGTTGTTCAGATAAAATTCTGAACGAGCAAAGCATCCAAATCATCTTAAGTGATGTTAGAACAATTTGAGCATTTAACTTTATGCTCCTTTTATACATTACACTGGATGCAAGCCAAAGAAGCTATTTCACACGAGGAAACAGGTCAGCATGGACTCAAAGTGCTATGTGCAACCTTTGGCACAGGAATATCTGCACTAAATTGGCTATGATCTACACAACCACATGTTACCAACTACAATGGCTCTGACACATTCCCCCTGTTTATTTGTTCTTTCATGTGTTTACTGAGCGGGTGGAAGCAAAACAGGACCATCTTCTCTGGCCCCTGCTCCCAATGTTGGTATACTCCTCTGGTCAAACCTACATCTGTGTGTTCAGCTCAACATGTGAAAGCAGCTCCTGTATGCATACAGCACCAAGTGTGCCAGGACATCCATGAGATCCAGACCCCTGCTTACACAGGGTTCCAGACTACATGGAAGACTCTATGCACATATAGCTGAACGCATGTAGGGCCCCCTTTCATGAATTCAACTGAATGCAGTTCAGTTCTGCAGTTCAACTGAATGGGGTGAGCTGGCACCAGAGAGCACACTGACACAACCCTGCTCCCCCTCCACATGTTCACGGAACACATGGAGGGGACCATCTGAATAGGGCTGAAATATATGATAAACATTAAACATAGTAGTGGCAACAGTGATAATGGCACTGAAAAGTCTGGATTTCAGACCAATGGCTAATTAATATATTTGACCCAATATATTCTTGCCAATGTGATCAGCAAGAAGGACCAGAGATTCCATTCATTTGGTAACATCATCTACTCTTCTCATGTTGGATGTCAGTCTAATTCTCAATTCTATTGAAAGAAATGGGTTTGCTTGAGCAAACAGAGCTGGTAGCACCTGGGTGAGCTGGCATCAAGATTTCCTACATACGCACAATTTGGCAAACCATGTTTATTCTGATCAAGTTTCAAGTTTGACAGAAGGCTCTGGAGCTTTTCACATATTACACACCAAAAAGGTTCACCATCAAGCATATACCTGGCATACCTGGTTCTCTGATGCCACTGGATCCTTCTGAAAAGGAAGGATTAGTAAGAGGGCTTCCTATTCCAGCTGAGCCTTGCTTGAGCAACAAGGTCTCCCTGAATGCAGTATCCTTGGTGGTTCTTTGGTCCTAACTTCTGGCTTTCTCTTTGACTCTGACCACTGGTTTGTCTTTCGCTCTTGATGTGCTCTTCGATCCTGACTTTTTGGTCTGTGGCTTGTCTTACAGCTCGTTGTTCCCAGCTCCTGACTCACCTCAGAATGTTTTATATACTTTTGAAAAATGCATACAAACTCCCTTTATCAATGCGAGAAGTATATGTATATTTCAAAGATGCACACAACCGATATGTACATTTGGAAAAATACGCACACATTTTTGTGCAAAAAGAAAAGCTCACAATCTGATATGAACACAAGACAGAATGAGCTTTGAAGTGGAATTTGGAGAAAGTTAATGAACCCAAATTTTGTTTATTCGCACATGCCTTCATCAGACGATAAACAGGTGATCCAGGTACATCTGCCTTAATTACCCTATTCAAAAGTCCATGGAAAACTCTCAGGAGATAGGGTAATAGAAAGGAGAAATGGAAAAGCACAGAGACCAGCAATGTATACACACTAAGGATGGATGAATCTGACAATTTGTTTCTTAAAGTTCTCATTTTTACAGTCTTAATCTTAAGCCTGGTTCATCTTGTTTCCACATCAGTTTAAGCATTTTTCAGAACAAGTTCACATGAAGATGTGTACATATTGTTATGCGCATTTCTCCCAATAAACACATTTTTGCCTACTATATGCATTTTTGCAAGCAATTTTCTTTAACATAATGCAATTCTGAACATTGTTTTCACCAATATATACATTCTTGTGCATATTTTCCCAAAATATATGCATTTTAACTGGAAAAGTCCATTGCAAAATTCAGAGAAGTTCAAATTTCAAATGATAACTAAATTTTGGGTCGTACATAAACTTGAAAGTGTGAAATTAGGTAAATCTGCATTAAAATGTGAACAAAATGATTTTCTTACCCATCCCTAACACAAACTGAAAATGAAACATGGAGGGAGCAATCCTATGGCTGCTACTCAGCGGCTAGATGGCCATAGAATATCTGCTTTTCTGGGAACTGACCTCAGAGCCCGCGCTCCAAGGTTGGTTCCCAGAAAAGCAACCTTCCCCCCTTCCTCGCAGGTAGTGCGGAACAGCCCCATGCTCCAATGTTTGCAAGAGGAGTGCGGAGCGGCCAAAAACGGGCATTCCGAGGGGTGTTCTGGAGTGGGCGGAAATGCCGGTATGACACATCCTATGTGTCATACGGCTGCCTCCTCCGCTGCTCTGCCCTCCCACGGCTAGACAGCTATCAGCTGTCTAGCTGAAAATGCAGGGCAGGAAAAGCACAGAGGGAACAATCACTGGATAGGCGGTCGCCTCCAAGTTCAGAGGCAGTTGCCTATCTGCATAGGATTGCGCCCTAAATTACACATGAAGTGAAGATTTGCAAATATATTGCAAATCTGATTAATCACATAAATCAGATAAAATAAAACGTTAAATCACATTTTTGAAACAGAAATCCTGGGCTGTATAGAACAAGCACCCATCTCAGCAGCCTAAGATTACCACGGAAGCAAATACGTCAATTTTGAAAGAAAACAAATCATGACACAAACACTATATGTGTAATGATGTTATACAATTATTGCCTTACCTTTTGTGACTAAATCAAGATTTTCTTTCCCAATCTGAATATAGTGAATCAAATTCAGATTTGGAGTATACTTAGACCTGGTCAACCAATGCAGCAGAATGATGTGGAGGGATTTTGAGGTGGTAGAATGGATTGCACCAGTTCAAACTGCAGGTACCATTTTTCAATGTTCCTCCATATAAAAATCTTCTTGCAAACTAACACATCAGAAAGGTCCTAGGCCTTTCTCCTAGAAAGGGAGAAGGATCCTAGCCCAGCCCCCTCTTTGCTGTACTAGTTTTTTACTTACTGGGAAATTGTTATTTTTCAGATTAGAGCAGCGTTAAAATGTGATTCCCCTACCTGTAGTCTATAGCGGTACAGCGCATTCTACCATTTCATTCCCACCTCATCCTGCTGTATATCTAGATCCAGTCTTCGTCAGCAAAAAGTCAATGGAAAGAGTACTACAGGCTTTACATCAGCATTTATGAGAGAAACTATTAATTTTATCCACCCAAATATCCCTAAACTTACCTGAAACAATACATTTGTATCACAATTTGACTTTCAGAATTTGTGAGGCTCAACAGTCACAAACACTTACTTGACATATGAAATTTGTACCACATTTTGCTCTTCAGAAATTGACAATGTAAATGTGTTCAGTAAATGTCTGAAGAAATAATTGATAGCCAACATTCACTTTGTCCTAACTTCTCCAATTTCAAAAGTACATTTAGATCCCAATCTTGGGCTTACTCCCATGAAGTGTGCCTAGCTGCACAAATAAGGGCTTAATCTGGCCGGGGGCAGGGGAGTGCTTGGGATTGCATCATTAACTCACCTTTTAGCTCTCGCCCATGATCTGAGAGAAGAAATATCAGTGATAGAAATGCATATCAACATATGTACTTACACGTGTCAGGCTTGAGTTGGCTGTTTGTGATCCCAAAATATTGAGGATTTTCAATGACGGGAATCTTTGTCATTCCAATGATTACTGCATCTGGGCCGCCCTCAGAAGATGATGGAGTGTTACTTCCATTGGAGATGTGATGCAGAGGACTTGCCGAATCGTCGTCATTGCTGATAACTGAAGAAGGACCTAAAGTTAGAAACAAAGATTCCCCTGTAACTTGACATAGTTCTCCCCTCCCTCTGCCATCTGTGCCTAAAATACAACTTAGTCTAAGACACGGTAGAGTTTCAGACCAAGACTCACAGAGACCGTGCACTATCACCTTATCTTCTGTACCACCAAGGCAGAAGGTCCACCAAAGGAAATGCTTGCCTGCCTTGGATTAAACTGCTGGCCTCTGATTTATCTAGTCCAGGCCTGCAGAACCTCAGGCCCAAGGTCCCAATCCGGCCCTCCTGGGGTCCCAATCCGGTCCTCCAGGGTTCTCCAGATTGCCCCACCCCCTTTCCATAGCCCTACCCCCTTTCCCTGACTACCAATGGTTTGATATTTTCCCGGCTTTTGTGCAGTTTCCCCCATTCTGAAGGGTTGCAGTGCCTCTTGTCAAGCTCAGCTACCGGCAGTAAGAGCTTTGAGCTAAAATATGCTGGCGTTTTGTCCTTGACCCTTTGGCGATTAGCCCCATCCACCACTGGAATGTGGCCCCCAAGGACTTCTCTGAAATGGAATTTGGCCCATAGCTTCAACACTCCTGATTTAGTCGATCTATGCCATCTCTGGAACTTGACCTCTGGCTCACCTTAGACAATGCCACTTGTTCCCAGCCCACACTTTGCTGGTGGCTTGCTCCATCCTGATCTTGTTGCTCTGATGTTGTTACCATTTCAGAAGTAAATCCTGATGCTTACTCTTTGAACCAATTGGTTAGAAAAAGTGCAAACATATAGATAAGGGTGCTAGTCCTAAGAAAACTGAACATCAGGAAAAACTTCCTATTAGAGCAATACGACAATGGAGCCAATGACCTAGGGAGGTGGTGGGCTCTCCCACACTGGAGGCATTCAAGATGAGGCCAGAAAGCCATCCGTCAGGGATGCTCTGACTTGGATTTCTGCACTGAGCAGGGGGTTGGACTCGATGGTCTTATAGGCCCCTTCCAACCCTACTATTCTATGATTCTATGAAGATTTGCTTGAAAGATACTGGCACAGCAACTTTGTATGTCATGGAATATGGATGCCATGGAATGGAGGGAGAAAGGAAGCTCAAGTGCCACATGCTTCCTGTGTCCAGAATGGCAATGTATCTCCCTGAGAGATGGGAGAATTCTCTTTTGGATAGGAACCTGCCTTGTATCAGTTCAGAACATTGGTCCATCTAATTCAGTATTATCAACACTGACTGGCTGTGGCTCTACAGGGTTTCAGACAGAGGCCTTTCCCAGCCAGGTTTTCAGACAGAGGCCTGCCCCAGAGGGTCCCCCAGCCGTCCAGAGCAGATTGGGGGCCTGCAGCAGGGGAGGGGGAATCTGTTCCATTGATGGAGCTATTTCCTCCCTAACGTTAGATGACCATGATAAAAGTCAGGAGATAAAAATACAAGACAGACTGAGGGATTATACAAATTAAAATGCCTGGGTGAACCTTTTTAGAGAGGGTATTTCCAAGCCACCCTTTCCTTTGTGGTTACAGAATGCACTTCTGATAAAGAAGGCACTTGATCTTCTGCGGAAGATCTTGTGCTCCCCATGTTCCCTAACATAAGAACAAACTTCCAAGTGCTTGACGTACTAGCATTCCAGTGACAGTATTCCAAAAGTAATCCCCATTAAGCCCAAACAATAGTCTTCCTAGTACTACAAGCCCTTTACTCATTTCAATCATGAACATGTTAAAATATTCAAGGGTTAATGAGAAGGAAAAAGCTTCTGAATAATGAAAGGGCTTCTAACAAAGCTTCTCACAGAGTGTTCTGAGATTCTGTGCATAAAATGTACTCTGTTGCAAGAGGACAGAAGGAATTCAAAGAACTACTGATACTGAACTCATTGAATTTCAAGATTAGGGTGCCAGTAGGCCTGCAAACAAATACAAATTTAACTCTGCAGAAATAGAGTTTTTTTATACTGTAATATAAGTTCGGTGTGCAGGGCCAAGTCTATTTTACAATTACAGCTTGGGAAATCCCTTCAATATATAATTTAACAGAGGCACCTTCTGAGGCATTCTGCAGCCCCAGTGTTCTCTTATTAATATGAAAAATGGAACACTTCATCATTTTCTCACTCCTGTCATGTACGTATTCGACAGAAATGCACATTAGGCAGTGGGAGAGAGGCGAGAAGCAGAGTGAATACAAGCAAAGCTTAGAATCACAGAATCATAGAATTGTATAGTAGGGTTGGAGGGGGCCTATAAGACCATTGAGTCCAATCCCCTACTCAATGCAGGAATTGCTGGCTTCGTTTCATGTGCAGAATGACACCTACTCCCACACCTCTGTATAATGGGACAGTGTACTGTTGTAAGAAAGAAAGAAAGAAAGAAAGAAAGAAAGAAAGAAAGAAAGAAAAGGCCATATAGTAGTATTTTCTATTCCTTTGTGGTCCCTTCACCTTTGGCTTGTTTGTTGTGTCACACTATGATTGCAAAGTATTCTAGAGAATCTTACTGTACCAACCAGCTTTCCCCAACTGGGCATCCTCCAGATTTGTTGGACTACACATGCCTGGGGTGATGGGAGTTGTATGTGACACATCTGGAGAGCACCTGGTTGAGGAAGGCTGGTATAAAGCAAGGTGCTAAATTAAAGCCATTGACCTTCTTGAATGGTAAGAATCCTAATTATACATATATTTCATGTTTTCTTTTCTTCACTTTACCTGAAAAACACCACCCATGTGAAACTGTACCCATGCGTGCACATGAGTGTGTGTGTGTATGTGTTCCTGTGAGGAGACACTAGAGAGGATATTTCTCCCTTCTTGACCAAATGACTGGCATAACAGCTCCAACATAGCACAATTCTTTGCAAGGGTAGAGGGGGCACCAGAGTACAGAAGCATGATGGAGAGACCTGACAGAGTAATATGGCTGAGGACAACTCATCAGACTGCCAAGGGACTCCAAAGGGTATATCTACTCTACAACAATCCGTAACGGAACCAAATGAGTTCAGATTTTTATGAATCTGACTCGCGGATTCCGCAGCGGAACAGATTTTCCCCTGTTGGGTGGATTCCGTAGACTTATGGGCTGGTTTAATAACTTTCCCAAATTTTGCGCAAGTTTCATTGTAGACAAATACACAAAAGAAAATTTTAAGTCCCCCAAATGCACATTTCCCCATAGGCTAAAGCGTGAAAATGTGCATTCGGGAGGAATTTTCACATTGTCATATGTGTGAATTTGTACAAGTTGTGAATTTGTGCAGATTTGAAAACAATTTTTTTTTTTACTCTGTCAAAGCATGGACAATGGAACATAAGGTGCCCAACAATCCATGAAACACAGATGGAGTGGATTTTACACAATCCATACATCCCCAATGCACTGCATAGCAGTTCAGCTGTCATGGCTTCTCCTAAAGAATCCTGGGATTTGTAGTTTTCTTGAAGTCAAATGGACACAAGACTGCAGCCATTCAGTATCATCTAATTCCATGTGGATAAACAGGAAATCCCTACAAACAAAAAAGGCTTCCCCATAGACATGAATGTCAGGTATAATTTCCCATACCCATCTCTACTGTGTATGGATATCCATGGGGAAAGCTGCCCATTTAGGGGCTATGCATTTACCCTGGGGAACAAGTTTGGGAGCAAAACTATAATAAACAGCACAGAATTCACAACAAAGGAGGGTATTGAAAGAAAATAACCATTGCATTTTAATATTTTCAAGGAAGATAATAAAATAACCACAACAAAACTGTGACAACGAAGGAGTTTTTGGTTTCAGGTTTTGCAATGCCTATTTGTCTTTTATGTTGTGTTTGTTATGTAATTAACAGATGGCAGTTTCTGCGTTTCAAGAGAGAGCTAAATTTACACCTATTTAAATGCCGAGTTTGTCAATTCCCTTGATAAATGTGAGTAAACTGGGACTACAAACTGTTTTAATGCTTGCTTATCTGACAGACTAGCTATTAGACAAAAAGCTACAGCCCATTTCCTTAAAGCACTGCTGAAATTACACCACAGTCAAAGGCTAACACTATGAAGCCGACACTTAATTGAATAACCAAATGTATGTGTGAGGTTCTAAGAATGCAAAAAGAATTTTCAGAAGACAATTTGGAAATGCTCACTCGGAATCAGAAGAACCTTTCACTGTCCCCATCATCTCTCCCATGCACACTGTGTGGACTTTGAGGAAAAAGGTAATTTTTCTACCCAAGTGCCTAAATGCTGCCGCATCTGGCTTAAATGGGGTCAGCTAATTACTTGTCAAAAGTAGAAGGAACCATCTGCTGACGCCTAGTATTGATTGGGTTTTCATAAATCCAGCTTTGGCTTACAACCAAAAGCTGGAAGAGTACATAAAAAAAATTGGATAGAAACTTAGGTCACCAATAGTAACCATGTATGGGTTACAAATAGAGGCTTAAAAACAACCAAAGTAGCAAACTTTTTCTGCAAGCCGAAATTACTCTTTGATGTACTTATTTGATTTCATTTTAAGAACATATTTCTTATTTTGAAAAGATGGAAGCTGGGGCCACATAAGGAACATCGATCTGCCTTGGAGAGAGAATAGGAGAAAATACATGTCACTGTACTTGCACATTCTCTCTGTCTCTCTGTCTGATCTGTGCAGAGAATTTGAGTTGTGTGCTATCTAACATATTCATCATGTACATATCATTACCAATATGGAGTCTAGTCAGAAGATTTAAGGATAACAATTATCTTTTCCAAAAATGCACAGATTGCGACTGGCCCTTGTGTGGGTGTGGAAGTGGTGGGGGCGGAACTGTCTTCTGGTGTGCGCAGCATGGCAGCAGCAGAAACAGTCACATCATTTCTGCCCCCACAGTAGCCTAACTCCCACACACAAGGTACACTGGCTCACATTCCCACATAGAACATTGCCACACCGAGGAGCCATCTGCAGAATCATGCCATGGAAGTAGAGTACTTTACTTGCCCAGTAAAACATCTCAGAGCCAATACTTACTCACTTGCCATCACATGCAATAAATCTGAAATCGAAAAACCAGCATGAATGAATTCCATCTCTGTTGCTTTTACCATCCTTTGACCAAAGAAGGCTGAAGGGACTTAATAAAGCTAGGCTGTTAAGGCTACATAAATGTCTCTTAAATATTAAAGCAATGAAAGGTTTTATTTTGCCATATGTTAAGACTGAGTAACATGTTGTGCAATGCAACCCTACACATGCCTACGGAGAAGTAAGCTCCATTGAATTCAAGGGGACTTACTTCCAGGAAAGTATGCCAAAGGCATTGCAGCCTTAGGCTGAAATCCTGTGCACACTGTCCTGGGAGTAAGCCCCACTGAAGACAATAAGACCTACTTCCAAGTAAACATGCATAGGGTTGCACGGTAAGCTGTTGTTGTTCTGCTCCGCTGGTAACTTCCAATCTTTAATTGATACAAACCTGATTTCTCATCTTGTTTTTCTTATGAACTTTCAAAGGAACTGAGCTGCTGCAAGGATCTCAGGATGAAAGTGCAAGCTGAGCTCTTGTAAAACGTATCTTACCAAAAAAACTAGCAACTAGGGCTCTGTTTAGCACAATTTGGCCTATATAAGCTTATCCCACTTTGGAAGTCAGGACTCTTCTCTGTATACTCACTGTATGTGTGCATGGCACCAGGTTCTTCCCCACCATCTGTGCATAGACAGGCACATCTACAATATGCATCCATCACGGAAGCGCATAGACAGGGCTCCACATGTGTGGGAGTCCTTTTTCAGGGTTCCCAATACTGTGGGTCCCTACTATCTTGCATGTACTTGTGTGGGTAGATCAGCCTTCCCCAATCTGGTGCCCACCATAAGTTTTGGACTGCAAGTCCCATCAGCCTCAGCTAGCATGGCCAGGGATGATGGGAAATGTCATCCAAAACATCTTGAGAGTGCCAGGTTGGGGCACCTGGCGTAGATGTACATTACAGATGTGCCTTTCCATGTGCAGGAGCTGAACCTGCCACTGCCGGCGCATACAGTGAACATTTGGAAGAGCCCTAATTTCAGAAGATGGCTTTAGTTGATGGAATCACAGCACTTGAGAGCAAACTGGATGGGGCACATGCAAGCAAGGAGGCAGTAGTTGTTAATGTTCAGAAGCAGCCTTCCCCAATCTGGTGACCTCTAGATGGGTCGGACAACAACTCCCATAATCCCCTATGAGAGTTGCAGTCCAACCCATCTGGAGGGCACCAGGTTGGGGAACGCTGTTCTCAAGTGGACAGATAGCTCCCCGCACAAACCTTTTTGCCCCACAAGTAGGAGTGAGTAGTTCTTCTTAGAGACATGCATTCTAGAGACACCTACTCTACTTCCATTGCTCTGCTGATCCTGGCTTGATACTCATCTTTTTCTCTACTTCCTACCCCATCCCTTACATTCTTACTTGTGTCTCTCCCATGCCTAAGCTCCCATTTCTGCCCATACCTTGCTACATGATCCATACATCATCGTTCTTATTTCCTTTGACACCACTTAGATACATCCCATGAGTAGTAGGGATCCTTTGACTTGCTGCAAATTATTGCAGAAGTGCCAGGAACCTGCTTCACCTTGGCCTATCTTTCTTGCCCTCCAGGTTTTTCAGGCTTTCACAGGATAGGGGAAAAAAATTATACACTGCTCTTGTACACTGCTGTACACTGCAGCTCTGGCAGTCACACGGAGCGAGTGCATTTGAAACATTATTTTTTGGCCACATATTGTAAGCACGTTTCTCTCGAACGCTAAAAATTTAGTTCATTTTCCATGCCCATTCCACACTTTTTCACAAAGTTAGTTCTTTCTCCCCTCCTCCATGTGTGTGTGTGGTAATTTCCAATAACACAACTAGAAATAACATGCTATCAAAAAGCCGTCTCCTAGCATGTGTTACTGACAATTTTTGGAAACGACTCCTTCACATGACTGGGAACGCTGAGAGGAAAATAGTGAACCCAATGATCTTCAGCATTTTTTCCATACATGTTTAGCAGATGCTATAGAACGGGGGTGGGGAACCAGTGGTCTTCCAGATGTTGTTAGACTTATCCCAACTCCCATCAACCCAGCCAGTACGGCTAGTAGTCAGGGATGATAGGAGTTGGGATCCAACAATAATCTAGAGGGCTACAGGTTCTCCACCCAGCTGTAAACAAGCCACAGGAGAATGCTGTCCCTTTCATGACCTGCTGGCAAGCAGAAGGTGGTGGTGGTGGGGCTTTCAGCAAGTGCTGTCTGGTGGGCCCCCACCTATACTAGCTTGCCTGGCAGTGGCAGCAGGATGGGAAGCCATCATTCAAAATTTCTTACAATGCCTCGGAGTGATGCTATATTGGGTGCAGTAGACCCAGGGCAGGTGTCAGCACTCTGGGCACTGTGCCAGGCCCCCAAAGGTGCCCAAACATGCCAGGCTTGGTGCTGATGCCAGGACTGCTGGTAAGCTTCTGGCCACTGTTAGGGCCAAAACCAAAACAGTCATTATTCAAATCTGTGTCTAGCAGCTACATCTTGTTTTTTTCTCTAGAGTAGGTAAGGAGCCCTGATCCAAATCAAGCATGGAGGGCAGAAAGGGCTTTTAAGATCCAGATCAGGCCACCTGCATCTACTCTAGAGTAAAAATTAAAAGAAGACATAGCTGCCAGACACAGATTTAAAGACAAAATGGGCTTTGGCCTGATCTAGCATAGCGGTTCTTGTGTGCAGATCTGCCTTTACTTTAAGCATAAAAATTACAAGTTTCAACTAGGGGTATCTTGATCCAGATTTCATTAAAGGACAGTTTACTCAGATATGCAAATGTATTTTTAAATATTTCCGATTGAATATGTACAGCTGTATCAACGTGATCTTAGGAGGAAAAAAGGGATCCTGATGTTTTGCAGTCAAATAAGGTAATGTATTTTCACACAAACTCCATGGGGTGCTGTTAACATTATTCTTTCTTGATGTTGGCCTCTGGGTCTTTTCTCACTGCACATCATTTTTAAGTTCCCTGTGGTGTTCCGAGCTTTGGCAACACCTCCAATTTTTGCCTGCCATTGTAAGCACATTACTTCCTCCCATGTCAGCTTATGGGAAGAAGCCCAAGGTCCATATTGTAACACTCAATAACTGGAGCATGCTCAGGCAAAAAACACTAATGCCTCATACTGAGGTGCAAAAAATACTTGTGCCTATAGCCTTATTTGTCAGCCTGGAAGATCATAGGATCGGGCGTACAACATATGGTTCTGGAGCGTACAATGTGTTTCCCTCAGCTACAACTAGAATAAAAAATCCCAACCTGTGTGCACCAATATCTAACGTAACACGAGCAAGAGCTTGTTTGCCCTCTTCAAAGGGTTGATAGATCTTTAAATATGTGAGTTCTCTCCATTTAAGCATTCTGGGCTGTCTGCCTATTTCAAGGATATCTGAGGCATGGGAAGTGGAGGATTCCCTCTTGATTCGTGACAGGAGTGGTTGGCTGTGAATAAAGTTCAAGTTCAAGAACCAACATGCAGGAGTGTGCCCAACCTGAGCTGAACAGGATACAAGCTCACATGGACACAGTTCATGAACCCTGCTGGAATGGAACACCTCTTTATGCATCTTTTGTTTCACCCATCAGGCCATTGTCACGCTACACCTTTTTGTTTGACAGGGAAATCAGTTTTTCTAGGGCTTAAGAGAATGACAGTGGGTTACCTTGTGGTTTGACTTCGATGAAGAGGAAATGCACTAGGTTGACATTTTTAGTGTTCCCCACATTGGGTAAGGCTGACAATAAGTAGCAGCAAGGACAAAAGAACAGTTGGGTTTCGTATCTGTGCACTAAATAATTGACAGCAAAGTCAAAGGGTCACTCGTGCTAATTTAAATACACCTTTAACAACACCTTTAGGAAACAAGCCTTGCCTTGTAAATGCTGTTTATATCAAATGCACTGGCTCTTTAGAGAATGAAAAACAGTCTGTTTCCATTGAAATAAATATATACTCATTTTAGCAATTTGCATTTTATTATTGCTCTGACTCCAAAAGGCCTCGCAGCTGCCTATTTGATTTTGAAATTTATTATTGTTTTTGAAATTTAAATTGCTTTATTCCAGCAGGCTACTGCTGGAAAAAATAGGCTTTCAGACAATAACAGCATCCTTTCTCCTTACAACCTACTCTCTTTCTGAGAGACTTGCACTGGCTATTGTAAATGTATTCACATATAGTCCTTCTGTAAAAGTTAAGGTAACATTTATGGTTAAAACCTATTACAGCCCTGAACCAAAGGTAGTAGAAACAATGGTCAGTGATAGGATCCACTGTTTCTGGGCTGGGCTGGCCCTGCAATATTTTTTTTGGGGGGGGTTGTAATCAGGTGTAAATAACCCAAGCATGAAATACTTGGCGTATCAAATATGAACTGTACCTGTGTGTACAATTATTCCTCCTTAAAACACATGAGTGCTCTATTGAGGGTGGGATATTGTCATGCCCTCGCTAGAGGAATCCTCCACTGAGGAGGAGTTAAGAGTGCCCAGAGACAGCAAAAACCAAAGAGCTACCCATGGCAGGAGACCTGAGGGAGCCTGGGCCCTCAGGGGAGCTGACCATGGTTCCATCCCCACAGGAGGAGGGGAGTTCTGCCTCTAAGACAGAGGCTGAACAACCACCTAGCCCCCAAGAGCATCATTGCCTCAAGAGGCAGGCCAGTAGGACACCTTTAAGGACAAGTGCTGGAATAGAAAGGACTCCTCAAGTGGAAGGGACTCCTCAGGAGCAAGGCCTGTAACAAACTGCAGCTGAGCCCTAGATGGGGCTCAGGAAGCTCTGGAAATATAAGCTTGCAGTATTAGTCTAGCCATGGCTAGAAACAATGTCTTGTCAGTTTCATTCTCTCCATACATTGCTTCATTTAAGCCAGTAGAGCCATATTGCCTAATTGTCAATGAGCTTGTCAATTTCATCCTCCATTTCTGCAGTTGGAGTGGGTGAGAAGTTCTGTGACAAGTATGGAATATGGCTTTGGGGGTTAAACTTAATGTGCGTGGGGAGAGGATGAAACTGACAAGAGGGGAATATGTCTCTGTGCGGCTACATGGAGGTCAGGCAGATTTGCAACTGTGTGCACTAGTGCAAGATTGCCAATAATTTTTTTATTAAAAATATATGGCACCATTTGTGCAGATTTCAAGATCCCTCCCCCCATAAAAAAAATTTTGGCGCACATTGCTGTCATTTTTTTTTTTAAACCTGAATCTGCGTATTGGCTCAACTTGCTACAGATCAAGTTGATGCCAGCAGAGTGAAATGGAACAAAATCTACAGGGCCAAACTGGAAAAATCCATCAGGTTTTCACCCCACAAATGGAGTTCTCATACATCTTTAGCTATGATGCATGCCTTCATGGCCTAAAGACTTATGTTGGAGCTTCAGTTAGTAAGAGCCAACTGATTACTTGCGTGAGCTGCAAGAAGAAAGTCACATCATTGCTTTCTTTCTATTGCCTGGTGCATACAATTCTCTCTTTCTTTCCGTGTCAGCTCCAGATTCTGTATATGTGCCTGTGCAGGGGTGTGTGTGTGCGCTTGGGAAAGGTGCCCCCAGTAGGTCCATCTATTTGCCACTGTCACCACTACCTCTTCACTGACCCTCACCCTCTAGTCTCAATCTCCACCACTGCCCAGAAGGAGCGGGCATGGCAAGTAGCTACTCCTCTTTGCTCTTGTTGCTGCTCATACTACTGGGAGACCGCAGGTGAACAGGATGCAACAGCAAGGAAGAGGAGGAATGGCAGGACCAGAGGGCTCTGGGGTTCAGTAGCAGCCCCCTGATGGGATGTGAGCCCTGGCAGGTGCCTGACAATGCTGACCATTGATGCTGGCATCCCTCATGTGTTCAGGACATTTTCTGGGCCATAAGTAGCATTTATATCACTCTTCTGAGCATTCAAAGCACTTCACATACATGCTTTGAATGCTCAGTGATTATCTTAGTGATCCTTGCAACAATCCTATAATACAGACCAGCCAGCATTACTATTAGGGATGGGAGAATCAGCAGGGCCCGACCTTGACAAGGCCCTCTGAATCCCACCTTGAAGCTCAGTCCGCCTTCTTCCTGCTCCCAAACCCAAGCCTTTCCTTGTTGTTGTTTGAACAGGAAAAGTGTGCATTTTTAAAGTGCACACCCAAATGCGTACTTCTGTCCCATTGATTAAAGTATGAAAATGCTTCCCACCGCCCTTCAAATGAGCATTTCTACAGCATGCATTTCGCCAACAAATGCATTTCATGAATGAGGTTGCAAGCTTGGGAATATTCGAGCTTTGCCTGAAAAATGTGCTTGCCTTCAGCGACGCAAACGGGGCAAATTCTGATGTTAAACGAATTGAAATGAAATTCTTGTACATCCCTAATTACTGTCCCTGAATTACAGATAGTCTCCTGTCTATAAAATGATGCAGAGCTGCCTCACAGGTCTTCGCTCCAGGGCCTTTTCTCCCAGGTGTGGCTCTGATACCGGAAATGAGTCTGGGTAAGAGCTGCCGAGGGAAGAGTTCACATGAAGCAATGCAAACAAGGAAATGATGGACATTTGGTTCTCTATATTACAAAGAATGGCAGTTTCATGTCTACATAATGTTTAACTGAAAATCCATCAAATCCATTCTTCATTTTTCACTCTTCAGAAATGAATGATCAAATCCTGAAAACGTCTTGGTTCATGCTGAGACAAAACTACCAGTGGGAATTTTGCCAGAGTAGGTATTAAAGACTTGTGTGACTTGGCCTACAGCACCAAAGAAATACGAGCTTTTACCTCAATCCATCTACATCTAAAATACATTGCTCAAGTCCTAATGTTCTGCTAGATCCTGGCTTTGCCAGACTCCTTGGCACAACTATTAGGGCTTAGCAGCTGTTATACATTTGTGATGACTACAGGACTGAGTTCTTTCTAACTCTTCTAATGAACAAATAATATTCCATATGGTCAGCATGTCCATGACATTGCCTCCTCAGTAAGGATGGCCGTTGTGGGGAAATCTGGCCCTTTTGGGGCTCCTGGCAAAGCTTGCATTTGCGAGCCGAACCACGGGCTTTCCCCCGAAATCCAGGAACTGGAGTTGTTTTCTAAAACCGCCATTTCCCCCACATGATGCCCGCGGGTGCCATTTATATACACTGGATCCCCAACATGGCACCCATGGGCACCATTTGCTCAAATTTCAGCCACAAATTGCACACATGTATAATTTGTGCAAATTATGGCTGTTATTTGTGCAATTTGTGGCCAAAATTTGCATAAAAATTTTTAATGCATTTTTTTTTAATGGAAAGTCCACCAGCTGGCCCAATTCACTGCATGCTGAGTCAGGCCAGCTGATGGAAGATGAAACGGAGTCCAGGGGGTTGAGCCAACAAAAGTTCGTCGAGCTCCACACACACCCAGCTGGATTCCTCTGGCATCCCTACTCCTCAGCACCACAAATGGCAAAACATGATGTAAAAAAGGAAGGATTTATAGTACTACACAACTTCCAAGATTTGATGGAAATTTGGGGAGACAGCACTTGTAGATCCCAACTCCATTATTTTGCCAAATCTACTTCTGTTGCTCTACAACTGCCTCCTCCAATCCTGCCAAGTGATAGGTTGTGCAAGTTGGGGATTGAGGCAATCTGCCATGTTTGTTACCCAATACATCTAATTCAGAGGGTGCTTGAAGACAAGGCTTTAATGGGGCAGTCACCCTGCCTCATTCACAGAATTTTATGGGGGGTCCAGATTTCATCATCTTCCACCTGTAGCTCTCCTGTGTTTTCCCATGGCTTCTTCCATCTTTTTTCTTATTGCAGAAAACCCTTTAATGTGGGCAAGACAGAAGTTGCACAATGCTTTCGAACTGGTAGTGCTAGGAGCGCTCTGTCTGGAAGCACCTGGGGTCAGGAACTGATCCTTCTCTGCAGAGTGGAGGAAGAGGTAAAGAGAAGGTCCTCCTGGTCTGTGATGGGTCTCCTTGGACACATAGGCCCTAGAAACCCCCTCTGCCTTCCCCAGCGTCTCATTAGCTCTCCAGACATGCAACCTAGGGTGAACGCCTCATACAAGGAATTTGCTTCCAACATTTCCTTGAATAACAACAGCATCTCAGCTGCATCTGGATTATTACTCATGTCACGTTCAGGCAATGAACATAAGATGCTGCACTGGTCCATCAAGCCTAGAGCTACCTACTCCCATTTGCCACAGTTCTCCAGGCACTGAGCTTTCCAGAAATGGAACCTAGTCCAGCATACATGCCTTCCCATTCAAATGCTTTCAAGATTTAGGGGCAGGTCCCATACACTATTACCCTTCTCGAGATTAACCCCAACTGTCCTTGAGTACGGAAATAACACGGAGATGTGTATTGTTGAGAATGGGGACCTTGGGAATACAGTCCCACTGCTGTTTCCATGGTTCTGGCTGCTCTTACAAATGCCACCACACAGTGGGCCTGTATTTGTAAAGCACTGGTTCGTACAATATGCTTCTTCACATGATTCCTATAGCTAGGGCAAGGCCTTACAGATGTTTTGTCTTGCATCTCCCATTTGCCCTAGCTAGCATAGCCAATGGTGAGGGATGATAGGGCTTATAGAACAAAACATCTGGAGATCCATGAATTGCCCAACCCTGGTCTAGGGGGACACGGAAGGAGACCACACAAAAGTAATTTGCTTGCATGAACCGGCCCTTGGAATTTGTAAGATGCTTCCATTATCTCATCTAGGATCCTATAAGCAGTCTCTAACCCAGTGATGGGGAACCCATGGCCCTTGAGATGTTGCTGGACTCCAACTCCTATCAGCCCAAGCCAGCATGGCCAATAGTCAGAGATGATGGGAGCTGTAGTCCAGCAAGAACTGGAAGGCCACAGGCTTCCCATTCCATGTTTGTGCGCTTTTGCAAGTGATTTCCCCTAATATAATGCATTTCATGTGTACTTTTAATATATGCATTTTTGTGTTGTGATCTGCATCGCAAAACCCTGAAAACTGTTGATTTTGGTGTACAAGCTTGTTCGCGTATGGTTTGCAAGATGCAAATTGGGTAAGTTCATATAAATATTCAGGTCAAACAAATTTCTTCTCTATCCCTAATGCACATAAACAGCAGAGAGCATTTAGTTTGAATAAAATACATAAATGGCTTGCAAAATTGTTGCAACTGAGAAATGTTCTAAAATCCACCACTGAATGATTGTAGTGACTTGATCTATATTCTTCTTGGGAAACAGAAGCTTGAAACACTGACATAGGCATTTTCTTGTGGGCTTTTAGATATATGATATATTGTGAAAACAAGGTGAGGGGGAAAGTATTTTTCAAGTTCCTAATCATGAATAACTGGTGTTTCTTTGAAAAACTGCATGAATATGTTTATACATAATGAGAAGAAACACAGACCTATGATCAGTCTTCAGTCCATAATTTTTGCATGCTAGAGCTGATTGCTCCCACACTGTTGTGGTTCAATTTGTTTTCCACTTAGGCAGCTGCATGTGTAACTTGGGCCTAAGGGAAGACACAACACTAATTTAATATGGCCAAGCAGGAGAGTGTGGGGGAGAGGGAGGGAGAGAGAGAAATGAGTGAGCATAAGAATGCTCAGATTAAGCCCACTTGTCACTTTTCCTCAGCCCCTACCCCACATTAGAAACTAGCCACTCTGTGAGGCTTTTGACCTTCAAGTCTAGTAGCCCAGCAGCCTATGAAGGCCCAGTCACTTGCAATATTCAACTTTCTCTGCTTCAGAGTAGGGATGGGGGAAATATTCATTTAGTTTGCATTTTAATGTGAAGTTACCTCATTTAATACTTTCAAACCTGTAAGTCAGGGGGTCGGCAGCATGCAACCCCTGCAGGCAGCATGCAACCCCTGCCACCATCCACTGACCCCAGAATTGTATTGTTTAAAATCAAAATGGCATCTAGAATTCTTTTTGGTCCTTTTAGTGCTCTGTAGCTACTATGGAGCACCAAACGGGTCAAAATCATCTTGACAACATGCTAATTTGCCCATTTGGGCAATCCGTAGCCACTCTAGATGCCATGTTCTTATTGATATTTTTTTTTGGTGCCACAGGGGGGCAAGGTGTGGCCTGGGGGTGAACATAGCCCCCAGTCCTCCCAAAATCGCCCACCCCTGCTATATGTGAACTACAACTCAGTTATTCTTCAAAATTCACACTTCTTCAAATTTTGTGATGGTCTTTTCCAATCAAAAAATGTGTCCAGAAATGCATATATTAGGGTAAAATTTGTTGAAGAATGCATTGTTAGGAAACACTGTCTGCAAAAATGCCTGTTAGGCAAAATTGCATACAAAACTGGATGTATTAGGAGAAATGTGCACAACAATGTGTACTGATGTTAGGCAAACATTTTTTAAAAAAATTCTCACTTAAAATTCCACTGATGTGGAAATGGGACAAATTGAATTTCAGATTGGAAAAATGAGAAACTGAGAGAAACCAAAACTTATAGATTCATCCATCCTTAGTTCAGAACCTACATTAAACGATATGCATCACCACATGTTTTGCATACTACAAAATCTGAGACTTTTTCTGGCAAAAAAATAATTAATAATCTAAGATCAGATTTTCAGGTTACTTTGAAGAAAATCTTTCCGCTCAGTACATTTCTTTAAGTAAATAAAAAACAAGTGAAGCAGTAAATGGCCTCCATTGGGGAACTCTTTTCTCCTCCTGCTGTTAACCATATATGAGTAGTGCTCTGAAGGGCTTTATTTTGGCCTAAGTCACACATGCACTCACTTAAATGAGTGGGAGACCGAGCTACAATTGTGTGAGCACAGCTCTATGCAGTAAGCTGTTTGTGTGAAGTGGTGGCCCCCATGTGACCACGGCTATTACAACCACATTATCACAAACCTCCAGAAAAGAGGGTTTGTAGTGGTATGGTTCAAACATCTGCAACTGCAAGAGAAACTTACTAGGCTGCCACTGATCCAGAGGAAAAAAATAAAAGGTCATCCCTCATCTACAAAAGCCAAGACATGCTGACATTTGCAAATTGTATACTGTTCATTGAATTATAATTAGTAAGAAATCTGGGTGGGGGTAGATGAAAATTAAACTCACTTAAAAGTGACTAGGTGGAAATGAAGTCAAGGGTACAAAGTCCTTAAAAAAATGAACATTCCCCCAATCTAAATCAAATCAAGCTAACAAAAAAAGCTCCCCAATATCTTACTACATATTTTACTATAATAGATTTTCCTCTGGATTTTTATTCATAATGCCTATTTCACATATACACATTAATGCTCATTATAATGGTTCAGCTTCTTGAAAACGAGTGTTCTGGAGGGTATATACTCACTAAGGAATACTGCACTATACTATAGAGAGCAAGAGTCAGTTGATAGCATTCACCTAGTACAACAAACTAAATGAGAATACAACACCACATCTGATATATGAGGAGTGCATTGAATGAACACAACAGTAATCTTCAGGAATGCACCAGGTCGGGATTATGGACCAACATGGCTGAACACCTGCCAAGGAACATGCCTTGACAGTAAAGCCACTGCCAAGAAATCCCTGGCTCTGCTGCTCCACATCCTCCTTGCTGTTGCCTCTCTATGGCCCAAAGAGGGTGAGCAGCTCATCCTCACTAGCTGGCAGCAGCAACAGCATTGAAAAGGATGAGGGTCTACTGAGGTCAAAGGGATCACGGTATCAAGCACAAGAACTCCCTAGGCTCAGCTATGAGCTCACACTGGATTCTGATTCTCACAGCAACATTTTGACATTTGTAAACATTTCTTCTGGCCCACCTTCCAAGATAAAAGATCTAATTTCATTGAGCACTAGGAAGAAGCCATTGACAAGAACAGAAAGCCAATGCTGTACGTGTCCTCTGAGGGTGTGTGTGTGTGTGGGGGGGGGAGGTGAAACCACAATCCAGAGCACTACGTGTGCAAATGGAATGCAGCTTCTATACTCATTTACTTCAATGGAGGATGCGGTTTCACTGCATCCATATCATTTTGAGCATGTGAGAATACCCCTTGTATTGAAATAAATTGGGAGGCCATTTTGGATGAAAGAGCTCATATGTGCATCAGGGACAGTGCACACACTAGGGAGTCTTGGGGTCTGGATAAGAGTATGCAAAAGTACTCTTCCTAAAGAGAAGCACTTTGGCCGGAGGGGCAAACAAGGGCCAATCTGGAAGCTGTGGAATCTAAACTTTTTGCCTGAAGGCCAAAAACATTACTCCCCTCCCCAAAGTTGCAGGCGAATCCAGGCACATTCTGCCACTATGGGATTATCATAAACAAATTCAGTTCAGATAGGAAACACTTGAACTGTTTTAGTGCTGTGCCTGGGGAAAAATAGGGCACGGTAAGTCTAGGATCCAACCATGGAGGTATGCTGAGAGCTTATTCAATCATTCTTAAATTACGCTAATTTCTTTGGGAGGGTGAGAAGTTCTATCAATGTGTTTTCAATAACAACACTTTCCACATGAGAGCTGTAAAGCAATCTGTACATGTAATATACAATGAAATGCTATCAGCTATCATGTCAGATGCAAGAAACAAATAATTATTCCCAATGGCCATATTAGGCTGATTGTTAAGGTGCTCAAGGGTCTTGCATTCTCCCAGAATGGAAATATGTGACTGCACATTTTGCAAACATAACTAACTTAGAACATAAATTCTGCATCTGCCAAGTTATTAGAACTATAGCGTTCAGATCCATGGGAAAAACATGACATGGCTGTACAAATAGCAAGAAAGGGCAATGTTGAGACATAATTGCTTTAGCACTCATAGACTGTTTTCCCCATTCTGTCGGAAAACTCAGATAATAACATTGCCCATAATAATCCAACGACATTCAAATGATTTATCGAAAATATTTTAGAGCTTTTCATTCCATTTTCTTGCAAAAATATAAAAGGAACGCAGCACATTTTCACATGGTGCCTAAATAGAGTCTATTCTAGTTCTGTGAGAAGATTTTTGGTTTTTTTTTTCATGTCCAAGAATCTGACAATCTGACTCGGTTATCTCAATGTTGCTCTCATAGTGAAACTCACAGTCAGTGGGCCCACACATGACATAAAGGCAGTGATGGTAACTAGCGCAGCTGCAAATTTAGAAAATAGTGAGCTACATATTGCTATATAATTGTATGGAGCCTGACCTAGAGGAATGCCCCAGGATGTATTTGAATAAGGTGCCTCAAGAGATACTCAGGGTAGTTCAAAATGTCTGGCTTCACATTCCAGCTCAGCCATAGGCTGTCCGGGGGTCATCAATTCCCCCAGGAAGTCAGACTTAGGCCTAGTCTTCAGATGCAAGAGAAAGAGGTGGCAGTACAACAGATTGTACCACTTTTAATTGCAAATGGGGAATCACATTTGTTATTGCTTCTCCATATAAGGGGCAGTATCCAATCGGGCCACTCTGCCTCCACTGGTTCCAATGTGCTCACAGGACCCACCACTTGTGCAATAGCGCTTTTGCAAATCTAAAAATAACTCTGGAAATCGGCGGAAATGATCATTTCCAAAACAAGACAGCTCAGTGGAGCTCTCTTCTGGGAGCTCTGCTGACCTGCCCTGTTTCAGAATTTACATACATTTTGGGTTATTTTTAGAACTGGAAAAGCCCCATTGTGCAACCGGTGGGTGCTGCGAGTGCATGGGCACAATAAGATACTAAGCAAGAACTCTGAGGTGGCAGA
This sequence comes from Heloderma suspectum, assembly GCF_057233095.1. Classification (NCBI taxonomy): domain Eukaryota; kingdom Metazoa; phylum Chordata; class Lepidosauria; order Squamata; family Helodermatidae; genus Heloderma; species Heloderma suspectum. The sequence continues at coordinate 93,654,872 of NC_139459.1, forward strand.
ATGGCCATCCATTCTGCCACCTCAGAACTCTGCCATTTCAGTCTTCTGTGACATGTGTAGACCCAGCTGGACTTCTGTTCTCGCACACAAGTAGTCTGAATATCTGTCTACCTTCCTACCTTATGAGTTTGCATGAATTGGTGAGGCTGGCCCTCCTAGCACAGTACAAACTGAGAACACCATATCCCATTCTACAAAGCCCCCCAGGATGAACAGAAGAACTGAAGGAGAGATCTGTCACATCATAGTGGGCAGTCAGAGAGGCTACAGCCAACAGAAGAGTGTCAGTGTCTTCAACCATCCCAGGCATCATTAGAATGGAAGTATGGTCAGCTTGATGAGTCCCATATGTATCTCCGGGTCCTGGCATTTTCCCGGCCCAGATGACCTCTTGTGCAGGAGTCAGGCATGTGCACCCTCACCCTTGACTAAGAGATATGTCCTAAATGGAATTCATTCTCAACAAGTAACACTGAACAGCAACTCAGCAACTGATCTACAAAGCCAGCCTGTATAACCTGATTAACTAGGAAATGACAATTGTTTTTGTTCTACCAAAGCTGTTTTGTTTTAAGAAATTGGCAAACAAGCACAGTTTCAGTCATAGTTTCTGTTTTCTTACCTGTAAAACGTTTCCTGCCTGCTTATTTTGACACTGAGTAGTTAAAACAAAAGTAATAGAAACATTTGCTAGTTGTTTCAATAATGGTGAAGTCATCCGGGAAGGCTAATTACAAAGACAATTTACTCTCTCTTCTGCCTCTACTATTCATCAGTGTAGCACCCTGTTTCTCATCCCATCTCTATCTGCATTCTTTCCCTTCATCTCTCCCATTTCTGAGCCTGAATCATATAGGGATTTTTATTTATGATAATGCAAATCAGAAAAGCATGGGGCTTGGTATTTCAAAGGCTTCCCCCATATTTGCCAAAATGTTACATCAGTATGGGACACTGATTTAACCATGTATGCTTGATTCAGTACAATTCTACGTTTCCCTTAAGCCCTATTCAGGAGTTCCTGATCTGTGTTGATTAAACAATCATGGAGGGGGAGCATGCAAACCCAGCCACCCTCTATCGCCATTTCCACCGCCTTCTACATGTGGAGGGTAACTTTCTGAAAGGGAGAGCCTCCTGTACTGTGGAGGCATTCCATGTGATTTTGAAAGCGATTTCCCAACAACACAAATTGGGAACACCTGAATAGAGATTTGGTTAAATCTGGAAATGAACTGATTTTTATTTGCCTGAACATGCCTCTTGCTCTAAATTATAAGGAAATAAATACCTCATGGATTCCTTACAATACTGTGAACAAAACATGAAAAACATTACCAAGTCCATGTGTTAGAAACACAGAAGGCTATAAAATCTGCAGAAATATCTACAAGTAAACAAAATAAACCAAAATATAAGCATGAGATGTCTATGGGTTCGATTTTTGGTGAAGTCTTTACTGGTGAAAGACCAAGTGAGTGCTACATATCTTTATAAAAAAAATGCAAGACACAATAGTAATGAATTATAAAACTTTATTGGCCTGTTAAAAATAAGTTTAGAAAGTTCAGCAAGTACAGTCTGTCCATATTGTCAAGGTCATGTTTTGAAATAAAATCAATAATTGTCAATTATTTACAAGAAATATATTTTTTTAAATCTTTAGAATTTATTATGGCCAAAGAATATGTTAAAGTTCACAGTGTGTTGATGGATTACAGCAAATGTTGAGTATTTCTTCCTACTCAAATCAAAAAACATGAGCCTAAAGAAATGGTGCCTATTGATAGCAGCTATATTAAAGCATTGATATGATTTAATTAAATTGTAAATATATATGTGTGTGTGCGTGTGTGTGTGTGTACGTCATGAACTATGAGTATTTGTTTCTAAGCTTGAATCAACAATTAATTGCTGAACAGGTCAACACTAGTTTGTTCCAAACAGGGATAAATCCTGTGATTCTTCTGATATGAGAGACATTCAAAGTAGTGTATGAATAAGTAATAATAAATCACTTTTACTTTTTGACATATCTATCATTTTCAGTAGCAAAACCTTGCAACTGAAAGCAAGTCATGGATATCACCTATTTATACAATTTGCACACAGGACTGTCTAGATCATCCTTCCCCAGCCTGGTGTCCTCCAGATGTTTTGGACTTCCATTCCTATCAGCCCCAGACAGCCTGGCCAATAGTCAAGAATACCGGGAATTGTAGTCCAATATCATCTGGAGGGCACCATGTTGGGGAAGGCTAGTCTAGGAATAGGCACTACTTGCAGTGTCTTCCCATGAACAGGACATTTAACCCATGGCTGTCTAGCTGTCAATGATGCTTCACTGGCCAGAATCTTCAAACTAGTTACCCAAGAGTAGTGACCCTAAAGTCAATGGCTGGTTCAGACAACATGATAACCCACACTCAAGGGCTGAGTATGGGTTGTCGTTGAACCGTGGGTTGATGTTGAACCATGGGTTATCGTGTTGTCTGAACCCAGCCACACCAACAAACCATGGTGAACAACACACAGTTCACAACCCAACAACCATGGGTTCTCTTCAGGGGTTGTTTGTGGTTAACAAAGCATGGTTTGTTAGTGTGGATGGGTTCAGACAACATGATAACCCAGGTTTCAACAACAACTCAGTAAATGACCATGATATCCTCCTGGATCGACTCTGTGGGATGGGTATTGGAGGCACTGTGCTACAGTGGTTCCGGTCCTACCTACGGGGCCCATTTCAGAGAGTAACATTGGGTGACTATTCCTCGGCCCCTCGGCAATTAAGCTATGGGGTGCCGCAGGGTACCATCCTGTCCCCAATGTTGTTTAACATCTTTATGAAACTGCTAGGAGCAGTCATTAGGGGATTTAGAACTAAATGCCATCAGTATGCTGATGACACGCAGCGCTATCTCCCTGTGACATCTTAATCAGGAGAGGCTGTGCAAGTCCTGAATCAGTGCCTAGACTCAGTAATGGGCTGGATGAGGGCCAATAAACTGAAGCTGAATCCTGGCAAGACAGAAGCCCTGTGGGTGAGTGGTTCCTGGTTCCAGGAGATAGGCTCATTGCCTGTTCTGGATGGGGTTGCACTCCCTCTGAAAGATCAGGTCCATACTCTGGGGGTACTCCTAGATCCATCATTGTCGCTGGAGGTCCAAGTGGCCGCAGCAGCTCAGAGTGCCTTTTACCAGCTTTGCCTGGTTTGCCAGCTATGGCCTCTCCTGGACAGGGATAGCTTGACCATGGTGGTACAGGCATTAGTAACCTCAAGACTGGATTACTGCAATGCGCTCTATGTGGGGCTGCCCTTAAGGCTGGTCCGGAAGCTGGAGCTAGTTCAGAATGCAGCAGCTCAGCTGTTGCTGGGAGCTGCCCCTTTTCAGCGTGTAACTCCTTTGCTGAGGGAACTGCACTGGCTGCCTATTCACTACCGGGCCAGGTTTAAGGTATTGGTACTAGTGTACAAAGCCCTAAACAACTTGGGACCAGGATACCTGAGAGAGCGCCTCCTTCCCTACCAACCTGCCCAGTCACTGAGGTCATCAGAGGGCATGTTCCTGGTGGTTCCACATGGACCTATGGCCTGGTTGGAGTCCACCAGGAGAAGAGCCTTCAGTGTGGTGGCCCCCTTCCTGTGGAATTCCCTGCCTTTAGAGGTCAGGCAGGTGCCAACATTGTGTTCTTTCTGGTGCCTCCTGAAGACATTGTTCTTTCAAGAGGCCTTGCATGACCAGCCATGGTTTGTTGAACTCCACTTTGTTGGGATTTGTCTTTTTAAAAAATGTTTTAACTTTTTAAACTCTTTTAACCATTGTTTTATCCTTATCAGGTTGTTCACTGCTCCGAAATCTTCTGATGAGAAGCGGTATATAAAAATTGTAAATAAATAAATAAATAAACCCACACTGAACCCATACTCAACCCTTGAGTGTGAGTTATTGTGTTGTCTGAACCCAAGCGTTGTGGGTAAAGTCAAATCATCATCATTATTACTTTATTCAACAGGAGTTTAAATGGTCTGCACCATGGTCTTACAAATGTGGGTGATGGGAAATTGAAGTTTACATTTTTCATAGCTCACGCAGAAGTAATTAAATTAGAAATGTTAGTGCTAGGGACTGATGAATAACTAGCTTAGAAATATTTTTTACTTGCTGAAGATAAAAAGATTTATATTCTGACATTTTGGATTGTTTTCCTTGCGCAGAAACAGTCCTGTTTAAATGCGTACAATTTGCAAATTTATATGGGTTTGTTCTCTAATTTTTTAAAAATAAACTTTTAATGAAAATGGCCAGTTTGAAGTTCTCAGCTTAACGTGTCAGCATTACTTTCTCATTTGCTAAGGACAGTTCTCGTAACAGAAGAATGTAAATTATTCAAGGCCTGTATGTCCTCATTGGACAGTCATTTGTTATATTGAATGAGAAAACTAAAATTTGAACATGTAAGCAATGCATGTGAATAATTACCAGAAAACTTTAAAAATGGGCAGATGAGCCCTTTTTAAATGGTGACCTTTTCTGTGAATTTTATATTAGAAGGCAATAATGCAGTCTGTGATTAAGTCTGCATTCATACATTAGCTGTTCATAAGGTACCTTGTTCTAGCCACGCCAGTGGCAAAAGAGTGAGAAAGAATGAGGTCATTTATTAATAATCGGAAGCTACTCAAACTACTTAAGTGTATAGTTGCTCTACTACAGGGTGAGCAGAAGGAAGAACTCCAGATGTTTTGGACTTCAACTCCCAGAAGGCCCTGCCATCATGGACAATGGTCAGGAATGCTGGGATCTGAAGCACAAAACATCTGGAGATGTATTTTCTGCACCCCTACTCTACAAGCTAGGAGCTCAGATTCTGGTTCTTAATCCCACGGGGGCATATGCCTTGCTTTAGAAATTCAGTCAAACAGTGTTATCAGCACATTAAGGAAAGCTGATCCTAAAGGATAGCTTCTTAATGTGTTGCCTATAAAATCAACCTAGTAAGCTCAATATCAATTATCATTGAGAACTAGCAAATGTACTTGACTCTGCTTAGAAGCCTTGTTAAGAATGATGTTAGATGTTTCATGTGTTTGAATTTATGCATGCATAACTTCTTGTATTTAGTACCGTTATGCTAATACTTTATAGTAAAAGACACACAGACAAATCTTGTCTAGAAGAGTGTTTCTTAAGGAACAGAATTCTTTATCACCTATATCAAACATAAAGTATTCAGCTTACCCTTAGATAATATCTAGTTTTAAGAAAAATCTGAGAATATACATAGTAAACAAGTAATCAGTAGTTGCCAGTGCACTGACAATATACTTTGAGAGAATCTCTAAACCAGGGCATATGCCACTCCCACCCCACCCCTCAACAACTAAGGGCTAGTTTATACTTTATGTAACAAGAGCAGCTAGCAAGGGAGTACACTTGCTGAAACCACTGACAACTGCTACATGGCAATTGACAGAGGAGGAGAATTCCTATCCATACCTTTAAGCACCACAAGGCAATTGTGGAAGCAGGGGATTCTGCAGGTATGGATGGGAATTCCACCACCACCCCTGACTGTCATGCTGCAGTTGCTGGCAATTTTGCCTAGTGAACCACCTCAGTGGCTGCTGCTGTAACGTGAAGGCCATTTTAAAATCATTCCACTTAGTAACTGTTCCCACTGTGACCATCAAGCAATTTCTTTTTGTGTATCTCAAAAGGTTTACAGTGGTGTGATGAGCAATGCCTCATCTGCATGGGCAGCTGGTGTACATAAATGATGGAACTGGATCCAGATTTAGTCATACTTACAGTAGACCCATTGGAAGCAATGGGACTTAAGTCCACTGATTTCAATAGGTCTACTCTAAGTATGACTAAGGGTGGAAGCCAACATTGTACGAGCATGGTTTGCTGCCACAAATTGTGGCAGTGTGGCTCTACCCGCAATGGCAGGGGCCACAAATGGGCCACCAAGTGTTGCCCACCCCTGCTTTAAACATTCCATGACCTCTTTTTGTTGCCTAATAAAATACATAAGAGCAGTTTAAACATTAAATGCTGAGCAGTGTCTTCAACCAACTTAATAGACTATGGCTGATTTCTTGGTATGATACTCACTGTTGTTTAAAGGGTCAGTAATTCTGAAATTAACCATGATCTTTGAAAAAACAACACCATTTGGATAGATTGAAAGCTCTAGAGTGACAGGCATGGTAATTTACAATCCAAATGAAATAAGCATATGGCAAGCTCCAACTTCAAAGTTTGGCTTCAGTCAGCTTTATCTGCTCCCATACTGGAAAGAAAATCAGCTAGCGACGCATAGCCTCGTTCATTATTTAAGCTTGGCTGTTGCCAAAACAAAAGTAGCAAATAGCCATGTGCTGTAATTCAAAAAGCTCTGTGAGTAACTATATTGCGAACAATGCATTTGGTGTCTAATGCAGAATACAAAAACACCTGAAGATTATCCTATATTGTCTGTGTGCATATATAAATTGGTGGTGCATAAATCAATTCAGGTTTATTAAAATAAATGCCTTGATTACGTAGAATCCAAAATATTCTGTCAGTACATGTAGAACTATTCAAAAATCAGACCTGCAGCTGTACTGTAAAGTTGAACTGCAAAATATTCCAAGAATAAATTACAGAAACACTGCTAAAGGTTCCTAAACCCATGATGAGACTGTATGTGCATTGGGAAGCTTAAGTATTTTTAAAGAGTGGAAGTTTGAGACAGCGGAGAAGTTTGGCAAGTCTGAGTTTAGGATTTAATGCTAAAAATATTCATAGTTTTGCTGCCCATATATTTCTTCCATTAATACCAATTATAACTTGGTACCAACATAGGAGAAAGAACCAGTCCCATTCACATAAAAATACTCCAGAGGTGCATTTAAGTGAATATGGAGATAAAAAAAGACTTATAGGAGTAGGCAATGTTGTGTAAGAAGTGTCTTCATGTGCTCCTTTGTTGTCAGAACCTGTCTTCCTTAAATTTATTGAAACCTCTTGGGCTAATGTACCAGAACCTGCAATGTCTTCCCTCTTTGCTCATAGCTTTTATATCTAACAGAGCAGCACATGAGATAGTGTGACATACACCATGTTTCAGACCTGAAGGATGAACATTTCTCCTTTTGCCATCCTCCGATCATCCTAGTACCTAAGCATATGGCACTTCCTTGCCTTTCTTTAAGAAAGAAAGATAGACATGAGGTGGTGGTAGTGATGGTGGTGGTAAACTGAGACTGCTTGTTTAGAGCCCCAGATATTACAATTGGCATGGTGATATGGGAGTAGCAACAACACTATTGCTGCTGAGTTCAGTATCTAGAAGGTCACATAGATTTCTTGTACAGATAGCAATTCAATAAATCTAATAGTGGTGATGGAAGAACCCAAGACAGATGAATATTCTACTCAGTCGCATACATTTATTTATATGTGGTTTCCTGACCAACTCATATTTTTAGAATAGGATGTTGTGAGCTTTGAATGGAATATTGGTAAGCTGGGTATTAAAGGTTACTTTTGATAAGTGATCTTTACTCCTTATAGGCCCTCCAGAGAAACCACTCCATGTTAAGATTGTTCACATGAGGAAGCTTTGCAGAACTACTTTGTAATACAGCTTTAGGATCTTAGATTAGATTCCTGCAAACCTGCAGGTGTTCAAATTTGAAGTGAGCAATGGATCTACTGAAGTCACTAATGTAATTCAAACAGTTTGCAGAATGAGGACATAAAATATTTTAACTTTTTTAGTACACAAAATATTTGCAGTTTGCCTTTAATAAATATAATCCATAAAATTAATTCTTTTTCCAGCTAAGTTCAAACAGAAAATCAAACTGAAAAAATGCAGTGAAATTTTGCTGAAATGGCACTTTGTGAGCAGGATCACTGTAACAGAATAGAATAGTTTATTTCTGTGCTTTCTTGAGCCTGGGGCTGATTTTGAACTGAAGTTGCCAAAATAGTGCATACTTCTAGAGTCCTCCAAACATAACCCATCTCTACAAGAAAGGTCCAAGTAGTGTAGCAACTGACAGCACAATAAACATGCTTAGTGTGCAGCACATAGCTTCAACAAAATGCTCAACAGCCCCCTCTTGCTTTTTTTTCCTTATTTCATTTACCCATCCAGTGGGATCTTATGAAACAAAACAGAACCTAAAAGAAACAAAATAAACATATGAGAAATCATGCTTATAACAGTTAAACAAAAATTAACATAAAGAATTAAACACAAATGAATTCCTGAGGATCAAATAAATGTGGAATGCATTTACAAAACATATATAAAAACCATAAGGAAAAACGAATATGTAGGTTAAGTGATATAACTTGATATGACTTACGTGTATATGGCTTTCTTTTTTGAACAAAGCGTTAAATATGTACGGAATGGAGATACATGTGTGTATACACACACGCATTCTGAACAGATTAAAATATTCAAAATAGGAAGCAGTTCAATATAACTAGCACAAAAATACTACTTCGTTGGGAGTAAGAAATCCTAATTTTGTGCAGGACTGCAAACACACAACACAATTCAAATACCTGCACAACTGAGCCTGGCTCATATATCCAGGCCATGGCAGTGCTGAAATAGCATGTTGGAGGCCAGTGCAAACTCCTCCCCTCCTCCAATCAGCCTGCAGTGGAACCAGGCCCTCATATTAGCCCCTAATTGTGAAGAGATCCAGTTTGTGTGACACTTCCCCTAACAAAAGGACAGTGGGGAAGACCACATGGATCAGGCACTCATGAAGAAGGCAGAAGAGATGCAAGGCAGCACCCACAAAAGTTAAAAAAAAAAGATGTGTGAAAGAAGACACAAGCCTTAAACTGGGGCTAGAAAGCATTTATTTATTTATCAAATAAATAAATAAATAAATAGACAGATAGGTAGATAGACTGTTTTGTGGAAAAATCCCAATGTGTTACAACCAGAGCAGCAAAGAGTCTTCCTGTGTTTTATTCTGGTGCAGCAAAAACAACTCACTCAAGAATATATATTTAATATAATTTCATAATATGTCATATGAACGTGACATATAAAGGCTCTTTACCCTGAGAAAGGACTATGGTAGAAATGCACTGGGCAGTATTCACAACATAAAATCAGCTGGATACCCACTTCTTCTTTAGGGTGGCCATGTGTCCTACTTGACAAAGGACGGTCCTTTGTTTTAAGAGGACAGTCCTCTGTTTGAAGGCATCCTCTATTTGAAGGCCTATCCAGTCCAAGTCAGGTGTGAAGATATAAATTAGTATATGTACATTTTATGCAAATAGTTGCCCTCTTTTGTCCTCTTTTTTGGTGATGCCCTTCCTCTTTCTTTGGCAAGGCACAAGTGGCCAGCCTATTTCTCTTTTGCTCTTCCACTCACACACAAGGCCCAGTTCATACCACAGGTTACATGCATCGCTGAAAAGAGGGGTGTGCACTATCTCTTCACCTTGCTATTGTAGTGCCCCTCTGACCTCAATGATGTAGCTGGGCACATTTTCTCTTCAGTCAAGTTGCTGTGGCAAAATATACACATATATATTTATGACATTTGATGAACAACATGTAGCATTCATGTGGTTTCCAACACAGAACTGACTTCTGTATAGGAAACCTATCTTGCATGAAGTGGCTCTGGGAGAGGTGAGTTTTTAGCTCTTAAATTTTTCAATATAAACTCTGGAGCTTAGAAAGGAGCAAACAGCAATTACTTCATTTGCATTCCATTTGATTGCTAATTTAACACCTGAGGCAACAGTATTATCTCCTGCTTCACTGTAGGTAATGACATATGTGCAAAACCAAACAAGCTTATTAGGTGCTATTTAATGTTTCTAACAAGGCTTGCCTAAATTCCTTTTTGCTGAAACCATCACTATAACTTGGAATGAAAAGCCAACAAAAACAGAGAGGGTAAAAGGGATTTGGCTAAATCACACACAAAAATTATAATCTCAGAGCAAGTGTAATCAATTTAGAGCTGCCAGGATTCTGTAACAGGGTGTTCTTGATAGCTGTTTCGAAGGAAAGGCTTTAGGACATTAAGATTAATTTTATAAGATAGTATTTACTGTAATGACAACTCCTTCTGAAGAATACTACATTCATTTAACACTTTACTATGATAAAAATCACAGTGGCACTTTTATGATCTTATCTACCCAGCAAGCTAATCACATCTTGCCAGGGAGAATATGTAGGCAGACTCCAATTTACACCACACCGGTCTCCCCAGCCTATGCCAATACCTAATTGTGAAGGTTTGTGGCCTACAGAGGCAAAGGGAAAAGGGGTCAAGCTTAGAGGCCCGGAGTTTTCTGTTGGGAGGGGGTAACCCTGAGAGGAGTACTTTCATTTCTCCAGTTAAGTGTCAGTTTCATTTCTCCACTTGGGTTTCATTTCTTCAGGTTTGAATCAGTACTTTCACAGTTTTGAGGGAGGAGGGTATATAAAAAGAGCAAGACAGCCAGTGAGAGCAGAGATACAGCCAGAGCCTGAAGAGTGAGCAGGAAGAAGCAGTCTAGAAAAGTCTAAGGACAGCTAGGGTAAAGAAACTTGCGTTTTCTTTTTTTTTGCGTTTTTATTTTCTTTTAATGCCTTTTGTATCACTCAGCTCTATTGTGTAAATACCTTTAGTTATAATGTGTTTCCTTATATCTATTAGTAAACTGTTGTGGTTAAACCCTGTGTCTAGAGTGTCAGTCACCACACAACTATAGCCTAAACCCCACGTTACTGGGAAGGGGAAAAGAAAGAAAATCAGACTCTTAAGGAGGCAAGAGATCCTTAAGCGGTTGCTCAGGGGTCCAGGTCATAACTGGAACCTTGACACTAATATAGGAGCTATTCATACAAGCATTTTAAATGGAGATGAAGCAACCATGAGCTGCAATTGCTTTTAGCATAATGGCTGGTTTTGAGAAAACTATGGAGCACCTCAACGTCACTTGGAAAATGTGAGAGGTAGTTTGAATCAGGACATGAAAATCTTACTGTAGTGACATCAAATTGGTTGTAATACATGCACAGGGTGAAGTTGAGAGCTCGTCTTTCTCAGGGTTTCTTTTTTCTAGTGGTGCATGGATGAATTGGAGATGATAAATATGAACAGTCTTCTGGTTTTTAAATCTGGTTAACACCGTACTTAGTTTTCTGTCTCACACTGTATTTCTAAGCGTGTCTCAAGTATTGCAGTGTTACTTGATACCTCTTGCCGCTGAGGCCATTTTAAACAAGATAAATACAAACACTGCTTTTATACAACTTGGGAACAATTAACTGCAATGAGACATGTATCTGTGACCCATTTAAATGAAGAATAACTTATTGGGAAGAAATGAAAAACTGCTGAGTAGTTAGGCAAGAAAGGAGGAGAGATGCAGCAAATGTTACCTAAAAAGGGAATCCTATCAAATTTGTCAGATTCTGATTCCTAGCAGAAAGTATGAAATGTAATTCATGCCTATTTTCAGTTGCTACGTGGAACTATGACATTATTTTACAAAGTGATGGTGGCTAATGCTGCCAACTAATTGGTATTTTCATTTTCTTTCATCAGAAAGCAGGGGAATGGGGGTGTTCACACGACATGGCAGCCCACTATTATTTAACCTACGGTGAGGCCAAGGATGCTTGTGGGGTGCTTTTGGCCACCAATTGGAATATCCAACCTCTGCTTGGGGGTTGTCACGTTGTGTGAAACTGGTGAGTGTGGGTTAGGCAAGGGTTAAACAACTCTCCCACAATCCATGGTCTGTTTTATGGTTATGTTAGGGTTGTTTAACCTTCGCATAACCCAAGCTCACTGGGTTTGCATGACATGACAACCCTGAGTGGGGGTTGGATATCCAACATGGCACCCACAGACGCTGCAGCTTATCCTAGGTTAAATAACCCATGACAAGCCATCTGAACCCGGTCACCGTTTCTGCTGGGAATCTGGAAATTGTTTCGGGGGCAAGAAAAAAAATGTCTTGTATCATCAAAATGCTAAGATAAGAACAATATATAAGGTATTTATTTGGAAGAAACCCTTTATCCAGTATTTTATGAGGAATGTACAAACATCTCAGAATGAAAATACTATGAAGAATAATCGCCATTTTAGCTGTCTTCAGCAGTGCTACTAGAATCTGTATGGATGACAAAGGTCAAAATGTATCACTCTAATGACTGCCTTTTGGAAAGGGTAAAATGTCTAAGGATTTTTAAAAAATGTCATTTTAAACCAATAACAGTATTTCTCAAATTGTGGGACTTGTGCTGTTTTCTTAATCACTCTTGCCCCTCCCTCAACCTGTAAAGGTTTTGTAATCACTACCAGCAGCTGTTTTGAACACCGGGGTTAATTGTTCACAGTTGCTCTTTCTTTTCATAATTGGTTGGTGGGTTGAAGGGGAGTGCAACCCTGTTGCTCTTGCTTGATCTCTCAGGGGCTTTTGATCTTGCTTGATCTCTCAGGTACCAACCATGGTACCTCCTGAACCAGCTCAGTGGGTTGGGAGCTGGGGACACTGCATTGCAGTGGTTTCACTCCTAGCTGCAGGGTCATTTCCAGAGAGTGGCATTAGAAAACTGTTTCTCAGCCCCCTGGCAATTATGCTATGGAGGGCCACAGGGCACCATCTTGTCCCCAATGCTGTTTAGCATCTATATGAAGCCATTGGGAGTGGTCATTAGAAGATCTGGAGCAGTATGCTGATGACACCCAGCTCTATCTCTCAGTTACATCTTAATCAGATGTAGCTGTTGTAGGTCCTGGACCAGTGTCTGAATGCAATGGTGAGCTAGATAAGAGCCACTAAACTGAGATGGAATGCTGGCAAGATGGAGGCCTTGTGTGTGAGTGGTTCCCAGGTCCAGGAGATAGGTAGGCTACCTGTTCTGGATGAGGTTACATTTCCTCTGAAGGAATAGGGGCGGAGTCTAGAGTACTTCTGGATCTATGTTGCTAGAGTCCCAAGTAGCCTCAGTGACCCGGAGTGCCTTTTATCAGCTTTGGCTGGTACATGAGCTGCAGTTGTTCTTGAACCAGGATTGGTGACAGAGTTTCAGGCATTGCTGGCCTCGCGTTTGGGTTACTGCAATGCACTTTATGTTGGGGCTTCCCTTGAGGCTGATCTGGAAGATGCAGCATTGGCTAGCTTGCTGAGCAGGCTGACCTACTGGCAACATATAACACCTGGGCTGAATGATCAGCTCTGGATGCCTATTTGCTACTTGGCCAGATTTAAGATTTTGTTGTTATTATATAAAACCCTTAACAACTTGGGACTTGGCTACCTGGAAGACTGCCTTCTTTGCATTTGATCCTTGAGGTCATCTGGTGAGGCCCTCCTGATGGTACCACATACTTCTGAGGTCTGCTCTGCAGTCACTTAGAGCAGAATTTAGTATAGTGGTGCCTACAACGTGGAATAATCTTCCCCTGACATTATACATGCTTTGAAATCTTTAGATGTAAGCCAGCATAGTCTAGTGGTTAGAGTGTTGGACTGGGACTTGGGAGATCCAGGTTCTAGTCTTCACTTGGCCATGAAGCTCACTGGGTAACTTTGGGCCAGTCACTGGCTCTCAGCCTAACCTACCTCCCAGGGTTGTTGTGAGGATAAAATGGAGAGGAGATGGAGGATCATGTGACAGCCACCTTGGTTTCCATGCAAGAGGAAAAAATGTGGGATATAAATGTAATAATAAATACTCATAAATAAATATATAAACAAACACATAACCTTGCATGCAGAAAGCATCCATACAGCTATACATAATGTATTGTTTAGGGCTGAGTGGAAATGGCCTTCCAAGATTCACCATGCTATTTGTGGCTATCGAAACTGGAGGGGGTGTGTGACTTTGCCAAATATTTTTCTGGGTGGTGAAATTTCCCAACAGTTTCAGTGGGGATGAAAAAGAAAATACTTAGAAAACTTTCTTCTGAGAATGTTTTGGCTCATTTAATGTTGAATGAAACTCTACTGTTAGTTTATATTCATGGATAAACTAAGCAGTGGGTTAAGAGCGGAGGACTGGAATGAATAGGGGCCAAGCCCCCCCCCTCCCTCCCTCCCTCCCTCCCATAAAATGAAAATAATATTAAACAATATTAAAACTGGATCCACAGTTACGCCCAATATCCTCTACCCTAGTCATAGGAGGTGAAATTGGGAAGGCCATTTTGCTGAATATTCTCCAGGGGAAGACTGAAATTCTCCAACAATTCAGAAGGAGCTTAAAGAAGAAAGTTTTCAAAAATCTATCAGAAAATTATTTTCTGAAAAAATTGGCCCAACTCTACCTATTGTTATTTCAAGTACTGACCATATGGTAGAGAGGAAGGCAGAGGATCCTTTTGTATATGTCACATGTTTTGCCTGTGCACACCAAAATCTGCATGTGCATTGGAGCTTCTGGATTATAGCCATTATTTGTAGAATTCTAGTACTCCACTCCATCATCCCTAATGGTAACTCCAGAAAGATATCTATAAATTTAGTCATGCATACTTTTACTTGCAAGATAACTATTGACAGGTACATTTGTACAGGATCTCACAGCATCCCTCAATTTTTCCACCTTCAATCACCACAATATTGCCTGATGCACTATTACAAATGAACGGAAAAGGTCAGCGTGGAGCACTACATAGGTTATAAATGTAAGAGAGAAAATGAACGGTTCCCTAAGATAAATGAAGTGTCCAAAGAATCCTTTAACCTAGCCTTCGTCAATGTGATGCCCTCCAGACTACAATTCCCATCACCCCAGCCAGCACCGCCAATGGTCAGGGATGATGGAAGTTTTACTACAAACCATCTGGAGAGCATCACATTGGCAAAGGCAGACTTCACAGATGTGGATGCAAGTTGTGTTGTTTTTTCTTACTTGGGGCTGAAACAAATACTCAGGCCCAAATACCAGGTAAAAATCTAGCATGGAGCCCTTACTGTGTAACTTTAGACAATTTCTAATGACTACACTCCTTTTGCAAATGCATTAATCCAGGCACAGGGAGGTTAAATGAATAATCGAACAAGGTCACATAACTTGTCAGTGGCTGAAATGAGCAGAACACAGGAGATCTGACTCCTAGCTTAGTCTCTCTTCAGCTGCCTCAGACAAACAATCTTTGTAGAGCAGCAGACAAGCTAATACAACACCACGCTATCGTATTGGGAATAACTGCTATCAAATTAAAAATCAGGGTCTACAGACTATACACAGATATGTATATGTTTTTAGTTAAGTTTATTTATTTATTACCTTTTTATACCATCCAATAGCTGAAGCTCTATGGGTGGCTCACAAAATAAAACTTAATACATACTAAAGCATGATATAAAAATGTAATTAAAAAAACACAGAATAAAATCAAAGTAAAAACCCAAGTAAAAACCAGCAGTAGCAAAGGATCTGGCAAACGATACAATTTGAACAACTAAAAAGCTTGGGAGAATTAAAAAAAAAGGCTGCACCTGGTGCCGAAAAAACCACAACATAGGCACCAGATAGGTGAGAAATTTGTTTGGTTTGCATTTCAGTGCAAACGTATCAAATTCACACTTCCTGAAACTAAGCAGAAGCCGAATGCAGTTTGCTGTTAAAATCCATACATTTCTGAAGTTTGTGATGCAGTTCATTAAAAAAAAACAGTTATGTACAAAAATACACGCATTTGAAGTACTGCACACAAAAATGAGTATATTTCAAACAATTGTGCACGAATTGTGAATATTTGAAAAATTTGCACAAAAACACTATTGAATGCAAAAATTGGTTGCAACAATTTTGTATGTTTGAAAAAGTGCACACAAAATGTGTACATTTGGGAAAAAAATTAAAATGTGCATGAAAATATGTATAGATATTCATGTGGACTACCCCCCTCCCCCGATGCGCAATCAGGATGGAACTTAGCATTAGAAAAATTAGAACCTGAGCAAACTCAAACTTGACAGACTTGCCAATCCCTAGCACCAGGCTTTCTACAACCAGGGTGCCACAACTGAAAAGGCCCTCTCCTTAGTAGCCACCTGCCTCACACCATTTGGCAGGGACACCCAAAGGAGTGCCTCTGAAAATGATCTTAGGTCTGGGCAGGTTTATATGGGAAGAGATGCCCTTTAGGGTTTTAAAGTTTAATGTCAGCATGTTGAATTGATCCCAGAAATGGACTGGAAGCTGGTGCAGATCACAAAGACCTCGTGTAGTATGATTGTATAGGCCAGCCCCATTAACAATCTCACTTCCCTATTTTGGACCAGCTGAAGTTTCTGGACCATTTTCAAAGGTAGGCCCACATATAACATACACATATAACAGTACTCAAAATGAAAGGTTACCAGAAAGTGGATAACTGCAGCTAGGCTATCTCTGTCCTGATAGGGTCATAGTTAGTATATCAGCCTAAGCTGATAAAAGGTGCTTCGCACCACTGAGGCTAGGTGAGCCTGGATCAAACTGCACCCCTAAACTACCAACCTGATCCTTTAAAGAGAGTGCAATCCCCACCAGAACAGATTGAACACCACTCAGCTGGGCAAACAAACCACCCACTATCATCTTGTCTGGGTTGAGTCTTAGTTTATTGGTCCTCATCCAGTCCATTACCACACTCAAGCACTGATTCAGAACACGGATTTCCTCACCTGGATTTGATGAAAAGGTGAAATAGAGCTAAGTCTCATCTACATATTGATAAGACATAAGTCCACATCTTCGGATAATTTCTCATGTAAGTGTTGAACAGCATGGGGGCAAAATAAAGTTCTATGGAACTCGACAATGCACTATGTCCAACCCCCAATCCACTTACCCTATCTAGAAAGTTATCATGGTTGAAAGCCATGTTCAGTACATGGTTGTACTGAAAGCTGCTGAGAGGTCCAAGAGAATTAACAGGGCTGCCTCCCTGTCCCTCTCTTGGCAAAGATCATCCAACAGGACCACCAAGGCAGTTTCTGTTCCAGAGCCACGCCTGAAGCCCAAATAAAATGGATCCAGATAATCAGTTTCATTCAATTGTGTCTGGAATTGGCAGGCAACCACCTGCTCAAGCACCTTGCCCAGAAAAGGGGCACTAGCAACTGGCCTACAGCTGTCAACATCTTCTGTGTCCAGGTTAGGCTTCTTCAGAAGTGGCCTAAGAGCCACCTTCTTTAAAGAGGCCAGTACCACCGCTCTCTTAAGGAAGAATTTACCACCTCTTGGACCCAGGTGGACATCCCCTACCTATTATATGTAATAAGCCATAAAAGGCAAGGGTCAAGCACACAGGTGGTCAACCAAACTTGGCCAAGCATCTTGTCTGCATCCTCAGGCCTCAACAACTGAAAGTCAGCCGATAAAACTCAAGCAGTTAAGAGTTCTAGACACCTCTACCGATAGGACTGTATTAACTACGGAATCCAAGTTGTGATGGATGCGAGTGACTTTATCTTCAAGGAGTCTTGCAAACTTGTCATTTGTAAGAACCATTAAAATAAATGAGATTTAGTGATACATATGGATTTAAGCTATGTTGATGTGATTAAAATAATAATAATACAAGTTGTTGCATAACTAATAAAAGTTTCTTTTCCTCCTTTATGGCTATAATGCTTCATATTCTCAACAGATACAGAAACACAGTTTATCATTCCAGGGAACCAGTTATGAGAATGTTCAGTCCAGCTTAATAAAATACAAATCATTACCCTGACAGTTGTAGGCAGTGTTCATTCACATCTTTAATAATTTGAATTACTTAGCCACAACTTCATAAAATGAAAAGCAGGGGTAGGGGGTGGGGTTAAACAGAATTATATGCACTTTAATACGCCCCCCCACCTTATAAAGCTGATCTCAGTATAAAATGAATAAGGGGAGGTGGTGGTACGACATTAAAATCTGAGCGATATACTCAGCATTTTAAACAGCAAAAATATATGTGGGGTTAATGGCCCCATGCCCTACCTACAATGACTGCTGATTTCTTTAAGCTCTCTTGCAGTGGCATTGCCTTTAATAGCTATTTTAGGCCACTTTATTGTGTTCTCTCCCACTGATACCTTGAAAGCCATATACATCTTCCAGGCATGAGGCTGAAAGGGAAATGTGTATTGTATCCAGGATTTAATCCAGGATTTACTGTGTAGTTCTCAAAATGCAGGGTCATTTGTCTTGCATTGCCCTGTGCAATGTCTAGTAAGCATTTCCTTCCACAGTTCTGCTGGTGCTGATGATACGGTTCCTTGCTTTTTATTGATTAATGAGGACCAAAGGCATTAAAGGACCTACAAATCAAATAACTTCCTTTCAAAACGATACGTTGGCAGGTTTCGCACGATGAACTTACAATTCACTCACATCAGAGGTGGGTAGATGGGAGAAGAGGATATATATAATTACAATAGACTGAAGTACCAATATTTTTAGATTTTACAGAGTTGCTTGCATAAAACTGCCCAATCCATAATGAGAAAAGATGTGGAGAACAAAACCAAGGGTGCTTCCAGATGATGCTTTTAGTCTGAAATCGCTCTGCCTCATTCATAGAATTGTATGGGGGGTTGAGATGATGTTGTCATCCACTTGAACCCTCCTGTGTTTTCCTACCGTGTCTTCCATCTTTTTTCTTACTAGTTACTGCAGAAAATCCATTAAGGAAAAAAAGATGGAATTGTGGCACAATGCCTTCTGATTAGTAATGCTAGGAGCCCTCCATCTGGAAGGACCCCATGCAAGGTTTGCACTGGTGGCTGTTTTTCTTTCAATACAATGGATGCTATCATATCACATGTACTCAGGAAAAAGAGATTAATCTAAAGGACCCTAGAAATAATAAAGTTATCTTGGGTTTTGGTACATTCAGAAAACTTATACTGTATATGGTATTTTAACAATTACTTCTAACTACGTTTTTCTTCTAGTAAATGTAGTCCCTGCACTTACTAAGGGCGTAATCCTATTGGGATAGGATATCCAATGCAGGGCAGGAGCAGCGCGGAGGGAATTGTCCCCTCCACATTTCAGCCGACCTGCATTCATGGCTAGACAGCCAATTTCAGCTGCCTAGCTGCGGGAAGTCAGAGTGGGGGGGGGAGGATGCTGGATGATTCATAGGAAGCGTCGGAACAGCACTTCCGCTCTCCCCACCCCACCCCCAGGAATGCCCCGTTTTTGCCGCTCCGTGCTCCTCTTCCGAGCACGGGGCTGTTCTGTGCTTCCTGGGAACCGACCTATCCTAGGGCCATCTAGCCACTGACTAGCAGCCATAGGATTGTGCCCTAAATCTATTAAAAGTGACCCTGCACCAGCCATTTGGGAAGAAACTGGGCACATGGGGATGGATTAAGGAACACACCTGAGGTGGTACAAACTCAGGTATGGAAAATGAAGAAGTAATGCTGCCGGTATGGGTTGAAATTATCTCATGTTTTTTGGCTTAGGGGAGGCTCATTCTGTGGATCCTGTCTCCTACTATACATCTTTCAGCAATTACAAAATAAACCAAACACAAAGTACACCTGAAAGGCTAACTAGCTCCAAGTTTAGCCTAAGACTCTCGTGGAAATTTGGGCAAAATATTGGTTTATTATATTATTGACTCCCAAAATTTATGTATCATATGTTTGGACACTTCTTTAAAGAGGATACCATCCCTATACCTGAATTCCTTTTTCAGGAGAACCTAATCACAGTTCACAGGGTGTGTATACCCACCACAGAGAAAATGAGATCTCTGGATATTGTTTCATGATATCTTGGACACCATCCTCTCTCTAGGAAAAGGGCTGGAAATATGCCTCTAAAAAGCCCTGTTCAGGTGTTTGGATTCTGTGTACAATAAATGTGCAAGGGGTGTGTGCATAATCCCCGTCCCTTCTGTCACTATTTCCATTACCCTCTAGACGTGGAGGGCAACTTTCTGAAGGGGATAACCTACTCTATCCATGGAGGCTGTCCACACAATTCTGAATGCTGATTTTCCAGGGTTGAAACATTCGTGGAGAGCCTCCACGGGCAGAGGAGGCTCTCCTCTTTAGAAAGTCGCCCTCTGGAAGGATGAAGAGGGCACAGCTAGCATGCTCCCCCTCTATGTGTGTTTACTGTACACAGAATCTAAATGCCTATATAGGGTTGTGTGAGATAAGTGAAGTACTACAGCACTTAGGCCTGTATTAACCCCACAGAACTATCTAACACTCTTTGCCTTTATTTTAATTTTTTCTCAGTTTCTACGCAATAAAAAATATTCTAATGATGTCTGAAATGGTTAGTCCTAAATGTAAACTAAGGATGTATTTGTTATACCACTTCAGTTATATAAATTTAGTTATTTTTTGTAAATTTGGAAAGACGTTTTTGGGCGGAGGGGGAAACAATTTGTTTTTGCTTTTTCAATACTTAACGTGATTTCATGGAATGTCAAGGGGCTGCAAAATGTAAACAAACAGAAAACAGAAAACTTGCTAAGTTAAAAGAGCTTAATGTTGACATGGCTTTTTTACAAGAAACTCATCTGATGGCTGCAGATCAACAGATGTTGCGAAAAGACGGAGTGGGTGAGGCTTACGTTACAGACACTTCAACACAGTGTAAAGGGATTGTGATTTTAATTCATAAGCGATCTTCTATGGTAGTTCAACAGGTCATTCTTGATACTGAAGGGCATTTTTTGATTCTGGTAGGGAAGAATATGGGTAAATTAATTCCTATGATCAATGTATATAGGCCAAATATTCATTCTCCAGTCATGTTTCATGATTGTTTTGCTAAACTGATTGATATCGCATATGACTATTTGATTGTGGGTAGGGACTTTAACAAGGACTTAGATTCTTTGTTATATCACAGTACACCTTCTAAGGCCCAATCTGCTGTGGGACTGGTACACCAGGCTTATATGACGGAATATGGCTTACTTGATGCTTGGAGAATTTTGCATCCTGCTGACAGAGAGTATACTTTTATTTCACCAGTTCACCACAACTGCTTTAGATTAGACTATTTTTTAAAAATTTCTACATCTTTAGTATGTCACATTAAAGATTGCAAGATTGACACATTGGTAGTGTCAGATCATGCCCCAGTATGTTTGGAACTGCAACTCTCTGACACTCCTAGGGCCCTCGGTCTTTGGCATTTTAATGTTTCTCTTCTCAATGATAAGTTTAAAACTCAGATGTTAGCTGAACTAACAGTATTTTAATACTAATGAGGGTATGGAGACTTTGTGTGCCATTGAGTGGGAAGCCAGTAAAGCTTTTATAAGGGGCTGAATTATTTCTTATGCTACTTATCAAAAGAAACTAAAAAAAACCTCAACATCCGTTTTTAAACAAGAAAGTGAAATCTCTAATAACTCAGTTTGCCACTTCCCTCACAGCACAACTTCTTCAGGAGCTACAGAATACTAAGCATGAGCTGAATAATATTCTTTCACAGCAGGCAGAATTTGCTTCTTCTATGACAGAAGTATTGGGGAAATGGTGAACGGCCTAGTAAGATCCTTGCACATCATTTTAAACAGCATCAACATCAAAATGTCATATCAGCTATTAAAGATGAGAGTGGAAAAGTATATACCTCTCCTATAGAAATGAACTCAGAGTTTTTAAAGTTTTATTCTGATCTTTACAGTACTGGTAATAAGATACCAGAGCAAGATATGGAAGCTTTTTTTTTTCTCAGCTCAATCTTCCATGTTTAGATTCTTCACAACAAGAGCTCCTTTTAGTTCCTCTGTATTTAGAGGAAATTATGAATGCAATAATGAAAATGAACACTGAGAAATCACCCGGTCCAGATGGAATCCCAATGGAATGATATAAAACATTTTCCACTTTTTTAGCCCCAAAGTTGTATCACCTCTATAACCATATTTTTGAAGTGGGCTCCCTTTCTTCATCGTTAAATTATGCTTATATAACCGTGATTCCTAAGCTTGTCAAGAATCATACTTATTGTGCTATCGACCTATATCATTAATTAATGTAGATATCAAAATATTAACAGCAATCTTGGCTGATAGATTCCAACAAGTCATGGCCGCATCAGTTAGACTGGACCAGGTGGGATTTATTAAAAACAGACAGGGGGCTGATAACCTTAGATTAGTTGTTGATCTAGGGCACAATCCTATTCAGATAGGCGGCCACCTCCGAACTCAGAGACAACCACCTATTCAGTGCAGGGCAGGAGAAGCACAGAGGGGATCGTTCCCTCCACGCTCCTCCTGCCCTGCATTTTTGGCTAGACAATCGATTGCGGCTGTCTAGCCGCGGGAGGGCTGAGCAGGGGAGGGGGCTGCTGTACGACATATTGGATGTGTCATACAGGCATTTCCGCTCTCCCTGCCCCAGAACGCCTCCTGGAATGCCCCATTTCAGCTGCTCCGCACTCCTCTTGTGAGTGTGGAGGATGGGGCAGTTCTGTGCTGCCTCCGAGGTCTTCCTGTAGAATTTTTGAAATGGGTTAAAATCTTATACTCAGATCCAAGAGCGAGAGTAATGACTAATGGTTTATTTTTGGCTTTTTAAAAACTTGGGCAGGACACCAGACGAGGTTGTCCACTTTCCCCATTGATATTCAACTTATGTTTGGAACCCCTGGTGTGTGCTATTAGACAAAATAGTAGTATTCATGGATTTGTCCATTTTGCTTTAGAATTTAAAATTAGCCTTTATGCTGATGATCTGTTTTTCTCGAAACTCAGTTCCAGTTGTCGGTTCCAACTCTGATGAAATTGATTAATATTTTTGGTAAATTGTCTGGCTATTCAATTAATTGGTCAAAGTCGGAAATAATGGCGATTGGGGGTAGGATATACACTAGTGTATTAGCCAATTGGCAATTTCAACGGTGCCCAGAGTCTTGGGAATAATTATCCCTAAAGATATATCTCAAATGATTAGTTTAAATTTAAATAAGTTGATTAATGATATTTTGCGAGATATAGATAAATGGGCATCTTTAAAGTTGAGTTTATGGGGTAAGGTTAATACACTTAAGGTGAATACTATTGTTGTTGTTCAGTCGTTATGTTATATGTGGGATCCCTATAGTTATACCTGACAAATATTTTCAAAAACCTAATGCTTTGTTTCATAAATTCTTTTGGGGTTCCTTTCCACCAAGGATATCTTTGAAAAGGATGTAACTTCCAATTAACAAAGACAGGTTCAGTTTTCCGGATCTAGCTACATATCATCGGGCTTATTTTGCTGACATGCACCAAATTTTGGTCTTTTCCACTCAGATTTGATTTTCCACCTTGGTCAGTGTTGGAATCTTCTTGTCTGGAGCCTCTCTCTAAATGGATGGCATTAGGTTCTTGGTACATTAAGGCAGATAGAGCTCCTCCCACAATCTTGGCAGTCAGAGATGTGCGGCGCATAATGTCATGCCAATTACACTTTGACCCATTTTCCCATGCCAAATTGACTTTATGGGGAAATTCAGATTTAAGAATGGGAAAGAAAATGTTTTTATGTCGGACCTAGACAGATAAAAGGATCTTTTATTATGTCATATTTTTAATTTTTTTTGTTTTTTAATTTTTTTTGTTTTTGTTGTTTTGTTTGGTTAAAATTCATAATTTCTTTAAAAAAACACCCTTTGCCTTTGGTTCAGATTAATGCAGCAACACAGTACTCCCAACTGAAAACACTTTAGCTACCACTTTAGTTGCTGCCAGTCAGCGTTGTAGTTGCTACTGAGCCTGACCCAGTATAAGGCAGCTTCCAATTATTAAAGGCTCATAATTAATTATGTGCCTACATATTAACATATTGCAGAAAATGTATGTGAAGTGAATGCAGAGTGGAAACAGAGACAGGCTGGTCACAGAGTGTCTTGCTATGACTATTCTACTAGTCCTGGGAACTTAACAGCATCTGCTGCTCTGATATATGCTGACTCCATTTCTGGGATGTGTGTCTGGTCTGCCAAAGCACACTATGGTCACATAAATCATACATTAAGGCAATGAACGGTTTCTTTTCTGCTGACTGTCATCAGCCACAACCATTTTCACAAGCTTCCTGTGCTGTTGTCATGCTATCTGCACCATCTCAAAAGGCCCACCGAGTATCATTCTATGCCATCATGAAATTGGCACTGTGGTCATTTGAGCATCTGATCACCACATTTAAATGCGAAGTCCTCACTTCAAATTTCTTCTCAGCCACAAACCTATGCAACGGTTTTATGCAAGGTTCCATTCTCTCAACCTCAGCCCATCTGTGATATGCGGAAAATTATACCAGTGTACCTCAGGTGATTGTTGTAAGGACTATACTATAGTCACTACAGAGATAATGACCCACTTTGCACCATCAAAATTAGCCACAGTGGCTTCTTTTAATCCCCAGAGCATGTGGGGTGCCATTTCCCTAATTACCTGCCCGGGTTGTTGTGTCATCCAAACCCAGGCAGCATGGCTTGTTTGAGGGGAAAACAACCCTCAAATAACCCTTGGCTTGTTGTAGCATTATTTGAGGGTGTCCCCCCCCCAAACAAGCCATGCCGCCTGGGTTCAGACAACATGACAAGCTGCACCCAGGTGGCTAATTAAGCAATCAGTGCCTGGCACATGCTGGGGATTAAAACAAGCCAATGTGTCTTATTTAAGCCATTGTAGCTTGTTTGATCATGCAAACTGTCCCAATGTATATGAATACCCAAGAGCAGTTAGCATTCCAGCGTTTTGGGGGCTTTGTGCACCTGTGACTGACAGTAGGACGCCAGGTGTGTACCCTAGGAAATTGTGCAGCACATTCCAATGCATTTCTATGGCCATTCAGATGAGCCATTTATTTAGCATTAACCAAGGATCACTCTCTCCATCCAAAGCTCTCCATTTTAGTAGCCTTTTATATAGGTTTGTCTGGAGGGCACCAGGGCAAGGTGCAGAATTGCAACTCATTGCAGTGCATTGCTGTGGCCATTTGGAAATTCAGGTGATTTTTCTGCAAATGAGTATGGGTCAGAAGAACCCATTAAGCCAGATCCAAACTTTGCCAATTTTGCTGTAGTGGCCATTCAAAAACTCTATTGACCGACATGGGAGGTATTAAAGCCTTTCGGCAATGTCTCAGGACCCAAGGTACACCAATGCATTCCAAAGAAAGACAAGCATTTCTCTGGATTTATTCTGATCCATGTAGGGAAATTAATACTGGCTTACATAACAGGGTTTTTGTAAGATCTATTCAGATAATGTCTGCCAAATAGTGCCAAAATGGTGGAAGAGGGAAGCAGGGGTGGGACTGTAAACATCCTAATATCCTGTGTGCATCTGTAACTGATAGTTGGGCTCCTGGGGTTCCATACAGATCATAGTTTATTGTCCCACAGCATCTTCAATAGATTCTTAGAGCCATTTTGGAATGCAGTTCATTGACATGGCAGACAGCATTGCCTGCAGTCAATGTAGCAGCATCCAAGTTATCTTAATATATTCTTATAGCCATTTGACAACCCAAATAATGTCAATATATATGAGAGTAGAATAGATAGGCTGGAGTGTGCGGTGGGATTTAGTTGGATACAGCCTATACCAGTGCATGGAAATTGCCATTTGGAAAGGCAATATTTTCTTTTCGAACCATTGAAGGTGGTCCTGAAAAACCTCTGGATGAGCAACCAAACACTCTTGGTGTAATACAGCCTTTCCCAAGGGTGCCCTCTAGAGGTGTTGCACTACAACTGTGTTGGACTACCATATCTGGCTCTGGGATTATGGGAATTGTAGTCCATCACATCTGGAGGACACCAGGTTGGGGAAGGCTGGTTTAATACCTTCTAATGGCCATTCAGAAATTCAGTGTGTTGTTAAGGCCATTCTCTGACATTTATTTTAATATGAAATAGAGAGAGAAAAGGTAATAGAAATAGATTTTCTATCACCAGCATTTTATGAACAGCATCAAATCAATATCATACTCATGAAAGCTGTTTGAACCATAACTATATCATAGGGACTGATAAAAGTGAACAGCATATCATCTCTGACTGATGGTTTATAATCTGCTAGAAAGTTGGATCTGTCTTATTTAACAATTGTGCCTGGATCATATGATAATGTGCAAATGCTAGCAGTCATTCCTGGAAGCCTTCCAGGAAAATATTGTATGAAAAATCACCACAGATTGATGACATTTTCCCCCATGGTTTGTATTTTTGCTGTACCTAAAGATTTGATTTTTCTTCAGATAGTTTCTGCATTCCCTTCAGATATGGAAATCAGCCCTGCACTTAGCATATGGCAAGCTCACCCTATCTAGCCTCAGTCCTGGCATCAGGAGTCGGCACTGTCAGGCAGTTGTTGATGGCCTGTGCTATCAAGAGGTCTCACTCACCTGCACCACTGCCACTGCAGCCACCAGCCTCCCCTTCCTCCAGCCAAACAGTTGGGTTGGCTTGCTTACCCTGTAGCTAGAGTGCTTATGCAGCGGCAGCCAACCTCCTTCTCTTCTGAGTAGGCAGGCTGCTGTGGCAGCTGTGTAATTGGTTGGGAAAAAATGAACCAAGTGGGCAGTTGGCTCCCACTAGAGCTAGGCACCTCCCATTTTTAATGCCTCACACAGCAATGCATTGCATTGTGGGACATAGAAAGGGCAGGCACTTGGCTTCCTGGCCATCTTCGATTGTGCTGCTGCCACAACAGCTTTCCAAAGGAGGGTGGTGGCAGCTGCATGAGCACTGCCACCTGTTAGGTCTGCCTGCCTTCCCTGAGTAAGTGGAGACTGGTAGTGGGTGCATGAGCGCTGCCACCAAGGGCAGCGGAGGATATCAGCACAGGGGCCCATCAGTGGCAGCATGCTGAGGTCACGCCCAAGTCTGGTGCTGTTCCTATCTGGCCTCCTGATTTTTCAAGCAAAGGTAAATTAAGATATCCTGTTATATATAGGCATGTTTATCCCTCTTTTTAAAAAAGTAGGGCTATTTCACATGATAGTAGAATTTCTTACTTCCACATATGCACCACACATATTTGTCTGTTTTAAATGAAAGGCTTCAAAACTGCTCAACTGATTTGCACTTGCAAGATAGCTGGCATTTCAAAGCTTATAGCATGTAGGCCATTCATATATGATCTGATTTCCCCAAAGTTGTTAACTGACCTTAAAATCAAATCTAAGTTCTTTCTATTTCCCTTTAGCATTCAACTGCCTGGCTCAAGTTTCCCCTGACCCTTTAAGACAATGCAGCAGCTATATATGAAACTATATGTTAAACATGAACACAAGTATAAAAGGAATCCAGCTTCTTCTTCTAGGGCAAAATAACTTCAGAGGAAGGGAATCTGGAAAAGGAAAGCATCAGGGAGGATGGAGCCTAACCCTTTCCCTACCTGCTGCTTTCCAGCAGATTCACTGCAACTCCCTGGCCAGCCACTTCTCCCTCTGTAGAGTTTCAGGTGAGAATGTATTCTCACAAACATTTATACATAGAATGGGATCATCTATGGAAAATTGTAGGAAAAAGTGGTAGGTGGGGGAAGGATTAAGCATCCCCTTCCCTCTGTTGTTTCTCCATTTTCAATCTCTTCTGAAGTGTTTTCCATGAGAGGCCATCAAAATGTTGTTACATGCATTCATTTGTAACAAGCAGTTCTAACCTATGCCAATAACAAAGTTCAGGTTTGGACTATCATGGGAGTAAAAGAAGCCATCGTGGCTTCTCCCCCCACCCCCACACATGCTGCAAATGTGACCATAATTTGCGGAATAACCCACGCTGCAGTGCCAGTTGCCACCAGTGTGTGGCGCAGCAGGGGTGGCTTTGTACCAACCCTACAACTCAGCCTACAACTCACGACATGCAGTAGGGGTTGTAGGGTCACCTGAAGCCACTCCCAATGTGCTGCATGCTGGGTTCAGACAGCAACCCACGCTGCAGCATGGGTAATTATGCAAATTACGGTCACACTTGTAGCGCACACAGGGGCGGGGGGAGAAACCACAATGGCTTCTTTTACCCCTGTGATCATCCGAACACCCTCAAAGCGAGGTGAACTAGAGAGAGGTCAGAGGTTGAGAAAACAAATTTGACCACGCTTGTAGCCATGGGCTGTGAACATACTTGTATTTAGTAATAATTCTGTATGACAACTGAAATCAAAAGCAGAAATCTCCTATTTTCACAATGAAGCAAAGTTCAAGATCTCATAGGCTGGAAAAAATGGAGAAATAGTATGCCAGTATTCCTACTTAACACTTGCACTTTTAAAAGCTTCCTGTGAAAAATACAGGAAGGATAATTAGCCTTGGCATGGAAACGGAAAGTTCTGTGAAATGTTATAAGGAAGTCTGTTGTAGCATACAATTTCAAACTCAGCACCGCAGTCTTAGTTGAGAATGAAGAAATTCTGGACATATCTGTGAATTTCATCTCAAGGGAAAGAGACCTCTCCTTTGGGGCCAGGAAAGCAGTCTAGAACTGGAGTAGGGGTGCCTTTGGCCAGACATTGAGGGCATACTGAACTATAACAAACCACTACAAAAAAGGCAGTGAATGTTGTAAAAGGTAGAATAACAGAACACAGCACTGAGATAGAATAAGAGAGGGAGGGAAGGAGAGGGAGATGGGCCTTCCTAGAGAGGATGATATGAAAGCTGAGAGCTATAGCTGATTGGTAGAGCTCCTGAGCGCCCTTTCCCATTGATTAGAGCCAAACGAGCTCCCTGGCTTTCAAGGGAGATGGCGGTAATGAAATGCGTTAGACGACAGCTACAGCAATGTTGGCAGAAAACTCAGAACTAGTCCAATCAAATATGGGTGACAATGTGTATATGAACTGGAAAGGGGGACACAGTAGCGATGACCTTGACAGAGAAATATCGACCATCATTTGTCTTGTGACTAGAGGGACGGAATTGGAAACCAACCATTCTGAATCATTAATGAATTCCAATGCTATACTTTGAACTTCACCTCTGTGTGTAATGAAGGAAAAACTTTTTTTCCAGATGTCTTCCTAAATATCCATAGGCATTCTGTTCGTAATTCAGCACGTTATATTCAGCTTTAGAAACCTTGTTTTTAAATTGAACTGTTTAGTCTAATTGGACTGAAATGACATTTCTTGTACATGAAAATTATTTTATATGGCTGAATAAAAATATGTAGGTGGAGAAGGGGCTTGCCCCATGGGCAACATTTCATTTATTGTGGACAATTTGCAACCCAGTTAAGCAAAAAAGTTAAGCATGTTGCCTAAACTGCGCCGATCTTTGAAGTCACTGGTAAAAGTGCTACTGTTATAGGAGGAGGTAGCAGAAGGAACTTAGGCCCCATCTACACAGGGCATTTACTCCGGTTCTACTGCATCCCAGACAATCGTGGCACGTGATGCATGCTCCTCTCCATAGCAAGTGCAGCTTTCTCATAAAACACCTTTTTTGCAAACTTGTTTTCTGACAGATTTTCCCATAGTGGCAGCTTCAGCATAGTTTGGGAGTCTGCGTGACATGAACTGCTTTTGGTGCAGGCTGGGGGGAGCAGTGCTGATTGGCAGAAGGGAAAGTTGCAGGGGGCGGAGAGCAGAGGGCTAAATGTGTCTACCCACAAGTAACTCGATGCTTTCAATTGCACTTTGCCGAATACAGAACCTGAAGGATCAGGAGAATTACTTTGCTAGTTGTTTTAAATATTCACTGAGAGGGGAAAGGGTAAAAAGCAAGCCCTGTTGCTTTAAAACTGCTTTGTTGTGAATGTGCGCATAACTTCAATGATTTTTAAAAGGGATCACCCCCAAATGACCCTTATTCCCACCAAGAAATTATGCATGGGAGGAGAGGTGCTGGCTAAACATGTTTACTTGGAAGTAACCCTCTTTCATTGCACATCACTGAGTGAGGGAATGGGGAGGGGGCAGGGAGAAAGCATCTGCACATTTCCTGCCCCTCACCCATGCAGGTGATGACGTTCAGTTCTACTTGCCGGACTCTGCCCTCACAACCCTGAACGATTGCAGTTTCTGGTACCGTTTGCCCCAAGAAAGTGGGGTTTTCTCCAATGAATGCACCACAATACTGGCTGCATGTGCCATGTAAGAAGCAAATTCAAATTCTTTAAATGGAATCTCCTCATAAAGTGTCTCCATGTAGATGGGGCCTTGGTCCTACATTTCTGGAAATGCTGGAAAACCTCTGGGATACCCTTGTCAACGAGGAAATCTGTACCTTCCTGGTGAGCATTATTGCTTACTGGAATTATGGCAGCTCTGGATAGTAAAGTGTCTGCTTTTACAGTGGGATGACACTTTTTACCATGTTTCAGTTCATTTTAGAACTTAAGATAATACAGAGAGTATGCTGCAGAAAGTGATAAGCAAAAAATAAACTTTGGTTCTCCCTGCCATATACCATATGCACTAAATAAATATTCTGACTAATTGAATTGGTGTAGCATCCAACTTCCAGGAGGCAGAGACTATCCACCCCCCGCCCCCCACACACATGTATTTGACAGAAAGAGGGACATTTCATTTAACCTTTGCCCCAAGGACAATGTACTGCTATTGACAACAGTGAAAATTAGTACACTTGGTGTCAAATTCATGCTTTCCTACAGTAACATGAAACTATTTGCTTGTGCAGCAATATCACCACTTCCACTGTTAATGAGTCAGGGCCCTCTTGCAGCAATTAGAAGGGGAATAGTATTTCAAGCTCTAACAGACTAGGTACCTAGAAATGCACACCTATGATTTAAATGCATACAATGGAAAATAGTGAGGAAAGTCTAAAACCGACTGTAGTATTTTGGATTAAATTCAAAAATAATAGCAATGCTTTCTAAAGACACTTATGCTGTACACTAAGGAATAACATCAGCAAATGCCATAAAAAGAACCAAACCACCACTGGTTTTCAAGGTCCAAGAGGTCAGTCAGGATATTGTTCCACTGACCTGTTTCACACAACACGACAAGCCAGGGTACAGGTTGAGTATGGGTTGTCATTGAACCATAGGTTGTTGTTGAATCATGGGTTGTGTTGTGTGAACCCAGTCGTGCTAACAAACCATGGTTTCTTAACCATGAGTAACCCACAGTTCACAACCCATCAACAAACCATAGGTTCTCTTTGTGAGTTGTTCGTGGTTAACAAACTATAGTTTATTAGCATGGCTGGGTTCACATAACACAACAACCCACAGTCCAACAACCACCCACACTCAACCCTGGCTTCTCCTGTTGAGTGAACCCAACCAGTGTTCATCCTAGCTGGGAAAAATGTGCTGCAGAAGCAGTTGGGGTGTGTGTGTGTGTTGGCAAGCAGTGTAAAGGTGGGGGTGAAGAGGAGATGTAGTAGCAGGCATGGGCTTTGCAAAAATATTTGCAAGGCTAAGTTAATTCCGCATTAAGCTCCAGCTGATATAGTTTACAATTCCTTTTAGTAGTAAAATATCCATAATTATGGTGAATAGGGTGTGTGTATGTGTGTATAAGAAGAGCTAGAAAATCCCCTAAGGAATGCAGTAATGCAGTAATGCATCTCTGCACACTCTCCATCCTATTTATTGGTAGAAATGTAGACCTGACATACCAAGGTGTTCAAAATTATAATTCAGACAATAGGCATTATTATACTTGGTTGGATGGAAGAGGGGAAATATAAATAAGTAGTCCAATAAATGCATTTAGAAAAAGAGTATTTACTTTCATGAACTGACACCTAAACTTGTCAGGCCATAGCTGAACGGCTTATCCTTGCCACAATATAGGTAGTATAATGGAGAAAAAGTAAAGACAAATGGGATTGCTTTGGCTCTCATTTGAACAGAACATCCACAATGTTTATCTAGTGTTCTCTTGGCCCTCATTTTTGGTAAGCTTCCTGGCTTCCTTTTCCTCATGAGGCTCTTTTGAAGCACTAGTTGCTTGCAGGGATATATGTTAGATGACTCTAATGCAGGATTTGAAATTTAATATACTACATGATAGGAGTTACTAATGCATTCACTGGCACAGCACTACCCCAAGAGGATATAGTCTCTGATCTAGAGTCCTGAAGGGCCCCCTAAGTTCTGTACATGCATGCTACTTTTGGCACACAGTTTTTCTTTCTTTGTAGGAGGATTTCTGTTCTTGAAATCAGGTGAATAAGATAGAGCACAGCATTAGGACATCATGTATAATTACATTGTGGAATCAGAGTGAGCCAAAGAACATTGTGCTAAGGTAACTTGTTTTTAAGTTACAGCACAAAGTACCCAAATATCTTTGTCCAGCTCTTTCAGAGTACACCATTGCCTGAAAGCCCAACAGTAAAATGTCTTCAATGGGTATAGTACCCATTAAGCACCCTGTAAACCCCTATCCATAGTTCCATATATGCACACATGGAGTTCCTGTATGTAAGCTCTCTCTTTCACCCTGATGTCAGGACAAACATCATTTAAAGAAACATATGTGCATGCACATGCTATTCCCTACTAGTATGAATATGGACATATGTAAATCTATGTGCACGGTGGAACTCCGGAACACATAAGGGGAAAGCTGACCACCTTCCCCCTTCACCTATATATACCAAATCTACACCTGAGATCTTCCAAGGAGACCTTATTGGTCTTCCGCGACCAACAGTGTGTTGTCAGGGAATGGCACATAAGTGCATCTTCTTGATAATGGTGCCACCCTCTGGAATACTCTCCCATGTGTGACTCAAGAGGCAGAAACTGTGGTGAGCTTCAAATGCCTCTTGAAAACACATTCATTCACACACGCTTTCCTTGACTTGTAATCCATCATGACACTGTTCTGTTTTATTGCTTTGTTATAATGTTTTAAGGTATTTATTGTTTTAAACTGTTTTTATATTGATTTTCACATTATATTGTATGCGTTTTTACGTAAACCACTTGGAAATCCTGGGATCTCAAGCAGTATAGAAGCAGCTTAAATAAATAAATTAAATTAATAAGTAAGTAAGAGGCCTGTAGCTGCTGAGGCAAGCTGAACAGAAGGAAGAGACAACATGGAGCCTTTTTGGAATCCCAAGAGGAAGGACCAGAAGGAGAGGCAAGACAGCAGGGCCTCTTTCAATGGCCTGGCTGGGACCAAGTGCCATTTGGCTCCTCCCCTCCAAGAGCAGCGTCCAACTGCAGCCATTCTACCTGGCTTTATCAGAGGGAGAGATGTCAGCAAGGTCCCCTCTACTGGCATCAGAGGAAGAGCCAAGACAGCAAGGCCTCATCCATTGACCTGCCTGGGCCAACTGCCATTTGGCTCCTCCCTACTCTGTTGGCGATTGAAGGAAACAGCACAGATCCCAGTTTTATATGACTTTTGTTTTGTAAGCCACCTTGATGTCTTTTAAGTTTGGGGTAAAATACCCCAAATGAATAGGATAAGGATCAGGCTGTATTTGTGAAGCAGCTATAACTAAACACAAGGACTTAAAAGATAATTTGTTCTGTTGATATAATTTCCTGTTGATGGGAGCTAATTGCTTCATGGCACCAATAAAAGTATCTACAATTTAATTTGGCTGAGTTAACATTCCAAAATGTTCTGCATTTTGTCTCCCTCATAAAATATCGGTAATAACAGGAAAAAGTACAAGTAAAAAACAGAAATAAAATGTTAACTTTCTGAAAGGATATATATTGCTGTCAGGAATAAGCACTGAGGAGCACCTTTCAACTTTGAGCGTGTCAAGTAAAAGCCAATTTTGGCAAGCATATTTTTATGAATAAATTCCTATGAAGCCAATGCTCTAGGAGTGGGAGGAATGTTACTGATTTACCATACTGCATTCCACTTACAAATGAAGCACCAAATCATATGTGATACTCAGTTGTATGCAGTTTGTACCCAACTTTTTTCTTTACACAATTCAGCTGTAGAGGCTGCAATCTACATTGAAAGTCCCATCAGGAGGGAGGGACCTCTTAGCTTTTTACTTTTTAAAAAAAATTTTCTATGAAAAGTCATCCACCCCTCCTTTTACTAATTATAGAATCACAGAGATGGAAGGGCCCCTTAGAGCATCAAGACCAACCCCTCTCTCTCCTCAGTGCAGGAATCCAGTTTAATGTATCTCTGACAGATGGCTGTCCACTTTTTGTTTGAATACGTCCAACGATGGAGAGCCCACCACCTCCCCAGGCAGTTGGTTCCATTGTCTGACTGCTCTGTTAGGAAATTTTTCCTGATATTCAGCCAGAATGGCCCAGAAGGATGAAAACCCTATAGGCTATTTTTTTAAAAGTGAAAAATATACCTTAATAACAAAAATCTAAAACCATAAACCAACACAGTTTTGGCAGAAACTATTTTGGCCCCAACACACCACACATAAATGCATAAAAATAACAGTCCCTCTGCTGCAAGTGGCAGTAAAATCACCAAATGAAAGTTTTCCAGAGACTTTCAATGAAAAATGGGCCTAAAATTTCAACCCAGTTCCATCTTCTAATGGAACAGCAACAAAAAGTTCAAAATCAGAAAATCAAGCCATTTTGCCAGATATCCCTGGGATCTGGTTACCAAGTAACAGGAAAGTAGACAAGCAGACTGTATGAGGCTGCAATTCTATATATACTTAACTGGGAGTAAGCCCTAATGAATTCAGTAGGGCTTACTTCTGAGTAGACAATATGTGTAAGATTACTCTCTTAAGCCTTTAACAGGACACAAATAGAAATCCCGAAACAGCTAGCAATGTACAGAAGTGCTGCATGCACAGTTAGCGTTACTGCGTGTTTTAGTCTGGCCCCACTGGTTATCTTTTTTTTTAATGTGTGAGAGAGTTTCAGTGAAAGATGAGCTGGATTTGAGCCAGCTGGAAATTCTAGCAAAGCAGTGCTGCTTTTGGCATGTTTCCCTAAACGTTAGGCCCTAAAGGCAAGAGACTGATGAAGTAGGGACTTCAACATCTTGGGGGTGGGAAGGAAATTACACCTGAACAAAATGTGTAATTATGCTAAGTTGTTTCACATGATGAAATGGACAGTTTTTACATGTAATGGGCAATTCCTTTTAAAGGCTATGACATATGCAGGTGGAAACCCCAAGAATAGTCTTCTGTTTTGATAACAAGGTAGCTGGTTAGAATGTTTAAAGACTAAAATCTACATAAAAAGTTATCTTTGTTTTATGTGTCCCTTGAAATTCATACCCATATAACAATGTTAAGCAGATATCAAATTTTGGGAGTAGAAATCATGAATTGTCTGAAAATGCAATTCTGTGCATGTTTACTCCGAAAGGACTGAAGACTAACAGTGCAATCCTATACAGGTTTACTCAAAAGTTAGTTCCTTTGAGTTCACTGGGGCTTAATCCCAGATAAAGGGCACAGGGTTGCAGCCTAAGGAACCATCACGTATGACAGAAAGAAAGAAAAAAATTCAGTTACACCATCAAATGT
Source organism: Heloderma suspectum (assembly GCF_057233095.1). Classification (NCBI taxonomy): domain Eukaryota; kingdom Metazoa; phylum Chordata; class Lepidosauria; order Squamata; family Helodermatidae; genus Heloderma; species Heloderma suspectum. The sequence continues at coordinate 93,690,268 of NC_139459.1, forward strand.
TGCCATTATATAATCTTGGTAGTGTTAAATTAATCTTGTATCGACTTGATAATGTGTTTTAAGTCTGCTACAATATTCTACTTTCACTTAATGGGTTTTTGGGTGGAGGTAAACACTGGGGAGAGGTTCGCTTTTTCTGATCATGTATCTCCTGCCATCTCATCTAATTTGGCATGAATAATATAGTGGTCATTATGACTTTTCAGTCCTCCCTTTCACTCCTTAAATAAAGTCACTGCCTCTATTTTACAAGAACTAAAGAATTATAGTTATAAAAGAAGTGCCAGTAGTAAATAAAATCAGAAGTTCTTCGTCACATATTTAACATAATTAGATCAGATTAAAATACCATTTATAGCAAGCAGCTGTAATTCCTTTTTCCTATGATCCAGAAAAGATGTACTGTTTTATGATTAGATCAAATGTATTCTCCTTGTTATGTGTCAATTCTCCTTTCTATTTTCAGAGCTAACCATGGCATTGTGCCTGCACTGTTTTCCTGTGATTAGCAAAAATCACTATCTGCAAACCTACTTTATTTATTTATTTAATTTTATAAGCCGCCTTTCATCCACAGGATGCCAGGTTGGTGTATACAACATTAAAAACTAACAAGAAATCCAATATAAAAACCACACAATTACACATTAAAAAGCAAATTAAAGAACAACTCTTCCACCAGCAAGCCAAACAAAAACACAATCAATTCAGTTTTAAAATAACTTGAATTTAACATTTTAAAACATTAAACTTAAAATGTTAAAATGTTGGGCAAAAAGAAACACTTTAACTTGGCACCAAAAAGAAAACAAAGTTGATCCCAATCATATTTGGAAGGTCATTCCAAACTCAGAGGAGTGCCATCACAGAGAAGGCTCTCTCCTTCATAAATGCATATTTCTCACTGATGGTATTTGGAAAAAATCTTCCTCTGAAGGTCTTAGTGCATGGGTAGGATAGGTCTAACCATGGTTGCACAATCTAATGTGCTGCTACCCACTGTTAGTAAAAATGCAGATGAAGATGTAACACTAATTAAAGCTGGCTCCAAAACCTAAGGTGGAGAAGAAATTAGCATGCCATGGGGAAAAGAAGGAACATACAAGCCTGTAAGGCACTCCTGATCTCCTAACCACTGTTAAGAGATCAGGCACTGTTACACCTGGTTTGGTCATTTCTTTATTGTATATGATAGATACACTCAATTTCCAAAGCAGATTCATAGGCTACATTTCAAGAAAGAGTTGAGCACATTTAAGGCCACATTTCAATGGGCCTAAGCATGCTTGACTCTGTATTGGATTGTAGCCATATATATTAATTAAGCAATTATTGGATGTGTGCATTCTCCTGTCTTCCACTATACCTCCATAACTGTCATGAGAACAAAGAAAGAAGGGGTCTGTTAGAGAGATCACAGGCTCATCCTTTGGGCTTTTCTTTTTTGAAAGCCTCCTCTGCATGTAATAGTTGCAAGATACTGTTTCCACACCCCCAACTTCTGGTCAAAGATAAATATTGTCAGGTCATACCATATGCAATAATCGTCAGTACTTCAGAAACAATGTTTTGATAGCTTTTGGAGGACGGTATGTGAAAAGAGATTTCTCTAGTATTTTAAAACAGTTCCTTCTTGGCTTTTCTTAGTAGTTATTATGCTTTACTGCCTAAGCTAGACGGCTGAAGTAGCAGTAGCCTTTAATGCTAAAGGTAAAAATAACCCAGAAGAAAAAGGAGTTCTCAAAGTAGCTGCCACATCTCTCATAAAAAAGAAGACTACAGCCTACTTCTTTTGTTAAATTGCAAAACCTGTTGATGACAACTCTGTAATATTATTATCCCAACCCCATTACCATCACATTCACCACACATTAATCTGTGTGTATGTACATACAACACACATCCCATCATATATTTGGGAAATAACAAAAGTTAAGACAGAAGTCAAATCTTTTTTAGGTTACTTTCTCATTTTTGTACCAGAATATATAAATTCTTATTTTCAGTTCTCCTTTAAAACTGTAATATCAGGAAAACTGTAATGTGAAAAATATGAAATTATGAAGATACTGCATGTAAACCATTTTCCCTTCTATGAAACTATTCAAAGCTCTGACAAAAATGGCCTAAAGTGACCACCAAAGCACATTACGAGATTTTGTATTATTACTATGATTTACAACACTCACATCTTTAAAGATATCCCTCTGTAATAATATACTCTAGGTCTAGAGGACAATTTATTTAAAATCAACAAGTTTTGTTTGAGGAAGGAACTCACTCTTGCTAAATTTCAGTTAATGCCCTCTGCAGTTCTTGATAATATAGACTTCGTTTTTTTGTGGTTTAGTTGAGATTGAGAATCTTCCATGTTATCTATTTAACTGTTACTTACCATAGTATTAGATAAGAACACCTTGTTGATCTATTTTATAAAATGGTTCTAATTGATCAGTCTGTTCAAAAATTTATTTTTTGCTTTTTAACAAGGATATTAAGGTATTGCACATGACAAATTTTATAAGGCAAATGTAGAAGACTGTATTAGAGAAGCCTGATAGTTTCAATTATTTGACTTTATCACTGCAAGTTTTACTTTTTGTTATGGTTAATTAGTTACCTATATAAACTTAAACTGGTAACTGGTATAATGGAATTTTAAACCTAGGAGTGAAACTGGTAGTGCTTGGTTTATTGATGCTGGGTTGATTGCCTGGTTTTAACTAAGTCATGTGTTGTTGTTTTAACTGATTCATGTTACTTTATTTTATTATTTCCATTCTACTTGTTATTTAATGTCTATTTTTTCCCTATTTCATATTGTGATGATCTATGGTTATAAGCAATAAATCTGAAATGTATACACATCTTCCTCTTGGATACAATCAAATGCTTGAAGTACAGACTTACTAAAAAAAACTAGTAATGCTCCACATCACACATAAACAGATTGTTCTATTGCTATGATATTTCTAACTCATTTTTCTTGGTAGGAACTGTTTCAATTGTTCAGGTTCCGTAGGAATTAAAAAGTGGGCAACTCATCTGAGGTTCTTCTCATTGGCTCAAGAGTTTTCTGAGGATTTGTGTGTGTATTTATACGAGAACCCTGGAAAATTCCTCAATCTGATCTTTCTCATCCTGCTGCCAAGAGTAACTGCGCCCCTCTCTGCCAGTGCTCAGCAGAGAGGGGCGCAGTTGCTCTGGGCAGTGGTGGAGACAGAAGGATGGGAAGCGAGAGAGAAACAGTGGTTCTCTCTCGCTTCCCATCCTGCCATGAAGAACAGCTGTGCCCCTCTCTACCGGTGCTCAGCAGAGAATGGTGCAGTTGCTCTGGGCGGCAGGGGCAGGAGGAGAGTCCCTCTCCTGTCACTGCTGCTGGCCAGAGCTACTGTGCCCCTCTCTGCTGGTGCTCGGCCGAGTGGGGTGCAGTTTCTCACTGTGGCGGAAGTGACAGCACTCGCTGGGCCCCTGCGTACCATCAACTGGCTCATGTCCCAGCGCAAGCCGGGTTCATCAGTGGGCAGGGATTCAGCTAGCAGGTCGCAGGGCAGACTCAGGTGAGTTCGCACAACCCTAACAGACATATATGTAAAATGGCACTGTGAATTGCCCATATACGCAAGATTCATGGTGCCATTTTGCATATAAATCTATGGGTACAGTACTGTGATCACCATGGTTTTTCAAAACATAGCAATTGCGACAGAGGCAGATGAGGCCCAGATAAGTTGTGGGCAGCTTGGCAAGCATGGGAGGGGATCGAGTGGGGGCAGTGGCTTGGAGGGAGCAGCTTGGAGGGCGCAGGAAGTCCACCGGAATCCCAGACCAAGACAGGTGCCCACGCCATCCCTAATTCTATTACTTTGTGTGGGTGATGGAAGGGGGAGAGAGAGAGAGAGGAAAAGGGTGGGGGAGGAGCCTCACTTTTGTTTTCTTCTGTCACCACCCATTGCTCTCACATTGCCATGAATAATGAGGTAAAGAGAAAGTAAGGAGAGATAAGGTTATACTGGGTGCTGGTGGGGTGGGGCTAATCTGGGACTTCCTCTTCAAGTGGTTGTATCTGGATCTAAGTGGAAAAGGAAGTTTGGGACATGGAAAACTCACCTCTCCATTTGAGGTGAATTTTCCAGGGGCCCATTTAGAGATGTAAAATTTCTGGAAATTTTGAGGCCATGGGAAAAAACTAAGGATGTCAGAGAATTCCGCCACGAATCTCGGGGAGGCCGAATGCCAGTGCATTCGGCCCCCCGAAATCGGTGGCGGAACGATCTGCCCCCCCCGGGATGGGACTTACCTTGGGCGGATCTTCCTGGTGGCGGCGGCTCCGGCGGCGGTTTGGCGGCGGCTGCAGCAGCCGGTCTTCCAACCGGCTGCTGCCGCTGCCATTTCCAGTTAAAAAAAACAAAAAAACGTGATAGGCTACGTAAAGATTTACGTAGCCTATCACGGCTAGATTTTTAAAAAACACCGTGATAGGCTATGTAAATGTTTACATAGCCTATTACGGCTGACTGCAGAGACGCAAACGGCGGCGGCTACAGCCGCCGCCATTTGTGTCCCTGGTAGCCAGCGGCCGGATGTCCGGCTGCTGGCGGAGCCGGCCGGCGGCTCCGCAGAATCCCTGCGGAGTGGAGCCAGCCGGCCAGAATTTCGGGGGGGGGAGGGATGGAGCGCCCCCCCCCGGCCAGAATTTTGGGGGGAGGGACGGAGCGCCTCCCCCCCCACCTCGAATCAATTTTGCTAAAAGGTAAGTGACTTTCGTACATCCCTAGAAAAAACCAGTTTTCCGCATTTTCTCAGGAAAAAACCTGAAATTTTTGGGGAAATTGAAAAATAAGCAATACTTATTTTTTGGGCACTTCTTGCAGATCTAATGTCACTTTGTTACTTTAAGACAGCCTTCCCCAACCTGGTGCCCTCCAGATATTTTGGACTTCAGCTGCCATCAGCCTCAGGCAGCATGGCCAATTGTCAGGAATGCTGGGCACTGCAGTTCAAAACATCCAGAGGGTACCAGATTAGGGAGGGTTGCTTTAGAAACATAAAGCCGCCTTTCTGTTCCTAAGGTTATTTTATGTATAATTTAGTTTGCTCATAAAATTATCATTATATTTTAAATCTTTTAAAAGTAAACTCAGATAGTAAATTTGTAATTATTGTCTGAATAGATTATAACTATATTAAATGACTGCTATGGCATCAGAAACACAGAGCTTTATAGAACAAAACCAAAGAATGCATATTTACTGTCAAGCACGCACAATGGTGACTCTGCTCACATGTTGGGAAACTGAGCATAAATGTCTATCAGTAAAATATACTTTAGATCAATAATTTTAATAAGGAATGAAAGCAATAACTATGCTGGGAATCTTACAGAGGCGATTAAAAAAACATTTTCCCCATGGCTTCATTATTTCCAAACATTTTATATCTCTAGGCTTTCTATAAAAGTGTTCTTATTACATAGTTTTTAGACATCATTGTGGAGGGAAACAAAGGCTAGGTAACAATATATAAACACTTTGTCTTAAATTCTAAAAGAAAACATTTCATAATCCAAAGCTGTTCTATTTTTCCAATTTTGGGGAAAAAACAAAAAAGGTGCTCAGAAAAAAATGGGGGGGAAAGGGTTTCCCCCTCTTCCCCCCCTTTTTTTCCAGGCCTTCACATCTCTAGGCCCATTCAATTCCAGGACTAGCCTAGGAAAACTTCACTACCATCACTAGTAAGAATATAAACTTTTAAAAATCCAAATTCAGTCTAAACTTTTAAAAATTCAAATTCAGTCTCAATTTTTGCAATATTACACATAAATTTATTAAATTTAAATCAATTCATTGATTAATTCATTCATATCCTGCTGTGATCATGAGTCTAAGGATAACTAATTAAGTGAATGGATTTACATGCGTATAAAGTAAATATGAAACAACAACGTGTGCTACATTCAACAAATCAGTGTTCAACTTGACTGTTTTGTTGTCTTTAAAAAATTTAAACACAATGCTTTTTACACAACTGCAGTGTGTTTCTTAACCCTAAAGGGAACCTTCCTATAATATAAAAGTTATCGGCAAGCAGAACAATGCATTCACATAATCTTTTAACTACTCTGATTTTACTCTGATTTTCAAAAATCCATATTGAGCACAAGGATTCCAAAACTAAGAAATTATTAACAAATTTAAACGTCAGAAATTAGAGCAACCCAGTCAATCTCTACAAGGGAAGATATTTTTCAATTTAATGGAAAATTCAGAATAAAGGAAATCAAGGTCAAAACAGGAGCTGGAAAGTGGCCATATTTTCTGCAACCCGTTTGTAGTCCCCAGTAATGCCATACAATGAATGCTCATATTTCCTTATTTTTTAAACACCTAATGGGAGTGGAGAAGCTCTATAAGTAACAGATGCACAGATTGCAAGAGGAGATATATGGATGGCATTAAAGAACTTTACACAGCTCAACCAGCACAGAGATGTATCCATCTCTAGGGTAAGGAATACAATTAAGGCTGGAATAAACTACATCATCAGCTCCCAAAGTGAACTCGAAAACTTTAAATACGTCTAAGGCTTCCTTCAGTTTCCAGCCAAATTCATTGTACTTGTAATTTTTTAGGAGGCTACCTTCAAGGATCTTTCTGAACAAGGCAGTGCTTTCAGACAGATAGAGCTTGTTAGTTTGCATTTGCTATTCTTTAAATATATCTTGGCATCAACCTGTGGGGGAGGGGGGGAGTGGTAGGAGAAGATATAAGTATGGTAAATTCTAATTCTTTAAAGAATCTAGTACATTCTTAACTATAAAACTAGTAATGGCAGGGAATTTAGGAAACTCCAGCTGGGAATTCTCAGGTTCTTTATGAGCCAAGCCAAAAAACCCTGTAGGGTTCAGACTCAACTCATTAAGGGTGGAGCACCAACTTCAGAGACAAAACTCTCTATTGTTTTGTAGAATTTCTGGACCTGCACTAAGGACTCAGGAACTTTAAGAAACTACATTCCCCAACAGTCCTGGCACCTGGGATGTTGTTGTGATCACATTGTTGTTGTTCAGTCATTAAGTCGTGTCCAGTTCTTCGTGACGCCATGGACCATAGCACGCCAGGCCTTCCTGTCCTCCGCTCTCTCCTGGAGTGTGCTCAAGTTCATATTCATTGCATCGGTGATGCTATCTAGCCATCTCATCCCCTGCCATCCCCTTCTCCTTTTGCCTTCAATCTTTCCCAGCATCAGGGTCTTTTCCAGGGAGTTTTCTCTTCACATTAGGTGGCCAAAATATTGGAGCTTCAGTTTCAGTATCTGTCCTTCCAATGAGCACTCAGGGTTGAGTTCCTTTAGGATTGACTGATTTGACCTCTTTGCAGTCCAGGGGACTCGTAACAGTCTTCTCCAGCACCACAGTTCGAAAGCATCAATTCTTGGGCGCTCAGCCTTCCTTATAGTCCAGCTCTCACAGCCATACATTACTACTGGGAAAACCATACCTTTGATTAGATGAACCTTTGTCAGCAAGGTGATGTCTCTGCTTCTTACTATGCTGTCTAGGTTTGCCATAGCTTTCCTCCCAGGGAGCAAGCGTCTTTTAATTTCATGGCTACAGTCATCATCTGCGGTGATCTTGGAGCCCAAGAAAATAAAATCTGTTACTGCTTCCATTTCTTCCCCTTCTATATGCCAGGAAGTGATGGGGCCAGATGCCATGATCTTCGTTTTTTTAATGTTGAGTTTCAAACCAGCTTTTGCACTCTCCTCTTTCACCCTCAACAAGAGGCTCTTGAGATCCTCTTGGCTTTCTGCCATTAGGGTGGTATCGTCTGTGTATCTGAGTTTGTTGATAATTCTCCCAGCAATCTTAATTCCGACCTGTGATTCATCCAACCTGGCGTTTCTCATGATGTACTCTGCATATAAGTTAAATAAGCAGGGCAACAATATATAGCCTTGTCGTACTCCTTTCCCAATTTTGAACCAATCGGTTGTTCCATGTCCGGTTCTTACTGATGCTTCTTGACCCTCGTACAGTTTTCTCAGGAGACAGGCAAGGTGGTCTGGTACTCCCATCCCTTTAAGAATTTGCCACAGTTTGTTGTGATCCACACAATCAAAGGCTTTAACGTAGTCAATGAAGCAGAAATAGACATTTTTCTGGAATTCTCTTGCTTTCTCCATGATGCAGCGAAAGTTGGCGATTTGATCTCTAGTTCCTCTGTCTCTTCGGAACCCAGCTTGTACTTCTGGTAGTTCTCGGTTCACATGCTGCTGAAGCCTAGCTTGTAGGATTTTGAGCATCACCTTGCTGGCATGTGAAATGAGCACAATTGTACAGTAGTTTGAACACTCTTTGGCATTGCCCTTCTTTGGAATTGGAATATAAACTGACCTTTTCCAGTCTTGTGGCCACTGTTGAGTGTTCCAAATGTGTTGGCATATCGAGTGCAGCACTTTAACAGCATCATCTTTGAGGATTTTAAATAGCTCAGCTGGAATACTGTCATCTCTGCTAGCTTTGTTGTTAGTAATGCTTCCTAAGGCCCACTTGACTTCACTCTCTAGGATGTCCGGCTCAAGTTCAGTGACCGCACTATCATGGCTATCAGGGACATTCAGATCTTTCCTGTATAGTTCTTCTGTGTATTCTTGCCACCTCTTCTTAATCTCATCTGCTTCTGTTAGGTCCCTGCCTTCTTTGTCCTTTATCATGCCTGTCTTAGCACAAAACGTTCCCTTGAGATCTCCGATTTTCTTGAAGAGATCTCTAGTCTTTCCCATTCCGTTGTTTTCCTCGATTTCTTTGCATTGTTCATTTAAGAAGGCCTTCTTGTCTCTCCTTGCTATTCTCTGGAAATCTGCATTCAGTTGGGTATATCTTCCCCTTTCTCCCTTGCTTTTCGCTTCCCTTCTTTCCTCAGCTACTTGTAAAGCCTCATCAGACAGCCACTTGGCTTTCTTGCATTTCTTTTTCTTTGGGATGGATTTTGTTTCTGCCTCCTGAACAATGTTACGGACCTCCGTCCATAGTTCCTCAGGCACTCTGTCTATCAGGTCTAATCCCTGAAATCTATTCCTCACCTCCACTGTATATTCATAAGGGATATGATTTAGGTCATACCTGAATGGTTTAGTGGTTTTTCCTACGTTCTTCAATTTAAGCCGAAATTTTGCAACAAGAAGCTCATGATCTGAGCCACAGTCAGCTCCAGGTCTTGCTTTTACTGACTGTATAGAGCTTCTCCATCTTTGGCTGCAAAGTACATAATCAATCTGATTTCGATATTGACCATCTGGTGATGTCCATGTGTAGAGTTGCCTCTTGTGCTGTTGGAAAAGAGTGTTTGCTATGATCAGCGTGTTCTCTTGGCAAAACTCTATTAGCCTTTGTCCTGCCTCATTTTGTACACCAAGGCCATGCTTGCCTGTTATCCCGGTGATTTCTTGACTTCCTACTTTGGCATTCCAATCCCCTATGATGAAAAGGACATCTTTTTTTGGATGTCCAAAAGGTGTTGTGGGTCTTCATAGAACCAATCATCCTCAGCTTCTTCAGCCTCAGTGGTTGGGGCATAGACTTGAACTACTGTGATGTTGAATGGTTTGCCTTGGATTCGTACTGAGATCACTCTATCATTTTTTAGATTGTACCCCAGTACTGCTTTTCCCACCCTTTTCTTTTTCTTGTGTTCACGTTATGCATTGCCATTTCTCAGGATTCAAAACCCCTGGGAAATTATATTTCTAAGATTTAAAAAAAATATTTACTAGTAATACTTAAATACCACTTAATATAACAAAATCTTTAAGGGGTTCTGGTGCTTAGGACACTGCTGCAGCAGCAGTCTAGGGCATAAAGGAGAACCAGGTGCCAGCCCTCTTCATTACAAGATCCTCATATTGGTACTCAGAATGAAGTCTATTAGCTCGTTCAATGGGATTTACTCCTAGGTGATTAGGACTGAAGCCTAAATATTTATTTATTTATTTATTCATTCATTCATTCATTTTATTTCTATACTGCCCAATAGCCGAAGCTCTCTGGGTGGTTCACAAAAATTGTGAATAGGCATTTGACAACCTAAATAGGCATTTGACAACCTTTAACTTTTTCAAGTTTTTCTCTGAAGAATGAGCAACCTTACATTTTATAAAACTGGTTCATGAACAAACAATCTAAGTGTGACAGAGTTTTTGAATGAATATTCCAGTACATAGGATCACAAATCTACTTAACTCTTCAGTCAGATGTTCACTCCTCCTAACACCATCATAGTAACTAAATGTTTAGCAAGTACAAGGTTTCTTAACCAATGATTATGATTTCTCTTCCATTCGATCTCAAGATTCTGATCATGCAGATACCATGACTTCAACAGTTTGGCCTGATTCAAAGTGCTGGTATGAATATTCAAAGTCCTAAATGGCTTGGGGCCAGGCTATTTGAAGGATTCTCCCATATACACCTGCTTGGACCTTAAGATCAGTTTCAGCAGTAATCCTCTGGGATCCGCTGCAAAAGGAAGTGAGGTGGGTGGCTACTAGGAGGAGGGCCTTTTCTGCGGTGGCACCCCAGTTGTGGAATGAGCTTCCCAGAGGGGTTCACCTGGCTCCTACATTGTGCTCATTTCGGTGCCAGGTGAAGACCTGTTTATTCTCCCAGGCGTTTTAGTTTTCTAGCTTGTTTTTATCTAGTACTGTATTTTAAATTTCTTGCTGCTACCTTCTGTTTCATTATTTTATTTATATATTGTAGTTTTAAATGTTTATATTGTATTTTATCATCTATATTTTATTGTTTTGTATTTTCTTGTTTTAACTGTTGTGAATTGACCACAGAGCTTCAGCTATTGGGGGGGTATAAAAATGTAATAAATAAAATAAAGAGCAAGGCTCTTTTCTCTCTCCCACCCCGCCTCCAATCATGCTTTTTGTAACACCATGCCTGATGAAGAGATCTTGAAAGCTTGCACATATTTGTGACCTCTTAGCCTACTCAAGGTATTATTAACTAATATGGATTTTGGATTTTTTTCTTATGGGCAACACAACTACCTTTGCTTTTCATATATTAAGTTCCTCCTTTTTGGACTATTTTTATTTTGAAACACTGTAGCCTTTATTATTCCTAATCACATCTTCAACACTGTTTTTAGTAACAATAAATACTACTACTTTACAATTTTATAGTGATTTTTCTAAGTGATCAAAGTACTTCACAGTTTCTGTGTAATCTTTAGAAAAAGTCTTGTTCAGTAGAAATATCCTTAATAATATAGTCAGGCTTATAAAATGGTCTATAAACTGGTTAGATTTATAAAAAGTATAGTAACATTGCTTATGCCATATTCTTTTGAAATCAACTCTGGTAGTATACAATGCTATTTATATTAACATGTAAAACATTTTCATGGTATTTTATCAGCCACTTCAAGATATTTTTCAAGCATATGCAGTTACAATCCTACGTCTACTTGCACTGAGTTCAATGGGATATATACTCTGTGGTAAGTGTTAGTAACATAATTGATATAGGGTAATTCTAATTGAACTCAACGAGACTTATTTCTCAATACAGAAGATTGCACTGCATATCATTCATATACTTTAAACAGATTGGGCTTGAACTAGGCATTTTAAAGGATGAGCAATTGGGAAACTGCATTTAAGGGACACAGTACACCTCTGATAGTTGGGTCCACACCATGATTCTGACTCTCTTCTCATCCTTGGGTTGGTCCCAACTGGGCCCATCACATCTCCACAGCTTCCCTTGTTCTTACATAAGATAGAGCCAAAACGGGGTGGTGTTCTTTGCAAACATTTTTGCCCCCTGCAAAAAAAAATCCCTTTTGGTGATTTTTCAGGGGGCTCAAAAGTGGGGAAAAGTATTAACAGGTTTATGGAATAACTGAGCACAGCAAAACAAAAAAATACCAAAAAACAAAACAAAAACATGTCAACATTATTTGGATTAACTAAATAAAAGTTTTGATTAAATTACAATTATTTCAGCCCCAAAGATAATTGGGAAATGGTATGTTATGGTGTAAGTATGACTTGTACATATATTCCTGTTCTTTGTATATAGCTGTGAGTTCTATATAACAGTGGTCTTTTAAAATGTATCTTATTTCTGCAAGTAAACCTTTGCCTCTAGAGAGACCTGGGATGTCCTTTGGTGTTTGACTATATAGGTCTATATACAATTAGACCTTGTTCTTGAAACTGAATTTCCAGCCATGATGAAATCAAATGCAGATGGAAAATCAACCTCATATTTGAATATTTGCACATAAGGTTTTTTGTTGACAAATTGATAAATCAAAATCGTCAGTTAAAGGAACTGACAGAATTTGAAAAGCCCTTTGTAATTACTATTATATGTCACACAATCTCAAAAACATCTGCTTATTTGAACAAAGTAAGAGCCTGCTTGATCAGACCAAAGATCTATCTAGTCCCACCTTCCCCAATCTAGTACCCTCCAGATGTTTTGGACTACACCTCCCAGGATTCCTGACCACTGACCACACAGGCTAAGGCTGTTAGGAGATGAAGTCCAAAACATTTGGAGGGCATCCATTTGGGGAAGGCTGATCTAGTTTGGCATCCTACTTCCCACAATAGTTAGCCAGTTGCTTCTGGAACACTCACCAGCAGGGAATGAAGGCAATAGTCATCCCCTGCTGTTGCCTCCCAGGAATGGGTATTCAGTAACAGAGATTCTGTTTATCTTTTATGGCAAATAGCCACTGGTGGACCTCATTATCCATCAATTTATCTAATCCCCTTTTAAAGCCATCTGATCCGCCATATCTTGTGGCAATGAATTCCCTAAATTAATGACGCCTTATGTGAAGGAGTACTTTATCTATCCTGAATATGCTGCCCATTAATTTTAATGGGTGGTCCTGAATTCATGTAGCCCCATAGCCATTTTTTAAAACTAAATGCCCCCAAATATTTAGCCTTTCCTTGTAGGAAAGATGCCCCAACTGAACCCCCATATCATTCTGGTTGCCCCTTTTACACCTTTTCCAGGTCTGCAATATACTTTTTGTGATGGGACAACTGGCACAGTATAAAAATGTGGCCACATTATTTATTTATATAAAAGTATTGCAATACTAGATGTCCTATTTTTCAATCCTTTTCCTAACGATCTCCAATATGAAGTATGAATACACATACAAACAGGATTACATGGGGAAATGGACTCATGTAAAATAAGCACATGTAAACCTTTTTTATTTGAAGAATTGGGGTACATACGGACATAAGGCAGTACTTTTTATTTATGTTCAAATTTGCAAGTAAATTGTATTAAACTACTTCATATAACCTGTGTAAAAGGTGTTTAGTGATTATACTCCTGTTTGCAGTAAAAGGGGGAATGAAACTTGTACACACTGGGCATACCATATGTATTATATTTGGTGGGCATGCCCAGAAGCAACTATTTACTGGACAAATGGAGAAAAGATCACACCATCATGAGTTAAATGCACACCTTGATCCTTCACTATTTCTTTTCTAAGGCACAGAGAATTAATCTGATGTATGATTACTTCTGCCAAAACCCTTTCTCTATGCGAATTATTAGAGGATAAACAAACTCTCAGTGTCACTGAATGTGACCACAAAATATTGGACAATGCCACAATAGCCACACTGATCAGTTAAGTAAATGTGAAAGGAGACAGACAATCAACTGTATTGTTTTACAGTGATTACTTTTACTAATCATTGGAATAGTAGGAAGCTGAAGCAATGGGCACGTTGCCGAAGGGCAGAGAGGGCGAAGCCACCGCAGCACGGCTGGTTGGGAAGTGCCTTCATGTCTAGAAGTGCCCTCGGTGAGGCAGTGGTCCACACCCTGACTCCTGCTACATCTACTCAAACTGCTGCAGGACTAGTCCCCACACCAATTCAGAGTAAGGGAAATGTGATACAGGAAGCAATGCCTTCACTGTGAAATGGCACTGAAGGAACAATAAAGGAAAGCAGGCCTGAACAAAGGTAAAACACGGACACACTGGGGAGAATGTTTTATGCCTCCTTAAAGTGCCATTTTGGCACCAGAAATGTTCACATGCAAACATTTAGCGCAGCATTTAGAACAACATCTGCGAAAGGGACAAAAGACAGGAACCCAGCACCCTTTCCCAGTCATACAGTTATTATGTTTTGTTAACTCTAAACATCATGGAGATACTTTTACTATGTCTTTCCAGGCCCCTGGAGAAATTTTAAGATATATGACTTATGTCTGGGACTGTCAGGTCATAGGTGATGTATACAGCTCCTCAACATCTCCTCTCTGTTACCTAAACAGGGGTGGGAGGAACATTATCTCTGATCCATGAGTTGACTTTTCACTGACGCCCCCTAGAGAGGAAGAGTTGCTGCTCCTGTTCTTGCTGCTGCCATTTTAAATTAATGGTTGGTGGTAACAACAGTGTATGTTTCCAGCTGGTTCCAGCTACTGTCAGGGGTGTGAGCTAGTTTTGTCCCCATGCAACCTTGTGAACCAAGTTTAGCTCTTCCCTGTGGTCTACAATATAATATAATGTCTTTTTTATATAAAGACAAGCAAAATGCCACTCATTATGATGAGGGGTTGGCAGAAAGAAGGACCTCGCAGAGTCACATTTGTGGGCTCTGCACATAAAGACACAATGCATCCCCCTTACTAGTCCCTGCTGCAGCGGTGTTCCCAAGTGAAGCATTTTACTCTTCCCATAGGAAGAAATGGCAGTTATTCTCTTATATGGGGAAAATATAAAGTGTGTACATCATCACACAGCGTCATTCTGAAGACATTTACAGTGAGGACAATGCTTTCTGCCCACACTACAGAGACTTGTGGTATTTTAAAAAATGGTGGCCAGCCAGCAGAAGTCCCGGGAGTGCTGCTACCACCAGGACCTCCAAACAGATGGTGGTGAAAAAGGTAAGCTGGAGGGGGGTTAGAGAACCCTGCCCCCAGCCCCAAAGTTCAAGCCAAAAGTTTTTTTTTTTTTTTAAAGTTCACCTTAAACTTACATAAAAGCTCAGAATGTCTTGATTACACTCCAGAATGACCAAGAAATAGGCACACACATAGCAGATGGGGAGAAGCAATAGTTCCAAATCTGAAGATTTACCACAGGGCACTAGCACAAAATACTTCAATAACCTGGATTATATCTTGGATTATTGTGATAAAACCTCTCCATATTATTACATAACTTCATGCAGTATAGACAGTTAAATATTGTGAGAGTTTAAACTACATTTCATTAGAAAGCATGAGGCCCAATGGTCCTTTCTTTATGTTAGAATGTATTCATAACAGATGAAACTATTGAGTTCACACTATTTTATGTGTGTTATTCACATTTGTTTCAATGAGTCTACCATGCTCTGATTTAGGAAGCACATGTATTTGGTAGAAAGGAACACACACATATATATATATATATATATATATGCTTGTAAGTGTATAAATATTTAAAAAATCAATGATCAGCAGTACAACTCACAGAAGGAAGGAAATAAAAGCAGCCCTTCTTACCTTTCATTCCAAATTTGGAGTGTCTTCCAAACTTGAGAATAATGAGCATAATAACTAAGCCAGTGCACACTAATGCTGCAATCCCCACTACAACATACACCTAAGAGGAAAACAAGGTACATTAAATCCAATACTGCAGCATGAGCAGTCTTTGAACATTAACATTATGAGAATAATCAAACCTGACACATTTTTGAAATTTACAGCTTGATCCTCTTGCACATAATGCCAATGGGCACAGTTCACCATGACCGCTCTTACTAATAGTCACAGAGTACTAGTGAGAGCAGAGGGCGGTACGGAATAAGTGATCTCCCGCCATTCCTGTTGCACTACCAGGACGCACCGCATGCACAACAGGAACTGGCAGTTCTGATCGAAGCTCCGCTGACCTCCCTTCTGCAAGCTCTGTTGATCTGCCCCGTTCTAGAAATGATCATTTCAGTTG
Source organism: Heloderma suspectum (assembly GCF_057233095.1). Classification (NCBI taxonomy): domain Eukaryota; kingdom Metazoa; phylum Chordata; class Lepidosauria; order Squamata; family Helodermatidae; genus Heloderma; species Heloderma suspectum. Next base: position 93,706,278 of record NC_139459.1, read on the forward strand.
TTTCTGATAGCTACAGGATCTACTAGCTTCTCATTGCGCTAGCAGTGGGTCCTGCCAGAGTGTGGGCAGCATTGGTACTGCCCAGAGAATTTAACATATTTCTCCTTAACAAGATAAAAATGTTGCCTCTCTGGCAGAAGAGCTGCCATTCCCAAAATGTGGCTGGTAGGCCTTTGTGCTAAGGAAACCTCAACCAGCAAAAGATCTAAGGACCACTTCTGGTGTAACCCTATGCATATAGTGTCCACTTTATTGGCCATCAAGTTATTTCAGTTATTTGGGTGCTCACTAGAACCACTCGGCTAAAGTTGTGCTGTATTTTCCATGCCAAGGAAAAGAAACCAAAATATTTCAGGCTGTAAATTGGAGTTGCATCCATGCAACTTAGAAGACACAAATTAGTATTGTCAGCAAAATAGTAAATGTATGAATCCAAGTATAGAAATTGTGTTCTGCCTAAAATTCACTAACTCTTTAAAAACGCAATTGTTTCACATGCTGGCTGAAACCTCTGCAGTATGGTGAAGGGGGTGTCTTTTTACAAGCTAAAATACTACAAACCTATCAGATATGTAGGCAGAAAATCTGCTGAGATTATAAACCAGGAAACTATGTATATACTTACAGTGATGCTATCTTCATTGTTTTCTGAAACACCCGTAGTAGTAACTGTATTACTATTGTTTGTAGTATCTTCAAAATCATTCGTAGGCGTTCCATAATCCTCTAAGAGAAAAAATATATTATTTATTTACTTCCCTGAGTCACTACTAAAAACACTGAACACAGGAAATTAAAATTTGGAATAATTTTAGAATATAGTGGTCAGCTTCTCTATAATTTGTTTGCCAGAAACTCAGGAACTATTTGCTCCCGATTTTTTCAACAAGTTCATAGAATCATAGTTCTCTGTTGTTTGAAAAGTTGTATCTACTTTTCTTGATTCAATAACCTGTTTCTCAGTTACATTAAAACCCAGGAAGACATTTAATACATACTATAATAGTAAAAGGCATGAAACAGAAGCTTTTACTATTTTTTGTATACCACCACCAGTGTATTTGGCATTTTATATAATAACATAAGCAAAAAAGATAAGTCCCTGCCCTTAGCAGCTTACAATTCACATTTCAAGGAAAGGAAAGCAAGGAAAGGGAGAGAGAAGGGTAACTGTGAGGTAATATGAGCAAATGCAGTTTCATGTACTTACAGTGGAATCCTAAGCACATTTACACAGAACTAGGTCCCCCTGTGTTCAATTGGATTTGTTCTCTAGTAAGTGTGTTTAGGATTGCAACCCAAGCAATTGGAGATGGAGATTAACTGGGGATTAAAAACAAGTCTTCTGGATGAGATTGACTTTGGTTGGTACGTAGAGGGAGAAGGAGAGATGACACCTCATATGTATTCTGGGAGGGCGTTCTAGCCACAAGGGTCAGCTAAGGAGAATGTGTGGAAACATTGAAGGCTCATTTTAGGCAACTGAAGTTACATAACTTTTTCTGATGCTTCTGACTTATCATTGAAAAATCTATCCTTAAATTTGAACTAAGGGACATATTTCCCAGTGAAATACCAAGATTTTTAAAAGCTCAGACTTGGGAATCATTTTTAAAATGTGAATCTAGCAAATTCCTTTTAGATGGGGTTTTAAACTGAAACATAACAAAATATGCTAGTACATAAAAACTCAAAATGGTTTTAAATACTTTGCATCACTCAGTATATTTCAAAGTGCCAAGAAAATTATCTTCCAGCTCACATGCGTCACAGAAGGGGGAAAGGTTAAATTTAATAGTTAAAATTGTACTAAAATGGGAATTTGGAAGGACAAAAGAACAGACAAGTAATTATTGGAAAGCTCTTTACTGAGCGCTGCTATTAACTGATCAAACATTAAAGCTAAGTTTAAAATGAGTCCACACCAAAATATATTTGCCTACTCTGTTCCCATGACAAACAGTAATACTTGTTTTTCTGTCAGGGGAAGCTATTTTCAAAAGTTACTTCCAAAAGCTCATTATTTCAAATCACACCAAAGCTGCGTTTATTTATGACTAATTATACTTTATTTTATGCTCGGCATAAAATCCCGTTTCACTATCAAAATCCCACAACAGGAAAAGGAAATCCTTACCCAGTAAACTTTTGTTCATAATCTAGAAAGGAGTACATTCAACACTGGGGTTACATTCTACCTTCAGGGACTGGGCAGGCAGGGCTAAAAGCTTCTTCTTTGAAGGTGGGAATACCAGTTCCCAGAATAGCTAAGCAGTATAGCAAAGAGAAAATATCTATACACAAAAATACCTCCAAGTGAAAGCGGCTAAAACTGCCACACATAACATAACTAGGATAATTATCCTGTGCAACTGCAGGGGGGCTGGGAAGAGAGAACGGATGGATGGATAGAAAAGCAGCATTCTGATATATATGAGAAGAAAAACAGGACTGGGGAAAAATAGTCAAGATCAGGGCTCAAAGCATTGCACTGGGTGCACACAATGTCCTTTTACTCACAAAAATAGCATCAAGCCTTTGTTAGGGAACACCTGTTTCTTCCCTCAGAGGCTGGAAGATATTCAGTACTGGAATGTGGAAAAGCAGTACGTCCTAGGAAGACTGAGAACCCACACTCCATATTCAAATACTCTGGTCATCACCAAAATGTAAGGTTTGAGGATTAAATGAAGAACTCTACAGCCAAAGGCTGCCTCAGACAATGGGTAGGAATCAATCTGGCCACTTCACCAGAAGCCAGCGAACACATCCGCCCAAAAGGCAGTGGTTAAAAAAAAACTACTTTGGGAATATCACCAATTCATTTCCCCACATGAAAAGAGTGCTGACTGAAGATGTAGAAGGAACTTGGAGTGCCGATGCAGAAGCTTGAATCTCCTCTGAAGCAAGATCTCTGTCTCGCAGCCTTTCTGGTCCATTGGCATTTCAGCTGAATCCATAGAACAGCCTTTGAAACCAGGGGTGCTCCTGAAGCATCTACCTTGGGAATCTTCCAACAGGGTTTAGAATTTCTTTACATATGGTGTGGATTTTGAGGTGGAAGGTTCACCCCGTTCCTTCTTTATCATGGAGTCAATGGATGCTGGGGATGGAACAAAAGGGCCCACAGTGGGAGCCAAGGAAAATGCCAAGTCAGCCTGGAGGTTTCATATGTGGAAGCTGGAGGATTTTCAGCCCTCCTCCCCATTACATGAGGATGCTAGCTTTACCTGGCAAGTTGTGGGGTGTGTGCAGAGCCTGTCCCAAGTTTGTTGTGGAGGACCAATCACTCTTCTACTCTGACCATTCCTTCCTCCTTCTTGTTGGATTCTGGGAGGTTATGTGAAAAACAGAGCTGGACCTTGCAACTGACTTTAGAAAATCTCTGCCTAAGACATCAGAAAGAGACCAAACCCTCTTTTTCTTATGGGCCAGGCTTGAGGAGCTCTCCTGGGGTGCTGGAAGATGGCAGCCCCATTCCTTTCCAAGAGAAAAAGTACCCTGAGAGATGACTTCCAGATACCTTGGGATGAACCTCTAGAAATTTCCCTGGAGGGAAATTGCTGAAGGACCTCACATGGGCAAGTGGCAGAAAGAGCTCACTCTTCTCCAGCAATCTGTTCAGTGAACAGGCTGTAGCTCTCACATATTGGGAAGAACAAAACCTTTTCCCCTTATGTGGATGCTACTGAGCCCAGAGCAATTGCTAATCCCAGTCTTGGCAGCTGATTGACCTCTTTGCTGAAAGCATAGGAACAGGAGAAATGATGCCTAGAATTGGTGCTGTGCTTGCCCAGAGCAGCAGTAGTATGGTGAGGCATAGCAGCTCCAGGCTTTAACCATGGCTCTTGAGATGTGGCAGCCATTTAACAGTGTCATGTTAAATCAGACATCATGTTGTTTAGCAGGCTGAAGATGTTGTCTCCTAGCTCCTGCCTCAGTGTGGAGGAAGGGGAAAGAGTGAAGGCATCCTCAGAACATTCTTACCAACAAGGATGTGAAGGAAGTGATGAACTGGGAGAGATGGAAGGGCTGGATTCTAGCCTTTGCTCTTGTTGGCCTTTAAAAAAAAAAAATTGAGCTCCTGAAAGCCGTATCTGCCTGTCACAGTCAGGAAGTCAGATGGGGATTGGTCAGAAGCTGCTCTCCCATCCCTGGAGGCAGGACCTTAACCTAATGTTGAATGTCCTCTTTGCATTTTAAAATAGAAATAAACTATGTTTGTTTAAAGAACTTTGTAAAAGGTATATCATGAGAGGCCTACTCATTTTGTAAGCCAATTTTCTTGACTCTTGAATATAATGTAATACAAAAAGCAAGGTGTAAATAAAGTTTCATTGGCATCATTTATGGCAATACTGATGAAGTCAGAAACATTCAAATTGCCACTTGAACAAAGGCCAGGATTTGTTCTACTTTCATTGGTACATGTGAACGTAAATATGAGAGGGCAATAGAAATATCTGATTATATGGCTTTAGAGCTAATTCTGAACACTAGAAATAAATAAGAATCAACCAGAATGTTCAATGTAAACATAAAAACATTTATGGGGGAATATTTACTTTCACATTTTACCAGGTGGTTCCATACAAGATGCTTTCTGTTTACTGTGTTTCAAGTTACAAAACTGGAGTTCATTTTTTTTAAATATGCTTTGTAGAGTTAACTTTCATGCTTTGTTTTGGAAAAAAATGGTATAATCAGCTCTAAGCCTGGAAACAGAGCAGGCAACCCCCACTCCCCTAACAAAAACTTAACGGTAGAAATTCAGTTTGTTCAAGTGCTATAGAATTGAAAGAACTGAGCCACTTTGGGCAGTATCCAATCCTGTCACAGTGCTAGCCCTAACGACACTGCACTAGCATAAACCAACCCTAGCGCAACATCATGAGCGCTTTCTAGGAAAACGGATAAAGCTGTGATTTGCCACTGAATTTTGGCAGCAAACCACTGCTTTCCTTTTGCCTAGAAAGTACGAATGACATTGTGCTACAGTTGGTTTACATCAGCACAATGTCATTAGCACTAGCACTGTGGCAGCACTGGATACTGCCCTTTGTGTTCCCGCCTACCTAGCTAATTAACCATATGCTAAACACCAAGATTAGGAGTTTATTCATTTTAAGGAATCTCACTGTTTCCGCAAAGTGTATAAAAACACTTAGACCTCAGTGAAAGAGACCGATTCTGTGGTGCTCCCTACCACAGTTATATACGAGCTAATAGCACTTAAGCAGGCTGCTTTCTTTACTTGATAGTTTTATTTTACCATTAACTTTGACAATCCAGAAAAAAGACAGAAAAGAGGAAAGGAGGAGTGGGAGGGATTGACTCTTTGACCCAATTTGCACGTAATGTTAAGCCAGGATTTAGCATTACATGGATGAGCTTGACCAAGTCCAAACAAAGCTTTGGGCTTGTACGCTCTTCGCTTCCCTCTCCTCCCATGTGGCCAGGAAGGGGAATTAACCAGAATTCAGTTTCTCTGGCTTGTGGTTATGTACAAACCAGGAACTGTGGTTTAAAACAAACCCTGGATTATTTCACTGGCATTTTAACTAGAGTTTATACATAATGACAAGCCAGGAATTGCAGGACGTGAAACTGAATCCTGGTTAAGTCCTCCTGCCTGCAGCGCAACAGGGAGGGGAAGCAGAGTGCATGAGCCCAAGTCTTTGCTCAGCTCACAGCAGTTCACCCACACAACACTAAAGCATGGATTAGCATTACAACGGAAAGCGGCCTTTATCTTCATATGGCAGATGCCGTGACACTACAGTAATATAATACTAAGTAACTTGAAGCATAAGGTCATGAAAAATAATTTTTTGAAAAAGGTACATTATTAACAGTGTTTGTATGCTGCCCAAGAAGTGACATTCTCTGAGCAGTTAAGAACACAATTTAAAACCCGAAAGGTTAAAATAAGTGAAAAATCAAAATAGTCTACATTCAGTCATTTCAACAATATGATTTATATGGGCATTTTATTTTACATTTCAATGGCACTTTTTTCTGTAAGATTCCAGCGAAACTCCAGCTGTTTTATGGCCTCCAACACATTATGGACTCTGCAGTCACTACACTTTCAGAAAACTCTTTTTTCCCTGGGCTTGTGTGGTCTGGTGCCTATGAAGTGCATTGGACCCTTCCACACAACTTAGTTACACCTTGATCCCATTGTGCAATGACTGCAAAAGTCACCCAACACTGTGGGAAAAGAGTATCTGAAGCTCTACTGTGAAGATGATTGTAAGAGAATGAAGGTTGGTGTAATGCTACCTGAGAATCCCATGCCCCACCTCTGAGAAGGCATGGGCTGTGGGATTGCATGCTTCCTCCTGCCCTGCTCTTCCCCTATTACATGCAATGTTTCCCTGCCCTGGCTTTTACCCAAGTTAACCATGATTAAAATAACTTCTTGGATGATCCAAAAGGCCCTTCCTGAATCTGATTTTATTTAGTATTAGGAATAACTAAAAAAACTGCTTCTTCCTTCTTAGAAAGCAGGAAAGAAAACTATCATTCCCTCTATCTCCAATGTTCAGACTGTAAGTGCTGTTGATTATGTAGCCAAAACAGCCCCACCCATTCACAAGAGGTGACAGAGAGAACCCCCAAAGCATTCAAGGACTGAGCATGCTCAGTGGCCACAGAATACTGACTGACTGTTGTGGGGAGATGAATGGAAAACTGGGGTAGATGGAATGGCAGGGATGAAATCCTGAACAGGAAGCACTCCACACTACAACATTTTGTTGCAGGTTCCACTTGTTTTATATATTTTCATTGCTCTTACAGGTAATTTGATAATCCAACTGTATTCCAGTTAATGGTGTGGCTTATTCACATTTAGGTAATTTTCTTCAAAAAACGATATATTCAAGCAGTATTAAACCAAGTTTTCCACTCTTGAAGATATACAGGGAGTATGGAAACATGTTTAAGGTGGACTTTCATAGACAAAAGGCATTGATACTATTACTTAAAAATCTAGTAATCTAAAAATACAGTAATGTAAAAATTTTGGTATAATTACAATAGGGTAGCCTCTTCCTGAAGAACATGAATCTGTAAATAGCTGCAATTCCACACACAATTAGGCTGCTTAAACATGGGTTTTAAGCAGTCTACTGTGAGTAGAGCGCAATCTTCAAAGAACACAGCTCAATTTAAGAAAAGCTTTTTATGAGTTGATTGGTAATTATATAGGGTCAAAATAATGTTTTAGGGCACAATCCTAGATAGGAAGCCACCTCCGAACTCGGAGGCGACCGCCTATCCAAAGCAGGGCAGGAGAAGCACAGAGGGGATCGTTCCCTCCACGCTCCTCCTGCCCTGCTTTTCCGGCTAGACAGCTAGATTGCGGCTGTCTAGCCACGGGAGCACGGAGCGGGGAGGGAGGCTGCTGTACGACACATAGGATGTGTCGTACAGGCAGCTACACTCTCCCTGCCCCAGAACGCCCCCAGCCATGGCCCTTTCCGGCCTCTCCATGCTTCTCTTGTGTGCGCAGAGGACGGGGCTGTTCCGTGCTGCGTCTGAGGCAGCGCGGAATTGGGGGGAGGTTGGTTTTCTGGGAACCGACCTCAGAACGCAAGCTCCGAGGTTGGTTCCTGGAAAACAGCATATCCTATGGCCGTCTAGCCACTGTCTAGCAGCTATAGGATTGCTCCCTTAAAAATATTTTCATTAATAATTGTATAAAGATATAAAAAAGAAAAGAAAAGAAAACAGTATTACAAAGAACCAAAATAGTACATTTATCACACCCCCAACAAAAACACTGTCAAATAAGGAAACTTCCTTTAATATACAAAATTATCTTTTTCCATGTTTTAGCCGCTTCCTTTAAAAATTATTTAAATTATTGTTGGTGCTCCTTTTAAGTTCTTTTTGTTATGTGTTTATCACTAGTTTTATTGTATTTCATTTTATTATGTGTGTCTCTCTGAGTGCTTCAGCTATAGGCCTACTCATAAACTGGGAGGAGGGGGAGGAGGAGGTCCTGTTGTGACTTACTCCCAAGTAAATGTATGTAGGATTGCAGCCTTAATTTTCTGCATCTATACAGGAATACAGGTAAACCCACCACTTAAGACTGTTGAAAAGAAAAACTGAAGAGTGCAAAGCACTTTGCCATTCAAAAAGTGCTGTGTGTAACAGAATAATGTATAAGTTATTGACAGCAATAGTAAAAGTGACAAAATAAGTTCCATTTACTAGAAACCTCGCTATACCTTGGCTCACTTTGTTTCTATACCGTGTTGTGAACCAAGTTACAGCAAAGAAAGCTATGCTATATTCTCTTTATCCAATATATATATACTCTAACAGACTTGGGATGGGATAGAGAGGTATTAAAATCTGAAAAATGTAACAAAACTAGCTTTTAAGATTGTTTCCTAAGATAATGAAATAAAACTACTCTTTTTATGAACTGTCCCCATCAGCACCGAAAATCTGAAAACAGGTATCTTTTACAACTCTTGTATAATTATGAATTTATGATTTCCTAGTCAGAAATCAAAGGAATACCATTAAATTCTCCTGAAACCCCCACACATATCATCTAATGATCCTCCTGAGCAACACCAGAGCATAGCATAGCAGCATCCTACCATCAATGGAGATCTGGCTTTTGTGAATCACTTATTGACCCGGTTTGCACAACACGCCAGGCTCACCATGGGTTATTTAATGAGCCAAGGTGAGTGCTGCATGCCATTTTGAACACACAACTCCCAAAGGGGTGGTGGCATGTTGTGCAAACCCAGCCATTGGAGATTATGAAAGGGTTAAACAGCACTTGCATAATGCTGTATTTGCTGTGCCCACAGGATGGTCAAGGCTGTGTGTTGGGGGAACAAATTTTAAGTGACTATATTCCTAAATGCACAATATTGTGCTGTATTAGAAAAATAAGCACAACAGTTCCATCAGTTTCAATGGGAGGGTTAAGTGTATGCTGAAATCTCTTCCACTGAAATCAATGCTGGTTAAAAATGCTTAATACTGGCTGGATCGTGCCAATAATGAACATCAGTAGAGATGTTAAAACAGCGTGCAAATTAAGCATAACTGAGAATAAAAGTCCATCTTCCACTTGTTTCAGTCATTTAATGAATTAGTCATTTCAGGTTCTATACACATTTAAAATAGAAAATAAAAATATACCACTATAACCGGGATGATCATAGAACGGACTACCTAAAGAACAAAAAGAAAAAGATATAGTTATTAAGTTGCAAATATAGCATGGAGGTACAATTAACAGACTAGTCTTTAAACAAGTGAGTTCATCAAATTCAGTCCTGAATTGTATAAACATTACATTTAATTAGTTTCCTAACTGTTTCCAGAGAAGTAAAAAATACCCTTATTTGCTCCACATGCACCCTATCCCACAACAGTTGAATTCACTTCTTTCGCATTATGTGTTGGAAATTACTGCAATAACATTTATCCTGTACCTTGGGGGTAACATCCAACATTGCATGAACAGACTTCCACTTGCTCAACAGGACTTTCCTTTCCTCCCTCTTGCACCCTCCCCCAAATCTGCTCCAGAGGGTTCCCCCTACCCTCCAGAGAATATTTGGGGGGCAGGGGTGAAGAGGGAGGGAGAATCCACTCCACTGATGGATGCTGTTCCATCGATAGATGGACACAATTCGATTTCAGCCTGGGAATACATTAATTCAATCAGAAATACTTATAAACTCAGAATTCAGATTATAACTTGAATAAACAGGTTTATACCAAGGAGTTAAGTGTAAAAACCTGCATTTTTCTGCAAGAAACTCCCCCCCCCCAATTATTAGGCTGAAACATAACAGTGTGAACAGCTCCACTCCATTCATTATTGTATTTGTACATTTATGGTGTGTGTGTGTGTGTGTGTGTGTGTGCACGCGTGCTTTTTCAAAGTTGACCGAGAAGCTGAATTTCTAAAGATGACAAAAGAGAGCTTTGGCACACAAAGCCAAAGTCTGAATCCAGACAAAGACAGTGTACTACCTATTGTTTTGTAAAGCAATGAGAATGTTTTTCTCTTACTGCAACTTGATAAAATTACTAAACCTTGAAGAGACAGAGCCCTGTTTCCATATATTGTGTTGAGAAAAAACAAAAGGGTTAAATGGTCTGTATCCAGACTTAGTCAAACTTAGACCCATTGAAATCAATGAGACACAAGTTAGTCATGACTAAGTCCGGATACAACCCAGTGTTTTTGTATTTTTCTCAGCTGACGCATATGCAGCATGCCATTTTAATAGCATACTAATCACTCTACTAGTTACTAGCAAAATGTCCAGCCTTATGGGATGGAGAGAACGCCAATATATTTATTATCAGGTGCTTGTGAGGAAGTCTCCCATGAGCTTGCTTGGCAGACTCTGGGTTGCCTACCTGTAAGATCTGTCTCATCTGGGGTTGGGAACCAGCATTCCAGGTATTGCTCTGTGGAGGAAGACCTCTGTGAGCTTACTTATGAGACACTATGGTGCCTACCTGTAAGACCTATACCACTCGGTCTTGGGCTTGAGAAGGGGAGTGGCCCTGCAAGCATTTTCAGAAAGCAACAGCCCAAGATGCACTGTATCTGTGAGGAAGACCTCTGTGAGCTTGCTTGTGGTGCCTACCTGTATGTTGGAAGGTGTCTCATCTTCCTTGGGAAGGAGCATAGGCATGTAAGCTTTGACTTGCTTGGGATTTTAAAACTTCAAATCACACGCAAAAGAGATAACAAGGAATGGCTGATAAATTGCCCAGAGGCTGGGATGAGAGGCTATGACACTGGACAGGGAAGTAAAGCCAGTTTGTGTGCCCCACCCTCCATATATGATTAGTCCAACTTGCCTTGCTATTCAGCTAGTTAATCCCAATACCTTGGGTTGAGATCTCTGGGATAAGTGGAACATTCTATGCCTTTAGACCTCTGGCCATGTCATTCCCATGAGAACATTATTGGGACCTATGTCTTTTCATTTCAGTCTAAGATGGAAACTGCAACTAAGGCACATATTTTAAGTATCCTGGGGTGCCCCAGAGGATGCCAGGGGAGCTCAGATACTGTGCTTCCTTTGAGGGGCCCTCTTCTTTTTATTCAGTTTTTTTTTAAACAATTCGGTTTCTTCAATCTGTTTTTTATAAACAGACTTCTATTTCTCTTATCTTCTGTAATTTGTACTGGTTTTATAGTTTATTGTAGTCATCTCTAAAATTATTTTATTCGCCAACACAAAGCTTTATCAAAAAATAAAATAGAGAAATTATCTCCTCCAGAACTCAAACAAACTACTGGATTTCTTTCATTAGTTCCAAAATTCATTCAGCTCCTCTGACATTGGAAGTGAATTGCTCTCCTGGTCTCCCTTACTTTTTCAGGAATTTGGGAACTAGACATAAGCCATTTAAATAATCATCATGGCAAAAATTCTGCTGTCTGTCTGTCCCCAGTAAGAACTGAAGCGAAACATGACGTCAATTTTTTGTGCCCAGGCAGAAGATCACTTTTTATAGCTTTTGGACACACACTGTATGGTTAAACCCTGGGTTACAGCTCTAGGTTGTCTCTCCCCCAACAACTCAAGAGTTCTGAGTTTGCACATCATGATAAACAACCCAGAAGTGAATTCAACAGAGCATCCCTGGGTTGCTTAAGTGCAGCAGGAGCAATTGGGCTACTGAGAGGCAGCACGCTTGCTTGCCCCCGCTCGTTCTGGACAACCAAGTTTTTTTTTAAAAGCCTGGATTGCCATCATGTCCGACTGCAGCCAGTGTAGGAGGATGGGACAAACCCCCTTTTTTCTTTGTACTCCTCCAGTTAGGATCTGGTTGCACAGCTTGCTACCCAGCAAGCTACATACCCAGGCTTCCAATAACGTTGCTGATTGTAACTTGTTGACTTTGTCCCATGAACTGAATGGGAGCTACTGACAAACAAGGCCACTCTTATCTGCCTTACGGGTCTGCTCCTATATCCACATAGTCCTAACCACCTTTCTTAAATAAAACTAGAGTGTGTTGAAGGGACAGAACATTGTTACTAGTTACGATATATAGATATCCTTGTAAGTGTATGTTAAATTCCTCCCAAAGTACCTGACATCAGAATGACTATTTGCCAATGACATATTACAGAACCCCAGTGCACTGTTATGACTTTTACCACGTTTAAGGAGAAGTCTTGCATCATTGATCTATGGGATGTCATATTATGAAGATGTTTATTGTATTTAAGAACAAACAGATACATTAATCTTACAGCCTCCTAGGCTGTAATCCTAGGTGTGTAATCCTACACACACTTACCTGGAGTAAATCGCACTGAACTCAATGAGACTAACTTCTGAGTACACATGTATAGGATTGCATCGTTGTTCATCTTTGTTTCTATCCTGGAAGTATTTGACAGTGATGTAGTATCACAGCATCAATTCAAATCTCAAGGAGGATATCCCTCTTCATTAAACATCCAATGTGACATTTAATGCTAGCACGTAGGCATGGAAATGAATATAATAGCTGGGTGTGGGTCTAATCTTTATGCTTCATTATGTGGTACGTGCAATTTGCAATGACATTGCAGAGTAACAATAGCCATCAAAGTCATGTTAATGTTCCAAGACTGATCTGTATTTATCTTAAATAGAAACAAAACCATAAAGTAACCAGAGCAGATCTTATCTTTTACATTTGTGTTTATTTTCATGATGGAGGAAAGTAGAAGGAAAGTGTAAGATGAATAGTCTGTATGACATGCAACAGTATTCCAAAATAGAAACTGTTTTGGAAGAGGTTCTTCAACAAACCTAGTTTAATTCTAATGCTGATTTCTTACTACTTGTTGATAATGACAAATAATAAGAAAATAATTTTCACTAAGGAAATTTCAGGTTTTGTCACATGAACCTTAGGCAGACCAAATCTAGCTGAATTGCAGCACACTGGAGACCTGCACAAGCAAGTTTCCAGGGTATCAAGTATTTTACCCAAGATGCCAGCATTCTCTTGGGCCTTCATTCTCCAGATAATCTCAACTGTGCAAGCCCCAAACGTGGAGCCTTTTCGGGGTGCTTGAGAAGAATAAGTAAAGAAACAGGGAGTGGGCCCTTGCACAACCTGAGTAGCAAACTCTGAATCCTGTAGTTTCCTGCCCCTTAGGCAGCAACACTTTAAGCCCACTTATACTTAGGTTTCATTAACACCAATTGTATGTGATAATAAGCTGCACAGTAAAACAAATAATAAACAATAGCTATTGTTTCGCTTAGACTTCTCTTTACTAGCCTAGAGGTACAAACGTATCATTTGGCATGCTATCTTACAGGTTGTTTTCTACAATCTGTAGCACCTCTCTACTTACTGGGCTCCAAGACAAACAGACCATGACTTTTGGCAAGCCTTTATTTTTATCCTCATCCAACCCATATAATCCTCCTTCCCTTTGTGTACTGTCCCACAGGGTCACTTTGTCTTTTCTGGGGAAGCTCTAACCAATTAATTTGCCAGGTTTCTCCTTCTGGCATTGTAAGTACCCATTAAGGTCCATTTCTCAAGCATAAGAAGTTGGTTGTTATTTTCCTTCTTTTCACAGGCTATTATGGCACTATTTGGAAGATAATATATATGAAAGAAAAATTTAACCTACCATGGAGAGTTGGGTGGTGCTGGTTATTGACATATTAAGATCTTTAGCATGCCCCAATGGGTGTCACAAGTATCTGGCCACTGTGTGAACAAAATGCTGGACTAGATAGACCCTTGGTCTGATCTGGCCTGGCTCTTCTTATGTTCTTATATTATGTCATTCTACTACTAGTATGGTTGTGCTTATGCTGCCTGTTCATTGCAAAAAGAGAACAACACCTCCAGAGTTTCTTACAACTTACAGTTTTGTTATGACTTGAATTAAAACACTGTCAACGTAATAATAAAAGAAGAGGTGATGATTACTACTACCACTACTACATTTCTATCCAGCCCTTTTTCCTCTTGCAAGGAACCAAGGCAGCTTACAAGAGCCTCCTCTCCATGTTATCCCCACAACAACCCTGTGAGGTAGGTTAGGCTGAGAGTCTGTGACTGGCCCAAAGTGAGCTTCATGGCCGAGTGGGGACTAGAACCTGGGTTTCTCAAATCTCAGGCCAATGCTAACCACTACTCCACACTGGATATAACTGGCATCACCAAATAATGTGGCTTGATTTAATTAAAATCACAAATAAATGTAATGTACTGTGTTCTAATAAGCTGCAAATGCACCTGAAAATAGGATAGCTGAAAGTTAAAAAAAAATAAAAAATAAAGTCACTATAAGTTAAAGAAGGTTGAAGTAAAAAGTTAAGCAAGCAAATCAATGAAGTAATTACTGCCCTCTGTGGACAATATTGCACCTTTAACTTTGCACTGCAATGTGAAGAATAGGAAAGGGGTACATTGTATTATGATTTTAGTCATTTGAGAATGTTACTTTACTGGTTTAACAAGACTGACCAGAGATATATACTTTAAGTCACTGCACAAAGTTAAGGCTACTATGATGTCCACTAAAGTGGATTATTTCCTCAAATTTGCAGTTCTTTGCTTTTCATCATTTAAACTATATGACCTTATGCATTAACAGTAAATGGATTTTTTGCCACTGAATGGTTAAAAGAAGAAAAAACAGCTCATTTTAACTTTCAGTAGCATCATTAAACAAACTGAGAAAAAAAATAGCTCTACTTAATGTGTCTCTATTATAGTAATATAGTAAGTATTATTACTTACTACCTCCAGGATCTTGCATAAAATAAGCAGAAACGTTGGCTTCATCTTTTCCATATTGATTCTGTGCCACCAAGGTATAATTGCCGTTGTTCACATGAGTAGGGTTGTCCAGCTGAAGGCAGCCATGGTATTCAGTCTGATTGATAACATGTATTTTTGTCCAGATATAGTCTGACTCATTCAGCTTAACCCCATCATGCAGCCATGTCAGGATCGGTTGAGGATTCCCTCTCACGCTGAATGGAATACACCAGTGGTGGTCCGGATATGGCATTTCAAGAAATGTGATATTTGGTGGAACTACATTAAGAACAGTAAAAGCAACATTAGTATCCCATGTCTTCTCCTCTGTGCAAATTCATCAGCTTGTTTTAAATAATTAAATCTAAGGAACTGGTTGAAAGGCAGAATATAAATGCAACAAATGAATTGTTTTATTTTTCACATATCTATTAATAAAGGAATTCTCTAGAACAGGAGATGGGTGCACAGGTTCCCTATCCCTGCTCTAGGGTACATTATAATAAAGGGTTGTTTATGGTATTATGCTTTCCTTCTTCACTTTTTTTGCGGTGGGAGAGCACTGACTTGTTTATATCCTTCTATCACTCAGCGCTTCCTACACCATGTTTATTGTATATAAACTTGTAATACATCTCACATTGAACTACAGTTCCTTTTCTGTATCTACTCCATCATGAACGTTACTTCAGCCAATTTTCTAAGTAGTGTTTAGACCAGAAGTTGACAAAGCCAGGCAAAGCTAAACTTCTACCATCAATGCAGCATAGTTCTCTTAAAACCTTGATTCATGCCTCATTTCAGAAATGGAATATAGAAAGAAATGCATGATTTCATATTGTCTATGGTCATGCTCTTAGTTTGCTTTATGGCTAAGAGAAGAGCAATTCTGTACCATCAATCAATTCCCCACTGTAAACTATGGAATTGGGCCAGATCAAAAAGATGCAGCTTAGGTCATCTAGTTACTGACAGCACCAACTCCAAATCTCTTGCTCAGTGGCTTCACGTACACAATAAACACAGGGAAGCGTTCAGAGGAAGCATAATAATTATGGCTATATATATTTAATGGCAATCTGAAAAAAATGAATTTCTCCTCAATGCTAATTCACGCCTTGCAAATATGCATTTTATATATGATCAAAAACAATAGTTGGACAATATCTTTATTAGGACCAGCCAAAATGCCACAAATGTATGTAAGCTTTTGAGTTCTCCAGAAGCTGATTTAGAGAGTTACTCTTAGGATCTGGATAAATAAGGTTTAGTGAGCTAGTTTGATGTTTCATTTTATTTTAAAAGCAACTGCTTATTTCTCAACTTCTCCCTGCTTGGTTCTTTTAATAAACAAACTGGGCACTATTCATTGCTGCCGGCTCACTAGCAGGACCCACCGCTAGCACAACAGGAAGCTAAGGGATCCTGCAATAATCAGAAACAAGTGAAATGGTCATTTCAGCACAGCTTGCAAAAGGGAGCTCCACTGACCTGTCCTGATCTGGACATGTGCATTTCTGGGATTACTGTTGGAAGCACTACTTCCTGATGCTCAAGTACAGGGTCCCATTGGCACAATGGCAGGAGCATCGCAGCAGTATTAGAGCTGCCCATTGAATTAGAAACTGGACTTGATTTGATTCTCTTGCCTAGGAGAAATCAAAAGCTTGCACAGTTTAGTGGAAATCTGCTTGGTCCTAATAAAGGTCTTCCCAATTGTGGACTGGGGGGTGGGGGTGGGGTTTCTCAGGGACAGCACAGCTATCTTTTGTTTTTTTACAGATTATGTATCTTTTTGAAGAAGTCTCAGCAGAAAATCTAAAATTGTAGTTCTATGTTGATTTCATTTGACTATGATTATCAGCAACCAAAACTTTACATAAATTTATTTACATACAGAACACCGTGAGGTCAACAGAAGCTTGGTCTTCGCCCACGCTGTTTTCTGCTACACAAGAAATCTGCACACCACTGTCATTTGATGAAACATTCCTTATGGTTAGAGAAGCTGGGCTCTTATTTGTATCACTCTAGAAGAAAAAAACAAAAATTTAAATAGATTAGGGGTGGTTCTATTGAGTCCCCTACCATGGACATCTACATATTGCTAATGCTAAGAAGCTTATTTAAATTTAAAGACATTTACAAAACATTTTATTAAATTCTAATAAAATGTTCATCAGTTTGTAGGGCTACAGTTTGGTTTCTGGCTATGCATTCCATTCTTCACTGGATAGACTTGCTGTGTGGGAGACACAGAAGGAGGTGGAGACCTATCAGCAGACCGACCATGACCCTTCTTTTACTGAAGACAATCAGGGTCTCTACACTGTCCACAGAGTCATTCTGCCTCCATCATTTCATCGACATTCTGGACTTCTGGTACATCTTTGTTCACTATAGAACAGGATGATAAAAGCTCAGTGGGACCAAGAGATGATGGCTTGCACTTCTCTTTTATACTTATAATTATTCTTGTAACATTATACTTCCAGTGTTGGTTGATTCCATTTAATCCAGTTTTGGGCCCATCCCTCTTTCACTCTTCGTTGCTTAAGCAAATCTGTAATACATCCCAAAATGGTATAACATTTGCCCCATAGATTGTTAAAATATGTAGATGAAAAGCTGTCTGCTCAAGGAAAAGGCAGTGCTTTCACCTTGCAAAACCCGATGTTGCTTACATCGCCCACATCAGACCTCTCAAACTGTTGGATAATACAGACTTCTGTGTCCTGATTCTGCCAGCAATATTTAAAGCAATAAAAACCAAAAACATCCATTCTTTCCTAGGATTTCTTCCCATGCTCCCTTTCCCCCTTTAGAGGCATACACTGCCACCCCCTTTCCCTCCATTGTTGGCCATCCTATTATCATGGACAGCTATAGTTAGGGTTGTCACCTTATAACCAGAATGTCATGCTACACCTTTCTTATTATTATTATCATCATCATCTTTCCATCCACACACACTTAGGTAATTTGGGGGCTACAAAATTAAAAGACGGTGGAGTCCAGAGCTGACTGCTGTTTAAAGAATGGAGTTAGGAAATCCAGAAGCTGCCTGGAGTGGGAGCACAGAACAGGACAGGACAGATGTCTTCTGAAATGTGTGGTGGGGGAGGAGAAAGAAGAAGCTAGAGCAGGGAGCCTTATACGTTCAGCCTACTTCAAATTTTGTACAGTAAGTTGCTACACTGTTTAGGGAAAAGACGTATCTGAAAGCTTTGGGACAGTATGTCTAGATAAGCTCTAACTTTTGTTCCTACCTCTTATACTCTTTATCATATATACTAACCCAGCAACAGATTTCCATGCGCGGTGCTGATGCGTATTCCTATCTGCACCGGGATGCTTGTCTGAGCACAAATGAACTGGCTGGATGCCTCTTTTGATATTAATATGGATGTGCACCTATCTCTGAAGCTAGCAAGTGGGGCCACAACTACAGCTAGATCAGGACCAATGCTCTTAGCTTTATACGTTTGCTGATTAGTCACTTAGCACTGAGCTGACTTCCTGAATTTGTCTACTGAGTAACTGCTCTTTTCTCTACCCACTCTTGAAATCCTTCTATCACAAATCTATCCAGAGTTTGAGCTGATTTTCCTAACTATCTCAGGCAGGTATCAACAGTGTTCCACATCTATCTGCCAGGGGCAAGTGTCCCTTGCCCTCTGGAAATGAAGATTCATGGCAGCCTATGCCAGGCTCTCACTAATACAGCCATTTAGATAAGAACAGAAATAACACCCATTTCTCCATATCCAACCATCCATGAAAGTGAAACAGCACCCTGTCTTTCCCTCCAGACCTCCGTGCTTTCTACAGGACTTGAGGGAGAGGTGGAGGCCCTTTTGGAGAAGGACAGAAACAGCAGGACAAATGTTTTGTAAGCAGCTTTGAAGCAGCAGGTATTTCTCCTTCTCCAAAGTTATTCTCCTCCATCTTTCTCTAAACATTCCTGCAAGTCAGAAAACTTTTCCTCTCCCTTAAGCCCTGTAGCATTCAGTGAGGGTTTGGAAGAGGAGAGGATTTGTCTCACACTGACATTTTTTGCAAAAGAAAAGAAACAACCGTTATTCCACTTTTAAAAACCTCATCCACATGGTAGAAAAGACTCCACTTCTCTCCTTGTGTGCTTGCCAGAAGGCTTGGGAAAGAGGTGAAGTCATTTCACTCCTGTAGCAATTTGGAGAAGGTAAAAAAACCCACAGCAGACAGATTCTGATATTTTTTTTTCTTCTTCATACCACAACACAACCCTGGGCTCTTCCAGAAGCCCTCTGCACATGCCAAAAAGATGGGGGAAGAATTGGTAGTAAAGACAAATAGAGGCTCGGCTGTTAAGACAAGCTGATATTTCAAAATAAATAATATTTTTAAAAATACAAGAACGTGATTTGGGGGGTTGGGTATACATTAAAAATATTCTGGAAGTCATTTCTAGGGCAGTGATGAAGTATCTCAAAGTTAATGTACCATATCACTAAACTATACTGTTTTAAACATGTTTTTAAAATTAATTTTTTTTGTAAAGTAATGACTAAGAAAACCAAAGTATGCTAATAATAACCTTAAATATTATACAGGAAGACAATGCTCTGACCGGTTTGCTATCCAAATACAAGATGGAAATCATTTTGTAGCTACAGCTTTATAAGTAGAGCATGCACATGTAATACATTAAAGAAGCTCCAAGAATCATATCAAAAAGCCCTAGTCACATCCAATGCTGTATTTTTAGAAGGGTAGCCCTTCCACTGTACTTACTATGACTGTGGAACTATATTCTAGCCACAGAAACTGATCGAAAATACACCCACATAGACATAAATGGATACGAAGGCTACAAAAATGCCATTCAAACACTATATATTACCAAAGGCATTATGATACTCGATATCCTCCTGTCCAAATCAATATGCATATCTGGTATATCAATCAGTATATAAACAGGAGTGGGAGATAGATCAAGGCACGCTTCCCCTAATAGATGCCTGAGCTTTTAAATATATATAGAAACCCATCTCTCACTTGAAGAATCATAGCAATATTTCATAGAATCCTATCATATTTTCAAGGTTCAGGTGAGCAAAAGCTCAAATGCTTTCTAATTGAATTATAGGTATTTTGTTATTAGCAATTGTTGTGATTAACAGTCAACCTCAATGCATGAAGATTTTAGCTGGAGATCTTATATTCAGCTGGTCCATTGTATCTGCATCCTGGTAAAACACAGAAAATTATCTAATAATTTTCTGAGATGAAAACAGTAACTAGTTTACTGAACAGAAGCCATGAAGTCAATTCCATCTGATGGCCTCTTAATCTAAGAAATTAAATGACAACCACCAAATTTTGCTAATATCCTTATTTATGTTTCTTTCAATAAACTGCCATTATAAATACGTTTGCATTTTTATATAAACGTAGAGAATGATCAGATCATGAAGAAAAGAGCTAGTTATCTAAGAATTAACAGCTCCTGCCAATAGTCACAGACATGTTTGTGCCTGGCATGGAGGGAGAGGGAGCCTTTGTGGATAACCAGCGCAGAAGAGAAAGAAAGCCTACATGTTACATAGCCCACCATTTGTCTGCCCTGAGGTTTAATCCTGGCTGGCCTCATACCATGATGTCAGCCTAGTGGCAGCACATGATAGAAAGACCGGAATGATCTCTTAATCCAGTTAAGAATTCATAAGGGGAAGAGGATCATAAGCCCAGCCGATATTCAGCTATATCTTCCACTGGTCCCTAATTCAGGCTGCAGATTGTGCTGGTTTTGCTATGGATGTTAGGCAGTCACAGGCTGCCAGGACTGGAAAGGTATGTTTTCTGGAACTCCTGACTGGCTCTTAGAGCCCCAAATGGTTTGCCTTCTACACACCCATTCTTGGTAACATCCTGTGTGGTTTGCACTGTGTCACAACTGGCATTTTTACATCAGGCAGAATGTGGGACTTGGGCCTAGTAAGTGGGAAAGGTCAGCTCTATGTGAACCTCAAGGAGGACCCTCCTTTATGTATGTGCCCATTCTGGTCCTGCACACACCCAACTCACAAATCTATTTATTCATGGCTCAGTCAGCACTTCACAAATTATACTGTATTATTCTACACTGGGTTATAAGTAGGTTTTAGCAGAAATGAAAGCAATCAGAAAATTAACTATATACTACTTCAAAAATTGTGTACTACCTTGGCAGATCCACATACTGTAACATAAAATTCTTACCTCATGTTTTGAAACAATATTACTGAAAACCCAAGCTATACTTGGTGGGGGAGCTCCTGTAGCATCGCAGTACAACGTGACGCTTCTTCCTTCAACAACAGTGAGGTTATGTGTGTTCAGCTTGACTGAAGGCAAGCCTATGAAACAAGGAAGGGATACTTCTTTGTGCTGCATTTGACACAAATTCCACAGATACAGCATATGCGTCTCAGTTCTCATAAATTATCAGATATATTTTGGCACATCAGAACAGAGTTTTACAATAAACTGAGCACAAATTCATTTGTTTAAGCTTCTGTCAGGGAGGTTTTTGGTCTCACCAGTAGCGCTAAGCTGAAAATGGATACCCAACCATATAAATCTATCACCAAAGACGGTTGTTTTTATGTAACTATGTAAGTTCTCTAACTTATATAGTTTTTAACATATACGTGGAGTATTTTACTGAAGTGGAAAATGCCCCTGCAAAATCCTGGATCCCATGCTAAAAGTTCCCAATCAGTTTTCCCACATAAACATTTCAACACGTAAGAGATACGAACTGTAGAATACATCACAGAGTACTATCAAGTCCCACAAGGCAGTGTTGTTCTTAAATTACGGGTCACCCTTGATAATAAGCTGGGTTTTTTATAACAGAGCTGTCTGGGATATTGTGTACATAGTGAATCTTTGCTGCAGTAATGACTCTTACTACTATTATTTATTTTCAAGAAGGAAGATAAATGGGGTTTTGCTTGTAACCTTTTGGAATGACAAATAAGCTGCATAATGTGAGCTCGTACAACTTTTCTCTTTTGGAAATCTGTGTATGTATGTATGTATGTGTATATATACACACACACACACACACACACACACACATAGAGCATTAATAAAAATAGTGACAATGTGAAGTCCAAGTACTAATACCACCCCTGCAGTTTGCTGAATGCATTACTGCTTCCTAAAGAAAAGTGAACTGAATACGTTCCATATGTTGGCTACATTTTGTGTGCAGCCATAATGAACACGTGCAAAGACACAGAAATGAACATGTACCCTCAAAATCATTACATGCAAAAATCTGAAGACCTGTCAATCAAGCTAATAAAATACAGGCAAAGATAATACTACTCATTGCATCCTTCCGTCCTGCCTCTTATTAGCTATCGGTTTCCATTCACAGTACCAACCAAACTGTACTAATGAGGCAGCTTGCTTGCTTGTTTGCTTGCTTGCTTGATTTATTAATTACATTTATATCCCACCTTTCTTCCATCATGGAACTCAAGGTGGCTACAGTACATGTGGTTCCCAGGGGGTCTCCCCTCCAAGCACTGACCAGACCCAAACCTGCTTAGCTTCAGCAAGGTGGCTGCCTCATGTGCTTTCAGACTATGCCCTGGGACCTTTAGAGAGAAACAGCATTCTAAAAATGAACACATGATAATACCAAAAGCAGAAACATACTGTGTCCAATGTCATGAAAATTCTTAAAAAGAAAAAGAAGCAAACACAGGAGATGCAATCATAGCCCTCCCAGTCTGTGGAAATCCAAGTCTTCTTTCGCAACATAAAATTATCACTTGAAAACATTTTTTCAAAAAACAACTAAGCAGCATCCATGTCACTTTGCAGTTCGAAACACAGCAGTATGCATATGGCCAACTTAAAATAATTGTACTGCATGTGAAAATAGTGTTAAAATACTTACAGCGCAATCCTATGGGAATAGGTGGCCGCCTCCGAACTTGGAGGTGACTGCCTATCCAATGCAGGGAAGGAGAAGAACGGAGGGGATTGATCCCTCCACGCTTCTCCTGTCCAGAATTTGCGGCTAGACAGCCAATTGTGACTGTCTAGCCACAGGAAGGCGGAGCGGGGGAGGAGGCTGCCGGATGACACATAGAATGTGTCGTACCGACATTTTCGCCTTCTCTGCCCCTGAACGCCCCCTGGAATGCCCCGTTTTGGCCGCTCCGTAGTCCTCTTCTGAGCAGGAAGCATGAGGCTGTTCCGCGCTGCCTGTGAGGCAGTGTGGAAGTGGGGGAAGGTTGGTTCTCTGGGAACCAACCTTGGAGTGCGGGCTCCAAGGTCAGTTCCCAGAAAACCACATATCCTATGGCCATCTAGCCACTCACTAGCGGCCATAGGATTGCTCCCATCACACTACACGACACTTTTCAAGAACGTAAGCCTTGCAAAAATTATTCATATTGTCACGCATACCCCACTTTCCCAAGCAGCATGGAACTTCCAAGGGCACAACACTTATTCAGGTTTGGTCTCCTTTAGAAGGAGATTTCCCTGGAGACTTAAGGTGATTTTGCAATATTTCAGTTTATTTCCAATACACACATTAAGAATAGTTGGAAATACAGCTTAGCTCCTACAAGCTGCAAATTCCATTGCTGCTGCATCAAAGAGTCATCCCTGTATCTGCAGATACTGTTAGCTTACAGTGCTCAAAACTTGCTCTCTCCCTGCTAGCCTCCCTTTCTCTCTCTTGTAGTCCCCCTCTCCAACTGAAGCTTCCATTTCTTTTTACACAGAAATCTAGATTACATCATCCTTAGCCGGTAGAGGGAAAGATATGCCAACTACTCTGCCCCACATCTCCACAACCCCACTCTGATTGGTTTTACATTCCTGGGGCAGTTTCTGCTATTACCTGGCTATCCAGAGAGCATACACTAGCTATTTAGCCAGCAATCTCTCTAACAAAAGCAAGGCATAGGCATTGCTGGCAAGCAGGTTTGGCCAACTTTGAGCAGTCCTTCTTAGCCATATTAACCCTCTCCTGTCCAAACCCAAAACTGTAATCCAGCATCCATAAAACCATTAACAGTAACAGCAGCTGAAACATAAGATTCTGTTCCAGTTGGTTCCTTACATGTGCTTATAAGGCACACACAGCTGTCCCACAAGTACATTCTTTGGGAGGACGCAAAAGGCAACTGGTTCATTCCCAAAGCATACGTTCTAGGAATATATTTAAATATGAATAACCAGACACAAATCCTAAACAAAATTACACCAGGGAAAGCCCAAATGGTATGTCCTATAAACTGAGGCTAGAAATCTGTAACATGGTTTTCCTGAGACCCTAAAAACATAGTTCATTATCATTCTAGCTTATTTTATTCTTTGATAACAGAACTGAACAACTGTTCCACAAAATTAAAGGATATAAAAGTATTTGTAAGGGAAAAAAATCTCAATCTAGATTATGATGGGGAAAACATTAATATTCAAATCTGTTTGTTGCTGCTTATGATTATGTTCATGAAACAAACAATTTGGAAGCTCCTTAAGAACTCTCCTTTGCCTATTCAGATAGGATCATGTGAAATATTTAACTAAAACAATTGAAAACCCAAAGAACATTGCGTGAAGGATAGGGATGGGTGACAAATTTCTTCAGTTCTCATTTCAACACAAATTTGCCAGATTATAGTTTCAAAACCTAAACACAACCCAGAACACAGTTAGACATTAAAATTAATACTTTTCCAAAGTTTGCAAAGCAGTTTGCAACAACAACGTGTACAAGCAACGCATATACTTGAAAAAGTACGCACACAAAACGCATACATCCAAAAATGCAGTTGAAACAGTGCATACAAAAATGTATACCTTTGGGGAAATGTGCACAAAAATGATTTATTCATTGGAAAAATGACTTGCAAAAATGCATACAAAAAAAGCCTGCAGTCCCCTCCTCACAGTTACACTACAGGAGAGGAGAGGAGAGGAGAGGAGAGGAGAGGAGAGGAGAGGAGAGGAGAGGAGAGGAGAGTTCACAGGCCCAAAGCTCATGCACATCTCAATGAGGCCAATATCTACGCTTCAACTTCGATGTGCAGTTTTGTAACACAAGAAGTTTCTCACCTCTGTTGATACGGATCTCCTACAATCAAGAGGCTGTGTATCTCTGCATCAAAAACAGTACACTATTTGTATAACATATACCTTTAAACGTATTCTTCAGGTCAGAATCTACTGTATTTTGCAGAGGACCGCAAGCCTCAGTCAATAGATCAATGAAAGCCTTGGCTGCAGATTAACATTTTCTCCATGATTAATCACTGGGGCTGACACTGGAGGGTACACCACTATGCAAACCACATAGATTCTTTGGACCCCTCCTCCCTCTGCCAAAATCAATGAAAAGTAAACTTAAGGCACACTTTTTTTCCAATTGGTATCCTTTGGATTTATATCCAGATATTTTCCATTTCAGAGTGAAACCACCATGGTTTTCCTTCTAGCAACATGAACCACCGAACACTAAAGCTGGACCTACTCAGTTAAACCATTGCCAGAATGTCTTTTAAATTGAGATTTTCCACAATACTTTAGAAATGATAGCTTGTTCATTTTAAGTCATTTTGTGGTTGGTGTGTTACTGTATTCAGGAATATACAGGATTCTCAAACTGAGAAGAAAGAAAATACTGAAGATGGCTTTCCCTTCTAAACTTGAAACGTAATATGCTTATTACATTTTCAATAAAGAGAAGCTGTGCCTTTCTTTCACTAACTTGAAAAAAGGCACCTATATTGAGGTTTTTACTTTTTAGTAATATAAAATGTATTTATAGATCATCAAGATGATCTGTAAATGTGAGAGCCAGTGTGGTGTAGTGGCTAGAGTGCTGGACTGGGAGTTGGGAGATCCGGGTTCTAGTCCCCACCTGGCCATGGAAGCTCACTGGGTAACTTTGGGCCAGTCACAGACTCTCAGCCCAACCTACCTCACAGGGTTGTTGTTGTGAGGATAAAATGGAGGAGAGGATTATGTACACAGCCTTGGGTTCCTTAAAGAGCAAAAAGGGCAGGATATAAATGTAATAAATAAACAAACAAACAAACTAGAAAATCTCATTATTATTAAAATATCTATAATTTTACAGACTGGGCAGTTCCTGTGTTCTCATGATACCAATTACGAACATCAGTCAGGACACAGAGGGGTCAAGACACACAAGTTGCAGAAGCGATGCACCCAGGCCTCAACACAAAGTCTAGACCCAATTACCAGGGTATCTCGATTAGGGATGTCAGAGAAATCCACAACGGATTCAATGAGTTTGGATTTCTATGAATCCAACCCATGGATTCCACAGCAGATTGGCTTTTTCTGAGTTGCGTGTATTCTACAGACTTACAAACTGTTTTTTTAATTTGCTGGAACTGTATGTGAATTTCATCATACAAAAATACAAAAAAAAAATTAAAACTCCAGCTGAAAATGCACATTTCCTCCCATAGGCTGAAGCACAAAAATGCACATTTTGAGGGATTTGTGCATTTTCCAGCGTGAATGCAAGTACAGGAAATTGAGAAAAATCCTATTCTATCAATAAGTGGACAACAAAATGAAAGACACCTCATAATCCATGAAATGCAGATGGAACAGATTTAACAAAATCCGTACATCCTTAGTCTTGACCCAGAGATTCCCAAGCCCGGATCAACAGAGACAGAAACCCCAACTCTGAAATCACTGGGGGGAATGGCACCCTCCACACCAAGGCCCTTGTGCTCCCCAGCGTCTGCTTGCCAATGCGGAAAATGCATCTCGCAGGAACTAAAAGCCAAACTACATGTTATGCCACTTGCGTGGCATGTAGTTGAGGGTTAGCTTTTTC
Source organism: Heloderma suspectum (assembly GCF_057233095.1). NCBI lineage: Eukaryota > Metazoa > Chordata > Lepidosauria > Squamata > Helodermatidae > Heloderma > Heloderma suspectum. The sequence goes on from NC_139459.1 coordinate 93,732,955, forward strand.
TTTACTGTAAGCACAAATGGCCCGAATTCAGATCAGGACCACTGCACACCAGGAGAGGGTGATTAAATCTACACACACACACACCATTTTCCTCTGAAGTCCTCCCCCCCTCCCCCCCCCCAAGTAGAGGTTAACAAAAGAAACAGTGTTAATTGGCAACAATATGTGTTTTTTTCCTACTGTTAAGCTTCACCCCACTGGGGGAATTTCAGGAAGCAAATGGAGGGGGAGGTTTAATCTTCCCCTCCCAGTATGAGGTGGTCCAGATCCAAGTCAGGGCTACACATCCTTACAGTAAAGAAAAAGCTAAACCTCAGCTATATGCCACACGATTAGCATAACACGTAGCTTGACTCATAGATACACCATCTTCAGTAGTAAATGGGAGAGCCTTGTCTATTAGATGAAATCTAGTTCTTCCCTTAAAGGGAAAGGAAGGGAAGGAGTGGTAAAGAATTCTAGCTTTGCTTTTATTAATGGAACATGCCCAATAAGCAACTCTAGGCATGTTTGTTGTATCAAGTACCTGACAGGGCACAGCAGCAGAGAGATGTAGTCTGTCTATTGGCATGAGTTTATTTCTGCAACAATGCTGCATTTTGTTTCTACTTTCTAATTAGGGTGTAGCTGTTTCATCATAGGTATGCCACTCTGGCATGGTTGATTCTTTTGTAATGAAAAGCTTAATGGCTCAGGAACCATTAAAAATCTGATCTGAATTCATTATAATTTCTCTGTATCTCACTTTCAGCTGTGAGTGCTGTTTCTCATGTTGCTATAACAGCAGCATCCATGCACAAGAGCAAGGTATCGGCAGGCTTGGAGGAACCCCAAGGTTTGCAGAAGTACAAAAAAACTTTAGGAAAAAAATATAATGGGGAAAACTTTCCCTAACAACCCAACGAGGATGGAGTGTCCTCTTTGGCTCCGGAGTGCTGACTGACTTTTGCAGGGAAAAACAAAAAAATGGGAGGGAGAATAGAATGGAGTACCCTGGAAAGGGGGGGGGGGCATGGCTGATTTACTGCAACAGTCCACAAGGGCACACCACACTGCAACATTTTGCTTTAAGTCCCACTTGTCCCATATGAATATGCCCGCCAAAGAAATGCAATGGAAACTTGAAAATTCATGCAAGTTTAATTAGTTCAATAGAACTGAAAGGACATGTAATAGAAAAGAAGGGCAAATCATTGTGCAGGTTGTTTCCTTGCCTAACAAGATTTTAAATGAGCACATTACTAAGACAGCTTGTTTCAGTGATTCATGTGAATCACAGAAAGTACAAATTTTCTGTATTAGGTTCTGTTTGCAAAACTGTTCATTAGAGGTTATGGAAAGAAAGCTCTATCTCTGGATATAGCAATCTGTCAACACAAGTGCCCATCAGCTTTTGCTTATTAATTCAAACTTCAGCAGTATCCATCAGTCAATCAGGCAGGAACCTAAAACAAACCTCTGGAACATTTAGATATTAATTACACTGGATAGGAAACAGGCAGGATTAATAAGATATTTGATGCAGGAAAACACAGGGAATGCTGATCAAATTTGCAGATGACACAAAATTGGGCGGGATAGCCAATACTTTGGAAGACAGAAACAAAATTCAAAGTGATCTGGATAGACTGGAGCGCTGGGCAGGAAACAACAGAATGATATTTAATAGGGATAAATGCCAAGTTCTGTACCTAGGAAAAAGAAACCGAATGCACAGTTACAAGATGGGGGATACGTGGCTCAGCCACACTACAAGTGAGAAGGATCTTGGAATTGTTGTCGATCACAAGCTGAATATGAGCCAACAATGTGATGTGGCTGCAAAAAAGGCAAATGCTATTTTGGGCTGCATTAATAGAAGCATAGCTTCCAAATCCTGGGAAGTACTAGTTCCCCTCTACTCAGCACTGGTTAGGCCTCATCTGGAGTACTGTGTCCAGTTCTGGGCACCACACTTTAAGAAGGATGCAGACAAACTGGAGAGGGTTCAGAGGAAGGCAACAAAGATGATCAGGGGACTGGAAACAAAGCCCTATGAAGAGAGACTGAAAGAACTGGGCATGTTTAGCTTTGAGAAGAGAAGACTGAGGGGAGATACGATAGCACTCTTCAAGTACTTGAAAGGTTGTCACAGAGAAGAAGGCCGGGATCTCTTCTTGATCATCCCAGAGTGCAGGACACGGAATAATGGGCTCAAGTTACAGGAAGCCAGATTCCGGCTGAACATCAGGAGAAACTTCCTGACTGTAAGAGCAATACGACAATGGAACCAATTACCTGGGGAGGTGGTGGGCTGTCCCACACTGGAGGCCTTCAAGACGAGGCTGGACAGCCATTTGTCAGGGATGCTCTGACTTGGATTCCTGCACTGACCAGGGGGTTGGACTCGATGGCCTTGTAGGCCCCTTCCAACCTACTATTCTATGATTCTATGACTTCCAACACCAGTTCTGAAAACTATTTGCTCTTGTGGCTGGCTCTACTGGATTCCAAGAGGGATTTTAGAATCTAGGCTCTGTTTTGCAGTTAGATTTATTTCAAACAAAATCTGCATGACATCTGACAGGAAGTGAAAATTATTAAAACTTCAAATAACAGGAACAATTTTATATCAGTTTGTAAAATTCAAATATAGTTATTAAAAGAATTAATCTCCATTCCAAGAGAGGCTCTAATATATCCCATCCACATTCGTACATCCCACCACCATCTCTTGTATATCCTCTTGCTTATCCTATCCCAATCTGAGGCATGGTTAGCGGGAGGACATGAGGGGCTCTCTTAGCTACTGTGCCCATTCTCTGGAATTCCCTGGCTTGGGAGATCCACTTGGTCCCCTCTTTGATGGCATTCCGATTTTGTTAGCTTGCTTGGTATTTGCTGGAGCTCTTCCTTTTGTATAGCCCTTTGTTTTTGCACATTTATCTGTTGCTTGTTTGCTTTTGTTTTCATTAGCTTGGATCCAGAGTGCTGCAGAGAGGAACACTATAAACTGGATGATCTCATGGGGTTGGGTGGGGAGAGAGGCGATTTCCAGCAATTCCCCCTCCCCCCCCGAAACTCTCTATGCTCCCCAAAATCTGTTCTGGGGGGCTGGGAGACCCTCCAGAACAGTGTGTGAGGTAGTGCTAGGGGCTGCAAGGAGAAGAAGGTATCAGCCAAAATCACTACCCTCAATCCTTTCCTCCAGAGGAGAGCATCTGTTGGATGCTCTTTCCCTCTGTCAGTGAAACAATCCCTTCCTTTTGCAGAGGGATAATTATGCTTATCTTTTTTATTATGTTTTCATGCTCATGTTTAAATTTTAATGCTAGCCACCTTGCGTTCTTGAAGCTTTCAACTATAAAGGCAGGATATAAGCATTCTTAACAAGTAAATAAGGAATGCTAAATCTCAAGACATCTCTTGTACAGATTTTTAATTCTCAACCTGTGTTCAGCTAAAGGACATAATTGTTGCTGGGCAGTTGTGCTACATTGCCCCTTGTGGGCTTGGGGAAGGCCCTTACTAATGCCGTCCTGTCAGATTTCTGTTGGACTTTGCCACCTAGTGGTAAGCAAGAAGAACTGCAATGCCTGTCACTTACATAATCCCCACCTGCTCTTCTAGATAAAATTTAGGACAGTTTGATGCAGCTTTGGGAGCATCCTCTATCATACTGACAATCCTACTATGGTGACAGAAGCTGAAAAGGAGTATCAGATGATCACAAAAAGGGTAAAATACAGGAAGGGTCACTGTGATTGTTGATTACTATGATTGCAAAAGTATGATCAATGAAAAGACAGGTATTCATGATATGGAGGTAGACAGATGGATCTGAGATTAGGCAGATGGTTATTCATTTATTATTTATTTTATATCCTGCCTTTTTGCCCAAAAATAATGCTCAAGGCAGCTAGCAATAAAATACAGATTAAAAACAAATTCTCAATTAAAACATAAAATTAAAAATTAAAAACACACAATAAAAGAAACACACCACCAAATCAATTAAAGCCCCCTTCAGCAACAGATCAGCTTATGTGCCAAAGGCCCGCCTTTGCCATCCGACGGAAGGACAACAGAACAAGGGCCAACCTAACCTCCTCCGGTAGGGAGTTCCAGAGCATGGGAACAGCCACTGAGAAGGCCCGTAGACCTGTATCTACTTTGTCCCACAAGTTGGGGGATCCTATTAGTATAGCATCAGGAAGACTGTAAAGGCTACGCAAGAAATCAGTTGTGAATTCAGGTAACATGAAATTTCATTCTGAAGTACTCAATTTTCTATAAGAAACATTTTGTAAAAGTGTAACATATAAGCTACATCTATATATGGGAAAAATTCCTGACAACTATAGTATTGAATCAAATTCTTGGATTAAGACTGTTATCCAAAATTCATTGCTGGAATTCAGAGTTTATAAGGGAATGTAAGTTACTGGCTTAAACTCCTGCAGACAAAATACCAACATTCTGGAAGAAATTTCTCAGGTCAGTTAAGGGACCTGGACACACAAGTCCCAATTAAACTAAAAACAATTGCATAGTAAAATCCCACTAGAAGCTATTTCATTCTTGCAACAAAAGCTATTACCAAATCCAGGGGACCTTGCTTAAGGTGGTTTTAATTCAGGTCTAAACTGTTCTCAGAGTACATCTTGACTAAGACATTTGAGCAAATGGTCACAGACAACACAAATTTCTGATACAGAGGATGCAAATGACAAAAAATCACATTACATTACATTACAGGACCAATCTCTTCTGTATCCATTATAGATGCTCTCTTTTCTAAAATTAAGAATAGGCCTTTTATTATGAAACATTCCAAGCCCCCCCACGCCCCCCCGGAAAACACCATCTGACCTTCATTAAGGTCTTTGAAATTCTTATCTGACATCTACTTAAGCAACTTCTTGGAAGTGTTCTAAGATTTAGACTAAATAATTTAGCATGGGGCAAAAACATCTATTACACTGAAGTTTGAGATATATATTTAATTGCTCCATAAATCTGTTTTCATATTCAGATATTCATTGTAATAATGTTTCAGTGGCAGACTGATCTTTCTCACAACCTCCGTAACTCTGATCTGAAACTCTCATGCATGATATAATTGAATTTGTTTGTGCATATTCTCATGGCTACATGCATTCTATATATCCAGCTCAGAAGTTAGAGTCATCTGAATCAGAGTCAAAGGAAAATAAGTAACAGGTGCAAGGAGTAGAAGTTATTGACAAATGACTCAGGAATCCTGCATTTGTAGAAACTACATTTCCTAGGGTTCTAGTGCCTGAGGCCCCAAACAGCCATTATTTTAAATCCATACTTAAGTAGCTACTTTTTTTCATTTTTACTCTAGAGTTGGTGCAGAGGCCCTGATCCAGACTAGCATGGAGGAAGAGGTGCTTTTAAGATATGGATCGAGGGCCCTTGTTTTAGAGTAGAAAGAAATAAAAGATGTAGCTGCTAGATATGGATTTAAAGTAATGGCTGTTTTAGCCCTAGGACATTAGCCCTATTCAGGCATTCAGAAAAGGGTTAAAATCAACGGGTGAAGAGAAGGACCACTCCAGCCCCACCCCGCTCCTTCACTGCATTTGATGCCCTCAACTCATGGAGGGTGACAGTCTGAAGAGGAGAGCTTCCTGTATCTGGGGAGGGTTTCCGCATGAGCCAGAACACTGGAAAATCTGTCCTCCAGATACAGGAGGCTCTCCTCTTCAGACTGCCACCCTCCATGAGTTGAAGGCAACAAATGCTGTGAGGGAAAGGGAAGGGGTGGTTGATTTTAACCCTTTTTTGAATGCCTGAATAGGGCTACTGCTGTTGCAGTATTCTGTGTATTCCAATGGAGGAGCGGAGAAGAAAGAGAGAGACCTTGCTGCTGCCCCTACCCTGTCACAGGTAAGTAAGGAGAAGGAAAGGAAATAGGGTGGTGGTGAAATCCCTAGAAGTTCACTGGGAGGGTGTGTGCGTGTGTGTGGAGGTGGGAAGACTGGTGCGAGGCAGTTCACTTAATCCACATAGTTTTGTAATTTTCTTTAAGAGCACATGAAAAAACTTGATTTTCTTTCAAGTACTGGAAAGGAAAAATTGCAAAATGAAAGTGGAAATCAGGGCAAACCAAAGGAGACTTTGCACATCACACTGTCGGTTAATCGCATCGTATCCTATGCTTGTTCAAAACAGCATAAGACACTATGTCACCTCTATAACACTGCTCTACAAAAATGGAGGTAGGGAGATTGGAAGTGGGTTTACAGTGGTCTCCTGTTAAGATAAAAAAGTCGTGGGAACAAGAGAGTCAGCATTCCAATTTTCCTTAACGTGGCACCTCTGATATTACAGTCATTATTCTTAAACAAAACAATTTGAAGGATCAATTTCAGCAGGAAGCTGCAGAGCTGGATGGCCCCTCCAGGAAATTCCTGACTTCTGTGGCAGATAACTTCCTCCTACAGAAAGTAGAGGAAGGAACTAGAGGATTGGCTATCCTTGACTTGATCCTAACCAACAGAGATGACTTAGTGGATACAGTAGCAGTTACAGGAACTCTGGGGGAAAGCGACCCTGTTATACTTGAGTTTTTGGTTCTAAAGGAAGCAAAAGCCAAGTGTAGCCAAACCCGTACCCTGGATTTTAGGAAAGCTGATTTTAATAAACTCAGAACAATGATCAGTAAGGTCCCATGGCAAGCGACTCTAATGAGAAAAGGAGTCCAAGATGGGTGGGAGTTTTTAAAAAAGGAAATTCTAAAGGCACAATTACAAACAATTCCAACAAGAAAAAAAGGTGGAAGACAATGGAAGAAGCCAATGTGGCTTCACAGAAAGCTTAGAGATGATCTGAAAACAAAAAAGTACACATATAGGAAGAGAAAGGCCAAGCAAGAAAAGAAGAGCACAGACAGGTAGCACAGAATTGCAGGGATGGCGTCAGGAAGGCTAAAGCTGAGAACGAGCTGAGGTTAGCGAGGGATGCTAAAAGCAACAAAAAGGCTTTCTTCAGATGCATGCATAGTAAGAGACAGATGAAATAAATGGTGGTTCAGCTATTAAATAAGGATGGCAAAATGATTACAGATGACAAAGAAGAGGCAGAAGTGCTCAGTTCCTACTTTGGCTCAGTCTTCTCCCAAAAGAGGGCCTATGACCCCCCTGGCAAAGGTGAAGTACAGGCTGAAGGGGCAGGATTGCAGCTTGAGATTGACAGGCATATGGTCAAGGAACACCTAGTTACTTTGAATGAGTTCAAATCTCCAGGCCAGATGAACTACACACTAGAGTAATAAAGGAACTGGCAGAAGAATTCTCAAAGCTGCTGTCTATTATCTTGGAGAAATCATGGAGGATGGGTGAAGTGCCAGATGATGGGAGGAGGGCTAATGTTGTCCCTATCTTCAAAAAAGGTAAAAAGGAGGAACCTGGGAACTACAGACCAGTCAGTCTGACATCAATCCCTGAGAAAATTCTGGAGCAGATGATAAAGCAATCCATCTGGAAGCACCTTGAAAACAATGCAGTGATTACTTGAAGCCAACATGGATTTGTCAAGAACAAAACCTGCCAGATGAATCTGATCTCATTTTGTGATCAAGTAACCTCCCTTGTGGACCATGGGAATGCTGTGGACGTAATATACCTCAACTTCAGCAAAGCTTTCGACAAAGTGCCCCATGATTTTCTGATGAGCAAACTAGCTCAAAGTGGGCTAGATGAAACAACGATCCAGTGGATCCACAGTTGGCTACAGAATCAGACTCAAAGGGTGTTTATCAATGGGATCTTCTCAAACTGAGGAGAGGTAATGAGCGAGGTACCGCAGGGCTCAGTCCTAGGCTCAGTGCTCTTCAACATTTTTATTAATGACTTGGAGGAGGAGGTGCAGGGAATGCTGATCAAATTTGCAGATGACACAAAATTGGGCGGGATAGCTAATACTTTGGAAGACAGAAACAAAATTCAAAGTGATCTGGATAGACTGGAGCGCTGGGCAGAAAACAACAGAATGACATTTAATAGGGATAAATGCCAAGTTCTGCACCTAGGAAAAAGAAATCAAATGCACAGTTACAAGATGGGGGATGCGTGGCTCAACGACACTACAAGTGAGAAAGATCTTGGAATTGTTGTCGATCACAAGCTGAATAGGAGCCAACAATGAGATGTGGCTGCAAAAAAGGCAAATGCTATTTTGGGCTGCATTCATAGAAGCATCGCTTTCAAATCCTGGGAAGTACTAGTTCCCCTCTACTCAGCACTGGTTAGGCCTCATCTGGAGTACTGTGTCCAGTTCTGGGCACCCCACTTTAAGAAGGATGCAGACAAGGTGGAGAGGGTTCAGAGGAGCGCAACAAAGATGATCAGGGGACAGGAAACAAAACCCTATGAAGAGAGACTGAAAGAACTGGGCATGTTTAGCCTTGAGAAGAGAAGACTGAGGGGAGATATGATAGCACCCTTCGAGTACTTGAAAAGTTGTCACAGAGAGGAAGGCAAGGATCTCTTCTCGATCATCCCAGAATGCAAGACACGGAATAATGGGCTCAAGTTACAGGAAGCCAGATTCTGGCTGAACATCAGGAGAAACTTCCTGACTGTTACAGCAATATGACAATGGAACCTAGGGAGGTAGTGGGCTCTCCCACACTGGAGGCATTCAAGAATCAAGATGAGGCTGGACCGCCATCTGTCAGGGATGCTCTGACTTGGATTCCTGCATTGAGCAGGGGGTTGGACTCAATAGTCTTGTAGGCCCCTTCCAACCCTACTATTCTATGGAATTCATTTATATGCTTTTGCTTCCCAGATTTTGAACAGGGATTACAGGTAGTTATGAATCTCCAATTTGATGAAGACCTACAATCTTTCAATGTTTAGCACTCAGGTTATTGTTTGTATTCTCTATAGTGGTGACTACAACTCTTATGAAAAAGAGACATAAGAAATAAGGGATACGGATGCCATACCTAACACTGAGTAGATGGGACAATGTAAATGGGAACAACTGTTTACGTTAGCTACTCTCCTTCCAGGTTGTCCCCATGCTGCAGCTCACTTCAGGCTTTTCCTCCAGAGATCACCTTCTCTGGAGGAGAACATCCCCTTCTCTACCTCTCACATACATACATTGCCCAGTTCTGGCCAGGCTTTAAGATCAAAGAGGAAGTGCACTGTAACAGTGGGAAGACAATTAAATAGCAAGTGGGCCTTAGGAAGCATTAGTAACAACAAAGCTAGCGGAGATGACAGTATTCCAGCCGAGCTATTTAAAATCCTAAAAGATGATGCTGTTAAAGTGCTGCATTCAATATGCCAACAAATCTGGAACACTCAACAGTGGCCACAAGACTGGAAAAGGTCAGTTTACATTCCAATTCCAAAGAAGGGCAACGCCAAAGAGTGTTCAAACTACCGCACAATTGCGCTCATTTCACATGCCAGCAAGGTGATGCTCAAAATCCTACAAGCTAGGCTTCAGCAGTATGCGAACCGAGAACTACCGGAAGTACAAGCTGGGTTTAGAAGAGGCAGAGGAACTAGAGATCAAATCGCCAACATTCGCTGCATCATGGAGAAAGCAAGAGAATTCCAGAAAAACGTCTATTTCTGCTTCATTGACTACGCTAAAGCCTTTGATTGTGTGGATCACAACAAACTGTGGCAAATTCTTAAAGTGATGGGAGTACCAGACCACCTTACCTGTCTCCTGAGAAACCTGTACGAGGGTCAAGAAGCAACAGTCAGAACCAGACATGGAACAACCGATTGGTTCAAAATTGGGAAAGGAGTACGACAAGGCTGCATATTGTCACCCTGCTTATTTAACTTATATGCAGAGTACATCATGAGAAATGCCGGGTTGGATGAATCAGAGGTCGGAATTAAGATTGCTGGGAGAATTATCAACAACCTCCGATATGCAGACAATACCACCCTAATGGCAGAAAGCGAAGAGGATCTAAAGAGCCTCTTGTTGAGGGTGAAAGAGGAGAGTGCAAAAGCTGGTTTGAAACTCAACATTAAAAAAACGAAGATCATGGCATCTGGCCCCATCACTTCCTGGCATATAGAAGGGGAAGAAATGGAAGCAGTGACAGATTTTACTTTCTTGGGCTCCAGGATCACCGCAGACGGTGACTGTAGCCATGAAATTAAAAGACGCTTGCTCCTTGGGAGGAAAGCTATGGCCAACCTAGACAGCATAGTAAGAAGCAGAGACATCACCTTGCCGACAAAGGTCCGTCTAATCAAAGCTATGGTTTTCCCAGTAGTAATGTATGGCTGTGAGAGCTGGACTATAAGGAAGGCTGAGCGCCGAAGAATTGATGCTTTCGAACTGTGGTGCTGGAGAAGACTCTTACGAGTCCCCTGGACTGCAAGGAGGTCAAATCAGTCCATCCTAAAGGAACTCAACCCTGAGTGCTCATTGGAAGGACAGATAATGAAGCTGAAGCTCCAATATTTTGGCCACCTAATGCGAAGAGAAAACTCCCTGGAAAAGACCCTGATGCTGGGAAAGACTGAAGGCAAAAGGAGAAGGGGACGGCAGAGGATGAGATGGCTAGATAGCATCACGGATGCAATGAATATGAACTTGAGCACGCTCCGGGAGAGAGCGCAGGACAGGAGGGCCTGGCGTGCTATGGTCCATGGGGTCACGAAGAGTCGGACACGACTGAACGACTGAACAACAACAACAACAACAACGAAGTGAAATCATATTCAGTAAAGTCACAGGCAGGTAGAGCAGGGCCAGGCATAGATAAGGCAGAGTCTGTCAGGACCTTGGACAGAGCACTATGAGAAAGCTGCTGGAGCATTCATGCTCATCGAAAGGGGAGCTGCTGCTTCAGCAGGGCGCAAAAGCCTTCTGAAGCTTTATGAAGACTGGTCAGTCAAGTCCTCCTGTTGACTCCACCCACACAGAAGAGCTGTGTGTGCCCTTAAAGGCCCATTGCCTTGTTCTGTAATCACTGGCTCCAATAGATGGGGCTGATGGGGCCTGCATTGGGAATTAATCTTCTGGATCCAAGCAGTCCAGCAAAGCACTGATCTCTGGCCTAGAAAGCCTTGGAGAGGAAGAAAGCAACTCTTTGAATGGCGCCTCCTCCCCATCTGTGTGCTCTGAGCTTGGGGTGGGGGTCGAGTCTGAAGAACAGCACACACACACACACACACAGTGACTGAGCAAGCACTTCCCAGAGGGGCAGTCCAGAGAGCAAGAGTTGGTCCACAGCATCTGGAGGGCTGGATGATGCATCTCCATCCTAGCACTAAACTGTGCCAACAGAAAGAGCTGATGGTAGGTAGGGGACACACCTAAATTTTCTGGGAAGTATGTATGCAGATTCTGAGTTACATCAATATTCCTCCAAAATACAGAAAGATACGATCCCAAATATTCTTTATGAAATGTACTGGGTCCACTGTATTGGTGAGGTTAGCAAGCTGCTTTGTTATAAAGCATTCTTCAGGTTCTATGCTTTCCTCAGATACCTGAAGTATTATTAACTAGGACTGTGCAGATCTCTCACCTATGCTAGTCCTTCGTCTTCCAGAGAAGGTGGGTTAGAATTTCTGCAACCTCTGCAGGGTTGCCATGAAGCTCATGCTTTCAGGTGTGTGGGGGCACTTACAATTTAATGAGGTGGCTGGGTGTTCCTTTTCCCCCCTTTTAACTTTCAACAAGGGAAAGCCACTACACTCAGCAGCAGATGCCAGTCGCATTTAAAATCTTTCTAGGAATGGTGCTTGGAACATCAATACATGATGACGTAGCATCATTCCTAGTGCCTGCCACAGCATGAAAATAAACAGCCATCTTTTTTCCAATACACTGTCACTGGGAACCACACTACATAATCATATAGCAATGTTCACTGGTGCCATTCCTAAAAAAATGTTTTTTAACATGACTGCCAGCCACTGTTGAATGCAGCAGCTTGCCCTTTCCAAATGATGGAAACACCACTTGGCCACTTCACTAAATTGTAAATATCACCCAAGTGAAAGTTCTCCCTCTACCCCACCCAAACGTCACCAACCCAAACTTTGCACCACTAACTTGCCACTTAAACCCACCAATCATTCTATTGGTGGAATGTTCGGCCAGCCCTGCATTCATTTTTTTTTAACAAAACCTGAAATCCACCTAAAGTGTGTTGCTGTATTCACCCCCTTCATCTTTACGCACAACTGTTAAACATTCAACTACACAAACTAGACTCAAATCAAACCCAAAATATTGGTGGAGACTACAGAAAAACAGCTTAAGTAAATACACCCTCCCCAGTCCCACTTTACTATTCTAAGCACTTCTTTATGGATCACTTTGAAAAGAACCTCTCAAAAAATATACCACCCAACTGATAACATAGCAGAGTCATTATCTGGACAGATATTCTGTATTTTTGCTTGGAATTTCATCACAGTTGCAATAACCACCAGTTTGAGGCCTGCATTCATTTTATGGACACGACATTCAGCATTAAAACTGGTAGGTTTACACATAGCCTGTCACATGCATATGTTATTCATGGGATGAGTTATGGATGCAAGCCTCTGACTTGCAAACCTTCCCCCACCACATGTGTGACCTATAAAAAGAATTGGTGCCTATGTGGATAAGCCCATCCTCAGCCAATTCCTGTTACAGGTGGCATGCACAATGTGTGGAAGCTTTCAAGAGTCCAAGACTTTTACCCACTCTCCACCATATGGATACCGTATATTCAAAGGCCACATCAACAGCCTTTCAGAAAACAACTTCCATGTCTCCACTAAGGATGGTCAGATTTCCAGTCTGTGTCAGGTTCACATGTGTTCATTCATAAATCTGTTCCATCCCATTTCCGCATTAATCTGTGAAAATTTTAAATCCACACAGAAATTTGCATTTAAATACATATTTTAAACAATTTTCTCCTAAAATATGCATTTCTGAAAGCATTTTTTCTCAAAGTACACATTTCTAAGAAGCCTTTTATCCTCAAATACAAACTTTTATATGCATTAAGGTACATTTTTTGAGCAGAGAACTGCATCACAAGTGCAAAATCCAAAGGATAACTGCATTCTGATCTACACATTAATCCCGGAGGTGTGGAGCAGGTAAGTTCTCTTCAAAACGTGGACATAATATCCTTGAGCATTCCTAGTCTCCTCTATCCAGAAAATCATCCAGACAATTAAAAGCCACATTTTGAATTAGAGAGCACTTCTGGGCAATTCAGCCTGAAGGCAACACAGCTTCTAAAATAACCAGGATAGCGAAACAAAAGAAGGGTTTTAGAACAAGTTTTGATAAATAAAGGTATCAGTGATGACCAAATGAAATGTGTACATATTAATTAAACATCTGGCCATAAAGTAAGGGTATGGGTTAACTATTTGGGATTAAATGGGATGTGAGGAGGAAAGGAGCAAACCCAACCCTTCCCCACCTTACTTCATTATTGCTTTAAGTCATTCTTCCTGAACCCAGCTCCAATTGCAATGAGCTAGCTGGGAGAAAACAGCTTAAGAGAGCAATCCTATGCCCCTAGACAGCATCTGGAGATATAGGATTTTTCGGTTTCCCAGCTCTGAGCTCGTAGACAGTGCTACGTGCTCATAGCTGGGAAACTGTGCTCCCCACCCCCTCATAGTTCACGCGGAGAGAACCACACCACCACTGCCTCCATGCTCATAACATGGGAGCACGGAGGGGTGAAAACAGAGTATTCTGGGGGGCAGGGATGGGAGGAGACATGTGGTCTCCAGCCCCATTCCAACCCCCTTCCCAAAGCCGCACTTAGACACATTAAAAAGCGTGTCTAAGGCAAAGTGCAGGGTGGCTGCAGCACAGAGGGAACCTCTCCTCCGTGCTGATTCCACGTTGCATTGGATAGGCGGCCGCCTCCAACTTCAGGGGAGGTCGAAGGAGCCCATCTATCTCTATAGGATTGCGCCCTAAAGCAGTTGAGAGCAACAAGGTAAGGTGGAGAAAGGTGGGTTTTGCTTCCCTTCCCGACACATTCCATTTAGTATTTAAAAACTGACACATACCCCTAGGACTGCTTTATAGCCAAATGGGCAAGCACATGTTGAATAAACACGTGTATGTCTGTTTTGGCCCTGAAATACAGATACAAAAGATAGCTGTAGACAAATAATAATAGTCCATGGAAAGGCTGGGTCACAGTGTAACAAGGAGACATTTCCCTCATGTTTATGTCATGATCACTTATTAATTATCCCAAAAATTACCCACCAAATTACTAACGTTATGCTCTGAACAATGCTCCACTAAATGAAATTATTTTATGTACATACTGCCTACAAACATGCTCCAATAAGGGCAAATTCACAGGAAACTTTAAAGTAATGATTTTAAATGCAACCTTATAACTGTGAAGTAGGAGAATCCAGTTCATGGGTCCTTTATAGAGATCATTAGTAAGCAGCCTGTGAACCAAGTGAACCTTGGGAAAATGGTATATTTTGCCATTAGGACAAAAGTATCCCACATTTGATCCACACTTCATAGTTATCTTTGTTCATATTTTATATTAGTTTATATATATTTTATATTTTTATATTATCATAGTATGTAATACACTTCCGCTGTTCATTTCAAGTTCAATTGTAACTAAGTTTTAAAAGCAAGCCTTTGACCATTTCAACCATGAAAAGCAGATTGTACCACCAAGTATCCCTATTTCGTGCTTGACTGAGCTGCTAACATGAATAACCTTACCAGGAAACCACAAGAGTCTCACTCCATTTCCCAGGAAGTAGTTTATTAGCAGCTGATGGTTGTAAGGCCATCATTACCAACACTCATATTGTCTTCTACACGATGCAAAACTTACACTGTATGCAGGGAATGATAACCATACAAAATGCAAAACATCTGTCAAAATAAATGAACAAAGTACTTTTACTTCTAACATCCTTGATTCTCTTTTTTAAGTACTATCTGCTTGGCCTCTTACAAGTTCACAGGAATCCAGAATGAAGCAATGATGAGAAATCCAGTTATTGGGTAAAAAAAAATACATTTTTTCCTACGATGCAGCAATGTTGCTTTTAAAAAGCCAAGCCAAGTCCTAATGCATCAAAGAAGTGGCTGTTTAATATCTCTTGGGATGAACTTTCTGAGAAGAAAGTTGGGTCAAAAGCGGTCCATTTCCACAGAACGGGAAGAAAAAGTAGTGACCACATATTTATTACTGAACTTAAAAATAACACTTTGATAGAGCAATCCTAAGTAGATCTACTGAGGAGTAAGTCTCACAGAGCTCAGTGGGACTTACTCCCAGGTAAGTATGCATATGACTGCAGCCTGAATTCCTCCTGCTCCTCAGTTAAACCAATTACCTCTTTATTCTTGCTTTTAAAATTTTTCTTTTCAACAGAAAAATTAGAAGCACTGAGCTTAAATGTTGTTTACATTAAGGTTGGAGGACACTCAAGCGGGATCCTTAAGTGCCTAATATGTAGCCTGGAAGCACGTGGATTGATTGTGGTGGACCAATTTGTTGAGTTCATCTCTCTCCAACTTATGCTCCTCTCACTAAGCAGAAGAGACAACAGGCATGCCCATCAGCAGCTGAAAGTTTTTGGGTTGCTGCCATCCAACTACAAAAGAAGCCACCAGCAAACAAAAATACAAAATCCAAACAAATAAATTACTGAACATACACATGACAGAGATAATGCTATTACTACTACTAGTTAACATTTCTATAGTGCTGCCTATGCATTATCTAGTTGTAATCCTTTCAACTACCCTGTAAGTTAAGTCAGTTCTATTACCCTCCATCCGAACCTGAAAGAGAGTGTAGCTTAGCTTGCCTAAGGCAAGAGAGTTCATGGCAGAGGCAAAATTCAAACCAGGGTTTTCCTGATTCATAGCCCACAGTCTCTTATGTCAGGGCTGGTTGTAGACATGGGAAGGTGAGCTTGGGACTGGAAACCAAGAGCTGTAAGACGAACGCAGTAGTCAAGACAAAAGAGCAAGTCAGGACCGAAGGACAACCAGGAAGCAGGACTGAAGGACAACCAAAGAATACAGGAAGTTCAGGAAGATGGTGTTGCTCAAGCAAGGCTTAATTGGAAGCCATATTATGGTCCTTCCTGACCAACCTAGGTGGGAGGGGTCAATCCAGGACTGAGGACATTAAATTGCCTATGCAGATGCTGCAACACATAATTCAGTGGCTCACCACACAGGGAAGCCACACCCAGGCACCAGTGTGGGCCCCAGCAGCTCCTGGCACTTAGCCTCTACATTGCACCAGCTCTCCAGCAGCTAAAACTAGAACCAAAGCCAAGAAAGTGTAGGCCTAGATCACTTGCAGGGCCGCCATTAAGGGTCGGGCACCTGCAATGGGCCCACATTCCAGCAGGGGCCCACTAACTGGACTTGCCTCTCTTCTTCACTCTTGCAACCTGCTTGTTCACCTGCCTGGCAGAGACAATAGTGGTCATGAGAAGCAGATGCCACCACCTACTTACTCACTGACTCTCTGCCATTCAAGCAAGCAACTGGTAACAATGATGAGAAAGGATAAGCAGCAACAAAAGCAGGTGACAGTGGTGGTGAGAATTAGACTCGCTGATGGAAGGGATTCACTGAGGATGTCTTGTCCAAGAGCCCTCAAGAACCTGAAGCCAGCACTGTTCACTTGTAATTACAAGATATCAAGAAAAAGTTGTTCTTACTGCACCAGTCAAAGGAGAACTACACAGGAAAGCATAGGAGTCCATCTTTAGGGCATGAATGCTGGCCTCAGGGGATTTATAGTGCAACCAAAAATCTTAAGGCTTTAGGCTCCAGAAGGTTTTGAACAATGCTCTGGGCAGGTGCAGAACCGATGTATGCCTCCACAGTAACCATAAAGAAGAACAGTAATTTGCAGCCTCTTTAGGACCTGATCACACATGCAACTTGAGCAAAAATATGAATGATATTTCATAGACTGGTTTACCTAAGACTAGAGCTTCCAGATACATCACAGATGCACCTCTGGTGTCCTTTTGGGCATTATGGCCAAGTGCTGATTCCCGTAATACTTTTTCTCAAATTGACTGAATGACTGATTGGCTGACTGGATGCCTCTCTTAGCCAAGGAACATGTTCAGTAGAAACTGTGTTCTCCACACTTTAGATGCTGAAGTAAACAGGCAACCGTTTTAAAGTTATAGTCACATGCATCTAAATACACATGTTGCCAAAAATACTGTGGGAAAATGGCTCTGATGGAAGCTCCAGATCTGGACGCTTCAGCTCCAACACCCATTTCACAGAAGGCAAACTGATGAGTCTCAGAGACAAGTAACTTCACCAAAAAAAACTTCAGTAAAAAGGCAGAGGTGGGGTTTGAGCCCCATGTGCCAAATCACATATTTGTCCCCATAAAGCACAACAAAATATCCATTTCAAAGAAGGCAAACTGGTGATTTTCAGGGAATCACAGCTTTTGTTGTGCTTTTCAGTCATGTCCGACTCTTCGTGACCCCATGGCCCATAGCACGCCAGGCCTTCCTGTCCTGCGCTCTCTCCCGGAGTGTGCTCAAGTCCATATTCATTGCATTGGTGATGCTATCTAGCCATCTCATCCTCTGCTGTCTCCTTCTCCTTTTGCCTTCAATCTTTCCCAGCATCAGGGTCTTTTCCAGGGCTGAATATTCAAAATGGCAGCAGAACACACCTGGCACATGCCATGGCAAATCATAGATTAATTAACCCAAGATTTGCCGCCATTACATGTGAACTCAGTCATGGAGTAACAAGATATGAACAGTTGTCATGGTTCTCATAAGAGAGAAAAAAAACCTGGTTGCAGCAAAGGTAAGATGGATTAACTTTTCAAGTTATATCAACTCATCACCAGGCAAAATAGAATTATTATTTACTGGAGTGCATGTTTCAGTTTCGCTCGAAATGGTCTGAAGAGGAGTACATTATTTTTAAAAACCTGAAAGTAGTAATGCTTATCAATGCCTCAGGAAGTTCCTATTACTTGGTGGAAGTGTTACTTTAGGGTCATTGCTCTTTTATTTCAGGAGTTGTTTGCGAGTAATTTATGGCTCATTATGGGAGTAGGGGCATCCATGGAAGTCGAGGTGAGGCTGTCAGGCTGGAACTGATAGTGGAAAGGGTGGAGGGGAGCTTCTATTATCTTACATGCCCATTCTGTACATTTGCATTATAACGTTTTCATTGTTTGCTGTGGTAAATTAGTATCCTGTTTTTGTTCTGTATTCAGATCAGGAAACACCAAACTTACGTGTGTGTGTGTGTGTGTGTGTGTGTGTATGTGTGTGTGTGTGTATATATATATATAAATAATAAAAAAATAACAACAACAAAGGGTCCCCAAACATGAATCCCAAAAGTTATAAAACTCATAGTATTGTTTTGGGCAAAACTCCTGCAGACAGAGAAACTGCTTAAATCTTATTGACCTCAATCAGACTTGAGCAGCCTATGTGCTGGACTGCACCTTTAACATTTACTCCCAGAAATATTATTTATGTCTCACACAAACCAAACTAGAACCTGGATTATAGATAAGGATGTAATGCATCAAGAACTCCTCTAAAACACGTCCTATAACACTTAATGGGGTTTGGACAGGGATTGTGGTTAGTGGGTTGTGCTCCAAATCTTTTAGCAACTTCAAATACACATGCCAATTATTCTACATTAAAAGTGCATTACCACAGTTTGGGACTGGCGTCTCCAACAGCGATATCCTCTGGTTGTAGTCATTGATACAGTAAATATCCTGAGTTTCTGGTTTTGGACTCTTGGTCTCTTGGAATACCTTGATCCACATAATGTCACAGGAACACTTGAATGGATTGCCTTCTAAAATCCTATAGTAGTTGAAAGATGACAGAAAGTATCTTTTAAAACTAATTAATAAATGAAAGAATATAAAAGCAACTTTATTTTAAGAAAAATGGCTCCAAACAATAGTTCACAAGTCAAACACTTTAAAATGGGACCAGGCAGGGCTGTCACCTGATTTAAAAGCATATCAGGCTGGACTGGATACCTGCACGTGATTGGCCTTCATAAGCATGATGGAGAACAAAAGTGCACCTTCCCTCTCTGCCTGCCATGGTGTGCTTGCATCTCCAGACATCTATGCAGGGATGTAGCATTCAAACAGGGACGATGTGCATTGCACAAATCCATCAGTTTTAATTTATTTATCAGTTAAATCTGCATATGAATAAAATACTATTTCTGCAAATCTTGCAGCAGTCACCACAAAAGGCATTCCCTCATGGGGGGAAGGGTGAGAGAGAGACAGAGAGAGAGAGAGAGAAGAGGGAACGCCTCTTCTAAGATGGTGCCTGCTAGTCATAGTTTTTGTAAGTTCCTGTATTAAGAATAAACAATTTACTCTGCTGCCCAATTTATTAGGAGTACCATTTTGGTCAATCAAAAGGGGTTGTATCCAATGTTATTCCTACTTACAGTAGGCCCACTGAAATAAATGAGGGGTTAGTCATAACTAACTTAAGTCCCATTCATTTCAATGGGTCTCCTCTAAGTAGGACTAATGCTGGATACAACCCGAAGTTTTAAATCTATTAACTGATGAATTGACTAAAGGTTGCAGGTACTGAACTGGAGGAAATGGATGCAATTCCAATGAATTCAGCAGTGTTTGTGTCAACAGTTTGATATGCACTAAGCATAAAAATCAGCCTCTTGAGTAATCCAGTTCACATCAGCAAAATTATCCTGGCCTAAGAATGAGAATAGTATCTGATTAAATTTTTGTCCAGAATGAATTTCTAGATGTTTTCTATCTTCTGGGACAAAGTTAGCTCCCCCTTATGGTTAAAGTCCACAGAAATATGTTTCAAATAAGAGATGCTAATACTTGAAAAAGAAGTAACATGTGAGCCTCTCAGAACCAATACAAAGAGGTTTTAACTAATATCAAATACTACCAACAACAAAACAAAAGCTGGGCTGTATACCTTAAGTGTATAAGCACATACTGAGGAATTAAAATGAAACCTTTGCAGCCCTATTACAATTATTAAAATACTCATGAAAGCTAAGTACAAATATGCTGGAGTCAACTACAACACAGAAAGTCCAGATGTCTGGCTCAGGCATAGAACATTATCTCAGCTTTGCTCATAAAAGCATACCTATTGCTTCATGACGATAATTTATTGATGTGCCACTTGATCCCCTAAGACATTTCATTAAAAGAAGAAACAAAACACCACTAATTATAATAATCTACAGGAGGTATATTTGATTTGACCACAATCTTCAAAATCCTTTTGCCAACGTAATCTCTACAGAATATTCATACCAGTTCAGATGCTTTCAAAAAGCTTTGACTGAATTCGGGCCAAAATAAATACTGAGATCAAACAGACTGCTCTACAGGTTTGACAAATTCTTGCTAACAGATTGGAAAAGTTAAGCACTCATTCCTACAGGGTGTCTTTGTGGTATAGGTCAACAGTGGGTTCCTTCCTGCGGTGTGTGGGAGAGAGGAAAGAGGAAGAAGGTGGAGCTTGCAGTAAATATACTACTGCACCACACCACATCCTCTTCCAGCTGTCCCTTGACAGGAGAAAAAGGTTGGAAGTAGGTCTGGGCTTCCCTGTGTTCTTCTCCCCCTATACCATCCATGGAATACTGATTTCTTGCTGCCTACTGGCTACACTAGAGATGAAGTTCATTATCCAAATGTAATTAGCATGCACTTTTTTGTTGCACAAATAGTACCACAAAGAAGGAGGGGGGACTGAGCAGCTTCAGGACTTGGGGGAGGGGAATTTAAGAGATTGGAGAAGGCTGATGAATGCAATAGCCCAAAGCATCTCCAAACCATGTTCACACTCAGGCAAACACAAGTATACCAGAAAGGCAAACAGGAAGGCACCAATCACAAGGAGAAGAAGGAAGAAAACCTCCAAGTGCACAAGAAAAGAATTTTTATTAAGGCCAACATGTTCTTCCTTGGGGCCACTTTAATGACTGCCAACCTGATATCAAACCACTCCAACAAACGGAGTTTGATAAGAACTTTATCAAATGCAGATATACCCCAAACTAAACTCACAGGTATTCTCAAAACACAAACACAGACTATCCAACACTCCCCAGGTGCATCATTCAACACACACACACACAGGCAAGTTGAGAAGTCGGCACAAAGGATATATAAATTTGTGAGGCTGGTTTAAAAATATGCATCCCAATGCTACACATTTTCACTCTTATGTAAATCCATCTCAGGTCTTGCCCCAAATAACTATACAAAGGATTGCACTGCAGACTTCAGCTATCAAATACAGAGAGAAAAAGGATCTATGGGTCAAGCTTTCAATGGTGCAACCATAAATGGTATATCTGCCAAACTCCCACAACCAGCAAGGTGGCATTCACACTAGGGATGGCCAGACACCCTGCAGCTCGAGTTCTTGCCTAGCGGCTGTTGCAGCTCACGCATCCTCAGACCCACACCCCAGCTCCCCCCTGATCGCCAAGCTGCCTGCACTCACCCCGGGTCCATCCAGTGAGCTCTGCCATTGCCATTTTGTGAAAGAAAATGGCGATTGTGAAAATGCAGACATCTGATCTGACGCAAAATGGTGCTCTGAATGGCCAACATATGCAAGATTACAGGTGTAAATGGGCCATTTACGCCTGTTAACTTACATATATTAGCCACTCACAGCATCATTTCATGGCAGATCAGATGTGCGCATTTCCACGATCACCATTTTCTTTGGTAAAATGACGACCACAGAGCTCACTGGACAAGCCCAGGGTGACTGCGGGCAGCTCACTGAGCACAGGAGGAGCTCAAGCAGGGCAGGGGGCTCGGAAGGTGTGGCTCAGGGGAGCAGGTGGGGTCCACCAGATTCCCAGACCCAATCGGGCCCCCATGCTATCCCTAGTTCACACTTCCCTGTCATGGTACTTCCACTCTGCATACTAACTAGACAGAACTGAAGCTGCACCCAGGCCTAATCCAGGAGTATGGGTGAAGATAATAAAAGAAGAATTTAGCAGTTGCCTAAAAATAATCAATTCACTTCCACAGCACATCATTTATCCCTACCATGAAATTAGGAGGACACAGAGATGGAAGCAATGATGAGGGATCTGTCACACCTCTCCATCTCAAGTGAACACTCCATTTGAATTTCTTTTATATTGGTCAGTGGCTCTATGTGCATTTTAACTAGAATACAGCAGTTCTGTAAGACTTTTGTTTGAATTCCTTTAAAGTACGTGTTCATCAGATTTTAAACCAGCTCTCCAGGCATATTTAATGGGCTATTTGTAAGAAATGTTTGCTCTGCCTTCAGTATAGAAAACACATTCTAGTATCAGCTACAGCATGATCAACACAAGCTACATATATCTAAGTCCGACATCTTAATGATCAATCTCCTACCCCATGTACATACATCTGTGGCTCACTGGTCTTCCTCTCTTCTTTTTACTCTGTAATATTTTCTTCAAATTATTGCTACCAGTTTATTGTTGTTTTCAATATGTACTTCCTATTTACTTTTCCAATAACTTCCATCTCTACATAAATCTCTATTTTATTAGATTGACTTGTTGTTATAGCATCCAAATACCTCATAATCAACAAATTTAATCTCTTAGAAGTTCTTTAAAGCTACAGCCTTTTAAAACCTCTATGAACTCACGTCCACTATGACATCTAAAAGAAATCAATTATAAAAAAGTCAAAGGACAGTCAGTACAGCAGATTGGATTGTTCCTATTTGTAAGAGTAATTCCATATCATTTATTATACAGAAGAATCGAATTTGGTTATTAGGATGTTTTTTTCCCCCCTACAGATACAAACTGCTCTATCACGTCCATTTATATAATCTTGATTATGTACTCAATTTAGCCATGAGCAAAATGGGTGCTTCCCATCTCTTCTTTTAATCCTAAACTGAAGTGCAAGTGCATTCATATGAAAGATCAAAACGAAAATCGTAAAATGCCACCATTACGCATTATAGGTCAACAGCTTATGTTAATATGAGCTGACAAAAAAGTATCACATTCATCTGAATAGTACCATCTTTATTATACATACTGGATCAGCTAAAATATCAGGAGCAGAATATTTATTAAGAAATGGCTTGTTTTCAAGGAAACGTTCCTCCTGTGTAAGCACCGAGTCATTACTGACCCTTAGAGGGGCACCGCTTACACTGGCATTTTCATGGCAGACTATAGTGGGGTGGTTTGCCATTGCCTTCCCCAGTCATGACTACCTTTCCCCCAGCAAGCTCGGTACTCATTTTACCAACCTCGGAAGGATGGAAGGCTGAATCGACCTGAGCCGGCTATCTGAGATCTGACTTTTCAAGAAAAGGGCAGATATATTTTTAAAATTTTCTTTCTTCAAATTTCAAACCATTCCAGTGTAATGGGTTTATCAAAAAAGGAATCAGCTAACGAACTTCACCATTCAGCTGCTCAATGACTACCACATTACCAAAAATATTCAAATGAATGCTGTTTCTTGAACTATATTAGAAATATTAATTTATCATAATCACCAAAACAAATATGCCTGAATATTATTTTCTTTTCTTTGATGTATAGTGTTTATTTTTCATATACTATGCGTGTCCAGATGTCATGCTAAACCATGGTTTAGCATGACATGCATGAGCTGCAGCAAGCCTTGTGCTCACGTACTCCCCCTTCCCCCTCCTCCTCCCACATGGCCAGGGAGAAGGAGTTCAGAAGCTTTTGCTTCCACGACTAGTTAACTGCAGTTTGCCTTGCCATCCAGATATGTAATTGTAGTTAGTTTCAGCAAGCCAGCTTCAGGTCCAATATGAAGGTACTTGTCACTTGCCTAGTATCTTTATCCTTGTCTATCATATCCCTAATCCTGCACATCCATGGAACCCAAATGAAGTTAGGATCTCTTTGGGATCTTCCAAAGACATGAATAAATAGTGCTTACCTAATGAGGAAGATTATTTAAAATATATAAAAATAAATATTTTTAAAAGACATTTGTTGGCATTACAGCGAAGGAGTTCAGGTAAAATATGAATTCAGACATGTTTATCTAAGAAACAGCAGAAAATAAAATCAAACACAAATTCATTTTTAAAAAATCATCCAGACATCCTATCAACTGTAGTTGAATCAAAACACAAAAACCTCTCTTACTGTACAAATTCAGTCCTCATAGATGAAACAATGCATCAAATAGATAACCAAACCAATTGTGCCAACTATGCCTTCTAAATGGTTGTGTCACACACCAGAAAGACAAGTGAGATAAAGGTATGAATCAAGTCTCAAAGACCAGAATAAAAGCTGTCACGTGGAATCCTCTTTAAACTGCTTCCACGTAATACCTGTTACACATAGTGAGCTTTTCATGTGTACTGTGCTCACCTCATCTATTAATCCCATGAAACCATTTGTTTTTCCCTACGCTGTCACTGAACACTCCTGGTGATGACTTGTGAGAGCACGGAGACAAGACATTCAGTGGAGGTTCATCCAGGTGGCTAGCCAGTAGACACAAATGGCTTGACTCCTGGAGTACCTGCTACATGAAGCCCTTGTTTGTGTGGTTCTCTAGACTGTGGACAGTACCTTTAAAAAATATACATTGTTGTAAAACAAACTGTACCTTTTCTAAAAACCAACCATAAATGTTCTCTTGCTGTATTCTAAATTCTGAAATACTGCCACTGGTCACAACAACAACCCTTAAAAATGCTATTACTTACAGGTCAGTCAAGTTCAGGTGGCGGAAAGACTTTCTGGACAAACTTGAAAGCTTATTTCTGGAGAAGTTACTGTAAATAAACAGAATATCATTATTAAAAATGAAGATGACTTGATTAAAAGAACTCTTGCAATCTAGGCCCTGGTAAAGTTGTTTTCTTTCACATTTTTGCTGGGTGATATAGATGATGACCTACAAAACTGATATAGATTTACTCTAACTTGTTGACTAGACTCAACACAAAGGTAAACATTAACCACAATGCGCACCTTAGAACAGGTCTATTCATGTAATGGGAAAATGGTGGATTAAATTTTACTCCAAATATGTTCTCAGATGTTGACTACATGCTCAATTTATTCATAAGCAAAATACATGCTCATCGTATCTTCTTTGATCCTTCATCGAAGGCTGTACTTACCCAAACCCTGACCAT
This sequence comes from Heloderma suspectum, assembly GCF_057233095.1. Taxonomy (NCBI): domain Eukaryota; kingdom Metazoa; phylum Chordata; class Lepidosauria; order Squamata; family Helodermatidae; genus Heloderma; species Heloderma suspectum. Next base: position 93,758,157 of record NC_139459.1, read on the forward strand.
AAGCCAAAAACCTTCATCATAAGCCTTTTAAATATCCTTTTCAAACTGCATGTGCAATGTGTGCTCACATGAAAGATCACAGGAAAAATGGTAAAATACAGTCATTAGGCCTTTCATGTCAATTAAGCAATTACTGCTTCATACTGTAATGAACTTCAATGCCTTCAACTAGACTGAAGATCAGAGGCATTTTTCCTCTAGACTGTGTTCACATGGTCACCTATACTGTGGGACACACCTTCACTGAAGGGGAGATAAAATGGGCAAAATATAAAGGTTTGTGGAGAAAAAACACACTTTGTTTTTTCCATGGGAATTATGCTCCCTTCAAGCAGGCTGTTGGGCTCCATACCACAGCAGAGCTCAGGGCTAGGGGACCTTGGTAGCTGCTGTAGTGGCTCCTGTGGTGACTTCCTTCTCTATTTGGTCCAAACTCCCTTTCTCCGAAACCCAGCCCCTTATCTAGGGCTGAGAGCAAGCATGGCAGCTGCCTCAATTCACCACTGCTGCATCCCCACCCCCTCCATCCCAGTTAAGTGTTCTTCTGGTTCAGCCAAGGGAGGCACTATATAGGACTGGCGGCTACAGCACTCCACAGAGAGGAAGTAAGGAAGTTAGAGTCATTAAACATGAAAATGAGAAAACAATACCATAGTCATCTCTTGATTGTTTATTTGGCATGCTATTGTTATGCTATTCAATACACATGAGGACACAAGAGGAGGGATTTCAATCCACATAAGGAAGCAAAAAGTCTCGGATTGACCCAACAAGACCTGGTTTACATGTAATGCTAAACTATCATCTGCTCCCCCGCTGCTCTTCAGCATCGCTGCGAGGAAGAGATTCTGCATCCATTTTCAAGTAACCATAGTTATTCAGTGGGCCAGTTCGCATGACGCACCAGGTTATCATATGTTATTTAACCCATGATGAGCCATGGCATGTGCCAGGTGCATGTGACTGCCATTTTGAATATGCAAACCCCAATTAGGGGTTGCACCATGTCATGCGAACCCAGCCACTGTGGGTTATTCAAGGGTTAAACAATCCTCATATAACCTAATTAAGAGTTATGCAAGGCTTGTTTAACCAATAAACCACAATGGCTGTGTTCGCATGACATGGCGCAACCCCCCGGGGAACTGTGTATTCAAAATGGCAGTTTCACACACCTGGCACTCATGTCATGATGAAATAACTCACGAAGACCCAGCCCTGTTGTGTGAACCAGTTCAGTATGTCCAGACCATGAACTGTGGTAACATTAACTATAGTTTACTGAAACATGACAGGATTATCAAACATAGTCTTGTTGGCTTCTTTTATGAAACCATAGTTAACTCTAATGACAGTTTGTCCAGGTTTGCACATAACGGCCTGGTTCTCACGTAACAATACAGAGTATGGGTTGAATATAGGCTGTTGTTGAATTGTGGGCTGTTGTCACATGCGAATCCCGCACTATGGTTTAACTACGGGTTATTAACAACAAACAATCCAGGAAGAGAACTCATGGTTTGCTGTTGGGTTATGAACTCTGGGTTGTTCGTGGTTAACAACCCATAGCTAAACCATAGTGCAGGGTTCATACCTAATGACAAGCCACAATTCAAAAACTGAGGAGCAGTCAACAAAAAAGCAGGAGACTGCTGAGGAGCACTCAACGAACAGCTCTTGTGACACTTTTTCTAGCACTACTTTGGGCCATTTGATAACACCCCCATTATTACATAGACATTGGGGTTTTTTAGAAGTGTGTATACATCTACATGCACTGAAGTTTTGTGTAAACCATTCAAAGGATGTTCGGATGATCACAGGGGGAAAGGAAGCCATCGTGGCTTCTTCCTCTGCCCCTACATGTTGTTTACATAATTACCCGCGCTGCAGCATGGGTTGGCGTATCATGCGAACCCGGTGTGCGGTGTGTGTGGGGGCCTTCATACCCATCCTACAACCCATACTGCATGATGGCTTCTCCCCTCCCCCTGATCATCTGAGCTTGGATATAATGGGTTGAATCCAGCTTTTCCCTCTGATAGCACAAGCAATCTTTGATGCTATTGGTTTCATTTAAGCAATATATACTGCAATGTTTAAATTCCTTTGTTTGTTTGTTTGTTTATTTATTTATTTCTATACCGCCCAATAGCCGAAGCTCTCTGGGCGGTTCACAAAAATTAAAACCAAACAACACACAATAAAACAATTTAAAATATATAGAACATTAAAACCACAATATAACAATACAACCACAATAAAACCTAGCAGCAGTGCAAGAGTTTAAAATACAGATTTAAAACAGCAAAGATAAAAATTTAGAAAGCTAAACAGCTTTTTAAAGCAGTTTACACTATTACTGATTCTGATCATCATATATCAGCTGAGAGAAAACATTCTGGCTACACAAATTTCATCTAGGAGCAGGGATAAAAAAGTGACTGCCAAATATATTTTAGATACATGCATATTTAAAGGTTCTTTAGTTGCTGTAAGTGCTCACTGTTATTGTTAGTATTTTTACATGATTTACACTGTAGGAAATCAGCTTATTTTTAAGAGGGATTTTAAATGGAGTTGAAAGGCTCCTCCTGTGAGCCAATTAAAGCCAAAATAGTTTTCTTAGTTGGAAAGTTCATTCAGTTCTATCAATCTTCATTAAAATGTCTGCAAAACAAAACAAGTTTCCAAGCCTTAAATGTGCACAAATTATTATAAGAGAAGAAACAGAGAATGTATAAATGCATGCTGTCACTATGATGATGTAGACTTCACTGGGGGAAGAAAACAAATATTGCTCCCAATGAAAGTAGGATTTTTGCCAACAAAGTTAATGAGTCCTAGTTTTTACAGTATTTTCCTTATCTTACTTTGCATTAGAATGGAATTGTAAGGAGACAGTCATTCACCTGAATACATGAGGGCTTAAACTGGGTAGCAGGAAAAGGTTCTGCCCCCTATGCCCCCGATCTCCCCGTATTGAACCAGGAGGTGCGAAGGGGTGTTTGAATTGTGTTCGCTCCAGACCTTGTCACTCAACAGAGCAAGATCAGGGATTGATGGGACAGGAGCTGGCATGCACGGGGACATCGTGGACAGCCATCCCACCCCCCATACACACACCCAGTTTAAGCTCTCACGCATTCAGGCCAATGCCTGAACAGGATTTATATGATACAAATGTCAAAGATACAAACCAAGATGCCACAACATGTGCTGCTAATCGATGTACCACTTTCTATGAAAACTTGGGGCCTCTTCACACATTTATGTGATTGCAAAGAGGATACCAGGGAACATGTATTTGCATAATATATTGTCCCATACATGTCCAAATGTACATTAGAATGTACATTTATTTGTTTGTTTGTTTGCTGCATTTCTATCCCGCCTTTCCTCCAAGGAGCCCAAGTCAGTGTACATGATCCTCCTCCTTTCCATTTTATCCTCACAACAATCCTGTGAGGTACGTTAGGCTGAGTGTCAGTGACTGGCCCAAAGGCATCCAGCGAGCTTCATAGCTGAGTGGGGACTAGAACCTGGTTCTTCCTAGTCCTAGTCCAAAACTCTTACTACTTCATCACGTGCATCCAAGGGTCGTCGTCTGTCTGCAATATATTGCTTTCAACATGGTACACATTTGAATGTGGATTTAAATGGTTATGCCCATCCACTCTATGGTACAGCTGGTCATACATACATGCTTTTTTAAAGCACAACTAGAGTCGAATCAGTTGCTACATATCTGTCGCATACATACCCGACATTTTAATGGGTAAACATAAATTAGTTTGTGAAGCGGCACTCAACAGGCCATTTCTACCTGAAAATTTTCTTCCCTAAGATTCCGAGTCCGAAATTCACTGCTCTAAGCTCTTTGTTGTTGTTGTTGTTCAGTCGTTAAGTCATGTCCGACTCTTCATGACCCCATGGACCATAGCATGCCAGACCTTCCTGTCCTCCACTCTCTCCCGCTCAAGTTCATATTCATTGCATTGGTGATGCTATCTAGCCATCTCATCCTCTGCCATCCCCTTCTCCTTTTGCCTTCAATCCTTCCCAGCATCAGGGTCTTTTCCAGGGAGTTTTCTCTTCGCATTTGGTGGCCACAATATTTGAGCTTCAGCTTCAGTATCTGTCCTTCCAATGAGCACTCAGGGTTGAGTTCCTTTAGAAATGACTGATTTGACCTCCTTGCAGTCCAGGGGACTCGTAACAGTCTTCTCCAGCACCACAGTTCGAAAGCATCAATTCTTGGGCACTCAGCCTTCCTTATAGTCCAGCTCTCACAGCCATACATTACTACTGGGAAAACCATAGCTTTGATTATGCAGACCTTTGTCGGCAAGGTGATGTCTCTGCTTCTTACTATGCTGTCTAGGTTTGCCATAGCTTTCCTTCCAAGGAGCAAGCGTCTTTTAATTTCATGGCTACAGTCACCGTCTGCGGTGATCTTGGAGCCCAAGAAAATAAAATCTGTCATTGCTTCCATTTCTTCCCCTTCTATATGCCAGGAAGTGATGGGGCCAGATGCCATGATTTTAGTTTTTTTAATGTTGAGTTTCAAACCAGCTTTTGCACTCTCCACTTCCACCCTCGACAAGAGGCCATTGCCATATCTGACAATGGGACTTATTTAAAAAACTAAAAGCAAAATCAGCGAATCACTTCTTTATTTAAAACGCACTTCCAACACGCAACCAGAATTATTCCAACATTTACCAGTTAGAATTCCTTCTAATATCAAATGGGACAGTCCAGCAAAAAAGGAAAATGGGAGCATGTGGACTAGGGACATACGAACTGTGTAAAATCCACCCTGTCTGTATTTTGTGGATTGTTGGGCGCCTTTTGTTCTATTGTCTGCTCACAGATGGATGAAAATTTTTTTCCCGTCATGTGGAAAAATCCGCAAATAATTACGTAAGAGGTTTCGTAACAATTTACATAATTTACCTTAGTACGTAACATTTAGCATACTGTCCCCCATTCCATTCAACTTTTCCTCAGCAGAAACTTGCATATTTTCCTTCGAATAAATATGCGTAAATTTTGGAAAAGTGAAAAAAAAACATCCGAAAGTCCACAGACTCTTCCCTCTTCGCAGCCAGAGGGTGTTGCTCCGCCATGGATTCTGCAGGATGGATTCTTAGAAATCTAGAATTTCTTAGTCCGTCTAGAATTTCTCCAGCATCCCTAGTGTGGACTGGCCTGAGACCTTAGCAGCTTATAGTAAATCGGGGATTTAAAGTCAGGTGATATGTACATAAGAAGAGATGTGTTGGATCATACCAGAGGTTATTCTAGTCCAGCATTCTGTGCTCACAATGGCCAATTAGATGCCCAACCAGATGCTCATGGGAAGCCCACAAGCTGGACTCATGCCCCAGTGCCCTCTCACTCATGTTCCCTAGCAACTGGTATTGAAAGGCTTATTTCCTCTGATACTGGAGGCAATATTTAGCCATCATGACTAGTAGCCATTGATAACCATTAGGTTAAAAAAAAAAACATTCACCTCCACAGGGAGGTGGAGGGAAAGGATATCCTTTCCCTTTTCCAGAAACCCTCTCCCCTCTGCTACTTAATGATAAACATGTTCAAGAATCCCTGAACCAGAGTCCTTTAACACAGCAAGGAAAGGTTACAGGAGGATAAGGTACATGCCTTTCCTTCTCCTGAAATCTTTCTCTACCTACACACACATACACTTGTGAGCTACGAACAGTGCTGGAAAGTTCAAGTTTCAGGATGCCTGGAGCCCTGATCAGGAACTTTGTAGTACTGGGAATATACTGCAACATTTTGTTGCAGGCTCCCACTTGTTATTTTTAAGTAGCATCCCTTCACATTTCCCCATATGGATAGCAAATAAGGAAATGAAGTGTGACATAAAACTCTGGATGTTCTGAAGCCATAATGTGGATTTTCACTTACACATACTGCAAGTTGGTATTTTTCAGGAAAGCCTGGCGTGAGACAAACTTCAAACCTGAATCCACCACGGTTCTGTGAAAATAAGCAAGCACAAGTTCAAATTGTCAAATGATGCAGCAAGCTTCAATCATTCATCCATTTTTAATGCTGGAATGTAGTTCATGGGGTTTCATGATAACAAGTCTTGATTCAAGAACCACAGAACATCTAATACATATAGTACTGTAAGTATTAAACACTATTGCCCCAAAATTCAGCCATCTATTGTGCCTGTGAGAGCTTCAACGTGCAGCTGGAACTCTCCTGTCTGCAAGGGCAGAATTCCCCATTCATTGTCATGGAGAGGGCACCTCCATACAGGTACTCGTCTGCGGAGCGGTCCCTTTCATTAAAATAAATAAGGATGCCCACCTATGCAGGAACTCTATGTATGCCATTACAGAGCTTATGCAATAATGGGCAACGACACATGGTTTAAAATAATACATACAAATAATTTAAAACATACTCACAAATTTCTTAATCCAATGTACAGTCCAACATCTATTTCATTTATGCTTTCCAACTTCCGTTGGTTTGCAATATAACTATTTAAAAGAGAGAGAGAGAGAGAGAGAGAGAGAGAGAGAGGAAACTTGGTTAAGGAAGCTGTTATTGTGTTATTGTAACCTTTCCTTATTTTAATTTATATAGGCCATTCACAGACATGTAGAGTTCCTACATCTGACTTGGAGGTAGCCAGATCCAGGAATAATTCCTTCACTCATCACAATATTGTCATGTGAGACAGGCTTACCATGGCACTCCTATAAACAAGCATCATAACATGGGAAAAAAACTCTCTGTAGGATATGAGCACAGTAGGGTCCCATAAGCCCAAATCAGGCGTTCAATCCATTCTGCCACAATGGTTTTCAATTACTCCTCGTCCACTCTAGCTTCACTGTTTTTCCTAGTGAGCAGAACAGATAACTAGGAAAGGCTAAAAATCATGGCTCTGCTGAATACTGTATGGCTCTAAGATAGCAGGCATGGGGAATGAATCTGTTTGGTTCACATTTTAATGTGAACCAACCTAATTCACACTTCCCAAACTGATACATGAACCAGAACACATATATCCTTTGGTATTTGCACTTTTCCAAATGTTGCAATGCACTTTCCCAATTAAAAAAAATGTGCAGAAAATTGTATATATTATGGAAACGTGCATAAAAATGCATATATGGGTGAAAATGCACAAAAATGTAACATTTTAAAAGAAACTGCTTGCAAAATTGCATATATCATGCTCAATTGCATACAAAAATTCTTATATTAGGAGAAATGTGCATAAAAATGTGTACAAATGTTCATTTTTAAAAAGCAAAGTCATGAGGAAATAGAACAAAACATAAGACTGGAAAAATGAGAAACTTAGAGAAACCGAAATTGATTGATTGATTGATTGATTGTATTTCTTAATTGCCCATCCGGCCAGCCACCTGGCCACTCTGGGCAATGTAGAACAATACAACAGTTTTAAAACAGTAAAATTCTACTTTAAAACATCATATTTCTAAAAATACCCTAACCCACCCCAAATGCCTGCCTGAACAACCACGTTTTTAATGCGTGGCAGAAGCTCATTAAAGCAAATTCATCTATCCGTTCTCAACAGCGCCCTGAATGAAGTGAAAACACAGAATGCTTGGTTAGCAATAGCATGGAATCGCTTGCTATAATGAGCTACATGCATAATGTGTTCAACAAAGATCTGGAAAGAAGTAATCGAGTTTAACTTCAAAACATGAGCGATGAATCTCAGGCCCAGAAGCCAAATCCGGCCTGCCTCAAGTCCCAATCCAACCCTCCGGGGTTCCCCAGATGGCCATGTCCCGTTATCCACATAAGGTAGTTCTCGCTTCCCCTACCCAGCCTGATCACCTATTGTTTGGTGGTTTCCCCAGCTTTGCACAATTTCTTCTCCATTCTAAAAGGCTGAAATGCCTCTCCAAAGGCTGAGTTACTGGCAGTAAGAGCTTTAAGCTAAAATATGCTGGCATTTTTGGTATTTCAGCCCTGTCCCTTTTGCTTTTGGCCCCATCCACTTTGCTTTTGGCCCTGCCCACCACTGAAATGCGGCCTCAGAGGACTTCTCCAAAATTGAATTCAGTATAAAAGAGATTTAACACTGCTCCTTTAAAGAGACAAAAGAGGGAATGCTGAAAGGCTTAAGGAACAAGGGAAGCACTATAAGGATAGGTGTTTGGATTGGAATATTAAACTGGTATTTTACCAAACTGATCTACACAGATTCAAAACAAGATATTGCCTGCCTGCTGGTTTGGATCCAGCTTAAATGACCAAACCCTAAACTTTTCCCTAACGTCCCTGATTCAGAGATGTATTTCAAACTAATTTGCCACCCTTTATTGGCCTCCAATGCCATGAATATTCCCCCAAATCCATCCCAATACACATCTCAAATACAGTTTAAATGGATGCTGCTTGAGAAGTCTAAACATAAGCTATTGTTGGTCCATGTAAGCAGTCCTCTTATATGCTACACAAGTATCATGTGCATCATATAACAGTGACAGCACAGCAGGACATGAGCAGGAAAGCAATAGAATAATAATATAAAATAAAACAGAAATTACAAGGGAGGTTCATCACATCTCCCCCTGTGGGCAGTCAAAGACAAACTCATCTAAACCTTTAGTGCTCATTAAGGGACAGTGGAAAACTAATGAAACAACACTACAGATTGTAAGGATGGAACTCTTGTTGCTCGTCAGTTCACATAACTGCGATTCTCTCCTCAAACTAGGCAAAGAATGTCACACTGAACATACAAGCTTATTTACAACTTCAGGTAATTTCTGAAAATGATAAAGAACCACATCCTATTTGATTACATTTAAACAGAAACAAAAATAACAGGCTTCTTTGTTATCTACATTCTTTCCCAGAACTCCAAGGGGAATCTCTACACTTCTTTCACTGACCTTGTTCACACATAACATTAACCCATGGTTTAATTAACCCACAGTTAATCCATGGCTAGTTGCCCTACCCAAGGTTTTTCTGGCAGATGATTGAACAAACCATGGTTTGCTTTCTCAATCCCTGGATCGTTTGTTTCCCTCCTCCTTTGTGCTGGGCAGCTATGACGAGTCACCCTTCAGAATTTTGCACAATGCCCCAGAGCAACACTAGGAAATTAAAAGGGTGTGTATGTGCTAGATCCAGCCATCTGGTGCTGCTCAGAGTCCCAGATTAAAAAAAAAAAAAAGTTTTAGAGAGGCTCAGGGTAGGCATTAGCCTGCCGGGACCCTGGCAGCTGCCCAGGAATGTCATGTACTGATGCCAGCCCTGGCTGTTCAATGCTTGAACTCCCCTCGGCTAACCCATCTGCCTGTCTTTGTGACAGGCATTTAGCTAGTTATGTGATCATACTGGAAAAGGTGTTTAAAAATTACTGTGATTTATTTATGATCCTATCAATCAGTTAGCAACGTAGTTCATTACAACATCTGGGTGCCCCACACACCTTCCCAGTTAACATTATCACTAAAGGAAGACGAGGATGACAAAGTCAGTGGCACCACAAGAGCTCAAAAGCAGTGCATAAGGAGGAAGAAGAAACGTCCTCTTGTGAGACCTATTGTAAGAGAACTTAATTTATTTCAGCTGAGGGGAGTCCTCACAGGGAACATTATGACCGGGTTCAGATGATAAATGACCCACAAGAAGTCACAACACCTGTAGTCACCAGGTTGTATATGCAGCCCCTGCTCAGAGGTTGTTCTGTCATGGGAACCTGGAGTGCGTGGGCTATGCGAGGGTTAAACAACAGACCATGGCTTATGTGAGGGTTGTTTAACCCTCGTATAACCTATGCTCACCAGGCTCTGTAAGGAGAAAACCTGGAGGCTAAAATTTCAGGGTCCTTGGCATTAGATACCTAGGCACACTTACTTTAAACAACCTCAGCTTGGCCCTGATGTAGCTGAGGTTCCCTTAAGGACTCAAGCTAGAATGCTCACACTCACTCAAATTCACTTAAATTCTACAAATAAGGATTAAAACAATGACAAACTGTAAGCTAAATGCATTTATTAAAGATAAAGAAAGTTTAACACTCATGCAACTCAGCCAACAAAGCCATACTTACAAATTTGCCAATCATTCACACCATACTTTACCAGCAAAGGACATCCTCCTTCACTGGCAAAGGTAACCTTCTCAGAATACAGGACCCTCTCGAGGCCCTGAACCAGGAGGAGGACACATCTAGGCCCTTTATGCTTGTCAGGGTGGACACTGAGCCCATAGAATCCCAGAGCAGTTCTGATTCTGAGGAAGAGCAGCCGCTCCTGGGAGAGGAGCGCGCTCATCCTTCCCAGGGCCAACAGGTGGCAGAGATTCCTCCCACCGGCATTCCTGGCATAGATAGTCCCGGGAGTGAGAGAGCGCGGGAAGAAGACTTGCTGGACGCGCAACGTTGATGCAGGGAGCGGCGCCAAATGGAGGGCGCGGAAAGGAGGCGTAGTGCCCGGTTGGCGTGCAAACAACGGTTGCACCCAGAGGATCCAAGGGAAAAGGGGAGGGACTCTCCCTAGCCCATAAGTTCAGGGTCTGCCAGTGATTCTCCTTCAAACGGGGACCAACTGTTCCAACTTAGGGCATAGGTACTCTGCTGCTCATAGCTAGTTGCTAACAGCAGAGTTGTTAAGTTGAAAAAGAGGAATAAAGCTTTGAAAAGAATCCCTTTGTCTGTGTCTGGACTTGGCTACTGGATTAGACTGAAAGAGGTCGCCAAGGAGCCCTTGACAATGCTCAGGCTTAAAAGCATTTTCAAAATTAGTGACCTCCTTCTTAATACATATTCTGAAATTCTAAAATCCATTGGTCCACATAGTCTTTTAGATCGTCCTGTTCCCAGAAAGTCCAACCTTTTGTCCCCAAAATCACCTCTCTCGACGTAAGGTGTTAACTCCAAAATGGGCCCAAGTTCTTCTTTTCTGCGGTTAACAGATCTTATTGTTTGGTCCTGTCTAGACACATGGCGGTCTAAAATGATAACATCAGCTATTCTGGACAAGGGCACATCTGAAACTGCAGCATCTGCATTTATTTATCTTTGTGCATTTCCAAGATACATACATATAAGGTCTCACACAATTCAAAGAGCAATAAAACATCCCATATCAACATACGTATTGCTTCTAATAAGATCTCATACATGGGATCTGTGATTCCCTACTTGCCCCTTAAACCTTACAGCGTTACCTCCACTTATGAGTACTATCCCTTAAGCTCCCTTCAGCGTGCCGTGCTAATAGGTTCTCACAGCCTTAAACTCCCCTGCACCCCAAAAGCTGCGCCCCCCTAATATACATACCCCTCATAATATCTCTATGCTAAGTGAAAAAACCAAAGGACAAAAAATTCTTACAGTTTGCATGACATAACAATCCCCAAGCACGGGTTGCATATTCGAAATGGTGGCAGCACGTGCCCCGCACATTCTGTAGCCTCACCATGGGTTAAATAACCCACTCTGGGTTGTCGTGTCATGTGAACAACCTCAGGACTTTGTACATTTGTTGCCAGTCTCTCTGAAACAAACACAACATCACAGCTAAAAACAGCATCCCTGCAGGGGCGTATTACTACATTGATGCATTCCAGATGAACCATGCTTATTGTTTTCAAACCGTCTTTCAGAAAATCCTGGGGTTACTTGGAAGCTTATCAATGGTTTCTCAATGAGAAGATCAGTAATGGCAGACATGCTTCCATAAAAAAAAAAAAGTTTGCAGTTTTGGCTGATTGCTACCAGTCTCCCCTCTGCTGAATGAGAGTGTTGGATATATTCTAGGATTCACTCTTAGCTGATGTACAATGACAAGGAGGAGAGAGGAAAGGGGTTGCCTGACCTCCCAGCAGTGTAGGCAGGGACAAAAGGTTGCTCAAGCACCAATCCAGCAAGGTAGGCTGCCAGCACCCCTTACATCCAACTCAGCCTGAGCCAGGAGATTCTCAGACCTTACAGGACACCCCTAAGGCTTATGAAACAGGGGGCCAAACTAACACCCTGTTTCTAAGGACTGAAACCTTAAACAGTAGCATTAACCAAGAGGTAGACTTTGGATTTAGTACCGAGGCAATTTAGAATGAAGCACACAGACAACCAGCTATAAGAGGCAGTAAGTTTATTAGGAAAGGGGAATGAAAGGAACACAAGAATCAGAGAACATTTGGAAACAATACTTCAAGAAAAAAACAGCAAAGCTACCTAAACCTGCCTACCAAGACACAGATCTTTAACTAGGACAGAGCTACACAGAAATATTTGGGAGTCCACAGCAAAGGCAAAGCAAAGACAATGGCCAGCTGTAACACCCCTTGATTATATGCTCAAGCCCCTGCCAACTCTACGGTGATCCCTGTTAGCCAATCACTGGCAGGCTGGAACCCTTTTCCCAAGGGGGTGGGGGGAGAGTTTCCACAGGAATGCAGCTAAGATCATTCAGTCCAATTAACTAGGTGTGTTCTGACCTTGGGACCAGAGCCATCTTGAGATAACATGCATGCAGATGGTTTACCACTATGTGCAGCTTCAGCCTTGCAAAATGGAAACTTCAAGCTGCTAGGGCAGAAAAAGGAAATGGAGTTCTTGACAACTACATTCTAGGCAATATCCCTAACATCCTGCATCACTCAAGAGAGCATATCCTAAATGCAGGACAGCAAACTATATACCACTCAGAAGTTTTAAAAATAAAAGTTCTCTTACATTCTTTTAAGCTGCAATCCAATACCCTCTTGCCTGGGAGTAAGCACCATTTAGTTCTGTGGGACTTAATTCTGAGTAGGTATGTGTAGGACTGTGCTATTAATCACTTTACAACCATTCTGGGTGGAGACCTTGAGATAGGGTGTAAGCATCATATGTCTAGAGCTGTATTGTTCTAGGCTTAGCTGATCATTAGAGGCCAGCAAGGGTTTTTTTTCCATAAGTCAGATTGGATATCAGCTCTATGACCTGGTTTGCTCATAATGCTAACCCATAGTTTATTTAACCCATGGTTTGTTGTTGTGAACTTTGAGTTGTTGAAACCATGGGTTGTTAAAACCATGGGTTGTTGTTACATATGTACCAAGAACCATGGGTTTTCATGGGTTGTTTCAAAGTCTACAAGAAATACCCTCTATCATTTTAACATGGCCTGTCTTACTGGTCTTATTACCACTGTTGTGCAAGCTCTGGAAACTATATCCTCCATGTCAGCTCAGGCCCGTAAAAGGAAGAACCCTTTTAAAAACTGGAATGGTAAATAAAATATAAACAGACTGGGGCAATCTGACTCTTTGCAGGCTCCAAGCACCTTGCAGCTGGCACCAGCCCCAGTGTTGCTTGTTCTGCTGTATTCCCAACAGGGAGCAGCCTCAGTGGAGAAAATTCAGCATGGGACTAGAGAGAAGAACCCTGGCTGGAAAGCTTGCACCAGTCACTGCTTTGGGTATGTGCCTGTAGCCTTCTGCTGCTGGGTAATTAAAGAAATGCATTCCACCCACTGTGCTTAGATTTAGATATCTGATACAGCACTATATGTGAATTTACTACAAACTGGAGAACATGGATATTAGCACAGGGATTCTATGATGGATAACAAACTAGTGCAAACTTTCAAAGTAGAGCAAGCAGCTACTATTCAGAGATAGGTCTTGGTGAAAATAATTTAATTTTTCCATTTGTTAGCTTGGGTAGAAGAGGAGTGTGTTGGTAAACCCTACAGATAACACAAAGATGGGGGCATTGTTATGCGGGACATCTAGGATGACTTCATGAACTGGAGTAAAAGAACTGCAAAGAGTCAGATTCAAACATAATGGGATGCATTACTAGCTAGATAGCGATGGGTGACATTCTAAATTGTGTAAGCTGAAGTAAGTTTCCATGATGGGACTTTCTCCTCCTCTCCCTGCCATGCAGGCCCCTCCCCCAATTTGCTTCAGACGGTCCCCCAACCCTCTGGTGCAGATTTTGAGGTTGCATGGGAAGCTGCAGGGGGTATCACCCTCTCCCCATTCCTTGGATGGAAGCAGTTCAGTCAGTGGAAGAAATTAATGGGATTCCATGCAATGTGAAATGACAAAAATCATAGGATACCTGTAAGCCACAAAGAGCTCTTAATACCATCATGCAAGACACTAGTGAGGCTTCAATTAAACTAGCATACCTAATTTTGGTTGCCCATGTTGTGGGACAGAAAAATAAATCTGGGGCAACTACGATTTCTGAACATATAAAGAATCCTACTATGAGCAGTGAATAATATAATTTGTTCTCCTTTGATTAGAAAGACAATGTCATGATGGCACTGGAACAATGAATAGGAAATAACACAATGAGCTAGTTCACACAACTGAAACAGCCAACCCTGGGATGTTTAAGCCATGGTGAGCTGCAGCCAATGCACCGGGGGTTGTCATGTCATTCAAACCTGACCACCATGGATTATGCGAGGGTTAAACAACCCTCGCATAACCCATGGTCTGTTGTAGGGTTATGCGAGCACTGTTTAACCCTTGCATAATCCATGGTGGCCAGGTTCGGATGGCACAACCCCCAGTTAGGGGCTGAATATGCAAAATGTTGGCTGGCCCACACTGCAGCTCACCATGGCTTAAACAACCCACGGTGGGCTGTTTTGTTCTTGTGAACTGGCCCAATGAGGTAAGGGAAAATTTATTTAAATTTAAAGGTTACTGGATTTGCAATCATTATTGTCTACAAAAATATTTCTTAATAAATTAAACAAGGCTTAAAGTCTGAAGGGAATAAAATTATAGAATGATCTCCCTAGAATAGTATGGGAGAAAAGAACCACACTAGTTTGGTGATATGACTGGGATATATTGCTAAGTGTCTTACAGTTTTTAATCTTGTATCTCACTGCTGTGAACTCCTGGTATCAAGAAGAGATTCCCACACCCTGTAGGGAATGCTATACTTTAGATACTGGATGTTGTTGGACCAATGAGATATGTGTCCAGTAAAATTTGGGCAACTCTCAGTGGACAGGCTTGGTTACACGCTCAGGGTATCGTTACTGTCAGGGATCAGCAAAGAATACTTTCCAAGGGCAGTTACGCTAGCAACTATATGAAGGTGAATTTGCGTCTGCCCAGACCTATGCTCACTTGTCTGAATAATTCAGTTTTCTGCTCTGCAAGCACTTTGGTATCAATATACCAGGTTTGCTTCATCTCACTGGTTTTGGCACACTTATGATGCAGTTCACATGGGTTAATTGGGGGTGGAAGGACAGCATTATGCCCTCCTGTCCCTGCCAGATATACAATTCTGTGTACATACTCCTGAGTCAGATAGAGGTCTGAAGCAAAAGCTCTTGTCTGACCAAAGGCTATTTTTACCTCTTTCACAAGTATTCTACCTTGATGCTCCTTATCAAACATTAATATTCCTAAAAGCTCTGACTTTACCATGGCTTTTTGAAGGCAATCTTGAGAAATGTAGTGTGTTCTCCTGCTCTCAGAAATAGCTTTCCTTTTGCTTAATTGAATAGCCTTTGTAACTTACAAGAAAATCACTCTAAGGTAAGAGTGGATTATCGAAGTCATGTGGTAAGGCCCGATGTTTCCTTTTATATGCCATAGCAAATGTCAACAATCCTGAGATCCAGTGCTACTTTAACCACCCCAATCATTACATACCTGAATTATTTTAGCATTTAGGCAAAGCCTGAGAAATCTAGAATCACAACTCCTCTCTCTTTCTCTCTCTCTCTCTGATTATCAATATGCAACAGGTATCTCCAGGTGTCTACTTCTCCCTCCACTTTCCTATCATAGTATTTACTTGTAAAGTGAGAGTCAAAATAAGGGAAGGGAGTACTAGAAAGGAAAGGCTCTTTTATCAATGGTTAGAAAGCAACACCTTACCCTTGACAAAACCCAAAAACTGGTGGGGCCAAGGGTTGTGTTTGGGTATGTGTCCTCTGAAGCCCAACACACATACACACAGAAATTCCTTTCAGTGGCAAGGTTAAGCCAGGTTAAAGCTCACTTTTATGTCACTTCCCAGCCAAAAAGACCACCACACTGGCACACACAAGGTTAAAATGAATTAATAAAATAGAGAGTTACAAATATTCAGATTAAAATAGTAATATATAACATTTTTACATGGCAGCAAAAATGATAAATAGCAGGGAGCAAAAACAATATTCTCTATCATCATAAAATGCCTGACAGAACCATCCAACAGAAAACAAAGAGGGAAGAAGCCAAAAACACTTTATAAGGGAACTAATGCTTTAGTCCAACCTCTGGAATGGGGAAATGACACAGATAGTGGACACAATCACTCCCAGCACAATAAGTCCACAATAAACATGAAAATATCAACCCAGTGTATGGCTGCTATGATAAAGGCAAATTCCATGTTAGGCATAATTAGGAAAGTAGTCAAAAATAAAACTGCCAATATCATCAAAATATATGGTGCGACCACACTTGGAATACCGTTTACAGTTCTAGTCACCTCACCTAAAAAAGTATATTGTTGTGTTGGAAAAAAGGCAGAAAAAGGGCAACTAAAATTATCGAGGTGCTGGAGTGACTCCCCTATGAAAAAAAGTTACAACATCTGGGATTGTTTAGCTTAGAGAAAAGGTGAGCGAGGGAAGACATGACAGAAGTGTACAAAACTATGCATGGTGTGGAGAAAATAAATAGGGAGACTTTTTTCTCCCTCTCTTAATACTAAAACCTCAGGTCATCCCAGAAAGCTGATTGGTGGGAGATTCAGGAAAGATAAAAAGGAAGTACTTTTTCACACAGCACATAGTTAATGGGATTCGCTGCCACAAGATGTAATAATGATGGCTACCAATCTGGATGGCTTTAAAAGGGGATTGGACAAATTCATGGAAGTTGAGGCTATCAATAGCAGCTAGTCCTGATGACTATATGCTGCCTCCAGCATCAGAGGCATTATACCTATGTAATCTAGTTGCTGGGGAACATGAGTGGGAGGATGCTATTGCACTCATGTCGTACTTGTGGGTTTCCTACAGGCAGCTGATTGGCCACTGTGTGAACAGAATGCTGCAGTAGATGGACCTTTGGTCAGATGTGCCCCCACCCCACGCCCAGCTTGCCTGGCCGCGGGGGGGGGGGATGTTGCGGGGGGGAAGGCAGGACAAGGTCGAAGGCCATTGGCCTTCGCTGTCGATATCAGGGTGGGGCGTGGGGTGAGCTGGCCAATATTTAGGCCGCATCACTTCCCTTTCCTCCTTCATCCCTGCTTTTCTAGCTGGATTGGACAGAAGACGAAGCTTCTTCGGCGGCGGCAGTGACGGAAGAGCGGCAGCATCAATGCAGCGAGGAGGAGGGAAGACTCGTCCACACCAGCTAGGAGAGGGAGGACGTGGCGGGGCTCGGTGGCGGCAGCAGGAGGTACAGAGGAAGCTCCATCAATCAGCGGCAGTGGCACCAGTTTCCCCAGCGTTTCTGGCATGGGGCTCTCCCCCACGCCTCCCTGCCGCCCCTTTTAGGCCGCGGATATCGGCGGCCGACTGCCGTCAGCCCCCGCTGCTTGATTAGTGGGACGGGGTGTTTTCTCTGCCCCTAGGGCTGTGGATTTCGGTGGCCACTTGCAGCAGGCCCTCGCCGCTCTTTCGGGGGGGGGTGTTTTCCCCCACCCTGGACCTGCCAGAGGACCCCTTGGGCCGCAGATTGTGGCGGCCGCTTCCGGTGGCCCCTCACCACTCTTTCAGAGGGAGGGGGCATTTTCCCGAACCCCAGACCTGCCCCCAGGGCTGCAGATTGAGGTTGCAGTGCCTTGCCGCCCAAACCAAGGGTGGGGGAGTTCTCCCGGGGCCCCTGAGTGGCCCGTTAGGCCACGGACTGCAGTGGTCAGTGGCTCCTTCCCTTGCTGGTGGTAAGAGCGTGGGGAGTGTTTTCCCGCACCCCTGAACAGCCCCAGCACTTCAAGGTCACCCGAATTGCTGCTTTTTGGCGGGCAGGAGCAGCAGAGCCTTTCCGGACCAGCTGGGGTGTAGGCGGCTGACGGTTGTGAGGCCTTACTCCCCAACCAGGAAAGGGGGAGACTTCTTTCGGCACCCCTGAGCAGCCTGTGTGTCCTCGGATTGCTGCTGTCTGCGGCTCCTCACCTCGCTACCCCAGAAAGGGGGGGGGAGTTTTCCTGTACAAAAAACCCAACACCCAACCATCCAGAACAGCCTGTAATGCCTTTCCGGTGCTGACGGCCGCAGCGTGGCCTTCTGCTTAGAGAGAGGAAAAGGAGGTAAGGAAAAGATGATGATGATGATGATTATACACTTTCTAAATTTAAATAAGGCATGATGCCTCCGAAAAAGGGTCTGGGGGGGGGAAGGCAAGGACACGGCCACTTGCCCCCTGGCCAAGCGCCATTTTCACAGGGCCAATTCTTCCTCATCCGAAGATGAGGATTCAGACATGGCCCTCATCCTGTCAA
Source organism: Heloderma suspectum (assembly GCF_057233095.1). Lineage (NCBI taxonomy): Eukaryota > Metazoa > Chordata > Lepidosauria > Squamata > Helodermatidae > Heloderma > Heloderma suspectum. The sequence continues at coordinate 93,776,617 of NC_139459.1, forward strand.
GGCTTGTGGCTGCTGAGAGGGACAGGGGGATCCCAACATTAACCACCCCTGCACAGCAGGTTTCCCGGAGTCTGGGGTCAAGATTGACTAGAGGGCAGGCTCACAAAGACTTGTTGTTGTCCGTTTCAGCAAAGCTAGAGGCTAGACTCAAGGCTAGACTCAACAGGTCACCTCTGGGCAAGCAGCATCTGCAACAGCCTCTACTTCTGGGTGTTCAACCGTGGAGCAGTGCCCCTGCGCATACATCACCAGCTCCAGCAGTCCAGGAACGAAGCCAAACTCCTGACACAGCACCTGATTCTGGCCCAGGTGAGGTTTAGGGACCGGGCAGGGGCAGCACTGCTGACCGGTTGGGGCCAATTCCTGCCATACAGGTGGTTCCCCTTTATGGCAGGGATGGGCTGGCCATTTCACATCCTCACAGGGGGTATTCCAGGGTTCCTTCATCCAGGTGTCTCTCACCACATGGTTACAGCCTGGGATCCATGCACACAGCTCAAAGCTATGCCACACAGGTAGCTAGCATCTCTGGGGCGACCCAACCCCCCAGCGCCCCGGGTCCTGCTCTGGACTCCGCAGGTGGGGTGGAGGCAGTGGAAACACAACCAAGCCTCATGTGGCTACTGATGCAGTGACTCAACAGGCCTCACCTGCTGTGGCCACTTGCGCTGCCGTGTGGCACAGCCCCGTAGGCGAGGGCTCTGCTGAGCTCAGGGTGAGCGATGCTGACCCTATGCCCATGTCGATAATGGGGCAATCCCGACTAGGGGAACATCTACCCCACTGGGTTTCCACCTTTTGCAGGCCACCAGGGAAAAAATATTAAAAGGGGAATTTGTGGATGTCTTTTCCCTGTTATTTCACATGCCAGAAATGAAGGATAGGGACAAATCTGGCGACAGGGATCAGGAGAAGGTCAAGCATAGGAAAGTGTCCCACACTTGGGCCAATTGGCTGCCCAGTTTCTTAATTTATATGGGTGTCATACAGCAAGGAAGTCAAATCAGTCAATCCTAAAGGAAATCAACCCTGACTGCTCACTGGAGGGACAGATACTGAAGCTGAAGCTCAAATACTTTGGCCACCTAATGCGAAGAGAAAACTCTCTGGAAAAGACCCTGATGCTGGGAAAGATTGAAGGCAAAAGGAGAAGGGGACGGCAGAGGATGAGATGACTAGATAGCATCACCGATGCAATGAATATGGACTTGAGCACACTCTGGGAGAGAGCACAGGACAGGAAGGCCTGGCGTGCTATGGTCCATGGGGTCACGAAGAGTTGGACACGACTGAACGACTGAACAACAACAAATATACAACAGAAGCACCCGGAGCGTGGTTGGGTCCTCACTAAGTACTTAGACATCATATACAGGGCCTACACTGAATATGAGGGCAGAGCTTGGCTGGCCTACAATGAATCTTTTCATATGAGGGCCGCGTTCGACCCCACATTGCGCTGGGATGCCAAGGACCAGGACCCATGGCTCTAGTTTATGACGCCGGCCAGGCCGGGATTTGGAGGTCGGTCCGACAGCGGGCACATTATATCTAAGCAGACGCCTGCCTCAGCTCCTAAGGCTGGGGAGGGGCAGGCAGTTCAACACTGCGCACTCTGTTGGGAGTTCAGCTCCAAGGGTGTTTGCTCCAAAGACCCATGCAGATTCTGCCATTCGTGCTCCATTTGTGAGCGTCAGAATGCCTTCAGCTGCTGCCCAAGAGCCAAAGGTCCTAGGGGCCCAAATCGGGAATGGCACGGCAGCAGAAAGTCTCGCGGTGTCCTACAACCTCCACCAAAAGGGGTCCAGTCCAATTAAGTTGGGGCCGTTGAGACGCCTCCTGAGGTGGTACCCACCCCAGGATGACGCCCATTATCTTGAGGAGGGATTTTCCCATGGTTTCAGGATTCCATTTCTTGGCCAGTGCCAGGCCCAAATTTCCCAGGACCAGAAATCTATCGCCGGTTTCAAACATCTAGTCAAAGAAAAGACTGACAAGGAAGTGGCCGTAGGGAGGGTCATTGGCCCATTCATCTGCCCCCCTTCCCCGACCTCAGGGTCTCTCCTTTGGGCATAGTACCAAAGAAGGCATTGGGTGAATACAGGCTGATCCGCAACTTGTCTTTCCCCAGGGGGAGATCCGTGAATGACGCCATCCCCAAGCACCTGTGCTCGGTTCACTACACTTCCTTTGACAGAGCAGTATCAATGTAGGGATGGCGGAGAATTTCTCCCCGAAACTTCGGGGGGCCAAGCGCCAACGTGTTCGGCCCCCCGAACAAGTTTCAGGGAGAAATCCTCCGCCCCCCCCGCCCCCCGCCCCCCCCCCCCGGGACGGGACTTACCTTCCCTGAATGTCCCTCCCGGCGGCGGGTCCGGCTGGCGGTTCGTCCGGTGTTCGAGCGGGGCGGGAGCGGCAGCCGGTCTTTCGACCGGCTGCCGCCCCCGCCATTGCAATGAAAGAAAAAAAAAAAAAGTCCCCTGATAGGGTACGTGACGATTCATGTAGCCTATCACGGCAAGATTTGCAAAGTCAGCCGTGATAGGCTACGTGAATCGTCACGTAGCCTATCACGGGTGACTTTAAAAACAAAACAAAACAAGTGTGTACGGATAATGGCGGCCCCCATAGGGAGCCGCCATTCGCGTTCCTTATTTGGTCGCTGTAGTCTACGTAAAGATTTACGTAGACTACGGCGAAAATAAGGGCAACGCTATTTGCGTTGCCCTTATTTTCGCCGTAGTCTACGTAAACATTGACGTAGACTACAGCAACTAAATAAGGAACGCGAATGGCGGCTCCCTACGGGGGCCGCCATTCGCGTACGCGCTTTTTTTTTAAAGTCACCCGTGATAGGCTACGTGACGATTCACGTAGCCTATCACGGCTGACTTTGCAAATCTAGCCGTGATAGGCTACGTGAATCGTCACGTAGCCTATCAGGGGACGTTTGTTTTTTTTTGTTACTTTCGTGTTCGCGGCCGGGCGAGGCGGGAAGCCTCCTCCCCGGCCTGAATTTCGGCCGGGCGAGGCGGGAAGCCTCCCCCCCCGGCCTGAATTTCGGCCGGGCGAGGCGGGAAGCCTCCCCCCCGGCCTGAATTTCGGCCGGGCGAGGCGGGAAGCCTCCCCCCCCGGCCTGAACTTCGCGGGGGGAGCAGCGAAGCGCTCCCCCCCACCGCGAAAAAGCTGCGAGAAAAGGTAAGTGACTTTCGTTCACCCCTATATCAATGGTGAAGGCTTTGGGTAGGGATGTACGAAAGTCACTTACCTTTTCGCAGATTCTGTTCATGGGGGGGGCGTTCCGTCCCTCCCCCTGGAATCCTCGACGGGGGGGAGGCGATCCGGTCCTCCCCCCCGGAATCCACGACGGCTGGCTGTGCTTCGCGGCGGCTCCGCGGAGCAGCTGCCCAGGCCCAGGCCAGGGCCATCCACAGCTGGATTTCCAGCCATGGAGGGCTCTGGGTAAAAAAAAACACGTATGCAAATGGCGGCGGCTACGGCTGCCGCCATGTGTGTTTCTTATTTTTCGCCGTCTTAGTCTACGTCAATATTTACATAGACTAAGACGAAGAAAAGAAAGGGGAATACAAATAGCGTAGCGGGCGCTATTTGCGTTCCCCTTTATTTTCACCATCTTAGTCTACGTAAATATTGACGTAGACTAAGACGGCCAAAAATAAGGAACGCAAATGGCGGCGGCCGTAGCTTTTTTTTTTTTTTAACCCAGTTGTGATAGGCTACGTAAGTCTTTACGTAGCCTATCACATCTATGTAAGAAAAAAAAAAGACGAGACTGCAAATGGCGGCGGCGGCAGCCGGTCAGAAGACCAGCCGCCACCGCCTAAGCCGCCGCTGGAGCCGCCGCCATCCGGAACATCTGCCCCAGGTAAGTCTCGTCCCGGGGGGGATCCGCGGGGGGAAGGTGGCAGGCCGTTCCGCCATGGATTTCGGAGGGCTGAATGCACTGGCATTCGGCCTCACCGAGATCCGAGGTGGAATTCTCTGACATCCCTAGCTTTGGGTCCCGGGGCCCTCATGGGGAAATACAGTATCAAATCTGCATTTCGCCTGCTGCCTATCTGCCTCAATGACTTCGACCTTTTGAGATTCAGCTTTCAAGGCCAATTTTATGTTGACAGGGTCTTACCCATTGGATGTTCAGTGTACTGTGCGATGTTCAAGAAGTTCAGTTCTTTCTTGGAATGGGCCCTGTTTGACAGGGTTGGGTCTAGGGATGTACGAAAGTTCTGCCACGGATCTCGGGGAGGCCGAATGCCAGCGCATTCGGCCCCCCGAAATCAGTGGCGGAACAGAGTCCCGCCCCCCCCCCCGGACGGGACTTACCTGGGGCGGGTCTTCCTGGTGGCGGCAGCTCCAGCGGCGGTTCAGCGGCGGCGGCTGTAGCAGCCAGTCTTCCGACCGGCTGCCGCCGCCGCCATTTCCAAGTTTAAAAAAAACCAAAAAAACGTGATAGGCTACATAAAGATTTACGTAGCCTATCACGGCTAAATTTTCAAAAACACAGTGATAGGCTACGTAAATGTTTACGTAGCCTATCACGGCTGATTAAAACAAAAACAAAAAAAGTGCGTATGCAAATGGCGGCGCCCTGACCAAATATCAATTCTTGGAAGTCACACAGCGGGCCTTGAAGGCATTGGGTTTGGGAGGGCTTCGTTTTGGCACACATTCCTTCCGAATTGGGGCCGCTTCCACGGCCGCATCTTTGGGGTTCACATCAGACAAAGTGCAGTCTGTCGGCTCCAAGGCGTGTCAGGCTTACGTGAGGCCGCTGCCGGGGCTTTAAGGACGTGAGGATGCTGGTGTTCACTTGCTCGTCTCTTGTTCTTTTAGATGGCCTGAGTGTGAGGGAACCGGTGTGGGTGCTCATCTGTGGGCACAGCATGGTTTTCTGTGCTGGTCGGAGGGCCTCCTCAAGCTGCGGATCCCAGCTGGGGCTCAGCCGGTATGCCACCATTCAGTGGTTGGGCAGACGCGGCATGCGTTGGGAGCGCCTCCTGCCCACATTATTCCAGCAAGGGCTGGTGAAGGTTCCTCTGCAGATTCTGGTTTGGCACCAAAGGGAAAACAATTTAGGCCTGCTGAAGGGCAAAGCCCTAATTCTTCAAGCCTGGGAGGATTTACGGCTGATTTGGTGTCGGTGGCCTGCAATTCGTATCATTTTGTCGAACCTGCTGCCTAGAGTGGCATGGAGGGATGGCTTGGATCCTTGCGCTATGGACAGAGCCCATAAGAAGGTAAACAGGGAAATTGGGAACTACCTAATCAAACAAGGCAACTGAACTATTGCCCACCCTGACATTTCTCCTACCCAGGGGGTGATCTATAGCAGCGGTCCCCAACCTTTTTGGCACCAGGGACCGGTCTCGTGGAAGACAATTTTTCCACAGACTGTGGGGGGGGGGGGGTTCGCTGGTGGACTTTCGGCCGCAGGGATGCAAAATGCAAATCTTTTACAAAAAAATATTTACGTAGCCTATTACTTGAAGAACAGGGATGCAAATGGCATCCGCTATGTGGACGCCATTTGTGTCCCAGCGGCTGGAAGTTCGCCAGCAGCCAGAGCCAGCTGGCAGCTCCGCGGACTCGCTGCAGAGCAAAGCCAGCCAGCAAGGATTCCGGGGGGGGGGGGGAGGGACGGATCGCCTCCCCCCCCGCGGACCCAAGGTAAGAGTGTTTCGCACATCCCTACTGCAGCCCAGTTCCTAACAGGCCACGGACCAGTACCGGTCTGCGGTCTGGGGGTTGGGGACCCCTGATCTATAGAGAAGACAGCGTTCATCTCACCAACCTAGGCAATGATTTCTTTTTGGAAGATCTGCGAAGGGGCATTCTGGAGTTTTTACTGCACAGGTGGAGGGAGGGCAAGGAAGCAGAGGCTTGTCGCCCTCCTGTGGTGGCTCCGGGTGGGCACTCCACTGGGGGAGAGGACAGGTGAGCATTCGTAGGCACTGTTTCAGGTGGCTGGTAAGGCCCGAGGCTTTCGGCTCAGGGTTTTGTGGCCCCAGTCAGGAGATACGGCTTACCTCTGAGGCAGACCCTTCTCACCCACTCGGGTTCCGTGGCTCGAGGGGGGGTGACAGGGGAAGGTCTCCCAGCCCAGAATTGGGCAGATCTGCGGGGTGGCGACAGTGGGCACCACACCCCAGACAACTAATGGCTCACTCGATACCTGTCATGATTGGCTTGTTTTCTACGTGCCCGCTGGTGCTTCCTTTGCAGATTGTAATATGTCAATAAATGTGGCCCAGTTTTATCCCAGAGCTATTTGTGTGATCTCATCATTTTCCCCCCCTATTCACCCGCAACCAGAATGGCTCTTCTTATGTTCTTAAGCCTGTGGGAGCCCAATTGCACACATGAGACCACTACTACCAACACAAAGAGGAACACTATTGGGCAGTGGGGTAGATAGTATACAAACAGAATCCCAGTAATGTTTCAGAAGTTCAACAAGAGACTCGCAAAACTAAATGACTGAGCACCTAGACAAGGCAATGGTCTTACTATAGATGATTGCTACTCCACTTCCTCACCCTACAGGTCTAACCTGCTTGTCAAAGAACTTGTCCTCCACTTCAGCACTTCCCCAGCGAAGGGGAGGGGGAACTGACAAGTTCTTTGACAAGTACAGAATATGGCTCTACTAGGCTGAACAAAGTAGTGTGTGGAGAAGATGAAACTGACAAGGATATTGACAAAAGGGGAATATGTCTCTGCAGGGCTACACAGCAGACAGACAGACTTGCGATCACCTGCACTTGCATAAGATCACTAGTAAAAAAAAAAAATTGTGCTCCATTTGCACAAAATTCAAGACACCCCCCTGTCATGTTACTACTCAACAATGAAAACAGAGTGCACAACCATGGCAGCAACACTTCGTGACAATGAAGAGAAAGGAGAACAAGATAAGAGTGAGTAGAGCATGGATAGTAGATGACTGCCTCCAACTAATTCTTTACAAGGCTTCACTAAATATATCTAGAATGGAAGATTACATTTCTATAATAAGAGTTATGTGACAGTTAGTACCTTAATATGCAGATTCACCTCTATAACAGTTTTACTGAGATTATTTGAGGCAAACTAAAGCAATTCCTATGTATTTGTCCGTAACCTCCCAAATCCTTTAACTGCACAAGCTCAATTAAAATGAATGGAAATTATGCAGCATCTGTATTGACAGATAGCTTTCAAAAACAATAAACAATATTTAAATGATGGTTGTGTTATTTACCTTAAATTCTTACTATACTGTATTTTAGTTGTTCATAATAAGAGCAGCAAAGTACAATTTGAATTAGATGTTGTATTTACTTTCTCCCCACAAAAGCAAGTTACATCCATTGAAGTATCCAATGATTTCTTATCCCGTGACTTTTGTGAGATCTCATTATTATACTCAAACATGGTACATTGTTAAGACCGGGGGGGGGGGGGCTATGCACACACATATACCCCTCCTTCCCCAGTGTCAAGATAGGGGAACACCTCACTGCAACCTCATATGCCCTTCCCCCACGTCCAGCTTGCCTGGCCGGGGGGGGGGGCGCTGCAGGCAGGCAGAGCGAAGACGACGTGGGCTGCCATTGGGCAGCCCTTCGTGCGGCTCTCATCTGCAGCTACGAGTAGCTGCTTTGAAGATCGGGGCGCCACGGTGCGCTCCTTCTCCCCTTCTCAGCCTTCACCGGGGAGAAGGGAGGAGGCAGCAGCGACCGGCCTGCTGGGATCCGGATAGGCCACCCGTTCTGCCCGGCTGGGCGTGCGGCATCGGCAGCCACCAGACTTGGCCCTTCACAGGGGGAGAAGCGGAGGGGGCAGCGGTGAGGGGGCAGCGGCTGGGCACATGGCATCGGCGGCGACGAGACTTGGCCCTTAATAGGGGGAGGAGCAGAGGTGGCAGCAATGACCGGCCTGCCAGAACGTGGCTAGGCTGCCCACTCTGCCCGGCTGGGCATGTGGCAGCGGCCAGCAGAGACGAAATCAAGCCTTCCTGCCCTGTGACTCATTGTCAGTGATTCACGGACATCACACTCCAGGGCCATTAGGCCCAAGGTTTGGTGGCTGGGCACAAGGTTTGGTGGTTGGGCCCCAGGTGGAGAGGGGTAGACACAGGTGGCAGCTCCTTTGTGGGGTGTCCAGTCACTGGGCCCCAGTGTCCCACATCGATCAGTGGCCCCCATCCCTCCCAGTTCTCCTTAGGTCGTGGCCCGCCCAGACAAAGGGCACCAGGCCCATAAGTTGGGTGGCCAGGCCCTGGTGGAAAGGAGGCACAACTCAGAGTTGTGGCCTCTTAGTGGGGCGGGGGGCTTCCACACCATTTCTCCCCCACTGCGGGTATCTAGGCCCAACTTTTCTATCACACACAGCGTAGTGCCTTACCATAGCTAACCAGGGCCGAGTCTGGTTGGCCATTTGCACCATGTGCGTGCACTAATTTGTTCAGGTGCGGCCAGGGGCCCGTTGACCCCCCCTCCTTTTGCTTCTCTTATTCAGTGGCGCCATGCCTCCTAAAAAAGGGCAGGGTGGCAAGAAAGGAAAGGGCAGGGTCCCCAGGCCCCCTCAAAGAAGACTCGGGGCAGGCTTGATTCTTCCTCTGAGGATGAGGTAGGCCCTGATTTGGCGGTGATCCTGGCTCTCTTGGAGGTCGTAGAGCAGGGTAGTGGGATTGTCTCTCTCACCCCCGCTCCTGCAGGGCCAAGTATGACCAGCACAGTGTAGCCTAAACGATCAAGGCGCTCACTTTTACATTCTATTTCAGCGCGTTTAGATGCCATAGAGGCATCCAACACCTGCGTTAGCCCGTCCCGGTCTGACCCATCGGCCTAAGGAAGTGCAAACTCTGGTCATAGCACAGGCAGAGGCAGAGGCGAAAATATCAATCGCCAATTCATCTGGGAACCCAGATGCTGCCACCCCAGATGCAGGTGAGAAAAATGCGGCACTTCAGCCCACCGGACCAGGCTGGGTGCCTCTAGGGCCTTGGGGATGGCTTCCTTGGTTCAATCACCAGGGCTGGCCTTTCTCCCCACCTCATGGTGTCAGGCTTGCCTCAGATACAGGTGGCCCAGTGCCTATTCCGGAGACTCCTACTCCTTCATCGCACGATGTGGCAGTGCCCCCAGCACCAGCCACAGCAACCCCTTTTACTTCGTGTCCTACTACTGCTGTAGGGGCTGGTGCACCCCCCACCGCACCGCAGTCTGGATTCGGGCAGCCATTTTCCCCCTTTCCTAGCCCTGCGGCCCTCCCATCAGCAGCTCCAGCCAGTGCATTTTCACAGGCACCCTTGACATAGGACAGACCCAGGGGCTGATGCCCTCGCCTCTGCCGGCACAGACGGACCCTCTGATTTTTTGATTTAAGAGGGAACCATCCAGCAAAGGTTCCCAGAATGGGGGTGGATTCTCACTAAATACATGGACATTATTTATAGGGCATACACAGAATACAAGGGTGGGGCTTGGCTGGCATATGATGAGGCCTTTCGCCAGAGGGCCACAACTGACCCATCCATGCGATGGGATATTAAGGACCAGGATCTCTGGCTGCAATTCATGACCACATCCAGACCAGGTTTTGGTGATAGATCGGACAGTGGTCACATCTTGGCCAAACACCCGCATCGGCCTTCCAGCCACTTGCAGAGCAGGGGGTTCAACACCGCGGGCTGTGCTGGGAATACAGTTCCAAGGGCTCCTGCTCTCAGAACCCATGTAGGTTTCGCCACAATTGTTCTGTCTGTGGCAGACAGCACTCCTGCACCTCCTGCCTCCGGGCCAGGAGCTGGCAGGGACCCATTCGGGACGGACAGGGTGGCAGAAAAGCTGGAGGCAGGCAACAGCCCCCTCCAAAAGGGGCCCAACCCAGTTAAGATTGGGCCTTCAACTGTTAGGGCACTACCCACGCAAGGCGGAGGCCATCTATCTTGAGCAGGGTTTTAGGCACGGTTTTAGGATTCCTTTCCAGGGTCAACAAAGGGCCCTATTTGCTAAAAACCAGAAATCTGTCCTGGCCATGTAGCGGCTGGTACAGGACAAGATTGACAAAGAAATGCTCGCTGGCCACATTATCGGCCCATTTTCTTCCCCTCCAATACTCAACCTTTGGGTTTCCCCCCAGGGTATAGTACCGAAGAAATCCTCTGGGGAGTTCAGATTTATTCATAACCTCTCTTTTCCCAAAGGTGGGTCAGTTAATGACAAAATTCGGGATCATCTTTGCTCAGTGCACTATACTTCCTTCGACATGGCAGTTTCCATGGCTTTCGGTCACAGGAGCCCCATCACTGCACTAGGGTCACTGCTGCTAAGCGTTTGGGATATGGGGGTCTGGTTTCAATTTTTACGGGAATTTAATGGTGTCTCATCTTGGAGGCGCGAGTTGCTTCTCAAGGCCGACCTTCAGATTCACTCTGATGCTGCTGGGGCGCTTAGCTTTTGTGTCATTTGGCTAGACCGTTGGTGCGTCAGGCTGCGAGCTGGATGACAGCTGGAATCTGCAAGGACCTTACATTGTTGGAGTTTTTCCCCATTTATGTAGCGGTACACCTCTGGGCTGAACAACTGGCCAGCTCCATGGTTCTCTTCTGGTGCAATAACCTAGCCACTGTTCACATCGTTAATACTCTGACTTCCGGAAACCACAGGGTTATGTCATTGGTAAGAGCATTTACGCTTCATTGCCTGTGACATAATATATTGTTCTGGGCCCAACACATGCCAGGCTTGGACAATTCAATTGCCGACACTTTGTCACGTAACCAGATCGACAGGTTTCAAGAATTAGCACCGTGGGCTCATCCACTGCCAGACCCCATGCCCGCTGCTCTTTGGGAGATTGGTGGACTGAAGTTGAGCACACCATGATGAACTCCATAGCTCCCAGCACTACGGTCGCCTACGACAAAGCAGGTAGGAAGTTCCGGGCCTTCCGGAGCAAACTGCAGTTGCATCACTCGTGGCCCATCCCAGTGGATCACCTCTGGCAATTTTGTGTGCATTCTAGGAACAAGGGGCCATTGGCCAGGACCATAAGCGGTAAACTGGCCGCGCTGACCTTCTGGTCTAAGGTTAAGGGTGTAAGCGATTCAACGGCCGATTTTAGGGTGCGACGCACCATCCAGGGCTGGGCTAGGATATCACCTGCACCAGTTGACTCTAGGCACCCTCCTTCTCCAGATACCCTTTTGGGTCTTCGTAGACTGTGGCCATCCATTTGTGCCTCACACTATGAGGCTGCACTGTTCCATGCAGCAGCCTTAACAGCTTTCTTCTGGGCCCTCAGTTTTCCTGAATTAGTCTGGGCATCCAAACAGGACAAGTCAGGGAGGGCCCTGAGATATTCAGATATCCTGGTCCGTCCGGATATCATTCATCTTCGGATACGGAGATCCAAGACAGATCATCAGGGCAAGGGTGGGATGATATCCCTCTGTCCAGTTCAAGTGGACGGCTTACGCCTGGTTAGGGCCTTAGTGGATTTTATGGGACTACGTGGGTCAGCAGAAGGCCTGTTACTTTGTCATTCTGACGGCTCCCCATTGACAAAATTCCAATTCTGGATTGTTACCAAATCAGCTCTGGATGCCCTCAGCCTAGGTAATTTCCGATTTGGGACACATTCCTTCCGGATTGCTGCTGCTTCCACTGTCGCTTCTTTGGGTTTTTCGCAAGATCAGGTGAAGGCAGTGGGCAGATGGCGCTCCAGGGCCTTCCAGACGTATGTGCGGGGTTTGAATGCCTGATATGAAGCCTGGTTTCCAGTACTTACTATTCTTATTTCCTTAGATCGTTGGAACGGAGGCGTGCCAGTGTGGGTGCTCATATGTGTGCACAGCATGGTGTTCTGGGCCGCTCAGAGGGTTTCCATGTCGGGCTACGGATTCCAGCTTGGAATGTCCCAGTGTGCCAATGTGCAATGGCTTGGCAAATGTGGCATGTGAGTGCCTCCTTCCCACACTTTTCCACCGAGACCTGGTTGATCTTCCCCTGAAGGTTTTGGTGCTGCACTAGGGGGAATGATTGGGCTGTGTTAAAGGCAAGGACCTGATTGAGCAGGCCTTGGCCTATTTCCAGGAGATCCGACACAGTTGGCTGGGGGTAACCATTCTATGGTCTTGCTTGCTTCCAAGAATTAGGTGGAATGCACAGAATATGGGAGCTACTGAGACGGCTCAGCAGAAAGTCAACAGAGAGATAGCCTTGGGGTTATATGGACACAGTGATGGGATCATCACTCATCAGGAAATCAAATGGACAAGGAGGGAGCTCTACAGACAAGACAGTGTACTGACAGTGCATCATTGTCTGATGCAGGCAATGACATCTTTCTGTCCGATCTGCAAAGGAGTCTGTGGGAAGTTCTTCTGCGCAGGTGGGGGGGGGGGTTGACAAGCAATAGGCTTGTCACTCCCAGTGGTGGCTAGGACGGGCAAATGAGAACAAGCTTAGGGATGGTGAGCATTCAGAGGCACCTTATGGTGACAGGTGATGCCTGAGGCCTCCTGAATGGGTTTAGCAGCTCGGCAGGGGGATAAGGGTTGCCTGGGAGACCGACTCACCTCACTCACCCAGGAGCTGTGTGGCCCCAGGAGGGGGTGACACGGGAAGATCTACCTCCCCCATAAGAGGCAGTCCGGAGGGCGATGCTGACGCACCACCCCTCTGGCTGGGTATGTTTTTGCCCACAAAGGTGACAGCTAGCCGTACAGTCAGGGCCCATCCTAGGTTTCCCCTTTGCAGATAATGCAATAAATGTGGCCCAATTTGAATCCAAGCTTTGTTGTCCATATCTTCATTTCCCCGTCTCCGCTCACAAAAACTACTTACACAGAGGTCAGTGGGAGGTCTGTTAGAGTTGGGCAGGGGCAAACTGTGATGGGCCCTCTGTAGTCAGGGAGGCAACGTGTGTTCTTGTGCATACAAAGACTCACCGCCGCCACTTCTTCTCCTCCTAAAATATACTTTTCATATTGGATGTACAATATATAAGGATCTTTCCAAGAGATAAGGATGCAGAATACCACAGGCCCAATATAACCAAGAGAAACACAGTGGCCACATTTGGACATAACAATATGCCAGAACTGTCGCTATTTCAGGCTGATCGATCATTCACAATTACCATGTTTGTGAATGCTGCCTGATTGTCCCCCCTTGGCTTCTCCCACCAAGGGAAGTGGCTAAACTAACCAGAAACTAATGACGAAACAAAAGGTTCCCTTACGTCTGAACCCAGACCTTGGCTTGTTGCTCCCCCAACATACAATGAATGAGAAACCAACTTTAACCCTGGCTTCAGGCTCTGGTTTGCCAGCAGAGTCTGGATTTCAACATAACAGGAAGTTTTTACTCCCACATTAGTTTCAGGTTAGTTTAGCTGGTCTTGCTGCTGGGAAACTGGATAACATGAACGAGCATGCTGCTTGTGAACAGTAAGCCAGAATTCCCAGCAATTTGGGATTACTGTCACATCTGAATGCATCCACTGGCTTGTATTTTTATATGCATATACATTGAATGCCTATATTTTCCTACCAGAAAATAAAGAGATGCTTCCCATCTGTTTATAATTTTTAAAGATTTTACACTTCCAAATACTAGCACTGAGAATTAATCTTTCCAAAGCTAACTTATAGCACAAACGCCACAAGCAGACGTAGTTTCACTCAACCCACATATTTTGGAAGAGCTAAGAAATATTAACAAACCCATTATGCTTTAGGACCCTTTAACTTAGTTTGTGTTGAAATAATCCAAGTAAGGAATAGCTTTTAAAACTTGAAACATGGCATGTTTATGGTCTTTTCCTATGCTCCAAAACATTTGGTTAGCAGAAACATGTCTATGTAGTTCTTCTGATATAATTCATGACATTTTCCTGGACAAACAGCACTGAAGTTACACCACACTGCAATGGTGCACTCAAAAACCAATCATGTGCTAGCATGAACTACTTAGATATAAAGGAACAACACTGCAATTTGGCTGTAGTTTGATTGTTATACACAGCCTTTTATGGGAAATATATTTCCAAATACATACTCTCCACCCCAATTCCCATTCTCCAAAAATACTCAGTTATCTATAGAGCCTTAACTCATCCTGTTGAGGAAAAACATTTTGGACTTCAGGTAGATTTTCAGTTCAACTATATTTGTGCTGGCATTTGCAAAAAAAAGGACAGAATGTACCAAACCTTGAACCTGTAACAAAATAGAATACATACAGGCAGTGGTATAATGGTAAATGGATAGACTTCCATCAAGGGGAATGCATAACCATGCCCCCAAAAGATATCCCTTTTTTCTATTATTTATACTTCACAGAGCTAACACTCTGGTTAAGAACTCCAGGATAAATTACAGATACCCAAAATGAACCACTAATAAAAACTTACAATTACATTTATTGACCAGGAGTGCAGTCCTATGATTCTCAGTGCTAGTCCTATGCAGTCCTATGCATAGTTATGCATATTTACTTGGGAGTAAGCTCCAATGAACTCAGTGGTGCTTCCTTCTGACCAAAAGGTTGAACTTGTAAAACACAAAGTATCTTCAGCCACCTAAAATTCAACCTTTAGCTTTTAATTAAAGATGTAAACAATTTTGCGAAGAAGTGCTCCTATTTAAGCTACTAGCATGAAGTAAGAACTTCATCAAAGAAAAGGTGAATCCACCCTCTGCTTGTTTATTTTTCCCATTCTCTTCCTATATGCTAATCAGTCACAAACAATAGTCAAACCTGAAAGCCTCATTACTACTTCATCCATTTATTTGCCAGACCAAGGAGGGCCCATCCATTACCCTGCCGCTCTAATACATAATGTACTCACTCCCACACTGAAAAAAGCCCCAGAATTATGCTCTAATGTGTTCCCCTCCATTATGACCCAGACTTTCTGTGAGAAGAACTCAACTCATGGGTTGCTTCCACTGGAGGAATGGGGAGGTGATCACACAGAGCTCCTCACAATTGACCCCTGCCCATCTCTCATTGAATTCTGTGCAAGTTGTTTGTTACTCCTAGATAAGTATGCATAGGATTGCAGCCTTAGGGCCAAACTAGACATGACACTGTGTGGATGTAATTAACATGCACATTTTTGGTATGTAAACAGCACCTATGGGGAGCGTGGACACTCTTGAGACTGTCTGGGGTGCGGAAGGAGTTTAAAACCAAACAATCCTTCTCCCTGCTATAGTCCTGACAAAAATAGTCTCTGAAGCTGCTGCTTGCATTTCAAGATGCAAGAGCCATTTCAAGAGCCCACGGGCTCCAAATTGAGGCTTCCCTTGAAATACAAGTAGTAAGTGGCAGGGACATGGAAGTTAAACTTCGCCTTCCCACGCATCCTTACAGTGGCTGTTCAGGCTTAGCCTGAGTTTGGCCCGTAGTTTACAATGCTATTCTTATTTTTATTTTCTTAAGTACTTGGTTTTATTATAGCTTATTTATTATAGCAGAAACCTCTGCTGCTCTTGGCCAGCAGGGCAAGCAATCACCATTCGCAATTAGGCCCAAGCCACTGGCCAGGCCCCTTCCCAGCTCTGATCACGATCAGGGATGGGCAAGAACTCCATAGACTTCCATCAGATTTTGAAAGGGCTCCTCTTGAGAATCAGGTGGGGGGATCCTCCCCCATGGGTCCTGCTGCTCCACGGACCCATGGCGGGGAAGGGGTTTCCCCCACACACACCCAATTCTCATGAGGAGCCCTTTCAATACCTAATGGAAGTAAATGGAGCTTTTGCCCATAACTTCCATTAGATTTTCAGAGGGCTCCTCATGAAAACTGAGGAGGGGTGAAACTGAAGCCCCACCAAGGAATGTTATGGCAACCCAGTCCAGGAGGGGGGTTGGATTTCACCCCCCCCCTTTGGCTTTTGGAATCCCTTTTGCACAAAACAACTTCCAAAACAAAAAACGCCAAAGGGGTGTGAGGAATCCACCGCCACACCAAGGACTGTAGGGGCAAGCCAGTCCTTAGTAGGGGGTGGATTTCATTCCCCCCACCCCCAAATTTTTGGCATGGGGCACCTTCAGATTCCAATGTAATCCAATGGGAGTTAAAAGTTTCCATTGGACTGCATTTGAATCTAAAGAGGGGGAAGGGTTTAGGGGGGGAAGGAGGACTGGGATCGGGGCAGGAGTGGATGCATCCCCTCCCCTGGGGTATTAATGGGGAACTCCGTGGGAAGCGGGTGTTTCAGAGTGGGGTGGAGGAAAGCAGAGGGGCTCTGCACTAACCCACTCTGAAACACCCACTTCCCAGCAGGATCCCCCTTCATGCCAGGGTGGGGGGGAGATTCCAAGCCCCCCCACCAGGTCATTCACTCCTGCCCGGTCCCAGTCCTCCCCCCCCCAAAAAAAATACTCTTTCCCGCCAATCAGGAAAGTGTGACTTGGCAGCAGCCCAGACAGGTCTGCCGCCAGGTCCTCTGGGATGCGGGCTGGAGGACTGAGGCGAAGGGAGGGGCGAGAGGATGGAAATAAGCTATGTACAGTAGGTTATTTGACTGATCATCTCTCAGGGCCCTGTAAGCTATCGTAAATATAAGCTACTATGTGTGGCTTGTAAGCCACCATGGCTTAAAGTGACATACGAACCTGTCCTAAGTCTATCTTGCCTCACAGTGGTATTGTGAGTATAAATTAGGTGGTAGGAGAACCATAAATGCTCCCCTGAATTTCTTGAAGGATGGGCAGGATAAAGATCAGATAGATAGATAACCATATAGATATAATATTTAGCCACACTTAAGGAAAAGAAGTGATGATTAAGTGTTATGTCTGCAATAGCATCTCACTGTGCAGTTTTCTGAGACTTATCTATTTCTGCATAATGAATGTATGATGATTACTAAATCATATAATGTACGATTACTACAGCCTTTTTATTTACCTTAATGTTGATGGGTTCCATTTTCAATATTATTTTATTTGCATCATCAGTAGTTAGTCCAAGCCTGATATATTTTACAAATGAGGATAACAACCAGGGATTGATCTCTCAAAAAATATGTTTGAAGCTTATAGCTCCCAGCTTTTAACTGGGTATATTTGTTAAGAAATGAAAGCTACATGTTATTAAAGAGGGATGTTTTCCAAAAAAATAAAAGATTTTTTTCTGTACCTTCAAAATTCCTGAAAGCTTTACATCTACTGGTGTTAACCAAGTGCCTTTGCCTACAGGGAGTTAGCTATGTGATTATGGGACCAATAAAATAATCTATCAGTGTGAAAACTGGTTAGGCCACTCCGGTTCTTCTTATCAAGTCATGTCTAACCTAGCTGTAAATGTAAGAACCAATCCTTTGTTTTTTCTCCCTCATTTTAAACAGATACTACAGTGGGCCAATGACTGACAATGCAAAACAGGAACTAAATCAAATTACAAGATTGCTAATTCAACCTAATGTATATAATAAATCATTTTTGAAAATCACACAAAGAGCTCCACATGGCAACACTGTTGCAATGAGGAATGCAGATGGCCACCAGCCCATCACCAGCTCTCTAATGAGGGGGACCCCATGGATGGTGCAACACACAGGTCTTCTCTCCACTCCTGCCTCACCTTGCTTGTCATTATGACAGGCAAGTGCCATAATAACAAGCACAGCTTAAATACCTTGAGGGGTGAAGATCACAGGTCTACCTCATATATACATGCTGTAATTCTGGTATTTCACCACAAGTTTTCCTACGGATCTCAGTTTTACTTCAATATCACCAACCTTTCCCTCTGCCAGAAAACAACCACCAGAAGCAACCAATTTTGCCTTAAGGCTTGCAAGGTCTGAGGGAAGAGGTGGCAGCAGCCAGTGGTAGTGGGCGTTGGGGAGGGCGGGAAGAGACGGGGGGTTTACAACAAGGAGGTGGCAGGTGGCAGGTCCCTCTTGCCCTTCTGCAAATCTCTAGCAAAAGCTGTTTTAAGTGGGGGTCAAAGTCAATCATTTATTATGTGTTGCAGGTTGTAAACCCTGTCTTTCCTCATGCACAGAATTCTGGAAATGATCTGTTACACCTTTTCATAACAAGTTTCTATTCCCATAATCATTGAGATCTATTTTTAAATATCTCATTATTGTGAACAGGCACTAGAAGTTCAACTTTTTTACATCTTGCACAACTCTGCAGTCATGCCGTCATGCTCCACCACCTTTACCAGAACAATACACAGCACAACTAATTTGTTTCCAAGTGTGTAACCCACCTTTCTTTATAAACACAAAACAGGTTACAAGCATAAATAATAATTAAACTATAAGTAATAAATATAGCTGGACAATCAGCAACCAGAATTAAAATCATCTTATTCCATAGGAATAGCAAGCAAAGGTAATGTCAACATTTTTCTAAACATCTCTAAGAACAGTGCCTAGTTTCCCTCGAAAAGGATTTCTATAACTGTGGCACAACATAAACTTTTCTACCCCATCTTGTCACCAACATAACATCCAACCAAGTAGGTACATAGAGCAAGGCCACCCCAGATTATCTCAGAAGGTAGGGAAATACATGTGGAAGGAGGCCATTTCTATGGTATGCACATCCCAAGCCATTCGGGGTTTTAAATCTTCTAGAAGCAAGCATACCTCACATACACAGTTGACCACCTAGGAGAAAGGTGTTCTTGGCCATAGCCTCATCCTAGGCATCCAAGAATGAACCAAAATCCAAGAGTACTCCCAAAGGGGACATGTGATCACTCAAGGAACTGTCAACATGTCTTCATCTAGAACAGGCAAAACTCTCAAGCTTATGAGACCAGTCAAACACCAACTTCTCTATCTTGCCTGAATTTAGTTAAATTCCCTTCCGTTCTTGCCATACCACACTACTCTATGCCAAAAATTCTAAGTTTTTTTTAAAAAAAAGATTGAGGCATCAATCACAAAGCCATTTACCTAGGAACAGATCAAATTGAATGCAACGGGACTTACCTCTGAGTTGACATGTATAGGATTGCAATGTAAATGAACCAAAGCTACCAAGTTTATCACTATAAGAAAACGAGCAGGTATCGATTTGCATTCATACTGAGTGCATAATTTTCCTGCAGTTTACCTGAGCGCAGTTTTCATGAACCAAAATCTGTTGTAAAGAGCGGAATAGAAATAACAAATTGCAATAAAATGTTGTAGTGATTATTTTCTGCTGAAAAGAAGCCATTCTTTCTAACACACCATGCAACTCACACACGCTATCAGGTACTTCATAGGGTTAGGTCAACTCAAATTAACCCATTACAGTTTAAGGCATTCTTATCTAGAGAACCTCCAACAATTACCAATAAAGTGGCAGTACCACAAGAAACATTCTCCTAAGATAATCAGAAATCATTTTCTAGACACAGTAACTTGGTTTGCATGACACAACAACCCACCATGGCTCATCATGCTATGTGAACCCTGATCAGCCATGGTAGCTTGTTGTGGTGGGCGAACCTGGCATGGTTTCCATAGGGTGGCTTATTTTTCATGAACAAGCCACCCTGCGAATTCATGGCTTGTTGCTGGAGCATTCATGCCTATAATGTTGCATACATGGGCCCTTTATGGCTGCCAATTAGGCAACATTACCTACCTGGAAGCACCCGAGCCACCACTGTTGTGCACGATGGCAGCTCAGTAGGATGACGGGCGGCCGCGTGGCTTCGTCGGGCACTCACCATGACGAAGCTTACATGGTATCACAAACAGCGGCAGACGGTGGCAGCAGCTTGGCAAGTGCCCAGCGAATCCGGGCACAGGTGAGTCCATCCATCCCTAGGATATCGGTCCGCTTGGCTAAATAGTGGACAGGCGGTCTTGCAAGACACACACACACACACACCCAAAAATGGGGGAAAGGGTTGTGAACACGTTACTGCATTCATAGGGGCTCAGAAAATTAATTCCATTTGATTATCGGGGGGGGGGAGTTTCCCTTGGAAGCCAGCAACCCCAGTGGACAATTGTAGAAAGGCTACTGACATAGGGACAAAGGAAAAGATGAGTTCTGCCACAAAGGCACCTGGGATACATGCTGAAAGCTGGCAAGAGGACTGAGGGGGGCTGAATGGGGAAGCAAACCACAGCAAGCTGAAGAGGTGCCTGATGGTCTTTCAGGTTAGTGAGTGAACAACCAACCCATGGGAAATGCTGAGGTGAAGACAAATGGAGTAGAGGATACTCCTTGGAAAAGGGTGACAGTTAGGAGAAGAAGGATCAGACGCCACTCCGCACCAGTGGAAGCAGTGGAGCTGTGGAACCGATTCCAGGTACTTGAGGATGAGACTGGAGGACAGCCTGCAGAGGAAGAATCACAGGGGAACCTACATGAGAGTGAGCAAGAGGCTGAAAGTCAGTCAAACAGAGGCAGTGAAACCCAGGCCTACAACAACAAGAAGAGAAGAGTGGTAGTAGTGGGAGACTCCTTGCTGCGTGGGATCGAGAGCCAAGTATGTCGTGAAGACCCGTGGACTCACCAGGTATGTTGTCTCCTGGAAGGATGGATTAGAGATGTGACTGAAAGGTTGCCTGCACTCATGAAGCCCACTGACAGGTATCCCTTTCTTCTCATCCATGTGGAAACAAATGATGCCGCCAAGCAGAGCTACGAAGAGATCACGTCAGACTTTGAAGCTCTGGGGAGGAAACTCAAGAACTTTGGGGTCCAGATAGTTTTCTCATCCATCCTTCCAGTAGTTAGAAGAGGGATAAACAGGGAACGAAAAATACTCCAGGTGAATGACTGGCTATGAAGGTGGTGCCGACGAGAGAGATTTGGATTCTGGGACCATGGCCTATACTTCCTGGAAGAAGGGCTGTTGGCAAGGGACGGGTTGCACCTCACAAAGGCTGGGAAGAATGTGTTTGGCCACAGCATGAAGAACTTCATCAGGAGGGCTTTAAACTGAATCCTATGGGGAAGGGAGATGTAATGTTGGAGGTAACAATGGACATAGGCGCATGCACTGCAACAGAGAGAACAGCTCTCATAGCGCCTAATAATAGTCTCCAGACACATGTAGGAAGAAAGCCAGACAATGAAGCACATGGTCTTCGTTGTCTATATACTAATGCCCAGAGTATGGGAAACAAACAGAACGAACTTGAACTCTTAATACAAGAGGGAAATAATGACTTGACAGGTATAACTGAGACTTGGTGGGATGACTCTCATGACTGGAATACAGCAACTGAAGGATATAACTTGTTCAAAAAGAACAGGAGGAACAGAAAGGGAGGTGGGGTTGCACTGTATGTGAAAAATACATATCTCTGCACAGGAATACAGGAGGATGAGCTTGGTAGCCCGAACGAGAGCATCTGGATCAAAATAAATGGACCAAAGAATAAAAGGAACCTGGTGGTCGGAGTCTACTACCGACCACCCAATCAAGGAGAAGACGAGGATGAAACTTTTGAAAAGCAAATAGCCAATGTTTTAAGGAAGCATGATGTAGTAGTAATGGGGGACTTCAATTTCCCCGATATTTTTTGGGAGACAAATTCTGCAAAACATGGCCCCTTAGGAAATTCCTGACTTGTGTGGCGGATAACTTTCTCCTACAGAAAGTAGAGGAAGGAACTAGAGGATCGGCTATCCTTGACTTGATCCTAACCAAGAGAGATGACTTAGTGGATAAAGTAGCAGTTACAGGAACTCTGGGGGAAAGCAACCATGTTGTACTTGAGTTCTTGGTTCTAAGGGAAGCAAAAGCAGAGTGTAGTCAAACGTGTACCCTGGATTTTAGGAAAGCTGATTTTAATAAACTCAGAACAATGATCAGTAAGGTCCCATTGCAAATGACGCTAATGAGAAAAGGAATCCAAGATGGGTGGGAGCTTTTAAAAAAGGAAATTCTCAAGGCACAATTACAAACAATTCCAACAAAAAGAAAAGGTGGAAGACTACAGAAGAAGCCAATGTGGCTTCACAAAAAGCTTAGGGATGACCTGAAAACAAAAAAGGACACATATAGGAAGTGCACCCCTTCATGGATCACTGCCTTGTTGTGGCGAAGGGGCTTGCGTAACTCAATGAAGCCATAAGCTATGCCGTGCAGGGCCACCGAAGACGGACAGGTCATGGCAGAGAGTTCTGACAAAATGTGGTCCACTGGAGAAGGAAATGGCAACCCACTCCAGTATTCTTGCCAAGAAAACCCCATGGAACGTATCACAAGGCTAAAAGATATGACGCCAGAAGATGAGCCCCTCAGGTCGGAAGGTGTCCAATATGCTACTGGGGAAGAGCAGAGGGTATTTCCAAGTAGCGCCAGAAAGAGTGAAGCGGCTGGGCCAAACCCGAAAGGACACTCAGCTGTGGATGTGTCTGGTGGTGAAAAGAAAATCCGATGCTGTAAAGAACAATATTGTTTAGGAACCTGGAATGTCAGATCAATGAATCAAGGTAAGCTGGAGGTGGTCAAACATGAGATGGCAAGACTGAACATCGACATCTTGGGAATCAGCGAACTCAAATGGACAGGCATGGGCGAATTTAATTCAGGTGACTATCATATCTACTACTGTGGGCAAGAATCCCTTAGAAGAAATGGAGTAGCACTCATAGTCAACAAAAGGGTGGGAAAAGCAGTACTGGGGTACAATCTTAAAAATGATAGAATGATCTCAGTACGAATCCAAGGCAAACCATTCAACATCACAGTAATTCAAGTCTATGCCCCAACCACTGAGGCCGAAGAAGCTGAGGTTGATCGGTTCTATGAAGACCTACAACACCTTCTAGAACTAACACCAAAAAAAGATGTCCTCTTCATCATAGGGGATTGGAATGCTAAAGTAGGAAGTCAAGAAATCACCGGGATAACAGGCAGGCATGGCCTTGGTGTACAAAATGAAGCAGGACAAAAGCTAATAGAGTTTTGCCAAGAGAACATGCTGATCATAGCAAACACTCTTTTCCAACAGCACAAGAGGCGACTCTACACATGGACGTCACCAGATGGTCAATATCGAAATCAGATTGATTATGTCCTTTGCAGCCAAAGATGGAGAAGCTCCATACAGTCAGTAAAAACAAGACCTGGAGCTGACTGTGGCTCAGATCATGAGCTGCTTCTTGCAAAATTTCGGCTTAAATTGAAGAACGTCGGAAAAACCACTAAACCATTCAGGTATGACCTAAATCATATCCCTGATGAATATACAGTGGAGGTGAGGAATAGATTTCAGGGATTAGACCTGATAGACAGAGTGCCTGAGGAACTATGGACGGAGGTCCGTAACATTGTTCAGGAGGCAGCAACGAAATCCATCCCAAAGAAAAAGAAATGCAAGAAAGCCAAGTGGCTGTCTGATGAGGCTTTACAAGTAGCTCACGAAAGAAGGGAAGCGAAAAGCAAGGGAGAAAGGGGAAGATATACCCAACTGAATGCAGAGTTCCAGAGAATAGCAAGGAGGGACAAGAAGGCCTTCTTAAATGAACAATGCAAAGAAATCGAGGAAAACAACAGAATGGGAAAGACTAGAGATCTCTTCAAGAAAATTGGAGATCTCAGGGGAACGTTTTGTGCAAAGACGGGCATGATCAAGGACAAAGAAGGCAGGGACCTAACAGAAGCAGATGAGATTAAGAAGAGGTGGAAAGAATACACAGAAGAACTATACAGGAAAGATCTGAATGTCCCTGATAGCCATGATAGTGCGGTCACTGAACTTGAGCCGGACATCCTCGAGAGTGAAGTCAAGTGGGCCTTAGGAAGCATTAGTAACAACAAAGCTAGCGGAGATGACAGTATTCCAGCCGAGCTATTTAAAATCCTAAAAGATGATGCTGTTAAAGTGCTGCATTCAATATGCCAACAAATCTGGAACACTCAACAGTGGCCACAAGACTGGAAAAGGTCAGTTTACATTCCAATTCCAAAGAAGGGCAGCGCCAAAGAGTGTTCAAACTACCGCACAATTGCGCTCATTTCACATGCCAGCAAGGTGATGCTCAAAATCCTACAAGCTAGGCTTCAGCAGTATGCGAACCGAGAACTACCGGAAGTACAAGTTGGGTTTAGAAGAGGCAGAGGAACTAGAGATCAAATCGCCAACATTCGCTGGATCATGGAGAAAGCAAGAGAATTCCAGAAAAACGTCTATTTCTGCTTCATTGACTACGCTAAAGCCTTTGATTGTGTGGATCACAACAAACTGTGGCAAATTCTGAAAGCGATGGGAGTACCAGACCACCTTACCTGTCTCCTGAGAAACCTGTACGAGGGTCAAGAAGCAACAGTCAGAACCAGACATGGAACAACCGACTGGTTCAAAATTGGGAAAGGAGTACGACAAGGCTGCATATTGTCACCCTGCTTATTTAACTTATATGCAGAGTACATCATGAGAAATGCCGGGTTGGATGAATCAGAGGTCGGAATTAAGATTGCTGGGAGAATTATCAACAACCTCCGATATGCAGACGATACCACCCTAATGGCAGAAAGCGAAGAGGATCTCAAGAGCCTCTTGTTGAGGGTGAAAGAGGAGAGTGCAAAAGCTGGTTTGAAACTCAACATTAAAAAAACTAAGATCATGGCATCTGGCCCCATCACTTCCTGGCATATAGAAGGGGAAGAAATGGAAGCAGTGACAGATTTTACTTTCTTGGGCTCCAAGATCACCGCAGACGGTGACTGTAGCCATGAAATTAAAAGACGCTTGCTCCTTGGGAGGAAAGCTATGGCCAACCTAGACAGCATAGTAAGAAGCAGAGACATCACCTTGCCGACAAAGGTCCGTCTAATCAAAGCTATGGTTTTCCCAGTAGTAATGTATGGCTGTGAGAGCTGGACTATAAGGAAGGCTGAGCGCCGAAGAATTGATGCTTTCGAACTGTGGTGCTGGAGAAGACTCTTACGAGTCCCCTGGACTGCAAGGAGGTCAAATCAGTCCATCCTAAAGGAAATCAACCCTGAGTGCTCATTGGAAGGACAGATAATGAAGCTGAAGCTCCAATATTTTGGCCACCTAATGCGAAGAGAAAACTCCCTGGAAAAGACCCTGATGCTGGGAAAGACTGAAGGCAAAAGGAGAAGGGGACGGCAGAGGATGAGATGGCTAGATAGCATCATGGATGCAATGAATATGAACTTGAGCACGCTCCGGGAGAGAGCGCAGGACAGGAAGGCCTGGCGTGCTATGGTCCATGGGGTCACGAAGAGTCGGACACGACTGAACGACTGAACAACAACAACAACAACAATAGGAAGTGCAAAGGCAAAGTAACAAAGGAAGAGTACAGGCAGGTAGCACAGAATTGCAGGGATAGTGTCAGGAAGGCTAAAGCTGAGAACGAGCTGAGGGTAGCGAGGGATGCTAAAAACAACAAAAAGGCTTTCTTCAGCTACGTGCATAGTAAAAGGCAGAGGAAAGAAATGGTGGTTCAGCTATTAAATAAGGATGGCAAAACGATAACAGATGACAAAGAAAAGGCAGAGGTGCTCAATTCCTACTTTGGCTCAGTCTTCTCCCAAAAGAGAGCCTATGAGCCCCCTGGCAAAGGCTGAAGGGGCAGGATTGCAACTTGAGATGAATAGGCATATGGTCAAGGAACACCTAATTACTTTGAATGAGTTCAAATCTCCAGGGCCAGATGAACTGCATCCTAGAGTCATAAAGGAACTGGCAGAAGAACTCTCAGAACCACTGAGATTTCTCTTTGAGAAATCATGGAGTACAGGGGAAGTGCCAGATGACTGGAGGAGGGCTAATGTTGTCCCTATCTTCAAAAAGGGTAAAAAGGAGGAACCTGGGAACTACAGACCAGTCAGTCTGACATCCCTGGGAAAATTCTGGAGCAGATGATAAAGCAATCCATCTGGAAGCCCCTTGAAAACAATGCAGTGATTACTCGAAGCCAACATGGATTTGTCAAAAACAAGTCCTGCCAGACAAATCTGATCTCATTTT
Source organism: Heloderma suspectum (assembly GCF_057233095.1). Classification (NCBI taxonomy): domain Eukaryota; kingdom Metazoa; phylum Chordata; class Lepidosauria; order Squamata; family Helodermatidae; genus Heloderma; species Heloderma suspectum. Next base: position 93,802,562 of record NC_139459.1, read on the forward strand.
TTGATCAAGTCACCTCCCTTGTAGACCGTGGGAATGCTGTAGACATCATATACCTCGACTTCAGCAAAGCTTTCGACAAAGTGCCCCATGATATCCTGATGAGCAAACTAGCTCGAAGTGGGCTAGATGAAACAATGATCCGGTGGATCCACAGTTGGCTACAGAATCAGACTCAAAGAGTGCTTCTCAATGGGACCTTCTCAAACTAGGGAGAAGTAACTAGTGGGGTACCGCAAGGCTCAGTCCTGGGCCCAGTGCTCTTCAACATTTTTATGAATGACTTGGAGGAAGAGGTGCAGGGAATGCTGATCAAATTTGCAGATGACACAAAATTGGGCAGGATAGCTAATACTTTGGAAGACAGAAACAAAATTCAAAGTGATCTGGATAGACTGGAGCGCTGAGCAGAAAACAGAATGACATTTAATAGGGATAAATGCCAAGTTCTGCACATAGGAAAAAGATACGTGGCTCAACAACACTACAAGTGAGAAGGATCTTGGAATTGTTCTCGATCACAAGCTGAATATGAGCCAACAATGTGATGCGGCTGCAAAAAAGGCAAATGCTATTTTGGGCTGCATTCATAGAAGCATAACTTCCAAATCCTGGGAAGTACTAGTTCGCCTCTACTCAGCACTGGTTAGGCCTCATCTGGAGTACTGAGTCCAGTTCTGGGCACCACACTTTAAGAAGGATGGAGACAAACTGGAGAGGATTCAGAGGAGGGCAACAAAGATGATCAGGGGACTGGAAACAAGGGCCTATGAAGAGAGAATGAAAGAAATGGGTATGTTTAGCCTTGAAAAGAGAAGACTGAGGGGAGATATGATAGCGCTCTTCAAGTACTTGAAAGGTTATCACGGAGAGGAAGGCCAGGATCTCTTCTTGATCATCCCAGAGTGCAGGACACGGAATAATGGGCTCAAGTTACAGGAAGCCAGATTCTGGCTGAACATCAGGAAAAACGTCCTGACTGTTATTTATTTATTATTAAATTTATTAATCGCCCATCTGGCTGGTCACCCAGCCACTCTGGGCGATGTACAACATACAATAAAACAGTTTAAAACAATAAAATTCTACAATCAAAACATTTTCTAAAATACCCTAACCCACCCCAAATGCCTGCCTGAACAACCATGTTTTTAATGCACAACGGAAGCTCATTAAAGAGGGGGCGTGACGGAGTTCCCTAGGGAGGGAGTTCCACAGAGTGGGGGCCACCACAGAAAAGGCCCTCTCCCTCGTCCCCACCAGTCTAGCTGTCCTGGCTGATGGGACAGAGAGAAGGCCATCCAAGGCTGATCTTGTTAAGCGGCCTGTCTGGTGCTGCTGGAAGCGCTCCTTAAGATAGGCTGGGCTGGAACCATATAGGGTTTTAAAGGTCAAAACCAACACCTTGAATTTGGCCCGGAAACCAACTGGTAACCAGTGCAACTCCTTCAGCACTGGAGTGATGTGATCTCGCCGGCGGCTGCCTTTAATCAGGCGAGCCGCCGCATTCTGTACCAGCTGCAGTTTCCGAACCGTCTTCAAGGGTAACCCCACGTACAGCCCATTACAGTAGTCTAAACGAGAGGAGACCAGGGCATGTACTACTAGGGGTGCACGAAAGCCACTTACCTGGTCTCACAGCTTGTTTGCGGTGTGGGGGAGGCGCTTCGCTGCTCCCCCCGAAGTTCAGGCCGGGGGGAGGAGGCTTCCCGCCTCGCCGAAATTCAGGCCGGGGGGGAGGCTTCCCGCCTCGCCCGGCCGAAATTCAGGCCGGGGAGGAGGCGCCTCACCTCACCCGCCCGCGAAATAAAAAGTTAAAACAAAAACAAAAACGCCCCCGTGATAGGCTACGTGACGATTAACGTAGCCTATCACGGCTAGATCTGCAAAGTCAGCCGTGATAGGCTACGTTAATCGTCACGTAGCCTATCAGGGGTGACTTTAAAAAAAAAAAAGCACGTACGCAAATGGCGGCCCCCGTAGGGAGCCGCCATTCGCGTTCCTTATTTGGTCGCTGTAGTCTACGTAAATCTTTACGTAGACTACGGCGAAAATAAGGGCAACGCAAATAGCTTTACGTACAGCTTTACGTAGACGCAAAATAAGGGCAACGCAAATAGCTTTACGTTGTACAGCTTTACGTAGACTACAGCGACCAAATAAGGAACGTGAATGGCGGCTCCCTATGGGGGCCGCCATTTGCGTACACGCTTTTTTTTTTTTATGTCACCCGTGATAGGCTATGTGACGATTTACGTAGCCTGATCTTTGCAGATCTAGCCTTTGCTTGACTTTGCAAATCTAGCCGTGATAGGCTACGTTAATTGTCACGTAGCCTATCACGGGGGCGTTTTTTTTTATTTTACTTTTATTGGAATGGCGGCGGCGGCAGCCGGTCAAAAGACCGGCTGCCGCCTCTGCCCCTGTCGAAGACCTGACGAACCGCCGCCGGGACCCGCCGCCGGGAGGGACATTCGGGAAAGGTAAGTCCCGTCCCGGGGGGGGGTGCGGAGAATTTCTCCCCAAAACTACTTCGGGGGGCTAAACACGTTGGCACTCGGCCCCCCGAAGTTTTGGGGAGAAATTCTCCCCCATCCCTATGTACTACCGATGGGAGCAGATGGTCGGGAAGGAAGGGGCGCAGCCGCCGTATCAGATGGAGTTGATACAGCGCTGTCCGGCTCACAGCTGACACATGAGCCTCCATGGACAGCTGGGGGTCTAAAATGACCCCCAGGCTGCGGACCTGGTCTTTCAAGGGTAGCCATACCCCATTCAACACCAGGTCAACATCCCCCAACCTACTCTTGTCTCCCACCAAAAGTACCTCGGTCTTGTCAGGGTTCAGCTTCAGCTTATTCCTCCCCATCCAGCCACTCACTGTCTCCAGACATTTGGGCAGGGATTCTACGGCCAACCTTGGTGAAGATTTGAAGGAGAGGTAGAGCTGCGTGTCATCCGCATATTGATGACACTGCACCCCAAACCTCCTGATGATAGCCCCCAGCATCTTCACATAGATGTTAAATACCATTGGGAAGAGGATGGAACCCTGTGGCACCGCACAAGTGAGTAGCCACGGGTCCAAAACCTCCTCTCCCAGTGCTACCCTCTGGTACCTGCCGGAGAGGAAGGACCGGAACCACCGCAATACGGTGTCTCCAATGCCCAACCCCTCCAGGCGGTCCAGGAGGATACCGTGGTCAACAATATCAAAAGCCGCTGAGAGGTCGAGGAGAACAAGGAAGGAGCATTCACCCCTATCCAGAGCCCTCCTCATATCATCTACCAAGGCGACCAAAACCGTTTCTGTCCCATGCCCAAGCCTGAAGCCCGACTGAAATGGGTCTAGATAATCGGTTTCTTCCAAGTGTGCCTTAAACTGCACCACCACCACCCGCTCAATCACCTTGCCCAAAAATGGCAGATTTGACACTGGGCGAAAGTTGTTCAGAACTTGAGGATCCAAGGAGGGCTTCTTTAAGAGCGGTCTTATCACTGCCTCCTTGAGGGCTGATGGCATCACTCCCTCCTCAAGGGAGGCATTCACCACCTCCCCATATCCCCTTCTTAGAGCAATACGACAATGGAACCAATGACCTAGGGAGGTGGTGGGCTCTCCCACACTGGAGATGTTCAAGACGAGGCTGGGCAGCCATCTGTCAGGGATGCTCTGACTTGGATTCCTGCATTGAACAGGGGGTTGGACTCGATGGCCTTGTAGGCCCCTTCCAACCCTACTATTCTATGATTCTATGGTGGCTGGTTCTCAGGGTGGGTTAGCGTGATGTGCGAACCTGCCCACTGAGTCTGTATAAAATGGTAATGCAAAATGATTTTAGTCCATCATGGCAATATTCCTGATTTCGTGTTGAAATTCAGCAAGTAATGTATCCTCGCCGACTAGCAAAAGCACTTCCATTCAGGGTTCCAGGCTTAGAGCTTTGCCTCATAAGTAATTATTCATGTGAGTAGGCCAAGCTATCACATTTAATAAAATAATTAATAAAGGTTTATTTACAGGATCTGGGTTTCATACCTTGTGTGGGAAGATTAATCCTGCAAGATGCTAAATGCCTCATTAAAAATGTTTTGTTCCCTCTCTTCTGGAACTTAGCTTTCCTGAATACAACACTGAGTATCATCAATCCCATATCAAAACAGGTTAAAGGCTGATAGGAGGCCATTTTACCCAGAAATTGAAAATGTAAGAGCTTTAAAAGAAAAGGCAATCTGATGTGTTATAAGGACTACAGTCTTCAGTAACTAATTAGACAACGTTGCTTCAGCATGTGCTTCTGCCCTGTTTTCTACTTGCTTTAAAACATGGCTCTCTTGAAAGTGAACAGTGGCCATTAAAAGTACATAACAAGCAAACAATTTATCATGTAGTATCTCAGACATGTACTGAGAATGTACTGGGATCAAAATGCATGTGTGATTTGCTCCTTTGCACATTTCTCCAGACTGAAGTATCTGTATGGACATGACCACAATATGCACCTTGATATCAATTACATTTCTATCAAATTTATCTGGGTCTGTTCAGATGTTACTCACTGGGGACAAAGTGCAACCTGCTAGGAGTCTCAGGCTCACATATGTGCTTCCCCTGCCATCTCACCAAAGGGAAAAAGCAGCATCTATCTGGTCTAGGCTGTCCTCACCACAGGTTGGACCAGAGGGATCACAACTACAGCCTCAGCAGAACTTTCTGTGGATGCTAACAGCGGCCACTAAATTAAAAGAAGCAGATGAAAGACTGAGTATTCTTTCCACTATATTACACCAGCAGCATAATACAGTATGTTACACAAACATGGAAGAGACCCAAGATATTAACAGGACAAAGATTCACAGGAGTACAAGCCAAATCTCTCTCTCAGCACAAGCTTACAAAAGTTGCTAAATAATTTATTATTTAAATTGCGTGATGTGCCTTATTTATTAACAGGTCTGGTTTATATAACCACATTACAAATTTGTTTTGTGGTTTTTAGATATACATAATACACACCTACACAATCTGGTTTTTTCAATGCTATCGCAGAAGAATTGAAAAGTTGCCTACTTTTTTTGTTGACATAGTATACATATCCTTAAATAGAGCAATTAATTCCAAACTTTGGTTGTATGAATAAATTACTGCAGTAGTCGTTTGACACAAGAATAGCTAAACTTAGCTACAATACACTCTAGTATGTAAGGAAATGGTTTGATAGGATAAGCTATAGACATCACACAGATTTTTGCAATTGCACATTTTAGTACAAGAGGAAGTGTTAACCAAGAACTCTAAGAGGCTCACTGGCCATCTTGTTAGTATTTTAGCTCTAGAAATTCTGCCCTGAAAAAAAAAAATTGTTTCAGAATGCCTGTAGTGTTGATTCTATATTCTCTCTCTCTCTCTCAGAACTCTTTGTTAGTTCTCTTTTACTTGTTCCTCAGCTCATCGTATGGGCAGTAGCTACGCAGGCCCGTGTTAAATTTTCCAGAACAGTGTATTTCTGCAAAGATCAGGCTATTTGTGTAACCAATAACCTGCAACAATCATGTCAGAAGTAGATTATGGTCCATTATTGAACAGTAACAATTGCCAGTGTGTATACGTACACAGAAGCTTTTCAAGCCCATGCCAGGACCCCAAGGGATAGGATCAAACACAATTTCATTATAAGCATAGGTTTGTAAGAACATGTCTCTTGTATTCATTAAATCAGACAAGCGAGTTGGTGAATAACTTGCTAAAAAAGAATTTCTTTTTTAAAATATAATTCTGCAAAGCCCTCCTGCTTTTATGACTACATCCAACCATAGTCATTACATATTTCAGAAGGGAAAAACTCCTTCCTCTCCCTAACTGGTTCTACCAGCCCAACCCCAAACCAAACAAAGTCAGTGGGAGCTTAGCTTTCCACTCAGGAGTGGGTCTGGATGACACACTGTGGTTCATCGCGGGTTATTTAACCCATGATGAGCCATGGTTCCTGTGGGCACCAGGTTGTATATACAACCCCTCCTCAGGGGTTGTCATGTCGTACAAACCTGGCAAGCATGGGTTATGCAATTCTTAAACAAGGCCTCACATAATCCTAAAACAGACAATGGGTTATGTGAGGGTTATTTAACCCTCACATAACCTATGCTCGCCAGGTTCGCATGACACAACAACCTCCAAGCGGGAGTTGCATATTCAAAATGGCAGTCGCACACACCCTGCAGCCTCACCGTGTGTTAAATAACCCTGGCGGGCTGTCATGTCATACAAATAGCCCCAATAAGTTTGCAGTCAGTTCTGTGAGGTAGGGAAAATCTTAACTTTTGGTACTCAAAATGCTGTAGCACGTTCACACTATGTAGGATCTCAGAATCTGCACATTTACAACTGATTACCTTTCAACACTTATTCTGAGGTGAACTAAAACTACTCTGCCCCACCTGTGGCTGGCAACTCCATCCACCCCATTTTGCCTTGTACCATACCACCATAGGTACTACAGAAGAAGCATGAACTGCTCCGTGTTACATAAGAAGCATGAAATGCTCTGTGTTACATAATAGATCCCTTTCAAGAACCCAATGCTATAGAACTTAAAATGCCCACTCCAGTATCAATTCTTGAATTTTCCCCAAAGCCACCAAATAATGGCTTGCAACCTAAATCAGTTTAGATCTACAAATCAGATGAAAACATGTGCAATAAAATTGCACAGAGGCTGGACAGCCATCTGTCAGGGATGCTCTGACTTAGATTTCTGCATTGAGCACGGGGTTGGACTCGATGGCCTTGTACGCCTCTTCCAAGTCCAACCCTACTATTCTATGATTCTATGAAAATATGACATCATCCCAAACATTTTTAAAAGAAAAATAATATCACTATAAACAAAGACCCTCACATGTTACATATGAAACTCTACTAGTTTATAATTACAATATGAGTGGCAGATAAGATATTGAATAAAAAAACAGAATCTATTGTGTTTCAACTAATGACATACCAGGTGAGCATTCAATTATATGTTTTTACTCTGTGTAGTTTTCAAAGCAACATACCTATTGCTTATTTAGTTAAGGTACAGTTGCCACACATATATTGTACAAAGAACTAAACCAATTGTTAATTAACGCTGAGTATTAATGAACAGCCTTGGCCTGTTCATCTTTTAAGGTCAAGGCTCATTTCAGTACATATCTTAAAATTATGCAATAGGATCTCTTGGGAAATCATCCATCTTTCTATGAGAAAACCAAGCACGCAAAGTAATTGGAAAAAGAACAGTTAACTAGACTAGGTATCAAAATCAAATGAGTAAGTAGTGGTAGCAAGGAAAAAGAGATAATGATAAATACTGCTAGCAAATCTCAGAAATGCAAAAGAAAATAAATCTAACTTTACAAATTATTTTACAGTTTCATTTCAAATTAGATTTAAAAAGTCAGGGCAAACAAGAGGATAATTTTCAATAAGGATGCTGGATAGGATCTGTGAAAGCATTTTGTCAAATCAATGTCACTTATCTTGACAATGAACTTAAACACATTAAAACAAACAGTCACTATCACTCCCTGAAATGTGCACTTTCTATTATCAAGCAAGGACGACAGAGGCCCTTCTAATGATGTCCAAGGAAACAAGTCTTTCTGCCATGCACAGGAACTGGCAAACGCTGCAGAATAACTACAATAAACAGCATAAAGGCAGTTCAGAACAACCTAGCGTGAGACACCTCATGTAATTTATTTTTCAACTTTAAAAAAATGCAACGGAAACACCTGAAATCCTTTTTAAATGTGAAACTTGTACGCTAAACATTCTGCAAGTAACAATGCAGCAAAAGCAGGTATATGAACAAGATGTCTTTCGGGATCTTGTAGACCTCCTGCTTTCATGACTACATCCAACCATAATTAGCTACCTGTTTCAGAAGGAATGAGGCCTAGGTTGAGAAAACAGTATTATGTTCCGAAGGAGAAGTTAATTACCTTGAGTTATAATTTACAGTCTTAACAGCAATTAAAATAATCCAGGGGCTATCATCTTTAAGATGGGCTCATTTTGTTAGGACATAGCCGTCATAAGGCTAGTGCAATGGTTTAAGCCAGGGCTTTCCAAGTGTTCTGAACTCGGGGGGCCCTTTCAACTTTTATGTTCTTGACACTCTTGCCCCCACCCCACCTCACCCTACACAGCACCAACTCTCTTTTCTGCAAATGAGCATGTGAAGATTCTTGCCTGCCATCATGGGCATGTGTGCAAGGATTGTAGACAAAGTACTAATCTGACTACTACATTAGACGAGGAAAAGAACATCTCTGATCCCTTCTTCAAACCAAATATGAAGAAATATTGTTAGAATAACACCGCAGCTTTTCTTGAGCTCCTTCAGCTCATCAGATTGAACTGAAGGTAGTCAACCCACAAATCCAATATAGATCATTGAAGGTCCTCTTCCAGTGGGCATTCTACCTACCTACATCTTGATGGTGGGATAGCATTGCTCCACCAACTGTCCTATGCCCCCCAGAGTTTTTGGACATAGGACGTAATCTATCAAAGAAAAGGGGAGGCAAACAACTATTTATTCACAGGTATTACCCAATTCTTCGTATACTTTATACAGACGAATGTGCAACAGAAGCTGAAAACACACACTTATTAACAAGTGAGGACAAAGGGATGTATCCAATGTTAGTTTCGCTTAAGTACCATTCATTTCAACGAGTCTACTCCAAGTTGGAATAACACTGACTACAACACAGTAGATACAATTCATACTAGTAAAAGAAACACGAAAACTGGTAAAATCTGGAAGAAGGAAATAAATCCCATCCACCGTCCCTATCTGTACAAAATAAACATAAATACAAACCAAATGGCTTTTATTCTTTTACTATTAGATTATTTTTTGCATGCCACACAATATAAATACAAACAAACCAAATGACTATTACTATTTTACTATAAACTATTTTGCCTGCTTGCCACACACAGCTTGCCTATATGACCTTATTTGCCTTGTTTTCTGTTATTTACAGAACTGTAGTATTTTGTGAAAGGCCACTAATAAGCAGGAATGTAAAAGTTATCCAGTCTCTCCCTAGCAAAGTCTGGTTTGTAACTAAACACTAGCTTTGTACTAAAACGAACACCAATCTATTTGCTTTATTGCTTTATCATCCAGTTTATTCCCAGGAAATTGTGCTGTGGCCAATTAAGATTTATAAGCTAAATGCTTTCAAAACTATATCTCAGGGAAAGTCAGATCTAAATTAGATCAACCCAGGCTTTTAGGCTTCCAGCTAGTTGCCTTTTGAGCAAGTGCATTGCTATACAGAGACCATCTCCTCTTACACATCCTTTCCAAAACATCTCTAGACAGTTTCCTTAAGCAAAATCTTCTTAGGAAGAATCTATCTGCCTCCTGCTAAGAAGCGGGGGGGGGGGGTGTTTCCAATACAGAGAAATGGATTGAAATGTCTTGGTAGAGCTGAAAGATTTGCTGAAGGGATGCCAAAAGGAATATGGTATTTTTTTAAAAAAAAAAAATCTCCTGCTAGCTCCAGAGATAAGCACCACAAGGGTGTCCTCATATCTATTAGCTACAATGGACTGTCACCAGCTCTGCTACTCTGTAGGAGAGCAGAGTAGCTGCTCTCCCTCTGGCTCGATCCTCCTTCAGGTGGCCATAAATGTTATCTGCGTCTATGTCTCATCACAGCACCAGAATGGCAACTACAAAAACCTCATGCTAGATAAGAATAGATCTACGAAGTCTGAATTCTCATGTTACGGTTTTGTGAGAAAGGTTGTGGTTGGTGTGTTGTTTTGTTTTGAAAAAGGACCATGCATAGGTCTATACTAGTGCGCTTATTACGCATCCTATGATGCAACCTTGAGGAATACTTTTTTTAAAACAAAAACAAGTTGGGCACACTGGCAATTTGCATACTGTTTAGCAGATAAACCTGGGCGTTATTTCAATAGATAAGTAAGAAACTGCCTGTCTGCACACTTAACGCATGCCAGAAGCAGGAGAAATCGTTAAAAGGAAGGTTTGATTTACCATGTACGTACGCAGATATCTGCGGAGAGGTGAAATATAAAGGCCGTCTGACGGTCGGGCTCGGTCGCAGCCTCCCCCCCGCTTGGACTTGCCCCCCGCCACCGGCGTGCTGCCCCCCACCCCGCCTCCGATCCCCAGCCCGAGCGCCGCGGCTCACTCACATGTGGGTGATTTTCTCCCGCTCGCTCCTCTTGCCGAGCTCGGGGAAGGACACGAGGCTCGCCGCGGGTTCGCTGCACCAGATCCGCTCGGGGCTGCACGCGCACGAGGCGGGGCAGGCGGAGGCGAGCAGCCCCCGCCAAGCGCCCAGGAGCAGCAGCCAGCACAAGGTCCGGGAGCCGGTCGCCGTCGCCCGAGGCGAGCCCTGCAGCCGCCGCTGCCACCACGTCCTCGGCCAGGCCCCCATGCTGCCGGCGCCCGCCCGCTGCTCGCTCGCCCGCCCGCCCGCCTCCCCGCCCTCGCGCCAAGCGCAGTCAGCCCAGCGCGGCTGCCCCGACACCGAGCCCGTCACTCGGGCATCCTCTTCTCCCCGGCGCGGGGTCCCCGGCGGCGGCCGCTGCCTCCTCCTCGCCTCACCCGGCGGCGGCGGCTACGTCTAGGCGCCGTCAGCCGCTGTAGACCCTCCTGGCGCAGCCGGGGCGAGGGAAACCTTCGGGCGCTGCAACAGAAACCGAGACGCGCCGTGAGGGCTGGCGGAGGGGCCTGCCCGGCTTCCGCGCGATGCCACCGGCGCCACGCCCCCGCCCCCTCCCGCGCCCGGGCTCCCGCCCCGCTCCCCGCCCTACCAGCAGGGGGCGCCCGCGGCGCGAGCGGAGCCGGGCCGCGGCTGCGCGAACAAGGCGCGCGCCCGCCAGTGCCCGGGCGAGGAACGACCAGCAGCAGCAGCAGCAGCAGCAGCGACGGCGCTCGCGGCGCGCGGAGCCCTGCTCTCCTCAGCCAGGTGGCCGCTGCTCCTCCCTAGGGCTGAGCCTCTTTGGAGACGCCGCCGCCCAGCCCCGCTCCTGCCGGCCACCCCACCTTGGGAAAGGGCTGCGGGCGCCTCGTCGCCCCTCGCGCACTCCTCACATACCCAGTGACACGCCGCCTCGCCTCGCCCTCCTCCTCCGCCACTCGCCGCTGCTGATAAAGCGACCCGCGCTCCTGCTCCAGCCCCAAACCCAGGGGCTGCCCCCGGCCAAATGACGTAGCGCTGACGCAAGGAGGGGTAGAAACTCCACCAAAAAAGGGGGGGGGGAATCGGTCCGAAATCCAAAACAGCAAACAAAACCCCAGCCCCGCCACGGGACGGGAGGCGTCGTCCTGGCGACGAGATGCCGATAGTCACGCAGGCATCCGGACGCCGAGGCGGAGGAGGAGCGAGGGCGCGCGTCGCCGCAGAGAAATACCCCGGAGCCTCTCTCGCGCTGGGTTCTTGAGCCCCCGGCCTCCTCGCTCGGCTGGGCTAATCAGCCGAGCGGCGTGGTCGCTGCAGCTGCTGCTGATGCCCGACGTGATCGATCCTCCTCCTCCCCGCCCCACCGCCTCCCGAAAAGACGTGCTCCGAATAGCGACGAAGCGACCTGCTCGAAACGGGTCTGGAAGAGCGGCGTTGAAGAAGAGCGGGGGCGGGGGGGAGACTCGGCGCATCTCGCGGCCGATGCGTGCTGGGGGGGCACGGAGGAGGGGGCAGAGGCAAAAGCGGGCGGCTTTTCGGCTCCTCTCGCCCTCCCGCGCGCACTCATCCCCTCGCCCAGGCTCGTGCAGTGTGTTGGGCCGTTGCAGGCCTCAAGATACGGCCTGCAGGCATTCCCATGTTGGGGCAGATGCGGAAGAAGGTGCGCGATCGAATGCGGGTCATTCGACGCGGGGTGTTTTGGACCGCCATAAGCCCTGGACTGGTAGGAAAAGGAAAGCGCCCACAGACGCCCCGCGCACCTGGGGATAGGTTTGCTGGGCTTCCGCGGAATAAATGCGCACCTCCGGCTCTCACAAGCACGCATGCAACGCACGCACGGTTTGCTCCGGAGAAAAATGAGAATTCTCCTCTACTGTGGGATATTAACACGGAACCGCTTTTAATACTCGGGCATGTGTGATGGATGGCTGACATTAAAACAAGTTGTCGTGGAATTCGTCTTCTCATTAGCGGCTGCTCCGTTGGTTGCTTCCCCCTCCCCTCTCTTCTCCGCAGTAATTTAAAAAAGGAGTAGGAAAATCCACCGCAGTGCTTCCAGCGATCGGTGAGCTCTGGCGCCACCCCGCGGCTAAAATCGGAACTCCTCGCCCGAGTGAAAAACAATCGTCCCTGCGCCTGGAGGGGCTACTTAACGTGCGTCTTTTCCCGCTCCCTCTGCGACTAGGGGGACACTTTCGGAGAAGGCGGTGGAGACGCGTGGGGGGGGGAGGGGAGATTGCGGTCGCCTTCCGAAGCCCCGGCACTTTCATGTCTACACGACCCTTGCGGAGTCATCCGCAGTCTGGTATTGTGAGAAAGCTCTAAGCATCCTCTCTCAGCAGCAGCCAACCCGCCATGCACTCGGCGATCTTGAAAGATATATATTACAATAGTACAAGAAAAAAACTTAACCACTTTAAAATGCTCAGCAGCTAAGGAAAATCCACACGAAGAAACTGAGGAGTAATGGTTACATAACATATCTAAGTAGGGATGCATAATCTTAGGGGGAAGCGACGTCTCTCCCCATTGCACACGTCATCCGCACCCGCTTTTAAGCCTGAACAGTACTCTGGTTTGTTGCCTGCCACATTATATTTCAGAAATGCAGATAAACAGAGCTTCTATGCCACTGGATCATTGTCCTAGTACAAATGGATGTCCTCAGTTCTGGTGCAACGAGGTGATTTGGTGCAACCATTTTCTCCATGGAGAACTACACATAACAAACTTTACTTTTGTTTTTTTGTGAACCGCCCAGAGAGCTTCAGCTATTGGGCGGTATAGAAATAAATAAATAAATATAAATAAATAAATACTTGAGGACTGCATTACATATTACCTTTTAATCTTTACTGAGACGTTGTCCAGGATCACTGCTGAGGGGAATTCTACTGCAGAAGTGCTCAACATCTGGATTCCTGGCAACAGTTAAGCAACTGCTGCACTTGTACTGCATTTCCACCCCAAAAGATATATTGGGATCCAAAGAGCTACTTTAGACACTGCCGAGGGCCTATGTCCCCAATAGAAAGGTTGACTTTCTTTGAATAGCTTTGCCAGCCTTCCCCAACCAGGTGCCTTCCAAATGTGTTAGATTACAACTCCCACCACCACCACCCCCAGCTGGCTGGGGAGAATGGGAGCTATAGTCCAGCACATCTGGAGGGCACTGGGTTGGAGAAAGATGAGCTATGCTAAATAACCAACTATTTTTTTAAACTCATCTGAGGCCCAGCTTAAACATTCCTTTAAACAATGTGCTTGCTCTGCATAGCATCCCTCTCTCTCACCTGCATGATTGTGGTGGATGGATCATGTGAATACATCCCAGAGGTGTGTTACCAGGGTTGTAGATAATCACACACAATCCACTCTCATTATTGTATAAACCAGGGAAGGTTTTCATTTCAAAAGTGAGGACCATGGACTAAATCAGGGCTGGCTCTGGTTTTTGAGGGCCCTTGGGCAAGATGCCCTCCATGGCCCCCCTCCCTCAGTGAGTCTACCTTCTCACCACCATTGTCACCAGCTGCTATTGCTCCGCTTCCTCATTCTCATCACTGCTACCACTCCCTTGCTTGACAGAGAGCCAGGAAACAAGTAGGCAGTGGCATCTACTGCTCCTCCTCACCACCACCATTGTCTGGGCCAGAGACAGGTGAACAAACAGATTGCAAGGGTGAAGAGAAGCAGCAAGTCCTGGGGGTTCTTGTCAGTGGGCCCCTGCTGGGGTGTGGCCCTCGGCAGGTGCCTGACCATGCCTACCTTTGATGCCAGCCCTGGACTGAATATAGAGAGCATATAGAGAATAGGGCAGCAATTAGTTATTTATTCAGTGGATTAGACAGCTGTTATACTATCCTGGCTTGTGTGGCGCAGAGTGGTAGGCAGCAGTATTGCAACTGAAACTCTCCCCACGACCTGAGTTCGATCCCAGCGGAAGCCGGGTCTCGGGTAGCCGGCTCGGGTCGACTCAGCCTTCCATCCTTCCGAGGTAGGTGAAATGAGTACCCAGCTTGCTGGGGGAAAGGTAGTCACGACTGGGGAAGGCAGTGGCAAACCACCCCGCTATAGTCTGCCATGAAAACGCCAGCGCAAGCGGCATCCCTCTAGGGGTCAGTAATTACCCAGTGCTTGCACAGGAGGAACCTTTCCTTCCTTTATAGTATCCTGGCTATGAAATCATTAAATGGGTTGGATCCAGATGTAGTCAAACACTGAGTAGACCCACTGAAACCAATGGTACTTAAGGCTAGTCATGATTTCAGTGGGTCTCCTCTAAGTATGACTAAGCCCAGATGGTGATGAAGAAGAACAGCATTTTGGAGACCCATGTTTTTTTATCCAACAAGCATTGTCATTTGCCCCTGCATTCACACAACCACACAGAGGCAATTAAGTAGGCACCTTTCTCCTGTCTTGCTCAACTCACTACAATATATAGCTACTCACATCCTGAAATGGTACCAGCATTTTGAAGCGGAGTACAAATGTTTTAAGATCAATGGGAGTATTTCCACTCTACTATATTATTAGAGGCACAGTTTATTGGAGGCACAGTAGTGCCTCCAGTAGATAAGGCGATCAGTCAAAAAAGGATTCTACCATGTTAAATGAAAATCAGTGGGGTGGGTTATTCTAACCTTAATAAAATTGAAAGGGTTCCACCAATCTTCCTAAAAATTGCATGTGCTGGACAGAAATGTCTATTTTACATAACCTGAACATTTCAGGAGGATTCGTTAAAGACTGACGGAGAAAGGGCAGTTAACAGAAGAAATAAAATAAATAAATACTTGGTCAAGCAGTTTGGGCACTGAAAACATGCGTCGTCAACTTTTTGTGCCTGTCATTTGCCAAAAGCCTGGAAACCATATAGCCATATATCAAAACCATATAAGTTTTCCTATTCCATTTCTATTGTGGTTGGTGGAATGGAATTTCTTTTTTAAAAATTCAATTTATTTATTTTTTAAATAATTTTTTGGGATACAATGAATCCCTATGAGATTTCATAAGGCGGCACTCAGCATGTTGAGGACGGGGGGAGGGAATAACTGCTGTGTGGAGAAAAAGCAGCAGCTGAGTTTCTGGGACCTCTGTGTGTCTGTATGCAGACAAGGAATCCCCTCCGTGTAACCGGACCCCACTGCTTCTGTTTACTGGTCTGCACTCCCAACCATTCCCCTTCTTCCTCCCCGTCCCCTTAATCATTTGTGTTACTAAGGGCACAATCCTATGCATGTTTAGACAGAGAAAAGGCCTACAACTCCCAGCATTCTCTGTCTAAACATGCGTAGGATTGTGCCCTAAATTATCTTTTTGAATTCAAGTGCTGGGAACAGAGGGCTTAGAAGGAAGCTATGGCACAGAATGGGAGTGAAACTTTACTTCATAAGCAGGCCTGTCTTTCCTTGAGGGCAGAAAGTTTTGCTGCCTGGAGTCTGAGAAGCAGGCAATCGTGCTGACAAAGCTGTGGTGAAGCCATGGAACAATGGAGCAGTATGAGAAAAGGTTATGTTTCTTACTCCCTGCAGCTAGCAGCTCCACGAGTCCAGAGTGTTCCCATGTACCCTGATCAGGCCTAGAGTAAGAGCAGCTGCCTAAAACAATGAGGAAAATGTCCCTGCAGGTTTCTGCCCCCCCATGTCATTCAGAACCAATTCAGAACCAATCTTCCAGTTCACAACTATAGAAAATAGCCAGTCAAAAAGCAGAAAATTAAGGGCTGTCAGGGGTTTAAAGAAAGCAACAGCACCATGTGAAAAAGACAAGAATCACATTTGTTCCAACCTGGCTTGTTTGCTTTTTACCTTTTGCTTAACTCTGAACTTTATTAGCAGATTTTGATTTGTTTGAGAGCTTTTTTGGTTCTTGCCTCCCTTCTGGGACAAGAAGAGTCCTATTTTCTCTTTTTGGACATGTTTTCTCTTGGTTTTGAGACTATTTGGGGCTATCTTTCCCCAAGCCTGTTTCTCTGAGCCAGGCACCTGGTGCCTGAGCAGCTCAGTGTAGTTTTTGCGTGCTATTTTATTTCGCTCACTGGTGAAGCATGGGCTTCACAACACTTTTCAATGTAAAATATTGTCTGCACTGTCTACCTGGATTAATTTTCCCTACCTGGACTTTGGTGACTTCTACACTCTGGATTCTAGGAGAGGTCTCTTTCAACCTTCTTCTGGGTCGAAGAAACACTCCTCACTCTCTTCCTTTTCTCTAAAAGTTTGGACCATACCGCTATATAGCTGAAAGCTTGAAACACTGCATTTAACTAGTTTGAATTGGTGGAAATTTAAGTACAGCTAAGTACAATTGAAACTGCTGCTGGGCCTACTAACATTGTTTTTTTCAATAGGCCTTAGCAAGAGTTAAAGTGTAGTCTATTTTGCATAGTGTACACATGTAATCATTGCATGTTTCAAATTTTACTTCTGTATATGATGTTCTTCTGCATTTAATTTTCTTTATAAATAGGCTGACCACATTTCCTTGAGACAAAAACGGGATATTGGGATGACAAAAACGGGATGGGGTTATGTAATATTCCGTATTCATGAAAAAGACGGTAACAAAAGTTTTATTACATGAACATATTGAGCTAAGAATTATTCTTCAGTGACAAAACTCATACAAAAATTTAGGTAGATGGAGAGGCAGACTGTATTTCACCACGATCGTACCATGAATATTTCTCTGATGAAGTAATCTTACACAGCAAATTTTGGTGTTTCAAATAGGGATGTTTGAGAAATCCGCCACGGACTCCAGTGAGGCTGGATTCTTTGGAATCCGGCCCCCGGAGTCCGTGGCGGAATGGCCTCCCCCCCCCACCGCCACCCCCCGAAATCCCCCCAGGACGGATCTACCTGGCGGCGGATGCAGCGGCAGCTCCAGTTTGTCTTCCAGCCACTGCTGGGCTATTGCGGCCGCTACGATGGCCGCCATTTGTGGCCGCAGCAGCCCGGCAGCGGCCAGAAGTCCGGCTGCGGCCGGTGCTGGCCGGCGACTCTGTGGCCTTGCCGCAGAGCAGAGTCGGCTGGGGAGGATTCCGGGGGGAGGGATGGATCGCCTCCCCCCCCACCGCGGATGCCCTGGACCGGAACAAGGTAAGGGATTCGTACATCCCTACTTTCTACACCTTATCATAAAACTTCTCACACTCCATGACACAATTTTGTTTTACAACTAACCTAGCCCTCATTGTCTCAGCACTTAATCTAGATTTCTCCTTTGACCACATACCGTTCATAACATAACATTTTCTCTCGACAGGTGCTGTACTTCTTATTGTGTACTACGCAATATAACAAAACAACTGCAGCTCCCTTTGTGGTCTCTCAGGCTATAAGAGACCTAAAAAACAACCTAAACTCACTGCAAAAGAACATGGAAAGGGGCGCAAATGAATAACGCTAATTTATTGCATATAAACACAAAAAACACTCATAAATATACATATATAAAATATCACATGAGCAGTAAACAAATCTGTATGGCATACCACACTGAACACTCTAATGCAGGACTGCAGTGGTCAGACTGCAAAAAATCATAAACATACACCAAAAAGAAAAGAAAAAAAAAAGGAATGAACACCCTGACTGCTATCACAAGCCGGTATATGCTCATGTCCCACCGGAGAGTTCCGCTGTAATAAAAAAAATACCTAACAGCCTGTTGAACTGAAATATGAGTCTGTAAAGTCCGAATCAAACTGAATGTAGGGCAGAAAGAATCTCTATGGGTGGAATGATGGTAGAAATAACAGTAAGACTCCTGGCTCCCACACGCTGAATAGGGCTTAGCGACCACCTCTTGAATTCCCCACCACTACAGACAAGCAAGGGGGCGGCGTCTGATCGTCGCTAGCTCAAGAAGCCTGGCCCGGACTGGATAACGTAAATGGAACTTCCTCTTTCGTCACACTAGTAATTTTACTGCACACATTGATTCGCATAGAGCCTTATGATAAACACGTTCAGTTTTTTTACAAAAAATTAAAAACAGGACAAAATTAACATTTATATTAAAACGACGGGAGGTTGGGAAATATGAAAAAAAACGGTACTGTCCCGTTTAAAACGGTACGTATGGTCAGCCTATTTATAAACCATATTTTAACACTTCTCGTGTGGCATAATTTCATTTGTTTGACAACTTAAAAGGGTATTCATTGTTTTCCTGCTTAAGTTTTAAAATATATTTTCAAACATATTGCACTTTTAGATAGCTTTTTAGGTAGCAGGGACCAATGCTTTTCAACTTGTTCATAAAGACAGTGTGATGTAGTGGTTAGAGTGTTGGAATGGAACCTGGGAGATTTAGGTTCCAGTCCCCACTTGGCCACTCGGGTGGCTTTGGGCCACTCACTGACTCTGAGCCTAACCAACCTCACACAGCTGTTGTGAGGATGAAATGGAGGAGAAGGATGCCCATGGAAGCTGCCTTGGGTTACTTGCAAGAGGAAAAAAGGCAGGATATAAATGTAATAATAACAAATGTAGTAGTAGTAGTAATAGTAATAGTAGTTTGCTGATTACACCAAATTATTTAGGGAAGTTAAAACAAAGAGGGATTGTGAAGAGCTCCAAAAAGATTACTCCATAGTGGAAAAATGGACATCAAAATGACAAATGCAGTTCTATGTAAGCAAGTGTAAAGTGATGCACATGGGGGGGGGGGGTGCGGTGGAATCCCAACTTCACTTGTATGCTTGTGACTGACCAAACCAGAGATCTTGGGCATATGATTCACAGTTTGTTGACAATGTCAACCCAGTGTGCAGCTGCTATGAAAAAAGGCACACTGCACGTATTCCAAGGAATAATTAGGAGAGGAATCGACTTGGCTGAGGAGATGGGAAAATGCTGCAAGGCACTGATGTTTCAACATACTCTTAAAGCCCCCCCCCCCCCGATCAATGAGTTTCTAGTTCAAGTCAGGCTAATACTGTGTAAGGACAGTAATTTCACATCTTCTCAGGGCAATTTCTGAGGACTTCAAAGAAAAAGAAAAGTGCAAACTTCCCAGTTACACAGGATTCTTTGTACAACAGAATCAGAAGTATGCCATGCACTCAGAAACTTTCATTAATTTTTATCATAGAATCTTCCACACTGCTTTCACTTTTTCAAAACCACTTCTGAGTGAAAGAGATAGACTGAAATTGTATGGAAGCCTATTTATTTATGTATTGCATTTTATTCTGCCTTTTAGCTCAAAAGTCTCCCAAGCAGACTTACAAAGATAGGAAATAAGACAGCCCCTGGTCACAGGCTTACATCCTAAGGGCACAATCCTATCGGGATAGGCGGCCACCTCTGAACTCGGAGGCAACTGCCTATCCAATGCAGGGCAGGAGAAGCGCGGAGGGGATCGTCTCCTCCGTGCTTCAGCTGCCCTGCATTCGTGGCTAGACAGCCAATTTCAGCTGTCAAGCTGCAGGAAGTCGGAGTGGGGGGAGCGGACACTAGATGCTGCATAGGAAGCCCTGGCACGCCCCCAGGAATGCCTGTTTTTGCCACTCCATGCTCCTCTTCCAAGCATGGAGTATGGGGCCAATCCGCGCTGCCTACGAGGCAGTGCAGGAGCGAGTGAAGGTCGGTTCTCAGGGAACCGATCTCAGAGCACAGGCTCCGAGGTCGGTTCCTGGGAACTGACCTATCCTATGGCCATCTAGCTGCTGACTAGCAGCCATAGGATTGCGCCCTAAAAGACAGAAAATGAAAGGGGATTGGGAGGGAGGAGAAAACACAGAGCCAAGATGGAGAAGCCATGTGGCATAGCTGTTTCTCATTATATTGCATGGTGCGTACAAAAACACAATGCAGAAGGAGGATCCTTGAATCAAACATACTATAAAGGCTTTGGACAAGTCAGGTTTACAAACCAACAAGCCACATGCACGCTGAACTCAAATCAACAGTAAGTGAAGGCAATTCCTGCCTGCAGGCTTACCATCAAAAAAGACACAAGGAAAAAAGAATACGGAGGGATAAGGGGGGGAAATGGGATGCCATCCTAGGCACGTTTAGGCAGAAATAAGTTCTACAACTCCCAGGATTCCTCAGCCAGCCTTTCAGTAGGAATGGTGCTGTTTCTCACTCTCATCTCCCTCAGCGTAGCCTGCTGGAATGGAATTTTTAGGCCACCTTTAAGGGTACAACTTATAAGGGTAGAATTTACAGGATAAAAAAATTACAAAACTGTAGAAATGGACAATTTAAAAAATATATTTTTGAAATAGATTATCTTTTTCTACAAGAAAATGGTGCTGATTCTGAAGTAAATGTGCTCAGCATCAGGATAGCAGAAGCAAGCTCCATTTTATTTCTGTAGTCATAGCTATGATATAATACAGGACCAGGACAACGTGGACCATCTTTGCTGGCCCCAGGCACACCATCCTCCTAATCTGGATTTGGGACTGAAAGATCCAGGAAAAGTGTGGGTGCATGGAGGGTAAGTTGTAAGCAAGCACAATTTGTGAATATCATGACTGATCACGGGGCACGTCAGATAAGGCATCAGCCTTAGCTTCGAATTTCCTGGTTTTGTGGCATTTGGACCAATGTGAGAGATAGCCTTATCGTCTGGTCTTTTAAAACGGCAGGGGGGTTTTATGACTGAATACACACGCGCTTATACTCATCACTTAAGTACCAATCTGGCATCCATACAGTAAAGATGCAATGGAGCTAGGTAAGAACCTAGATGTAAGAGTAAGTGCCTTGCTGGTGGGGGAGCATTCCCTTGGCCTTCTGCTATTGAAGGGGGTGGCTGTATCCCCTGTAGCCATCACATTAAGAACAGGGCAGGCCCAAGACATGTTGCTGCCTGAGGCAAAGAACAAGATGGCGACCCCTCCCACTCCATGTTGAAAAGCTGACTGGAATGGCAGTTGAATCTTTCTTCAACAGGGACAATAGGGCAGCATCCTCCACCCCACGTAAGGCAGCAGGCCAGAAGTGGGCAAGCAGCAGGGCACATACAGCTCTGTCCTCCAATAACATGTGCTGTCTCCCAGCATCTGCTGCCTGAGGTGACTGCCTCACTTTGCCTAATGGTAAGGCCGGCCCTATTTAAGAAGTATCCTTATTAACTAGGGGAATAGTCATGTATTTACAGCCTAAATTGCCCGGTTAACTGGGAGCTGGTTTCTTCCTTGTGATATAGTATGTGGTTTTTGTTTGTTTTTAAAGAAATGATGTATACTTTTCTCTTTTTTTCTTGTTTAGTTTTCCTGTGGAAGAGGAATATTGCTCCAAACATGTATATGCTAAATTGTTATATATGCAATGCAATGGGGTTTCATTAACCCCTGGTCCTGTACCCCCCCCCTCCCCACTACATAATTGCTGAGTGGCATACAATAACCACATTTTGCATGGAAGGGGGCAGATTTTTTAAAAAAATCAAGTGTTTATAAAAACATATGCTCATTTTCAAACAATTACACAATAGACAAGGGATTTGGATTTGGCCAAGTCCCTATTATTCTATAGCAAATTTATCCCATTGGTTAATTCAGTCCAGTTCTCACACAGAGACTTTGATCTCATGAACACAGTTTCCACCAATGGGAAACATCGTATGCCAGCTTGCCAGTACAATCATGTACATGCAAACAGTAATTTATTACCTACTTCAATATTATCAGATAAAATCTTTTTTAAAGCCCTTAAAGGGTAAGTCTTGGAGATAAAATTAGGCATATAAATGTACATATAAATACACCGATCTATTGCCAGGTGATATAGTGTGTCAAAAGGGGATTAAACATTAGATTAAACATTAGATTAAACATTATTTATTGGATCCAGACATAGCCATGCATAGAGTAAACCCACTGAAATCAATGGGACAAGTTAGTCATCACTAACGAGTCCCGCTTATTTCAGTGGGTCTACTCTAGGCATGGTTATGTCTGGATCCAACCTTATGAGTTGGAGGGGCCCTTGTTCAACCCCCTAGTCCAGAAGTGGGCAACGTGCAACCCGGAGGTCACATGTGGCCTCTGATTGTTCTTTAAAAAGTTTTAATTGTTCTTAAGGGTTTAAGCTGCCCAAAGCAGCCATTCTGACTCTTTTTTTACCCTTAGCAACCAAGCTAATTTTGACCCATTAGGCATTCCATAGCTGCTCGAGATGACATTTTAAAAACTTTTTTTTCTGGTGCCACAGTGGGGCAGTGGGACCTGTGAGGGGTGGGGAGCAGTTGGGTGGCGGGGAGCAGTTGGGTGGCAAAAATGGCCCCTGGACCTCCAGAGAGTGCCCAGCTCAGCCCTATGTGATGTAGCAGATCCAGAGCTAGAGCATCCCCAACAAATGGCTATGCAGCCTCTGCTTGAAGAGCCAGCTGCAGGCCCCAGCTGCCAAGAAATGGCTGCTGGCTGTGACAATTGATAGAGGATGAACCTTCATGAGGGGAACCTTCAGCAGGACTGCTAAAATGGCCCCACTTGCCCCTCTCATTTATTTTATAATGAATAAAATAGCAAAGGAGAAAGGAAGCCCTTTTGCCAGCACTGTCCTTCCTATCAACTTGGCAGCCTCCACCCATCCCATGGTGCCATTTCATTCAAAAAACAAACATGTCAGGAGACCCGATCAGGGATCTCCTATGCAATGTGCAGTTTAGACGTCACTGTATATGGTAAACCCGTGTCTAGGCTATGCCACTTTAGACTGCTATACCACACACCATGGAATGTTTCTTCATACAAACAATTCCATCCACATAGAAATAGAAAATGTTCATGTCTGAATAGGCTACAATCCTTCTTGCGAAGATTGAAGGACCAAACCAGTTAGGAGACTTATAACTGGATCTTCATTTTTTAAAAAAACATTTAAATAGAGTCACAGGAGCGGGGGGAGAATTTGGATCAGGAGAATGGCATGGGGCAAAAGCCCTCCCCCAGCACTGCAAACCCAGTTCTGCGTTGTTCCCCCCAGCCCCCTCAGCTGCATTTACCTTAAAAAAAAAAAACACACCTATGGGAGACCTGATCACCACCTCATCTAGGTGTGCCCTTGCCCTCTAAGTGGAACACACCTTTTTAATATGGACCATCATATGAACTGCACCAGTAGTCTGAAGAGGTACAGCTCACACATTCATTCATTCAGTCAATTGATGGGTCACCCTGTAGCCGAAACTCTCAGGGTGATGTACATAATAAAAAAAGCACACAAATACAATACAACCAATGATAAAGCACATTAAAAGAATTTTTCAAAAGTTTTAAAAGCAGCAACAATAATTTAATTTTTTAAAAAAGAGATAAATATCCAAGTAGCTAGAACGTGGAAAAAGACAATGTTAAAATGCAACATTAAATATATCATTAAAACTAAAACAGGCAGCAGTTAAAACTTCTTTTTAAAGGCTTGGGTGAATAAAAAGTTCTTTGCCTGGTACCAAAAAGTCAACAAAGTAGGTACCAGGTGGACCTCTCTAGGGAGGGTATTCCACAATTTGGGCACCATACATAAGTTTATTATATCAATGAAAACTAGGAGATTGTCTAGATCATGTCTTTTGATCCCAATTATTGCAGATACAATTTTACTAAACTAAAAAAGAGATGTTTCTTTTCTCACTAATTTTCATCAACCTATTTAGGTGTTCAACATTTGTAAGTGTGGAGGGGACATGGGGACTTGGGTGCCGCCCCTACCCCTTCCACCTCCGACCTCCCCATGTTTATGGAAAGGTCTGAAACGAAACTGTAACTACATTCAGCTGAACAAGATTACCGCGCTCCTACTCATGATCAGCAACCCTGATTGTGCAGGGTTCTTGATCATATGCAGGATTGTAATGGCATTCAGCCTAATGTGGCTACAGTTTCTCTTCAGACCTTCCTGATCAACCATGGGGATCTTAGAGGCGGAGGGGGCGTAACCATGCCCACTCTATGCTCACAATTTTTGAAGGCCTGTATAGGGCTATTGTATTCAGTGTAAACCATCAACATAACTTGCTGATGGACCTATTGCTTTTAACGCAAAATGTGCTTGTTCATAATGCCTGCTTACTGGTAATCTGGAGCTTACTGGAAGCTCAGTCTCTGGGGATGTTTAAAATCAGGTAGGCAAAGCTCTCAGAATTATATTGTCAGAATAATCCTGCACAGGCAATGATCAAGCTAAATCATCTCATAGGCATTTTCAGTATTTTATTTCTAAGAGTCCATGAACCTGAGCTATTTAACAGAGAAGCTCAAATATGCCTCGATGTCAAAGTAGTCATATCATATTGATTAATTAGATCATGTTTAATAATGTTAGACAAGGTAATGTTTGTACAATCAATATAGAATCTGATGAAGAAAGCGATCTTCTTCACCTTGGTTCTTTAATAGTGAAAACCCCATAATTACAACAGGCAGGAGGGCAAAGAGAAAGCACATATATTGCAGGGAACCCTCATGGGGTTTCAGTCTTCCAAAGCTGCTTTTCTTAACAAAGTGGGGGGGCTCAAGGCACTGTTACCTGCACATGGAGTGGGTGATGAGTAGCGCTTTCCTCCTATGGTTTCCTATAGGGGTGAAGAGAAGCCACTTGTTTACATGGGAGAAAGCAAGTTCAGCACACTGTAGACCTGGAAGCTAAACCTGCTTCAGCCATGATCCCTCTGCTCAAGAATGTAACCCAAGATACTTTGTTCCATGGAACTCATGAGATCAATCAAGAACCGACCCCATTCCATGGGGGCAGCCCAGTTCTTCATCCCCATAGTCCCATCCTGGGTACTATTTCTCAGTCAAGCTAGTGACAGAAATCAGAAACTGGCTCATACTTATATATGATAACTAAATACACATGGTGATGGAGGAGAAAGAGTGGGGAAGCTTTCAAAAGAAGACCATTGCTCCTCCAGTGGGAGAGGGCACAGCTCAGTGGTAGAGTACCTGCTTTGCGAGCAGAAGGTCCCAGGTTTAATCCCCAGCATCTCCAGGTAGGGCTAGGAAAGAATCCTGCCTGGAACCCTGAAGAGCAGCTGCCGGTCATTTGTTGACAATACTGGGCTAGATGGACCTGTGGTCTGACTCAGTCTAAGGGAGCTTCCTGTGTTCCCATATAATGTGTTGTCCAACATGGCTGGACAATATGGCCAGTGAATACTTCTGGGAGTTTGACATGGGTTTAAAATCCAGCTCAGTCATATACATACTAACAGCGTAGTCCTATGCATGTTTACTCAGAAGACACACTGTGCTGAACAGGGCTTGCTCCCAGGTAAGTGTGCACAGGACTGCAGCTGAGTTGCCCTGAAGATATCAAGGCCAAATTAGACAATATGTTAAATGTGTGATCACATTTGCATTATCTTTATGTTATTTTAAAAGCGTATCTAGGTCAGAACCATGGTATAGGGGAAGGAGAATTTAACCCTTTCCTCAGTGAAAATCACCCTGCCCCAAAGTTGATTTGCACCAGCAGTGAAGCTGTCATTGGTGCAAATAGCACCTTGAGGGGATGTTGTTTGGTTGGTGATTGGTACAGGAGAACATAAGAGCCCTGCTGGATCAGACTAAGGATCCATCTAAGTCCCACATTTTGTTCACACAGTGGCCAGCCAGCTGCCTGTGTGAAACCCGCAAATAGGACATCAGTGCAAGAGCATCCTCCCACTCATATTCCCCAGCAACTGGTGTTTGTAGGCATACTGCTTCCAATACTGGAGGGAGAATATAGCCATCATGACTTGCAGCCACTGATAGCCTTATCCTCCATGAATTTGTCCAGTCTCCTTTTAAAACCATCCATATTGCTGGCCATCACTACACTGTGTGGTAGCAAATTCCATAGTTTAACTATGCACTGTTAAATGAGGCAAGAGCTAAGCTTTTCTCTCCCTTGCCATAGTTCCAATCCATATATAGCTGCTATTTTAAAATAAATTAAGATATGCAAATGCAATCACACACATTCAAGATCTCATGTGGTTTGGGCCCCATTCTCTCAAATCTAACTCTGCCTGCAAATTGGAAAATAAGAGCAACCTACTTGCCTCATAGGACTCCTGAGCTTACTTACCAGAACAAGATATATTACTCACCTTGACTCAGCTGAGTGGAGCTGATGCCAATACAGGTAAATAAATTAATATTGAATGTTTGTGGACTCTGTTGATCCCTCTCCCCAGTGAAAGGAAGATTGCTAAAAGGAAATTAAGAAATGCTCTCGCCTATGCTTCTGCTTGTAGGGGTGGCTGCAAGCAAGGGGAAGCACTGTAGCACAAGCAGGATACTGCAAAATCCACCAGTATCCAGTACTACTGAAAACTAGCACTGTGCATTGCTTCCATCTGAATCCTGAATCCCAAAGCAAATCAGGATGCTTCAGGGGTGCTTCACTGAGCTCCGAAGTAGGTCAGAATAGCCCCGAGGTGGTCTGAAGCGAAGCGGGTTACCCCCAAGGTGCCTCAGTGCACCTCGGGGATTCAGAGCTATTCCAAAGCCATTCTGAAGCCCAGACAGCCTGTCTCTAAAATGTATCAACTTGCAAAGGATCAGGGAAGGGAGGGGAAAAGAGGAGGAAGGAGGGGGGAAATGGTGAGCCTTGGCAAATGGTAACTCTAGTTGCCAGATTGGGGCTGAACTTAACCCAGCAGTCTCCAATCAGTGACAGTGGTGGAGGAGGGCGGGGAATGCTGCATATAAGAGATCAGTCTACTTTTGTTCCACTGTGAGAGAGAGGTGTTTAGAGAGAGAGTTGGCTAGCTGGTTCTGTGTGGTGTGTGTGTTCTACTGCAGCTTCACTTGTCATTCTTCCTTCCCACCCAGCCCTTCTCAAGTCAACTCTTCCTATTCTTCTTCCTTTTCTTTATTTTCCACTAGATTCTTTATTTAGAAAAAAAAACATTTTTAAAGTACTTTAGTTTCCTTACCTTGTTCTTTGCCCACCCCGCCTCCCTTCTCATTTCCTGTATTCCTTCCCTTCCCATTTCAACTCTTATCTTTCTAAAAAACATATGCACCCCCTCAAAAAAACCCCTTCCTGTTTGGCTTTATAGTGTGCTCCCCTCCCCCGCTGTGTAGGTAGTTTTTCTTTCTCTAGCTCCTTTTCGTGTGTGTGTGCTGTGTGTGTGTGTGCAAAGCACTACACGCGAGGCCATAGAATATAGTGGGCAAAGCACCACACATATACATTATACAATATATAATGTATAGTGTGTGAAGCACTACTTGCACAATGTGTTTACTGTGGTGCAAAAGCAAACCCAATATGAATCATCTAAGGGGTCTTGGCAGGGGCAGAGGTGGGTGAGGTGCTGGTGGGACCAGCAGCACCAGTAGCTAGGCTGGCTTGCCTCCAGTCTAGATAGTACATCCTGGTCTAGGCAGACCTATTTTCCCAAGTAATGTACATTCCATTCAGCCAAAGAGAGTGACGTCATCCAGTGTGAAGCTGATGGGAAAGTAGGAGTGGAGAGGAGTATTTTGCACTTCAAAAAAACTTACCCTAGAGAATCGGGATAGTGACTTCCTCCTATCACCTCTTAAACACCTAACTTCTCTGATTATCCCTTTAGTTTATTACCTTTGGATTGAGTTTGTGAGAACAGCACATTTTATCTGCACCTAGCACAAGAACTACTGGGCCAAACTGTCTGAAATCTGGCAAGTGGAATTACCTCTATGGGGGCTGCCAGGTCCGCAAATTTCATGTATTTATCATAAAAACTGAAAAAGGTATGGCCATTTCTGTTTTCCAATGCAAGTCAATGAAAAAACAAAATCCAAATCATTTGGAAATCTGAATATCACTTCAGATCCGAATCTGAAATGAATCAGATTAGGTCCAAATCAGTTCAAAGTGAAGTGGGGCCAATTCAGAAGGTCCAAATCAGCATCCAAAGCAAATCTGGGGGTCCGTGCACAGTCCTATTGAAAACATAAGGAAAAACCTGCTGGATCATACCATCATGCAATCCAGCATCCTTGTTCCCACAGTGGACAACCAGGTGCCCCCAGAAAGCCCACAAGCAGGACATGAAGGCAATAGCCTTCTCCTGTTGTTGTTCCCTATCAATTGGTGCTCAGAGGCATGCTAACTCTGAACCTGGAGATTGCATGCAGCCTCCATGACTAGTAGCCGTTGATCGGGGCTGTTTCAAGACATTTTGTGGCTTGAGAAAAAAGGACAAGATGGCAGCCCCAGCCCCATTCCATGTACATAAGCTGATTAGACATGTGGTTGAATTTCACTTCTACAGTGGGGACAGGATAGCATCCTTCACCACAACTGAGGACTAACTATGGGGGCACAGGCCAAGCTATATGGCACACACAGCTCTGTCCTCTAAGGCAGAGGGTGGGTCCAGGGAGCAGTAAATGAGACTCTGCGTTCTTGCTGCCCTTAAGGAGGAAGTAGTATGACCACTCCTGAAGAATCCTGCTCTGGACCCAATGGTATTTGACAAATACTGCCCAGTTGCGAATAGCCCTTTGCTGGAGAAGGGTGTTCCTCCCCTCCACACAGCATCTGCCACCTGAGACAGTGGTCTCACTCTGCTGAAAAGTAGGGTCATTTGTGCCATTGATAGCCTTTAACCCAGTGGTGGGCAACCTGAGGCCCAGGGCCACATGTGGCCTTCAGCCTAATTTCAAAAGCCCTCTGAAAGTGATCTGTTCAGACCTCTGGCCAGAGTGATCTGTCCCATCTTGCTGCATGGGAAGAAAGAGGGGGAGGGAGAAAAGTGGGTGGCAGAAAGAAAAAAAGGGTGGCCGATTCACTTTTGCCTCTGGCCCTCACCATGCTGGCCTTGGTCCCTCCCACCACTAGCATGCAGCCCTTGACAGATTACCTGTGAATGAATGTGGCCCCTCGACCAAACCAAAAAAAGCTGCCTACCTCTGCTTTAACTGCTCCAGGACAGTCAGAATGGCAACAGTTGTAGTTTTTCCCATCACTTCCAACCCTTCTAGGAAAAGCTGTACCTGTATCCGTTGTGCTGCTTGGAAAGACGCAGCTCCTCAGTCAGAAAGGCGGTGTAGGGCCTACTGTGACAGGGTTGTACAGACTCACTGAAAAACTCAGTCCTAGAATACCACAGAACCATGAGAGTCCCCAAGAGCAATATATCCTTAAAGCCAGATTTCCTGGTGGTTAAAAGGCTAAAAGCTTTGTTAAACATTGATGTCCATGGTCATTGATTGTGGATTTAAATGTTCTTTTAAGGTTAACCACTGATGCAGGGCACATTTTATCTTTCTTATTCCATCTCCACAAAGAGTAGTTCTGCACACTGTCAAATTATTAATTGTCATAACAGGCCAACATGGTTTTTAATCCCTAGATGTCAAGCTCTGCACCACTGAGGTGAGAACTCTGGGCACAACAGAAATGGAAGGCCAGAAAATACTCCAGCTAAAGCAAATTTCCGAAGGCTACAATGTTCTGTGCACTTACTTGGGAGTAAGCCCCACTGAATAGAGTGGAAGCGAGTTCCAAGCAAAGATTCAAAAGGTTCAGGTTGCGGAGTTTTGTAAGTTCAGAGATATGAGAAGTTCTGGTTACTGGTAAGTTTGGTCCAAGCCGGATACTGTTCACTGGCAGGGAACAAAAGTATCCTGTAGGATGACAGTGAGCCATGGGAAGATTAATGCAAGCTATCAATGCAGACTGTGGAAATAAATGAAGTGGCAAATCTATTTAATTTATTCATTATAGCAAGGGTCTCCAACTTTTTTGGGTTGGTGGGCACATTTGGAATTTTGAAACAGTGTCATGAGCATTCCCACCAAATGGCTGGCATTGGGGGGGAGCGGTCACAAAACACCCATTTCCCAGAAGACAAATTGGTAGGACTAAGAGAAAAGTAACTTTCCCAACAAGCTAAGCACACACAGTAGAGGTAAGGTCTGAGCTCTAAAATATAAAACTGTTCTTTTGAACCAAATTAAAGATGGTGCTGGAGGGCAGCACTTCACTTTGCAGCATGCCAATGTCCAGTTGATGCTGTTAAAGTGCTGCATTCAATATGCCAACAAATCTGGAACACTCAGCAGTGGCCACAAGACTGGAAAAGGTCAGTTTACATTCCAATTCCAAAGAAGGGCAACGCCAAAGAGTGTTCAAACTACCGCACAATTGCGCTCATTTCACATGCCAGCAAGGTGATGCTCAAAATCCTACAAGCTAGGCTTCAGCAGTATGCGAACCGAGAACTACCGGAAGTACAAGCTGGGTTTAGAAGAGGCAGAGGAACTAGAGATCAAATCGCCAACATTCGCTGGATCATGGAGAAAGCAAGAGAATTCCAGAAAAACTTCTATTTCTGCTTCATTGACTACGCTAAAGCCTTTGATTGTGTGGATCACAACAAACTGTGGCAAATTCTTAAAGTGATGGGAGTACCAGACCACCTTACCTGTCTCCTGAGAAACCTGTACGAGGGTCAAGAAGCAACAGTAAGAACCAGAGATGGAACAACCGATTGGTTCAAAATTGGGAAAGGAGTACGACAAGGCTGTATATTGTCGCCCTGCTTATTTAACTTATATGCAGAGTACATCATGAGAAATGCCGGGTTGGATGAATCAGAGGTCGGAATTAAGATTGCCGGGAGAATTATCAACAACCTCCGATATGCAGACGATACCACCCTAATGGCAGAAAGCGAAGAGGATCTCAAGAGCCTCTTGTTGAGGGTGAAAGAGGAGAGTGCAAAAGCTGGTTTGAAACTCAACATTAAAAAAACTAAGATCATGTCATCTGGCCCTATCACTTCCTGGCATATAGAAGGGGAAGAAATGGAAGCAGTGACAGATTTTACTTTCTTGGGCTCCAAGATCACCGCAGATGGTGACTGTAGCCATGAAATTAAAAGACACTTGCTCCTTGGGAGGAAAGCTATGGCAAACCTAGACAGCATAGTAAGAAGCAGAGACATCACCTTGCCGACAAAGGTCCGCCTAATCAAAGCTATGGTTTTCCCAGTAGTAATGTATGGCTGTGAGAGCTGGACTATAAGGAAGGCTGAGCGCCGAAGAATTGATGCTTTTGAACTGTGGTGCTGGAGAAGACTCTTACGAGTCCCCTGGACTGCAAGGAGGTCACATCAGTCCATCCTAAAGGAAATCAACCCTGAGTGCTCATTGGAAGGACAGATAATGAAGCTGAAGCTCCAATATTTTGGCCACCTAATGCGAAGAGAAAACTCCCTGGAAAAGACCCTGATGCTGGGAAAGACTGAAGGCAAAAGGAGAAGGGGATGGCAGAGGATGAGATGGCTAGATAGCATCACGGATGCAATGAATATGAACTTGAGCACGCTCCGGGAAAGAGCGCAGGACAGGAAGGCTTGGCGTGCTATGGTCCATGGGGTCACGAAGAGTCGGACGCGACTGAACGACTGAACAACAAATGTCCAGTTAAAAAATTTTTTATTTTTT
The DNA here is from genome assembly GCF_057233095.1 of Heloderma suspectum. Taxonomy (NCBI): domain Eukaryota; kingdom Metazoa; phylum Chordata; class Lepidosauria; order Squamata; family Helodermatidae; genus Heloderma; species Heloderma suspectum. Next base: position 93,834,192 of record NC_139459.1, read on the forward strand.
TTTTAAGTTTTAAGAAATATAATCAAATCAGTAGCTGCAGGGAGCCTGGTGGACACCAAGAGACATGTCTGTGGGCACACTGGTGTCCAGAGACACCACACTGGAGACCCCAGTGATGGGAGTAGACTACAGTTTTCTGGTAGCACAAAGAACATTCCTAGATCAGCTAGGCAAGCTGTTGCTAATGAACAGATTGCTGCATGGAGACAGCTTCCATGGGAAGGAATTTCAATTGGCTTCCATGTGGCAGGTGTTTGTTTTGCACTGTCCCTACACCTAATGTTGCACCTGGGTACTCAGTGCAGTACCAACATAGGCTGGAGGGCCAAGGAGGCAGTTGGGTCAATGTGGTCTATAGAACTTTCAGCTCTCTCATCAGGAAACCACTTCACTTTGGGACAGGCTTGGAGGGTTTGCCCCTGGTTTTGGGCCACAGGGGCAGATTGGGATGCTGCTGGTGTACCTTCCACCCTGATGTCCAGCAGCCTCCTTGACTGAGTTGGTGGAGGTGGTCTCAAATGTAGTATTAAAGGAACCCACGATGGTGGTTCTGGGTGACTTCAACTTCCATGCTGAGGCTACCTCTGGACTTCATGGCCTCCATGACAACCACAGGGTTGTCTCAGTTTGTCTTCGGCCTAAGGCATGAAGCAGGACATACCCACAATTTGGTCTTTGCTCTGAATTGTGAAAGGAATGGTTTAAAAATGGGGGGCGGGGTCCTCCTAGCCCCATTGTCATGGTCAAACCATTTCCTGGTAAGATTTGAACTCATAGCGTTACTCCCCTCCTGCTCAGGTGGCGGACCTATTCAGATAGTCTGTCCCAGGAAATCAATGGAATCTCTTCACAGTTTTCCAGTGGAGAGAGCTGGTGATCCAGCCAAGGCCCTAGTCTCACTGTAGAATGGCAAGATGTGGCAGGCCATTGATTTGATTGCACCCGAGTGCCTTCTCTGGAGCTGTAGAGCCCACTCTGCTCCTTAGTATACCAGGCAGCTGCAGACTATAAAACAAGCCAGATGTCAGCTAGAGCACAAATAGCGTAAGACAAGACTTAAAGTGAAGATGACCGAACATGCACTAGAGTACACAATCACGCCTACAGCGTGGTGGTGCAGGGAGCAAAGAAGTTCTCTTTTGCTGCCTCTGTTGCATCCTTGAGTAGCTGTCCAGCAGAGCTCTTTTGAATGGTTCTTGGGTTGTTAACATCTTCTCCAATCAATGGAGCCCTAGACCCCCTCAGGGACCTGCTGTGACCTTTTTGCATCACACTTTGAAGACAGAAGCACTTGCCTCCATGGCAAATTTGATGCAGTTGTTAGTACAGCTCCAGTCGAAGTGCCTGATGCTACCATCTGCCTGATTTTGTGGGATCAATTTCAGTTGTTGCGGCCTGATGACATGGACAAGGTGCTTGCAGCAATGAAACCAACCACATGCCCTCTCCATCCTTGCCCTTCCTGACTAATAAGACCTAGCCAAGGGGGTATGACTGGGTGAGTCCAGGGAGTAGTGAATGAGACCCTACATGAAGGGGTGGTTCTTGCTTCCCTTAAGGGGGCAGTAGTATGACCACTCCTGAAGAAACCTGCTCTGGACTCAAGTATTTGACAAATACTGCCCAGTTTCGAATACCCCTTTGTTGGAAAAGGTACTTGAGTGGGTTACGGTGAGGCAACTGCAAGCATTCTTGGTGGGTACTGATTATCTAGACCTATTTCAATCTGGGTTTCAGCCTGGTTATGGGACTGAATCAGCCTTGGTCACTGTGATGGATAACCTTTATCAAGAGAGGGACTAGGGGAGTGTGACCCTGTTAATTCTACTTGATCTCTCATCTATTTTTGATACTATCTACCATGGTATCCTCCTGGATTGGCTCTGTGGGCTGGATTCTGGTCTCACCTGCAGGGTTGATTTCAGAGGGTAACATCCTTAGCCCCTTTGCAATGGAGCTATGGGGTTCTGAAGGGTACCATCTTGTCCCCAATGTTGTTTAACATCTATATGAAGCAGTTGAGAGCAGTCATTAAGGGATTTGAAGCAAAGTGCCATCAGGATGCTGATAACACATGGCCCTATCTCCCTGTGACATCTGAATCAGGTAAGGCTGTGCAAGTCCTGGATTCGTGTCTAGATTCAGTGATGGGCTGGATGAGGGCCAATAAACTCTAGCTCAATCCTAGCAAGACAAAGGCTCTGTGGTTGAGTGGTGCTCAAGTTCAGGAAATGGGTTCCTGAAGGTACACTACCTCTGAAATCAGGTTCGTAGTCTAGTGGTACTTATGGATCTATCTTTGTTGCTGGAAGCCCAAATGGCCATGGCAGGTTGAAGGGCCTTCTACCAGCTTCAACTGGTACACCAACTATGGCTTCTCCTGGACAGGAATAGCTTGGCCACAATGGTACCGGTGCTAGTAACCTCAAGACTGGATTACTGCAACATACTCAATGTGGGACTGCCCTTAAGGTTGGTCCAAAGATGCAGCCAGTGCAGAATTCCACACTTGACTGTTGTTGGGAGCTGCCCCTTTTCAGCATGTAACACTTCTTCTGAGGTTCCTGTGCTGGCTGCCTATTTGCTATCAGGCCCAGTTTAATGTTTTGTTATTAATGTATAAAGCCACAAACAACTTGGGACCAGGATATTTGAAAGTGCGCCTTCTCCCTTACCAGACTTCCTAGTCACTGAGGTCATCAGATGAGTTACCCCTGGTCTGCACATGGATGTGCAGTCTGTTTGGTCTCCACTTGGAGTAGAACCTTTAGTGTATTGGCTCCTTTTCTATGGAACTCGCTGCTCAGGCACCAACATTGTTGCATTTACAGCACCTGCTGAAGACATTTTTATTTAAACAAGCCTTCCCTATCTAACCAGACACAGTTTTATTGGCCCAATCTGATTGTAAAGGTTTTAATTCATCATCATCATTAATTTCCCTTTTATTGTTCACCACTCAGTAAACAATAGAGAGTGGTATATAAATTGTGTGTAAATAATAAAATAAAAATACGAAAACACACATTGATTTTTCTCCAGAAGGGTTTTTTCCCTGTTATGGGGAACTCCTGAACCTTTAGAGAGCTTTCCTATAGCCCCTGGGAGGGCATGCCAGGGACCATAGGATGATGCAGACCTGGGTGGGTAGTAATCCTAGTGGGGATTCCCCCCCTCCCAGCTGCTGAAGAAAGCTCACAACAGCAACCTTGGAAGAGGGTCAGGGTCAGGGAGAGAGAAAGGAGGTCTGACAAGGGGTTGTAAGGGAAGGAGGAAGGAGAGACGTGGATCTGCTGGATCCATGAGCCTCTCCATTCCTGTCTCCGCTCACTGAGAGGTAAACCAGCTAGATGGGCTGAGAGGTCTCTCTAGCTAAATTTGCTATAAAGCAGGAATGGAAGGTGAAAACACTTAGAATAAATGGAGTGGTCTGATCTCAGAGTCTACCATCTATAGAGTGAAAATCCCATAGGCTAAAAGGAAAAACTTCTGTGGAAATCTCTGTGGAAATCTCACAGAAAAACGTCTGTGGAAATCTTAAGTTCTGACTTAAAGTTACATCAAAAAAATGTTCCCCTGTGCCCTGCGACATTTGTACATTTGCAAACTCAGTCAACCTATTTAAAAGATCATACTGAGGTGTATTCCTTGCAGCCATTACTATCTGTCCTAGCATAACAACATCGGTCATATATAAATAATGGGGCATTAGAAAGAAATTGTGGTTCAATTATTAATAGATTATTACTCTCAATAAACAAGTAGATAAATTTCATTTCTTACAATAATCTGCATCCATTAGAGTCCCTTTCCCAAATACAAAGAGAGACCCATATTCCCCGAGCATCCATAACATATTTATGGAGTTCAGAAAATGGTTGCAGTCATTCTATTTCAACAGAGCAAAGTGAGAGCTTTAAAGGTCTGTTCTGTACTTTGTAAAAATATTTCAGATGCTTTGCTAGTGCCTTGCACATGGCCATCTATGATGGAAAATAATAAACCCAAGAAGAATAGCAGTGTGAAGTCTACTTCAAGACCCCAGAAAGTGCACAACAACTGCAAAAACAGTGGCACCTATGAAGCTATGTTTTGATTGTTCTTGTGTTTTCAGTTAACTTTCCAATCTTGGATCTTTGAGATTATGTTTTGATATTCCAAATATGTATGGAAATATTTTTTAAAAGATGAAATCATATGAAAACAATTAACTGCCTGCAAACACCACACTTCTCTTCAAATACTTTGAGTTTGGGCATACCCATCTCTGTTCAATAAGAGGGAAAAAATTTACAAAAAAAGTTATAAAGTAGCAGTGCCTGCCCCAGGTTTTTGAGGGCCCTTGGGCAAGACATCCTCAGTGGTCCCCCTCCCTCAGTGAGTCTACCTTTTCACTGCCATTGTCATCAGCTGCTATTGCTCCTCATCTTCTTTTTCATCATCTCACCATGTGCTTACTTGGCAGGCAGAGAGCCCGTGAGAAAGTAGGTAGGGATATCTACTGTTCATCCTTCTCACCACCACCTTTGTCTGGGCCAGAGTGAGAGGCAGGTGAACAAGCCGGTTGCAATAGCAGAGAGGAGTAGGAATGCCAGGCGACTCTTGCCAGCAGGTGTCATGCATTGACTGCAGCAGTCTCTGGGTGCAGGACTAAACAAGAAGCAAGGCAATAAAGCCAGCAAAAGCACACAGGTTTCAGTCCAACAAGGTTCAGGCTAAGGCAGGAGTGGTCAAAATAGCAAGCAAAGATCAAAGCACAAACAAGCAGTCAGATAAGTGGAGTCTGGCTAAGGCAGGAGCAGTCAAGATAGCAGGCAGAAGTCAAAACACAGTGAGGCAGTCAGATACATTACACATTCTAGAAGCAGAGAAGGAATCCAAGGGTCAGTAGCATGGCTCATCAATACAGGACAAAGCCCAGGAGGCATGGTTGAAGGCACAGGAGCTGGAAGAACAGTGTTGTTTCCAACACTGGCTAGGCAGACACTGACGACTTTTAACCCCAAAGCCTGCTGAGCCCAACCCAAGGCTCTGCCTCAGTGCATTACAGCTCTCTAGTCAGAGCTCTACTTAGGAGAAGTCACTTTCTCCTGAGGAGTCCTTCTTTGCAAGCAAGCACTCCTTCTCATGGGAGCCCTATTGGCTGGTCTCTTGAGGTGATGATGTTCCTGGGGGCCAGGGGGTTGCTCAGCCTCTGCCTCAGTGGCAGAGTCCCCTTCCCATTATAGGGACAGACCTTTAGCCATCTTCCCCGAGGGCCCAGGCTCCTCCTGGTCTGGTGATGGTGATTGGTCTGGGATGCCCTCAGTTTTTGGGAGCTCTAGCTTTTCCTATGAACAGGATTTCTCCAGTGGGGCAAGAGAGTGGGCCCCCACTGGATGCCCCAAAATGCCTGTCTTTGACACCTCCCCTGCAGATGTCCCAGAATGCTTATCTTTGATTCTGGCCCTGTAGGCTAGTCAAAGTTATGAACTAGCTTTCACAGTTAGGATATCCTTCACCCTTCTCCAGCCTGGCACCCTCCAGATGTGTTGGACTGCAACTTCCATCATTCCCAAGCAGCATGGCCAGTTTATCATCTGGAGGACGCCAGGTTGGGGAAGGCTGATATAATGGATACAAGAACCTTGGGGAAAGAGTTTCAATTACTCATTGCAAACATTTTTGCTTGTATGCTGCCATGGATGGATGGTGATATGCAGGTTAACTGAGCAAGTCCACTTCTTTGTGTGAGAGTGTTAAATGTGCTTTGTGGTTTTTCAGGAGAGAGTTACTCACACAATTTTGTCTATAATATTGGGCTTAGAACAGAAAGGTGTGTCCTCAGATTAAAGCACATTGTAAATTAGCCATTGGGATCAATAAAATGATATGTGCAACTTTGAAGAATGATGAGAAATTACAGCAGGAACCTTCTTGCTAGAAGTCAATGGAGCAACCTATATGTGCTGATCAGGGAAAAGAATGCTGTCTTAAATCATCCCAAACAGGCAGAGACTTTAATAGGACAAAAACACGCTCAGTGGGACTCCTTAGTGTTTTCTTGGCTTGTCATGCATCTAACATTTGCTAATTTCTCTCTGTGTGTGTGTGTGTGTGTGTGTGTTACACAGCAATAACTCATCCTGGTTATTGCTGTATGCTAGAACATAGGCAACAGCTCATGAATCCAGATATCTAAAAGGTGTCACTGTTTTTCACAGTGTAAAGAAAGCCCTAAGCATCCTATATCAGGGATGGGCACAAGATAGACTGGGATCTACTGGAAGATATCTGGGTAATTTGTTGTGGATTGGCAAGTGTTTCTGACTCCAAGACCTTAACAATAGCATGTAAAATGGAAAGTTTTAAAAAATATATCTGCACGGGCTGGCTATTAAACTTATCTCTATTTATTTATTTATTGCATTTCTATCTTGCTTTTTTCCCTCTTGCAAGGAACCCAAGGCTGCTTTCATTATCCTCCTCTTCACCATTTTATCCACACAACAACAACCCTGTGAGGCAGGCTGGGCTGAGAGTCTGTGATGAGCCCAAAGTCACCCAGTGAGCCTCCACTGCTGAGTGGGGACTAGAACCTGGATCTCCCAGCTCCCAGTCCAACACTTTCACCACTACATCACACTGGCTCTCTTAGCCTCAGTGTTCCTCACCTGTAAAATCTGAGTATTTATTGGTTGCCTTTGGCCAGGAGCACTTCCAGAGGGCTCCAAGGGCTAACAATCAAAAGGCATTGTGCAGCTCTTCTGGGGGTTTTCCCCCCTTAATGGGTTTTTTTAAAGACAGAAAGCGAAGTGGGAAGATACAGGAGGCCTACAAATTGAAGATGTGGTTATCTAGAGCCCGCATCAAATACTGTGAATGAGGCAGGGCAATGGTACAATGAAAGCTTCATCTGGAAACACCCCAGGTGCAGCTGTATTGACCACTTTGATTCTTTGTGCTAGAATCCCTGATCTATATCATCATCATCACCCACATCATCATCATGTTCATACACCACTCAATAGCCAAAGCTCTCTAGGTGGTTCACAAAAAAATACACATCACAATAAAAGATAATAAAAACATAATATAAATTCTCTATCATACAGAATTTAAAGCAATTTGAACTAGGGATGTCAGAGGAATCCATCCAGGTGGTGGAATTCTCTGAGCTTTCAGCAGCTTGGCTCCCCGGACTTTGGCTCAGTTCCCCGTGAACAGGCCCAACTTGATTTGCATTGAGTTGGGCCAGTTCCCGGATTTTTGGGGGGATGCAGCTGCAATCTGCGTAATTTGTGCAAATTCCAGCCATAATTTGTGCGATTTTCTATTGACAATGGTGGGGGGAGGCAAAAAGTTCCCCAATCTGAGAAAAAGCCTGCATCTCGGCTTGCAAATGCAAGCTGAGCTGGATGGACGGCAGGGATCAGTCAGGATGGATTTTCAAATGACAGACATCCCTAATTTAAACAGCTAAATCATTTACAATAAGATACTGGACCTGATAGAAACAACTGATATAAATGCCCCATCATATGCCATCAAAGGCCTGGGAATAGTGGACAGCCTTAACCTGATGCTGAAAAGATGACAGTGCTGGCGAGAGGCGGACCTCAGTGGGGAGAGCATTCCATAATCAGGGGGCCACCACGGAGAACGCCCTCTTCCTTGTTGCCACATTCTGAATCACCTTCAGAGGAGGCACTTGGAAGAAAGCCTCTGTTGTTGATCGTAGTGTTCAGGTAGGTTCAGCTCTGGAGAGATGCTCTGTCAGGTATTGTGGTACTGAGCTGTGTAACTCAGTAACTCACCCCTGCTCTATGTGCATCATGTGAGGCTACATCCAAAAGCCACCCAAGTCAACTGTGCTTTCTTCCATTTATTTTAGTGGGATCCACTAAAACCTTCCAAATACAGCCAACCTCAAAAGAAAGGCAAAAATAATCCTGGATGTACTTACATGCCTACACTTGGAAAACATCAGGGGCCCTGGTTAGATTGTCTCTGTTTCCACACATTTCTCCACCTCCTACACACAGCATTCCTATTGACTTAAAAACCTTTCCGACAGTAAAGGATTAAAACAGCAGGACCTCTGTAAGTGCTGATTAAATTTGTCTTTGAATGGGGAAAAGTCTTCAAAACCCTCAGGGTTATCTTTATATTGAACACTGCTTCTCTCTGCATGATCTGATTCTTCTTCCCAGGTTGGAAGCTCACTGGTCCGGTCTCCAGATTACAAATAGGACTCCTGCACAAAGCTGAAATCATCATTAATTAATGAGAAGTAATTGCATTACTAGTGCCCCAGCCATAAAGCATTAGTGTAAAATTTTATGGGCAGCCTCCCCACCCCTTATGAACAAAGTCACAGATTTCTTGGCTCTGACACAAATTGTTAGCTTCAGAGCAAAAGTGCATAAATACGGTCAGTGTGTATTTTGAACTCTTTCAGAAAAAGACATTTAGAGAGCAGTCCTATGTCCCTAGACAGCATCCCAGGGGCAATAGGATTGTTCAGAAAACAGCCTCTGAGGCTGTAGACCAGGGGTGGGCAACCTCCAGAGATCCAGCCATCATCCAGGGGGCATTTTTGCTGGCACAGTCCATGAGGTGCCATGCAGTCCATGCGCCCCCTCGAAACAAACAAAAAAGTGCGGCAAACACTTCAGTGGCAAACCACTCCATAGCACTACAGTGATTAGAATTAGCTTTTATTCAAGCTAAATTTAACACTTTTGCCGCTCTGTAGTAGCTATGGAGGACCAAAAGGACCAAAAGATTGGAGGCTTCCATCTAGGGGCAGCACTAATTGGGCCCCCAAGGTAGAAAAAAAATAATATTAACAGAAACATCACACATTTTCACTTATCAAAATATTATCTGAAGGCCACATTAAATGAAACACTTTTGCTGAATGCTGAGTCTGTTGATAAATTTTGTTTAAGAATTGCAACACTTCTGCTTAAAAGGAAGGAAGCTTCTGAGGTATAGTAGGTTGTTCTCCATGTCTGGAACAAATAGGCGAGATGTCTAAGGAAGATGTAACTCATTAGGTTGCCACAAGGCTCTTTAGGATTGCAATCCTATGCAGCCAATTTTTGTGCATAATTTCACAAAATGACATGATTACTGATGGAGGATGTTACGCAGGAAGAGGGGGAAAAAAACCTAACAAAGTGTTCCTAATCAGAGTAAGGGCATTATGGCAAAGAAAAACAGATTTCTTCCCTTTTTACTCTGTCCCTGACTCCCTGTCTCTATCTTGATCTTCTAGCTCAATTATCTGTTTTCCTTTGTAATAAGCAACCTATATTATCCCCATTCCTACACTTGGAAATGAATCACTTCTCACCTTTAAATCCCTAGTTGCCTTTTATTAAACATGATGCTGAAATCAAAACATAATCAGATGCTGGCTCATCTATAACTTACTTCTTCACACAGGACATAGTTAAACTATGGAATTCGCTACTGCAAAACGTAGTGATGGCTGCCAATTTGGGTGCTTTAAAAGGGGATTGGACAAATTCATGGAAGATAAAACTGTCTTCCATGAAGCATGATAAGCTGCAAGTCCTGATGGCTATATGGGCTACCTCCACTACCAGAGGCAGTATGCCTATGTACACCAGTTGCTTGGGAACATGGGATGGAAGGTGCTGTTGCACTCGTGTCCTGCTTGTGGGTCAACAGCTGGTTGGCCACTGTGTGAACAGAATGCTGGACTAGATGGATGCTTGGCCTGATCCAGCATGTCTCTTCTTACGTTCTTATGTTCTTATACATATCCAGAAAATCACTTGTTTTCTGGAGCTGCAGGCATGCTTGCTGGAAGATAATGATGATGCCGATGATGCCATTGTCTTTAATTTCTGGATTTATTTCAGGTGGTACATATATGCATTCATTACTTGCTCCAGGCCAATGCACAGGTATGTTCTGCCTTCATGGTAGTCAGTAGTCTATCCTTTTGCAGTTTGATATTTGGGCTCAATAGTAATGTATGGCTGTGAGAGCTGGACTATAAGGAAGGCTGAGCGCCGAAGAATTGATGCTTTCGAACTGTGGTGCTGGAGAGGACTCTTACGAGTCCCCTGGACTGCAAGGAGGTCAAATCAGTCCATCCTAAAGGAAATCAACCCTGAGTGCTCATTGGAAGGACAGATAATGAAGCTGAAGCTCCAATATTTTGGCCACCTAATGCGAAGAGAAAACTCCCTGGAAAAGACCCTGATGCTGGGAAAGACTGAAGGCAAAAGGAGAAGGGGACGGCAGAGGATGAGATGGCTAGATAGCATCACGGATGCAATGAATATGAACTTGAGCACGCTCCGGGAGAGAGCGCAGGACAGGAAGGCCTGGCGTGCTATGGTCCATGGGGTCACGAAGAGTCGGACATGACTGAACGACTGAACAACAACAACAAATTTGGGCTCAAACCCCCATGCATCAAAATCTGACAAGGCCAGTTTGGTACTACGACTGAATGATTCTCCTTCTACAATGTGCCTTCACCTGTTCCTGCATACTCTTATGAAACCACCTTTTCTCATCTTGATGATCAGTTTAAAAATCATCATGGTAAACTTGTGTTCCAACTTTTGGAATCAAAGAAACCAATAAAGTTATGTGTTTATTTGCAAATTGTACTCATTGGATTCATTGGAATCCTCAAGTTTCTAGTATCCATGACTATAGAAAATGCATGTGCCAAATATCATCATAGAGCGATAATGTTTTCAGAACAAATTAGACCCTGGAATAGACATCCAGTATATGACAACTAGAAAAATAATTCAGGAAATCTGAACTCAAATTACATTGGATGTGATGGGGTTCCCAAGCCCTTGGTTTTACCTATGGGAGATGTTGATGGAATATTTGAAAGGTTCATTTATAGGGTGTTGAGTGTATGGGTTTTTTTTTCTCATTTAAAGAGCAGATGCTACAAGAAAAACGAAATCAAAAGCATCTGTGACTCCTGATAAAATATTTAAACCTATGTGTGAAACATTCCCAGTTTATTTTTCACACAAATCTAGATGATTCAACAAAGCTCGTGTACTGTCTGAGTAAACTTTTATTCTTGTTAAAAATTTAAAAGACCTGCACTTAACATCCTTGCCATTAAGTTAAGTTATGGTAGGCCAGTAAAACAATAGGAGGGATGCTATTAAAAGCAGACAAGTAATAAAAAGAGAAAGAAGCCTTTCCCTTTGCTACAACATAACTAGTTTGGGGATGATTGTGTTTTAAGCAACTTTAGACAGCATGCACTATCTATGCTCTTTTTAAAATATGAAAAAGGAGCTTGATTTCTTTCTTTCTTTCTAAATTATGTTGGTCAAATATCAAGGGCCAAACCATATGTGAAGTTAGTTTTTGCATCTAACATGCAGGGTTTTTAAAAATATGAACTGCATCGGCTGAACGAGCTGATAATTAACAGGGTAAGAGTAGGTATGGAGGAGGAATTTAACTTTAGCCTTCCTGCTATAGTCCTGAGGGAAAACCCTCCTCCAAAGCTGGTATTTGCTTTGGGGGGAACTTTAAGCACCTAAAGGAGACTTCACAGGTCCTTCAACAGATGCACAAGTGCTACTTTTTGCTTTTATCCAAGCAGAATAGGATCCAGGCTAATAGGATTTATGTGAAGTCTAGGGCAGGACTGGCATCAAAGGTAGGCATGAATGGGCACCTGCCAAGGCCTGACACCCCAGGAGGGGCCCACTGTCAAGACCCCCTCAGAGTTGCTCCTCCTCTTCACCATGGTGACCTGCTTGTTCACCTGCTCCTTGCCTTGGTGGTGCAAGAAGAAGGAGCAGTAGTTGCCTCTACTACTTGCTTATTGGTTCTCTGCTTGCGAAGCAAGCAAGTGGTAGCAATGATGAGAGAGAGATGAGGAACACTAGCAGCTGGTGACAATGGCGGTGAGAAGGTAGACTCAGTTAAGGTGCCCATTGTGGGTTGTCTTGCCCAAGGGCCTTCACAAACTTGGAATCAGCACTGGCATAGGGCAGTTGCCTACCAATGAGGAGAAGCTTTTGCAAACCTAGATGGAGACTCGACTTGAATTTCTCCCTCCACACATTTTACCAAAGATCCCTTTGCCTTAAGCTGATTCCCCTTTCAGTTTCAGATCTTAGCATGATGTCCAAGGAGCAGGGATGGGGCGGGGTGGTGGTGGTGGTGGTGGATAAACTCCACAGTCCTCTTCCCCTGTGTTGCAGGCACTGTTCCTTTTTAATTTTATTTTTAAATTGGGCACAAATTTGAACACTGTTTTAAAAACCCACCAACACCATGCTGCTTAAAATGGTGCTGTGGGAAATGAAGGTGCACCGAGGTCAAGAGGAGGAACCACTCAACTGACCCAACCTCAGAAACCAATCAATTGGAGTGTCCTCTCCAACTATCTTAGGAGAAGGGGCAGGAAAGAGGACAATTAATGAACTGAAGTTTCCCCCTCTGCAAGAGAGAAAAGGCAGTGGGGGGGACTGACACATATCTTGTAGTTTCAACTGCTGCTTTCCCCCTACCGCTTTGAAGAAATAACTTCAAGGAATTATTAATTAAGTAATTAGTTGCAGTTGTGGCTTTGGACATAGCTAATTAAAGCAATCCTAAGCATTGGGGGGAAGGGGAGGGGCCAAACTCTGCATACTGTCTGGATGGAACATAGCAGGATGCATATACACAAAAAATGCCATATCCTCCAGAGTGTAGAAAGTCAATGGCAACTATGCTTGTAGCTTACAGCGGAAGAGCAATGACTGGGTAGTGCTAGGAGCTGCCCATCTGGAACAACCTGCTTGTTTCTAGATCAAGCCTTAACTTTATTTATTTATTTATTCATTTCATTTCTGTACCGCCTAATAGCCGAAACTCTCTGGGCGGTTCACAAAAAACTTAAAGAGTCCCTGTTGGAATTAGGGATGTATGAACATTTCATATCTACTCGCAAAACATGCAAACATATCCTCTTTGCAAGTTTGGACATGATCATAAGCACAAGCATGCATCATTCGAAAACGTTCATAAATTGCCCAACATGTGCTCACAGTCGATTTGCGCACATATCCTACATTCATGCAAATTTCCCCCATAGACCGAATCAGCCCAGCTTTAGTCTATGGGCCAAATTTAGGAAACATGTGTAAATGTAGGAAATCTGTGCCAATCCAACAGGGGAAAGTTGCACAAATGTCACGTTCGATCGCTGCTCGATTTGTGCAGTTTCTCAGTTCATGCAGAGCAAGCACTGATCACAAATGGGAATGGGAATCAGGCACAAGATGAGCAGAGAACCAATATTCAGAGAATCTGGGTGAACTCGAACATCATCGCCCATTTCTAATTAGAGTCTTTTACGTCTAGGAGCACCCAACGGCCTTCCTGTCTACATACGGCCAGTTTAGACCCAGAGGTTACCAAAATGCCTAGCTAGGCAGATGGTGCAACATGCAGTTCTGTGACTTTCCACATAGGACAACCACACACAAATCAAGGATGTATGAGAAATTCATTTCAGTTCATTTTTTATCAGGATTTACCCACTTCACACCTTCCAGACCAAACATGGACTCGGACACAGACTACAGTAGACGTCCGTACATTTCCGAACTTGCAATGTGATTCTCGACCCCCCCCCCCCAAATTGTGTTTGACAGCATGCAGAGATTTGGAAAATGTGCATGGAAAAATGCGTACTTTGGGGAAATGTGCACAAACGTGCTTTAATCAATGGAAGATGAATGTATGCATTTTAAAGATGCGCACAAGTGATGCATACATTTGGAAAAATATTCATGAAACTACACATGGGTTTTCATGCAAAAAGAAAAAACAAAATTCACAATCTGATAAGGACTTGAGTTGGAACACGCTTTAGATGGAATTCAGAGAACTCTGTTGAGCTCAAGTTTTGCTGATTCACACATCCCTAACACAAACTGAAAGGCCCCCCATTTGGGCCCTGGCAGCTCCTGGCACAGTCATGGGACCAGCAAGGCAGCAGCAGCAGTAACAGCAGCAAGGTGGGTGGGACAAGACTTAATATATCACTGTCCTTAAGACGGACCGCTGCTTCAGACACCTGGGAGCTATTGATACCGTCTGCCTGAGGCCTACAAAACTCAAGGAATGTTCTGTTCAAGAAAGAAAGCGAAGGGTAAACTGCAATGGAAGATACAGTTGAGATATTTTGTCCAGTTTTACTTAGTAAACTGTTCTGAAAACATTTTGCTGAAAGGTGATATGTATTGTACATAAATTAATAATAAATAATTTGGGTCATTGACTTCAAGCCTGCCTTTGGGCTAAACAAAATACTGCAACTCTGGACAAGAATATTTGTCAAATTGGTGTGTTTTGTTGATGGAAAATTATACTCTTTGAAATCCTGGTCAGTCAGCACTTCCGCTTACGCCAATAGTGATTTAGTGGGCCCTAAAGTTACATAAGTGTCTGTCAGTTAAATCTCTTTCCTGTTTTCTGAAGCACATTTTGATTTGCTACTAACACTTTAATCCTTTGAATAATGGTAGATGTTAACTGCATAATAAAACCATGTGTTTATTACAGCAGGATTTTCACCTTCTGCTACTAGTTATTGCTACCCGAGGTAGAAACAGTGAAGGACTTCTTCCTTTCTAATTCTCCACCCCCACCCGCGCCGCCGCCCCTCTCTCTCACACACATAGAAGATAAATATTGCTAGATGTGTGTGTGTGTGTGTGTGTGTGTATGTGGGGGAACATCTAAAATCTAACATAGGATTGTAGGAAGAGATCGTTAGACTTAGACTTGTTTAATGGCAAGTCTTTCCGAAAAGCCAGTTCTTTTGTGAACTGGGGACAAGAGGCAAGTCCATAATGTACATTATGCTGCACTTAAGTCCACAGAGGGCAGGACAAATTTTATTTTGTACATAATTGGCAGTAGACAAGGAGATAGTTCATTATTAATTACGACATGCTCCCAAATGAATTCCTCTACTTTGCAAGGAGGTCCAGATTTGCTTCCCTTGTCCTGTGCCTCTTGTCTGTTTTCTTTGGAGTTATTATGATCCTTTGCTTATTACTGTTCTGTATTTTATCTTTTTGCTTCCAGGATTTGGATCTCCTTAGTCTTCAACCAGAAACATTGTTCAAACAAACATTCCCTCCAATTAATATCACAAAACCGCCCAAGAATATTTTGCTAGACTTGACCCAACATTTTTGACATTATTTCATCTAGTTCCATAGCCAGTTCCTAACTAAATAAGAGTATTTTTAATTAAAGAAATTCTAGTCCACCAGTTTCCATGTGATGCAATTAATGTTATTTCATCATCCTGGAAATTGAACAGTGCAAGATGGCGCAAATCATGTGGCAAAAAGATTAAATGGAAGCACATTTTTAAGCTAATCACCAGAGAGTAGAGAGTGTGGCCATGGATGCAGCTCCTGGAAAAACAGCCAATGTGCATGAAAAATGTGCATGAAAAAAGTGTCCTTTTGGAACAAGCATACAAATGTGCTTTAAAGATTGGGAGAATAGTGCATAGGTTTCAAAGATGTGCACAAGTGATGTGTACATTTGGAAAAATATGCACAAAACTAAGCATGGATTTTCATGCAAAAAAAACAAAAACAAAGCTCACAGTCTGATGAGGACTCCAGTTGGAAAGAGCTTTGAGATGGAATGTGGAGAACTTCATCAAGCTCAAGTTTTGCTCGTTCACACATCCCTAACACAAACTCAAGGGCCCCCAGTTTGGGCCCTAGCAGCTCCTGGAACAGTCATGGGACCAGCAAAGCAGCAGCAGCAGCAATAGCAGCAGTAGCAGCAAGATGGGTGGGATGAGATTTAATATATCACGGTCCCTAAGAGGCACCATTGCTTCAGACAGCTGGGAGCTATCGATACCGTCTGCCTGAGGCCTACAAGACTCAAGGAATGTTCCGTTCAAGAAAAAAAGCAAAGGGTAAACTGTAATGGAAGCTACAGTTGAGATATTTTAATTGTCCAGTTTTACTTTGTAAACTGTTCTGAGAACTTTTTGCTGAAAGGTAGTATATAATATAAATTAATAATACATAATTTGGGTCATTGAGTTCCAACCTGCCTTTGGGCTAAACAAAATACTGCAACTCCGGACAAGAATATTTGTCAAATAAATGTATTTTGTTGTTGGAAAACAATACTCTTTGAAATCCTGTTCAGTCAGCTCTTCTGCTTATACCAGTATTGATTTAGCGGGCCCTAGAATTACTTAAGTGTCTGTCAGTTAAGTTCATTTCCTGTTTTCTGAAGCACATTTTGATTTGCTACTAACACTTTAAGCCTTTGAATAATGGTAGATGTTAACTGCATAATAAAACCATATGTTTATTTCAGCAGGATTTTTACCTTCTGCTACTAGTTATTGCTGCCCCAGGTAGAAATAATGAAGGACTTCTTAATTTCTTATTCCCCACAACCGCACACAGAGAGAAGGTAAATATTGCTAGATAGAGGGGGTCAGGCAGGAGAGAATAAGGACTGTATGAACAGATCAATAGACTTTGACTTGTTTAATGTTAAGTCTTCCAGAAAAACTAATTATTGAATTTGCTGAACTGGGACAAGAGGCAAGTCCATAACCCCATTATGCTGCACTTGATTTCACAGAGGGCAGGACAAACATCTATGTCCCTGTTTATTTTGTACATAATTGGCAATAGACATGGAGAAAGTTCATTATTAATTCATGCTCCCAAATGAATTCCTTTACTTAGGAAGGAGGTCCAGATTTGCTTCCCTTGGCCTGTGCCTCTTGTCTGTTTTCTTTGGAGTTATTATGATCCTTTGCTTATTACTGTTCTGTGTTTTATTTTTTCGCTTCCAGGATTTGGGTCTCCTTCCACCAGAGACATTGCTCAAATACAAATTCCCCCCAATTAATATCACAAAACCGCCCAAGAATGTTTTGCCAGACTTGACCCAACATCTTTGACATTATTTCATCTAGTTCCATAGCCAGTTCCTATCTAAATAAGAGTACCTTTAATGAAAGAAATTCTCCTCTATCAGTTTTGGTGTGATGCAATGAATGTTTTTTCATCATCCTGGAAATTAAACAGTGCAAGACGGAGCAAATCATGTGGCAAAAAGATTAAATGGAAGCACATATTTAAGCTAATCACCAGAGAGTAGAGAGTGTGGCCATGGATGCAGCACCTGGAAAACAGCCAATATATTTGGAGTAGAAAAATAGAAGAGATGCTTAGCTGTAGGGTTAATAATCAGAATCAAAGACCAGCCTCATTGCCTTATGCTTTTCTCTCTAGCTTCACTCTTTCATTACCCATTGTTAAGTTAGGCATTGCTGCAATAAAAACAGTTGTACAAAGTTCCCGTGAAACATATGCATCCCTCATGAATTCCTTTTAAAATCCCACAAATTCTGACTTTTTCCTATCAAAAGAGTTAGCTTTCCTTCACTCATTAGCAGGACCCACAGTAGGGATTGTAGCTGGTGGTCACTGTTCTGCTAGTGAGGGAATAGCAACGTTGAAAGTTTTAAAAGAAATCCTGAACATGGAAGCGGTGGTGCAACTAGGGTTGGACCCTGGGGCCAAGATCCAGGGTCCCACCACCCAGAGGGCCCCGAAATTACCACCCAGAGGCAGCGGCAAACAAGACGAGCATCGGGTGATAGAGGCAGCAGCAAACAAGCCTGGCAGCAGCAACTGGGCCAGTATGGGCATGCTGGAGCCCACCAGGGCAGATCCTGCTCACCACAGCATCCTTTCTTCTTTTTAAAACACAGTTAGTGGGTTGGGTGGACAGGTCCATGTTTATTTTATTATTTTTACTTTTAAAATATATTATCCTTTTCTACAACAAAATGGTTCTTATTCCCAAGGAAATGTGTTTATATACCGCCTTTCAAATACATTTCCAGGGCAGTTTGCATAGGGAAAAAAATCACTTAAAAACACAGAAATAAAGAATCTGTTAGCGAGTGTCCTCTCTGAACATGTATATGCCCATACACGTACTCAGAGATACACAGTGGAGGCTGGTGGCTCTGATGTCAGTGGGGCAGTGCCTCTGCTCCAGGTTTCAGTCAGAACCACTCAGAACCCCAAAGGAGCTACCCAAGGTTGCTTTGCACCTTGCATGGCTCCTTTAGAGTTCTGACTGGTTCTGACTGAAACCCGGAGTGGATTCACCACCCCACTAACATCAGAGCCCGCAGCCTCCACTGGATATACACAGATCTAAGGGACCTTTTAATGTTGGTTGCACCGCATCTAGGCAGATTAGTACCAATGAGCACACACACACAGAGGTCTATTCCACATGCAAATTCTAATATGGATTCAATCAGTTCATATAAGATGAACAGTCCTAGCCACAATAATGGTTGGTGACTCCAGTTCCGGAGGGGCAGTGATTCCATTCTGGGTTTTCATTACCACCAGCCAAAACTTTAAAGATACTATCCAAGGTTCTGAACCTTATCCTCAAAATGGATTCACCACCTTGGATGTCACCTTTAGAGTTTTGGCTGGTTGTAACTAAAACCCTAAATGGACTCACTACCCCTCCAGAACTGGAGTCACCAGCCACCACTGCCTAGGCATATTAAACACGTAAAGCATTGAGCACAATGGCTACCTGTCCATGTATAGAGTCTGAAATGTGGGGATAACAACTGTCCAAACTGAGGGTTGTTATGTATAGAAAACTGGGCTGTGGGCAGCCATGGTGAGTCTAGGTTTGTAAGGGGTTGAGCTGTGGTTCCAAGGAGTTGGGGATAAGCAAACTGGGGCCTGAAAGATAATTGGGTGAGAAAAAGAAGAAAGGAAGAAGAAAGTCTGGAAAGGAGAGTTTGCAAGGTCACGGTGAGGAAAAGAGTTCAAGGAGGTTCAAGTCCACAAACAAAAGCCTACTGAAGTGGCCATTGAATCTTGCTTCAACACTGGCAGTGGGACAGTGCCTTCCACTGCACCTGAGGGCAGTAGGCTAGCTTTGGGGGTGCAGGCAGGCTACATGGAATAGCCACCTCTGTCCCCCAACAAGGGAACAGGCAGGAATAGGAACTCCGGAGAACAGCCGGGGGAGCAGGCGGCGGCTGCTATGCTCAACCCAGGATCCACCACCTCATTCTGCCTAAATGTCGGGCTGACCTTGATAATGAGACTTAATAACAGAGCAATAAATGAGACTTCGCTCTGAATAAACCTACATAGTTTTGGGCTGCAGAGCATAGACTTTTTTTATTGCTACAAACCCTTTAGAGTGTCCAACGGTGCCTTCAATAATCTTATTTCCAGCAGGTTACAGCTTCACAGCCCAGTAAAGCAGAAATGCTTGGATTTATATACAGTTGTACAAACGCGTCTTTGTACTTTCCTTGAAGGCACACATGGCAAAGAGAGCAGTTAAGTCAGCCAAATTTAGAGCAAGGAACAACACATTCTGGAGGCTCATAAATCGAAACGGAGGACCAGACTAGCACTGCTGTATCCATCTCACTGGCACCACCGTCTGCAATGGCTGCATAAATGTTTCCAGTGTGTGGTGAGGAGGGGGAGATTGTCACACAAACAGAATGGATCTTGCACTGATTGTAGCCCTTAGTATGTCACACGATGTCTCTAAGGCACTTCGGCAGAGTCCTCCTTCCAGGAATTATTTTGTTATTTGTTATTATTTAATCCACTTCTTTGCTGCCTTTCAAGGGCATAGTCTTCCCAGAGCAGCTTGCAACCTAAAAACAACACACGCATGTTAATAAATTTATTTTAAATAAAACCAGTTTCAATAAAATACAGGTACAAAAATATCCATCAGCAGCGAATAACACAAATGTTTTTAACTGAAACCCAGGAGAACAAAAATGTTTATAAAACCCTCATAAAAGCAGCCACAGATGGGGCCAGCCATAACTTCTCTCAGGAGGGATTCCCACAGGGGAGGGGCCACCCCTGAGAAGGCTGTATCTCTAGTGTCCACCAATCTTACTAATTTTGGTGGCGGGCCAGTGAGCAGGGCATCCAAACAGGCAGGTGCATGCAAGTGTAGGGGGTCCTTCAAGTAACCTGGATCCAAACCATTTAGGTCCAAACCAGCACTTTGAACTGGGCCCAGAAATGTACTAGCAACACCCTGGCATTTTGGCTGCAGGGAAATCCCATTTTGCCAGCAAACTTAAGTATGCTGTATCTGGGAACATCCTGTTTCCACATTCCCTCCACTGGTGCTCGTGCCATTTTGACAGTGTTTAGATTTTTAAAATTTCTCCAACTCAACCTTTTAAAGCTGTGGGGAGAGAGAAAACAAAACCTTGACAAATACAGTCAAGGCTGCTCCTCTTCCTATAGCGTTCCTTGCAATGTCATGAGTCTTATTTTTCTTTCTCTCCTTCTCCTGCCTTACATTTAATTGTAGATTGTGTGACACCCCACCCCCACCCCCTCCAGTACTGCAGTGTGTGATAAAAAGACATCAGAAAAGGAGGAAAGGGGAAACAAAGCAAACATGAGATCTTCCACAGCCCTGCTATTCCACATTGCAAACCAGTGGAGCTAGCACAACTTTACTGTGGGTTTTGCTCTTTTTTCCCCATCCTCTGGGAGGGTCATGATTTTTCCCATGACCTTATTGCACTTCCCTACTGCATTTGACCCAATGCAGTTATGATTTAAAAGCAGCAAAATGTAATTGGCTCATATGCGCTTTGGGAAATCAACTGCAATATTAAGGGAATGGCTGTAAGCAAAATAAAGCAACAAACACACACAGATGCAACTGATGGTGGACGACAGACATTTCAATAGAAGGCCACACTTTGAGCTCCCATAACTTCCTGCTTGTACTGACTCTTTTTCACACTGGAAATGGCCATGCCATATTTTTAATGCTCCCCCATATATAGCACTACCTCCATGTAGTAAACCCAGCACACCAGGGAATGGGTTATGCTAAACTTTTTTTTTTTTTTACGTCCAGGAATCTGTGTACCTGCAGACTGAAGTGGTACAGTCCAGAATTATACCACCTAAATCTACCACTTAATTTTGTGTCACAGGTACAGCAGCTGTAAAAGATGAACACGGTTAAGAGTGGAGAACATCTTGCTTTCCTACCACACAAAAAAGAACGAAAAGAAGGAAGGAAGGAAGGAAGGAAGGAAGGAAGGAAGGAAGGAAGGGGGCAGGAAAGGAAAGGAAAGGAAAAAAGAAAAAAGGTGGTGGGGAAGAATTTTTTTTTTTTAAGTGAAATGGTGGCATAATGATGCCCCTCTGTGCTCCCTGCACAATCCTTACTCAAGGCTATGGACCTTTGCCACTGACCTAAAAATAGGCCTATTTTTTCACCTATTTTCTGAGTTAAAGAGTTTCTCCGAGATTTTCGGTGGCAAATGGCTATGGAGAGAATCAAATTGCACAGTCATTTTCATTGTCTAGAGGTTTTCTCTCATACCAAGCCTATGAAAAGAGCTCATCTCATTCATAGAAACAGAGAAATAACTGCTTTTGCACACACCATTTAATCTAACTAATATTGTTCATAGCACTTACCATTGTATTTTGCATTCATGCTGTTTGAAATTAATATTGTGGCTCTTCTGTGTCAGTTTCCTCATATACCCTGTGCAAGAATGGAAAACATAATTAGGTCAATGAATAACTGTGCACTGTGCTGCATTTGGCATTTTGTAAATTGCAATATTCTGATTGATTCGAGAGTACAGACGCTTAATGCATAGCAATCCTTCATATTCATTAAAAATGGTGAAATTCACATTTGGTTATCTCCATTTCTTTGTGACAGGATCTCATATATTACACTACCTAATACAGAGTCATCTATAATTCACTATGCAGTCACCATAACCATAAAGTTTGAGCATTTGTAGTTCCAGTGAGTAATTAGCTAGAGCAAACTAGCAATAGTAAATCACAAGTGTGGGAGACAGTTTTTCTTTCTAATCTCAGGGATCATCAATGCCTATTAACAGATTACTTAACTGAGTCACAAAACCTGGGCATGTTTCATTTAGGGTGGCTCCAGACATCAGGAGTATTTTGTATGCGCGGTTTTTGGCGCGGTTCAAGCATATGGTTCATGAATTTTACAACTTTCAAAATTAGCATGAAATTACAAGTCTTCTCGCGAGAACCATGCCATTTTCAAATCAGCCTAAAACGTGGCTGCTTCCTGGCTTTGGAACTCCCTCTAGGTTGGCTCCCTTTCTGCCATCCTTCATCCAGCAGGCAAAGATGTTTCTGTTCAAGCAGGCCTTTGGCATGTAGACTGGTCTGTTGGGTTGGGAATTGGTTTTATTCTGTTATTGTGTTTTTAATATTGGGTAGTATCCTACTGTACCTATGTGCTTGTTTCCAGAGTGGGTCAGGTCAGTGGAGGTCATAGAAGGGAGCTCTGCTGGCCTGGCCTGGTCCAGAAATGAGCGTTTCCGCTTGTTTCTGGGGTTATTTTTAGAAGTGCAAAAGCCAGCCTAGCCTCCTTAGCACAAGCAGTCTTTCCCGCAAATGCAGTGGAACCAGCAGAGGCAGAGCAGCCCCACTGGATGCTGTCCTGTGTTTGTAATGTACTTATTTTATTATTGTTTTTTAATCAAGTTTTTATTTTATTTTATAAAAATCAATTCTTATGGTTGTCAGCCGTTTTGAGTGCTACTTTCTGGATAGAAAGGCGGGGTATAAATCAAATCAATAATGACAAGTTCAGCCCTATTCAGGTGTTCGTAAGTTGCAACCATGGAGCAAGTATGGGAATGCAGGTGCCACCCCCCTCTCCCCCTGACCTTCCCACATTCAGCGGGAAGGTCTGAAGGCAGATTGTAGTGGTGTTTAACTGAACATGGTTACAATCCTTCCCGTGACTGGTAATGCTAACAGCACAGAGTTCCTGATCATGGGGAGAGCTGTAACTGCAATTATATGAATGTGGTTACAATCTCCCAATGTGGGAAGGGCTGAGGTGGAGAAGGCAGGGCCAGCACGTGTGTCCCTGTGTCCTCTTAATGGTTACAATTTATGAACACCTGATTTGGGCTTGTGGTCACCTAACATCCTTTGAATGCTATGAAATAAGACCTGGTGGTTGTTGTTGTTGGTGGTGTTTATTATGCTTTTATTTATTCGTATTGCTGTTGCTCTGTTAATGTGCATGGTGCTTTAGAGAGTGAGATAAAAACCAACCAGGCCCTGCCATATGCAGATTACAGTCTAACATTTGACAAGGTAGTAGACAACAGAGGGAGGGGAGGAGAATGACAGAGGCAAGGGCAACAGAGGAAGAATATGTCCAGCTGCAGTTAAGCATACTTTTGGTGATCTTGAACAAGCCAGTATGGCAGAAAGAGATCAAGAGAGATGGACAGTTCCATTCAGGGAGTGTTCAATCAATATATAATCCTCCTGCTCTGCTAAAAGACTGGTGTTTGTCCAGCCAATCCAATCCCTAGGGAGATTAGTCTGGCATTATCAGGACAGCCATAGGATTCACTGATCTAGCACTTACCCTGCACAATATCAAGATTGTAATAGTAGGGCATCCTTCCTCTACCTGGTGCCCTCCAGATGTTTTGTACCACAACTTCCAGCATTCCTGACCCTTGGCTCTGCTGGCAGGGGCTGATGGGAGTTGAAGTTCAAACATGTGGAGGTCACCGGATTGGGGAAGGATGCTGTGGCGCATTTCTATGGTCAATGCCAGCAACTGCAGCATCAATCAGCAACATGGGGCCCAGGGAGGTTTGAAAGGCCCACCAAGCCAAGCCCCAAGCAGAGCATAATCCCTTACCACCATCCCTGCTGCTCTCGGAGTCTGGAGAGACAGGTTGGATAGAGCAATTAAAGACAGGGTTGAGTTCTTGGTGGGCAGGCGCCTAAGTAGAGCCTTCCCCAATCTGATGCCATCCAGCTGTTTTTGATGACCACTACCATCTTTGGCCAACATGGCCATCCCACCAATGGCCATGTTGGCTAGGGCAAATGGAAGTTGACGTCCAAAACATCTGGAGGGCACCAGGTTAGGGAAGGCTGGGCTAGTGCGGTAGACAGAGATTTAATGAAGACAGCAAGTTCTACAGCAGTAATGTAGAAGTATGGTAAGCTCCTTGATTAGGGCAACTACTCTGACTATGATGGGAGGCAGTTCCCATTTTGCCCCACTGTTCCTCCACAGTAAGCAGTGAGCAAGGCCACAGCCTAATGAGGCTAGATGTCTCCATATATGACATCATATTATGTGGTACATAATTTGAAAAATGAAGCTTTATTTTCATACGTACACCTACACTATAAATGTGTAACAGATGTTCAGATAACTTTGTTCTTTTCAGGGACCTCACATCCATCACGATGCAAAAAATATGTAACGTATCAGAACAAAATCTATGGAAAGTCCTTCTTATCCAAGTGGATGGAAGGAACTCTCCATTAGTCAGTGCAATTTTATTTAAAACAGAGATGCCAGAAGCTTCCTTCACACTGACCAGTGAAGAGCGTAGTGTGAGAAATGTTCCCTCCGGCAGTTGGAAGTACTACAGCTAGGATTTAAAAAGAAACACACTTTGAAATGCTGAGGGGGGGGGGAGCAGGAGCTCTGGTCTATTATAATCTCTTAGAATCATAGAATCATAGAATAGTAGGGTTAGAAGGGGCCTACAAGGCCATCAAGCCCAACCCCCTGCTCAATGCAGGAATCCAAGTCAGAGCATCCCTGACAGATGGCTGTCCAGCCTCGTCTTGAATGCCTCCAGTGTGGGAGAGCCCACCGCCTCCCTAGGTCATTGGTTCCATTGGCGTAGTGCTCTAACAGTCAGGAAGGTTTTCCTGATGTTCAGCCGGAATCTGGCTTCCTGTAACTTGAGCCCATTATTCCGTGTCCTGCACTCTGGGATGATCGAGAAGAGATCCTGGCCTTCCCCTCTGTGACAACCTTTCAAGTACTTGAAGAGCACTGTCATATCTCCCTTCAGTCTTCTCTTCTCAAGGCTAAACATGCCCAGTTCTTTCAGTCTCTCCTCATAGGGCTTTGTTTCCAGTCCCCTGATCATCTTTGTTGCCCTCCTCTGAACCCGCTCCAGTTTGTCTGCATCCTTCTTAAAGTGTGGTGCCCAGAACTGGACACAGTACTCCAGATGAGGCCTAACCAGTGCTGAGTAGAGGGGAACTAGTAGTTCCCGGGATTTGGAAGCGATGCTTCTATGAATGCAGCCCAAAATAGCATTTGCCTTTTTTGCAGCCACATCACATTGTTGGCTCATATTCAGCTTGTGATCGACAACAATTCCAAGATCGTTCTCACTTGTAGTGTTGTTGAGCCACGTATCCCCCATCTTGTAACTGTGCATTTGGTTTCTTTTTCCTAGGTGCAGAACTTGGCATTTATCCCTATTAAATGGCATTCTGTTGTTTTCTGCCCAGCGCTCCAGTCTATCCAGATCACTTTGAATTTTGTTTCTGTCTTCCAAAGTATTAGCTATCCCGCCCAATTTTGTGTCATCTGCAAATTTGATCAGCTTTCCCTGCACCTCCTCCTCCAAGTAATTAATAAAAATGTTGAAGAGCACTGGGCCCAGGACTGAGCCCTGCGGTACCCCACTCGTTACCTCTCCCCAGTTTGAGAAGATCCCATTGAGAAGCACTCTTTGAGTCCGATTCTGTAGCCAACTGTGGATCCACTGGATCATTGTTTCATCTAGCCCACTTTGAGCTAGTTTGCTCATCAGGCTATCATGGGGCACTTTGTAGAAAGCTTTGCTGAAGTTGAGGTATATGATGTCTACAGCATTCCCACAGTGCACAAGGAAGGATACTTGATCAACAAATGAGATCAGATTTGTCTGGCAGGATTTGTTCTTGACAAATCCATGTTGGCTTTAAGTAATCACTGCATTATTTTCAAGGTGTTTCCAGATGGATTGGTTTATCATCTGCTCCAGAATTTTCCTAGGGATTCATGTCAGACTGACTGGTCTGTAGTTCCCAGGTTCCTCCTTTTTACCCTTTTTGAAGATAGGGACAACATTAGCCCTCCTCCAGTCATCTGGCACTTCACCCATCCTCCATGATTGCTGAAAGAGAATAGACAGTGGTTCTGAGAGTTCTTCTGCCAGTTCCTTTATTACTCTAGGCTGCAGTTCATCTGGCCCTGGAGATTTGAACTCATTCAAAGTAATTAGGTGTTCCTTGACCACATGCCTATCGATCTCAAGCTGCAATCCTGCCCCTTCAGCCTGTACTTTGCCTTTGCCAGTGGGGTCATAGACCCTCTTTGGGGAGAAGACTGAGCCAAAGTAGGAATTGAGCACCTCTGCCTTTTCTTTGTCATGTGTTATAATTTTGCCATCCTTATTTAATAGCTGAACAACCATTTCTTTCCTCTGTCTTTTACTATGCACATATCTGAAGAAAGCGTTTTTGTTGCTTTTAGCATCCCTCGCTAACCTCAGCTCGTTCTCAGCTTTAGCCTTCCTGACACCATCCCTGCAATCCTGTGCTACCTGCCTGTACTCTTCCTTTGTTGCTTGGCCTTCCTTCCACTTCCTATATGTGTACTTTTTTGTTTTCAGATCATCTCTAAGCTTTTTGTGAAGCGTCACTGGCTTCTTCCATTGTCTTCCACCTTCTTGGTGGAAAAAAAAAATTCCTTTTTTAAAAGCTCCCACCCATCTTGGACTCCTTTTCTCATTAGCATCGCTTGTGATGGGACCTTACTGATCATTGTTCTGAGTTTATTAAAATCAGCTTTCCTAAAATCCAGGGTACGGGTTTGGCTACACTCGGCTTTTGAGTCCTTTAGAACCAAAAACTCAAGTATAACATGGTCGCTTTCCCCTAGAGTTCCTGTAACTGCTACTTTATCCACTAAGTCATCTCTGTTGGTTAGGATCAAGTCAAGGATAGCCAATCCTCTAGTTCCTTCCCCTACTTTCTGTAGGAGGAAGTTATCCTCCACACATGTCAGGAATTTCCTGGAAGGACCATGTTTTGCAGAATTTGTCTCCCAACAAATATCGGGGAAATTGAAGTCCCCCATTACTACTACATCATGCTTCCTTGAAACATTGGCTATTTGCTTTTCAAAAGTTTCATCCTCGTCTTCTCCTTGATTGGGTGGCCGGTAGTAGACTCCAACCACCATGTTCCTTTTATTCTTTGCTGCATTTATTTTGATCCAGATGCTCCCGATGGGGCTACCAAGCTCATCCTCCTGTATTCCTGTGCAGAGATATGTATTTTTCACATACAGTGCAACCCCACCTCCCTTTTGGTTCCTCCTGTTCTTTTTGAACAAGTTATATCCTTCATAGGGGTGTACAGACCGCACCTACCTAGGTCCGCTGGGGAGTCCGCGAGGGGGGAGGCGATCCGGTCCTCCCCCCCAGAATCCTCCCCGGCTGGCTCCACTCTGCAGCAAGTCCGCGGAGCCACTGGCCGGGTCCGGCCACTGCCAGACCTCTGGACGCAGCTGGTCTACGGACGCAAATGGCGGCCAACATAGCGGACACCATTTGCATGCCTCCCTTTGGCCATGATAGGCTACATAAAGATTTACGTAGCCTATCACAGTAAAAAGGAAAGGACGTAAATGGCGTCCGCTATGCTGGATGCCATTTTACATCCGCACGGGGCAGCGGATGGACCCAGCCAGATCCGGAGCTGGCGGTGCCAGCCTGCCAGGTAGGATCTGGCCAGGTTGGACTTCGCGGGGTGGCAGGGTGGGGTGGTCTGTTCCACCACAGACTCCGGCGGGGGCGGATTCTAAGAATCCGGCCTCATTGGAGTCTGTGGCGGAACTCTCCGCCATCCCTAATCCTTCAATTGCTGCATTCCAATCATGAGAGTCATCCCACCAAGTCTCAGTTATACCTATCAAGTCATAATTTCCCTCTTGTATTAAGAGTTCAAGTTCGTTCTGTTTGTTTCCCATACTCTGGGCACTAGTATATAGATATCGAAGACCATGTGCTTCATAGTCTGGCTTTTTTCCTACATGTGTCTGAAGACTATTATTGGGCGCTATTAGAGCTGTTCTCTCCATTGCAGTGCATGAGCCTTCGTCCATTGTTACCCCAACTTTACATTTTCCTTCCCCGTAGGATTCAGTTTAAAGCCCTCCTGATGAAGTTCTTCATGCTGTGGCCAAACACATTCTTCCCAGCCTTTGTGAGGTGCAACCTGTCCCTTGCCAACAGCCCATCTTCCAGGAAGTATAGTCCATGGTCCCAGAATCCAAATCTCTCACGCCAGTACCACCTTCGTAGCCAGTCATTCACCCGGAGTATTTTTCGTTCCCTTTCTATGCCTCTTCTAACTACTGGAAGGATGGATAAGAAAACTATCTGGGCACCAAAGTTCTTGAGTTTCCTTCCCAAAGCATCAAAGTCTGACGTGATTTCTTCGTAGCCCTGCTTGGCGGCATCTTTTGTTTCCACATGGATGAGAAGAAAGGGATACCTGTCAGTGGCCTTTAAGAGTGCAGGCAACCTTTCAGTCACATCTCTAATCTGTCCTCCCAGGAGACAACATAACTGGTGAGTCCACGGGTCTTCACGACATATTTGGGTCTCGATCCCACGCAGCAAGGAGTCTCCCACTACTACCACTCTTCTCTTCTTGTTGTTGTAGGCCTGGGTTTCATCGTCTCTGCTTGACTGACCTTCAGCCTCTTGCTCACTCTCATGCAGGTTCCCCTGTAATTCTTCCTCTGCAGCCTGTCCTCCAGTCTCATCCTCAAGTACCTGGAATTGGTTCCACAGCGCCACTGCTTCCATTGGTGCAGAGTGGCATCTAGTTCTTCTTCTCCTAACTGTCACCCTTTTCCAAGGAGTATCCTCTACTGCATTTTTCCTCACCTCAGCATTTCCCATTTCTGCCTCAGCTTGCTGTTGCTCTTCAAGTTTCTGGTCTTCACTTTGCTGCTGTAGTTCCACCATTCTGTCCAAGAACTCTTCGTGTTCTCTTATTCCCTGGAGGGTCAACACTCGCTGCTCCAGTCCTCTTACTTTTGCTTCCAGCAGCGTGATCAACTTGCACTTGTTGCAGGTGTAGGCCATGTTGTTCTCAGGCAAGAAAACAAACATTGCGCACACCTTGCAGGTCACAACCACTGGAGAGACTTGTCCTTCCATAGCCTCTTTCCCTTTTTGTGTCTAGCTTTCTGATTGTTCTAGACTAGCCTGTGCTTGCTCCTCTACTCACTAGAGATTAAAAGCAGAGTCCCACTGGTGTGGAAGTGTGTGTTACTTACAAGGCAAATAAATGGGAAAAAAAGTTTGTTAAAAAGAAAAAAAATGTTAGGGGCCTCCCCCTTGACCTCCCCTGCCGAACTCCCCTGGCCAACTCCTGTTTGCTCCCCCTGTTTGCTCACTCTGGTCGCTCACTCTCTGGGAGCTTGCTTGCTTCTGTAGTCCCTGGAGCAGCTTGCTCTGCTATGCTCTGCTCAGCTGGGAGGCGGGAAATAGACTGAAGCTTCCCGCCCACTCAGCTGCTGGGAGTACTCAGGCCACACACCCCCAATTCAGTTGGAGCTCTCAGAAGCACCTGGTGAGCTCACAGCCACTCAAAAGGATAAAGGGCAGCCCCCTGGGCTTCCTGCAGCCCCCTTACCTCTTTGCCTCTGTCTCCTTTTTCTCCTTTGTCTCTTCTACCACTGCAACTCCCCTGCCAACTCCTGTTTGCTCCCCCTGTTTGCTCGCTCTGGTCGCTTGTTGTCTGGGAGCTTGCTTGCTTGCTTGCTTCTATAGTCCCTGGACCAGCTGGAGCAGCTTCCTCTGCTCTTCCAACGTCTGTCTGTTATTTTTGTATTTTTGTTGTACTTGATATACAGCTGGAGTTCTGTTATCCCACTTCCTCTTTCAACTGAGGTGAAAACAAAATATCAGTGAAATGTAATCTGATATTTATCTATTTCATGTATATATGAAGTGAGCATAAGAGGTCCTTCCACATTACAGTGTTCTTCCAGGTGGGAATTATGCTGCTGCTCACTCATTAGAAAAGGTGGGGAATATTCATATTCAGCATCACTATTCCAGCTCCCCAAATCCATTTGGAGATCCTCACCAACATGGCAGATAGGAAGAATAATAGTCGTGGTTTGTGAGAAAGCAGTGGTGGCAACAGATCGTGCCCATATGCACCTGAAACTGATGTGACCTATCCAGGGAAATTATGCACACACCTGAAGCTGATGTGGAGAGGAGAGGGAGGGAGGCAGAAGGGCATAGCCTGTATTCCCCAGTGAACTCAGACCCATATTACAGCCTTGAAACCTGGCAGGTGGCCAGGACTCCGACCTCAGTTCCTATAAATTGAAAAATCCTTTGGGCATCTAGACACTGTCCAGTGGCTATAGCAATTGCTCTCTTATTCTATGAGAGTAGAGATGTCAGAGGAATCTGTCCAGGGGGTCAAATCCACCGAGCTTTGGGCAACCTGGACCCCTGGACTCTGGCTCACTTGTCTGCAAGCTGGCCCGACTCAACTTGTGTCAAGTCAGGCCAGCTCACAGACTTCCGCTGCCACCATTGCTGGCTGCTCTGCGCAATTCTCTTGCTCGAGAGAGTCATGCAGAGCGGCCATCAGGTGATGGCAGCGGTGGCGGTGGTGAGGAGGGAAGGAACCATGGCACTACAATTGCCAACTGCTGCTGCTGTTCACGGTGCATAAGTGCTTCTTTCTCCCTCCTGGGGCTCCTTCGGGGAGAAGGAGACACTTGCACACAATGACTAGTGGTGGCCAATTCCTGGATTTCAGGAAACAGCCCACTGCTCAGCTCCCAAGCTGGGGGCTCTGGGGAAATCTGGTGAGTCCAAAGGGGACTGAATTTCCCCATGACAGCCAACCCTATATGAGAGTGCCCCCAGATTAGCAGCTTTATGTATATGATCAGAACATAAAAGTGCGCGAGGAGCCAGCACAGCTCTGGGATTCTGGGATCATTCAGCTTACACTCCACTTCCTGGTCTTGTCACACAACATCTTGTATCTCATTACAGCAGGGGTGCTGAACTTCTTTCAGCCCACGGGAGTTGTAATAGAGTTGTGCGCAAATGGCCTCTCAAAATTCTCCAGCCTTTTTGTGGGCAGAGAAATTGGGGGGACACTTTCTCCTAGGGGAGGAGAAATTCTCCAACAGTCTCTCACAGATAGGGGCAGGGGTTGGCACAGCTGCAACTATTGGCAGGGGTTGTAGCACAGCTTCTTTCTTTCTTTTTCTTTTTTGCTTTATTGCACTGCTTCTGTGCGTGGCCACAGCATCGGCTATGTTGAGGCTTCTGTTTTTCTGAGGCAGAATTTTGAATTTATTTTGGTGGTATTTTTGAACTTGCTTAATCACTGCGAGGTGGCAGAGGGTGCTCTGTGTGTTTTCTCTCTCTATTACACATTCTTCTATTGCTCTGCAGCCTCCCAGGCCACCTGCATTTCCTGAACTGAAAAAGCCCCATGGGAGAAATTGCCTCATGATGTCTTCCTCATGATGACTTAACTGAAGTGTGGGAAGCCGAGGAGGCTACAGGCTGCCACAGAGATGATTATATGATGACAGACAGGACACTCATATACACTCCTCAGCCACCTCATGGTTAGGTGAGCACAAAAACCCCAAACCCAACCCATGAGAATTTCTCCAAAATTTCTCCTCCTTTGAATTTCTTTTTGAAAGGGATTTATTTTCTATCAGATTGAATGAGAATGGTCCAAAAAAATGTGGGAGAAATTTTCAGCACAGCACTGGTTACTAAGCATTAGGAGAGGCATTTCAATCTTTTAGACTAGGGGAAAAAACATACAAAAGCTTGGAAACCATTAATCAATAGGCAGTCAGGAAAAAGGAGCATGGCCAGGGGAAGGAAACTCCAGAGGGATGGATTGAGACCCCAGGCAGGCCAGATTTAGCCCACAGGCCTGATGTTCAAGACCTCTGCATTAAACTAAGCAGCCCAAAGCTCTCCATAACTGATTTGTGTGGAAGTCCTTCTAACAAGGCCTACCCTCTTTCTTCACAAGTACAGCTTTTTTTCTCTCTGCTGTTACATTTAAAGAAGATTTGTACCATTGAAGAACGTAGGGAAAACCACTAAACCATTCAGGTATGACCTAAATCATATCCCTTATGAATATACAGTGAAGGTGAGGAATAGATTTAAGGGATTAGACCTGATAGACAGAGTGCCTGAGGAACTATGGACGGAGGTCCGTAACATTGTTCAGGAGGCAGCAACGAAATGCATCCCAAAGAAAAAGAAATGCAAGAAAGCAAAGTGGCTGTCTGATGAGGTTTTACAAGTAGCTGAGGAAAGAAGGGAAGCGAAAAGCAAGGGAGAAAGGGGAAGATATACCCAACTGAATGCAGATTTCCAGAGAATAGCAAGGAGATACAAGAAGGCCTTCTTAAATGAACAAAACAAAGAAATCGAGGAAAACAGTAGAATGGGAAAGACTAGAGATCTCTTCAAGAAAATTGGAGATCTCAAGGGAACGTTTTGTGCAAAGACGGGCATGATAAAGGACAAAGAAGGCAGGGACCTAACAGAAGCAGATGAGATTAAGAAGAGGTGGAAAGAATACACAGAAGAACTATACAGGAAAGATCTTAATGTCCCTGATAGCCATGATAGTGCGGTCACTGAACTTGAGCCAGAAATCCTAGAGACTGAAGTCAAGTGGGCCTTAGGAAGCATTACTAACAACAAAGCTAGTGGAGATGACAGTCTTCCAGCTGAGCTATTTAAAATCCTCAAAGATGATGCTGTTAAAGTGCTGCACTCAATATGCCAGCAAATTTGGAACAGTCAACAGTGGCCACAAAGCTGGAAAAGGTCAGTTTACATTCCAATTCCAAAGTAGGGCAATGCCAAAGAGTGTTCAAACTACTGTACAATTGCATTCATTTCACATGCCAGCAAGGTTATGCTCAAAATCCTACAAGCTAGGCTTCAGCAGTATGTAAACCGAGAACTACCAGAAGTACAAGTTGGGTTTTGAAGAGGCAGAGGAACTAGAGATCAAATCGCCAACTTGTGCTGGATCATGGAGAAAGCAAGAGAATTCCAGAAAAACGTCTATTTCTGCTTCATTGACTATGCTAAAGCCTTTGATTGTGTGGATCACAACAAACTGTGGCAAATTCTTAAAGAGATGGGAGTACCAGACCACCTTACCTGTCTCCTGAGAAACCTGTACGAGGGTCAAGAAGCAACAGTAAGAACCGGACATAGAACAACCGACTGGTTCAAAATTGGGAAAGGAGTATGTCAAGGCTGTATATTGTCGCCCTGCTTATTTAACTTATATGCACAGTACATCATGAGAAATGCCGGGTTGGATGAATCACAGGTTGGAATTAAGATTGCTGGGAGAATTATCAACAACCTCAGATATGCAGACGATACCACCCTAATGGCAGAAAGCGAAGAGGATCTAAAGAGCCACTTGTTGAGAGTGAAAGAGGAGAGTGCAAAAGCTGGTTTGAAACACAACATTTAAAAGCCTAAGATCATGGCATCTGGCCTCATCACTTCCTGGCACATAGAAGGGGAAGAAATGGAAGCAGTGACAGATGTTATTTTCTTGGGCTCCAAGATCACTGCAGACAGTGACTGTAGCCATGAAATTAAAAGATGCTTGCTCCTTGGGAGGAAAGCTATGGCAAACCTAGACAGCATAGTAAGAAGCAGAGACATCACCTTGCTGACAAAGGTTCGTATAATCAAAGCTATGGTTTTCCCAGTAGTAACATATGGCTGTGAGAGCTGGACTATAAGGAAGGCTGAGCACCGAAGAATTGATGCTTTTGAACTGTGGTGCTGGAGAAGACTGTTACGAGTCCCCTGGACTGCAAGGAGGGCAAATCAGTCCATCCTAAAGGAAATCAACCCTGAGTGCTCATTTGAAGGACAGATACTGAAGCTGAAGCTCAGATATTTTGGCCACCTAATGTGAAGAGAAAACTCCCTGGAAAAGACCCTGATGCTGGGAAAGATTGAAGGCAAAAGGAGAAGGGGACGGCAGAGGATGAGATGGCTAGATAGCATCACCGATGCAATGAATATGAACTTGAGCATGATCTGGGAGAGAGCGGAGGACAGGAAGGCCTGGCGTGCCATGGTCCATGGGGTCACAAAGAGTCGGACACGACTTAACGACTGAACAACAACACCCATTCACCTTAAATATGATGCTATGTATTTAAATATGATGCTAAGCATGCCTACTATATAACTCAATTTTTTTTTTTAAACCCTACCAGTTCAATACCAGTGGTAAGGCTATCTCATGTTGACTCAAGCTCCACAGAGTCAGAAAATTGGAAACTAAGGCTGATGCCTTAACTGACATGCCCCATAATAAGTGATGCTGCTGTGCAATGTCAGAAATTGTGCTTGCTTACAAGCAACAAACAGACATAGTTCAACCCACAGGAGGATTCCACTAGTAATACAGTAAGTACCAGATGCTTCATAAGGCAATACTGAATCAGTGGGGCATCTTTGATGGTCCCAGGCATTCTGTCCTCCCCATCTGGATTTGGGCCTGAAAGCCCAAGGAAAAGGGTGGGTGCATGGCGTTTAAGTTTTAAGCAAGCACAGTTTGTGACATTGCACAACAGCATCACTTGTCACGGGGAATGTCAGTTAAGGCATCAGCCTTAGCTTCCAGTTTCCTGGCTTTGTGGAGCTTGAGCCAACCTGAGATAGCCTTAACTGTTGTTAAACTGGCAGGTTTTTTAATCATTGAATTCCTGTGGTTTTTAAATGGGGAATTTATTATTACAGTGTTCTGAAAAAAACCTAAAACTAAAAAGACAGTGATTCCCTCAGCCTTCAAAATTACTTCACTCTTATCTCAGTTGACAGTTTCATACAATCTCAACCCTACTGTCAGAATGCTGACAGGAACACTGGAATTCTTCTGAAAACCTTGAAGTGGTGGCAGCATTTGAGCTTCACAGTGAAACTGAGCATGCATGACATAACTTTGCCAGCATTTGCTTCCGCAGGCTTTCATGAGGCAAAACCTAATAGCTTTTGAACTGCTGCTCAGAATATCACCAAACCAATGAAGGCCACATAGGAAGAGTACAGGCAGATACCACAGAATTGCGGGGATGGCATCAGGAAGGCTAAAGCTGAGAATGAGCTGAGGTTAGCAAGGGATGCTAAAAACAACAAAAAGTCTTTCTTCAGCTATGTGCATAGTAAAAGGCAGAGGAAAGAAATGGTGGTTCAGCTATTAAATAAGGATGGCAAAACGATAACAGGTGACAAAGAAAAGGCAGAGGTGCTCAATTCCTACTTTGGCTCAGTCTTCTCCCAAAAGAGGGTCTATGACCCCCCTGGCAAAGGCGAAGTACAGGCTGAAGGGGCAGGATTGCAGCTTGAGATCGATAGGCATGTGGTCAAGGAACACCTAATTACTTTGAATGAGTTCAAATCTCCAGGGCCAGATGAACTGCAGCCTAGAGTAATAAAGGAACTGGCAGAAGAACTCTCAGAACCACTGTCTATTCTCTTTCAGCAATCATGGAGGATGGGTGAAGTGCCAGATGACTGGAGGAGGGCTAATGTTGTCCCTATCTTCAAAAAGGGTAAAAAGGAGGAACCTGGGAACTACAGACCGGTCAGTCTGACATGAATCCCTGGGAAAATTCTGGAGCAGATGATAAACCAATCCATCTGGAAGCACCTTGAAAATAATGCAGTGATTACTCGAAGCCAACATGGATTTGTCAAAAACAAGTCCTGCCAGACAAATCTGATCTCATTTTTTGATCAAGTAACCTCCCTTGTAGACCGTGGGAATGCTGTAGACATCATATACCTCAACTTCAGCAAAGCTTTTGACAAAGTGCCCCATGATATCCTGATGAGCAAACTAGCTCAAAGTGGGCTAGATGAAACAATGATCTGGTGGTTCCACAGTTGGCTGCAGAATCGGACTCAAAGAGTGCTTCTCAATGGGATCTTCTCAAACTGGGGAGAGGTAATGAGTGGGGTACTGCAGGGCTCAGTCCTGGGCCCAGTGCTCTTCAACATTTTTATGAATGATTTGGAGGAGGAGGTGCAGGGAATGCTGATCAAATTTGCAGATGACACAAAATTGGGCGGGACAGCTAATACTTTGGAAGACAGAAACAAAATTCAAAGTGATCTGGATAGACTGGAGCGCTGGGCAGAAAACAACAGAATGCCATTTAATAGGGATAAATGCCCAGTTCTGCACCTAGGAAAAAGAAACCAAATGCACAGTTACAAGATGGGGGATACGTGGCTCAACCACACTACAAGCGAGAAGGATCTTGGAATTGTTGTCGATCACAAGCTGAATATGAGCCAACAATGTGATGTGTCTGCAAAAAAGGCAAATGCTATTTTGGGCTGCATTAATAGAAGCATAGCTTCCAAATCCCGGGTAGTTCCCCTCTACTCAGCACTGGTTAGGCCTCATCTGGAGTACTGTGTCCAGTTCTGGGCATCACACTTTAAGAAGGATGCAGACAAACTGGAGCGGGTTCAGAGGAGGGCAACAAAGATGATCAGGGGACTGGAAACAAAGGTCTATGAAGAGAGACTGAAGGAACTGGGCATGTTTAGCCTTGAGAAGACTGAGGGGAGATATGATAGTACTCTTCAAGTACTTGAAAGGTTGTCACAGAGAAGAAGGCCAGGATCTCTTCTCGATCATCCCAGAGTGCAGGACACGGAATAATGGGCTCAAGTTACAGGAAGCCAGATTCCGGATGAACATCAGGAAAAACTTCCTGACTGTAAGAGCAATATGACAATGGAACCAATTACCTGGGGAGGTGGTGGGCTCTCCCACACTGGAGGCCTTCAAAACGAGGCTGGACCGCCATCTGTCAGGGATGCTCTGACTTGGATTCCTGCATTGAGCAGAGGGTTGGACTTGATGGCCTTGTAGGCCTCTTCCAACCCTACTATTCTATGATTCTATGATTCTATCCTCAACAAACCTGAATAAAGTACATCAGTAGTTTTCACCAAAATCTGAAAGAAATATGACAAGCTGCAGCTTGAAGCAAAAAGTACACGTGTCAGTTTTTAGCACATTTTAACTTGCTGTACCTTTCAATTTTTATGAGATCACTTTGAAATTTAGCAGAACTCTAGACCTCCTAGGGTAGATCATGGATCCCACGTTTCATGTTATTAGCTCAACAGGTGTCATTTTTATAAGCAGTAGACCTCTGAGGCTTCTCTGCCCCTTTGAGAGCACAATCAAGTATCATGGGTCCCTCAACCCTTTAGAAGGGAACACTCCATCAAATATATTTTACACACATCTCTCTTCTCCTTCTCAGTGCTTGGGGACTGGAGCTTATTTGGGGCTCCCAGCCAATCTCCCATTGAGGGACCAATCAGGTTAAGATCTGGAAATAGCATGAAACAGCATCAGAAGACCTCAGACCATTCTCTCACCTTATCAAATGTACATATGTATTGTGGATGAGAGGGTGCAATGTCCAAATTCACTGTTTATTCAGAGGAAACATTAAAAACCAAATGTCCTTTGCATTTACTAAGTAACCTTCATGATACCCCATATACAGTGTTGCTTTCATTCCTCAGTATAATCTTATGTAAAATTAAGAAAACAATTCTTTAACTCATAAGAATTTAATGGAAAGTTGTTAGTTTGGGGCGCTGTTAGGGATGGATGAGAAATTTGTTCAGTCTGAACTTTTATATTAACCAATTTCCATGTTCCAAAATTATATGTGAATCAGAACGCACTTGCACAGCGAAATTTGCCCTTTTCAGAATTTTGCAATGCATTTCCAACTCAAAAGATGTGCACAAAACTGTGTACATTAGGGGAACATACATGCAAAAATGCACTATATTTTAAAAAGTGCTTGAAAAAAGAGCACACACTAGAAAAGGTACATACAAAAAATGTAATGTAAAAATGGAAAATGTGCATGAAAATGCATCTGAGTTTTTGTGCTCCTTCCCCCTCCAGATTCACAAACTGAAGTGGAAATAGGCCAAAACAAACTTATGGTCAGAAAAATGAGAAATGGAGCAAACCTGAAATTTGTAGATTTGCCTACTCCTAAGCAGTAGTGTAGTGGCAAATTCAGAAGTGGTCCCTTCATGACAGTCACAGCCACGACCCTTTCTAAGATTATACAACCTTGTAAGATATACAGCCTTCAACGGGGATCCAAAAACAGTGCAGCTGAGAGTAAGGCAGTGCTATTTCAGTCGGACATCTGAGAAAAAAATGCAGGGACACTAAAATCTTTTCCACCCACTCATTCACTCACTCACTCAAACATTTTAGGTTTTCAAAATATGATACTCTATAGAAGCTTCACCCTCATGGACAGATCCCTTCTCATTTATACAGCTCCCTTGCACACTCCCTTAGTGCCCCCAAATTACCCATTAGCCTTCCCTAAGCTCCTTCATTATATCTCTCCCCTCCTCCAACAGAAACAAGGAGCTGGATTGAACTACACACTCACACACACACACACACACACCTTCTTTCTCCCCTCCCCCCAACCAATTTTGTTTTCTCTTTCCCTTCCCACCACCAGGGTTTGTTTGCCCAGATACCTGCCAACCTTGTACCAAAAATTGTAGCTGACGGAGCAGGTTGCATTTGGCAATTCCGCTTACTGTAGAAATTAATGTTGAAGAATTAACAGTGCAATTCAATGGGTGTTTATTTTGAATTAAATTTACAGAGATCTTGGGAAGGCAGCTAAGGCTGCAGTCCTATGCACACTTACCTGGGAGAAAACCCAATTGGCAATTGAACATAGTGGGATTGACTTCTGAGTAAACATGCATAGGATTGTGTGATAAATCCTAAAAACTGACATAAACCAACTCTTAGAATGAACATTAATAATTCAATAGCTGAAGACATCATCTTGCTTCTCACTTGCACCACCCATCTGCCTCCATCTTTTTCATGTTCATCAAGATGTGAAAGAAACCTTTCTATAAAATTTCTCCACCCCCATCCCCCCACTGTAAAGCACAAGAAGACACCAATCCTAAACACACTTACTGAGGGAGCGAGTGTATTGCTGTGGCCCTGTTCTCCTTTCCTGCCCTGGAACTGTGGGAGTGAGATAGATGGTGCTCTAGCTAGCTCTGGCTGCTGGTACTGTGGTATAGTTTGGAGAACTGCCAAGAACAAGTTTAAGCATCACAAGTTTTAAGGGTGATGCAGTAATAAGCCCCACCACCACCACCATAAACAAACCTCAGTTAAGGGTATGTAAATCAGCTTTATGTGTGTTTTTCAATAAAAGGTACAAAACAATGGGAGCATATTTTCAAGAAGAGGACAAGGGTCTAGGCTTTCACATCTCCACACCCTTACTTCCTAAAGGCACATTATATCTAAATGGTGTGAGGAAAAAGGAGAACATAATGATGACGATGATAGCTTGTATAATCAAAAGTTAAGTTTCAAACAGCTGTGTAACTTTAGATTACAAATTAAATTTAAATTTAGATTGTAAGCTTCTAGGAGCAGAGATCTGACTTTTTTGCTTATGATTCTATGTAAAGTACCACATATATTGTAAAAACCAAAGTCAGCACTTCTTCTGGAAGCAGCTGAAGACATGTTTTATTCAAACTGTTTTTTGGTGACCAGCAACAGGGAAAGATAAAGTAGATTGATTAGCATATTGTTACCAGCCCTGAGCCTTTGGGATGAAGTAGACTATACATCCAATCAATCAATTAAATAACTAATACTTCACATATGGACAACAATGATAATGTATTTTTTTCTACCTCAGATAAAATAGTAACCCTGTCATCTGGATAGAATAAAGCCTCATGGCCATGGGGCTTACTCTCAAGCAAGCGCAAAGCAAATATATGGAGGAAATAAGGGGGGGGGGGAGCAAGAGCAAAGCTGCCTTGCTCAACAAATGTATTTAAAGACCATCAGGACTAGCTACTGCAAGCAATAGCAGCAGCAGCAACTGCTCTAGCGCTCTTCCAGCCACCTGCCCTGTCCCACAAGTAAACAATGGCAGCAGTGTCCCCCCCCCCTTGCTTCTGCTGCTGCCGTGGCCAGCAGCAGCAACAGCAGCAGCAGCAGCCCTGAACGGGTGGCTGGTGCTGCAGGATGACAAGGGCAGCGCCAGGCACGCAAGCACAGAGCAGGGGCGGGCAGAGAAGCCGAGAGCTTAGGAGGCGAATAGGGGGCACTGAGAGGAGGCTGCAGAGCTCCCTCAGTCTCCCTCTCTTGCCTCCTTTGTCTGGCTGGCTCTGCATGGTAGACAAGAGGCAGCCACCCGCTGCCCACCCTCCCTTCCTCTGCTCCCTCCTCCTCTCCTAGCAGACTGCGACCCAGCTGGGGGCCGGCTTCAATAAAAGTGCAGGAGTGAAGCCCCAGCGTGACCTGCCACCACTACATCCCTGCTCCTAAGTGCAGTGCAGTTTCTTTCTATATCATTTGCGTACAGGCACCTTAGAAATTCACTTAACTGACATCCAAATCATCATGCCCTTTCCTGCCTTTGTCTTCAGTGAAAAGAAAGTAGCAAACTTATTCTGCCTGGGCCAAATAAAATCAAATGACTATTTTTCTTAAGAGCTGGCAGGGGGACATCATTAGGGGATTCAAAGAATATCTCACCTGACCATACAAGGCCTAATGCATATTGGTTCAAAGAGCTTTGTTATGAAGACCCAGCCAATATTGACAGAAACCTACAGGGTACAAAAAGCTAGAAATGCCTTCTGATGACATTTAGCCAAAACACAACTTCTTCTTCTTCTTCTTCTTCTTATTTCTTATTACTTATTACATTTCTATACCGCCCCATAGCCGAAGCTCTCTGGGCAGTTTACAGAAGTTAAAACATTAAAATACAATATATAAAGTTTAAAAGCCATTTACAAAAAAGCTCAGACAATATACACAAACAACATATAATTAAAAACAACTTTGAACAGTCAGTCATAACTAAAGACACGTTCAGCACTGATTAAGACTCATCCTGTGCTGCCAAATGCCTGGGAAGAGAGTATCCATGCTGGTTATGGCTGATCCATAATGAAAGGGTACCAGCATGGGTAACGTAAGAAACCGAATGTAAGAAAAGAAGCCTTACTTTCAAAATTGGTTTTGTTCAAGTGACACTGGGGCTGCTGTAAAATCTTTCCTGGAGTCATCAGGAGATTTAAAACCAACTCCACTGACTTTGGAACAAGCATTTCATGAACACATGTGTGCAGTGGGTAGAATCCAATGAGGCACCATGCCACAAGTACAGCTCCCAGCAATTGAAGAGGCTTATCCCAAGTATTAGATTACCAGATGCTCTGGCTTGTGCTAGTCCATTAGCTCTTACAGCTGCAGTCTATGGCTTTTACAAGAACCTACACAGCTGTGAATCCATAAGGTGTCTCTTAAAGTGATGACTGACTTTGGAGAATATCCCTCCCCTCTCCAGCACCACAGGATGGAATCTGTCCAGACGCCCTGTTGCTGTAAAGGAGAGCATCTCAGACTGGTTAATCTTAGTATGCCTTTGCAAGAGAGGACAGGAAGAGCTCTCTGTCAAATCCTTCTTTCTGCAGTGTTTTATGATCTCAAGAAGACATGAGTTTGCTGCAAATATTTTAACATGGAACCATGCTCACATTGGAATATGAAGACACAAGACAGGCATCTTCTCCCAAATAACCTAATATTGTTTGCCTTTGTTTAAATGAATTTAAAAGCAAGAGAGACTACAGAATCTATAAATTTCCCTTTGAAAGATATACATTATTTATGACAAGGGGTGTCGTGGGCGTCTGGCTGGGGCTGGAAGCCAGTCCACAGATCCCCACACTCGCCCAACTTGGTGTGCGCTGAGTCAGGCAAGCACGGGGATCCCCAATCCCTCACAAAGCCGCAAAATGGTGGCTCAGCCTTTTTCGTAAAGGCCCATTTTATGCACATGGCGGCCATAAAGCAACCATTTACACAAGGTTGCAGATGTAAATGGCCATTGACACCTGTAATCCTGTGTGAATGGCCACTTTACAGCCACCATTTCTGTAAAATAAGCCTTTACAAAAAAGGCCATGGTGCCATTTTTTATGCAAAACGGCAGCTCAGGGAGGGATTGGGCAGCCATGCACTGCTTGCTGGGTGCTCCCAGACCTCCTGGCGACTTGTCGCACATGGTGAGCAGGGGCAGGCAGCCGGTGGGGGTCCAGTGGTAACTTTGCCTGTCTGTATTTATGACATAAACAAGGAAGGATATTTCCCAACTACCAGTACTCTATCCACTTTAACTGTACATGATTAGTATAGAATCTCGACAGCTATGGTCCATGGGGTCACGAAGAGTCAGACATGACTGAACAACAGCAACAAAAAGTATTTCCAGGATGTTTCATCATTTGCCTGGAAAATGTATATGCCATACATGATAATGACTACACCCACTGTTATAGTATCTGCACTTCTCTAGTACAGAGGGTGATGGAAGGTGGGGGGCATCAACCAAAGTGATGCCATTTTATGTTTGAACCTCCATCTTGTGTGAGCCTAGTTTCTCAGCTCTGTATTCTAGTAAAGGGCTGTGCTAGAAAGTTTTGCCTAGAAACTTGCCCATGCTATCTTTTTCGTGTAGTTCTTACCACAGGTCTGTGGTTAAGCTATTTCCTATGCAACTGGAAAGCACCGTATTGTTGATTCCCATAGAGTTGCACTGCATTGTCTAAGGGTCACAGGAAAATGAGAGGGGGAGCAATGGAAGGAGCAGCCTGTGACAAATGTCAGGTATAAAGAGCGCAAAGCACCATGTGAAGGTGTTCTCTTTCATACCTGCATGTATGAAGAGAGATCCGCTGCAGCTATCTGTTTTCCTAACCAAATAATAAGAGAGGCT
The DNA here is from genome assembly GCF_057233095.1 of Heloderma suspectum. NCBI lineage: Eukaryota > Metazoa > Chordata > Lepidosauria > Squamata > Helodermatidae > Heloderma > Heloderma suspectum. The sequence continues at coordinate 93,877,089 of NC_139459.1, forward strand.
TTTGCAAGTGTGAATTGGCCTGTGTGGTAAGAATTCTTGATTCCCACTACTACTCAACCTCGGCAACAGGAAATAGGTTTGCAGAATCACACCCAGTATAAAATAAAAATACATTCAACCAATGTTTCCATTAATTTTCAGTGCTTCTTGGGAAACACCAACTATGTAGCAAACATTTCCACTTCACATAAGAAGATCTTCCAGAAAATATGTGTAGCCAGGGGGGCATTAACGAAACAGTTGAAAATTTCTAATTTCCCCACAATCACATCCTGGTAGGAATGGGGGAGAAATTTGTTCAATTCACATTTTAATTTGAATTTATCTAATTTTAAACTTTTGGACCCATATGTGAAATGAAACTCATTTATTCTTCAAAATGCACACTTCTCTGAATTTTGCAATGGAGTTATCCAATTTAAAAATGCATACAAAATGTGTGTATTAAGGAAAAGTGCACACAAAAATGTGCACAAATTTTCACACAAAGTTTTTAAAAATCTCAAAGTTTGGGACAAGCTGAACTTAAGACTGGAAAAATGAGAAACTGAAATTGACAGTAATGGTGTCACCTGAGTACATATGTTTAGCACTTGGATTTGTTGTAGGGTCTGATTCTTATGTTCATGTTTCTGTTAGGTGAGCTGGTGATGGTGGTGGTGAGTAGCTGATTTTGATGCAAGGAGCAACTGGGGCCGATCTACATTGCGCCCGCCATCACAATGAATTTGGTGTCCTGTCGGGTTAAACGCTCTCGCATTAAAACGTGATTATTCACACTCACACATTTTCCCCGTTGCAGTGCTTCATCGAATGCGCAACCTTGGTACACACGAGAGCGCTGTGCTGTTTTCCTGCTGTTTTCCTGCACGCGCTTGTCTGATCTTGGAAGCTAAGCGGGGTCAGTCCCGGTCTGTGCTTGGATGGGAGACGCCTGGGAATCAGGCTTCCTGCACTGAGCAGGGGGTTGTTGTATCCCTTCAAATGAGGCTAAGTTTTACCCCCTCCTATCCCCTGCTCCGGATGTGTTTTTTTTTAAATTAAGGCATTATCCTCACAGAATCGGGGCTTCTCCACGATGTTTTTTTTCTAATTCAGGCATGATCTTTGAAGATCTTGCCTCAATTAGAAAAAAAAGACATCGCGGAGAAGCTCCGATTCTGCGAGGATAACGCCTTAATTTAAAAAACACACACATCCAGACTGGGGGATAGGAGGGGGTAAAACTTAGTCTCATTTGAAGGGATACAACAACCCCCTGCTCAGTGCAGGAAGCCTGATTCCCAGGCGTCTCCCATCCAAGCACAGACCGGGACTGACCCCGCTTAGCTTCCAAGATCAGACAAGCGCGCGCACATCAAGCCCTTTGCTTGTTGCTGAGGGAACAGGGGCTGCTGAGGACGCTATGCGATCGGTAGCCAGAAGACGACATGGGGCCATTGAGAGCTATGATTGGATATATGAACAGGCGGGGGAGGGGACTACGACTGGATATGGTAGTAGGGTTGTCAGAGAATTCCACAACGGATCTCGGTGAGGCCGAATGCCAGTGCATTCGCCCCCCCGAAATCCATGGCGGAACAGCCTGCCCCCCCACCCCCCACGGATCTCCCCAGCCCCAGGACGAGACTTACCTGGGGCAGATGTTCTGGACGGCGGCCGCTCCAGCGGCGGCTTTGGCGGTGGCGGTGGCTGGTCTTCTGACCGGCTGCCGCCACCGCCATTTGCAGTCTGTGTCCCCCCCCCTAGATGTGATAGGCTATGTAAAGACTTACGTAGCCTATCACGTCTGAGTAAAAAACAACAACAACACGTATGCAAATGGCGGCGGCTACGGCCGCCGCCATTTGCGTTCCTTATTTTTCTTCGTCTTAGTCTACATCAATATTTACGTAGACTAAGAAGAAGAAAAGAAAGGGGAACACAAATAGCACCCACTACGCTATTTGCGTTCCCCTTTCTTTTCTTCTTCTTAGTCTACATAAATATTGACGTAGACTAAGATGAAGAAAAATAAGGAACGCAAATGGCGACGGCTGTAGCTGCTGCCATTTGTGTATGCATTTGTTTGTTTGATTGTTTTTACCCAGAGCGCTCCATGGTCGGAAATCCGGCTGTGGACGGCCCTGGCCTGGGCCTGGCCGGCTGCTCTACAGAGCCGCTGTGGAGCACAGCCGGCTGTCGAGGATTCCGGGGGGGAGGACCGGATCGCCTCCCCCCCCCGTCGAGGATTCCGGGGGAAGGGACGGAACGCCTCCCCCCCCCATGAACAGAATCTGCGGAAAGGTAAGTGACTTTCGTACATCCCTATATTGTAGCGAAGGCGGAAAATCAGAGCACATCAAGGGGAAATACCGGGATATTAGGGTATTGAAAGAGGAGCACGGAAGTGGGAAATTCTGGTTCCAGTTCGAGGCGGGTACTGCGTAGTGTGAAAGGCGAGTGGGGAAACCTCGTTGGAAGTGGAAAAAGGTGGTAAATGTAGATCCAGCCCTGGTCCTAAAATAGTTTAGGCTTTGAGCTGGTATGTTGAAAAAGCAGCGGCAGCATAGGATAATCATATGCTCCATGACTGTTGTTTAAAGAGGAATGACTTCCCTTGTCATTCCAATACTCAGATTAACGCATTATTATAATTTGTTTGTTTATTAAATTTATGTACTGTCTAACTGGCGAATGTCCTCGAGGAAGTTTATAATAGCTGAAGGGCAGCCACAGACTTACATTAATTCCAGAGAAGGCTTATCAGCTGCATGGAAAGGATTGAGAGGTACCTACAGTACAATATATCCATGATTCACTCCCAATGGTTTGGTGAAATGTCAACAAAAGACTCCTAGGGCAGTATCCAATCGAGTACTTATGCCCCCACCAATTCTCTTCTGCCCCAATTCTCTTCTGCAAGTGGTGGGTCCTGCAGATTCAGTTGCGCAAGCGAGTCTCACCACTTACACAAGGGAGATTTAGCACTTCCAAGAGGAATCCCCCAAACTAGCAGAAACATTCATTTCCGGAAGAAGGCAGGTCAGTGAAGCTCCCTTACGCAAGCTCCACTGATCTACCTCTTTCCAGAAATGAGCGTTCCTGCTTGTTTTGGTTGCCCCTACTTGCGTAATGAAATCGATGGGGTGCTGGAGAATCAGCGGGGGTGTAAGCACCATGTTGGATACTGGCCCTAAAACCTTTCCAGTCCCTAAAAGATACCCAAGATCTCAAATCCAGAGTGCACATCACCTCCATTTCACCATGTTCTCTTAGGAGCAGCAGATAAAGCCCAAACAGTCAATGTGTTTCTAGTTTAAGAACTGACTAATCTGGAAAAAAAAAACCCACTTGCTGAAATGTTGTCCAGGTGCTTTGAAAGTATCATGTGTATTCATTTCAGGTTGACTGTTCATTAAAAGGTGTTGAAAGAATATGGAATGTACCAAACTAGACTGCATTTCACCTTGGATGGACAAAGAAGTTTGGGAAAATGCAACAAAAAAACACAGCTGCCGCACAACTGAATCAAACTATAATGTGGAAACAAACATTTTACAGGTCTTCCACTTTACATTAAAAACAATAACATCTATTTTACCATTCATTGAAACCACTGACTATGATTAAAAGTTCTACTGTAATAAACCATCAAGAATCACACAAACATGTCCCCCAAAGGAAAGAAGAGGGATGTTGTGGTGGAATGTGATGGATATAGTTTAAAACACCAAAATTACCATGGGGAAAAATTCCTGAAACGTTTGGATCAACATTATCAAAGTCGAGGAAAAGCCTTGGGAAAGTGTGCAACTGCACATGTTTTTCCTCACAGTGCCTGAGTTGTTTATCCCAGACTCACCCAATCTTTTTTTCAGTCTCCACAATAATCTTCTCATACAGCACATCTACCCATCTTTGAAATACAAGGGGCAACTACTGAGAAAATACCATGAAATATGAATTAATAACTCCCAGAACGGGGGAATGGAAGGAATAAGGCCTGTTCACATAACCACCTCCATGGCTAGTCACTTTTCCCTCAGCTTGAGAAAAACATAGTCAACAGGTTATCTGAATCATTAATCACAGGCTCAAATGCTTATTTCTCATGCAGTCCTCCATCAACATTGAAAAGTTTGTGGTGGAGTGCAAAGGTCACAGGCCTAGTTCAACCATTTTAAGTCCCATTGATCTGTATGGGAGAGTCAAGTATGTGCTTATATCTTTCCCATTAGAATCAGTTTGAGTGCTTAATTTTGGCTGGATCATGCCCAGGACAGGTGACCATTAAGGGTTTACCCTCTTAATCCTTGCTCCTCACTGTAACCAAGCTTTCATGGGGTTATATCCAACTCGGGCCATCCAGCAGTAGAACAAAAACCACTGGTAGAATGGTTTCCCCCTTCTCCCGGCAGCCCCTGCAATCTGCTTTAGAGGGTTGGGGGGCCCTCTGGAGCAGACGTGGGAGGCACAGAGGAGGCAGCAGGGGGGATGAGAGCAAGGGGAAGTCCCGCCGCATGAGCAGAAATTTGTTCGCACGATGTTGGACTGAAGCCAGTGCATGTCACCACACTGTCCATATTCTCCTCTGCTTGCTCTTGCCACTCCTTCCTTTCCTCTGTACAGTTGTTTCTCCCATTACATGTAAATCACGCTCTCCCTTATGGGAAGGGGACAGGGACTTGCTTATTTCCCCCTGTGTTATTCCACAAGGCATCCTGCACAATGATGGCACTGGAAGTATAACAACAACAAAAATGTCACTACATGTTCTAAACAAAACAAAACCTGTCACCATACGCAAACAAAGTTCTCAACTAGTCCTTACCAGGGCCTTGTAAAAATATGTTCATTGTCATTTTCTGTCTGCTAATGTTATCCTACAGGGAATGCAGTGGAGATGAGTTCATGGCAAAAATAATTTGTAACAAATCAACAAATCAACAATTATTTTTGCTGGCAAAAATAATTTGTAACAAATCAACTTCTCTGAACTTTATGAAAAGGGGAACCACACTCGAAGAAATTTATTTCACACAATCTCCCTTGAGCTGTTTGGCACATATTTTCAGTATGAGCCACACATTAAAGCATTTCCCTTTGATCTCCAGCTTCTTTTAATTGCATTCTCTAGCACCACTCCATTGTTTTGGAGAGGAAAGGATTCATTCCTAATTTGTTGAGACACCGCCCCCACAAACCCCCTGCCCCACATCCTGACATAGTGGGAGGCTGAGCATTTTGGAAAGTGGTTCAGTCTCAAAACAAACCTTACAGCTTGTCCCAACATTGTCAGATCATGCAAAAATACAGAGGGCACAATCCAGCAGGAATGTTCCCCTGTGCAAGCCTCCTTAGAAAGAATGCAATGCATTAAAAGGGGGAATGGTTACACAAGACTTTGCTCTCGATGACTTAATACCAAATCAGATACTGGGCCTCTACATTTGGACCAGATCAGCATCCTATTCCTCAGGTTGAATGGGGCTACTCGTGGAATTAAGCAAGAAATAGTCTGGAACCCCACATCCATTTAACCTATAAAATATCCATAGAAATCCTCAGCTAATACCACATTCTGCTTGTTTTATTTTATTTTATTTTATTATTTATTTATTTATTACATTTATCCCTCACCTTTTTTCCTCTTGCAAGGAATCCAAGGAAGCTTACATGATCTTCCTCTTCTCCATTTTACCCTCTCAACAACAACCCTGTGAGGTCAGTTGGGCTCAGAGTCAGTGACTAGCCCAAAGTCACCCAGTGAGCTTCATCATGGTCAAGTGGGGACCAGAACCCAGATCTCCTGACTCCCACTCCAACACTCTAGCCACTACACCACACTGTCTCACATTGCATTGCTTTATTCATATTTTTAAAGGGAAAAAAAACCCTGTTTAATGTAGACAATGGCTTGGGGCCAAACCTGTCCATCTGCCAATGAAATGGAAATCACAGGCAGAACAGATTCCCCTTCCCCCTTCAGCCCCTGCCTGCACCCAGCTTGGCTTCAGTTTGAGAGCAAGGGAAAGTCCCGTTGCATGATCAGAATCCTGATCACATGATTTTGGATTTAAGCCTTTCCACAGCATCTAACATATTTAGGAGTAGGGACTGGGGATGTCACAGGAGTCTGAGAGGGGGGTGGAATCCAGCAGACTGTCCCATACCCGGCCTCCTAGACTCCAGTCTGCAGACTGCTGTGCTTGCCCAACTCGGTGTGTGCCAAGTCGAGCAAGTGCAGCGGTCCCCACTGGTCCATTGAGCCACCATTTTGCATAAACGGCAGCTTGTTCTTTTATGTAAAAGGCCTTTTACGCATATGGCAGCCAGAAAGCAGCCATTTATGCAAGATTACAGGTATAATGGACCATTTATGCCTGCAATATTGAGTAAATGGCCGTTTTATGGCCACCATTTGCATAAAAGGCCCTGTTCGTAAAAGAACAAGCTGCCATTTTTACGCAAAATGGCAGCTTGCTGAGGGATTGGGTGTCCAGGCCACCTGGTGGCTCAATGCACACAGCGAGCAGGGGTGGCCGGCCGGCAGGGGTCCGGCAAGCAGTGCATGAGGCGGACTTGGGTGAGTCCATTTTTTTAAAGTGTAAATAGCCATGCAACTGCAATGTGTGTAATTTGCGCAAATTTTGGCTGCAATTTGTGCAAATGGCTATTTACAGACATTTTTAAAACCCCCAAAAAGTTCCTGGATTTCCCTCAGCTTATAATGCAAACCAAATCAGGGTTGCCATGGAAATCCAGCGAGCCCAAAAAGGGCCAGACTTCCCGGCATGGACATCCCTATTTAGGAGGAGGAGGAAGAAGCAAAGTTGTTTTTACTACAGCAGCATCTCGGTGTATTTTAGTGGGATGGAAATCTTGGCATCAAATTCCGGGTGTGCAGCACAGCAGCCAAGGGAGGAGGCAGACAACAGGCTCCAGAGACAAAATAAGGAGTGCTTGAAATTGCATCTTCCTTTTTCTCAGTTCTATAGCAGATTTCAAGGTAAAAAAGGGTCATTCTGGATTGCAACCTGGCAATACTACCATGTTATGAAGTCAGCATATCTATTCAATGGCTGAGTATGCAACAGTACCGCATACCGAGTCAGTCCATTAGTCTATCTAACTCTGTGTTCTCTACTCTGACTGGCAGCTGTCCAAGATTTCAAGGAAGCATCTTTCCAGCCAGGCTACCTACAATTTTTCTAACTGGAGATGCTACAGGTAGACCTTGTGGATGCAGACTATGTGCTCCACCCAGGACCAGTCCTACCAATAGGTGGCAAAGGAAGGCAGCTGCCTCAGGCAGCAAAAGCCAAGGGATGGAGGCTGGTGGCAAGGTATGTCTGTATGCCATAGGGCCTGCCTCACATCCCTTAAACTAGACTGCTGCCCGAAAGCATGTTGGAGGAAGCCATCCCATTGCCAGTGTTGAAGTAAGATTCAACAGCCAGTTTGGTGACTTCTGTACAGGGAATTTAGGGGGTGGGGAGGCACTGTAGGAACATAAGAACAGCCATGCTGGATGAGACCAAAGGCTTATCTAGTCCAGCATTCAGTTTGCACAATGGCCAACCAGATACCTATGGGAAGCCCACAACAGGATATGAATGCAACTGCACTCTCTCGCTGAGAGAGAGAGTGCAACTGCACTCTCTGTATGCTAGTGCTCCCAGCACTAGCATACAGAGATATACTGCCTCTGCTACTGGAGGTAGCATCTAGCCATCAGGACTAGTAGCCACTGGTAGCCTTATTTTCCATGAACTTGTCTAATCCCTTTTCAAAGCCATCCAAATTGGTGGCCATGACTACATCTTGTGGTATGAACTCCATAGTTTAACTGTGTGCTATGTGAAGAAGTACTTCTTTTTAATCTGTCCTGAATCTCTCACCATGTAGCTTCATGGCATAACCCCAGGTTCTAGTATTAAGAGAGGAGAAAAACTTCTCCCTATCCATTTTCTCCATGCCATGCATAATTTTATACACCTCTACCATGTCCCCTCTTACTCAACTCTCCTCCAAGCTTAAAAGCCCCAAATGTTGTAACCTTTCCTCATAGGGAAGTTGATCATTTTGGTCACCCTTTTCTGCGCCTTTTCCAGCTCCACAATATATTTTTTGAGGCTGGTGACCAGAACTGCACGCAGTACTTCAAGTGTGGTCATACCACAGATTTGTATGAAGGCATTTTGATATTGGCAGTTTTATTTTTATTCCTTTTCTAATGATCCCCAATGTGGAATTTGCCTTTTTCATAGATGCTACCTACTGGTCCAACATTTTCACCAAGGACAACATCATCTTATCCTTCACCTTATAGGTAGAAAAATGTTTTGGGCTGGCCCTGGCCATAACCTGATTTCTGGCCCTTCTCTGATGGGAGTTAGGCTCTCCACATTACATTTTCCCTACATGTATATTACTTCTGTGTAAGAAAAAAAGCATACACATCATGCACACACATAATATACATACAATGGGAAGCCTTGTTGCTTTGGGGATACTCTCTCTCTCTCTCTCTCTCTCTCTCTGTTATCTGGAATGAAAAGAGAACTGGGAGAGTAAACTTTTTACCTGAGCATCCCACTGCAAGTCCAGAGCCTAATTTACAAGGACACCATCTTTTGGTAACGAAGCACGCAGGTAACTGATCCACTGAGGACCAAACTACAGTGGAATGTAGGTTTCCCAACCTCATGTTTTCCCTTGTAAAACTAATGACAAGATGGGAGGACTTGCAGGAGAGAAAAAAAGGGTGGGAGACATGATTAATCCTACACCCACCAGTTATCTCACTGCAAATGCTCTGCAGCTTGGTTTTAAAAAACATTCTTTTAAAGGAAAATAATATTGGAGGGCCACCACCAAGGAGGCCTTCTCTCTAGTAGCCACCCTCCAAGCTTCAGAATAAGGGGGCACTTGGAAAAGGCCTCTTAGGGCAAGGGTGGGCAGAAAGTAGATCTCCAGATGCTTTGGACTTCAACTCCCAGCATTCCTGACCATTAGCTATGCTGTCAATGGCTTCTGGGAGTTGGAGTCCAAAACATCTGGAAATCTACCTTTTGCCCACCCCTGCCTTGGGGTTTGCGTAGATGTCACAGACACCTAGATCGTTGATCCTGGCCCTTCGATTCTGAAGAGAGAAGAAAGTTTCTCCTCCAGGTGCTGTTGTTCAGAAGTGGTAGCCATCTCCTCTTCTGACCTCCTAAGTTCCTAAGTGCACCAGCAGCTGCTCACTGGAGGAAGGACTTCGAAGTCAGAAGCCATGATTGCCAGGTAGGCTTGAGCCCTGGCACTTAATTGAGCACTGCCTGCAAAAAGTGAGGGATGGGGGTGGGGGAGAACACAGCCACAGGCAGGGATGAATTTAGGAGCAGACAACCCAGCTGACCACTTGAGGGGTAGGAGAACCTACCATGGGCTTTCTACTCAACCATCTACTCAGCAGCTGCAAGAAATTGTACAAACAGCTCATATGGCATTAATATATATAGATTTACAAATCCCAGCATGCAAATTTATCATCTTATACGAGAAGGATAAATCATGCATGCAAACAGTGCATCAAAGTCATGAAATGGACTACGAATGCAACAGAGTGTAAGTTGAACCCATGGAGGGGGGGGGAAGAGACAATCTTGCCCTGGGGTACCCTTTGGGACCTCTCCTCTCATTGGCGCACTCATACCTCTGACTCCCCCTGTTTCCATGCACTGTCTCCTAGGAAAACTGGCTGGCTTTTACATTTTGCACCCCTGCAGAACACAGAAAGGATCTCACTTTCTTTGTCATTCTAGCTGTGTTGTTGGCATGTGTCCCGTGATTACATAGCCAATTCACATCTGCCTTTTCAACTTTCTGTTTTGTTTTGTTTTTCAAATGGCTTCATTGCAAAGGGGATTAGGTCACAAGTTATCCTTCTGCAAATGTAAGCATGGTATTAATTGTGAACATGTTCATTATAAAGGCACCTGTTTAGTAACGGGGACTCACTGTGGCAGGCTTAAACAAACTTCTCCCAAATACATTCTTTTCCCCCATCTATGTGTCAAACTGGACAGAATTTACTGTGTGCTGGCTTTATAGTTTGGGTGCCCATTTATGAATCAACAAAACAAAGGGGGAAATACATCACCAAAACAGAGGTCAAAAGAGGACACCAAAGTGTATAAAAGTTGCATATGCTAATGCATACATGAAGCTGCACATTTAGAAATAATTATTATAATTCAAATAAAAATACAGTACATGTCACCATTGAAGGCAAAAGGAGAAGGGGACGGCAGAGGATGAGATGGCTAGATAGCATCACGGATACAATGAATATGAACTTGAGCACGCTCCGGGAGAGAGCGCAGGACAGGAAGGCCTGGCGTGCTATGGTCCATGGGGTCACGAAGAGTCGGACACGACTGAACGACTGAACAACAACATGTCACCATAGTGTGGATGCTTGTGACCAGGTGACCTCTGTGTCTTGTTCAGTCTGCTGTCCAGGTGCTGTTGATGGGCAATTTCATGGCCCAGCTCTTCCTTCTGATAGTTCTTTATCTTTATCTTTTCCTTGGACTGGGCAGTCCTTCAAACAAAGGACACTTTCATAACAGAGGACAGTTCTCTGGCAGCCCTTCGAGCAGAAGACTGTCCTTTGTAAAAGAGGACACATGGCCACCCTTTGACTGTCTGCAAAGGCGTGAGTTTTATTTTGACATATTTGGGCTTCAATACTATATTCACTTACGAGGGCTGGCCCAAGACATTGCCACCTGAGGTGGACCAGAAAATTGTCACCTGGCTGCTGCTCCCTCCACCTCCTCCCAACCTTCCCCCACAGTGTAGGTGCAGGGACACTCACAGTGACTCACTACTCTTCCACCTCTTCCTCAGCCCTCAGCCCCAAAGGTGCAGCTTTCTCATCCCCCAATGCCTTGCTCTGAGGAAGAACGCTAGCAAGGCATTGGGGTGACCAGACAAGATGATCTCAGCCCCATAGGAGTTCTGCTGGCCACTTTGCTGCAAAGGCAAATGCTGTTTAAACTGTAACAGTAAACTTTAAAATAGTTTTTGCTGTGGTACTTCTAGATAGCCACCTCTGGCAGCCGTTCCACAGCCAGCAGGCTCATCTGGTTCGGCTTTCCCTTGGGTAGAGGGCAGCTGGCCAAATGGCTGGCAGAGGCAGGCCCACTGGCCCACACTCACTCTGCCACCTTCCTAATCTTCCATCTGAGCCAAAAGGCTCAAGTTGCCTCACAGCAGGACTGGCCCTGTCACTTACCTGTGAGTAAGTCCCATTCAACTCAGTGGGGCTTACTTTTGAGTAAACAAGTATAGGATTGCACTGGAAGTATGCAATCTGATTTTCCTGTTCTGGTGTAGTACTCTTATGCCAGAATATAATAGACTGAATTGTCTATTATGAGACTGAATTATCACAGTTTATTTAATAAAATTTATTAGAAGAGGCTATCCGCTTAACACATAGCCTAGTTTTTAATCCCTTGCAGCTAAGTACAACTTCGCAGATGCAACAGACTTCAGATCTAAGTCAAAAAACAAGGATGGTATTAGGCCTGAATTGCACTATATTGTATTTATATAAAAGATTTTCTATCCAGATCAAAACTACAGGTTAGTTTATAATGACACAATAGCCCTGCTTACTTGTTCTTCACATGTAGAGCCTCCATGTGGACCACAGGACTGTATGGCTGGCCCCACCGCCAACATCATGTGTGGCAGCCCTCAATATCCATGCGCTGAGACACAGGCTTTCCCTATGCAGATGTCCACACCACTGCGCAGATGCCAAGGGGGCACAGCCACTGCCATGCAGGATGTCAGGGCAGGACCACAGTGCACTCTTGCTTCCTCCTTCTCCCTGCTGAGGGATGTCACAAGTGCCTGGCGCAGGGCTGGAGTCCCAATTCCACAACATTAGATTTATGGAAATACCTAAGCCAATATTTTTATGCAACATGGTGGGTCAGGGAGGAAGCAGGTGGCCACCGGATTGTCGGGCACGTCGGCACTCAGCGCATGGGTCAGGCCAAGCATGGCAGCTCGACGAGCAGGTCAGGGGCACACGAGCAGGGGTGATGGCTCATCAGGTGCCCAGGCAACCTGGATGGAGGTAAGTCCATCCATCCCTATCCATGCATAGGTTGTCCATATGCAGATCACGTGAACAGGGCTAATAAAACACAACTGAACCGTTATTACCAACACGGAGGCATTTTCTGTCCCATAAAAAGAGCTTTGAAAAGTCAGTCAAGATGATAATGCATGCAGTGGAGGACTTCAGGGTCAGGACTTTAGGGCCAAGACTTGCTTAAACTATATGGAGCCAGGGAGGCGGATGCATCAGGTGTAATCCAGACTTTGCAAACAGCTCAAGAACTGATCTCATAAAAGGAAAGATGTAGCTCTAAAACAACCAGATGGGTTTGCTCCTCCTACATGTCAGATACCTAGACTTGCACTCAGCCTCTCAGATCAGAATGCAATCAAATATATATTCAGGAATACACAAAGTCCATGGTTGTCTACTCTGAAGTGAATTTGATGAGTGGGCCAAGGGAGGAGGAAGTTGGAAGAGGAATCTAGACAGCTAAACACAATGGCTCCATGATGGCACATGTTTTGTAATTGAAAACAGTTACCTTCCCTTTAACTCTGAAACCATGAGGGCTAGAAACATAATTCTTTTTTATTGTTCTATTATCACTCACTTTGATATATCAATGTTTGTGCATGCGGCAGCTAAGTGTGGGCTACATTCTTATAGCCCTGAGTATAAAACTACGTACAAAGTCAGGATTTCTGATTACATCCCTCAGTTCGATCTCATGTGCAAAATATTGTTAACCTGAGCTCTGTTTTGCCATTTCTCTGTTTTATCCAAACTCTGCCCAAGATGACAGACACCCAGATTTTCAATCCCCAGCTGCCACATTTTAGCATACCATGATAAATGCATCATATGGGATTAGAGAGGAATAGGTCTGCTAGGCAGTGATTTATTATTGGTACTGTGTATTGTCAATTACTCATAGGCACTGCAAATGCTCAAACTTTATGTTTATGGTAACTGCATAGTAAATAATAGATGACTGTGTAATATATGAGAACCTATCAATCTGAAGCAGAGATACCAAGCATCAGAACACAAGTCTCCACTTTAATGTGTACCAAAGATTTTTCTACACATTAACTATCTTCCCTTAAAAATAAATCAGAACATTGACATTTATAAAATAGCAAATGGGCCAATTATTTATTGACCAAATTTCATTTTTAAAAAGGAAAGTGCACTCTAACCTTTTGACACAGAATAAACAGTTCTATAACAGCCAGGGCACAAATATCAAGATATTTGACAATTGACAAAAATATATTACTGTATGGTTAAAACAGCAGATAACAAACAAACAAACAGGGCCAATATATCTCAATGACACTTTTACGTAGGAAACTTTACGGATCTCAGGCAGAGAGGATACAAACCTAAATGGCTCATATGTATAGAGTGAGGTTTTTATTATCTAACTTGAAGGCTTAATGCTGAGTTTGACCTGTAATGAAGTGGTCATGTGACACTCAATTTACAGTTCAACCCACATTTACCACCATTTGACCAGCTTTGCAATTCTATGGTCTGCATAGATCAGGCATGGAAACCTCCAACCTGCGGGCCTGTTAGGCCCACAAGGTGTCCCCTTGGGGGGATACCTAGCCTGTCAGCTTGTCCCCCTGTCCCCACCAACTCTTCCTTGGCTCCACCCCCTACCCCCAGGCCTGCCTCCTCTGCCTCCCCCAGACCAAAATCTTTTACCATTGATCTCTGCAGAAATTGCATATTTTCCCTGCTTTCCCAATCACCAGGCTGCATTAGGCTTGAAGAAACTCAACACTGGCACCAATGGAGATCTTTTTCAAGTACGACGGGCATTTTTGGATGGGGTTGCTGGAAGGGAGGGGAGGGCTAATGCTATCTTCCCAAAGCTGCACACACACACACCCTTGAAAAATCACCCCTTCCTCACTGCATTTAGGCTTGAATAAAGTCTCCATTGTTGCAGAAACAACATACGAAGGCCAACACTTTTTTCCTACGGGATGTAATTGTTTATCATCTATTGAAATTCGCAGTATTTTCCTAACAAATATTTAATGTTGAATATAAAATATGTATGACTATATATAATGTAATATGTTTATGACATTGGGATGTTCAGTTGCATCAGAGCATCAGTCATCATGGTTTAGAATTGAGATACTTTTTAGATTGCATTTCTGGGATACTGTTATATACTATCCTTGATGAGCTCAGGAACTTCAGCCAAAATTCTAGTGAATCTGCATTCAGCAACTAGTCGGGGAATGGCAGTTTTAACCATAGAGCTCCCCTGCCCACCTTCACTTCAGCGGAATGGATAGCTCAGTTTATCCACTCTATGTGCCCAAAGCTGCCCCCTTCGTTGAAGTGAATGGGTAAACTTTAGGTGAGGCACACAGAGCTTTAGGTTGGCCGGAGACCTCAGAATGTATACAAACAAAAGCGGAGTGATTGCACTGCTCCTTAACGTACAGTATCTGCACCAGCACCTATAATCACAGCATGAGCGGGGGATCATCCCACGGCTGCTCCCCAGCATAATGAATGGATAGGGAGTTTCAGGACAGCTGTGTTCCCTGTAAACAGTTTTGTCTTTCCAGAGAAATAAGAAGCACTCTGATTTCCATGCTCTCTCCTAGGAGTCTGGATTTATTTCTTTGTTTTAGAAAAAAAGAGAAACATTACTTTTCAGAATCTATACATTTCCTGAATGATCACATATTTCTTACGATGGACCATCATAGAAATACCTTAATACTCATCATTCAGTCATACACACATGCATCTGAAGGCAACCATGACCAGCAGACGTACCACCAATTTTAGCTACAGGGCACTGCATTCACAGATCACAGATTCCTATAGTGCTTGAGTATTTTCTCTCTCCCTCTGTGTGTGTGTGTGTGTGTGTGTTTTACTTATTGAGACATTTTGCCCTGTGTTTTTTCCCCATTGACTCAAAGCAGCCCACAGATTGTGAAAGAAAGCAAAACTATGACCATCTATTCTCAGAGGAATTGTTGAGCATCCCCGAGCATTGTAGCTATTTTCTAGATGCCTCCCTGGCTACACAGTCACCTCTTTGGGATACTTCATTAAAACAACAACACCTCTCCCATTTTCCAGACTGCACCTTTTCTATGACATGCCATGATAGGATGTCTCCTATGCACCTATTGCTTAGGTACTTGCCTCCTGACTGCAGGCTCAGTCACATTGCCCTTGGATTCCCTCTCCTCTCCACAGGCTTTTTAATCACAACACACTGTATTGGGTGATCCTACAGGAGACCTTACTCTTATGATCCTTCATGGCCCAGCTGTATGTAAATACACATGTACTGAGGTAAAACCTCATGACTGATCAATAGAGGAGGGAAAAACAACCACTAATCAGCTAGCAACCTGCAAAGACCTTGGGGAGCATGTACTTGACAGAGGAATGTGGAGACATGTTTCCTTGATTCAAGACTTGCATGAGATACACACACTTTGTCAAAGTATGTAAGGATGCAACCTTATGCATGTTTAGACAGAGAAAAGGCCTACAACTCCCAGCAGGCCCCAGCTGGGAGTTGTAGGCCTTTTCTTTGTCTAAACATGCATAGGATTGTGCCATAAGAGAATGTTAAAAGATGGTTTCTTCATTCAAATGTCTTTGCCATTTGCACCATAGACTTTGGGGCCATTGATCTTTCTTTGCCCTGAAATATGTCATGCTAAGAGCAATCAGTGAGATGCCATAATTCCAGTCTATGAACTAAATGGGAATAACAGGTTGTAGCGACTGTAGACTCATTCTACAGATAATGTTTTTATAGACTTCATTAAAAGAGAATGTATGGCAGCAGGGAAGATGAAGTCAAGTTTAATGTGTCTGGCAACATGTTAAATGGCATTCAGATTTGCAGACAAAGGTACTTCTGACTGAAAAAAAATGGAATGATCCAGACAAAGTTAAGCACTTTTTTATCCCATTTCTTTTAGTGGAGAAAGCCGAGCATGACCTGAACAGGGATCAAACTAGACAGCATGTGGAAGTTCTATGACTGGAACTCCCCATGTTTTTTTTCTTCTTTTACAAATAGCAGCCAATGAGAGGCCGGGGAGGGGGGCATCTGGACTGAGACAGCAGCACAAAGGGAGGGGTGCTTATCCCCTGTGCGCCTATTTTTTTTTCTAATTGGGATTCAGGTAGCAACTCAGAGAGAAAACAGTGTAGAGAGAGAAAGAATGAAACCCAGGCTTCCCCAAACTCGTGCCCTCCAGATGTGTTTGACTGCAACTTCCATCATTCCCCAGCCATCAGTCCAACACATCTGGAGGGTATATGGTTGAGGAAAGCCAATGGAACCCCTCTCCCCCCTCTCTGTGGTTCCTGCAATTTGCGGGAGGAGGAGCATGGGGAATTCCAGTCATCATGGACCATCTTCTATGGCCTTTTATCCAATCAGTGAGAAAAGTGCTTAAGTTTGGATGGATCATGCTGAAAGAGTAGAAGGCATAGGGGCAAGTAATTTGAACAGCAACTGAAAGGCAGTGTAAAAGAGAAACAGCAGGAATTAAATTTCGTGCAGCTTCACTTGATTTTCTGTTTTCCACAGCTTGCTTCCTATATCTCAGCAGCTACAAAGCATAGATAAGTCTCTGAAATCAGTTATTTATTAATATCCAACTCTGTCAAACCTGCTCAGCAAAGGAAACCAAAAATGATGAAAAGATATTCCAGATTTTCCTTGCCAAAAGAAAAAAAATTGTCAAAGTAACTCAGGATGTCTCTGTTCAACTAATTAAAAAGGTAAAGGTGTCCCCAACCAGTTGTGTCCGACTCTAGGGTGTGGTGCTCATCTCCATTTCTAGGCCGAAGAGCCAGTGCTGTTTGAAGACACTTCCGTGGTCAATTGGCTGGCATGACTGAACACCGAGGTGCACGGAACACTGTTACCTTTCCCGCTGAAGCGGTACCTATTTATCTACTTGCAATTTCTTGCTTTCGAACTGCTAGGTTGGCAGGAGCTGGGACTGAAGACGGGAGCTCACTCCATCACACGGCACTCGGGTCTTGAACTGCTGTCTTGCTGACCTTCTGGTCTGCAATTCAGCGTCTTAACCACTAAGCCACCGTGGCCCCTTCGGTTCAACTAATTAGGTGATCACAAAACCCTACTCAAATATTTGAACAAAAACAGAACAGTATTACAGCAGATGACTCTTTACAGCAATAACATTTTCCAGAACCAACAGAGTGAAAAGGGTTAATGGTCATTACAAGCATCTGCATGAGTTGTTACAAAATCCATTCTGAGACTCACAGATACATAGTCTTTGATCGAATGGCTTTTACGCTAATGGCCCTCCAGTATTGGGAGAACAAACTTTGTCATCTCAGTGCCAAACACACCAAACAGTAGGGCTGTGCACTGCTTCAGTCCAAAGCCCAAACTCTGAGTGAAAGCAGGATGCTTCAGGCTCTGCCTCTGAGGCGAGGCGGAGGGGGCATGAAGCAACCCGACGTGAAGCAGGTCGCTCTGAAGTGCTCCGGTGTACTTTGGCGCAATCCGAAAGCCCAGCCACCGTGCTGCTGCCACTGCCCAGCCCCCAGCTCCTTACCTGGGTCCTATGGAGGCGCAGTGGCAGCATTCTTGTTGCTCTGGGAGGGAGAGCCATTTTTAAAATGGTGACTCCCTGTATTTCTGGAAATACAGGGACTCTCCATTTTAAAAATGGCTCCCCCATTCCCTGGAACAACAACACAGCTACTACCATGCATCCAGAGGGCCTAGGAGCTGGCAGCGGCACAGGCTCTCCTGGCAGCACCGGCACTGCTGGCTCCCCTGGTGGCGTCCCCTCCCCCCCATGGAAGATGGGCCCAGGTAACGAGCTGGAGGCTGGGCAGCATGTTGTGGGGGGCAAAGCAGGATTTGGATGTCTGAATTCCGCTTCAGCTCCATAGGCCGAGGCGAGTCAGGGCCCCCCTAATCAGCCCAAGCTGAATCAGGCCTGATTTGGAAGCCGCGAAGTGGCCTCCGAGTCAGATCGGTGGGTCCATGCACAGCCCTATCAAACAGCCTCCCGCCAAAAAACAACATCAACCAACCCCACTGGACAGGAGTTGACATTAATTCATGGATTCATTCATTCATTTCTTTTTAATTGTTCTCGGATCTATGCTGAAATTATTTAAGTTATATATGTTACTATTAAATAGTTCGTATCCAATGGTGTCCGGAAGTCTCTTCTGATCCAGCAGAGGCTTCGTCAGCAGAATGGGAGGTGATTTTTGCCAATTCTCACTCCCCCCTGCAGCTCCTCGTACCACCTTCCACAAGGGGTAACCCAACGCTCCAGATCAGATGGGGGGGCCATAGCGGGAAGGGAAATCAGCAAAAATGGTTTTCTTCCACATTCTACTGACAGAAGCCTTTCCTGGAGCAAAGAGCTTTCTGTCAGTGGCTTGGATACAACCCAATTTCTGCATATGATTTTCATGTATACAGAGCTATGCCTCTTTGATTTTCAACCTGTTCATATCCTTGGGAGCCTACACTCCCAATTTTACTATAATATAGGAGGGATGACATAATGGTGTGCATAACTATGACCTCTCTACTACTGCAGTTCCTGCTGGGGCTCCAAGCAGAGATCTCAAATTCTGTTTTGTGATCCTTCAAGGTGTTCACCAAATTTCTGTGTCTCCAGATCTCAGACCTGTACATTTGTTGTAGGAGATATTTTGCAGCAAATACCCTATCAGCAATTATCCCCTTTCGGTTCTTTTGAATCCCATGCTGGCTGTAAAGATTTTGAAGTTTTTAACTTTCCTGCAACAAACTGAACATCTAATTCTGTCTTTCTGAAAACTTTACCACCAAGTAATAGAAACTATGGACCTGTTTAATCGCGTGGCCATCAAAAAGCTATTTGTGGTGAGCAGGACAATTACTAAAAACCACAACTCTGGTCTTAATGTGATTAAACATTAACTGCTCTGTTTCGCACACCATCCGGAAATCCCTTAGCAACTTTTTCAGTGCTTGCCCCACAGTTGACAACGGAACCATATTGTCTGCATACAGAACTATGTGAACCAGTTAATGATTTTAAATAGATTAAGTATACTAAAAGTATAAAAGTATTATACATACATACATACATACATACATGGACAGTTTGTGGAATAAGACTGGAACTGGCAAGTGAGCTGTTTTTTTAAACGCAGGAATGGCACCAACTGGCAACCTTTGTTTAACACCTTTGGTAATGGCAACTACTTCTGAAAGTTGACCTTCAAAGCTGACTGTGGCTTCGTTTGGATGATCACATCTTAGTTTAATAAGCCAAGTCTGGATATTAAGCCAGTTTATGACCATGGCTTCATATCCTGGTTTGTTCTGAAACAATTACCTATATTTTCCCACTTTGGACAAAGCAGGAAACTATATGAATGGAAGACACTGATTAATTATCTTATCAAATTATCTTACCAAAAGCCATATATAATTGCTTCCTAGACTCTTTAGTTTGTTTGCATATCAGGTGACTGAATACAAAACATTTGTCAATCATAGTCCTGCCTTTCCTGTATTGACCTGTTCCTCCAAGATAGTGTTATTTAAAATTCAGGCTGCTTGTGTTCATTAAGAAGGGAAGGTACAATTTAGAAACAAAACTGAACATAGTAATTTGGTGGTCATTCCTGGAGTTAAATTTATCAAATTTTTTGAATATGGTAACTGTCATGTGCCACTCTTATCCCTTCAGGATCTTGCCAAAGGCATTTCTATTATGAGCCTAGCCCAACCCTCCCCTAAATGTTGGCTTGGCTTGTAATGGCTTGGTGCCAGCACGCCACCAGTGCCAGTTTTTTTGTCAGCTGGTTATCCCCTCCTGGCTTTGGAGCATGCTGCGATGTAAGCATCTGCGGGAGAGGGATAAAAAGCAGGAGAAAGAGCTGACATGGATAATCAGGATATACTTGTCCACTCACTGCATTCATAAGGGGACAGAGAATGCTTCCAAGAAAAACAAGTGACTGTTTATTATTTAGCATCTTAAAACTCTCTCTCTCTCTCTCTGTATACACACACACGTGTGTTGTGTGTGTGTGTAACAGGGCTTGAACAGCACAGTTGTAATACAAGGTCTGCCTTTGGGTGGACATCACCAAAGAGGACAAAAGAGGATATGGATTTGCATAATATTTAAAGATGCTAATATATATGGAGAGAGCTGCAAATATAGAAATAATGGGTATCCAGTAGGGGCCATGCATGTGCAGCCAGCCCTGCCGGGCCCTGGTCTGCACATGGCCATGATATGCTTCTGAGAGCAAGCCCCAGTGCGAACAAAAACGCTGGTTTCTGGAAGGGGCGTGACAGCCCCTCTTGGATATTACCCAATGACTATAATTCAAATAGAAATACAAAACATCGCACCATAATGAGGAAGACTAAGTGACTTGCATGCCTGCTTAGTCAGCTGTCCAGGGTCTCTGCTCTCCCTTCTTACGGTCCTGTATTTGTAAACTGGACTTGGACTGGACAGCCCTTCAAATAGAGTTCGCCTTCAAATAGAGGAATGTCCTCTGTAAAGCTGGCCACTCACGTCTACCTCCAAAAATCCATCCCTGGATCTAGTGGATAGATGATAGAGTGCCTCTAGCAATGGCTTCTGGAACAGGGCTGATACCTCAGTCGGTGAAGGCCTGCTTGCTAGGCCTGCTCGGCCCTGCCATGTCTGTAGCAGCAAGCTCCTCTAAGAGCAGGAATAAGGGACTTTTTTAATTTAGGTTTTGTGGGTCTTGGTTTTTGCTTTCTCAGTTTACACTGCGGTGACACTGTAAAAAAATCAAATCTATAGTTCTTAGAATCCATGCTTTTCAACACTTGTTAAAAGTTATATTTGAATATTCAGCACAGCGTGTCAAATAATCAATTTTAGTATTTAGTTTGCTGTAAACAAAGTATAACAGGCTCAGCAAGGATCCAAGAAGAACAAGAACTCCGAGAGAGAGAGAGAGAGAGAGAGAGATTTCCAAATGTACATTTTAAATGTCAGATCACATTTTGAAAAGGGTTTTAGAAGAGTTTTCCTGAGCAAAGCAAGCTCCAGAACCATTTGCAATGTGATCACAAACTAGGCAAGAATCGGTGACTTGTATAAAAAAAAATGTTCAGAAAATTACTTCAAATGTATCTGCATGTCAGCCTCCCTAAAGCACTTCTAGTGACTTATAAAGTTTCATTTCTGTTCTGGAAATGGAAAACTGCCTTCTGATCGGTAGGTTGTCACCATCTGTCCAAGTCATATACATTCATGCTTCAAAATGTGATAAGGCGGCCCAAATGCATTGGGGAGGTGGGGCTGTTCCTTCTGTGCAGTGGGGCCCGGAACCTCTGTCCCAAAGGCTTGCCCTAATGGCACCATTGCTTATCATGATGTGCAGAGTAAAGGAAGAGTCCACATTTTGCAGGGATCTCAGTGTGAGGATGTGTGTACAATACAAGAGAGCCTTTTCCCTTGTGGCACATAGTATGTGGAACTCTCTGCCCTGGAAGGTTCAGTTGACCCCACTTTGAAATTCTTCCATTACCACTTGAAGATAGATCTTTTCCAGCAAGACTTTAATTTATCTGCTGCATAAATGTGTTTTCTGTTTAGTCCTCATTCTTGAATTTTAGCTCTTTTTTGTTTTAAAATTTTAGTTTTACTGCTTCTTTTGTATTTTTATAAATTTGTTATATATTTTTGAATGATATGATAGGTTGTGGGTTTTTTGCTGTTTTCTTGTCATTATATGAGTAGCTTTGTTATCTCCATTTTGGAAGTGGGATAAATGTTCCCATGTTAACAAATAGACAAATAATTAACTGCTTTGTCCAACATATTTTGGTAAAAGCCACACACATCTTAACATTTTCCAGTGTCAGAGGTGGAATCATAATTTAAAAGGTAAGTCTGAAAACAAAAATGTGAGTCAGGTGATATTTTTCCAGGAGTGCTTTATTCGTATTCCAGCATACTGTTATGGGATTTGGGTTAGGTTGAATGATCTCCCCTCCAACTCGGTAATTCTTGAGGCCAGGGTACTGGGCTTGAAACTTGCCAGGCAGATCTGGCCAAGGCACATCCATAGCTAAGCAGACTAGAGGTTCTAGGTTGCCACGGGAACTAAAGAGTAAGCAGATGGTTCTAAATGGCCAGTGAATTTCTGAATGGGATGCCTCTCCCCTCCCACGAGCACTGCTGTCATTCAAGTGCCTGAGGTTTTGGAAGAGTATTGGGACATAGAAGGCAGAGAGAGAGAGAGAGAGAGAGAGAGAGAGAGAGATGAGTTGCTCTCTGCAGGAATCTTATGGTGCTGGCCATGAGGGTCTGATGTGGGAACAACACACTGGATTTTGTTGGGATGTTTAATGGTGTACCTCCACCTCTGCTCAACCTGTATATTCCTAAGTAAATACAAATATTGCAGCACACCTGTACATCTCTACTGACCTCACTGCAAAGGAAACTGAATGTGTGCAAGTGGAAACCCTGAAATTTCTCACTGCTCGAAGTAATTGGGGTGCGTGTAAGAATATGAATTTGTGCTGGCTATGTAACCAAAGAAACATGTCTAATTCATATTAATTAATATTAATATTTTCAGGGTTTTGATTTTATTCATTTATTTATTATTGCATTTATATCCTGCCTCTTTCCTCTTGCAAGGAAGCCAGGGCAGCTTACATGGTTCTCCTCCTCTCCATTTTATCTTCACAACGGATCTTCACAACAAGAGTCAGTGACTAGCCCAAAGTCACCCAGTGAGCTTCATGGTCAAGTGGGGACTAGAAGAACCCAGATCTCCTGAGTCACCGTCCAGTACTCTAACCCCTACACCATCCTGGCTCTCTAATACACTGGCTCTCTAATGTTGTATCTTCGTTTCCTTTGTCTTTGAACCAACAGCATTTTTAATCGGGGGGAGGGGATGACAATATGTTGCTACATTCTCATTTGCTATGAACTGATACAACTCAATTTAAAGTCAATGGAGTTGCATGCATTTTCACCCAGCTAAAGCTCTCGTCTTTTTCTGGGTGTAATTATTTAGCGGTAGGGCCAAGCCATGGAGTAACACTGAACACCCCATCATTCTTGGAGTTTTGACTACAAACTTCAGATATGGGTCTCTTGTTAAAAGGTAGAAGGCCAGCGTCCAATAAGCCCATAATAGAGAAGTGTCTATAGTGTTCCAGCTGATGTCTTTATCTCTCTGGATTATTCCTCTATACTCCCTTGAAATGTTCAGTAATAAATTAATAATTTATGCTAAGTGAAGTTATGCTGTTGTATGCCCAGCTGATCAAAACAGAGCAGCTGCTGAGCTTCATGAAAGCAGTTACTGAAATCCTCATGGCTTTAAAGGAGACTAGAGTGTCCGTATATGTAGACAGATCAGGTAGTAGTTGGGGCAAGAGGGGCGATGGGGGGAGGGAGAAAATGGTTTTGTGGAACTATGCCAGACTGTTTTTGTCTCTTGCCTCTCCCTGTTCTATAGTTCTGCAGTCTGGATCTAAGGGTTGTATCCAGTTGGTGTCCCTCCACTGATGGAAGCTGTGGCCCCCCTAGAGCCCCACAGCGCACAAAGTCCCCAACTTACCACCCAGAGAGCAGTGGCATCAACAGCTGGGCCAGGCCCACCAGGACTGATGCTGGTCACCACAGACTCCTTTCCTCTTATTTTTACAAAGTGGCAGGCAACCAGACATTGTGCAGACAACCCTTTTATTACTTTTTTGCATTTAAAAGACAGTACCCTTTTCGGCAGCAAAATTTTGCTTATTCCCAAGTAAATGTGTTTATCGTCAGGGCAAGAGAAACAAACTCCTTTATTCCTGTAGACATGTTAGTGCTATAGGGCAATTAAGTTTAGGGTGGGGGACTTCCACTGGTGTTAATGTGTTGCAGAACCCAGAGTCAGAGAGACCACGGAGTGAAGGAAAAAGAGATTCTTTATTTAACGCGCGGGCTTAAGGCTGGAATCGTTTCCAAAGAGCCAGAAGCCCCGATTTACATTAGCACATTGGTTTTATAGACATTGTGACATATATGAAATGGCTCTTCCTCTCCCTCCCGCATGGGGTTGCAATCCTCAACATTTTTCCTCCTAGCACTATTGTTTATAATACAAGAACTGGGTTATAGGGTAGCCATGATAAGGAGAGAACAGAAGAGAACAGCAGAGAACAAGATATACAATTGTATGACCTTTGACAAGATAAGGAATTCCTGTGTCTCGTCAGCTTACAACAATATATTCAAGGGAGAAAGAGCTCAGCAAGAACATGAAGCATGAGACTGCATGAGGCTACTTAGTCTGACCCCCGATATGGCTGCTACATTCCCCCCTTAAATGCATAATTTCATTACAATTATAGCATTTTTGATAACCATACAAAGCTTTTTGTGACATACATATTACTTAGCCTCTTGTTGGGCTATTAGAGCATAGAGGGCAGCAGTTTTACTAGCTGAGACATAAAACAGATTGGTTAAACAGCGCATAAGACAAGGAACGCAGAGACATAACAGAACTTTTATGAACAATACTGGTAGAATTAGGATGAACAATGCTTTTAAGCCAGCTAAGATCTGGAAGCCAAGGGGTTAACTAATTGAGCTAATTGTTTTGTCTTATTGTTTTGTTAGCTACTATATTGTGCAGCTTGTTGATTTGTTTATCTACAGCATTGCCATTATCAGTTAAGTTAAAACAACAGAGCTTTTGGTGTGTCTCACAACTTAAATGATGAAGAAGGAAGAGGTAATCTATACCAGCTCTATTTTCTAGAACTGCACCTTTTAGATCACGCAGCTTTTTATTTAACAATGACAATGCTCGTGAGGTGGCATTTATGCATTTGGCTAAGCTGCAAGCTAACCGGTTGATTTCCAGACCATTAGCCACGGCTAAACTTGGAACCCCAACTAGTGACATTGCTAAGGCCAATTTTTCTGAGTCAGAATATAACTGCACATGACTATTACAATTTTTAGTTAGTTGGAGTGCTCGAGGCTGCCGTTGACGGATTTTTTCAGGCTACAGGGGAAGAATTGGCACCAGTTCAATTGGCGGCTGAGGCAACATGGGTGGTTATCAGACAAGTTGGCAGGAATGAATGACCAAGTGCGGGAATTACATGTCTAAAACCATCCATGAGGCAAAAGTATGTGGGCATCATTAAAAGATATGTTTTGAATTTTATTACAGTGGAAGGGGGCCAGGGATAGCTTTATATTTTCTGGAAAATTTTTGACAATTAAGCATTCGTGCACACGTAGCATTTGTTTCAGCAATGATGGGGGTGCGTAGAGTGAACTCTGTAGGGGGTAGGATCTTTGCAACCACGCCCCAATTAGCATTTTGGGAATAAGTTAAACTTACACCATAAACTTTTAACATGGTATCTTTTTGAATTTTCCCAGGATGTCTACAGACAGGTATTAGACAAGAGCTAATAAGCCTGTTTGCAGGTATACCTCTTGGCAAACAAAAATGTTTTACTCTTGTGATGTTAGCCAGGTGAAGCCAGTAATTATCAGCAAATCACTGGGACAAACTTCTTTTTCCAGGGGCAGACCCCCCTTTTTGCACCTTATTAAGGAAACACAATGCAACACTACTAACACTACAACACGCATGTTTGATCTTCTTTGGGATCTGACCGTACGCTGGGCAGCTATTCACCTGGCAAGCTGCAGTAGGGTCTAGTCCCCTTCTTCAATTCTCCAGTTGCAGGTCTGACCGTACGCAGGGGGACAGTTTCCCGGTGTGTCCACAGTAAGGTCTAGCCTGAGTCTTCTTACTGCTTTTTCAGAATGATTTTTAAAGGATTTTCAGGATTTCTGTTTACAGTCTACTCTCCCCCTCTCGCTCTCTTGACTCGTGTCCAATGTATCCAGGGTTTAATTCTAGCTGCTTTCATAGCTGCGGGGGTGGAAAGTATGACAGTTCTGAGTTCTTTCCATCTGGGAGTCAAAGGGTTATTTTTCCCTCTTTAACTCATACTTTAACTCTTGGTTGGAAAGGATGAACTTCTGTGATGGGAATGGCTTATTTTTTTAAGACAAAGCGACGCTGGGCTTGAAGACCTTTGCTCAGTGTTTGGACTTCTTGTTGCTTGCTTTTGATGCTGCTCCAGTGTCAATCATGAAGTCAATGTCACGGCCCCTCACAGTCAATGTCACGGCCCCTCTCAAGCTGTCTCCCTCTTCGCCCATTCTGGCCCCTTTGGTTTTCTCTTTTGTGTATTTGATGTATTTTATTTGGGCATTCATGCCACTAATGTCCATCTTGTCCATACTGGGCACACTGGTTCTTTTTTTAAGAATCTTCTGCCTCTGCTGGGTCTTCTTCTTTTTTCTTTCGTTTACGTCTTCTTGGGCCTCTGGGTCGAGGGGGGTGTACTGGCGATAGGCATTTGAAAGACGCTCCAAGTACGCTCTGGGGCCTTGGTGGCACCTTGCAGCACTTTAGACACTTTGGTCATATTAACTGACTTCTTCATACCTGCCTTTCATGGCTTCTAACAGCAGGGTTTGATACTGGGTGAGGCGCTCTAGCCCCACTTGTGTTTTGGGATTCCAGCAGGGGGGGTTACTTACAAGGAGACTTTATTGGGTAACTTACAGCACACAGGCGTACTTAATGGCTGGATCAGACAGCTTCTCTGAACCACGAGCTATTGGGCTAAATGGGTTTTTATACTATACATGTTACCCATGAGGCAGCACAACACTAGCAAGCATTTTCAGCATAGGCTAGAAGTGCTTGGTTCTCAGGCACAGCTTCCTGTAAACAACTTCGCTTCCCAAAGTGCTTGATAACACTTTTTATTTATTAGTATGGGAAGACAAATTTTTTCTCTTTCTTTTGCTTTCTTTTTCTTTGCTGATCTGCCTGTATTGCAGATCATGTTTCAAACTTTTTATATAAAACTTTCTGCTCCATGCACCAGCCTTGTCTCTTTATTTGTCTTTTTCAAGTTAAACTTACTTAAACTTTTCTGCCTTACACTAGTCCCACTGACACACATTTGGGATAGGCTCTTCTTCTCCTTCTAGTTACATTTTCTTTATCTTAAAGAACTATTACATTATTGTGGCTACTTTATCCCAGGTAATAAGCTCCAGGCACAATCAGCTGCTTTTAATTTATCCTGGGGGCAACTATGGCCACGCTTCTTTTTTTACAAATTTTTTTTTTTCTTTGCCTTTTGCCTTTTCTTTTTCTCTCTTCTCTATCTGTCTTCTACTTTCTCTATTCCTTCTTTTCTACTTGCTTTTGTCTTTTCTCTTCGTCATCCATTGGGAACTACACTTAGTATCATTTGGAGTTGCAACTAACACTAATCTGCAAATATCACATATACTTTATGATATTTAAGAAATCATAAAATATACACAACAAACTTTTTTTGCAATTTAACACAATGAATGGAAAACACTTTTTGCATGGTAAGGCATGATGGAGCAGATCCAGCAATTATACTGGTCTTCTGGCTGAAAGCTCAGGGCTCATTAAAATCAAGGGACGGGCATACCCACACACGCAGAGTTCTAGGTCACCATTTTTGCATCGGCAACTCTATGCTGCATGAGTTCTGGCAGAAGGAAATCTAAAAGTTATAAATCAAACTTAGCCTGCTGTACACTGAGCTGACTACAAACATAGACACATGGTCCACAGCGATGAGAGTTCAAGTTTATCAAAAGCTTCACAGCACTGTCCATGGCAAGTTTGTGACAATTTAAAATTTTAGTTCATGTGCAGAGTGTCTCTAAAAAGCCTAGACATTGATGGAGGCAAACAGAGAAGGCTCTGGGCAATGAAGATGCGATGTTTCCAGCAAAGGCTCTCCACTTTTGCATTAGTTTAAAAAGGGGAAGTGTGGCCCTACACCCCTTCTGACAGACAAGGGCCTTTAACTTTTTAGCAAGGCTTCTGTTTAAACAGAGCGGCACAGCTCAGCTCTCTAGCCATGATGCTTTAACTTGGGCAACTCCTTTGTAAATTTTATTTTACTTCTGTCAGGTTCTCTCACAGACATTTTAAAAACTTACTCTTTTTTTTTTCTTTTCTAACCTGGTACACAAAAGCACTGAAACACTGAGTGCCGAAACTCAGGACGCTGGGGGGTGATGGGCATTGCCTTATACTTGCATTTTTCAGGCAGCCATTAATCTTCGGGGAGGCGGTGGGGTGATTTGCAGGACTTCAAAGGCAGGCTTCTCAGTTTGTTTGTATTTGTAAATCCCAAGCTCAAAACAGGACATGATGAGGTACAGGGCCACCAAATTCTTGCTTTGGCACGGGCAACAAATAACTCGGGTTAGCTTTCTTCACTGGGGTCTCAAACAGGAAAACAGTCTTAATTTAAAGTTGTAACATCACTGACAGCGTCAGCCAGCCAGCTACACAGATCTCATTGTTTTTTCAAGACAGTTGCTCCAATATCTTTTTTTCTTCTCAATCAGGTTGGGTCTCCCAGCTTACACAGTTTATTGCAGCTTCCAGGAGCATGGCAGTAGCGTGATTTTGGCTTGGCCAGGAACATGCTGTCTGGTTTCTCGGTCTCTTTAGCACACACACTTAGGCAGTGTAACACTGGATACTCAAATCAGTGAGATTTCTTCATTGCAGGGAATCCCACGGCAAAAGCTTAATGGTTACGCTCTTCAGAAATCATATAGCTGATGGTCAGTAGCTACAGGCTCTATGCAATTTTAACACAGTTCAAAGCTAAACACGGTTACCTTGACAGAGATCTTCAACGTGGTCTTTCCGCTTCATTCTGCTTTGGGACAGTCTTATGGCACACTTTTCACTCGAAGAGGGGTCTAGCCTGTGCTCTGGGGGCTGATTCTTCACCTTTATTTTCTATTTTGCCTTCATTTTCTGGGTCTTCATTTTCAGTTTCCATTTCTTAGGGATTTTATCTCAATTAGGCGAGGTGATGATGTTGCACAACTCAGAAGGTTGTGGGCAATTTTCCTGCCCCCCCTCTCTCGGCGCGCTAGGCTAACAGCTACTTCTTCGGCCTTACACTCTTACGCTCCCACGCTTTGTTAAAAGCCAGACTGTCCTGCAACATTTTTCTAATTAACAGCCTCAGATCTTGTTTTTTTTTTTTCTCTCAGCTCGACCTTGAGCTTTTTGCTGTTTTCTCTCTCTATTCTGAATCTTTTTTTAAAAAAAACCTTTTTCCTTCTTTGTTTGACATACATCTCAAGGGGGTGCAAGGTTTGCTTCCCCCACCACCCATAGCCTCCCTCCTAAATTGAAGACAGACACAATTAGGGAATGGGAATTGGTCAGTGAGTAAGGGGTCTCACTGGCCGACACAAGAGGATTTTTCACATCACGCACTTTGCTACTGGCCTGGGCACCCGGACGGTCAACGGTATGCTTCAGAAACCGCAGTAGCCACTCACACAATCATCAATCTCTCCACTACATCCATATGTCCCTGCCACCCACTTTTCCCACTTTTTACCAGAGCGGAAAACGGCTTCCCCAGCTTCCTCAGCTTCCTACTGAGTACTGGCGTGCTAGGTACTGGCGCCCACTCGGGGGTGTGATCAGGCCCCCCTTCTACCCGCAAGGAGTAGGTTCTTTTGTATACGTATACCACCAACACTGACCTTCTTTATAAGGCGGGGCCCTCTTTTTTTCTGCCCAGTGGCCTTTCTCCCTAAAGGCGGGGCCCTCTTTTTCCCATATACTTGCCTTTCTCCTGAAGGCTTCCAATGTGGGTTTCAACTCAATTGCAGCTGCGATATAGGCAGGGCTCAAGTTCCTTCCTCCGCTTCTCAAGGTTCTCTTGCTGCTCGCTACCGTTTGGGCGATCCCGGTGCAGGCTTTCTCCCATTCACTCGACAAAAAGGTCGGTGGCGCCAAGAAAGGGAGGCATGCGCCGAGCTCGTCTTCCCGGTGCGGCGATCAAGAGCAGGCAACTGCCACCTGTCTGGCTCAGAGCCTGCCACATCCGAGTCACGGCACCATTTATGTTGCAGAACCCAGAGTCAGAGAGACCACGGAGTGAAGGAAAAAGAGATTCTTTATTTAACGCGCGGGCTTAAGGCTGGAATCGTTTCCAAAGAGCCAGAAGCCCCGATTTACATTAGCACATTGGTTTTATAGACATTGTGACATATATGAAATGGCTCCTCCTCTCCCTCCCGCATGGGGTTGCAATCCTCAACATTTTTCCTCCTAGCACTATTGTTTATAATACAAGAACTGGGTTATAGGGTAGCCATGATAAGGAGAGAACAGAAGAGAACAGCAGAGAACAAGATATACAATTGTATGACCTTTGACAAGATAAGGAATTCCTGTGTCTCGTCAGCTTACAACAATATATTCAAGGGAGAAAGAGCTCAGCAAGAACATGAAGCATGAGACTGCATGAGGCTACTTAGTCTGACCCCCGATATGGCTGCTACAAATGGACTCTTTTCTTCTAAGCTTAACTGCATGAGATGGGGCCAATTTTCCTTCAGGAAAATTGTGGAGGGAGGGATAGCAAGAGATTGCAAATTAATTGCAATTGAAGAGGGAGTGCTGATTTGGGATGATCTGGGGTGGAGTACAAATGAACCCAAGAATTTATTTCATTTGAGATGATTCAGATGAGAAATTAATTGGCCAGCTTTGCCTTCTGTGAAATTTAAATAAATCCTAACTCTTTTAGGTGCCTAGCAATGCTCAACTGGAAATGGGAGTCATTGTCCTTACTGTAAGATAGAACATGGCATTCAGTACTCGCCAAAGCTGACTGATTGAGCCTTACATCTGTCTGTCTGTCTGTCTGTCTGTCTGTCAGTCTGTCTTTCCTTCCTTCCTTCCTTCCTTCCTTCTTTTCTTTTCTTTAAGGGAGATCTTTTTCGAAGAATGATATGACATGGCAATGACAGCGGCAAGGCAAGTGTTCTTGCTGCTCTGGTAACATCTGCAAAGTGTTTCCCAGCAGAATTATTCTGCATGGTATCAGCTTGTAAGTGTGGCGTGCCTCTGCTCTGAGCCAAAATCAAATTCTGTGTGCTCTGAAAAGTTTCCCATTAAAATCGCAGAGAAAAGTGCTCATATTCAGCATGGTCTAGGACAGCCTTCCTCAACCTGGCGCCCGCCAGATGTTCTAGACTACAACTCCCATCATGTCTGTTCATTGGTTATGCTGGCTGAGGCTGATGGGAGTTGTGGTCTGGAACATCTGGACAGCATCAGGCTGGGGAAGGCTGCTCTAGGATCTGCTCCTTGATCTGCAGAGTTGGGACTTGGGCCATGGGAGGTAACAGCCTTCTCCTATGGATCCAAAAGAAACAGAGCTGCGTTCAATATTTGCGCTGATCTTTTTGGCACATTCCACCGGCACCATCTCCACTGGGCTTCTTCTCCCTCCCTCAGTTGTCATCTAGCAGGAGTCATTCTACTTGGCGACAGCAGAGGGGGAGATGGGAATCAGGGCCACTCCCTTGGTTCCTCCTCTCCCTCAGCTGGTTCCATTAGGGTGGTCATTACAAGAATGCTGTCACTTTAGAAGCAGGCAAGGAATAAGAGGCAAAGCCCTGGGATTCAACTACACCCCTTTCTTTACCTCATGTTCCTTGCAAAAGTATAATCTGGTATAACTGGAGAAAAGTAAATTTTCATATATAATCTTGACCTTTATTTAACCAGCCTGCTTTATTCTAAGACAGAATCCTAATGAAACACTGGCCAGTCAAGGCTTGATACCTTCATTACAGTTAGTTTCAGAGGTCAAATAACTGTTGTTACGCACAAAGTTTAACAGATTTCTCTCCATTTCCTTATTAAAACAATTCCAGAGTTCCGTTCATCTAAATTCATTTACCAATGGATACAAGTCAGGCTCAGAAGACACTAGGATGGCCAGGTAGGAAAGAGGACAGTGGTGCTTCACCTTTAATAGTTATCATGCAAGCTACACCTGCAGAAATTCCCTCTTGTATACAAGTATTAAAGGTGCAGGAGTCCTGTCCTCTTTTGATCAGGCCATCCTAGAATCCCCATTACCATATCTCTTATTTGGCTGGAGGTCTGTCTTCATTGGTGATTTGGAGGTCCTTTGAGGCACATGATGTCATGTGACCAGTCTGCAGCCATTCTGGAGTTTACCTGTGGGGAAGCCACATTTTTGCAGAGTACTTTTACTCCTCCCCCCCTTTTATTAAGCTCCCTTGTGGTTCAACTGCTGTATGCCACCCCTCTGCTTCATCGGTATGACTGGGCATTCCTAGGGGTGTGTTTTTCACCTGGCTGGGACCTTGGTAACCTAGGTAACTAGAGTAATGAGCCTGCCTTTCCAACTCATCAATGCGCTAGAGCACTCTTCCATGCCTTCAGAATCATGCTGTGCTTTTTTTCGCCAGTGGGAATAACTACCCTCCATTTCCCAGCCCATCCCCCTTGAGATCCATGGTTATGCACTTCTCTGATGCTTGTGTTACTTCGCTGCTTCTCTGCACAGTGGGAAAGGGCTGGCTGGGGTTGCCTCCTTCTGCCAGCACTTCTGCTACTAGCACTTCTGCTGGCCTCCTCTCCTCCCTCTCCTGCATTTTTTAGTTTTCACTGTATCATCCTAGCAGTACAGCGAAATACCGGAGCTGCAGGTTCCTGCTCCTCTGGCCACCTCCTCTTGCTAGATAGCTAGTACTTGAAATAGTGTAGCTCCAATTTTCTCAATGGGAAAAAGATGCTACAGATTCTCAGTGGGGGTAAAGCAAGCAACAGAGGCTGCAGACTGAGAATGGGTGAAGCAGCTAGATGGCTGAATTTACTCCCTGGAAAAGGAGAAAGGGGTGGGAACTCTAACTCTCTGGCTTTTGGCTGGAATGGAATTGTGAAATTGTGCTAGTGGGATGCTCTTATGGGAAGCCTTCAGTTGCTTTCAGGGATAATATCATGGTAGCCAGGGGAGCCTGGACAGGGGCAGGAAACAAACCTCTCTCATTGGTTGAGCAGCCCATGCTGGGTTGATGACATTCAGTTCTACTCCCTCCATCCAACCTGGGAGTATGTTGCTTTCAAGCACTGTGTAAGCCATGAAAAATGGATTTTAAAGGTAAGGTACACTCACCTTTTCTTGCTTTGTGTGTCCCTGGTGGACCAAAGCCGATTCCATGAAAATCCGGATAATACTCCAATACACTGCTCATTCCGTTGTCATGAAGATCCCCCCTGGGTTTCTTTCACTATTCCCAGGTCTGTCTTTATTGATGGAGTGGTTAAAACTGTAGCATCTAAATTCCTCCCCAAACAATATTTGCTTTATCAGGCCTATAAAGACTTACAGCTAGTTCGGGGGGGGGGGGCATAGATAGAGCAGATCTTTCTCTCCACCCACAAAGAGTGACCTGCAGGTGGTGAAGGAGGTCTGCCCTCAGAAGCCACCCTGTTGTGGGCACTACTGCCTTTGCCATCCCACCATCAGTGCTCCAATAGCAGTAATGTCAGAAAGAGGACATTCCAGGAGTAGACAGGAGACAGACTGGGAGAGGCTTTGGATCCACTGGATCTTTACTCTCCAGTACCACTTCCCCAAATAATTTTAAGAGATTTAGCTCAGTGGTAGAGTACATGGTCTTAGGTTCAATCCCTGGCATCCAGGTAGGACTAGGAAAGACTCCTGAACGTAACCTTGGAGAGCCGCTGCAAGTCAGTGTTGACAATATTGGGCTAGATGGAACAAGGGTCTGACTCGGTATGCCAGCTTCCGTGTGCCTGTCTCATAAAATTAACTGACTCCAGATTCATTCATCTGTGTCCCAGAGAGATGTCTTTATTTCCACACCAAGCTCATCCAAATTACAAATACTAAATGTGTCGTTGTTGGGGTCGGTGGGTGGGACTTGTAAAATTCCATCACATATCGCTGTACTTATTACTTGAATATTCATTATCATAGTGCCTACTAAAGCCCTCAAATCTTTTACGTTTCACTGTTTTCCATCCATATATGATCATCCATATAATCAGCACTGTGAGACATATCTTGGGGTTTTGTATCTCTAACAGTAGCAACCACTTCTATTTACTGATCATCTGCTTCATCCCTTCCCTTAGACAACACCAGCAGTTAAGTGATTCCCCTAAAGAAAGCAACTCAGTTTTTAAAAATGGTAAAGTCAAGAGACTATCCTCTTGGATTTGATAAGTTCCCACCAGCGGAGATCCTATCAACACTCTCCCCAGACACCAAATCAATTTTCCTCACTCCCTCACTGTTAACATGGGGGCAGGGGGTGTATCAGGTGATGATGTCCTAATTAATCCTATAATCTCATTTACTCCTTTCTTCAACTGGTCCTTTTGATGGGCATCTGTCAGTGCAATAGCATTATTCTTCCTTCCCTTCTTCCACTGTGGATATGTCAGTATTTGGCCCTTTTTTGCTACAAGGGCTAACAAAATTCTACATTCAGTGCTTCCCACCACTCATAGTGGATTTCACTTTCCTTTTGTTCCTGTTTGCATGGCCAGTCTTACTTCTGGTAAGAGCCATATAAAAAGCCAGTTAAACAACACACTTTAACATAACACTGTAAATAAAACCACTAATCATAAAATGCAGCCAGTCTGACATCTGGCGGTACAAATCTATGGTGCAACCACACTTGGAGTGCTGTGTCCAGTTCTGGTCACCACACCTAAAAAAAAGATATTATAGAGCTGGAAAAAGTGCAGAAAAGGGCAACTAAAATGATCAAGGGGCTGGAGCATCTCCCCTATGAGAGAAGGTTACAACAGCTGGACTTGTTTAGCTTGGAAAAAAGGAAGGTAAGGGGACACATGATAGAGGTCTACAAAATGATGCATGGTGTGGAGAATGTGGATAGGGAGACATTTTTCTCCCTGTCTCAAAATACTAGAACCCGGGGTCATCCCATGAAGCTGATGGGTGGGAGATTCAGGACAGATAAAAGGAAGTACTTCTTCACACAGCACATAGTTAAACTATGGAATTCGCTACCACAGGATGTAGTGATGGTCACCAATTTGGATGGCTTTAAAAGGGGGTTGGACAAATTCCTGGAGGAAAAGACTATCAATGGCTATTAGTCTTGATGGTTATGTGTTACCTCCAGGACCATAGGCAGTGAGCCCATGTACACCAGTTGCTGGGGAACATGGGTGGGAAGGTGCTGTTGTGCTCATGTCCTGCTTGTGGGTTCCTGGTTGACAGCTGGTTGGCCACTGTGTGAACAGAATGCTGGACTAGATGGACCCTTGATCTGATTCAGCATGGCTCTTCTTATGTTCTTATCTTATGATAACCATATAGAAATCAATTAAATCATACTTTTAAAATAAAGTATTTAAGGCATGTAGGCCTAGGCTGTGTAGCTTTATTATGTTAATTTGTTTTCATTCCATCCAGCCCTTACATTGTTAATACTAGTTGTGTGTGCATGTGTGTGTGTTCAAAATATATTGCAGTTTTTATTAGGACATTATAGGAAAGGTACATATGGGTTCTAAGGTTTGTTGTATACAGCCACCTTGAGAACCATTTCTTGGTGGAAAGGTAGGGTATAAGACACATTAACATGGAATGCTTTCTGTCTCTGATTCTTTGGAGTAATTCATTCATAGAAATAGAACTGGTTAAATAACAGGAATTAACTTAGACATCCTGTGTTCTGAAGGGTGTTGAGCATTTTTAGGAGGAACAGTTAGCATTTGAGACATCTTTTAGCTGTTCTTTAAGACTTTTTTGATTTTGCTACTACAGCATGAAAAGTGAGAGAATTCAAGTAGAACACTGCCATCAAGTGTTTAATGACCATTATTGCCAAGAAAAAAAATGTTATAAGCTTAGCAAATCAAGAATAAGACAGTGTGTGGATCACCACAAACTGTGGCAAGTTCTTAAAGAGATGGGAGTACCAGACCACCTTACCTGTCTCCTGAGAAACCTGTACGAGGGACAAGAAGCAACAGTAAGAAC
Organism: Heloderma suspectum; assembly: GCF_057233095.1. NCBI lineage: Eukaryota > Metazoa > Chordata > Lepidosauria > Squamata > Helodermatidae > Heloderma > Heloderma suspectum. The sequence goes on from NC_139459.1 coordinate 93,913,217, forward strand.
CAGACATGGAACAACTGATTGGTTCAAAATTGGGAAAGGAGTACGACAAGGCTGCATATTGTCGCCCTGCTTATTTAACTTATATGCAGAGTACATCATGAGAAATGCCGGGTTGGATGAATCACAGGTCGGAATTAAGATTGCTGGGAGAATTATCAACAACCTCAGATATGCAGATGACACCACCCTAATGGCAGAAAGAGAAGAGGATCTAAAGAGCCTCTTGTTGAGGGTGAAAGTGGAGAGTGCAAAAGTTGGTTTCAAACTCAACATTAAAAAAACGAAGATCATGGCATCTGGTCCCATCACTTCCTGGCATATAGAAGGGGAAGAAATGGAAGCAGTGACAGATTTTACTTTCTTGGGCTCCAAGATCACTGCAGATGGTGACTGTAGCCATGAAATTGGAAGACACTTGCTCCTTGGGAAGAAAGCTATGGCAAACCTAGACAGCATAGTAAGAAGCAGAGACATCACCTTGCTGACAAAGGTTCGTATAATCAAAGCTATGGTTTTCCCAGTAGTAACATATGGCTGTGAGAGCTGGACTATAAGGAAGGCTGAGCGCCAAAGAATTGATGCTTTCGAACTGTGGTGCTGGAGAAGACTCTTACGAGTCCCCTGGACTGCAAGGAGGTCAAATCAGTCAATGCTGAAGGAAATCAACCCTGAATGCTCATTGGAAGGACAGATACTGAAGCTGAAGCTCAGATATTTTGGCCACCTAATGTGAAGAGAAAACTCCTTGGAAAAGACCCTGATGCTGGGAAAGATTGAAGGCAAAAGGAGAAGGGGATGGCAGAGGATGAGATGGCTAGATAGCATCACCGATGCAATGAATATGAACTTGAGCACACTCCGGGAGAGAGTGGAGGTCAGGAAGGCCTGGCGTGCTATGGTCCATGGAGTCATAGAATCATAGAATAGTAGGGCTGGAAGGGGCCTACAAGGCCATCGAGTCCAACCCCCTGCTCAATGCAGGAATCCAAGTCAGAGCATCCCTGACAAATGGCTGTCCAGCCTCGTCTTGAAGGCCTCCAGTGTGGGACAGCCCACCACCTCCCCAGGTAATTGGTTCCATTGTCGTATTGCTCTTACCGTCAGGAATGTTTTCCTGATGTTCAGCCGGAATCTGGCTTCCTGTAACTTGAGCCCATTATTCCGTGTCCTGCACTCTGGGATGATCAAGAAGAGATCCTGGCCTTCTTCTCTGTGACAACCTTTCAAGTACTTGAAGAGTGCTATCATATCTCCCCTCAGTCTTCTCTTCTCAAGGCTAAACATGCCCAGTTCTTTCAGTCTCTCCTCATAGGGCTTTGTTTCCAGTCCCCTGATAATCTTTGTTGCCCTCCTCTGAACCCGCTCCAGTTTGTCTGCATCCTTCTTAAAGTGTGGTGCCCAGAACTGGACACAGTACTCCAGATGAGGCCTAACCAGTGCTGAGTAGAGAGGAACTAGTACTTCCCAGGATTTGGAAGCGATGCTTCTATGAATGCAGCCCAAAATAGCATTTGCCTTTTTTGCAGACACATCACATTGTTGGCTCATATTCAGCTTGTGATCAACAACAATTCCAAGATCCTTCTTGCTTGTAATGTGGTTGAGCCACGTATCCCCCATCTTGTAACTGTGCATTTGGTTTCTTTTTCCTAGGTGCAGAACTTGGCATTTATCCCTATTAAATGTCATTCTGTTGTTTTCTGCCCAGCACTCCAGTCTGTCCAGATCACTTTGAATTTTGTTTCTATCTTCCAAAGTATTAGCTATCCCTCCCAATTTTGTGTCATCTGCAAATTTGATCAGCATTCCCTGCACCTCCTCCTCCAAGTCATTCATAAAAATGTTGAAGAGCACTGGGCCCAGGACTGAGCCCTGCGGTACCCCACTCGTTACCTCTCCCCAGTTTGAGAAGTTCCCATTGATAAGCACTCTTTGAGTCCGATTCTGTAGCCAACTGTGGATCCACCGGATCATTGTTTCATCTAGCCCACTTCGAGCTAGTTTGCTCATCAGGATATCATGGGGCACTTTGTCGAAAGCTTTGCTGAAGTTGAGGTATATGATGTCTACAGCATTCCCACGGTCTACAAGGGAGGTTACTTGATCAAAAAATGAGATCAGATTTGTCTGGCAGGACTTGTTTTTGACAAATCCATGTTGGCTTCGAAAAGAGTCAAAAGGGTCATGAAGAGTCGGACATGACTTAATGACTGAACAGCAACAAAAGTAGAGAGGAACAGCAGCTTTTTGTACAGATCTCCCTCATTGGTCCCAATTTTCAGAGATTTTTCCTGTTTGTAGCTCATTTTTAATGCCCTCCTTCTTCCCTGTTGCCTTCACAATGTCCCTAGTGTCCATTGCATGTTTCGGTTCTTCTGACTGCATTGATTTCTAATAGCTGCTGGAGTTGAAGGTATGCATTAACATGCTGACACCTACTCCTTCTGTTCTCCTATCGTCTTCAAGCCAGACATATCTTGTTGGGAAAATGAAATATAATCAAATAAATCAACGTATTTTGTTGAGGAATCAAAATCCAAAAGGAACATGGCTTATGTCTTAAAATCTTTAAGGGAAGCATATCCACCCCCATAATTAACTGGACAGCAGAGCTCTTGAAGACCCAAGTCGTTAGAAGAAGAATAAAATGAGAAGCCCGAGGAACCTTAGAGCAAATGAGCAGTAAGGAATCAGAAAGTAGCATGGTGATGAATAACCAAGTCCTATACATTTGTTTCTGCTGTCATGACACAAACTGTAGCTTGCTCTAGCATGGTGCCCTCTAGTGGACAAGTGAGGCAAAACCAGATAACTCTGGAAAGCCAGATGGGACATACACACACCCCGAAAACCTATTGGCAGGGTTGCATTCATTTACTTCTATAAGAACTAGGGAATGATAGAATGAAACTTCATAGGCATATTCAGAGTCTCACCCATAATTGCAAGTGACTCTGATGGTAGTGATGTATGGAAAACATCAGTGGAAATAGAAAATCTGCCCTCCTCTCCTTTCCAGGAAAGCAAGGGAAAGCATTTTTCAACACCGCCATCCAGTTTTCCTGTTCCAATTTTTAGTGTTCTAATTTTGTTTATTTTGCATGCATTGCAATGTGCACACTGGCTCCCTTAGTCAGGAAGAAGGCCCTACCTGTGCGTGCATGGCGTGCTGCCAAATTCAGAACAGTCACCCACAGCTGCACCCAGCCGTGACTCCTGAGCCTCTCCCACTGTGAATGGGTGGTGAGGTCTTGTAGATGTCACACCATGTCACACCATGGATGTGAACAGAGGATGTGAACCTCACTGGCCTGACTAACTAAGGCATACGATGCAGACTCAAGCAGGCAGCCCACAAGCAATGGAGGAGGGGAGCTGATGGTACAAAACTGATGGTGCAGTTCAGGCCAGCCAGTGATGGAGTAAATGGCACTGGCAGCAAGGCCGGTCAGGGGCACAGCGTCCCATGAGACAGCGTGCTTCCCTCTCTCTGTATGGGGAGGAGAGAAATATGAACTGGATGAGTGCTTTCTAGATGCTGAATTTTCTTACCCATAGGTGACGGCAAGGGCTGAAGCCTGCACCATCAGAGGGAGGAGAGGGGAGAGAACCAGCTAACCCAGCCCCTCCTCCTTCTGTTCCCACTTTTGCCTGCCACCAAATGGCTTTGGGCAGGGGACTTGTCAGTAAGGGTCATTCATTTTGTTATCTATTCGAAAAAATCACATTCATTTTGTTATTTGTCAGAAATGTGTTTCATTATTTACATTCGTATTCATTGTTTCTTTTGTTAACAGTGGGTTTTGCGACTGCTTGCAGTTGCAGGAGGAAGGAGAGCTCACATTGGCAACTTTTTCCAGTTTTTCCCAGAATGCCACGGATGTTGGAGCATTCTTGGGGGTGGGACTGGCAGCTCCCACTGGAGGAGGCTGAATAGTGCAATGTCCAGGGCATTCTAGAAGAAAAAATGGTGGTTGACTGGAGCCCTCACCAAAATAAGACCTGCTGCTGCTGCCACCAGAATGAATCTCCCCCACCCCAGTCCCTGAATGATACAAATGGACTCCCATTCATACTTTTGTGCATTTATTTTGGAATGAATGAATGAATGAATGAAAACTGAACAGAATAGGCCATATTCATTTCAATTTTTATTCATTTCAATCGCAGAATCATATAGTTGGAAGGTTGGCAACCCTACAGTGCCAGTAGGCCTCGTCATTAGCACTGGAAATCCTTAGTGGTACGGCCACATGGACATCAGTTCTGGGGTCAGATCACACCTTTGTAAACACTCCCACTGTGCAACTGCATTTGGAGGATGTCTACTATATTCTCAACCAGCCATAGGCACTCTGGCGAAAGGAGCACCAGCTGATAGGATCTGGCCCTGATAAGGAGACCTCTTACGTTAAACACTTTAGATGGGACACAGGCAGTCAGGAGATTGTCAGACATTGAATATGGAAGATCTTTGGCCAACATTTTCTACACCAAAGATACTTTAGTGTGGCCAGGTGTTGTGCTTTACAGAGGGCAGTCCTCCATGTGAAGGCATCTTCTATTTGAAAGGCTGGCCAGTCCAAGTCCAGTTCACAAATAAAAATCCCTCAGAAGGGAGAGCAAGAGCCTTGCAGTTGCCCATCAACTGTTAGCCCCCAGACAGCAGACAGAGCAAGCATGCAGGACACCTGACCTGCTTGCAGTGTTCCCCATTATGGTCTGATGAAGAAGACGATGATGACGATTTATTACATTTCTATACTGCTCCATAGCTGACGCTTTCTGGGCAGTTTACAAAAGTTAAAACACTGAAATACAATATACAAAGTTTAAAAAATGATTTACATAAAAGCATATGGACAGTATATACAAGCAACATATAACTAAAAACAACGTTGAACAAAAAACATTTTTTTAAAAATCCAACAATAAAACAACACAGCTTAAAATCACACAGCTTAAAAACAGTATACGAACGTTAGCAAAAGGAATAAGAGTTCTAAAAAGGGAAGGCCTGGCGGAATAACAGTCTTTAATTCCTACTTAAGGACCTTCATAGAGGCCAGCAGGTGACTTTCAACCAGCAGGTCATTCCACAACTGAGGGGTGGCAAAGGAAAAAGCCCTCCTGCATGTGACTGCCAATCTCACATTAGGCAGCTGCAGCGGAGAGCCCTCAGAGGACCTTAGGTGGCGGACTGGGACATAGGGGAGAAGGTGCTCCCTAATGATGTATTGCATTTCTATTTAAATTATAGTCATTTCTTTCTAAATTTGCTTCTCTATATAAAATCAGCATATTCAAATATTATGCAAATCTAGGCCGTCTTCCCCACTTCTTTTTTGGCAATGTGTAAGTGGCCAACCTATTCAGCATAATAAGAATAGGAAACTGTTGATAACTGATGGTGTAAAATAATTGAATAATGATTGTGATAACTGGCTACTCCTGCATAAAAGTGCCCAGACTTCTTTTTCTAGATTTCTGCACTTTAAGGCCACTGCAGAGATTGCAAAGCTACAGCGTGTTATTCTAAAAAACTTCCTTCAAATCACCGTAAGGCAAGGGTGGGCCACAGGCCCCAGGGCCAAATCTGGTCCTCCCGGGATCTCAAACTGGCCCTCCAGGGTTCCCCAGATGGCCCCACCCCCTTCCTCTGGGCCTAATCACTGGGTGGTTTCCCAACGTTTGCCATTTTTTCACCATTCTAAAAGTTTGCAATGCCTCTCCTGAGGCTTAGTTACTGGCAGTAAGAACTTTAAGCTACAATATGATGGCATTTTTTGTATTTTTGGCCCCACCTGCTTTGCCTTTGGCCCTGTGTGCTTCTGGAATATGGCCCCCGAGAGCTCCTCCAAAATTGCACTAAGTTCTCTGTTAATATAAATACAGAATGCTCAACATAATCAGTGGGATTGCTTCACATTAGGTTAGAGGAGACTCTCCTTACATGCCTTGAGAATGCTAATCCCATCATTTTGAAACCATGTAATTCTCCCAGTTAGATCTTAGGGGGGTGCAAAATTCAACCCACAATTCCACATCAGTCACTATAATGGATGGGAACTGTATTACAGCCATAATAGTTTGATGCTAACGATTAATCTTTTCTGTAGCTGTTTTAGGCAGCTTTTGAAGGTAATTCACTTTCAGCTTCCAGTTGGAATTGTGAAATATATTTTAAGGTACTTAAGTGTAAAGCTGTATAAAATGAAAACTCAGTCATAAATAATCAGGGCTGCCCCTAAAAGCATTGGTAAGTCAAAAACAAATAAGCTGTATACATTTCATGTAACTTGTTACATGTGCCTGTAATAGGATAAGGAGTTCTATCTTTCCCCATCTATACCATTCTACCAGCATGAATAATGTGGTGATTTGGGGTGACAGATGAGGGAAGGAGTGTCAGTCTTGCACAGCTATGAATTTTTATTTTGTTATAGCTCTTTCTTCAATATTTTTTAGATATAATCGCAGAATGAACCTTCTCAAAGAAAATGATGGATCTGCATTAAACTGGTTTTGAATACTTGGTGATTCATGTATTAAATTTGTATTGTATTTAATGTCAGAGGGTGTTGATGACACACAGTTTTTGCCATCATCTTTTTCTGGGCAGGAGTCAAATTTTAAATATTTTGGTTTGGTTTGGGTTTTTTGCTTACGCCTTCATGGTTCATGATCTGAACTGGTGCATGATCGAACCAGGACCGAACCAAGATATTTTGCTGCCTGAGGTGAAGAATAACTCCCATTCCATGGACAAAACCCAGCTGGACTGGCAGTTGAATCTTTCTTCAACTATAGAATCATAGGATTGGAAGGGGCCTACAAGACCATTGAGTCCAGCCCCTTGTTCAGTGCAGGAAGCCTGATTCCCAGGCGGTCAGGACAGACCATGCAGTTCACAGCTCTCCCCTCCAGTACTTTGCTGCCATCTCCCAGCATCTAGTGCCTGAGGCAACCAGCTCATTTTGCCTAATAGAAAAGCTGGCTCTGATTGTAACTTTGCAGAAGTCTATTAGCCACAGTCATTTAGATAGCTATGAACATCAACAATATGACAATATTATGTATTCAACAGTGCCTGTGGTCACCCCACCACCACAAACACACACTTACTTCAGCATCTGAATTCCACAGAAAGGATTTATCCTGCACTTCCATCTTGTTAAATATTTTGTATTATGACCAGTTTGATCATCATTGGCAATGGCTAGAGGCCCTTGTATCAGGTAGTCCCGACTTATTTAGACAATGTAATGGGTTGCCTGCTTGTTATTGCTAATCATGGGGCAGATTTTTAATCTGGCTGTATTTATTTAGTAAAATTTTAGAGCACATGTCCAATCCTTCCACCTAGTAAGGCAGCTCACAATAAAGCCACAATAAAAGTTAATATATTTTAATATGTCTATGTTCCTTTTCTAGCTGCAAGCCTTTGAAGCAGGTTACAAGTTTTAAAATGATAGGTGAAATCCAATTAGTGTCCCTCTGATAATGGAAGGATTCTATTAGTGGCAGAAAGGGGACAATTTCCCCTCCAGCACCCACATACCCAAAATCTTCTCCAGAAGAAGGGACCCTCTAGAACAGATTTGGGGGGGGGAGTATGGGGGGGTTGAAGGAGGGGAGGAGGGGAAGGGAAAGGTCCATTGCACAAGCTGAACTCTGGATCTCACCAGTTAAAATAAGTAGCCATACATAATAAAAAAAATTAAAGTATTAAATCAAGCAAGAAAAGGCATTATTAATAGGAAAGCAGCACGCATAAAATAGTTCAATACAAAGGCTTAAAAAAATAGAAGAATTTCAGGAGATCTTCTAAAGACTGCAAGGCACTGAACTTGACAGCCTCTTATGGGGATTTCCACAATTGTGATGCCAGTGCTAAAAAGGCTCTGTTTTGTGTGCCCATCAATTGCCCAGGACCAAGAGCCCTCTGAGACTGAGATTTCTAGTGGCAGCAGCTCTGAGAAGAAGTCAGAACTAGTTTCCAGAATTTCACAAGTGGGTCCCTCAACCTTGGACCCTGCACCCTGTCTTCTTGATCCCCACGAGGCGCCACTGCCCTCTGTCTCCAAGGAGTGGGCCTCAGACTCCTCCAGTGAGCAGAGAGGCTCTGGAGAACATGTCCTAACCAGCTTCTCACTCCTCAGCCCCCCACCACCCAGAAAAGGCCAGCAACTGTGGGAAAGTACACTGGCCTTTTAAGAAAACCAGATGCTGCACCTGAGGAGGTGAAGCTTCCTGAAGGGCTCTCTTCACCTGGCTATAAAACCTTGCCAGTTCTTCTAAGCCACCACTGCGGTAACTTGTCACTGTCAGTACTTTATATGCAGGACTGCTCTCTGTGGTCCTGAACTCACTCCGGTCCTGGGTTGGTACCTGCAGTGCTGACAATGGTGCTAAAATTGCTCCAGTTGCCTGTCCCATGTCATGCCTCCCTGCCTGATCCATCACTGAGAGCAAAAGGTGGAATCCCAGGAAGAGCAGGACATTAACCTTCCCAAAGCAGCAAATAGAACAAGGTCTTGTTAGGTGACCTTAATTAACACATAAGGGGAGGTGGGTTCAAATGGAGAAATCACTGACTGGCTAAAATACGCTGATATACTAAAATCTGCAGAGTACTCGTTGTGGTTTCCATCAACACAAGGGGATGCTAAATTTGACACTAAGCAGGCAAGAAGTAGTTAGCCTTTTTCACACATTTAGAAATTGTGTGGAAGTAGGGGAATTAGGATCACACCTACTCCCAGCCTCCACATGTTCAGTCAGAGGTGTGAATCAAGCCTATGTGCATTCACATTGTGTGTGCAGATGCTCTCACGGCAGAGTCAGAAACCCTGCAAAAGACAGTGTCCCCTGCATCTGCATGTACAGTTGTACATGCATAGGCACTGTTCAGATCTTCATCTGAATACACAAAAGAAAACATTTTTGGTGATGTGGCCATTTACACATCACCAAAAAGGAGGAAATGTACCACCAAAGAAGAGGAAAAGCAATGCCAATAAAGGGGGGTACAGTAAATAGAAATACAGTGCGCCTCTCTATGATGGGAAGACTGGGACCAGGTGAGCTGTATGCCTGCTCGGTCTGCTGGTCTAAGTGTTGATGAGCAACTTCAAGGCCCATCCTTGCTTTCCCTTCTTATGGTCTTTATCTTTAAGCTGGGCTTGGGCTGGACAGGCCTTCAAATAGAGGATGCCTTCAAACGGAGGAGTGTCTTCTGCAAAGTAGGACACAGGGCCACCTTATCTGAATAGAGCTGTTGTCATCTTGAAGCCACTAAGTGATTTCTCCCAGCATCTCATTTAAACTGGACCCTCAGCAATGTCAACATGCACAACACATGCCCAGGCCGAGGATCTCTGGTAAGGCAACCCAGGTTGGACAAAACAGCAGGTGCCTGGAATAGTACCATATGGGTACTATTTTCTTGCCCAGCCTGCCTTTTCCTTAGCCCTATCCTCAATGAACAGAGTTGGAGGGGTGAGCCCTTGAAGAAATATGCAGACTGATCTATCTAGTTGTGCCTGCCAAACACTCACTTTAACAGTATGCTATCAACAATATACTTCTTCTAGAAGAAGAAAGTGGAATCTGCTGTTCCTCCTCCTATTTCAGTGGGGCAGCGAATCCGCTCTGGGTTTCAGTCAGTGCCAGTCAAAACTCTAAAGAATCTATCCAAGGTGCTGAACCCAGCTTGCAGATTGGGTTTAGCACTTTGGATAGCTCCTTTAGAGTTCTGACTGGCTCTGACTGAAACCCAGAGCGGATTCATTGCGGTGTTGAAATAGGAGCCTCCAGCCTCCACTGATTTCTAGGGAGAAGTGTCAGGTGATGTAGAAGCAACAGAATAAGTTCTGTTCCAGGAGCCTCCTCGGCACATGCACTTCAGCATCCCGGAAGAGTGGGAGGACAGGAAGGATAAATGAACTGTCCTGCTGTTATATGGAGGCAAGAAGGAGTACAAGCTTCGAGGAGAGCTGTGAATGGGTATTCAACAGGAGTGTGTCTGTGTGTGTGTGGGGGGTTCTTTCACCATAAAACCTACCAGGGCTTGGCCATGGGAAATCTCAAGGCCAAAACAGAGATTACTTTAAAAATGTAGCTTGTAGCTGTGTCTTTTTCCTGAGTAAGTGCAGGTCTCCTGATTTGGATTGGGATCCTAGTGTGTGGGGCTTTAGCCCTTACACACACACACACACACACACACACACTGTAGTCCCAATCCAGATTGGGGGCCCATGCTTGCAATTTTTATAGCCAAATAGTGATCCATTGACACAAAAGGATTGCTATTTGGCAATGAAAATTACAGTCATGGGGTCCCAATCTGGATTTGGACCATAGCAGGTGTTACATGATGTGCTCTAGTTAGACCTGTGTACAAACTTGCACACGTTCTAACGCGACTCACACACCCGCCTATAAGGAATCTTTAGACATTGACAATAGAGCGTCTATGGCTAAGAAGGCAATTCCCACCCAAAGAGATTCACACTTAAGACACTGTTGGAGAGGATAACACCACAATGACATATTTATTGGGGTTTACACATATTCTAATGCACAAGCTAGTTTGGGGGGGAATTAGCTGAGCAAATGGATTTAACACTTAAGACCAGCTGGGGATGTTCCAGCCTTCACCGAGTTATGCTTTGGTGGGGAAATTAGCTGCATTCTTGGTGAAGCTGAGCTCCAGGCCTAAAAGTAGTTTTCAAGACTGTGGGAAGGAGTCTTCCAGAGGCTTCAAGTGTATATACACACACAGAGAAGGAAAGCGGGGATGGAGGCTACAATTTGTAGTAAGACCTTCTCAAAACAATTATTCCTTTCCTTGGGCTGAAGTCCTTTCCTGCAGACAGGAACTAATGCACATTGCAATTCCTGGCCTCAGATGAAGAGGAAGGAAAGCCGAGCCTTGACTAGGGATGACCAAGCACCCACTGTTGGCACCTTGCTCTGGCAAGCAAGAATATAAGTGATTTCAGCAATTTCAGCATGGAGCCTTTCCTCTGGGAGGAGAAACTTTGAGTGATTTCAGCAGCAGTGTGGCACCATACCCCTGGAGGGGTGGGGCACCGAGCTATTTCAGCAGCATGGCCCCCCACCTCTGGGAAGAGGGGGGCTGGCACTGCCCCAACCTGAGGCTTCTTATACAGTTCAGAGAAAGGCAGTGACATCACAACTCTGAAGAGCCAGGCACTGCTCATGGGCACTGGAAATGGTGCTGCTTGCTGTGGGAGAAAGACTGAGTTGGCCTTCCATCCTGTATAACAAAAGAGGGTGCTTGGGGATGATGGGTGTACTTGCCAGAAACAAAAGTCCTCCTTACTATCTCTTACTCTTTTAACAAAAGATCACTTTACATGTTACTGACTGTCTTAAAAGGCGGGTGTCAAGGCTGGAGTTCAACAAGGAGAGCATACTGCAGGTAGTTGACTAGGTAACTTACCAGATATTAGGGCTGTGCAGGGACACACACACCCCAATCCAACTCAGAAGCCTCTTCGCAGCTTTGGAGGCAGGTCCGATTTGGCTCAGGCTGATTCGGGGGGGCCCAACCCGACTCAGCCCTGAACCCGAAGTGGGATTTGGATGCTGAACCCTGCTCTGGGTCCCCCCCCCGACACCCCCGTGCAACCCCCCAGCTCCTTACCTTGCCACCGTCACCTCCTCCTCCATTACCACCACCACTGCCTCCTCCTCCAACTCCTCCACCACCACTGCCACCTCCGCTTCTGCCTCCTCCTCGCCGCCACCTTCTCTGCTGCTGCCTTCGCCACCTTCGCCACCACCTTCTCTGCCTTCTCCTCAGTCCTCACCACTGCCGTCTCCGCCACTGCTAGTGAAGGCATGCTAGTGTTTTGTCAAACTTTTCCAGATAGGGCAAGCTTTGACCAAATTTTTACTTTGCTCCTGTTAAAAAGGATCAGGACCTGAAATTCCTGATGGAGGGGAAATATTACAACCATGATTAAGCATCAATAAAATAGTAATTAAGCATTAACTTCCAACATTTCCTCCACACCCTTTGTGAACTCACCAGAAGGCTAGCACGGAGAAAATAGTGGCTTTTGGGGAGGCGTAGATCATTTGGTGAAGACAGGCACAATGTAAGAGGAAAATTCACAGTGAGTCCCTCAGCCATGGAGCGAGGCTAAATTCCTTCTGGCTTCACAGCCAAAGTGACAGGTGTACATTCTAGCAAACTAGATGTTGCTTTAGTTGTGAGTCTGCTCCCTCCCACATGCTTCAGGTGGGCTTTAAACCTTTCTATTTTTCAAAACATGACATGTACATTTGTTCATTCATTCATTGCCTTAATAATTAAAAAGGAAACTTATTCTTTAAGGGCTAACTTTCTCCAGATTAGAGGGCAGGTTCTTGGTGACATCATGAGGGCTAGCCTATCAGCCTGTCATTGCTGATAAATGTCCCAGTACCACACAGTGATCTCTGGAGGCTGGACACTTGCAGTTAACTTGGGTTAAAGGACATGGCAATTTTCAAGATGGCTGCTTTTCATCGAGCATCTCTTTGGGTCAAGAACTAGATGTAACAATGGGAGGTCCATGATCAGATCTCCAATGGTTTTCCCAGGGGGTGCAAATCAGATTGGGGCTATGGTGCTAGGGAAGAGGTCAAACTTTTTCTCTTGGGCTATTTTCCACATTTAAATGGCTCACCCCAAGTTTGTATCTGCCCCATGTGCTCAAACATACAGCTACCTGTATGTTTTTCCCAGAAAGGCAAATAGCCGCTTTGGGTATGGCAATTTAAATTGGGAAAAGTGCATGGGGAAAGTTTAACAATTTTTTTTTAAAGGGATATCCTGATGTCATATCTAGCTTGGTTCGCAGTCAGCATTTTCAGATGATCATAACTAGGAGTTTAATGTGCCATAGTTATATAATAGCAAATACATTTTCCTCAAGGAGAACTGTATTTTTAGTTGCAGATGGATTTGTGGCACTTTGGCCTTTCATGATTGCAGGGCATTCTTGGTTCATCAGGGGTTTTCTTGCTTCTGCCTTTCTGCTCAGATGTTGAAGAGAAGCATTTACTCTGCACTATGGATCAGAATTATCCAAGTGCTTTGCAGGGGATTACTTTGCCCTTGTAGCTCTGAAACCATCACTGTTTCCTGTAGGGATGTACAAAAGGCACTTACCTTTCACTGATTATGTTTATGGTTGGGGGGGAGGCGTTCCATCCCTCCCCCCAGAATCCTCACCAGGGGGGGAGGTGCTCCGTTCCCCCCACCGGAATCCTGGCCGGCCGGCTGTGCTCCGCAGGGCTTCTGCGGAGCCGCCGTCCGGCTCCACCAGCAGCCAGACATCCGGCCGCTGGCTAGCAGGGATGCAAATGGCAGCGGCCATAGCCGCCGCCATTTGCATCCCTGCAGTCAGCCGTGATAGGCTACGTAAATGTTTATGTAGCCTATCGCGGCTGACTTTTTTAAAACAACAACAACGCACGTACGCAAATGGCGGCAGCCACGGCCACCGCCATTTGCATTCCTTATTTTGGCACGTCTTAGTCTACATAAATATTTACGTAGACTAAGACGTGCCAAAATAAGGAATGCAAATGGCGGCGGCTGTGACCACTGCTATTTGTGTACGTGAGTTTTTTTGTTTTTGTTTTAAAGTCAGACATGATAGGCTATGTAAACATTTATGTAGCCTATCACGTTTTTTAAAAAAACCTAGCTGTGATAGGCTACGTAAATCTTTACGTAGCCTATCACGTGTTTTTGTTTTAAACTGGAAATGGCGGTGGCGGCAGCCGGTCAAAAGACCGGCCACCACAGCTGCCGCCGCCGAACCACCGCCGAACCGCCGCTGGAGCCACTGCCGGAGCCGCCACCACCAGGAAGATCCGCCCAAGGTAAGTCTCGTCCTGGGGGCGTGGGGGAGCAGGCCATTCCGCCACCTATTTCGGGGGGCCGAATGCGCTGGCATTCGGCCTCCCCGAGATCCGTGGTGGAATTTTCGTACATCCCTAGTTTCCTGCAGACAGGGTGAGGGTAGAACTTAAGGAAGCTTAGTTTATACAAATCAAGATGTGTTCTGGTAATATAAGCTAGGAAAGCTGCCAGCCCATATCCTGCACTGACTAATAAGACAGTGACCACATTTATATCTATATGTTTGCTTGCCACATTTTCCTGTGTGAATTCTCCACAATCATAATAGGGGGCAGTCAAACACGCAATGTTAGAGCTCATCTGAATTCTACCCTGAAGTTCAGTTAGCCTTGTTCTCATTCCCAAATGCAAGCATTTCTTCTTTCACTTGGGAAAAATGCGCACTTTCTATCAGAAAAATTTGCATTTTTAAAAGTGCACACCCGAAATGCACACTTTTCTCCCATAGGCTAAAGTGTGGAAATGCAGATTTGAGGGGGAAATGAGAATTTGTGCAAAGTGCGCACTTTTGAATGTGAATGCACATTCAGAAAATTGTGAACATTTCCCGAAAATTGAGCTGCTGTTCGCATTCACATTCAGGGTTGCAAACAGGACACGTTTGCATGATTTGTGAACAGGAACGAATTTCCCGTCCATCTCTAAATTATAATCTTATCCTGATCACCCTTCCTCACTGAATTTCAGCCTCTTGGCACCTGTCTGTCTTGGCTTGCTGCTTGATCCTGTGTGAATTCTAACAATCAACACACAATAGCTCTTGTAAGTGGATTTCTGGAATTCTTTTTGTCCACTTTAGTTTAACCCCCAGCAGCCTGTGCAAGCAGCAGCTCAATAGAAGATGGGCAAGTGGAGAGAGGCTGCCTAAATCTTTCCAGTCTGGCCATTTTTCAGCTTAGCATCATTCACTCTCAGCAGGCAGCAGCCTTTTCACCCATGGAGGGAGCAGCTTCTCTCTATGTCCCTGTGTTCCACTCAGATGCAACTTGTCCAAGCTGGTTTGGGTGGAACTCTGTGTAATGTGTGTTTTCTGCCTAACTATAGGACAACATACTCTTTACTAACATAAGAACAGAAAAAGAGCTTGCTGGATCAAACCAAAGGCCTATCTAGACAGCATTCAGTTTGCACAATGGCCAACCAGATACCTATGGGAAGCCCACAACAGGATATGAATGCAACTGCACTCTCTCGCTGGTACTCCCAGCACTAGCATACAGAGACATATTGCCTCTGCTACTGGAGGTAGCATTTAGCTATCAAGACTAGTAGCCACTGATAGCCTTATCCTCTATGAACTTGTCTAACTCCCTTTTAAAGCCATGCAAGCTGGTGGGCATCACCACGGGGTTCATCACACAGGGGTAGAAATCCACATCAGTACTGGCGCTTTCTCCATCTGGTTTCATATGGGATTAGATTGGGCTACTTTACACAGTTGTTTCTATCTTGTTATATTCCTTTCCTTACTTGTTCATGGGGTGACTACTTTTCCATGAAAAGCCATTACATGCACTGGGGGCATTGTGAAATTTCCTCCCTGGCTCCTGCCTCTTTCCTTCCCTCACAGATTACTGGTGGCTTCGTTGTGATTGACATGCAATGTGGGTGGACAGCAACCTCCACCGAACTGCCTGAACCCTGCCCTCAGAAGCACCAACTTCCTGGCGAACTGCTGGAATGTTGGCGCATCAGCATGCTGGCCATCCTATGTTGTGGAGTAAGCAGCCAAAGTGAGGAGCAAAAGTCAGTGCACTGCATTTAGTCATGGCATGGCGGCAAGCCGGCAGGTCAGTATACCGGCATGCCCACCACCCCAACATCACTGCCATCATCAGCACGACCGCACCCCCAACAAACCAAAAGAACCACCCACAGCCGCACACACAGAGAGGTTTCTTCGTGATATGGGAGAAATATACGGGCAGGCCATGGCGCTCCTGTTGTATAGGCTGAAAAACTACTGCATTTTTTCTGTTTGGGGATAACACAGGATAAGAGGGAAAATCACTGGAGGATTACAACATTGTTTAATGGACCCACAAACTTCTGTGAGTGGCCAATCATGAATGTGCAATAAATTGCAGGTGTAGAGATGTCCTACATCTTGTGGTAGTCAAAGCCATAGCGTAACTATGCACTGTGTGAAGTAGCACTTCCTCTTATCTGTCCTGAATCTCCCACCATTCAGATTCATGAACCAATCCCAGGTTCTAATATTATGAAAGAGGAAAAAAAATATCTCCCTATCGATTTTCTCCCCTTCATGGATCACTGCCTTGTTGTGGCGAAGGGGCTTGCGTAATTCAGTGAAGCCATAAGCTATGCTGTGCAGGGCCACCCAAGATGGACAGGTCATGGCGGAGAGTTCTGACAAAATGTGGTCCACCGGAGAAGGAAATGGCAACCCACTCTAGTATTCCTGCCAAGAAAACCCCATGGAACGTATCACAAGGCTAAGAGATATGACGCCGGAAGATTAGCCCCTCAGGTCGGAAGGTGTCCAATATACTAATGGGGAAGAGCAGAGGGAATTTCCAAGTAGCGCCAGAAAGAGTGAAGCGGCTGAGCCAAAGCCGAAAGGACACTCAGCTGTGGATGTGTCTGGTGGTGAAGAGAAAATCCAATGCTGTAAAGAACAATATTGTTTAGGAACCTGGAATGTAAGATCAGTGAATCAAGGTAAGCTGGAAGTGGTCAAACATGAGATGGCAAGACTGAACATCGACATCTTGGGAATCAGCGAACTAAAATGGACAGGCATGGGAGAATTTAATTCAGGTGACCATCATATCTACTACTGTGGGCAGGAATCCCTTAGAAGAAATGGAGTAGCACTCATAGTCAACAAAAGGGTGGGAAAAGCAGTACTGGGGTACAATCTGAAAAATGACAGAATAATCTCAGTACGAATCCAAGGCAAACCATTCAACATCACAGTAATTCAAGTCTATGCCCCAACCACTGATGCCGAAGAAGCTGAGGTTGATCGGTTCTATGAAGACCTACAACACCTTCTAGAACTAACGCCAAAAAAATATGTCCTCTTCATCATAGGGGATTGGAATGCTAAAGTAGGAAGTCAAGAAATCACTGGGATAACAGGCAAGCATGGCCTTAGTGTACAAAATGAAGCAGGACAAAGGCTAATAGAGTTTTGCCAAGAGAACACGCTGATCATAGCAAACACTCTTTTCCAACAGCACAAGAGGCGACTCTACACATGGACATCACCAGATGGTCAATATCAAAATCAGATTGATTATGTCCTTTGCAGCCAAAGATGGAGAAGCTCCATACAGTCAGTAAAAACAAGACCTCGAGCTGACTGTGGCTCAGATCATGAGCTGCTTCTTGCAAAATTTTGGCTTAAATTGAAGAACGTAGGGAAAACCACTAAACCATTCACGTATGACCTAAATCATATCCCTTATGAATATACAATGGAGATGACGAATAGATTTAAGGGATTAGACCTGATAGACAAGAGTGCCTAAGGAACTATGGATGGAGGTCTGTAACATTGTTCAGGAAGCAGCAACAAAATCCATCCCAAAGAAAAAGAAATGCAAGAAAGCCAAGTGGCTGTCTGATGAGGCTTTACAAGTAGCTGAGGAAAGAAGGGAAGCGAAAAGCAAGGGAGAAAGGGGAAGATATATCCAGCTGAATGCAGAGTTCCAGAGAATAGCAAGGAGAGACAAGAAGGCCTTCCTAAATGAACAATGCAAAGAAATTGAGGAAAACAATAGAATGGGAAAGACTAAAGATCTTTTCAAGAAAATCGGATGGGAGTACAAGAGATGGGAGTACCAGACCACCTTACCTGTCTCCTGAGAAACCTGTACGAGGGACAAGAAGCAACAGTAAGAACCAGACATGGAACAACCGATTGGTTCAAAATTGGGAAAGGAGTACAACAAGGCTGCATATTGTCACCCTGCTTATTTAACTTATATGCACACTACATCATGACAAACGCCAGGTTGGATGAATCACAGGTCGGAATTAAGACTGCCGGGAGAATTATCAACAACCTCAGATATGCAGACGATACCACCCTAATGGCAGAAAGCGAAGAGGATCTCAAGAGCCTCTTGTTGAGGGTGAAAGAGGAGAGTGCAAAAGCTGGTTTGAAACTCAACATTAAAAAACAAAGATCATGGCATCTGGCCCCATCACTTCCTGGCATATAGAAGGGGAAGAAATGGAAGCAGTGACAGATGTTATTTTCTTGGGCTCCAAGATCACCGCAGACGGTGACTGTAGCCATGAAATTAAAAGACACTTGCTCCTTGGGAGGAAAGCTATGGCACACCTAGACAGCATAGTAAGAAGCAGAGACATCACCTTGCTGACAAAGATTTGTGTAATCAAAGCTATGGTTTTCCCAGTAGTAATGTATGGCTGTGAGAGCTGGACTATAAGGAAGGCTGAGCGCTGAAGAATTGATACCTTCAAACTGTGGTGCTGGAGAAGACTCTTACGAGTCCCCTGGACTGCAAGGAGGTCAGATCAGTCCATCCTAAAGGAAATCAACCCTGAGTGCTCATTGGAAGGACAGATACTGAAGCTGAAGCTCAAATATTTTGGCCACGTAATGCGAAGAGAAAACTCCCTGGAAAACACCCTGATGCTGGGAAAGATTGAAGGCAAAAGGAGAAGGGGACGGCAGAGGATGAGATGGCTAGATAGCATCACCGATGCAATGAATATGAACTTGAGCACACTCCGGGAGAGAGTGGAGGACAGGAAGGCCTGGCGTGCTATGGTCCATGGGGTCACAAAGAGTCGGACACGATTTAACGACTGAACAACAACAACAAATCGATTTTCTCCACAAGCTGCATACTTTTGCAAACCTCTATTATGCCCCCCATTTGCCTTTTTAATAAGCTAAAAAGCCCCAAATGATGTAACCTTTTCTCATAGGAGAGCTGCTCCAGACCCTTTGTTATTTTCTGCACATTTCCCTGCTCTATATAGGGATAGCTGGATCTGTCAATCTTGGTCTTTCTGAGATTGTCCATTTTTGGAGGTGAAGGTCATTCTGTCCTCTTTCCATATGAGCTTGAGATGATTAGATAGATGATCGATAGATAGATAGATAGATAGATAGAGTGTGTGTGCATGTGTGTGTATTCCATATGGAAATTTGTACAGCTGTTTTTGTAATGTACATATCAATGTACACATTAATGCATGCGTTAATGTATACATAATGTGTGCATTTTTAAATGAACACATTTTTGGATTCATGCACCCATTGATTAAATCATGTTTGTGTACATTTTGGAAATGTCAGCATTTTTCTTTGCACATTTTGAAATGTGTGCATGTTGTTGAATACATTTCTAGCTCAGAAATGTATAGCTTTCCAGCTGCAAATTACATTTGGGTCTATGTTTGGGTCCAGGAGATGCAAATTGGGTAAATCCAAAAAACATGGCAGAGTGCATGTTTCACACAAGCCTAGCTCTCTAATGTTGTTTCTGAGGTGCGGTGAACAGAACTGTACACAGTATTCCAAGTGTGGTCACATCATGGGTTTGTATATGGCCAGCACGATTTTGTCAGTTTTATTTTCTATTCCTTTCCTAATTATGCCTAACATGGAATTTGCCTTTTTCATAGCAGAGACACATTGAGTTGACATTTTCATCAAGCTATCCACCACAACCCCAAGATCTCTTTCATTGTCAGTCTCCACTAGCTCAGACCCCATTAGTATATATATTAAACTAGGATTTTTTGCCCCAGCATGCACCACTTTACACTTCTTTACACTATCCAGCATTTGCCGTTGTAATGCACATTCATCCACTCTGGAGAGATTCTTTTGGAGTTCTTCACACCCTCTTTTTTAAACCAAACTAAATAATTAGGTGTCATCAGCAAACCAGGCCACCTCTTTGCTCATCCCTAACTCCACATCACCAGTCCCAATACAGATCCTTGGGAGACCCCATTGTGAGAACTGTCCATTTCTTCCTATTCTCTGCTTACTGTACTATAACCAGCTACTGATCCATAAGAGGATCTCTTCTCTCATTCAAGGCTGGCCTTAGGGGTGGGCAAACTGGGTAGTTGCCCAGGATGCTGGGCTGAGGGGGGTGCCAAGCTGAGCTCAGTGGCTGTGTTTTTTGAACGTATGATACTGGCAAAAAGCAAGGGTCTGTAACCTTTCTTTCAAGCTTCTACAGGTTGTTTGGATACTAACTACAAAATGATCATCCTTCCATTAGCTTTAAAGTATGTTTCCTTTTCAATTTCCACTTTGACATCATTTGCACTAGGTAAAAATCAACTGAATGCAGCTTTACTTTGAGGCAATGTTACTGAGCACTTAGCACTTCAAATAATGTAAACACTATATAAATAATAATAAAATAAAGCTGTAAACTGTAAGAGGTCAGCTGGAAACCTTTTTTATTTATAACTTTGCTTTATTATTTTTAAAGATAAAAATAATGGATATTCTAAAATAAAGAATGCTTGCCAAAAGACAGGAACTGCTACAGAACAAAAAAATATTATAAGTAATAGTGATAGTTCTGCTGTGCTGCATAGTGCGCTGCCATTGCTCAGAATGTGGCTTTTTGAACTGTGCAAAGCGCAGCACAGTGGCTGAGAGATCAAGGTTTTGAGCAATGCTGTTCTCAATGGACATCACACCTGCACCAGGCCCCATAATTCCTCTGGGGGGGCTCCGCAAAACTGACTGGGGAGTGCACCAAATGCACTCCTCGTCCAGGGCGCTATTTATCCTAGGGCTGGCCCTGTCTCTTATCCCCTGACTGCTAAGTTTGCTCAAGAAAAACTTCGTCAAAAGCCTTTTGGAAGTCCACGTAAGCAATGTCCCATAGCCACATGCTTGTTGATGTTGACACTCTCAAAGAACTCCAAAAGTTTAGTGAGAGAGAACTTACTTTTGCAGAAGCCATAGTAATTCTCCTTCAGCAAGACATGTCCTTCTATATACTTGATAATTTTATCTTTAATAATGGTTTCCACCATCTTACCCAGAACAGACGTCAACCTAACTGGCCTGCAATTTCCTGGATCCCTTTTTTAAAACTAGGGTTACATTGGCCAATTTCCAGTTCTCTGGTACACAGGCCAATTTCAGAGACAAGTTACATAATTTTGTTAGCCATTTTACTTTCAGTCCCCTAAGAACTCTTATGCTGCCTTCTCATTACAAACATAGTTAAGCTACCACCTCTCCTTTACTTAAAAGGGCACCTGGCTAATGTTCCATATCCCTCATCTATTCACTTGGTGACATATTTTGTATGAGTTTGAGTAGTAGCAATAAACAGAATCACACAATGTTATACAGATTTACAAGGGCATAGTGTGCATTCTGAGCCAATCCAAACTGCTGTGGGCTGCTATTTCTAAAAACAAGCTATGTCCTGTGTCTTATCTGGTTGACTTTTGCTTCTTGATCATATAGAGACATTTTTTGACAGGAGTGATGACCTTGACATGACTCTGGAGTTATCAGGAATATTTCCACATTCAAGCACCAAAGCATTCATTAACAAACAAACAAAAAAAATAACAGCCATTATTATGCACCAGGAAATGATTACATGAACACAAACCACAAACCAAGAAGCAAGAACATACTAAGTGTTTGCGAAATCAACAAGACTTCCTTGGCATTACTGTGTTTCACTTAGGTTATGAGAAATTTGTTTCAGTTTGTTTTTGACCAGAATTTACCCAGTGTGCACCTCCCTGAACTGAACATGGACACTAACACCACCCTATATCAAAGTCTGTAGTGGGTAATTCAAAGCTTGCAAAGTGATTCATGGAACAAACAAAATATGTTTGGAAAATGCATACATTTGAAAAATGTGTGCTTTTGAACAATGCACACAGAAGTGTTTTAAGCAATGGGACACAATGTGTACATTAAAATGGGTAATTGGAAACATGTGCAGGAAAATATGCACAAATTTTCATGTGAGAAGAAAAAATAAAGCTCATAATCTGAAAAGGACGGAATGAGTTTTGAGGTGGGGTTTGCAGAACCTTGATGAGCTCATGTTTTGCTGATTGGCACATCCCTAGTTTCACTGTGACCTGGGTCACATGTAACGACAATCCAGAATATGGGTTGAGTATAGATTGCTGTGGAAGAGTGGGTTGTCATTACGTGCAAAGCATGCACTATGGTTCAACCATGGCTTGTTAACCAAAGCAACCCAGAGTTTACAACCCAACAACAAACTGTGGTTCTTTACTTGGGTTGTTCATGATTAACAATCCATAGTTAAACCATTGTGGAGGGTTCACATGTAACAACAACCCATGATTCAACAACAACCCATGATTCAACAATGACCTATGATTCAACAGCAACCCATACCCGACCCATACTCTGGGTTGTTATTACGTGCAAATCAGGCCTGTATGTGACTTGTATGTTACAAGTGGAACCATTAAAATCTACAGAGGAGATCCCACTGAAGACCCCACTCCCATAAAAGTATGAACAAAGCTCTTCAACATAGAGCAGGGTCTTCTTGGGAATGGCCCTGAAGCTCTGGAACAAAGTCTAGCAAAGTCTGCAAATGGCCATCCTTGCTGCCCCTTCATAAAGTAATGTAAGGCTGTTTGGTTTTTTGCTTGTTTCAGTTGGAGATTCTGGGAGTTAAGTTACTGCTGCTGCTACTGGTGTTCTTCTGCTGATGTTTTGGTGATGAAATAATCATGTTAGTATAGTGTTATGGTTTATGTGTTTTTAAATTGGTATTTTGTTTTAAAATTAAAAGAAAAGATACTACTCTATAGTTATCCAACAGGGGTTTTTAACATACAAGTTTATATTATAACAAATTATAACACATTAAATACATATCATAGAATCATAGAATAGTGGGGTTGGAAGGGGCCTACAAGACCATCGAGTCCAACCCCCTGCTCAGTGCAGGAAGCCTTATTCCCAGGCAGTCTCCCATCCAAGTACTAACCAGGGCTGACCCTGCTTAGCTTCCAAGATCAGACGAAATCAGGCACATACAGCCCTTCGCTCATGTTTTATCTGTAGATATATCTGTTTGCCAAAACTTGACTAAAGGTTTCCATTGCAACAATCTGTTTTGTTTTTGTGTTCCACTTCCTTCTCATACCAACTGGATAATTTATACATAATTATACATTTTATTTTCCCCATTTCTCATAGTGGATCCAGTTCAGTGTCAACAAAAGCTATGCACACACAATTTCATTGTGTGTACTAGACATTCACCAACATCAAAGTGAATGGGGAAACCTCTGGTTGTATGAAGTTCCAAGAGGATGCATATCAAAGTCACATACAGGTATACACATTTGCACCAATCCAAGGAAGGACTCAGTAGTACGTCTATAGTAATTGCTGTTACAATAAACATAATGAATGTTACAATATACCTTATCCTAGGTCACAGATGGGCAGACTTCAGACCTGCAGAATCTATCTTGTTTGTGACAAGAACCCCAAGATCCACCTATCAGAGCATCGTGCAAAAGACATATATTTAGAATTAAATAATTTTGAGCCCAAGAATTAGTACCAGAGACTGAAGGACTGAACAGAGCTCACAGGCTTTCTACTCAAAAATCCACTCCTGGTTTTCCGCAAGCTTCTTCATTACAGCAATATAATTTGGGGCCAGGAGAGGGGGTGTCATATTGTTACTGTGATTGGGAGTCAGAAATCCTCACTAATCGACTGCAAACCACCAGAGATCTACTGGAAATCACCCAAAGATCTACCAAAAATACAGATCTACATTGTGTCCTCCCTTGTCCCAGGCAACTCCTAAACAGAAATCCAGGGCTTCAATTTCCTTTGACATTCATACGTTATCTGATATTTAACAATGATTGTCCCTTTCCATTCAAATGTAGCAACATCAAAATATGAAGATACAGCAGACACCCAAGCTCTAGCAAGGCAGGGATCTAGAGGCTTGCCCATAGGAGAGGTAATGAATAAACAAACATGTGAACTTCTTCTGGATGGCTCAAAGCCATGTATTAATCATCCACTTTTTTGAAATTTCACAAGCTTGGATTAATACTCTGGTTTCAGTATGAGAGTGACTCCACCAAAACACAGGAAAGTGGAGCAATCAATTCACTGTAAGAACTGTGGGTGTGGCTACAGTCAGGTAAACTTGAAGTAGTTGAAAGATACTGAACACACAGCTTAACTGGATGTTGTTGCTGGTCGCATAGGAGCACAGCCACAGTTTGAAAAGAAGCTCACATTTTGTTTTGTTTTAAATAAACCCTTGTTCTGGCTAAACCTATGGCTACACCAGAGGTTAATGGCACTTTTTCCCATAGCTACAGGAATCCTGCATTTGAGGTAAGCCAAAAAAGTTTTTTATTCTTTCTAGAAGGCTATGGAACAGTGTTGAGGAAGAGAGATTTTCTGCTGTCCACAGGCAACGATTTTGCAATCGCTAATACACCTGCCAAGGTGTACAAATGATACACCTTGCCAATGCAAAGTGCTCTTGCCTAAAAGACTGAACACAACTTGGATGTTATGAACAGAGGCTCCATTTACTGCTTTCCTTTGTTACTTATTGTATCAGTATAGCAGAGCAATCCTGTCTTTGTTTGGACTGAGGGCATTTATTAGCTATGCTCACAGACTTCATAAACACTGTGCTTTCTGCTATCATTTTCATTGCTCAGCATCTCAGACTACATTTGTGATGAGCAGATTATCTTGACTGTGTTTGTAATGTTGGCTCTATGACTGGTTTGGTATCAAAGCAAGCACTTGTCACTATGACTGTAAGCATCCTCATCTGTTATGCTAATAAAAAAAAAGACAGGAAAAGAATCATACCTTAAAATGTATCAGCACTATCAATAGTATTTTGTGAAATAGCTCCTGTTTCTATGTGCATATTCTGTTAAGCTCTTGGATAACCTGGGGTTGAAGCCCAGCTAGGGTGACCGGGTATCCTATTTTATAGGAGACAGTCCTCTATTTTGGAGAGCTAGCAGAGGACAGTCCTCTGTTTGAAGGTGTCCTCTATTTGATGGACTGTGCAATCTAGTCTTTCCTCCCATGCCACAGTGTCCCCCCCCCAAATCACATACACCCCCCATCTGCAATTTGGCTTGGGAAGGAAGCTCCCATTGGCTTAATGAGTGCTCATGTTATCCTATGAGTGTAGAGGGGGAATATATGCATGTTCCCCCACACCTATTATGCACCCTTTAGCCAAGGTGAGTGTGTAGGTCAGCCCTTCATCCTTGATTGGCATACATAAGTGGTAGTCAATTATACTTATCAACTGGGCTGGTGTCATACTTTGGGGGGTTTGGGCATGGTGCTACTGATGCCCCCCCCCCGGTGGTGGCAGTTCTGATGCGTCTGCTATCTGCATGCACACACCCCACACCACTGTTTCCCCAGAACCATCTATCGCTGCCATTACTGACTCATTTTACCTCACAAACAGGACATGTTTCCCTGGTGGGTGGCAGAGGAGATTCTAAATGGAAGCTGAGCCAGTACTCCACTCCATACCCACCGGCCGCCATCTTAAATTACCCCAAATGCAATTCCTGTTGTTGATGTTGGGTTGGGCTGGGCATTGTATTTTCTATTAAAAGACCCTTTTTTCTATTAAAAGACCCCAGAGTATTGGGGTCTTTTAATATGGCAGCTGACCAGCATGGAGCCAAGTGCCAATTTAGCTCCTCTTCAGCAGTGCACTGCCCACAGTGTCAGAACAGTTAGAGAAGGGCCCTTTTGAGACTGGTGGCCGACAGCAGCTGCCCATCCATACCAACCCCTGATGCCAGGCCTGCTTATTAGCTGCCATTCTGTTTATTATATAATCCATAGCAACTTACAACTGAATATTGGGAAGTCATGGCAGCAGAAGCTGTGGCTGCCTTCCCATGCACACAAGCTCTGTCTTTGTTGTCACGCCTGCGTTAGTAGTCCATAAAGCTGGAGGCTGTGATCTACCAGTTTCCAATCCTTAGAATTCCTTCCATTATTTCTTGTTTAGTTTTTATTATAAGTTTCATACAGGGTTTCAATCAGAACCAGTCAGAAGTCTAATTTGCGAATCACCTTGGATAGCTCCTTTATGGTTCTGACTGGTTCTGACTGAGAACCGGATCCAATTCTCCGCCCAACTGTCATCGGAGTCACCAGCCTCCACTGGTTTCATAAAAGATAATGAAAAAAATAAAAGAGGAAAATATTGCATAACAGAATGTGAAATGATAGAAAATGAGTCCCCCTGCCCCCGGCAACAAAAAAAAATCAGTAAAAAAGCCTGTCAATACATAGCAAACCTGGAAGAGGGGATAATAATATTGACCAGATGAATTGACTGGAACAGATGTACTTTAGATTTTTTTTTCACTTTAAAGCACTCCCATTTGATGTGCTCCCATTTTGATTGGAGCAGCAGCATGAGAGAAGTGTTTAGGCCCTCCCCATCCCCCAACCATCATTCCACTATAAATTACATCCCCACCCCAAATCTATTAGAGTTGTAACAGAAAAAAATACTAGCAACTGTACTGTGCCTGCATTTTTTCCAGTACAGGGTCAATAGGAGGTTGCAAGGGGGATGGTAATAGGTTGCAAAAACAGGGACCGGAAGGCCAACTACCACGTCCACCTGTACCACTGATCAAAACTGTGGCCCCTTGCAACTACTTTAAAGTAGAAGAGGGGGAACCCCGAGAGAGCCTTTCACAGATCTCCCATATCCTGTGTGGTTTGGCCCCAGTTATACATCTCAGTTCTCAGAGGTACACAAACAGGTTAATGATTAAACTTAAATAAAGAGGATCAATCAATCCTAAAGTAAATCGTACCAGTTAATTCATCCTAGAAAGTAAATAAGAGAATTCTCAGCATATATCAACAGCCCAATAATCTGTAACTTCTTTCTAGTGGTCAAAAAGCCATGCCAGTAGCCCTTTACAGACATGAGAGGGGTTAATATTAATGCACAGTGGGAGGAAAGAGGTTTTCCAACAGCATGATTCCCCCTATTTCCGATGTTCAGGCTGTTGAGTGCCATTGTTTATGTATCCAAAATGGCACCACACACACATACACATGAGAGGGAAGTATCAGCAAGTTCGGGGCAACCCTAAAGTTTGCAGAAATACCTCCCCCCCCCCGCAAAAAAGAAATCCTGTAGGAAAAACACAGTAAAGGGGGAACCCCACAAAGCAGCCCAGTGAAATGCTCACTGACTTGTGGTGCAGGAATGGAAAAATGAGTTGGAGAGCGAATGGAATGAATATTGTGGGAGACAGCATGGCTGATTGACTGGAACAGTGAACCGGAGCAGTCCACACTGTAATGTTTTGTTTAACATCTCACATGTTTAAAAATGTGTAATTGTTGTCATATTGTTCCCTACAAATCTCCCTTAATACAAATCCAGTTGCTTTATCCTCTCTCGTGATATACCCTCTAGACTTTTATCTTATTGACAGAGTCAGTAGTTTATCACACTTGTATCCAGCAGGGTTGCCAGCTTTTGCAATTACCCTTGTAGCTGTCCCTTTAGCAGTAGGTCCAGCGGCAGCAATTAGCAAATGAGAATGCTTTAGCTGCAGGCCACAACAAGCTTCACCCACTGATTTCTTCAAAGCAAAACTCTCTTAAAGGCATAACAACAAGCCTACTTGATTGGTTGGTTGTTGTTGTTGATGGTGGTGGTGGTGGTGGTTGTTAGCAGAAGTGGCTGAATAAAGCAGACTGCATCCAGAAAGTGAAGGGCTTGGAAAGCTTACTGACTCATAAACAGATAGATCCCCGGCTAAGCAGCCAGAAGTACAAAACAGCTTAGTTAATCGGGCCAGACTTCTAACAGAATGAAACCTCTGCTACTACAGAACATACTGAACATGCTAGCATTTTTATATAAAAGAAACCCAGGCTAAAAGGAAATTTATTTGACTCCACCTGGCTACTAGGACCCCCCGCCCCTTGTGCCCCCTATTTACACCCAAGGTTCTCTGCATCCAGAGCTGTTTGTTCACTTGGCACCCTGTCCTTGCATCCACTAACTACTTTAGAAAGACCAAGAACAAATTAACTCTTAGCTTACCCCCTTATTTGGTGTGATCCCCACCATTGTTATTTGCACAGTTGTTTCATGGCTAGTTGGCAGCTCTAATATCCCACAAAAGAAGTGCAAGACAGCATAACATAGTGGTGATGGGGGGGCTGCATAGCTGAGATAGAAACAGATGTTGGCAACTGGCAGTGATAGGAGAGGCTCCGCATCAGTTTAAGTGGGACTGGGCATAACTGTTGCATCTGGGTTCACCCTCTATGATCTCAGCTAGTGAGAAGAACTGCAGTCATGGGGGAAGGGCAAGTAAGGAAAATACAGTCAGGGAAGATAGAAACAGCCCAAATTGCATAAGGCACATTGAGGGTTTGGGGCCAGGGAACCTTCCCACAGCAGTACTACCTGTCGGAGGAGACTGAAGCAGCCCCGCTTATTTTATATAATTGTAAGACATCCTGGGGATCCATTTAGATCAAAATGCAGACTAGAAATCAAATAAATAAATTTTCCCCATTGTGTACACACCTCTTTCTTTTGTGACCCTGTCATCTCTCACAAAACAGGTTTGCAGACTTCTGAAGTGCTGCAAAAACCTGTAAACAGAGGGCTGATCTACATTGCGCCTGCCATTGCAATGAATTCAGCGTCCTGTCGGGTTAAACGCTCTCGCATTAAAACGTGATTATCCCCACTCACCCATTTTCCCTGTTGCGGTGCTTCATCGAATGTGTGAGCTCGGTTCACACTCGAGTGCTGTGCTGTTTTCCTGCTGTTTTCCTGCGTGCGCTTGACTGATCTCGGAAGCTAAGCAGGGTCAGCCCCGGACAGTAATTGGATGGGCGACCGCCTGGGGATCAGGCTTCCTGCACTGAGTAGGGGGTTGTTCTATCCCTTCAAATGAGACTAAGTTTTACCCCCTCCTATCCCCTGCTCCAGGTTTTTTTTTTAATTAAGGCATTATCTTCGAAGAATCGTGGCTTCTCCACGATGTTTTTTTTTCTAATTCAGGGATGATCTTCGAAGATTCGAAGATGTGAAGCTTCTTAGTCTCATTTGAAGGGATAGAACAACCCCCTGCTCAGTGCAGGAAGCCTGATCCCCAGGCGGTCGTCCATCCAACTACTGGTCGGGGCTGACCCTGCTTAGCTTCCGAGATCAGACAAGTGCGCACATCCAGCCCTTTGCTTGTTGCTGAGGGAACGGGGGCTGCTGAGGAAGCTATGCGATCAGTAGCCGGAAGACGACATGGGGCCATCAAGAGCTGTGATTGGACAGGAGGGAAATACAAACACTGCCGTATATGGATGGGCAGGGGAGGGGACTACGAACAGCTACGGTAGCGAAGGCAGAAAATCAGAGCACATTAAGGGCAAATACCGGGATATCAGGGTATTGAAAGCGGGAGCACGGAAGCGGGAAATTCCAGTTCCGATTCGAGGCAGCTACTGTGTAGTGTGAAAGACGGGCAGTGAAACCTCATTGGAAGCAAAAAAAACCCTGTAAGTGTAGATCGGCCCAGAGACTGAAGTGGTGAAATGAGTTGAAACCACTGGCCACAATGCACTATTATGCTTTGTGCAGCTCTCCAAAAGTATAGCGCCTGTCTCCGGCCATATAGTTAGGCTGGAAGATGGTGATAGACACACATGACTTTCCCCCATGACTTGGCAGAGATTTGAACTAGAGATTTGAAGAGTATTGGACATGAACCAGAAAATGTCTTGATTCAACTCCAGTAGTCAGCATACTCTTCCATGATGGTGCTCACTGTGATGGTAATATGCTACCTAAGATGGCATTGATACTACATCATTCTAAAAAAAGTGATAGTTTCCAAGAAATATGTGCACTGACAGTATACCTCAGCACTGGTGAGACTTGGTTTAGGTAACTGTTCAGCTTTTTATGGTGCCAATACCTAAGAAGGATATTGCCCACAGCGTTACAGACGGTATTAAAGCTTCATCTAAGCTGATGTTTCTGCCTTTCTGAGTGTTTCCCCATGCCTTGAAATAGTCTTGGAGTACATTCCACTGCGAAATTCTCCCGCACAAAATGGAGAGAATATCCAGGTGAATTTTGCCTTTGTGATATAACAACATCCACTGGGTTTTGTTTTTAGCTGGGCTGTTTTTAAAACCATTCTTTTCTGTCAGACACCTGGACACAGTTTATGCACAAAAGCACAATAGAAATATTTTAATAAATAAGTGGAATAAAAGAGTGCTTTGACTAAGAGATTTTGGAGCAGACATGAGATTTCAAGTAGGGATTTTTCAGCTCATATGTCATCCTGAGTCACTTCACTCTGCAATGAGGAACTGCCGCTCCTGTCAGTTGTGTGGTTTTTTGCGGAATTAAAATCTCTTGAAGAAATATGGGTTCATCAGGTTCAAGTGACTATTTCAAACAAGCATTAAGCTTACAACAAACCCTGAAAAATAAAGCTTTGTAATGCATCATGCTTATTGCAAAAAGCAAATAACAAAAGCCAACAAAGTGCATGCATCAAACTGAACTGAGTGCTGTGTAGAATTGCACTGGGTGAGTTGGTCAGTATCAAGGATCACAGCTGAAAGAAGTTAAACAGGGCTGGCCCTACCATTAGGAGGAGTGAGGTAGATGCCTCAGGCAGCAGGTGATGGGTGCTGTGGAAGGGGCAGCAATGGCAGCCCCCTGGTTATTCCCCTCTCTTGGAGGACAAAGCTGGGTGTTCCAGATGGCTCTCCTTGCATCCCTTAAAGTAGCCTGCAGTTCTCAGGTTCTCGTCTCCAGCGCTGAATCAGATTCAGTTGCCAGTCTACTCAGCTTCTGTAGGTGGGATGGGGGGACAGCATTTTGTCCTTCCCTCAGGCAGCATGATATCTTGCGCCACCCCTGGCTAGAGACAGCTCCGTCAACAGAATTGGCACTACTAAGTCCACTGAAATCAGTGAGCTCAGGTACACCTAACTCTGTGTAGAATCAGTCTTTCCACTGCATATACCATATGTCCAGTTTCTGGAATGATAGATTAAAAGAGGCAGGTAACTGGCGGTGTAAATCACTACAAACTAATCCCTCCCACCTTCTCTGGGACTGTGCTATTAATAATTATGTCACCTTTTTATAATGAAGTAATAACAAGAATCATAGAATCAATCATAGAATAGTAGGGTTGGAAGGGGCCTACAAGGCCATCGAATCAATATGACCTTTTAAAAAATCCTATTCCATTTCTTCAGACTGTTATGGGACATATACCTATAAAATGGGGCATCTCTGAAGAACAGAGAGCCTGGTTTTATAAGGCTTCCCTCATTGCCTAAGGTCTCTTACTGCAGAGGTGGAAAGCCACCAGGTCTCCTGATCAATGGGATCAATGGGTGAAAGGCCTCTTGGAGCTCACAGGTGAAGAACCAGTAGTTGACATAAAAAGGGAGCGGGAAGATGAATTCCAAAATGTCTGGCAGAATGTTAGAGATCTACGAGGACTGAGGAGTTGAGGATATGTTCCTTACCATTGTACCATCCAACCCTCTGTACTATCAACATTAGGCTCAGTTTTATTTTTCGTTATCTTCCTTTCCTTTCAAATTCTCCTTTTCCTTTTCTCTTTCCCCCCATTCTTTTGCTTTCTTCCTTTTCTTTTTTCAAAAATTTAATGTCATAGTAGGTAAACGAGCAGATGTGAAAGTGATAACTGTAAATGGTTTAAACTTTAATAAGTAAGACACAGAACTTAACACATGTCAGTGACCTGAAGGGAAGGTTGTGGGAAGGACCCTTGGGAAATGGAGGCTAATTGTTAAATGTGTTGTACCATCAAGGGTATAACTGGGAAGGACAGAGGGGAATTCCTTTTATTGTTTAAAAAACAATACCTCCAAACCTTTTAATAATCAACAGCAACAACATCAGACAAAACAACACACACTTGGGCATGACCTTTATTAGCACCAACCAAAAGGCCACAGAAGTGTGCAAGTGAGACAGATCTGAGTCGCAGCCGGCCTTTAGGTTTCCAGAAATGGAAATCAGCCATTGCTTCTCTGACCCAGAGTGCATTGCTAGGTTTAATCTGATATCTGCTATACTCTGCAAATCTCCATTTTGAGACTGCGTCTAAATTGCAGACCTCGTGGACATTGGGGGGGGGGACTGTTCTGTTTGTGTTTCTTTTTCCCGCCCTCACTCCCACTTTTTGTACCACCTAGCCTGATGAAGAATTCTGGAGAAACCAACAAACTTTTGCGGCATTAGGGTTGGTCCTAATAATGGTATTGCCCAAATGTGTTTTATTTTGTTTTTTTTCTCATGGACCAACATAGCTACCTTTTTTTTAAAGGTGACAGAACAGCTCTCTTTGAACATCTCCCCATCCACTGAACAGGTGGAAAGGATCCATAGGTCCTGTCTCCAATGTTAGTCCCACCCCCAACCTCTGCACATTCAGTATACGGCAGCCTTTCCCAACCTGGTGCCTTCTAGATGTCCTGAACTTCAACTCCCATCAGCCCCAGCCAAAATGGCCAATGGTCAGAATTCTAGGAGTTGTAGTCAAAAACATCTGGAGGAGACCAGGTAGGGGAAGGCTGCTATAAGGTCTGAATAATGGTTCTACATGCATAAACGAGCCCTTGCTATCTTCTACTGAATGTGCCACGTTGGGGGCATGTTGGTACTGAGGGTAGGGCAGCAGGCATGGTCTAGCATCCTGCCCCCCATGCATCCAGTGATCATGCCAGTGGAGGATTGTCTAAAGAGGGATAAAGTTCCAGCGGTAATAATGGTAGCTGAAATTCTTGGGTATAAGCTGATTATTATTATTATCACCACAGGAGATCCATACTTCTACATTTAAATCTGCCTTCGTGCATGACATGGGGGAGGGGAATGCAATTTAAGGTGGCGGGGAGCGGGGAGATGGCGGAGAGGCCGGGTTCCACATCTTTCCCTACACAGCCTAGGCCACCCATCTGCGGTTTGTCAAACAGCCCACTTTACTTGGGAACGGTGATGAATTAGACACAGGCTGCCCACCATCATGTATAGCTTGACCCTCATTTGGAATTACTTAAACAATAAATAAGTGCTAAAAAGTGAAGTTACTGAAGAAAAGCGAAAGTACTTGAAATGCTGGCTGTGTTGTTTTCACCTATTTTTCAAGCTTCTTATTTTCAAAAGAGTCTCTGAAGACTAGCCACTTAACTAACTGGGGGAGATAAAGCTGGATTATTTTCTAAGAACTGCTTTTGAGCCAAACAAAACATTTATGGCTTGAAGGGTGTAAACGGCCTATCAACCAAAGGCTACAAAACTTGCCAACCTGCCCCCTCATGCTCAGTTGTTCCTCCCTGATCAGTGGAGAACAGCTCAGCGAGGAGCAAAGGCAGGAAGGAGCAGGTTCAGCAAAACCTTCATTACCACTGCAAGAGGAAAAACTGTTTTGCAGTCTGTGTTGCAAGGTGTACAGTAACAGCTCCTTCCTCTGCAAGGAGATCTGCTGCAGGAAGTTAGAAAAACTCAAGTTGCATGAAGTTTTCTTCCAGTTTGCATCTTTGTTGCGAAAGGAAATAGAATGCAAAGTCTTCTGTATCACCCTCCCCCATCAAAGCAGAGGGGGAAATGTGTCAGGAAAGGGGCAAGGCTCCAACTTCTGATTCCTTGCAAATATGCAAACCCAGGTTTGGACGTAACATTAACTATGGGGATTTCTACACCAGCCTAAAATCCTGCATTTAAAACAGGGCTTTCCACTTCCCTTTTAAATGCAGGATCACAACTGATTCCCTTTACACGTGCTTCCTTCTCTGTAGATGGCCATTCCCATAGCGTTATGTTTCCGTGAAGAGGCATTACGCACGCTCCAGGCTCAGCAATACTTGTTCCTGGGTTCCTGCCCCTTTCCCTCCCCTTGCACATTAGTGATGGATGGGGACTGACACACGGACAGCCCCCCCACTGATCTCCCCGGGCCCCGCCTCCTTCTTCCATGCTTTTGGCCAGTCCCTGCCGCTCAGCTGCCCTGCTGTTCCTCTGCTCTGCCACACTCCCCCTCGCTGTTTTTATCCTTACCCATATACAGCTCTCCACAAAAAACATTTAGCAAACTTCTCCTAGCATTTGTGTCTGTTTTTATACTATGAATAATAAAATGTACTGTATTATTGTATCATTTACCTCTGCATTCACATAGTCTTTTTTCCTCTTTGTGACTACCTTCCACAGAGTGTAACTAACTCAGGACCATGAAGTTGCAGTAATATCAGTAGGGATGTTAGAGAATTCCGCCACGGATCCCAGGGGGGCCGAATTCCAGTGAATTCAGCCCCCCGGAATCCGTGGCGGAACGGAGCAATCCGTCCCACCACCCCGCGAAAGCCCCGCAAAATGGAGCCTACCTGGCTGCAGCTCCGGCTGCGGCTTCGGCTCCAGCGGTGGCTCCAGCGGTGGCTGCTGCTGGGCTGCTGCAGACGCAAATGGCATCCTGAGTAGGGGACACCATTTGCGTCCCTATGGTAGCCCGTGATAGGCTACGTAAATATTTACATAGCCTATAACGGTTAAACAGGAATAACGGGAATGCAAATGGCGTAGGGGATGCCATTTGTGTTCCCGTTTTAGCTGTCATAGGCTACATAAATATTTACGTAGCCTATCACGGAGAAAACGGGAACACAAATGGCGTAGGGGGCGCCATTTGTGTTCCCGCTTTAGCCGTGGTAGGCTATGTAAATATTTACGTAGCCTATCACGGGCTACCATAGGGACGTAAATGGCGTCCCCTACTCAGGATGCCATTTGCGTCCACAGCAGCCCAGCAGTGGCTGGAGGCCCTGCTGCGGGTTCGCCCGGCCAGCGGCTCAGCGGCCTGGCCACGGAGCAGAGCCAGCCGAGCAGGATTCCGGGGGGGGAGGAACGGATCACCTCCCCCCCATTGAGCATCTCCCCCCCACTGCGGATGTCCCTGGATGAAACCAGTAAGTGTTTCGTACATCCCTAAATATCGAACACTATGAACAAGTTCACACATCACAACAATGCAGGGTCTGAGGAGGGCAAACTTTGGCCCATAGAGTTGCTCATTTTGGCCTACAGTTGGTTGGGAGCCCTCCATGGGCCCCTCCCCAAGCTCTGCCCCTTAGCCAGTTGGTTTGAGGAAGAGGCAGTGGAGAGGAATCCCCATGTTATCTCTGATCTGTTAGTGGAGATAACAAGGGGACTTCTGGGCATCCTGTTCACCCTCCCAATGGGAGGGTGAGCAGCATGAAAGGGGAATTACTTTGTTATCCATGCCTCTCTCTGCACAGAGAAAAACTATGGGTGTGGTTGAATGATGTCACTGGAAGGGGAGGGGCTACAGGGAAGGGGCCTGCCCTCTAGACTTCCAACCTACTGGCTTAGTCCAGTAGGGCAATCTGACTCCTGGACCAAAAGAAGTTGCCTGTCCCTCTTGTGAACAAAGTCAGGATGAGCGCTGGGCTGGTTCCCACCACCACAAAATAGATTGAATGTCTGAAAAGAGCTACTGTCCATCGTTCGTTCTGATTCCTTCTTATTGAAGAAGTGTGGATGCCACTACTGTTGTCCAATGTGTTGGCCCAGGTCTTCCCATTTGATCTCCTCTACTGTCTTCAATGATTGTGCCTTTTAGGAGGATCCTGGAAGTGCCATTCTGAACAAGGAAAATGATACTGCATTTAGGAACAGGAACCTGGAAAGAGGCAGTTCTCTCCATCATAACCACGTAAGAGATTCTTCTTTCACTAGATGCCTTCAAGCAGTTCTGAACCTGCACCAGAACCAAACTAAGAGCTAACTACACTTTACTTGAAATGTGTGGTCACATCTATCTAATTAAAATGTATCAGCCATGCAGAGGGGAAGAAATTAGGTTTTGGAACCATGGCACATGGGGGGTTAACCCTTTCCTGTGCCCACAGTCCTGACAAAAATCACATACACCGCTATTTTTGTTGGGAGGGAAGCTGTTATTCATGTCTTTAGCCCTGTTGTGCTTGATATTTAAAACATAAAGAACTGGTGAAGATGGCAGGGGGGAGTCACACCGAGACTGTGGAATGGGGGAAGGAAAGCTATCAGCCTTTGCCCCAGCTGGGGCCCCAATCCAAACTGAGATTCCCACACTGGCTGCTGCTTTTTTAAATTGAGCACACACCAGAGCTCAAGACATAGATAATGTCACATCTGGTTTGCCCCAGAGATATGCACTCTCTCTCTCTCTCACGCACACGGTCAAACTACAGCTTATGCTAATTGTATAGCATGTAGCCAAGGCTGGTCTTTCTTTTTACTCTCATGTAAGCATACACAGCCTCAGTTCAGATCAGGGCCATGGCACTCTGGGAGGGGTAACTTAAATCTTCTGTCCACCTCCCCCCAACTTGTTTTTTTCCTAAAATTCCCCAGTTCAAAAAAGAAGCTTCAATTGACTCTAATGGAGACTTTTTTCTTTCTTTTTTTAAAATCCCCTTGCAAGGGGGGGCATTTCAGGGGGCGGGGAGAATGTTTAATGCTCCTCTTCCAGAGTGCCAGGGTCCCAGCTTGAATTGGGGCTGTGCACAGTTAGATGGGAGTAGAAAGATGAGAGTAAAAAGACATGCATGTCGCAGCTAAGGCTTGTCTTAAATTTTACTCTCATGTAAGTGCACTATACAATTAGGTAATATGTAGTTTGCCATGTGCACACACAGAGAGAGATAAGACTATCTCGGCAAAATGAGAGGATGCTGATGCTGGGAAGCACAGAAGTTCTATGCTGCGTGGGAACTAGCTGCAAATGAAAGTCTCATTTTCCCTATATCTGCTCTCTGAAGTGTGATGCCAGAAACAGTTGATAAGGACCACATTACAAATATTGTTTTATGCTTCCTTTTCCCTCCAGTATGATACAAACATCAGTATCGAGAGTGAACATCAAGTGAATGCACATGAATCAGAACAAAAAGAGAAACCTGGGTCCAAAGGGTAATCATTTCATTTTGGATTCTTCACGTACCACTTTCATCTGTATTCTCTTTGGCAATCCAATATTCCTTGCCACAATTTCAGAACTTCAGAGCTCCCAGGAGTAGAAGTCTATTCCAGAGATCACTCCTGGACTTTGGACTCCTCATTCATCTTGAGTGTGTATCTTGCTCTTCCTCTGGTAATGCAGAGAAGTGTGTACAGGGTTGTCCCATTTTGTTCTCACAGAAAACCTTGTGACATCATGAGAGACAAATGATTTGCCCAAAGCCAATGACTTGGTCTGCACAATCACTGCAGCTTAAAGAAGCCACGGTGGCTAGTTCAAGCCACAGCACTTGCCAGGCACTATTTGTATTACCACCTGCCAGGGCACAGCTTGTCATGTCATCTGAACCCAGGCCGCATGGCTCATTTGAGGAGGAAACAACCGCCAAATAACCCAGCAACTGCCCACAGGTTATTTGAGGGTTGTTTCCCTCTTAAACAAGCCATGCCACTTGGGTTTGGTCAACACAACAAGCCACACCTGAGCAGGCAAATGGCACCTGGAACAGGACGGGCCAGCTTGTTTAAGCCAGGATGATCGTGTGACCTGGGAATGAACTTTATGGCAGAACAGGAATTTGTACACAGGTCTTTCAGGTCAGTATCCAACTCTCCAGCCACTTGATTATGCAGGCTGCCATTATGGGTGAACATCTTGCAAATATTGCTAGAATGAAGCAGTAGAACAGGGGTGGGGAAAATGTGGCTCTCCAGACGTTGCTGAACTAGCAATCCAGTCAGCCCTAGCCAGCAGAGCCAATGGTGAGGGATGAGTGGAGTTGCAGTCGAACATCATCTGGCAGGCTACACATTACCCAACCCAAAACTGCATGAGTAAAGCATATACTTTATTATCAGAATGCGAACAAATAGATTGAGTGAACCTTCTGTTTAGATCACTGATCTGAGATAACAACAACAACAACGACAAAGCTTGAGGGCTGGATGGGGAATCCATGAAGGCTGCATCCAGCCCACTGGCCAGAGGTTCCTCAGCCCTGTATTAAAGGTGGAGAAGCCC
The DNA here is from genome assembly GCF_057233095.1 of Heloderma suspectum. Lineage (NCBI taxonomy): Eukaryota > Metazoa > Chordata > Lepidosauria > Squamata > Helodermatidae > Heloderma > Heloderma suspectum. The sequence goes on from NC_139459.1 coordinate 93,951,285, forward strand.
TGCCCTCTTTTGCATCCAGTTATTCAAAGCAGGCCAGCTCTGGGATTTAGAGGGTCCCAGGCAAAGTGCCCTCCAGTGGGTTACCCCCCCCCCTTCATCAGTAGACCCTGGTAGGTTTACCTGGTGTCGATAGTGGGCTGCAACAGCAGCAGCACTCTGAACAGCACCAGATAGCTGCCTCTAGCTGCCATTTAAATTCCCCACAATACCCAGAGCAAAGCTACATTGGGGGAAATTAAAATGGCAGCTCAACCCAGCTATCTAGCACTACTAAGAGCTGCCTTTTTAAGGGGGCTGCAGAGCAGGCATCAGTAGTGGGCCCTGGTGGGGCACTGGCAGCTGCCCAAGGCTGCTGGGTGATTATGCCACTCCTGACCCTAAGACCAAGTTTGGATGACACGCCGTGGCTCGTCGTGGGTTAAATAACCTACAAGTCACGGCACCCTCAGGCAGCAGTTGGCATATAACCCCTCTTGAGGGTTGTCATGTCTTGTGAACCCAGCGAACACAGGTTAAGCGAGGATTAAACAACCCTCACATAACCCTAAAACAGACCATGGGTTTTGCAAGAGCTGTTTAACCCTTGTATTACCCACATTCACATGACACAACCCCTGAGTAGGGGTTGCATATTCAAGATGGTGGCTGTATGTGCCCCCCAGTTAAATAACCCACTGTGGGCTGTGTGTCATGTGAACAGCCTTTAAGACTGAACCCCAATACTAAAATTGGCCTTTGCCAGTTTTGCAAAAAATGCTTGAACGTGGTGTATCTCCTTTGGTACATAGATGAGCATAACAACTACAAAAAATGACAGTATTTTTTTTTTAAAGTAGCTCTCTAACTTTATCATTGCTGCCCTACTTCTAAGTAAAGCAATATCAATCACTATTATAATTTGGGAAAGAGTGGCTTCTCAAAGATAAAAATGACTAATGCCTCTCACTGACTTCCAATATTCATCAGCTACAAAGTTCTGGAATTATTCCACAGAATTAAATGGGACTACTCCAGAGAAAATGCTTGGCAAATTGCAGTAAGATGCCTGAATAATGCCGCAAATGCTTCCCAAATTTCCCTGAAGTGTTCTTAAAATAATTAATTTATACATGGCGGAGATTGCTGATATAGTGAGTCATCACAAAAAAAGCTCCTGATCTTAGAGAAACTAATTGCTTTTCTATTTTAGCTTTACTATCATACTCCATTGAGCAAATCAACAACATACAACCCTTCTGTGCTCTGCTCCAGATTTTCTTCTGATTTATAGCCTGAACCACAAGCTAATTGAGCTGAAATGGAATGACTAGGTGTTGCCAACTTCTCAGATGTGGGCTGGATTGCTGCTGTGCCTTTAACAGCAACATGATATGCTCGATAGCATATGAAGCTTTTCATGGCAGGAAGATAAAGTCTATCTCCTGCTAATGACTGTAGATAAAGCTACTGTTAAAGGCACAGCAACATGTGCCACCAAAACAGTTGGCAACACTACTCTAATTTGAATAGGTTTTGGCCAATTGATTGTGAGCTGAAGTCCAAGTACTCCATTGAATTAGTTTGTGGGAGGTTATAAAGGGCTTTATTTTCATACAAGGCACAAAAAATGGGAATCCATAGAGGTTTAATTTTGTTCAGATAATGTCTATTACCCCTTCATGGATCACTGCCTTGTTGTGGCGAAGGGGCTTGCGTAACTCAGTGAAGCCATAAGCTATGCCGTGCAGGGCCACCCAAGACGGACAGGTCATGGCAGAGAGTTCTGACAAAATGTGGTCCACTGGAGAAGGAAATGGCAACCCACTCCAGTATTCTTGCCAAGAAAATCCCATGGAACGTATCACAAGGCTAAAAGAGATGACACCAGAAGATGAGCCCCTCAGGTCGGAAGGTGTCCAATATACTACTGGGGAAGAGCAGAGGGTATTTACAAGTAGCGCCAGAAAGAGTGAAGCGGCTGGGCCAAAGCCAAAAGGACACTCAGCTGTGGATGTGTCTGGTGGTGAAAAGAAAATCCGATGCTGTAAAGAACAATATTGTTTAGGAACCTGGAATGTAAGATCAATGAATCAAGGTAAGTTGAAGGTGGTCAAACATGAGATGGCAAGATTGAACATCGACATCTTGGGAATCAGAGAACTAAAATGGACAGGCATGGGCGAATTTAATTCAGGTGACCATCATATCTACTATTGTGGGCAAGAATCCCACAGAAGAAATGGAGTAGCACTCATAGTCAACAAAAGGGTGGGAAAAGCAGTACTGGGGTACAATCTTAAAAATGATAGAATGATCTCAGTACGAATCCAAGGCAAACCATTTAACATCACAGTAATTCAAGTCTATGCCCCAACCACTGAGGCCGAAGAAGCTGAGGTTGATCGGTTCTATGAAGACCTACAACACCTTCTAGAACTAACACCAAAAAAAGATGTCCTCTTCATCATAGGGGATTGGAATGCTAAAGTAGGAAGTCAAGAAATCACCGGGATAACAGGCAAGCATGGCCTTGGTGTACAAAATGAAGCAGGACAAAGGCTAATAGAGTTTTGCCAAGAGAACACGCTGATCATAGCAAACACTCTTTTCCAACAGCACAAGAGACGACTCTACACATGGACATCACCAGATGGTCAATATCGAAATCAGATTGATTATGTCCTTTGCAGCCAAAGATGGAGAAGCTCTAGACAGTCAGTAAAAACAAGACCTGGAGCTGACTGTGGCTCAGATCATGAGCTTCTTGTTGCAAAATTTCAGCTTAAATTGAAGAATGTAGGGAAAACCACTAAACCATTCAGGTATGACCTAAATCATATCCCTTATGAATACACAGTGGAGGTGAGGAATAGATTTCAGGGATTAGACCTGATAGACAGAGTGCCTGAGGAACTATGGACAGAGGTCCGTAACATTGTTCAGGAGGCAGCAACGAAATCCATCCCAAAGAAAAAGAAATGCAAGAAAGCCAAGTGGCTGTCTGATGAGGCTTTACAAGTAGCTGACGAAAGAAGGGAAGCGAAAAGCAAGGGAGAAAGGGGAAGATATATCCAACTGAATGCAGAGTTCCAGAGAATAGCAAGGAGAGACAAGAAGGTCTTCTTAAATGAACAATGCAAAGAAATCGAGGAAAACAACAGAATGGGAAAGACTAGAGATCTCTTCAAGAAAATCGGAGATCTCAAGGGAACGTTTTGTGCAAAGACGGGCATGATAAAGGACAAAGAAGACAGGGACCTAACAGAAGCAGATGAGATTAAGAAGAGGTGGAAAGAATACACAGAAGAACTATACAGGAAAGATCTTAATGTCCCTGATAGCCATGATAGTGTGGTCACTGAACTTGAACTGGACATCCTAGAAAGTGAAGTCAAGTGGGCCTTAGGAAGCATTAGTAACAACAAAGCTAGCGTAGATGACAGTATTCCAGCTGAGCTATTTAAAATCCTAAAAGATGATGCTGTTAAAGTGCTGCATTCAATATGCCAACAAATTTGGAACACTCAACAATGGCCGCAAGACTGGAAAAGGTCAGTTTACATTCCAATTCCAAAGAAGGGCAACGCCAAAGAGTGTTCAAACTACTGCACAATTGCACTCATTTCACATGCCAGCAAGGTGATGCTCAAAATCCTACAAGCTAGGCTTCAGCGGTATGCGAACCGAGAACTACCAGAAGTACAAGTTGGGTTTCGAAGAGGCAGAGGAACTAGAGATCAAATCGCCAACATTCGCTGCATCATGGAGAAAGCAAGAGAATTCCAGAAAAATGTCTACTTCTGCTTCATTGACTACGCTAAAGCCTTTGATTGTGTGGATCACAACAAACTGTGGCAAATTCTTAAAGTGATGGGAGTACCAGACCACCTTACCTGTCTCCTGAGAAACCTGTACGAGGGTCAAGAAGCAACAGTAAGAACCAGACATGGAACAACCGATTGGTTCAAAATTGGGAAAGGAGTACGACAAGGCTGCATATTGTCACCCTGCTTATTTAACTTATATGCAGAGTACATCATGAGAAATGCCGGGTTGGATGAATCAGAGGTCGGAATTAAGATTGCTGGGAGAATTATCAACAACCTCAGATATGCAGACGATACCACCCTAATGGCAGAAAGCGAAGAGGATCTCAAGAGCCTCTTGTTGAGGGTGAAAGAGGAGAGTGCAAAAGCTGGTTTGAAACTCAACATTAAAAAAACGAAGATCATGGCATCTGGCCCCATCACTTCCTGGCATATAGAAGGAGAAGAAATGGAAGCAGTGACAGATTTTACTTTCTTGGGCTCCAAGATTACCGCAGACGGTGACTGTAGCCATGAAATTAAAAGACGCTTATTCCTTGGGAGGAAAGCTATGGCAAACCTAGACAGCATAGTAAGAAGCAGAGACATCACCTTGTCGACAACGGTCCATCTAATCAAAGCTATGGTTTTCCCAGTAGTAATGTATGGCTGTGAGAGCTGGACTATAAGGAAGGCTGAGCGCCAAAGAATTGATGCTTTCGAACTGTGGTGCTGGAGAAGACTCTTACGAGTCCCCTGGACTGCAAGGAGGTCAAATCAGTCCATCCTAAAGGAAATCAACCCTGAGTGCTCATTGGAAGGACAGATACTGAAGCTGAAGCTCCAATATTTTGGCCACCTAATGCGAAGAGAAAACTCTCTGGAAAAGACCCTGATGCTGGGAAAGACTGAAGGCAAAAGGAGAAGGGGACGGCAGAGGATGAGATGGCTAGATAGCATCACCGATGCAATGAATATGAACTTGAGCACACTCCGGGAGAGAGCGCAGGACAGGAAGGCCTGGCGTGCTATGGTCCATGGTGTCACGAAGAGTCGGACACGACTGAACACCAACAACAAAGTCTATTAGGCTAGAATCAGCCCTTAGCTTGGGTAAGGATGGGGTCGTGGCAGATAATAAAAGTAAGATTGCTGCACAACTAATATGCAAGCTGTTAATATTGTTCTGTTGAGTACAAGATCACTTATCTATATGTGAAGCATTGTTCATTTTAACATTCTTAATTTGCCAGTATTTACTTCCCCCTTTGCTTTTGTCATTCTAGGTATCTCAACAAGAAATACGATATGGTCGTTCACTTTTGCAGGAAACATAAAACCAGAATTCGATATGTGATTTATGGAATACTAATAGCAGGTATTTATTGGACAGAACGGACACTGGAGGCAGGGCTAGGGAAGGTGCATAACACTGTCTGGGCAGGGGCCTCATTGGACACATGGAGCCCTGTCACATGATTCAACACATGAAGGGGGTTACAGTTGCTAACAGTCTGTGGAATTACTGAGAGTCCAGCAGGAAAATATTTTCTTGGTAGTAAGATTCCCCAACCTGGATCCCTCTAGATGAGAGCCAGTGCGGTGTAGTGGTGAGAGTGTTGGACTAGGAGCTGGGAGAACTGGGTTCTAGTCCCACTCGGCCATGGAAGCCACTGTCACTGGGTGACTTCGGGCCAGACATTCACAGACTCTCAGCCCAACCTACCTCACAGGGCTGTTGTAAGGATAAAATGGAGGAGGAGGAGGATAATGTAAGCCGTCTTGGGTTCCTTGCAAGAGGAAAAAAGGTGGGATATAAATGCAATCAATCAATCAAGTTATGTCTACTCCAATGTAATCCCTTCAAAAGACATTTGTAAGAGCCATCCCATGTGTGTGGCTGCCACAGTATCACAGTAATGGATGGTGCTTGTGATGTTGGTATAATAAGACCCTCAAGTTCCATGAAATTAAGCTGGAAACAATAAGGATTTCTCTCACAATCTTGCAATACTATCTCTGCCACTATTTGCAAATGCAAATATAACCACGGGGTGATTTTTCTGAAGGCCAGAACATAGGAAGCTGCCTTATACTGAGCCAGGGCCAAACTAAACATTCTTCAAATTCAGATTCGGAATGTGGCACTCTGGGAAGGGGGATTTAAGCCCCCCCCCCTTTTCATCCAGAGAGCCTCGTGTGGCGCAGAGTGGTAGACAGCAGTAATGCAACCAAAACTCTCCCCACGACCTGAGTTCGATCCCAGCAGAAGCTGGTTTTCAGGTAGCCAGCTCAGGTTGACTCAGCCCTCCATCCTTCCGAGGTTGGTAAAATGAGTACCCAGCTTGCTGGGAGAAAGGTAGTTAGGACTGGGGAAGGCAGTGGCAAACCACCCATCTGCCAGGAAAATGCCGAGGAAAAACGGCGTCCCTCTAGGGGTCAGCAACGACTCGGTGCTTGCACAAGAGGAACCTTTCATTCTGAAATTCCACCCCACACCACCCCTGCAGGGGATTAAGGGCACAATCCTGTTGAGACAGACGGTTGCCTCCAAGTTCCTCTGAAGTCGGAGGCCACCGCCTATTCAATGCAGGGCAGCTGAAGCACGGAGGAGAGGATTCCTTCCGTGCTCTGGCTACCCTGCAGTTTGCCTTAGATGCCCGGTTTGGGGGAGGGGGTGAGAACGAGGCTGGAGACCACATAGGAAGTTGTCTAAAACAGCTTCTGTGGTCTCCTCTCCTCCCTGCCCCCGGGAATGCCCCCCTTTCGCCCTGTCTGTGCTCCGTGTTATGAGCATGGACGGGCACAGAGGGGCAGCAGCCGTGGTTCTTTCCACCCTGGCTACGAGGGGGAGGGGGCAAGGAGCACAGTTTGCCAGCTACGAGCTTGTAGCACTGTCTATGAGCTCAGGGCTGGGAAACTGAAAAATCCTATTTCCCCCAGATGCTGTCTAGGGGACACAGGATTGCTCTCTGATAAAATAGATTTTTTTAATCAATGGAGATGTGTGTGTTTTCATTTTTAACCCCACATGGGTGATGAAATTTTGAGACAAAAACAGGGGGGAAGGAAGCTTATATACTCCCTCTCCCAGAGCTCCATGGTCCCGATCCAAATTGGGGCCATGTGCATTTACACTGAAATAAATAAGCCAATTGTGCATAGCTTTGCTCTGCTATGTGAGATTTGAAGATCATTTAGTTTGGCCCTAGGACCCTTGGTCCATCTAGCCCAGTATTGTTGACACTGACTAGCAGCAGCTCTCCAGGGTTTCAGGCAGGACTTTTTCCAGTCCTATCTGGAGATGCAGGGGATTGAACCTGGGACCTTCGGCATGCAAAGCAGGTGCTCCAGCTAGGAATGTCAGAAGAATCCATTTGTGAGGTGGAGCTCAGACAGCTTTCCCCAATCAGCCACCCTGGACTCCAACCTGACATCTGCCAGCTGGCTCAACTTGGTCCATATTGAGTTGGGCCAGCTAGTGGATTTTCTGCCTTTGCATGGCTGTGGCAGCAATGGAGGGTGAGACAGGAATGCTACGGCCCATGGTGCTCCCCTCTCAGCCTCCCACTGCCGCTGCCATGCCACCGCCACCGCTGCAAAACAGTTACCCCTCTCTTTCTGTTGGGATTGGCCCAGCAGCCAGAGACAGAGGGACGACAGTTGCATGCCGCCATCACAGCAGAAAAGTAGGAGGGGAGTGTTCCCCTCCCGCTCTTCCGCTGCAGCACCACTGCTGCTGCGCAATGTTCCCTCCATCCCTGCAGGGACAGAGGGAAAGTTGCGCTGCCGCCACTGTGGCACAATGTTCCCCTCCATCCCTGCCATCAGCCAAGACCAAGTGAATGTCTCAGGATACCTGAGAGAGTGCCTCCTTCCCTACCAACCTGCCCGGTCACTGAGGTCATCAGAGGGCATGTTCCTGGTGGTTCCACATGGACCTATGGCCCGGTTGGAGACCACCAGGAGAAGAGCCTTTAGTATGGTGGCCCCTTCCTGTGGAATTCCCTGCCTTTAGAGGTCAGGCAGGCACCAACATTGTGTTCCTTCCGGCGCCTCCTGAAGACGTTGTTCTTTCAAGAGGCCTTCCTTGCATGACCAGCCGTGGTTTGTTGAACTCTACTTCGTTGGGATTTGTCTTTTTTTAAAAAATGTTTTAACTCTTTTAACCATTGTTTTATTCTTTTATCATGTTGTTCACCACTCCGAAATCTTCTGATGAGGAGCGGTATACAAATATTGTAAATTAAAAAAATAAAATAAAATGTGTTGTGGTCACAGCAACCACAACAGCTGCAGGGGCTTTCCCCCCCTAACCCGGAATGTGTGCACATCCCAGGTTGGGGGGAAGAAACCCGGGCTTTCAGGGGTGGACCCCCAGCTTGGCCCAGCAGGGCAAGCTGAGCTGGGGGCAGCATTGGAATACGATGGGCCCTAAAAGTGCCAGATTCCCGTGCGATGGACATCCCGAGCTCCAACAATAAATAAATAAAACAAAGTCTGGGTCAAAACCAGCAAAACTAAGTTGCTATTAGGGCTGTAGACATCCCTTGATTTATGGGTCACAATTTATTTGGAAAAGCTGCCTCTCTTATGGTGAATTTATTACATTTTTATCCTACTTTTCAGACAATTATTGTCTCCCAAAGTGGCTCACATCAAGAGAGAGGGATGCGTTCTGCCATCAGGCTTACAAGCTAAAATGAAAAGACACACATGGCAAGGGGAGTAGACGGGAAAGGAAGAGGAGGGAGATTAGTTTTTCAAGGCCAGAGAGGAAGGTGGTGAGCTATGCATGGGCATTAAATGGCACATCAGGCCAGGCCAGTCTTCCCTTGCTGGTGTTCCTGCTTGAATGAGGCTCTTGCTCCTTAGACCAATGGATGGAGCCAGAGCGTCCTTTCCCCTTCCTTCTGCAGTCTTGGAGCCAATGGCTCTTATGTATCCTTTAAGTCCAAATAATTCCATTGCTACCCACAGCAATGAGGAGGACCTATAGGTCAGCAGTTCACTCAACTCCTATTTTCCCTAACCATTGGGGCTGGTGGGAAGTTGTAGTTCAAAACATCTGGAGGGCCCCAGGTTGGGGAAGGCTGAGTGAAAGGGTTGGACTTGATAGTCTTGTAGGCCCCTTCCAACCCTACTATTCTATGACTATGCTATGAAAGTCTCAGACAGCAGGGCTAGGAAAGGCCTCTGCCTGAGCCTTGGAAGGCCTTCTGCCAACTGGCATAAACAGTTCTCGGCTGGGTGGGCTAATCGTCTGACGGGAGGGAACACCCGACACTGCTCATTTGCAGATGATAATGCATTTAAACAAATAAAAAATGCAATATCAGGACTTGTTAAAAAACACACACAGCCAAAATTCAAAAACAGCAATAAAAGCACAACAGAAAAAGCCAAAGGAATTTAAAACCAGTCGGGTGACAACCCATCCAGTGTCCCTCATATTTCTTCCTTTTTTAAAAATCTGGAGACTCTGATTGTATAAGTGACGCACTGTGGCATCCCCCACAACCCTGCAGTTAAGTGAAATGGAAATGCAGACTAGATTCAGCTGAGTGATATTTTTGAGTCTTTGAGACAATGAGCCCATGCCATCTTGCTTTGTAAACCTCATTTCACAATACCGTTCCTTAAAAAAATCTCACCTCCGGTTTTCATATCAGCAATGAAACGTATAAGATGAAGTTATTCAGGGGGCTGCTCTACTCCGGCCTTTACTGAATTGGCAAGGTGGACCCTGCTGCCTCAGTCTTTAAGGAAAGCACAAAGAAGGGAGCATGTCGTAATCACGCATTATCCCACACGTTGGCACTTACCTTACAATGCAAAAAGCCCCACACCTTATATTTAGCAGGATACAACCACTCAAATATTCTGTTGCCCTAGGCACAACATTGAGAAGGTTGTTCTGTATAGCGTTATTTGCATAAAGCAGGCTTTGGTGCATGCATGGCCCAATTTAGAGAACAAGGCCTCTGAAAATATCTCCCCAAATAAATTGTTACATTTTGTAATCAATTCTGCTGTTGTCTGAAGGACTAGGGGGCTTGTGCGCAACAGGAAAAAAAAAACACAGGTCTTATTTAATTACAGTGATCAAAGAGACTTCCTCACTTTGATATGCCATGAAATGGAGTGAGCCAAAAAATAAATCTGTTTACCTCCTCATGGAAGTCCCTGGGTGGAAGCCAATTCTGTTTAGAATTATCAAACCACGCGACAGAATGAAGATGGTTCTTTTTGCTAAATCGTGGTTTTAATTTCCTTTCATTAGATTCTTTGTTTCTTCCAGTGCTTTCCCACAATCCAGATAAACTGGCTACATTGGAATGACTGACCCTGCTTTGGACCATGGACCAGGTTGTGGTCTTGAAGTAGCTGGACCTAGACTGGCCAGGTCTCATTCAAATGGCTCTGGATAGGCTGCAGTGCTTGCATTTCCACAGTAACTTTTTTTTCTGAAAATCTGTAAAAAACAAACAAACAAACCAGAGATTAAATATACATCACTTTAGTTTTACTACCTGCTTCTCTGTATATTTGTGCAAAAAACACAGTATCCCTCTCTGGGCATTCACCCACAGGATTCATACCCCACCGTCCCATCCCCAGCCTCCAGCACTGGTGCGGGGGATTCTGTAGAGAGGGTCCTGCTGTACGTTACAGGCTTCCCCCATACACCCAGTGTGGTTTGGGAAATGCAACATTTGAAGCAACCCTCATGAAGGCAGTCAACAACACTGAAGTCTGGGAAATCAACTTTCAACTTAATTATCTTTCCTTTGGCATTCAAGTTCTTGATTAGGGATAGGTGAGAATTTTGTTTCAGTTCAGTTGTAAGAATTCACCCACATTCACAAGTTCTCCACATCTGAAACAAAGAGAATTTAAGATTTAAAGAAAAATCAAATGTGGGAGAAACAGAAACCAATAGATTTGTCCACCCAGGCCCAGGGCTTAATGCTTTGCTCTTAAAAGCCTGGGTTTGAATCCGTGTGTATTCAACCATGTTTGTGGTGATGAATTAGAGTAACCAACCCTTTTTTCAGGCAGGCTCCTCATCTTTAGTAACTATTTGGCAGGCAGGTGCATCGTGGTCCTCTCCTCGCTGGGAATAGCTGTACCTGTTGACACTGGCTAGTTCAGAGGGGTGAGAATTTCATTTCAGTTCGTTTTTACAAGAATTTACAACATTCACAAAATTCTTCATAGGCCTGGAACGAAATTCGCCTTGCTGCTTTTTGACTCAGGCACAACATAGTAGCATATGACCAGGACACTATAGTGCCCCATTGAAATGCATGGTCCTGGAAGAATTGTTCTCTATGCCCGCTATGCCGATGGCATTCGTGCTGTGGTTATGTTTCTTTTTCCAGCTCCCCTTCTCTGGTAAGCAATAAGGAATTTAAAATATACATATACCTACAAATAAATTAAATACATATCAATCAGCAAATGGTGTTTCTAATTATCTTTTTCAGGAAAACGTGGTGACACTCTTGCTGCTATTCTTAGCTTTGGCTTTATTAATATTAGGCATTATGGTGGCAACTGTACTATCTGCTTTACAAAGGGACCTATCTAGGGTGAGGTTTTTCTGCCATCCTCTGCCCCCTCCCAAAAAAGGACTCATCCTCTTTCTTTCCCCACTTTCTAAGAGTAAACTTGTCTTCAGTAGAATGGAAGATTGTGTGATAAGTGCCTCAACTTATGCAAACAGAACTGTTTGGTATGCTGTTTTCCCTGACAAAAGCTTGGATGAATTGTAGCAAAAGATGTTGTAGGCCATCCCTGGGATTTTGTTTGGGGAGGAAACAGATACGGTATGCAGTGAACGTAACTGATGTGATTATGCTTGTTTCCATGACAGCTTATCTGGCAATGGTAATTGCGGCCTGTATCTTGAATTTTCGCAGAGCCTTGGCCCTCTTCGTACTCACTGTCCTAGGCATCTTTTTCATCTGTTGGGACTTTTTGATAGACAGATACGAGGACAGAATTGCAGAATCCCTTTCTCCATGTGGAAAGTTTCTGAAAGCACAGTGGTTTTGGCTGAAATGGTAAATAAACTGTGGTTTCCTTCCTTTGCAGAGTTAGAACAATGAGATGGCTCATTTCTGTTTAACTCCTTATCATCATATAGTGCTATGACTTTATTCATTAAAAAATAAATAACACATTTTGAAATCATGATGCTATTTTTCAGTAGGCAGGAAATATAAATGCAGCTTAATGAACATTGAGGAGCTTGGGGGTTACTTGAGAACATTTCAGAGTTTTCTTTGCCCTGGATAAGTACAATTCAGAATATCTGTAAGAGATATACTGCAAACTAAGCAGCATTGCCAAATTCTGAAGTACCTCTTGTACCTTTTTAACAGATGTTTGACCTGGAACAGTTAGGAGACAATAAGGTTTAGCTCCATGGTATCAAAAGTGTATCAAACCTCTGGTATAGCAACAGGAGCAGGTCAGACCAGTTTGAATCCTAGAGGTTTGGCAGACATATATGGCTTGTCTTATTTGAATGTAAAAAGGGAAAATAAATACAGGGGTGTATTTGTTGTAAGGGACAGGTACTTAAGTTTTTAAAAAAACATTTGGGGAAAAACAAAAATTGGACAGGACAGCATGCCATGCAATAGAATATCTGAAAGTGAAGACCCATGTTCAAGCAAAGATGCATGGTCTAACAGTCTGCAATGATACATGCTTACTTGAGAGCAGGTCCCATTGAGTTCAGTGAGACTTACTCCAAATAACTCGCAGTCCTAAATGTCTTAAATTGCATTGACTTCAGTGGGATGTCAGGGGAAGGCAACCTGATGCCCTCCAGATGTTTTAGACTACAACTCCTATCAGCCCCAGCCAGCATGGCCAACAGTCAGGGATTGCTGGAAATGTAGTCCAAAACATCTGGAAAGGTACACAGGATTACATTTCTAATTTTACTTACAGTAGATTTGTTTCTTCACTTCCTGGAACGCACTGCAACATTCAGTGAGCAGGGAAGAACGACACCCACCCCATTCAGTTAAAACAACATGAGTGAAACATACTTAATGGGACTGACACATTTTCTGACAGAATTTCGATGACTTTACCTACGGAGTGACAGGCAGAAATTCAACAGATGAAGTTTTCTTCCCATTACTGCATCAGTAATTTCTGTCTCATGAACTTGTTAAAGTTCAAGCATAGGAACAAGCATATACAAGCATAGGAAACCTGGCATGGAAAGATGACAATCATAGTCTTGAGAAATCTTAAACTTTAAACTTCGTAAACCTCTGCTTTCTTGGTACTTGAAAATGGCAGGCCTGCACAGCCAAGGATGACCTACCGAACTGAGCCAAGCTCATCTGTAGCGGCTTGCCAGGTGCTTGACAACTCATGTGCCTTTCAGTCTAAGGCGAGCGCTGTAAACAGGAGATTTATTGAGCCCCTGGTGGGCAGCCATACATGGATGGTAGACTGGCTTTGAAAGAACATTTTGTTTGTGAGGGTGGTACTATGATTGTCTAAATTTGAAAAAATAAATAAGGTTAATAGTCTATAGCAGGCGTGGGCAATGCAAGGGCCATGTGTGCCCCCCCCCCGTCTCAACTGCTGCTCCCACCACTGCTCCCGCCACAGAAATTGCAGCGATTCTGCTGGGAAACAAGGCATGCAGGAAGCACATACCTTGTTTCCCAGAAGAAGAACTGATTCTGCAGAGAAAACGGGTGTGTGAGAATGGCTCCTTCTCATGACCGGTTTGTCTGCAGAATGGGGCTCCCGGCAGCTCACAGCTGCTTGCCGGGCTGTCGGAAGCCCTATTCTGCTGGGAAACCAGGTGTGCATTCCCTGCGCACCTAGTTTCCCAGTAGTATCACTGCAATTTCAGCAGCAGCAGGGAAGAAGCCCTGCAGGGTTCCGGGGTGGTCAGTGCAGCCCCCCAACCCCCAGAAGTTGCCCACCCCTGGTGTAGACCAAGATCATGACTTTCCCTCCCATGTCATTCATGGCACTGTTTGAAATCCTTTTCCCCAGGGTCGTGTGGGTTGCTCTAATAGCTGCCATCGTGTGCTGGCTTGTCTTTGACACTGCCAAACAAGGAACCAAGCAGCTCATTTCCTTTGGTGGGCTTGTAATGTACGTTCTTTTGATGCTGGTCTTTTCCAAATACCCAACTAAAGTGAGTACTCCACACTCCTTCATTTGCCTTTTTGGTTTAATGTACTGTTGCTGTGCACTAACTGGAGGTGAAGAATTCCTCTTATGAACTGGGCCATTCTCCCTCATGGGGATGGGGCAGCAGAAGCCAACATGGCTCCCTCGTTAGTACCCATAGACCACTAGACTTTGATACTGGGAAGCTTGCTGTGGAACAGTTCGAAAAAGCCTACCCAAAGCTATGAACTGTGGATAGTCTGGAGCCAAGGGAGAGAGCTGTAGTTTAGGGTCAATCTAAGGCGGAGGACTGGTGTTAGTTCAGCAAATACCACTTATAAAACCTCTTCAGCCTGATGATCTTCCGCTCATCTCCTAGGGAGACAATGGACTCAGGTCACCCAGAATAGGTTGATTAGGCTGCCCCATATTCTTGAAGGTGCAACCTAAGTTCAGAATGGTTCCAGAAACAAAGAGGAAGAAACAAGTCGGACCCAAGGATGGAGATCAAAGTGTACTACAGCATACATAGGAATGCCAAACTACATCTTTAACAGAAGCCATTTTCCCCTTCTCACCTTGTTTTCCAAATGTCTCAGCTTTTTAATTCTTTTCTGGCTTTGTTTTCCAAAGAAATGCATTGTCTGCTACAATCATATATGATACAGTGACATTCAAAGATGGTTCTTTGATCACCAAAAAGGCCACTTTACTTTTCTACTCTAGCTTTTATGCCTAGTACCAAGGCTTTCATCTGAGCTGTATATTAATTCAGTGCCCTGGTTCACCATATGTCACTAAGCTGTTTCCTAAGACTTTCAAGTCTCTTTCTATCCAAAGAAATAAGCAATATGGGAAGAGATTTCATAAAGGAAACTAGTTCTGATCATCCAGTCTGCTAACAATACTTTTTATTCTGGAACAATGACTGGATTGATTTTTAACCCATAATCCTGCACATAGGACTCTTAACAGCAGCAGAACATTAATGGTGTTCTCATCTGGTGTTCTCCCTTGAGTCTTCATTGCCCCTAACTGCCCAATTTTATTACATTAAGGTGAGCGCAAATCAACAGAGCTTCACCTGACCCCATTCTCTTGAAAACTGCTGAGCTTTATAAACTGGGACAGAAAAGCAGTGTCAAGGGAAAGAACTGTTCCAAGTGGACTACTTCAGATTCTAAAAGAAATAAGCCACAGGAGTTTAGCTTGCTAAATGCTTCCATATGATCACATCTTAGAGTTACCAATTTGCCAAAATCACCAAAAATGCACTGCCCCGGCCTGCTTTTGTGCTTTTAACAGTTTCCCCCCCTTATGCATGGATTAGAACAGGGGTGGGGAAGTTTCAGCCCTCCAGATGTTTTGGACCATAAACTCCATCAGCCATAACCAGTATAGCCAATGTTGATGGATCATGGGAGTTGTGGCCCTCCAGATGTATTGGCCTACAAGTTGCTCACCCCAGGAATAGAAGAATGGGGTTCACATGACCCACACCCATGTTGAAAGCATGTGCGAGGGGGCCATGGGCTAAATCCACCCACTGTCGAGGCACCTGGTGGCTACACTCCCAGCTAACCAATGCAGCCAGATGCCAGATGCCCCACCCTCCGTGCATTTGGAATTTGTCTGAAGGGGCTAAACACATGTAGTGATGTATGCAGGTAGAGTTCCTCCATGCGAGGGGGAACCCCGATTGGACCAAGGTTCCTACTCATATGGAAAAATTCTACATATGTTCATCAATATATGCGTAGAGCACTTTCTGCCCCCACACAGCGGGTGGGGTGGCGAGGCCACCACACATCCCTCATGCATGTTTTCAGCATGTGGAGAGGGTTGTGTGAACTTCCTTAAGAAGGTGAAGCATGGCAGAAAGTAGAGTGGGGAGAGGATGATGAAGGACAATTCCCACTCTGAGGTACAGATGATGCAAAATCTGACAGGGTCAAACATACAGATGGAATTTGTACGCTTTCACAGAAGATACAAAAATTCCATGTCAGTACCCTGATGTAACCTTTAGGATTGCCCCTCACAACCCAAAAGCAAGCTAATTTCCATGGACAGGACTTCCAAAATCTGGTAAGGCAGGTATTGCTCGCTTTTCAACTGTCCCCAGTGTCTGGGTCTTTGGTTTGATCTGCAGAAGTTTTCAGGTTATTATAGCCCTGTCAGATGACCTACCGCAGATGGTCAAACAGTGTAGAAATTAATGCATGGAAGGGAAACAGGATTGCACTTGCTAGCCCCATCCTGAACTCCATGTGTTGATAGGGACTTATGCTCAAGGCCCAATGTGCACCACCACCCCATAAGGTCGGGAAGGGCTGCTAAAAGTTGTGAAAAACTCAAGGAGGGCATTCTGTTCCTCTCAGCTTGTTTCCCTTTTCCAATTGACAGCTAATGTGGAGGCTGCCCCCTTAGTTCTTTCAAAGATGTGTTGTACTTTCACAAAACTTGGGGTTTTCCCAAGCATGCAAGTACTTCCCACTTGATTGTCAGTGGCCCCATTTTGGCTACAGTCCTGTCGGCATGCAACACCTGAGTTCACTGTTAGAAGGGGTGATGTGGTCAAATTCATGCTATTTCTACACCTAGTGGTTTCCATGATTGCTCTTTTTTATGCATGGCTAGGTTGTGTGGAGGCCAGTACTCTGGGGAATAGGAATGCAATTTGTTCTTGGACTAATAACATTGCGGACAAAAGTAGGATTCGATGCCTTCGATTGGCTTGGTGAGCAAGCACAGGTAAGCCCCAAGGGAAAGCATACAGCTTTATTTTTAATACATACCAGCAACAAGAGCTGGGTTGGGTGTCTATGTGAGGGGGAAGGGAGCCCATTTGTATGGCCGTGTTTGGGGGTGGGTATCCCCAAGTGGGTTTATCTGGCCATGCCCCAGGGGCTGACCGAGAGCAGCCAGGACTGGGTAAATCACCCAAATAGTGGCTGCTTGGATGTGGCCTGATACATATGAGGGACTCCAGGCCAAGATGAGAATGGCACTGCTTTTCCCACCCAGGCTCCTGTATCTCCAGATAAAAGGTCTCCAGTAACAGATATGAGAAAGAGCCCTGCCTGAGACTGCCTTGGAGAGCTACTGCCAGGAGTCAGAATAAATAATGCTGGGCTAGACAGAACATGGGTCTGACCAGGTATAAGGGAGCCATAGTTTTATGCTAATATCCCAACCCTGTGCATGTTTACTTAGAATTAAATTCTCCCAAGGGAATGTGGGGATGTCACCTGCTTAAAGAGCTCTTAGGCTGCAATCTGATGCACAGCTACCTGTGAGTAAGCTTCACAGAACACAGTGGGACTTGCCTCCAAGTAAACATGCATAGGATTGTTCTGCAAGTCCATTTAATCTTGGGTGTTTTAGTGGATTCATTCAATCTGCCTATGGGTAAAAGCAGTTTGGAAGCAAGAATCATACTTTCAGAAATAATTTCTCTCATCTAAGGGTGGAGGGAAGAAATCAAATTAAGGAATGGGTGGGGAAAATACAGCAGACCTTGAGGAAAATCCAACAGAAGTTCTATTTAGAGGAGGCCTATTGAAATGAATGGGATTTAAGTTAGTCATGACCAACAGGTCCCACTCATTTCATTGTGTCTACTCTAAGTAGGACTTATATTAGATTTTGCCCCTTGCTTGTAAGGGGAGAAGCAAAGATATGTACTGAAGATGCAGCACCCCTTCTTGAACCATAGCACTGTGTAAAACAATGCAAAACAAAGGTGGTGCCTATTCATGTCAGGCCACTAGACTTATAACAACGTTACATAAAAAGTTTGGAATATTTTCAGTTTCCTGTTCAGAACAAATATATTTGGTCACTTTGCTCAACGCAGCAAGCTAGAAGGAACGGCTTTAACTGGTTACTTCACAATAGCTCCACTTCCTTAAAACCATTCATCTTCATCCTTTCATACTAACAGCACCTTTTCTGGGAAGGGAACACTGTTGTGTTGTAGGAAAGACAGAAACAACCTTAAACACACCTGAGCTGAACTAGGAATTGTTTCTTTATTACCAGAATCTACGGAATGGCCAGGGGCAAAAGCTCAGAATGGTGCAGTCAAAATAAGAGAACATTTATGTTGTCTTAGCTTGTCCTTTGGCCTGGCTGAGTCCTCTCTGCTTGAAATAATGAGGCAGGAAATTACTACCATGGGCAAACAGTGTATATATTAACTAACAGTGCGATCCTATGCACATCTACTGCAAAGTAAGTCTCACGGAACAAAATGGGATTTTATCCCAAGTAAGCATCTATAGCAACCTTCCCCATACTGTGCCCTCTAGGTGTTTTAGATTTGAATTCCCATTAGCTCCAGCCAGCATGGCCACTGGTCAGGAATGCTGGAAGTTGAAGTCCAAAACATCTGGAGGGCACCAGGTCAGGGAAGACTGGTGTATACCATTGCAGCCTACATCACACATGGTAGAAGTATGTAGTACAACAGAATCATTCCCCGCTGCCCTCCACCAATACATCTAGAATGCCCCTCAAATGACAGATTTGTTCAGCCCACCATATCCAAATCTGATTTAAAACAGCTTCCTATTCTGGGCTGATAACCACCAAACATGAAATCTCATAGTCAAAACAAACTTTCTTTGTCACCAGACAGAAGGAAGTCACCTTTAAAGTCCAATCCCAGAAGCCTCTGCCCATAAAATACCAGCAAGTGATAGAAGTAATAGGTCATTATCAATATTACTTAACCCTAACCATTATTACACTGGCACACTCCCTTTGTAATTGGTTGGGAGGTGGAATTTGTACGACAAGTGAATACTGCAGAGGGTCTGCGCCACAGCTAGTGATCAATCAAAAACATGAAACTCTGGGGATTTTGCTCACCTGATCATTTTTGGCTGTGGCAGAAGGACTCAATCAAGCAACAGTGTAAAACTCCTTTTAGCATAAACGGCCCAGAGTACAAAGGTAAGCAGCCCTTCACCATGGGAGAAAGAGAGAGAGAGAGAGAGAGAGAAAGGAAGGAAGGAAGGAAGGAAGGAAGGAAGGAAGGAAGGAAGGAAGGAAGAGTACTCTGAGCATCTTTGCATTCCCTGCTCTCCTACTCTGTGCTGTTGGAGTGTTTGTCCTTTGCCATAGCAATATCTGGGTTGATTATTATTTCCATAGTGAAGATTCAATGCAGACCCGAGTATGAAAGTGTGAACTTATCCATGAGCTGTCTGTTTAAAAATGTTAAAGGTCACTACTCATATTACCATTTTGGTGTGGGAGCCATGGAGTCCAACGCCTTCCCACTTCGCAAAGGTGACACCAGATGATATCCCAGATGATATCACAGGAACCCATGCTATGGATATATCCAACCCATGCTATGGCTATATCCAAGAGCTTCGGCCATTGGGTGGTATAGAAATAAATAAATAAATAAATAAAACGCATTGGTGAATTTTGAAGTGCAGGTGCTCATTATGAGAGTCTTGGCAGCCATGCCCTGAAGGAGAGTAGAAAAATCTAGGCTGCTGTGTTGATCCAGTTTTCACTTCCACCAGGAGCAGACCTATTGTAAAGCTAATAGGTCTTAGCTGCCCATTTCTGACCAAGACACCCAAGATACCTTGCATTACAACAGGGAACACGATATTGTTGCTAGGAAATTCATTTTCCCCCAGCTACTGTGGGGACTGCAACTAAATTCAGAGGGCACAGAAGATTCTGAGGAGGGTGGCAGATGACATCAGTGTCCCTGTGAGCCCTGGCTCCACTGCACCACTGTGGGTATGGTTTCTCCCTGTGTTAGTACCACACTTCCCAGAAACTGGCATTACCTTTGCTGGAATATCCTTTTCCTTTGTGCTAGGTTGACATGAAATAGCTCCAGTTCCTGATCCAAGCCACTTCGAGATCCCATTATTACTTCTGTTCAACCACATACTTTGTGTAATCTCTGGCTCTACCAGCTGGCCAGAGCAATCTTTCATTGTTCTCAACAGACCCACCTACTGAGGCATACCAGCTAAGACACACGACTAGTGAGTTTCAAGATGACTGGGCAGGGTAATAAGCTCTAGGGCTTCTTCACATGGAGCTTTTATCCTGCTACTGAGATTTCTCACTCACGGAATTTTGTAGGTCCTTTAGATGATGTCATTAACCTCCAGGGTGTCTCCTGCACTAAGTGACCTTTATTCCATTTTTTTAAAGACTGGAGATAATGAGCTATCAAATTACCCTGCTTGAGTTCCCGCTGTGAAAAAGGAAAAGCCGCAATAAGAGCAGCTGGGCCAATGAAACACATGGAAGACTCAGATAAGGGGGAGAAGAAGAGTGAAAGGGGAGCGGGGAAAGGAAGCGCATGTAAAGGGACTCCGTTGAGATCCTGCATTTGAAATGGAAGCAGAAAACCCCCTTTTAAATGTGGGATTTTAGGCTGATGTAGAGATGCTCACGGTATACTGTTGTCTGGGAAAGATTTATTGCCAGTGCTGTTTTTTAATCCCCCCCCTTTTTTTTTTCCTTTCAAGACTTTCTTGGGATACACAGACGCTGGTGCTGAGTTTGTGTTTGGTAAAAAATATACCGATCACTTCTTTGCTTTCAAGGTAAATAGCCATTGCTTATGTTGTATCTGGCATAGTGTCAACTGTACAAAGGCAAGTACATTTAGGAAATATACAAGTGGGACATGCAACAAAATGTTGCAGTATATCATCCCGGCTAAAAGGAGTGCCAGGATCATCCAGCCAGCCTTTCCCTTCAAGCAGGTCCTTGGTTGGGGTGGGTGAATGAAATGGTGGCAATGCAATCCTATTCTGCTGAAACAGTGTGATATACTGGCCTGAGTGTTTGGTGCAGGGGAGAGAGACTCAGGATCGACCAGGATATTGTCATACTTGCTCAGAGGAACAAACTTTATTAATTCCAAAATCCATATCAGTGCAATACCATTATTAGGCCAACCAAGAACATGACAAAAATGTGCAAGCTTTCAAGATCTCCAGATCTCTTCATCAGATCTCTTCATCATAAAGAAATCTGGAAATCTCAAAAGCTTGCATATTTTTGTGATCTTTTGGTAGGCCTAATAAAATCATTACACTAATATGGATTTTGGAATTTTAATTAACGGTCAACATGGCTACTTTGGCTTTTTGTGAGACTTTGTTAAGGATCTGCAAGTTAAACCAACTGCGCAGGCCTCCAGCATAGAACTGAACTCGTTGCTTATAATTCTCTCTCTCTCTCTCTCTGTCTGGATGGATAAGACAGACAGACAGACAGACAGACAGACAGATAGATGCTAAGTTTCAAAAAGAAGATTCTGAAACTATTGGGTGATTCTCAAGAGGCTGCTTTCAAACAAGTAATCTTCACCCTAAGTGTGTCCTCCAGTTCACCAAAGGAATCAATAAAATGCCACTCTGAGATCTTCACTCCTTCCTCTCTTGGGTTGAGGAAAGAACCCAGCAATACTTGACCTCTTTGGAAGGCCACGTTGCCCGGCAACCAGTCCTTTACATCTCTTTGCTACGTGAGCAGAGAAGAGTAAGCGATAAAATTCTCCCACTCTCCCCCCCCCCAATTCCCACCACCCCAATAGCTCTTGTTCCTGCTGGGATGAGGAGATAGGTCAGGCCAGTTATTCATTTAAACAGCTGTCGACCTCATATATATTTTTAAATAATTTTTTTCTGCACATTAGAAAACCTTGCAAGAAGGATTCTGTGTATCCCTAGCCACTGACCAGCCCTGGCATATTGGTCAACATAGTCCATTTTTCTGAAACGAACAGCCTTCTTGTATCCCTTGCAAGTGCTGCTGCCTTTCCATATGAAATATTCCAGGGGGCGTGTTTGTTTTAAAAATGGCTATATGAGTAATATATTAATAATAATGGCTATGTAACAGGAATAGCATAAGTAAGCACCAATGTTCAGAAGGTGGGGGAAGGGGAGACTAGAAGTAGTATCCAGTGTTAGTCCTCCCTAGAGAAGACACATTAAAATGAATGGGACTTAAGCAGACTAACATTGGATACAATCCTAGCTTCTGAACCTTTGTTCTGGTGCATTGGAGAAGAGCTCTTTTTCTGTGCAATTTTACTCATGATATTGGGACAGCAATAACAAGGATCATTGTACACTTCGCCTGGAGCAGATCCATTTCAATGTCAGGCCTGAAGTACTTCCTAGCTGGCAGATGTACTCCAAAAGAAGAGCTTCTTTTGTCAGCCTAAGATAGGTTGCTACCGGAAGCAGCTAGTCCAAATAACACCACCCCACTTGGGGGGCCAACACTTTAAAATTAGGATGGGGAACATGCGGCTCTCCAGATGTTGGGCTGCAACATCTATAAGCCATAGACATCATAGGCAATAGTGAGGTATGACGGGGTAGCATTCTAACAACATCTGGAGAGCCACATGTTCCCTATGCCTGCTTTAAAAAGTCTTGCTACACCATTCAGATGCCAATTCCTGCATTCATCTATTTCCCTGCTTCAAAGTGCTGCCTGAATCAGATTGCTTCACCCTGCTGCCCTCAGGGCTTTTCTACAAGAGGCATTTATTCTGTGCTCATCATTTCCCACTCAAAGTTATTTACAGGTTCTTTAGATGACGATGTGACTCTCCAGTTTCACTTTTGTGTCTAACGAGTACTTTTGGTGAGGTTTTTTAAAGCAAGGAAAATGCAGCATTTGCGAAATTCAAAGAAACTGCTTTTTTCATTTGTGTATTTGTGCTATTCTGCTATACCACAGTGCCACCTAGGGGTTATGTAGTGGAAAAGCAGGAAAGGAAACACTCTTCATGTAGTGCTCAGAGCTCAATTCTGCAACGAAACTGAAAGTAGATAAGCAGATTAACAGCCGATTAACAGCCTCTTATAGAAAAGCTCTTAGTTGTCATGCCAAACAATGCACTGAAGCCCTTCTGCCCCAAATATCTAGTTACTAATTAGCAGGCATCCCTGCTAATTACTTTGTAGTAATTCTCATGCTATTAGTTACATACATGGACTGTGCATGTGCAAACAGAAGCATAAGAAGGAACCAGGAAAAGATGCAGCAAGGAAGGATAGCTTGCTTCTCCTTCTCTGAGAACAAAATCACCCTGGAATTGCCTTTTAAATGCTCAGTTAAGTGTAGATGTCACAGGAACCTGCATAATGCATGTTTAAATATTAACTTGGCATTTACCCTTTTCCTGCAGTGGGCGATATCATACTCTTACTCTGTCATGGCAAAAATGGAGATTGAATAATTACGATACAGAAACAGGAAAACACATAGAAATATGACTTTGAATAAAATAGTATCACCTGTTTTCTACATGACATACTGTGTCAACCATATTCACCATTTAAGAGGGGCAAAACTACTTTAAAAACCAGTCTACATCCTCTGTGTCATTCCTGAAAACTTGGAATGGTTAGGTTAACAGCTGTTCCTACAGATAGTCAGCCTGAGCCATCCATTTGAAAAACTCGGCTCTGTAAGCATCCACAGGTGTCCACCTGCAGGAAAGGAACATGTGGGTCCTTGGGGGCTAATAAAAGGGTCATTTAGTCTGTGCTTTATGCTGTGTGGGAGAACAAAACTTTCTCCCCACACTCCTCACAGAATGCTCTGCTCTCTATAAAATTTTAAACCTCTGATCCTAGAACATATCCTTTATCACTCCATTAGCAGCTTTTAATGTTCAAATGCCAGGCATCTGTCCACTGAATGGAGGTGTTTTCTAGTACTGACAAAAACATTTATAAAGGACATCTTATTATATAATAGCTGCAGGTTGTTGTTGTTGGTGGTGGTTTTTAAACTGCACTGCTTAAAAATGTTGACATCCAGTGGGGATAAAAAAATGTTCACACTCAGCTAGCTGATTGCATGACACAGAAAAGACTGTCTATTTTTTTCTGCCTAAATTTTTCTGTACCTTTTGAAAAAAAAAATGGTGGTGTCTCTAGGGCTCCTTCACACTGAGCTTTTATCCTGCGATTGAGACTGCTCCTTCACAGAAGTTTGCAGGCTCTTTCCATGACGCCCTGACCCTGCTGTGACCCTCCAGGGAGTCTCCCGCTCTAAATGCCCTTTGTTCCATTTTTAAATAAATCGCAGATAATGAGCTATCAAATTATCAAATTGTGTTCTGCTTCAGTTTCCTCTGTGAAAAGAGTTAAAGTGGAAAGAAGAGGAGTGAGATCAAGATAATGGAAGACTCAGATATGGGGAGAAGGAGGGGGAAAGGGTGGGGGGAAAGGAAGCATGTGAAAGGGGAGTTGTTGTGATCCTGCATTTAAAATGGAAGCAGAAATCCCTATTTTAAATGCAGGATTTTAGGCTGGTGTAGAGATGCCCTAAAGCAGGAGGGTGGCCCAGTGCTTTCCAGCATGCCAGCCTCCCAGCTAAAAATAATAATAATAATGAGAAATCTTAAGAAATAAAAATTAGGGCTGGGGGAGCCTTGTAGGCACTAAGAAAGATGTCCACCGGCACCACACCGGAAACCCTGGGTTTAAAATAACCTGCAAATGCCCTGCTCCAGGTGCCTCTACCTTCAGAAGTAAGGAGCTACCAAGGACAGGGCTGTGTCTTTCGTAGTACCCAGGCTACGGCATATCTGTCCAATGTCTATGTTGCTGGCATTCCAGTGCCCATTTTCTTTTTTGTTTACAAGCTATGAGTGGCTTGCAAACATTGGTAGCTTGACAATCTCTGCTGTCAATATTGATTATGGTTCTTGCTAGAGTTCTGTAGTTTTGTATCTGTTTTAAGTGTATAGCATAGAATAAACATGCCCTCAGATTCCTTTTATATTTTTATGTGGAAATGTAGAAAAAGGAAAAGCTATTGACCATAGACGTTCTCTTGTCTCCAAATTAGGTGCTGCCGATCGTAATTTTCTTCAGCACCGTGATGTCTATGCTTTACCACATTGGATTCATGCAGTGGCTAATCAAAAAGGTAACAAAGCCCCAGAGCACTTTTCCAAATGACAGTGAAGTGAATTATCAAATCTCTTATATTCAGTAGAGGATTGTATTAGGTTTGATTTATTATTATTATTTTTAAAATAAACACCATCCCTCTTCCTCCCCCTCTACTCCCAAACTAAAGCATGTTCTAAAATACCATAAATTTATCAATTGCATTGGCCTGTCAAAACTAATAACACACAAGCGTTGGCCAGCTACACGTTAGTGTAAATGCAGCTAAGAAACAGGGGGTTCATATCTGTTTGGGTAGTTCTCATTCACAATCAGCTGACCACATTTCATTAGGGCTGCCAAGTTTTGTTTTTAAAAATTCTGGCTCCTCAGTTTGAATGTCTCTGAGCATGTCCAGAGTTCTTTTTTTCCTCTCCAAAGGCCCTTATGTACAGAATGTCTTTCCTTTCTGAAACAAATGCTCCCTTGTCTGTTTAGAGGCTATCTGCTTCATCCTTAGAGTGTGGTATCCTTTCCCCTGCCCTCAGCCTGCCCACCTAGGGCAGCAGTGGCCCCGCAGTGTCACCAATGGAATGGAAATGAATGGCTCTTTTTTCAGCAATATAAATTTCTGGTGTGCCCCCTCCCTGGATCTGGATCGCAACAGGGGGCAATTGGTTAAACCCCCCTACCCCTGCCTCACAGGGGGTCCCCCATGCTTACTTTCCAGTAAGCAAAAAAAGAAGACATCACTGCTAGCTACATCTTTAAAATAACACGTAATTTTATTGTAAGTGCCATGTTTACCTCCTTTTTAAGGGGGAGGCCACTATGTGGCTGCATAGTACCTATGCATTCATGATGCTTGCATGCATGTGACACAACTGACCTTTGACTTCTGTCTCAGAACCACCACCCCAGTTTGGCAACACTTAGGGAGCAGTCCTATGGCCGCTAGACACTGGCTAGACGGCCATAGGATATGTTGTTTTCCAGGAACCGACCCCCCACTTCCACGCTGCCTCCGAGGCAGCGTGGAACAGCCCCACCCTCCACACTCACAAGAGAAGTGCAGAGCGGCCAAAAAGGGGCGTGGCTGGGGCATTCCAGGGCAGGGAGGGTGGAAATCCCTGTACAACACATCCAATGTGTCCTACAGCAGCCTCCTCCCCATGCAGCCCTCCTGCGGCTACACAGACACAATCGGCTGTCTCGACAAAAATGCAGGGCAGGAGAAGCATGGAGGGAATGATCCCCTCCGTGCTTCTCCTGCCCTGCTTTGGATAGGCAGTCGCCTCCCATTTCGGAGGTGGCCGCCTATCTGGATAGGATTGAGCCCTTATTTATTTGTTTTGATTTGTGCCTCGCCTTTCTACTAAAAATGGCACTCAAAGTGGCTTACCTTCACTAATAAAACTTGATAAAAACAATAATATGCAAATACGTTAAAATGCAATTAAAAACACAACAATAACAGAGTAAAAACAGCATCCAGCTCAACACACCTGCTCACACACCAAAGGCCCACTTGAGTAAAGCAGTCTTTGCCTGCCAACAGAAGGACAGCAGAGAAGGAGTGCACTTAGCCTCCCTCGGCAGGGAGTTCCACTGCCAGGGTGTGGCCACTGAGAAGACCTTCTTTTATGTTGCCACCAAACATGCCTATGAAGGTGGTGGTCTCAGAACAAGGGCCTCTTCCAAAGATCTTAAGAACTGGACAGGCTCATATGGGAGAAGGTAGCCTTTCAGGTAGCCTGGTTCTAATTGGAGATAATTTTACCCTCACTGGTTAACTGCTCATTAACATTCCATAACATCACAGCAGCTCATCTTATAGCTAGGGGTGACCAGCAGGAATCAGGTACAGACTTTTGGCCCACCAGTTTCTTCTTCCGGCCCCGCCTCCTTTTCAAACTGTCTTCACCCATTCACACACACATACCACATGGAAAGACAGTGATCAATTTGCTGCATTTCTATGCTGCATAGTGACATTTCCCTGCAGCATGGAAAAGCTGTTATCTCCTACCAGCTCTGCTGACTGGAGATAACAGCTTTTTAGTGCTGCATGGGGTGACAAAGGGAATTCCTTTCTCACCGCATGCAGCATAGAAAGACAGCAAACTGTTCACTGCCCGTGCCTTTCTATGTGAGGGGTGTGTGTGTGTGTGAATGGGTGAATATGGTGTGTTAGGGATGTTGGATAAATCTGCAACTGAATCAAATGAGTTTTGATTTCTATGAATCTCAGCTGCTGTCTTACCCTGGGGCCTGGTGCACTCAGGACCCACACTCTAAACAGATTCAAGGATACCAACATGACTCAAGTCCACTTGTGTGAAAGAACAACAGAGTTTATTGATGGAAAATGGATGCAGAGAAAGCAAAAGCAAAGAAAGGTTACACATGCCCTTAACCCTTGGTTCAGTCGCTTTGGTTTCCACATGAACAACGGGTTATCTGAGCATGTGGAGCATCTTCCCCCTCTCAGACAAGAACTGGTAACAGGCCAATCTGTAGGATTTTATAGGGCCTGGTCTCATCGTTTAGTTCAAACTGTCAGAAAACACACACACTCACCCTTCCCTTCACCCAAAAGGAGAAAGGGAGGCCTTTCTCTTGGCAAGAAAACAGTTTTCTCATAGCAAAGAAAGAAGCATCCCTTATCAGTAAGAAGGTACAAACCATACAGCTACAGTGCAAAGCAACAACTGTGCATTGTTTTAGCTTCTGTTAGTAGCAAAAAGCATGCCCTTCACTGTTTGTGAATACAGCTGTAAGAACCAGTTCTAAAATCATAAAAATTGCCAACTGCCCTAGCAAATTAGTGTACTCATGCTGTTAATTACTGCATTAAAGACTACATATCTCTGGGTAAATTCACACCTGACTGCCTGCCATTCTTCCAAAACCAAATCCAATACACCCATGGATTCTGCGGTGGACTGGCTTTTCCTGAGTTGCACGGATTCCATGAACTTGTGGACCTTGTTTTAACTTTCCAGAATTTTGTGCAAAGTGAGTCATAGAAAAATATGTGAAATTAAAAAAAACAATGGCTGAAAATGTGCATTTCCCCCATAGGCTTAAGGATGAAAATGTGAATTGGGGGGAGGGGATTTGCACATTTGGGCTGGGGGGTGCACATTTTCATAAATGTGAATTCGCACAAATTTGGGAAATTGGGGAAAATCTGATTCTCACAATGAGCAGATGACGGAATGAAGGGCACCTGACAATCCGCAAAAAGCAGACGGAATGGATTTTGCAAGATGTGAATACGGTGTGGGTGAATGCGGGGTGTGTGTGTAAATGTGGTGTGTGTATGTTTGTGCCCAGGTGTGCCTGCCCCACACTTTGTGAATTCCCGCATTGTAATAAAATGACATAGACATGGCATGCTGAAAGGAACTCTCTTGAAGACTGAAAATTGTTAACTTGAGGAAGACAAGGAAATGGTACTTTTAGGCATTTTAGAAATATGAAACAGCTTGAGCATGCAGAAAATTAATTTTCCACATTATAACTTTCTTTTCTTAGGTTGGATGGGTAATGCAAATTACCCTAGAGACAAGCCCAGTTGAATCTTTAGTTGCAGCTGGCAACATATTTGTCGGACAGGTAAGGCTGTGAAATAGAAGAATAAGCTAATAGCCTTAGGGCTATTAGACTTCTTAAAATAAAAATAGGTCAGGTGGTAAGAGATATATCATTCAGCAAAGTCATTCCCTTCCCCCAAGAGACAAAGGAGTACAAATATATATGCTCCTTTGAGGAATATAAAAACCCAGTCGTAAAGTATTTCCAGAAAAGAGCCAAAAGCTTGGCTACCTTACTTGCATAGAATGCCTGCAGAAAAACCTTCCCATGGCCTGAACCACCCTTCCACAACCTGGAATACAAAAAATTATCAGTCTTAAGTAATCAGTTGCATTTTTAAGGGTACCACCCATATTTTGCAAAGTCCCACCACCGGCATTATACTGGTTGAGAACTTTTCAGTGGGTTGAAAGGTATCTTCAGGAATGGTTTTGTAAAGCATTGAAAGGAGCCAGGGAAGCCTTAGAAAACACACACGTTAGAAAATTTAGCGGGGGGGGGGGAGCCAATGTGGGTTGTAGCCTCTGTTCCAATTAGCTTCTATGGATTGAACCAATTTAAGATGTTAATTTAAGTTGCCTTTCCCCAGCCTTCTCCAACCTGGTGCCCTCCAGATGTGTTGGATGACTGCAATTCCCATAAGTCCCAGCTGCAGTCTGTCCAACACATCTGGAGGGCCCCAGGTTGGGGAAGGCTGCCCTACCCAAAGTTCAGCAGGATCCCACAGCAAGGTACCCAGGTCAGGTGTTCCTTTGAAACTTGCCTCCACTAAATTTGCAAAAATGATTTGCTAAAAATCAGCCATTCTAGGATGAAAGCATTTCAGCTGCAGAGTTTATCATCTCCAAGGGATGAATGGGCTCTGAAGAAAGATAAGGAAGGAAAACATGTTTGTAATGGATGGTTGCTTTCCAGTTAACAAGCACTGGATCAGGGGTGTTTTATGTGGAAGGCCTTAGGGGTCATTACTAGGAAATACACATTTCCTAGGGCTTACCGTCCTACATGTGGAATGCCAACTTCATTGAGGCATTTTACAGGAGACTTGGAATATCAGTACAACAATGGATCATCATGTCTGATCTTTTCTGTCACAAAAACATTATAGCTAAAGCAATACAGTCAAACTATTTTTAAGAGTAAAAAAGCAAGGCAGAGCAAGCAAGCAAGCAACAGAATGCACACTTATGAAAAGCTCTCGTACATGCACAAGTATTTTTAGTTTGCAGAAACAAAAAGAAGTTGAGCTGAAATGGCTGATCTATGATTCCATTATACTGGTAAAATAAAATAATATGAGTCTATATCTAGAATTCAAATTCATTTACTTGCTTTCCTGTCTGGTTTTTTTTTCTTCTCCAGTCAGAATCTCCTCTCTTGGTGAAGCCTTATTTGCCCTACGTTACTAAGTCTGAACTCCATGCTATCATGACAGCAGGATTTGCCACCATTGCTGGAAGTGTCTTAGGAGCATATATTTCTTTTGGAGTAAGAATGGAAAAACACTAGCTCTTAAATATTATTTTCCAATCTATTTATAACTTCTGTTGCTTCTCTCTCTCTCTCTCTCTCACTCACTCTCTCTCACACACACACACACCCATTCCACCCTCCTGGCTAATAGGAACAAGCATTGAATGGAACTGCAGTTTCCCCCTAACTAGATTTTTCTAGAAGATACATATTGTATTAACAGTTTTTCATTCCTTCTTCTGATGAAAATTGTTCATCATTAAAACAGGCTTCCAACAAACACACAAGCTGGCACAGACTTCTCACTCTGAATGATCAATGTAGCTTTCCAAGTGTTATGCTTCCTGGTATTTGAGCCTCCAATATGGGGAAGAAAGTAATTCCAGTGAAGAGTGTTATGTTGTGGGAAATATCTGCTGTCAGCACGTGGGAATTTGGGGGTGTTCCCTTAATGAATGGTATAGCCGTTTTGATCTGGCTCCTTACAGGTAAAGCAGTTGCTTTTATTTAGTTTCACTGTCCATTGTTATGGCGCAGGCAAGAAGCAGGAGAAGTCCTGCTTTGGTTCTAATAAAGTCTTCAACTTGTTTTTAACTGGTTATTGTGGAATTATATAAAAAAATAAAGTATCCCTACTTGACAAACTGAAGGACATCAAGTATGGAAGTTTTATTTTTATAATAATTCCACAGGGTTCTAGGCCCTGCTCCATTCCACCTGCCCCTCCACCCTCGTTTTTCCTTTTCCTTCCATCAGAGTGTCACCTTTCCATGCCCATTGAACATGCTCAGCCCTCATCAGACTCTTTGGGGTATTTTTTCCCTCTTAGAGCTTTTTTCCCCTGAATATTTTTGTACTTCTGCAAATCTTGGGGTCCCCTAAGCCTGCTGATATCTCCCTCTTGTGTGTGTTAGATAAAAAGTTCTTGCTTCTGGTTGAAAAAAAGAAAGGATGCCAGGCAGGCAGCAGTGGATTCAACACTATTTTATTGAATTTTGCAAAACGGGTGCAGAGCAGTCTGGACCCCGAAGCACGTGTGCAAAAACCTTTTGTACCTTATTACTTCTATTGTTCTCGCCAGTAACCAATGAAACAGTCAGCACATCAGCTTACCAAGCCAATAGCCAATAAACAGCCGGTACACCAGCTTACCAAGCCGTTAGTCATGAGCGCGTCAGTATGGTTCCCTTCTTGCTCCGCCTACATTTTTCCCACCACTCGGGCTTCTACGTAACTGAGGCTCCAACCGGTTATGGAGTCTCTTTGTCTAACAATTCCCTCTTTTAAGTCTTTACTCATGTCTTAAAGCGTCTTAAAACGGAGCCTCTTTATTGGTACAATAAAGCAAGAGCATCTGTTTTGACAGAGCGGTTTCAATTAATCGCTGGGATAAGCCTCTGACACAGGGGATAATGCAGCAACCAAATAGTACTGAGACTCTGGCCGTTACTAAAAGCGAGATAAGGATCGAGGCCACTAGGTGTTTCTATTTTCCAAACCATCTTTCCAGCCAGGCAGTCACAGGGTTGTTAATTCCTGAATTCTCGGCTAATTCCTCGGATAAGGCAGTGAGGCCCCGTAAGGCCCTCGTTACTGTGCCGTCTGAAGCAGTGTTGTTAGGGATGAAGGTGCAATATCGCCCACCTAGCATAATACAAACCCCTCCTTTTTCTGCTAACATCATATCAAGAACACGCCGATTTTCTCAGGCCATTTGGCTAGTGGCATCTAGCTGCTCAGCCAATCCCTTTACAGCATCACGGGTGTAGTTTATAAACCTTTGTTGATTATAATAAATGTAATTGATCCAATCTACATTTTTGTTAATTGTCACCCACCAAAACAAGGTAGACTCAAATCCTGCAGCGATTTGATTCCTCCCTTTGAATTCATCTGGTACTCCCCATGGCACCCCTATAGAGTCAATGTATATTTGATCATCAAAAGGGGTTACCAACCGCTTCCGTCGGGGTTGGCTAGTTCTTTCTGCTGGATGATATGCAATTGAAAAGGGGACCGCCAATTGGACTAATCCACAAGTTCCGGACCAATTAGAGGTCAACACTTCATATAACTTTAGACCTCCACAGTACCACCAGAGATCAGCCCGTGGGATTGGAAGGGAATTATTCTTAAAGCGGGTGGAATTAACACATTTTATTTTGCTTGTCAAGTTCCCCAATTGCTCCCCCATCCCTGTAAGGTCCCGGTGTATGCATCCAGTATGGTTTCTTTGTTGCAAAAAAACTATGGAAGGTCTAACACGATTCTTTAATTTGAGAGGAGGGTATAGCTTATTGAGAGTCTGGCACTCCTCTTTCCCCCATGCGTCAGGGTGTTGGAACAAGTGGATCATACAGGTGAGGAGGGAGGGAGTGTCCCATCCTAGAGGAAAAGGCATCACTTTCGCTACCGATCTTCCTGCGGCACAAACAAAACAGTCAGACTTATTTAAGGATTTGGCAGTATACTTTACCCATTCTAACCACACATTGTCAATTTCCTCTGTTATTGGGATTCCTAACCTGGCTTTCCAGGGACGCTTCTCTCCCTCGGGGATTTGCACCAAAGGTGGTTTGGGAATTTGTACTAGAGGTGGTTTGGGAGGCGCAGGTGTGGCATTTTGGGGTTTTATTTTAAAGCTGTCAAGCCTAAACCCTTGAGGCATCACCACCCATGTTAACATTTCTTTGACTAGCATTATCAACACCACCCACAATACTTGCTTCATATTACAGGTTTTTTGTAATTCGAACCCGAGCTTTTCTCAGATGTTGTGACTTATATATTACAGGCGATTGTGGCTCCTGGGTGGCTTCTTCGCCTGTGTCCCTGGCAGCTTCCGGGGAGTTGTCAGGGAGCAGAGGACCGTTGCCCGTGTCCTCCTTTCCGGGTGACAGGAGGAAGCAGGGGTCGTCTGAATGGCTTCAACCGACTGCAATGCATCCATTTGCTAGAACCTACAAGTTTTACACATGAATGACTGATTGGTCCCACTAGATAGGGTCCTTCCTACCCCTCCTTTAAAGCTTCTTTATTCCACTTTTTCAGCAATACTTCATCTCCCGGTTGGAAAAGATGGATGGGAGCATCTAGCGGCAATCTCTGGAATGGAACAGAGTAGGCTCGTAGCTGTGAAAGAACAGACTGTAGAGAAGTTAACTGGCCCCTTAACATTTGATCTCCCATTTCCCATTTGACCTCCTCCGTCCTTCCACAGTGTACCCGAGGTGGGAATCCAAACATTAGCTCGAAGGGGGACAGCTTTATGTCTTTTCTTGGCATTTTTCGAAGCTTTGTCAAAGCTATCGGCAGAGCCTTAACCCAAGTGAGTCTTACCCCTTGCTGGAGCTTGGTTAGAGTCTCCTTGAGACTCCGATTGGTTCTTTCAACTTGCCCACTTGCCTGGGGTCTCCAGGGGCAGTGTAGGTGCCACTCTACCCCCAGGGCTCGAGCCAACCCTTGCGTAACAGCTGAGGTGAAATGTGAGCCCTGGTCGGATTCTATAACTTCAGGCAAGGAGAACCGGGGCACCACCTCCTGTAACAACTTAGCAACTACAGTTTTTGCCTGACAGTTTCTGCATGGGAATGCTTCTACCCACCCCGTCGTTTGACACACTATTACAAGCAAATACCTGTAACCCCTACATGGTGGCATTTCAGCAAAATCAACCTGTACCCTCTGGAAGGGATAGTACGCCCATGGTCGCCCTCCTTTTGGTGGAGGGGGTGCCCTGGGGGAGTTAGTTTTCTGACAGACCTCGCAGGTTGTGGCTAGTCGATGGGTGCGTACAGTTAGGCCAGGAGAGACAAATAGCCTCTTGCAATAGTCAATCATGGCTGATGCCCCAGGGTGTCTAAGAGAATGATGCACTTGCTCCAGGATAGCTCCCTGCAGGGTCTGCAGGAGTAGCAGTCTTCCATCCGTCATTTGGATCCATCCATCGTCACGGGGACTCACTTGTGTTCTTGTACCATTTGCAACTCAGAGGGGGAGTATATGGGGCACTCTTCCCTTCTGGGTAGGACAAGGAATGTTCCTTGGATTCCTTCCTTGGCTGCTCTCTTCGCGGCCTCATCAGCTCTTTGATTTCCTTGCTTCTACTTTTCCTCCTTTTCCCTTCCATGGGCTCGGACGTGGATAACAGCCACTTGTAAGGGTAACTGAAGGGCATCTAAGAGGTCCACAATTAAGCCGCCATAGGCAACTGGGGATCCATTTGCTGTGAGGAATTCCCTCTCTTTCCATAACTGCCCGTGAGCGTGTACAACGGCAAAAGCATTCTTACTGTCAGTGTAAATATTTACCCTCTTTCCTTTGCCTGCCTGCAAAGCTCTTGTCAGGGCCACCAGTTCAGCGGATTGGGCGGAGAAATGAGGAGGCAGTTGTTCTTCATGGACACTCTCGCTTTGGGTGACGACAGCCGCCCCTGTGTAACGCTTTCCGTCTAGCATATAACTGGACCCATCTACAAACAAATCTTCAGCTCCCTCTAGTGGTTCATCTTCAAGATCTGGCCGACCCTTGGTATCGAAATCCAGCTCTTCAAGACAATCATGATCTGGGAGCCCTGGCACACGTGTGGCCTGTATTGCTGGTAACAGGGTGGCAATACTGAAGCTAGAGCAGGCCTTGAAAGTGAGGCTTTCATTCATTAGCAAGCCTATTTCATATCGGGAATGCCGAGCCGGGTTAAGAAATTTGCTTCCTCCCCCTGACCCTAGGATTTGTGGCACCCCATGTGGCACCCAGACTTCGATGGTCCCTCCCATTGTCATTTTTTCAGCTTCGGTACAGATTAACGCTGTCGCTGCTACTGCTCTCAAGCAACTTGGCCATCCTCGTGCAACAACATCAAGGACTTTGGAGTAGTAGCCCACTGGCCTCCAGGAAGGGCCCATCCATTGGCAGAGTACTCTCGAGGCTACGCCCTTATTTTCATGCACGTAGAGTCTAAACGGTCGACTGGGATTTGGCATGGCGAGGGCCGGTGGTGACACAAGGGCAGCTTTAAGCCTGAGGAAAGACTTATTCATTTCTTTAGTCCATTTCCATTTGTCTAATTTGTCTTTTTGCAGTGCCTCATATAATAGCCGTGCTATTTCCCTATAGTCGGCTATCCATAGCCGACAGAATCCGGTTAATCCCAGGTAGGCCCTTAGCTCGCGGGGGGACGTAGGGACAGGTGTGTCACAAATGACTTCAACTCTTTCTGATCCCAAGCTTCGGGTCCCCTTGGCTAGGTGGTAACCTAGGAATTTTACAGTTGGTTGAACTAACTGCACCTTCTCCCTTGACACCTTATAGCCCCCCTCTGCTAGATGATTAAGGAGGGAAATTGTCCCATTTAGGCACATGTCCTTAGCCTTGGCTGAAATCAGGAGGTTGTCACAGTACTGGAGGAGGTGCACCTCAAGGTGTTGATGGACCCAAGGCTCGAGGTCTCTTTGAAGTTGCTGGCCTAAAACAACTGGTGAAAGATTTAGCCCCTGAGGGATCACTGTCCAGGTTAGTTGAACCTTCGACTCACTCTCTGGGCTTTCCCACTCAAAAGCGAACAAAGGCCTCGAATCAGGGTGGAGTGGGATGCTAAAGAAGTGTCTTTTAGGTCTATGACAGTGAACCATGCATGATCTCCTGGAATTCTTATGAGAAGGGTGTGTGGGTTAGGGACCAAAGGGTGGGAGGCCTCGATTTGCTGGTTAATGAGGCGGAGGTCTTGCACAAGGCGAAAACCCTTGCCCCCCCTTTTTGACACAGCGAGAATGGGCGTGTTGTAAGGGGACATTATCTCGATGAGTCGACCTTCCTCTCGGAGCTTCATTATTACTGGTTGTAGACCCAGCTTCCCTTGATGGGAAAGGGGATATTGTTTCACATGGACTGGTTTCGCCCCCTCCTTGAGAGGAATTTTGTACGGTGCTGCCGATTTGGCACGAGAGGCCCCTCCAACCCCGGCCCAAACCAGTGGATTGACTCTGTTTTCTATTAAGCACCAGTCTTCATTTGCCTCTGAGGTGGGTTCCTCTTTGGCCCTAAGAAGGGCCATTTGATAGTTGCTGCTCTGTTGCTTGGGGAGCGGTACTTCTATTCTTCTATCAGGGGTGAAAGTGATCTTAATTTGGAGCTTAGGCAATAAGTCCCTCCCTAACAATGCTACCGGACAGGAGGGGGTACAGACAAACGCGTGCTCTAGGTGTGTTTCTCTAACTTTAGTAAACAAAGGACGAGAGAGGGGCACTCGCGTTGCCCTTCCCTCGACCCCCATTATGGTGGTAGTTCCCCCACTTCCCGTTGGTGGCTTGTTCAAGGGGAGTATGAACAAGGCAGCCCCTGTGTCTACAAGGGCATTGTAGGAGCGGGCCCAACTTTAATTTTGACCATGGGGTCCCGTCTTGCCTCGGAGACGGCCAAGAGGGGGCCGGGCCCTGGTCTGTCTTAATCTCTTTCTTGTTCATACGACACTCTTTGTTCTTCCCCCTTGCTTTCTTTCTCTTTCTGTTTTAGGGCTTCACAATCTTGCTTCCAGTGTCCAATCTTTCTACAAAAAGTGCACTGATTTTTTCCTAAGGGAGGCCCTTTTCTGTTCCCCTTTCCACCACCCTTCTTAATCCCTCCTTTTTCTGGTCTGAGAATGGCAGCAAGTAGTTTTGCTTGCCTCTTATCTTTTTCTTTCTCCTCCTCCTCCTCTCGTCTTTCATAAACTTTCTGGGCTACCTCAATCAGGACTCCCAAATCAGCCGCCAGTCCTCCTTCGACTTTTTGTAACTTCTTTCTAATATCTTGGCAGCTATTTCCTACAAACTGCGTTGTGAGAATTCGTAGGTTATTTGGGTCGTTCAGGTCGATGTCAGTATATTTAGCAAAGGCTTCTCTCAGCCTTTGGAGGAAAACGGCGGGGGGTTCGCTTTTGTCCTGTTTTAACGTCAAAACCTTTTGCAGATTGGGGGCCCTTCGAGCGGCCTGTTTCATGCCCGCCAAGACAAGCCGAAAGTATTCGGCATGTAATTGCCTTTGCGCTGCCGTGGCCACTCCCCAGTCAGGCCTCCCAATGGGCAAAACCTCTGCCACCCGCTCTTCAGTCACCTGGGGGTTCTCCTCTCTAAATCTAGTTCGCGCCCCCGCAAGAATAGTCGGTTTCTGACTAAGGAAACAAGTGTTCAACAACATCTGTGTGTCGTCCCAGGTAGGATTGTGTGTGAGCCTCACATTTTCCATTAAGGACAACAATGGGCCAGGGTCCTCCTCAAAGGGAGGATTGAACTGTTTTCAATTGTACAGATCAGACGTCGTAAAGGGGACGTAAACAAACATTGTCCCCTGAGGGTGTTGGGTGGTAGGATTGGGGACCTCTCTAATAGGGAAAGTTAATTTTACTGGTGGCTGAGGGTCCTTTCATAAATTGTAATTAGGCCCTCCTTTGGTTTCCCCCTCTTTATCAGGTGCCTCTTCCTGAGTTCGAGGCCCCCAAGCACCCCTCATCTCTTTGAAATTTTTCTCGAGGGCGTCCAAACGATCTTGGAGAGTGTCCTCGAACTCAGTCATAGACCCAGGGCCGGACCTTGGCTCACGGGGGGGGGTCCATCTCGGGAATTTTTAATGATTGCAACTCTTGGGCAGGCTCCCTTGCAGGAAATGGAGGCTGGGGCAGGCGTGGTCCCCCCGCGACAGCTGTCCCATAGGGAGGAGGAAGTAATGGATCCTCGGGGGCCGTAACTACCACCTTAGGTGTCTCTTTCCTCATCAATTTTTTTCCAGTTATCACAGGGAGGGCCAAGGACATACATTTAACTACCCACGGGGCGGGCCTGCCGCCGAGGGGCACGCAAGTTGCCCATGAATCAATATAGGGAAACTGGTCCCAACTTCCCCTCTGTGTTACTACTATACGCACAGCAGATACCAGGGTTGGGTCAAAAGACCCCTCGGGTGGCCATTTGGGTTCTAATACTGGCCATTCCCAGGCACAAAGAAAGACAAGGCGATCCTTTGTCATTTTAGTTCCATAATCTTGTTTGAAATGTGACCAGTTGCGCAAACAACACTCTAAGGGCGTATGGGACTCTTCCGAGGGCCTGGATTGGGACCCGCCCATGACGGTGGGATTTCACTCAACAAATCTCGTGCTTCGCCCTCCTCTGACTCAGCCCGTCGCCGAGACAAGGAAATGCAGATCGGGCCTCCTCACTCGCTTCGCCCGTAGGCGTCTCACACAATTACAAATGAACCACCGTCCCGCGTGTGTCCCCTAAAGTAAGTTGTTTCACTTACCCCAAGGCCTCCTCTGTCCTGCCCACAGCCACGTCCAGCTGCCTATTAATCCACTGCCAGTGCTAAAAAGGGGTGATCACGTCTCCCTCTCCCTCTGGCGTTGGTCCCCAAGCACCTCCGCCGACGACGACGTGAGGAGAAGGCAGTGTAAAACAACCGCCTGTGGCCACTCCTCCTCCGCGGCCCCTCGGCTCAGTGCGAAGGGGACGCGCCCCGAAGCAGGATCCGAGTCACGGCACCAAATTGTTAGATAAAAAGTTCTTGCTTCTGGTTGAAAGAAAGAAAGGATGCCAGGAAGGCAGCAGTGGATCCAACACTATTTTATTGATCGTTTTGCAAAACGGGTGCAGAGCAGTCTGGACCCCGAAGCACGTGTGCAAAAACCTTTTATACCTTATTACTTCTATTGTTCTCGCCAGTAACCAATGAAACAGTCAGCACATCAGCTTACCAAGCCAATAGCCAATAAACAGCCAGTACACCAGCTTACCAAGCCGTTAGTCATGAGCGCGTCAGTATGGTTCCCTTCTTGCTCCGCCCACATTTTTCCCGCCACTCGGGCTTCTACATAACTGAGGCGCCAACCGGTTATGGAGTCTCTTTGTCTAACATGTGTGAGTGGTGCAGTTTGGGCTACATAAGGACCTGCACTGGGAGAATTGAGATCAATATTGATATATATGATTTCCAGAATCCTCCTAGACTTCTTGCTGTATTCAGGATCTGCCTTTCTCACTCACAAAACCCTAGTCTATACCCCTCTATAATGTATGCATTATTTCATTTCATTTCTATACCTCCACAACATTGTTGCTCTTCATTGTTCGCGCTATTGAGAAAAGTGAGAATTGGCTCCTCTCTGAGGTGTATCTGGTACCTTCTTTGTCAGCATTTTGTTGGCAAGTCAAGATGCACCTCTTTCCCCAGGCC
Source organism: Heloderma suspectum (assembly GCF_057233095.1). Lineage (NCBI taxonomy): Eukaryota > Metazoa > Chordata > Lepidosauria > Squamata > Helodermatidae > Heloderma > Heloderma suspectum. Next base: position 93,990,427 of record NC_139459.1, read on the forward strand.
TTTGGAAGTAGATGACCATTTCATTTTCTCCCTGCAGTGCAGGTGTCTTGTGGACTGAGTTTTTAATAGTGGATTTGAGCTGTTTTATATTGTTTTATTGATATGTATGTACCCTTCCCTGGGACTGTGAGGTGAAGGGTGAGCTATAAATGTAAATAATAAATAAAATACTAGCTTATATGTTTCAATGTGTTTATTTCACTAGGGCAGTCTTTCCAGTTCCAAGTTGGTGTCCTCCAAATGTGTTGGACTAACAGTCATGCTGGCAGTCGATGATGGCAGTTGTAGTCAAACACATCTGGAGGTCATCAGGTTGAGGAAGTCTGCACGAAGACTTGCGCAGGAATGATTCTCAGCATCTTATGCCCAAAGTGAAGTGTTATCTTTTTGCATTTTGACATTTCAGGTTTCAGCTTCCCACTTATTAACTGCTTCTGTGATGTCAGCACCAGCAGCATTGGCTATTGCCAAACTCTTTTGGCCTGAGACTGAGCGTCCCCAGATAACTTTACAACAGGATACAAAACTGGAAAAGGGGTAAGAAAATCTATACCTGCATGATGACAAGGCTTAGCCAGAACTGAGAAAAGCCATATAAACAGATGCTCAGTTGTTATACTGGTCAGCATTAAATAAATGCCTGTAAACAATCAGGTTTAATGGGCATTAAACGAACCCTCCACTTGTTTCTGATAATAGCTTCATAAATGAAGAGTAGAAAAACTGTACAAGTTCACCTTAAGCTGACTTGGGCAGCATCATACATGGTGAGCATTGAAGTACCTATTCACATAAACTTCCCCAGCTGACTGTGTCCATCTATTTCTCCCTAGTGTCACAGATGAGCAGTCATTTCTGGGTAACGTAAGGGCATAGAACACTGTATGGTAGATCTGTTATCCATATCAATGTTTACTTTGATATGGATGACAGAGATACTCCATAAACTGCTGTTCCTATCATACATTCCTATGATCCCATAGTCATCTTGGAAAGGGCCTTCTGTGCCCTGCTCCAGTGCAACTCTAAGGTTATCACCACTTCGCCAGTGAAGGCTCAGTGCCTATGACACCTGAACGGCAGGGAAAAGATGCATGCGTTTCACCATGCTTCTATACCAGAAAAAATGGGACCTGTTGAACTTCTGACTGTCACACAGCTATTAAAATCACAGAGCATTGGTAAAAAAGAAGAAAAATTAAAGCTCATAACTCTGACACCCTAAGAACTAAACACTAGACTGGAACTGGTGTAGTGCAGTATAGTGGCTTGGAGTGAGAACTGGGAAGTTCAACTTCAAATCTCCCACTTAGCCACACACTCCCCAGGTGATCCTAGGGCAGTGGTTCTTCTGTTATTAAACAACTAATGCTGCTGCCTTTCATGACACCCGCAATCAGCTGCTTAAGACAGCAACGCCACTCCACCTAATCTCCTGCATCTTGTGTTGTTTTGACCTGAGAAAATGTACATTAGGTGTTTTTAACACTCACAAAAATCTATATAAATGCTAAGTACTATTAACAATGTTAAGTATTGGATCTGATATTTTTCTGGTTGGTGATCCTCCTGATAATTTAAAATGACTGTTTTCTGTCATTATAGAAATATATATTTGCTAGACTTGTTCTTTTAAATGTGGAGATATCACAGTAATGTGCATATTTTGCTCTTGTTTTCTCGGTGAAGAGACTCCAAAAACCTGTTGGAAGCAGCCAGCCAAGGTGCTTCTGCCTCCATCTCCCTGGTGATGAACATTGCTGCAAACCTGATTGCCTTCCTAGCTTTGCTGGCTTTCTTTAATGCAGCCCTGGCTTGGCTGGGGAACATGTTTGACTACCCAAAGTTGAGCTTTGAGGTACTGGCCTATAAACGTTTAGCTAAGGCATGATTTCACACACACACACACACACACACACACACACCCTGTTATACACACACCCACACACACCCTGTTACACACACATACATCATCCCACACACACATACACCCTCACACACACACACATCCTCTCCCGCAAACTGTTAGAAGGAACTGACATGTACAATCTGTGTAAACAGAAGTTTTCCCTAACAAGGCAAAAGCAGCTCAGAGTTGGGGTGGAGGGAGCAATTTTAATCAGAAAGAGGGAAATCCACCTCTTCTGTGAAGTTTTTAGCTTAACCTGTTAGTCCTCATCCCATAAATATGTGCAACTGAACTGAACCCTTGTTCTTCTGTGGTTACTCTTGCCTCCCTCTTCCTCCCCTTCCTCTGTTACATTTGCCTGTTTCAAATTTTACACTATAAATGCATTGACGCAGGGAGCTATCTTTTTGGCTTAGTTGAAGTGGTAAAGCTTTGCCTGGGCTTTACCACTTCAGACTGCATATGGGGAATGCTCAGATGACCAAATGCTCCTAAATACAAAGAAATGCCACTTGCACATAGACAAACAAGCATGTTGGAGAGAAGGCTAGGTTAGAACCCTTCTTCCTGACATGCTAGTTTTCTGTATATAGGAATTCCCCCCGCCTCCCTATGAACCCAACCTCCATCATGCAGACTGAAGTGGTACAGCCTGGACAAAGCTTTATGACTGTAGTGAAAACTAGGCGTTTTGTTCATTGCTCCATAAAACACCATGCTCGTTGATGGTGTCATATAAACAAGCAAACACATCCACCATGGGCAGAGAGTCATCATATATAAAGGGGGGGGGGAGGGCAGGGAAAGAAGTTTCCAAGAACTGGGCAATTGTGTACCATCATCAGAGAGGCCTACAGAGCAACAACAAACAAGTATCAGTGAAACATGGCCAAAGGACTCCAGCACTTCTAAAATAAAAGGGCCAAGAATTAACTCTGGACAGATTAGGCCAGGGGTAGGCAAGGTTTTTGGGCCCATGGGCACATTTGGCAATTTGAGAAACATTCATGGGCAACAACACAAAATGGTTGCCATCGGAGGTGTGGCTAACACAAAGGACAAGTAACCTGCCCAAACAACAATGTACAAGATGGAGTGGAGTCTGAGCCATAACACACCAAACAACTTCTTTGAATGCAGAGTTTTCACCATTTTTCTCCCCCCCCCCACTTCTTTTTCTTGGTGGCTGGGCACACTGCAGAGGAAAGCATCAGACTGCAGCCACATGCTGTCTTCATTTCCTCAGAATGCCTTTGAGCCCCATCATGTAGGCCAGAGGCATTCATGGAAAGTGAAGGTGGCAGCAGCTGGAGGCCCTCATTTTGCTGAAAAGTGATCGTAGCAGCCAATAAGAAAACATGGTGTGTTAAAATAAAATAAAATAAAAAAATAGTGGGCCAGGTAGGGCACCTTGGTGGGCACCAAGAAAGAGGTCCGGGGGTACATTGGAGCCTGTGGACAGCGTGATGCCTATGCCTGGATTAGGCCAATTATTTTGCATATTGTTTGGGTGTGTGTGAACCTAATATGAAAGCTTCTCCAAAGTAGAGCTTTACTCTCCTTGTATCAGCACTGCCGCTTAATGCAATGCATTGTGGAAAGGGCAAATCACTAGGGAAACATCGTGAATACTTTTAAAACACAGCAACCGCAAGAGGAGCACTTCCATTCAGTAAAAGAGTAAAAAGCCAGGCACTTTAAGCGTAGAAGAAAATTATGACAATCTGTGCAGATACATCCTTTGGAAATGGCGGCCTTCTTGATGCAGTTAGAAAAAAGCTTAATGGATCCCTTAACTATCTACTGATGCTTCACCTATCAAGATACAAAGGGATAACTTATTTTTTAAAAAGCACTTGATAAAGAGGCTATTAATGCAATAAACAATGGGGAAACAGCTGGTCTGGATAGTTTGCCAAGAAAACTGTATCTTCTCTTTCATGGAACTTCAAGGCTCCATTTTATGTACAGTATTCAGTGTGTAGCTCAGAGTGGCCAAAGTGCCTCTTTTAATTTTTTTTGTAAGGTTATTTCCTGAAAACTGGATTTCCACAATAGCACAGAAACATGAAATCAGTTCAGCTTTGATTAAAATGCAATATGGGAATAAATATACTTTGTCGTGACCTTAAAAGATGAAATTTATATACCCAGACATCTATCACATGCAAGAGAAGGATGTTGCAAAACATGGTAGGATGTAGACAGAAGAGTGAGTAATTAATATATGGGTTTTTCCTCCTATTCACTCTCCTTGCTAGCTTTAATCATTTGTATTGTTTCATCATTCCATTCCCTGACCAGTGGAAAGTTCAGCATAGCCATTACCAGATAAATTCCAAAATCCAAAAATGTGCAAGCTTTCAAGATCTCCATGTCTATAAGTACCCTTTGAAGGTGAAAGCGCTGGAGACTTGAGGGATATTTGTAATCATCTGTTTATTTACACATGACACGTACAGTGAGTGTTCTAGAGCTGCAGAAATAACAGCACAGGTAGGCAGTGCTTGCCATTGCATTCTATGTCGCAATGAATTCCAGAAATGAATTCTGCCATATGTCGAGAAGGATTTCCTTTGGTTTGTCCTGAAGGGCTCAACTAGACTGCAGACATGAGTCCGGGAAACTCTGCTGAACCTGCTGAAAAGCAGTGAGGGAGTGTACAATTTGGATAGTGGATGGGGATGGCAGGAAGGGATGCTTCCCACCACCAGTTCTCTTGAGGGCATAGGAGGCTCCCCTCAACCTGCCACTTTCCCCTGGCTGAATCTTTGCCATGGTTGCATGATAGGATAGGAGTACTTGGATAGGAGTGCCTGGGAGAAAATAAGCATCCCTCTCAACTTGCTCCTTTCCCCCTCTAAATCAGCCTTCCCCAGATTGGTGCCCTCCAGATGTTTTGGACATCAACTCCCATCACCCCTGCTGGCATGGCCAATGGTCAGGGATGCTGGGAGTTTTAGTCCAAAACATCCAGAGGGCACCAGGTTGGGGGAAGGCTGCTCTAAATTGTGCCCTCTCCCACCATTTTATAGATCAGTTCAGGTTTCCAGACCTGGATCTCCACTGAATGTCTAGTTTGCCCCACATGCCAATCAACTTGATTGGATGACGCTGCACCTAGTGTTCAGAGAGAATAACTTCTCATTATTCATTCTCTCCACATTATTTATAATTTCACAAACCTCTATTATCTACCCCCTTAGGGCAGTGTTCAGCTTCCTGGTTCAGCTTTGTAAAATTCCTGGTCCCTCAGGAGTGCCTGGAAGACACAGTTGCATTGATGGGAAGGAATACATTTTATTGAGGTCAGAATTTCTTGACTGAAACCTAGTGACCATCATGAATGGACCATTTAACCTTGAGGTTAGATTGGTGGATACAGCCCTTCCTTTGATGGTTGTCTACAAAGCCTCAGCTGAGCAGGACAGATCCCTAGACATATCATGATCTACTTCCAGACATTTTGACAGCATATGATAATATTTTTAATGGGTCTGGGATTTACTGTTGATAGTTTAAAAATCATTATATTTTTGTATGATACATTTTATATTATTTTATTATATTGTATTTTTTAGGGTTTTAATCTTTGTAAACTGCCCAGAGAGCTTTGGCTATCAGGCAGTATAGAAATGTAATAAATGAAATGAAATATCACAGCTCTTGTTCATTGCTCCCCAAAATTGTCCAGAGAAATGCCAATATGTGGTCAACAAGCTTTACATCTCACCTCTTTTTTGTGTTTCCTATAGAACATTTGTGCCTATGTCTTCATGCCATTTTCTTTCATGATGGGAGTAGACTGGGAAGACAGTTTTATTGTCGGTGGACTTCTAGGTTATAAGACATTCTTCAATGAATTTGTGGCTTATGAAGAACTTTCAAAACTGATCAAGCAGAGGAAGGCAGGAGAGAAACTGTACATCAATGGTGTGAAACAATTCTTGAGTGTGAGTATCCTTGTACAATTCTTGGTTTCATTTAGACCCAGCTCCCTCATAGTCTCCAGGAGAGGCATGCCAGATAAAACTGATCTGTGAATTAGAAACCACGTTTACCAGATGTGTGTTATTACAGTTGTGACACCTCAGTTATTAAAGTGAATATTTTTCTAATATCCATTTAATCCTGTTACCTCACAGCACTCAATCTGACCTTTGCTGCATAATTTCTTATTTAGCAACAGGGAGCAGAAGGAGAGAAAAAGAAGTAGGTAGGAAGGAGAGAAATCAAAAATAAGCATCATGGGTTGTATCCAATGGACACTGTTGGTGGAACGGATTCCCTCCCCTGCCTGAAGCCCACCACGTGCCCTCATAATGTGCTCTGGCAGGTTGGGGGACTCTCTGGAGTAGATTTGGAGGGGTGCAGGGGAGGGGAGAGGAGAGGAAGTCTTGTTGCATGTGATCCAATATATTAATTCCTTTTGCTCTTCAGAAACCATTTTAGCAAGGGATGGTTGGAAGAAAATTGTTTTAGTTCCCTACCCATCTGACAGGAACTTGGAGAAGGCAGGAGATACTTTCAGGTCTGGGTTGGCGGCTTCACAGTAGTCCTCTCTGAAGATGTTACAGGTGTCATCTTCAGTGGGTGGGAAGGGGTTGTAAAAATTTGAATGGAAGGGACCCATACTGTCAGGATTTCAAGCCCTCCCACTGTATAGTGAGGCAACAGAGACTCACTGTGCAATCCATAAAGTCTTTATTCAGTTAAAACACGTCTTCGCACCTGTAACATCTGTGAAGGCTAGGAGCTGTCCTCTAAGCCTAATTAGCTAAACAGAGCAAGGCAGTTGCCTATCCGCTAAATAAACGGTTTCCCACCATGCCTGACAGGCTTTTACTGGACTCCTCCTCCAGGGCGGGTCCTTTTCACCCAACTTCTGATGTGACTGCCTCCCACCTCCTCTCAACTCCACCTGCTTAACCCTGTGTCAGACTCTGGGATCTGTCAATTCTGGTCCTCTCTCCCCCTCCGACAAAGGTTGAGTTCCGATGGGGGGAGGGGGGAGATGGTCTCTGATCCTGGGCCTCCTGTTTGATAAGCTCCTGGGAAGATTCATCCCTGACTCCTGAGGAGTCTTCAGGAATTTCCTCCCCCACTCTCTGTCTTGACTGAATTTCTTCTAGCTCTGCCTCTGAAACCAAACCAGGGAGCCTGGGTTTCAGCCTGTCACATACCATAATATAGCTTTTCCCATCTTGGTGCCCTCCATATCTGTTGGAATACAACACCCATAATTCCCAGATAGCATGGCTATCCATTGTGGGACATCCACTGGTAATAATGGGAGCTGCAGTGGAACACATCTGGAGGCCACCACATTGAGAAGTCTGCCATGATAGGACATACTTTGTACAAATTATTGTATTTTATTTTATTCTTTTAAATATTTGTATTGCATTTTATATTTTAATGGTTTGTATGGTATTTTAGTCTTTTAACTAAATGTAATCCTCCCAGCTTATTGGGCAGATTAAATATACCATTAATAAATAAAGAAACAGATAAAAAAGCATTAAATCAAGTGTGGGTTCTCAAATTAGAGACCCTTCCTAAGTCAAGGAGAAACAGAAAATATGTCTGCCTTGTCGCAAACTAGATGGAACAAGGGAGACATATGGAATGTCGCCCAACAGATTTTGTTTCTACTTTAATGCTGTGGAGAGTAGGGGGGGAGCTTTGAATTTGATTGGAGAAGTGGGAGGAGGTAAAGGGATGCTTCACATTTTCTGCATGGGTCATTCTCCCTCTCAAAATCAACCGTCCTCAAAGTTGTTTTTCCTCCTGCAGGAAAATATATGTGGATCTGGCATCTTTTCCCTTGCAGCTGGTGGGAGGGGGATTTTGATCAGGAAAACATCCCACCATTGCCAGAACTAGTGGCACCCTGAGTAAGGAGGGAGCTCAAGAAATCTCTTCAGAGTAGATTTACATACAACCCCTTGACCTTCTAAAGCTCTGAAGACAGCTACAGAGGACTTTTTGTTTCTCTACTGCTAATAAACTTTTCTTCCTAGGGAGCATCTCACACTATGAGAGTCCTGAATATTAGGATTTCCTGACTAAAAATACAGTATTTTATTACAGACTGAACCATCTCAGACTGAATCCCAACTAGGTGTTCCTTCATATTATCATCTTGGAGTATCAGGAAGTGGGTTGTAGTTATCTAGGCTGCCATTTTGTTGATGTTGAATTGGTCATCTCACTGAGCAAGTTTGTACATCATAATAAGCCAGAGTTCTGTGGGAATCTTGGTTTATCATTTATGAGCATGCATGTGTGTGCTGCCTGATGGCTCCCGCTTGCGTGGGAACAATAAACAAACTGTGGACCTTCCATCTGCAGCTTGTTTAGCATAATGTGCAAACCCAGAAATTCTGGCTTGCCCCTCTCCTGACAAGCCAGATAAATAACCCATGGTTTGTTCTTGAGTTATTCCCCTGGCTTGTCGGGACAGAGTCAAGCCAGAGTTCCTGGTTTGCACATCATAATAAACAAACCATGGACAGAAGGTATGTGGTTTGTTTAGCTGCCCCCACTTGCAGTGGGAACAGTTAGGCAGCATGTGCAAGCACACTGCTTGTAAACTATAAAAGTTTCTCTTGAACAGTGGCTTAATGTGATGTATGAACCCTCCCACTGTTTCACCAAGAACAAGTTGAAACGATGCTCTGTCATTATGATGAAGTTCTTGGACAATATCATTACAAGGAGCAAAAAGCAGCCTGGATATCTTTGGCCCACTTCTTGGCACACTAAAAAGCTTCCATGGGTTAGCCTTAGAAGTCAGACCAAGTTGGGGCAAAATTAGGGAAATCCTTCTCTTTCCCAGTGGTTGTGCTCACACTCGAACTTGTGTCTTCTGGAGCTTCCTAACGTTGATGTCAGGTACTATAAGCTATTGCCTGGTTTGGTAATTCCACTCCAGAACTAGTTTTCAGCATGAAAATGATGGCATGGTGTCAAAAGAAGTTGGAACATTCAATGTTAATGCAATGTTTTTCTTGGAGCCCTCCAATAAAAACTAAGTACAAGTATATCTATGAGAGTATGCAGCTATATATCCACCCCCGCAACCTGCAACAATGAAGCTTCCTGTCTTTCAGACATTTCCAGGAAAAAATAAACTGAATGAGGCCTTGAAACCCTTTTGTCTGTGTATGCATGGAGCGACAACAAATATCTACAAATTGCTTATTTAAAACATGAGGGGGCACAAATGAGCATCTAATCAACTGAAGCACTAAGATGATTTCATTGCGAGCAGGGAACAGCAGGCAGGAGAAGTGAAGATTTGCTCATAGTGGCATCTCTTGCCTTGAACTAGGATAGTCTATTTTAATATCAGATGAATTCACTTGGAAGAAGGTAGCATTGCTACTGACATTGTAAAGTTGGCAGCAGAGAAAGCTGCATGAAGTTTTGAAGCGGGGAAAATAATGCAATTGTACAATTTGTGTCTGGTTGATGGCCTGCTTTCTTCAGGCATTTTATGAAATGGCTGAATATTTTAGCCGTTTAGCCAAAGTTATATTGGCTGTGCAGTATAACTACAAAATTAGTTGACAGAGAGAGAGAGAGTACATTTCTAATCTGCCCAATAACTAATGTTCTCTGGGCACATTACAACCAGTTAAAAAAATTAAAATGCCATTTTAAAACACAATTTAAATATAAAATACAATTCAAATATTTAAAAGAATAAAATACAATATTGTAAACAAGGAAGAGTACAGGAATCGATAAACCACCCATAATAACTTAGAACCAAGTCTCTAAAATGCCTGGTAGAAAAAGATCTTTGCCTGCCACCAGCAGGCTGAAAAAGATAACAACATAGGTGCCAGGTGAACCTCACTGGAGAGTTTATCCCGTAAGTGGGAAGCCACCACTGAGAAGGCCCTCTCTCTTGCAGCCACCCAGCTAGCTTCGTTTGGTGGGGCACCCAGAGGAGGTCCCCTGAAGGTGACCTAGGGGTCCAAGCAGGTACATGCGGGAGGAGATGTGCCTTTAGATACTCTGGTCCTAAGCTGTTTAGGGCTTTAAGGGACAACACCAACAGTTTGAATTGAGCTCAGAAATGATGTGTGTGTCTAAAGCTCAAGACTAACTATAGTTTTTTGCCAGAAAATTGAAGGGGACTTGCAAGAAGGCAGTGTACTCATTGTAGTGTGCTGCACACTCATCTCACTTTTGCTTCTGGGGAATAGAGTTGGCAGGATATTGTATGAAATACTGTCACAGGTGACAGTGGAACAAACAATGTGTATACTGTGGGAAGCAAGGCCTCTCTCAACCCATTTTTGTTTCTTTATGGCTTTCCCCAGTCTGTTTAAGGGCTGTTTCAGACATGACAAATGTAGGAAATATTGTGAACCCCATATGCAGATTGTCATCTGCATATGCACAGACAAAACAGTGGGCTGATCTACACTCACATTTTTTTTTACGTTTCCGATGAGTTTTTGTTCCCCTCGTTTCACATGACTCTCTCACTGTTTTGTTTTGGAACTGCAATTTCATGCTTTCATTACCCTGATATTCCATGATTTCCGAGTAGATTTCATTCATGTGTTCTGCTTTTCTGCTTTCGTTACCATATATGGGCGTGGAGTTTTCCTCCCATGCCTGTCCTTATATGGTGATGTTTGTATTTCCCTCCTGTCCAATCACAGCTCTCAACAGCCCCATGCGGTCTTCCAGCTACTGATAGCATCGCTTCCTCAGCACTTGGAGTTTTATCGCCAACTTTTACCTCCTTCTATCCCCTACTTTGGCTTTTTAAAAAAAAAAATTAAGGAATCATCTTTGAACCTTCGAAGAATCGTAGCTTTTCCAGCCCGATTTCTCTGCACACTTGCCCGAGCAAGCCCTGGCAACCATAATTTTTTTTACAGTCCCCTCCATGCTCATAGCTCCCTGTCCTGAATGGAAAGACACACACACACACACCCAGGCAGACAGTCATCACTGTTCATGGACTAACATCAGTAAAAATGTCTGTAGACAATATTAACATCATATCATGATCAGAAATCGGCAGACAAAAACAGGGCAGTCTTTGAAGCTTCGAAGCTTCGAAGATGCAAGCAGACCCCCCCCCCAAACCTAAGCACTGGGGAGCCACCGCTGCCCCTCTTCCTCACGCCGGTTGTCAAGGGCCGGCACGGGGGGAAAGGGCCTGGGCAGCCACCCCCCAGCCTCTTGCCCTGGGCTCCAGCAGGTGTGGGGGGGGGAGAAGAGGATAGGTGCCTCCTTCTTCCCTCCACCCCCACCTGCTACAGCAGTGGTGGCAAGGGACAAGGTGGTCGTTTTCCGTAAGGCCAGGAAAACTGTCAGAAAATGACCAGCCTCTCCTGCACCACTGCTGCTGTAGCAATGATGGGGGGAAGATGAGAGGCACTGCCTTCTTCCCCTCTCCTTGCTGAAAGAGCGGGTGCCCAAGCACTTGCCCAACTCAGCATGCCGCGAGTCAGGCAAGAGCTCAGGTCCGCCAACTGGTTCCGGGGGAGCCAAACCAGCAACTTCTCACTGGGCTTCAACCCCCAAACGGACACTCGCGCCATTCCTACACACACACAGGGATAGAGGAAGAGAGGGATGGTAGGCGGGGAATCGGCAGAAACAGGAAGAGTTACTGCCCCTCCAATGTGAGCTGCCTTCTTTAAAAGCAGGAAAAGAGCACAGCGCTACAGTGTGAACTATGTTTGAGCATTCAATGAAGTACTGGAACAGGGAAACAGAGTGAGTATGAATAATCACGTTTTAGCGCAATTGAATTTAACACAACATTCTACCGACTTCTTTGCACTAGCGAACATGATGTAGATTGGCCCAGTGTGTGCACAATCAGATGTGACCATCTACACATGGACTTCATGCAATTTTCTGCCTAGAAATGTTTTCTGTGTAGGACTTCTTTCATATCTGAAATGGCCCTTAGCCCTCAAACCTTACAGGTACCTGCTAAAGAACCCAGATCTGTCAAACATGACTTCAGCTATACACTGGGAATCCTAGCCACAACAAAGAAACTGCCTTGTCAATGGTTAGGTCCAGAGATGAAATTGGATTTTGTGACTGTCATTTCTCCGTTTCATCTCCACATGTATATAAAGCAGAGGTGTAGAACCAGTTTTGGGTGGGGGGCCTGGATGATCCCCCTCCCAGCCCTCTGCAGGCCCTAATGATGTCAGGTGGCCTGGCCACACCTGTGACATCAGTGGGAATTGGCCATGCCCACCTGACAACATTTGCTCCCTGGCCCAGGCAGCCAGGCTTTACAGCATATGGGCTTTCCCAGCTAGACAATGGAGAAGCAACAGGGACTAGGCCAGCTTTGCCCCATCTTCATCTGCCCAGTCCCCTTCCCTCATTGGGGGAAGGAAGCAGGGCTGGCAAAGCAGAAGCATCTGTGTCCCATTTGCTTCTCAAACAGAGGGGTGAAGGGGACTCAGCCTGCTTTGCCTGACCCGTCTCCTTTCTCTGTTCTGGGAAGGAAGGCAGGCAGGTGAAGCAGAGTCAGGTGGTGGGACCTAGCCCTTGCCAAGGAGAGTGGTTACTCTCCCCAGTGCAGGCAAATACCGCCATCCTACATTTATGATCTATGAGTGAAGATAACAGCAGGGGATGCCCTCTGAAGGGATTCCTCCAGAGGCTTAGAACCTAAGCCCAACCGTCTAGAGGATCTCCTAGAGGCTCCACAGGCCAGATATGGCCCATGGGCCGGAGGTTCTGCAGCCCTGATATAAAGGATGCACTAATTGTAAATTTGGTCCATGTTAGCAAGTAGCTGTTAAATCCTATTTAACTAGATTATGCTGTTTTAAATGTTAAGTTAATGTAATTGAGTAAGATGTTTTCATTTGCTTGAATTTTAGATCCGATCGGAAATGATTGCCACTTATGCCCTCTGTGGATTTGCAAACGTTGGTTCTTTGGGACTGGTAATCGGAGCACTGAGTAAGAACATGTATACTTCTTGTGTGGAGCATTGTTTTGAAGAAATATAACCCCCCCCCCTGCAAAAAAAAGCCCTTCTGCTGTGGTACATGATAAGCAATGCTCTTCTTCCACACATAGAGATGGTGGGAAGGTGGGCAGTAGCCTCTGATTTTGTGTTGCATGACAGAGGCACACCAAGAATCTCTGTAGCTCGGTGTGATGTCAGAGACAAGACCCCACCCCACCCCCTCATCTTCCTTGAGGAAAGGCAAGATCATGGAAATCACCAGTTTTTACTAGCTACCAAGGCCAGACAAAGTTTGTCAACTCCCGATGATCCAGAAGCACACATCAATCTGGCCCGAGTAGCCCTTGTCATACCATGAAGGCAATGCTGTCCTACAGCTGGCCTAACTAGCTACTGGAAGATTCCAGTTTGCTCTGTAAAGATGCAATCCTATGCATGTTTAGACAGAAAGAAATTCCTACAACTCCCAGCATTCCCCAGCCAACATGGCTGGCTGTGAAATACTGGGAACTGTAGGATTTTTTCCGTCTAAACATCCATAGGATTGCTCCCTAAGGGAAGTAAGCCTCCACTGTTGACACATAGTTGTATCCGTCTCAATGCAGACAAATGGTAGGGGAAACATTGAGACAGTTCCAAAGTTGAGGAAATATCCCCAGCAGATGCCATTTTTTGTGCGCATTTTTCAAAAGCATGCACTTTTTCATGTCTACTTTTCAAATGTATGCATTTTACCACATACTTTGGTCCGCAAATCGCAAAATGTGTGGACTTTGCCCTCAGATAGTGTTCAAGTCCGCAGTTGAGTTCAGGAGGGGTGGGCTGGGTGAATTCTGGTCTAAAATGAACTGGAACAAATTTCTCATACATTCCTAACTACCTTACCCAGTCTATCTTGTGTAGAGAGCCTGAGTCTGGGCTGGGACTGCTCCAGAGAATACCAGAATTGCTAGAAAAGCATGGAATGGTTGTCTCAACATCACACCTTGCTCACTGAATTGTTTTCCTCAAATGTTTTCCTCAGCATCCATGGCTCCAGCCAGGAAGAGAGACATTGCAGGGGGGGCCCTCAGGGCCATGATTGCTGGCACTGTGGCCTGCTTCATGACAGCTTGCATTGCAGGTATTATACCTTTAGATGCCACAGGATGGCAGTGTTTTGGTTTGTCAATTTGTGTTCTTTGACTACTAGTGCCGTACTTTGACATTTTTGAAGCACACTAAATATCATTGCAAGGATTTATGAAATAGTTACTTTTTAAAAAAGGGGGGAGAAAACAGTATTTCTCCCTTATCTCTTATGAATAGTTTTAAAGAACTATGCTAGCCAATAGTATCCAGTGATGAGAATGTATCTGTTTGAAAGGAGTACATTAAAAGATTAATCATATTTATATTGATTTTCTTCCATCATATGGTCTAAAAACAGAGAGAAGAGGGAAGTTTTATAGAAATTAAGGGTGAGATGCAGCCAAGGTGAAACTCCTTTATTTCACATACATGGATGGTTAATGCTCCCATTAAAATCAGTGGAATCTTTAAAAGTGCTTAAATTTGACTAGGAGCTTTTCTACATGAGGCATTTATTGTACACTCATCATTCCCTACTCACAGTTATTTATGGGTTCTTTAGAAAATGTCATAGCCTTCCAGTTTCACTTCTGTGTCTAACCAGAAGTTGCAGTTTTCTTAAAGCAGGGAAAGTGCAGTATTTAATGGTAAAGCGAAAGAAAGCACTATTTCTTCTTGTGTATTGGTGCTATTCCACTATACCACAGTGCCACCTAGAGGTTATGTAGCAGAAAAGCAGGAAAGGAAACACTCCTTGTGTAGCACTTGGAGCTCAATTCTGCAATAAAACAAAAAGTAGATATAGCAGATTAACAGCCTCGTATAGAAAAGCTCTAGATCATGCCTTAATGATGGCATGATTTGGTTCTGACTGGATAAATAAGAAATCATTACTTAACTCAGGATGAAGACAAACATAATGGCATAGATCCAGGGAAACACTGGAAGAAGGGGATTGGTGGAATGTGCTTCTCCCCAAAGCTCCCTGAACTCTCTAAAAAGCTTCCAAGCTTGTTCCAGAAATTGTGGTTTGCATCCAGAGAAGCACCAGTAGAAGGGGATGGCTGAAGGGTGACTTTCCCACCTTGTCCTCTCCCCCCAAAATCTAAGAGATCCCGCTGAATGAGGTGGGCTATAGCACAGGGAGAAGGAGGGAATCACCAAAACTCAGGTATAGGAACCTTCTGTGAGGACAGAATGGGCCAGTTCTGATGATTGCCACAGCCAATTGTGGCTTATTTAAGCCACAAGTTGAAGTGCATGCAGGTAGCCAGTTTGAATTTTCAACCTCCAGTTGGATGTTGCTATGGTTTGTTGTGTCATCTGAACCTGTTGGCAGGAGCTGTTTGAAGGTTAAACAACTTCAAATAACCCTACAGTAAGCCATGGATCATTTGGGATTTGTTTAACCCTCAAACAACCCCTGCTGCCTGGGTTCAGACAATATGACAAGCCATGGCTGTAGCTTGAAAAGGCAATTAGTGCCCACAGGCACCTTGGCTCATCATAGCTTAATTGGTGCGCTGTGGTGATCGTGCAAACCAGATCTCTGTGACATGAACCTGGCAAGGGTGGCTTATGCGAGGGTTAAACAATCTTGCATAACCCATGGGCTGCTTTATGGTTATGTGTAGGTTGTTGGACCCTCACATAAGCCGCCCTCACTGGGTTCACACAACACAATAAGCTACGACAACCGCCCGCCATGGCTTGAACATTCAAAAGGGCAGCCAGCACGCACTGCAGCATGCACCACAAAACACTGTGTCTTAAATAAGCCACAGTGGGCTGCGATGATCATGCAGACCTGGTCAATGTTCATGCACTGTCCCTAGGATGAGTTCTCAAAAGCACTTTGCCCACAGACCCCAGCCCACAGGGTGCACATGGTCTTCCAAGGCCCTATACCCCAGCAAGGATCCACTGACATGGACCCCCTGGAGTTGCTCCCTGTCTTTACCATTGCAGCCTGCTTATTCACCTGCCTCTCACTCTGGCCCAGTCAGCAGTGGTGATGAAAAGGAGAAGCAGTAGATGCCATGGCCTACTTGCTCACTGGCTCTCTGCTTGTCAAGCAAGCAAGTGGTGGCAATGATGAGAAAGAGGAAAAGAAGCAACAACAGCTAGTTGCAATGGTAGGGAGGAGGTGGACTCACTGATGAAGGGGGCCCACTGCGGACATCTTGCCCATGGGCCCTCAAAAACCTGAACCTGGCAGTGGCACACCCCATCTGCAGTCCATATTATTTCATCCCTTCTCATACTCACATCAAAATAAATCAAATGAAGCTGTGAAAAAAATTGAAATGAGCAGTTGTACAAGACATTTTTATGAGTTTGGCACCATAACCTAGACATACGGTACAGGTGGTCTTTCTGCTTTATTTTCAGGAATATTATCTGTTGCAGAAGTTCCATGCACTGCTTTACTTGAAAACTTCAACAGCTTCAACATGACTACAAATAGCACAGAAATATTTACATGCTGCTCAGACCTCTTTAACAGGTAATTAATTATACCAGAGCAGACTCTCAGTTCACATAGATCACATGTGAAGTCACATTATCGGTCCTATATATTACAGGAATGCTGTATGTCAGCCTTCCCCAACCCAGTATCTTTGAGATATGTTGCAGTACAACTCCCATCATCCCTAGCCATGCTGGCTGGGGTGATGGGGGTTGTAGTCCAACACATCTTGAGGACACCAGGTTGAGGAAGGCTGATTTGGTGATTTTTGTGACAAGAATAATGCACGACTTTTATGAAAATAAGGAATAGAGATTAATGCAGCAGGAGTTCATGCAGATTGCTGGTTAAACTGTTGTTTACTATTCACTCTAGAATTCTGAAGTAATTGAGGTTTGTCTCCATCCATGTCCCCCTATTCCAGCTACATATACACATGCCAATAATTAATTACTATTTTTTCTCTTCTTGTGGCTGCAGGGTTCTTCATTACTGAAGTTACATTTTACTCATTAATGATGCCATAATGATCCATCCCTTTGAAATACATTTCAGTCACTTGCTGCTTAATAGCCACACTTTGAAAAGTCTTAAGGATCCACAGTCAGGAACAGAGTTGTTGAGAAATGGCACCATAGGCTAATCCAACCAGTTCTGTTCCATGTACCTCTGCAATACAATGTTATAGCCTTTTCAGCCAAATGCCCCAAATCCAAGCAAAGTTACCCCAATTAAAGCAGGAGTATTAAAGCACAACTAAGCTCCTGCAGTGCACACTCAAAGGATTTTCCCCATTGGCCTAAATCAGCCTCCCCAACCTGGTACCCTCCAGTGGTATTTGACTGCAACTCCCATCATCTGCAGCTAGCATGGCCAGTGCTGGCTAGGGATGATGGGGGCTGTAGTCCAACACAGCTGAAGGGCACCAGATTGGGGAAGGCTGATCTAAATGCTAGGGGCATGCATCCCACTGGCTAAATATTTGTCTATAATGTCTACCATTCTGCTATACCTAGTCTCAAGCAAATATACGAGTGGCCTACTACGGGCACAAACTGTTGGACTGAGCAAGGGCATGCTTAAATTGTGACTTCTGATGGCAATGCTCAGACAACTGCTTTGCTACAATACACACAGAATTCCAATGCTGAGGCACATGGAGTGCTTTTAGCAAAGTGTGTTTCCATCAGGAGCACAAATGGGGATTCACGCTGCTAGCCATGCTCCCAACAGTTAAGTGAACTGATCTTTAGTAGAGCTTTTGTAATGGCCAGTTTACAAAAATGTCCCTTTAGATGATCCACTAGCCTAAATGCTCCTTGCTCAGCTAACACAGTCCAAATTCTAGCTTACATTCTATTGTTATACATTAGTCAAATGGGTTTAAAACCTGGCTGCCTGTTGCCTTTTCCTCTCTCACCCCCAAATTTTCATAAATATTTGCCTGGGGAATGGGATCAGATTGAGTCTGGATGAGGTGGCCTCCCACCAGCAGCGGGGGCAGAGTGAGCATTGCCCCCACCCTACCCCAAACCTCAGGTGGCCAAAGATAGCTACACGCCCCATACCCCGTCCCTATGCTGTGTTGTCCCTAAAGGGGCAGAAGGTTGCTTCAGCCCAAGCACTGGCAGAAGAAAGACTAACCAAAGGTGTGTTACTCCTCTTCCAGTCTTTTTATCTGCTGCAGGAAGCTGTATTGTGAGGGTATTGTCCTAAAGGCAGGGTATAAGTTATAAATAAATAAATATTCTGATTTTCTAAACACTCACACACATCAGGACCTGGGGTTAAGAAGAGCCAAGAGCTGTTAGAAAGGTGGAGGATGGGTGAGACAAACGTTCTGTGCAAGATGGCTAAGTGGTGGGAAACTGGACAGGGAAAAGGCCTAGAAAGTAAGGGTGCTGTGCACAGACATACAGAAGGTCATGCAGTTTTTTCTGCTTCACTGCAACCTCTGCTTTCCATGACCTTCTGTCCTTTTATGGCAAACATAATACTTGATTCTAAGTCCAGCACTGATTTTCAGTCCTCCGTGCTTTGGGTAGATTTTCAGCTTTGCCTACACACACAAAAAAAGTCTAGGGCCTAGCATATTTATCCAGTTAAAC
The DNA here is from genome assembly GCF_057233095.1 of Heloderma suspectum. Taxonomy (NCBI): domain Eukaryota; kingdom Metazoa; phylum Chordata; class Lepidosauria; order Squamata; family Helodermatidae; genus Heloderma; species Heloderma suspectum. The sequence continues at coordinate 94,008,966 of NC_139459.1, forward strand.
ATTTATTTGGTTGCCTTTTTAAAGCCAGTCTATTGTGAGTGTGGGGGCCGCGGTGGCTTAGTGGTTTAGACGCTGAACTGCAGACTGGAAGCTTGGCAGGTCAACAGTTCGAAACCCGAGTGCTGCGTGACGGAGTGAGCTCCCGTCTTCAGTCCCAGCTTCTGCCAACCTAGCAGTTTGAAAGCAAGAAATTGCAAGTAGATAAATAGGTACCGCTTTGGCGGGAAAAGTAACAGCGTTCCGTGCACCTCGGTGTTCAGTCATGCCGGCCTCATGACCACGGAAGCGTCTTCGGACAGCGCTGGCTCTTCGGCTTAGAAACGGGGATGAGCACCACACCCTAGAGTCGGACACGACTGGTTGGGGACACCTTTACCTTTTTATTGTGAGTGTGGCTTTAAACTTGAACCACTGTTCCAGGGAATGGCTTTTTGACTGTCACAAGAGCCAGTCAATCAGCACTTTGTGCAGCCAGCTTCTGCTGGAAACAAAGAGCAACCTAGTCCTGCATTTGATTCTCTGTGGAACGTTGCATGTCTGTCCAAAAGGGATGAGGGCAGATCCACCCTGGGTGTTTACCACTTATGTACTTTAGTACACACCCTAAGGAAACTAAGAGGCTAACTTTAAGATTTATTTTAACTATCCTGCTAGATATTTGGCTGCAAACGTCTAGTGATAAATAGACACTCTGAAGTTTAAAGAATATTTGATACACGCCAAATGTCATTATTATAGTTTGTGAGAATAATAAACAACATGGGGGGAAGAACCCTGACTCTTAAAACAGTTTTTATAGTGACTGTTTCTAAACCCTGTGATCATTCTGCTTCGGCTCAGGTTGGAAAGCCTTAGATCTGATGCAAAATTAATGTGTTCTAAACTACTTAGATTATATTATTAAAACTTTGTTCCCCTTCTCCATCAGTGCAAACAGTTCCACAGAGATCTTCTTAAAAACAAACAACTCAAGGACCTTGGCAGGATGTTGTAAACTTCTGGACCATCCCACAATTAACTGTAGCTGGATCCCTACATTCCCATAAACTAGGGAACTTTATATAAGAGACATGCACAGGACTTTACCTCGCTGGTGGATTGGTAGGAAAATTGAACAGCGGAGAAGTCACCTTGCTGCTGTAGAGAGGACATACTTTGTTTTCAACTTAAACTAGATTGACAACTATGTAAGTCCTCCAGTTTCATTGAACTTATTGGGTAAGTATCCATGTTCCATATCTGTTCATGCGCACTTGCATCCTCATATAAAGAACTGGCCATGGTTAGGACATATTAAAACATTTTAAGTGTGTTTCAAATATTTATTTTAAACCATTCCAAATCTCTCTCTCTCACTGTGGGGCACTCCAAAAGTTCTGCTCTATTGAGATAAAATTACCTAAATATGGTCCTAAGTACATCTACTTGGAACTATGCCCCATTTATTTCAATGGGACTTACTTCTAAGTAAGTATGATAATGTTTACAGTCTTACTTGTTCTCAGCTTTTAAATAATATAATTGTTGTTTTGTCATTACATGTATTAAGAGATCTACTTTGGAATTAGCTTTGTATTATTTATCCCCAAAACCTAGACGTGACCTAATGAATACATGGAAGTAGAGGGTATCGAGCGTTTTTTAAAATTCTGACTTTTATTTTGGTGCCAAATCAGATAGAATCCATTTAAGTTTTTTCCCCCCCTGTGTTGAACATTTCTGGAACCTTGAGATTTTGCATCCAGGTGGCAATCCAGGAAAGAAATTCCGCTTGACCAAAACAGTTATTTTTTAAAGTCAACTAGTGAAGAAAGAGTTTTTGAAATGTAGAACAGATTGCATTTTTTTAAAACGCAGAAACACTGGCCAGTATCCAATATGGACACTTTGCCTCCACTGGTTTCATTACACCTGTGGGACTCACCACTTGTGAAATGGGGAATTAGCAATTCTAAAAGTAACCCTGGAAATGAGCTGAAATGCTCATTTCCAGCACAGGACTAGTCAGTAGAACTCCCTTCTGCAAGCTCTGCTGATCTGCACTCTTCCAGAAACAAGTGTTTCTGCTCATTTTGGATTGCTTCAAGGACTGCTACGTTCCCAGTGCACTGGCATTAGGTTCTGCTAGTGTGTCAGCAGTATTGGATACTGCTCATTGTTAGAAATTAATGGAAGGGCACATATACACAACCATTTTTGATGCTGGTGTCATCAACTGCTGTCAAATGGTAAGAGTCTTTACTGAACTGAGTGCAAGAGCAATGGTGGTTAACAATGCAAACATCTGCTGCTATATTATTACCTGGACAAGAAATGCATCATAATATAGAATTGCATAAATACAGGGACAGATCTTACAACAACAGTTTGCAAGATCAACGAGGCTTGTATGTATTCCATGTGGTTAATTAACATAGTTAAGAAACATGGTGTATTACTGCTATTGGTGGAATCAGAAAACATAAGCACTCCACTGGGACCTATTTCACAATATAAATATATCTATATTAAGACTTCCTTGAGACTTTCTATCTGTTTCACTTCCCATTGGAGGTTTTTGCAGTGTGGAATAACTTTATGCCTGAATAACTTCATATGGTTTAGGCAGGATTGAAAAAAGGGGCCACAAGATGGCAGCTGACTTTGTGGCTTTTCCCACCAGCCACATCACACCAAACAACCAACAAGGATTATTCATGACACTTATGGAATCACATTCTGAAGGCCAAGCTACACAGTACACGTTGTTCTTATCAAATGCAGATGCTGGAGACTGCAGTCAGGAGCAGAGACAGGGTGAGTGAGTTGTTTAACCCGCTTTGCTGCTGGCAGTTTATCCTCACCAAATTGCCAACCCCAAGGGTGAAAAAGCTGTTTAGAAGGGCAGTTTTGGCAGAGGAAGGGTTAAGCACCGACTCCCCATCCAGCCTTCCCCCAATCCTGATTAGATTTTTCAGCACCTGCTTCTTATTGAATAATAATAATTTAAACAGACAGAAGAACATGATATGGTAACAGAACTCCATGTAATGAATAGTTTGGCCCTGACACAGCAATTGCAATGGAACTGAATATGCGCTCTGCAAGAAGAATCCTAGTGATGACATATTGCTATTTTAAGCAATGGAAGCACAACCACAAGGAAAGCTGTGCGGACAGTGTGTAAAGAAATGGGAAGCAGTTACTTTCTGACACTATGACCTGGTTCTCACATAATGCTAACCCATAATTAAGTTATGGTTTGTTGTTCTACCCAGGGTTTGTCTGGCAGACAGTTGAACAAGCCATGCTTTGTTTTCTCAGTCTCTGGATTGTTTGTTCCTCTCCTGCTTTGCCCGCTCCCTGCCTTTGTGGCGCTGTAGTACTGGCATGAAGAGCGGCTCAGTTTGTTTTGTTTTTTACCATTCTTGCTTGCCACCACTGTAGCCTGGTGAAACAATCCATGAACAACTCACAGTTCTGGGTTCACATGTAATGACAACCCATGGTTTAAACAATCCAGAGTTCACAACCTAACAACAAACCATGGGTTCACTTTCTGGGTTGTTCTTGGTTACAAACCATGGTTTGTTAGCGTGGCTGAGTTCACAAATCATGACAACCCAGAATTCAATATCCCATGGGTTAAATAAAGCATAGATTAGCATTATGTGTGAACCAGGTCAGTAAGTTGGCTGCCAAGAAAGGCCCAGAATAATTGAATGTTTGGTATAACTTTTTTAGGAGATTTTTTTAAAAAAATTGTTAGTGCATAGAATGAAAACTGTTAATACGTTTAAATTGTCAAGAGGCAGTAAAATTAGTTTGATCCTTTTCTTAATAAAGATATTCTGTGTTGTTGTAGAACTCTGTCCAATTCTTGAATTGAACAAAGTCATCTGTCACAAGAATATTGGAAATGGTCTTTTTATGCTTGTAAACATTTTCCCAGGTCACATTTAACATCATTCATACAGCAAGAGAAACATGTTAATGGGAGCGATAATTTTGACTGGCATGTTTTTAAATGTAGTAATAAAAATAACCTTTTCTCTGCATGCACAGTTCTTTCCCTGGTACATATAGCATTGTTGGTTGTGTCGTTGGTAAAGACAAATGCTAATCTGTGCCACTACATAACATACATAAGAAGAGACCTGCTGGATCAGGCCAAAGGCCCACCTCCTCCCCCATCCTTTTTTCCATGAGGATGATAACCTTTTCTGCTGTTGTCCCCAAGAAAATGGTATTCAGAGACATGCTGCCTCTGATCTTGGAGGTAGTATACAGCTGTCATGACTAGTAGCCATTATCCTCATATCCTACTTGTGGGCTTCTCAGAAGGATCTGATTGATTTACCCTCCCGGATTTTTTCTAATCCCTTTTATTTATTTATTTATTTTTATTTATTTATTATTAAATTTATTAATCGCCCATCTGGCTGGTCACCCAGCCACTCTGGGCGATGTACAGTGTATAATAAAACAGTGTAAAATAATAAAATTCTACAATAAAAACGTTTTCTAAAATACCCTAACCCACCCCAAATGCCTGCCTGAACAACCACATTTTTAATGCATGGTGGAAGCTCATTAAAGAGGGGCATGGCGGAGTTCCCTAGGGAGGGAGTTCCACAGAGTGGGGGCCACCACAGAAAAGGCCCTCTCCCTTGTCCCCACCAGTCTAGCTGTCCTGGGCTGGCTGATGGGAGAGAGAGAAGGCCATCCGAGGCTGATCTTGTTAAGCGGCCTGTCTGGTGTTGCTGGATTTAAATGGCTTTTTAAAGCCATTTAAGTTCATGGACATCAGCACATCTTGTGGAAGGCAGTTCCACAGTTTAACTACATCCTATGTATTTCCTTTTGTCCATCCTGAAGCTCCCCACCATTCAGCTTCGGAGGATGACCCTGGGTTCGAGAGTTTTGAGAGAGGGAGAAGAACTTCTCTCTTTCCACTTTCTTCACAGCTTGAATAATGATACACCTCTATCATGTCCCCCCTTACTTGCCTTTTTTCTGTACTGAATAGCCCCAAACATTGTACCCTTTCCTCATAAGGGAGTTGCTTCAGTCCCCTGATGATTGCCATTTTTCTGCATCTTTTCCAGCTCTGTAATATCTTTTTTGAGGTTTGGTGACTGGGACTGTACACAGTAGATAGATAGATAGATAGATAGATAGATAGATAGATAGATAGATAGAACTTTATTACGGTCAAAGACCAGCCCAGTACACAGTAGTCCAAGTGTGATTGCGCCATAGATTTGTATACTGGGTTGTATTCAATGTTAGTCCTACTTAGAATGATTCCATTAAAATGAATGGAACAATAATTCATTAGACTACAATCATAGCAGATCTGCCGAGAGATGCTATGTGAAACGGTATAGGTGAGCGAATGCAGACTAAGAAAAATGACGGAGTATATGTGAAGTAGATGGATGAGCTATAGTTTTAATTAAAATTCACCCTTCTGTCCTGCAGTTAAGCAATGGAGTGGCCAAACACATCATGCTTTAGCATTTTCCATTGCCTTTGGAAAAACCTGAGAAACAAATATTTCTAAAAACCCAGTCTCTCAGCATTTTCTTGCTGTTTGTTTTATTTTGTTTTTTCATATTGCAGGAGAAAGGAATTCACTATAGCAACCAAGAGACATTGGTCACTATGTATATGTTGCCTTGGTACATGCAAAACCAGGGATTTTATGCACCATCTATACCAGCCTCCCCAACCTGGTGACCTCCAGATGCCTTGGAGCTCCACCACACAAGGCTAAAATCCCACCTCCTTACCAGGGCTTCTGTTTCTGGATCCTTTGTAGGATTAAGGTTGGCTCCTTTACACGGGCGGACATGTGCTTTGTATCTGGTAATTCCTTTCTCGGCAAGTTCTATATGTTTCATTTTGCAGCCCTGTGGTTAAAGCAGAACTGCGCAATTACACACAGTCAATATAGCGGATTAATGTTCCTTATTGGGTTATCTCCGATCTTTTAAGAAGTGGAATAAAAGTTAGAAAGTGTGAGAGATGCCTTGGAGGTCGATGACGGCATGTAAGGGACCCAAAAACATCCGTGAGTGACCAATCACGAGCATGCAATAAAAGCCTCGTGTAGAAATGGTCTTGGACTTCTACTCCCATCAGTCCTGGCCAGCATGGCTAATAGGAATGCTGGGAGTTGTGGTACAACTCATCTAGAGGGCACCAGGGTGGGGAAGGCTACTACTGTATGCTATATACTGTACTACTATATAGAATCTATAGTGATTGACTGAAGGCCAAAATAAACATTGAGGATGTGTGTTTTGGATGCACGTGAAAGAGATCACATCTCCCAAGGACTTTGTCTTTACTTTAAAGCAACCACAGGGGGCTGCTAATTTGATCAAGGAAGCAGTGCTAGAGGAAGAGGTTTTAACTCGGGTGTGACAACACATGGCCTGTGGGCCGCATTTGGCCTTTGCTTGCTCCCAGTGCTGCTATTGAATGCTGATCATCTGGACTGCGAGGGAGGGGATGCCCTTCTGGCACTGCTCCCAGCAGTGCTGGTACAGTGCTCTAGCTGGGCATTTCATTTTCCTGCTGCCACTAGCAGCAGAGAAGCAGCAGTCCCCCTGGAGCTTGCTGGGGTTTGGGAGAGGCAACAGCCTTTCCCAACCCCCACTATCCCTCGATCTCATGAGGCAGGGAGGGGAGGTTTAAATCTTGCCATCCCTGCACACTGAGATGTGGGGGGGTGATATGGGGGGGAGAAGCCTGTGGGTGTGTGTATGTGCTTCGGCTATTGGGCAGTATATAAATGTAATACATCGATAAATGAAATAAATATGTGGGAGGAAGAATGCATCTGTGAATGTGTGAGTGCTGACACATGTGCAGGTCCTGACCCCCCACCCAACACCAGATGTGGCCCTTGGGGATGAAAAGATTGTGCACCCCTGTTTTAACTCCTTCCCCAGCACCGTTTCCTCAATCTATATCACACCACAAGGCTGCCATTAGCCCCACTGGGGAAAAGATACAGGCACCATACTGGGGCAAATCCCTTTAGGGGTTGGGGTGAATTAATTTAGGCCTAGAAAATGGCATAGGAAAATGGCGTTCCTCCATTGCCGCTTCCCCAGTCTAACTAGCAACACACACACACATACACACACACACACACACACAGAGAGAGAGAGAGAGAGAGAGGCATGGCTGCTTAGAAGTAATGGACAATGTTGGGAGATCCAATCAATATCTCCCATGTCATGTATACTTTGGCCCCAGCCTATTAATTGTCAAATAAGTGTAGATCAAGAGAAAATATTTAAAATGCTACCTATTTCAGTAAACAGTTGAGAACACATAATAACTTGATTTGTAATATAAAAAGCTATAAGCTTTTAGCCTGATTCCGCAAAGTCCAGGGCCACATCTGCATAGCCCTTGGCAGGGCGGGTTGGGGGGCATATTGATTATGAGCATCTCTACACTAGTCTAAAATCCCACATTTAAAATGGGGTTTTCTGCTCCCATTTTAAATGCAAGATCATAATGAACTCCCTTTACACATACTTCCTTTTACCGTTCCCTTCTCCCCCTCATCTGAGTCTTCCATATGTTTCATTGGTCCAGCTCCTCTTCTTGCCGCTTTTCCTCTTTTCATGGAGGGAACTCAAGCAGAACACAAGTGGGGTAATTTGATAGCTCATTATCTCTGATCTATTTAAAAACAGAATACAGATCATTTAGCGCAGGAGACATCCTGAAGGTTCAGGATGTCATCTAAAGGGCCCGCAAACTTCAATGAGTGGGGCAATCTCAATAGCAGGATAAAAGCTCCATGTGAAGAAGCCCCACCAACTATTTGGAAGGAACCATCTACTCCCCTTCCCAAAAAGCTGATGGGTGGGATGTCGGCCTTTTAAAAGGAGCAATGGGCTTACAACCCTGCCTTCTAGATTAGGAAAGGGAACCAGCACGAGCTACAGAAATCCTCAAAGAAGCCTGCTTCTGCTTGCATACAGCACCTAGATGGATAGAGCAATTTCTGTTATTCTAATTGTTCCACAAAAAACAGTTTTACAATTTGCATTAAATTTGATAACTTGATTTGATCTGCTGGAAATTGTAGACCTGTTCTTTGACGTTATCTCAGCTTTAAAAAATTATGTGATGAGACACAAAATGTGCATTTTCAGTTGGCCGGGGAGCCAGGGGGGAAGCAGTTCCCCCAAAAATTTGTTCACTTCAAAATTTAAGTCATGCAAAATTTGTACTGTTAGCTGATGTAAAAAAGTAGCTGACAACAATGTGAAAAGTAAAGTGAGCCCAAGTTCCTCTAGAACCCTAAACCCTGATTAAGCTTATCCATTTCCCTTCCCCCTGCCAAAGACACTCCCTACAGTCTCCACAGAATATTCACCAATGTTTCCAAGATGAAAAAAATTATTCTTGATCATGGACATGCCTGTCTCGAAAAGTCATGTGAAGTTGTCAATGTTATGATAAGGCTGGTGATGCCAAAAAAGATCCAATATGACATTTTTAACACAGACCACTGTACTGTATTTGTGCATCTGGTTTGTTCTTAGGTGCTGTTTTTTATATTCCTCACTCCAAATAAAGTTTTCTTAGAGGTCATAATACCTCTTGTCTGAGGCTTTCTTCACACGGAGCTTTTATCCTGCGATTGAGATTGCTCCTTCACAAAAGTTTGTGAGCCCTTTAAATGATGCCCAGACCCTGCCGTGACCTTCTAGGGCATCTCCTGCACTAAATGCCCTTTGTTCAGTTTTTAACTAGATTGCAGATAATGATCTATCAAATTACCCCATTGTGCTCCGCTTCAGTTTCCTCTGTGAAAAGAGGAAAAGCAGCAAGAAGAGGAGCGAGATCAATGAAAGATAATGGAAGACTCAGAAATGGGGAGAAGGAGGGGCAAGGGGAGCGGGGAAAGGAAGCAGGTGAAACAGGGAGTCGTTGTGATCCTGTATTTAAAATGGAAGCAGAAAGCCCCATTTTAAATGCAGGATTTTAGGCTGGGGTAGAGATGCCCTGAAGCAGCCTTAGTCAAATTCCCAGGAGTCTTCTCTGCTCTGTGCAGGCTCTTAAATGTGACTCGAAGCAACAAAGCATTCCACACAAGGGAAATGAACAGGTGTATTCTATTGTAGTGGTACACTATGCATGGGAACTATGCATGGGAATTACAGTCACATACCACTATGCAGTTCAACATTTTCCATTTTAGAAAGCCCTGCTACTTATGTACGTACGTACGTACATACGTACGTACTTTACCTGGCTCCACCCACTGTAAAAATTTCTGTGGATGCCCATGTGTGGGTACCTAAACATGGTTTCTCCAATCATGAAAGAAATCTTCACCCTGTTTTAGTCAGTCTAAAGGTCACCCTGTACTGGACTCATATGTAACTGTGTTTGTAAATATGAGGCTGATGATAGCTCAATGAGTAATGGTGATTAACATATTCTATTACTGCTTGGTGGCCTTTACACTTTCTCTTGAAGCACTTTGGACTATTGATATCACACCATTGTTTGTCTTCTTTATCTCTTAGGAAAGAAGCACTAGGTGGCAGAATTTAATCAGGGAAGTTTCTTTAAAACTCGCATTCCTGGAGCAAGTCTGGCTTGCTGATTTTGCTCCCCACTCCCAAACTCAATATGTGCATAGTTGCATCCATGATTTAAAAAAAAAAAAAAAATCTTTGAACTGACCATCCAAGCAGGGAGGGTACCGGCCATAAAATTGCAAAAGAAATTCCCTGCCCATGATCAAGTACCATCTGAATGCACCTGAACAGCCCTGTGGCAACAAGTTGCCACATAACTCTCCCTAGAACAGTCAAACCTTGATAAATCCACAACAGGGTTATAGGATGACATTTGATCTCATGTCTCAAGAATCACCTGTTGCATTGAGTAAGGCATGTTATTTCTCTAAGAATCTGGTCGACAAAACATTGGGGAGGGGTAAGTTTACTGTTGTTGTTTTTAAATACCATTTTGTGTACTGGGATTTTTGGTGGTGCAGGGATGTACTGATTCAGTATCTCCAGTTCCCACAAACCACAACTGTTTTGTTCTCTGCTGACTATGTGGCAATTCCAGGTTTGGAAGGTGGCACAATCCAAATTGAGAAACACTGTACAAAGCCCCACATAATAGGGCTGCATGCAGAAAAATATGTTCATCTCAGAACGCGCTTCATTGGCTTGGATAGGGTGTCTTCCCCGTTGACTATACTGGGAAAATAGCAGAAGCATATAACTTGTAAAAAAAAAAAAAAAACCATTTGGGGCAGAATTGGATGTAGCTTGTTGGCATAGTAGTCTCCTCCTAGGGAATGAAGTCAGCCAAATTTTAGATAAATAGCTGTAAGGCTTCTGTGCTAAGTGATGTTTACAGTGATGTGTGTGTGCGTGTGCGTGTGTTTTTAGGGATTCCATATCTTCTCTGTGGTTTTGTACTCAATGTGCCTGAACATGACATACAGAGTAGAGGTGCCCCTAGGGGAACAAAATTTCAGAACGGCACGTGCATGAATAAAAAACAGTATTTGATGCTTTGAAAAATGTATGTTGTTTTCTGCTCCATCGGCACCGAAGTCACACAAAGTGCACAGCTGATTGTGGAGCTGGATGCGGGAAAGAAGGAAAACACCTGCTCACTTGACAAGATGGCTGGGCAAGTCTCTGTATCCCTCTGTGTTCTTTGTTGTGTTGACTAACAACTCAGTCCTAAACCTGTCTATTCGGTCCCACTGAGTTCTATGGGGCCTACTTTCAGGTAAGTGGGTATAGGATTGCAGCCTGTGTTACCCACAATGTTATCAAGCAAGCACTACTGTAAAACTCTCCTAACGGCACAATCCTATTGCTGCTAGACAGAGTCTAGACAGCCATAGGATTTTTCGGTTCCCAGAAATCCGACTCCCACCCCTTCCCCTGCTGCCTCATAGGAGGTGTGGTTCATCCCCGGCTCTGCACTTAAAAGAGCAGCATGGAGTGGCTGAAAGGGGGGGTTCCTGGGGGTGGGGAGGGGACTGCAGAAGCACAGTTATGACACTTCCTATGTGCCATCCAGTCACCTCCCCCCTGCTTTGAGGTGCCCTGGTTAGACAGACGAAATCGGCCATCTAGCCGCAAATGCAGGGCGGATGGAGCCCAGAGGAGAGGATCCCCTCTGCACTCCGTCCACCCTGCATTGGTTAGTCAGCCAACTCCAAGTTTGGAGGCGGCCAAATATCCCCGTAGAATTGCACTCTTAGACCCTGATCCTCCTACTCTTTCAGGCAGAGCCAGACAGGGAGTTGACTCCTCACTCTTCATTTCAGAGATGAAGGGTCCAGCTCATCCCTGTTGCTTTATGTCACGGGTGGGCAATGTGTGGCCCTCCAGATGTTTTGGCCTACAAGTCCCATCAACCCTCTCCATTAGCTATGGTGGCTAAGACTGATGGGAGTTGTAGGACAAAATTTCTGGAGGGCCAGAAGTTGCCCACCTCTGCTTTATATGGTGAGGAGAGTCTTCTTGGACAAAACGGGGAGATACTCTCATAGTTCCCCCCATCAAGAGCCAGTTGGAGGGCTGGGGAGGAGTAGTTATACCCAGATGGCTGCTCTGTTTCTGTGGTGCACTCCCTGTACTAGGCAGCCAGAGAAAAGGTGCTGGAGCTGTGGAGGGCAGATGTGGGACCTCTGTGAAATTCCACATACCAGATGCTAAGAGGCTGGCTGAGCAACAGAGAACCATTCATGGAATGGCCAAGTTTGGGGAAATTTGGTGTCAGACAGCCAACCAATGAACAGACAAGAGTGAGTGGGACACACCATTTCCCAGCAGTTCATCGTGGTTGACAGCCATGACTTGCAAAGAGCAGAATCCACAGCTTCTGATATGTTCCTTCAAAGTACCTCCCAAAAGAACTGTGAAAGCCCTGATAAAGTCATTCCTTGATTAGAAACTAGAGCTGTCAGTCACAAAACTAAACCTTCCTACATTCCCTCCCACCTCTTCCCTGCCTGGTTTATGGAGAGCTTGGGGGGAGGTTCAAAAATGTATCAAATTGGGACAAAAAGGACACCCCAAAGCCTCATGCTCAGTTTACTTCACCTCAGTCTGCTTCTGATCTGAATTGCCTCAGTCTGGAGGCAGTCCAAGTATCTCTGAAGCAAGGTTATTTACCTGGGATCCAAGCCTCATCTGAGGTGTTTGTATAGCCCTCCCACAAACCATGGTTCTTCATTTGTGCAGGTAATGATTCACATACTTTGCTTTTAGCACTAAAGGACGAAGCTGGTGAGATGGGAATTGGGAAACCCAGTGGGAAGGGGGGATGGCTTATCAGAAAATTGTAGACAAGAGCTAAAGAAGTGTCTCTTGGGGGAATGGGACAGGGTGCTTCAATGACTGCCGTTGTTGTTTTGCTTCTATAAACCAGATCCTCCATGCCAACTTAGCTCATCAGTCTGGGGGCGCTATAATATGATGCATAATAAGGAGGTTTGGAGGTTTAAAAACACACACCCTACAAATGCAGTAAAATCCTATTTCAAGTGAAAATAATGGTCATTCTTTAAAATGTATGCTTTGTGTGCACAAGACTACAGAAACAATAAATAGCTCTATCCTCTGCAGATGCTGAAAACCCTTTTCAGGGGCTTACCTACTTATTAGGTCTAAATATGGCTTTGTAATCCACTCCATGCTTGAGTAACATGTGTGATAAGAGCCAGAGACAGTGCTGCACAGAAAGAGAACTATAATTCTAACCTAACCTTCTTAGTCATGGGACTTGGGCAGGAAATCATCAGTTCAAAGTTGGGCAAGCTGTCATGGATATGGGAATGATGTAATTCCCCCCAACCCACACCAACATCTCCTACACACACACCACAACACACACAACACAACACAACATTTCACACCATACACAACTGGAGCGAGTACTTGATATAGAGGAGCACTTGTTATCCGATACAAAGCTGAGAAAGTTCAATACAAAATAAAATGGGAAAAGGTTTAACCTTTAACCAGCATAGAATTCCAGAGGCTGTTTCAAACATGGACTTTTTTTCCTCCATGTCCATGGAGATCATCTCCTATATAGGACCAACATGGGCACTGTCTTGTGTAACACCTAGGACAAGAGTTTCATTTGCAAAAGATACACATATTGGTAAACCAGTGCTTGTACATGGTTTTCCTTAAACAGGGATGACCTCCTAAGCATTCAAATTCATCATGACCCAACTGTCCCAACTTCTTCTTGTCATCTAATCCTAAAAATTCTGTATTTCTATATTCCTGCTTATCTCAATGTTTTAGACCTCACAGCCAAAAACTGGATCCCTCCTATACCACATTATCCATGTTTTACCTCCCGTATTACATACAGCAGGGGTGGCCAAATGTTCCTGAACACACAAATGCATCCTTATAATCCAGGACTGTTGAACCTCAGGCCTGTGGGCCAAATTTGGCCTGCTTGGAGTTCCAATCCAGCCCTCTAGGGTTCCCCCAGATGGCCACGCCCCCTTCCCCTGGCCTCATTCCCTTTCCCTTGACTGCTGATCATTTGGTGGTTCCTCAGCTTTGGGGCAGTGTTTCCCCATTCTTAAAGGTTGAAATGCCACTCTAAGTGCTTAGTTATAGGCAAAGGTAAAGGCGTCCCCAACCAGTCGTGTCTGACTCTAGGGTGCGGTGCTCATCCCCATTTCTAAGCCAAAGAGCCAGCGCTGTCCGAAGACGTTTCCGTGGTCATGTGGCCGGCATGACTGAACACCGAGGTGCACGGAACGCTGTTACCTTTCCCGCCAAGGCGGAACCTATTTATCTACTTGCAATTTCTTGCTTTCGAACTGCTAGGTTGGCAGAAGCTGGGACTGAAGATGGGAGCTCACTCCGTCACGCAGCACTCGGGTCTCGAACTGCTGACCTGCTGATCTTCCAGTCTGCAGTTCAGCGTCTTAACCACTAAGCCACATCACGTACCCTAGTTATAGGCAGTAAAAACTTTAAGCTAAAATATGCTGGTACCTTTTGGCCCACCCCTTTGCCTTTGATCCTACCACCCCCCTGGAATGCAGCCCCCAAGAACTTCTCTGAAATTGACTTTGACCCTCGAGCTGAAAGAGATTTGACACCCCACTGTAACCTGATGCCTCTTTGTCCAAGAATTCCCCACAGTTGCTATAGCTTATTCTCACCTGTGCCAGCACACCTTCTTGACACCCCTCTTCCAACTCTTGTGCTCCCTACTTGCTTGAGACCATACCACAATCCCAGAAACCTCTCTCTCTCTCTCTCTCTCTCACACACACACACACACACACACACACACACACTTCTGGGCCCAGAGGACAACTCTTCTGCTGCTTCTCTGCTGCTGCATCTCCACCTGGGCTCCCTCAGTTGTAATGTATAATGGGAGAGAGAAGGAATGGGTGAAGAGAAATCTCTGTTGTGTCCTTACCTAGCAACCTTGTGCACTACGGGGTTTCTTTCTATTAACTTTTTTGAACTTGCCAGGGGAGACATTGGTTAGCATCCTTCTTAACTTGACATTTCATACATTATATTTCCATCTGTGAACTTTTCATTCTTCTTCCTCAGTTCCTAAGTCAGGTTCATTGCTATGGTAACTGAGAGCCAAGTTTCCTTAATTTCACTTACACAAAGACTACCAATTCAAGGAGGCTGTTTTACAGGCAAATCTCCCATGGAAACAATTTCATATTAGCTTGGAAGTGAATGGCAATGCCATTTATTTAAATCAATGCCTTAGACATACTCCAAACTGAATTTTGAGGAGTGCAGTTCAGAGCGGTGGATTTACAGTTCTGAAGCTTGCCAATGACTGTTTTAAAGTGCTATATAAGACGTGGGGTGGGGGGATCCCTCCAGTTCAAGAAGCTGCATTTCTTTTTTGTCAGTGGTGTTATTTATTCTTTACTAAAAGTTTGAGATTTTTGCAATAGAAGAATCTCCCCTCTTCCTCTTTCCAGTCTCAATTATACAGGTCTTATATCAATAAGCCTCAATGTTCTCCCCATTCCACCTCTCTGATCATGGATATGTGTTACGTTCTGTGTCTTGTAAACAACTGAGAGTTGTACTTTGCACATATACTGTGCTGTCATATCACCTTTCTGGAACGACGTAATAAGATGTAACATGATCTTAAACCATTCCTATTCTGTTCAGTTTCTCCAGGCCATCATAGGCTACATACCGTTAAAATGGGGCATGTCTAAAGAGCTTGGTTCTACAGGGCCACACTCGTAACCAAACATCTCATACTGCAAAACTGGAAACCAGGTCTCCCATTGCATAACAGTGAGTGAAAGACCTCTGAGATCTTGCAGCTCATGAACCGATCTAGCAGGGGTGCAGGATCACTTTTAACCCAAGAGTTGCATTCCAGTGGTGGGCAGGATTGAAGGCAAAAGGGGTGGGGCCAAATACCAAACATGCCAGCATATTTTAGCTTAAAGCTCTGACTGCCAGTCCCTAAGCCTTAGGAGAGGCATTTCAGCTTTTTAGGGCTTCTCTACATGGGGCTTTTATCCTGCTATTGAGATTGGTTACTCATGGAAGTTTGCGGGTCCTTTACACAATATCGTCAAACTCCAGGGCGTCTCCTGCACTAAGGGCTCAATCCTATGGTTATAGTTGGCCGCCTCCAAACTCAGAGGTGACTGACTACCCAATGCAGGGCAGGCAGAGCACAGAGGGGATCTTCTCCTCCACACTCCAACCTCCCTGCATTTGTGGCTAGACTGCCAATTTTGGCTGTTTAGCCAGGGCGCCTCAGAATGCGGGGGGGGGGGAGGCTGGACAGCGCATATGAAGCATCATAACAGTGCTTCCCCTCCCCTCCCCCAGGAACGTCCTCTTTTCAGCCGCTCCAAGCTGCTCTTACAAGTGAGGAGCCGGGGATGAAGCCGGGGAGGGGGCAGGGAGTCAGTTTTCTGGGAACTGACCTCAGTGTGCTGGCTCTGAGCTTGGTTACCAGAAAACAAAAAATCCTATGGACAAAAATCTAGATGCTGTCTAGTGGCCATAGGATTACGCGCTAAATTACTTTTATCCCATTTTTTTTAAAGATCGGAGATAATGAGCTATCAAATTACACTGTGTTGAGTTCCCTCAAGAAAAGATGAAATCTCGCAATAAGAGGAACTAAATCACAGTGCCATCTAATGGCTGTATAATGAAACATATAGAACAATGCAGATAACGGGAAAAGGGGAGGAAGAGAAGTGCGTGCAAAGGGACGCTGTCATGATCCTGCATTTAAAACAGAAGCAGAAAGCCCAGGTAAAGCTGCAGGATTTTTAGTCTGATGTAGAAATGCTCTTAAAATGGGGGGGGGGACTACATAAAAACTGAGAAACCACCAAATGATTGATTGTTGAGAGAATGGAGGTGGATTAAGACCCCCAGGTTCTGCACTCCTGCAATATAGTTTTCACAAAAAGAGGTAGGACAGATACATTGAAAGCCAGTGTGGTGTAATGGCTAGAGTGCTGGACTGGGAGTTGGGAGATACGGGTTCTAGTCCCTACTCAGCCATGGAAGCTCACTGGGTGACTTTGGGCCAGTCAAAGACTCTCAGTCCAACCTACCTCACAGGGTTGTTGCTGTGAGGATAAAATGGAGAGGAGGAGGATTATGTACGCCACTTTGGGTTCCTTAAAGAGGAAAAAAGGCAGGACATAAAATGTAATAAATAAATAAATAAATTTCCAAATATCCTAGAATTTGTGGGCTGAGGAGCAAAAGTCAGATTCTACCCTTGCACTACCCACCCTAGTACATCAACAGTATGGCTTTGGGGGTCACTTTTTTCCCTTCTCCCCTCCCACATCTTTTATTTTTCTTCTATTTTTCTTCTTCACTTTCCTTCATGCTCTTTATATAGGGTGCTTCCAGGTGAGGCTTTCATTGTGCAATTGCACAGCCTCATTCACAGAATTTTTACAGGGGCTCCAGATATCATCGTCTTCAATTTGCAAGCTCTCCTGTGTTTTCTCACTGCTTCTTCCGTCTTTTTTTTTGTTTACCAGAAATAAATCTGTTAAGGAAACAAAGATGGAATAGTTGTACAATGCCTTTTGGCTGTTGGCAATAGAAGGCATCTGTCTGGAAGCACCCAGACTTACAAAATAGGCAAATCACTATGTGTGTGTGTGTGTGTGTGTGTGCGCGCGCGCGCTTGTGTGCCTGTGCACACGCTACAAATGTATTTCATAAACATGTAAATGCTAAAAGGAAAAAGAACTGAGGGTCCATGCTAGCTTTGGTAGGTACCCAGTGGATGCTGGTGGCTCTGATTTAGGTGGGGCTGTGAATTCATTCTGGGTTTCAGTCAGAACCAGCCAGAACTCTAAAGGAGCTCTCTAAGGTGCTGAACCATTTTGGGGATAGCGTTTAGCACTTTGGATAGCTCCTTTAGAGTTCTGGCTGGTTTTAACTGAAACCCAGAATGGATTTACAACCCCGCCAAAATCGGACCCACCAGCCTCCACTGGTAGGTACGCTACTGCTTTTTTCCAGTGCAGCAAGATAATGGTTAGGTGTTTACTCCATTTTAATCGATGTGGCAATATGTGCTCATCTATGTACCAAGGAATCTGTGCCATATCTATGTACATTTGCCCTATGTTTGATGGCATCTTTTGTTGGAGTATTGTGTGGTAGCCGTTTGTCATGTTGTTGCATCGTGTGTGTGTGTGGGGGGGGAACTATGGGGCTGTGTGCTGAGTAGTAGTGTCTTTTGAATTAACCTGTTTTGAATATTCCTGTTTTCTGTGCCCAGTATTGTGGAAGGAAAAGGGGGTCCTTGTCTTCTTGATGTGGACAGGATGGTGATATGCCAGGACATACCATTGTTCCCTATGTGAGAACAGCAACACACACTAGACTTCTTCTAACAATACAACATTATTTACAACTCACTGGAAAAACCTAAGGTAAATGATTAGTGAAAGAACAACTTACCTGAGACCTTCTCCAGTTGCTGCTTCATCCCAGGGCCAGCCCTATCACAAGGCAGAATGAGGCAGCTGCCTCAGGTGGTGGATGTTTGGGTAGGGTAGAGCAGTAGCAGCAGCAGCAGCCCCCCTCCTCCCAGCCAGCCTTTCTGACCCTCCTCTAATCATTCCCTTGTTAGAGGACAGAGCTGTATGTGCCATATGGCCTGTCCTGTGCCTAAGCTAGCTTGCTCCCTTCAGGTGAAGTGAAGGATGCTGTCCCATCCCCTGTATTGAAATAATGTTCAACCACTGGTCCAGCCAGCTTCACTACATGGGATGGGGGCACCATCTTGTCATTCACTTCAGGCAGCAAAGTGTCTTAGGACAGTCCTTATCTGAGACTTAGACCCTAAAGAAATCACACAAGCCAAACCACTCACATAGATTCCTGGTGCCAAGCATCACAGTCCCAAAGCAGCTCCTTGTCCTGTCAATGTGAACAGAATAGTGCCATTGCAATCCATCCTTATCGGGCACATCTGTGCTGTCATCCTTGCATCAGTGCAGTATCTAGATGAACCTTCCTCAATGAGGTGCCCCCCAGAGGTGCTAGACTACAACTCCCATCATCCCAACCAATATGCTCATTGGCTATGCTGCTTGGGGATGACTGGGATTGTATCTAACACATCTGGAGGGCACCATATTGGGGAAGGTTGATCTAGAGCTTCTGGTTGTGCAATGAGAGAATTGTGTCTAGGCATCATGCTAATCCTTGTCAGAGGGTCAGAGAATCAGTCCGCAGCATGTGCTACAGGAACAGCAGGTACATTCCCAGCACATCCAAGATAAAGCCATTGCTTAGAGCTGCACTTCCAGCTGTTGTTCCTGGGAATAATTCCTTTCATAGTTGTCCTGTTTCTAGTGGTGTGAAGACAGAACATGTACGAATTAGCAAGGGTCAGTATTAAAGGCAAGATCTGAAGGCAGGGGAACCCAGAGAAGCACTAAGTAGGCAGGGAAACCACAAGGCAAGGAAGGAACTGGTGTGCAGACCTTGGCCAGTATCCAATGGGGCTACATTCATTTGTGAATGATCTGATCATGGGTAAGTACCCTAATTTGAAGTTCTAAACAATAAACTGGCTTGTGTCTGAGTGGACTCAACTCAGAGAGAATAACAAATGAAAACAGGAATGGAAAACCAATGGAGAAATGGTATTTAGGAAGTAACTCATTTCATGATAAAGAGATTGCATTCAGCGGCTCCTTGTTATACTGACATAGTGCTGTTCTACAGCATCTCCTGTATACCTTATTTATGACCTTGCTCACAGAAGCTCAATACTGATTTAAATAGAAAGACTATAATGTAAAATTGGTTTTGTTTCTGCAGTTTGATACATTGTGTATGTGCGTTTTTAAAAAGGTGTCATGGTCCAGAACCCAGGACTATACTCAGAGGATTCTGACCCCTCATCCTCAGAAGAAGAAGTTCCCAAGGTAACAGTTCAGGAAGAGCATTAGGTTACAGAAAGGCATCATGAGGCTTCCACCTCGTCAGGACCCAGTTCCCCAGGAAGTCCCCAGGATCCTGCCCCCCTGCATCTAAAGGCTGCATTACCATCCTCAGTCTCTGAGGACTCCAGCATACCACAGCCACCTCCTATCACTGCAGCCTGAGGCTTCTAAAATAGACCAGGCCCCTTTAAAAGAAAAGACCTTAGTCAGCATTGAGGTGGGGCTAAGCAGGCTAAATGAAGCCAAACCCTTACTTAAGGCTCAGTCATGATCTGCTGGGAGCCAGTGTAGTGTAGTGGTGAGAGTGATGGCCATGGAAGCTTACTGGGTGACTTTGGGCCAGTCACAGACTCTCAGCCCAACCTACCTCACAGGGTTGTTGTTGTGAGGATACAATGGTGAGGAGGAGGATAATGTAAGCCGCCTTGAGTTCCTTGCAAGAGGGAGAAAGGCGGGGTATAAATGC
Source organism: Heloderma suspectum (assembly GCF_057233095.1). Taxonomy (NCBI): domain Eukaryota; kingdom Metazoa; phylum Chordata; class Lepidosauria; order Squamata; family Helodermatidae; genus Heloderma; species Heloderma suspectum. The sequence continues at coordinate 94,028,924 of NC_139459.1, forward strand.
AATAAATAAATAAATAAATAAATAAATAAATAAAGTTGTCTGGCTTCTAGCCCTGGTGCCACTTGGAGCTCTCCATGGTGCTGCCCTGTTCCTGGGAAACCTAACTTGTCCAAGACCTTGGTGAAAACCTGATCCATAGTGGACACCCTGTAATGGAGGCTTCCAGAAGACACATTTAATAAGGGATTTTTTTTTTTTAAGTTCTCATAATTAAATATCCTTCCCAGGGGTACTGAAGAATTTCATCAAGCAGGTTCCATTAGAGCACTTAAGGGGAAAAATTCTGACAGAATTTTGAGAGATAGGAACAAGTTAAATATATTTCATTGACCATTGGTTTAAATTCATAGGAAGCAGCTTTATGTCAAATCAGACAATTAATCTATTTAACTCAAGGTTTCAGACACAAGTCTTTCTCAGCCCTGCCTGGAGGCACCAGGCACTGACTGAACTTGGGATATTTGCATGCAAAGGATGTGCTCTACCACTGAGCTATGGTCCTTTAATTATTAATTCCTTGATTCTCAACTGTTTTAATGTATTTTAATAGTTGCTGTTGTTGTTGTTGTTATTACTACTACTACTACTACATTTCTATACCGCCCCATAGCCGAAGCTCTCTGGGTGGTTTACAAAGATTAAAAATGTTAAAAATACAATATGCAAAATTTAAAAACATAAAAAACACACAAACAGACAGTATTCACAAAGCCAACATGTATCTAAAAACAACTTTGAGCAATCAGCCAAACCATAAAACAAATCCAGGATCAATTAAAACTCAACACATGCTGCAAAATGCCTGGGAAAAGACAAAAGTCTTGACTTGGTGCTGAAAAGATAACAATGTTGGCACCATGCAGGCCTCATCAGGCAGATTATTCCATGATTGGGGGGCCACCACTGAGAAGGCCTTCTCCCTTGTTGCAGTCATTCGATCCTCCCTTGGAGTAGGCATCTGGAGGAGGACCTTAGATGTTGAGGGTAGTATACAGGTAAGTTCACTTTATTGTTCAACATACTATGCTTTATTGTTTTCTAATGTAAAGCATGTTGAGGGTCCTGGCTCAGTGGAACTGATATGATTTTAGAATCTAAAACCCACCTGTGGCACATACTCAGGAAACTAACTTGGTCTCACAGTTTAAAACAATCAGAACCGTATATCATTTTCCACTCAATTTTTAAACATATTGGGTTGAATCCAGACTAGGTTAGACACACTTTACTCCCACTGTAGTTTAGTTTATTGAATTTATGTATCACTTTACATAACCAAAAGGAGTCCCAAAGTGATTAACAAAAAAAGTATAAAGTACAAAGAATACAATATATAACAGCATATTCATGAAAACCACACACAAGTACTAAAAGAGTCCATCCCAAAGATCACAAAACCATCCCCTGTCCAACATAGGAACAAATGGAAGAAATAACCACCAAGGCCAGACCTTAAAACTATGCCATATGTAGATGTCCATATCAGGGTCCAGGCAAGTTCATATGAGGAAAGGTGGTCTTTGAGGTACTGGGGGCCTGAGCCATGGAAGACTTTTATAAGGCAAGACCAGAACTTTGAACTGGGCTTGGAAACAATTCGGCACCCAGGAAGGTGGGCCAGAACTGGGGATATATGTTCAGAATGCCTAGTTCCAGTCAATAGCCTGGCTGCTGCATTCTGCACTAGCTGCAGTCTCCAAACTTTCAAAGGAAGCCCAACATAAAGTGCACTGCAGTAATCTAACCTAGAGGTTATCAGAATATAGCCTGGCTTTGGTGGTCTATATCCATACAAATAGGATTGCAGCTGAGCCACCAGCTGAAGCTGGTAGAGGGTGCTCCAAGCCATGGAAGACACTTGTGCCTCCAGTCACAACGATGGGTTCAAGTCTTCAAGAGTACCCCCAAGCTGCAGGCATGTTTCTTCAGGGGGAGTGTGACTCTAACAAGAACTAGTTGCACCCCTACCCATCCATAATGGGGAGCCATCTATTATCAGCATCTCTGTCATATTGGAAGTAAGATTCAGTTTGTTGGCCCTCATCCAGTCCATTTCTGAGGCCAGTTGAAATTAATGGGATAAACCTATGACTAACTTAAGTCTCATTGATTTCAATAGGATAATGTGTAAGTAGATAGTCTGGATCCAACCTCAGATCTGCACCTTCAGATTAACCAGATAGTGCCTGTGAATGTGGAAATCCACATAGGCCTGCACATAAGTACAAACATCCATATTGTTTCATGCTCCTCACCTCCCCCTACAAATGACAAAAAAAAAATAGGGCAGCTTTTTGGGATTTTTTCTTTTTCTCTGAAGGAGCGAACACACTAGAGTCTGTGTTGTTTTGTAATATCTGTGTATTTACAAAGATACAGGTTGAGAAGGTGACGTAATCTGTACCATAACAATGAGTCACACCATTATAAGCAACATCTACAAACACTTTCTCCATTACCAAAGCACTATTTATTTATTTATTTATTTAAGCATTTTTAATCTTCTCATCAGCTGACAAGACTCTCAGAGTGGCTTACACAAGAATAATAATGTATCATTAAAACTAAAAAAAAGGTATTGAAAGAGGTGGCAATTATGACAGTTTACCTGTTTTTCCCTCCTGCTCACAAGGCCATTGGTTTTAATGGTTTTAATGGCCTCCTGATGGGAGAAGGGTCCTAGTATATTCATACAACCAATGTCAACCAAGAGGGTTTTTTTAAAAAAAATTACAATTTCTGTCGAAGGCATTCAGATCTAAAATAGATCCAGATTTGAAGAGTCTGTCTCTTATCCAGGCATCTAAAGAAAGCAGATTTGGATATTCCAAAGAATGGAATTGATTTCTGTTCAACAGAGGCTGGATAAGAGACAAATGGTGTGTTTCTGTTTCTGTGTATTTTGGACAGAAATCAGATGGAAAGCATCTGACACTAAAGCCAACTCGCAAGAATATCCTGTCTCAGCAGGGCAGATGAAAACACAGACATGCAGTGCTTCTGCATCTGGGCTACATAAATCCCAAAACAGAACACACATCCCAAAATAAAGAAGAGGACAAAAAGTGCATGAAACTGGAATTCAAAATGCTACAGGGTGAAGATGTTTTTTAAACCCTTCAGAGAAATTCCATGTGGGAACTACTTTCTAAAACAGAATGGCCCCTTATCTTCCTGAATAATCTGAGGCTCCACATTCATTAATATTATAAATCTGACTTTTATCAATGTCCTGAAATACTGAGCACCAAGTAATATGGTTACCAAATGGCTGAATAAAACACTATTTCCTAGCAAATTAAAGGAACTGATCCATTCCATTTGCTTATATTTGTTCTTGTTTGTGAGATACTAAGTGCACAATGTTGAATGTTTAAAATGGGCTTGCTAAATATAGTTGTAGCTGCCACTACATTGGCAACAGATATGTTTCAAAGAATAGGATATTAGACTCGGATTTAGATGTTAGCTTTTGTCTGAGAAATCATTATCTAGGTCAGTTGTCCATCTGTGAAATGGGAATAATACCAGTCAAGAGCACTCATTGGGATAGGAACAGGACTGTGTAATAAATGCATATCTGGTCAGGAGTACATAGTGAAGACACTTAAGTTTGCAGCTGACCCAAAATTATATTTATACTGTAATTTATTAAAATCTCAGATAGAATGTGGGGAGTTCCAAAGAGATAGCTTCCAAACAGGTCAAAACGTGGGAGAAGAAATGGAAGCAAGTAAAACTAAGCCTACGTACATTGGGAGAAAAATCTTAACCACATATACACTTATGTGGTTTGAATTGGCTGTAGCTACACAATAAAGCATATACAACAGTGCTGAAAAGCTCGTGGACAATAACCACTCCATGTGGCATACCTCTCAAAAAGGCAGATTCAGGAGACTAAAATAAAGCTGCAAGTATCATAATGCCTCTGTATAAATCTGTAGAGCACCCATCCTCAGAATATAGTTCTGCTCACTCTATTATAGAAAGGATATTGTAGAGCTGAAGAAGGTATAGAAAAAAGCAACTAAAATAATTCGCAGGAGCATCTTTATGAAAAAAAAAGATTTAGGAAGACATTGATGGCTTTTAGCTTTTAGTTTCGGGGGGAAACAACGAAAGGGTGTGTGAAGAAACTGAGATGAAACTGAAGTAAAACTGAGGTAAATGTTTAACTGTTACGTGCTTTTCCAATAACTTTTTACTACTATGTGAATATGGGTTGCTGGCAAAATGGCAGTTATTGTTACCAGTAAGAAGTGAAAATGAAGCCAGGTTTCTGTCCTAATATATGGAAAGGTAGGATCTGATTGATACCATCTGATTGGAGCATCACTGAATATTCTAAGGATGCCCATTGGTCTGATGTCTACCCAGAAGTGGGGTAATGGAATGTTGGCCACACCAAAATTTGTCAGGAGGAGTCTGACAGAAGAGTCTGTGAGGAAACCTTGCCTGGAAAGTTGCCTGAGGAAGACACCAGGAGGTGTCTTTGTGAGAGGCTGAGGAGCCTGAAGACATTAGCCATGAAGAACAGCAGCTATGAGACTGGGGGGCCAAGCTGAGAGCACATGAGGCAGAAGCTGAAGAAGGTCTGAAAATGAGGAGAGGAAGACTATATATGCCTGCCTGAGGGCTGAGATCTGTTGGGGGGGCCTCATCTGCGTCCCACCAGTGTGAGACATACACAATCATGGGATGTGGGAGAGGGCCTTCTCTGCTGTGGCACCCCAGTTGTGGCATGCCTTCCCCTTGGAGGCGCAATTGACGCAGACATTGGTCTCACTTCAGCGCCAAGTAAAAGCATGACTTTTTACCAATGCCTTTGGGGGCTAAATGCATTCCCTAAAGTAGCACACTGTTTTAACTGTTTTATTGTTTTAGATTTTAATTGGTATTAGCTTGTTTAATATGTTTTTAGCTGTTTCAATTATTTATTGTTTTATACTGTTTATGGACTCGACCTTGGGGGAGCTGGGGGTGGCGATGGCCGACAGGAAGCTCTGGCATGGGCTGGTCCATGAAGTCACAAAGAGTCAGAAGCGACTGAAGAAATAAACAACAACTGTTCATACTGATTTTATCTGTATGCTGCCCTGAGATCTTAATGATATAGGGTGGGATACAAATGCTTTAAATAAAATAAATAAAATAAGACTCCTGTAGCAGCCTTCAGAGGAAAGAGCTGATGCCTGAGTATCAGCTGGTGGCAGTGGTCCGGAAATTGAGCAGCTGCTGGACCAAACTGAAGACTTCAAAAGAAGCCTGCTGTTCAGCCTTGAAGGTTCCAGGTGGCAGTCAAACCTGACCAGAAAGAAGACTGCCTTTCAACTAGCTGGCTAGTGTTGGAAAATGAGAAAGGACTACATCCTATATAGTAATTATGAACTCCTTCTCCAAGGAAACTCTACACACAAGAGGGAGGAATCCTAGGCTTGTAGAAGTACCCCCACAAAAGCGGTGGGACAAGGAAGGTGGGGGGACCCAAAATAGCTAAATGAGGACTGAGCCTATTTAGTGTCCATGAAATGCTGAGGGACTGGCGGGGGGAGGAAAAATGAGATTGGGGTAGAATGGAGTATTCAGGAAAAGATCATGGCTGGCTGGAATCTTCAGCAGGAGCCCTCCATACAGCAACTTTTTGTTGAAGGAAGGACAAGTGGGACCTGCATCATTATGAAGAAAGGATCTGAACTTTTAGTGCACGTGATCATACAAAAGTCCACATATAAGGTCACTATTTAATTTATTCACTGCCAAACTGTCTTTTAATCTACCTGAACATGTTTTCAGGTTGGGCTGTTGGAGAAACCTAATACAATCTTTTAGCAGTTTGTACACAGCAATAAACCAAAGACCCCATGCCTAGTGAATTAGAATGTCCCAGAATGGCTCCAGCAATTGGCCACTGAAAAGACAACTCTAATACACGACATAAAATGGGAGGCTTCAGTGTTTTTAAAGAGCTCATACGAATGTTCTTGGAAGCTGGGAAGTCATCCAGGCCAACTGTTTATCCATTATTTCATCTATTAATGGCCTTCTCATCTAGTGCTTTTTAAAAATAAATTATCTTGTTGTGTACTTGGATATGTGGGACATGGGTGGCTTGTCAAAGAATACATTTTTATATGTATTAAGGCTGCCATTTACAAAGCATGTCTCTGCATGGACCAGCCTACAGGCTTTATTTACCTTAAAGTTACTTTCTTTCTATTTTATGTGTGAATCAAAGCTATTCTGTTGCTTTTGCTCTGTCTTTAGATACACACAACATTTTCCCTTTTTTTGGATTTGCTGTAGACAGCAAGAACATCTCTTTTAATTGCTCAAACCAGCAAGGATTCCTGTCCCAAAAGCTGTTATAGGGATCAGGGAGCATCAGCTGACCCACTCTGGCCTATTGGTGCAAGCTAGGAAGATCATTTTGCTAACGTGGCAAGTCTTCCTGCAGTTCCTCACTTTACCCAGAGCTGGGTAGTAAACCTGTCTGAGCTTTAAGGTTGGCTTCAGACAGAGGCCTTGCTTTCTGTGGCAGATCTTGATTGGAAATATGGTTGGCAGGTACTAAGGAAAGTACCTTTTCAGTGGTGGCATAATTATGGAATTCTCTCCCTTCCTCTCTCTGGAGATGTGACAGGCTCCTTCTCTGCATTTAGGCAAGCTGTGAAAAAACAATTATACAAGAAGCAGTTTGATATGCAGTCTCTCTCATCTGTTTTCATTGGTTTATGCTATTTTGGTGCTGCTTTAATATTTGTCTGATTGTAGCTTATGGTGACTTTTAATGATAGAACCATAGAGTTGGAGGAAGCCTTGTAAACCATCTAGTCTAAGTCCTCTCTCAGTCCTGGAAATTCTGTGCTAGAGCATCCCCAACACCTGGTCTTTAATATTTAATATTTAATATTTTGCATGCCACACTTCAAGTCATTTTATGCAGAAAAGTGGGATAGATATGAATTGAAATAAATGAATGAATCCTTGCCTACCACCCCACAGGTCACCTATTCAAGAACTAATTTGGCCTTTCTTCCACACCAGAATGCAAAGAGGCTGTAGGAATGAATTTCTCATTATTTTATTGTAATCTTTATTATAGCCTATCTTTCCACCAAGTAATGGTGCTCAGGGTGGGTAACAATAATAAGACCCAGCTTAAAACAAAAACATAATTAAAACAACCATATAAACAAATAAATACAAAGCTGAATTAAAAGCACAATAATACAAGAAATAAACAGCACCAGTTCTTATGAGGAACCAGAGCTTCCTCAAATAATTTCTCATGCATGTTCTTGGACACTGGGTTTTTTTGTATGTGTGTGTGTCTTTGTTTTACCTTGTTGTAATTTATTTATTTTATTAAATTTATTAATCGCCCATCTGGCTGGTCACCCAGCCACTCTGGGTGATGTACAACAACAAAACAGTTAAAACAATAAAATTCTACATTAAAAACATCATAAAAAATACCCTAACCCATCCCAAATGCCTGCCTGAACAACCATGTTTTTAATGCACAGCGGAAGCTCATTAAAGAGGGGGCATGAAGGAGTTCCCTAGGGAGGGAGTTCCACAGAGTGAGGGCCACCACAGAGAAGGCCCTCTCCCTCATCCTCACCAGCCTAGCTGTCCTGGCTGATGGGACAGAGAGAAGGCCATCCAAGGCTGATCTTGTTAAGTGGCCTGTCTGGTGTTACTGGAGGTGCTCCTTAAGATAGGCTGGGCTGGAACCGCATAGGGTTTTAAAGGTCAAAACCAACACCTTGAATTTGGCCCGGAAAACAACTGGTAGCCAGTGCAACTCCTTCAGCACTGGAGTGATGTGATCTCGCCGGCGGCTGCCTGTAATCAGGCGAGCCACTGCGTTCTGTACCAGCTGCAGCTTCCAAACTGTCTTCAAGTGTAATCCCACATAGAGCGCATTACAGTAGTCTAAACAAGAGGAGACCAGGGCATGTACTACCAATGGGAGCAGATGGTTGGGAAGGTAGGGGCGCAGCCGCCGTATCAGATGGAGTTGGTACAGCGCTATCCAGCTCACAGCTGACACCTGAGCCTCCATGGACAGCTGGGAGTCTAAAATGACCCCCAGGCTGCGGACCTGGTCTTTCAAGGGTAGCCATACCCCATTCAACACCAGGTCAACATCCCCCAACCTACTCTTGTCTCCCACCAAAAGTACCTCGGTCTTGTCAGGGTTCAGCTTCAGCTTATTCCTCCCCATCCAGCCACTCACCGTCTCCAGACATTTGGACAGGGATTCTACAGCCAACCTTAGTGAAGATTTAAACAAGAGGTAGAGCTGCGTGTCATCCGCATATTGATGACACCGTAATAACATTGTAGCATATCAAAAGAACTAGCACTTAGTTACCAGGGTGAGGGAAGCCTGTTAAGGGGCTGGCTGGATACTGGATGACAGTATTATGTGGTTTAGGAAATAGGTACAGACCTATTTCCTCTCTGGAAGCAGCACCTGGGGAATGAGCCAAAGTCCAATGATAGGGTTTAAGACCTGTAGAAAGAGGCAGGCAGATGAAGAAAGGACTGGGAAGATAAAAAGGCAGGCAAACAATAGGGGGAAAGCACAGACACAAACGAGAACTCTAGCTAACAATACTGATTTTTGTTCTGCAGTTATTGTCAAGTTTCTTTTGTAAATATAAATATTATCTTTGAGGGGTTTTTTGGTTTTTACTACTAAATCCCTGTGAACCAGATTTATTATTTCTGAAAAATCTGAAAGATTGTTGAGTCCAGCATAACTGTAGGCTAGTGACCACCCACTACATTCACAGGTTGCTTTCCAAAGAGTTCGACAAACAGAGCATCCCTTTGTTGTTTATTCGTTCAGTCACTTCCTACTCTTCGTGACTTCATGGATCAGCCCACGCCAGAGCTTCCTGTTGGCCGTCGCCACCCCCAGCCCCCCCAAGGTCGAGTCCGTCACCTCCAGAATATCATCCATCCATCTTGCCCTTGGTCGGCCCCTCTTTCTTTTGCCTTCCACTTTCCCTAGCATCAGCATCTTCTCCAGGCTATCCTGTCTTCTCATTACATGGCCAAAGTACTTCAGTTTTGCCTTTAATATCCTTCCCTCAAGTGAGCAGTCTGGCTTTATTTCCTGGAGTATGGACTGGTTTGATCTTCTTGCAGTCCAAGGCACTCTCAGAATTTTCCTCCAGCATCTCTACACCAGCCTAAAATCCAGCATTTAAAATGGGGCTTTCTGCTTCAGTTTTAAATGCAGGATCACAACAGACTCCCTTTACACATGCTTCCTTTTCCCCCTCCCCTTTCCCCCTCCTTCTCCCTGTATCTGAATCTTCCATATGTTTCATTGGTCTCGCTCCTCTTCTTGCAGCTTTTCCTTTTTCACAGAGGGAAGTCAAGCGGAACACAAGCAGGGTAATTTGACAGCTCATTATCTCGGATCTATTTAAAAATGGAATACAGGTCATTTAGTGCAGGAGGTTGACGACGTCATCTAAAGGGCCTGCAAACTGCCATCAGTGAGCAATCTCAATAGCAGGATAAAAGCTCCATGTGAAGAAGCCCACAGACTACCAAATCTCCCCTCCCCCCTGCCACCTCTGCTGAAGGCTTCTTTGCAGTGGAGGCTGGTGGCTCCAATGTCCATGGGGCTGTGAATCCATGCCAGGTTTCAGTCAGAACCAGTCAAAACTCTAAAGGAGCTATCCAAGGTGTTGAACCCAAACCCCCAAATAGGTTCAGGACCTTGGATAGCTCCTTAGAGCCCAGAGCCAATTTAAAGCCCCACTGACATCGGAGCCCTCAGCCTCAACTGCTTCTTGGCATGCTAAGGCTTGCATGCAAAGGTTTTCCACATATATTTCTAAACAGCCGCAGGTGCCAACAGTGTCAGAGATAATCAACACTGTGGATTTGGCAAAAGGAAAAATACAAGGTTCAGAGTTTATTAATTACACACTGTGCGTATCATGAGCTAGCAGGAGCCCTGCAGGTTCTGAAACAATAGTGCAGATGGCAAGATCAGTGAACAGTGAAAAATTGGGATGGAGGAAATGCAACCCAAGTAAACTTCATTTCTTTGCCATTCCACATTGTGCATATTGTGATCTATTTAAAAGCCTGGAACAAGGTGGCATTCTTGGGGCAAAAAGGCAAAAAGTGGGGGTGGGCAGAGAGCAGTATCCTGAAAGTGGAATGATGTGACCTCTTCATCCTGTATCAGTGCACAACTGGCTATCACTGAAAGGCTCAGAAGGAGGAGGTAGTAAAGAGGCAGCTGTAGAAGAGGCACTAGACCAGACTTCCTGGACCAGACGCCCTCTAGATGTGTTGGACTGCAACTCTCATGATTCCCATCTAATCGCCATGCTGGCGGGGAATCATGGAAATTGCAGTCCAACACGTTTGGAGGACATCAGGTTCAGGAAGGCTGCACTAGACAAATATATCTAGACAAGTATGCACTAGACCAGGGGTCCCCAACCTTTTTCAGCCTGTGGGCACATTTGGAATCCTGACAAAGTGCCATGGGCACCAGTGACAAAGTGGCTGCCATTGAGGGGGCATGGCCACTGACAAAATGGCCACCATGGGGTGTGTGGCTACTCACAAATGGCCACAGTGGGGGGTGTGGCTACTCACAAAATGGCCACCTGAGGGGGCAGGTCAGAAAGGAGTCAGGTGGCAAGCAAGCAGGGAAAGGCTCTGGCTTCCCCCCTCCCCCATAAAAGGCGTTCACCGATGCACACCACAAAAACAAACAACGAGGGCTAGATGGGGCAGCCAGTGAACCCATAAATCTAGCACACACAATGAACAAAAATAGCACAGGCATGTAAGCAAGCACACGGCAAAATCCTTTAACTTTGCACGTACTCCCCAATTGTACAAAATCCTTTAACTTTGTACATCCTCCCCAATTGTACCAAACAACATCCAGAGTGCCACAACAAACACAAGGCAGGCAGCCATGGGGAAGAATGGGAAATGCTCTTGCATCACCACTACCCCAAACACAAAAGCCTGGCAGACAGATGAGTGAGCCTGCTGGAAATTCCATTGCTTTACCTACCCACCCACAACAAACAAACAGAAGGGCACAGGACAAGCACTGCACCTCCCAACAGACAAAAATAAAGAGTTGGAGACCAAGCACCGTCCCCTTCATCCCCCAAAATACAGATAGGAGGGTGAGCAAGCAGGCAGGAAATGCCCTCCCTTTGCCTGTGCTCCCCTCTCAGATGGAAAAGATCCCAGCCCACAGGATCCCGTCTCCAAACTGCTGGTTTGCATTCAAGGAGAACACTTACCTTTCCCTTCCAACACAGTCACACCCACTCCTAGCAGGCACAGAATGGGAGTAAGGACACCGGTTTGTAAAGTTTTGTAAACTATTACTCTGGCCAATCAGAGAGCAAGGGGGCATGTCAAAAGTTGAGGTACATAGACTTAAAATTATAGAGAAACCAGTTCCATAGACTTAAGAATATAGAGCAACTAGGAAGTTAGCAGGCATGCCTTGTATACATATACATCACTACGAGAGTGCAGTTAAAGGTCTTGAGGGCATACTTGTGCCCTTGGAAGCCCTGTTGGGGACCCCTGGTCTAGACAATGCCAGCAGCCACTTAGGGCTGGCTTAGTTTGGCATTTTTGTTTTCTACCTAAGCATCTACCCAAGTGCTACACAAGTCAAGCCTTTTGTGTAATTTCATCAGACATGCACTGGAGATTCAGCCACACATAAGAGCATTTTCAAACTTGGTTGTCTCCAAGTCATTTTGATGTTAAAGTGTGAAACAAACATATATTTTTCCAAAGTGGGCATTGATGACTGCAGTGAAAGTCCATGTACATTTACTCAATGGTAAGTCCTACTGTGGTTTCTAAGGCTTATTCCCAAGTAGGCATGTGTATAGGGCTGCAGCCCTTGTGTTTTTCTTCTTGGGCTTTGTGTGTGTGTGGGATCAGTGCAGCCACTTAACTGGGAAGACTAAAGACTATGCTTAAGGGCACAATCCAGTGCATGTTTAAACAGAAAAAAGTCCTACAACTCCCAGTTTTAGGACTTTTTTGTGTCTAAATATGCATAGGATTGCACCCTAAATCAGCCTTCTCCAATGTGGTGCCCTCCATTGGCCATACCAGCTGGAGATGATGGGAGTTGTAGTCCAACACCTCTGGAGGGTATCAAGTTGGGAAAGGCTGGCTTAAATGGATGCAGCAGTAGAAACCAGGAACTTCACAATCTGAGAACTCACTGTGGTTGATTTGTTGGAAACTTTCCAGACAGGAGTCAGAGGTTAAGTGAACTAACAAAAACCAATAAATAACTGCTGGGAAGATCAAAGGCTTTTGACACACCTTCCTTTCATCTCAGGGTGATCACATTAATAATATCAGCTTTAGTATCTCTAATGGGCAGAGTTCACAATTCCATTGAGAAACACAATGGCCTATGAATGACCCCAAAGTGCCCACAAATGGCTATGGTTATAACATTCTAGAATGTCATATCTGTGTAGTCAGTGGCTCTTATCTCATGATAACAATGCAGGAATAACAACCCCTGGATCTGATTGTGTATATCAGGCTGATGTAGCATATTTGTTTCATCTGATTTGGGGATCAAACTTTTTTTCTTTGCATCATCATGACCAACATTAGGGGCTGGGCCACTTAAGCTTTGGCCATGGCCCAAGAAGGGCCCATTCAGAATGGCAAGGAAGAGGAATGTTTAACTCTGGATACAGGCTGTGATATTTTATTCGCCTCTTTTCTGAGGGGCATGAGTTGCAAATAAGCTGGGGAAAAGCACTGGTCATGGGGGGGTTACCCCCCCCTCAATTAGTAGGGTGAGTGTCACCCTACTCAAGCTTTGCAAGGGACAGTTCTGAGCTGCGAAACACCCCTAGCAGGAAAGGTTAGAAATCTGAGGAAGAAAGGTGCATGATCTCTTGTTGAATGTTGCCTGCTTTCCAGTCTTCATAAATTTATTGTTGAAACTATTACTTGTGACCTTCCAAATGTGGCTTTTCCCTCTAAGCATTATTGTCCCCCACACACTTTCAATCTTTTGTTTGCATTGTCTTTGCTTCTCCCTGCCCTCCACCACCACCCCAGCCCCGTTTCTCATTAATCTGCTTAACATCAGCATGGAAAGGCATTAGAGCCTGACCTTGTGCTCAACTGTCACGCGGCTCCCCAACTGCCTTTTCTTCTTTATGCTAATAAGCAAAACACTATTTATTTATTTAAAATATTTATATTTAATTATGATATCACAAGGTAGTGTGCAAAATTCATTAAAACACAAGCCACAATCAAAGCAGAAAATCTACAACACAGCTTATCAGTAAATCAATGTGCAAACGGTACATCCGTGGTGAAACAGGTAAGTTTTTAATAAAATTTTAAGCGTGCACACACACACACACACACACACACACAGAGTTCCTAAAGTTACAGACTGCTGTTTCCTCATTGCTTGAGAACACACGTAGACAAACAACTGACAGACACAGAAATGGTTTATAAATTCTGTTTAGGCCAAATTATTAATGTGGACGACAATACAGCCCTGTGTTTTCTTCTCCAATGCATATATTAACAGCTATACATGGAAAACAAATGCTGCTTTGTGGCAAATGAATTATGTAAATGCAATTTATAGCATTAATTTGGACTTGTAAATTTAATCCACTTGAACATAAAAAGGGTTTTCGTGCAATGAATATTTCCGAGGCAGTTTAATACATTTAAAATAAATATTGAGCAGCTGACAGGGGCGGGGGCGAGTGTGCTCTCTCCACATCACAAAAGCTGCCTTAAAACAATCATTTAAGTGCCTAATGAATATTTACTACCTTGGGATCTTAACTCCTAAGTAAATGTGGCTTTTAAAATACTCATTGTGCAGCCTATACAGGTGGCAGGTATTGATGGCTGCACATCACAAGTGTGCATGCTAGAAACGTATTAGGGAAATACGTTTGACTATATTTAAAAGGGACTTTGAATAGAGCATAAACAAAACGTTGCAAATCTTTCAGTAGCAAAGCACTGACAATGGATGCTCAGTCAAGAACCATTCTTGAAATACAGGGTTGTCTTTTTTTTTAATGTTTATGATGTCAGCTTTACAACCAACTTATCAATTTAGGTCCTTCCATCTGCCCTAAGGCATGTAATGCTCACACTTTTATGCTGTGCACTTTGCTCTAGTCTATGCCCAAGAATCTGGTTGTAAACTGACGGCTGCAGAACCTAGTAGGACATATCCCAAAATATCTAGGCCTCTCTCTTAAGGAAACCCTTCATAAGAATGTTAGGAAGCTTTTGAATTCTGTAGTTCAGTGACACATGCACAATTGTTGCAGTAAAATTTCACTGTGTTGGTGTAAAAGCATTTGTTTGGGCTTATATTGATTATATTGATTAAAATAAATAAAAGCAAGATAACATCCTATTTTTCCTCTTCTCTGGATGAGCCTAATATTTACCTTTTCCATCTAGGGATGGATCGGATCAGTCTATTTACAATCTATGCCAATGTCATATGTGTTCACTCCTAAGTATGTTCTGTCCTGTTTCCACATCAATCTGTGAATTTCTTTAAAAAATGCATGAAAATTCATATTAAAGTACTATTTTTGGATGTATTTTCTCAAAAAATATACATTTCTAGATGTATTATTCTTTGAGAGAAAAATGTATGTCTAAATGTGTTTTATAATAAAAGGCACATTTGTATGTGCATTTTGGTACAGTTTTTTTGAATTGAGAATGGCATCTCAAAATTTGGAGAAGTGTGAAATCCAAAGATTAGCTGCATCTGGCTGTGCACTTTAGGGCATTTAAAGGGGGTTGAGTTTATTAATGAAAAGCAAAGCACACATGTCTATGCACACATGTGCTGCAATATTTCATTAGGGGGGAAACACTGCCCATATCAGGGGATTTCATATTTCTGTGTTGGATAACAGCACACTGTGTTTTCCACTTCAAAAAAAACAAACATATTTTTTTAGTGTTTGCTACTATAAAAGTTGGCAGCGGTGTTGTGGAAGATGTCTATAATAGCACTACTGGGAATGATACTTTGAATACAAACAAACCCCTACTTCTGACAAAGCTCAACAGCACTCCCTAGACTAGCATCTGGTAACTTGGCACTATCTAGGATGCTTGAACAGGCTGGATCTCCCTTTTTGTTCCCCAATACACATCCAGAACTTAAGCTCTTTTGCACAATGGTTTGTCCAGTCAGAACTGGCCAGCTGTTTTATCATTCAAATATGGGGGTCCTTATGAAAGCAAGTCCAGCCAGTAAATAATTTTCTGATTTGCTGGCTACACAAATGACATCAGAAATGGAGGGTATTGTACCATTGGACAAAACAGCAATCAGTCATTCCCGGCCCAGATCTGTAACAGATACAGACTAATATTCAAAGTGAAATAACATTTTAAAGGGAAATTTAAAAGAAACAAGTTTGTGATGCAGCAGGACACTCTGGTGTAAGAAGGGATAAACTTACTAGTGTTCATTTTAAAATTTTGGCTACATAAGGATTGTTTTTACTTGTGTAGTACAATGATATGTGCCCACAGTTTTGTTTTTTTTAATGTTCAAAACGCATTCTAAAATGGCACCAGTGAGGGTTGGCCGGGGGCAGGGGCGGGTGGTGGTGGTGAGGGAGTTACATCTTTCCTCACCAGTAGTGTCAAAGGCACTATCCATCAGGTGCCCATGTTGTGCAACAAATAAATTTATTTATTTATTTATTACATTTATATCCCACCTTTTTTCCTCCTTAAGGAACCCAGGGCAGCTTACATAATCCTCCTCCTCTCCATTTTAGCCTCACAACAACCACCCTGTGAGGTGGGTTGGGCTGAGAGTCTGTGACTGGCCCATTTCTAATTATGGCTTGTCCTAGAAGGACAGCATTGTGTTGCATTTTACCTTTCTGCATCTCTGAGCGATAACACGTACTTTGGTAATTTAAGAGAGACTGGCTTATCTTGCATTTGGATTGCGCCTTTCTCCCAGGAAAGTGGAATGCTTATTCTGTTGCTATCACAAATTATGCTGTAGGTATGGTAAAATTTTCTGATTTCCCAAAGTCACCCAATGAGCTTCCATGGCCGAGTGGGCACTAGAACCCAGATCTCCCGACTCCCAGTCCAGCAATCTAGCCACTACACCACACAGCATTCACTGCAGCACTGGACATTCTGCTATGGGGGGAGAATTACCATTTCTCATAAAAAACACTGTAATTTGAACACTGGAACAAATGCACTGCTTTGATCAGAGAAACAACTGTACAATTATTGCATACACACACGTGCACATGCACACGCACACGCGCGCACACATACACACAGAGAGAGAGAGAGAGAGAGAGAACAGCTGAAATGGCCCACAGTTAAAAGAAACCACACAAAGTTGTCACAGAAAAAAAAGCTATCGCAATTAGCATAAATGCAATGTGTTGTGGCTACCTCATCTTCTGCAATTAAAACATAGGTTGCCTCTTTTACCATACCTACAGCATAATTTGTGATAGCAACAGAATAAACATTCCACTTTCCTGGGAGAAAGGCACAATCCAAATGCAAGATAAGCCAGTCCCTCTTAAATTACCAAAGTACGTGTTATTGCTCAGAGATGCAGAAAGGTAAAATGCAACACAATGCTGTTCTTCTAGGACAAGCCATAATTAGAAATGAATTAGGTGGAAACACTCTATTTACAGCTGACAGTGGGGTGGGCTTTTCATGCATCTTCAAAGTTGAGTGCAGGAGACCATCAATCAATTTCAACCTCTTGAAGTGCAGAACAAAAATATCAGATTGCCCTCTCCTTTTAAATGTAACTTTGGAGTGTTTGCAGACTTATAGTGTTTTAAAAGGCTCCCAGATACATTGTTTCTGAATATTAAAGATAACAGTTTTGTTTATCTAAGTGAACTCGGGCATCAGAAAGCAACAACTGTCATTACAGATTCCTCTTTTTTGATAGTTGCTCACAAGGAATGTTCATATTACTCCTCAAACTTGCCAGTGTCAATATTTGGAATACAAAAGCCCCTGGTCCTAGCCCTTGTCACCAACATACAAGCCATCTGCTTTGCATCATAGCTGGGTGGTGGTCCATTGAGCATGGACTGGAGGTTCAGATCCAGACACATCTGACTTTACAATAGCCTAACCAAAAAAAGTACAATGTCGTATGAGC
Source organism: Heloderma suspectum (assembly GCF_057233095.1). NCBI lineage: Eukaryota > Metazoa > Chordata > Lepidosauria > Squamata > Helodermatidae > Heloderma > Heloderma suspectum. The sequence goes on from NC_139459.1 coordinate 94,046,172, forward strand.
TGATGAATGTTTACATGGATATATTCCTAAGTAAGAGTGGGATCGCAGGATCAGGCAGGAGTTGCTTAATTTTGCCCCTGGCCATGTGTAGGCTCAGTATATCTTCTGTTTCACTGCAATCCATCACTGCACTGCTCCAGATAATGGGCTCATCCTGCTCCTTGTATTTGACTTCTTTAAATCCTTTCACAAAGATGTTCCTCCTCAGTCATAGGCAAGTGATGGTCATGTTTTTAGAATACCAACAGCCTGCTGTCCTGAGGAGCAAATTATTCTACTACCAGGGTAAGACAGAGAACAGCTGACAGATTCTGTGGGACCTACTTTTGCATGTGAATGCTGGCAGAGAGCCCTTTTCACACATGCAATTACATCATGCAGTTAATGGGGGGCTGTGCTCCTGGCCCCTGGCCCCACAGTGGTACAGAGATCTGCACGATGTAGGGCAGGCATCAGGGCAGGCATTGTTAGGCACCTGCTGAGGCCCACACCCCTGCAGGGGGTCACTGTCTATTCCTGAGCCTCCTGGCCCTGCTCCTCCTTCCTGGCCCTACTTGTTGCCTTCTCTGAGTGCAAGGAAGGGGCAGAGTGAGAAGACAGTGCAGCTTCGCTTGCCTTGTGCTCTGTCTCTGGATAGTGGAACAGATTGGATCCAGAGGGAGGAGGCAAGGCAGAGGGAGGAGGCAAGATAGTGGGCAATGGAGACAGAAGCAGGATGTAGGGATGTACGAAAGTCACCTTTCCGCGGATTATGTTGATGGTGGGGGGGAGGTGTTCCGTCCCTCCCCCCGGAATCCTCGACGGCCGGCTGTGCTCCGCGGCGGCTCCGCGGAGCAGCCGGCCAGGACCAGCCCAGGCCAGAGCCATCCGCAGCCGGATTTCCGGCCACGGAGGGCTCTGGGTAAAAAAAAAAAACAACCGCGTACGCAAATGGCGGCAGCTACGACCGCCGCCATTTGCGTTCCTTATTTTTGCCGTCTTCATCTACGTAAATATTTACATAGACTATGATGGCAAAAACAAAGGGGAACGCAAATAGCATAGCGGGTGCTATTTGCGTCCCTTTTTGATTCACCGTTTTAGCCTACGTAAATATTTACGTAGACTAAGACGGCGAAAAATAAGGAACGCAAATGGCGGCGGCTGTAGCTGCCACCGTTTGCATATGCATGTTGTTGTTTTTTTAACCCAGCCATGATAGGCTACATAAATCTTTACGTAGCCTATCATATCCCTGTAAAAAAAAACCAAAAAAACACCTCCAGACTGCAAATGGCAATGGCGGCAGCCGGTCAGAACAGGAGAGGGCACTGTTTGCATCTTGGCTTGGGACCAAGTTACCTGAAGGATCCCCTCCTCCCTTATGTATCTACCCAGACCTTGGAATCATCTTCAGAAGCCCTCCTCTAGCTGCTCCACCAAGTTAGGTGATGTGGGTGGCTTGTAGGAAAAAGGCTTTTTCTGGTGTTGGCACCCTGCCTGTGGAATTCTCTCCCTAAAGAGGCTCACGTGGCACCTAATTTGGTACCAAGCAAAGACCTTTTAATTTTCCCAGGCCTCCAAAGACCTTTTTAAGATCTCTGAATCTTTCAAATTATGTTTCAATCTCCTGTTTTATTGTTTTATGGTTGTTTTGTTTTGTATTTTAATGTTTCGTTGATACCGTAAGACACCCAGAGAATGTTGTTATTGGGTAGCATGTAAATGGGGATGCAGGATTTAACATCCTGTGTCAATCTTATACACACTTACCTGAAAGTAAATCCCACTGAACGCAATAAGATTTACTTCACCAATGATGAAATGCGGCCTTTCAAGAGTAGGAGATAAGTAGACACAAAGGTGCTGTCCCATGACCACACCAAGATTGGTTGCTGAGAGAGAATTCTGGAAAGTGTAAGAATAATTTGTGTTGTATATTTTCAGTGAAATATGATGTAACACTTATTATTATTATTATTATTTTACTGTTCTATCCTAATAGTTGCAGTTTATACATGTGTTAAGAGGTTTGCTCCTTTTGGCTCCAATCCTATGCCCAGTTACAAAGTGGGATGCACTTCTGGATAAACAGGCAGAAGGCTGTTTAATGAGTTTCTGTACCTTGACCCTTGGGAACAGGAATGCTTCCAGATGGACAACTCCTAGTGCTACAAATTAAAAGTCTTTGTGAAGCTATTCCACCTTTCCCTCTTTAACCAATTTCTTCTGGCAAGAAAAAAAAAAGACAGAAAAAACAGTGGGAAAACACTGGTTACAAATGGATGACAACCACTTCTGGACCCCCATAAAATTCTGTGTAGAAGGTATGCGATTGCTGGATAAAAGCCTCATCTGGAAGCACTCCAGGTTTCCCACTATGACAAAGGCAAGGGAAAGAGGGAGGAAGAAAAGGGGCATATATAGTTGAACAGGATATAATAAAAGCATGGGTATGCACACACCCTTGATAGAGACAAATCACAAAAAAGTATGCATGTAATAGAGTTCTATGTTGTATAGGTTATAGTATGGGCTTTGGGAGGGGGCCTACATCTGTGTCATATTTTGGATGATGCCTGTGCTAGAGTGGCAAACTGCAGCAAAGGAGGAGACTGAGGGTGGGGAGTGGGATTTTTAAAAGAATGAAAGCACTATTTTAGTGCTGGAAAACAGAATCCCCCACAATCAATATATTAGACGGGATATAGCAGTGGAACCCCCCAACTACTATGTGCAGTCCTTCTGCAATCATTTCTCTGAGTGGATCTGGACAGACCCTCAGAGTCTCTTGGATCAAGAATGTGACAATCAAAGGGGGATTGTAGGACTATGGTTACTAACTTCTTCTTCTTCAAATGACTGTGCATATAAAATAGATTTTCTTATTACCAACAGCCACATCTTCTGTTCAAATGAAGGGGGCAGAATATAGTACAAAATAAATTGACTCCAGAAATTTTTAAAAAGGGAGTGGGGAGAGAATTTATTTAGTGATGTGTAAGAAATTATACTATGGAGTTTACAAATAATTTGACTGGTCAGTGTAGAAAGTAGAAGGGTGCTATGGAGAGTGCAGTATAGCATAATAGGAGGTGGCACAGGTTAAGCCCCTTGTTAGCAGTTACCTAACAGTGAAATTGAAGGATGGAGACCATATCAAACAAATAACCAAAGAAATATAACCAGGAGTCTCCGAAATGTGATTTGACTGTGCTATTAATGACAATGTCAGAATGTCTGAAGCCATAAATACCATACTGAGAACTGAGAAGGGTCCGTAGCTCAGTGGTAGAGCACTTGCTTTGCATGGAGAAGGTCCCAAGTTTGATATCCAGCATCTCCAGGTAGAACTGGAAATCTCCTGCCTGAAACCCTGGAGAGCTGCTGCCAGTCAGTGTCAATAATACTGGGCCAATGGTCTGATTCAGTCTAAGGCAGCTTCCGATGTTCCGATGTTCTTTATTTCTTGAATTAGCAATGAGGGTTGAAAAATACTTAAAATGGGAAAACAGAAATTAACTAGAAGGGTGTATGTAGATGTATTTTATTTGTTGATGAGCAAGAAACAGCTCTGCTAATTGCACATCTCCTTATCTTTCTGTAGTGTAGGGTCTGGTGGCCCAGCACTGTGACAGGACAGAGCAGCCCAACAATGCCTCATGCATTCATTCTGTCTCACCATCCAATTTGCTCCCACAGTATATAAGATTTTTGCAGCTGCAACGAAGAAGAGAAACATAATCGTTTATCAACATAATGTTAATTTTCTTCTGATCACAAAATAGGGGCATTATAGGCAGAATCTAATGGGGTGTTACACCCTTGCCAATTCCCTTCTGCTCCACCAATTCCCTTTCATATGTGGTGGGTCCTGTTGATTCTGTTGAGCAAGCAGGACCCACCACTTACACAAGGGAGGCTTTCTAGAACAAGCCACAGAATAGGTGGAAACGCTCGTTTCTAGAAGGAGGTGGGTTGGCGGAGCTCCCTTACGTGAGCTCAGCCAACCTGCCTCCTTCCAGAAATGAGTGTTTCCACTCGTTTCAGGTTTCCCCAGGAGTGCTTAATCCCAATTGCACTTGCACAGTGGGGTGCAAGAGAATTGGCAAGAGTGTACGTGCCCCATTGGATTCTGCCCTCTACTTGCAAAGTTACTTATTCTAGTGTAGAAATCTGGTAGACCTAAACCGATACTGTTGTTGTTGCCTAACAGCATTTCCAAACTGCCTTGCAATGTAGGTTCACATGATAGAATTTAAAAAATAGATAGTAACCAATGAAAACAATAAAACAAAGTATTAAAAATAGCTTCTAAAAGCAGCTGCAATACTGACTTCGGTCTCCAAATGCCTGGCCAAGTAAGTAGGTCTTAAACCAATTTCCAAAGAGAGGGTAAAGAACACAAGCACATCACACAAAGAAGTCCATTCCTTTGCTCCAGAGTCACTCCAGACAAGACACTGCAATTGGTAGAGGATTGATATGGTGTAGTGCAGCCTTCCCAACCTGGTTCCTCCCAGCTGCTTTGGACTTCAACTCCCAGCATGCCTAACCATTGAGCAAACTGGCCAGGGCTCATGATAGGAACTGAAGTCCAAAACATCTGAACAGCATTACATTAGAGAAGATTTGTATGGTGGTTACAGCATCAAAGTAGCTCCAAGGAGACCCAGCATCAAATCCCCACTTAGCCATGAAGCTCACTGGGTGACCTAGCACAAGTTCTCTCTCTTGTCCCAACCTACTTCCCAGAATTCTTGTGAGGATAAAATTGTGGTGTGGGGGGATAGAATCATGTGTATCACTTTGAGGTTCTTGAGGGAGAAAGTGGGATATAAATGAAATAAATGAATATTACCTCACATGAAGCTGGAAGCTGGAGCAGGATTTCATTGGCAGATCTTCGCATTCTGGGGGTGGGGAATCAAACTGGAGAAGTTTTTTTCTAGGCTATTCATGGCACTGAGCATATGAGGCCTTTAAGTTCACAACCAGCTCCTTCAACTGGGCTCAGAAACAAGCTGGTAAATGATGCAAATATTTCAGAACCGGTGTAATATGTTCTCACCAGCTCATACCCATCAATACATAAGGGGCAGCATTTTGTACCAGTAGAAAATTCCAACAGCCTTCGAGGGCAGCCTCACATAAAACTCATCACAGGTAACAGCAACAACAGGCTGAGATCCAAAGAACAGTACAACTGGCTCAGGATGCTCAAGGGTCTTTTGGCTTGTGTCTTTTAGTAGCAGCCAGGCCCCGGTGACACATGGCAAGCTGCTTTTGAAAATGGTGAGACTTTTAAAAACAGATTGTAGAATGGCACAGGAGCCCGCTATCCAAAGGGGAGAGAAAAATTATTTTAAAAAATCCAGTTGGATATGCCTGTTGTATTCAGGTCTGAAGCAGGAGCCCATGGGGCTAGCGATGTCAAAAAAATACATGATAGAATCAAATGAGTTCAGATTGCTATGAATCCTTTGGATTCCACAGCGGACCAGCTTTTCCCAAGTTGGATGGATTCCACAGACTTGCAGACCATTAAAAAAAAAAAAATTTTCTGGAATTGTATGCAAATGTAGTTGTAGAAAAATACGTAAAATAAAAACACTGACTGAAAATGCACATTTCTTCCATAAGCTAAAGCATGAAAAATGCACATTTGGGGGGGAATTGCACATTTTCACAAGTGCAAATTTGCACAAGTGCAAATTTATGCAGATTTAGGAAATTTTTAAAAATCCAATTCCATCAATAAGTGGACAACAGAACAAATGTCACCTGACAATCTGTGAAACACAGACAGAGCAGATTTCATAAGAACTGTACCTCTCTACGTGGGGCTCACAGCATGGCAGATGCTGCAACACCAAGGAGAGCTCCAAGTCAGCAACTTACTCTCACAAGATGTGAGTCCAGACTGAAGCCTTTTATACTTCAGTCTAGAAGCCCCTTCTCAGACAAAGTGGAAAGCCTTAAAGGGACAGGCCTCTTGCCTGGAGCCTAGCACTCCTCCATCTCTCCACAAGCTCATGCCAGATGTGCTGCTGGCATTGATGCACCAGCTCCATAGATTGTGGAGCTCTTGGAAGTGGATATTAGCCCAGTGCTGGAACTAGGCTTAGGGGCCACAGTTGTTAGTCCAGGCTCTGGGGTCTCTGGCTTGGGTTGGGTGTCTCTGACATCTTGGACTCAGGGAGTCTCCGGTTCTGCACTCGTGCTCAAGCCTGGTGCCTCATCAGGGGAGAGGCCATAGCTCAGTGGTAGAGCACATGCTTTGCATGCAAAAGGTCCCAGGGTCAATCCCCACCATTTCCAGCCTGAAACGAAACCTTGGAAAGCCACTGCCAGTCAGTATTGACAATACTGGGCTAGATGGACCAGTGGCCTAAGGCAGCTTCCTATCTACCTATCTGTCAGTACCGTTGGTCCCTCAGCCTCTGAATCCATGCCCAAGCCACTGCTGGACTCCAGGGTCATGACATTTAGCTATGGCTATTTGGATCCTGGACTTATTCTTTTGCTTGCATGTTCTCTTACTGCTTAAAGAACTACATTATTTCAGCAGTCCTTATAACCTGGGAAGGATAGGCTGCTATTATTATGATTCCCCTGGTACAGATGCAGGAGTGTGGCTTGCCTACGGCTAACCAGCAAACCAGGGGACAGTCAGCTCATAGCTCATGCACAAGCCATACCAGCTGTCAATATATGGTTCTTTTCTTGCTCTCTTCATTCTCAGATGGAAATGACTTGCTCATGGGAAGTTGCAGACACAAAAATAAGGGGTACAGCTAGATTGTCTGTCAAGTTGGGTCGAGACAGGTACATGCACACACCTCGCATTATCTATGTCACCTGCACCCTACATTTTAAATGCTGCTTTCAGAGTGTATACCTCTGTTTATTAAGTGTGAAATTTTCTCAATAGTACAAAAAATGTTTCTAACATTTTGCTTTGGATGTTAGCTTCTTAGATACCTAAAGGATAATACAAAAGTCTGAAAGTTCAGATGATAATCAGCCCATTATTATTCCCATAGAGCTCATTAAAATGGCAGCACATTGTTTCTTGAAAGAGACAGGATGCTGACTATGGTACTAATAATACAATCATCATCCATCTCCCTCCCCCCCCTCTCTCCCCCCCTCTCTCTATTTCTCTCTTTGTCTCCCCTTTCAAAAGGTTGTGGATTTATAGGAAACAGGGTAGCTTTGGTCACCATTAAATCAATCTCACCTCACATCCTTTCATAAGTGTGAAATGAATTTTGAGTGATACTGATTATAGCAACTGTTGCCTGGCCCTGGTTAAACCTAATTACAATTTCATGCAGTATTGCACTCCATTATTGTTTCCAGGTAATGTGGCCTCTCTCTTTCCCTCTCTTTAATTTTTTTTAAAGCAACAGCCTTTACAGACAGCTTCTTGTTAATGAATAGAAATAGTTTGGGGAGGGGTGGAGGAGAATGATACAGTCTCAAATGACCTCTTTTGTATTGTAAAAATATATCTGGATTGATAAATACACTAGGATGTGCTATTATCCATTATTCAGTTCTACAATTAGCGAACACCTGGCTTCAGGAAAGTGAGATAGCTGTTTGCTTCCCTTCTGAATTAATGTTAATTGCCCAACAGACCCCACAGAACATACCAATTTCCCCTTGTTAGTAGGGGTGGGGGTGCGGAAAAACCAAACAACAACAACAAGCAGCTTAATATTTAGAGACTGTGAATTTGAATGCTAATTTCATAAAGCATATGTGCTACTATGCTTTATAGTAGATCCAATTTTCAAGAATCCTGTCTTGGATATATTCGTTGATCAAACATAAAGAGATTGCTACTAGATAAGGAATGTTGGTGTGTTTCAAACCGATGAAAATCATACAGAGATAAATTTCTAAGTGGTATATTAATATTGGGAATTCCCAGCATCTAAGGAAAGCCTCTCTTTTTTTCCTTTCTGTTACTCATTTGGGAACATAGGAACATGTAAGGAGCTGACTTATACAGAATCAGACCATTGGTATATCTAAGGAGTCAGTTTTGTCTCCCCTGGCTGGCAGTGATGCTCCAGAGTTTCAGAAAGAAGTATTTTGCATCCCTACCACCTGGAGATACTGGGGATTGAACCTGGGACCTTGGGCATCAATGCACAGTTGTATATACGTAGGTTTTATTGAAAAGAATGGGGTATACCTGTGTTCAGCACTGCAGCCTTAGAAAGGGGGGGGGCAGAGGAATGACTTAAAAAATGTAATTGTATATAAGAATGTTTAAAAAATACACACACATGAAAGTTCCATTTCATTTTGTTAGTATTTTCTAGAAATATAGGTATGAGAATCCACATATTTCCAAGTGAGTGCATAGCTTTACAGTCAGGGCCAGAAATATTGGAACAAGGATAACTGTTTTGGCAGTTGGCCTCTGTACACCACCACATTGAAGTTGAAAGGAAGCTCACCCAGAGGGGAGCGAAGTCAGGACTTTCAGCTGTAATTCAAGGGGTTTGACAAAAGTGGGGCACTAACCATTCAGGAAGGACAGCCAGTGGCATACACACACACCCATCGCTGGTGGCTCATAAGTAATGGAACAAACCAACATAATTTCAAACTTAAGGATCGCCTTTAATACCTGGATGAAAATCCTTTGCAGTCAATGACTGCCTGAAGGCTGGAACCCATGGACATGACCAAATGCTGAGTTTCCTCCCTCAAGATGCTTTGCCAGGCCTTTACTGCAGCTGTCTTCAGCTGCTGCTTGTTTTGGGTCTTTCTGCCTTCAGTCTTGTCTTCAGTAAGTGAAAAGCATGCTCCATTGGGTTGAGATCAGGTGACTGACTTGGCTATGGAAGAACATCCCACCTCTTTGCCTTCAGAAACTCTTGGGTAGCATTTGCTGTATGTTTTGGGTCATTATCCATCTGCAATATGAAGCAGCGTCCTATCGGTTTGGCAGCATTCGGCTGAATCTGAGCAGAAAGTATAGCCCTATACACTTCAGAATTCATCCTGCTGCTTTGATCAGCAGTCAGGTCACCAATAAACACCAGTGACCCGGTTCCATTGGCAGCCATACATGCCCATGCCATAACACTGCCTCCACCATGTTTGACAGATGATGTGGTATGCTTTGGATCATGATCTGTTCCTTTCCTTCTCCATACTTTTCTCTTCCCATCATTCTGGTACAAGTTAATCTTGGTTTCATCAGTCCAAAGAATTTTATTCTAGAACTGGGCAGGCTTTTTTAGGTGTCTGCTGGCAAAGGCTAATCTGGCCTGTCTGTTCTTGAGCGTTACCAGTGGTTTGCACCTTGTTGTGAAGCCTCTGTATTTACATTCATAAAGCTGTCTCTTGACTATAGATGTTGACAATGACATGCCTACCTCCTCAAGAGCGTTCTTGACCTGGCTAGATGTTGTGAAAGGGTTCCTTTTCACCATGAGCAGAATTCTGCGGTCATCCACTTTAGTTGTCTTCCGTGGTCTTCCAGGCCTTTTGCTGTTGCTGAGATTGCCAGTTACATCCTTCTTTTTCAGGATGTTCCAGACTGTTGTGTTGCCCACTCCCAAGGTTTTTGCTATCTCTCTGATGGGTTTATTTTCTTTCCTCAGCCTAACGATGGCCTCCTTCGCTCACATGGACACCTCTTTGGACCTCATGTTGGGAGTTCCAGTGAACAGCTACCAAATGCAAATGTAACACTCAGAACCACCTCCAGGCCTTTTATCTGCTTGATTGGTCATGGAGTACCCAGGAAACAGGCCACACCTGGCCATGCAGCTGCTTGTCAGACATTCGTTCCATTACTTATGAGCCACCAACGATGGGTGTGTGTGAATGCCACTGGCTGTACTTCCTGAATGGTTAGTGCCCCACTTTTGTCAAACCCCTTGAATTACAGCTGAAAGTCCTGACTTCGCTCCCATCTGGTTGTGTTTCCTTTCAACTTCAATGGGGTGGTGTACAGAGGCCAACTGCCAAAACAGTTATCCTTGTTCCAATATTTCTTGCCCTGACTGTATATGAATTGCAAAAGAGCTTATTACTGTCCTTAATTAAAAACCATGGAAGATTCAACTAAAAGAAGAAGAAAAGAGAAGTCTTGAAAACTATTCAAATTCTCCACTAAAACATACAACTGTGGCTCTTATCTGGTAGAATTGCCATGCTGCAGTCAGAAGCAGAGCTGGCCTCCCATGAGGGGAGATGGATCCCCTGCCTCATGGCGGTGAATTGGAAAGAGGTGGATCCTGTGTGCCTGCCTACACAACTCCTGATGCTGCTGCCACTGCTCTGTACCTCTCAGAGTGAGGTGGGTGGCCGCTCCAGAGAGCTCTACTGGCCACTCTCTTGCTCTGCCAAATGCCATAGTAGGAAAGCAGCTATTGTGGCTCTCTAGAACAGCAGCTGCTGCTGCTGTCACCACCACCGCGGGTGTATGCCTCACTCTGAGTAAATCTGCCAAGCCATGCTGGCTGCTTTGCTGCTGCAGCAGGAGAGCACACAGAGCGGGTCTCCACGAAGTCCACCCATCCAAATGCCTCACTCTGAGGGGTCCTTTTTCAGAGTGAGGCATTGGCAGGGAAACTACCCTGGAGATAGCCAGTGCTGCTGTGGCACAAAGAACCCCTCAGAGCAAGGTATTGAGAGAAAGGAGGAAGGCAAGAGTAGGAGGGGCAGTGGTTTACAGGGTGGCTTGCACTCCCTCCACCCACCCACCCACCCCCCACAGCAGTAGCACACAGGGCTGGCTTATGCTCCCAAACACACACACTCCACTCCTGGAAGCAATATCTGGTAACTCACACTTGCGCTCCCCCACATGCTGGGCAGCAGCTCGTGTTCTCCCCACCCCCCTCTCCTGGTGCAGAGGTGGTGGCTCACACACACACCTTGAGACAGTGGTGGGAGTTCTTGAACAGGCCCTGGTCAGAAGGGTGGGCAATATACCTGGCCTGCCCAGGGTTTTTCCCCAGCTTGCATCTTCTTGTGTGACAACTGTTAGATATCTCACCTTACACCAGTAGTCCATTTGTGGGGTGGAGGGCAGGGTAGAAGGACAGAACAATGTTTTCTGAGAAGGAAAGCTTTGATGGGCACATGCATCCTTTGTTGTTTGCTCCAGCACTTTCTTCTATAATAATAAAAGAGAATGTCCGCCTGTCTCTCTGTCTGTCGGACCATCCATGCCATAGCTCCAAGAATGTGAAACCTAGATACCTGAAGAGGGCCTGCTTCTATCAAAGCCTGGAGAAACTGTTGAGTCATTTGTTACAACATATGAAAAGGTTAAATACTGTGGGAGCTGATTGTAAAAAAGGGGAACACCTTAGATATAGATTAGCGCTTGGAATTCTAAACAAAGAGCTTTCTGGAAGCATGCAGGTAACAGAGGACTTAACCCATCATAAAGCTATTGAAATCTCTATGAAAGGCAAAGAGTTGACCAAAACCTAGATCAGGGACCAAAGACAACTGGGGAGTGACTTGGAAGAGGTAACCTCTACTCCACAAAACATTAGACGCAGCAAAACAGCTGCCATGTTGAAATGGTCAACTTCACTCCTCATGTCTCTGCAAATGCAGCACAAAGGAAAACCCAGAAAAAAACTGTCAAGCCATTTTAATAGCACCCAGTAGCAAGAAGGTCCACCCTTTAAGAATGTGTGCGCAAGATGTGGAAAGGTTCATAGGGGGTTTTGCCCACCTAGAGGAGCACAGTGCAGGAAATGTTCAAAAACAGGGCCTTTTGCTATCATTTGTCATACCCAAATGGTACAAGAAGTGACCCCAGCAGCTGAAAAACACATTTCATTTTCTTATGCTCCATAGTGTGCAGACACTGACCATCTCTGGAGAATAAACTTAGCTGTTTGTGGGAGAACCATTAATTTCAAACAAGACCTGCTATCACAGTTATTTCAGATGATTCCAGAATCTCAGAGACCATAAACCAGGCATGGGGAACCTCAAACCCATGGGCCATATATGGCCCACAGGGGTTCCCCATCCAACCTGCTAGCTTATTCCCTGGACCCTGCCCCCTCTCCCAGCAGGGAGCAGCACTAATCTCCTATCAGCAACTAATCAGGGATAAAGAGCTTTGGGGCTTTTCTACACAAAGTATTTATCATGCACTGGTCATTCCCAAGTCATGGCTGTTTACAGGTTCTTTAGACGATGTTGTGGCCCTCCAGTTTTGCTTCTGTTTTAAAGAACACTTTTGGCTATTTTTTTCAGAGCAGGGAAAATGCGGCATTTAATTGTGAAAGTGAAAGAAATAGCTTTTTTCACTTGAGTATTTGTGCTATTCCACTATACCACAGTGCCACCTAGAGGTTATGTCATGGAAAAGCAGGAAAGGAAATAGTCTTGGATAGTGCTTGGATCTCAGTTCTGCAATGAAACCCAAAATAGATAGAGCAGATTAACAGCCGATTAACAGTGTCACATAGAGGAGGCTGCTGAGCAGGTTTTCTCAGCACTTAGCAGAAGAAAGGTCTTATCTCAGATCCCCACCCCTGCCATAAACCCTTGATGAGCTTGATAAAAAGAAGATTTGGACCAAGTATCAATGATTTGGATAAATCTTTATCCAAGAGTTAGATAAAATGAAGATCTGGTCCATAAAAAGATTTGAACCAAGTACCATTATGATGACAACGTCTCCTAATCAGAATGAAATTCAACCCAGTAGCCAAGTATGTTCTAGGAAAAATGTTGGTCATAGCAGAACTTTGTTGCTGAGCACCACAGCACAAACAGAGGCTGACATGTAAGAGGAGGATGTTAAAGCTTATGTTAATGCTTCTCTATTCACATCTGAACATAGTCTTCATCAGACTCCAGCTACAGTACAAGAAAAAAAAAAGGAACATCCTGGTCATATTCTGTTGAGACTGAATGTGGAATACTAAAAAGAAACTGATAACATCTTCTTCCTCTTCTTGAGGAGGTACATTTGTCAAATGCACAAGTAGTACCTGAAGTCCCAAGTTCATTTACCGAGACTCTCCTTGAGTCATATTGTAACACTCACATTACTACTGAGATCGTAATTTGCTCCAGTCTAGTTATTCAGAAGAGCGTTCAAGATTTAGACATGAGTACCGATTACCTGAATTACCACATGTTTCAACAGTGCTAATTCATTTAATTGTTGGTTCCTTAATTAAAATGGGGAAAATGTACGGAGAATGCCATTACATACTATAGTCCACGGGTAAGCAATCTGGTGCCTTCCCTGACCACTGGCCATTCTCCTGGCTGGGGCTGATGGGAGTTGCAGTCCAAATCATCTGGAGGCCACCAGGTTGCCTACTTCTTAGTTACTAGTTGGCACTAGACTTAGTCGTATCTCGATGGAGTCAGGAATTTCCTGTGTTCTTGTTGGAGGGAGACAATAAAGTTATTGTCTTGCTTTCTCACCAGTGTGTCCTCTAAGCCAGCCTTCCCCAACATGGCGTGTTCCAGTCAGTCCAGCCAGCATGGCGACTGGTCAGCAGTGCTGGGAAATGTAGCCCAAAACATCTGTAGGGCACCAGATATGGGGAGGTTGCTCTACACCTTCAGTGTCAAGCCTCATATTCCCTTACATAATAATTCAAAACAAAACAAAAAGCCTCTTCTGATATTTACGATAATTTTTTTATATAACTTTACAAAGCAATCATGAATATGTGAACTGATTCTGAGAATCTACCCTTCGGGATACCGTAGTGAAGTGGAGATTAAAGCAGGAGGATCCTTCCTGCTCTACAGAGATAGTTTCTCAGGTCATCCATCCCAGCACATAATATGAACAGGATTTTTTGCATGGAACAACTCACCATTTTATTCTCCTACGGATGCCCTCTGCCTTTGTAACTGTATGTTAATCATACTGTATAAACTGTTAAGAAAAGCCTAATTAAAATATTTCCTATAATTCTAAAGCCAGTCTCATGGGAGGGACACACACATACAAACACACACACAATTCTTTGTCTTGCAGGTAATGTCATGATTCATCCATTTGCAATTCATTCTTGTTTGTTACATAGTTTCCATGGAAACCGTTTTCTTTCAAGTAGCAAGTAAATTGCTGAGAAGTACATCTCATTTTGATTATACAAACAACATGCTCTTATATACGTACATAAATACCCTGTTTTCATGGGCATAAACATTTCATTTATTGTACCTACTCTCTTCAAAATTAGTCCTTCAGTAAAGGCCTAGTATTTGCATGTTGTATTTGTTTTTGTGGCTTTCATTGAACTTTCTTAGCATTTCTCTATAAGTTTGCCACTCGGCCAAAGTTGATCTCATGCATGCAAGACTACGGATGTAGCTGTCTTAGGTATCACATAAAAAGAATGATTCCATCTCTCACTTTTTAAAGTCAAAATACAGGGGGGAGGGGGTAATTTTAAAAATGGCTTGGAAATGCTTGTTTCCCCCTTTCATCTAAGAACTAAAAAAAATGCTGAGCAAGAGATTAAGAGCCAGATTACACATTATGCTAATCACATAGCATGTACCTGAGGCTTCTCTCCCTCTCTCTCTCTCTCTCTCTATTTTTTTTTTTTACTCTAGTGCAGGAGTGGGCAACTTCTGAGGGCCCCAGGGCCAATTTTTGTCTCCTGAACCCCACTGGGGCCAAACTCACACCCACACAAAATCAGAACACCTAGAAGACTGAGACTGCAATTTGGCATTGAAACTAGACACGTGTTCCCCACATGCCTTGTTTTGAAACGCAGCTTTTTTGCTGTGGCCGCTGCTGCGCTGCCAAAATTCAGCAACGCTTGTTTCTGGAATGAAGGGCTCAGCGGAGCTCTCAGAAGGCGGCTCTGCTGATCTGTCCTGTTCTGGAAATGGACATTTCCACTAATTTCCAGTGTTATTTCAGGAACCACGAGCGCCTGTTATGCTAGCAGTTGGTTTTGGTTTCAACAGGCTCCACTGCTGAAGAGGCAATCAGTTTAAACCAGCCTTCCCCAATCTGGTGCTCTCCAGATGTGTTGGACACCCACACATCTGGAGAGCACCAGGTTGGGAAAGGCTGGTTTAAACAAAGACAAACAAATCAACAGCTGGCCTTCGGGGCTGACAGAGCTACTGCTGAAAAATGGCAAAGAAAACTCCATCTGGGCCTGGTTTGGGGCCCCAGCATGCTCAGCAAGCAGGTGGTACGTCCTTTGCTACTAGATGCAGAGTCAAAACAACAAATTCACATGTGCATAAAGGGACTAGAAATCTATTCAGGTAGCTACTTTCCTACTTTCCATTTATAAGTATTTCTCAGCTAATGGCATATTTTGGTTTCACACCTCTGTGATGCTTGAGCAGAAAATGCTATGGAGGGGAACATGCTGTGACGGAAAGAGTACCAGAATATTTTGTCCATTCTTTTTGCAATGGATGTATGATAATTATGGAGGACACATTGAAACCTTTAAAAATGCTTGGTGTAGAGCACATGCTCTGCATGAATCTTCAAGATTCAATCCTATGTTCTCCTAAGATTTCATCTG
The DNA here is from genome assembly GCF_057233095.1 of Heloderma suspectum. Lineage (NCBI taxonomy): Eukaryota > Metazoa > Chordata > Lepidosauria > Squamata > Helodermatidae > Heloderma > Heloderma suspectum. Next base: position 94,061,690 of record NC_139459.1, read on the forward strand.
TGACTTCCCCAGTATCAGAAAACTGTAGTTAATCAATATGGAGTTCAGACAGCAGTGTTATCAGCCATCTATAAAACTATTCATTCAGTAGGGTAGCACAGGTTTGACTTCTCTGAGTCTTCTTTAGAGTAATTGGTTTTGGATTTTCTGCCTTTCTTATACAAGTTCTTCAAACACAAACCGACTTTAATGACCACCTGAGTCCTCTGACTATACATTATATACACACAAAGACCTGTTCTCAGATGTCTTGCTACCACTACAAGAACTATTTCCTCAGATTCAAGGAGAGTGGAGGTGGGGTTGGAATGGAAAGAACAGTTGAAGATTCTTTGATAGAAGGATTACTCAACTTCAGTTTAAAAACTTCTAAAGGCAAAGTCAGTGTCCGGGGGAGGGGGGGGGGATATTCACGACAACAGGATAAGAAGCATGTTGGAGTATTATCTGTATTTTCATGGAATCAGGTTTGGTCTGTCACGGACACATGAAGCAAGAAAAGATGAGTGTACCATACCTTTAAAATCCAGTTTTCATGGGTCATACAGTGCTTGAAAGGACCATATTTCTGGGCTGGGTTAGGGGAGTAGAACTGAACATCATCAACCAGGCAGGGCCTGTTCAACCAATGACAGAAGCTTCTTTCACAGCCCATGTCCAGGCTTCCCCCTGCTACTATGAATGCAGGACTAATTCACTAATAACTAATTCACAACTCTGATAGCTAGAAACAAATAAATTATCAAGTATGGCATCTGAAGGCTTCCTACGAGAGCACCTCCCCCCCCCCAAGTTTGCCCCATTCCAGCAAACTGTCGTGGAGTTATAGCTTCCAACCCTCCTTTCTCCTTCCCTTGGCATTTCTCCCTGCTCACAATGACAGGCTTCTCAGCAACATTCCTGAGACCTTGCTAGATTGATACAGCAATAAAGCCCTTATTCGCATAAGAGCTTACACCCTCAAGCCCTTACTGCAAGTGTCACAGAGAAACAAAGTTATGAGACATCAGAGAAGTGACTTCGCACAACATCACAGAAGCGACTTCACACAATGTCACCAAAGCTAAGTAATGTAAACATCAGAGAAGTACATAATCATGGAGGCTAATTACCCCCACTGGTGAAATGGGAGTGCAGGGCGATTCTGAAGGCTCGAAAGAGTACTCTAGGGCTTTGATGTGCTGGAAAGGCAGGTGAGTTACTTTAGTTACCTAGGTTATGGAGGGTACAGCCAGGGGAAAGACACACCACTAGCAATGCCCTGATCATACCAAATTTAAAGCAGAAGGATGGGCACACAGCAGCTGAACTGCAGGGAAGCAGAATTAAAGAAAAACAAGGGAGTAAAAGTACTCTGCAAAAATGCAGCTTCCTCACAGGCAAGCCCCAGGATGGCTACAGAGTGGAAACAACATCACACGTCCCTAATGACTTTATGCCACAGCAGCATCAGAGAAAACCTCTCATGTAGACGGGTCCCTGGTCACTCTTTGCATGAGAAGAGAGGCTTATTTTCAACATAAGATTTTCTGCTGTGAGCACAAGATCTGTTTACCCTGCACTAGCCCCAATTTTGGCAAAGGGGAATTTTTACCTTGGTAGATTATCTATCACACCAGTCTTAGTTTTCATTGTTTCATGTGAAGTTTTCTAAACAGTTGAATTGTATCTTATGTCCATATACAGTTGGATTGGTCTAGAACAACTGGAATCTATAGCTTTGATTTCCACATACTCCCCTTCTTTTACCCTTCCATTTTAAAAGTCAACAGAAAGAACACAGTCTGGTAGCCAATACTAGGAAAATCCCAAGAGCTGGTCATGTGAGCACCTAAAAAATCAGATGCTGGCTGCACTCATCATATTTGAATGTTCCCCAACTTGGTACTCTCCAAATATTTTGGACTTAAATGCCCTTCAGCCCCAGCCTCCATGGCCAATGATCAGGGATTCCAGGAGTTGTAGTTCAAAACATCTGGAGAGCACCAGGTTGTGGTTTAGAGAGTCAAACGTGGACACCAGCTTGGAAGAGCATCATTGGTAGCACTTCTTTATCTCTTACAGAAAAGCATCAAGCAACACAGTCACCTACTGAGAATACTTCTCCATTTCTCCAGCTTGTGCTCTTGGCACCAACAAGCTATGCTGGGGAAATGAGGGCTATATCCATCTGGAAGAGCAGAGAACACCATCTAGTTGGGAATCACTGTACTTAGATGTAGAGGCCAAATACTGGGCAGGACATTGTTTAGTTGCAGGGGAGGGGAGGGTGAGCAAAGTAAGCCATTTCTTTCCTATTAGAAGGGAAGATATCCTGCTAGCCCTCCGTCACTGGACCAGCAAATAACTTAATCCTCAGCAAGCACCCCTGCTGTGGAGGAATCCAAGGATTACCAGTCCTCAAACTGCTAGCCCAGCCTTTTCAAACCTAGCAGCCTCCAGATGTATTGAATTACAGGATGAGGGGACTTGCAGTCCAACACATCTTGAGGCCGCCAGGTTCAGAAAGGCTGTGCTAGTCCAAGCTGCTAGTTATTTTGGAAACTTGTTCCAGGAAAATGTGGCCGTATTTTGTTATGTGGAAAGTAGCTATGCTAATAACACAAGCACCTATTGGTTGGTGTCTGTGACAACAGTTTGAGCTATACAGCAATGCTCTCCCCCATCTACCCATACTGTTTTTTATGTCTCACCCTTATAAATGGTGTTTCCATTTTTTAAGCTTTTCCTTTTTTTTCTTGAAGGCATTCACTTCAACCAGTCATTGAGACCAACCCTGACAGATGGAAAATAAGAACTAGTCGCTGCAACATTTCAACTTGTCCACAGTTTGAAAAGATGGTTTATAGCAGTTAACAGAAAGGTATTCCTGTGGAGTAATCCTATGCATGTTTAGTCCAAGGGAAGTCCCACTGTGTTCAATGAGACTTACTTCCAGGGAAGCGTGCATAAGATTGCAGCCCCAGTCTCCTATAGCAAATAGCAGTGATGGGGAACGTCTGACCCTCAAAATATTGTTAGACTGCAACTTCCATCAACCCTAGCCAACATAGCCAATAGTGAGGAATGCTGGGAGTTGCAGTCCAAAAACATCTGGAGGGCCACCCAATCCCCATCCCTGGCATATAGTCTCATCACACCAAAACTTCAGTGCATATGAATTCTGGATTGCCATTGCAGCATTTGCTAACTTACATCCACTGTAAATATTGTTGTCCAGACAAAATCCTTAAATGAGATAAATGTTAACAAATCCCTCATTAACCATTGGCTAGCAAAAGAAAGTTCAACACATTTCATTTCCTTTTTTTCAGGATAACATGAACTATTTTCGCATTGTGTGCATCACATACTGCAGCCCTGCCTTAATTAATTAACTACTATTACACTTGAAATGTGGACTAATTACTCAAAAAGCATTAATCAGTTTGTTAAGAACTCTTGAACAATAATGCAGATCTCTTTACTCCTGCCCCCATAAGATTTGTGCTGTATGACCATAATCTATTTATTGATACAAATACCTCCTCCCCTTTAGTTAATTTAAGGAAAACATTGTCAAAGTACCCTGGGATGAAAGGGATGATAAATAATTTTTAGACTCAAAGTTGAAGTGGATTGATTAGGAGCAATTTTTATGTTTTGTACAATAAAAAGATGAGCTACCAGGGTTCGCGGAGCCAATTTGCAGAGCAACCTCTTTTCTCTAATTGCTGCTAGACTAATGTAGAAGCACACTCCTAGGAAGTAGAGAAATCCATTTACCCAACCATGTCATTTAAGTAGGGTGCACAAGTAGTGGATTTTTCTATTTACCCTTCCTATTAGCCCTGCTACACTCCACCTGTGACCCTCATTTTATGAGGGCAGTGCTCTTTTATACAATTTTGTGACTATAATAAAGGCCCACTTTAAAATTTTTCAGAGCAGACCAAGAACATTTTTTAAGGGAAAAAAAACATAATTAGGGTCCTAACCAATCTCACTAATTCCTGGTAATGCATTGTCAGACCAAATTGTTTGATAAAAGGTCTAATAAATCCACATCTTTGGGAGCAGAAAATAGCATTTTCTCTATTACAAGAGCTACATCTGACTACGGTTTGACATTTGTGTTGCATCTACCCTTGAACATTTACCTACAGAGTGATGTCTGTGTAAGTGAAAGCAGCGGGGGTGGGGGGAAGGGGCCATTACTGGAGCCAGCTGCAATCCTAAACATACTGACTAGGAAGGAAGCCCCATTCAGCTCAGGGGGGCTTACCTACAAATAAAACATGTTTAGGATTAGACTGAAAGAGAGCATATGACAAGCAGTGCTGATGGGTATTTATGACTACCCTTTCTGTATGGAAACAGAGCAGAAGGGAAAGGTTGCTATCAGTTTAAAACATAAGCAACACTGAAATGTGGCCACCTGTAAGTCTGTGACTATAAACCAGATACTACAATGAGGAACCCCCAAAACTATAGCATGCCAAAGCACAGGAAGTGTGATGTGGAAAGATACATAGATACATTTATCGTCACTAATAAACTGCCAACTCAACTTCTAATCAATGACACACTGTCCATAGCATACAAGGTTATTTATGTTGAAGAAGACAATTAGATAAACTTACGGGAAACTATAAAAACTAACAAGAGTTAGAAATGGATGGATCCATCTGTCAGTTTCACAAGTCATCATTCAAAAGTCCATTCTGTCACTTTTTTGCATTAATCTGAGACTTTTTTTAACTACATGAAAATTCAAATTTAATTAAGTATTTATATATGTATTTTGAATGTATTTTGTCACAAAACATACATTTCTAAACATGTTTTCTGTGAATGTATACATTTATACATTTTGGCATGCTTTCAGAACCGAAAACTGCATCACAAAATTTGGAGGAGTACAAAATCTAAAGGAAAACTTATTCTGATCCACACATTTGTTCAGGAGATGCAGATCTATGTGGGCTGAAGAAAATCCTCAGGCATCCCTAAATGGAGTATGTTCAGTCCCCATGGATCCGATTTCTACAATTATCCCAGGCAAGCAAATAGTATTCATCCTCATTCACATGTGTTTTGAAGGGAAAAGCCACAGTCTATACAAACACGCAACATTCATAACTGACCCAATATGCATACATTTTTACTTCCTAATAAGGCTGTGCAGGGACACACACCCCCCCCCGATCTGACTCAGAAGCCGCTTCATGGCTTCTGAGGCAGGCCCAATTTGGCTCAGGCTGATTTGGAGGGGCCCCAATATGGCCCCGAAATGGGACTCGGATGGCCGAACCCCGCTTCGGGTCCCCCAGACACACCTGCACAAATCCCAGCTTTTACCTTGCCACTGCTGCCTCCTCCTCTGCTGCTGCCTTCTCCTCCTCCTTTGCCGCAGCAGCCTCTGCTGCTGCTGCCTCCGCTGCTGCCTTCTCCTTGCCGCCGCCGCCACCTTCTCCTCCTCCTCTGCCTCCATCATCGCCACCGCCAGCTCCTGAGGCCTGGATGTGTGCCGGCTCTTATTGCAGGGAGTCGTCATTTTTAAACTCGCGGCAGCGGAGGAGGAGGAGGCAGCAGCGACAGCAAGTGGAGGAGAAGACAGTGGCAGTGGAGAAGACGGCGGAGAAGGCAGCGGCAGCAACAGCAATGATGGCGGTGGAGGCAGCGGCAATAGAGGCAGCGGCAGTGGAGGCAGTGGGGGTGGGCGTCTCAGATAAGGGCCTGGAGGCACCAGCGTGGCTGGGCTGGGGGTGCGCACTGAGTACTTCAGATAGCCTCCAACCCACTCCGGCTCACTCTGTGCCTCCTTCGCTTTGCCTCGGAAGGGGCTCAAAGTGACCTGAAGCAGCCCGCTTCAACTTGGGCTTCGGGCTTCAGGCCGAAGCGGTGCACAGCCCTACTTCCTAAGACATTTGTAGCCATGTACAGTACTGGCTCCAAGTATTTGAGGGCCCTTTGTCAAGGCACCTTCAATGGGCCTCCCCCTCAGTGAATCTCTCACCACTATTGTCTCCAGCTGCTATTGCTCCTTATCCTTGTTCTCCTCATTTTTACCACTTGTTTGCTTGACGGGCAGACAACCCGTGAGCAAGTAGGCAATGGCATCTTCTGTTTCTCCTTCTCATCATCACTGTTGTTTGGGCCAGAGCAAGAGGCAGGTGAACAGGCAGGTTGCAGTGGTGAAGAGGGCGAGCCTTTCCAAGGGGCTCTTCTGGACAGTGGGCCCCTGCTGGGTTATGGGCCCTTGGCAGGTGCCCAGCCATGCCTACACTTGACGCTGACCCTTCCCGCATACAGAATGTATCAGAAGAGGCAACCCAGTGTAATTTCTTTTGTAACACAGCAGAGGTGGAACAGTTTGTCTGAGGTTATTCAGGCTGCAATAGTATGCATGCTTGCCAAGGAATACATCTCTTTGAAAACAGTGAGACTTTCTTCTGACATGCATATGTTAACATAGTCTTCCTGGCTTAGGAGTGACCAGATCTAAGTTTATCTATAAAGCTATTTCTTGGCTAGCAATAAGATTGTACAGCAGGAAGGGAAAGTGTATGGGACCCAGATGCAACAGATCAGACTGCTGTACTTTTAATGTGTAGAAGGGGAATCATTAGCAAAGGCTCTTTTCATGTCTATAGCTCCGCAGGGGTCAGAAAAGTAGCACCTATTGAAACGTCCTCTTCCATACCATTGTTAAGCATACAGGAGCCTTGTCCTTCCTTGCCCCTGGTCACCAATCCTTATACATCCTCTCTGTGTGGTCTGTTAACAAGGTGTTAGCAAATCTCCCTAGAGCTAGAGACGGGGAACCTGCAGCCCTCAAGGTGTTACCAGAAGCTCCAGCCAGCATGGCCAATGGTCAAGGATGATGGTGGTTGTAATCTAGCAGCATCTGGAGGCTCACAGGTTCCCTAGCCCTGCCTATGGGCTTTTTCTTGGCCTCTATTTTTCAGAGTGGCCACTAAATCTGCCAGCTTTTTCTCCTCCCCAGGACAGCTTTTGAGCTTTTGACAACTGCATCACTGTTAGAAAGTCAGCAGATGTCACTTTTCCTGATATGGAGATACAAAGAGGAGAAAGCTGCATTCGGGTATGTCACACAATCCTAAGGCACAGGAGCATGGCCGCACACATGCACACGCATACATGGTGGCATTAATGCCAGCCCCCTCCTTCTAAATTCAAGTAATAATGGAGATTGTGGGCTTCTTCACATGGAGCTTTTATCCTGCTGTTGAGATTGCTCACTCAGGGAAGTTTGCGGGTCCTTTAGATGACATCATGAACCTCTAGGGCATCTCCTGCGCTAAATGACCTGTATTTTTTTTAAGTAGATCGGAGATAATGAGCTATCAAATTACCCTGCTTGAGTTCCCTCTATGAAAAAGAAAAAGTGGCAAGAAGAGGAGCTGGACCAATGAAACATATGGAAGACTCAGTTAAGTGGGAGAAGGCAGGAGAGAGGGGAGGGGTAAAAGGAAGTGTAGGTAAAGGGAGTCCATTGTGCTCTTGCATTTAAAATGGGACCAGAAAACCCCGTTGTGGGATTTTAGACTGGTGTAGAGATGCTCTGTGTGACCGTCACCTTGATCAAACAGAGGCAGGGGAGAATTGGGCTCATGTACCTTTAATATTTAAGAGGATATTGGAAAAGTTGCACCTTGTGATGTGAAGTTGAAAAACAGTCATTCCTTCTGAAATGGCCTTTTGAACAAAATAAATCATGAGACAGGATCCCTAACCAACTTGGCATTGATGTGGTCATTTATCTTTGCCTATTTACCAGGCTAGGGGGAAACCTCTACTTTTGGTAGACTTTTTGCAAGTTCAAAGCATGCTGCCAGCCAATACTGCCTTGCACATTCCCTTTCGATCTGTTTGTGAGGGATACAGTCCTATGTACAGTGACCCGGGAGCAAGATCCATTGACCACAGTGGGACTCCTGAAGAAATACAGTGTCAGGCTGTGTGCTCCTCCCATGCTGCAAAGATGGCTGCACATTTCCCCCACTCTTCTTTGGACTTAATAATAACAGAGGTCAAAATTGTTTTAATTTTGACTTTCAGGGATGTTTATTAGAACAGGGTTTTGACAACAACATTATTTGTTAATTTCAAAGTGTTTTCATGAGACAACGTGGGGAATAAGTATGAGCTTCTAAGAAAAAAAGAAAACAGAAGTTACATTGGCAGCACACAGAGCTTTAGGCACATGGAAAACAATTCTCTGGATTGTGACTGCTTTCAATATATTTATTGCAAATGTTAGTGGACAGTGTATTGTGTGCAAAATGCTTCTGAGATTGGTGGAAATATTAACCAGCCTAACAGTAGTTAGTAATGCGACTAATTTTGTTTGGGTTGCTAATGAGGAATATGGAATTTGGTGTATATTTCACATATATTAAAAAGCTGTTTTGAACCATACCCATTAGTGTTGCTGTTATTAGTTATTTCTAGAGATCTAGTAGTAGCCAGGCGCTGTATGGAAGTCATATAAGTCCACTTTTTGCATTACAGAAATCACATCATTTCCCTTCCCAGCACTATAGTATCATTCTAATTTTTGTGTATTATACTTATTTTGTTTACAAAACCGCTTCTCACACACCCAGGAGGCAATATTCTGTGTTGACCTTGGCACTGATACATGTTAGTAATGTATTCTGAGAACTCATTAAGACCCATGCTTGGCAAAATCTCATTTTAAGTGGTATAGTTGTTAAGCAACTTTACAATTTAATTAGAACCTTCTACTGCATTTCATTAGAAGGTTATTCAGTAATTACTCAGCAGGTCTTGGATGTTTACAAATGGAGAAGTGACAGTACATAATAGTCTTAAATTATAACTGCACAGCAGGAGAAGATGCTTAAAAATGAGGAATAGATACATTGTTTTAAAAGCAGAATGGGAAAATTCAGCATTGAATATAATCACATTTTCCTAGCTATAGGTCCCTTATCTTATTAATGTTTCCATATTCAGCAAAGGATGCTTCTGCATAATGCATCTAGGCCTGCCTCAAATGTATATCTGCACCATGACTGGTACTGCCACACAGTCAGGATCCCATGCCATAGCATCTGGATCAGGGAACCATGTGAGTAGGATATGTGATGTGATTATCTCCCCATCGACTCCCAGATTCTATCATGTATCTGTCACTGCAGAATTGTTGCTCTGCCGCTTTTCATATGTGAGTAATTAAAAAAGGATGGTTGGGTTATGCTGCTATGATAAGACTGTACCTAATCTGAGGTATCACTGATTTCTTTGAAAAGGACAATGGAAATAACATGGCTGACAGTAGATACTATTAAGACCTGAAACACTTAGTTATATCATTATTTTTACATTATTTGAATGTAGCCAGAGCTGTTCTTACTCAGCTCTTTCAACATTCCTCATAGGACTTGGTTTCTAGACCCCCCGCTATCCTCTGTACATATTCGTTTGTCAAAATCTTTCTTCAGATGTGGCACCCAGAATGGGACACACTACTTCAAATGTGGCCTGACCAGCACAGAATAGAGCAGAACAATCAGTTCTTGTAATCTGGACACTATGCTTGTGTTAATGCAGCCTCCTGAGACTGCATTTGCTTTTTAGATATACAATGGAAATCCATGGTTCAGAGCTCATCTGCACCATAAACTTGCTGGGTTGCCTTAAGAAAGCCACTGTCTCTCAGTCTTGTGGTATGGTTTTTTCTAAGATAGAATTATTCTTATGAAACATTCAAATCCTTTTTAATATCATTCCTAACAGACTAGAAAGGATCCGGATGTCCTTCAGCACAAAATTACACAGAATTCTACACACATTTGTTCACTTGCTCAAGAATAATGACAATGAAATAGAACAGAGTGTTCATTCTGTACATTTCTCCCCCTAAGTGCATTGATTTATCTTGAAAAAAATAATGACAATGGAAAACTAAGCCTGTGCAGTGGGGCTATTTCTCTTTTTCCTTCTTTAGTATAGTTCTGGAGTGGGCAGAAGGTCAGTCAGGATCTACTGGTAAATCTCTGGGTGATTTGCTGTAGATCAGCAAGCGTTTCTGACTCCCAATTGTCTAACAATAGCAACAACTGAAAAGCTTTTTTCTCCTAAACTATGGTGTTGAAAAAGAACATTTGGAGAAAAACTAGGAGTGATTTGTGCATAAATAGACTTGTGAGCTTAGTTCCGGTACTGAACACAAATTTCTTGGCTCAGCATGTGCTCACAGGGACCCCGTTCCTTAATTTGTAGCTCTCTCTGCCTGCTGAGCCATATTTTGCACCTGACTCCAGTTCGGCGAGCCTCAGGATTGTTGTAAAAAATGAAGTAGAGCCCACAAGCCCAAAGTTTGCCCACACCTCATATAGCTCATCTGATTTGAGAAAATCAACCTTCTTTACAAAGTTCTTCCAGAAGGGGGGCATAGAGGAACATTTCTCTGTATCAGAGCCATGCACATATGTAAATGGGTATTGCAGTTGCACGCCCTCGGTGTCAAAAGAAATGACTTAGAGCTGTCCTCAACCTGGTGATCTCCAGATGTGTTGGACCACAACTCCCATTATCCAATGACCATGCTGGCTGGAGATGATGGGAGTTGTGGTCCAGTACCTCTGGAGAGCACTAGGTTGGGGAAGACCGGTAGGATGTCTTCCCCTTCTCAAAGAATTAAGGCCCTTTACCTTAGCAGGATGGGAGCCATTGAAATGTATATTTTCACAACACTGCTCCATAATGCCAGAAGCTCCAGGTCAAATGTGATGACCCCACAACATTACTTTTTATTTCCCCAGGCTTTTCAGTTATATGTTTTTAGTGTGTTTTAGATTTTTGGCACTAATTTTTTTCCCCTTGCTGATTTTTAAGCTTGTTTTGTACTTATTTTCTACTCTCTTGCACTGGTTTTTATGTTGATCTTATGCTGTTTTGTAGGTTTATGTTGGCTGTATTTATATTGTTGTAAATCTATTTTGATGTTATTTTATTTTGTATTTTACTGATGTTTACGTTTTGTAAACCATCTAGAGCATTTGGTTGATGGGTGCTATACAAATGACAAATCAATTGTCTTACTGTATAAAGGCAGACACTGAATGTACCTGGGGGAGGAAGAGGTAGAAGCCAAGCTATCTTATCTCCCACTTCACTGGGAAGTTTAAAAGGTACCTACATGTTTTTTGAGTTGCAACTCATCAACCTTAAGCTTAAATATTGGATGTATCATCAGCGTATGTATGGATCAATGTTGAAAAATATTCCGAATTAGTTGGGTGCTTGTTGTTGTTCAGTCATTAAGTCGTGTCCAACTCTTCGTGACCCCATGGACCATAGCATGCCAGGCCTTCCTGTCCTCTGCTCTCTCCCGGAGTAGTCACCTAGAAATTTGCTATTAGTACTTGGGAATTTGGATTCCTCCCCCCGCCCCACAGTAAGTAACCAAATACACTGGGTTGGATCCAGATTTGAGTCAGACTTACAGTAGCCCCATTGTAGTCCATGAGACTTAGTCACAACTAAGTTAAGTCCTATTAATCTCAATGGGTCTACTCTAAGTATGACTAAGTTTGGATCCAACCCATAGGAAATAAATTCTTTCCCTCCACTTGTTCAGCTATTTCTAATTATAAAAAATGGCTTTTATAATTCTTAACAGAATTCATAGCTGTGTGTTGTTACAAGAGCTGTGTAAAACAAGCCCTTTTTTTGTCCCTTGTTTCCTGGATCTTTATTAGCATGCATCCTCTAAGGACTAGTAATACCATTCCCAATATGTTGTAGACAATATTTTTCCTGTTTTGAAATAAAGTATCAAGGAGTGTGTGTGTGTTCATCCAAATTTCAATTTACATCTTTAAGAGCTGATTACTCTGTAACTGTACCTGTTAAGACACTTCTTGAACTAATAAGCCACTTACACTCATCATTAGCTTGTCATAATTATTGCTTACATGTTAGCAATATTTTCTTTTAATTGCTACAAAGAACACCTTTTTTCCAGAAATCTTTGGCATATGTTTTCACTGGGTCTTTTAAAATCCATTATTCAAACTTAAGAGTCACCTGTTCAATCAAACACTAATATGGCAATATGGGCCTTTGCCTTTTATTGTTACATTTCAAAAAAAATTAGATCAGGGATAGGCAACCTCTTTGGATGCATGGGCACAGCAACTTCATCCACTGTTGAGGTTTTCATCAATAAAGGAACCAATAAGTGGTTCCTTCAGACTAAAATATATTATCTAAGCCTGAATTGTGAATGTTTGACATAATTTCTACCCACATGAAAGTTGTTGCACAAAAACACATTCAACCAGTAGACTAGGAGGTCTGGCTGGTGGTAGTTGCTGGATTGGGTCAATGCACCATCATCCAACATTGTACAAATGTTTTGACAGTACTGATCACATGTTTTGGGTGAAGAAGACTGAATCCAGATCCTAACTCCATCAGGTGATTGGTTGAGAGATTTCATCTGTTCCATGGATGCCATTCTGTGGATGAATTCAGACATCCTTGATGCAGCAATAAATGCACAGCTCATGGCTATGTGCTAGGATTTGTGGGATGAGGCCTTTGCCTTTTATTGTTACATTTCAATCAAATTAGATCACAGATAGGCAACCTCTTTGGATGTATGTGCACATTAGGCTATTTGAGAAACTGTCCTGGGCACCATCACAAAATGGCTGCCATGGGAGGCATAGGTAGTCACAAATGAAGATAAGTACCCTGCCTAAAGCATTGAGTATAAGGCAGAGATGGGTTCTGAGCCCCAGCACAGTACACAACTCCTTTGAATGCATATTCTTCTGTGCTAACAGAAACCTATTTCACAGAATGCGAACACCCCAGCTAACCACCCATAGATGCTCCCTGTCACACATACCATATGCTGCAGTCATCTAGTCTCTCTCCCTCCCGTGTCCATCATGCATGCATCTACATGTCACTCCCTTCTCTTCACAACTACATGAAAAACCACACTCACTTTTTCAGAATCCTTCCAAAATCTCTCAAAACCTCTCTCTCCCTCTCTCACACACATACAGCCCCCATCCATTCAGACTAGCACACAACCCTCCTCAACCCACAAGTTGCTCCCAGATGGCTTCTCCAGTCCCTGCTGGCTGGCTTCCTGCTGCTCTCCTTCTTCCCCTCCCTGCTGGCTTCCCTGACCCCCCACCTGGCTTCCCTGACCCCCCACCTGGCTTCCCTTTGCCCTTCCTACACCCCCTGCTCTCTCTAGCCCCTCCCTTAGCTTATCAGACAGAAATAACTAAAGTCGCTTTATCCCTTCTCTTTCTTGGTGGCTGACTGCTCTGCAGAGGAAAGTATCAGTCTGCAGTTGCCCACCATCTTCATTTCCTAAGAATGTCTCTGAGCCCCACATGTGGCCCAGAGGCATTCATGGGAAATTAAAATGGCAGTGGCTGGAGGCCCTCACTTTGCTTTGAAGGGATCCCAGTTGTTGGTAAGAAAATCTGTTTTTGTTTTTTAAGGTGAGATGGGTAGGGCACCTCGATGGGTGCCAAGAAAGGTATCCGGGGGCACACTGGTGTCCACAGGCACCACGCTGTTTACCCCTAACTAGATGGTGTATTTTTCCTCATTAGTTTTGTTTTTTTTAAATTCAAGCATCATTCAAGTTTCATACACTTCTAAATTAAAAGCACACACATTAAAACTACCATTAATACTTTCTATGGATATATGATCTACAAACTGAATTAATGTATCCATATTATATTTCATTTTGTTTACTAAGGCTGCAGTAATATACCCACTCTCCTGAATGTAATCCCCACTGAACTCAGTAGGAATTTCTTTTGAGTAATTATGCAAAGGATTGCACTGAACATTTCCTAAGTTGAGATATGCATTTTTCAGAATTTATCATAAACAGGGCAGCAATTAAAAATATAAGATACTGCTGAATACTTTGAACATTTTCTTAGCTAAGCTCCAGCTAGCATAGGCACTGTTACGCACTATCAAAAATTAATGAAAAACTTCAATCTCTCTGTGAAAAGCTTATTTTGGGTGTGGGGGGGTACTTGTAAGCTGGCTTAGGAAATTTTATTTTTAAAGGTGGAATGTATCTGTGTACATATGTGTGTGTGCGTGCACATGCATATACACATACACAAAATGCATGAGTAAATCAGGTTGGTTATCTTATGAATTTCTGAGCTTGAGAAAATAGTCCACTATGTTTATGAACAGTTTAATTTATTTCAGGTTTTTCAAAATGCATAGGTTACAAATGCCATGATGTGCAAATGCTTTAAAATTAAGAGAAGTATATCACAATTGGATTGCATTCCAGCTATTTATATGTCACCTTACTTTCAGTAATTCTGCAAAGGATGAAAAGCTTTAAGAATGAGCTCCTTAATATCAGATTACCACTTCCCCACCAACACCTTGTTTTCCTGATATTTTGAGGAAGTATTTACTGTATACACAGAACCTTTTGCTAAAACAGACAAATACACCGAGTATAGGAAAGCTAAACTAAAGACAATATGTTTTAGTATTAAAGTATTTCCCCATATTCTACAACTGACTTTCTCTGAATTCAAACAGCAGCAAAACAGCATCATCACCAAATACCAATTTTGATATAACACTTTTCCAGGGATTACAATCAAAGTTGTCACTTAAATATCATATATATAAGCGTCTTCTTAAATCATTCAAATCATTTGCATTAATGTCTTGCAAAACTATTACTGTTGCTTTTGTCTGGGTAGGATTAAATTTGATGGTCATCAAACAACAGAGGTCTATTAGTTCTCTTTGGCAATTCTGTAAACCCTCCTTGAGCTTTGGGCACTGGATAGGATCTTTCCTTAGTTGTTTCATTTCAGGTACTGAAAATCCAATCAAGCTTGTTAGAATCTCATCAGCGAAATCAACTTCTAGATAAGCTGTGCCATCGGATATTTTTGCTGTCACACTCCAGAAGCCACCACTGCTTGTGAGATTTCCTGTAAGAGTTACTATAAATGCTTTAACTTTCACAGTGATAATACCTATGGGCTTGTTACTTAATAAAACTGATAAATATGTAAAAGGAGAGGCATCGAGACCAACTTTGTGGCAGTTATTCTTTATTCTGCAGGTCTGTATATCATCAGAACATTGTTCAAATTCTGCATTAATATCTGTTAATCTATTGTTAGAGATACCAAAGGTCTTTTCATTGCTTTCACTACCTCTCTCTTGTACAAGCTTATTTCCCAAATAGTCATCTAAGGTCTGGGTGTGCTGCACATTATGTTTTATAGAAAGACCTCTTGTGCTTTCTTCAGTTGTATCACACTTCCCTCTTTCACCAGATTTCTTTTGTCTGATAAGCTGGTTATCTGTGTTAGTACTTATGTTGAGAACATGCATCTCTTCTTGCTGAATCTCATCTTCCAAAAGTAGATCATCCTCCAATGGAAATTCACCAAGATCATCTTCCATGTTTTCCAAAACTGGAACACTTTGTTCTTCATGTTCTGCAACGACTACTGTAGGACCTTGCTGCAAGCAGCTTCCATTGTTGGAAGAAAGAGAATGTGTGGTAGAATTTAAGCTGGTACTTCTGGTGCAATATCCACTATCAAGAGGGGTTTCATTTATCATTAATTCATCATTTTCCCAAAGACTTGCCAGGAGCTCTTCATCAGAAGGGCCTGGGATTTGGCCTACTTCATCAGGTCTTGAAATCCCATATTCACCAATATTTGATCTCACAGCATTAGGTGAGTCGGCTTCTTCTCCAATTAGCCTAGCAAGAACTCTTTCCACATTATATTCCTCTACAAGGCTATCCACTTCACCTCCCAACAGTCTCACATTTTCTGGCTTGAGCAAAAGAACACCTAAACGATAAGCAACTTTCCCTTGTATCATAACTTTTGTACCTGGTGGGAGACTACTGTGGATAACAGGAACAGGGTGGTATTCCATACCTTGAACGTGATGGATACCATCCGTCAGTTGAAGCATCAACATTCGAGTAGGTTTTGCCTCCCAGGATCTCAAGGTTCCCTGTGTATGAGCAGTTATTTCCTCATTTACAGTATTTTTCCCTCTTATTTTTTGCAATTGGGAATAGGCAGGCTGACTCACATCAACAAGTGAATCAATTTGTATGGAATAAAAGCCATTCAATTCTCCTTTTGGATCATTTAAAATGCAGTCAGGGAGAACAGGGCATTCAAGATCTCTGAGATCTGTAAGAAGCCATTGCTCAAAAACTTGCTTGTTAATAGAAGCCTGAGCCAAACTGCTACCGCCATTTTCCTGTTGAATCCAGTCAATACAAGCTTCTAGCCACTGTGCTGGAACCTTCACATGCCATGTAGATGCAAGCCAAGTTTCTACTCGTACTGCAAGACCTGATGCAGTCATTTTCTCCTGGCAATGTGTGAATGCTCTGAAATGAAAAATAGTAACTTTTCTGACTAAGCATAAGCATTTACTACACAGCCGATTAAACAAGCTATTGCCTATGGAAGCTCATGCAGAAAATGAGTTGCTCTCTAGACTTACATATTTTAATCCAAAATTGAACTAAACTCAGTCCAAGTGATAAACTAACCAAGTAAACTACCAGTTACATACTCATCTAGGGAAAGTAGCCGTTGCCTGTAATTCAGGAGCTAAGCAGCAAACTAGATTTTTCCTACCTCCCGCTACTGTCATCTCATTGTGTTACATTTCCCAGACTAGGAAAACATAACACAGTACTATGACAGCCAAAAGTCCTCTCGGTGCATTAAGGCAAGGAGATTAGCAATTGCCTTACATTCAATCCAATTCATGTTTACTGAGAATATATTGCCATGCATACCTTAGTGCAGCATTATATTTCTCCAGCAGAAGAAATGTACTACAACACTGTCTTCTGATGTTAATCTCAGGCAGGACTGATACTAGGCTGGCCACGGCCATAATGGCTACAAGAGGAAAGGATGGGAAGCAAGTGGCGGGTAGGGCAGGATGTATGAAACCACCACCTGAACATGCGTAACCCAATCCTAAGTAGGCTTATTCTGAAGTAAGTGCCAAGCTTTAGGAGTTCAACAAGACTGTGGTAAGCATAAGAAAATGGGCAGGATCCAACAGGGGTCTTCCACACATAGCCAGTCCTGGTGCACGTACAGCCCCTACCGCTGGTGGCTGTGATGTAGGGCTTCCAGGGGCAAGCCTGGAAACATGAATGAGACCAATGCAAGATGAATAATGTATGAACTGCGGTATCAGCATATGCACATATATAAATCATGAACAAATACTAAATGATCAGTAAAACAAATTCTGAAAAGAAACAAAGCACTGAATATGTTGGCAAACAACTACCCTCATACAATTCCAAAATGGTTCTTAGCACTCTAATATGAGGAAAATACAGCTTTCCTAACTTTTTAACTGTCTCTGCTTCTAGTTGAAGTGCCTTCAACAGCAGCCTGAACAGCAGAAATTAGAAAGGAGAAAGAAAGAAAATGTCCACAAGGAACCAGGAGAGGGCATTTTTGTAAACTAGAAACGAGATGGTGTTGAGGGCAGGTTCTGTTTGTTGATGCCCCACAGATAAGCAAGTTCGCATTTTATATTTACATACTACTGACATTTATTAACTTTTTTACAAGCTGGGCTAATCGCGCGGGGAGGTGGGGTGCTGCACCCAAGCTTTCTGCCCTTTGAAATAATAGAGAAGGCGATACTCCAGAGCAAAACTTCCTGTCTGGGGAGGCTGAAGTTACCCCAAGTAAAGCCTTCATAAATGGATTAAGGTTCCAATCCTAAACACGCGCCTACTAGGGAGCACGTCCATTTAATACAGTAGGGCTTACTTCTGAGTAAACAAGCTGAGGAGCGCGCTGGAGGGCTGCCGTCCCAAGAACACCCACTGAACCCAACCGGGCTTACGTCTGAGGAAACATGCTCAGTATTGCACTGCACCGTTATTTGGGCAATGAAAAACGCGCAAGTCGGTAAGGTTTAAATTGTTTGGTAAGCTGGGTGCTGCTTTTTAGGGTATCGTACGCGGGTGGCCCCCATCTCAACCCTGCTTTTCTCCCTCTCCCTCCCTCTCTTTTCTTGATGGGAGACGCTAAGGATCCCCTTCTCCCACCGCCTCTATAAAGGGAACGATGCGTCCTCTTAGCCCCCCGAGGCCCGTGCCCCACGTACGTGACAAGCCTTCGGTCCCCGTTCCGCCATCACATGGCCCAAGCCTTCCCCCCCTCCCCTTTTGTCTTAAGCGCCAAAGCGACTTAAGAACCAAACTTCCCGGGCTCGCGAGACGTCAGCCCCATCAGCTACAGCTCGCGAGGACGAGGCGGAGTTTTCGCCGTCGCCATCTTCGTTCTATTTCCCCCTCACGCACACGACCTCAGGTCAGTTTCGTTCTCCTTGAACCTCTTCACGCTCTTTTTGTAACCGCACTGATTTGGATTGGTCGTCCGCTTTTATTTAAAAAAATAGAATTAGTATTATATGTAAGTATCACGTGTTATCCGAACAAGGCGGGAAAGCAAAGAAATAAGGAGAGAGAGGAAGGGGGAGAGGGAGGGAGGGAGGGAGAGAGAGAGAGAGAGAGAGAGAGAGAGAGAGAGAGAGAGAGAGAGAGAGAGAGAGAGAGAGAGAGAGAGAATGGATGGATGCAGGCGTAGGAGCAGCACCACTCGTTTGGGCGGCTCAAGGCCGAGCTTGCGGCGTTGGCGCGCCGACGGCCGCCACGGAGGGCGGGACTCGGGAGCGCAGGTAGTGAAGGACGGCCGCGGCAGCCAATCGGAGCTCGGCGCCGCGGCAGGCGAGCCAGTAAGAAGGCGGCCGTGGCGAGTGTAAGTGCGCGCGCGCGCGCGGCGGCGGCTTTCTGATCCTGTTTCACACTCCCAGAGGCGGATTCGGTGGAGTTAGTGCGCTGCGTGGTAAGGAGCCGACAGGGCCTAAGTGTAGGCTTCCACTAGCCACCCTCCTCTTGTATCTGTGGGGAATAGATCTCTCGGTATTGGGTTCTCACCATCGGGCCTCAGAAATTTTCGGTGTGTATATGTAAGGGGCGGGTAGGTTCGCCGCGGGGAGGGGACGCTGGTGTTGTGGAGCAAAGGCAGCCGTTTCGGTCGTTCCTCTAAATTCCACCTCTCGCCGTCGCCTCCCAGCCTGCCACGCCGCCCCGGTCCGTCGAGTTCCTTCATTAGTTGTGGGCCCCGCTCCGGTAGGGGAGGAAGGCGAAGGGACTAAGCGAAGCTGCTTGTTCTGTAGCGGTTGCTGCAGAAATCATGGCGGCTGAGGGAGTGGGGGGAGAAGTGGGGCGGTGAGGGAGCGACAGGCGTTTCCCTCTCTCGTTAGGCCTGTGGACCCTGGCAGAGCCTAACCGTCCCGACGCTCGCTATAATCTTTTCCCGCTCCCCGTACGGAGACGGCAGACCTCTTTTGTGTCTCCCGGAGCGGAGGGGCCCGTCTCCTGGAGCCGCCGCGTGGCGGTTCGGCTTCCGCTCCCGGCTCCTCCTAGCAGCTCGTGATCGCCATTACAGCGGAGGCTGCTGTTAGAGCCGCCATTTTTAGTCCCGTTGCTTTCCAGCAAAAGCAAGTCAAGATTATGCAACTGGACGTTCAAGGTCCTTATTCTTTTCTCTCCTTGCACGGTCCCGCCCCGCCCCCCCAACGGTTTGTAACGAGGAGTAGCCGTTAAATCGGACCCGCCTCGACCCTCGTGGTTCGTAACTGGAGCGGCTGGGTCTTGCGCTACAGTCCATCCTGTCCGCTGCGCCAGGGGGAGGGAGGAGAACTGGAGAGCCTTTTTGTTGCAACGGAGAATGAAATTATAGCCGAAGCCTTGGCATTTACGGCACCCTTCCCCCTCCCTCCACATAGAGCCAGCATCCGTAGGTTGTAATAATCTTACTTGGCGCTACCTGCCTGATACAGCTGTTGCTCCCTCTGTTGCTAACAACATTGTGAATTGTTTTCATCCAGCAGGCTCCTTTATGGTAGAAACCGAAATCCTTTTAGAATCGCGGTTGTGTGTTGGGTGGTCTTTTGACAAGGTTGAACCAAACACAGAGACCGAAGAAAAAAACAAAGATGGTTTTATTTTCAGCAATAGCAGGCTTATTATAAATGGAAATAACACCACTGTTGATCCTTTCTCATTTATTGCTACTGTTTCTGTCATTACAGTGTGTTAGAAGAACATTATTGGTTGAAATCATACACTAACTGCAAGACTGTTCAGTTCTTCTAAATCTTTTTCTGATTTAGTTGCCCTGGAATTATTATTGAGCTGAATTAACTCTTGCTTTGTTTCAAGAGGGGAAAATAGTGCTGTTTCTGCTTAACTGGATTCAAAGAATGTTTTGTGTATAATGTTGAAGTTTTTCCAGTAGAAGTTGAAAATGGCAAAAATTTGCATGGTGGTATTAGTGACGTTGTGGAGCTAATCAGATGTGGGAATTCTTCACATACACAAATTGTCTACTTCGCAAAACAAGACAACCTACTTATCTTAATTAATAAAAATGGAAGCTCTGTTCAGTATTTTCCCCCATTAAAATCTGCAAGATTTTCTGATTGAGCTGAAATAGACCTGCAACACTGACAAATACACTATGTCTCAATTACAGTTCAC
The DNA here is from genome assembly GCF_057233095.1 of Heloderma suspectum. Taxonomy (NCBI): domain Eukaryota; kingdom Metazoa; phylum Chordata; class Lepidosauria; order Squamata; family Helodermatidae; genus Heloderma; species Heloderma suspectum. The sequence goes on from NC_139459.1 coordinate 94,082,325, forward strand.
AAAAATGGTTGGTATTGATGAGTAGTTATATACTTGTTGATATATGCTTCCTTGTCTGATTTTTATTTTAATTCTGGAAACCTACTCTGGAAACGAACAAGACCAACACTTCATGTATGTTGCTTTTCATAGGCTGTCTGATCTTTGATCCCGCCCAGAACGCTTAAGGTTTGCTTAGCGAAGCTATATAATATTGGTAAGTGTTGGAAACCAAATATCCCCCACCCCATTCATTTCTTTAGCATGGTAAAGGCAGTTCACTGTCTTCTTCTAAGCACTTCAGTATATTCATTATTTGACAGGTTTTATCTGCAAGTCTAACAATGGAGACTGAACAGCAAGAGGAGACCTTTACTAATACAGAAACTAATGGTAAGTTTTCTTGTATATAACCTAAAATTACAGCTTTTATTGGCTATCATGTAACAATATGGAACTTCTATCAAGAGCATATAATTCATTAGTGCTATGAGTTGTGGCCACTGGATGAATAAATATTTAATTTTCAAGCTGTGTATACTAGGGCTCTCTGGAAAGGATTATTTTTATTACCTAGTAGGGGTGTGTGTGTGTGTTTCATACAGTTCCATTCAATGTTATGTGAGTGGACTTTTGCTCACATAATACTGCTTCCCCTTTCTGTCCTACCACTACCCCCCAGATCTGCTCTGGAAGGTCCCCAAATGCTCTGGAGCAGCTTTGGGCTGAGTGGGAGGGGCTGCACGGGAAGGGGGAATACAATCTGCCAGTGTTGTCAGTTCTACTGGAAGGTGAATAAGGAAGACATTTTTTTCAAAACTTCTGAAGACGATTGTATCGCCCAGCAGTGGTGTTTGCAAAATGTTATATATGGGCTAAATATTTTCCCACTGTGAACATTTAAAATTATTACATAAGTAAGTGTATAATAGGGTTGTTATGCACCCATAAACGTAAGTGGAACTTGAAGATGACCCAAAATAAGCTGGGTTTGGATATTAATTGTTACAAATTGGTATTGTTGCCATTAATGTGAATAAAAAACAAACCTTGCTAACAATACTCAAGTGGCTTTATATGGCTTTGTAGTTTCTCATAGCTTTCAACAGAACTGGGCAGTGAAATCCCTAAAAAGTTATATTGCAGCCATCCTAGCTTAATACTGCGCTGTTATCTGTTACATTTACTTTATTAATGCTGGTCAGATAGTGATAGCTTGTACCCGAATTAGTCTTTATTTGTAAAGCTTAAATCTGGGGTTATAAATTTCATAGGTAAAAGAGCCATTAGTTAATGCATGTAATAAAAGTACATTTGCTCTGTTTGGAGAAAAAAAATGGTTTTTCGTTTACCTTCTAAAATATTAGGCAAACGTCCAGCTGAAGATATTGAAGAGGAACAGGCCTTTAAAAGGTCTAGGAACACTGATGAGATGGTGGAACTGCGCATTCTGCTTCAGAGCAAAGTATGTGCATAATTTTTTTTGCAAATTATGTACATAGTATTTTGTTTAATTTGACTGTTCACATTAGAGAATTAGTAAAGTGCTTTGTATAAGAACACCTGATAACTGGTTTTAAGCATTTGGCCGAATTCAGATTTCCATTCTGAAGAAACAATAAAAAGTTTTTTTGCAGTGTGAGCCAAGAAAAAGATTTTCAGGATGGCTTGCCAGATAATTGTAAGAGTGGGTGTGGCTGTATTGTATGTTTAATTTTCTGGAATTTGGGAAACTCATGTAGAGCTCAGTTGTTGGGGGGGAAAGAACTACTTTCTTGATAAATTCAAATGATTCTGGATATTGGCCCTATTTACAATTTTATAACTTGCACTGTGCTAAAAGATACTATGGCAGAATATTGTGATGTTTTAAGAAATGAACATCAAATCATATTCTACTTGCAAATATGTCATTTGTTGTAATAACTAACAGCCATGTGTCTAGGTTCTGTTTTTGTAACTTAGGGTGCAGCATGATTGTGCCCTGGGTACTCGTAAGTCCCTGAACTCAGAGGCTCATGGGTGTCCTATGCAGAAAGTGCTTCCCATGCTGCATTTTAGCTAGACAGGCAGTTTCGGGCAGCGGGTGAAGCTGGACCAGCAATAGGAAAAGATGTAAGCCAGCTGCCCCGGCCATTTCCCCTCTCTGCCCCCAGGAATGCCTCTTTTCCCCTGTCTCCGCACTCCGTTTACCGAATTTAGGGGGGGGGCAGCCAGCGTGTTTTTCTCTGTGCTGGTTATGGGGGCGAGGGGTTGGGGACGTGGTTTCCTGGCTCTGAGCCTGAGTCTTTGAGCACAGATCCAGGAATCCAAAAAATCCTGTGTCCCCCAGATGCTGTCTAATAGACATAGGCCTGCTCCCTTGGCCATTTTTTAAAATGTGACAGAACCTTATGAAATGAGATATTGACCTGGTTCACATGATCAAAATAAGCCACTGTGGCATAAGCTACGATGCTTTATTTAAATCTCAGCACATGTGGGGTACAGGTTGTCATGTCATCCAAACCTGGGAGACATGGCTTGTTGGAGGGGGGTAACAACCCTGCGATAACCTGTGGGTTGTTAAATAAGCCACTGTGGCTTATTTTGATTGTCTGAACTACCCTTTTATGCAGTGTCCACTTCCTCCCTCCTCCCTGCCCCTTTTTTCTTTATTTAATGCATTTGGGAAACTCTAACTTGTAACTTTTTTAGAATGCTGGAGCAGTGATTGGAAAAGGTGGCAAAAATATTAAAGCACTTCGTACAGACGTGAGTATTTACAAGTTAAACACTGATTATTTTGCAGAACATGGCATTTAGGGCAGATTATGTACACTTCTAGCTACTGTGAAAAATTTATGTAGGTCTCTAGTATAAGCCATTTGTAATTATTTTTAAGCTCAGGTTCCAGGATATTCCATTCGTATCATAACTAAAACACAGAATAAGTCATGTGGAAAGATTCCTGTCCCTTATTTTACAAAAGCCTTACACTAAAATGTGTATTTTATTGCCTTAACTTGCTGTATTGGTGAGCTCAAATTTCCTATTAAAAATAATTCCATTTCTGGAATATATTACTTATGACTATTCTTTACCCAGCTATAGAATGAGCTTGGTTTAAACAGTCTATCTCTTCGGGACAGAAATGGTCAGACTGGCATGATTTTATGTATGGGAGCAGAGCATTATAGATGCATCCTAACCTGGAAGGAATTTTCAGTAAACATGAGTTGACATTTTTTTTTTTTATAGTGGGTTGACTCTTGTGAATAGACACTATGCTTTGTAAAAAGCAATTTCTTTATTGTGCATAATCGTCAGTATTTTAAAGTAGTAATATTGGGTATTGAAATATTTGGCACTATATCATTTCACATTGTGTTTGATATTTTCATTATATTATAAAATAAACTCCTGCAGAATGTTACAACTGTCAACTTTAGTTACTAGATCTGAGGTATAAGCAAGAACTGGTTAGCGACCACATGTGCATTAACTGACCTTTCTGAAGCTAGTGTACTTAAAAATTCACCTACCTAAATCCAGATTTCATACATATAATTCCTGGATTAGTGGCTTTCCCAATTTTCCTAGGATTTCAGTAATCTGAAACTCTACGTATTTTGTGTCTACCCTCACGAGCCAGCCTGCTACTGCAACTTATAATGTTAAAAGTAGTTTAGGCCAAGTAACTCATTTTTACGGTCCATAACTGTTAAGCCACAGTCAATGTAGCTATCCGTTATTGTGTTAGTCTTCAGAACAACTTAAGCTTGTTTCATTGAGAGTAATGAGTATAGTTTGTATTAAATTAAAATTTATTGCTTTTCCCCCTCTTCCCTCTCCTTGTTTTTTTGGCCATATATCTCTCCGTTGCCCATGTACTGGATCGACTTGCCCCTGCGTTGCCCACCATGACGTTGGCCCATCCGCCCCTGAACGCCCATGTGAAAACCCTGGTTGGCTATGCCCAAAAATGTGCTCGTTGCCAAACGGGTGCCTTACTTGACAACTTCTGATTGAATGCCCATGCCCAATGCCAACATCCACGAACGCCAATGACCAATGCAGTACAATGCCAGTGTTTCAGTCCCAGACAGCAGTGGCCCCGAGCGGTATGTCCCAACAGTTTATGCCTCACTGCCTGATTAGAAAGAGAGAAATGTATATTATTACCTGCCTTTATATAATTAAATAGTATCCCCGTAGACGGTGTATTGTTTTTTTAAGTTTTCTGTCTTATTTTCCCCATTAAGTCTTTTTTGTCACTGAACTTTTACGTGAGTTGCCCACCCAACAATCCACTAATTTTATTTCAATGGAAGGAGCACAGCTTCAATTGTTGTATATTTGCTGCATTGTAAATCAGATTGTTTCAAAATAGTCTCTTGCTCTGCTCTGTCTTTGTGGCCCACCTTGCTTCCCCAGCATTGCCTGTTCATAATTTTTTCTGATGAAATGCTAACTCCTGGTTCACTCTCCTTCACTTCTCATTTGTGTTGTCTTTTTTGTCTTGCATTTGTATTCGTTTTCTTGCGGAGCCCATTAGTAATCTAATTTCTAACTGGTCTCATGACCCTATTCCAAATATAATGTTCACCACTTGCATATTCCCATGTCTCCTATGAGAAGATGTGCCAGTTTAACAATGTAATAGCGAGGGTGTCCTAAATTAATGGTGGCGGGGAACATCAGTATTCACTCCTACTTTCAGTTCTTCGTCAGTTTCTTGTCCACTTAATCTGACTCCTTTCACGAAGCTCGTTCTCTATCTCCAAAACCTTATTTTAAACTTGTACCATTTATATTATTGGGCATAAACAAAGGTGCATGTGCTGTAACTTCAGTAAACAGGCTTACTTAAATGGGGAATATTAACTGTAAGTTCTACTCAGTAAAGTTGACTTATAATCCATACAATTATGAATACACAACTTACTTTACCTTTTTTCCTATCTTGTTTGTGACACCTGAAACGTACTTGACAGCATACTGAGTATAAGTGCAGATATTGAAACAATTGGAGAAATTTTGAAGAAAATTATCCCTACTTTGGAAGAGGTAAGTGTTAATCTTATTCAGGATTATGCATCTGAATGACTAGCTTAGAATGAATTCATTTTCTGCAGCTAACTTTCCCTACCCATTAAAATATGGAAGCATGTCCCCTGGCAGCAGGGCGTGTATGTCAAGACTTGTGTGTTTTGTGCACCAAATCAAATTAAGCTTTAATTTTAAATAATAGGCATATAGGAAGGTTCCTTATACTGAGTCAGGCCTTTAGTTCAGTATCTGATTGGCAGCAGCTTTCCAGGATTTCACAGAGTGGACAGTGCCAGCCTTTCCTGGGGATGCATTCCCAGGGATTGAACTTGAGACTTGGCTGGAAAATGTATGATCCAACCACTGAGCTACAGCCCTTCCTGTAATATCTCAAATTGCATTATGCTGTGATATCAGGGTCACTATTTGTGTGGTTGGGGGGCCTTGATAAGTAGGGCTTCTCTGTTCTTCCAATATACTGAACCCGTCTTGATTTAAGAGTTCCACAGTTATTTGAATCATGGTGTGTAAACTATTTATTGGAGAGCTGAGTCTCAATTTAATGGGTAATAAATGTTGGATGTTCAAAGTGGAGAAAAATTACCAGCATGTCACAGTGTTCTTAAATTATACTTTCACTGAATTTACAGATACATACACACAAACAAGTATGTAGTAACTGTTTAAAATGGATACTATTTTAGACAAACTTCTTAATGCACTTGTCATTCTTCTCGCCTCCTTCCCCGCTTCCTCAATCTACAGTATCAGCATTACAAAGGAAGTGACTTTGACTGTGAGTTAAGGCTGTTGATTCACCAGAGTTTGGCTGGAGGAATTATTGGTGTCAAGGGTGCTAAAATTAAAGAACTTCGAGAGGTAACAGTTTTGTCCTTTGAGTTAAGCTTTGCTATTTTGAAAATATTTTCTCATTGAACATGCTATAGGGCACAATTATATTACTAGTACTTGTACGTTAGGATGTGGTGTGGAACCTTTTGCAGAATAAGTGGGAACCTGCTGAGGGCTACATGCCATCAGTGGGTGGAGCCAAACCCAAAGTGGACAGTGTTGGCAGTGGTCAGGGCCATCCCACATTCTTATACACACATGCACACACCCATTCTCACACACAGTAGAAACCCATTCATTCCTACACGCATAATATATATGTCCATTCTCACACATAATAACCCACATACACATGAGTGTTTACATGGAGGGGAAGGTTAGCCCTTCTTTTCCCACCTGTGATCTGCCCAAGTCCCCCCACCCCACCCCCAGTAAAATAAGGTTTTGGAAATGCCTTCAGTTGAAGCCAATTTTATTTATTTACAATTATTTATACCTCGCTTTTCAACATACTAATCCCTTCAAGATGGCTTACAAATAGCCCACAGGTACATTAGTAAAATACAGTAAACAATATTAAAATATAATTGTTCATAAGGATTCTTCCCCACAGGGTGGTTAGTAATAGCCAGGAGGGGAGGGCCTGTTGAGTGGGAGCATGCACCTGACCTTCTGGTCTTTTCCTGCGTCCCTGTCTCATAGAATCCTCACATGGCAGTTGGTCCTGTGCATTAGGATATGAGAATATGAATACCTCAATATTAGTGGTACTTTAGTGCTGTTAAAGGATTGTAAAAGATTTAGAAATCTAAATATTAGGTGATTAAATTAGAAATATTCATTATTCTTTCAGTGAAACAGAGGGGAGATAACCATACACTTTTAATTTTTTTCTTGTGTGGTTTCTTTTTAGTTCTAGTTACTAAAATTGGTAAGGCTCTCTAATGATTCTGTAATATTTAAAGTGGATTCTCATTTACTAGCTGAAGCAACCATTGCTAAATAGGGCTTACCTTTTGATGGAATGTGTACTTGAAAGATTGGAGCACCATAACTGTACTACCAAGGTGGTAGTGGCAGCGGCAGTGGCTTTCCTAAACCCATTCTGTTTATTTGTAAGTTCACCAAAGCTTAAGCCTGTTAAATTCACTGTCATTTTGCAAAACCTGCATTTTACAGCACAAACAAGAAACCTGTTTATTTAAAGGCTTCCCCCCCCCCTCTTCAGCCAAACTCAGGTACCAGTTTGAATGCTTGCTCATAGGGGGGAAGTACCTTGTGCATAGAAAAACAGCATGTCATGAAAAAGGCAAGATTGTGCTGTTCTTCTTGACAATACTACTTTTCTAACTAGTTTTTTTTCTCAAGGAAAAGCATTGAAACATTCATTCTACCTTCCCCTGCAATTTGAAGTGGTACAGTCTTTACTCCACGAATCTGTTGATAATACAAACTGGCCTTAAGTGAACCCCAGGAAAAGAAACTATAAGCGGGGTAATGCCATCATCTCACCCCTGATTGTCCCATGGCTATATGTTGACACTGGTGCTTGACTAATGTAAAGCTCCAGCCGAAACCTTTCCCACATTCAGGATAATGCAAGGGCTGTTCCCTGCACTGGTGCTGACGGAGGGTGGTATCCTGACTGAACCTGCACCCATGTTCCATACAGACATAAGGCTGCTCATCCTCACAAAATATTCCACAGTGCTAGTCTGTTGAAAACCTATTTGACTCCTGGAATAGGAAGATTACTTGGGCAGTTAGCTCCTAATGGTTCACCCATAGTTGCTAGAGCATAATTCTCTAGCTTAATGAGGATTGGTAAGTAACAAGGCAGTTTTTTATTTTGAGCACAGATGGAACAAAACATACACTGAATCCAACTGAACATGGATTAAAAGTCCATTTGAAGGCCTATTTTGTGGCAATGATGACAGCAGCAAAGAAATCTGCCACAGTTGTACACAATTTTGTCTAGCCAGTGTTTTACAAGTGGTGAATGGTCATTTGCAACCTGGCTATTGGTCACTGGCATGTTTAGCACATTCTAGCCCATTGGGCCAGTTCTGCAAAAGAATTTCTTCCATTCCTCATTAAGGGAGGACTTAGTTCCATCTAATCTTAGAGGCAGTAGTAAGACCATAGCTAAAGAAGCCTTTCCTAGAACCCAATTGACTGAAGAAATATAGGCCAACTTCCATTTTCTAGTTGTGATGGCTGAGCAACACTGGAATATGAATTATCAATATTTTAAGGCCAAGCTTTGGGGCTAGGATTACTTTGGTCTTGCCCTATTTTTCTACCTTCATGGGGAGTGTGACCCTGTTGAGTTTCTTCAATACTTCATGGTTATTGATAACAACAATAGAATATTTCTGGGTTAACTGTTTGTGTTGGGGGCACTATTCCACAGTGGGTTTCCTCCTACCTCACTAGGAGATTGGTGTTGTCCCCTCAGACAGGTTGTGGGATTCTGTAGGGGGTCTGCTTTCTCTTCCATGTTGCTGTAATATCCATACAAAACTGCTGGGAGAGGGCATCCAAGGTTTTGGAGTGAGTCCTTATACCCAGCTCTGTCTTTCCATGTGAATCAGCTGTGGCAATTTTGTCCATGGATTTCTCTGCATGAGATCAGCAATGGGATGGATAAAAATGAATAAATTGACACCAAATCCAGACAAAATGAACTTACTTGTTGTGGGTGGCCCTAGAAGTAGTGGGAAAACCTATTCTAGGATGGGTTCAAGCTGCCCCTAAAAGCAGATTTGGAGCTTGGAAATGCTCCTGCATCCAGGGCTTCTGTATGACGTGCAGGTTATGGCCAGGAATATGGTCTGTTAGCTAAGACTAATGTACTAATTGTGCAATTTCCGGGAAAAGTGAGGCCTTGTCATGATTGTGAGTGCCTGGTAAGTTCTTGAGTGGACTACTGTAACGTGTTCTACTTGGAGCTGCCCTGGCAGACAGCTTGGAAACTTCAGGTGGTCTAGAATGCAGTAGACTAGTTAGGTGTAAATGGACGGGGAATTTTGCAAGAGCTCTTCTAACCTACCAGTTTTGTTTCCAGACCAAATTGAAGATTTTGAAGATTAAGTATGTGCTGTGTGAAGGAGAAAACTGTAAAATTTGCTAGCACAAGATGTAGTGAGCGCCATAAATTTGGATGGCTTTAAAAGGGGATTAGACAAATTCATGGAGCGGCTACTAATCATGTTGGCTATATACTACCTCCAGTATCAGAGGCAATATGTCTATGTATACCAGTTGCTGGGGAACGTGATAAGGAGGGTGTTATTGCACTCATGTTCTGTTTGTGGGTTTCCCATGGGCAGCTTGTTGACCACTGTGTGAACAGAATGCTGGACTAGATGGACCCTTGGTCTGATCTAGCATGGCTGTTGCATTCTTATAAGATGCTGGTTATTACCTTTGAAAGTCCTACATGATTTGGGCCCAGAACATCAAATATATATTGCTGATATGTCACAATATATATCAGCAAATATATATTGCTGATATGTCACAAATTGAAGAAATCTGTAGAATAAGCATTGGAGGGATATGTGACTTCTCTTGTCCCTCATTTGGGGCAGATGATTAATTTAGGCTGTGTACAGACAGCATACAGTCTCTCCCATTGCAACAGTAGATTAAAGAATTTTCTGTTTTTTTCTGGGTGATGTTCATTGTGCTTAAAGAAATGAGAGGGGACAACTTCTGGCCACCACTTCTCAGCTTTTGCTAGTAGAGTCCCAGCCATTCACCGTACCTTTGTTTGTGGAAAAAGTATGTTGGGAGCAGATGGGCACCACGTTAAAGTTTGTGAGAGCTAAGCATGTGAATGAGTTGGATCAGCTTTTAAGCAGATTTTGTAAATCTATCCACCTCTTGAATTTGTAAAAGGGTGATTTGATTCAGTTAACTCTGATATATTGAAGATAGGACAGTGAACCATTGCTATATTATTCATTTGAAAATGTGGTGAAAGGACAAATGTAGGAGCATCAATAACTGTACAAATCTTAATACACTTAGTTAATTAGTATAACCTTTTTTTTACTGATTAAAGCTTTTCTGAAACATTTCTACTATAACTTCCTTGGCAGAACACTCAGACCACCATTAAGCTTTTCCAAGAATGTTGTCCTCATTCTTCTGACAGAGTGGTGCTAATTGGTGGAAAGCCTGATAGAGTTGTGGAATGCATCAAAATAATACTGGATCTTATATCAGAGGTAATTTAATCTAGAAAACGTGGTTTCATATTTTTCCCAGTGTGCCCTTTTTGTGCAAAGACTAGTTGCTGTGGTCTAAGAACAGTTTCTATTTTGTTGTAGCAGCAGTTGCTAGAGTTCCAATTCAAATTGTAAGAAAGTTTGCACTTTTTCTAGAAATAAACCATGCACATTACCTGTAGAATCGGTAGTTGTTCTTATTCAGCAAAGATCTTATTGAGAAAAGCTTTTGAGCTGACTTGCTGGATAAATTAGGTTTTAACTGGTGGGTGCTGTTTATTTCTTAATTTTATTGATGTAGTGTTAATTGATTTGCTTTTATGTTTCAATTATAATTTTGTATTTTAGCCTTGTTGACCTCTATTTGTAGTGCAAAGGCATGATATAAATTTAATAAATAACATTTTAAAACGGGTTGACTAAATATGTACGAAATACAAAACTTGTTTCCCGTTTTTGTTATTAGTCACCAATCAAAGGACGTGCACAGCCTTACGATCCAAATTTTTACGATGAAACGTATGACTATGGTGGATTTACAATGATGTTTGATGACAGAAGGGGGCGCCCTGTGGGCTTTCCAATGCGTGGTAGAGGGGGCTTTGATCGAATGCCCCCAGGTCGTGGTCGTCCCATGCCTCCACGAAGAGATTATGATGATATGAGCCCTCGCAGAGGACCTCCTCCCCCTCCTCCAGGCCGTGGTGGTAGAGGTGGTAGCAGAGCTCGCAATCTTCCTCTTCCTCCACCTCCTCCTCCCAGAGGCGGGTAAGTTAACTTGTAAATGCTTTCATAGAGCATTCTCAAGTTTTAGCTGTCTGGAGTAAGGTGGGGTTTGGGATTTGGAGGGTGGGGGGAAGAATATAGAAGTTATTAACACATGGAATTGCATTTCATGTGAGTTTTAAGTGACGTTTGGATGGATTTGGAAAACAGGACATTTGTCCATTAATAAAGATTACTGAAAACTGCCTTATCCACATCACCAAATCAATTTGCTTATATATGTGACTGTTATTAACTAGGGACTTGGTGCATTTGCATTGAATTGTGGGTGAGGTACCAGATGTGTGGTAAGCTAAGTTAATTTTCAGCGTGATACAAGTAAATACTCTGACTTATATCCTTTGCCTTAAGGGACCTTATGTCTTATGATCGAAGGGGCAGACCTGGTGATCGCTATGATGGAATGGTAAGTCTTGTTTAGTAGGAGAAATTTGCATACACCCTTTTTCCAGTGAAGCAGGGAGAGCTATCTCTTCAGATGTCTCGAAAGCATAATTCTCTGTAGTTGATAGATGTTCAATTTTGTTAGTGTAGTTAGACTTCTACTGAGTGACACTTGTGTATGTACAAGAGTAGTTACTGTTGTATACATTTCATATTTCAGTTTTAACCTTGATATAAAATGATTTTTAAAACTGCTGCTTGTGGAAGAATCTAGAAATTCTACTACTTCAAAGGTGTAAATAAGTAAGGTTGCAAGTAGTTAGGCTGAGGTGCGTTGGAATACTTTGAAGCTACAGATAAGCCCCCTGAGGAGTATTAGTTTTCAGTGGGCATTACTCCTGTGGCCATTTACTAATCTGGACTTTGTGGAGATGTAAATATGGGAAACCTTAAGCTATTGTCAAACTCCTCGAAAGATTTTGGAGGAGTTGGAAGAAGTATTGTGTCCTGTTGCCATCCATTTGAAGCATAAACATTAAAACTAGCTCCAGGTTCAGAAATGTGTGGTGTTCCCCAGCTGTATAGCTAGGATCAGAATGAGATTCTAAATGTGGTCCTTGAGAATGAGAGTATGCTTCTCAAAATCTGTTTCACTGTATGGGAGAGAGATCTCGGGCTTTTAAAATGCTGAAAAAGAAATTTAGTGTCTAGCATTGTTACCTATTTTTACAGCATTATGCCTGAGCTTGTCCTGTTCTGCCAGCGGGATTTCTTTGCTGGATCAGTAGCCTTCCATGGATGGCTGTTCATGGGGGGAAAAGTCTGGATCCAACCCTTTATCTTAAGAAACTGAAAAAATAAACACTGAAGCAAACTGTGTTTTGAAACAATATCAGGAAATTGTTCACTTGGACATTGCTGTCAAATATTAAAATTATCCTTGCATATGTTAGGCAGACAGATGATGGCTTACTTATGACTTATTTATCAGATAGTGGCAGCAATAATATTTTATAGCAGCCTTTCCAGTCCATGGTATAGTTAAATGCAAACCACATTGTGGTTGCCTTACTGCTTCAGCAAAGTATTCTTTCTTCTGTATACTATAGCAATTAGTGAGCACTATCTGGATTATCTGTGAATGCTATATGTGACATGTTTTGGTTGGAGCACAAATATATGGTAACTGAAAATGGTGTCTCTTTTGTTTTAAGAGAGAATACTTGCATTACATTTTCTTTGGCAGAATCCAGAAAATTTTCTTGCTAGTTTTGAGTGAGACTAATCATGTTTAAGGCTTCAGTCCTTATATCCACTTACTTGGGAGTACATCGAAATCAGCTCATTGGTACTTGCTTCTAAGTAGCCAAATACAGGATTACACTGCAAGTTTCTAATTTAGTGTATACAGTGCTCATTTGCATCCTTCACCTGAAGCAAGGTTTACACTTTCCTGGGAAATACTGGTTGTGTATAGGATCCCAATAATTGCTTTTTTACCAGGAGGAAAAAATAGATACAGTAATAAATTACTGAACTCTTGTAACTAGGTACATTTTGAGCTAATTTGTATCACTAAGCAAAGAAAACCTTGGAAAACCTTTGACTTAAGATTGTCTTGCCCAAAGAGAAACAAAAACCAAACCATTCCCTCTGTCTGGTTGGGTGGTATGCAGCTCTGCTTCATACAGTGACATCAACTGCTTTATACAGGGAACCAAGTCAGAATATTTTGGCATGGGCAAAGATGGAGGATAACATGACTCAATGTTACAGTCATTCTAAGAGAACGTCTTTAGGTGTTAAAGAGCATGAGTTGGATCCAGGTCTTCATTCAGTGGGATTCTGCTGGTGTTGGAAGAAAGGGGGGTGGGTTTTTTCTCCCAATTCAGAAGTGGGGGGTTCTCCCAATTCCCCGTTCAGCCCCAAGGCATGATCTTTGAAGTTGTTCTGGTGTGTTGGAGGTCCCTCCAGATCAGTTCAGTGTTTGCCAGCTGAAGGGGATGTCAGAGAAAATTGTCACTCCACCCCCTTCCTCCAGTGGGAAGCCTTTGCTGGATCCAGCTTCCCTCTACAAACAAAAGGCGCCCTTCTGTTTGTGTTGGGGTGGTGGGAAAGTCTGGATTCAGCCCCATGAATACTGTCTATAGCATACTGTACTTCAGAACTATAGTTGATTGCAAAGTAAAATGTAATCTGTATATGGATGTGTGCTTTAAATTGCCACTTCTCAAAACCAGTGTCCTCATCTTGTTTGCATGCATTTTAATTTGAAAATTGTGATTTGTGCAGTCTGCAACATACATGAAAGTCTGCTAGTCAGATCTCCTGTAATTGTCTTTCACGTGCTTATAATCTAGGGGTGCAGGCAAAGAAATCTTTCTGGATTTCTTACGGGTCTATGTGAAGACGTAGGCTGGTTTATTTTTTCCTTTTGTTCATTGGATTGTTTTCTTTTTCTCTTTGTGCTGCACCCTGTTTGACAAGATGATGCAATGTCATGTTAATGCTTGTGATGACATCGAAACACCAGAAATGGTGAGTACGTTTTGTCATCTGTTTAGTCTGCTTGGATTTGCTGCTGCTTTTGAAGGAAAATCTATGCACTATTACTACTTAAGCATTTTCTTGAGACAGTGGGAGGGACAGTAAAGTGTTAGCTTTGCTAGTACGCTGCACATAGCTGAAAACTGCCATTTGTATGCTTTTGTTGAGTTTTAAGCAAGTAAGACTGCAATCCTATAACTGCTTACCTGGAAGTAAGTCCCACTGAACTCAGTGGGACTTACGTCTGAGTAGACATGTATAGGATTTCACCACAATACTACTTTGCAACACTTTTCCCCTGCATCTCTAGAGGATTTGTGTTTGATATATCTGCATTTGATATATTAACATAAAAGCCTAAATTTTTTGTTGAGGTAAGGAATGATAAAGGATTGCCCGCCAAATGCTTGATTTGTGCTGAAACTTCTCTATCCATCGTTTTGCATTGTTACGCTTATGGGATGAACGAAACACTAAAATATCTTAAGTAGTAATTGAATGAATTGTCCTAATATCTTCTGAAATGTGTGTGCATCCATTCAAAGTTTTAGGTCTGGAAGCTTAAAATAGTTCTCGGTTTTCTCTGTTCCGCTTAAATATATTGTCTGTTGTACAGGGTTGTATGATAGTGCTCATTTTTGAAAGCTTGTGCATGTGTGTATACACAAGTGCACATGTGTTCATAGCCTTATCTTCTGAGGAAAAAACTTTGCAAGTGTCCAAGATGGTTTAATCTCATATTGGTTTAATGGAAATGAATTCTAAGACCAATCTGACTAGAACTGAGCATGTTTGAATGTTGATAGGATGTAATTAACGTACATACTACAAGAATGTCAGAATGTTGAATGGACTTCACTGGTAATAGCAGGTTCAACTAATATTGTGGGTTGTATGACTGAATAATTATTACAATTACAGTTATGTCATATTAGAATTCTGAACTTAACCAGCATATTTCCGAGGTCTGAATTGACATAAATCATGCTGTTTCTACTACTGCATAAATTATGCTTGGTGAATGACTTATTTGGTGCTTAACTCCATTGAAAACTATTTTAAGTTGTTGAGAGACTTCTGTCTGGTGGTTTTTTTCAAGCCTTGGGGAAGGAGTTCTGCAGTGCTGGGTGCTTTGATAAAAGGCCCTGCTCACTTACCTGCCATGTCTCAAGTTTGTCAGGTAGATAGTATCTGGAGCAAGGTCTTCTTTTTAATGTCCTGAAGGAACATAATCCTATGGTTTATGGCAGAAGTAAAATTAAATGTCTTTCCAGCTACATGGAATACTTTTGTTATGTAGGATAGTCTAAATTAAAATTGCTAACATGGAAACTAAAACTTACTTTTTATTTTTGATAGTTCGAGGGTGGATCAGGATATGGTAAGCTTTCATGCATATATATTGTACACAATTTACAGTTTAGTCATTAAAAGGATTAGATGCATATGTTTTAAATTAGACTATTCTTATGCAGGGGGTCGTGGCTCCTACGGTGATCTTGGTGGACCTATTATTACAACCCAAGTAACAATACCCAAAGATGTAAGTATATTTACTAACTCCTCTTTAGCTAAAATGTTTTAAAATAGAAGTTCAAGCATGTGGTTTTCTAACTTTATACAATGTGTTAGACTTACTACCTCCAGTTCATACATTAAGCCTGTATTCTGTTTTGAATATAAAGGGAATAAGTGAAGTTGTTTCCACTTTGCTTTTCACGCTAGTTACTGAGCTTATTAACCATGCTGTCTATTTATCACACTGTAATTCCATATCCTGGGGTGATAACTTATTAACATGTTAGAATATTGAATTATAAGCTGCTGGTAAATAACAAAGACTCCTCCTTTCTAGCTGGCTGGTTCCATTATTGGAAAAGGAGGTCAGAGGATTAAACAGATACGCCATGAATCAGGAGCTTCAATCAAAATTGATGAACCCTTAGAGGGCTCAGAAGATCGGATAATAACTATTACAGGCACACAGGACCAGATTCAAAATGCACAGTATTTACTGCAAAACAGGCAAGTTGTCACTCAACTGCATCTGTTAACTACATGTAGACTTAATATTGAACTTTTTCTTTTGTATAATATGTCTTTTAAAAAGAGAACATCCATAAATACAGTGGTAGTTTATACTAACTTCTGCACTTGTTAGTATGCTTTCTCTTCTGTTTTCCATTCTTACTCAATGAAGACACCCTCAAAACTAATCTTGCTGGAAGTGACTAACCAAGCAGTCCTCATTTCTCTGGTGAAAACTGCTGCTCAAAATCTACTTGTAATCTATTACATAGAGCCTGTAGAAAATATAGAAGATTTCAGTGGATGTTGGTCTAGTTCTGTGTGGAAGACTAGTGATTTTGTTGTTTTTAGATAACTAAATCGACAACAAATTGCAGTCTACCATATGGCACAGGCCATGCCTCTACAGGACAAGTTGAAAACTATTGTTGCTGTTAATGCAGCATTTCACACCTTACTGGCATTGCTTCCTTTTCTGCCATTTATAACAGCTTTAGATTTTACTTGCTTTATTTCTTTAACATCAGCTGTCTAGTGAGCATCTTGTATAGCTTTAATGTTTGATTGTAGATAGTTACTAATTATAAACTGTCAAATTTTAACCAATATGTATTGTCTATTTTTATTAAAATGTATTTGTGAATATTGATTCAAATTGTTTGTGCAACCATTCTAATACATGCCTTTTTTTTCTTTTTCCTTATAGTGTGAAGCAGTATGCAGATGTTGAAGGATTCTAATGCAAGATATTTTTTCTTTTTTATAGTGTGAAGCAGTATTCTGGAAAGTTTTTCTAAGACTAGTGAAGAACTGAAGGAGTCCTGCATCTTTTTTTTTTCTTAAATCTGCTTCTGTTTAAAAAGCCAACATTCCTCTGCTTCATAGGTGTTCTGCATTTGAGGTGTAGTGAAATTTTTGCTGTCACCAGATGTAATGTTTTAGTTCTTTACATATAGGTGGGTGGGAGTGGGGTGGCTTGCGAAACTAACATTGGTATTTTGAAACAGCAGCAGAGAAGGTGGATTTTATTTTTGTTCTATGTTGGTTGTAAACTGTAATGTTTTTCTGTCACTTGTGAACCATCTGCTTTATACCTTTGTTTTGAAGAGTGGGGGAGGGCAGTACTCATTGTCCACTTACCCCTGGCATCCATTCAAAGCAGTGTGCAGAATGTAATGCTCTTTTGTAAGATGTTTTATGATTTTAAAAATAAATTTAGTGAACCAATTCTTGTAGTCATTTCTTTATGCATATTTCAGTAGCTAACATGCATCATCTACACCATTCATTAAGCTTGGCTTTTTCCCTATACCAGAGAAGCAGAATACCCAATTTCAGTGTTTTGGCAAATTAGGAGTATTGACGGTAATGCACTGACTCCAAACATTGGTGTGTGTGTGAAGAACCTGAAAATATATTAAACGGTTTTAACTTTGTTACTCCCAATGTATGCCCCTAATTATTGTATTGCAACATGTTGGTTTGAATAAAATCTTGCAAAACTTGGTTTGTCAATTAATAGCAAGTAACTGTAGAAAATAACAGAAGTTTAGTAATTTCTAGCCTTGGCAATTTTGCCCCTATCCAATTGTAACTTGTTAAATATGTTTCCACTGTATAAAGACTTGAATGAAACCATTGTATCTTCCTGTTGATTTGCATAGGAAATGTATGTGCAAAACCAAGAACCTCTGGATGTTTCATGTAAAAAATCTCAACATTTGTATTGATAGTTTACAAGTTTATTTCTCGTTGAATAAACATTGTAATAACATCTAGCTGGATGTTATGGATCCAGTTTCCAGTATTTGCTCATGTTCTAAGTTGCAGTTTATAAATACTTCCTTTCTTCACAATAAATTACAAGCCAAATAGCGATCTATCACCCCTTCTTTTCTTAGCCCTACTTCTAGAACTCAACTCCCAATAAGAAACTATAGCAAAGACTTTCCAAAAATTCTAGTTGAGATGGCTTGTGCTAGCAAGCAGGAACACATCTCATGGAGGCTTTGGCACAATTTTGCTTTGCAGCATAAGGCTTTCTTATTTATACAACCCTATATTTACTTAGGTGGAAGTACACCCCATTCAACTTACAGGATTGTTTAAAAGAGTGCTTTCTCTTGTATGAAACTCATTTGGGAACTCCAAAGGCTATACCTAGTTTTAGTGTTTGGGGTTGTGGAGAGGAGTGCTATTGCTTGGCAAATGTTACAATAGGCTATATAGCTGGTGGTGTGTGGAGGTCAGGCGTTCAGGAATCTAATTTATTGGCTGCAGCCTGTATTTTAATCTTTCTGTGAATGAGAAGTATGCTGTTGCACACACTGTTAAGCTGTTTACATTGGGAATGTTCATGACAAACTGGAATTGCTCACCTCCCATCTTTCTGTGTTTGTCTCCACCGTGCAAGCTAAATGTGCTTAAAGTAGTATTTCTATTGTAAAGGAAGATATTTCACCTTTACTTTGTATAATTCTTAATCAGGAAGACCTAAAAAGGCACATCTACTTTTAATAGCATTGCATCTTAATGTAAACTATATTAGGAAGTTGTGCAAATGACCATTTAGAGTGTTTGATTCTATATAAGGTTAGTACTTTAGTAAATGCCAAAACCACCAAGAAGCACTAAATAGCCTGTTTTGTCAGGCCTCTATTACGAATTTATCACTTGCTCCTGTAACCTCAACTTATAGAGAGTTCGGCGGAATGAGAAACCTTGCTTTCTCAGAAGAAAAACTGATTTCAAGTTATTACAAATGAACAGTGTGAAATACAGACTGAAGCAAGTGCGACAAGTTACTATAAGGTCGAGCTACTTTCCTTGCAGCCGCTAACGAAAGTGGTTCAGACAAGGCTCCAATAACGTATGCTAAGTTCATCGGTGAATACGTTTAGCGTGGGTCTGTACTTTCCAACGCCTGCTATGTTGTACCTGCGCAAGTTAGGAAATAAGAATTGGCGTTTCTTTGATTAAGGTTTCCTTTGAACGGTAATTCAGAGGAGAGACCCTTTTGAGGTATTTCCCCTGTTCCTAGGGCTGTAATACTTTTTTGCTGTTCAATATCGGCCTGGGTGGGTGTGCTCGATAAATCGTTGCGAAACAGGCAGTCGATTGCAATTGCAACACCCTTGAATTCCGAATGCAAGGGAAAACATCCCCAGACGCGGCATAGGCGTAGCAAAGAAATGCATATTTAAGAAACGCATATAAACGCCTAACCAGCGGCATATTTGGCCGCTGGTTATGTAACTTTATTTTTAAATCTCGAGATCCTAACGAGTTTGCTGTGACAACTGTTAAGATACACCTAAATTGACAGTTCTGTGTCTGGCTGGGGCCTGTATCGAGTTACGTTCGTTTTCTGAGTCACGCACTTATGCAAATACGGATAATTCTGATTGGAGAATAAAGGGATGATTGGACGGAGGTGGGAAAGGAAGAGACGCGCTGCGCTTTTTTGTTGCTTTTCTTGTAACGAGGCCTGCTGAGAGATTGCACGAATACAGTATCTGGTACCGGTGGAGGTAAGCGGGATTTAGCTACTTGGAGAAGCTCTGTGGTCATTTAGTAAAGGAGAGAAGCCATGCGGAGTGTGTGTCTGAAATCTACATGTATACACATAAATTTCCGCAGGCCTAAGATCTGGGCCAGCAGGCCTCGGCTGCCCATGTGGATGGAGAAATGGGAGAAGGGATCAGTTTTCTGTTCTGCCCCTGCCTCTCGTGGAAACCGCGGCAGGAGCCAAGAGTCAGATATGGATCATTCTGATTGTGAAGGGGAGCAGGGGACAGGCTGGAGAGGAATCAGTGTAGCATCGCACATTCTGGATTGCATAATTTAGTATCGCCCAAACTGCGTGGTTTGCACTACCCCGTCGAGATTGGCAGTCTAGATGGGATTGGCAGACTAAAGCGCCCACTGCTACCGTTCTGCTCTTGGCTGCTGTGTGCGCTAGATTAAAGGGACTTGGATCTCAACGCTTCAAAATACCTGATAAAATTGGTGGCATGTTGTGGAGAAGGACACCGAGCAAAAATGATCCATTCTGCTAGCAGTATGATCTGCATAATTCAGTACTTTATTAGATGAATGAACTAATAAATCATTAGTTTATTAGACACAGCAGTCAGTGGAGCTGTGGATAGGTACATGGGAGGCTAGAGTTCCTTTTTCACCTCCACCCAAAGCATCTATGAAATGAGCTAGAAAAAAGGAATACCATTCCATAACGGGTAACGCAAGGGTGGGCAATATGTGGCCCTCCACATATTTTGGCCTACAACTCACATGATCTCTCACCATTGGCTGTCTGGCTAGGGCTGATGGGAGTTGTAAACTAAAACATCTGGAGGGCCACAAGTTGCCCACTCCGTGGTAAGGGAATCATCAATGTACTTTTTGCATTTTAGTTCCCTCTGACAAACAGTTTTACATCTCCCCACCCCCCCTCCTTCTTCCAGCATATGTTAATACTTCATACATCTGATGAAGCGGACAGTGTCTACAGAAGCTTTTGCCAGAACACATTTGTTAGTCTTTTAAGGTGCCACAGGTCTCTTTGTCGTTTATATCTTATATCAGAGACTCTAAATTTACATTGCTATTGAGCTCCATCATGTCAAAAGACAAATGGTTTAAGTTTCCCTAAATGCAAGTAAGACAAAATAAACTGTTTGACAGGCAGTTCACTCTCAGCTGAAGCAGATCAATGGAAAAGGAAGTGACCCCTGAAGAAGAAAGGTAGGAATATTGACCATCAATACAATCATGGGGAGGAGATGACACCTCTCTAAGCAACTGGTTGCATCTCTATAGGGGACCCTGTTCTTTTGTTGATTGTCAATGCTAGGGATCAGTGGGGGCAAACATAGGTTTTTCTCTTAAATTTATTTATTTATTTACTCTGGGCTCCTGAAAAACCATGTTCCCTCCTTTTATTGTTGTGCCCTGACCTCAGAATCCAATACTATTGCAGCCTGAACCTTTTCTCTGTTGTGCCTTTGGAGGAGAGGCTTGGACAGTTATTTATTTGACTTGGGGAAAGCAAGGTGCTATGGCTGAGTTGTGAAGATCTCCGTTCCAATCATAAAGCTTCTTTTCTCACCCATTTGTTGGATAAATGAGGGCTGATTCACACATATAAGTATGTCACTCAATGATTTACCACTCAAAATCTCAATGTACAAAGAGTCTGTATTGAAAAGCATTGTGTGCAAGTTGATACAAAAGTGCTGCTTGGAGTATTTGATCTGTGATGGCTGTTTAATTATAAAAAGAAAATCACATGATGCTGCAATCATGGAATGACATATCTTTGTGTTGCTTTTGTCCACTGTACTTACAGCACTTCATCCTGCACCCCATTTTGTCTCCCTTTATGGCAGGGATGGGGAATCTTTGGCCCTCCAGGGTTCTTCAAATGGCCATGCGCCCTTTTCCCAAACCACCTATCCTTTGGTGGTTTCCCAGCTTTTGTGCAGTTTTCCCCCATTCTCAAAGGTTGAAATGCCTCTCCTAAGGTGTAGTTACTGGAAATAAGAGCTTTAAGCTGAAATACGCTTGTATTTTTGGCCCCACCCTGTCCACCACTGGAATGCAGTCCCTGAGAGCTTCTCCCAAATTCAGTTTGGACCTTGGGCTCAAAGAGGTTCCCCACCCCTGCTTTATGGCCATCTTCTCCCTCTCTGCCCAAGTATGATGTTCTTCTCTCTTTTGATACCTACATATACCACAAAATCAGCTCAGATTGGGATTCTCTGACTTGTGGTATATAAAAACAGTGGTGCTCAATATATAGATGCCAGAGCTAAGAGCAACAAGTCTTCCCACTTTTAGAATCCACTGTATGGAACACTGATCATTGAACATTGTTGATAAAAAGGGCTCAGCAGTCTTGACCCATTCAAGCTCCGATTCAGTGTACACTTACTTGTAAGTACAGTCAAACTCACAGGAGCTTACTTCTGAGTAAATATGCGTAGTATTGGGCTGTAAGATTTGGAATGACCAGGGAGGATAACCTGATTGTCCACAGAGTAATGACTATATTTTTTCTGATATTTTGTCAGTTCCATTATGTTTTGGAAGGCATTAAATTTACAGGACACAGAGTAACGGCTAATTATCTTTACTCAGAAACCTAAGGAAGAATATGGAAGCATTCTTGAACCCTAAAGAATCTGCCAAATTTATAGCAGAAAACAGCAAAGATGTGTATATTGAAGATGATGGTGTACGAAAAGTTGCAGAGATGTTGTTTGACAAAGTCTTAGAGAAGGAGTTCAGCGTGGCTGGCTGGAAGTCTTCTCATGAGCTGAACCCTCAAGCAGTGACTGAAGATGCAGTGAACTGGGTGTTCCTTGTTGATGCCCTCAATTTTTCCTTTTGGTCTGAACATGAAGACCATAAATGTCTGGTGAAGTATAAAGGCAAAACCTACAGTGGTTACTGGTCTCTTTGTGCTGCAGTCAACAGAGCACTTGATGAGGGTTAGTTCCTAATTTTCCAAATTTAAGAAGAGCCCATGGGCCAATTTCCTTGATTTAGGGGGGACATTCCATTCAAGGCAACATTTTGCTATGTGTGCATTGCTCAGTCATCTTTGAATTTAGATTCAGATCTTGCAGTTGTTTGTACAGGTAATAACATATGAGCTGCAATATTATGTCTGAACAAGCATGGCCCTTGGTACATAATATAACATGCTGAGCCACAGGCTCCAAGGGTCAAACTACACATTACGTTAAATATATAGCATGAGGCTCCCAGTATGTTTTTCCCTTCCTCAAAAGTAAGGAATATGGATTGGGACCACAGTGCATGGGTAGGTGAGGGTTTATCCTTCCCACCCCAGCCAGGAACCCTGCCCCTGGAATCTCTCTCCCCCATGTTGCAATTACAGATAGTAAAAAACATTCCCATTGGTGACAATAGGAAGGTTTAATTTTTACCATCTAAGTGTTGAATGCTGGGGGGGTTCTGGAGGAGGGGTTACTGCTGGAGAGGGAAGGGTCAGACCTCACCTCTCCTCATGCTGCCTTGTAATCTGGGCTGGAGCACCTCCACTGACTCTTGAGGAAAGAAAAAACATAGCTTCATGCTATGTATTTAACATAACATGTACTTTGACCCCAAATAATCGAGGGCCAGCACAGGACCATAAGAAGAATTCACAAAATTTTGCTCTGCCTGTTCCTTCTGTGGAAACCTGAGCACTGTTCTGGTGCTTGCGGGGTTGTTAGGTGGAAGAGCCTGGAGGGCAGTGTTATGGAAGCAGGCTGGTACATCAGGTAGCTGCGGACTGGACAACAGCTGTCCCTTTTAAATCTCATATCCTATTTGCTTTTAGTCTAACCCCTTTAAGAGGGAGGCACAGGAACAGGATTGGGTTGCACTGAAGCAATGCTCTAGAGGGAATTTAATTGAGTGGTGTTGATTTGCGGGAGGCTGATACCTTTGGGAAGCTTACACACAGGATGTAAGGGCAACAGCATCCCCTTATTATTTGTCCTCAGCATCTGGTATTCAGAGGTATCCTGCCTCTGAACATGGTGGCTCTGTTTAGTTTTCATGGCTGATAGAGGGGCTTCAATGGGCAGAGCTGGGCTGGAACAGATAAGAGCTTTGGGTGATAGAGCTGAGAGAAGGAATTGTCAAAGTGGCTTCTTAAGGTGGGAGGAATGTAGCACCCCCCATTTTGGAGGCATCAGCTGCTCCTGTAAATCTAAGCAAAATACAAGTAATGTTACTATAGGTGGGGTTGACCACTGATTTGGTAATCATGAAATAATTTGGTAATTATAAAATATCATTTAGAGCCCGTGAGAACTAACTGTGGGGTGGGGATTCAGTGCCCTTTCTACTAGGTGTGTAGCATGTATATGCCACTTGGATTCATTACTCTACTGGTGGGAACTGCATGAGCAGCATTCTTTTGCAGGAGCCACATAAGTTGGAGTCTACTTCCACTCATGAATCACCTTCATCATGGTCTGTGGACAGGAAAATGTTCTGTTCTATATTATTAAAAATTATATTGTAGTTCTTTTTTTCCTTTTGGGGGGGTTACCTCTGAGAAGTTTAGCCTGAACATAAAAATAATAAACATTTTTTAAAAGATCAGCTGTTTTAATAGAGAGGCAGTCTAATATAAGAGTCAATTGTTTAGTTGTTTTAATAATTGGTAAAGGTAAGCTCTGAAGATTTACCATGTAGCTGGGATCTTAATACATAAGGCTCTATAGTATTGCATGGTTGTTACTATTATTTCTTATTATTTTTGCTTTCTGAAGGAACACCCATTACTAGTGCTTCATATTACGCCACTATGACCCTGGAGCAAGTGAAGCATGTGTTTTGCTCGGACACAGGTGTTCCCATGCCTTTAATCGAGGAGAGACATCGTGTGCTGAATGAGACTGGGACAGTTCTCTTGGAGAAATATGGAGGCTCTTTCCTCACATGTGTTAAGAAAAGTGGGAAAAGTGCCCAGAAATTACTACAGATGATAGTGGAAAATTTCCCATCCTTTAGAGATGAGGCTACATTTCAGGTAAGCCTCTTGTGCTTGGCAATATTCAGTGTTGCCAACCAGAGTACACCATTATTGTGAAAATGATGTTTAATGATTCTTGCCCGTGGTGGCAGCAGTCACCTATTTGGGAGGGAATAATCCTCATCTGGCCTGATTAGAAGGTGGAGAAAAAATTCTACAGTGATAAACTTCCACACCCACACCTAGTTAGTTTAGACATCACATGAAACCATGGCATACGCTAATCATAGTTCTGAATCCAGACCATGGCTTGAGGTGCCAAACAGTGAAACCATGATTTAGAGCTGCTTGTCTGCTCTTGTTTCCTGTATGCTTAGCAGTTCCATATCTCAATGTATTAACCTCAGGAGCCGTAACTTTGGTTTGTCAATTCTGGCATGATGTCAAATTATCGTTCGTATGTTTTTTTCAAACCCACTCCAAAACATGCTTTCTGATTTGCTAGCTGATTGCAAACCATGGTTTGTTGATTCATATATGCTACCAAACCATAATTACAGTACAATTCTATGCAAATCTATTCAGCAGTGTGTATAGGATTGCAGCTTTAAGCTTCCTTAACCAGGCTTTTAATGTGTGATCCTTGAACTGAGTCAGTGTCTATACATTCATAGTGAAAAAAATCAGATTTTAAAGAAGACTACAGTATGGTAACCATGGGTTGCATAGTTTATACTGGACAGTATGCAGTTGGACACAAGCACTAATATGAAGTATGTTACACTAACAAAAGGGTCTTATAGCACAATGCCAATAGCATTAGCTGGCATGCCAGGTTTTCTGGGGAATCCTGGCGCACCAGCCAATGCTATTGGCATTGCGCTAGAGGTCCTTTATGTTAGTGCAATGCAATTTATGTTCGCACTCATGTCCAGTTGGGTACTGCTCTCTGTTTACTATGTGTAGTGCATAATGATTTGGACAGTCACAGATAATTGGCATATTCTATTTAAATGTAGTAATTTGCATTAAATGTCCATGGATATAAACACCTCACTATGACTACTAGACATGTGCCTATGTTACCATTTGTCATTGTCGCAGTTTCTAACAAGAATGGAAAACGTATGTAGTTGTGATTAATTTGCAGAATTTATTACAATTGCGGAGTTTGAAGTTTGGTTGTAAAGTTTTATGTTTTTTTAATGCAGAATTTTAGTTCTTAACAGAATGAGAGTGAATTCACATCAACAAAACAGATAGGCCATTTTCCACATGCTAAACTGCAGCTGTTTGGGATTGTTTGTTTCTAAGAAGCTGTTGTCTTAGGTTAGCTATTTCATATAATTCTTCCCTATCATATTTCAGTTATTTGGACAAGGGCTGTTGCCACAAGGAGGCAGAGTTGATAAAATATTTAAAATTTCTTAGCACCCAGCATCATATTTTGTTAGGTGACTGATAGTTCTGCACAAAACTGGAAACAAAAAATATATCTATCTCTAAACACAGGTTAAAAAGTTCCAGAGAGCAAGGTGATGGATTATCATGGGATTTCACCCAGTCATACAGTAGTAGCACTTTATTATGATTGAAATGATATTTTAAGTTCTGTAACTTGAACCGATTAGGTCAACTGTGTGATAGGCCTGCCTGAGATTGGTGTGTGTGGTGGGAAAGCATAGGTGAAGTGTGCGTGTATTGATAACATATCAGGCTTTGCTGATCAAGAGACTTCCAGTGCAATGGCCTGTGCATTTTGTCAGGACCAAGGATCTGCTTTAGTTTTGCCCCAAAACATATAGGTGGCCTTCTCAGTTATGACCCACTGCCTCAGCTTGGTGCCTGCCAGAAATGCTTCTGCATAGAAGAACATTACAGGGTGTGATAGTCACGTACCACATAGGTAGCCCTAGCTGAACATATGAAGGATCTCCACACCAGGGCTCCAAATTCCCGGCAGCAGCCAGAATTAAAAACTATCTTCTTGATTGGGGCTGCTTATGTGATAAGTAGATTTCAAATGTTAATTGCTTTCACATGGAGTATAGTCACAGTGAAGCATTTTTCAGGTGCCTCCATTTGAGAAGAGTACAGTTTCAATTACAATTATAGTTTCCCACATCATTTCTAAGGAGCCATTATTTAGCTATAGTAGCTTTTAATTAGAACATTAAGTATATTTATAACTTTCTAAAACTTTGCCTCTTCATCATATTACATACTAGTGCAAATCTTGTGTGGCCATGGGGACTAGTAGTCTGAGAATACTACTACATTTAAATGTACTACAAATAAACAGGCAAAGGTGAAAACAAAAATATGTTCTTTTTTAAAAGATATTTTACCTCTTCTTCCTGGTTGTCTTGTCTATCTGTTTGCGTCTCTTGATTTTCTGTCTTTTTCCCCTCTGCTGTCCTTTCAGCTCTTTCTCCTCAGATTTTCTTCCCTCTCTTCTAACTATCACCAACTGATTTTTCTTCAGCCCCTTTACCAACATTCTGTACCTGCCCTTTCATTAGCCTAGCACTCTAAGAGCTTATTGGAGTAAGCATTATTACACATGCATACACACATTATGTCACATATTACATTACATGCACAGTGTGGGGCATATGCATTAACTTCCCCTTTGCCTCATCCTTCTCCCTTCCCAAGCTGCCCAAAGCTTAAGCTTTGAACATTTTCAAAGTTTCAAATTTTTCTGCACATCTACACTGCTCAAGCTTCCGTTTAAAAAAAAATGAGCAAAACTGGTCTGATAGATCTCTAGAAATAAGGCTTATACTACCGTATTCTTAAATAAGATGATTAGGTTGGATCCAAAAGTTCCCTTCCTCTGGTAGAAAGCATTCTGTTGGAGCAAGGAACCTTTGGATCCAACCTATTGGCCATGCTGACTGGGTGTGATAGGAGTTGTAGTTTAGCACACCTTGAGGGCACCAGATTGGAGGAGGCTGTTTTAGGTTATAGTAATTAGTTAGAGAATGTTGAGGTCCATCTCAGTGGTCTTTTATATTTTTTGGCATTTGTTTTCAAAATATTTCTTAAATGATCGTTTCTGATTAAAGTAAACTCTCAGATAAATGGAAAATATGGTTCATGTTTCCAGGACTAAAAATGCATTTGTGTAGTGTCTTTTACAAGAAGAAGGTATTGAATGCTTCCAAAATCCAAGGCTTACAAAAAGAACAGTAACTGATAACAAAGTGTAGAATAGAAATAAAGCCATGTACCTTTATTTATACAGTTGGACTGTAATTTAATCTTTGACTATTTTTCCACACCAAGTTACATGTTCTGAAGGAAGATAAAATTTTCACTATGGTTATAACAAAATGGACGGTACTATCTGTTCACATTGTTAACATAGTTTCCCTAGCAACAGATTGAGCTCTTGTGAGGCAGAGCAGTGCAACATCAGGAAGAAATGTGAGATGCAAGTGGTGAAAATGAATTAGATTCCACCAGTTTAATCAGAATACATATACAAAACACAATTTTATTTGTCATAATTTTGCTTTATATCGTGATCCTAAGCATATTATGTGGAAGTAAGCCAAGTTGATTTCAGTGTGATATACATATATCTTGTTTTGAAATGCAACCTTAGTGTTATCTGCTGATTTTACAAAGTGCTATATGAGATCTTGTTCACCTTCTCTTAGGATACAATCATATATCCAC
The DNA here is from genome assembly GCF_057233095.1 of Heloderma suspectum. Taxonomy (NCBI): domain Eukaryota; kingdom Metazoa; phylum Chordata; class Lepidosauria; order Squamata; family Helodermatidae; genus Heloderma; species Heloderma suspectum. Next base: position 94,110,357 of record NC_139459.1, read on the forward strand.
TTTCCTGAGAGTAAGCCCCATTGAATGCAGTGGGACCTACTTCTGAGTAGACATATAAAGGATTTTGTTAGAAAGTTTTTTCATCTACAGAGCACAAATTATAGAAGCTGAATACTATATTCTTTGTCTGAAGGCTTGTAAATAGTATGAAGTAAATATATTGTAAATAGTATGAAGTAAAGTATTACATTCAATTGGCACATTTTAGTTGTATTAATTAACATAGGCTTGGATCCAAAGTCTTTCCTTCTGTCCAAAGAAGGCTTTGATTTCCCCTCACTCTCTAATTTTTGTGCTTTTTTTCCTGGGCCTTCACATCTCTGCTTATGACCAGTAATCATGACAGTTTGCAAGGTTAAGTATGCAAAAATAGGAAGGTGCGTGCTGGGCAATCTTGTCTTCTATTCTCCTTTCCAGAGTTGTTCCTTACTGCTTCATTCTGCCTTGGCCCAGCCCCACACTCACAAAAACAATGTAGTGAACTGAACTGAAATGCCCATTTCTCATCAAGTGAAAATGAAATACCTCTGTTTAGAAGGTAGAGTGGTAAATATTGATATTTGAGAAATGATCAAGTTGGTTCTTCACTTACATAGAAAAGACTAATTTAATGCAATGAATCTGGTAGAGGCATTGATTCAGTTTAGAAACTAACTGTATGGCTAACATGCTCATATTCAGATTATTCTATTTAGTTATAGCATTTTCACTCCATTCTTGAGCTATAAGACAGTCCCTGCACCTTCAGGGTGCAGTCCTATTGAGATAGTTGGCAGCCTCCAAAGTCGAAGGCTGCCGAGTATCCAATGCAACGTATCGTTGCCTCCGTGCTCCAGCCGCCCTGCATTTTTGGCTAGATGGCTGATTTTGGCTGTCTAGCCACAGCTTTGAGGAGGGGGAGGGAAGGAGGCCACGCGGTGCATAGGAAGCTGCATAATGCGGCTTCTGCGGCCCCCTCTCCACCCCGGGACTGCCCCTTTTTCCCTGTCTCTGTGCTGCGTTTCCAGTAAATGGAGATGTAATCAGTGCGAAGAGAACCACACCAGCTACAAGGGCACAGAGGAGGGGGCAAAGAGCATGGTTTCGCTCTGGCTCTGACCCCAGTTCCCAGAAACCGAAAAATCCTGTGGCCCTCTAGACAGTGTCTAGTGGCCATAGGATTGCTCCCTAAGAGAAGCTTAGTATTTACATTTTTGTAATCAAACAAGTTAAACAACTGATAAAAAATTATTTTTATCCACCCTGATAACTAGTATGCTGTCTACCATGTTACATATTTTCTGTATTTAAAAGTGAAATAAAATAAAAACACAAATTCAATTGTTTAAAAACCGTATTTAAAAACAAATAAAATGTATGAATGTTTTGGAATTGCTTCCTATTGCAGTGCTGATAATGGTTTTTTAAAATATATGTTTGTTGGCATTTTTTGTATATATTATAAAAAGGATGAGGAGGAAAAACATGTAACCATAAAAGCAAAAGCTATGCAGGTCTGGAAATAATTTAACAAGCATAATATTTTGATATGGCACTTGAGTACTGTAGTTTTAAGGGGTATGGAAGAACCAGTTTAGAACAGAATGTCTACAATACTGAAGAGATAATTGTCGTCTACCTTCAAATTCATTTTTCAGAATTCCAAGAAATCCAGCTCAATATATAATGATGTTTGTAGATTGAAACTATAATCCATTATATATAGCAGAAATGCAAACGTCGGTGTAAAATTAAGCACATACATACCCCTTCACCAGAAATGCAGCTGCGGCTTAAAACAAAACAGTTGGTTTACTCTGTCTAAAATGTGCATCAAGGCTGTGATCTGCACCTGTAGCCAGAGCTTTGGGGGGCATTGCAACAGCTGTTCCCAGTGTTGGAGACAAGTATCCACATCCGCGGTGGCTTAGTGGTTAAGACGCTGAACTGCAGACTGGAAGGTCAAGCAGGACAGTAGTTCGAGACCCGAGTGCTGCGTGATGGAGTGAGCTCCCGTCTTCAGTCCCAGCTTCTGCCAACCTAGCAGTTCAAAAGCAAGAAATTGCAAGTAGATAAATAGGTACCACTTCGGCGGGAAAGGTAACAGCGTTCCGTGCACCTCGGTGTTCAGTCATGCCGGCCACATGACCACGGAAGCGTCTTCGGACAGCGCTGGCTCTTCGGCTTAGAAATGGAGATGAGCACCATGCCCTAGAGTTGGACACGACTGGTTGGGGACACCTATACCTATATATATCCACATCTCCATACTAAAGCATGTTGAAATAAATCTTAAAGCAATCTGTTTTTCCTTTGTCTATCAGGGTAGAAAAGTGGCTTTTTACAAACGGGCTCAAATCCTTGTAGCTGACACCTGGAGTGTGTTGGAGGGAAAGGGAGACGGCTGCTTCAGTGACATTTCCAGTGTAACTATATTTGCTGACTATCGAATACCACAGGTGCTTGTTCACTTAGGAGCAATGAAATATTCTGATGAACTAATGAAAATACTCAAGGAAGGTATGAAACTATTCAGGATAATAGAGTATTCTTACACCAACTGAGAAATGTATTGTTGTTTTAATAAACACCCCCTCTGTGTACATAAAAATTCTAATCTTTGCGGCATCAGCGATAATAATATTACATACTATAACAGTCAAGTTTCCAGCCTATGGAACTTAAGGCTACAGTCCTGTACACTTACCTGGGAGTAAGTCCCGTTGCACTCTAAGTAGACATGCTTGTGATTGTGCTGTAAGTTGCTAAACTGGATATGTAATTAAACAACCCACTTCCTCCCTGCTATTATACTGAAGAAAAATAAAAAGGAAGGAATGAGACTATTCTGATGACTCTCTGCCAAATCTTGTATACCCCAGGATTTCATCCATGGAATGTACTTTCTTGTCCAGTGGTAAGGAAGGGAAAGTTCTTATTCTGAAACATTATTTCTAGGACAACATGAGCATGAGGGATTTGCATTGTTCAAGGAGTGTACACATATCTTTGCAGTTCTGCTTCTGACAGCTCAAACCATGTGCACTTTCCGTTTGCATGGCCACAGCCTTGTGTCTTCCTTTTTCCATCAACAACAACAACACAATGGAGAGAAAGAAAGAGCTTCAATTAACAGATCCATTTAAACAGTTCCTCATTCCCAGTAGAATTTAGAGAAGTTTTAGAGAAGGAAGTGTGAATCCTGTTTTCCCCGTTTCTGTGATTTACTTCCTAGCTAATAGTTAAAAAAAATAAAAGAAAAAGACTTGGACTGAAACAGGAGTATTGAATGACTCTGCTGATGAAACCTACAAGTGCTGACAGTTCTGGGGACCCTGGGCCAAAAAATTCTTAGTGCCCTCAGTCCCGTACTCATTGATGTTAAATACTGTTACACATGTGTGTGTAGATATTCACAGTACTTTATTATTTTGCAATGAAGATTAGCATCAATCTATAAGGAGAGGACTAGCTGGGGCTCTTAGTCCTGGATCTTATTGTTAACCTCTTCATCCTGCAAGATATATTACTTCACTAAATACCCTTGTCAGTTTTGCAAATTAACCCATTGAAAATATATAATCTTGAATCATCCTGATTAAAGTTGAAAACATTAGGCATACATTGATGCAGTTCGCATGATCAAAATAGCCCACCATGGTTTATTTCAGCCATGGTGTGCTTCAGTGTGTGTCAGGTGGGATTTGAATATTCAGCTCCTGTCTTCGGCTTGTCATGTTGTGCAAACCTGGGCAGCAGGGGTTGTGCGAGGGTTAAACAACCGTCACATAACCCATGGTCTGTTGTTGGGTTATACGAGGGTTGCTTAACCCTCATATAACCCCCGCTACCTGGGTTCGCATGTCACGACAAGCTGCAGCTGAGTGTTGAATATTCAGAATGGCTGCCTGTACATGTCGCAACCCACCGTGGCTTAAATTAGCCATGGTAGGCCATTTGATCGTGTGAACCGGCTCATAGACTAAAACAACTGCAGTCTACAATTCCTACCTCCTTTGTTCAGCTTTACAAATTCATATTAATCTCACTGATGCCTTCTGTATCCTGCAGGGCACATGTTTCAGTCTGGAGACAAGCAAGAAGTGGAGATTCGAGGTTGTTCTATTTGGTGTTGTGATCTCATTTGCAATTACTTGTTGGAGCTTTATAAAAAGAAAGGCCAGAACATGAGTGAAAAGATCAATGCAGTTCTCCTTGATTATTATCTATGGGACTATGCTCGGGATCATCGGGAAGATATGAAAGGAATTCCTTTTCATTGTGTACGTTGCATATACTATTAATACCATCTTTATGAATGATACTCAAGTATAGTATAAAAAATAGACACTAACTTTTTCTGTATAGAAATTTGAAATTTACAAATAAGTTGGAAGCACTGCTCATGTATTCTCCGCCTCCTGATTCTTGTCTTTTTGTAGCTATTACTATATATGTCCAGCTTGCTTTTAAAACAGAGAGAGAGAAAAGCATTTTTCTGTAATGTTTATAGTTTTACATACTGATCCTTTGCTGCTCTGATTACTTTGTTTCAAACTCCTGGCTCCATAGCTAGTATACTAAAGTTGCTATTTTGTGTTCAAGTAAGATTTTTTGTATTGGGTAGAAAAATTGTGTGAAATAATATTAAGAAATCTGGATTACATATACTTATAAGATATTTTACAGTTTGGCTGATATCACAGTAGTAAATGCTTCCTCAGATTACTTTGTCGTGTGTGTGTGTGTGTGCGCGCGCGCACGTGCATATGCATGTATGTATGCATCTTTTCATAACAACTGAAGCTGGCTGTTGCCTACCAAGGCTTATTACCTACCAAGCATAAAAATATTTTATTTAAAATGTTTTTATGCTAGCCTTCATCAAAATTGAGTCCAGGGTGGTTACAAGGTTTAAAATACATACACACACCTCTCAAATAAATGAGACCAGCAAATAAAAATGTAATCAACAATGCTTAAAATTACTTAAAAATCCTGAGCAAATAGAAAGGTTTTTGCATTGAGCAGAGGGTTGGACTCGATGGCCTTGTAGGCCCCTTCCCACCCTACTATTCTATGATTCTATGATTGTCTGATGCCTAAAAAAAGTTCCTAGCTATTACTTTTACCTGGAGATGTTGGGTGTTGTGCAGTGCATGCAAATTATGTGATCTTCCCACTAATATATGTTCCCTCCCCCCATCTTTGCAAGAATGCAAATGTACTCCCCACAAGTTAAGAAAAATTACATGCTTCTGTCACTGACATTAACGCCCTGTCACGCAAGTGCTGGGAACGGGGGAGCAGGCTTTCACACACTAGCCAAGTCTTCTATTGAAGCGGCTCTAATGAGCATAGAGCATGCTTACGTGGCTTGGGATGTGGGAAAGAGCCTGGGCAAAACAATATCCCACATTGCACAGAGGCTATGTATAAGGCAGGCTTTATGTGAATAGGGCTTCACATACTGTCCGACAGGCTGCCGGCAGGATTTGACTGGTGCATATGGCAAGGGGCATAGCTAGTGCGTACAACTCTTTGATAAGTGTTCATGTCAACGCATCTTTTGTAAATGTTTTGTTGAACGCACAGAACCCTTCCTGGGCAAGCGTTTTTTGTTGGCTTAGGGCACAATCTTAGGCATGTGTAGACAGAAAAAAGATGCTACAACTCCCAGCATTCCCTGGCCAGCATGGCTAGCCGGGGAACGCTGGGAGTTGTAGGACATTTTTCTGTCTAAACATGCATAGGCGTGTGCCCTTGGTTGGTTCACACTCCTTGCACGAGGGTTGCACCGTCCAGTTATGACTTGGGCCGTCGGATACGGTTCCCCCAGACATAATTCTCGTTATCGCCTCAGAGGCAGTGCATACTGTCTCCAGGGGGGCGGCTCACATGTTCACCTGCCAGCTCCCCAAGTATACTGTAATCTGGAGGTAGAAAGTTCAAGTGATGCACATGCGCGTATAAACAAGACGCCCCTGCAGAGCGGCGCGGAAAGTTTCTTGCTCCCGCCCAGTTTGGCGCTCCGCTTCCCGGAGAGAACCCCTCATGGCCGGAAGCGCGGCGCCAGTTCGCTGGGCGCCCGCAGGGTGCGCTGTGCTCGCGGGCCGCCCGCGGAAAGCGAAGGCGCCGCCGCTCTTCGGTGGGGAGGCGCCGGCTCGCTGTCCGCGGCAGGGGCGGGTTCGCAGTTGCCTGGTGAACGAGTGTAAACAACAGAGGGGAGGCGAGAGGCGTAGAGGGTGCCGGCGCTGCTGCCTGGGTGGCGGCGGCCCGGCTAGGCCGTGGTCGGTGAGCGCTGGAAGCTGCAGCAGCAGCAGCCCTGGCAAGGTGGGTGCTTCCTGGCAGCCCGTTCACGCCGCGCGTGGGCCGTTGGAGTCCTAACCCACATGCTGCCGTGAATAGCGCGGGCTACGCGGAGGCACCTGAGAGGAAGGGAGGGAGGGAGCCCTGCTATGCGTGGAGGGAGTCAGGAAAAGGGCGGCACGAGATCCCCCCACCTAATGTAAAAGACCCGGCTTCGTTTCATGCCGCCGCCACTAAGTCCGCTTTGCTAAACTCGTCTGCACCTGAATTTAAGTGTCGAAGCAGACATTACTGTAAACGTGTGTCGAGCAGCTTTGGTTTCTGTTTTCGTTTTTACTCTAGCGTAAGTGCAGGCCCCGATCCGACTCTTAAAAGCTTCCCTACCGCCCCACGTTAGGGGCTAGATCCGGCCGGGCCCTTGTAGAGTAAGAATGAAAGAAGAAGAAAAAAGTCGTAGCTGCTAGGTACACGTTGAAGGTGATCTGTTTGGGCTCTAATTTAGAGTGAAATAATCCAGTGAACTCTCGGTTAACTATACCCACAGAGCCGGCGGGGTTGGGGGGGGGGGGGGAGGCGCGCGCTTATCAATGCGTGCTTAGAGGTGAAGTAGGGATTCTAACCCGCATTAATGATTGTGAGTGTGGAGACAAGTGTGCAGTGGTTTTGTTGATTGGCATGGTCCTCAATGCTTATTTGGGAGCAAGCGCTATTGAACACAGTTGGACTAATGGGTAGGTGCGGTTTGAGGCTGAAAAGATATGTGGATTGATCTGTTCCAGCTAGTAAAAAGAAAGCATACCTAGCCTGCTGTATTTTATTCTTGAGTCCCTTGCATGCTTCAGCCTGCCACCATTATTTTATTTACTTCTATATCCCTTCTTTCCTTCCAGAAGCTTAATGTGGTACACACATCCTCGCACCAATTGAGCTTCAGGCAGATTTGAACAGAGGTTTCTAATATTGTTATCTCTCTTCTCCCCGCCCCCCTCTGTTCCCCAACTCCTGTATCTCTTACAGATGTGTGACAGACAGGTGGTGTTTGACAGGTCTGACACTTGCCAGAATTGAGAAATATTCACATGACAAATTTCTGCTTGCCATGTCCCTGTGAGAGGTACAGAAGCACTGCCAGAAAAAACTGGCAACCCTAATCCCATTCACATGTCATAGATTAGACAAGGATATTTTTGTTAGGGGAGGCGGGCAGAGGGAAATGTGCTTCTGTTTGGGCTTTTCCCTTTTTAAAAATGTGTACAAATGTGTGTTGAGAGGAGAAACACAGCCTCCAAAGTATTTTAAAAAGCAGAACAAAGCTACAGAGGGATGAAAAATGGATAGTTATTTGGAGAAGGGAAGGGTAGCTTTGCTTCCCTTGCTACATTTTATAAAGTAGCTGAATGAGTGCTTCAGGATTGGGTTTTTGCAGCAGTTAACACAAGGCCATGGTATGGTGGGGTGGGGTAGGTGGATGAAATAAATATGCTGTGGAAAAAAATAGTTTACAAATGTAGGCATTAGGACAGAGTTGCATCACTTACCATTAGAGATACTGCAAATGATATCTAACAGATGTCCATCACTCCTGTGCAACCACATCTCACACCACACAGTAATAGTATTGTGACTGCTATCTGTAGGACCTATAATACATATGGTGAAATTCATATATAATGGTGGAAAACAACATTTTATAAGACAAAAGGGTGAAATCTTTATATTAATAGCCTTTGATGAGTAGATATGCTCAAAACATGTAACTGTACTGTGTCCTTTCATGGATAAAACATATCTTTTGAGATTTGTCTTTTTGTTGTTGTTGCTAGTTTGGTTACCCCAGAAAACAATAAGTTGAGGAGGGGAGCCTGAGTTCAAGAAATTTTAAAAACACTTAAATGGAAAACCTCAAATTATTGGTGACAGACTGAAAATAATTTCACATAATAAACATTCAGTGAAACCCTATGAAGGGTTTTAAAGCAAAACAAGACTGCAGTCCTATACAGACTTAGTTATTTCTGAGAAGACATGTATAGGATTGTGTTGCAAATATCATATTAGTTTTTTTGTAGAACTAGCCATGTGTTAACACACTTTAACCTCTTGTTGAAGCAGCTTCTAATGCAGCAAAAGAATTGGTGTGTCTCCCCACTTTTTAATTGCATATTCCTTTAGAGTGCTCATTCATGCAGACTAATGAGTGACAGTACAGAAATGGAGTATGGTGGTTATTTAGATTTACATAAATAAAGAGTGTGACATTCAGGAGAAGTATGTACTAGGTTTATTTAGTGTCAACCAGGAGCAGTTTTAAGGTATTTGAAAGACTTGCATGAGAGGTTCTTGGATATAAAATAGGAGAATATGACTGTCACTTTACAGTAACTTTTCAGAGCCGTCTTTCATTCTACAACATTCTTCAGTTAAGTGAAAAGTAGTCTCTAAGATTTTGCCCTTTTCTTCCTACAGAATATACCTTACCTCTTGAATGATGAAGACTGAGAATGTTATGAAGACAGAAGTGCTAGGAAATCTCTTAAAGAAGTTGTATATATTAAGCAGGAACTGAACCCCATATAAGCTGCAATGGAAGAGATTCCAGTTAAGGTAGCAGTGAGAATAAGACCTCTGCTTTCAAAAGAAGTACTTCACAACCATCAAGTGTGTGTGAGATTAATTCCAAATACTCAGCAAATTATCATTGGAAAGGACCGTGTTTTCACTTTTGATTTTGTTTTTGGCAAACATTCAGCCCAAGATGAAGTGTATACAACATGTATTAAGCCATTGGTGGCATCTTTGATAGAAGGCTATAATGCAACCGTTTTTGCCTATGGACAGACAGGCTCTGGAAAGACTTACACTATTGGAGGAGGTCATGTTGGTATGTTTTAAAAAGCTTGTATTTTAGCGTGATTTAGACACAGTTTTCTTGGCAAAATTACATAAACAACATTAAATCTAATTATTGTTAAAGCAACAATAAAGATAATTTCTTCATAAGCTGAATATCTGTTAATAAGGTAACTGCAGTTCCTGACTTCTGTTCCCCTTGAAACAGGATGGGGCCATAACTTTTCACACTAAACACAGTGCTGTTTCCATTTTGAATGGTTTCAGTAATATTATGCAATGCAAAGATGATAGTTATCTGCCTAACGGCATTTCTGTACTCATTGCCATCACATTGAAGGACTCTTAGTTATGAAATAAGTGAACAAAAATGAATCAAAAGTTTTATGTTTAAGTATGACTTAAAATGTGCCAAGTATTACTCTAATCCTAGTTTTCTGCCAAAATATAGGTTACAGAAGCTGTCCAGAACAGGGAGTAATTCTAGTAATTACTCTCAAAGCAGCAGTAACAAAAATAAATAAAGCATTTATGATGTGCTGCTTTCTTCATAAGACATTAATTTTGGTACAGTACACCCATTAATATAGAGAAATTCTCCCAACCTCTCTCTTTCTCTGTCTGGTCTCATGGGGTGCTATCCATCTTGTGTGAGCAGACTTCCACTTGTGTAATAGGACTTCCCCTTCCTGTCCTCCTCTTGCGCTCCCTGTGCCCTCCCCCCCACCTCAGATTTGCTCCAGAGGGACAGCTGGGGGGCTGAAGTTGGGAGGGGGAATCTGGTCTTCCAGTAGTGTCTGTTCTACTGGTGGATAGACACAGTTGGATACAATCCAGGGAACGTAAGGTGTGTTTGGGTTGATGTGCTACTATCTTGCTTTCCATATTAGGATTTTTATGCCAGCTATACGCTGATGTCACAGGATCCACACCACAGACAGATGTAGTGGCTGTACCAGTGACCTGGTTTGCACATAACGCTAACCCATGGTTTATTTAACCCATGGTTTGTTTCCCTACCCAGGGTTTGTCTGGCAGACTACCCTTTTCTTAATTCCTGGGTTGTTTGTTTCCCTCCTCTGTAGTACTGTCCTGTAGAGCGGCTTGGTTTTTAAAATAATTCTTGCTGCCTCTGTAACCTGGTGAACCAACTCATGAACAAGCCACAGTTCTGGGTTCCCATGTAATAACAACCCATGGTTTAAACAATCCAGCATTCGCAACCCAACAACAAACCCTGTATGCTTTCTCTGGGCTGTTTATGGTTAACAAATGATGGTTTGTTAGTGCAGCTGGATTCGCACATCACAGCAACCCAGAATTCAACAACCCGTGGGTTAAATAAACCATGGGTTAGCATTATGTGCAAACCAGGTCAGTGTCTGCAAGAGTCAGAATACTGGGTAGTATCCAGTAGGGGCCATGAACGTGTGGCCAGCCCCAGTCCATGTATGGCCACAATATTGCACTTCCAGGGGCAAGCCCCAACATGTGTGCAAACGCGCATTTCCAGAAGGGGCACAACCTGCCCCTTCCGGAAACCCGCGTTTTCATGCATGTCAGGGCTTGCCCCCGGAAGCATGATATCACGGCTGTGCGTGGACCTGGACTGGTGGATCTGTGTGCATGTGGACCGGGGCCTGGCGGGGCTGGCCGCATGTGCACAGTCCCTACTGGATACTACTCACAGTGTCAGTGCTAGGTCATTCTTTGCCATTTCCTTTCCATTTCCATTAGGAGCACCAGTATAAGGGCTGTTTACATGTAATGGCAACATTCAGTGGCAAATCGTGGGTTAATTAACCATTTGCGGGGCAGCATACTGCATGCTAACTGCTTCCGGTTTGCAGCAACAACCTACAAATGTCCCAACCACTGTGTTCAGGTTAGGATGTCATGCAAACAGCCTACAAATAGGGCGTTTATAAGTTCTTGCTGCAAACTGGAAGCAGCTCTTGTGATGTGTGTGTATGCAAATTGTGGGTTAATTTATCAACTCACCTTTGCTGCTGAATGCTGTCATTATGTGTGAACCAGGTCATAGCTGTGGACACTGACAAGGTTGGAAATTGCCATAGTTTATTTATTTGCTGAAGTGATTTAGAAAAATGATACTATGCCTGATTAAATTTTACTAAACTAAGCCACGAGTTTAGCTCACAGTTTCCAGCTGCATAATTGCAGATGACTTGTTTAGTGCCAATTTGATCTTGAATGCAGGCTACTTGATTAGTTTCATATCATATTTACAAAATAGTACCCAAAATCAGAAATCCTGACCATTAAAAAAAAATTTGTTCTGCAAAAGGTTTATTTTTCTTCCAGTATATGAATCATCTTTCATCTTTATTTTATTCAAATTTAGTGTTCCTGCTGGATTTGAAAGTGTATCCCTGCTCTATAGTTCTAACAGCAGGATGTTGTATTTGGTTCAGTGTATTTGTGACATACTCAAATCAGACTCCTGCTATTCAAATATTGATGTCAGTGGTTCCAATATATAGGAAAGGAGCTCCTTTATGTTTTCAATTACTTGGGCTTTGTTTTATTATTTTATCTAGTTTCAATAATGTTGCAATGAATTAATTTGAAGATTGAATTTATTCTCTTGGATCATGTTCATTGGCTTGTTATTAGGTATTGTTATTAAAAAAAACTTGATTCTAACAAAGACATGTTCTTTAAATGCCCTGCCTTGCTGCATGAAAACAATTTATTTTGCCTCTTCATATAAAAAAGATATATCTTTAGTGTCTTTAAGAGAATCAAGGTGTTAATTTTTAAAATGTAGCTAACATTATTGAATTACTCCCTGCTACCTAGAAACTTTCAATGTTGTATGTGAGATGCTAGATTGTTCGATATTTCAAAATTTAAATTGGCTTATGTACTAAGGTAACACCTTTTTGTTTTGTTCTAAATATTGTTTCCTCTTTCTGATAGCTTAGGTTGTATACCTGAAAGTATTACTTCACTATAGTTCTTTGGAAAGTTGTAGTAATAATAATACTTTTGTGTGGCTATTTCATATGCTCAAAGTGCTTTATATGCATTATCTCGATGTAGTCCTTACAACAATATGTGCGGTGTCAGTACTAATCTGTTGGAGGACTTCTCTGGACTATATGGGTTCAGGATTGCAGTATGACGACCTGACTGCATAATCCAACATTTTGCTGCTGAGGTACATAGAACTGCATTTAAAGGTCCCAACATTAAAAAAAAGCTAACTAGTACCTTTGGTCAGCAGTAATACTTGTATCGGTGGGTTACTTCCGAAGAAGAGCGTGGGCCCATCAACACCAATGTGTCTTCAACATATTCTTCTATGCACCTTTTTCACATCTGTTGGATAGAGTTTTAGGTAAATGAAAACAATTGAAGTATTTACTGGGAACCTGTACCCAGGTTGGCCCAGTGAGTATGAAATCTTTCTTGTGAAGACATATTTAAGAAAGAGCAGGATGTTTGATTACCTAGTCACTATAGGCAATATCCAATTTTGCACTGGTGGTAGGGAGTTTGTGGAAGTTGACTTCCACACCCCCTCAGTGTGGGATTTGAGGAGCAAGGGGAAGTCCCCAAAGGTCAGGCAAAGGCACTTTCCCCCATCTCATTCCAGAGGATCCCCAACACTCTGGGGAGGCTTTTGAGGGGCTCTGGAGATTGTGGGGAAAGGAAGAGGGTAGAGAAGTTGGCTTATGTGAACTCCCTTCCACCAGTGCAGCATCTGATAAGATCCTATTTCATTTTTGATATTTCAGTATTAATTTTTTTTCAAGTTATAACCAGATATTTGTATCTCCAATAGTGTGATAGATTTGTGTGACCTTGACAGAACAGAATGACTCAGGTTTATAATGTGTTGAGCTAAAGAGTCTTCTGGCATTTCAATATGTACGTGTTTGGCGAATCTGCAGATTTTCTTTGTATTCTTGGGTCATGTTGTTGTTTACATTTTAGCATCAGTTGCAGAGGAAGAGAGAGGTATCATTCCACGTGCAATCCAGGAAATATTTCAGATTATTTTTGAAAACCATAATATTGACTTCACTGTGAAAGTTTCTTACATAGAAGTCTACAAAGAAGAACTCAGAGATTTACTGGAACTGGAGACCTCTATGAAAGATCTACACATTAGAGAAGATGAAAAGGGCAATACAGGTAGAGATGTGAATTTGAGCTTAAATTGCATGTTTGCTCTTATTTGTCAATAAGCAGTCTTATAAGCATGTGTTTTAATGCTTTAAAAAACACACCTGCATAAACTCATGCTCTCAAAGGCCTACTGTTAAGTTAATTCTCTTTTAAGAGCATATTGTTAAACTTGCACAGGAAACATTTTCTTGTTTTGGTAAGAACGTAATTCCTAGTCTAATTTGGACAAACATGTACTGTATATTATCTATAGTTTATGGGTTTTCATGCTACGCATCACTAAAACCTTACCCTACTCCTTTTTGACAATTGATATTTTTACTTTGTTCTGGTTTAAAGAGATGTTCACAATTAGAAGGGTTTTTAAAATGAGTGTGAGAACTTAGTATTTAAATCAATATCTGTAGCATATTACTGCAGTTATAGTTACAAAATGACTATAGTAACCCTATATTTTTTGTTAGAGTAATGTTTCTCCATTTAAAAACTTCCTTCAAGCTGCAGTATTTCATAGAGGCATAGTGCTTGATCATAAATATGAAATGGTCATAGGCTTACTTAAATGTTACTGTACAACAAAGACTTGCCAAATGTTTGTCTTCCTTTGATTCCATTATCAATTTTTATACAGTTCTATACTGTAAAGCAAACAAACATAGGAAGTAGTTTAATACCAAGTCAGATCATTGATCCATCTAGGTTGTTACTGTATGCACTGACTGGCAGTGGCTTTCTGGGGTTTCAGACAGAAACTGTCAGGGATGAGTCTAAGCATTTTGAGATGTCTGACAGCTCTGCATCAGAGTTGGAGCAGCAGCTAGATCAGAGGCTGGGGGAGGGACCCTCCCTAATGAGCCAAAATGCTGGAAGAGAGTCCTCCCAAGACCTTGACCAACAGATGGCCCAGACTGAGTCCCTGCCCCCTCCCTCCACTGTGAGAACGCAAGTTTCCGGGCAAGGGGGAGGAAGAGGGGAGGGACTTAAGAGACGCTAGGACACGGCACAAAGCAAAACAGAAAGATTAGTGGCAGGGCTCAGACACTCTGCCCGGATAGCCACTCTTGGAAGCCAATGTAGGAGAGAGCCACCCTAAGGGAGGGGCATCACTGCAAAGCTAGCTTGGACAGGAGGTTCATACCCCAAACTGCTGACAACTTTCTCTCCCTCTGGTTCATCTCCTCTGCTTGGAGATTGTTGATTAGTTGTTTAGAACCTGGGGCCAGCCTGAGAGTTTTCCTTGAATCTGTAGGGAGACTAGGTTCTAGGAAAATAAAGTTGTATTATCCTCCTGAAACTTTGTCTATTGTGGTGTTGATTGTGAAGGGAAAGGACAACCCAGTTCTAACAGAAACCTTTCCTAGCCTGACCTGAAGATGGCATTGATTTTTTTTTTCATGCAAAGCATGTGCTCTACCACTGAGCTACAGCCCTTGGCTTAAATGTCATGTTACGTGAGCAGACTTCTGCTCACACAAAGGACTTCTTTCTCTTCTCCCCTCTGTAGCCCCCCATGTGCCCCCCATCTGCTCTAGATGGGCCCCTGGCCCTATGGAGCAGATATTGGGGCACAGGGGCTGTAATGGTGAGAGAGGAAAGGTTTTTCTACCAGTGTTTCTGTTCCACTGGCAGACATCCAGGGCTGGATACAACCCCTTACAAATATATATCTGCACTCCATACAAATACCACCTCAAGTCATTCGCAGTGATATCATTTATAATAACAGCTGCATATTTTATAATGCTATATTTTATTTGATGAATGTTTTCTTGTTTGTGAAATAACTACCCATATATATTTTTAAATAGTCTTCTACGTTTTGCTGACAGCTTTGTTTGTTTACCATTCTTCTTGGCTTGTTTGTTGAAGTTATTGTTGGTGCCAAAGATTGTCAAGTTGAAAGTGTGGAAGAAGTGATGAGCCTGTTGGAAACCGGGAACGCTGCTCGACATACAGGCACAACCCAAATGAATGAGCATTCTAGCCGATCTCATGCTGTTTTTACAATCAGTATTTGTCAACAACAACAAGCTCTGCAGACTCCAAAGGATACAGACTCTGCACAAGATTCATCTCGAAGTACAGGCCAGCTGATTGCTTCTAAGTTCCACTTTGTGGACCTTGCCGGATCAGAAAGAGTAACGAAAACTGGGAACACTGGTGAAAGATTCAAAGAATCAATTCAGATCAACAGTGGCTTATTGGCTCTGGGAAATGTGATAAGTGCTCTTGGAGACCCAAGAAGGAAAAGTGCACATATTCCATACAGGGATGCTAAAATTACACGTATTCTTAAGGACTCTTTAGGAGGAAATGCCAAGACTGTTATGATAACTTGTATTAGCCCCTCTTCTTCTGATTTTGATGAATCACTAAATTCCATCAAATATGCCAACAGAGCCAAAAATATTAGAAACAAACCTATTGTCAACTACAACCCAGACTGGGACCGTATTGATGAAATGGAGCTTGCAATTAAGTTGCTTCGTGAAGCTTTGCAAAACCAGCAAGTTAGTGGACAGATCCCTGGCAGCCAAGGGTTGCAGGATTTGTCTCAGGACAGAAACAGAATCCGTACTCTTGAAGAGCAGCTCGCCCAGCTTCAGATAGAAAGTTTCAACTATCAAAATTGTATAGAAGAAGCCTATGCGTTCCTTGTTGACTTAAAAAATATTGCCAGCCTATCAAAAAGTCAACATGAAAGATTGCAAGATTGGATCTGTGTGGCTCAGGAACTCAGGAAAGAGGCTTCAGCCATTCCCCAAGTAAACAGTGGAAGTGGAGGTGACCAAGAAGGACCATATCATATTACAATTCTTCAGCTGAAGAGAGAGCTGAAGAAATATCAGGTATTTACTGTATAAATAATAGTGATAAGAGTATATAAAAAAGAAGTCCACATTTTAATTGGAAAGATTCTTAAACCTTAGTTCTCCTGTTAGGGATCCTTAATAAGTTACATGTACATTTCCTGCTTATCAGGGTAGCAAACCAAATTTGCTAGATGCCCAGAAGCAAGATTTTCTTCATTAGAATAATATGTTAAGCACAAATAAATTGTGTGCTTTGGGTAAGTAAAAAATCTGAAATAGTTTTACATGGCTTAATTACATGATTACTCTACTGATCAATGCTAGTTTGAACCCAGCTAATATTTTATACCTTAACAATAGTTAAACTGTTGGTGTGAATTAATTATGGGTGAAATACAGTGTTGCACGAGCAGAAGACAAGCTCACGCCATGGATTCTTTCTTCTGTCCCCTGAAAAGTCACTCCAGAGGGTTAGTGGGACCTACAGACCATTGTGGGCTGTGTCTTGGGCTGCAATGGGAAGGTGGGAAATGCCAAAAATTGGGTGGAAGAATCTTGCACTGGTTGTGCAAGGTTCCCCATTTGGCGATTTCCCCGCCCCACTGCACCCCTGTAAGCTACACCTTACAATGTGCAATAGGTTCCTTTGATCCTCAGGAGAGGCTTTTCAGGGTGTACAGAGGGCAGCAATGGGAAGGAGGGAAAGGAAGAGATCCATTTTGCATGAGCTTGCCTTCCCATGCACACAACATCGGATTTCCTCCTATGTTTTGTACGAAATTCTGCCTTTCTACATACACAAACTGAAGTTGTATTATCTATTCGTATGAAATAGAAAATGTCCATCTTTACCATTATTCATCACATGCTTCGAAATATTAAAAACTGTGCTAAAACTCCTTTGCTCTTTTCTTTGTAATACAGATTTGTCTCCTGATTCATTGTACAACATCTCAGATTTGTCAAATGAACTGTAATACTCATTGATACTAACTAATCAAATCACAGTTGCTTAACTTTGCAGAGTATTTTTTGAGCTTTGTCATTCTGCCTTTCATTTAAAGTCTACCTATAGCTACATGGCAAATGACCGATTCTGAGTTACATATTGTAGTGACAGAGGAAAGCAGGCTAGATTTCTCAGTCCTACTGCTGAGTGAGAAACGAATAGTTCTCAGCAGGAGTGTTATACAAGAGAAGGTGAAAGAGCTACTCATGCTGGTAGCTTTTGAACAGCTGTTTCTGCTAGGTCACACGTAGCTTGTCAGTCTTCACCTCATAATAGTGCTAGACACATAACCTATAAAGAAGAACTTGTTTTCCCATTCCAGTCCTGGCTTTCTATTCTCATTGTAGCGCTCCCATCCCAAATCATAGATAAAGCACACGCAACTTATTTGAGGCAGTTTTGATTACTTTGCAGGAACATTTTTTTATTATAAAATAACAGCTTACTGTGACCTATAACATGATTCTTCCCATATAATCAAAGTCTAAGTAATAACAAAGACCAAAACACATTACTGTTTTAACTAGCTGCTATCCTGGATTTTAACTAAATAAATATAACAGCTTTATCAATCATGTGACAATCTGTGTTGTCTTGATACTCCTTATATATTGCAGCTCTAGTTTCTGCCATTTTCTGTTGGGTTGATAGAGCAAGAATTTTGTAATTAATGGATATGCAATTTGGAGAACCCTCCTCGTATTTTTGGTTGTTTATTCTTTATCTATTACCTAGCAGGCTCTTGCTACAGATGCAGAAGTGTTTTGTGAGAGAGAGTTTGAGATAAAAGTATTGCAAGATGAAATACAAAAGCTGATAAAGGAGAATCAAGAATATCTGGAATCGCTGAAGGAAGCACAGGACACAAATAGGCTACAGGTAATTTCCATTTTGTGTAGGTAACTTGATAAATCTGGATAAAATAACACTGAAGTTGTTAGAAAAGATTAATACCTTAAACACTGGGGAAATAATCTGAAAGACTAACCATACAATCCTATGCATGTTTGTTTGAAAGCAAATCCCACTGTATTCAATGGGTTTTACTCCCATATATGTGTAGTCTTGCAACTTAATTTTCAGTTAAACTGCCAGAATTGCAGTTTAGTAACTATAGGCTGGTTGCTAACATCCCCTTCCTGGACAAGGTGTTTGAGCAGATGGTTGCAGGCTAACTCCAGGCACTCTTGAATGAAACTGATTATCTAGATCTATTTCAGTTGGGCTTCAGGCCTGGTGTTGGAATGGAAACTGCTTTGGTCACCCTGTGGGATGTCCTTTGCTAAGAGAGGGACAGGTGGAGTGTAACCCTACTGATTCTCTTGGACCTTTCATCAGCTTTTGATACCATCAACCATTATATCCTTCTGGATAGGCCATCTGAGCTGGGTGTTGGGGGTACTGCATTTTCAGTGGTTCCACTTCTGCTTGGATGGCTGATTCCAGAAGGTGGTGCTGGGGCACTATTGCTCTGTCCCTTGGCAGTTATGCCAAGGTATGCCACAGGGCTCTCTTTTATCTCCTATTCCATTTAACATCTAAATGAAGCTGGGGGAGGTTATCTGGATATATGGCCTGAAGTGTCACAAATATGCAGATGACCCCCAGCTTAATCTCTCCTGTTCATCAAACCCAGGTGAGGCAATGGGTGTTCTGAAACAGTGCCTGGATGAGGTAATGGACTAGATCCAAGAGCACCCTGACCAATAAACTGAGACTCAGTCCAGATAAGTCAGAGGTAGTGAGTGGTTTGTCTACCCAGATGAATGATAACTTTTTCTGGAGGGGACTGCACTCCCCCTAAAGGATCAGGTTTGTAGTTTCAGGGCACTCTT
Organism: Heloderma suspectum; assembly: GCF_057233095.1. Lineage (NCBI taxonomy): Eukaryota > Metazoa > Chordata > Lepidosauria > Squamata > Helodermatidae > Heloderma > Heloderma suspectum. The sequence goes on from NC_139459.1 coordinate 94,129,310, forward strand.
GGATCCAGCATTGTCATTGGAGGCACAAGTGGCCTCAATGGCATGGAGCACCTTTAATCAGCTTAGGCTGATATACCAACTATGACCTTATCTGTTCAGGAATACTTTAGCTACAGTTATTTATGCTCTGGTAAACTCTCTTTAAACTTTGAATTACTGCAATGCATTATACATGGGGCTGCCTTTGAAAACTGTCCAGAAACTTCAGCTGGTCCAAAACCAGGCAGTGAGATTGTTAATGGGTACTGGCCAATATGATTGTATTATGCCAATGCTTCATGATCTGCACTGGCTGCCAGTCCATGTCCGGGCTCAATTCAGAGTGCTGCTATTAACCCACAAAGCCCTAAATGGCTTGGAGCCAGGTTACCTGAAGGACCATTTCCTTCCACATACACCTGCCCAGATCCTAAGATCATCCTCAGAGGCCTTTCTCTGGATGCCCCCACCAAATGAGGTGAGATGGGTGGCTACTGAGGAGAGGGCCTTTTCAGTAGTGGCACCCCAGTTGTATAATACCCTCCCCAGAGAGGCTCACCTGGCACCTATGTTATAGTCTTTTTGTGCCAGGTTAAGACATATTTATTTTCCAAGGTTTTTTAGTCCTTTGGTTTTAAAAAATGTTGTGTGTTTTTAAATATTTGCACTGCTGCTGGCTTTTATCTTGGTTCTTACTCTGGTTTAATTCTCTTGCAAACTTAGTTTTTAAAATTACGTTTTACTATGTTATTCTGTTTTGTGGTTTTAAGTTTGTTTTGTGAACCTCTAAGACAGCTTCAGCTAATTGACAGTATAGAAATATAATAAATAAATAAATAATTTAAAGTTCTTAAAGTAACTTTTCTATTAATGTAGATAACACCACAGAGCTGTTGCTTGGCATAGGTCTTCACCAATTCTATTGTCTGTAACTCTAAAGATTTATTATACTCATTCTAAAGGTGCGTTCCATTCCTTTGAATGGTATGGAACAGAAGAGCTCTAGTGCCAATAGTATCAGACTCTTCAAAAACACAGAGAAATTCAGTATTAAAACAGTGCAGAGTTAAGGCTCCTGGAGTGCTCATTGAAGGCAGAAATTACTCAGTTTTATATTTTTTCAAAAATATAAATACAAATTTTATTTTATTTTAAGAATGAGAAACTGGTGGAGCAACAGCTTATAATTGACCAGCTAAATAACAAGTTAGAGAAAATGGCAAAAGCCTCTGCCTCCAGTGGTGCTTGTGGAGATGGACCAACTACTTTAGTATCTGCTAAAAGGCCTTACAGCGTTCCACTAACTAAACATTTGGTGCAGTCCATTAACGTGCCAGTAGGTTTGGATTCTCGAAAGGTAGGTATGAAAATGGACCCTTTTTTAACACTGTAAGTACCATACAAAAGTGGAAGTTTTCTGCCTTGGTAACTTTTATCTGTTCCAGCCATATTTCAAATGTTTGTGATAGCACAGAAATGTGCAGCTACACTTTCAGTGGAGGAAACATCCTGGAATGTATAAGTCCTCCGATTGGACTCAGGAAGCAGGAAAAAAACAGCAATTTTCTGGTCTCACTTGATGGGGTTGTTCCTCTTCTAGTTCTTGTCCTGCTTTCACCAGGAGAGCTGAGTTCTTTAGGCTGCTCTATTCAAGCAGATAAACTTAATATTAGATAACCACTCTATTCCTTCTTTGTTCTCCCTTGTCTTCTCTGGGCTAGCAACATTCAGGGGGAGAGAACCCCCCAAAAGAAAAAAAGAATACCACAATATGTCTGCAGCATGACCAAACCAGCACCATTCAGGGAGAAAGGAGCTCATGTTCCAAGTCATCAGTTCGCCCTGAATGGGATTTCTCTAAAGCCTCTCCACAGCTTACTGCATAGAGGGAGGGTCTACTTGGACAGCTGTGGAGCATAGGAGAGCCAAGGCTCAGTCCAGGAACTGAGCAGCCTCTGGGGCCCATAGCAAGCCCAAAAGCTCAGGGGGTGAGAGTTTTGGTGTCCAAACTGCTCTGGGCAGCACCACCAACCTGGAATGTTGCCAAAATAAGTCATCCACAGATCTCAAAATGTCAGCAGTCAGTGCAGCTCTAATCAAATTGAGGGTAAGCAGTGCTCCTTTGTGGTGCTGTGATCCATCTGAATCCCTCTCCCACTAGATAGTGATGGGGACTCGCTCCATATGGCAGTCTACCATGGATCCAACAAAAAGTGGTGATAGATCTCAGAACTAGCCTGCTAGTTTCTAGGACCAAACCTAGTGCTAAGTGTGCTTGTACCTAGTCACCACCGTCAAGGTTACCCTTATCTAGCACTAGCCATGAACACAGGGCAAGATGGAAGTGAAGGCAGAAAGTGTGATTAAATCTTCCAGCAGCCCAATTCAGAATCCTATGGAATACTCCATTCTCTCCCTGGGACCTGATGCTTTCAATGCTTAGGCACTTATTGTGTCCAAAGCCACAGGGGCTCCACCCCTCAGAAGAGTGCAGGTCAACTGCAGTCCCAAGAGGGAATTATCCATCCTTTGTTCCTAGGAGTAGGATGCACTATCCCATCTGAAATGGAGACATCTGAAGAAAGAGCGATCGAGCAAGAAAATTGTGGAACCAGGGTCAGTGTCCAGTAAGGTATTTGTTTAGAAGTATTTCCAACCTCTCTTCCAAAGCTTTGAAAATCTTAGAACTCAATGAGCTGCAGGAATCTCAGCAAGGTGCCAGTATGTCCAAACCTAAGGGTGCAAAAGACACCAGAGGACCTGATTTATTTCCCTGAATTTTTTGATGCAGAAAAATCAGTGGGAGCTGTCTCCAACAAACCTAGCCTCACTAGAAAGATATATTGCCTAGCATTGAAACCATTCAAACCCCCCTGGTTGATGCCCCAGTTGCTGCTAGGGTTTCAGGTGGTTGTTGCTAAATATAGTGATTAATCCTTCAGGGAACAGAATTAATTTGCCCTATGAAAGCCATTTGCCCTTTGAAAGCTATGGCCCTGGGCATCAGCTGCCACCTCTTTTTTGCAAGCACATCCATTCTATGGGCTCACAATCTTCTAATGGAGATACTCCACTGCACAAGCACCTGCGAAAAGGCTTACACAGATTTGTCCAAGCTCCCACCTTCATGGCTGATGCCAGCTTAGAACATAAAGCTAGCCAGCGGCATACCTGCGGCTGGCTATCTTCCTTCATCAAAACCTTTGGCTAAGAATATTGGAATAGATTCCAAATCTAAATGCAACCTGAATGCATCTTTCTTTTTAGGGCGCCGAAGTCATAATCCTTTGTCCTCCCCCTTCACAATCCACACACTCCAGGAAACCAGGCTTCAGGCTCACTACTTTATTAGTTAATGACTAGCTTCCTTACAAATGCAAATTCTAGGAAATTCTCAGACTACAATGAAAACAGCTAATCCACACAATTACAAATATCAATAGAGGAGCCAAAGTGGAAGTTAGAGAAGTTGCCAGCAGTCTGAACAAGAACTTCTCGGCCAGACTAGCTTCGGAGGGATGCCCATCCCTTACTGTGGCTCCCTCCTACGTAGGCTTTCACGTGTAGCCAACCCGGTGGAGCATCTAAGCTCCACCTCTAACCTTTCCCGCTTTGCTCTGTGACGGACCCTAGTATCGCTCAAGGCATGCCTCTCACTCTCCTCCTCCCCCGAAACCTGGGTTCTCATGGAGGAGGAAAGAGGTGTGTGTGTTCAGGTTGAGCCATCTTTGAGTCAAGGTCTTGGGAAGAAGGCCTTGCCATAGCTGAGCTCGCTAGGGAGGGAGCCTCCCCCGTTTTGGCTGTTCCCATTCTGAATCTGAGCTGCTAGACATCACACATTCAGATTCATTCCTGACATCCAGTTATTTGACAGTTCCCTCAAGGAGTGCTTGTTAGAAGCCAAAGATAAAAAGAAAGCAATGCTTACTGCCTCCAGGAAGGAGGAAAACAAAGTGTTTTAATCTAAACATGCCTTCCTTCTCAACAAAAGAATCTTCGCCAGATCAAGGGACTCTAGGAAGCCCATGTCCAAAACAGAGAGACCCCATCAAATGAGGCAGAAAATCTGCTGACTTTGCTCAGGATCCAGAGCCTGATGGGAGGAGTTATTTCCATGATGTCCTCCTTCCAACTGTGTCAAGTCCAATATTCCATTTTGCTTATGGTGAATGGGTCAGTTGTCTGTGTGCTGCTATCAGGAAGTCACTGAGAATGTGGTGGTGGTGATGGTGGTGGGGTGTTGCTATGGGAAGATAGCCATACTGTATCAGTGAGGTTATTGATGAAGGTACTCATTTAGTTTTACAAGTGTACAATTATAATGAGGATCCAAACCTGCCTATATTAACTGAATGAGAAATCCTGTACTGAATCATAGAAAGTAGCTCACAAACTTGTCTATACATGTGATCATAGTTGCAGCCACAGAACATGCATGGAGAACACTATGGTTCTCTGGATTGTAGACATTTTCTCCTATTCCATACACATCAGTGAAGCAAGTAATTCTCCCCTACTTTGTATGGAAAAAGGAGAGTCTACGGTCATGGAAACCAATAAATGAATGGCTAGATTTGTCCCTGCTCCTATTTTTTTCCCATTTTGGGCAGTCAGTATGGAACATCAACAATGGTGTTCTTGCTCCAGCCATGTCTTTGCTCTCCAGTGGGAGCAGTTACATTTTTCAGAATGCTCTTCTTCCTGATATTCTCCATCAATCTACCAGCTTGTTCTTTCCTTTCTCTTTGCTGTGCCTCTTTCCTTCCCCTGTGACTGCATCAAAAGACACTGGTGGCCACATTTGAGAAATGATAGTGTAGAAAATAATACTTATAGCAGCTTAATTCTAAAAGTAGTTCATATTTTTCACCCTTCCACATCCTTGCTTGCTGGTTCAGGTTATAATTAATTACTATTCATTTTCATGTATGTATGTATTAAAATTATATTCCTCTTACTAAGCCCTGTAAAAGCATTTGAAGAGGCTTACAAATACAACACAATAGCAAACCAAGATATTTATCACATAGACTGAGAGCTTCTCTACATTAAAGAAAAATCCCGCAAACTTACTGGGGCTTCATCTTCCACAGTCTTTGCGGGTTTACAATGGGCACAATACACACGCTTCCCCCCTCCCCTTGTTTTTCCTGGGCCTTTTGTGGGCATGTTCCATATGTTTCATTTGTTCAGCCAGTAGATGGTGCTGCAAGTTTTCTAAAATATCTCACGGTTCTTGAATTACACCACCTCTTTGGTGCGGTTTTTGACGGGTGTTTTTGTTGTTTTTGCATTTTCAGCAGTTTTTAAAATGGCGGAATAAACCTAAAAAACTAGAGAGGCACCAGCGGTTGATGGTGTCATGAAAAGGACCTGTGAACTTCCATGAGTGAACAGTCACGAGCACCCAATAATGCCATGTGTGAAAATGCCTTGAGAGTGGCTGATGGCATGGTTCTAGAAAGAGCAGCCTCTGATGTCTTAATGCCAGCCACCATATGCCAGTACAACCCAGTGATGGAAATGTAACATTGCTTCTGAAAGATCCTATAAGGCAGGCATTTGTGGAGCGTTTAAAACCCTGTTTGATGCATGATAGTGTAGTATAGTGGTTAGACTGTCAGACCAGGACTGAGAAGACACAGGTTCATGTTGCCACTCAGCTGTGAAAGCTACTGGATGACTGGGCCAGTGACATTCTTTTAGACTAACCTACCTCACACAATCGTTATGGAGGTAAACTGGAGGAGCAAAGAGAAACATGTACTCTGTTCTGAGCTCCTTCAACAAAAGATGAGATAGAAATGTAATACAACTTCCACAGACATCATTTCCCTTTTACTGTCTTTAAAGGTACACACAAGCCCTCCTACATACTCCCTAAACAGAGTAATTGCTGGATTTCAAACCCGTAGCCAAATAATGTTGGATCACATAGAAGAACAAGACGAAGTTCTTCATAGCTGCTTTTCTGATCACAGTGATGAAGATGAAAGAAATGCCAAGAATAGAAAGAGACCTCCATTTAGGTACATTTTTGGTCATATCTAATGTGTGTATATCTGGTAGCAAACACTGACCTATCTGGGACTTGAAATTTAAATCATATGTCAGTGTTACACTAGGCAATAAAAAGTTGAACCCAGAGACAAGTGATGATTAGCACTGGAGTAGCTCCAGGTTGTAACAAAGATGTACTTGAATATATAGGGCTGGATCTTTTAGATCCGTGTCTTTCAGCACATGACATCACATTGAATTGGTGTCAGGAACAGGAGCAACAGAATTCTAGCTCTGCATCCATTGGTGACTTGGTCACAAAGGAACTTCAGAGCTGTTTTGTTAGCCACATTGTTATTCAGAAGGACTTCTTGTGATCTTGTGTGTTGCCCCAGCCAATACATCTTGTTTTGTTTTTAACACTAGGCAACCTTGTAAAACGTTCCCAGAAAAATGGTTAATCAGTTAAGATGCTTGCAGTCTCAAGTTGTATTTATAGGGCTTACAGAATAAATGTGTGGTTTAACTTTTCTCTAGACGCTCCTTAAACCGTACCTGGACACAAAAACAGGCTCCTCCCAGCACTACACTTGAAGATAAAGAGATGCAGCACAATTCCAGTTCACAAAATGGAAATATTTTACAGATGGAAACTGTTACAGGTAAGGAAGGTAAATTGATGCTACAATACAAAAACACGGTTATGTCTTATGTGATCCTCTGATAGCAGAAAAACTGTGATCTAGAACAGGGGTGCAAAAAGCTCACCAAGCGTTTCTGTGGCTTGCCAAATATCCCTACATCTGCTGCTACCAGGGCAGTTCTTATCCCTTATCAGAGATCTGAGGTAAGCTAGGGGTTCCCTCGCTAGTGCTAGCATCAGAGAAATCAGAGATAAGTAGGGATTGCATTGGTGATGCTTAGCGATGGTAAAGCAGCGATTGGGGTTGCTGGGGAAGGGAGAAGCCTGCACCTTTCTCCCTACTCCAGTGACCCCAAAGCAGCCCAGACAGGAGTGTGTATGAGTTTTCCCTCCCAACCCAGTATATATGTGTTTGTCTCTCCCTCCACCCCCGCCCCAGTGCTCCTTCATGTGCATGTGGCCCCTGGACCCCCCAGCAAAATCGGATTTGGCCTTTGGGACCAAAAAGGTTGTGTACCCATGGCCTAAAAAAAGGATGGGATTTGTATTGTGGAAACACAGTCCAGGATCCAAAGAACTGTGAAATTAGCCAATGAGTATGACATTTGTACTGGTATGCCAACCTGTTTTAATGTTCACAGAACTCAGCAAAAAATATAGAGAAGTGGCCAACCCATCTACTTCACAATATTTATTTATTTTATTTGTTCCATTTATATCCCAAGGTGGCTAACAATAGAATCCAAAACATAATAAATAAGCAACATCACAATTAACGTCACAGTAAAACTGTATAAAAATCAGATACTATTATAGATTATTTATTTTGAAATGTGTGGCACTGGAAATGCCTTCTACCATTTTCTGACACAACTGTTTGCCCCAAACTCATTAACCGGGATTCAACCTTTCTCTGAATCTATTTCAGCCTGAGGGCCGAATTCCATTTCACAGAAGCTCTCGGGGACCACATTCTAGTAGTGGATGGGGTCAAAGGCAAAGGGGGCAGGACTGAAATATCCCAAATACCAGCATATTGCAGCTTAAATTTCTTACTGCCACTAACTAAGCTTTGGAAGAGGCATTTCAGCCTTTTAAAGTGGGGGGAGGAACTGTACAAAAGCTGGGAAACCACCCAAATGGTTGGTGGCTGGGGAAAAGGAAGGGGTGCCATCTGGGGCTTCCAGGAAGGCTGGATTTGGCCCTTGATTCTGAGGTTCTGTGCACAGTGCACATCTACATAGTGCCCAATCAAACACTTGCTATATTCTCATCTACTGTGATGTGAGTAGACTGTACCTGTAGTTAAGAAAGGTGTCTTCTCTATCGTCATTAGCTACAATGGAAGTTCTGCCACTGCTCTTAATGCATAGAATTGCCCCTCATGGCTACAATCTGTACAGTTACTTGCAAATGAGATAAATTAAATGTAGTGGAACTTGAGTACGGATTGCATTCAATATTGACTGGTCACACACACACTTATGTAACATTCCCGTGGAGAACTGCAGAAATGAAGAATGTCATGAGGATTTTGCATATCACTCAGTCAATATGGAAAATTGCTATGGCTGCTGGAGAATGTGAACTGAGACGTCTCATACATCAGCCTGGTATTACACATAGCTCTATCCCAGTTCTGTGCATTGCCTCGACCACATTCATAGTCCCCGAGCTGAGCAAATTATACAAATGACCTGCTTGATATCATCCACATTCTCAAATCCCACTTGGAGACTTTCTGTGTTGACCAGGCTATACGTGAAATCCCTGTTTATGTTCCAGTTTGTGCACTTTCTCCACTTTCATGTAAATCTGCATAATCACCAGTGTTCATGTTATTTAACAAATTATACACAACTAAATCAGGATTACAACCCAGGTATCTGAGTCTCTTCTCTTGTTAAAATAATAAATAAAATAATAATAAAATGTGCAATCTACTTTTGTCCATGTGTCCCAAAGCAGCTTACAGCTAAAAAGGTAGGTCTTGTCCCACTTAGCTTGGGAATGTGCTGTCTGTTGTTTAAAGTATTACAATTTCTTTCAAGGTGCTGATATTGAATGTATCCAGAAAAGTCAGATACTAAACATGCAGAAGTTAAAGAATTCAGAGCTAAAACTTATTGCTGCTAAGCAAAAAATGAGTGAACTTACACTTAATATCAGAATGAAGGAGGAACTTATTAAAGAACTGGTGAAAACAGGTAACTGGATTTTGTGATTTGCTTTTTATATACAAATATATGTAGGAACAAGACCTAAGTGATATAGTAAATAGTCCTAAAGACAAACAATAACTTAACTGGTCTACTCCTACACAGCTCAGGAAGAAATAGGAGATAGTCTAAAGCCAAGGTTGGTGTAATGGGTAGAGCACTGGACTAGGTTTGGGGTGATGGGTTGAAATCCCCACACAGCCATGAAGTTTTATTGGGTGACTTTGAGCCAGTCATGCTCTCTTGGCCTAACCTACTTCACAGCGGTGTTTTGAGAATATAATGGGGAAAATGGGGAGAAGAGACAACCTTATACACTGCCTGGAACAGCTTGGAGGAAAGTGTGTGTGCGCGCGCGCGCGCACACACACATGTGTGTTTGTAATGAACATGTTCCTAAAGCTTACTTTTAAATTATTGATAAAACAATTAGCGATAAATAGTAATAATCCTAAATACTTAAATTCTTTAATAAAGGAAAGAGACCTCCTTTTGAGTAGTGGGCTGCTACAGTGTCAATATCACAAATGATATCTCAGCTTTTTCTTTAATTGGGGGATTTTTTAAGGTAACGATGCCCAGTCTGTAAGCAAGCAGTATTCTCTGAAAATAGCACAGCTGGAACATGAAGCAGAGCAGGCCAAACTGGATTTAACTGAAACACAAAAGCAGTTGCAGGAGCTAGAGAAGAAGGAACTAAGAGACATTGCTGAAAAAGCCAGATTACAGAAAGAATTTAGGAAGAAGATGGATGCAGCAAAGCTAAAAGTACAGGTACTTGTAATTGGGGAACGATAATTTCTTGTTATAGCATATTAAACATAGAATCTTATCTACTCAGCTGTATGAGCTTGATGATGATGTTTATAGTATTCTGTTATCAATCTAATCATATTTCTCAGCTGATATGATAGAACATAGACTTGAGAGCTGATGTAGCATAGTGGCTAAGCAACTGAGCTAGGGATAAGGAAGTCCTTGGTTTGATCTTACTTCTGCTGTGAACTTGCTAGCTGGCCTTTTTACAAGCCACAGTATCCACGCATAATTCTCTCTCCAACTGTGGCCTTTTCCCCAGAAACACATCTCTCACCCATCTATCATACACATGATTTATTGGCCAGATGACTTCTTGTATAACCCAGGTGTGAGCACACTATAAAATCAGCAATAAAATATTATCTGTTCACAAACCATTTCCCAAGTAGTAAACTTCTTTTGTAAAAGTACGGCATAATTTCTACGTCTGTGCAAAGTTATGTATTATATTTTTAATCTGCCCAGTAACAAACATTCTCTGCGTGGATTAGAAAATATATGTGAGCTTTGTTGCTGAACTAATATGTACAGTATCTGTAAGACATCAATCACTTTCTGCCCAAATATTTGTTTGGTGTGTTTACACTCTGTCTGCCTGTTTTTCTTTATAATAAAATGTATAGCTTGCCCTTTCTACTGAAACACTGTACTCAAGCAAAGCACACAAATGCAGTAAAACCCATAAACAAAAAATCTCAGTGAAACAAAACATAATGGTAAAGCTGGACAATTCAGACAACAAAATAATAGTACAACACAGTAGGGCAATATCACTGGTTAACTAAACTGTGCTATGTGACCTTAGGTCTTACAGAGAAAACAGCAGGACACTAAGAAACTGGCATCATTATCCACCCAGAATGAGAAGCGAGTATTGGAAGTGGAACAGAATGTCAGTCACATGAAAAATCAACAAGCTGAGCTACAGAAAAGGTTGCTAGAGGAGAATGAAAAAAAGAAAATCTTGGAGGCAGAAATTCAGCAGGGGCAACTGCAGATCAGGGCAAGAGATTTCATTTCTGTATCTTCTTAATAAAGCTGTAATAGCAGTTGTTTCTTTGCCTTCTACTGGCTGTGGTGCATAACTTTGAGACTTTTCCTACAATACATATAATATCATGCATGATCAAAGAGAGTGAAGAGGTGGTATAGTTTTGTCGCGTGTCAGTTGTAAGCCTGGAGGTCTGTGGTTCAAATTTCACCTTAGCCCTGAATTCACTTAGCAAACCACTCCCTCAGCTTCATCCCTACCCCACCCTACCCCAATCTGCAGTTAGGAGGTAATAAAGACATACAGAGTTGTTGTAAGGATCACTGCATACAAAGTGCTTTGAAGACTCTGAAGTGAGATATAAATACTAAGTACAAATATTAGGAAAGGGTGTTTATATTTAAAAATAATTCTATACTATCAGTTTTATTATCCCTCTAATGTTAGTACTTCCAGTATTATTAACAAGTATTTCCTTCCACTAAAGCTTAGTTTTCACTCCAAGGACTGAAATTTCTAATTTTGTAGCATGTATGATAATATCTTCATACATGTACAAAAATGATGCTTCTTTACATACAGGAACTTCAACAAAAGACAGAACAACAGGAGAAGATTCTAAAACTAAAAGATGAAGAAATTGCTGCGTTTAAAAGGAAAAACTCAGCTGAAACTCCACAGCAACTACAGGTAGCTAATATTTTGTAATCCTGATGAGTTGAAATGCTACCGACTCACTTTGTAGCAGAAGTATCTCCCTCTACTATGTCCTTAAAGTAGTAATAATTAGAAGCTACTTGGATGGATTGAGGGCTGCAACATTTTAATTGAACATTTACAAACCAAGGGAAAAATGTGTCATTAATTGACAGAAGTTCAAGAAGATATCAAATCTTTTAGTTATTTGGTATGCTTAATCAACTAAGGGAACAATTCTATGGGGATAGGCGGCCGCCTCCAAATTCGGAGGCGACCACCTATCTAATGCACGGTGGGAGGAGCGCAGAGGGGATCCTCTCCTCCGTGCTCCAGCCGCCCTGCATTCACAGCTAGATGCCAATTTCAGCTGTCTAGCCACAGGACATTGGCGCGCGGGGTGGGCAGGCCGGACGACGTATAGGAAGCGCCATACCAGCACTTGCGCACTCCCTGCCCCAGGAATGCCCCTTTTTGCCCTGCTCTGCACTGCTCTTACAAGCCTGGAGCCCGGGGACAATCTGCGCTGCCTACGAGGGGGAGGTGGCAGGGAGGCAATTCTCCAGGAGCTGACCAATCCTGTGGTCGTCTAGCTACTGTCTAGCAGCCATAGGATTGCACCCTAAGTCTTTAACTGCACATTTTTAAAATACTGTGCTTCATTGGTAAGGCAGCTAATAAAATTTTTTGAGATAGGATTCTTAAAGTGCACATCATTTTGCAAACCACACAGATAGGTTTGGTATTTTCCATTTGCCAAAGTTGATGTAAAAGTGTAAAAGATGGTGCTTTTTTCTGTATGCAGAGCTAACATACAGTTTCAATTAGTTATTTCATATGTAAAAGAAACTGTACTCTTTCTTCTCTGAGATTTTCCAATATGTAGACTGATTATCAGTTGATTTAAATTAAATATAATTAAGTGCCTAAATGTCAGTTCAGTCTTTAGTCAGGTAAAACTTAAGAACTGCTTGGTATTATTTATTCCATTTATTTATTATTCAGATTTATATACTGCTTTCAACAAAAGTATCAAAGCGCTGAACATAAAATACAATGGCATAAAAACAGCCATAAATATAACAATAAAAACGATACAATTAATCAGCAATAAAATCATACACTCTACTGTCTGCTACAAACCATAACTAGCTGGGTCGCACTTCAGGGAAAGCCTCTGTAAAGAGATGAGTTTTAAGATGACGTCTGAATGTCAGAACTATGGGGGCCTGTCTAATATTAATTGGTAAAGTATTCCAGAGGGTGGTTGCTGCAACACTAAATCCTCTACTACAAGTGCTTATGAGAGAAACCTCTGGAGCATATGGTGCCTATTCTGTGTAACCGAGTTTTGGTTTGAGTCCTGGGAAACTGAAAGTAAGTGCTGATTTTTATGCATGGAAAATAAGGTTACTGAAGACTACAGAGCTGAGGATATACTTATGGATCTAAACTGGCCTTGTTTATCTTTTTTGTCTTGCTGCAGAAATTAGAAGAGAAAAAGAAATGGCTGGATGAAGAGCTAGAGAAGGTTTTGCATCAGCGTCAAGAGTTAGCTCATCTGGAAGAAGATTTAAAAAGAAGAGAAGCTATCATTTCCAAGAAGGAAACATTGATACAAGAGAAGAACCATTTGGAAATTAAAAAACTGAGATCTAGTCAGGTGCTTTTTTTTTTATAATACTGCAGGCTGCTAACAAAAATGAGGTTAGAAACTTGTGTGAAAAGTAATTGGCCCTCTGCTTCTATGGGCCAGAGCTTGTGACCTTAACCTGCACATTCCTTTTTCTTTTTGTAAAAGTGGAATGCTAAGGAAATATTTAATATTTGTAAAATACTCTGGATTGGAGGTGAAATGCCAAATATCAGTTTTTCTTAAACTTATGGGATACTTTGCACATTAACTTTTTTGCTCTTTCATCCACAATAGCGAAAATAAGCATGCGTTAAAATAAAACGTATAGTGGATATCCCTACAATGTTTACTATTTATTACTGGGTTGAACCCAAACTAAGGGCACCTGCCCTTGATACTCGTAAGCCTCCGAACTAGGAGGCTTACGAGTATCCAGTGCAGAGTGGGAGTGCAGTGGAGGCAATTGTCACCTCTGCTGCGCCTCCCACTCTGCATTTCAGCTAGACGGGCTTTTTCACTTGTCTGAGGCATTGCAGAGTGGGAGGGAAGGAGGCTGACGAGGCCTGTGGATATGGCATAAGCCAGCTTCTCCAGTCCCCTCCCCGCCCACAGGAATGCCCCCTTTACCTCCTCTCCAAAGTCACTTTTGCAGCCTTGGAGAGGCAGCAGGAACAGTTCTCTCTACACCGACTGCGAGGGGTTGGGGAGCTCAGATTCCTGGGTCTGAGGCTGGAGCACTGTCTCCAGCCTCAAATCCAGGAATCCAAAATATCCTATGGCCCCCCAGACTCTGTCTAGGGGCCATAGGATTGTTCCCCAAGTCATTTATTACTAAACTAAGTACCATTAATTTCAGCGGAACCTAACTTAGTCCAGATCCACCCCGCTGTACCCTCAGTGAACTTTGGGAAGGTTTACATATTAGTTTGTGCTCTATTTTGGGGGAGGGGGGATACCTGCATGCTGAAAGGAATTGTACTTTCATTTGTGGTTTTATAGGCTCTCAATAAAGACAGTTTGAAATTATCTACCCGTCTGAGTATGCTGGATCAGGAATTATGTGATAAAAATATGCAGCTTCAAAGCAGCACCAGGGATGAGCAGGGAAAGATTTTTGAAGAGGTTCAGGCTCTGCAGAAGGAAAGGGATCAACTGCTGAAAAGAAGGAACAGTGTGGATGAGAAACTGAAGAATGGCAGAGTGTTGTCACCCGAAGTAAGTAATTATCCATTTGATAAGTGTAACTATTAGCTATTATTGATAGAAAATACATCAGATTGGTAGCTGAACAGCTAATATTTGGAGCTACTAAAATAGAAATGAAAGTTATTTTGTTAAACAGTTTCAAAAGAAATTATTTTTAAGAACACCAATTGGAGCTGTTTTAGTTTGGTAATAGTTCTGGTTCAATGAGAACCTTTGTGGGACAGTTCGGGATCAGTGATAACCTGTACGCATTGGGGGCAGCTGAAAATCCCAGCAGGGACTCCCTGTTCTCCCATGTGAAGCAGATTCCACCTTTGATTGCCAACTAAGTGCACAGAACTCTCCTCTGCTCACAAAAGTTAGCAGCCTCTGCATGCTCACTGAAGCCACCATATCACAGCCATAATGTTCTGATAGCTATCAATAAAATTAACAAATTTCCCCTGGAAATCAGGTATCACTTCCCCTTCTTTGATTGACATTATGCACTATTGTCACTTAGTATTTGCATCTGCTATCCCATACCCCCATGAAAAAAAGCAGTGGGGTGCAAATCTGCTTTTCCTCCACTTCCTTTCAAAAATAGGTGCCTGAAGCTCAGTTTACTGCTCCAGTATGAGCCAAAACATATACCAGAACACCAGCAGTGAGCGTTTATGGTGATTTTTACACATTTTAGTGACTCTGTCCCATTCCCTACAATTTCTGGATCAAATGGATATGAGAGATGCCTACAGAGATGTAGCCTGTATTTTATTCCATGTCTGATAGAGGAGTCTTCTGTTAAGCACATGGTCATGATATAAGTAATTCTGGGATTGGGTCCCTTTTTACCATGCCACTATAAAATGAGAATCACTGGCACTTTGTGAGAATGAGTGATGAAATGTTGCTCAGCCTGAGGCTTGGGGTCCAGATAGAACAGTGGTTTTAAAGCTTTCTACCTTTGGGGAACTCTTTCCATATGGACTAGGCTACCCTGGAACCCTTTCACATTTCACTGAGGCAGTGTTCTAGAGCAGACATTCAGTTCAATCAGGATGGCAGCCAAGCCTGTTTGGGTTCCACACCTTTGGCCTACATAAACTGAGAGTGTGTTCTAGAATATATTCAATGCTCCTTTGTGGCTACACATTGCAGGAAAAGTTTGGTAACTGTGGACAAATTCTTTTATGTGGAATCTTGTGTGCCATGTCTGATCAACTCCCTGAGAAACATGTGATAAACTTCCAAGGCACTTTGGAGTTTTCCGAAACACAGCTTGAAAACCACTGAAATAGGGTACAAATTTAAGGGTTAGAATGGCTTCTGTCTGCAGAATGTGTGCCCTCAAAATCTGCTCAATTGGGTTGGGAGACTTTGTGAAGCAGGTTTTTAGGAAGAGCATAGGGGGCTGCAGGGAGGAGGGGAGGAGCAGAAAGTCCTATTGCATGAGTAGAAGTCTGCTTGTATGATAGATTTTGCCCTAAATAAGGCTGAATTCAATGCATACTAAGTAGTAAGAGGCCCATTGAACTCATTAATAGTAACTTTTTTAGAATAAAGGTACTCGCTGGAGTGCCTACATGAAAAAACAACACCAGTACCACTTAACTTATGTCCTAATATAAATTTCTACATAAGAGAACATCACACTTGGTACACATATTATCTTTGTAATATATTTGAATGTTGACACATTCTAATAATTGGGTATTTAAAATTCATCATCTTTGGTAGCCATCTGCTGAACTGTAATTTCATAGTTTTTGTTTTCTTTCCAGGAAGAACATATTCTATTCCAACTTGAAGAAGGGATTGAAACCTTGGAAGTTGCCATTGCGTACAAGAATGAAAGTATCCAAAACCACCAGAACTCAATCAGAGCCTCAACACAAATCCTCACACAGAGTGAGGCCAATGTGATGGGAAAGTTGGTGTCCCTGTCTGCTGCAGAGCTGCGAGGAATTCTCTTAAAGTATTTTAATAAGGTTTGTTGTCAGAGCAATATACAGCAGAGAAAATTCTGCCTGTTCTTTTTCTTGGCATAAAATAACTATCTGATGTTTTTCTCACACTAATTATGATGGTAAGAATGAGTTGTAGAGAAATGTAATTCTGAACAGGGTGTATATGAAAGCACAAGCAGAAATTGACTAACTCCACTTTTTTATTATAAAGGTTACAGTGGTGAGAAAAAAATTGTGAACCCTAATGATAATTATGGAAATTGCATAGTTTTACCATAATAGCCTTTGTAAATCAAAACCAGTCCTTTTCTAAATATCCAATAGGGCTTATATTAACCAATTCTGTATCTTGGGAAATAGAATGATGTATAAATTAGGCAAACAAAGAGTACTTCAGAGTCAAGGCATGTGCAAAAGTAAATGGACCCCTGGTTGCATCAGCTCAGTTAAAGGGAATAATTAGAATCAGATGTTAAATAATTAGGTAGATCTTCGGGGTGACTTTGGAAGGACCCACCCTATAAAAGAATGAGAAACTTTGAATTTGGTCTTCACCATACGGTTGTGTGGAAACACAATCAAAAGACATCTCTGAGGACCTCAGAAAAAACAGTTCTTGCTGCTCATCAGTATAGAAAGGGCTACAAAACCAAAGAAGGATTTTGGGCTCCACCAGTCCACTGTCAGACAAATGGAGAAGGTTCAAGTTCCTATCAAAATCTTGTCAAAAACAAACCAGAGCATCATCCAAGAAAATCAAAAAGAACCCCAAAGTAACATCCAAGAATCTGCAGGCCACTCTCGCCTTAGCTAATGTAGGTGTTCATGACTCACATTACTTGAGTCACTACTCATGACTACCTTAGGGAGTGCCTTCCCTCCTACGTCCCAGTCCAGCACCTAAGGTCCTCTGAGGGCTATCTGCTGCAGCTGCCTCATGTGAGATTGGCAGCCACACAAGAGGATCTTTTTCTTTGCTGCCCCTCAGTTGTGGAATGACCTGCCGGCTGAAATGCGCCTGCTGACCTCTTTGAAGGTTTTTAAGCAGGCAGTAAAGACTATTATTCCAGCAAGCCTTCCCTTTTTAGAACTCTTGTTCCTTTTGCTGACTGTTGTATACTGTTTTTAAGCTGTGTTGTTTTATTGTTGGATTTTTATTAATTTTTTTGTTAAATTGTTTTTAGTTCAAAGTTGTTTTTAGTTATATGTTGTTTGTATATATTGTCCGTATGCTTTATGTAAATAGCTTTTAAACTTTGTGTATTGTATTTTAATGTTTTAACTTTCGTAAACCGCCCAGAGAGCTTTGGCTATGGGGCGGTATGTTGTTCAGTCGTTAAGTCGTGTCCGACTCTTCGTGACCCCATGGACCATAGCATGCCAGGCCTTCCTGTCCTCCGCTGTGTCCCGGAGTGTGCTCAAGTTCATATTCATTGCATCAATGATGCTATCTAGCCATCTCATCCTCTGCTGTCCCATTCTCCTTTTGCCTTCAATCTTTCCCAGCATCAGGGTCTGTTCCAGGGAGTTTTCTCTTAACATTAGGTGGCCAAAATATTTGAGCTTCAGTTTCAGTATCTGTCCTTCCAATGAACACTCAGGGTTGATTTCCTTTAGCATTGACTGATTTGACCTCCTTGCAGTCCAGGGGACTTGTAAGAGTCTTCTCCAGCACCACAGTTCGAAAGCATCAATTCTTCGGCGCTCAGCCTTCCTTATAGTCCAGCTCTCACAGCCACATGTTGCTACTGGGAAAAACATAGCTTTGATTATATGAACCTTTGTCGGCAAGGTGATGTCTCTGCTTCTTACTATGCTGTCTAGGTTTGCCATAGCTTTCCTCCCAAGGTGCAAGCGTCTTTTAATTTCATGGCCAAGGAGCAAGCGTCTTTTAATTTCGGCCTCAGTGGTTGGGGCATAGACTTGAATTACCGTGATGTTGAATGGTTTGCCTTGGATTCGTCCTGAGATCATTCTGTCATTTTTGAGATTGTACCCCAGTACTGCTTTTCCCACCCTTTTGTTGACTATGAGTGCTACTCCATTTCTTCTAAGGGATTCTTGCCCACAGTAGTAGATATAATGGTCACCTGAATTAAATTCGCCCATGCTTGTCCATTTTAGTTCGCTGATTCCCAAGATGTCGATGTTCAATCTTGCCATCTCATGTTTGACCGCCTCCAGGTTACCTTGATTCATTGATCTTACATTCCAGGTTCCTAAACAATATTGTTCTTTACAGCATCGGACTTTCTTTTCACCACCAGACACATCCACAGCTGAGTGTCCTTTCGGCTTTGGCCCAGCCACTTCACTCTTTCTGGCACTACTTGGAAATTCCCTCTGCTCTTCCCCAGTAGTATATTGGACACCTTCCAACCTGAGGGGCTCATCTTCCGGCGTCATATCTTTTAGCCTTGATATGTTCCATGGGGTTTTCTTGGCAATAATAAATAATAAAAATGATCAGCAAAAGACTGAACATGAATGGTGTTCATGGGGGGATAGCCAGAAGGAAACCACTGCTCTCTAAAAAGCACATTGCTGCCCATCTGAAGTTTTCTAAAAATCCCCAAGACTTCTGGAGCAATGTTCTCTGGATGGATGAGTCAAAGGTATAACCTTTTGGACTCAATGAGAAATGTTATGTTTGGCGAAAAACAAACACTGAGTTCGAACAGAAGAACCTCATTCCAACTGTCAAGCATGGTGGTGGGAATTTGATGGTTTGGGCCTGCTTTGCTGCCTCAGGACCTGGATGGCTTGCCATCATTGACACAACCTTGAATTCTGCACTGTATCAGAACATTCTAGAGGAGAATGTCAGGCCATCTGTCCTTGAGCTGAAGCTGAACCGAAACTGGGCCATGCAACAGGACAGTGATCCTAAACATCTAAGCAGATCTACAAAAGAATAGCTGCAGAAGAAGAAATTCCGTGTTTTAGAAAGGCCTAGTCAAAGTCCAGACCTAAACCCCATCGAAAGGTTGTGGCAGGAGCTGAAGCGAGCTGTTCGTGCAACAAAGCCGTCAAATGTCACTGAGTTGAAGCACTTATGCAAAGAGGAATCGGCCAAAATTCCTCAAAACTGATGTGAGAGACTGACCAACAGTTACAGGAAATGCTTACTTGAAGTCATTGCTGCTCAAGGGGTTGCCACCTGGTACTGAATCTAAAGGATCACATACTTTTTCACACATGGATATTGAATGTTTAATCAGTTGGGGATAAATACATGTTGAAAAAGCATGTTTGTGTGTCATTTGTTTAATGAGGTTATCTGTTGTTCTTTATCTAGGATTAATGGGTTAGATTAAAATAACAGTTTAGGTTGGAAATATGTGACAATCCTAAGGGGTTGTCTTGCCACTGTACCTTCCTAACTATATGCTAAGTACATATAGTGTTCCTTGCCACTGTACCTTCCTAACTATATGCTAAGTACATATAGTGCAGCTAAACCTAAACATGTTTTGTTTCTGGTTATTATTTGTTGGAACTTTGAGAGCTGTGGAATTTGTAGCAATATTTATAAAAGATATCATACATTTTCTAGTGTGCATGGATTAGATGATTCTATTGATGCTCTACTCAAGTATGTGTCATAGGATGTCTTGTCAATGGGTCTTTATATAAACTGTGAAGGATGTAATTCATTAGCTTTCCATGCTGGTAACATAGCAAAAGATTAGCTATTTCATATTTGTAATATTTTGAAGTATGATATGCCTAGTTTCCATGGTTAGGAACATTTTGATTTAACAGAAGAAAAGACTATTTCTTCTTTAGGTTGTTGGCCTCCGTGAGACTGAACGTAAGTTGCAACTGCAGGCTGAAGAACTGGGAATGAGGGTAATGGAACAAGAAAACATAGTAAGAGAACTTGAATCAGCACTTGAACATCTCATGCTGCAATGTGATAGACGTCTGACTCTCCAGCAAAAAGAACATGAACAAAAGATGCAATTAATACTTCTTCATTGCAAAGGTATTTGTTGACTTTATAGTAGCGTTTGACTATCATTGCAGGAACAGGATGTTAGTGCCGAACTCTGTTCATACTATAGAATGAAACTGAAACAAAAGTTTCAACCTGAAATTAATTTGTCCTTCCAGAACAAGATGGTGAAAGTATTGCGGAAACCCTTAAAACATATGATGCTAAAGTCCAACAACTGGAAAGAAACCTATTCTTCTATAAGAAAACCAGCCGAGAATTAAAGAAGAAATTAAAGGAACTGCTTGGAGAATCAGTACACCATCCTGTGACACAAAGTAAATATAGAAGTATTAGATCTATAAATTATACATAGCTGAAATGCAACTGTCTTTCAGACTAGTGGTAAAATTCTTATTAAGCATAATATATTTGAATTGCACTAATATAATTAGACATGATTAGTCCAGAAGGTATTTTAGCAGCTTTCTTGACACTACAATAGTATTTGAATATTTTTTCTTAAAGGAGATCTGGTTAATCTTTAGCTTTCAGAAGCATACAACAACATATCCCCCTTAATCTTTGCAGTGGATCCTAAGTTTCCATTAGTAAAAATAGGGCAAGGCCATTTTCACGTATTTTCCCCTGTACCCACCTGTTAACCCACTCTTGGAATATTCTCTGTGCAGTGGGAATACCTGAAAATCTCTCCTCCCTACCTTTTTCCACTAGCAGAAGCCCCCACTGAACTGGAGTCCCTTCCATGAATGGAAGGAGCCCTTCCATTTGCAGAAGGGTAACTCAGGATTCAAGCCACTATATTTTACCGCTTCCTTTATTTATCCATTTCTGTCAACACACTCAGGATATTTTACAGTAATAGAAAATAGTTAAACCAACTACAATTCCCAACAATATATAAAACCATGATACTTCTCTCAAAGTACCTAAGCCAACTGCTTTATTTCTTTTTAGGTTGTTGTTCTACTGATGGAATACTGAACCAAGAAGAAGCAAGTGCCTCATCAGAAGAACTCAGGACATCCAAATCACTAGGGAAGTTAAAAGAAACAAACCACCCAGTGGATGGTTTAGGAGCACAGCAAAATTCACACAAATTTGAAGAAGCTGCATCCAATATATCTGGTAGCCAGGAAGAGCAAGCTGGCAAAGTATGGCAGCCTGCAGAATCTCAACCACAAGTATTCTGTCATTCTCAGGAGGCAAAAGATACTGTGACCCAACTTCAAGGAGTAACCCCAGTAAAACTTTCTCGCAAAGAATTACGTCATATCCCTGCTTCTGAGCTTTCATCAAGGCGCTCAGGCCTTACATCTGGTATAAATTCTGTTCCTGCAGATTCCATTGAAATGCCTAGAAAATCTAATGGCTATAATACATAATTAACCCTGTACTGTTTTGAAAGCAAGCACAGTCTCCAATATTTCTAGTTTATTTCAGGCAGCTACAATGTTCAAATGAGTTATTTCTAGTTGCTCTGCCTCACTGCAGATCATTCATTGTGCTCATATAGAAATCTATGATCCCTTAATGGCACAGTAATGTTATAAAGGGCAGAGACCAAACTAATTTTTGCCCTTAAGGAATTAAATTAAAATATTTATACTCATTACTTTTTTTAGAATTGGCATGGATTTTTATGCCATTCTTCTTAAATGTATTCTTATCTTCCATACTGCAAAGAATCTTAGGGCTGGTTCACGCAATACATTTTTGTCTGCATGAGCAATCCTGACCATACCCGAGGGAATATTTATGAGAACAAGTGTAATGTATAAAAACTAGCAATCAGTTACAGCTGCAAAAAAACAAAAACCTCACCATATTACAGGAAGTCTTGCTGACTGTATCTGTGATTGGTCATTTTTACACAGTATAGTTGTTTGTGTAAACATGTAGGTGGAGACAATCTGGAGTTCTCACATGGACAAATAAATATTGTGTGAACTGGCCCATTGTAAGCAGGGCTTCATAGAGACAGCAGCCATAATTTCCTAGCCCTCATCACTCCAGCCATATTTATGTTGAAGTTTATAAGAAAGTACTGTTGACTTTGGTCCTGACCAAGGCCTTACTTAAAGTGTAAATCATCTTTCTGAGGAAGAAGTTATGCTGCTTTTTTTAAAAAAAAAACTTCCTTGCTAAAACTCACATTTAAAACAAATATCTTCTTAAGTCCCAATCACATACAAATTTTATTAATAACTGACTTGGTTATGAAGTGACATTGGGACTGCTGAGGAATGTCACTGGAACTGGCTTTTTAATGGAAAGCATTTTCTGCAGATGTATTCCAAGGTTACCAGAATAAGCATGATTTTTATTCCTGCAGGTAAATCACTCTGCTCTAGAGCCAATTCACTGATCATTTACATAGATGGAGGTGCACTGAAGCTACTTGGTAAATTGCCCCCCTTAAGAGCAATAAAAAAGTTACTCTGGTATGTAAGGGGATGTCTGAATATACCAAAGTGAGACACACAATTATAGATTAGAACACTACTTTGTAAACTAGTCCTGGTGCAGAAGTAACATTTACTGCATGTTTAAGGGAACAGAGTTGCAGGATCATGTACTCTCTTCACTGCCTCTCCTCCCAACCTGCGTGTACACCACACACACACACACACACACACTCCCCCATCTCCCATATTGTCTTCCTCTATCCAGATTTATCATTACGTGTGACCATAGTTAAAATGAAACCAGAGATGCTTCTAAACTCTTTCACAACAGCTTGGATTCTGAGTTGCCCTTCTATGGACAGGGTTCCTTCTGTTCACAGAAGGTGCTTCCATTGGTGGAAGGTGATTGTCGATTTCCACCTTCAGCTCCTGGCTCCACTTCCCACACAGTGTCCCAGATGGCCCCTCAACTTTCCAGAGCAGATTTTGAGGGAACTGCAGGAAGCATTGGCAAAAATTGCCTCCCCCCCCCCGCTGTTTTGCCAGCAGGAGGATCTTGTGAGCAGAATTCCCCTCTTGGGAGCTTAGGATCCACATCAATGCATTTGTAATTTTAAAAATATATATAAAAAATTAGTTTATAGCCAGAATTGCAGAAGTACTTGCAGAATACAATTTTTAAAAGAAGCATTCCATATTACTTTTAAAATCCAAATTATCAGCAGAAGAGGCAGTTTCTTGACATACTGTTACTAATGATGTTTGAGACTCTAAGCAATGGTGGCTGAGGCTAATTGTTTTCTTAATTACATTTGTTTGTTGGCTGTTTGTTGAATCGTATTGTGAACGTTTTGCAAATGGGTGTGGTCTGATGTTCAAATATTTCACTCTTAGCATTACATTTTATATTTCGAAACTTATACATCCCCAATACAAACACCCTAAAACAAAAAACTGAAAAACGGTAAATGTGTTTCTTAATGTACGTGCACTTTTAAACAATGTTCTTGTATGCTTAAAAGGAAAAATCCTGTGTTAGTAGATGTTTATGGGGAATATAGCTTTCCATTAAGGGCCATTTGGAATCGTTTAAATACTGTTTCCAGTTAACTGCAAAAAAGCTGTGTTTTAGCAATGCTAAAGAGCCCTAGTCTGGAAACAACCATAGTTATAGTTTGCTTTAGAGTGCTTCCAGGAAGATGGATCCTTCTGTTAACTGTCAGAAGGCATTATGCAGCTTTTTTTCCATCTTTTTTTCCTTCACAGATTTTCTGTGGTAAGAAAAAAAGACTGGAGAAGTGGTGGGGAAACATGGGAGGGTTACAAGTGGAAGACAACACTGTCTGGGCATCCCTAAAAATTCTGTCAATGAGGCATGGCGATGGCACAAAAGGCTTGTCTGGAAGCACCCTTATTACAACTTCCTAATTACATAAGCTGCTTTATTATCCTTGTACTCTTATACCCTATGGTTGCTATTGCCATTTTTCCCCTTCAGTTTTTACCAATATGGAACTGAGACTGAAATGGCTAAAAAAGTATCAAACTAACTTGTCAGCAGCCTAAGATTGTATGGATATTGGAGCTGGGCTAGGACTTGCCACTATAGTAGGTAGCTTGCATTTTTATCATGTTTAAACTAGCATTTACTATGTAAAAACACACAAAGTATGAAAAGAGGAGACTCATCTGCCCAAGCAAGTGGTAAACATACACCACAAGTGGAGATTTTTTTTCTATTAAGCTCCCAAAGAATGCAGAGGTGTACCATTAAAATAGTTGTTTCGGCAGATATTTTTTTGCAACAAAAATGACAAGAGGTACATGCCAGCAAAATTGAATGCTGGTCCAGTAATCAGTCTTTGTTCCCCCTTACCATGTCTTTGGAAGACTATTTAAGTGTTAATTCATTCCCTCTTAAAAAATAACACACAATTAAAAAGAGTTGGAGAATTGCTTTGGAATGGGAAGGGTGGTCAGCTCACAACACTGTAAATACAAGCCAATCAGCGCTGTGAACAGCTGGCTTCCCCTGTGAGTTTGCAGAATTGTTTTTTCCTTAGCTTGATCTTGGAGAGGAAATAGGTGATTTGAACAGACTGCAATGAATCTGAAGTAGTCCCAGCTCAAATATTATGCCTGTATACACCCTAATATAAAGATTTTCCATTATTTATTACATTTCTAATCCACCCAATAATTAATGTTATGAATATTTTCTTCAATAATATGTTCCAATATTCTAAAATCACTGTTCCTCTGAAGGACATTAGCCTATCCCATGGCTTAGTTTCCAAACATCTGAACAACCAACACCTATTAAGACAATAGGGTTGAATGAAGTAATGGTGACATTCACAATCCTAGTCACAATTAAGCATGCCTACATCCACTGCTTTTCACAAATGGTTTAAGCTTTGAAATCAAAATACATTTGCAATCAATGGGCTTAGGTGTGCCTAAATATGCACAGAATTGGGATGTGAAACTGTAAACTGGACCATCTGAACTGGTAGATCAGGCTGCAAACTGAGCAATGTTTAAAATAAATCCCGTGAACAGGGTTGCTTTAGATAAGTCAACTGTAAAATGGGCTAGAGTTCATCTGAAGAGACTTTATTTAACATAATTTGTATGTTGCCTTTCTGCAAGGCAGCTTACACAAAAATGTATAAAAATACATTCAGATAAAATGATAAACTATTGCTAACATATTAATAACAGCACAAACAAATGCATGCTAGAATAAAAAATATTGACCTCTTTTCTAACAACTAGGAGCGTACTGCCATCAGGGGTTTTGCAGGAGAGAATATTTCCTAATTTGATGCTGCTACCGAGAAGGATGTCAAGGTCACCTCAGCCTAGGTAAGGCTCCTGGCATAGAACCCACTTGCCAGTGTCCCCCCCCCCTTTCATTCATTGTTTTACATCATTATTTATATTACTGAGCTTTCCAGTACAAAGACTAAAAAAAAATCAATTTAAAAAGTATTTTTGTAGCACACCCCTCTCAACTACCATAATAAAGCCCATATTGTCTAGCGGCCCAGGTCATTCATCTCCAGCTACTCCCGCCATCATTTGCACAGCAGCACAATTGGCATCGGTGACGCATCTTGAAAAGCTACCTTCAAGAGCAGCTGCACAACGGGCATATTTAACAGCCGGGGAGGGGGGGCAGGCAACCAGAAAGACAATCGCGATGGCAGATCAGGTAGAGAAGCAGCGAAGCCCGAGGGGGTTCCTGAGACAGGTAAGAAAGACGGCCTCTCTGAGGTATCCGGGTTCACCGTCCTCAGGTGTTTCAACGTTACTAAGTGGCTCCTTTATAATTAATGCGAATACAGGAATGCGGAGGGACGCACGCCACGGTTTTCTCTCACGTCTTAACGAGCCTCGCCTCGCCTCGCCTCGGCCGTGAGCCCTCGGGAGAGGTCTCGTCGTGGTCTTGCCTACTACGTCACAAACCCGCTTTGTTGCGCATGCGTCAGCTGCCCTCCCTTCCTGGTCCTGTTACAGTGAGGCGACCCAAGACATAAACAAACTCCGCGGGCGAGCGCGCCCGAGCTGGGCACGTCCACGCGCTCTCGTCTCCGGAGCTCTTTTGGCTCATTTCCTTCCCCCCCCCCCCCCGACTGCGTGGTGCCGTCGCCGCGTGAGCTCCTTTACGCCCGCAACGTCCCGAACCGTTTTCTGGCCGCCGGCAGCTGCCCCTACGTAGCCGCCAGTGAGGCCGCAGCCGTCGCGCCCTCCACCCACCTGAGAGCAGCTCAGAAAGGCGGTGAGGCCCCTCATTTTCCCCCTCCCCCATCCCATATTGGCTGCCCCTTTTCTTCCCAGCCCTCGTGAACTAAAGAGAAAGGAATGCCCTAACGTGCCCCCTTCTCGCTCCCGGGGGGCGAGGGCGCGAAATGTTGGGGTTGACGAAGCGCGGGGGGAGAGAGAAGCGGGTGGTGAGCAAAACGCGCGCTCGCGCGCTGGGGTTCGGTGGCGTTGCGCTCCTGGCAGTGACCTGGAGCAAGGCGGCCCCGTTAGCTCGTGAGCTTGCTGCGTGGCCGCAGGTGCCGCGTCCTCGCCGTTCCTAGCTTTTAGCGGTGTTGCCGTTCAGTAAGGCGCAATGCTTCGGCCGTAATACACGAAACATTCCGTGGTAGACAAGTGGTGCGTTTGCTTTTCTTTAAAGATACAGGACAGAAACAACAACAAACTATTCTGGGGCTCAGGTAACAGCCTGGGAACCATGCCATCTGCCCTGAGAGCCTTGGTGGTCAAATAAGAAAAAGGCCGTAGGTGATCAATTTGCTGCCAGTATAGCTAGCAATCTTTGGTATCATATTAGCTTTCAGCATGATGATGACGATGTCAAGGGAAGAGTTAAGCATGTCTTCCTTTCCAGCAGGATGGATCGTGCATGTCCTCCTGTTAGTAAACAAACATCTGCACAGTTACCACTATCGGTGAATATGGTGGTGACTTTGTTAAAAAAAGCAAGGCTGACAAAAATGACAGTTATTTAGGCAGATAAAAATGGCTTTGGTTTTTCGGTGGTTTATTTGAGTAATAGAGTGAACTCCCATCACCTGGTGTTACAAAACAATTTAAAGATGCCTTTATGCCTTTAGTCAAAATATTACAAATGAGAACTGTAAACAGCATACTAGAAATGTGCTATAGAATGGGGTTGTTCTCATTATTTAACCATGCATATTGGTATGTTTACAGTCATATAAAATTTTTTAAATGTGCATTTTCATATGTTTACTCTTATGAAAATGTGTTTATTTAGTCCAACTAAAGTATTTTCCTGAAGATAAGTTTTAGCATCACAGAAGATGGAAGCAATTTTATTTCCTTTTTCCTTTCCTTTTTTTAAAGTAAGCATTGAGCGTCTTAAATACATGTCAGAAGCAAAAATGGAAGATCTTTCTGTCTCCTTAATGGAGATTCCAGTAAACAAAGAACTAATACCTCATTTTGAAAACATACTTACATGTGATATTTGTGCTGCAGGCTTTGGTCCTTAGTAGCCTGTTAAATTATAGCATTTGGGCCTTCATTTATCTGAAATGTGAAACACTTTCCCTTTATGGTATGGACTTGAAGAAGTATCTCATCCCAACTGTATCATGTGTCATTGTTGGGGAAGTGTCCAGGAGACATGAATGCTTGTTACTGAATTCTTCAAAAAGTAGGGAAGGTGTTTCATGCTCATCCACTTCTTCATGGAAAAGATCAATGAGGTTCTCTCTTTCAAACTTGGAGTTGCCATCACTCTTAGTGGTGCAGCAAAATCCACTGTAAATGTTCCACGTGAGACTCTTCCATAGCTGAACTTCCGTGAAATGATACAGGCTTTCTTTTCTTAAAATATGTTCTTTTGATTACCACAGAACTTCCACAGACTTATCATAATCTTTAAAAGCTCATGATGTATAAAATCGTAGTTAAATCTCACTGTGAAGACTGCATTCTTAGTGCATGTCAATGTTTCCAAAAGACCAATGAGATTCCCCTTTACAGTCCTCCCCTCCAAAAATGACAGCTCTTCTCTCAATTATTTTTATTGGTGATCTTTCCATCAGCTTAGAGCACAGTCCTGTGTTGCACCCTTGATGATCGCAAGCCCCCAAATCCAGTGCAGGGCAGGAAGAGTGGCAGAGGCAATCTTCACTGCCCTGTCCTCCTGGCCTACATTTTTCACTAGGCAGGCTTTTTTGCCCATCTAGCTGGGACACTTTGGAGGGCGAGGGAAGGAGGCTGGAGAGGCCTCAGGGTAACTTGCATCCTGGCCTCTCCAGTCTCCTTCCCTCCCTGCCCACTGAAATGCCCCCCTCTGCCCCCCTCCAAGGTTGAGTTCCCAACCTCGGAGAGCAGCCTGCATGGTTCTTGCCGCACCAGCTGTGAGGAGGAGAGGGGTCGGAGAATCTAAAATACCCTGTGGCCTCTCAGATGCAGTCTAGGGGCCATAGGATTGCTTCCTCCAAGAGTCTAATAACTACCAGAGAGGAAGAACTGTAGTGTTGCTAAGCCCTTATTTATGTATTTTCATCATCTTCCTGCAATGTATACCCCTCCTTTCTATGTGAAATACAACCACTCAAAGCTACTGCAAGAAGTGCAATAAAATCAACAAATAAAAATAGCTATTAAAGCTCCCCATTACTTACTTCTATTGTCTTATTAAAATTCCTATCTTATCTTCTGAGCAAGTTCCCCAGGGTAGTTTCCCAAAAACGGGGAACTATTTTTGCACTTTATGATTTGGGGAACATTTTCACTTGCCTCAAAATGTAATGCACCTAGAACTTTCTGGAATACAGTACTTCTTGGCTACACAACTGCCTAGACTGAAAATCTGTCAATGCCAATTGTGATATTTCTGAATCTGGGTTATTCTCCCTCCTATTTCCACATGCTCAAAACTGAAAAATAAGCCCAGGACAGCTTTGGACAGTTGTCCTCACTGACTCCCAAAGCTTCAGCCCTGTTACCTTGTGTCAGGGAGACAAACGCTAGGTTAACTGGTTTCCTTTAACTGATATAGGAGTAGTAACAGGAAAATAGATTTTTCTAATTCAGTAACATTAACAAATCAAGCTGACATGGGGAATTATAGAAATAATAAAACAACTAATACTTTATTATTTACAAGAAAGTTTATAAAGGTTATTATTTAATCATCTTATATGTATTTCTGACCTACCTACCCCTTCTAAACCCCTCACCCAAACCAATCTCACTAGATGTATATTAACTGGATCCCTAAACCCTATCTGACTGTTAAACTGTCCAGTCTCATTTAAAACCCTTAGAATTCCACTCACAAGCCCCTCTCACCCTTCCCTCACACACAGCAATATTCCATTAACTCTAGATTACCTGGAGAACATTCCACAACTCAAACACAAACATTTACATTACTATGCGTATGTTACGCTGATCCTCTATGGTACAAAGTAAGATTTAAAATGTGGCAGCTTTGTTCATGAGGTCTTTGGGTCAAATTATATAAACCTTCTGTAGCAGATCAAAACAGGTGAAGTTCTAATGTACCAGTGCTCTTATAGTAAAATAGAGGATGCTCTCTGCCCCAGCCTTACTTCCTTTTATGTTACTTTTGTTTTTCCAGGAAATACTTTGAATCAGAGGTCTGTTTCCAGACACCTCCAACGTTAAAATGGCCTCAGCAGTAATTAGTTCAGTTCCTACTACTGCATCTAGATTTGCTCTTTTACAAGTTGATAGTGGTAGTGGATCAGATTCAGAATCTGGAAAAGGAAGAAGTGGTCGGAGTGGTGGAAAGTCCCAAACGTCAGGCAGCAAGTCAACCACAAATGAAAAGAAAAAAGAAAAGAGGAGGAAAAAAAAGGAGCAGCAACAGAGTGAAGCAAATGAGGTGAAGTGTTAGTTATGTTTCAGTCATATGTTGTGCCGGATATTCATATATGTACAGGAGAAAAGCCAAAAAATGGTCAGAGATGCAATAAACAACTATACTTGAGATATGTTAAGGATTAGAGCAGGCATTGGAAGGGACATCCATTGTGTTTAGGACAAGGTGTAAATCTTGCTCTGAAAACTACTTGACTTGCATCAAAAGATTAGTATAGTGCTGGTGGCAAGTATGGTATGTAAATGAAAATGAGACACAGGCACTACTAACACAAAAGACAAGACATATGGAACTGACACCTCAGGCTTACTAACAAAAAAGACAAGGAAAAGGTGGAGGGGAAGATCAGTTTGACAATGTCAGAACAAAACAAGGGCACAATCCTATGCATGTTTAGACAGAGAGAAGGCCTACAACTGCCAGCATTCTCCAGCCAGCTATGCTGGCTGGGGAATGCTGGGAGCTATAGGCCTTTTCTCTGTCTAAACATGCATAGGATTGTGCCCTAAGTTGTAAATTGACATTTGTGTAGGTGGGGCCAGGCTGATCTTCCCTTGCTGGTATTTTTGTTTGTATAGAAGTGGTGCAACTACCCAGGGGCCCTTTTTCCTCTGACATGCGGGAGAACCCAGAATGTCCTTCCCCTCGCTTCTGCAATCACAGGGCAACTAACGTGTGTTTGTTGAATGGCTGAATATCTTTTGTAATTAGTATTGTTGACTCTTGCTTTTTATTCAATGGTATTTTTATGATGATTCATGGTTATAAACTTACAATGATTTTATATTGTGTATTTATATGTTGGAAGCCGCCTGAAGAAGGTTTGACCCCAGAAGTTGACATATACATTATTTAAATAATCAAATATTTTAGCTACTTTAGACCATAAATATTATATACTAGGTTTTTTTAATAAAACAAATCACCAGAATAATATAAGTCACTTTAAAGAGAACCTATACCATGGTTTCAGCATGTCACAGTGTTTTATATCTTATAAAATCCTTAATTTCTCTTCATTATTGTTTTTTATAGCTCAGAAATCTCGCTTTTAAAAAGATTCCTCAGAAAACTTCCCATGGAGCCTGTTTGTCTCAGCATGAGCAAGCATTAAATAATTCAGCACGGAAAGACTCTCAGGAAGAGAACTGGCAAGAGTGGAGACAAAGAGATGAACAGGTTCTTTATCCAATAGTTTTGTTTTGAATTATAAATCTTAAAATATGCATGCTTGCAGCTGCACCAGTTCTACATACATTATGATATGCAGCTATCTGTGCCTGGTTTGCACAACTTAACAGTGCAATCCTATATGTGTACTCAGAAATAAGTCCCATTGAGTTCATTGGGGCTTATTCCCATGTAAGTAGGTATAGGATTGCAGCCTAAGGCTTCAGACCTATGCATGCTTACCTGAAATATGCCCTGTTAAACATAATAGGACTTAATTTTGCATAATTTCAGTTGGGGTTCAGGCTGGATTTTGGCATGGAAACAGCCTTGGTCGCCCTGTATGATGACCTATGTCGGGAGAAAGATAAGGGGAGTTGATTCTCCTTGATCTCTCAGCAGCTTCCAATGCCATTGACCATGGTATCCTGGAACGGCTCTCTGAGTTGGGAGTGGGAGGCACTGTATTGCAGTGGGTTCGCTCCTACTTGGAGGGTTGGTTCCAGAAGGTGGTGCTTGGGGGAACATTGCTCAGCCCTGTGGATTCTCCAGTATAGGGTTCTGCAGTGGTCAGTCTTGTCCCCCATGATGTTCAACATCCACATGAAACTGTTCAGTGCGGTCATCAAGAGTTTTGGAGTACGCTGTCATCAATATGCTGATGACATGCAGCTCTATTTCTCCTTTTCATGTTCTTCAGGTGAGGCTGTGGATGTGCTGAAGCAGCACCTGGCTGTGACAGTGGACTAGATGAGGGCTAATAAACTGAAGCTCAATCCAGACAAGATTGAGATGCTGTTGGTGGGTGGTTCTCTGACCAGAGGGAGGGTGTTCAACCTGTTCTGGATGAGGCTGCACTCCCCCTGAAGGAGCAGGTCCATAGCTTCGGGGTACTCCTGGAACCATCTTTGTCACTTGAGGCTCAGGTGGCCTCAGTCACACAGAGTGCCTTCTACCAACTTCAGTTAGTGGCCCAGCTATGCCCATATCTGGACAGGGTAACGTGGCTTCAGTTGTCTATGCTCTGGTAACCTCCATGTTAGATTTCTGCAATGCACTCTGTGTGGGGCTGCTTTTGAAGATGGTTCAGAAGCTGCAGCTCATGCAAAGTGCACTGGCCAGATTGATAACTGGGACCGACTCTCGCCCAGTTGCGTTGGCTGCCTATATGCTTCTGTGATCAATTCAAGGTGCTAGTTTTAACCTATAAAGCCCTATACATCTTGGGACTGCAATACCTGATGGCATGCCTCTCCTGAAATGAACCTACCCATACTCTGTGTTCAGCATCCAAGGTCCTCCTCTGGTTCCTCCTCTGAGGGAAGCTCGTAAGGCGCCAACAAGGGAGAGAGCCTTCCTTCTCAGTGATAGCCCCCATCCGTGGAATGAGCTCCCCGATGAGGTCTGCCTGGCACCAACATTGTTATCTTTTTGGTGCCAAGATAAGACCTACCTCTTCCCAGGCATTTGGCAGCACGTGATGAGTTTTAATTTATTAATTGATTTATTAGATTTATTAGCCACCCATCTGGCCGATATCCAATTGGTCCTGGGTGTGTCTTTAGCTATGACTGACTGTTGGAAGGTGTTTTTAGTTATATGTTGTTTTTGCGTCTTGTCAGTGTGCTTTCATGTAAATGGCTTGTAAATTTTGTATATTGTATTTTAGTGTTTTAACTATATAAACTGCCCAGAGAGTTTTGGCTATGGGGTGGTATAGAAGGGTAATAAATAATAATAATTAAAAAAAAAACACCTAATAGGATTAGGCTATAACTGACATCAGTCCTGAGCATATTTACTCAGAAAGAAGTCCATTTAGTTCAGTGAGACTTACTCCCTAGTCATAGTGTTTAGGATTAGCTCTTAGGAATGAAAGACCAAAATGTGTACGGAGGAAGGAACAAAATCAACAAATACAAACAAATCTGGTTCGTGTCACAAAGGCCTTTTCAAGATATCTCCCCCTCTGGTCTCTATTGCTTTCAGTTTTTCTGGGTTTTTTCCTCCTTCTCTCCCCCGCCCCTTCTGCTTTATAGCTAGGAATACTAAGGCTGCATTCATACCCGCATACCTGGAAGTAAGCCTGATTGAACACAGTGAGACTTACTTCTGAATAGTCATGTATAGGATTGTACTGTAAAGAGGTTATGTACTTCTGAATGGAAGTGGGCATGGAGAGTGGCAGCATGGGTAAATTTGGAAAACAAGATTTAACTTAAGATGTGCATAGTGAAAACATTGTCACAACTTCTGAAAGTTAGACAAGATATGTGGCATGGCAGTGTACTTTATTTGTAAACATTTTATTGTTAAATCAATAAACAGTAACAAAGGTAATTTCAACCAAGAGCTAAGTCTAACAAGCAGAACTATCTCTCCCTAGCATCCCTATGCATGCTCCCCAGTTCTGTTCCAGAGGGTCCCTTTGTCCTCAGAAGCCGACTAAGGGAGCAGTCCTATCTAGATAGGCAGCCACTTCCGAACTTGGAGGCACTCGCCTATCCAAAGCAGGGCAGGAGAAGCATGGAGGGGATCGTTCCCTCCACGCTTCTCCTGCCCTGCTTTTTCGGGTAGACAGCTGATTGTGGCTGTGTAGCCACAGGAGGACAGAGCAGGGAAGGAGGCTGCTGTATGACACACTGGATCTGTCGTACAGGCATTTCTGCCCTCCCCACCCTGGAACACCCTCCGGGAACGCCCCTTTTTGGCCACTCCACACTCCTCTTGAGAGCGCAGAGCACGGGGCAAGTGGGGAGAGCTCGGTTTCTGGGAAACAGCATATCCTATGGCCATCTAGCCGCTGTCTAGCGGCCATAGGATTGCTCCCTGAGTTATTTATTTGTTATATTTATATTCTATCTTTCTTCCAAAGACCCCAAGGTGGTTACATGACTCTGCTCCTCCATTTTATCCTGACAACAACCCTGTGAGATAGGTTAGGCTGAGAGTCAGTGGCTGGCCCCAAATCACCGAGTGAGCTTCATGGCTGAATGGGGACAAGATTTGGGATCGGGGGGGATTCGATCTGCCAGCATTATCTATTCTGCTAGCAGAATGATATCATTGGATACAACACCTAGTTTGCCAAAAATAGAGAAGTGCTGTCTAATACTAAAGATACGTGTGTCGGCTGCTACTGAAACTCATATGTAATTACCTTATGATGTTCTGGCAATGGGCTTCAGGATCTTGGAAATGCTCACCTCGAAGGAGAGACAATCCCAAATCCTTCTCCAGTTCAGATTAAAATCAGAGCTGGAGCAGATTTCCCAACTAATCCCTCCTTTTAAGAACTGCTCCCAGGAACATTAGGGCTTGGGACAAAAGCCTACTTCCCAACAGGGGACCTATTACCTCAGGGCCGTGTTTCCACAACAATGGAAGGAGAAGCTAATGGAGGAGTACCGGATTTTTTAAAAGGGATCATCTTTGCTGCAAGCAGAGCTCCACGAACAGATTCTGTGGAGCAGTAAAAATCGTTTCACAGCACATACTTCTTCGTGGGGATAGGGGTTGGAGTGAACATCATCTGACTGGCAGGGGCTGCCCAACCAATAAGAGAGGCTCCCTTCTGCTTTCCCCTGAAAGTTCAGATGCACCTTCATTTCAGGAGCAAGCCTTATTGAGCACAATGGGAGTTACTTCTGACATACTACACACACAAGCTTGTGCTGAGAAAGGGTGGAGAGAGCACAGAGACTGAAACCAGCCCCCATTTTAACCTGCAGGATCTCATTGACCACAATGGGAGTTACTTCTGAGGAGACACTAATGGGTTTGTTGTGGGAAAGAGAGCAGTAAACACAAAGATAGAAACCAGCCCCCATTGTAACCCGCAGGATCTCTATAATGAAGGATTGAAGTTGCCTAAGGCAATAAACCAAACAAAGGAGAATTGGAGCCTCGAGATCGTGCTGTGCCATGTCAGTTGAGGGGGTTCTCTGTAATTTCTGTGGGCATTCAGAGGGCAAGCCTCATTCACCACAGTGGGAAGAAACACTCCTTGACTGGGGTTACGGTGAAAGGCACACCCCTAGGCAGGGCTAGCATACTAGCATACCGTAGCTAAATACAGGGGTTGGGGCATACAACAACTATACCCGGGAGAAGCTGACTTAAGGAAAACAATCAGAGTTTAAGCATTCTCAGGAAATCCAGTTTTTCCCTGATAAGCTCCTAGGTGGCTGCTGGATGGCCACGACGTCATCTGTCCCTAATGACCTTAACACGCAGCCAGCTTGGAGTAAATCGCTGGTGGAAACACCCCCCAGGAGTCCCCTGCAAG
The DNA here is from genome assembly GCF_057233095.1 of Heloderma suspectum. Classification (NCBI taxonomy): domain Eukaryota; kingdom Metazoa; phylum Chordata; class Lepidosauria; order Squamata; family Helodermatidae; genus Heloderma; species Heloderma suspectum. The sequence goes on from NC_139459.1 coordinate 94,164,668, forward strand.
AGTGGGTTTGCCCCCAGTCCCTGTTTACCCAGAGTCAGCTCTTCAAAGTAGCCCCCTAGGCTGTACCTTGGACTTCCCTAAGTAGGGGGGTCATTTTCCCAAGCAACAGATTGGCTTGAAAACTGTCTTGAATTCTTCCGATTTTAGGGGTAAGAACTTGGATAATTTGAGCATGGAAGAGCTCATCCATCTCTAGTTCTAAAGCAGAATTTTGCTGCTGCTTATCTCTACACAATCTGACCATTGAACTGTATGTGTTATTGATGGCAAGAAAGGTTTTGTACACCAAATGTGCAGCATGAGCACAAGGTTGCTGGTACACAGATGTGTTTCACCAGAGCCTGGTTATTTTTAATCATCCCCTCCAACATTTTGTAGAAATCTTGATTACTTTTACTACCTCACTTTGCAGTACAGTGCAAGGAAGGTGGAAAATAATCTTGACTACACCTGTACCAAAGCACTTCTGAACTAAATAATCATCTGATGTGTATGTGTTTTAAGGGTATTAAGAGTGTGCGTTTAAATAATTTTCAGAGGGTTGCCGTGTTAGTGTGTTGCATCAAAAACAACATTTTTGCACCTTAAAGACTAATACATTTATTCTGGCATAAACTGGCATATAGTTCACAAAAGTTTATGCCAGAATAAATGTGTTAGTCTTTAAGGTGCCACAAGACTCTTTGTTGTGTTTAAACAAAAGCCCATCACAAGGTCTACTTTTCCATCTTGTTTCTTCAGTTGACTTCTGAAATGTTTGAAGCAGATCTTGAAAAGGCTTTACTTCTAAGCAAACTGGAATATGAAGAACACAGAAAGGTATTTCCTGCTTTCAGTATGGTTAAAACATAGTACATGTTCTTTCTAGTTCCTGGACCTGCTGTAGGATCAAACATTTTGTTAATCTAAGGGAAATGTTTAGTAGTTGCATGTTTTCTTAATATCTGCAATTTTTCAATGTAAGAAAGGAAGCTTCAGCTAACCATATTATATTTGAACATTTAAAATGTTTATAGCACTGTTGGCCGATCAGCAAGAAATGAAAACAAAGATTAGAGCTTTTCTTGGACTGTCATTAAAAAGGGGAAGATTGTGTATTTTCCATACTCGTACATCGGGAATTTAAATAATATAGCTGCTTATCCACAACTTTGATGGCTTGACACATTTTTGGGTGGGGGTGGATTTGTGATATGATCCCAAACTTTCAGGAAAAATAAAGTACTAATGTCTACCTTACAGTAAACATAAGAAGAATCGTCCAGTGACATTATAAACATAAATTACAGGTTTTAGGGTGCAATCCTATGGCTGCTAGTCAGCGGCTAGATGGCCATAGGATTGATGGGTTCCCGGGAACCAATCTTGGATCCTGCGCTCTGAGGTTGGTTCCCGGAGAACTGAAATCCACCCCCTCCCTCACCACCTTGAAGGCAATGTGGATCGGCTCTGCACTTGGAAGAGCAGTGCTGAGCAAGGGAAATGGGGCGTTCCTGGGGGTGGGGCGGGGAGTTCGGAAGTCCCGTCACGACACTTCCTATGTGTCATCTGGCTGCCCCTTCCTGCGCTCTGAGATCCCATGGCTAGCCAGCCAAAATCGGCTGTCTAGCCGCAAAAGCAGGGAGGAGATCCTGGATCTCCTGCACTGGGTAGGTAGTCACCCCCGGGCTCAGAGGCGACCATTGATCCGCATAGGATTGCTCCTTCCATGTATTAAATACCTGGCTTTTTAATCAGTTGAGTAAAGAAACTTGCATATTACAAGAACCTTAACATATTTTTAAAATTATTAAAGAAGATGTAATAATTTAGAAATATAATACATAAAGGCTACCGCTCCTTCTCAAGAGGAAAGGCTATCTTTAATATTTTTTATCTTTATCATAGTAAAATACCAAGGCCCTACAGTCTTAGTACAACTGATTAGAAAATGGAGCCTTTTTATGTCCTTTTATTCTTCTTCCTTGAGAAGGACCGCATCTAAAGCCACCCTATCAAGATGGTTCCAGGCCTGCATATACTTGGCATATGAAAGTTTCTCCTTGCCTGTTACTAGGGGAATCATGGCTCACTCCACATGCAGTGCAGCTGCCCTAGCAGCTCTAGACACAAACACCTGCATAGAGACATCTGCAGGGAGCCATTTTGTTTTCAGTGTCCACATTTGTGAGATGCTACAGGCTGGACACAGTTGCTTTTTCCGAGGTTTTCTTTGGCAGGCAATGTCACAGGAGATAGTACTAACCTAAGAATTATCCCTCAGTTAAGCAAATGGCCCTCCTAGGGGTGGAACCAGTTTTTGATATCCCATGCAAGGATACCTTCCTCCATTGAAGAAGAAAAGAATGATGGTCTTTTATAATAAGTATATTCTCTTTAGTGGATGGATGATATCCTACCTACCAGGCAGTTGTTACTTTGCTCAGGGTGAGTGAAGGTAGTTTATTAGGTTTGGCATTTCAGGGTGCCTTATCTCTTAAGTTTTTAATTTTTCTCTCTTTTTTTGAGCAGAGCTCCAGTTTTATGCTCGTGTTTTACCCTGGTCACACCTTGTTTTGGTTGATCCAGTGGTAGCACTGTTCCTGAACATTATCATTTTCTTCGCTGATCAAGGTCCTGTGATTGGGTGGGGCTTCTCTCCACTTGGGGATATACAAGGTAAAGGAATGGGAAGATTATCTATACAAGGATACCTTTAATCCATTGAAAAGAATAAACTTACCGCTATAAGACCAGCATTCTTTTCTACACCTCCAGTAGATGTACCATGGAATGATCCTTGCAATCACCATCACCTTTTTGTAGAGCAGAGGTAATTGTGCAGTTTTGTGCCAGGTACAGTCAAGTTAACAGCAGACCAAGAAAATGATGCCTGTTATAATGGTGAAAATAGTAATCCATTGGCAGGCACTAGTATGTAATGTTTTTTATATGGTTCAGTAAACAAATACTGGATGTGTGTTCACTAATTTAGAGAAGCCAGTTTTCATGAATATGGGTTCAGAATACTAAATGAGAGACTAAAACACTACACAGTAGCCTGGTTCACACATTACGGAATCTTTAAAGTTCTGGCCTACTGTAAATAAGCAAGTGTTGGTGCATCTGCTCGATTGCTTCTGCTTGGCTTCTCCTGCCAGCCGGAATGGCTAAACAAACTTGGTGCCCTCCAAATGTTTTAGACTGCAACTCTAGTCATTCCTGAACACTGGTATGCTGGCAGGGGCTGATGGGAGTTGTAGACCAAAACATCTACAAAACTTCTACAACCCAAGCACCAGGTTGTGGAAGGCTGGCTTAATATGATGTCTGAATCAAGAACTCTTGCTTGTTGCTCTTATAAACCAAGAATAAATCCTCACTTATGATTGGCTTGTTCGAAGAAGAACAAGACAGATTTCATAGTTCGGATGTCACACTAAACAAACCACAGAGAGAAAATAACTGACTTGTTTAGCCACTCCCACTGGCAGGAAAGGCCAAGCATGTATGTTTGTTCACAGAAAGCCAGAGTTCCAAAAAAAAGTCTGGCTTACCATGCCATCCAAACGTAGCTATCGTTTCAGAACTTCTTTTCTTTCTGGCAGTGTTTAATTATACAAAAATATATGTTCTAAGTGGTCTGTTCTTTAAAGCAGGCCAAACCTGCTTTAGGCATGCCCACAAGCTTCTTTTGCTCTTCTCTTTGAACACTAATAGGAGAGAAAAAGTTATTTAAAGGAAGTCAACCTTTAAATATCCTCCAAGGCATAAAGCTATAGCAAAGATACTGAAATGTACACTTTGTAGGTAAGAAGAGCTGCTTACTTTTGAGTAGACATGGAGAGGCTTGTGCTATTTGAAAGTGCGGCTGAGTGATTCCGTCCTGCTTGCTTTTGGGTAGACATGCAGAAGTCTTGTTCTGCTTTCTCCTGAGTAGGCTTAAAATGATAATCAAATTTGGCCCTACCCACAGATGGAATGTGGCCCCGGAGACTTTTCCTATTTTGCATTTTGTCCCTGGGGTTGAAAATGGTTCCTCACGTTTGCTTTAAAGTTAGACAGATGTTTTTGTTTCCTTTACAGGAATATGAAAATGTTGAAAATGCTTCACCTCCATCAAAGGCTGCACACAAGAAAGAAAAAAGAAAAAATCAGCAGGGAAAAGACAAACCTCTCACAGTGTCTTTAAAAGATTTTCAGTCTGATTCCAACATAGGTATGTGGTTTTTTGTTGTTGTCTTAACTTGGAGTAGTGGAGCCAGGGCTTCCAGTGACACAGCACCAGCACTTTTTTATTAGTGGGGATGCTGATGTCATCTGCCACCCCACCCCCCTCAGAATTCCCTGTTTCCTCTGATCTTAGTTGCAATCCTCACAATAGGTGAGGGAAAATAATTTTTCCTGGGAACAATATATTGTTCCTGTTGTAATGCAAAGTATTTGGTGGCTTGGTCTTGAATGTCTAATTAAGATTAGCTTTTACTGTTACTGTAAAACAATACCAGTAAAATTTAAAATGTTACTGTTTTAAATTGTACCATTGTACATCGCCCAGAGTGGCCGGATGACCGGCCAGGTGGGCGATGAATAAATAAATAAATAAATAAATAAATTACAATAGACCTCCTCCTGATAGAGATGAAAACTGCTTGAACTAGTTTGTTGATATAGATCAACGCTGTATCATGAATCTTTGGCTTTTCCTTGAGGATGTGACTATGGGGACTATCATGATGAGCACCTGCACTTCAAAATTTACCACTACACCATTCATTCAAATGCTTCTCTGAACTATTAGTCATAGGCTGGACACAGTTGCTTTTTCCGAGGTTTTCTTTGGCAGGCAATGCCACAGCAGATAGTACTAAAGTCACTAAATGTAAATATTGTCAGTTTGTGGAAACACAAACTTAAATGTGTGTTTAAATAAAGTGTGTGAATTAGAATAGAGGGAGCATAGAAAAATTGCTCTAGAACTCTGATAGGGACCATCTATTCATATCTGTTTTTCTGTTTTTGGCTGTTTCCCTATGAAAATCTTACCCTTATGGGAAGTGTTAGCAGATGGAAAATGTCTTAGAATATCGTTGGATCTACAGATTATGTGTGTATAGTCAAGTCTTCATGTCATTAATTTATTTTAAAATGTGTATATCCCACTTTTCCTTCACTAGGGAACTCAAAACAGCTAATAGCTTATATACACAGAAATGATCAAAACGTAATCAAATACTATAACACGAAAATCTGTTAGTTGGAGCAGACAACAGCAGTCAAGAAAATTCAGAACGTTAGTAATAAAACAAAAACCATTGGTTTAGCTTCCCTCAAAGGGCTCTTGCATCTTGCACTGGAAAGCGTGGAGTGCATTTACAGCACAATTCTATACATGTCTGCTTAGAAGTCAGTCCAGTTGAGCTCAGTGGGACTTACTGCCAGGTAAATTTGCATAAGATTGCTGCCTTAGAGTATTTAAGTTGCTGAAATAAATGATAAACTCTTGTTTTGATATCTATCTACTTGGTGTAAGTGTGAGCAGGTTTTATAACTAGGCTCATGTATGAGCCAAAAGCACTTCTACATGTGGGTTGTTGTTTGCTGATTCTCCCCTATATGGCTGCATCTACTGTGATTCATATGTTGTTGCTCTGGAGTGTCCCTGACCTCAGGAGTGTCCTTTTAGGAGATGCTCAGCAGTAGTGGGAAGGAGAGAGCAGAAATTACATATAATTACAATCTTTGATTAATATACTTTAAAAACTCTTTTTAACTAGAAACTTTAACTTCTGAAATATACTGGATGCTGCTTCTATTATTATGAATAGATTTATATTCTGCCTTTTGACCAAGGTACACAAGGCATTTTGCAAAGATAACTGCATAATAAAAGCAAAATTAAAAGCATCCTAAAACGACAACAATTTAAAACAGCACCAGAATATACGGAACCCTGCTTTGGCTATTGGGCGATATAGAAATGTAATAAAAATAAATTAAAAAGAAGAAATGAATATTTGCTGCTAGTCTAAACACAGGCTGTTGTGGGCCAGACATGTTTCTCTTGGGTGGCTGTTCTAATTCCTGGGTGTTGCAACTCAAAAAACCTTCTAGGTACCTACCTGCCTTTTATCAGCAGTAGGACTCAAAGGAAAGCCTCTGAAATGAAGTGAAGATTCTGGGCAGGCGTACATGAGGAGAAGTAGTTTCTGAGAAATTCTGGACCCAAACTGTATAGGGGCTTAAAGGTCAAAGCCACTACCTCGAAATTGAGCCTGGAAGCATATTGGTAACCTGCAATACTTATGGAGGATTGGTGTAATACATTGTGAACAAGCAGTGTACACCAGAACCATTGAAACTGCGTTCTGGACTACTTGCAGCTTCTGGACAGTCTTCAAAGACAGCCTCACATAAAGTGCATTGCAGCTGTCTAACCTGGAAATGACAAAAGCAAAAGCGTGAATGACGGAGGTCACGTCATTTTAGCATTCCATATGCCAACAGCCACAGAACAGAGCTGTAGTCCCTCAGCACCACCTTTTGGAGTCTATCATCCAAGTAGGACCAGAGTCATTTCAGATCCATAACCTCCAGTCCCAAGCAGCCAGACAGCCCAGAAGGCTATCATGGTTGATGGTACTGAAAGCCGCTTAGTGGTTCAGAAACATCAACAGAGCTTGACTCCCCTATCTGTCCCCCAGTGGAGGTTATGTACCAGGACAATCGAGGCAGTTTCTGTTCTAAATCCAGACCAAAATTAGGTTAGAAAACGTCTAAATCAGTTTCGTTCAGCTTAGGGGATCTTCTGTAATAATACAAGAGGATGTGTGCCTGTCAGTGCCATAGCTCTAAGACCATGAATCTTGGCATGCATATTTAAGGGAACTTTAGGGATGTGTACCTTGGGGATATTTTGTTTTTAAAAGGCATTAATTTTAATTAATTTAAATGTATCCATGTGGTTGAAACCTGCAGTAACATCTTCAGCCACTAGGGGCAGACTTTGCTAACCAGCACATAGCTTTGCCGTCATAGGAACATAGGAAGCTGCGTTATACTGAGTCAGACCATTGGTCCATCTAGCCCAGTATTGTTGGCACTGACAGGCAGCAGTTTTCCAGGGTTTCACGCAGGGGTTTTTCCAGCTCTACCTGGAGATGCCATGGATTTGAATTTGGGACCTTCTGCATGCAAAGCATGTGCCTCTGCCATTGAGCTATGGCTCCTCCCTCCATACAGTTTGAAGCCAGTGGAGATTCATAGGCCTAGAGACTGTGTTATAGGTCAGTTCTGACAGCTGTGTAACTTTGCTTAAAGGCTTTGCTGTATCGACTTAAAGGCTGTTCTAACCCATGTGATGCTGGGTCTGTGCGCCACTGTTTTATAATTTAGAACATATAGCACTGAAATACTGGAATTATCACTTGTATGTTTTTGTGCACAAATTAAGCATTTATATTTAATCTGTAACCATATTGTTCATGTTGTTTCAGATCACCTTCCCAAAAAGCAGGAGGTAAGTACCTGATTAAGCAGTAAACATGAGGGAATTCTTTAGGTTAGATGGCACAGGTAGTTATTCTCACTGCTGCTAGGTTGCTGCTGTTCTATCTCATTAAATTTATGCATCACATTCCACCACAAAAAGCAGCCTTGAAGTGACTTACATACACAGAAATTTAGAAATCCATAATTAATATAATAGGTTGCTTGCCTTTCATTTCACAATGGTAACTTAAATTGCTGTTGAGAAAATAAAAGTTTTTGAGGTATGTGAGGCATGTATGGCGAGCTTGGAGACAGGAAACCCCGCTGCCACCCCTGCAAAAGCGAGCTCATAGGGTGTGAAAGGGGGTGTCCCCAGGGGTGGGGAGGGGAGAGGACTGGGGATGTGGAGCTACAAGTATTCCTAGCTATCCCCAGCCTCTTTCCCTCTCCCTCCGTGAAGTCTCCATCAGATGGGTGAAATTGCTTGTCTAGCTAAAATGCTGAGCAGGAGGTGCAATGTGCCTCCTGCTCTGCGTTGGATACTCACAAGCCTCAGAGTTCGGAGACTTACGAGTAGCCAGGGCGCATCCCATAGGATTGCGCCCTTAGAGAGGAATGAATCTCAATTGCGGAATGTCCAAGATGTTAGAACCATATTGGAAACAATTGATTTGTGCTGTTATATTAAAGCAACATAAGTTGTTTTGTTCTGATTTTTTATGAATTAACTTTCCATGAATAATTATTATGGCTGCACCAAATTATCTGCTGGAAAAATCTTCATGGAGAATAGTTTGCTCTTGAACGGTCCAAAATGGTCACCCGCAATCCCAGTTAGCTCTCTTTCTTTGGTCTTTCTCTTGTACCTGTTAATAGCCTGATAGTTTGTGTGTTTGTTTGTTTAGCCACCATTTCTTTTTCCTTTCTTTTGGGACTTCTTTCTGAATAACTACATGATCCAAGCTAATCAGGGCCCATACAGGGAACATAATGGTGTCACAGCACTACATAGCCAATCAAAGTTTGCTATGTGATGACATCACTGAGGGCACTAAGCCTTTGTAGTGTCCTCACTCTGAATGGGTGTAGGCACATTGCTGAGGCAACACTTTCTGGCCTTGCTTTGCTGAGACGGCAGGCAATGAAAGCCTTGTAGCAAGACAGAGAGTGTCACCTGGCTGCCTCTGGAACACATAGATGGATTCCCTGTCTTGCTGCATTGTGAAGCCAGAGTATGAAACCATTAATTATGTCTAATCATTATGAAAGTAGGGGGCTGGCTTGGACATAACACTTAGTACACTGTCACATCCCCCAGGCTAACTCATTCTCACCCTCCTTCAGTGCAGCCATAAAGAATTCAGAAGGTTTTGCTTCTGTTTTCAATTACTTGCAGTTTAATGTGTTGTCCAGATCCAACAAACAGTGTTTAATCTTAACTATGGTTTGTGTCAAACAAGCCAACTTCAAGCCATCAGTTATGAAACTGATTTGTTTCAACAAATCTTAGTTAAGATTAATCACAGTTCAGAATTTAGACAACACAATAAACTGGTTAATCAAAAATGGATGTTGACGCTTCTAACCTCCTCACAGCCTTCTGTTGGGGGAACGGGGCAGGGGGGAATGCACGTCTGAGTCTTGTTATGACTTGTTCTCATAACACTAAACTGTGGTTTAACATGATGTTCAAGTACAAACAACAACGTTCTGATCTATATATTTATCATGGCAAGTTGTGGGGATGGTGGGACATATTCTATTAAACCTGTTTGTAGATTTGTTCAAGGGATTGAAACTTCCCAATATGAAGAAATATCTCTGCTTTGGATTTCACAGTTCTTAGAACAATTATTTAGCTTTTGAGTTGCTTTTACTGGAGATTAGTAATAGTTTCTTAACAGGAGTTGAGCTCCTCACATACTCTGTTACGTGATGATGAATTCTTCAATAGACTGGAAGATGATGTGCATAAAATAATTATTAGAGAAAAAAGAAGAGAACATATCACAGACAATGGAATGGATAACAGTACATCTCACGACCACACACAGGTATGTTTAGCAGAAGTTCTTAAATGCATATTTTATTTGATTAACTTGAAGAATGCTAATGAATTAGAGGAGACAAAATTCGGTAGCAACAACAATAAAAACGCAACTACATTTCTTAATCTGAGAAGTATCTTGCAAGGGAACTATATGACTTTTAAGTATTGTGCTTGGATTTGCTCATTTTTCTTTTTGCCTCATCCCTTTTTCTTTTGTGTTGTGTCTGTGCACAGGGACTGCCTTGTTTATATTGATTTTATGCAAGCCACTCTGGGAACCTTTTAAGCTCAAGAGCAGATAAAAATTCTTTAAATAATAAGGCAACGTAATAGCTAGTTTGTTATTTCACCAAAGTAAAACAGGTCACAGAGAGAAGTAGCTTACAATGCTATGTGATCTGCGGAGTTTTTTGGCACCTTTCTGTTTGATCTTAAACTCTATGGCCGGCTTGCCTGTGTGCACGGTGGTTTCTGTGTCCCTGTTCCCCTACCCCAACCATGACAACACATTACTTTTTGAAGCTGCTCTGAGTTTGAGGAACAGCTTACTACAAATCCCACTGGGTCAGGATCTAAATTTCTGTGTCTTGGAATAATTATTTACCAACTGTAACAGCTTGATGAGGATTCTTTCTTGAGTGAGGAAAGATCTGAACTAATAATTGATGATATGCTCCAGTTTCCACAGAATGGTTTGTTTAGGGTGTTACCTGAACCAGGGATCCTGGCTTGTTGCTCCCTTTCTAAGCCAGGATCGCAAACCATGGTTTATTCATGCCAGAATCCCCAGTTAAGATGCTAAAAAACACACAGTCCTGGTTTCTTTAGCAGTTGCACTAGTGGGGAGGCAAAAGTGAGAGTGAACAGGTTGCATGGTGGTACACGCAGCTCATTCACAATAAGCCAGGATACTCCAGAATCATTCAGTGTGAACATGGACAATATGTCATAACGCATTCCTGTTTGGTTTCTGAAGTACAAAAAGTTTAGATGGCCAGCAGTTTTAAGTTTCCCTGTGTACATTTTTTACATTTGAAAAGATGTTGAGCTATTAACGGTTCACATTTCTTAATTATTCAACTCTGTGTGAGACAAACGTTCTTAATTTACACTGTTTTTTTATCTGAAGGATTTTTCCCTAAAAGATGGAAGAACAGAGAGACTAAAGCTGGAACTTGAAAAGAAAGATGCAGAAATCCAGCAGTTAAAGAGTGTAATTACTCAGTGGGAGGTATGTAATTGGTTTCCTTGGGTAGTACATAAATTATTAATTCAACTAAAACTGAAGTTGAAGAGATGCTTTGTGTTAGATTTTTCAAAACAGCTTTCCAAAGTTATTCCATTAATAATTATTATATTTTGTCTATATTGATAAGAGAGATTGGAACCTAGCAATAAGTTCACTAAGGTCATTCTAAATATTTTTACTTTCTTAAGGGTGCAGTCCTGTGGGTCTTTTGCTTGTGAGATGGAAACCTCTGAGTTAAGAGGCTTCCAAAAATCCTATGCCCTGTTGCTGGCAGGGTGGGAGGAAGACAGAGCCAATTTTGCCTCCCTTTCCTCCTCCCCAAACCCCACCCCACCCCCAACTAGATGGGCCTCTGAGCTCGCTTCCCAGTGGGGATGGGCAACAGAGAGGCCATAGGATTCTGCAGAACCTGGCCTCCTTCCTCCCTTCCCTGTCCACCAAATGTCCCCTTTTTGACCTCTACAAGGTTGTCCGAGGCCACAGCTGCAACTTCGGAAAGCAGCTGGCACAGTTCTTTTTGTGATGTTTGTGAGGGAGGAGGAATTCAATGTTGGATTCCTCCTCCCAACATCGAAGGAGTGTGTACAGCCTCAGGAGGGGGAATCCAAAATATCCTATGGTCCCTGGAAAGTTCTGCCAGGAACCATAGGATGCTCTCTGTGTTGCTGTTTTGAGAATTCTTACCTCTGAAGGCATTATCTACCTGACAATCCTCTACCTCTTCACCTCCAAAAGTCAAAATAATATATTGTCTTGTGTAGGTGGAAAAGAACTTTTTTATACCGTTTTCTCACAAACGTTTCGCTACTAATTCGTGGTGTAAAGTTAAAATGCTACTTGTTTGACAAATTGCAGCATAAAGCGTTCATTAGATAGAAGTGATTCTGCCTCACAAGGATGTAGTGACATATTGCACTGCAATCCACATTTATATAAAATCCACAAGTTGCCTAGCCAAACAGTATTCTAGTACAGAGGAAGAAATTAAGCCACGGATTTAGTGGTGCTGTTTGCATGCCATGACAGCCCATGTTGAGGCTCCAGCATGTGCAGCCACTATTTTGAATATGCAACCCCTGCTTGGGAGATCTCTTGTCATGCAAATCCGGTGAGTGTGGCTTATGCAAGGGTTAAACAACCCTTGCATAACCCAGTCTGTTTTAACCATAGTTGTTTAATCCTTGTATAACTCACACTCACCAGGTTTGCGTATATGGGTTGGATATGGAACATGGTGCCTGTGGGTGCCACAGCTCATTGTGGGTTAAATAACCCACCACAAACTTCAGCATTTTGTCCAAACCCGGTCAGTATCGGTTTAAATTTCTTAATATATTTTGTTTCATTTATAAATATATTCTGTGTGCGTCACATACTTCATCTTTTGCATTGTGACTAGAGAACTGAAAGAATGTGAATTGATTTTTTGAGGCAACAACAGACCTTGTAAAACAGGAGTGGGCAACTACAAGTGGTCCAGGGTTTTTTTTCGTTACCCCGGACCCCTCCCCCCATGTATGTGCACAGGCTGTACTCTGCAGGATGCATGGAGTCCATGAGACACCCCCATAAACTTTTTTTAAAGAGAAAAAATCACTAGTTTGTTGCTAAATATTGCTCTGAATCACTAAAGAGCGCAACAAGAGTTAAAAATAGATTGTTTTCTAGCAAAATATAACCTTTTGAGTGTTTTGTAGCAGCTACACAGCACCAAAAGTGGCAAATTTAGCTTCCAAACAAGCTAAATTTGGCCCTTTTGGTGCTTCATAGCCACTAATGACCATTTTCTTGTAAAAAACCAAAACCTTGTTTTTAAAATTCGGGGAGTGGCAGGGCTGCATGTGGTCTGGGGGTTGTATGCGGCCTGAGGGCTGCATGTTTCCTGTCTCTGTTGTAAAACAAAGCAGTGTTGTGAACTTCAGACTCAAAAATACATTTGTGTGTGTCTTCTTTCTGCCATCTCCATCACCAATTCTAATAGCTCACCCTTCACATCCACTTTTTTTTCGCAACTGGGATTTAAGGTATCTTTAGGATGCCAGTATTATATTATATTTTACTTTTATCCCATAGATTAGTGAGTGTACTTATTTTAGCCTGCAATCCTAAACACACTTACTAGGAAGTAAGCGCCACAGAACACAGTGGGACTTACTTCTGGTAGACATGAATAGGACTGTGCTGCACAACTAATACTCTAATGTTGAAACAAAATTGGTCAAATACATCATTGTATTAATTGGATTTTAAAAAATATTTAGGCAAAGTATAAGGAAGTAAAAGCACGAAATGCACAGCTGTTGAAAATGCTACAAGAAGGTGAAAGTAAGTACTGCTTTGTGTGTGTTTTTTAAAGTATTAAGATTCTTAAAAAAAAACCTGTTACATTCATTAAATCTATCTACAAATAGTTTGGGAAATATTAAGACAAATAGGTTTGTTCTGCTTTTACTCTACATCAGGCTTATCTATACAAACTGTGACCCATCAAGCTGAATGCAGCCCACCAGACATGTATTGTGGCCTGCCAGGGCTTGACAAATCCCCCACCCTGTTTTTAAGGTATTGAGAATAGTTAGTCTAATCTTTCCTTTGTTTTAACATTTTAGTGAAAGATAAAGCCGAAATACTACTTCAGGTTGATGAATCTCAGAGTATTAAGAACGAGCTGACTTTACAGGTAAAGGTTTCTGTAACTTTAAAAAATGGTTTGGGACCAAAAAGTCAGAACAAACATGTTGGAAGAACTACAAATTAATTTCTTTTAAAGAAACCGGGATTTCCCATTGCCTCCTTCCTCTGCAGCCACTTAAAAGTAACTCTTTTGGGGGCCTACCTGCCAGAAAGAATTGGAGCGATTGTAAAGCAATGCCTTTGAATTCCAAGCAAGCAAATATACCAGAGGTCTCCAAGCTATTTATTTATTTATTTAGAATATTTTTGGATTGCCCCTCCACTCAGTGAGCGCTCAAGGTGATGTAGAAGAGGCTGGTTGTCACATTTGCCATTTTAAAAGTGTAGTGGTGCTCTCACAAAATGGCTGCCATTTTGCCATAGCCAGTCACACAAAAAAGAAAGCAAACTAGTGAGGCAACAAGAAACGTAATTTCCCAAGGAATCCAAATTCAAGGCAAAGAGGGGCTCTCAGCTTCAAAACAAGATCATTCTTTTGAACCTGGTTTTCTGCTCCAGTATCCACTTCATGGAAGGCCAACTGATGAGGCTCAGAAGTAGGTAAATTTACCAAAAAAACTGAGAACACGGCAGAGGTGGAGTGTGTGCCTCAAATGCCAAATCATATATTTGCCTCCACAAAGCACAACAAAATACCAATTTCACAGAAGGCAAACTAGTGATGCTCAGAGAAACTCGCACACATGCTCATTCTCTGTCTCTCTCTTTCTCACACATGCACGCACACACCCCCTCTCACCACACCATGGAAGGCCAGGCAGCGCATGCACTCTCACACACACAGGGCAGGCAAAACTCCCCACCCCGCTCCCACCTGCCAGGATGCTCCCTGCCAACCTCCAGCTTGTTTTCTTTTTTCCTGCAATGAAGGAGAATATCATTGGATGGTTTGCTCCTCCCATGCACTTGGATATGCAGGAATATGCAAATTAGACTTGAAGTGCACTCCCTAAGGGAGGAGCAACCTACATCCATTTTTCTTTCCTTGCTGCACTAGAAAACAATGTGCTGGGCTTCAGCTTCCCATGATGTTATTTTCTAAGAATGTCCCTGGGGCCCATAAGAGACCTAGAGACATTCCTGGAAATCAAGATGGTGCTGGAAACTGGTGCTTCGCTTTGCAGCCTCCCAGCCTCCGAAGTTAAAACCTTTTCATTAAAAAAGTTTAAAAAAAAATCAGGAGGGCAGGTTGCCTGGTGAGTGCCAAGGGAGATGTCCACAGACACCACATTGGGGACACCAGAAGCATACTATGGCCAGGTGGTACTGAAAGCTGCTAAGAGGTTCCTCAGAGCAAAGAGGACATGCTCCCATTGTCCATTTCTTGGTGAAAGCCAGAGCAAGCAAGGCCAGTTCCGGATGCATTACTGGGCTTGAAATTAGGTTGAAAGGGATCCAGATATCAATACTATCCAGAAATATTTGGGAGTTGGGCTGCCACCATATGCCTGAACACCTTGTCCAAAAAGATACATTCCAGACTGGATGATGATTGATGATGAATATTTCCATAGCTAAACTCTCAAACTCTTTCACTATTAGGTGTTTTATATTTCTTGCAGTTAAGGAAGTGTTTAGGATTATTGTTATACATATGTGTAAGGGTTAGTATAAAATCTATATCAAATTATCAAAAAAATATTTAGGAAAGAACAGATGGTTCTCTTCAGAAGCACAAATGTTTATTCATTTTTCTGCAGGACCCAGTTCTTTTCCAGTACTTCAGTTTTCCGAGAACAGCATTTGCGATATACAGCAATCGAATCCTTTTAGAAGGAAACCTAGCTAAAATTTACTTTTTCTCTTTGTAGCAGTTACCTCATATGTTTCAAATAATTGTCAAAATGTTATGATAATCTGTACTATGTGTGACAGCATCATCACATCACTTTCATGAACACTTATCTCATCAACCAGGGTTTTTGAGACTAATCTAATATGCAAAATGACACATGTAGATTATATTTTACATGAATGCTTTAATATGACATGTGACTTCATTCTCTTTAAAATGTCACTTCTGTTAAAGATTTAAAACCTCTGTAAGAGTGAAGTAACTGTTTAGCTTTTTTTTTTTAGGTTACCAGTCTTCATGCTGCATTGGAACAAGAAAGATCTAAAGTGAAATTACTACAAGCAGAGTTAACAAAATATCAGGTAATGAAAGATTATTCAGTAAAGTATTGCCTTCAGTCCTTCGATAAGTGAATGGAAAAAGATTAACAGAAGGAAACATTCCCCTCCCACCTCCCCTGAAAAACCCCTCTGGAAGGTTGGGCTCTTATCCCAAACAACATGGGTTGGGGTATGGGAGTTGCTGGGGGGAGTGGGAATCTCCCAAAATTAGGCAGAGAGGAAGGGACTCTGCTCACTCAGGAACCTTTGTGTTTCAGCCAGGCGAGAAACAGACTGGAGTTACAGCTGGTCTTTATGTTTTCAGAAGTGGGGGTCTGCCATTGCATCTTTTTCCCAGAATGCTATATGTTATCTGATACCTACAACACCTCCCAGTAGCTCATTCAGTCTGCAATCACCATCTTGAAATGGAGTTTATACTGTAGACTTCATGGCCATAAGATCTGGCCCAATTTTTTTATTTCCTCCACCCCTTGCCTCTTAAACCACCTAGCCTGATGAAGAGTTGTGGAGAATGTGAAAGCTTTCACAATCTTTTGTGGTATTTTGGTTGGTCCTAACAAAGCTGTTGCCTAACTGTAGATTTTGGATTCTTTTACTCATCGACCAAAATGGCTTTCTTTTCTTTTTTTTATTTGGGGGCGGGGGGGCGGGGGGTTGGGGGGGGGTTCCGTGTTTGTTCTGAAGATGTGCTTTTAAGCAGACTTTACAAATATTTCCTCTAGATGAAGTGTGAGAATATTGTTCAGCACTTACTTGGATGACTTCTGGCTTTGCATCTCAAAGTTATATAGATTTTTTTTAATGATTTTTAATTTTTCTGTGAGTTTTATGTATTTTTCTATATTTATCTCCTTTTCTGGCTGCCTTTCCAATCATACATCAGTCTGTCTTGCCATATATGATCTGCACAATTCTTGAGCATCACTATATCTGTTGGTTACCTGTTGTACAGTTGCCCATCAAATCATTTTTAAATGTTTCACTCCCATAGCACAATCCTAAACATTTATGCAGAAGTAAGACCCACTGTGTCCAATAAGGTTTAATCTGAAGTAAGTGCGCAAAAGAGTGCAGCCATAAACTGTTATGCAACACATTTTTCTTGTCCTTGTGTACAAAAATATCTGTTCCTGTGTCTGTTTATATATATATATAGCGCTCCAATAAAAAAAGGGGTGGTTGTATCTAGCTATCGTTCATTTGCTGAAACCATCAGTGAAATGGAGTGTGGCAATTTTTGGCAATTCCCTCTTCCCCCAAATTTGCTCTGGAGGTTCCCCCAACCTTCCAGAGCAGATTTGGGGGAGACAGACAGGAGGGGGAATAACCAAAAAATGTCCCTTTCCTGTTCCTTTGGTGGAGGAATAGAAGTTGGATACCACCCAATGACTTGAAAGTAATGTAGGTTGTTCCCCAGTATCATGCTCAGGGTTCTACAAGTTCATTCACTTGCTTACCAGTTGTAGCTCCTCTCCCATCTGATGTCCCTGTGCTGCCCTCAAAAAACTGCTTGCAGGAGATAGATCACCAGGGATAATTTCAAGCAGGGCGAGGACAGGTGGTTCCTTTCCTCTTCCCTTCTCGCAAAAGTCCACCTTGCTTTGGTTTGTACAAAGTCCCTGTGGAAAGGGAGAGAAATCACCAATTCTTTCAAGAAGGAGTGGTTTCTATCCCTTTGAGGTGAGTTTTTGTGGATGATAGTAATATAGAGGTGCTTTCTGCACAAGTCCTGCTTATGGGAAAAACTGTGGTAACTTTTCTCTGTTCATACTTAAATTTATCATAACTCAGGTTTGTTTGTTTGTTTTCCTTTCACTTCTCTTTTACAGGGTGGAAGAAAAGGGAAAAGAAATTCAGAGTCTGACCAGTGCAGGTGATCACACTTGTACCAAATTCAAAGGAAAAAAAAAAAAGAACCTTGATATTCAGGGGTTTTGCAGAAATGTATATTTGTATTACTGCTTAACTATGCAGTTTTGGGGGGATGGGAGTAAAGTTTAATTGACTAACAATTTGAATATTCAATCTACTGCACTTCTAGTGTAAAGAAGAGAAGCTGGAAACTAATATTACAGTGACACTCAAACTTTGTTGCTAATACTACATCTAGTTTTTCAACAGTCAATAAAACTTTTTGTCATTTTTATGACTCTGGTGTGTGTAATTTCCATAAGGTAAAAAAACAATCAGTTGCGTCTATTAATGGTTGGCCCATACTATGCTTTTATGACTATTTTCATTCTTTTTTGTAGCCCCTGCTTTTTCACATGTCCACCAAATGACTTGTCTAGGCTAGTATTGAAGAAGACCTAAGCAAGAGAGGGAAAGTGATAATATGAGGGTTGTTGTTGTTGTTCAGTCGTGTCCGACTCTTCGTGACCCCATAGACCATTGCACGCCAGGCCTTCCTGTCCTGCGCTCTCTCCCGGAGCGTGCGCAAGTTCATATTCATTGCATCAATGATGCTATCTAGCCATCTCATACTCTGCCGTCCCCTTCTCCTTTTGCCTTCAGTCTTCCCCAGCATCAGGGTCTTTTCCAGAGAGTTTTCTCTTCGCATTAGGTGGCCAAAATATTGGAGCTCCAGCTTCAGTATCTGTCCTTCCAATGAGCACTCAGGGTTGATTTCCTTTAGGATGGACTGATTTGACCTCCTTGCAGTCCAGGGGACTCGTAAGAGTCTTCTCCAGCACCACAGTTCGAAAGCATCAATTCTTCGGCACTCAGCCTTCCTTATAGTCCAGCTCTCGCAACCATACATTACTACTGGGAAAACCGTAGCTTTGATTAGATGGACCTTTGTCAGCAAGGTGATGTCTCTGCTTCTTACTATGCTGTCTAGGTTTGCCATAGCTTTCCTCCCAAGGAGCAAGCGTCTTTCAATTTCATGGCTATAGTCACCGTCTGGGGTAATCTTGGAGCCCAAGAAAATAAAATCTGTCACTGCTTCCATTTCTTCCCCTTTTATATGCCAGGAAGTGATGGGGCCAGATGCCATGATCTTCGTTTTTTTAATGTTGAATTTCAAACCAGCTTTTGCACTCTCCTCTTTCACCCTCAACAAGAAGCTCTTGAGATCCTCTTCGCTTTCTGCCATTAGGGTGGTATCATCTGCGTATATGAGGTTGTTGATAATTCTCCCGGCCTTCTTAATTCTGACCTGTGATTCATCCAACCCGGCGTTTCTCATGATATACTCTGCATATAAGTTAAATAAGCAGGGCGACAATATGCAGCCTTGTCGTACTCCTTTCCCAATTTTGAACCACTCGGTTGTTCCATGTCTGGTTCTTACTGTTGCTTCTTGACCCTCGTACAGGTTTCTCAGGAGACAGGTAAGGTGGTCTGGTACTCCCATCCCTTTAAGAATTTGCCACAGTTTGTTGTGATCCACACAATCAAAGGCTTTAGCGTAGTCAATGAAGCAGAAATAGACCTTTTTCTGGAATTCTCTTGCTTTCTCCATGATCCAGCAAAAGTTGGCGATTTGATCTCTAGTTCCTCTGCCTCTTCGAAACCCAGCTTGTACTTCCGGTAGTTCTCGGTTCGCATACTGCTGAAGCCTAGCTTGTAGGATTTTGAGCATCACCTTGCTGGCATGTGAAATGAGCGCAATTGTGCGGTAGTTTGAACACTCTTTGGCGTTGCCCTTCTTTGGAATTGGGATGTAAACTGACCTTTTCCAGTCTTGTGGTCATTGTTGAGTGTTCCAAATTCGTTGGCATATTGAGTGCAGCACTTTAACAGCATCATCTTTTAGGATTTTAAATGGCTCAGCTGGAATACTGTCATCTCCGCTAGCTTTGTTGTTAGTAATGCTTCCTAAGGCCCACTTGACTTCACTCTCGAGGATGTCCGGCTCAAGTTCAGTGACCGCACTATCATGGCTATCAGGGACATTCAGATCTTCGAGCTTCGGCTATTGGGCGGTATAGAAATGAAATAAATAAATAAATAAAATCTTTCCTGTATAGTTCTTCTGTGTATTCTTGCCACCTCTTCTTAATCTCATCTGCTTCTGTTAGGTCCCTGCCTTCTTTGTCCTTTATCATGCCCGTCTTTGCACAAAACGTTCCCTTGAGATCTCCGATTTTCTTGAAGAGATCTCTAGTCTTTCCCATTCTGTTGTTTTCCTCAATTTCTTTGCATTGTTCATTTAAGAAGGCTGCCTTGTCTCTCCTTGCTATTCTCTGGAACTCTGTATTCAGTTGGATATATCTTCCCCTTTCTCCCTTGCTTTTCGCTTCCCTTCTTTCCTCAGCTACTTGTAAAGCCTCATCAGACAGCCACTTTGCTTTCTTGGATTTCCTTTTCTTTGGGATGGATTGAGTTGCTGCCTCCTGAACAATGTTATGGACCTCCGTCCATAGTTCCTCAGGCACTCTGTCTGTCAGGTCTAATCCCTTAAATCTATTCCTCACCTCCACTGTATATTCATAAGGGATATGATTTAGGATATGATCCCCTTCATGGATCACTGCCTTGTTGTGGCGAAGGGGCTTGCGTAACTCAGTGAAGCCATAAGCTATGCCGTGCAGGGCCACCCAAGATGGACAGGTCATGGTAGAGAGTTCTGACAAAGTGTGGTCCACTGGAGAAGGAAATGGCAACCCACTCCAGTATTCTTGCCAAGAAAACCCCATGGAACGTATCACAAGGCGAAAAGATATGACGCCGGAAGATGAGCCCCTCAGGTCGGAAGGTGTCCAATATGCTACTGGGGAAGAGCAGAGGGTATTTCCAAGTAGCGCCAGAAAGAGTGAAGCGGCTGGGCCAAAGCCGAAAGGACACTCAGCTGTGGATGTGTCTGGTGGTGAAAAGAAAATCCGATGCTGTAAAGAACAATATTGTTTAGGAACCTGGAATGTCAGATCAATGAATCAAGGTAAGCTGGAGGTGGTCAAACATGAGATGGCAAGATTGAACATCGACATCTTGGGAATCAGCGAACTAAAATGGACAGGCATGGGCGAATTTAATTCAGGTGACCATCATATCTACTATTGTGGGCAAGAATCCCTTAGAAGAAATGGAGTAGCACTCATAGTCAACAAAAGGGTGGGAAAAGCAGTACTGGGGTACAATCTTAAAAATGATAGAATGATCTCAGTACGAATCCAAGGCAAACCATTCAACATCACAGTAATTCAAGTCTATGCCCCAACCACTGAGGCCGAAGAAGCTGAGGTTGATCGGTTCTATGAAGACCTACAACACCTTCTAGAACTAACACCAAAAAAAGATGTCCTCTTCATCATAGGGGATTGGAATGCTAAAGTAGGAAGTCAAGAAATCACCGGGATAACAGGCAGGCATGGCCTTGGTGTACAAAATGAAGCAGGACAAAGGCTAATAGAGTTTTGCCAAGAGAACATGCTGATCATAGCAAACACTCTTTTCCAACAGCACAAGAGGCGACTCTACACATGGACATCACCAGATGGTCAATATCGAAATCAGATTGATTATGTCCTTTGCAGCCAAAGATGGAGAAGCTCCATACAGTCAGTAAAAACAAGACCTGGAGCTGACTGTGGCTCAGATCATGAGCTGCTTCTTGCAAAATTTCGGCTTAAATTGAAGAACGTCGGGAAAACCACTAAACCGTTCAGGTATGACCTAAATCATATCCCTTATGAATATACAGTGGGGGTGAGGAATCATTTTCAGGGATTAGACCTGATAGACAGAGTGCCTGAGGAACTATGGACGGAGGTCCGTAACATTGATCAGGAGGCAGCAACGAAATCCATCCCAAAGAAAAAGAAATGCAAGAAAGCCAAGTGGCTGTCTGATGAGGCTTTACAAGTAGCTCACAAAAGAAGGGAAGCGAAAAGCAAGGGAGAAAGGGGAAGATATACCCAACTGAATGCAGAGTTCCAGAGAATAGCAAGGAGGGACAAGAAGGCCTTCTTAAATGAACAATGCAAAGAAATCGAGGAAAACAACAGAATGGGAAAGACTAGAGATCTCTTCAAGAAAATTGGAGATCTCAAGGGAACGTTTTGTGCAAAGACGGGCATGATAAAGGACAAAGAAGGCAGGGACCTAACAGAAGCAGATGAGATTAAGAAGAGGTGGAAAGAATACACAGAAGAACTATACAGGAAAGATCTGAATGTCCCTGATAGCCATGATAGTGCGCTCACTGAACTTGAGCCGGACATCCTAGAGAGTGAAGTCAAGTGGGCCTTAGGAAGCATTAGTAACAACAAAGCTAGCGGAGATGACAGTATTCCAGCCGAGCTATTTAAAATCCTAAAAGATGATGCTGTTAAAGTGCTGCATTCAATATGCCAACAAATCTGGAACACTCAACAGTGGCCACAAGACTAGAAAAGGTCAGTTTACATTCCAATTCCAAAGAAGGGCAACGCCAAAGAGTGTTCAAACTACCGCACAATTGTGCTCATTTCACATGCCAGCAAGGTGATGCTCAAAATCCTACAAGCTAGGCTTCAGCAGTATGCGAACCGAGAACTACCAGAAGTACAAGCTGGGTTTAGAAGAGGCAGAGGAACTAGAGATCAAATCGCCAACATTCGCTGCATCATGGAGAAAGCAAGAGAATTCCAGAATAACGTCTATTTCTGCTTCATTGACTACGCTAAAGCCTTTGATTGTGTGGATCACAACAAACTGTGGCAAATTCTGAAAGAGATGGGAGTACCAGACCACCTTACCTGTCTCCTGAGAAACCTGTACGAGGGTCAAGAAGCAACAGTAAGAACCAGACATGGAACAACCGATCGGTTCAAAATTGGGAAAGGAGTACGACAAGGCTGCATATTGTCACCCTGCTTATTTAACTTATATGCAGAGTACATCATGAGAAATGCCGGGTTGGATGAATCAGAGGTCGGAATTAAGATTGCTGGGAGAATTATCAACAACCTCCGATATGCAGACGATACCGCCCTAATGACAGAAAGCGAAGAGGATCTCAAGAGCCTCTTGTTGAGGGTGAAAGAGGAGAGTGCAAAAGCTGGTTTGAAACTCAACATTAAAAAAACGAAGATCATGGCATCTGGCCCCATCACTTCCTGGCATATAGAAGGGGAAGAAATGGAAGCAGTGACAGATTTTACTTTCTTGGGCTCCAAGATCACCGCAGACGGTGACTGTAGCCATGAAATTAAAAGACGCTTGCTCCTTGGGAGGAAAGCTATGGCCAACCTAGACAGCATAGTAAGAAGCAGAGACATCACCTTGCCGACAAAGGTCCGTCTAATCAAAGCTATGGTTTTCCCAGTAGTAATGTATGGCTGTGAGAGCTGGACTATAAGGAAGGCTGAGCGCCGAAGAATTGATGCTTTCGAACTGTGGTGCTGGAGAAGACTCTTACGAGTCCCCTGGACTGCAAGGAGGTCAAATCAGTCCATCCTAAAGGAAATCAACCCTGAGTGCTCATTGGAAGGACAGATAATGAAGCTGAAGCTCCAATATTTTGGCCACCTAATGCGAAGAGAAAACTCCCTGGAAAAGACCCTGATGCTGGGAAAGACTGAAGGCAAAAGGAGAAGGGGACGGCAGAGGATGAGATGGCTAGATAGCATCACGGATGCAATGAATATGAACTTGAGAACGCTCCGGTAGAGAGCGCAGGACAGGAAGGCCTGGCGTGCTATGGTCCATGGGGTCACGAAGAGTCGGAAACGACTGAACGACTGAACAACAACAACATGATTTAGGTCATGCCTGAATGGTTTAGTGGTTTTCCCTACGTTCTTCAATTTAAGCCGAAATTTTGCAACAAGAAGCTCATGATCTGAACCACAGTCAGCTCCAGGTCTTGTTTTACTGACTGTATAGAGCTTCTCCATCTTTGGCTGCAAAGGACATAATCAATCTGGTTTCGATATTGACCATCTGGTGATGTCCATGTGTAGAGTCGCCTCTTGTGCTGTTGGAAAAGAGTGTTTGCTATGATCAGCGTGTTCTCTTGGCAAAACTCTATTAGCCTTTGTCCTGCTTCATTTTGTACACCAAGGCCATGCTTGCCTGTTATCCCAGTTATTTCTTGACTTCCTACTTTGGCATTCCAATCCCCTATGATGAAGAGGACATCTTTTTTTGGTGTTAGTTCTAGAAGGTGTTGTAGGTCTTCATAGAACCCATCAACCTCAGCTTCTTCGGCCTCAGTGGTTGGGGCATAGACTTGAATTACTGTGATGTTGAATGGTTTGCCTTGGATTCGTACTGAGATCATTCTATCATTTTTAAGATTGTACCCCAGTACTGCTTTTCCCACCCTTTTGTTGACTATGAGTGCTACTCCATTTCTTCTAAGGGATTCTTGCCCACAATAGTAGATATGATGGTCACCTGAATTAAATTCGCCCATGCCTGTCCATTTTAGTTCGCTGATTCCCAAGATGTCGATGTTCAGTCTTGCCATCTCATGTTTGACCACCTCCAGCTTACCTTGATTCATTGATCTGACATTCCAGGTTCCTAAACAATATTGTTCCTTACAGCATCGGACTTTCTTTTCACCACAGACACATCCACAGCTGAGTGTCCTTTCGGCTTTGGCCCAGCAGCTTCACTCTTTCTGGCGCTACTTGGAAATACCCTCTGCTCTTCCCCAGTAGTATATTGGACACCTTCCGACCTGAGGGGCTCATCTTCCGGCATCATATCTTTTAGCCTTGTGATACGTTCCATGGAGTTTTCTTGGCAAGAATCCTGGAGTGGGTTGCCATTTCCTTCTCCAGTGGACCACATTTTGTCAGAACTCTCTGCCATGACCTGTCCGTCTTGGGTGGCCCTGCACAGCATAGCTTATGGCTTCACTGAGTTACCCAAGCCCCTTCGCCACAACAAGGCAGTGATCCATGAAGCGGAGTATGAGGGTACCCCTCTGCATAAGACCCAACTGAAGCCTCAGGGCATAGTTTTGCAACAAGAACTCCTGTGGACTGTGAGTTTGAAGGGCTTAGTTATTAAGCAATGATACACTCCTTTCACATCATGTCAGCTTTCATTCCTAGGTATAAACAAGGCTCTATATGGTGTGGGCTTATTTCTAGAATGAAATGAAACCCTTCATTTCAGATCCTACTTCCTCCTAATTTTGAAGTTGTGTAATAGTTAAGTGTTTGATACAGAACAAAAACACACACACACACATTGAAATTTCTTTATGACATGAGGCTTTTAACAGATTTTACTTAACCAATGTATATCCACCTTTTCTATTTAGACCTTCAAGGGTGCTTACAAACATGTTGTAATAATATTTGTTTACAGACTCGGCGAGAGTATGCTTTTGCCTTAGAATAAAGGAACAGGCTCCCTTGCCCTATAGATGATGTCTATTCAGGTTTTGGCTGCCTTGGCCCCAGTGGCGGGGCACACAAAGCAAGCTGTCTCTAGAAGCTTGATGTCAGAATCCTGACAGGACAAGTAGAATTGCTCTTCTCCCCTGCGAACATCAGTGCAGTTCCCATTTAGTCTTTACATTTTTTGTAAAGTATTTGATCCTGGCCATCTTTACAGTTGTCATTTTTTCAGTGGAACTTATATCCAGGTCAAAGTTGGGTAAGATGACAGTTGGACTACCTAAAATGGTTGCCATTAGAATTTAACTCTATGGGCAGGATCTAATGTTGCTTTTCCATTGGTGGCCCAGGCCCTCTAGTCCTAGTGCCCACATAGCCCCTACCACTGGTGGCTGCGATGTAGCTCTTCCAGGGGCAAGTGCCCAAAGGAGCGGAAACACTCTTTTGTGAAAGGGCAGCACTGGATCCCGCCCAGTGTTTAGCAGGGCTCCTATGCTCCCCAGGCAGTTAAGCTAAAAGCACAATTACAATATTGGATAGAAAGCTAATTTATCTATGACAGATTCTCTGACAACTACTTTGAGGCCTAGTTTACTCAGGAGGAAATGAAACAAGGAGTGTGTGTGTTTGGGGGACCTTGCTATCAGTACAACAGTGGTTTGTATTCCATGTGTGTCACCTATAAAGTAATTTCATTGGCATTCAAGCAGTAGACAGTTCAGAGAAAAAGGGCAGAGGTTGTATGACAAAGCAGGTATTCTGTTTCAGAGAGTGATTCTCTTCTAGACAAAGCCATCTCATGTCTTACATTCTTCCAGCATTATACTAGGACCTTGTCACCAGCATCCTTCTCCAAGAGCAATCGTGAAGTTGCAGGCAAACAATATCGTGGCAGGGTATTTTTAGTTTCTGTAAGAGCCGGCTTGTGATACAGGTGGGAGGGCTGTATGCCTCCACCTCCTTCCTACTAGTATCATAATTTGTGAGAGCATCTTCTCTTTCAGTGGGCTACATGTGCTGATCTTAGACACCAGCCTGTAGCTCCTCTGTGTATTTACTTGGAAATTCCACTGTGTTCAGCGGACCTTACTTCCAAATCGTCGCGCAAGGAAGCTCAGAAATGGTGGTCTAGCGATAGTTCCTTCTTCTCGTAGAAGCGCTGGGAGATTGTACTAAAAAAAATGTACGCCAGCTTGCAAACAAGCCCTGCGCAAGGCACACCTCTGATCCGAAAAACTGCGCCACCATCGTAAATAACCACTCAAGCGCGTACGCACTTCCTCGCTGTCGCGTTCTCGCCCGAGTATCAGCCCGGACGCTTTATTACAGGTCGACATGCGCAATAAATGCGCACGCGTTCTGAACTTCCTTTCCCCCACCTTGGCACATGCGCATCAGTACGAGCTCTATCTGTCCAGCCCCAGCCCAGTCGGTTCCTCTTTTCTAGTAACTTCCCCGATTCGTGACGTCATCAGCAGGCGCCTCAGCTGAGCCGGGCTGTTTCCGTTGAACTCTCCGAGAGTGGGAGAGCTATTACAGCGTCGGGGTGCGCGCGCGAGAGAGAAGCTGCGAAGGGGTGAGAGGCGAGGGGAGGGTCGGCGTTACCCAGCGTTCAGCGCGCGGCTTGGCTAACGAGTAAAGGAGGCCTCTCTGCTGCCCGCCCGTTCTCCCTCCCTCCTTCCTTCCCTGCGCGCGCGCCATGTCTGAGAGCGGTGAGAGCCCTCCCGGGCCCCAGAGCCCCAGTGAGACCCCCGCCCCGGCCGCCTCTGCCTCCGCCTCGGAGCCGCGGATTATCAAAGTCACCGTGAAGACCCCCAAAGAGAAGGAGGAGTTCGCGGTGCCAGAGACGAGCAGCATCCGGCAGGTGAGGCGGGAGCGAGAGGTATGAAGGGGGGAGGGGCGTGGCCGGTACCACCGCGCGGTGGTTGGGGGGAATTGTGGGGAACCGGCTCCCACCGGCGCCTCCCTTCTCTTCCTGGGCGAGCCGAGAGCAATCATCGACGCGGCGCCTCTGCGTAGTCACCAGCCGAGCCGCTGACGCGGGCGGAGCTCTTGCCTTATTGAAGGCCTGAAAAGGGATCGGAGGGACTAGGCTGCAAACGGAACGCGTCTCCCTCTCTCGTTATTCCTTCAGGTGGGTTTGAAGGGGGAAGAGGCTCAGCCCGGTCCTGGGCGTGCTTATTTGCAAGGCCCGTGTCGTTCAGGGGACTTACTCCCAAATAAGTGCGCGTACAGTAGAAGCCTTGAAGGAAGTCGGAGTAGACACGCTGGTGGCAAGGTCCTGGTTATAGTGCTGGGGGTAGGGGGTTGTTACAGAGATGCGGCGGCTTTGTCTAGAAGAGAACACAAAGGAGCGAGGTCTGGAGCACTGTCCTGTGTGTATGTAGCAAACTGCTAGTAGAGTGGGGAACCAGTGAAAGGTTGAGAGCCATTTCAGGCGTGGCAGATTTTCTCCTACTATAAACTATCATGTTTATATAGAAATGGTTACTAGTCATGATGGCTACATATTACTACCAGTACCAGAGGCAGTATACCTCTAATACCAGTTGCTGGGGAACGTGAATGGGAGGGTGCTTTGGGCTCATGTCATGCTTGTGGGCTTCCCATAGGCACCTGATTGTGGAAACAGTACTGGATTAGATAGGCCTTTGGTTTGATCCAGCACAGCTCTGCTTATGTTTAATAACAAATATAAGCCGTGTCTAGGGTGTATGTTATATGTAGCAATGGAATGTGTCTTATTCTGTTTTCATGTACACATGTTGGAAAGCCACAATAATCTCCATATGGCTTACATGTTTCCTATGTGAAAGTACTTTCTGTGAGGATAATCTGTCACATTTGAAGCAGCTCACTGCATTTTAAGTTCCAGACACAAGATTGATTTCATCTAATGCAGTATTGTTACATCTCCTGTTTCAAATACTAGTAGCTGAACCAGTATGTACGTTAAAAGTTTACAGGATTTTATTTGAAAATCCACGGGTGTCTTTATATTTTGCACTTGAACATAGCATATGCCGAGTCATCAGCACAACTGTCTCAGTACTTCCTTCTAAACCTCAGTTTGTGAAGTGTTATTAACTAGGCCTTGTTATTTTTAGTTCTGTATCAGAAAGTTACTGTGATATGTTAATGTTCTCAGCATTGCAATAGTAAAAAAAGACTTAGAAAATAGAGCAGAAGGGAGATAGATGCGCTAGTAAGAGCTACAATTACTGTGGCTACATAACTATGAATTACTGTAGCTTATCACAGTTGTGATGAGATTTCTAATCTCATTATTCCTTAAATATGCTGAGGACATCCTGTAATAAGTTATTGGGAATCTTATTTTTATAGTATTAGATGGCTTTTAAAATCTGATATTGATAGTGGAGTAGATACTGTGTAGAGTTCCATATTATTTGATTCCTATAGCCAAAGAGCAGGAATATGAAACTGATGAGACAATAATTTATTGCTGTCCTAACAAGTTGAATAATAGCAACAATGCCAGCCAATTTTGAGTGTTTAGTTGAGTGTATTAAAACACTGCAGTTTGGTTGCTTTTAGGAATAAGCTACATAACATTTTAGAAGTGCTCAAGTATGTCTTTTATTTCTAGTATTGTCTACACTTTTAAATTGGTAAGAGTTGCAACATATTTCATTTCATATCTTCACTGTGGATAAGTGTTTAAAAGAGTTTAGGGGTTTCTTTGTATTGCTGTTAACACTGGATTCTTGTAACATGGACAGAATTGCATAATTCTTCTGTGTGAAGCTTTGGTTGAGGGAATTTATAAACTGCTGTCCTCAAATAAGAATTCTTTGTTTTTAAAAGTACTTCATTTTCCTTTTAAAACAGTCAGGATGTATACCTTCATAATAGCTATTTTAATTAAGCTCAAACTAGTTCTGCCTGAAAAACTAAGACTCGTTGTCGCAAGTATTAAGTCCAGTTTAATAATCCCCTTGCTTTTGTTTTCTGCAAGCATAAATCTTACAGATCTGAGTTAATGATCCCGGAACCCAGCTTGTATTGAACTTTTCTCCTGCATCCTGGCATGTACCCCAGTTCTTGTGTTTCCTGGGGAATGCCTTGCTTCATTCCCCCCTTTGTAAGTGTCTGCCTTCCAGCCATAATGCACAGCTGCTGCCAAAGTCATTTGTGTGATATGCACTGATGATTAGGGGTAGAGCGAGGAAGATCAGCAGGAAAAGGAGCAGAGAATGAAATACTAGATCAGAGTACTTGTGAGAAATCATGAGTTCAGCTCTGAGACAAACCTTTGTGTAAAATCTTGAGAAATATTTCAGAGCCATAATCTTGTTCTTCCAGGCTTTCAATTCTTGTGAACCTTGAGGTGCTGTCCCTACCCCCTTAAGACCTTTTAAATTATGGTAGCTTCTTCACTGGCTCAGGGGTAGAAATGGCTTCAAACACTAGAGCCAACATGTTATTTTGGCTTCTGCCATAATGAGCCAAATAATTGGGCTTTTGAAAGGTTTTTTTAATGGAAAGTACCTGTAAACCAGAGATGGAAAAACAAACAGTTCAGTATAAATTGAATAAACTTAGATTTGCCTTAAAAGGGGATATGTTATTTAAAAACATTTCTTAAAAGAAAAGATAAGGGTGTCTTACCCAATATGTGCAGAGAAGGTGAAGTTTCCAGAGAAGCAAATAGTTTGGTATGCATTGGAGTTGAGCTCATTATATTATATAATTATATTATAGAGATTTATATTATATTATATAATTCATTATAGAGAGCCAGTGTGGTGTAGTGGCAAGAGTGTTGAACTAGGAGCTGGGAGATCCGGGTTCTAGTCCCCACGCTGCCATGGAAGCTCATTGGGTGACTTTGGGCCAGTCACACACTCTCAGCCCAACCCACCTCACAGGGTTGTTGTTGTGAGGATAAAATGGAGAGGAGGAGGATAATGTAAGCCGCCTTGGGTTCCTTGCAAGAGGAAAAAAGGCGGGGTATAAATGCAATAAATAAATAAATATTGTCTTGCATTCCGGTTTTGGACTGAAATTGGGGATATTTATTTATTTAATTTCTATACCACCCAGTAGCTGAAGCTCCCTGGGCAGCTCAAGTTTTCTGGGTAGTTTATCCAGCTATTAGCTTCTATCCAAAAATTCCAAGAGGTGCAATCTGTGAAGCGGGTGTAAGTTACTCGAAGGCCTGATGATTATGCCTTTTGCAACTGCAGTTGCAAAATCAGAAGCTCAAATGAATCCACACATACTAATGTGTGGTGCAGCTAGCAACAATGCAGTGTTCTCCTTGCCCACATTACATGGTGCAATTGTATCGCATGTTGTGGTGGTGGAGCTTTTTGCTCTGGCCCATTGGTTGATACATTGGGCCAGTTCGCATGATCAGACAAGCCACTGTGGCTTGAAATGATTCAGTGAGATCTGACATCACTTGTTCTTTATTGAAGCTTTGCTTTGCCAGCTCTGAAAAGTTATTACAATTCTCCAAAGTGAAGGCATGATTACGCTCGTTCCAATGGTAAGGGACAGATACAATGAAGGCATTTCATCAGAGAGCTAACTTGAGCAAATTGAATCTAACTTTGGTTGTATCCTTGCCAGCAACAGCACGCAATCCAATCGTAGCTGGAACATGAGTCAGGTTTTTGCTAAAGGAATGTACAGTGGTGAGAAAAACTTTGTGAATGCTAATGATAATTACAGAAATTCCATAGTTTTACCATGATAGCCTTTGTGAATCAAAACCAGTCATTTTCTAAATATCCAGTAGGCTTTATATTAACGAAGTCCATGTCTTATGAAATAATGTATAAATTAGGCAAAGAATGAGTACTTAAGAGTCAGGGTATGTGCAAAAATAAGTGGACCCCTGGTTGCATCAGCTCAATTAAAGAGAATAATTCGAATCAGGTGTTTTACGTAATTAGGTAGTTCTTTGGGGTGAGTTTGGGAGGCTGCACCCTATAAAAGGATCAGAAACTTTGTGAGTTTGGTCTTCACCATATGGTTGTGTGGAAACACAATCAAAAGACATCTCTGAGGACCTCAGGAAAGCCGTTCTTGCTGTTCATCAGTCTAGAAAGGGTTAGAAAACCATTTTTAAGGATTTTGGGCTCCACCAATCGACTGTCAGACAGTCTACAAACGGAGACAGTTCAAGACCACAGTCATTCTTGCCAGGAGCAGTCGTCTTACCAAAATCTCTCCAAGAACAAATGGACACATCATCCAGGAAGTCGGATAGAACTCCAGAGTATCCAAGGATCTGCAGGCCACTTTTGCCTTGGCGAATGTGAATGTTCATGAGTCAGTGATCCAAAAAAGAATGAACAAGAATGGTGTTCGTGGAAGGACAGTCAGGAGGAAACCACTGCTCTCTAAAAAGAACATTGCTGCCTATCTGAAGTTCTCTAGATGATCTTGGGGATCATCACATAGATGATCCCCAAGACTTCTGGAACAATGTTCTCTGACCAGATGAGTCAAAGGTAGGTAGAACTTCTTGCCCTCAATGAGAAATTTTATGTTGGGCAAAAAACAAACACTGAGTCCAAACAGAAAAACCTCATCCCAACTGTCAAGCATGGTGGTGGGAATGTGATGGTTTGGACCTGCTTTGCTGCCTCAGGACCTGGACAGCTTGCCATCATGGACACAACCTTGGATTCTCCAGTGTTATCAGAAGATTCTAGAGGAGAATGTCAGGCTATCCATCTGTGAGTTGAACCGAAAGTGGGCTACGCAACAGGACAATGATCCTAAACATAAAAGTGGATCTACAAAAGAATGGCTACAGAAGAAGAAATTCCATGTTTTAGAATGGCCTAGTCAAAGTCCAGACCTAAATGCTTTCGAAAGATTGTGGCAGAAGCTGAAACGAGCTGTTCTGGCAACGAAGCCCTTAAATGTCACTGAGTTGAGGCACTTCTGCAAAGAGGAATGGGACAAAATTCCTCAAAATTGATTTGAGAGACTGACCAACAGTTACAGGAAGCGCTTACTTGAAGTCATTGCTGCTCAAGGGGGTGCTACCAGGCTATCTACTGAATCTAAAGGTTCACATTCTTTTTCACAGCTGTATATTGAATGTTGATAAACATATTTATCCAGTTGTGGATAAATAAAGCATGGTGTTTGTGTGTCATTTGTTTAATCAGGTTATTTATTGTTCTTTATCTAGGATCATGGGTTTAGATTAAGATAGAATAACGTTTTTGGTTAGAAATATGTGACAATCCTAAGGGGTTCACAGACGACTTCTCACAGCTGTATATTGCTACATCAATAGGAAGAGCCCACCCTACGCTGACTTTGTTCGCATGATCAAAACAAGCCATGGTGGCTTGTTTAAATTGGCGGTGCATGCTGGGCACCATTAACCTAATTACCACCTGGGTGCAGCTTGTGTCATCCAAACCTAGGCAGCATGGCTTGTTTGAGAGAAAAACAAGCCTCAAATAACCCGTGACTTGTGGTTGAGTTATTTGAGTGTTGTTTTTCCCTCAAACAAGCCATGCCACCTAGGTTTGGATGACAAACTGCACCCAGCCAGGAAATTCAGCTAATGGTACTGGGCATGCACTGCCAAGTTAAACAAGCCACCATGGCTTGTTTTGATCGTGTGAACCAGGTCATTGTAGGGTGGGGTTGTCCTAATGATGTAGCCGTATACATTCCTTTAGCAAAAACGTGGCTCATATTCCAGCTACAATTGGATTGTGTGCTGGTGCTGGCAAGGCTACAGCCAAGGTTAGATTCAATTTGCTCAAGTTAGCTATCTGATGAAATGCCTTCATTGTATCTGTTCCTTACCATTGGAAGGAATGTAATCATGCTTTCACTCTGGAGAACTGTAACAACTTCTCAGAGCTGGCGAAGCAAAGTTTAAAAAAAAAACAAGTGATTTCAGAACTCTTTGAATTATCCCACATTAGAAGCACTGTTTGGTAAAAAGACAGATGTTGTGCCTGTGTGACATAGTAATTGTCCAAGCCAGGGTTGGAAAAATCCTAGGCACTCAAAAATTCAATGTTAGTGCTTAGAAAATAAAAATATTTTTCTTTCCCTGGTCTCCAAACTCCAGATGTGAGATATGCTCTGATGATTACAGGTGGCAGATATGTAGTCAAAGCAAAGTTTCAGATGTGAAGTTTCAAGAAGTTGTTTCTGGGTATGGAACATATGTGTAATGATTTCTCATATGTGGACCTTATTTGAAATGTTAATAAAGCCCAGCTTGTTTTTGTGTTATACTACACAGAGGCTATTAATGATTTTAAATATCAACGTGTTCAATTCAAGCAGTTCACTATTGTATAATGACAAATTAGTAGCTTATTTTGTCAAATCATTGTTTACATATATAAGTACTATTACAAAGAAATTCAGTTGTTTCTGGAATAATTTCATTCAAATATGTATCAGCCATATGTGAATTTTCACAAAAGTTACTGTGTTCAGCTCCTGTATTATATTTTATTTATTACATTTCCATACTGCCCAATAGCTGAAGCTCTCTGTAATAATTCTGGATTCCATTTCTAAAGCTCAGTGCACTCCTATGCATGTTTACTCAGAAGAAAGATTCCTTGAGTTCATTGGGACTTCTCCCAATTAAGTGTGCAGAATATTTCACTTGTGCTAAAGGTCAGTCAGAATCAATTGATATTTTACAGTAACAGGCAGTAACTCTCAGGTTTATCTCTGATCTAACTTCAAATAGAGGGTTGGCGCTTCTGTCCATCTCCATCAGATATGCTAACATTTTGCCATGGTTTTACTAACTGCCATAATCTAGCACTGTTCATTCTTTGAGCTTAGATACCTAATATATTTTATTTCAGTTCAAAAACAGTGTTTATTCTTGTGATCTTAGTAATGAAGTAAAATGCATAAAACTTGTTATCTTATTAAGAAACCAGAAAAGGCATTATTCTTCAGGTTGTAAGCACACTGTAGTTCAAACTTGCCTTAAGTTTGAACAACTCTATAAGGTCATTGTAATGTTTGGTTAATGCAGTAATTATGGCTTCTAAAGCTTATAATTAAAAATGCAATATGTGAGTAATGAACTACAAACTTCTACAAATAAGGCCAATGTACTTCACTCCAGCCCTATGAACAGATCCACAACATTTTAGGATACCTTCCTACATGTACTTGTGTTAGTAATATATGACACATTAATGGCCCCAAAAGGAAAAAAAAAAAAGACCAACTCTTGAATTTACAATAAACACAAAAATCCCAGGCCTTTTCTACCTAGTCACCAGGAAGCAATTATTACACTCTAGAGGCCTGCTTCATTTTAGTTGTCATTTTAGCTATACATTTGATGCTTTGACTTCAGTGTTTCTAAGATAAGGGTATTTTTCAAGTGTTAATATATCACAAGATCTTGCTTGCTCAACATTAGGTGACTTAACTGAATGTAAATAATTTCTTTTGAGCTGGTGAAAAACTATAGCTTTCAACATGCAAGTCATTACCTGCAGTTAACAGGCGCCAAACATGCATGGAACAGGCCAAAGGCTTCAGTTCTGTATGCTTTTAATTGAGACTATGTCCCATTGAACTTGGTGGGACTTACTCCACGTAAATGTGCATAGGATTGGCCTGCAACCCAAGCTTCATTAAAATCATTGGAAGGCTTTTGCCATTGGCTTTTATGACATGAAGTTTTCACCATTAATCTGATGTCAGTGTAAGTACTCGATTTAAATGATTTTTATAAACAAAAACAAAACACATTTCAGGAATAGGGTATTAATAGCCTGAATTTGTTTTCTTTTCAACTACACAGTAACCCGATTTGCACGAATGTGGCTTGGTTAATCCCACTGCGCGTGCTGGTCTGGTCTCCCTAATTAGTCTTGCTGGCACAACTTTCTGTGTCATTTGAACCCTGGTGGCATGGCTTGTTTAAGGGGGCAGCAACCCTCAAATAACTCATGGGCTGCCACTTGTGGCAGAAATAAGCCACTGTGGATTGTTCTCCTTGCTGCAATCATTCAAACCAGCCCAGTGAGACAGCAACCTCGTTCACATGATCACTGTGTCCACAATGGCTTATTTAAGCCATGATAAGCTGCAGTGCCTGCAGACACCAAGGTACCCATTCGAGGCCCACGTGCAGCATGTGGTATCGTCCGAACCCAGGTAACAAGGGTGGTTTGGGGGTTAACCCTCAAATAACCCATGGTTGTTTAACCTCAAACAACCTCTGCCGCCCAGGATCAGATGACAGAACAAACCATGGAACACCACCACCCCGGCGTGCTGGGAGTTGAATTTTTAAAATGGCCACCAGCCCGTACCACAAACTTCTGTGACTTAAATAAGCCATAGTGGGCTGTGGTGATTGTGTGAACTGGCTTAGTGACCCAGTTTGCATGGTTAAAACAAGCCCCTGCAGCTTAAATAAACCTGTTGTGTTCTCTAAACCCAAGCAACAGGCTTGCTTGACGGTTAAACAACACTCAACCCATGGGTTGATGTAGGGTGATTTGGGGTTGTTTCCCCTCAAACAAGCCATGCTGCCCTGGTTCGGACAACATGGCAGGCTGCATCCAAGCAGATAATTAGGGAAGTGTTGCCTGACATGCAAGCTGATTGCAAACTGCCCCAGTATCAAGAAGGCTGGTAAACAGAAAAAGAAACAAAACACTTTTTAACCTCTGCACTTTCTGCTCATTTTTCCAGTTTTCTTTGCTGGAATTCTGTCTTGATTAAATAAAATGCCTTTTCTTAACTCCATACAACCTTATTTTAGACTGACCTTCCTTTCCAAGCCCAAGAATATTATATTTTAGCAAACCTACCATTTTGTTAGACTTTATATACTGTTGTAATAGGACAGTCAGATGTGCTGGCATAAATTGCTAGGATTGAGGTCGTAGCCAAATAAGTCAAAAACAAATTCTGCAATAAGGAAAAGATAATTCTGTAATCTCTTATTTTTTCCCCTTAATTCTAGTAGTCATGAGCAGGGACAAAGAACAGTGCACGACACTGAACTCCTGTGCCCAACCACTGGAAAGTCTGCTTAGTCTTCTCTAATCCTTCCTCCAGATTCTTTATGGATTGATTTCATATTTCTTAAGACATCAGAACTTCCATTAGTACAGAATGCACCAGCTAGGTTTCTAACTGGGAATAGCTATCTTGCCAGTTCTTAATTACCTGATCTGGCTACTGTCCATTTCCAGGCACAATTCAAAATGATAGGAATGTGCCTTGGATTAGGCCAAATCCCAAATTGAATTGGGCCTCTTCACAGGGATTCTGTGGTTTTCTGAGGAAAAGTAAGTTTCCATCTGAAGCAACCAGTACCAAATTTGCACCTTTCCAAAACTCTGGGAGAAGGGCAGACTTTATGTCTACAAATATTCCTAACTTCCCCTAAACTCTACTATATGTAGCAAATGCGGGGGGGGGGGGGGGCTGCAGTAGAGAGGAGCTTAGCGATTGACAGATCTACCTTCTAAACACAGGGAATGGTTTACAAGGACTTGCCCAGTCATAGTGGGCAATCATGGGGAGGGAACTTGAGTCTTATATAATACTTTGCTCTAGTCTGTTCTCTGCTCTTTGCAGGTTCTATCTCATTTGAACTTTAGGGAGTGAGACAGGAATGATTTGTGGCTTGTGTACTTAATCCTTCCTGATTCCTTATCCTTCCAACCAATCCTTATTCCAACTTTCCAGTCTTATTTCCTGAAATCCTTCCTTTCCCATTCATTCACACCCTTATCCTTCCTGAAGAAATTGTTTCATTTATTCTTGCTGTTTGTTACTTAGTCTGTCCTGTTTTTGTTAGACCTTAGATATATAAGCTGTGCCGCTTCCCTTCCCCCTACACCTCCCCTCCACTCCCCGCTCCCATATTTTGGCCCTAGTTCTATAAGCTAGGTTTTATTTGGAATTCTGTACTACCTGTTTTGCTAGCGTGTCAGTATTATATTTTACTATTCTCTCACTGTGCTCATTGTGCTGTGTGTGTGTGTGTGTGTGTGTCATAATTAGTTTGTGTGTGTGAACATTATTATACACATACACACTATGATCTATTGTACAAACAAGCACTAAAGTGTGTAACGTATTAGTACATTATGAAACCAGTTCATGGTGGTTGCAAAGCACATGGTGCCCACAGGGACAGATAAAGAGTTGCTGCTGGCACTGCCCATGACCAGCCGAATCCCCCAACCCTCACTCAGACATCCAGTATTTGCAGGCAGGAGCAATTTGGAGCAGACACAGCGGCTTTACCCCAGGTCTGACGCTGCTGCTAGTGGGTGCCAGCCCACTCCCACTGCAGAGATATCTCATTTTGTAGAGGAGGAAGCAGCAACACTGCATCCCTGGCAGTTCCAGTGCTAGAAGAGGGAGAGGTAGGCATCTTGCTAGATATTCTAGAGATATGAACATCTGTATTGACATCGGCCCACCTCTGCCTAATTGCTGCTCCTTCATTGAATTTCTCAACTCAAAACTTCAACAGTCTGTTGCTCTTTCAGTGCAGTACCTCAACTCTGACCATTGGAACACTTTTTGCTCCAGCATGGTGTCTCAACTCTGTACCTAGCAAGTTTCTCAGTCTCGCCTGCCTGCTTGCCTCCACCCACTACCCACTTACCTCTCTAACAGTGCAGTATCTCAACTCCAAGCCTTGAAACACTTTGCTGCTCTAGCACAGCGCCCTGCATGAAGTAATATGAAGACAGTGTGGCAAGGGTGTTAGGTGGTGGTGTCTACCCCCCTCTGTCCTTGGCCCTCTTAGATGCTCTACCGCAGCTCTGTATGTCAACTCATAAGCTTGAAAGTTTTGCTGCTCTAGCAAAATGTCAAATAATACAGGTACTGTGCTTTTCTGATCAGGGTTTGCTTGCAGCTGATAAAGGTGCTGCATATAAGTTCTGTGCCAGGCAGGACTGGGAGAGTGTAGCATCAGGTGCTTGCTTGGAAAATGCTGGCTGACATTTTAAGTCTTTCTGCTACTGTATGCCCCATCCATCATCTGGCCCTGTCCTATTTCTTTTTCTGCAACTTTGGTGCCAGTTGAGCAGAGAACAAAAACGGCTTAACAATGCAGTTTTATGTGTGTTCTAAGCAGTAAGCTGGAACTTACTCCCAGGTGAGTGTATATAGATTTGCAGCCTACACTGTTTTTTATTAGTCGTAATTCACTAACTCCAGTCAGTACATCACGAGGCAAGCTTGTGGTAGCAAAGCATGTAGTTCCTCCAGGGGTAGAGGCAGAGTTTCTGTTGGCAATGCCCTTGCCCAGCTGGGTCACAGACACCCCTTCCCATCCAAGCCTAAACATCCAGTATTTGCAGGCAGGAGCAGTTTTCAGGAGCAGAGACAGCAATTTCACCCCAGCACTCTCAGTCTGCTGCTAGTGGGAACCAGCCCCCTCCCATGGCAAAGAGGGGTCTTTTTGCAGAGGAGTCATTAAGCAAGAGCCAGACCTTTTGCCATGTGTGTACATCTACCTCTGTCCAATCATCAGCTTTGCACTTGTGACTTTGGTGCCAATTGATGAGTAGAACACATTAAAACTTAGAAGTTATCTTTGCTCTCAGGGTCAACTAGGTTTGGGATTCTTCCTCTGTAAATGTGAACATTTGTATTCTCTGTTTTGGTCTGTGTGTATTGTGTTTCCATATTATATAGTACGTTACTGTTCTGTCTTAATTATGTTTTTACACGCACGCACACACACCTATACTACAGTGCCCAAGTGCTACACTTCCACAGTGTTGATATTAATCATCATCAAACAGTTTTGTGGTGGGAATCACATTGGCCTGGTTTGCACAATCACTGCAGCCCATAGGTGGCTTGTGGCGCAAGCAGGTGGCCATTTTGAATGTTCAACCCCCGGTGTGGGATTGCCATGGTTTGTTATATCATCTGAACCCAGGTGGCAGCAGTTGTTTGAGAGTTAAACAATCCTCAAACAACCCTACGAAAGGCCATGGATTATTTAAGTTATTTAACCTCAAACAACCCCTGCTGCCTGGGTTTGGATGACACAACCGCCTGGGGTGAGGGCTTGAATAGACAACCTGCGTCTTTGCCGGAATTTACCTCATTTTACACCACTTTTTCATCAAAACTTCATCTCCAGTGACATCAAACAAGTTGAAAGTATGCCATTCATTGCCTTCCTTTGTAGTTCCCCTCCCACCCAAAAAGCGACTTTGGTGCCTAGCACAAAAACTACTGTACCTTTCTTTTTGTAATTTGGCAGGTTTCTTACCAAGAGGCACCTCTACAATGTCTGCTGTTTTCATACAAATTGCCCACTTTGTAATGGGAAGTGATTAACAAACTTTTTTTTTTAACAACCACAAAACTGCAAAGATTCCCTTTGCACAAAACCTCTGCGCTTCTCTGTCTGAAATTTGGCAGGCGTTATCCCACAGAAGGGGCAACTATGCCAGCAAGTTTTATCCTATTCTCTCTCCCTCCCCCCCATTTCAGAGCCATTTTTTTGATTTCCAGTTACCTTAGTGAGAGACACAAAGCTTTGGACTTCTGAATCAAGTTTTGAATTTGGCTCTAAATCAGATTGGGTGTCCTCCTTGGTCTGAGGTGAATCAAGCTAATTTCCTAATTGCTGAATCAGGGTCTGAGCCAAATCTTGTAGCTGTTGCATACCCCTAGCTGGTGCTTGCATATAAAATACATAAAATATCACCTCCCACCTGAGCCTGCCCAAACACTGCATGCATTATCTGAGTTTCCCTTCTAATAACCCCACCAGCTAAAGTTAGGTTGGTGATGACACCCCGCTTACGGAATGTCCTCCCCAATGATGCTCTCCTGGCATGTCATCCCAGTGCCAGGTGAAGACATTTTTGTTTGCACAGGTTTTTAATAGGTATTACCAATTCGGGGTGGGGGGGTTATCTGCTGTGTTAAAGTTCTATGCTAAATGTTTACACTTGCTGTGTTTTACTTGCTTTTGTGTGGTTTTAATATCGTGTATGCTGCCCTGATAGTTTCATTGAAGGGCAGCTTAAAAATCTTATAAATAAATACATTTTAAAAACATAGGGCTGATTAGAATGCTACACCGCTCCTCTGTCCCTAGGAAACACAGGGCAGTTTGAAATGTGGTGAATGTATGGGTAAGAACAGGGAAAATAAGATTGCAGTGATTTCCTGCAATAGATGAATGGGTTCTAATGGGAGATTGCTGGGGAAAGGATAAGAGAAGCAGCAAGTTTTCCACCACCATCTAGATTTACACAGGTGCTAGTTGCCTATGCAAGCTTAATGTTGAAAAACCTGATTGTGTTTGGTTAATGTAAGATACAATGATGAAATAAGTGCTTAAGAAAGAAATGCACTTTTAACTTTTACTAGAGTTAAATTTTAATATTTCTTTTATTTACTTGGGTCTATAAAATTAGATTTTTTGACCAACAATATTTTTGTGGTGTTTGCTTAGCAGTCAAAAAGCTAGTGGACGCTACACTGACGGTTAATACATGGGGTGCTTCCAAATTGGAAGCCCCTGGAGCTTACCCGGTCATAGTTCTCCTATAAGCTTTGTGAGGAATTGCAACAGACTTTCCACACTTGGAGAATTTAGACCTGGGTTTTTGGTAGGTATTCTGCTTGGTAATAACCACAATAGTCAGCATGATGTAGCCATGTGAGCAGAGAAGAGACAATAATTTGCACTAAAGTGATGCTTTATTTATGTGCTGTTGTACAATTACTTCAATAAATTTTTAAAAGTGTTTTAGGGCAGATAATCAGCACTGTGTTTTTTCCAAACTGGCACCAATCTGGTAGACCAGAAAAGGTAGTGTGTTGCCTTTTTAAATCAGTTTATTATTTGTGCTGAAACAGTTTTGTTTAAGTAATATTATATCAATACTTCGGTAACTTTTGTTTTTAAAATATAGGCAAAAAGACATTTTAGTGCAAATGCAGATATCAATTAAAAAGAATCCATGTTGATAAAATGGCACTGTCGAGAAAAATAATAGGTAAGGTGTGCCAAAGTAGATGTGTGGTGATAATTTCATCTGCCTGATGTGTCTACATGCATCAAAACCATGCCTGTTAAAAAAAAAATTGGAAGTAGTACAGGGAAAATACAGGACAACATATTGACATCATGTGGTTGCCCTATAAAAAGAAAGTGAACAAAGCAAGGCTGTTCCAGTGTAATACCTAGTACAGAAGCACCGATGATGTCAGGCAAGTCTTAAGCTCTTTCACACACTTTCGAATGTGTAACGGGGGACTCAGCATTCGGATGGCTCCACTGTAATCCTTCTATGGGTAACTTATGTGATCCATTATGCAAATACGCTTTGCAAACTCCTTTGGGTTTTTCTGCTCTCTCACTGCAGAGGGTCCATTCTGATTGGTGTGGCTAGAGAAGTAGGGCATCTTTGGCATAGGAATGTACTCATTCTTTTAAAGATAGTGACTTAAGTTGATTTGTAGTTTAGAGTTTAGATTCAGCTTTGTTTGAAACCATCAAATGCCAGTTGTACCTCTGTACCAGCATTGCTTTCTCACGAAGTCTATAAGCTGCATCCAGTTCATATTGCTCATGGGTGCCTTTTCTTTTTATAAAGAGATGGGTTGTGTGCTCTATGTGAAGTTAGAGTCTCTTACATTAATTGAACAATACTAAATTGGGATTTTATAAATTGCCTGCTCATGAAGGTATTTGGTAGCTGAAGTTGGGCCAGGTGTTTTGATAGCTGATACAAATATAAGGAATAGAAATGTGGGAGCATCTTAACCTACTTTTTACTGTCTTGGGTGGATAGAATGCCTTGATGTAGCTTCACTTCTCTCTACATGAAGTTTGAAAGCGTGAAGAAACTGGAATAACACACCTGAATCTTAGAAAACTAACATCTGGGACATCCATGCTATATCTGTTTTTCGTAAATAGTTTTCATATTTGAGAAGTTCTGTTTCTTTTGTTACCTTAAAAGCTAATCACTTGGAGTATGATCCAGTCAAAGTTCAGCCCTGTTAAGTCCTGTTGATGCAAGTGGGAAAAAGACATTACACTGTTGAAATCAGTAGGACTAAAATATTATTTTGTGTGGGTTATCTTTCAGTATGTGGGTGTGTGCTTAAAATAATACATACTAGGAAACATACATTAGTAATGCTTAGAAATGTATTGAACAAGTGAACTGCTTAAACAAAACTATGAACTTTTTTTTTTTTAGTTTAAGGAAGAAATCTCTAAGCGTTTTAAGGCCCACACTGACCAACTTGTGTTGATATTTGCTGGAAAAATTTTAAAAGATCAAGATACGTTAACCCAGCATGGGATCCATGATGGACTTACTGTTCACCTTGTCATCAAAACACAAAACAGGTAGGGTGGCTGGTGTTTGTTTTCCTGTTTAATTATGCATAGTTACTTCCATTTCTGACAAATTTTAGTCAAACTGAATTGCTTCAAAATAGTATCTCATAGCCTATTAAATTGGTAGTACAAACTAGAGTAGGTTAAATCTTTGATTGTAGCAAATGGCAAAAATATGCACCTCTCTGTACTTCTTGTGTGTTGTTTTGTGTGGCCCTCTGAATTCTTACTAGTTTACCAGGTATTATCACCAGGTATTCCTGATGATACATAGCATTTGGCTGTTACAGCAGAGTACATGCATCTGTCACCATTCATCTTCCATCACAGAAACAATTGAGTATATTTTTGTCTCTGCCTACCAAGTTGTTGTCATTTACAGTTAAGAAATGAAAGGAATACTAAAGGAGGATTGGTAAATTACAGAGAAGTTGGATTCTTTTTGCATCTTCATTGTGGAAGATGTAGGTCAAATATCCATGTCTGGACCAGTTTTTAGAAGGAGATCTAGGAAACTACAAGCTAATACATATAATTTAAAATAAACCTGCTCCATTTAAATTGGTGGAAATCATTATTAAAAGTAGCATTATTAAGCATATAGAATAACGAACCTTGCTAAAGAAGAATCATCGTGGCTTCTCCAAAGAAAAATCTTGTCCCACTGACCTTAGGAAGTTCTTTGAGGGTCAACAAACATATGGATAAAGGTGATCCTGCAATTATGATTTACTTGGGCTTCTAGAAGATGTAGTGATAGCCACTAGTTTAGAAGTTTTTAAAGGGGTATTAGACAAATTCAAGGGGTATTAAATTCATCTATCAATAGTTGATGATGATATGAAACCTCCAAATACACAGATGTTATGCACCTGGAGAGGAACAGCAGGTGTAGACTATTGTTTTCATTCCCTGGTTGTTGTGAGCCTACTGGAAGCATCTGGTTGGCCATTGAAAACAGGATGCTGCAATACATACACCTTTGGACTGATCTAGGAAAGTTCCTCTTAACATTCATGAATAGCTAGGATTGCTTAACATTAAGGGCTACTTAACATTAAGAATCTACTTAATATTAAGGCCTACTACACACTCTCCCCCCCCCCCCCAATATCATGTTGAAAAGGTTGTGTACCTTGCAAGGGAGGAAGGCCTCAAGAGTGCCCCGTGCAACCTCGGTAATGGTAGCAGGAAACTACCAGATGTATCTGCTTGCTTGCACATGTTCTTGGAACAAGAAAAACGCATGCATGCTCACATGTCACTTTAAGCCATAAATACTGGCTTAATAAAACATGATGTGAACAGCCAGTGCACTGGTGCATGCAGTCCATTCACTCATTTTATGTGAGCAGGTAATTAGAACAGGAAGGGATAGATTAATGTGATGTCCATACCTAGAATTATGGTTAAGGTCACACAAACAAGCCAGGAACATGAACTAGCTTCAAGCCAGGGTTTGTTTTTGGCTTATGAATCCTGGCTTGTTTGGGCACACTGAACCTTAATCCTGCATTCGGACATCATTTGGAGCTATCCCTTCCTCATTTGTTTACCGACTTGTGAAAGGGAGAAAGTGAAGCGGGAAGCAAACAGACTGTATGCACAAGCATGCTGCTTATTCACATTGTGGTTTATTTTCAGAATTCCTGGCTTAAAGGGATGTGCGAATGTGGCCGTTGTCACTGTATACACAATTTTTACTTTTTCCCAGTATGAGTATTTATACGTTTGTAGGCAGAAATACTGTGTATTGATGTGACCCTAAATGCCAGTTCAGATAATTTAAACTGTGTTTTAATTAGATCA
The DNA here is from genome assembly GCF_057233095.1 of Heloderma suspectum. Lineage (NCBI taxonomy): Eukaryota > Metazoa > Chordata > Lepidosauria > Squamata > Helodermatidae > Heloderma > Heloderma suspectum. Next base: position 94,208,725 of record NC_139459.1, read on the forward strand.
GCCTTGCCCAGCCTGGTGCCCTCCAGACGTGTTGGACTGCAACTGCCATCATTCCCAGCCAGGAAGTTTGCAGTGGCTCATTCACAATAATCTAAAACGTGGGTTAACTGTCTGAACCAGGCCTATGAGAACATTGATAAGAATTCACCATTCTTTTAACACAGAAACATTTCTATGTCCTTCCTGTCAACACTTAATAAAACAGGATGGTCATACAACTCAGCCTTGTATTTGAAGAAAGCATATACTTTCTTGGTTATGCAGTATGTTGACACTTTTGCATTTATTAGGCTGGCATTTGCATCCAAAGCATTCACATTCTGTGAAAGTCAGTGAGCTGAGTAATTACATAATTTAGAACTGAGGTGCCATACTAATATGATTGGCTCCATGAGTCATCCTTGCCCACATTGAGATGGTTCTGACATAATATGCAAATGCCAGCCTTTGGATGCAAATGCCAGCCTAATAAATTCTTCAGAATTCTGGCTTATTGGGAACAAGCAAGTGTGCTGGGGCATATTGCCTGATCACTTCCACTTGGCTCCACCTGCACGTGGGAGTAGTTGAACAAACCAGGAAACCTCAATCCATAGTTTGTTTAGCATTACATCTGTACCTCTTGGATTATGATTCTGGCTAGTTATGAGAGCAGCAAGCCAGAGATCCCAGTTCAGATATAACGCTAAACCATGGACAAACCTGGTTGGTTTAGCCGCTCCCACTGGCAGGGAGAGCCAGACTGGAATAATTGGGCAGCATGCATCAGCACATTTGCTCATTCCCACTAACAAGCAAACCGGCCCAATGAGTTATTTGACTATTAGGGAACACTTTTGTTTAAAAGAATACAGGTCCAAGAGATGCTCTAAAATGGATTAGTGTCTAAATTCATTCAAATCTAGGAAACAATTGCAAGCAACACAAGCTTTTTCTTGTTGGATGTAACTTTGTTGGAAAAATCTCAATGTCTCTGCTGTTTCAAAAAGCAGATCTGGGCTTTGTGTAATTTTAATTTCTTATAAAACCAAATAGAAAAAATCAGGAGCTTGATACATTCCATCCTATGTTCATTGCCTTCCAGTAGCTTTGTTTTTTCTACTTTAGAAATGAGCCCCAGGAGCAAGAATCCTTCTGGACTCTGTTTCTGAGCAGGCTGACAAGACAGCAATCTTTTCATGCTGTTGCATCATGTTATGGCAATTCCAGCACTTGTAATATTTATTCATAAAACAATAGATACAAATTAAGTTTATAGTATGGCAGTTCATTGGATGACTTTACCTATAGTAAGTTGGATAATGCTGTGATACTGTAACACTATCTTGGTATGTCACTGGGGAAAAATTACTTACTCTGATCTTTTAAAAATCTACTCATGAAACACATATTGAAACCAGAAAAGGGAGAATGGTTAACTTAGCTCTTAGGGTATTGTATATTAAATCACTTCAGAGTCACTTGGATGCTAGGTAAAGTGTGCTAATTATTGATTTAACCTATATTTTCTATGCCAGTGTGGACTTCACCATCAACTTTTAACTATATCTTCAAATCTGAAGGGTTGTGTTAATTTTCTTCAGCTGTAGCCAACTAAGCAAGATTGTACTGAAAGGAAAAGGCAGTAACAAAGGGAGAATATTGGAACTGTTGAGTTTAATTTTGAGTTGGGTAACCATGACTTTTCAACTGGTTTGTGAAATAGCACAGATTACATGAGTGCATGTAACATGGCTCTTCCAATCTTATACCTCCTATAAACATTATCAACACTCTGCTCTTCTTGCCTACCTAGGAGGCAGCCTGTTCAGTGGCAGTTGAGCTAGGTTCGTAATGCTCCTGTTTTCATCTTCTTTTTTGAGGACAGTATAATTTGCTGCAGATGACAGGACTTACCCTGAACTTTTACCTGTATTGAGGGCAGTAACTACAGTCCAGGGCCATAGTGGCCTGTACGGACTGCATGCGCAGTGGTATTTCGAGATGTAACCATTGGTTCTTCTTCATGGTCTGTGTGCATCATACCTCCTGTGAGTTTAGTACCTGTGCAGAGCTCTGTTTCGGAACATTCTAAAACCTGCGATAGTATGTTTGTGGGAACCCACACCCAGCCTTCTGCTCACGCTTGTCGCACTCCATTCTTGACTGGAGCAGCATCAAACATTGACCTGGTTCATATGTAATGAAAACCCATCAGTTAAACAACCTATGGGTTGTCATGTACACATGAGGACAAGTGCACTCACCTCTTACACAGCAATGCACGATCGGCTCCTTGTAGGTTGCTGAGCATGATGTGTGAGTCCAGACTGCTTGGTTACTTAGGGGCTAAACAACCTAGCAGTTAACCCATGGGTTGTTGTTGGGCTGTTTAACACATGAGCTCTTATGTGCGAACAACGCCATTGAGTATGATTGTTGTTGAATCATGGGTTGTTGAAGTGTGGGTTGTCTATGGTTTAACTATGAGTTATTAACCACAAATAACCCAGAGTTCATAACCCAACAACAACCCATAGGTTCTCTTCCTGTGTTCTTTTTTTTAACAACACATAGTTAAACCATAGTATGGGGTTTGCACATAATGACAAACCACAATTCAACAACCCAAAATTCAGTGACAACCATACTCAACCCATAAACCTGGTTCATATGTAATGGCAATCCATAGTTAAATTAACCATGGTTTGTTGAATTGTGGGTTGTCATTACATGTGAATCCAGAACTGTGGGTTAACTATGGGTTGTTAACCACAAACAGGCCACAAAGAGAACCATGGTTTGTTCTTGGGTTGTGAACTGTGGGTTGTTTAAACCATGGGTTGTCATTCTGTGTGAACCCAGAATCATGGGTTGTTCATTGGTTGTTTCACCAGGCTACAGAGGCAGCAGACAAGAGCAGTCCAAAAAACATCAGCCTCTTTACTTGCCAGTACCACAGTGCCACAAAGTCATTTGGGATATAGGGAGCAAGCAAGCAAAGGAGGAGGGAAACAAACCACCCAGGGACTGAGACAACAAAGAATGGTTTGTTTGATTGTCTGCCACACAAATCTGGGGTAGGGAAACAAGCCGTGGTTTAAATAAACCATGGGTTAGCGTTTTGTGTGAACCAGGCCATACTCAGGGTTGTTCTTACATCTGAGCCAGGCCATTCTCTTTCTTTCATCTTAGGAACTCGAGTTAAGTAGTGTCTACTTATTTTTTCATTTATTCTTTCTATTTAGTTCTTTCTCTCATTTCGCATTTAACATTTTATTTTTTATTTTGCATCTTTGGACCTATACCCTTAAGACTCCCTTCCGCAAGTGCCCTCATTGTGGGAGCAAATTGCCCCCTATACACAGTCACTCTCTCCCTGCCTACTCTGTTTGGGAGAGGGTCATAAGGTGGCTTCCCACTCTTGTTGTCAGGCTTTGATTAAGGCTTGTTGGAATTGCTTCTCAAGGTTCCAAGCGCTGCTTGGAGCAAGCTCTTAAGGCTGTGGACAATGGAGTTAGAGTTCAACTGCCACAAGCATGGGCCACTGTTTCTTACATATGACCTCTGGAAATACCTTGTCCCATGGCAGTAATAAAGTAGTAGTGTTTTAACTTTTTCATACCTGGAACTCCTTTTTAACCCAAAGCTACAACACAAGATTATATACACTTACCCAACAGCTAAGTTCATTACTCTCTGGTATGCTTGGATGCAAAGGAGGAAATTTTGGCAATTGCCATTTGTAATGCAGAGGCAGCGTCCTTGCTGAAAATGTCTTTATGCAATGATGAAACACAAAGGAGCTCTGTTCTCCTTTGCATATGGTCACCCTTATCCCCCTCTGCTTTTGCTTTCACTTCCTTCTTTTTTAAAGAAAAAAACCTAAAGAAAATGATGGTGGTATGTAAGTGCTGTGATCCACCTTAGGTTGGAATGCAACCCACATGTGAGTTCTGACCCACCAGTTGAAGAGCAGTGTATTACTAGGATACTAACTCCAGTGGTAATTAATTTGGTTCAGGTCATTTCTTCATATGTGGTGCATGTCTACAAGTTCTGATATTCCATTGATTTTTGCCACTTTTACAGGCAAAAATTGAGGCCTTTTCTGCATGATATATTCTGAAAGTATTATTGAGATGATCCAGACCAATTTATGAGGAGTCAAAATAGTCTATTAAAGTATGAACCCTGTAATTCTGGTTTTGGAACATAACTAATAAATGGAAGAATTGAATTGCTTTGGAATGTCCATATTGAAAAGCTAGTTATTTACAAAGTGGTTTTTCAGATAATCTTTTTGCTATGCATCCCTACGCTAAATTGCTTGACTAGTTAAAGTATTCTTGTTTAATATCTTTTTAGATCACATGATAATTCAGCTCAGCAAACAAACACTGCAGGGAGTACTGCCACCACAACAGCATCTACCAGTACTACCTCTACAAATACAACAAACACCAGCCCTTTTGGTTTGGGTAAGGTTTCTTGGTTTTGAAAAGCTTCTCTGGAATAAGAATGCTGTTTTTCATAATATAGTTCTGATATTTAAATCTTATGAGTAAGTTTTTGGAGCATATTTGTCTTGTTGTAACTGCACTTTCTAAATAGTTTAATTCATGTATGTGTTACAAAAGCCCTGTTACTTTCTAGATTTTAGTTTTTACTATCTGGATTACTAGATATTAACCGAGTTTGGACAACCACGCAGGAAGAAGCAGCCATCATGGCTTCTCCCCCTACTCCAGCGTGTGACCACCATTTGCATAATCCCCCGCGATGATGCAGCATGGATGACTTCGTACCCACCTTACAACCCACAAAGTGCAGTAGAAGTTTCAGTGTGGGTATGAAGCCCCATCCCCCCACCCCGCCTGCTGCGTCCTGTGCCAGGTTTGGACAACATGCCAACCTGTGCTGCATCGAAGGGGTTAATAAAATGGTAGTCTTGTGTGGCATGTGCTGGGGCAGGGGGAGAAGCCATGATGGTTTCTTCCCCCTTGCTCGATTGTCCAAACACATCCACTGTGTTCCTTTGACACATATAGGGCTAAATCCAACTTTACATGCGCAGATGTCCACTTATACAACAGGAGTTTGCCTTCCCCTCCCTCCTCTCTGTAGCTCCCCATGCGTGTGTACACACACACACACACACACACACACCCCTACCCCTGCTCAGGCGAGTTCCCCCACCCTCCAGAGCAGATTCAGGGAAGCATGGAGGACTGCACGAGGAATGGGGAATTGGATACAACTGCTTCATCTCACTTCAAGCAACAATGAACTGTTGAAATATCTGTGGTGTACTGCTTATCACTGCCCTTTTAGGGAATGTTGAGATGGGTGTTCCCTAATTAAACTCTAATTTGCTATGATTTTACTCCCTGGATTACTAGATACTGTGTTATTTTGACATTTACAAGGAATGCACATGGTGGTACAAACCTACATTAATTCAATGCATGCATGGAGTTCATGTGTATGCAGCTGTACATGCATGGAGGTGGTCTTGCCGCCGTGCTGTTGGGAGCCGTACTTTGTTGGGATTTCTAAATGCACAGGGAGCCCTACATAAGAAGGAAGAAGCCCTCCCTACATAAGCTGCATGCATGTAGACTCCATGCAGACATTCATTTGAAAACATGCAGTTTGGGGGTGAGAGCTGCCACTGTGATCCTGCTCTCTCACATATGTTCACTGCTTTATATATCATAACAACAAGGGTCATGAAATTCAAGTTCAACTTTAAAAAAGTCATATCATGACAACTAAAAAGTGACACGCGCATTACTGAATGACCCACTGTAACTCTTGTCACAGAATAAAGGAAAACAAATGAAAGACACTGCCTCTTCTCACAAGAGGAAAGGGGAAAGATTAACATTTTAAAATATTAGTGGTAAGTAGTTTCTAAATTAATTGTAGGGTCAAGGTATTCTAAGTATCAAAATATAAATACCCCAAATTCCCAAGTTCTGAAGTCAGGACACAACGTTCTGTGCTCAGAATAAATTCTCAAATTTCACAACAGTTTTGCTCATTCTGCATTGATTTATGTAGTCTCCAAAGTATGCTTGGTGGTGTGTAAAAGAATCCACACCCTGAGGTCTTAAACTGTAAGTAATATAGGCAGGGCAAAACTGAAGTTTAAAGAATGACTGGCTTCATTCAGCCAATATTTTGAGACCTTCTGAGGAATAAAGGAAAGAAAAGGTGGAATGAGGAAGAACAAATAGAAAATAAACAGGAGCTTTGTAGAGCGTAAGGGGGCTATGCTTCAAGGCCCACCGGACATCTTGACAAGTTTTAAACTTTCAGAAGGTACAGACTGCACATCCTTAATCAAAAGGATTTGGAACTTCCTTTAAAAATGGACAAAATATGCACCTTTTGATATATGTATATGTTGTGGGTTGACTGAGAACTGTAACTCTTTTTCTTGACATAAAACTGCACAAAAAATATCTGGAGGTTCCTGACTGTGCATTGCACCCCTGCAATTATGACCAGTCCTGGGTACATGACCTTTTGTGGGAAGAACTTCAAAACTGGCAGAACAGCTAGTGTAGCAGAATCCTACATATCTTTAAGATGGTATTTCATTGAAGCCTATATTTTTTATAGATTACATCTATATAAAAGTTACTTCTATTTTCCAGCACAGACTGCTGTCCAGCTGCTAAAATATTTCTTCCAAAAGCTTCCTTTGCATCACTGAATGAAAACATGGCTGTTGTAGGCCCAGTTCAACCGTAACAATCTTGGTCTAATAAGATCCTTGTGCCTGTGTGCTCTGTAAATAAATTACAGTTTCCTGTTACACCTGAAGCAGAAAACTCTGTCTTATTCTCTGCTTGCAAACCAGGATATGATCCTAGTTTCAGATCCTGGTTTGTAAACAGAGAATAATCAACCATTTCTTGGTATGGATGTAATGGGAAACTGTAATAAATACCTAAAATATTGAATTACAAAGCAAGAGAGAAAGAAGGGTGCAGGCACAGTGGTTATTCTCAGTCTAATATACCATGGTTGATTAACAGCATCAGCCAAATTCCAGCATCATATGCCTTCAGATTAGGCTGTCTCTTTTCTATCTTTTAGAGGGGAGCTACATTGTGAAACTCTTTTCCCCCTCCAGTCTTTGAATTAGTTCTGGTAGGGAGAGTTACTAAAATATCTAGATGCTTAGAATGGTAACAATGCTATCAATCTCGTAGTCTGTTTTCAACACATGTATTTGGCAACTTATGTTACAAAGTATTGGCTATCAGTTGAACATTCCAACCACTTTGTGACTTGATGGAATTTGGGCATATTTAACTGTCTGGACCAAGAAAACTTGCCCAGATGGAAAGTGATCTAGGAACATGCCAGAAACAGTCATTCATCTTGTTCTGTTTGTTCCCCTTAAGGTGGTCTTGGAGGACTTGCAAGTCTGAGTAGCCTAGGCCTGAATACCTCAAACTTCTCAGAATTACAGAGTCAAATGCAGCGACAGCTCATGTCCAATCCAGAGATGATGGTTCAGATTATGGAGAACCCCTTCGTTCAAAGCATGCTTTCAAATCCAGACCTAATGAGACAGTTAATTATGGCTAATCCTCAAATGCAGCAGTTGATACAACGAAATCCAGAGATCAGTCATATGCTTAATAATCCTGATATAATGAGACAGGTATGTTAATAGTTTGGTCTGTAAAGTAGGTGTTCGATCATAGTTTTTCATAGATCTGTATGCAGATTCATCTTTGCATATTATAAACAAATTCTTTGATATATCTTTAACATAATATAACTTAAAGATATTTACACAGAGTGTGTTTCATTTGATATTTAAACAGAAATTGGACAGAATTGTCTTGGTTTTGCCACTCCCTGACACTCTCATATATGAACACATGAAGCGTCTATATACTGAGACAGACCATTGGTCCATCTAACCCAGTGTTGTCAACTGGCTGCAGCAACTCTCTATGTTCTTAGGCAGAAGCCTTTTCCAGGTCTGCTACTTTAGATCCTTTATCTTAGGGGTGCACAACCTGCTTGGCCTCAAGGGCCACGTTGTATGTCTGCTGAGGGCAATACATGTGTGCACACACATGCACCCTCTGAGTTGCTGCGGGAGGAAGGCTGCAGCCTCTTTTTCACCCTGGCCACCTTGACCCGATGGCTGCTTTACCATTACTATTAGCAGCAAAGCAGCGATCACACCAGCACACCATACTGCCACTCTGCCACGGTGGTATTTTGGGGGGCAGAGGCCTTATGGGGGCACCTGCAACCCACGGACCATGCTTTTTGCACCCTTGCTTTATTGGAGATGCCATGGATTGAACCTGGAATCTTCTGCATCCAAAACATGTGCTTTACCACTAAACTATGTTCCCCTCTACACTTGTTCAAGCCCAACACAATCATATTGACTACATTCAGTTGATCATCCAAGGCTTTGTGCCTTGTGAAGCCATGGCCATGTGCACCATCCCCCCCGCCCCCCTTCTCCTGTCCTGGCTTATTTTCCAGGACAGGAGAAGGTTCATTAACCAATCAGAGTCCCATGGATCAGATATAATGGGTTAATCTGGCGTAATGCAAGCAGGGATATTCACACTGAAGTCAGCATGTGATGGGAGAGGCAAGGGAGGAGCACACAGCTATGGTGCTTGTCCACGGCTTCATAAACTATGAAACCATGGACATTTGTATGGACTACTGTGACGATTGCTAAAGGTCAAGAATACACAACCCTTTTGGCCCTGAGGGCCATACATGATGTGGTGTCAGGAGTTTCATGCATGCACAGAACAAAAAAAGAGTGGTCTGTTTTTGAGGATCACTTGACGGGAGGCATATAGACGGCTAGCAGTCAGTGGCGCCAGAAGCAGTGGCAGACACTGCAACTACAACAGTACAACTAGCAGGAAATCAGTGTGGGGGAATTGGGTGTTTGGGGGGGGGGGTCAGGGCACCCTGGGGGAGGGCACTCTCAAGGCCTTGAGGGACTTTGGGTTGTGCACCCCTGCTATAGAGGAAAAACAGCAATGCCCGCCTCCATGAAGTATCGTAATTTTTTTTTTCTAGTCAGTAAATAGAACTCCTCTCTTCATTAATGCAAAGTTTTGAGGTAGCTATTGCAGTTTAACTACTCTACACATCCAAATACGTTTTTAGCTAGTTCCATGCATCCAAAGAAGCTTTGGACTTCTTATTTTGTTTATCTATTTGATTTGTGTCCCACAAAGAAAATGGCAGTCATGGCTGTTTTTGTCAACAGTTTCTTCCATACTACATGGCTAACTGCTTTTGAAACTGAGAGATTCAAAAACACTTTGTTAGAGCTAGAGTGCTAAACAGTTCTTTAAAAATATCCTTTCTACATTTGCAAGCCTTTGTACCTAAAGTAGCTCTTTGGATCCAAGTCTTAAAGTTTTAGAAGGGCTGATCTTCTAACTTGAATTGCTTTATTTCTCAGACTTTAGAACTTGCTAGAAACCCTGCAATGATGCAAGAAATGATGAGAAACCAGGACCGTGCCTTGAGCAACCTTGAAAGTATACCTGGTGGTTACAATGCTTTGCGGCGTATGTACACAGATATACAGGAGCCAATGCTAAATGCAGCACAAGAGCAGGTGAGCACTGATTGTGATCAGTCCTGAAAAAATGTTTAAGCTGAGGTAAATCGTTGTACTTCAGGAAAAAATAAGGATGTGTTTTTGCTTGGGGTTTAATGCCTTCACTTTATAAGGACAGTACCAGATGTTACGCTTGACCTGGAGCTCTCCTTGCAACATTTAGGCACACTTAACTGTGTCACTTCCCTGCCAGTTTGCAGCCACTGGCATAGAGTGATGGTGAGAAAACACATGCCGTGATGGTACCATGGCTTAGATAATTGTGCCTAAATGTTATGCTGCAGTGGGGACAGAATCATCACAGAGGTGCTTTTTTTGGCAGCAGTCCCATAGAGGAGGAAAGGCTTCAGAAATCCTGAATGTTCAGTTTGAAGGTTATCTTCTGCTTGACAGTTGAATATAATATGCTGTGTAAAAATTAAAAAACACTTGTTCACTTAAGTGTTCTAAATTTATTATATTTAAAAGATTTATAAGCCACCTTTTACGAAAACTCCTCCCAAGGTGATGTACAAAATTTAAAACTTCAAGACACAAAACAATGATGATGATAATAAAACAGTAATAAAAATGTTGCTGATTGTTTTAGCTATACAGGTGTGCTCTGCTACTCAAGCATTTGTTTACCTATAGCAAAGGTGGTGCTGGGCACTCCACTTAAACTACACCTGCCAAGAGAGAGCCCCTAATAAGAGGCAAAATACAGCTCATGTATTTTGAGCAAGGAAAAAAAACTCTCTGCAGCTCTCCTTGGCTGCTTGTGGTGGTCTGAATTCTACTACTGGCCATTGCCACAGCAAAATCTTGCACTGTGGCCTTGAGCAAGATGGTGAGAACCCTTCTAGGGGCCATAGTCTTTTAACCAGCAGCAGCAGTGAAATCATGGTCATGGAACTCAGTGCTTCAAAACTATTACTCTTGAATCAGAATGTTGCTGCCTAACCCTGTTTATTGATTTAAAAAAATCTTTCTTTTAGTTTGGAGGCAACCCATTTGCTTCATTAGTAAGCAATTCGTCATCTGGTGGGGACAGCCAGCCATCTCGCACAGAAAACAGAGACCCTTTACCAAATCCTTGGGCTCCTCAGTCCAGCACACAGAGCTCTCCAAGCAGTGGCAGCAACAGTGGAGACAGTGGGGGAGGCAGTAATGTTGGAAGTAGCAACACGAGCAGCACTGGAAGCACTGGACCAAGCTCAACCATGCCAAATTTGGGACCTGGTCTGGGAGGTATGTTCACTGTGTAGCAGTTCTGTTGGCTTCCTTGGAAATAGCCCCAAAGGCCATGCTTGTTAGCCCTTTTCAAACTTCAGTTTGGACTTGAATTAATTTGGATTGTGGGTTAAATATAATCTTTCAAGGAGTTATGGCTACTGTCCACTATAAACCAACATGCTAACTGTGATTTCTTTTTTGCTGTTGATTTGGATGTGTGTTTGGTCATTGATGAAATGCTGTTAACTTTTGAGAAATGGGGCCACATCTCTGAATTGCTGAAAGATGGTTCTTCCTCTTTAAAGCTGGTATGTTCAACACACCTGGAATGCAGAGCTTGTTGCAGCAAATAACAGAAAACCCGCAATTGATGCAGAATATGTTGTCTGCTCCCTACATGAGAAGCATGATGCAGTCATTGAGTCAGAACCCTGATCTTGCAGCCCAGGTAAGTCCTAAAGTGCATACTAAATTGGAATCCAATACTGCAATTTCTAACAGTTGGTAAGACATCCTAGGCAATACATCTACTGATCTATTATACAAAGTCTCATTTTAGATAGGGATGATGATTATCACTGGATTGTTGTAGCTGGAAATTATGCCTAATTAGCCCTGGTAACAATGCCCAGTTTTTATATGCCACAGTGGGTAGAACTTTACATCTCTGCCTTTAATATTTACCCCCTTTCACTTTTCTGGCCAAGAATAAGAGTGTGTGAGAGTATTTGGGTAGGGAGATTATCAAGACTAGACTGGAGTAAAATTTAGGGCCAAAACTAGATGTGATTTTCATGTGATTTTTTTAGCCTAAATCTAGGCATGTGGAGGGGGCTGAGCCTATTCAGGACCATAGGAAGAGGAGGGCTTTAACTCTTTTCTTCTGTGGCCCCAGTTAAAATCAAGCCCTCATGCCTGCTATTCACAATGGGCAAAAAGTTCCCATTGCAAATATCAGCTGCAGGTGTATGTGAGACTGTGATCAAGACTGTAGCAGGAAAAGGGTTAAAGCACCACTCCCCCCCCCTTCACTTCCAATCTGATATTGTGCCCCAGCCTCCCCATGCCAATCACTTAGGTTGTTAAAAATATGGTGTGCTGGCCAAATCGCATGAATAAAGCAGCTTGTAGTTTTGCCCTAATTGTAGCCAGGTTTAGATTTTGTACTAGGCTTTGGGTTTTCTGAAAATTGGCCGATAGATGAAGATGGTATGGCTTCCAACACACTTTTCCAATAGAAAAGTAGAGATACCAAGCATCATCTCAGTGTAGCCTTACTGAAATTTTTATTCTGCAGCTTTATACTGATAAAATGTTCACTTATACCTACAGATGATGCTGAATAACCCTTTGTTTGCTGGGAATCCTCAGCTTCAAGAACAAATGAGACAACAAATCCCGACTTTTCTTCAACAAGTAAGTCAGAAGATGAAACCAGCACCGAACCTGTTAGTCACATTAGAAATCTTACCTCAGTACTCTTTGGCTAAAAGCTCTTCACATAGGCCATTCATCTGGAGACTGATCTTCCCTTTGTCATTAGCGAAGAGTGGTTAATTCACCTCTCTGAACTCCCCTGTTTCAAAGGTGGAGCCATCATGCAGCTACCTAAAGCATTTCTCCGATCTGTAGGGAGATGTATAATTTGCACAACCAAACATTTCTCCTTTATGTGCATGGACTCCTCATCTTCAGCAGTCATATTTAGATCTATTTCCCTACATTTGTACTTTTCATTGAAACTAGACCTGCAGAAAACAACACCTTCCTCTTTTCGTTCCTTCCTCTCCCAAATGGATTTGAATGTCACAAATGTTTGCCAAGATGTTGATGTTCTTGCTAGTGAAAACTAAGTAGCATCTGTTTAGAAAGACCCTGACGTAGGAGAGCCACATCGGTGGTAGAATTGAGATGCTTTTTCACTTTCCACTTCCCCTTAAAAGAAGAAAAAGGAAAAAAAGCTGAAAGGGAAAATAGTTGAAAATAGGAAGGAGTTTTGTGATTGTTCTAAAATAATCATTAAAACACATCTACACACGTTTTTGCACATCATGTGTTTCTCTTAATAGATGCAGAACCCAGATACGCTATCTGCAATGTCGAACCCTAGAGCTATGCAGGCTTTGTTACAGATTCAACAAGGTTTGCAGACTCTAGCAACAGAAGCGCCAGGACTTATACCTGGGTAAGGCTCAGCAGTGCTTTTTTATATTTAGAGTTTATGGTTTGCACATTTGCTACTAATATATTAAGCAGCTTGCTTTTTAAGTGTTTGATCTGCACTGGTTGCCAGTTGTTTTCCAAGCTCAAGTTTGAAGGTGTTGGTCTTAACCTTTAAAGCTTTAAGCAGCTTAAGGTCTGGCTATCAGAGGGAATGCTTGTCTCGTTGTGAACCTGTTGAGTTATTAAGATCTGCACGAGAGGCCTTTTTGAGGACAGCCCTGCTTGCAGAGGTCTATTTGTTGGGCATGCATGAAAGGGGCATGCTTTCTCCTGTATAAAGTGTGGAATGCTCTCCCTTCAGAGCCAAGTTGGTTCTCAATTCTTTCAGCTTTTTGGAGTTAAGACACATCTCTTTAATTTGGCCTTTCAAATTGTAAATAGTGGTTTTAATATTTCAATGCTGTTTTAATATTTTAAAATATTTTAATATTTTTTTTCTGTTTTTATTTGAATTGTATACAAATTCAGATAAACATTTGAATCTGTGTCCAGTTCAAATTAAAAACAGGTGACTTTTATGGAAAGGATGTTTATAAATGTTACAAATAATCAAGTAAAGGTATATTTTTAAGGTAGTAATTTCATGAAGAATGGGGCATGTGGGTGCTTCCTGTACAGTGGTCTTTGTGTTACAAACACAATTCCTAATTGATAATTCCATGTGCTAAAATGGGGCATGATTTTTGGTGTTACCTAATGAAAATAACTTGAATGTTTCTTCTCTTGCAGATTTAATGCTGGTATAGCTGGATTAGGAAACTCTGGATTAGGTAGTACTGGATTAGGGAGCACTGGCATTCCTACTGGAACAACAGTGCCCACTTCCATCCCAAGTGAAAATACAAGTCCAGCATCAGGAACTGGTGAAACTGGGCACCAGCAGTTTGTCCAGCAGATGTTGCAGGCACTTGCTGGAGCAAATGCTCAGGTAAAATAGTGGGTGGCTATGCTCTGCTATTGTAGTTGCACTGTATCACTGAAATAAGCAGCCGGAATAATTAGTACAAAATGTGTCGGATACTTCATCTGTGAATGGGCTTGAAAGCTGTAAATTGGAATGGTGAAACAATAGCGTTTTTCCCCCCTTTGCTCAGGAATCTGCTTAAACTTGCAGCTGAAGGCCAGTTTAGAAGCATACTGGGCCCTTGACTACTTCCCTGAAGGATGGGTCCCCATCTACTGTGGGTGAGATAGCTGGGTTTTCCTTCTTCCAGTTGAAGCCAAGTAGCTATCGTCCCTAAAACGAAAGGATAGAGGCATAAATGAAATCTGGCAGCTAAAACCTTAACTCCAGGAAACAATGCCAATTCCTGAAAGCCTTGTCAGAAATCTAATCAATGTTTCTGTGTTCGCAGAAACAGGGGAGAAACTTTTGAATCCCAGTATTTTTATAGCCAGTCTGTCTTGTCTGTTGGCAATTGTTTGACAAATTCAGGCAATTGTTTCAACACTTTTTCCAAAAGGCTTTTGACAAAATCCCTCACCAAAGACTCCTGAGAAAATTTAGCAGTCATGGAATAAAAGGAGAGGTCCTGTTATGTATCAGTAACTGGTTAAAGAACAGAAAGCCGAGTAAGAACAAATGGTAAATTCTCCCAATGGAAGGGTGTAAACAGTGGGGTCCCACAGGGATCTGTATTGGGACCAGTGCTTTTCAACTTGTTCATAAATTATCTGGAATTAGGCATGAGTAGTGAAGTGGCCAAGTTTGCTGATGTCACCAGATTATTTAGGGTGGTTAAAACAAACAGGGATAGCGAGGAGCTCCAAAAGGATCCCTCCAAACGCAAAGAATGGGCATCAGAATGGCAAATGCAGATCGTTGTAGGCAAGTGTAAAGTGATGTACATTGAGGCAAAGAATCCCAACCTCACCTATACGCTGATGGGATCTGGACTAGCAGTGACCGACAAAGAAAGATCTTGGGGTTGTGGCGGGCAACCTAATGAAATGTTGACCCAGTGTGCAGCTGCTGTGAAAAAGGCAAATTCTATGTTAGGAGCAATTAGAAAAGGAATAGAAAATAAAACTGTCAAGATCATACTCCCCATATACAAATCTATGGTACAGCCACACTTGGAATACTGTGTACAGTTCTGCACACCACACCTAAAAAAGATACTGTAGAGTTGGAAAAAGTACAGAAAAGAGCATCTAAGAGAGCAGTACTGTGGCCCCTGAGCAAGCATTGGATTCCCCCTTCTGAGGTGGGAGACAGCGCTCCAACCTCAGAAGGAGGAGTCAGTGATTGGAACCTCCTCCCCCGCCCCCTTGCAGCCAGTGCAGAAAGAACCATGACAGCTGTCCTTCAAGGTCGGAAAAGCAACCTCAGAGGAGGAAAGGGGAGTCCCAGTGAGGGGGCGGGGAGACGGAAGAGGCCAGGATACAAGTTACCCTGAGCCGCTGCCAACCTCCTTCCCTCCCCCTCTGAAGGATCCTTGCTAGATGGGCTAAAAAGCCCGTTGAGCGAAATCTGCAGGCCAGGAGGACATGGAGGTGAATATCACCACCACCACTCCTCCGACTTCACATTGGATGATCCAGTGCCTGTGAGTTCAGGGGCTTTCAGTCATCAAGGGCACAACTCCCTTATGAGGAAAGATTACATCTAGGACTGTTAGCTCAGAAAAGGTGAGTAAGGGGAGACATGATAGAGGTGTGCAAAATTAGGCATGGTGTGGAGAAAGTAGATAGGGAGACATTTTTCTCCCTCTCATAATACTAGAACTCAGGGTCATCCCATGAAGCTGATTGGTGGAAGATTCAGGACAGATAAAAAGAAAGTACTTCTTCACACAGCACATAGTTAAACTATGGAATTCACTACCACAAAATATAGTGATGTCCGATTTGGATGGCCTTAAAAGGGGTTGGACAAATTCATGGAGGATAAAGCTATCAATTGCTACTAGTCCTGATGGCTACATGCTACCTCTAGTATTAGAGGCAGTATGCCTGTATACACCAGTTGCTGGGGAACATGGGCAGGAGGGTACTATTGCACTCATGTCCTGCTTATGGGTTTCCCGTGGGCCAGCTGGTGGGCCACTGTGCAAACTAGCTAGACCTTGGCCTGATTCAGCACAGCTATTTCTCAGGGTTACAGTCTGTTTTGAAAAATAGTAAAAAATGTTATTTGCAAAAAGGATTGAGGAGAAGACTAGGTTTTGCTCAGTTTAATTTTGTGTCAGCATATGTATGTATGCTGAATAACATAAAATATATTTCTCTCTTTTTAGCAACTACAAAATCCAGAAGTCAGATTTCAGCAGCAACTGGAACAGCTCAGCGCAATGGGCTTTTTGAACCGTGAAGCAAACCTACAAGCTCTAATAGCAACAGGAGGTGATATCAATGCAGCCATTGAAAGGCTACTGGGTTCCCAACCATCATAGCAACATTTCTGAAACTTGAAAAATGTAATTTATTTTTGATAACAGCTCTTAAATCTTTAAAATACCAGCTTTATTTCATTCTGACTCTTGGGAATTGTCTTGTTCTAACTAAACCCAGTCTGATGCATTAAGGTGGAGTGCAGTAGTTTTCTTCGAACAGTGGGAATCAATGCTTTTCACTTGGTTGTTGCATGCATCAAACACTTCTTCATTCTGCATTTATTGTGATTTTTTTAAAAAGGAAATCTGCTTCCACAGTTGGGTGACCAGGTTTTATCTGAACTTCAGCTGTCCAGTTTAGTTGCTTCTTAAACATTAGCCTTTGATAGTAATTTATGTAGAATACAAATTAAAGAGGAAACTAATTGAAGCTATGATTTGTGGGTACATATTGCTTATTGTGACTTGGCATGTCTCTCTTGCTAGCAAAATGCTGTAAGATTTATACCACTTGATTTAGCTACTATTCTTGCTCTTTAATCTCTACAAAGTATATACATATGGAAACATTTTTTTCCAAGAAACTTTTTCATTGTAGTAGTATAAAACATCTCAAAGCCAGAATAAATGAATACGCAAGACACCTCCAGTGTAGTAGAATCTTACAGCATATTTAGCAAGCATCTCTTAGCAGAAGCGCTTTGGCAAATTCTTTTAAAATACTAGGATTGTTGATCTGATCTTGACAACTGTACAGAAATCTGCGTTGTAACATTGTCTCAATATTCACAAGGATTGATTATAAATTACCTTCATCTTTGTGTGGATTTGAAGGAGCACAGCCATTTGCTCTGAAACTGCTTTTGCCTAAAGCTCTTTGGCTTTATCCCCTTGAGATTCTAACTTGCATTATGATTTGTAATTGGACGCATAATTTCACTGACACTGTCATGTGATACTCTTAATTACTTTTAACCACCATGTAAAAATACTGTATATCTTTTGGGTTTTTATTGGTAGTTATTTCTCTTGTGCACAGGTAATAAATGAATTAAACTTCTTTGTGAGCAACTAGTTTCAAAGTCATTTTATCTTGATAGCAAAACCTCAGACCACCACACTTAATAGAGCATTCCCCTAACAGTAATTTGCATTTAGGATTCTATTCCTATAATCCAAGCAATACTGTAAGGCAGTGGTCCCCAACCTTTTTGGCAACAGGGACCGGTCCAATTTTTCCACAGACCGGGGGGGGGGGGTGTTTTCCTCTGGCAGCTGGGACGCAAATGGCAGGTGCCATTTGCATCCCTGTTCTTTGCAGTAATCAGCTACGTAAAGATTTACATAGCCTATTACTTGTAGAACATAGCGGACGCTGGAGCCGGCTGGCAGCTCTGAACTCACCGTGGAGCGGAGCCAGCCGGGGCCGGCAAGGAACAGATTGCTTCCCCCCCACGGACCCAAGGTGAGGGGGTTTCGCACAACCCCTGCAGCCCAGTTGCTGACAGGCCACAGACCGGTACCGGTCCGCAGCCCGGGGGTTGGGGACCCCTGCTCTAAGGTCTTTGCCACAGAGCTGACCTCCCTCACAGGTCTGAACTTACTCCATTCTCTCAAAACCAATTTATGTTGACTACTGCTGGGGGTCCAGTGTAGAAATGCTTCCATCAGCAGGACCAGGAGGAGAGTGGTGTTCTCGTTCTCTCTCTCTCTCTCTCTCTCTCTCTCTCTCACACACACACACACACACACACACACACACACTCTCGCACTCAAAATCTGCTCTGGAGGGCTAGGAAACCCTCTAGAGCAGATTTTTGGGCTGCAAGGGGATGAGAGAGGGGGAAAGTCCCATTGTGCTATTTAATTTCTGCTAGCATGGCATTGGATTTAACTTTTATTCCTAAAGTTCTCTCTTTGGAACTCCTAAAACATGGTGCTGGCTCAAATAGTCCTTCTCATTTGAGTTGCAGGGAGAGGGTTAGGTGGCTTACTTTGCCAGTTTGAGAATCCTAACCTTAGAAATACAGGAAACAGTCTTGTACTAGGTTAGATTATAGGACTGGTTCGCACAATAGTCACGGTGGGTTGCAGCATGCATGTTTTGAATATGCATGTTTTGAATATTCAACTCCCGATGGGTGGTTGCCATGATTTGTCATGTTATCTGAACCTGGGCAGCAGGGGGAAACAACCCTCAGATAGCCCTACAACAACCAAACATGTGAGGGTTGTTCCCCCTCCAAGAACCCCTGCCGCCCCAGTTCATACAGGGCAAACCATGGCAACCCCCCACCTGGGATTGAATATTAAAAATGGCCACCAATGCACACCACAACCCCCCGTGACTTAAATAAACCACAGTACACTGCCATGATTGGGCAAACCTGGGCTCTTTGTCAACTACCCTAGGAGTGGGCAACTTATGGCCCTCAAAATGTTATAGCCTACAATGTCCATCAGCCCTAGCCAGCATAGCCAGTGGTGAAGGACCATAGGAGTTGTAGACCAAAACATCTGGAGGGCCACATAAAATTCAGAATTTTGTGCCACCATCAAACTATCCATAGTTCTCTATTCTAAAAGGAAATGGAACAGTTTTGTGCTGCTTGTTCCACTTGCATAGGTCTCTGGGACTAGGGCCAGAGCATGATGTGAATATAACAGATGGAATGGAAGAGGCACTGAGCCCAGTTAATTCACTTAATTTAGGGATTCCTTTATTTGCCTGTCCTGTCTAGTCCAATTTTTCATGACTCAGCTATTGGGCTTACAAATTGTCTTACTTGAACGAAAGCTTCTTACCAGAAGTCTACACAAGAGACATGATAACTACTATATGTATATTGGGCAATATCCAAATGGGACACTAGGAGCAATATACATTACACTGCACTACCATCAGGGTCCTCTAGCACAATGTTATTAGTTTTAGCTGGTGTGACAGGATTCCCCAGAAAACCTGTTGTACCAGCTAATGCTATTGGTGTTGCACTAGAGGTTCCTTACATGAAAGGTAAAGGTGTCCCCAACCAGTCGTGTCCGACTCTAGGGTGTGGTGCTCATCTCCATTTCTAAGCCGAAGAGCCAGCGCTGTCCGAAGACGCTTCCATGGTCACGTGGCCGGCATGACTGAACACCGAGGTGCACGGAATGCTGTTACCTTTCCCGCCAAAGCGGTACCTATTTATCTACTTGCAATTTCTTGCTTTCGAACTGCTAGGTTGGCAGAAGCTGGGACTGAAGATGGGAGCTCACTCCGTCACGCAGCACTCGGGTCTCGAACTGCTGTCCTGCCGACCTTCTGGTCTGCAATTCAGCGTCTTAACCACCAAGCCACCGCGGCCCTACATGAGCACAACATAATTTATGGTAGTCATAGTGTCTGATTGGATACTGCCTATTATGAGGCAAAATGATCAAAGTATCCAATCCAGCATTTCTTTTTAGAAAGTGTCTTCTAGAACCCCTGAACTGTTGTTGTTTTTTAGATTACCCTGAGTTCAAAAACAGGTTGGAGATCTGGGGATTTACATTCAACTACTGACAAATGTGTGGAGCACTTTAAACTCACATCATGACCTTGCTATACTTGAGCTATATAAAGTTATATATAAAGAAGTCTTGTTTAAGTCTGGTAAATATGAAGTGGCTCACTGGGATGTAAACAATTATAAGCATATTTAGAATAAATTACTGATTTTTAGACTACATACCTGTGTTGACAGATATGCAATAGAAAATGTGTTACATTATAAGGCTTACCTAGTATTCACACCACAAGAGGGCGCTCTTTATTTGAATTTCAGTGAGCAAGTCTTAAGTATTGTTTCTTGGAAGTGTTTCAAGATCTCCATAAAAATATAACACCTCTGGTCTCATGAGGCAGAGTGAAGTAAAGCAAATGTTATACCACCTTTAAATCTGCCCCACGCCCTCTTCTATTACTATTTTAGTGAAATGATCTGTAAAGACTTAAGCGTTTCCATTGATAAAGTATATGAATGTGGGTTAATAACTGGTTGTGCATGCATTTTGAAAGTTACTATATGCAGCTGTCTGCAACATTTATTCCATAACTTGATGCATTCAAGAAGCTTTTCTATATAAAATCTATAGAACGGGGCCTGTAGTTAAATTTTATAACTCAAATTATTGGCTCACTGAAGAAGAAAAATGCCCAAAGTTCCCTTCTATAGCTGCCTGTAATACAAGTGATATGGATTAAAGCTCTGCTATAGTGTGACTTGGCTCAGTCAATACAATGCTGCTTTTTACTTTTTAACTACATTCACATAGCCTGCTTCAATATCAGTGTTTTTTAACAACTCAGCTGGTATTTCCAGTTTCTTCCTGATTTCATGCCACGTTTTTAATTAAATCACAACTTTGTGAATCTACTGCCTTGAGTTGATAGGCTGGTTCGTTCAGCAGCCCTTGCATAAGCCATGGGCTATTTTAGGGTTATGCAAGGGTTGTTTAACGCTCGTTTGCATAAGCCACCCTCACCAGGTTCACATGACACAATAAACCACAGCAACCGGCCGCCACAGCTTGAATATTCAAAAGGGTGGCTGGCACATGCTACAACCCACTGTGGCTTAAATAAACCACAGTGGACTGCGGTGATCATGCAAACCCGGTCATCTCACATCAGACAATAACTTAACAATCGGAGGTGGTAAACGTACGTTTGCTGTCACTTAAACTAAATGCAAATGTTTTGACTTGTGCCACTTTGCAAGTGTAACACTATGCTGTTGCTGAAGGGCTGGGGTGGGATAAAGCACTGAGCTAGCTTCAGATAAACTCTGCTGCTTCGCTGCTATATCCCCAATTCTGTCCCATTCCCCCACCTCTAGTGCTGGCAGCATCCTACCTGCATAAGAGTTACAGTGGTGGTAGTGTCTTGCATAGTGTTGTTCTGGCATTTTTTCTGACAGCATGGCACTGCTCTGCCAGTGCAAGGGAAGCTCTGGAACGATCGTATTCCCGTCCAGCACTTATAACTCAAGTATAGGACTGCTCTGAAAGCTGCTTCCTAACTTCTGTACTTCCATCTTCAGCTGCAGTTTTCAGAGTTGATAGAACTTTAGGCAATATTAAGTGCTTCAAAACCCTTGCCTAAACTGAGCTTGTGTAAAGTACAAACGAAACAATCTTACTTTGTTCTAATTACATGAGTAAAATAAAGATAATACCTACAATTATATGGCTTGATCGGAAGGAGCAATTGTACAGAGACAACAAATCTTGTTTGAGATGGTCATGTAATTCAGGAACCAACCTGAATTAATATCAGTGCAAGCTTCTAACATATTCTTCAATTTGAGATACTATTTCAGAAACAGACCTTTCCAAACTGACAGTGATAAAGTTTTCTGGTGCTGATGGAGGTTCAAGAGTATCGTATTGAGACTGTAGGAGAACTAGAGGCATAAAATGTCCCCTCCTTTTTCCTAGACGACTAGCAATTAGGTCCATTGGTCCAGCTAAGTGGACAAAAAGGATCTTTTGTGGTGCAGGTCTCTTTTCTTCTAGCTGACTACTCACACTCTGACAACCAGTCTCTCCATTCTCCAAAATGCATCTATACATTTTTTTCAGAGCTGAGCAGGCTAAAATTGCATTTTGTCCAGACACATGGTCCCTGCAAAAAGAATAATTTGTCAATAACTATACACCTTAACAGAATGCCATATGCATATTAATTTAAATTATAACTGAGCATATATGTTTAGGAAACTCTTAGGGACAACCTTCCTGGTTTGTATCATCATCAAACACAGGAAGTATGTCAGAATTGTACCCCATGCAGAAAGGCCCCATGAATAAAAAAACTATCATGATAAGGATGTTAGGCTAGGGCCCGATATGCTAATTTTCCAGAGGCAAGGAATCTTGACGTTGAAGGTCATGTAATCCCCCATCACAAGCGGGAGAGCTTTGCTGCCTGACTCTTCTGCACTATAGCCCAATCCTTATTGTCAGTGTGCTAGGCAGGGGCATTGCTAGGTTCTTAAAAGATCTGGGGCACAGGCCCAAAACACAAATTTGCATATATATAAAGATAGAGATATATAATATATATCAGTGTCTAACCACACCTCTAAAATGTGTGTGGTGTGTGCATGTGGTGTGCTTGCATGTGTGTATAGATTACATACATGCACAAGAAGACAAGAAGTGTGCACTGACCCCCCACCCCACTTCAACTCAGACCCCGATTCACCGTTTTGGAAAACATCCTGCTTCTGCTCGGGCCAATTTGTAGTCAGTCCACTTCAGCTCAGCACCAAACCTGAGTCAAGGTTTAGAAAAATGAGTCTTTATGCTTCCTGTTGACTACCATGGGAAATTAGAAACAAACTGTAACTTTTTTCTCTTGGTCAGAACTGGATGATAATTTCAGGCATAGTAGGCCCCTAGAAGGGGATTACACCTGCCCAATGTCAGAAAAATTGGTGCAGGGTTTATATGTTGATTTTCTTTTAAAAGGAACTGCCAATAACATTTTTATTACTTGGAAGAATTGGATAAACGTTTCTGGATTCATTGCCCCATCAGAGGAGATCATGTCTGCCAAATTTCAGAATGATAGCCACGAGGGTTTTTGTGCAAGGGTGGCGACATTTTGAGGTCTCCAAAAGAGGACATACTTATCACCATATTTTCCTTGTGGACCATTGTTCTGAAAATTACAGATAGCCTAGAGTTGTCCCTAAGTAAGAAACCAGCAAAGTTTCAGATGGGTAGGTGCAGCAGTTCACGTGGAAGAGGAGAGAATGATTTGCTTTCCCTCCACCCCTTCCCCAATAGTTTTTGGATAAGTTTGTATGAAAATGCACAGGTCATTAGAGGGATCCCCCAGGCAAGAAACCTGCAAAATTCCTGAAGGTTATACATGCATGCAAATTTAGAATTCCTAGAATTTATTTACATTTCACCAATGTTAGTAACAGGGGAACATGGGCAGGAGGGTGCTGTTGCACTCATGTCCTGCTTGTGGGTTCTCCCGTGGGCATCTGGTTGGCCACTGTTTGAACAGAATGCTGGGCTAGATGGACCGTGGTCTGATGCAGCACGGCTCTTCTTATATTCTTAAATAGAGAGTGCCTCTGAGCATATGCAGAATGATTTTCTTTCACCACTGAGCACTTACATTCTCGCCCTACCAATTCTATTCCCCTCCATGCAACCATCCCTCCTCATCCTACCATCATCCAGCAACTCTTCGTAAAAACAGATGTCTTGTTTCTTGCAACTCTCCTCTACCTCCTCCTCGTTATGCACAAGCTCGCATTCTAACTTCCTTCTCATAACTTCATTTGTGCCAAGACTTCACCAGTATCCAGCCAATGAATCTGTTTTCAAAACTAGGGCTAAGTTATGGAGAAACTCTGTGCGTGTACTAAGTGCCTTTCCCTCACCACTGAAGCTAGAGTTCATGCAAACGCAGTAAGGCTTGCATGTACTTAAATTAACTTTATAAAGTGAGGTGGCTGAGGGCTTTTTCTAGCTTTTTTAAAACTGTAGAACCTATTTAAAAGCCTCAGCTATTTAAAAGCTTCCTCGATCATGATGCCACATAGTCCTAACCCTCCTTTTGGAACAATTTGAGTCCTACAGCTATTTAGGAGAAATTAAAGTGGAGGGGGAGAAAGAAGTTTGTGGAGGCTGACTGGATCCTTTGCTGTACTGAAGCTACTAAACTACTGCAGAACCAAACGATTCCAGTTTGGGGCAGTACAATCAGATGCTGTGTGAAATACCAGTATTTCACATGGAGCTCTTTCTTCCCTTCCTTCTCCCTCTTCAAAATGTCATTGCAAGAAAGCTCCCAAAAGTGGGCATGTAAGAGCAGAAAAGCAGGGGGAGAGAGGTGTTTTGCACCTCAAAAAAAACCTACACCAGAGATTAGGGATAGTGACCTCTTAATGGTCACCTTAAACACCTTCTGATTAGGATCTCTAACCCCCTGTGTGGTTTGACAGTTTTTTACTTTTTGTTTTAGTCTTTGAGAAAAGGAAACTTTATGCATGGTTAGCACAAAAGCCACTGGACCTATATAACTGTCTTACATTTGTCAGCTTCAGTCAGCTCCATAGGGGCTGCCAGGTTCCCAAATTCCATGCACTTATGTGGAAGGACAAAAAAATTATAGCTCTTTGCTTTGACAGATTTTCTTGAAAATAGCAAATTTACCTGTGACTAGCACAAAAGCCACTGGACCTAACTGCCTGAAATTGGGCAGGTTTAATCAGATCCATGGGGAATACAAGGTCTCCAAATTTCATGCATTTATCACACAAACCAAAGAAGTTATGGCCGTTTCATTTTGCCAATGCAAGTCAATGCAAAAATGAAAAAAAAAATGGCAATTTAGACAGCTCAAAGGATCCAGGGCACAGCTCAAAAGAACTGGCACCCATGCCCAGGTGGTCCCTCCCTCACGATGTCCCTGGTGCTAGGTCACCCAGCAAGTTCTGGCAGAAATAGGACTTGAACCAGATTTCCAAAATTCAAGTCCTATGGTCTATCCCTTGCTTTTCTAATAGTTTGCTCTCTCTACTAGCAGTGTTATATGTACTAAAAATCAATATACTTCAATTTGTAAAAATTATAGAATTGTACAAATATTTTGTTTTTGTTATGGGGGATAGAACTAAGCAGGGCTTTTAAGATCTGAACTGGAAATCCTGTTCAGCTGTGCTAACCCCCACCTCACACACATGCGCGCATACACGCACCCTCCTTGCTGATGTTTAACCAGCCACAGGGGCTGTTTGCACGTAACGACAGCCCATGGGTTAAATAAAGCATAGGCTGACAGGGATAAGCAGGAGAGAGCACGCACACTGCCTGCAGCATGTCCACCTCTTCCACATTTAGTCCACAAACCACAGGTTAATCACTGGGTTGTTTAGCCCCTAAAGAACCCAGTGGTCCATGTCTAGACATCATGCTCCACAACCTACAAAGGAGCTGATCATGGGTTATGGGATTAAAAGTGGAAGTGGCTCACGGGAGGCAGCGTGTTCACTCTCTCCCACCCCTGCATAACAACCCGTGCACGACAATGTTTTTCACTAATGGGTTGTTGTTACATGCAAACTGCCTATACCCCCTTTGTTTCTTTAAACAAAACGTTTGAAGGATAGTGAATTTCATACACAATGTTCTTAGTACTTGTGTGTCCTGTCATAGAATCCATAAAAAACTGGTTTCAAGGCAACAGTGTGAGCCATTCATTCTCTTACCTCATTAATATATCATGCAAATGGCAAAGCCACGGAATCCTGTCCTACAAGAGAGCAGACTGATTTAAGCAAACTGCCACTTCACCTGAAATACTGCATAACATTTGCAAAGGCTTGTCAAGCCCCCTGAAGTTTTCTGCCACAAGTACATCATAGCATCTTTATGCTGACAGCAATCATAGATCTCAGAGAATCATAGGGTTTGCAGGGGCTTACAAGACCATCGAGTCCAATCCCCTGCTCAATGGAGGAAGCCTGATTCCCAGGCGGTCTCCCATCCAAGTACTAACCAGGGCTGACCCTGCTTAGCTTACGATAATCGTCTTAATCAT
The DNA here is from genome assembly GCF_057233095.1 of Heloderma suspectum. Taxonomy (NCBI): domain Eukaryota; kingdom Metazoa; phylum Chordata; class Lepidosauria; order Squamata; family Helodermatidae; genus Heloderma; species Heloderma suspectum. The sequence continues at coordinate 94,234,712 of NC_139459.1, forward strand.
AGCCAGATTTGCTTTGATACCTCTTAGGGAAAACCTTCTGCCTGTTAGTTTACTTGGCTCAAATGACTATGGCAAATACAATCAAAATGATCAAACAGCTTCTCAATGTAATCTAATTTAAGCTTTACATCACCTGCAGATTCCTTTGTAATCACTTATCATTAAATCTTCACCTTTCCACATAGTTTTGTGTTAGACAAATCTTATAAATGACAGCTTTGGAGACTGCCAGGTTGGGAAGGAGTTCATTCACTGCTAAGAACTCTCCAGACTTCCACTCAATCAGACTTCCACAGTTTCCTATCACCAGTTTATCAGCAAATCATCATAGGCTACCTACACTGAAATAAGCCTCCTACTGCAGTTCTGACAACGTTTGTGTTTGCTGGCAAAGACCAGAAAACAGACACCTGTGAAAGAAGTTCATAGACCCTGACATTTGATAAAAAGTTGGGTTTTTTGTTTGTTTGTTGCTCAAACTTCCTTAGTAAAACATCTCAGTTCATTCATGTAAAAATTGCATAGTACAGCATACATTTTGTATGCTGAATGTAGTAAAATTGTTTTATCCATTATAAGAGGTAGCCATTTTCATATATGGCAAATAGTTGCAAGGTTTTATGTGCTATAAACATGTCTTTGCAATGGTGTATGTTGAGCCTGGTTTTGGACTGCCATAGGCAAATACAGAGATTGATATGAGTATGTTTCATTACCTTTAAAAAGGATTTCCTAAGCTCAGGCCTATGGAGATGTTGTGAAGCAGTACCTGTCAGCTTACATACACAGACCAAAAGCAGTACCTGGAGCCGACTGATGAGAACCACTGGGATAAATAAGGATTCACACACATCTCACAACAAAACTATTTCTCCTAAAAGTGAAATATGAGTTGGTAATAGTGCTCCACAAAGGGGGCAATTCTGTCTATGTCTAGCAGTATGTAGCCCAAAAGGAATTAAACCCAAACAAGTATGATCTTCCCTTTAGGAAACTGATTCAGTGACAGTTTGTACTTCATTGGTTTGCAATATGTAAAGAGTGACTTCGTCCTGTTTCAGTATTACCAGCTCTATCACACAAACAGTTATTTCACTGTTGTATCACCGCTGAAAAATAGTATTTTTAATAATATTATGCTATTGCTTATTCCTGTTACTCACAAGATAGAGCATCATCCAAAGAAAATGAGGCTGCAATCCCATATGCACTTACCTGGCAGTAAGCCCCAACACGGGGCTTTACCTCTGAGTAAACATGCATAGGATTGTGCTGTTAAGTAGTACTTTAAAGTCTCACTGATTTCAATAAGAGTTAAATATATACATAATTTTCTCAATGGAAGGATTTTAAAATGCTTAACTTTGGCTGAAAAACCACGGGTGGTTCACCTACTTAAATGTAGCTAATCATACGGTCAATAAAGTGAGTTAATTTAATAGGCACAAAATAAGGAGCAGAGTCCACTCATGCTACAACAATCCATCAAAGCACAATTTCTTGTAGGACATGGCAGGTGAAAGCTAGGTGGGGATACAGGACTTCCCATGCTTCCTCCTAATGGTACTGTGCATAGGCTGAGGGGAAGGAAGAAGTCAGGGCTTTATTAAGTCCTACTGGGATTCGCTGTATGCACATGTTGCATCTGCAGTGCATACTGGGCTACTGTTAAAGGTAAAAGGGCAAGCCAGAGGTTTTTGGACCATGCGGCTACTACTCTGTAACCAGTAATTTTGTTTAGTATTTCAAAGAGTTCTCTGGCCTCTGGAGTATATACAATACCTGGTCATTCAGAGGTATTCCTTCTGCCATTTTCTTTTTGTTCTCATCTGGATGATAATCGTCGGCATCATAGAATTTCCACCCCAGCTAAATAGGAAACAAAATGATAAATTGTTTTAGCTTATATAAAAATAGAAGAATATAATAGTTTAGCAGCAGCTCTTAGCAATTACAGATGATTACAGGATCCTTATATCACAAAATGCATCATGATTTATATAATACATTTTCTATAAATTTTGGTGCTGCAATTAAAGGGAAGAAATAGCATCCAATGGATGGTGTCTATTTTCTTGTAAACCCCTTTGTCACGGCCCCACTGGAGGAGTCCTCCTCAATGGAGGAGCTGGAACCCCCCCCCCCCCCGAGAGGCTGAGGGCACTCCAGATCAGGTACTGCCACCAGACCAGAAGGAGCCTGGGCCCTCAGAGGCGATGGTTGCAGGTCCATCCCTGTCAGAAGGAGGGGATTCTGTCTCTGAGCCAGAGGCTGAACAAGCTCCTGGCTCTCAGGAGCATCATCCCCTCAAGTGACAGGATCCCTGTGAGAAGGACCGCTGGCTTTCAGAGAACGACTCCTCAGGAGAAAGTGGCTCCTCAGGAGTAGGGCTCTGAACAGGGAGCTCTGATTACTGCAGCTGAGTTCTGGGTGGGGCTCAGCAGGTTTTGGAGTTAAAAGCCTGTAGGCCTAGCCAGCCTCGGAACATTGTCTATCAGTTTTTGTGCCTTATGTTGTAATTGACCTTCCATGTTACTGACTCCCGTTTGAATCTGCTTCTGGACTATGTGTGGCAATTTACTGCTTAACTGTGCTTTGACCTTTGCTTGTAGCTGGACCACCCCTGCCTTTGCCTGTTCTCACACTGTTCTCACACTGGACTGGAAATCTCATGGATGACCATTTGCCTGCTTTGTTGCCTTGACTTTTGGATTGCCCCATAATTTGCTCCAACTCAGATTCTACTGCAGCCAATACAGGACACCTTCAGTGTTATTTTTTTAAACGTTTAATAGATTTATAAATCACTTACAATAACAATAACAACTTGCAAGAAATAGCAAAAGAGACAATGAACACATTTACAAAGAATGTATCAACTGTACCTTATCTGCCAGCTGTGAGCTCACAGTGGATCTGTAAAACAAGATAGAGAAGGATCAAATCTACTTTTGGATAAGAAATTGAGAAGTAAAGCATTCCAGGCAGAGAAGCAAGTTTCAGAATAAAGTAATTAATATACTGAATAAAACAAACTATTAGACCTGGCTGTTACCACGGTTATGCCTCTCTGCCTCTGCTTAAGAGCACAGTCATGTGGTGGACAGTCACAGGAGTCATGACATGGTAACGTTAACAGATGTAGAGTTATCCACATGCATCCCATGATCAAAACAACTAGCAGAATTTGCTATTAAAGTTCTGAAAACATCTTGGGTTCTGAAGTAAGAGCTGAATAGGAGCTTTCTGACAACAGGTCAGCTATTTGTAATAGATATTATAAAGACAGCTACAGGCTCCAGTGCTCTCTTAGCCAAAGGAAACTAAACCCTTAAGTACTGCCCCTAGACACTTCTCCACTCAGGGAATTGGTAGAATTTATCAATATTATTTTTCCATATAGAGTTAATGGGAGGGTACTTAAAATGCAAAGCATATACGTTGATGGGTTTTTGTGAAGTGGCCCCAGTGGTATTTGAATGGTGCTTTCACTTATATCCCACTTCCATCTTGGAACTCATGGGAATGAACATTGGAGTTCTCAAGTGGTCTCCGATCCAGACACTGACCAGAACCACACCTGCTTAGCTTCAGCAAGGTGCCTGCATCATATGTGTATCTACAAATGACAATTTTCCCTCTTCCTACCTAGTATACTTTCCTCTGTCCAGAAAACTATTATAAATCTGAACTCTAGGTGGAAAATCCAAAGTGGGAGAAGACTGTTAGTCAATTAGAAATAAATCAGATATAGGTTATATGACAACTAATACTGTAAGGGCGCAATCGTTTGGCTGCTAGTCAGCAACTAGACAACCACAGGATAGGTTAGTTGCTGGAGAGCCCACCTCCACCGCCTCATAGGCAGTGCGGATCAGCCCTGTGCTCTGCGCTCAGAAGAGCAGTGTGGAGTGGGGAAAACAAGGTGTTCCCGGGGGCAGGGTGGGGAGGTTGGAAGTGCCGGTACGACACTTCTGATGTGTCATCCGGCCGCCCCTTCCTGCGCTCCGAGGCCCTGTGGCTGGACAGCTGAAATCGGCTGTCTAGCCACGAAAACAGGGTGGGGGGAGCGAGGAGGAGATCTGCTCCTCACCACTCCTCCTGCCCTGCATTAGATAGGCAGCTGCTCCTGGGCTAAGAGGTGACCGTCAATCTGCATAGGATTGCACCCTCTGTGGGGATGTTTCATAGAACATTCACCTCAGTTAGCACTATTAACGTCCATAGGCCTAAACAAATGCAAATACTCAAGTCCTTAGTCTGGTTGAAACAGAAATGCATATAACATGCAAATGTATAATGCTGGTCAAACTCGAGGAAGCTAGTTGTCCGACCTCCTAAGAAGTCATGGGCGAATTTAATTCAGGTGACCATCATATCTACTACTGTGGGCAAGAATCCCTTAGAAGAAATGGAGTAGCACTCATAGTCAACAAAAGGGTGGGAAAAGCAGTACTGGGGTATAATCTCAAAAACGATAGAATGATCTCAGTACGAATCCAAGGCAAACCATTCGACATCACAGTAATTCAAGTCTATGCCCCAACCACTAATGCCAAAGAAGCTGAGGTTGATCAGTTCTATGAAGACCTACAACACCTTCTAGAACTAACACCAAAAAAAGATGAACTCTTCATCATAGGGGATTGGAATGCTAAAGTAGGAAGTCAAGAAATCACTGGGATAACAGGCAAGCATGGCCTTGGTGCGCAAAATGAAGCAGGACAAAGGCTAATAGAGTTTTGCCAAGAGAACACACTGATCATAGCAAACACTCTTTTCCAACAGCACAAGAGGCGACTCTACACATGGACATCACCAGATGGTCAATATCAAAACCAGATTGATTATGTCCTTTGCAGCCAAAGATGGAGAAGCTCTATACAGTCAGTAAAAATAAGACCTGGACCTGACTGTGGCTCAGATCATGAGCTGCTTCTTGCAAAATTTCAGCTGAAATTGAAGAACGTAGGGAAAACCACTAAACCATTCAGGTATGACCTAAATCATATCCCTTATGAATATACAGTGGAAGTGAGGAATAGATTTCAGGGATTAGACCTGATAGACAGAGTGCCTGAGGAACTATGGACGGAGATCCGTAACATTGTTCAGGAGGCAGCAATTCAATCCATCCCAAAGAAGAAGAAATGCAAGAAAGCCAAGTGGCTGTCTGATGAGGCTTTACAAGTAGCTGAGGAAAGAAGGGAAGCGAAAAGCAAGGGAGAAAGGGGAAGATATACCCAACTGAATGCAGATTTCCAGAGAATAGCAAGGAAAGACAAGAAGGCCTTCTTAAATGAACAATGCAAAGAAATTGAAGAAAACAATAGAATGGGAAAGACTAGAGATCTCTTCAAGAAAATTGGAGATCTCAAGGGAACGTTTTGTGCAAAGACGGGCATGATAAAGGAAAAAGAAGGCAGGGACCTAACAGAAGCAGATGAGATTAAGAAGAGGTGGAAAGAGAACACAGAAGAACTATACAGAAAAGATCTTAATGTCCCTGATAGCCATGGTCACTGAACTTGAGCCGGACATCCTCGAGAGTGAAGTCAAGTGGGCCTTAGGAAGCATTACTAAAAACAAAGCTAGCAGAGATGATAGTATTCCAGCTGAGCTATTTAAGATCCTAAAAGATGATGCTGTTAAAAGTGCTGCACTCAATATGCCAACACATTTGGAACACTCAACAATGGCCACAAGACTGGAAAAGGTCAGTTTACATTCCAATTCCAAAGAAGGACAACGCCAAAGAGTGTTCAAACTACCACACAATTGCGCTCATTTCACATGCCAGCAAGGTGATGCTCAAAATCCTACAAGCTAGGCTTCAGCAGTATGTGAACCGAGAACTACCGGAAGTACAAGCTGGGTTTCACAGAGGCAGAGGAACTAGAGATCAAATCGCCAACATTCGCTGGATCATGGAGAAAGCAAGAGAATTCCAGAAAAAGGTCTATTTCTGCTTCATTGACTACGCTAAAGCCTTTGATTGTGTGGATCACAACAAACTGTGGCAAATTCTTAAAAGAGATGGGAGTACCAGACCACCTTACCTGTCTCCTGAGAAACCTGTACGAGGGTCAAGAAGCAACAGTAAGAACCAGACATGGAACAACCGATTGGTTCAAAATTGGGAAAGGAGTACAAGGCTGCATATTGTCGCCCTGCTTATTTAATGTATATGCAGAGTACATCATGAGAAACGCCAGGTTGGATGAATCACAGGTCGGAATTAAGATTGCCGGGAGAATTATCAACAACCTCAGATACGCAGACGATACCACCCTAATGGCAGAAAGCGAAGAGGATCTCAAGAGCCTCTTGTTGAGGGTGAAAGAGGAGAGTGCAAAAGCTGGTTTGAAACTCAGCATTAAAAAAACGAAGATCATGGCATCTGGCCCCATCACTTCCTGGCATATAGAAGAGGAAGAAATGGAAGCAGTGACAGATGTTATTTTCTTGGGCTCCAAGATCACCGCAGACGGTGACTGTAGCCATGAAATTGAAAGACGCTTGCTCCTTGGGAGGAAAGCTATGGCAAACCTAGACAGCATAGTAAGAAGCAGAGACATCACCTTGCCGACAAAGGTTCGTATAATCAAAGCTATGGTTTTCCCAGTAGCAAAGTATGGCTGTGAGAGCTGGACTATAAGGAAGGCTAAGCGCCGAAGAATCGATGCTTTCGAACTGTGGTGCTGGAGAAGACTCTTACAAGTCCCCTGGACTGCAAGGAGGTCAAATCAGTCAGTCCTAAAGGAAATCAACCCTGACTGCTCATTGGAAGGACAGATACTGAAGCTGGAGCTCAAATATTTTGGCCACCTAATGTGAAGAGAAAACTCCCTGGAAAAGACCCTGATGCTGGGAAAGACTGAAGGCAAAAGGAGAAGGGGACGGCAGAGGATGAGATGGCTAGATAGCATCACCGATGTAATGAATATGGACTTGAGCACACTCTGGGAGAGAGCACAGGACAGGAAGGCCATGGGGTCACAAAGACTCGGACATGACAGAACAACAGTGTAGCATCATGGCTGTGCTGTGAAAAAGAAATCTCTAATTCAGATCCTGACACTGCCACAAACTCCCTGGGTGGCCTTAATTAAGCACGCCATATATTTGCAGCATCAGCCCCTATGTGCAGTATGGAAATAATAATACTGACCTACCTAACACGGTAACATTGTATAAACTTTCCACACTAGGGGTGGGTGAAGCAAGTCTCTGTTCCTTACAAGCTTACATTCCCTTCCACGGAGCCCTGCTCTTTCTATCAAACCTTGAGAACTACCTGGCCAACCCTGCTTTGAAGAGATCCCAAAGCAAACAACAACTGTTCTAATTTACAGTACAGTCCTACATCTGTCTACTCAGAAGTAAGCCCCATTGAGTTCAGTGGGACTTACTCCCAGGTAAATGAGTGCAGGATTGCAACCTTAGTGAATAATGCTATAGAACACTGATTGGCAAACACTTGTTCCTACAAAACAAAAACCCTAACGTGCAATTTGAACAGTACAATTACGGCAAGAAAGCCTTTGAAAAAGGTGCACTGTCTCTTCCAAGGTAACATTTGGTAATAGGGTATCAGATTAGTTTTGACATGCATGCGTGGGTGTTGAACACACCCACAAAGGTTTCTTCATGCAGCATGGAATTAAGTTTTCACATCAGAAAATCTCCAACAATACTGGGAGAGGAAAAAAAGCCACTTGAGCTGTACGTGCAAGTGTATGAGTTCATTTGGTATCTGCTCCCCCAGTGTCGCCAAGACTTCCCCTCTACAATCAAAACATGTGTCAGCCTCATTCTAAACATTTATTCTGTTTTCGTATATGGCATTGCTACAGGCTAAAACAAAGGATGTGTTTTGTCATGTTGTGCTAGCAAAACTGCGGAAACACCCAGCTTCAACATACATGTATATTAACCGTATCAATTAATTACATTCCAGTATCATTCTGCATAGGAAGATCCATGCTGGATCAGACCAAGGGTCCATCTAGTCCAGCATTCTGTTCACACAGTGGCCAACCAGCTGTTGACCAGGAACCCAGAAGCAGGGCAGGAGCACAACAGCACCCTCCCACCCATGTTCCCCACCACTGGTGTACATAGGCTCACTGCCTCTGCTACTGGAGGTAGCACATAGCCATCAAGACTAGTAGCCACTGATAGCTTTTTCCTCCAGGAGTTTGTCCAACCCCCTTTTAAAGCCATCCACATTGGTGGCCATCACTATAACTTGAGGTAACGAATTCCATAGTTTAACTATGCGCTGTGTGAAGAAGTACTTCCTTTTATCTGTCCTGAACCTCCCACCCATCCGCTCCATAGGGTGACCCTGGGTTCTAGGATTTTGAGAGAGGGAGAAACATATCTCCCTATCCACATTCTCCACACCATGCATAATTTTGCAGGCCTCTGTCATGTCTCCCCTTATCCTCCTTTTTTTTCCAAGCTACACAATCCCAGCTGTTGTAACCTTCTCTCATAGGGGAGATGCTCCAACCCCTTGATCATTTTAGTTACCCTTTTCAGCACTTTTTCCAACTCTACAATATCTTTTTTTAGGTGTGGTGACCAGAACTGGACACAGTACTCCAAGTGTGGTCGCACCATACATTTGTATAAGGGCATGATACTGGCAGTTTTATTCTCAATTCCTTTTCTAATTCTGCCTAACATGGAGTTTGCCTTTTTTACAGCGGCATGAAGGCTACATGATTTCATTTGACTAAATAATACTGTCCTTCAATTATATTAGAACCTATCTGCTGCCTTCACCCACCGGTGGGTGGGGGAACAATTTGAACTCCCCAAGTGTGACTGAAACTTGAATCTATGGGTGCCCTGGGGCCAGTACTGGAGATTTAATTCTAGTTTCACCTCTGGCACAGAGCAGCCATCGGCACTGCTGTGCTATATGATGCCCTTTCCATAACATGGGCATGCCACATAAGGGCAATTACATGGTCATGGCAGGGTGTTGAGCAAAGAAATGCTTGCTACTGTTCTTGCTGACAAACTCTCAGTACTAAGGTCATACACAAGGAGTGGGATTGGGTGCAGTGTTGCAGTAATAATTCTATATGTATGAGAATCTGGGGTCCTCCTGTATGGCTACAAGACCTTTCGCACTGAGAATTAAGCGAATTTTAGTGCCAAATATTTTGGGAAGAGCAGCTCAGTAGCTGTTCCTGTTAGTCTCCAGAATCACCTCTGCTTATATGAATAAGCCCCACCCTTGTGATCATCTCTGTGTGTCCCCTCTATCCCCTTCATCTTAGGCAAAGTAAGAGGGCAGGAGGGACAGAGACTTTTCTGTGATGGCACCAAGACAGTGAAACACCCTGCCAAATTTTTTTTGCCAGTCCTAGTTGCTGCTCGCCTTTTGGTGAAAAGCCAAGAGTATTATTTCCCAGCAGGCTTTGGGGGGGTATGTGTTTAAATAATTATAAGTTTGTGTTAGGTATCTGCATTTCTCTGTCACCTTGATTAAAAGTTTGTTTGTTGTCTAGCAATGTCTTTTCATTTTTACTCAAATAGGTGCAAACAACCCAATCCAGCTCTTAAAAGTGCTCCTATCCCACTCCCAGTGCTAGGGTCCCAATCTGGATCAGAGCCCCTGAGTTTATTATATAAGAAAAAAAAAAAGATGTAGTTGCTAGACACACGTTTAAAATACAGCTTCAGCCCTTAAAATGGTTCCCCCCCACACAATAAGAGAGTTCTGAGCAAAATACAGGAATTTGTATTATCTAGCTGATTATGTCGGATTTTTTTCTGTTATATTAATTATATATTCCTGTATGCGTGTGTGCAAATTGCTTCACAACTGCTTTTTGCAGTGGGAAGCAACACATGCATTTTCATCACAACAATTAATTTTAAGGCTCTTGTACCAAGACTCCAAATCGATAATCTGGCAACACCGCAGAGGGCAGGAGGGGGGGCTGGGTTCATGGAGAATCCCCATATCCCCAGCAACTGATCCTATAGGGATGCCCATCTCACACTTGGTGAACCAAATAAGCACTGAAATTCTTTTTTCAAGGGGGAACAGCTCTATCCAAATCCTATTCAGAATCCATTTTTAGCCTCCAATTGCTTGTTTCTTCTCTTCACATGTCTTGCTTTATGTTTTAGGAGCTCCATTTCTGTTTTCCCAGAGCAAAGAAGAAAGGAAAAAGGACTTTGATCAGCTTGCAGGCTGATCATAGACTTGCTACTTCATACACGGTTTGCTCGTCATTCTACTCAGGGCCAGTGAGTTGGCTCCCTCTCAGTTGTCCTTCCACCAACAGGGAAAGTCGTTTTTATTTAGGCAAGCCTTTGGCACGTAAGCTGGTCTGCTGCTGAAGTTTTGTGTTTTTTTTTAATTGGCTGCTGCTGCTTATATCTCTTACTGTTGTGTTTTAAATTTATTTGTTTTTATGCTGTTCTAATTAAGATTTTGTTTTAATTTCGATTGTTATCATGAGCCACCTTGAGCGCCATTCTTATATAAACGAAATCATTTCCTTACACAGGTGTACTCTGGCCAATCTGGGGCGAAGGGGGGGGCACAAACCCACACTTCACACCATTGTGCACCGTCAATTTCAGATCCCCAGTGAGAAGTACACCCAGCGACACAAGACGCGTGTCATCTTCTTCACACAGGCCAGTGCACGGCAGAGTTCGCGGGGGTGTTTTGTTTCCGTGCCCCCGCCCCGCCTCGAGTGCTGTACATATACATCCCGAAAAGGTCATGTTTGGAGCGGCTTTTTAGGGCCCCTCAATGGGCCTAAGGGGCCGCGGTGGCTTAGTGGTTAAGACGCTGAACTGCAGACTGGAAGGTCGGCAGGTCAGCAGTTCGAGACCCGAGTGCCGCGTGACGGAGTGAGCTCCCGTCTTCAGTCCCAGCTTCTGCCAACCTAGCAGTTCGAAAGCAAGAAATTGCAAGTAGATAAAGAGGTACCGCCTCGGCGGGAAAGGTAACAGCGTTCTGTGCACCTCGGTGTTCAGTCATGCCGGCCACATGACCACGGAAGCGTCTTCGGACAGCGCTGGCTCTTCGGCTTAGAAATGGAGACGAGCACCACACCCTAGAGTCGGGCACAACTGGTTGGGGACACCTTTACCTTTTTAATGGGCCTGTAGCAAGGGGTGGGCTAGGTGGAGGCGGTCTCCCTCTAAATTTTCTCTGCCCCCTAATTTTTTTTACAAACAAATAATTAAACAGAAGTGTACCACTTGTCTTTAAAAGGTCTGCAAACCAGAGGAACTCCCCGCTACTTTTTGGCACCACCCCCCCCGCCCCGCGGACGTTTCGGCTGGCTACGGGCCTGCGCCTCCGCTTGCAAGGGGAGCGCCGCACGGCTCCAGCAATTCCGCCCGCCAGCGCAAACGAGAGAGGGAGGAGTCATCCTCGGGAGAGCCGGACGAGGGGGCGGCGGCAGCTGCTGCGACCCCTGCAAAGAAATCTCTCCTCTCTTCCGAGGGAATTCCTCCGAGCAGCCGAGGAACTGCAGCCCCCGCCTGCTTCCCTCCGTCCGCCGCGACGGGCCCCGGCTGAGCCCGTCCACCCGCTTCCCGCCAGCCCCGCGGAGGCGGCACCTACTTCCCTGAGCCGCTCACTCCCATGACCACCAGCAGCAGCGCCATCCCGAGGAGCTCGGCCAGCAACAGCGCGCTCTTCCTGGCGGGAAGGCCTGCCCCGCTCAGGCCCGCCTCCCTCCCCGGGCGCTGCCTTCACCCTCCCCTGCTTTGCCGAGCCCAGCCTCTCTTCTTGCCCCGAGGAGGCTGAGTAGCTTCAGGGCTAAAGTTCGTCGTGTTCGCTGCTCTTCGGGAGGGTGAAAAGGGGCTGCTTCAGTCAAGCTGGATCTCGGGGGGCGGGGGCGCGGGGGGGAGCCTTATGGAATCGGGGCTCGATTTGGGATTAGTTTCTACTATATGTACATAATATCTCGCCTTCCTGCTGCCACCCACCCACGACGCTCAAGGCAGCTAACACTAAAATGCAGATTAAAAGCAAAATCTAAATTAAAACATAACATAAAAAAGAACAGCATAGCAATAAAAGAAATAAACAGCACCAACCGATTAACATCACCCCCTTTCAGCAACCGACTGCCTTGTGTGTGTGTGTCTTGCCTTTCCTCCTATGGAGTGACGGCTACACCCTCTTGTTGCAGGGCCCAAAGGCCTTGGACCAATGCAAAGGTACTAAGGGTGCAATCCTATGCATGTTTGGTCAGCAAAATAGCCCTACGACTCCCAGCATGCCTCATTTTACTATAACCTGAAGGCAGAGATGCTGAAGTGTAAACATTTTGCAGTGCTGTTCTGTATGAAATTTGAGGCATTACCCTCTTGCAAAATAAAATCGGTAAATGACATTAACAAAATATTATTGAAAGGCTGGCTGCTAAGGTATAACATCCATCATTTGAAAGTTTAAGTCTAGAGTTATTTCAGTAACAGATTATTTGCTTCTGATGCACAGATGACAGTCCAGAGCAGTACCATCTCACATGAAAGGAAAACAGAAAATATTAGATTATAAACTATTGACTCATCTTTACACAGAAAATGGTACACACCCTGTTTTATTGGAATAACGTTAGCAAATATATTTACGTATAAGGGCACAATCCTATCTAGATAGGCGGCCGCCTCCAAACTCAGAGGCGACTGCCCTTCCAAAGCAAGGCAGGAGAAGCACGGGGGGGATCGTTCCCTCCACACTCCTCCTGCCCTGCTTTTTCCGCTAGACAGCCGATTGCGGCTGTGTAGCCGCGGGAGCACAGAGTGGGGAAGGAGGCTGCTGTACAACACATAGGATGTGTCATACAGGCAGCTACACTCTCCCCGCCCCGGAACGCCCCCAGACATGCCCCTTTCCGGCTGCTCTGCGTTCCTCTTGCAAGCACAGAGCATGGGGCTGTTCCGAAGTGGGGGGAGGTCGGTTCTCCAGGAACCGACCTCGGAGCGCGGGCTCCAAGGTCAGTTCCCAGATAACAGCACATCCTATGGCTGTCTAGCGGTCATAGGATTGCTCCCTAAATCAATTTTTAGCAATATCACAACCAATAATTGATTTCAGGTTTGTCCTTAATTACTTATCCTATCCTATCATTTCCATTTCTTATGTCTTAGATTCATCTAGGAAAAACTGCATGTCATCCAATTGTTAGATAAAAAGTCCTTGCTTTCGGTTTAGAAGAAAAGAATGCCAGGCAGGCAGCAGTGGATCCAACACTATTTTATTGAACGTTTTGCAAAACGGGTGCAGAGCAGTCTGGGCCCCGAGACACGTGTGCAAAAGCCCTTTATATCATATCGCTTCTATTGTTCTTACCAGTAACCAATGAAACAGTTAGTACATCGGCTCACTAAGTTAATATCCAATAAACAGTCACTATCAGCTTACCAAGCCGTTAGTCATGAGCGCGTCAGTATGATTCCCTTTTTGCTCTGCCTATATTTTCCCACCACTCGGGCTCTTACGTAACTTGAGACGCCAACGGTTATGGAGTCTCCTTTTTTTCTAACACTAATAATAGAAAATAGCCAGTTCCCATCAATACACCCCTCCCCAACAAATTCAGATTTACAGGAAATGAATGTAAGTGGGAACTTCAGAACAAGTACAATTTAAGTATTCCCTGTTTGGACGATGCTGAGGCAATATCTAGAGGAAATTTAATTTTGTAGCCTTGATGACAAACCTTACTCATGATAGTATCTGGGAATTTTTAAAAAAAACTTTGGAATGAAATAGAATGCTTCTCTTATTCATATCTTTATTAATGAAGTCAAAGGCAGCTTCAGATAAATTTTAGAATACTTAAAGCACAATTCTATATGTGTCTACTCAGAAGTAAGCTTCATTTAGTTCAATGAAACTTTCTCCCAGATACATGTGTTTAGGATTGCAATGTTATTGTGGTCATAGACAGATGGGGTATCCAATTAAAGCACAAAATAACATTTGTAAAAATACTATGGTTATGCCACCCAGACACAATTGAGGCATTGTGGAAGGAATATGGCAGCCCAGATGGCTGCTGACTGCAGCTGCTCCATACTACTTGAAGAGGCATGGAACATTTATGTTGAAGCAGAATGGTGGTTTTTTTAAGACGCTGCTCCCACCATGTTTATTGATAAGCCCCCTGCCTCCAAAAGTTGTGCAACTTGTTTCTGCCTCCCAATAGATTAATTTTATGTTCCAGCTTTCACCACACACCAATCCCTACAACATTCAGCAAAAAAAGTTCCCAATGCAAGCTTTGCAACACTGCTAATCCAACCCTACAATCTCACAACAAAGAGAGAGGATCACTGACTATAGTTTGGAGCAGTGCACAAAGTCAGTTTAGAGTGCAATCCTATGCATGTTTAGACAGAAAAATGTTCCTCAACTCTCAGCATCCCTCCAACTAGCCATACTGGCTCAGGTATGCTGGGAATTGTAGGACTTTTTTCTGTCTAAACATGCATAGGATTGCATCCTTAGTAGCTCATCTGCTGGAGGATATCCTTTGCATTTCAGGAAACAAGCTTTTTGATCTATATCAGGTTTGTTAAAGGGGAAGAAGTAAAACACAGGCAGGCATTACAAATGAACATTATAAAATAAATCAGTATCCTGGAAAACACTTGATCATACAATGTGCTATTGTTATGCTCTTCAGCAGGTAAAGTGGATGATGGCAAAATTTTAATTTGCCTAAAGCACCACAAGTCCTTAGGCCGAGATCCCATTTGCTCCACAAGAGTTCACACAAAAAGGCAAAAAATCTCTCAGGCAGTTAGAACCTGATTGTTTAGGATCTGCTTTTCCTACATCAGAACAAGCATTTTGTCCATGCAGTAATACTGCTGCTGAAGAATCTTCAGCCAGAAACATTACTTACTAAGCTGATTGTCTCATTTCATTTTGCACTAGTTGAGCTGACATCTCACATAAGAGTATAATTGTTCCACAGCATTTGCTTTGAGAAATGTTTTTAAAATAAATGTTGCGGAAAACAAAAATGGTTGCATGCTGAGTGTAGATGCGCTAAAGGACTACCTTGGGTCACAAACTCCTCAGAAGAATTGAGGACATAAAGGGAAGGTGTGGTGCCTTTTAACACCTACTCAGCAGAGCTATTTTGCAGATGCTTTCTCCTGCAATCTCTGCATAGTCACCACTTCATTAATAAGCGTTGTCTTGGAGGCTTGAAGAAGTACAGTCCCCAAAGAAGCCTGTGGCATATTGTGAAAGGGGGCCCATGACTTCCTCCTCCCCACCCCCAGCTGCTATTGATACCAGACTGCTGCTCATTACAGAGTTGGTTCCCAGCAATTTTGAAGTGGATCTACATTGTATGAGCCAGTATCCCTGGAGCTGAATAAGAATTAAAATATTGCTCAGGCATAAGGATGTCTTGACCATGGTGATTTCCACCAGGCCAAATTCAGCACACTGGAGGCCAGGATGAATGGGCAATATGAAAGTGGAGAAAATCCTTTTAAATACCACTTTGGGGTTATTTAGTTATTCATTTGTTTAGTATAATTTTAGACTACCTTTCGGACATAACGGCTCCAAGAATAGTTTTAGCATAATTCATCTGAAAAATAAATCCAAAAATAATTTAAAAAAAAATAGTGTCAAATAAGCAAGACACAAAGCAGAAGCAAGAATAATTTGCTTAATCTAATCTATGGATGTACAACAAAAAAGAGGTAAATTCCTAGTCTGCTCTGAAACAAGATGAGAGAGACTGCGTTTCAGGAATCTCTAATGGTGTAATCCTCTGCATGTTCAGACAGAAAAAAAGTCCTACAGTTCCCAGAATTCCCCAGACAGCTATTTTTTGTGTCTAAACATGCATAGGATTGTGCCGTAAGGCAACCTTCCCCAACCTACAATTTGGGTTACAATCCCCATCATCCCCAGTCATAGGCACACCAGGTTTGGGAAGGCTGGGATAAGGGTACTTAGTCAGTTGTAGTACTGGATTTGCACTATTCAGGTCCAATAAGATCTGGAGTTCTCTCTGATGATTCCATCCCAATATTTAAACTCCTCTCAGTGCAGCACACTTTCCCCTGAGCAGAGAGAGAATCCTTTGTATTCCAGGATAGCAGCAAAATATCCACTTATGGCAATTAGATGAGCCTCCTGGGCAGCCTATAAGACCATAGAGTCCCAACGAGCTGCTCAATGCAGGAATCTAAGATAAACCATCCCTGACAGATGGCTGTCCAGCCTCATCTTGAATGCCTCCAGTGTGGGAGAGCCCACCACCTTCCTAGGTCATTGGTTCCATTGTATTGCTCTTACAGTCAGGAAGTTTCCCCTGATATTCAGCCGGAATCTGGCTTCCTGTAACTTGAGCCCATTATTCCATGTCCTGCACTTAGGGGTGCACAAAAGCCACTTACCTGGTCTCGCAGCTTGCTTCGCGGTGGGGGGAGGCGCTTCGCTGCTCCCCCCAAAGTTCAGGCCGGGGGGGGAGGCTTCCCGCCTCGCCCGGCCGAAATTCAGGCTGGGGGGGAGGCTTGCCGCCTCGCCTGGCCGAAATTCAGGCCGGGGAGGAGGCGCCTTGCCTCGCCCGGCTGCGAAATAAAAAGTAAAAACAAAAAACAAAACGCCCCCGTGATAGGCTACGTGACGATTTACGTAGCCTATCACGGCTAGATCTGCAAAGTCAGCCGTGCTAGGCTACGTTAATCGTCACGTAGCCTATCACAGGTGACTTTAAAAATAAAAAGTGCATACGCAAATGGCGGCCCCCATAGGGAGCCGCCATTCGCATTCCTTATTTGGTCGCTGTAGTCTACGTAAATCTTTACGTAGACTACGGCGAAAATAAGGGCAACGCAAATAGCGTTGCCCTTATTTTCGCCGTAGCCTACGTAATCTTTACGTAGACTACAGCGACCAAATAAGGAACGTGAGTGGCGGCTCCCTATGGGGGGCGCCATTAGCCGTACGCGCTTTTTTTTTTTTTTTTAAGTCACCCGTGATAGGCTACGTGACGATTTACGTAGCCTATCACGGCTGACTTTGCAAATCTAGCCGTGATAGGCTACGTTAATCGTCACATAGCCTATCACGGGAGCGTTTTTTTTTTAACTTTTATTGGAATGGCGGCGGCGGCAGCCAGTCGAAAGACCGGCTGCTGCCCCCGCCCCTGACGAAGACCTGCCGAACCGCCGCCGGGACCCGCCGCTGGGAGGGACATTCGGGAAAGGTAAGTCCCATCCCGGGGGGGGGGCGGAGAATTTCTCCCCGAAACTACTTCGGGGGGCCGAATACATTGGCACTCGGCCCCCCGAAGTTTTGGGGAGAAATTCTCTCCCATCCCTACCTGCACTCTGGGATGATCGAGAAGAGATCCTGGCCTTCCTCTCTGTGACAACCTTTCAAGTACTTGAAGAGCGCTATCATATCTCCCCTCAGTCTTCTCTTCTTAAGGTTAAATATGCCCAGTTCTTTCAGTCTCTCCTCATAGGACTTTGTTTCCAGTCCCCCGATCATCTTTGTTCCCCTCCTCTGAACCCTCTCCAGTTTGTCTGCATCCTTCTTAAAGTGTGGTGCCCAGAACTGGACACAGTACTCCAGATGAGGCCTAACCAGTGCTGAGTAGAGGGGAACTAGTACTTCCCGGGGTTTGGAAGCTATACTTCTGTTGTTGTCGTTCAGTCATGTCCGACTCTTCGTGACCCCATGGACCATAGCACGCCAGGCCTTCCTGTCCTGCACTCTCTCCCGGAGTGTGCTCAAGTTCATATTCATTGCATCGGTGATGCTATCTAGCCATCTCATCCTCTGTCGTCCCCTTCTCCTTTTGCCTTCAGTCTTTCCCAGCATCAGGGTCTTTCCAGAGAGTTTTATCTTCGCATTAGGTGGCCAAAATATTTGAGCTTCAGCTTCAGTATCTGTCCTTCCAATGAGCACTCAGGGTTGATTTCCTTTAGGATTGACTGATTTGACCTCCTTGCAGTCCAGGGGACTCGTAAGAGTCTTCTCCAGCACCACAGTTCAAAAGCATTGATCCTTCGGCGCTCAGCCTTCCTTATAGTCCAGCTCTCACAGCCATACATTACTACTGGGAAAACTATAGCTTTGATTAGACGGACCTTTGTCGGCAAGGTGATGTCTCTGCTTCTTACTATGCTGTCTAGGTTGGCCATAGCTTTCCTCCCAAGGAGCAAGCGTCTTTTAATTTCATGGTTACAGTCACCGTCTGCGGTGATCTTGGAGCCCAAGAAAGTAAAATCTGTCACTGCTTCCATTTCTTCCCCTTCTATATGCCAGGAAGTGATGGGGCCAGATGCCATGATCTTCGTTTTTTTAATGTTGAGTTTCAAACCAGCTTTTGCACTCTCCTCTTTCACCCTCAACAAGAGGCTCTTGAGATCCTCTTCGCCTTCTGCCATTAGGGTGGTATCGTCTGCATATCGGAGGTTGTTGATAATTCTCCCAGCAATCTTAATTCCGACCTGTGATTCATCCAACCCGGCGTTTCTCATGATGTACTCTGCATATAAGTTAAATAAGCAGGGTAACAATATGCAGCCTTGTCGTACTCCTTTCCCAATTTTGAACCACTCGGTTGTTCCATGTCTGGTTCTTACTGTTGCTTCTTGACCCTCGTACAGGTTTCTCAGGAGACAGGTAAGGTGGTCTGGTACTCCCATCTCTTTTAAGAATTTGCCACAGTTTGTTGTGATCCACACAATCAAAGGCTTTAGCGTAGTCAATGAAGCAGAAATAGACCTTTTTCTGGAATTCTCTTGCTTTCTCCATGATCCAGCGAACGTTGGCGATTTGATCTCTAGTTCCTCTGCCTCTTCGAAACCCAGCTTGTACTTCCGGTAGTTCTCGGTTCACATACTGCTGAAGCCTAGCTTGTAGGATTTTGAGCATCACCTTGCTGGCATGTGAAATGAGCGCAATTGTGCGGTAGTTTGAACACTCTTTGGCATTGCCCTTCTTTGGAATTGGAATGTAAACTGACCTTTTCCAGTCTTGCGGCCATTGTTGAGTGTTCCAAATTTGTTGGCATATTGAATGCAGCACTTTAACAGCATCATCTTTTAGGATTTTAAATAGCTCAGCTGGAATACTGTCATCTCCGCTAACTTTGTTGTTAGTAATGCTTCCTAAGGCCCACTTGACTTCACTCTCGAGGATGTCCGGCTCAAGTTCAGTGGCCGCACTATCATGGCTATCAGGGACATTAAGATCTTTCCTGTATAGTTCTTCTGTGTATTCTTGCCACCTCTTCTTAATCTCATCTGCTTCTGTTAGGTCCCTGCCTTCTTTGTCCTTTATGATGCCCGTCATTGCACAAAACGTTCCCTTGAGATCTCCGATTTTCTTGAAGAGATCTCTAGTCTTTCCCATTCTGTTGTTTTCCTCGATTTCTTTGCATTGTTCATTTAAGAAGGCCTTCTTGTCTCTCCTTGCTATTCTCTGGAACTCTGCATTCAGTTGGATATATCTTCCCCTTTCTCCCTTGCTTTTCGCTTCCCTTCTTTCTTCAGCTACTTGTAAAGCCTCATCAGACAGCCACTTTGCTTTCTTGCATTTCTTTTTCTTTGGGATGGATTTCGTTGCTGCCTCCTGAACAATGTTACGGACCTCCATCCATAGTTCCTCAGGCACTCTGTCTATCAGGTCTAATCCCTGAAATCTATTCCTCACCTCCACTGTATATTCATAAGGGATATGATTTAGGTCATACCTGAATGGTTTAGTGGTTTTCCCTACATTCTTCAATTTAAGCTGAAATTTTGCAACAAGAAGCTCATGATCTGAGCCACAGTCAGCTCCAGGTCTTGTTTTTACTGACTGTATAGAGCTTCTCCATCTTTGGCTGCAAAGGACATAATCAATCTGATTTCGATATTGACCATCTGGTGATGTCCATGTGTAGAGTCGCCTCTTGTGCTGTTGGAAAAGAGTGTTTGCTATGATCAGCATGTTCTCCTGGCAAAACTCGATTAGCTTTTGTCCTGCTTCATTTTGCGCACCAAGGCCATGCCTGCCTGTTATCCCGGTGATTTCTTGACTTCCTACTTTAGCATTCCAATCCCCTATGATGAAGAGTTCATCTTTTTTTGGTGTTAGTTCTAGAAGGTGTTGTAGGTCTTCATAGAACCGATCAACCTCAGCTTCTTCGGCATCAGTGGTTGGGGCATAGACTTGAATTACTGTGATGTTGAATGGTTTGCCTTGGATTCGTACTGAGATCATTCTATCGTTTTTGAGATTATACCCCAGTACTGCTTTTCCCACCCTTTTGTTGACTATGAGTGCTACTCCATTTCTTCTAAGGGATTCTTGCCTACAGTAGTAGATATGATGGTCACCTGAATTAAATTCGCCCATGCCTGTCCATTTTAGTTTGCTGATTCCCAAGATGTCGATGTTCAATCTTGCCATCTCATGTTTGACCACCTCCAGCTTACCTTGATTCATTGATCTGACATTCCAGGTTCCTAAACAATATTGTTCTTTACAGCATCGGATTTCCTTTTCACCACCAGACACATCCACAGCTGAGTGTCCTTTTGGCTTTGGCCCAGCCGCTTCACTCTTTCTGGCACTACTTGGAAATACCCTCTGCTCTTCCCCAGTAGTATATTGGACACCTTCCGACCTGAGGTTCTCATCTTCCGGCGTCATATCTTTTAGCCTTGTGATACGTTCCATGGGGTTTTCTTGGCAAGGATACTGGAGTGGGTTGCCATTTCCTTCTCCAGTGGACCACATTTTGTCAGAACTCTCTGCCATGACCTGTCCATCTTCGGTGGCCCTGCACGGCATAGCTTATGGCTTCACTGAATTACACAAGCCCCTTTGCCACAACAAGGCAGTGATCCATGAAGGGGATACTTCTGTTAATGCAGCCCAAAAGAGCATTTGCCTTTGTTGCAACCACATCACATTGTTGGCTCATATTCAGCTTGTGATCTACAACAATTCCAACATCCTTCTCACTTGTTGTATTGTTGAGCCACGTATCCCCCATCTTGTCACTGCATTTGATTTCTTTTTCCTAGGTGCAGAATTTGGCATTTATCCCTATTAAATTTCATTCTGTTGTTTTCTGCCCAGCACTCCAGTTTATCAGGCTCACTTTGAATTTTGTTTTCTTTCTTCCAGGGTATTAGCTATCCTGCCCAATTTTGTGTCATCTGCAAATCTGATCAGCATTCCCTGCACCTTCTCATCCAAGTCATTAATAAAAATGTTGACGAGCACTGGGCCCAGGACTGAGCACTGCAGTACCCCACTTCTTCCCAGTTTGAGAAGATCCCATTGATAAGCAGATGTATGTTGCAGATGTATGTCTGGGAAGGCTGGATCCATATGCTCCTTCGTGTCCCCCCAGCATGCCCCCCAAACAGGCTCCATAAATACACCAGCCTTGGAGATGGCATAATTAATTGCCTCCCATTGGTTTCAAAGGGAAGAGTTCAAATCAACAACACACCAGCTCAAAAGCCAGGAAACCCCCCCGCCACACACACACACACACACTCCTGCCCTAGGTGATGTGAGCCAGCAGGGTTTTAGATATGGTAGATGCTCTGCCATGGAACTCCACCACCACTGCCCAGTTAAGTAGAATTGCTTTGCCCATGAAGTATACACAATTGCCCACGGTCACTCACTTGTTCTTTTGTGCTAGTCATCTGTAGCCTGGTGCAAAGATCATCAAGCTGTTCCCGCTGTTTGTGACAGCCAAGTCGGTCAAGGTATTCCCAGAACATCTGGATGATCTGAAACATGCAGCATGGGAGAGATGGGGTTTGCTATGAGCAACAGGGAGTTCGCAGACTTTGAGATTCTATGATATCTGAAGGTTGCAGGTTAGGATTCAACTTTGAAAAGAGGACTCTGAAAACCTGAGCAGGGATAATAGTATACAGGGAACCTGAATTAGCTAGCAACTACAATTTGTGGCCACTGATGTTCACTTGATGACATGGGTGAGGTCTCGTCACGCTCAAACTCCCTCAGGAAGTATGTCATCCTCCACATTCTCATCTGAAAGGTATCTAGAACAGCTTGGACAGCAGACTTGCAAGCTTTGGCAAAATATCCTTTTTTTCTTTTCCCTTTTTTACACATATTGTAAGTGACTTTCCTTGCAGGACAGTTTATAAAATTAAGTTTGTGGGTGAAGCCTCCACATTGGTAACATTGGCAGTTCTTATTCATTAGTCCCAGTGCTCTCTGAGGCAGTACAAAATGAGACTTTTTTTTTTTCTTGAGACAGGTTTGACTGAATTTCCTGTACTTCTCTAGTTTGGGAAACCTGTGGGAGTGAAGGAACCAATCTGGCACAGGGATGGTGTCTCCAGTCTCCTATGGCTTTATCCAGGGTACATTTCCTTCCCAGTAGCAGTTCTTCTTCATAATTTGGAGCTGCTAGTTTTCATAACAATTTGATCCATGATCAGTAAAGTTAGCAAACTCACTGGTGGTGCTTAAAGCATTCATTGCTGTGATCTAGTGATCAATATACTATGTATTTCAGTGTGAGAATAAAACTTTAAACTTTCAACAATTACATTCAGAGTGGGGTTAAAATTATCATCTAATATTTGGAGGGCAGTTTTGTAAAGATTTACATCCTCATCCAAGCTGGTAGGATGATGCTATTTTCTCTATGAAGAAGCAAGACCTGTTTTTTTTTTTTTTTTTTTTTAAGGAACATTATTTATTAAATTGCAAAGATAACATGAACTGAGCTGTATGGAGCTCTCTCTACAGCTGGCTTCTCTGTATACCAGCTACCTAGTCTAATGAGTCTCAAAGGCTTTTCTTCATGAGGCATTTATTGTGCACTCATCATTCCCTACTCCCATTTGTTTATGTGTTCTTTAGATGCTTTTGTGTCTAACCAGCACTTTCAATTAGTTTTTTCAGAGCAGGGAAAATGTGGCATTTAATTGTGAAAGTGAAAGCAAGCATGATTTGTTTGCACTATTCTGCCATCCCACAGTGCCACCTACAGGTTATGTAGTGGAAAAGCAGGAAAGGAAATGCCCTTCCTGTAGTGCTCAAATCTCATTTCTGTGAGGAAACTGAAAGTAGATCCAGCAGATTAACAACTGGTTGTGTAGAAAAGCTGTCAGTCACTTCTCATTAAAAACTTCTTAAAGTCTTAAAGAGACAGTGTACAGTAGGGGAGGACTGGTGATTATATATCCTTTGGCCTTCAGGGCCTAGACAGTGAAGTGGTATAGCCTTCTGCTTTGCTGCAATAATATTTATGGCCTGTATCATCACCAGGTAATTGTAACAATAGGACCTCTGTTGTTTCCATGGAAGGGGACATTCTGTGGTGGACAAGGAAAAGGGTGGTGTTTGTATTTGAACCATATGGTAGTGAGCAGGTGGTCAAAAAGCTGGGTCTATTTATCTAGTTACTATTTATTACAATTATTTATATGTCACCTTTCAGAATACAAATCCTAGCAAGGCAGCTTACAAGCAACATAAAAATAATAAAGCCAAAGAACAACATTAACAATTAAAAATAATAATAATCAGGATCCTTTCCCCAGAGCACTGAGTGGACAATGGCCCCAGGGACGGGGAGAGTACAGCTGGAACAAGAGCAGGTGTCTGGTGTTATCCTCATCCACTCTCTCTTTCCTGGAATCCCTCCCACAGGGCTGTTGAGGGTAGACTGGGGGTGTGGAGAGAAGTCCCTCTGGATCAGGCCCTGAGGCTTTCTTCTCCTGCCTCTCTCCTGGAGTTCTTCCCACAGTGGATGGTAGAACTGGGATCAGTGAGATAAAGGAAGATGTACTGTCAACTCTGTTGTTGATTAGGAACCTAGTGAAGGAAAAAGCAGCAACCGCAGGAAGTAGCAGTCCACTTTTGCAGGCCTAGGAATGCAAAAAGTAGTAGCAAAAAATAAAATGAAGATTCAGTCTCTGTAAATTTGTGCTCTGTAAATCTTGTCACCATTTCTTCTGTATTTTGGTTTTAACTGAGAACTTAAGAACTAACTTCATCCATTTCTTTCCTTCCTTTCTGCTGCATTCTCTGGGAAGCCTATCAACTACACCCACTTTTCTACTGGCTTCTCTTCAGGACAAAATTCTAGACAACTGAACTGACTGGCAGGTCTTAACAGAATGGCAAGCCATGGAGAAAATCAGGGCATTGCAACAGGACATCCCTGCCTCAGAGATCACTCCTCCCACCCAGGGCTACAGTTGCAATTATTCTTGCCCACACATCAGAGAGAATGCAGTGAAGTTCAACTCTTTCTTTTTTAAAGATGGATTTTCAGAGGTCATGTGAGCAGCATGGGAAAAGCACAGGAGGGCAACGTCATGTAGTTGGCCTCTAAAAAGTGAGAGAACAAAGAGTGGGAATTCTAGTGTAAATACCACGTCTGGAAGCACCCCAGGTACCTGGACAAAGGAGCTACCAATCTTTTGTTTAAAAAAACAGAGAAAGGAGGGAATGGGGAACAAAAACAACAGTACTTTCAGTACTTTAAGAAGTTATGCCTAAACCAAAATTACAAAGGAGACAATCCAACCCAAAGTTAAGCACTTTTGAGAAAATTCTAGTATTGATTTTGATGGGGAAAGGTGTTAGTATGTGCTTCAGGCTACAACCCTATGCACACATACCTGGGTGGAAGCCTCATTGGAAATTGCTTCTGAGTAAACATGCATAGGTTTGCTGTGTAACTTCCACTATGTGTGTGTGTGTGGGGGGGGGGGGATGGATAGATAGACAGATAGATATTGTTGATTTCATCTCTGTGCGGTTTGTTCCCTCAGTAGATGAAAAGTGGATAGAATTTCTAAAACGTGCAGTGCAGTCCTATATATGCCTACTCAGAAGAAACCCCATTGAGTTCAATGGGACTTACTCACTAGTAAGTGTGTATAGGATTGTAGCCATACATAAATATTGGGATTCCTAACAAACTCCGGACTTCCTAATATTCTGGCTGCACTCTTTTATCAAAATATTACAGATTCTCAATAAAACTACACTGTGATAATTTAGAAAGTAATTGCCAAATATTTTTGTAATAGAGGTTACTATGATGTTTCTAAAGGGCTTAATTATTTTATCATTTCTCTGTATGTATGAATCTCTGTCTTCCTCATATCTTCAGCCTACAACAGAACACCCTGGAAACATGTTCTCCAGCTCTGTGGGAACCAGATTCCACTGATGCAATACTTTGAAGAAGAAAAAAACTTTTCTCTGAGGGCAATGTTTAATGAGAAATTCAATCCCTTAGCACCAATACAGTGCCACCACTGTTAATTACAGTTTAATTTGTAAAGTAAAATAAGAGAAGATAAAACACACGGCGAGTAGAGTTTTTACCCCAAAATAACTCTGATTTTTGTCTTCAAGATCTTGTTTTTGAAGCATTCCAACTCCATCTGCAATACAGGCTTGGCAACAAATTCATTTTATCTTTTCATCTTTTGTTTTAGCAGCCAGGACTTGGATTTATGTAAGCATATATTTCAACATTACTTGGAATAACAATCACTTTTTTAAACAATCTGTATCACTGATGGCAGTAATTATCTTGGTATATAGCAAAACTTAAGTATATTGCAATAATACCCCAAAATGTTGAATTTAAACAAGCATAGAAATCAAGGGTGATTTCTAGGGTGGTTATTCTACCACCACCACTTCTAGGGTGGTGGTGGTGATTTTTT
Organism: Heloderma suspectum; assembly: GCF_057233095.1. Lineage (NCBI taxonomy): Eukaryota > Metazoa > Chordata > Lepidosauria > Squamata > Helodermatidae > Heloderma > Heloderma suspectum. Next base: position 94,260,440 of record NC_139459.1, read on the forward strand.
AAACAACCCATATAAAATATTGGCACTGCATTCCTAAACTGTTTCTACTGCCATCCGCTTATGTATCAGTTACCCATCGTTCTCCTCTGCTTGAACAGAAGCAAATATTTGGGGGAGTTGAGAGGGATGAGGGAAATCAAGGGTGATTTCTAGGGTGGTTATTCTACCACCACCACTTTCTAGGGTGGTGGTGGTGATTTTTTAAACAACCCATATAAAATATTGGCACTGCATTCCTAAACTGCCATCCGCTTATGTATCAGTTACCCATCGTTCTCCTCTGCTTGAACAGAAGCAAATATTTGGGGGAATTGAGAGGGATGAGGGAAATCAAGGGTGATTTCTAGGGTGGTTATTCTACCACCACCACTTTCTAGGGTGGTGGTGGTGATTTTTTAAACAACCCATATAAAATATTGGCACTGCATTCCTAAACTGTTGCACTGGCTTAATCTTTTTCCAGTGTTGCCATAATATCCCTACTTTACTGCAGTGACACTGCCCTACTGTAATCATTGGAACTCTTTCTACTGCCTCTCACCCATCCGCTTATGTATTAGTTACCCATCGTTCTCCTCCGCTTGAACAGAAGCAAATATTTGGGGGAGTTGAGAGGGATGAGGGCAGAGGTAGCTTGTATGTCTTTTCTTTATTCACTTCACAGACCCATTGCTTGAAATACCTTCTGAATTGATTTTGTGCTGATTTCATTTGCATTAATGTGTTATGATGTTTTGTAATGTTACCATCTGTTTATATACTCTTTTTTGCCCAAAGGCCCTCAAAACAGCATATGAAAAGGTTTTAACTAGTGCTGTGCTAAAAATTTCTCCCACATTTTTTTTCAGTCATTCTCATTAAGGGCGCAGTCCTATTCAGATAGGCGGCCACCTCCAAACTTGGAGGCGACCGCCTATCCAATACAAGACAGGAGAAGCACGCAGGGGATCGTTCCCTCCGCACTTCTCCTACCTTGCATTTTCGGCTAGACAATTGCAGCTGTCTAGCAACAGGAGGGGAGAGTGGGGGAGGAGGCTGCTGTATGACACACTGGAAGTGTCGTACAGGCATTTCCGCCCTCCCTGCCCCGAAACGCCCTCCGGTAATGCCCCTTTTCAGCCGCTCTGCGCTCCTCTTGTGAATGCAGAGCATGGGGAGGCAGCATGGAAGTGGGAGGAGGTCAGTTCTCCAGGAACCAACCTTGGAGCATGGGCTCCGAGGTCAGTTCCCAGAAAACCAGGTATCCTATGGCCATCTACCTGCTGTCTAGCAGCCATAGGATTGCTCCCTAAGTTTGATAGAAAATAAATTGCTTTTGAAAAGAAATTCAGTGGTGAAGACAATTTTGGAGAAATTCTCATAGGCTGGGTTCGGGATTCTTGTGCTTACCTTACTTATGAGGTGGCTGAGAAGTGTGTGCAGGTGTCTTGGTTTTCATTGTACACTCATCTCTCCAGCAGCCTGCAACCTCCTCAGCTTTCCACACTTAAATTAAAGCCCAGGGAAGACATCATGAGGTAATTCCATAAGGCTTTTTCAGCTCAGGAAGCTCAGGCAGCCTGGAAGGCAGCAGAGCAATGAAGAGTTGTGTAATAGAAAACACACACTGCACCATCAACCGCCTCACAGTGATAAGGTAAGCTCAAAACCATCACAAAAATAAACTATAAAACACTCTTGAGAATGCAGCTGAGCAATGAAACCCTCTTTTGTGGGAAAATAAAACGTTCCAGAAATTGAAGGACAGATTTTAGCACAGCACTAGCTCTACCTCTTCTCTGGAGCTGGACACAACATTGCCCCCCTCACACCCGCAACGTGGTGGATAAAAAATGAGGTCCAACCTCCCAACTAGGGATGGCGGAGAATTTCTCCCCGAAACTTCGGGGGGCCGAGCGCCAACGTGTTCGGCCCCCCGAAGAAGTTTCGGGGAGAAATTCTCCGCACCCCCCCGCACCCCCCCTGGGACGGGACTTACTTTTCCCGAATGTCCCTCCCGGCGGCGGGTCCTGGCGGCGGTTCGTCGGGTCTTGGTCAGGGGCGGGGGTGGCAGCCGGTCTTTTGACCGGCTGCCGCCGCCGCCATACCAATAAAAGTAAAACAAAAACGCCCCCATGATAGGTTACGTGACGATTAACGTAGCCTATCACGGCTAGATTTGTAAAGTCAGCCGTGATAGGCTACGTAAATTGTCACGTAGCCTGTCATGGGTGACTTAAAAAAAAAAAAGCGCGTACGGCTAATGGCGGCCCCCATAGGGAGCCGCCATTCACATTCCTTATTTGGTTGCTGTAGTCTACGTAAAGATTACGTAGACTACGGCAAAAATAAGGGCAACACTATTTGCGTTGCCCTTATTTTCGCCGTAGTCTACATAAAGATTTACGTAGACTACAGCGACCAAATAAGGAACGCGAATGGTGGCTCCCTATGGGGGCCGCCATTTGCGTACACGCTTTTTTTTTTTTTACGTCACCCGTGATAGGCTACGTGACGATTTACGTAGCCTATCACGGCTGACTTTGCAGATCTAGCCGTGATAGGCTACGTTAATCGTCACGTAGCCTATCACGGGGGCGTTTTTTTTTTTTTTTAACTTTTTATTTTGCAGCCAGGTGAGGCGAGGCGCCTCCTCCCCGGCCTGAATTTCGGCTGGGCGAGGCGGGAAGCCTCCCCCCCGGCCTGAATTTCAGCCGGGCGAGGCAGGAAGCCTCCCCCCCCAGCCTGAACTTCGGGGGGAGAGCAGCGAAGTGCCTCCCCCCCACCGCGAAAAGCTGCGAGACCAGGTAAGTGGCTTTCGTGCACTCCTACTCCCAACACAGTTGATGCTATTGCCACTTGCAGTGGCAGCACAAACACCACAGAAAACCTTATGAAAAAAGAAAGGTCTTCTAGAAGCCCTGCCATTGGTGAGCCCTACCTGTGAGAAACTGTTGAGAATTTCTTCTCCCCCGGAGAAATTTATTGAAATTATCCTCCCAGTTTCTCTGCCCACAAATAGGGTGGAGAGGTTTGAGAGGCCATTTGCACACAGCTATAAATAAAAGGTAAATCTGGAGTTCTATAAGTATATGAAACAAAGATTAACAGGTAATTATCAAGTAATTCTTCCTTTCTTATGTTGTATCTAAGCATAAGCTGGTTTGAAACTCAACATTAAAAAAAACGAAGATCATGGCATCTGGCCCCATCACTTCCTGGCATATAGAAGGGGAAGAAATGGAAGCAGTGACAGATTTTATTTTCTTGGGCTCCAAGATCACCGCAGACGGTGACTGTAGCCATGAAATTAAGACGCTTGCTCCTTGGGAGGAAAGCTATGGCAAACCTAGACAGCATAGTAAGGAGCAGAGACATCACCTTGCTGACAAAGGTCCATCTAATCAAAGCTATGGTTTTCCCAGTAGTAACATATGGTGTGAGAGCTGGACTATAAGGAAGGCTGAGCGCCGAAGAATCGATGCTTTTGAACTGTGGTGCTGGAGAAGACGCTTACGAGTCCCCTGGACTGCAAGGAGGTCAAATCAGTCAATCCTAAAGGAAATCAACCCTGACTGCTCATTGGAAGGACAGATATTGAAACTGAAGCTCAAATACTTTGGCCACATAATGCGAAGAGAAAACTCCCTGGAAAAGACCCTGATGCTGGGAAAGATTGAAGGCAAAAGGAGAAGGGGACAGCAGAGGATGAGATGGCTAGATAGTATCACCGATGCAATGAATATGAACTTGAGCACACTCCGGGAGAGAGCGGAGGACAGGAAAGCCTGGCATGCTATGGTCCATGGGGTCACGAAGAGTCGGACACGACTTAATGACTGAACAACAACAACATCTAAGCATAAACAATTGTCAGTATCTGATATTTATCTTGTGCACATATTCTGTGCCAGAGTATAGAAAAAGTAACGTTGGTGACTGAAGTCATGTAGCTCATGTGCCCACTTGATGAGTCTGGATTATCTGGATGCAGAAAAAACTGTATGTAGGCTGTTCCAACAGCCCTCATGTTTCTATAGTTTCCCTCTCCTCTATCCACTGTCCTTCCTAGAAACAGTTGAGATGGAGCCTCCTCAGAGTAGCCTTCCACTCCTTGCCCATTAGATAAGTAAAGTATTCAACATCATAACCTTCCCTCAAATGCAAACTTTCATGTAAATATTTGGGAATATGAATTCAGTTACAACCATATGCCAAGGGTGGGCAGAAATATTAGAGTAGCGAAGATATGGAATCCCAGCTCAGGCCAGATATATTATTGATCTTAATCAGGCTGCTCTTAAAGTTCTGTGCTTAATGTGTGCTTTTTCTTTTCCAAACCACACATTAAGGCCTTATGGAGTTGAGTCAGAGCCAGCCACATCAAGACGTTGAGCCAGAAGTGAGTATTATGAAAGCAGTTTGATAGCAAAGAATAACTCCAGTTAAATAAACGTATTTAATTGGTACAGAAAACATGCACAAGATAAATACCTAAATATAACATATGGAGAGTGGAACTACTCTTAACACTGATCTGTTATTTGCATTCACTTTGTTTCATGCACCCCTAGAATACACCCCCAGAATACTACATTTGTATGAATTAAATCAGTGAATCACTTTCAACCACACCCCTCCACAACCTATTTACATTTGTGAGAATCAGATGTCTAGCACACACTTTCTCATCACTGCATCATTGTGATAGAAGATGATATACTTGTCTTACACCTGCCATCCTCAGGCAATTTAAAGAGACAGAAGCCTTATTCCATTTAGAAAATGGACTCTGCTTGGGCTCGACTGTGCTATAGCATAAGTAGCATAATGGTTAAGCCAATCCTTGTGATAGAAAAATCAGTTCTATCCCAGTTATGTAGCCATCTTTTTCTAGCAGGACTACTTTGCTTTTATTAACTGCTTGACAGTAGACATTCAAGAAATGACGTTTTCCCCATACTGGTGAAAACCTCACCAGCTGTTTTTCTGCTTGCCATATAGAAGCCACAAGAGTTCTGCCAGAAAAATGTGGCAGCCCATTTATAAGCTTATCCTGTACCCGTGTATTATGTCTTATTTTATGTTCGATGCACTCAAACATAACATCAAATCACTTGTGGCATGTTATGGCCATTGAGGATCCCATGACACTTGTTATAAGATTATAAATCCTTTAGGCAATCCCATTTTGATTAGTTAAGCATTATTTAAACTCTCCCTTTCTAAATTTCTCCTTTTGACTTTGGGATTTTCCACATCATGTTTTTTTATCCTGCAACTTTACCGGGGCTTCTGCTTCCAGATTCTTTGCAGGATTAAGATGGGCTCCTTCTCACACACTTCCTGTTATGTTTGGTTTTCTTGCAGAGGATTGGCTTTACCTGCAAGTTCTATATATTTCATTATAGAGCCATAGATGGCGCTGTTGTTAAAGTGCCACTTCCCCTTTACACGGACAAATTGAAACTGATTTAAGCTGCTCCTTTTTATGAACTCATGATTTCTGTTTCACATTAAGCTGCAGAAATGGTTGGAAACAATGGGAGAGGCACTGGAGGTTGACGCCGTCATGTAAAGGACCCGCAAATTTCCATGAGTAATCAATCTGAATTGCAAGATAAAAGATCCATGTGGAGAAGCCCTTTGAAAAGGTTACCATATTTGTCGCTGTCACCTTTACCAACAGTGGTGTTGCTGGATGCTCTTATATTAACCTGTGCTCCTTCCTGGTATCCTGGAGGCTTATTGGAACTGGGGTTCCTTAATTAGGAAATCAATAACTGTAGACAAGATTCCCTGGATTGCCACCAATCTTCCCCTGCAATATGCTAGACTAGAATGAGAGCTGAAGTTCCATTGTGTGTTGGCTATGGTGATCAGACTTACAATGATAGTCTATCTGATTCATTAAATGTGCAAACGTTTCTTAAGAGTATGACTAACGGCATGGTTTACCAGTTAAATTTTGCTTATAGCACATTTGGCTTTGATTACTCCTAATTCTTCTAGGAATATATCATGCACATTCTCTGTTCTTTTTTCATTGTATCCATTTGTGCATCAGCATTATCTGAAAGTAACCAATTTATTTATTTGTTATATTTGTTAGACGCTTTTTAAAATACATTCTCTAAGCAACATTCAAAAACAAATCTAAAACAAAATTAAACACATTTAATAGAATAGAAACCCAGAATTAATAATAAGATCCAAATCTGATGTAAACAAGTAAAGCAAATGCCAACCCCAGTAAAAATCAATTGATTACATAAATAAGCTAAAACCAAGAAAACAGCCACTAGCCAGTATCAACAGGGACATCTCCCACCTGCTTACCATCATCAGCTGACCAGCCACTCTTCTCCTCCCCAGGTACTGGCGCCTTGGTGTCATGCAAAGTGAGACGCTAAGTGCGCGCTTAGTGTGCGCTTTGTGTCACACTTAGAGACGCACAGAGGAACACACACTAGACCCACCCTACCACCTTTCCAGGGATACCTGCCCCCAGCCAATAGCAGCAAATAGCAGCAGTGGAGGGCAGCATCTTTGAAGAACAGAAACAAAGGAGCAAACATGGATTTTCACTTGCTCCTTCTTAGCTGTTGCTTTCTCTTATACTGTGTTATATTTTATATTTTTAATATGTGCCTGGGAAATATATTGGGTAGCTCAGGGGGGTAAGGGGATGCCCCCATAACTGTGGTCATGGGTAGGGGGAGGTATGGCATAGGGAGACTATCAGGCCAGCTGAGGAGAAGAGGGACTAGACATCTTATGGCTATCTCCTCTTCTGGTTCTTCCCCAACCAGATGGTTCCTGGCGGCCTTACCAGCATGCCCTCAGGTCTGGTGCTGCTGCCGAATGCCAGGTCGGTCCAAAATAAAATCTTCCTCATCCATGATTTGATTGGGGATGAGGGGCTGACTGAGACCTGGGTGGGGAAACTGGGAGGGGTAACTCTCTCCCAGCTGTGTCCTCCTGGGTACTCGGTGCAGCACCAGCACCAACTCAAGGGGTGGGGGCAGGGGTTGCTGTGGTCTATAGGAATATGATCTCCCTCTCTAGGCTTCCTGTTCATTCGAGTATGGACCTTGCACGTCTCTACCTTGTGTTGAGTACTTGGGAAAGATTAGGGATTCCACTGGTGTACCGTCCACGCCACTATCCATCAGACTTCCTGCCTGAGCTGATGGAGATGGTCTCGGACTTGGTATTGAAGACCCCTAGGTCCCTAGGATGATGGTTCTGGGGGATCTCAACTTCCATGCTGAGGCCACTGTATCTGGGGCGGCTCAGGATTTCATGGCTGCCATGACAATCATGGGCTGTCCCAACATGTACTCAGCCCAACATATATAAAAGGACACACACTTGATCTGGTTTTCTTGACTGGGCAGGAGGATGGTGATCAGAAAGTGGGGGAATTAACATCTGTCCCTTGTCATGGTTGTATCACTTCCTACTGAGGTTTGACTCTCGGCAGCCTTCCCCTCTGCAAGGGTGAGGGACCTATTAAAATGGTCTGCCCCAGAGGCTAATGGATTCCAATGGATTCCAAAGGGCTTTGGGGGATTTTTCTGTTGGTATGGCTGTTGCTCCTGTCAAAGCCCAGGTCACTTGATGGAATGCAGAGATGACTTGGCTGGTTGACACAATCACACCCAAGCACCCTTTCCCTCTGAGCAAAGCTCGGCCAGTTCCTTGGTATACACCTGTGCTGAGGGCAATGAATCAAGAGAGGAGATGGCTAGAATGCAGGTGGAGGAAAACTCGTGCTGAGACTGACCAAACCCACATTAGAGCTCATTATTACGCCTACTCTGTGGTGATGAGGGTGGCAAAGAGAGATTTCTTTTCTTTCCACCACCATTGCATCTTCTCAGTTTCATCCAGAAGAGCTTTTCCAAGTGGTTCATGGCCTGCTGAACTCTGGGCCAGGGAGAGAAACTGTGGAACCCTTGGTAGCTTGCTGTGACGAGTTAGCACAGCACTTTGATGACAAAGTTGCTCAGATTCATCATGAATTGGACACCACAATTGATGCAGTTCCATTAGTAGAGGCATTCAGAGCAGTGTCTGGTCCAGTTCTATTGGATGAGTTTCAGTTATTGAGGCCTGAGGATGCAGACAAGGTGCTTGGCCAAGTCCAGTCAACCATCTGTTGCTCAACCCTTGCCCTTCATGGCTCATCACATCAAATATGGAGGAGATATCCAGCTGGGTCCAGGAGGTTGTAAATTCCTCCTTGAGAGAGGGAGTGATGCCAGCCTCTTTAAAAGAGGTGGTAATTAGGCCACTCCTGAAAAAGCCTAACCTGGACCCAGAGGTTATAGGCTAGTGGCTAACATTCCCTTCCTGGGCAAGGTGCATGAGTGGGTGGTTGCAGGGTACTCCAGACACTCTTGAATGAATTAGATTATCTAGATCCATTTCAATCAGGCTTCAGGCCTGGTTTTGGAATGGAAACTACCTTGGTCACCTTGTGGGATGACCTTTGCTGGGAGAGGAACAGGGGGAGTCTGAACCTGTTGATTCTCTTGGATCTTTCAGTGGCTTTCAATACCATCCACCACAGTATCCTTCTGGATAGGTGGGCTGGGCTGGGAGTTGGAGGCACTGTGCTCCTACTTGGATGGCTGATTCCAGAAGTTGATGCTGCGGGATTACTGCTCCGTGCCTTGGCAACTATGCCATGGGGCTCCACAGGGCTCTATTTTATCCCCTATGCTGTTCAACATCTACATGAAACTGCTGGGGGCGGTTATCCAGAGGTGTGGGTGAGGTGCCATCAATATGCGGATGACACTCAGCTCTACCTCTCTTTTTGATCAAACCCAGGTGAGGCAGTGGCTGTTCTGAATCAGGGCCTGGACACAGTAATGGACTAGATGAGGGCCAATAAACTAAAACTCAATCCAGACAAGACAGAGGTACTGTTAGTGGGCGGTTCGTCTGCCAAGCTAGGTGATGTTCAACCTGCTCTAGAGGGGGTTGCACTCCCCCTAAAGGATCAGCTTCATAGTTTGGGGGTGCTCTTGGACCCAGAACTGTCACTTGAGGCACAGGTGAACTCAGTGGCACAGAGCACTTTTTATCAGCTTAGGCTGATATACCAACTACGCCCTTATATGGACAGAGATAGCCTAGCTACAGTTATCCATGCTCTGATAACCTCTCATCTGGATTACTGCAATGCATTATACATGGGGCTGCCTTTGAAAACAGTCTGGAAACTTTAGCTAGTCCGAAATAGGGCAGCAAGATTGTTGACAGGGACTGGCCAACAAGATCACATTACGCCAGTACTTTGCCATCTGCACAGGCTGCCAGTCCATGTCCAGCTGGATTCAAAGTGCTGGTATTAACATTTAAAGTCCTAAAAGGCTTAGGTCTAGGTTATCTGAAGGATTATCTCCTTCCTTACGTACCTGTCTGGGCCTTAAGTTCATCATCAGCGGCCCTTCTCTGGGAGCCTCTGCCAAAGGAAGTGAGGTGGGTAGCTACCAGGAAGGACTTTTCTGCTGTGGCACCCGAGTTGTGGAATGAGCTCCCTTCGCTTGGGGCCTATGTTGTACTCTTTCTGGCACCAGGTGAAGACATTATTTTCCCAGGATTTTTAGCATTCTAATCCTTTAGCTCTGCTGTTTTAAATTTGTTGTATTTTACATTTCTGCATTGCTGCTATGTTTTATTCTGGTTGTACTTCTATACTGAAATGTTAAGCTTTTATATTTTATATTAGTTTTATGCTGTACTTCTGGTTTTATTTTTTTGAACTGCCCAGATTGCTTCAGCTATTGGGTGGTGTGTGTGTGTGTGTGTGTATATACATACATACATGTATGTATGATGTTAACATGTTGTGAAAAAGCCCTGGGAGAATAAAAATGTCTTATCTGGGTGCTGAAAATACATTACAGTGGCTGCCAGGTAAGCCTTTCTTGGAGAGCATTCCACCACTGCAAAGGCCCTTGGAAAATGTCCCTGAGGAAATATAGAAGGGCTTTGCCACCCACCTTTTAACATGTTAATTCTTTTGCCAGTATTGCACTGTTGTGCACTTGTGTGACACTCAACCATTATGACTCTGACAGCTTTCAAATGACATTAACATCTTCATTGCCAGGGACATTAGCAACAATGATGTGGTTTTGGCATCCTGTAATTTGATTCCTACAGTTCAGTGACTCATTGCAAATTTACTCTGTTGGTTGATTGCCCTACCCAGGCATAAGCAAATAGTAGGAAAGTACATACACAACCACTCCCCATAAAACTGTGGGCAAATTGGGTATATTTTTTGTGTGCCAGTAAGATGGGAGAAAGTTGGATGGCCAAATGAGTGGAAAAAGGACAATCATGCAGGGCCATAAGGCATAATGAACAACTGGAATAAGGGTTCTCAGTTGCAGCTCTAGATGGGTACAATGGTAGTAACCGAGTCCTGTCTATGTGTCATACAGATTCTGGTGAGATCTACATTAAATGAACATGGTTGTACAGTGAAGTATCACTGGAAACAAGGCCTTAAAACTGCACCTATCAATGGCTTGGTTACAATGCTGGTCATACAGCAGCAGAACAGGTTTCCCCTTCCTCCTGCGTCATACCTGCCCCCCAAATCTGTTCTGGCAAGTTGAGGGATACTCCAGAGCAGATCTGGGGTGCACATGAAGGACTGCAGGGAAAACTTGCATTCTGTGTGTGGAAGTCCATTTAAGCAATGTTGGATTTAAACTATAGTATATAGCTGAAGAGTCAGCTGATGTTTCCCACGCTCTTCTGTCTGTTTGGCTAATAATGTAGAGGTAGGAAATGTAAGGCTGGTAGCCTATTGCTGACCCACTGGGACATTTTTCTCAAGTCTGCACACAGTAGCGCCAGCCTGGAGACCTTAAATTGCTCCTCTCCCACAAGTTAATGCAATTAACTCCTGCATATGATTGAAATAATGTATATCAAAGTCAGCACTGCATTAAACATTTACATGGGCAGAGGTAATTAGCTTTTTATCTTTTCCAGTCGTCTCTCAGCCCTATATTCTGTATTCATCAGGATATGTTTAGGCCTTGATTAATTTACTACTCTGTGTATATTGAATGTTTGCAGGGTAAGGGGTTTTAATTGTACATTAATCTCTTCCATTATTATTTACTATACAGATCCTGCATATATCATTGTGGGAGAAGTGCGCTAACCAAGCACTACTTTTCATCTCTTTGTTATTTTCTGACTTTCCCACAGGTTGGTAAGGTAACAGCTGTGTATTCATAATATGAAGCTGTGACCCTATTCTCCCAGGCCTGATTTGGGTGCCAAGAAAGGCACCAAGGAGCTAATATTATCAAGATTTACATCCTCCACTTGGCAGAACAAGACATTTTTAGGAACTGGGAAAGGCCTGCCCCCAACAGCTGCCAAACCTATTGTGCATGATTTCTGTCCAGCTGGAGTGCACAGAGTAGAGTGCACTCCACTGGAGTGCACAGAGCAACTGAATAAGAGAAAGGATGGGGTGAGAGAGGGTGAGAAAGGATGGGGTGAGAGAGGGTGAGAAAGGAAGGGGTGAAGAAAAGGAAGTGGGTACAAATACAACTGAACAGTAGAATTATTTTTTATTTAAAATATTTCTATACCACCCTTCAATTCACAATTTTCAAGGCAGTTTACAGTTTCTTATTAAAAATATGCTAAAAACAGAAAAAAGGCTAAAAATAATGCTAGCAAGGGGAAAAAATACATGAGAGGTTAAAAGCCTGGGAAAATAAAAATGTATTTGGGGAAAAAAAGGGAATGGGTAAACGTGAGAGGAACAGTGCTCAAATTATAGGGAGGAAGGTGTGTGTTGGGGGATGGGGTGCTAAATACAATCTGTATGTCCCACAGACTCCCCCCAGTTTTAGCCAAATCCCCCACAGCCTTTGAAAGCAACAGCCGTGGGAGGTATTACAGCTCACAAGAGATAAGGAGCTGGGGCCCTCTGCTCTCCCCCTCCCTGACATTGGACAGCAAAGGGGAAAGGAGGTAAAGGATGAAAACAAAGGGGTGTTGCAAATGACAGGATGAAAGATGAAAAGGAACGGGGTGCAGGGTGCAGACAAAGGGGTGCAGGGGAGAAAACCAACAAGGGAATAGGAAGAAAAAAGAATGGAATCTGAGGAGAAATGTAAGGAAAGAGTGCTTCCAGACACACAGCTCCTAGCACTACCAGTCAATAGGCATTGTGCAGCTATTTCATCTTTCCCTCCTTAATGGATTTTTTGTGGTAAGAGAAAAGGCAGAAGTGATGGGAAAACAACCCTTTGGTTATCACAGAACACAAAATATACATGATTAAAATAACAAACAAGAAGGTAATACGTATTAACAAATTGTAATGCATGTTTTCAAACATAAAAAATCACAGCAAAAGTTTAGGTTATATATTTGTTCTTAAGAATAAAATATGTACATCTTACCATTGTTAATAGAGTAACATGGATACTTGTAAATTGTTGTACAATTTATTAAGCATTCGCTGAACAAAGTTGTACAGACAGATAATGTACATGTATTATAATGGAAATGAAATAAAGAACAGTTAAAATTTAAAAAGAAAGAAGTGATGGGAAAACACGGAAGGACTATAAATGGAAGGTAATTATAGGTGCTCCAGACAAGGCTTTTATTCTGCCTCATTCGCATAATTTTATTGCTGGGGGGGCGGGGTCCAGGTGATGATGTCTTCCAATCCTGTATTTTCCCATGGCAGCTTATGTCTTTTCTCTTACCACAGAAAATCCCAAAAAGGAAAACATGGGTAGCGCTAGGAGTCTTCCATCTAGGAGCATCTGACCTCTGGAACCCCGCTAAAATTCCATGAATGAGATAGGGTGATTGCGTAATAAAAGCCTCGTCTGGAGGCATCCAAAACAGTGTGAAGGAAGTAGTGCCGCGGATGAAGTGGAAAAAAGAGGGGTGGGGAGAGAAATGGAAAAGGTGGAAGAAAATAATCCGAGGCTGGAGGAAGAAACGGAAGGGAAGTGAACGGGAGAAGAATAAGACGTAAATAAATTCAAGTGTGTAAATGAGGAGGGAAAAGAGACAGAGGAGGAGAAGGCTGAGAGTGCAAACGCAAGCGGATAGGAGCAGATGGAAAAGAGCAAGGGAGAGAAGGGAAAGGCACGAGGAGCGAAGGCGAGAGAATGGGGGGAAGGAGCCTGACTGAGGGAGGGGCGACGGCGAGACGGAAGGAGGCAGGCAGCGAGGGATGGTGAGGCACAAGAGCTGAGCCTGACGCAGCGAGCGGGAGCCACCCCACCCCGCCGCTCTCCGCGCACCGAAGGAAAGGCGCTCCGCCTCGGCGTCTTGCGCGCGCCTCAGGCTTGAGCGTTGCGGGCGGCCCCCTTGAGGCAGGGACGCGGAGCTGCTTCTGGCGAGGAAGGCAAAGAAGCCGCTCGGGCGGCGAGGAGGACGGCGCCAGAAGCCACCGCCCCCCCCCCCCCGCACATGATGTTCGCCCAGCAACAGCGGCGGGAGCCGCCGCGTCGGGACTGAGTCGCCTGCCGCCTTGCGAGGCAGGCGCGGGGTCACTCCTCCTCTCCTCCCTTCCACCCTTCCTTCTCCCCTCCCGGCGAGGAGGGGCCGAGGCAGCCGGGCTGGTCGTCGGCCCCCCCTTCAGGACTGCGGTGCATGTTCTCTCCCTGCGAGTGCGTGAGGCGAGGAGGCAGGAGGACCATGAAAATGATCCGGTTCCGGAGCTCGAGCATCAGGTCTTTGAGCCAGGAGATGAAATGCACCATCCGACTGCTGGACGACTCCGAGATCTCCTGCCACATCCAGGTGCTTCTACCCGGCTGGGAAGCCATTGACTCCTTTAGGCAGGGGCCTTTTGACGTTCACTCCCCCCCTTTCCATCTCTCCCCCCCCTTTCCCACGGCAAAAGGGACGCTGGCCGGCGCCCCCTCCACACGTGCACCCTATGCTTACGCGTCGCCACCCCTGCCGTGTTTGTGCCACCCTTTTCCCGTCCTGTGGTGCCCAACTGCCCATCTCTCTCGCATGCACGCACGTATTTTGCCCGAATCCTTTCACTGTAGTGAGAAGTTGTTTACAGGCGAAGAGTGAACCTAGGCAAGGTTGGTTATCACCGGGGGTGTGTGTGTGTGTGTGGGGGGGGAGCTGATGCAGAGCTATAGTCTGTGTTTTTGTTGGGCTGTGTTGGAACCCTGGAAAGTTCACATAGAAGAAGGAAGGGCCCTTCCAGACAACTGGCTTGTAGCGCAACCAATCCATAGCCGTTGTGTGTTAGATGCGTGATATCCAGATGTCTTTCCTCAAGGAAGCCCTTCTGTTTTGCAGAGATCGTGTTTCCCCTGAGCTTGCAAAACACTGCCACTGCTGCAAAAATGTACTCTGTACCTTAGTGATAGTGATTTGGGGTGCTGTCTGGAATGTGATCATGCAGATGGCACAGTCCCCCAGTTGGATAGTGCCCATGACAATGCTGGTGACAAGTGACACAACATTCCTCTACATGTCCTCATGTATTAGCTGTGTTTTATTTCATAATATAAGTCTATAAGGAACTGATATATTTCAGATTGGGCTGATGATTGTGACTTGGGCTGGAGACTGTACCATTCTGTTCATTACTATACCATTCATGTGCAGGAGCACTAGTGTAGCCCTTTAAAAGAAAAGGAAATAAAAGTAAACACCACAAGGGAAGACTCCACTGTTCTGGTACTAAAATAATATAAGGCTAAGTGAAAACAGGCTACAAGGTGTTCTTTGGACAGTGGTGGACTCTTTGCCATTTCTCTTTCTATTGGTTCTCCAGAACAGTGCTAGGTAGGAAGGTGGAATTCAAGAGGTGAAGAGAGGTGGTTGAAGTTGAGGAGTCTACTCTATTTGGAAAGCTTTTCATGGCAATTGGCCTCATCCACCTGGGAGGAAGAGCTGGCTGCCCAGCTCTGTTGCACAGGAGATTTTAGGAAGACAAGGCTCTTAGTATCTATGTGTGGTAGCTTTCTCTAGTCTGATGCCCTCAAGATGTAATCCAATACATCTGGAGGGGGCGAGGCTGGGGAAGAGTGATGTATTAGGTATCTTTAGCACAGCCATGCTTCTCACCCTTGTATTTACATTTTGCATCATTATCTCAAGATGGTTGGCAGTTTATTCAGCAGCTTTCCCACCTGCCTGTTATTATTTTTTGCTATCTAGGACCAACATACACCATCCAGCATCTGAATTAGGAATTAGAGCAATCTCTGGCAACATCACTGAAGCTCCTGCTATGTTCAGTAATTGCAAAATATTTATGCTGTTTGTGTAGTTTAAGCAAAAGAAGTAATCAGAGCTGTCAGCTAATGAAATAATTTATAGTTTATGTATGATCTGCCTCTTCACAGGTTTAATTAATTAATTACATTGAAATAAATTTTGCATATTACTCAAACCTTAAAATATACTTCTTTTTAAGATATCAAAAGGGGTGTAAGGTAACTTATGATTTTACAAAACAAAAGCCATCACTCATAGTTAAAAGGAAACAATTACATGTGTCTAATATTTTTCAATTTCATTTCCTCTTACAGTAACACACCAGAACCAAAATAGCACCAAAAATAAATCAATAGCCCAACCAATTAAAACTAATTCTCACCTGTTAATAAACAGCTTTAGTTGATTCATCTACTAATTAAACAAATGAAAGCTTTCAGCTCTATAAAGAGTGTATATCAAATGTATCCTCTGTTGAGAGTGGTTGGTTGAAGTCATTATGTTTAAATGCCTCTCTGTCAGTCATGTGGAGATGGAGAATAAAATTAAGAATCTAGTAACCTGTTTGCCCCTCTTTATTTTTGACTACCAGGAATTTTGTTCCAGGATGCTGTGCTCTTAAAATTCCCCAAAGACTTTTACCTTGAGGGTTTTGGGGCAGGCTTCATGAAATACTGGAATGGCAGAAATCTATTGATTATGAAAGCTACTATCTAAATTCCCTAAGGGGAAAAAAAGATAAGTGCTCCAGTGAACTAGTATGCACTACATAGAACTGTTTGACTGAATATGATGTCTTCCCCCCCCCCTTTTTCTGTTTTTGTACATGCTGTGGACAGTACAGAGGAATTACTTTACCTTTAGTAGAAAATATTCATTCAGTATATGTGTATTGTAGACATGTTGATTTGGAAGATCTCCAAATTCACTGTGCCTGAAAGAAAGAGGTGGACTTGTTGATATATTGCCTCTTAAAGAGAATATGATAATATTTAAGGCAGTTTGGCACAGTTGGATAGTTGAAGCAATGCTGGTAAGTCTCATCTTCTGCTATAGAAAAATAGTTTGAAAGAAACTGTTGTTTCTCTATTGGTCACAGAAGGCTGGAAATACCAAACAGGTGAAGCAATATATTTTAATTCAGTAAGGGTGCAATCCTATGCATGTTTAGATGGAAAAAAGTCCTACAGTTCCCAGCATTCCCCAGGCAGTCATGCTGGGGAAATGCTGGAAGTTGTAGGACTTTTTTCTGTCTAAACATGCATAGGATTGCGCCCTAAATCTTATTTATTTATTTATTTATTTACTTACTTACTTACTTATTTCATTTCTATACCGCCCAATAGCCAAAGCTCTCTGTTAAATCTAAATCTTGTTAGTATAAGTATATAGAAATGTCTAAGTTGCACATAATTTTTTGTGAGACAGAATAGAAAGAATTGGCAGTTACAGACAGCGACTTTATTTCCTTATAACAGATTATACAGTTTAAAACGTTAGTTTTTTTTCTAGTACATCAAACAACACACAGTTGAGTACACTGATCAGGAGGGGGCTATAGATAATTATTTTGATGGAAGAAACTGACACCAAAACATAGGACTTGAATCTTCCCTTTGCACATAGAGAATCTTCCCTTTGCACATTGTGCATAACTGCAGTGAGGGAGCATTGTTAGGCTTCCTCACCACTGCTGGGTGATCAAGGGTGTGAGGTCAAGCAAACCCTGTTCACTCATTGGACACTGAGAGCTGGGTGAGTAGGTTGGTCTGGAGAGTTTATAAGCAAGCCAGTGCACCCACTCCCTCCATCAGCACATTCTCAGCCTGGTTTGGTCACTAATCAGATATGTGGGTGGGTGGGTGTCCTTTGCACAAACCAAACCCTAATTGTTCAGATTGCCAGTGTATTCACCATGCAGGCAGGATCAGCCTTCGCTATTTGATACGCAGGTTGGGGAATGGGTTTGTTGCCTTGCTATAACAGAGCAGGCCAGGCATCATATGTATAAGGTTCAGCAGCAAATGAAGCTCCACGTGGGGGATCAGTTGGGGCAAACCTATGTCACTGTTCATATTCGGTGTGGCACAACACCATGCCATCTATACATTTGGGTAGTATCTGGATTGTGCTCACAGCGTTACAAAGTCTATTCTACATCTAATGGAGGAGAGTGTGAGTGCAGTCTTCAAACAACCCCAGTCAGTTTTACTTAGGTGTAAATCAGTTTAGTTTCTTCCTTCAGTCAGAACAGTTTAAATTCAAGTGTGCTGGTTTTTAAGAGGTTTGTGCATCACACGCTCAAGGCTGCTTCACATGTTACTTCTTTTCTACATGAGTAGGAAGCATTCAGCATTTATCCCAGTGAATGTACCTGGTCAAAAAACAAACACACACATCAGATGATGTTTTAAAAGCACATGATAAGGGATGTGCATGTGTGTGTATCTGCATGTATCTGACTGATGTGTGTTATTTATGTTGCAACACAATAGCAGAACATCAGAGTTTGGCTTCCGCTTTTTACAAATTTTCCCAAGTCACCCAGTCCCTCAGGACTAGATAAATTCAACCCAAACTTAATTAAACTTTTGTGTGCTGCTATTCCTATAAAAGCCAAAGGGTTATTTAAGCATCCAAGAGTATTTATGCTCCCAATATAAATCCACTGATCTTAGTGGAGTCATTTTAGGATAATTTCCAGCATTTTGTGTAGTAGAAAAAAAAGACTTGTACTTTAGGAGGTTTGTGTTCTCATAACTCCAGCTGCTTCTATTCCATTTGGGCTCAGGTTTCTTCTGTTAGTGCTGCGCAGCATCATGGACTAGCATGTGTTCCCTAACAGACTACCAAGAGAGTAAATGAATATGGAATTTCCCTCAGATTTTGTGGAATCCCAAGCAATAAAAGGGAATCCTCTGGGACAGTGTATGTATACCAGTAATACTTTCATAATGGAATGTTGTAGTGATGGTCTCATGGCTTCAATGAGTGAGCGAGCATGAATGTCTTTCATAATGCCATTTAATGAAGCCTGATTTGAAGAAATAAAATGCACTCTAAATCTAGGATTTAAAACCAGATTTTCAGCAGTGTACAATTGGCAGTGCATATTAGACTGTGAGCAAATTCATGTTGATTCACATAAATGGAGAATCTGGGATTTGATGTTTTAGGAGCTACAAAGAGGCACATTTACTGGAAAGTGGATATGAAATGACTGGCTTGCCACCCAAGGCAAACTCTAAACTAGATTATTCCTATGCATGTGCTGCTTAGATTTGTATGATGTTAAATACAGGAAACGGGTACTTTCACAGTCACAAAGCCAACACAAAAAAGCAAAAGCTGAAGACCTGGGACATCTGATGTATTACAGTTACATGGTGCTCTTGGGTCCAAAACACCTTGACATACTCAGGATGCTTTCAGATGCCCTTAAAAGTATCTGCCTGGGGACACCTGCCAGTAGCTTCAGAGAACACCTTCCTTTTAAAATTTTGACTTACCAGTTCCAGCTAGAAGCACTGGGAAGGGTCCCCTTGCAAACCATCTTTATGCTACTATCTGTAGTTTAGTGTTTTATACTAATAGTCTGTCAGAATCAAAGAAACGTCTTACTTGTAGTGTATGTGGAGTTCCAGATAAATGTTTTGCCAAAAAGATCTCCCTCTCTTTGACTACAGAAGATGCATTAGTAGCTTATTAAATCAAAATAGCACATTATTAAACATACCAGAAAGGATATCCTTGGTTACACGGAATTCCTTTATTTTGTTCTTTTTGGAAAAGCAGCAGCAGCTTGGCATTTTTCTCCCTGTAAATGTTATAGTGTTCCTGTTAAACTAACATTAGCACTGGAATGTTAATGTTCATTGGAAACTAGATTTCAGTCATCCAGAAGGAAAGTGGTGCCCAGTCCTGGTGATGAAGACTGCCTTTGTGGAATTATTGAGTGGGCTGAGGAATGTCACAAATGAATCATGCAATTACTAATTCTAACCAGTTGATTAACAGGCAGTAGGAGTGTCAGATAGGTGAACACATGGCTAAGGGCTAGGTTTTAGCCCAAATATCAAAATTAAATATGTTGCTTTTTCACCCATAAGACTTGATGATTAGAAATTAGATGAACTGGACAAGTGACAGTGGAAAGGGTCAGGAGCCCACGGGCAAGATTCAGCTAATCTTTCCAATGACATTTCTGCCCTAATTTTTTATTTATTTCTTAAGCTTCCTTGGGACTCAGCTGCTTTGCAGCATCATTGAGTAAAACTGCAGTGACGCACAGCAGAAAAGGAGACAAGCAGAATGAAAAATAATCTAAAATCATAATGGGCACAGCCTGTAACATCCCTACTCTTTGTCAAAGATGATTGACCTGCCTAACCAAACGCAAAGCTAAAGGGATTGCAGTGAAGGTTTAAAGGGCAGTAGAAAGGGGGATATCTTAGAGTAAATGGTGGTAGCTTAAAGCCATAGAGGATTTTAGATTCTTTTCTTTCAATCAAACTGGCAGATAGTGTGACTATGTCTGCAAGTACGGCAACTGTGGAAAAACAAAGTAAATCAATTAGACTTTTCATTTGCCAACCCTGTGCAAAAATAATATATTCCTTCATTAGCTAGTGCCAGTAACATAAACACCACAATTCATATGCCGAGGAAACTTTATTGCTAATATGCTCTGAAGTCTTCAGAATAGAGAGAGAGAGAGAGTGTGTGTACATATATATATTCACATTTGTATGCCACCCTTTGTCCAAGGACTTCAAGGCCGCATACAGGAGGATATAAGGGGTCTTATCTGTCCTTCTTTTGGTTTTGATTACTATTATTTATTTTCATAATCTAATCGTTAGACATTTTGTTAATATGTCTGTGCATTGTGATAATTTCATGTAAACAAGGTTGTTGTATTTCAGAGCTGTACCTGTTTCCATTCATAAATGAAAAAATGTCTTAACTGTTACCTTTGAATATGATTATCATCTTCGTTATAACTTCTCTGCATCTTGCTGATGCTTTAAAATAGAATTATTTCATATCAAACAAATATTGAACTATAATATGGAAATTGACTTGGCTTCTGGAGTTATGCCCCAGCAGCTGTTAAAATAATTTCCTAACTTTTTTCTTCTTCTTTTATCCTACTCAGCATTATATGTAGTAGTTGAAATTTCTATTTTCAGTGGTACAAGGCAAGGCATTCTTGGTAGTGATGTCCATTCCCTGGAAGTCCTTGCCAAAGGAGATCCTTCCTGCCTCCTCTGTTTTTATATTTGTACTGTTAGGCCAAAGCCTTCCTCTTTACAGAAAATTTTGACAGCTACTGCTCATGCTACTTGGTGAACCAGATTTGTTTCCATGTATTTGCTTGCTGGTTTTATGGTGCATTGTTACATTTTAAAGATTTTTAATTTTTCTGTTTTATCAGGATTTTTTAAAAGAAAAACTATAGCTTTTAATGGATATACATTGCATTGACCACCTTCTGGCTGAAATAGCAACAAGAAGGCTCCTACCTAAAATCATTCTTGCTCACATTAGCTATTTCTTTGAGAATCTTCAGTCTGCTCTTATCCAGTAGTTACCAACCTTTGGGCCTTGATATTGTCACTACTGATGTAGTAGAGACTTCACAACCTACTGAAATAGATTAATCCCTACCATTGTAACAAATAGTATGGTTTGGCCTTTACAGTTTTGAGAAACTGTATAATGCAGTTCAATTTCATAAATGCATACCACTATACATTTTTGGGGTAGTTGAAACCTAGTTGCCCAAGAAATCTCTTCAAATTCTTCTCCAGGGAAACAAAGCTTTAAGTTTTAGTCACAAAATTAATTTTTAAATTAGCCCAGTGAATTTAAATTATATTCTTTAATTTAGATTAAGGTGATGCATACATGAATATGTTTATTTTTATTTATTCTGAAATAAATACTCTTCTGAAACTGCAGCTGTCATGTCAAGTTATAAAACAATTATTCTTTTACTTTGCACTTTTTATCATGCTTGTCATTACAGCAAAAATGTGAAGTAGGTCACAGCATGTAATTGGGGTGTTTGCTTGAGTATAAAGAAGCAATCTACCTGATTGTTCATAGGGAATTGTATTTCACCTGATCCCTTTGAAGACAGGTAATAACTGCTTTGCTCTTTACTATTAGATAATGCATCCTGAATGGCATGCTGATTCAACATGGAAAATGTAATGTATCTTCAAGGGAAGTATCATGTAGCAGATCTGTGGCTGCAGATCTGTAGAAGAATATGACCTGCTTTGCACATAATGCTAACCGGTGGTTTATTTAACCCATGGGTTGTTGAATTCTGGGTTGTGATGTGTGAACCCAGCCACGCTAACAAACCAAGGTTTGTTAACCATGAACAACCCAGAAAGACAGAACTCATGATTTGTTGTAGAGTTGTGAACTCTGGGTTGTTTAAACCATGGGTTGTTGTTATATATGACCGCACTTGCTTTATATGCCAGTACTTCAGTACCACAAAGGCATTTGGCATACAGGGAGGGATGCGGGCAAAGGAAGAGGGAAACAACCCAGGAATTGAGAAAACAAACCACGGTTTGTTCAGTCATCCATCAGACAAACCCAGGGTAGGGCAACAAACCATGGGTTAATGTTATGTGTGAACCTGGTCCATATTTTCATGTAGCTTAAGGTATCTACCGGTGACTTCTAAAAGTAATGTGACAAGCTATTCTGACATGTGTTGCTTCCTCAGATGAACGTTTCTGAAATATGGACTGTGCACTATAATTGGCTAGGTAACTCAAAGCAACTAGATTTGGTCCAATGTACTTGGTCTTGTAGCCCTTCCAGGGAATGGTTGCTCTTTGTCCTGCTGCTGAGGCCAAGACAGCTAATAACTGCCACTTCTGTTGGTGAGAGGACAACTCTATCAAGGGACATCCTATGAGGATTCTGACTTCTATTAAGCCAGCTGCCCATGGGAAGAGCAGGAGCAGCTCTGACCTGGACATTACCTGCTCTACTCCCAGATGGGGTTGGGGAAGCAGGTACTTCGAGAGAGGGGTCGCATTTTGCTCCATTGTTGAAGCCAAGACAGCCAGAAGTTGAGTAGGAACCAGGAATGGGGGGAAGGAGTCTCTTCCTTTGTCTAGGGGGAACATTTACATGTGGAAGCTGGTCCCAGCTGAGAATGTCAACAACTTTATTGAAATATGTTTGTAAGCCACCACACTGTTCAGCCATACTTTCTGAAACAGAGGGCAATGTTATTGAATGAATTGCCTCAATAATGTATGTTCATCCAAATAGTCTCCACAATCTGCTACAGAATTGAGTAGATCAATGCCTTTACAGATGAAGGGCCTCTGGATTTGATATGAAGTTGCTAATACCCATCTGGGAAGAAGGAATTTAATTTCCTTGTGGAGGAATCTGGCCGTCTTCTGGCTTTCATGGAACTATATTGCCAGAAATACTTCATGGACCATCTTGGCAGAGAGAACATCTTTCTGCGCAGTTGTATGAAAAGTTGGAATGACCTTGAACATGTGCCTGAAAACTGCAACATGTGTCATCACTCAGAATATTCAACAGGAAGCTCTTAGTACTTTGGAGCTCTAATGTCCTGAATCCAATTGGATTTGTTTCCCTGCTCAAATTCTGGTAAAGATAAAGTCTAGAATTACTTAAACTCCTTTATAGTTACCTGTTGCAAAATGTTGCAAAACATTTATTACACAATTATTTTGAAGATAGTTTTATATAGTTTATTATCAAACAACATCAAGCTAAATCTAAAGCATTTAGTGCTTGATTTTCAGCGTTGTCACATTTCTTGGAGGCTTGTGGTGCAGTCCACTTTAATAATAAAAACAGAGTGGTGTAGGTTCTGCCCTTTAAAATAAAAAATCAAAACTTTGTTTCAAGGTAACTGAAATTCTGGACTCCAAAAGCTTAATTCTGTGATTTATAATCATTATGCAGATTAAGCATATTTAGAGAGCAATCCTGTGGCCACTAGACGGTGGCTAGGCATCCATAGGATATGCCGTTTTCTTGGAACTGACCTCGGACCCCGTGCTCCAAGGTCAGTTCCCAGAGAACCAACCTCCCCCCACTTCCACATTGTCTCCAAGGCAGTGCGGAATGGCCCTGTCCTCCACACTCGCAAGAGGAGCACGGAGTGGCTGGAAAGGGGTGTGGCTGGGGCGTTCTGGGGCGGGGAGGGCGTAGCTGTGTGTATGATACATCCAATGTGTCATACAGCAGCCTTCTTCCCCGCTCAGCCTGCCTGCTGCTAGACAGGCACAACTGGCTGTCTAGCCAAAAAATCAGGGCAGGAGAAGTGCGGAGGGAATGATCCCCTCCGTACTTCTTCTGCCCTGCCTTGGATAGGTAGTAACCTCCGAGTTCGGAGGCGGCCGCCTATCTCGGTAGGATTGCGCCCTTAATCTACATAATTTATTCTGCTTTGGCTAGACCTAGGGAAAGGCATCTGAGTTTCATGAGCCCTGGCTAACACACTTTCAAGCATATTGTCATTGTCTAAAGGCGCAAACTTTTTTCTGTATAAAGATGAATAGGATTGTGCCTTCAAGAACTAGAAACTTGTTTCATTTTAAATGAAAGCACAGGTCCTCAGAATGCTGGATTCCATGCCAATACCAGTTTCTGGGCTTATGGAGTGATCTTATAGCTGCAAAATGCATACAGTCAGCATTATGTAGGCTGTTGCATTGTGAAAATCAAGTTCATTCTTCCTTCAACACTTTCCTCTCTCATTTGGTGGATTTATTTCTGCTTCTACCTTGCATACATTTGAACTGAATTGTTGTCTCATGGAGAAGTGAAGTAGACTTTTCTTTTTCTGGGAAGTGCAGAGTTTAGCTGCCATCACCAAATTAGAAAAAAAGGTTCCTAAGGAATTTGACATAGTCACTAGTATCTATGTAGAATATACCCTGTTAAGATCACATTTAATCTGCTTATGGAGGATTTCCTCACAGTAGTTCATAACTCTGCTTCGGAATATCTAGAATGTAAGAAATTCGCACCACAGACGGTACAATGATCCAATCTACCCACGTACTTTCCAACAAAGGCGGCTTCATGTCTTTTCAATTATGTGCAGTCTGGCAGGGGCTATATACCAGTGGTTTAGAAACTTGTACAGGCATTTCTTTATATTTATGCAGATCAGCCTCTTGACATTCGCTACCCAGGTATAGTTCCAGGCTTCCTCCTCTAGTTTGTCACCTACATCCACTTCCTGTGTCAAAAATGTGAAACCTGTATTTTTGATGAAAGTAATATTGAATGAAAGCAATATCTGATATAGTTTAGAGTTTTTCAGGGCAAACTGAGGTAATTGGAGGTAGAAATGCCTCAGATTGATTTATAGAGCAAGACTTTGTAAGAATGTGTTTATTGCCAACAGACTTCTCAGATTTTGTGAATGCATACCCCAGCATAGATCATGCTTGCAGTGGAAGCTGGAAGTGAACTTTATTCTTTGCTTGATCATTTGTAGCAATATTCTGTGTGCTGAGGTAGATTGCCTGGTCTCCTTTTGCTTGCCCAGTTGTAAAATTGGCATTAAAACTCCTCTAGACCCCCTTCAGTAGCAGATGTTGCACTAAATTTCTACTTCCATAAAGAAAAGAATATTTGTGTAGCTTCATTATTTCCACTTATTCTGCTGTGTTCGTCTGTTTAAATTCTTTTTATTTGA
Organism: Heloderma suspectum; assembly: GCF_057233095.1. Lineage (NCBI taxonomy): Eukaryota > Metazoa > Chordata > Lepidosauria > Squamata > Helodermatidae > Heloderma > Heloderma suspectum. The sequence continues at coordinate 94,285,419 of NC_139459.1, forward strand.
GAGTGTCTTAAGGTGTCAAAACAAGAAACGGTTGTAGGAAATTGTAATGTAAAATTGGTTACATGGGCAAAATTATTCCAGTTTCTTTGTGCTAATTATGAGAGCACGCTGACTTTTTGCATGTTATAGCCTTTGATAAGGGAGTGATGGGCTTTTGTATTCGTGAACCTCTAGTTTCAGTAGACTGGATCTTAGTAAGCATACACTCTTTCTACCTTACCAGTGAGAGAAAGAGAGAGAGATTTTTTATGGCAGGTTCTGGAAGTATTTCCAGTAAAGACATTACTCTGCAGTGCACCCACTTCTCTGTTTGTTGCATACTGTTCTCTGAATTACACATACGGACCTGCTGGGCAGGAAACTGTGGGGGTAAAGGTACGATTTTATGACCTTTGGTGGCATGCACCTGACTATATTTCTGACATTGGTGTACCTTTCTCAGTTTTTTTCAAAGCAAGTTAAAGAACAAAAAATGTTCTTTGAGCCTTGATTTCAAGGGATACAGAGCAGGCAGTGACATAGTTCACATTTATCTTTATTCTCAGCTGCACAGTTACTATTTTAATTACTTACTAGGATAGTCAATAATGGATTCATTTTTAACTGTCAGTCTTCTCCCCTTAAGCATGGGTAGTTGTAAAATATTTTACAAATACATTTAATAGTATAGTCTTCATACCCTGTCTTACAGACAGATAGGTTTTCTTGCAAAAATAGTTTTCTTCAGAGTCTCCTCTTTAAAATTCCTCCCTTCAAGTGAACAGCGTATGTGTGAGGAAAAGGAGCCATAGTGCCTGGGAGTTGAGCTCCTCTGTGACTGCCAAAAGTTGACTGTTTGAAAAACAAGCAATAATAGGAGGACAGTTAGGGAAATCAAGGGGCCAGTGGGGCCCTAGCTCTGTGCTGTGGATATAGGAAAGGAGAGGTTAAAGGATTATGCAGACAGCACAGCAGGCAGGAGCTTTAGGGAATTTATATTTATCCTGCAAGTGATGTCAGAACCACAACAAATAAAAGCCATGAGTGGCTGTGACAGTTTAGCTCATAGAAAACAGAGCATAGGAATGACATATTTAGAGATTGTTGCTAACACATGTTTTGCTAGAGTCTGTCCGTTCATAGCCCACTCTATCCCCAAATTGCAGGCTGTGTACAGCATTTCTTCATGTGCCATGCACATTTTTGTCTGCATATCTGTAGCTTTGCATCTACTAACAGTCTGCTTTAGATGAGTCCATATTTAAGGATGGATTGGTCAAGCTGAAATTGTCTAGCCCCACTGAGAAAATATCTTGGAATTTGGGAATAAAGTGCTCATGGGTTTCTTCTATCTTCTCATTCCACAAACCTTCCACTTTTTTAAAAATCCTGCCCCCCTTACCTTTTTGTTTTCAGCTGTACTCTTATTTGTTGAGCCAGGTATCTGTTGACCTTTAATCACATGGTACAATCCTCTCCTGTATGACACATTTGAGTTGGTCTACTGTGTGCCCCTTGGAGGAGTACATCATAAATGATCACATTTAGAAGCAGTAGAACTAGCAGCTCTGATTAAGCGCATAATACACAAAATAGGCACGGAAAAGTTTTATTTATAAAATGATTTTGCATGGACTCATAAATATATTAATGACACACTACTAAATATTAGCAGTATACTATTTCTTCCTCCTGGTGTGGCTTTTAACAGAAAGAATGCATGCTACTGGAAAAAGCTCAGATTAAATTTAGCTTCTCACAGGAATCTAAGATAACCATGGGCAATATCTTAGATATAACCAATGTGTTTACTGCAGCCCTCTTTTACATGTGTGCATAACAGTTAGAGAATGGCAATGAATACTTTCGTGACATGAGGATTTACTCATTTATAACATTTGTTGAGCATCAGCAGGAAGGAAAATTATGAGGTGGACAACATCCTGTAGGATGTGGAATTCCTCCAGTGAAATGTAGAGTACTAGTCACTCACTATTTTGAAGAACTGAAGATGAATCTCATCTCATTTAATTGGATATTAGCTTCTGTTTAGATTCATATGTAATCCAGAGGCTACATAAAGACTTTCAGTGCAGCCTGTACATCTTCAATATTTTTTCTGGAATCTTCAGGTTTCCGATTTAATTAAAAACAAAAAGTCAGTTTATAGCTCTGCCAAAGTTTTGAACATGTAAAAGCAAACTCCCAAAGGTTAAAAGGTTAGAAACAAGCGCATTCTGTGTCTTTGCCAGTTCTCATGATTACTAAATCTGTATGGGTAGCCAATCGGCATGTATCAGCCCATACGTTTGCAGTGTTATACCTCCAATACTGTATTCCTACTGGCACATGTATTGGCTTGCATATGCAGCAGTCAGTTTTAAATGTAATGCTGGCCAGCAGCGGCAGAAGATGTACCACTGACTGAGGCAAGAGGACATGCACTGCTGTGCCCCTTGGCCCCAAATTTAGAGATGGGGCGGGCAGCCTCTCCGGAGAGGCATCCATGCCTGAATGTGGCACTTTGAGGGCTCCTTCCTCAAAGCAAGGCATTGTGATGTGGCCTTGGAGACTGCCTGTACTACCCATACACTGCTGCTGCCGCTGCACTCCCCCCTCCCCTGTTGTGGCAAATGCCACAGTGGGAGAGTAGCAAACAAGCAGGGCTTCTTGGAGGAGCAATTCCCTCATCTCTCTCTGAGGCTATGCACTGATTTGAGTCCCCCAAATGAGAGAGGGCGAGCAGCCTCTTCAGAGAGGCCACCTGCCTGCCTGTCTGATCCCCCATTTTGGGAGAGTCCTCCAAGCAAGAGATCGGGCAGGCAGGCAGGCAGATGGACAGGTAGGCGGCCTCTCCAGAGAGCCCACTTGCCCACCCGATCTCTGAGTCCTCTCCCAAAGTGAGAGATCGTGCTGACGGCCTCTCTGGAGAGTCTGCCTGCCTGACTCTCACTTTGGGAGAGGGGTCAGAGCAAGAGATTGGGGAGTGGGATGCTCCTCCAAGGAGCCCTGCTTGCTTCCTGCTCCCCTGCTGTGGCATATGCTGCAGTGGGACAGCAGGGCTGGTGTGGCAGCTGTGCCTGCAGTGGCCCACCCAGCAGCAGGGGGGGGCAGTCTGCATCCCCTCCTGATCCACCACCTGAGCAAGAGATTGGCTCTTCGGAGGGCTGGCCCTGATGCTGGTCTAGAAAGACATTTACTGTCTGCTTAGCAATGTCATATTTAAATAATGGCTGATGCTACTCTGTTGTATGGGATCTAAGAAAATTTATTGTTTCCAGATATTCTTTGCTTAACCTTGCTATTTTACTTTTTAAGGCTTTAACCATGAGCCAATTACCTCCTCATTTTCTTCTCAAACTTACTTCCTTGTTTTGAGTGACATGTGAATTTGCTGTACATCAAGATCTGGAATGTTTCAGTTTTGTTCTGAATTTGGGCCACCTCTGGGACTTTTTCTGGGAAATATAGCTGTCTATTGCACTATATATAACCAAATATAATAAGGCTGGTCTTCTAGCTCATGATGATGGGTGGTGTGGGGGGAGAGGAAATCCTAAGCTTGCATAAAAATAAAAATTTTATTGGCTCAACACATTTCAAATTAAAACCTCCTTCTTTGGGGCACGTTAAAAGCATACCACGTGTTCTGTTTTAACTGGAAAATGTAATTACTTCACCAGAATTTTTGAATTAATTTTCATACTTGGCCTGAGTATTTGTATCTTAGCATCAAGGAACAGTACCAATAGGGACCAGAAAAAACAACTGTAAGGCTTGAAACCAAAATCAAACAAGAATGGTAGAATACTTTTCAGTCTTCTTTGGAAGAAGCAAGGGAGAGGGAATCCCCCAGAAGAATCTCTAAAGAGTTTTTTCCTTGATAAAGACTGGTGTCGAAATGCATTGGGAATTCAGTTGGTGCAGCTGTTTCTTGTTTGATCTTACAGTCAACCTTGGAGACTGCTGGGGTTTGAATGATAAGAGTAATCATTTCAAAGTTTTTTTAAAAAATCTATCCAGCTGAGCATAACAATATCCACAGAGACTAAGAGACAGAATAGTTCAGTGAAATGTGAAGTGTAAATTGCACAGTTGCAGGACATTCAGTTTCAAACAGTTTAAAAAAGAAACCTCACTGGTCTAATTCATATTAAACGCAACAGAAGAATCAAAGTTGTGGACGCAGAAACTTCTTGTAGTCTATTTCATCATACTGCAAATGCGAGATGGGCACCAAGATTACATTCTCTTTGGTTATATGTAGTTCTTTCTTACATCACCAGAGAATTTCATCTGGACATCCAGCTTGTACCATTTTGATTACTGCAAGAATATAAGGAACTGCTCTATTTATTTATTATAATATTTTTATACCACTTAGAGAGCAATCCTGTGTCCCCTAGACAGCATCTGGGGGAGATAGGATATTTCAGTTTCCTGGATCGGAGCCAGAGACAGGGCTTTCGGCTCAGAGCCAGGAAACTGCGCTCCCCTCCTGCTTGCAGCCAGTGCAGAGAGAACCGCACTGGCTGCTGTTACGAGTTCGCAGAAGCGAGCTCATAGGAGGTGAAAGGGAACATTCCCAGAGGCAGGGAGGGGAGGAGACTGGGACGTGGGAATATGAGGTATCCCCAGCTGTCCCCAGCCTCCTTCCCTCCTCCTCCCTGAAGCCACCGCTAGATGGGCAAAATCACCCGTCTAGCTAAGATGCAGAGCAGGAGGCATGAGGTGTCTCCCGCTCTGCATTGGATACTTGTAAGACTCTGAGTTAGGAGGCCTACAAGTAGCCAGGGCGCATCCCATAGTATTGCGCCCTTAATATATTAAAATCCTTAAGCAGTTCACAGTAAAATACAATATAACAATTTAGCAACAAAATAAAAATACATAATTTAAAATATTAAAATGTTAAAACATTACAACACCATAAACAGTAAATTGGGTAGTAGCAGAGTGCCAAGCAGGTCAGGGAAAGCCTGTGTGAACAGGTGTGTTTTCAAATTAACTACAGTTTCTGTCTCTCAGTCTTCATGTGGGGAATTATTCTGAAGAGTAGGTAATGCCATTAAGAAGGTTCACTTATGTGCTGCTACCTGCTGACATTCCAGTGGCCACAGAATGACCAATAACGCCTCCTCAGAAGATCATAGGGGTCGACTGGGTACATGTGGGGGAAGATAGTCAGCTAGGTATCCTGGACCTGAGTCATTTAGGGCTTTGTATGTCAACAAAACCTTGTATGTGGCTTTGTAGCTAACATGCAGAGTTCTCCAGGGTTCCTGTCAGATGTTTCTCTGTCCCAGCCTCATGGTCTTTAAAGCCGAATGCATTCTACCACTGAGCTGATGACCTTTCTTGACCTACTGACTTGAACTTAAAACAATTCTTGGATGGGGTTCCACTTACTTTGAAGACAATGGCTTGAAGTTTAGGTGCGCTCCTGGATCCAGCCTTGAGCTTGGATGCCCAGGTGATGGCAGTGGCCAGGAGTATGCACACATTACTGAGGCTGATGCATCAACTGTGCCCATTCCTTGAAAAGTTCGATCTTGCAATGGACGCACATGCCTTAGCTATATCTCATTTGGATTACTGTAATGTGCTCCATGTGGGGCTGCCTTTGAAGAGTGTTCCAACACTTCAGCTGGTCCAGAATGCCTTAGCTAACCTGTTGACTGGGCACTATATAACTCTTGCTAAAACAGCTTTACCAACTAGTAGTAGATTCAAAGTGCTGATTATGAATATTGAAGCCCTAAACAGCATTGGGCCTGAAGGACCTCCTTCTCTTATATGAACCTGCCTGGATTTTAAAAACTCAAAAAACTGTAGTAGTTTGGCGATTGCCACCACTCTTGACTGTTCTATTGCAATTAGGGATGCTTCATAAAATCCCCCAAATTATCTGGGCATTAGTATAATAAGTGCAGCAAAGCAGTACTGGCTAAAAAGCAATAATAATAGCCTTCCTGTACTGTCTGGTGAAGATTATTTAGTTACCATAGCCCACCCCCCAAACTCTGTTCCAAGAGTCTTTCATTTCAAGCCACAGCAACAGATTTCAAAATGTTGTCAGCCAACTATTACTTGGGCTTTTGCAGTTTCAGATAAACAGTACAGCTTACCTAAGTATGAGGAAGAGAGTCTGACAATTGAATTTGCTGAGACACGTGACTCCTTCCTTTTTACCAAAAAATGGTCATTATTGGCAAAAGGAGGCCACTCCTCTGCTGATGTGGACCAGTTAATAGCTGACAAGTCTCAGAAAGACTGCACAGCAGGGGTGAACAACATGTGCCCTTCCAGATGTTTTGGCTGCCAACATAGCCAGTGGTGAGCTATGATGGGAATTGCAGGCCAAAACATCTCAAGGGCTACAAGTTGCTCACTCCTGCTGTAAAGGAAAGGACTTGAAAAAAGCCAATCAGAAAAGGGTAAAACGTGACTGATACCATGTCTGTAGTAATAAGGAATCACCTGCCCAGCAACAGGATTATCTGTTCAAATGGGATGCAGGGAATCCAAGAAAGAAACACATTCAGTCAGAGCTATAACAGTGATTGAGAAAGCCTTTTTGAGTGGAAAGATACGACTGCCCCCTGCAGGCTGTGGCAACCAGAAGCACATAAGGGAATATAAGCAGATGGGCTGCTTATAATTGTGTTTTTTGGCCCCTTGGAAAAAAATGGAGCTCATCAGGTTAAGTTGGCCAAACTTTAAAAAACCTGGCCAATATGGGTTGCATTCATTGCAAAGTCCCATTGAAACGAATTTGTTTGCAGTATTGACTGTTGAATCAGGTCCCTTTGTATGTAACATAGGCCAATACGGTTTACAGAGAAGGTACATTTGCTGTATGTATACTGGGGTGTGTTTGCCATGGCTAATACCGTAAAGGGTGGAAGGTGAAATTCATCTGTAAACATGCAGTGGACTCATGTTAGGATCCTCAGCAATCAAAGCTCTTTGGATGCACCTACCATGTTCCCTGTGAGGTTTACAGCCACACTTCTTCCTTTGATAGTTTACAGTGTTCTCTGGGAGTCATTTGGTACATAAACATGTATGTTGCATAAAGTATAACTTGATCTTAATGACAGCAAAACCTTATGTATTCATCAGAGTAAGTAAGCAACATGCGTTAACTGAGATTATTATGTGTTGAATTTCAGCTACATAAACATTTTAACCATCTTCAGAACTCAATCCATGATAAGCTTGTGCTGTTGATTTCTGCTCACAGTTCTCAGGAAATATGTATCTAGAAGTTGGACCATATTTTTCTTTCTAGCACTGATTTGTAAGGGTGGTCCTGAATTCAAAGAAGCTCATACACTTCTGTGTCCCTCAGAACTCTTAAAATAAAATGAGCATTTTGAATGTTTAAAGCAATGTTTTATTCCTACTTTTCCCCAATAAGATTTTTAAGTACCTGTATTTAAATATAAAATGGATAAAAAGAAGTCAGTATATTTAATGTCTTCTGTAATACTTCATGTTTAAGTTAATGTTAATTCCACACCTCTCAATTCTGAACGTGCGTTATCTAATGTATAAATAAGGTCTGAATATTCATAACAACAGAACTGTGAGTATCTTATAGAAATGATGTAAACTGAACTTTGTGAAGTCAAATACGAACCTAAATGCTCAGTATGTTACTTAAATGTGTAATTCTGGCTAGTTTATTTTAACATATAATTTTAAAGCTATACACTTTGACCATTTTAGGAAGTTAATAGAAAACTATCTACCTGTGACACAAGAGTTGAAATATTATTATTTTTTTATTATTATGATTATTAAATTTATTAATCGCCCATCTGGCTGGTCACCCAGCCACTCTGGGCGATGTACAGCGTATAATAAACCAGTTTAAAACAATAAAATTCTACAGTAACGTTTTCTAAAATACCCTAACCTACCCCAAATGCCTGCCTGAACAACCACGTTTTTAATGCATGACAGAAGCTCATTAAAGAGGGAGCATGGCGGAGTTCCCTAAGGAGGGAGTTCCACAGAGTGGGGGCCACCACAGAAAAGGCCCTCTCCCTCGTCCCCACCAGTCTAGCTGTCCTGGCTGATGGGACAGAGAGAAGGCCATCCGAGGCTGATCTTGTTAAGCGGCCTGTCTGGTGTTGCCGGAGGCGCTCCTTAAGATAGGCTGGGACGGAATCATATAGGGTTTTAAAGGTCAAAACCAACACCTTGAATTTGGCCCGGAAAACAACTGGTAACCAGTGCAACTCCTTCAGCACTGGAGTGATGTGATCTCGCCGGCGGCTGCCTTTAATCAGGCAAGCTGCCGCATTCTGTACCAGCTGCAGCTTCCGAACCGTCTTCAAGGGAAACCTCACATAGAGCGCATTACAGTAGTCTAAACAAGAGGAGACCAGGGCATGTACCACCAATGGGAGCAGATGGTCGGGAAGGAAGGGGCGCAGCCGCCGTATCAGATGGAGTTGATACAGCGCTGTCCAGCTCACAGCTGACACCTGAGCCTCCATGGACAGCTGGGACTCCAAAATGACCCCCAGGCTGCAGACTTGGTCTTTCAAGGGTAGCTGTACCCCATTCAACACCAGGTCAACATCCCCCAGCCTCCTCTTGTCTCCCACCAAAAGTGCCTCGGTCTTGTCAGGGTTCAGCTTCAGCTTATTCCTCCCCATCCAGCCACTCACCGTCTCCAGACATTTGGACAGGGATTCTACGGCCAACCTTTGTGAAGATTTGAATGAGAAGTAGAGCTGCGTGTCATCCGCATACTGATGACACCGCACCCCAAACCTCCTGATGATAGCCCCCAGCGGCTTCACATAGATGTTAAATAGCATCGGGGAGAGGATGGAACCCTGTGGCACCCCACAAGTAAGTGGCCACGGATCCGAAACCTCCTCTCCCAGCGCTACCCTCTGGTACCTGCCGGAGAGGAAGGACCGGAACCACCGCTATACGGTGTCTCCAATGCCCATCTTCTCCAGGCGGTCCAGGAGGATACTGTGGTCAACGGTATCAAAAGCCGCTGAGAGGTCAAGGAGAACAAGGAAGGAGCATTCACCCCTATCCAGAGCCCTCCTCATATCATCTACCAAGGTGACCAAGGCTGTTTCTGTCCCATGCCCAAGCCTGAAGCCCGACTGAAATGGGTCTAGATAATCAGTTTCTTCCAAGTGTGCCTTCAACTGCATCGCCACCACCTGCTCAATCACCTTGCCCAAAAATGGCAGATTTGAGACTGGGTGAAAGTTGTTCAGAACTTGAGGATCTAAGGAGGGCTTCTTTAGGAGCGGTCTTATCACTGCCTCCTTGAGGGCTGAAGGCATCACTCCCTCCTCAAGGGAGGCATTCACCACCATCCTGATCCCCTCACCCAGTCTCTCTCTGCAGCCCATAATGAGCCAAGATGGGCAAGGATCAAGTAAGCAGGTGGTCGGCCTTACAGATGAAAGCACCTTGTCCACTTCATCAGGAGGAAGAAGCTGGAACCAATCCCACAAAACCGGTTTGCCACAGGCCGCCTCTTGCTCACTAACTGTATCCACAGAGTGCAGAGTAACACTCCTAATCTGATCAATCTTATATGCAAAGTGCCTTGCCAAGGCCTCACAGGAGGCCTTAGAATGCTCCAGTGGTTCAGGAGCCACAGGACCGACCAGGCTCCGGACCACTTGGAACAGCCTCCTGGGACAGCACTCTGCAGACGCGATAGAGGCAGCATAATATTCCTTTTTTGCTGCCTTCACCGCCACATGATAGGCTGAAGATACAGCTCTAGCTTGTGTCTGATTGTCTTTGGAGCAAGACTTCCGCCACCGGCGCTCTAGCCATCCCACCTCCTGTTTCAGAGCTCGTAACTGTGGATTGAACCATGGTGCAGTCCGAGCCCTGTTCAGGGGGAGAGGGCATTTTGGAGCCACCCGATCTAATGCCCCAGTGATTGTGGCATTCCAGCCACCCACCAGGGTCTCGACCGAGTGGCCGTTGGCGTGCCCCAGAGAATCCCCAAGTGCGTTCAGGAATCCATTTGGATCCATAAGACGCTTGGGGCGGACCACTTTAATGGGTCCTCCACCCCTGTGGAGGGGTTGTGGAACCCAGAAGTCCAACGTTACCAGATAGCGATCTGACCATGACAAGGGGGTGGTGGATATACCCCCGACTTCAAGATCACTCCCTGCTTCTCCAGAAACAAACACAAGGTCTAGTGCATGACCAGCTACATGGGTGGGCCCAGTTAGAATATGGTGAAGCTCCCAGGAAGCCATGGTCTCCATGAAGTCGCGAGGTGCTCCTGTGAGGATGGCTTCCGAATGTACGTTGAAGTCCCCCAACACCAATAAGTTAGGGGACTGTACATGCACATCAGAGACCACTTCCAAGCACCTCAGCCAGGGAGTCAGTTGTGCAGCGGGGTAGACGGTTCATGAGCAGAATCCCCAGACTGCCCTTCGGGCCCAACCTCCAGTACATGCACTCAGCAACCTTGGTCTCCCGGAGAGGGGGTCTGGTGAAGACCAAAGACTCTCAGTAGATAACAGCTACTCCCCCTCCCCGATCCCCAGCCCTTGGCTGCTGCTGTGCATACGAAAATCCGGCTGGGCACATGGCTGCAAGGGTTGGAGCAGCAGCCTCGACCAGACAGGTCTCCGTAATACATGCCAGGTCTGCACCCTCATCCAGGATCATGTCATGGATGAGGGAGGTTTTCTGGGTAACAGACCTGGCATTGCAGAGCAGCAAATGAAGGCCAGAAGATGGGGTCACGCCACCCCCAGCCATCCTTTGGCTCTGGACAGGCCCGGAGCAGGGGACAGATACTACACATCTCTCCCTTGTTCCCCTTACCTGGCATGGCCTGCCCCTAGCGCTCCGCCAGTGCCTGCCGCCCAGCCTCGGTATGTTCTGGCCCCAACAGTCCCCCCACTGCCTCCATCAGGTGGACACATGCCCCCTCGCTCCCGCCTATCAGGCAGGCTACCCACCCCTAAAAACACAACAGAATCCCACAGAAATTAAAAAATAAATAAATTTAAAAATCCCCTTAAAAATACCGCCAGGCAGGAGTCCACGGTAGTGATAGTGGTGGTGGTGGCGGCACAGCAGCAGCAGGCCCAGCAGCAGCAGCAGCAGCAGCAGGCACGCCTCTTCCCCAGTGGTAGCAGCTTCTCCTGCAGGCCCTGGCTCTCCCAGGCCACCTCAGCCAGCCAGCTTAGTAGCCCCTCCAGGAAGGGGCAGGTGGAAGCAGCACAGCTGGCTGGGTACCTGGGGGCCTGGTCCTGCAGGGACTGGCGGTCTGCCAGGCAGAAGTCCGCAGGGAAGGCCTGGTGTTGGTGGCGGTGGCGGCGGCAGCAGCAGGCCCAGCAGCAGCAGGCACGCCTCTTCCCCAGTGGTGTCAGCTTCTGCAGGCCCTGGCTCTTCCACAGTAGAAAGAGTACTATCACAGTACTATGTATATCAGAAGGTAAAAACACACAGCAGTGAAAAACTAAGCTATGTGGAAGCACTGGGTCACAAAACGGATCATGATTTTACATATCCCCACATACCCACACAGAGAAGGTGGGCAGTTGTATCCTAAAACAGCATGCTATGTTCTCTCAAGGGATGTATCAGGCCCTTCACTAAAGGCACAGTGCAGTCTCGAAAAGAGAACCTCCAAAGTGGTCACATGAAGTGACTGAGAGTCAGAAGCATTAATAGCTTCAATGCTACATCTAAGCTTCAGGGAACCTGGCAAGGTTCCATAGGGGCTTACATCTGAGTAGACACATATAGGATTGTCCCATTAGTGAAGCTTGTAGCTGGAGTCACTTCTTTGTATCCCCTTGTGCCATCACTTCTGTGGTCACTTTGTACACTTCTGCTCTCCCTGTGATGCAAAGAGTGACCTGGATTAGCTGGGTTGGAAAGCTGATGTGTGATGAGGAGTCCTGTCAAGGAGACAAACAGTTGGGACTTACTGTCTGGCCCCTTCCAGCCAGATGATCTCGTGAAGTCTGCATATCATATGACCCAGTCTCTTTGCCAGTTACAAGACGTATTCTGCCTTGCTTTTTATTGGGCTGCTCTTATCATGGCGCAACTATGCTCTGAAACACATCACCAATCCCCAGCAAAGCCATAGACAAATCCTTTGGAAAGACACAAGCAAGAAAGCAAAACAGTCACAGACTTGGCAGTTCTTGATGTTCTAACAAAAGAAGCTTTTTGTCTCATATCAACAGGAAGAACACGGTGATATAATATTATCAAATGATAAATATTTCATTAAAACCTCAAGTCTACAAGTATCCAGCCAATCAAATGGAATGACTGGCAACCTTTTCGCATAGTCTTTGTAAGACTGGCTCAGCATGAAGATTGCTCATCAAAATAAGACATATTGCAACACTTTGCATTATCATTGCAACAGTCTGTAATGTTCCCATCCATTGCATGGCATTTCTCCATTTAAAGCCAACTTGGCTCTGGGAATTTTTCAGTGGACAAGCCAGATTTGTTTTTAGTTGTTTTGTTTTGTTTTGGGGGTGGGGTGGGGTGGGGATATAACATGCAGCACTAGAGCCTCAGTTCACTCCTCTTATCTAATGTCAATTTCTTTCTTTTCTCTTTCACATAAAGTATATACCAAATGGATTAAACAAGTTGGATTGGATCCAGATTTAGAGTAGCCCTATTGAAATCAATTGGACTTAAGATAGTCATAACTTGTTTTTTTGAGCACACCTGCTCTTCCTGACAGGCAGAAGCCAGGTATGCGTTATGGAGCTCTTGCTGGATCATCCCGACAGATTCTATATGGAATAGTGGTTGGTTGGGTGGCATTCTGGTGGCTGAGCTAAGTGGATCTGCGCTTTCTTCCTGTCAGGAGAAGTCCTTCAACTGAACTCTCCTTCCTGCCGCACCTTCTAGAACCCGTTGAAAAGTAGCTCCTAAGAGTTAGGGAAAGCTCTGGAACAGTGTTCAGCTCAGCATTGAGGACTGCAGGTGTGTGTGTGTGTACACAGGTTGGGATTTGGCAGAAATCAGAGACATTTCCCCTTGGATGAGCAGAAGAGCTTTCCACCTGCACTAGGGTTCAGTTAGATCCAAGCCAATATGAATTATTAATAATTAAAGTGCAAAAAGGTATGTATGTAATAACCTTGAATTTAACTAACATGTCTATGTAATAACCTTGAATGCCTGGCTGGGGCATACTAGGAGTTACAGGCCTTTTTTCTGTCTAAACATGGATAGGATTGCACCCCAAATCATCCTTTTCTTACACCATTCTAAAAACAAGGCTAAAATCCTGTTTGCTTACTTGGGAGTAAGTCCCATTAAACTCAGAATTGGGTTGCATGTCACCTGAAGGTCAATATAAAGATGGAACAGAATTATAGGATATACCTTTTCTTGGACTGTAGGTGAAAGTTGTACCATGTGATTCTGCTGCATGTGTAGGCTAGCTCTTTAATGTAGGCTGTGTGTTCCTGAAACTTGTTGATTGTGCAGCTTTGCCCATTTGCCATAGATTAGATTATAAACACCTTAACTTAAAAAACACCTTAACATTGACTTAAAAGACAAGGCAGGGTTATGATTACACACAGGAGGATATAGGGCCACTCCAAGAGGCCTCTGTTTTTGGTGTTTTGGAATCATTGGTGTTTTAAAATGCTCCATTTTAGCCTTTATTTTCTTTCTGCCACTTGGTATTGTCTGGTTCTCAGCTCTCATTAATGGTTATAAGGTAATGAAACCGAGTATTAACAGAAGCTTCGAGATAATTTACCAGCTTAGTCTTACATTCTGCAATGGAGAATAGAGCATAAATTTCTACTTTTTATGGTTTTGGAAGCATCCTTGCAGCAGCCATGCAATGCCACTCAATCCCTGATCCCATCAAGTCCATACAGTTGCTACAACCTCCATCTGATCACCTACAAGAATCACAACTCTGCATGGTCGAGGCTATACTCTGAAGGCAAACCTCCACAATACATAAAGCAGAATAGTTATGGTTTTCTTCAGCTAATGGTCTTTGTGGGTTCTTTCCAGGCACTGGTCTCTTTTGCCATTTAGTGATACTGGAAGAATCCGAAGAGCTTGAATTCCATGGAGGTCTGACATATACCAGAACATTTCCTGATGAAATAGGAACTTTTTAGACTGCAGCGTTATTGATGGATTGAGTTCCTAGCTTTTAAATGCTCATTATCATGACATAATAATAATCTCCTATTCACATTTAAGGAACAGCACTTACTATAAAGTCTGGCAGATAGTCTAATGTTCAGGCATTATTGCTTCTATCTTGGATAAATAGATAGGACGTGCTTTGCTTTGCAACAGGTCTTCTAAAATGCTCTTCAGATTAATGTTATTTAATGGCAGAGTTCATTAGCGCTTACCTTGCTAATATAACAGGGCAGAATCTCACATCACTTAAAGCTTTACATTAAAAATGTATCCATATGAGAAGGACATCTACTTGGAAGCCAGATCAACATACATATGTTCCAAATTTTTAAAGTTAAAATGTTCTATGCTGGAAATAATTTTGCTCTTTTGCATCTGATACCAAAACAATAAACGCTCTGTTAGAGGTAGACAACATAAAGCTCACAAGTATCTGGGAAGCTCACAAAATAAAATTTAAAACTATACTATAATACAATGCTGCATTAAAACTAATAGCAGAAAAGGTCAGGAACAGTCTAAGGAAACAGAAAATAAAGCTTAAAACAGGGTTAAGAGCTATGACATGATTTTAAATGCCTGGAAAAATAAAATGTTCTTTGATGCTGAAAGAATAATTGGGTAGGCTCCAGGTGGATCTCTTTGGGGAGGGTTTTCCAAAGCTGTGATCCAACTACTGAGAAGGCCCTTTGTGGGGTGATGCAAACTGGAAGGAAGCTTTGGTGGCTAGAAATGGCTCACAAATCTTATGACAAGGGTAGGTAGCCTGGTGCTCTCCAGATGTTTTGGACTCCAGTTCCCATCAGCCCAAGCCAACATGGCCAGTGGTTAGGGATCATGGGAGTTGGGGCCCAAAACATCTGGAATGCACCAGGTTGCCAACCGTTGCCTTATGATACAATAGAACCAATTATACCACATTTTCTGGGCAGTATCCAGTGGGGCTGCTGTGGTCCTGCTGATCGTGTTGCACCAGTGGGACCCATTACCTTTGCAATGGGGAGTTAGCACTTTGTAAAGGAACCTCCTGAAATCCTCATTTCCAGATTGGGACAGGTCTTTCCTGTAAGCTCCACTGAGTGCTCCGTTCCGGAAATGGGCGTTTCTGCTCATTTCAGGTTACTTTAACAACCACTAGCTCCCCATTGCTTAAGAAAGCAGTGGGTCCCACTGGTGTGCAGGCAGCATAGGATACTGCCCGTTGAACGTAAGTTATTTTCACTTTCACTCAAATAATGATCAAAATTCATTTCAATCCAAGGAATGTAACTGAATTTCTTTAGTTTCACCTTAGACTAACCTAGTGTCATTCTTGACGTCTTTTTCTTTTAATAGGTAAATTCCATACCAATTTCACCAGTTGCTTTTGCAACTCCTGCTGAATTTCAAAAATATTTTTTCCATGTAAGATGCAGGGGACGGAAGAGAGAGCAAGAGCTGCTGTTTGGGGAAAACAAATCTAAAGCTTCTTTGGTCTAATGCAGGGGTGGGCAACCTTTCTTGCCCCAGAGGGCTGCATGTGGTGGTGGGTCGGGGTTATCATGCTGGTGAACATAGCCAGAGCTGGTGATGGTGGGACCAGGGCTGGTGATGGGTGGGATCCCATGCGCTGTCCCTCCAGTCGCAGTCATGCTCCTAGTTGTTTGTCAGGCTCTGTAAGGAGCACAATTTGCTGCAGAATTTGGTTTCGGTGGGGGGTATTTGGTGATGGTAGCAGATTAGGCAGTTACATGGACCACACAGAAGGCCTCTGTGGGCCGCACAAATGTGGTCTAATGGAACTAGTTTCACAGTTCTTTGGAAGCTGAAGGCAATCTTCTAAATGCAAGGGTTTAGGCCTTATTGATGTGATTTATGACTGACCTATGCTGACTCAGCTCTGCTACACCAAATTGAGCAGCTCATGGTACTGCTGGTGCATGTGCTAAATCAGAATAGATTACATTTTGGTACTTAGTTGCAGCTACTTGAAAAGCTGTGATTGGCTGCAGAAGATCAACTAACTCAGTCACTTGACTGGTTTAGCCCCTGGCAGTGTATCTGAAACTCAGCATGGGCTGACAAAAAACACCATGACTTCCACAGTTTCAGAGGGCCGTTGCTCAGCGGTAGAGCACATGCTTTGAATGTAGAGAGTCCCAGGTGCAATATCTGGCATCTGCATTTAGAATATCTTGGGTAGCTGGGTTGGAAAAGATCTCAGCCCCAAACCTCAGACAGCTGCCACCAATCATCATAAAGACTATAGTGGGCTAGTTGATTCTACTACAAGGTAGATTGTAGTATAAGGTAGTGCCCTGGTTCAGTATAAGGTAGATTCATATGAATAGGTCCTAGGGATCTGAAAAGTTCCAATATATACGATCAGTGAAATTTTGGAAAAGGTGCGCTTCCAACCCTTCGAACTTTTCCATGAATTTGCTTTAAAATTACTGGAAAGTATAACAGTTCTATGCCTGAACATTATCAAAGCATAACTAAAAGGTTTTTATTATAACAAGTGTTTTTAAAATATACTTCAGCAGGAAAATATAATTTATATTTAATTTTGGAAACCCCTTTGAGTCTTCACTTATAAATTCCTGACTGAACAACAAGAAATGAGGAATATGAGTGTATTTCTAATGCTTTGGGTAGGTGACATTCATTACTCAGCATGTTGACAGATTTCTAGGGTGGGAAGCATAGTTTCTGGAGTAAGAAGTACAGAGTGATTGGCAGCTACTAAGGTTAATTTTGAATTTGTTTGTTTGGAACTAAGCTGTAGGGCAAATGAAGGAGTCTGACAGTGCGGGTGAACATCTCTCATTTCAGTTTAGAACACAGAGAGCCTCCAGTTACTCTCTGTGTTGAAAAGGTAGGTGTATTTGGGTAGAGGAGCAGAAAAAAGAAATATTATTTTTAAAATACATTTTATACCAGCTATTTCCAAAATTAGACTTCTCAAGGGAAGTAAACAGACAGTACCTTGGAGCTAAAAAAAAGAAACAAATGCTTTCTGTGTAATTTAGTTAAATCTCTTTTATTAGACATTTAACGAGAGGAGGAATGTTAATGCTATTTAATGAAACATTCACAGCTGATTTTTAAAAGGATGGTTTAATATGATTTAAAGACAAGAATGCTACCAGATTGAATCCCAGAGATCAAAAATATAAAAAGAATTGGTTGCCTGTTTGTTCCGTTATTCATATTCTACTGTAGGATATTTTGTATTAGATTTAATGTGACATTCATAAATTATGAAAGCAATTTGCTTATTTGCAACAGATTCTCCCATAGCTTTACTGGCTGATCTTAATTCCAGGAGTGAAGATGAAAGTGTGTGCAAGTATTCTTTGCCAACAGAAAATATTCAGGGTGCTCAAGTTGTGGAATTATTAAGTGAGCCCAATTGCTTTTTAAGTTGCAGGAATGTACCCTAAATAAATAAAATACAGTGGACCAGATTTTCTAGCACGTTTTTTTTGTACAGTACTGGTGTTAAGAGTGGGACTTGGAGTGAATGGAAATACTTCTATGTGCTGTTTGGTTTCGCAATCTGCAACAGAATTGGTTTAATGGCAATACATCTGGTTAACTCTCACTCCCTAAAGATTATGTTGGAAGCAGCAACTAAATATAATGCCATAAGCCTGTTCTTTGCTTCCCAACAGCTGTGGGAACTAGATCACATGCTTGTTTCGCCTCAGGGCTAGGCAGGATCACAAACACCTTGGGAGGAAAACGGAGCTGTAAAACATTTTAACGATAGTTAAGAATGCAATAGTTGGAATTGTATTTTTACTTTGCCAGACTGACAGTACAAAAGCCAGGGCAGATGGCACTTTCACCTTCATATGAAGTGTCTTGAGAAACAGTCGCCAATGGAATTTCCACCAGTGGAAGTTACAGCCCAGTACTATGGAGACAGGTTTAGATGAGGTGGTGCAAAACTACCATAGAATTTTTGGCATAGATGCAGTTCCTGTGAACATGAACAAAGGGAAAGAGCCAAAAAACTGGAGTGTAACCAGACCTCCATAGCTCCAACACATGTTTTTCCTGACCCCACTGTCATCAGTGCAGCTTCTCCACTTTTTGTTCAAGACCCCTAGGTCCCAGCACCTCCAGAGAAAACACAGATATCTGACAGCAGGCTGGTAAAAAGCACCAATCTTAGTATCCGGGGCCCCATCTACACGAGCCTTTTACTCCGGGGAGGCTGTGAGTCGAGGTCCCTTGGGATAGATGATGTAGTTGCCACTTCACAGCCATCCATGGTTTTCTCCCAAAAAATGTGGATTTCCAAGGAGGCATTTTGCTGCAATGTTTTTCATTTGCTGTGGGTTTCCTGCAGTTATGAGTTGCCTGTCCATTCCCCAAACTGACTTCGCATTTTGCGGTGGGCGTGTTGTAAGCGTGCATAGTGCTTGTATCACTCTGTGATGCCCCTTTACTCCCCCCGTCCATTTGCAGCTGCACAGTTACAGAGGCACAGAGAGGTGTTTTCATTTATTTAATCACACTTCTGCACATTTTTCCAGCTTCGTATCTTCACAATGGTTGTTTTGGACTCAGTGTCAAAGGGCTGGGGGGGTCTTGGGGGAGGACCAGCTTCACTCCGGCCACCATTTCAGAGCAGTGGGTAGGCACATACCGTTCACATGAACCATCGCGAGTCTCAGGCTGGGGAACTGACAAACAGGTGGTGTGGAAGTGAAGGGATACAGAACACCCACTTTTTACCTAAAGTGGGACGGAAAGACACAACAGAACCCATAAAATACAAAACAGACACTGCAGTGTCGCACCCTCATGCTCACTGGACTGCAGAGCTGCGCATTAATGTATAATGGCAAAAAAAAGGGGGGCATGGCAGAGTCTGTTAGGGGAGTATACAGTAAATCGCGAGTGTATACCACCAGAAGCTAATTCGAAGCTGCAATGCTGTGCAGTTGCGATGGGGTGGGGGGTGAAAACGGTGCCATGTAGATGGGGCCCTGTTCTGTTGGGGCTTGACTTAGAGACTGGGGGTGGGGGGTTGCAGCCTGATCTTCTGCATGTTTCCTCATAAATAAGTCCTGATTTATGAGCATGGTACTGCAAGCTTAATAAGCTGCCCACCCAGTTCCAATCCACTGAATTGACTACCCTTTCAGCCCAATCTGCATGATTGTCATTTGTGTTTTTTCTTTTTTGCATGGACTCTGGCTTCAGTGGTGAGGAAAATACACTTGGTATATGCTCAATTTCCCCATAACTTAGCCCTAGTTTGAAAACAGACTCCTTGGCTGAATCTTGGTGAATCTCACCCAGCGCCTTGGGGCTCTGGGGAAAGTTCCTCCTCAGTCTCTGATCTAGCTGTTTCAACTCTGATTCAGATCGGAACTGTCAGACATCTCAAGGAGCTTGGACTCATCCCTAACACTATGAGGGTCAACAGGAAGCACAAAGCCTCGGTTTTCCAAACCTTGACTCAGGTTCAATACCAAGTTGAAGTGGACCAGTTCTAAATTGGTCCAGGCAGAACAGTTTGACCTGATTTGCACAATCACCACAGCCTACGGGCACCAGGTTGCCTATTTAGACCCTGGCCACAGCTTGTCGTCTCATAGGAACCTGGTGGCAGGAGTTGTTTTGAGGGTTAAACAACCCTCATATAACCCGTGGGCTGCTGTAGCATTATTTGTAGGCTGTTTAACCCTGAAAAAACCCCTGCTGTCCAGGTTTGGATGATACGACAAACCATGGCAAGCCCCCCCCCCCCCATTCCAGGGGGTTGAATATTCAAAATGGCCACCTGTGCATGCCACAACCCACTGTGACTTAAGTAAGCTATGGTGGGCTGCAGTGATCATGTGAACCAGCCCTTTCTGAAGCACCAAAATGGGGTCCAAGTCAAAGCAAGGGGTTGGTGTGCTCTATCTATCCACATGCAAATTTGTGTTATGAGCCTGTGCCCAGGATCTTTTAAGTACTTAGCAATGCCACTGGCTGTATATACATCCCTGTGATCCTCCCCTTTTCCAGCAAAATTTGGGAGCTTGGGAAAACATTTGCACGTGTGGACTGTTTGCTGCTTGCTGCAGTCTATTCTGCTTCCAATAAAGCAAACAGATACTTAGCAAATCATTTTTGGCAAGATCAACATTTCTCTTCACCTGAAATGTATACTGCCTGTCATGTAATGACAGGGTGAAATGTAAAAATATTTTAGGAAGTTCGAATTTAGCCTGTGGTGTTTTCATTTGAAGATACATCTGCTTTGTGAACTAAATTCTGAGGCGTAGTTGCTTAAATAGCTGCTATTTAAAATAAAAATGAAAACTGAGCAATACAGAAGGCTATTTAATTATTCTGGTTCACCAAGTTGTTTACTGATACTCAAAAATACAATGCATTTGCATCTATTCAAGGCAATGTCTGTAAATAATTAAGCAGCGCAGGAATAATGTGCTGAGTGGATGCTTTTGCTATCTTGTTATGGATATTAAGGGAACAATCCTAAACTCCTGAGGAGAGCAGCTGAGGGGCTATTAGATGCTATGGACCTCCTTCTCCACAGGCAGGGAGGGAAGCCCAGTACCAGAAGCCTCTGTGGTACTGTGGCAGAAAGGTCCGCTGCCACTGCTCTACCACCTGCGATGGTTTGCATGTAGTGGGGCTGAAACAGGGTGTTCCAGGCGCATGTCAGAGGAGGCCTTGGATCCATCAGATCCAAAGCCCCCTCATTTCCCTGGCATACTCCCAGAAAGGCTGAAAAAGTACATTACTCCTGAAGATGGCATACTTATTTTCCCTCCCATTAGTGTCAATGAGAGGAAACACTTTAAAAAGGCCAGACAGAGCTGCTGGGACGTGGAAAGTGCAGGTTTCTTTGTCATGGAATCTCCCCAGCTCACCACCTTAGATTGCTCTGTCCAAGATCCTGTTCCTCTTTTTCATTCTAATTGAAGGTAACTGATCTAAAATGATCTAAAATTATAACCACAAACAATCTCTTGGCATATCTTGCAGAGATATTACAGGTACTTTACAGAGAACAGCAACTGTATGTTCTGAAAAATTGGACAGTTTGAATTAACATTAAAATATTGTACATGTTATGCATTTGGCTTGACTCAGCATTATTTAGAAAACCATCCCAAGATCTTAACGCTTGAGTGTGTTTTGCACCCTGACATTTATCTTATTCACTATTAGAAATGCTGGGTTTTCAATAGATGTTAAAAATTGTAAATTGATGACCACACTCTGAGATTTCATCCAACCTTTCTGAAAAACAGCTGTTTGAGAAACACAACACCGTCTGTGGTGCATATGGAAAAAAAGTAAGTAGCTGCTAAGAGAGCATGGTGTTGATTTAATTCAGTAATTTGCAAATGACAAGTTGTGACCCACTGATAGATTGCTGGAGACCTGGAGATCACTGTGTAATGCAGGCTTCTGTAGTACACCACACCTGGCACGTTACTTGTGTGCAAACTAGGCATAGTATTTCATAACCATATCCACATTGACACTAACTTCCTTTCTAATACTCCACTCATTTTGTTCTTCCTTGATAAAAAGAAGTAAGTTAATTGCTTTTATGTTAACTACATTCAGTAAAACATAAAAATATAAGAAGAGCCATGCTGAATCAGGTGTAAGTAGTCCAGCATTCTGTTTGCACAGTGGCCAACCTGATGCCTGTGGGGAGCCCAGAAGCAGGACATGAGTGTAATAGCACTTATGTTCTCCAGCATACTGCCTCCAATACTGGAAGTAGCATATTGCCATCATGATTAGTAACCATTGATAGCCTTATCCTCCATGAATTTGTCTAATTCCTTTTAAAGCCATCCAAGTTGGTGGCCATCACTACATCTTGTGGTAGCAAATTCCATCATTTAACTATAGCTCTATTCAGGTGTTCTGAATAGGTTAAATGTGTGAGCAGAAGGCACTCTCCAACTCTGCCCCACTCCCTCAGATTTTCCAGTGTCTTGCTCATGTGGAGAGCCTCCATGGATACAGGGGGCTCTCCTCTTCAGACAGTTACCCTCCACCAGTAAAGGGCAATAAACACAATGAGGAAGAGCGGTGGGCCTGGAGCGCTCCTTCTCATCAAGTATTTGCCTTATTCAGTTTCAGAATGCCTGAATAGGGGTTATGTGCTGCATTGAATAATGTAGTGACTAATGAGTGTAGGTAGGGAAGAGACCCTGACTTAAAAGATTGAAGAAATAGTTTTCTAGGCAAGGAGGGTGTCCAGAACATACATAAAATATTCTTTGTGCCTTACACTTAGTAAGAGATTTTGGAGTCATTGCTCAATGAAGTAATATTTGCTCTGTTGTAGGAAAATTGCAGTGCTCAGAGAAATATGTGAACATTTAAAAACAGCGACACAGACATGGCTTTAACTGACAACATTTCTTTGAGGCCATTATATTGCATGGGCTGGAGTCTTAGAATACAGAGTAATGTAATCCTTGATGATGATTGCTATTTTAAATTGTGGCTTGTTCTATGGTGTTGGCTCACATACCTTCACTACTCAAAGCTTTTGTGTCAAATGTATGTTTATTCCTAATTCACAGGAATGGCAGTAGTTGTTTCATCTAAACCAGCATAAAAGAGCTGCATTCTGCTTCTTGAGAGTTGGTTATAATTGCCTCTTCCACTTCCTAATGAGTCCAATAATCCATTTGCACCCATACACCTCCCTTGCCAATAGTTGACAATAGTAGTATTTGAATCTTTTTCAAGCATATATGACATAGTGAAATATCTTTTGGCAGTCAGTAAAGATCTGGGGGTGGGGGAGAGAATGGGATGCATCATTCTGCTCAGATCAAGTACTGCCTAAAATGTGCCACGGGGAAAAAATAAAGTTATTAATGGGATGTTGTTCAGTCGTTCAGTCGTGTCCGACTCTTCGTGACCCCATGGACCATAGCACGCCAGGCCTTCCTGTCCTGCGCTCTCTCCCGGAGCGTGCTCAAGTTCATATTCATTGCATCCGTGATGCTATCTAGCCATCTCATCCTCTGCCGGATGAATGCTAGTATTTACTTCAATAGCAAGAGCTCCGTTTCTTTAATTGTAAGACACATGACTGCAAGCCAGATCACAGAATATTAAATTAATATGCCAAGGGTTGGAGGATAACAGAATTACTAATCAAATAATGTTCCTTAGAATAAGTGGATCAATTTTTCAGTATGTTGTGATAGTATTTTAAACAAAAATACAAGGTCAGCCATCTCCTTGCCATATTTCTTTCTTTTCTTTTTTAAGTCAGGAAGGGGCCATTATGCCATCTTATCATAATTTTTAAAACAACAACCATGGAATAATTTTTTCATGATTGGAAAGTTGAAACCAGTGGTCAAGAAATGAAGCAATATTTTGAGTTGTTCCTATCTAGATTTGCATAATTTTGGACCTTTTTTTTCACAGCACACATTACTTTTGGTGGCCGAGAGTAGATAAGAATGGGGAATCTGAAACTCTGGACTGTGGTCTGGACTTTTAAACCAAAACTAAAACAATTATTTTAACTAGTGAGTGCAGCAGCAGCACCTTTCAGGCCAAGAAGTTTGAGGTCTCCTGTAATTCTGTCTGTCTGTCTGTCTGTCTGTAGTGATAATGCTGATAACTGAACTCTTCGGCTGGAGAAGGGTCACCATTCTCTCTCCCCTCTTCTATTTCTTAAAAAGGAGGTGGTTAGATCCTGTTTGGCTCCTAGGTGATGGTCTTTTAGATTGGGAGAAGGAGACAGCAGAGCATTGCCTTTCCCTCAACCTCTCTGAATACTACACTCAATATCTGAAGCCTTCCGGAGTGTCTCCTTTGAGGGAGGTTTGGAGGAGGCAACAAGGGAGAGGGCCTTCTTGGTGGTGGCCACCTGACTGTGGAATACTCTCCCCAGTGAGGCCTGCCTGACACCAACATTTTTTTGGCACCAGATAAAGACTTTCCTCTATTCCCAGGCATTTGATGGCATATGATGAGCTCTTTGATGCATCCATTACATTGTTTATGCTTGTCACTAATGTTTGTTTTATGGGGTGGTGGTATTTTAATGGATAATTGTTCTTAGCTGTTTTATATTTTATACATTTGATTTGTTGTAGATCACCTTGAGTCTTAATAAATCTTGAGAATGATGATGATGTCAGTGCTGTGAGGAGCAAAAGATGGTGAACCTCCCAGTGTTATGTCATCAGTGGCTGCTGGTGGGAGCTCTCCCTCCCGTGGTGTCTTAGACATATTGGTCTTTTTAGTGTGTGTGTGTGTGAGAGAGAGAGAGGGGGGGGAGGGAGGGAGGGAGGCAAGTGCACAGCCAGTTAATTTTCTGCAAGTCTATAATATTTGGGCTCATTTGCCTTTATGATGTCTTTAGGCTGATCTCACAGTCAAGGCAGCACATATCAGTGCCATTTCAGATACAATCATGGTGTCTGTGACTGACTGGCTGGATAAAACAGTACTCATTTTGAAATGGTAATGTAATCTATTCTTCATGAGTGACAGGCATACAACTATTTACTTGCACCCTCCAGAATACTTCTCACTGATCACCTGCAACTTCTCAGCACAGCCTGCTGAAGGGAAGGAGCTCAGGAAGGAGGCTGGTAGATGGTACCCATTTACCCTTTCGACATTGACTGCTTCAGTTGCAGCTGTAGAGGCTTCCCTCATACTCAGCCTTCTACTGGATTCACTTCCATCTCTCCTAGACCCTTTAATCTTCTCCATCACTCAGCAGTTTCCTCATTCCCATTCCCAGATTGGCTGCAGTTACAGTGACATCTTGTTCTGCCAGCTTCTCTTGGGTCCTAGCAGCCACCCTTCTGTGCAGCTATCTCCCCCTCTCGCAATAATCTAGCCTTCTATCTTAAGCTTTCTGAAAGTTTTAAACGAGATACCAAAAAGTTTGGTTGAGTCATACAGGATGGGTTGAACAAGTGTCTCTCAGTGAAATGCTAAAGCTAAACAAATGGTGGGGGAAAGCTAAAAAAGAAAAAGAAAAAAAGTTTTTTGTAATGCTTTAAAAGCCCTGTTTTTGCTTGCAGCAGAGCAAGGCTCTTAGAAGAGAGGCTTTCATCCCAGCAACGGTTCTTGAATGCTCAGGACATCACATGATGTCACATGGTCTTTGGGCATTCCAGGAAGCGTTGCCAGGCTGAATCCCTCTGTGTGAAGAGCTCGCGACACTGTGACAGCACGCAAAGTATTTTAAGAGTAAACAAGAAACAAAGACCCCTTGGCAATCTCCTACCCCATGCCCCCCATTGCCCATTAGAAATTTTGTTGAAATTCTCCCCCTCCCCAGCTTATTTGTTGGTGTCTCAATTTCGCCCCCACCCCCCACGAATTCCCAAAAATGAAAGCCTTGAAATATTTGGCATAGACTATAATCAAGTCAGTTCTAATGAACATTATGGAGGGCAAGGGAGGAACTATACATTCAAACAATTTTTGATGGCATCATGCATTTACCATAATGTCTAGTTTGGCTGTGATGTCTGATTGTCCAGTGTTTTTTTCTTCCCCCATTTCCCCATTTTAGCGTTGGATGATTGGACAGAATATTTACAGGGTTTTTAATGCATCCTTGAAGCACTGGAAACTTTTGTAACTCTCTCTTTCTGACTCTGACGTCAACACAGCTGATACAGAATGCTACTGTATTACAAAGTTGGCGTGGCATTTACATCAAGTTAACTTTTAGTGAAGGGAATTAACTGTTCAGAACAATTCAGTGAATGTACTCACACACTGTTTGCATGCAAACCCTTTTGGATGTGGTGTGGGGGAGGGATGGAGGTGTAGAGTTCAACGAAAGGCAACATTTGCCCAGAAAAAAATAGGTGTGAGAAAATTGTGGGGAACAGAATCTTGACATAAGGAGTCCCCGCCCAGAGTTGTCATGTGTAAATGAGCCTTGAAAGAACTGGCAACTGCTAGTTCACCAAACAAAGAAAGCTTCTTTGACATGAAGAGAGGCTCTTATGTTTTTTTTTCTTTTTGTTTTAGTAAACACATCATCTAAACATATGTTCTAGTTAGGAATTTATCCTACTTTACTGTCTTGTAGAAGACATGGAATGAATCTTCTAGCTTATTATGATATCCTGAATAAGTAACTTGTTTTCATTTTCTTCCAGTTTGTTATTGTAGAAGCATCAGTTCATAGCTTCTTTAACTTGATTGTCATGTTCAGTTCTAAAAACTTGCAGCCCTTTATTTGTAAATCTTCTCTCCTCAGAAGTGCTAGGTAATCTTTGTCTCAGTTAAGAACATAAGCATTGACTTTCTGCATCTGACCATACATCCTGCACTCTGTCTCCAGTAGTGGTCCAATGATGGAGAGAGCCATCCCCTGTTTTGTTCCCCGTGCTATTAATAAGAAGTACATTGTTTAAGAAAAGGGAGGTTCCATGCTTTGTTCTTATAGCTAATTAAAGTGGGCGGATCTGTCCTTCATTAATTTGTCTAATCCTTTAAGAAGCCACCAGGACATTCTAAGGCAGGGGTGAGTAACTTGTAGTCCTCCAAATGTTTTGGCCTACAACTACCATCATTCTTCAGCATTGGCTCTGCTGATTAGGGCTACAAGATGGGACTTGTAGGCCAAAATATCTGGAGTGCCACCTTGGTTCTAAGGCAGTGAATTACATAATATAATTAGGAATTACCTGGAGAAGTACTTCCTATTGTTTGACCTAAAATTATATATGAATGATAGAAACCTGCCTTGAACTCCTTTCAGCATCAACAGAATCAACAGTGTTGGATACTTCTTTAGGAGTTTGCTGAAAAGGCATGCTTACTCCTGGGACCCATCTACAAGGA
Organism: Heloderma suspectum; assembly: GCF_057233095.1. Lineage (NCBI taxonomy): Eukaryota > Metazoa > Chordata > Lepidosauria > Squamata > Helodermatidae > Heloderma > Heloderma suspectum. The sequence continues at coordinate 94,312,416 of NC_139459.1, forward strand.
GACGCTTTCCAATGCAATCTGTTTAAAACTGTGTTTTCATTAAATTGGATTTGTTCCTTCCATGGCACACGCAGCCAATTAAAGTGGGGTATCCTCCCCCACAAAAAGAACTGCTTTTGTATGACAGACTGTGGGTGGATTCTTGTGGCATCAATAAACTTCCTAAAAAAACAACAACCCATAGGTTCCCCCTTGTTATGTTTCCCTTTGCCCCTGCTGTAAAACTTCAAAAGCCAAATCAATACAAATCAACACAGACAAGAGACTTCAATTCTAAGGCTTTTTAATCCACTTAATTCAATGGGTCATTCAGATGCCCACATCTGAATTGTCAGTGGCCCACAGTCTACAAAGGAAATACCTTCACAGAGTTCAAAGGAAAACTACGAAAGTTGCTCACGGTTTGAGGAACAGGTGAGCTTGCTGTCCTAACTTAAGGGTGGGGGTGGGGATCTGCCTCTATCTCATGAGGACTCTAAGTTCAGCTGTTCCTGCCAGGCCAATTGAGCAGATCACCTAAGCTCTGCCTCTGCCATTTCTCTCTTGTCTCTGCATCTAGCGTCTAAGAATTCAGTCTCTACCAGCCCCCCCTTCTCCCTGTTGGCTATCTCTCACAGGGATGGGTGAAGAGGGGCCCTCTCCATCCAGCTGTGCTTTTGAAGCTTGAGGAGTAGGCTTATCCATCTCTGTCCAGGCCTGGGAAATTTCCTCCCCCACGTTTTGCGGTTCCTCTTTAGACTCTGAGCTATTCTGCCAATCACTGCGCTCAGAGGCAACCATGACACCCCCCTCTCCGCCCCACTTTTAAGTGCCATGAAAGTCAGTGCCTGGATGGAGGGAGAGGAGTGTGTGTGTGCCCTGCATATGCCTTCCTCTCTCCCAGCAGCCCCGAGCAGTGTGCTCAACAGGAGCAGCCAGACAATGGGGCCTGAGTGGGCAGTGCAACGGAGGATCGGCAGCGCCCCTCTCTCGCCATGGTGGCAATGGCATCCCTAAGTCCTGGGCAGCAGCTGGAGCAGTGGGCTGTTTACAGGGCATATGTGGGTGGAGTCTCATGGCATTGACAAGCTTCTTTTTTTTAAAAAAGTGAAGTTATGCAAAGGTGTGCAGCTATGTGCTTCCAGAAAAGCAAGATTTCATACCATAGGCTCCCCTGCTCTCTCAAACCCTCCCATCCAAGCCTTTCCTTTCAGCACCAAGACCTAAGTAAAGTCAGTCTTGGTAGAAGGGGGGCAGAAGGGGGGAGAGGAGAAAGAGAGAGAGAGAGAAAATTTGGGGTATCGCATACATTTGTTTGTTTATTTATAATTTCACTTCTCCAAGCAGCAGGGCCATGGGCTAGACAACAGTGCAATGGAGGATCGGTTGCGCGTCTCTCTCCCTGTGGAGTCGGCAGTGCCCCTAAGCCCTGGGCAGCAGCCAGAGGAGCAGATTGTTTTCAGGGAGAATTTCAGAAGAAAAAAAACAGAAGTCATCCCAAAGCAATGCGATCAGTGGGTTGTTTTTAAGGCTCATTTAGGGAAAAACAAAGCACAATCATGCACAGGTCCGCTGATGAAAAAGGAACGTCATGTACCATGAACGCCTGTGAGGCACAGTAGAACTGGAGTAAATCCCCCATGTATTCTTACTGTATTCTTCACCTTTTTTTCCCTTGGGGTAGTCACATGAGGCTACTTTTCCTGTTTTACTGCCATGTTTTTCTCTTGAGATGGTGAATAGTGAGTATAGTGATGAATAAGGAAGTAGTGTATGTTAACTATGTTAACATCATTGTTGTTTTTATTGTTGGCTTTTATTGTTTTTATGTTTTTATCACTTTTAATATTTTAACTGTTTTTATGTATTTTATTATTGTAAGCTGCCTTGGGAGGGCTTCTGCCCTGAAAGGCAGACAAGAAATATTTTTAATAATAATAATAACAACAACAACTGGTGCTGCTGCTGCTGCTGCTACAACTACTACAATTGCCACTGAATTCCAGCATCACTCAGATCTGTGGGTGTGAGAGTGTCAGGAGTGCCCCTGCTGCCTTCTGAAATCCTCAAGTAGTCAGAATCAACACGCAGACAAAAGGGGTCTTTTCCAAGGCTTTATTTCCATTCAACCTAATGACGCTTACAGATGCTAATTGCCTGAGAACTAAGTGGAAAACTCAAAAGAGCAGCCTACCAGGGATTCTAAGCATTAGGAAGATCAGTTGGTCTTCGTTCGGAGAAAAGCGCGGCAAGTCTCTGAACTTAAGGAGTAGGAGGGGAGACTCCCCCCCTTTCCCTTGTGGCATCGGGACGCAGCTTTTGTTGATGGGCCAAGCAGGCTGAGTGCCTCCTCTCGGCGCCCGCAACCTCTCGCTTGTCTCTGCGCCTCGCGTCTAGAAGCTCAAGATGTCCCTCCCTCTGCATGCCAGGGTCACTGTCACTCCCAGGAATGTGAGCAGGAGGGAGCTCTCCCTCCAGCTGCGTCTCTGAAAAACAAGCAGGTTCCTCTCCCACGGATTGTGTCTCTTCCTCAGAATCAGAGCTGCTTTGCGAATCTATGGGCTCAGATCCAACCCTGACATCGAGCACTTACTGAAATGTGCTATATATCCAGAAAAGCTCCTGAATGCTTGAGTCTTTTTAGCATTGCACCAAAGCCTGGTGTGCCAGTGCAGGTCACTGACATCATCATTAACTTCATTTTTATGCCACCACTTCCACTGATTCCATTTCATTAGCACCAGTAGCAGCGGCCGGGCCTTGATAGACCTGAGCTGATGTCTGTCACGCTAATATAGATCAATGAGATCAACTTGTTTTGGTGAGTCAGGATAGGATCTGGGACAAGGAAAGAGGGACCAGAGTGGTCAGACAGTGGGTAGTATCCAGTGTTAGTCCTTTGTAGAGTAGACCCATTGAAATGAATGAGATTTAAGTTAGTCAAGACTTACTTGTCCCATTCATTTTAATAGGTCTGCTCTACGTAGGATTAACATTGGATGCTACCCAATAAAATAGACATTCGTCAGATGACTAGAAAATAAAGTTGTAGGTCCTAATCATTTTTCAGACAGGAACTAGTAGCATTCAACCATCTTTAGTACTAACTGACTGCCATGAATCAGCTTTATTTATTTATTTATTTATTTATTATTAAATTTATTAATCGCCCATCTGGCTGGTCACCCAGCCACTCTGGGCGATGTACAACATACGATAAAAACAGTTTAAAACAATAAAATTCTACAATAAAAACATTTTCTAAAATACCCTAACCCACCCCAAATGCCTGCCTGAACAACAACGTTTTTAATGCACGACGGAAGCTCATTAAAGAGGGGGCATGATGGAGTTCCCTAGGGAGGGAGTTCCACAGAGTGGGGCCACCACAGAAAAGGCCCTCTCCCTCGTCCCCACCAGTCTAGCTGTCCTGGCTGATGGGACAGAGAGAAGGCCATCCGAGGCTGATCTTGTTAAGCAGCCTGTCTGGTGCTGCTGGAGGCGCTCCTTAAGATAGGCTGGGCTGGAACCATATAGGGTTTTAAAGGTCAAAACCAACACCTTGAATTTGGCCCGGAAAACAACTGGTAACCAGTGCAACTCCTTCAGCACTGGAGTGATGTGATCTCGCCGGCGGCTGCCTTTAATCAGGTGAGCCGCCACGTTCTGTACCAGCTGCAGTTTCCAAACCGTCTTCAAGGGAAACCCCACGTAGAGCGCATTACAATAGTCTAAACGAGAGGAGACCAGGGCATGTACTACCGATGGGAGCAGATGGTCGGGAAGGAAGGGGCGCAGCCGCCGTATCAGATGGAGTTGATACAGCGCTGTCCAGCTCACAGCTGACACCTGAGCCTCCATGGACAGCTGGGAGTCCAAAATGGCCCCCAGGCTGCAGACCTGGTCTTTCAAGGGTAGCCATACCCCATTCAACACCAGGTCAACATCCCCCAGCCTCCTCTTGTCTCCCACCAAAAGTGCCTCGGTCTTGTCAGGGTTCAGCTTCAGCTTATTCCTCCCCATCCAGCCACTCACCGTCTCCAGACATTTGGACAGGGATTCTACGGCCAACCTCGGTGAAGATTTAAACGAGAGGTAGAGCTGCGTGTCATCCGCATATTGATGACACTGCACCCCAAACCTCCTGATGATAGCCCCCAGCGGCTTCACATAGATGTTAAATAGCATCGGGGAGAGGATGGAACCCTGTGGCACCCCACAAGTAAGTGGCCACGGGTCCGAAACCTCCTCTCCCAGTGCTACCCTCTGGTACCTGCCGGAGAGGAAGGACTGGAACCACCACTATACGGTGTCCCCAATGCCCAACCCCTCCAGGCGGTCCAGGAGGATACTGTGGTCAACGGTATCAAAAGCCGCTGAGAGGTCAAGGAGAACAAGGAAGGAGCATTCACCCCTATCCAGAGCCCTCCTCATATCATCTACCAAGGCGACCAAGGCCGTTTCTGTCCCATGCCCAGGCCTGAAGCCCGACTGAAATGGGTCTAGATAATCAGTTTCTTCCAAGTGTGCCTTCAACTGCACCGCCACCACCCGCTCAATCACCTTGCCCAAAAATGGCAGATTTGAGACTGGGCAAAAGTTGTTCAAAACTTGAGGATCCAAGGAGGGCTTCTTTAAGAGCGGTCTTATCACTGCCTCCTTGAGGGCTGATAGCATCACTCCCTCCTCAAGGGAGGCGTTCACCACCATCCTGATCCCCTCACCCAGTCTCTCTCTGCAGCTCATAATGAGCCAAGATGGGCAAGGATCAAGTAAGCAGGCGGTCGGCCGTACCGATGAAAGCACCTTGTCCACTTCCTCAGGAGGAAGAAGCTGGAACCGATCCCACAAAACCGGTTTGCCACAGGCCGCCTCTTGCTCACTAACTGTATCCACAGCGTGCAGAGTAACACACCTAATCTGATCAATTTTATCTGCAAAGTGCCTTGCCAAGGCCGCACAGGAGGCCTTAGAATGCCCCAGTGGTTCCAGAGCCACAGGACCGACCAGGCTCCGGACCACTTGGAACAGCCTCCTGGGACAGCACTCTGCAGACGCGATAGAGGCAGCATAATACTCCTTTTTTGCTGCCTTCACCGCCCCGTGATAGGCTGAAGATACAGCTCTAGCCCGTGTCTGATCGTCTTTGGAGTGAGACTTCTGCCACCGGCGCTCTAGCCGTCTCACCTCTATTATATTGATAGAACCACATATAGGAAATTTTTTTAATCTCCTGGCTCTCTTCTTCTTTCTCACAACATGCTTTTTATTGTGTAAACATATATAGGACAGTGGATGTTGTTTATTCCCACTAGCAGCCTGATCCTATTCATGGCTACTCAGAACTAAGGCTGCTGTCATGTTCCCTTGGCCCCCTCATTCCACATGCACACGCACAAGAAGAGAGGCTTCAGTCTCACACTTTTAATTCACTATCAACAGGTTCATTACAGATGCAAGTCCTCGAAGACTCTCAGGCTACAAAGGAATACAGCTGCTTTATTTAAGAATGGCAACAGGGGATCCAAATGGGAGCTACGATGTTGCCAGCAGTATGAAACAAGAATTTGCTGGCTAGAATAACTTAGGGAGGGATGCCCCTCCCTTCCAGGGATGCTCCCCTACGTCAACCTTCACGCATCACCAACTGGGTTGACTGAGCTCCGCCTCTAACTTTTCCCTCTTCACTCTGCGCCGCAGTCTAGCATCCCTCAGGTCACACCCTGCACTCTCCTCCTCCTCCTCCTCCTCCTCTTCCTGGGTTCTCACAGAGGAGGGAAAGGGAGGTGGGGCTTCAGGCCCAGCTATCTGGATGTTAGCATCCTGAGAAGCACACCTATCCATATCTGAACTCACTCAGGAAGATGCCTTCCCCGGTTCTGGCTGTTCCCCTTCTGAGTCTGAACTGCTAACTATCTCCATATGCTCAGAATCAGTCCTGACAGGTGCAATTCTATAAACCCTTTCCTGGGAGTAGTTCCCATTGAACTCATTAGAACATAGTATTGCACTGTATATCACTGAGTTTAGTGGGACTTACTGTAAAGTAAGCATGTATGAGATTGTACATAAACTGATCCTTACGTTGATTTATACATATATAAACCATTGGCCAAATTACTGATTCTGTCCAGGGTTGTATGTTCATGGATTTGCATTCCCTTTCTTACATATACTTTTGGGTTTCTTATCAAGTGGGAATTGAGTCTTGTCTTAGGAGGTGCTTTTGAAATAAATAGTATTCCAAACAATATGTTTTATATATATAAATGTGGCCGTAATGGGCTGTGAACAGTCTGAGAACAATGTGCTCTAGATTTTCTGTAGGCCTGGCCAGAAATGGCTCTGGGAGACCACTGGGAGTCTCACTGCAAGTGAAGCACAATAAATAGTCTTTTAAACATTGCCCTAATGTAGATGTTTGTGGCTTTAAAAAGGCTTTTAAATGTTTAGTTCTTTAAAATCATAGATGATGCAACAAGCAGCTAGAATCTAGCTGCTTGATCATCTACTTCTTCATTTCTACATATTTCCTTAATGAAAATAATATTGGGGTGTCCTTAACAATATACCACTAATTTTTTATTTTTTAAAAAAAGAACACCTGAAGACATGGTTGGACACACATTTCATCCTGGCTTTCATGTTTATGGATTTTCATTTGTTTTTTTGCACTGGTGTAACAGCATTCAGTGAATATACAGACATTGCTATTCTCTCCCCTCTCTTTGAAGATCCATCGCCAACAGAGTTACATGTGTTTCAAACTGATCAGAAGCATGAGGTCTGCATTAGATAATCTGTTTTCCATATGTTGTTTCTGGAAGATAATTTTTTCCCATTCTTTCCTGAATTATATCCTCTGCTTACTTCACCCTACTTGCTTAATGTCAGGAATTGCTGAAGTTAACTAACATCAATAAGTGCCTCATCTCACTTTCTGTCATCAAATCCTTTAATACCCTGCACTACTTTTTCCCTTTGTTACTCTCTTTAGCAACATTACTCCTATGGGGGCTCTTCTTACATGCTTTAAATTCTGCATGCCTCGCTGTAACACACTCCTCTCCATGGTATCTATAGTTCAACGTTGTCTCATGAGGTATCTCGTTATCTGGTTCAGGTTTAGAATCTGACAAGTGACATGGCTCAGTTTCAGCCGCTGATGTGAACCTAGTCAGGTATAGCAAATGCCTCTTCCTGTTTATTTATGCGTACTCAATTTACTATTGTCAGTTTGCTTTTAATAGATCGACTTACTGTATAATCCATTGCCAGTCAGTTTTCATTTGTCACTGAGCAATTTCTGCTGTCCTCTATCTTTCTTTCTCTTCACCTTCATGATAGACACTCACAAGTAGAGTGATAAATTGTATTGAAGATGTATCATTATCTCTTTAAATTTTGGGCTTACCTTTAGTGTCTCCATACTATTTTAAAAAATTCATTTCATTTATAGTCCTGCTTTAATCCAAGGAGCCTAGTAGTGTACATGGTTCTTCCCTTTTATCCCCATGAGGTTGGTTAGGCTGATTAAGGGTGACTGGCCCAAGGTCACCCCGTGAGCTTCATTGCCAAGTGGGGATTTGAACCTGGACTTCCAAGATGCTAGTCCAACACTATAACCACTACACCACACTGACTCTGTACTTCTGAACAGAATTCAAGGATGATATAGACTGGAAAATTACAGTACCAGCTTTTTCTCTATCAATGATCACATCTATTTACTGAAAAAGATTCTCTTCAGATATCAGAATGTTCTCAAACTAATTGTGTTTCTTTTCATAATTTTTAAGCATGTGTGCAACGTAGTGTAATACTAATAGGTTCAATGGGGCATAAGTTCTCATAGGACTGCAGACTAAGCCTAATTTCTGTGCTGTCCCACTGTTTTTCTATGTACAGGGACGTTTTGTGTGTGCGTGTGTGGAGCATTCAGTCATGTGAGGCTCCACCTGCAGCCTGAAGTAGTATAGCCCAGTCACAGTGCAGGGAGAACTTGGCCTAAGAAATTAGTTACTGCTATTTATTATTTAGCAACATGCATCCCAGAGGCAGGCAAACTAAACAAGCCCATGCATACAATGAGGATGTTTCTTTACTGTTCCTTAGTACTCCACTCTTAGCCTCAGCACTTCTTCGGCTTCTCTTGCTGAGTGAATCACATGTACATTTTGGAAGAGTCCTAGCATGACAGCTCTCCTCAGAGCACTTGTTTATGCCTGAGGGCTTGCATACACATAGGCTTCATTTCCACGTTTGCAAGAAATAAATATTCACTGCATCCCAACACTCATAGGGCTTGACACATTGATACTTTCCTGGGACCCCTTCTGTGAATATAAATGAAAACAAAAAGATTCCTCTTTGTTCTGATCCACTGAGTTTTTAATTTGATGTATTTTTAATTTTGCCATCAGTTGATCTGGACTGTTGTGACACTCCCATAATGCTTCCATAGACTTAAGTAAATTGGACAGCTTATTTATATTGGCTTGTTTCCTGCCTAGGGGATGGTTGGGCTGAAATAGACAATACTCCAGAGCACATCGTAATAGATGAAAATAGACAAGTGTGTGTGTGTAGACATAGACCATCTCTACACCAGTCTAAAATCCTGCATTTAAAACAGGGCTTTCTTCATCCGTTTTAAATGCAGGATCAAAACTGACTCCCTTTACATGCGCTTCCTTTCGCCCCCTCACCTTCCCCCTTCCTTCTCCCCGTATCTGAATCTTCCATTATCTTTCATTGATCTAACTCCTCTTCTTGCCACTTCTTTTCATGGAGGAAACTGAAGTGGAACACAAGCGGGGTAGTTTGATAGCTCAATCTGCGATCTATTTAAAAACGGAACAAAGGGCATTTAGTGCAGGAGACGCCCTGGAGGGTCACGGCGTCATGTAAAGAGCCCGCAAACTTCTGTGAAGGAGCAATCTCAATCACAGAATAAAAGCTCCGTGTAAGATGCACTAGGAAAAAATACATCCAGGAAGCTATGTGTTGAATGTTGCCTTCCACTAGAGGGGAAGCGTCAGATATTACAATTCTGTACTTGAGAACCTACTGTACATAATATGTTGCACAATGCCATTTTTGAGAGAAGCCAATAGGTGCCACTTGCATAGGATGTTCAAAGATAAATCATGATTTATATACATAGACTCCCTTCATAAATGACATTATGTGAAAAGGAATCTTTTCCCAGGTACAAAGTTTAATGCCTGAAGCAGCACTTGGGTTCAAGTAGAACTCAGCTGGTTAACTATAGATTGGTAGTTCTCTCCCTACAGCCCCATGCCCCCTTAAATCTGCTCTGGCGGGTTTCCCAACACTCTGGAGCAGATTTGGTGGGCTGAAAGGGAAAATCGAATCCATTTGACCAGTGGTGTCCATTGTACTAGCAGATGGACACAGCTGGATACATCCCAATATATATTTTTTATCTTACATGCATTAAATATTTTACACTGAGCCCACAACCAGCTCTGCTTTATGCCAGTGTGACACTGATACCCCCTTTGCTACAGAATGTTTTGGATTAGATTATTTTTCAGTATAATTTGTTAGATATATTCAATGTGTTGGATGTCCCGAAATGGCTTGCAGTTATATAAGTGCTTGATTGTGCCCTTAATTTACCATATGTTTGGTTCAGGAAGATGAAAAAGCATCCTCGTTTTTCTCAGTCTAAACACTGAGGAACCAGGTCTGGATTCTCTCCCATCAGTTTTCTATCAGCAAAGACTGTGTGCTGTAGCCCTAGGCTCTCTGATTGTAAAGCTACAGTTAATACATAAAATTGACTTGCAGGTATCGAAGAGGGATAAGCTGCATGTGTATACAGGTGTTGTTTTTCTCATTATTTTTCATTTAGTAAAGCATATGTTTTCTGGCTTGTTATAGGTTGTTGTTGGGGTTTCTTTTTTTAAAGAAGAGGATGCATGTTCACAACTTGTCACAGCTGTTGACCCAAATTCTTGCATTATGTATCTCTCTGCTAGGTCCAAAACACCCCTGGGCTTTCTATATTTCAAGGCAGCTTTATACATTTGTGCAATTTAGCTTGAAGATACTGCATTTGGGCCACAGTCTGAATTAGAGTAAAGCATGCTTAAGCAAATTGAAATCAATGGAATTATCCTAATGAAGACTGTCGGCAGCTTGCGTATCTGGCTGGGAACCTCTCCCATGCAACACTGAGTTGTAGTTACAGCATGTCTCAGTGGGACTTGTTAGGGCTGGTGCAAGCAACCCAAACAGTTGCTCAGGATGGCAGTATGTAGGGGCATCAATGAAGCAGCTTTTGATCCAAGAGGATTTGTTACAATGTCATAAACAGGTTCCTAACCTTTTTGGGCCCATGGGCACATTTGAGAATTTGAGAAACTGCTGTGGGCACCACTACAAAATGGCTCCCATGGAGGATGTGGCTAGTCACATAACGACTGCCATGGGGGCCTGGCTAGGTTAGGGGTTAGGAAGAGAGAGAAAGAAAGAAGAAGGCTAGAGATGGGTAAGGGAGAGAAATAACAAGGAAAAGAATTTGGTGGAGACAAATAGCAAGGCTATGTATAATCACTAGAAAGTTGTATTTTCATTTATAGGCATTTCATATATATACATTCCTATAGATCCATGTACGTATATTTAAAAAATGCTTTGTGGGTGCCTGTGGGTGCCACATTGGGGTCCCCTGGGGAACACATACAAGATCATGGCCAGCCATGAGGAGCCTAGGAATTGCTCCCTGTCATCTGCAAGATGTAGGGGGTCCTTGGAGGATGCATTTCTCAAATCATTCTTGGTCTTGAGACAGTATTGGGCCTTGCATATAGTTTTTGGTAGATTGTGCCCATTACACAATTCAATCTGCACATTAAATGACATGAGTGCATCTCAACAGAATTAAGCTAATCTGCAACACCTGAAAATCTGGCCTGCCATAATTTCTGCTATGGAAGAATTTGTTTGCTGTCAAAGCTTTTTTTTGTTTTTATTTTTACAGAACAGACTGGAAAAGCTTTTAGTAAACATTTAGCAGTGATTCTCCTCCCCCCTCTCTCATATCATGCTAGTTAATAATTTGTAAATATGTATACCATATTTTACTTATGGATAGGAAATGGTTATATTTCTCAACAATTTTATATTCCTTCAAAAGTAGCCTTTTTGTTTCTCTCTTTTGAGACCTGTTCCATAATTCTGCTCTGTAATGAATTTGTTTTAGGGAAGGGTCTCTTTAATCACCTTCTCGTATTCCCAAGCCAGCTTTTATTTTGATGGTAGCATCGCACAATTGTTTTAATCAAATTTACATCAGTTGTATGGATAACTCTGATTTTAGAAGACCAGCGCTGTGATTTTGTTTTGTTTCTTCTGTCCTTGCAATCAGTGAAGATATCGTTCCCTACAGTGCTTAGTAGTAGTAATTTATTAGAAATGTTTCAGTATTGTTACTACTGTTGCAAGAATCCTCATAAGGCAGCCTGCATATAGCTATGGAAAAACCAGTGTGATATGAGACTGCATCGTGGGAATAAACAACAGTGAGATCCCCTCAGCAGAGATTTCCTGAAACACTGCCCCAAGCAGCAGTGTGAGAATGAGACTGATGGCTTCATTGTATAGGTTGCACTGCCTATGATCTCCCCTTCCCCTCATGATGCTGGCAGGGGATGACGGGACCTGTCATCCAGCACTTCTGGAGGGCACCAGGTTGGGGAAGGCTGTACTAGTAGCTAAAGAAGATTCTTTTTTGGCCTGCATGCTATTGTTTTCATTTGTATTGTTTTTTGTTTCTTAACATATGCAACCATAAACTGACCCACACCGCAAAAAACACGCTATCTTCTCCCATCACATACACATATGCAAGTGTAGTGATGCATGTTGGGACAAAAAAATCCCAACTTCACATGTATGCTGGTGGGATCTGAGCTAGCAGTGACTGACCCAGAAAGAGATCTTGGGGTTGTGGAGGACAGCTCGATGAAAATGTCAACCCAGTGTGCAGCTGCTTTGAAAAAGGCAAATTCCATGTTAGGCACAATTAGGAAAGGAATTGAAAATAAAACTGCCAATATCATTCTCCCCTTATACAAATAAATCCATTATGTGACCACATTTGGAATACTGTGTACAGTTCTGGTTATTGCACCTAAAAAAAGATATTGTAGAGTTGTAAAAAGTGCAGAAAAGGGCAATAAAAATGATGAAAGGGCTGGAGCAACTCCCCTATGAGGAAAGGTTTACAACAGCTGGGATAGTTTATCTTAGAAAAAAGGCGAGTAAGGGGAGACATGATAGAGGTGTACAAAATAATGTATAGTGTGGAGAATGTGGATAGGGAGACATTTTTCTCCCTCATAATACTAGAACCCAGGGTCATCCCATGAAGCTGATTGGTGGGAGATTCAGGACAGATAAAAGGAAGCAGTTCTTCACACAGTGCATAGCTAAACATCTTGTGGAATTCACTTCCACAAGATGTAGCGATGGCCACCACTTTGGATGGCTTTAAAAGGGGGTTGGACAAATTCATGGAGGAGAAGAAGTCTATCAATGACTACTAGTCCTGATGGCTATATGCTTCCTCCAGTATCAGAGGCAGTATGCCTATGTTCACCTGTTGCTGGGGAACATGGGCGGGTGGGTACTGCTGTGCTCATGTCCTAATTGGGGTTTCCCATGGGCAGCTGGTTGGCCACTGTGTGAACAGAATCTTGGACTAGATGAAACCTTGGTCTGATCCAGCATGGCTCTTCTTATGTTCTTACTGTAAACCTGCAACGTGCACAATTAAAGTTAGATTACTGGGGGTGGGAGTTGGGAACTGGGTATGAGAAAGGATGGGTGTCTGCATGGTTTTGTCATGTTTTCTATTCTATCTTTCCTCTTAAGGGTTTGAAGAATTCCATCCAGAAGTTCTTAAAAACCTCAGGTCTCTCCTTATACGAACACATTACTCTTTCCTGAAAGACAAATGTACCTCTTGCCCACTTCTATCTGTAGCAGAAAGTTTGGTTTACATTTTGAATGGCTTTTTGAAATTCTTAGTTATGGGTTTCTTGCACTTGCTGCCCTTGTTCGTTTTGCATGTATTTTGTGACATAAGGTGACACAAATACATATAATGAAATTTACAGTAAATTATTATCATGATGCTAAGTGATTACAACCTAAGGAAAGCAGTCCTATGCTTGAGTTCACAGCCTCACAGCCTCTGAGATAAAGTGTACATTACAGTCTTTTTCTCCTGCTTCCTTCCCCCTCCCTATTTGACACTATAGACACTGAAAAATGATTAATGATCTTAAAAGTGGACATAAGAGGAAAATATACTGCAGATATTTTCCATATGAGCTTCAATCCACTCTATCCTCTGGTGCATTAGCACGTACGTGAGAATTTCAGATAAAAGACTTAATCCAAATCCAAAACCCTTCCGCTAAAACAGCCACTATGATAAGGTGGAAGAGATCAATTTGCATAAACAGCACATAATAATCAGTAGCACAACTATGGTTTCATGGGCCCTGCAGCCAGGAATAAATAATGCATTTATATTAGCTTGTTTCTGTGGAAAGGATTTTCTGTGGAAAAGGTCCTGAATCCAGTGTGGAAAATATCACCAGCAGTTTATTAAGCATATGGAATATGAATAGTCCCTTGTTTCAAGTAACCGTATGTTCTGTTCAAAACATGTTGGGAAGGGGGTGTTTAAGTCTCTGAAGACAACACAGTATAGAAAGTCCCCATATGCTCCCTCTATTCTCACATCACCAACACTAACTCTTTAGAAGAAGCATGCTAAAATTATTACTTGAGAACTAGTTTTCATACATAAACCCATGCGCACAAACGTATGGCTCTGGATATATGCATGGTACTCCACAGTGCTGCAGTTGTTTTACAAGATTCTGAGGTTTCCTAGAAAACTACTCTGAAGTTCTAGAAACTGACAAACTAGAATTGGTATTCAATGGCCTTTTAAAATATATTAGTTTATCATTTCGGGGCTGCAGCGAGAATGAATGTGTACTTCTATAAGGGCTTGATCTTTGTAAAAATAATTATGCAACTGGGTTAACATATGAGCCAAAGCGTGAAGTACAGTGCCTGGTTTACAGCACAATCCTATACATGTCTACTCTGAAGTTAGTTCCATTGAGTTCAATCCGGCGTACTGCCAGGTAAGTAGCTATAGAATTTCAGCCTTCGTAACGAATGGAATTATTTATTTGAGTGGATTTATCTCAGGTTGCTTTAGAGTGCAAGCTTAGGAATGTGTCTCCTCAGATGTAAGTGCAGTCGAGTTCATTAGAACTTACTCCCAGGTAAAAACAATAAAGAGTCTTGTGGAACTTTAAAGTCTAACAAATTTATTATGGCATAAGCCAGGTGAAGCCTTAGACAATCAGTTGGGTGAAGAAGCTATCAAATGACAAGTTCATCAACAGATAAATATGCCTGTAGGTACATATGTTGTTTCTGCATGATGAGAACAGTCCTGGTGTGAGAGCAATTTAATACAACTACGGTATCAGGTGAGAACTATAGCACTTACTGGTTGGTCCTATGAACTAGTCTCTTTCGTTTGTTTCACATGGAAGTATGTGCATTAATATCATGGGGAGTGTGTAATAGAAGTAAGAAGGGAAGCAGCAAAGGGGATTGGTGTTTAAAAAAAGGAAAAGAGTTCCTCCTTGGTTTCAAAATAAGATTGTGAAAAGTTGTCTAAAACATCCCACAAGGAAAGTGATACAAAACTATTCATAGCAAATCATCCCCCCCCACCCCCGGTTTGCCGCACACAAATTATGAGTCACTGCAGTCATGGGAAATTATTTCAGAGTGTTAAGTTTACGATAAGAACTGGGACCAGCTAAATAAGAGCAGAATGTATCTTCAAGGCAAATCTTCCTATTAATATGAATTAATTATGCACTGAGACAGAAAATCTTGATCTCAGCTCTTAATGTTCTTTTCATCTAAACTGGTTTTCCGCTGATATCTGTATATTAATTTCACAAAGTATGTTTATTTAAATTCCAAATTGATAAAGTTTGCCACAGATGGTAAAAATCATTTAATTGGCATTCCCTTGTATTTTTCACACTTTAGTTAAAAAGAAAACTGTCCACTTAATTATAAGCCATGTAAATGTTTAAATATTTGAACAGTAACAGGATTCAAACATTTCTTTGAAATTTCTCATGCAGTTGGGTAACAAATCTAATCTTTAATCCAAAGTAGCTCTTGTATTTCTGTGTGTTTGGATATTCTGCAAGACAGCCTTCCTCTTTTAAACCATGTATTACTGAAGATTCTTTTACAAAACACAGTCCAAATTATTAAAGTTTTAGTTACAAAATATTTAGCCATTTATAGTGAAATGTACTGCATGGTAACCTGGTACATTCCGACAGCTGCTGAGAATATGCCACGTTATTTGAGAATTTATGTAATACTTCCTAAGTAAAAATTAAAACTTTTCAAGATTTCCTAAATTCATTTAATGGGCAATTCACAGGAACATATTTGATATGGTGGTGATTTTGGAGAGCAGTTACTGGGTCTATGTGCAATTTGTTCTTTTAAGGGATACCTACCATACATTTCACTTTCTGACCAATATGCATTCAGGAAACTGAACATGTGTAGGTTAACTAAAATATGGAGGCAAGGGGGCTAAATACAGACTTTCTAATTCGTCTACTCTGATTGGAAGACTACAATTTATTTATAGTACTTTCTTACCTTGAATGTTTATCTCCTTCCTTCTCCTGCTTTCAGTATTTACGTCTGCCTTCTCTCCCCACCCTTCAACTGGTCCCCATTGCACAGGAACCCCATGGACAGCAGAGACACCCCCGCACAAAGCTCTTCCCCTCCAACAAAGGAAGGTGGAAGGGCCCCCTCCAGCAATCAACATCAGTGCAGCACTATCAGACTGCAATCATATTCACAGTTATCTGGGCTTAGGGTATTAGTTCTGAGTAGAAGTACACAGGATTGCACTGTTAATTCTCAGTTTTTTGCTAGCCCTGGAATGCCCCTTAGCTTGGCTCTTTCAGTTACAGTCGATGCCTGCTTGTGGTGTTAATTTTTATCAACATAGCCAAGGTGTGTGTACCCTGGGGACCTTTGTGCATAGCACAGTTTCCTGCTGCTCAAGTGGATCACATCTTTAAAAACCTTACTATGTTCCCCTAGCAACCATTTTTGGACATATGTCTACCAAATAAAGAACTTTTGGTTTGCAATCCTTCACCCTGCTCATAAAAAAGCTTAACTGGTGAGTCCTGTTCAGCTAAAGGAAAGTTGCTTCCAGTGCTGAGAACTCTATATGTATGTGATTGAATTTTGCTGCTTTTTGACTTGCCTGCGTTTTCCTTTTTTAGAAAAACATATTGAATGGATGTAGCTGTCTCTGAGACTGCTTTAGTGTGCATGCATATATACTGTTTTGAGTATCTGGGGTTATTATGGATGTCCTCCTTCCCACAAGGAAGCAAAACTGCCTTTTATGGATCAGGAACACAGTGAAAAGATGAAGGGTAAAATCCAACATAAGCCCTACTTAGAGCAGACTCATTGAAATGAATGGGACTTAAATTAGTCATGACTAACCTAAGTCGCATTCATTTCAGTTGGTCTACTTTGAACATATGTTGGATTTTACCCGAAGCAAAGACATCCAGAGTTCTTGCACTGGCAGATTTAAATCTGCAAAGGAAGTGCATGTTTTAGTGTGTATCAGCACAAGCCAATCTGTAGCTTTAATGAGCTTTTTGGACATTTGCTTTGGGGCTTTTCAGGATGAAGATGAGGTGTGGGGGGGAAACACCAGTCGTCCAAGTTACCAGAAGATCACCACAATTGCTGTCTTGCAGCTATTAAGGATGAGGAGATAATTTTTCCCTTCTCCCCCTGCCCCGCCCCCAAATGTATGCACTCACTGTAAAGCCATTTTGTTTATTTCCTTTCCTATATATTGTAAATAAAAGAGAGGGAGAGAGAGACTCCATACTAGTCTATGGAGATGTTTTAACTAGAGCTGTGAGGATGTTTTAACTAGTGCACAAATGGCCTCTTGAAATTCTCCACCCTATTTGTGGGCAGAAAAATTAGCAGGGGTGGGGGAGTTCATCAGATTTCTCCAGGAGGAGGATAAATTCTCAACAGTTTCTCACAGGTTGGGTTCTCCATTGGCCTCTTTTTACTTAAGGGTTTTGGGTTTTTTGTGCTGTCATTGCAAGTGGCAACAGCAGCAATTGTATTGGCAGGCTGGCCCCCATTTTACATCCACCACCGTGCAGGACTGAGGGGAGGCAGTGTTATGTCTAGTTCCAGAGAAGAGGTGGATCTAGTGCTGTGCTAAAATCTGTCCGCCAGTTTCCTGAAAGTTTTCTTTCCTCATGAAAGAGGCTTCCATTGTTCTGTTCTGTAATTTATTTTTTTTGGTGTTTGTGAGCTTATATAATCACTGTGAAGCAGCTGAAGGTGCAGTGTGTGTGTTTTCTTTCTGTTACACGTCTCTTCATTGTTCCGCAGTATCCCAGGCTGCCTGCACTTTCTGAGCTGAAAAAGCCTTATGGAAGGAATTACCTCGTGATATTTCCCCCCCTGGGCTTTAATTTAAGTGCAGGAAGCCAAGGAGAGATGATTGTACAATGAAAGACAGAACACTCAGCCACTTCATCAGTATGGTAAGCACAACAGCTCCAAACCCAACCCATGAGAATTTCTCTGAAATTTTCTTCTCCTTTGAATTTCTTTTTGAAAGCAATTCATTTTCTGTCAAATTGAATGAGAATGATTGAAAAAAATGTGGAAGTAATTTTAAGCATGCTTTCTCCTAGCATATTTTTATCATAACCTTTTAGCGCGTGTATTTGAGCAAGCCAGGCCAAACTCCTAGTGAGGACCAGGAAGTTCTCGTGGGGCTGTAAAGAGTGCTGCAACTCTTTGGTCCTAGCTCTGTCCTCCCAGCAGAGATATGCATCTGATGAAAAACAGACTATGGAAAAGATTAAATATAATTCCACTAAAAACTTCTTATTTGAAGCTCAAATATTGGATTTTATGGCTGTTTTATAGCTGACATTGCACTGAGTTGGGATCAGAAAGGTAGAAAAAGCTGTCTTTCATCAATACTTCCCCATTGTCTTCTAGCAGAAAGATAGTAGAAACAATTCTGGCACTTAATATCTGGAGTTAATGCTGTGTAATTTTTGCTCCTGATATCCCATCTCAATTCCTTACTAGTCTTCATGGCTTCTTTCCCAGTAATTCTTCCAAGAATAATATAAGCTTCTGACCTCAAGTGTCCATGGTTCATTATTCTTCTCTTGTAAACTTTTAATAGCCCACTGTTAGCAAAGGAAATGCCCAACAGAGCTTTCTGTTTGATGGTTTTACAATAGTATATCAAAATCGTAATTGCTTACTCAGGTATAAAAATAAGAGTAATCAAGGATAGAGTGATTCTGAAGTGGTGCAAGCCTTGAAACATATGCAATTTGTGTACACCAGAGCTGTTTAGAGCACAGTAAATAACATGGCTTCAAACAGATTTTTAAAAGCTTGCTTGCAGCTTTTGGAAGGAAAAAAAGTCAACTCCATTAGTACTGGTATTTTTTATCAATGAAGATGCTTTAAGAATATTAGAACTCAGAAGATTTGACCTTCAGAATATTGTTTCACCCATAATTTCTTACTATCTTCATTATATGGTTTGTTTTGGTTCTTGTAACCAGGTTCACTTAATACTTTTAGAAAAAAAGAAGTGCATTATTTAATAGATGAATGGCAGAATGAGGGGGTTCTCTGAATAATTTTTCATTGTGTTTATATATTGCAAAATCAATACTTATGGATTCTTTAAAGATTATGTCAAGGTCCCCCGTCCCCCATACAGAGGTTATCTCTACACATGGCCCTTCAGAACTGAACATACCATCTCACCAGTGAGGATTCCTAAATGCTTTGGAACAACTCAGCACATCTAAGATATTAAATGCAGCAACTAAAGATGTTTTACTAGGAATTCTGCAGTATACTAGCATGTTCCACTTGCCTCACACAAGTTGTCACTGTGCGTTGACAAATCAAACCGATTACCTTAGAGTTTATAAAGAGTTGAAGGATATAGTCACGATAGTGCTTGTTATGGGCTTGAAAGTAGCCACATCCCTGTGCTCATCTGTGGAAAGTAAGAATCCTGGCGTACAGATGACTAGGAAGGGCAATCTTTGTAAAATGAAAGAGTTCAATCTGTTAAACATTTTCTACTTGCTTTCAGTGACCAAAATGTACAAGTATATGCAGCTAGACTGAATAATCAAAATATCTGTGTCCTGATAATGTTTGTGGACTTTCAAGAAGATTATGATGCTAGGCAGAAACCAAATAGTTTTCCTCCACCGATGGAAGGCTTCTGTCAGCTGAGTGGGGGTGGGGGGCATGATTTTCAGCAATTCCCCTCATCCCTGCAGTCCCCTATATCCTCTCAACTCTGTTCCAGAGGGTTAGAGATCCTCTGTAGCCGATTGGGAGGAGGCTGCAGGGGCTGTACCAGTGAGGGGGAAATTGCAGAAAATTGCACCCCTCCTTCTTGCCATGATGGAAGGCTACCATTGGCAGAAGGAAACTAGTTGGATTCTGCACATTGTTTATTTCCTCATGTTGCATAAAAAGGCTTTTCAGTACTCATTCTTTTAAGCATGTAAACTGGCTTTTGCTGCTGTGTTTTAAAATAGCTACCATGTTATGTTTATATAATTTGGATTAAATGTTACAGATGGGAAGAAATATAATCTGGGACTTTAAAGGTCAACAGACCCTTCTTTCTTTTTTTTACATGTGCACAATTAATTTAAAGAGGATTTTGACCTGACTGAGACTAAAGAGCTGTGTTTTCTAACTGCTGAATGGACTAATAGGATCAACAGAGCACATTTTCACCAACTGATCTCCAAGGGCTGAGCGCTCAGCATTGCTCTAAGCAAATCAGCCCCTTCATTATAACTTTCATAGAAAGAAATGGTTGGAGACTGAGGATGTTTCGCTTTAGTTCTGTGCAGAATACTAGACATCTCGAATAGACAATCTCAGTATCTCACCAAATGTCTGCTTTTGGGATTCTTTGGGGAAGCCATGGCAGTTGTTCATTCCCTTTAATATTAGTAAAGTGAATAGGCTATGCATGATAGTAAAATGGGGGAGAGGACAGGAGTGAGTTTCCGAAAATGGTAGAGACTGCTAGATATGATAACACTGGAACATCTTGAGGGAGGGCAAGTCAAAACATCCACTGCCCTTCACTCCAGCCACCGACAATGGCAGAAGTCAAGGGCTGCACACTTGCACTTTTCCTGTTGATAGACATTATTAGCAGAGCCAGGGCTAGGACAAAGGTATTTTAAGCCAGGACAGAATCTCGTTGGCTCTTTAGAGGATTTTCTTTCAGAGGGGGAGGGGTTGGTCTTGGAGGCCATTCCATGAGGCAAGTTTCCCCCCTTCACGTATGACATTTTTTAATGAGTTTCCTATTGCTGGGTATAAAACCGACATAAGTTTATATAGTAAGCATATATACTAGGAATAGAATCCATGGCTGGGGAATCCGTGTAAAGAAGAAGAATGTACTAATCTGAATGGCAGCTTAAATATTTATTTATTCATTGAGAGTTTTCTGAAATTGCTACATTTCTTCCGCATCTTCACCATAATATGTTTCTATTTTATGCACATCGTGCAAGAAAGGCTACCTACTACTGCTTCCCCTCTACTACCATCTCATCTAATAGGGTTAATGGGGATGCAATTCTATACAAAAGTACCAGGGAGTAAATCCCGTTGTGCTCAGTGAAATTCACTTCTAAGTAGACATGCATAGGATTGAGTGTGTCAGTTTATTTGGTGAAGTGGCAAAGAAAAGGAAGTGGCTTGTGCTGGCCAGGGCAGGGGGTGGCATGTGTTTTCTCCTCCTTTTTCTTCCGGTGGTTCTTTTTCAAAAGCCCCCCCCCCCATTTCTATGTTGGGTAAATTAACTACATCAACCTGAAGCTGGTGAAGTTAGGGGCCAATCTTGGGGCCTCTCAGGGGTATGAAGGGTTTTGTATCCAGTAGATCCAAGGCTGCCTTTGGCTCATCCACAGAATGCCCCATTCCGGGGCCTACTTCTCGTGGAGACACAGCAGGCAGTAGAACTATGACCTTCGGGCATAACAGGCAGCCTCTGGGGAAGAAACCGCCCCCCCCCCCAAGGCTAGGGTAGCCTGATGCAGTACTTTACAGAGTGAAGTCCTCTATTTGAAGGGCTGCCAAAGGACAGTCCTCTATTTGAAAGCATCCTCTGTTTGAAGGGTTGTCCAGTCCAAGTCCAATGTACGTATTAAGAGCCTTAAGAAGGGAGAGCAGGGGCCTTGAAGTTGCCCATCAACAGTTAGATGGAGCAAGCATACGGGTCACCTGGTCACTGTCTTCCCCACTATGGTGTGATGTATTGTATTTCTGTTTCAGTTCTAGTCATTCTTTCTAAATTTGTGCATAAGAATATTTAAATATTATGCAGATCTATGTCCTCTTTTGTCTTCTTTTTTGGAGATGAATTTCCTTTTTTAATGGCAGTGTGTACTACTGTTGGCAGAGCTTATCTCTGCCAGTGGATAAGCACCTCTGCTCCATCCTAACCCCTTCTAGACAGCAGATCTGGGGGTCAGGATTGCTCTCTGAGATGGCTTTAAAATAGAATTGGTCATATTCATGATATATAAATGGAATGTCCATGTCAGACTAAATACCAGTTGTCAGCATGTGGGTTTTCTAGAAACAGCTGCAACTGCTGTTTTAAAAAATGGGATGTTAGACTAGATTGTATATATTTTATTTATTTAATCAATTTCTTAGCCGCTTCTTAATCCATTTCAAGACCATAGTCCTCCCAAGGTGGCTTACAGAATAAAAACAACACAAAAGGTGGACTTTGGCCTCAAGAAGCAGGGTGGTTCTTATGTTCTTATTTGTAAGCTGCCCTTGGCAGAATCCAATTCTGGCTTAGATCAAAGTTCACAATACATTGGAAGGCATGCCACTCTTGAGTGCTGCTAACTTCAGTGAAAATGGTACATATTACAACTGTTGCAAATGCATGTGTGTGGGATGAGATATAGCCTGTGGAAAATTAACAATTCTTGTTTAGATATATTAAATGCAAATTTTGAAATGTGATGTTGCAATGAAATATTCATGTCTTTTGAATTTGCGTTGCCGATTCTGCTACTATGTAAAATGTGATCTCATGGCAGATTGTGTTGCTGTTATAATACTTCTTCCACTGCTGATGGGACAACTGAGCACGTACATCAGGCTTTGTGTATTTTGGTATTATGTTGAAAGAAAGAGAAGATGGAAGGCTGATTCACTGAAACAAAGTCTCCCCTCCCCCCACCCCTTTCTGGAAAATCAATTTTCCTCTTAGATAGCACTAGGAGTACTGTGCTAATGAAAGGAGCTACTAGGATGGAGCAATTAGAGCTGCAGGATTTTATGAGGCTAGCACTTCAGGGCCGTTCAGCCTTCATGTCGTTCATGTATATAGTTATGGAATTTAAGTCAATGGTCATGAAACCTCCAACTGAGCATTGCCTTTGATTTTCATTTGGCTGCTGTGTCTATTCATGAACTGCTAGTGTCTAGTCCATCAATTTGTTGTCCCTAGAAAGCCTCCCGTTGGTTTGAAATGTGTTGGGTCAGTTACTTAGAGAGGTTGTAATGGACATCTGTATAACTTATAGTGTCTGTAAATGCTTGCATTGTGGTCAGCACATGGTGACCTTGTTAATATTGCAGGCATCAAGTAGCCTTGGAATACTCCTCTTACCGGGCTAATTTCTGATATCTAAAAATAGAAAATGGAGCTAATTTAAAGTTGGATGAAAGTCAGACCAAACATTGATAAAGTAATTTGTACCTTTATATTTGAATGGCTTATTATAATTCAGTATTATCTATTTTTATTATGCAGTCAGCAGAATGTATCTCCACGTTCCTTGCACCTTACTTTTTAATGTTAATTACACGTTTTGTGTCTTTTTTTTCTTTCTATAAACTGTGACTTGACTGCTGTTTTCTGCTGAGTGTAACTTTGTATCTAATTTACAAGTTGAAACCAGTGAGAAGCTGTGGAGAATGCATTTGGGTTGGTGATGGAAGGAAGTGCCGTCCCTTATTAGCAGGTCATTATAGCCCCTGTTATGGGTGCTGGAGTTAGCTCTGCCTATATGGTTCTTTTTTTCCTTTCTTTTTTAAGATGGGAGCTTTCATGGGGATCCATAATGCTGTCCAGCAAACTTCATGTCAGGCAGCTTCTTAGGTTCCCTAAGGCCAGTGGCCATACTGTGGATGATGGGAGTTGTAGTCCACATCTGGAGGTTACAGGGAAGGCTGCCTTAGGGAATCTAAGAAGCTGCCTGACACGAAGTTTGCTGGACAGCGTTATGGATCCCTATGGAACTCTCCCCCCATCTGAAATGGCCCCCGGCCTGTAACCAAGTCACCTGTAGTTTTAGAGGGCCTAGAGATCCATAATGCGTGGCTTAGGTTCATTATAAGTGCAATTTCCTTGCTAGTGGGTCACTGAGCATGTGAGATGAGGCAAAGGTCGATAGCGTGGCCTCAGCACATTCCATGCTAATGAAGGCTAGTATCTTATCAGGGCCTGGGAAGCACCTGAGAAGTGAGGCTATGTTTACAGGTGTCTGTGCTGGAAAGTTCTGATTGTCGCCCATCTGACGTGGGGCTGTTAGCCTATGCTGGGAAAGTTGCAGATGAACGCTAATTAACGCTTGCTGCTGTCATGCTGCCTTACTGCTAACATGTATGGTATAAAACCCATTGTACCCCTTGGCTCCGTGTTCAGAGAAGCTGTCTGATCCAACCATTGGGTACGCCTATGTGCTGTAAGTACTCAATAAAGTCTCTTTGTAAGCAAACCTGGATCTGGCTTATTACTATCTTGGCACCTCCAAACCTTAGCAGCCCACGGCCAGGGTAATACAATATCTTAAAAAGAAAAATGTACAAGATTGGCAAGGCACGCTAAATGTTATGTAGAGCTGCTATTTTTGGACTCGCTGTATCATACATTTTAACCAGACTAAATTCATTCTTCTTTCTGACTGGGAATTAGAACTCCAAACATAAAAAATGAGAGTCTTTCTTCAGGGTTTAATGAGAGTCTCTCTTTACTCTCATGCCCCTCCCCTTTTCCTCCTCTGGAATTTAAAAATTTCTTTGTATATGTTATTCCATATTCTATTTAAGTAATTCTTAATAGACATTTGGAGATTTGCTTATAATAATAATGAACTTGCTTATAATAAATGAACTTGAAACTTTTTGAAATACTTTGGTTTGGATCCACAGTGTTATCCCACTGTTGGGACCATTTCTAAGCAGAGTTCCACTGACAATGCTTCTGCTGCTGGAAAGGCAGGGGGAGGCAATTTTTGCTGACTCCCCCTCCCTCTGCAGCTCCTGGTGCCACCTCCCCCACTGTTCTGGAGGGTCCCCCAAGCCTCTGGAGCAAATTTTAAGGGGCATACTGGGCACTTACACCTCTGCCGATTCTCTTATGGTCTACCAAATCCTGTCTGCAAGCAGTGCACACTGCTTGCAGAATGAAGATTCAGTGATACTGGGGCAACCAGAAATGAGTGAAAACTCTCCTTTTTGGAACAGGCCAGGTCAGTGGAGCGCACATAAGGGAGCTCCGCTGACCTGTCCCAATCAAGAAACGAATGTTTCTGCTTGTTTCAGGGTTTTCTCTAGGAAGCGCTTTGTTGCAGAAGCAGTGGGTCCCAGTCGCACACTGAAATCAGCGGGTTCCATTGCTTGCACAACAGAATCTGCAGGGCACAAGAGAAGCAGCAAGGCCGTAAGTGCCTCATTGGATTCCACCCAAGTACTGGGGGTGGTGGGAATGGTGGATGAGATTCACTTCCGTTCCTTTTTAAGCCAGTGCAAAAGCTCCACTGGATCAAAAGCCTCATGGTGACAGAAGAAGCCCTTCAATCCATGGGACGCTTGTGCTGGATCCAGCACTATGAGCACCATTGATCAATCAGGATGATTTCCAAATGTGTTTTCAAATGAATGGGTTATATTTAAAATTGTATAGCTCTGCTTCAGTTCAGGAAATAAGAAGTTATTTCTCTGTTGTTCATTTGTGAATGGAAATTTATGCGATGAGATGTTCTGTTGTGGAAAGAAATTGCTTTGTGTACTGTTGCATCTTTATGTACTTTCAGAGCTGTCTCCGAGGAATGATGCATTAGAGCAAATGCACTTTTCATATTCTTTCAAAGCTGCCTCCTGAGGAATGACACTTAAGAACAAATGCTCTCCCCTCTCTTTTTAAGCGAGCAACATTTATTGCGTGGAAGTGGGGCAGGGGTGAGGAAGATAATATAATACTGAGTGAAACATAGGTCCTCAAAATCTGTAGCAAGGCTCACCTTTTGTTGGTTGGCCTCGTTTTGTGACTTCATATTGCTTTTTACCTGATGGCATTAATACAATTGACAACCTATTCTGGGTTTCACTGTATTGAGGCGGAGGTGCATATGGCCTGATGTAATGGTCCCAGTGCTGGCACAAGGGGGGCAGCATCCCTTGCTCTGGTGCTGAGACCCAGCTGCCCCACCACAGGTCCAACAGCAGCCAGTGGTGCTTCTGCAACAGCATTTTTCCCAGGCTTAATGCATTGGAGCTTTCCAAAGTTGGAGGAGAAACTGGGGTTAGTTAGAGGATAAGGAAACCTTGCGGGAATGTTAAAGGCGAGTGGTGTAGAGCTATATGCCTCTGGCCCACTTGCCTAGCAAGGGATGCCACTTTGGCTCCAGTGGGTCTGCTTGTGCCATGGCTGCTGGTCACGCTGCCCAGTAGCACAACTCATACAATAAACGACTATGTTGCTCTCACCTAGCATTTCAGCAGCGTGGGAAAGTTTGGGCTGCACCACTGTGTTAAGAATTATTTTTACTGTTGTTGTTGTTGAGTTGTTAAGTCATGTCCGACACTTTGTGACCCCATGGACCATAGCACACCAGACCTTCCTGTCCTCCGCTCTCTCCCGGAGCATGCTCAAGTTCATATTCATTGCATCGGTGATGCTATTTAGCCATCTCATTCTCTGCCGTCCCCTTCTCCTTTTGCCTTCAATCTTTCCCAGCATCAGGGTGTCTTCCAGGGAGTTTTCTCTTCGCATTAGGTGGCCAAAATATTTGAGCTTCAGTTTCAGTATCTGTCCTTCCAATGAGCAGTCAGGGTTGATTTCCTTTAGGATTGACTGATTTGACCTCCTTGCAGTCCAGGGGACTCGTAAGAGTCTTCTCCAGCACCACTGTTCGAAAGCATCAATTCTTCGGCACTCAGCCTTCCTTATAGTCCAGCTCTCACAGCCATACATTAGTACTGGGAAAACCATAGCTTTGATTAGACGGACCTTTGTCGGCAAGGTGATGTCTCTGCTTCTTACTATGCTGTCTAGGTTTGCCATAGCTTTCCTCCCAAGGAGCAAGCATCTTTCAATTTCATGGCTACAGTCACCGTCTGCGGTGATCTTGGAGCCCAAGAAAATAACATCTGTCACTGCTTCCATTTCTTCCTCTTCTATATGCCAGGAAGTGATGGGGCCAGATGCCATGATCTTCGTTTTTTTAATGCTGAGTTTCAAACCAGCTTTTGCACTCTCCTCTTTCACCCTCAACAAGAGGCTCTTGAGATCCTCTTCGCTTTCTGCCATTAGGGTGGTATCGTCTGCGTATCTGAGGTTGTTGATAATTCTCCCGGCAATCTTAATTCCGACCTCTGATTCATCCAACCCAGCGTTTCTCATGATGTACTCTGCATATAAGTTAAATAAGCAGGGCGACAATATGCAGCCTTGTCGTACTTCTTTCCCAATTTTGAACCAATTGGTTGTTCCATGTCTGGTTCTTGCTGTTGCTTCTTGACCCTCGTACAGGTTTCTCAGGAGACAGGAAAGGTGGTCTGGTACTCCCATCTCTTTAAGAATTTGCCACAGTTTGTTGTGATCCACACAATCAAAGGCTTTAGCATAGTCAATGAAGCAGAAATAGACGTTTTTCTAGAATTCTCTTGCTTTCTCCATGATCCAGTGAATGTTGGTGATTTCATCTCTAGTTCCTCTGCCTCTGTGAAACCCAGCTTGTACTTCTGGTAGTTCTCGGTTCACATACTGCTGAAGCCTAGCTTGTAGGATTTTGAGCATCACCTTGCTGGCATGTGAAATGAGCGCAATGGTGCGGTAGTTTGAACACTCTTTGGCATTGTCCTACTTTGGAATTGGAATGTAAACTGACCTTTTCCAGTCTTGTGGCCACTGTTGAGTGTTCCAAATGTGTTGGCATATTGAGTGCAGCACTTTAACAGCATCATCTTTTAGGATTTTAAATAGCTCAGCTGGAATACTGTCATCTCCGCTAGCTTTGTTGTTACTAATGCCTCCTAAGGCCCACTTGACTTCACTTTCTAGGATGCCCGGCTCAAGTTCAGTGACCGCACTATCATGGCTATCAGGGACATTCAGATCTTTCCTGTATAGTTCTTCTGTGTATTCTTGCCACCTCTTCTTAATCTCATCTGCTTCTGTTAGGTCCCTGCCTTCTTTGTCCTTTATCATGCCCGTCTTTGCACAAAACGTTCCCTTGAGATCTCCGATTTTCTTGAAAAGATCTCTAGTCTTTCCCATATTGTTTTCCTCGATTTCTTTGCATTGTTCATTTAAGAAGGCCTTCTTGTCTCTCCTTGCTATTCTCTGGAAGTCTGCCTTCAGTTGGATATATCTTCCCCTTTCTCCCTTGCTTTTCGCTTCCCTTCTTTCGTGAGCTACTTGTAAAGCCTCATCAGACAGCCACTGTGCTTTCTTGCATTTCTTTTTCTTTGGGATGGATTTCGTTGCTGCCTCCTGAACAATGTTACGGACCTCTATCCATAGTTCCTCAGGCACTCTATCAGGTCTAATCCCTTAAATCTATTCCTCACCTCCACTGTATATTCATAAGGGATATGATTTAGGTCATACCTGAATGGTTTAGTGGTTTTCCCTACATTCTTCAATTTCAGCTGAAATTTTGCAACAAGAAGCTCATGATCTGAGCCACAGTCAGCTCCAGGTCTTGTTTTTACTGACTGTATAGAGCTTCTCCATCTTTGACTGCAAAGGACATAATCAATCTGATTTCGATATTAACCATCTGGTGATGTCCATGTGTAGAGTCGCCTCTTGTGCTGTTGGAAAAGAGTGTTTGCTATAATCAACATGTTCTCGTGACAAAACTCGATTAGCCTTTGTCCTGCTTCATTTTGTACACCAAGGCCATGCTTGCCTGTTATCCCGGTGATTTCTTGACTTCCTACTTTAGCATTCCAATCCCCTATGATGAAGAGTTCATCTTTTTTTGGTGTTAGTTCTAGAAGGTGTTGTAGGTCTTCATAGAACCGATCAACCTCAGCTTCTTCGGCCTCAGTGGTTGGGGCATAGACTTGAATTACTGTGATGTTGAATGGTTTGCCTTGGATTCATACTGAGATCATTCTATCATTTTTGAGATTGTACCCCAGTACTGCTTTTCCCACCCTTTTATTGACTACGAGTGCTACTCCATTTCTTCTAAGGGATTCCTGCCCACAGTAGTAGATAATGGTCACCTGAATTAAATTCGCCCATGCTTGTCCATTTTAGTTTGCTGATTCCCAAGATGTCGATGTTCAATCTTGCCATCTCATGTTTGACCACCTCCAGCTTACCTTGATTCATTGATCTGACATTCCAGGTTCCTAAACAATATTGTTCTTTACAGCATCGGATTTTCTTTTCACCACCGGACACATCCATAGCTGAGTGTCCTTTTGGCTTTGGCCCAGCCGCTTCACTCTTTCTGGCGCTACTTGGAAATTCCCTCTGCTCTTCCCCAGTAGTATATTGGACACCTTCCGACCTGAGGGTCTCATCTTCCGGCATCATATCTTTTAGCCTTGTGATACGTTCCATGGGATTTTCTTGGCAAGAATCCTGGTTTGGGTTGCCATTTCCTTCTCCAGTGGACCACATTTTGTCAGAACTCTCTGCCATGACCTGTCCATCTTGGGTGGCCCTGCACGGCATAGCTTATGGCTTCACTGAGTTACCCAAGCCCCTTCGCCACAACAAGGCAGTATTGTGAAAATAATGAATGGGCTATTATTTTTATATAGCAAGATAATTCCTGTGGCACTGATACTTACTCTGTAGCCAACAACAAAGGACGTTCATGTTTTTGCAACATTTTAACTAGATAGATGTACATGTGATCAACCTCTCACCTCAGAAAGGCTGGAAGTGTTGGGGTTCATTGGGGCAGCTATTACTTGTCAATGAACACTTACCTAGTAGGCATCTACAACAATTAATGTAATAGATGTATACATGTCTTTTACAGAAGCACCTCTCATGCTTCTGGGGATAGTTCCATCTTTTCCAGGGTACGTTTTGATTCATTCTGAAAGCCTGTACAACCTCTTTGACCAGAGACCATGGCAGAGTCTCAAAAATGAATGTGGATATACCATGGTCAATGAGCATTCTACAATACCATCGTTGTGTACTTGAAAAGATACCACCTGTGCTGCACAATAACGTTTCACTTTTCTACGACACTGCCATTGAGTTTACTATGACATTGGTGGACACTGTAAGAACAGTATAAATGGGATTTCAGGAAGAGAAATGGAAGAAAAATGTTTCATCTTATGAGAAATATGTGTTTTTTAAAGCAAGTGCTGAAAGTTGAAGCTCAGACTTGAAAGCAGGATTTAGTCAGTGATTAGGTGACCATAGATTCTGAGCAATGCTGCTGAATTGGTTTTATGAGATTATTCTCTTAGGGGTAACTTCACTCAGCTGTTTCAGTGAGATTATTCAACAATGTAATTAACCTGTCTGCCTCTATTGCTCCCATGTGTAACATTGGACCTCACAGGAAATTTGTGAGGAGCAGATGTTAGGGACTGTCTATTGGCAATACTGATCTATAACTGAAATTGCTTGTGTGCATATGACAATGGTAAATTTCTGGAAATATATCTTGCAGTTTACTCTTAAACGTATTTACTTGGAAGTATGCCCTATTGAGTTCAGTGGGGCTTCTTTCTTCAGTGTTGATTTAGAATTGCAGCCTCATGGTGTAAATGCTGAAGAAATAACTTCATACTGTAACCAACATGATTCTGATGCTGAATAACAGCACTCATCAAACAGATAAAGTTTAAACACGTCTTTTAAACTTTCTAATGAAAAAAATTAAGACATTTCAGGATAGTAATCTAAAGAGGAAAAGCATTTTGTAGTTGGGCTCCCTGCACTTTCAACATTATGCATTTAGTGTGTATTGGTTTAGAGTAAAGGTCTTCAAATATTGTTTTAGGAATGGGACCAATAAATAGTCTGAAAAGAAGAATACTGAAGTTAATCAGGTGTGGACCTAGTTAATAACTTGGTCAGAGACTGCTGAGAAACCCATGTAACAGCAGGATAGATATATAAACTGTTGCTTTAGGGAGTCCTAAGGAAAATGCTCAAATCTCACCAAGAGACTTATCTTATCTTATCTTATCTTATTTATTAATTATTGTATTCCATTTCTATATGCCCAGTAGCTGAAGCTCTCTGGCAGTTCACAAAAATTAAAACCACAAGGTGCAACATAAAACAATATAAAATATGAAAACTTAAAACCACTATATAACAGTACAACCAGAATAAAATGTAGAAGCAATGCATAAAATTAAATTACAGATTTAAAACACCAGAACTAAAAGACTAGGAAGCTAAAATGCTAAAATACTGGGAGAATAAAAAGGTCTTCACTTAGAGCCAAAAGGAGTACAAAGGAGGCCCCAGGCAAACCTCTGCATGGAGCTCATTCTACAGCCAGAGTGCCACAGCAGAAAAGGCCTTCTTCCTGGTAGCCACCCACCCCACTTCCTTTGACAGGCTCATGGAGAAGCACCCCTGAAGATCATAGAATCAATCATATAATAGTAGGGCTGGAGGGGGCCCGCAAGGCCATCGAGTCCAACCCCCTGATCAATGCAGGAATCCAAGTCAGAGCATCCCTGACAGATGGCTGTTCAGCCTCATCTTGAATGCCTCCAGTGTGGGAGAGCCCACTCCCTCCCTAGGGAATTAGTTCCATTGTTGTATTGCTCTAACAGTCAGGACGTTTTTCCTGATGTTCAACCGGAATCTGGCTTCCTGTAACTTGAGCCCATGTCCTGCATTCTGGAATGATCTCAAAGAGATCCTGGCCTTCCTCTCTGTAACAACCTTTCAAGTACTTGAAGAGTGCTATCATATCTCCCCTCGGTCTTCTCTTCTCAAGGCTAAACATGCCCAGTTCTTTCAGTCTCTCTTCATAGGGCTTTGTTTCCAGTCCCCTGATCATCTTTGTTGCCCTCCTCTGAACCCTCTCCAGCTTGTCTGCATCCTTCTTAAAGTGCAGTGCCCAGAATTGGCCATAGTACTCCAGGTGAGGCCTAACCAGTGCTGAGTAGAGGGGAACTAGTTCTTCCTGGGATTTGGAAGCTATGCTTCTATTAATGCAGCCCAAAAGAGCATTTGCCTTTTTTGCAGCCACATCACATTGTTGGCTCATATTCAGCTTGTGATCTACAACAATTCCAAGATCCTTCTCGCTTGTAGTGTTTTTTGAGCCACGTATCCCCCATCTTGTCACTGTGCATTTGGTTTCTTTTTTCTAGGTGCAGAACTTGGCATTTATCCCTATGAAATTTCATTCTGTTGTTTTCTGCCCAGCACTCCAGTCTATCAAAATCACTTTGAATTTTGTTTTCTGTCTTCCAAGGTATTAGCTATCCCGCCCAATTTTGTGTCATCTGCAGATTTGATCAGCATTCCCTGCACCTCCTCCTCCAAGTCATTAATAAAAATGTTGAAGAGCACTGGCCCAGGACTGAGCTCCTTGATGATCTTAGGTTCTGGGCAGGTACATATGGGAGGAGGTGACCCTTCAGAGAACCTGGCCCCAAGCCGTTTAGGGCTTTGAATGTTAATACCAGCACTTTGAATTGGGCCTGGAAGTGGACTGGCAGCTAGTGCAGCTGAAAAACTACTTGCGTAATGTGATCTTGTTGGCCAGTCCCTGTCAACAATCTTGCTGCCCTATTTCGGACTAGCTGAAGTTTCTGGACTGTTTTCAAAGGCAGCCCCACATATAATGCATTGCAGTAATCCAGAAGAGAGGTTATCAGAGCATGGATAATTGTAGCTAGGCTATCTCTGTCCAGATAAGGGTGTAGTTGGTATACCAGCCTAAGCTGATAAAAAGTGCTCTGTGCCACTGAGTTCACCTGTGCCTCAAGTGACAGTTCTGGGTCCAAGAGCACCCCCAAACTATGAAGCTGATCCTTTAGGGGGAGCGCAGCCCCCTCCAGAACAGGTTGAACATCACCTAGCTTGGCAGACGAACCATCCACTAACAGTACCTCTGTCTTGTCTGGATTGAGTTTTAGTTTATTGGCCCTCATCCAGTCCATTACTGTGTCCAGGCCCTGATTCAGAACAGCCACTGTCTCACCTGGGTTTGATGAAAAAGAGAGGTAAAGGTGAATGTCATCCACATATTGATGGCACCTCACCCACACCTCTGGATAACCTCCCCCAGCAGTTTCATGTAGATGTTGAACAGCATAGGGGATAAAATAGAGCCCTGTGGAGCTTCATGATACAGTAGCCAAGGCACGGAGCAGTAATCCCGCAGCATCAACTTCTGGAATCAGCCATCCAAGTTGGAGCAGAACCACTGCAGTGCAGTGCCTCCAACTCCCAGCCCAGCCAACCTATCCAGACGGACACTGTGGTCAATGGCATCGAAAGCTGCTGAGAGGTCCAAGAGAATCAACAGGGTCACACTCCCCCGTCCCTCTCCCGGCAAAGGTCATCCCATAGGGCGACCAAGGCAGTTTCCATTCCAAAACCAGGCCTGAAGCTCGATTGAAATGGATCTAGTTAATCAGTTTGATTCAAGTGTGCCTGGAGTTGTCCTGCAGACTTCTGAATTCTAGCCTGGATGGAGCTATGACTTTGCAGGCAATGGTCACCCACTTTTTGCTCTGTTCTGCTCACCAGTACTACTTCACTCTGCTAGTTACCCTTGTCCATCAGGACTATTCCGATGTCTGACCAAGCCCAAGATATGCAGGTTTCATTGCAGTGTGTCCCAGGGCTGCACCGTGGAGACTGCTCACAGCTTTTTCCCTGTGACTGGTAGCCCTTATGAAGGAATTGGGGCAGTGTTGCCTGCTCCAAGCAACCTGGCAAGTGTTAAATTGCAAAGCTGTTATAATCCTACAAATACATACTCAAGCATAAGAGCTATCTTTACCTGGGAGCTATCCGATTGCATTTCAGCTTAGCTGCTTATCAGTTCTGGTACTTGTTGGCAAATCAGCTAAATGATTGCAGTTGATTCTCTAAATGAGCAAAATTGCATCTCAGTCATGGCACCCTTTGTTCAAACTTGCCTATTGTCCATGTACATGTTTAGTAGAGTATTTGGTCTAGGAAAAGAGCTTCCGTTGTTGACTTAGGAAAGAAAAGATTGCTTCATTCCGTCTTTGATCACGCCCTAATTAACTCAAGTATCATAGAATCATAGAATAGTAGGGCTGGAAGGGGCCTACAAGGCCATCGAGTCCAACCCCCTGCTCAATGCAGGAATCCAAGTCAGAGCATCCCTGACAAATGGCTGTCCAGCCTCGTCTTGAAGGCCTCCAGTGTGGGAGAGCCCACCACCTCCCCAGGTAATTGGTTCCATTGTCGTATTGCTCTGACACTCAGGAAGTTTTTCCTGATGTTCAGCCGGAATCTGGCTTCCTGTAACTTGAGCCCATTATTCCGTGTCCTGCACTCTGGGATGATCAAGAAGAGATCTTGGCCTTCTTCTCTGTGACAACCTTTCAAGTACTTGAAGAGTGCTATCATATCTCCCCTCAGTCTTCTCTTCTCAAGGCTAAACATGCCCAGTTCTTTCAGTCTCTCTTCATAGGGCTTTGTTTCCAGTCCCCTGATCATCTTTGTTGCCCTCCTCTGAACCCTCTCCAGTTTGTCTGCATCCTTCTTAAAGTGTGGTGCCCAGAACTGGACACAGTACTCCAGATGAGGCCTAACCAGTGCTGAGTAGAGGGGAACTAGTACTTCCCGGGATTTGGAAGCGATGCTTCTATGAATGCAGCCCAAAAGAGCATTTGCCTTTTTTGCAGCCACATCACATTGTTGGCTCATATTCAGCTTGTGATCGACAACAATTCCAAGATCCTTCTCGCTCGTAGTGTGGTTGAGCCATGTATCCCCCATCTTGTAACTGTGCATTTAGTTTCTTTTTCCTAGGTGCAGAACTTGGCATTTGTCCCTATTAAATGCCATTCTGTTGTTTTCTGCCCAGCGCTCCAGTCTATCCAGATCACTTTGAATTTTGTTTCTGTCTTCCAAAGTATTAGCTATCCCGCCCAATTTTGTGTCATCTGCAGATTTGATCAGCATTCCCTGCACCTCCTCCTCCAAGTCATTCATAAAAATGTTGAAGAGCACTGGGCCCAGGACTGAGCCCTGCGGTACCCCACTCATTACCTCTCCCCAGCTTGAGAAGGTCCCATTGATAAGCAGTCTTTGAGTCCGATTCTGTAGCCAACTGTGAATCCACCGGATCGTTGTTTCATCTAGCCCACTTTGAGCTAGTTTGCTCATCAGGATATCATGGGGCACTTTGTCCAAAGCTTTGCTGAAGTTGAGGTATATGATGTCTACAGCATTCCCACGGTCTACAAGGGAGGTGACGTGATCAAAAAACGAGATCAGATTTGTCTGGCAGGACTTGTTTTTGACAAGTACTCTGTGGATGGGGATTGGGAGGACTGATAATCCAATAAAATGAATGGATTAGAGAGTAGATCCTTGAAAGTTATGTATGGACTCATTGACTGTTCTTGCTTTTGTGCTTATCATTTTTGCAGTGAAAATGCTATTTTCAGGTATAGTGCTCTAAAAATGTTTGGTTAAGCAGTGGTCTTTCCGCAGATGTCTTTGCTGGTTAATTGATTGAATTATTGCACACACTGCTGAAATGAGCATGTAATGCTGAAGTACAGCTCCTAATTACCTTGCTGAAGATGTGCCACCCTCAGTCCTTTGGAGAATCGATCTCAGCAATACTGAACCTGACAAGACGTTAAACTGTGGCTGCTGTCATAAATGGCAACCATGCTTCTAGTTTTCTACTCCCCTTCTGTAATGCCTGGTAGCATTTACCCATGTTCTGAAATTTTATGGTATTTGTTTTGCATTGTTTTGTGCTCTTTTCATCTTGCATGCCACCTTGAGAGGGTTCTACCCTTAAAAGTGGCCTAAGAATAATTTTAATTAAATAAGATGTTTTCTAGCCCTCACTCCACATCACTAGCTACCTAACACTGTTGTGATTACAGTCCATGGCGAGGTGGACTGTATCGTGGTTAGGTGGACTACACATTTTGGCATGGAAAGGCAGGGGAGGGGGGTAGACAAACTTGCTGAGTTTGGTGGCATCTGCACTTTTAGGGCACTGTCTAGTTTGGCCCTTGCAGTAGTTCAGAATAGATACTGCCATGCTTTTTCCCCTCAAGCATCTTTTCTGGCTGTTTCTGAAAGGGGCTTTACAGTTTGAGCCAGGTCTTCATCATTCATCATATGAAAATTACAATACATACAGCCAACTTAGCTTGAACAGACAAACTATGAACAGCATGACTGTTTCTAGATCATTGCCATTCAAGAATTTTCTACTCAGTCTAGTTGCATCCTCTGTCTTTCATCTGAATATTTACTTTATATGCCTTTTACACTGCCCAAGGACAGTGAACCTGTATTTCTAACACTTAGACCTGGTTCACATGATCAAACCATCCGTGGGCTGTTGTTGGGTTATTTGAGGGTTTATTCCCCAGTCCAGCAAGCCATGCCGCCTGGTTTCAGATGACACAACAAGCCGCGCTTGGGTGGGTGATTAGGCAAATGGTGCCTGGCACACACTGCAGCTTAAACAATCCACTGTGGCTTGTTTCACCCACGGTGATTGTGCGAACCAGCCCTTAGTGTGAACTGCTCTCCTGAACAGTTGCTAGAGAAATATCAGACATGTAGGCAGTTCTTAAAACAGATAGGTGACACTGTGGTGGTGGCTGAAAGAGAGAAGATATGTTCCTAACTGAATAGGATGTGTGTGTTTTTACTGAAGCAACATCATTAATATATAAAGAGTGTCTTTAAAATTTATTTTAAAAATATTATATTTAGAATGAATGTAGAAATAACATAAAGCTTTACTATAGATATATATGTCCTTTTTTCTTTTCAGAGAGAAACCAAAGGTCAGTTTCTCATAGACCATGTTTGCAATCACTACAGTTTGCTTGAAAAAGACTACTTTGGCATTCGCTATGTGGATCCTGAAAAGCAGCGGGTATGTATATAAACTCTCACACAATTTATTTTTAATTAATATCAGGACTGTAAACTGCTAAGCTAGGAAGGAAAGTGAAGAATTTCTTTCTGTCTCACTTTTCATTTCCCTGGTATAGCTGCTTCAAACAGTGGTGTTCTAAGGGTCAAGGATAAATGTTCATTTCTCCACTAGTGGGGTAGATAAGCAGTTACCAATTTATTAGGACAAGTTCTGAGTGGGATGGTTAGGCCCCTGCCAATCTCTGAGCTGGGGTATGCATTATAGTTGCCATGGGGACCAGCATCCCTGTGGTGACTATAATGTGTAGCCTAGCTGTGTCTCTCCCCCGCTGCTCTGCCAACCCTTTTTATAGCAGGACCAAGGGAGCAGCAGCTGAAGAAGTACTGCAGATCCACGTCTAGGTTGTCAGGCAGTGCTGTGATGCTGACCTTTTCATGATTGTGGGGATACAGTAAATTTGAAATGGGACCTTCTGGGAGTTTTAATTCCAGTTGTCCTCACTGCAGTTTTTAACACAAAGACCAAATTAGTATTTAGTTTCAAATTATTAAGGTTTCAAAATCAATAATACCAAGAATTCATGGTTGCAAAGAATTACTGCTTTACATATGATTGCTCCACACTTTTAATTGAATTGTTTTCCTGCCCCCATTTAATTTAATTGGTTTATAGAAGTGGGTATCTGAATAGATTCCTTGTTGTCTGAGAAGCTGTCATGCCCCCTAGATCAGGATTCTAGCATTGCCCCGAGGAGGATTCAAATGAACACAGGCCTCCCTAGCAGGGAGACTTTGACATTACCCTCTATGCCCTCCTGGCTTGAGGCCATGACTCTCACCTCATTCCCAGATTCTGAGCTGGTTCACACAACATG
This sequence comes from Heloderma suspectum, assembly GCF_057233095.1. Taxonomy (NCBI): domain Eukaryota; kingdom Metazoa; phylum Chordata; class Lepidosauria; order Squamata; family Helodermatidae; genus Heloderma; species Heloderma suspectum. The sequence goes on from NC_139459.1 coordinate 94,349,862, forward strand.
ACAGCCCACTTTGGGTTTATTTACCTGTGGGGGTTGTCGCATTGTGCTGGGCACCCGCAGGTGCCATTTTTGCATGGCTCCCGGCTTGCCATCGGTTGTCATGTCATGTGAACCGAGGTGGTGTAGGTTGTTTGAGGGTTAGACAACCCAAAGATAACCCTAAACCAAGCTGTAGTTTATTTGAAGGTTGTCTAACCTTCTCACCAGAATCTGCCATGACTACACTAGTGACTTACCTTGGCCTGATTTGTCATACCTTCATCTACCTCAGCCTGCATGACTTTGACCTGTCTTACTTGAATTAACTTCATTTACCATAACTTGTCTTACTCTGGTCTGCCTTAACATAACCTGACGGATTTTAGGCTAACTTCCTTGACTGAACCTGACTTACTTCAACCTGAATCTGTTCCACTCTGTGCACCTTATCACTTGCAGGCCCCAAGCCTTGATGAAACAGGATAAAAGCTACTGCATATTGTAATAATTTGTGATTGCACATCACACTTCTCACACTTAACTGAGGGACACAAGACACTGCATTAATTTCAACTGAAAAAATAAAATAATCTTCATTATTTGAATTTTTAGTGATTTTTCTAAGTCACTTTAAAAATTCTCTGCATGGGTTTTGTTAAACATCCCAAACCATAACATATCTCCATTACTATTACCTGGAAGCAACCTAAGAAGTTTCCCTGTGCTACTTCATATTGATTTGTCACTTGGTTCTTCATGTAATATTTCTAAATTTCCCATTATATGTTGAATATTATAACTACTACATAGAATTAGCTATGTGTTATCCTGTTACTGAAACAAGTTTTTTTGTTCCTTTCTAGAGCAACGAGTCAGCCTTCCCAACCTGGTGCCCTCCAGATGTTTTGGACTAGCACTGCCAACATTCCTGACCATTGGGCATGCTGACTGGGGGATGATAGGAGTTGTAGTCTGGCACATCTGGAGAGCACTAGGTTGGGAAGGCTGCTATAAAGACTAGCTGAAAAAAATCACATCTTGAGTTACGATACAGCCAACCATTGTTATGCATACCTGTTCAAAATAAGATGCTTTTTGAGATGCTTCAGGGTCCCATATGACAATAAACATGATAAATAATACATGAAGTTTGACTTGCATACACTACATGGCAAAAGCTCACAATCTGTTGTCTTTGTTTAATTAGTACAGAAATAGACAGTGGTGTTCTTAAGATGGAAGGTAGATAAAAATGTCTCGATATTTTTGATACATAAGTAGGATCTCCTGAGACTAGTAAAGTCTTTGCTGCTGCAGAACTTTGTTGTCCCTCCTACCCAACATCTCTGAACTGTGCTGCTTGAGTTTTGCATACAAGACAGTTTGCTTAACTGCAGTCTGTGCAGGTGTTTGTGCTTTCAGAACCATGTGGCTCAAACTGAGATTTATTGTACATATTAAAGGATCCATCATGTTTGTGAGTGCTCTTTGCTGAATTGCACAAAAGTCAAGGGGCCTCAAGTGGAAGAATTATCACACACAGTTGGTTAGATAGGATTATCTGTTAGTAATGTTTTTATAACATTGGCAACATTTATCCTTTTGAATTGCTCTCTGTCAAAGTTGTCTGTTTTTCTTGCAGTTCCTCCTTTTTAGTTTGTGCAATTCATGTAAACATATCAAGGTTTAGAATAAAATTGTCAAAATACCCTACATATATGTTGTCAGAGCCCAGAAGACTAATCCCATTTACTGTTATGTGGGCTGGTCATAACTATGGCTCAGAGCATGAGATTGGTCTCAGGCTTCCTGCCAGTGCAAAGGGACCCATCTCCATTTCCACTGGCACTTGGAGTTGGCCCCATCTGCTGCTTTAAAGGAGCAGACTCCACTGGTTTAGCACATGCAGAAATGCGTATTTAGTTCAGGAATGCTATTACAGGGAGGGAGACGAGAGTGGGGTTCAGAATGCTGTTGGCCTGCCATCCTAAAATCCATGGCATATCTTCACAGCTCGTAATGTTGGCTTAGCCTTGCACCAACTAGGAGATGTAGCAAGGGGATACATTGTGTATTTCTTCCCTGCTTGTCTCACACAGGATGTTGTCTCACACAAGCCCCTGGATAAGATCAAGCTGTAAATGCTGTGTAGGTTGCTGGTGCATGGATTTTTTTTTAAAGATCACCTGCTATAATTTTTGCCTCCTGTCAACTAAGCAGAAATGGTCAATTTTGAATATGCAGAGAATGTGCAAGGGCTCGTGTTCCACATGAAGGAAGAACACTGTGTGAATAGAATACCTTGTGCGCCAGCATATATTTCTTTTTTTGCCATAGGAACAGCTTCCAGCTATGCACCAAAATGGCACATTAGGACTGGGAAACGTTTCTCCATGGACGTGCCCTTATTTTGAGTAATATTGGTAGTTTGTTCTTCAAAGTACTCCACTGACATTCATTCTCCTAATTGCAAAAAGAAACTGCATCATGGAATGCATGAAATTGCATCACTCCTTGAAGCCTGGGGCTGAAATCCTCAGTGTACTGAACAGTACCATCAATTTCCGAGGAGTAGTTAGCTGGAGCAGGGAACTGTAGGCTGTGATCCACAAACTATCTAAGCCAAACTACATGGATTTGAACTCAGTTGTTATGCTTTGAGAACTGTAGTCATGGTACTAAATAAAGAAGGAGATGTGTAATTAACCTTTAAAATTAGCTTAATTTCATGTGAGCTCAGAAGCAGTCTATGGAGAGTCGTTCAACGTTCACAGAATTAGGATTGTCCTCTTCAGAGCTTTTGTAACTGTTAAACCTTTGACAGCAGCAGTATTACTTTGATTAGAATCCCCAAATTAAGGGCCATGTTTTAATATTTGCTAACTCTCATCAGTACTCTTTATTAAGGCTCATATAATATACCTTTTGGAACAAAATGTTTTGGATTTATCTAGATGATTGATACTTTTAACTGCTTTCATGGTGCAGTAGTGGCACGAGCTCTAGTCTATTCTATTACTGCATTTAACAAACACATGATAGTGAGAATGAGCATGCTATCTCTGCCCCCGCCCCTCATGGGATAACATCTGTAGCAAGGAGCCTTTTGTTTCCATGTAGACATGATGTAGGGGTGGAACTAGTATGTTTGTCCTTTCTCTCCCTCCTCACATGTTTGTCAAACGCAGAAACAGAATGCTTCAAAGGGCTACTGTTAGAAAGAATTGACAGCCTGTATATTCTTACCTGATCAGTGATTAAGAAAGACCCCTACCAAATAGCTAGAAGAAATTAAGGGGAATTTTCTGCATAAAATGGAAGCTGGAATATTGGGTCTCTATCTTTGGCAAACACTTTTACTAGTTTGCCAAGCAAAATGAAAATCAGTAAATCGTATATCTATCATACGTGGTAGTCCTGTCCTAAATTGTAGGCTGCAATAATGGCCACTATGCTTCCCCTGTATGTTCCCCTGCCACCGTTTATTCCGTTAGGCCAATGTGGCGATTCCACATGTACAATATGTAGATAGTAAAGGTTTGTATGGTGGCTGGTATGTATCTGGAATGATTGACAGGTGAGTGTGAGGGGTTTGGCAGAGTGTGGGCAAGAATGACAGTTGGGCAAGTGGAAGAAAGGGGGAGTGGCTGAGTGAGAATGGAATGCAGTGTGATTGGATGAGAGCATAAAAAGTACCTTTTGCATAAAAGGTGGAGTGATTGCTTCTGTGAATGAGATAAGTCTGGAGTAAGAGATTGAGAACAGCTAGATAAGGCTGGGATTAGATTGGGAGATTAAAGAGAGAACATCTAGTGAGGTAGTCCGTGGGTTAGGGAGAGTGTCAGATAGTGTGAGAGAAGGTGTGAAGGGATTTGAATATAGAACTAAAAGCAAGAGTTATACTGTGCAATTTATAGTGTTGCCTTATTTTAATCATCATTCCTAATATCCTTTCTTCATCCCAACCCAGTTCCTGTTTCCAATCCTGTTGTACCAAATAAACCTTCTTTGTTTTCAATTTTAAAAGACAGTTTCCTTTTTAGTTATTAGGAAGGGTTTCGTGGAATGACCCCCACGTGCTGGCTGCTTGGTCTGTGCTACCAAAAAGCAAGAAAGCAGCTCTAAAAGGGTTAATGGTGGCAGCAACTGAGAGAATGGTGAAGCATCACAGTACACCAACAGAGGGTTGTGGGTGAGAGCCTAAAGGTGGTAGTGTGAGGGGGAGACACTGACCAAACCACCTGACCTGGTGACTAAGAAAGGCAGACCCGATAGCAAGGAGTTCTGTAGTCATCCAGGGGTGTGTGGAAAAGAAGGATTTTGGGGAGAACCTCTCCAGTTCATTGCAGGAGCATAGGTACTGGTTAGAAGAGGGGAAGCAGAGAGAGCCCTCCCCCTCCTTGGGAAAAGGGAACCCCACAAGTGGTGACTTGAAGTGGGATTGTGAGGTAGTAAAAAAAAAAAAAAAAGGCCTCAGAACCCTACAGCCATCTCTTTACTAAAGTGGTTATTAAATGGGAGTGAAACATAAATTTAAACTAAACCAATTCCACAAGGGTAGTGTGTTGTTTTTTCGTGGGAATATTTATTAAAAATGTTTACATGAACAGACTAACAGATCAATTGTGGTTTCAACTTTTGTTGACTAAAGCCCACTTCATCAGTCCATAAGAGTTTATGCCACAACAAATTGGTTAGTCTTTAAGGTGCTACAAGACTTGTTTGTTTGTGTCTAAATATGCCAAGTAATTTCACCTGCCACTGCAGATTTGTACTGCCAAAAGTTTGAGAATCAATGATTACTCTAATTCTTTAAGCCAATATTGTGTGTGTGTGTGGGGGGGGGGGGTTGGAAAGGCACAGCACAGATTGTGAATAGCAATACTGGCAGTGTTTCAAGTAAGTCTGGCAGTAAGAAACAAGGCCTTTAAATATTTATCTCCCACCAAGTGGCAAATCTATTATGATGGCTGTAACCTGGTATGCTGGGATTTCCTTGCTTCTTTAATGCATCCTTCTATAATGTGTCCTCCCATGGCAGTTTAGAGCATATTTTACTTCTGCAAAGAAGGCACGTTGCTAGTTTCAGCATAGTTCACTCATTCCCAAATCTAGGGAGCAGTTTGAATTTTTGATTTGTTTTGTGTTTGGTAATTTAGAAAGCAAGAGAGTCATTTAGATGTTTAGAATCCTCTGTACAAAGTTATGTTTAGAGCTTTACAAACAAAGCAAGCAATCTTCCTAACTACATGAGATGAGCAGGAACAATATCATTTTGAAGCATTTTAAAATGCCATTCTGTTTAATCCAAGCAAATTAAAGACTTTTATGCCAAAACATTCTTCGGTATAAAAGTGGGTTCCATTCAGGTAATTAGATTACCTGAATCTAATTAGAAGTAGATTAGGTTTAGGTGTTCTTTGGTGTATAGACATGTGCAGATGAGGGAAGGAGCCATCTTTCTAGTAAAGGCCCCCCAATAAACCTCAGTTGTAGCACAAAGCACTTTTAAATAACTGAAATCATTCAGGACTGCAGTAGCCTAACACTTTAAAATTACTTCATTCTACAACTATGATGATGGGAGTTGTATCCAACTTACCTGGAGGATGCCAGCTTGGGGAGGGCAGAGTTAGATCTGTAAATATTCTAGAACAATGGATAATTAGTAAGGTAGCCAAATTTGGAGATAAGACAAAAGTATATAGGATGGTAAATTCTCAGGCAGACTGAAAAGTTCCAAAAGGTTTTGCCCAAACCTGCTGACTAGATAGCAGAACGGCAGATGAGATTCAGTATTAAGTCCATAGTGCTGCACATGAGGGACATCAGTCTCATCTTTGCATACCTGCTGATGGGGTCTAAATTGACTATAACTATCCAAGAAAATGTCCCTGTATATTTCATTCTCAGTACAAATTCAGAATTAGTTTTTGATGAGGAGATGATTATGATTTTCTGAACTGTCCCTGGACTGACCCAGAAGAGTTAGCAACCCCATGAGAACTCTGTGATGATTTGAGGGCGTGCATTTGAACCAATGTTTCTCTGCCACCACCCATCCTTTTTACTTCCATACATGTAAAGCAGAGATAGGGACTTCAGCCCTCTGCAGGTTGGATGTTGTAATGGGATCTGGCTACACTCCTGGATGTCATCAGGCACCCTGTTACATTATTGTTACTTGACACGAAACGCTGGCTGTGTTGGGGCCTCTTTGCCACGTCCTTCCTGATGCGTAGTGAGGGTGAAGCGGTTCCAGCCAAAGCTGCAGCTGGAGCACTCCAGCTGTGGCTTCAGCTGGGTCTACTTTGCCCACGCAGTGTCCTCCCCGATAGGGAAAGGTGCAGCATGGGCAAAGCAAATAGCATGCCTCTCACTCTCCCAGTTGGGAGGGCGAGTGGCATGCTAAGGGGACTCCCCCTATTATCAGAGATAACAGCAGGATCCTGTCTCCTTCCCAAGTCCATGATAGGGGCTGGGGTGGGGCTTAGGCAGGGGACAAGGCCTGTGGAGGTTGCCAAAGCCTCTGTGGGCTGGATGGGGAGCATCTCTGGGCTGGATTAGGCCCACAGTCCAGAGGTTCCCTTTGCTTGATATAAGGGAAACAATTTCAAAGTACAATGAATTTAGATGTTAAAATAGCATACATAGGTAAATATTCACTGCATGAGAAATGGGCATGTGTCAGCAGTATTAAATAATGTGTGTGTGTGTGCGTGTGTTTAATGTCTTTTAAGCAATGTGAAATAACCTTTCCAAACCTGCGGTTTTCTGCTGTGGAGGCATACATAACGAAGAGGCCTTCTCAGCATTGTGAATAATCTGGAGGGCACCTGTCCTGGTAAACTCATGAACATTAAAATGCTGATCAGGGATGAATGCTTAGAACATGAGGAGCATTGAAGTTCAGAACTCAGCAAGCAAAGGGATAGTGTACCGCAGGTGCAATTGCATCCTAGCAAAGGAAGATAGAGAGGTCGCATTGCCTTGGGAATAGGTTCAGTGGAGCTTACTCCCAGGAAAATTTGTATAGGAAAATGTCTTCAGTCTGACATCTTCAGATATATTGAAAATGGCTCATATTGATGCATTTATCCTATTCATTTTATTCCAGTGAAACATGAAGCACCATGCTTAAGTAATTGAGTTATGATGCAAACTTGACATTTTCAAACCAATCAGAGAAATGTCAACATATGAAGATTTTGATTCCATGGTTCGTTTAACATGACATATTTTGATTCTTGCCAGATACTCATTTCCTGCTTTTAATCTTTGCTAGAATGGAATTTAATTGCACTAGTGTAATAGTTTAGCTTGCCTGTCCATTCATTTTATTTGTGGTTAATTTTTATCCGTCCAAGTATCTGAAGAAAAGCTGATTCTAACTGAGTGCAGAGAGATATTAGGAAAAACTTCATAGGAATCAGTTAATTAACATTTTGTATTATTTATTATTTATTTATTACTTATATTTCTATGCTGCTTTTCAAAACAATTTGCCCCTTAAAGCAGCTTATTATCAAATAACAGAGGGGGGGGGGAGAGAGATCCAGCTTTATATCAAATACCCCAAAAATTAGTTTCCATCTATTCCAGGACAGGAGTATTAAAAGGTAAGGTATTTTTGCCAGAAACCAGAAGCAAAAGAGCCAGTGTGGTGTAGACTATAGTACAGCCTTTCTCACCCACTGAAGTGAGAGCCAATGTGGTGTAGTGGTTAGACTATGGGACCGGGACTGTCGGGCAGACCTGGGTTCAAGTCCCCATGAAGTTCACTGGGTGACTTTGGGCCAGTCACTGACTCTCAGCCTAACCTACCTCAAAGGGCTGTTGTGAGGATAAAATGAAGAGGAGGAGGATCATGCACAGTGCCTTGGGATACAAATGTAACAAGTAAATAAACAAACAAACAAACAAACCCGGGTGCCCTCCTGATGTGTTGGATTGCAACTGGCATCTTTCCCAGCCAGCGTGGCCAGTCCTTTTTGGATTGTTAATGATGTACAAACTGTCTAACATTCAGAAATGCACAGCTGATGGGAAATTGCACTATATAAATATAGAAAGTAAATATAAAACATGTATGTATTTATGAAATAGCAGTTTAGCTTTTTACCCCACAATAATCACATATTTTCTTTTCTCTTTTAAAATACTGCTATAAATCAGTCTTGATTGTAGCTTTCCTATAGATGTGGCATCAAAATTACATGGAAAAGGCCCATGGAACAGGACAGTCATATCTTTCTGTTAATATTTCCTACTCCTATTTTCCCTTATGTTTGGTAGCATCTAATCTAGCATGGAATTAGTTAAAAGAATGTTACTCGGGTCTGCAAAAAAGCTAAATTATGTGCTTAGGAAAGCTTGGACTGCGCTGTTTTTGACAGGTGCTTCTTCGGCAAAGATAGAACTTTTAATTATAGAGATGTTTTGCTTACAGGAAAAAAAATTTGAGTGCAGATTTTACTGACCATATACAAAAGTGGTGCTTGCATGTCAGCATATGCTTTCCCCCATCAGCTCCCTATCAAAATTATTATTAAATAAACGTTCTAGAGATATATCCTAGCATATCTAGTCACTCTCTCTCAACCTAACCCTATCTCACAGGATTGTTGCAAGGATAAAATGGTGCATACATGTGGGAGAACCTTTTAAGCCACCCTGGGCTTCTTGGAGGAAGGAAGGAATAAAATAAAATAAAAATAAATATGCTTAATAACTATCTAGAGGTATGACTTTACTATATTTAAAGTTGCTTTATCTATCTTAGGGTGCAATCTTATGCATGTTTAGACAGAAAGAAGTCCTACAACTCACAGCATTCCCCAGCTGGGAGTTGTATGACTTTTTTCTGCCTAAACATGCCTAGGATTGCACCCTAATATATTAAGAAGTTGTAAATATCTTGCAGTTCCACCACAGAAAACTCTGGTTGCTCCATATTAGACCAAAGTCTGCCTATTCCTTTCTGCCACTGATCAGGCTTTGATCACACTTAAATGCACCTATTATGTATTCTATGATCCCATTAGCTATGCCCTTCATGTTCAAGTGCTCCTTTTCCATTATCCGTACACAAGTATTAGCATCCCTTTGAAGCTGTTGACATAAAACACAATAGAAATCATAGCTGGCATGCAAACTGCTTCTCAGTTTATTATGACCTAGTGACTGTAAATAAGTGATGTCCTTTGGAATACTTTAACCATTGGTCTCTGCCCTTCTTTTTCAGCACTGGCTTGAGCCCAACAAGTCTATCTCCAAGCAAATGAAATGTAAGTGTTGACAGCCCACTTCATAATCTAGTGTGCTATTCTAAAATGACATGGCTCTGTCTATAGTAGCATGTTTCCACTCCCTTCCCCACTGTAAAAGATGGATCCTTTGTACCTCTTATACACTTGCCTGATTTCTGCCACTTTACAGGTCTCAGGCCATTTCACATGCCTCTAGATTGTTTGGTCTAGAGCAGCCTTCCCCAACCTGGTGCCCTCCAGATGTTTTGGGTTACAACTCCCAACATTCCTGACCATTGGCTGAACTAGCTAGGACTGATGGGAGCTGAAGTCCAAATTATATGGCGGACACCAGGTTGGGGAAGGCTGGTCTAGAGCTAGATGCCAAACAGTACCTGAGAAGTTCAGAAAGAGTGGAGCCCTCAAAAACCTTATTCCTACAGTTTCATTTTGTTTTTCTGCAATCCCTGTGTAAGTCCTAAAAGGTCTCACTGGAAGATTCTCCCCAGCCGTTCAAGAGACAGTTATGTAGTCCATGGCCTAGCCCCAAAGGCCAGACTTAGGAAAGCTCCCATCCTTGTCTCTGCTAGAGCTGTGTGCGGTCGATTTTGAGGGCTTGCTTGGAAACTTGCTTGGAAACACAGCTCCAGACTTCAAAACCACTTCAGAAACTAGGAGGTGTTTCCCCCCATGCCCCATCATGGGTTGCCTACATTTTAAATAGAAGGTGCAGCCTTACCAAAACCTAAATTTTCAGTGACATAATCAAAATAGACTCAGTCCTAGTACTGAGTGTCTCGTATCTATTATGTGTTACTTGCAGCCTCATCCTGAATTATAGAAATTACAGAGAGGAGATCTGAGGATTAATTATTGATGTATGGCCATTCATAGGTGGTTAGAGGTAATGTATATAAGGTCACTTCATAGGCTCCAGCTTCCAAGGCCCTCATCCACGTGCCTGGCAGGAACCCCTTTAGATAGAAACTGCTATGGGCTTTCACTTTTCTTCTCCTACAGATCTTGCACAAAGCAGGGGCGGGGTGGGGAAATAATGGGGAAGTGGCTTGAGGATTTGGGAAGAGCTGTGGCTCAGTGATAGAACAATGCAGAAGGTCCCAGGTTCAATCCTTGGCAACTCCAGGTAGGGCTGGAAAAATTCCTGCCCAAAACCTTGGAGAGCTGCTACCAGTCAGTGCTGACAATACTGGGCTAGGTAGACAAATGATCTGACTTGGTATAAAGCAATTTCCTGTGTTCCAATCAGGAATAATGGGGAATGTGTGTGTGTAAGTGTGTGTGTTACCCATACGGGTAAGAGAAGAGGCTGGGGACTGCAGGGGAGAGACGTTGTTCTACAATTTCTCCTGTCCAGCTCTGAAAGGCTCGCTCAGAGGGCCTGCTGTACTAAAGGATAAAAATTGTATAATTTAATTTAAATCTTTCATGGTCTTGCTTGCTTTCTTCACGTGCAGACTGACTGCTTGAACTGTCAACACAGCTTCTGTGATTTGCTAGTGATTCGATCTGATGGCTGAGAAGAAAGCTCAGTTTGCAGTCCCTGAAGACTTGACTTTAGTCAGTGAGACCCCTGCTTATTTTACTTACGTAGGCTGTTGTCAGCATACTTAATTTATGAAAAGGAAGGAATTTTTGTTCACATACCCTTGGTAGTGTTGTACATTTTTTATAGAAGCACAAGGGCTTCAGCAGCTAGCATGGTGTGACAGAACTGAGCCAATTACACACGACCTAATGAAATTGGGGCAGCATTCCTACATGCTTACCTGGGAGTAAGCTCCATTGAACTCCATTGCAAAAAGGTTGAGCCTTTGTGAACATTCATTTGGAATGCTCATGAAGGCTGTACCCCTTTTGTCAGGGTTGACTCTGAGCGCAGGGAGTGGGAGAGTAGTTCAGATTCTGAAGAAGAACCGCCAGACACGGGGGAGGTAGTTTCCCAGGCTTGTCCAGACATGGCTAGGCAGACTCCTCAGGTTTCAAAGGTCCAGCTGGGCGGAGACCCCTCCCCTTGAGAGATAGCGAAGAGGGAGAGGTGGGGTTTAGAGAGCCTGAATTCATAGATGCCAGGCGCAGATGCAGATCCAAGAGAGAGATGGCTGGGGCAGAACTTAGACGGTCTACCTGATTGGCCCGGCGTGAACAGCTGCACTTAGATGCCTCTCTCTCTCGAGAGAGGGAGACCTCCCCCCACCCCTTAAGTTAGGCTAGTGAGACTGCCTTTCTTCAAATGGCGGGCAACTTTCATAGCTATCTTTTGAACCCCCTGAAGGCATTTCCTTTGTAGACTGAGAGTCACTGAGAATTTGCATCTGTATGACCCATTGAAGTAATGGATTAAAAGCCATAGATAGAAGCTGCTTGTCTGTGTTTGATTTGGCATTTGAAGTTCAGTGGGGGCAAATACCAGTGGTATGTTTGTGTATCCCTAGTCCTGGGATATTTTATATGCCAGACATTCCTGATAGATGCCTGCTCAAGAGAGAAGATTCCACACCCTCCAACAGGATTGTATTTCATTGGTGAACTGTAATTGTTCATTTTTGACCAAATACTAGGGGCCAGATACTTGTCTGTGTGTGAGGACACAGTACCTGTGAGTGGAGAGGTACCTTTAGGCAGCCACCCAAAACCTTATAGCCTCTGGATGTGTTGGACTACAACTCCCATTATCCCAGGTTGTATGGCATGCTGGCTGGGCATGCTGGGAGTTGTAGTCGAACACATCTGGATGGCACAAGATTGGCGAAGGCTGCATTTAGGGCTCAATTTACAGGCCGTGTAAATCACACTGCTATCAATGGGGCTTAGTCATGGCTAACTGTAGCTGGACTGAGGATTTACAGTTTAAATTCACTGAAGACAGATTATAAATCTAGTTTACCATTTTGCTGCGCTCAGCAACAACAAGAGTTAATGTGCCATATTGTCTGTTGGTTTTGTTTGTATGATCATGCAGGGTTCTAAATCACATGCCGAGCTTACATGGGTAGAGCAGACTCCCCACTTCAGACCATTCCCCCCAGTGCATGGATGTTTGTGGGGGAAAGGGCCAGCGAGTACAGCCTTAGTCTCCCAAAAAAGGCTAATGTGAACAGGATGTTTAATGTGAACAGGATTTAAATTTAAATGACTACATCAGAAGTTAATAAATCACAGTGATTTTAGAAGACAGTGACAGCCAGTATGTGAGTGTAGTGTGCATAAAAATGAGAAAGTTTATCTTCAGGAATGAGCTGTACTCACAGCCAATAATCTGAAGTTCTAAACTTGACTGGAAATTTGATAGAAGTAGAAATGTTCAGATTTATGAAACAAAAAAAGAAATTTTTTGATGAAAAAAATGCTATTTGTATCCATTACTAGAACGGTTCATTTAGTATTTGTTAGCATTTGTATAAGACCAGTCTATCAGTGCAGTAGTTGTCCTTTTTCTGTATTGTGACAGAGTAATATTCTAAAGGGTCAAACTAGATGCGACATGATTGGAATTCCTGGTGGCTTTTTCTTTTACAACAACTATGGAACCAGAGTGGGATTGTGGTGCTGAAAATCTCCTCTCCCCCAGAGTTGTTATTTGATGTAGTTACAAAGACTGATGGGTACAGCCCTGTGTGTGAAATATTCAGTGAGAAAACAGCACAAGGGTTAAACCCACTCCCCCCACATCATGGTCTCAATCTGGATTGCAGGCTCCAGCAGCTGCTATTTGGAAAAGAGCAAAATGGGCATTTCAATCACACAGGAAGCCCATGTCATGTCTAGTTTGACCCTAAGCAGCTAGGCTTTTGCAGGAGTACTTGGGACAGAGGTCCTACGTATGTTTTGGCATGAGGTTAGATCAGTAAATAATTCATAAGTATTCACCTGTCCACTCACCCGCATACGCTCCATGAACCATTGTTGTCTATCTTCATCTGAGGTGAAGTTGAAGAGATCCTAAAATATCAACTGTTTCTCTACTTGACACTTATGCAGTATACTTGAAGTGACTGTATGTTAGTCAATTTTGTCTATTTGTTCATTTTTTACAGATAACTTTTGTGGCTCATTTTCTTTATTGCAGTTGAATGCGTGTGTGTGTGTGGTTGTGTGCGTGCATGTGTATGTACACGTACATACATATACATCCCTCTAAAAAAGTGATTGCTGAGGCATATGCCTTATTTGTTAGGTATAGTATTTTGCTAAAGCTGTCTAATAATTAATTAGATTCTAACTAATGTTCTATCCTTTATTTGAGGAACAGAGATGCAAAAGTAGATTGCCATGTAAGTATGAGTGTGTATGGATGTCCATTTGAGAAAGAGATACATCGTGTGAGGCCTCCTAAAGAAACAGAACTGTTTGTTCTAGAATAGCTTTCCCCAAACTGGTGCCCTTCAGATGTTTTGGACCACAATTCCCAGGATGCTTGACCATTGGCCATGGAGCTGATGGGCGTCGAAGACCAAAACATCCAGAGGGCACCAGGTTGGGGAAGGCTGCTCTAGAACACCCCTTTGAAAGTCTTGCTTTGCCATTAAATGTTGTTTTAAAATGTAACCCATGTATCTTTAAAATGTGGATAGGCTAAGTGAAATTGGTTTTGATTACATCCTGAATCAGCTTCCCTTCATATTTGAAGGCACCTCCACTGAACATATAGAGAAACTGGCTCTCTCGTATTTAGTGTCCTTGCACGTGGGGTTCTCTGCAGTTGACAGTTCTGTGTATGGCATCTTATAGAGAGCTTTTATCTTTCCCATTATTTTCACTCTTGAACACTGTTGTGCGTAAGCCAGGGAGCTATTAGCATCATTTTAAAGATGCTGCACTGAATGCAGTGCATGGTGTGTAAAATCCTTTTAAATGATTATGATTATGGATCCATTTCAGCAAAAGAGCTGTGATGACAGGAAAGCCTGACAAAGCCTTGGGCCCTTCAGTATAGCAGTTGGGTCTTATCTGACAGATAAAAGGGCATTCTTAAAGGAAGGACTCACTGCTACAATAAACTTGATTATTTATGCTTCTTTTTGCACATGCATACTTTTACAAAAATTGCATCTTATTTTTTTTCCTGTTCCAGTTTTCACTTTCAGTTTTTTGAAAGACTGCTAGACAGCCACTCTGTTGCATGATACGTGTGTATGTAATTAACTGGCCCAGCACTGCTTTTTCATGAGTCACTAATGTTTCTCTTTTCATGATCTTGTGACACAGTGCTGCATTAGAAGATAGCAATACCTTGTTGTTGATGTCCACTAGTAATAACTTACTATATTTGCTAGGATTCTACAAGGATTTGTTGGGAGGGAGAAAGGGAGGGAAAGAAAGAAAGAAAGAAAGAAAGAAAGAAAGAAAGAAAGAGAAAGAGCTTGTGTGTACTTTTGTGTTTATGTTGTGAATTTTTTTCCAGTGGCTAATTTATTTGCTTTCATTTTGCAATGAGAGAAGGTAGATTCATATGTTAGCTGTCCTGATTTTGCCCCCAAATACTGTGTGTGAATTACAAATTCTAATCATTTCAGTCTGAATAATGTGACAATTCAGATTGGCTTTATGTTTCCCTTATCAACATGCTATGAAGGGATAAAAAGCAGGATAAAAATAGTGATATAAATTTCATTCAGAAATACGTGCTATATTTGGCACAATATAGAAGACTAACTCTGAGAGAGAGCAAGTTCTAATGTCCCTGCAAACCCTGTAGCCTTTCAAAAGATATACAGGTTCTGGGCAGGTCATTAGATAGTGGTTAGGTATGTGTAGTCTAGCCAGATGTAACACACATCTGCTAATGTTTGAAAATGGTAAAGTACATTTTGAATACATTTTGCGTACATGTAAAGGGGGACAGCATCACCTCAGAATCTGCTGGTAATCCATGCATATTCATTTCAAGCCTTCTACACATGAAGGCTTGTTTTAGATATTCAAACAAATGTGTATACTTGCGATGTCCCCCTTATGTACATTCATTCTACATGCTAAGAACATCTGTAAATAACTCCATTTTCCTTGACCTAGACATCCACACATTCTGTCAAGCCTAGCCTTGTCGATGAGCCCATAAAAGTTACTAGCCTGAAAAAAAATCAGTAGCGTGTTAAGAGGCTAGTTGCCTGTGATTCCATGTTGGCCATGGAAGAAGGGAAGCTTGGAAAAAAACAGACATATTTAATAATAATTATAATTATAATAATAGCTGAAGCCAATAGCCAAAGCTCTCTGGGCAGTTCACAACAATTAAAACCACAAAATGCATAAAAAACAATATAAAATGTAAAAGCTTAGAACTACAATATAAAAGTACAAACCACAATAAAACCTAGCATGAATGAAAAGATTTAAAATACAATAACAGATTTAAAACAACAGAGCTAAAAGACTAAAATGCCTGGGAAAACAAAAAGGTCTTCACCTGGCATCGGAAAGAGTACAACGTAGTCGCCAGACGAGCCTCTCTGGGAAACTCATTCCACAACCGGGGTGCCACAGCAGAAAAGGCCCTTAGTAGTCACCTGCCTCACTGCCTTTGGCAGGAGCTCCTGGAGGAGGACCACTGATGATGATCTTAGGGTCTGGCCAGGTATCTATGGGAGGAGATGATCCTTCAGATAACTTTATAGTGGTGCAATGAGGTAGTTTTAGGCTCTGGACTGAATGGCCTTGCTTTAGATCAGCATTCCCCAACCTGGAGCACTCCAGATATTTCAGACTTCAATTCCCATTAGCCCCAGCCAACATGGCCAATGGTCTGGAATGCTGGGAGTTGTAGTCCAAAATATGTGGAAGGCACCAGGTTGGGAATGACCTCTTTAGGTAGTAAGCATGTTACTTCACTAACATCAAAATATAATAAGCCAACTCTCTTGTGTTTAGGGGGCCTCTTGCTTATTTTGCTCAACAGGGCCCTGGACTTCTCACCATTTAGCTAGCAGGTTGAAAAAGAAAAGAGAAACCCTCTATCAAGCAGACTGGTGGAGGAAGGATGGATTGTGCTGTCCCTTCTGTGCCAGCTTGTTGCATTTCCATGCTGGTGGCAGAGGAAGGGCCGTTCCTTCCTCCACAGCTAGCACAGAAACCAAGCAAGCAGGCAGAGGAGGGACAAATGATCATTCCTTCCTCAGCCAGACCATTCACTTGACTGCATGGAATTCCTGATTGCCTATATCCTTGTTCAGGCATTTGCCTGCACTCTCACGAGGGCTAAATGTATGTAGAGGGATGGGGCTGTGCACCATGCCCCCTCAGTTCCAAGCCTCCCTGTGTTGAGCCAGGAGGTCTGAAGAGGAGTTCTGTTTGTGTTCACGTGAGTAGAACACCTCTTCAGACCTCCCCAGTGGTGTAGTGGAGCCAGGGTTTGCAGGGACACAGCACCAGCACATTTTATTAGCAGGGACCCTCCGCCCCGCTCAGAATTCCCTGTTCCCTCTGTTCTAGCGTTGCTGGGTGGGGGAATGAATTCTCAGTGGCACTCAGTGGTTCCTTGTTCTGGTGTAAAGTATTTTGGGGTGGCTAGGTCTTGAATTGGCAATTAAGACCCATTAGATTTACAAAAGACCTGTTCCTGCTGGAGATGAAAACTCCCAGAACTGGATGGTTGAAATGGAGTAACACAGCTGCCTGAACTTTTCTGCTCTCTTTGGGGACATGGATATGGGGAACTGTCATAATGAGTGCTTGCACTGAAGAATGTACCACTACAAGTCATGAGCTGAAGGGACAGGGATGCTGAGGACAGGGCCAGTATACATGGCCCCATCCCTCTACACACATTTAACCCTCACAGGTACAGGTGAATGCCTGAACAGGGCTAATATTAAATACAGGACTGCATCAGCTACTGAAATTGAAATTAAAACTTCTTGATCCAAGCTGAACATAAAGCCTGCTCATTAAAGCCAACATTTGTAGCCCTTCACATCAGTGTCCTAAATACATGTAGAAAATGTAGGTGTCAAGTTTATTCATGTTGCCATATTTTAAGCCGAAGCATGGCATTATGCTTAGATTCACATAAATGTTTGCAAGGGTAGGTTGAGCTCTGCACATTTCACCTGGTTGAAAATCCCAGTGCAGATATGGGGATTGTGCACTTGAACTTGCTATGAGTCAGATTCTGAACAACAGCATTGATCATTTTGGGGAAGAGGGGATGGTGGCAGGTAAGACAGGAGAATCAGGGAGTGCAGAATCTATTCCTCTGCTTCCCCTCTTGCTCTCTCAACAGATGACCAATAATACTGTTGAGAGTCTGACTGGAGCCACATGTTCACAGCCCAAGGAAGAGTGCCCATGGTATGTGTTTGCATGGACTTTTGTGCATTCAGATGGCGATATTCATGGGGACTCCTTCCTCCCCACACATATCTCTAGTCATATTTGAGCACTAATATAAAAATCCCCATGATGAAACAGATAAATAGTTTTGTTAGCACAGCAGTGTATTTTCTGGCAGTAGCCATTCACATGTGCAGTGCAAGTTTTGAAGTTCACAACAAAGATGAGGTGAAATCCATCTCTACTCATCCCTGGCACCTGGTAGTCAAGAAGTTTAATATCTGACATGGAGGTTTAGCTTGCTTAGTAGCCACTGACAGATCTTACGTGATTTTTTCTAATCTTTAAAAAATGCTTTTGGCCATCTGACTTATTCTATTGCAACAAATTATGTAGATTAATTATGAACCGTACTACTTTATATCATTTTCATTAGATTATTCTGATTCTTTGTATTTTTAGAAAAAATGAATAATTTATCCCTCACTCTTTTCACATCACACTGTGAATATTTATAAGCAACAGTCATGATTATCACCCTAATAGCTGCTTCATACATTACTGGAAAAGACGGGCCTACATATTTCCACGTCAGGCAAGCTGCATATTTTCTGTGATGTTTGAAGGGCATTACTCTATCTAAAAACACATGTCCTGGGAGCTGTAATTGGCCAAGGTTACCAGGCACACATGAGTATCTTGTATTTCCAAGCTTGCAAAACATACAGATGTTTCTGAAAAGTTGCAGCAAACCTGCTGTGGAAATGCAGAAACATGTTTTATTGTAATGTGTGAAATGGCTCTAAGAGACAGACTCAAGATGTTTGAACACAATTTCACACATCACTGCCTTGTTGTGGCGAAGGGGCTTGCGTAACTCAGTGAAGCCATAAGCTGTGCTGTGCAGGGCCACCCAAGACGGACTGGTCATGGCAGAGAGTTCTGACAAAATGTGGTCCACTGGAGAAGGAAATGGCAACCCACTCCATTATTCTTGGCAAGAAAACACCATGGAACATATCACAAGGCAAAAAGATATGACGCCGTAAGATGAGCCCCTCAGGTTGGAAGGTATCCAATATACTACTGGGGAAGAGCAGAGGGTATTTCCAAGTAGTGCCAGAAAGAGTGAAGCAGCTGGGCCAAAGCCGAAAGGACACTCCGCTGTGAATGTGTCTGGTGGTGAAAAGATAATCTGATGCTGTAAAGAACAATATTGTTTAGGAACCTGGAATGTCAGATCAATGAATCAAGGTAAGCTGGAGATGGTCAAGCGTGAGATGGCAAGATTGAACATTGACATCTTGGGAATCAGCAAACTAAAATGGACAAGCATGGGCAAATTTAATTCAGGTGACCACTATATCTACTACTGTGGGCAAGAATCCCTTAGAAGAAATGGAGTAGCACTCATAGTCAACAAAAGGGTGGGAAAAGCAGTACTGGGGTACAATCTCAAAAACGATAGAATGATCTCAGTACGAATCCAAGGCAAACCATTCAACATCACAGTAATTCAAGTCTATGCCCCAACCACTGAGGCCGAAGAAGCTGAGGTTGATCGGTTCTATGAAGACCTACAACACCTTCTAGAACTAACACCAAAAAAAGATGTCCTTTTCATCCTAGGGGATTGGAATGCTAAAGTAGGAAGTCAAGAAATCACCGGGATAACAGGCAGGCATGGCCTCGGTGTACAAAATGAAGCAGGACAAAGGCTAATAGAGTTTTGCCAAGAGAACACGCTGATCATAGCAAACACTCTTATGAATATATAGTGGAGGTGAGGAATAGATTTAAGGGATTAGACCTGATAGACAGAGTGCCTGAGGAACTATGGACGGAAGTGTGTAACATTGTTCAGGAGGCAGCAACGAAATCCATCCTAAAGAAAAAGAAATGCAAGAAAGCCAAGTGGCTGTCTGATGAGGCTTTACAAGTAGCTGAGGAAAGAAGGGAAGCGAAAAGCAAGGGAGAAAGGGGAAGATATATCCAACTGAAGGCAGAGTTCCAGAGAATAGCAAGGAGAGACAAGAAGGCCTTCTTAAATGAACAATGCAAAGAAATCGAGGAAAAGAATATGGGAAAGACTAGAGATCTTTTCAAGAAAATTGGAGATTTCAAGGGAACGTTTTGTGCAAAGACGGGCATGATAAAGGACAAAGAAGGCAGGGACCTAACAGAAGCAAATGAGATGAAGAAGAGGTGGAAAGAATACACAGAAGAACTATACAGGAAAGATCTGAATGTCCCTGATAGCCATGATAGTGCGGCCACTGAACTTGAGCCGGGCATCCTCGAGAGTGAAGTCGAGTGGGCCTTAGGAAGCATTAGTAACAACAAAGCTAGCGGAGATGACAGTATTCCAGCTGAGCTATTTAAAATCCTAAAAGATGATGCTGTTAAAGTGCTGCACTCAATATGCCAACACATTTGGAACACTCAACAGTGGCCACAAGACTGGAAAAGGTCAGTTTACATTCCAATTCCAAAGAAGGGCAATGCCAAAGAGTGTTCAAACTACCGTACAATTGCGCTCATTTCACATGCCAGCAAGGTGATGCTCAAAATCCTACAAGCTAGGCTTCAGCAGTATGCAAACTGAGAACTACCGGAAGTACAAGCTGGGTTCTGAAGAGGCAGAGGAACTAGAGATGAAATCGCCAACATTCGCTGGATCATGGAGAAAGCAAGAGAATTCCAGAAAAACGTCTATTTCTGCTTCATTGACTACACTAAAGCCTTTGATTGTGTGGATCACAACAAACTGTGGCAAATTCTTAAAGAGATGGGAGTACCAGACCACCTTACCTGTCTCCTGAGAAATCTGTACGAGGGCCAAGAAGCAACAGTAAGAACCGGACATGGAACAACCGATTGGTTCAAAATTGGGAAAGGAGTACGACAAGGCTGCATATTGTCACCCTGCTTATTTAACTTATATTCAGAGTACATCATGAGAAACGCCAGGTTGGATGAATCAGAGGTCGGAATTAAGATTGCCGGGAGAATTATCAACAACCTCAGATATGCAGACAATACCACCCTAATGGCAGAAAGTGAAGAGGATTTCAAGAGCCTCTTGTTGAGGGTGAAAGTGGAGAGTGCAAAAGCTGGTCTGAAACTCAACATTAAAAAAAACTCAGATCATGGCATCTGGCCCCATCACTTCCTGGCATATAGAAGGGGAAGAAATGGAAGCAGTGACAGATTTTATTTTCTTGGGCTCCAAGATCACCGCAGATGGTGACTGTAGCCATGAAATTAAAGGTGCTTGCTCCTTCGGAGGAAAGCTATGGCAAACCTAGACAGCGTAATAAGAAGCAGAGACATCACCTTGCCAACAAAGGTCCGTCAAATCAAAGCTATGGTTTTCCCAGTAGTAATGTATGGCTGTGAGAGCTGGACTATAAGGAAGGCTGAGCGCCGAAGATTATGCTTTCGAACTGTGGTGCTGGAGAAGACTCTTACGAGTCCCCTGGACTGCAAGGAGGTCAAATCAGTCCATCCTAAAGGAAATCACAGGACAGGAAGGCCTGGCGTGCTATGGTCCATGGGGTCACGAAGAGTCGGACACGACTGAACGACTGAACAACAACAAAAGGAAATCAACCCTGAGTGCTCATTGGAAGGACCGATACTGAAGCTGGAGCTCAAATATATTGGCCACCTAATGCGAAGAGAAAACTCCCTGGAAAAGACCCTGATGCTGGGAAAGATTGAAGGCAAAAGGAGAAGGGGACGGCAGAGGATGAGATGGCTAGATAGCATCACCGATGCAATGAATATGAACTTGAGCACACTGTGGGAGAGAGCGGAGGACTGGAAGGCCTGGCGTGCTATGGTCCATGGGGTCACGAAGAGTTGGACATGACTTAATGACTGAACAACATCACCCTCTACATACTTCCTGTTGATCCTTTGTGTAACTTTCCTCTCTCCCATATCGGTTTTGTTCAGCCCTGTTTAATTGACTTACAGTTTGTCTCTTGTAAAGCTTATTTTGCATAACAAAGATTAACCGGAACTGAGCTTTTGGAAAAGACTTTTGTTCAGTGTATAGTAACTATTCCGTACTCAAACATATCTTAATGTCTGATAACATTGTTTAAGAAACATCACTATAAAGAAACAACCGTTTGTATCTTGTTCAATAGAACAAAAGCAAATTTGGAAGTGGTAGATACAATTATAAGGCAATCATATTGTTTGTAATTGATTTGTTTGTACAACATAAGTAGAAGAGAGAAGTGAAGATGAGGAAAGGCAGGAGGCAACGAGTCCTCACCTGTTGCAAGGGGAAATGAAAAATTCTACTTAGAGCTAGCCTCTCCTGTACATGATATGGACTCTCTGTGCATGGCCAGCTGCTTGAGCTATGGGGCATATGTCCTGCCTTGCTTTGTTAATTCGTCAGTGTCCATTGTAGCCAGTACTCTCTGACTGACTGACTCTCTCTCTCTCTCTCTCTTTCTCTCTCTCTCTCACCTGGTGGTGGTACTGCATGCATAAGAGAAAGCATGGAATAAAATAAAAGAAGCCAGCAAGTGTGAATTGGATTTGTATGAAAGACGAAAGAGGAGGTGGACCTGTCTCTGTGAAGAAATAGTTAATTACATGTGGATGTTTCATTTCATAGAGAAAACTGAATGCTGAGTATTATACACTATTAAAAAGGGGTGAGGGGAACATGACAGCTGTCCATAGCTTGCGGCTGCTTTGCAGGCCTGCAGATGTCCCAGTCCTAGTTAGCATCTGTATAGTTATAAGTGAAGAGAGAGTTCCCATGGGCTGTTCTAATCTACAGCAGAAAATACTCCAGGCACAATCCCTTTGCCAAACATGACATTATTTCTTCTCAAGGGCCATTGGAATGGTTGTAGCTGTTATCCATTGCTGGGTCTTCTTCACTGTCATTTTCAATGCGAGTGTTTTCAGATTTAGCATGTCATTATTGCACTAGCAGCAATCAACAGGGGAGTTGCCACCTGCGTGTGTATGTGTGTGGCTGCAGTGTATTGTGCACACTGATTCACTGTACCCAACATTTGCAAAAGCAGCACCCTGTCTCTGCACATTTATAGCCTCCAGGAAAAAGAAGTAAACTTCATTAAAAAGGTGCATAAAATGATAAGTAGAAAGGTGAAATAAGATACAAGATGTGAAAGGACAAGAGTAGAGAATAGGAATGCTGTTATGAATAATCACTGCAAGGGAATATCTGGGATAATAATATTGAAAGTGCAGGCAGACCCCAAATGAGTGAAAATCAGTTGTGTCAGAAAGTGTGTGTGTATGTGTCCAAATATAAATGAAGCTGTTTCCATGCCATTTATCACTGAAGTAAAATCTGCTGTAATTACACAGGGAAGAGAGTAAGAAATATCATATTTTGAAATCTTTTGGGATATATGAAAGCCAGTAGGATCGTTGAGTGAAATCAAAGTCCTGACCCAGTTGTTTCTATGGTGCATGAACTGGAATTGATATTCTTCCTGCTAATGGCTGTGAGAACAGTAGTAGCTCAACAGCGGAGACTGCAATAAGAAATCCAACATCATGACAGTGTACAATTTCTTGTGCTTATGTTGCTTTTCCAGTGGTTCCTGTTGCACATGTGGTTGTGCAGGCGCTAGTGGACCTAATAGCTGAAGCACCTGGTAGTACAACTCATAGCGCTCCACAAGCACACATAGCAATACATGTATGAGCTTGTGTGTGATGTACTAGCCCCCTCCCCAAATCAAGAAGATACCACATGCAAGAGTTTATTCAGTTTCCAACAGAGAAATGTGAACTTCCAGTAATTAAAACCAATTTCTGTCATGTGGCTTGCATTCCTAATGTGATAGGCTTGGTGGCCTGTAGACATATCCCTATTATTGCACGCTTGGAGTTCCAGCACAACTATAGGAATCGCAACAGGTTCCATAGCCTGAATGTATAGTTTGCCTGTGATACAAAAGGAATATTCACAAATGTTTGTGTAATTTTTTCTGGAGGAATTCATTACTCCCACATATTTAAGATGTCAAAAGTGTGGACAGCACTTGCAAGGTGTCCTGAAGGACATGAGTGGCTTTTTCATGAGTAGAATCATAGAATAGTAGGGTTGGAAGGGGTCTATAAGACCATCAGGTCCCACCCCCTGCTCAGTGTAGGAATCCAAGTCAGAGCATCCTTGACAAATGGCTGTCCAGCCTCATCTTGAATGCTTCCAGTGTGGGAGAGCCCACCACCTCCCTAAGTAATTGGTTCCATTGTTGTATTGCTCTAACAGTCAGGAAGTTTTTCCTGATGTTCATCCAGAATCTGGCTTCCTGTAACATGAGCCCATTATTCCATGTCCTGCACTCTGGGATGATCTCAAAGCGATCCTGGCCTTCCTCTCTGTGACAACCTTTCATGTACTTGAAGAGCACTATCATTTTTCCCCTCAGTCTTCTCTTCTCAAGGCTAAACATGCACAGCTCTTTCACTCTCTGCTCAAAGGGCTTTGTTTCCAGTCCCCTGATCATCTTCGTTGCCCTCCTCCGAACCCTCTCCAGTTTGTCTGCATCCTTCTTAAAACGTGGTGCCCAGAACTGGACACATTACTCCAGATGAGGCCTAACCAGTGCTGAGCAGAGGGGAACTAGTACTTCATGTGATTTGGAAGCTATTAATGCAGCCCAAAATAGCATTTGCCTTTTTTGCATGTGTACAACTGTACAAATGAGCCACTAGTAACCTCCTTTGCAATCAGTGCTCCATTATAGGTGACTATGGATTAGGGATGGACAAATCAGTCTATTTACAATCCTTTGTCAGTTTCGCATGTGTTTAGTCATAAATCCGTTGTGTCCAATTTCCATATCAATCTATGGACTTTTTTTAATTAATACACAAACATTTGCATTTATTTTCATATGCAGTTTCCCCTAGCTTACATATTTTGTACGCAGCCTTCCCTAATATAGACATTTTTGTATGAAAATTTCTCTAATGTATGCATTTTCATACACAGTGTCTGAGCTGTGAGCTGCATCACAAAATTCAGAGAAGTCTGCCATCTCAAGGGTAACTGTGTTCTGATCTGTGTATTACACTGGGAAGTGAGAATTAGGTCAGTGTCCTTAAAAATGCAGACCAAACAAAATCTCGCCGCCTTCCTTACTGTGGTTAACCCCTTCTCCCATATCTATTCAGGAGGCAAGGTCACCATCAGAGGGAGAATTCAACCACATTCACAGTTTAATGGGGTTTAATCAGGTGCATTTCAGAATACTGCAGTGCATGAGTGGCTGCCCTCTATTGGCTCCAGATAAAGCAGTGTGGACCGTGATGGCATGTGCTATGTTGCACAACCTTATAACCAGAAATGCACTCCTGCTGCCAACACGTTATCCACTGCGTCAGGCTCACATACAGCTGCTGCCAGCATGAAGAAACAGGGAATGCAGGTGACCAAAGCACTTCGCAATCACTCTGAGGGATGGTGTAGTTCAGGACATTTTCAGCAACAACGACGTGCAGCCTTTCTAGAATCGCTGGTGTATTTTTGATAGTTCACATATTACCTTGACAGGCACATGTTTTCCAATGTAAACCTTTCTCAACAGCACATTTGCTGCAGAATTATATTGCCCATTTGATGATTCAACAGAATAAATTTGGATCAATATAATTTCTGCTGAGTCATCAATGGATGCACTATTTGATGCACCCGTCTGTGCTGAAGAGCCCAAATTGATTTGAAATTGATTTATATTATAAGGACAGATGAGGCTTATGAGTAGTATGGACTCCTAATACAGTTTTTCCAGTGGAAAATCTAATCTCGCATATTTTAAATGGGTTAGTTTAATTTAATTTAATTCTCAGACAGCATGATCTTTATTTGCTCCAGTGCTGTGAGTGAGCTAGAGTTAAAGTATAAGAGCTGGTTAGGTTTGTAGTGTCACTACTATGATATATCCTCCAACTATTCCTGTTTACCTGAGACAACCCCTACTTTCTAAGTAACTGTCTCTGGTAAAAACGTGTTCCAGTTTTGTCCTTTTGCCTTTTGGGGAAGTGAGTTTTCTTAGTGTGCAAACAAGTACAGTGGAATTTTTCTGGTTTGAGCTCCCTCCCCTCAGTTTCTGGAAGATAAATCTCTGAATAGGAACAGATACATCCAGTGGTGCAGCTAAGTAATTTTAGGCCCCGACTTAATGGTCTTATAGGTGCCCCCTTGAGATGGCCATGTGTATTAGTTCATTTGTGAAGCACACAACTAACATTTCTCTTCCCCCTCCAACCACCATTCCATGCTTTAAAACTGCTTCTACATTCCTGATATGTTGAAACAGGGTGGGCAACTTGTGGCTGTCCAGATGTTTTGGCCTACAGCTGCTATCATCCCTCACCACTGGCTATGCTGGCTAGGGCTGAAGGGAGTTGTAGGCCAAAACTTCTGGAGGGCAACAAGTTGCCCATGCCTGTGTTAGAACAATAAGAAAACTGCCATCCCTATAAAAATATTCTGAGCATGTGCAGTTTTGCATTTTAAACTTACTTAAACCATAGTACCATCAAGACTGCTAGAATAAAATGGAGTTTGCTCCTGCTACCCTAATGTCTGCTGTTATCTGAGTGGTCGTTTGGGGGCCCCTGGACTGGGTCCAGCCCTAGCTACACCACTGGATACATTTTGTCTCTAAAGGCGTGCACATAGAGACAGTTTGACAAGTGTACAGCTTCTTTTCTATCCTTACCCTACCCTGCAGTTGTTCAGAAGCTGCAGCTTGTGCAAAATGTGGCAGCCAGATTGATAATAGGGACAAGATGGTCCAGACATATAACACTGATTCTGGCCTGCTTGCACTGGCTCTCTGTATGTTTCTGAGCCTGATTCAAAGTGCTGGTTTTGACCTATAAAGCCTTATTCAGCTTGGGACCGCAATACCTGATGGAACGCCTCTCCTCATGAACCTACCTATATACAACACTCATCATCTAAGGCCCTCCTCCAGGTGCCTCCTCCAAGGGAGGCTCAGAAGGTGGCAACAAAGGAGAGGGCCTTCTTGGTGGTGGCCCTCTGATTGTGGAACACTCTCCCCAGTGAGGCCTGCCTGGCACCAACATTGTTATCTTTTCGGTGCCAGGTTAAGACCCTCCTCTACCCTCAGCCATTTGGCAGCATATGATAAGGTTTTTAATTTGGGTCCTGGATTTCTTATTGCTGATTGTTAAAATGATTGTGTGTGTGTGTGTGTGCGCACTGTTTATATGTTTGTACGTAAACAGTTTTTATATTATGTTCACTATTGTATTTTTAAGGTTTTTAATCTTTGTTAACCTCCCAGAGAGCTTTGGCCATTGGATGGTATAGAAATGTAACAAATGAAATGACATGAACTTCCTATCCTTATTGCAAATATTTGTGAATATGTTTGAGATGCTGCTACTTTTAAGTAAGTACAACCAGATCTGTTGTGAGAAGGGCGGAGCAATTCAGATGGGTCAAGGGACAGAAAAGCAGTGACGGAAGAATTGCCAAATCCAAAACCCTGCTGGGCTTGAAATGGCAAGGCAGAGGTTGGGGGGGATTCCTTTGTGGGGGTTTAAAGGCTTGGTTGTTTTAACCTTTTCTCTCCCAATGCTCTGCTCCCCCTTCCCACATTCTGGAGTTGTGTTCAGGAAATGGGAGGACTTTGGATCCTGGAGATCCAAAGTTGGAATTCCAAAGCCAGTTCTAATGGTGGAGGAGCAGTGGTGGTGAATCTTCCAGCTGCTGCACCAATTCAGCTTCTGAGGGTGGACCTTCTCTACCTGTGGACCTCCCTCAGAGAATTCTGCCATGTCCCCTTCCAGGGACCAGGGGATTGCTGCCTAAATGTGCCATTAAACATTATTAGATTTTTCAGTCTCAGTAAACTGTTATAGTCAATTTAACATACAGCAGGTGGAAAAGAGCCTTCAGAGATGTGAAAGGAAGTGTTTGTTTCTTTGGGAACTGATCCTTACTGTGAGAACAGAGGTGTTAAAAGTGCACAAGAGAGTCCCTTTTTCATCAGGGAAGTGTTGAAGGGCATGCCATGTTTATAAATTCCAGACAATGCATCTTGAAGGGGATAAGAGAGGATTATTGTTCCTAAGATGCTGATACCACTAATCCATCCACTTTTCTCCTCACACTTTGCCTGCAGTAGATTATACCATTTCAAAAGTACAGTGACTTGTGTTTACAACTGAACCATAATCACCCTTAGCAGATAGTGATTTTTCATTGAAAAGTAGGAGCTGGTTCTTACATTTCTATACCGCCCAATAACCAAAGCAACAAGAATTCAAACCACAAAATACAGCATAAAATACATTATAAAAATGTTGAAGTTTAATATTATAGTATAAAATAAAAGTTAAAACCAAAATAAAACCTAGAAGTGATGCAGAGATTTAAAATAAAACAACAAATTTAAAACAACAGAACTAAAACACTAAAATCCCTGAGAAAATAAAAAGGTGCCGGAAAGAGCACAATGTAGATGCTAGGCGAGCATCTCGGGTAGGCACATTCTACAACCTTCAGGTAATCTGGCCCCAAGCCGTTTGGGGCTTTGAATGTTAATACCAGCACTTTGAATTGGGCCCAGACATGGACTGGCAGCTAGTGTGGATGGAAAGGTACTGGCATAATATGATCACGTTAGCCAGTCCCTGTTAACAATCTCACTGTCCTATTTAAAACCATTTCAGTTCATAGGCATATTTCCATATACTTTAATAGATTGGCTTAAGGTAAATCAGCATGAATACTCAAACATGAAGTTATCCTTGGCCAAAGTCAAGGAACTTAGAGATCCAAATTATGTTGTCATTTACCAGCATCCAATTAACAGAGTTTGAAAGACAGATTAAAATCTACCCTACAGTGTAAATAGATTAAGGGCATAATCCTATGGCGGCTAGTCAGCAGCTAGATGGCCGTAGGATAGGTCAGTTCCCGGGAACCGACCTTCATCCCCCCCGCGCTGCCTTGTAGGCAACTCAGAACGGCCCCACGCTCCGTGCTCGGAAGAGAAGCACAGAGCGGCAAACACGGGGCGTTTCTGGGGGCATTCCAGGGTGGGTAACTCAGAAATGCTGGTACGACACATCCAATGTATCGTCCAGCCATCACTTCCCCCACTCCAACTTCCTATGGCTAGACAGCCAAAATTGGCTGTCTAGCCGCAAATGCAGGGCAGCTGAAGCATGGAGGGGACGATCCCCTCCACGCTTCTCCTGCCCTGCATTGGATAGGCGGTCGCCTCCGAGTTCGGAGGCAGCCACCTATCCTGATAGGATTGCTCCCTAAAGCTGCAATCCCATACTCACTTATCTAAGAGTAAGTTTCCTTGAGTTCAGTGGGATTTGCTTCTGAGTAGACATGCATAAGATTGCACTGTAAATTGTTCTTTCTTTCTTTAACCACTTGCTTCCCGCATTCTATTTTCTGTTTGCTGCTGGCTTTCCCTCTCAGCATCATACTTTGTATTATTTTTCTTCAGTCCTCCCACATTCGTCTCAGATGTTCTTTTTACTGTTTGTCCAGTATTCTCTTTTATAACAATAAACTATGTTCTCAAAATATGAAACAGCCAGCTTTGTGTGGGGAAAAGGTCTACTTTAATAAAACTTGCCCTAACAGTTTTTAAATTAATTATGATAATCTCACAGTGGTGTAACTTATCCATGTTTAGCTGTCTTTATTCCCCATAGAAACATCATGCTTACCATTTTCTTGTGAAAAACTCTTTACCTTGAGTGCATATAACACTCAGACATATGCAGTGAACAAAACAAGAGGCCTTATCCCTATGAGTGCCTGGATGCTGTGTTCTATTGTGGCGAAGATGATATTTGGCTTGATAGATAGTGTTTCATTAATAGCATGCTTACTCTGAAGTAAGTACCACTGTATTCAATGGGGCTTAGTCCCAAGAAAACATACATAGGGTTGCAGCTGGGAGACTTTTCACTTTATAGGAACAAGACGTCACATGTCAGTGAGATCAAGTGAATGCAATAGTGCCTACATCTAATTTGAATTAGAAACAGCTATTGAACATGGTGCTGTAACAATTTTAAGACTGCAGTCCTTAAGGCTGCAGTAACATGTTAAGGCAGCACTTACTAGGAAGTAGCCCCATTGAATACAGTGAGACCTACATCTGAGTAAATATTCATAGGATTGCATTGTAATAAGAGGAAAATAGTAATATTATTGAGAAAGTGTTCCCATTCAGTCAACAATCGACATCTTCTAGTAAAACAGCAGTAAAGAAAAACACGATCATAAATGATGCAAACCATCCCTTATGTCATGCGACTTTTCTACCCACAAAGTTATATTAGTCTATAGTAAATCAATTCTCATGGCATAGTCACTGTATAAACTCTTCCAAGTAGCAAAGTGGAAGTTTAGCTGTTATTACTACCAAGTATTTAATAACTCAGTATGTTATCTGTCTTGACAAGGTCAGTATAGGTACCAACAGCCTAGTTTTCTGTCTTTGCCTACACAACAAAGCAGATTTCTCTGCCTTCTGCATTACTCCTGGCTCCAGCTCCTGACTGCAGGATCCAGTGCTGTCACACTGCTAGAGCAAACAACTTTAGCACAATTCATTAGTGCTTGCTAGGCAAAGGGGAAAAGCAGTGATTTGCCTGTGATATTCAGTGGCATACTGTGCCATCAAAATTCGGTGGCAAATTGCCGCTTTCCCCCTTTGCCTAGGAAGCAGTAATGACATTGTGTAAATGTTGGTTTGTGCTGCCACAGCATCATTAGAGCTAGTGCTGACACATCATTGGATACTGCCATTGGTAACCACCTAGTCCAGGTCTGGTTCCTTGTATGGTCACCCCATGGACCTGGTCCAGGCCAGATACACCAAATAATTAGAAGGGTTTTTTTTTTTTCTTTTTTACTTTGTGAGATTTCTCTGTAAAGAACAAAACAAAAAATCCTTACATGGTGCAAATCTCTGGTTCAGACTGGCCTTATCCTGCTTATGCTTTGAGCTTCCTTATCATACATTATATCTGCTTTTTGCTTGTTGTTGTTTTCTGCTTGATTTGATGCACTGCATCACACAAGCTATTCTGAAAAACTGTTGGGAATGTTTCCTACAGTGCAGAAGAAGTCGTGTTTTATGTAGCTTTTCTCATGCCTTTCTTTATAATATTTCAGCTCATCCACCGTATACCATGTGCTTTAGAGTGAAATTCTACCCACATGAACCCCTGAAGATTAAAGAAGAGCTTACCAGGTATATATGTATATATATATATATATGTATATATTGTGTCTGTGAATTTAGTTGATGTATTAGGATCATGGCTAAGTGTATCATCACGTATGCTGTAT
Organism: Heloderma suspectum; assembly: GCF_057233095.1. Classification (NCBI taxonomy): domain Eukaryota; kingdom Metazoa; phylum Chordata; class Lepidosauria; order Squamata; family Helodermatidae; genus Heloderma; species Heloderma suspectum. Next base: position 94,380,756 of record NC_139459.1, read on the forward strand.
GTCCACACTTTTGCTAACTTTAATTTTATATGCATTTTCTATGGATTTTAAAAGAAGTTTCTGGGAACATAAAGAAGCCCATCAATGAATTGTGTGAAGGTGCTTGCATTAAGCATCACATGGTGGGGCTCTGGAAGAAAAAGGAATGTGGAACTAGATGGCTGAGATATCCCCCTCCCCCACCCTTTTTAGCACAGCAGCCCCCTTGTAACATGCTGATCTTGAAACTCTTACAGTCTAATCTGAGGCATGCTTACTCAGACGTAAGTACACTGTAATCAGTAGGCTTTATGCCCACATAAATGTGGATAGGATTCAGCCTTAAGATCTAGGGACTTACCTCTGTGTAAACACGGTTAGTATTGTCCTGAACATTTCAAAATGGATCTTTTAGGTTGGCTGGGATTATGCTGTGGGGCGGAGAAGAATGGACAGCTCCTCTGTGTACACAAACGAAGGCTCCAGACTGTGCTGCAAGTCTGCCACTAACTAGTGCACCAACTCCCTGCTTTTTATTTATTTTACTTTATTATTTACTTTATTAAAACATTTATATCTTGTCTTGCTGTCAAGCAACCTCCAAGGCACTAACATCATAAAAAAATAAAAACAATCATAATAAAATAATCAAAAGGCAGCTAACAATAGAAACAAAACCAAGAACCATTCAAAGAGAAATACAGATTTATTCATTTATTTGTGTACTTATTTATTTCACAATGTGTATGCAGGCTGTCAGGGCAAACCCTCCTGAGGCAGCGGTCATCATAATAGAATATAAAAGCAACGTGACAAAAATGATCATATACCAAGAAAAACCGCAATCGAAACTAAAAACATTAAAAACAGCAGTAGTTAAAACAATACAAAGCACCACACATAGTAATTAAAAGCAGCTTGAGATAAAAAGGTCCATTTAAAAGCTAGTAAAGTGGAGGCCATAATCCTTGCCTAGAGGGGAGTTCCACAGATATGGGTCCAGCACCAAAAAGGCACTGTCTCTAATGCCCACCAATCTGATAGATCTTGATGGTCGGCCCATGAGCAGGGTCTCTGAAGCCAATCTTAAAATCCAGGCAGATTCATACCAGTGCAGGCGGTCCTCCAAATGACCTGGACTTGAACTGCTGGCACCTTAAATTCAAGTCAATACAACTCCGTGTTCCTGCTTGAAAAGACAGTGTTCAGCTTTAGATTAATGATCTGATGCAATATTAATGAAAAGGCTGAATCTACTGAATTTATGGAAGTGTCCACAGAACATAGGTAAATTCTTTCTAAACAGAATTATGAGAACTTTGTGGATGAGTCACCAGCCCTTCAGAGTAGCTGATGTGAACAGCAAGACACAAGGGCCCATGAGAAAGCTGCCTTTTAGGTAAGGAGTGAGATTAACGGATAGGTTCTAAGCAGATGCACTGTTACATTGGTGGGTCTCCATCTAAGAAATATTTATTTTCATTTTGCGAGTGGAAGAGAAGTCCTTTTCTCACTTCTAGAAGGCACAGAAAATGAACGTGCAGGGGAGAAAATGGGACCATTGCTGTTACCCCACCTCCAGCCTCCACACATTCGTTATTCTTTTTCAAACAGAGCCTACATTGCATATAAGTTGTATGTACTTAGACTCTCGCAGCACAATTGAAGACTTTACAGGGTCCCAGATGCATGCAAATTGTATATTCATTAGGGATGGGCAGCGGATTCCCCCCCCCCTTTCTTTCATATTTTAGATTTTTTTTTTTGGTAATGTCTTAGTTTCATAAAACTTCCATTTGTACTTAGTTCAGAATCAGTTCATTTCTTTATCAGATTTCAATTCCTTTTTTTTTTTTGGAAATCATTCTTTTTAATGACAGAACTACCCTTTGTTCTGCCAGTGATAAATGTTTATTATCATCATCATCATCAACAACAACAACCAGCTCAACATAAAAATATAACCATCACCAAACAGGAAATAACATTTCAACAATGACAGACATTTAAGACTGTAGGACTAAACCCCTTCCCAAGGGTCCACAGATGTAGATATAGCTAGGAAGTACAAAGTAGATCTTTCTAAATAGTTACATGTCATTGATGAGGTTTCAAGGCTCCTTTGTGCTGATTGACAAAAGTGATCCATGATTGTTAACATATGTAAAAGTCATTGTCAACTGCATTATTGCTCATGGCTCTTAGCTCTTTGGTAAACCTTTAAAGTAAGGCCATGTCCCAAAATCTCTTTTCCCAGCCTTCAACTAGTGGTTTGCTTGTTGACTTCCAAACTGATGCGATTTCCATTCTTGACATTGTCCAGAAAAACGTCAGTTAAGTCCTTATGCAGCAGATGTTTGTTGCCTCCCAACTCCAAATGGAATGAAGTTTGCAGGCTTCAGACTAAGGATGGGGAATATGTGGCCTTCTAGATGTTGGTGGACTGCAATTCCCATCAGCCCTAGCCAGCATAGCTAATGGTGAGGAAAGGTGGGAGTTACAGGCCAACAACATATGGAGGGCCATGTTCCCCATCCTTGCTTTAGATAAATCCAACAAGACATCATGCCTGCCAAAGTTCAAGAAGACTGGACAGAGGGTCCCCATTTGAGAGGCAATGAAATACAGGGACCACCCAATAAACTTTCCATGCTTTTAAAGGAGACTAATCCTGTCTTTTGTTGCCTATGCCTTTGGAATTCTGCACCCAAATGCCATGAAAATAGCAGACCTTATATCACTCCACAAGGGTATTGAACTTGCTAAGTTTCAAAGAGATCAGACAAAGTATACCCATGTCCGAGGCAAGAGAAGAATAATGCCTTTTGAATTTCTCTGAACATGAAATCCTCGGTCAAAAAGTTCAGTGGATTAATTAATGTGTTATCCTTTGAACTATTCTTTGAATTGACATGGATGCAAAACTTTGAAGTTCTGGGTAGTATCCAATAGGGGTGGTGCACGTGCCGCCAACCCTGGTCCGCGTGTGGCCAGTCCCCCCAGGTCCACGCATGGCCCCTACTCTGCGCAGCCATGATATAGCTCTTCTGGGGGCAAGCCCCAACGTATGCAAACATGCTGGTTTCTGGAAGGGGTGCAACCTGGGCTGGCGGGGCTGGGCGTGTGTGGACTGGGACCCAGCATGGCTGGCTGTGCATGCACCACCCCTATTGGATAGTACCCTCTGTGTCTACATGGCATGAAAGTTTCAGGGATTCTAGTTGTCTCTCCAGATTTCAGATTTGCCAGGTTTTGAAAAGATTGGAAATAGCGTGCCAGGCTTATGGGCAAAGGAAAAAAAAGTTCCAGTTGAAAAAGCAAAACATTATGTTTAGTGAAAGACTAAGCTGTCATTACCTAGCAAGTGTTTTTTGGGGAAAGGGAAAATGTTTTGTGGTGGGCTGATATGGAAGAACACTAATCCGATGATGGGAGACTTTGGGGTGCAAATGAGAAATGCATTCCTGGTGCACGTTGGAGAACTTCTCTGTCATTTTCAGAGCAGGCTTAGTCTCTGACCCCAACTGAACTTTTGACACATGGTTACATATTTTTCCAACTTCCAAGCAAACTGCAAACTATTAAATTCCACCAAATACTTCTGAGTGAAAACAAATATGAAAGAGAAATCTGAAAGAATAAAAGTTTAAATAGGAATGAATTCAGATTAATTTTAATTCATATTTATGATTTATTTTTATTTATTAAATACACAGTTGATAAGGTTCTTTCCAAATCAATGGGTCTCTTTCATATTCATTCATTCATTCATTCCCAGTTAAAAGAATGCACGTTCCCAATGTGCATAAGCTCTGATCACAAAGGAAGAATGAAAGCATGGCAGTTGGGAAAAGGGGTGGTAGGTGTGATCTTGCTTGTCATCCACACATTCATATATCTAAAAATGATTGACAAATGGAAGCTGCCACTATTAAAAGATACACCTTACATTATTTTGTTGCTATGGTAACGTCAAGTAATTTATTATAAAATGGTCAAGGTGATAACTGTTATCTTGACTTTTTTCACAAAGTTGTGTTTACAGCTGAAAGTATGGACTCAAATATTTATGTGGCAGAAGCTCTTCCCTAACTCCTTCAACTAATATTTTCTCCCAGCTAAAGACTTAGATTTCTGCTGAGACTTCATATTGGTGAATATTCTTAGATCTTGTCTATTGCAAATTGGTAACTGGGTTGCTTATTTCTAGTTGTTCAAATTATTCATAAATGAAAATGTAGTAGTTGTTTTGTTTTTTTAAAGAAAGAACCCAGCACTATGTCTTGACAGGAAGTATTATACATTATTTTTGTAAAGGGCACTATTATTTCAAATCATTTCTATATGAAAAAAATATTACATTGACATCCCCAGAAAGAAGTTCTGTCAAATGCATGTTTGTTTTATTTTGACAGCACACTGTGCATAGTAATTTTCTCTGTTTTCTGACAGTACCAATTAAACATTTTCCTTGATGGGTGGGAAAGATCTTTGACAGAGCATTGAGTAATATAGTTTTGTGGGGAAATGATGTGTGAAAAAGTCACACATTTTAACAGAAGCATGCATGTCACCTTAACTTTTAATTTATTTTTGTAAAATTGCATACAGTATTGATAGTAGGACTTAAAAGGTGCAAAATGTTTTATAGAACTGTTCTCCTGTATCTGTGTTTCGGAGTGCTCTCTCATATGGAATTTGTTAATGAAGAATCCTTTGTTAACTGACTTGCCAGTTATCACTAAAGTGGTAGCAAGCAGACGTGTATGTTGGCAAAGCAAATTTTTGAACAGGTAACTCCACAATACAATAAAATAAAGGAAACAATTTACCACTATAAGTTGTAATTTATTTTCATACAAAGTTAAAATGCAGTTGGGGTTTTCAGAGAGTTAAGGTAAGAGAAGAATTGGTTGCCACCCGAGGGGCTGCTTAATATGCCTATACTTTGTACTTGGAAGTTAATACCAGGGTACTGGTTTTATTCTCACAAGGCAAGCCATACCTTTTGCCTGCGAATTACATGTGAACAGCAACTGTTAAAGTATTGGACTTACTTTGCAAGTAAAACTACAATGTATAGAAATGGGTGCCATTCATATATGATGCTATGCATATGTTTGTTTTGTTTTTACGTTGATTGCATTTTGTACTCAGGAACCAGTTCCAGAAAACAACTGTATATATCCATTTGCATTAAAGATCAAATGCATATATGAACTGCTCTTTTCTAATGTGTTGTTCTAGATGACTAACAGCACAATCCTTTGCATGTTTACTCAGAAATAAATCAATTGTGTTCAGTGGGGCTTACTCCCTAGTGAGTGTGTTTAGGATTGCAGCCTAAGACAAATTTTTAGGGTAAGGGAAAAAAAGACACTTGAAAGAAATGAGTTAATCATTAAACTAACTCTGTGAAAATGTCTTTCCCCACTTAGCCTAAAATGATTTCTCAGAGTTTTTTTCAAGCTGACTTTTTCTGAATGTCTCAAAATGCTGGAGTACTAAAACAAACAAACAAACAAACAAACAAAAAACAACAGGCAGGTAAAGTATTGTGCTGTGTGCAGCATTAGGATCTGGATGAGCATGTTTTTTGAATTGTGGGAGTTTCCAGATGTGAGGGAGTATGTGGCATGGATAGGAGGTCTGTATATGCCTGCCTATGTATATCCATGTGAGTGAATGTGATCTATGATATATATAGGTGTGGGAACTCAAAACATGGTTTAGCACAGAGCCCCCATGTACTTTAATCCAGCACTGTCCATATTTCTAGTTCAAACTGTATATGAAACTGTGCTGTCATCTGAAAGGAACATGGTTTTTGACACCTACTTCTCCTCTCAGTCAGAAACAAGTAACACTAAATGAATAATGTCACCTCTACTGATCCCTTTCTAAAAAAAACCTTTCTGTATTATCTCAGCTTTCATTCAGTCCTTGAAAACATCAATGTATATTGACAGGACATAGAATCATTGGGTTGGAGGGGGCCTACAAGGCTATCGAGTCCAACCCCAACTACAAGGCAGTCTCTCATCCAAGTCCTAACCAGGGCTGACCCTGCTTAGCTTCTGAGATCAGACGAGATCAGACGCATCCAGCCCTTTGCTCATCCTCTCTAATGTATCTTTTTTTTAAAAAATAGAACTGTATAACAAGTTCTGAGATTAAAACATTAAATGCTTCTCCATGGTATTTGTATCAGCCCTCTCCAGGTCGAGAAACACAATTTCTCAGGTTTGCTCTTGGGCTTGCTGTCATTCCCAGGGTAGCAGAAACTGATTTACATAGCTAGAAAGTGTTATTAAAAGTTACTGGATTTAGAGGCTAGTGGTGTGCTTCAAAGTGATTGTATTGCAGACTCTTTTAGCAGTTTGTCATTGTGGATTAAGGATTTTTGAATCAGTTCACTATAGTGCACAACCCTCTCCCTTCCTTCTACTTCCCTCTCAAAATCATCCCCTCTTCAAGCTGCTTTTTCTACTTGCGGAAAAAAAGATACAGGTACCAATATCTCTTTCCCCTGATGGAAAAAAGCAGTTGGGGGAGTCATTTTGAGTGGGAAAGGTTAAGCAGGCTTTTCCTCCACTTGTCCTCTTCAAGAATTAAGCCTCCCACAGCTGTTTTTGGTATTAAAAAGTATTGGGGAAAATGTTGGTTAACTACATGTCTCATGTAGTTTCAGCCTTAATCTTTAGTCACGAAGTCGGATCCAGGCATGGGGGAAGTATGTTTTCTCCGCTTACACAGTTGTTAGCATTTTGATTTGAGTTGCATGGGAGACTTCCATTTTAAAGGCTTAGGTAAATTGCTAGCACAGAAATACTGGGTGCATACATGGAAAAAGAATGTATGTATTCCTGGGGGCCTTCTGCCAGTGCCTATAACATATTTGAATCCTTTTATGGCATTTCTGTGATAAAAGTAATATACATTGTATATTGCAAGTCACCTTTGTTTATAAGGAATACACTAGGGTTGGATCCAACTTTGCTGGCTCTGGGGAAGATTTGAGGGGGAGGGCAGGGGGCTCCAAGGAGTAGGACAGGACAGAGAAGTCCTGTTCCGCCAGCAGTATCTATTTCACTGGTGGAATGAGGAAGCTGGATCCAGCCTTTTCTGTTATGTTCTTTCTTTACTGGGACATGGCCTGGTGAGTAGAGAGGAAATAATAAATATCCATGTACTTGTTAGTAATCTGAATGTTATAAGACTAAGGTTGCAATCCTACACTCACTTACTTAGGAGTAAGCCCCATTGAATGCAAAGGGACTTCTGAGTAAGGATTGCACTGTAAATTTTCTTTTCTGTACTGTCTCTCTGGAGACTTTGTATTGTCTAGTGTGATCTACAGTGATCAAATGAAAATAAAGACAAATAAATATAGAAATAGAAGTATTTTTCCCCATAAAATGCAGGTACCTTATATATCTACAAATCAAAAGAGATATTTTCCATGGCCGTTTGCTGTGTGCGTTTTCTGATGCTGCCTACCTGGGTGCATGTATTGTCCAAGGTAAGTGAAACCAACAGCACATTGGGACCTTGCTTCAGGACCTTGGCTGGAAGTATTTATTGTAATATCGAAAGGCTCATGCACATTTTACAAAATCATTGGTTTGGAACCAGGCTAAATTAGTCACATGATTAACTTGGCCTATTGTAAATGGGACTAAAGCACAACTAACATAGTTTGGATCCAGACCAATTGTAATTGGGTATGAGGCTGAAAGCATTTCCTCTGGCTCTAGCCCTGTCCAGGGCTTGATCAACAATAGTGCTTTTTATCGACACTGAAATGAACTGGTAACTGTTAGGGCATATTATGCATTCCATTTCTAGCTTTATTTCCTATTTTTATTCCACATTATCCAAAATACCGCAACAGATGTCATTGTGTGCTCTATGAGATATAAATGCGCAAGAGGGATATAGCATCACTGTAATGGGATCGTATCAATATGACACAAGGAGTAGATCTGGCCCAAGTAATATATCTTTGTACAATAAAAACATGGAATGGTAAGAGGATCGCCCCTGCATGTGGGTTCTATTCATAGGTTCCATTGAATGTGTGGAGGATGCAGGCACAATCCTGCACCTCCTCCACATGTTCATTATATGAGGATATATCTTGTTAACAGGGCTTCTGCCTCCCCTCGTATGGGAGTGACTCACTTGGTAGAGCTAATGCGTCGGGCCCTTCAATATTTACTCAGTAAAAATTAGCCAATTTTGACTGCTGCATCTGAACTTTAATACTTTGTCAGCTTTATGATAACTGTATTGTTGTTTTATCTGCTGTTTATTGATCTGGTACTTTATCAAATTGGTATTGGGTTTGAATTGTATTTTAATGATGTTTATATAGTGAAAGTTTGAATGAAGCTAAGATACAAACAAGCCGTTTGACTGTGTGTATGTGCAGACCCTTTGCTTCTTCCTTCGTGTGAGTGAGTAAATAAACCAGGAAAACTTCCACTAACCAGAGTTTACCATTTCATTTGCATCAGGAAGCTATGTTTAACACAGGTTTGGAACAAGCCAAGATATTAGCCATCTTCAAACCATAGCTTGTTCCAAAACTGTTAAACATAGCTTTCAGCATAGTTCCTTGCTTGTGTGAAGGGAGGAGCAAAGGGGGCTGCATGTGTAGCCAAAAGGCTCATTCATATCTTATTAAGTGAAGACATGGTTGTCCAAACACAGTCATGGTTTCTTATAAATTGGAATCCACCTTATGCATTTTTAATAAAATTGAAAGACAAAAGTGTATTTAAATCAATACACAAAACAAAATAGAGTTCCTGTTAAAAATGAGTTGATAACCAGGATGATTTGGGCCCTTTATGTAAAGATGAATAGAATAAGATTGCTTTCTTTTTCAGTTCTGTGCGTGGGTACCAAATTTGGCAAACTTTTTGTACATGTGTATTTATTTTAGAAAATGTATACTCTGCCCTTCAGTGTTGCTGCTTCCATGGTAGCTAACAAAGCATAAAAACAGTGGAGACAAGATCAAATAACTACAGTAATAAACAAGTTAATCCCAGCAGAACGGTAAAAACATAACATTGTAGACATGGTTTTGAAAGGCCCAGGAATATAAAACAAGTGCTGGTGCTGAAAAGGCATGAGCATTAGCGCCAAGTGACCCTTCCTATGGAGGGCATTCCCAAAGTGGGGCACCACAATCAAAACCTCCAAAAGCAGAGCCACCTGGAGACAGACTTCTAAGATTACCATAATGTATAGGCATGTTCAGGTGTGCAAAGGCACCAGCATCCCAAACTGGTACCTGCATCCTAAACTGTATGTGGCTTTAAAGGTAAGCATCAGAACATTAAGATTCCACACAGAAGCCCATTTATACATGAAGCATTAATAATTCACTTGCAGTTTATCTTTTGTGACTAGGAATTTTATTTAGTTAATTGTTTAAGTAAGTATTTATTTGATGCTTCCTCCCCTCCCTTTATATTTTTGTTCCTGCACAGCTGAACTTGGTGACTATGATCCTGATGAATATGTGGACAATTATGTCAGTGACTTTAAGATTTTCCCCAAACAGTCTCAAAAGCTGGAAAGAAAAATAGCTGAAATACATAAAAATGAATTCAGGTAATTAAGAATGCTGCTTAAAAGAGTTAACTATTATTTGTTAGTGTCTTGTCCTGGAGGAGGTTCTGTTTTCCCCTGGGCAAACTATGAATGCATATTGTAAAAGGGTCAATAGGTGAAAATTCAATATATTTTAAAAGTCAGCAGACATGCAATATATGTTATTATCCAAAAGTGAGTCGTGTATTGAGCCGACATAGCACTATGGCCACGAACTAAAACAGACTTAAGTGCACACATATAGGGTTAAATCCAATGTCACGCTAGTGGAAATCTGCTAGCACAACAGGACTTTCTCCATCTCTCCTCCCCCCTGCAGCTCTCTGTGCCTCCTTAAAATCTTCTTTAGAGAGTTTCCCAGCCTTCCAATACAGTTTTTGAAGATGTGCAAGGCTGGGAAAAAATTACACCTGCCTGGCTCCACTGACAGGACTGCTTCCATCAGTGGAATGACAGCACTGGATGCAACCATAGCTATCTCCCCCTCCATTGTTATAGTTTACAGTACAGTAATAACCAGTAAAAATAAGAAAACACTTCCCTCCCTTACCCCATAATTCCACAGCTTGTGCAAGCATAGAAGGCACATTGTAAATTCTAGAAAGATTGATACATGTAATCACAACATATATACTTCATATTTATCTGTCTCTTACCCAGATGTGGCAAATATTGGACTATCATGCAGGAATGTCATTGCTACTTATAGATGGAAATTTTCTCTTTTTGCTGGAAAGAATTTGGTTACTATTCAGAGTTTCAGAAAATAATTTGATGTTCAATCAGTTTGATTGTCCTACTTCAGAATTTTTACATTTCTTGGTAATCATTTCTACTTTTTTTCTGAAGAGCAGCTAATTATTTGTTTGTTTGTTTATTATTTATTTATTACATTTCTAATATGCCCAGTAACTAATGTTCAGTTTGTTTTACTCTGTAAAACCTTGGCTATATATATGGCAGAAATCACATTTCTTGTCTTTGCTATAGTAGTTTATATGCAGAACATTTCCCCCTTTTGTCTCATCATTTGATAAGAAAACCAAGACCAGAATAAAGATGGCAAACAATCTTCTCTTTACTTTGGAGATAAAAATATTGCTTTGGGCAAGCACGCCCCCTTCAGGTCTCCTAATCTTGTTGTTGTTCAGTCGTTCAGTCGTGTCCGACTCTTCGTGACCCCATGGACCATAGCACGCCAGGCCTTCCTGTCCTGCGTTCTCTCCCGGAGTGTGCTCAAGTTCATATTCATTGCATCGGTGATGCTATCTAGCCATCTCATCCTCTGCTGTCCCCTTCTCCTTTTGCCTTCAGTCTTTCCCAGCATCAGGGTCTTTTCCAGAGAGTTTTCTCTTCGCATTAGGTGGCCAAAATATTTGAGCTTCAACTTCAGTGTCTGTCCTTCCAATGAGCACTCAGGGTTGATTTCCTTTAGGATGGACTGATTTGACCTCCTTGCAGTCCAGGGGACTCGTAAGAGTCTTCTCCAGCACCACAGTTTGAAAGCATCAATTCTTCGGTGCTCAGCCTTCCTTATAGTCCAGCTCTCACAGCCATACATTACTACTGGGAAAACCATAGCTTTGATTAGACGGACCTTTGTCGGCAAGGTGATGTCTCTGCTTCTTACTATGCTGTCTAGGTTTGCCGTAGCTTTCCTCCCAAGGAGCAAGCGTCTTTCAATTTCATGGCTACAGTCACCGTGTGCGGTGATCTTGGAGCCCAAGAAAGTAAAATCTGTCTCTGCTTCCATTTCTTCCCCTTCTGTATGCCAGGAAGTGATGGGGCCAGATGCCATGATCTTCGTTTTTTTAATGTTGAGTTTAAAACCAGCTTATGCACTCTCCTCTTTCACCCTCAACAAGAGGCTCTTGAGATCCTCTTCGCTTTCTGCCATTAGGGTGGTATCGTCTGCGTATCGGAGGTTGTTGATAATTCTCCCGGCAGTCTTAATTCCGACCTGTGATTCATCCAACCCGGCGTTTCTCATGATGTACTCTGCATATAAGTTAAATAAGCAGGGCGACAATATGCAGCCTTGTCGTACTCCTAATCTACTGAACAATTAAGAGCATACTTGGAACTATTCTGCAGTGGGTGAAAAATGTGCCGTGGAATATTGTTAAGAAAATCATTGATTTTATTTAGCTCTTGTATTGACCAGTGAATTCACTGACCTAGAGGATGGCAGGAGTTTATTTGGGCAGTGATAAATTGTGCTTGTAAAAGAGGAAGCCAGTTTAAAGGCAGTAGAGGCAAGCATGAAGCACCTGTCCGAAATGTGTCATTTTGCAGGATAGGAGGACTGAAAGATAAAGTTAGCTTGTACTGAAGAGATCTGCATAATGACTAGGAGTGTGTATCAAATTCAGATGAATTGTGAATCAAATTGACTGAGTTAGGTAGATTCAGGATTTGTCCAAAGCAAAGCAAGAGTCTAATGGTCTTCTGAGTTGCCCCAAAGTTAATTTGGGTCCCCCTGAAGCTTTGGAGATTCAGAAGAGTAAGAGAGACAGGAAGTGTGCTTGCAAAAATGGATTCATTTTCCCCCAAGCTCTCCATATAAGGAAACTACGAGGGCAGGGGAGGCAGAGGAGGAGGTGCAGGAACATAGAAAGCTGCCTTATAGTGAGTCAGAGCCTTGGTCCATCTAGCCCAATATCATTGACATTGACTGGCAGCAGCTCTCCCAGGGTTTCAGGCAGGATCCTTTCCTAGTCCTACCTGAAGGAATTGGGGATCAAACCTGGGACCTTCTGCATGCAAAGCAACTGCTATACCACTGAGCTACAGACTAATAGCTCCAGCTTCCAACTAGGGAATAATTTTAGCAAGGCTCTCCTTTTTGCTTCACATAGAAGGGACAGAGTTCATCTAATTCTGTTGAAAAACCAAACTCTTTATAGCCATTTGTTGATTTCCCAATGACAGTCAATGGGTAAGCACAAAACTTTGGATTTCATGAAGCAAGGTTCTCATTCAGGTCTGAGTTGAATCAGGCAGCTTCTGAAGCACGCTGTTCAGGTACTACTTCAGGGGAAAAATTCTACACCAGTATGGGTAAAATTGAGCAATGGAGAGAAATGACTGGAAAAGTAACTAGGGCCAAATAAGACTATACATTAAATTAATGTATGCATTTAATGTGTCTTGTTTTTACTTTAAAAAGAACAGTTGCTGTGGGGGCACTTTGGATTGGGGCTATGTTGTGAGTAGAGGGAGAATTAATCTTCCCCCCTTCACCATGGTCTGGCTGGAGATTGCCATCTCCTCAAAAGGTGATGTTTCCCCTTGGCATGAAAGCTGCCATTGGCACTTAGTGTAAGACTGACCGGGGGACTAAGAGCATTGTTTAGGTAGACCTACTAGTGCAGTCTTCCATGTTGAGATGTCATGCCAAAAAGTGGACCCTCTATTTATGGCCCAGGAGCAATCCGTCTGGTCTGCCACCATGCCCCACCCCCGAGAGCCAACCAGTGTATCTGATTGGTTCCAAGGGGCCTGGTCACAGCAGACTGCTGCCACTGTTCACTGCGCAGCAGCAGCCCCCACAGGTCTTCTCCATTTTCGCCCCAGCCAGACTAAGGTGGGACTCCCCAGTAAATCGAGAACTATTGCTTGCAGTCAAATCACCATATTCTTGAGTCCTGCAGATTCCATGCTTTACATGCTAAACCCCTCCTCATCAATTATTTTTAAGTCCTATTAATTGAAACCATTTTTTAATTGTATTGTGGTGTGGTCTTTGCCAAAACTATTGAGAACAATGTAGCAAATGGCTGGGATATAGCCGATAGCATATAGTGACAGTTCAGATTGTTTGGTGACTCATTTTGCCCAATTGAGAAGGCTTGTTCTTATTAATTAACACAAATGAATGATATGGTGTTCCTGTCTCCTGCTGCCTTTATTAGGGTAGTGAAAATGTTGTTGAAGTTTTAGGGAAATGTGACCTTCTTGTGCAACTATTCTCTGGCCTTGACTTTGCAAATTGAATCTTCTAAGAAGATGGTGACAGAAGACACATGACTGCTTTAGAACACTGATTAATTAGGTCTTGTAAGCTCTACATCAGTGGTTGTGGTTTGCCTTAATAAATAGTAAAGAGATGTAACCCTAATTGAATTGGAACATTTTGTGTGATTAGCAAAGGTCTAAGCAAATACTCAGCCTTCCTGGTTTTCATGTCATCATGAGGACTCATAAGAAACATGACATATCCATAACAGATGGAAAAGAGGAAGTCAGTAACCAGATGCTGGTAGGAAAGTGTTGTAAATTAAGGATCAGTTGAAGAATACAGTATACCTTCATGTTTCGTTCTGTTCTGCTTGTTTAAAGTGATGGTAAAAAATGCTAGGTACCAAATTCCTGTCTAGACTAATGAACATGAAAAGCTGCTGTGGCAGTATCTGGAGAAACAATTTGCCAGGGGAGGCATGGGTAGAATAGGGCAAAATAAGTTATCGGTGGATAAGCTCTGTCTCACATGCATGAACTGCTAAGGAAATCGTGATTTGCACTGACAGGTAACAAAGTAGGGAACAACTCTCAGGTGGAACACGTAACATTGGAAAAATGAACACATCCATCTTTGCATATTTGGTATAGTTGGATCTGTTTCTTAAGATTCTTCATACAGTGTTGAAGTGGATACCTATGTTGTAGTAGATCCTTCCAGTTTTATTAATAGGAGTGATTTGAGGGGTGGGATGGCTTGCATGTGTGAATGGGTGATTGTAGACCTAAGATCAGAAAAACTTCACACTTTACAGTGCTTTTCAATAGTAAGTTCACACGCTCAGTTGCCAGTCTTCAAAAGTGCAGTAATTGCTTTGAAAATCCTGATTTTATTTTCTGTATGTACACTGAAACTTCAGGGTCACTCACAGATACCCTTTCAACTGAGTATTAAAAGCATATGTTTTAAATAATTTTGACTCACTGTAATCTGCTGATTTGTGATATATTAATGACTGAACAACAACAACAACAACAACTGTGATCTTTTTCCAGCTGAGAAAATGTGTGAAGGTGTTAGTATTTTAACATGGTAACAAAAATTCTGAAAGGATCCTTGTTTCTAAGTTCCCACCACATTTTATGCATTAGGTTGTGATTAATTTTTGAACAGCCTGTGAAAAATAGCGACGTTAAGTCTCATGTGTCTTTTTCCAGAGATACAACTTCCCAGTTTGTAACTAACTCAGGGTATGAGAAACCAGTCTCTTTTAAAGTAGTTCTACAGTACAAATGGTAAAGTGACATCTTTTTTAATTGAACCATTTGAAAGTGCTACAATTTTAGCTTGCTGAAATGCTCCTTATTCCTCTTCACAAAAGATCTCTGTGAAGTTCATACTCTTGCCAAGATGTATTTAATGTGAAGAGTACCAATTTGGAAGGTGTGCTATTTGAGCAGCACATATTAGCTGCTGCCACTCCTCTACATTCCAGTTATCCACTTTTGATTCCAGTTTTCTTCTTCTTTGGTGCTTGCAACTTCTACGTTTGCTTTTAATGCACGTGTGAGACCAGCAGCTGTCCTAGATTCCAAACGTTCCATCATGTCAGCAAAGACTGTACAGAATTTCCCCTCTCACACTAAGACACACTCTTGCTCAGCTGCTGACCCCTCAGTGGAGCTATAAGGAAGGATGATATTAAAACTAGCTTTTGGATTGAATTCCAAAATTCAATTAGATCCTCCCAGAGCCTGGGGGAAGGCCTTTGTGTTGTATATGTTTGAAGTAGTTTGAGGCGATGTCTGACTTAACAAAAACTTGTGCTGACGAGTATACAAATTTCTACCCTTTTTCACTTTACATGTATGGTTTTCTAGAGACTGAGGGATATTTCTCATTGCTCTTTGTAACTGTGTCTGTGTTGTGGAACTTTGTTTCACCTGCTGTGCCATGTTTTTCTTCCCTGCTTGTTTACTATGCAAGTTAGCCCTCACTGCATAGGGAGTCTAAACATTGACTACTAAATATGCCTATTGGCAGCTTGCATCAAGCTGGTACACGGGAAATGAAAATGGCATTAGCTGCAACAGTGCCATAAGTACTTTACAGCGCAGTAAAATTATGTTATGTCTTCACCCCTGCAAGTGGGGCAAAGACATCCTGCCCTGCTAGACCTCTGTGTTCCTTTGCTGCCAGAAAACAGTGGTGCAAGACTGTGCAGCTCTTAACCCTCTCTGGGTCTTAAAAACTGCCTTTAGAGCAGTCTTAGGGAGTTAGCCCCATCTTTTCACCCTAAGGTCCACTGTAGCATGGCACATTGGGCTGCAGGAGAACAGGGAAACCCCATGCGAACAAAGTATTCGCAAACACCAGGATTGGGACCTGCATGGGTCATCCCATGTTAGTTTGTAGGACGCAATCCTATGCAAATTTAGACAGAAAAAAGCCCTACACCTCCAGCATTCCCCAGCCAGCCATGCTCATTGTGGACTGTTGGGGGTTGTATGACTTTTTTCTCAGCATTTCTACCCCAGCCTAAAATCCTGCATTTAAAACAGGGCTTTCTACTTCCGTTTTAAATGCAGGAGCACCACTTACTCCCTTTACATGCGCTCCCCCCGTCTCCCCCCCCATCTCCCTGTAGCTGAGTCTTCCATTATCTTTCATTGACCTCGCTCCTCTTCTTGCTGCTTTTCCTTTTTTCAAGGAGGAAACTGAAGCGGAACACAACGGGGTAATTTGATAGCTCATTATCTGGGATCTATTTAAAAACGGAACAAAGGGCATTTAGTGCAGGAGAGTCACGGCAGGGTCACAGCATCGTGTAAAGAGCACTCAAACTTCCATGAAGGAGCAATCTCAGTCTCAGGATAAGAGCTCTGTGTGATGAAGCCCTCCGTCTAAATATGCATAGGATTGCACCCTTAATGAAGTAGCTCCTTGAATTGGGTTATTAGACAAAAAATATTTCAGGCTGCAAGTACTTGGGAGCAAGCCCCATTGAATGCAGTTGAATTTACTTCTGAGTAGACGTTATAGGAGGGCACTGTCTAGTGTGTTATTTTCTTGTGCTTAGTGTGGCAAGACTCCAGATACATGGAGCTCTTATCCTACGATCGAGATTGCTCCTCCACGGAAGTTTGCAGGCTCTTTACATGATGCCATGTCCCTCCAGGGCGTCTTCTGCACTAAATGCCCTTTGTTCCATTTTTAAATAGATAGCAGATAATGAGCTATCAAATTACTTCAGTTTCCTCTGTGAAAAGAGGAAAAGCGGCAAGAAGAAGAGCGAGATCAATGAAAGATAATGGAAGACTTAGATACTGGGAGAAGGAGGGAGGAAGGGGAAGGGAGAAAGGAAGTGGGTGAAAAAGGGAGTTGTTGTGATCCTGCATTTAAAACGGAAGCAGAAAGCCCCGTTTTAAATGCAGGATTTTAGGCTGATGTAGAGATGCCAGTAGATCAGAATCAGAACTCTTTTTCCCATTCTGCTAGCTAACTATATTTGAAAGTCTTATCCTTGGAATTAGGTTTTCTTTTTATGCTCCTCTAGAGACCTAGTTCAGTTGAGTTTGCAGGACCTTTGTATTTTATTCAAAAAAGACAACCTCTCTTAAAAACTTCGGAAAAGACTCCTTCCTTTAAAAACTTGGAATTTAGTACGCTTGTTCATTACTGTCCAAGCTCTTTTTTATTCTCATTTGTGAGCTGAACATTTGACATTGCAAGTGATGTAACTAATTTCTTTATAATTTGCCTTGGTTCAAATGCTTGAATTGTTCTAAAGCTGAAGCCAATAATTATTTTACATTGATTTTTTTGGCTCTCTAGCCCATTTCTTTTCCGATTTTGGGACATGTTACAATTTCCAAGTAATACAATTAACAGAGAATTAGTGCTATCTGCCATTATACCGCCTATTAAACTGATAGCTATATATATGAACAGTGCTTTATACTGTTTGTCCAAGTAGCCTGGTAATATTATCTCATCTGACTGGCAGCGACTCTCCAGAGTCTTTCCTGGCCCTGGTATTCAAGATCCTTTTTAGCTGGAGATGCTGGGATTGGACCTTGAAGGAGCTGTAGTACATAGCTATGGACTCTTCCCAAATAATTGAATCATTGTGCAAAGCAATGTAACTCAGAATTTGATAAATATATTACAGTTTGCAGTCGGGAAATCCTCCATACCTGAGTGGCTTGTATTAGAAGATTTTAAGAACAGTCTTTCTTGGCTTTAATAACTACCAGCATGATTTATTTCTTACTGAATACACAGATCTGAACGCAGAAGAATCCACATAGGATATAATGGAACCCTTCCTTCCTTCTCCCCTTTCTCCACCAATCCTTGGCTAGGCATAAGCAGTGCAGGATGCACTACCATTTGCCAGGCCATTACTCCCATCCAAAAGGGGTATCTGTACTTCCCATGTATAAATCTAGAGGCCCTGTTCGTCCCTAGTACCCCGGGCACTGACTCCTTTTTCCATTCTTTTTTCTTCAAAGTAACAGAAGATTTGAAAATCAGATTTCATAAACTTAGCCATTTTGAAATGGGGGAATCCCAAGGGTGGAAACAGAAGACTTGTCACCTCATTGTAACTGCTTAAAACATACTTCATAGCCCCTTGAAGTTAGGGAGCAGCTTGCAGTCATATGACAAGGCCAGCATTGCCATGGTTCCACAATTGTAACCACAATAACAATGGGTTTATCAAGATGCTGAAAATTCAGATGAACTCCCCTCTCCATGCAATGGTTACTGTATAGTTTCTGGCAGTTATATCCACCCTAAACTATGGCTAATCGCTTTTGGCAGTCCTCACACTATCAATGTCACGAACACTTTATTCATGCATAAAGTGTGCATGTCAAGCTTTCTAGTTTGAAAATAATTATTGCCTGTGTAATTCAAGATTTAAACTTTGCTGCAGATTAACAGACTTGCATGACATGGGCAACAGACAATTTGGAGAACATTCAGGGTTCATTTTATATGAACCCTGCTCTGGAAGTTGTTAATGAAGGGTGGAATATAAATATTTTAAATAAGTAAAAATAAATATACACTCCATTTTCAGATGTATCATAAAAATGATGACAGAATCTACTCTAGTAGAGAGGCAGCAAGGACTAAAATGTCCTTGTTTATTTCCTTGAGTATTTCCAGAGCAGGAAGGAATGCATCTTAATCTGAGCAATTATTTTTAATGCATTTAGGAAGTAGATTATTGGAAACGAAGACTGTAGTTTATTTTTTATTAAGTTCCAATTGCTCCATGTACACCAAAAGATAGCAAATATTTGAAAGATACTTGATAGCCCCTGATTAACTGCACAGCTCACTGGAGTCCCAAGAATATGTCGAAAGCATCTCGGCTTAATCCAAAAGGATTAGGCGCTATGGCAGAGTAGCAGCAGAATCATATGAAAGATCTCCTATTTCCCCTTCTCATGATGAATATTATTGGCTGAAACTGTTCATATTTTCTCACATGCTGTTTTTCTCTGTGTGATTTTTAGGGGTCAGAGTCCAGTTGTTGCTGAATTTAATTTATTATTCAAAGCACATTCTTTAGAAACCTATGGAGTTGATCCACATCCGTGCAAGGTAAAGAAGAAAAAATAGAAAAAAAAATTTTAAATAGTATTTTTCATATTTAGGTCCTGATCCAGTCCCTCCCCTACATGTACCAATAGGCATGTGCTTCCCTCCCATGAGTGCAGCTCTCTATGTGCAGTAGGACTGCCAGTGGGGAGGGATGTTGGTAGGAAATTTCCATGTGAAGAATAGCACATGCCAGAAGGGAAGGGAAACTTACATCATGGGCCTGGCTCAATCTATTAGCAAATAAAGAGCCAGGTATGTAGTACATTATGTCATGTAATGTCCATTAAGCATGCTCTTTTTTCGTTATATAATAGAAAATACTTAATTTTATGTATTGTTATAACTACAAAGCTGTCTGGTAGTGGACAGAGTGTCTTGGTATACATTTAATAAATACAGTAAAATAAAGGTTCTGTGAGAAAATTTGTGTTGCTTCCTGCTCATAGAATCTATTTTATTTTAATTTAGGCATTTCTATATTGCTTTTCAGGCAAACCATAAAAAGCAGTTTTGTGTCTGCACTGTAAAGATGCATAATTTGCTGTAGATAACAAAAATGGTCATAAACGAGAGTTCTGGAACAGAAATCGGTGTACTTAAAACTTAATCCTGTTTGGTTCTATCTATTTCAATGGTACAAAGCCAGTTTTAAGTGCTAGTTTAAGTGGCTTGTTGTTGATCCCACAATAATTACGTAGCGCCAGACGGAATACACTTTGTTAATGCTGTGTATATATATATCTCAATTGATGGTGTTCCAAGTTTCAGTCTAAGAGCCGAAGTAGATGTATTCCCTTGTAATGCTAATTTGGGTGGGTGAGTGGACATTCACAAGGGAAAATCTGTGGGTAGGAGGGATTTGCTTATCCATTCCAGGACCAACCAATTCTCTCCTGCAAATCCGCCCCGCCCCGCCCCCAGCCTGCCTAATGTCATTTAAAAAGCCTCCCCTCCAGCTGGCCTCTGAAATTGATCAAGTTTCAGCAAATAGAAAACCAGGGGAGAAAGGGATCCTTGGGTATATTTACATGGTAAGTGCTTTATCTGGGATCAAGCATCATAGTATAACAGGCCTAATAACTATACTTAGAGTGCAATTCTATGCATGTCTGCTCAGAAGTAAGCCCCATTGAGTTCAGTGGAGTTTACTCTCAGGTAAGTGGGTATAGGATTCAAATGCCAGAATCATTCAATGCTCATTCAAATGCCAGAATCACCTGATCAGCATTCTGGGCCAACATTAGACACAAATCACTTCAGCCTGCAAGAATTCGGCTGCTTTTCAGATGTAGCCACCAGCTGTGTGGGAGCACATTGCAGGAAAGCAGATCCCATGTGGCAGGAGGTTGCATCTGAAGTGCACTTTATTCTAATTGATCTAAACTGGAGCCAGCATGGAAAATACTAGGAGGGGTGCTCACAAACAGGTTCCTAAGAATGTCATGGATAGACCAGTTGTAGCTGAGTAGCAAATACTAGGGCTACATTTCATTTGAAGGGAAGGGAGAAATCACTCCATTGTTTTTGCAAAGTCATATGGTTGTATAGCGCCCCTGTTAAAGTATGAAGTTTCTTCACAATTGCCTGCCTCTTCACCACTACAAAAGTATATTTGCACTGATATCAATAATGAAACTAAACTTTCATTAGGATGGAAGACTGCTCTATGATAATACTTACAAGATTTATATTACCAGTTTGTTTGGTATATATTAAACTTTTATATTAAAAAACCAAATTTTTATGACAGATATGTTCTCCCCACCCCAATGATGAGGTTTAGGAAAGTAACGGCAAAATGGCTGCCCATGCCATTAGGTGTAAGTTGTTACTTTCTGAAACACCTGGAATACCAACCTAAAAGCATGTTTACTGGATCTGCCTTCAGCAGAAGGACATATATTTTGTTAAACAACTCTCTCTGTGTTTTCACTTCCCCTTAAATGTTTCTAATTTGTTTTGTTTGGTTTGTTTACCTTTTCAGGATTCAACAGGGACCACAACCTTTTTAGGATTCACAGCCACAGGTTTTGTAGTTTTCCAGGGAAATAAAAGGATACATTTGCTAAAATGGTGAGCTTTATCCTGAAAATCTATGTTTAATGTTAGAATATAACATCTGATTCTAGGGCCTGCATCAAAGGTAGGTATGGATGGGCACCTGCAGAGGGCCCACACCCCAACAGGGGCCCACTGACAAGAGCTTTCTGAACTTGCTCCTCCTCTTCACCATTGTAACCTACTTGTTTACCTGACACTCACTCTAGCCCAGACAACGGTGGTGGTGAGAAGGAGGAGCAGTAGATGCCCCTGTTACTTGATCACTGGCTCTCTACTTGGCAAGCAAGCAAGCAGTAGCAGTAATGAGAAAGACAATGAGGAACAATAACAGCTGGTGATAATGAGAGTGGGAAGATAGAATCAAAGAGGGAGGGTGTCTTGCCCAAGGGTTTCTCAACACCTAGAACCAGCACTGTCTGTTTCATTTTTCTATATTTTCATTGTCAAGGACTCTGAGGTTGCAGTCCTTTACTCACTTACCTGAGTATGTCTCATTGAACTAAGTGGGGCTTCCTTATGAGTAGACATGAATAGGATGCAGTGTAAATGAAGCATGATTATGTGCCTCACTGTAATTTCTAGTGGATGTTGGTCTACATTTAAAACAAAGTACTGGGACATGCATTTAAGCTCAGCTGAAGATGGGGCCCAGGAACCTTGGAGCTCCTCTTGCTGCCTTGTGCCCCCATGGGCTCTGTGTCAAGACCAGGACAGGATAACATATCGCATGTTCAGAAGCACTTCCTTCCTCAAACATCTTGCACATATAGGGGAAGGCTCAGGGCTTGTTAAGGCATTACATATCAAGGGGAAATCACAAAATGGCAAGAGTCTCAGGCTGTTTCACACCTCAGGTCTTCTTACTCTGAGAAGAAACTAACACCTGAGCCAGGTTGTTGTATTGCATTTACTTGAACACAGTTGCTTCCCAACCTCCTGATCCATCCCAAGAAAGAATGGAACTTTTCTACTGCAGCAACGGGGATATCCTGTATTTTTAAGAATGTAGTATAAGCAAACGTTACTTTTTCCCTCTAGGGAGGGGAAGATGCTTACTAGATTGAGAGTCACCTTACGCTGTCTTTTGAAGTTGATTCCAGTTTCCTGCACTGGCAAATCCAGTCTCAAATTAAGCACTGAAGCTGCTTCGTTTTCATTTTTGCTCGTGAAAGTGACCTTGCTGTATAGATATTGCTGCACTGAATTTAAGTACATGGAAGCTATATGCTGAACAAGATCCATGCAGTACTCTTTCCTTGCTTGTGATTACACAGGCATATAGAGAGGGGCCAATCCTGCACATATGTGTACAGAAGCCTCATTGACTTGAATACGATTGAAACATGTGGAACTAACTGAAAGACTGTTTCATTAATGAATACCTCCATGTTTGAAATGTAGCATATCGTCTTCCCATTCGAGTGTAGTTAAGTTCAAAATGCACTAATTGCTAGAAACGTTCCCTTTTGTTGATTCCCTCCATGCCTTAAGGATCCCAAAGTATGAACCATCTGCTACTGAAGTTGAGCAACACTAATGAAAGACTAATTCATTTATGCCTTTTCAAATTATATACATATATATTATGCATTTGTTTAAAAGTCCATAAACAATGCTGATGCAGTAACTTAAGTGAACTGAGTGCAAATTCTGTAACTGCCTTTTTATCTCTAGCAAATGTGGCTCTGATTAAAATTTTGTTATACAGCAAAGCAAAAATACCTCACCTCAGAAAAACAACAATAACAAAAACACACCCCAACACCTAAGCAGGGCTGTATTATACACAGTTACCTTGAATAAAGCCAATAGACTCAGTGGGTTAGGCTGCAATCCTAATTATATTTACTAGTAATTCCATTGAACTTCTTGTGACTTACTGCTGAATAGACGTGTTCAGATTGGGCTGAAAATAGAAAAGCCAACACAAGCATCTTCTTGTACCTGCTTTTAAGTATAAAGATCAAGTTTTAACCGAAGGTGTAAATACACATTTTTAGGGATTTATATCTATCTGAACACCATCTGCTTCCAGACAATGTATTACTTCTTCCAAATAACTACATCTAAAGAATTTAAAATATCCTAAGGTGTAAAGAAGACCTCATCAACCTATTTTCACGTTAATTCAAAGTGAAGCCCTTTAAAACGTTTTTCATCGTTACCATTTCTTATTTATACTGTGTATATTACTCTGCTTGGAACCATACAAAATTAAACAGGCATAACCCTGCCCACAGGCTTAGAATCCAATTTTTAAAGATATAGAAAGAACAGATTTAAAATATATTGGGATGTTCCATTCAGTTTATGTTATGGGTTTTAATAAGTTATGTCCTTATTTTTCACACTGAAGAACAATTCATTCCATAGCAGCTTGTTCTCAGTGCTTAGGAATTGGCTATATTTGCATGAAACTGCCACATTTTAAAACTGTTATCTATTTTCCTTATTTAAAGGGCTTTCTTTTTATAGGTGTGATGTCTGTAAATTAAAGTTTGAAGGGAAGACATTCTATGTGATTGGAATTCAGAAGGAGGTTGGATGTTTTCTGTTTCCTATATTCTAAAAGATTTTAATTTAAAATTTGGGCATTTCTAATGAACAGTGTACATGTTTTATTCTTGGTCTTTTACAAAATAAATTTCCGCCTTACATATTAGAGCAGTCAGCTTATGCTTCTAAGGGTGCAATCCTGTGAATGTTCAGACAGACTTTCTAAACATGCATAGAATTGTGCCCTAAATAAGTATAGAATTTCATTTACCCAATCGGTGGATTCCGAAGTTAGCTGCCTTATTTACATCTGTTGCTAGAACTGGGAAATTCCCTCCAGCATGGGCAGTGGCCATTGTAGTGCCCACCTAAAGAAAGGCAATTGGTTAGGTCCTAAGAACTACCACCCTATAAGTCTTTTGGCTGATATTAGCAAATTATATGGAAGATATCTTTTAGATAAGTTAGCAAATTGGGTGTTTGAGGAGAATGTCCTAGCAGAGAAACAAGCAGGCTTTTGATGTGGCAGATCCACAGTTGACCATTGTTTTTGATTACAACATTAGGTGAGGAAATCTACATCTCTCACTCATTCTTTTTTCGCTGAATTTGTAGATCTTTGAGCAGGATTCAGTTCTATATCTAGACACCACCTTTGGCACAAATTGGCACCGTTAAATGTGGATCGCAAGTTGCTCAGGAGAAAACATTTTTATTTATTTCATTTCTATACCACCCAATAGCCAAAGCTCTCTGGGCGGTTCACAACAGGGGTTGTATGAGAATTCTAGTTTGCATGTGACAGTCACTTTGGCTGGAGACCTCTCAGATCCTATTATTGCAAATAAAGGAGTATGTCAGGGATGCTTATTAGCACAGATGCTTATTACCACCTCTTTTATCTGATTTATACTTCGATGACATAGTCTCTTTCTTAGCCAGTCCAGACTTTTTCCCACCTCCTTTAAAGGACAGGAGCATCCCGGTGTTACTGTATGCGGATGACGCTGTTCTTTTGTCACATACCCAGGTGGGGATGCGTAGGCTCCTAAGGGCTTTAAATTGATACTGTGCTAGGGAAGCCCTATGGGTTAATTATGGTAAAACTAAAATTCTAGTTTTTGGCAAAAGGAGGAAGAAATATCGATGGCAGCTGGATAACCAGCTGCTTGACCAAGTCAACAAGTATAAATATCTGGGAATGACATTCAAAACCTCAGGATCCTTGTCCGAACTCTTGAAAGCAATGGTTTTGACAGCAAATGTAACTGGTAATGCTATCCTTTGTTTTGAAGTAGGATCAGGTGGAAAGATCATGGCTCCTTGAATAGAGTTATATAAGAGTTATATAAGTTAAATTATTCTCTCAGCTTCTATATGGAGCATCTGTGTGGGCCCATGCAGACATTACTTTATTTGAATCAACACAACATAAATTTCTGTCTAGAGTACTTGGAATACCCAGATTCATCTCTAAGGTTATTGTCTGATTAGAGACAGCTTGCCATTCCATGGGAATGCTTGTCCAAAAAGCAGCCATTTCCTTTTGGTTAAAGATAGCTTTTCAGTTGGCTCCACCCTTGGTATTGTTAGCATACGAAGACATGGGGAGAGACTCGGGCAGATAAGATGAGTGTACTTATTTCCAAGCTGAGCTTTTGCAAACTTATTTGCTTGCAAGGGGATATGATGGTGCACAGGAGATCTCTAGAAGATTACATGATGTTGATACTCAGACTGCAATGGCCACTGCTGCTGGGAGCCATTCCAGTATGCTCTATAAAAGTATTATTTCCCTGGGAAAGGTGTCCCCCTATTTGTCCTCTATCAGCTCATATGAGATGGCTTCTGGCCAAATGCAGATTGAACTTTCTTTGCAGCTGATGGAGGTGAAGGCACGCTATAGTGTTCACCATGATGCAAAAGGATACAGCCCAGTTGGTTCCCCGAAGATAGAGGACATGGTACAATTTTTAATGGAATGCCCCCTGTATGCAGAGCTGAGGAATCAATATCTTGAGCCCTTAACAGTTGGGTCCAGTAACAAATCTTCTTGAAGTATAACTTATTATTACTGGCTAGTACAGATTACTATACATCCTACAGGAGCTCCACGTTTATCCAATGGGCTTGGGAGAAACTAAAATTATTACTGGTGTAGAAGATTAAGCCTGCTAATACATTATAATAGATTAATAAATATTGTCTAGGCTTTGTGAAGTGTTTTAATAGCACCCTATGAAATGTTTTAATTAGCTTTGCCATAATCACACTCGTTAATATTTCTTAATTTGGTGTCACTTTCTGTTTAAGAGAGACATTTTATTATGTTTCTGTATGCATATGGCCTGATAGGTTAATAAGCAATAAACTGAACTGAACTGAATTCCCTTTACAGAAAGCTGCACAGTTTTAGTCAGAGAAAAATGCAGTTGAAAAAGACCTATGAAATCTATATGTATATAGCCCATTGCAAATTATTGTTCCTTATAGACTAATTGTATGTATTTTCATTATGTAACTTACATTTTAAAGAGGAAAAATTACACCCAGAACCCTTTATAAAAAAAAATGTACAGAAATGAAACCATGGGAGAATTATTATGATTTGGCTGATTCAAGGTATCTGTGTCCAGACTTTTTAATGCTCTCCAGTTATCCCAACTGGGAGATCTATACAGCAAAGGAGCAGGAAGCCCAGACCTCACCTAGATATTCCATCCCCCTTCTTTGAGGAGGAGGAGTAGGGTGGTCTAGAAAAAGCAGAAGGCAACCAGACTGGGTGTTGAGTAAACATGGAGGGAAGATTGAGGAACATCAATACTGTGGTGTGGGGAGGGAAACATGCTTTGGGTCTTGGAAGAGATCACATATCCCAGCCTTAAAAATTCTCTAAGGTACAGGCTGTTTCCCACCCAACAGGAACAAGGGTCCTGCCAGAAATGAGAAAGGGCAAGTGAGAATCATGCCCTTAAATTAGCAAGGTGTTAAAGAACGTTATTTTTTTCCTCAAACATATAGAAAAAGGCTATGTTGTCATTCCATACCTCGACACCAGCAGCCTGCAAGCATCTTTGGAAGTGTGGAGTGGAGAACCAGGCTTTTTACAAGTAAGCAAATCTATTTTAATTCTAATAATATAAAAAAGAATGTGTTGATGAGCAGAGAGCATCAAGTAATTTTAGATTCCTTTCATATTAAATGGCCATGTTATACAGACAAGTTGCACTTTGATTGTTATGCAGATTAGCTGACTAAAGGCTTAACCAAAATATGAAATTCACGTTAATCAGTTTTGTAGCTTTTGAAGTGGAAAGCTAAGAAGGTCTGCGTAAATAATCTAAAGTTAGGTTAAGTATATTTGGTTCAGATGCTTTAGGGCACAACCCTGTTGGGTTGCTGCCCACTAGATGAAAGCCTCCAATCTTGGAGACTTCCAAGTATACTGTACCCTGTTAGGCTACTTGCCAGCAGGGTGGGAGAAGTGATGAAGGCAATATTCACCTCTCTGTCCTACTTTAAAAAAAAATTCTCCTAGACAGGCCTCTAGAAGAGGCATGCTGCCGAAGGCGGGGCTAGGGCTGGGCAGGCCATAGGATTTTGTATATCCCAACCTCTCCTTTCCCCTCTGCTCCCCACCCACCAGAATGCCCCCTTTTTGACGTCTCTGAGGTCATCTGAGACTGCATTTGCGACCTCTGGAAGCTGCTGCAGTTCTTTCCATGGCAGCTGCGAGGGGGCAGGGGAGGGAAAGGAAAGGAAAGGATCTTGGAGTCCATCTCCCAAAGTTGTAGCAGTGTCTATGGCTTTTGGAGGGAAAAATCAGTAAATCCTATGGTCCCTGGGACACTTTCCCAGGTCCTTAGATTGTGCCCAAGCAGAAAAAGCTTTTTTTTTAAAAAAAACCAACCAACCACAGTGATATTCTTAGCTTAGCTATACATATTGACACATTCTTTTAAGTCATGCTGTTGTGATGAACAAAGTGGACTTTCCCTCTATGTGTAGCATGGCCTGGGAGACAAATGAACAGACTAATGGGCCATTGGCTATTTCAGGTATCTGGAATACAAGCACACTTGCTGGTTTGTGTAACCAGTAGCTAAAAGCCACTATTGGACACCATGACATGGTTTCAGGCTTTTTCCTGTATTAGCACTTCCCATCTAGCGAATGATTAAGGTGTGAAGTGACCCTGAAACTGGACTGTGTGTGAATGCATGCAGTGGATTTGGTTAGCAGATCGCTGAACTAAATTTTTCAAGGCAGGACTGATAACTGCACTGGGAGTAGCACTGCCTGTGTGCTGACATGTATACACTCCCCTCCACCCTACTAGCTGGCCAACTGGCAGATATGCAATGAAACAAATAATTAACAATAGATTAAAAGTCCCCATTGCTGTCTCCTGCAAAGGATATGTACCCTGAAAAGCAGTGGTGGGCAACCAAAATGGAGTAGGGGGGCCATATGACCCCCCACCCAGCCCTCCACCAACCAAATGACATAAGGAGGCATTGCCATGGCCCCTTACATCATGATCGTGTGACCCATCCGCCAGGCCCTGGGATCTCTGTTCCCAAGTCTTCCCTCACTGGAGAAGGCCTGCATGCAGTGAAACCGCTTTGCCTGCCCCACACCTTCTCCCATTGCAGTGAGGATGCAGGGCAGGTGAGGATGCAGGGCAACCAAAGCCATCGCTCCCCCAATCCCCTTGTTATCTTTGAGCCGTAATTAGAGGTAACAAGGAGATTCCTGTGTGCGCCACTCGTCCTCCATTGGGAGGGGGAGTGGCGCACAGGGGAATCACAGATTGGGGATGACAAGGAGATTCCTCTCTCTACCTTCTCACAGTGCCTGCAGTAGGAGCAGGCTTGGGGAGGCGGGTGTCATGCCCTACCTGGAGGAGGATTCATCTGAGGAAGAAGAGGAGGGGGAGAGCCAACACAATGGGCCCCAGCCAGAGCTCAGCGAGGAACAGGAGGCCTTGGCTCACAGTCCTCCCCTGGAATCATTGCAGGAGCAACCTGGCCCCTCTCGAACAGTTCCTGAATTGCCCCAAATGCTGGAAGCAGAGCCTGAGATAATTCATCTCTCTGAACTGTAGAATCGGACACGAGCAGCAAAAGAACAAAAGGAAGTCACAGCGTGGAGCCTCACTTAAAAGCAACATGCTGACCGAATTAGCCAGGTGTGCTGATTGGGAGGGGGCAGGACTTACAGGCCAGAGGTTGCCCTCCTGTGCTGTAAAGGTTGCTTATCCCTCAGGAATTCAAAACAGTATAGCAAAAATGAGACAAATGTTTGTGAGTTATAGTGGTAATTCTTAAAGATTAAACACATCCCTTCTTTACTTCCTTGAAAATGTAACAGCCTCTGCTTTGCTTTCCGTTCTCTGAAGGTATGCAAAATCAAGCCAAATCAAGACTATGTCCAGCAGCAAAATATTTTTTAAAGGCAGCAGATTTCGATACATGTAAGTATTTTCTGATCCTACTAGGAATACTGTCTGTTAGCTAAATTATGTGAACTGTGTTGGTGGTATCAGTAAAAACTAAAATTCCCATCTGAAATCCTGCTAAGCATTGGTTGCTGTCTATCTGGTAATCTTAATCGAATAGGGGATTCTTCAGTAGTATGACAACCACCTTTCTCCATATGTACCTACCTATATCTCAAGATCTTCAGTGGAGGGCCTCCTGCAGGCACCCCCACCATCTGAGATGAGGTGGGTAGAACTAGAGAGTGGGCCTTTTCAGTGGTGGTGCCCCTGTAGTGGAACACCCCCCCAGAGAGATTTATCTACCTTGTCCTTTTGCTGCCAGACAAAGACCCTTTAATTCTCCCAAGCTTTTAGTGTACAATTTTAATCCTGCTGCTTTTATAATTCTGTGGCTTTTAGTTCATTATGGCTTAGATCCTAAGATAAGTTAATTTAAGGAAGTTCGCAGAAGGAATGTTTGCTGTCCCTTCCTGTCCTTTGCAGACCCCTGAGACCCCTACAAAGCCTCTCCAAGGGGCTAGGAGCCCTCCTGAACAATGTGGGATGGGGCATAGGGGCTGCTGAAGGGAGGAGGGGATTGAAACTCTCCTTTTGTGAACTTCATTATTTCAGGATACAAGCCTGTGTTTTTTGTATTTACATTTTAATTGTTTTATTCTTTTTGTAAACCACCCTGGGAATAAGATTGCGATACTTATAATAAACTAACAAATAGCGTGCTGACTAGGACTGCAGTCCTGTACACATTTACTTGGCACTTACTTCTGAGTTACATGGGATTGCACCACCCGTTCTTGTTGTGAAATGCGTACGAAGAGGTGAAGGCCCATTGTATTTGGTAGGCAGGTGGGTGGAGGTCATATTGCCATTAACCAGAGATAGAACTTGCAGTGTAAATAAAAGGCCAGCTCTCTGCTGGGATAATAGGAAGTGGGTTTTGTCACACTAGCAAGCACTATTGATGTTAATGCAAGTGTTGGTTTCCACTAACGCAATGCAAATAGCACTAGTGGCCAGACACCGTTGGATCCTTCCCTTTTACTACAAATATTTCACAAGAATATTATTAATTTTAAAAATATAACACATTTATAACATTTGATATCCGTTAAATGTAGATATTCATTGCTTTAAGTATTCAGTTGCTGCACTTCAAATAAAATCTTCCTCTAACAAACAGCTTGTATATTAAATGTTGTGTCTTCTTATAGTGGAAAAGTTGCCAAAGAGGTTGTTGAAGCAAGTTCTAAAATCCAAAGGGAGCCCCCTGAAGTGCACAGGTACTTTCTGATCTAAATCATTCCCTGCTAAGCTGGTGTGAATGTTCAGGGAGCTTCTTAGGAGGCTCCTGCTCCTGCTCTTGGCTGCCAAACTGGTAATTGCCCTGCTTCAGCAGGGCCACCCCAAGACATTTTGCTGCCTGAGGCAAAGGACAAGATGGCAGCCCTCTCCATTCATATACAGAAGCTGACCAGACTGACAGTTGAACACTGGCAATGGGATAGAGTCCTCCACCATACCCAAAGTCAGCAGGCTAGTCTATGGGGTGTGGGACAGGCTGTGTGACATGCATAGCTCTGTCCTCCAAGAGAGGAGAATGCCCAAGGGGCTCAGGAGGAATGGCTAAGGAGCTGTGCCCCAGCATCTGCTGCCTGAGGCAGTTGCCTCACTTTGCCTAATGGTGGGGCCACCCTCGTGCTTCAGTGACAGTATTGTCATTCTCACCTGTACCTGTCAAAGTCTAAAATGTAGACCAAAGAATTGAAATAATATTCACATATATTCCCAAATTAAGAAGTCACGCAATGCATATTTGGTCACTGACTCATCAAATAGAAAGTGCTAAATAATCTTGACCAGTCATGTGCAAGATAAGCCAATGTGTTATCCATTATATATCAGCTATAGAGCGCCCTCATTTTTCCTGTCTGATTCCTTCCAATGAGCTACAGCCTGTAACATGGAAGCCCAACTAGGGATGTACAGACTGTGTAAAATCCACTCCGTCTGTGTTTCATAGATTATCAAGCACCTCTTGTTCCATCATCTGCTCACAGACTGATGTGAATTTTTTTCATCATGTGGAAAACTACACAAATAATTGCGTAAGAGGTTTTGTAACATTTTACATAATTTACCTTAGTATGTAACATTTAGCATACTGTCCCCCCCATTCAACTTTTCATCAGCAGAAACTTACATATTTTCCTACAAATAAATATGCATACATTTTGGGAAAGTAAAAAAAAAAATAAATCCGAAAGTCCATGGATTTTGCACCTGCAAAAACTAGACCTACACCTGCTTAACAGCTATGACAGTTGGGAAGATGTGAATATAAGGTTACACCTTTGATCCCACTAAAATATATGTAATTAATATTTTGGCTGTGTTATGCTGTATCCTTTTGTACCAGAGTTTTATATAATCATTTTTTGAGCATTAAATATGATGTCCAGTTAACAATTAATTAATGGGACTGGCTAAAGATAACTCTTCCTTTTTTACGACTTGGAGCCACAGCACAAAAAACTGGGCTGGCTATTGCAGGCAGACATGAATCAAGTTGCATTTCCTTGCATGTTTATCTTTTTGACATTTTTAAAAAATCTTTAACTTTTCCCTGAATTGCTTTCCCCCACCATCAAATATTTCATAAGGCAGCCTTCCCCAACCTGGTGCCCTCGAGATGTTTTGGACTACAACTCAGTATTGCTGAACTTTGACTATGCTGGCTGGGGCTGATAGGAGTTGAACTCCCAAACTTCTGAAGGGCACGAAGTTGAGGAAGGTTGACATAAGGATATTCTAGGGACCATAAGGGCATATTATCATTATGTGGGATTTTTTTAAAAGGAAGGTAGACCACTCCTCTGCCCCATGTGTTTATACACAAAGAAACATTCTAAAGAATATAACAGTTAAGCGTGAATTGACCTTGCCATGTCTTTTGCTATATGCTTTGAAACACTGCAGGTGTTGTTGTTATTTTTTGGTTAATAATTTTCTCCCTTTCTTCTCAGAACAAGCATTACTCAGAGCCGCAGCTCTCACTCTTTGAACAAGCAGCTCATAATTAATATGGAACCTCTGCAACCTCTCGTTCCTTCCTCAAATGACCAGGAAGAGGTTCTTTCCGATGAAGGCAAGTCTGTTCCTGTTCTGCCTTCTTGTTCTCTGTCTCACTCGCTCACTCTCACATATACGTGCCTCCCCGGCGCAAAAAAAAATAGACCAAAGGAAGTAGATTTGGTTCATAGACTATGCACAGAAATATTGAAAGGTCATTTTCATTTTGAGTAACTAGGTAATTGGCAGGAGCATTTTGTTGTTAACAGTCTATGCATGGAAATGAATTTTTTTTTTTTTTTAACTCTAGACTAGGTGCGGCACCCAATACGGATTTTAAAAGCTGCACCTAGAGTAAAAAGTGGTGGTGGGGAGAGATGAAGCTGCTAGATATGGGTTTTAAGTAATGTTTATTTGGCCCTGAGGGAGAGAGATCACATCTCATACAAATCCTCCCGCTGAGTGCTGTGGCTGAATTGGAATCTGAACCTAGGACCTGAGTCCTACATGCGTTCTTTTATTATTGAAAGCCTCATGGAGAGAATGCAGTGTAACCATGCTTACCCAAATAACCACAAATAAATAATCTAAACGTTGTGGGCTCTCAAGTGGATTGTACTGTAGATGCCTGATAGACACAGGAAGAGTTGGAAGATGTCATCAGAATTGACACAATTCTGGGAGCCACTGGCTTGTTAGGAAGAAAGAGTTAAGACTATGTTGGTGACTGTATGGTAAGTATGAGTTTGTGAAGGCCACACTGGAGGGTTGGAGATGAATGTCTGTATGTGAACAAAAACTCCCTAAGTGTATCTCCAGAGCATCTCAAGAGTGGGGCAGTGCTGTTCAGTCTTTTGCTCAAGGGCTTTAATCAGGAGCTACAGCAGCTAAACTCATTTATTTCACCATTAAATGGTGGTGGTGGTATCCATGATACTCTCATTCTTCTGTTATTCCTGGGTTGAAGCCAGACACCATTCCCCTATAAAGTAGTTCCATGGGACAGCTCTTATGATCTGGATGCATGTGATTCAACTTCCTCCAGTCAGCTCCAGCTTTGTGCCCAGCTGTACTCCCTTTTTTGCCTGAATAAAATGCAGAGTTTAGTGAGAGCTTTAGATATTCTCCCTTGCATGCTCCTCCAGGGTATGTTGCTGGGATTATTCCTCTCCTGAAAGCCTCCTTGGCTATTTTCTCTTGCTGGTTCCTTAGACTGGAATTGGGTTCCTTCCTAAATTTGACAGTCTTCAGCTTCTTTAGCTGGCTGGCTGAGAGGCTCCTGCTGCTGGGTCTTTGCTCTCACTGCTGCTGCTGCTTTTATACTCTGGCAGGAGAAGACCCTGCCATCAGTTCCCACCTGGTCCAGCATGACCCCACCCCTGTGTTTCTTCCTGGAAGCCTAGCAGCTTGGGAACCTGGCTCCTTCTCCATGCCACGTGATTCTCCCTCCTGGGTTCGTGCCCCCAGGTCTCTCGGTGAGTGGCAAAATGGGGTGGCCTGGGCATATAATGGCTAAGGGGGGGGTGAACTAATCACAACATATGTGGTATGCATGTCTACCTGTGTGTGACATAGAGGAAGAAGTTTTCTTGTGATAGGTTTGGGGATTATGCCCAGAGGTATCACCAAAGCCATCCAGCATTTTCTGAAAACTGTTCTTTGGATGCACTGCTGGCTGCCTCCATTGAGTTTCACATTGGCTCTGTCTGGGGAATAAGGGCAGCAGCCAACGGTGTCATTCCACAAACTCAAATAGCCTAGCGGAGCTCTGCTGAATCTTTCTGTTGCCCATTAAGCTTGCGCAACTGGTTGTGCAACAACTGAAATTACAGTTACACTAGCATGGTTCTGCATTATGCTTGTGCAAACTGTTGTGCAACCCATTGTGCATAACTCTTGTAGTTGCACAACAGGCTGCACAAGAGTTATGCGCAACAAGTTGCACAGTGGGTTGCACAAGCATAATGTACAGGCTTCTTCACCTTTAGCTTTTCTTGCTATTGAGATTGCTCACTCACAGAAGTTTTCAGGTCCTTTGGATGATGTCGTTAACCTCCAGGGTGTCTCTTGCACTAAATTACCTTTATTTCATTTTTTAAAAGATAATGAGCTATCAAATGACAGCACTTGAGTTCCGTTTGAGTTCTCTCATGAAAAGAGGAAAACAACAATAAGAGGAGCTAAACCTGTATAATGGAACATATGGAAGACTCAGATGAGGGGAGAAAGGAAGCATGTGTAAAGGGAGTCCATTGTGATCCTGAATTTAAAACGGAAGCAGAGAACCCCCTTTTTAAATGCAGGATTTTACGCTGGTGTAGAGATGCTCTACAACTGCTTGTGCAAATGTGTTTGCACAAATGTAACTTTAGTTGGATTCTTCTCTTGTGCATAGTTCAGAATCTGGTTTCTGCTAGTGCAACATCATTTGCAGTAACTGAATGACACAGTTGGATACTGCCCAAAGATTTGTACAGTGTTTCAGACAGACCTATGTGTATTCCATTTGATTACCCAAAGGACCTTGCCATGCTCTTTATCCAATTCTGCCCAGTTTAATCGCATTTATATTTACTTCTGCAGACTGTCATATATATTAATTGCCAGTGCATTTTCCCTTAGTCATGAGATTCATGCAAGGCCTGGTGCTTTTGAAACCTTCATCCAAGAGAATTCAGTGAGTCATGAACTATTAATATAGAAGCCTCATGAAGCGGCTGGAATCACCTTGGATCTCTGTGATCTCATGTTCCTTATAAAAGGTTGTTTTCTTGACAACAGGGAGAGGCCTTAGGCTTTATACAGGCAGTACATTTTGGAGCAGCTTCCTTCTCTTATATATAGTGGCCTAGACTCAATCCTGCAAAAGTAGGGTGACAATTGTGCAGAAGGACTGGGAGTGTCTTGCTGCCATAGGGATAGGCTTTGCCTCATATTAAAATGGAAAGATGCATGCTTCTAATGCTGGAGAGTGGAAGTCCAGGCACAGCACATTTTCAAAGGACCCCCCCCCACACACACACACACACAATACACACAGGAAGGTGTTCTTTAAATAGTGGGCCCTGCTTCAGGATTATGCTGAAGTAGCCTTGCACCATTTGTTTTAATGCTGTTGTTGTTAAGGATCCAGATTACATTCACAAAAACAGAGCTTGCATTAAGGAGAGCTCCCAACATATTTAGCAAAGCGAGCACTTCCGCTGCAGGGAAACCACATATAATCAGCAAGGAGCTGGGACAGGTCTATCAATAGCTAAGTGGAACGTGCACGTTCCAAAGCAATGTGTCTCTGAATGCCAGATGCTGAGGGCGAGGGCAATCAGCAAATTATTTTTAAATGTCATTATTATTAACAGATTTTCAACAAATGTCTCTTTATTCTGGGTGCATGTTGTCCATCTCAGCTAATACAATTCTGGAAAAATAAATTGGGTTTTCCAAAAATATGGGTAAATCACTAGCAGCATTTGTGTAAAAACAGAATTGCTGTAACATGACTTTAAGAGAAACAGGTTAAAACCACAAATTCATCCACTATTGTCTCTGAGTTAAGGTTTGAGTTTATTTTATAAAGCTCGATTACTTTGTTAAGGATTGTTTTCTGTGTGTTTGATGTCACTGAAGTAAAACAACCAAGCCCAGCCACAGATGAAGGTTGGGAATTCCTATTTCAGAAATGTCTTTTCGACACCTCTCTGCAGTACTAATTTCTAGCATTAGGAGGAAATGTGCTGTCTAATACATTTGTGAACAGGTAGAATTTGTTCTTTGTTTGCAGTCAGTTAGATTTAACGGTGGTATATGTGTGGTTCACTCAGCTATATGATTTCAGACTATATGCTTCAGCACAAATTCTTCTTCAGTCCTCCATATGTAGTTTTTCTCAGTAACATGATATGATTTTTTTTTTTTGCATGAGCATATTTGTTGACCTTGTACATAATTCCCCAACCTCCCAGAGCCATTTGCCCACCTCGGGAGGGTTGTCTGTGAATTAGGGAACATGTTAATGACTTGGTGAGGCCCTCATGATTTTATACATATAAAAATAGCACGTCGGCACCACTTGTTGGCAGTTAGGGGCTTGCTTTTTATATCCTAGAAACTGCTCCAAGGGGTGTGTTTTGCATCAACAAGATTACACAGGGAATTTATGTCTGAAAAACATAGCAAAGATGGCCCAAAGCAGGAAAGGGTTAGTTATTCTGCTTGTCCTTCTTTTCCATAAAAAGGCTGCTCATGAAGAATGCACTGAAAGAACCAGAGGCAGCTTTTGCCTAGGTAGAGTTCCACCCCCTCCCCCAAATTGGGAAATTAAATCCACAGAATTATTAACATAGACACAGGATCTGCCTGTGCCTCTAATGTGCATGTTATTTATCAAGGTTATTTAGTAAAAATATATGAGGAAGAGATTTTTGTTTCCACCTTTGTATTGGAACATGATATTCTGCTTACTCTTGCAACATAGTAAGCACATACATCTATCATTTCTGGAAATCAGTATGTCTTTTGCTGACTGGCAGCTGTAATATGACATTAATTCTTGAAAAATGCCAGTTCTGATGGTCTGGTGGTGGAACCTTGTGGGCTGCATAATAATTTTGAATCAAGCATTACCCACCTATATTCCTTTCTCATCATCTGTCTTCACCCTTATCCACTTTTCCTTAAGAGAAACACATTCATAGGAACACAGAAAGCTGCTTTATACTGGTTCAGACTTTTGGTCCATCGAGTTTGCTATTGTCTACATTGACTGGCAGTAGCTGTCCAGGATTTTGGACAGGAATCTTTCCCAACCTTACTTGGAGATGCCAGGACATGCGCCTGAGACCTTTTCCATGCAAAATAACCCATCCCAGCAGACTCATTATTTTGTTGCTCCACTTTCCTTTGCATTCTTCAGAACCTTAATGTTCCTAAACCATCAACCTGGTATAACAATCTACAGATGAAACCTGCCCCTAAATTCTGCTACAGTTTACCCCTGCCATATGTTTGTTTTCTTCCATCCACAGATGCTGAAGCTCCAAAGAGTTTGCTTTCCCTCTAACATAGTTTGCTCCTCTCACATTTATAGCCTTTCCAGTGTTACTGCTGCATCATATAATGTCAGTTCCACCACAACAGCATGAAATACCATATTTGCATGGCAATATCAATAAGCAGTTACTTAGAAGTGTACATCAACAGTTTTGAGAGAAGCATTGTCATCTTCCAGTGCTTTTATGGCCATTCATTTGGTCTCATTTGACAACAAGAAGTTCAGCAGAATTTCTGCTCTTTTCAAATTGATCCTTCCTCCCACTGTTGAATTCAGGTCACTTTTCTTTAGACAATGTAGCTGATGTGCAATCATCCCTAATAATTATTGTTTTTCTGTTGGTCTTCACTTCACATAAACAGTTTTTTCCTGCACAATACAAGTAACTTCAAATACCAGTTCTTTAGTAGATGCTTATAAACAACTGTTTTGCACATGCATGGCTGGCTGGGGCATGCTGGGAGCTGTAGGACTTTTTTCTGTCTAAACATGCATAGGATTGCACCCTAAATCTACTTCTTGTACTAAAATGCAGAGTAATGAAACAAAACAGACAGTAAAAACTTCACAAAAGCTAATATATATGCTAGAATTATTTTTCTAAGTTTTGTAGTATGAAATGCACATCTTTAATTTCTGTTTGGTTTCTTATGTCCTATGGGTAGAAACCTAAAATAACAGTTGTGGAAAAAGAAAGAAAAATAATGTTGCATCAGATGCAAGTGAGCAACAAAATTTAACAGTGGTATATGCCTCCCCATGTGCAAAACTACAGGTGCCCAGCAGAGCAAACTTAAGTAGGATGGGGAGGTGCACAGTGGTCCACATCTCAAGCTGCCAGCTCATGCCAGCCACAGCAGAAGGTATGAGAATGATTTCTCTAGGCTTTCAGGCTCAGTGAATCTTTGCATTTTAAATCTTCCCCATTGAAAGCAATGGGGGGAAATTAGCTATGCCAGCAACAGACTGGCATAGCCGATCAGCCTATCTCAGAACAGAGCGGCTTTGGATCCAAAACCAGCTCCTCTCTGCTCTACCCTTGGAACACCCCATTTCAGGACATCATACCAGATACCAATAGGAGGAACACCACCAATGGTAGCTTCTTGCCTGCCAAGCTTGCAGTTCCACCAGATACCAACAGGAGGAACACCACCAATGATGGCTTGTTGCTGTGAAGCTTGCAGTGGGGGCTTCTTGCCAGCTGAGCTCCTCTCCACTGGTGGAAGCCAGAGGACAGGCACCTCTGCCATATCCCAGTTCCCTCCAGCAAGCCACATCAGGGGTTAGGATGGACTGCAAAGAATTGCTCCCACAAGTAATTCATTAAAAGTATTGGTGCAACATTAAATAACAGAATGCATCCCCTTCAAGCGAGAGGTCATAACAATTTACTTTCACTTAGATATTGGCACTTGTAAACTTTTACTGTCCACTTGTTGATTCATTACTCTGCATTATAGTCCAGTAAACATGTTTAAGGGCTTATACTGGTATGTGCAGTGCAGCTGTTTATTAGCAACTGCTAAGGAAATGGTTGGTATTTGAAGTTAATTGTATTGTGTATTATGAGACCTTTGGAAAGGTTTAAAAATAGCCTCCCATACTGTTGTCTGGTGGCTATTTCTATTGGCCGTGTTAGAAGCCTGTTATTTGATTCATTCAGCAGGGCACTCCTAAGCTGAACACAGTGGAAACTTAGCAAAGGTCACAGCCAGTATGGGTGATTAGTTCAGTTGCTGTAAAAAACATAGCATTTAGTCAAAATGGTGAAATGCCTAGTAAAAATCCAAACCAGGAGGAGTATTCATTTGCGAATGGTTAACCATTGTAGCAAAGATGTGTGCATTCGTCTGCTGAGACATGGGTCTAGGATCACAGCTACAAGTGCTGGTAAGTTGAAGTTCATTTTTGCTTAGTTGTTGAAAGCTTTTATGAACAGAAAAGTCTAGGTGTTTTTCCCCCTTTCAATTTGTAATACCAATAAAGGTCCACACTCTGAGTCCAGTAAACTTTAGTATTAATGCCTGAATAGTTTCCCTTCTCCCTCTGCACGCACCCCACCCCAAAAAAAGCTAACATAGAAGACCAGGCAAAATTAAAAGTTAATATGTGATAGGAGTTGGATAAAAGCAAAAGGAAACATTTGCAAGAAACTATGAATTATAGGCAGTACAGTCTCATGTCATGTAATTTTCAGCCTTGGGGGTCTAGCACACAGAACTACGAACTCTCACAGAAAGCCTTGTTTAATACTAGCTGCCTCCAGACTGCAAAAATTTGAAAAGTGAATTCTTGAGCTGAGTAAGAGCAAATGGTTTTTCAGAAAAAGTATATACATAGAACTAATACAGCTTTCTGGACTGAATGCTAGAGCATCTTCCTCTCTGCTAGGGTAATGTAAAAACCACTGTGACATTTCTTTTGAAACTAGCTCATAAGTTTAGTTACAATTCAGATGTTGGCAAATCAGGGTTGGCAAAGCTAAGACAGAAGATATTATCTAAAAATATTTTCCCTTTGCTAAAAAAACTTTGTTGGGTCAACATTATACTGTATAATGTTGTTGGGTCAACATTATACTGTAAAGCAGCCTTCCCCAATCTGGCAGTCTTCAGATGTGCTAGAGTACAACTCACATCATCTATGACCACTGGCTGTGTTGGCGGGGGCTGATGGGAGTTGTAGTCCAAAATATTTTGAGGGTGCCAGGTTGGGTAAGGCTGCTGTAAAACCTTGATACTGTTTCTTGCCATTATATATAATTATCCACATTGTCAATGTCTGATTATATTATTTGTCGAAAAACAACAACCTGGCTCTTCTTAAAAAGCAAACCAGAGCAGCTTACAATACAGAATAAAAATATATTACAACAATAAAATCTTACTACAAATAATAAAAACAAAAACAGCAACACTGCAAAATAAACAGTCATATAATCAGAAACAAAGCAACAGCTGATCGAAAGGGGAAAATAATGCAAAAACAGAAGAGAAGAAAACACTAAAAGTAGCCTTCAGTCCACACTAAAGGCCTCTCTGAAATCCAGATCTTAACTTGATGTCTATTCAGTGCTAGAGCTAGGCAGGCTTCTCTAGGGAGGGTATTCTACAAGTTTGGTGCCAAAACCAAAAAGGCCCTATTCCTTATAGAGACCTGCTGTACTTCACCCAGGAGGGGAATCTGGAGGAGAGCCTCAGATGCTAGCTAAATGCTTGGGGAAATACACAGGGAAAGCATCCCTATGACTGGGAATGAATGAGTTGGACATGGGCTAAGCTTGTGCAAGCAGGTAGGGTATCACAAAATTCTCTAAAACTGTTTGAAATAATAGGGTATCAGATGGAATTCTTCTCTCCCCTAGAAGCTACTTCCTCACTGCTTGCCATAAATTACTAAAAGTGTGGGAGCTGCTTCCCTGTTGCGATATCCATGCCTCTGCAGTATGTGAATACTGGAACCAAGTGTGTGGGGCCAATGACATGGGTTCTTCCCATGGGATCTGAACTAGGCTTCTCTAAAGAGATGCCAAAAGCTGCCTACGATGGCATGATGCCTAAGTGACAGTTTCTGTGTGTAGAAATATGCATCTGTACACGTGAATTGAACGACACAGAAACATTAGAATCTTTTGCAGACGAGTGACACACACATGGGAGATTACGTGTTGAGTCTAGACGAAGCAGAGAAATTAGCTCAAGAACATGGATAAAGCGTAAGGGTGAAAAATACATGTTTTTATTTTACCACAAGTCAGTTTCACCAAAGACCAGAGGTGGTAGCTGATGAAACTTGCAAGACCTTCCCTGGTAGAGACCAGAGAGGAGGGACAGTGAGAAGAGTGAGTAGCTAATGCAGAAAGGAGGGTACAGACTGTCAGATGTTCACCAACCAAATCATAATTGCATCTGAATCTAGGCAAAGGACAGTATTGCCTAGCACCCAGGGAAGAGAAGTGAGAGAGTGCCTTATCCTGCCCTAGCCAGTGTAGAGACATTTAGGGCACAATCCTATCGATTGCACCCTTGATGATCAGAAGCCCCCGAACGCGGAGACTTCCTATCATGCAATGTAGGGCAGGAGGAGCAGTGGAGACAATCTTGGCCTCCCCGTGCTCCCACCCTGCATTTTTTGCTAGATGGGTTCTAACGACAGCATTCAAAGGGGGAGGGAAGGAGGCTGGAGAGGCCTCAAGATAGCTCATATCCTGGCTTCTCGGGTCTCCTCCCTATTCATTCATTTATCATTTATTAAATTTATTAATCGCCCATCTGGCCGGTCACCCAGCCACTCTGGGCGATGTACAACACACCATAAAACAATTTAAAACAATAAAATTCTACCATAATTTTTTTTTTAAAATACCCTAACCCACCCCAAATGCCTGCCTGAACAACCACGTTTTTAATGCACGACGGAAGCTCATTAAAGAGGGGGCATGACGGAGTTCCCTAGGGAGGGAGTTCCACAGAGTGGGGGCCACCACAGAAAAGGCCCTCTCCCTCGTCCCCACCAGTCTAGCTGTCCTGGCTGATGGGACAGAGAGAAGGCCAT
The DNA here is from genome assembly GCF_057233095.1 of Heloderma suspectum. Classification (NCBI taxonomy): domain Eukaryota; kingdom Metazoa; phylum Chordata; class Lepidosauria; order Squamata; family Helodermatidae; genus Heloderma; species Heloderma suspectum. Next base: position 94,422,678 of record NC_139459.1, read on the forward strand.
CCGAGGCTGATCTTGTTAAGCGGCATGTCTGGTGTTGCTGGAGGCGGAACCATATAGGGTTTTAAAGGTCAAAACCAACACCTTGAATTTGGCCCGGAAAACAACTGGTAACCAGTGCAACTCCTTCAACACTGGAGTGATGTGATCTCGCCGGCGGCTGCCTTTAATCAGGCGAGCCGCCGCGTTCTGTACCAGCTGCAGCTTCCGAACTGTCTTCAAGGGTAACCCCACGTAGAGCGCATTACAGTAGTCTAAACGAGAGGAGACCAGGGCATGTACTACCGATAAGAGCAGATGGTCGGGAAGGAAGGGGTGCAGCCGCCGTATCAGATGGAGTTGATACAGCGCTGTCCGGCTCACAGCTGACACCTGAGCCTCCATGGACAGCTGGGAGTCCAAAATGACCACCAGGCTGCAGACCTGGTCTTTCAAGGGTAGCCGTACCCCATTCAACACCAGGTCAACATCCCCCAGCCTCCTCCTGTCTCCCACCAAAAGTACCTCGGTCTTGTCAGGGTTCAGCTTCAGCTTATTCCTCCCCATCCAGCCACTCACCGTCTCCAGACATTTGGACAGGGATTCTACGGCCAACCTTGGTGAAGATTTGAATGAGAGGTAGAGCTGCGTGTCATCCGCATATTGATGACACTGCACCCCAAACCTCCTGATGATAGCCCCCAGCGGCTTCACATAGATGTTAAATAGCATCGGGGAGAGGATGGAACCCTGTGGCACCCCACAAGTAAGTGGCCACGGGTCCGAAACCTCCTCTCCCAGTGCTACCCTCTGGTACTTGCCGGAGAGGAAGGACCGGAACCACCGCAATACAGTGTCTCCAATGCCCAACCCCTCCAGGCGGTCCAGGAGGATACCGTGGTCAACGGTATCAAAAGCCGCTGAGAGGTCGAGGAGAACAAGGAAGGAGCATTCACCCCTATCCAGAGCCCTCCTCATATCATCCACCAAGGCGACCAAGGCCGTTTCTGTCCCATGCCCAGGCCTGAAGCCCGACTGAAATGGGTCTAGATAATCAGTTTCTTCCAAGTGTGCCTTCAACTGCACCGCCACCACCCGCTCAATCACCTTGCCCAAAAATGGCAGATTTGAGACTGGGCGAAAGTTGTTCAGACTTTCCCTACCCCACCCTACCCCACCCCACCCCACCCACTGGAACACCCCCTTTCCCCCTCTCTGAGGTTGATTTTCTGACCTCAGAGGGCAGCCAGTGCAGTTCTTTCCATGCCGGCTGCGAGGGGTTGGGAGGTGGGATCTCCAATACCCATTTCTGAGGTCAGAGTGCTGTCTCTGACCTCACAAGGGGGAATCCCCAGTATCCTGTGGCCCCCTCAGACCCTGTCTAGGCACCATATGATTACTCCCTTAATGTTATAGAAGTATAATTTTTGAATGGTGGCAATGTGCATTACGTGAGGTTGGAGAAGATTCCCAAGTGATCATTGAAGTGCTTGAAAATGCATGTGTGCTGTTGGCTTAGGAGTTGGACAAAGTTACATAACCATTTTCAATTGCACCATTTTATGAAGTTTGCACCAAATATTTGTTGTTCAGTCGTTCAGTCGTGTCCGACTCTTCGTGACCCCATGGACCATAGCACGCCAGGCCTTCCTGTCCTGCGCTCTCTCCCGGAGCGTGCTCAAGTTCATATTCATTGCATCAGTGATGCTATCTAGCCATCTCATCCTCTGCCGTCCCCTTCTCCTTTTGCCTTCAGTCTTTCCCAGCATCAGGGTCTTTTCCAGAGAGTTTTCTCTTCGCAGTACCAAATATTACACTTGCGTAAATGACATTCTAAGCTACAAATGTAAAATAATAATGTTTTATTTAGCCTCTACTGTGAAAACGGAGATACTTGATTTGATAGAATAATAATTCATCATGCTTATGAAGATCACATTTGTAACCTTAATCTCAAGTTAATAGTTCAGGAATGGTAACTGCTGAAAGGCTCCAGGAATCCTGCCAGATCTACACACAACACAGAGGGCTGATCACACAGTTGCTTTAACTGAGATTCCATCTATAGATTGTGCTGTTCTTCATTATTTGTCTAAATAGTACTTTTTTGAGGAACCTGAGATTGAGACACTGTGTCTGCAGTACATTATTAACATAGATTACATGGGGGGACCATTTTAATTGCTTTGTTTTTTCTATTAGTGCTTGTTTGATTTTCATACTTATTTTATGTAATTAGTTCAAATAGCACAGGAGTGTTATGCAGTTTGATTCCAAGACTGGAGCTTTCATTGTATTTGAGCTTTCTCCTTCCTTCCTGATGTATGCTAGTATAAGATGGGTGTGGGAAATAGATATGTGAAAGGAGAACAGTTTTAATAGTACTGATCCCTTCTTCCTCAGCCATGTTGGCCATGTATACTAGCCATGTGGAAAATAAGTGTGGCAAAGGGAAGATGTCTTTGTGCTAACTTAATGTTCAAAGGAGAAAATGTAAAAGTAAGAGTAAAAATTTACTAAAACATTTTGATATCAAATACATATACAAAGTTTTATTTAAATCAAACAGTGCTATAATATTTTTTAAAGATTAAAATCAAATCAAAAAGTCATCTTAGAATTCTCTATTTCTTAGCTGAGGTTTTAATACAAAATGTCTAAACCTATTGGATTAGATCCAGACATAGTAATAATAAGACTAAGTCTGGATTCAACCCATTGCTAATAGTTTTACAGATCACACTGAAGTGTAAAGATTGAATTGAGAGGATTAATGTTCAGATTGCCAGATACGGTTCAGCCTCAGGGGCTTCTGACTCCTTCAGAGTTCAGTCAGAGTTCATCAATACTGATGCTATTTAAAGAAGAATATACCACTTTTCAATTCATCTGTATAAAAATCATACTTATGTACTCTCTTAACAATGTTCTCTAACCCAAACTGTATAATCTTACTCACCATATGGAAAGAGTTTTTTAAAAGGCAAAAGTAACGCCTTTTGCAGCAGATCTCCTATCCATCTACAGATCTGATCACTTTCTCTGAAGCTAAAAGACTGAAGCATAAACTTCTGTCTTGCTCGAACCAATGTATTATATAGTATCTTGTCATCTACATGTAACATTGGTTTATATTATATCCTGAGATACAGAATCATATGGTAACCAGTATTTCACATGACTGTGTGGATACAAAGAGAGTGATGGTTTCCCACCTACTCTTATCTGTATATATTATAACCAGTTTATAGATGTTAATGCTACACGTTACCACACGTTCATTTGCAAACACAGCTTAAATGTGTCTAACAACACAGAGTACTTTGTGATCTCAAAACTATCAGATATTGTACCAGACAGTGTGATATCTGAACACTGCGTGTGAGGTTTACCAAATGTGGATTTGTATTTTGATTTTTAAAAGCTACCAACATGTAGGTCTTGCATTACATTGAGTAATGGTAACAAAACATATATAAAATTTTGAAAAGTGGAATGCTCCTTTCATTTCTGTTTAACATGAACCAGTAAATTACCAGATTATGAACAGTTGTTTCTGGAAACTTCCTTGTACTTTTTTGCTTACAGTTCTGTGCCTTTGAAATATATGCTTGAGAACCTAAAAGGTCTATTTAAAATCCGTTTTATAGGTATTCAGCTGCCAAAAGATGATGATGTTTCAATACCTACGATATCCAGCTCTCCTGCTAAGGAGGCAGATGCTAGTTCAGATCTTTCTATTGAGGAGGAGGAGAAAATCAAGGAAGAACCTTTAACCATTTCAGAATTGGCATACAATCCAAGTACCAGCTTGCTCCCCACTCCAGTTAATGATGAGGAGATTGACCTGCTCTTTCAAACCACTCCAAGGGCAGAGAATGAGAGAGAAGATACAGATTCATTTGAGGAACTGGAGGCAGATGAAAATGCATTTTTGGTTGCAGAGGAAGAGGAGCTGAAAGAAGCTCGGAAGGCGCTTAGGTGGAGCTATGACTTTTTGATGGGCAATATGAAGATTAATGCTGTTGTGAAGAGTTTTTCTAGACTTCTTTTTGTTGGGCTTGGAATATTGCTGGTCATTTTCCCTCTTCTACTTGTCCTCCTGGAATCAGACCTGGATATCTCCTTCCTCCATGAAATCCGCCAGACGCCAGAGTTTCAGCAGTTTCATATTGAATATTACTGTCCTCTTAGACAGTGGTTGGCCTGCAAAATAGACTTTATTAGCCACTTGCTTGGCAGCTCTTAGACGTTAAAAATATATGATACAACTAAGGGCTATATTCAAAACTAGTGAATTTCAGTCAGTACTAGGTGCTCATAAACATCCTGAAGGCCATCAGCAAGTAGTACCGCATTTTAGATCCATAGTAGCCATCAACATTCTTAAGTTTCCTTCCCATAATTGAATGATCTAGCTACATGGTGGCCTTTCAGTAACCAAAAAGCGGTTTGATTTTTTTTTCCTGCTTGTCTGTTTCTATCAGTGACTGTACAGAACTGAAATTTATCATCTGTACCATTATAAGCCATGTTGTCCTAAAATTAAGCATTAACAACAGGGGGAAGGTGATGCTTTTGAATATATTCCTTAGTTAAACAATCTCTACTAACCAATGCCTATACAAGCAACACTGATTGCTGGGGTTTTCTTTCTTGGTTCGATTTTTCATTTTTAAGAATATTTTTTATGTATTTACAGACTTTTGGTAAATTTTTAGCAAAGACAACTTATGAAGATATTTAAGTGTACAGATTAGTAAAATAACTGCACAAGGGCATGTCATGAGTTTTTTAAATGTTTAGTCAAAGTTTTTTTTTAATTGAAGAATGAAGTTCTTAGATATCTGCGCAAGAAGGTGAGTAGGTGGAGGTGGAAAATAGGCAGGGTCTGCTAGATGGAGTTGAGATGACATTAAATTATTAAATACCAGGTGTCTGAGGGCGAAACTACACATTATGACGCAAGCATGGGTTTCCCTTATAATGGTAATATAGGGGTCATTTGCTGGTGAGAATTCACTGGCCAGGAGGAAATGCGTAATGCTTCTTGTGCCTGCTGATTCCCCCACCCCCCTGGCCATTTCCAAGACTAGAAGAAGCCCAGCTCCATGGGAAAACAGTCTGGATGGATATTTGCAGGGGAGAATCAGTGGGCACAGGAGTGGTTAAGCACTCCCTCCTGTCTATCTTGTCCTGCAAATTCCCCTTGCCCTTGCATTCATGTTAATTGGCAGACACATGCGTTTCCCAAACACGTCTGGTCCGTATAATGTGTAGTTCTGCCTTGGCAGTTCTAAAGCTGAAGACAGGTGAGCATTTCCCATTAGATGGCATTTCAGTTTGTCTTGTGGTTCGCCACTTCAGTTAGTGGTAATGAAAGGTATTTGCGAGGCAGTGGAAGTACAGTTTTGTAAGAGGTTTAGAGAATTTTGGATTACCTGTAGATTATTGTACATAACATAGAAATGTGGATATCTATATTACAGATTAAAAAGTCTAGATAGGCCTACTTAAATACATAATAGTTAAAATATACCAGTCTCTAAAAATAGAGACTATATGAAAAGCATCCTGTCCCTGAATCCCAAGCATTTGAAGATAAATTTCTTAGTCCCTAATTCTGTTCATTACTGTTTTTCATTATGATAAATCCCAGAGTCACCATTTCATGTTATTATTTCTTGTGCATGCTATCTCTCTTACCTAATATAAGTGACAGTGGATGCACATATTTTTATTCATAAATGTGTCCCTATGACAGGTGTGTGTGGTTACCTTTGTCTTGATGTGCTGAGGATTTTGTGCCTGTGTAGCTCCAAGTACTTCTAAGAGGCTATAAATGCATAAAACCTCATGTGTGTAGAGACAATCAGTAGGCCCCAGTGCCCAACTTTGAAATAAAAGGGAGAAAAGAACCCAACTGCATTTTTATTCTCCAATTTGGATTGTCTGATACAGGCTTGCCTCTCTCCCCCCTTCCCCAATTATGCAACTGTGTCAATCACAGGAGTCTTAAGGTGCAGTCCTATACATGTCTGCTCAGAAGTAATTCCCATTAAGATCAATGGGACGTATTCCCAGGGAAGTGAGTATAGGATTATCGCTTCAGTCTCCCAATGGATGTTTTGCCTGTGTGAAAACACACATTGGCTCCATTATTGCTGTTAGAATTGCTATTTATTATTTCTGTGTAATTTATCAGTGTATAAGAAGTTTTGTATCTTTTATCCTCACAACAACTTGTTGAGGTAAGTTCATAATGGTATTGTGAAACACCTAACCAGTTGAAGCTTCATAGTGTTTCATCCATAAAGAGACTGAAATCATCTTTAACAAGGGAAAGCAAATGTACAGCACAATCTAGCTCCCAGTTAAGCACATTTAAGCCCTTTTGATTCCCATGTAACCCACAAGTGCTTAACTGCTCATCAGATTGAGCCTGCAAATTGCACAATGAAGGTTCAGTGCGCTCTGTAGAGGAAACTTTGAGGCCCTAATCCAGAGCTCTGTAAGAGTTCCATGAGTATTATGGAGCTCCGTCACGTGCAAGTAGCAGCTTGTTCAGGGTGCAAGTCTCTCTCTCTTTTTTTAACACAGCTATTGTGGGATATTTTGGCAATTTCCCTTTACTTGCCATCCATGTCCTAAAAGGTAAAGATAAAACATTTGCATCTTTTTAGAATAACCTTTGCCACCGTAACTCTGTGAACATTTTCCCTGTGTCCCAAAGGTAGTTGGAATAATTTATGGCTTTACCTTCAAGGCTTTACTGTCAAGCTGTGTCTTTCCTAAAGCATCCATTCCCTTGCAAATAATTCCTGATCAATTGTTTGATGCATACTTAGGGTGGAATTCGATGGTGCCGTTCCATTCACGGAGGAGCTTTCGATCCAGCGGATGCCTCTGCTAACAGAAGAGGAAGAGGGAATTTCCACTAATTCTCCCTGCAGCCCCCTGCACTCCCCAAAAATCTGGGGGACATAGAATAATTCAGTTTCTGGGATCCAAGGTCAAAACCAGGGTTCCGACCTTGGAGGGAAGGAGGCCACATGGTGCATAGGAAGCTGTGCAATGTGGCTTCCACAGTCCCCTTTCATCCCTTGCCCCCTCGTAGCCAGTGTGGTTGTCTCCACACCAGTACGTCTCCGTGCTTGGAAACAGCTCAGAGATGGGGAAAAGGGGGCGGTCCCAGGGAAGGGGAGGAGACCGCGGAAGCCACGTTACACAGCTTCCTATGCACCATGTGGCCTCCTTCCTTCCCCATCCCTGAACCCATGGCTAGACAGGCAAAATTGCCCATCTAGCCAAAAATGCAGGGTGACTAGAGCACAGAGGTAAGAATCACCTCTGTGCTCCAGCCACCCTGCCTTGGATACTCCGCAGGCTCCGACTTCGGAGGCTGCTGGCTATCAAGATAGGATTGCACCCTAAACCCCTTAAATATAAATAATTAGGTCCTGGGTTTTAAAATGTAGTCTTGTCCATGTCATAGAGCTCTGGAATCTTTAGAAGTATTTGTTAGTATAATTTAATTTGATCAGGGAAGGGTTGCATTGCATGAGGAACAGATTACCTCAGAGAATGGACTGTGCAATAAGGATACATGTAGTGTTAAATGCAAGAGAGTGTACAAGAATGTGATATATATACACCCTTGACCCTTTAGCAAAGCTGTAAAGTGAATTCTGTCAAATTATGAGTGCTTGTAAGATGCGTCTTTCCTAGATAACAGATGGAAATGAGAAGAGGCTGGGAAGGGGAGTGTATATAATCAACAGTGTGTACTGCATAGGCCAAAACAAAGTCTTGTTTCCAGTACTGGAAATATTAGAGCTCGGCATATGGAGAGTCCATTGGTACAGTATTGTGTATTTCTGTCTGTGCTTGGAATATATTGTAAAACGTTAATGTACTTGAAATCTATTTTGTGATTTGTCTAATATTTATAAACACAACTCTGGGAAGAATTAAATAAGGTTATTTCATTGAAATGCAAACATACACACACAGACCTAGGGGTAAATGTACCTGTAAACTTGAGCCTTATCTTTGTAAAGTGAATTTCACATTTCTATGTAAACATCTTGATCGTTTTATATGTTAATATAATGACAGGACTCCCTAATAAAAAAATATACTGAAAAAAGCCACTCTGCAATGATATGCTCCTTATTGTACAATAAAGTCATTTGCTGAATATCAGCAGTGTGGGTTGTTACTGCTTTGGATCATACGCATCTCATTTAGTAAGAACGGATGACTGACACCATCCTAAAACTTGATATGCCAGTGCACAACCCATAGGATTAGTTATGCTGACAGTTGTAACAGAACAACATCATAAACATATCATATGGCACTACAGGAAAATACACTGAAAATGATTTCCAGAGGCATAGTTATATTAGTCTGTTGCAGCAAAAACAAAAATGAGTCTTGTGGAACTTTAAAGACTAACAAATTTATTATGGCATAAGCTTTCATAGACTGTACTCTGCTTTGTCAGATGCATCTCATGAAGTGGACTGTGGCCCATGAACAATTTTGCCATAATACATTTGTTAGTCTTTAAGGGAGCAATCCTATGGCTGCTAGTCAACAGCTAGACGGCCATAGGATACATCGGTTTCTGGGAAATGACCTCGGAGCCCATGCTTTGAGTTGGTTCCCTGAGAACTGACCTCCCCCCCCCCCCCCCGCACTGCCTTGCAAGCAGCTCAAAACAGCCCCATGCTCCGCGCTCAGAAGAGGAGTGCAGAGCGGCGAAAACGGGGCGTTCCAGGGCAAGGAAGGCAGAAATGCCGGTACAACACATCCTATGTATCGTCCGGCATCCGCCACTTCGCCTTGCTGCAGCTAGACAGCCGAAGTCAGCTGTCTAGCCACAAATGCAGGGTGGCTGAAGCATAGAGGCGACAATCCCTTCTGCGCTTCTCCTGCCCTGCATTGGATAGGTGGTCGCCTCCAAGTTTGGAGGCAGCTGCCTATCCCAATAGGATTGCACCCTCCAGTGCTTTGTTATTTAGAATAAGCATGTGAAAAACCGACACAGAAAGATATTAAACACAAGCCGCTTTATTCACAGACATTCTTATGTTTCAAAAATTGTATAATGGGAACTTACTTGTACACCTTTGTTGGTTTATTTATTTTATTTATATCCCATATTTCCTCTAAGGAACACCAAGTGGCATACATACATTTTATTCTCACAACAAACCTGTAGGTTTGCATAGGTTGAGAGATTATTATTCACTGGCTCAAAGCCGCCCAGTGAGCTTTATGGATGAGTGGGGAATTTGAACCCAGGGTCTGTCCAGTCCTAGTTCAAAACTCTCACTACTGCACCACACTGTATTTCATTTATCTAAGGTTTAAAGCTCCCTTAATTTTCTTTTATGCCTTCCGCAGCTGAGGAAAAAAACAGGCAATAAGATAAAATTTCTCAGTAATTGGGAGGCCCTGGCAAAAGGATTCTGACAATGAGCCCTCTCACATTTGAAAATGTGTAGAGAAATGTTGCGAAAATGTGTGGCTATGTCAGTGATTTAGGTTCTCAGGAAAATTTTGATCTGGAAAATTTTCCAATGGAAATTAGGTTAATTTGCATAGGCAAATTTTCAGTTTGTATAAAAATCACTAGAAAGCAATTTAACATGTTTACTAAATACAAATAAAATAAACATGACAATGTTTTGTTCCAATACACCACAGGTATTTGACCTGAAATATTTGGCAGGTGGGGGGAGGAATTAAAGCTCATTTAGTGTGATTTAAATGTCATATTATGTAGACATTTGTATTGGAATACTAGTTAAAAAATAGAAGACAATAGCATATATTCCCTTTACATTGATTACATGTAAGAAAGAAATAAAGCTACTGAAAACTATTGACACACTAATTTAGCCTTCCCCAGCCTGATGACCCCCAGATATTTTGGATTATAACTCCCAGCATCCTTCAGTCAGCATGGTTGTCTGAGGATACTGGGAGCAGTAGTTCAACACATCTGGAGGACTGCACTAATTAATAATATACTGACAACCACTCATCTGTTTCAACAGAGTTCAGGTCTCTTCCACAGAGCTTGTTCGGGTCCTTTCAGTTTCACTCTCACTTCTTATTAGTTCCACTTCACCTTGAGACGTACATGTAGTCTCTCACATACTTGCTAAGGATAATCACCTGAAAAACACGAATTACAACTTCGAAACTGCCAAGCTTCCCTAATACTGTATTTGCAATTGACATCTATTCTTTGTTGCTAATGAATTTATGAAACAGAAAATTTTCCATGGAAAAATAAAGCACTGTAAAAATTTCCACCCCACATCACAGATGTCTTTGTAATATGAGAGTGGTTATGAAGCTCTTCTGGTTCCACAATTTTATTCCATATGTTTTGGATTGTTGTTCAGTCGTTAAGTCGTGTCCGACTCTTCGTGACCCCATGGACCATAGTTAAGCCCCAGCCAGCATGGCCAGTGGTCAGGGATTATGGGAGTTGTGGTACGAAACATGGAGGGCACCAGGCTGTCTACCCCTGAAATGGAAAGTATGTAAAGCCAGGGAATGAGGAGATAGCGCCATCTGCTGACTTTTAGAATAACTTCTGTCTAATGGATCATAATATTTATGAACATGGTACTTTAGTACACCCACACACAAGAATAATTCTGGATTAATACAGTAAACAATTTAAAAAGATTTTCATAAAAACAATGTTGGAAATATGTGATCAAAAAGCTTCCTTCAAAACCAGTATAATCTATCTGCTTATATACCTCCTATCAAGGAGCATACCCGATACTATGGCTTGTATCCAGTCTAACTTAAGCCCCATTCACTTCAACTCCAAGTAGGTCTAACATTGCATACAACCCACTGGCCGCAATTCTATGCACATTTACCTGGGAGTAAACCCCACTGGACATGGGATTTACTTCTGAGTAAGCATGCATAGAATTGCACCATAACCATGGTAAAGGAATGCCATCAATCAGAACTTTCCCCCTCATGGAAATATTTTCCAAAGTGGACATTAGCTTTTCACACTTATCGAGTGGGCTTTTTCACATGGCAGGCTCCTTCAGTTCAAACACGTGTGGTGTTGTTTCACGAGACTTGTGCTGCCTCTGAATGTGTCTCCTTCAACACCTGCTGTATTGATACGCAGGTTGTCGCATGCAAATAGTGGTATCCCCCATCTTTTCTCACATCCCATTTTGTAAGTTTTGCTTGTTTACAACACAGTTGATAATGTTTAACCCCAGAGAGAAAGTCGCTGAGCCAGTTTGCACAATCGCCGGAGCCTGATCACTGCCTTGTTGTGGCGAAGGGGCTTGCGTAACTCAGTGAAGCCATAAGCTATGCCGTGCAGGGCCACCCAAGACGGACAGGTCATGGCAGAGAGTTCTGACAAAATGTGGTCCACTGGAGAAGGAAATGGCAACCCACTCCAGTATTCTTGCCAAGAAAACCCCATGGAACGTATCACAAGGCTAAAAGAGATGACGCCGGAAGATGAGCCCCTCAGGTGTCAAATATACTACTGGGGAAGAGCAGAGGGAATTTCCAAGTAGCGCCAGAAAGAGTGAAGCGGCTGGGCCAAAGCCGAAAGGACACTCAGCTGTGGATGTGTCTGGTGGTGAAAAGAAAGTCCGATGCTGTAAAGAACAATATTGTTTAGGAACCTGGAATGTCAGATCAATGAATCAAGGTAAGCTGGAGGCAGTCAAACATGAGATGGCAAGATTGAACATCAACATCTTGGGAATCAAGCATGGGCGAATTTAATTCAGGTGACCATTATATCTACTACTGTGGGCAAGAATCCCTTAGAAGAAATGGAGTATCACTCATAGTCAATAAAAGGGTGGGAAAAGCAGTGTTGTTGTTGTTCAGTTGTTCAGTCGTGTCCGACTCTTCGTGACCCCATGGACCATAGCACGCCAGGCCTTCCTGTCCTGCGCTCTCTCCCAGAGTGTGCTCAAGTTCATATTCATTGCATCAGTGATGCTATCTAGCCATCTCATCCTCTGTCATCCCCTTCTCCTTTTGCCTTCAGTCTTTCCCAGCATCAGGGTCTTTTCCAGAGAGTTTTCTCGTCGCATTAGGTGGCCAAAATATTTGAGCTTCAGCTTCAGTATCTGTCTTTCCAATGAGCACTCAGGGTTGATTTCCTTTAGGATTGACTGATTTGACCTCTTTGCAGTCCAGGGGACTCGTAAGAGTCTTCTCCAGCACCACAGTTCGAAAGCATCAATTCTTCGGCGCTCAGCCTTCCTTATAGTCCAGCTCTCACAGCCATACATTACTACTGGGAAAACCATAGCTTTGATGAGACGGACATTTGTCGGCAAGGTGATGTCTCTGCTTCTTACTATGCTGTCTACGTTTGCCATAGCTTTCCTCCCAAGGAGCAAGCGTCTTTTAATTTCATGGCTACAGTCACCGTGTGCGGTGATCTTGGAGCCCAAGAAAGTAAAATCTGTCACTGCTTCCATTTCTTCCCCTTCTATATGCCAGGAAGTGATGGGGCCAGATGCCATGATCTGAGTTTTTTTAATGCTGAGTTTCAAACCAGCTTTTGCACTCTCCTCTTTCACCCTCAACAAGAGGCTCTTGAGATCCTCTTCGCTTTCTGCCATTAGGGTGGTATCGTCTGCATATCGGAGGTTGTTGTTAATTCTCACGGCAATCTTAATTCCGACCTGTGATTCTTCCAACCCGGCGTTTCTCATGATGTACTCTGCATATAAGTTAAATAAGCAGGGTGACAATATGCAGCCTTGTCGTACTCCTTTCCCAATTTTGAACCACTCAGTTGTTCCATGTCTGGTTTTTACTGTTGCTTCTTGACCCTCGTACAGGTTTCTCAGGAGACAGGTAAGGTGGTCTGGTACTCCCATCTCTTTAAGAATTTGCCACAGTTTGTTATGATCCACACAATCAAAGGCTTTAGCGTAGTCAATGAAGCAGAAATAGACATTTTTCTGGAATTCTCTTGCTTTCTCCATGATCCAGCGAATGTTGGCGATTTGATCTCTAGTTCCTCTGCCTCTTGGAAACCCAGCTTGTACTTCCAGTAGTTCTCGGTTCGCATACTGCTGAAGCCTAGCTTGTAGGATTTTGAGCATCACCTTGCTGGCATGTGAAATGAGCGCAATTGTGCGGTAGTTTGAACACTCTTTGGCGTTGCCCGTCTTTGGAATTGGAATGTAAACTGACCTTTTCCAGTCTTGCGGCCATTGCTGAGTGTGCCAAATTTGTTGGCATATTGAATGCAGCACTTTAACAGCATCATCTTTTAGGATTTTAAATAGCTCAGCTGGAATACTGTCATCTCTGCTAGCTTTGTTGTTACTAATGCCTCCTAAGGCCCACTTGACTTCACTCTCGAGGATGTCCAGCTCAAGTTCAGTGAGTGCACTATCATGGCTATCAGGGACATTCAGATCTTTCCTGTATAGTTCTTCTGTGTATTCTTGCCACCTCTTCTTAATCTCATCTGCTTCTGTTAGGTCCCTGCCTTCTTTGTCCTTTATCATGCCCGTCTTTGCACAAAACATTCCCTTGAGATCTCCAATTTTCTTGACGAGATCTCTTGTCTTTCCCATTCTGTTGTTTTCCTCGATTTCTTTGCATTGTTCATTTAAGAAGGCCTTCTTGTCTCTCCTTGCTATTCTCTGGAACTCTGCATTCAGTTGGATATATCTTCCCCTTTCTCCCTTGCTTTTCACTTCCCTTCTTTCCTCAGCTACTTGTAAAGCCTCATCAGACAGCCACTTGGCTTTCTTGCATTTCTTTTTCTTTGGGATGGATTTCGTTGCTGCCTCCTGAACAATGTTACGGACCTCCGTCCATAGTTCCTCAGGCACTCTATCAGGTCTAATCCCTGAAATCTATTCCTCACCTCCACTGTATATTCATAAGGGATATGATTGAGGTCATACCTGAATGGTTTAGTGGTTTTCCCTACGTTCTTCAATTTCAGCTGAAATTTTGCAAGAAGCAGCTCATGATCTGAGCCACAGTCAGCTCCAGGTCTTGTTTTTACTGACTGTATAGAGCTTCTCCATCTTTGGCTGCAAAGGACATAAACAATCTGATTTCGATATTGACCATCTGGTGATGTCCACGTGTAGAGTCGCCTCTTGTGCTGTTGGAAAAGAGTGTTTGCTATGATCAGAGTGTTCTCTTGGCAAAACTCTATTAGCTTTTGTCCTGCTTCATTTTGTACACCAAGGCCATGCCTGCCTGTTATCCCGGTGATTTCTTGACTTCCTACTTTAGCATTCCAATCCACTATGATGAAGAGGACATCTTTTTTTGGTGTTAGTTCTAGAAGGTGTTGTAGGTCTTCATAGAACCAATCAACCTCAGCTTCTTCGGCATCAGTGGTTGAGGCATAGACTTGAATTACTGTGATGTTGAAAGATTTGCCTTGGATTCGTACTGAGATCATTCTGTCATTTTTAAGATTGTACCCCAGTACTGCTTTTCCCACCCTTTTGTTGACTATGAGTGTTACTCCATTTCTTCTAAGGGATTCTTGCCCACAGTAGTAGATATGATGGTCACCTGAATTAAATTCGCCCATGCCTGTCCATTTCAGTTCACTGATTCCCAAGACGTCGATGTTCAATCTTGCCATCTCATGTTTGACCACCTCTAGCTTACCTTGATTCATTGATCTGACATTCCAGGTTCCTAAACAATATTGTTCTTTACAGCATCGGATTTTCTTTTCACCACCAGACACATCCACAGCTGAGTGTCCTTTTGGCTTTGGCCCAGCCGCTTCACTCTTTCTGGCGCTACTTGGAAATACCCTCTGCTCTTCCCCAGTAGTATATTGGACACCTTCCGACCTGAGGGGCTCATCTTCCGGCGTCATCTCTTTTAGCCTTGTGATACGTTCCATGGGGTTTTCTTGGCAAGAATACTGGAGTGGGTTGCCATTTCCTTCTCCAGTGGACCACATTTTGTCAGAACTCTCTGCCATGACCTGTCCATCTTGGGTGGCCCAGCACGGCATAGCTTATGGCTTCACTGAGTTATGCAAGCCCCTTCGCCACAACAAGTCAGTGATCCATGAAGGGAAAAGCGGTACTGGGCTACAATCTCAAAAACGATAGAATGATCTCAGTACGATAGAATGATAGGGCGGGTCCCGGCGGCGGTTCGGTGGAGGTTCGTCAGGGACGGGGGCAGCAGCCGGTCTTCTGACCGGCTGCCTCTGCCGCCATTACAAAATAAATAAAACAACAAACAAAAACGTGATAGGCTACGTAACGATTTACGTAGCCTATCACGGCTAGGTTTCCAAAGTCAGCCGTGATAGGCTACGTAAATCGTTACGTAGCCTATCACGGGTGACTTTGAGAAAAAAAAAAGCGGCGTACGCAAATGGCGGCGCCCATGGGCGTTTCCCCCCCCCAAAGTCACCCGTGATAGGCTACGTAACGATTTACGTAGCCTATCACAGCTGACTTTGGAAATCTAGCCGTGATAGGCTACGTTAATTGTTACGTAGCTTATCACGGGTGTTTTTTGGTTTTTTTTTACTTTTGTATTTCACGGCCGGGGGGAGGGGCCCTTCTCCCCGGCCTGAATTTCGGCCGGGCGAGGCAGGGCGCCTCCCCCCCGGCCTGAACTTCGGGGGGAGAACCGAAGCGCCTCCCCCCCACCGCGAAGCAAGCTGCGGGACCAGGTAAGTCCCTTTCGTACATCCCTACCTGATAGAGTGCCTAAGGAACTATGGATGGAGGTCCGTAACATTGTTCAGAAGGCAGCAACTAAATCCATCCCAAAGAAAAAGAAATGCAAGAAAGCAAAGTGGCTGTCTGATGAGGCTTTACAAGTAGCTGAGGAAAGAAGGGACGCAAAAAGCAAGGGAGAAAGGGGAAGATATATCCAACTGAATGCAGAGTTCCAGAGAATAGCAAGGAGAGACAAGAAGGCCTTCTTAAATGAACAATGCAAAGAACTTGAGGAAAACAATAGAATGGGAAAGACTAGAGATCTTTTCAAGAAAATTGGAGATTTCAAGGGAACGTTTTGTGCAAAGACGGGCATGATAAAGGACAAAGAAGGCAGGGACCTAACAGAAGCAGATGAGATTAAGAAGAGGTGGCAAGAATACACAGAAGAACTATACAGGAAAGATCTGAATGTCCCTGATAGCCATGATAGTGCGGTCACTGAACTTGAGCCGGACATCCTCGAGAGTGAAGTCAAGTGGCCCTTAGGAAGCATTACTAACAACAGAGCTAGCAGAGATGACAGTATTCCAGCTGACTAATTAAAATCCTAAAAGATGATGCTGTTAAAGTGCTGCATTCAATATGCCAACACATTTGGAACACTCAACAGTGGCCACAAGACTGGAAAAGGTCAGTTTACATTCCAATTCCAAAGACGGGCAACGCCAAAGAGTGTTCAAACTACCGCACAATTGCGCTCATTTCACATGCCAGCAAGGTGATGCTCAAAATCCTACAAGCTAGGCTTCAGCAGTATGTGAACCAAGAACTACCAGAAGTACAAGCTGGGTTCCGAAGAGGTAGAGGAACTAGAGATCAAATCGCCAACATTCGCTGGATCATGGAGAAAGCAAGAGAATTCTAGGAAAACGTCTATTTCTTCTTCATTGACTATGCTAAAGCCTTTGATTGTGTGGATCACAACAAACTGTGGCAAATTCTTAAAGAGATGGGAGTACCAGACCACCTTACCTGACTCCTGAGAAACCTATACGAGGGCCAAGAAGCAACAGTAAGAACCAGACATGGAACAACCGATTGGTTCAAAATTGAGAAGGGAGTACGACAAGGCTGCATATTGTCGCCCTGTTTATTTATCTTATATGCAGAGTACATCATGAGAAATGCCGGGTTGGATGAATCACAGGTCGGAATTAAGATTGCCAGAAGAATTATCAATAACCTCAGATACGCAGACGATACCACCCTAATGGCAGAAAGCGAAGAGGATCTCAAGAGCCTCTTGTTGAGGGTGAAAGAGGAGAGTGCAAAAGCTGGTTTGAAACTCAACATTAAAAAAATGAAGATCATGGCATCTGGCCCCATCACTTCCTGGCATATAGAAGGGGAAGAAATGGAAGCAGTGACAGATTTTATTTTCTTGGGCTCCAAGATCACCACAGATGGTGACTGTAGCCATGAAATTAAAAGACGCTTGCTCCTTGGGAGGAAAGCTATGGCAAACCTAGACAGCATAGTAAGAAGCTGAGACATCACCTTGCCGACAAAGGTTTGTATAATCAAAGCTATGGTTTTCCCAGTAGCAACGTATGGCTGTGAGAGCTAGACTATAAGGAAGGCTGAGCGCCGAAGAATTGATGCTTTCGAACTGTGGTGCTGGAGAAGACTCTTACGCGTCCCCTGGACTGCAAGGAGGTCAAATCAGTACATACTAAAGGAAATCAACCCTGAGTGCTCATTGGAAGGACAGATACTGAAGCTGGAGCTCAAATATATTGGCCACCTAATGCGAAGGGAAAACTCTCTGGAAAAGTCCCTGATGCTGGGAAAGACTGAAGGCAAAAGAAGGGGACGACAGAGGATGAGATGGCTAGATAGCATCACTGATGCAATTAATATGAACCTGAGCACACTCTGGGAGAGAGGGGAGGACAGGAAGGCCTGGCCTGCTATGGTCCATGGGGTCACGAGGAGTCGGACTGGGCTGAACAACAACAACAACGGGTTGCAGAACGTGCTGGCAGCCACTTCGAACATTCAAGCTTTATTATTACTTTTTATTGCTAATTTCAGTAGAACAAAGAAAAACAAAAAAGAGAAAATGTAATGATTGAATGTATCCGTTTCAGTTAATACGGGTGTGTGTATGAAAACACAGTCTTCTAAAAAATTAAAGAGATTATTTTAACGTCACAACAGCAGACCATATATCCAGCGACCACTCCGGCAGGGACAACCAGTTTGGTTTCCATGGAGTTGCGCCGCACCGGAAAAAGGGCGGCGGCGGCGGCGGGTCAGTTTAAGGCGGAATCCTGTGCATGTTTAGACAGGAAAAAAAAGCCTACAACTCCCAGCATTCCCCAGCCTGCCTAGCTGGCTGTGGAAGGCTGGGAGTTGTAGGCCTTTTTTTCTGTCTAAACATGCCCTGGACTGTGTCCTTGGTGACAAACCGTGAGGGAAAGAAGGCACCCCGCTTCCAAAGGCGAAAGCCCCGCAAGACTCTCTCTGCCTTCCCGTCTTGGCGAGGGCGCCCTCACGCAGCGCCTCCAGCCCTTCCCTTTGCGGACTCCACCCACGGCGGTATCCACGGGGACGGCGGGATACACATTTCCAGAGGCTGCCGCGATAGCAGGGGCTGAGGGCGCCTTCTTCGGCCGGCCGGCCGGCCTCCCCCGCTGCTCTCGCGGCAGCTTGCTGGTGAAGCGGGCAGAGCGAATCCGACACGCAGCCGGGCCTCCTCCCCAGAGTGAGCCCAGCCGCCTCTACCTCGCTCGCTGCTGAGTCTTTAAGCAGCAGTTGCAGCCGACGCATCTGTACCAAGGCGCGCCAATCCCGGGGAGCGTACTTGCCGTCGCCGCCGGACTGCGCGCCTGGGAGTCTGGATTCGGCCAACTGAGGAGGTGGGTTTCCAGTAGCAGCCCAGGATTGGACGCGTTGTTGGCTCTGGAGTGACGTCAAGCTCCGTACTCAGGTTGCCAGGTCCAGACCCTGAGAAGGTGGCCAGTATCAACCCGGAGATTCTGCTCCCTGTCCCTTTTTACAAGCTCTGTTAGAAGCAGAGGTTGCTGCTGCTGCTGCATCTCCAGCTTTGTTGTCTCCCCACTGACTTCTCTCCTCCTCCTGCTATGTGGGAAGCAGGAATTTAGTTTTGCAGCCCCACCTAAAAACAGGACGAACTAAAACAAATGACAGTACTTGCCCGTAGGGAAACATAGGCTTCTACTTGACCATAGGGAGATCCTGAATTTCCATAGGGAAACATAGGCTTCTACTTGCCCATAGATGTACATTTGGGCCTGTTTAACCTCAGAGCCTGCACCAAATGGGCCCGAAGCACCCCGGTGGGTAACCAAGCTAATCCCAACAGACAAATATCACTACAGACAAAATTGTAGATTGAAATCTATTTAAGGCTTTATTTCAGAAAAGTACAAAATATAAAGAAAGTGGCATGGTGGTTATATGAGCATTAGAAACTGTATAATTACAGGGAAAGAGAATGCAACAGAAATAGAAGATTAGTTAAAAGGATTGCAGTTGCCAAAGCTGGTATATTATGAATTTGGCTAATAAGATAACGGCTTGAGCTTCTAACATTGTTATGACTCCTCCTTCCAACTTTCTCCTGTTTACTACTTGCGGTTTAGAGCTAAACTAAAACAAAACTAAACTTCACTAAAACATAAGTGTTAACCCTCCTGTTACTTCCTCTTGTACCTTCCTTTACTATATAAAAGCTACGCTAAATCATTACTAGGTTCCTCTAGGCATGTGAAGAACAGAGGTAGAAGTTAGAGTGAAAGGAAAACCCAAGATCTGGAAATAATTCCAAATGCCCATTCTGAAGATGGGATTACAAATCTCATCCTCAGAAATAACCTCCAAGTCCCAAACTCAGAAATAATTATAAGTTCTACTTTCAGAAAATATTCTAAGTTCCAAAGTCTAAGATTCTAAAGAGGTCCATAGTTACCCAAATCCTTGGGTCTGGTGGCATGGCGGAAAGAGTGAAGTGAAATAGCAGCAGCAGCAAAAGAAGTGCTGAGCGCTCACTACTTGTGCTTTTATACACTTGCTCTGGCCAAAGGCAAGGCCCCAAGGAGCAGTGAGACAACCATCTTCCAATCAAAATGGGGTACATGTGGTTAGAGCATTCGCTCACCAATCAGAAGTAAGGTGTCACATCTGTCTCCCACAGTCTCATGTGTTTGGGGAACATATCTGGCACCATTACAAACGGGTTACTTTGAAATGTCCCAAAACATGCCCCAAAATCTGCCATCTGGGCATGTTATCTTGATTGACATATTTCTCCCTGGTACATCTTCTTTGCATTCAAGGTCATCTTTGGCCATTTTTGGTCATATCCACCCGAACACCTCCTCCAGTTGTCGCTTGTGCTCAGGGCTACAGCTTTCCCTGCCCAACTAGTGTTTAGTAAGGACATTCTCTTATCAGCAGACGTACACCACGAGATGTCAAAACAGTATTTTTCCTCCTCTTAGTGGGCATCTGAGTGTGCTCATTTCTTCTGTTCATCTTACTTAGATACTCTGCCAGCACATTGTGGCTTTGAACAAGCTCTGTGAAGCCGCTTGTAAAGACAGCTGCATTTTTTCCCCTTCAAAGACAGTCCTGCAAAATCTTAGTTAGAGTCTCAGTTAGTGAAATAATATCAGTCAGCATGGAATCAAACTTCAAGGTCTTTTTGCCCAGGGATCAAGAGTCTGGAACATAAAACTGGTTATGAGTCTGGGATCTTTTAGGAGCTCTTCTTGTAGGTCTCCCCAAAACCCTCGCTCCAGTCATTCAACCATTCCAGATCAAATTAGCCATCTTTACTCTTTGTTAACCCTTTTAGTACCAGATTAACAATAGGGAGATCCTGAATGCCCATAGGGAAACATAGGCCTATGTTGCCCTATGAGCATTCAGGATCTCCCTATGGGCAGGTAGAAGCCTCTGTTTCCCTGTGGGCAGGTAGAAGCCTCTGTTTCCCTGTGGGCAGGTAGAAGCCTCTCTTTCCCTGTGGGCAAGTAGAAGCCTATGTTTCCTTATGGGCATTCAGGATCTCCCTATGGGCAGAAAGAAGCCTATGTTTTCCTATCAGAAGGTAGAATCCTATGTTTCCCCATGGGAATTCATACATTCCCTATGGGCATTCCTGGTTTCCTTATGGGCAAGTACTGTCATTTGTTTTAGTATGTCCCCTTAAAAACAACAGAAAGGAGAGTGGAAATCCATTCTGGTCCTGAGCACTGTGTGTCTGTATATGCATAGATCTTATATGGGTCTCCCAAACACTTCACTAGAACCTTGTACCTCTAAAATACGTGAATGGAGATACCCTGAATGTAAATGGATGAGGGGCTTCTATGTGGGGGCTATTACAAAGTTTCCGGGCCTGCTAGAAATCTCTGAGTTGGGATAACTGAACATGTTTTTTAAACTTGCTTTTTAGTCATGAGGACTAGAAACTTTCTTTTAAAAACAAACTGGAATGTTTCAGAAAGCACTACATTACAAGTTCAGTGCTGTACTGAATACATAGAACTTTGTTTGCTTTTAATGGACATATTATGGTGTGTGTATCTATAACATTGAACAGTGTCATGTTGGTATATGGGGTTGTATCCAATGTTAGTCTAACTTAAGTCCTATTCATTTCAATGGATCTACTGTAAATAGGACTAACATTGGAATGGAATTGAACAGCACAGAACAACCTTATTATGAGTGAACTTTGGTGCTGCAGGATGCCTCCCCTGCCCGCCCTATTTTATGCTTCAGATAGTGTAATCATTGCATTCAGTTGTTAATTCGCATGAAACAAGCATTACAACATGAATTTATCTAACCATTTTCAAAAAGTCACCAGTCTCTTCGGGGGAATGAAAAGGGTTACTGCATGCATTATTTCTTGTCTTCTCCAAGCCACCCCTTGTTGTGTTTCTTTCCACACCTTTGTGTCCTCCTCCTAGACTTAACATTTATTTCCCTTATGGCCTGCCCTTCTCGTATGAGCAATATTGAAAATGAACGGAATTAATATCCTTTCTCCCATATTCTGTTAAAAGAGAAGTATAATCAAGTTGTTCCTCTAGGTGGCAACTGAAGACTGTGCGGTATGTTGAAAATGGATACATATTTTTGTTGATATATAATTACTTTTGTTTGACCTAAGGGTCTTGTGATCCATTTTTTATTTGTTATATCCCTCCCTCAACCTTTCTTGAAGAGATGTGGAGCAGTATTTTGGAGTCAAAGCAAAGCTGCTGGGTAGGTTAGGCTGGGAGATTAGTGACTTGCCTACAATTACCCCTTTGGCTTCATAGGCAAGTGGAGAACTGAGCCCAGCTTTCCCATAGCCAAAACAGCCACTGGACTATACTGGAGTCCATCTTTTCTTGATGTGGTCAAAGTTGCTTAATTAAAAAAAAAAATTGTGGGCCCCAGTCCTACAAAGGCTAGAGATGTTCAAATACTGGATTATACTTGGAGTTGACCCATTGAAATCAATGGCACTTAAGTTAGTCATGACCTGAAAAACTGGGGGAACACTGCTTGTTTTCCTTCTGGATGGAACCCATGTGCATGGCATGAAGAATGAATTCTACACAGTCACATGTTGAGTTACTGAAACTATTTTTTAGGATCTATACCAAATGTAAGGACTGGTTAGAAAATAAAACTTTAGGAAAAGACCCTGATGCTGGGAAAGACTGAAGGCAAAAGGAGAAGGGGACGGCAGAGGATGAGATGGCTAGATAGCATCACCAATGCAATGAATATGAACTTGAGCGCGCTCCAGGAGAGAGCGGAGGACAGGAAGGCCTGGCGTGCTATGGTCCATGGGGTCACGAAGAGTCGGACACGACTTAATGACTGAACAACAACAACCTATGGGGATGGCCATAAGACTCCGAACTGGGGGGCTTGCGGCCGTCCAGTGTGGACCAGGAGGAGCAGCAGAGGCGATCTTCACCGTGCTCCGCTGCTCTGCATTTTAGCTAGATGGGGTGTTTCCGCCCATCTAGATGAGGTGTCCGGGGGGGGGGGCTAGCCTCCCCTGACTCCTCTCCTCCCCCAGGAACGCCCCCTTTCCCTTCCCTCCAAGGTCGCTTTTGTGACCTGGGAGAGGCAGCCGGCTGTGAGGGGGATGGGAGTTCGGACTCCTGAGATCTAGGAATCTAAACTATCCTATGGCCCGCCAGACTCTGTCTAGGGGCCATAGGATTGCTCTCTAATTTTGACACAACCTTTTAAATATATTAGTCTTTTAAGGTGCTACAAGGTTCTTTATTGTCTTTGCTGCAACACAGCTAGCTCTGGAAGTTAGATAAATTTGTTATTTTATTTTATCATGTTCATTTCTCAGACTTCTTTTAATCATGAATCCTTTTTAAAAGTTTGAATGAGTTAAATAGGGTGCAATCCTATGTGTGTTTGGACAGAAAAAGAAGTCTTTTTTTCTGTCTAAGCATGCATAGGATTATACCCTTAAGTGCTTACTGAGTTGCTCATATCCACAGCTGACTGTTCTGGATATTCTAAATTTACAAAAGCAGAGGTGACACAGGTCTAATGCTTCCCCTTAAAGTATTGTAGGTTTATCTTTCCACTTATTCTGAGTAGGGTATGAAACTGTGGATGATGACACCTGCCACTCCAGTCTGTTTACAGGACACCTGCCAGTCTGTTTCCCCCATAGAAGGGAAGTGTTCCTGTCTGTTACACACTGTTTATTCATTTACAGTATTTAAAGGCCACACTTATGAAAAAGGACTCGGGGCACCTCACAGCAAAAATTAGAAACAATTTAAAGTTCAATAGCAATAAAAACAGCTCTCTCTGTCTGGTGTGTAAATACAGCATAAAAACAGTTGCAGAGAGTAAAGACAGCTTAAAGCTAAAACTGATTAAAAGGCCTGGGAAAATAAAAAGCTCTTCACCTGATGCCAAAATGACAACAAGACAGCTGCCAGGCAAGCTTCTCTGTGGAGGGCATTCTGCAGTCAGGGTTCCACCACTGAAAAGGCTCTTGCTCATAGCTACTGGCCACAACTCACTCCACAGGGGCACTCAGGGAAGGGCTTCCAAAGAAGATATCATGATCTCGATCGGTACATGTAGAGAAAGGCAATCCTTCAGGTACACTGGTCCCAAGCCATGAGGAACCTTAGTTTAAAAAACACAGCACTTTGAATTGTGTCCAGAAATACACGGGGATCCGGTAAAGATGGTGAAGCATTGGCATGTTGTTCTCATAACTCTTGTCCCCACTTGGCAGTTTCACAGCCATATTCTGGACCAACTGAAGTTTCTGGCCCATTTTCTAAAGCAGCCCTCATATAGTGCATTGCAGTAGTCCAAATGGGAGGTTACTAAGGCATGGATAACTGAAACAAGTCTTAACTTCATCCAAGCAGTTTGTAGCCTAAACTGGTAAAAGGTGCTCTGAGTGTCAGAGGCTACTTTTGCTTCCAGTGGAAAAAGAGAGAGCTAGTGCAGTGTAATGGCTAGAGTGCTGGACTGGGAGTCAGGAGATCCGGGCTCTATTCCCCACTCGGCCATGTGAGCTCACTGGGTGACTTTGGGCCAGTCACAGACTCTCAGCCCAACCTACTTCACAGGGTTGTTGTTGTGAGGATAAAATGGAGAGGAGAAGGATTATGTATGCCTCCTTGGGTTCCTCATGGAGAAAAAATAGTGGGATATAAATGTAATAAATAAGTAAAAGATGGATCAATTAGCATCACCAGTCTATGAACCTTATCCTCCAGAACAGGATGAACACCAATTACCTGGGCAGATGAACCGCTCACTAACTGTATCTCCATTTTGTCTGGATTGAACTTCAGTCCAGACAGTATGGACCTCATCCAGCTCATCACTGCTTCCATTCCATGCGCTTCCACTTCCTCACCTGTATTAGATATAAACAGGGAATTAGAGTCAGGTGTCATCCTCATAAAAAGGACACCTCACTCCAAATCTCCAGATGACCTCACTTGGCGGTTTCATGTAGACGTTAAATAGCATGGGAGATAAAATAAAGCTCTGCAGGACCCCAGTGAAAAAATGTCAAGATGTTGAACAGAAATCCCCTAGTATCGCATGCTGGAGCTGGTCACCCAGGTATGAGTAAAACCACTAGAAAGTAGGAGCCCCCACACCCAACTTAGACAGCTCTCCTGAAGGAACTCATGGATGATGGTATTGAAACCTGCTGAGAGGTCTAGGAGAATCAACAGGACTGCACTGTCCCTATCTTTCTCCCAGAAAATTTCATCCCCAAGGCAATTTTTGTGCTACAGCCAGTCCTGAAAACCTGTTGTAATGGATCAAAAAAAATTACTTTCATTCAAGAGTGCTTCGTGTTGGCCGGCAACCACCTCCTTGAGCACCTTACCATGGAAGGGAATGTTAGCCATTTACCAGTAGATGTTCACATCTTCTGTGTCTAAGGTAGGTTTCTTCAAGAGTGGTTGTATCACAACCTGCTTTAAAGTAGCCGGGATCTCCTGATATTTCAAAAGGCATTCACTAATGCCTGGACCCAGCTGGACACTCTCTCCCTGCTAAATGTAATAAAGCAAGAGGGGCAAGGGGCAAGCATACAGGTTATACTTGGGCAAGCATCTTGTCCGTGTCTTCAGGCCTTAATAACTGAAAATCATCCAACAAAAAATGGAACAGATAGTGTCCTGGCCACCTCCCTCAGCTGATCTGCATTAATTGTAGTATCCAGATCATGGTGGATGTGAGTGATTTTTATCTTCAAAGTATCTAGGAAACATGTCACAGTGTGCTACAAAGTGTTCCTTCACATCTCCTACTGGACCAGATTGCAGAAGACCCTGAACCACTCAGAAAAGTTCTGCTGGACAGCACTGTGATAGCGGCAGGAAAGAATTGCTTCTTTGCACTATCCTGACCACAGAGTGATGATAGGCTCATCATGAGTCTTTTTCCAGTTGTTGTTCTAGCCACCTCCCACCTTATTTCAGGGCCCTGAGCTCAGAGGTATACCAAGGGAGTCAAATGGGCTCTGCTCAGTGGGAGAGGGCTCTTGGGATGATTGTGTCAACTGCCCAAGTCATCTCAGTGTTCCAAAGAGCAACCAGCAGTTCATCAGTGCACCAACCATAACAGCTGGAAAATTCCCTAAGCCCTCAGGAATCCCTCAGATTCCATTAGTCTCTGAGGGCAGATAATTCTAATAAGTCCCTCACTGCTGCAAAGGGGTAAGGCCATCATAAGCCTAAACCTCAACAGAAGGTGGTCCCATCATGACAAGATAATAGATGTAAACCCCCCAGCTTTCAGACCACCATCCTTCTGCCCTGTTGAGGAAACCAGGTCCAGAGTATGTCCAGCTACAAGCATTTGCCTGATGATGTGTTGGGACAGCCCCATAGTTCTCATGGTGGCTATGAAGTCCTGAGCCACCCTGGACAGCTATCCTTGAATATTGTTATAGGGAATCTCAGTACATTGCCAATAAATAATTATCCAGTATTGAGATAGTTTTCATCTGTGTCTGTGTTTTGTTTCTCCAGATGGAATATCTATCTCCTAAGATATTAGAATAATTCTTTGCTGAGGCTGCCAATGAAATTGGTATACCATCTACATAGAACCTGAAGGTCTTACAATGTAAATGCATAACTTTCTATGGAACGACAGTGTCTGGTTCCACTGATGATAATAACAGCCCAGATTCAGTCGAGCACGGAGGTACCCCATTACATTTGCTAGCTGATGCTAAAATGGCCTTTGAGCAGCCCAGCAATACAGTAAATGGAGGGAAGCATCCAGTTCAGAGGCTGTCTAGAGGGAACCATCCAAGAATGGAACAAGAAGCAAGTACTACAGATGAGCCAACATGCAGAAAATGCTTGAGCAGTGTCTATATTTCAAAATTAGACAATAAACTATGTAAGGCTGATAGCATCCCTGAAACGCAAAAACTCAAAGATGTTGTAAGCTGGGCAGAATTGTTTTGTGCTGGGGACAGCATACAGGAAATTGAAAAATCTACTTTGGATCATGACACTGAAAAAAAGATGGTTCAAAATAGTAAAGATACCATAAATCAAAGCGCTGACTATTTTAATACAAAGCGATTACATGCAAACATTTTAAGCCCTTTTGTGGCCTCTGAAAATAGCTCAGAGCATGCTAAAACATGGACTCCTCATGCTTTGTTGTATAGTAATGCATCATCTCATCTGAACAAGAATGTAAGTCTTACTCAGATAGCCAAGGATGAGAGGGAAGGAACTGGAAGGGATATTAGCGTTTCCACCAATATTTGGGGAGAATGTGGGGTAGATGATCACATGCATTGCAGTACAAGAACATATGATTATCAAAACTCCCATATTGTGTGCAGGGGAAATGATTCATGTACACCTACAATAGAAAATGAAACTTACTTTTGGGCTCCTCTCAATGATAGTTCAGATGAGGAATGGCCAGATGTGAAGACAAATGGTCTAAATCTACTAGCTCCAGACAGCAAGGGCCACAAAAGCCCTCATGACAGTGTGAGTTTTTTCAAGCTAGA
Source organism: Heloderma suspectum (assembly GCF_057233095.1). Taxonomy (NCBI): domain Eukaryota; kingdom Metazoa; phylum Chordata; class Lepidosauria; order Squamata; family Helodermatidae; genus Heloderma; species Heloderma suspectum. Next base: position 94,449,960 of record NC_139459.1, read on the forward strand.
AAATATAACACTTTTCAGTCCATCAGTGCTGGGAGTCAGACATCCCTCCATGAGAAGGTCTGTCAGCTGGGAAAAATGGAATCCAGCAAAAGACAACCTCTTGGAGATCAAAGAATATAAATGCAAGGACTTCATGTGGACCCTAAAACCTGAAGGCTCCAGTGGGACTAACGATATTGTAGAAAGCATCAGTGAAGAGGCTACAAATAGAAACATCCCTTTCAATCTCACATCTGAGGTAAAAAAAGATGTATCGAGGAACAGAATGTTAGATTTTCAGCCTCTAAAGGAAGCCATAGATCAAAGAAATGAACTTAAACCAGAGCGTATACTAGAGATGGATAAAACTGTTGAAAGGAGGAAGGATACTGGAGAGGATCAACACAATAGTACATCACATGGATATGACTGCAATGGAGACCAAAGGAAAATAGAATTAAAATCCCTGATGAACAATCCAGCCATGCAAATTAACAGTTTCTGTAGGAATTCATTATCGAAGCCTTCAGAAAACAGTACTTGTAACATGGGCTCAGCCTGTTTGAATCTCTGCTGTAAAAGTGCCGATTTGTGCGCTAACAGTGACGGCATTTTGCTAGACAAGTTGCCCCACTTTAGTGCTGACAGGGTAACATGTAAGTCCAATAAAGTCCCAAGATACCTGCAAGGTGCTATTAATGAAAATATCTCTGAGGATGATGTCGAACCAATAGCAGGCTCTCAAAGTGGTGCCAAGGAGTTCCATATGGCAAGAGTAAAAGTTGATGGTGAGGAGAAGCTATTTCAAAATGATACATTCCAGGCTGATTCCAAATACATTGGTAGTGTTTTGGCTAAATATTATTTCTATCTGCATTATCTCAATAAGTCCAAAAGGCTTCAACGTGAAGATGATGATGATTCGTTCTCTTGCCAACAACTTTGTGGATTTTCTAAAGAAGCAAAAAGTGCAGCACTCTGTCATAGTAAGAGTAATAGTACATGTGAGCAACAGACTAATGAACACATGAACAGTGATTTTGGAACTTCGGAAGTAAGCTGCCATAAATATAAAAGGACTGAGGTTATAAAACAGCAAAGTCATATTGAAGAACAGGAGGCTAAATCTTTGTTTGCAAGTAACAATCTCAAACCTTTGCCTAATCTTTCATTGACTAACAATAAACAATTGGCGAACCCACACATTTTGAAAGGTAAGACTAGACTAATGTTTTCTAGCAAGATTGTGATGTCTGCACATCATTTACAAAAAAAAAAGCAAAGCTTGGAAATAGCTACATTGTCACCAACAGCTGATCTCTAAATATTTTGTGGAAAGGCTTTAAGCTTGTTATATGGGTTGTGGTCTTTCCATTCTGTGCCCCCACCCACACACACACAGCACTCAGCCAGTTTGTAGACCCATAAACAAACACAAATGTGATTGTTTTAAGCTTTGTAGCCAACATAATCGCAAAGGCTCAAGTTGAATAACAGTAATCCTATGCAGATAGGCGACTGCCTCCGAACTCGGTGGCGACCGCCTATCCAGTGCAGGGCAGGAGAAGCATGGAGGGGATCATTCCCTCCGCACTCCTCCTGCCCTGCATTTGTGGCTAGACTAGCTGCAGGAAGGCGGAGTGGGGGAGGAGGCTGCCGGACGACATAAGATGTGTCGTACCGGCATTTCCACCCACCCCGGAGTGCCCCCCAGAACGTCCCGTTTTGGCCGCTCCACACTCCTCTTGCGAGCGCAGAGCATGGGGCTGTTCCACACTGCCTGCGAGGCCGCACGGAATGGGGGGAAGGTCAGTTCTCTGGGAACCAACCGCGGAGTACGGGCTCCAAGGTCGGTTCCCAGAAAATCAGATATCCTATGGCCGTCTAGCCACTGATTAGTGGCCATAGGATTGCTCCCTCCACTGCAATCCTATGCACACTTGCCTGGGAGTAAGCACTTTGAAAACAATGAGACAGTCTTCTGAGTAGACATGTATAGGATTGCACTGCTAAGATGTTTTCCATATATTAAATGTGAGATTCTCAGCAAGGATTGACATTTTATGCTCAATTATTAAGAGTTTAGAAGGTCAGTGGAAAATGACAGAAAATTCTGTCTTGCCAGTATATCTGAAGAACTCTCAAATGCCTTCAGAAAAGGTCCTAATTTCATCTTCATTTCCGTCATTTACTAGTAAATATTGGCATTTATCAGGCTAGGCTTGGAAACGCCTGTCTTGATCAAATAAGAATGAATATTTGCCAACATTTCCTTGTACTTATGATTTTACTTAAGATTAAAAGAATTCTCATTGATCTGGTCCTGTGGCACTCCAGTAACATCTGTATTGTTAACCCCACCCGATATTGGGCCCACAACATGGTAGTGTCGCATCCTAGCAATAGTTTAGAATAGTAGAATAGTATAGTAGGGTTGGAAGGGGCCTACAAGGCCATCGAGTCCAACCCCCTGCTCAATGCAGGAATCCAAGTCAGAGCATCCCTGACAAATGGCTGTCCAGCCTCGTCTTAAAGGCCTCCAGTGTGGGAGAGCCCACCACCTCCCCAGGTAATTGGTTCCATTGCCGTATTGCTCTGACACTCAGGAAGTTTTTCCTGATGTTCAGCCGGAATCTGGCTTCCTGTAACTTGAGCCCATTATTCCGTGTCCTGCACTCTGGGATGATCAAGAAGAGATCCTGGCCTTCTTCTCTGTGACAACCTTTCAAGTACTTGAAGAGTGCTATCATATCTCCCCTCAGTCTTCTCTTCTCAAGGCTAAACATGCCCAGTTCTTTCAGTCTCTCTTCATAGGGCTTTGTTTCCAGTCCCCTGATCATCTTTGTTGCCCTCCTTTGAACCCTCTCCAGCTTGTCTGCATCCTTCTTAAAGTGTGGTGCCCAGAACTGGACACAGTACTCCAGATGAGGCCTAACCAGTGCTGAGTAGAGGGGAACTAGTACTTCCCGGGATTTGGAAGCGATGCTTCTATTAATGCAGCCCAAAATAGCATTTGCCTTTTTTGCAGCCACATCACATTGTTGGCTCATATTCAGCTTGTGATCGACGACAATTCCAAGATCCTTCTCGCTCGTAGTGTGGTTGAGCCACGTATCCCCCATCTTGTAACTGTGCATTTGGTTTCTTTTTCCTAGGTGCAGAACTTGGCATTTGTCCCTATTAAATGCCATTCTGTTGTTTTCTGCCCAGCACTCCAGTCTATCCAGATCACTTTGAATTTTGTTTCTGTCTTCCAAAGTATTAGCTATCCCTCCCAATTTTGTGTCATCTGCAAATTTGATCAGCATTCCCTGCACCTCCTCCTCCAAGTCATTAATAAAAATGTTGAAGAGCACTGGGCCCAGGACTGAGCCCTGCGGTACCCCACTCGTTACCTCTCCCCAGTTTGAGAAGGTCCCATTGATAAGCACTCTTTGAGTCCGATTCTGTAGCCAACTGTGGATCCACATGATCGTTGTTTCATCTAGCCCACTTCGAGCAAGTTTGCTCATCAGGATATCATGGGGCACTTTGTCGAAAGCTTTGCTGAAGTCGAGGTATATGATGTCTACAGCATTCCCACGGTCTACAAGGGAGGTGACTTGATCAAAAAATGAGATCAGATTTGTCTGGCAGGACTTGTTTTTGACAAATCCATGTTGGCTTCGAGTAATCACGGCATTGTTGTCAAGGTGCTTCCAGATGGATTGCTTTATGATCTGCTCCAGAATTTTCCCAGGGATTGATGTTAGACTGACTGGTCTGTAGTTCCCAGGTTCCTCCTTTTTACCCTTTTTGAAGATAGGGACAACGTTAGCCCTCCTCCAGTCATCTGGCACTTCCCCGGTCCTCCATGATTTCTCAAAGAGAATAGACAGCGGTTCTGAGAGTTCTTCTGCCAGTTCCTTTATTACTCTAGGATGCAGTTCATCTGGCCCTGGAGATTTGAACTCATTCAAAGTAATGAGGTGTTCCTTGACCATATGCCTGTCGATCTCAAGCTGCAATCCTGCCCCTTCAGCCTGTACTTCGCCTTTGCCAGGGGGGTCATAGACCCTCTTTTGGGAGAAGACTGAGCCAAAGTAGGAATTGAGCACCTCTGCCTTTTCTTTGTCATCTGTTATCATTTTGCCATCCTTATTTAATAGCTGAACAACCATTTCTTTCCTCTGCCTTTTACTATGCACATAGCTGAAGAAAGCCTTTTTGTTGTTTTTAGCATCCCTCGCTAACCTCACCTCGTTCTCCGCTTTAGCCTTCCTGACGCCATCCCTGCAATTCTGTGCTACCTGCCTGTACTCTTCCTTTGTTACTTGGCCTTCTTTCCACTTCCTATATGTGTCCTTTTTTGTTTTCAGGTCATCCCTAAGCTTTTTGTGAAGCCACATTGGCTTCTTCTGTTGTCTTCCACCTTTTCTTCTTGTTGGAATTGTTTGTGATTGTGCCTTGAGAATTTCCTTTTTTAAAAGTTCCCACCCATCTTGGACTCCTTTTCTCGCTAGCATTGTTTGCCATGGGACCTTACTGATCATTGTTCTGAGTTTATTAAAATCAGCTTTCCTAAAATCCAGGGTACGCGTTTGAGTACACTCGGCTTTTGCTTCCCTTAGAACCAAGAACTCAAGTACAACATGGTCGCTTTCCCCCAGAGTTCCTGTAACTGCTACTTTATCCACTAAGTCATCTCTGTTGGTTAGGATCAAGTCAAGGATAGCCGATCCTCTAGTTCCTTCCTCTACTTTCTGTAGGAGGAAGTGATCCGCCACACAAGTCAGGAATTTCCTGGAGGGGCCATGTTTTGCAGAATTTGTCTCCCAACAAATATCGGGGAAATTGAAGTCCCCCATTACTACTACATCATGCTTCCTTAAAACATTGGCTATTTGCTTTTCAAAAGTTTCATCCTTGGCTTCTCCTTGATTGGGTGGCCGGTAGTAGACTCCGACCACCAGGTTCCTTTTATTCTTTGCTCCATTTATTTCAACCCAGATGCTCTCGATGGGGCTACCAAGCTCCTCCTCCTGTATTTCTGTGCAGAGATATGTATTTTTCACATACAGTGCAACCCCGCCTCCCTTTCTGTTCCTCCTGTTCTTTTTGAACAAGTTATATCCTTCAACTGCTGTATTCCAGTCATGAGAGTCATCCCACCAAGTCTCAGTTATACCTATCAAGTCATAATTTCCCTCTTGTATTAAGAGTTCAAGTTCGTTCTGTTTGTTTCCCATACTCTGGGCATTAGTATATAGACATCGAAGACCATGTGCTTCATAGTCTGGCTTTCTTCCTACATGTGTCTGAAGACTATTATTGGGCGCTATCAGCGCTGTTCTCTCCATTGCAGTGCATGCGCCTACGTCCATTGTTACCCCCAACATTACATCTCCCTTCCCCGTAGGATTCAGTTTAAAGCCCTCCTGATGAAGTGCTTCATGCTGTGGCCAAACACATTCTTCCCAGCCTTTGTGAGGTGCAACCCATCCCTAGCCAACAGCCCATCTTCCAGGAAGTATAGCCCGTGATCCCAGAATCCAAATCTCTCTCGTCGGCACCACCTTTGTAGCCAGTCATTCACCCGGAGTATTTTTCGTTCCCTTTCTATCCCTCTTCTAACTACTGGAAGGATGGATGAGAAAACTATCTGGGCCCCAAAGTTCTTGAGTTTCCTTCCCAAAGCTTCAAAGTCTGACGTGATCTCTTCGTAGCTCCGCTTGGCGCTATCATTTGTTCCCACATGGATGAGAAGAAAGGGATACCTGTCAGTGGGCTTTATGAGTGCAGGTAACCTTTCAGTCACGTCTCTAATCTGTCCTCCCGGGAGACAACATACCTGGCGAGTCCACGGGTCTTCGCGACATACTTGGGTCTCGATCCCACGCAGCAAGGAGTCTCCCACTACTACCACTCTTCTCTTCTTCTTCTTGTAGGCCTGGGTTTCATCGCCTCTGTTTGACTGACCTTCAGCCTCTTGCTCACTCTCATGCAGGTTCCCCTGTGATTCTTCCTCTGCAGGCTGTCCTCCAGTCTCATCTGCAAGTACCTGGAATCGGTTCCACAGCTCCACCGTTTCCACTGGTGCAGAGTGGCGTCTAGTTCTTCTTCTCCTAACTGTCACCGTTTTCCAAGGAGTATCCTCTACTCCATTTTTCTTCTCCTCAGCATTTCCCACTTCTGCCTCATCTTGCTGTTGCTCTTCAAGCTTCTGGTCTGCCCTTTGCTGCTGTAGTTCCCCCATTCTGTCCAAGAACGCTTCGTGTTCTCTTATTCCCCGGAGGGTTGACAGTCGCCGCTCCAGTCCACTTACTTTTTCCTCCAGCAGCGTGATCAACTTGCACTTGTTGCAGGTGTAGGCCATGTTGTTCTCAGGCAAGAAAACAAACATGGCACACACCTTGCAGGTCACCACCACTGGAGAGTCTTGTCCTTCCATAGCCCCGTTTCCCTTTTTGTGTCTAGCTTTGTGATTGTTCTAGACTAGCCTGTGCCTGCTCCTCTACTCAGTAGAGGTTAAAAGCAGAGTCCCACTGGTGTGGAAGTGTGTGTTACAAGACAAATAAATGGGAAAAAGTTAGTTAAAAAAAAAAAAAAATGTTAGGGGCCTCCCCCTTGACCTCCCCTGCCGAACTCCCCTGGCCAACTCCTGTTTGCTCCCCCTGTAGGCTCACTCTGTTCGCTCGCTCTCTGGGAGCTTGCCTGCTTCTGTAGTCCCTGGACCAGCTGGAGCAGCTTGCTCTGCTCTGCTCTGCTCAGCTGGGAGGCGGGAAACACTTCCGTTTCACACGGAAGTGGCTCCTATGCCACTAAAGCAGCCTTCCCCACTGATGCCCTCCAAATGTGCTGGACTACAACTCCCATCCCAAGCCAGTATTGCCCATTGGGATGATGGGGATTGTAGTCCAGCAGATCTGGAGAACATCAGGTTGAGGAAAGCTGCGCTGCAGTAATGCACAACCAGAATGATAAGGAAAAGAACTGGTAGGAATGTGGAGGTGAAACAACTTGGACTAACTCACCTCTATTTATATAAAGCTTAGGGAGGCTGGTTCCAAGCAAGACAGAATACTGTTGTGTGTGATTTTGATCATTAGTTGATTGTGCTCTGATTTTGATCATTAGTTGATTGTGAAAACAGCCAAGGGGAAAGGGTTAAACATCCCCTCCAGAGTAGCACTACTTTCACCAAAATTGGAGCATCCACAGCTGCTTTTAAGGGTTTTTTTTTTTTAAATTTAAAACAACACGTGTGTATCCATGTTTGTTTATGACTATGTCATATATCCAGAACTCTTGTTGTGGGTATGGAATTAACTGTGACTGCAACTATTTTCTGTGGGACATCTTTTGTTAGACATGAACGTATTTGAAGCCCAGGAAATTAGCACAAATCTGTCCGGTCCTAAGAGGCGTTGGGAGAGAGCCAGTATTGCATGGTCGTCTTATACGCATGGAGAACTGAAGCCAAGGTTTGCTTATTTAGCTTTACAATCCAATGGCCTTTTGTATGTTACTGAATACATTATGTAGGCTTTTGAATGGAGGAGAGGTTACACTGATACCCTGCAGATTGTGTAAGTGAAATGTGTGTTAACTTCGCATGAAATCAGGATGAATATTTTACTAAGGCACTAATGTAGACCAGCCCTTAAAAAGAATTGTTGCTATTGTAATGAGACCTCTGCCTTACTATGCTCTTCTCTCTGAATAGCTTTTCCAATTTAATTCAAAATGTTAATGGGAATGAGGTGCATTAGAGCTATTTCAAGAGCTTGTAATAATAGTTGCAGTGACATTTTACACCAATGTGTAAATGTTTTTGGCAATATCATAATGTGACTAAGTATAGGACTGCTCTTGAGACAGGTGTCATCAAAATATGTGGATTTCGTCAGCGATGAACATAAGAACAGCCATGAAGGATGAGCCCAAGGGTCTATTTAGTCCAGGATTCTACTCATACAGTGGCCAGCCAGCTGCCTGTTGGAAACCGACAAGTAGAACATGAGTGCAATAGCACCCTCCCACTTGTGTTTCCCCACAACTGGTGTATGTAGGCATACTGCCTCTCATACTGGAGCCAGCATAAGGCCATTATGACTGGTAGCCATTGATAGTCTTATCCTCTATGAATTTGTCTAATCCCCTTTTATTTAGCCATCCAAATTGGTGGCCATCACTATATCTTGTGGTAGCGAATTCCATAGTTTAGCTATGCACTGTGTGAAGAAGTACTTCCTTTTTTCTGTCCCAAATCTCCCACCAGTCAGCTTCATGGGATGACCCTGGATTCTAGTATTATGAGAAAGGGAGAAACATGTCTCCTTATCCATTTTCTTCACACCATGCAATATATTCATAATGTTTTGTGCTTTCATAGCATAAAGTAAGGTGATTATTTCTTTTTTGGGGGAATGACCTTTTTGAATTAGGGCAGTCAAGCAATTAAATGGATCAATTGAAAATATATTTTATCTGCTTTGTAACTTAATTATATTTAAATAAGTTTTCATATTGGCAAAACTGTAACATTGGTGTCTTTCCAAAATACTGAAGGAAGGTGGGGTAACTAGTATGAAACTAGCTTCCATTAATTATTACAAGAAAAGGCCATGTTGAATAATTATTTTCTCCTTTCCCATTACAATAAAAAATAAAAAATAACCCCAAAAATAAATAAGTATGCTTTGAATTCATAGTCTCTTCAGTCAAAGTTCTTCCCCATAAAAATATTGTTAGGAAGATCTTTATTATTTCCATCTCGTAGATGCCTGTTTTCAAAACAAGCCTGCTTGCTGCTCATGGCTTGCAGGAAGAGGCTGTGTGCCAGAAGGCTAGAGCTTCTCTGTCCTTGTTGTAGATGGTTTATGAGGGACAGTGACCTGGTCATAATCTTGAACTGATTAAACTTTGGTGAATTGACCTGAGGATGAGCCTCTGCTCACACATTCTCTCCTCGTCCCTCCCCTTTTACAACTTGTTTTGGCACTTCTAACCTGTGACTTCTGAGCACCTAGTTCACTTCCTGGTTTGTAAGCTGCAAGGGGAATCACAGTTTCCTGGTTCAGAATGTTATGGGGAAACTGCTGTTTAATACGCAAGAACAAAAGTGCTGAAGCTGGATGTGCAAGGGGAGGGACGAAGAGGAAGCACGTCACCACACAGCTCCTTTTCAGGCTGATAAACCATGGCTTCTCACACCCTTCCCCAACCTGGTGCCCTCCAGATATTTTGGACTTCGGTTTCCATCAGCTTCAGCCATCATGGTCAATGGTCAGGAATGCTGGGAGGTTTTTTTTCATTGTTATTTTTTTATTGTGAAATTTCAACAAAACAAAAAGAGGAAAAGAAATTGTAACTACATGAATTTGAATATATCAATTTCAATGCATGCATATGAAGTGTGTGTGTGTGTGTGTGTGTGTATATGTATGTATGAAAATACTGCTTTCTAAGGATTATACATAAACTTCAACAAAACCAGACCAGGTATCCATCTAAGTGTCCATTTGCAAGTAGCTTCTGTATACCATCCGTTCAAATGTTGAAAGCATTGTATGGTCCTCAGTCCAGTGCATTATAGGAGGCGAGCATTTCTCCTTCCAGTGTTTTCATATCAGTCTTTTAGCTGTCAAAAGAGCATGGAGAATCCATTTGCACAGACCGTGTGTTAACTTCCAAGAAGTAGGTAGATAATTTAAGAGAATGTCTACATTATTAAATATTAAAGCAAGTTGGAATCCATATAATAACCTCTTCCCTCCAAAAGGCAACTATTGGACAAGGAATGCTGGGAGTCCAAAACATCTGGAGGGCACCAGGTTAGGGAAGGCTGGCTTGTCAGAATGCTACCCAGTGATTTCAAACATGAGAAAGGATTTGAGACCACACCTCCAACATCTAAGCCAAACACTCCAGCCATTGGCCCATATTAGCACTTTTTCTTTTAATTTTTTTTGTCTGTTTTTCTTGCCACAGATCACAGTACATGCAAGGACCTGCACCACCCCATACGTTAACAAGAAAGGGCAGCTGCATGTCTCGAAGCTGTCCAACTCCAGCTGTGTGAAATCTAAGTTGGCAATCTTGGTGTCAAAAGCTCCATTCTTACCTTCTTTTCCATGCGTTGACCAAATATGTGGAGGGGGAGCAGGAGTGTGCCAGTGGGCCTGCCCCTGACTTCTGTGCATCGGTTGACAGTACAAAAGGGCTCTACGTATACACATAGAGTATACACAACTGTACATGCATTGGGCCTGTACGTGTGTTCAGGAACCCTCATCCTAGATGCGTACAGTCCATTTTTACCTTCAGCCAAATGCAGAGGTTAGGGCTGCTGATCCACCCACTCCACACATGGAAAAAATTGAGAATGGGGCTAATAAGAATGTCACACCCACAACATCATATAAGGGGCCATAATAAAATCTTCACTTTAGTACAATGTATTTGTAACTTGCTTGATCATAAATGATCGGGGCATTTTAAAATAATTCAAATCACATCTATACAATCTTGCCTAAAAACCAAAAAGGAACACTTCAATAAAACAGAAATAGAAAATAATTTAAAACCAAGGGCAGTATTCAACTGTGTCATTCCACTAGTGCAAATGACATTATACTAGCTGAAACTAGGTTCCTGATGATGAAGATGATGAAGATGTCAAAGACAACAGTATAGGAAGGGGGAGCTGTGTTTTTTCAGCAGTACTTGTGAAAAAGATCTAGGTGTTTTAGTGGATCACAAGGTGAATATGATCCTGCAGAGTGCTGGGGTAGCTAAGAAGGCTAATGCAGTCTTGGGCTGCATTAACAGAAGAATCGCATCCAGGTCATGGGAAGTAGTAGTTCCACTCTATTCTGTGGTAGACAGGCTGCATTTGGAGTACTGTGCCTAGTTCTGGGTCCCCCTTTTTAAGAAGGACATTGTCAAACTACAGTCCTGGTTACTGTTGGTGCAGATGTAAGGCTAAACTAAGATTAAGACAAACAAGGGAAGGGATCAAGCTGGTATGAGGAGAGGAAATGTGCATTCCCAGGGCTTGTCCCAATTTGCAAACCATGGTTTGCAGGAACCCAGAGCAGCAACCCTGTTTCCTAGTACTATGTGTGGTGGGAGATTTCAGGTGCTGAATTGCAGGAAGATGTACTTATTGTAACAGAGCTCGCATGCTGGCCAATTAAGCAGGACAATTTGGACCCAGAATATTTTTCTTGATCAGAAAGACTTGCATCTCTGTGGAATGTCTGCAAGACAGGATATTCTGTTCGAATGAGCAATTTTAAAAACTGAATATAGCTAAAACTTACTGCTTTAATACAGGTTGCATCCCTTTCAGACAGGCCAATACGCATCCTGTTTGTGACATAACAGTATCAAATAAAGATCAGAAGAAAATTTCTAATTATCAGAACACAAGGAAGACTTTTCTTAAAAATGCAAATGCACGTAAGTTACTACCGTATGTGTACTGTGAAATAAGATAGATATATTCATAATTTACATAGTGTTTATTACAGAGAAAATATTCTTTTCCAACAGTTGTTCTTCTGAGTTAACACAATTGTATACAGAAAAACAAGTGAACAAAAAACACAAGCCCCAGCATCTGTGCAGAAGCTGTTGGGGTCACCGAAGTAGCCTTATAGATTCTGGTCCTAATCCATTTAGCCTCCTCTCATAAGGCCCTGTTACATGCTGTAACAAACAGAGTTTGTGTACTGGCTGTCACTGAGCTTCTGAAGCAAGCCATAAGGCAGCGTGCACAAAAACATGTCCTTGGAGAAATTGTTGACAGCTTTTACATGTTTTTTTTTTGTGTGTAAATCAATACCTGCGACAGGTGTTGCCATGGTGGAAAAATGGACTTGATCCAGTTGGACACGAATACTGGACAACTGGATCTTTTCTGAAATTGACAAATCTTTCCCACTTCTGATCTTCGTCACTCAGGACAAGCTTCACTGCAGTTAACACCCATAAAAACAAATTTGCAGTCAAACCTTACCCATTATAGGCTAGCATTCAGAATCTTCAGGAGGCACAATAGAATTCAGATAATGTCAATTTATATGATATTTAGAACAGAAGGATGCTGAGAGTTTGCAGTGTTCTCCCAAATAAGTGCAATTTAGAGGTATATTTAGATATGTGCTTAGATATATTTTCAGATATGGTAAGCGCTATATAAATTGATTAAATACATAGGTAAACTAACTAACTGAGTTTGGGAATCTCCCAAATAAGTGCCACTTTTCTTTCTAAGGGACAGAATCCAGACAGCAACTTGAAACTGCCGTTCAAGGTTACGATGAAATAAATATGGTAAGCAATATTTTGTCTTCTGTGCGTTAGAACAATAGCATGAGAAGCCATTGGAAAGAAGTCTATCTTTCCTTGTAAAACCAATGGTTACAAGTGGAATCTCGGTATAACCAGTGAGACACAGATATACATTTAAAGCTTTCGAAATGATTTTCTGAGCCTAGTAGTTAGAATTGCTATTGTTCATTAATTGTGATGCATCATCAGTTTGCATGGTTCTCAAGGATCACTGCATAGGAATGTTGCAATGTTCCCTGGTCCTCTGCTTTTGCTACCTGGCACTAATCACTGGCATGTAAGTGAACCCACTCTCTCTTGGACATTCAGGTCCAGTTTACATGTCAGGCATGCAAAAGAAATATACCTGCCCAAAACAAGAAACTTGCACATTGCTGGCATCACGTCTAAATCAGTTTTATCAGCCCAAGTGCATATGGTATTGGCACCAAGAATGCACAACATGCTCCTGTGCTAACGCTGCACACATCAGAGCCTGCACCCAGTTTAAAAAGCCACATGCAACCCTACACAGGTGAGTTTCTTTAGACACCCGTCATTTTTAAATGTGGGGCTTCAATAGCTAGAAGTACAGGCCATCCATCAGCTAGTGAATATGAGACTCTCGTACGGCAAAAAAAATGATACTTTAAGGCTTTAGGTATTATTATTATTATTAATTTTCATTTCTGTGCTGCTCAGTAGCCAAAGCTCTCTGGGTGGTTCACAAAAATTACAAACCACAAATGCAAGTTAATAAAACATAATATAATTTTTTTAACATACAAAAATTTAAAACAATTTAAACAACTAAAACAATTTCAATAAGATACTAGATCTGATAAGAGTGTCTGGAGCTGCCTGGCCACCAGCCACTCAAGGACCTTGCCCTGGAAAGGAGCATTTTCCACTAGCCTAAAGTGGTTACGACCTTCCAGGTCCAGAGAGGATTTCTTCAGGATTGGTCTCACTGCCGCCTCTTTCAGGTGGCTCAGGACCACTCCCTCCCACAAGGAGGCATAATCACCTCCCTGACCCAGCCAACTATTCCCTCTCTGCTGGTTTTTATAAGCCAAGAGGGGCAAGGATGCAGCAAGGAAGTGGTTACATGAATGTGTCCAAGGACCTTGTCAGTGTCCTCAAGCTGCACCAACTGAAACTCATCCGAGAAAACTGGACGAAGCGGTGCTCTGGATACCTCAGCTGATTCGCCTGCTGTATCAGTGAAGTCTAGGTTTTGGTGGATGCAAGAGATTTTATCCTGGAAGTGCCTAGAAAATGTATTACAGTGGGCCTTTTTAAAAACATGGCAGAAAGTTGCAGGAAGATTTTTTTCCCTCTGGGTTTGTTCGTCTCCAGTGCTGCTCATATGGCTGTGATGAGCTGCTTCTTTGTATCTTTGAGCACTCTTGATAATAATCCAGCTATCTGTTCCACGTATAGGAGTTCCAGTGTACACACCAATTACCTCTGCTACCATTGGCTGCCCCAGCCATGTCAGTGGAGGCAATGTATCTGCATGTACATACATTCCTTTACACACACGTGGATCTGTTTTCTTTGTTGAAACGAAAGGTGCAGACTGTGTATTCAAGAGCTCCATTTGTTCATAGTTGCACACACTGGTTTGGATCAGGGCATTGTTTTTACACCCTCCAACATGGCAATTAGGCTTTTAAAAAAAGCCTAATTGCTGTGCAGGGGGGCATCTTCGTGTGTGCGTGTGTGTTATATGTGAAAGTGTGTGAGTGCACAGCCTCACGTTGTCTTCTCTCTTCTGCAATGTACGGTAATACAAAGCGCTGCATGTCATAACTCTCAGAGTTTTGCCCTCCCTGTTCTGCTTTATTGGCAGCTGGTGCTTATGTGGGAAGAGATGGACAAAGGGCTGCAGGGCTGCTGTTTTTTCCTCATCTTGCATGGTATTTAGTTCTGGCTTTGGTCAGGTCAGACTCTTAGGATTGGGATGCAGTCATGGAAAAAGTTGCATTTTAAGTCATGTAGCCCATACCCAACTCAGTGATGATATCCTGGCACTCTGTTCTCGGAACTGTATTGAATGTAAGCAGTGTTTCCATGCTTAATGATTTCTTGTTGAAGAAGAGCTTGCCAAACCGATTGCCCAGCCGCCTTTATACATACACATGTAAAAATTAGGGGTGTCATCTTACCTGTCCTATCAAACAGTATTCCGTAGGGTTTGTGTTCCATGCTATATCTCCAGTTTGAGGAAGACTAAGGAACAGATTTTGCACTGGTGGATAATTTTGCAAAACTACAGTGTCAATTTAATCCACATGTTAGAGGTTTTTGAAACAGGTGGGTGTCAGGATGGAAACTGAGCCCATAGAGCCCCAGAGCAGTTCTGAGTCTGAGGAGGAACAGCAATCCATGGGGGAGGAGCTCACTCATCTCTCACAAGCACAGCAGCTGGCAGAGATTCCTCCTGCCAGCATTCCTGAGAGAGATAGTGACCCTGGCAGTGAGAGAGCTCTGGAGGGGGGCTTGCTGGACGCTCGGCACAGACACAGGGAGCGGTGACAGATGGAGGGCGCCGAAAGGAGGCACTCCGCTCATTTGGCGCTAAAACAACAGTCGCATCCCGAGGACCCAAGGGAAAGAGGGAGGATCTCTCCATAGCCCATAAGTTCAGAGTCTTCCTGCGGTTCTCGTTCAAACAGGGACCAACTGCCTTACCTGGAGCTTAGGCTACTCTGCTATCTTTCCCCAGTGCAGTTCCTTGCTTAGTTGCTAGTGATCAGTATCTGTAAGAGTTATAAAGGAATAAAGCCTTGGAAAGAATCCTCGTCATCTGTGTCCTGAGTTGGCTATTGGAGGGGACTGTAAGAGGCAGCTAGGGTGCTCCTGACAGCTTGGTCCCCGTTCCTCTTTTTTTTCTCTCTGCTCCTACTGCTTCTGGAGGGTGCCATGGATGCGGCGGTGCAAGCTCTCGTGCAAGAGAACCAGGCTCTTCGTGATCAAGTGGCTCAATTGACGACTGCCGTACAGGCTCTGCAAGCTGCGGCTCAACCCCCCCCCCCGATTCCCGCCCACCGCAAGTGCCCGGTGGCTCTGCCAGAGAAGTTTTCTGGTGAGAAAGGAGTTTTTCAGATTTTCTGTGCCCAATCGGACCTGTACATGCGCCTTCAGCCTGAGGATTTCCTGACAGAACAGGTTCGTGTGGGCTTTATCATTAACCTACTTTCAGGCGTGGCAGCTAAATGGGCTTCGGGACTTCTTCTCGCAAATGACCCCCTGCTCGGGGACTATCAAGGTTTCATGACAGTGATGGCCAGATTTTTTGGTGACCCCCTGCGCACGCAGATGGCTTCTTGGGAGATTTGCCGCCTCAGGCAGGGCAAGGACTCAGTTTCTAGCTACGCGACAACTTTTTGCTTGCTGATGCAGGATTTACAGTGGAATGATGCTGCACTGATGGCTCAGTTTTTGGACTGTTTGAACGACGAGATCTTGTATGAGTTGGCACGCATGCCTAGCCCGCCTGCTTTGGAGGACCTCATCCAGACCTGCCTCCAGATAGACAGTCGGCTGGAGGGGCACTGGCAGACCCAGTGGGGCGCCAGGGGCCGAGATTTCCCTCCTCCCATTCCCCCACATTTCCTGCCCCCTTCCCCACCCCTGCCCCTGCGGTGGGGGCGGAGGAGACCCCAATGCAGCTGGGAGCTGCCCGATACCCGATGTCGCCGGAGGAACTAGAGCAGCAGTGCGCGGAGCACTGATGCTTTCAGTGCAGAAAGCTGGGACATTTCACCAAAACCTGCCACGCCAGAGCCGTAGCCCCACTGCCTCCTCCTCCTCTCCTTCCTCCTCCTCCTCCTCCTCACCCCCAGGCCTGACTAGGCTGCCCCCCAAGCCTGTTGGGGGTCTCCAGTGTGGGGGTCGGTTCCCCACCAGGTGGGTGCCTTCTGCAACCCCCCCACCCTCCCATCTGCTATTGCATGTTCACCTCCACTCCTCCCAGTGGACTCTGGGGCTACGACTAGTTTCATGGATGAAACGCTCACTCACCTCCACAAGATTCCTACCCTACCTCTTCCTGCCTCCTTGGCAGTGGAGACCATCGATGGGCGTCCTCTTTCTTCAGGCGTGGTGACCCAGATTACAGCTTCGCTCACTCTGTGCGCCCAGTCCCACATTGAGCAGATTCAGTTTCACTTGGCCAAAGTTCCCTGATACCCAATCGTGCTGGGTGTTTCCTGGCTCTCTAAGCATAATCCTCAGATTTCTTGGGGGCTTCAGCAAGTAGAATTCTCGTCTCCCTACTCCCGGGAGCATTGCCTCCTGACCGAGTCCCAGCCCAGGCCTTAACCCTTTCCTCCCCCTCCTTGTCTGCTTCTGGCAGTTCTTCAGCTACCGTGATCCTCCCAGAGAAGTATGCGGCTTTTCGGGATGTGTTCGACAAGAAGGAGGCCGACCAGCTGCCCCCTCACCGGCCTTTTGACTGTGCCATTAACCTCATTCCTGGGGCGACCATCCCTGCCAGCCAGCTGTATTCGATGTCAGAGCCGGAACTTTGAGCTCTGTGGGAGTTTTTGGACACAAACCTCAGCCGTGGCTTCATTTGCCCCTCCTCCTCCCCCGCCTGCGCCCCTACCATGTTTGTACGCAAAAAATCGGGAGAACTCTGCCCGGTGCATGACTTCCGAGCATTGAATTTGGTCTCGATCCCCGACAAGTACCCCCTCCCCCTCATACCGGAGATGCTGGAGCGCCTGGGGCGAGCCAAGATTTTCACAAAGTTGGACCTGCGTGGCGCCTACAATCTGATTCGCATCTGGGAAGGGGATGAGTGGAAGACCTGTTTCGGCACCCAGTATGGAGCGTATGACTACTTAGTGATGCCGTTTGGGTTCACCTGCACCCCCCCACATTTTCGCGTTTTATGAATGCCATCTTCCGGGACTATTTGGACACTTTCCTCATTGTTTATCTCCATGATTTACTTATATTTTCTGAGGACCCCCACGCCCATCAGCACCATGTCTCCGCCATCCTCCAGCACCTCCGCAAGCACCATCTTTATGCCAAGCTGGAGAAATGTGCGTTTGACCTAACCTCTTTGGACTATCTCAGCTACATTATCTCAGCTGACGGTATCAGGATGGATCCTGCAAAGGTCCAGGCTGTCCTCTCCTGGCAGCCTCCATCCACCAAGAAGGACTTGCAACGTTTTCTGGGTTTTGCAAATTTTTACAGAAAGTTCCTGCCCAGCTTTGCTCAGCTGACATCTCCTCTCACAGACCTCCTTAAGGGCAGGAAATCTCCTTTTCATTGGACGGCATCTGCCCAACAGGCTTTCAAGGAACTTAAGAAGCTTTTTAGTTCTGAGCCAATCCTGGTACATCCCGACCCGAGGAAGCTTTTTGTAGTGCAAACTGATGCCTCTGACTTTGCGGTGGGGGCTGTGCTTTTTCAGCCAGATCAGGCAGGCGATGGGTTGCAACCCTGCGCCTACCACTCCAGGAAGCTGAACATGTCTGAGAGGAATTATACCATCTGGGAGAAGGAACTGTTGGCCATCAAGTCTGCTTTGGAGACCTGGTGTCATCTCCTGGAGGGGGCACAGCACCCAGTTGAAGTTAGAACTGACCACTGTAACCTGGAACATCTTCAGACAGCCTGTGCCTTAAACCAGCAGCAGATTAGGTGGTCGCTTTTCCCCCCCTGGTTCCACCTTAAGATTTGCCATGTGAAAGCCTCCGACAACCTACAAGCAGATGCTCTTTCTTGTAAGCCTGACTTCCAGCCAGGGGGTGAGGGGAATCCCCCCCTCTGATTCTTCCCCCCCAGAGCCTGGCGGCAGTGTGGTGCCTCACCCTTGGGAGGAGCTCCTTCACTCTGAACAGGCTCAGGATGCTTTTGTCTGCACAACAGTGGAGGAATTGGGGCTAGCCTCTGCCCCCCCAGTCTACCCCCTTCTCTTTGCACGGTGGCCTGCTTTACCATTCCAGCCAGGTCTATGTGCCTGCTAGACCCCTCCGTGAGAAGGTCCTCCATCAGTGCCATGACTCCCCCACCGCTGGGCCTTTTGGCTTCACCAAGACCCTGCACGGAGTGATGCAGGATGTTTGGTGACCTCGTGTGTGTCAGGACGTCAAGACCTATGTCGCCTCCTGCCCAACCTGCCAGCGGGTGAAGGCCCCCTCCGGCAAGCCCACAGCCTTGCTTCACCCCCTGCCTACCCCCTCAGGACCTTGGAAACTGCTCTCCCTTGACTTCATCACTGACTTGCCTCACTCACACGGTAAAACCACTATTCTGGTGGTGATGGATTTGTTTTCTAAGATGGCCCCATTTCATCCCCTGCTCTGGGTTGCCCACAGCCAGGGAGATGGCGGAGCTTTTTTTGGCGCACATTTTCCAGCTCCATGGATGGCCCGAGGGTCTCATTTCAGATAGGGGGGCCCAATTCACTGCCTATTTCTGGAGGGAGCTACTTGGGCTTCTCCATGTGATGCTCCATCTTTCCTCCGCCCACCATCCCCAGATGGACGGTCAGACCGAGCACACCAATGTTACTCTGGAGCAATATTTGCGCTGTTATGTCAATTACCAGCAAGATGACTGGTTTTCCTTGCTGCCTCTAGCAGAATTTGCTTATAACAATGCCTGCCATGCTTCCACCCACCAAACTCCATTTTTTGCCAATTTTGGTTACCACCCCAAGGCTTTCCTGTCCACCCTAGCTCCCCCTTCGGTGCCTGCAGACCATGACTTTTTAGAGGAGTTGTGAGCGGTACACCACCTCTTACGGGACTCCCTTGAGCAAGCCAAGACAACCTACAAGGCCTCTCAAATTCAAATTTCACCCACACTTAGCACACAAGTCAGTGGGCCAAGCTGCCTAGACTTTGGGGGGGGTGATGCCCTCGAGGGGGGCTGGGAGGGGCCAAGGTGTCATGCGCATCCATGGAAACAGGGAGAAGTTACAGCTCTTTGCTTTGGGAGTTTTTCTGGCAAAAATCAAATTTCACCTACACCTAGCACACAAGCCAGTGGGCCAAACTATCTGAAATGTTGCAGGTGGCCTTCTCTCCAGGGGGGTGGAGAGGTCCCCAAATTTCATGTCTGTTCATTAAACTAAAAAAAGTTATGGCCGTTTGTGTTTTCCCATGCAAGTCAATGGGAAAGCGCCAAAAATGGGCAATCCAGATACCCGAATCTCGCTTCAGATCTGGATCCGAGTCGAAGTGGAGGGGGTCCGAATCAGTCCAAAGCAGATAGGGGTCACTTCAGAGGATCCAAAGCAGCATCTGAAGTGGATTGGTTGGTCCGTGCACAGCCCTAGTTTCTATCCCATTAGGAACAGATTCTTTCAGTTGCTAGTGAGACAATCAAAATACAATTTCAGTGGAATTAAGTAAGCTTGATATGCTAGCTGTTTTGCTCAGGCATTTGCCATTTACTGGACTGACTGCATTGGGGTTTGCTTTTTGCCATTCTTTGGCATAACGCATAGGATATTTTTTTTAATTTTTAGGAAAGGCACAGTGATCACAACCTCTTGCCATGGCTGCAGCTTCCTGATGAGATGTGGCTTTGCATCTTCTCTTTGCTGACTCACAAAGATATTTCTCGGGTTTCCCAAGTCTGTCGCCGTTTTTACCAGCTAGCAGGAGATAAATCATTCTGTAAGTACATTAAAATGGGTAAATAGTAAGTGGTTGGGGTAATACAAGAGAAGGATAGCCCTTTTAAGGTCATTTCAAGGAAAGTTCAAACCAAACCCTTTGTTTAGTATGCTGATCGGCTAGAACAAAGTTTCTTCCCTCCATCAAATTAAAAAAGGGAGAAACAACTTAATAATAGATTATAAACATTATTTTTTAAAAATACTTTTGTAAGCTGCTGCATTGGTGCACACTAATGCAAATGCTTCCACGTCTTTTCTCTCCATGATTGCTCACTTGTTTTCCAGTGTTGTGTGTCTTGTAATATTTGTGTGTGTGAGTGTGTGTGTATACAGGGTGGCCCAAAAGTAGGTATACAGTTGTTTAGAATGTTGATGGGAGGGGGAGAGAATTTTCAGTCTTCCAGTACTGCTTTAGAATCCACTTTCTTTGTTCTTGACTCAAGTTCGCTGCCTAAACAACTAAACAACTGTATACCTACTTAAGGGCCTCACTCCCCTCACTCTCTACACTTAACTGATTTAACTGTCACTCCCTGTTACTCACTCTTCCCAACTGTCATTCAGACTCCACCCACACATCTTCTACTCACACATTCTCTCCCCCTCCCATCAACATTCTAAACAACTGTATACCTACTTTTGGGCCACTGTGTGTGTGTGTGTGTGTGTGTGTGTGTATATATATATATATATATATATATATGGTGAATAATTGATATAAATATTTTGGTTCTCTTTTTTTATGAAGGCATGTTTTGAATAAACAAAATGCTTTTGACAGATGCAAAATAGTGAGTTGCAAGGGGATGTTTTGTCAGGCATAATGGAATGGCATCTAATTTTGAGTGAGATACAAAGCAAGCTTGCTCGTAAATTCAAATTCTTTTACGGGTCAGTCCTATGAGCCACTACACTCATAAGCCATCTGATGCACTGGTCTAGCTGCTCCAGGACTGGCCCCACTTTTCCTGTGTTGTGGTGTTATGCTGCACAAGGGCCCTTTTAAAGTATGGTGAAATTGTCAATAACCTTAATTAGCATCCATGGCCATGCTGGGTGAGGATTGTGAAAGTTGTGGTCCAACACATCTGGAGCGCACCAGGTTGGGAAAGTCTGCAATAAGCTATGTGTCCACTCTCAGCTCAGGAACTGAAAAGATCCGTGCTACTCCATACTGCCTTTCCTCCATGGTATGGGGACCTTATAGCATCCAGGGATGAACTGCCTGCTCTGGTTGAAAGAGAGCAGCTACATGTTATGAGGAAAACTTTCAGGGGTGAACTTGGAAATGTTGTGAGGAAAATTAGCAGGTGGGAGGGAGGGGCTGAACTCTGCCTGCCAACCAATCCTCCCCTCCAGGGCTGGCCCAAGACATTTTGTTGCCTGAGGCAAGGTGCCCCACTTTCCCCTGCATACAGACTGGCAGATGAATGTTACTTGGACTCGGTGGTGGAATAGTGTCCTCAACTGCACCTGAGGACAGCAGGCTAGCTGTGTGTCATGCGCAGCTCTGACCTCCAACACCGTGAAGCTGCTTGTTTCCTGTTCTGCCTAGCACTGCTTGCTGCCCACTTAAATGCTACAGTTCATCAGTGGTGGCACCACCATGTGCTGCATTAGCAGAGTGACGCACGGCCATGTGTGACGCCTGCTGGAGTGTGTGACCAGGGCTGGCTGCCTCTCCACCTTTCCCAGTGGGGCTGCTTGTCACTCACTGGGAGAAGGTGATGACCTGAGACAGCCAGACAGACCGGGCAAGCAACAAGTAAACATCTTTGCCATTGAGATGCTGGCTACAGAGGATGGAAATGGCTGGGGGGCTTGGGAATGGCAGGGGAACAGATGCCCCACTGCCCCCCAGCATCCACAGCCTGGTGCCTGCCTCACACTGCCTAACTGTGGGGCCAGCCCTGCACCTCCAGACCATTTTTAATTTCTACCCCAACTAGGCTCCAAAACTGGAAGTAAGGCCAGCTGAGGGGAAAACATTTGGGGAAGGAGTGGTTGTGATGGAGAATCAGCAGACACATGGGGGGGTTAACCACCTGTTCTCCCCCCAAAATGCTCCCTCTACCACCTCATTGGTGTTACCTTAACAAATGGAGGTTTGGGAATGTGCATTTGCTAAGGAAACATATATTTTTTGCCCTGAATCCCTTTTCCTTGCTCTACAAATAGCTGAGAATTGTGTTTAAAAGTTGTTAGTTCAGTTTCTTAGGAGCCAGCGCGGCAGCCAGTGTATAGCGTAAACAATATTGGCGCACTCTTTTTCCTGTGTTTCTTTGAGACTCAGAGTAAAACAACAATAACAACTCTCAGCTCATGCAGGAAGTATTCAATTGTTTTTATTTACTTAGAATATGTATAAGCCACTATTCACAAAGGCTCAAAGTGTTTCAGATTACAAGCTTGAATTTAATGCATACTGAAAAGCAACTTGCTTTCTGAATCAGTTCCCCAACAATAAACATACTGGGAGAATTTTAATGTCCCACAAAATAATAAATCCAAGTTATATTTTTTAAACAAAATTATTGTAAAACAAACATTTTTACTATCTTTTAAATATAGATTAAATTTTTAAAAGGGCAAAGATTTTCCCAACTAATTATGTTCAATATTCATAGTAATAGTCTGATTAGCATGGGAAAAGGAGCAATCTTGTATATATGAAAAATATCTCTGTATCTTTCTTATGCCTCAGAAGTAGCAGAGCATGGATATTTTCAGTAATAAATGGGGGAGAAATATATCTCTGCTTCTCTCATAAATGATCTCCTAAATCTCCAATGTTTTCTTTAAAAAAAAATATTCACCTTAATATTTCCACATCATTCTTGCTACAATGATTCTGCCATGAATTGACTAAGGACATTGTATTTTATTCATCTCAGTCCTTAAAGAGTGGCTATTAAGATGACATCTAGTGTTGAAAATGTGTAAAGAGGCCTTGTTTAAAATTGTGATAACTCAGCTTAACCATAGTTCCTTCACTTATTCTGTTTAATCAGCTGTTCTAAGTTTTATTATTTCAGTAACTTAATTTACTATTTTGTGATCTATATATCTGGGCCTTCCTTCTAAAAGAATTCCACCTCCATTTGGTAAAGACTGAGTGAGACATTAAGAGCACAGTGCTATGGTCCCTGGGAAGATGTTCCAGGAGATATCAAATATTTTAGAACTCCCCCTCTGCAGGGAGAGAGGAATGTCTGTGGGTGGAGAAGGATTTCCACTGCCAGAGACCTCCCCATTCCTGTGGCAGAAACCTCCACCACCATTTCTAACCCATCATTGGTGGTCTGGAAGTACGGATGTATGAGAAATTAGTTTCAGTACATGTTTGATCAGGATTTACCCAGCTCGCACCTTTTGGACCAAACACAAACTCAGACGCAATCTGTGGTCAAAGTCTGTACATTTCTGAATTTGTAATGTGATTTGTGGACATACCTCCAGGGAATCCCACCCACACATCCATGCTGCACTTCTCAGCCTTACCTGCCCTTCCCCTCTGCATTGCCTCTCTAGTCAGCCTGCCTCCCTGGACCACCAGAACTGCACAGGCACAGCTGTTGAAGGCCCAAACAATGGCCTGGGTGCCCATCCTTCAACTGGATGGTCTGAAAGGGGAGCGGTACGAGAGGCTGCCACATGCTCCACCTCCTCCACCTCCCTTCCCCTCTTCTTCTCTTCCTCCTTTTCCTGAGGTAAACCAGTGTCTGGTGCTAGTTCAGGAATGAATCGGTGTGAACAAACTAAAACCTTCCCCCCCATTTATTAACATTTGTCAATATCTATAAAATAACAATAAATATCAGCAGAAATGAATGAGAAGAACTATAACTAAAATTAGAACAAAACTATAAAATTCTAAAAACAACTGATAAGGCCAGCAGACATTGCAGGAAAGAGCCCAGCTGGGCCTGCAAGGCAGCTAGCATTTTCTCTTGGGCTGAAGTGGCCACCATGCAGCTTCAGTCCAAGAGGGGAAAAGGCAGTGGCTTTGTGGTCACTCCAGGGTCTGACCAGAGCTTATCCTCTTCTCTGGGGGTGGGCGGTTGTCAGGTAGTGCTGATGAAGTGGCAGCAGCAGGTGAACTGGGGCAGCTGCACCCAGATGTGTGGCAGTAATGACGGCAGGCAGGCGATGCTCAATCAGCCACTGCCCCCAATTCTCCACGTGAGTTTAGGTGATACTTGTAGGAGCTGCGAGAACCAAAATTGCTAGAACTTGGAAAAATGCCCAAGGACTTTCATTCTGGAGATGCCTAGATAGAATATGGTTGGTTGTGCTGGCCGAGAAATTAACGATCTGTTTTTGTGTGGCTAGAGGAGAAATAAAGGAAGATAACTTTGCAGCAACTTGGTACCCTTTCTTAATGTCTTTCCTCGAACTGAACATTGAAGATGGATTAATCAATGGCATTTTGGTGTAGCAGGTTCTAATCTGGCATAGAAACAGACCAATTAACAATAGATACAATATTTTAATTGTATTATTTACAGGTGTATTGACAATGTATGTGTGAGACTGTATTTGACATATCATTATCATTATTTGTTAGTTTGGGGGATTGGGAGGGAGGGATTGATGTACTTGTTTTTGGAAAATGCAAATAAATAATTTTTCTTTTTAAATGTATGGACCCACCCTGCCTCATGGTAGGGCCTGCCCTGAGGACAGGAGTACTAATGCTTGTAGCTTGTATTTTTTAAAAATATACTTAACTAATATTTACAAAAGGCTGATGAAGTATGTCATTATAAATGAGTGTCTGGTGTAATTTCAGGAATTGGTGTGAACAAACTAAAACTCCCCCCCACCCCCATCTGTAATTTATTAGGATTTGTCAGTATCTATAAAATAACATTAAGTTTCAACAGGAATGAGTGAGAAGAACTATAACTAAAGTTAGAACAAAACTGTAAAGTTCTAACAATGACAACCACCATCACCACCACTAATCTATAGCTTCTTATCCTTAGAGGATGTAATTTTTTTGCAGATAAATAAAGCTTCCAGCTCATTTTACCATTTGTATGTAGATCTATATGAAAGGTTGCTTTAAGATGCATGGTCCCATAGCCACTCAAAGAATGCACTTGGTGGGCCTGCTGCTGCAGGTGAATTTCTTAGAAAAGGAACAGGCTTAGAGCTATGTCTAGGGAGGAAAACAAACTGAAGGTCACTTGCTATGGGCAAGTACATCTAAGCTTGTGTCATATTCCCACAGTGAATTCCAAAGCAAATACTGAACGCCTTGAATAAATAAAGGTGAGCAATTAGATGCAGCCAAGTGCTGCATTTCAGTACTGCTGCATAAATGTTCTAGGAGCTGTGTGTGTGTGCGTGTGTGTTGTTTGTTTTAATAAAGAAGGATAGCATGGTTTCTTTAAAAAGAAGAAGCTAAAATCCAGATTAACATAATACTTTTATTAGGCCAACTCAAAGGCCACAAAATACTGTGCAAGCTTTAAAGTTCTTCAGAACTTTTAATCAGACACTATAGTAAATAAAGGAAAGCAGTGTGGGTGGATGGATGGGGTGGGAAAAGGTGCTGGTGTTAAAGCCATGGAGTCTATGTTTGGTTACAGCTTAAGATGAAAAGTGAGAGGGACTGCAGACATTGAAATTTAGCTCTACGAGGCACTGAGATGGTATGAACATACACCTGGACCCTTCCAACGGTTGCTGGGAAGAAGAAACAAACCAGGCAAATAACTAGGGATGTACGAAAGTCACTTACCTTTTCGCAGCTTGGCTTCACGGTGGGCGGGAGGCGCTTCGCTTTTCCCCCCGAAGTTCAGGCGAAGGGGGGGAGGCTTCCCGCCTCGCCTGGCCGAAATTCAGGCCAGGGGGAGGCTTCCCGCCTTGCCCGGCTGAAATTCAGGCTGGGGAGAAGCGCCCCGTCTCCCCGGCCGCGAAACAAAAAGTAAAACCAAAAAAAAAGACCCCGTGATAGGCTACGTGACGATTTACGTAGCCTATCACGGCTGACTTTGGAAATCTAGCCGTGATAGGCTACGTAAATCGTTACGTAGCCTATGCACGGGTGGTTTGTTTTTTTTTACGTTAGGTTTTTTTTTTTTTTTTGCAATGGCGGCGGCGGCAGCCGGTCGGGAGACCGGCCGCCGCCCCCGCCCGTGATGAACCGCTGCCGAACCGCCGCCGGGACCCGCTGCCGGGAGGGACATTCGCCAAAGGTAAGTCCCATCCCGGGGGGGGGGCGGGGGGGTGGAGAATTTCACCGCCAATTTCGGGGGGCTGAATGCGTTGGCGCTTGGCCCCCCGAAGATTCGGGGAGAAATTCTCTGCCATCCCTACAAATAACTCAGGGTTTATTGACCCTTGCGGCTAACTTCTCATTGACATGGATGCAATCAGGATTGCACCACTGGGCTTTTATTTTCTTTTATCTCTTTGTTTTGGTTTTCTAAAAGGTGAATGCTTTCTGCACAGATGGTGTTGCAAACTGGGTTCTAAAACTTTATGGGAAGAAAATCAAAAGAAATAATGACTAAGAAGCAGGAAACAAGGAATCAGTTTTCAACCAATATCATTGCTAGTATCCTCCAAAAGGCTGAAGTGAAGCTAGACCCTTCCCTTTCCAAAAAGCCATGTTTTATACCTAAGAAACCCAAATGTCATTGTGATGCTGAGCGTTCAGTTCCCATTTCTCTGTTATGAGCATCTTTGATCCGGATGCTGGCATCCATAGCCCAGTTAGAATAACACATGTCTTTCCTGGGGCTTCCAGATCCATAAAACAGGAAGCCTTTTGATGTATCCAGACTGGGTTCATACATCACGATAACCCACACTCAAGGTTGAGTATGGGTTAAGTGTGGGTTGTTGTTGAAATGTGGGGTGTTCTGTTGTCCGAACCCAGCCGCGATAACAAACCATGGTTTATTAACCATGAACAACCCACAGTTCACAACCCAACAACGAACCATGGGTTCTCTTCATGGTTTGTGGTTAACAAACCATAGTTAGCACAGGTAGGTTCAGACAACAGAACAACCCACATTTCAACAACAACCCGCGATTCAATGATAACCTACACTCAACCCATACTCAACCTTGAGTGTGGGTTAATGTGTTGTGTGAACCCAGATGTCTTCTTTTTTAGTTAACTTGATTTTGGTAGGCCATCTCCTGGACCCAAAAGGTAAGAAGACGATCTTCCTGTTTATGTGCCACTCCTCTGATTGGTAAAACGTGTTCAGCAGTCACCCCTGCCCCACTCCTTCCTGGCCAAATGTCATAACACTGGAATATGTTTTTTTAGTCCTTTGTCACTCCAGTCTAAGAGCCTCATGTGGTGCAGAGTGGTAGGCAGCAGTAATGCAACCGAAACTCTCCCCACAACCTGAGTTCGATCCCAGCGGAAGCTGGTTTTCAGGTAGCTAGCTCAGGTCGACTCAGCTCTCCATCCTTCCGAGGTTGGTAAAATGAGTACCCAGCTTGCTGGGGGAAAGGTAGTTAGGACTGGGGAAGGCAATGGCAAACCACCCCACTATACAGTCTGCCAGGAAAATGCCGAGGAAAAACGGTGTCCTTCTAGAGGTCAGTAATGACTCGGTGTTTGCACAAGAGGAAGCTTTCCTTTCTTCACTCCAGTCTGTCACATGGTCTGACTAGTCACCCCCTTCTTTGACCACCTAAAGATGCTGTGCATGTGGCAACTTCTCTGTGTTGTATTTTACCTCAAAGAGTTTAACATAATTTAACAAGCTTTTGACTTTGTTGATTTACAAGTACCCACTCTATTTTCCCATTTTGTCTCTTACAATATTTCTTTACTAAATATGTTCTTTCAATTTGAACCTGAGATTTGAACATGAGTTTTTGGCAATTCCAAGAGAAGCTTCTCTCTTTCCCCACCTGCCTAGCCACTTGGCTTACCTACCTGAATCGACTTATTTGCGCCTATGGGGAAGTAAGAGGAAAGCAGGCTGCCTCTCTGTGGATGGAAGGCCTCAGCTGGTCACTGCCTCATCTCCAGCAGAGAACTAGCTTATAGCTCTGGAGTTCTCCTACCCAGGGTTAGAGGACAAGGGGTTTTTAGCATCTGGCCCACCTCACAAGCCAATTGTAGCACGGCAAAGTGTTGCAGCCATATTTCTCTTTACCTCTGCTTTCTGCCTACCCAAGAACCTGTGTGTTTCAGCCAGAGCAAGAAACAGATCTGAGTTACAGCCGGCCTTTATGTTTTCAGAAATGGGAGCAGCCACTGCTTCTTCGTCCCAGCACACTAGGTGTACTCTGATACCTGCAGCACCTACCAGTAACTAATTCATTCAGTCTGTGGTCTCCATCTTGAGACTGAGTCTAAGCTGAGTCTAAGACCTCAGGCAGTATCCAGTACTGCCGGTCTGCTTATGCTATTGATGTACCACTACTGCAAGTGACCACTAGCAATACACCAATAGTGTAATTAGCTCAATGAGTTTTCTGGGGGAAACCCATCGCACCAACTTACGCTACTCGCAATACCACTAGAAGTCATTTATGCTAGTGATATGTTAATAGCATAAGCAGACCGGCAGTGTTGATTACTGCCCCTCACAGCCACAATATCTGGACTAGTCTTCATACTTTTTTGTTTTTGCCCCCCACTCCTTGCTTTTTGTACCATCTAGCCTGATGAAGAGTTCTGGAGAACTTGAAGGCTTGCATGCTCTTCTGTGGCATTTTGGTTGTTCCTAATAAAAGTATTGCCCAACTGTGGATTTTGTTCAGACTAAATTAGACAAAACAATGCATAACAGATTCTGAAGGCAATATTTAAGTTTTAATGACATAGAATATATATTTTTCACAATAATGATAAGGGCAAGCAAAGAAGGGACTTGTTCACTGATGGAAGGTCTAGAGTAGGGCTGAGGGGAAGTGCTCTACCCATATTAAGAATCTGAAGAACCTTCACACGGTGTGCTTGCTGTTAAGAGGAGAGTGGTAGTATACAAAAGCTCTCACCTGAACTGGAGTCAGTTGTGTGCAAGACTGCAGAGAATTAGCAGCCCCTCCTCCTCTCCTCTTCTTTTTTTCTTAAAGCATGTGTGCCTTTTTCTTGTTTTGGTAAAGCAGAACAATTAAGCCAGCAACAATTTGTTTGCACAGCATATATCAGATGACTATGCTTTGAAAGAACACTTGTGTTATGAGCACTTTGTACCAAGCAAAACCCCACCCCAAAATAAAACACCCTTACAGTGCAAAGAGATGGAAGGGTTATAGCATTACATTTATGAGTACGGGAACATAAAAATGGTTCCGATACTCATAAATGCAATGCCATTAATGCCGTGTGCATTTGACATTTGTTTCTTTTTTAACCATCCATTAGCAATAATGGTAGTCTTATCTGGTTGGTATTGTTGTACCTATTATTACTCTGTTGCTTACTGTTGAAAAACATCACTGTTTCACTATCATACCTTTTCACCAGCCACCAATGGTTTGGTGGTTTCCCAGCTTTTGTGCTGTCTTTTCCCCCATTCTAAAAGATTGAAATACTTCTCCTAAGGCTTAGTTAATTGCAGTAAGAGTTTAAGCTAAAATAGGCTGGTATTTTCACCACTTTGGGCTTTGGCCCTACCCACCACTGGTATGTGGCCCCTGAGGAATTTGGCCCTTGGGCTGAAAGAGGTTCAACAGCACTCTTGCTGTAGTCACTCTCCTTGATCCAGGGCTTTGTGGCAAGTAATGCCCACTCAGGCTTCCTGAGCCAGTGTAGTGCAGTGGGCAGAGCAGCCTTGCCCAACACCTATGAGTGAAAGAGGACATGTGAAGTAGGGAGTTATATAGCAGAAGCGGTGGTGTGTTCAATCACATACTGAGGAGGGTGCAGTAAGATAGGAGCTGTTGATGCTTCTTGGGCCAGAGAGGCACATACTTGGCAAGAGAGAGCCCACAGCCAAGACAATGTCCCTCCATCCCAGTCCTGAAAAGACCCCAGTTCAAGGTTCCCATCAGGGGTCTGGAAAATCATGTACACAGAAAGCAGTTTAACCTCAAACTGCTTATTTTCATCCTTTTTCCCCCCACACCAGTCCTCATCAAGCTATTAGTCCTTGGATTCACAAAATATACAACTTGCTATATATAACATTGCTTATCCTTGTTTTAAATAAACAAATACAAAAAATGCTTGTACAACACTGTCAAGTTAATTAACTGGTGTCAAGAACTAATAATCTACCAGTTTTTAAAAGTGCATGGAAAGTAGTTATTTTTGACTACCTTTTGTTACTCCCACCAATTCCTGGCTAAGGCCATTGGACAGTTTATCCAACAGCGGAATGCTAATTCTGTTGCTATGTACACTGACAAGTGGTGTTAACTGCAGAAGAAACATGCACAAGAACAGGCAAATCGTTCAAAGAGGGTCTTTTCCTTGCAAATATGTCTTGGGTGACTTACTTAGTTCTTGAATACTGCTTTCCATCATTCTGCCGACAGTGGGAATCAAAGTTCTTTTTTCCCAAGTTAAAGCAGTTTCTGTTTGGAATGCGTTATTTGGATGTTTACCTGCCATGTTAGGGTGCCAAGACCTGTGTTTCTCTTCTCCTTTCCTCCTTTGGCTACATTGCAGACGTAGGCTGCACGTCAGTCACCTGTATCTTAACGTATCCTGGCTGAATCAGATAGGAAGGAACTGTATCCTTAAGCATAAGGAAGAGATCTGGGAAATATAAAAGAGGTCTCAGCTGAGATAAACCACAGGGGATAAGATCCTTTTCAGTTGAGGATTAAAAGCCATTTTACCCCAAGAGGGGAAAAGGAGGCTTGGAGACTAAATCCCTAGATACTGTCAAAAACATATTTAGGAGGAATGCTGGGATTTTTATTAGCACAAGGTCATGTGAATATAATTTCAAAGTATTATTTTTCTCATAGGGACAGTATGTTGCTTTTTACTGTTATGCCTAATAAGCTAACTCTAGTGTTCAGAGTCAAGCAGTGCAGAACTAATTAGCTGATATCAACAGCGCTGCTCTACTGGCTATGGAGGAAGTTGATACAAGGGAGCTGAACAACATAATCTGATTCTAGGAATGAAACAGGGCATGACTGACGGTGAGCTGTTCTTCATGCAAGGCCTGACTTAGTCTAGAGCAGCAGTACTCAAGTTCCTGAAGTCTCAGGGAACCCTAGGGTATGGAAAATGGAAACAAAGGTAACCGGTGTTCATCTTGTACACTTGCTCTTTTTGATGGAGCTGCCCAATACTCTTTTATTTTATTATTTAGGTGTTTGATATGTCCTTACTTTTGTTTTTGTTTCCAATTTCTTCTATTTATTTCTTGTATCTCAACTGGGCTTTAAACCTCAGTATTCTATACTCGTCTATGTAATCTTTAAAACATGGGTGGGCAACATGTAGCCCATGGACCACTTGCAGCCTGCTAGGGCTGTTTGTGTGGGGGGCCCAGGCCCCACTGCCCCTGAAATCCCAGCAATTCTGTTTGGAAACAAGGCGCACCCTGTTTCTCTGCAGAATGGGGTTCCCAACTGCCCTCCTCCTTGCATGCTCTGTTTCCCAGCAGAATCACTGGGATTTGGGGGTTAGCCACTTCCTGCAGTGGTAGGGGGAGGGATGGCCCTTACAGGGTTCTGAGGGAGCCAGTGCAGGCCCCCCAACCCCCAGAAGTTGCCTACCCCTGCTTAAAAACCTTTAATAAATACAGTATAAAAGTGACAACCACCACCTTCTGAATGTTCAAGCCAAATTGTTGTCAGGACCTGGTGGGGCTTGAACTGGGAATCTTTGGGTACGTGTACAGCTGCTCTATATGATGGACCGCCTAACTGCATGCATACAGTCTCTGCATAGGTAGTATCCTCAGGTCCTGAACTGACCCCGCCCACACAGGCTTGCTGTTTATCAGAATTGTCCCGTGTGATGGCAGCTTCTTGGTGAAGTACCCTCAGGCCCTGGACTGGCTCCTCCCACCCAGGCTGGTTATTGGATCCTCCTGGACAGGAAGGACTATAAGAGGGTTTCCTGTTTCATTTGAGCCTTGTTGAGCAACAAGGTCTTTCTGAGCTCTGGCGTGTTTCTGTATCCTTGCTGGTTCTTCAGTTATGACTTCTGGCCTGTTCCCAGAGGAGGCTGGTTCCTCCAATTTCGATGGGCCAGTGATTCCATTCTGGGTTTTATGTAACCCACAATATCTCTGCATTAGATAGGAGAAGTGGGCAGGTTCAGTCTTTTCTGGCAGTGTGATTCCCATCCATATTTGCAATAGCAAAGAAAAGAAACAACATCAGAGATCAAATTTGAATGTATATTGAAATAAAAGAAATAATTTTCATTGATACACAGAACAGTAATACACAGTCAGGTGATAGTAATACTCTTGATATTATTGACAGTCCAGTTGCTATTGCTCCATAGCAGCAAAGAAGTCACAAGTTTCCTTCCGTTATTAACAGGGTGCACAGAAGGAAACAAACACACCGTGAGCTCACAGTCATTTTACAGTTGTCGCAGTTTTCTTGCGCAGGAATCTAAATCTTCATTCTTAGTTGCTTGTATCCTAAAAACAAGCAAAGCAGGCCTGTGAATAACATAAGTGTCTGAGGGCCTTCCCTCTGGAGCAGCTTTCTCTTCTTGAGCAAGGCTGGACTGCTGGAATCTTCTCAAAGAAGCCAGCCCACCCAGAAGAGCGCTTACTGAGCATGCTCCAATAGCTGGTTCTAGAAAGGGGGGGAATAACCCCACTTAGTGCCAGCAAACACAAGCATGCTAGATTCACCATTCTTTTAACAATGCTGGGAGCAACAACTGAAGCATGGGTTATGTTTAGTTAGAACCTGCCAGAATCCTAAAGGAGCTGTCCAAGGTGCTGGACCATTTGGGGGATAGGGTTCAGCACTTTGGATAGTTCCTTTAGCCTCCCCTGCCTGTTCCTTGATCCTGCCTCCTGGTTTGTCCTTTGCTCTTGGCTTTGTCTTAGTCCTGCCTACTGGCTCCTCCCATGGCTCATGGCTCCCAGCTCCTCGCTCACCTCATACTGCTGCCCATGACCCAGCTCTGACAATTCCTAGTCAACAGGAGTTCAAAAACATGTTGACCATTCAATGTGGTCAATGTTCCTAGCTTTTCCAAAGCATTTTTGAAACAGCTCCTTAAAATGGGTAGTATGTTGCATTATTGTAGTAAAGCTGCAGTCCTATTACTTTTACTATGGAATAAGTCTCATTGAACTTGGTGGAACTTGTTTCTGAGTAAACATGGATAGGATTGCACTGTAAATGTTTGTTGTGACATATCTGGAAGACATAGGGTTAAATCTGAAGAACTGCGAGTGGAAGGGAAATAGCCACCCCTGGTCTGCAAAGACTTTAAAGAGTTCATGCAGTAGTTCTTCAGCAGCTCTCATGCTTATGCCTGCGCAAGAGATTGCACATGATGTTGGCACAAGCAGAACAACAACTTTGGATTTAGTTTCCCTTTTTTCAAGGCTCTAGTGCAGGAGTGTTGAACGTTTTTCAGCCCGAGAGCCAATTCCATTCCAGAGAAGTTCTCAGGGGCCACATTCCAGTGGTGGGTGGCTGAAGGCAGAACTGGCGGGGCCCAAAATGCCAGCATATTTTTAGCTTAAAGCTCTTACTGCCAGTAACGAAGCCTTAGGAGAGGCAGTTCAGCCTTTTAGAATGGGGAAGTAAAACTATACAAAAGCTGGGAAACCACCAAATAAAAGGTGGTGGGCCAGGGGAAGTGGGCACAGCCATCAGGGGGACCCCAGAGGGCTGGATTGGGACTGCATGTGGGCCAGACGTGGTCTCCAGGCTTGGGTTCGGCACCTGTATTCTAGTGCAAAGTATAAAACTGACGTTCCATGAGTGGAAGGAACCCATCCTATCTGATTTGCTTGGATGCCTCCTAGTGTCCATCTGATATACAAAGGATGCAATCCTTAGAGCTACTTTAAGCAAGCCTAAGAACTTACAACAGCCCATTGGCATTTCATGTTCATTAGTGAAAGTCATTAGAGGCTGGTTTCGGTGGAGGAGCTTTTCAAGTTGTGCTCCCATGGTGTTATGTGGGCTGCCCCTCCCCACCCCACTCCCACTATCCAGCTGGGCTGGTGTGTTGTGTGAGCCTATGTGGACACAGAAAATACTAAGCTGGAATTTCATTCTTCACACAGATGTGAAATAGGAATGGTCAGATGGTGTAATGATGCAGGACTGCTAGCCTTGGTTTGTATGATAAATGTGGTTACTGCTACACAGGCATTTCTCCATGTCACCTAAATAACAGGAAAACATCCTCTCCCATGGGTGCCCTACATCACATGGGGCCTTCTTTCTGCTAGCCCCTATTAATAGCCCCTATTGAGAAACAGCAGGGTGTCGTGGTTAGAGTATCAGAGCTGAGCTGGGAAGGCCTGCTTTCAAATCTCCATGCAGCTGTGAAGCTCATTGGGTGATCTTTGGCTAGTCACTATCTCTCAGCCTAGCCTACCTGATAGTGTTGTTTATTTGTTTTGAGGATAAATGGGGAGGCAGGGAGAGAAAAAAATGTAATAATAACCTATTAAGAATTTTTACATTTTGTTCTTCTATAAAATAGAAAGTTTATACAGATTCTGTAGTTTATGTATGAACATCAACCTGCAGAGTAAACAAATGATTCTTTTTTCCTAGGGAAGGAGATACAGCTCATGGACTGCCACTGTTTGAATGATGATTGGTTGATCAGTTTAGGGAACCACCACCCCCAGCGTTTCACTCTTGATCATTGTCACGATGAAGCTCAGAGAATTACTGATGTAGGATTAAAGCAGTTCTTTCAGCTCTGCGAAGGATCTCTTAAGGTAATGTCGCAACTTAGGGAAAATCTTGGTTTTGTTTTTGTAAGCGTAGTAAGATCATAAACACTAATGGCTTTTTAATTTTTTATATGAATAACAACAATTCAAAGGGACATCAAACAAAATGAAACAACAAAAACATTTAAAACTAGGAGTCAGCTTAGAGAAGTAAGAGCCAAATTACATGTTATGCTAATTGTGTAGTGTGTACCTGAGGCTTGTCTTTTTCTTTTTTTAACTCTAGTATAAGTGCACACAGCCTCAGTTTGGATTGAGACCACCGTGCTCTGGAAGGAGAGGGCTAAATCTTCTCCTCTGACATTTTTCCCCCTGAAATCCTGCCCCCCGTGTTAAAAAAAGACAACATTGAAGTCAGTGGAGATTTTTTTCTTTTTTTACCCCCCCCCCCTCCCGCAGGAAGGGGTTCTCAGGTAAAACTGTTGGTATGCTTTAACTTTCCCTTCCTGGAGTGTGGTGGTTTTGATTTGAATATCGGTCATGCATGCTTACACTAGAGACAAGCCTCAGCTACCCAATTAGCATAATGTGTAGTTTGGTTCTAAGTCTTACAGTAATAAATGGAAATATGGAATTGCCCATATTTGATTCCATCTACTATGGTATCCTTCTGGATCGACTCCATGGGATGGGTATTGGAGGCACTGTGTTACAGTGGTTCCAGTCCTACCTGTGGGGCCAGTTTCAGAGAGTAATGTTGGGTGACGTTTAATTCGGACCCTTGGCAATTGAGCTAAGAGGTTCCACAGGGGACCACCTTGTCCCAATGTAGTTCAACATCTATATGAAGCCACTGGGAGTGGCCATTAGGGGATTTGGAGTCAAATGCCATGAGTATGCTGATGACATGCAGCTCTGTCTCCCTGTGACATCTGAATCAGGAGAGGCTGTGCAAGTCCTGAACCAGTGCCTGGACTCAGTAATGGGCTGGATGAGGGCTAATAAACTGAAGCTGAATCCTGGCAAGATGGAAGCCCTGTGGGTGAGTGGTTCCCAAGTCTGGGGGATAGGCTCATTGCCTGTTCTGGATGGGGTTGCACTCCCTCTGAAAGACCAGGTCCATAGTCTGGGGGTACTCCTAGATCCATCATTGTTGCTGGAGGCCCAAGTGGCTGCGGCGGCTCATAGTGCCTTTTACCAGCTTCAGATGGTTCACCAGCTATGGCCTTTTCTGGACAGGGATAGTTTGGCTATGGTGGTACAGACATTAATAACCTCAAGACTGGATTACTGCAATGTGCTCTATGTGGGGCTGCCCTTCAGATCTGGAAACTGGAGCTAGTGCAGAATGAAGCAGCTTGGCTGTTGTCAGGAGCTGCCCCCTTCAGCACGCAATTCCTTTGCTGAGGGAACTGCACTGGCTGCCTATTCACTACCAGGCCAAGTTTAAGGTATTAGTACTAGTGTACGAAGCCCTAAACAACTTGGGACCAGGATACTTGAAAGAGTGCCTCCTTCCTTACCAACCTGCCTGGTCACTGAAGTCATCAGAGGGCATGTTCCTGGTGGTTCCACATGGACCCATGGCCCGGTTGCAGTCCACCAGGAAAAGAGCCTTCAGCATGGTGGCCCCCTTCCTGTGGAACTCCCTGCCTTTGGAGGTCAGGCAGGTGCCAACATTGTGTTCCTTCCAGCACCTCCTGAGGACATTGTTATTTTGAGAAGCCTTCCATAAGTGACCATCTGCGGTTTATAAAATTTGGCCTTATTGGAACTTGTCTTTTTTTTATGTTTTAACATGGTGTTTTATTCTTTTATCTTTGCTGTTCACCACTCTGAAATATTTTGACGTAGAGTGGTATATAAATATTGTAAATAAATAAATAAATAAATAATATTTTAAGAGAAAATTTGAGAAAGATAATTAAGGAGAACCACAAGAGGGAGCTCATAATGCCACATAAAATATGAGGGTAATCTCTTCAGATGAATGTAACAAAAATATATACATTCTGTATTCCTAGATTAAAATTAACTCAGTTTTTTCTCTTAATTCAGACAAGTTGTAATAACTTGTTGCATTAGTCATGTACATTTCAAAGTTGCATCGATTACCTTTCTTTAAAAATTTCGTATTCCTATGTCACTTTCCTTCAAACAACCTGTTTTTCCAGGACAGTATTAGGAAACCGAGGTAGGCATTGAATGGGGAAATAGATAAGATGATTGATGGACTATACATTCACCTGATCTTTTGCATCAGAATAATTAATAACAAGCTAAATAACGTCTAATCTTTTTTTCTTTGGCAGTAGTCTACCTGCTACATGTACTGTGGGTGCTTCCAGATGAGACTTTTAAAGTGCTATCAGCTTGCCTTGTTCACAGGATTTTACTGGGTTTCCACATGACATCATCATTATCCTATAATCCTCCCATGCTTCCCCTTTCTAATCCCACCTTTTTCCATTATGCAGAAAATCCCTCAATTTTTCAAGGTGTGCAATAATAGCACAAACATCAACAGGTCTGGATATTTGATATTGCAACTTTCTGCCAGTTTGCTGGGGGCGTGATTATGATGTTTGATGATGACCTTTGGAGGTCAGGCAGGCGCCAACATTGTGTTTCTTTCCGTGCCTCCTGAAGACATTGTTATTTCAAGAGGCCTTCCTTGCATGACCAGCTGCAGTAATTAAATTCGACCTTATTGGAATTTGTCTTTTAAAAAAATATGTTAACTGTTTTAACCTAGTGTTCTATTCTTTTATCTTTGTTGTTCACCACTCTGAAATATTCTGATGTGGAGCGGTATATAAATATTGTAAACAAATAAAATAAATAAATAAATAAATAAATGTGTGCTGTGATGTTACTGAGGAGCATGTTCCAAGAACATACTGTGGGAGTGTTTCTCTGCAGCTGGGCCATTTTCCCCCCCGGTATATATGCTGTAAGAGCTCTAATGGCTGATAGCACATCCCAAATTGCAGTGTGCTTTCATGGAGCCATGACGATTTTGAGGGAGATGGTGGGGGCAGCATGGAAAATGGAGGAAAACCGCTTGGATGTCTCTTGCTTTGGCATTATTTATAACTGTTACATGTATGTGTGTGTATATGTATATGTGTGTGTGTGTATATATATATGTGTATATATATATATGTGTATATATATATATATATATACACATATACGCTGTTGTGCACTTTGCTCTCTCTATATTTTAAATAAAGGTGGATGTGCAGGTGAATATACTCACCTGCATGCATGCCCACTAAGGAATAAAGAAGTGGGAAGAGGAAATTGCTGGCAGAGGGGAAGGAATTGATGGCAGAGGGGAGGGGCAAGAAGGTACCCTATCGCCACCTCTCTCTCTCTTTTTTAATTGAACCATTTGTAGTGACACAGATCTTTTGTGAATATTGTTTCATGAACAGTGGTGCGGAGAGTCCAAAGAGAGCCTGAAGTCCTTCATTAATAGGTTATTATTGATAGTAAAGTCATTGGACATCAAGCTAACTGCTGAGAGATAAATGAGATTACCAACAGAATAAAAAGATGAAAAGAAAGATGATTTACTTGCTGATTGGAAGGATTTCAGTTTTTTAAAAATTAAAACCAAAAAAGACTATCACAAGGTGGTATTTTTGTGATCCGTGTGATAAGAATTCTTTATTGCTAGCTCAAGTGAGAGCAAGGGGTGCTTTTGCATGTGCTTGCAGTGAAAACATCTTGATGAAGCATGACAGAAGTGGAACCAGAGAGAACAATACGATATCCAGACAAACAAGATGACTTTTTTCCCCTTTTGTCTTTCCCTTGACTTTTCAGTCATGTGAAGTGTTGAATATTTGCTGTGAGATACTGACTCAAGTTTGAGGTTGAAACTACTGTAGTAGGAATCTAGATCACCTTTATGGATCTTCCAGGCCTATTACTTTTATTCTGTTGTTATAGAAACTTTGCCTGGGGCCTGATTAGAATGAAAATATGAAGTAGACAACCCTTTTATAATTATGCTAAGTTATTTTATTTATTTCTGAGGTTTCTACTCTGTACTTCTAAAATATAAACAAGATGGCTTATTAATGTTAAAACAGTAAAAACAAATAACAAAAATATTTATGAAATCATTGCAATTTCCTTTTGTTTCTTTTAGGAACTGAACATAAAAAGCTGCAGTGGTCCTGGCTTTAGAGGGGATACAGTTCTATTTCATGCAAGTACCTTTTGCCATAACCTGACAACTATCGATATAAGCTGGACAGGAGCTACTGATTCAGGACTCATTGCTCTTGTAAAAGCTTCTAGAAGGTAGGAAAAATAAATCCAAACACTTATTTCTTCTTCATGCCATTGAGCACTTACACCACCATTTTGTATGATGCATCTTCAAAAACAAGGGAAGAGACCGGTTATAATAACTAGTTATCATTTTAAAGATCATATGAGACACACAAGCAGTTTGGAGATCGTGTGAGACACGTGTGGAACCTGCAAGAAAATGTTGAAACGTGGTATTCTGTCCTAATCGCACATTTCAGAAAGAGACAGTACTGATACTTAAATAATAATAATTATCATCATCAATTACATTTCTATACCGTCCCACGGACTCAACCTTGGCAGAGCTGGGGGTGGCGACGGCCGACAGGAAGCTCTGGCGTGGGCTGGTCCATGAAGTCACGAAGAGTCGGAAGCGACTGAACAAATCAACAACAACAACCGCCCCATAGACAAAGCTCTCTGGGTGATTTACAGAAGTTAAAACATTAAATTTAAAACATATTAAAAGAAGTTAAAACATTACATTTAAAACATTAACATTAAAATAAAAAAAGTTTAAAAGCCATTTACATAAAAGCACACAGACAATATACACAAACAACATGTAACTGAAAACAACTTTGAACTGTCAGTCATAACTAAAGACACATCCAGGACTGATTAAAACTCATCATGTGCTGCCAAATGCCTGGGAAAAGAGATAGGTCTTAACCTGGCACCGAAAAGATAATAATGTTGTCACCAGGCGGACCGCATCAGGGAGTCAGGGACCAGGTTGCACAGATGGGGGGCCACCACTGAGAAGGTGGTGCTCTCTGTTGAAATTCACCTCAGATAGGCTTTGGGTTATAACTTTTGAAGAAAATTTTATTCTGTAGAACAATAAGTAAATCCTTGCTTGAAAAGAATTCTTGTAGGATGTGATACAAGCTTTAAGATAACTCAAACTATTAAGGGATTCAAACTGATGAGCTAAAAAAGGGAAAGCTGGCACAAGGCTCCAGGAGACAGAGAGAGATCCACCAAAACAGCCAACAGCCATTCACAACTGAATTTAATGGTAGCTCAAGGGCTCCTCCCCACTCTAGTTTTACACCAGACCTGAGTAACAGATAAGAGATACATCGATCCAGTCAGGCACAACATATTGACTTGGCTAATGTGCATAATCAGTACTGTTTATGCAGCACATACGGAGTGCTTCTGTTCAGGATTCCTGCCAGCTGTACTGTCTTCTAGGATACTCAGTTCCATTCCTGCCCACCACCAGTGTTCTGCTTTTTCTCTTTCCACATACAGTCAGCATTAGCGCTGTACTGGTAAATGTTGAAGTACAGGCACTCATCATGACAGCCCCCATAGCCACACCCCAAAGGGGAGTCCAGAAATGCAGGTAGCTGTGTTGATCCATCCACCTCTATCTGTGTATTATATATGTCTGCAGGGGGTCACAACAATATTGTTTCTGGGAAAATCCATTCCCCCCCCTCCCGTCCAGCTACTGTGAGACTTGCAGCTAATCTCAGAGGGAACAAGGAAGTCTGAGGGGGATGGCAGATAACATCAGCATCCCTGCTAATCAAAAAGTCCCGGTGCTTCAACCCTGTTAGCCTTGGCTGCACTATACCACTGGTCAACATTCCATGTCTACAGAGCATGCTTATTCATCTTTGGGCTCTTTTGGGGTTGTTGGGTTTTTTGTCATCTTAGTTCCCCCCCCCCCTCCAAGTATTTTTTTTATACTTCTGTAAGCCTTGGGGTTCCCCCAGGCATGCTGATACCAACCTTCCTCTTTTTTCTCAGTGGCCCCATTGTAGCTACTGACACACAGCAGCACCTATTTCACTACTAGAGGAAGTGATATACCATGAGATGAAAAAGGTACAAGCTATATTGCTGAGAGTTCTGTGTATTTAGTATTGCCTATGCTCTTTCGCCAACCCTTTACATTTCATAAAGTTGGGATATGAGATTATGAGATTTAGGCTGCAAACCTATGCATGCTTACCTGGAAGTACGTCCCATTGAACAGAGTGGGACTTAATTCTGAATAAACATGCACCAGATTGTGCTGTTAGTCTATTTTGCTGCCTGATTAATTTCATAGGAACTAGAGTGAGGTGCTTTAATTCCTCTCGGTTTTGGCTAACATTATGTCTTGAAGTCAATATTCATACTGATTCATTTACTGTCAAGAGGCAGTGAGATCAATACAAGTGTCTGTATTTAAGGATGCATCACATGTTATTTTTTCCTTAAACAGAGATATTCAGTGTAAGAAAGTGTTAGGTTGTATAAGAAAATACTGTACTGTATGGAGGGTGATGTGAGGTTTTGCCCCCTATCATCACAACTGAATGTGTGGATATGTATATTCTCTGTCCAGTCAGTGCACTCACTTCAGAAAAAACACACCAGCGGGTTGGCAAACTTCAGGCTTGTAGAATCTACTTTGCTTTTCACTAGAACCTGAAGTCCCATCAGCTGGACCCAGATGCAAAATGGTGTCTTGGGGTGGAGCCATAAAATGGGGTACAGTTGATTACTTACTGCTCCATGTAAAGTGTACACTAGGATAATCTGCATCTAGGGATGTGTGAATCAGCGGAACTTAAGCTCATCAAAGTTCTCTGGAAGTTCGTTCTGAGTCAGTGTATCAGATTGTGATATTTAATTTTTTTTTCTTTCCATGTGAAAATGTACACATAAATTATGTACATTTTTAAGGTATGCATTCCACTCCCATTGATTGAAGCATGTCTGTGTGCATTTTTCAAAAGTACACATTTTTCATGTGCATTTTTCAAATGTACACATTTGATTAAACACATTTTTGGGGTCCAGAAATCACTTTGCAAGCTCAGAAATGTACAGACTTCAACTGCAGATTATGTATGAGTCTTCATTCAGTTCCAGGAGGTGCAAATTAGGTACATTCTGGTAAAAAAATGAACTGAAATGAATTTTTCATATATCCCTACTTGGATATACAGGAGCCCTACTTAGGTGTTCTGAAAGCAAGTTGTTTAAACACCCAAGGAGAAAGAGTGCTCCAGTCCAACCTTTTCCTTTGTCACTTTCAACACCCTGGAGAATCAGTGTCTCAGATCACGTGGAAAGCCCCCATGGATAGAGGAGGCTCTCCAATTCCCACAGTACAGGGTGACGACGGGGTGGGGGTGGGGGGACAGCTACCGCACTCCCCCTCATGTGTTTAATCAACATGCTTAAACATGAGAGCCAGCGTGGTGCAGTGGCTAGAGTGTTGGACTGGGACTCGGGAGATCTGGGTTCTAGTCCCCACCGGTCCATGAAGCTCACTTGGTGACTTTGGGCCAACCACTGACTCTCAGGCTAACCTACCTCACAGGGTTGTTGAAAGGATAAAATGGAGAGGGGGAGGACCTTGTAAGGTGCCATGGGTTGTTCCTTGCAAGAGGAAAGAAGGCAGGATATAAATGTGAAGAAGAAGAATAAATAAAATGCTTTTAGAATGCCTAAATAGAGATTTGTAGAAATCCACATCTGCCTTACTACAGATCAGAGTTTCTAATGCAAAACTCTAATCTGGTCAAGTGAACTGCATATAGAACTGGTCAAAGGCAGCCAATCAGTTTAACAGGTGAGTAAAATGACTGAACAACAACAACAACATGGCTGCTGAGCAACAAGTGATTGTTAGCCATGGCAAAGAATTTGTTTTACTTGTAATTTTACTCGCATTTGTTAAACGCCTGGAAGTTGGAAAGCCTTGCCAATATATTGCAAATTACCCAGAGATCTACTGCTAGATCCCGGTCTACCTTCTGCCCTCTTGCCACAATTTATGCCACCCTTCTTGCATTAGAACAGTGTTTTCTTACACAGAGATAATATCTGTGTAGAGAAGGACAACGTAAGAAGCAGGCTCCAATCAATGAAGCTGTATATTGGTTAATTGTATAAAGAAATGGAAATAACTGCTGTTGCCCTGTGTTTTAGCTTACAGTGCCTTTCTGCCAATGGATGCCAGATTACAGATGATTCAGTCACTACCTTGATGGAAAAGCATGGGAGAAGGTAATTTATATTGCTACAGAAATTGTGCACCAAAATACAAGTATTTACTGCTGGTTGCATTATCAGGGTTTTACGTGGTACATAAGCCTGTGTTGTCTCTCTCTTTCTATTAGCATTGCATTTATTGATTTTGTTTTTGATGTTGGCACAATTCACAAGACATCCCAAAAATGTTCAGTTTCTAATAGGAGAGGTGCCAGTGATGAAGCATGCTTGACAATTGTACTAAGTGACTTGGAAGTCAAACCCATTAATCATAGATATGTGGATCTTTTAGTGGTCACTTAGTGTTGACAGAAAAGAATGCTCTCTCTCAGCTCTTCACCTATCCTAGGACATTGCAAACAAGCTTCAGTTAATTCCTGGCCATTTCTCTGTAGAAAAACACAAATATTTATTTGTGGATTTGTGATGGATGTTTTAAAATAGTGCTTATTGGGTGTGGGGGGAACATAAGTTTAGCATGAGTGTTCTGTGACTGGACAGCTGGTGCTTACAATAATTGCACTTTTGGTGTACTCACAGCTCACAATACATTCATAGTGGAGTACACATTCTATGCTATACGTAAGAACAGGGGTCCCCAACTCTTTGGACCAGTGTGTGGGCATATTTGGAATTTTGAGAGTGTCATGGGTGCACCCATAAATGTTTGCCATCAGGGGGCTTGCCCATTCACAAAATGGCCCATTCACAAGATGTGCCCCATGGTGGGGCACGGCCAGTCACACAACAGCCGTTTTCCAGAAGGCAAAACTGGTGAAGCTAAAAGAAAAGAAAGCCTCATTGTGTCTGTTTAAAACTTTCATTGACAGAGTTGCAGGAATAATAATGTCATTTTTTTTCTCTTTTGAGGCCTGTCAGTAAAATGTACATCCCCCTCCCCTCCCCTCTTGTTGTTGTTGTTGTTCAGTCGTTCAGTTGTGTCCGACTCTTCGTGACCCCATGGA
The DNA here is from genome assembly GCF_057233095.1 of Heloderma suspectum. Classification (NCBI taxonomy): domain Eukaryota; kingdom Metazoa; phylum Chordata; class Lepidosauria; order Squamata; family Helodermatidae; genus Heloderma; species Heloderma suspectum. The sequence goes on from NC_139459.1 coordinate 94,494,002, forward strand.
CCATAGCACGCCAGGCCTTCCTGTCCTGCGCTCTCTCCCAGAGCGTGCTCAAGTTCATATTCATTGCATCGGTGATGCTATCTAGCCATCTCATCCTCTGCCGTCCCCTTCTCCTTTTGCCTTCAGTCTTTCCCAGCATCAGGGTCTTTTCCAGAGAGTTTTCTCTTCGCATTAGGTGGCCAAAATATTTGAGCTTCAGCTTCAGTATCTGTCCTTCCAATGAGCAGTCAGGGTTGATTTCCTTTAGGATTGACTGATTTGACCTCCTTGCAGTCCAGGGAACTCGTAAGAGTCTTCTCCAGCACCACAGTTCGAAAGCATCAATTCTTCAGCGCTCAGCCTTCCTTATAGTCCAGCTCTCACAGCCATACATTACTACTGGGAAAACCATAGCTTTGATGAGACGGACCTTTGTCAGCAAGGTGATGTCTCTGCTTCTTACTATGCTGTCTAGGTTTGCCATAGCTTTCCTTCCAAGGAGCAAGCGTCTTTGAATTTCATGGCTACAGTCACCGTCTGCGGTGATCTTGGAGCCCAAGAAAGTAAAATCTGTCAGTGCTTCCATTTCTTCCCCTTCCATATGCCAGGAAGTGATAGGGCCAGATGCCATGATCTTAGTTTTCTTAATGTTGAGTTTCAAACCAGCTTTTGCACTCTCCTCTTTCACCCTCAACAAGAGGCTCTTGAGATCCTCTTCGCTTTCTGCTATTAGGGCGGTATCGTCTGCATATCGGAGGTTGTTGATAATTCTCCCAGCAATCTTAATTCCGACCTGTGATTCATCCAACCCAGCATTTCTCATGATGTACTCTGCATATAAGTTAAATAAGCAGGGTGACAATATGCAGCCTTGTCGTACTCCTTTCCCAATTTTGAACCACTCAGTTGTTCCATGTCTGGTTTTTACTGTTGCTTCTTGACCCTCGTACAGGTTTCTCAGGAGACAGGTAGGGTGGTCTGGTACTCCCATCACTTTAAGAATTTGCCACAGTTTGTTGGGATCCACACAATCAAAGGCTTTAGCGTAGTCAATGAAGCAGAAATAGACATTTTTCTGGAATTCTCTTGCTTTCTCAATGATGCAGCGAATGTTGGCGATTTGATCTCTAGTTCCTCTGCCTCTTCGAAACCCAGCTTGTACTTCTGGTAGTTCTCGGTTCGCATACTGCTGAAGCCTAGCTTGTAGGATTTTGAGCATCACCTTGCTGGCATGTGAAATGAGCGCAATTGTGCGGTAGTTTGAACACTCTGTGGCATTGCCCTTCTTTGGAATTGGAATGTAAACTGACCTTTTCCAGTCTTGCGGCCATTGTTGAGTGTGCCAAATTTGTTGGCATATTGAATGCAGCACTTTAACAGCATCATCTTTTAGGATTTTAAATAGCTCAGCTGGAATACTGTCATCTCCGCTAGCTTTGTTGTTACTAATGCTTCCTAAGGCCCACTTGACTTCACTCTCGAGGATGTCCGGCTCAAGTTCAGTGACCGCACTATCATGGCTATCAGGGACATTCAGATCTTTCCTGTATAGTTCTTCTGTGTATTCTTTCCACCTCTTCTTAATCTCATCTGCTTCTGTTAGGTCCCTGCCTTCCTTGTCCTTTCTCATGCCCGTCTTTGCACAAAACGTTCCCTTGAGATCTCTAATTTTCTTGACGAGATCTCTAGTCTTTCCCATTCTGTTGTTTTCCTCGATTTCTTTGCATTGTTCATTTAAGAAGGCCTTCTTGTCTCTCCTTGCTATTCTCTGGAACTCTGCATTCAGTTGGATATATCTTCCCCTTTCTCCCTTGCTTTTCACTTCCCTTCTTTCCTCAGCTACTTGTAAAGCCTCATCAGACAGCCACTTTGCTTTCTTGCATTTCTTTTTCTTTGGGATGGATTTCGTTGCTGCCTCCTGAACAATGTTACGGACCTCCGTCCATAGTTCCTCAGGCACTCTGTCTATCAGGTCTAATCCCTGAAATCTATTCCTCACCTCCACTGTATATTCATAAGGGATATGATTGAGGTCATACCTGAATGGTTTAGTGGTTTTCCCTACGTTCTTCAATTTCAGCCGAAATTTTGCAAGAAGCAGCTCATGATCTGAGCCACAGTCAGCTCCAACTCTTGTTTTGACCGACTGTATGGAGCTTCTCCATCTTTGACTGCAAAGTACATAATCAATCTGATTTCGATATTGACCATCTGGTGATGTCCATGTGTAGAGTCGTCTCTTGTGCTGTTGGAAAAGAGTGTTTGCTATGATCAGCGTGTTCTCTTGGCAAAACTCTATTAGCTTTTGTCCTGCTTCATTTTGTACACCAAGGCCATGCCTGCCTGTTATCCCGGTGATTTCTTGACTTCCTACTTTAGCATTCCAATCCCCTATGATGAAGAGTTCATCTTTTTTTGGTGTTAGTTCTAGAAGGTGTTGTAGGTCTTCATAGACCCGATCAACCTCAGCTTCTTCGGCATCAGTGATTGGGGCATAGACTTGAATTACTGTGATGTTGAATGGTTTGCCTTGGATTCGTACTGAGATCATTCTATCGTTTTTGAGATTGTACCCCAGTACTGCTTTTCCCACCCTTTTGTTGATTATGAGTGCTACTCCATTTCTTCTAAGGGATTTTTGCCCACAATAGTAGATATGATGGTCACCTGAATTAAATTCGCCCATGCCTGTCCATTTTAGTTCGCTGATTCCCAAGATGTCGATGTTCAATCTTGCCATCTCATGTTTGACCACCTCCAGCTTACCTTGATTCATTGATCTGACATTCCAGGTTCCTAAACAATATTGTTCTTTACAGCATCGGATTTTCTTTTCACCACCAGACACATCCACAGCTGAGTGTCCTTTCGGCTTTGGCCCAGCCGCTTCACTCTTTCTGGCACTACTTGGAAATTCCCTCTGCTGTTCCCCAGTAGTATATTGGACACCTTCCGACCTGAGGGGCTCATCTTCCGGCGTCATCTCTTTTAGCCTTGTGATACGTTCCATGGGGTTTTCTTGGCAAGAATACTGGAGTGGGTTGCCATGTCCTTCTCCAGTGGACCACATTTTGTCAGAACTCTCTGCCATGACCTGTCCGTCTTGGGTGGCCCTGCACGGCATAGCTTATGGCTTCACTGAGTTACGCAAGCCCTTTCACCACGACAAGGCACCCTTATAAATCAGATCAGTAACAGAACCAGCTTATAAAAGAATGTTTGACGTTCGCTGATGCGTAAATTTTTAGATTTGTGGAAAGAGTGGTAGGATTTTGCATGCTGGAAGCCTTATTTTAAGTTAATAATGTTGTCATCAATCAAGTACTTTGCTTTAATTTACAGCAGTTTGAACCTGTATGTTAATTGACTGTTTGGGAATACAGCCTACAGCTCACTTACTGACTAAGTGAGCATGAATGAGTCTATGTTTCTATGTGGGATAGTATCAGGCCTCCTTTTCCTTAGAGGAAATCTATTCCGTAACATTCATGTAGCATATTGCACATCTTTAACTAAATTACTTTATGTTAAGATGAGGGACTCTGGTCTCAATAGGAAGTCGTCCAGGTCCTGTAAAATGCTTCGGCATGAAGAATCTATTTATTACTTTGAGTTTTTATCATAGCCTTCCTTAAAGGGTCCAGGTCTTGTTACAAGTATAATACATTTAAAGCAACAGGAAATAGCATGCTGACATTAATATAATAGGATATAATTAAAATACCAGTGCCAACATCTAATTTAACCACAGGCAACAAACTGGGCTAAGAAAATTGGTGTGGCAGCTTTTCCAGGAGATACTGAAACTCACAGTCCCCAAGCCATGGTCTGAGGGCATGTAATGTAGCAATCTTGCTGAAGCTAAGCATATCTAGGACTTGTCAGTGTTTGGATGGAGTCTGCTGGGGAACCCTTATGTACTCCACCTTGAGTTCCATAAAGGAAGAAAGGTGGGCTAAAAATGAAATGAAATATCAATTTAGGGTGTTTTGTAGACCAGTCTCCAAAAACACCTCTCAGTCTCTCTTTGTAAGCTATCTCAGGTATGTTTAATAGAAACGCAGTTGACACATTTTATAACTAAATAATTTGTACTCATCATATGGATGTATTATACATATGTTACATTCAAAGGATTGCTCTTTGTTGATCTTAGAGGTTACCCTCCGCTTAGAGGAAAGGAGTAGTCTAGCAATCTTAAAATTGCTTGGAACATTTACCTTAAAAGATGGTTGAATATATTTTATCACTTCTTATCCAACAATTGGTAGAGATAAGAAGAGAAGGGTTGCCACTGCTGGGTTAGATCAGTAGTCCTTGTGATTTGGCATCCCATCTGGCAACAACAGCCAACAGATGCTTCAGGGCAGTTGACAGGCAGGGCATGATTCTCTGTTGTTAATCACCAGCATTTGGAAACTAGAGATATTCTGCATCTGAAAATGGAAGCTTCATTATTGGCTATCATGCCTGGTAGCCAGTGACAGACTTGGCCACATATCATTGTTAAACTTCCTTTTCAAAAGGTGTTTGGTTTTTTTTTGCTAATTGCCCTGATAATCTGTTGCAGAGTTAAAAGCCAGTGCCTTAAATTAGCACAAACATTCAGTACTAACCACTTTTACATTTCACTTGAGTTACCTCTTGGAAATATGCACTAGACAAATTCTATGCTGAACTATTGAAACTATCAAAGCTGAGTGCACAACGTTTTGGGGTAATCACTGAAATGAAAATGACAGATTATTATTATTATTATTATTATTATTATTTTTAATAGAAAGGAAGCACACTAATGTCTCAAGACAAATTTGACTGTACAGTATTTGCATGGCCTACTTTATTGTGTGTTTGCCTAGAGATTTCTAGTTAAATACTGTCTATCGCAGGCTGGCTATGGCTCACACAGAGGGCACGTGGTTGCCTAGGGCAACAAAATGTTTAGTTATGAAACTTTTAAAGTTAATTTTAACCCCATCATACATTTTGTTCACAGTTGTACTAAACACACATGAATATATATAACATATATAATTTCATGAAAATTAATTAATTTTTATTTATTTGTTTATTTACAATATTTATATACTGCTTGACATCAAAAGATTTTGGAGCGGTGAACAGCAAAGATAAAAGAATAAAACACCATGTTAAAACAGTTAAAACATTTTAAAAGAAACAAGGTCTGGTAAGACCGAATTTAATAAACCATGGCTGGTCGCTCAAGGAAGGCTTCCCAAAATAACAATGTCTTCAGGAGGCACCAGAAGCAACACAACACAAATTAATACAGTGCAAAACATCTGTATTTGTTAAATATTACCATTTATAGTACCTAACAGATGGTAACCAACATCTCTTGGAGCAGTGCTTATTTTCCTCTCCCTCCCTGCAAATTGTATGATCTTGCTGAATTTTGCCAGTTACAAGCCAGTCAGGATCTATATCCTTTAATTAAAATTTTCTTACACCCCCTGCTGCTTTGTGCCTCACCCACTGCTGTCTTGCTTTAAAGATGATCTACAATACATGTTCTCTTAATTATTGAACCTTGCCCTTCAAATCACACTTAGTTCTGTTTTAGTAATGACTCGAGCCCTATGTAGGCATTCAGCATGCTCACGGGAAGGATAAAATTGGGGAAGTTATGTGGGTGTGCACACAAGTCCCACCACTCCTGTGTTGAGTGCAGAGGTCTGAAGGGGGCTTCTTGCCTCCTCTTGAATGCAAAGCCTCTGTGCGATTGGGAACCCTGATAAACAGGGAGTCCACAACTGTAGGGAGCCTTCTGCTCATATTCAAGCATGTGTAAATAGACCCCCACATACACTTCAGAGCATTCAGCATGAGAAGGTCAAGGACTGATGGGATGTTGATTTTTGTGGAGTGGGGTGGGGGGGCTTGCATGTGTGCCCACATCATTTCCCCACTTTTAGCCCTCAAATGAGCAGGCTGAATGCCTGTTTCCATAATCAGACTTGTGTAATAGAGGAGAGATCTTGCATGTCACTCCCCTGGGTGAAAATGTTGGCAGGGGAAGGGTGTATAATAATAATGTTAGGATGTACATCTCTTTTTCTAAGTACTTCATATACATTATCTTTCAACCATGTAAGACAGGCCAGTATAATTATTGGCAGGCTTTGATGCAGAGTTGAGGCTGAGAGGCAGTGGCTTGTCTGAGGCCACTCAGGGAGTCTGAGGCTAGGTTAAAAACTTTTACCTCATGACGCATGATCTGAGCCATTATACTACATAATGCTGAACTGTGTCTTTTTATTAGAGGTAGAATGTGTGTTCATTATCATTCCCAAATGCTTGGGACATGAAAATGAGCTATGGTGATCTTGCTTGTGACCTAAACATACCCTAAGAACTGATTCCAAAGATATTTACACATGACATTAATCCTGCCTCTAATTACTTGCACTTATGCATGTGAGAAGCTTCCATGCGTGAGTCTCATGAATTACAGAATCCATAATATTATCTATGATATATAAACAGTAATAAACATTCCATAATTACATCAAGGTGCAATTTCCAACAGATTTAGTAACAAAGCAATAAGAATTGAACCCAGATCATATAGTGAAATCTGGCAGGTAAGATACGCTAAGTAAACTATATGGCTATGTATGAAAGTATAAATATGAGTTGCTGTGTGTTTTCATAATTGTTGTTTGCATTTTATTACATCTTAGGTATACAGAGCTTAGATTTTCAAAGTGGTTTAAAGCAAAACCCAAAGCAGTTTAAAGCATTACAAGTGGACTGCACAATATCTCTCCACTACAATTATGTGGTATGATCTCATACAGTGTATATTTGTGCATTATAAAATCTCTTATTTCTTGTTCATTAATGGGCATACTGATTTTAACTGACTCATTCTAGCTACCACATATGAAGCATTTGGATCCAAGAGGCTCTTTTGTTGTTCAAGTCCTAGTACATCATGTTCAGTGAAATTTATTTGAGGCTCTGCACAAGACTGTCTGGGAACTGCTTTTTGCACGTCTTTTTCTAATCTGTACTGATTTACTCTAACTCCTTGGTCCATTGATATTTTCAGCCTGCTGGCTCTTTTTTCCTTTGGATAATTTATGCTACAAGAAGTATATTTTATTCTTTCCTATGAGTAGGCTTTCCTATTTCATGTTTTAAATCTAATTCATTGTATACAATAGCAACTACAAACAAACATGGAGGTTTATCCAGGGTGGGATGAGGAGAGAACTCCCTGTTCTATGCCAGAGGAATTTTCCTGATCCTTATAGCTTTACTTTGCTTAGCTTTACTTTGGCTTGATCTCTCTAGCACCAACTTTATAATATGCCCTGGCATCACTGAGCATTTGCTTTCTGGCTGTCATGGCTGCAAAATTAGAGAAGAACACGATATGAAAGATCTTCTTTTTAAAAGCTTAATTAGTATTTGCTCCTAGCCTTGATTTCTAAAAGACTTTTTCATACCTTGTTTTATTTCATAATTTTTGATTCCACCATTACTGTTCTTTTTATTGTGAAATGTTGAAGCACAGTGGAATGCAATGATTCTTCTTGCTGATGTGTTTACACATGGCAGATGTATTTGCACAATGCAGAATGCTCCAACTGAGTACAGTAAAAGCATACAATGAATTTGTGTGCCAGCACAGAGTACAAATAGGACTGCTACAGCATCTGAGATAATGCAGGGAAATATAACAGAACTGCTTAAAAGATGATGGGAGCAATATTGAGAGGAGTGACTAATAAATAAACCAGAATCTAGACCACATGATTTACTCTCTGCAACAGATTAGTTTTCTGTCCATGGTTTCTCCAGATTTGCCCTAGGTTTTTATTTTACAAAAAAATGGTTTTAATTCCTTTATGGGTCCAGCCTCCAGCTGTGTCTCCAACATGGTGTCCCTGGGCATTAATACACATACAGACACCTTCCTTGGTGCTCACCAGGCTCCATGCCCCCCCCTACATTTTATTTTATTTCTTAATATATTTTTTAAAAATTAGGAGGCTGGCATGCTGCAAAATGAAATTCTGCCCTCCAGCACCATCTTTATTAAGGGTTCAAAAGAGTGGCTTTGTGTTTTGGAGCTCAGACCCTGCCTTTGTCTTGTATTTAAGTTCTTAGGCAAGTTACTTTTATTTTAGTCTCACCAGTTTGCCTTCTAGGAAATGGGTGTTTTGTGGCTAGCAATGCCCACCATGGGAGCCATTTTATGAAAGGGCAAGCCACCCCTGGAAGCCATTTTGTGAGAGCACCCATGACATTATCTCAAAGCTCCAAATGTGTCCACTGACCCAAAGAGGTTGGGGACCCCTGGGCTAGAATGTACATCGAAATTCCAGGTGCAAGAAAAGCAAAAAAATAACAATACAATTTTGTCCCAATGCAGATTTTAAATGCTGCCAATCTGTTACTAAGAGATCAGGAGCTAGCCTCAGTAAAGCATACTCCCTCACCTGCCTCCAATTCTTCCTCCCTTCCCATGTTCGATTTAAGTATGTGGTACAGCACAATTCTATATGTATTTCCTATAAATGTTTCATTAGAAGAAAGTCCCACTGTGGTCAATGTCACTTAATCCCTAGTTTAAGATTACAGCCTTACAGCACAGTCCTAAAGATGTCTACTCATGTATGCACTGAGTGCACTGGAGCTTATTGTTAGGTAAGAAGGTATGAGATTTCAGCCTTAGTATCCCTAACACTAACCAACTTTGACCATACATCTGTCCTGGACACTAGCATAGAGGATGGGCTGAAATTCCCCACTCCTTTGTGAGACTATTCACACCTCTGTGAAGTTGGGGGAAATATTCATGATTTTCGGGGGGGGGGGATTCTCAGAATGTTCAGATGGGATGGGCTTACCTTTAAAGGCAAGGTAGCTCAGTTGTTGTTTTTAAACAGGAGATGCTCCTTCAAGCAGCATCTGCTTCAAGCAGCAGCAAAGCTCCCTCCCACCCTGTAAAACAAACAAACCCTCAGCCATGTCATTTTTAAAAGAAAGCCCATCACTACTCAACCATTCTGAGATTTGGTCCCCTGAAGATTAATCTGATCTTCAGGGAGTGTTTCTCCCACCCCCCAAAATGCTAAAAATAAGTCTAGGCCAAACTACCAGCCCAGCAGTAGCTAACATCTTAACCAGGTTCAGATCCTTGTTAAGGTGGGAACCCTGGTTAGCATTAACCATGGTTAGTCTTGAGGCTGAAATAATTAGGCCATGGTTAAGGCTGACAAGGGAAGGGAGGAAAGAAGATGAAGGGTGCATGAATTCACAGCCTGCCCTTAGCCTTAACCATGGTTGAGAGATTGGCAATGTTATGTCTGCACCAGGTCTTAATCTAATAACTGAAAGTACTTAGAATCATGATTCTATATCTTGATCCCCATATACCGCATATATGGCATCTTTAATTATGTAAGATGCCTTGTACTTTTATGGCCTTGGAAATAATAGGTTGTGTTTCCACCAGCGATTTACTCCAACCTGGCTGCACGGGGAGGTCTCTGTTTTTCCATGACGTTGTGGCCATTCAGCACCAGCCCTGCATTTTATCGCTGAAAAACCACTTCTTCTGAGACTGCTTATAGTCTGACTTTTCCAGCTTACTGCGGCTCCATTACTGACCTGTTTCCACAATCACACTGGGTCCAGTATCATAGTCTTGCCCGTGGAGCGTGTAGCCCAGACTTTGAGGGTGTGTTGCTCTGGCCTCAGTGACCCAACCCTTTCCCTCCCTGTTTTCCAGAAGTTTCCTTACCATTTTGGAGCAGGATGCCAAGAGACCAGCTTTTAAAACATCATTGAAAATAAGCACTAGAACACAGCCCATGACCCCAGTCAAGGGGTGTTTCCTCCCATTGTGCTGAATGAGGCTTGCCCTCTCAGTGACCACAGAAATAACAGAGAAGCCCCTCAATTGACAGGGCACCTATCAAAGCCCAATTCCTTAAATGCGATTAAGTGTGATCTCGAGGCTTTGGTCCATTGCCTTAGGACGTAACTCCTTCACAGCTTCCATATAGAGATCCTGTGCATTAAAATGGGGGCTGGTTTCAGTCTCTTTTCCACAACAAACCCATTAGTGTCTCCTCAGAAGTAACTCCCATTGTGGTGGATGAGACTGAGATTCCCCCTCATTTGAAATGGCATACATTAAAGCCCAATTCCTTAAGTGCGTTTAAGTGACCAAGCGAGGCTCCGATGAATTGCCTTAGGAAGAAAGTACTTTGTAGCTTCGTTATAGCTATCCTGCGGGTTACAATGGGGGCTGGATTCCCTTTGTGTTGACTGCTCTCTTTCCCACAACAACCCCATTAGTGACTCCTCAGAAGTAACTCCCATTGTTCTGAATGAGGCTTGCCTTTGAATGCCTACATCAGAATTTACAGGGATTCCCCCTCAATTGAAATGGCACACTTTTAAGATCAATTTCTTAAATGCAATTAAGCACGATCTGGAGGCTTTGTTCCATTGCCTTAGGACATAACTCGTTCACAGCTTCCATATAGAGATCCTGTGCATTAAAATGGGGACTGGTTTCGCTCTCTTTCCCACAACAAACCCATTACTGTCTTGTCAGAAGTAACTCCCACTGTGGTCAATGAGGTCCTCTGGGTTAAAATGGTTGCTAGTTTCCCTCTTTGTGTTCTCTCTCCCCACTTCCCAGCATAAGCATATGTATGTCTACTCAGAAGTAATTCCCATTGTGCTCAATGAGGCTTGCTCCTGAAATGCAGGTGCATCTGGACTTTCAGGGGAAAGGAGAAAGTGGGGGAGGGGGGGAAGCCTCTCTTCACAGCAAAGCTGATTCCTTTTTAAAATCCCATACTCCTGCATTAGCTTCTCCTTCCGTTGTCCTGGCCAAGGAGGCGGGAACACTGATGAGGTAATCAGACCCAACCCAGTTTCCACTCAGACTCCACCCAACCATCAAGAAAATAATTCGATTAGAGCTCAGTGGAAACAGCACAGAGCCCCAGGCTACAGCGATGATAAGCCAGGACTTTACACCATGGAAACTGGAAAAGGAGAAGATGCAATTGGGGAAACATCGCAACGAAGTTGCAAAGTGAAGCCGATAGCATGGAAACACACCCATAGTTAATTCTACTGGTCTTAACATGAAAGCTGGCTTATTTTAGAGCATTTCCAGTTTAATTAATGATTAACATATTTAGAGTGTTTCAGCTTTATTGCATTTTAATGTGTTCTATTGTTTTAATCTGTTTTAAATTGTTTGGTAAGCAGCTTGAGTGCCATTTTTTGGTAGAAATGCAGAGTATACATAAAAAATAAATAAACAAAACCTGTTATTTCATTAAATCAATAATTTTATCTACTACTTTCATATGCTGTCTCAGGTCAGAATTTGGGATTGAATACAGTTATGATACCTATACGCAGCCGGACTTTTTTTTTTTTAAGTGCTCTGGGCAGGTATATGCAGTAGTGGTTTTAATGAATGTTGAATTTATCACATTAGACGACAAGATTAACTTTCTTGATAATATCTTGTATCCTTCTCCAGCCTTAAGAAACTGGAAATATTTGGCTGCCATGCTATTACTTCCAAATGCTTGAGATTGGTTGCTGTGAAGTGTCCAAATCTAAAAATTCTGAATATTGGAAGAGTTCACAAGATTACTGAGGACTGTTTGGCAAAAATAGTAAACTCTATGAGAAAACTAACTAGTCTCAACTTTACGGGGCTCAGTATGGTAAGGGCAGTTTGTGTCTCTGATGTATATTCACCTCTGTTCTCTATCTTCTTTATTTGTCTAGAATACTTTTTTGTAGATGTTAGGGATGGGCAACTTAAAGATGTGGATTACTAGATGTGTTCAAAGCTAATTTGTACAGATCACAGGATCTTATTGGCGTTCTGAAATGCCATGGTGTCTTTTTTTAAAAACTTAGTTCAAACGTTGACTTTTGTGCAGATAGGTTTGAACATGCGATAGCAAAATGCGTGGAGACCCAGAAACCAGAAGGTGAGTTATTGAACATTGGCTACAAATTTCATCCAAATAGGATATAACTATTGCCATTGTAGTTACGCTTGCAATAGTATGCACAATGGCTAAAATGTGCTTGTGCAGTCTTTCTTCTTTCTTTTTAAATATGTTATTAGTTTTCCAGAACAAGATTAAACAAACCATCAGAAAGAAAAAAATAAATAAAAAGAAACACATTGGATTTAAGTCTACTTACTGACAGAGAGTAGTACGTTTAACATATATGTATACATTTTTCCCTTTACCTTTAAAACCAAGATATAGGTGGAATCCATAGGTTACTTGGAGGTTTTCCTTATAAATCTTCACCGTAACAGATTAAATTTAATCTCTTTTCCATAGTTTGAGGAAAGGCTTTGACAAATACTGCTGTGTATGTCCCTGATCAGTATAAAATAAAATCCTGCCATATTTTATAATAGTCAGATGTTTTGACTTTGCCTTGAGCAAGTTTCAATTGGCACATCAATTTTTCTCCGATAGCTATTTGTTGTGGCAGTCTTTCAATGGTCTAAATTGAAGTTTGTCACAAGTTAATTCCACCACAAAGATGCTGCATAGTAAATGCTGCATAGTGTTCAAATGTGACATATCCACCAAATTCATGCACAATGGATTAAGTGCAATTTCAATCAAACAGACTTCCGCTCATGCAACTGGACTTCCCCTTGCTCTCTTTCCCCCTGCAGTCCCCTGTACACCCCCAAATTTGCTCTGAATAGTCTCCCTGCAACTCTCTGGAGCAGAGATTGAGGGATGCACTTGGGGACTGAAGGGGGGAAGGGAAATCCATTCTACCAGCTGTCAAGAACAGTGGCCTGCTTTCCCACCATGAAGCTGGCCCCTGCTTTTACATCTGATGCAGCCACCTGGGAGTGTGTTATCAGGGAAGCTCCTTGGCTCTGCCACTCAAGGTCAAGCTCAGTTCTTGTTAATTGGAAAGCGCTAACAGGTGGGCTGGGTGGGGAGATCCTGCCTCTTCTGGGGTGGGGTGGTCCACCAAGGGGCAAGCTGGTGATTGGCTGAAGGAAAATTTGCCCTGGGTTGCCAGGACTGAGCCTTAAAAAGAGCTGAAGTGGAGGTGTGTGGGTCTCCTTTTGTCATGGTGGTTCCTGGACCTAGCTTGATGGCTGGTCTCTATCCTGGGAAGTCCTTACTGCAGTATGTACAAGGAAAGCTAGCCAGCTTTGTTATTTTTGCTTGGGTGTGTGGTTAAAAGGCTCTCTATGTAACCTGGTTATTTTTGTTTTAGTATTTCAGCTTTGTACCCCTTTGTACAATTTACCCCGTCCCTCCATCCTTCCCGTTCCCTCTACCCCCTTTACCTTAATAAACATTTACCCAACTTAACGTTGGTGTGGTTTCTTCTGGTATCCTCAGTGCTAATTTCAGTGTCTTTTGGCCTAGGAGGGTGGCTGCTTGATATTTTTGGGGACTTGAGCCTAGGTCTGGTCGGTCCTACCTTGCAGGAGGATTGGAATTAGTTCCAGCGCTCCTTCACATCAGTGCTTTCTGTTCCAGAGTTGAATACAACCTGCAGAGTGCAAATTATGCTCATTCCATTTTACAAAAATACAAACTGGCATGAGTATTCCCAGTGTGAGGCTCGTACTACTGAAGCAATCACAGAGGCTTGATATATGTGGTGCTTTTATTAGTGTAATGCAAGAGTTACGTTGTTATGTGTTCTGTTCTTTGTGATCCTGTCAAAACTAAGGGGGACGGCACCAGCAGTAAGTTCTACAGAAGAACCATGCACAGTGGTTTTTACAGCTAATGTTCTGCCAAATTAATTATACTAGTTCATGTTGTGAGCAGGTGATTTCAGTTTCATAGTAGAACGAAACCACTGGGAAAGTCTGCATCTCCTCCTGTATAGGGCTGCTGAGATTTATAAGACTTTATCATGACTAGGGTTGCCAACTGATGAGCCTCCTCTGGTATGAACCAAATATATATCATACGCATACCTTCCTCTTTCATTGTTTTTGGGGGAGTTGCTGCAGAAATCCGTATGTTACAGTGGGAATGTGTGTGTAAAGTTGTAGAGCTATAAGTGACAGGAGATTGAACTAGATCAGGGATGGGGACTATGTGGCCCTCCAGATGTTGGACTGCAGTTCCCATCAGGCCCAGCCAGCCCAGCCAATGGTGAAGGGCATTATAGTCCACCAACATCTGGAGGGCCACACATTCCACATCCCTGAACTAGATGAAGAGTATACAGAATTAACTGAGTTCTTTACTGGAATATGTGTTGTGAGCCACCATGGTTCAGTGAGCAGAGCAGAAGTTGCAGAATGACAGTAAATTGACAGGTATCTTGGGCACAGCCCCATTTTATTTTAATGTGGGCATGCAATGGGAACATAGCTTTGTTTTGCATCATTTCTCATCGGTTTCCTTCTCACTATAAATTCATAACGTCTACTGGGAGTCCTGGTGGAGATGCAATTTTTTCCCATCCTGGATCGTTAAAGGATCAACAGTAGGTGCAATCCAGACCCCAAACAAATCACATAATCCTCTTTCTGCTGTAAACATTGGAGTACGCAGGCATTTTCCATATAAAGCGTTGCTCCTACTTTGTATGCAGAAGATGAGAAGAGAGGAAAGGCTGGTTTTAGTGATAAGTGTGGCAAGCAGGAGAGAACATATAAAATGGAAAGAGACTTGAAAGATGTATTGACATAAAATCAATTGACTTTGTGTATGGGATTGCACTGAACACTGAGTTTGTTACTTGAATGTTGTACAGGAAAGGAAAGGTTGAAGGAAAGGCAACATAAGGAAAGGCAACATGAACTCTTTTGATCCAAACAAGTCTCATCCTTTTTCTGTCTTTATATTCAGCCAGAAGCTGATTACCAATAAGGAGAAGTACACTTTAGAGCAGGATCCTTTAATGCACCATGGTATGGACTTAATCATCTGGGAGTTCTTCAGTGTAACAAGAATGCCTTACTCTGAACTCCTTTTAAAAAATTCTCGGCTAATCAGAAAATGATGGCAGTTAAACTCATCACACCAAAAGGAAGTAGCAGTCATGTCTACAGCTTTGGAAGGCTTTAAAATACACCTATAATATACCTATATATACTTTGAGCAGCCACAAAAACAGATCTTTGGTCAAAAGCTTTTCAAAAAAGACACAACCTTTTTGAAAAGACAGCGAAGGGGTAGCTTTTTCCTCACCTCTTTCTGGAGGAAGTTCCATATTTTCAGAGCAGTTGGCTCTGAGCTGTTGCAGCCGTTTCTATACGAACCTGCCGCCAAGCTCTCGGAGATAACAATACGCCTGCTGGCTAGACATCAACTTGTGAGCAGGCTCATGCTGGGAGATACAGTCCTTGAAGTACAAGAGTCGTGGGCTGTCCAAGGCTTTAAAACTGGCACTTTGAATTGAGTCTGGAAGCAAATTGGCAGCCAGTGCAACTAGTGCATAACAAGTTGAATATCTGCACGCCTTCCAACAACAGTTAGTGTTCTGCACCAGTTGAAGCATATTACACCTTTGTACTCCTCACTGGCTTCATCCCCTTTCTTTACTTTAAGCTTCTTGTACTCGACTTTCAAGTGTTTCCATGGTCTTGTTCTTCCTATATCTATCTTCACTTTCAATATGCTCTTCCTTGGAAGCTTTGCTCCTCATTGTACAGGCACCAAGCTTTTAGTTAAGCCTAAGATTATCTTCCCTGTTTGCGTCCTTTTCCCTTTGCAGCTTCTTGCCAGTGGAATGCACTTTCATTTCACAACTGACTTTCTTCCTATGTTATTACATTCAAGTGCCTTTAAAAAAAGCACACATATCTATTTACCTGGCTTTCTGTGATTGACCTCCCTTCTCTTTTTCTTTACTTTTCCTTCTTCCCTAATCTCTGTTTAATTTTAGAATAAAGGCCTGTGGGCATAGCCTGTTTATTTTAAACTTTTGTACAATTTTTGTACAAGTCCTAATGACTGTAGGTGCTTTGTAAATAATGGTAATCATCCTATTCATACCTGATGTGCCCTCTTTCGTTTTGTTCTGTGGAAGGTAACTTGGGGGTGGAGGTGGGGAGGGAAATAATGTTTGAGTTCAGATTTAAAAGAATAAAAACTGTAGGGATTTTGTGACCAGAATAATGAGATTAACAGCACAAACCTATTCACGTCACTCAGAAGTAAGTCCTGTTGATTTCAGTGAGGCTTACTCCCAGGTAGGTGGGTACAAGATTGCAGCCTAAGTATAGTTAAGAAAATGTATTGTGTTTGCATACTTAAGCAGGGTGATTATATCGTATTAGCACAGAATTGTAGAGCCCTGGATATAGATATGGGAGTATCAAGACTCGAAGGGCTGTTCAGACAACATGCTAACCATGGGTTGTTTGTTGAACCATGTTGTTGAACCGTGGGTTAGCATGTTGTCTGAATGTCACCAGGGTGGCTTGTTAGCCAATGTGGAGAACAAGCCATCTTGAGAACTCATGGTTTGTTGTTGGGTTGTTCGCACTGCATGGTCAACAAGCCACCCTGCTGACATTCAGACAACACGCTAACCCACAGTTCAACAAACAACCCGCAGTTCAACAACAGCCCACATTCAACCACTGAATATGGGTTAGCATGTTTTCTGAATGGCCCCAGTGACTGGGTTCGCACAAAACGATAACCCATAGTGGGTTGTTTGTTTTGGAGTAGCTTGTTGTGTTGTCCAAACCTGGCAGGATGGCTTCACCATGGTTTGTTAACCACGCACAAGCTACCCCGAGAACCCATAGCTTGTTGGGTTGTTCAGGGTGGCTTGATATGACGTCTGAATCTGGCAGGGTGGCTTCAGCATGGTTTGTTCAAAAGGGCTACAGAGTTGCCTGGCATGAGCGGTGATTCCTCACAATCTTGCTTGCTGAACTCTGCCTGGCAACAGTATGTGCTACTGCCACCTCCCTCCCTACTCCCTTGTCAGTGCCCTCCACCCCCTCCGCCTCCAGTTCAATGCTTTATTTGACAGTGACCGGCTTTTGTCCCTTGTGAGCCAAGATGTTCCTCTTCCTAGTAGAGCCATGTGTGTTTGACTTGCCTCTGAGTAAACATGTGCGGCTCCAATTTATGACAATGATGATTTGGGATTTAACCTTTCCCCCCATCCTGTTGTCATGGTGAAATTGCCCCCTTCCCAGCAGGTGGGCTAAAAAGGGGGAGGGGAAGTCTCAAAATGTGCAGGGGGGATTTCAACATGAAACAAGAGGGGGGAAAGCTTAAATCCCCCCTCCCAAATCACCATGGTTCCAAATCAGGGTGGCATGTGCTTACCCAGAGGTAAGTCAGTCACGCATACATGCATAACTCTGCTAGGAAGAGGAAAGTTGCTCATTCCTGGCTGTGAGGAGCAGCCAAGGAGGCTTTTTCTTTTTTTAAGAATTGAAGGGCAGCCAAAAGCTTTAAAAAAATAAATCACACATGGGGGGGGGGTTACTCTTAATACTCAGAAAATTCTTTGCAGGTAGTAGAGGAGGAGAAAACAGGGGTGGTTGTAAAGTTTCCCTCCTGAGCTGGCAAAGGCAAAACAATGTCTTGCGCAAAAAGTGTACCAATAGTAAAAAGGCTGCTGACATAGTGAAGCCATGAGGGCTCCTGGGATATGTGTGGGCAGAAGGACTAAGGGGAAAACAAACCATGGCAAGCCACAGAACCCCTGATCAACTGTTGGAGTAACTAGGGATGGCCATTGCAGGGAAATCGAGCTGTTTTGGGGTGCAATTTGCATAAATTAAGCAATTTAACGTTGCAATTTGCGCAGATTACTCAAGAAAAAAACGAAAATCCGCAAGGTGGCCTAACTCAATACAGATCGAGTTGGGCCAGCTCGTGGGTAAGTGGGCCGGAGTGTGGGGGCCGAGCTGCTCAAAGCTCAGCAAACTTCACCTCTCGGACAGATTCCTCCAACATCCCTAGGAGTACTGTGGGGTTCGCAAGCAAACAACCAACTCACTATGGCTTATTTTCAGCATGGCTTATTGTGACATGCAAACTGGCCCAGTAGTTAAAGAGCAACATCCTTCAGCTTAGATATTTAGAATAGCAATGCCTGTTGAATAGTAATATATAAATGATTAGCGCTGATAAGAGTTGTTTGGTTTACTGTGTCAGGAAGATACCGTGGAATTTCTCTGGCCATTTATGAATAGCTCTGTCATGTCTTTCGAAGGACAGTCTTTCAAATTGTCATATTTCCTGTTTTCTGTTTTGCTGCAGGTGAGGGATTGTGTTGTTCATTTTATTGTGAAAAAATGTGCTGAACTGGAATGTCTGGTTCTCAGTTCTTGCTCTCAAGTAACTGATACCAGTCTAATGGAAATTAGCACTTACTTACCAACAATCAGGTATGTTTGAAGACAATCTGTTGTAAATGCATTTATTCTTGGATACTTTTAAAGCATTGGCATTATTTTAAAAATAATTTAAGGTGATGTTATATCCCAGCTAATGTGGGTATTTAATTATTTTATCATTCAGTGTTTGCCATGGATACAATATAGGCTCAAGAACCAATTGGAGTTCAAATGTATAAAATAAAAACCAGCTCATTCTGTAGTGAAACACGCTGTTCTGGAGTAACTAAGGATGTATGGGAAATTCGCTTCAGTTCATGCTTGACCAGAATTTACCCAGTTTGCATATCCTGGAACCAAATGTGGACCTGAATGCAATCTGTGGACCTGAATGCAAAGTCTCTAAATATAAACTCTACAGGAAGGACAGGGAAGGGCGTACTGGAGGAGGTGTCGCTCTGTACATCAAAGAGGGCATAATGTCGAGTAGACTAGAACACCTAAAAGGGGCAGACTCTTCCACAGAAGCACTATGGGTGACAGTACCAGATTAATTTAATAGCAACTAATTTAGTACTAGGAACATGTTATCATCCCCCAGACCAGAAGGCTCACAGGGAGGCCTCCAGAAAAGGAAGTGTTGTATTAATGGGTGACTTCACTTACCCCCACATTGACTGGATAAATGCATATTCCAGTCACCACAAGGAGGTTAAATTTCTCAATGCCCTAAACAACTGTGCCCTATAACACTCGGTTATGGAACCGACCAGAGGGGAGGCGACCCTGGATTTCATCCTAAGTGGTGTTGCCCAGGACCTAGTACGGGATGTAAGTGTTGTTGAATCAGTTGGAAACAGTGAACACAGTGCTATCGGTTTTAATATATATTTAAATGGAAGATTGCTGAGGAAGTCCAACGAAGCCACATTTGACTTCAAAAGAGGAAACTTCTCTAAAATGAGGGAACTGGTGAAAAGGAAGTTGAAAAGGGGAGTCAAGAGGGTTAAATCCCTTAAATGCTTGGTGGCTACTCAAAGGCACAATAATAGAGGCTCAACTAAAATGTTTACCACAGGTTAGGAAAGGTAGTACCAAGTCCAAGAGGTCACTGGCATGGTTAACGAACAGTGTCAAGGAATCTATTAGAGAAAAGAAGGCTTCCTTCAGAAAATGGAAGTCTTGCCCAAATTAATGAAAGCAAAAGGGAGCACAAGCTTGCACAAGGCTATGCAAGCAGACAATAAGAGATGCAAAAAAGCATTTTGAGGAGCATATTACTAACAAAATCCAGAATAACAATAAAGAATTCTTTAAATATATCAGGAACAGGAAACCAGCTAGGGAGGCAGTTGGACCATTGGATGATGATGGAGTTAAAGGATGATAAGGAGATTGCAGAGAAGCTGAATGAATTCTTCTCACCTGTCTTCACTGCAGAAGATACAGGACAGATACCTGTGCCCGAACTGATGTTTTCCGGAAGGGAGTCTGAGGAACTGAGGCAAATAGTGCTGACAAAAGATGAAGTTCTCAACCTTATTGACAAATGAAAGTAATTAAATCACCAGGCTCAGCTGGTATCCATTCTAGAGTTCTTAAAGAACCCAAATGTGAAATTTCTGATCTTCTAATCAAAATATGCAACATGTCCCTAAGATTAGCCTCTGTACCAGAGGACTGGAAGGCCAATGTAACACCAGTTTCTTTAAAAGGGATCCAGGGGGGATCCAGGAAGTTACAGGCTGGTTAGCTTAACGTCTGTTCTGGGTAAATTGGTTGAAAGCATTATTAAAGATAAAATTAGTAAGTATATAGAAGGGCAAGCCCTGCTGAGAAAGAAACAACACGGCTTCCACAAAGGTACGTCCTGTCTCACTAAACTTTTAGAGTTCTTTGAGAGTGTCATTAAACATGTAGACAGGGGTGATCTGGTAGACATTGTTTATTTAGGCTTCCAAAAGGCATTTGACAAAGTCCCTCATCAAAGACTCCTGAGCAAACTTAGCAGGCATGGAATAAAAGGAGAGTTCCTCTTATGGATCAGTAACTGATTAAAGAACACAAAACAGAGAATAGGGGCTCCTTGACACCAGGTTTTATCCTGTGATTGAGATTGCTCCTTCACGGAGGTTTGCGGGATCTTTACATGATGCAGTGATCATCCAAGGCATCTCCTGCATTAAATGCCCTTTGTTCTGTTTTTAAATAGATCGCAGATAATGAGCTATCAAATTACCCCGTTGTGTTCTGCTTCAGTTCCCTCCTTCAAAAGAGTTAAAACGGCAAGAAGAGGAGTGAGATCAATGAAAGATAATGGAAGACTCAGCTAAGGGGGAGAAGAAGGGGGGAAGGGGTGGGGGAAAGGAAGCACATGAAAAAGGGAGTTGTGATCCTGCATTTAAAACAGAAGCAGAAAGCTCTATTTTAAATGCAGGATTTTAGGCTGGTGTAGCGATGCCCTAGGAATAAATGGTACATGCTTCCAAATGAGGGATGTAAATAGTGGGGTCCCGCAGGGGTCTGTATTAGGACCAATGCTTTTCAACTTCTTCATAAATGATCTGGAATTAGGAGTGAGCAGTGAAGTGGCCAAGTTTGCTGATGACACCAAATTATTTAGGGTGGTGAAAACAAAAAGGGATTGTGAGGACCTCCAAAAGGATCTCTCCAAGCTGGGAGAATGGGCATCTAAATGGCATCTAAATGGGCATCTAAATGGCAAATGCGGTTCAGTGTAAGCAAGTGTAAAGTGATGCATGTTAGGGCAAAAAAAGCCCAACTTCAGGTATAACCTGATGGGATCTGAGCTAGCAGTGAGTGACTGACCAAGAAGGAGAACTTGGGGTTGTGGTGGACAGCTTGATGAAAATGTCTACCCACGGTGCAGCTGCTGTAAAAAAAAAAAAGGCAAACTCTGTGTTAGGCGTAATTAGGAAAGGTATTGAGAATGAATATCATACTTCTTGTTGTTGTTCAGTCGTTCAGTCGTGTCCGACTCTTTGTGACCCCATGGACCATAGCACGCCAGGCCTTCCTGTCCTGCACTCTCTCCCGGAGCGTGCTCAAGTCCATATTCATTGCATCAGTGATGCTATCTAGTCATCTCATCCTCTGCCGTCCCCTTCTCCTTTTGCCTTCAGTCTTTCCCAGCATCAGGGTCTTTTCCAGAGAGTTTTCTCGTCGCATTAGGTGGCCAAAATATTTGAGCTTCAGCTTCAGTATCTGTACTTCCAATGAGCACTCAGGGTTGATTTCCTTTAGTATGGACTGGTTTGACCTCCTTGCAGTCCAGGGGACTCGTAAGAGTCTTCTCCAGCACCACAGTTCGAAAGCATCAATTCTTCGGCGCTCAGCCTTCCTTATAGTCTAGCTCTCACAGCCATACGTTGCTACTGGGAAAACCATAGCTTTGATGAGACGGACCTTTGTCAGCAAGGTGATGTCTCTGCTTCTTACTATGCTGTCGAGGTTTGCCATAGCTTTCCTCCCAAGGAGCAAGCGTCTTTTAATTTCATGGCTACAGTCACCGTCTGCGGTGATCTTGGAGCCCAAGAAAATAAAATCTGTCACTGCCTCCATTTCTTCCCCTTCCATATGCCAGGAAGTGATGGGGCCAGATGCCATGATCTTCGTTTTTTTTAATGCGGAGTTTCAAACCAGCTTTTACACTCTCCTATTTCACCCTCAACAAGAGGCTCTTGAGATCCTCCTCGCTTTCTGCCATTAGGGTGGTATCGTCTGTGTATCTGAGGTTGTTGATAATTCTCCCGGCAGTCTTAATTCCGACCTGTGATTCATCCAACCCGGCATTTGTCATGATGTACTCTGCATATAAGTTAAATAAGCAGGGCGACAATATGCAGCCTTGTCGTACTCCTTTCCCAATTTGGAACCAATCGGTTGTTCCATGTCTGGTTCTTACTGTTGCTTCTTGACCCTCGTACAGGTTTCTCAGGAGACAGGTAAGGTGGTCTGGTACCCCCATCTTTTTAAGAATTTGCCAGAGTTTGTTGTGATCCACACAATCAAAGGCTTTAGCGTAGTCAATGAAGCAGAAATAGACTTCTGGTTTTTCTGGAATTCTCTTGCTTTCTCCATGATCCAGCGAAAGTTGGCGATTTGATTGCTAGTTCCTCTGCCTCTTCGGAACCCAGCTTGTACTTCTGGTAGTTCTCGGTTCACATACTGCTGAAGCCTAGCTTGTAGGATTTTGAGCATCACCTTGCTGGCATGTGAAATGAGCGCAATTGTGCAGTAGTTTGAACACTCTTTGGCATTGCCCTTCTTTGGAATTGGAATGTAAACTGACCTTTTCCAGTCTTGTGGCCACTGTTGAGTGTTCCAAATTTGTTGGCATATTGAGTGCAGCACTTTAACAGCATCATCTTTTAGGATTTTAAATAGCTCAGCTGGAATACTGTCATCTCTGCTAGCTTTGTTGTTACTAATGCTTCCTAAGGCCCACTTGACTTCACTCTCGAGGATGTCCGGCTCAAGTTCAGTGACCGCACTATCATGGCTATCAGGGACATTCAGATCTTTCCTGTATAGTTCTTCTGTGTATTCTTTCCACCTCTTCTTAATCTCATCTGCTTCTGTTAGGTCCCTGCCTTCTTTGTCCTTTATCATGCCCGTCTTTGCACAAAACGTTCCCTTGAGATCTCCGATTTTCTTGAAGAGATCTCTAGTCTTTCCCATTCTGTTGTTTTCCTCGATTTCTTTGCATTGTTCATTTAAGAAGGCCTTCTTGTCCCAGCCTTCAGTTGGATATATCTTCCCCTTTCTCCCTTGCTTTTTGCTTCCCTTCTTTCCTCAGCTACTTGTAAAGCCTCATCAGACAGCCACTTGGCTTTCTTGCATTTCTTTTTCTTTGGGATGAATTTAGTTGCTGCCTCCTGAACAATGTTGCAGACCTCCGTCCATAGTTCCTCAGGCACTCTGTCTATCAGGTCTAATCCCTGAAATCTATTCCTCACCTCCACTGTATATTCATAAGGGATATGATTTAGGTCATACCTGAATGGTTTAGTGGTTTTCCCTACGTTCTTCAATTTCAGCCGAAATTTTGCAAGAAGCAGCTCATGATCTGAGCCACAGTCAGCTCCAGGTCTTGTTTTTACTGTCTGTATAGAGCTTCTCCATCTTTGACTGCAAAGTACATAATCAATCTGATTTCGATATTGACCATCTGGTGATGTCCATGTGTAGAGTCGCCTCTTGTGCTGTTGGAAAAGAGTGTTTGCTATGATCAGCGTGTTCTCTTGGCAAAACTCTATGAGCTTTTGTCCTGCTTCATTTTGTACACCAAGGCCATGCTTGCCTGTTATCCCGGTGATTTCTTGACTTCCTACTTTAGCATTCTAATCCCCTATGATGAAAAGGACATCTTTTTTTGGTGTTAGTTCTAGAAGGTGTTGTAGGTCTTCATAGAACCAATCAACCTCAGCTTCTTCGGCATCAGTGGTTGGGGCATAGACTTGAATTACTGTGATGTTGAATGGTTTGCCTTGGATTCGTACTGAGATCATTCTATCGTTTTTGAGATTGTACCCCAGTACTGCTTTTCCCACCCTTTTGTTGACTATGAGTCATACTACCCTTATATAAACCTATGGTACAACTGCATTTAAAATACTGTGTACAATTCTGGTCACCACACCTAACCAAAAGACATTGCGGAGCTGGAAAAAGTGCAGAAAAGGGCAACTAAAATGATCAAGGGGCTGGAGCAACTCCCCTATGAGGAAAGGTTACAACAGCTGGGATTGTTTAGAGTAAGGGGAGATCTGATAGAGGTGTACAAAATTTGGATAGGGAAACATTTTTTCCCCTCATAATACTAGAACCCAGGGTCATTCCATGAAGCTGATTGATAGAACATTCAGAACAGATGAAAGAAGTACTTCTTCACACGGCATAGTCAAACTATGTAATTCACTACCACAAGACATAGTGATGGCTGCCAATATGGATGGCTTTAAAAGGGGATTAGACAAATTCATGGATAAAGCTATCAATGGCTACTAGGGATGGTGGAGAAATTCGCCACAGACTCCAGTGAGGCTGGATTCTTTAGAATCCACCCCCCTGAAGTCTGTGGTGGAATGGACTATCCCCCCCCGCCACCCCGCAGAATCCCCCCTGGAGGACCCTACCTGGTTGTCGGCAAGTCTGGTCCGTCCAGCTGCCCTCCGCTGTCCGCTACTGCTTCTCTTTGGATGCAAATGGCGTCCCGCGTAGTGGACGCCATTTGCGCCCCTGCCTTTTGCCGTGATAGGCTATGTAAAGATTTACGTAGCCTATCATGGCAAAAGGCAGGGGACGCAAATGGCGTCTGCTACGCCGGACGCCGTTTGCATCCGAAGACCGGCTGCAGCCAGAAGTCAGGCAGCGGCCAGCCCCAGCTGGCAGCTCCGCGGACTCGCTGCGGAGCGGAGCTGGCCAGGGAGGATTCTGGGGGGAGGGATGGATCGCCTCCCCCCCCCCGTGGATGCCCCTACCTGGAACAAGGTAAGGGATTCGTACATCCCTAACAGCTACTAGTCCTGATGGCTATGCTACCTCCAGTATCAGAGGCAGTGAGCCTATGTACACCAGTGGTGAGGAACATGCTTGGGTGTTGTTGCAGTCTTGCCCTGCCTGTGGGTTTCTTGTCCACAGCTGGTCGGCCACTGTGTGAACAGAATGTGAACTAGGTGGACCCTTGGCCTGATCCAGCATGGTTCTTCTTATGTTCTTGTGTTTATACATTTCTAAGGTTGCAATGCAATTCACAGATAAAAAAAAGTGTTAAAAATGCATACCTTTGGAAAACTTGCATGAAAAAATGCATACATTTGAAAAATGTATATAAACATGCTTTAACCAATGGGAGAAAAATGTGTACATTTAAAAATGTGCACAATTGATGGATACATTGGGGAAAATATACATGAAAATATGCATGAATTTTCATGCAAAAAGAAAAAACCAAAATTCTCTATGTGATATGGACATGAATCTGGAAAGCCCTAAAACCAGGAGCAGGCAACATGGTGCCCATGGGCAGCAGTGCATCCCCAGACAGCTTTCTCAGTGCTCCCCAAAGTGTCCTACCCCTCCCACTTAAAAAAAGACACATTTTGCTGCAAAATATGTTTCTGTTGATGGTGAAAACTGTAGGTTCAAAGGTGTTGTTTAGTGTGTTGGGGCTCAGGCCCCACTTCTACTTTGTACTGAGTCTTTAGGGCAGGTTACTTGTCCTTTGCCACATCTCCCAGGGCAACCATTTTGTTGTGGAGGCCAGGACAGTTTCTCAAATGACCAAATGTGCCCACACCCTCAAAATGTTGCCTAGCCCGCCTGATTGTTGTATTTAGAATGGCTTTTGCAGGGCCATTGATCTTGTTCCTAAAATGGATTTCATCAAGCCTTGGAGTGGCATAGAACAGGGGTGAGCAGACTTTGGGCTTTGTTTTTCTACTTTATTTTTCACAAGAACCCTGAGGTCCACCAACTGGAGGCAGGCGCATTAGAGTGCCTTTTATTTTATTTTTTTGTAAACTGCTTTGATTCCCCCCCGCCGAAAGGCGGTGTAGAAATGTTTAATAAATAAGAATAAGAATAATGGCATAAAGTTGCAGAACAAGGTGCATCTGAGCACATGCTCAGACCAGGAATTTGTTTTCAGTACCAGAACTGGAGCTTGCAGACAAAAATACTTTCACACACAGTTCTACTCCCAGGTTTTCTTGATTTCAGCAGCCTAATTTAGCACAAAAATAAGGCTTTTTGATGTCCCTATTATTAGACCACTGGGAGTCAGAAACTCTTATTGATTTACTGCACATCATCTGGAGATCTACCATTTGATCTTGATTTACCTTCTGCCCACCTTTGACGTAGAATTTTGCCATTATTACTACTAAACTAAAGCCTTGAAAAGCTGGCATTTTCCTGGCTGTTGGCCAGTTGAATGTTGCCTTTGATTTCGTGGGCTCATGATAACGTGTTTGAAGTGTGAAAAATTGGTTTCTACTAATATTTCATAGTTTTATTTGACATAGTCTTCTGATGTGATAACTGTCATTCAATTTCTATATTTGGACTGAAGTCACGCCATCATAATTATTTCACATCTTATCTCCTAATTGGCTAATTAGTGGTCTGCCATACCATGTAGCAGTGATATTTTTTCTCCTACTGTCATTATGTATTCTTTACAAGATGCTTTATATCAGAATGTATTTTTTATTACAGCTCTAGCATATTACCTTGTGGTATAAAGTTGATTTAAATTAATATAGTAGGTGATATAATCAAAGGGAAAGTTCACAGATTTGCTCTATAAAGACCACAAATGAAGCAACACTCCTGTACTTTCATTTGACTTCTGTTTCTAGCAAAAAAGAGTTTGTTTTTATCATGAAACTAGTTTCCAACATTCCCGTGTGAACATGCCTGGAGCCTGTGTTCGTTATCCGAGGCCCTGTCCACCCTTCTTGAGAGGTGAAGTTGTTAGGGATCCAAGCAGTGGCGTAGTGGTAAATTTGAATCGCAGGCACTCATCATGACAGTCCTCATAGCCACGCCCCCAAGGAGAGTCCAAAATTGCAGGCAGCTGAGTTGATTCATATCAACAAACCAGTTCTAGGAGTTTTCATCTACTAGGAGCAGGGCTTTGGAAAAGCTAATGTGTTTTAATTGCCCATTCAAGCCACCCCCAAATACTCTGCATTACAAGAGGGAAGAATATATTGTTCCCAGGAAAAACAATTTATCCTCAACTACTGTGAGGATTTCAGATAAACTCACAGGGAACAGGGAAGCCAGTGGGGACTAGCAGATTATGCCAGTGTCCCTGCTAATAAAAAAAGTGCTGGTGCTGCATTCCTACAAATCCTGGCTCTACTACTCCACTGGACCCAAGACAGGGTCTTCCATGTGGCAGCGCCTGAATTGTAGAACTCCCTTCTGAGGGTGGTGAGGTTGGGCTCCCTCGTTATTGGCCCTTAAATGGCTGGAAAAGATTCTATCGTTTTGCCAAGCATTTAATGATTTCATGCTGCTCTTCTGGTTTTAGAAGGTTCCTGTTTTATTGCAATGTATTATTTTTATCAGTCTTATTTTTGTTTTGCGTAGAGCTTTTGTATTTTATTGTTTTTATGGTTTAATTGTAAATCGCTTTGAGCACTCATTGAGTTAAGTGGAAGGGTGATTCAGAAACATAGTAAATCAATAAAAGTGAATGTTACAAGTGGTGACAATAGGAACATCAGTGATGTGCTTCTCCTCTTTTGGCGCTTGCTCTGTAATGTAGAAAACACATACTTCTGCATCCCTCCCATGGTGAGATGTGTGAGGCCTGTGCACATCTACTGAAGAGATGCTCCAAGTTCATGCTTCCCACACTGCATGAGGAATGTGAAAAGAGGAAGCTTGAGTCATTCATGGTTCCTCCTTTAACCACTTGTTTGTAATGTCAGAAACTGCCCTCACAGTGCCATGGCACAGTGGTGGGATATACTCATTCTAAATGCTTATTTGCTGGTTTAGTCTGCTATAGGATTGGATCATAAACATTTGCTTTCTATTAAATGGTGCCGCTATATCCATTTCAAACATTTCACCCTGATCTACATAGTCAGCTGATTGGTATAACTAGATGCTGTTTTTGATTCCCACAGGTACCTTGATGTTAGCGGCTGTAAAAAGGTGACAGACATTGGAGTTCAAGCTTTGGCAGGGAGCTGCCGTAAGCTTTCTTACCTTGATTTGAGTTCCACAGCAACAAGCAAAAGAGGGTAATATGCTTGAGAATGTTTTGCGTGCAATGCATTTTGAGGAAATACACAACAAAAATGAAGTCTGACCTTCATTAACTATATGTTACATGTATTAACTGTACTGTCAGTACAAGCAGGAATATCTCTCTGTCCATTTGTCAAATATGTATGATGTGGCAATTTACCTTTCATGTCAATGGAGCTTGTTTAGGAGAACTTAACCATGGGTTGTGTCCTTGGGGTATTTGAGTAGGCCTGACCCTGTCAAATGTATTACTTAGATAAGAGGTGGAGATTGTGCTTGCCTAAGAGTGCATGTGGAAATGTTTGCAACTTTTGCTTTCCTTTCCCAGCAGTATAAAGAAATGGTGATAAAGCATATTTATTTCTCTATAGCTATATGGAATAGAAGGGCATGAGCCTCCCCGACATGTCATCCTTCTTCCAACCTAAACAAGGGCAGGCTGTGGTTGCTATATAGGTGGGAGAGCCTCTACCATTTTCCTTTCTCAAAGAGCAAGGAAGAAGGAAGAACGGGTCTATAGCAACTAAAAAGGACCACAAAGAGATGAAATCAGCATTCGTATTGTCCTACCACATTAGGGCAAGAAAGATGAGGCAAGTAGGGATGGTGGAGAATTCCGCCCCCGAAATCCGTGGCAGAACGGCCTCCCACCCCCGCCCCCCCGCGGATTCCCCCCGGGACGAAGCTTACCTGGGGCGGACGTTCTGGCGGCGGCAGCTGGTCTTTCAACCGGGGGAGCCGCCATTTGCATCTGCTGATGGCCGTGATAGGCTACGTAAGTATTTACGTAGCCTATCACGGCAAGAAAAAAAAAACCAGCGTACGCAAATGGCGGCGGCTACGGCGGCCATTTGCATTCCCTATTTTTCGCCATTTTAGCCTACATAAATATTTACGGAGGCTAAAACGGCGGGGAAAAAAAGGAACGCAAATAGCGCCCACTACACTATTTGCATTCCCCTTTTTTTCTGCCGTAATAGCCTACGTAAATATTTGTGTAGGCTAAAACGGCGAAAAATAGGGAACACAAATGGCAGCTGCCGTAGCTGCCGCCATTTGCGTACGCTGTTTTTTTTCTTTGCCTGCCGTGATAGGCTACGTAAATACTTAATTTACTACATATTTACTACATAAATAAATACGTAAATGCTGCAGCCATTTGCATCCGCAGCAGCCAGTCCGCGGCCAGAACTCCGGCTGCGGACGGCCCTGGCCGGCTGCTCTGCGGAGCTGCTGCGGAGCAGAGCCGGCCAGGCAGGATTCCGGGTGGGAGGACCGGATCGCCTCCCCCCCCGTCGAGGATTCTGGGGGAAGGGATGGAGCGCCTACTCCCCCACCGCAAATCAATCCGCGAAAAGGAGACTTTCGTACATCCCTAGAGGCAAGCTGTTGTGATTCAAAATAGGTTTGCTGAAAGATCTGGAAGTGACACTTAATAGAGCCTCTAAGTCAGGGGTGCAGGCCCGGGGGGATCCTAGTCTGGCCTTCCATGGTTCCCCAGATGGCCATGCCCCTTTCCCGTAGCTCCATCCTCTTTCCCCCAAATGCTGATCATTTGATTCTCAACTTTTTTGCAGTTATTGCCCCCATTCTAAAAGGTTGAAATGCCTCTCCTAAGCGTTACTTACTGGCAATAAAAGCTTGAAGCAAAAATATGCTGGCATTTTTTGTATTTTGGCCCTGTCCCTTTTGCCTTCAGCCCAGCCCACCATTGGAATGCGGCTCCTGAAAGCTTCTCCAGCATGGAATTTGGCCCTCAGGCTGAAAGAGTTCTGCATCCCTGCTCTAGCTAGAAGAGAGCTAGTAACTTGTTAATTTGAGAGAGAGGAGGGCTGATACAGCTACATATTGTCATATTAACCCACCTTTTGAAGTGGTGAGAAGTTCCAGCAGTGCAGGTAACTAAACTTACCTGGGTTTAGTTCTTTTGGAAGGAGGTCACTGGTGACTTCTGGGGTTCTGTAGTATTTGAGCTTGTTTACGAGTATACAAGGCGAGTATAGGTGGAAGCAAGCAGGTTAAACACATCAACAGACTGCTGTATCATTGTCCCACCTTAGAGAGAGAGAGAGAGAGAGAGAGAGCCAGCACACCAATATATTGTTAGCTTACAGACCACAAACTCAATTCTGTCTGTGTCTGTCTTGGTGTGTCTTTTTCTCTGCCTCCAATGGCACCTTTTTATTGTCTCGTCTTTTCACACATACACACTTAACTTATATCATTCTTAGGTGGAAGTGGAGGAAGGTATGTTTTTGTTCCATTCAGAAGATCTAGGGAAGATCATCTAATCACTAGTTTCCATGGAAACACATAACCTATTTTAAAAAATAACGTTAGCTATGCTGGCCCATGAGAACTCACCCTCTTGCAATCCACAGTTGGGCAATACCTTTATTAGGTTGAACCACAATGCCACACAAAAGTGCCACCTATTAACACTCCTTTGTTAGGTCCAACGCTCTGGCCATATATTGCCTTAGAGCAATTCCCAGTGATAGTCCTATTCACAGACATCTGATATGATACCTATAACTATGTTTATGACTGTGGCGCAGTGTTAAATTTTGAAGTGCAGGAGCTCATCATGTCAGCCCCATAGCCACACCCACAAAAATGTCTAGCCACGCCCCCAAGGAGAGTCCAGAAATGCAGGCAGCCACCCAAGAAAAGGAAAGAAGAAAAAACCTGCTTGATTATTTTCCTCATTCTCTGACTTCCTCTATGGTAATCTGTTACAAGCAATAGTAAAACTCGAAAGCCATGTTATCATCTCACTCGCTTCCCAGGGGATCCCTCAATTTCACTGGTGCTCTGGCAGATGACATCATCGCTTCCACTCTGAGAAGAGTCCTGGAGCTGCATGCTCCCTGTCATCACACTCTACTACACCACTGGTTCATACAGAACACCTTGTCATGAATCTGGGCAGAAAAAACATATATTTGGGTCATGCACACAGTGATTGAATTGGCCTGTACTGCCCAGTTAAGCTAACGAAAATGATAAATATTTCTGCATGAGTCCTAGCAAATGCCTTTTTTTTAGACTTTTCGGGGGGTTGGTGGTAACTAACTCCCAAGTTCTAGGCCAGTCTTCCCCAACATGGTGCTCCTCAGATGTTCTGACTCCTACCATCCCTGACCATTTGTCATGCTGGCTGGGGCTGATGGGAGTCGAGCTCCAAAACATCTGGAAGACTGATCTAGGTGATTAAAAAGGCAAGCTTCAGTTCTGTCCATTGATTCTTTTTAGGGAAAATCTGGAGATCCCTCTTTCAGACTGCGTACCTTGTGCTACTGACAGACTCCCAAAAGCTGCTATAATGCAATATGAATATTTTTAATTAGTCAGGTAATTTACATTTTAAAGGAAGATGGCTTTTTTCCCCGCTGCTGGAGTCAGCCAGCATGCGTCAGTGGCTACAAAGCCCTAGTTGCCAGTAGGTGTGATGAGTGAACTCCCTTTTCATCATCGCTGGATCTTTTCAGAAGCTGAGGGTCTGCTAATTAAGATACAGCGTGGAAAGAAGACAAAAGAGTTTTTTCCAGTACATTTTCAGTTTCCCAATCTGAGTTGCAGAGCACTAGGACTGTGTTTCCTAGGTAGCAATGGTAACATCTCCATACTTGGGAGCTTTTATGTCCCTTAAATACAATTCAGTAGTGCTGGACTATCTGGGCCTCATCTGACTGGATTGGTCCATTACCTCTTGACTCCATTGTTTTCAGCTGCTTTTCATGTGGCCGTTTTTCTTCTACGCACTAAATGGATTTAAATGCCACTGAACTGGAACATCTCATTGCAGTTGTTTAGACTGGTAGCACAACTGATATAAACTACTGTAATAATGTTGATGGGTTTTCTCGATTCACATCAGCCTCCACTCCCACTGGTTGCAAGGAGATCAGTATCTTGTAATATGTTCTGAAAAGCTTACACAGTGTGGCCTAAGGCATATCGTTCAGTTTGGTATGAAGAACCACATACTCAAGGGCTTCCCTGACCATCTAGTCTCACCTTCTGCTGCAAAGCAGTATCATCCACCCACCAGCTTATTTCAGTTTGAGACAAGTAGTGCAGAGCTGCAACACGGGGCAATCAGGCTGCTGAAAGACAGTTGCAGAACAACTAGCTTGGGATGACTTATGCAAGCCACATTGTATGCTGCACAGGGAGGCCAAGATCCTAAGCGGGGCAACTGATCTAGAATCATAGAATGGTAGGGTCGGAAGGGGCCTACAACGCCA
Organism: Heloderma suspectum; assembly: GCF_057233095.1. NCBI lineage: Eukaryota > Metazoa > Chordata > Lepidosauria > Squamata > Helodermatidae > Heloderma > Heloderma suspectum. The sequence goes on from NC_139459.1 coordinate 94,526,372, forward strand.
TCGAGTCCAACCCCCTGCTCAATGCAGGAATCCAAGTCAGAGCATCCCTGACAGATGGCTGTCCAGCCTCGTCTTGAAGGCCTCCAGTGTGGGAGAGTCCACCACCTCCCTAGGTAATTGGTTCCAATTACCTCTTCCAGCAGGCAGTCTAGCAGACTGTTTCTTATTGTCTGCTAAAATATTTAAGAGGATCTTGTTTTGTCTTTTGTTAAACTTTTTTTTCTGATCTGACTGCATTGTGGATGGAAGAAGGAGTACCTGGAACTGGCTGAGTGACTCCATCTGACCCTAGTGCTAGCAAATGGGATCCACTGAGTGGCACAAATCACTCAGATGCTGCTAGTACAGTAGGACAGAGAATTTGGACACTCTCCACATCCTGTTCACAGTGCAGTTAGATAAAGAGCACTGAGAGTAGTTCTGGGCCCAAGTGCTCCTGTACAGAAACACCATAATATGACAAATGGAGGAAAACCACTCTTTCAAAAATTGTTCAGTATAATAGTGGTTGACTCCTAGGAGCATTCAGTGGTTGTCTTCAACCTGAGCACAATCGGATCAAAAGTAGAGCAGGAACTTAACATGTGCCTGATCTTGTCTGATCTCAGAACCTAAGCAGGGTCAGCCTTGTTTAGTACTTGGATGGGAGACTGCCTGGGAATCAGGCTTCCTGCACTGAGCAGGGGGTTGGACTTGATGGTCTTTTAGACCCCTTCCAGCCCTATGATTCTTAGGCACCGGGAACCTGCAGCCTCTAGCTTTAAGACCTCTTGTATTTTGTCCTCTGTTCTGATGGATACTGTTCTTTATCTCCAATATTGCTCCATGGTCACCCCACAAAACTGCATGGTCACTAACCAGTCTGAACTGAGCAAAACCTCTTCCCCCTTCTCACAACACTCTAAATGTAGCTGTCAGTGAGATCCTGAACAAACCCCCATCCTCAATGATATATGGCAGCTTTCCCCAACCTGGCACCCTCCACATGTATTGCACCAGAACTCCCATCATTCCCATCCAGCACAGGTGGGGATGATGAGAGTTGTAGTCCAATACATACAGAGGGCACCAGATTAGGCAAGGCTGATATATAGTGTGGGATTCATACTTTATAGAGCTTCAGCTTTGGTACCAAAAGTTCCAGGCTGTTTCGCACCTGCATACCCAAACTTCAACAGGTATGGGAGAAGCTCCCTTTTTTCGCCTTTGTATACACTGTGCAGCAGGAAACCCATCTGAGGAAGTTTTTAAAGTTCCAGTTAAAGCACCATCAGCATACCTGCAACTTTTAAAATGTTCTAAAATGGATCTCCTGCACAGTGTATACACATTATAAAATTTCTTTATGCCATACCTGTTAAATTTCAATAGCCTTCATTGGCAGTTAAAACTGTAAAACCTTCACAGCAGCAAAAACGTTTACACATGTAAAAGTCAAAACTCCAGCCATGGTAAACACCTGTAGTGTATTTCCCACCCCTACCCACAAATGCTAGAGATATTTCTTTTGATCTCACAACCAAAACGAGCACAGTGAAGACCAGTGCTTTGCAAGATTTATTTTTGACCATACAAATAGTTGTATACATGCAATGATATTAAAAAAGGACTCATACGTTAACTTTATTCTCTATATGTTTTGATCCTTATGGGTCATAAACCAGAAAATTATCTACCTTAGGCTACTTACTAGGAAGTCCTATGATCTGCTTTCCTAGAGGGGAAAAGTGTGTATAATCCAGGTATTATAAAGCTATCCCATTCATCCGACAGCAAGGGGAGCCAATGTGGTGCTTGTAGGCAACAATGGACAGCTTTCTTGCCACTCAACAAGATACCCAACTCATCCCACTTACACACACAACACCTTTTCTTACTGGCAGCCTGGATTGCTGTGAAATAGGTTTCTGTTGGTGCTGAAAACTGGGTTCAAAGGCGTGTTTAGTGTGTTGCAGCTCAAACTCCATCTGTGCCTCATACTCAGTCTTTCAGCAGCCATCTTATGTGGTGCCCAGAAGAGTTTCCCAAATTGTCAAATGTACCCATGGCCCAAAAAGGTTGCTTATATCTATCCTACAGTTGGAAGGATGTCATGAAGTTGAAAACCTGGTTCACTGTGTGTGCCCTAATAATGACTAACTGCGTCATTCACTGTAGTTTAGTTTCATTGTTTAGGTTGGTCACGCTTACTTGACAGGCTCAGGTACTGAATACTGTTCAGTCGTTAAGTCGTGTCCGACTCTTCGTGACACCATGGACCATAGCATGCCAGGCCTTCCTGTCCTCCACTCTCTCCCGGAGTGTGCTCAAGTTCATATTCATTGCATCGGTGATGCTATCTAGCCATCTCATCCTCTGCTGTCCCCTTCTCCTTTTGCCTTCAATCTTTCCCAGCATCAGGGTCTTTTCCAGTGACTTTTCTCTTCACATTTGGTGGCCAAAATATTTGAGCTTCAGCTTCAGTATCTGTCCTTCCAATGAGCACTCAGGGTTGATTTCCTTTAGGATGGACTGATTTGACCTCCTTGCAGTCCAGGGGACTCGTAAGAGTCTTCTCCAGCACCACAGTTCAAAAGCATCAATTATTCGGCACTCAGCCTTCCTTATAGTCCAGCTCTCACAGCCATACGTTACTACTGGGAAAACCATAGCTTTGATTATGCGGACCTTTGTCAGCAAGGTGATGTCTCTGCTCCTTACTATGCTGTCTAGGTTTGCCATAGCTTTCCTCCCAAGGAGCAAACGTCTTTGAATTTCATGGCTACAGTCACCATCTGCGGTGATCTTGGAGCCCAAGAAAATAAAATCTGTCACTGCTTCCATTTCTTCCCCTTCTATATGCCAGGAAGTGATGGGGCCAGATGCTATGATCTTCGTTTTTTTAATGTTGAGTTTCAAACCAGCTTTTGCACTCTCCACTTTCACCCTCAACAAGAGGCTCTTTAGATCCTCTTCGCTTTCTGCCATTAGAGTGGTATCGTCTGAATATGCAATAGAACAACTAAAAGTGCAAGTCAAATACTAACACCTCAACAGCATATGTGTCTGCTAGTCCTTCTTGACTTTTTATTTATTTATTTATTTACTGTACTGCCCAACAACCAAAGTTCTCTGGGTGGTGTACAATACATTAAAAACATACACTGCAACAACAAAAACAAAAAATAAAGACAGCACAGAATAAAACCAAGATTAAAGCAGCAGCAAAGAATAAAACCATTAGAACATCATAAAACAAAACAATGTGGCCGCCATCTTCCATCTCTCCAGTGCCCTTGGCCCTGCCCCCAATGCATACATCAAGGGCAGGGCCTAGAGGAATTGAGGATGGCCATGTTGGTGCTGTGCACAGCCAGTGACGGAAGGGAAATGCTCTCGCCTGCGCTGCTTTGGCAGGGCGGTAATGGTGGAAGTGAGCCGTAAAGCCCAGAGGAGCACAGGCGGTGGATTGGAGGAAACATCTTCTGGGTTACTCTGAGTGGTGAGGGACTACAGAAATGGCAGTGGAAGGCCAACAATGGAAAAGCACTGCCACCTTCACTGCTGTGGGTTCCCTGGTTCCTTATTTTCTTCTTTCCTGCCACACAACAGAAAGAAAAAATGAAAGGTGCTCTGGGATCCAGAGTAGCACAGGTGGCTGCGTTTCTTATTCACCCCCATCCACCAATGTCCTATAAGCCCACAGGGGTGGGGGAAGTAACCCAACAAGAGGACCTCACAGAGAATGCTTTGACCAGGGCTCATCAACCTGGATATTTGTGCCTAGCTTAGGGAAAAGGCTCCTTTGGTTCCACTGGCTGAAACCTATCAACGATAGCATACAGGCCTATACAGGCTACTAGGTGTGAAAGCTGTATATAAAGTGATAGACACAGACGAAAATGAAGTATTATTGGAGCATGAAACAATTGAGAGAACTAAATGGGAGCTATTGCCCATGTCACAGCAATGCCTTTTGCTCCTGATTAAGGAGCACAAACCCACAGTATACAATGCATATATCCCAAACATGGCTGACTCCTATTGCACTCAACTGGTAGATCTATAAGGCATGAAATATCAGTTTCACCTGAGTTTCATCCAATGAGACTATATCAACAACAACAAAAAGGGTAACTTTTGATAGTTTCAGTGTACTGTGTATTGAATCTGAGAGGTGCTTCAGAGAGCAAAACTGCTTTTCAAATCTTATGGCAAAAGCAGAACTTAACTAGAGTCTTGTTTTGGGGTTTCAGGGTTTGTTTGTTGGCCAGCTTCTGCTTCCGTACCTTAGAGTGTGTGAAGCTTAGTTTCTGCAAGAATATCTCCCTGGATGCAGTTGCAAAACTATGTAAACACTGCAAAAGGTGGGTATGACCAACAACAATACAAAATTGCTAATACTAACTTGTATAAAATTCAGATCTTGAAGATTTCATTGACTTACTAGTAAATGGATCATCAAAAGGATCCTGCTTGTTCTAATCTTTGATTAGGTTAAAAAAAGGTTAAAGTTTTTTTAAAATTTAGAAAATATCAGTGGTTTTAGCACTGATAAACTGCTTACACTGGGCAATTTCCAATAGATGTCACAAGCACTAGTGTTTAGACCCCCATCCTCCCCATCTTATATGGATCACGTTAAGTTTGTATCAGTATAAAAGTGTGGCTTTATTTTTGTTGAAGCTTTGTTTAAGACGGTGATATTATTGCTGCATTTTGGGGCTTTAGATGTGATAAGGAAGGTGCAGCTGCAGCATTAATCCTTTATAACTATTTCACTGAAAGAAGTAGAATGGGCACCAGCTATCTTCTTCACCAACATAAGCTTGGAAACTTAACTTTGGAATACACTAGGAAGCAGGCTAACATATACTTTTGTAATGGAAGAGGAAGGCAAAACCAACGCCAGGCATACTCTAAATTCTTGGAACATTACTAGGGCAGGAAGCTTGACAGTTAAAGCAAACAGGTTGGTCGCAGGCAGCTGTGATAGCAGTTCTAGTAGGGGATATGGAACAGAAGCTGTCTGCATTTGTGACCTGTGTGATGTACTAGTTATAGAGTATTAGGTTTGGAAATAAGACTGCTCAATCCTTGCTTCTATAGAATATTTGTAAAAGAAGATTTGCCGTGCTTCTTGCATGCAATTAGTTTAATGTAATTATGTGATATGCCATTTTCCAGCAAACCTGTAAGAATCTTTGAATAGAGAAGTAATGGTGAGGCCCATCTAAGCCGCAGAGACAAATGGACTGGGAGGAGCTCATGCCCACAAGGAAAGATCCAAAACAACTGCCAGTTTTTCAAGCTTGCGCCAAGACAAATCCCTGCGAGCTCAGATTTTAGTGTATTGTAGTCAAGATTGAGAACAGCAAGTGTGGAGTGTTATAATACATTCCAGAGCAATTGGCATTCCACACCTCAATTGTTTTAGTTTGTAGTTTGAGTCAAATAACCTTTAGTCTCTTTTGAGGTAAATGAATGGCTCAACCTCCATTGAACACTTCCTTGTTTAACAAATTCCTTAGAGATACTGTAATGCTATTGTGGCTTTTTATTTTTCACTCCACAGCGGGGAATAAGGGCAAACTTAAAACTCAAGATATTATTCAGTTGTAGAAACATGTGCCAGATTTCTCGTTTGCAGGGCTTTAAGGAAGTCCTTTCTATAATCACTGTTTATAGTGGCTGTTATTCCAGACGGAGATGTGGGAATTACGATGAAGAATGACAATCAAATTGCAGTTCTGTTGTGGACAGAGTTTGACTTCTCCTGAGGAGATAGGTTGAAAATGCCAAAACGTCCAGGCTGTCTTCAGGCATGAGTATTCCAGAGTGCTGCCACTGGATTGGCAAGGGCTTCAACCTTTTCTTTCCCAAGTGAATTTGGATGGTGGGCAATGCAAAGTCTCTTTTTAGCATTGTTGTATGTTGTTGGGGAAGAAATGTGAGCTTTCTCCCTCTGTTTCTTCTCTATATCCCTTCGAGGCTGGCGTATATAGATTGTATATTCACAGGCAGTGGCTTCTGGCATGTTGACTTAGCTGCTTCTATTAGTTCCAAAGCAGTTTATGAAGGCTAGAGGCCCATGACAATGGAACCAATTACTTAGGGAGGTAGTGGGCACTCCCACATTGGAGGCATTCAAGATGAAGCTGGACAGCCACTTGTCAGGGATGCTTTGACTTGGATTCCTGCACTGAGCAGGGGGTTGGACTCAATGATCTTATAGGCCCCTTCCAACCCCACTATTCCATGATTCTATGAAAGGGAGAAGTGGGAAGCTCCTAATTGAGCAGTGAGAAGTTCCAGGGGCAACACTACAGGATTTAGTTTCCTTTTGATGAGAGAACACTGGAGACTTAAGTGTCTTTGTAATATTTACTTGATTTACAAATATACAAGCAGAGCATAGTGGAGACAAGTTGACACTCCTACAGCAAGCAGCAATTCTGCCTACCCTGCATCAGATTCCTAAAGAGAAACCCTTGCATCCCAAGGAGTTTCACCTTCAGCTCACCCACCACTCTTTCCAAATTCAAAACTGCCAAACTGGCTCAAAACTGTTTCTTTACCCCACGCTCTAGCTCTGTGTCTTGTTACCTTATGGAGGCTGAATTGCAACCCATCTGGAAAATATCCCAGCCCTTAAGTATATGAAGATGCTTTTGTTAAAGCCCCCTTGGTACTTACTGACAGTGATGACGAAACTGACAACAACCATCTATCCAGAGGGCTGAAAATGATATGATAGAGGCATTGTTGGTCTGTTTTATACATATTCTTTCCACTATCTGTTCAGGGGCTCTGTGTTTATAGTGAAGGCCCTCCAATATATATATTTTTAAGAGAAGCAACAGAACTTCAGGAACTTGTCTGTGGTTGCCTGGTGATTTGAGAATAGTGCATTTATTTATTATACTAATGTTCTCTTTTCTTTCCAACAGACTGAGGATACTTCATGTATACGGTTGCCGCTTTATGCCTGATCTGGAGTCCATTAAAAAAATCAATAAAACTGTTGAAGTGTTCCATGACCTGCCTGTTCCAGCTGCTACACTGTCATCTGAATGAGGAGCTCCATCAAAATACAATATTATTTCTGCAAATAGATGTAGTATTACTTTGCCTGGTACATACGTCAGACTTTTATTAAGAAGACGTTTTCACTCGGGCAAGGTCTTGGAACCTCTCTGTGCTTAACTTTAATCCAGATACTTACTGTCTGTGTTGCCATCTTCACATTTGTGAAATAGAAAAAAAAAACACACCTGTCTAGTTTGCAAGGCTATTTCAAGAGATAAAGTTTAATGCAATTTGAAAATAGGAACAGTAAAGTTGCTAAACATTGCTTAAAGTGTTATCTTCATGTTGTAATAAGAACTATAAAATATAAATCAAGTTCGGAAGAAATATGAAGCAAAGCTATGAAGACCCATCTGAACCCACCTACTCTTTAAGATGCACCACAGAGGCCTCCTGTCTTCCAAACCCGTATTGGCTGGAACAAGGGAAAGCACTTTATCTCTTGATGACTTCGGAACTCCCTACCTAAGGAGGTCTGCCCCTTCCTTGTTGGTCTTCTGCCACAACATTGGTGTCACAACCTTCCTCCCCATTAATTAATTAATTAATTACATTTATATCCTGCCTTTTTTTTCTTGCAAGGAACCCCAGGCAGCTTACATGGTTCTCCTCTCCATTTTATCCTAACAACCCTGTGAGGTAGTTTAAACTGAGAGTCAGTGGCTGGCCCAAAGTTACCCAATTTGCTCCATGGCTGAGGGGACTAGAACCCACGTCTCCCGAGTCCCAGACCAACATTCTAACCACTACACCACACTGGCTTCTGACCTTTAAAGGCTGTGCAGAATTGCTTGGTCTAATTAGTACATAATGCTCCTGATAAGAGTGAGTTGCCCCCACAGATTCCTATTTTTATTTTTAATTACTGCTGATACTGTTTTTAATCACTGGCTTATTGTTCCTGGTTTTGTTTTGTTTTAGTTCTTATTGTATTTTATGGTTCTCGTGTTATCCCCCTTGAAATGTGTAAGGAAACATGGGATATAAATATTTTAAATAAATAAAAGACAAGAATCCAGTTATATATATAGAAATCAGCTAGGGTTGATGTAGACTTTTTTTTCTACTTAAAAACACACACACACAAACAGTTTAGTACACTGTTGTTACTGTTTAAGATGTGTGCAGGAAAATGGCCAAAGAGTTGAGTTTTTGTATTGTACAAATACTCGGTTGTGACACTCAATTGGTAGACCACATTGGGCAGAGCAAGCCAATTGTGGGGGGGGGGAGAAGTGGCAGATGAGTCACCACTTTCTGTGCCCCACTGGGCTTGCATCAGCAGAGAGCAGACTTTTCCCCCCTTTCACTAAACTACATCACCTCAAGGGCTAGTGTAGTATTTCCACTTTTCCAGGGTGTGTGTCAGGGGGCCGGGTGGACTTTGGATTCTGCAGATCTATAGCCTCCCCCAATCTGCCCTTGGCACAGCTCCTTTTTGCCCTCTCTGCCATCAGAACACCAGCAGAGCAGGAGCAACTGTAGCAGATCTTTCTGCAGCTGCTGGGAGGAGGCTTCTAATGGCAGACCTCCGTTTCTGCCTGCATAGAGGGGGATCTGCAAAATCCTATGTCCTCTGGCATGTCTTCTCAGGGACCAGAGGATTTGCTCCTTAGTCCCCTTGAGTTCAATGGGAACAATAAGCTTAATAGGTTTACCGTAAGTACTTAAGGGTGCAATCCTATGCATGTTTAAACAGAACAAAAATCCAACAATTCCCAGCCAGCTATGTCCCAGACTTTTTTCTGTCTAAACATGCATAGGATTGTGCCCTAAATAAGTTCTTGACTTTGGTTGGCTTGGGCCAACCATTTGTACTTCCCAACACCACAAAACTGGCCAAGGAATCATCCAGCACTTGAAACTTTAGGGCCGATACTGGGATATATAAATTGAGTAAAAATGGGGCAAAAATAGCTAGTGGTTACATTTTTTTATTAGACATCACAACATTGATGCCATGATAGCTCACATGGAATGCTATGTTCATGCTGTAGTTTCTGAAAACCTCATTGTGCTTTGGGGTTCTAAAGCTGGTTGTATCTTTAAATTGGGATTTTATTTTATGGTGAAATAAAATGATAAACGTATCTCAAGGATTGGCCAGTTTGATAGCTGACTATCATAATCTCTCCATCACTGAATTCAAATAGGAGCTAAATTCTACGGATTTTTAACATTTAATTTTAATTGGAGCTGCATTCAAATGGAAATCTTTTTTCTAGGCAATAAGTGCGTAAGACATTTCAGAACAAAGCCTTGTTTTGCCTTTTTCTGTTGGGAGCTCTGCCTTCAACGCCCACACTTGTGGCTCATAAAAATCAGTCATCTTTTGTTGGTGGTTTTTGTGCCAGTTGCTTGAATAGTATGGGTGGTGCCTGTGGCTGCCACATAGGCGCCAAGCCTACATAGGTGTAAACTGGCTGGCTGAATAATACAGCAAGTGCCATCTGTTTTGTAGGCTACACCACCTTTGTGACTGCGCCAAATGACGCCATATTTGATCTTAAGAAGTGAGCCAAAGAAAAAGGCTTGAATAGCTCAATCAAGACATATAAACCTCCCGGTTTTGTGCCTCTCTCACAGCCCAAACCTAAGGATTGTATCCAATGTTAGTTCTACTTAGAGGAGACCCATTGAAATTAATGGGACTTAAGTTAGACTAACATTGGATACAATCCTATGGGTTGGAGTGTATCAACAGCCATCTGAACAACATTTCATATTTCTAGAGACACATTTTATTGGCCTGCAGTGAAGTTATTTAGACACACCTCCCCAAATGTCCTGGGTTCCATTTTGAACTTAAGATTCAGTCTGAGTGGGCAGCTGGCTTCCAATGACTACAGCTATGCCTCATCCAGCCCAAATAGTTTGAATATCTCAGACACAGCCTCTGCTCAAAGTGTGAAATCATCAAAGCCCTCTCAATTTATGGAGCTGAATTAGGTGGCTCCATGAGCATGCTTACTTCCCTCTTTTGAAACTCAAACCACCTCAAATGCTTCTATAACATCATACTTTCCTAAATTAATAATCACATGATGATTGAAATTCAGGCAATGATGGAATTTTAGCCAATAAAAGTACTGCACGCAACAGAAAGGATAAAAGGAGGTACTTCTCCATGCAGTGGATAGTTAAACTATGGAATTTGTTACCACAACATGTAGTGATGGCCACCAATTTGGATGGCTTTAAAATGGGATTAGTTTCATGGCGATCAAGGCTATCAATAGCTACTAGTCAAGATGGCTATATGCTACCTACAGTATCAGAGGTTGTTTCCCTCTGTTTACCAGTTGCTGGGGAACACAAGCAGGAGGGTGCTGTGGCACTCATGTCCTACTTGCTGATTTCTCACAGGCAGCTGGTTGGCCACCGTGTGAACAGAGTGTTGGACTAGATGGCCCCTTGGTCTAATCCAGCATGACTCTTCTTATGTCCTTAGGGCTTTGTTCTCTGTAGGCAATTATAAGTAACCAGTCAAGATTCCGGTAACAAAATCCGATAAGGAACAATCAAAAGAACTGGATATGTTTTATCAGGAGAAGAGAAGATTAAGGGGAGACATGATAGCAGCCTTCAAACATAAGAAGGGCTGTCACGAAGCAGATGGAATAGACTTGTTGCTCCAGAGGGCAAGATTAGAACTCATGGCTGGAAATCAGATTTTGGCTGAGCATTACAAGAAACTTCCTAATGGAAAGAGCTGTTTGACAGTGAAATAGGCTGCCTTGGGAAGTGGTGGCCTCTCATTTGCTGGAGTTATTTAAGCAGAGGCTGGACATCCATCTGTCAGGGATGTTGCAGCTGAAAAATTTCTGCACAGAGCAGAGGGATGGACTTCTAGAGGCCCTTCCCATCTGCCCACCTGTGAGAGCAGTTAGGTGGGTGGCCACATGTGAGAAGGCCTTCTCTGCAGTGGCCCCACACTTTTGGAATAAGTATCCATGTGGGTCTGCCATGATCCATCATTGCAGGCTTTCATGAAGGCCTTGAAAACATATTATTTTACCTTGGCCTTCTCTTGATATGATTGCTCTTGTTGCTCTTCTTGTTGTTCATTTTATCATTGGTTTTTATTGCTGTTTTTTATTGTGTTTGTTTTTATCACTTTTAATATCTCAGTGGTTGTGTGTTTTATTGTTGCCCTGAAAGGTGGCCAAGAAATGTTTTAGATAAAGTAAATAAAATACTAGATAAACTCCAAAGTCCCTTCCAAGTCTAAAATTCTATGATTCTAAGGGAGCAATCCTATTCCTATGTCTCCTAGACTGCATCTGAGGGACATAGGATTTTTCAGTTTCTGGGCTCCCAGAAACCATGCTCCCCTACCCCTTGTAGCCAGCGCAGTTGTCTCCATGCTGGCTACATCTCTGTGCTCAGAAACGAGGAAAAGGGGGCGGTCCCAGGGGAGGGGAGGAGACCACCAAAGCCACATTACGCAGCTTCCTATGCGATATGTGGCATCCCCCCTCCTGCTCCGAAGCTCCCCAGATAGACAGGCGATCTAGCCAAAAATGCAGGGCAGCTGGAGCATGGAGGTGAGGATCATATCCGTGCTCTGGCCACCCTACATTGGATAGTCATCAGCCTCCGAGTTTGGAGGCAGATGACTATCTCCATAGGGTTGCGCCCTAAGACTCCAATGTGAATATTTGGATTTAATTAGTGCCTTCACTCCATGAAAATTGGAGTTCCTTTATCATGGGCTGAATACTCTGCTGCTTCCATGGTCCAGAGGACAGATAATCAACTGGTCCTGAGCTGAAATGGCTGTGTGGCTCCCTGCCTCATCTACTTGGGATCCTGATCCCTAATACCCCATTCTCCTTTCTTGTGAGATGTAATGGCTGAGTCTCAGGACTACAACTGGCATCACAAACACCAGTGCAACTTGTTTGGAATTGGTACCATTATTCTGCAGAATAATGCTCCTTTCAAACATTCCATATAAATATCAGTGTCTTCCACTCAAACAGCCATCACTAGTGTTATGTATGTATGCTGGTTTATCATCATACTTTTGCCTATTCTAATAAACAATGGATTGCACATAATCCATTCTAAAGTTTAAGAGTAACCCAATTACAGGAAGCGGCAGGGAGAATAACCAATTAGGCAATACTTTAACAAGGACGATATCCCCTATAGCAGCAGTCCCCAACCTTTTTGGTGCCAGGGACCAGTCTCGTGGAAGACAATTTTTTCCATGGACCGGGGTGGGGTGGTGGTTTCGTTGGCGGACTTCTGGCTGCTGGGACGCAAATGGCATCTGCTATGCGGACGCCATTTGTGTCCCAGTGGCCGGAAGTCCTCCAGCGGCTGGAGCCAGCGAGGATTCCGGGGGGGGGGGGAATCGCCTCCCCCCGATGTGGACCCAAGGTAAGGGGATTTCGCACACCCCTACTGCGGCCCGGTTGCTAATAGGCCACAGACCGCTACTGGTCCGTGGCCCGGGGTTTGGGGACCCCTGCCCTATAGTATATAACCACAGTGTCTATATCAATAGAATAGATTGCTCAGATCAGTTTAGAGATTAAGGGTGCAAACCTATGCAGGTTTAGACAGAAAAAAAGTCCTACAACTCCCAGCATTCTCCAGCCAGCTTGCAGGACTTTTTTCTGTCTAAACCTGCATAGGATTGCGCCCTAAATTGTTTAGGAATTATAATTTAATCGGGTTGTTTATGGATTAATATGCTAATGTGAGTTTTGAAACATTGATTAATTCATATTGTATTGGAGATAGAGTGTCACAGAGGATAGATGCTGCACTTGTACTTGCAAGGCAAAGATTGGTCTTCACATATCACGATCCCTCAGCCTGTTGAGTTCTCTTTATTCCCATTTTACAGCCAAGGAACTGATAGGACTCAACAGGGTTGAGAACAGGGATATACTAAGCATTAGGGCAGGCTGTGATTTTAAATAGCTATGAATGTATTGCTAGTAATTTCTACTACAATCTTAATGCAGCAGACTCATTTCTAAAATTACACTGTTCAAAAGAAATAAAAACAGAATGGTTCTTTGACTGCAGGTGCCACAATCTAAGTAACAATGGTTAAAGTATGGTGAGAGCAGGGTTAAATTCAGAAATCTCACAAAACCAGTGCTACAACTAAATGCCACTTCCTTTCCCTGATTCTCAGGTGATCTATTTTGAGTTCACTGTTCTGCAAGCGGAAAGGTCAGACTGTTTAATTTGTTGATGCCACCCACTTACTTGAGCTTGTAAAAGTCTAGACCAGAGACAATGGCTTACGATAAATGAACCACTTATATTATGGAAAAGAGGTTAAAGTGTTTTCAAATGTTGCCTGTATTTACCAGTACACTGCACGAGACCTATTGGATAGTTCATTAGTTCAGTGGTTCAGCACACATCAGGGTCCTAGGTTCAGTTCCTGACTTATCCAACTAAAGCAGGGATGGGGAATGTGTGGCCCTCCAACCAGATACTGGACTGCAACTTTCATCATCCCTTACTGTTGCCTATGCTGGCTAGGGCCCCGTTGGCGAGCCACACGTTCCCCAACACTGAACTATAGCGGTACAGGAAAAGATCTCTGTCTGAGAACTTATTATAAGTTGCTGCTAGTCATTGGTTAGGGTGCAATCCTATGCGTGGTTAGATACAAAAAAGCCCCTACAACTCCCAGCAGTCCCCAGCCACCAGGGCTGGCTGGGGAATGCTGGGAGTTGTAGGGGCTTTTTTCTGTCTAAGCATCCATTGGATTGCGCCTAAATCAGCTTTTCCCAGCCTGGTGTCCTCCGGATGTTTCAGACTACAACTACCATCATCCCTATTGGCCATGCTGGCTTGGGCTGACGGGATTTGATGTCAAACACATTTGGAGGGCACCACACTGGGAAAGGCGGGGCTAGATGGATCAATGGTCTCACTCCGTGTCAAAAAGGAGCTCCTGGAGCATTTCAGAAATGATACCGAGAACACTTTTTTTTTAGTCTGGAATGCCACTACTGCTGTTGCGTAATACAAAACCGACCAAGGCCATTTTAAAATTGAATACATGCAGCCCACAGTTTGCATTCGGATTGTAAATTTGGGCAATACAATTTAAAATAAAAGGTTTATCAACTGTAAAGGCAATCGATGGGTTGGGCACACTGCAAGCACGTGAGTGTGCTTACGGGGAGCGACTTGCATTTTACCCAAACTGCTACCTATTTCGATATACAGGTATGTTGATCTACGTTATCTCGGTAAGATAATACTATACCTCTTCCCCGCCAAGCCGCCCCTTTGCAGGATCTAGCGCTCTTTGGGCTGAGCGCAAAGTAACACGCGCGGCGGGGCGAGGTGTGCGTGCGCGCGTGTGGAGGAGGGAAGCTCGGAAGGCGCGGAACGCAACCCCCCCGCGGAATCACAGGCAAGGCGGCGGCGGCGGCGGCGGCGCCCCTCCCGCCCTCCGTCGGTGTGGGCTGATCCCGGGAGGCGCTCAGGGCGGGCCACCCTCGCCGGCCCCCAACGCAGCTCTCGAAGCAGCTTCAAGTTTGCAAGGGGCGGATGCGGCGAACTCGGCGGCGCGCCGCTCGCGGGGGAACTTTCCGAGCCCGGGGGTGGAGCGGCGAGGGGCGGCGTCGCAGGCGAGCCGCGCGCAACGCCGGTGGCTGGGCGCCGGGAGCTCGGCTCGGCGGTGTCGCCCCGGCTGGCGGTGGGTTCGGCTTGTGAGCGGCCCGGACCCGGATCCAGCTGTCCCGGCCGCTCGCCCCGGCCGCTCCCGCCGGTGATGGGCTCCCCCGAGAGCGAGCGGGTGGACTTGGACGAGGCGTCCCGGCTGCGCTCGCTCTTCCTGGCCTGCGACGTGAAGGGCTCCGGCCGGATCGAGCGCGACGACTTCGGCTCGCTCTGCGCCGAGCTGCGGGTGCGGCCGGCCGAGGCCGAGGCGATCTTCCAGCGCCTGGACACCAACCGCGACGGCGCCATCTCCTTCCACGAGTTCGCGCGCGCCTTCCGCGGCGCCACTCAGCGGCGGCGGCGGCAGCAGCAGCAGCGGCGGCGGGGCGACTGCCGGGAGCCTTCGGAGGAGGAAGAGGAGGCGGGCGCGATGGGGGACCCCCTCGACGCCTTGGCTGAGGCGGCGGCCTCGGCGATGGGGCCGAGCCAGGCTTGGCGGGAATTTGAGCTCCGGCTCGGGGAGGAGGCAGGCTGCATCCCCAGGTAAAGCCCCGACCTCCCTCCCGCGACAGAGAAAAGAAAGGCGCTGAAGGAAGCGCCGGCCAGGGCTTCGCTCCAGAGGCCCTGGAACCCGTTCTCAGGGTCAGCCGAAGCGTGTGCATGATGATGACCATGATGACAAAGAGGCATCTGCCCATGTGCAGAGTAAGGCTGCCGCCTCCCCCCCACCCGCAGCTGCCAGTTAAAAAGCTTTAACTGCCTGGAGATCGGTTGTACCTGTAAAATTTCTGCCTGCTGAGCATGCCTTCAGGTATACACAGGGGCATGGCCCGGAACAAGGCAGCAGCTGTAGTTCAGAGATCATCTATCTTTTACTACTGGCTATAATCTACCTTCTACTACTACGCCATCCTTCTCTAATGCACCTATCAGATCTTTCCATGATTTATTATACTTTCTGTTTGTTGTGTATCTATGCCCCACCTTTCTTCCAAGGTGCTCGCAGTGGGGGTCGCAGTTCTGCCTGCTCCCATTTTTCCTCACGACAACCCAGTGAGGTAGGTTAGGTGGAGAGATTGTTATTGGCCTCGTGAACTTCAGCCATGAAGTCTCCCCAATCTGGGTCTCCCCAAGCCTAGTCTGACCACCTCTCCATACTGGTTCTTAGCTAAAGGAACGAAGGGAGAAGGCGTCTAGGTTAAAGAAGGTGGTTTCTAGGCAGCCCCTGCAGGTTCAGAAATGAACTATTGGCCCAGGTGGATTTTCTGCTCACACGAGCATGCATGGCACAGCACTGGTTTTCACTGTGCACCAACCTCTTAAGAGTACCAACCTCTTCTCTCTCCTCTCTTCCCCAGTGTGTGTGTGATATTTGCCACCCTGTCCAAGTTTAAGAATCACACCTGTAGATGGAGTGACAAAAAGCGACAGCCGTCTAGTCAGGCAGCAGTTGGGGGGAAAGGATAATAATGACAGCAGCCCCTTGGAGACTATTTTTTATGATGCAATGCATACCTTTGAAAGCGCTCCTACCACAGGCCTGCAGGGTGCCACGTCGCTTCTGGTCCGTCTCTCTCTCTCTTTTGCTACTTCAGGCAAACAGAGCTACTCTTCTTGGATTTCAAGGCTTTCCTTTCAAAGAAATTTTCTTCCCTTGCCCCCTCAACTGATTATTTCAAAATGTCCCAGATCCATACAGGACTGCCACACACATTCTAAAATGGTGTCCCTTGCCAACACCCTCGCTCCTCTCCCCCCTTTTTTTGGTACGGTCAGTTAAGAAAAGAAATAGAACAAAAACAAATAAATCAGGTGATAGCCTTTTCTAGACCAGTTCCTCTTTAGTTGGGTTTATGCAGGACTTTTTTTTTTTAATAGGTGGGATAGAAAAGGGTAGCTGCTGTTTGGCGATTTCAGACAAGTCTGGAAGTTCACACCTGTGCCCTTTTGGCTATCTGGATAATGTATCATGGCTCTGAGCTCTAGCGGAATTGTCCAGCTGCTGGTGGACCAACTCATCCCATGCCACACTTGTCCTCTTTTTTGAAGTGCAATATACTGCTTCCTATGTTGTCCATGCAGTGGCAGAAACACAGCCAGGGAAAGCAAAATTAGTTAGAAATGCAACTTTGTGGTCATTTTAGAGAATAGCTTGAGCAGGGTGGCAAATACCACACACACACTGGGGAAGAGAGGGGAGAGAAGAGGTTGGTACTCTTTTAAGTGCTTGACATGAAGTTATTGACTAGCAATAGGTTTCTGATGCAATAATCAAAACATCCAAGGTTTCTGTTCAGCCCACTTTTTATTTTATTTGTTATATCCAGCAATGATCAATTATGGACACCAGTCTCCATCCAGCTTGGACCTCAGGGACAAGTGATGCAATCCTTTTTTTTTATTGCATTTATATCCCGCCTTTTTTTCCTCTTGCAAGGAACCCAAGGTGGCATACACAATCCTCCTCCTCCATTTATCCTCACAACAACAACCCTGTGAGGTAGGTTGGGCTGAGAGTCTGTGACTGGCCCAAAGTCACCCAGTGAGCTTCCATGGCCGAGTGGGGACTAGAACCCGGATCTCCCGGCTCCCAGTCCAGCACTCTCATCACTGCACTACGCTGGCTCTCACCCTAGGCATGTCTACTTGGAATCCTAGGCATGTCTACTTGGAAGTAAGTCCCACTGAGTTCACTGGGTATAGGATTGCAGCTTAACTCCCATTGAACTCAGCAGGATGTACTTCTGAGGAAGCCTGCATAGGATTTGGCATTTAATCTATTAAATTAGGGGCAGAGAGCCTCTTTTCTGCCAATGTTGTGTTCCCTCAGGGGAATCCGTTTGGGGGGTGGGGAGACATGGGCAGGGCTGAAGCCAAAAGTGGGCGGGCCATCCCTTTTCTCTTTTCCTGTTCCTCTCTGCCCAGTGGGCTGCTGGGAGAGGGATGGATCACTCTTGCCAGAGGTCTGAACTGATTGTTTGCAGAGGGCTTTTGAAATTAGGCTGAGGGTTACAGGTTGCCCACCACTGTATTATGGGCACAGAGCACACCTTCTTTCAGAATGAGGATTTATACTCAGTGTGCGTAATCCGATGAGGTCATAGATTCTTGAGAGATGAGTGTACTATATTCTATGTTTGCCTTTCTGGATGGGCACTGTATTTGTGTGATAACAAGGATCTGTTGGTGATAGCTGAGCTGTGATGGTCATTTCACACAACCAGGCTGTGGTCTGAACGCTGCAGTTATCAAATGGTAAAAGTATTGGTGAGAATCCAATCCTGAGATGTCAGAGGGGCAGTTGTCATGTTAAAGAAATACCACTACATGCATAGCAAGCTGTTTTCATCTATAATCATTTGAAATCTTACTTTCACTTATGTAGTTAACTTTTGGACATTGGATGTATTGGGTTAAATTCATCATGCTAGCTGAAGTCCGCTAGCGCAACGGGACTTTCTCTTTCTCTTCTGCCTGCTGCAACCCTACACACTGGTCAAAAATCTGTTCCGGAGGGTTTCCCAGTCCTCTGGTGCAGATTTTGAGTGCTCATGGGGGCTGCAGGGGTGGAGGATAATTCTCCTCCTCCCAGTTCTGCTGATGGAACTTCTTCTGTTGGTGGAATGACACAATTGGATTCAACCCATTGTTTTGAGTACATAATTTGCTATGATGGGCATAAGGACTCTTCTGTCATTATTGCTGTGTTTCTGATAAACGGAGGCTATTTTGGTTCTTGTGTTATTGAACTTGGGTATGACAGGGAACATTAAAGATGCCCTTTTTCTGACAGTGTGTAGAAAATGATCTCATACTTCCTTCAGTATCATTCAGAATTAATCATTGGAGGTCTCTGAATTCAGAGCCCTCTGTTGATCAGGAGCACAACCCATAGAACTGATCAGTTAAAATGCAGGTGATCAATCAAATAATGTTCATTAAGAACATAAGAAGAACCCTGCTGGATCAGACTAAGGTTCTGTCAAGTCCAAAAGCTAGATATCACCTTTATGGAGAGGCTGTAGCTCTGTAGCAGAACACATGCAAAAGGTACCAGGTTGAATCCGTGTCATCTAAGCTTGGCTTTGGAAATGCTCCTGTCTGATTCTCTAGAACAGGGGTAGGCGACCTGATGCTTTCCAGACTACAACTCCCATAATCCCTAACCATTGGCCATGCTGGCTAGGGCTAATGGGAGTTGTAGTCCAAAACATCTGGGGTTGCATCCTGATTTGTGGTTGATCAACTGTGCTGGTGGAAGTGAACTTCCCCACTCACTTCTTCCTATGGCAGCCTCTCCAACTCCCTGAGAATGTTCCACAAAGAGTTAGCAGGTCCTGCTGAAGGAGTTGAGCTGTGATGTGGTGGTGGAAGCCCCCCACATTGAGTAGAGGGACCTTCCGCGAGTGGAGCCCTTCCTCTCACAGAAGTCCCCTTTCTCTTGTGGAAGGCAGATCCTGGATCGAACCCCTGGAGGGCACCAGGTGGTCAACCCCTGCTCTAGAGAGCTGCTGCCAATCAATGAATACATTACTGAGCTAGATGGACCAATGGTTTGTTCTGGTATAAAGGAACTTCCTGCATTTTGGAAATCCCACAAGTGAGGAATGAAGGCGTCAGCCCTCTCTGTTTTTCAGAACTGTATTGCCTCTGAACATGATGGCGTTTTCATTTAGCTGTCATGGCTGATAGCCAACGGCATTATAAAATCAGGCTGTTCAGTTGCAGGAAGTTTTTCCTCATTCCTCCAGATGCTTTATACAGAGGAAACTCCCTTTCTGCAATGCGCTGGGTCAATTGCAGAAAGGAAGGTGACCTTTGACTCTCTCCTCTTTCTCTTAGGACACTTGCTTCTTGGCAAATGGAATTACAATATGAAATTTTCAAACAAAAATGCAAATTATAGTTGACTTCTCAAGAAAGTACAGGGGAAATGATCATCGGATTGCTGTGCTGCCTGCAACAACTTTTATTCACCTTCACTCTCGGGTCTTGTAACTTGATCCACGTGGCCACGTTTTGTTAAGACCTTGGTTTTGGCGGCATTTTGAGTGGGCTTAATAAGAGCCTCGCTCTATGGCTCTTTATGCAGAATGAGGTTATATTACCGTTTTTCCTAGTGTTGGAGGCACCAGTGACCTGAAATGTAAGAATGCAGGTTATCAGCCAGGAGGGGGTTGAAATGGATGCAAAAAGCCCAGAAAGTTATGCTGCTGTGCAGGCACTTTATTGGTGTATTGACTGTTAAGCAATACCTGTAGCCAGGATTGTTGTGACGGGGACCTAAGGATACACTGGGAGTGAATCAGTATAGAATAGGCTGGACCTCTGTTCAGGTAGCTTAATATATTTAACTTTATTCAATATTTATACACTTTAAAAAATAAGCTGCTAGTGCTTGCCGGTTTTCCCAGTGCCTTTGTAGTCATCAGCCACGGCACTGGAACGCCGGTGCAAATTTGCTCCTTGAATGAAGAATAGGGCACAATATTGCTGTCTGTCTTTTCCTTTATATCTCTACAAGTAAAAGGACGAGAGCATGGAGCCTCAGCTTTTTTGTGTTGGTGAGCACATTTGGAGTTTCAAGTGAGGGTCGTGGGTGGTCTCACAAAATGGCTGCCATAGGGGCTTGCCCATTCGGCCATGATAGACATGGCTGGTCACAAAACCCTCATTTCCCAGAAGGCAAACTGGTGTGACTAAAAGAAAAATAATTTGCCCAAGAGCCTAATTACAAGGCAGTGGAGGCTGGCGGCTCTGACGATAGTGGGGCAGTGAATCTGCTCTGGGTTTCAGTCAGAACTCTAAGGGAGCTATCCAAGGTGCAGAAGCACCTTGGATAGCTCCTTTAGAGTTCTGACTGAAACCCAGAGCAGATTCACTGGCTCACTGATATCGGAGCCACCAGCCGCCACTGTTACAAGGCAGAGGGGGAGTCTGAGCTCCAAAACACAAAATCATTCTTTTGACCCCAGCTAAAGATGGTGGGAGAGGATACGCATACTACCCCCCGCCAGTTAAAAAAAGTAATTTTGGAAAAAATCCTAAGAAATACAATAAAAACCAAGAAAGGAAGGCAGCCTGGCGGAGAGCCTGGGCACCACGTTGGAGTCTTCTTAAAAATGAAAACGTTCAGGAAAGGGGCCTGCAATATCCCTATTGCAGGGGGTCCCCCTTTGTCTGCAGCCCTGAAGCAACAGCAGGCTTGCCTTGGCCATGCTGAAAGCTAATGTTCATTTTTACTTGTGTCTGTTTTAGTAAGCAAGGAAACTGAATTTAAACAGAGGCTTCAATCCTAAGCACACGTAACTATGGAGTAAGGCCCAATGGACACAGTGGGACTTACATCTGAATAAAGGACTGTAAAGCTTTCTGGAGAGATTTAACTGCAGGTCTTTTAATTAATCTTCGTTATGCATGTGTACAGTTTATTATTTAGATTGAAAGCCCAGCTTGTTCCTAAGGCTTAAGGTAGTTAATAGGGCTTCCTTAAGGCCCAACTACAGATTACATGCAAACATTTATATTAAAACTCTGTTTAGGGAACATTTCAGGAGGGAGCCATTTTCAGGAGGCATGTGATGGCCTACACGATTAGCCCTCCCTCCCACTGACTGCATTTCCACAACTTTGTCTCTGTGCTGCTTTTCCCCCTGCCAGGGTTCCCTTGTGAACTCACTCCCACATATCATACTGGTGGCAAGTTCTCATAGGGATTATTGCAGGTTTGGGGTGTGCATGCTGGTTTGCAGTCAGTCCAGACAAGCTACACGGTGCAGACTGATCTCTTATCAGTCACTTGAAAGAGAACGACTTGGCTGTGCATAGTGTGTGTGGTGCTTTGTAGGGCAAGGAACAGCTTTGGCCCATGCCGCTTGTACCATCTTTCTAGCATAGGTTAGTGCTAAAGCAGACGTGTGGATATGGCATCTGCAAAGTTCTAAGAAGTGAATAATTCAGATTTCTGTAAGCTGGCCTTCCCCAACCTGGTGCTCTTTGGATGTGTCCTACTACAACTCCCATCATCCGCAGTCAGCGTAGCCAAAGGCCTTTACTTTATTGAATCACAATCTCCAATATTGTTCAAAGTCTTAAGTGAATGTAGATTACAGTTGACTACAGAATAGGCAAGATGATCAGGACCTTTTAATTCTATGCATGTGCAGACAGAAAACGTCCTAGAACTCTCAGCATGCCCCAGCCAGGCATACTGGGAGTTGTAGGACTTTTTCCTGTCTAAATATGCATAGGATTGCACTCTTAGGCTGTTAATTTGTTCACTCTTGACAAAGAGTACTGCAGTAAACTATTATTTTTTAAAAAAAAGATTGAAGAGCCAACAGACTGCATAAATGGAAGTCTTGGCTATTAAAAAGTCATTATGTTTGCTGTCCTCACATATACACTGAACAGTGCTGGGGGCAGGATTATTTTTAAAACAAGTTAACCAGAAAAGTTAGTGAAATAGATCTGTCTTCTTTAGGGTGGCCACTTACACATTGCCAAAAAAGAGGAAAAAAAGAGAACATATATTTGCATAATATTTGAATATGCGTTCATATACACACACATACATATATATACATATAGAGAAATACAAAACTTCACACTATAATGGGGAAGGCTGATCCAGGGGCTAACTTTTGATGGGTGACTTCCCTGTCATCTCCCTTCTTAGGGTTCTTTAATCTTTAAATGGGACTTGCACTGAACAGCCCTTCAAGTAGAGGACTGGTAAGTAGGACACCTGACCACCCTAGTCTTTTAAGCTTGGAAGTGAATCCTTCGTTTGCCCTACTATCTGATGCGCCCCATTTAGGCCAAATGCTGTCTCTCTGAAGTGACATTTTGCAGAGATGGTGGCTGCAAAGCTAAGGCCACTCAGGCGTATGTTGGGTCCACCATGCTGCTTTAGGGCTGCTGTGTAGGTGACGGAATGAGATGAGTGCAGGGAGAGTTCGTGGAGGCATCTGTCTCCCTTATCTCAGTGCCATGGATACAGTGTTTGTTATAGACTTTGAATGCGGTCCAGCTACTTTGTCTCAATTGGGTGGTAGAGCAAATTGCAATTGCTTTGTTTGGCGTCAGCACACAACCACGTGGTTTGATTCCACTGTCTGAAATGCAGTTCTCATGCATTGCTTCAGACGGAACGACGGTCCAGATGAAACGGCTGTGAGAACTAGAGAAATAGGACAAAATTAGCTGCTTGGCATGCTTGGCACAAGCCGGTCTGGTCCAGATGGAGATCGACAGATATCTGAACTGATATCGTGTCATCCGACTAAATATATTTTACTAAGTTGATTCTGTGAATTTTAGATGTTGATTCATGTATTGATTTTTTAAATTTGCAGATGAGCTAAACTTTTTTGCAGATGAGCTAAAAACAAATCCCCACCTTGTTGACATTCCACTCAATAAATGGATGGGGGGCGGGCTAGGAGGTGCACAGATGTCAGGGGTGGGGTTGGAGAGTGCAGTCTTGGCAACAGCAGTGTAGTTGCCAAATGGATGCCTCATTAATTCAGGATGCAATCCTATTGATTCTGCCCTCACTGCTCAGAAGTCCCAGAACTTGGAAGCTTCCAAGTTTGGTATGCCCTGCTGGGCTGAAGCCAGCAGGGCGGGAGGAGAAGTGGAGGTGATCTTCACTTCCCCATATTCTGTCTTCCCTGATTTTCACTAGATGGGCTTTTCAGCCCATCTAGCGAGGGCACTTTGGAGGGGAAGGGAAGGGAAGGAGGCTGGAGGAAGCTCAGGATAATTCATATCCTGGCCTCTCTGGTTTCCTCCCCCCCACACACAGACCAGAGCACCCCTTTCCTCCTCCAGGATTGCTTTTTCTGGCCTCGGAGAGGCAGCTGGGACGGTTCTCTTTGCACTGGCTGCGAGGCGGAAAGGACTGAGGTCCAATCTCTGACTCCCCCTTCCGAAGTTGGAGCAGTGTCTCTGACCTTGGAGGGGTTTTCCAAGCTGTCCTATGGTCTCTGGCAAGCTCACCCAGGGACCATAGGATTGCTCTCTCAATCATTTTCCCTGGTGGGTTACTCCACCAGAGCCCCAACCCCCTCTAGCTACCTTTCAGTGTTTTGGAAACATACGGCAAAAGTGAGGGGAAGCAGCTTCTCATAATGCCATGGAGGTTAAATGCTGGTGAATTGTGCTGCTTCTTATCACACTTCTTGTGATAAGCCTGTACAGTTCACTCAGAAATGTATTTTCATCTATAATAATAAAAGAGGATTGTCTGTCTGTCAGCGCCTAGGGACCTGAAACTTGGCACTAAGTGGGCCCCTGGGTGTGTGTGTGTGTGCGCGTGCGCAGCTTGGGCGTATTTTCTTTTAAAAATTCATTTTTAAATTTTAATTCATTTAAATGTGTTGGTGTGTTTGAAGCCTGCAGGACCGTCTTCATTCACTAGGTGGCAGACTTCCCTAACCAGCGCAGAGCTTTGCAGCCAATACAGTTTGAAGGAGGGAGGGTTCCAGGGGCAAGGTTATATGGCTATTCCCTCCTCCCTGCTGTGGGGAAGTCCCCCTCAGCAGAATGGAGTGGACAGATTCCTCCCTCAGGGGGCTATAGGGGTGCACTATGGCAGGGAGCATGTTGAGGGGTGCCAGTGGGTGTAGCTTCACTCACATTGGGTGGACACAGTGTGTTCAGCTGCGTACGCTTGACTGAAGACTTTGCTGTATTAAACTAAGGGCTATTCCAACCTGTGCAAAGTCGGGTCAGTTCGCTGGTATTTTATCCAAGAAGCATAGTAAGATGAGGCTTGGCTTCCCCCTGCTGTATTGAAACATATGAAGCCACCCTTAGACAGGGGGTCCTAATAAGTCACTATCCATTGGGGGGGAAAGAGAATTTACCTCCAGACATACATCCTGTTCGCTGCCTCCTCAGGTGCTGGCTCTACGTAGATAGTTAATAACGGAGACAAACTGATTTTTGGGCATAGAGTTGTATCCAATATTAGTCTGTCTCAAGTCCCATTCATTTCAGTGAGTCTACTCTATGTAGGAATAACATTGGATACAGTCCATACTTTGAGTAGCTCTTTCAAGTACTGTCAAACCAAACACAAACTAAGTATCAGTTTTAACCATGATCCCCCCCCACTTGCAAACAAGCTAACTTTGACCCTTTTGTCGTTCTGTAGCTGCTATGGATGCATTCCCCACCCCACCCCCCACACTCACACACCAAAATTCTTTTTAACTGCATTTGGGGACCTGTGGGGTGTGCCTGTGGGACACATGTTGCCCACCACTGATCTAGTGGATCCACATCTCTCTTCTCCCTTCTACTCTCCACCCAACATCATGCCCCCTTTTCTTCCTCCCCAGTCTCAGAAGAGGAGCTGCCACAGAGCTTTCTGCAGCGACTAGGGGTGGGTGGGTAGAAATCCCCACTTAGATTTCCCCTCAAGATTATAGCTGTGTTTGTGCCTTCTGCACCATCCTATGGTAGCTGAGACACTTCCCCGGGGACTATAGAATTCCTCTGTTAAATACAGAATTAAACATTAAACCATAAAATCAAAAAAGCCACATAAAATACAGCAACCAAGCTAGACATGCCGCACTCCAAAATCAAATACATCGACTTGAAAAACTGAGTTCCCTTTTCATAGGCTGCAGAATGCAACTGTCCTTCTGTTTTGTACAAATCACTGTAATTGGTGAACGTATAAAGATTGTAGTTTTTGCAAGACCAAATGTGCCACCAGCTTTCAAACGGAATGTTTAATGCTTCTCTGTTTTCAAAATGGCTCTGGCGGAGTGTGTGTGTGTCAGTGCAGACTTCTGTTTTTAATTTTACATCTCATGCAGACTTGTTGGATTAAGCCTTCAGGTGCGTCCCCCGTCCCCCGCTGTCATCTTTAATTTAAAAGAAACCATCCTCTCCTTGCGACGACAGGCGCTCCCCTTGGGTGTTGCACCGCCTTTCTTGCCTGTGGTGTGATTTCTCACTTCTTGCGCCTGACTAGCATTGCGTAAATGTCGGCCGCTGGAATCTGCTGAATCTCGCTCTTGACAGCCGGAACTAGGCCAGGGAGGAACAACGAAACCATATTGAGATTCTGAGATCAAATAACCTGACCAAAACCCCACAACTGCTGCCATATGTTCATGACAGCAGCAACTCTTTCCGAGCGGAGAGCGGCAGGCAGAGCCAGAGAAGCGGGGTGAAGGCAAGCCGATCTCTCCACCTTCCTTCATTCAGGTTTCTTGTTTGTTTAATCTTTTGAAGCCGAAAAATCTCCAGGAACAGCAGCAGTGACGTACTTGAGGATAGGAAAAAAAAGCAGCACTGTCAAAATACAGGACCCGGCTGGCTTCCAGACTTCTGAGGATATAGTTTTACAAAGCGTGCTGATGGAAGGGGACGTGGTGTGGTGTCTGTATTAGCTCCCCAATGCAAGAGCATGAAGCTGAGTTGGGGTGTAACTATAGGATGGGTAACAAATGGCCTGCAGGTTGCACGCACCTCTTCTGGTTGCATCCTGCACATCTTTTATGCATGCCAGGTGCCATTATGACAGCTGCCTTTTTATAAACATAACCTATAGCCTCCCTTTGAGAAAATCTTGAAAAGCTTTGGACCGCAAAGTGGCTTGAAGTGTCAGGCAGCAGATGGCAGAAACAGAGAAGTCCCCATTTTTTAAAACAACAACAGCTCCACATGTCACCATTATCTAAATTCATTTCTATCCTTCAAATCTCTGCTTCACATTGCACTGGACTTATGCAAGCCATTGTATCTCTGAGGCCGAGTTTCATGGCTCCACTAATTAGACTGGATCGCGCCCATGATGATGATTATGTATGTTGTTGTAAAAGAAAAAGGGAAAAGGGTAATAATGAATAGATTTTTAAAAAATGCTTATCTTCTTGCCTTGCTTGTTGGAAATAATATTTAAGGGTGTTCAGTGCCCCTTATAGGGCTAAAATTCATTAAGAGTTAATATCTCCAGTAAGAGCTGAATGACACATTCTGTCAATCATGTTGCTGTAGTTGTGCCTATTTTTCTTTAATTTTGTGTAAGTGCATGCGGTTCTGATCTGGATTAGGACCGTGATGCTCTGGGAGTGGAGGGTTTAAGCTTCCTCCTGCTACCTGTATTTCTTCTGAAATTCCAAGCCTCCCCCCAGGAGGGGGTGAGGTAAAAAAAGCCTCCATTGATTCCAGTGTAGACTCCCCCCCCTTTTAACCCCCCTCCCCACAGTTGTGTGGAATTTTAGGGGAAAAGTGGTGGAGGGAAACTTAAATCCTCCCCTCCCAGAGCACCATGGTCCCAATCCAGATAGGGACTGCACATGCTTACACAAAAGTTTTTTTTTTTTTTTAAATAGGCATAACTACCCCAACATGAACGTGTAGTTTGGCCTTAACCTACTGTGCATGGTGGGGTGTGGAACCAGGCATTGGCACACATTATTATGATTATTCCAAATGTTCAGAAACATGTCAAGAGGCCATATAACATGGACACCAATCCAGATGCCAACGCTTCCTGTATCCACTCAGACAATATATTATAAGACATATCAGCCTAACTATCAGAGGTCATTCCCCTGCTCATTCCCCAATGTAATATATACTGTCACCTGTCAACAATGCTCTTCTAGTGTCTACATAGGACAAACAGGTCAATCTCTACGCAACAGGATAAATGGACACAAATCTGACATCAAAGATGGCCACATTCAGAAACCAGTGGGAGAACATTTCAGTCTTCCAGGACACTCTGCTGCTGACCTGAAAGATGCCATTCTAAAACAAAGGAACTTCAAAGGGAAACTACAGCGTGAAATTGCTGAATTAAAATTTATCAAGAAATTTGATTCTATTTGTTTAGGCTTGAATAAAGACAATGGTTTCCTCTCCCACTGTAGGTGTTAATTAACATAGAACTAGTATGATTCTGTTATATCACCACTTCTGTTGTGAATTGTCACTGTACTTACCTTACGTACATTTGAGCTTTAGATAGAATTGTCTCAGACTACCTCTTGCGTTTCATGGTCATTTGGCCCCATTGTTTACACTTTTTTCTCTAAGCCCATATATCCACCTGCCAACTGAGGATAACACTTCATGCATCTGATAAAGTGGGCACTGGTCCATGAAAGCTTATGCAATAATCAGTCTGTTAGTCTGTTGCAGCAAAAACAAGAGACTCCTATGTCACCTTAAAGACTAACACAGCTGCCCCTATGTTAGTCTGAAAACTGGAGATGTTCTGATCTTATAAACATATGACTTGTTACTGCTTTTTTTTTGTCCTGAGCTCTATAACCTTCTTAATTTGCCATAACTCTCCCCCCACCCATTTCTTTCCAGTGAGTATTTTGGCTGCAGTTCTGTAGCTCTGTCTTTAACTATTCCAATAGGAATAATAGGGCTAAACTAAAAGTTCTAGCTATCATGTAAGTTTATTTACTCCAGAGTAAGCATGCACCGTTCTGGTTTGGATTGGGACCATGGCGCTCCAGGGGTTGGGGGTGGTTAAGCCCACTCATTTTCATCCCAAAATTCCAGCCCCCCCATGAGGGTTTAAAAATGCATTGTATTATGTTGCTGAGTATATAGCTCCAACTGAATTGGGGGTGTGTGGCCTGAGTACTCCCAGCAGCTGTGGGCAGGAAGTTTCAGTCTGTTTCCCGCCTCCCAGCAGAGCAGTGCAGAGGAAGCTGGTCCAGGGACTACAGAAGCAAGCAAGCTCCCAGAGAGCGAGCAAACGGGGAGCAAACAGGAGTTGGCCAGGGGAATTCAGCAAGGGAGGTCAAAGGGGAGGCCCCTGATGTTTTATTTTTTAATTTGTCTTGTAACACACTCTTCCACACCAGTGGGACTCTGCTTTTAACCTCTACTGAGTAGAGGAACAGGCACAGGCTAGTCTAGAACAGTCAGAAAGCTAGACACAAAAAGGGAAAAGAGGCTATGGAAGGACAAGACTCTCCAGTGGTGGTGACCTGTAAGGTGTGTGCAATGTTTGTTTTCTTGCCTGAGAACAAGTGCAAGTTGCAGTCTACACCTGCAATAAGTGCAAGTTGATCACACTGCTGGAAGAAAAAGTAAGTGGACTGGAGCGGCAACTGTTGACCCCCCTTGGGAATAAGAGAACACGAAGAGTTCTTGGACAGAACGGTGGAACTACAGCAGCACAGTGAAGAACAGAAGCTTGAAGAGCAACAGCAAGCTGAGGCAGAAGAGGGAAATGCTGAGGTAAGGAAAAATGCAGTAGAGGATATTCCTTAGAAAAGGGTGACAGGAGAAGAAGAACTGGATGCCTTTCTGCACCAGTGGAAGCAATGTTGCTATGGAACCAATTCCAGGTACTTGAGGATGAGACTGGAGGACAGGCTGCAGAGGAAGAATTACAGGGGAGCCTGCATGAGAGTGAGCAAGAGGCTGAAGGTCAGTCAAGCAGAGGCGATGAAACCCAGGCCTACAACAAGAAGAGAAGTGTAGTAGTAGTGGGATCCTTTCTGCGTGGGATCGAAACCCAAGTATGTCGTGAAGACCCGTGGACTTACCAGGTGTGTTGTCTCCTGGGAGGATGGATTAGAGACATGACTGAAAGGTTGCCTTCACTCATAAAGCCCACTGGCAGGTATCCCTTTCTTCTCATACATGTGGGAACAAGTGATACCGTCAAGCGGAGCTATGAAGAAATCACATCAGACTTTGAAGCTTTGAGAAGGAAAGAACGTTGGGCCCAGATAGTTTTCTCATCCATCCTTCCAGTAGTTAGAAGAGGGATAGAAAGGGAAAGAAAAATACTCCAGGTGACTGACTGGCTACGAAGGTGGTGCCGGCATGAGAGATTTGGATTCTGGGACCATGGACTATACTTTCTGGAGGATGGGCTGTTGGCAAAGGATGGGTTGCAGCTCACAAAGGCTGGGAAGAATGTGTTTGGCCACAGCATGAAGAACGTCATCAGGAGGGCTTTAAACTGAATCCTACAGGGAAGGAAAATGTAAAGTTGGAGGTAACAATGGACAAAGGCTCATGCACCGCAACGGAGAGAACAGCTCTAATAGCGCCCAATAATAGTCTTCAGAAACATGTAGGAAAAAAGCCAGACTATGAAGCACATGGTCTTCGATGTCTATATACTAATGCCCAGAGTATGGGAAACAAACAGAACGAACTTGAACTCTTAATACAAGAGGGAAATTATGACTTGATAGGTGTAACTGAGGGTGGGATGACTCTCATGACTGGAATACAGCAATTGAAGGATATAACTTGTTCAAAAAGAACAGGAGGAACAGAAAGGGAGGTGGGGTTGCGCTATATGTGAAAAATACATATCTCTGCACAGAAATACAGGAGGATGAGCTTGGTAGCCCCATCAGGTGCATCTGGATCAAAATAAATGGAGCAAAGAATAAAAGGAACCTGGTGGTCAGAGTCTACTACCGGCCACCCAATCAAGGAGAAGACGAGGATGAAACTTTTGAAAAGCAAATAGCCAATGTTTCAAGGAAGCATGATGTAGTAGTAATGGGGGACTTCAATTTCCCCGATATTTGTTGGGAGACAAATTCTGCAAAATATGGTCCGTCCAGGAAATTCCTGACATGTGTGGAGGATAACTTCCTCTTACAGAAAGTAGATGAAGGAACTAGAGGATTGGCTGTCCTTGACTTGATCCTAACTAACAGAGATGACTTAGTGGATAAAGTAGCAGTTACAGGAACTGTGGGGGAAAGCAACCATGTTATACTTGTATTCTTGGCTCTAAGGGAAGCAAAAGCTGAGCGTAGTCAAGCGCATACCCTGGATTTTAGGAAAGCCGATTTTGATAAACTCAGAACAATGATAATTAAGGTCCCATGGCAAGCGACTCTAACGAGAAAAGGAGTCCAAGATGGGTGGGAGCTTTTAAAAAAGAAAATTCTCAAGGCACAATTACAAACAATTCCATAAAGAAGAAAAGGTGGAATACAACAGAAGAAGCCAGTGTGGCTTCACAAAAAGCTTAGAGATGACCTGAAAACAAAAAAGGACACATACAGGAAGTGGAAAGAAGGCCAAGTAACAAAGGAAGAGTACAGGCAGGTAGCACAGAATTGCAGGGATGGCGACAGGAAGGCTAAAGCTGAGAACGACCTGAGGTTAGCGAGCGATGCTAAAAGCAACAAAAAGACTTTCTTCAGCTACATGCATAGTAAAAGACAGAGGAAAGAAAAGGTGGTTCACCTATTAAATAAGGATGGCAAAATGATAACAGCTGACAAAGAAAAGGCAGAGGTGCTCAATTCCTACTTTGGCTCAGTCTTCTCCCAAAAGAGGATCTATGAGCCCCCTGGCAAAGGCGAAGTACAGGCTGAAGGGGCAGGATTGCAGCTTGAGATCGATAGGTCAAGGAACACCTAATTACTTTGAATGAGTTCAAATCTCCAGGGCCAGATGAACTGCACCCTAGAGTAATAAAGGAACTGGCAGAAGAACTCTCAGAACTGCTGTCTATTCTCTTTGAGAAATCAGAGGACGGGTGAAGTGCCAGATGACTGGAGGAGGGCTAATGTCCCTGTCTTCAAAAAGGGTAAAAAGGAGGAACCTGGGAACTACAGACAAGTCGGTCTGACATCAGTCCCTGGGAAAATTCTGGAGGAGATGATAAAGCAATCCATCTGTAAGCACCTTGAAAACAATGCAGTGATTACTCGAAACCAACATGGGTTTGTCAAGAACAAATCCTGCCAGACGAATCTGATCTCATTTTTTGATCAAGTCACCTCCCTTGTGGACCGTGGGAATGCTGTAGACATCATATACCTCGACTTCAGCAAAGCTTTCGACAAAGTGCCCCATGATATCCTGATGAGCAAACTA
Organism: Heloderma suspectum; assembly: GCF_057233095.1. Lineage (NCBI taxonomy): Eukaryota > Metazoa > Chordata > Lepidosauria > Squamata > Helodermatidae > Heloderma > Heloderma suspectum. The sequence continues at coordinate 94,557,944 of NC_139459.1, forward strand.
GCTCAAAGTGGGCTAGATGGAACAACAATCTGGTGGATCCACAGTTGGCTACAGAATTGGACTCAAAGAGTGCTTATCAATGGGATCTTCTCAAACTGGGGAGAGGTAACGAGCAGGGTACCACAGGGCTCAGTCCTGGGTCTGGTGCTCTTCAACATTTTTATTAATGACTTGGAGGAGGAGGTGCAGGGAATGCTGATCAAATTTGGAGATGCCACAAAATTGGGCGGGATAGCTAATACTTTGGAAGACAGAAACAAAATTCAAAGTGATCTTGATAGACTGGAGCGCTGGGCAGAAAACAACAAAATGACATTTAATAGGGATAAATGCTAAGTTCTGCACCTAGGAAAAAGAAACCAAATGCACAGTTACAAGATGGGGAATACGTGGCTCAACAACACTACAAGTGAGAAGGATCTTGGAATTGTTGTCGATCACAAACTCAATATGAGCCAACAATGTGATGTGGCTGCAAAAAAGGCAAATGTTCTTTTGGGCTGCATTAATAGAAGCATAGCTTCCAAATCCTGGGAAGTACTAGTTCGCCTCTACTCAGCACTGGTTAGGCCTCATCTGGAGTACTGTGTCCAGCTCTGGGCACCACACTTTAAGAAGGATGCAGACAAACTGGAGAGGGTTCAGAGGAGGGCAACAAAGATGATCAGGGGACTGGAAACAAAGGTCTATGAAGAGAGACTGAAGGAACTGGGCATGTTTAGCCTTGAGAAGACTGAGGGGACATATGATAGCGCTCTTCAAGTACTTGAAAGGTTGCCACAGAGAGAAAGGCCAGGATCTCTTCTTGATCATCCCAGAGGGCAGGACACGGAATAATGGGCTCAAGTTACAGGAAGCCAGATTCCGGCTGAACATCAGGAGAAACTTCCTGACCATTAGAGCACTACGACAATGGAACCAATTCCCTAGGGAGGTAGTGGACTCTCCCACACTGGAGGCATTCAAGACCAGGCTGGACAGCCACCTGTCAGGGATGCTCTGACTTGGATTCCTGTACTGAGCAGGGGGTTGGACTCGATGGCCTTGTAGGCCCCCTCCAACCCTATGATTCTATGATTATACTGTGATATAGTATCCTTGCTATATTAGCTCCCTTTGCATGTTAATTGCTTGATATGCTTACCAGGGAGCCCATTCATGGGCAGAGACATCTGCACTGATGAAGATTATGTGTGAGGAACTGCTTGTGTGTAAGTTTCCATGTGATCAGGATCGCAAGACAGTCAGGAGTCCAAGTTGTGTGGAAGCCTAAGCTTCGTCAGCTCAGTGGACATCCAGGGGATGGGGCCAGGATCACAGCCCCAGTTCTGGGTAATCACATAAACCCTTTACATGATTAACAAGTAAAGGAGGCTATCATTTTGCGCACATCTTCTATTACTTTTACATAGGTAGTAAGAGTTTGCATTCATTACTATGCAGTTTCACTGCTGTTTAAGGACCAATTTTCTCAAATGTTTTCTCATTTACATTGAGACTGTCTTCCCCTACATCCACCCAGTTGATTCCTGAGATCTTCAGAGCAGGCCTTATTGGTCATTCTGCGATCAGTAGAAAGTTGCCAGATAATAGTACATAAGCAGGCCTTCTCAGTAGTGGCATCCACCCCCTAGAACACTCTTCTATATGTGGTTTGAGAGGCAGAAACTGGCAAGCTCCAAATGGCTTTTGAAAACATATTTGTTTACACAGACTCTCCCTGACCTGTAAGGGCCCATGACACCGCTCTGTGTTTGTTTTATTGTTTTGTTTGCTGCAATGTTTTAAAAATTGTTTTTGTTTTATATTGTTTTTGTTATGTTTTTATACTTTATATATGTATTTTAGTGTGAACCGCTTAGAGATTTTACTATATAAGACAGTATAGAAGTATTATAAATAAATTTGCTTTTAAAATTTTGTCTTACTGTTTCGACAGTGCCTGGATATTTCTTGAGTTGATGTCAAAACAGAATACAGTTGAAGTTTCTTAAGGTTAATTTCAAAATTAGAATTTGTGGATAAAAAAGATTAATCTGTAAAAATTGAATAAAAGTGTTTTTCCTTTGTCCATTTTACTGACATCTCACTATTATCTGTGAATTAATCTGCAATATTTGTTTAATATCTCTCTTTCCAGGCAAGACCAGGTCAGCGTTCTGTATCAGAACATCAATATAGTGGAACCACGATTAATTCAACCTTATGAACATGTTATTAAGAACTTCATTCGAGAGATCAAACTTCAGAGTACAGAAATGGAAAATTTAGCCATAGCTGTAAAAAGGTAGTCAATTGTTTTGTACTCTGCAGTTAAACAATTACCACTTCTGCCTGCAGTACATGGTGTTGCTTAAAGTCACATGTTGTTGTTAATGGCAACATCTGTTAATGTTCATGCATCCAGTTCCACCCTCAGTTGGATGAGAATTGTGGGTGTGAGATGTCAGAATTAACTATCTGTTGCCTTGGAATCTCTGTACAGGGCACAAGGCACTATTCTTTGCTATGCCAATCCATACTGAGACCCAAGCCCTGTGTTTCCTTTAATATGTAGCATATGGCTATGTGAGTAGGTTTCCTTCTTATACAGAAGTGCAGGGGGCTAAAGCCAGATCATGACCCTTGGGGGGGGTGCTGATGGGGTAGGTAGAAAGGCTTTAAGGTAGCCTTCTCCACCCTTTTGCCCTCCAGATGTGTTGAACTATATCTCCCAGCATGCCTCAGTCAGTGTGGTTGCCTGGGGGATGCTGGGATTTGTAGTCCAGCACATCTGGAGGGCACCAGGTTGGGGAAGCCTGTTTTAAACCTTTGCCCACTGCAGTGGTCTCGAACCAGATCAGGGGGCCGATGCCTGCCATTTGCATAGGAAGAAAAACTCCCATTGAACTGAATGGGTTTTTTCTCCCCATATGTAAATTTAGGCTTAGCCCACCCACCCACCTGGTCTGGATTGGGACCAAAGCAGAGGCAAAGGGTTAAAGCCCCTTACCTCTGTGCTAGGGTCTTGATTCAGATCGGGGTCCCCTACTCTTAGTTTTGTGTAAGAAAAAAGCCCTCATGTAACTGTATGCTATGTAATAAAGACAATGTCTAGTTTGGCCCTGAAATAAATGGACAGTAATGCTCATGACCTAAGGGGCAGGGCATATTAGCACCCTGACATCCTGTTAGCATGCTGTGCTCATTTTTGGTTACTTTCTCTGCAGTCATATTCCTCACTTAAGGCACCATGACTGTTGTAATTTTTTAACGTCCTATCAGAAGTGCCTTGCAATACAAACCTTAAAAAACAAAGCAAAGCACACAGATGGAAAGCAAATGGTTACTGTTCTAGACTGTTTATTAAAGGTGGGTCAGAATGATTAAAATGGTATGACATCCAGGCCCACATGATTGTTGAAATATGCTTGAGATTTTGATTGCTTATCTTGGAGGATGTGTATATCCATTATTCCCTGTTCTGAAGCAATGTTTTTAGGTCCAGGATGTTCAACCTTTTTGTGGTCACTTACCTCAGGAAATTTGGGACAGGTGGTGGGGAGAGAGAAATGAAATCCCATGATTCCACAGGAAAATCTAGTTTCTAACAGGAGATTTTTCCTCCCCTTAGGTATTTTTCCCTAAAGACTTTCTGTGTGTGTGTGCACAGGGTTGCCCTGAACATACTGATACCTCCCTCCCTCTTTGTTTCTCAGTGGTCCCATTTTGGCTACAGGCCTGTTGGTGCTCACCAGCTGAGTTTGCTATTAGAGGGGGAGTTAGGATAGATAGGTTTTCAAACCATCATGTGGCCACCACAGATCATGTAACATGCAGGCTAGTTCATGTGCTCTGAGGAGATTGAGCAACTGGTGTTGCGAGCGCAGAACTCTTCACAGATTGGCTTTCCTCGTGCTTCCATGAGGAATAGAAAAGGCCTCTTAACAGTGGTGCACAGAAAACCCACACACAATTCTGCATGTGTGTTTGGCCTGACATATCCATGTAACTTGGTACTTCCTGTGCTGGCAGTATTGAATTGCTTTATTTTGAATTCTGAGAAACAGGTGTCTTTAATGTGGAGATGTAAATGTGAAGTTCATTCACCTTCAGATGTCCAACTTGGAACATTTTGATCCGTTTGTTTAGTTTTGGGGTGGAACAAGCTATGCATTTTCCCCGATTACTGTTAAAATTTAAGATAGTTTTCTGCGAACATTTACTTTTTAGAGCACAAGATAAAGCAGCAATGCAGCTTGGTGAACTAGAAGAGGAGATGGACCAGAGGGTACAGGCTGCAGAGCATAAAATCAAGAAGGAGGTGAGAATGCTTATAGCACTAATATTCTAGAAGTGGTTTCTCCTCTTAACAAAATTAGTGGCAGGATTCTGACTTCAGTGCCTCTGGCCTCCTGTGTGAACCATTTCTCTGCATTATTTTCCCCTTCAGTGTGAAATGTATGAAGGTCAACGCTTTTTCTATCTCCTTGGGGGCTTTTTGGGTGGAGAACGTTAATAGTTACTCCTTGGGGGCATTTGGGGTGGGTTAGGGTATTTTAGAAAACGTTTTTATTGTAGAATTTTATTGTTTTAAACTGTTTCATTATATGCTGTACATCGCCCAGAGTGGCTGGGTGACCAGCCAGATGGGCAATTAATAAATTTAATAATAAATAAAAAAAATAGGACAAGGCTGTGGTGGGGAGAGAAGATGCATGTAATAGCTTATTGATTAATACCACAATAAGTCAGCAAAAGAGCAACTGGGTCAAGGCAAAGGAGATGTTATTTTGGAGATTAAGATCCCTTATAGCCACCTTCCCCAGTATGGTGCCCTCCAGACAGTGGAGGCTGGTGGCTCCGATGTCAGTGGGCTGTGAATCTGCTCTGGGTTTCAGTCAGACCCAGTCAGAAGTCTAAAGGAGCTATCCCAGGTGTGAAGTTTGTATAGCTCATTTAGAGCTGGATAGCTCCTTTAGAGTTTTGACTGGTTCTGACTGAAACCCGGAGTGGATTCACTGCTCCACTGACATCAGAGCCACCAGCCTCCAGATGTGTTGGACTGCAACTCCCATTTTCCCCAGCCAACATGGCCAATGATTAAATAGAGAAAATGTGTTTTTTTTTCTTTATGCTTGTTATTATGGAGCTGAAACTAGGAATGGTTTTGGTTGGAAATCTAGGCCTCTGCTTGTGGAACAGTTCAGAAAAAGTTTTTAAAATCCATGTAACATCATCACATGTAGGGGTTTACAGATAATAGCTTGAAAAAGCCTCTCTGCAGTCTTTTTTGAATGACATCCCTTGTGCCCTTTGGAGAGTTTTTCTTACCCTAAACCCCAGAGAGTTACTAAGGGTGCAATCCTATGCATGTTTAGACAAAAAAAAAAAGTCCTATAATTCCCAGCATGCCCCAACCAGCCATGGTTTCTTCAGCATGGCTGGCTAGGGCATGCTGGGAATTGCAGGGCTTTATTCTGTCTAAGCATGCATAGGATTGCACGCTTAGTAAATCGATTAGCTGACTATCATGTTGTTCCAGCCTTACCACTGGAACTAAATCTATTCTAAAATACCCAGAAAATCAATAGTATCAACCACTGACTAAGTTAAAGGGTAGTAGGACTCCTATATATTGGGCATGGGTGGGGTGGGGGAGAGATCTAACTGGGATACCAAGTTTCAGCTTTCCCAACATCTAGTCTCTAAACATTGAAACTCCCCCCCAAAGGTATGCTTTCTTAGGAATTTGGCTGATACGACGAAGGTGCTAATGTGAGGTCATGTAAGGTAAATTGGAACCACCTCATCCCCCCTAGAACACAGCAGTTAATTTAACCCCCTAGTTAGGTTAATTAACAAGCACAAAGAACATAAAATTGCATTCATTCGAGTAAATGGAGCAAAATTCTGGCTCTAGCTTGTATTCAGGCCCCATAGAAAAGGCAAGTAGTATTGATTCAGAAATCTGCCTGTCTGATGACAAACTGCTTTGGAGATATACCTGAGTTTCAGAAGCATTTTGCTACACTGTGACGTGGGGTGGAGCATATACGCGTGCTTTCTGAAAATGGAAATTCCAGTCTACTGCAGGTAATGCAAAGTCCATCACGCAGACCTCTGGATGTTGACCTTACTGAGGACTTTCATTCCCCCTATGAACGCATCACTATTAAAAACTACAACAATTGAATGCCTAGGTCAACCTTCCCCAACCTGGATGCCCTTCAGATGTGTTGGACTACAGTTCCATCATCCATGGCTCGCACCAGCAATGGATATGCTGGCTGCGGATGATGGGAGTTGTAGCCCAACACATCTGCAAGGTGCCAGGTTGGGGAAGGGTGGTCTAGACAGATAAGCATCTTCAAAGTATCTGCCAATTTACCACTGATATCCAAATATCAAGAGTGTGTGTGCGTGCGCACGCACGTGTGCGCACTTGCACTCTGATGCCTTATTTTTCTTATCAGTTTTTAAAATTACTCTTATCTTGCTCTATTCTTCATTCACATATTTGTAAAAAGTATGACACCCCAAATGTAAATGCTAGGCTGCTGTGATATTTACTTTGTGGGATAGTACTGAAGTATAAATTTTAATGGTAACAGTGTATACTGTTATTACTCAGCCTGACTTATGACACAGTCAGGTGGTACTTCGTGTGCTAGTCCGTAATGGAGTTTCCCTGCTTTAGGTCTCTTCCTGGGTGGTGATGATAGTGTAACATGTACCATAAACAATCCTGTACAGGTGCCATATGTGCATATCCACACACAAATGCTTTTAAAGTTGGCCTCCATTTTTTGCGTTATGCTCTCCTTCGGAGACCTGTGTCCCTTCTACGTGAGAGGGCAAGGTGAACTGTCGAAGTCTGCCATTTTATAATTTCACAAAAATGTGAAATGTTGTAGGAGAAGCGGAAAGCAGAAGAAGCTCTGAATGATCTCAAGCGCCAGTATGAAGCGGAAGTTGGTGATCTCCAGGTGACAATAAAAAAACTCAAAATGGTACGTAGCGCTGATTTTGTGACTGGAGGTTTGTGACTGAGGGCGTTTCCAGATGAGGCTTTTATTGTGCAACGGCACTGCCTTATTCACAGAATTTTATGGAGAGGTCCAGGCAGCATTGTCTTCCATTTGCAGCTGTTCAGTGTTTTCCCATGGCTTCTTCTACCTTTTTTTCTTACTGGAAAAAAAACTGTTAAGGAAGAAAAGACAGAATAGCCCTTTGAGTTTTAGTGCTAGGGTCTGGAAGTACCCTAATACATTAGGGCATGATCCTCTGATAACATTTTGCCAACTTCCAAGTAATGAAAAATGTATCATGCTTCAGAGAATGTTGTAAAATTCAGCTGGCTGGAAAATTGTTTGGATTGCAAGTTTTGAGTGTGTGAGATGACGGAATAGTTTCCTGCAGCATTGTAAGGTAGTGCTACCTCAGGAAGGATGGAACCAATGGCCAGTTGCTTCAGTGGTGCAGGTAGGTAGTTTTAGACACCAGACTTACTGGTCTTATGGAGGCCTTTCTGTTTGGATGGCAACATGAATTACCCCTGGACTTAATAGTCTTATGGGGACCTATACTCTTTAAATGGTAATGTCAGTGTTAAAGTGAAGCTAGGGCTTACAGTGACTCAATATTGGCACCTTTTTTTTTTAGCTGGGGGTGCTGATGTCATTGCCTCATCCCACCTCCAGACTTCCCTGTTCCCTCAGCTTTGCTGCAATCCTCAGAATAGGTGGGGAGAAATAATTTTTTCCAGCAACAATATATTGCTCCCTCTTGTAACACGAAGTATTTTGAGGTGGCTTGGCCTTGGATGGGCAATTAAGACCCATTACTTTTACAAAAGACCTGCTCCTTGAGGAGACGAAAATTGCTCGAACTGGTTTGTTGATATGGATCAACACAGCTGCATGAATGTTTGGACTCTCTTTGGGGGCGTGGCTATGGGGACTGGCATGATGAGCACCCGCACTTCAAAATATACCATTACACCACTGGGTAATGTGTATTACTTTACGTTCTTCACAATGTGGTAAGTCAACCTTGCAGTATTTTGGGGGCCCTCTTTCTGTTGAGTGGAGCCCTGGACTCTTGCCCCAAATTCCTGTCCTGAATGCACCACTGTGTTGCTTTCATAAGTGCTCAACACATTGACCTTGGGAGTCTTCTAGATGCTGTTTTCTATTTGGTTATTCACATCCCTGGAAGTGACTACCATGGCACGGACTGAGGAGAATCTTCAGTAGGGAAACCTTTTTTGTGTGAATGGGAGAACACTTGGTTCTTTGTCTCTCAGGTTATTGGCATGCCATGAATGGCTAACATTGGTAGGGGTATGTAAGCAGGCTAGTGATTTTTTGTGTATGGGATGCTAACTTTTGAAGTCTTATTTTCAAGGCTGTACTCAAGAAGTTTATAGCAAGCAAACAAAAAAACACTGTACTTTCACAGATGGCCTGATCCCTTTCCCATCTTCATGTATGCTAATGACCAGGTTTGCATGATCACTGCAGCCACGGTGGGTTGCGGTGCGTGCCAGGCAACGTTTGATTGAACCCATGGCCTGTTTTAGGGTTACGGCTAATTTGCTAATCATGCCAACAGTCCACCCTTGCTGGGTTTGGATGACACGAAAGACACAGCTTGAATATTCAAAATGGCTGCCCATGCCACAGGCCACCGTGGCTTATTTAAGCCATGGTAGGTTGCTTGATCATGCGAACCAGCCCAATGAGCCAGTCAAAGGGTTTTCATTGTAGCAATCACAGTTTCTTTACTGTTTCAGCTCGAAGAACAATCTAGAAACATTAATCACAAAGAAGATTTGGCAGCTCTAAAGACCAGGATCCATGATCTGACCTTGGTATGAACTTTGTATAACTTGCCTTCTCTGGGTAGTAATTCCCTCTGTCTGCTTCGACATAACTAGTGCCTTTTCTCCCTACCATATTTAAATTGTTTGCTGGATGATGGCATTTTCTTGAAAATGGTCAAGGTTGCCTGAAAGGATGACTGGCACTTCAGAGAGAGAAGAAATTATATGGTTTAAGTTGGGTATATTGTGTATTTGTACCTGCTTAGGTGTCATTTTCACACATTAGCAATGGAGATAACCTGAGATCAAATTTAATGTACAGGTATAGGATTATAGTGTTCATGGTAGGGAGAATGTACTCTTATTCTGTCGCTGGAAATACCTTTAACCAGTTCTGCCCTTTAGACCCAGTTCCTTAACCTCTTCTGTTTTGAAATAAAGTTAAAAATACAAGTAGCAACAAAGAACACATATAATAATATAACAAGATTGCTAAAGAAATAAAGAAGCTCATTGATTATAGTCCTTAGTACATCATGGATATGCTTGTGGAACAACTAGAGTAAAACAGGCTAAAAAGAAGCTCACCTTCTAAGGAAAGACTTGATATATACATTCTGTAGCATAAATAAGGTGTGTGTGTGTGTGTGTGTGTGTGTGTGTCTGCGTGTGCCAGAAAAAAGACAGGCACCTGTACTTGTTTCAAATTTGATCAGAAGCTTGAAGGGTTTCCACATAGAAAATAAATGGAAACCATGGTGCCATAATATATTTTTCTTAAATTAGGATTCCTTGCTTTCTGCAGTTGTTTAGTGAGCTTCTACATGATCATAGTCTCCCAAATTGTAGCAATCCACTGCTGTGTTTGCTTTGGAGACTCCCAATTATGTGCTGTACACAACTTTGCCACTGTATGCAGTTGCTTAAGAAAGCGTTTATGCAGGAACCCAGGGTCATTAGGTTTGAACTGATGAGGAAGCATAGCTTTTAGGAGACACCAACTGGTATAATGTGGAAAGATTCCTGATAGTAATCAGTAACCACGTTCCAGAACTCCCATCTATTGTCCCCACCTAGTTCCTTAACAAACAGTTCCCCAAGTTCAGTTTTGTTTATACTAGCCATATGGCTAAAATAACTTCTCTGTAGTTATTTCTTCACATTGTAAGCCAAACTGTGTATTGCTATTTACCATGTAGATCACCTTTCATTGCATGAAGGGTCTCTATGCTGCAGCCGCCGCCACTACCAGACACAGGAACCTCTGGCAGTGGCTGGAGGCGATCCATGTGTGAGTTGCATGACACATTATGCCTACAGTCTGGAAAGCCACCATAGAGATGGTGTCTGTAGCAGTTTCCTTGAGTGGCTATAATATGTAGACTGGCTTTTTAGCGCACACAGATGTTAAACGGGTGACATGGTAGATCATATGTTTCCATATTACTGTTTCATAGTTAACATCCTTTCAATGGGAATTGTTAATATTTTATTTAATGTCTTCCTGAATAAACATTTTTTATTATTTTATCATTGTTATTGATGAATAATTTTAACTTCCTTGGTTTATTAATTTAGGAAAACCAGAAACTTAAAAAAGATCTTATGGAAGCACAGACAAATATAGCTTATCTTCAGAGTGAATTAGATACCTTGAAAAGTGATATTGCAGATCAGAGTCTGAATTCAGAAAGGTAAGAGTGGTTGTATTTGTAAAATATTGGTTATTGAATTATTTATGTATATTGTTGTCTATAAGGGAAAGTAATTATGTTAATTTCTCTTTGTAGAGACCTAGACATGATCAGAGAGTATACTGAAGACAGAGATAGTCTGGAAAGGCAGATAGAGATACTACAGTAAGCTGCTAAATAATTCATTTTTTTAAGTTTATGAACTTTAATATTTAAAACTTGCGCATCTTGGGTAAAATAAGTGAAACCCCCCTAGACATTTTGGGTTGCAGTGAAATGTTTCTCTGGCATCCTAATGTATATTTCAGTCAGTCAATCTGGGATATGAAGTATCATGGGCAGATGATTAAGCTGTTGGGCTACATTATTGAAGGCTGTTTGTTTACATCTGTGTAAATTTTACAGTCAGTTGTTCTTTTAAGTCTCCCCAAGTATCCATCAGACCTGATTCATTTGTTTGTTTTGTATGCTGCATTCCCACAAGATGGGGCCCAAAGTGCCTCACGTTGTAACAAAGTAGTCTTTGTTCACATTACTTCCACCCAATGGTGTAACGGTAAATTTTGAAGCTCATCATGACAGTCCCCATATGCCCCGCAGAACAGTCCAAAGTTGCAGGCATCTGTGTTGATCCACATCAACGAACCAGTTCTAGCAGTTTTTATCTCCATCAGAAAAAGGTCTTTTGCAAAGCTAATGGGTCTTAATTCCGCATTCAAGACCAAGCCACCCCAAAATAATTTACATCATAACAGGAAACAATATATTGTTGCTGGGGAAACTCATTTTCCCTCAGATACTGTAAGGATTGCAACTGAGCTCAAAGGGAACAGGGAGGTCTGAGGGGGATGGCAGATGACATCAGCATCCCTGCTAATCAAAGAGTGCCAGTGCGGCATCACTCTGAGCCCCGGCTCCACTGCACCACTGCTTCCATGTACCTATCGGTTATATAATCTTGCATGTCCCAGCAAGGGCCTGATCTACTACATGGAACAGCATGAGGTGGATGAATCTTGAAGAGAAAAAGTAAACTGTATCAGTTCACACTGCAGAAGGGGCATGCTATTTTGATTCCTTTCCCATGTACAATCTTCAATCAATGCAAAGTAAAACAAAAAACTAGGCTGTAGCTCAGCCCTGTTTTGCTGTATCCATTTTTGGATATCAAAGCATTTTTTTAAATCCAGGGGAGCATTCCAAAATGTGATCCTTCCCCACCTGCAATCTGTAATGTTATATAATCCATTCTCCCATCTCTGGACTTTAATATCTCATCCCACCTCACTGTCCCGGTTTGGATGGCATGACGACGAGTCACAGGGCCGTGTGCTGCCTGCAAGCTGCTTCTGTTTACTGTAAACAGTTTCTGATTGGAAGTTGTCAGTGTGATGTGTGAACCTCGATCAATGGGTTGTTTAGGGGCTAAACAGCCAAGCAGTTAGCCAGCTGTTTATTGTTCAGTTAATGGCTGGGTTTTTAGCCCATAAACAACCCATCAGTCCGATTTCACACATCAAGCTGACAGTCTCTGATTGGGTCAGTTGGAGGTTGCTTACTGGAAAGCTCTCAGGCAGTGTGTGTCCCAGCAAATTGTGGGAATTATGTGAACTGGCCCATGCTGTTGTATGTGCAGAGAAGTCAGCCTTAGTCACAGGAAAATATTCCAGTGCCATGGCAAAATTGTTTAACCACTCCAAGCAAAAATAAAAAAAGACTAAAAATCCTTGGTTATACGTATAACTATGCTGCTCTTGAGGAAAAAACAACAACAACAAAAAACTTTGGGGGAAACACACTTGAATTAAATGACTTTTTAAAACAACAACATTGAAGTGTTTGACAATGACTCCAATTAAGTGTAGAACATATGAAATGGTATTAAGGATTTTTCTGTTAGTACCGGTATATGACTCCACAGAGATGGTATCTAGCGTCTGTTAATGTCCTCTGAAGCCTCTCAGTTCCTCAGTGCCTTTCTCATGCACTCTTTCCTTCAACTCAAAACCTGCTGGAGCTGTAATTTTTTTTAAAAAAATGGTAACTGGTTGACACCTTGTATTGGGCAGTATCTGATGTGATACGGGTGCTCACGTAAATTAGGTTGTGCTAGCATAAGGGTCCTCAAATGCAACACCACTAGCGTTAGCTGGTGCAATGGGTTTTCCAGAGTATCCCACTATTAATATTATTTCTTACCATTCCTGATAAGCAGATTTATACTGAACCATCATGCCATCTTCCCTGGAGTTCATTGAAAGCAAGGGAACGTCTTTAAATTCCCTTTTTTCTGCTGAGTTTCATACTGCCTGCTTATGCTATACCTGACTTGAATGTGAATAATTCTGTTCCTCCTGGCTTATTCCTTAGGTCAGCTAACAGGAAACTTCATGACAGCAACGATGGCTTAAGAAGTGCATTAGAGAATAGCTGGAGCATATACAACAGATCGCTGGTAGGTACTAACTTTGTGTAACCAATATATTTAAAGAATTGTGTAATGCATAAATATTTGCTCTTGGTTATACCAATATAGGCCATAAATTAGAGTAATTGAAATAATATAGTCCTTTGGGGTTTGTGCCAAAGTAACTGGCAGCACAATCCTGTGTTTGTTTACTTGGAAGTAAGTCTCACTGTGTTTAATGGGGTTTACTCCCAGGTACGTTTACATACGATTGCAGCCTGGCAGGGCAATCATATGCGTGTTTATTCAGAAGAAAGTCCCACTAAGCTCAGTGGAAAATACTCCCTACTAAGTGGGTTTGGTATTGCAGCCTGAGAGTAGATTTTGGGTTCTGTATGTGCTGAATCTCTCTCTCTCTCTCTTAAAAAAATGAAAAAAATACATATAATAATAATTATTTTATTATTATTACATCTATATCCCATCTTTTTCTTTTGCAAGGAACTCAAGGCAGCTCACTGGTCCCCCTCCTCTCCATTTTATCCTCACAACAACCCTGTGAGGTTGGTTGGGCTGACAGTCGGTGACTGGCCCAAGTCACCCAGTGAGCTTCATGGCCGAATGGGATCTAGAACCAAGATCTACCAACTCTCAGTCCAACACTCTAATCACTACACCACACTGGCTCTCGATATATATACACAAATGTAATTGAAAAAGCATATATATATATTTTCGTGTGTGTGTGTGTGTGTACAATTACATTTGTGAACTACCCAGAGAGCTTCAGCTATTGGGTGGTATAGAGATGGTGGTGGTGGTGATGATGATGAAGTCCAAAATTTTGGAAGTACTGAATAAAGGAAATGTTTCATTTACATCTCCCACCCCCAAGTAGACAACAGGAAAAGGCTTTTTGCTGTTCTGTTATGCAGTTCAGAGACATTCAAAAATAATATAAAGATATATAAACATTCTGGAACAAAGAATTGTGTTTGTTAAATAAAGGGAATGTTGTAAGCCAGCTTGTCCCATGGTGTACTAAAGCATGTGTGTTTTTCACATGTGTGTTTTTCAGCGTCTAACAAACATTTCCTCAGGGAACACACTCTCCAGGAGCAGTCCCAAATGCAGTGGTGGCCAGTCTCCCCAAAATCCACGATACGACAGGTAGAACTGATCTTGTTTAAACTGTAGGATTTGAAAAATAAAGGATAGATTTTCAGCCACGATCCATATAACGTCGTGTAAAAATGTTCAGCTAAAATGGATGGGACTTGAGTCCAAGCAACTGTATTTAGGATTACAATACTGTTATTTCTTAAGTGTCTAAAAAGAAAAAAAAAGTGCAGAACTGTATAGGCTTGAATTTCTAGAAAAAAGTGCCGTACCGTATAGGCTTGGATTTCTAGAAAAAGGTGCAGTATGGTATAGGCTTGGATTTCTAAAAAAAGTGCAGTACGGTATAGGCTTGGATTGCTAGAAAAAAGTGCAGTACGGTATAGGCTTGCATTGCTAGAAAAGCACAACAGTGGTGATGAAGTCAGACTTAAGCTTCTTCCCTCTGTATCAGTTCTGGGGAAAAAGAAGAGCCACTAATGTTTGTAACTTGCCTTGCTTTAATCCAAGAGAACTGAGAACACTTAATGACTTTCTGGGGATGGAAAGAGCATAAACTCACATTTTTAATGCATTGATTGGCCACTTACCCCATGCTGCTTTCTAGTGGAGTTAATGATCATCAAGCAACAAGGGTCATTCTTCTGCCAACTGACTGGTGGGAACAACTATATTAGATTTTGTCCCAGTGAGAAACAAAGCTAACATTTCTAACTGTTCTTGAATGGGAGTCTGGTATTTCTACCTCCAGGAATAGTTCTGCAAACTTAGGATTGGCGCTGCAAAGGTTTCCCTAATTTCAGAAGACAACTTCAAGGAATACAAATTTTCTACAAGGTTCAGAGTGGAGATAATGCAGGACTTGTTTCCTGAATGCACCTTTTCATTAAAACTTATACACATCGCTCCACATTAGGTACAGAATTTGAAGGACTGCATTTTCATATTGGTGGATAGACTGAACATCAATTAAGCCTCCAGTGATTTACTGTTGTGCTGTCTTTGATGTTACCATAGTACTGTCCCTCAGGGAGTTCAGGTATAATCATTTAAGCTCAGAAGGTGATTAACTGTGTGCATTAGGCCTTGAATTCATACGAGCTGTTTATCATAATAAATTAGGCTCAGCAGACCTCTCTGTGCCCTAAACGCCCCAAATTTCAGTAATAAAACTGCTTTCATCAGAAATATGTTAGACCTGTCTCTTTACCCAAACTTTCCCTTAACGACTGTACTGCCTAGTTAGTTTGTTTATTAGTTATTGTGCTTTTAGCTTTGGTTTTAAATATTTTAGACATTTTAACTGATGAGTTTTGTCTTCATTATGATATATTATGATCTCTGACTCTGTAAACTGCTTAGTTATCTCTTTAGAGATGGTAAGTAGAATATCAATTAATTAAATGATGATGACGATGATGATATAAAGATGATGACGATGATGGGTCCTTCCCAACACACACTTCGTATATTTCCCTGTGTGAAAGAGGGGTGGCCATATTGTTCATAACTGCTTCTGGGGATAGCTAAGTGCAACCTCTAAATACTTCAAGGAATCAAGAAGACAGGGAAATAATAGAATTGCTGGTGTGCCTATGTATAACAGGCATTGGAACTAAGGGCAAAGTGGGAAGGAAAAGGAGGTGGTGGTGGTGATACCAGCAGCATGGTCTTCAAGATTTCAAGGCAGCAAAGGGAGGGAAGCCAAGAACAGTGCCCTGAATTGAGGTAGGTATGTGTGTGTGTGGGCGGGGGTTGTAATGAGTGTGGGAAGTGGAAACAGGAGCCGCAACTGGGCTGTTCTGGAAAGGAAGAAAGAATCGCATAAAATGTTTTTCCTCTGGAGCTTTCCTTGTCTGTAGACTAGTAACTTTGGCATTGGCAATTGAGGCTACAGAGTGTTGTTTCTCCATTTGTTCCAACCAGGTCACCTCATTCATCGTACGTGGATGAAGACTGTGATTCTCTGGCACTTTGCGATCCAATGCAGAGGATAAACTGCGAGGTTGACAGCCTGCCTGAAAGCTGCTTTGACAGCGGCTTGTCTACCTTGAGAGACTCAAATGAATACGATTCAGAAGTGGAATCCAAGCATCCAAGGATTTCTCAGAGGTCGCGGTGTCTGCAGGAAAGCCTTACGGGCGATGCTTCTGATACAGACGTAAGCTCCAGACTTAACACCTTTTAAAAAGTGTTCAGAGGCAAAATTACTTTTTGCTGCCTGTAGAGCAAAACTGAATTTTTCATATCAGCCAGAAATAGTCGGGTGGAGAAGAGACTGCTTGGGTGGGGTGGGGGGACTGCTGCCTTCACATCCTCAAAGAGTGATCTGTAAAGTCCACGTATGAGAGAAAGATAACCATTTATGGCGAGGGTGGAGAATCTTTTGCAGCCTGAGGACTGAATTGGCCCAGGCTGGAACATCAGTGGGCAGAGCCATTGCTGACATTTGCCCCCCCACACACACACACGCAGTCACTCTCCTTCTCTCTTACACTCAAACACCCCCCCTCGCCCCCATTCTGAGTCAGCGTTGCTCAGCCCTTGCCTTTCTCGACAGGAGAGGCAAGGGGCAAGTGAAGTTCAGGGAAGCACTGCTTCAAGGTGCCAGGAACTCCTTGAAGCAGGAGCTCTCCAGTGAGCCGGCTTCACTCCCCCCTCTCCTTTTCTGAGGAAGGGGCGAAGCAGGCTGAACCACCGTCTCGAGGGAAGGCAGTGGTAGAATGAAACTGGCTCCTAACCACGCCACCGCCATGACAAGCCGTGCTCCCACTCCTCTCCCTCCACTGAGGGCTGTGGCTTTGGGGAACAGGAGGGATTTCGGGGAGGCCTTTGCAGGAGACCTCCTTTCACGGGAGGCCTTCGCATCCAAGATGGGTAGGCCAAGCGGGGCAGATTTCTCCGCCTTTGCTCTACAGCAATTCTTGAAATATGAATCAGGCTACATTCCGAAGTCTGGGGAGCTGCTGTGTTCTACCATTATAAAATAATAAAGATGGACGTAGCAGTTGGTCATCTATTCAAGGTGCCCTCCTCTTGAGTTATCTGCATAAAAGGGGCTGCAAACATAGAAGCAGAGGTGGAACTCCACTGTTGGCTCTCCCTGCCCGCCATCATGCAGCTCCTTGGCCCACCCCCCATCCAACATCCACAATTTGAGCATGGAGATCTGAACAGGGAAGTCTGTGCACATAGAGTTCTACGCAGTAGGCTTCTACACAACTGGAACCCCGGGGAGTCGGGGTGGGGAGCCTTGTGATGCCAGGGGCAGGGCCAGCAGCACAGCCCCGTCTTTGCATGGACCCCTCTTCACATATATAATGCATGATGGGGGCTACAGTGATCTGCAAATCAGAGAACAGGATTCAGGCCTTTCAGCTCTTCCTTGTATCCAGTATCTGAAGTTCACCATAATGCCTGGCATTAGGTTTAGCTAAACATTGATGAACCGATCTTGGCTTTCAGAGGTACTCAAGAAACTTGTCAACTTTGATCTGTCCTATTCAAATTTTTCTCCCTGTTTATAAGTTTTCCAACAAGAGCTTCAAATGCTGGATGTTGCTGCTGAATTTGATTAGCCTGGTTTTCGTTTAAACTTACAAGGTTGCTTTTGTTTTTCCCATGTGGCATTTCCATTTGGCAATTAGTACTAACAAATATGGCAAATTTGGGGGTGGCAGGATGTTCCCAAGGGCACTTGTTACGAAGTGACCCAGGCATCTACCTGCCCTTTATTTCATTCTAAACATTCCTTGCCACTCTCCCTGCTCTGCTAATATTTTATGGCTGTGTTTTGATGAGCCTTCACCCTCAACCCCTCCCCAGTCTAAGGCAAAAGACTGATTTGGGTTTATTATGGAAACTGGTAACAGTGCTTGTTTGTGAAGGTGCCAGATATCCGAGATGAAGAGGTCTATAGTCCCGATGAAGACAGTACAGTTTTGGACTGGAAACCTACCCAGCCAGTCAGTCGAAGCAGTTCTGGAGCATCCACAAGGAAATGTATCCCTGTCATCTCTCCACAGGTATTCAGTTTAGAACATAGGTTCCCCACCTTTTTTGCACCAGTGGGCACATTTGATACTTTGAGAAAATGTCATGGGTACTGTCACAAAATGGCCACCATGGGTGGGTGCCCATTCACAAAATAGCTGCCAATAAGCACACAGCCAGTCACAAAACACCCATTTCACAGAAAGACAAACTGTTGAGGTTAAAAGACAAGTAACTTTTTCAAGGACATGAGTACAAGGCTGAGGTGTGAGCCTCAGAATCCAAAACATTTGAACCCACAGTTTTCTGCTCTAATTGCCCACCCATTTCACAGAAATGCAAGCTAGTGTCTCCAAATCACTTCTTAAGGTACTTTATTCCACCCAATTTATTTCTCTGAATGAATAGGAAGATCACCTCCAAACCACACAGGAACCACACACCTGTGCTACAACCAGGAAAGAGATCTTGGGGCTGTGGTGGACAGCTCAGTGAAGATGTCAACCCAATGTATGGCTGCTGTAAAAAAGGCAAACTCCCTGTCAGGCATAATTAGAAAAAGGAATTGAGAACAAAACTGCCAATATCATACTGCCCGTATACAAATCTATAGCGCAACCACAGTTGGAGTACTGTGTCCAGTTCTGTCACCACACCTAAAAAAAGATATTGTAGAGCTGGGAAAAAAGGTGCAGAAAAGGGCAACTAAAATGATCAAGGGGCTGGAGCATCTCCCCTATGAGGGAAGGTTACAACAGCTGGGATTGTGTAGCTTGGAAAAAAGGAGGGTAAGGGGAGACATGGTAGAGGTGTACAAAATTATGCGTGGTGTGGAGAATGTGGATAGGGAGACGTTTTTCTCCCACTCTCAAAATACTAGAACCCGGAGTCACCCTATGAAGCTGATTGGTGGGAGATTCAGGACAGGTAAAAGGAAGTACTTCTTCACACAGCGCAGAGTATGGAATTCCTAGAGTATGGAATTTGTTACCACAGGATGTAGTGATAGCTACCAATTTGGATGGCTTTAAAAGGGGGTTGGACAAATTCCTGGAGGAGAAGGCTATCAATGGCTACTAGTCTTGATGGCTATGTGCTACCTCCAGTAGCAGAGGCAGTGAGCCTATGTACACCAGCTGCTGGGGAACATGGGTGAGAGGGTGCTGCTATGCTCATGCCCTACTTGTGGATTCCTGGTCAACAGCTGGTTGGCACTGTGTGAACAGAATGGTGGACTAGATGGATGCTTGGTCTGATCCAGCATGGCTCTTCTTCTGTTCTTATGTTCTTAAGCATACAAGAACCACTCACCCTTTCCTTTTCTCCCTCCCCTCCTCCTTTTTTGGAGAAATTTTAGCAGACAGCCTGGCACAATGGAAAATGAAGCAACTGGCCTGCAGCCACCCACTATCTTCATTCCCTAAGAATGTCTCTGGGTCCACATGGGGCCAGAGGCATTCTGGGGAAAGGACATTAAGGAAGTTAGTGGCTGTGAGCCAGGCACCTGGAAAAAATCCTCTTAATTTAAGAATAAATTCAGGAGGGTCAGGAGGACTCAGTGGGTGCATTGGTGCCCACAGGCACTGTATTGGTGACTCAGATCTAGAGTATTTCAGCTGAAAGCTATATTGGCTGGGATCCAAGGAATTTCCCTAGGCACATCCAAGGATGTGGACATGCCCAGTGCAATCTTTGAACTTTTTTCTACGTTAACGGAAGATTTCCCCTCTCCGTGCACCATCTTGTGAACTTTTATCCCCCTAGCCCCCATTCCAAAAGATGTGTGCCGTGTGGCATGAGGGGCAGCTGTTTGAGAACCACAAGTCCAAAGCTCTACATGTGGAAATAATCGTGTAATTCTTTCTGTCTAGGCCATAGGTGACAGTCTACCACAGGATTATATGTAATATGCTATTAGTTCTGGGTCTTTGTCATAACCTGTGCATTGTTCTCATAAAACATGATGGATATTTAACTATAATTGTTAGACACATTACACTTGCCCCGCTTATTCTGAATTTTTAAATTCTTGAATGTGAAGAATCTCTGTCAGTTCTTCGGAGTGAAAAAGAACAGCATTAAGAAAATTAAGAACTTAAGATGACACCCCAACCCACCCACCCGCAATGAATTTAGGCTTCTTTTTATTAGTGTCTTTGCACTTTTTTTTTTTTTAATTGTGATCATACTTTAGAACATATAAAGTGCCCTACTGGATCAAACCAAGGGTCCATCTAGTCCCTTTTCCAGTGGTGGCCAGAAAAATGTTTCTGGGAAGCCCACAAGCAGGGGATGAAGGCAGCAGCAGTCGTACGCTGCTTATGCTCTAGCAGCTTGTCTTCAGAGGCACATGACCTCTGGACCTGGAGATTGCATATAGCTATCTTGGCTAAGAGCCACTGATAAACCCCATCCTTTACGAATCATGTTTTAAAGGCATTTAAGGTAGTGGCCAATACCACATCTTTTAACAGCAAATTCCATGCACTAATATACATAGTGGGTTGTATCCAATGCCAGTGGACAGACGCTGCTGGCAGATCGAATTCCCCCTCTCTCCTGCAGCCCCTCGTGTCCCCCCAAATGTCCCCCCAACCCGCTGGAACCTCTGGAGCACATTTGGGGGAGGTGGGGAGGGGAAGGGTAACTCTGCTTGTACAAGTGGTAGTCCGGACACAGTGATGGTTTTAGCTCACAGTGAAGAAGTATTTTCATTTATTTGTCCTACTACTAATCAATTTTGTTGGATGATTCTAAGTTCTAGCATTATGAAAGAAAGAAAAAATCTAATTTCTCCAAGCCGTTCATAGCTATATATTACCATAATACCCCCCCTCCCTGTCATTTTTTTTTTCCTAATACAAAAAGCCCCCCAGAACTTTAGCCTTTCCTTCTGGAACGGTTCTCCAACCCTCACAATCTTTTTGGTTGCTATTTTTTCTGCCTTTCCCAGTTCTGTGAGATCCTTCTTGAGATGGGGTAACCAAAACTCTGAACAGGATTTTAAATGCTACTGTGCTGTAAGGTGTATATAAAGCAGGGCTGGGGAACATTTGGCACTCCGGATGTTGGGAGTCCAACATTTGGAGGGCTATAGGTTCCCTGTCCCTGATATAAAGGCATTACTATATTGCCCTTTTTATTTTCAGTCCCTTTCTAATAATCAGTGACGTGGAATTTGCCTTTTTCACTGCTGTCTGCTTGTACACTGAGTAAACTTTTCTATTGAGCTACCCACTGCAACCTGAGGACATCATCAGAAGCAGTTCAGATCCCATTAATGTATATGTGGTGCTGCACTTTGTTTCCCCGGTGTTTCAGACTTAATCTTGGCATCCTTTAGGATTACAAACATGGCTTAGTAACGATACCATTGGATGTACTTAATATGCTTGTAACAATGTCAGTCTTGTATGTGTGTGTTCTATTTAGTTGGACTCCACAGACTGCAACTCCAGGTACCCCAGCTCAGAGAAGGCTTACAAGATAGTTCTTGCTGGGGATGCAGCGGTTGGAAAATCTAGCTTCCTTATGAGACTTTGCAAAAATGAATTTCGAGGGAACACCAGCGCAACCCTAGGTACTCTTTTTTTCTAGGCTGTTGGCAGTTGTCTTGGCAGCCCCAGATTTCAGGAGTGATACTGTATCAGTTCTGAAGGATTAACATGTATAAATTGCAGCTTTTCCCATTAAATATAGGCAACCGTGGATGTCATCTACTCCCAATAGCCTGCCTGCCTGTCTTTTGTAACCTGCCCTTCCACCAAGCAGCATATGTGGGTTTACACACATTTTGCCCTCAAAGAAATCCTGTGAGGAACGTTAAGCTGAGGGGTGGGGAATGACTTACCCAAAACCACCTGTTGAGCTTTATGGCTGACAAAGGACTCAAATCCAGCCTTCCCCTGTCCAAGACAAATGCAATACAGTGGATGCCTGATTGCGAAGGGAAAATATGCCCCTTGGGCCCCTCACCCCCCCCCCCCACACACACACACAGTGCAGGGATAGCTGTGGTAGTTCAAGATGTAGCCATCGTAGCTGGGATGGTCTTGGAGAACAAAGTTTCGTGGTAGTTTGGCATTAGCTCGCTATCACAAGACTTAAGAACAAGAAGCAGGAACAGGAGTGATAATCAGGGGTGCAGAACCTCAGGCCTACGGGCCAAATCTGGTCCTCCGGTGATCCCAATCTGGCCCTCCAGGATTCTCCAGAAGGCCATGCCCCTTCCTCTGGCCCCATCCCCTTTTCTCCAACCACTGATCATCTGGTGGCATCCCAACTTTTGTGCTCCTTCCCCCCCCTTTCTAAAAAGTTGAAATGCCTCTCCTAAAGCTTAGTTACTGTCAGTAAGAGTTTTAAGGTAAAATATGCTGGTATTTTTAGCCCCGTCCCTTTTGCCTTTTCTCTGACCCACTACTGGAATGCGGCCCCCGAGAGCTTCTCTGAAAATGCATTTGGCCCTTGGCCTGAAAGAGGTTCTGCACCACCCAGCTGTATAATCCCTTTTCCGCTCTCTGCAGTCTGGTTGTCTGTGTTGTGAAAGGAAAGCCCCCGTTTATATTCACACCTGTGCTTTTCATAACCGATGCAATAGGTATGTGGGGTTTATTTTACTCAGCTACCTGTATCCTGTGCACATGGTTTTGATAAAGAATCTTATCTGTGCAAAGATGAAACACATTTGCAATTTATTAATGGAGTATCTAATCTGAAGTCACAGTTGGAATGCTACATTCCTGTCACCCAGTAAGTGCATGGGTAAAACACCTTAAATTAACTTTGCTGAAAGTACCATGCTATTATTCACTTATAATTGGATCGGCAATGCATTTTGTGATGCATACCATCTTAAAATACTAATGGATTTTGTAATTAATTTTTTTTCTTTTAAAGGAGGGATTTTTAAAGAAATGATGGCATTTTAATAATAGGTGAAGATCTTTTGTGAAATATCGTAATCACAACATGACCATATTTTCATTTAAGTATGAATTATATTACTAGAGCTTACAACCAAAGATACACACTGCAGCAGTTCCCCCCCCCCCCGCTCCATTTTAATTCTTTAAACCAGGGGTGGCAACTTCAGAAGGGGCATTTTTGACCCCTGGACCCCCGTCTGCACAGGCTGCATTCTCCTGAAAAATGAATGGCAATGTGTTTTTAATGAAAAAATGGCATCCAGAGCACTGCAGAGATCCAGAAAGGTCAAATCTAACTTGTTTGCAATCTAATTTGACCCTTTTAGGACTCCGTAGCCGCTACAGAGCTCTGAAAGTGTCAAATTTAGCTTACAAACAAGCTAGGTTTGACCTTATCAGTAGTGTTCCGGACACTTGAAAAAAAAACACATTTTTTAAACTTCTTTTTTGGCATGAGGGTGGCGGGGGCCTTACATTGCCCACCCCTGCTTTAAACATTTAGTTCTGTTATTTAACATACGCTTACATAATATTCCCAGTAATTTATATGGTTGTACATTTTCTTGTGTCTTAATATGCAAAAACCTTTACCAAATGGACCGCCAGGTTCTCAGTCAGAGATTCCTCTGCCTTCTATCTCTAACCCTGATTATCTTCATTAGTTTTATTATACAGCCAGGTCCCAGATCCTAATCGTCCACCCCATCAAATGATTTTAATGGATTTTGTAAATTTCTCAAAGGGGTTGACTTTCAAATGAAGAGGCTCATTGTTGATGGGGAACCGACGGTGCTACAACTATGGGACACGGCAGGACAAGAGAGGTGAGCAGTGTCTGATTTTTCTTTTGGAAATGAAAATAACAAGAAATTTGTGCAATGAGCAATTTAAAAAACATTTTCAGTGCCGTCTTATGCCTATCTACTTAGAAGTCAGCTCCACTGAGTTCAGTGGGACTTACTCCCTGGTAAATGCATATAGGATAGTAGCCATAAGGGCACAAGGGAGGTCAAAGAGCGAAAAAGCTGCCAAATCCAAGGCCATGCTGGGCTTTTGCCAGCAGGGCGGAAGGGAGGAGTGGCATGTTTGATTTGTTTTTCCTTTTTCAAACAAATTCCCTCCTGTTTGTTTCAGTGGGCAGGAATTAATCTACACAGCCCCAAGGTTGGTGTAGAACTGGTGCTGGTTTGGGGTTGCATCTGGGGACATGGAGGGCTGTGGATCCTGAGTACCCGTTGCCTCTGCTGGTGTGCCGCTGACACGACTCCTTTCTCGCCTTGCTGAAGTTTGAGTTCCGATGATGTCTGAAAAGCGCTGGCTGCAGAGGTTTTGTGGCAGCTATGAGTGACGTTCCAAGGGCTGAGGGCAGACCTCTCTCTTTGCTCTTGGAGGGGGAGACCTGACATAACCTATGGCCCTGGGGAAGACACCCCAACAGCCACACTGCACTAAAATTAGATCTTTGCTAAGGCAATAGAAACAATGTTTAGGGTGACTAGAATTTTGGCTGGAAATGTGTTTTGAACCAATTTGTGTGGAATATGTGGACATATATGGATTTTTCAGAGCTGCATAACAGATTCTAATTGCAGAATGAGGGATTTTTACCACAACATTCCAGAGTCTCCCTGACTGTTTTGATGGTCCTTTGTTCAGGGAAGAGCAGCCTCCATTCAGTCTCCCCATCCGCTCCCCATCATTGCCTTGAGTCTCAGAACCACCACTGAAGATACCATCCTTTGAGTTTCCACTTAGTCTCAGGCAATTAGCATCTGTAAACGTCACTAGGTTGAATGGAAATAAAGCCTTGGACAAGAGCCCTTCTGTCTGCGTGTTGAGTCTGGCTGCTTGAGGATTTCAGAAGGCGGCAGGGGCACTCCTGACAATTACACAGGTGTATGCACAAGTTCTAGTGGGTGGTGTGAATGAGGACGCACAGTAACAGAGGTCTCAGGATTGGGCCCCTTAATGACACCAGCCTAAGGGGGGGGGCATAGTTACCCCACTACCACCACCACCTTAGCAATCTTTCGTAATAGCTGTGGTGCTGCATATGTGCTCTGCACAAACTTATCTTTCCCCTTCAGACCCTTGTGTATGCCATTCTAGGGTCACACTGGCACATTAGCCAGTCAAGGCACTGGCTTTAATCCTGGATTGCCAAGAGTGAGTGAAAACATTTGAATATTACCATTACTGTAATATTACTGTTGCAGTAACACCCAATTGCAAACAACTCAATTGTTGCAGCCTATACTGTCCACATTTTAATTATTTTTAGCTAAAATAATTAGCTTTTTGAAGTAAATTAGCTTTTTGAAGTAATTTTTTTTGAAGTAAATTAGCTTTTTGAAGTAAAAAGATTGAATGGTTCTCAATGGATGTTTTGTTTTGTGAATACTATACTAGGTTATCGCCGTCTAGTAGTACAGACCATGGGGTACTGTGCTCTCTCTGTCCACTAGGTTCTTTTCTTAGAAGAAAGTCTCGTCCAGGGGCTGGACTAGGAGGCACCTCCCATGATCTCTCGAGAGCCAGTCTTTCTCCTGCCTCCATAATGAATGGATTCAGATCTCTGGGTCTGGTCTGCTGAATTTGCCTTTAGATTAGACTGAGGAAAAAGAAATAAGAAATAGATGTCCTTGAGTGGCTTTTTAACTTAACTTTTTTTTAATAGATTTCGAAGTATTGCTAAATCATACTTCAGAAGAGCAGATGGGGTGCTTCTGCTATATGACGTTACCTGTGAGAAAAGTTTCCTGAATGTCCGAGAATGGGTGGATATGATTGCGGTAAGAATTGTAATGATCTGAAACTTACAAGTCAGTGTGCCAAAGATTTACAGTGTATCCCACTTATATCCGGTGTACCTACTCCGGAGAGTTGACGCCCAATCCTGTGCTGAAACAGCAACAGCTATCACCAATGCCCCATAATGGAAGATTCCAGAAGGGATTTGGTGCCTGGTTCACGGGAGGGAAATGACCATGTTGTGCGGGACGGCATTGCTCTGAATCACCATACATTGTGGGAAATACGTTTATTTCTCTGGCGTAAATAGCCAGTCCATGTTTTGACTTGGCCAATGCTAGATGAGCAGTACTTTCCATTAATAAAGGCCAAACAAAATTCTGGCTTGGAGTAGTATTAATCAAGTCCCTTTTCTAGGGAGCCTCCTTTGTTTTTGAATGCCATAATCAGACAACATGATTCCATTTCAGTGTGTTATATTATTCAGTAATATTTTATCAGTATGAGTGCAGACTCTAACTGACTTAACCTTAATGGGAAAGCCAGTGTGGTGTGGTGGTTAGAGTGTTGGACTGAGAGTTGGGAGATCCAGGTTCTAGCCCCCACTCAGCCATGGAAGCTCACTGGGTGACTTTGGGCCAGTCACCGACTCTCAGCCCAACGTATGTCACAGAGTTGTTGTGAGGATAAAATGGAGAGGAGGATGATTATGTATGCCGCCTTGGGCTCCTTCAGATGGAAAAAGGGCAGGATATAAGATAAATAAATAAACAAACAAACGTATGTTCTCATGTGAGGGAGGTCCCATTGACCTTTGCCAGGGTGTGTTTTGATAGAAGAAATGCGGATATTTAAATTCTTACTTCTCACCTTCATACCCTAAGCTCCAATATCAAGGTTATCAAGTAAAAAAACCAAAACCCTTTATACTCCTTGCAGGATGCAACACACGAAAACATCCCAATCATGATGGTAGGGAACAAAGCGGATCTTCGCCAGGTTGTTTCTGAACAAGGACAGAAATGTGTACCCATAAGCTATGGAGAAAAGCTGGCCATGGTAAGAGCCATAGATCCCATAGCTCACAATCAAGAAGGACCAGATGAAATGAAGTTAGGATTGGGTGAATTTGATAAAACAATAGCATCCCGGTCATAAAGTATCAGGGTTGTAATCCACCTTAAAAACACTGGCATTGAGGGGCACCTGACAGGTGCTTGGTTTGAGAATTGCTGCTGATTTTATGGTTGGGTGTTGGCCAATGGGTTGGCAGTCTTCATGGCAGGTGGGTACAATAAAGCATACAGAAACAATTGTACCCAGTATACACACCATTATGTCTCGTGAACTATCTCCTGTAGTAGGTTAGCTGATTCACAGTTGTTCTTCAATCTTTTAATTAGTTTATCTGAAGAAAATCTTCCACGAACGTATCTGTAAGCTGTTTTTGTTTCTCTCCTAGGCGTACAGTGCGTTATTCTGTGAAACAAGTGCTAAAGATGGGTCTAACATTGTGGAGGCGGTACTTCACCTTGCTCGGTACGCTGAAAGGCATTCGTTAATTTTCTCACACCTTTAAAAGTTGTTGAAGAAGTCAGATCTGCTAAGTGTCGCTTCACATGTGAACAGCGTATTATGCACAGATGTCGCTTCTGTGTAAAATTGACTCAGACCCCATATGTAGTTTGTTACATGTAACAGTCGTCCTTTCCCCTGAGTGTCAGGCCCGGCTCCAGCTTTTGCGGGGGCCCTGGGCAAGTTGCTCTTGGTGGGCACTCCAGAACTGACCAGCTCCCTCCGCCCAGCACCTGCTGTCACTTGGGCCCCTGTTCTCGTGCGTGTTCATGAGCAGGCTTATCCAGTGGCATTACATCGCCCTAGGCAAGACTGCACGTGAACACGTGCTCCCCCATTCCCTCCTCGTAGCACTGCTGGCTCACGAGTTCTGTAACAGGCCGCCATTTCCCTCTGGCAAGCAGGCTCGCTTGCAAGCTCTACAGGGAAGGGTGGGGCAGCAGCCAGCCTCCCACCTCCCTTTCACGCAACTCACGAGAAGCCTTACCCAGCGTCGGTGGCTCTGGAATGGACTACTGGGTAAGTCTGGCCATGGGCGGCATGAGGAGGGGGCGAACAGTTGTCTTGGCCCCTCCCTGTAGCACTTGTCAGGGGGAAGCAGATGCTGTGACTGAGCCACTGCTGTCGGGTGAGCCTGCTGGAGAGCCAGCGCTATGGGGAAGGGAGGGGGCAGCCACCAGTGTCCCCCTCGCACATGCTCACAAGCAGGCTTACGAGGCCACAGTGTGTAATGGGCCACTGTTGTTGGGAAAGCTGGCGAGTGAGGAGGAGGTGGCTGTTGGCTGCAGGGATGTCACAGCTGGCGGCCCAAGTGGCAGGGGTGCTGGGGTTGGGACCAGGCAAGGCAACAGTTCCAGTGGGCCCCGCCAAGGCGTGTGGACCCTGGCAAGTGGCCAGTTATACCAGGCACGAAGCTGGGCCTGCTGAGTGTTCTGCTCCCAAGTACCCACGCCAGGGATGTTTATGCCTAGCTGTAGCTTCCCAGCACATGTCCGTGAGAAGTCCATCAAGTGAGAAATGACATGTGCGCTCGTCGAGCACTATGTAAGCTTCATGGGAATTCCGGTGTGGAATGGCTTTCCATACGGACATTTTGTAACGCGGGAAGCAGCCGTAAGGGCTTTAAAATCAAACTACTGGAATGCACATGGTACGTTCACCATATGGATGCTGCCAAAAATGGGCTCTTTGTGGAAAGAGGCCTGCCGGTCGTGTGGGTTGCCACCATAATTTTGCCACCCCCTGCCCCCTTTCTATAGCCCTGTTAGCTCCTGCTAGGAGGCTTGCAAGGTGAAAGAGGTGATCGTGCAGCAACTGTGGACGGCCCTTCCTGGGGCAAGGGATCACTCCTTACAGCAGGGGTGCAGAACCTCAGCCCAAATCCAACTCTCTTGGGGTCCCAATCCAGCCCTTCCCCAAATGGCCATGCCACCTTTCCCCCAACTACTAATCATTTGGTAATTTCCTGGCTTTGTGCAGTTTTCCTCTCTATTCTAAAGGTTGAAATGCCTCTCCTAAGCAGGGCCAGCCCTACCATTAGGCAGAGTGAGGCAGTCGCCTCAGGTGGCAAATGCTGGGAGGTGACAGCATACTGCTGGTGGAGAGAGCTGTGTTCCATGTGGCTTGCCCTGTGCCGCCTAAGCTAGCCTGCTGCTTTCAGGAATGGTGGAGGACGTTGTGCTAGTGTTGAAGAAAGATTAAACTGCCAGTCCAGTCAGCTTTTGTACATGGAATGGGAGGGGGTATCATCTTGTCCCTTGCCTTGGGCAGCAAAATGTCTTGAGCTGGCCCTGCTCCTAAGGCTTAGTTTTTGGTAGTAAGAGCTTTAAGCTGCATATGCTGGTATTTCTTTTGTATTTTTGGCGCTTGGGGCCCACCCACCGCTGGAATGCGGCCCCCCCAAGAGCGTCTCCAAAATGGAATTTGGCCCTTGGGTTGAAATGGGTTCAACACCCCTTCTCTACAGGGAAGCCCATTTTGGTAGCCTCCTTCTGGCAAGACAAATGTGTGTTCCGGTCCTGAGACCTCAGCAAGCTTGTCACATACTCCAATTTGTCTCTAGGATCTGGCATGAGTGTTTCACCACTGAATCTTTCCAAACTGTAACCAATAGTTCATTACTTTAGTACCCAAACCTATATGAGCCATTTGCCCCTGTGTTCCTTATAATAGATGGAGCTTCAAATGAAAATTATGTAACTTCTGAAATGACGTTTGGTATTTATGGCAAGCTGACCAGTAGCACTTGGTTGCTGTTTTGTGTTCAAGTGCCCTTGCCGGAGTGATAGAAATAAATATTGGATTCCTGGAAAGAGCCATCTCTGCAGGTTCATTCAGAGCTTGCAGAAATCCCTCATCTTCCAGTGGCAACAGGTGCAGCAGAGGCGGAACTATCCTTTTATCTGGAAATGTCAATTCAAAGTTAATGGTTGCCTTGTGGGTATGATTCATTTCCAGGAATTTTCAGGCGCTACCCTTTTAAATAGCTCAGTACATTAGAGATTCCTAAGGAGCAAGTACAATACAGTTAGATAACGCAAATAGTGGGGAGAAAATAGGCCTTTGTCCTTTAACTTTAGGACAAGTAAATAATTAGAGAATGAAAATATTGTTGCCTTCATGGTGCCAAGGTTTTAACAGTTTTGTAGATCCCTGAATGGGGAACCTGTTTTCTGGAGGACACACCAGTAAATTAACAGCAATGGCAGACAAGGAATGAACATATCCAGAAGCAATAGAGGTAAAATTGCTTTAGGGTGCAATCCTGTAGTCCCAAAGATCATAGGATACTGCAGACCTCCCCCTCAATGGGCCAAGACGGAAGTCCCCCATGGAGGTCCCCCATGCCTTCACCAGCATCAGAAAGCTCCACCACTATGGGCACCCCACAGTTGCTGTTTTGGCAGTGAGAGGGACAGGGAGGCGGTCCAGGGGCATGTCGGGCAGATCAGGAGATGCATATAGAGTGGAGGCAAGATGTCAGCTCTGGAGCATGGTTATTTTTCCTCCCATTGGAACCGTGAGTCTGATAGGGCTTAAAACAGGCCTGGGCAACTTGTGGCCCTCCAGATGTTTTGGCCTGCAACTCCCAGCATCCCTCAGGCTAAAACATCTGGAGGACCACAGGTTGCCCACCTGTGGCTTAGAAGGGGCTGGTTGCTCTGCCATGGGCTCCCTCCCCATGACCTCCTGTTAGCCGGTGATATTTCCGGACTCTTTCCAAAAGGAAGAAAATGATTCGCTTGCTCAATTAACATTTATAGGTCTTAGCCCAGGGGTGGGCAGCTGCAAGCACTGCTATCCCTCACTATGGGCTATGCTGGCTCTAGAGCTGATGGAAGTTGCAGGCCAACAACAACTGGAGGGCCACAAGTTATCCACCCCTGCCTTAGCCATTTGAGCTCGTGGATTAAAACACTGCATTCTCTTACCATGACATGGGGAGGGACTCTAGCTTAGTGGCAGAGCACAAGCTTTACATGTAGATGGTCCCAGGGTCGCTCCCTGGCACCACCACTTAATGGGATCTCAGGTAGCCAGTGATGTGAGAAACAGTTCTGCTTGAGACCCTGGAGAGAGCTTCATGTCCTCCAGATAGTTTAGACTTCAATTCCCATCATCCCTGAAGATTGGTCATGCTGCTGGGAGTTGTTGGGGAAGGCTGGCATAAACTATACTGGGCTAGATGGACAAGTAGTTTGACCTGTGGTAAGGCAGCTTACTTTGTCCCCTTGATAAATAGCACCTTATTCCGTGACTGGGTGCAAATTGTTCTCGGACTCGATGCTCTATAGGTGCTGCTCACAGTCAGGCATTAAGAAAACATACACAAGACGAATAATGAATTGAAAAACACAGCAAGAGGCAACCAAGTTAGAACCATCATCTTAATGCTGTGAGGAATGCATTTATAACTGTTTGGTACTTAGCTCAAACTTCCATTATATAAATCAATAGCTTTGGCGTGCAATTCAGGTTTAAATTGGGTCCTGATTTTTTCTTATTGTTGATTGTTTAAAATTGCTTAGGGGTGTGAGTGTGCGTCCTGTTTGTTTATATGTTTGTATGTTAATGGTTTGTATACTATATACTACATGTTTTTTATACATATACATACATACATACATATATATATATATAGTATATTGTATAGTACTGTATATGTTTTTATACATATACTATACTATTGTATAGCATAGTATAATATTGTATTTTTAAGGTTTCTAATCTGGTGTTGGATCAGTCCAGGACATCATTAGAAACAAAAGGGAAAGGCACTGGATGCCACACAAAAAAAAGGAAAGTGATTCTCAAAGGGCCTGAAATACTCTTGAAATATTTCAAAGTGCCTGAAATATTTCTTCTTTGGGAGTTTTTGTCTTCCCAGAAATATCCCTTCTGCTCCTTCCTCTGATGAAGTTAACTGGATTTCAAATTGTATTTCCAAAATGCGATGAATGGAATAAATATTTTAGACACTTTGCAAGTCACTTCTCTTGTTTTTGTAAGTCAACCTGGGATATTTACTTCTTCTTTTTTAGCAAATGCTCGCAGTAGGCAGTACATTCTTCCTTTGAAAATGCTCCATTTAATCACGCCGAACTATTGTTTTGCAGAGAAGTACGAAAAAGAAGTGACAGCAAAGACGATGACAAGTCAGTAACTAACTTGGCTGGGACAACACTAAAGAAGTCGACACTCGCCAAAAACTGCTGCAGTGTTTAGAAAATCAAGCCCTTCTTGGCCCTAAAGAAACAGACTTCTGTGGCTGGGGAAAACAATGAAGGATTTAGGCATCTGTTGTGCAGGAAGATTGGTGGATGGAAGGATGGGAACCATTACTTTTCAGGCTCCAGGTACATAAAAGATGTTCAGCAGTTTCAGCCACTGTGGAACAGTGTTGAGCAAAACCAAGCCAAAGTATGAGATCCTCGGTCGAGCAACAGGGCTGGTCACTCCTGTGTGTTGGTTCTTGAATGTAAGCCCATCTTGCTTCAAACCACCTGTGCCTTTCTAAACCAACCTGCCTGTTAAAGTTTTCAATAAGTGTACTTCTTACTGTGACTGTACACACGTGAATATTAAGCTCTGTAACATGGGAAGTCCATGGCCTGTTCTCTGCTTCATGGGAGAGATGTGCTGCTGCAGCTGATATTTCATCACCGATCTGAAACTTGCGCCATTCTTGTTTTGAGAGATTTCCTGGTGTTCCGAACTTTTCCACGCTGTGCTGCATTGAGGTTGCAAGGAACACGGCGGCAATTGACATCTTGGGAACTGAACCTGAATCAGAAAGGAAAACCATGGCCGTGTCCACAGCTGAAACAAACCTTTGCCCCTTCAATGGATAGCTGTTCAAGACAGAATCCTTTAGCTGGTGTCGTTTAGGATCTTTGGGATGAGTTTAGCAACACAAGCATCCCTCTTCTGTTTGAAGCCAGAAATATTAATTGATAGGGGAAAATGAGATCGGCCTAGTTGTCATTGTGGTGATAATTGTGTCTGGGCCATACTGCTTCACACTGCAGATGGTGTGTGATTCTATCTGCAGTGTGAAGAGATTGCTGCATAAGGAAAATTAGCATTTTGGGAAGAAGGCTAGTCGGGGAAAAGGTTCTAGGCATCTAGCTTTGTATGTGGAGCAAATTGTTAGTGCTGGAGAGTGTTCACTCATGTGAACCCACCTGCAGTCTGAAGTGGTGTAGCCCAGTCACAGGCTTGCCACCTCACTGAGAACTAGGACTTAAACAAGCAGTGTGCCTTGTTGGAAGACCCTCACCTCCCTCCTTGCCAATATTCTCATAATTCAGGGCCAAACTAGATGTTCACTTGATACATAGTTTGCAGGTATGTACCTTGTTTCCCCTTAATTTCAGGGTTGGGGGAGGGGGCAAATCTTGCTTGCAAAGCAGTGTGCAGGGAAGGAAGTCTTATTTCTTCCCATCCCAATGTGATTGGAACAAAATCTCTCCCCAGCGTAGCTAGAATGCTTAGGTCAGCCTTCCCCAACCTGGTGCCCTGCAGATGTTTTGGACTACAACTCCCATCAGCCCCCAGCCAGCATGGTCAATGGTCAGAAGATTATGAGAGCTGTAGGCCAAAACATTTGGAGGGGCCCAGGTTGGGAAAGGGCGGCTTACATGAAAAGTCCTCATTGGTGTTAACGCAGACCCTTCAAGCGTTCTAGTTATGTTGGGGGGAGGGGTCATTCTGTTTGGCTGGGGAGGGGACAGATAAGGCTCCCCTCCCCACACACTGTGTTCCAAGTAAGATTCGTCCCTCCTTCCTGAAGTTAAGGAAGTGAATCCTCTAGTTTTACCCTCAGCGAGGTGAAATATGGGTGGGATTTGAGATCTTATTTATTTACCCTTCCCACAAATAATGAGCTATAATCCTAATTGATTTAGAAAGGGGCTTTCCCGACGGGAGTTCTAGTGAGCCTGTACTTAGCTCACGCAAACAGTTGACTCATCTTTCTGAGGTTCATCTGGAAAGGCTCAGCCTTGCTCTAGGCCTGAGCCTAAACAAACCAAAGACAAAGAAAGATAACAAAGCCTCAACAGAGGGAATAATGGGAAGCAAAGTCTCTGTAATACAAAAACAGAGAGTTAACCATGACTGACAAATTGGCACTGACAAATTAACATCAGGAGAGTTTATTGACCTTTGGATTATGAAACTGCCATTCTACCATTTCATCCCCCTCAAGGCATACTTAGAGAAGAGGACCCAAACAAATAAGATGCACTTTCTCCCTGGCTGCCTCATTTAGGCTGCTTTAGGCAGGCCTGCCTGTCACTTGGAAAGCCAAGTCTGAAGCATTTCTTTCATCTCTGTTGTAAATGTAGCTCCTGCCAACTACACTGACAAGAGAGATTTTGGAGTCCCAAAAGTATAAGATTAAAATCCCTGTGGAATGCAGGTGCTGCAATTTGTGCAGCGTGCACTTTAGTTAGTATTGCAATTATACCGACACTGTCTTGACACTGTACAAGGAAATTCAAGTTGCCCTTTTCCTGGGAAGTTGATGGAGATCAGTAGGGGCAAAAATCTTTTGGCCAAATTGAGAGACTTGGGCCCTTTTATAGCTATGTTTTAAATGTTTTATGGCATTTATAGATGTCCCACATAAGTAATTTATAAAACTAGTCTATTTTTATAGGAATATAGATTTTATTCTTGCCTTTCTGTGCTCAGCTTTTTCATTGTTTTGAAGTAGGGAAAATGTCCGTAGTTGAAACATTTGTTCACATTTGTGCATGTTTCCTGTCCAACGTATTGCCAACCTAAAAAAGAAATCCAAATTCTGCAGGCCTTGCAGAGGTTATCTTTCATCATAGGGCTGTGAGAGGAGCTACACAGTTGTTGTTGTGTGTGGTGTTTTTTGTTTTAACTTAATAGCTGATCTGGTATGAGAAATCCTCCTTTTTTGACTGGGCTAAGGCCTCAAATGGGTCTTGCTGACCAAAAGTGTACTGGGTTACAAGCTGCACGCTGCTTTGAAGATGGCTAGTGGCCTGATCCTAAAATGTGCCGGACTGGTTTGGAAGTAATGCTAAGCAATAGTTTAGCATTATTTGAGGGAGTCTTGGCCTCACACACTGCCTGTTCCCTCTCATCCTTTGCTGCGGCCAGTTATGCCTGAACTTGGGGACCTCTGGTTATTTTACGCAGGATGTAAGCAACTGGTGCCTTCCAGGTGTTTTGGACTACAGCTCCCATAATCCCTGACCATTGGCCATGCTGGCTGGGGCTGATGGGAGTTTTAATCCAAAACATTTGGAGGGCACCAGGTTGCCTCCCTCAGGTTTAAACTGCAGTTAATGCATAAGCCAAAACCATAAGGCACAATTTGATTTTGGGTTGTAACCAGAGTTCCCTCAAGTTTGAACATAACGGGGAACTCTGGTAATTTTGAAAGTGGAAGTGATATAGCTTCTGAACTCCTTGTGGTTGTATCAGAGAGTCCCAAAAGTCCTGCTTTGTCATCAAATAGAAAATTGGTGATACTTCTTGTACAACACTGCAAATCTTACCAGTGGGGATGTTTCTAGGCAGATGCAACCTTGGGAAATCTTTAAAGTTGGGGTGAATTGAAAATGCAGGTTTTTGTAATTAAGCCAGCTCAAATGCAACATTGTGCAAGTAAGCCAATACAAATCCTTTGTAGATTGTTCTCGATTTTTAAAATACATACATCTTGAATCATCATTCAAGCCTCTGTCCCAGAGTTACCAGTTTTCATGTTTTTTGGTTGTTTTTTTTTAAGACTTTTTTTCAGCACCAGTAGGTGATCTCTTGAGGAGTTCGTGGTTCCATATTCCAGGTCTTGGATGCAAATAACAAGTAATTTTTTTTTTAAGTTTAAAATGTTAAAGGACTTTATCAAACACATACAAAATATTTGTTGCCAGCCTTGCTGAATGGTTTAAATGGACAGGTTTTGCTTCAGAGGCGCATTGCATCAGGGCTAATTTAAGTCTGGAGTTTGATACTGCTTTTAAAAGTCTTCACAGTACCAAGCACTTCTACGCAGAACAGCAAAAGCAACTAGAAGTACAGATTTGAATATCCCACTAAGAACAAACAATTTAAACCAGCATAATTGCACTTTTTATAACTTTAGTCTCTTTTGAAGTCACTGACCCTGAGCAGGATGCGGGGGCTCCAACGCACATATGGAACTTCCCAGCCATCAAGAGCTCCCTGGCCATTTCAGTGGAAAGGTTGCTCCATGCTTGTTGTAAGATTCAGTGCATGGAGATATCACCATACATGCTGAAGTGCAAGCAGGTGTCTCCATTCACAACAATGCCTTGTACACACTGGAGCACAGTGTGGGACTCTGGAGTGGACAAATTCAGAGTCCCATGCTGTGTCCCAAGCTATGTAAGTCCCAAATGCATTTATGCCAGTATTGAGTGGTCAGAATGAAGCTTAGCCAAATTTGTAAAAAATAATTCCCTGTTGATTTCTCAAGTACTTAACTTGTAGTCTTAAGTGCAAAAGTAGTCATTTTTTAATTTATTTAGTTGTTGTGTTACCTTCTACATGTATATTTATTGTTAAAGGAAAATCTTTATATGTGTTTGTTTCTGGTAAATTCTGTACATAAAATTTATTTTTATGCATTTAGCAGTTCACACATACTATTGTTTCTTCCATACTGCCTTTACCTGTTTGAAATGTTAGCACATACTGGGATTATTTTTTTAAGGCAATGATCTTACTTTATCCTCTTAAAGATTTGATCTACTAAGTGCTCTGGTATTTAACGCATGCTAATAGGTTGTGCGCCAAAATATGCAGCACTAAAATTTCTTAGAATTAAACTGATCTATAACATATGCATGAGCACTAATTTATTTAAAATGACACTTTTGAAGTCTTTCTAATATGGTTTTGTTATATAGACTAGCAGTGCAATCCTATATGTATCTACTGAGAAGTAACACACAAGGTACATGTTGCTTTAAAGATGTAGCTGCTTTTTGCTCTAAGTGCAGGGGACTGGATTTGGATTGGAATCCTAGCATGGGAGAGGGGAATAAAGGCAGCTTTCATAGAATTATAGAATAGTTGGATTGGAAGGGGCCTATAACACCATCGAGTACAACCCCTGCTCAGTGCAGGAATCTTAAGTCAAAGCATCCCTGACAGATGGCTGTCCAGCCTCATCTTGAATGCCTCTAGTGTGGGAGAGCCTACCACCTCCCTAGGTAATTGGTTCCATTGTCATATTGTTCTAACAGTCAGGACGTTTTTCCTGATGTTCAGCCGGAATCTGGCTTTCTGTCATTTGAGCCCATTATTCTGTGTCCTGCATTCTGGGATGATCGAGAAGAGATCCTGGCCTTCCTTTCTGTGACAACATTTCAAGTACTTGAAGAGCTCTATCTGCCCTCCGTCTTCTCTTCTCAAAGCTAAGCATGCCTATTTCTTTCAGTCTCTCTTCACAGGGCTTTGTTTCCAGTCCCCTGATAATCTTCGTTGCCCTCCTCTGAACCCTCTCCAGTTTGTCTGCATCCTTCTTAAAGTGCGGTGCCCAGAACTGGACACAGTACTCCAGATGAGGCCTAACCAGTGCTGAGTAGAGGGGAACTAGTGCTTCACGGGATTTGGAAGCTGTACTTCTGTTAACGCAGCCCAAAATAGCATTTGCCTTTAACCCTTTGCATCCTGCTGCAGTCCTGATCTGAATCTCCCCCTCACCTTGGTTCCTGCAATTTGTATTGCCAAAACAAATGGATCACTTTTTGGCAATATGATTTCAGGCATGGGGCTCCTGATCAGGATTCAGACTGCAGTGAGAGGCAAACCATTAAGGCACCCCCGCCCAGCAACCCGCTTTAAGAGAAGGCCACGGTAAAATAATACATTTTCAAGGCCTTCTTAAAAGCCTGCAATGATGGAGCACGGTGGACCTCCAATGGCAACTTGTTCCAAAGGTGTGGGACCACTGCAGAGAAGGCTCTCGCGTGTGGTCACCCACCTAACTGGTGTCACGGGTGGGCAGAGGAGAAGGGCCTCTCTTTCTCTTAAAGTGTGGGCTGGCTGATATGGGTGAAGGCGGTCCTTCAAGTAACTTGATCCCAAATCGTTTAAGGCTTTAAAGGTCAAAACCAGCACTTTAAATTGGGCTTGGAAACACACTGGTAACCAGTGCAGCTGGTGCAGTATAAGCATTATGTGATCAAATCACCTCACCCCCACCAATACTCAGGCAGCCGGATTCTGCACCAGCTGAAGTTTCCAAACCATCTTCAAAGGCAGCCCCACATACAGCGTATTACAGTAGTCCAGCCTGGATGTGACTAGTATGTGGATAACTGAGGCAAGGTCCATCCTCTCCAGATAGGGCTGCAGCTGGCATACCAGCCTAAGCTGGTAAAAAGCACTCCTGGACACTGCAGCCACTTAGGCTTCCCCAGTTAGCTCATAGTCCAGGAGGACTCCCAGACTGCACACTTGGTCTTTTAGGGGGAATGCAACCCCATCTAAGACCAGTTGTAAACCTCCATCCGAAGTACTAGTTTAAGGTCTATGACTGCCTAAAAGAGAGTCTTCGTCCATCCACCTTACAACAGAATTTCCTGTTTACCTCCCCCTTTTCAGTCACAGTTTATATTACCCTCTGTGCAAGAAGAGCCATGCTGGATCAGACCATCTAGTCCAGCATTCTGTTCACACAGTGGTCAACCAGCTGCCTGTGGAAAACCAACAAGTAGGACATGCGTGCAATTATATCACCCTCCTGCACACTGCCTCTCATGCTAGAGGTAGCATGTAACCACCATGACTAGTAGCCATTGATAGCCCTATCATTCATGAACTTGTC
This sequence comes from Heloderma suspectum, assembly GCF_057233095.1. Taxonomy (NCBI): domain Eukaryota; kingdom Metazoa; phylum Chordata; class Lepidosauria; order Squamata; family Helodermatidae; genus Heloderma; species Heloderma suspectum. The sequence goes on from NC_139459.1 coordinate 94,596,552, forward strand.
TAATCCCTTTTTAAAGCCATCCAAATTGGTGGTTGTCACTACATCTTGTAGTGTAACTGTACTGTGCGAAGAAGTACTGTTATTGACCCTGAATCTCCCACTATTCAGCTTCATTGGATGACCCTGGGTTCTAGTATTTTGAGAGAAGGAGAAAAATGTCTTTCTCCACACCATGCATGATTTGCTACCTACTGGATGAAATCTTAGGTGATTATTTGAAGGAAATAATCTGTAATGTGTAACATAACTTAATGTGTATTCCACCTAAGTTAATCACAACTGTGCATAGGATTGCAGCCTATAATATTTTCTGGGGAGTTTTAGCCAATTATGAGCATATCAGTGTATATACCCTTATAAATGACAGAGCCCTGTGTCACCTTAAAGCCTAACAAATTCATTATGGTGTACGTTTTTATGGACTAGATGAAGTGCCATAATAAAGCTTATGCCCTAATAAATGTGGTAGTCTTTAGGGTGCCATAAGACTGTTGTTTTTCTTGTAACAGAATAACTGAGGAATCCTAGTTGGGGAGGGAATCTGTGGCAGAGCAACCACCATATGCAAAGCCCTGCAGACTTGCTGCAGCCAGAATGGAAGGTGAACAGGGGGGCAGATACAGTCAGGGACAGAAAAATTGGAACAAGGATAACTGTTTTGGCAGTTGACCTCTGTACACCACCCCATTGAAGTTGAAAGGAAACACACCCAGCTGTAATTCAAGGGGTTTGACAAAAGTGGGGCACTAACCATTCAGGAAGGACAGCCAGTGGCATACACACACACCCATCATTGGTGGCTCATAAGTAATGGAACGAATGGCTGACAAGCAGCTGCATGGCCAGGTGTGGCCTGTTTCCTGGGTACCCCATGACCAAGCAAGCGGATAAAAGGCCTGGAGGTGGTTCTGAGTGTTACATTTGCATTTGGTAGCTGTTCACTGGAACTCCCAACATGAGGTCCAAAGAGGTGCCCATGCGGGTGAAGGAGGCCATCATTAGGCTGAGGAAACCAAATAAACCCATCAGAGAGATCGCAAAAACAGTGGGAGTGGCCAACACAACAGTTTGGAACATCCTGAAAAAGAAGGAATTAACTGGCAAGCTCAGCAACAGCAAAAGGCCTGGAAGACCACGGAAGACAACTAAAGTGATTGACTGCAGAATGCTGCTCATGGTGAAGAGGAACCCTTTCACAACATCTAGCCAGGTCAAGAATACTCTTGAGGAGGTAGGCACGTCATTGTCAACATCTACAGTCAAGAGACAACTTTATGAATGTAAATACAGAGGCTTCACAACAAGGTGCAAACCACTGGTAACGCTCAAGAACAGACAGGCCAGATTAGCCTTTGCCAGCAGACACCTAAAAAAGCCTGCCCAGTTCTGGAATAAGATTCTTTGGACTGATGAAACCAAGATTAACTTGTACCAGAATGATGGGAAGAGAAAAGTATGGAGAAGGAAAGGAACAGCTCATGATCCAAAGCATATCACATAATCTGTCAAACATGATGGAGGCAGTGTTATGGCCTGGGCATGTATGGCTGCCATTGGAACCAGGTGACTGGTGTTTATTGATGACCTGACTGCTGATCAAAGCAGCAGGATGAATTCTGAAGTGTATAGGGCTATACTTTCTGCTCAGATTCAGCAGAATGCTGCCAGACTGATAGGGCACCGCTTCATATTGCAGATGGATAATGACCCAAAACAGACAGCTAAAGCTACCAAAGAGTTTCTCCAGGCAAAGAAGTGGGATGTTCTTCAATGACCAAGTCAGTCACCTGATCTCAACCCAATAGAGCATGCTTTTCACTTATTGAAAACAAGACTGAAGGCAGAAAGACCCACAAACAAGCAGCAGCTGAAGGTGGCTGCAGTGAAGGCCTGGCAAAGCATCTCGAGGGAGGAAACTCAGCATTTGGTCATGTCCGTGGGTTCCAGACTTCAGGCAGTCATTGACTGCAAAGGATTTTCATCCATGATGGAGATGTGTGTATGCCACTGGCTGTACTTGCTGAATGGTTAGTGCCGCACTTTTGTCAAACCACTTGAATTACAGCTGAAAGTCCTGACTTCGCTCCCATCTGGGTGTGTTTCCTTTCAACTTCAATGTGGTGGTGTACAGAGGCCAACTGCCAAAACAGTTATTTATTTATTTATTTATTTATTTATTTATTTCATATCCTTGTTCCAATATTTCTGGTCCTGACTGTATTTGTATTTCTCCTCCCATTGACTGCAATGGGAGGGGAATTACTAGGGGTGTACGAAACCCCGCTTACCTGGCTCCGCCGGGTTCCGCTGGGGGGGGAGGTGCTCCGTCCCTCCCCCCGGAATCCTGGCCGGCTGGCTCCGCTCTGCGGGGATTCTGCGGAGCCGCCGGCTGGCTTCGCCAGCGGCCGGACATCTGGCCGCTGGCTAGCAGTGACGCAAATGGTGGCTGCCGTAGCCGCCGCAGTTTGCGTCCCTGTATTCAGCCGTGATAGGCTACATAAAGACTTACGTAGCCTATCACATCTGGGTTAAAAAAACAAAAAGCGTACGCAAATGGCGGCGGCTACGGCCACCGCCATTTGCTTTCCTTATTTTTCGCCGTCTTAGTCTACATCAATATTGACGTAGACTAAGATGGTGAAAAATAAGGAACGCAAATGGCGGTGGCCGTAGCCACCGCCATTTGCGTATGCGTTTTGTTTTGTTTTTTTAAAACCCAGATGTGATAGGCTGCATAAGTCTTTACGTAGCCTATCACAAATGGGGGGGGGACAGACTGCAAATGGCGGCGGCAGCAGCCGTTCGGAAGACCAGCCGCCACCACCGAAGCTGCCGCTGGAGCCGCCGCCGTCCAGGACATCCGCTCCAGGTAAGTCTCGCCCTGGGGGGGATCCGCGGGGGGCGGGGGGGGTGGCAGGCTATTCTGCCACGGAGTTCGGGGGGCCGAATGCACTGGCATTTGGCCTCACCGAGATCCGTGGCGGAATTCTCTGACGTCCCTAGGAATTACTACAGCAGTCTCAAGGCTTGTGTAGCTTGGGCCTAATTCAGATCAGGACCACTGCACACTGAGAGTGGAGAATGTCAGGAAGTAAACAGTGGTAGTGGTGGGGAGATTTAATTCTCCAGTCCCAGTCGGTCATGGCCCGAATCGGGGCCAAATGCACTTACACTAGATTTTTAAAAAGCCTCAGCTCCATGCTACACAATTAACATAATCTGTAGTTTGACCCCATGTTTGTGTTCTGGACTACCATTAATGTGGGTAGTGATAAAAATCCATGTCTTATTAAAATGTGATACAACCCTTTGAAATAAACAAGACCTCAATGGTGCCACTTAGAAAGTAGCATGGTTAATTTAAATTGTTAAGGTGGCCAAAATATATAAATAGTGTCTTCCTTAAAGATGTTGTGGATCATTTGAGCAATGTGGTTTCTCCCCTTTCCTCTGAACAACCGTGTTCTTTACAGAGGAACATGAATAATTTGAAGAGTGAAGTGCTTTGATGAGCATGAAATCTATGCTGCTTAAAAGGGGAACACGGATCATTTGATTTATGTGCACAGTGAGAGAAAAGGTTTCTTCTGCTTGTTTTAAGAAGAAAATAAGACTCACCTTTTCAGTGTTCTTAGAAGCGTATTTTCAAATAATGGACTTCCAGGGTGGACAGTTTCTTGTTCATCTTGTCAAAATTGGCACTCCCAGGGAGCAGGATGTCAAATCGAGCTTTCGAAAGAGTTCAGCATGGAGTGTGATACTTTTGTTGTATGGAACAAATTGTGATTTTATTTTTTGCTTGTGAACGTTTTTTTTTGGTAATAACCCATGGGGGGATGCTTTGGTTTAAAAGCCACTTGGTAAAAGAATTTTTGATGTTACTGTATGCCGAAGGGAGAGGTGTATCTGTGTCTGTCTTATGAATGATTCGTCGTCGCATAGTGGGGTCTGCAATCCAGCTCAACTGTTTGTCACTAGGTCCCATTGAAACCATGGGGACTTAGTTGTGACTAGAGATGCAACTAGCGATGTCGGAGAAATCCGCAACAGATTCAAATTAGTTTGTCTTGCTTTGAATCTGATCTGTGGATTCTGCAGTGGACTGGCCTTTTCTGAGTCATACAAACCAATTTTTCTTTGTGTGGGATTTGTGCTAATTTGCATTAGTGCAAGTGCGTACTTGGGCAAATGTACTAATCCACGTTAGTTAATTCGCATTAAGTAATGCAGATTAGCACATTTGCCCAAGTGCACATTAGCACAAGCCGAACAAAATTCTGGTTAAAACAAATCTGATTCTGCCAATGAGTGGATAACGGAATGAAAGATGCCTGACAATCTGTGAACGGATTGAAGAAAATCCAGACATCCCTAAAATCAAGGCCATCGTCTGTCTGTTCAGCCCAATGGGGCTTGATCCTTTGTGTAGGCTAAAAGTGTATGCGTGCAAAGGACTGATATTTTGCACATGCTCCAAGTGAGCATGCACAAGGCATTTGTGGGTGTTCAGGTGCCACCTGCCCTGTCCTCTGTGCATCCCTCTGGCCCTCCCAACTTACCACAGCAAGGAAAGGGGGTGGCTCTTCAGCAGTGTGTGTGCGTGACACTATTCATGTTAATTTCCACTAACGGAGGCCCTCTGCTGAATGGATCATTGGAAATTAATGCAACGGGCAACCCTTCCCTTCCAGGGACACTGGGACCCAATGCTCTTGGTGGGAAAGGATACCCTGCTGAGGAGTTAAAACTACCACACCTCCCCTTTCTATTTTATTTTTGCTTGTTTAGAAACTACCTTTGAGGATCTCAAAGCCCTCACAAGACAGTATTCTAGGGGTGCACAACCTTTTTGGCCCGAGGGCTTCGCTGGGTGTCTGCCAGGGTGGCAGAGTCACACGTGAGTCTGTGTGTGTGTTTGTGTAGTACATTCCTTCCTCTCTCTCTCTCTCTCTCACACACACACACATACACACCTCACACATATCCATCTCCTGTGCAAGAGCATTTCGGAGGCCTGGCTCCAGCTTTGATCCGATAAAACTAACCCGCCTCCCAGAAACCTCAGTTCTCAAATGACCTAGCCATGCAGGGATCCTGGGTCCTAGCCCTTCTCCTTCCTCTAAGCCGTTCTCTTGCTGGAGGATTCTAACAGCCCTTAGTCTGTTACCTGGATCTTTTTCGGAGTTCTGCAAGATCAAGGATAGGATTGTCCTATCAGTATGGCAATCAGTGATGGCTTATCTACTGTTATCATACGAATACCCACAGAGCTCTTCCAAAAGGAACATAGGAAGCTGCCTTATACTGAGTCAGACCCTGGGTCCATCACTAGCCCAGAACTGTCGACACTGACTGGCAGCAGCTCCCCAGGTTTTCGGGCAAGAATTTTTCCAGCCCTACCTGGAGATAGTGGGGATTGAATCTGGGACCTTCTGCATGCAAAGCAGGTGCTCTGAGCTACCACAGACCTATGGCCCCGAAAAGAAGGAGAGTCAGTGCCATGTTACCCTTCCCCTGCAGCAAGCCTTACACACATACACACACACACACGCACACACACATTCATTCAATACCACCCAATAGCCAAAGCACTCTGGGCAGTTCACAACAATTACAAACCATAAAATACAAGATAATAAAACACAGTATAACATTTTTAACATACAACATTTAAATCAATTTAAACAGCCAAATAATTTCAATAAAATGCTAGATCTGATAAAGAAAGCTGACATAAATGCCCCTTCATATGCCATTAAATGCCTGGGAATAGAGGACAGCCTAAACCTGGCACCAAAAAGATGACTGCCAGGCAGACCTCAGTGGGCAGATTGTTCCATAATGGGGGGGGGGGGGGGGCATGGGAAAGGCCCTGTCCTTTGTCGCCACCTTCCAAGCCTCCCTTGGAGGAGGCACTCGGAGGAAGGCCTCTGATGTTGATCATTGTGTCATTCCCGCAACAGACAATTTTATCTGAGTTGGCACAGAAACCAAGGCCACAAACCACTCCACTCACAGACGTGCTCCACCCAAGCGTGCATTCCTTGTCCCCTGTCAATTGAAATGATTCATAAAAGGCCTTACTTCACCATTTTTCTCTGATTAATTGAGTTAACCTTTAAAAATAATATTTTACAATTTCATTTGATACAGCTTCATGTTTTAGAGCTGGAATAAGCATGTTTAAAATTTCAATAATTGTTCTTATTCCATTTTTTAAATTTGCATTTTGTCCTCTTTGGTACTATGCAACGTACTTTTGTTATTGTTGCGGTGGGCGAGTATGCATGAGTGTTTTTACCCCTCACCAAGGTTCTGCTTCTCCCCCACTACATTTGTAGAATTATCAAGGCTATGGATATACAATAAGGCCTAAACGCTAGGGTAGCATTAACAGGTAATCAGTCCTGTCAAAATGCAGACACACCTCCTCAGTGATCCATTCAGCTGTAGAACAAATTTTGGCACAAGACATGTAGCTGTGATATTCATAAACTGTAGCTGTTTTAACCCTGATACAACATCCCCCCCCCCCGCTTAAAACACCACAATCCTTTATAATGGGTGGGAAACCTTAGGGCCACGGGGCCAAATCTGGCCCTCCTGGATTTCATTCTGGCCTTCCAGGGTTCTACAGAGCTCCCAGCCCCACTGCTTCCCACCAGCCATCAATTGTTTGCTGGTTTCCCGGCTTTTGCGCAATTCTCCGCCTGCCCGCCCATTCTGAAAGGATGAAATGCCTCTCCAAAGGCTTAGATATTGGCAGTAAGAGCTCTAAACTACACATAATGCTTGTATTTCTGGTATTATTCTGGTGTATTTTTCGCCCTGCCCGCTTTGCTTTGGCCCTGCCCACCACAGGAATGCAGCCCCTGAGAGCTTCTCCAAAACTGGATATGGCCCTTGGGCTGAAAGAGGTTCCCCACCCGTTATATAGTTTGCTTTTTTGCATCTTTAATTGCCACATATAGTATGGACTCTTTTATATATAAGTCTCTGCAGAATTTTTCCCCTCTAATTTTTTTTAATTAAAATTCTTTTGCATTCTTAATTTCTTTTTTTTGGCACAGATGCTTTGCAAATCTCTGCTTATCTTCATACACAGTTTCTTCTGTGGATTGTGGCGTGTATTCCTTCCCCCACTTTCTCTTTTACAATCAAATCAAAGATCAGACCATATGGAGTAATTCAGACTTTCAGAGCAATCCATTCCAAATGATTTTCTGTCATTGCAATGCAGGCAGCACATCAACCCTTCCAAATCTCACCTTGCAGCGTTTGTAATGAAAATAACCATGCTGAGAGAGACTGATGTGTTCAGCTCCTACAAAGAACCCCTGGTATCACTTTGTGTAATACAGAACAGCTTGCAGCTAAGCTCTCTTAACAGTCAAGCCCTGTTGTCACACAATGCTGTAATAGTTTTGGTCAGATTTGCGTATTTTGTTTTGTTTAATATTTATGCAAATTGACACTCCCTTCAAGTTTTAGACAGAGAAAATTTGTGTTGTCAAAAAGAGCCTAACTCCACTATTGATGGCAGGGGGAAATCCCACAGAATACAACTCTTGGCTTCCTTTTTTCTGTTTAAATGTTATCACAAGAGGGCAGCATTGCTTAACTGAACCCCTTCCTCCTGAGGATAATACCTCAGGACCCATAGGCATAAAGAAAAATTATAATTGAAAATATATGTAATAACCTACTTTTAAAAATAAATAAATTCAGTGGCACATTTTAAGCTAACCGTCTGTCAGGCCTTCCCACTTTTGGAGGGATGCTTACCACTTGGCTGCAAAACCAACAACACCAGTATTTTGCTCTAGGCAAAACCTCTGAAGCGGAAACTAGTTATTATAACCATATTTGATCAAGTCGGTTGGTTGATTAGAGTCTCCTAGGGCGCAATCCTATGCATGTTTAGACAGAAAAAAGGTCTAGAAAAAAGGCTGGGGCATGCTGAGAGTTGTAGGCCTTTTTTTCTGTCTAAACATGCATAAGATTGTGCCACTCAGTGCGACTTTATTCTGAGCAGATGTGTATAGGATTGTTAATGTTACAAACAAATGTCCTAGACATCTTTGATACTGAAAATGCTTCCAGGAATTGGAAGGAGAGAAGGAAGAAACACTTTGGCCAGATCTACACTTTAAATCATATCATTATGATCCCATCATGGTAATGCTATACCCCTCTTGCATATTCATACCTTGTAGGACACACAGTGACATTTGTTGTGGTATATTGTATAATGTGGAATAAAAAGCAGGAAATAACACTACAAAAGCAGTGTGTCAAATGTGTAATGTGCCCCAACAGTTATCAGTGCACTTCAATACCGCTATATAGCAGTAGTGTAGATCCAGCCTTTGTTACAAAACTGAATGTCTACAGGCCAGTTGTCTATAAGGAGAGGCAGATCATTAATGCAGAAGAAAAATACTGCATTAATGATCAAATAGTCATCTTCGACACAGTAACAGAGGCATGCCTTTTATTCTGTGTGGTAATGGCTTCTTATTTAAATCTTGTTAATTAAAGGAAAATCCATATTGTGGCAGTGGAGGTGTAACCCTCTGTATATTTTTCTTTAAGATTTCTGAGGGAATATTCCTGCACATGCTCAATAAAGGAGTGAGATAGGGAGTGGCCACCATTTTAGGCAGTTACCAAAATTGCAGTGTGGAAGAAGCTTGCTTTCTCCTCCTTGGAATACTCTGAACCCTTGAGACAAGTTACTAGGGAGGGCTCCGTTTGAATTTTTTTTTCAAGAGTCATTATTTAATTTTTTTTACAAACACTATGAATTCCTTGTTTGTTTCTGTTCTTTTATATTGTATAAAGGGCTGCTGCAGAGTTTGATCCTGTGTTATTGGACTCAACCACCTTGAGACGATTGCTGCAGAGCTGGAGTGAACTGAGTAGAGACTCTTTTTTCTTCTTCAGCCAGCAGAAAAATAAAGCTTCAGAGTGAAGTTTTATTTATATTTTTGGTTGTGGACTCAAGCTGAAAGAACTTTGGGAGGGCTGTGCTGTTTTATTGTTTTGGTGATAAGTGAATTGTTATACATGTAGAATTATTACATATTATTATGTTTTTAATTAAGGAATTAAAATTATATATGTTAATTGTCCCTGTATGAAGCCTTTGCTGTGAGTCCCTTTAGAGACCCTGAAGAAAAGTGTTACAGAGGCAGGTTTAATTCAGGGGTGTTGAACCTCACTCCCGTGGGCCAAATTCAGTCTGCCTGTGGTCCCAATCTGCCCCTCCTGGGTTCCCCAGAAGGCCATGCCCCCTTCCAATGGCCTTTTCCCCAACCACCGAACATTTGGTGGTTTCCTGGCTTTTGTGCTCCCCCCCCCACTCCATTCTAAAAGGTTGATATGCCTTTCCTAAGGCCTAGTTACTGGTAGTAAGAACTTTAAACTACATCATGCTGGGTTCTGGTTTGTCTTTTTGGCCCACCCCCTTTGCCTTCATCCCCACCCACCACTGGAGTGTGATCTGCGAGAGCTTCTCTGAAATTCAGCCCTTGGGCTGAAAGAGGTTCCTTAATGCTGGTGCCCACCACAGAGAAGGCCCTGCTTTAGACTCTTATAGGTAAAACGTAATGTGGGTGTGGTACCCTCAGCAAGGTAAGGGAGATTTATTTCCGAGCAGGCTCTTTCTCCTATCCAGCGGAGCCCTCAATAGAATTTCATATGAGTCCCTGGCACATGATAAAAACCACATTGCAGTGGATAAGCTAAAAACTATTCTACTGTTGGTGAAGATACCCTAATGTGCTGACAAGGGAAGCTCAGCTGAAAATAATGATTTCTTTTTCAGCTTCATTTGCATGCCCTTGAGCCTTTAATTTGCGTTTCAACCCAGCCTCTTGGTTTGGTTTATAAGTATATGCCAAGAATGATTGGTCTGGATCACAGAAAAATCGCTGTTCATCTTTTTTATAATTGTTATCCTTACGATTTGATTTTAAAAAGGGAAATTGGTTTTCACTTTAGTGGTGTGGGCAGTCGAAAGCCTCTGGGTAGCGAATGGCTTTCCTCCCTGTTTCTCTGTTTTTAAAAATTAGTTGCATTGGAGACCTCAGAAAGCCATGTTCTATGATTGTTTTTGTATTGCTTCAGTAACTCTGGAGCATTTATCCATGTAATAGCATGGTCTTCTGCTTCACTGCTTGCATAGGTTGCATGCTTCAGTAACTTTGCTTGATAGGAATCAGATGGAACACTGCTTAGTATATTTTATGTATCTGAATAAATATAGCAAACAAGACATAATCAGCTTGACTTGAAAGGCTAATTAGGCTTTAATGTTAATATATAAAATTATATGAGTCTGAACAATCTTGTTTACATGTAAATGTTGCTATTTGTTGTACCGTATTTGCAACATGAATTATTGGCAAACAAACGGGGAGAGAATGCAACAAAAGTTAATCTTCATTTTTCAAGCATTCGTAAAGACGGTCCACTAACAGCAGTGTCAAGACTTTCTCCTTGGTGTAGGCCTTTATATAATGGTGATTGCACCTTGAATAGAGACAGCCTTCTGGATTCTGATGTTCTGGATGAAAAGAATTTGGGTCCTCTAGCATAATATAGCAATTTCATCCACCATATCCACCCAGGCTGTAAGTCTTCACACTGTTACTTTAAACTAGGTGGGGGAAACTGTGGCCCTCCAGATATTGTTGGATTTCAACTCCCATCAGCCCAGCCAGTATGCATAATGGTCTGTGATGGTAGGAGTTGTAATCTAACAACATCTGGAGGACCACAGGTTCCCCACCCCTGATCTAAACCGATTTTCCAGTGCTACCTCTTTGAGTATTCATCTTCCACTATGTGATCTATCTTCCTGGCACTTTGGGATCAAAGTTGTCCTACCAACCCTTTAAAATTGGAGAAGTTGCTTTGCTACTACTAGAATTTCCTGCAGTAACTTGCCAGCAATCAAACCAATGCAGGTCAAATGTACTTGTGTAGGGTCATGGCCTACATCAGGGATTGGTATTGCCAGGCACCTGCCCCTCCATGGTGTTACTGCTTGTTCATCTGCCTTCTCTCTAAGTCTAAGAGCAATGGCAAGCAAAGAGAAGGAACAGCAGCCTCCTTGCCCTCTCTTTCTGTGTAGATATTTTCTTACTGGCAGGGATTGTTAAAGTGAACTGAGAGCCTCTAGCTGCTGTTTTAATTTCACAGGAATGCCTCTGGGTAGGTTACTTGTCCTTTTTGACCAGCAGCCATCACCCACCCATGGCAGCCATTTTATGGTTGTTCAAATGCTCCGACGGGCCTAAAATTTTGCCTCCTCTAGGATGGGCCATTTGCAGACAAGAAACTGGACAGTGATAGCAAGAATTGTGAGTCCTTAGCAATAGAACTAGTACAGAGAGGCAAGGATTGAAGGGCAGTAACTGTTCACAGTTAGGTAAAGCAGCTGGTTACAGGCAGGTGAAAACAAAGGATATACAAATGGATACGTTAATGCTGGCCATGGAACCACCATACTCCATCAATATGCTTCCACCTATCAGACGCTAGGAGGAAACAACTGGGAGGGCCATCACCACCTTGTGAGTATCCCAGGGCCATCTGGCCAACCACTGTTGGAGGCATAGTACTAGATCTTGGGTCTGAAGGACCAGTATGGCAATTCTTATGTAAAGCACAGGCCTGATTCCAAGTGCTGTTTTTGTACCTCCCTAAGGCCCGCTATGGAAACAAGGACTGAAATAACGACAGACCAAAAAGTCTCAGGTATGCACTTGATACTGCAGTTTCATGTCCTTTTCTATCTGAGTCAAGAAGGTGAAGAGATCTTGAATACTGAATGAGCTTCAAAGTATTGTTAACACTGCAGGAAATCATGAACAGATTATTAACTATACTTAGCATTTATATAGCAGTTTTCACATTCAAATTACTTCAAAGTAATTAACAAATTAATCCTCAATACATTGCAATCTCCTTCTTCTATTAATATTGTGTTCCTGCCATCACTCCTGTTGGCCTTCGTTTAATTTTAATTCTCCTGATTTCCTCCCTGTTTGTTACACCCTCTCTATCCACTGCTTTATTTATGGGTGTCACATGGTTTCCATTCCTCCTCCCAAATATCACAATTCTAAAATGCATTTATCACACTGTGTGAGTCGTAAAACTAGTTTAGAATATAACATTTAATTTACTGCATTTGACTGCATCAGATTCTAGCAAATTAACTGTAAATTTTCATGAGACGATTTACAGTGGGTACCCAGCATTAATACTGCCGATTTATTGAGAGTTTACTGTGTATAAATATTCATGGTAAATAAACAAATACATTAAGTAGATAATGCTAGCTTCAGCACTGTTAAAGACAACTCCAAAATTTATAATTGGGGAGAGTATGCAGTCAAGTATTAATAAACTGTTATCGTAAAGTTTACTGCTCCTGTTGTAAATGGAGTTTTTAATTATTGAGATTACTGAATAAGAATAGAACTAACCCAATTTAAGAGGCCTTCAAAAGAGTGTATGTGAGGCCAAATATTACTGCTGGGCCTGGCTAGGCACAGCTACTGGAGACCCTGGCAGAAAACTTCAAATGGATCTGTAACAAGAGGAACCAGATAAAAGGGCAGGCAGCTTTGTGGGGTTAAAAAGTTACCATAGTTTCCACAGGGCAAATGATGAACATGATTATGCAGTTTTATGCAAAGCTCCAAGGTGTACAGTGGTTTTCTAAAACTTTCTGATAACAGACCCTATACCACCTGACAAGCTTATACTAAAACTGCCTACCCCAACCTGGTGCCCTTCAAAAGTGTTGGACTACAGCTCCCAGATTATAGAGGGCACCTGGTTGGGGAAGGCAGTCCTACAAGTAAGAGCCCCTTGGGAATAGTCTTCAACACAACTGAGAGGAGTTGCAGTTGGAAGAGCGGATGTTTATGTAAGGGACTATTGCAGGTGTGGGCAGAAGGGAGATCTCCAGATGTTTTGGACTTCAACTCCCCCAAACCCCTGCCAGCATGACCAATGGGCAGGAATGCTGGTAGTGGAAGTCCAAAACATCTGGAGAGCTAGTTTCTGCTGGACTATTGAATCCTAGCCTAGCTAGGTTTCTTTTCTCCCACCCCCCAAACCATAGCTTCTCACATGACGTTTTTCCAAAGAAGGGATGTTCTAGCTCTGAGCAGGCACCAGCCCTCTAACATATCCCATCTATTATTATAGATGTATACATGTATTACTGCTGATGTGATTGGAAGCTACCATATTGTTGGCACAGAGTGAAGAATGTGTGTTTGCCTGCTATTGCTTCCCCACTGCTGTAAGATGTCATGATGGCTGCCAACCTGCGCAGGCTCCCCAGTCCGGATCGGGACCCTAGCATGAGGGGGGGGGGCTTTTAAGACCTGGATTTCCTGCCCCCTACTGTAGAGTAAAAATAAAAAGACATAGCTGCTAGATACAGATTTAAAGTAATCTGTGTTTGGCCAGCTTGAACAGGGGATTAGACAAATTCATGGAGGACAAGACTATCATGGGCAGCCTCCAGTATCAGAGGCCATGTGGCCCTGAATACCACATGGTAGGGAACATGAGTGGGTGGGGCAGTGGAGGCTGGTGGCTTGGATTTTGGTGGGGCTGTGATGCCATTCTGGGTTTTAGTCAGAACCAGCCAGAACTCTAAAGGAGCTATCAAAGGTGCTGCACCCATTTGAGGATAGGGTTCAGCACTTTGGATAGCTCCTTTAGAGTTCTGACTGGTTCTAACTAAAACCCAGAATGGAATCGCTGACCCACTGAAATAGAGCCACCAGCCCCCGTTGGGGTGGGTGGTATTGTGCTCATGTGCTATTTGTGAGTTTCCATAACATCTTGTTGTCCACTGTGGGAACATAATGCTGGACTAGTTAGATCTCCGGTCTGTTCAGCAGGGCTCTTCTTACATTCATATGTTTTTATGTGTTGCGAAAACCATTGCAAAAAGCCATATGGAAAAAACATGATAGCTTCTCCCAGAAATCACTATTGCATTGCTATGTTGTGCAAAAGGCAATACACTGACAGCCAACTTAAATTTCATTCTGTCTTTATAGCTTTTAGAAGTAGTGGGCTATCAACCAGCTAGTTAGTTTGCCATCACCTCTCTCTTTGCAGTTATGGAGGAAATTGTCAACGTTTGCAGTATTCTATATAAATTCAGTGCAGTGTTGTAGGTGATAGTTTATCACCTCTTTATCCGAAGTATCCCATTCATGTTTAACTCCTTCACTGAAATGCACAAAATCTTGCCTACAAAATGCACAACTAAATGCTTTGCAGGATATTTAAAGTTTAATTGCCTTTAAATACCCTCTTATCGCTAATCACTGATTGGAGATAATGAAAAAAGAAGCTTGCTGTTGGATGGGAAAACCCCAGGGGCCACTTCCGGCCTGCAGGCTGAATGTTCCCCATCCTTGCCTGAGCAAGGAACGCTGTCTCTTGATAAAAAACAGTCTCCGTTGCTGGTTTATGCCCTTTTGCATGCCTGAAACCCCTAGCCCTCCTCTAAGATCTCTAATACAGGAACTTCAGATAATGGGAAGAGGTCCTCAAATGTGCAAATGGTTTTCCAGCTCTGATTGTGTCCTGCTTTGATACAGGTGAGTTCCACCTATGCTGCAGATAAAGTGCATTAGAATGCACTTAAAAAGCATCAGTCACTCTGGTACCAATGGAAGGGTTTTTTTGGTTAACAATTGCTAACTGCCGCGTCCGAGCAGGGTGTGTGTGTGTGATGTGCGGCTGGAAAGGGAAGGATTAAACTGCCACTCCGGATTGTCTTTTTCTGCGCTTATTTTTGAGTACAGAAAAAACACCTAGGAGACTGTTATTTAGCATAACATGTAGTTTGACCCTAAGACTGGAAAACAAAGAAGCCCTACCTTGTAGTCTTACCTTTTATCAGGACTGTTAAAAACTTGCAAAGGATTTGATTTATGTTTCTAGTTGATGATTAGAATAAACAGTGTGGGAAGCGATTGTTGGTGGCTGCATACTGAGGCGACCTAACTCAGCATAACACTTCTGAAACAAAATATGTAGGATCATTGCAAATAATTAAGCAGTGTCATTCTTGATTATCTTGGTAATGAAGAGGCAAGCCAAGTGCTACTTATTACACCTCCAGGGCTTGGCACTGCTGCTTTGTGTTTAAGTCCTAATTGATTTTTCATTGTCCTACCTGAAGAAAATATCTCATTTTCTTAGAGCGGATCCTTCCAGCTATTTGTAATTATGATCCTGATTCCAGCGAGAGTCGTTCTTTTTCTGACAACAGGAGAAGGATTATTGGAGTGAATCATGCAAGTTATAGACCTTAACCCTGAAGGAGGAGGAGCTTGCAAGAATTTTAGATATGTGAACAGAAGGGCATGGGAAGGCATTTCCCTGGAATAAAGTAAAAATGCATGCAAAGCCCCTGAGTGCCAATGTACAGCTGATGTCTTTTGAAGACTGTGTGTGTGTGTGTGTGTGTGTGTGTGTGTATATATATATATATATATATATATATATATATATAAAAGGTAAAGGTGTCCCCAACCAGTCATGTCCGACTCTAGGGTGCGGTGCTCATCCCCGTTTCTAAGCCGAGAAGGCAGCGCTGTCCGAAGACGCTTCCGTGGTTATGTGGCCGGCATATGGTCTCCCCTGTAATATATATTACAGGGGAGACCTGTGACGTGATCTCATGATGTGTTTTATTTTTATTTTAAAACTATCCTGGGAGGTTCCAAATTTGATCAGGTCAGTGTTGGTGGGAGAGGGGGTATATAGCCTTTGCCCCTATGGTGTTTCCCTGATCTGTATTCCCAAAAATGCAGCTTTAGGAAATGCCACTTAGATCAGGAAAACGGCACCGGGGGGGGGGGATTAAACACCCCTGTCCCCAGTGTCATGCCTGTAATCAATTCCAAAGCCCTCCTGTAATGTTTAGAATTCCACCCTGTGTGTTGGATCCAGCATTGCAATACAGGTTCCAATCCCTTTACCTTTGACCCCACTCACCACTGGGATGCAGCTCCCTGAGAGCTTCTCAGAAATGGAATTCAGCCCTTGGGGTGAAAGAGGTTCAACACCCCTTATCTGTGCAGATCTCCACACTCAATGCATGGATGTTGGGAGTGGGGCTGGGAAAGCCATGCAACATTGGGAGCAGGACCAGCAGTGCAGCACCATGGCCCCTTGGTGTACTTGTGGATATCCCTTTATATGACTGGCACATAAAAGGGGCTAAATGCATCATCAGAAGGTGCCTTCTCTGTCTACTTGTTTCCCCTCTGGGACTCTGGATTTTGCTCTATGGCACTGCACACAAATTCCATGCAAATGCACACTAGGGAGTGGCCCCCAATTGTTTATAAGCCAAAAGGATAAGTTTTTAATTTTTTGAAATGGATTATTTATTTGAAAGGGACTGGAATGCCACTCAGCCCATCTCTGGGCAGTGGGCTCTGAGTGGAATGTGTGTCATTTCCTGTGCTCTAAGAAATGACACATATGCAACCTTTTGGAGGTGGGCAGCCTAGAACATTGGCGCAGCCCAGTTGCGGAGAGGGCAAAAGGTCTCTCTCACGCAAGATGGAAAGGGGATTGAAGGTAGAACAAATTCAGAATGCCCAAAACTAACAGATTCTGCAGTTCTGGATCTTGCAGCCAAGATATTTTGCTCTGTGACATCTTGTTTCTCTCAGGTATTTTTGGCAGGTTCAGACGGCCCATCTACATCTCATACTATGGAATGTTCATCTCCAGAGATGGCTTACTGTGGTATATGACCCCTCTATAGGACATAAAAGGCCTATAAATGACAATAACATCCAAACGGTTTTGTTGGTTCCCTCTATTCTGCTCAACCATCTGGAATTAGGGGGCATCATGTGAACTGATTTGCATATGTGAGGTCAGGTCCTACATGTCTCTGTGTGTGATGGGGTTGTATGTGTGGGTTTGAAGACTTTGCAGACACATCATGGAGAGATTAAACAAACAGTGAGACAGGGGTCTTAAGTCAAGTGAAATATTCCATAGGAGGAGCATAATGAGTATACTGGAGACACTGGTGATACCAAGCCCCCAGGTGGCCTGTTTTGTCCTACTGCCGTCTTTGCGTCTGTTGAACATTGTTAACGATTTAATAAAGCATTTATAAATGAAAGTCTAAGAGCATGACTAGATGTTGTTATATCCTTTGGAAACCAAAAAATGCTTGCCCTCTTGAATCTCTCTGGGCTAGTAAAAAGATTTCTGGCTCTGAGGCTATAGCTTCAGTGATGTAAAGCCATAATCAGTAGAAACTTGGTACATTTTGAGCAATATATATTGCACTGTAAGGTTCATTGGTAATAATCTCTAAATGCTCTCTAGCAAAAATATAGTTTCCTGAATAAATGAGGCACAACTGGGAATTGTTCCAATGAAAATGTTGGCTGGATGCTGCTCTGGCTAAAGACATTGTGAATGGAATGGCTTCGGGCAATGGCTGCAAAAGAGCACTGCATGCTCTCATCCAAAGGCAAAAGGAAATGGTAGAAGTGGAATTGCTCATAAATTTGAACACCCCCCGCCCAATAAATGAAGAGCTGCATTTTGTGACATCAAGTTGCTAATCAAACAGGAATGCTGGACACACTTGTGCATGTCTCAGAACTGTTCCTAAATTCTGCCTGGTGGTCGGTTTTAATTTAATACCTGTAACATAACATGTGCAAAAAGGGCTTTTCAATTCCATGTTGGCAGTGGAACAGAAGAAGCATTTGTAGGAGAGATTAGAAAGGCAAGACTGAAAACCAGGTGCAATGAAAAAGCCACAGACTTTTGCATCTATATTATGTGTATACATTATATTGGGGACCAATAGCACAAACACACCTCATAAATGGTTTCATGCATCTCATTTCACAGTACATATTAAAAGCAAAAGCTAGCCACATTGGCCAAATGAAAAAATAATCCATATTAGTATTGCACTTTTAGTATTACACTAACAAGTCCAACTCAAAGGTCACAAAAATGTGCAAGCTTTTGAGATCTCCAAATCTCTTCATCAGGCAAGATGTTACAAAAACCAGGTGGTTGTTGTTGACAGGAGGAAAACACAATAACAGGGTGGTTTGATGTTGAAGATATATCTACATACTCAGAGTCTTAAGATGATATGATGGAGGAGGATTTGTAGACATGCAAATTGGACTTATCAGGTGATGTGATGGTTTCAGATTTCAGATGAGGGCTGCCAAACCTCTTTCAGCCTGACAGCCAAATTCAATTTTGGAGAAGCTGTCAGAAGCCATTTGGAAGCCATTCCAGTGGAAGGTGGGGTGGAAGGCAAAAGGAGTCAGGCCCCAAATACCAAACATACCAGCATACTTCAGCTTAAAGCGCTTACTGCCCATAACAAGGCCTTAGGAGAGACATTTGAATATTTTAGAATGGAGAAAAAACTGTGCAAAAGCAGGAAAACAGCCAAATGATCAGTGGTCAGGGAAAAGAGTGGACAGGAAGGCCTGGCGTGCTATGGTCCATGGGGTCACGAAGAGTCGGACACGACTGAACGACTGAACAACAACAACAGGGAAAAGAGTGGGGCCAGGGGGACGGGGCATGGCTATTTGGGGAACCCCAGAGAGCCAGACACACACTTTATATGTGTTCTTTGCAAGTATTATCAGAGCTAATGTGAAAACTCAAGGCACTGAAAACACACACACAATCCCTTAACATTCCCAAACCCTGTACAAACATGAACTTACGGAGAAATAAAGGATGTTTACGTATGTGTGTGGGGGGGGGGGGGCATGCAAATGTATTAAGAATACACCAAGGCTCATCTTTTCTTTCTTGCTTTTCTTTAAATTTTTTATTTCAAAATAGATACTATAACTAGTATAAAATATATTACTGACTGTTGAAGGTTTATATTAAGTTTTATTATTATATAACACTATATATATATTATTATTATTATTATTAATAATATAGGCTTCTGGGAATGAATTGTAGACGTGTTTCTTTGATATAATATTGATATGATATTGAAATGTAAGGTTGTTTATTAAACTGTAAGATTATTAAGGTTATACATATAGTTTTTAAAATAGAATGGCATAGGAGGCCAGGGGGTACTGGAGTTTAAACCTAATTCTTTAAAGGGGAGGGAGAGGGGGAGGGAAGGGGAAAGAATCTTCTTTTTTCTTCACTTCCTTTCCTCCTCCCTTTTCCTTTTTTTCTTTTTCTTTTTCCTTCTCTCTTTGTTATTGTGGTGTCCTCATCAGAATATTGTATTGTTGGGAAATTGTAGTATTGATCAGGTTGTTGGTAATTTTGGTATTATTTCATTTATATAGATAAAATAAATAAAATATATTCCAAAAAAAAAAGAAAAAGAATACACCAAGGTGACTTTTTGCAAATTCAGCCAATGGGTTAAACTCTCTGCTTCATCCCGGAACTCCCATTAATATAGGAGATTAAAAAAAAAAAAAGCTAAGTGATGAAAAATGCTTGGCTGGAAATGTTAAGAAATTAAGTGGAGCAACACATGTAATAACAGAAGGTGGTCACAGGTTTATGGGGTGTATTGATTAGCTAATGGCAATGAAAGGCAAAGATCATAATGTTGGAGACAGAGTTGGCTACCTGAGCCAGACAGGCTGTGAGCCACAGCTGATTTGCAAGAGCTGGAGAAGTAACAGGTTGTAGAAGAAGTGAGGCTAGGAAGAAAAAAGCATTCATGTCTTGACCCTAATCTGATCACTGTGTGTGTCTCCAATAAAGGGAAAATCTGTCTCAATTACAGACCTTTCCATATGACACAAATCTTAAGGCCAACACAGCACTAGCTTAAGGCATAATGTTAATTGTGTGAATGCAATTAATGTGCATTTTTTATCATGTAAATAGCAGCCTTGGGGAAGCCTGAGAAGCTTCTGGACTTCTCCAGAAGCTTCTGGAAAAGGGAAGTTTATTTAACTGTTTTGGTCAGTTCTCATGTCACGACAGCCCACTGTGGGTTATTTAAACCATGGTGATGTGGTGGTGTTTGCAGCCGCCATTTTACATATCCAACCCAACTCGGGATTGAGCAAGAGAGGAATTGCTATGCTTCAAGGAATGCTATTGTGGAGGATTGCTACAGGGGAATGTGTAGCCCAGGGGAAGGCAACCTGGTGCCCTCCAGATGTTTTGGACTACAACTTCCATAATCCCTGACCACTGGCCATGGGGGCTAGGAGGTATGGGGGTTGGAGTCCAAAACATCTGGAGGGCACCAGGTTGCCCACACCTGGGGCAGCCTTTTTGTCAAATGTATCTCCTTCCCCTTCCCACACATTTAAAGAATATATGAGGACCACAGGTGATGTTGTTGGTGGTATAGGGGTGTGTATGTGCAGGGACAGAGCTCAGGAGGGCAGTCCAGTGGGGTTTGAATACAAACCTGGACTGTGGCCAGATCACCCTCTCCAGATGGAGGCTTGAATACAAATAGTGACCTATCCAAAAGATCCTGTCTGCAAAGATGACATCCCTGTAACAAAAATGATACCACACACCCATTGCACAAATGTGAGGCCCCCAGATTACTGTCAGAATGATCAAGAGTCTGTCTGTGATATGAACACAGCTTGGTCAATATCAGAACTGCCCCATAAATAGAGCAATTCAGAGCTGGGATTTGACTCTGATGTCAAAGCAAGTTTGGAATTGCTGCTGGTCGGTATCACCCCCCCTCCCCCCCGCCACACACACACGCACAGACGGACTTCTGGGATTTTTGGCATATCTGATTCATTAGTAGATTTAGGTATGAGGTCCTTTCAGTGTGACTTTTGTCACAGAAGAGACCTGTAGATGCATTCTCATGAGTGAAAATTACAGCCTGAAATGGACTTCCTGAAGGGCATGGTTTAGTAACATAGCCCAGGTAAATACAGTGCAAGGCATTAAAGGATACTTTTTAAAAACAGGATCTTATTTCCCTTTCAGCAAACCTGCTGGCACCCTGCCACAAGATCACCCAATACAGGATGCTGCCTGCATTTATTGAAGCTGAACATGTCAAGAGGGCTGTGCATTTTTTGCTGGGGTTCATTTTACAATTCGTCTGTACATCCTTTTCTTAGGGTTAAGAAACCAAATTCAAATGCTGCCTTGCCAGAGAACCTTTAATCCCACTTAATGTGTCAGTTGCACTAGCAGAAAATGGGACCACCCATGCTTGTATACTTAAAGAGAAAACCAATCCCGTCTTCATTATTCAAACCATCAGCCCATAGACAAAAAGGAGAAACAAGGAACAAATCACTACAGTGACACCCAGATCTTTCCTTTTTATCTTGACAGGGTTTTGTTTCTGCTGTGTTGCTTCTCTCTCTCTCTCTCTCTCTCCCCCCCCCCCGCCCCCTCAGCTATTGCTGCCTGTTTCTCTTTATGGTAATTGAAGCTGGGCCTAAAAGACCTTAGAGGCTTGTATCTTCTCTTCACATGAGTGACGCTTCAGTGATAAACTTGAACTTAAACTTACTGAGGCGTAACTGAGGGTTCATTTGATAGCTAGTGGTTTTCAGCAGCACTGCAGGGCTTTGGGGGCCTGACGTGAGCGAGATTGTTAATGTCCTGTGAGGGAAAACAATAACACATTTCATTAATGCATTCATGTGTGAAGCATCCATTAGTGCACTGGAGGTATTAATGACGTTATGCTTTAAAATGACATGTAGGGCATGACAGGAATTGCAAGGTCTGATGAGAACAGATGACAAGATAAGCAAATATTTGAATGGCTTCATTTGCCTGCCGGTCAAACGATGGGTATAGGGGAAGTGAGGAAGTGAAAAGCTGGAAAGGATTCATTCTGTCTGTGCACGGACTTAAATTCAGCAAGTCTGAGGGAAAACAGACAGCACTGATTAAGTAAACAATTTACACAAAGTTGTAATTTTATTTTTATTTTTTTATTTATTGAAAATATTTCTTGGGTGCCTTTCAGGGCAGGAACCCTCCGAAGGCGGCATACAACAGTAAAACTCACATAATAAAAACTGATGTGGTATTAAAAACGTCAATGACAGCAAATACTGGAGCGTTGTTGTGTTTTAAACTTCAAAGCAAAAAAGAAAAGAAGAAAAGGAGAAATACTAAGGTTATGTTGTTGAAGTGATATTCAGAAACTTACACAGCATTGTAGGGGATTAATTAACTTGAAATATATTCACCTATTTATTGTGTTAGTCATTTCAGGTGATGCCAAGAGCAACTTTTAGTCTCCACTGTGTCACTTTTGGTTGTTTTTAATGCTATGTAGGAAGTGGAAAGTGAATACCTTTTCTGTTGGCACATTTAATTTACAAATATAGAAGTCAGCTTCCATAGTTTGGGTAGTTTGGGTAAATGCTCTAACACAAAATGTTATGAATGGTTTTCCTTGGGTAAGTAAAGCAAAATGTAGCAAAAGTGAGTCAACAAGATGAATTGCTGTCTTGTTTCAGATGAACAGTGCACCTGTACAATGCTGCTCAGTGTGGTAGTAGGTGACCATATAGCAGGTAATGAAATCATAGAATCATAGAACAGTAGGGTTGGAAGAGGCCTACAAGACCATCAAGTCCAATCCCCTGCTCAATGCAGGAATCCAAGTCAGAGCATCCCTGCAAGATGGCTGTCCAGCCTCGTCTTGAATGCCTCCAGAGTGGGAGAGCCCACCACCTCCCTAGGAAATTGGTTCCATTGTCATATTACTCTAACAGTCAGGACGTTTTTCCTGATGTTCAACTGGAATCTGGCTTCCTGTAACTTGAGTCCATTATTCCATGTCTTGCACTCCGGGATGATCGAGAAGAGATCCTGGCCTTCCTCTCTGTGACAACCTTTCAAGTACTTGAACAGTGCTATCATATCTCCCCCCAGTCTTCTCTTGTCAGGGCTAAACATGCCCGGTTCTTTCAGTCTCTCCGCATAGGGCTTTGTTTCCAGATCCTTATCATCTTTGTTGCCCTCCTCTGAAACTTTTCCAGTTTGTCCGCATCCTTCTTAAAGTGTGGTGCCCAGAACTGCACACAGTACTCAAGATGAGGCCTAACCAGTGCTGAGTAGAGGGGGAGCTAATACTTCATGTGAATTGGAAGCTATACGTCTATTAATGCAGTCCAAAATAGCATTTGCCTTTTTTGTTGGCTCATATTCAGCTTGTGATCGACAACAATTTCGAGATCCTTCTCGCTTGTAGTATTGTTGAGCCAAATATCCCCAGCTTGTAACTGTGCATTTGGTTTCTTTTTCCTAGGTGCAGAACTTGGCATTTATCCCTGTTAAATTTCATTCTATTGTTTTCTGCCTAGCGCTCCAGCCTATCAAGATCACTTTGAATTCTGTTTCTGTCTTCCAGGGTATTAGCTATCCCACCCAATTTTGTGTCGTCTGCAAATGTGATCAGCATTCCGTGCACCTCCTCCTCTAAGTCATTAATAAAAATGTTGAAGAGCACTGGGCCCAGGACCGTGCCCTGCAGTACCATGCTCATTGCCTCTCCCCAGTTTGAGAAGGTCCCATTGATAAGCACCCTTTGAGTCTGATTCTGTAGCCAATTGTGGATCCACCTAATAGTTGTTTCATCTAGCCCACTTTGAGCTAGTTTGCTAATCAGGATGAGGCTTACAGGGGAGCAAAAGGCCTTAGATTGTTCATACATGGAGATGAAAGAGAGTTCAAACTCTATTCTTGACAGGTCCAGCTTACAGGACTCAGGAAGCTGGTTCACATGAACCTGCCCCCCCCCCCCCCGCACATGATGAAAGAATGCATGAGAGGAGTTGCCACAGGGCCATGTGAGCTAGCCCCACCCCCTGCTGCTGACACCCATGGCTGAGATGCTTTCTCACCACCTGCGTATTCAAACAGCATGGGAAATGGCTCTCCACACAATACTGATGTGCGTGTGTAGAGACTTTGGCTCAGTCAGGGTCCCTCTTTATGGGGAGGAGTTCTATGCACATACGTTAGTATGCATCGAGCGCGCCTTCTAAAGAGATGGACCACGGGAAAGCATTGGCTGTGGCACACAACGGCAACAGGGTGTGGCTAGCTCGCATGGCTGCATTACTCCTCTCCCATGTTCTTCCTAAGTGTGTGCGCTTTGTGTGGGTCAAGTAATGTCTTGTTGTTCAGGGTGGTCTGTAGGTTATTCCCCCCTCCCCCCAACTGGTTCTGATCAGCTTGGGGAGTATGGAGTTTCCAAAGCAGCTTCCTCCTGAGCTGCCGCATCATTCTAGGCTGCCGCCACTTTCAAATTGCTGCCAGAGGCCAGGGTCGAGACACTAATATGCATGAAATAATGGAGACTCAACCAATGGGTTGTGGCTATTTATGGGAAATTATTTCAGCCAACAGGTTCACCAAAAGGTCACTAGACAGCACTGAACATTTGTTGATGGGAAGTCTGGGTTAATATTATTCCCTCTCCAGACCTTGATTCTTACCCCCCCTTTTTTTTTTTTGCTTAATCAGGCCGGTCTGTTTGGTTTTGCATGATAAATTAGCAGATAACTGTGCTTGGAACCTGGCTGGATTCTTACACAAGATTCTGGAAGAAAAAGGATGAGGCAGCTGCACAAGCCAGTCTTTGGAGGACAGTACTGCAAATCTCAAAGCCATCAAGAATAATTTAACATGAGTGATCTGACATACTTGGTAGAGTCCCTGAGAAGAAGGGGAGGGAAAGAATGGAGGAGGGCTACTGTTTTGCTAACGCTGATCAAAAAGTCCTTCTGCGTCTACAATTTTTCTATTTCGCACCAGAATAGGATTTGCTGGTTAACACACTGTGGCCTGCGTTAACAGACTCTGTGTAGCTGTTGCTGACTTAGAAAAACAAAGGGAAAAGGTTTTTCCCCCTGTTAGTCCTTCAAGAGTTTTGAATGAATCACAATCTTGAAATATTCACAATCCGCCCACATCCCAGTGAGGCCTGGCAGTATGCTCATTCACCCTTATTTTTCTCCACCTATTTCTTTGTGCTAAAGCCAGGTTGGAAACATTGATTACCCAAATCAATCTTAATTTCCATACAATTAATTATATTTCAAACTGTGGCCAGCTTTAAAAAAAAAATAATTAAAACACCTTTCCCAAGGATGTTGCCTGCAACTGAAATAAGCAATACATTTTAAAAATTGTTATTATTATCAAGACTTCAAATTGAAAGTAACCATAATGGCAGTATCCCCCCCCCCCCCGCCGCCCATCCTTAAACAGTCATTTATCGTGATAACCAACACATTTCTGAAGTTTTTAGTTCATGGCGTTTTTCTAGCAAGGTTAAGAAAAATATTCAACTAGGGAAGAGGATTCTAATAAGACTAACTCACTCTTTTTCACCACATGTTCTAGATGGACTGATTTGCCCTGCTGTGGTGCCAAATAGCTGCTAGAGATCAAACAACTGCTAATGGTCGAGATGGTTCTTTGCCCAGTTGATCTGTCTACTCTCACCATCCCCAGTCTGGAGACCTCTAGATATGTTGTACCGCAGCTCTCACAATTCCCAGCCATTGGCCCTGCTGGCTGAGAATTGTAGGAGTTGTGGTCCAACATATCTGGAGGTTCCAGATGGGGGAAGGCTGCTGTAGTCTGATCCAGCTGGGTAAGCAATACAGTGAATCAGGAGCTTCAGGTGTCATTAAAAATATGACTGCGGTGAGCCCTCTTACAGACAGCGGGGGTGGGGAGAGGTTGTCAGTGTTGTATCCTCGCTTCCTAACAGTTTAAACCAGACTTCCCCAACCTGAGTGTCTCCAGATGTTCTGTACTACAGCTCCCATTATCCCTGATCATTGAGCATGCTGGCTGGGGCTGATGGGAGTGGTGGTCCAAATGATCTGGAGGAATGCAGACTGGGGAAGGCTGGTTAAAACCAGTTGCTGCCTGTCCTAGTATGGACAATCTGATCTTTCACCGTGGTTTTTTTACTTTTTCACCACATCCATACCTTTTCAAATAGTGCATATCCTGTCCTTTTTAGGGAGTTATTTTTAGAAGAACCCCATTCTATTGAATATACATCCTTAGTCATATTATGTTCCATGGTACAACATACCCTCATGGTGTGGTATATATCCTACTGAAGCCAATAGTAGAGCATTCATTATTTTAATGCTCATAATTAATCCTAAATCCTACATAGGTCCTAGTCTTTCAACTCAGAAACGCCCATCCCTTGGCATAGTTTCTCAGTTTATTTAAAAATGATGGTCCACTTATCTAAAATGAATTGATAACAGGATAATATTATTCTAAAGCCTAGTTCCATGGATATATCGTGTGGATCGGGGATTGCACTTCTCTCTGGTTTCTACATATTATGCAGTTGGGAACCCTGTAGGATTCCTAATAGTCTGTACAGAACTTATTTGCACATGATTCTGTTTAGATCTTCCCTTTAATGGAAGAGCTGCAGTTTAGTGGTAGAGCATATGCTTTGCATAGAAAAGGTCCCAGGTACAATCTGGCCTTTGGCATGTAAGGTGGGCTGTTGGGTTGGGTGCTGCTTTTATTATTTTATTGTTGTGTTTTTTAAAATTGTGTTTTCAATATATTGTTCTAAGATTATTTAAAATATGTTTTTTATTTTAAATGACTTTTATTGTTAGCCACCTTGAGTGCCATTGCCTGGTAGAAAGACAGTGTATAAAAATGGATAGTTGGATGGATGGATGGATGGATGGATGATTAGGGATGCCAGAGGAATCCATCCGGGGGTGGGGTGGGGTGGGGTGGGGGGTGGAGTTTGCCAAACTTTCAGCAGCTTGGCCCCCTGGAATTTGGCTCGCTTCCCCATGAGTTGGCTCAACTCGATCTGCACAGAGTCTGGCCAGGTCGTGGATCTTCCAGGGGTTCTTTCTTCTCATCAATAGAAAGTTGCTCAAATTGTGGCTGCAATTTGCATAATTTGTGCAAATTCCGGCCGTAATTTCAGGAAAAGCTCGTGGCTTGGCTTGTGAATGCAAGCCAAGCTGGTAAGGTAGCGGGGATCCACCAGGCCCCCACAGGGTGGATTTTGAAAGGTCGGACATCACTATTGGTGATATCTGCACTTTAAAGGATCAAGTAGCAGGAGATGGAAAAGATCTCTGCTCTGCCTGAGACTCCCTCTATCCCTGGAGAGCGACTGCCTGTTCACGTAGACCAGGGTGTCAAACTTCTTTCTGCTCCAGGGTCAAATTCAATTTCAGTGAAGCTCTCGGGGGCTGCATGCCAGTGGTGGGTGGGGCCCAATGTAAAAGTGTGGGGCCAACATTCCAAAAATCTCCAAAATACCATCATATTTTAACTTATTTAGAGCGCAATCCTATGCATGTTTAGACAGAGAAAAGGCCTAGAACTCCCAGCATTCCCCAGCCAGCAAGGCTGGCTGGGGAATGCTGGGAGTTCTAGGCCTTTTCTCTGTCTAAAGATGCGTAGGATTGTGCCCTTAACATATTTAATAGAGCTGTGTGCAATTGGCCTCTTGAGATCTCCACCTGACTTGCGGGCAGATAAATTTGGGAGACAAATTCACCGAATTTCTCCAGGGGGAGGAGAAATTCTCCACAGTTTCTCCCAGGCAGGGCTCCCCATTGGCAGGGCTTGCAGCACAGCCTCTTTCTTTTTGGGTAAGGGTTTGGGGGTCTTTGTGCTGCAGCAGCTGTCCTGGCAGGCTGGCCCTCAGCTTGTAGGTAGGGGCAGTGTTGTGTCCAACTCCAGGGATGAGGTGGAGTCAGTACTCTGCCAAAATCTGCCTTCCTATTTCCTGAAAGTTTTCTCCCCCCCGTGAAAGAGGCTTCTGTTGTTCTGTACATTCTATAATGCATTTTTGTGGCGCTTTTGAGGTTACCTAATCACAGCTAGCCTCCTGGGCTGCCTGCACATCCTGATCTGAAAAAGCCCCATGGGAGGAATTACCTCATGGTGCTTTAAACAGGGCTTTAATTGAAGTGTAGGAAGCTGAGGAGGCTACAGGCGGCCAGAGAGATGGTCGTACACTGAAAAACAGGACACCTGTGCTCACTCCTTGGCAACTTCCTCAGTAAGGTAAGCCCAAGAAACCCAAACCCAACCCAGGAAAATTTCTCCGAAATTTCTTCACCATTGAATTTATTTTTGGAAGCAATTTCTCTTCTATCAAATGGAATGAGAATGGTCGAAAAAAAATGTGGGATAAATTTTCAGCACAGCACTAATATTTAAGCTCTTACTGCCAATAGCTAAGCCTTAGGAGAAGCATTTCAACTTTTAAAAATGGGGGTGGGGGGGGAGAAAATGTGTAAAACCTGGAAAACCACCAGCATGGTTGGGGAAAAGGGAAGGGGCCTGATGTTCTGGAGAACTCTGAAGGGCCAGATTTTGCCCATTGGCCTGAAGTTCAGCACCCTTGGCATAGACAGTCCTGGGCTAGATGAATCATTGTCTGACTTTTACTGTCTGACCTTTAAAGCATCTTCCTTTATTCTTTCTAAGCTGAAGATGGAACTAGCAACTACAGTCTCTCCTCCCATCAACACCTTCATATCCATGGATATTTTATACAAATAGGGCTCAACAGTGAAATCCTATGCACCTACTCAGAAGGAAGCCCTGCTGATTTCAGTGGGGCTTACTTACAGGTAAGCAAATATAGGATTGCAATCTTAGAAAGGCTCTTGAGGCTTCAATGCTATACACATTTACCTGGGAGTAAGCCCCACTGAACTCAGTGAAGTTTACTTTTGAGTGTACATTGATTACACTGTGAGATGCTTTAATTCCAGTGTGGTGTAGTGGCAAGAGTGTTGGACTAGGAGCTGGGAGATCCGGGTTCTAGTCCCCACTCGGCCGTGGAAGCTCACTGGGTGACTTTGGGCCAGTCACAGACTCTCAGCCCAACCCACCTCACAGGGTTGTTGTTGTGAGGATAAAATGGAGAGGAGGAGGATAATGTAAGCTGCCTTGGGTTCCTTGCAAGGGAAAAAAGGCGGGGTGAACAACAACAACAAATAAATGCAATAAATAAATAATAATAATAATTCAGGTGGTTGGTATTCTCACATATCTTCTGTCCTTTTGTAAGCTCTGCAGGGAAAACCTGTGGAAAATGCTAAAATAACTCACATTGTTTACAAAAAAGAAAACCAAGTGACTTTCTTTGGAAACTGAAAATAATTATTTATTTTGTCCTGTTCCTTTACAACACGTCTCAGAAGATGCCCCAAATAGATATGCTTAAAATAAACCAAAATGAAAATGTAAAACAAATACTTACCAAGTAGGTTGCAAGTTTTTTTTTTAAATTAACATGCTTTTGATAAACATTTGTATGTGTGGCAATAAACATTTGTATGTGTGTCTATCTGAACTGAATCTTCAAATGTACATGCCCATCATCAATTTAGATAATGTTGCCTAACACTGACAGGGATGGAGGCCATTATATGGTGTTGATTTTAATTATAAATATTGAAGATACAAGATGAACAATAAAAAAACATATTTTCAGTATGAATTATCCAATGGCTATAAAGTAGCTCCTGAGAGGTTTTGACCTTTCTGAGTAGGAAATCACTAAGGGTAAATGGAACCCCCACCCCACCCCCAGCAAAGCATGACATTCATGTATCAAAGAAATGACTAGTCTTTCTTCACACTGATGTACCTTTAAGTAGAGGGATGAAGATATTTTATGTACTGATATTTCTGATTTGATTACAGTTCAAATTATCCCATAAAATTGTTATCCATACCCAATTCAGGGAAAGTTAGTTGCACTGAAGCTCTGATGGGAAATCAGTCATGACTTGCCCCAACAATTTCAATGGATAAATCTTTGAAGAATGATCAGCTTTCTCTAAGGATCTGCTGCATATATCTAGTAGATCATTTGAGATAGAAGTGAAATAAATTTACACCTCCAGACCTTCTTCTGTGAATTTTGAAGTTAAATATTGTCAAATTAATCTAATGTCCACCAGATATTTACCATTTGACTTCAGTATTATAAAATATAATTGGATTTCAGTTATATTTCAGTACTGAATATTTGTAGGGTTGTTAACAATGGGTTGGACCCTGACTTAGTCATGCTTAGAGTAGACCCATTGAAATCAATGGGACTTACATTAGTGATTATTAACTTGCCTCACTGATTTCAGTGGTTCTACTCTAAGCATAACTAAATCTGTATCCAGCGTATTAGGTGTAATCTCAATTTGTTTGTCATTTCCCTCGAATCACACTTCACTGTGGTTTTTCCTCTGCTTGTACAAACTTAGCACTGATGTGAAAGTGGAGGTATCAGAATTGACCTGGTTCTCACGTCATGGTAAGCCACTGTGGGTTAATTCACCTGCAGGGCTCCGAGATGCATGCTGGACACCATTTTGAATATGCAAGTCATGTCTTGCATATTCAAAATGGTGGCTGGTGTGCATCTTGGAATCCTGTGGGTGAATTAACTCATGGTGGCTTATCATGACATGCAAACAAGCCCACTACCACATGCTTAACTAGGCTTAGCTTTTTTGCCAGGAAGTTTCAGCATGGAGATTGAGGTTAATTAACTAAGGATATTGATCCATAAATTTCTGACCTGAAAATGGGACCCAGCTGCTTTACTGCCTTCACCATTTGCTGCCTCCACAATGCCTGGCTCCCTGTAGGTGGGGTCTGATTATAGGCAGGTAAAGCATCCCTCCATAAACCTCCTTTCAAGGTTTTGTGCCTCCCTTGAAGAAATTATCAAATAACTTTGAAAGGTGAACATAGCCATTCGGGATTACCTTTCTTAACCCCGCAGTGATTCACATCTGCTTAATGGGAAGATTAAATTCCTTCTCATCCAGACTTGCTAAAATCTGAACATCTGAGCTGAACATCTACGTTCCGTGGCCAAGATCCAAAATGCCAGTGCAGGCTCCAGATTTTTGTAGGCCCTTGGGCAAGACACCCTCAATGGGCCACCTTCCTCAGTGAATTTACCTTCTCATGGGCATTGTCAGCAACTGCTATTGCTCCTCATCCTCTTTCTCATCACTGCTACCACTTGCATGCTTGACATGCAGAGAGCGAGTATGCAAGTAGGCAGTGGCATCTTCTGATTCTCCTTCTCACCACCACTGTTGTCTGGGTCCAAGCAAGAGTCAGATGAACAAGCAGGTTGCAATGATGAAGATGAGAAGCAACTCCAGGGAGCTCTTCTCAGTGATCTTCTGCTGAGGTGTGGGCCCTCAGCAGTTACCCAACCATGTCTGGTCTTGGTGCAGCCTTGGGAAGAGCTGTGCAACTAGTTCCATGTTCCCAAGGGGGCATGGGACTTGTGCTTTGCAAACATCAGCTCCCTGTGGAACAGGACAAACCTCTTTTGAAACAGAGAGGAAGTGAACTGAAAAATTTATTTGGGATATGGCATGGTGGTTAAGGGCGGAAAAAAATCAAAAATTCTACTGGGCAGATGCAGGTCCTGGTCATACTGAAAGTAGTTCTTTAGATCTCAGCCCAGGTCTTCCACTACCATAGAAAAGCATATGCTTCTCTCTCTCTCTCTCTCTCTCTCCCTCCCCCAGCAATCAATGCAACTTTAAAACACCATGACTGGTGTGCCATATCTACTACAGGGCCTCTTGGTATGAAAGCTGCATGCAGGGAAGAGCACAACGACTCCCTTCAGTAGTTTGTTCCAATTATCTTTGGTATAAAATATATGTTCCTTGCATCCATCTTGACTCCCCTCCTCCCTTTAGCTATAAATTCCAACTAAATGGATGGTTGAGTCTGTCCTCGCTGGCAGAGTGTCTGTTTGAGGAAATGTGATTAGAGAAACCATCTGAAATCGCAAGTCGAGGATTGACTACCACCAGCCCTTGGAAATAATGGCAGGTGGCTTAGATTTGATTAGCTGGGCAAAAGGGAGCCAATGGGAGGTGTTCAATGAAAAGAGTGAAAGGGTCAGATCAGCAGCAAGAAAATAATTACTTGCTAATTGAGAACACTCAATAATTGGTAATATGCCTCCCAACATTAACACGAGTTAGCAAGGCGTTTCTGGTTTTTTTTTTTAAGTTTTGCTTCATATTCTTAATTCTGTTCAGTAATTAAATGATAGCTCCTGTGAATATTTTTCTTGATTCCTGTTTAGAGAGAAGGCAGTAATCCAAGCACAGCAGTCTTGTCTTCTGTGCCATGGTATTTTGTACTGACAAACATTCTAATAAATCAACTGAGGCATGGCATATTTCATTTGGATCCTAATTGCAGTTCTCTCTCATTATTGATATTAATGACCCAGTGGTTCTAACAGTTAAGTGATGAACTGAGCAGAAAGCATGGTCCATAAGCATTGCTGCTTTTTAAAAAATAGATTCAAATGTGAATTAGAATATGCATGCAAATTGGAGTCTAAAAGAAATGGTTGCCTTTCAGCACTATTGAGTACGCTCATTTTATTGGAAATCAAAGTAACATTAACAAGGCAGTGTATTTCAGTGACAGCCTTTAATGGTGCCTCATCCTCACCAACTGCACTAGGTGTCACTAAAGGAGCTATTAGTGTGCTCAGCAGTGGAGAGCATTTTCAAATCTCCTAGTTTCTGTATTAACAATTTCCCCCCTATTAATTTGCAATACTATGCATGTCTTCTTAGAAATAAGCCCCATTCAGTTCAATAGGACTTACTCCCAGGTAAGTGTGTATAGGATTTCAGGTTTACAGTGCAATCCTGTACTCACTTACTTGGAAGTAAGTCCTACTGAACTCAATAGGGCTTACTCCTGAGTAGACATACACTGCCAGTGGAAGATAAACACACTGCTGTTTAAATGCAACCTTCTGTTTAATATACAAAAATAAATTCCCTTACGATATATTCAAATACGTCACTGCCAAAAGAATTTGATTTTGTTATGGTGTTAATCCTAGGCAATTCTTAATTTGAAACTTGCATTACTTACATAGTTAAGCAGGAAAATGGATGCGATATGGGTAAGAAAGACGCTTCATACTGGCATTTCTGCTTTTCAAAACTCTCCAGTGGTGTTCCTTGTTGAATGGAATCCTTATTGTCATGTGTTGCCCTAAATGCTCCTGTTTACAGTGCTTCTGTTCTTCTTGCAAAAGCAGCCTCCTGGGTCCGATCTACATTGCGCCCGCCATCGCAATGAATTCGGTGTCCCATCGGGTTAAACACTCTCACGTTAAAACGTGATTATTCACACTCACCCATTTTCCCCGTTGCAGTGCTTCATCGAATGCACAAGCTCGGTTCACACTCGAGCGCTGTGCTGTTTTCCTGCTGTTTTCCTGCACGCGCTTGTCTGATCTCGGATGCTAAGCGGGGTCGTCCCCGGTCAGTAGTTGGATGGACGACCGCCTGGGAATCAGGCTTCCTGCACTGAGCAGGGGATTGTTGTATCCCTTCAAATGAGATTAAATTTTACCCCCTTCTATCCCCCCCTCTGGATGTTTTTTTTAAAAAAACTCAGGCGTTATCCTCGCAGAATCGGGGCTTCTCCATGATGTTTTTTTTTCTAATTGAGGCAAGATCTTCGAAGCTTCCATGTTGTGCAACTTCGTGAATTAGAAAAAAAAACATTGTGGAGAAGCCTCGATTCTGCGAGGGTAACGCCTGAATTAAAAAACAACAACATCCAGAGCGGGGGATAGGAGGGGGTAAAACTTAATCTCATTTGAAGGGATACAACAACCCCCTGCTCAGTGCAGGAACCCTGCTTCCCAGGCGGTCTCCCATCCAAGCACTGACGGGGACCGACCCTGCTTAGTTTCCGAGATCAGACAAGCATGCACACATCCAGCCCTTTGCTTGTTGCTAAGGAGACAGGGGCTGCTGAGGAAGCTATGCGATCGGTAGCCGGAAGAAGACATGGGGCCATCGAGAGCTGTGATTGGGCAGGAGGGAAATACAAACACCGCTGCATATGGACAGGCGGGGGAGGAGACTACAACTGGATATGGTAGCGAAGGCGGAAAATCAGAGCACATTAAGGGGAAATACCGGGATATTAGGGTATTGAAAGCGGGAGCACGGAAGTGGGAAATTCTGGTTCCAATTCGAGGCGGCTACTGTGTAGTGTGAAAGGTGGGCAGTGAAACCTCATTGGAAGCGAAAAAAGGCGGTAAGTGTAGATCCAGCCTTGGAAAGAAAATCCCATGATTCGTCTGGCAGGGATGTGTGAATCAGCAAACCTTGAGCTTATAGAAATTCTCCAAATTCCACCTCAAAGCTCGTTCAAATTAATGTCCATATCAGATTGTGAGCTTTCTTTTTCTTCTTAGAAATGGATGGGGGTGATCAAACTAAAACCAATTGTAAGCCACCAGAAGAGAAGCTACCATGTGCCACGCCACTGGTGCATGTGCAGTGTGTCTTAGCCACAAGCCACTAATGGTCCTTTAAGGAACATCATATGGCCAACAAATGCCATTAAGTAAGCATTTTCAGCTAGCTCCAGAATGCCAACTAAGTGGCATTGCTTATTAGCAAGCAATGAGGTTATAGAAAAGATGGTCCCTCTTCACTTGAAGTTACGCAGTAGCATTCCTGTTCCAATATGTACACCAGCGCAAAGGTGGAGGAGCCAATCTGCATGGATTGAAGTTTGCATCACTCTCACAAATATGTGGACCCCACAGACTCTGCCAGCACAATTAGTGCACATAAGGGGGGATTGTGCAGAACCCAGTGCCAAAGATGCCTGGGCTTTCAAAAATATGGAGGCTTGTGTTATTATCTGAAGTATTAAAGATCTAAAGTATGTGAGATCTAAATTATATTTATATGTACAGTTCTTAGAGTACTACAGAAATATGTGTCTTCATGCTAAAATGGTGTGCCTTTCATCATGAGATCTGGCTCAATAACTACACAAAAATTAGTACTAGCGTGGATACTGTAACTACAGCAACTTGGGATTGAAGGAGCTATATTAAGAAAGATCCATTTTAAAGAACTTCATGAAGATCTATTTCTGTAGCATGTATTATTCATGTTCTTCAGTCAATGCACTCCTGTCATGGGAAACAACAAATGTTCCAAGGGGTGTAATATTTTACCTATTACTCTTTGGTATGAAATTGTGTTGACAGCTAGAGGGAAGGTTTGCTTCCTCTTGTTTCCAGGCCAGCCACATGATGTCATCCTGGACCATAATCTAATTTCTCTTTTCAAATACGTGCTCAGTTTTGATAGGCTGAGAAGATTCAGAAGAACCTCGGCTCAGTGCTTCTACCAAAGTTGAGTAATTGAGCTTGTTCAGGTTCAGTGCTTTGCCTTGCACATCTCCCCTTCTTAATGTATAGATCTGGTTACGGCAAAGTGCAAGAAAGGTTAAATCCATATCAGATCTCCCTATTTCTCAGTTCTCTTGGGCTGTGCAATAAAACATTCCCTGCCTGTTGATATATGAGTAAGGAGCGTGCATCTGTGTCCTGGTTTTATGTCTCCCCAAATGGCAGAAGCGTCCAGCAAAGTTTTGTTATTATTGGATAAAATCCTCCAGAGATGCAGCAGTAGCAAGTATTTGGGGCAGGGATGGGAAATCTCAGGCCCGGGGTCCCAATCTGGCTGTCCAGGGTTCCCCAGATGGCAACGTCCCCTTCTCCTGGCCCCACCCCTTTCCCCCCAACCACCAGGCATTTGGTATTTCCTGGCTTTTGTGCAGTTTTTTCCCATTCTAAAAGGTTGAAATGCCTCTCCTAAGGCTTGGTTACTGGCAGTAACAGCATTAAGCTACAATAGGCTAGTATTGTTTTGTATTTTTGGCCCCACCTCTCTTGCCTTTGGCCCTGTCCCCTTTGCCTTCAGTTCCACCCACTACTGGAATGCAATTCCTGAGAGCTTACCCAAAGCTGAATTCGGCTCTCAGGCTGAAAGAGGTCCCCCACTCCTACATTTCAGGAGATCAGAACTTTACTTTTGATTTGTCGTTCTACTATTTGTCTTTCTATTTTTTATGAATAGCTAAATACTACATAAAGAATATGATGATTTGACTGAATTGTCTCTTCAGCTGAAACTGCTGGTTGGTTGTATAACCAGCATCCATGTTTGGGTATCCGTTATAGGGTTGTATCCAGTGTTTCTCTAACTTAAGTCCCATTCATTTCAGTGAGTCTTCTCTAAGTAGCGCTAATGTTAGCTACAACCCAAAATGAGGAATCTAACTGCTGTTGCTTCCTACGTTACTCCTTCTTTTAGTTTTGTTTGCATTCCTAATGGGGTTATATACATGGTCTGTATACAGTGAAATCAAATATCAAGGTAATTTCGACAAATGAATATTTACATCATGGGAGCAACATGGGATTATTACATGTCACCATGTTACACAAATATACTACCTAAAAAACAAAGGAGATACGGATGGAGTGTGGTAGGTATCAAGAGCTCATTTTGTTTGTAGCTGCTAATTCTTAAATGGTAGCTGCTAATTGATAAGAGTATAGAAGAAAAATTGAACAACAACTACTACTACAGAAGAGCATCTAATATTACTCAAAGATAATATTAAAGTCTGTAGGACTACTCCCATATAAGTTATTTGTCAGTTTCAACTACTAGCACTCAACTTGACAAATGTATTTTTAGAGAAAGCCCAGTGCAGCTAAAATTAGTAGTGACTAAGGCCTACGAAAACTGATAGAACAAGTTAGTCAGGGCTAACTCAAATCCTATAGATTTCAACAGGACTTTCACAACTAACTTGTGAAAGTGACCTGTCCTGGAGGGGGCTGCACTCCCCCTGAAGGAGCAGGTGCGTAGCTTGGGAGTGTTCCTAGATCCATCCCTGTCACTGGAGCCCCAGGTGGACTCCCTGGCCTCGAGTACTTGGGGCCAGCTTTGGCTGATCTGCCAGCTGTGGCCTTTCCTGGACAGGGATAACCTAGCCACAGTAGTAAATGCGCTGGTAACTTCCTGATTAGACTACTGGAATGCACTTTATGTGGGGTTGCCCTTGAAGATGACTCAGAACTTGCAGCTAGTGCAAAATGCAGCAGCTAGACTGTTGACTGGAACATCTTGTAAAGATCATATAACACCAGTTTTAAATGAATTGCACTGGCTGCCAATATGCTTTCAGAAAAAATTCAAGGTGCTGGTGATGACTAGGGATGTACGAAAGTGACTTACCTTTCGCGGATTATGTTGATGGGGGGGGGGAGGCGTTCTGTCCCTCCCCCCGGAATCCTGGCCGGGGGGGGAGGCGCTCCATTCCTCCCCCCGGAATCCTCGAACGGTCGGCTGTGCTCCATGGCAGCTCCGCAGAGCAGCCAGCTAGGCCTGGCCCGGCCAGGCCAGAACCGTCTGCAGCCGGATTTCCGACCACGGAGGGCTCTGGGTAAAAACAAAACAAAAAAACCCCGCATACGCAAATGGTGGCGGCTACGGCCGCCGCCATTTGCATTCCTTCTTTTTGGCCGACTTAATCTACATAAATATTTACGTAGACTATGACGGCAAAAATCAAAGGGAACGCAAATAGTGTAGCGGGCGCTATTTGCGTCCCTTTTTCATTCACCGTTTTAGCCTACGTAAATCTTTACGTAGGCTAAAACGGCGAATCAAAAGTGGACGCAAATAGCACCCGCTATGCTATTTGCATTCCCCTTGATTTTCGCCATCATAGTCTACGTAAATATTTACATAGATTAAGACAGTAAAAACAAGGAACGCAAATGGCAGAGGCCATAGCCGCCGCCATTTGCGTACGCGGTTTTTTTTTTTTTAAACCCACCCCCAACCATGATAGGCTACGAAAAGATTCACATAGCCTATCACGTCTTTTTTTTCTTTTTTTTTAAACCTAGCCATGATAGGCTACGTAAATCTTTACGTAGCCTATCACGTCTTTTCTTTTTCTTTTCCCCCCCACAAGCCTGGAAATGGCGGCAGTGGCAGCCGGTCAGAAGACCGCCCGCCGCTGCTGGAGCCACTGCCGGAGCTGCCGCCACCCAGAAGATCCGTCCCAGGTAAGTCTCGTCCCGGGGGGGATCCGCGGGGGGGCAGAGGGGTGGCAGGCCGTTCTGCCACGGAGTTCGAAACGAGATCCGTGGCGGAATTCTCTGACATCCCTAGTGATGACATTTAAAGCCCTAAGTGGCTTGGGACCTCAATATTTGAAGAGGTGCCTCTCTTGATATATGCCTGCCCGAGGACTGAAATCTGTTGGAGGGGCCCTCCTCTGTGTCTCACCAGTGCGAGACATACACTATAGTGGGACGTGGGAGATGGCCTTCTATGCTGTGGCCCCTAGTTGTGGAATGCGATTGGTGCAGACATTGCCAAGTAAAAACATGGCTTTTTATCAAAGCCTTTGAGGGCTAAATGCATTCCCTGCAGTTGCACACTGTTTTAACTGTTTTATTGGTTTAGATTTTAATTGGTATTAGCTTGTTTAATGGTTTTATATGCTTTCAGCTGCTTACATTATTTATTGTTTTATACTGTTTAAATCAATGGTATAGTTCTGGTGGGTTGCACTGGGGCTTTGCTCCTTTACTCTTGTTGGGGCCTGCTCCCAGCCGGGTCCCAGTCTGCTGCTGCTGGGGCAGACGTGGCTGGAGGAGGAGGGAGCAGAGAAAGGGAGGGCTGCGACTGGTGGCTGCCTCTCGCCTACTACGCAGAGCTGGCCAGACAAAGGTGGTGATAGAGGGAGCTCTGCAGCCCCAAGGTCAGCTGCTCCCTTCCTCAGCAGGGAAGGAGGGAGAACATTTATTTATTTTTATTCATTATATTTATACCCCACCTTTCTTCCACTGTGGAACGCAAGGTGGCTACATGTGGTTCCCAGGTGGTCTCCCCTCCAAGCACTGACCAGATCCAACCCTGCTTAGCTTCAGCAAGGCGGCTGCCTCATGTGCCTTCAGACCATGACCTGGAAAAAGTTGCATGAGGGACCAAAGCCACCTTCCCTCTCCTTGGTGGTGCCCCTATTCTTCTCCTCAGCTCTCAATTTCTCTGCCTTCCACCTCCTGAGCAGCTGCCACACTTCGCAACTCCACTGTCCCCGGCCAGCCCCTCAGCTTCCTGTCCCTTTCCCCACGCTGCTGCCTGTCCTCACTCCATGCCTGCGCGCCCAGTGGGCTGCATGAGGTTTGCCCCCTTTCTCTTCTCCTCTGCTGCCCAGGTAATCCTGCAGCATGAGCCACCCATGCAGGGCTGCAGCTGCTGCTGGCCACGGGGGCAGCAGTAGCAGGTGTGGGG
The DNA here is from genome assembly GCF_057233095.1 of Heloderma suspectum. Taxonomy (NCBI): domain Eukaryota; kingdom Metazoa; phylum Chordata; class Lepidosauria; order Squamata; family Helodermatidae; genus Heloderma; species Heloderma suspectum. Next base: position 94,635,815 of record NC_139459.1, read on the forward strand.
GGGCTTATGCATGGGGAGAGAGGGAGTGTGGGAGAGGGATGTGTGTGGGAGAGGGATTCTAGTGGGCTTGACGTGCAGATGTTAGCATATATTAGCAGCATGCAGTGAAAAGTTTTCACCAGCTGTTTGTTTGCACATCAAGTTTGTCCTTCAAGGTGCAGGAAGGGGCCTGGGGTTGGATCCAAGCCCTCTGGTTGACAGTAGGATCCTAGGCTTATTTACTCGGCAGTAAGTCCCAATTTCTTCAGTGGAGTTTGTGTTGGAGGGACTAGGGCCATGAGTCACTTAACCTGAACTTGAGGGGTTAATATGTACCTGAGTAAGGTGGGACGGGATCTCTGAGAGGTCATTCTGCCTTTTCCTTGTCTCCTCCCTCTACATTCCTATCTTCTTCCTTTTTCCTCTGGCAAGTGATGCTGACCGTGGGGCTCAGCCGGCTTACCTTGAGATGTAAGTTTGTTATGTCTCCAGTAAAAGTCTGTTCCTAACCCACCACTTCAGTGTGTGTTGTCTACATCCATGGCTACTGATGGGGGCTGATTTGGACTTCAATTTACTCCCCTAGTGAGTATAGTTACACTTGTAGCCTTCTAGGGCAATCCTACTTGTCTATTCAGAAGTAAATACCATTATGTTCAATGGGATTTACTCCCAAATAAGTGTGTATAGGATTGCAGCCTTAAAGGAGTTGTGGGTCCCCACAGACTTAAGTTCAATTTATTTTAATGGGGCATTGCTTCACATCTGGTTGCAATGGCTTTTCATAATAATAATTAATAATAAATATTTATTATTATTATTATTTATTACATGTTTCTTGAATTAAAAAGGATTAACCTAATAATATTTTCTAGCAAGTTGCTGGACATGACTGTGTGTGTGTTTTTTTCTTTTCAATGGACCTTTTAATAATTCTGAATTAGGGTGACCAGATACTCCAAACAAAGTAAATGACTGAAAGCTCATTTGTACTGTATAATCTTACAAGGTTGTATAACTTTAGAAGGGGGTGTGGCTGTGAGGGGGAATGGCTGTGACTATCATAAAGGGACCCTGCCCTTCTGAATTTGCCACTACGCTACTGGTTTAAACTGATTTTATCTGTACGCAACCCTGAGATCTTAATGATATAGGGCGGGATACAAATATTTTAAATAAAACAAACAAACAAATAATGTTAGCTGGATTTCCATGGCCTATTGGGGAGGCCATTCATTCATTTGTAGACATTATTCCCTATCTTACTAACCCAAATTGGTTCTTGAAACAGCTGTTAGGAGAATGAGCTTTTAGGTGTGCAGATTTGGGAAGTGGAGTATGGATGATGTGGGAGGTACCTGGCATCTCCATCTCTGTTCAGAAAGATGCACTTAATCATCTTTGGACATGTTTGCTGACTGTGTTTCAGGGGTGGGTGTACACTCATTGCTTCTGTCTCCCATGTTCTATACCAGGGGTGGGCAGCAGATCTCCAGATGTTTTGGACTCCCAGAAGACACTGCCAGCATGGCCAGTGGTCAGGAATGCTGGGAGTTGAAGTCCAAAACATCTGAAGATCTACTGCCCCCCTGCTCACTCCGTTGGTCAGCCTCTGTCTTCTTTGCACTGTAGATGGGACAACCAGAGGGTGCTATCCGCACATGGACATGAGGACTGCTTGCACATGGGGTTTTCTGCACTATATTTTTTTCCTGATCCTAGAAGTACAATTTCTTGTGCTCTCTTTTCTTGTGACGTGGGAACACACCCTTAGGCCATGAGCTGAAGGTACACGATACAGCAGTCTCACAGAATCTAAACATGTCTGGATCTGGTCAGTGCCTGGATGGAAGATCACTGGAGATTCTGTGCATAATACAGTCTTGAGCTGAGCTCCTCCATGGAAGAAAGGTGGGACATAAAAAGTAAACAAACAATATATTTAAACCACTCACCCCTGTGAGCCATATGCCTATAAGGCTAGCACCCTCTAACAAAAAATTCTGACAATACTACAATTCCCAATTATGACCCCAAAACTAATTCCAAGGTGTACATGGGCCTATTGGGCTATGGAATACTTCTCAGGTTTTCTTCTTTAAAATGAAAAGACTGGCATTTTGACTTTTCTCATTCTTACAACTTTGAGAAACAGATCATGTAATTAATTGTAATTTATTTAATTAAAATGTAATTTGCATGGCACACATACAAGATGTCCCATAGTAATAAAATAATTACCTTGAGTGCCCCAAGAATTAACTTGAAAGGGAAGTGAGGCTATAAACTTCCATTCGTCAGAGTCATGGGGAGGGGGGAACCCCCACATCGCAATCCTCTGATTTTTGTAGCTCTTCACTTGGTTTGCATGGATATTGCTTGGTTTTCCATTATCAACATTACTGATGGTGCAATGCACCGCTAATAGAGATCTAAAATGATAGTCCTGTAATGTAATGAACTAAAACCTGCAGATGGGATCTTTTGCCAAATTTCAAAAATGATGGGTTGTTTTTCCTCCCTTGCTGCAGAAACTGTGGATAGGAAAGGGAACTTTACGGATTCCTCATTTATCTTGTTTTTCTGTTTAAGTTTAGAGTTCTTGCAGAGTTCAGGTGTAATCACAGCCTTCTGTTGCAACAGGAACCACCATCTGCTGAGGCATTCTGTAAGCAATCTAACATCTCCCTAGAGATAGTTTAGCATTCAATTCACAAAGAAGGATGGCAGGGACGTGTAAACAAAAGAAGACAACTGAAACAGTGAAGAATGGGCTGTGCTCTAAAGATTCAATATGTTTCTTTATAGCGGGAAAAGCCTGTAATGCCATAAAAGCCTGGCAGAGCTTTCTGATGTATTAATTGTTTTTCCTGTGCCTTCTCCCCTCACTAAAATGCTGAAGTCAATCCAGCATGCATGGTCTCTGGTTCTTGGCCTTCTGGGGTGAGGTAAGAAAAACAATCAACATTTTTCATCACAAGCATTTCCATAAAGCAGCAAGGTGCGGACCACATTGGGCCTACTAAGGAAGTTGAGGAAACTGGACAAAGCCTTCTTCGAACAAACATAGGCATCACATGGTCTGCGCCTCCCCTTTAGGCTTGCTGTTAACCCTCTTGAACTTCCAATGAGAAGGACAAAAAGGTGACTATTTTAAAAACTTCCAATAAAAATATAGGTTTCGGCTTCTATCATTTTGGCACAGTGAGTCAGTTATTGCAAGAGATCCTGTTCATTTTCAGAGCGCTCAGAAACGTTTTGATACGAGGAAATTCACATGCTTCTATTGAGATCTGGTATGCTGTGCAAATTGTAGTGATGTGCGTTTCACAGGCCCCCCAAACTGAATGCTCATCTGTTATGCTGCGTGGGGACGGGGAAAGGGAACCCTCACATCACTCCATCAGACAAAAAAGGGAAACCACCACCAAGGGTCTCCTCTTCTTAGCAGTTATGCTCTACCATTTTGGGGGTGGGGGTGGTGATGGGGAAAGCTTTCTTTTATACTTTTCTTCAAAGCTGCCTACTTCCATTTTTTAAAACAGTCAATAAGCTATGATCCCATGCATGATCTGAGGATAGCGATGTATGAGAATTTCATTTCAGTTCACAATTAATTCAAACTTGCCCTGCTTGCAATCCTGAACATGAATGTGAACGGGAGCATATTTCTTTCAGGAAAAAGGTTAGCAAATTTCCAAACTTGTGATCATGTTAGAAAAATACATCTTTTGAAAAATGCACACTTTAAAATGTGCACTTTAAAATGCACATTTTTTAAAAATGCACATTTTCACCCTTTAGTCAATGGGGGAAAATGTGCCCTTTTGAAAAATGCACACAGAAATGTACAATTTTCCCATTCGAAATGCACCCTTTTCCTGTTCAAAAAGAAAATCGGGTTGCAAACGAGAATGGGAGCAAGATGAATCAAGCTATGAAGTGGAGTTTGGAGAAACTTAGAGAACTCAAGCATCCCTTGTTCTCCCAATCCTACTTGAGGACAGCTTTGTACCTCCAATACAGGATTGAGTCTTGGCGTGGCTCTTTGGGATGATCCAGATTGAAGGTGGATCAACTGCGCTGATGGAAGTGGACTTCCCCGCCCCCTCCTTCCCACGGCAGCCTTGGAAATGCTACATAGAAAGTCAGAAGACCCTGCTAAATGGGGTGAGCTGTGGTGTGTGTGGGAGAAGGTCCCCCCAAAATGGATGGAGGGTTCTTCTGCAAGTGGAAGGCAGATCCTAAATCCAGGCCTTTAAACAGAGTCATTTTGGACACTGTTATCCTCTTTTATGCATGGGGAAAGTGTTTGTGAAAAATGTATAAAGAAAATGTTACTGTAGAGAATTGAAGATTGCACAATATTTCCTCCACAAATTCTAAGATGACACATACAGAGCCTCGATAAACCCTTTGGGGAAGTCCCTGGCACCGTCTCTTCAGTCTGAAACATGAACTGGTCCTTCATTTCTTCTTCTAATGACAGAAACAAATTTGGTGTGGATTTATTGGGGAAGAGGCAGAGTGATACCTTGTATAACAGGCTGAGGTTGAGATATAGCTTTTTTATACTTTGAAGTGACTGAAAGCAAAGAAAGAGAGAGCTTTCTTTGGAGGTGAACTCAATAGTGTAGCTTTCTGTCATCACTAGAGACCATAAGCTTGCTCTGTTCTTAATTTTATTCTTGGGGGCTTTTAGGAGAACATGTGATTTATACATATTTAAACAACTAAATAAAGTCAGAGAATGCAGAAGGATTTGATTCAAAATACAGGTTTTGAACCAAACCTCATGGGGACGGGGATGGGGGCAGGAGTGTCGCTATGGTTCATAGAACTTCCATCTCCATCACCAGGAAACCACTCTGCTTTGGAGCAGGCCTTGAGTAGTTGCACCTGGTGTTGGGCCATAGAGACAGATTGGGGGTGCTGCTGGTGTACCACCTACCCTGCTGCCCAGCATCCTCCCTGATTGAGCTGGCAGAGGCAGTCGCAAGTTTGGTGTCATAGGAACCCAGGATGGTGGTTCTGGGTGACTTCAACTTCCACGCTGAAGCTGTCTCTGGAGTTCCAACTCAGGACTTCATGGATTCCATGACAACCATAGGACTGTCTCATTATGTCATCAGCCCAATACATGAAGCAGGGCATACCCGTGATTTGGTTATGCTCCAAGTTTTGAGATGGATAGTCTGAAGATTGGGGGTGAGGGGTCCAAGTAATCCCACTGTCATGATCAGATCATTTCCTGGTGAGATTTGAACTTACAGCATTACTTTCCTTCTGTGAGGGTAGGGGACCGATTCAGATGAGACTGATGGAATCCAATGGGTTTCTGAATGCTCTTAGGGATTTTCCAGTGGAGAGAGCTGGTGATCCAGCCAAGGCCCTAGCCTCGCTGTGGAACATCGACTGGATTGCACCTGAGTGCCCCCTCCAGTGCTGTGGAGCCCATTCTGGTCCCTGGTATACTGGGGAGCTGTGGTCAATGAAACAGGCTGGATGTTGGCTAGAGCGCAAATGGCACAAGACTTGAAGTGAAGGTGACCCAGCATGCCCTAGAGCACATAATCGTGCCTATTGCGTGGCAGTGTGGGCAGCAAAGAAGGATTATTTTGCTGCCTACATTGCATCCTCAAGTAGCCATCCAGCAGAGCTCTTCTGGGTGGTCCGTGGGCTGTTAATACCTTCCCCAGTAAATGGGGCCCTGACCCCATTGAGGACCTGCTGTGACCTATTTGCATCACACTCTAAGGACAAAATCGCTTGTCTCTGCAGTGAAGTTGATGCTGCTGTTAGTGCAGTTCCAGTTGAAGTGTCTGATGCCACCAACCATCTGCCCGGTTTTGTGGGATCAGTTCCAGTTGTTGCAGCGTGATGATGTGGACAAGGTGCTTGCAGCAATGCAACTGACCACGTGCCCTCTCAATCTTTGTCCCTCCTGGCTAATAAAAGCTAGCTATGACTGGGTGGGTCCAGGGAGTGATAAATGCTTCCCTATAGGAAGAGGTCATCCTTGCAGTCCTTAAGTAGGCAGTTGTGCAACCACCCCTGAAGAAGCCCACTCTGGACCCAATGGCATGAGACAATTACCACCGGGTTGCAAATACCCCTTTTTTAGGGAAGGTACTTGAGAGCATTGTGGTGGAGTAACTGCAAGCACTCTTGGAGTATACTGATTATCTAGACCCATTCCAGTCTGGGTTTCGATCTGGCTACAGGACTGAATCATCCTTGGTTGCCCTGATGGCTAAACTTCGAGAGAGGGACAGGGGGAGTGCAACCCTATTAATTCCAGCTCAGTCTCTCATCAGCTTTTGATACCATTGACCAGGTATCCTCCTGGATCGACTCCATGGGATGGGTATTGGAGAGAGGCACTGTGCTACAGTGGTTCCAGTCCTACCTACGGGGCTGATTTCAGAGAGTAACACTGGGTGACTTTTCCTTGGCCCCTTCGCAAATTGAACTACCGGGTTCTGCAAGGCACCATCTTGTCACCAGTGTTATTATTATTTATTTTTTTTATTTATTGCATTTATACCCCGCCTTTCTCCCTCTCGCAAGGAACTCAAGGCGGCTTACATTATCCTCCTCCTCACCGTTGTATCCTCACAACAACAACCCTGTGAGGTAGGTTGGGCTGAGAGTCTGTGACTGGCCCAGAGTCACCCAGTGAGCTTCCATGGCCAAGTGGGGACTAGAACCCGGATCTCCCGGCTCCCAGTCCGTCACTCTCACCACTACACTACACTGGCTCTCTGATGTTAAGATGTTGTTTAACATCTATATGAAGCCACTGGGAGCAGTCATTATGGGATTTGGAGTTAAATGCCATCAGTATGTTGACACACCGCTGTACTTCCCTGTGACATCTGAATCAGGAGAGGCTGTGCCTAGACTCAGTAATGGGCTGAATGAGGGCCAATAAACTGAAACTGAATCCTGGCAAGACGGAAGCTCTGTGGGTGAGAGGTTCCTGGGTCCGGGAGATAGGCTCATTGCCTGTTCTGAACAGGGTTAGTAACCTCAAGGCTGGATTACTGCAATGCGCTCTATGTGGGGCTGCCCTTAAGGCTGGTCCAGAACCTGGTGCTAGTGCAGAATGAAGCAGCTTGGTTGTTGTCAGGAGCTGCCCCCTTTTAGTGTGCAACTCCTTCGCTGAGGGAACAGCACTGGCTACCTATTCACTACCAGGCCAGGTTTAAGGTTTTGGTACTAGTGTACAAACAACTTGGGACCGGGATACCTGAGAAAGCACCTTCTTCCTTACCAACCTGCCCAGTCACTGAGGTCATCAGAGGGCACTTTCCTGGTGATTAAACATGGACCTATGGCCCGATTGGAGTCCACCAGGAAAAGAGCCTTCAGCATGGTGGCCCCCTTCCTATGGAACTCCCTGCCTTCAGAGGTCAGGCAGGGCCAACGTTGTGTTCCCTCTAGCGCCTCCTGAAGACATTGTTATTTCTGGAAGCCTTCCTTGAGTGACCAGCTGTGGTTTATTAAATTCAGTCTTATCAGAACTTATTTCTTTTAAAATGTTTTAATTATTTTAACATGGTGTTTTATTCTTTTATCTTTGCTGCTCACCACTCTGAAATCTTTTGATGTGGAGCGATATAAATATTGTAAATAAATAAATAAATAAAAATACAGTTTGCACAATTTTTCAATCAATTAAAGATTTATTACTGACATAGACCACCATAAATACAACTAAACCCCAAATTTAAAATATTAAATCTGAATTTCTCCGATCTTGTTCTTTTTTGCATTTACAATTTGTTGTATTTCACAAAGAATTTAATCTGGTATCCTTAGAAAGTGATCAGTATCCTAAGACATGTGCCAGCAATGTTAATTCTGCTGTGCTGTAAGAAGAGCCAAATTATCAGGGTGGATCCAGACATCACAAAATGACATGATAGGTGCTTGTAATCTCGCTGTGTGGCAGCTGCATCTACCTGCAGTGCTGTAGTTTGAGATGTCATAGCACTCTGAGATGGAGCTGACCCTCCAAGTAGGGCCAAAACCACTGCAATGCAGTGCCTCCCACTCCCAACTCAGAGCCATCCCAGAAGGATACCATGGTCAATGGTATTGAAAGCTGCCAGAAGATCAAGGAGAATCAACAGGGCCACACTCCCCCTGTCTTCTCCCGACATAGGTCATCATACAGGACAACCAAGGCCGTTTCTGTGCCAAAACCTGGCCTGAACCCTGATTGAAATGGATCCAGATGATAGGTCTCATCCAAGCGTGTCTGGAGCTGGTTGGCAATCACTCGCTCAAGTGATTGCCAACCAGGACCTTGCCCAGGAATGGAACATTTGCAATTGGCCTATAATTATTCAAGTTTTCCGGGTCTAGGGAGGATTTCTTCAGGAGTGGTCTCACCACCACCTCTTTCAGGTAGCCTGGGACCACTCCCTCTTGCAAGGAGGCATTTATCACCTCCCTGGCCCAGCCAGCTGTTCCTTCCCTGCCAGTTTTTATAAGCCAAGAGGGGCAAGGATCCAATATGGAAGTGGTTGCATGAACCTGTCCAAGCACCTTGTCCACGTCCTCAAGCTGTACCAACTGAAATTCCAAGAAAACTGGACAAGACTGTTCTCTGGATACCTCACCTGATTCACCTGCAGTAATACTGGAGTCTAAGTCCCGGCAGATGCAAGAGATTTTATTCTGGAAATGCCTAGCCAGTGCATTACAGTGGGCCTCAGATGGTTCCATAGTGTCCATAGGGCCAGAATGTAAAAGGCCCCCGACAACCCTAAAAAGCTCTGCTGGGCGGCATATGGACGATTGACAAGAGGTAGTCCCTTGCCGCTCTTACTGCCTTTGAATATACCTGGCCATAGGCACACACCAGTTCGACTGCATCCTCTAGGAATTTTTCTCCACCTGCACTCAAGCTGTCTCCTATTGTATTTCATCACTCTCAGCTCTGGGGTGTACCACGGAACCGTATGAGCTCTACTCTGAGAGGGCGCTCAGAAGCGATCATGTCAACTGCCCAAGTCATTTCTGCATTCCACAGATCAAGCAGGTGTCGACAGGAGCACCAGCCATATCATCCGGAAAACCCCTCAGAGCCCTCTGGAAACCACCCAGATCCATTAGCTCCAGGGGCAGACCACCTAAATAGGTCCCCCACCCTTGCAGAGGGGAGGAGCTGCTGTAAGTCTAAACCTCAGCAGGCAGTGATCTGGCCATGACAAAGGGACTGATGCAAAGTCCCCCACCATCTCCATGTCCAGTTGAGAAAACCAGGTCTAGAGTATGCCCTGCCATATGTGTTGGTCCAATGATATGTTGGGACAGTCCTATGGCTGTCATGGAGACCTTGAAATCCTGAGCCACCCTAGACAAGGTGCCCTCAGCGTGAATGTTGCCATCCCTCAGAGCCGACAGTCTGGGGGATCTCAGCAGCACACACACCTCTGCCAGCTCACCTAGGCAGTCTGTTGAGCAGTGGAGTGGGCGGTACAGCAACAGAATCCTAATCTGTCCTGCTGACCCAACAGAAGGTGCAGACACTCTAGACCAGTAGTCACATGGCCAGGAAGACTACAGAGGGAGTAGGGATGTATGAAAGTCACTTACCTGGTCTCGCAGCTTGCTTCGCGGTGGGGGGGAGGCGCTTTGCTTCTCCCCGCGAAGTTCAGGCCGGGGGGGGGAGGCTTCCCGCCTCGCCCGGCCGAAAATCAGGCCGGGGAGAAGCGCCCCGTCTCCCCGGCCGCGAACTTCAAAAGAAAAGTAAAAAACCCCCCAAAAACCCCGTGATAGGCTACGTAACGATTTACGTAGCCTATCACGGCTAGATCTGCAAAGTCAGCCGTGATAGGCTACGTTAATCGTCACGTAGCCTATCACGGGTGACTTTGGAAAAAACAACAACGCGTACGCAAATGGTGGCCCCCATAGGGAGCCGCCATTCGCGTTCCTTATTTGGTCCCTGTAGTCTACGTAAAGATTTACGTAGACTACGGCGAAAATAAGGGCAACGCTATTTGCGTTGCCCTTATTTTTGCCGTAGTCTACGTAAATCTTTACGTAGACTACAGGGACCAAATAAGGAACGCGAATGGCAGCTCCCTATGGGGGCCGCCATTAGCCGTACATGCTTTTTTTTTTTTTTTAAAGTCACCCATGATAGGCTACGTGGCGATTAATGTAGCCTATCACGGCTGACTTTGCAAATCTAGCCGTTATAGGCTACGTTAATCGTTATGTAGCCTATCACAGGGGCGTTTGTTTTTTTTTTACTTTTCTTGTAATGGCGGTGCCTCATCCACTATTAAGTCATGGATAAGGGGGGCCTTATTTTGAACTCATCTGGCATTTAAAAGCAGCATCCGGAGACCTAGGGGCAGACCTGAGGGCAGGCTGATAGGGCACCGACTAAACCTGCAGGTGTGGGGAGGACCAGAACATGGCACTGCCATTAACTGTCTGGGCCACATTCTCCTTACCTGGCAAGTCCACCTCACAATGCCACATCTCCCTCTACTCATCACTACACTGATTGTCCCCTGCCTCAGGTCTACCTAATTGGCTCAATATCCTCCTGCTGCAGGTGGAATGCAGCGGTTACATATTGGAAGGACAAGATGACCTCCCCATTCCAAGTATGGAAGCCAACCAGACTGGCAGATGAATCTTATGTCAATAATGGTGATAGGACTTCATCCTCCACTCAGCCAGAGATCAGCAAGCTCACTTAGAGGAAGGGCAGGCCTTCCCATGGCAGCTTGCTTGCTGTCCACATGAACCAGGAATGGGCAATATGCAGCCTATGGGTTGGATACAGCTGCCCATCCCCTGGTGGAGTCTGCCACATATCCCTGCTGCCCCCACTTTAAAAAAGAAACAAAATGGTGCTCTGTAGCAGGTATGTAATGCTTAAAAGGGAGAAATGTACCTTGCTATCAAATTTAATGTATAGCAAACTTAATTTAGTCCTTTTAGTACTACTGAGCGCTCTGTAAGCGGTTTGCAAACTGACAATTTAAGTTTTTTAAATCCCCCCCTGGGAGGGGCGTGTCCTAGGGGCAAAAATGGCCCCCACACCTGCATCTGTTGCCCACCCCTGATTTAAACAAATGCTATAATGTAGGAGCAGTTGCATCAGCGTGCATCACATTAATGGAGTAACGTATGTGTACACATGGTTCACGTGGTCCCAGGGCATGGTCCCAAGGCATAGTCTGAAGGCACAGGAGGCAGCCACCTCACTGAAGTTAAGCAGGTCTAGGTTTGGTCAGTGCCTGGATGGGAGACCACCTGGGAATTCCAGGGAGTTCCATGATAGAAGAAAGATGGGATATACATTTAATAACTATATATAAATTAGGGCTGTGCAGGGACCCTATGACCTGACTTGGAAGCCGCTTTGCGGCTTCCGAGGTGGGCCCAATCCAACTCGGGCAGATTCCAGGTGCCCTGACCTGCCTCGACCCCGAACCCAAAGCAGGGTTCAGATGGTGAACCCCGCTTCGGGTCCCCCCCACACCCCCGTGCAGCCCCCCAGCTCTTTACCTGGGCCACCTCCTCCTCCTCTGCCCCGCTGCCACCACCTTTGTCGCCACCCGCTGCTGCTGTCTTCACCACTGCTGCCATCTCCTTAGGCCTGGACGCGCGGCGACTTGTCTTCTTCCAGGGAGCTACCTTATTTTAAATGGCAACCTCCTGGAAGTTCCAGGAAGTTGCCATTTTAAAAATGGCAACTCCTTGCAAAAAGAGTCGCCATGTATCCAGGCCTCAGGAGATGGTAGAGGCGGCGGGCAGTGGTGGCAAAGACAGCAGCGGCGGCAGTGAAGACAGCAGCAGTGAAGACAGTGGCGGTGGTGGAGAAGGTGGTGGTGCGGTGGTGGCGAGGAGAAGGCAGTGGTGGTGGCTCAGGTAAGGACCTGGAGGCACCAGGGGGAGGCTGGGCCGGGGGCTGAAGCTCCGAAGCGCACCAAGTGCTTCGATGAGCCCCCAACCTGCTCCGGGACACTTCGTGCCACCCTGCTTTACCTCATATGGGGCACAAAGTGACCTGAAGCAGCCCACTTCGACTTGGGGTTCGGGCCTTGGGCCAAAGTGGTGCACAGACCTAATATAAATAAACTACTGGAGTATGTGGCTTGGGCTGAGAGCAAGGGTCACTGTCACTGGCTGCTGGCTCAGGAGGGTGGGAATCGGGCTCAAGCACAATGGCTTGTGGGGGAGTGAAGGTGCTGCCCCCATACCCCAGCATCCACCCAATGTAGACACCACATTCTGACTAATGGTAGGTCCGGCCACACAGGTGCCTCATGTAGTGAACTCACCCACTCCTCAGTTCTGAAATTCAGCAACTTTTCTGATAACATATATTGTTCTGTAGGAGTGATATAAAATCAATACAATCAACAGCAACATCAATCAACACAACAATAAAAGCAGATCAAATACAATAAAAAGTGGCATTATGGTCAAGATCTTAAAAAATGCAGTGCAACATTAAAAGCTTGTGCAAATAAAATGTCTTCACCTGCCACTAAAAGAAAAAAAAAACAGGTGGGACCAGTTGAATCTCTCTAGAACAAGGGTGGGCAACAATGGCCCTCAGCTATTGGCTATGTTGGATTGGGCTGATGGGAGTTGTAGGCCAAAATATCTGGAGGGCCACAAGCTGCCAACCATTGCTCTAGAGTGAGTTCCATAACCAGGTTGCCACAGCTGAGAAGGACATATTCCCAATCATCTTCTGCCCTTCTTCTGTTGGCAGGGGGACAAGAAGCAGGTCCTCTAAGGCTGCTCTTAATTGCTCGAACAGATTCATGCTGGAAGAGGAGGTCCTTCAGGCACCTTGGCTGTAATCCATTTAGAATCATATATGTCATATATGGTTCTAGAGATTCTATTGCAATGCCCCTATAAAAATCGGCATTGTGATGAATGCATCTATTTCTGATCACCTCACAAAGGAATATAGAGAAAATCCTGCCTCATTGGTGGTGGAGATCATTGGTGTGGAAGGTGCAGCCCAGATGACCTTCAAGCCCATCCCCACCACAGTACATCTAAAGGCCATATCAAGAAACCTGTTGCAAGCTGACTCAGGTTGTAGCCTGACATTGTAGCCATAGTGGAAGTGGGCATTTAGATAATGTTCTACCAGTCTGCAGATGTCCCAAGATGCTTCACAGTTCCAGTTCCAGGTTGGGAACTGTTGGCCCTCCAGAAATTCTTGGACTAACTCTCATCAGCCCTAACCAGCATGGCTAATGGTCATGGGTGATGGGAGTTGTAGTCCAGCATCTGGAGGGCCACTGGTTCCCTTTGACTAGCCTGAATAACCTTTTAGCCAAATCCTGGAGTCAGGGCTAGCCCAAGACATTTTGCTACCTGAGGCAAAGGACAAGATGGCACCCCCTCCGTTCTATGAACAGAAGCTGACTGGACAAGCATCTGGATCTTACTTCAACACTGGCAGAAGGAGAGGAGAGGCTCCTCTACCACACTTAAAGGCAGCAGGCTAGTTTAGGGGATGCAGGAGTGGCTGCGTGACACACAGAGCTCTGTCCTCTAACAGAGGGGAATGGCTGGAGGACTTAAGAGGAACAGTTGGGAGCCTGCCACTGCAGCTCCTCAGCATCTACTGCCTGGGCCAGTTGCCTCACTCTGCCTAATGGTAGGGCCTGCCCTGCCTGGTGGGAATCCATAGAATGACATGCCAGAGAGGGCAACAGCCTTGTGCCATCTTGACTTGAGCTAAACAAGTGTTAAGTTACACTCATGAAAATGCCCTACAATTTTTCATGGCCCACAAGACGGAAGAAAGAAAAAAAAGCATTTACCAGGAAGGATCTGCATCACTTTTCTCACTTGTCCTTGGAGACTTCCTCAGTCTGATGTTGAACTTCCAGCCTAGCTCAAAATCAGTTCTATTTTCATTGGCTGTGATGTTGCGAGATGGCAAGGGGTATTGTTGGCTTTAACTTGTTAACTGTTTCTCATCCAGGAAACCAACATGAGCAGACCTCTGAAATATCATAACAGGAGGTGCAGCTGAAATCCTTTATCCCTTGCTCGATGTTGTCACACGATGCAGATTTACTCCCACAATGCATGGGGGTGACATTAATTTTATGATGTTTATGTACTCTCTCCATAAGGTTAAAGCAATTTGTACGATTAAGCTTGATGAAATTGCGTTACCGTAATGAAATGCACTTTACTGATAAAGAAGAATGTCACTTTCACAAGTGGAAGCACTGTTAGCAAATTTTTACGAGAGAATTCCCAAAATCATATCTTAATTGCTTGGACAGCTGTGTAGTTTACATAACGAGCAAACAATGCCAAGGTTTTTTATTTCCTTTGTCAGCTGTGCTGGATGTTAGTATGCATGGTGGACCTTTTTTTAGGCCTTTTATTACTTGATTGCAAATCATTCTTCATTGCTGCCCAAATTTATAGAAGGACATTGCTCCCTGAGGTGCTGTATCCTTTCAGGTCTGTAACTGAACATGACTGATGGCTCCAGTGTAACAGTTGCTTATTACGACGCTCACTGAGCTATGATTGCTCCAATACTTTATGTTGGCAGATGTGTTTCCCTTGGAACAGCATCTCGGAGACAGAGGTCATTGATCAAACCCCCCTCTGGCTGTTCCATTATGTGCAAATTATTGCTAAAAGCAGAGAGACCAGGATGGTGTGTGTGTGTGTGTGCGCGTGTGCGTGCGTGCGTGCGTACGCAGTGCTCTCATTGCGGGACTGGGGGTGGGGGGGGAGGCTAGCATAACGAAGCAAAAAAGAACGGAAAAAAGAACAATGATTCAGAGCCTGAAATCCTAAGCAACTGCAGAATAAATCCCATTGAACGTAATGAGACTTACTTCTGAATAAACATGCTTAGGCTCATCATGAACCAAAGCATGTTTACGTGGATATAACGTACCTTAGTATTAGTGGAACTCAGTTCCACATGAATGTGTTAAAATCGGGGCGTTACATGCTATAATCCCCGCTGCTGATAATTTGAATAAAGAGTAAAAATAAATGAATTAAGGAGATTTGGATGGTGTCGAGCTTACAGCCTATGTTCATCTCCTGAACCTGCAGGCACTGCCATCTTAATTATATTAGCTCAACCACTGATATATGGGGGCAGAGCCAATATAATTAAGATAGCAGAGCTGGTGTGTTTGGGTGAGTGAGCCCTGAGCTCTGTTCCTCACCACTAGTAAATCTGGGCAGATTGCTTGCTTGCCTGTAACAGGGACTTTGGGTTGCAGCTTGGCTGTGATGCTGAGCGGAGATTTGGGCCTGTATGCTGAATTTACCAGTGCTGCCACCTTAATTGTGCCAATCTGCTCACCAACACACATGCATCAGGAGTGGCCCAAATCACAGGATTCTGCTTAGTGCTTATTGTCATAGGTGGGCAGGCAAGCAGTGTGATAGGATTGATTGATTGATTGATTGATTGATTGATCATATTTTTATGCTGCTCCTCAGCTAAAAAGCCTCCTGGAGTAGCTTACATATAATCAGTAAAACAAGATAGTCTCTGCCTGGAGACTTACAGTCTAAGGAGACATGACACACAAGGAAAAGGAATGGGGAAGGAAGAGGGAAAACAAATTCTTAAACTAATAAGATGGAGGGGTTAATGAGGGCCCCCCCAAATGTGGAACCCGGCCTGGTTCATTGAAGAGATCGATCATGAATGGCACTAAATGGCATCAATGGTGACTGGTGCACAATTTCCTCTGACAGTCTCCAGGAATAAAATATTGATCAAAGCTACAAACGATCTTTCAGTCTTCTATCCAGATGAGAAACCCAAATGACGTGTGTGTGTGATAAAGGGGTAAATTCCACAGTCTGACCCACCCCAGCCAAATGCATGTTTATCAATAAAATCAGCCCTTTTAATCGTTCTGCATTATTGATTGTGAATATGGAAATATTTGGGGAAAGTGAGCCCAAGAGGTAGTGATTTATTCAGAAAGCTGATCTGGGGTATGAATCCATGTCTTCTAGATCCAAGTCAAAATCAGTGCAGGCTGCTGGCTGTGATTTTGATGGGGATATGAATCCATTCCAGGTTTAGTCAGAACCAGCTAGAACTCTAAAGGAGCTATGCAAGGTGCTTAACCCTAACCCCCAAATAGGTTCAGTCTTTGGATAGTTCCTTCAGAATTCTGGCTCATTCTGACAAAAACCCAGAATGGATTCACAGCCCGACCAATTTGAGAGCCACCAGCCTCCACTGGTCAAAATGCTACCCACTGGATCACATCAGCTCTCAGTGTAGCTAACAATATGTTTGCGTTTTGTTTTGTATCTCCAGATATAAGGTCTGTTCTTATGATAGCAACAAACAATCCAGAAGTTTTCAAAATATTGTCACAAAAAATAAGTCAGTTTTGTAATCAGAGCTACTTCCCAGGTTTGTTTGTTTTTTAATTAAATTTTGTGATTCTAGGTGACTTCCAGTGTTGAGCCATACACATTTCTGCTGCTATTAATACATTTAATATAAGCTGTAAATCTTCAAATTCGATTTCATCTTTTACATAACTCAGTAAAAATGTTTTAGGGTTTGCTGATAGCTGGTATCCTGTCATCAGCTGAGTTATAGTTTAAAATTTGTCTTCAAATTATTTGGTATTTGGACAGAACCAAAAGACATGCTGAAGATTTGCCTTTCCCCCAATATCTTATGGAGACTGGAAGTCTCTAGGATACTGGAAAAAGATTTAGGACAATTCTAAGTCTAATGCAGGCATGTTCTTTTTAGAAATGTAGCTGAGCTGTTCCATTACACATTGCCTTTTACCAAAATACCAGTTTTGTTAAGTGCCAGCTAAAACCATTAAATCTAAAATGACTCTTCTGAGCAACTCTGGTTGAATTTAGTGTGTAAATACGTGCAGCCAAAAGGATCTGCAAGGCAAAATATATTCTGTGAATGTAAAAATAATTCATCCTGATGAGCTCATGCTTTAGAACTGATTACTAAACTGCTCAATAGTCAAGATACTAGTTTTAAGAGGGTCTCTTACTTATGAAAATGAGAGGAAACCAATTTAATTACCATGCCTTAACTATGCAATCAAGCACATATGACCTTGTATACTTAAATGAAAGGATCTTTTTTTTCTCTTTCTCAGCAGTCTTCACTGATTAGATAGTTTGTTAATATCAAAATTGCAATCTATATACTGCACAGCCTACTGGGATGATCAGATCCAGACCCTGAGGGCCAAACTAAACATGACAGCAAAGATGCCCAAATGCCTCTCCATGACTTTTAAGTTTTATGCAAAAAGCAGCTGCTTGATTGGGGGTGGGGGGAATCCAGATCAGGACCATACTATGTGTGCAGAGAGAGGAGTTTAACCCTTTCCCCATGCACAATTATCCTGATGAAACTCACCCCCTTGGTGTTGCTTTTTGCCCTGGTAGGAAAAACATACGTGCAAGCATATGTTGTTCTTACTGTGGGAAATAGCATCTTTGAGGATTGGGGCAATTTTCAGCAGGAAAATAGCCCAGGAAACAGGTTAAATCCTCCCCCCACAGGCCATTACCCATATCTGGATTGGGTCCCTCCACAGCTGCTATTTGCAAAACATTTAAAGAGACAGAGATGTCCTCACATATTTATTATTATTTATTTAAAATATTTCTAGGCTGTCTTTAAGGGCAAAAGCCCTCCCAAGGCAGCTTACACAATAAAATCCTATAACAATTATAAAATAGCCAAAACACCAGCGGTAAAACACCTAGCCCAGATGGTGATCGAATTGAAAATACAATTGCCGCTAAAAGCCAAAACAGTCCACTGAGAGCTTTTCTACATGAGGCATTTATAGTGCACTCATCATTCCTTACTCATGGTTGTTTAGATGATGTCATGACCCTAAAGTCTGGCTTCTGTTTTTTAAGAGCACTTTAGTGGGTTGTTGTTGTTGTTGTTGTTTTTTAAAGCAGTGAAAATGGAGTATTATTTGTGAAAGCTAAAGGAAATGTATTTTCCTACTTGTGTAGTTATGGTATTCTGCTATAACACAGTGCCACCTAGAGGTTACATAGTGGAAAAGCAGGAAAGGGAAAGCTCTTTGTGTAGCGCTCAGATCTAAATTCTGTGACAAAGCCCAAAGCCGATAGAGTGGATTAACAGCCTCATTTAGAAAAGCTCTGAGATGTACTCAGCAGAAGGCCGCAGAAAACAAGTCTTCAGGCTTGTGATAAAAGCTTGTGATAATAGGGCCTGATGGACGCTGATGGCAATGCATTCCATAGGCATGGGGCCACTGCAGAAAAGGCTGTCTTTCATGTATTTGCCGACTTAACTGCCGTCAAGGTGGGCAAGTGAGAAGGCCTTCTGTTGCTGATCTTAAAGCATGAGCAGGTGGTTACCTATACTTTGGAGCTAAGATGTCATGTTTACCTTTGTATTTGCACCCATATGAACCTGCCCAGGCCTTTTCACCAAACCATCATTAAGATCCATCAGACTGGTGGGCACTGGAGACACAGAGTTGGATTCATGTAGAGATTTTTGAATATACCAGGTAATATGACTGAGCAATTAAACCCAGAAGTGCCAATCCAGGCATATGCACCTGCCTCAGAGATGTTCCTCTGTGTCCTCCAGCACTTAGCTGCCCAACAGATGATTAAAATGGTAGGGATATCAGAGAATTTTGCCACGAATCTTGGGGAGGCCAAATGCCAGCGCATTCGGCCCCCCAGAATCGGTGGGAAACAGTCTGCCCCCCCACTCCCCCTGGGACGGGACTTACCTTGGGCAAATCTCCCTGGCGGCGGTGGCTCCGGCGGCGGTTCGGTGGCGGTGCGGCGGTGGTGCGGCGGCAGTGCGGCAGCGGCCGGTCTTCTGACCGGCTGCCGCCTCTGCCATTTCCAAGTTAAAAAAAACAAAAGTGATAGGCTACGTAAAGATTTATGTAGCCTATCACGGCTAGATTTTAAAAAAATACCGTGATAGGCTACGTAAATCTTTACGTAGCCTATCACGGCTGAGTTAAAAAAAAAAAAAGACCACGCATACGCAAATGGCGATGCCCATGGTCGCCGCCATTTGCGTTTCTTATTTTGACACGTCTAGTCTACGTAAACATTTACGTAGACTACGGCGAAAATAAGGGGAATGCAAATAGCGTAGACGCTACGCTATTTGCGTTCCCCTTATTTTTGCCGTAGTCTACGTAAATGTTTACGTAGACTAGACGTGCCAAAATAAGGAATGCAAATGGCAGCAGCCATGGGCGCCGCCATTTGCGTATGCGCGGGTTTGTTTTTTTTTTAAACTCAGCCGTGATAGGCTACGTAAACATTTACGTAGCCTATCACGGCTGACTGCAGGGACGCAAACGGCGGCGGCGGCTATGGCCACCGCCATTTGCAGTCCCAGCAGGACAAGATTCGTGGTGGGAGGGACGGGGCGCCTCCCCCCCAGCCAGAATTTGGGGGGGGAAGGACGGGACGCCTCCCCCCCGGCCAGAATTTCGGGGAGAGCGACGGAGCGCCTCCCCCCCACCGCGAATCAACTTTCGTAAAAGGTAAGTGACTTTCGTACATCCCTATAATGGTCCGCTCTGACTGTCCCAGTCACCTATTTGGGACTAGGGACAGAGGGCCTAAATCCAAGCCCCCCAGTGGCCAGACAGGGTGGAGTTGGGGTGGGAAAAGAGGACAATGTTGACAGCATCAAACCACTGTTTTTCATTATGCACAGTTTTCATTATGCACACATTTATTTATTTATTTATTTATTTATTTATTTATTGTCATTTGTACGCTGCCTTTTAGGACAGAGTCCTCACAAGGCATTTCACATGAAACTCCCCCATTAAAAATAAATAATACAGTCATTTAATCAATCAAAGTTATTGAAGTCAATCAAGCTATTATAGGGCAGCAGTATACAATTACTTGAAAAGTAAAAATAAAAATACAAGCCAGTTAAAATACTCCAACAGCAAGGCAAAGAAACTAAACACAGATTTAATGCACAGCAGTTAAAACTCAGGAAAAACCAAGCTGAAAAAGATGAGATTGAACATCTGTCTTAAAGATATTCATGGGACCTGACCTCATGGGTGATTTGCTGCAGATTGGGACTGTTTGGAGGTCCTTTGTGGCACATGACGTTGTGGCCAGTCTGTGACCAGTCAGCAGCCACCCTGGATTTTACCTGTGGGGAAGCCGCATTTTTGCAGAGTACTTTTACTCTATTGTTTTTCTTTAATTCAGCTCCCCTGTGGTTCACCTGCTGTGTGCCCACCCCTCTGCTTTAAATTTGGTATGATCGGGGAGTTCCTAGGGGTGTGTCTTTCACCTGGCCATAACCTAGGTAACTAGAATAACTAGCCTGCCTTTCCAACACATCAAAGTGCTAGAGCACTCTTCAGAGCCTTCAGAATTATGCCGCACTTCCTTTTCACCAGCGGGAGTAGCCTCCATGATTATGCACTTCTCTGATGCTTACATTATTTAGCTTCTGTGATGTTGTGTGAAGTCACGTCTCTGATGTTGCATAACTTTGCTTCTCTGTGATGCTTGCAGTAAGAGCTTAAGGGCATAAGCCCTTATGCACATAAGAGCTTTATTGCTGTAGCAATCTACCATGGTCTTGGGACCAGAAGCAGCCAGAGAAGAAGAAAGGGGGCTTGGAAGCTATAACTTTGTGACAATTTGCTGGAATGGGACAAAATTGGGCTGGTGGAGGGCTCTCATGGGGAGCCGTCAGATGCTGCACTGGCTAATTGGGGATTTTGACTTCTTCATGGAAAACTGTGCACACTGCGGAAAAGGGGGTGGGAGCAATAACTCCATGAAAATTTGCTGGAATGGGGCGAAACTGGGGTAGTCAGGTGCTCTCATAGGAAGCCTTCAGTTGCTGCACTGGATAATTGGGGATTTTAGCTTTTTCATGGAAAAGTGAGCATTTCCCCCTCTATCCCTTTGGCATTAAACTAATGCTTAAAGGGGCTTTATCACAGTAGCGATCTACCACAGTCTTGGGATCATGGCAGCAGAGAAGCCTGTCATTGTGAGCAGGGAGAAGTGGCCAGAGAAGGAGAAAGGGGGGTTGGAGCTAGAATTTCCTGACTGTTTGCTGGAATGGTGCTTATTTGTGCTGGTGTGGGGCTCTCATTAGGAGCAAGTATCTAGCCTGCCTTTTTAGCACTGTTTCTAGCCTTCAGAATTGTGAATTAGTTTCTCTCCATTCGTAATAATTTAGTAGCACAGGGAAGCCTGGACAGTCAATAGGAGACAAGCCTCTCTTATTGGTTGAGCAGCCCCTGCCATGTTGATGACATTCAGTTCTACTCCATCCACCCAATCTGGAACTATGTTCCTTTCAAGCACTGTGTGACCCATAAAAAGCAGATTTTTATGGTACGGTACACTCAGCTTTCCTTGCTTTGTGTGTCCCTGGCGGACCAAAGCCCATTCCACCAAAATCCGGATGATGCTCCAATGCTCTTTTCATTCCGTTGTCGTGAAGATCCCCCCAGGGTTGAGGCCATGAACCTCAGAGAGTTCCAGAACTTGGTGGCTGCTACTAAGAAGGTTCCATCTTTTCTGGTTCCACCAGCAAAATAGATCTTACAGGTATGCCTATGGGCAGGGCCTCTGAGTCAGATTTTTAATGACTGGGCAGGTTCATATGATCAGTTTAGAGAGACCCAGGAATATTGTTGGCAGAATACCACAGATATTAATCCATCAGGGGACATGCCTACAGAAGCCCTCCTTCCACATCTGTATTGCTAGGATGGATGCATCTGTCAATACTGTTTTATCTCAGTTTCTCATTATTCCCATTTTAAGTTCGGTTCTAGTTCTGCTGCTGCAAACAGAAGTAGGGTGATTTCCCTGTCCAGTTAGGAAGATAAAAATGTCTTAATAAATATTCCATTTAAGAAATGTTACCAGAGTGGATTTAACTGAAATATTATAGCTTAAAGCTGAATGTATTGTACATACACCTACTGTCAGCAAAATCATGTTGGCAAAGACTAAAGGGGAAAAAATGAAAGTTACAGGGGTACATATAAATCAGGTCTACTCCAGAAAAGAGCTTTTTTGCTGGGAATGATAGATGTTTTCAGTGGCCTACAGGTCAAAGTTGATGATGCAAGGATATCAGGGTCATCTTAGAAGCAATTAGAGTTGATTCTCATGGGGAAAAGTGAAAAGACTAACAGGCTGGCTTAATTCTCTTTCCAAGTACATGTTATAGCAGCCAGGCCTGTTGGGCTGAAGAGCAATTGACCTGGCAGGATAGCAAAGTCAGTGCATGACCAAGGAACTGGAACAGAAATGAGCTTGCAGGAAATAGTCTCACTCAGAGCCTCAATCTCACACATGTTACCATAAAGCCATAGTTTATTGTGATGTGCCCGTGCTGCACATTCCCCCTACCCAAACTGGGATTTATTGTTGAACACAGTTTCAAAACAAGCCAACTTCAAACTAGTGCTATACCAAAATCTGTCCTCTGATTTCCCAAAAGTGTTCTTCCTCTGTAAAACAGTCTTCTATTTTTCGACTTCATTTCCAGGGTGCTTTTGGAGTTGTGAGGACGCTGTGTCCTTCCTTCCTTCCTTCCTTCCTTCCCTCCCTCCCTCCCTCCCTCCCTCTTTCTTTCTTTCTTTCTTTCTTTCTTTCTTTCTTTCATGACACTCAGGCCTGGCCCAAGACATTTTGCTGCCTGAAGAGAAGGACAAGATGGCGCTCCTCCCATTCCATGTACATAAGGTGACCAGACTGGCACTGAATCTTCTTTCAACACTGAACACAGTTTGTACATGTCTCTCTCCCCCCCCCCCCGCCTCACCCAACACACACTCTCTCACACACACATTGAACTTATCTCCAACTGGGGAACATGCCATGAGCTGAATCCCAATGGTGGCTTGGAAGAGCAGAAAGGCACCACCACTTGTGCAAGGAAGGCCCACACTTTCCACTGATTCTCCACCAGTTGCATCCCTGAACTACATCAAATGCTGTTCTAGAGCAGGGCTAGGCAAATGGGTGCCCTCTGTATAGTTTGGACTACAACTCCCATAATCCCAGGCAATTGGCCATGCTGGCTGGGGCTTATGGCAGTCATAGTCTGGGAGGGCACCAGGTTGCCTGCCCCTTTTTTAGAGAGTAACCCAACCTTTAGGAGTGGCTTCTGAGGGCATACACATGTGTAGGGTGCTGCAGTGTGATGGAGGAGGCAGGAAAGACTCATTGCATGAGCAGTTCCTAGGATCCACCTCCAGCAGTGTGAAGATCTGCTGCTTCATGTGAATACAAGTCTTCATAATGGGAGAGCTGGGAAGAGTTTGCTATCTGTAAGCACATTCGGTCAAGGAATTCTCAAAGCTTTTCAGTTTGCCAAAATGCCTGGAAAATAATCTCAAGCAAAGAAATCTGGATACTTATCTACGTGTATGTAAGGTTCCAAAGACTTGCACTGATGAAAGTATTTCAAGATTAGGAGCTGAATCTTTACTTACTGGGAATATCACTTGGAACCAACAGTTTTGCTGATCTCAGAGCAATTAACCGAACAGCAGTGTGATTATATTTAATTCAGACAAAAAAACATAGGAGCTATTAGGAAAAGATTATGGGCTATGAACAGAAGTACTTGGATGGAAAATAGGGAATATAATTAACAAAGGGAAACCAGTGGAACCAACTAAAGGTTTTACTGTAGGAAGTGATTAACAGTCTAGATCAGTCTTCCCCAATCTGGTGCCCTCCAGATTTTTTGGATTACAACTCCTAGAATTCCTGGACATTAGCCATGCTGGTTGGGGCTGATCAGATTTGAAGTCCAAAGTATCTGGTGGGCATCAGGTTGGGGAGTGCTGCCCTAGACCATTTGCTCTACCTTAGATAGAGCCCAAATACCTTTGTTACCATGGTAAGGAGACCATATTTTAACCTGAATAATATGGTGGCCGTATCCTCCATGAATTTGTCTACTTCCCTTCTAAAATCATATGAGTTGGTGACTACTGTTACATCTTGCAGTAGCAAATTCCAATTTGTGGGCCTCCAGATGTTTTGCCCTGCAACTCCCATCAGCTCTAGTGAGCATAACCAGATGTTTGTGAGCATGATGTGATTACCACATCAGAAGTTAATCATATGAATGTAGATGTTATGTTGGTCAGGTAATGTTAAATGTAGTATTATATGATGACTCACTCAAGCATCTGATGACATTTTCGAATCTGAGAAATGCAATTAATGTTCTGCCCAGCTCCTAAATTGTTTTTGTTCTTCACCAAGCTTAAGAAGATGGTGTAGAAAGTAACACCTTCATGAAAGTATCATGTATATAAACCAGGGGTGAGCAACTTGTGGCCCTCCAGATGTTTTGGCCTACAACTCCCATCAGCCCTCACAATTGGCTATGCTGGCTAGGGCTGATGGGAGTTGTAGGCCAAAACATCTGGAGGGCAACAAGTTAGAATTTGCTACCACAGCATGTACTGATGGCCACCAATTTGGATGGCTTTAAAAGGGGATTAGACAAATTTGTGGCAGATAAGGCTATCAATGGCCACTGGTCATGATGACTATATATTACCTCCAGTATCAGAGGCAGTATGCCTATGTGCACCAGTTTCTGGGGAACATGAGGGGGAAGGTACTAATGAGCCCACATACTGCTTTGTGGGATTTCCATAAGCATCTGGTTGGCCACTGTTGAAACAGAATGCTGGACTAGATAGGACTTTCAGATCCAGCAGGGCTCTTCTTTTATTCTTACATTCTTATGAACACAGAGAACACAGGCATTGACTGAACAATCTGTATCATGCAAATAATAATAATAATAATAATAATAATAATAATAATAATAATATAGGGCTTATCAACCAAGATCAGAGCCTATGCACACTGAGCTGTTCATGCATAGGACCTTTACCAATAGGATCTTGCAGTAATATCTAAATCTAGTCAATATTCCATTGAGAAGGTCAATGTAAAATCCCAGTTGTTGTAAATGTCTAAATCAGCATACCAATATAATGTTCTTGAAAGACTGGTTGTGTGAGTGAGTCCTCCAGCAATGCTGTCATTTCCTACTTTTGCTTGTTCCATCAGAACAATTAGAAAGCCATAATGAAGTTTACTCTAGCTCTCTGGTATAAATGTGGACTAACAAACATAAAACTAGATGTAATATTATTGCTTGTGACATGGTGCTGCAGTGGCCAATTCATTTCCCTCCTCAGGTGTTTGCTGTTGCAGCACATATTAGGGTGAGGTGGAAAGTAGCATCATTATTTAAAATCAATTAAAATTTCTATTTAGATACCCCCCCCAAGAACCCAAAGAACTTGGTTTGTTTATAACTTGTGGCTAGGGAAGTTTATGGAGCCTTCAGAATTTATGGGCCATCACTGAAAACAGAGGAAGGGATAAGAAAATAGACAAAGAAACTCCACATATATATGCTAGCTTGAGTTTCATTGTTTTCTTCTTGTGAATTGATATTATTCTTCCTTGGTGGAAGCAAGCTTTCAAAAAGTACCTTTTTAAAAAATAGAATTAAAAAAACATACCTTTAGTGCACAATCCTATGCATGTTTAGACAGAGAAAAGGCCTACAACTCCCAGCATTCCCCAGACAGCCATGGTAGCTGGGGAATGCTGGGAGTTGTAGGCCTTTTTTCTGTCTAAACATGCATAGGATTGTGCCCTTAGAAACAGTAGAATATGAGAAAAATTAATTTCCATTTAGGGTATGCCTTATGAAACAATATCTTTTGACATGATATCACCAGACATTCTT
This sequence comes from Heloderma suspectum, assembly GCF_057233095.1. Lineage (NCBI taxonomy): Eukaryota > Metazoa > Chordata > Lepidosauria > Squamata > Helodermatidae > Heloderma > Heloderma suspectum. The sequence continues at coordinate 94,661,625 of NC_139459.1, forward strand.
ATTTGGGGGTGCTTGAACAAGCCAAATCTGTTGGATTTGTTGTCCAGTCTGTAAAGCACTAGCTTCTGTGTCAGCCCCGAGAATGTCCAGTGTAGTGCCCAAGCGCATAGCTAACATCTCCCATTAATAATGATGTGTGTTCCCAATTTTCTACACTCTGTGCTCAAATATATTCTCCCTAGCCCCCACAGAAAATGGAGAGGCTAATGCAGGAGTGGTGGCTGTGAATTTCCTTAACTGTCTATTCTTTTTGTCCTCAGACTACCATTACTGATGCTGCTGAAGTTCATAAATTCCTGTCTCATAAAATGGATTTGTCCACCATGTAATGCTCAGCTGTATCACAGATCAAGTGGCATTTCCTTCAAAAGTCCTTCTCTGGCTCGCAATGTATAATGGGATTCTATGTATTTATGGTCATAGTGTAATAGGCAACATGCTCAAGACCAGCTGCTGTGCAGGTGCAGCATTACTCTAATTTTCAGTTTCTGTTCTCACAGAAAATCTCATTGACTGCTGTGAACGATTGACTAGGGTACCTGACAAAGCAGCCTTTATCTATTGGGACTGTTTGGCTTAATCCTTTTCATTATTGTTTGTTATTGTTATATGGCTGTTATCCTAATTGAGATGCAAAATCTTTGGTTCTTTGCTGGTATGTTTGCTTTCAGAGGGATCATCTTTCCAAGTGCCTCTCAGCCATAGCTGGTGCTGGGAACGACCATGTCCAAAGGCAATAAGTTAAAGTGTGTGCAATGTTTGTTTTCTTGCCTGAGATCAACATGGCCTACACATGCAACAAGTGTAAGTTGGTTACACTGTTGGAAGAAAAAGTAAAGAGGACTGGAGTGGCAAGTGTTGACCCTTGAGGGTATAAGAGAAGATGAGTTCTTGGACAGAACGGTGGAACTACAGCAGCAAAGTGAAGTACAGGAGCTTGAAGAGCAACAGCAAGCTGAGGCAGAAGAGGAAAATGCTGAGGTGAGGAAAAATGAAGTAGAGGATAGTCCTTGGAAAAGGGTGACAGGAGCAGAAGAACTTGAAGCCACTCTGCACCAGTTCCAAACTATGGAACCATTTTCAGGTACCTGAGGATGAGACTGGAGGACAGCCTGCAGAGGAAAAATTACAGGGGACCTCGTATGAGAGCAAGCAAGAGGCTGAAGGTCAGTCAAGCAGAGGCGATGAAACCAAGGCCTACAACAACAAGAAGAGAAGAGTAGTAGTTGTGGGAGACTCCTTGCTGCGTGGAATTGAAACCCAGGTATGTTGCAAAGACCCATGGACTCTTCAGGTATGCTGTCTCCCAGGACGATGGATTAGAGACATGACTGAAGGGTTGCCTACGCTCATAAAGCCCACTGACATGTATCCCTTTCTTCTCATCCATGTGGGAACAAATGATACTGACAAGTGGAGCTACGAAAAAATCATGTCAGACTTTGAAGCTTTGCGCAAGAAACTCAAGAACTTTGGGGCCCAGATAGTTTACTCATCCATCCTTCCAGTAGTTAGAAGAGGGATAGAAAGGGAAAGAAAAATGCTCCAGGTGAATGACTAGCTATGAAGGTGGTGCCAACGCAAGAGATTTGGATTCTGGGACCACAGGCTATACTTCCTGGAAGATGGACTGCTGGCAAGGGATGGGTTGCACCTCACAAGGGCTGGGAAGAATGCATTTGGCCACAGCATGAAGAACTTCATCAAGAGGGCTGTAAACTGATTCCTATGGGGTAGGGTGATGTAAAGTTGGGGTAACAATGGACGAAGGCTTATGCACCACAATGGAAAGTTGTGGTGCATAATAGTGCCCAATAATAGTCTTCAAAAAAATGTAGGAAGAAAGCCAGACTATAAAGCACATGGCCTTCGATGTCTATGTACTAATGCCCAGAGTATGGGAAACAAACAGAACAAACTTGAACTCTTAATACAGGAGGGAAAATATGACTTGATAGGTGTAATTGAAACTTGGTGGGATGACTCCCATGACTGGAATACAGCAATTGAAGGATATAACTTGTTCAAAAAGAACAGAAGGAACAGAAAGGGAGGTGGAGTCACATGATATGTTAAAAATACATGTCTCTGCAGAGAAATGCAGGAGGATGAGATTGGCAGCCCCATCAAGAGCATCTGGATTAAAATAAATGGAGAAAGAATAAAAGGAACATGGTGGTTGGTTTCTACTACTGACCACCCAATCAAGGAGAAAACAAGGATGAAACTTTTGAAAAACAAATTGCTAATGTTTTAAGGAAGCATGATGTAGTAGTAATGGGAGATTTCAATTTCCCTGATATCTGTTGGGAGACTAATTCTGCAAAACATAGCCCCTCCAAGAAATTCCTGACTTATGTTGCTGATAAATTCCTCCTATAGAAAGTGGAGGAAGGAACTAGAGGATCAGCTAACCTTGACTTGATCCTAACCAACAGAGATGACTTAGTGGATAAAGTAGCAGTTATGGGAACTCTGGGGGAAAGTGACCACGTTATACTTGAGTTCTTGGTTCTAAAGGAAGCAAAAGCTGAGTGTAGCCAAACACATACCCTGGATTTTAGGAAAGCAGATTTTAATAAACTCAGAATAATGATAAGTAAGATCCCATGGCAAGCGACTGTAATGAGAAAAGGAGTCCAAGATGGGTGGGAGTTTTTAAAAAAGGAAATTCTCAAGGCACAATTACAAACAATTCCAACAAGGAAAAAAAAAGGTGGCAGACAACAGAAGAAGCCAATGTGGCTTCACAAAAAGCTTAGAGATGACCTGAAAACAAAAATGGACACCTATAGGAAGTGGAAAGAAGGCCAAGCTACAAAGGAAGAGTACAGGTGGATAGCACAGAATTGCAGGGATGGTGTCAGGAAGGCTAAAGCTGAGAATGAGCTGAGGTTTGTGAGGGATGCTGAAAGCAGCAAAAAGGCTTTCTTCAGATATGTACATAGTAAAAGACAGAGGAAAGAAATAGTGGTTCAGCTATTAAATAAGGATGGCAAAATGATAACAGATGACAAGGAAAAGGCAGAAGTGCTCAGTTCTTACTTTGACTGAGTCTTCTCCCGAAAGAGGGTCTATGACCCTCCTGGCAAAGATGAAGTATAGGCTGAAGGGGCAGGATTGCAGCTTGAGATCGATAGGCATATGTAAAAGAACACCTAATTACTTTGAATGAGTTCAAATATCTAGGATCAGATAAACTGCACCTTAGAGCAGTGGTCTCCAAGGTGGGGTGTGGACACCTCAAGGGATGCGGAAGGTGATCCATTGGAGTATGCGACCCACCTGATAATTGAGCAGCCTGCCGCTGCCCTGACGAGCCTCCATTGTGTGCAATGATGGCAGCGGTGGAGGCAGCCGGATGGGACAGGAGCCAGAAGGGAAGCTCCATGGCATTTCTCTCTCGGCTCCAGTCCTATCCTGACTCTGCTGTGGCCACGAAGAGCAACGGCCCCAGTCCCTGCCAAGCATGGCAGAGGAAGCTGGCACCAGCTCAGCTGCCATCCTGCTGAAGGAGAGTGGGGAGGAGATTAACCCTTCCCACTCTCCTTTGGCAGAATGAAGCCAAGAAGAAAGCACATGCTGTGACAGCTATGACAGCCATTAAAACCAAGTATTGAAATAAACTGAACTTAGAACCTGACTTTCGAATCGATGTATCACAAGGTGTAAAACCAAGATTTTAAAAAATAATGAAGCATATTCAATCACAGTGCTCTCACTAAAAATATTATTATTAATAATATTTTTGAGAGCAAAAAGGGTTTCTGTACCCTTAATAAATAAAATAAAAATGTTTTATAATATTGTTTATTTCATCTTTAATTCATCCTTTTTTAATTTCTATTTTTGTGTATGTTTTATAATGTACATAATATATCAGTACAGTAGTACATGTATATAATTTATAAATAAATATACATATATTCCCCTTCATGGATCACTGCCTTGTTGTGGTGAAGGGGCTTGCGTAACTCAGTGAAGCCATAAGCTATGCCGTGCAGGGCCACCCAAGACGGACAGGTCATGGCGGAGAGCTCTGACAAAATGTGGTCCACTGGAGAAGGAAATGGCAACCCACTCCAGTATTCTTGCCAAGAAAACCCCATGGAACGTATCACAAGGCTAAAAGAGATGACGCCGGAAGATGAGCCCCTCAGGTCGGAAGGTGTCCAATATACTACTGGGGAAGAGCAGAGGGTATTTCCAAGTAGCGCCAGAAAGAGTGAAGCGGCTGGGCCAAACCCGAAAGGACACTCAGCTGTGGATGTGTCTGGTGGTGAAAAGAAAATCTGATGCTGTAAAGAACAATATTGTTTAGGAACCTGGAATGTCAGATCAATGAATCAAGGTAAGCTGGAGGTGGTCAAACCTGAGATGGCAAGATTGAACATCGACATCTTGGGAATCAGTGAACTAAAATGGACAGGCATGGGCGAATTTAATTCAGGTGACCATCATATCTACTATTGTGGGCAAGAATCCCTTAGAAGAAATGGAGTAGCACTCATAGTCAACAAAAGGGTGGGAAAAGCAGTACTGGGGTACAATCTTAAAAAGAATGATCTCAGTACGAATCCAAGGCAAACCATTCAACATCACAGTAATTCAAGTCTATGCCCCAACCACTGAGGCCGAAGAAGCTGAGGTTGATTGGTTCTATGAAGACCTACAACACCTTCTAGAACTAACACCAAAAAAAGATGTCCTCTTCATCATAGGGGATTGGAATGCTAAAGTAGGAAGTCAAGAAATCACTGGGATAACAGTCAGGCATGGCCTTGGTGTACAAAATGAAGCAGGACAAAAGCTAATAGAGTTTTGCCAAGAGAACACGCTGATCATAGCAAACACTCTTTTCCAACAGCACAAGAGATGACTCTACACATGGACATCACCAGATGGTCAATATCGAAATCAGATTGATTATGTCCTTTGCAGCCAAAGATGGAGAAGCTCTATACAGTCAGTCAAAACAAGACCTGGAGCTGACTGTGGCTCAGATCATGAGCTTCTTGTTGCAAAATTTCGGCTTAAATTGAAGAACGTAGGGAAAACCACTAAACCATTCAGGTATGACCTAAATCATATCCCTTATGAATATACAGTGGAGGTGAGGAATAGATTTCAGGGATTAGACCTGATAGACAGAGTGCCTGAGGAACTATGAATGGAGGTCCGTAACATTGTTCAGGAGGCAGCAACGAAATCCATCCCAAAGAAAAAGAAATGCAAGAAAGCCAAGTGGCTGTCTGATGAGGCTTTACAAGTAGCTCACGAAAGAAGGGCAGCGAAAAGCAAGGGAGAAAGGGGAAGATATACCCAACTGAATGCAGAGTTCCAGAGAATAGCAAGGAGAGACAAGAAGGCCTTCTTAAATGAACAATGCAAAGAAATCGAGGAAAACAACAGAATGGGAAAGACTAGAGATCTCTTCAAGAAAATTGGAGATCTCAAGGGAACGTTTTGTGCAAAGATGGGCATGATAAAGGACAAAGAAGGCAGGGACCTAACAGATGCAGATGAGGTTAAGAAGAGGTGGAAAGAATACACAGAAGAACTATACAGGAAAGATCTTAATGTCCCTGATAGCCATGATAGTGCGCTCACTGAACTTGAGCCGGACATCCTAGAGAGTGAAGTCAAGTGGGCCTTAGGAAGCATTACTAACGACAAAGCTAGCGGAGATGACAGTCTTCCAGCTGAGCTATTTAAAATCCTAAAAGACGATGCTGTTAAAGTGCTGCATTCAATATGCCAACAAATTTGGCACACTCAACAATGGCCGCAAGACTGGAAAAGGTGAGTTTACATTCCAATTCCAAAGAAGGGCAACGCCAAAGAGTGTTCAAACTACCGCACAATTGCGCTCATTTCACATGCCAGCAAGGTGATGCTCAAAATCCTACAAGCTAGGCTTCAGCAGTATGCGAACCGAGAACTACCAGAAGTACAAGCTGGGGTTCGAAGAGGCAGAGGAACTAGAGATCAAATCGCCAACATTCGCTGCATCATGGAAAAAGCAAGAGAATTCCAGAAAAACGTCTATTTCTGCTTCATTGACTACGCTAAAGCCTTTGATTGTGTGGATCACAACAAACTGTGGCAAATTCCGAAAGTGATGGGAGTACCAGACCACCTTACCTGTCTCCTGAGAAACCTGTACGAGGGTCAAGAAGCAACAGTAAGAACCAGACATGGAACAACCGATTGGTTCAAAATTGGGAAAGGAGTACGACAAGGCTGCATATTGTCACCCTGCTTATTTAACTTATATGCAGAGTACATCATGAGAAATGCCGGGTTGGATGAATCAGAGGTCGGAATTAAGATTGCTGGGAGAATTATCAACAACCTCCGATATGCAGACGATACCACCCTAATGGCAGAAAGTGAAGAGGATCTAAAGAGCCTCTTGTTGAGGGTGAAAGAGGAGAGTGCAAAAGCAACCTCAGCTTCTTCGGCATCAGTGGTTGGGGCATAGACCTGAATTACTGTGATGTTGAATGGTTTGCCTTGGATTCGTACTGAGATCATTCTATCGTTTTTAAGATTGTACCCCAGTACTGCTTTTCCCATCCTTTTGTTGACTATGAGTGCTACTCCATTTCTTCTAAGGGATTCTTGCCCACAGTAATAGATATGATGGTCACCTGAATTAAATTCGCCCATGCCTGTCCATTTTAGTTCGCTGATTCCCAAGATGTCGATGTTCAATCTTGCCATCTCATGTGTACCTGGGGTACTTTTTAGTAGACACACATAGGATTGCACTGTTAGTCTATAACAAAACCATATTAGAAAGACTTCAAAAGTGTCATTTTAAATAAATTAGTGCTCATGCATATGTTATAGATCATTTTAATTCTAAGAAATTTTAGTGCCACATATTTTGGTGCACAACCTATTAGCATGCGTTAAATTAGCACGCGTTAAGATGCTTTGACTTGGATTCCTGCACTGAGCAGAGGGTTGGCCTCTATGGTCTTATATGTCCCATCCAACCCTACTATTCTATTATTTTAGGTGCACGTGATTAGCACAATTCAAGCCTGGAGAGAATATTGAGTAAACAGATTACTTTCCCCCCAAAACATTTAGTGAGAAACTTGTAAATACCAAGTCAATTTCAAATTGAGTTGAGGGAATTTGCTAACTGCTATATAGTAAGATGTCCTTGATATGGCTGTCACTTTGGATATCTAGGTCTGCAATACTGTAGGTTATGACATTTGATCCCACGTTGGGTTAGATCCAGGATCTGCCTTCTGCAAGAGGAATGGTTTTGCTTGTGGAGGGTCCCTCTGCCCAATTTTTGGGGATTCCCCTCCCTCTACATTTTCAGGGGGCTGGAGGGACTGCCATAGAAAGGAATGATGTCCGCTTCTGCCAGCACAGTTGATTCCACATACATCTGGATCCAACCCCTCCTGTTTTACAGTTATTTTTCCCTTCCCCCCCCCCAAATCAAATATAGTGTAGTCAAAAAAACCCATGGCCAGCCTACCATTAGGCAGAGTGAGGTGGCCGTTTCACTTGGTGTATGCTGGGGATTGAGGGTGGCAACTGCCCACCCAGTCATTCCTGCTGATCCTCCCGCACTCCACAGCTCTTCCTATCTTCCTAAACTGGTGCCCCGATGTCAATGAAGCTTGCTTGCTGCGCCCTGGATTGGCTGTCTGTCTTGCCTTCAGGGCCGGCCCTGCCATTAGGCAGAGTGAGGCAGCTGCCTCAGGTAGCAGATGCAGGGGGACAGCAGTGGCAGCCCCTCAGCTGTTCCTCCTATGCCCCTGGTCATTTCTCTGTTGCAGAACAGATATACATACGTCACACAACCTGAGCTGAGCCCACTAAACTAGAGTTCTACCTCAGGTATGGCAGAGGACACTATTCTGTTGCCAGTCTTGAAGTACAATGAATCTGCTGGTCAGTTGACTTCTGTAATGTGGAATAGGGGTGTGTGTGTGTGTGTGTGTGTGTGTGGCATCTTGTCCTTTTCCTCAAGCAGCAAAATGTCTTGGGCTAGCCCTGGTTACCTTGTGCCAACGCATCACAGGCAGGGCTGTTGGAAAAGGTCTGTGACCGAGCAAGAAGACAGAGGAAGTCAGGCCAGGACATGCGCTCCAGCAGGCTTTTAAATTGTTAATTTTACTCTTAGTGACAGAAGCTGATCCATGCCTGTGTTGAGATAATGTTCAACTGGGAAGTCTGGTCAAATTCTGTATGTCCAGTGGTGTACGGGGTCAATCTTTCCCTTTGCCCCAGGCAGCGAAATGTCTTGGTCTAGTCCTCTAATCTTTATTGAGCAAGGATGAATATTCTTTCTTTTGCTGAACTGCTGGATAAATATGGCCATTTAGTGAGTCTTGCAGTGTTGAGCAGGTGCTTTGGGCCTCTAATAGCTTTCCATTTTCTAGTTTCTGAATGTGTCTCCCCTTCACAGAGATCAAGAATCTTGGCACCCTGTCAGTTATAAAACAACCCAACTTAAAAGTCTAACAAAACTTTAGCAAGGTTTTTAAAGCATATGCATTACAACATCAAAATGAAAGTAAATCAGAGAGTGATTTTTTTTTAACAAAAATAATTATTAAAAACTTAGAGCAATTTATTTGCATCCCAAAGAAAGCTCTTTTAAGTGAAAGCCATATGAGAGTGAGAGTGGGGGAGATTAAAAACTAGAAAGTGAACTTAATTGGTTTATTAGCAATACTGCCACATAACAGAGTTCTAAACAGAGTTTATCTGAGTTTAAGAACTGAATATGAATAATAGGCAAAGAGTAGAATTAACAATTTAAAAGCTTTGTTGACAGATAGCAAATAATTCAAATGAGGAATGACAGCCTGAGTTTAACAAATAAGAGAAGGGTTTCTAACTTAAGCTAAGGCTCAAGAAAGATCCTGTTTCAGCTTGGTCAAAACTGATGGAGAGTAGAGTCACTTGGTTTTCCTCATATTGGTGACTCTCAGAAAAGGTTACTCTTGAAGATCTAAGGAATAACAGATTGAACATAGCCCTCATCACTCTTTTATAAGGCAAAATTGCCACTGTAGAATGATAAACCATAGTAAGAGCAAAAAACGAGCAACATTTGATTCAATTTTTGGAGCAAATGGCCAGGAGTAGCTGTATATAAGGGGTGAGGAACCTGTGGACCTCCAGATGTTGTTGGACTCCAACTCCAATCAGCCCCAGCCAGCATGGCCAATGGTCAGGGATGATGGGAGTTACAGGCCAATGACATCTGGAGGGCCACAGGTTCCTCAGCCTGATGCATACAGAACATTAGATAATTTTACAGTGTGTTGGTCATAAACTGTTGGATTAGGCCTTGATGGATTACCCTTGATGGCTCTTTCTCGCATGGCATATTTTATAAAGACTAGCCATCTTATACATTTGGAAAGTAGATTTTTGTTTTTGTGATGTCAGATTCAGCAACCCAGAAGTAGCAAAGGATGTGGAGACTCTAAAATGAACTGTATTCAAAGGCTCTGTCCCTTCTCATCAGTGACCCTTAGACTACATTCCCATCTACTCTCGTAGCCAAAGATGCAGCCATGTGGGTTATTTTCCACCGATCCCATACCATAGTCTCCTGTTAACTGACATTCTGCTTTGCGGACCCCTATCATCTTAAATTTCTTTATAAACTGGAGCCATAACCATGTATCCCCTGGCATTTGCTAACGGGACATCTGCCACATTCTGAATTGTAAGGGAAGTTTAAAAAATGCCCAGCACAGAATAAGACCAGTATTCACCCAGAGATACAGACTCATTTCAGTTGGGCCTACAACCTAACTTGCTGGTCCTCTTGCTATAATGAGAAGAATGCTTTAACTGATTTTAGTATGTTATAATTAGGGTGGCTACTTATGCATTGTCAAAAGAGAGAACAAAAGAGGACACTGATTTGCATAATATCTGCATATGCTATTTTATTTGTAGAAATGCAGATTTAGAAATAATAATAATTTAAATAGGAATACAATACATAGCACCATGGTGGGGAAAAATGTGATGAGGTGACCTGTGTGCCTGCCTGTTCAGTCTGCTGTCCAGGTGCTAACTATTGATGGGCAAATTCAAGGCCTTCTTAATGGTTCTCTATCTTTAAACCATACTTGGACAGCCCTTCAAACAGAGAACGCCTTCAAACAGAGAATGGTACTCTGGCAGTCCTTCAAATAGATTACTGTCCCCTGTGAAAGAGGGCACATGGCCACCTCAGCTATAATATTTTGCTTACACTCCATCTTACGCACAAACTTTGCCATTCTCTTGGCATGTGTTAAAATGTATCTTCCCACATGAGGGCATCAGAGCTGTTCCAACAAGCTAAAAGGACTGACTCTTAGCTGTTTATTGTACTGTGCTACAGAAATCATGAGAAATTTGAGTACGAGATTTGCATATGTTCTTACAAGTATCTTCTAGTTTATACTTCAGGTAGTTCTATCATTTTCCATGTAAGAGAAAAACCTTCATAAAATCAATTTACCTTTCTTTGCTCGCTGTGAAATCTGGATATGAATCTATATATACTGATAGTGTGTGATGTGTTAAAAACTGTTCTGGGTGGCCACTAACCTGTCATTAATAGCAAATCGCTACAAATGAACTCTAATTTAAAACATGGTAACATTTATCTCCTGCACTGTAAATAAAAGCAACCGGGTTAAATGGTATCTATTTTAGCAACCGGGTTATAGCATGGCCCCACTGAGGAAATTTAGATAAAAAGGAAAATGCCATAAGCAGAACAGTCAGAACATTCGGGGACAACAGTCAAGAGGGATGAGGGATCAACCAGGGAAATTCTTCCCCATTTATTTTCAGCCACTTTAAACCTCATGGTCCCAGGCCACCTCTTTTTATGATATCAACTGGGATACCTTGGACTCCGGCCCTGAGCTGACTTCAAGCTTCTGGAGGGTATCCCTGTAAAATGCCAAATCAATAGGTTAAAAGCTACCATGCTGTGTTCCAAACGGAAGTTGAACTTTGAAGAACCTGGCCATGGACAACATTGGCTGGAGCTTCAGAGCCATGTGATAAACCTGAGCTCTATGGTTCACTAACTAAGCTTGCAAGAATATCACACTCAGCACTGAGTCAGCACTTGGGAGCTGTGCTTGATTAGACGAGGACCAATATTTTACAACTTGATCTAGGCAATACAGAGGCAATGCTGGTGGAAAACCAGGATGCTCTTCTTATTGGTGGAATGTCAGTAACTCTATTGGAACCAGTATGCCATGTGGTGGCATTCCTGGATCAACTAACTTCATTGCTTAAGAAACATGTAGTATCTTTGGCAAGCAGTGCCTTTGATCAGTTGCATCTTATACGCCAGTTCCTGGACAGCAGGGATCTTGTCATGGTTGCCAGTGCCTTGGAAGCCTCGAGGGCAGCCTTTATGCTACCTAGCCTTGGACAAGGATCCAACTGAGATCCAGCTTTGTAGGGCTGCCCATGAAGATGATTTCAGGTGCATATCTTATACTTTAAAAACAGGAATCAAAATGTATTTTCCCTCCTGGGGTGAACTCAGCTTTGCTGTGAAAAAGACAGATGTACATGTTGCTGATTTGACTGATGATCCAGTCCTCAGGGGTTCCTTCCCTCTCTCCCATGGTTCAGGTGGGATGTCTGCTTTTTAAAACATTTAAAGCACCACATGCCCATTATTCAATTAAATGTATATTTATCTTCCTCTCCTGAAATGAATCGCTCAAACAAAGCAGAATCAATATAATCTAGGTTACTTCTATGCACATATCACCCCACCCAGTGACTATGTACTTGTATGTCCTAGAAATTCCATGTAAACTGAAGTCCAGATTAGGGCACATGCAAAAGAACTTAATATAGTAGTGTATATTTAAGTACAGAGAGTATCTAGTACTCTAATAAATGTATATAATTTTAACCTAGCCCATGACATAAGCTTTATATTTACTGCTGGAATTATGCAATCATTTCTGGGACTATCTCTGAAGCTAAACAAATCCAGGATTCTTCACTATGTGGATGACCATCACCCAAGAACCTCATGTTTTCTGTTCTCATCTCCTTGGAGAGACAGTGTACAAATATATCAAACATGTCCATTTCACATCATGGGTTACACCCCCACCTCCACTTCAGAGTAGAACACAACATATACAAATGAATTTTCTGTTATAGGAATCCTCATTTGCTTGAATATTAGACACTATATTGTTTCCAATATTTTTGCTGAAACAACATGTTGTTTTATCCTGTTGTGCTCTTGAAAGATTATTCACAAGGGATCAACAGATAAGGTGTAAAACTCTCTTAATTAAAGTGAGGAAGGTTGTGATAGCATCTTAGGTCCCATAACAACTTCAGCTGATGCATATAGAGAATCCCTCCCAGTCTCCAATAAGGCATGTACCTATTGATTTCTTTGTGCAGATTTCCCCACCTTTGTATGAAGAATATAGTGAAACTCATTTGAAAATCCAAAAGGTAGCATCAAGTGTTTGCAGGATGCTAGCTCACCATATTCAAGTTGTCTCATGGTTCAGTCTATCTATGTCTTCTTAAAGTTTCAAAGGGTCAGTGGGATAGTGGAACCAGGGCTCACAGGGATGCAGTGCCGGCATTTTTTGATTAGCAGGGATGCTGATATCATCTGCCAACCCCACTCAGAATTCCCTGTTCCCCCTACGCTTAGCCACAATCCTTGCAATAGCTGGGGGAGGAAATGAATTTTCCCCCAAACAATATTGTTACCTTGTCGTGGTGCTAGAGCTTGAGCACCTCAATGACGTCATGAGCTAAACTGTGAAGGGACACCCAAGACGGGAAGGTCATGGCAGAGAAGTCAGACTAAAAACGATCCCTGGGGAAGGAAACGGCAACACACCCCAATATTCTTGCCATGAAAACTAAATGGATCAGTACAACCAGAGATATGTCGGTATACCATCAGAAGATGGGATTCCCAGGTCAGAAGATGGTCAAAATGCTACTGGGGAGGAACAGAGGATAAGTTCAACTAGCCCCAGATGTGATGACGCAGCTAGCTCAAAGCCGAAAGGATGGCTAGCAGCCGATGGTGCTGGTGGTGAACGACGAATCCGATGTTCTAAAGATCAACACACCATAGGAACTTGGAATGTAAGATCTATGAGCCAGGGCAAATTGGATGTGGTTATTGGGGAGATGTCAAGATTAAATATAGTCATTTTGGGTGTCAGTGAACTGAAATGGACCGGAATGGGCCACTTCACATCAAATGACCACCAGGTCTACTACTGTGGACAAGAGGACCACCGAAGAAATGGAGTAGCCTTCATAATTAATAATAAAGTGGCTAAAGCAGTGTTTGGATACAATCCAAAAAATGACAGAATGATCTCAATTTGAATTCAGGGTAAGCCATTTAACATCACAGTGATCCAAATATACGCCCCAACCACAAATGCTGAAGAAGCAGAAGTAGATCAGTTCTATGAGGATCTGCAGCACCTACTGGATAGTACGCCAAAAAATATGTTACTTTCATTACAGGAGACTGGAATGCTAAGGTGGATAGTCAAACGACACCTGGAATTACAGGCAAGCATGGTCTGGGAGAACAAAATGAAGCAGGACATAAGCAGCCCAAGAAAGAAGGAAAGCCAAAGGCAACAGTGATAGGGGGAGATATGCCTAATTAAATGCAAAATTCCAGAGGTTAGCCAGAAGAGATAAGGAATTATTTTTAAACAAGCAATGCATGGAAGCGGAAAGAGATAATAGAATAGGAAGGACAAGAGACCTCTTCCAGAAAATTAGAAACATTGGAGGTAAATTCCAGGCAACAATGGGTATGATCAAAAACAAAGATGGCAAGGACCTAACAGAAGCAGAAGAGATCAAGAAAAGGTGGCAAGAATATACAGAAGATCTGTATAGGAAGGATAATAATATTGGGGACAGATTTGATGGTGTGGTCAGTGAGCTAGAGCCAGACATCCTGAAGAGTGAGGTTGAATGGGCCTTAAGATTAAGAAGCATTGCTAATAACAAGGCAGCAGGAGATGACGGTATCCCAGCTGAACAGTTTAAAACCTTGCAAGATGATGCTGTCAAGGTGATGCATGCCATATGCCAGCAAATTTGGAAAACACAAGAATGGCCACCAGATTGGAAAAAGATCAACTTATATCCCCATACCAAAAAAGGGAAGCACCAAAGAATGTTCAAACTATCGAACAGTAGCACTTATTTCACATGCCAGTAAGGTAATGCTCAAGATCTTGCAAGGCAGCCTCCAGCAATTCATGGAACGAGAATTGCCAGATGTACAAGCTGGGTTTAGAAAAGGCAGAGGAACTAGAGACCAAATTGCCAATATCCACTGGATAATGGAGAAAGCCAGGGAGTTTCAGAAAAACATCTATTTCATTTTATTGACTATTCTAAAGTCTTTGACTGTGTGGATCATAACAAATTGTGGCAAGTTCTTGGTGGTATGGGGATACCAAGTCATCTAGTCTGCTTCCTGAGGAATCTGTATAACGACCAAGTAGCAATGGTAAGAACAGACCACGGAACAACGGACTGGTTTAAGATTGGGAAAGGAGTATGGCAGGGTTGTATACTCTCACCCTACCTATTCAACCTGTATGCAGAACACATCATGTGATGTGTTGGGCTTGATGAAGCCAAGGCTGGAGTTAAAATCGCTGGAAGAAACATTAACAATCTCCGATATGCAGATGATACCACTTTGATGGCTAAAAGCGAGGAGGAGCTGAGGAACTTCATGACAAAGGTGAAAGAAGAAAGTGCAAAAGCTGGGTTGCAGTTAAACCTCAAAAAACCCAAGATTATGGCAACCAGCTTGATTGATAACTGGCAAATAGAGGGAGAAAACGTGGAGGCAGTGACAGACTTTGTCTTTCTAGGCGCAAAGATTACTGCAGACGCTGACTGCAGCCAGGAAATCAGAAGACGTTTACTTCTTGGGAGGACAGCAATGACAAATCTTGATAAAATAGTGAAGAGCAGACATCACACTGACAACAAAGATCCGCATAGTTCAAGCAATGGTATTCCCTGTAGTAACCTATGGCTGCGAGAGCTGGACCATAAGGAAGGCTGAGCAAAGGAAGATAGATGCTTTTGAACTGTGATGCTGGAGGAAAATTCTGAGAGTGCCTTGGACTGCAAGAAGATCAAACCAGTCCATACTCCAGGAAATAAAGCCAGACTGCTCACTTGAGTGAAGGATATTAAAGGCAAAACTGAAGTACTTTGGCCACATCATGAGAAGACAGGATAGCCTGGAGAAGATGCTGATGCTAGGGAAAGTGGAAGGCAAAAGGAAGAGGGGCCGACCAAGGGCAAGATGGATGGATGAGAGGTGACGGACTCGACCTTGGGGGAGCTGGGGGTGGCGACGGCTGACAAGGAGCTCTGGTGTGGGCTGGTCCATGAAGTCACAAAGAGTCGGAAGCGACTGACCGAATAAACAACAACAACAAGGCAAAGTATTTTGGGGCAATTTGAATGGACTTGAATGGGCAATTTAGACCCATTAGTTTTACAAAAGACTTACTCCTGGCAGATGAAAACTCTGCCCTCCAAGAACCCTGCTGTCCTTCATGCAAGCAGAAGCCCACCATCCCAGCCTCATTGGACATGGCATTTGGATCTTGACTTGCTTTATTCTGGAGCTGGGCATGTGATGTCAGAGAATCTTTTGTCCTTGAAAGACACCAATGCAGTCGGTGATGCATGGATCAGGAGGTGCTAAGGGGCTGCCTCCGCTCACTGCTGGCAACCAAGGAATGGGATGAACACATCCTTACCAGAGATAGATGCAGGGTGGGAGCAGAGGAGAGGGTGGCATGGTGCAAGTGCAGTGCACAGCTTCAGTTTGGTCAGCAGAACCCTGCGCAGCCCACCTTGGCTTTGAAGTAAGGATGTGGGGCCTCTTACCCCTTGGTTGCCGCTGAATTGCTGCAGCGTCTTACTACTTCCTCTTCCATGTTTTTAACACTGTGTGGCTATTTTAGAGGGGAAAGGGTTTCCTGCATTGTCAATCATGCAATCCTGGCTGAAATAAATTGTGTGTATGTGTTTAATTCTGCAAACTTGAATATGCATGCGTACATCTGAATGTTTAGTCTACTGATGGTTCTCATCAGGAAACCCCCAAGTATGGATATTGTTAGATTTGGGGGATTTAGAAAAGCAGGACCCCAATCCAGCAGTGCATGCGAGGCTGTGAAAAGGTATTTCCTAGGCCTGATCCTTTTAACTGGAGAAGCTAGTGTCTAAATCTGAGACCTTCCAGTGCAAAGCATATGCTCTACCACTGAGTTCTGTGACCCTTTCCTGACAATCACTGTAGCCAGATAGTGCAGGAGATTAAATATGCAAATCTGGTAATCAAGCAAACATCTGATATTCAAGGCTCATAACTGCAGTGCCCTGGTTCTGAGGAACACAACACCGAGTCATACTAACGCCTGCCCATCCTTTCTCTACCTTGCACCCTGTGCCAGATCAGGTATCATTAGCAACAATGCTGAAAATCATACAACACTGGGTAACTCTGCCTGCTTTTACCTCAAGCAATAATAATGTTTTCTCTGTTTTATTACAGTCTCTTGAGATGGTGACTGATTTGCATATTCTCTAACACTTAATTAACGATGTCACCTTCCCAGTGCCTTGAAAACAGTTTTCATTTTTTCCTCGGCAGACCTCCAACAATTACCTCCCACATTTTCTGCTGAAGTCCTTTTTATTACTTTAATGACAAATAATTGGACAGATTCTGAGTAATGAGGGTGAGAGCCAAAGGACTGTTGCATAGGAGACGGCTGCTTGTTACAAGACACTTTTAGTGGTCTCTAAATCAGACAGACAAGTAGAGTAATGATCATCTTGCTGTAATGAGACACAATTAAGAATCGCTGCAGCAAATGACAGAGCAGTTCATTGAACAATAACCTCCCACTTCTTTCTTACCCCCTCCAAAAGCGATCGAAGCTTAATTATAGCATCACCATTCACAATGCTATAGTTAAGGTTGTGTCAGCATTTCAATTTGAAACCTGGTATTTTTCAAGGGTTTATAGCTTAGATATTAAAAAATTTGCTCCGAGTGGAAACTTTATTAAGATGGGGATGTCATTTTCTCTGGACTGTTCTTCGAGCTGCCATTAAAATACCACTGTTTGAAGTGTAATAGAGGTTTGAGTCATCAAACATGTTTGGAGTAGTCTTATTAGTGAGACTTTTCCAGAATATATGACTGGAGGACTCCAGCATGATCAGGGCTACTCCACATGGTGTTTTTTTATGACACAAGGATTAATCTCTGGGGCAGCTAAAAGATGTGCAAAAGAATAGTATGTGAATAATGATGTCTTAGGCAATTGCTGTATATATCATTGTCCCAATATATGTAACTGGAATGAAAAAGACCCTCATAGCACTATTAATACGATATGAAGTACATGGTTTTTCCAGGATACAAAATAAGGAGTTGATCAATAAGAAGATGACTCTTTGCATACAGACTAAATAAATAATTAAATAGCCTTTAATATTTGGGCAACTTGATCCACAAAAATATCACTTAACATAAATAGGCTTTTTTGTTGCTTACATTGCCACTTTCTGTTCACCCACAATTTCTTCTTCTCATCTCAGATAGTCTTGTGCTACTCTCCCCACACATAGTAATGATGGGTAAGACTCCATAGAAAGAAAATTTTTACACATACACACACACACTTGTCTTTAACTGAGTTAAAATAAATGCTCCTTTGAATTCACATTGTTTTGTAGTAGCTTTGTAGTTATGGAGTTGATTCACAACTAAGACAAAGCTTAAACAACAACCGAAAGATTATATTTATGGTATGGATGAATAAATGTACAAATGGGATTTATTTACATTCTGCAGGATGATATTTTGTTGTAAGATACAAAGTTATGACTTGATTTGCCTTATTTGTACTTGGTAAAGTTATTACAGAACATAGGAGTCACCTTTGTTTCATTACCCCCATTAAAACAAGGGCCTCCTTCTTCTCCTTCTGCTCCA
The DNA here is from genome assembly GCF_057233095.1 of Heloderma suspectum. Lineage (NCBI taxonomy): Eukaryota > Metazoa > Chordata > Lepidosauria > Squamata > Helodermatidae > Heloderma > Heloderma suspectum. The sequence continues at coordinate 94,679,713 of NC_139459.1, forward strand.
ACCCACACCCACATGACAAAGTTGGTTTCTGGACTGTAGTCCTCAGTGGTGCAGTGGGGCCAGGGCTTGGGAAAGGAGTACGACAAGGCTGCATATTGTCGCCCTGTTTATTTAGCTTATATGCAGAGTACATCATGAGAAACGCCGGGTTGGATGAATCACAGGTCGGAATTAAGATTGCCGGGAGAATTATCAACAACCTCAGATATGCAGATGATACCACCCTAATGGCAGAAAGCAAAGAGGATCTCAAGAGCCTCTTGTTGAGGGTGAAAGAGGAGAGTGCAAAAGCTGGTTTGAAACTCAACATTAAAAAAACTAAGATCATGGCATCTGGCCCCATCACTTCCTGGCATATGGAAAGGGAAGAAATGGAAGCAGTGACAGATTTTATTTTCTTGGGCTCCAAGATCACTGCAGACTGTGACTGTAGCCATGAAATTAAAAGATGCTTGCTCCTTGGGAGGAAAGCTATGGCCAACCTAGACAGCATAGTAAGAAGCAGAGACATCACCTTGCCGACAAAGGTCCGTCTAATCAAAGCTATGGTTTTCCCAGTAGTAACGTATGGCTGTGAGAGCTGGACTATAAGGAAGGCTGAGCACCGAAGAATCGATGCTTTCGAACTGTGGTGCTGGAGAAGACTCTTACGAGTCCCCTGGAATGCAAGGAGGTCCAATCGGTCCATCCTAAAGGAAATCAACCCTGAGTGCTCATTGGAAGGATAGATACTGAAGCTGAAGCTCAAATATTTTGGCCACTTAATGCGAAGAGAAAACTCTCTGGAAAAGACCCTGATGCTGGGAAAGATTGAAGGCAAAGGCAGAGGATGAGATGGCTAGATAGCATCACCGATGCAATGAATATGGACTTGAGCACGCTCCGGGAGAGAACGCAGGACAGGAAGGCCAGGCGTGCTATGGTCCATGGGGTCACGAAGAGTCGGACACAACTGAACGACTGAACAACAACAACAACAACAACATAATCTGCCACACCCCTCAGACTTCCCTGTTCCCACTGAGCTTAGCTGCAATCCTCACAGTAGTGGGGGAAGGGGGGAGATGGATTCTCCGCCCCCTACCCACATAATACATTGTTGCAAGCTATTCTTAGTGTAATGCAAAGTGTTTTGGGGTGGCTTGGTCTTGACTGGGCTATTAGGGCCCTTTAGCTTTACAAAAGGCTTACTCCTGGTGGAGATGAAAACTGCTAGAACTGGTTTGTTGTCTGAGAGATAATTTCTCCCAGGTGCTGGAAAATAAATTCCTGGTGGATCTTGAGCTGGTGGTCTTAAGCTGTTTGGGGACATGTTGTGTTCCTCTTTTTTCCTTTCTCATGCAGTCTTAGGTCTCTCCAACCACATCCCACATGCTAATTACTACACTGCCCTTTGCCAGCTCACTATTCTATGACCGTCAACTGATCCTAATCAATTAGGTATTATGCTTTATACTGATACTTTTTGGTGTGTGTGCAACACACACACACACACACATACACACAGATATACACATAATACACACATATGCACACAGCTGCCTGCATCTTTGGACTCTGCAGACTACGGAGCCCATTGTGATGAGTGCCTGCACTTCAAAATTCACTGCTACACCACTGGTCCAGCCCTCTGGGGTCCAGCCGTCACTCTGCTCCTCCTTGGCCTGGTGGAAATTAAATGAGCTGAAATGAGGAGGGTTTTTTTTTTTTTAACTATTCAGCTGGGTTAGGACCACCAAACAGAAGACTCTGGCTTTTCAGATTCTCAGCTGCCTATTTTCTGAAGCCCCTGCTTCCTTAAGCACAACTGTCCTGAAATCCTCTGTCAACATTGCAGCTATTGTTCTCTAGCCCTTTCCCTTGTAGGTTCTCTTTAGGTAGGTTCTCTTGTAGGTTCTCTTCCCCTCAAGCTCAGCCTCTCTCTCTTCAGGTCTGTCTCTTCTTCTGCCTGCTCATCCTTCTTTCATTAAGCCTTCTACCCTCTGTCTTCCTCATCCAGGCTTTTCTCTGCATGACTTCAGCTCCAACTGCTCCTTTCACTGCTTTTAAATGTTGCTGGACTCCGCCTCTGGCCAATAACATGTGGCCACATCACAGGACCACCTTCCATTAGTCTTCACCCAAGGACCAATAGACATTCTTTTAGAGTGACCTTCAGAACACCAGTCAGCTCATTAGAACACCTTCTAATGCCCCTGACCACTTTAAATTAGAGCTGTGCACAAATGGCCTCTTGATATTCTCCACCCTATTTGTGGGCAGTGAAATTGAAGGGCCAATTTCACTGCATTTCTCCAGCATGAGGAGAAATTCTCCAACAGTTTCTCACAGGTAGGGCTCACCAGTGGCAGGGATTGTAGCACAGCTTCTTTCTTTTTTTGAAAGGGTTTTTTTTTCTGCCGCCACTGTAAGTGGCAACAGCAGCAAATGTGTTGGCAGCCTGGCCACCATTTTGCATCCTTTACCTTGTCCGATACTTAGTGTCATTCAAGGGCATTGCGTGTGTGTGTGTGGCATGTCAAAAATGGTGGAGAAAATGTGGAGGTGGCCAAGACTGCAATGTATGTGTTTTCTTTCGATTATACATCTTTCAATTGCATTGCAGCCTGTCCTTTTACATTTTATAACAACAACAACAACAACAACAACAACAAAGTTTCTTCACAGGCCCCTTCACAGTTTGGAGTGGGCTTAATTAAAACAAATTATTCTCCCCCACCCACTGAAAAGCAGAATAACTCACATTATCTTAGCCCATTCTGAAATTTGGGCCCAATTATATTCCCAGTGAGTCCCAAGTGCCTTATCCCATGAGGCCTTAGGTCCCTTGAGCCTTTCTGTCACCCTTTTCTCCCCAATTTGCCTGATGTTGGCAACAAGAGGAGCAGGACTCCCAATGAAGAGGGCAGGTACTAGAGCCTCCACCCTCCCTAAGAATACTGGTGCAACAGTGTCTTGGTGCCAGGGACCCAGGGAAATGTAGTTTTCCAAGGCTCCCAAGTCCTTACTGAGGATCGAATAACGTTGGGAAGCTACTGCTGACACAAGGTGAAAGGGAAGGGGTGACTACTGCTGTGGTAGTGGGAAAGCCTGGCTCTGGAAATGGTACCAAGCCCACTATGATTTAGGCCAGAACTTTGGATGGGGCTTGGGCTTGGGCTGGGCTTGTACTGAGTCCGGGAATTCTAAGCTGGGGCAGTTAATTTTCTAATGCCCCCAAAGTCTGAAATTTGCTGCCACCTATCACTAGTCCTTCCTACCAGCTATCATGAGCCCTTATGCAGCATTAAAAGAAAGCTTTGAGGTCAATGCATACATATTGTATGTATGTATACATATATACATATCTACTAATTCTCCTGTTTTGGTTTGGAAATGATTTTGTTAACTTCTATGTCCTTTTGTCATTTCTCATGCAATGCTATTGTCAATTAAGGTAAATAGCCCCCAAAGCTGAATTGAGCATTGTAGATCAAAGCAAGCAAGCAAGCAAAACACATCTCAGTTCCTCAGAAACATCTGCAAGCTTTCATTTGAATGCTAATAAAGATAACTTTATTAAATCTGAGCTACAAGAGTTGAGATATAAGGTCTTGGAAGCAGATACGGTAAATATCAGATGATGTATCTATTTAGCTGTTCAAATTTCCTAAAGTTTCCTAATTAGCTCATTATCTTCTTCTTCCTCAATTACCTTTTTTGCCAGCTTCTAAGCAGGAAGTGCTTCCATTAGAATTTACAAACAGAATAATAATGTTTGACATTGCCTACTGCCCAGTCTTAAAACATGGCAATATGAAGCATTTATCCTTAAATATATTTGCTTTTTGTTTGTATTTCGGAATGCGATCTAAAGAATGCAGATTATATGTACTCTGGTAGGTCTGACTGTTGCCACAAATGGAAGTTCCCCTTTCTGAAACTTACACTATTCCATCTTGTGAGGTGAAACGCACTTGCTTCTCATCTCTTATATTCCACTGTCACCAATCATTTCTAGTAAAATCGCCTGTATCCCCATTTTCCTAGTTGCTGCCATAGGCTTTAGGGAGAGAGATGGACCAGGAGTTTATTTAAAACTTATTTATAATATAAAATCATTAATTACTATTCAAATAGGTTGTGTACATGCTTGCTTAATGGTTATTCTAACACACACACACACACACACACGCACACACACCATTCATTCACACCACTTAATATCTTGGCAAACTTTTCTCTCAGGATTTCAACTGATTCACTAAACCATATCTGGTAAAGTGGAATGTGGCATGTGGCACGCTAGGCAGTTGGTGCACCATTTCCCTAGAGCAGGGATGGGGAACCTCCGGCCTACAGGCAAATTTGGGCTGCCATTAGGGATGTACAAAAGTTCCGCCACGGATCTCAGGGAGGCCGAATGCCAGCGCATTCAGCCCCCTGAAATCGGTGGCGGAATGGCCCTCCCCCCTGCCCGCCCCCCGGGATGGGACTTACCTTGGGCGGATCTTCCTGGCGGCGGCGGCAGTGGCGGTTTGGCAGTGGCGGCGGCCGGTCTTCCAACTGGCTGCCGCCGCCACCATTTCCAGGTTAAAAAAAACCCCCAAAAGTGATAGGCTACGTAAAGATTTACATAGCCTATCACGGCTAGATTTAAAAAAAACACCATGATAGGCTACGTAAATGTTTACGTAGCCTATCACGGCTGACTTAAAAAAAAACAACAAAAAAAGCCCATGTGCGTACGCAAATGGCGGCGGCCATGGCCACCGCCATTTGCATTCCTTATTTTGGCATGTCTTAGTCTACATAAACATTTACGTAGACTAAGACGGCGAAAATAAGGGGGACGCAAATAATGTAGCGTCTACGCTATTTGCGTTCCCCTTATTTTCGCCGTCTTAGTCTATGTAAATGTTTACGTAGACTAAGACGTGCCAAAATAAGGAACGCAAATGGCGGCAGCCATGGCCACCGCCATTTGCGTACGCGTGTTTTTTTAAAAAAAATCAGCCATGATAGGCTACATAAACATTTACGTAGCCTATCACGGCTGACTGCAGGGACGCAAATGGCGGCGGCTATGGCCGCCGCCGTTTGCGTCCCTGCTAGCCAGCAGCCGGATGTCCGGCTGCTGATGGAGCCGGCCGGCAGCTCCGCAGAATCCCTGCGGAGCACAGCCGGCCGGCCAGGATTCCGGGGGGAGGAAGAATGGAGCGCCTCCCCCCTGGCGAGGATTCTGAGGAGAGGGGTGGAACGCCTCCCCCCCCACCATCAGCATAATCCTCGAAAGGTAAGTGATTTTCGTACATCCCTAGCTGCCATGCCATCTATCAGTGGATGGCTCAATCACATTCTGGGCATTAGCAAGCTTGAAATTTTCATAGGGAAGCTTTTTAACAATCAGAGACTGCGTTCAGACAACATGATAACCTACAGTCAGGGGCTGAGTGTGGGTTGTCATTGAACTATGGGTTGTTGTTGAAATGTGGGTTATCATGTTGTCTGAACCCAGTTGCACGAACAAACCATTTGTTGTTGGGTTGTAAACTGTGGGTTGTCGTGGTTAACAAACCATGGTTTGTTATTGCGGGTGGGTTCAGACAACACGATAACACACATTTCAACAACAACCCAAGTTTCAATGACAACCCACACTCAACCCTGTCTGAACCCAGCCAGAGACTTCTTTGACAAAGATCAGTGGCTATCACCACCATACTTTGGAGTTGTGATGAATGAAAATGCCCCCACCCCCAGGGTTCTAGGTGCATCAGGGAGGGTGATTTTAGTTCCAGTTGTGCTGAGGAGGGAAAGAGATAATTGTTCCTTCCCCACATGCTGCATTCCCAGTAAGGATCAGCCCCTCCCAGGTCTTCAGTTCTTCAAAGTAAAAATGGAGATGTAGCTACAGGCATAGCCTAAACTTAAGTTCATGTAACTGAAAGAATCACACATTTTTCCTTTGTTTAACCTTGCTTCCTCTTCTCTTGCCTTCCTCTGTGTTGAACTTCAGATTGTAAGTCCTTTGGGCCAGGGACCTGTATTATTATTATTATTATTTGTACAACATGTGAAACTGGATTGGAAGCACCGGGATTATTCAGAACATGAGAGACATGCAACCAGTCAGGGATCTGAGCTTATGCAACAACAACACCACAGCCTGGGCATTTGGGACAGGACCAACAGCCTGCCCAATGCCAGGGGTGGGGCCAACAGCGTGGCCCAATCCCCGTTAAACACATGATGCTCCCTTCACATGATTCAGATGTAAAGAAGGCTAATGAGTTGGTTGCAAGAGGCAGCAAAAGCATTCTCTCTTGAAATGCTACAAGATGCATTTCTTTAAAGACCAGAGTTATCTTCTTATACGCCAGACACTGCATATGGCCTTTTAAATACCATGCCAAAGCTTAGACAAGTGTGGCTCTTCCTGCCCTTTCTTTCCGCAGTCCTATCATCTGCCTATTTCCTACATCTGTCTTGGTGAGCAACTCCAGAGCTGTGCTACGAAGCAGGTGTGCATTGGCAGATGACAGGACAGCGGAGAGAATGGGTGGGAGGAGCTATGGCTACATTTTTGTAGCAGGTTTAAACACCTATAGCTGGTATCTGTCTCGATTGTGGAGTAACACCCCATGAAAGAGGAGCATTAAAAGCACAGATGTATCATAGGATTCAGTGCTGACCCTTCATCAGAAAATAGTTGTGCCAGAGAGTCACTTTGAGAAGGGTTTGGGAGTAGGCCAAGGTCACATAGTCCCAGTGGTCTGTTAGCATGTCCCATTGCAGGATCTGCCTTTACACCCTACTTTCACCTCTAAGGGCTGATCTACACTTACGGGTTTTTCCACTTCCAATGAGGTTTCTTTGCCCGTCTTTCACACTACGCAGTACCTGCCTCGAATTGGAACCAGAATTTCCCACTTCTGTGCTCCCGCTTTCAATACTCTGATATCCCGGTATTTCCCCTTAATGTGCTCTGATTTTCTGCCTTCGCTACCATATCTGGTCGTAGTCCCCTCCCCTGCCTGTCCATATACGGCAGTATTTGTATTTCCCTCATGTCCAATGACAGCTTTCGACGGCCCCATGTCGTCTTCTGGCTACTGATCGCATAGCTTCCTCAGCGGTCAGTGTTTCCTCAGCAACAAGCAAAGGGCTGGCTGTGCACATGTTTGTCTGATCTCGGAAGCTAAGCAGGGTCGGCTTCACATCTTTGAATTTTTGAATCTTCAAAGACCTTGCCTGAATTAGAAAAAAAAAATCGCGGAGAAGCTACGATTCTTCAAAGATAACGCCTTAATTTTTTTAAAAAAGCCAAAGTCGGGGATAGAAGGGGGTAAAACTCAGTCTCATTTGAAGGGATTGAACAACCCCCCATCCAACTACTGACTGGGCTGACATGAAGCTTCAAATCTTCAAAGATGCCAGCAGCCCCCCCAAAAAACGTGAGTGTTGGGTCCCGCTGCCACTGCCCCTCTTCCTTGCACCGGCTGTCAAGGGCTGGCATGGGGAAAAGAGCATTGGCAGACACCCCCCAACCACTCGCCCTGGCCTCCAGCAAGTGGGGGGGGGAGAAGAGGATAGGTGCCTCCTTCTTCCCTCCGCCCCCACCTGCTACAGTGGTGGTGGCAAGGGACAAGCTGGTCATTTTCCCCAAGGCCAGGAAAACATGTGGAGAATGACAAGCCTCTCCTGTGCCACTGCTGCGTGGTGGGCATGGAATCAGCAGAAAGAGGAAGAGTTTCTGATCCTCCAATGAGAGCTGCTGTCTTTAAGAGCAGGAAAACAGCACCGCGCTCGAGTGTGAACCGAGCTCGCACATTCGATGAAGCACCGCAATGGGGGGAAATGGCTGAGTGTGGATAATCATGTTTTAATGCAAGAGCGTTTAACCCGACAGGACACCTAATTCATTGTGATGGCGGGCGTAATGTAGATCGGCCCTAAGTTAGCAATTGGGAGACCATGCATTATCCCACAATTAAACCAATTTGGCTCCAGTTGCTGATATCTGGTATACTACTGTGCCACCTCATTCAAACAGCAGTCACGCAACATGTGAAAACTGGACTGGATGCACTGGGAGTATTCAGATCACGAGAGGCACGCAAGCAGCCAGGGATCCCAGCTTGTGTTATACTGCTTTTGCTCCTTGTTGTATAGCTCATTATGGTTTGGAGAATTTGTCTATTTACTTACAAATATGTACCTGCCATATTCCATTACTATATTATTCCATTTTTCCAGTGCCTTGCTTGTAAGATCAAACCACATTTTTCTTTTCAAGCTTATATAAAACCCAATTGCAAGAAATCTCAATTCCCCCTTGCTTTGCAGGATATCCACTGTAGCATGCCCTGAGCCTTGCAGGAGTTAATTTAGCAATGCTTTCATTTCTCTCCTGTGATTTCCTTTTATCTTACCATCTCTCAAAGTTTATATTAGTTTTAAGAGTACTATGATTGCATAAATCAAGGTTCTTCTTAGTGGTTTTTAGGACTATTTCTTATTGACTTTAGACTAAATTAGATAAGAGATACTTATCATTACCACTCCCAGCTTCCAGGAATCTTTTGTAAAATACATTTAAGAAATCCACATATCTTTAGGTATTCAGATATCAATACATTTGATATTGACAGGCAAATACTGCTGTAAACTATAACTTTTTGGGGTGTTTTGTGTTCAGATTATAAGACAATGTGTTTTATTCAGCAGATTTGTTTTAATCTAATTACATAGGTGATTAAAAATTACTGCATGCTGGTGCATCTAATGTAAGTTATCTATTATTCACACCACATTTACTTTTAATATTCATGCAGATTCCCTTTGACATAACCTCCTGTGTCACAGTTAATCCAATAAAGATAAAATATAGCTCAGCAAAACACCAGTCGATTCCAGCTTTCTGGTAATTATTAAAGATTATTTCACACTGGTTCCTTCAATCAATGCATTTCCCCTTGGATGTGATGGTGTTCCTCTTTGAAGCTTTCAATCCTCCCAACAGATTCAGAGGAACATTCAGGCTCTCTGGGCCTCAGAGGCAGTTCAAAGAACGCAACAAGCCATCACAGGTTTATCCTCAAAGGCTGACACTGTCTGTTTGATGTAAGGAGACTTAAAAAGTCATCTCTAGCAAAGCATGTGTTTGCTACCCGTCTATTGAATTGGCCATTTATCAGTTTATCTGTATGCACTTGGCACACCTACTAACAACTCAAAGGACGGAACGTCCCGTTACTTCCTGGACCTACTATTGATTCAGTTCAGTTCCCTAATTTCACATTGTTCAGAAGTCCAGCCACTGAAGTAGCCACATTACCTTTGTAAGTGAACACAGAGCCAGCATGCTGGTGCCTTTGGGTTTGTTGTGTGCAATAAATACAGAGAGAATGAGACATTGCCATTGTGCAAGGCTTAGCAGGATGTTTGTTTCCTGGTCTGCAACACTCCCCAATCACCACTTGTTGACATTCATCAAGTACGCATGCTGCTGATCATTTCATACGATTAGATTCAGCTACAGAAATGAAAGCATAACTTTCATATATCCATAATGTAGAGCAACAATGGGCAGTATCCAATGAGGCTGTTGCACAGCAGGCCCTTCCTGCTGATTCCCTCGCACAAGTGCCCCTCCTGCCAATTCCATTGTGCAGGGGGGACCCCCCCCTTGCACAATGGAGATTTAGGAAGCCGTGAAATGAACGGAAACACTCGTTTCTGGATTTAATGGGGACAGGTCAACGGAGATCTCTTATGTGAGCTCCACTGATCTCCCCCATTCCAGAAATGAACGTTTCTGCTGATTTGGGGTTTCTCCTGGAAGTGCTATATGTCAATGGAACTGGCGCAATGGAATTGGCAGGAGTGCGGTGGCTCATTGGATACTGCTCAATGTATCCTTCCTTTATTTATATAAAAAACACATCTCTCTTTTAATATTTCATAGAATATGAATAGGCATGGACCTTGGTCAACAAAAATATTTGAATAATCAGAAGACAGAAAACATACAGAGATACCAAGCTTTTTAGGGCAGGAAGCACCCCCATTCAAGGGATAATTACCATGAGATTTGATCCAGATGTATAGGAACAAAGAAAGCCATTTTATACTGGGCCTGTCTGTTTTATACTGGGCCTGAGTTAGATGGTCCATCTAACTCAACATTGTCCACACTGACTGACAGTGGAATTCCAGGGCTTCAGACAGAATTCTTTCCCAACCCTACCTGGAGATGCCAGAAACCAAACTTGGAGCCTTTTGTTTGCAAACCATATGTTCTACCACTGAGTGATGGCTGTTCCTAAGAGAAGGTACAAAAGAGTCAACATATAAAGTGAAATTAGAGATTATGAATTGAATGCAGAGTGTGGCAGAGTAAGGAAATGAGCTTGCCTCACTATATGTGGTATAATCTATGTCAAAACTGACATGTTTATGCATTCTGACACCAAAACACCATTCACATGTAGCCCAAATACCTGGGGGAGTCCCTCTCCTTATATCAACCTTGTTGTTCAGTCGTTAAGTCGTGTCCGACTCTTCGTGACCACATGGACCATAGCATGCCAGGCCTTCCTGTCCTCCGCTCTCTCCCAGAGTTTGCTCAAGTTCATATTCATTGCATCAGTGATGCTATCTAGCCATCTCATCCTCTGCCATCCCCTTCTCCTTTTGCCTTCAACCTTTCCAACTTTAACAGCATCATCTTTTAGGATTTTAAATAGCTCAGCTGGAATACTGTCATCTCCACTAGCTTTGTTGTTAGCAATGCTTCCTAAGGCCCACTTGACTTCACTCTCTATCTGTGCCTTAAAATCTTCAGTTGAGTACCTCTGCCAGGAGAAGTACATTATGTGTCAACAAGGGAGAGAACCTTTTCTGTGGTGGTGCCCCGATGGTGCTCCCATGAAGGTGCGACTGGTGCTGACATTACAATCCTTTCAGCATCAGCCTTTTTATTTGCCCAGGCCTTTAAAGATAAGCTTTGGTTCCTTTATTGTTTTAACTGCTCTTGGACCTGATTTATTTGATTGTTCTTATCGTATTATTGTATTTTATTTTGGTATGACTGGAACAGGTATGACCTGTTGAAATGTGGGATCTGTAAGATGAAGGGAGGTTTAAAATATTTTTAATAAATAATAACTGTAATAAATAAGAATACATAGGCTTTGTTGATTTTGGCACTGGAACAAAGTAGCACTGCTACTATTTAAAACACACATAGTGCCAATAGCATAGTAGGTATTTGTCCTTAATCATATTTGATTTTTGGTGGCTCTTCACCAACTATGTTTTTTTTCACTTGACAAAACTGGTGATATGAATAGGATTATCTCAGAGTGGCCTTTCTTTCCCTTTCGGTTGAAGTCTGGCATGTATTGCGGCATGTGATAGGTGAGGTAACATTCCATGAACATCTATATGGTTGCTCTGTAAATCCAATAGGGTTGAAATTTCTTATTTACCAGTTATTTCTTAGACTGGTTTTCTTCTTCAGTACAAGAACTGAATGGAAAGAGTTTTCCAGAAGAGGAAAATTTAAGAAACAAATGCCATAGGATCTTTTTCAAATCCCTCTCCATGCTGTAAGTTACTGATAAAAGCACACATGCTAACTTTGCCAGGTTTTATCAGCTCCTGAACTTTCTACAAAAGCTTGTTGCTAACCAGGAAACTGGGTCAAGCACTTCTTCTGCAATAAAGATTATATTTTGATGCACATCATCATCAGGGTTCATTCATCAGAAGTCCTGTGGCTTGAATTCTTTGCACATTTCGCTTCATGCTGCAAATGTTATTTATTTCACTTTGAAATTTCTTAATTTTTATTTCCTATTTCTAACATTCTAATAAAGTTTCTAGTGACTGATTATAGCCTGCCCATCCTACACAGCTAGCATTAGTTTTTAATTACTGAAGTCTATTGTTTATGATATCATTAACCTTAATGGGTTGGATCCATATTTAGTTATATTTAGAGTAGACTCACTGAAATAAATGGGAGTTAAGTTAGCTATGATTAATTTGTCTCACTGATTTCAATGGGTCTGCTCTATGTATGACTAAGTCTGGATCCCACCCACAATTACTAATCAGTTACTTTTTCTATCTCTTGATAAACATTTAACAGAAGCAGCTGCACAGTTATTAAATATAATATCTTGCTACCAAATAATGATATAACAATGGGAAAACAATGGCATATTTATATACAGGGTTCCCTTCAAACCAGTCTATTGCCATCACTAGATGCAAACATGCATGAGATACATTTTGAGAAGAGATTTTTTTTAAGGGAAGTGTTTCTAAACTCCTCAATAGCAAGAAGAATTTAATTTCAGCTTGGTTTTGGAGACTGCATACATTTGACAACATTATACATATTTCTTTCTATGTTTTGCTAACACATTGGCTTGGTTCATACATAACGGTAACCATGGTTTGGGTTGTTGAATTCTGGGTTGTAGAAATGTGTGAATGTGGCTGTGCTAACAAAGCATGGTTTGTTAATCACAGATAACCCAGAAAGAGAACCCATGGTTTGTTGTTGGGTTGTGACCTCTGAATTGTTTAAACCATATTGTTTAAACCATGTGCACCCAGAAACATGGGTTGGTCATGGATTGCTTCACCAGGCTACAGAGGCAGAGAGCAAGAGTGGTAAAAAATCCCTGCCACTCTACATGCTAGTCCTACAGTGCTGCAAATACATTTTTGATATAGGCAGGGAGCAGGCCAAGAAGGAGCGAAACAACCCAGGGACTGAAAAAAATAAACCATTATTTGTTTGATCATCTGCCAGACAAATCTTGGGTAGGGCAATAAACCATGTGTTAAATAAACCCTGGGTTAGCATTATGTGTGAACCAAGCCATTGTCTCAGGTACCCCTTTCACATGGAGAGGATTTATGACTCCTCAGTAGAGATGAAGATCACCGAGTGTCTTACATTGGTATTAATACGGTAAGAACTGGAAGGTGTCTAAAATAGAGCTGTGCACAAATGGCCTCTTGAAATTCTCCACCTTCTTTGTGGGCAGAGAAATTTGGGAAACAATTTCACCGAATTATGCCAGGGGGAGGAGAAATTATCAACAGTTTCTCACAGGTAGGCCTTGCCATTGGCAGGGGTCATAGCACAGCTTCCAACTTTTTTGTGTGAAAGTTTTTGGTTTTTTTGGGCTGCAACAGCATCAACAGGCTGGCCCCCGATTTTGCATCCCCCACAATGCAGGTGTGAGCGGGGGCAGTGTTGTGTCTAGCTCCAGGGGTGAGGTGGAGTTAGTGCTCTGCCCAAATTTGTCCTCTAATTTTCTCAAAGTTTTCTTCCCCCATGAAAGGGGATTCCATTGTTCTGCCCCATTCTTAAGGTGTTTTATATTTTATTTTTGTGGTGTTTTTGAGCTTACCTGCTCACAGCTAGCTTCTCAGGCTGCCAGCATGTCGTGATCTGAAAAAGCCCTGTGGGAGGAATTACCTCATGGTGCCTTCCACTGGGCTTTAATTGAAGTGTAGGAAGCTAAGGAGGCTACAGGCTGCCAGATAGGGATGTCAGAGAATTCCGCCATGGATCTCAGTGGCAGAATGGTCTGTGGCAGAATGGTCTGCCACCCCTCCGCCCCCCCGGGATGAGACTTACCTGGGGTGGATCTTCCTGGCGGCGGCAGCTCTGGAGGCGGCTCCAGCGGCGGCGGCCGGTCTTCTGACCGGCTGCCGCCGCCGCCATTTCCAGTTAAAAAAAAAAAAAAAGACGTGATAGGCTACGTAAAGATTTACGTAGCCTATCATGGCTAGGTTTAAAAAAAAACCCGTGATAGGCTACATAAATCTTTACATAGCCTATCACGTCTGACTTAAAAAAAAAACAAAAACTGCGCGTACGCAAATGGCGGTGGCCACGGCCATTTGTGTTCCTTATTTTGGCACGTCTTAGTCTACGTCAAGATTTATGTAGACTAAGACGGCGAAAATAAGGGGAACGCAAATAGCGTAGCGGACGCTACGCTATTTGTGTTCCCCTTATTTTAGCTGTCTTAGTCTACGTAAATCTTGACGTAGACTAAGACGTGCCAAAATAAGGAGCGCAAATGGCGGCAGCCGTGACTGCTGCCATTTGCGTACGCGCATTGTTTTTTTTTTTTTAAGTCAGACGTGATAGGCTATGTAAAGATTTACGTAGCCTATCACAGCTGACTGCAGGGACGCAAACGGCGGTGGCTACGGCCGCCGCCATTTGCGTCCCTGCTAGCCAACGGCCGGATGTCCGGCTCCTGGCGGAGCCGGCCGGCAGCTCTGCAGAATCCCTGCGGAACACAGCTGGCCAGCCAGGATTCCGGGGGGGAGGAATGGAGCGCCTCCCCCCCCGTCCAGGATTCCGGAGGGAGGGACGGAGCGCCTCCCCCCCACCATCAACATAATCTGCAAAAGGTACGTGACTTTCGTACATCCCTACTGCCAGAGAGATGGTTGTATACTGATAAACAGGACATGTGTACTCACTGCTCGGCCAGCTCCTAAGTAAGTTAAGCCCAGAAACCCAAATCCAACCCATGAGAATTTCTCTGAAATTTCTTCACCACTGAATATCCTTTCGAAAGCGATTTCTCTTTTATCATATTGAATGAGAATGGTTGAAAAAAATGCGGGAGAATTTTTGGCATAATGCTAGTTGAAAATACATTCAGGCCCCATCTACACGGGGCATTTACTCTGGTTCTACTGTGCTGCCAAGACAATCATGGCACATGACATATGTCCCTCTCCATAGCAAGTACATTTTTTCATGCTGTAAAACCCAGTCTTTTGCAAACTGGTTTTATGACGAATTTTCCTGTCATGGTGGCTTCTGTGCAGTTTGGGAGTCAGTGTGACCTGAACTGCCTTTGGTGTGGGCTAGGGGAGTGGCACTGATTGGAGGAAGGGAAAGTGGCATCATGAAAGGGTGGACATGAGGAGAGGGGTGGCCAAAACATGTCTACTTGGAGGTAGCTCATTACCTTCAATTGCACTTTACTGAGTACGAGTGGAGAGGGGTTGGGAGAATCCCTTTGCCTGCTCTTTTTGAAATGTCTGGACCAGCAAATGTGTGCATAAGTTTAATGAGTTTAGAAGGTGATTGCCTGCAAAGGAGCCTTCATCCTGCCAAGAAAGGGTGGACACAAGGGGGAGGTTGGCTAAACGTGTCTGCTTGGAAGTAACTAATTCTCCTCCATTGCACATGAGCACAAGAGAGAGGAGTGGGGAGGGAGGGCAAGCCGGTTGTTTTAAACCGCTGCTCTTACGAAACAGCGAAGGTACAGAGGACTGTAAAGATTTTAACAGCTGACTGCCTCCAAAGGAGCCTTCTTCCTGCCAAGAAAGGGTGAATACAAGGGAGGACGTTGGCTAAACATGTCTACTCAGAAGTAACTCATTCTTCTCCATTGCACTTTGAGCACATGAGCAAGGAGAGGGGCAGGGAGAAAGCTGCTGCTCATTTGCTGCCCCACACCTATGCAGTTGATGTTCAATTCTACTCACAGGACTCCACCCACCAAACCCCGAATGAATGTGGTTTCAGGTCCGTTTGCCCTGTGAAAGAGGGTTTTTAAAAAACATATACACGACTTCACTGGCTACGTTTGGCCTGGGAGGAGCAAACCCAATTTCATGAAAATTCAGATTTAAATGGTATCACCTTAGAAAGCATCTCAGTTTGCCAGTTTTTGCACCATTTTTTTTTTGGCCTATTCTAAAAGGTTGAAAAGTCACCCCCAAGGTTTTGTTACTGGCAATAAGACCTTTAAGCTAAAATATGCTGGTATTTTTGGCCTGGCTCCTTTTGCCTTTGTCACCACCCACTCCTGAGAGCTTCTCTGAAACTGAATTTTGCCCTCAGGCTGAAAGAGGTTCAACAGGTATGTTTTAAAGTCATCCAGTCAGCTTCTCTTGATCAGGTAGATCTTACAGTGCCTGTGGATGCAGCAGCAAAGAAATGGTGAGTGAATTATGTTTCTCCCCATTTCTCAATCTCATGCAAAGTGGAGAGAGATGGATTTGTGTGTAAAGGCATGGGCAACATATGTTGGAGTCTTGTTGCCTTGACATACTCATCCTTTTCAGAAGGCCTGCAAGCATGGGTAGAGGAAGCAGGAGTCACTCTTGCTTCCTCTATCACCATTTTCAGGAAATTTCCACAGCTGCCAGCTCTGATTCAGGAAAATCTTTGTTATGTTGTTAGGGTGTGCATCTTGCCTGGACCTTTTAGTTTGTCTGAACCCAGGACAGTTTTCACAAGCATGGCTTGTTAAGCATGCGGTGTGGCTTGTTAAGCATGCGGTGTGGCTTGTTAACCACCCTGAACAACCCAACAAGAAACCAGGTGGCTTGTTTGAGAAAAGTAAGCCACACTGCGTGATTAACAAGCCACCCTGTAGAAAATGTCCTGGGTTCAGACAACATGCTAACCATGGTTCAACAAACAACCCATGGTTCAACAACTGACTCAACAACTGAGTGTGATTTAGCGTGCTTTGGCCCTGTTCATACGGAACTAAAAGCCATGATGGTTAGGGAATTTCCGCTAACCACAGTGGCTTCATGTATCATGTGGGGGGAGAAAATCACATTCCCTGTGGTTAATAAGCCACCCCCGCTAACCACCCTCCTGCTAAAGGTTAAGGGGCCCCATGGTGGCTTATGGTGTCACCAGTTGGGCTTCCCAGTAGTTAAAACGGGCTCTGGAGGATTTCCAAGCCACTATCATAGAGTCCACTGGTCAGAGAGTCCACCACTGCTGGTGATGCTCTAGCCACTGTGGACTTTCTCTATGGTTGCATGGCCATTTTGGATGCCAGAGCAGCCACCGGGAGCCCATTTGCACTGCAGAGGATGATGGGATACTTGGTAACCATGCTGGGAAGATCGCCAAGTAACTATGAGGGGGTGGTGGTTAGTGGAACCATGGGGTGCTACATAGTTCCTGTTTGTATGATGGGTGTGTGCGTCATTGTTTCACTATCCCCCCCAACCACCCTCCCCCTGCACATGTCTGAACAGGCCTATTGTGTTCTTGAAAGTGAAAGGGTCCAAGAAACGCATCCTAAGAACAAAACAACCGATGGCTGAACAGCAACCCACACTCAACCACTGAATGTGGGTTAGTATGTGTGCCCAGTCTATGGGTTGTATCCAGTGCTGGCCATCTGCCAGTGGAATGGAAACTCTTGGTACAATGGATTGCCTCTTCCCCTTGCAGCTCCCCATACAGTCAAAGCTGCCTGGAGGGATTTTGCAGGTTGCATGGGGAGCTTCAGGGGGAAGGAGAGCTAGGGGAAATCCTGTTGGATTTAACCCCTTATGTTTAGTACATCCATCCATAGCCAATCAGGATGAGTTCAATGAAGATAATGAAACACTTTGTTGAATCTTCCCAGATGATGTCACTCAACTCAACCAGAACGTAGGACTCCTTAGCTGGCTTGATTTACCTAAGTACTTCCTTGAATAAATAACGTACTAATAAAAATATTATTCATGCTATTGTAATCAATACCACAGCATGGTGATAAGTCCTGATGGACTCAGGTTTTCTCCCCCTTGTTGTTCATGACCCACTTATGTTTCCCTTAAGAACAAATATATATATATATATATATATATATATATATATATATATTAAAGACCAGCATTGACTTCAGTCTGAAAGTAAATGACATTTTGAGCCCTGTTCTGTATCAGGCAAATCCAACCCATTCAGTTCAGGTATTCAGCTGTACTAAGCAGATGCACCGTGCATTCTGCAAAGTGTGCCCCAGAATCCCTTATGACTTTATGAAGTATTGTAGGGTGGAACTCCTTGGATTTCATGTGACTATATGCACCACATCCTTTCCTGTGATGTTGCAAGGGACTCACACCTTGGACTGACCACTCCTTCCATGACACTCCTCAAATTGAACAATTGAGAGGCTGGGTTGGACCTTGTGACACAGGTATACTTTTTCATAACCTTAATTAGACCTATAATAACACACCAAAGTAGTAGAAGAGGAAGGGCTTTGAATTGTTCAAAGAAAACAGAAAATAACAACATACAGAGTTAAAGTTACATACAGAGAACATACAAAGCTAAAGCTATGGTACTCCATTAACTGAGTAGAAAAGCCAAGCCAAATGTCCTGCGCTCACGCCCTGCTTGTGGGTTCCTGGTCGACAGCTGGTTGGCCACTGTGTGAACAGAACGCTGGATTAGATGAACCCTTGGTCTGATCCAACATGGCCCTTCTTATGTTCTTAGCCTTGCAGACCTTACACGATTAATCCCTAGAATGTTTAGAGCCATTGTGAACATTGTATGAGATGGGGTGGTGAAGTTTTGGACTGTGTTGCCTTGGGCTGCAGATGAGGGGTGTTTAGGTTTGTACTCTGTAGTACAAACCTTAGGTTTGGGGTGTGGTGCCATCCAGAAGACAGCTTACTCATTCTGTGCAGTGTGTAGACCAGGGGTAGGCAACCTTTTGGGGCCCATGGGCAGATTTTGCAATTTGAGAAACTGTACTGGGCACCATCACAAAATGGGTGCATTGCAGATGAAAACATCATCCTTCAGCCACCCACCATATTCATTGCCTAAGAACATCTCTGAGCCCAACGTGAGGAAAGAAGATGGTGCAGCCAGAGGCCCTTGCTTTGCTTTGAATCCCAGCTGCCAGTAAGAAATTTTATTGAACAACAACAACAACAAAGTAGGAGGGGTCTGGCACCTTGGCAAGCTCCAAGAAAGGTGCTTGGAGGTGCACTGGTGCCCATGTTGCCTTCCTCTAGTGTAGACCGACTCAGTCTTGCAGAATTGGGAAACAGAGGCCCATTGTCAGAACAGTGGCTGTTCAAACACACTCTGATGCAGTTCTGATAATGAAGGGGACTTTAGCCATGCCTTTTTGCTGTGAAATAGGCCTCCTTTAGCCCCCTCTCTTTCTGCTTTTCTGTCCCACCCCAAACTGCAGTATATTGTTCTTAGTAAACTTAACACACTCAGATAAATCCAAAAATGCAAAACACCATATGCTCAACTGTGTATATTGCACCTTAGTATTCTGACACTAACTTATCACATGAACATGAAAATAGAGCAATAAAGGAACAAAACAAAAAAAAGGGGGGGGGGAACCAGTATGTCGATACTCAGTGTACATAGTTTTAACATTTTAGTAAACAATGCTACGTAAAATATGTTCATGTTCTGCAACTTTTGTGCACTTTTATGATAATAAGATATTTTGTAATTCACGGAACTTCAGCTGTATGCATTTTTAATTCTATCCTTAACATTTCAATTCTATTTATAAAGGATAGAGTCACTTTTAAAACATAATCTCGTCCCTTTTACAATAAAAAACATAAGTACGCAAATATATTATTCATGCTGCTGAGAAATCAAAGTGAACTTTTCTGGTGTGCCCTTTGAGTATAGAACAAAGAGTGTTGAATCATAACCTGTTGCAGTGGTGAATCTAAGGTAGGCTAATGAAAAGGAAATGATGCTACTTGGATATGCATGAACAGGAATGTTTTATTCAGGCATCTACTTACTATGATAAAAATGAAAGCATTAGGTAGCAAAGCTTGCAAGGGCTATGGTATATTTCTTTTGACTTCAGGATGTAAATGTAGTTATAAAATGCCCAGAATAACAGGATAAAATGAGTTCATAAAGTTGTAAACTGTAAATATATCATAACGTTAAATGTCCACCCAGGATAACAAAGTAAATTTCTTATCACCCTCTTAACTGAAAGCTTAAATTCTGGTTATGTGGGTGACTTCATTTGAATGTCACCAGTAAATAGTAATGGGTGTAATCTTGAAAAAAATATGTTGAAATTAAGGGGATTTGAGTTCCAAAGTAAACACGTCAGACCACTGTGTATCTGGTTCAAGAGAGAAGAAAACTCTAGTTCCAGAGACAGAGAGCCTCTAGGAGCCACAGAATCTATTAGGTGAGTATTGATTAAAGTTTTAGTGGAAAGAATATAAATGGAAGGGTTGATCTGCTGTGCCTCACAGTTTCTGCAAATATTTCTCCCCGGAGCTTTTAAAATTCATCCTGTTGTAACTGGCTGGAAATCTCTATATGGAGCTGC
Source organism: Heloderma suspectum (assembly GCF_057233095.1). Taxonomy (NCBI): domain Eukaryota; kingdom Metazoa; phylum Chordata; class Lepidosauria; order Squamata; family Helodermatidae; genus Heloderma; species Heloderma suspectum. Next base: position 94,699,845 of record NC_139459.1, read on the forward strand.
CCCCAATTTTTATTTTTTAAATCTGGCACTATAGATGTCTCCATGTCTGTTCATGGTGCTGATCTGGGTCTGCTTGCAAGCCCAGACAACGATAAAAGGCTAAGCTAGACATGGCATTAATTATAGGCTTGGCTCTTTCATGCTTCTTTCTTTCTTTCTTTCTTTCTTTCTTCCTTCCTTCCTTCCTTCCTTCCTTCCTTCCTTCCTTCCAAAATAGTAGCCAAAGAGGGAGGTGGATATGATCAGGACCACAGCGCACAGAGAGGGAGGGTTTTTTAATGCTTCCCCCCACTGTGATCTTTATGAAAATACTCCCGAAGTTGGCTGTGGGAGGGAAACTTCCACTGGCAACTGTGGGATGGGACAGGCTTGATCTGGATTGGGACCATGTTGTGGCAAAGGATGAATGTGCCCCTCTCCCATGCCACCGTCCTGATCCAGATCTCCCCCACTCCCACAGCTGCTCTCTAGATTTTTTTCTTAAAGAAAACAAGTGCCAAAGGCCAATCATGTGACTGACTTCCCATATAGCAGCCTTCCCCAGCCTGATGCTCCCCATAGGCATTGGAGTACAACTCCCATCACCCCCAGCCCATAGGCCATGCTGTCAGGGGGATAGGAGTTGTAGTCCAACCCATATGGGGAGCATCAGGCTGGGGGAGCCTGCCCTATAGGTTGATTCAAATGCAGAGATGCAGTGAAGCAGCACTCTCGAGGTGGGAGGGGGCAGTTTTCTGTGGCTCTGCTTCTTCTGGGCAGCAGGTAGTTGGGCAGCGGCCGTGGTGGCAGCAGCTCCCTCCCTCCCTGCTTGCTGGCAACAGCTCAGGACCTCTCGTGATGTCCCAGCCGCTCCTGCGAGAATCCGGGGCCTCTCACAGTATCTTGCCTGGCTCTCCCAGGAGCCCCATGGCTGGGGCAGAAGGTGGGAGTGGCCGGCTGAGAAGCAGGGAGGGAGGAGGAGAAGCTGCCACCGCTGCTGCCACCGCTGCTGCCACCGCTGCTGACTGGCTGAGCAGGCAGGCACAAACTGTTGGCTGGCTGGCCAAGCAGGGAGGGAGGGAGGCGCTGGTGGTGGCAGCATGGCTGGGCAGGCAGTGGCACAATTCACCACTCTTCCCATTCCATCCACGCCACCTGGTGTGCAGGCGGCCTCATTTTAGGGCTGGCCCTGAGTGGTATAGTGGAGGGGGAATATGGAGGAGAACAGCTCTCTGAGTTTTTTCAGAGTGGGCATGGGGATATCATCACCAGGGTAATTGAGGGACCCTCTGGCAAGTGAATGAGGTGATGACGTGGCTTTCAAGTTTCGCTGTTGTTCGTGACAGATTAGCATATAAGAAGTCAGAGAATGAGGAAAATAATCAAGCAGATGATTTCTTCTTCCCTTTTCCTTGATGGGGTTCAACACAGCTGCATGAGTACAGCTGCCTGCATTTTTGGACTTTCCTTGGGGGCATGGCTATGGATTGTCCTTGGGGTGTGTGACTACGGAGGCTGCCCTGGGAGCTACTGCCATTTGAAATTTACCTCCACACCTCTGCTAATATTAACACTTCTCCTGGCTCTCTTTGGATCCCAGGCATAAGCCAAAAAGTAGCAATAACATCAAAAGGGTAGCCAGAAATCACATCCGCTCTAATTTCAATATGCAATTTGATAGTTTCCAGTTCAGAAACTTTTAAAGATGTAGTTGTTTCAAATTTAGGGATGTACGAAAGTCCCTTACTTTGCCCGAAATTTGCTTCACGGTGGGGGGAGGCGCTCCATCCCTCCCCCTGAAATTCTGGCTGGGGGGGAGGCGCCCTGTCCCTCCTGCCGCGAATCCTGCTGGCCGGGAACGCAAATGGCGGCGGCCGTAGCTGCCGCCGTTTGTGTCCCTGCAGTCAGCCATGATAGGCTACGTAAATGTTTACGTAGCCTATCACGGCTGAGTGAAAAAACAACAACAACAACCACGCATACACAAATGGCGGCGCCCATGGGCGCCGCCATTTGCGTTCTTTATTTTGGCACATGTAGTCTACGTAAACATTTACGTAGACTACGGCAAAAATAAGGGGAACGCTTATACACGTGCCAAAATAAGGAACGCAAATGGCGGCGCCCATGGGCGCCGCCATTTGCGTATGCGCGGTTTTTTGTGTTTTTTTTCCACTCAGCCGTGATAGGCTACGTAAACATTTACGTAGCCTATCACGGTATTTTTTTAAAATCTAGCCGTGATAGGCTACGTAAATGTTTATGTAGCCTATCACGTTTTTTTGTGTTTTTTTTTTTTTACTGGAAATGGCAGTGGCAGCAGCTGGTCGGAAGACCGGCCGCCGCCACCGCCGCCGCCGAACTGCCACCGAACTGCTGCCGGAGCTGCTGCCGCCAGGGACATTCGCACGAGGTAAGTCCCATCCCGGGGGGTGGCGGGGGGGTGGCAGACTGTTTTGCCACCAATTTCGGGGGGCCGAATGCGCTGGCATTCGGCCTCCCCGAGATTTGTGGCGAAATTCTCTCACATCCCTATTCAAATTTAGGTTTGATAGATTACCCCGAGATTAATGGAAAGTTGCCCCAGATCTGGAGGACAAATACATTTTGTGTGTGTGTATGTGTAGAATTGTGGGGAATTCTACACATGCGCGTGTGTGGGGGAATTCAACATGTTGTCATCACAGTTTTCTGAACATTCAGGTTCAATATTTATAGTATCTTGCCAGAAATTTGTTAGTTCATTTATTTCAATAATTTGTTCTGATTCATTAATTGGCTACTTCCACTAAAAGTGAAGAATGTTTTATCACCAGAAAAGGTTAAGTTGGTAGCATAAAATGTTCCAAGAAATCATGTGTCATCAGATTTGATCAGGCAACTAAATCTAGTTTTTAAAAAGCCAAATGTGCTTTCAATTAGAACTGGAGGACTTTATGCTTCATTGTAATTCATTTTTGAAACAGGGTTTAAGTGATGTCAGAACTAATACGTTAATTGGCTCAGGGAAAATCCATTCTCAAAAATGCATTTTAAATTAGGAATATGGAAGGAGCATTCAGCATATATCAATGTTCCAAGAATTATACAAGACTAGATGATCTAAGCCATCATCACCAACAATTGTTCCAAGAAATCAAAGCACATATTAATGAAGTGAAACTTACTTATATTAAACAATCCCATTCCCCAACCTTACATAAGTTGAAAGCTGTATGTTAAAAAGCTGTCATAATCAAATGTGACTACCTGTACATTTTTGGTCCAGTTGCAATCACAGCTAGAGAAGCATGTACAGAAGTAACAATAGAGTTGGGTTAAATGTTTCACATCAGTTTCCAGCATGAATTTCCTTTTGTAACCTAGTATCTAAACTAGATACATCTGCTATATTACCTCTCAGGTGATCTACTGCCTATAACCTTTTAATTCCATTATTGTTAAAAGCTCCTATGATCCAAATAACCTTTCATTCAGATTATAAACCTTGCATTAAGGTTTCATTTCATTTGGAGGGTTTTCTATAGGCTTTTAATCAAATATGTCAAAATTAATTTTAAAAGCAAGATTCCCCCCACCCCACCCCCCATGCCCCAACCAGCTCAAGTTCTACTATTATTTTTAATAAACATACAGAATAAACTGTCATGGCTTCTTCATATTCAGCAGTGTCTGTATCCTTTCTGTGTTCCCTGTGGTTTGATTTGAACAAATATATAATTAACAAATTCAACACTCTGCTTCATTTAACATTTTCTAATCACTACAGTGAACATTATAGTGGTACTTATTGAAATGTCCATTCATTTGTCAATGATCAGTCAATATACATATGACCATATTAATCAAGATGAATGTACAATCTGCTATTGCAACTGGGGTAATATATTATCCATTATGACTCTGATCCAAAAGAACAGACTTCCACAACCTGATGCCCTCCAGATGTGTTGGACTACAACTTCCAGCATGTCCCAACCACCTGGCTGGGGCATGCTGGGAGTTGTAGTCCAACACATCTGGAGGGCACCAAGTTGGGCAAGGCTGCAATAGAACATCTACAGAGCAGCTGGGGCTGCACATATATAGCCCTCCAAAAGAGATGAAATCTTGCTGATCAGCTTCTTGGTGGGCAAGAGGGAATGAATGTGTGTGTGTGTGTGTGTGTGCTGGGAGGGGGGAATGGCAGGTGGAATGGTTGAATGCCGTTCTCTGCCCCTCTCCTGATCAGTCAACTTGGAAGATTTCAGCTTTGTAAACAGGACTACTGTGCTCATGCTGAATTGGGGATGGAAGCCAAAAGTGTTAAACAAAAGCTACCTTCCATGGGGTTATAGCCTCTACCTGAATCAGGGTGAATGAACGTGACCAGTTTCCTCCTATTATAGTTACATGAGGGCCATTTGAAACAAATCATGTGTAGGTTTCCATACATGACAATCTCACATCTGTCTGAGAGATGCATATAAATCATCCGGACTGGCCATGCAGACCGTGCAGGCGAGTGTGTGGTCTGCACCTAATATAAGACCATGGCCAGTTGTTGTTTTGGCTGTAGTTTGGTTTTAATTGATTCCGTATGCCTTTTCTTTTAACTTTTGTAGTTGACCCTAGGCAAGGTTTTCTTTTAGAATAAATATGTGTATTAAATAAGTATCATATGTTAGAATAAGTTCCATTAAAACTGGCCATTCTCCCCCCCATCTTCCCCCACCCCTTTTGTCTACATTTCTATCCTAAAAAGTCTGTATTTTTTTAGGAAGAGGAATAAATGGAAAAGCAAGTTTCATCTCCATCTCTGTAAAGTAGCAATTTGTCTGTAAAGCTTCTGCTAAGGCTGAGTAGAAAGAGGGACACATTTTTCATGAATATTTTCATCAGTGGAGAGAGATGCCTTTTTCTGTGAAAGGAGATGTTTGCCTGTTCAAGGAGCACTGCCCTAAATAGGCTTTATTCAACCTCAGAGACATCCTAGCACTTTGGCTAGGATCATTCATGTACCCAGTACGGAAGGCCTTAGCCTCACTCTAAATCAGATTTGTTTGCTCTCAGTGGCATCAGCACATAGACAAATTGGATTGACTATGTAATGTTGTGCTGTCCTCACCTTCACTACTTGATCCCTGATTGTTTGGGAGTATGCTATAGAACAGATATTAGCTCTGCCTAAGGAAAAAAATGACACAGAAGTAGCAGCACATAGGGGAAAAAATGACAGTAAATAGGCTCACAAAAAGGTGAAAATTTTAAACCAAGAAGGATTTCATCCTCCAAAATCTCTCTTTTTGACTGAAAACTGAAATGAGTAATCAATCAGTACAGCCCTCACTTCAGCTAACCTGGGACAACTTCTTGTTACTCATAGAACTAAAAGCATCTTTGCCTCTGGCCTCTTTTAATAAACAGCAATGCCTTTGTGATATAGAAAAAAAAACCCTAGTGAAAATTACTTTATAACAGCCAAGGTAATTTAGAAAGATATTTAAGGGCTCTCAAAAGCAGACAAATTTATCTGATTTCCGTTTCTGAAAACAGTTCAATGGTTTCTTATTTCCCCTCATGATATATCTTAGCCAAGATACTTTTTAAAAAAGAAAACTTTTCTAGCTTCTCTTAAAATTCCTCAGATGTTTTGTCTGAGCAGGAGCCTCTAAATTCATCCCTTTGGAGTTAAAAGTGATGGTTCATCTCCCTTTATCCCTTCCAAATGAAAATAGAGAATAAATGGAGATAAAACACATCAAGATGCAGACTACACATACAGGCAGTTCCTTTTCCAAGAGGTGTTAACTGTAGCTTTTCCTGCTGTTTTCTTCTTAGAAAAAGCTTATGGACAATCACGATCTCCTGCTCTGGTCCCAGTTCCATTTCCTTCTTCTTGGCCTAATTCTCACTTTGTGAAGAATTAGGCCAATATAAGGAGTTCCTCTACACTAAGTCAGAGTATTGGTCCATCTGAACCAGTACAATGCATGCTGGTGGCATCTCTCCAGAGGTCCTTCCCAGACCTGTCAGCTGGGTTCCTTTAACTGGAGATGCCAGTGATTGCAGTGGAGGCCGGTGGCTCCAATTTCGGTGGGGCTGTGATGCCATTCTGGGTTTTAGTCAGAACCAGCCAGAACTCTAAAGGAGCTATGCAAGGCACTGAACCCATTTTTGGAGATAGGACTGAACACCTTGGGTACCTCCTTTAGAGTTCTGGTTGGTTCTGGCTAAACTTCAGCATTGAATCACAGCCCCACCAAAATCGGAGCCACCACCTTCCAGTGGATTGTGCCCAGGCTCTCCTACATGCTAAAGGTACACATGTTAGGTGTTGTATGTCACCTCAAAGGTGAGACCCTCCAAGACAGGGAAAAGAACATTCTGACATTTGGTTTGCCCAGGAGAGTTCTGGTTTTGCGTGATTCACCACATATCAAGATTAACAAGCACTAGAAACCTCAGTCAGTATCTGATATAAAAACATGGCTGTTCCAGACAGAAGAGCCCATATTGCCTGCTCTAAGCCAAATCCAGTGTCACAGGTACCCTTCAGGAGTGTTCTGACACTGTCAACGCATCCCTTGCCTTTTATGCTGCCCATTTTCTATAAGGAAATTAACTCTTTGATAAGGAAGACAAGGGAATGAGGCATTGGGGGCTGAACACAAATATTGACTTCAGCTGCTATCGAGACGGAGAGTACCACCTAGGAGGAACAGAACTGAATCAAGTTTATAAGCATAATAGACTTTGAGTGCCTCAGGACACAGTACAGACTTGTATCCCATTATCAGACAGGCCTTCTCACGGCATCAGTGTCTGTTGAGGCTCATGAATATGTAAATGCTGTATGTATCTTGGAAACATGCTTGACAAGAGAATAGCTAAAACGAACCGATTCTAGTTAGAAGCCCATCAGCGTGCCATTCTTTATGTTTGAACAGGCAGCCTATTGCTAAGTGACAGATCATTAAGGCTATCTACTCAGTCAGCGGAAATGAAGAAATAATTTGTTCATAATAACCTTCAGATGACCTCCCAGGCAAAAAAAGAAATCGTTAAAGTGCTACATCTACTGATACATGTCATGCCTATGCGAGGGGCTGTCTTCTAGCCCTGCAGTAATCGCAGAGCCGCCGGTGAAACAGAGTGATAAACACCTCCTGACAGGGCCATCGTGTGAAAAGATCTCATCACCTGCCATTAGCACCATGATGAATAATTCAGGCCACTCCATCACAGACAGGGATTTCAGTCAGCACTGAGCCGGTGGTGCGCATGTCAAGAGAAAGAAAGAAAACAATGGAGTTGATTTTTAGTACATCACAAAGAGGACCTCACCAAGCTCAGATGTTGCAGAAGAAGACATGCAAACAAACAAACACTAGGCAGAGTGGTAAATCAGCATCACCCTGAGATATTTGCCATCTATCCCTATATCATATCAGAGGTAAACACCAGTATTCCACTGGTGAACAGAGGTAAGTAAAGCAGAGACTTCCCAGAATTGAGTCCCATTGAATTCAATGACACTTACTGCCAAAGTGAGTGCACATAAGGCTACAGCCTTCAGCGTGCTACATACATGCAGCCACAGAGGTGGTGTTGTATGAACCATTTGTATAAATGGGTCTCCGTGCATTTGGAGCAGATTTGAAGCACACCAATGCAACTCTTCAGTACTGGTGTGGTTAAAATCCACCTAAACCCTGAGGAATGACCAGGCAGAGCTTGTTCTACATGGTGCATTGTGGATGGTTATACCTGTGGGTACCACCTCTAGTGCACATAAGCAGTTTTGAATTCAGCAACCAAGGGATGAAACAGAATGTGTTATGTGGACCCAACTCATAACCTCTCACTTGCTCCTAACATTTTGCCTCATTTTCCTTTAAGTAGCAGATATGAAGGGTTATATTAGAAGATGCATGATTATATTAGAGTGACTCTGGGAGCAAAACCCAGAAACATTTCCAAATATTTTCCATTTGGATAAAAAATACAGTCATTAATGAAATGTGCAAAAAATAAAAATAATTAAAACTTAAAATAAAGGATGTTTTCCCCTGTGATTCTAGATCACTTTCTAAGGCATCTTGGAAGGTTTCACTCTCTCTTCTGCTGATACCTACACAAGTAGGAGATGGCAGTTCAGGGAAGGGAGGTTTACCTTAGTGTCTTTATGACACCGATCTGCTCTGATGGATCTACTAATGTGAAATTTCTGACCCAATAGGGTTTGATTGCACATTGCTGAGACTCCTCTCATTATTCATGAAATATGTGCTGTACAGTGCCAGCTCTCTCCCTGCAAACGTGCTGCCAAGCAGTGATTCATTTCCATCGCTTAGCTTCCCACCCGCTCTTCTTCTTCTCCTCCTTCTCCTTCTCCTTCTCCTTCTGTTAAAAAAAATTATGATCACAATTATTATTTTTGGTGTGTGTGTATTTTCCAGCATGCCTAGTGAATCAAAGCTCAGCACTAGAATGAATGGAAAGGGTTGTCTTGTTTGACAGAGAGCACTTCAAGGCCTGTACAAGCTGGTGCTGTTTTAAACTTTACAACAACCTATACAGGGTTCACTTGCAGCTGGCAATCAACACAGATTGAATCAAAAGGGTGGCTCACATGTAATTTAAGGGGACAGGCACCAGAAAGAAATTTGCATGCATCCCATTTGATGGGGCATGCACAAATGTTATATTCAGGCATGCATACAAAAGCAGGTCTGAGAAGGCCATGGGCATGGAGCTCCAGAAAGTATTATTCACCTTTCCTCCATGGTCCTTAGCCACCACCAGTGAATGACAATAATATAGGGTGAAATCCAACAATGTCCACCTGCCAACAGAATGGACACTGTTAGTGGAACGGATTCCCCCTTCCTCTGCAGCCCCCTGTGTGTCCCTAAGTTCTGACCCAGAGGGCTGGGGGAGCCTCTGGAGCAGATCTGGGGAAGTGCAAGAGAAGGAAAGGGATGGGCTGTCCTCTTGTGTGAACAGAAGTCCGCTTGCATTATGTTGGATGTTGCCCATAGGTGGTGGACAACCTGGAGCCCCCAGATGTTGAGGACTAAACTGCCATCAGCCCATTCCTGCATGGTCAATGGTCAGGGACTATGGGAGCTGCAGTCTGAAACAGCTGGAGAGTACTAGGTTGCCTATCCCTAGTTCAAAAATGGATATCGTCATCTCACTTCACTTTTGCCCACAGAACATATAGATGAAGTAGGTCATGAGCTACTCTCCTACTGAGAAGAGGGTGGGGGAACTGGGAGGGGTCACTCTCTCCCAGCTGTGCCCTCCTGGGTACTCGGTGCAGCACCAACACCGACTTGAGGGTCGGGGAGGGCGGGTTGCCGTGGTCTATAGGAATTCAATCTCCCTCTCCAGGCTTCCTGCTCATTCGAGTGCAGATCTTGAGTGTTTGTACCTTGTGTTGGGTACCCGGGACAGATTAGGGATTCTGTTGGTGTACCGCCCACCCCGCTGCCCATCAGACTCCCTGCCTGAGCTGACGGAGGTGGTCTCGGACTTGGTGTTGAGGACCCCCAGGATGATGGTCCTGGGGGATCTCAACTTCCATGCCGATGCCGCTGTATCCGGGGCGGCTCAGGACTTCATGGCTGCCATGACAACCATGGGGCTGTCCCAACATGTCATCGGCCCAACGCATATAAAAGGACACACGCTTGATCTGGTTTTCTCGACTGGGCAGGTGGATGGTGATCTGAAAGTGGAGGAATTAACATCTGTCCCTTTGTCATGGTCAGATCACTTCCTGCTGAGGTTTAGACTTCTGGCGGCCTTTCCCCTCTGCAAGGGTGGGGGACCTATTAAAATGGTCCGCCCCTGGAGATTAATGGATTCTGATGAATTCCAGAGGGCTCTGGGGGATTTTCCTGCTGGTATGGCTGGTGCTCCTGTCGAAGCCCAGGTTGCTCTGTGGAATGCAGAGATGACTCGGGCGGTTGACACGATCGCGCCCAAGCGCCCTCTCCCTCTGAGCAGAGCCTGGCCAGCTCCTTGGTATACACCTGAGCTGAGGGCAATGAAGCAAGAGGGGAGACGGCTAGAACGCAGGTGGAGGAAAACTCGTGCTGAGTCTGACCGAACACAGATAAGAGCCCACTATCGAGCCTACTCTGTGGCGGTGAGGGTGGCAAAGAGGCAATTCTTTTCCACCAGCATTGCATCTTCTCAGTGTCGTCCAGCGGAGCTTTTCTGAGTGGTTTGCGGCCTGTTACATTCTGGGCCAGGGAGAGAGACGGTGGAACCCTCGGTAGCACGCTGTGACAAGTTTGCGCGGCACTTTGAGGATAAAGTCGCTCAGATTCGTCATGAATTGGACACCACCATTACTGCAGTTCCATTGGTAGAGGCGTTCAGAGCACCGTCTGGTCCAGTTTTATTGGATGAGTTTCAGTTACTGAGGCCTGAGGATGCGGACAAGGTGCTTGGCCAAGTCCGATCGACCACTTGTGTGCTTGACCCTTGCCCTTCATGGCTTATTAAATCAAACAAGGAGGGGTTGTCCGGCTGGGTCCAGGAGGTTGTAAATTCCTCCTTGAGAGAGGGAGTGGTGCCTGCTGCTTTAAAAGAGGCAGTAATTAGACCACTCCTGAAAAAGCCTAACCTGGACCCAGAGGATGTTAACAATTATAGGCCAGTGGCCAACATCCCCTTCCTGGACAAGGTGCTTGAGCGGGTGGTTGTAGGACAGCTCCAGGCACTGTTGAATGAAACGGATTATCTAGATCCATTTCAATCGGGCTTCAGGCCTGGTTTTGGAACGGAAACTGCCTTGGTCACCCTGTGGGATGACCTCTGCCGGGAGAGGGACAGGGGGAGTGCGACCCTGTTGATTCTCCTGGACCTCTCAGCGGCTTTTGATACCATCGACCAAGGTATCCTTCTGGATAGGTTGTCTGGGTTAGGAGCTGGAGGCACTGCACTACAGTGGTTCCGCTCCTACTTGGATGGCCGATTCCAGAAGGTGGTGCTGGGGGATTATTGCTCTGTGCCATGGCAATTGTGCCATGGGGTTCCACAGGGCTCTATTTTATCCCCCATGCTGTTTAACATCTACATGAAACTGCTGGGGGAGGTTATCCGGAGGTGTGGGCTGAGGTGCCATCAATATGCGGATGACACCCAGCTCTACCTCTCTTTTTCATCAAAACCAGGTGAGGCAGTGGCTGTTCTGAACCAGTGCCTGGGCACGGTAATGGACTGGATGAGGGCTAATAAACTGAAACTCAATCCAGACAAGACGGAGGTACTGTTAGTGGGTGGTTCGTCTGCCCGGCTAGGTGATATTCAACCTGTTCTGGAGGGGGTTGCACTCCCCCTAAAGGATCAGGTTCGTAGTTTGGGGGTGCTCTTGGATCCAGAACTGTCACTTGAGGCACAGGTGAACTCAGTGGCACGGAGCACTTTTTATCAGCTTAGGCTGGTATACCAACTACGCCCTTATCTGGACAGAGATAGCCTAGCTACAGTTATCCATGCTCTGATAACTTTTCGTCTGGATTACTGCAATGCGTTATACGTGGGGCTGCCTTTGAAAATGGTCCGGAAACTTCAGCTGGTCCAAAATAGGGCAGCAAGATTGTTAACAGGGACTGGCCTGCGAGCTCATATTACGCCAGTACTTTTCCAGCTGCACTGGCTGCCAGTCCATTTCCGGGCCCGATTCAAAGTGCTGGTGTTAACATTCAAAGCCCTTAATGGCTTGGGGCCAGGTTACCTGAAGGATCGCCTCCTCCCATATGTCCCTGCCCAGACCTTAAGGTCATCATCAGAGGCCCTTCTCCATGAGCCCCTGCCAAAGGAAGTGAGGCGGGTGGCTACTAGGAGGAGGGCTTTTTCTGTTGTGGCACCCCGGCTCTGGAATGAGCTCCCTAGTGAGGTTCGCCTGGCGCCTACATTGTACTCCTTTCGGCGCCAGGTGAAGACCTTTTTATTTTCCCAGGCATTTTAGCTTTCTAAATTTTTATCTTTGCTGTTTTAAATCTGTATTTTAAACTCCTGTACTGCTGCTAGGTTTTATTGTGGTTGTATTGTTATATTGTGGTTTTAATGTTCTATATATTTTAAATTGTTTTATTGTGTGTTGTTTTAGTTTTTGTGAACCGCCCAGAGAGCTTCGGCTATTGGGCGGTATAGAAATGAAATAAATAAATAAATAAATAAATAAATAAAATGAGCTAAAGGCTGTGGCTTTGCTAAAATAGTTGATAACCTCATTTCTCATTTCCCATGAGGCTTCATGTGATTCAACAAGCATGGACAGATCAAAGTCGAAAGTCTAGCTCAGCATGCTTAGCTGTTTGTGTGGCTACACAATGTTTGTGTTTATATATTTTGGTCAATATCGACTCTAATTCTGCAACTTGCAGTTGAAGGAATGGGTAGAATCACATTTACATTGGCCTACAGAAGCCTGCACATGTTTAAGTCCCTCTGAAATCAATGGGACAATAGAATAGTTAATGTAACAGTCCTAGTGCTTTCAACAGAACTGAAGCCTATTTAAATTAATCAAACTATAAGCACCTTGAAAACAATGCAGTGATTACTTGAAGCCAACATGGGTTTGTCAAGAACAAATCCTGCCAGATGAATCTGATCTCATTTTTTGATCAAGTCACCTTCCTTGTGGACCATGGGAATGCTGTAGACATCATATACCTCGACTTCAGCCAAGCTTTCGACAAAGTGCCCCATGATATCCTGGTGAGCAAACTAGCTCAAAGTGGGCTGGATGAAAAAACGATCCGGTGGATCCACAGTTGGCTACAGAATCGGACTCAAAGAGTGCTTCTCAATGGGACCTTCTCAAGCTGGGGAGAGGTAACGAGCAGGGTACCGCAGGGCTCAGTCCTGGGCCCAGTGCTCTTCAACATTTTTATTAATGACTTGGAGGAGGAGGTATAGGGAATGCTGATCAAATTTGCAGATGCCACAAAATTGGGCAGGATAGCTAATACTTTGGAAGACAGAAACAAAATTCAAAGTGATCTTGATAGACTGGAGTGCTGGGCAGAAAACAACAGAATGACATTTAATAGGGATAAACGCCAAGTTCTGCACCTAGGAAAAAGAAACCAAATGCACAGTTACAAGATGGGGGATACATGGCTCAACAACACTACAAGTGAGAGGGATCTTGGAATTGTTGTCGATCACAAGCTGAATATGAGCCAGCAATGTGATGTGGCTGCAAAAAAGGCAAATGCTATTTTGGGCTGCATTAATAGAAGCATAGCTTCCATATCCTGGGAAGTACTAGTTTCCCTCTACTTAGCACTGGTTAGGCCTCATCTGAAGTACTGTGTCCAGTTCTGGGCACCACATTTTAAGAAGGATGCAGACAAACTGGAGAGGGTTCAGAGGAGGGCAACAAAGATGATCAAGGGACTGGAAACAAAGCCCTATGAAGAGAGACTGAAGGAACTGGGCATGTTTAGCCTTGAGAAGAGAAGACTGAGGGGAGATATGATAGCGCTCTTCAAGTACTTGAAAGGTTGTCACAGAGAGGAAGGCCAGGATTTCTTCTCGATCATCCCAGAGTGCAGGATATGGAATAATGGGCTCAAGTTACAGGAAGCCAGATTCTGGGTGAACATCAGGAAAAACGTCCCAACTGTTAGAGCATTATGAAAATGGAACCACTTACCTAGGGAGGTGGTGGGCTCTCCCATACTGGAGGCATTCAAGACGAGGCTGGACAGCCACCTGTCAGGGATGCTCTGACTTGGATTCCTGCATTGAGCAGGGGGTTGGACTCGATGGCCTTATAGGCTCCCTCCAACCCTACTATTCTATGATTCTGTTCTATGATTCTAATCTGGATTGAGTCTATTGTGTTGTTCATATTTTATTCTAAAAGCCATGTAATGAACAGTTATAGATTTTCCCTTTTCTCTTAAGTTCTGGCTGTTTGAGGGCAGGGGGCCTGTATAAAGTTGTTTAGCCTATATAAAGAATTATAGAGTTTTGGCATAGGCCCCCAGGGGACAAAGTTATTTTACTGACTATGGGATGTAAGAAAGCAAAGTTTGGAAGAAGTGCTTGGTGTGTTCTGTTCTCATTAGATTTGGGTGGACCCTGTTTTGGAATTAAAGTTGCTGGCTGAGAAGGTATGATAAGGATGCTGCAAGCAGCATGAGCAAGTAATGCTACTCCCCAAACAGGGCAGTAATACTACTACCCAAACATCAGAATATGACAAGAACAGATCACACCACATGGCTGCTTCCAAGTCTCACTTCCCAACATACCTATCATACACATGTGAAGCTAATAGGATTCCTTTTGCTAGGTTAAGGTGATCCACCATTTGGACAAGCTGGAGTAGGGTGGCCACTTGTGCATCACCCCCCAAAAAAAGAAAAGGAAAGAGAACAAAGAGGGCAGATTTGCATTGAAATTGCATATAATAACGTATGTGTGTAGGTGCAAACTTATAAACAATTATTACAATTTAAATAGAAATACAATATATCTCATCATAGTAGGTGTGGCTGAGAGCAGGTGGTCTGAGTGCCTGCTCTGTCTGCTGTCCAGGTGCTGATTGTTGATGGGCAACTTCAGTTCCCCTTCGGTCCCTTCTTATAATTCTTTATCTTTAATCAAGACATGGACTAGGCAGTCCTTCAAATAGAAGATGTCTTCAAATAGAGGACTGTCCTCTGTAAAGTAGGACCATAACTACTCTAAAACATAGCTTTCTTTGAGCCAGAGTAGCTAAAAGACGTAGAATCATAGAATAGTAGGGTTGGAAGGGGCCTACAAGGCCATCAACTCCAACCTCCTGCTCAATGCAGGATTTCATATAATTGAAAATAATATTATGGATCAACACCTGAAATGCAGTGGTGTACAGATTTTGTAAAACCCATTCCATCTGCATTTTGTGGACTGCTGGGTGCCTTTCATTCTGTCATCCATTCATTGACAGAACTGATTTGTTCCAATTTCCTGAATTGGCACAAATTTGCATTTGTGCAAATTTGCACTTGTGAAAATATGCAAATCCCCCCAATGCACAAATCCCCCCAAATTCACATATTCCCCCCAAATGCACATTTTCATGCTTTAGCCTGGGGGGTGTGCATTTTTGGCTCGTAGTTTTTAAAAACTGTACTTATTTTTCTATGCCTAAATTTGCGTAAAATTTTGGAAAGTAAAAAAAAAACAGGCTGCAAGTCTGTGGAATACGTGCAACTCAAGAAAAGCCGGCCTACTGCCGAATCAGCAGGTCAGATCCATAGAAATCAAACTCATTTGATTCCATTGTGGATTTCTCCAATATGCCTACTGAAATGTAGTGGGTGCCATTCTAATCACACATCTAATAGGTCCAATGTTTATTTGTCCATCCAGTTCCTTAGAACAGAAAGAGGTTTACCATGCTAATATATTTTATTACATATATACTGCCCATTTTCATATTTTTGTATGGTTTTTATTCTGTACCTTGAGGGGGGTTTACCCTTAAAGGTGGTCTAAAAATAATTAAAAATAAATAAATAAAATACTTCTTGATATGTTAAATATCACAAAAACCTACATTTTTGTTATTTATACTTTATTTGTTTTTTTTAAAAAACTTTTAAACCTAACAAATACTGGGAAAAGTCCGATTATGTTGAAATTTTATAGAGACAGGAAATGAAAACGTGAGATACAGGGATTAGGATAGGAGGTGAGGACAAAGAAGGAAGAGGGAATGGGACATTGGCAACAGCTGGGATTGCTATGAAGTATAATCAGTTAAGAGGATAACAGGAAGTTGACATAGGATGGAGGGAGGGGGAGATATCTGAAATATTTAACTGGTATAAAACTTATATACATTTGTCATATAGGTATGTTCATAATTCGGTAGGGGCTACAATTAGGGAGCAAACCTATGGGGATAGTTGGCCGCTGCCGAACTTGGAGGCGACCACCTATCCAATGCATGGTGGGAGGAGCATGGAGGAGATCATCTCCAGCTGTGCTCCAGCTGCCCTGAATTTGCGGCTAGACAGCCAATTTTGGCTGTCTAGCCACGGGACGTCGGAGCATGGGGTGGGGAGGCCAGATGACACATTGGAACTGTCGTACCAGCACTTATGAACTCCCTGCCCGCCCCATCCCCAGGAACATCCCCTTTCCCCCGCTCTGTGCTGCTCTTACGAGCACGGAGCGTGGGCATGATCCGCGTTGCCTATGAGGTGGGAACCCATCAATCCTATGGCCGTCTAGTCACTGTCTAGCAGCCAGAGGATTGCACCCTTAATGTATGTGGTTTTCCCTGGATGCAATGTACACCAGAGTTAAATGTGAAGTAGACAAGATTCTATCCAGAGGCAACTCAGAAGTGTTCACACAGGTGTTGTTTCTGGATGTTGTTAGGGTGGATATAAAGGTAAAGGTGTCCCCAACCAGTCGCGTCCAACTCTAGGGTGCGGTGCTCATTCCCATTTCTAAGCCGAAGAGCCAGCGCTGTCCAAAGATGCTTCCGTGGTCATGTGGCCGGCATGGCTGAACACCGAGGTGTACGGAACGCTGTTACCTTTCCCGCCGAGGCGGTACCTCTTTATCTACTTGCAATTTCTTGCTTTCGAACTGCTAGGTTGGCAGGAGCTGGGACTGAAGACGGGAGCTCACTCCGTCACGCGGCACTCGGGTCTCGAACTGCTGTCCTGCCGACCTTCCAGTCTGCAGTTCAGCGTCTTAACCACTAAGCCACCGCAGCCAGGGTGGATATACTATCAATATAATAAAACTTCGGCTGGTTATTTGTTCTCTATTCACATTGGAATTGTGAGAATTTGTCTTGACATGCTTGCATGGTTTGGAGACGTTTGTGTAAGCCTTTTTTCCAGGGATGTTGAAATGAGGTCTTAAAAATGTGAAAATGAATTGATTTTTGTCTTCCTGGCTGATCTGGAAGATCTCAGAAGAATGACTCACCACTTTCAGGGCTGCTTTGAGTGCTATTGTTTTCACACATGGTTTTTCAGAATGGTTAAAGGTGGTTATTTCATAGCCTAGAGTCAGACTGATCTACAACCAACTAGATTATGGATTATTTTATTTTCTAGCCAAAGCTGCAGTTTTAGGACCACTTCCTCTAGCATCATGTTTTGATTTCAAAGGCCTACATCAAAGGAAATGCTTTAAAAACAAAACAAAAATCCTGGAACTTGGCAAACATCTCCTGGATACCAACTACTATTTATCACTTGCTAATGACAAGAGGAGGAATATCTATCTATATCTATATCTGTATCTATAGGAGACAGATGAGACTGATGATGAACGGATGGCATAAGGACTGGAAAAGAGGAAGCTGAAGGAAGGACTTGTGGTAGAAGAGGATTTACAGCCACCTTCCCAAACCTGGTGCTCTCCAGATGTATTAATTAATTAATTACATTTCTATACCACCCAATAGCCGAAGCTCTCTGTTTTGGACTTCAGCTCCCATCAACCCTAGACAGCATGGACTATGGTCACAAATCCTGGGATTGTAGACCAAAACATCTGGAGGGCACCAGGTTGCAGAAGGATGCCTTAGAGGATGGTAGGTGACTTGGCAGAGCTCAGGGGAATAACACCGAGCATTGTGAGACTGTCCCAGAACCCAGCAGCATAGCAGAAGGTGCAAGAGGCAGTAGCAGGTAACAAATGAAGGAGGGGAGAAGAGTCAATATACTCTATGGGTGTGACAGGTGAAGAGTCTTCAGTGTGAAATGTGGGAGCTCGAAGTTGTTGTGGAAAATGAAAAGAAACCCTGCAGAATCAAGCAGAAGTGAGGCAACTTCTCACTGTGTGTGGGACAGATATATTATTTCAGCAGGTACATTCAGACTTCTTGCAGAGGGAAGATATGACAGGACAAATCAACAATTAGCAGATACGAGCTTAGGACCCAGATGAAGCGCCTTCTCCCTTATGTATCTCCCTGCATATTAAGAAAGATTGAGTTGGGATGCCCTCTTGATGATGGCACATTTGCCTGGAGTTCAATATATGGCAACCCAAGAGAGAGGGCATTCTCCATATAGGCACCCCAACTGTGGAATTCCCTCACGTCCTCATATACAGGTGGTACCAAGTCTTACAAGCTTTTGGTACCAGCCAAAGACCTATTTGGTTACCCAGGCTTTTGATTAATTTTTCCTCTCCTTTCTTTTGCTGCATTGTGTAAACTATTATTTACCTGTCTTTGTTCTCCTCTGTTTATGTTGGGGAGGAGGGTTGTTGTTGTCAAAATTGTATTATTTTACTGTGTTTTATTGCTTGTACCCAGCTTTGGGATTATTTTGTAATGAAAAACGGGTAAGAAATTTCACAAATAAATATCAGTATTACAAATGAGATTACTTGACCTTTTATTTGGGTTTTAGTAGTGGGTGGGGGGAGAGGGGAGGAGGAAAGGGCAGCAGATCTTGGATTTGTACTGGAGGAAGCTCAAAGGAAGCATTTCAAGCAAAAAGGAAGCAAGCAGATTTGCACCAATGTATCTTCCTGCCAGAATAATTTTCAGAGAAACATCATGCTTATGTTCTGTTGCCCTGGCCTACTGTTGCGTACACAGTAGTCTTTGCATATATTTGTTGGCAGTACCGGATGTAGCAGTGGGCAATATATACACAGTTTTATAAGGAAAGGATGGTGCAGATTTTCTCTCTCCAGTTTTAGGACCACCATCCTAGTATGCCTCGCAGTGAAAGGCATGCCCTGCTGTGAAATGGTTAATAGCATTTTAAAAATAACCATTACTCACAATGATCCCAAGTGCTGTTTGTGGGCATCTGGTAATCATTAACAGGATTAGATTTATCAGACAAGTCATTTTGCTTAATTAGGTGGCTAACTGGCAAGGCCACCATACAGAAGAGCATTAAAATAATGGGCAATAGTATCAAAATACCATTTGTAGACAGGATAGGATGTTTTATCACTCTTTCAGTTTAGCATCACTAAAGAACCAATTCTGTGTTCCCTCACAGACTTGTTTTTAGTGAGGATGCCATATATTGTTCAAAATAATTTGAACAGAGTAAAGACAAAGGCTAGTCTGGCCTATAAAATTAAATGTGTATATTATGACTATGGGGTTTTTTTGTGGACCAATACTTCAGTGTTCTGATTGTGAATGATGCCATTTTTATTCATATAATAGACAGTCTCATCTTTACTACACAATAGCTGGAATTTCTGCATAATCTTAGTGAAGAGATTGTCACTTAGATGTAGCACTAATTTAAATATTTATCCTGAAATTGCATTCCTGCCTGCCTTGTGTGGAGGTGGGGGCGCACCTCATTGACCTCGTGCAGCATGACTGGTCAGGACACACCTATTTAAGGCAGCCATGATTTTCCTGGGACCTCAGTGGCAGTGCAGCACCAACCAACCAACCAACCAACCAACCAACCGTCCGAAGGTCAGGTTCAGCTGGTTGCCAGTAGAGGCCAAGCAGGAATTTTTGGGTTCCAGTTTCTAAAATTGGCTGAAGGATGCTTAGCCCTGAGCTCAGTAGCAATTGGGTCCACACTGAGGGGGAGGGGGTTGTAGTTGCCTTTAAACAGTTGTGTTGATTTAGTCAATAAAGTTGCAACCCATGGTTGAACCCACTTACACATTCCTGTGTCTTCATTCCAGGAGTATACAGATAATCCCACAATGTGAACTGTATAGAGTCCCTCTTGAACATTTCACAAGCAAGCAAAACAAACAAACAGTATGCTTCTATATACAGTTGCCGGGGAACACAAGTGGGAGGGTGCTATTGCATTCATGTCCTACTTGTGGGCTTTCCACATACAGCTGTTTGGCCACTGTGTGCACAGAGTGCTGGATGAGATAGGCCTCTGATTCAGCATGGCTCTTCTTATGTCCAAACAAATGAGCACTGTACCCAACACGGGATTGCACTGAATGTCTGCGATGAGTGACTCCTAAGTCTGTCTGAAGTCTACATGGTCAAAGACAATTATTCCTCCTTCTCTACATGTCCTTTGCATTGTATTCAGTCAATCTACCAATATAACAGGGATGGACAACATGCAGCCTGTGGGCCACATATAGCCTCCACTGTCCCCACCACAGAAAAAAAGGAGGCCACATTAGTGCTATGGAGTGCTAAAGGGGCCAAATTTAACTTGTTCTAAAGCTACATTTGTTCTGTATACTGCTCTGTAGTAGCTATGGAGCACTATATGGGTCACATTTAGCTTCAAGAAAGCTAAATGTAGCCTGTTTAGCATTCCGTAGCACTAATGCAGCCATTCTTTTGGTTATTTTTTTGCCAGGTGCTCTGTGCAGCACAGCTTACAGAGGGGCTCAGGGGGGCAAAAATGGTCCCCAGAGGCCCCCCCCCCCAGTTTCCCATCATGGCTATATAATCCTTGCTTGAGCTTGCTAATTGAGAATAGAAATCATGATATTCCATTTGGGTGAGGAGTGGTTACGGATGTGGTCACCCAAGGGTAGGCTCAAGGAATTCTGGCCTTAGAATGGAAAAGAAAAAGCCAAAATAACATTTCTTTCTTTGGAAATTATTTTGGGGTAGTGATGGTGGTGGAGGAGGGGGAGGATTACAAACAAACAAACAAACAAACAAATAATATTTATTTTAATATGTATTTATTTATTACATTTCTATACTGCCCAATAGCCAGAGCTCTCTGGGCAATTCACAACAGTTAAAACCACAAAATGCATCATAAAATACAATGTAAAATATAAAAGCTTAAAACTACAATATAAAAGTACAAACCACAATAAAACCTAGCAGCAATGCAGAGATTTAAAATACAATAACAGATTTAAAACTACAGAGCTAAAAGACTAAAATGCCTGGGAAAACAAAAAGGTCTTCACCTGGCGTCGGAAAGAATACAACGTAGGCACCAGGTGAGCCTCTCTGGGAAGCTCATTCCACAACCAGGGTGCCACAACAGAAAAAGTCCCTCTTCTTGGTAGTCACCCACCTCACTTCCTTAATGACCTATAGACGGAGGTTGGGGCAAGAAAAGAGTTTATGAATTCTCCTGTCTGAAATGACCTTTTCAAGCCACCTTCTGGTTTATTTACTTATTACATTTCTATACTGCCCAATAGCTGAAGCTGTCTGGGCAGTTCACAACAATTAAAACTACAAAATACAACACAATAAAACAGAATATAAATATTTAAAAGTTTAAAAACGATAGTATAAAACCAAAATAAAATCTTTCCAATGCGAGGTCTTCACCTGGAACTGGAAAAAGCACAACATAGGCACCAGGCGAGCCTCTCTGGGAAGCTCATTCCACAACTGGGGTACCACAACAGAAAAGGACCTTGCCACAACATAAAAGGACCTCTTCTTAGTAGCCACACACCTCACTTCCATTGGTAGGGGCTCCTGGAGCAGGACCTCTGAAGATGATCTTAGGGTCCAAACCAGTATATATGGGAGGAGACAATCCTTCAGGTAACCTGGCCTCAAGTGTTTATGGCTTTGAATGTTAATACCAGCACTTTGAATCAGGCCCAGAAATGGACTGGCAGCCAGTGCAGATGGAAAAGCACTGGCATAACATGATCACGTTGGCCAGTCCCCATTAACCATCTACTTGAATTGTTAAGTGTCCAGACTGTTATCAAAGGCTGTGTCCAGAAGTGTCCAGACTGTTATCAAAGTTCCATGTATAATGCATTGCAGTAATCCACATGGGAGATTACCAGATCATGGACAACTGTGGCTAAGCTATCTCTATCCAGATAAGGACGTAGTTGGTATATCAGAACCATCCACTAACAGTACTTCTGTCTTATCTGGATTGAGTCTCAGTTTATTGGCCCTCATCCAGTCCATTACCTCACTCAAGCAGAGATTGAGAACACCCACTGCCTCACCTGGATTGATGAAAAGGAGATACAGAGCTGGGTGTCATATTGATAATATCACAGCCACACTTCTGGATAACCTCCCCCAGAGGTTTCATGTATATGTTGAACATGGGGAATAGAATAGAGCCCTGTGGAACCCCATAGCATTGGTGCCAAGTCACAGAGCAATAATCCTCCAGCATCACCTTCTGGAATCAGCCATCTAAGCAGGAGTGGACCCACTACAAAACAGACGGGTTAAGGCCAGCCCTTGGTTCAAGAAGCCACAATGTTGTTCAATCAAAACAACAATACAAAGGCCAAGTCTCTTATTGCCAAGAGAATTAATAGGTTAGATGTCTTGTAGATGCTCTTCAAAAGGCATGAGGTAGGGACCTGACTAGACATTGGGTTGGATCCAGACTTAGTTATATTTAGAGCAGACCCCTTGATATCAAAGGCTCTGGATAGGGGCGAATGCTCTTTCCTTGTTCTCCTCGACCTCTCAGCGGCTTTTGATACCATTGACCATGGAGTGCCTGGAGGGGTTGGGCATTGGAGGCACCGTATTGCAGTGGTTCCAGTCCTTCCTCTTCAGCAGGTACCAGGGGGTAGCACTGGGAGAGGAGATTTCGGACCCGTGGCCGCTCACTTGTGGGGTGCCACAGGGTTCCATCCTCTCCCCGATGCTATTTAACATCTATGTGAAGCCGCTGGGGGCTATCATCAGGAGGTTTGGGGTGTGGTGTCATCAATATGTGGATGACATGCAGCTCTACCTCTCGTTCAAATCTTCACCAGGGTTGGCCATAGAATTCCTGTCCAAATGTCTGGAGACGGTGAGTGGCTAGATGGGGAGAAATAAGCTGAAGCTGAACCCTGACAAGACCAATGTACTTTTGTTGGGAGACAAGAGGAGCTTGGGGTGGATGATGACCTGGTGTTGACTGGGGTACGGCTACCCTTGAAAGACCAGGTCCGCAGCCTGGGGGTCATTTTGGACTCCCAGCTGTCCATGGAGGCTCAGGTGTCAGCTGTGAGCCAGACAGCACTGTACCAACTCCATCTGATACGGCAGCTGCACCCCTACCTTCCTGACCATCTGCTCCCATCAGTAGTACATGCCCTGGTCTCCTCTCATTTAGACTACTGTAATATGCTCTACGTGGGGTTACCCTTGAAGACGGTTTGGAAGCTGCAGCTGGTATAGAACGTGGCAGCTCACCTGCTTAAAGGCAGCCACCAGCGAGATCACATCACTCCAGTGCTGAAGGAGTTGCACTGGTTACTAGTTGTTTTCTGGGACAAATTCAAGGCGTTGGTTTTGACCTTTAAAACCCTATATGGTTCTGGCCCAGCATATCTTAAGGAGCACCTCCAGCAACACCAGACAGCCTCCTTAACAAGATCAGCCTTGGATGGCCTTCTCTCTGTCCCATCAGCCAGGACAGCTAGACTGGTGGGGATGAGGGAGAGGGCCTTCTCTGTGGTGGCCCCCACTCTGTGGAACTCCCTTCCTAGGGAACTCCATCATGCCCCCTCTTTAATGAGCTTCTGCTGCACATTAAAAACATGGTTGTTCAGGCAGGCATTTGGGGTGGGTTAGGGTATTTTTATAAATATGATGTTTTTACTGTAGAATGTTATTGTTTTAAACTGTTCTGTTATACACTCTGTACATCACCCAGAGTGGCTGGGTGACCAGCCAGATGGGAGATTAATAAATTTATTTATTTAATTTTAAATCAATGCAACTAACTGAAGTCCCTAACTGAAATCTGGATTCAACCCACTATGTGGAATATATGTGATTAGATCTCCTGATGTGTTTTTTTCCCCTCCTAAAACTAGCCAAGGGCCCACCATCTGGACTGGAGTAATACTGTGGAAGAAAGGGGCTTAGCTCTTTTCCTTATGCACCATAGCTCTAATCGAAATCACATTTATAGAGGTGCTATTATGTCTATATGTTTTCTCCTCTTCAGCTTATAGTGGCTCCAGTTGGTTGTAGCTGGTTGTTTTGAACTGGGGAGTTTGTGTAGGGATAAGAAAGGAGACTAAGTAGAAGAGTTTGGGGTGTATCCAGCAGAACAAGTTACAAAGTGAAAAGATGCAAGGGAAGTTAGCACAGGGGCAAAAGAAAGGAGCAGCAATAATCTATTTTGAATGAGGATTCACCAGGTGGTTAAATCTGGGGTGTGTGAGTCATTTTGAGGCTGTTTTAAGGTGAGTCATTAATAATTTTCAATGGATAAGGTGTACAAATACCCATCATGGGGTGCTAGCAAAGGAAGTACAGATCAGCTCCGGAGGCCATGGTTTTTTCCTTTATGATCAGCAATTAATTGGGGCACTGTTAGCATCTCTTTTGTTATCTTCTTGATTTATTTATTTATCTATTTACAATATTTATATACCGCTCCTCATCAGAAGATTTCGGAGCAGTGAACAACATAAGAATAAAACAATGGTTAAAAGAGTTAAAACAGTTTTAAAAAGACAAATCCCAACAAAGTGGAATTCAACAACCCACAGCTGGTCATGCAAGGAAGGCCTCTTGAAAGAACAACGTCTTCAGAAGGCACCGGAAAGAACACAATGTTGGCGCCTGCCTGACCTCTAAAGGCAGGGAATTCCACAGGAAGGGGGCCACCACACTGAAGGCTCTTCTCTTGGTGGACTCCTACTGAGCCATAGGTCCATGCAGAACCACAAGGAACATGCCCTCTGATGACCTCAGTGACTGGGCAGGTTGATAGGGAAGGAGGCGCTCTCTCAGGTATCCTGGTCCCAAGTTGTTTAGGGCTTTGTACTTCCAGTAGTCACTCAAAAGCAGCTCCCACAACTATATTCAGCACTTCTTTGCCTGTGCCATCCTCTTTCTCTAAACATCAGCCACTATCCAGGCCAATGTTACCTTGTCCTAGTTCAGGGGTGTTGAACCTGAGACCTGTGGGCCAAATCCGGCCTACCAGGGGGCCAAATCAGCCTCTCTGGAGTTGCCCAGATGGCCATGACTCCTTCTCCTGTCCCCATCCCCTGTTCTCTCCTTCCAATCATTTGGTGGTTTCACAGCTTTGACACTGTTTTCTCCCCATTCTTAAAGGCTGAAATGACTCTTAGGGTTTAGTTACCAGGAGCAAGAACATTAAGCAAAACAGGCGGATATTTTTGGCCCCGTGCCTTTTGCCTTTGGCCATGCCCACCCCTGGAATGCAGCCCTAAGAGCTTCTCCAAAATGGCATTTGGTCCTCATTGAATAAACAAGCCGATGTGTGATCAAGCTAAACATTACTTGAAAGGAAGGCATCGTTTTTTGACAGTGCAAACCGCAGGCATGCCCCATGATCTGGACTGGGCCCATACTGGGGGGCAAAGGATTACAGCCCCACAACTGATCACACTAGGGGCCTCATGCAAATTAGGTCCCCCATGCTTCTTTTGACGAAGAAAATAGGATGTAGAAGCTAACTACAGTTTTAAACTAATGTGTAGTTTGCCTCTTCGCACTCACTATGAAGGTGGTAGAGAAGAATATTGTCAGCCCTACTGTACTGAAGCTGAAAACTAGTAATATGGATCATTACAAATAACTGCATCTTGGGTAGTAATTCCAACTAAATCTTATTTGTGTTTGGATCCAGCAAGCCAAGTACCACCAACCAAGGGCGATTTATGAAAGAAGAAATGATCTTCCCTTTATTTTCCTTCTGAAAGGCCTGTGAAATTTGTAATTCATACAGTGAGTGACAGAACTATTGACCAGTGTTGAAATATTACAAGATTGCAGCTCAGTTTGCTTTACTTTCATCTTAATGTTTCTGTATGAACTCAAAATGACACAATGCAGCAAATTAAAGGCTTTAAAAATGTGTCATGACCAAGTGCTGTAAATGAAATATCTGACGGGAAACACAGATGTGGCACTGTTGGAATGCAGATTGCAGCAGACCTTAAGAAACTTAAGGGCTAAAGTACAGACTACATTAAATATATAGCATGCAGCGGACTCTCACAATTTTCTTTACCTCAGTCTAAACATGCAGGGCTCTGATCCAGATTGGGAACACCCCACATAGATAGGGGAGGTTTAAACCTTCCCACCCCACAGCTTTCATCCTTAAAATTCACCTTCACCACTACAGGGACTAACCCCCACCCCAACCCTCCATTGGCACCAATGGATATTTTTCTTCTTCTTCTTTTAGTCTCCAGGGTAGTATCAGTGGTGGTGGTGGGCATTTTTGTTTGATGGGGAGGGGAGAATGGCTAGTTGGGAATAAGGACGTACAGATTTTGTAAAATCCGTTCCGTCTGCATTTTGTGGATTGTCAGGTGCCTTCAATTCCATCGTCCAATCATTGACAGAATCGGATTTTTTCCAATATCCCAAAGGTGCACAAATTCACACTTGTGAAAATGCGCAAATCTCCCCCCAAATGCATGAATCCCCCCCCCCCGATCTCTAGTTGGGAACCTTCCCTACCCTTTGGGTCCCCATGCACATATACTAAGCTAAACAAAATGGTGAAGATCAGCTACACACTACGAATTTGATGTGGTGTGTAGTTTAGACTTCAGCCAGCATCATTCCCAGTCTGGGCATAAACTTGTCTGTCTGTCTGTTGGGAAAGAGGAAATCAGCACCTGGATCATGGACAAGAATTTTGGGGGGTGGTCTTAATGTGGGAACACCCCACATAGATAGGGTGTTCCTTCCCTTTCTTTCACAGGAAAAAAAGAGGCTTTGCTGTTGCTTCAAACCATGTCCTGGGTTCTCTGAGCATCCTGGCTGTGTGGCTGGGGACAGAATGGCACTGAGAACAATAGCATGTCATGAGGCGGCATCATTTCCAGGAGCATCCTTGGGAGAAAGAGGTAGCAAGGAAAGGCTTCTGCCACTCCTCAATAAAATAAAGCAAACAAAAGCCACTGTCACCTCATATTTAAAGCTAAGACCAACTTTCCAAAGGTTTTAGAATCCTCCACTACCCCTCCCCTTGAAGACTGATTTGTTTTTTTCATTACAAAATGATGAAAAAAGCATGGATTGAATCCCTCATCCCTGTACTAAGAACAATCCTGTCTTTTTCTGCACTGGTATAGCTAAATGAAAATTTCCAATAATGGTTCAATCCTTAACCACACTCAAGAGAGAAGCAAAACAGGTATAAGGAAAATTTTAAGAAAAAAATATAACAGCAATATTATAAATTTTAATACAATAACTAATATGTCTTACAAAGTTTTTAAAGTTTTTAAAAAACTAATGAATTAGCAGTCCAACATTTTTCATAAATACATAGTTACAATACTGGTTTCCAAAAAAGACTATTGTTGTTGTTGTTTATTCGGTCAGTCGCTTCCGACTCTTCATGACTTCATGGACCAGCCCACACCAGAGCTTCCTGTCGGCTGTCGCCACCCCCAGCTCCCCCAAGGTCAAGTCTGTCACCTCCAGAATATCATCCATCCAGCTTGCCCTTGGTCGGCCCCTCTTTCTTTTGCCTTCCACTTTCCCTAGCACCAGCATCTTCTCCAGGCTATCCTGTCTTCTCATGATGTGGCCAAAGTACTTCAGATTTCCCTTTAATATCATTCCCTCAAGTGAGCAGTCTGGCTTTACTTCCTGGAGTATGGACTGGTTTGATCTTCTTGCAGTCCAAGGCACTCTCAGAATTTTCCTCCAGCACCACAGTTCAAAAGCATCTATCTTCCTTTGCTCAGCCTTCCTTATGGTCCAGCTCTCGCAGCCATAGGTTGCTACAGGGAATACCACTGCTTTACCTATGTGGACCTTTGTTGTCAGCGTGATGTCTCTGCTCTTAACTATTTTATCAAGATTTGTCATTGCTGTCCTCCCAAGAAGTAAACGTCTTCTGATTCCCTTGCTGCAGTCAGCATCTGCAGTAATCTTTGCGCCTAGAAAGACAAAGTCTGTCACTGCCTCCACATTTTCTCCCTCTATTTGCCAGTTATCAATCAAGCTGGTTGCCATAATCTTGGTTTTTTTTGAGGTTTAACTGCAACCCAGCTTTTGCACTTTCTTCTTTCACCTTCGTCATGAGGTTCCTCAGCTCCTTCTCGCTTTCAGCCATCAAAGTGGTATCATCTGCATATCGGAGATTGTTAATGTTTCTTCCAGCGATTTTAACTCCAGCCTTGGCTTCATCAAGCCCAGCACATTGCATGACGTGTTCTGCGTACAGGTTGAATAGGTAGGGTGAGAGTATACAGCCCTGCCGCACTCCTTTCCCAATCTTAAACCAGTCCGTGGTTCCGTTGTCTGTTCTTACCGTTGCTACTTGGTCATTATACAGATTCCTCAGGAGGCAGACACGATGACTTGGTATCCCCATACCACCAAGAACTTGCCACAGTTTGTTATGATCCACACAGTCAAAGGCTTTAGAATAGTCAATAAAATGAAATAGATGTTTTTCTGAAACTCCCTGGCTTTATCCATTATCCAGCGGATATTGGCAATTTGGTCTCTTGTTCCTCTGCCTTTTCTAAACCCAGCTTGTACGTCTGGCAATTCTCGTTCCATGAATTGCTGGAGTCTACCTTGCAAGATCTTGAGCATTACCTTACTGGCATGTGAAATAAGTGCTACTGTTCGATAGTTTGAACATTCTTTGGTGCTTCCCTTTTTTGGTATGGGGATATAAGTTGATTTTTTCCAATCTGGTGGCCATTCTTGTGTTTTCCAAATTTGCTGGCATATGGCATGCATCACCTTGACAGCATCATCTTGCAAGATTTTAAACAGTTCACCTGGGATACTGTCATCTCCTGCTGCCTTGTTATTAGCAATGCTTCTTAAGGCCCATTCAACCTCACTCTTCAGGATGTCTGGCTCTAGCTCACTGGCCACACCGTCAAATCTATCCCCGATATTATTATCCTTCCTATACAGATCTTCTGTATATTCTTGCCACCTTTTCTTGATCTCTTCTGCTTCTGTTAGGTCCTTGCCATCGTTGTTTTTGATCATACCCATTTTTGCCTGGAATTTACCTCCGATGTTTCTCATTTTCTGGAAGAGGTCTCTTCTCCTTCCTATTCTATTATCTTCTTCTGCTTCCATGCATTGCTTGTTTAAAAATAATTCCTTATCTCTTCTGGCTAACCTCTGGAATTTTGCATTTAATTGGGCATATCTCCCCCTATCACTGTTGCCTTTTGCTTTCCTTCTTTCTTGGGCTGCTTCCAATGTCTCAGCAGACAGCCATCTTGCCTTCTTGGTTTTCTTTTTCTTTGGAACTTTTTTGTTGCCGCCTCCTGAACAATGTTGCAAACTTCTGTCCATAGTTCAAAAAAGACTATATTAATATATAATATCCAATTCCAACGCATTTTGACCTGACTGCTCTTAATCAGTGGGAAGAAAATATATCAATACCTATATCTATTTGCTTCATTTAGCAAGCAAACATTACCTCGGGTATTTTTTTTTTTTTTTAACTCTGTGTGTTTTTGCTTTGCAGGTTCCATTTTGAAAATCTAATCTCATGAAATGATTGTTGTGCTCAGGGCTATAATTATGGTTTACATAGCTCCTTAAAATTTTCCTTATAGCTAAATGAAAAGTGGAATCATTTGCTTCGATAGGCACTTAAAGTTGTTGTTTTTGTTGTTTTTAAACAAAACAAAACCCCACCTGCTCAGAAGCAAAATGTAAAATCTGAGTCCAGGCTCATCTGGTTTATAAGCCATTAGAAATAGGAAATGACAGTAAAAGCTCTAAGTGGCCCTTAAGTACAATCCTGTGATGCTACCAGGCACTGCTGAGATAATCTGACATTTTCATTTGCTGCTGTCCGTGTTTCACTCTGGATAATTTTTGCCCTATTTACTTCTTCAGTAACAATGTATCAAATATCCTACAGTGTAAGCCTTCTCTCAGCATTTATCAATGAACTATGAAATAGTATTAAATAGAATTAATTAGAAGTTTTAATGAATCATGTCTGTTCTCATTTATTATACAATGTAATTTTCAACAAGTGATTAATTATGAGCTACAGATGAGTGAATGGTTAATGTAGTTTGTTAACCTTATGAAAGAAGCTACAGTACACAGTGCAAAGAGTTCTCCTCTATTATTAGAACACACATATTTGCCATCACACTACCTGTGTGGAAGGTTTTAGTGATTTTGCCACTAACTGCAGAATCAGCAAGGTATTATTTCTGGGCTTTACACCTCATGGGTATTATTATGGTGCTACTATTTCTCCTGCCACTTTAAAAACATCACACTAGAATTCAGATGCCTAGATTTTCTGATGCATTCGTAGGATTAATGATTTCCCAGAGAAGTAATCGCCAAGATCTTCCCAGAAGAGGAACAGAAATATACAAGCTAGAATAGCATCCTTTCTTCACATTAGTTCTTGGATGCAATTCCTTGGATAGCTTCGCTTATGACAGGTCTGGTCCTCTAAGATGCCATCCCTTCCCTTATGACAGGTCTGGTCCTCTAAAGTATTGGTCCATCCTCAGGAATGCTAGCTGTAATATGCAGAACAGACCAATACATTCCCTTAGGCCATCAGAGGTAGTGATAGAGTTCACTCCACACTTGTAAAGGAAGTACTGGAAAGCTGAACAGTGCAATCCTACTCAGATGTAAGCCCCACTGAGTTCAACTGAACTTATTTCCAGATAAGCATGTAGGCTAGGGGCAGGAAACTTTGGGAAGTCCGGGGGACAGTTTCACCGCTGGTCCCATTTCCCCCCCCCACACACCCCGTGGTACTGATTAAAAAATAATAATTATAAAATGGCATCTGGATCAGCTGCAGAGGGCCAGAAGGGTGAAAATGTTGACCCTTTTGGTGCTCTGGGGTAGTTATGGAGCACTAAAAGGGTAAAAAAAGCTTCAAAATGGCCACTCTGGATGCTATTTTGTTTTTATTTTTAAATCTTTTTTTAAATGATTTTAGGGGCAGCAGGGGGTGGGGTGGGGGCCACATGCGGCCCAGATGCAGCATGTTCATCACCCCTAATGTAGGCTGCGGGGATGGGATACATAGACAAGGAAATTGTTTTAAAAGTTAAAAATGCATTATTGCCAATTTTAAATGTATTTACATTTTAAGATGTTCAGCAATATAGTTTGGTGTTCTAAACGCGCTTACCAGTTTGTTGTTGTTCAGTCGTTCAGTCGTGTCCAAGTTTTCGTGACCCCATGGACCATAGCACGCCAGGCCTTCCTGTCCTGTGCTCTCTCCCGGAGTGTGCTCAAGTCCATATTCATTGCATCGGTGATGCTATCTAGCCATCTCATTCTCTGCCGTCCCCTTCTCCTTTGGCCTTCAGTCTTTCCCAGCATCAGGGTCTTTTCCAGAGAGTTTTCTCTTCGCATTAGGTGGCCAAAATATTTGAGCTTCAGCTTCAGTATCTGTCCTTCCAATGAGCACTCAGGGGTGATTTCCTTTAGGATTGACTGATTTGACCTCCTTGCAGTCCAGGGGACTCGTAAGAGTCTTCTCCAGCACTACAGTTCGAAAGCATCAATTCTTCGGCGCTCAGCCTTCCTTAAAGTCCAGCTCTCACAGCCATACATTACTACTGGGAAAACCATAGCTTTGATTACTTGCTTTTAAATGTACTGTTTCTATAAGGAAGTAGCTAATTCCGTATCCTAGTTGACTTCCCTATTAAATCAAATTGTCAGTTATCCTCTTTTCGACCTCCAGCCCAGTTAGCTCTCCCAGAATGACTCAGAGGTCTAAACCTCAAGTCCTTACTCTGGTCAGGAACTCACTGGAAGGATACAGTGTTGAACAAATCTGTCTCTCATGGTGGACTCCCAGCATTTTAGGAGGAATGATCTTCAACTGCCAGGTCTTCTTCTGCTTCTCCCAGGACCTGTCACAGTGGGGGATGGGGCGCAGGAGGCCCATTTAGCCCAGGCCTTACATTCACAGAGGCCCTCAAATTTAGACTTGATGTTATCACCAAATGAGGTTATACATACAGACACAGAGATAAACTAACAGGAGTGAAAGAAGAAGGCGTTCATCATACAACTTTAAAATTGGGTCGCATTTACCAGACCATACTGCCTGTAGTACGCTATGAATTAATAATGTTTATCATTCCTGTAATTATCTTGTGAATACACAATTATTTTGTAGGACATTTAAAATATACCATGATTTTTGTAACCCTGTTTTGGCATTTTTTCATTTTTTAATATGCTGGGAGCATCAAAACATGGAAGTGGCCTGGGCCTTTCTCAACCTCTGGGAGGGCCTGGTTTCTCCATAAGTCTTCCTTCCACTCAGGGACTTGATGACCAGGTCACAGCAAAGATGAAATCACTCAGTTGCCTCCTGAGAAGTCTTCTTGATTCCTAACTGCCTTCTACTTTCACTCTGGCCAAAACCATTGCGATTCAAGGGTTTTGCAAATGCCCTCCTTTGTCCAGCCCTGAAATAGTTCCGTATAATAAGCAAGCTCAGTGGCCATTAGTAATTTGATAATCTTTGCTGATTGTGGAGAAGAGAGACTAACAGCAATACAAAGTACAGATCATTTATATATAAACCCCCATCCAAATATTTCAAAGGCATTTTAATAATGATGCACATTGGAAACTGAAATTTCATATACAAAATAGATCCTCACTGCCAACCTGATGTCAGATTTTTTAAAAAATACTCTTGATAGTGAACATATAAACAGTCCAGGATCTGCCATAGGTTTTTTAAAAAAAAGATGTGCAGAGAATATTGAAGTTTGTATGAGTTTCATTTTCCAAGATGGCTGACATGAATGGGGTTATGTGATAACTCATGAATGAATGCATGTAGAAAGCTCATTTTGGTGGCAAGCTAAATATAGGAGGTTTTTGTGTGTGTCAAGATGGATAGAAGAAATATGACTAGTCACTGTTATCACCAGTATGGGCTAATGGATGGTATGCTAGACTAGGAGCAGGAAGACCCAGGTTCAAATCCCTGCTCAGCTCTAAAGCTCACTGGGTGCCCTTCAGCTAGTCACTATCTCAGAGCCTAACTTACCTCAACAGAGTTGTTGTGAGGGTAAGAGGAGAGAGGAACATGTACACTGACCTAAGAGCCTTGGATGAAGAGTGGAATAAAAATGAAGAAAATAAATATTTGTTTAATAAACATTCAGTCAGAAACTACATTCAAACTACAGCATACATTTTGACTGATAAATGCAAATAATTTTTTTTAATGTGGGTTTGTTATTTAAGATGCATTGTAACACAGCTATTCACCCTTTCATAAAGTCCATCAAACTACTGAGAATCTTCTGCATCTGCTCATTCTTGTGTGGCATGTTTGCACTCACATGTGGTCATCAGTTCTTCTGGCAAACACATAAGACAGCCTTCCCAACCTGGGCTGCCTTTACTTTAAAGAAAAAACCTGCAGTCCTCCCATTGTGGAGCCCTTCTGCAATTGCTGAGGGGAAGTTTTTAATTTTCAAGGTTCCATAAAACTCAATGAAACAGCGCCATCTAGCAGTTGTCTTAAAAGCACAACATCCCAACTTAAATAGATAGCTCATTATTTTCGGATCTTTTTGAGGTGGAATAACCAGGAAATACCTCTGGATGCGCCCTGGAGATTCACAATATCATCTAAAGGGCCCGCAAACTTCCAGGAGTGAGCAATCTCAATAGCAGGATAAAAGCTCCATGTGAAGAAGCCCCTGGTCCCCTCGAGGTGTTTTGGGCTGCAACTCCCAGGATTCCTGACCATTGGCCAAGCTGGCTGGGGCTGATGGGAGCCCAAAACATCTGGAGAGCATCAGGCTTGGGAAGGCTGCCATAAGACCTTTAGATGCTCGCAGAGGATGAATGACTGGCTGAGAGCAAGGAATGCTCTTTGGATGTGTCCTGTGATGGACCTGGAAAAAGTGTTCACTTTTGCAGATACGGTCCACACAGATCCCTCTTAGCATGTTAAATGCCTTTTTTCTGATAGGGCACCTGTCTTTCCAAATTGTGCCAGGACATTTTCAGGCTGTGCAAACAGTGCTGCGTGTTTGGTACCAGTCGGACTGAACACAGGTTACAGCTCATTATAGAGCCCTTTCTGTGGCATGAGGGTGGCAAAGAAGGATTCCTTTCCCACCTCCATTGCATCTTCACAGTGTCATCTGGTATAGCTTTTCTGGGTGGTGAGGGCTGTGTTGTAATCTGGCCCACAGAGTTTGCTGTACTTTTGGTGACACCCTGTGACAAGATGCTCATGAGTTGTCGGATATTCCCATTTGCATGTCAGCCATCTTGGAAAATGGTGGCTACAGAATTCATGCACCAGAATGGCCATGCCTACCCAAATTAAATGTGTTCCTATACGGGCCTGAAACACATACAGACATCAAGATTCCCTGCACGTGTACTTCTTTATGGGGGCCTATGGCAGATCCAGAACCAAAATGATACCTACAGACATGTAGCTGAGTGGAATGCTGTTGTTCAGGGTTCCAGACACGCCTCTCTCCCCCTTTTCCCATTCCTGTCTCCACAACAGTCAGTCCCATGCCCACTGATCATGCCCAGTCCTTATTCAGCTATTTCCACTGCTTTGCTTTCACTTTTAAAGGTGGTGTTTTTTTTGCATTTCCGCAAACTTTGGAGTTTCCTCAAAGTTGATACCTCTCACACGTGCATGGGTGCCACCATTTTAGCTACATAAGGAATGGCACTCTTAGTCTGAACACTGGAAATAGAGGGAATTATATTGAAAGCAGTTGCTTTATATTTCCATCATCTCTGTATTTACCCCCTCCTGACAAGTCATATTAAGTGTGTGTGGTGGTGGTGGTGGTGAATAATAATAAAAAGGGAATCTTATAAGGAGAGAGGCTTTGAGGACTGATCCTCAGTTTATACTTCACAATCCTTTCTT
This sequence comes from Heloderma suspectum, assembly GCF_057233095.1. Taxonomy (NCBI): domain Eukaryota; kingdom Metazoa; phylum Chordata; class Lepidosauria; order Squamata; family Helodermatidae; genus Heloderma; species Heloderma suspectum. Next base: position 94,734,593 of record NC_139459.1, read on the forward strand.
TTAGTTACTCTCTGATGCCCTAGAAATAAAGCACTTAAAAGTGTTTTATTCATGTTCAGTCCACATTTCCTCCACTCTCTTCTTTGATTTCTTGATGCTCAGGGGGAAAAAGGAGAAGCTTAAAAGGAGAAGCTTAAAAGTATTCTTTTGATGCTCACTCAACTCTCTCTCCCTCCTCCCTCTTCTCGTCTCTAAGTCTCATTGACACTCTGTTCTTGGCTCCAATACAAACGAGAAAGATCCTATTCAGAACAACATTATGATGCATTGATTGCATTCTGAAAGCTACATTGTTATTTCAGCTCACTCAGCTTGCTCCAGTGCTAGGAGCAGTCAGGAGTTCTGGCCTTGTAGCATGAGTGTGTGTGTGTGCGTGCTATCATTATCAACAGTCTTTCAAGTGAACCCTTCCCCTGGGGTATTAATGAACAGCAAGTCTGTGAGGTGAACTTCAACACACCTGTAAGTTTGGAAGCCCTATTTACTAGTCTCTCCATTGTGTTATTTCTATTATCCCCATCTTCTATTATCCCTATCACTGCAGAGAACATACTTGTTATTAACCTTCTCATAAGCCACAGAGAAGTGGAGCTCCAATTCTCTCTCTCTCTCTCTCTATCTGTGTGTGTGTGTGTGTGTGTGTGAAATCCCTAATCCTTCTATAAGAAACCAAGAAATTGTGTACACCCATAGTTTTGTACATGGCAAACTCTTGCCATCCTAAAGACGAGTGCATTTGTTAAAGTGTACACACACACACAGACACACAGAGCAAAGTGCATGAATGAAAACAACTCATTATGAGCCAACAGCCAGCTATTAAATGCTAGTTGCCAACTGAAGAATTTTACTTTCTTTCTGGAAGACTGTTAGGCTTCACAGCAAGGCAGTTCCATACCTGTGGGATGGCCACTGAGAAAACTTCTCTACATGCTTATGCTTTTCAGTATTGCTGCATGGATGATGTAATTAAAGGGAAGTTTTTGGCTAGGGATAGAAAAAGCCTTGGTAGCCAAGCCATAATATGGTAGTTGGGAACCTGCCCACCACAGTAATGCAACCCTATGCATGCCTATTCAGGAAGAAGTCCAACTAAGGGCTTCTCTACACAAGAGATTTTTTGCAAAGTCATGATTGGCCACTCAAGGAAGTTTTCAGGTCCTTTACATGACGTTGTCAACCTCCAGGATGTCTCCCACACTTTCCCCTGTTTATCCCACTTTCAAAAAGATTGGAGGTTACCTGGAATTTAAAAAAAAAAAAGGGATTTCGCCAGTGTGTAATGCTGATGTACTGCTATAATTCAGCCACTAGATGGTGCTGTTTCACTGAACATACAGAGCATTGCTGAAAAAGGAAGTTTTCAATTCCAGATCACATGCTCTCTGTCTAAAGGAGCCTACTGTAATCCTGCAAAGAAAATGGAAGCAGAAGGTCATGGTAATGTTGTGGGATTTTAGTCTGGTGAAGAAATGCTCCCAGTTCACTGCAGCTCACTCCCAGTTAAGTGTACACTTAACTGCAATCCTATGCCTGCTTACCTAGGAGTAAGTCCCACTGAACTCAGTGGGACTTACTTACAAGTAGACCTGCATAGGTTTGGGCTGTTCCTTTGCTCCTCTTCTCTAGCTCCAAGTCTGCAGATGAAGGGTATGGTCCTTGGAGCTGTGCTGGACATCAAAGGGCCTTAGAAGCCCTGCAGAAATACTTGCCATGGCTGCCCCTTCTAGTTACAAACTTCACCAAGTAAAGAGGACTCCAACTCTGTGTATGAACGGGGCTTCTGTACCCCAAGAGAACTGGCAAACTGACATGGTAGAAACACCCTAGAATTAATCTTTCTTTCTTTCTTTCTTTCTTTCTTTCTTTCTTTCTTTCTTTCTTTCTTTCCATGGATTGGCATCTGAGGCTAACCTGGAAGGTATATATAACCCTAGGATAACTACCTTGGGTTTTTGATTCTGTAAACAAGGCAACTAATCCTCTGAAAAGAGTTCAAGCTATAGCATCATAATGCTGAGTAGCATCAGGGATACCATGATGGACATGCTCCAAGAACATGGACATCAAGTCCAATGGCCAGGTAAAGGGGGCCAAACAGCACGCCATATCTCTTCAATCCCTTGGCTTGATATATACTCGATATATTTCAGATGAACTCAGTACATACATAGAACTCTAGACAAAAGCCAAAAATAGAACCATAGCAGACTGGCTCCCTATCTTGTATTTCTTCCAGCACAATATATCCCTGCCACTCAGTGAACAAAGTATCCCTTTAAAGATGTGAAAAGGGCATTTATATGCCTATAGCTTCTCTGAGCACTTGAATGCAGAGACTGCACATTATCTATTGGTGCTCATGTCTGAAAATTAGTCTCTCAATCACTTTTTCATTCATTACATGACTCAGGCTTGTTTCCCCCCCCACAAAGGAGAGATAGATGAATGCAGGTAGAGTATCTATTGTCTCCAGAGGATGATAATTCTGGGATTGATATTACAGTATCAGCAAGTCAGCCTTAGTTTATTATCATGCGGAGACATCACTTCCCCAAAATGCAGTCTTTGAGGAACTGCTAAGTCTTCATTGTGACATAATTCAACTCATGACCATTCATGGAAAGAATAGAGATTAAAAATAGTGATCCTACTCAAGAGTGTCTCATTTCACCAGAAACAGGGGAGGGGGGAACCAAAAAATGGTGCTGAGTCTTCATAAAAGGCTTATACGGATGGCTTACATCCTTATAAATGTCCTTGAATTTAAAATGGTAATGCTACCAGATGCTTAAGAGAGGGGTGACAAGGAACTGTGTAATATAAATAAAGTGCATTTCCAATAAAACTGAATTATGCCCTACAGGATGGTTGGGGTTTTTTGTTGTTGTTTCTCAAAATGGTGTCAAACGATAAGGGGGAGAATTCTGAGCTGCACTATGAATCTAAACTGGCACCACAAGTTTATTTATTTTTCTGGAGGCAAGAAAGGAGTGCAGGGTACTCATTATACACCAAAATTTCTAGCAGGAATAAATTGCACAAAGGGTGACTAATATCAGGCTAGTGTTAAAATGTCTCCTCAGAGGAATCGGTCTTAAATAGAAAGGAAATATTAATTTATTTTTAAAAAGCTGTGCTTTGTATCTTTGTCTTCTGCAGTCTTTACCTTTTTTGAAAAGAGTGTCCTGTTTGTCTTAGGTGGCATGTAAGAACTGTATTGGACGAAAGATCCACCTATAGCAGTATTCCGTTTCTTTAAGCAGCCAACCTTGCTTGGAAGAATGAGTTTGCAAACATGAAGATGACACTCTCCCATGTCATCTGTACTCAGCAACCAGTATTCAGAGATGTACTGGGTATGGATGTTCCATTTAGCTACCATGACTCATAGCCATTGGTAGACCTCAGTGGTGTTGTGGTAAATTTTGAACTGTAGGCATTCATCATGACACTCCCTACAGCCACCCCCTGATGAGCCCAAACATTCAGGTAGTGGTGTTGATCTATATCAACAAACCAGTTCTAGAAGTCATCACCACCACAGGCAGGTCTTTTGTAAAGCTAATGGGTCTTAACTGCCCATCCAAGACAAAGACACTCCAAAATACTTTGAATAGTTCACAATATATTGTTGCTGGGAAAATTCCTTCCCCCACACTCCCAGCTGCTGTGAGGATTGCAGCCAAGTTCAGAGGGAATGGGGGAATCTGAGTGGGGGAGCGTGTGATGTCATTGTCCCTGCTAATAAAAACATCCCTGTGAACCCTGGCTCCACTATGTCACTGGTAAACCTATCCTCCCTGAATTTGTCTAATATGTTTTTAACCCATCTAAAGCAATGGCCATCGCCACATCTTCCATATGTTGATCATACACTGTGTGAAGAAGTACTTCCTTTTGCTTCTCTGGAACTTACTGCCAATCACCTTCACTAGGTGACCCTCAGGTTCTAGAATTAGGGAAGAGAAGAAATCTGCACTGTTCTTTGCTCACTGAAATGCTTGGATTTCAAGAAGGAAGCTTGTTCAAAGTTTAAATGAAGTCTGACTTGGATTCCTTCATTGAGCAGGGGGTTGGACTCGATGATCTTGTAGGCCCCTTCCAACCCTTCTATTCTATGATTCTGTACTATTCTATGATTCTACTCTCTTTCTCATACTTTGTGGCTGTATGTGACTGAACAAAATCAAGAGGCCGGGTTTATCATATTGCTATGCCAACTAATGGAATGTATTGGAATCTTATGATAAAAGAGATAGAATAGAAAAAAATATGATAAATATATTCTCTCTATTTATCTGTGTAACCCCTGTGGACTGGTTTTCCTTTTAGTTTGGTTGTTTAGTGAGAGTAAAAAGAGATCTGTCCTATGGCATTAAATTTATTAAGTATTTGGTATTTCTTTGTTGTTGGGTCTTTTATGAGCAATCATTCCTTATATCTGACAGTTGTTGCCAAAGTTTAGTATGATATGCAAAATGCCCCACCACCATAGAATACCTTGCTGTTTCTTCCACTTTGAGTTTATGCTGAAGCCCGAAATGAGAAGAACAGGAAGCTTCTGTGTGGATATACCTTTATTCTAGCACAACCTGTTGGCTACTGCAGGATAGGCTCTTCTCTTCTATAATACAATGGATCTGTTGAAAGAGGAATGATGTCGCACTGACATTAGAAATGCACTGACACCATGATAGGGCTATGATTATGGTGATCTGCATGTGGATCCCCCATAGGACAAAGATTGGGAGTATTTAGTTGTGCATCTCACGTGCAGCTAGCCCTCAAATGTATGTAAGTGCAATATGCGATCCCCATCTCCCTCTGCAGAGAAGATTTAAAGAGGAGTCACCTGTGCTTTAGAAGTTAAACAGGGAACTTGCAAGCGAGCTTTCAGAAAAATTGCTACCTTTACTAAATTTTGTCATATCAATGAAACATGCTAAATAAATACAGATGCTATATAACAAGAGTTAGGGATGGGGGAATAGCTACTGTAAATCTTACTCCACCATCGACAGTGTAGAGATTAAACCAGATACTTTAAATCTTCAGCTGCTATTGTCAACAAGGCAAACAATGGAGCACAATTCTGAAAAAACCCAAAATTGATAGCATCACATTGGGCAGAAAAGGTTTTTTTTCTCTGGTAATAAATGTCATAAGTAATTTTTATGTTACACTATGGTGATATTGCTCTAGCATAAATAGTTTTGAAATTGGAGCATGGATGCATATATTATAATTTCCAGCATACACAAAGCACTCATTAATGTTTAACAGACTCTGGAGACTCTGGATCCTACTGACTGTTTAAAAAAGACTTACATGGTGAATGATCGATGCTGCAACACCAGTGGAGCATCCACCAGGACCACAGATCGTAAGCCTACAGGCGCTGCATGCATAAGGCCACAGTGCAGTACAATTGGTTGAAGTGTTGCACCCGGTGTACATCTCTGCGTTCACCCATTCCATGTGTTCTGTCTTGCAAAAGACAGTGACATGCTGTCTGCACCACCTCCTCCATCCTGTCATTGATTGCTAACACTCTCCTTCTTGATTGCATTGTGTAAAAGTTAGCATCATATTAAACATACAGTTCTTCCTGCAACTAATCTGAACAAAAGTCTCCCAGTCTCACTTAAAAACATAAGAAGAGTCCTGCTGGATTAGACCAAAGGACCACCTAGGCCAGGATCCTGTTTCTCACAGTGGCCAACCACATAGCTATGGGAAGCACATAACCAGGGCCTGGAGGCAATAGCCCTCTCCTTTTGTTGCTCTCCAACAACAGGTATGCAGTGGCTTATGGTCTCTCAACCTGGAGCTTATAAATAATCCTTATGACCAGTCATTATGGATTAGGGATAGAGAAATCTGTCCATTTCAGTTTCTCATTTTTCCAGTCATAAGTTCAGTTTGTCCCAAACCTTTAGAATTTGTTTTTTAAGTTCACATGGAAATGTGTGCATGTTTTTCTGCAGATTTCTCCTAACGCACATGTTTTTGTATGCAATTTTACCTAATATACACGTTTTCTTGAGCAATTTTCCTAATATAGTACATTTTAAAACATTATTTTCATGAATATGTGCATTTTTCTGCATGCATTTTTCTAATACAAGCATTTTGCGTGCATTTTTTGACTGGAGAATTCTATTGCAAAATTCGGAGAAGTGTGAATTTTGAAGGGTAACTCACATATTGGTTCAGCTCATATATTGGTTCAAAAGTGCAAAATTAGGAAAGTTTGCATTAAAATGTGAACCAAACAATTTTCTCCCTCATCCCTACCATTGATAGACACCTCTCATTTTATATTTCCCGTTAAATCCACCTAGTGGCCATTCCCTATCCATTGCCTATTCTGGTATACTTCATTATCATAGTCATTGTTGTTTATTTCTTTTTCATGGTTAAAGCTAACATTGTGCAAAAACATCAATTCATCATGCTATATTTTGCTAAACATTTGTAAAAGTTCCTACAAACATATAAATGCTAAACACTATATTCCAATTTTTTAAAAAACTGGTAGAGGGTGCTAATCATTCCAGATAACTCACACCCTATCTCAAGCCCACCCCCGCACCCACATTTTCCTTCAGACGTTTAAGCAAATATTATGGAATTGTTTCCAGTGGTGTCCTTTTGCCAGGGGAATGAACACTGCTGGTGGACTGAATTTCCCCTCACCCAGAGGCAGTGGGCCTTGAAATGTGGGAAGGGCAGAGCACATCCAGGAATCACGAAAAAACAAACAAACAAACAAACAGAACTGGCTGCTGTTGTGCTCCCCTCGCTCCTGTGGCTTGCTTTCTTCAGCAGGATGGCTCCAGTTTTCAAACTGTGTGTGTGGCATTTGCACACGCATAGGTCATGTCCTTTCTCAATGGAGAATGTTTCTGGTGGTGCCCGAGCGAAAGATCCCCCTCTGGTGCTCATTAGCATAAACAAAGCTTTCTCCGTGCCTTTCTGGGCATAAATGGGCGACAGTGCCAGTGCACAGCCCAATCAAGTGCACTAACTCAGGGTTCCACTCTCCTCTCCAGGCAAAAAGCTCCCCATCTCACCACACCGTCGCACAGCCACCATAGTATGCTAGAGTGGAAAGAGAGAGAGCTAAAAGTTCTCTCAATCATGGATTGTTTCCCTACTTTCCTGCAAGTGTGTGTGGCCCCAATTTGCATCAGGACCAGAGCTTTCGGAAAGGAACGTTTAAGCCCTCCCCTTTTCAGCTCAAAATTCCACCCCCCTACAGGCTTAGACAAAGAAAAAAAGCCCCATTGATTCCACCAGAGACTGTTTTTCTACCCCCCCCCCCCGTGAGGGGGGTATTTTAGGGTGGTGAGGAACCTTAAACCCTCCTCTCCAAAAGCACCATGGGCCTGATCCAAATTGGGGCCATGGGTGCTTGCAGGAGAGTAGGGAAAACAATGGGGAGAATATATTTTGTTTGACCCAGACTCGGTGAGTGAGCAGAGAGAATGCAGCGTGATTGAGGCAAGAACGATGCTTTCTTGATTTATTAGAAGAGAAAAAAAAAGGAGCGTGTGTGTGAGAGAGTTTGTTTGTGCGTGTCTGCTTTTTGTAGCATTTACTTTCCTGGGGACTGAAGCCAGCTAGGCCAGAACAGCAATCCTACTGGTAACAACTTTTTTGCTTGATGGGGGGGGGGGAGTTCTTGTGGTTGTCTTACTATTTATTTCAAGATGGATTTTAAATTAAAAGCTTCCTCTCTGTTTGATTATTGCTGCTGCTTGACTTACAGTGCAGTCCTATACATGTCTCCTCAGAAGCAAGTTCCATTGAGTGCAATGGTTCTTATTCCTAATTAAGTGTGTATAGGATTGCAGTCTTATTTTAAAAAATCATTTACATGCTTGAAAGGTTGGGCTTTGTTGTGGTTTTCTTGCTATTTATTTAAAGATGGATTTATACATGATTTGTCTCTTGCTGATGATTGCTGTTGCTTTACTTGACTTTTTGAAACAATTGCGGCTGGTAGTGGTGGTGGAATTAATTTCATTTAAATCCATCTATGTCCATGATTCATTGGGCGAGGGGGTGGCTGGGGAAGACATTTTTCTGACTCAAATACATTCAGGAGAAGGGGTAATTTATACACGCAATTTGTTCTCTATGGCTGCATTAATTTCAAGCCTGGGCTGCTGCAAAATGATGCATTTCTGGCTTGAATATAGGGGGTCCAGGATGGAGTAACTGCCCCTAGAATGCCTTGGATGCTTAGAACTTGCTGGTGATGCTTGCTCCCAAGTAATTCAACCCTTTATACTTGTGATAGACCCATAAGGTGTGTGTGCTTTTTGTTTTTGTTTTTACCGTGCTGTTTACTTCTGAGGAATTTTGGGGAGGTTTGACAGTGGGGGTACTCATGAAAAGAGAAATATATTTGGATGCTTGGAATTTTCTGGCTATGCTGAATCCAGAATAATCCAGTCCTTTTGGCTTCAGTGTAGGCATTTATAAGATGGATTGATTTTTTAAATACTGTGTGTGCTACTTTCTGATTTTGCTTGGGGTGGTGGCTGAGATATATATTTGGATGCTCAGAACTTGGATGCTCAGATGTTTACTTGCTTGCCATGCTTACCAGCATTTGGGATGCTTCAGTGTGTGGCTCTCGGGATATTATTTAATTATTTTTATAATTATATCATCATCATCATTTTGTGTGGCTGTGTGAATTTTCCCACATTGTTTTGCAGTAATGATCTTAAGACACTTGTGCAGTGGGAGCTGTTGCTGGGTCCAAATAAGTGCTTATGTGTGGCTGTGTGAATCCCGCCTCCCTCTCGCACACATGATCTTACAGTGATGTGGATGGTTGTGTAAACAGGTGGGTGCTGTGCAATGGCTTGCTGCTTGTAGAGAGCAAGACAATGTGGGCTCAAAGGAATGTTTTCTGGTGGAGTTCTTTAGGTCAGAGACACCACACAGCCCTTTGCCTCTTGTGACAAGAGCTCTGCCTCTTGTGAGCCCTTGGCCCCACCTCTGCCCCATCAATGCAGTGGCCATGAACCACCACTGCCCTCACCCCTCCAGTGCCAAATCTAATCCAGAAAGTTGGAGGAGCCTCTGGAGCAGACCCGGAGGCCTGTGGGAGGTTGCAGGGGGGCAGAAAGGAGAAGGGAATCTCCCATTGCAGGAGCAGATGTCCGCTTGTGAAACATTGGATTTTGCCCTATGCAAACACATAGCAACACTACTGGTTCATGTCTGCAAGTGTGCAAATCCATCTATATTTTAGAGAAACATATAACAATTCCCAGCGTTATAAACACAAGAAGAGAAAGTACAAATTTTATGGGAATTCAGTTACAGGGACAAGGGGGAACACAACACTGAAATGAAGGAAATGAAATGATGTGTGTGCACAACCTGTGTGCATACAGATTATTTGAGGGTATGGATTGAGAAAGACAGGTGTATCCCACAAGACACACAAGTTTCATTTGCTTGATTCCCTTGCTTAGAGGTTTCAAAAGAGCTCTCAGATCACACAAAATGTCAGCATCCTCAGACCTCCTTTTACCACAGTAGCTTTAACTGTGCTCAGAAATCCAACAAGCCCTGCTAATTTTCATAACGGTGCATGGATCATTTATTAGGTCAAGACTCTTGGATGGTTCAGCGCTATAGGAAAGGGCACATAGATTTTCAAGGACAGATCTTAAATCACAGTTATGTTGTTAAAGCTTCAAGATAAGAAAAGAGCCCAACAATGCACAGCCTCCAAATTTACACCTTTCTTTGACCCAAGTAATGAATCATGCAGTATATATCAAGATTTTCTGATGAAGTGATGCACACATGGTCTGTTCGATACTCTGCCTAGCTATTTATTTTGGATGCTGTCACCTAATGTATCCTTGACTGGAAAGCCTGACAGAATAAGTCCTTTATGGAAGATACTGAATGCAATGTGGTATTTTGCTTTCATCCATTTCAGCAGAATTGTAGACTTTCCTTTTACCCCAAAGGGTGCATTTCCCCCGTAACCTTTTACATTAGCCCTTGCCAAGGAAAAAGAAACAATTAAGAAACAAATCCTTGATGCTGTTTCATGACTGAAGCAGTTATTCATTAATAAACAGATTTTCATCCCAATGGTGAAATAATTTTAGACTACAAAGAGCTAAGGAGCTGACACCTATTCTAATGTAATAGTCTGCAGATCTTGAGACACTGGGGAGGCTGGCAAGGAGTTTGCAGCATCAATAAGGGTAGGGCTACTTCATATATTGATGCTTTCCCCCCTTCCTTCCTTCCTTCCTTTCTTCCTTCCTAGCCACTTACAAAAGAGGACACAGATTTGCATAATATTTGAATATGCTAATTTACATAGAGAGATGCCAATTTAGAAATAATGACTATATTTAAATAGGAATACAATGCATTGCACAACAATTGGGAAGGCTGTGACCAGGTGACCTGTGTGCCTGCTCCATCTGTTGTCCGGGGGCTAACTGTTGATGAGCAACTTCCAAGGCCCTTCTTCTTCCTTCCTACTGATCTTTATTTGTAAACTGGACTTGGACTGGACAGTCCTTCAAACAGAGGATTGTCCTCTGTAAACAGGCCACCTGGCCACCCTATTCCTGCCTGCCTGCCTGCCTGCCTTCCAATTTTTATCCTTCCCAGTCAAAACGCTTGAGAAAAAGAAGTTGGAGAAAATTATGGACACCATCTCACATGACATTTGTTTCCCAACCCATGTACTAATAGCAAAATCAATTCTTGACTGCACTTCGTAAGTTATGATAAACACCTCCCCTTCATAGATTTTATTCAACAGAGGAGAGAGGGAGTGGTTCCTGCCTGCTGCCTCAGGAAACTTTGATAGCATGAGTAGAAAGTTGAGTCCCTTACCTCAATGAAAAAACAAAGCCCCAAAGAGCTGTGAATTTACAGAGTTGTCGCTACCTGTTGACACCTGAAGACATTCAAAGCCGAGAACATCAGGAGGTTCTGTAGCTCCCATTTGATGGAGAACATTGAATGGCTACCCACTTCCTTTTCTTTACGTTTTGTACCTGGCATAGTCTCCCTGGCCTAGCTGCTGCAATCTTACTGTGTTGGAAGGTGGTGAGTTCCCCTTCAACAGACGTATTTAACCAGAGGCTGAACAGCCAACTGTCAGGGATACTGAAGTTGTATCCTGCATTGTAGATCTTGCATTGAGTGGGGGTTGGACTAGATGATCTCCAAGGATCCTTCCAGCAGTGTAATGGTATGACTCTAAGTTGCTGCCAGCAAAGTTGCTGGGCTCCAAAGGCAAAACAGATTTGTCTAATGTACTCTCTCCCTGCCACTACTATGTGGGCTATTGACTGCCATTCTGCCCACCCACAATGAGAGAATCCTAATTTGATACTCCGGATGCTGTAGGCCCCTGGGAATCTATCAACTTACCTAGTCTGCACTGATGTGTCAAATTATCTTTTGAATGATGTGTGCATAAGCGTGTAATCTGGGTTGGGATGTTTTCCAAGCAACAAATGGTCTTACCTGATTTGAAAAGAAAGATCCATTTTTTCCATATCGAATCCATGTCATAATGTACTAAAAGTGGAGAAGAGCCAAAGACTTGTGCCAAATTTTAATAAGAACCCAGGCCTTGTAGCTACCACAGCAATTGACAGAAGGGTTATACACTCACAGGTCAGCAGATGGCCTAATTTAAAATCTGCTGAACTCTCTACTCTATGATTAACATTTATTTCAAGAGCCCTGAAGTAAGAGGGGGAGGAATTAAAAATGGGAAACAATAAAGTAGCCAGCAGCCATCCCCACAACTATTTCCCCAATCCACTAAAAAAAGAGATAGAGATGAATACAGGTGGATCTTTTCTATCTTAGCCTTGGCCCAGCCGATATATGATTACTTCTCAACAATATAAGGCACATAAGTGCCTTTTCATCGTCTGAAGAAAGCATGCCCACTGGCAAATGAATCATATTATAAAAATTGATTGCATCCCAAAAGGGAAAAATATTATTGAAGATCCAATGGCCTGGGATGATACACCATTGATCATTGTAAGAAATACTTCTAGAAACTGTTTTTAATCTTTCCGCCAGAGCATTAGCAATTATTCTTTAGCCCATGGTGAGTAATGACTCAAGTTTCCCAGTTTCTCAATCGATAAAACATTTACCCTACCGCTACAAATGTGGTCTTCGCTTAGACAAGCAGAATTTTTCTTCCAATTATTCTTTTTTTAGTGTGACCTCATAAAATATTTTTGAACATAAATCAAGGCTTTTTAAAGAAAGGGAGCAATACTTTCCCTCCCATGTACCCTTTTCTCCTTCCCTCTGTTCTGTTTTGAGAAAGGAGCCATTAGGATTTCACAGGACTCAGGGCAGCTTATCTCAGAAGCCACAGGTTTTGGTAAACAGGCTCCGCTTCCCATTCCATGTACAAAAGCCAACTGGACTGGCAGCTGATTCTTCAACACTGAATCTTCAACACAGCATCCTCCAACACACCTGATGGCAGCAGGCTAGTTTTGGGGCACAGGGCAGGCTGTGTGGCCCATTCCTCCAACAGTTTGCTGCTGCCTCCTAGCATCTGTCTAATGGTAGGGCTGGCCCTGCTCTACCACAGCCTTCGCCAACCTGGTGCCCTCCAGATGTTTTGGACTACAACTTCCATCATGCCTGACCACACTGGCCAAGACTAATGGGAACTGTAGTTGAAACATCTGGAGGGCACCACATTGAGGAAGGCTGCTCTGCTACCAAATTATTAGCCACTCCTTCTTCAGGGCTTGAATTACAGGAGAGCCAAAGGCATCCCCTAACCCCCTTACCTTTTGTGGTGGTCCTCTTATCAACTCTTTTTAGAAAGCTATAGGGGGCATGATGTGGCTAAAATTGGAGGGTGGGCTTGTTGATTTCCTTATGGGGCCCACTACCTTTTTTTCCACAATCCAAGCATGGCCCAGCTTTCCATTTGGAGGAAACAGAAGGAAACTCCACCAATTACATTTTTTAATTTGGCAAATGAAGTTAAGTTAATTTCTAGTCTTTTTATTTTATTTTTTTGTAATTATATTTCATAACAACTATAAAATCTCAAGGATTTCTTTTTAAAATTGCTTCATTTAAAATATTAATTTTTTAAAAATTCAAAGCAAAAGGATAAAGAGGTGAATAAATAGCTGTACATCCGTGCCAGAAGTGCTGTGATATAAAGACTGTTGCACAGAAATGCCCTTTGATTATTGGAAATATGAGGCAGCCAGTATCCAACAGGATGCTGCATAGGGATGTTGTGGGAGTCATAGAATCATAGAATAGTAGGGTTGGAAGGGGCCTATAAGACTATCGAGTCCAACCCCCTGCTCAGTGCAGGAATCCAAGTCAGAGCATCCCTGCAAGATGGCTGTCCAGTCTCATCTTGAATGTCTCCAGCGTGGGAGAGCCCACTACCTCCCTAGGTAATTGGTTCCATTGTCTGACTGCTCTAACAGTCAGGAAGTTTTTCCTGATGTTCAGCCGGAATCTGGCTTCCTGTAACTTGAGCCCATTATTCCGTGTCCTGCATTCTGGGATGATTGAGAAGAGATCCTGGCCTTCCTCTCTGTGACAACTTTACAAGTACTTGAAGAGTGCTATCCTATCTCCCCTCAGTCTCCTCTTCTCAAGGCTAAACATGCCCACTTCTTTCAGTCTCTCCTCATAGGGCTCTTCATTTCCAGTCCCCTGATCATCTTCGTTGCCCTCCTCTGAACCCTCTCCAGCTTGTCTGCATCCTTCTTAAAATGCGGTGCCCAGAACTGGACACAGTACTCCAGATGAGGCCTAACTAGTGCTGAGTAGAGGGGAACTAGTACTTCCCGCGATTTGGAAGGTATGCTTCTATGAATGCAGCCCAAAAGAGCATTTGCCTTTTTTGCAGCAACATCACCAGGAAGTCCAGGAAGGGGATAGAGTCTGGCGGACATCCCCCCGCTCTCCAGTCCGCAGACCCCTGTGCTTGGCCACCTTGGTGTGCACCGAGTGAGGCAAGCATGGGGATCCCCGATCCCTCGCTGAGCCACCATTTTGCGTAAACTGATGGCTTGGCCTTTTTCGTAAATGTCTATGTGTGCAAATGGTGGCTGTAAAGCAGCCATTTACACAAAATTACAGGTGTAAATGGACCATTGACTCCTGTAATTTTGCAGAAATTGCCATTTTATGGCTGCCATTTGTGCACAGGAGCATTTACGAAAAAGGCGGAGCCACCATTTTTATACAAATTGGCAGTTTGGCAAGGGATCGGGCAGCCGCACACGGCTTGCCAGGCACCTGCGGACTGCCCTGAGGCTTGCTGCATGCGGCCAGTGGGGGGGGGGCAGCGACTAGGTGAGTTTGCCCATCCCTAGTGCTGCAGTTCTGCAAGTGGCCCCTCCTGCCGAATCTGAGGAAGTCCCAAAATGAGCGGAAATGCTAATTTCTGAATTGGGACAGATAAGCAGAGCTTCCTCATGCAAGCTCCACTGCCCTGCCCCATTCCAGAAACTTGCATTTCCACTCTGTTCTGGTTGCTCCTGGGAGTGCTAAATCTCAGTTGCACAAGTGGTCGGCACTGCTTGCAGAATGGAATTGGTGGGGCGCGTTAATTAAATACTGCCCTCAGTATTCAATTAATGCTTCTGTTCCCAGCGTGAAGTGTTCGCAACTATCCGTTCCCATTCTTCCTACTCTCCGCCTAGAAAGAACCAGGTTCTTTATTTTGTCTAATTTCTCATGTAAATGCAGGCGCTCCTGAACTTTAAAGCAATGATATTTGTAGACTTTTGTAGACTGGCTGGATAGAGAGAAATTTTCATCAGGTAAGCTAAAGAGAATCTGGTCTCTTCATTATAAAATTCAAATAGTATTTAATTCTGGGAATACTGACCTTTGAAAATAACCAATTCCAATCCTGTAGCTGGGCAGGTAACAGGAAAAGGCATCAGATCATTTTCTCTGAATCATTTGTCATGTCACTGCAGTGGGGAATCATAGCATATGCACAGTGTAATATCAATATTTCCCAGTATTTGTTCTTTATTTATTAGATCAATTGTTGTCTTTTTAATTGTGTTTTAATCCATTTGTTTTATTATTACTTCAATCAAATTTTATTTATTGTTGTAAGCTCCCTTGAGTGCCATTGGTAGAAAGGTGGGGTACAAATAAATAAATAAATACTCACCAGTTGCACCTCAAATGGGGGTGGGATATGGAGCAAAGTCAACCCTGTGGATCTTAATGGGCAGGCAAAATCAGGCACGGTTGAGTCTTGGTGTGCCCTAGCTCCAATTAAAGCCCAGTAATAAAGAAATCTAGGCTAGCAGTATATAAAAAATAGTTGGTTTGCAATACATTAGTGCTTCAGTGGAA